>NC_045784.1:63218544-73218544 GCF_008692025.1 Phocoena sinus
CTTCCTTACTCCTTTAGACAATTAATCATCCCAAATTGATGAGGTGGACGTTGAGAACAAGATTTATGAATTTTTTCCACTTTTCCTCTTTTTGTGAGTGTGTATGTGTATGCTTCTGTATGAGATTTTGTCTTTATAGCTTTGCTTCCACCATTTGTCCTGGGGTTCTATCCATCCATTTAAAAAATTTTTTTTCTTAATAATTATTTTTTAATTTAATAACCTTATTATACTTTATTTTATTTTACTGTATCTTCTTCCTTTCTTTCTTTTGTCCTTCCTATCCTCCTTACTTACTGACTTCCTTAATCCATCCATCCCTCCCTCCCTCCCTCCTTTCTTTCTTTCATTCCTTCTTTCTTTTCTTTTTTCTTTCTATCTTTCTTTCTTTCTTTCTTTCTTTCTTTCTTTCTTTCTTTCTTCCTACTTCTACTAATTCCTTCTCTCTACTTTTTCTCCCTTTTACTCTGAGCCTTGTGGATGAAAGGCTCTTGGTGCTGCAGCCAGGAGTCAGTGATGTGCCTCTGAGGTCAGAGAGCCAACTTCAGGACACTGGTCAACAAGAGACCTCCCAGGTCCACATAATATCAAACGGCAAAAAACTCCCAGAGACCTCCATCTCAATGCCAGCACCCAGCTACACTCAACAACCAGCAAGCTACAGTGCTGGACACCCTATGCCAAACAACTAGCAAAACAGGAACACAACACCCCCCATTAGCGGCAAGGCTGCCTAAAATCATAATAAGTCCACAGACACCCCAAAACAATCCACCAGATGTGGACCTGCCCACCAGAAAGACAAGATCCAGCCTCATCCACCAGAACACAGGCACTAGTCCCCTCCACCGGGAAGCCTACACAACCCACTGAACCAACTTTAGCCACTGGGGACAGACACCAAAAACAATGGGAACTACGAACCTGCAGCCTGCAAAAAGGAGACCCAAAACACAGTAAGATAAGCAAAATGAAAAGACAGAAAAACACACAGCAGATGAAGGAGCAGTATAAAAACCCACCAGACCTAACAAATGAAGAAGAAATAGGCAGTCTACATGAAAAAGAATTCAGAATAATGATAGCAAAGATGATCCAAAATCTCGGAAATAGAGTAAAGGAAATGCAAGAAACATTTAACAAGGACCTAGAACAATTAAAGATGAAAAAAACAATGACGAACAACACAATAAAGGAAATGAAAAATACTCTAGATGGGATCAATAGCAGAATAACTGAGGCAGAAGAACGGATAATTGACCTGGAAAATAAAATAGTTGAAATAACTACTGCAGAGCAGCATAAAGAAAACAGAATGTAAAGAACTGAGAACAGTCTCAGAGACCTCTGGGACAACATTAAACACACCAACATTCAAATTATAGGGGTTCCAGAAGAAGAAGAGAAAAAGAAAGGGACTGAGAAAATATTTGAAGAGATTATAGTTGAATACTTCCCTACTCTGGGAAAGGAATTAGTTAATCAAGTCCAGGAAGCACAGAGAGTCCCATACAGGATAAATCCAAGGAGAAATATGCAAAGACACATATTAATCAAACTGTCAAAAATTAAATACAAAGAAAACATATTAAAAGCAGCAAGGGAAAAACAAACAACACACAAGGAAATCGCCATAAGGTTAGCAGCTGATCTTTCAGCAGAAACTCTGCAAGCCAGAAGAGAGTGGCAGGACATATTTTAAGTGATGAAGGAGAAAATCCAGCAACCACGATTACTCTACCTAGCAAAGATCTCACTTAGATTTGATGGGGAAATTAAAAGCTTTACAGCAAGCAAAAGCTGAGAGAGTTCACCACCACCAAACCAGCTTTACAACAAATGCTAAAGGAACTTCTCTAGGCAAGAAACACAAGAGAAGGAAAAACCTACAATAATGAACCCAAAAACAATTTAGAAAATAGAAATAGGAAAATACATATCGATAATTATCTTAAATGTAAATTGAATAAATGGTCCCACCGAAAGACACAGTTTGGCTGAATGGATATAAAAACAAGACCCATATATATGCTGTCTACGAGAGACCCAGTTCAGACCTACAGACACATACAGATTCAAAGTAACGGGATAGAAAAAGATATTCCATGCAAATGGAAACCAAGAGAAAGCTGGAGTAGCAATTCTCATATCAGACAAAATAGACTTTAAAATAAAGACTACTAGAAGAGAAAAAGAAGGACACTACATATTGATTAAGGGACCAATCCAAGAAAAGATATAACAATTGAATGTATTTATGCACCCAACATAGGAGCCCCTCAATACATAAGGCAAATACTAAAAGCCATTAAATGGGAAATCGACAGTAAGACATTCATAGTAGGGGACTTTAACACCCCAGTTTCACCAATGGAAAGATCGTCCAAAATGAAAATAAATAAGGAAACCCAAGCTTTAAATGATACATTATACAAGAGGAACTTAATGGATATTTATAGGACAGTCCATCCAAAAACAACAGAATACACATTTTTCTCAAGTGCTAATGGAACATTCTCCAGGATAGATCATATCTTGGGTCACAAATGAAGCCTTGGTAAATTTAAGAAAATTGAAACTGTATCAGTTATCTTTTCCAACCACAACGCTATGACACTAGATACCAATTACAGGAAAAGATCTGTAAAAAATACAAACACATGGAGGCTAAACAATACAGTACTTAATAACGAAGTGATTATGAAGAAATCAAAGAGGAAATTTAAAAAATACCTAGAAAAGATGACAATGGAGACACGACGACCCAAAAGCTATGGGATGCAGCAAAAGCAGTTCTAAGAGGGAAGTTTATTGAAATAAAAGCCCACCTTAAGAAACAGGAAACATCTCGAATAAACAACCTAACCTTGCACATAAAGCAATTAGCGAAAGAAGAACAAAAACACCCCAAAGTTAGCAGAAGGACAGAAATCATAAAAATCAGATGAGAAATAAATGAAAAAGAAATGAAGGAAATGATAGCAAAGATCAATAAAACTAAAAGCTGGTTCGTTGAGAAGATAAACAACATTGATAAAGAATTAGCAGACTCATCAAGAAAAACAGGGAGAAGACTCAAATCAATAAAATTAGAAATGAAAAAGGAGAAGTAACAACTGACACTGCAGAAATAAAAAACATCATGAGAGATTACTACAAGCAACTCTATGCCAATAAAATGGACAACCTGGAAGAAAGGGACAAATTCTTAAAAATGCACGACCTGCCAAGACTGAAACAGGAAGAAATAGAAAATATGAACAGACCAATCACAAGCACTGAAATTGAAACTGTGATTAAAAATCTTCCAACAGGGCTTCCCTGGTGGCGCAGTGGTTGAGAGTCCGCCTGCCGATGCAGGGGACACGGGTTCGTGCCCCGGTCCGGGAAGATCCCACATGCCGCGGAGCGGCTGGGCCCGTGAGCCATGGCCGCTGAGCCTGCGCGTCCGGAGCCTGTGCTCCGCAACGGGAGAGGCCACAACATTGAGAGGCCCGCGTAACGCAAAAAAAAAAAAAAAAAAAAAAAAAAAAAAAAAATCTTCCAACAAACAAAAGCCCAGAACAAGATGGCTTCACAGGCAAATTCTATCAAATATTTAGAGAAGAGGTAACACCTATCTTTCTCAAATTCTTCCAAAATATAGCAGCAGGAGGAGCACTCCCAATCTCATTCTACGAGGCCACCATAACCCTGATACCAAAACCAGACAAAGATGTCACAAAGAAAGAAAACTACAGGCCAATATCACTGATGAATATACATGCAAAAATCCTCAACAAAACACTAGCAAACAGAATCCAACAGCTCATTAAAAGGATCATACACCATGATCAAGTGGGGTTTATTCCAGGAATGCAAGGATTCTTCAATGTATGCAAATCAATGAATGTGATAAACGATATTAACAAATTGAAGGAAAAAATACATTTGATCATCTCAATAGATGCAGAGAAAGCTATCGACAAAATTCAACACCGATTTATGATAAAAACCCTGCAGAAAGAAGGCATAGAGGGAACTTTCTTCAACATAATAAAGGCCGTATATGAAAAACCACAGCCAACATCGCCCTCAAAGAAGAAAACCTTAAAGCATTTCCACTATGATCAGGAACAACACAAGGTGGCCCACTCTCACCACTCTTACTCAACATTGTTTTGGAAGTTTTAGCCACAACAATCAAAGAAGAAATGGAAATAAAAGGAATGTAAATCTGAAAAGAAGCAGTAAAAATTTCACTGTTTGCAGATGACATGCTACTATATCTAGAGATCCTAAAGATGCTACCAGAAAACTACTAGAGCAAATCAATGAAGTTGGTAAAGTAGCAGGATACAAAATTATTGAACAGAAATCTCTGGCATTCCTATACACTAATGATGAAAAATCTGAAAGTGAAATCAAGAAAACACTCCCATTTACCACTGCAACAAAAAGAATAAACTATCTAGGAATAAACCTACCTAAGGAGACAAAAGACCTGTACGCAGAAAATTATAAGACACTGATGAAAGAAATTAAAGATGATACAAATAGATGGAGAGATATACCAGGTTCTTGGAGTGGAGGAATCAACATTGTGAAAATGACCCTACTACCCAAAGCAATCTACAGATTCAATGCAATCCCTATCAAACTATCACTGGCATTTTTCACAGAACTAGCGCAAAAAATATCAGACTTTGTATGGAAACACAAAAGACCCCAAATAGCCAAAGCAATCTTGAGAACGAAAAATGGAACTGGAGGAATCAGGCTTCGTGACTTCAGACTATAGTACAAACATACAGTAAACAAGACAGTATGGTACTGGCACTAAAACAGAAAGATAGATTAATGGAACAGGATAGAAAGCCCAGAGATAAACCCATGCAGATATGGTCACCTTATGTGTGATAAAGGAGGCAGGAATGTACAGTGGAGACAGGACAGCCTCTTCAATAAGTGCTGCTCGGAAAACTGGACAGGTACATGTAACAGTATGAGATTAGATCACACCCTAACACCATACACAAAAATAAGCTCAAATGGATTAGAGACCTAAAAGTAAGGCCAGAAACCATCAAATTCTTAGAGGAAAACATACGCAGAACACTCTATGACATAAATCACAGCAAGATCCTTTTTGACCCACCTCCTAGAGAAATGGAAATAAAAACAAAATAAACAAATGAGACCTAATGAAACTTCAAAGCTTTTGCACTGCAACGGAAACCATAAACAAGACCAAAAGACAACCCTCAGAATGGGAGAAAATATTTGCAAATGAAGCAACTGACAAAGGATTAATCTCCAAAATTTACAAGCAGCTCATGCAGCTTAATAAAAAATAACAAACAACCCAATCCAAAAATGGGCAGAAGATCTAAATAGACATTTCTCCAAAGAAGATATACAAACTGCCAACAAACATATGAAAGAATGCTCAGCATCATTAATCATTAGAGAAATGCAAATCAATACTACAATGAGATATAATCTCACAGCAGTCAGAATGGCCATAATCAAAAACTCAAGAAACAATAAATGCTGGAGAGGGTGTGGAGAAAAGGGAACACTTTTGCACTGCTCATGGGAATGTGAATTGGTACAGCCACTATGGAGAATAGTATCGAACTTCCTTAAAATACTACAAATAGAACTACCATATGACCCAGCAATTCCACTACTTGGCATAAACCCTGAGGAAACCAAAATTCAAACAGAGTCATGTACCAAATGTTAATTGCAGCTCTATTTACAATAGACCAAAGATGGAAACAACGTAAGTGCCCATCATCAGATGACTGGATAAAGAAGATGTGGCATATATATACAATGGAATATTACTCAGCCATAAAAAGAAATGAACTTGAGCTATTTGTAATGAGGCGGATGGACCTAGAGTCTGTCATACAGAGTGAAGTAAGTCAGAAAGAGAAAGACAAATACCATATGCTAACACATATATATGTAATCAAGAAAAAATATAACATGAAGAACCTAGGGGTAAGGCAGGAATAAAGACACAGACCTACTAGAAAATGGACTTGAGGATATGGGGAGGGGGAAGAGTAAGCTCTGACAAGGCGAGAGAATGGCATGGACATATATACACTTCCAAGTGTAAGATAGACAGCTAGTGGGAGACAGCCACATAGCACATGGAGATCAGGTCCGTGCTTTGTGACTAACTGGAGGAGTGGGATAGGGTGGGTGGGAGGGAGGGAGATGCAGGAGAGAGGAGATATGGGAACATATGTATATGTATAATTGATGCACTTTGTTATAAATCAGAAACAAACACTCCATTGTAAAGCAACTATACTGAAATAAAAATGTAAAAATAAAGACTATTAGAAGAGGCAAAGAAGGACACAACATAATGATCAAGGGATCTGTCCAAGAAGAAGATATAACAATTGTAAATATTTATGCACCCATCATAGGAGCAGCTCAATACATAAGGCAGATAGTAACAGCCATAAATGGGGAAATCGACAGTAATACGTTCATAGCAGGGGACTTTAACACACCACTTTCACTAATGGAAAAATCATCCAAAATCAAAATAAACAAGGAACGCAAGCTTTAAATGATACATTAAAAAGATTGACTTAGTTGATATTTATAGGACATTCCATCCAAACAGAACAGAATAAACATTTTTCTCATGTGCTCATGGAACACCCTCCATGAAAGATCATGTCTTGGGTCACAAATCAGGCCTTGGTAAATTTAAGAAAATTGAAATTGCATCAAGTATATTTTCTGACCACAATGCTATGAGACTAGATATCAATTACAGGAAAAGATCTGTACAAAATACAAACACATGTAGGCTAAACAGTACATTACTTAATAACGAACTGATCACTGAGGAAATCAAAGAGGAAATCAAAAAATACCTAGAAACAAATGACAGGAGACACGACAACCAAAATCTATGGGATGCAGCAAAAGCAGTTCTAAGAGGGAAGTTTATAGCAATACAATCCTACCTTGAAAAACAGGAAACATCACGAATAAACAACGTAACCTTACACCTAAAGCAATCAGGGAAAAAGAACAAAAAACCCCAAAGTTAGTAGAAGGAAAGAAATGATAAAGATCAGATCAGAAATAAATAAAAAGGAAGTGAAGGAAACCATAGCAAAAATCAATAAAACTAAAAGCTGGTTCTTTGAGAAGATAAACAAAATTGATAAACCTTTAGCCAGACTCATCAAGAAATAAACGGAGAAGACTTAAATCAATAGAATGAGAAATGAATAAGGGGAAGTAACAACTGACACTGCAGAAATACAAAAGATCATGAGAGATTACTACAAGCAACTCTATGCCAATAAAATGGACAACCGGGAAGAAATGGACAAATTCTTAGAAATGCAAAACCTGCCAAGACTGAATCAGGACGAAATAGAAAATATGAACAGACCAATCACAAGCACTGAAGTTGAAACTGTGATTAAAAATCTTCCAACAAACAAAAGCCCAGGACCAGATGGCTTCACAGGAGAATTCTATCAAACATTTAGAGAACAGGTAACACCTATCCTTCTCAAATTCTTCCAAAATATAGCAGCGGGAGGAGCACTCCCAAACTCATTCTAAGAGGCCACCATCACCCTGATACCAAAACCAGACAAAGATGTCACAAAGAAAGTAAACTACAGGCCAATATCACTGATGAATATAGATGCAAAAATCCTCAACACAATACTAGCAAACAGAATCCAACAGCACATTAAATGGATCATACACCATGATCAAGTGGGCTTTATCCCAGGATTGCAAGGATTCTTCAATATACGCAAATCAATCAATGTGAAACACCATATTAACAAATTGAAGGAGAAAAACCATATTGTAAACTCAATAGATGCAGAGAAAGCTTTCGACAAAATTTAACACTCATTTATGATAAAAACCCTGAATAAAGTAGGCATAGAGGGAACTTTCCTCAACATAATAACGGCATATATGACAAACCAACAGCCAACATTGTCTTCAATGGTGAAAACTGAAAGCATTTCCACTACGATCAGTAACAAGACAAGGTTGCCCACTCTCACCACTCTTATTTGAAATAGTTTTATAAGGTTTAGCCACAGCAATCAGAGAAGAAATGGAAATAAAAGGAATGCAAATCTGAAAAGAAGAAGTAAAGATGTCACTGTTTGCAGATGACAAGATACTATATATAGAGAATCCTAAAGATGCTACCAGAATACTACTAGAGCTAATCAATGAATTTGGTACAGTAGCAGGATACAATATTAATGCACAGAAAGCTCTGGCATTCCTATACACTAATGATGAAAATCTGAAGTGAAATCAAGAAAAGACTCCCATTTACCATTGCAAGAAAAAGAATAAAATATCTAGGAATAAATCAACTAAGGAAACAAATGACCTGTATGCAGAAAATTATAAGACACTGATGAAAGAAATTAAGATGATACAAATAGATGGAGAGATATACCATGTTCTTGGATTGGAAGAATCAACATTGTGAAAATGACTCTACTACCCAAAGCAATCTACAGATTCAATGCAATCCCTATCAAACTACCACTGACATTTTTCACAGAACTAGAACAAAAAATTTCACAGTTTGTATGGAAACACAAAAGACCCTGAATAGCCAAAACAATCTTGAGAACGAAAAATGGAGCTGGAGGAATCAGGCTCCCTGACTTCTGACTATCCTACAAACTACAGTAATCAAGACAGTATGGTGCTGGCACAAAAATAGAAATGTAGATCAATGGAACAGGATAGAGAGCCCAGAGATAAACCCATGCACATATGCTCACCTTATCTTTGATAAAGGATGCAGGAATGTACAGTGGATAAAGGACAGCCTCTTCAATAAGTGGTGCTGGGAAAACTGGACAGGTACATGTAAATGTATGAGATTAGAACACTCCCTTACACCATACACAAAAATAAGCTCAAAATGGATTAAAGACCTAAATGTAAGGTCAGAAACTATCAAAACTTGTAGAGGAAATCATAGGCAGAACACGTTATGACATAAATCACAGCAAGACCCTTTCTGACTCACCTCCTGGGGAAATGGAAATAAAAACAAAAATAAACAAATGAGACCTAATGAAACTTCAAAGCTTTTGCGCAGCAGAGGAAACCATAAACAAGACCAAAAGAGAATCCTCAGAATGGGCGAAAATATTTGCAAATGAAAACAACTGACAAAGGATTAATCTCCAAAATTTACAAGCAGCTCATGCAGCTCAATAACAAAAAACAAACAACCCAATCCAAATTGGGCAGAAGACCTAAATAGACATTTCTCCAAAGAAGATATACAGATTGCTAACAAACACATGAAAGAATGCTCAATATCATTAATCATTAGAGAAATGCAAATCAAAACTATAATGAGATATCATCTCTCACAAATCAGAATGGCCATCATGAAAAAATCTAGAAACAATAAATGCTGGAGAGGGTGTGGATAAAAGGGAACACTCTTGCACTGCTGGTGGGAATGTGAATTGGTACAGCCACTCTGGAGAACAGTATGGAGGTCCCTTAAAAAACTACAAATAGAAGTACCATATGACCCAGCATTCCCACTCCTGGGCATATACCCTGAGAAAACCATAATTCAAAAAGAGTCATTTACCAAAGTGTACATTGCAGCTCTATTTACAATAGCCAGGAGATGGAAACAACCTAAGTGTCCATCATTGGATGAATCGATAAAGAAGATGTGGCACATATATACAATGGAATATTACTCAGCCATAAAAAGAAATGAACTTGAGCTATTTGTAGTGAGGTGGATGGACCTAGAGTGTGTCATACACAGTGAAGTAAGTCAGAAAGATAAAGACAAATACCATATGCTAACACATATATATGGAATCTTAGAAAAAAAATGTCATGAAGAACCTAGGGCCAAGGCAAGTATAAAGACACAGACCTACTAGAGAATGGACTTGTGGATATGGGGGGGGGGAATTGTAAGCTGTAACAAAGTGAGAGAGTGACATGGACATATATACACTACCAAATGTAAAATAGATAGTGGGAAGCAGCTGCATAGCATAGGAAAATCAGCTCGGTGCTTTGTGAACACCTAGAGTGGTGAGATAGGGAGTGTTGGAGGGAGAGGGACACAAGAAGGAAGAGATATGGGAACACATGTATATGTATAACTGATTCACTTTGTTATAAAGCAGAAGCTAAGACACAATTGTTAAGACATTATACTCCAATAAAGATGTCAAAAAAAAAGAAAGAAATAATCAGCAAACTGGAAAAGAAAAAAATAGTAATAATAAAATTAATTTTTTAGAAACTTTTTTAAAGATATGATTTATAAAATAGATAACTTATAAGGACCTAGTGTATAGCACAGAGAACTCTACTCAATATTCTATAATGACCTATGTGGGAAAAAGACTGAAAAGAGTGGATATGTGTATATTTATAACTGATTCAATTGCTGTACAGCAGAAACTAACACAACATTGTAAATCAGCTATACTCCAATAAAAACTAAATATATATGTGATAAAAGGGAAAAAAATCATAAAAATAAACAAAAAATATATGGTGATACATATTATATATATTATATAATGAATATTATTCAGCCATGAAAAACGAGGCTATCCTGCAATTTGCGATGACATGGATGGTCTTTGAGCACATTATGCTATGTGAGATAAGTCAGGCAGAGGAAGATAAGTACAGTATGATATCACTTATATGTGGCATATAAAATAGTCAAACTCAAAACAGAGAATAAAGTGGTAGTCATCAGGAGACGGGGGTGGGTGGATAAGACTGATGTTGTTTAATGGCACAAATTTGCAACAAGTAGTACATAAGCCATAGAGATTTAATGCACAGTATAATGAATATAGGAAACAATATTGTTCTATAATTATGTAATGTGATAAATATCCCTACAATGACAATTATATTATAATACATAAATGTATCAAAGTGACACATTGTACACCCTAAGTTTTTACAATATTATATGTCAAATTTATTCCTTAAAAAACATAAAAAAGAAAACCACTTTACCAGTAAAGAGTAAACATAAGAATTATATCTGAATTATCCTCAGAATCCATACAAGTAAGAAGAAATTGAAGTGAAATATTTAAAGTATTGAGAGAAAAAACACCAACCTAGAATTCTGTAACCTGCAAAATTATCCATCAAAAGTGAAGAAGATATATAGACTGTGTCAGTCAAACAATAATTGAGGGAAATTGTTGCCAGTAGATTTACCTTGGAAGAAATGTTAAGAAGAATTCTTCGATGGAAGGAAAATGATATAGATCAGACACTCAGACCACACACACAAAAAAGGAAGGGCATTGAGAAAGAATAAGTGAAGGTAATTATTTTCTTATTTTTCTTAGTCTTTTTAAAAATTTGATTGAGGTATAATTGATATTTAAAAAACTGCACCTATTTAATGTATGCAATTTTATGAGTGTGACATATGCATACAATCGTGAAACCATTGCCACAAATGAAGTAATAAATATCTCTGTCATCTCTAAGAGTTTCCTCCTTCTCTTTTGGTTTTTGTTTTATCTTTTTTCTAGTAACAACACATAACATGAGATCTGCCTTCTTAACAAATTGTAAGTGTAAAATAGAGTATTGTTAACTATAGGCACAATGTTGTACAACCCATCTCTAGAACTTATTCATCTTGCATAACTGAAAGTTTATACCCACTGAATAGTAACTCCTCATGACCCCTTCCTTGAGGCTTTCTCAACCACCATTCTACTATCTGCTTCTATGAGTTTGACTATTTTGTATACTTTATTTATTTAGATACTTTAGATAAGTGGAATCCTGCAGCATTTTTCCTTCTGTGTTTGGTTTATTTTACTTAGCATAACATCCTCCAAGTTTATCCATGCTGTCACATATGGAAGAAGTTCCTTCTTTTTTAAGGATGAAAAATATTTCCCTGTGTGTGTGTATAAAATATTTTCTTTACCCATTAATCTGTTACAGACATTCAGATTGTTTCTACACCTTGTCTTATGAGAATAATGCTTCAATGAACATGGCAGTGCAAATATTGAATACCTTTAGAAAAATACCCAAAAGTGGGGCTGCTGGGTCATATGGTAATTTGATTTTTAATTTTTTAATGAGCTTCCATAATGTTTGCAATAATGTGTACAACATTTTACATTTCTACTGACAGTATACAAGTGTCCCAATTTCTTCACATCCTCACCAACACTTGTTATGTTTTGATGTGTTTATAATAGCCACCCTAACAGGTGTGAGGTGATATCTCATTGTGGTTTTGATTTCTTTTCTCTGGTGATTACTGATGTTGAGCACCTTTTTATATAACTGTTGGCCATTTGCATGTCTTTAATGGAGAACTATCTATTCAGTTCCTTTGCCCAATTTTAAAGCAGATTACTTGTTTATTGGCTATCCACTTGAAGTAGTTTCTTATATGTTTCAGATATTAGCCACTTATCATATATATGTCTTGCAACTATTTTCTCATATTTCATATGTCACCTTTTCATTCTTTGATTGTTCTTTGCTCTGAAGAAGCTTTTTTGTTTGATGTACTCCTTCTGGTCCATTTTTCCATTTTTGCCAGTGTTTTCAGTGTCATATCCAACGATATCTTTGCCAAGACCAACGTCAAAAATCTTTTCACCTATGTTTTGTTCTAGTTTAACAATTTCAGATCTTACTTTTAGGTCCTTAAATGATGCTGACTTTATTTTTGGGTGTGGTGTAAGATAAGGATCCAATTTCTTTATATTGCATGTGTGTATCCAGTTTTTTCAACACTATTTGTTAAAGAGTCCATTATTTCCCCATTGTGTATTCTTGGTGCCCTTCTCAAAAATCATTTGACTGTAGAATGGTCAAAGAAAGATGGTGGTGTAGGAAAATACTGAGCTCACCTCCCCCTCACTAACACATCAAAACTACAACTACATTTAGAATGACTCTCACTTAAATTGACCTGGGGGCTAGAAAGACAGCTCTTCTACAAGCAAGGCTATAAAGAAAGATTCACACAGAGTAGGGTAGGAAGGAAGGTGAAGCAATCTGGTTGGGACTTGCACCCCCAGTGGGGGACACAGAAGAGGAAGAGGATATCACAAGTTGGGAATCCTCCCTGGGGAGCAAGGGGTTTGAGCCACATATTAGGCATGCCAGTCCTGTAGTCCAACACTGGGAAGATAAGCCCCTTAGCTAATATGAAAACCAGTGGGGTTTACCAGACAGCTATAAGAAACTGAGATTCTGCTCTTTGCCTTCAAGAAGCACATACACAGACATGCTTATTTACAGTCACAGCATGGACATAGCAGATTAAAAACTCCTTGGGGCTCCAGCTGGCTTGCCAGGACCACCCCAACATACCCCCACACCAGCCCACACCAGGATTCTCTTCCAGCTTCTCTTGTTCCAGTGTTGCTCCTCATTAAGGGGAAGGGTGCTGTGCCAATGAGAATGTGCACACATGGAGGGAACAAACCTGGCTTGGACGCTGTCCTTGCCTCTGACTAGAGGGGAGGCAGCCATTTCCAACACAGGCATCAGTGCACACACTCAGGGGGGAGCAAAATTAGATTCAGGGCAGAGAACACCATCACTGGAGCTTGCATACCTACACAACTTTAGGAGGATGTGAAGCCAGCTCAGTAGTGAGCCACAAATCTCTCTGGCCCTAACCTAGCATCTAAACAAGGCACACCCAAGGGGTAAAATAGGAAACCAGCACAGGATTGCTACCCCAAGCCACCAGGCCTTGGCCATGATCCAAATCAAAACAGACTGCCATCACCACATGGAGAAAACAAACTCACTCAGGACTCCTATCCAGCTCTTTAGGCTCCAACCCTATCCCAATAGGGCGGTGATGTACAGGGAGCATAGAAACCTCAGCTTGCACCTGGCTCTGGTTTTACCCCTGCAACTGCAGACGTATGTCCCACCAAAGTGCTGGATGCCAGCATACCATGAAAAAGACATGGCCTGTGCTCACTTCAACTCCAGCTCTCCCATCAAAGGCACTGGGCACACGCAGACTGCTTAGAAATGCTCCCAAACTAAGATATCTCTTAAAGACTGATAGGTAACTGTTTCACCTAACTTCATTCATACAGAGAAAATTAAGCAAAATGAGAAGACACAGAAATATGTTTCAAATGAAAGAACACGAAAAACTCCTGAAAAATGTCCTAATGAAACAGAGATAAATAATTGACGTGATAAATAATTCAAAGTAATAGTAAAAAGAATGCTAACTGAACTAGGGAAAAGAAGAGATGAACAGTGAAATTTTTTTAACATCTTTATTAGAGTATAATTACTTTACAATGGTGTGTCTGTTTCTGCTTTATAATAAAGTGAATCAGTTATACATATACATATGCCCCATATCTCTTTCCTCTTGCATCTCCCTCCCTCCCCACTCCATATCCCACCACTATAGGTGGTCACAAAGCACCGAACTGATCTCCCTGTGCTATGTGGCTCTTTCCCACTAGCTATCTATTTTACATTTGGTAGTGTATATATGTCCATGCCACCCTCACACTTTGCCACAGTTTACCCATCCACCTCCCCATATCCTCAAGCCCATTCTCTAGGATATCTGTTTCTCTGTTCTTGTTTTGCACATAGGTTCTTCATGACTCTTTTTTTTTAGATTCCATATATATTACTTATCATACAGTATTTGTCATTCCCTTTCTGACTTACTTCACTCCGTATGACAGACTCTATCTAGGTCCATCCACCTCACTACAAATAACTCAATTTCATTTCTTCTTATGGCTGAGAATATCCCATTGTATATATGTGCCATATCTTCTTTATCCATTCACCTGTTGATGGACACTTAGGTTGCTTCCATGTCCTGGCTACTGGAAGTAGAGCTGCAATGAACATTTTGGTACATGACTATTTTTTTTTGCACATTTAATTTAATTATTTTTTACATCTTTATTGGAGTATAATTGCTCTACAATGGTGTGCTAGTTTCTGCTTTATAACAAAGTGAATCAGTTATACATATACATATGTTCCCATATCTCTTCCCTCTTGCATCTCCCTCCCTCCCACCCTCCCTATCCCACTCCTCCAGGTGGTCACAAAGCACCAAGCTGATCTCCCTGTGCTATGCGGCTGCTTCCCACTAGCTATCTACCTTACGTTTGGTAGTGTATATATGTCCATGCCTCTCTCTTGCTTTCTCAGAGCTTACCCTTCCCCCTCCCCATATCCTCAAGTCCATTCTCTAGTAGGTCTGTGTCTTTATTCCTGTCTTAGCCCTAGGTTCTTCATAACATTTTTTTTTCTTATTTCCATATATACGTGTTAGCATATGGCATTTGTCTTTCTCTTTCTGACTTCACTCTGCATAACAGACTCTAGGTCTATCCACCTCATTACAAATGGCTCAATTTCGCTTCTGTTAATGGTTGAGTAATATTACATTGTATATATGTGCCATATCTTCTTTATCCATTCATCCGATGGTGGACACGTAGGTGGTTTCCAACTCCAGGCTATTGTAAATAGAGCTGCAATGAACATTTTGGTACATGACTCTTTTTGAATTACGGTTTTCTCAGGGTATATGCCCAGTAGTGGGATTGCTGGGTCGTATGGTATTTCTACTTATAGTTTTTTAAAGGAATCTCCATAGTGGCTGTATCAATTTACATTCCCACCAGCAGTGCAAGACTGTTCCATTTTCTCCACACCCTCTCCAGCATTTATTCTTTGTAGAATTTTTTTATGATGGCCATTCTGACTGGTGTGAGATGATATCACATTGTAGTTTTGATTTGCATTTCTCTAATGATTAATGATTTTGAGCATTTTTTTCTTCTGTTTATTGGCAATCTGTATATCTTCTTTGGAGAAATGTCTATTTAGGTCTTCTACCCATTTGTGGATTCGGTTGTTTGTTCTTTGATATTGACCTGCATGATCTGCTTGTGAATTTTGGAGGTTAATCCTTTCTCAGCTACTTCATTTGCAAATATTTTTGCCCATTCTGAGGGTTGTCTTTTGGTCTTGTTTATGGTTTCCTTTGCTGTGCAAAAGCTTTTCAGTTTTGTTAGGTCCCATATGTTTATTTTTGTTTTTATTTCCATTTCTCTAGGAGGTGGGTCAAAAAGGATCTTGCTGTGATTCATGTCATAGACTGTTCTGCCGATGTTTTCATGTAAGAGTTGGATAGTGACTGGCCTTTCATTTAGGTCTCTAATCCATTTTGAGTTTATTTTTGTGTACAGTGTTAGGGAGTTTTCTAATTTCATTCTTTTACATGTAGCTCTCCAGTTTTCCCAGCACCACTTATTGAAGAGGCTGTCTTTTCTCCACTGTATATTCTTGCCTCCTTTATCAAAGATAAGGTGACCATATGTGGGTGGGTTTATCTCTGGGCTTTCTATCCTGTTCCATTGATCTATATTTCTCTTCTTGTGCCAGTTCCATACTGTCTGGATGACTTTAGTTTTGTAGTATAGTCTGAAGTCAGGGAACCCGATTCCTCCAGCTCCATTTTTCGTTCTCAAGATTGCTTTGGCTATTCGGGGTCTTTGTGCGTCCATACAAATTGTGAAATTTTTTGTTCTAGTTCTGTAAAAAATGCCAGTGGTCGTTTGATAGGGATTGCATTAAATCTGTAGATTGCTTTGGGTAGTATAGTCATTTTCCCAATGTTGATTCTTCCAATCCAATAACATGGTATATCTCTCTATCTATTTGTATCATCTTTAATTACTTTCATCAGTGTCTTATAGTTTTTTACATACAAGTCTTTGGTCTCCTTTGGTAGGTTTATTCCTAGATATTTTACTCTTTATGTTGCAATGGTAAATGGGAGTGTTTTCTTAATTTCAGTTTCAGATTTTTCATTATTAGTGTATAGGAATGTAGGAGATTTCTGTGCATTAATTTTGTATCCTGCTACTTTACCAAATTCATTGATTAGCTCTAGAAGTTTCCTGGTAGCATTTTTAGGATTCTGTATGTATAGTATCATGTCATGTGCAAAACAGTGACAACTTTACTTCTTTTCTGATTTGGATTCCATTTATTTCTTTTTATTCTCTGATTACTGTGGCTAAAACTTCCAAAACTGTGTTGAATAGTAGCGGTGAGAGTGCGCAACCTTGTGTTGTTCCTGATCTTAGTGGAAATGGTTTCAGTTTTTCACCATTGAGGACAATGTTGGCTTTGGGTTTGTTATATATGGCCTTTATTATGTTGAGGAAAGTTCCCTCTATGCCTACTTTCTGAAGGGTTTTTATCATAAATTGGTGTTGAATTTTGTCAAAAGTTTTCTCTGCTCCTATTGAGATGATCATATGGTTTTTCTCCTTCAATTTGTTAATATGGTGTATCACGTTGATTGATTTGCATATATTGAAGAATCCTTGCATTCTTGGGATAAACCCCACTTGATAATAGTGTATGATCTTTTAATGTGCTGCTGGATTCTGTTTGCTAGTATTTTGTTGAGGATTTTTGCATCTATGTTCATCAGTGATATTGCCCTGTAGTATTTTTTCTTAGTGACATCTTTTTCTGGTTTTGGTATCACACTGATGGTGGCCTCGAAGAATGAGTTTCGGAGTGTTCCTCTCTCTGCTATATTTTGGAAGAGTTTGAGAAGGATAGGTGTTAGCTCTTCTCTAAATGTTTGATACAATTCCCCTGTGAAGACATCTGTTCCTGAGCTTTTGTTAGTTGGAAGATTTTTAATCACAGCTTCAATTTCAGTGCTTGTGATTGGTTTGTTCATATTTTCTATTTCTTCCTGGTTCAGTCTCGGAAGGTTGTGCATTTCTAAGTATTTGTCCATTTCTTTCAGGTTGTCCATTTCATTGGCATATATAGTTGCTTGTAGTAATCTCTCTTGATCCTTTTATTTCTGCAGTGTCAGTTGTTACTTCTTTTTCTTTTCTAATTCTATTGATTTGAGTCTTCTCCCTTCGTTTCTTGATAAGTGTGGCTAATGGTTTATCAATTTTGTTTATCTTCTCAAAGAACCAGCTTTTAGTTTTGTTGATCTTTGCTATCGTTTCCTTCATTTCTTTTTCATTTATTTCTGATCTGATCTTTATGATTTATTTCCTTCTGCTACCTTTGCGGTTTTCTTGTTCTTTCTCTAATTGCTTTAGGTGTAGGACTAGGTTGTTTTTCTGAGATGTTTCTTACTTCTTAAGGTAGGCTTGTATTGCTATAAACTTCCCTCATAGAACTGCTTTTTCTGCATCCCATATGTTTTGGGTCATTGTGTATTCATTGTCATTTGTTTCTATGTATTTTTTATTACCTCTTTGATTTCTTCAGTGACCTCTTGGTTATTAAGTACTGTGTATTTTAGGCTCCATGTGTTTGTATTTCTTTCAGATTTTTTCCTGTAATTGACATCTAGTCTCATAGCATTGTGGTCAAAAAAGATATTTGATACGATTTCAATTTTGTTAAATTTACCAAGGTCTGATTTTTGACCCAAGATATGAGCTATCCTGGAGAATGTTCCATGAGCACTTGAAAAGAATGTGTATTCTGTTGTTTTTAGATAGAATGTCCCATAAATATCAATGAAGTACATCTTGTTTAATGTATCATTTAAAGCTTGTGTTTCGTTATTTATTTTCATTTTGGATGATCTGTCCATTGGTGAAAGTGGGGTGTTAAAGTCCCCTACTATGAATGTGTTACTGTCGATTTCCCCTTTTATGCCTGTTAGTATTTGCCTTATGTATTGAGGTGCTCCTAGGTTGGGTGCATAAATATTTACAATTATTATGTCTGCTTCCTGGATCAATCCCTTGATCATTATGTAATGTCTTCTTTGTCTCTTGTAATAGTCTTTGTTTTAAAGTCTATTTTGTCTGATATGAGAATTGCTACTCTACCTTTCTTTTGATTTCCATTTGCATGGGATATCTTTTTCCATCTCCTCAATTTGAGTCTGTATGTGTTCCTAGGTCTGAAGTACGTCTCTTGTAGACAGCATATATACGGGTCTTGTTTTTGTATCCATTCAGCCAGTCTATGTCTTTTGGTTGGAGAATTTAATCCATTTCCATGTAAGGTACTTATCTATATGTATGTTCCTATTATCACTTTCTTAATTGTTTTCGGTTTATTATTGTAGGTCTTTTCCTTCTTTTGTGTTTCCTGCCTAGAGAAGTTCCTTTAGCATTTGTTGTAAAACTGGTTTGGTGGGCTGAATTTCTTAGCTTTTGCTTGTCTGTAAACCTTTTAATTTCTCGTCAAGTCCGAATGAGGTCCTTGCTGGGTAAGGTAATATTGGTTGTAGGGTTTTCTCTTTCATCACTTTAAATATGTCCTGCCACTCCCTTCTGGCTTGAAGAGTTTCTGCTGGAAGATCAACTGTTAACCTTATGGGGATTCCCTTATGTGTTACCTGCTGTTTTTCGCTTGCTGTTTTTAATATTTGTTCTTTGTATTTAATTTTTGATAATTTGATTAATATGTGTTTTGGCATGTTTCTCCTTGAATTTATCCTGTATGGGACTCCTTGTGCTTCCTGGACTTGATTAACTATTTCCTTTGCCATATTAGGGAAGTTTTCATGTAAAATCTGTTCAAATATTTTCTCAGGCCCTTTCCTTTTCTCTTCTTCTTCTGAGACCCCTATAATTCGAATGTTGGTGCGTTTAATATTGTCCCAGTGGTCTCTGAGACTGTCCTCAATTCTTTTCATTCTTTTTTCTTTATTCTGCTCTGCAGTAGTTATTCCCACTATTTTATCTTCCAGGTCACTTATTCGTTTTTCTGCCTCTGTTATTCTGCTATTGATGTCTTCTAGATAATTTTTAATTTCATTTATTGTGTTGTTCATCACTGTTTGTTTGCTCTTTAGTTCTTCTAGCTCCTAGTTAAATATTTCTTGTATTTTTTCCATTATATTTCCAAGATTTTGGATCTTCTTTTCTATCATTATTCTGAATTGTTTTTCAGGTGGACTGCCTATTTCCTCTTGTTAGGTCTGGTGTGTTATTGCCATGCTCCTTCATCTGCTGTGTGTTTCTCTGTCTTCTCATTTTGCTTAACTTCCTGTGTTTGGGGTCTCCTTTTTGTAGGCTGCAGGTTCATAGTTTCTGTTGTTTTTGGTGTCTATCCCCAGTGGCTAAGTTTGGTTCATTGGGCTGAGCAGACTTCCTGGTGGAAGGTACTAGTACCTGTGTTCCGGTGGATGAGGCTGGATCTTGTGTTTCTGGTGGGCAGTTCCACGTCTGGTGGTGTGTTTTGGGGTGTCTGTGGCCTTATTATTACTTTAGGCAGCCTCTCTGCTAATGGATGGGGTTGTATTCCTATCTTGCTAGTTATTTGCCATAGGGTGTCCTGCACTGTAGCTTGCTGGTCGTTGAGTGGAGCTGGGTCTTGGCATTGAGACGGATATCTCTGGGAGATTTTCACCATTTGATATTATGTGGAGCTTGGAGGTCTCTTGTGGACCAGTGTCCTGAACTTGGCTCTCCCACCTCAGTGGCACATCCCTGATGCCTGGTTGCTACACAAAGAGCATGTCCTCCACACAGCTCAGAATAAAAGGGAGAAAAAAAAGAAAGAAAGAAAGAAAGAAGAAGATAAAATACAATAAAATAAAGTAAAACATTAAAGTTATTAAAATAAAAAAATAATTATTAAGAAAAAATATTTTTCAATAATTAAAAAGAGGTCAGAAAAAACCCTAGGACAAATGGTAATAGCTATGTTATACAGACAAAATCACACACAGAAGCATATTCATACACACTCACATAAAGAGAAAAAGGGAAAAAAAACATATATATATATATATATATATATATATATATATATATATATATATATGTAGCCTTGTTCCCAAAGTCCACCTTCCCAATTTGGGATGATTCATTGTCTCTTCAGGTATTCCACAGATGCAGTGTACATCAAGTTGATTGTGGATATTTAATCCTCTGCTCCTGAGGCTGCTGGGAGAAATTTCTCTTTCTCTTCTTTGTTTGCACAGCTCTCAGGGTTCAGCTTTGGATTTTAACCTGCCTCTGTGTGTAGGTCTCCTGAGGGCATCTGTTCTTCGCTCAGACAGGACCGGGTTAAAGGAGCAGCTGATTCGTGGGCTCTGGCTCACTCACCCCCAGGGGGAGGGAGGGGTACGGATGCGGGTTGAGCCTGGGGTGGCAGAGGCCGGCGTGGCATTGCACCAACCTGAGGTGTGCTGTGTGTTCTCCCAGGGAAGTTGTCCCTGGATCATGGGACCCTGGCAGTGGTGGGCTGCAAAGTCTCCTGGGGGGGCGGGGTATGGATAGGGACCTGTGCTTGCACACAGCCTTCTTGGTGGCTGCAGCAGCAGCCTTAGCATCTCATGCCCATCTCTGGGGTCCGTGCTGATAGCCGTGGCTCGCCCCCATCTCTGGAGCTCCTTTAAGCGGCGCTCTTAATCCCCTCTCCTTACGTACCAGGAATCAAAGAAGCAAGAAAAAGTCTCTTGTCTCTTAGGAAGCTCCAGAATTGTTCCTGGACTGCCTCGCAGCTAGCTGTCACCACTAGCCCCCTTCAGGCTGTATTCACACGGCCAAACCCAGTCCTCTCCCTGGGATCTGACTGAAACCCAAGCCTCAGCTCCCAGCCCCCACCCATCCCAGCGGATGAGCAGAGAAGTCTCGGGCTGGTGAGTGCTTGTCGGCATCGATCCTCTGTGCAGAAATCTCTCTGCTTTACCCTCCACAACCCTGTTGTTGTGCTCTCCTCCGGGACACTAAAGCTCCCACCACCCCCACCCCCCGCCACCCACAGTCTCCATCCACAAAGGGCCTTCCTAGTGTGTGGAAACCTTTCCTCCTTCACAGCTCCCTCCCACTGGTGCAGTTCCTGTCCCTATTCTTTGTCTCTGTTTTTTCTTCTTTCTTTTGCCCTACCCAGGTACATGGGGAGTTTCTTGCCTTTTGGGAGGTCTAAGGTCTTCTGCCAGCATTCAGTAGGTATTCTTTAGGATTTGTTCTACATATAGATGTATTTTTGATGTATTTGTGGGGAGGAAGGTGATCTCTGCGTCTTACTCTTCCACCATCTTGAAGCTCCTCCACAGTGAAAATTTTAACAAAGTACTGGAAAATATAAAAAAGAAGCAGTCAAAGATAAAAAAAAACTGAAATGAAAAATTCTCTAGAAGGAACTAACAGCAGACTAGGTGATATGAAGATTGCATAAGTGATTTGGAAGATAGAACAATGTAAATCACCCAATAAGAACATCAAAAAAAATAATTTTTTAAAAATTAGAATTATATAAGGGACCTATGGGAAAGCATAAGTGTACTAACATTTGCAAAATAGGGATCCCAGAAGGAGAAGAGGGAAAGGGATAGAAAATACATTTGATCAAATTATGGCTGCAAACGTTCTGAACATGATGAGGAAGGAAACAGATATCCAGGTACAGGAAGTACGGAGTCTCCCAAATAAAATGAACCAAAAGAGCCCCACACCAAGACATACCATGCTTAAAATGGCAAGAGTTAAAATTAAAAGAGAATTTTAAAGACAGGAAGAGAAAAACAAAGAGACACATAAAAAGAACCCCCATAAAGCTTTCAGCTGATTTTTTTCAGCAGAAACTTTGCAGGCAAGAAAGGAATGGCTTGATATATTTATAATGCTGAAAGGAAAAATCCTAAAATCTAGGATACTCTACTCAGCAAAGTTATCATTCAGAATTGAAGGAGAGATAAAGAGCTTCTCAGACAAGCAAAAACTGAAAGAGTTCATTGTAACTAAACAGGCCTTACAAGAATTATTAAATGATCTTCTTTTGGAAAAGAAAAGGTTACAACAAGAAATGAAAAATATAGATGGGGGAAAGGCAAATATATAGTAAATGCTGTGGCTCAATCACTTAAATAAGTTAATATGAAGGTTAAAATACAAAAATTGTAAATCAACTATAAGTGCAATAAAGAGTTAAGGGGTCACATGAAGATGTAAAATATGACATAATAAAAATGTGGGGAGAGGAGAGTAAAAAATATAGAGATTTTAGAATGTGTTTGAACTTAATGACCACCAGTTGAAAACAAGTAGATATAGAGTTTAACATACATGAACCCCATGGTAAACACAAATCAAAAGCTTACAATAGATAGACAAATCTGGAGGGAAATGATCACAAGAATATCACAAAAGAAAATCATCAAACCACAGGGGAAGAAACTAATAGAAGAAGAAAGGAATAGGGAACAACTACCAAAAAAACAGGAAACAAGTAACAAAATGGTTATAAGTACACACCTATCAATAATCACTTTAAATGTCAATGGGCTAAACGCTCCAATCAAAAGACATGGGGTGACTGATTGGCAAAAAAAATAAAAAAATAACCCATCCATATGCTGCCTACAAGCGATTCATTTCAGAGCCAAAGAAACAAACAGTCTGAAAGTGAGGGGATTGAAAAAGATATTCCATGCATACTGAAATAACAAGAAAGTTGGCGTAGCAAAATTCATATCAGACAAAGCCAGCTTTAAAACAAAGTGTATAACAAAGGCAAAGAAAGGCATGATGTAATGATAAAGGGGTCACTACAAGAAGAAGATATAATATTTCTAAACATATATGCTGCTAATATAGGAGTACCTAAATATATAAGGCAAATATTAACTGATACAAAGGGAGAAGTTTACAATAATATAAGAATAGCAGAGGACAGTAACACCCCACTTACAATGATGTGCAGATCATTCAGACAGAAAATCAGTAAGGAAAACATAGCCTTAAATGACACATTAGACCACTGGGACATAATAGGTATTACAGGACATTCCATCCAAAAACAGCAGAATACACATTCTTTTCAAGAGTACATGGAATATTCACTGATACATCACATGCTAGGTCACCAAACAATTCTCAACAAATTTAAGAGGATAGAAAGTATATCAAGGCTTTGGGGGCATGAAGATGGCAGAAGAGTAAGATGTGGAGATCACGTTCCTCCGAACAGATACATCAGAAATACATCTACACGTGGAACTGCTCCTATAGAACACCCACTGAACACTGGCAGAAGACCTCAGACCTCCCAAAAGGCAAGAAACTCCCCCACGAACCTGGGTAGGGCAAAAGAAAAAAAGAATAAACAGAGACAAAAGGATAGGGACGGGACCTGCAGCAGTGGGAGGGAGCTATGAAGGAGGAAAGGTTTCCACACACTAGGAAGCCCCTTCATGGGTGGAGACTGTGGGTGGCAGAGGGAGGGGAGCTTTAGAGATGCAGAGGAGAGCGCAGCCACAGTGGTGCGGAGGGCAAAGTGGAAAGATTCCCGCACAGAGGATCGGTGCCAACCAGCACTCACCAGCCCGAGAGGCTTGTCTGCTCACCCGCTGGGGCGGGCGGGGGCTGGGAGCTGAGTCTCGGGCTTCGGTCAAATTGCAGGGAGAGGACTGGCAGCGTGAACAGAGCCTGAAGGGGTTAGTGCACCATGGCTAGCCAGGAGGGAGTCCGGGAAAAAGTCTGGACCTATCGAAGAGGCAAGAGACCTATTCTTCCCTCTTTGTTTCCTGCTGCACGAGGAGAGGGGATTAAGAGCACTGCTTAAAGGAGCTCTGGAGACAGGCTCGAGCTGTGGTTATCAGCGCAGACCCCAGAGACGGGCATGGGACACTAAGGCTGCTGCTGCAGCCACCAAGAAGCCTGTGTGCAAGCACAGGTCACTATCCACACCTCCCCTCCGAGGAGCCTGTGCAGTCCGCCACTGCCAGGGTCCCATGATCCAGGGACAACTTTCCCAGGAGAACACACGGCTTGCCGCAGGCTGCTGCAAAGTCAGGCCCGCATCTGACGCTGCAGGTTCACCCCGTACCCCTCCCTCTCCCCAGACAGAGTGAGCCATAGCCGCCGAATCAGCTGCTTCTTTAACCCCTTCCTGTCTGAGCGAAGAAGATATGCCCTCAGGGGACCTACACACAGAGGTGGGGCCAAATCCAAAGCTGAACCCAGGAGCTGTGCGAACGAAGAAGAGAAAGGGAAATCTCTCCCAGTATCCTCAGAAGCAGCGGATTAAGGATCCACAATCAACTTGCACCCTGCATCTGTAGAATACATGAAGAGGCAATGTATCATCCCAAACTGAGGAGGTGGACTTTGACAGCAAGATATATTATTTTTTCTCCTTTTCCTCCTTTCGTGAATGTGTATGCTCTTGAGTGAGATTTTGTCTGTATAGCTTTGCTTTCACCATTTGTCCTAGGGTTCTCTCTATCCATACGTTTTTTACTTTCAAAAAAATTTTCTTCTTAATAATGCTTTTTTATTTTAATAACTTTATTTTATTTTATCTTACTTTATTTTTATCCTCTTTCTTTCTTTATACTTTTTCTCCCTTTGATTCTGAGACGTGTGGATGAAGGGCTCTTGGAGCTCCTGCCAGGAGGCAGTGTTGTGCCTCTGAGGTGGGAGAGACAACTTCAGGACACTGGTCCACAAGAGACCTCCCAGCTCCATGTAATATCAAACAGCAAAAAGCTCCCAGATATCTCCATCTCAACACCAGCACCCAGCTTCACTCAACGAACAGCAAGCTACAGTGCTGGACACCCTATGCCAAAAAACTAGCAAGACAGGAACACAACCCCACCCATCAGCATAGAGGCTGCCTAAAATCATAATCAGGCCACAGACACCCCAAAACACACCGCCAGACATGGACCTGCCCACCAGAAAGCAAGATACAGCCTCATCCAACAGAATATAGGCACTAGTCCCCTCCACCAGGAAGCATAAACAAACCACTGAACCAAATTTAGCCACTAGAGACAGACACCAAAAACAACGGGAACCACGAACCTGGAGGCTGCAGAAAGGAGACCACAAACACAGTAAGATAAGCAAAATGAGAAAACAGAAAAACACAAAGCAGATGAAAGAGCAAGGTAAAAACCCACCAGACTTAACAAATGAAGAGGAAATAGGCAGTCTACCTGAAAAAGAATTCAGAAAAATGATAGTAAAGATGATCCAAAATCTTTGAAATAGAATAAAGAAAATGCAACAAACATTTAACAAGGACCTAGAAGAACTAAAGATGAAAAAAGCAATGATGAACAAAATAATAAATGAAATTAAAAATACTCTACAAGGGATCAATAGCAGAATAACTGAGGCAGAAGAACGAATAAGCAACCTGGAAAATAAAATACTGGAAATAAATACTGCAGAGTAGAATGAAGAAAAAAGAATGAAAAGAACTGAGGACAGTCCCAGAGACATCTGGGACAACGTTAAATGCACCAACATTCGAATTATAGGGGTCCCAGAAGAAGAGATTATAGTTGAAAACTTCCCTAATGTGGGGAAGGAAATAGTTAATCAAGTCCAGGAAGCACAAAGAGTCCCATTAATCAAACTACCAAAAATTAAATACAAAGAAAGCATATTAAAAGCAGCAAGGGAAAAACAACAAATAACACACAAGGGAATCCCCATAAGGTTAACAGCTTATCTTTCAGCAGGAACTCTGCAAGCCAGAAGGGACTGGCAGGACATATTTAAAGTCATGAAGGAGAAAATTATACAACCAACATTACTCTACCAAGCAAGGATCTCATTCAGATTTGATGGAGAAATTAAAACCTTTACAGACAAGAAAAAGCTGAGAGAGTTCAGCACCACCAAACCAGCTTTAAAACAAATGCTAAAGGAACATCTCTAGGCAAGAAACACAAGAGAAGGAAAAGACCTACAATAACAAACCCAAAACAATTAAGAAAATGGGAAGAGGAACATATATATTGATAATTACCTTAAATGTAAATGGACTAAATGCTCCCACCAAAAGACACAGATTGGCTGAATGGATACAAAAACAAGACCCATATATATACTGTATATAAGAGACCCACTTAAGACCTAGGGACACATACAGACTCAAACTGAGGGGATGGAAAAAGATATTCCATGCAAATGGACATCAAATGAAATCTGGAGTAGCAATTCTCATATCAGACAAAATAGACTTTAAAATAAAGACTATTACAAGAGACAAAGAAGGACACTACACAATGATCAAGGGATCAATCCCTGAAGAAGATATAAGAATTGTAAATATATATGCACTCAACATAGGAGAACCCCAATACATAAGGCAAATACTAACAGCCATAAAAGGGGAAATCGAGGGTTTCCCTGGTGGCACAGTGGTTGAGAGTCCGCCTACCAATGCACGGGACATGGGTTCATACACCGATCCGGGAAGAACCCACATGCCGCGGAGCGGCTGTGCCCATGAGCCATGGCCACTCAGCCTGCACATCCGGAGCCTGTGCACCACTAGGGGAGAGGCCGCAACAGTGAGACAGCCACGTACCACAGAAAAGAAAAAAAAATGGGGGAAATTGACAGTAACACATTCATAGTAGGGGACTTTAACACCCCACTTTCAACAATGGACAGATCATCCAAAGTGAAAATAAATAAGGAAACACAAGCTTTAAATAATATATTAAACAAGATGGACTTAATTGATATTTGTAGGACATTCCATCCAAAAACAACAGAATACACATTTTTCTCAAGTGCTCATGGAACATTCTCCAGGATAGCTCATATCTTGGGTCACAAATCAAGCCTTGGAAAATTTAAGAAAATTGAAATTGTATCAAGTATCTTTTCCGACCACAACGCTATGAGACTAGATATAAATTACAGGAAAGGTCTGCTAAAAAATAAAAACATATAGAGGCTAAGCAATACACTACTTAATAATGAACTGATCACTGAAGAAATCAAAGAGGCAATAAAAAAAACCTAGAAACAAATGACAATGGAGAAACGACAACCCCAAACCTATGGGATGCAGCAAAAGCAGTTCTAAGAGGGATGGTTATAGCAATACAATCCTACCTTAAGAAACAGGAAACATCTCAAGTAAATTACCTGACCTTGCACATAAGGCAATTAGAGAAAGAAGAACAAAAACACCCCAACGTTAGCTGAAGGAAAGAAATTATAAGGATCAGATCAGAAATAAATGAAAAAGAAATGAAGGAAATGATAGCAAAGATCAATAAAACTAAAAGTTGGTTCTTTGAGAAGGTAAAAAAAAAAAGATAAACCATTAGTCAGACTCATCAAGAAAAAAAGGCAGAAGACTCAAATCAATAGAATTAGAAATGAAAAAGGAGAAGTAACAACTGACACTGCAGAAATACAAAAGATCATGAGAGATTACTACAAGCAACTCTATGCCAATAAAATGGACAAACTGGAAGAAATGGAGAAATACTTAGAATGCACAACCTGCCAAGACTGAACTAGGAAGAAATAGAAAATATGAACAGACCAATCACAAGCACTGAAATTGGAACTGTGATTATAAATCTTCCAAAAAACAATAGCCCAGGACCACATGGCTTCAAAGGCGAATTCTATCCAACATTTAGAGAAGAGCTAACACCTATCCTTCTCAAACTCTTCCAAAATATAGCAGAAGGTGGGACACTCCCAAACTCATTCTACGAGGCCTCCATCACCCTGATACCAAAACCAGACAAAGACGCCACAAAGAAAGAAAAGTACAGGCCAATATCACTGATGAAAATAGATGCAAATATCCTCAACAAAATACTAGCAAACAGAATCCATCAGCACATTAAAAGGATCATACAACATGATCAAGTGGGGTTTATTCCAGGAATGCAAGCATTCTTCAATATATGCAAATCAAACAACGTCATACAATATATCAACAAATTGAAGGAGAAAAACCATATGATCATCTCAATGGATGCAGAAAAAGCTTTTGCCAAAATACAACAGCAATTTATGATAAAAATCCTGAATAAAGTAGACATAGAGGGAACTTTCCACAACATAATAAACGTCATATATGACAAACCCACAGCCAACATCATCCTCAGTGGTGAAAAACTAAAACCATTTCCACTAAGATCAGGAACAACACAAGGTTGCCCACTCTCTCCACTATTACTAACATATTTTTCGAACTTTTCACCACAGCAATCAGAGGAGAAAAGGAAATAGACGGAATCCAAATTTGAAAAGAAGAGGTAAAGCTGTCACTGTTTGCAGATGACATGATACTGTACATAGAGAATCCCAAAGATGTTACCAGAAAACTATTAGAGCTAATCAATGAATTTGGTAATGTAGCAGGAGAGAAAATTAATTCACACAAATCTCTTGCATTCCTGTACACTAATGATTAAAAATCTGAAAGTGAAATTAAGAAAATACTCCCATTTACCATGGCAGCAAAAATAAAAAATCTAGGAAGAAACCTACCTAAGTAGACAAATGACCTGTATGTAGAAAATTATAAGACACTGATGAAAGAAATTAAAGATGATACAAATAGATGCACAGATATACCATGTTATTGGATTGGAAGAATCAACTTTGTGAAAATGACTCTACTACCCAAAGCAATCTACAGATTCAATGCAATCCCTATCAAACTACCACTGGCATTTTTCTCAGAATTGGAACAAAATATTTCACAATTTGTACTGAAACACAAAAGAACCCGAATAGCCAAAGCGATCCTGAGAATGAAAAATGGAGCTGGAGGAATCAGATTTCCTGACTTCAGACTATACTACAAAGCTACAGTCATCAAAACATTATGGTACTGGCACAAAGAAATATAAATCAATGGAACAGGATAGAAAACCTAAAGACAAACCCACGCACACTTGGTCACCATATCTTTGATAAAGGAGGCAAGAATATACAGTGGAGAAAAGACAGCCTCTTCAATAATTGGTGCTGGGAAAACTGGACAGGTACATGTAATAGTATAAGATTAGAACACTCCCTAACACCATACACAAAAATAAGATCAAAACGGATTAAAGACCTAATGTAAGGCCAGAAACTGTCAAACTCTTAGAGGAAAACATAGGCATATCACTCTATGATATAAATCATGGCAAGATCCTTTTTGACCCACCTCCTAGGGAAATGCAAATAAAAACAAAAATAAACAAATGTGACCTAATGAAATTTCAAAGCTTTTGCACAGCAAAGAAAACCATAAACAGGACCAAAAGACAACCCTCAGAATGGGAGAAAATATTTGCAAATGAAGCAACTGACAAAGGATTAATCTCCAAAATTTACAAGCAGCTCATGCTGCTGGATAACAAAATAACAAACAACCCAATCCAAAAAGGGGCAGAAGACCTAAATAGACATTTCTGCAAAGAAGACATACAGATTGCCAACAAACACATAAAAGAATGCTCAACATCATTAATCATTAGAGAAATGCGAATCAAATCTACAATGAGATATCATCTCACACCGGTCAGAATGGCCATCATCAAAAAATCTAGAAACAATAAATGCTGGAGAGGGTGTTGAGAAAAGGAAACACTCTTGCACTGCTGATGGGAATGTAAAGTGATACAGCCACTATTAAGACCAGTATGGAGTTTCCTGAAAAACTACAAATTGAACTACCATATGACCCAGCAATCCCACTACCTGGCATATACCCTGAGAAAACCATAATTCAAAAAGAGTCATGTACCAAAATGTTCATTGCAGCTCCATTTACAATAGCCAGGAGATGGAAGCAACTTAAATGTCCATCATCAGATGAATGGATAAAGAAGTTGGGGCACATATATACCATGGAATATTACTCAGCACAAAAAAACCGAAATTGAGTTATTTGTAGTGAGGTGGATGGACCTAGAGTCTGTCATGAAGAGTGAAGTAAGTCAGAAAGAGAAAAACAAATACCATATGCTAACACATATATGTGGAATCTAAGAAAAAAATGGTCTTGAAGAACCTAGGGATAAGATGGGAATAAAGACACAGACCTACTAGAGAATGGACTTGAGGATAATGGGGAGGGGAAGGGTAAGCTGTGACTAAGTTGCATGGACATATATACGCTACCAAACATAAAATAGATATCTCGTGGGAAGCAGCCACATAGCACAAGGAGATCATCTCAGTGCTTTGTGACTACCTAGAGGGGTGGTATAGGGTGTGTGGCATGGAGGGAGACACAAGAGGGAAGAGATTTGGAAACATATGTATATGTATAACTGATTCACTTTTTTATAAACCAGAAACTAACACACCATTGTAAAGCAGTTATACTTCAATAAAGATATTAAAAATAAATAAATAAAACAAAAAGAAAAAATGGAAGAATGTATATTTTTCATCACAATGGTATTAAACTATTAATAAATAACAGGAAGGAAAATGGGTAAAACACAAACATATGTAGACTAAACAACATGCTAAAAAAAAGCAATGTAGAGTCATTTTCACGATGTTGATTCTTCCAATCCAAGAACATGGTATATCTCTCCATCTATTTGTACCATCTTTAATTTCTTTCATCAGTGTCTTATAATTTTCTGATTACAGGTCTTTTGTCTCCTTAGGTAGGTTTATTCCTAGATATTTTATTCAGTTTGTTGCAGTGGTAAATGGGAGTGCTTTCTTAATTTCACTTTCAGGTTTTTCATCATTAGTGTATAGGAGTGCCAGAGATTTCTGTGCATTAATTTTGTATCCTGCTACTTTACCAAATTCATTGATTAGCTCTAGTAGTTTTCTGGTAGCATCTTTAGGATTTTCTATGTATAGTATCATGTCATCTGCAAACAATGACATTTTTACTTCTTCTTTTCCGATTTGGATTCCTTTTCTTTCCTTTTCTTCTCTGATTGCTGTGGCTGAAACTTCCAAAACTATGTTGAATAAGAGTGTTGAGAGTGGACAACCTTGTCTTGTTCCTGATCTTAATGGAATTGTTTTCAGTTTTACACCATTGAGAATGATGTTGACTGTGGGTTTGTCATATGTGGCCTTTATTATGTTGAAGAATGTTCCCTCTATGCCTACTTTCTGCAGGGTTTTTATCATAAATGGGTGTTGAATTTTGTCAAAAGCTTTCACTGCATCTATTGAGATGATCACACGGTTTTTCTCCTTCAGTTTGTTAATGTGGTGTATCACATTGTTTGATTTGCATATATTGAAGAATCCTTGCATTCCTGGGATAAACCCCAGTTCATCGTGGTGTATAATCCGTTTAACGTGCTGTTGGATTCTGTTTGCTAGTGTTTTGTTGAGGATTTTTGCATCTATATTCATCAGTGATATTGCCCTGTAGTATTTTTTCTTAGTGACATCTTTTTCTGGTTTTGGTATCAGGGTGATGGTGGCCTCGTAGAATGAGTTGGGGGGTGTTCCACCCTCTGCTATATTTTGGAAGTGTTTGAGAAGGATAGGTGTTAGCTCTTCTCTAAATGTTTGATAGAATTCGCCTGTGAAGCCATCTGATCCTGGGCTTTTGTTTGTTGGAAGATTTGTAATCACAGTTTCAATTTCTGTGCTTGTGATTGGTCTATTCATATTTTCTATTTCTTCCTATTTCAGTCCTGGCACGTTGTGCATTTGTAAGAATTTGTCCCTTTCTTCCAGGTTGTCCATTATATTAGCATAGAGTTGCTTGTAGTAATCTCTCATGATCTTTTGTATTTCTGCAGTGTCAGTTGTTACTTCTTTTTCATTTCTAATTCTATTGATTTGAGTCTTCTGCCTTTTTTTCTTGATGAGTCTGGCTAATGGTTTATCAATTTTGTTTATCTTCTCAACGAACCAGCTTTTAGTGTTATCGATCTTTGCTATCGTTTCCTTCATTTCTTTTTCATTTATTTCTGATCTGATTTTTATGATTTCTTTCCTTCTGCTAACTTTGGGGTTTTTTTGTTTTTCTTTCTCTAATTGTTTTACGTTCAAGGTTAGGTTGTTTATTCGAGATGTTTCCTGTTTCTTAAGGTAGGATTGTATTGCTATAAACTTTCCTCTTACAACTGCTTGTGCTGCATCCCATAGATTTTGGGTCATTGTGTCTCCATTGTCATTTGTTTCTAGGTGTTTTTTTAATTCCTCTTTGACTTCTTCAGTGATCACTTCGTTATTACGTAGTGTATTGCTTAGCATCCATGTGATTGTATTTTTTACATATCTTTTCCTGTAATTGATATCTAGTCTCATAGCGTTGTGGTCGGAAAAGATACTTGATACAATTTCAATTTTCTTAAATTTACCGAAGCTTGATTTGTGACCCAGGATATGATCTATCCTGGAGAATGTTCCATGAGCCCTTGAGAAAAATGTGTATTCTGTTGTTTTTGGATGGAATGTCCTAGAAATATCAATTAAGTCCATCTTGTTTAATGTATCATTTAAAGCTTGTGTTTCCTTACTTATTTTCATTTTGGACGATCTGCCCATTGGTTAAAGTGGGGTGTTAAAGTCCCCTACTATGAATGTGTTACTGTCGATTTCCCCTTTTATGCCTGTTAGTATTTGCCTTATGTATTGAGATGCTCCTATGGTGGGTGCATAAATATTTACAATTTTTATATCTTCTTTGATCAATCCCTTGATCATTATGTAGTGTTCTTCTCTGTCTCTTCTAATAGTCTTTATTTTAATGTCTATTTTGTCTGATATGGGAATTGCTACTCCAGCTTTCTTTTGGTTTCCATTTGCATGAAATATCTTTTTCCAACCCCTTATTTTCAGTCTGCATGTTTCTCTAGGTTTGAAGTGGGTCTCTTGTAGACAACAAATATATGTGTCTTGTTTTTGTATCCATTCAGCCAATCTGTGTCTTTTGGTGGGAGCATTTAGTCCATTTACATTTAAGGTAATTATCAATATGTATGTTCCTATTCCCATTTTCTTAATTGTTTTGGGTTTGTTATCGTAGGTCTTTTCCTTCTCTTGTGTTTCTTTCCTAGAGAATTTCCTTTACCAGTTGTTGTAGAGCTGGTTTGGTGGTTCTGAACTCTCTCAGCTTTTGCTTGTCTGTAAAGGTTTTAATTTCTCCATCAAATCTGAATGAGATCCTTGCTGGGTAGAGTCATCTTGGTTGCAGGTTTTTCTCCATCACTTTAAATATGTCCTGCCAGTCCCTTGTGGCTTGCAGAGTTTCTGCTGAAAGTTCAGCTCTTAACCTTATGGGGATTCCCTTGTGTGTTATTTGTTGTTTTTCCCTTGCTGCTTTTAATATGTTTTCTTTGTATTTAATTTTTGACAGTTTCATTAGTATGTGTCTTGGTATGTTTCTCCTTGGATTTATCCTGTATGGGACTCTTTCTGCTTCCTGAACTTGATTAACTATTTCCGTGCCCATATTATGGAGGTTTTCTACTATAATCTCTTCAAATATTTTATCAGTCCCTCTCCTTTTCTCTTCTTCTTCTGGAACCCCTATAATTCGAACGTTCGTGCATTTAATGTTATCCCAGAGGTCTCTGAGACTGTCCTCAGTTCTTTTCATTCTTCTTTCTTTATTTTGCTCTGCAGTAGTTATTTCCACTATTTTATCTTCCAGGTCACTTATCCGTTCTTCTGTCTCAGTTACTTTGTTATTGATCCCATCTAGAGTATTTTCCATTTCATTTATTGTGTTGTTCATCATTGCTTGTTTCACCTTTTGTTCTTCTAGGTCCTTGTTAAATGTTTCTTGCATTTTGTTTATTCTATCTCCAAGATTTTGGATCATCTTTACTATCATTATTCTGAATTCTTTTTCAGGTAGACTGCCTATTTTCTTTCATTTGTTAGGTCTGGTGGGTTTTCATCTTGTTCCTTCATCTGCTGTGTGTTTTTGTGTCTTCTCATTTTGCTTATCTTACTGTGTTTGTGGTCTCCTTTTTGCAGGCTGTGGGTTTGTAGTTCCCGTTGTTTTTGGTGTCTGTCTCCAGTGGCTAAAGTTGGTTCAGTGGGTTGTGTAGGCTTCCTGGTGGAGGGGACTAGTGCCTGTGTTCTGGTGAACGAGGCTGCATCTTGTCTTTCTGGTTGCCAGGTCCACGTCTGGAGGTGTGTTTTGGGGTGTCTGTGGACTTATTATGATTTTAGGCATCCTCTATGCTATTGAATGGGGTTGTGTTCCTGTCCTGGTAGTTGTTTTTTATAGGATGTCCAGCACTGTAGCTTGCTGGTCGTTGAGTGAAGCTGGGTGCTGGTGTTGAGATGGAGATCTCTGGGAGATTTTTGTCATTTGATATTATGTGGAGCTGGGAGGTCTCTTGTGGACCAGTGTCCCGAAGTTGTCTCTCCCACCTCAGAGGCACAGCACTGACTACTGGCTGCAGAACCAAGAGCCTTTCTTCCACACAGCAGCATTTTAAGAACTTCAGCTTCAACTATGTTGAAGGGGAAGACAGTGAAGTAACTTAATTCTTCTGACTTAGATTCTCGAAGGGTTCTCCAGCCACTCTCTCTGAGCTTCTATTTCAACAGCAACAATGGGACTCTGGACAGTGTGGGCCACATTTTTTGCCAACTCGCTGAGAAGTGTGAGGGTGCCCAGTGTCTCTTGATAATGCAAAAGTAGTGCTGTGGCCGCACCCTCTTCCAGGATGTGCGGAAGCCTTCTCAAGCTGAGTGTGGTAAAACCCAGGATGCTGTGGAAGCCACCATTCTTAGGGAGAAGAACTTGAACCATGCAATATTGGATCTGCGTGTCCTGGGTTCCATCCGTGCAGTGCAAGAGCAATCTTGAGGAAGGAGAACAGAGCTGGAAGAATCAGGCTTCCTGACTTCGGACTATACTACTAAGCTACAATAATCAAGTCAGTATGGTACTCGAAGAAAAACAGAAACATAAACCAGGCGAACAGGTTAGAAAACCCCAAGATAAACCCATGCCCATATGGTCACCTTATCTTTGACAAAGGAGGCAAGAACTTACAATGGAGAAAAGACCACCTCTTAAATAATTTGTGCTGGGAAAACTGGACAGCTACATGTAAAAAAATGAAATTAGAACACTTCCTAACACCATACACAAAAATAAACTCAAAATGGAATAAAGACCCAAATGTAAGACCAGACACTATAAAACTCTTAGAGGAAAACATAGGCAGAACACCCTATGACATAAATCACAGCAAGATCCTTTTTGACCAGCTCCTAGAGTAATGCAAATAAAAAGAAAAAAAAAAACAAATGGGACCTAGGGAAACATAAAAGCTTTTGCACAGCAAAGGAAACCATAAACAAGATGAGAAGACCATGTTTGGATTAGGAGAAAATATTTGCAAATGAAGCAACTGACAACGGATTAATCTCCTAAATATACAAGCAGCTCATGCAGCTCAATATGAAAGAAACAAACAACCCAATCCAAAAATGGACAGAAGACCTAAATAGACATTTCTCCAAAGAATATATAAAGATTGCCAACAAACACATGAAAGAATGCTCAATATCACTAATCATTAGAGAAATGTAAATCAAAAGCACAATGAGGTATCACCTAACAGCATTCAAAATGGCCATCATCAAAAAATCGACTAACGATAAATGCTGGAGAGGGTGTGGAGAAAATGGAACCCTCTTTTCCTTTTGGTGGGAATGTAAACAGAAACAGCCACTATGGAGAAGAGTATGGAGGCTCCTTAAAAACTAAAAATAGAACTGCCATATGACCCAGCAATCCCACTACCTGGCATATACCCTGAGAAAACCATAATTCAAAAAGAGACATGTACCACAATGTTCATTGCAGCACTATTTACAATAGCCAGGACATGGGAACAACCTAAGTGTTCCTCGACAGATGAATGCATAAAGAAGCTGTAGCACATATACACAATAGAATACTACTCAGCCATATAAAGAAAGGAAATTGAGTTATTTGTAGTGAGGTGGATGGACCTAGAGTCTGTCATACAGAGTGATGTAAGTCAGAAAGAGAAAAACAAATACTGTATGGTAACACGTATATTTGGGTGTACTAGTGGCAAGACAGGAATAATGACACAGAGGTGGAGAATTTACTTCAGGTCATGGGTGGTGCTGAAGGGGAAGGTGGGTCGAAGTGAGAGAGTAACATTGACATATATACACTACCAAATGTAAAATAGATAGCTAGTGGGAAGCAGCTGCATAACACAGGGTGATCAGCTCGGTGCTTTGTGACCACCTAGAGGGGTGGAATAGGGAGGGTGCGAGGGAGCCTCAAGAAAGAGGGTATATGGGGATATATGTATACATATATATGATTCACTTTGTTATACAGCAGAAACTAACATAACATTATAAAACAATTATACTCCAATAAATATGTAAAAAAAATTAGAAGTAGAAAAAGCATATGAAGCAGCAATTTCACTCCTAGGTATATATTAAAAAAAGACCACTAATTAGAAAAGTTATATGCACCCCTATGTTCATAGCAGCATTATTCACAATAGCTAAGTTATGGAAGCAAGCTAAGGGTCTATCAACAAATGAATGAGTAGAGAGTGTGTGGATAAAACTGAACCCTCATAAACTGTTGGTGGGAATGTAAATTGGTACCGGCAATATGGAGAACAATGTGGAGGTTCCTTAAAAATCTAAAAACAAAGTTGCCATAGATCCAGCAAACCCACTCCTGGGCATATATCTGGGAAAGATGAAAACTCTAATTCAAAAAGATAATGCACCCTAATGTTCATAGCAGCACTATTTACAATAACCAAGGCATGGAAGCACCTAAATGTCCTTTGATAGATGAATGGATAAAGAAGATGTGGTATTTATGTGTGTGAATATATATATATGTACACATACATTTACATAATGGAATATTACTCAACCATAAAAAAGAATGAAATACTGCCATTTGCAGTGACATGAATGGACGTAGAGATTCACACCAAGTGAAGTAAGTCAGACAGGGAAAGACAAATGTATGGTATAACTTATATGTGGAATCTAAAAAATGATACAAATGAACTTATTTACCAAACAAATAGACTCACAGACATAGAAAACAAACTTATGGTTTTCAAAGGGGAAAGAGGGGGACGGATAAATTGGGAAGTTGGGATTAACAGATACATACTATTATATATAAAATATATAAACAACAAATACCTACTGTATATCACAGGGAGCTACATTCAATATCTTGTAAACACTTATAATGGAAAATAATCTGAAAAAGAAAATATATGTGTATACATATGTGTGTGTATGTATATATATATATATATATATATATATATAAAACTGAATCACTTTGCTGTACACCCAGGACATTGTAAATCGACTATACTTCAATTTAAAAACAACAGGTGAATGGATAAAAAAGATGCAGTATATATATATATATATATATATATATATATATATATATATATATCTGTGTGTGTGTATATATATATACATATATACACACATACACACACAATGGAATATTACTCAGTCTTAAAAAAGAATGAAATTTTGCCATTTGCAACAACATGGATGGACTTGGAGGGTATTATGCTTAGTGAAGTAAGTCAGACAAAGAAAAACAAATACTGTCTATTTTCATTTATATGTGGGATTTTAAAAATAAAACGAATGATTATAGCAAAAGAAAGACAGACTCATAGGTATAGAGAACAAACATGTGGCTACCAGTTGGAAGAAGGAGAAGGGGCAAGATAAGGGGAGGGGCTTAAGAGGTGTAAACTACTAGGTGTAAGATAAATAAGATACAAGAATGTAATGTATAGCAGAGAGAATATAGCCAATATTTTATAATAAATTTGAATGGACTATAATCCATATAATTATCTAATCACTATGTTGTACATCTGAAGCTAATATTACATTGTAAATTACAAGAAAAGTTGCACAACATCACTAATCTTTGAGGGCATTAAAATAAAAAATGCAATGAACTATCACCCCACACCCACTTGGATGGCTACTATAAAAAACTACAAATGTTGACATGGATGTGGAGAAATTTGAAACCTTATGCACTGTTGATGTGAATGTAAATGGTACAGTCATTGTGGAAAACAGTATGGCAGTTCCTCAAAAATTAAAAATCAAATTACCATATGATCAAGGAATTCCACTTCTGGGTATATACCCAAAGGAATTAAAAGCAAGGTCTTGAAGAGATATTTTATACCTATAGCAGCATTATCCAAAATAGGTGAAATATGAAAGAAATCCAAGTTCCCTGCAGAATGTATGGATAAGCAAAATGTGATTGTACATACAATGGAGTATTATTCAACCTTAAAATGAGGGCAATTCTGCAATATCCTATGATATGGATGAACATTGAGGGCATTACTTAAGTGAAATAAGCCAGTCACAAAAAGACAAATACTGTATGATTCTACTTATATGAGGTACTTATAGTAGTCAAATTCATAAAGACAGAATGTGTAATGGTGGTTACCATGGGATGGGGGAATGGCAAATGGGAAGTTATTGTTTAATGGGTATAGAGTTTCAGTTTTACAAGATAACAAGGGTTATGAGGATGGATGGTGGTGATGGATGATCAACAATGTGAATGATGTATTTAATACCACTGAATTGTGCACTTAAAAATGTTTAAGATGGTAACTTTTATGTTAAGTTTATTTTATCAAAATTAAAAAAATTAAATCCGTTGCATGTCTATACAATAACAACCAACTGTCTGAAAAGGAAATTCGGAAAACAATCCTATTTACAATAGCATGAGGATAAATAGAATACTTAGGAATAAACTTAAAGAGGAGAAAACTTGTATGCATAAAACTACCAAAAAAATGAGAATTTTGAAGAGATGAGTAAATGGAATTACATCCCATGTTCCCGGATTGGAAGAATTAATATTGTTTAAACTTACACACTACCCAAAGTGATGTACAGATTCAATCTTATCCCCAAAAAAATCTCAATGGCATTTTTTTACAGAAATAGAAAAAAGAATGCTAAAATGCATGTGAATCTACAAAAGACCCTGAATAGCTAAAGCAATTTTAAGAAAAAAGAACAAAGCCAGAAGCATCAATAAAGACATCTTGAGTTAAACTTTATTACAAAACTATAGTAATCATGGTACTGACATTAAGAAAGACATATAGACTAATGAAACAAAATAGAGAGCTCAGAAGTAAATTTACACATATATATGGTCAAAATTTTTTTAAAGAATGGTGAGACAGATTTTGTTAAAGAAGGGCTACTAGAAAGGGGTCTTTGTAGTAGGGGTGATAAATTGAGCTCAACTCTGGACCAAAAAAAGGAAAAGTGGAAATTTCTTTGGAGAGTATTTCTTCTTTATTTAATTTTTAAATTGTGGGGAAAAAACATAAAATTTACCTTCTTAACCATTTTTAAGTGCATAGTTCAGTAGTATTATATATATTCACATTATTGTTCAACAGATCAGAACATTTTCATCTTGCAAAACTGAATCTCAACATCCATTGAACAAAAACTCCCCATTCCTTCCTCCTCCAAACGCTTGGTAAGTACTATTGTTCTTTCTATTTTCATGAATTTGCCTACTTTAGACACTTTAAGTAGAATCATATAGTATTTGCTTTTTCTGACTGGCTTATCTCACTTAGCATAATGTCCTCAATTTCATTCATGTTAAAGCATATGACAGGATTTTCTTCTTTTTAACGGTGGAATAATGTTGCATTGCATGTATATACCATATTTTCTTTATCCATTATCCATTGATGAACATTTGGATTGCTTCCACCTTTTGGCTATTGTGAATAATGCTGCAATAAACATGGGTGTGTAAATATTTCTTTGAGATTTTGCTTTCAGTTCTTCTGAGTCTATACCCAGCAGTGTGATTGCTGAATAATATGTTAATTCCATTTTTTGAGGAACTGCCATACTGTTTTCCACAGTGGCTGTACCATTTCACACAACAACAGTGCACTAGGGTTCCAATTTCTCCACATCCTCGTCAACATTTATTTTCCTTTAATTAAAAAAAAATAATAATAGTCGGGGCTTCCCTGGTGGCACAGTGGTTGAGAGTCTGCCTGCCGATGCAGGGGACACGGGTTCGTGCCCCGATCCGGGAAGATCCCACATGCCGCGGAGCGGCTAGGCCCGTGAGCCATGGCCGCTGAGCCTGCGTGTCCGGAGCCTGTGCTCCACAACGGGAGAGGCCACAACAGTGAGAGGTCTGCGTACAGCAAAAAAATAATAATAATAGTCAACCTAATGAGTTTGAGGTGATATCTCATTTTGCTTTTGAGTTTCATTTCTCTAATTTTCAGTGATGTTGAGCATCTTTTCATAGGCTTGTTGGCTATTTGTACCTCTTCTCTGGAGAAATGTCAATTCAAGTCCTGTGACCGTTTTTGATTTGGTTTGTTTGGGTTTTGTTTGTTGAATTTTAGGAATTCTCTATATATTCCAGATACTAATCCTTTATTATATATATGATTTGCAAATATTTCTCCCATTCTTTTTATTCTGTTGATAGTGTCTTTTGATACACAACTTTTTAAAAAGTTCATGACATCCAATTTGTCTATTTTTCTTTTGTTACTTCTGCCATTGGTGTCATATCCAAGAAATAATTGCCATATCCAATTTCATGACACTTTTGTCTTATGTTTTTTTCTAAAATTTTACTGTTTTAGGTCTTACATTTATATCCTTGATTCATCTTGAGTTATTTTTTGCATAAGGTGTTAGGTAAGAGTCCAACTGAATTCTTTTGCTTATGGATATCCAATTTTCTTAGAACCATTTGTTGAAAAGACTGTTCTTTTCCCATTGAAACCCTTGACAAAAATAATTTGACCATATATGGAAGGGTTTGCTTCTGGGTTCTATGTTCTATTCCTTTGGTCTAGTATGTTTGTCTTTATACCAATACTACACTGTTATGATTACTGTGGCTTTATAGTAAGTTTTGAAGTAGTCCAGTTTTGTTCTTCTTTTTCAAGATTGTTTTGGCTATTCTGGGTCCCTTGAGATTTCATATGAATTTTTGAATGGATTTTTCTATTTCTGAAAAAATGTCATTAAGATTTTGATAGGTATTGCATTGAATCTGTAGACCACTTTATGTAGTATTGGTATTTTAATAGCATTAAGTCTTCTAATCCGTAAACATGGAATGTCTCCATTTATTTAGATCTTTATTTTATCTCAGCAATGTTTTGTAGTTTTAATTGTACAAGACTTTCTCTTCCTTGGTTAAGTTAATTCCTAAATATTTTATTCTTTTTGATGCTATTGTAAATGGAATTGTTTTGCAATTTCCTTTGGTGAAGATGGTTCATTGCTTGTGTGTAGAAATACAACTGATATTTTGTGCATTGACTTTGTATCCTGATATTTTGCTGAATTCATTTATAGTTCTAATAGATTCTTGTATAATCTTTAGGGTTTTCTACATATAAAACCATGTAATCTTCAAAACAGAAGAATTTCACCTCCTCCTTTCCAATTTGGGTGACTTTTATGTTTTTCCTTGCCTAATTGCTCAGGCTAGAACTTTTAGTACTATGTCAAATACATGTGGTGAAAGTGAGCAACTATGTCTTTTTCCTGATCTTGGAGGACATGCTTCAGTCTTTCACCATTGAGTATGATGTTCACTGGTGGCTTTTCATATATGGCTTTTATTATGTTGAGATAGAAAATGCTATTTCTATATCTATTGAAATTATGAATAGATAATTCCAGCCAACAGCAGCAGAATACACATCCTTCTCAAGTGCACACAGAACACTCTCCAGGTTAGATCATATGTTACGTGACAAAGCAAGTCTAAACAAATTCAAAATAATAGAAATTATGCCAATATCTTTTCTCACCACAATGGTATAAAACTAGAAATCAATAACAGGAGGAAAATTGGAAATTCACAAATACATGGAAACTAAAAACACAGTATTGAACAACCAATGTTTTAAGGAAGAAATCAAAAGGCAACTCAAAAATTATCTTGATTATTGTTTTCAAAATGATATTTAAAGGCCCATTTTGTGTCCTGGAGGTCCATGCATATAGATGTGGGATCCTGTGTTGCCTTCTTCCAGGCTTAGAAAGTTGAACTTGGAACTCTCTTAGAAATCATTCACCTCTTGTGAGCCATTTCTTTCTTAGCTTCAATTTCTTCATTAATAATATAAGGGGCAGACTAAATTAAGGGTTCTTATTTTTTTGGAGTAGGAGAACTGTTTATTAATGCAAAATATCTTACAGATGCAGTTGATTTTGATGTTCATATTTCTAGAGAATATATAATGACAAAAAGTTTCTAGGATGTTCAGTGATTCTTTTAAGTAAACTTACATTTTGTCAATCAAAAAATAGTCTTAAAACAAACAAAAATGGAATAACAATATACTGAAAATATGGAACAAACCAAAAGCAGTTCGAATAGGGAAGTTTATAGTGAAAATTGCCTACATTAAGAAAAAAGAAAGACCACAAATAAACAACTTAACTTTACATCTCAAACAACTAGAAAAAGAAGAAAAAATTAAGTCCAAAATTAGCAGAAAGAAGGAAATAATAAATATCGGAGCAGACATAATTAAAATTAATAATAGGAAAACAATATTAACAAAACTAAGAGTTGGTTCTTTAAAAAAGAAAACAAAATTGACAATCTGTTAGCTAAACTAATCAAGAAAAATGGGAGTGGACTCAAATAAAATTATAATTAAAGAGAAGACATTGTGGGCTTCCCTGGTGGTGCAGGGAAGAATCTGCCTGCCAATGCAGGGGACATGGGTTCAAGCCCTGGTCTGGGAAGATGCCACATGCCGCAGGGCAACTAGGCCCGTGAGCCACAACTACTGAGCCTGCGCATCTGGAGCCTGTGGCCCACAACAAGAGAGGCCGCTACAGTGAAAGACCCGCACACTGCAATGAAGAGTGGCCCCCACTTGCCACAACTAGAGAAAGCCCTCACACAGAAACGAAGACCCAACACAGCCAAAAATAAATAAATAAAAAAGAGGTGACATTGCAACTGAAACCACAGAAATACAAAGGATAAAAGAGAATATTATAAACAATTATATACCAGAAGATTGAACAACCTAGAAGAAATTGATAAATTCCTAGAAAGTTATAGCTACCAAGACTAAATCATGAAGAAACACAAAATCTAAACAAACTAATGAGTAACAAGATTGAATCAGTAAACAAAAGCATCCCAACAAAGAAAAGCCTATAACCAGATGGTTTCACTGCTGAATTCTTCCCAACATTTAAAGAAGAATCATATTAACCCTTTTCAAGCTGTTGAGAAGAAAATGAAGAGGAGGGAACACTTCCTAACTCATTTTATAAGGCCAGCATCACCTGATACCAAAGCCAGATAAGGACACTAAAAGAAAATTATAGGCTATAATCTTTGATGAATATAGATACAAAAATTCTCAACAAAATAATAACAAATAGAATTCAACATTACACTAAAAGATCATGCACATGATCAAGTGGGATTTATCCCTGGGATGCAAGCGTGGTTCAACATACACAAATCAATAAGTGCAATACACCACATAAACAAAATGAAGGATAAAAACCATATAATCATCTCAATAGGTGCAGAAAAAGCATTTGACAAAATACGTCTTCCATTATTAAAAACTCTCAACATATTGAGTGTGGAATGAATCTACCTCAACATAATAAAGGCCATATATAACGAGCTCACAGTTGACATCATACTCAAAGGTGAAAGATCGAAAGCTTTTTCTTTAAGATCAGATGGTATCCACTCTCACCACACATATGCAGGAAAGTACTGGAATTCAGAGCCAGAACAATAAAGCAAGAGTTAAAAGGCATCCAAATAGAAAAAGAGGAAGTAAAATTGTTTCTGTTTACAGAAGACATAATCTTGTATATGTAAAATGTACCTTACTTATAGGCAATAATAAAGAAGCCACCAAAAAAACTGTTAGAACTAATGACTGAATTCAGTAAAGTTGCAGGATACAAAATCAGCACACAAAACATAGGCATACTTCTATACACTAAAAACAAACTATCTGAAAGAGAAGTAAAGAAAAAAATCCCATTTTCAATAGCATTAAAAACAATAAAATGTTCAGGAATAAATTTATTCAAGGCAGTGAAAAATCTGTACAATAAAAGCTATGACATTGATGAAAGAAATTGAAGAAGACACAAATAAATGGAAAGATAATTTGTGTTCATAGAATGAAAATTAATATTCTTATAATGTCCACACTATCCACAGTCATCTACATTTCCAACACAATCCCTATGAAAATTCCAATGGCATTTTTCCCAGAAATAGAAAAAACAAAGATAAAATATGTATTTAATCACAGAAGACCTCAAACAGCCAAAGCAATCCTGAGAAAGAAGAACAAAACTGGAGGCATCACACTTCCTGATTTCAAACTATGTTATAAAGCTACATTAATCAAAACTGTATAATACTGGCACAAAAATAGCTATAGAGACCAATGGAAAAGAACTGATATCTCAGACATAAAGCCATGAATATAGAGTCAACATATTTGGGGGAAAGGGATAAGTTAGGAGGTTGGGATTAACATATACACACTACTATATATAAAATAGATAATCAACAAGGACCCACTGTATAGTACAGGGAAGTCTATTCAATATTCTGTAATATTCTGTATATGGGAAAAGAATCTGAAAAACAATGGATATATGTATATGTACAAGTGAATCACTTCACTGTACACCTGAAACTAACACAACATTTTAAATCAAGTATACTCTAATATAAAGTAAAAATTTAATTTAATTTAAAAAAACCATACTTGACAAAGGAGCCAATAATACTCATGAAGAATGAATAGTTTCTTCAATAAATAGTGATGGGAAAACTGGATATTTAAATGCAAAAGAATGCAATTGGCCCCTATTTTACACCACTCACAAAAATTAATTCAAAATGGATTAAATACTTAAATGTAAGAACCGAAACCATAAAACTCCTAGAAAAAGTAAAGGAAAAATCTCCTTGACATTAAGTTTGGCAATTACTTATTAGATATGACAACAAAAGCACAACCAAAGCAAAAATCATGTGGAACTAACACATCAAACTAAAAATCTTCTGTACAGGGAAAGAAACAATCAACAAAATGAAAAGGCAACCTACAGAATGCAAAAAAATGTTTGCAAACCATATATTGGTTAAGGGATTATGTTCAAAATATATAAAGAACTCATACAACTCAATAGGAAAATAATACAAACGATCTGATTTTAAAATGTGCAGAAGAATTAAAGAGATATTTTTCCAAAGAAGACATACAAATGGCCATACATATGGCCAACAGATACATGAAAAGGTATTCAACATCACTAATCATCAAGGAAATGCAAATAAAAACCACAATGAGATAACACCTCATACCTGTTAGGGTGGCTATTATCAAAATGGCAAGAGATAAGTGTTGGTGTGGACAGGGAGAAGAAGGGATTCTTGTGTACTGTTGGTGGTACAGCCATTATGGGAAACAGTATGGCAGGTCCTCAAAAAATTAAAAATAGAACTACTATATGATTCTGCAATTCCACTTCTGGGTTTATACCCAAAGAAAATAGAATCACGATCTCAAAGAGATATCTGTACGCCATGTTCATCGCAGCATTATTCACAATAACCAAGACATCGATACATCCTAATTGTCCACTGATGGAAAATGGATAAAGAAATATGTGGTATTCATACACAGTGGAATAATATTCAGCCATAAAAATGAAGGAAATCCTGCTATTTGCCACAACATAGATGAATCTTGTGGTTTTTATGCTAACTGAAATAAGCCAAACAGAGAAAGACTAATAGTATATGGTACCACCTAGGTGTGGAATCTAAAAGAAAAAAAAGCCAATTTCACAGAAACACATAAAAGAATGGTGGTTGCCAGGGCCTGGGGTGAGTGGAAATGGAATATTGTAGGTCAAAGGGTAAAAATTATCAGTTGGAATAGAAATAAGTTCTGGGGAGCTAATGTACAGCATGTGACTAAAGTTAATAATACAGTAATATATACTTGAAAGCTGATGATATTAAGCATTCTCACCATACAGACACACACTAAAGTTAACTATGTTAACTGTGTGCAGTGATAGATCTGTAACTATCTTGATCTTGGTAATCACTCTACAATGTATATGTATATCAAATCATCATGTTGTACATTTTTTTAAATTTTATATTGGACTATGGTTGACTAACAATATTGTGTTAGTTTCAGGTGTACAGAAAAGTGATTCAGTTATACGTATACATTGTATACTTTAAATATATGCAATTATATTTGTCAATTATTCCTCAATAAAGTTAATACAGACAAAGTAAGCAGAAGAAAAGAAATGATAAATGTTAGAGCAGAAATCAAGGAAATTGAAAAGAGGAAAACAATAAAGAAAATCAATGAAACAAAAAGCTGGTTCTTTGAAAAGATCAATAAAATCAATAAGCCTCCAACTAGGCTAACAAAGATAAAAAGTGAGAGAACACAGATTACTAATATCAAAAATGAATTGAGGGGACATAACTATAGATCACATGAATGTTAAAGGATAGTAAAGCAATATTATGAATAAACTCTATGCCCAAAAATTTGATAACCTAGAATAAATGGACCAATTTCTTGAAAGACACAATCTGCCAAAACTTACACAAGAAGAAATAGATAATCTGAATAGGCATATATCTATTAAAGAAATTGAATGAATAATTAATAACCTTCCAGAAAAGAAGACACCAGGCCCAGATTAGTTCACTGATGAAATCTACCAAACATTAAAGGAAGAAATTACACCAATTCTCTATAATCTCTTCCAAAGACAAATGCAAAGGCAACACTGCCTAACTCATTCTATGTGACTAACATTACCTCAAAACCAACACCAAACAAATAGATAACAAGAAAAGAAAACTACACACCAATATCTCTAATGAACATACATGCAAAAACCTTCAACAGGGGCTTCTCTGGTGGCGCGGTGGTTACGAATCCGCCTGCTGATGTGGGGTACTCGGGTTCGTGCCCCGGTCTGGGAAGATCCCACATGCCGGTCCGGGAAGATCCCATGTGTCGTGGAATGGCTGGGCCCATGAGACATGGCTGCTGACCCTGCACGTCCAGAGCCTGTGCTCCACAATGGGAGAGGCCACAGCAGTGAGAGCCCTGTGTACCACAAAAAAAAAAAAAAAAAAAAAAAAACCTTCAACAAAATATTAGCAAATTGAATCCAACAATGAATATAAAAATTCTAATAAACCATTACCAAGTGAGATTCACTGCAGGTATGCAAGGCTGGTTCAGTTTTGGAAAATCTATTACTGTAATTCATTACATCAACAGACTACAGGAGGAAAATCACATGATCATATAAATAGGTATAGAAAAAGCATTTGAAAAAATTCAACACACATTCATGAATACAAAAACTCCCAGCAAACTAGAAATACAGGGGAACATCCTCAAATTGATAAAAATATAAACAAAACACTACAGTTAACATCATACTTAGAAAAAAGACAACCCTCATAATGGGAGAAAATATTTGCAAATGAAGCAACTGACAAAGGGTTAATCTCCAAGATTTGCAAGCAACTCATGCAGCTAAATATCAAAAAAACATAAATCCCAACCCAAAACTGGGCAGAAGACCTAAATAGACATTTCTCCAAAGAAGATATACAAATTGCCAACAAACACATGAAAGGATGCTCAACATCATTAATCATTAGAGAAAAGCAAATCAAAACTACAATGAGGTATCACCTCACACCAGTCAGAATGGCCATCAACAAAAAAATCTACAAACAATAAATGCTTGAGAGGGTGTGAAGAAAAGGTAAGCCTCTTGTACTGTTGGTGGGAATGTAAATTGATACAGCCACTATGGAGAACAGTATGGAGGTTCCTTAAAAAACTAAAACTAGAGCTACCTATGACCCAGCAATCCCACTACTGGGCATATACACTGAGAAAACCATAATTCAAAAGAGTCATGTACCACAATGTTCATTGCAGGTCTGTTTACAATAACCAGGACATGGAAGCTACCTAAGTGTCCATCAGCAGATGAATGGATAAAGAAGATGTGGCACATGTATACAATGGAATTTTACTCAGCCATAAAAGGAAAGGAAATTGAGGCATTTGTAGTGAGGTGGATGGACCTAGAGGCTGTCATACAAAGTGAAGTAAGTCAGAAAGAGAAAAACAAATACCATATACTAACACATACATATGGAATCTAAAAAAAAGAAAAATGGTTCTGAAGAACCTAGGGGCAGGACAGGAATAAAGATGCAAAGGTAGAGAATGGTCTTGAGGACATGGGGAGGGGGAAGGGTAAGCTGGGACGAAGTGAGAGAGTGGCATGGACTTATATATACTACCAAATGTAAAATAGATAGCTAGTGGGAAGTAGCCACATAGCACAGGGTGATCAGCTTTGTGCTTTGTGACCACCTAGAGGGGTGGGATAGGGAGGGTGGGAGGGAGATGCAAGAGGGAGGAGATATGGGGATATATGTATATGTATAACTGATTTGCTTTATTATAAAGCAGAGCTAACACACCATTGTAAAGCAATTATACTCCAATGAAGATGTTAAAAATAATCATGCTTAATTGTGAGATACTAGAAACATTCTCACTAAGATCAAGAATAGGCACCAATATACCCTTCCACCACTGGTTTTCAACATCATACTGTAAGTTCTAGCTAATGCAGGAATACATATAAAGTGGAAAACTTATACAAACTGGAGGCAAAGAAATAAAAAGTTTTTGCAGATGAAATGATCGTCTATGTAAAAAACTGAAATAATAATAATAACTCCTGCAACTAATGAGTGATTGTAGCAAGATTGCAGTATACAAGATTAATATACAAAACTCAATCACTGTTGTATACACCAGCAGTAAACAAGTGGAATTTGAAATTTACAAATGTATTACCTGTATTTGGTAAAGTAGCAGGATAAAAAATTAATGCACAGAAATCTTTTACATTCCTATACACTAATGATGAAAAGTCTGAAAGAGAAATTCGGGAACAATCCCATTCACCATTGCAACAAAAAGAATAAAATACCTAGGAATAGACCTACATAAGGAGGCAAAATACCTGTATGCAGAAAACAAAAAGCCAATGATTAAAGAAATCAAAGACGATGTAAACAGATGGAGAGATGTACCATGTTCTTGGATTGGAAGAATCAACATTGTGAAAATGACTATACTACACAAAGCAATCTACAGATCCAACGAAACTCCTACCAAACTACCACTGGCATTTTTCACAGAACTAGAACAAAAAATTTAACAATTTGTATGGAAACACAAAAGACCCCGAATAGCAAAAGCAATCTTGAAAAAGGAAAATGGATCTGGACGAATCAGGCTCCCTGACTTCAGACTATACTACAAAGCTACAGTAATAAGGACAGTATGGTACTGGCACAAAAGCAGAAACATAGATCACAGGAACATGATAGAAAGCCCAGAGATAAACCCACACACCTATGATCACCTTACCTTTGACAAAGGAGGCAAGAATATACAATAGAGAAAAGACAGCCTCTTCAACAAGCAGTGCTGGGAAAACTGGACAGCTACATGTAAAAGAATGAAATTAGGACACTTCCGAACACCATACACAAAAATAAATTCAAAATGGATTAAAGACCTAAATGTAAGGCCAGACACTATAAAACTCTTAGAGGAAAACATAAGCAGAACACTTTATGACATAAATCACAGCAAGATCCTTTTTGACTCATCTCCTAGAATAATGAAAATAAAAATAAACAAATGGGACCTAAGGAAACGTAAAAGCTTTTGCACAGCAAAGGAAACCATAAACAAGACAAAAAGACTACGCTGGGAATAGGAGAAAATATTTGCAAATGAAGTAACTGACAAAGGGTTAATCTCCAAAATATACAAGTAGCTCACGCAGCTCAATATCAAAGAAACAAGCCTCCCAATCCAAAAACGGGCAGAAGACCTAAATAGACATTTCTCCAAAGAAGATATACAGATTGCTGGTAAACACATGAAAGAATGCTCAAAGTCACTAATCATTAGAGAAATGCAAATCAAAACCACAATGAGGTATCACCTCATACCACTCAGTAAGGCCATCATCAAAATATCTAGAAACAGTAAATGATGAGGGGGTGTGGAGAAAAGGGAACCCTCTTGCACTGTTGGTGGGAATGTAAATTGATAGAGCCAATATGGAGAACAGTATGGAGGTTCCTTAAAAAACTAAAAATGGAACTACCATAAGACCCAGCAATCCAATTACCTGGCATATACCCTGAGAAAACCATAATTCAAAAAGAGACATGTACCACAATGTTCATTACAGCACTACTTACAGTAGCCAGGACATGGAAGCAACCTAAGTGTCCATAAACAGGTGAAAGGATAAAGAAGGTGTGTCACATATATACAATGGAATATTACTCAGCCATAAAAAGAAACGAAATTGAGTTTTTTGAAGTGAGGTGGTGGTCTGTCATACCAGGTGAAGTCAGTCAGAAAGAGAAAAACAAATACTGTATACTAATGCATATATATGGAATCTAAAAAACTGGTACTGATGAACCTAGTGCCATGGCATGGATAAAGATGCAAATGTAGGAGGTCAGGGAAAAGTCTGGACCTGTCAAAAAGGCAATAGATTTTTTCTTCCCTCTTGGTTTCCTGGTGGAGAGGGGATTAAGAGTGCTGCTTAAAGAAGCTCCAGAGATGGGCACGAGCCACGGCTAAAAGCATGGACACCAGAGACGTGCATGAGATGCTAAGCCTGCTGCTGCCACCACCAAGAAGCCTGTGTGCGAGCACAGGTCACTATCCACACCCCGCTTCGGGAAGCCTGTGCAGCCCGCCACTGCCAGGTTCCCAGGATCCAGGGACAACTTCCCCAGGAGAACACACGACGCGCCTCAGGCTGGTGCAAGGTCACACTGGCCTCTGCCGCCGCAGGCACGCCCCACATTCCGTGCCCCACCCTCCCCCAGGACTGACTGAGCCAGAGCCCCCAAAGCAGCTGTTCCTTTAACCCCGTCCTGTCTGAGCGAAGAACACATGCCTTCCAGCGACCTACAAGCAGAGGCGGGGCCAAATCAAAAGCTGAGCCCCTGTGAGCTGTGAAAACAAAGAAGAAAAAGGGAAATCTCTCCCAGCAGCCTCAGAAGCAGCGGATTAGAGCTCCACAATCAACTTGATGTACCCTGCATCTGTGGAATACATGAATAGACAACAAATCATCCCAAATTGAGCAGGTGGACTTTGAGAGCAAGATTTATGCTTTTTCCCCTTTTCCTCTTTTTGTGAGTGTGTATGTATATGCTTCTGTGTGACATTTTGTCAGTATAGCTTTGCTTCCACCATTTGTCCTAGGGGGTCTATCAGTACATTTTAAAAAAATTTTTTTTTCTTAATAAATATTTTTTTATTTTAATAACTTTAATTTACTTTATCTTCTTTCTTCCTTTATTTCTTTCCTTCCTTCCCTCCTTTAGACAACAAATCATCCCAAATTGATGAGGTGGACTTTGAGATCAAGATTTATGATTTTTCCCCTTTTCCTCTTTTTGTGAGTGTGTATGTGTATGCTTCCGTGTGAGATTTTGTCTGTATAGCTTTGCTTCCACCATTTGTCCTAGGGTTCTATCCATCTGTCTTTTAAAAAAATTTTTTTTTCCTTAATAATTATTTTTCATTTTAATAACTTTACTATATTTTATCTTACTTTATTTTACTTTATCATCTTTCTTTCCTTCTTTTTCTCCTTCCTGCCCTCCTACCTTCCTTCCTTCCTCCCTCCCTCCCATCCTCCCTCCCTCCTTTCTTTCTGCTGTACCTTCTTTCTTTCTTTCTTTCTTTCTTTCTTCTTCTACTAATTCTTCCTTTCTACTTTTTCTCCCATTTATTCTGAGCCATGTGGATAAAAAGCTCTTGGTGCTGCATCCAGGAGTCAGTGCTGTGCATCTGAGGTAGAAGAGCCAAATTCAGGACACTGGTACACAAGAGACCTCCCAGCTCCACATAATATCAAATGGTAAAAATCTCCCAGAAATCTCCATCTAAACACAAGCACTGAGCTTCACTCAACGACCAGCAAGCTACAGTGCTGGACACCCTATGCTAAACAACTAGCAAGACAGGAACACAACACACCCATTAGCAGAGAGGCTGGCTAAAATCGTAATAAGTCCATAGACACCCCAAAACACACCACCAGACGTGGAACTGCCCACCAGAAAGACAAGATCCAGCCTCATCCACCACAACACAGGCACTAGTCCTCTCTACCAGGAAGCCTACACAACTCACTGAACCAAACGTAGCCACTGGGGACAGACACAAAAAACAACGGGAACTACGAACCTGCAGCCTTCAAAAAGGAGAACCCAAACACAGTAAGATAAGAAAATAAGAAGACAAAAAAACACACAGCAGATGAAGGAGCAAGATAAAAACCCACCAGACCTAACAAATGAAGAGGAAATAAGCAGTCTACCGGAAAGATAATTCAGAATAATAAGAGTAAAGATATTCCAAAATCCTGGAAATAGAATAGACAAAATGAAAGAAACATTTAACAAGGAACTAGAAGAACTAAAGATGAAACAAACAACGATGAACAACACAATAAATGAAATTAAAAATACTCTAGATGGGATCAATATCAGAGTAACTGAGGCAGAAAAACTGATAAGTGACCTGGAAGGTAAAATAGTTGAAATAACTACTGCAGAGCAGAATAAAGAAAAAAGAATGACAAGAACTGAGGACAGTCTCAGAGACATCTGGGACAACATTAAATGCACCAACATTCGAATTATAGGGGTTCCAGAAGAAGAAGAGAAACAGAAAGGGATTGAGAAAATATTTGAAGAGATTATAGTTGAAAACTTCCCTAATATGGGCAAGGAAATAGTTAATCAAGTCCAGGAAGCACACAGAGTCCCATACAGGATAAATCCAAGGAGAAACACACTAAGACACAAATTAAACAAAGTGTCAAAAATTAAATACAAAGAAAAAATATTAAAAGCAGCAAGGGAAAAACAACAAATAACATACAAGGGATTCCCCATAAGGCTAACAGATGATCTTTCAGCAGAAACTCTGCAAGCCAGAAGGGACTGGCAGGACATACTGAAAGTGATGAAGGAGAAAAACCTGCAACCAAGATTACTCTACCCAGCAAGGATCTCATTCAGATTTGATGGAGAAATTAAAAGCTTTACAGACAAGCAAAAGCTGAGAGAGTTCAGCACCACCAAACCAGCTTTACAACAAATGCTAAAGGAACTTCTCTAGGCAAGAAACACAAGAGAAGGAAAAGACCTACAATAACGAACCCAAAACAATTTAGAAAATGGGAATAGGAACATACATATCGATAATTACCTTAAATGTAAATGGACTAAATGCTCAAACCAAAAGAAACAGATTGGCTGAATGGATACAAAAGCAAGACCCATATATATGCTCCCTACAAGAAACCCACTTCAGACCTAGAGACATATTCAGAGTGAAAGTAAGGGGATGGAAAACAATATTCCATGCAAATGAAACCAAAAGAAAGCGGGAGTAGCAATTCTCTTATGAGAAAAAATAGACTTTAAAATAAAGACTATTAGAAGAGACAAAGAAGGACACTACATAATGATCAAGGGATCGATCCAAGAAGAAGATATAACAATTGTAAATATTTATGCACTCAACATAGGAGCACCTCAATATGTAAGGCAAATACTAACAGCCATAAAAGGGGAAATAGACAGTAACACATTCATAGTAGGGGACTTTAACACCCCACTTTAACCAATGGGCAGATCTTCCAAAATGAAAATAAATAAGGAAACACAAGCTTTAAATGATACATTAAACAAGAAGGACTTAACTTATATTTATAGGCCATTCCATCCAAAAACTACAAAATAAACATTTTTCACAAGTGCTCATGGAATATTCTCCAGAATAGATCATATCTTGGGTGACAAATCAAGTCTTGGTAAATTTCAGAAAATTGTAATTGTATCAAGTATCTTTTCTGACCACAACGCTATTAGACTAGATATCAATTACAGGAAAAGATCTGTAAAAAATACAAGCACATGGAGGCTAAACAATACACTACTTAATAAGTGATCACTGAAGAAATCAAAGAGGCAATCAAAAAATACCCAGAAACAAATGATAATGGAGACACGATGACACAAAATCTATGGGATGCAGCAAAAGCAATTCTAAGAGGAGAGTTTATAGCAATACAATCCTTAAGAAACAGGAAACATCTCGAATAAACAACCTAACCTTGCACGTAAAGCAATTAGAGAAGAAGAACAAAAAAACCCCAAATTTAGCAGAAGGAAAGTAAACATAAAAATCAGATCAGAAATAAATGAAAAAGAAATGAAGGAAATGATAGCAAAGGTCAATAAAATTGAAAGCTGCTTCTTTGAGAAGATAAACAAAACTGATAAACCATTAGCCAGACTCATCAAGAAAAAAAGGCAGAAGATTCAAATCAATAGAATTAGAAATGAAAAAGGAGAAGTAACAACTGACACTGCAGAAATACAAAAGGTCAGGAGAGATTACTAAAAGCAACTCTATGCCAATAAAATGGACAACCTGGAAGAAATGGACAAACCCTTAGAAATGCACAATGTGCCAAGACTGAATCAGGAAGAAATAGAAAATATGAACAGACCAATCACAAGCACTGAAATTGAAACTGCGATTAAAAATCCTCCAACAAACAAAAGCCCAGGATCAGATGGCTTCACAGGAGAATTCTATCAAACATTTAGAGAAGAGCTAACACCTATCCTTCTCAAACTCTTCCAAAATATAGCAGAGGGAGGAACACTCCCAAACTCGTTCTATGAGGCCACCATCACCCTGATACCAAAACCAGACAAAGATGTCACAAAGAAAGACAACTACAGGCCAATATCATTGATGAACATACATGCAAAAATCCTCAACAAAACACTAGCAAAGAGAATCCAACAGCACATTAAAAGGATCAGACACCATGATCAAGTGGGGTTTACTCCAGGAATGCAAGGATTCTTCAATATATTCAAAACAATTAATGTGATAAATCATATAAACAAATTGAAGGAGAAAATCCATGTGATCATCTCAATAGATGCAGAGAAAGCTTTCAACAAAATTCAACACCCATTTATGATAAAAACCCTGCAGAAAGTAGGCATAGAGGCAACTTTCCTCAACATAATAAAGGCCATATATGACAAACCCACAGCCAAAATCGCCCTCAATGGTAAAAAATTGAAAACATTTCCACTAAGATCAAGAACAAGACAAGGTTGCCCACCCTCATCACTCTTATTCAACATAGTTTTGGAAGTTTTAACCACAGCAATCAGAGAAGTAAAGGAAATAAAAGGAATCCAAATCAGAAAAGAAGAAGTAAAGCTGTCACTATTTGCAGATGACATGATACTATACATAGAGAATTGTAAAGATGCTACCAGAAAACTAGTAGAGCTAATCAATGAATTTGGTAAAGTAGCAGGATACAAAATTAATGCACAGAAATCTCTGGCATTCCTATACACTAATGATGAAAAATCTGAAAGTGAAATCAAGAAAATACTCCCATTTACCATTGCAACAAAAAGAATAAAATATCCAGGAATAAACCTACCCAAGGAGACAAAAGACCTGTATGCAGAAAATTATAAGACACTGATGCAAGAAATTAAAGATGATACAAATACATGGAGAGATATACCATGTTCTTGGATGGGAAGAATCAACATTGTGAAAATGACTCTACTACCCAAAGCAGTCTACAGATTCAATGTAATCCCTATCAAACTACCACTGGCATTTTTCACAGAAATAGAACAAAAAATTTCACAATTTGTATGGAAACACAAAAGACCCCGAATAGCCAAAGCAATCTTGAGAACGAAAAACGGAGCTGGAGGAATCAGGCTCCCTGACTTCAGACTGTACTACAAAGCTACAGTAATCAAGACAGTATCGTACTGGCACACACACACATAAAAGATAGATCAATGGAACAGGATAGAAAGCCCAGAGGTAAACCCATGCTCATATGGTCACCTTATGTGTGATAAAGGAGGCAGGAATGTACAGTGGAGACAGGACAGCCTCTTCAATAAGTGCTGCTGGGAAAACTGGACAGGTACATGGAAAAGTATGAGATTAGATCACTCCCTAACACCATACACAAATATAAGTTCAAAATGGATTAAAGACCTAAATGTAAGACCAGAAACTACCAAATTCTTAGAGGAAAACATAGGCAGAACACTCTGTGACATAAGTCACAGCAAGATCCTTTCTGACCCACCTCCCAGAGAAATGGAAATAAAAATAAACAAATGGGACCTAATGAAACTTCAAAGCTTTTGCACAGCAAAGGAAACCATAAACAAAACCAAAAGACAACCCTCAGAATGGGAGAAAATATTTGCAAATGAAGCAACTGACAAAGGATTAGTCCCCAAAATTTATAAGCAGCTCATGCAGCTCAAGAACAAAAAAACAACCCAATCCAAAAATGGGCAGAAGACCTAAATAGACGTTTCTCCAAAGAAGATATACAGACTGCCAACAAACACAAGGAAGAATGCTCAACTTCATTAATCAATAGAGAAATGCAAATCAAAAGTACAATGAGATATCATCTGACACCAGTCAGATTGGCCATCATCAAAAAATCTAGAAAAGGGCTTCCCTGGTGGCGCAGTGGTTGAGAGTCTGCCTGCCAAGGCAGGGGACACAGGTTCAAGCCCTGGTCTGGGAGGATCCCGCGTGCCGCGGAGCGGCTGGGCCCGTGAGCTATAAATACTGAGCTCTGCGCGTCTGGAGCCTGTGCTCCGCAGCAAGAGAGGCCGCGACAGTGAGAGGCCCGCGCACCGCGATGAAGAGTGGCCCCCGCTTGCCACAACTAGAGAAAGCCCTCACACAGAAACGAAGACCCAACACAGCCAAAAATAAATAAATGAATAAATAAATTTATAAAAAAAAAAAATCTAGAAAAAATAAATGCTGGAGAGGGTGTGGAGAAAAGGGAACCCTCTTGCACTGCTGATGGGAATGTGCATTGGTACAGCCACTCTGGAGAACAGTATGGAGGTTCCTGTAAAAATTACAAATAGAACTACCATATGACCCAGCAATCCCACTACTGGGCATATACTCTGAGAAAACCATAATTCAAAAAGAGTCATGTACCAAAATATTCATTGCAGCTCTATTTACAATAGTCCGGAGATGGAAACAACCTAAGTGTCCATCATGGGATGAATGCATAAAGAAGATGTGGCACATATATACAATGGAATATTACTCAGCCATAAAAAGAAACGAAATTGAGCTATTTGTAATGAGGTGGATAGACCTAGAGTCTGTCATACAGAGTGAAGTAAGTCAGAAAGAGAAAGAAAAATCCCATATGCTAACACATATATATGGAATTTAAGAAAAAATATATCATAAAGAACCTAGGGGTAAGACAGGAATAAAGACACAGACCTACTAGGGAATGGACTTGAGGATATGGGGAGGGGGAAGTGTAAGCTGTGACAAAGCGAGAGAGAAGCATGGACATATATACACTACCGAATGTCAGGTAGATAGCTAGTGGGAAGCAGCCGCATAGCACAGGGAGATCAGCTCGGTGCTTTGTGACTTCCTGGAAGGGTGGGATAGGGAAGGTGGGAAGGAGGGATACGCAAGAGGGAAGAGGTATGGCAACATATGTATATATATAACTGATTCATTTTGTTATGAAGCAGAAACTAACACACCATTGTAAAGCAGTTAGACTCCAAGAAAGATGTAAAAAATAATGCAAATGTAGGGAACGTACTTGCGGACACTGCGGGAAGGGGAAGCTGAGACGAAGTGAGAGAGTAGCATTGACATATATACACTACCAAATGTAAAATTGATAGTTAGTGGAAAGCTGCTGCATAGCACAGGGAGATCAGCTCGGTGTTTTGTGATGACCTAGAGGGGTGGGATAGGGAGGGTGGGCAGGAGACTCCAGAGGGAGCGGTTATGGGAATATATGTATACATAGAGCTGATTCACTTTTTTGTACAGCAGAAACTAACACAATGTTGTAAAGCAATTATACTCCAGTAAAGATGTTTAAAAAAAGATTGAAATAAGGAAAGTAACTGAAATTGAGAAAAAAAATTTAATAAAACAAAAATACATTACCATTTACATTATCATCCCCAAAATTAAATTATCAGGTATAAATGTAGCATAGTATGTACAAGATCTCTATGAGGACAACTACAGAGGTCTCATTAAATTTATCAAAGAAAAACTAAATAAATAGAGATGTATTCCATATTTACGTATAGAAGCACTCAATATTGACAACATGTCACTTCTCACCTTGGTCTATAGATTCAAAACAAAGTCAATCAAAATCCCAGTAAGTTATTTTGTAGATAACTACAAACTGATTCTAAAGTTTACATGGTGAGAAAAAAAGACCCTGAATACCCAAGAAAATACTGAAGAAGAGCAAAGTTGGAGGACTGAACTACTCCACTTAAAAACTTATTATAAAGCTACAGAAATCAGGATAGTATGGCTTTGGTGAAAGAATAGACAAGTAGATCAATGGAACAGAATACAGAGCTCAGAAATAGAAGCACATAAATATAGTCAACTCATTGTTGAAAAAGAAGCAAAAGCAATACAGTGGTGCAAAGATAAGCTTTTGCTCAAATGGTACTGGAACAACTGGACATTCACATGCAAAAAATTGAAACAGACCTTACACCCTTCACAGAAATTGACTCAAAGTGAATAAGAGATGTAAATGTAAAATTGAATACTTTATAAAACATTTAGAAGATAACATAGGAGAATACTTATATGACCTTTGTTATGGCAATGAATTTTTAGATGCAACACCAAAGGTATGATTTATGAAAGAAAAACTTGCAGAAGTCTAGGTCAAGAGAATGAGGAGACAATCCACAGACTTGGAGAAAATATTTGCAAAAGACACATCTTATAAAGGACTTTTATCCAAAATATAAGAAAAACTCAACAATAAGCAAATGAACACTCCGATTTTTTAAATGGGCAAAAGATCTGAACAGATTCCTCAACAAAGAAGATATTCAGATGCCAAGTAAGTGTATGAAAGATGTTCAACATCATTTGCCATTAGGGAATTGCAAAGTAAAACAAAAATGAGTTACCACAACATACCTTTTAGAATGGCCAAAATCCAAAACACTGACACAAAATGCTGGCAAGGATGTGTAGCAGCTGAAACTCTCATTCACTGCTGGTAGGAATGCAAAATCACACAGCCACTTTGGAAGACAGATTGGTAGTTTCTTTTGAAACTAATCATGTTCTTATCGTGTGATCCAACAGTCATGTTTCTTGGTATTTACCCAAATTAATTGAAAACTTTTATCTACACAAAACCTGCACACAGGTATTTATAGCAGCTTTATTCATAATCGCCAAACCTTAGAAGCAAATAAGATGTCTTTCAGTAGGTGAATGGATAAATAAACCTTGGTACACCCAGAGAATGGAATATTATTCAGTGATTTTAAAAAAAGAGCTACCCTGCCATGAAAGACATGGAGGAAACTTAAATGTATATTAAAGTGAAAGAAGAAAATCTAAAACGGCTACATACTGTATCATTCCAACTCTGTGACATTCTGGAAAATGCAGAACTATGGAGACAGTAAAAATACCAGTGGTTGCCAGGGGTTAGGGGCAAGGAGGGATGAATGGGCAGAGCACAGAGGATATTTAGGGCAGTGAAAGTATTCTGTAGGGTGCTACAATAGTGGATGCATATCAAAACCTATAAAATGTACAATACCAAGAGTGAACCCTAATAAAAACTATGGACTTAAGTGATAATGATGCATCAAAGTAGGTTCATTGATTGTAACAATTGTACCACTGCGTAGTGGGGAAGGTTGCGGATAGGAAGGGACCAGGGGTATATTCTCTGTACTTTCAATTTTACTGTGAACCTAAAACTGATTTAAAAATAAATTTTATTAATTATTTTATAAATCTTATATAATTCATAAAGTTATATAATTATTTAATTCATATGTATATGTGTATATATATACAAAATATGTATACACCATTATTAGCTCACAGGCCTCAGTTTGGTTAGATGAAGGATAATGAAGTTTAGGTGTTTAGGAGAGAATGAAAATGCAGTGGAGAAATTATCCAGTGAGAGAACGAGCAAAAAATACTAAGGTGAGATAATGTGAGAGGTATTTTCAAATGGGAGAGAATAATGAAACGGGACTGAAGGCAGGTCACAGTAAAAGCAAACCTTTTAGAGTGAAAATGCTCACTACAAAATCAAATGTCAGTCACTAATGTGACTCTATATTGGCTTCAAAGCCAACCTGTTCTGAAACAATCCCTCACAGAATGCCACCTAGAGTTATGAAAAAGGCCACACTCCATGTTTCTTTCATCAACTAGTTTACCCACCACAGTGCTTCCTGGCCCTCATAGTGCACATGTTCCTCTTTGGAACTAATCTAAATCTCTCCCATTATAGTTTGTGCCAATTTTCCTTTTTATCCTGTGTTCAGTGAATATGGCCATAACGACTGGGCTTGTTGTTATAGAATTGTCAGGAATTCTCCAAGTCCTGATCCCTAGACCCTGCATGAACATTATGGCCACACTAGTGATTTATTGGCTGCTTCTTACTGGATGTTTGACCTTGGGCCTGTTGCTAAACCTCATTGAGTCTCCATTCTTGCCTCCTTCCCCCCACTCACTGTAAAACAGGGTTGATACCATCTACTCCTTTTAATTGTAATGACCTTAGTGGGAGTTCACCCTGGAAAGGAACAAGCACTGGTTCTGGCCTAGAGTACATGTTTTGTGAACTGGGTTTCTGATTTTCTTTCCCTAAGAAGATAGCCGGGACTTGCATTTCTCTTTTTCTTTCAGAGAATCAGCCTGCCCTAATCCTTTCAGACACAGTCTGAGGCTCGTTTAATACCAGTGTTGGGTTTGTAGTCTCCTCATTTTTGATTGGCCTCTCTGCCTTCCTCCTCTCTCTTCTGTAAAACCCCTCCCTGACATATCCTTCTTAAGTTTGGGATCTTGGCATTAAGCACTAGCCCTTGATTGCTTTCATACACATACCTTCTCTCTCCCAGAGTCGAGGATGACTTTGAATGCACAAGAAGCCTGTTTCTCCAGTATATTGTATTTTTGCCTCCATCTCAAAGCCCTAGACTTTCTTCATTCCTATTGTTCTCCTAACCCAGAAATGGGCAGCTTACCTTGGGGGCAGGGTGGGTACAGAGCCCTGGCCCTCCACCACTCCAACAAGTATTTGCCCTATTAACATTCCCATGAAAGAACCTTAACCTTTCTCCAAAACACTCCTTGGTCCTGACCCCACTACGATACTTTGGGGTAGGCCCAGAGCCTAGTAGTGCTCATTCTCCAGGGTGTCTGGCCTTGCAATTACAAAAGCCCATCACAATGATGAAGATGGATGGAAAAGACACAGGGCTCCTTTCTTGTCCAAGGCACAAGTGCTGGCATCACTAAGGCTCCAAGGAGTTCAGGGAGGTAGGTAAGGATGGGTTGGTGGAAGGATGCTCTTTTCAGAGCCCAGAATGCGAAGCTTGAATTGAGATCCAATAGGCAGGAAAGTCCAAACTGCTCTGAGCCTTCTCCCCAATCTCTCAATGCTGTCCTTGCTTAGATGTGAACTAAGGGAAGCATGGTAGGTCCATGCCCTGTGGAAGTCTCAACCACTCTGTTGATGACAATAATAATGGCCATTTGTTGAGTATACCAATGGTGCACTGAATCCTCCCAACATCCATCTAGAGTGATTTCTACTGTCAGTCCCATTTTTCCTGTTGGAAACTGAGGCCGAGATAGGTAGAGTGCCTTGTAGAGTTCCTCAGTTGATTATGCTTGGGTTTAAATCCAAGTTCCACAGATAAATAACTAGTGTGAGACTCAGGTAAGTCTCTTCCCTATGCTCAGCCTCAGTTACCATGTCAGTAAGAAAGACTTAATCTGCATTCTTCATATCCTTCCTAGTAGTAGCGAGGGTCCAATGACTGACGACTGAAGCCAAGCTCCATAACACAAATACACTCCTTCCCCTCTCCCTGTCCCTCTGCAGAGGCTGAACCAAGCTGAAATCTGGGCCAGGGAAGTGGGAGAAGTTTGATCATAGTGGAGAGTAGCCCTGGGCTATTCTGGCAACCCCGAGAGGACAGACCAGGCTTAGAAAATATTTACCAGGCAGTGAGAACCTCCCAAGCATTAAGCCTGCTAAAGAAAAGGCTTACCCAGATCCCCATAGCCCATCACGGGTGGACTGTACTATTTATAAAGCAATCTCACATTCATTATCTCCTGCAAGCCTTACAATAACATGGTTTGTGTGGGTCACCTCAGACCTGGCAGTGGAGGGGTGTCAACTGAAGCCCCATTTGACCCATGCCCCTCTAAGTCTCAGAAAAACTAAGTAATCACTCCCTAGTGATGTTAAATAACCCTTGCATAGCCTGGGCCATGATCTTCAGCCTGTGGGGTTTGACTTTTCTGCAGGCCACTCTGCTTTCTGCAGTGAGACTGCCTCTCTGATTAATCTCCAGGTTAAAAAAAAGAAAGATTTCCAGTCAAATAAACTAGACTGAACCTCCATGCCAGTCCAGCTCTCTCTCCCACCTTCCTACCCCACATTCCACTCCCATCCCCAGAAACAAACAAACAAAAACACAAAACTGAATTAATCCTGAAGCCAAGTTCTGCCAAGCACTGGACAATGTACTTACTGGCTTCTCTTCCAGACATCCCTAAAGTTGAGTCAAAATGGTGATTCCCAATCTGTTATTCCAAGGTCATTTATTGATTCAGCACACAAATATTTCTTGAGACCCTATCATGTGCATGACACTCCACTCTGCAGGGCTCAAACACACCTCCTCACACCATTTCAATGTGCTCAAATTCCAAAAAAATTCAGATAAGACCCTAAGTAACTCCAAGGTGGACAAGAATAGTATTAGTCAGTGGGGGAGGGGAGTTGACAATGGGATTCAGACAAGAGGAAGAGTGCTTTCTGAGAGTATCATAACATAGGGCTTTAGGGAGGAAGTGACATTTGAACTGAGCCTTGAAGAAGAGGGAGAATTTGAACATTTTGTATGCATAAAAACAGTCTAGACAAAGGGACTTGCATAAGCAAGCATACAGTTTTTAGTGGAAAGAGTGTTGATCTGGGAGTCAACAGACCTGAGTTTGAATCTCAGTTCTGTCGTTCACTGCCTTAAGGAATACCTTCCCTACTCATGCCCTCAGTTTCCTCATAGGTAAGATGATAATATTGCATTAACTTACTTTTAAAGTTCCTGCATATGCTTTCATCCTGATATAGCTTTTCAAATGTCAGGTAGACCAGTTTGCCTCAGGATAGAATAGCTGAAAGACAATAATGCAAGGGTATTGGGTCTATGTTATGAAAAGGATTGAATGCTGGGCCTGGGAGCCTGAGCAGGCAAAGAAAATAGAATCCAGGCCCCAGGCCCCAGCCCTGAGGTTGTACATTTTTCCTGGTTCCAATTTAAGAACATGAACTTTGCAATCAGAGCTGCCTAGGATGGGAACCTAGCTCTACTACACACCAGTAGTTCATTTAAATACTCATGCCACCTCTCTGAGCCTCAGTTTCTTCATCTCTAAAATGGGAGTGAAAATAAGTAACTCATGGGGCTGTTGTGAAGGTTAAATGAGATCATGAGCAAAAAGTGCCTATAGGTATGTGACTTTCCTGTCCCTTAGTCCCTTCTCCCCAGTGCTTGGTTTTAATTAGTCTTTGCTGACCAATTACTTCTATTCCTTCTTTTCCTTCTCCTTCTCCAAAGCAGGCTTCAAAATATATCCAGAATTCAACCACTTCTCTCCATCCCCAATGCCATTCACCTGGATTATTGCAATAGCCTTTTAATTAATCAGCCTGATTCTATTTTGCCTATTTACAGTCTATTCTTAATCCAATAGCCAGAGCAATCCTTTCAAAACTTAAGTCAAATCATGTGACTCATCTGCTCAAAACCCTACATTGCCCCCTACCTCACTTAGAGTAAAAACTTAGAAATTAAAAATGACCTACCCCATTAGCTTTTGGACCTCATCTACCTGTTAGCCACACTTTCCTTCTTGCTACTTCTTCAATAGAAGACAGACTTTTTACCTGTTGTTCTCTCTGTCTGGATCCTCTCCTCATAGCTCACTCCATCACTTCTATATTTTATTTAAATATCATTTCTAAGTAAGGTCCTCCAGACCACCACTTGTTAAGTTGCAACATCCTCCAGCATTCCCTATTCTCCTAATTGCTTTCTTTTTCTTCACAACATTGATTATTATCATCTGACATAACACAAAATTTAATTACTTACTAGTATTTCTCCCCTTGAGAATATAAGTTTAATAAGGTCAAAGGCTTTGTTCACTATTGATGTCTCCATGCATAGAATAGCACCTAGCACTCAATAAATATTTGCTGAGTAAATTAATGAATACAGTGGTCCTGTGCTGTGTGCCAAGTGTTAAGTTAAGCAGTTTGCATACATCATCTCAGGAAATCCTGCCTTGTAAATGCAGACACTGTTAGGATCCCTATTACACAGGGGAAAACCCTGAAACTCCCAGAAGTAAAGTGATATTCCCAAAGCCAAAGAGGGATTAGTTAATGGAGGTGCCATGTTGTGTTGGACTTCATAGAAGAGCACATTCTCTGAATAGGAGCACAGCCTGAACTAAAGGTTGTGGTAGGCTTTGGGAGGGGGAAGGGGTGAGGGAGCATGTGGGTGAGAAGGAATCCTGCAATACAAATTGGTTTTGTCATCAGGAGGTGATCTGGCTTCTTGAAGCAAAATCTTGAGTTCACTGGCATCTACTGGCAAGTCCATGTCGTTTTCAACAATTGGAGCTTTACAAAGGAAGTCTCCTCAAGTGTGAAAGAAAGTTGGGAGCTTCAGCTGCCCTGGACTTGAGACTGCAGGAATTTGACTCCTTGGAGTACTGGCAGAAAGAGACACCCAAGCAAGACTAGTGAACTGAAAGGGAAATTAAAAAGCCCACTACCCACATGGGTCTTCTCCTTCTTTCCTTCCTTTTTTCATAACCTCCTCTCTTCATCTTTCTTTAATTTGTGCATATTTGTAAAACATCCAATTTATTGTGTGCCTAATGTGTGCCGGACTGTTGTAGACACGGGGGATAGAGCAGTGAACAAGAGACAAACATCCCTGCTCTGCCTTCCTAAGGTTACTTTCCAGTAGATGGCAGGCCGGATTAATTGTATGTTTTACAAATGAATCTCTGTGAAATGAATCTCTGTCCTTAGAAACAAAGCTCTCCTCCTGGTGGAGGGGGCAATGAGGAGAAGGGTATCATGGGCCAGTGCCATGTGGAGTACCCGTGCCAGGGAATGTGGGCAGAGGGGATACCAAGGATGCAGACTGGGTGCAGGAAGATCAGCGTAAAGAAACCGCGGGGTAAGGACCAAAGAGCAGGATTTGGCCCTGATTCTACACGTCTCCATCTCACTTTGGAGGGAGCTGCTCAGAAACCTCTGGAGGAGCTCCCTTCTGCCTCCAAAAGCGCAAAATTAGTGCTATGGGACCAGATGGAGAAAAGCAAAAAAGATGAGATAGAAAGGCCCAGGAGCTCTGGGAGAGGGAGTGTAGAGTGAACAAGTCGCTGTGAAAGTGAAATGGCCGTTCATTTGAATGCAAATGCTATGTAAAAGCCTAAAGCCCCTTGACGTCAGCCCAGCCATTGGGGGCCCATCTATACCGGGCTACCAGTCACCTGGAAACCGTCAGGGTAGGAAACGCCGATGGAGTTGTCTGAGGGGCGCGGAGGAGCTTGCAGCACAGCTACGGCCTAACCTACTGGTTCCCTACTGCTTCTCAAAGTCGGGTTGGGGCCTTACAGGGACTTCAGGATGGCTTAGGGAGCTCCTTTCTCATACCCAAGCCACTATGTACAGAAGCTGCCTTTTGGAAAAAGAAACGGGCATGTACTCGGGCACTCTCAGGAGCCCTGCAGGAGGTGGCACAGCCGGGGCTGGCGCCACTGCGGATGGTGGGAGTCCGATGCCAGCCTCCAACTTCGCAGCGGCTCCGTCTTATGCACGCTATATGGGGTATCCCCATATGCCCGGTATGGATCCTCACGGGCCATCGTTGGGGGCCTGGGGGTCACCCTATAGTCCCCCTCGGGAAGACTGGAGCGTGTACCCCGGGCCGTCCAGTACAATGGGCACGGTGCCCATGAACGACATGACCTCGAGCCCTGCTGCTTTCGGCTCGCCGGAATACAGCAACCTGGAACCCGCAGCGGGTGGAAACAGCGGTAGCAGCCTGCCTACACCAGCCGGCGGATCACTGTTCCCCATCGACGCCTGCACCGCCGACGCCAGTTCTAACAGAAGCCGCCACAGCCCCTATGCGTGGATGCGCAAGACCGTGCAGGTGACTGGTGAGTAATCGATTCCAATGCTCTCAAACTTTTCCTTCCTTTGCTTCTCATCTACTTCTCTTGGCCTTCTGGCCCTCCTACTCCTCAGGCTTCTCCCCGGACAACTTAGCTAAGGAGACCATTGAGTGTCTTACTGCCCAGGGCCCCAGCCCATTAGTGACCTCCTTCGCTTGTGCCTCTGATCAAAAGCAGAGCATGGTGCTTGGAACTAAGCCGACCGTAGGGGACTTTTTCACCATTTTCTGATCAGTCAAGGGAGCAACCGGGCGGACAAAGGGCATGTTGATCCGCAAAGGTCAAGATCCAATCCTGCAGTTGCCCAGATGGGAAAACAGATGCACAGGGAAGATCAGTGGGTGAATGAGGAGAGGACAGCCACGTGTCCCTGTGCTCAATCACTGCTGCTTGCCCGTTCCATTTCAAACCCTTCCCCATCTGGGCAGGTCGGCTTCCCCCTCAAAGCTGGTGGTTCTCAACTTAGGTTCATGTTGCTTGGTTGGCAACAGACCTTCCAGTTTAGCCACGAAGGCCCCAGTGGCAAAGCAACCTCGTCACCCTGGACTCTCAAGGAAGCTCCAGCTTCTTTTGCCCAAGCTGGTAGAGGCAAGCTGGATTCAAACCCAATGCCTTCTTACAACTTCCCTTCTGCCAATGGAAGCATAGAGGCTGTGAGAAAGCTACAGTACACCACTGGGACATAATAAGCTACTCAACCCTAACATCCCCTGTGCGTGCACGAATATCAGCCCCACATCAATAAGATTAAAGTGATTAAAGCCCTCCTAACAGTCAGGTAGGCGTATCGAGGTGCAGGGGCTGGATGCAGGCTTGTCACCACACATAGGAAAGCCCAGAGATTCCAGCCTAATGCCTACCCACGCTCCTGCCAGCAAGCCGGTGGGCGGCTACTGGGAGCCAGGGGCGGGGGAAGTGGGTACTCTGCTTTAATCTTGGACAGGGGGTGGAGGAGGGAGGCGGGGAGATGTTTGTTTTCAGCTATAGTTGTTCTTTTATCACATTCTTATTATTCCAACCTATCGCTCCCTGTCATTAGAGAAAATTAGTAAAATTCAGCTCTATCACTTTCATCCCTCTGGGGAAGAAATGACATTCCAATAGCATTTGTCCACAATGATTATGCTTCTGCTCACGGTTCTGCCCTTTTTCTCTCCCTAAAAAAAGCAAAAGCAGGAGGGTGGGATGGGACCAACTTTCACTGTTAAGAGAATTCAGCCCAGAGGAGATAGTTCCTATTGATTAGGACATTACTGGGGTAGCAATCCCAAATTAAGAGTTGGGCTTAAATACTTAGCTTTAAAGTGTTTGGAAGTAAGTCTGCATATTGCTTTTTGAAATAAGAGTGAGTTGGCTGGCTAAAGAGAATAGAAAATGAGGTTAGGGTGTTGTATTCCCAGGGTTGTTATTATATCTAATCTTAGGGTTGTAATTAACATCCATTCACTAAGCCCTAACCATCAGCAAAAGACACAAAAGCCAGAAAAGTAGCTGCTCCCAGTTCAGGATTATGTTTTGAAATACTTTAGAAGAGGAAAATCACTAATATGTTGTTTGGAAGAGAGAACAATGGGAAGAAAAGGACAAGATAAAATACATTATCTTGAGTCATGAATTTTCTGTTTATGAGAGAAAATATGATGGGTTTCTCTGCTTAAAAGTCTTTCATTTGTATTTGTCAGATTCTCTCCTTTGGGTAAGTTTAGAAAGGGACTCTAAATTGCTCTGTGGTGTCTTCATCAGTGGGTGAATGAGGAGACTAAATTGCTCTGTGGCGGCTAACTCTTGAAACCTGGGTGTACAATGTCACCTTCACAAGATTTTCTCTCCAACTTCTATGAGAAATTCTAAATTGAATGATTTTGGTACCCCATTGACTTCTGGCAGCCTATCCTATAGATGGGGCTTTATTAAATTCAATCTCCATTTCATTTTAATGTCTTATAAAAGTACCCCTTTATTATATTCTTGTAGCCTAAGGTGTATATTTAGCAACAATTTAAGAATGTGATGAAAAGTATGGACCCTCTCCCCAGAAAAATGCACAAAGGTGCAAATGCGCATGCACACACACACATGTCATTTTTTGAATAATTTTGGGAGATTCATGGATCCACTGAAGCCCTTCCACGGATCTCAGGTTATGAACCCCACAAAAAATTAAGTTGATCACCTCTTTGTATCACTCCAAACAAAAAGACACCCATTTGTATGCTTAGTACATAGTGAGTGTTAAACAAATATTTGTTAAATGAATGAATAAGTCAGATCCTCCTAAATTTTCTACTTCACTCTGTAGTATCGTAGGACAACATTTGACTTACAGCTGAGAAGAAAATAGATGAACTACAAAATTGAAGTAACCCCTCCCTGATTATGGTAATCAAATGAAAGCTCTTTCCATCACTGATGAATGTTTTTAAAATAGCCTTAAGTTAAAGAAACAAAAATACACATATTAGGGGACAATTGGAAAACATTTCATAGTGATTATTGTCATATTTGATTTTCAAATGAGAGAAAGGGGACTGACATACAGAATAAATGAATGTCCACTAAGTGATTTGATTTAAAAATGAAATATTTTTATTTCTACTTTTTTCCCTAAGTATTCTGTTCCAATACACTTCTGGTTTTAAAAATTAAATGGAAAGGAAGCTGATAGAAAGATTCTGGGAAAAGTTCAGTATTTTAAATACAATCACTGCATTACAGCTAGGAATTTTTTCACTTTTTCCTTTTTTTTTACCCAGAGTTGTAACCTTGGATGAGTATTGGCAAGGTGGTAACCTAAGTTGGGCTGGAGAGGGGCTTTCTTTTTAGGTGTGGGAAAGAAGAGGAGAGAAGGAAGTGACTTTGAATAATTATGATTAACCCACTGGACAAAACACTGAGGAAGTTATACTTAAAAGATTTTATTCAGTTAGGACCCTTCAGAAAATGAGTTAATTAATAATTCCTGAAGCTTATCATTATCTTTTTTTGTTTTGATCATTTAATTGGACAATTTTTATGAATGAATTTAGATGCAATTTTTAACTAAAAGCAGCAAAAGATTACCATCAGATGGAAAGTCATCATGATGGTGTCAATTACACTCTACTCCCTAAAGAAAGAGATTGGTTTTCATCTTCTTTACCCTCACTGTCATCATCATCATAACCCCTAGGTTTGGAGAGTGCTTTTCTGCCTAACAGTGCTTTCACAGCCAGTCTCTCAAATGAGCACATTTAGGGTGATGATGAGTCATCATATATAGTGATATGTGTTTGCAAATTCTGTAGGGATACTGTCTTCTAGGTAGTGGGAACTACAGAGGTTTGTCCAAGGCTTTAGGAAGGCGGAGACAGTGAAATCCCCACCACAGGGCTATGAAGCAGCCCTGTAATACAACTTACGGTTTGTTACTTTCCTAAATTAACCCACAATAGCACCAGAGAAGGGGTTCCCTCACCCTCAGAAATGTTGTAGTTTCTGGGAGAAGAGAATAGCTTGAACAATAAAAGCCAGTGCTCTTAGTGCTTTGTTGATGTTTTAGTATGGAAATATGGCATTATACTCTAATAGAAAAATGTCCAAAACTCATTCAATCAGATTTCATCATTTAAGGGAAGAGGCAATGAAAGGGGTGGAAAGAAGACAGTTTGGGAGCAGGGACATAAGAGGAGCACCAGGAAACAGGAATTCATTTCTTTTTGTTAAATGTGCAGTCAATATTTCCCCCTGATCTATGTCTTCTTGAGGTTTGAGGTCTTATCTGTTAGATTGGAGCAACAGACTCTTTTTAACACTTTGCATGGCTTTGATATGCAGCTTGGCTCTTCCTCATTCCTCCTTTCTTCAGGGGTTATATTGCCGGAAAGGGTGAGGATTTTCATGGCAAATAAAGAGGCCTGGTCTTGACTTTATTGTCTTCAGAAGAAACTGCAAGAGGGGAATTTATGACCAATGGGGGTGGGGAAGGACTGCAACCTTCCAGAGTTCTTGAAGTCTGGTTATATTTACTGATTATCAAACAGCAGAAAACAGACACACACAAGTTGAATTTTAACTTCTGCCTCAAGTTAGAATTTAAACACTTAGTCACTTTGGGATTAGGAAGGGTTTTAGGAAACATCTCTTCAAAGATATATTTTGATTCTAAGATTTGAGGTTCTGGAAATAAATTAAACCTCAATGTTTTCACTGTGACCTCAAATATACATTCTGCCTTTGTAACATACCAAATGCCAGACCTTTGGTTTCCTAAATTCAGAAAACCAACTCAAGTTTGTTTTCTGTATCTGTGAGTCTGTTTCTGTTTTACATATACATTCATTTGTATTATATTTTAGAGTCCACATGTAAGTGATATCATACAGTATTTGTCTTTCTCTGTCTGACTTATTTCACTAAGCATAATATTCCCTTGGTCTTTCCACGTTGCTGCAAATGAAACTAACACAATATTGTAAATCAACTATACTTCAATTTTAAAAATTGACAACAAAATAACCCACAAAAAACAAACAAAAAAAAAACCAGCTTAAAATTTGAGCCTTTGAGACAGATTGACTGGGATTCATCATTTTCCATTTTCAAGAGGGAAAGTTTTGTTTAGTTCTTTAGTCCATGAGTTAATCCTAAAACATATCTCTCATCTAGAATTTGTTTCTACATTCATGTCCCTTTTTTTTTCTTTCCTGGAGATGAAAGAGTGTCTGACATTTGTTTAGGGCTTGTAAATTCCAAACCAATTTGCTGGTGTTCCTGAATGTAAAGAGGGTTCAGGATGGGATCTGATGCTATGTAGCTCCTTTGTTAAGCTTGTGCTGCATCTTAACACCTCAATGGAGTTTAGGGAAACACTTTAAAGAAACCTTTGTCTTACAGATCGCTCCCCAAAACTTCACATCAAAAACAACCAGGGAAGATCAGAAGGAGTTTGCCAAAAGCCATAGAGAAAAGGATGAAGATCCTGGAGGGGGTTAGAAAAATGGAAAAGAAAGAGAAACTTCCTAATCACCTTTGGAAAATTTGAAAGGAGGAATAAAACTCTATTTGAAGGAGGGCATGAGAAATTAGTTAAACGTTGCAACACAAAGCAAATGTTTGTATATCCTTTCAAAGAATACTAGAATACCCATTTTATTCTGCTAAAGTCAACACCCCCTATTTCCCTCATTCATTATCCACTTGGGAATAAAAATTTGTTTAAGACTTTCCCCAGAAAACTAAACTATATTTTCTAATAAGTAATAGGGGCTATCCTAGAACAGAATCTAAGTGACAATAGATGTTTTCTTTTTAAATTACTATCCAAATGAAATTCTGGAATGTATATGTAATTAGAATGTCAGGATCACAAAGCAGCTTGCCTCACTTGGGCCATTCTTATGCTGCCCAGAATGTTTAAATCAGGAATAACATTTGGCACACCAGACTGGGAGCCAAGGGTATGTGTTTGGGTCCCCACTCCTCAGCTCACTAGCACAAAGCCACTTACTTACCTACACTGAGCCTCAGGTTCTTTATCTGCAAAATGGGGATAAGACACATTTTGCGTAATTTGAAAGGGTAAGTGAGAGGTTCAATAGGAAACAATATAAATGAACTGCATAAAATATCAATATAAAAGGAAGTGCATGTATAATGAATGTTGCTACTACTGACAATGACAATGCTGTTCCCATATATTAGTGTGAAGGGAATGAAAATCATGGCTTAACTGTCTGCTTTAAAATGCTTTGGTGTAACAGTATATCAATGGTGGTGTGATAGGTGTGTTGAATATATATATATATATATATATATATATATATATATATATATATGTAAAATAGCCACAGATGACAAAGTAATTAATGGAGAAATGGACTTATGACATATGTGGTTAAAAAATGTACTTGTTTTATATTTGAAAGTAATAGCTAAGGGTAGGAACAATGACTATGATTCCTCCAACCAAAACAATCTCCAAAGATGCAAAATATGATTAAATGCACTGCTTTCTCCCCTAACAGGGAAAACCAGGACAAAAGAAAAGTATCGTGTGGTTTACACAGATCATCAAAGGTTGGAGCTGGAGAAGGAATTCCACTGCAATAGATACATCACCATTCGGAGAAAATCAGAGCTGGCAGTCAACTTGGGCCTTTCTGAGAGACAGGTACACCAGAAGTACATCTAACACGTTTCATATAAGCATTTCAATAAGCTAAGGTTTTAGGGAAGTCTGTAACTAAGAGTGGAAGCAAAACAGAAGACCAAGCCATTCTCAAAGCTCTCCTAAAGCCCACATTCATCCTACTGGACCACCTCGTTTAGTACCGTTGGTTGATGGGTTTATTAATAATTGAATGTGGTGGGCACTGTGTAGGTGTGAAAGCAAGGGTGGGGATATAGGGGGAGGAGAAGGATTAAAACTCCCATACAATTGATCAGTCAGGGCAAAACCTTGATATGGTTCCCCAAGTAGTCATAATCAATATGTGAAGTGGAAATCTGTCAATCATGGCAATTATCTGGTTCATATCAGTCAAACTGTAACAGTAAATAAACACCAATGCTGCTACCTGAAGCAAGTTTTTCTATTACTCAGGGTAGGAATTTAATTTTCTGTGGTCTATGTAATCCTATGATTCCTGCCTCAAATTTAGCTTACTGTGGGTACTCAGTAAAGTTTAAATCATGGCAAGGATCAGTGGTTTCCACTCACCCAGATTTTGACATTACATAACTACCTGATTTGTTTTTTACTTAGGTCTAGGAGTAAACCTGGAAATCATAAGATTCTAGAACTGTAAAGTCCATTAATGTATTGTTGTATCCCAAGAAGCCTGCCTTTCAACCATTTATGAAGGCACATTGGTATCACAGCAACAGATATAGTATTTCATCACCCTTGTTCACCCAGTTCTGTTTTAACAACCTAACTTCTTTTAATGATAGATCATAATCACCTTTGCTATTTAAATCCCTACCTTTTTATCACCATGGCTCAGCATCTGCCATTCTATCATTATTTATTTCTACCTGCACAACAGAGATGGTGGGTGAGGTATAATATAAAGAGCACTGCATTCAGAGTCTGAGGCCCTGGACTTGATTTCAGTTTCATCTCATGCAAGATACTTTCCCTCTCTGAGTCTCAGCCTTTTTTAAACCTGTTGTTAAATGGGCATACTTCACAAGGTCATTGTGAGGCTCAATTAAGCGATGCATGTGAAAGGACTTTGTAAATACTAGAGTCCCTGAACAATATCAGCAATGACTGAAAAGTGCATTCAGTATGTTGCCCCATTAAATCCAAAGCATTTTGTGTTTCAGGTGAAAATCTGGTTTCAGAATCGCAGAGCCAAGGAGAGAAAGATGATCAAAAAGAAAATATCCCAGTTTGAGAACAGTAGAGGCTCAGTGCAAAGTGACTCTGGCTCCATCAGCCCTGGGGAACTACCTAACACTTTTTTCACCACCCCATCTGCTGTCCGTGGATTTCAGCCTATTGAGATACCTCAGGTCATAGTCTCTGAATGAAAGAAAGGCAAAGAGAAATGGAAAGTGCCTTTCCTTTAGCACTGTCTTTTTGGTCTCTAAGATATCAGCAGGGGAGTTGCAACATTATGTAATTCCTTGTAAGGCAGTATTCAGAACAAGTGGATGTGCCATGGGTTGAAGATAATTCAAGGGTCACTTACTGTTAGGAACTATCCCCAGAAAACTGTTGTGTGCTATGCTATGTTAATCACTCAGGGAGCTTGGTGATAAGCTGTAAAATTAAAAGCTACAATTGCGAGCCCTTGAACTCTATTCACAACTTCAGAAATTTGCTTGTGAACAGACTGTAAAAAACAGTTCTGCCAGGATGCATGTTTGTATATGTATACTTATATTTGTCATTTGATGCTTGGGTGTGTCTTTTGATGCTATCTTTTGGGAGTGGGGAAAAGGTTAAGCAGAAATTTATCTAACTCTAGCTAAACTTTCACATGTTTAATTCAAAAGCTAACAGCGTTTTCATAATAAGACAAATGTTTTTAAAAACATCAGGAGATGATTCTGAATCCATAGTCACTTGTTAATAAAAATAATAAAATTTTTAAAAGTTTTCATCCCTTGGTGACACTTGTCTGGCATCAATTATCTCAGAACTTCCAAACTGCAGTGTCAGTTTCAAATCTTGCCAAAACAATGAAATCAGACTAGAATAATACAGGCCAGCTTGGTTGAATCATTAGAAAGGGCAGATTTCTAACACACAGAATAAACCCTTCCCCTCTTCTGTCTCTTCACTCCATTTACTGTTAGAGTGTGAAACAGAAGTCAGATTGGACATGAGCACAAGGACAGTGTATGTTCTATAGCTTCTCTCATTGCCATCATCTTCAATCTGTTCAATTTTACCTACATTATATCATGTCAGTGCAGTGCGGCCCAAGAAACTGCAGTTTACAGGTTACAAACACACAACTTAGGCTGCAGTGAATGGAGTTGCCTGGAGTTTGTGGTGTTGGTCCAGTTCACTGTTTGCATATCAAAGTGGCCAGAGGATGAACTCTGAATCATTTAAAATTAACACGATTTAAAAGAAATTTTGATTAAAGTAGGCAAAGGATCAGAGCACAACTTTCCTTTCCTTTTCAAAACATACCTTTGAAGTTCTTAAGAAAATAGAATCTTGAGCATAACTACCTGTTCTTGGGTTGGGGGTAAGAAATTTATCCTCCCTCTCCTTATGAAAATCTCAGAAAGGGGGTAGCTATTCCGTTTCACTGCTTCCAATAAATATGGGGTGGACTACATGTTAACTGGTCAACAGGTCATCTGGATTGCTGAACATAGAAAATCAGCAATAAATGAGTCCTTCCAAACTAGTAAAGGGAAAGTGGGAATTATAAGCATGAGGAAGCTAACTTCTGAGTGTACTTGTCTATGTACACTCAAAGTACACTCAGAAGTTAGCTTCTCATCCATAATACCCCCAAAAAAATGTATACCTTTGGCTATAGCAGTTGGATTTCCCTGGGGGTTGTTCTTTCCTGCTGTAAACTTTTTGTTCCACAGAGAAGAAACATTTCTCTATTTTTATAGATTCTAATTCTCTAGAACCTGCTAGCAGAACCACAATATAGAGCTTTTGTTCTTAGCCTCATATTGCAGCTATGTCCTCTAAGAAGACATGTTGATTCTTTCTCTGAGACCTGAGAAAACTATATACCCATGTTTTATGGTTTTATCATGATGGTGTGTGCTGGAGGTATATAGAGAAAAAGTTAAACACAAAAACTCAAAAATTGCATTCAAAATAGGTTTCAATAAAGAATTTTTTTTCTGGTTGGGGGAAGAGTCAGGAATGAAAACATGCCAAATGACTGACAGTGTTCAGCTAGAGTAGTGGGATGATGCAGATTTTCTTCTTTTCATTACTTTTCAAATGTATGCTATTTTATAATAGAAGTTTCCTTAAGAAACATGCTTTCACCTCAAATCTTTCTTTAGTTTATCTTCAAGTAATTTGCAACTTTAGACCCTACTTGCAACTTATAGAAGTGTTTCAATCTCCTAGTTCCTTACTTAAGGCCTTTGATCTAGTCCTAGAGTTGTTTGTGTACAGCTGCAAACATAAGTCTTTGGGAGGGTCTGACTTGTTTTCAAAGGGGGAAGGAAGCAAGGCCCAAGGGATGTCTTCTACTCTTGGCTCAGATGCAGAGACTCTAACTGTTTTCCTGGGTTGGAACACTTTAACATTACCAAACCAAGTCAAGAAGGGCAAGAGGAGATTGCAAGGGAGTTGGGTGGTGGGAGGGAGGGATATATTATAACAGGGTATGAGGAATATTGGTGTGGGGGTGGTAGACATGTTTATTATCTTAATTCTGGTGATGGTTTCATGAGTGTATACATATGTCAAAAAATCAACTTTTATACTTCAAATATATGCAGTTTCTCATATGTCAGCTATGCCTTAAGAAAGCTGCAAACAAGTACAACAGAGTGGTTGCAACTGTAATAACAATACAGAAGGGAGGAACTCACTAGAGGAGTTAGTCTATGGAGATAGTCACCTTAGATAACTTAGATTCAGCCCGCAGGTGGGGATCACTTTCTTGTATACTCACGTCTGAGTGTGCTATTGAGGAGGGACACCAATAATTGATAGTCAGTGAGTCTCTCATAAAACGAGGATGGGTTTGGAGGGTAGGGAGAGGCCAAGATATGTGGACATTGAATCTTGAAGTATGAGTGTCAACTCAAGGCAAATAAGTCCCATATTGTGTTCCTTCAGGACCAATATTGTGAGTTGGTAGTAAAAGTAGCTATTCACATCATATAGAAAAAGAAGCACTGGTCAGAGGTGGGATCAAGATGGCAGAGTAGAAGACCCTGAGCTCACCTCCTCCCACAAACACATTAAAACTACAACTACATAAACAGCAACTCTCATGGAGAATGACCTGAAGACTAGAAGAGTGGCTCTTCTACAACCAAGGCTGTAATGAAAGATCCACACAGAGTCTAGTAGGAAGGGAGGAGAAGTGAGTTAGTCAGGACCTACATTGCTAGTGGGTGACCCAGAAGGCTCAGGATCCTCCCTGGGGAGCAAGGGGTTTAAGCCATATATTAGGCATCCCAGCCCTAGGGTCCAACACTGGGAAATCAAGCTCCATTATCTGGTTTGAAAACCAGTGGGGCATAACGGAAAGATGTAAGAAACCAGGACTCCACTCTTGAAGAACACACACAGATTTGCTGGCTCTCAGTCCCAGCATGGATATCATAGATTGAAAAGCTGCCTGATGCTCTTGCCAGCCTGCTAGCACTGCCTCAGCATGCCTCACAGCCTGCACCAGGCTACCACTCCAGCCCCTCCTGCTTTAGCACTCCTCTCTGTTAAGATGGAGGCCACTATTGCCAATGCACATGCACTCACTGGGGAAGGAGCAAAGCCAGCTTGGGCCATAGCCTTGCCCCTAGCTAGGGTGGAGACTGCCAATGCCAGTGTGCACATACACCAGGGAAGGAGCAGAGCCTGCTCAGTAGTGTGGCCCCAACCCCTCTGGCCCCAACACTGCCTCTAACAAAGACATACACACCAGGGAAAAAGTGAAACCTAAGCCTTCAGGCCCCAGTCACAACTCCAATATGGCAGTGACCACCATTGAGCCTAGGAGAATCCCCAATTCACACTTGGCTCTGTCTCTGGCCCCTCTGATTCCAGCCCTATCTCCCACTAAGGCCAGTGTACCCAGGGAGAAGATGTAGCCCATGCTCATCTCAAGTCCATCTCTCCCAATAAGCCACTAAGCACTTGTGGACTGCACAGGGATGCCTCCACACAAAGATATGCCTTTAAGACCAGAATAGGTAATTATTTCACCTAATTTCATAGCAACATTTCATAGCAACAAACAGAGAAACTTAAACAAAATGAGAAAACAGAGAAATAGGTTTCAAATGAAAGAACAAGATAAAAGCTTAGGAAAAAACCCTAATGTAACAGAGGAAAATAATTTACCTGAAAAATACTTCAAAGCAATAGTCATAAAAATGCTAAGTGAACTCAGGCAAATAATAGATGAACACAAAGAGAACTTTAACAAAGAACTAGAAAATACAAAAAAGAAGCAGTGAAAGCAGAAGAATGCAATAACTGAAAAGAAAGATACACTAGAAGGAACTTCCCAGACTTCTTTGCAGCTGGGCTTGACCATACAACAGAGTTCAATTTCTGACGAATGAGAGGCCTCCTCCAACATCACGCTGGCAGGGGAAGATGCTGCTATGTTCCCAGTTCAATCTACTTTGATACCCCTAGGAGGAGGAAAAGGCACTTCATTATAGCTGGGTAAATTTTTAAATCCTCTTTGATTTCTTCAGTGAACCATCGGTTGCCGTGTGGATGAAAGGCTTTTGGTGCTGCAGCCAGGAGTCAGTGCTGTGCCTCTGAGGTGGGAGAGCCAACTTCAGGATACTGGTCAACAAGAGACCTCCCAGCTCCACGTAGTATCAAAAGGTGAAAATCTCCCAGAGATCTCCATCTCAACACCAGCACCCAGCTTCACTCAACGACCAGCAAGCTACAGTGCTGGACATCCTATGTGAAACAACTAGCAACACAGGAACACAACCCCACCCATTAGCAGAGAGGCTGCCTAAAATCATAATAACTCTACAGACACGCAAAAACACACCACAAGACGTGGACCTGCCCACCAGAAAGACAAGATGCAGCCTCATCCACCAGAACACAGGCACTAGTCCCCTCCACCAGGAAGCCTACACAACCCACTGAAACAACCTTAGCCACTGGGGACAGACACCAAAAACAACGGGAATTACGAACCTGCAGCCTGCAAGAAGGAGACCTCAAACACAGTAACATAAGTAAAATGAGAAGACAGAAAAACACACAGCAGATGAAGGAGCAAGATAAAAACCCACCTGACCTAACAAATGAAGAGGAAATAGGCAGTCTACCTGAAAAAGAATTCAGAATAAGGATAGTAAAGATGATACAAAATCTTGGAAACAGAAGAGACAAAATGCAAGAAACATTTAACAAGGACCTAGAAAAACTAAAGATGAAACAAATAATGATGAACAACACAATAAATGAAATGAAAAATACTCTAGATGGGATCAATAGCAGAATAACTGAGGCAGAAGAACGGATAAGTGACCTGGAAGATAAAATAGTGGAAATAACTACTGCAGAGCAGAATAAAGAAAAAAGAATGAAAAGAACTGAGGACAGTCTCAGAGACCTCTGGGAAAACACTAAATGCACCAACATTCAAATTATAGGGGTTCCAGAAGAAGAACAGAAAAAGAAAGGGACTGAGAAAATATTTGAAGAGATTAATAGTTGAAAGCTTCCCTAATATGGGAAAGGAAATTGTTAATCAAGTCCAGGAAGCACAGAGTCCCATACAGGATAAATCCAAGGAGAAACACGCCAAGACACATATTAATCACACCATCAAAAATTAAATACAAGAAAACAAATTAAAAGCAGCAAGGGAAAAACAACAAATAACACACAAGGGAATCCCCATAAGGTTAAGAGCTGATCTTTCAGCAGAAACTCTGCAAGCCTGAAGGAACTGGCAGGACATATTTCAAGTGATGAAAGAGAAAAACATACAACAAAGATTATTCTACCCAGCAAGGATCTCATTCAGATTTGATGGAGAAATTAAAAGCTTTACAGACAAGCAAAACCTGAGAGACTTCAGCACCACCAAACCAGCTCAACAACAACTGCTAAAGGAACTCCTCTAGGCAAGAAACACAAGAGAAGGAAAAGACCTACAATACCGAACCAAAAACAATTAAGAAAATGGAAATAGGAACATAAATTTTGATACTTACCTTAAAGGTAAATGGAATAAATGCTCCCACCAAAAGACACAGATTGGCTGAATGGATACAAAAACAAGATGCATATATTTGCTGTCTACAAGAGACCCACTTCAGACCTAGAGACACTTACAGAATGAAACTCAGGGGATGGTAAAAGATATTCCATGCAAATGGAAAGCAAAAGAAAGCTGGGGTAGCAATTCTCATATCAGACAAAATAGACTTTAAAATAAAGACTATTAGAAGAGACAAAGAAGGACACTACATAATGATCAAGGGATCAATCCAAGAAGAAGATATAACAATTGTAAATATTTATGCACCCAACATAGGAGCACCTCAATACATAAGGCAAATACTAACAGCCATAAATGGGGAAATAGACAATAACATATTCATAGTAGGGGACTTTAACACCCCACTTTCACCAATGGACAGATCATCCAAAATAAAAACAAATAAAGAAACATAAGCTTTAAATAATACATAAACAACATGGACTTAATTGATATTTCTAGGACATTCCAACCAAAAACAACAGAATACACATTTTTCTCAAGTGCTCATGGAACATTCTCCAGGATAGACCATATCTTGGGTCACAAATCAAGCCTTGGTAAATTTAAGAAAATTTAAATTGTATCAAATATCTTTTCCAATGACAATGCTATAAGACTAGATATCAATTACAGGAAAAGATCGTACAAAATACAAACACATGGAGGCTAAACAATACACTACTTAATAATGAACTGATCACTGAAGAAATCAAAAAGGAAATCAAAAAATACCTAGAAACAAATGACAATGGAGACACGACAACCGAATACCTATGGGATGCAGCAAAAGCAGTTCAAAGAGGGAAGTTTAGAGCAATACAATACTACCTTAAGAAACAAGAAACATCTCGACTGAACAACCTAAACGTGCACCTAAAGCACTTAGACATAGAAGAACAAAGAGAACCCAAAGTTAGCAGAAGGAAAGAAATCATAAAAATCAGATCAGAAATAAATGAAAAAGAAATGAAGGAAACGATAGCAAAGATCGATAAAACTAAAAGCTGGTTCTTTGTGAAGATAAGCAAAATTGATAAACCATTAGGCAGACTCATTCAAAAAAAAGGGAAAAGACTCAAATCAATAGAATTACAAATGAAAAAGGAGAAGTAACAACTGACACTGCAGAAATACAAAAGATCATGAGAGATTACCACAAGCAACTCTATGCCAATAAAATGGACAACCTGGAAGAAATGGACAAATTCTTAGAAATGCACAACATGCCAAGACTGAATCAGGAAGAAATCGAAAATATGAACAGACCAATCACAAGCACTGAAATTGAAACTGCGATTAAAAATCCTCCAACAAACAAAAGCTCAGGACCAGATGGCATCACAGGCGAATTGTATCAAACATTTAGAGAAGAGCTAACACCTATCCTTCTCAAACTCTTCCAAAATATAGCAGAGGGAGGAACACTCCCAAATTCTTTCTACGAGGCCACCATCAAACTGATACCAAACCAGACAAGGATGTCACAAAGAAAGAAAACTACAGGCCAATATCAATGATGAACATATGTGCAAAAATCCTCAACAAAATACTATCAAACAGAATCCAACAGCACATTAAACGGATCATACACCATGATCAAGTGGGGTTTTTTCCAGAAATGCAAGGATTCTTCAATATACGCAAATCAATCAACGTGATACACCATATTAACAAATTGAAGGAGAAAAACCATATGACCATCTCAATAGATGCATAGAAAGCTGTCAACAAAATCCAACACCCATTTATGAAAAAAACCCTGCAGAAAGTAGGCACAGAGGGAACATTCCTCAACATAATAAAGGCCATATATGACAAACCCACAACCAACGTCGTCCTCAATGGTGAAAATCTGATAGCGTTTCCACTAAGATCAGGAATAAGACAAGGTAGCCCACTCTCACCACTCTTATTCAACATATTTTTGGAAGTTTTACCCACAGCAATTAGAGAATAAAAGGAAATAAAAGGAATCCAAATTGGTAAAGAAGAAGTAAAGCTGTCATTGTTTGCAGATGACATGATACTATACATAGAGAATCCTAAAGATGGTACCCGAAATCTACTAGAGCTAATCAATGAATTTGGTAAAGTAGCAGGATACAAAATTAATGCACAAAAATCTCTGGCATTCCTATACACTAATCATGAAAAATCTGAAAGTGAAATCAAGAAAACACTCCCATTTATCACTGCAACAAAAAGAATAAAATATCTAGGAATAAACCTACCTAAGGAGACAAAAGACCTGTACGCAGAAAATTATAAGACACTGATGCAAGAAATTAAAGGTGATACAAATAGATGGGGAGATTTATCAAGTTCTTGGATTGGAAGAATCAACATTGTGAAAATGACTCTACTACACAAAACAATCTACAGATTCAATGCAATCCCTATCAAACTACCACTGGCATTTTTCACAGAACTAGAACAAAAAATTTCACAATTTGTATGGAAACACAAAGGACCCCGAATAGCCAAAGCAATCCTGAGAACAAAAAACGGAGCTGGAGGAATCAGGCTCCCTGACTTCAGACTATACTACAAAAGTACAGTAATCAAGACAGTATGGTACTGGCACAAAAACAGAAAGATAGATCAATGGAACAGGATAGAAAGCCCAGAGATAAACCCACGTACATATGGTCACCTTATCTTCTGATAAAGGTGGCAGGAATGTACAGTGGGGAAAGGACAGCCTCTTTAATAAGTGTGTTGGGAAAACTGGATAGGTACATGTAAAAGTATGAGATTAAATCACTCCCCAACACCATACACAAAAATAAGCTCAAAATGGATTAAAGACCTAAAGGTAAGCCCAGAAACTATCAAACTCTTAGAGGAAGACATAGGCAGGACACTCTATGACATAAATCACAGCAAGAACCTTTCTGACCCACCACCCAGAGAAATGGAAATAAAAACAAAAATAAACAAATGGGACCTAATGAAACTTCAAAGCTTCTGCACAGCAAAGGAAACCATAAACAAGACCAGAAGACAACCCTCAGAATGGGAGAAAATATTTGCAAATCGAGCAACTGAGAAAGGATTAATCTCCAAGTTTTATAAGCAGCTCATGCAGCTTAATAACAAAAAACAAACAACCCAATCCAAAAATGGGCTAAAGACCTAAATAGGCATTTCTCTGAAGAAGATACACCGACTGCCAACAAACACATGAAAGAATGCTCAACATCACTAATCATTAGAGAAATGCAAATCAAAACTACAATGTGATATCATCTCACACCAGTCAGAATGGCCATCATCAGAAAATCTAGAAACAATAAATGCTGGAGAGGGTGTGGAGAAAAGGGAACCCTCTTGCACTGCTGGTGGGAATGTAAGTTGATACAGCCACTGTGGAGAATAGTACGGAGGTTCCTTAAAAAACTACAAATGGAAGTACCATATGACCCAGCAATCCCACTACTGGGCATATACCCTGAGAAAACCAAAATTCAAAAAGAGTCATTTACCAAAATGTTAATTTCAGCTCTATTTACAACAGCCCAGAGATGGAAACAACCTAAGTGCCCATCATCGGATAAATGTATAAAGAAGATATGGCACATATATACAATGAAATATTACTCAGCCATAAAAAGAAACGAAATTGAGGTATTTGTAATGAGGTAGATGGACCTAGAGTCTGTCATACAGAGTGAAGTAAGTCAGAAAGAGAAAGACAAATACCATATGCTAACACATATATATGGAATTTAAGGGGAAAAATGTCATGAAGAACCTAGGGGTAAGCCAGGAATGAAGACACAGACCTACTAGAGAATGGACTTGAGGATATGGGGAGGGGGAAGTGTAAGCTGTGACAAAGCGAGAGAGTGGCATGGACATATATACACTACAAAACGTAAGGTAGATAGCTAGTGGGAAGCAGCCGCATAGCACAGGGAGATCAGCTCGGTGCTTTGGGATAGGGTGGGTAGGAGGGAGGGAGATGCAAGAGGGAAGACATATGGGAACATATGTATATGTATAACTGATTCACTTTGTTATAAAGCAGAAATTAACACACAGTTGTAAAGCAATTATACTCTAATAAAGATGTAAAAAAATAAAAAATAAGAAAAATTTATAAAAAGATATAAACTCGTAAATCCAATATGATAAAAAACCTGAGACACAAGAAACAACAAAGAAGTCACATCATAATCAAATTCTTCAAAATCAATAATAAAAGAGAGTATATTAAAGTCAACCAGAAATAATACACAATTTATGTACAGAGGAAACACAACAAAAAGAAAGGGATGACAGAGATTTTTCATTTAAATTATTGCAAGCTATTTACAATAGCCAGGACACGGAACCAACCTAAGTGTCCATTGGCAGAGGAATGGATAAAGAAGATGTGGCACATATATACAATCGAATATTACTCAGCCATAAAATGAAATGAAATTGAGTTATTTGTAGTGAGGTGGATGGAACTAGAGTCTGTCATACAGAATGAAGTAAGTCGGAAAGAGAAAAACAAATACTGTATGCTAACACATATATATGGAATCTAAAAATAAAAGAAAAAATAAGGGTTCTGCTAAACCTAGGGTCAGGACAGGATTAAAGACACAGATGTAGAGAATGGACTTGAGGGCACAGGGAGTGGGAAGGGTAAGCTGAGACAATGTGAGAGAGTAGCATTGAGATATATACACTACTAAAGGTAAAATAGATAGCTAGTAGGAAGCAGCCACATAGCACAGGGAGATCAGCTTGGTGTTTTGTGACCACCTAGAGGGTGGGATAGGGAGGGTGGGAGGGAGACGCAAGAGGGAGGGGATATGGGGTATATTTATACATACAGCTGATTCAATTTGTTATAAAAACAGAAACCAACACAACATTGTAAAGCAATTATATTCCAATAAATATGTTAAAGAAAAAATATTGCAAGGAAGACAGTAGAAAACTTTGTAAAAGTAGAAAAAGGAAGAAAAAAAATTTTAACCTACAATTATCAATATCTTTTAAAAAGAAAGTCAGAGGACTTTCACTTATGGGAAGTAAAAGTAAACATACTTTTCCCTAATCCTCCTGTTAACTACAAAATACTCTGGATATTATACAGAAATATATGAAGATTCTTACATGTGATGAGAAAAGGCACATTAGTAGCAACAGGATGATAATTTCACTAATTTCACTCTCTTCCTCAGGTATTTCAGAGTTAGAGCTGAAAAGCCCAGCAACCTGGAAATTCCACAGGGGCAGATTTTAAAAGCCCTTAAAGAAAGCTTAATCTCCCTAGTCAAAACTCAGGATAGGGCAGAGGCTGGGATCAACATGGCAGAGTAGGAGGATGTGGAACTCACTTTCCCCTACAAACTCATCAAAATTACATCTACATAGGGCTTCCCTGGTGGCACAGTGGTTGAGAGTCTGACTGCTGATGCAGGGGACACGGGTTCGTGCCCCGGTCTGGGAAGATCCCACATGTTGTGGAGCAGCTAGACCCATGAGCCATGGCCACTGAATCTGCACATCCGGAGACTGTGCTCCGCAACGGGAGAGGCCACAAAAGTGAGAGGCCTGTGTACCACAAAAAAAGAAACCAAAAACAAACAAACAAAAGAAACTATCCACATGTTAACAATTCTCATGGAAAACTAACTGGAAACTGGCAGAAGAACTCCTATACAACCAAAGTTGCAAGAAGGATCTCTACGTAACCAGGTGGGACAGAAAAAAAGGCATTGAGTTAGGATCTGCACCCTTGGGAAGGATATGTGAGGAAGAGAAGGTCCACGTGGGCAGACCCTTGCCCTGGCAAGTAGCAGGTCAAGCCACAATCTGGGCATCCCAGTCCAGGGATCCTGCACAGAGGAGACAAGCCTCCAGGTCCTGCCTGGTAATCTACTGGGACAGACAGAAGGGCTAGAGAATCCTAGACTCTACTCACAAGGAAGAGTGAGCACTGGCTTGCCAACAATCAGGACAGAGAGAGCTTTGTGCTGGCAGCTACAGCCTATCCACACTCCCGAATCCAAAGGGATGAATAGCCTGGGCCTACTCACTCCACACCATAGCCTGGTACAAGATCTGCACAAAGCCTCAGCCTAGCCATGGAGAAACAGACCAGTGTGCCTGGGCTGTGATCTGGGTGGAGCCATGGAGGCCATTGTCAGTGCACGCACAAGGTGGCAGATGGCAGTGTGGTGACCATTGTCAGCAAATGCATGGGGCAGTGCCACAAGACCATGCAGGGTCTGAGCTGAATCTTAGGCAGACAGGCCCTGGGAGAGGACTCATCTAACAATGCAGAGACAGCCTGAAAGGCCTGGGTGTGGTATGGGTGGGACAGCAGCAGACACTGTCAGCACATGCAGAAGCACACAGTGGTTCCTCTCCGACTGAGAGCACCCCAGCTCTGCCCACTCCACTCCACAGCCTAACACTACATCTGGGGCAGACAGGTACTGGGAGAAGACTGCCACAGAGACAGCCCAGATCTCAGTCAGCAATGCAACCAACTCAATTCCTGCAGCCACAACACCCCAACCCCCAGTCCCAGCCTACTCCATGCCACAGCATCACACTAGATTGGAGATTAACACAACAGTGAAAATGATGCAAACTTGGGCTACTTTTGAGCAGAACCATGAACATATACATAGTGACACATAGGTCCTCTGTGACCACACAGGCCTCACTTGCTTCAGCAATCACCTCCTTTGGGGCAGGGCAAACACTCAAGGGCAATGGAGCTTGATCAAACCCAACTCTCAGGGCTTATACTCTAACAACTGGGGAGCAGACCACACCCCTGACAGGACAGTGACAGCCATGGAGTACAGAGAAAGCTCTGCCTCACAACCTTCACAGGCTCTAGGTACCGCAACAACAACACCCCCTATTAAGGGGATAACGGCTAGCACACTATGAGGAAAGACATGGCTAGGATCCATGCCAAAACCAGTCCTTGCACCAAACACAATTCAATACACACAGTCTACACAGGGATGCTCCCACATAAATACATCCCTTCAAGACCATAGTAGATAATTGTTTCTCCTACATTCATAGAGACAGAGAAAGTTAAGTAAAATGAAAAGGCAGAGGAACTACTCCCAATTAAAGGAACAAGACAGATCCCCTGAAAGAATAAATAATAAAACAGAGCTCACCAGTCTACTAGACTCTGAGTTCTAAAAGATGATAATAAAAATGCTAATCAAATTAAGAAACATTATTGATAGAAATGCAGATCACTGTAACAAGGAACTAAAAAATTATTAAGATGAACTAATCAAAAATAGACAATTCAATTGCCAAGATAAAAACCAATCTAGAAGCAATGATAGCAGACTAAATGACACAGAAGGACGAAAAAGTGATCTGGATGGTAGAATAATGGAAATCACCCAATCAGAATAGCAGACAAAAAGAAAATGAAAAAAAAAAATGAAAGCAACATACAAGACCTATGGTATGAAATAAAACATGCCAACCTATGCATAATAGGGATTTCAGAAGGAGAAGAGAGAGGAAAGAGGATTGAAAATGTATTTGAAGACATTATGGCTGAAAATTCCCTAAAACCAAAGAAGGAAAAATATATGCAAGTACAGGACAAAAGTTAAAGACAGGATTCTAAAACAGCAAGAGAAAAACAGTCAATTACAAGGGGATGCCCATAAGGCTATCAGCTGATATCTCTGCAGAAACTTTGCAGGGAACTCCCAGAAGGGAGTGACATGATATATTCAAAGTCCTGAAAGGGAAAAACCTACAACCTATGATACTCTACGCAGCAAGATGATAACTTAGAATAGAAGGAGAGATAAAGAATTTCTCAGACAAACAAAAACTAAAAGAATCCAGCAGTGCTAAAAGTATCTTAAAAGAAATATCTAAAGGTCTTCTCTAAATAGAAAAAAGCAAGAATCTATAGGAAAGGGAAAATCACAATAGGAAAGGCAAATATATAAAAGGATTGATGACCATTAAATAAGCCAGTACATAGATTTAAAAACAATAAAAAATTTTTGTAAAAGCAATTATAAACTACAACTAACAGCAGAAGAATAAGCATGAGCACATAAAACAAAACATCAAAATCACAAAATGTGGGGGAGGGGAGTATAAAAATGCAGATCTTTTAGAAAGTGTTTGAACTTGAATGACTACCAGATAAAAGCAAGTATATATAGTTATGGGTCAACATACATAAACTCTATGGTAACCATAAATCAAAAATATACAATAGATTCACAAAAATCAAATAGGAAAGGACTGAAGCAAGCTACAAAAGAAAATCATCAAACTACCAAAGGGTAAAAATGAAGAAATGAACAAAGAAGAACTACAAAAACTACTGGAAAACAAGGATTAAAATGGCAATAAATACAAAGCTAACAATAATTACTTTAAAAGCCAATGGATCAATCAAAAGACATAGAGTAGCAGATTGGATTAAAAAACAAGAACCTGCAATATGCTACCTACAAGAGACCCACTTCAGGGTAAAAGACACAAACAGATTGAAGGTGAGGGAATGGCAAAAAATATTTCATGCAGATGGAAACAACTAGAAAGCAGGAGTAACAAAAACTCCTATCAGACAAAACTGAGTATAAAACAAAGGCCTACCACCTAAAAGAATTAGAAAAAGAACAAACAAAACCCAAAGCCAACAGAAGGAAATGAATAATAAAGATCAGAGAGGAAATAAAGAAAATAGAGATTTTTAAAACACAGAAAGATCAATAAAACCAAGAGCTGTTTTTTTAAAAGATAAACAAGTCAACAAACCTCTAGCCAGGTTCACCAAGTAAAACAGAGTGAGGACCCAAAAAAAATAAGAAGTGAAAGAGGAGAATTAACTGATACCACCCATTTGTAAAATCATAAGACAATAATATGAAATTATGTGCCAACAAATTGAACAACCTAGAAGTTTCTAGAAACATAGACTGTCAAAACTGAGCCAAGAAGAAACAGACAATTTGAACAGATCAATCACTAGAAGTGAAATAGTATCTGTAAAAAACAAACAAACAAAAAACTCCCTGCAAACAAAAGTCCAGGATCTGATGGCTTCACTGGGGAATTCAAGCAAATATACAAACAATAATTTATACCTATCCTTCTGAAACCATCACAAAAGATTGAAGAGGAGGAAACATTCCCAAAGCTGTGCTATGAAGCCACCACCATCCTGATACATAAACCAGACAAAGACACTATAAAAAAAATTATAGGCCAGTATATTTGATGAATATAGATGCAAAAATCCTCAACAAAATATTAGCAAACCAAATCCAACAATACATAAAAAGAATGATGGGACTTCCCCAGTGGTCCAGTAGCTGGGACTCCACTCTCCCAATGCACGGGAGCCCAGGTTTGATCCCTGGTCAGGGAACTAGATCCCACATGCTGCAACTAAGAGTTCATGTGGTGCAGCTAAAGATCCCACATGCTGCAACTAAAGATCTCACATGCCACAATGAAGATCCCTTGTGCCGCAACTAAGACCTGGCACAGCCAAATAAATAAATAAATAAATTGTTTTTAAAAAAAGAATCACGCACCATGATCAAGTGGGATTCACTCCAGGGTCACAAGGATGGTTCACCATAAGCATTTCAATCAATGTGATACACCACATTAACAACAACAACAAGAAAAACACATGATCATCTCAATAGACACAGAAAAAGCATTCGAACAAAATTCAACATTCATTCATGATCAAAATTCTCATCAAAGTGGGTCTAGAGGGAGCATATCTCAACATAATGCCATTTACTTTAAAACCACAGCCAACATCATACTCAATGGAAAGCCTTCTCCCTAAATTCAGGAACAAGACAACGATGCCCACTCTTCACCACCTTTATTCAACATAGTATTGGAAATCCTAGCCACAGCAGTCAGACAAGAAAAATAAATAAAATGTATTCAAATTGGAAGAAAAGAGGTAAAATTGTCACTATTTGCAGATGACATGATAATTTATATACAGAACCTAAAATTCCCACCCAAAAATTCTTAGAGCTAATAGATGACCCGAGAAAGGTAGCAGGATACAAAATTAATATACAGAACTCTGTTGCATTTCTTCACACTAATAATGAAATATCAGAAAGGAAAAGTTAAAAAAAAAACTATCCTGTTTAAAATTGTATCAAAAAATACCTAGGAATAAACTTAAACAAGGAAGTGAAAGACATATGTGCTGAAAAATATTGATGAAGGAAATTGAAGATGATTCAAAGAAATGGAAATATACCCTGTGCTCTTGTATTGGAAGAATTAATATTGTTAAAATGGCCATACTACACAAAGCAATCGATAGATTTAATGCAACCCCTATCAAAATACCCAGGACATTTTTCACAGAATTGGAAAAACTAATCCTAAAATTTATATGGTACAACAAGTCCCTGAATACACCAAGCAATCCTGAGGAAAAAAAACAAAGTTGGAGGTATAACCCTTCCACTCTTCAGCCTATTCTACAAAGCTGCAGTTATCTAAACAATGTGGTATTGGCACAAAAATAGACATATAGATCAATGTAACAGAATAGAGAGCCCAGAAATAAACCCACACACCTGCAGTCAATTTATCTATGACAAAGGCAGCAAGAATATACAATGGAGAAAAGACAGTCTTCAACAAGTGGTGCTGGGAAAGCTGGACAACTGCATGTAAATCAATAAAATTAGAATACTCCCTCATACCATATACAAAAATTACCTCAAAATGGTAAAGACCTAAATATAAGACATGACACCATAAAACTCCTAGAAAAGAACATAGGCAAAACACTCTTTGACATAAGTAGTAGCAATACTTTCTTAGATCAGTGTCCAAAAGTGAAAGAAATAAAAGCAAAAATAAACAATGCAGACATAATCAAACTTAAAAGTTTTTGCACAGCAAAGTAAACCATCAACAAAACAAAAAAACCTATGAAATGAGAGAAAATATTCACAAACAATGCAAATGACAGGGGGTTAATATCCAAAATATACAGCCCGTCAGGGGGAAGATGGCAGAAGAGTAAGACGCAGAGATCACCTTCCTCCCCACAGATACACCAGAAATACATCTACAAGTGGAACAACTCCTACAGAACACCTACTGAACGCTGGCAGAAAACCTCAGACCTCCCAAAAGGCAAGAAACTCCCCACGTACCTGGGTAGGGCAAAAGTAAAAGAGGAGACAAAAGAATAGGGACGGGACCTGCACCAGTGGGAGGGAGCTGTGAAGGAGGCAAGGTTTCCACACACTAGGAAGTCCCTTTGCAGGTGGAGACTGTGGGTGGTGGGTGTGGGGAGCCATGGTGCCACGGAAGAGAGCGCAGCAACACGGGTGTGGAGGGCAAAGTGGGGAGATTCCCGCACAGAGGATCGGTGCCGAACGGCACTCACCAGCCCGAGAGGCTTGTCTGCTCATCGCCGGGACGGGCGGGGCTGCGAGCTGAGGCTCAGGCTTTGGCCAGAGTGCAAGGAGAGGACTGGGGTTGGTGGCGTGAACACAGCCTGAAGGGGTTAGTGCACCATGGCTAGCCGGGAGGGAGTACGGGAAAAAGGTCTGGAGCTGCCGTAGAGACAAGAGACTTTTTCTTCCCTCTTTGATTCCTGGTGCATAAGGAGAGGGGATTAAGAGCACTGCTTAAAGGAGCTCCAGAGACGGGCACGAGCCACGGCTAAAAGCACGGACCCCACAGACGGGCAGGAGATGCTAAGGCTGCTGCTGCCATCAGCAATAAGCCTGTGTGCCAGTACAGGTCACTATCCACACCTCCCTTCCTGGGAGCCTGTGCAGCCCGCCACTGCCAGGTTCCCGGGATCCAGGGACAACTTCCCCGGGAGAACGTACAGCGTGCCTCAGGCTGGTGCAAGGTCACGCCGGCCTCTGCCACCGCAGGCTCACCCCGCACTCCGTGCCCCTCCCTCCCCACGGCCTGAGTGAGCCAGAGACCCCAAATCAGCAGCTCCTTTAACCCCGTCCTGTCTGAGTGAAGAACAGACGCCCTCCGGCGACCTACACGCAGAGGTGGGGCCAGATCCAAAGCTGAGACCCTGGGAGCTGTGAGAACAAAGAAGAGAAAGGGAAATCTCTCCCAGCAGCCTCAGAAGCAGCGGATTAAATCTCCACAATTAACTTGATGTACACTGCATCTGCGGAATACATGAATAGACAACGAATCATTCCAAATTGAGGAGGTGGACTTTGAGAGCAAGATTTATAATTTTTTCCCCTTATCCTCTTTCTGTGAGTGTGTAGATGTATGCTTCTGTGTGAGATTTTGTCTGTATAGCTTTGCTTCCACCATTTGTCATAGGGTTCTATCTGTCCGTTTTTTTTTAAATTTTTTTTCTTAATAATTATTTTCTATTTCAATAACTTTATTTTATTTTACTTTATCTTCTTTCTTTCTTTCTTTCTTTCCTTCCTTCCCTCCTTAAGACAACGAATCATCCCAAATTGAGGAGGTGGACTTTAAGAGAAAGATTTATGATTTTTTCCTCTTTTCCTCTTTTTGTGAGTGTGTATATGTATGCTTCTGTATGAGATTTTGTCTGTATAGTTTGCTTCCACCATTTGTCCTAAGATTCTAACTGTCTGTATTTTTTAAAATTTTTTTCTTAATAATTATTTTTTAATTTAATAACTTTATTATATTTTACTTTACTTTATCTTCTTTCTTTCTTTCTTTTTTCTTTCCATCCCTCCTTCCTTCCTTCCTTCCACCGTCCGTCCCTCCCTTGCTCCCTCCTTTATTTCCTTCCTTCTTTCCTTCTTTTCTTCTTTCTTTCTTCCTTCCTTCCTTCTTTCCTTCCTTCCTTCCTTCCTTCCTTCCTTCCTCTCTCCCTCTCTCCCTCCCTCCCACCCTCCCCACTTCCTTTCTCTCTTTCTTTCTTTCTTTCTTCCTACTTCTACTAATTATTTCTCTCTACATTTTCTCCCTTTTATTCTGAGCCGTGTGGATGAAACGCTCTTGGTGCTGCAGCCAGGAGTCAGTGCTGTGCCTCTGAGGTGGGAGCACCAACTTCAGGACACTGGTCAACAAGAGAACTCCCAGATCCACATAATATCAAATGGGGAAAATCTCGCAGAGATCTCCATCTCAACGCCAGCACCCAGCTTCACTTAACGACCAGCAAGCTACAGTACTGGACACCCTATGCCAAACAACTAGCAAAACAGGAACACAACTCCACCCATTAGCAGACAGGCTGCCTATAATCATAATAAGTCCACAGACACCTGAAAACTCACCACCAGGCATGGACATGCCCACCAGAGAGACAAGGTCCAGCCTCATCCACCAGAACACAGGCACTAGTCCCCTCCACCAGGAAGCCTACACAACCCACTGAACCAATCTTAGCCACAGGGGACAGACGCCAAAAACAATGGGAACTACGAACCTGAAGCCTGCAAAAAGGGGACCCCAAACACAGTAAGATAAACAAAATGAGAAGACAGAAAAACACACTGCAGAAGAAGGAGCAAGATAAAAACCCACAACACCTAACAAATGAAGAGGAAATAGGCAGTCTACCTGAAAAAGGACTCAGAATAATGATAGTAAAGATGATCCAAAATCTTGGAAATAGAATAGACAAAATGCAAGAAACATTTAACAAGGACCTAGAAGAAATAAAGATGCAACAAACAATGATGAACAACACAATAAATGAAATGAAAAATGCTCTAGATGGGACCAATAGCAGAATAACTGAGACAGAAGAATGGATAAGTGACCTGGAAGGTAAAATAGTTGAAATAACTACTGCAGAGCAGAATAAAGAAAAAAGAATGAAAAGAACTGAGGACAGTCTCAGAGACCTCTGGGACAACATTAAACACACCAACATTCAAATTATAGGGGTTCCAGAAGAAGAAGAGGAAAAGAAAGGGACTGAGAAAATATTTGAAGAGATTATAGTTGAAAATTTCACTTATATGGGAAAGGAAATAGTTAATCAAGTCCAGGAAGCACACAGGGTCCCACACAGGATAAATCCAAGGAGAAATACGCCAAGGCACATATCAATCAAACTGTCAAAAATTAAATACAAAGAAAGCATATTAAAAGAGGCAAGGGGAAAACAGCAAATAACACACAAGGAAATTGCCATAAGGTTAACAGCTGATCTCTCAGAAGAAACTCTGCAAGCCAGAAAGGAGTGGCAGGACATACTGAAAGTGATGAAGGAGAAAAACCTGCAACCAAGATTACTCTACCCAGCAAGTATCTCATTCAGATTTGATGGAGAAATTAAAAGCTTTACAGACAAGCAAAAGCTGAGAGAGTTCAGCACCACCAAACAGCTTTACAACAAATGCTAAAGAAATTTCTCTAGGCAAGAAACACAAGAGAAGGAAAAACCTACAATAATGAACCCAAAAATAATTTAGAAAATGGGAATAGGAACATACATATCGATAATTACCTTAAAGGCAAATGGACTAAAGGCTACCACCAAAAGACACAGACTGGCTGAATGGATACAAAAACAAGACCCATACATATGCTGTCTACAAGAGACCTACTTCAGACCTAGAGACACATACAGACTGAAAGTAAGGGGAAGGAAAAAGATATTCTATGCAAATGGAAACCAAAAGAAAGCTGAAGTAGCATTTCTCATATCAGACAAAATAAGACTTTAAAATAAAGACTATTAGAAGAGACAAAGAAGGACACTACATAATGATCAAGGGATCGATCCAAGAAGAAGATACAACAATTGTAAATATTTATTCAGCCAACATAGGAGCACCTCAATACACAAGACACATACTAACAGCCATATAAGGGGAAATCGACAGCAAAACATTCATAGTAGGAGAATTTAACACCCCACTTTCACCAATGGACAGATCGTCCAAAATGAAAATAAATAAGGAAACACAAGCTTAAATGGTACATTAAACAAAATGGACTTAATTGATATTTAAAGGACACTCCATCCGAAAACAGCAAAGTACTCATTTTTCTCAAGTGTTCATGGAACATTCTCCAGGATACATCAATTAATTCTTGGGTCACAAATCAAGCCTTGGTAAATTTAAGAAAATTGAAATTGTATCAAGTATCTTTTCTGATCACAATGCCATAAGACTAGATATGAATTACAGGAAAATGTCTGTAAAAAATGCAAACACATGGAAGCTGAACAATACACTACTTAATAACGAAGTGACCACTGAAGAAATCAAAGAGGAAATTTAAAAAATACCTAGAAAAATATGACAATGGAGACACAACGACCCAATACCTATGGGATACAGCAAAAGCAGTTCTAACAGGGAAGGTGATAGCAATACAAGCCCATCTTAAGAAACAGGAAACATCTCGAATAAAAAACCTAACCTTGCACCTCAAGCAATTAGAGAAAGAAAAACAGAAAAACCCCAAATTTACCAGAAGGAAAGAAATCATAAAAATCACATCACAAATAAATGAAAAAGAAATGAAGGAAATGAGAGCAAAGATCAATAAAACTAAAAGCTGGTTCTTTGAGAAGATAAAGTAGATAAACCACTAGACAGACTCATCAAGAAAAAAAGGGAGAAGACTCAAATCAATAGAATTAGAAATGAAAAAGGAGAAGTAACAACTGACAGTGCAGAAATACAAAAGATCAGGAGAGATTCCTACAAGCAACTCTATGCCAATAAAATGGACAACCGGGAAGAAATGGACAAATTCTTAGAAATGCACAACCTGCCAAGACTGAATCAGGAAGAAATAGAAAATATGAACAGACCAATCACAAGCACTGAAATTGAAACTGTGATTAAAAATCTTCCAACAAACAGAAGCCCAGGACAAGATGGCTTCACAGGCGAATTCTATCAAACATTTAGAGAAGAGCTAACACCTAACCTTCTCAAAATCTTCCAAAATATAAAAGAGGGAGGAATACTCCCAAATTCCTTCTACGAGGTCACCATGACCTTGATACCAAAACCAGACAAGGATGTCACAAAGAAAGAAAACTATAGGCCAATATCACTGATGAATACAGATGCAAAAATCCTCAACAAAATACTAGCAAACAGAATCCAACAGCACATTAAAAGGATCATACACCATGATCAAGTGAGGTTCATTCCAAGAATGCAAGGATTCTTCAATATATGCCAATAAATCAATGTGATAATCCGTATTAAAAAACTGAAGGAGAAAAACCATACAATCATCTCAATACATGCAGAAAAGCTTTTGACAAAATTCAACACCCATTTATGATAAAAAACCCTGCAGAAAGTAGGCATAGAGGGAACTTTCCTCAACACAATAAAGGCTGTATATGACAAACCCATAGCCAACATCATCCTCAATGGTTAAAAACTGAAAGTATTTCCACTAAGATCATTAACAACACAAGGTTGCCCACTCCCACCACTCTTATTCAACATAGTTTTGGAAGTCTTAGCCACAGCAATCCGAGAAGAAAAGGAAATAAAAGGAATCCAAGTCAGAAAAAAAGAAGTAAAGCTGTCACTGTTTGCAGATGACATGATACTATACATACAGAATCCTATATATGCTACCAGCAAACTACTAGAGGTAATCAATGAATTTGATACAGTTGCAGGATACAAAATTAATGCACAGAAATCTCTGGCATTCCTATACACTAATGATGAAAAATCTGAAAGTGAAATCAAGAACACTCCCATTTACCACTGCAACAAATAGAATAAAATATCTAGGAATAAACCTACCTATGGAGACAAAAGTCCTGTATGCAGAAAATTATAAGACACAGATGAAAGAAATTAAAGATACAAATAGATGGAGAGATATACCATGTTCTTGGATTGGAAGAATCAACATTGTGAAAATGACTCTACTACCCAAAGCAATCTACAGATTCAATGCAATCCCTATGAAACTACCACTGGTATTTTTCACAGAACTAGAACAAAAAATCTCACAATTTGTATGGAAACACAAAAGACCCTGAATAGTCAAAGCAATCTTGAGAACGAAAAACACAGCTGGAGGAATCAGGCTCCCTGACTTCAGACTATACTACAAACCTACAGTAATCAAGACAGTATGGTCATGGCAAAAAACAGAAAGAGACATAAATGGAGCAGAATAGAAAGCCCAGAGATAAACCCACGAACATATGGTCACCTTATCTTTCATAAAGGAGACAGGAATGTACAGTGGAGAAAGGACAGCCTCTTCAAGAAGTGGTGCTGGGAAAACTGGACAGATACATGTAAAAGTATGAGATTAGATCACGACCTAACACTATACACAAAAATAAGCACAAAATGGATTAAAAACCTAAATGTAAGGCCAGAAAATATTAAACTCTTAGAGGAAAACTTAGGCAGGTCACTTTATGACATAAATCACAGCAAGAACCTTTTGAACCACCTCCTAGAGAAATGGAAATAAAAACAAAAGTAAACAAATGGGACCTAATGAAACTTAAAATCTTTTGCACAGCAAAGGAAACCATAAACAGGACCAAAAAAGAACCCTCAAAATGGGAGAAAATATTTGCAGATGAAGCAACTGACAAAGGATTAATTTCCAGAATTTACAAGCAACTTATGCAGCTCAATAACAAATAAACAAACAACCCAATCCAAAAATGGGCAGAAGACCTAAATAGACATTTCTCCAAAGAAGATATACAGACTGCCAAGGAACACATGAAAGAATGCCCAACATCATTAATCATTAGAGAAATGCAAATCAAAACTACAATGAGATATCATCTCACACCAGTCAGAATGGCCATCATCAAAAAATCTAGAAACGATAAATGCTGGAGAGAGTGTGGAGAAAAGGGAACACTTTTGCACTGCTTGTGGGAATGTGAATTGGTTCAGCCACTATGGAGAACAGTATGGGGGTTCCTTAAAAAACTGCAAATAGAACTACCATATGACCCAGCAATCCCACTACTGGGCATATACCCTGAGAAAACCATAATTCAAAAAGAGTCATGTACCAAAATGTTCATTGCAGCTCTGTTTACAATAGCCCAGAGATGTAAACAACCTAAGTGCCCATCATCGGATGAATGTATAAAGAAGATGTGGCACATATATACAATGGAATATTACTCAGCCATAAAAAGAAACGAAATTGAGCTATTTGTAATGAGGTGGATAGACCTAGAGTCTGTCATACAGAGTGAAGTAAGTCAGAAAGAGAAAGAAAAATGCTGTATGCTAACGCATATATATGGAATTTAAGAAAAAATTTTCATGAAGAACCTAGGGGTAAGACAGGAATAAAGACACAGTCCTACTAGAGAACGGACTTGAGGATATGGGTAGGGGAAGGGTGATCTGTGACAAAGCGAGAGAGAGGCATGGACATATGTACACTACCAAACGTAAGGTAGATATCTAGTGGGAAGCAGCCGCATAGCACAGGGAGATCAGCTTGGTGCTTTGTGACCACATGGAGGGGTGGGATAGGGAGTGTGGGATGGAGGGAGACACAAGAGGGAAGAGATATGGGAACATATGTATATGTATAACTGATTCACTTTGTTATAAAGCAGAAACTAACACACCGTTGTAAAGCAATTATACCCCGATAAAGATGTTAAATATATATATATACAAAAGTTCATACAACACAATATCAAAAAACAATCTGATCAAAGAATGGGCAAAAGACTTAAATAGACATTTCTCCAAAGAAGACATACAGATGGCCTACAGGCACGTGAAAAGATGCTCAACATTACTAATTATTAGAGAAATGCAAATCAAAGCTACAATGAAGTATCATCGCACAACTGTCAGAATGGCTATCATCAAAAAATATACAATTAATAAATGCTTGAGAGGGTGTGGAGAAAAAGGAAACCACTGTCAGTATTGGTGGGAATCTGAATTGGTGCAGCCACTGTGGAAAACAGTACGGAATTTCCTTAAAAACTAAAAATAGAGCTACCATATGATCTTGCAATTCCACTCCTGGGCATATATCTGGAAAATATGAAAACTGTAATTTGAAAAAATACATCACCCCAATGTTCATAGTAGCACTATTTACAATAACCAAGACATGGAAACAACCCTCGTGCTAATCAATAGATTATTGCCTTAAGAACATATTGTATATGTATACAATGTAATATTACTTCGTCATAAAAAATGTTGAAATATTGCCATTTGCAGCAACATGGATGGACGTAGAGGATATTATACTTCGTGAAGTAAGTCAGACAGAGAAAGACAAATCTATCTATCTATCTATCTATCTATCTATTGATCTATAGATATATCTGAATCACTTTGCTGTGAACCTGAAACAAACACAGTATTGAAAATCAACTATTATTTAAAAAAAATAAAATATTGCCATGGCAGCAACATAGATAAAGCTAGAAAATATACTTAGTGAAGTAAGTCAGACAGGGAAAGACAAATACTATATGATATCACTTACATGTGTAATCTAAAAAATAATATGAATGAATCTACAGTAATTCCCCTACATATGAACTTTCAAGTTGCAAACTTTCAAAGATGCAAACATGCACTTGCATGTCCAATCACGTTAAGTTAGTTCGTGGGTCTGGCGTACACTGTCACGTGCGTGCATCCTCTACAAGTGGTCGTCCTTTTGTGTACTTTACTGTACATTACTGTATAGAGTACAGTAGTACAGTATCTTTATCTTAAGGCCAGGATATCTGGAAGCAAGCATAAAAGCAGCAGTGACATAGCTGACACTGCTAAGGAGTGCCAAGTGATAATGATGGAAACGAAAGTGAAAATAATTGAGAGAGTGAAGCAAGGTGAAAAGATGGTAGACATCGCTTGCTCATATAACATGAATCATTCAACCACAGGAATGATTCTAAAGGACAAGGACAGGATCATGGAACATGTGAAGTCTGCTGTGCCAATGAAATCAACAATAATATTGAAGAAGCATGGAAAAGTGATGGAGAAGATGGAGAAACTTCTCAGTGTGTAGATGCAGGATCAGCATCAGCATCGAGTCCCACTCAGCTTAATACTGATTCAAAAGAAAGCTAAAAGCCTTTATGAAGACTTGAAGAAGAAACACAGTGAAGATTCAGAGGGCTCACCATTTAATGCCACCCATGGTTGGTTTCATTGGTTCAAGGATAGAGCCAACCTTCACAATGTAAAAGTAAGTGGCGGCACAAGAGAATCCCCATAAGCTAACAGCTGACCTTTCAGCAGAAGCTCTTCAAGCCAGAAGGGAGTGGAAGGACATAATTAAAGTGATGAAGGAGAAAAATTTACAACCAAAATTACTCTAACAAGCAAGGTTCTCATTCAGATTTGATGGAGAAACTAAAATTTTACAGACAAGCAAAAGCTGAGAGACTTCAGCACCACCAAACCAGCTTTACAAAAAATGCTAAAGGAAATTCCCTAGGCAAGAAACACAAGAGAAGGAAGAGACCTACAAAAACAAACCCAAAACAATTAAGAAAATGGGAATAGGAACATACACATCGATAATTACCTTAAATGTAAATGGATTAAATGCTCGCACCAAAAGACACAGACTGGCTGAATGGATACAAAAACAAGACCCATACATATGCTGTCTACAAGAGACCCACTTCAGACCTAGGGACACATACAGACTGAAAGTGAGGGGATGGAAAAAGATATTCCATGCAAATGGAAATCAAAAGAAAGCAGGAGTAGCAATTCTCATATCAGACAAAATAGACTTTAAAATAAGGACTATTAAAAGAGACAAAGAAGGACACTACATAATGATCAAGGGATCGATCCAAGAAGAAGATATAACAATTGTAAATATTTATGAACCCAACATAGGAGTGCCTCAATACATAAGGCAAACACTAACAGCCATAAAAGGGGAAATCGACAGTGACACAATCATAGTAGGAGACTTTAACACCACACTTCCAAAACTGCACAGATCATCCAAAATGAAAATGAATAAGGAAACACAAACTTTAAATAATACATTACACAAGATGGACTTAATTGATATTTATAGGACATTCCATCCAAAAACAACAGAATACACATTTTTCTCAAGTGCTCATGGAACATTTTCCAGGATAGATCATATCTTGGGTCACAAATCAAGCCTTGGTAAATTTAAAACAACTGAAGTCATATCAAGTATCTTTTCTGACCACAACGCTATGAGACTAGATATCAATTACAGTAAAAGACCGGTAAAAAATACAAACACATGGAGGCCAAACAATACACTACTTAATAACGAAGTGATCACTGAAGAAATCAAATAAGAAATCAAAAAATACATAGAAACAAATGACAATGAACACACTATGACCCAAAACTTAAGGGATGCAGCGAAAGCAGTTCTCAGAGGAAAGTTTATAGCAATACAATCCTACCTTAAAAAATAGGAAACATCTCAAACAAACAACATAATCTTGCACCTAAAGCAATTAGAGAAAGAAGAACAAAAAAAACACCCCAAAGTTAGCAGAAGGAAAGAAATCATAAAGATCAGATCAAAAATAAATGACAAAGAAATGAAGGAAATGATAGCAAAGACCAATAAAATTAAAAGCTGCTTCTTTGAGAAGATAAACAGAATTGATAAAACATTAGCCAGACTCACCCAGAAAAAAAGGGAGAAGACTCAAACCAATAGAATTAGAAATGAAAAAGGAGAAGTAACAACTGACACTGCAGAAATACAAAAGATCAGGAGAGATTCCTACAAGCAACTTGATGCCAATAAAATGGACAACCTGGAAGAAATGGACAAATTCTTAGAAATGCACAACCTGCCATGACTGAATCAGGAAGAAATAGAAAATATGAACAGACCAATCACAAGCACTGAAATTGAAACTGTGATTAAAAATCTTCCAGCAAACAAAAGCCCAGGACCAGATGGCTTCACAGGCAAATTCTATCAAACATTTAGAGAAGAGTTAATGCCTATTCTTCTCAAACTCTTCCAAAATATAGCAGAGGGAGGAACACTCCCAAATTCCTTCTACGAGGCCACCATCAGCTTGATACCAAAACCAGACAAGGATGTCACAAAGAAAGAAAACTACAGGCCAATATCACTGATGAACATAGATGCAAAAATCCTCAACAAAATACTAGCAAACAGAATCCAAAAGCACATTAAAAGGATCATACACCATGATCGAGTGGGGTTTATTCCAGGAATGCAAGGATTCTTCAATATACGCAAATCTATCAATGTGATAAACCATATTAACAAATTGAAGGAGAAAAACCATATGATCATCTCAATACCTGCAGAGAAAGCTTTCGACAAAATTCAACACCCATTTATGATAAAAACCTGCAGAAAGTAGGCATAGAGGGAACTTTCCTCAACATAATAAAGGCCATATATGACAAGCCCACAGCAAACATCATCCTCAATGGTGAAAAACTGAAAGCATTTCCACTAAGATCAGGAACAAGACAAGGTTGCCCACTCTCACCACTCTTATTCAACATAGTTTTGGAAGTTTTAGCCACAGCAATCAGAGAAGAAAAGGAAATAAAAGGAATCCAAATCGGAAAAGAAGAAGTAAAGCTGTCACTGTTTGCAGATGACAAGATACTATAAATAGAGAATCCTAAAGATGCTACCAGAAAACTACTAGAGCTAATCAATGACTTTGGTAAAGTAGCAGGATACAAAATTAATGCACAGAAATCTCTGGCATTCCTATACACTAATCATGAAATATCTGAAAGTGAAATCAAGAAAACACTCCCATTTACCATTGCAACAAAAAGAATAAAATATCTAGGAATAAACCTACCTAAGGAGACAAAAGACCTGTATGCAGAAAATTATAAGACACTGATGAAAGAAATTAAAGATGATACAAATAGATGGAGAGATATACCATGTTCTTGGATTGGAAGAATCAACATTGTGAAAATGACTCTACTACCCAAAGCAATCTACAGATTCAATGCAATCCATTTCAAACTACCACTGGCATTTTTCACAGAACTAGAACATAAAATTTCACAATTTGTCTGGAAACACTAAAGACCCTGAATAACCTAAGCAATCTTGAGAAAGAAAAATGGACCTGGAGGAATCAGGCTCACTGACTTCAGACTATAGTACAAAGCTACAGTAATCAAGACAGTATGGTGCTGGCACAAAAACAGAAATATAGATCAATGGAACCGGATAGAAACCCCAGAGGTAAACCCATGCACATATGGTCACCTTATCTTTGATAAAGGATGCAAAAATGTACAGTGGAGAGAGGACAGCCTCTTCAATATGTGGTGCTGGCAAAACTGGACAGGTACATGTAAATGTATGAGATTAGAACACTCCCTAACACCATACACAACATAAGCTCAAAATGCATTAAAGACCTAAATGTAAGGCCAGAAACTATCAAACTCTTAAAAGAAAACTTAGGCAGAACACTATATGACATAAATCACAGCACGATCCTTTTTGACCCACTTCCTAGAGAAATGGAAATAAAAACAAAAATAAACAAATGGGACCTAATGAAACTTCAAAGCTTTTGCACAGCAAAGGAAACCATAAACAAGACCAAAAGACAACCCTCAGAATGGGAGAAAATATTTGCAAATGAAGCAACTGACAAAGGATTAATTTACAAGCAGCCCCTGCAGCTCAATAACAAAAAAACAAACAACCCAATCCAAAAATGGGCAGAAGACCTAAATAGACATTTCTCCAAAGAAGATATACAGACTGCCAAGAAACACATGAAAGAATGCTCAACATTATTAATCATTAGAGAAATCAGAACTACAATTAGATATCATCTCACACCAGTCAGAATGGCCATCAACAAAAAATCTAGAAACAATAAATGCTGGAGAGGTTGTGGAGAAAAGGGAACACTCCTGCACTGCTGGTGGGAATGTGAATTCGTTCAGCCACTATGGAGAACAGTATGGAGGTTCCTTAAAAAACTACAAATAGAACTACCATATGACCCAGCAATCCCACTACTGGGCATATACCCTGAGAAAACCAAAATTCAAAAAGAGTCATGTACCAAAATGTTCATTGCAGCTCTAGTTACAATAGCCCAGAGATGGAAACAACCTAAGTGCCCATCATCGGATGAATGTATAAAGAAGATGTAGCACATATATACAATGGAATACTACTCAGCCATAAAAAGAAACGAAATTGAGCTATTTGTAATGTGGTGGATAGACCTAGAGTCTGTCATACAGAGTGAAGTAAGTCAGAAAGAGAAAGACAAATTCCATATGCTAACACATATATATGGAATTTTAAGAATTGTCATGAAGGACCTAGTGGTAAGACAGGAATAAAGACACAGACCTACTGGAGAACGGACTTGAGGATATGTGGAGGGGGAAGGGTGAGCTGTGACAAAGCAAAAGAGAGGCATGCACATATATATGCTAACAAACGTAAGGTAGATAGCTAGTGGGAAACAGCCGCATAGCACAGGCTTATCAGCTTGGTGCTTTGTGACCACCTGGAGGGGTGGGATAGGGAGGGTGGGAGGGAGGGATATGCAAGAGGGAAGAGATATGGGAACATATGTGTATGTATAACTGATTCACTTTGTTATAAAGCAGAAACTAACAGACCATTGTAAAGCAATTATACCCCAATAAAGATGTTTTAAGAAAAAAAAAAAACAAGACCAGAAGAAAACCCTCAGAATGGGAGAAGATATTTTCAAATGATGCAACTGAAAAAGAATTAATCTCCAAAATTTACAAGCAGTTCACACTGCTGAAAAATAAAACAAACAACCCAATCTAAAAATGGACAGAAGCCCCAAATAGGCATTTCTCCAAAGAAGACATTCAGATTGCCATCAAACACATGAAAGGATGCTCAACATCACTAATCGTTAGAGAAATGCAAATCAAAACTACAGTTAAGTATCACCTCACACTGGTCAGAATGGCCATCATCAAAAAATCTACAAACAATAAATGCTAGAGAGGGTGTGGGGTCCCTCTTGCACTGTTGGTGGGAATGTAAATTGATACAGCCACCATGGAGAACAGTATGGAGGTTCCTTAAGAAACTACAGATTGAACTACCATACAACCCAGCAATCCCACTACTGGGCATATACCCTGAGAAAACCATAATTCAAAAAGAGTCATGTACCAAAATGTTCATTGCAGCTCTATTTACAATAGCCAGGACATGGAAGCAACCTAAGTGTCCATCATTGGATGAATGGATAAAGAAGATGTGGCACATATATACAATGGAATATTACTCAGCCATAAAAAGAAACGAAATTGAGCTATTTGTAATGTGGTGGATAGACCTAGATTCTGTCATACAGAGTGAAGTAGTCAGAAAGAAAAACAAATACCGTATGCTAACACATATATATGGAATTTAGGGGGGAAAAAAAGGGTCATGAAGAACCTAGGGGTAAGACAGTAATAAAGACACAGACCTACTAGAGAATGGACTTGAGGATATGGGAAGGGGGAAGGGTAAGCTGTGACAAAGCAAGAGCGTGGCATGGACATATATACACTACCAAACGTAAAATAGATAGCTATTGGGAAGCACCTGCATAGCACAGGGAGATCAGCTTGGTGGTTTGTGACCACCTAGAGTGGTGGGATAGGGAGGGTGGGAGGGAGGGAGATGCAAGAGGGAAGAGGTATAGGAACATATGTATATGTATAACTGATTCACTTCGTTATAAAGCAGAAACTAACACACCATTGTAAAGCAATTATACTCCAATAAAGGTGTTAAAAAAAAAACAACAGTAAGTCGTGAAGCAGGAAGTGCAGATACAGTAGCTGCCCAGCAATTTCCTGAAATGCTTCGAGAAATTATTGATGGAGGCATGTGTTCACCCAAGCAGGTTTTTAATATGGATGAGACAGGACTGTACTTTAAGAAGATGTCAGACTGAAGTTACATCAGTAAGGTGGAACAGTTTATGCCAGGCTATAAATCAGCAAGGGATAGGATAACTCTGTTGTTTGATGGCAATGCTTTTGGCAATGTGAGGCTGAGTTCTCTCTTACTTTATCATTCAGAGAGCCTAAGAGCCCTTAAGAACATAGCCAAGGGCTCTCTTCATGTTGTGTGGAAGAGTAACCCCAAATCCTGGGTTACGCAGGCCATTTCTCAGGACTGGTTTGTCCACCACTTTATCCTGGAGGTACAGAAATATTGTTTGGAAAAGCACGTCCTGTTCAACATTCTTTCACTGCTTGACAGTGCTCCGGGCCACCCCCCATTCGTGGACGACATTCATCCCACCGTCAAAGTAGTGCATCTGCCACCTAATACTATGACGCTCATCTAACCTACGGACCAGGGAGTTATAGCGACTTTCAAGAAATATTATTTACGTCACATTTTTCCTCAGACAATAAAGTCGAGAGATGAATCAGGAACAACATTACAACAATTTTGGAAGGACTATAACATCTACAAGGCCATAAAATCATTGACTTTGCTTGGTGTGAGGTTACGGCTGTCACCATGAATGGGGTTTGGAAGAACCTTTGCCTGCAGTTTGTTCATGATTTTTGTGAATTTGAGAAGGTGAATGAGGAGTCCAAAGAGGTCTTCAGCAACTTAGTGACCCTCAGCAAGAAGCTGGAGCTAGATCTGCAAGAGGATGACTTCATTGAACTCCTTGCTGTGCAACACAAGGAGCTTACTAATGAAGACCTGTTGGAATTGGAGGCCCAGAGAAAGGATGAAGAGAGACAAGAGGAAGAAGGAGTAACCAAAGAACCAAAGAGATTCAAGATGCAGGAAATGGCAAGGGGATTTTCTTTATTTGATTAGGCACTGTTAGTTTTTGAGGCATAGGACCCATATGTAGAATGGTACACAAAAGTTGCAGCAGCCATTCAGAATGCAATCCAGTGCTACCATGTCGTCTATGATGAGAAAAAAAGAGCCACTACCCAGATATTACTGGATCATTTTTTCAAGAGAGTAGATAGAATTGAATCCAGCAAGCACCCAGAACCTGGGCCATCAACATCAGGCGAGAGTGAAATTGCAGTTTGCCCTCCATCTCCTACTGCTGATGATCCTTCAGCTCTACCATCTCCCACCTCCAGTCAGTAACTCTTCTTGCCTATTCGCCCGATGCCAGCCCCTGTATGCCAGCTGTTGCACTGCACTACTGTACTTTTCAAGGTATTTTACTGTAAGATTAAAATTTTTTCTTTACTTTTTGTGTTTTTTATGTATCATTTGTGTGAAAATTATTATAAACCTATTACAGTACAATACTATATAGCTGATTGTGCTAGTTGGTTACCTAGGCTAACATTGCTGGACTTATGAACAAATTGGACTTATGAACGCATTCTTGGAATGGGACACATTCACATCTAGGGGACTTACTGTACTGAGAGATAAGTGTTGGGTAAAAGAAAAAGTAGCTTTATTGAGAAAGCTGGCAACACTTGGCAGAAGGTGAACTCATGTGCCAAGGAACCAACTCCTCACTGCCCATCATGGGGCAAGAGCTTGTAAAGGGGAGTTCCAGGGGTACATAGGCGAGAGGGGGTTTCTATGTGTAGAAGAGCACATTCAGCTCCAACAATCATCTTGAAATTGGTCATATGGTGGTCTGATCAGCATCATCTTGATTAAGTACAGTTAATCTTCAATTCCAGGGTTGGTTTGTTCCCACTTCCTTTAAGCCAGTTATTGCAATTGTGTAAGATGGAGCAGCTTATGTCATAGCTACAGTCTGGTCATCATGTAGTTAACTTCTTCCACCTGGTGGGGGTTTCAGTATCTGCAAAACAGCTCAAAGAATGTGTCTCAGGATATTATTTATAGTCCTTGAATAGGAACTAAAAGTCCTTGACTTTGTTTAATGGCTAAACTATTATTATTTTGTCTTGCTTGACTATTTTCCTTTGCTTCTGCATTTTCTCATTTCTCTGATTAAATGTATTCTTTGGAACTTGAGGAAGGCTTAGGAGGCTAAAATTTCTCTACAAACAAGAGGCAGGTGGAGGGCATTGGGCCAAATTGGGGAGGGGAAGTGTCTGTCCCATGAAGGCCCCATAGGGTCCTACTCAGTTACAAAATCATACCAACTATCATTTTCAACCACAGTGGAATGAAATTAGAAATCAATGACAAAGTAAAGCTGGAATACTTATAAATATGTGGAAATTAAACAACACACTTCTAAACAATCAGTGGGTGAAAGAAGAAATCAAAAGGGAAATCAAAAAATAACTTGGAATTCTCTGGTAGTCCATTGGTTACAACTCCACGCTTTTACTGCTGAGGGCCCAGGTTCAGTCCCTTGTCAGGGAGCTGGGATTCCACAAGCTGTACAGCCAAAATAAACAAAAAATCTTGAAACATTCTCTAGGTTACCTTTTCGTTTTGTTGAAGATTTCCTTTGCTGTGCAAAAGCTTTTAAGTTTAATTAGGTCCCATTTGTTTGTTTTTGCTTTTATTTCTTTGCTTTAGGAGACAGATCCAAAAAAAAATATTGCTACAATTTATGTCAAAGAGTGTTCTGTCTGTTTCCTTCTAGAAGTTTTATGGTTTCTGGTCTTACATTTCGGTCTTTAATCCATTTTGAGTTTATTTTTGTATATGGTATTAGAAAATGCTCTAATTTCGTTCTTTTACTGTCCAGTTTTTCAGCACCACTTATTGAAGAGACTGTATTTTCTCCATGATATAGCCATGCCTCCTTTGTCATAGATTAATTGACCATTAGTGTTTGGGTTTATTTCTGGGCTCTCTATTCTATTCCATTTATCTATGTGTCTGTTTTTGTGCCAGTACCACACTGTTTTGATTACTGTAGCTTTGTAGTATAGTCTAAAGTAAATGTGCATGATTCCTTGAGCTCTGTTCTTTCTCAAGAGTGTTTTGGCTATTTGGGGTCTTTTCTGTTTCCATACCAATTTTAAAATTATTTGTTCTAGTTTCATGAAAAATACCTTTGGTGTGTCGATAGGTATTGTATTAAATCTGTAGATTTCCCTGGGTAACATGGTTATTTTAACAATATTAATTCTTCCAATCCAAGAACACAGTATACCTTTCCATCGTTTGTGTTGCTTCAGTTTCTTTCATCAGTGTCTTATAATTTTCCAAGTACAGGTTTATTCCTATGTATTTTCTTCTTTTTGATGTGATGGTAAATGGGATTGTTTCCTTAATTTAAATGAAAAGAAAACCTACAGAATGGGAGAAAATATTTGCAAATGATATGATAGATAAGCAATTAATATCCAAAATATATGGACAGTTCATAAAACTCAACATCAGAAAAACAAACAACCCATTAAAAAATGAGCAGAAGATTTGAATAGGCACTTTTCCAGAGAAGAATTACAGATGGCCAACAGGCAGAAGAAAAGATGCTCAACATCGTTAATCATCAGAGAACTGAAAATCAAAACTACAATGAAGTATTATCTCACAACCAACAGGATGGCTTCATCAAAAAGACCACAAATGACAAATGCTGGTGAGGATGTGGAGAAAAGGGAACACATGTACACTATTGGTGGGAATGTAAATTGGAGAAGCTACTGTGGAAACCAGTGGGGGGGGGGGTTCCTCAAAAATCTAAAAATAGAACTACCATATGACCCAGAAATTCCACTTCTGGGTATATATCTGAAGAAAACAAAAACACTAATTTGAAAAGATATATCCACCCACATGCTCATTGCAGCACTACTTACAATTGCCAAGGTATGGAAGCAATGTATGTGTCAATAGATGATTGTATAAAGAAGATGTGGTACATATATACAATGGAATACTACTCAGCCATAGAGAAGAATAAAAAATTTTCATTTGCAATAACATGTATGGACATGGAGGGGTTTATACTTAACAAAATAAGACAGACAGAGAAAGACATATACTGTATGATATCACTTATGTGTGGAATGTAAAAAATAAAACAAACTATTGAATATAAAAAAAAAGAAACAGACCCAGGTATAGATAGCTAACTAGTGGTTTCCAGGTGGGAGAGGGAAAGGAGTGTGGGCAAGTTAGTTGTAGTGGATGAAGAGGTACAATCTACTATGTATAAAATAAACAAGCTACAAGGATATGTTGTACAGCACAGAGAATATAGCTAATATTTTATAATAACTATAAACATATAACCTTTAAAATTGTTAATCACTATGTTGTACATCATGTAACACTGTAAATCAACTATCCTCAATAAAATACATTTTAAAAATATTGGGTTGGCCAAAAAGTTCGTTCAGTTCTTGTAAGCTCTTATGGAAAACCCCAATGAACTTTTTGGCCAACCAAATATATACACCCAACATCAAACCACAACAACATATTAAGCAAGTACTAACGTATCTAAAAGGAGAAATAGACAGCAATACAATAATAGCAGTGAACTTAAATACATCACTCTCAACAATGGATGTATTGTCCATACAGTAAATTAGTAAGGAAATAATGGACTTGAACCATACTTTACACAAAATGGACTTAGATATATTCAGAGCATTCCAACCAACAGTAGCAGAATACACATTATCTCATTATCTCTAGTTCTGATATAACGTTCTCCAGGAGAGATCATGTGTTACATTCTCCAGGATAGATCATGTGTTATACCACAAAATAAGACTGAGCAAATTTAAGAACTTTGAGATCATCTGAAGTAACTTTTCCCACCAAAATGGTATAAAACTAGAAATAAAAAGAGCAGAAAAATTGAAAAATTAACAAGTATATATAAGTTAAACAACACACTCTTAACCAATGTGACGAAGAAGAAAGGAAAATCAAAAATATTCTTGAAACAAAAGAAAATAGAAAGATAACATACCAAAACATATGGAACACAGTAAAATCAATGCTAAGAGCCAGGCCAATACAGATTTTTTAAAGCTACATTAAGAATAAAGAAAGATCTCAAATAAACAACTTATAGGAAACATCGTAGTCAATGGTAAATGATTGAAAGCCTTCCCTCTAAGATCAGGAATAAGACAAGGATGCTCATTCTCATCACTTTATTCAGGATAGACCTGGATGTTCTACTAAAAGCAATTGGGCAAGAAATATTTTTTAAGGCATGTAAATGGGGAAGTAAGAAATAAAATTATCTGTTTGCTTTTTACATGATCTTATATGTATGTATTATATATATATATAATCTCAAGTATCCCACTAAAAACTTTTTAGAACTAATAAAAGAATTCAGTAAATTTCCAGGATACAAACTTAACACACAAAAATAGTTGCCTTTTATACACTAAAATGAACTATCTAAAAAGAAATAAAATCCTAATTATAATAGCATCAAAAACAATAATATACTTAGGAATAAACTTAACCAAGAAAGTGAGAGATCTCTACACCAAAACTATTAGACATTGATGAAAGAAATTAAAGAAACACAAATAAATGGAAAGATATCCCATGTTTCTGGATCAAAATAGAAACAACAATCCTAAAATTCATATGGAACCACAAAAGGCCCCAAAGAGCTAAAGCAATTTTGACAAAGAACAATGCTTAACACAATGAACACTCCCAGATTCACTGCAGCATTATTCACAACAACCAAGATGTGAAATTACTTACATGTTCATCAGTAGATGAGTGGATAGGAAGATAGATATAGATATCTATCTATAACATAGCATATTATTCAGCCACGAGAAAGAAGGAAGTCCTGCCTTCTGTAACAACACGGATGGAACCTGAGGGTATTTTATGTTAAGTGAAGTAAGTCAGAGAATGACAAATACTGTATATTCTCACATATATACAAAATATATGAAAGCTGAACTCATAAAAACAGAGAGTAAAATTGTGGTTGCCAGGTGTTGGGGGTGTGGGGGTAGTGGAGAGATGTTGATCAAAGAGTACATATTCCAAGCTATAAGATGATTAGTTCTGGGGATCTAATGTACAACATATTGACCATAATTAAGTATACTGTATTATATATCTGAATGTTAAGAGAGTAGCTCTTAAATGTTATCTTCTTTCAAAAAGTGGAAATTATTGAAGGGGATGGAGGTGTTAACTAACATTTTTGTGGTAATCATTTTGTAATATATATATGTGTATCAAATCATCACGTAGTTTGTCTTTAACATATGTTATACATCAATAATATCTCAATAGATCTTTAAAAAAGAAAAATATCTCATATAAACAATCTAATTTTATAATTCAAGGGAATATAAAAAGAAAACAAACTTAGCTCAGAGTTAGCAGATGGAAGGAAATAATAAAGCTAAGAGCAGAAATAAATGAACTAGAGACTAGAAAAATAATAGAAAAAATCAACAAAACTAAGAGCTGGAATTTTTAAAAAAATAAACAAAATTGAAAAACCTTTACCTCACTAATAAAAAAGAAGACTCAAATAAAATATATGAGAGAGGAGATATTAAGATGATACCACAGAAATAAAAAGGGTCATAAGTCAATTATATGTCACCAAGTTGGATAACCTAGAACAAATGTACAGACTCCTAGAAACATAAAACCTATAAAAACTGAATAATGAAGAGATGGGAAATCTGAATGGACAGATGAGTAAATAGATTGAATCAATTAACACAAACCTGCTAACAAAGTAAAACCTGAGGCAAGATGCTTCACCAATAAATTCTATGAAATATTTAAAGAAATAACGAAAATGCTCTCAAAATTTCCAAAAAAAAAAAAAAGAAGAGGGAAAACTACCAAACTCATTTCCTTATATTTTTTCAAGGAATGCTAATATATAGTTCATTATTTTAAAAGCAATATAATTTAAATTGATATGGTTCTCCTGGGCTCATTTGGTTTAAATTCAATGCTACACTGAAAAATAATAGTTTTCATTATTTTTTCTAATTTTAATTAAAGTTTAATTGATTTATAATATATTAATTTCTTTTGTACAACACAGTGATTCAATATTTATATAGATTATACTCAATTTAAAGTTATTATAAAATATTGGCTATATTCTCTATACAAAATATCCTTGTAGCTTGTTTATTTTAGGCATAGTAGTTTGTACCTATTTATCCTCTACCTCCAACTTGCCCCTACACCATTTCCCTTTCCACTGGTAAACACTAGTTTGTTCTCTACATCTGAATGTGTTTTGATTTTGTTACATTTAGTCATTTATTTTTTAGATTCCACACATAAATGATAACATACAGTATTTGGCTTTCTCTTTCTGACTTACTTCACTAAGCATAATAACTTCCAGGGTCCCTTCATGTTGCTACAAATGGCAAATTTTCATTCTTTTTTATGGCTGAGCAATATCCTATTTTATACATAAACCACATTTTCTTTATCCATTCATCTGTTGAAAGACACAGGTTACTTCCATTGCTTGGCTATTGTAAACAATGTTGTTTTGAACATAGCAGTGCATATATCTTTTCAATTAGTGTTTTCATTTTCTTCTGAAATATACATGGAAGTGAAATTGCTGGATCACATGGTAGTTTTATTTTTAGTTTTCTGAGGAACCTCCATAATGTTTTCCAAAATGGCTGCACCACAGTACATTCCCACCAACAGTGTACTAGGATTCCCTTTTCTCCACATCATTGCCAACATTCGTTATTTGTAGAAGCTTGTCAATAGCCATTCTGACAGGTGTGAGGCAATATCTCACTGCGGTTTTGATTTGCTTTTCCCTGATAAGTGATGCTGAGCATCTTTTCATGTGCCTGTTAGTTATCTGCATGTCTTCTTTGGAAAAATGTCCAATCTGGTCTTCTGCCAATTTTTTCATTGGGGTGTTATTTTTTTTTTGATATTCAGTTGTATGAGCTGTTTATATATCTTGGATATTAACCTCTAATCAGACATATCATTTGCAAATATTTTCTTATATTCAGTAGGTTGTCTTCTCATTTTGTCAATGGTTTCCTTTGCTGTGCAAAAGCTATTAAGTTTGATATAGTACTAATTGATTATTTTTGCTTTTGTTTCCCTTGCTGAGGAGACAGATCCAAATATATATATATATATGTATATATATATATATATATATATATATATATATATAGTTAAGACCTATGTCAGAGATTGTACTGCCTATGCTATCTTCTAGGATTTTTATTGTTTCCTGTCTTATAATTAGGTCTTTAAACCATTTTGAGTTTATTTTTTTATATGGTGTGACAAAATATTCTAATTTGTTCTTTTATATGTAACTGCACAGTTATCCTAAATACCACTTATTGAAGAGACTTCTTTGTATATGCTTGCCTTCTTTGTTGTTGATTAATTTACCATATGTGCATGGGTTTATCTCTCTGTTCCATTGATCTGTCTGTTTTTGTTCCAGTACCATACTGTTTTGATGAATTTAGCTTTATAGCATAGTCTGAATTCAAAGAAGGTGATACCTCCAGCTTTCTACATTCTTGTCAAAATTGCTTTGGCTATTTAGGGTCTTTTGTGGTTCCATATAAATTTTAGGATTATTTGTTCTAGATCTATGCAATAAGTCATGTGTATTTTCATAGGGACTGTATTAAGTCTGTAGATTGCTTTCAATAGACATTTTAACAATATTAATTTTTCCAGTCCATGAAAACAGGATATCTTTCCATTTCTTTATATCATATTCAATTTCCTTCACCAATGTTTTATAGTTTTCAGAGTATAGGTCTTTCACATTCCTTCATTAAGTTTATTCCTAGGTATTTTATTCTTTTTGATGAGATTTTTAAATGGGATTGTTTTCTTGCTTTCTCTTTCTGACAGTTCATTATTAGTGTATAGAAAAGCAACAGTTTTCTGTATCTTAATCTTGTAACCTACAACTTTACCAAATTCATTTATTAGTTCTAATAGTTTTTTGGTGGGGACTTTAGGGTTTTCTATATATAGTATCATGTCATCTAAATAGTGACAGTTTTACTTCTTCCCTTCCAATTTGGATGCCTTTTATTTCTTTTTCTTGTCTGATTGTTGTTGCTAGGATTTGGAATAATATGTTAAATAGAAGTAGCAAGAGTGGACATTCTTGTCTTGTTCCTGATTTTACAGCAAAAGCTTTCAGCTTTTTATCTTTGAGTATAATGTTAGCTGTGGGTTTGTCATAAATATTTACATATGTTATGAGATATATTCTCTCTATACCAACTTTGATGAGAATTTTTATCATGAATGGATGTTGAATTTTGTCCAATTGTTTTTTTGCATCTATTGAGATGATCATGTGATTTTTATCCTTCCTTTTGTTAATGTGGTATATCACATTGATTGGTTTGCAAATATTGAACCATCCTTGCATCCCTGGAATAAATCCCAATTGATCATGGTGTATGATCCTTTTTTATATGTTGAATTTTATTTGTTCATTTTTTGTTGAGGATTTTTGCGTCTATATTCATCAGAGATATTGGCCTACAATTTTCTTTTTTTGTAGTGTCCTTTTGTAGTGTCTGCAGTTGGTACCAGGGTAATATGGCCTCATAGAATGAATTTGAGTGTGTTCCATCCTCTTCAAATTTTTGGAATAGTTTGAGAAGGATAGGTATTAGCTCTTCATTATATGTTTGTACAATTCCCCTGTGAAGCTGTTTTGTCCTGGATTTGGTTTGGTGGGAGATTTTTTGATTACTGATTTAATTTTACTACTAGTGATCAGTCTATTCAGATTATCTATTTCTTCCTGATTTAGTCTTGGAAGATTATATGTTTCTAGTCTATCCATTTCTTCTATGTTGTCCAATTTGTTGGCATGTAACTGTACACAGTATTCTCTTACAATTGTTTACATCTCTGTGATATCAGGTGTAATTTCTCCTCTGCTATTTCTTATTTTGTTTATTTGGGTCTATTAATTTTTTATTAATGAGCTGGGCTAAAGGATGATCAATTTTTTTCTCCTTACAAAAACCAGCTCAAATTTCACTGATCTTGTCTACTGTTATTTTGGTCTATATTTATTTCCTTTCTAATCTTTATTATTTCCTTCCTTCTGCTTACTTTGGGTTATTTTTTTTTTGTTCTTCTTCTTATAATTCCTTTAGATGGTTAGTTAGTTTGTTTGAGTTTTTCTTGTTTCTTGATGTAGGCCTGTATAGCAATAAACTCTTAGAACTATTTTTGTGGTATTACATAGATATTGTAAATTTGCATTTTTATTTTCATTTGTCTCGTGATATTGTTTGATTTCTTACTTGATGTCTTCACTGACCATTTTTCTTTTAGTAGCATGTTGTTTAATCTCCATATGTTTGTGTTTTCCCCATTTTTCTTCCTGTAATTTATACCTAATTTCATACCACTGTGGTCAGAAAAATTTCTTGATATTATTTATATCCTTTTATATTTATTGAGACTTTTCTTGTTGCCTAGCATGTGATCTCTCTTGGAGAACATTCCATTTGCACTTGAAAATAATGTGTATTCTGCTGTTTTGAGATGAAATGTCCTGTAGATATCTATTAATTCCAACTGGTCTAATGTGTCATTTAAGGCCATTGTTTCCTTATTCATTTTCTATCTGGAAGATCTGTCCATTAATATAAATGAGGTGTTAACACCCCTACTATTATTGTATTATTGTCATTTTCTCCCTTTATGTGTGTTAATGTTTGCTTGATTTATTTAATTCTCCCTGTATTAGGAGCATATATGTTTAGAAATGTCATATCCTCTTCTTGTTTTGATTCCATTATCATTACTTAATGTCCTCCTTTGTCTTTACTTATACACTTTGTTTTAAAGTCTGCTTGGCTGATATGAGTATTGCTACCTCAGCTTTCATGTCATTTCCATTTGCATAAAATATCTTTTACCATCCCCTCACTTTCAGTCCGTGTGTGTGTTCAGCTCTGAAATGAGTTTCTAGTAGGCAGAATATAGATGGGTCTTGTTTTTTACCCAATCAGGCACCCTATGTCTCTTGATGGAAGCATTTAGTCCATTGATATTTAAAGTGATTATTGATAGGTATGTACTTGCTGCCATTTTGTTACTTGTTTTCTGGTTGTTTTTGTAGTTCTTATTTGCTCTTTTCTTCTTCATTAGCTACTTCCCTTGTGGTTTGATGATTTTCCTTAGTGGTATGCTTGTGATGTTTTCTCTCTTGTTTTTGTGTCTCTGTTATAGGTTTTTTATTTGTGGTTACCATGTGGTTCATATATGTTGACCTATAAGTATATCTATTTGTTTTAAACTGATAGTCATTTAAGTTCAAACACATTCTACAAGATCTACATGTTTTATTCCCCTCTCTCAAGTTTGTGTTTTTGATGTTATACTATACATCTTCATGCCTATCCCTTAACTGTTTATCGTAGTTATATTTGATTTTACAATTTTTGTCTTTTAATCTTTGTGCTCACTTATTTAAGTGGCTGATCCACAGCGATTACTATATATTGCTTTTATTAGTGTGGTTCCTCCTTTCCTACATATTCTTTCTTGTTGTAGCCTTTTCTTTTCCACTTAGAGAAGATCTTTTAACACTTCTTGTAGGGTCAGTTTAATATTGATGAACTCTTAGTTTTTGCTTGTCTGAAAAGTTCTTCATCTCTCTTCAATTCTGACTGATAGCTTTGTGTGATACTCTAACCCAGGGTAGAGTATCCTGGGTTGTAGGTTTTTTCCCTCTCAGTGCTTTAAATTTATCATTCCACTCCCTTCTGACCTGCAGAATTTCTGCAGAAAAATCAGCTGATAGCCTTATAGGGGTTCCCTTGCATGTGACTTTTTGTTTTTCTCTTGCTGGCTTAAAATTCTCTTTTTATAATTAATTAATTAATTAATTTGGTTGCACTGGGCCTTAGTTGTGGCGTGTGGGATCCTTAGTTGTGGCTTGCTGGTTCCTTAGTTGTGGCATGCAAACTCTTAGTTGCAGCATGAATGTGGGATCTAATTCCCTGACCAGGGATTGAACCCAGGCCCCCTGCATTGGGAGCTTGGAGTCTTAACCACTGAACCACAAGGGAAGTCCCTAAAATTCTCTCTTTATCTTAAACTTTTGCCATTTTATTTGTGATATGTCTTTATGTGGGTCTTTTTGGGTTCATCTGTTTTGGAACTCTCTGTGTTTCCTGTAGCTGGAAATCTGTTTCCTTCTTCAGCTTTGGGATATTTTCAGCCACAATTTCATCAACTATATTTTCTACCCCTTTCTTTCTCTTATCTCTTTCTGGGACCCCTATAATGCAGATGTTAGTATGCCTCATGTTTTCCCAAAGTCCCTTAAACTATCCTCATTTTTTAAAATTTTTTTTCTTTTTCCTGTTCTGATTGGGTGATTTCCATTTTTCTAACTTCCAGATTGCTTATGTACTATTCTGTATCACCTAGTCTGTCTGTTAGTTCCTTCTAGTGTTTTTTCATTTCAGCTACTGTATTCTTCAGCCCTGACTGGTTATTTTCTATATTTTCTAGTTACTTGTTTAAATTCTCACTGTGTTCATCTATTCTTTGCCCAGGTTCAGTTAGCATTCTTATTACTAATGCTATTCTTATTATTCTAATGCTTTGAACTCTTTATCTAGTAAATTATTTCTCTGTGTCTCGCTAGGGTTTTTTTCAGTTTTTTTCTTCCTTTTTCTTTTGTTTGAAACAAATTCCTCTGTCTTCTGATTTTGTTTAACTTTCTCTGTCGCTATGAAGTTAGATGAACTGTTACCTATTCTGATCTTAAAATGCTGTCCTTATGTGGGTATGTCCCTATGCAATCTGTATGTGCCCAGTGGCTTTTGCTGTGAGAGCTGGATGTGAAGTGAGCACAGGTTCCATCTTCCCTTTGGGTGTGCTGGCAGCTACCACCTTGGTGGAAGGTAAGGCTGGAGATGGAGGGGCTAGAGCCAGAGCCAGGTGTGAGCTGGGGCTTTTCCTATCCTCAATGGCCATCATCACCTTATCATGGGGGTGGGATTGGGACCCCAAGAGCTAGAGAGGAGGCCCTGGTTCCACTCCTTCTAAGTGTGCACTCTTCCCCCAACAATGGCACTTCCACTCTAGTGGAGAGCAGTGCCAGAAAAAGAAGGGTTGGGGTGGGTACCTGGTGCAAGCTGGGGTTTATTCTGGGATGATCCCATCAAGCCAGTCAGAGTCCCAGTCTATTTCCAATCTGCTGCCTCTACAGCTCGCCAGCAATGGCTGACCCCACCCTATTCAGAGGCAGGGCCAAGTCTGAGCGATCTCTGCTTCCTCCAAGTGCATGCACCTCCCCAGCAAACAGCACTTTCACCCCACTGAGGAACAGTGCCCGAGCAAGAGGAGCTGGAGTGGGTACCTGGTACAGGCTGCCCCACATGCTAGGAAGGTCCCAGCATGCCAGTCAGAGCCCCAACTTGCTCCCAAGTTTTTGCCTATAGTTGCACCAGCAATGGTTACCCTCATCCTGTTCAGATGCAGTGCTGGGTCCAGGTGGCCCCATCCCTTCTATGTGTGCACTCTCCTCAGCAAGGGCAGCCTTTGCCTTAGTGTGGAACTGCACCAGAGTAAGAGGGGCTGGAGCAGGCACCCAGTGCGAGCTGGGGTGCATGCTGAGGTGGTCACAGGAAACCAGTCAGAACCCCAGGGAATTTTCAATCTGCTTCCTCCACCTTGGTGCTGGGAGTAACCAAGTGTGTGTGTGCATACTTCATGCAGGGCGTCTCGGTTTCTTACAGCCCTCCAGTAAGTCTCACTGGTTTTCAAACCAGCTAAGGAAACTCATCTTCCTGGTGTTGGACCTCAGGACTGGGTTGCCCAATATGAGGCTCAAACACTCACTCCCCAGGCAGGATCTCTGAGCCCATGATATCCCCTTCCTCTTCTGTGTCCCCTGCTAGGGGTATGGACCCTGACTTAATTGCTTCTCCTGCCTTTCTGCCCAACTCTGTGTGGATCTTTCTTTATAGCCTTGGTTGTAGAATGGTCTTTCTGCCTGTCTCAAGTTTGTTTTCAGTGAAAGTTGCTCCACCTATAGATGTATTTTTGATGTGTTCATGGGGGTAGGTAAGCTCAACATCCTCCTACTCTGCTATCTTGACCTCCCCTCTTCCAAACTTATTTTATGAGGCAAGAATTACCTGATACCAAAGCAAGGAAAGGACACTACAAGAAAAGAAAATTACAGGCTATTATACCTTAATGAACATAAATGCAATAACCCTTGAAAAATACTAGCAATCCAAATTTACCAGCAAATCAAAAGGATCACCCAACATGACCAACTGGGATTTATCCCTCAGGTGTACAAGTGGTTCAACTGTAATATCAATAATTGTGATTCCGTATTAACAGTATGAAGGTTTAAATGTTTATGACCTTCTTAATAGATGCAAAAAAGGCATTTTCCAAAATTCGAAATACATTTATGATTTTTAAAAATGTCAACAAATTAGTTATAGAAGGAGTGTAGCTCAAAATAATAAACATCACATATTAGAAACCAGCAGCTAACATCATACTAAACAGTGAATGCTGAAAGCTTTTCCTCTAAGATCAAGAACAAGACAAGAGGGGCTTCCCTGGTGGTGCAGTGGTTGAGAGTCCGCCTGCCGTTGCAGGGGACACGGGTTCGTGCCCTGGTCCGGGAAGATCGCACATGCCACAGAACGGCTGGGGCCCGTAGGCCATGGCTGCTAAGCCTGCGCGTCCGGAGCCTGTGCTCTGCAACGGGAGAGGCCACAGCACAGCAGTGAGAAGCCCGCTTACCACACACACACAAAAAAGAACAAGACGAGAGTGCCAGCTCTTGCTACTTCTGTTCAACATAGTGTTGTAAGTCCTAGACAGAAATATTAGGCAGAGAAAATATAAAAGGCATATAAATCAGAAAGGCAGAAGTAAAATTTTCTGTTTTTAAATTATCTGATCTTATATATAGAAAACCCTAACAACTTCAACAAAAACCTATTAGAACTAATAAATAAATTCATTAAAGTTGCAGAAAACAAAATCAACATACAAAAATCAGTTGTCTTGCTATACACTGACAACAAACTAGCTGAAAAAAATTACAAAAGCAATCCAATTTACTATAGCATCAAACAGAATAAAATACTTGGGAATAAATATAACCATAGAGGTGAAAAGTCTGTATACTGAAAAGTACAAAACACTGATGAAAGAAATTAAAGAAGACACAATTAAATGGAAATATATCAATATTTTGTGTTCATCGATTGGAAGAATTAATATTGTTAATATGTCCATAATACCCAAAGTGATATAAAGATTCAATTCAATCCCTATCAAACTCCCAATGACATTTTTCAAAGAAACAAAAAAAACCAATCATAAAATTCATATGGGACCATAATAGAACCTGAAGAGTCAGACCAATCTTGAAAAGAAAAATAAAGTTTCATCAATTATACTTCCTGATTTCAAAATATACTACAAAGCTATAGTAATCAAAACAGTATTGTACTGGCATATAAACAGACATATAGAACAAAGTAACAGGAAAGAGAGGTCAGAAAATAAATCTATACATTTATGGTCCACTGAACTTTGACAAAAGTGCCAAGAACACTCAGTGGAAACAGGATGAATGGTATTATGAAACTGGATATCCACATGCAAAAGAATGAAAGTAGACACTTTTCTCATTCCATATACAGAAATCAACTCAAAGTGGATTAAAGATTTAAATGTAAGAGTCAAGACTGTAAAACTCCTAGAAAACATCATAAGAGAAAAATATGAATTTTTGTATTTGACCCCAGAAAAACAGGCAACAAAAGTGAAAATAGACAAGCGAGATTGCATCAAACTAAAAACTTCTACACAACACTGGAAATAATCAACAGAGTAAAGTAAAATGTCTAAGGAACTCAACTCCATAGCAAAATAACAGCAATAATAATAACCCACTCTTTAAATGGGTAAAGGACCTGAATAGACATTTGCCAATTTTCCAATTTTCCTCCAGTTATTGATTTCTGGTTTCAAATCATTATGGTTGGAAAAGATACCTGATATGATTTCAATCTTAAATTTGTTGACTTGTTTTGTGGTCTAACATATGATCTACTGCAAAATGTGCATATTTTAGAAGAGTGTATATTATACCGATATTGGACAGAATGTTCTGCCCAAGAAGCTCAGAGAATACCAAGCAGGACAAATGCCAAGCAAACAAACAAAAACATCCATAGAAACATATCATATTCAAACTAGTGAAGACAAAGCAAGAGAAAATCTTGAAGGCAGCCAGACCAAAAAAACAAAAACAGACCAAAAAAAAAACCTACAGAACATAAAAATTCCAGCAGAATTCTCATCAGAAATCCTGTAAACAAGAAGAAAATGGAGTGACCTCTTTAAATTACTGAAAGAAAGAAACTGTCAATGCAGAATTCTATATAAAGTTTTAAAAAATATTTCAAAAGTGAAAAGAAACACTTCTTAGACAAATAAAAACTGAAGAAATTTATTGCCAACATACCTACACTACAAAAATATATTTCTTAAGTTTTTCAAGCAGAAGGAATATGATATGTCAAAATTTTCCACCTACAAAAAGAAGTGGAAGCATAGGAAATAGAATAAATGAGGGTAAAATACTTTATTACTTTTAATTGCTCTAAGTATAACTATAATGCAAAAATATTAACAATGTATTAGATACTTATAGATTACGTAAAGTGAAATATATGACAACAATCGTACAAGGGAGAGAAGGAGGAACTGGAAATATATTCTTAAAATGTCTTCACACTACACATGAAGCAGTGAAATATTATTCAAAGGTGTACTTAGATTATTTCAAATGCATATTGTAAACCCAAGGTAGAACACTAAAACATTTTTACAAAGAGATATAAATAATAAATAAAAGAGATAAAATGGAAAAATAAAAATGCTCAATTAAAGTAGAGAAAGCAGATAAAGAGGGGAAAATGGATAAGAAATGCATAAAACAGGCTGTGACAACAGCATGGTGGCAGAGTGAGATGCTCTCTTTGTCTCCACCTTCCAATATACAGCCAGTAAAACATCCACAACTCAACAAAGGTGCCTCTGCCCACCAACACAACAGGATGATAAAGAGTTTCACACATCTGTATGTCTAAAGGTGGATGGACTAGAATACATAGAGGAGACAGAAATGAAGAAACAGTAGAGGTGGTGCCTGAGATCCTGTCCCTCAGCCATGGCAGCCCAGAGCCCAGAGAACCCCATAGAAGCAGGGGAGGCAGAGCACATGACTCCAATACTCACATCCACAAGTAACTAGGCAGCAGTAGCAGCAGGCCCTGTAACCCCATCTCTTCAGACAGGGAGGTGACCACGATTCTGGCCCTCTGCCCTTCACAGGTGGCACCTGTGACTCCAACAACACCCAACATGGTTAGAGGCACCTGTGACCCTGGTTGCCCCCTGCAATGGTAGAGTCTGTGACTCAGGAGATACTGAAAGCAGTGGAACTGCCTGTCATCTCATGGCCTCAGGCAACGACACCAGCAACAGCGAGGCACCAATAACCCTGGAGGCATGAGCAGCAATAACAAGGATGCTTGGCAACACCTCTGACAGGGTAGAAAATGCCCACTATTAAATATAATCAGAGGCAGCGCAGGTTAAGAGAAACCAAAAACTTGTACTATATTGCCACCTACTGGAAAGTAAAAGAAAGGTCTTTAATTTCTAACCTGATAAATTATTAGAATCAAGTTTTAACATAAATAAATAAAAGCTTTACATAATGAAGAAACGTGTTTGATACTTCAAATGTCAGGCTAAGGAACAACTAACTCATCAGCACCATGAAGAACCACAGTAAGAGTTATAATAAAAAGAAAATGACAATTCTCCAGAAACAAAAGATAAAGTCGTGGAATACTGTGATCTAACTGATAGAGAATTTAAAATAGCTGTCATGAAGAGACTCAACAAGATATAAGAAAATTCAGAAAGGCAATTTGATGATCTCAGGAATAAAATTAATGAACAGACTTAATGTCCTACCAAAGAGATTGAAATGTTGAAATAGAAACACACAGATATTCTGGAGCTGAGTAACACAATAATTGAGAGGAAGAATGCATTAGAAAGCATTGGAAATAGAGCATACCATAAAGAAGAGAGCATTAGTGAGCTCAAAGTTACAAATCTTGAAATGATAACAGGTAGAAGAGGAAAGAGAATTAAGACCGTTTTGAAAAATGAAATCCTATGAGAACTACCCTTTGAGGAAGGGTAACATTATGGTAATGAGTATCCCAGAATAAGAAGAGAAGAAGGGAGCAGAGAGTTTATTTAAAGAAATAATAGCTGAGAACTTCCCAAACCTGGGAAAGGAAATGAATATACAAGTCCAAGAAGATAAGAAAACACCTAATATTGTCTCAACACATAAATATATTCTTGAAGACACATTATATTAAAACTGTCAAAATCCACAACAAAGAAAGAATGTTAAAAGCAGCCAGAGAAAAAAGAGATGGGAACCTACAAAGGAACCCCTGTTGGGCTATCAGCAGATTTCTGACCAGAAATTTTACAGGCCAGGAGGGAGTGGAAGGACATTCTCAAAATACTGAAAGATAAAACGTGTCAGCCAAGAATACTCTATTCAGAAAAGGCATCATTGAGATATGAAGGAGAAATAAAGGCATTCCCAGAACAACAAAAGCTGAGAGAGTTCATCAACACTAGACCTGCCTTACAAGAAACGTTGAAAGGAGCTATTCTACCAGAGACAAAAAGGCAAAAGTACACAAAAGTTGTAGTAAGGTGATAAGTATACAGAGAGAGTCAGAAAATTGCAACTCTACATCAGAATAGGTTTTTAGACCAGGGAGATCAAGATGGTGGAGTAAGAGGACACGGAGCTCACATTCCACCATGAACACATCAAAAATATGTATACATGTGGAACAACACTCATGGAAAACTAACTGGAAGCTGGCAGAAGGACTCCTGTGCAACCAAGGTTGTAAGAAAGATACACACGTAATCAGGTAGGAAGAGAAGAAGAGCGATTGGGTTGGGACCTGTGCCCCAGATAGGGGACTCAGAGGAAAAGGGATATCACAAGGGTGGACACTCTCCCTAGGGAGTGAGCAGATCAAGCCACAGTCTGGGCATCCCAGTCCTGGGGTCTTACACATAAGAGACAAGCCCCTTAGCTACTTGGAGAACCACTGAAATGGATAGAAGGGTTGGAGAAGCCTACACTGAACTCATGAGGAATGCGAGAGTATTGGCTTGCCTCCAGGCAGGGCAGAGAGAGGTCTGACTCACTGGCTGCCACCTAGACATGCAGCCCAACCTGAACTGAGCAAACGCCCCAGCACTGCTCACCCCATGCCACAACTTGGCACTGGATCTAGGGCATCCAGAACCTGGGAAAGGTTTATCTACCAAATAAAGAATTCAAAACATTGGTAATAAAAATGCTAACTAAAATAGGGAAAATAATTGATCTAAACACAGATCAATTTTATAAGGAACTAGAAAATATAAAGAAGACTCAATCAAAAATAGATAATTCAATATCTGAGATTTAAAAAACACTCTAAAAGCAATAAATAGCAGACTAAATGACACAGAAGAATGCATAAGTGATCTGGAAGATAGAATAATGGAAATCACCCAATCCAAACAACAGACAGAAGGACAAATGGAAAAAAAGGAAAGTAACATAAAGATCTATGGGATAACATTAAACATGTCAACAGTCACATTATAGGGGTTACAGAGGGAGAAGAGAGAGAGAAGGGGATTGAAAATGTATTTGAAGAAATTATGGCAGAAAACATCCCAAACCTAAAGAAGTAAACAGATCTCCAGGTACAGGTAGCACAGAGGGTCCCAAGCAAGATGAATACAAACAGACCCACACACACCAAGACATATAATCAAAACAGCAAAAGTTGAAATTAAATAAATAAATAGAAAATTCTAAAGGCAGAAAGAGAAAAACAAAGAGTCATATACAAGGGAGCCCCCATAATGCTATCAGTTGATTTCTCTGCACAAAGTTTGCAGGTCAGAAGAGAGTGGAATGATATATTCAAAGTGCTGAAAGGGGAAAATCAGCAATCAAGGATAATTTACCCAGCAAGATTATCACTTAGAATAGGAAAGAGAAAGAAACTCAGACAAGCAAAAACTAAAAGAATTCATCAGTACTAAATCTACCCTAAAATATATGTTGAAGGGTCTTGTCTAAATGAAAAAGAAGTGAGAAACTACAGCAAAGAGAAAATCCCAGTAGGAAAAGCAAATATATAGTAAGAAATGAAAATCACTTAAATAAGACAGCACACAGATTAAAAGACAAAAAAAAAAATTGTAAAGGCAACTAAAACTATTGGGTTGGCCAAAAAGTTCATTTGGTTAGTGAATACATTGTTCAATAAAGTTCTTAGTGAAAATGAAAAATGTGTCTTTTATTTTTACTTAAAACTGAATGAACTTTTTGGCCAACTTAATACAATAAACAGTAAAATAATAAGCAGAAAGATATAAAGTATGACATCAAAAACAAAAATGTGGGGAAAGGGAGTAAAAAATGTAGACCTTTTGGAGTATGTTTGAACTTAAATGACTATCAGTTTAAATCAAGTAGATATAACTAAAATAATAGTAAGGGACTTTAACACCCCACTTACATCAATAGACAGATCACACTGACAGAAAATCAAGAAAGCAATTGTGGTCTTAAATGACACAATAGATCAGTTGGACAAATAGCTATCTCCAAGAGATTATATCCAAAAACAGAAGAATACACATTCTTTTCAACTACACATGGAACTTTATCCAGGATAGATCCCATACTAGACCACAAAACAAACCACACAAACTTAAGAGGATAAAAATTATGTCAGGCATTTTTTCTGACCACAATGACGTGAAACAGGAAATCAACTACAGAAAGAAAAATGAGAAAAGAACAAACACATGAAGACTAAACAACATACTATTGAAAAATCAATGGGGCAATCATGAAATCAAAGAGGAATTCAGAAAATACCTAGAGACAAATGAAAATGGAAACACAACTTTCCAAAATCTATGGGATGCAGCAAAAACGTTTCTTAGAGGGATGTTCATAGTGATACAGGCCTACCTCAAGAAACAAGAAAAATCTCAAGTAAACAACCTAACTTACCACCTAAAAGAATCAGAAAAAGAAGAATAAACAATGCCCAAACTAGCAGAAGGAAGGAAATAATAAAGATTGGAGAGGAAATAAATAAAATAGAGATTTAAAAAAAACAATAGAAAAGATCAAGGAAACCAAGAGCTGTTTATTGAAAAGATAAACACAATTGATAAACCTTTAGCCAGGCTCATGAAGAAGAAAAATGAGAGGATCCAAAATAAAAAAAGAAAGAGGAGAAATACCAACTGGTATCACAAAGATACAAAATAAACATAAGAGAATACTGTCTATGCATATACTATATATGCAAGAATAGTTATATGCAAACAAATTTGACAACCTAAAAGAAATGGACAAATTTCTAGAAACATACAGCCTGCTCAGACTGAATCAAGAGGAAACAATTTTGGGCTTCCCTGGTGGCACAGTGGTTGAGAGTCCACCTGCCGATGCAGGGGACACGGGTTCGTGCCCCGGTCCGGGAAGATACCACATGCTGCATAGCGGCTGGGCCTGTGAGCCATGGCCACTGAGCCTGCATGTCCAGAGCCTGTCCAGGAGAGGCCACAACAGTGAGAGGCCCACATACCGCCAAAAAAAAAAAAAAAAAGAGGAAACAATTTCAATAAACTGATGACTAGAAGTGAAACTGAATTTTTAATGAAAACACACCCAGCAAACAAAATTCCAAAACTGGATGGCATCACATGAAATTCTACTGAACATATAAAGAATACCTATACTTCTCAAACTATTCCAAAACATGAAGAGTAGGGAAAACTCCCAAATTCATTCTATTAGGGCACCACTACCCTAATACCAAAACCAGACAAAGACACTATAGAAAAAGAAAATTACAGGCCAGTATCTTTGATGAATATATATGGAAAAATCTTCAATAAAATATTAGCAAACTGAATCCAAAAATATATAAAAAGGATTATACACTATGATCAACTTGGATTTGTTCCAGCGTCACAGGATGGTGCAACATTCACAAATCAATCAATGTGATATACCACATTAACAAAAGAAAAGGTAAAAATCACTTTATTATCTCAATAGATGCAGAAAAATCTTGTGACAACATTCAACATCCATTCATGATAAAAACTCTCGTCAAAGTGGGTATAGAGGGAACATACCTCAACATAATAAAGGCCATGTATGACAAACCCACAGTGAACATCATACTCAATGGTGAAAAGCTGAAAGCCTATCTGCTCAATTCAGGAACAAGACAAGGATGCCCACTTTTGTCACTTCAATTTAACATAGTATTGAAAATGCAAGTCACAGAAATGAGACAAGTAAAAGAAATAAAAGGTATCCAAATTGTTAGGGAAGTGGTAAAACTGTCACTATTTGCAGATGACATGATACTTTATATAGAGAACACTAAAGTCTCCACCCAAAACTATTAGACCTGTTAAACGAATTCTGCAAGTTTGCTAAATTAATATACAGAAATCTGTTGGATTTCTATACACTAATAATGAAATATCAGAAAAGGAAGTAAAAACATAATCCCATTTAAAATCGCATCCAAAAAAATAGATAAAATACCTAGGAATAACCCAAGGAGGTGAAAGACCTATACCCTGAAAACCATAAAACACTGATGAATGAAATTGCAGATGACACAAAAAATTGAAAGATATCCTCTGCTCTTGTATTGAATTAATACTGTTAAAATGGTTATACTACCCAAAGCAATCTACATATATAATGCAATTACTATTAAAATACCCATGACATTTTTCACAGAACTAGAACAAATAATTCTAAAGTTCATATGGAACCACAAAAGACCCTGAATTGCCAAAGCATTCTCGAGAAAAAGGAACAAAGCTGCATGTAAAACCCTCTCAAGACTTTAGATTATACTACAAAGCTACAGTAATCAAAACAGCATGGTACTGGCACAAAAGTAGTCACATAGCCCTATGGAACAGAATAGAGAGCCCAGAAATAAATGCATGCACCTATGGTCAATTAATCTATAACAAAGGAGGTAAGAATATACAATGCAGAAAAGACAGTCCCTTCAACAAGTGATGCTGAGAAAGGGGGACAGCTACATGAAAAACAATGAGATTAGAAAATTCCCTCATACCATATAAAAACTCAAAATGGTTTAAAGACCTGAATATAAGAATGGAAACCATAAAACTCATAGAGGAGAACATAAGTAGAACACATGTTGACATATACCAATATTTTTTGGATAAGTTTCCTAAGGCAAAAGAAATAAAAGAGAAAATAAACAAATGGAACCTAATAACTTTAAAGCTTTTGCACAGTAAAGGGAATCATCGATAAAAACAAAAGACAACCTATGGAATGGAGAAAATATTATAAATGATGTGATCGATGAGAGGTTAATATCCAAGATACACAAACAACCCATACAACTCAATATCAAAAAAACAAAAAAAAAAACAATCAACAAATGGGCAGAAGACCTCAACAGACATTTTTCCAAAGAAGACATACAGATGGCCAATGGGCACATGAAAAGATGCTCAACATCATTACTCACTAGAGAAATGCAAATTACAACCACAATGAAATATCACCTCACACATGTCAGAATGGCTGTCATCAAAAAGAACACAGATAACAAATATTAGTGAGGATGTAGAGAAAAGGGAACCCCCATACACTGCTGGTAAGAATGTAAATTGGCGCAGTCACTGTGGAAAACAGTACGGAGGTTTCTCAAAAGCCTAAAAATAGTACTGCCATATGACCCAGCAATTCCCCTCCTGGGTATATAAATCTAAAAAAACAAAAACACTAATTCAAACACATACATGTTCCCCAATATTCACAGCAGCATTATTTACAATAGCAAAGATATGGAAGCAACATTAATGTCCATCAACAGATGAACAGATAAAGAAGATGTGATATATATGTGTGTGTATATATATATATATATATATATACACACACACAATGGAATACTGCTCAGCCATAAAAAAAATGAAATTTTGCCATTTGCAACAACATGGATGGACTTGAAGGGTATTATGCTAAGTGAAATAAGTCAGACAGAGAAAGACAAATACTGTATGATATCACTTATATGTTTTAATCTAAAAAATAAAACAAACTAGTGAATATAATAAGAAAGAAACAGACTCACAGATATAAGGAACAATTAATGGTTACCAGTGGGGAAAGGGAAGGGGAGGGGACAAGATAAGAGTACTGGGTTAAGAGGTGCAAACTACTATGTATTAAATAAATAAGCTACAAGGATATTTTGTACAGCATAGGGAATACAGTACATTTTATAATAACTATAAATGAAGTATAACCTTTAAATATTGTGAATCACCATGCTGTACAGTGGAAATTTATATAATATTGTATATCAGGTATACCTTAATAATTTTTTTTTAAAAATGAAAACATAGGGAAGAATCTCTTCAACACTGGTGTTGTCAAGGATTTTTTAGATTTGATACCAAAAGAACAAACAACAAAAGAAAAAATCAACAAGTGTAAGTACATCAAACTTAAAAACTTTAGGACTCCCTTTCAATCCCACCATATACAGATTACCTTCTTTGGATGAAGACCAGACTATAGTGTGGTTGTTGGTGGTTCATTTCACTTGCCCCATGATCTCTTCCATTCCACATTATTGTACAGTACCGACTTTTCATCGCCTGTCACAATTTGTTTTAAAAATGGAATGTTTTCGTTACGTTTCAGTAGAGAATTGCATGTGGAAATATGGTCAAGAAGGGCTTTATCGTTTGACTTATGTGGAAACCAAACATCAAAGCAATGAACATAACCAAGGTGGTGCAAATGATTTTCAGTGCTTGATTTGGATATTTAGAGTATGTTGGCTATCTCCCCCGTGGTATAATGTTGATTGTTTTCAGTTAATGTCTCGATTTGATCACTATCAACTTCAACTGGTCTATCTGACCATCATCCAGCAAGAAATCTCCAGCACGAAACTTTGCAAACCACTTTTTAAAAAATTAATTAATTGGGGCTTCCCTGGTGGCGCAGTGGTTGAGAATCTGCCTGCCAATGCAGGGGACATGGGTTCGAGCCCTGGTCTGGGAAGATCCCACATGCCACGGAGCAGCTAGGACCATGAGCCACAACTACTGAGCTTGCGCGTCTGGAGCCTGTGCTCCGCAACAAGAGAGGCCGCAATAGTGAGAGGCCCGTGCACCGCGATGAAGAGTGGCCCCCACTTGCCACAACTAGAGAAAGCCCTCGCAAAGAAATCAAGACCCAACACAGCCAAAAATAAATAAATACATAAATATTTTTTTAAAAGATTAATTAATTAATTTTTGGCTACATTGGTTCTTCATTGCTGTGGGAAGGCTTTCTCTGTTGGTGTCGAGCGGGAGCTACTCTTCATTGCAGTGTGCAGGCTTCTCATTGCGGTGGCTTCTCTTGTTTCAGAGCATGGGCTCTAGGCATGCAAGCTTCAGTAGTTGTGGCACGCAGGCTCAGTAGTTGTGGCTCGTGGGCTCTAGCGCAGGCTTAGTAGTTGTGGTGCATGGGCTTAGTTGCTCCACAGCATGTGGGATCCTCCTGGACCAGGGCTCGAACCCATGTTCCCTGCATTGGCAGGTGGATTCTTAACCACTGCACCACCAGGGAAGTCCCCACAAACCACTTTTGATGCATTTGACCAGTCACAGAACCTTCTCCATACACTGCACAAATCTTTTTTTGTGTTTCAGTTGCATTTTTACCTTTCTTGAAATAATAAAGCATAATATGCTGAAAAAAAACTTTAAAACTTTGCACCACATAAAAGAATCAACAAAATGAAAAATACGGAATAAGAAAAAAATATTTGCAAAGCATGTATTGAATAAGGGGTTAGTATACAAAATTTATAAAGAACTCATACAACTCAATCTAATTAAAAATGGGCAGAGGAACTACATAGAAATTCTTCTAAAGAATCCAACAGGTATGTCCAACAGGCCAAGAAGTACATGAAAAGGTACTCAACATTACTATTGATCAGGGAAATACAAATCAAAGCCACAATGAGATATCACCTCTCACCTGTAAGAATGGCAGTTATCAAGAAGGCAAGAGATAACAAGTGTTGGTGAGGATGTGGAGAAAAGGGAACCCTTGTACACTGTTGGTAGGATTGTAAACTGGTTCAGCCACTATGGAGAACAGTATGGAGGTTCTGAAAAAAAATTAAAACTAGTACTACCATATGATCCAGCAAGCCCACTTCTGGGTATATATTCAAAGGAAATGAAAACAAGTTATTGAAAAGATATATGCACTCCCAGGTTTTTTGTAGCATTATTCGAAATAGCAAAGACATGAAAACAACCTAAGTGTCCATCAGTGATTGAATGGATAAAGGTTTGGTGTACATATACAAATACTATTCAGCTTTGAGAAAAAAGGAAATTCTGCCTTTTGCAACAACATGGATGGACCTTGAATACATTTTCCTGAGATCAAACAGAGAAAAACAAATACTGTATGATATCTCTTATATGTGGAATCTTAAAAAAAAAACTGAACTCAAAAGAATAGAGAGTGGAATAATGATTACCAGGGGCTGGGGAGTCAGAATTGGAGAGATGTTGTTTAAGTGTACATACTTGAAAGTAGTAAATAAGTAAATCTTGGAGATCTAATATACAGTACAGTGATAACAAAACTGTATTATAAACATTAAACTTACTAAGAGAGTACATCTTAATTGTTCCCACCCCCTAGAAGAAATGATAATTATGTGGCACAACAGAGGTGTTACCTAATGTTACAATGGCAATATTATTGCAATATAAATTTATGAAGTCAATATGTTGTACACCTTAAACTTACACGATGCTTTATGTCAATGATATTTCAATAAAAATGTTAATTAGAAAAATAAAAGAATGTGCAATATGATGCACACAGTATGATGCAAACAGTAACAATAAGAGAGTTGGAGTTTCTATATCAATACAAAAAATAAACTAAAATTTTTACTTGAAATATAAAGGGATATTATATAATTATTAAGGATCAATTTAAAATAGAGTATGTAAACATAGTTACACCTAACAGAGGAGCCCCATAGTACATGAAGCAAAACCTAACAAAAATGAATAAGAAGTGGAAAATTTAACAATAATATTTGGAGACTTCAGTGACCCACCTCTAAGTAATGAACAGCAAAATGAGACAGAAAATCAAGGAGGATATAGAAGACATGAACAGCACTATAATGTAGACCTAACTGACATTTTTAGAACAATCCAATCAGCAAGAGCATAATATACATGGAAATTTCTCAAAAATAAATGATATGATAAGCCATGAAACAAGTCTCAGTAAATTTAAAAGGATTGATATCACACAATTTGTGTTCTCAAACAACAGTGGAATTAAATTAGAAATCAACAACAACAAAAAAAAGAAATCAACAACAGACAAAAATTTTGGAAATCCTCAAATATATGGAATTGAAACAACACACTTCATAATAACAAATGGGTCAAATAAAAATCACCAGGGAGGGCTTCCCTGGTGGCGCTAGTGGTTGAGAGTCCGCCTGCCGATGCAGGGGACTCGGGTTCGTGCCCCGGTGCGGGAGGATCCCACATGCTGTGGAGCGGCTGGGCCCGTGAGCCATGGCCGCTGAGCCTGCGCGTCCGGAGCCTGTGCTCCGCAACGGGAGAGGCCACAACAGTGAGGCCCGTGTACCGCAAGAAAAAAAAAAAAATCACCAGGGAAAGTAGAAAGTATTTTGAGCTGGATGCAAACAAAAACACAACACAGAAAAATTTCTCAGATACAACTAAAGCAGTCCCTAGAAGGAAATTTGTAGGAGTTAATATCTATAATGTACATGAAGGATCTCAAATCAATCACCTATGTTTCTGTCTTAATAAATTAGAATAAAAGAGCAAATTAAATCCAAAGAAATCAGAAGGAAATAATAAAAATTACTACACAAATCAATGGACTGGATAATAGAAAAAAGTAGTTTAAAATCAGTGAAATCAACAGTTGGTTCTGTGAAAAGATAAACAAAATTGAAAAACCTGTAGCTAGACTGACCAAGAAAAATGAGAGGGAACATATAAATTACTAAAGCCATAATGAATGAGGAGATATCACTACTAATCTTACAGAAATTAAAAGGATTACAATAGAATGCTCTGGAAAATTTTAGGCCAACAAAGTAGACAACTTATATGAAATGGATAAATTCCTAGAAAGACAAAACGTACTGAAACTGACTTAAGCAGAAATATAAAATCTGAATAGATCTGTAACAAAGAGATTGAATTAGTAATTAAAAACTACCAATGAAAAAAGCCTAGGCCTGGTGAATTCCTTCAAACATTTAAAGAAGAAAAATAAAAATTCTTCACAAATTCTCCCAGAAAATAGAGGAAAAGGGAAAAATCTCCAAATGATTCTAAGAGGCTATCATTACCATAATACCAAATCCAAACCAATATCACAAGGAAAGAAATAGAGACCAATATCCCTCATGAATATAAATGCAAAAACTTAAATATTAAGAAACTGAATCCACCCACATATATAAGTGATTATACACTAAGACCAAGGGGAATTATCCCAGGAATGAAAGGTTGGTTTAAGAACTGAAAATCGGGGAATTCCCTGTTGGTCCAGTGGTTAGGACTCTGCACTTCCACTGCAGGGAGCACAGGTTCAATCCCTGGTCAGGGAACTAAGATTCCACATGACACAAGACATGGCAAAAAAAAAAAAAAAAACTGAACTGAACTGAAAATCATATTATGTAATAAAACATATAAGAGAATAATGAACAAAAACTCCGTGATCATTTCAATTGACATGGCATTTGACAAAAATCAAAGACCCATTCCTGATTTAAAAAAAGAAACAAAACTCAACAATCTAGGAATAGAAGGAAAATTGCTCAACCTAAATAAGGACATTTACAAAAGAATAAAACTACAGCTAACATCATACTTAATGGTGAAAGACTGAATCATTTTTTTTCCCGAGATTGGGAACAAGTCAAGGAATTCTGCTCTCAACCCTTCTGTTCAATATTGTACTGTAAATTCAAGGCTATGTAATCAGGCAGGAAAGGGAGGGAGGGAGGGAGGGAGGAAGGAAGGGAGGGAGGAGAGAGAGAAGGAGGAGGAGGAGGAGGAGGAAGAGAAGAAGAAGGAGAGAAGAAAGAAAGGGAAGGAAAAGAAAAGGAACAGGTAAAACTATGCTTATTTACAGATTACATGAATTTATACGTAGAAATCCTAAGGTTTTCACACACACACAGATACACACACACACCTATTAGAACTAGTGAATGTGTTCAGTAAGGTCACAGGCTACACATCAATATACAAAAATAAATTGTATTACCATAAACTAATCAATTAACAATTCCATTCACAATAGTATCGAAAAGAACAAAATCATTTAGCAATAAATTTAACAAAAGAATTACAATTTTTTTACACTGAAAGCTACAAAACATTGAAGGAAATTAAGGATCTAAATAAATGAAGAGGTATGTTCATGGATCAAAAAAGTTAATATTGTTTAGTTGGCAATATTCCCAAATCCATATACAGATTCAATGTGATTCCTATCAAAATTCCAGCTAGTTTTTCTAGAAGAAATTGATGAGACGATCCTAAAATTTTCCTGGAAATGTGAATGACCCCGGGGCGGGGGCAAAATAGTATTGAAAAAGAGCAAATTTGGTGGACTTACATGCTCCAATTTTAAAACTTACTACAAAACTATAGTATTCAAGATGGTGTGGTACTGGCATAAAGACAGACATACAGATCAACTGAATAGAATTAAGGGTCCAGGAATAAACCCATACATTTATGGCTAATTCATTTTCAACAAAGGTATCAAGGTAATTCAACAGAAAAAAAGATAGTCTTCAGCAAATGGTTCTGGGACAATTCAATAGCCACATGCAAAAATATGAATTTAAACCCTTACTACATACCATACACAAAAATGAACTCAAAATGGATAACAGACATTTAAAAAAACCTTTAGAAGTAAACAAAAAGCAATTTTTGACATTATGTTAGACAAAAATTTCTTAGATATATCATCAAAGGCACAAGTGATAAAAGAAAAATTGATTAACTGTAGTTCATCCAGATTGAAAACTTTTTCAGTTCAAAAGACACCATTAACAACACGAAAAGGCAAGCCACAGACTGGGAGAAAATATGTGTACACCATATATCTGATAAATAACTTTTATCTGGAATATAGAAAAGGCACCTTATAACTCAATAATAAGTAAACAAACAACCAAATTCTTTTTTTTTTTTTTTTGCGGTACGCGGGCCTCTCACTGCTGTGGCCTCTCCCGCCGCGGAGCACAGGCTCCGGACGCGCAGGCCCAGTGGCCATGGCTCACGGGCCCAGCCGCTCCGCGGCATGTGGGGTCCTCCCGGACCGGGGCACGAACCCGCGTCCCCTGCATCGGCAGGCGGACTCTCAACCACTGCGCCCCCAGGGAAGCCCAATAACCAAATTCTTAAAAGGGCAAAAGGCCATACACGAATGTTCATAGCAATTTTACTTATAACAGTTAAAATCTGGGGCAAAAACCAGATGTCTTTCAGTAGGTGAATAGCTAAACAAACTGTGGTACATCTGTACTGTGGAATATTATACAGCGATAAAAAGGAATGAACCATTGATACACCCAATAACCTAGATGATTCTTGGAAGCATACTGAGTGAAAAAGGCCAAACCCCAAAGGCTACATACTGTATGATAAAATTTACATAATATTCTTGAAATTATAACAATTATAGCTGGTAGAAAATTTAATGGTTTTGAGGAGGGGGTTGGTGGTAATGAAAGGATAACAAGAGGGATCCTTGTGGTGATGTAACTCTTCTCTACCTTGACTATGGTTGTTATTACCAACCTACATCTGTGATAAAACTGTATAGAAATAAATACACATACACAAATGAGTACATGTATGACTGGAAACCTAAGATGGGTGGATTGTATCAATGTCAGTTTCATGGTTGTGATAGTGTACTATAGTTATGGAAGATGTTATCATGAAGGGATACTGAGTAAAGGGCTAAATGGGACTTCTCTGTATTATTTTTTACAACTATATATGAATCTCCAATTATCTTAAAATAAAGCTTAATTTTTAAAATGGAGCAAAAGATTTGAATAGACATTTTATCAAAGAAGGTATACAAGCACATGGACAACAAGCACATGAAAAGATGCTCAACATCATTAGTCATTAGGGAAATGCAAAGTAAAACTACAATGTAATAGCACTTCATACCCACAAGAATAGCTATAATCAAAAAGATAGACAATAACAAATGCTGGAGAGGATGTGGAGAGAATGGACTCCTCATACATTGCTGGTGGGAATATAAACTGATTGAGAAACTTTGGAAAACAGTTTGGCAGTTCTCTTAAATTCAACAGTCTTACCATATGTCTCAGAAATCCCACTAATACGTACCTAACCTAGAGAAATTAAAATATATGTTCACACAAGGACTTGTAAGTGAATTTTCATAGCAGCATTTTCATAATATCTAAAAAGTAGAAGCAACCCAAATGTCATCATTTGGTGAATGGATAAACAAAATGTGATATATCCTTACAATGGCATGCTATTCATCAATTAAAAGGAATGAAGTACTCATACAAGACACAACATGGCTGAACCTCAAAAACACTATGGTAAGCGAAAGAAGCTAGACACAAAAGCGCACATGTTGTACAATCTAATTTATTTGAAAGGTCTGGAAAAGAAATCTTAGGGGCAGAAAGTAGATTAATTATTTCCTGGGGCTATGGGTAAAGAGTGGTGAATAACTGAAAATGGGACAGTGATTTCTTTTGAATGTGACAGAAATGTTCCAAAATTAGTTTGTGGTGATAGCTGCACAACACTGTAAATTCACTATAATCACTGAATCATATGTTTAAATAAATAGATATCTAAATAGAGAGAAAGCAAGCAAGGAAGGAAGGAAGGAAGGAAGAGAGGGAGGGAGAAAAGAAGGAAGGAGGGAGGGAGGGAGGGAGGAGGGAGGAAGGAAGCTGTCTTTTAAAACTTGCAATTCTTAGGAGCCCCAGAAGAAGAAGAGAAAAAGAAAGGGACTAAGAAAATATTTGAAGAGATTACACGTGAAAACATCCCTAATATGGGAAAGGAAATAGATAACCAAGTCCAGGAAGCACAGAGAGTCCCATACAGGATAAATCCAAGGAGAAACACACCAAGACACATATTAATCACACTGTCAAAAATTAAATACAAAGAAAACATATTAAAAGCAGCAAGGGAAAAACAACAAATAACACACAAGGGAATCCCCATAAGGTTAACAGCTGAACTTTCAGCAGAAACTCTGCAAGCCAGAAGGGACTGGCAGGACATACTTAAATTGATAAAGGAGGAAAACCTGCAAACAAATTGCGGTACCCAGCAAGGATCTCATTCAGATTTGATGGAGAAATTAAAAGCTTTACAGACAAGCAAAAGCTGAGAGAGTTCAGCACCACCAAACCAGTTTTACAACAAATGCTAAAGAATCTTCTCTAGGCAAGAAACACAAGAGAAGGAAAAGACCTACAATAACAAACTCAAAATAATTAGGAAAATGGGAATAGGAACATACATATCGATAATTACCTTAAATGTAAATGGATTGAATGCTCCCACAAAAAGACACAGACTGGCTGAATGGACAAAAAAACAGGACCCTTATATATGCTGTCTACAAGAGACCCACTTCAGACCTAGGGACACATACAGACTGAGAGTAAGGGGATGGAAAAAGATATTCCATGCAAATGGAAAACAAAAGAAAGCTGGAGTGGCAATTCCCATATCAGACAAAATAGACATTAAAATAAAGACTATGAGAAGAGACAAAGAAGGACCCAAAATTGATAAACCATTAGCCAGACTCATCAAGAAAAGAAGGGATAAGACTCAAATCAGTATAATTAGAAATGAAAAAGGAGAAGTAACAACTGACACTGCAGAAATAAAAAAGATCATGAGAGATTACTACAAGCAACACTATGCCAATAAAATGGACAACCTGGAAGAAATGGAGAAATTCTTAGAAATGCACAACCTGCCAAGACTGAATCAGGAAGAAATAGAAAATATGAACAGACCAATCACAAGCACTGAAATTGAAACTGTGATTAAAAATCCTCCAACAAAAGCCCAGGACCAGATGGCTTCACAGGCGAATTCTATCAAACATTTAGAGAAGAGCTAACACCTATCCTTCTCAAACTCTTCCGAAATATAGCAGAGGGAGGAACACTCCCAAACTCATTCTAAGAGGCCACCATCACCCTGATACCAAAACCAGACAAGGATGTCACAAAGAAAGAAAACTACAGGCCAATATCACTGATGAACATAGATGCAAAAATCCTCAACAAAATACTAGCAAACAGAATCCAACAGCACAATAAAAGGATCATATACCATGACCAAGTGGGGTCTATTCCAGGAATGCAAGGATTCTTCAATATACGCAAATCAATCAACGTGATACACCATATTAACAAATTGAAGGAGAAAAACCATATGATCATCTCAATAGATGCAGAGAAAGCCTTCGACAAAATTCAACACACATTTATGTTAGAAACCCTGCAGAAAGTAGGCATAGAGGCAACTTTCCTCAACATAATAAAGGCCATATATGACAAACCCACAGCCAACATCACCCTCAGTGGTGAAAAACTGAAAGCATTTCCACTAAGATCAGGAACAAGAAAAGGTTGCCCACTCTCACCACTCTTATTCAACATAGTTTTAGAAGCTTTAGCCACAGCAAACACAGAAGAAAAGGAAATAAAGGAATCCAAATCAGAAAAGAAGAAGTAAAGCTGTCACTGTTTGCAGATGACATGATACTCTACATAGAGAATACTAAAGATGCTACCAGAAAACTACTAGAGCTAATCAATGTATTTGGTAAAGTAGCAGGATACAAAAATTAATTCACAGAAATTTCTGCCATTCCTATACACTAATGATGAAAAATCTGAAAGTGAAATTAAGCAAACACTCCCATTTACCATTGCAACAAAAAGAATAAAATAACTAGGAATAAACCTACCTAAGGAGACAAAAGACCTGTATGCAGAAACTTATAAGACACTGATGAAAGAAATTAAAGATGATACAAATAGATGCAGAAATATACCATGTTCTTGGATTGGAAGAATCAACATTGTGAAAATGACTCTACTACCCAAAGCAATCTACAGATTCAACACAATCCCTATCAAACTACCACTGGCATTTTTCATAGAACTAAAACAAAAAATCTCACAATTTGTATGGAAACACAAAAGACCCCAAATAGCCAAAGGAATCTTGAGAATGAAAAATGGAGCTGGAGGAATCAGGCTTCCTGACTTCAGACTATACTACAAAGCTACAGTAATCAAGACAGTATGGTACTGGCACAAAAACAGAAAGATAGATCAATGGAACAGGATAGAAAGCCCAGAGATAAACCCACCCACATGAGGTCACCTTATCTTTGATAAAGGAGGCAGGAATGTAGAGTGGAGACAGGACAGCCTCTTTAATATGTGGTGCTGGGAAAGCTGGACAGGTACATGTAAAAGTATGAGATTAGAACACTCCCTAACACCATACACAAAAAATAAGCTCAAAATGGATTAAACACCTAAATATAAGGCCAGAAACTATCAAACTCTTATAGGAAAACATACGCAGAACACTCTATGACATAAATCACAGCAAGATCCTTTTTGACCCACCTCCAGAAATGGAAATAAAAACAAACAAATGGGTCCTAATGAAACTTCAAAGCTTTTGCACAGCAAAGGAAACCATAAACAAGACCAAAAGACAACCCTCAGAATGGGAGAAAATATTTGCAAATGAAGCAACTGACAAAGGATTAATTTCCAAAATTTACAAGCAGCTCATGCAGCTCAATAACAAATAAACAAACAACCCAATCCAAAAATGGGCAGAAGACCTAAATAGACATTTCTCCAAAGAAGATATACAGATTGCCAACAAATACATGAAAGAATGTTCAACATCATTAATCATTAGAGAAATGCAAATCAAAGCTACAATGATTTATCATCTCACACCATTCAGAATGGCCATCATCAAAAAATCTAGAAACAATAAATGCTGGAAAGGGTGTGGAGAAAAGGGAACCCTCTTGCACTGCTGGTGGGAATGTGAATTGGTACAGCCACTATGGAGGACAGTATGGAGGTTCCTTAAAAGACTACAATAGAACTACCATATGACCCAGCAATCCCACTACTGGGCATATACCCTGAGAAAACCATAATTCAAAAAGAGTCATTTACCAAAATGTTCATTGCAGCTCTATTTACAATAGCCAGGAGATGGAAGCAACCTAAGTGTCCATCATCAGATGAATGGATAAAGAAGATATGGCACATATATACAATGGAATATTACTCAGCCAAAAAAGAAACGAAATTGAGTTATTTGTAGTGAGGTGGATGGACCTAGAGTCTGTCATACAGAGTGAAGTAAGTCAGGAAGAGAAAGACAAATACCATATGCTAACACATGTATATGGAATTTAAGAAAAAAAATATCATGAAAAACCTAGGGGTAAGACAGGAATAAAGACACAGATCTACTAGAGAATGGACTTGAGGATATGGGGAGGGGGAAGGGTAAGCTGTGACAAAGTGAGAGAGTGGCATGGACATATATACACCAACAAACGTAAAATAGATAGCTAGTGGGAAGCAGCCGCATAGCACAGGGAGATCCGCTCGGTGCTTTGTGACCACCTAGAGGGGTGGCATAGGGAGGGTTGGACGGAGGGAGACGCAAGAAGGAAGAGATATGGGAACATATGTATATGTATAACTGAGTCACTTTGTTATGAAGCAGAAACTAACACACCATTGTAAAGCTATTATACTCCAATAAAAAGGTTGCAATTCTTTTCGGCTGTTTTAAGTTGAAATTTCCCGCCTCAAATGGTTAAACCTGTGACCTTTTGTCTCATGGGAGAATTACCTCCATTCCCTGCTTAGCACATCAGACAGAAAGTTACATGGTGTGCTTTCTGTTTCATTCACTCCTAGCTTTACTATCCTTGATGGTTGCTAAAGTATCATTTAAAAATCATGTTGTCTCTTGCGTTGCTGACAAATTATGTTTTTCTCAGCTTTTCCAATTCCAAATTCTCCTATAGTTTAGCAAAACAAATTACCTTTGGAATCATATATACCTTTTTAGCCCACTGTATATGCAGGAGAACAGATAAGCAGATTTGACTATACTCGTGAGTTTCTCCAAGCATAGCACTTCTCTTAACTCTTTCATCCTTTTGACATCTAAGTGTCAGGGGCCTCTTTCCATTTTGATTATGGAATTTCACCCTCCCTCTCCTTCCCTCCCATCTCCTACAACCATCATTTCTTCACTTTTACCATAGTTCCAATATCTCATTTACACTTATCACAAGTCCACTCCTTATACTCTCCCTTCAAATATCCCTACCTAGGCTAATCCTGAGTGGTGAACTACCACTTAAGCAGTAATAGCACAATACTTCCCTCTAGAGATTGACTTAGTGGAACTTTACAGATAATATAAGATATTTGAAACATTTTTAGTATTGCCTATGGCTTTTTTGCTTTTTGAAAGAGAAGAACTGATGCAGAATATTGATTTGATCTTAAGTCTAAGGTATTTTGCTCTGATAAATGACATGACATTATTTATTAATGCCCAAGAAAAGACATACCAGAAGGCTATTATAAAATACTTTAAGGTTCTATCTTTAATTATAATTTCTGGCTAGTAGATAAAGTTCTCTCTGCTATAAAATACTAGATTTTGTTGCTCACTGATAGTGCTGCAACTTACTTTTAAAGTTCCTAAATAATCAAACTTTTGAGTACAACAAATTTTTTTCCATTTTAATAATGCAACCTCCTTGATAATGATGATGGTTTGATCAGTGCCTTTCACAGAACTAATTTCTTCCTCCCTCATACATCCTAGATGCTTTGTTTTTACTGCTATACTGTTAATAAAATGCTCACCCTAAATTCAAGTGTGGCTATATCTGTTTCCTGTCTCATCAACTAACTGGGATGCAGCTAGTGTAGCAGAAAGAGCAGTGAAGCTAACATTAGAATACCTGGATTACAGTATTTGTTTTATTACTTAGCAGCTGTGTGAATTTATTGTCTTAATGATCCCTGAATTATGGCATTGATTTTTGTGCTGCTGCCAAGTACGAAATAGTTTGAGACATGGATTGGAAACTCAAAATATGTGATCTCTGTAACATTTTAGTGGGTGTGGGGAAGATAGAATATTTGAAATGGAAAATCTTGGACAAAAGGTCACCAGAGACCTTAATAAATTACTTAAACTTCCCGAGACTGCTTTGCTATCTATAAAATAGATAATGATGATGCTTACCTCACAGAATTGTTTAAGGGTTAACTGAGATATTGTATGTGAAAGAGTCTAGCCCAGTGTCTGGAAAATGGATGATGTTAATTAATGTTTCCTAGGGTTGGAGTCCTCCCCCGCTCCCGAAAACTCCAAAATTCAAACACCTTTCAAGATGCCCAAAAGGCACCACTCTACGAAGCCCTTCCAAACAATTTCAGGCAGTATAGCCCTTTGGTTAAGAGTGCTGGGCTTCTGGAATTAGAAAAGACCCCCCAAGTTTAAAACCAGGTCTGCCATTTAGTAACTTCATGACCTTGGGCAAGTTATTTACCCTTTCTGCATCTAGGTTTCCCACCGGTAAAATGAGATCATCATGGTACATATCTCATAGGGTTGTGAAGTATTAAATGAGATACGCACATAGAGCACTTAGCACAGTCCCTGACACTTAGTAAGTCCTCCGTAAGTATTGCATAGTAGAAGTAGTAGAAAGTTTCCTCTTCAGTAAAATGTTAATAAAAATGCCTCCCAGGGTGTGGCAAAGTTCTGCTGTAAAAGTCTTTTAAACTGTAATGCAGAACAAACGTAAGGGATTGGTGTATACCTTAAGATATATGGGGCAAAGTTCTAACCTCACTTTTATAGACTATCCCTTCCCTGCACTGGAGGGAAGGGGGTAATAATACCCATTATTAATTAATAGGAAATAAAACCAGAAGATACGTCCGCGGGAAACAAGCAGCAGAAGCCCAAACAGCAGTATTAAGAGCAGCACCCGCATACCGTACCTCGACAATTCCCAGTAGTTCACCTCTAACGCCCCCCTTCCCTTGGAGCCGCGCAAGCGTACACTGATTTTGCTCCTCTCTCCCTCATGCCCCCGCCTCCAACACCCTCCGCCCCCCCCCGCCCCCCGGTCTACCCCACCACGCAGGCGCATCTCCTTAAATCCTGTCCCTACACCCCTCATCTTTCTCTGCATTTCGTTCCCCCTCCTCTTCCAGCACCTCAGCAGGTTCAAACTCTTCTGCGTGAGGGTGGCAGTGATCGAGAGGTCACGTGATGAGCATCCTGCTGCCCAACATGGCGGAGTTCGACACGATCTCGGAACTGGAGGAGGAGGAAGAAGAAGCGGCAACGTCGTCGTCGTCGCCGTCGTCGTCGTCGTCGGTATCGGGGCCTGACGATGACGAGGAAGATGAGGAGGAGGAGGAAGAAGAGGAGGAGGAGGAAGAAGAAGAGGAGCAGGTGGAGGATACGCCGCCCCCGCCTCGGGTAGTGAGCGAAGAGCATCTGCGGAGATATGCCCCCGACCCAGTATTGGTGCGGGGCGCCGGCCACATCACTGTGTAAGCGAGAGGGAGCCGTGGGTTTTGAAATGGCTGAGATTTGGCGACAGAGGAATAAGGCAGTCGAGGGGCCTGTGGAGTGGGGGAGGGCTGACTGAGGCATATAGTTAGGAAAGGACACCTGGTCTAAATGGGGAAACTGAGGGAGACAAGTGTAAAGGAAGTGAGGAGAAAGCAAATGTGATGCACCAACACCGGGTAAAAAGTGAGTATATATAGGACAGGGAAGTTAGGGAGTTGGGAGCCAGAGGGATTGGAGTAGGGGTGAGTCTCCTTGCTTCTGTGTATGCTGGCGATGAACAGTCTTTAAACTGCAGGATGTACCAGCGGACTCTTTGCCGCCAAGATTGATGTCTGGTGGAACACGGTGACAGCTGTAACAAGTGACGAGACCTAGGCTTGGACTCTTCAAAACAGAAACATAATATATTTTGTGAATAACATTATAGAATATCCACCCATCCATGTATTCATCCATCCATTCTTCCTATCTAATCCCTTTGTAAATGAATTCAATAATCCTTTCTGTGTCTTGATCACTCCTCATTCTGACGTTTCTTAAATATCACACAATTAGAGGTTCAGGGTGAGAAGTAGCTATGAAACGTAGAAAGAGCAATGGATTGAGAGTGAGGGCTCTTGTATGTTAGTCCCAGCCCTGCTTCTTACTGGCCCTGTGACCTTGGTCAGGTTACTTCCCATTTCTGGGCCTTGATTTCTCCATTGGTAAAATGAGGGGTTTGGAGTAGATGGTTTTTAAAGCCTTTCAGCTCTGAAATAATTTAACATACCTGCAGGAGATTTTGTATTCCCAAATATTAAATATGCAAACATTAAATATATATGGAAATTAGTCCCCTAGGAGCTGAGAATGATTTTTTGAAAACTCATACAGAGTTTTTTTTAAAATTGACATCTTGGATCATATTTGAGAAAATAAAAAGGGGGAGGGACCTCATAGAGTAGTAGTTGTCAAAGCACAAGAAAAATTTAATGGTTCTCTGGTCTTTGAAGAGTGCTTTCTCGTTTTTATGTGCTTGGACAGTAAATACTTGGAAGTTTGAATAGTGTCATGTGCATCCTCTTAATTATGCTATCATTTACTGAGTTTTCAAAATAGGACTATTTTTTCCTATCAAGTCATGCTGCCTGTAATTTTGATAATGGCTCACCTACCCCTCTGACTTTCAGTTGAGTTCATATTATCTGAAATCATATATTATGCACCACCTCCCCCCGTCATGTTAGCTTTTAATTTTAACATGCTGAGTATTTTAATTGTAATATACTTTTGTGATCTTTGCATGAAAAGTATTAAGGAAGATTTCAAAATTGTGGAAGAGTGTGGGGAGATTTTTAGACCTGCCTTTTGGTTAGGCAATTTTAACACAATTTTTCTTGGTCCAAGAATTTTGCAGATAGCCTACAATGTTCAGATGCCAGCTTACTGCGCTGTTTTATTTCCATTCCTTTCATCACTAGGGAAACAATTTATTACTCAAATTAATTATGATTCTGGTACCAAAGGTTACTTTCATGCAGATTATTTCATATGATCAAACAGAAAAAGGCTTTTTATTCCAGTCTATAATTTTATATTCCAGCATTCCTCCCCTTCATTTTTTTCCTAAAATTCAGAAAACAAGGAACAGGCAAGAAAACAGAGTTTAAGTTCCCTGAAACTTATTTGTGGTTCCATTCTACTCCTCACACAACCATGGTGAAGTACTTAACAACCTATTTTCAATTAAAAGCAAAGCACTGACACTTGCCATGCCCAGGCCCTTATGATAGGTGTAATGACCTTCTCAGCTTAAAAATTCTGGAATAAGGAGTGTGAAATAATGGTGCTCATAGTAACTGCTGGTATTAATTGAAGCCAAAACCTGAAAAGCAGCAAACCAGTACTTGAATTGCTAACCAGTGTACATAGTTTGGAAAATTACTTAGTTGTATTGTACACATTCTCTGACCTAGAAAGCATGTTTGATGTTAAATGAGAAACTGGTCTTTCTATGATAGGAAAACCTTCCTTACAACAGGTAAAGTAAGATCCTTAGGAAATAGTTAATCTAATTCTGAGACGTCTAAAATATCAGCCTCTTTAATTTTTTTCTGGCATGGGAGTGTTAGTTGCCCTATCTGAATGAAATATTTCTTATTCTCTCCCATTCTTATTTTTTTCATTCTTCGTGCAGTCATCTGTTCTTTAGAGGATGTTGTTTCTTTACAAAGTTTAAAATTTGAGAACCATCACCTCAAACTCAGTATATCTTAAACCCAATTTATTTTCCCTCCCCAGATTGTGCATTCCAGTTTCCCCATTTCTGACCCTGATACTGCCATTCCAATCTTCCAGGGTAATATTTCAAGTCCTTGAGTCATTTTTAACTCTTCCTTCTCCTTGAATTGCCCTTTGCCAGTCTGTCCCAGAATTATGTCATCATGACATAATTCTTCCTTTAAAAGGTCTATTAGATCATTCATTTTCTCCATTTCTACTGGTACCTCTCTAGTTTGGGTTGCCATCATCTCCTGCTTGAATTGCGGCCACAGTCTGCCACCTCTCCCCACCCCAATCCATGTGCATGCTTGTGCCAAACTAATTTTCGTAAAACACGGTTTAATCATGTCACTTTCCTGCTGAAACACCTGTACTGTATCTTAATTAGGTTTGAATTCCTGTGCTCTCTTCCTCCACCCTCAGAGATCATGGAGTCCCTCTGCTTGTTCAAAACTCACCCCTCCATTTGTGCTTTCCATACCCTTCTCTTCCAGCCTCCTCCCAGGCAGCACCTCTCTCTATATTACCTCACTCAGCCTCTCTGTTGGCTCAGCCTGTAAACATATTCAGTCTCTCTAATTCTTTAAAAATAAAAGCCTTCCTAGACCTACATTCCCCATTAGCTATTGTCTAATCTCTCTTCCTTCTTTCTCCAAATTTCTTAAGAGTAGCTACATTCACCATATCTATTTCCTCTTCACCCTTCTGTAATCTGGATTCTGCCACCATGACCACAGACAAACTGGTATCATTAAGATCACCATGACCCTCCTGTTGCTAAATTAGTGGGCATCTTCAATTTCCTATCTTTCTGGTCCTCTCTGCTGCATATAATGACTCCCTCTTTCTCAGAGGCTTTTACTCCAGGGGTCATAAACACACTGGCCTTCAGAGGTGAGACAGGTCACAGAAAATAGTGCAGCATGAGTAATGATGGGGCCTTAGTTGAACTGGAAGGTATATGTTTTGCCTAAAGGTATTCAAATTCTGATTTTAAAAAAAACATTTTGCCAGCTAAACAAATCTAGGAATTCCTTGGCCATTTCACTTTTCCTGGTTCTCCTTATATTTTTCTGGTTATTCCTTAACTGCCTCGTTCATGGGTTTCTTTTCCTTTCTTGCTCCTTAAATACTAGTGATCTCCAGGGTTTTGTTCTCAGCCCACTATTCTCATTCCCTGCTCTATCAAGATGGTCTCATCTTGACTCTCATGGTTTCAATTCTCTGATGTCTCCCAAATATGTATCAGTATCTCTATACCAGACTCTGCTCTGACTCTTATCTGGACTTCCTCACGTAATGGCTCACTGACATCTTAAATTCAACGTACTCAAAACAAAACTCATCCTCCCCCTCTCACATCCCCTCACACCCCCATCCCAACCCCTCAAAAAATTCCTCCTATTTCTGAGTTCTCCAACTCAGTTAAATGGACCTCCTCCTATCCCATTATTTATCAGTGGTTCCTCTTTCCCACTCAGTCTTCTCACAGCTAAGCAATCAGTGGGTATTAGTAATGTATGACCTAAAAATTTCTTCTTTTCCTCCCTACCACCACTTCCCTGATTCATGCCCCTTTCACCACCCTACTAGTCATATTGTCTTCATCCTTGTCACCTCCAAATCTATCCCTCGGCCTGCTGCTCAATGGAGACACCACTTTCCTGTTTAAGACTTCTGTGGTTTCCCCTTCATCCACAGGATAGAGTCTAAGCCCTATAACATGGAATATAGAACTGGACCCTGCCTATCTATCAGCCTAATCTTTTGACATTTCCCTTTACTGCTTGTATTTTCTTATTCACAGCATGCTGTTTATCTCTTTGCCTCTGCTCAAGCTGGGGCCTTCATCTAGAATCCCAGTACCTACCACCTTTACCTCATAAGTCACCACCTCCTGCAAGTCTTCTCTGCCCTGAATAAATTGGAAGCAGAAATGGCAGGACAATCACTGGTTCCCTCTGAATTCTCAGTGCCTAACACAGTGCCTGCCCTGAAGTAGACACTCAGTAAAAGTGAGTTGAATAAATACTGGTTCACTTTAGTAAAAATATGCCCACCATAGTGTGTGCTGTATTATAGGCCCTCAACAAATGCTAGTTAGTTGAATCATCCTTTGGAGAGTATTTGTGTTTCTGAGCATAGATACAATACTACCAGATTTGGGGTGGGGGTTATGGCATGTCCTTACCTCTGAAAGGTTTGTTGAGCAAGACTTTATGTGTCAGAATACCCCTGTGTACTTATATTATCTTTACACATTGGTTTTCTCGTTACTTATCAAGATATCATTTAATGTCTTATCAATCAATTATAATTTTTTGAGAAGTTGAATGACCTAAACAGAATAATTGTAATTCCAAATCTGAGATGATGATGATCATAAATGGATATTTGGGTATCTTCTTTCAAATTAAAAAATTTTTAAAGTGTCATTAGGGCAGATATATTTGATGTGTTACTCATTGCTGTATATATACCCAGCACAAAGAACAGTAACTGCCATCTTCTGTGTGTCAGTATGCCAGTATGATGGGCACTACCATTTAAATATTGTATAACACACCTAAAATATTTTATTAAAAGATACAAAAATGCCTTTAATATATATATAAATGGCTAAATTAACTCCCACAGATTTGAGGTTTTAGAAACAGAAATAATGAAATGTCTCTTGTAAGTATTGTTTCAGAAATACTATACATTTGAGTGATGTAGCTTAGTGTCTATCATTTTTCATCTTGATATTTTTAGGATGAATATTTGGATCTTACATCTCATGAGATTTTTTTTCTTATTTATAGGTATTACCACACTCTTTATATTACTTAAAATAAATAGATATTTACCCTTGATAATACAGCTGTATAGAAGTTAGTAGAGATAAGAGGTTACCAATTCTCAGAAATATATAAAATTCTCATTAAAATTAATCTAAAAGAGCTGAAGTGATTATATACAGAATTGAAAAAAGATGGCCAAATTTGCCAAACAGTGCATTTCTGCAGAAAGTTAGAGAGCACTACAAATATTGATACTTCTCTAATCAGTGAATGGAATGCCTTTTCTGTAAACAGCTGTCTTTGAGGAATTACAGTGAAGCATTGTTAATTTGTGTTTGTATAAAGTAAGTATTTTATAAGATTTTAGGCTTTGAGAATACTGAAGCTATGGTAACTTGTCATTTTACAGGGCAGCAAGACATGATTATTTCCATATGGAAGATAAAAAATTAACTAATTTTTGGGCTTCCCTGGTGGCGCAGTGGTTGGGAGTCCGCCTGCCGATGCAGGGGACACGGGTTCGTGCCCCGGTCCGGGAAGATCCCACATGCCGCGGAGCGGCTGGTCCCGTGAGCCATGGCTGCTGAGCCTGTGCGTCCAGAGCCTGTGCTCTACAATGGGAGAGGCCACAACAGTGAGAGGCCCGCATACAGAAAAAAAACAAACAAAAAAAAAAACAAAACAAAACAAAAAAAATTAACTAATTTTTAAAAATCTCTTTTAATTGAAGGGCATAGACTTTCCTTTTTCTTGTTATAGTAAATAGAGATCAGTGCACGTTCTTCAGAATCAATGTTACTATAGTTTTCTAGTGAAATGGTTTTTGTTGGCAGAATTTTACTACACTTTGATGTGTTTTCTTAAACAACCTGAACACATAAACTTAAGTTTGAGCAAGGTTTTCAAAGGCTGATGTATAGTCATTTTCAAAAGAATTAAAAACAGTAAGGGGTATAGGGAGGGAGAAAAGAGGGAAGAGCAACTAGAGGACCCATCCTTCTTTACCTCAGTTTCCTTTACTCCAAAGAATTGTCCAAGAAATTAAAATTTGGGGCATTGGAGACACTTAACAAATAAAATACAATCATTAAGAACCACCAGCTGGGTCAGCTTCAAACACATAATAGGCTCTATATTTAATGAATCCGATAAAATGACAGTGTGAGCAGTTCCTAAGTGCCTTTGTCTAATGCTGAAGAACCCCACATCTTGACTCATGTCTGTCACTGATCAGTAATGGGTAGATGAGCTTGTCTAACCTCTGTGGACTCACAGTTCTTAACTTAATAGTTTACTTATGAAACAAAGCTGAGGTGTTCATTTAGCAGGAGCCATTTCAACATTTTCCTAGTAGCTACTAAGTAAAATGTTGTGCCTAAGATTATTTAAGTACTCATTTTAGGTGCTGAATATCTAATGGAGAAGTTAAAGAAAGAAATCCCTGGTAGGCAAGAACAGAATTGCTACTACCTTTTAGCCCAAATTATGAGAATATATTGGGCCTAGTTTGCCTATCTTTATACCTTTTGAAGTAGATAAATGTAGGCCATAATGGAGTATTTTAAGAAGTAAAATGACACTTTCCTTAGCATTTCTTTTTTTTTTTAATTTTTGTCCACCCTGCATAGTTTGTGGGCTCTTCATTCCCCGACCAGGGATTGAACTTGGGCCCTTGGCAGTGAGAGCACAGAGTGCTAACCACTAGACTGCCAGGGTATTCCCTCCTTACCATTTCTAATATACTTTTTATATTTTAGAAAATACAATCCATTTTTATATTAGAGAAGAAAATTTGTAATGTGAATTTAGCAAGCATTTTTTGAGAACCTGAGCACTGGGCTAAGCACTATGAAGAATACAGAAAAAAGAAAGTACAGGTCTTGGTTTACAAAGCTAGCAGGAAGATCTCCTTTAAGGAATTGGTGTGGAGCAGCGAAGAATAAAAGAAAATATTTTATTAAATTTTGAATTGTGTAGTACAGATTAAAGTTGGCTATGAGTGTTCAGAGAAAGGGAAATCCATGAAGGCTTGCAGCAGGGGTTGACTTGAGTTTTGAGGACTGCATTGGATTGAAACTAGGGAGTGGAAGCAAGAGAAACCACATGAGCAAAGACGAGCCAACACAGCAGTGGCAATGGAAAGGAAGGAAATGATATGAGAATCATTTCAGAGGAACAAATAATAGGACTTGGGACCACCTGGATATAAGCAAGGTGCAAAAAATAGGAGAGGGAAGGTCCAAAAAATACCAGGGTCTAGGTTAAAGAGAGTCAATGTGCCATTGATAGAGATGAGGAATTTGAAAGGGGGGAGCCAGTTTCCAATAAAAGGTAACTTTTAATTTTAGACATGTTCACTTGAGGTGTATTATTTTGTAGCAAGATATCCAAATGGAAATTGTTATTTTTGTTGTTTTTTTAAATTTATTTTATTGAAGTATAGTTATTTACAATGTTGTGTTAATTTCTGCTGTACAGCAAAGTGATTCATTTATATATATGTATACATTCTTTTCCATATTCTTTTCCATTATGGTTTATCACAGGATATTGAATATAATTCCCTGTGCTATACAGTAGGACCTTGTTGTTAATCCATTCTATATATGCTAGTTTACATCTGCTAACCCCGAACTCCCACTCCATCCCTCCCTCACCCACCCTCCCCCTTGGCAGCCACAAGTCTGTTCTCTATGTCTGTGAGTCTGTTTCTGTTTCATAGATAAATTCATTTGTGTCATATTTTAGATTCCACATATAAGTGATATCATATGGCATTTCTCTTTCTCTTTCTGACTTACTTCACTTTGTATAATAATCTCTAGGGCCATCCATGTTGCTACAAATGGCATTATTTCCAAATGGAAATTTTTAGTATGCAATTAGAGATGAGGGACTAGAGCATGTTGGGAAATATAGAACTAGAGATATAGATTTGGCATAGAAGTGATTGTCAAGGCTATTAAAAATAGATGAACTGTTGTAATTCCTTTAGAAAGAGGAGCAGATGACTAACAGCTAAACTTTGGGAAAAGACAAGAGTGTTAGGAGAGAGTGAATGAATCGGAGAATGTTAGGAAGGAGTGGTGAACAGCATCACAGGCTGCAAAGTCGGGAGGAAAGTTCTGAGAAGAGGACATTGAATTTGGCACTAAATAAGATGAACTTGTCTTTCTAAATAAATTTACCAAATAAGGGATTATTTTCAGTATAGTAACAGCATCAAAAGAGAAATTTCAGAAGGTTAGGGACTTCCCTGGTGGTCCAGTGGTTAAGAGTCCATGCTCCCAACACAGGGGCACGGGTTCGATCCCTGGTGGGGGAACTAAGATCCCACATGCCACACGGCACAGCCAAAATAAAAAAAAAAAGCCAGCATGTTCATTCAAAAGGTTAAGAAAGGAAGGGATAATATTAAGGAAATGGAAACAGTGGCAACGAAAGTTCATTTGTCTGGTGATAAATGCAAAGAGAATAGCAAAGCTAAATTTTTTTTAAATAATAGATATATTCCATGCATTTTGAGGAATACATCTGTCTATATCCTCTATGTATTTGATATGTAGTAAAAGAATGGCAACTGGGAAAAGCTATAATGGCAGCAGTCTCTAATGGAGGTAGGAACATATTATTAACATTGTATCTAAAAGGCAAAAGGGGAATTCCTTGGTGGTCCAGTGGTTAGGACTCAGTGCTTCCACTGAAGGGGACACAGGTTTGATCCCTGGTCAGGGAACTAAAACCCCACATGCTGCACTGCACAGCCAAAAATAAATAAATAAAGAAATTGGATTTTTTTTTTTTTTTTTTTTTTTTTTTGCGGTACACGGGCTTCTCACTGTTGTGGCTTCTCCCGTTGCGGAGCACAGGCTCTAGACGCGCAGGCTCAGCGACCATGGCTCACGGGCCCAGCCGCTTTGCGGCATGTGGGATCTTCCCGGACCAGGGCACGAACCCGTGTCCCCTGCATCAGCAGGCGGACTCCCAACCACTGTGCCACCAGGGAAGCCCTAATTTAAAAAAATAAAAGACAAGCTGTACGAATGGAAATAGAGCTCTGCTTTCAAATGTATCATGTCTACTTTCTATAAATGAAACCTGTATATATTTCTTTGTTACACAATAAGAATTAACTGTGGAATAATGAATTCAATTACATCTTTTTGACTAGTGATAAGGTCACTATTTACCTAAATATGATTTGAATTAAATATGTTTCTTGCTCTATTAAATATTTGTCATGTTACTGATTGCTTAGCTAGTACATAGTTACAAATATATATTTAACACTAGAGTATCAGTTTCTCAAACAGCACATGAAAGTTGCCATAAAAATTCATGTACAAGAGTACCATTTTATTTTTAAGTTAGGTTATACTCCTCTATGTATAGTTTTAAGGGGAATGTTATGAGAATGTTATTATAAAAATGTTATGCTCTCGTTATGTGTTGTACTGACACCTAGAGAATGAAGTTTTTTAATGAAGTTAAGTTCTTTTTATAATTGCTAATTAATTTGCTCAACTCTTAAAATATAGAATTTGTTGTTTTAAAATACATTTTAAACATGCAAGGTAAAATATATTTATGTACAGATATGTACCTTGCTGCTAGCTGCTAAATGTAGTCTTGCACAAAAAGAGCACAAGGATTGGCTTGTGTCCTTGAAGAGGAGCTGTTAGCATAAATGATACAAGGAGACTGTGATTCTCACAGAGAGTTTTAATAGGACGTTGGATTCTTAAGATGTCTTTAAAGTGACCCTAAGACCAAAGTGCAATAAATCAGTAGAATCAAACAGGACATACAGTAGCTTATTATTCAACAAACTTTTATTAAGCACCTACTAGATTCCATTGTGCTACTAAGCATAGTGGAAGATAGCAAAGGAAATAAGCCATAGTTTCTGTTCTCAAGGAGCTTAATATAGGACAGAAAGAATTTAGGGATTAGCATTTGAATTTTGGTTGCCTCCTCTTACTATGTGACTTTGGGCAAGTCATTTGATTACTTTTTGAAAAAATTTTTTCTGAGTGTCAGCTTCCTTCTCTGTAAAACAGAGATAACAATACCTCTCTTGAAGGCTTGTGAATTTTAGAGGTAATGTATTTACCTAACACAGTGTCTAACCCATGGTAAGTAGATAGTTACTGGTAACTGTTACTATTATTGTCTACCTCAAAAGGAGTTCTTATTAAATGTTAGTGTTTTTTGCTTACACTAACATAAAATTGTAGTCACTCTGATATATCATCTAACATGCAGGAAGTGACCTTTGTTATTCCTACCGAAATCAATCACCAAGTAGGTGAAGGAAGGCTTATAAAAAATCATTTTGACTTAGTACAGATTTCAGTGAGTGTACTTGAAAAAAGTCAGAGCTTTTGAGGCTGGGATCTGTTTTCTCAAAATTGGTTGAACATATACATAAAAGCCATTCATAAGGATCAACCTTTGAGTATCTGAATAGTAACTGATCATAAGTTGTCAAGCTCTATAGTTCCAAAGGTTACATTAGTTTTTATTAGGAATTTTCATATATCCACAGAAGTAGAAAGAATAATATAATCCACTCCCATATATAACCCATCAGCCAGTTCCAACAGTTATCAATTAAAATGGGTTTTAACAGAGATGTTTCAATCAAAAGTTGTGATATTTCCAGCTGTATGTCAGTGTTTCTCTATTATTTTTTAATCTCATATCATGGTTCTAGTTAGAATCCTACTTTAACATTGGCTCCTTAAGTTTCTTTTACTATTAATTTGGATTAATAGTCAAAGGTGTATTTTCTATAAATATCAAATTATTTTTAGGACGTGCTTTTAGGTCCCAACATCAAAAGAAAAATGCATGGCTTTGTAACTTTTTTTAAGGCAAAGAGTTAAATATGCTGGGTAGAATATATTTTGTTCTGTCTTTGTTTTTAAGGTTTGGCTTGAGCAACAAGTTTGATACTGAATTTCCCTCAGTTCTAACAGGGAAGGTAAGTGAGAGTTTGCATTGAACTTTTCAATTCTAAAAGCATTGTTTTATGGCTGATTTAGTGTTATGACAAGTGCTTTGACTCACTGTAATGAAGTCTGATAATAAGAGGTCAGGGTAATTGGAGGCTATGTCATTAGTGACTGAAAGCTGTCTCCATGACTACTAGCATATGACCAGTTATTTTGTTCATGTCCATTAATGCCAGCCATTACTTACTTATCTGTTCAGTTTTTCCAGTTTTGCCTTTTTTCTCATCACTGGTAGCTATAATTGTTTTCATTTAGGTCAGTAATTTCCAATGATTTTAGAGTTAACGAAGTTATCAGTGTTCAAATTTGTATCACTCTATGAATTTTAGTGTCCTGTGATGTGATTTGTTATACATCAAAAAATCAAATTTTTGGTTGGACATTTTTCTGTCATTTAGATAGCTTGAGCTTCTACAATTGTATTCACTGCAATAAATTGTTATTACCTTTTTGTTTCCTGGTTCCTCTACACCCAGTAGTATCTTCTAGCATCGAGGCTCAATATTCAAAGACTTCCTAGGATTCAAAACTGTTTGGAAAATCCTCTTACAACAGTAATGCTAACTTCTAAACCCAAAGGAAAAAGCTCTGACTAAGGCAAAAAGAATATATAAAACTCCTAGCGTATTGTGAGGTACTTATTAGCTTCACAATGTAAGTTTGTGGTTGTTATTGATAATTTTTCATCAGTATATCCCAGTTTCACCCTGATTGTTTTTCCACTTTACTCACCAGCTTTCAATTTTAATTGCTTTTGCTACTTTAACCTTCTTCATCTGAGTAATTGTTTGTTCTCGGTCCCATCGATAATTTGTTCTCTTTGACTGTTGACCTTTTCTGTCTCTCCTGATATATAATGTCAAATCATTCCATATAGTACTAAACAAGTGGTGATAGTCCCTAGGTAAGTGAACATTAGAAAATATGTGGCCATTTATCTTTTTAGGATACAAAGAGCCCTTTGGTTTGAGATTTTGGCCTCACTCTCTAGTATGTTCTACCTTCCTATCCTGATCATTTAGAATTATTCACCAATTTAAGCAGCAGTTCAGACTTAGATTTGTGTATATGAATTAATCATAAATGTTTTTTCCAAGGGAAAAAATAGCTATGGGAAAAAATCTCTTGAATAGTAATTTGTCTGTGGAAAGATGGCAAATTCAATATTAAAGAGAATGTGAATTAAAGCATCTCCAGTGGAAAACTTGTTCTTTATGTTTCCCTTGATGCTGCTGCATGTGTTGTCTGGGCAGTTACATCCAGCTTTATTATTGGTTTAGTTTTAAAAAGTTTGAATTACAAATACAAGTAACTCTAGAAAATGAATAATCAAAAAATATGTCAGAGAATAGAGTTCCCAGGTGTAAGAATTATCCATCTTTGAAATTGGCCACTTTTATGTGCACGAGGAATCTTCAGAATATTTCTTCACACCTCTTCATTTCTTTCCAAGCCTTCTAAAACTAGAAATTCCACCAGCACAAAAGATAGTCATTTTTTAAACTAGGGAAGTAGGAATATTAAGCTGCCTTTGGTATGCATTCACACAACCTAAATGATCTGGATATGAACTGTTCTTAAAGATATCCATTCTTTTCAGGTGACCGTTTTCGTAACACATAATGATTGGATATTTATTCTAGTGTGCATTATTTAAATGCACAAAATTTCTCATAAATTGAATGAGGCATAAATTATACAGTGATGTTTTTCCTAGTTTAGTGTTTGGTGATGAAAAAAACTAAAAGGAATTCTGAAAATCTGATTTTTTTTCAAAGTCACATGATAACTTTATTTATTTTCTCTTTAATGAGATGATTTTTCTCCGGTAGGCACTATTTCATTTGTATAGGTTATTTTGGATTATCAAAATGCATCTCTGATAACTGTGGGGTCTTGAGAGGCAAAAAAGAATTTGCGTGTTTCAGAAAAAATCTAAAAGAAAAAAAAGGTTTGAATTCCAGACTTAGCAGCAGTGTAAGTATATTTCAAAATGAATAAATGCAGTAGGTAAAGTAGAAAAATAAATCTGCACTTTACAAAACCAGTATTCTAGCATGAGTGGAATTCTATATAGCATTTATGCCTAAACTAAGCAAAATTGTGGAGTGAATTCTGAAAACCTCAAAAGCCATTTTGTTAAGTTCTGTGGCTCAGTATTAATTTTGTGCTTCTTATGTATTAATGCTTTTAATATAAATAAAAAGATAATCTTTTATATTAAGTTAAGGAAAGATTGTTTCCTCCTTTCACTGAAGATAAGTCCTCCTGTCGTGATAGGACATATCAAACAGGTGTCTACATACAGATTCTGGTGACCAGAAAATGAAGAACCACAAAACTTCAGAAAAGAAATAAAAGCTTCCGGCCCTCAGCTTGAAACAATTAAATGGTGTTACAGGGAGATTAGTGTGCAGTGTTGGGAACCATAAACCATAAAATCCACCTTTACTATTGCGATCCAGTATGACAAGTGATTGATTGGGTTGTGTTCCCCATGATTGAAGGAGGCAAATCAGTCCTGCTGGGTTTTGCTTAGATTTTCTTCTGTTTGCAAAGTCTCTTGCATCCTGTTATAAAATATTATGACCCTTTCCCCCACCTTTATGATGTGGCTTTCTTTTTTCTTTCTAAGAAAGTCAAAAGGAATTAAATGTTTCTTTACAACCTGCCATTCAGCTACAAAGTAAAGGGCTTCCATCTAACCTTCATTACTAGAAATACTCAATTATATGGAAGTAAATGAGTAAAATGTTATTAACTCTGATTCCACACAGTTAACTAAACATTTCTTTCACATTGTTTAAAATCGGGAGTTAACCAATTCTCATTTCCTATGCCTTTATCTCTGTTTTATGACTTTTACTGTTATTCAAATACAGATTTTTTTTTCAAAGACAATTCTGGCTTCCTTTTAAAGTCAAAATGAAGATTTCAGTTTATTCTTTGAAATTCTAGTAAAAGTTTTCTTTTCAATATGTTTCTGTTATGACTTCAAAAAATTTGAATTCTCACTTTTAGTAACTTGAATGTTTTAGTTTTTAATTTGTCCATAGTAAGAGAGTACAAACTGTGAATATTATATGTTAAAAGTGGAAAGTATTGGTGGAGAAGAAGGAAAATTGCCACATTTTAGAAATGCTTTTGTTAATTCATTTCCAGAAGCATGTAATGAAAGATAAATCTTATAACAAATTTTATATACCTTGGCATATAATTTACTTCATTCACAGTGTTTTAAACAAAAATCAAATTTTACATTTTGGATTGATTCATTTCTGACTTTAGCCTCATTCTTTACTTTTTCTCGTCTGTGCTTACATGCTTTTAAATAAAAGTTTTAAATAAAAATTTTACTTTTTAAACATAAATTTAAATTCTACTTACAAGCACTTAAATTTGTAAATGGACAGATTTAATAATTTTATGAGTTTATATCAAAATTTGCCATATTTAAAAAATGTATTAGTGTTTCTGGATACACAGTTTAAAGAAAATTGATAATAATGTTATATTACAGATTACAGCTAAATATATAAATATATTTTCCTTATTTTAACTTCCATTTGCTTGCTCAGTGGTTCACTAGGAAAAAAGAAGTTGAATATCACTCTTTGAGAGGTAAATTTTAAGATAGCAACTTAGTACCTTGATTTTACAAAGAACTTCTTTTCTCTTAAGAATTGAAAAGCATTAAATTTGCATTCAAAATGTAGCAGTTTATCCTTTTGTTTATAATAGACTGTGTAGCAAAGCTGTGGAGTATTAAGTTACCTGATAAAAACCTTCAGGTGATACTCGATGCAAAAAAGAGCTTTGCTTTTCTTTCTCCAAATCTAGTCAGATACGATTCACTGACTTCCTTTCTCAAAGCATTCTAGTTAGGAGGTCCTTTCTAAGGTATAATTTCCATTCCCTGTGAGGTATGTAATAGAAAAATTATTTATTTCATTTTATAGATGGGAGACTAAAACTCACAAAAATTAAATGAACTTACCTAGGATTTTTTATAACTAATAAGAGACTAGAATCTAGATCTTGACTTGTTGTCTTAATGTGCTTAGCCTGTTGGTGTTTTCTATTTTCAATTATAAGCCATGGTTCTCTGAATTTACTTTCATATTTACTCCAGATATTTAGTCATTTATTTGGAATTCTTTTCACTCAGTGATTGTCTTTAGGTCATATTGGAGAATGAAATCAGTTTAGTTTCCTCCTGTAAATACAGTTTTGAGCCTTACAATTTCACAACTTGTTAACATATTAGGAAGAAAATCTAATTTATAGGTTAAGCGATTAACATTATTGGGTGGCATGAACAATTCTAATAAAGCTAGTATAATTATTTAATGTTTAAATCATGATGGTACTGAATTCTGTGGTCATGTGTCTTTCTAACATCTGCTAATAGGTATGTATTGTAGTATTGATTCTAAGACATGTTTATTAAAAGACAAAAATGTAATAAATTGATTCCTGTAATACAGTTTTTACTTGGAAGAGTTATAAAGCTCTGTATTTTTGATACCAAACGTGCTAGTGAGGTTTTTATTTTACAGCAGCTTATTCTTCCTAGTAATTTCATAATTTTTGCTTGCACAACCAGATGGCAGAATTTTTTTCCCATAGATTTTACAGTGTGACGGCTTTCTAAATGAAAGGGAATCATTTTTGTGATCCAGAAATGTGATTTCACTGAAAGCAAACTATTTTTAGTATACCTTTGAATTGTATAACCTTCAAGCAGAGTTTTTTGTATAAATCTAATTATGCCTGTCATGCTCTTGCCTTTGAACTGACTTTGTCATTGTTTACAGAGAGGCACAAGCAGCCACTTCCAGGAATGGAGGTAGTAATTAAAAATATTAAATTTGTATATTTAAGGATCTCTGAACTTCTAAAATTTATAGCAGCTATGAGTCCATTTTATGCTAATATTAAGACTGTTTTTTGAATGTGATCACTCCTCACTGTCTTTTGTTAGTGTAGCTTTTCCCTACAAACAATGGCAAGTGTTAAAATTGTTATCTTGCAAATTTGCCAGGGAGAAAAGTTTTGAGAGCTGCCTTTTTAAAGATAATCCAGCAATATTGCCGAGGTCTAAATTTAATTCTATTTACTCTGGTAGTATTTAGGTTTTATTGTTGTATTATGCTTCTAGTCTTACTCAACCTTTGGTCTGAGTGACTGTAGACTATAAATAATATTGCTTTAATAATGAGAATATTTGTAAGAAAACTGCTTAACAGGTATCCTTTACCACCAATGTTACTGTTCTCATTTTATTGTTGATAATTTCAAAAGACTGTTTTCGAACATGAGAATAAGTTCTGTAAACATGAAATTATATTGTTTTGCTTTCTAATGTCATCCAGGAGTATGTAATACATATTTTTTGGTATTTTATTTTATTTTTTTAACATCTTTATTGGAGTATAATTGCTTTACAATGGTGTGTTAGTTTCTGCTTTATAACAAAGTGAATCAGTTATACATATACATATGTTCCCATATCTCTTCCCTCTTGCGTCTCCCTCCCTCCCACCCTCCCTATCCCACCCCTCCAGGCGGTCACAAAGCACCGAGGGAAAGATAGGGAGGAAATATATTTAGACATGTAATTCCTTAAAGTACTTGTAATAAGACAAACATTTTCTTTAGATTTAGAGACAAATAGTAGAAAGCTGCCCACAGACTGTTAAAGATTGCACCCTTGTTGTAGGTGGCCCCAGAAGAATTTAAGACCAGCATTGGCCGTGTGAATGCATGTTTGAAAAAGGCTCTCCCAGTCAATGTGAAATGGCTGCTGTGTGGTTGTCTCTGCTGCTGTTGCACACTGGGTTGCAGCCTGTGGCCCGTTATTTGTCTCAACAAAAGAGTGAGTAACCATTTTATTGTGTAATAATAATGAGCTAACGTTTATTGAACACTTGCTGTGTGCCAAGTACTTTACAGAATTTATTAAATTGTCATAACAATGCTGTCCTCATTCTAGATATAAAGAAACTCGGGGTCAGAGAGATTAAGTCATTTGTCCAACCTTTATCAACGCTTTATCACTTAATATGGGTTCAATCATTATTTTAAATAAGTGCAAAGTAAGTGGAGTACTTAAGTAAATATAAATGTGACTGGGCTACTTATTCTGTTTACAAAACCTGAAGCTATGATTTAAAGTATTTCCAAGCCACAGGTATATGGGAGAGTTTCTTCTGATCTGAAGAAAGGCAGAAGTGAGAGTAATCTACAAAGTTGGTAGGGGAAATGCTTGTTAGTTTTGAACATGTTGAAATAACATTCTGACATGACATTACCAGTTATGTCATGGATTTAAGACTACTACATTTATCTCGTCTTCTTTAAAATTTTATTTTGATCTTTAGAATGATTTTTCCTCCTGTGGGAAGATATTTTTAAACTTTTTAATTGAAGCCAATGAGGAAAATTAATTCATTTTACCTACAGTTATTTTCCCTGTACCACACTGATGATTTCATTTAAACTTCTAAATAATAATTAGCCTACTGAACCATATTCAACATCACAGCACCTTGTGGGGGTATAATTAGTGATGCAGTTGTTTCATAAACCAAAAAGATTCCCAACAAGTACTCATTACATTTTCCTCTCCATCTTTCTCTTGCCCTCCTTAATGTCTACTTCAAAAAAACAAATAATAAAATACTGTCACCCCTATAACTTTTTGAATGGAAAATTAGACATTTTATTAATTCTCTTGGTCACTACCAGTAGATCAGTGCTTTATTTTAAATAGAGCTTAGTTTATTGTTTGTCAAAGCATGAGCAATGTTCTCAAATGGCTTTGTGTAAGTTAAAAAAAATGACAGCATAAATTTCTTTCTTTAATTATCATATCTTTTAAAAGTTACAAATCAATAACTCCTACCCATCCTCATTATTTTTAAAGCCTCAATGTGAATTAATTATGGGATTTTTTCATCACACAAATATAGCCAATTTCAATTACTTAAGAAGAGTTTTTGGTTTTAATATTATCCAGGATCTTTTTTTCTGATGACCTGTTTACGTATTTGCCTCTTTTTTTTTTTTTTTTTTTTTTTTTTTTTTTTTTTTGCGGTACGCGGGCCTCTCACTGTTGTGGCCTCTCCCGCCGCGGAGCACAGGCTCCGGACGCGCAGGCGCAGCGGCCATGGCTCACGGGCCCAGCCGCTCCGCGGCATGTGGGATCCTCCCAGACCGGGGCACGAACCCATGTCCCCCGCATCGGCAGGCGGACTCTCAACCACTGCGCCACCAGGGAAGCCCTTGCCTCTTTATTAATACCTCCGCCACAAGGCCTGAAATAGAAACAATTTATTCAGTCATGTATTTTACTATGATTACTACTGATATGAAATTAATACTGATGCTGTGATTTCTTCCCATCTCCCACTACTTTGGTTAGGAATTCATATTGAAATTGAGGCATCAGTGTATTCTTAGATCACTAATCTGTCAGTTTTAAAAAGTTTATTTAGTACAGATATGCAAACAGTTGTCCTGTGGGCTAAATCCAGCCCACTCTGTTTTTTAAACATTTAAATCAGTTGCCAGCATTTAAAAATTAGAATATTTAAAGTAAAATTTGAAACAGCCAGCATCTCTTGTAAAATCTAAAGCTCTGACAGTATTGGACCCAACATGCCTATCTTTCAGCAATTAGCCCTTGCTGAGTGGTGGCTCCTTCCTTTAAATAGGACACGTGGTCTCTGGTTCACCATAGAACTACGCAGCATTTACATTATCTGACTTGCTCTGTACACTTTATAGTTATGGCCGTTGATTTTGTACATACTATGTTAACACACTAGACAATGAAGCACCAAGCACATGCTGGTAACCTTGTACAAGCACTGTCCTTTCTGGAGCCTCAATTTCCTCACCTATAAAATCCAGATAATATTAGTTACTTTTATGGTGATTGTGATGATGAAGAGATTTAAGGCCCGTCACTGCTTTTTTTTGTCCACATGGAGAAATAAAAAATAAAATACAACAATTTTAAAATGGCTCTGGCCATTTCTAATGGGGTATCTAGCTTCATAGAAGTCACATCTGTGTCTATCCACAAAATAAAATGGAAATAATATGATTAATCTGCCCTGTGTCACAAGGTTGCTGTATAAATGAATGATGGTAAAATGTTTCCAAGAAAAGAACCTCTTTGTAAACAGTCTGCCTTGTGAACTTTTTTTTGGCCAGTATACGTCATGGACATTTTTTCCCAGCAATTTAGTTGAAAGAAAAGAAATACAGACCAGAATGCCCTGAGCTGCTCCTAGTCTCTCTTGGCTCTGGTAGGATTCTAAGCTTACATGACATATGAAATGAAGGTCTTTGTTTACCCATTCTTACATTTACCACTGTGTTATTACAGTCAATTTTCAGGCCTAATCCTGCCACCATCCTTAAATTTGATATTACTTTTAACATTTACCTTTTTTGCTATAATATTTGCTAAACTGAGAGGGATGTTCAGAGGGAAGGGACTGTTATCTCAGTCTTACAACATGAACATAATGTTGTTTTCCTTATGATTTCTAATTTCATTCCATTGTTATTGGAGAAGATACTTTGTATGGTTTTAATCTTTTTTTATTTATTGAGGCTTGTTTAGTGGCATAGCATATGGCCTATCCTGGAGAATACTCCATGTATACTTGAGAAGAAATTTGTATCATATTGTTGTGGGGTGGAGGGTTCTGTATATGTCTGTTAGATCTAGTTGGTTGACAGTGTTGTTCAAGTCCTGCCTTTCTTTACTGCTCTGCAAAGTTGTTCTATCCATTATTGAAAGTGGAGTATTGAAGTCCTATTATTGTAGACATATCTATTTCTCCCTTCAGATGTGTCAGTTTCTGCTTCATGTATTTTGCAGGTCTGCTGCTAGTTGTGTATATATTTATCAATTGTCATTTCTTCTTGAAAGATTTATATTTTCATCAATATATATTGTTAGGGAATTAATGTTTGTGTTCCCTCAAAAGTCATATGTTGCAGCCCTCCCCTCTAATATGATGGTATTTGGGGGTGGTTGGTATTTTGGCCTTTGGGAGGTACTTAGGTTTAGATGAAGTCATGAGGGTGGGGTCCTCATGGTGGAATTAGTGCCCTTATAAGAAAAAAATAGAGAGCTTGCTCTCTATCTCTCTACCATGTGAGCAACAAGGAAGTTGTCTATAAGGAACTTATAGACAACTATAAGTCGTTCTTCTATGAGGAAAAGGACTTCCACCAGAACTCAACAAACCATGCTGACACACTGATCTAAGACTTCGATACTCCAGAACTGTTGTTTAAGCCACCTAGAATATGGTCTTTTGTCATAGTAGCCTGAGCATATTAAGACATATAGTGTCCATCTTTTTCTCTTGTAACATTTTTTCTTACTTAAAATCTATTTTGTCTGATATCATCTATCCCAGCTCTTTTTCTGGTTACTATTTACATGGAAAATCTTTTTCTGTCCTCTCACTTTCAACCTACTTGTCTTTGAATCTAAACTGAGTCTCATGTAGACTCAGTTTATTTTTTTGTGTTTGTTTTTTTGTTTTTGTGTTACCATGTTATGTTAAGATATTTTTTCTTTTTTTATTGGGATGTAGTTGTTTTACAACGTTGTGTTAGTTTCTACTGTATAGCAAAGTGAAGTAGATAGAGTTCTCTGTGCTATACAGCAGGTTCTCATTAGTTATCTATTTTATACATATTAGTGTAAATATGTCAATCCCAATCTCCCAATTCATCCCATCCCCCCTTCCCTATCTTGATGTCCATACGTTTGTTCTCTACATCTGTGTCTGTATTTCTGCCTTGCAAACTGGTTCATCTGTACTATTTTTCTAGATTCCACATATATGTGTTAGCATACGGTATTCATTTTTCTCTTTCTGACTTACTTCACTCTGTATGACACTCTCTAAGTCCATCCACATCTCTACAAATGACCCAATTTCATTCCTTTATATGGCTGAGTAATATTCCATTGTATACATGTACCACATCTTCTTTACCCATTCCTCTGTTGATGGACATTTAGGTTGCTTCCATGACCTGGCTATTGTAAATAGTGCTGCAGTGAGCATTGCAGTGCATGTGTCTTTTTGAATTATGGTTTTCTCTGGGTATATGCCCAGTAGTGGGATTGCTGGGTCATATGGTAATTCTATGTTTAGTTTTTTAAGGATCTCCCTACTGTTCTCCATAGTGGCTGTATCAATTTACATTCCAGTCAAGAGTGTGAAAGGGTTCCCTTTTCTTCACACCCTCTCCAGCACTTATTGTTTGTAGATTTTCTGATGATGCCCATTCTGACTGGTGTGAGGTGATACCTCATTGTAGTTTTGATTTGCATTTCTCTAATAATTAGTGATGTTGAGCATCTTTTCATATTCCTCTTGGCCATCTGTATGTCTTCTTTGGAGAAACGTCTATTTAGGTCTTCTGCCCATTTTTTGATTGGGTTGTTTGATATTGAACTGCATGAGCTGTTTGTATATTTTGGAGATTAATCCTTTGTCCATAGATTGGTTTGCAACTATTTTCTCCCATTCTGAGGGTTGTCTTTTCATATTGTTCATGGTTTCCTTTGCTGTGCAAAAGCTTTTAAGTTTCATTAGGTCCCATTTGTTTATTTCTGTTTTTATTTCCATTACTGTAGGAGGTGGGTCAGAAAAGGTCTTGCTGTGATTTATGTCAAAGAGTGTTCTTCCTATGTTTTCCTCTAAAGAGTTTTATAGTGTCCGGGTCTTACATTTAGGTCTTTAAATGGATCGTGTTTTTAAATCCATTCTGCAAATCTCTCCCTTTTAATTGAGAGTTTAATCTATTTGCCTTTAAAGTGATTGATGATAATATATTAGTTTGCCAGGGCTGCCTTAATTAAGTACTACAGACTAGGTGGTTTAGCCAACAGAAATGTATTTTCTCACATTTCTAGAGGCTGTAAGTCTGAGGTCAAGGTGTTGGGAAAGTTGATGTATTTTTTCTGAGGCTTCTCCCATTGGCTTGTAGATGGCCGTTTTTCTCCCTGGGTCTTCACCTGGCCTTCCCTCTATATATGTCTGTGTCCTAATCTCTTCTTACTAAGACACTAGTCATACTGGATTAGGGCATACTCTGATCATCTCATTTTAGCTTAATTACCACTTTAAAAACCATATCTCCAAATAAGGTCACATTCTCAGGTACTGGTGGTTGTGACACTTGAATATATGAATTTTAGGAGAACATAATTCAGTCTGTAACAGATAAGGGAGGACTTTTGCCATTTTGTCTTTTGGCATTTCTGATAATGGAGCTGGAAAACAACTCCATTACTTCCCTATTTTATATTTAATTGATTTTTGTAGTGCACCACGTGCCTTTTCATTTCTTTTGTATATATTTTTAGCTATTTTCTTAGTTGTTACCCTTGGGATTATAATTAATATCTTAAACTTGTAACACACTAGTTTGAATTAATAATACCACTTTAACTTCAGTAATATACAGATTCTGCTCCTGTGCATCTACATGCCTCCCCATATATGTTTTATCACAAATTACATCTTATATATTGTGTGTCCATTAACATAGATTTATAATTATCATTTTATACATTTGTCTTTTAGATCATAAAGGAAGAAAATAGAAGTTCCAAAACAAAAAGAGAACAATTTTGGCTTTTATATTTATTTATGCAGTTACTTTTACTAGTGTTCTTTACTTTATCATGTTGCTTGAGTTATTGTACAGTGTTCTTTCATTTCAGCCTGAAGGACTCTTTTCAGCATTTCTTACAGGCAATTCTAATAGCAGTGAACTCCCTCAGTGCTTACCTGGGAATGTCTTAATTTCTTCTTTTTTTGAAAGGATAGTTTTGCCAAGTATAGAAATCTTGGATGACAGGTATTTTTTTTCTTTTTAGCACTTTAAATATGTCATCCCACTGCTTCTGAACCTTATGGTTGCTGATATGAAATTAGCTGTTAATCCTATTGAGTATCTCTTTGTACATAACAAGTTGCTTCTCTGTTGTGGCTTTCAAGAGTTTTCTTCTTGTTTTTGGCTTTCAAAGGTTTGAATATAGCTTCTCTCAGTATGGGTCTCTTTCAGTTTATCCTACTTGGAGTTCATTGAGCTTCTCAGTTTATCTTTTCCTGTGTGTGGACTCAAAATAATACCTGACGTACCTTGGTTTCAGCCTGAAGAACTTCCCATAATATTTCTTATATAGTAGGTCTGCAGGGGATGGATCCTCTCAGTTTTTATCTAAGAGTATCTTCATTTCATCTTTACTTTTTATTTATAATATTTTAATTAATAGCCTATTTTTTGAACAATTTTAGGTTTACAGAAAAAAATTGAGAAAAAAAAGAGTTCCCATATATCTCCCTCAGTCAACCCCCAATTTTCCCTATTATCAACATCTTGCTCTATCGAAGTACAATTGTTAAAACAGATGAGCCAATATTGACACATTATTATTAACTGAAGTCCTTAGTTTACATTAGAGTTCACTCTTTATGTTATACATTCTATGGATTTTGGCAAATGTATAATGACATGTATCCATCATGTATACCAATCTATCATCATATATACCAATATACTTTGTATCCTGCAACCTTTCTATAATTGCTTGTTAATTCAAGGAGTTCTTTTGATTTTTCAGGATTTTCTACATAGACAATCATGTCATCTATGAAGTAAGATAATTTTGTTTCTTTTTTCTTGGTATATACACCTCTTATTTTCTTTTTCTTGTCTTATTGCATTATCTAGGACTTTCAGAATGATGTTGAAAAGTAATGGTGAGAGGGAATATCCTTGTCTTGTTCCTGATCTTATCTTGTTCCTGATCTTAGTGGGAAACTGAGTTTCTCACCATCAAGTATGATGTTAACTGTAGGGATTTTGTAAGATATTCTTTATCAACTTGAAGAAGTTCCCCCATCCTAGTTTGCTGAGAGTTTTTATCATGAATGAGTGTTGGATTTTGTCAGATGTTTTTTCTGCATCTATTAATATGATTATGTGATTTTTTTTTAGCCTGTTGATGTGATGGCTTACATATTAATTGATGTTTGAATGATGAACCAGATTTGCATACCTGAGATAAACCCTACTTATTGTAGTATATACATTGTTGTATTTCTTTGCTAATGTTTTATACAGGTTTTTGCATCTATGTTCACGAAAAATATTGATCTGCAGTTTTCTTTTCATATAATACCTATGTCTGATTCTGGTATTAGGGTAATACTGGCCTCATAGAATGAATTAGGAAATACTCCCTCTGCTTCTGTTTTCTGGAGTAGATTGTAGAGAACTGGTATAATATCTTCCTTAAATGTTTGAACCCATCTGGTCATGGTACTTTCTACTTGGGGAGGTTATTAATTATTGACTCAATTTCTTTAATAGATATAGGCCTATCCAGATTGTCTATTTCTCCTTGTGTGGGTTTTAGTAGACTGTGTCTTTCACATAATCAGTCCTTTTCATCTAGCTTATCAAATTCATGGGCATAGAGTTGTTAATAATATTCCTGTATTATCCTTTTAATGTCCATAGCATCAGTAGTGATAACCCCTATTTCATTTCTGAAACTTTGTAACATTTTTGTCTCCTCTCTTTTTTTCTTAATTAACCTGACTAGAGGTATATTAATTTTACTGAACTTTTCAAAGAACCAGTTATTTTGTTGATTTCCTCTATTGAAGTCCCATTATCAGTTTCATTGACTTCTCTAATTTTTATTATTTCTTTTCTTCTTACTTTAGATTTAATTTGCTCACTTTTTACCTAAAGTGCAAGCATATATGATTGATTTAAGGTATTTCTTCTTTCCTACTATATGCATTCAATGCTACTGCTTTAACTGTATCCCACAAATTTTGATAAGTTTTGCTTTCATTTACATTTAGTTCAAAATATTTTTAAATTTCTCTTGAGATTTCTTCTTGAGTCATGTGTTATAGAAGTATGCTGTTTAATCTCCAAGTGTTTTGGGGATTTTCCAGCTATCTTTCTGTTGTTGATTTCTGGTTTAATTCCATTGTGGTCTGAGAGCATACACTGTATGATTTCTGTTCTTTGAAATTTGTTAAGATGTGTTTTATGACCCAGAATGTGGTCTGTCTTGGTATATGTTCCACATCAACTTGAGGATAATCTGTCATTTGCTGTTGTAAGATGAAGTCGTCTGTAGATGTCAGTTATATCCAGTAGATCACTGGTGCTGTTGAGTTCACCAGTGTCTTTACCAACTTTCTGCCTACTTGATCTATTTCTGATAGAGGGCTGTTGAGGTTGCCAACTATATAGTCAACTCCTCTATTTCTCCTTGAAGTTCTGTCAGTTTTTGCCTCACATAGTTTGATGCTCTTTTGTTAGGCATATACACATTAAGAATTGTTATGTCTTGGAAAATTGACCCTTTATCATTATGTAATGCCTCTCTTTATGTCTGATTATTTTCCTTACTCTGAAGTCCGCTTTGTCTAAAATTACTAAAGTGGGGCTTCCCTGGTGGTGCAGTGGTTGAGAGTCCACCTGCCGATGCAGGGGACATGGGTTCATGCCCCGGTCTGGGAAGATCCCACATGCCGCAGAGCGGCTGGGCCCATGAGCCATGGCTGCTGAGCCTGCACTTCTGGAGCCTGTGCTCTGCAATGGGAGAGGCCACAACAGTGAGAGGCCCGTGTACTGCAAAAAAATAAATAAATAAATAAAATTACTAAAGTGACTCTGGCTTTCCTTTGATTATTGTTACTATGGTATATCTTTCTCCATTCTTTTACTTTTAGTCTGTGTATGTCTTTATATTTAAAGTAGGTTACTTGTAGACAGCATGTAGTTGTCTTATTTTTTGATCCATTCTGACAATCTGTTTTTTTTTTTTTTTTTGCGGTATGCGGGCCTCTCACTGTTGTGGCCTCTCCCGTTGCGGGGCACAGGCTCCGGACGTGCAGGCCCAGCGGCCATGGCTCACGGGCCCAGCCGCTCCGCGGCATGTGGGATCCTCCCGGTCCGGGGCACGAACCCGCGTCCCCTGCATCGGCAGGCGGACTCCCAACCACTGCGCCACCAGGGAGGCCCTGACAATCTGTTTTTTAACTGATGTATTTATACCTTTGATGTTTAAAGTAATTATTGATATAATTTTATTAATATTTACCATGTTGGTTACTGTTTTATATTCATTACTCTTGTTCTTTATTCCTATTTTTATCTTACAGTCTTTTTCTGTCTTCTCTGGTTTTAATTAAGTATTTTTATATGACACCATTTTTTATATTCCCTTAGTATATCAATAATCCTACTTTTTAATATTTTTAGTAGTTGCCCACTAAAGAGAGTTTGCACTATATATACATACACAACTAATCCAGGTCCACTTTCTTTTTTTTTTTTTTTTTAACATCTTTATTGGGGTATAATTGCTTTACAATAGTGTGTTAGTTTCTGCTTTATAACAAAGTGAATCAGTTATACATATACATATGTTCCCATATGTCTTCCCTCTTGCCTCTCCCTCCCTCCCACTCTCCCTATCCCACCCCTACAGGCTGTCACAAAGCACCAAGCTAATATCCCTGTGCCATGCGGCTGCTTCCCACTAGCTATCTACCTTACTACGTTTGTTAGTGTGTATATGTCCATGACTCTCTATCGCCCTGTCAAAGCTCACCCTTCCCCCTCCCCATATCCTCAATTCCATTCTCCAGTAGGTCTGAGTCTTTATTCCTGTCTTACCCCTAGGTTCTTCATGAAATTTTTTTTCTTAAATTCCATATATATGTGTTAGCATACGGTATTTGTCTCTTTATTTCTGACTTACTTCACTCTGTATGACAGACTCTAGGTCTATCCATCTCATTACAAATAGCTCAATTTCGTTTCTTTTTAAGGCTGAGTAATATTCCATTGTATATATGTACCACATCTTTTTTATCCATTCATCCAATGATGGACACTTAGGTTGTTTCCATCTCCTGGATATTGTAAATAGAGCTGCAGTGAATATTTTGGTACATGACTCTTTTTGAATTTTGGTTTTCTCAGGGTATATGCCCAGTACTGGGATTGCAGGGTCATATGGTAATTCTTTTTTTTTTTTTTTTTTTTTTATTTTTTTATTTTTTAAATATCTTTATTGGGGTATAATTGCTTTACAATGGTGTGTTAGTTTCTGCTTTACAACAAAGTGAATCAGCTATACATATACATATGTTCCCATATGTCTTCCCTCTTGCGTCTCCCTCCCTCCCACTCTCCCCATCCCCCCCTTCCAGGCTGTCACAAAGCACCGAGCTAATATCCCTGTGCCTTGCGGCTGCTTCCCCCCAGCTATCTACCTTACTACGTTTGTTAGTGTGTATATGTCCATGACTCTCTCTCGCCCTGTCAAAACTCACCCTTCCCCCTCCCCATATCCTTAAGTCCGTTCTCCAGTAGGTCTGCGTCTTTATTCCTATCTTACCCCAAGGTTTTTCATGACATTTTTTTCCCTTAAATTCCATATATATGTGTTAGCATACAGTATTTGTCTTTTTCTTTCTGACTTACTTCACTCTGTATGACAGATTCTAGGTCTATCCATCTCATTACAAATAGCTCAATTTCATTTCTTTTTAAGGCTGAGTAATATTCCATTGTGTATATGTGCCACATCTTCTTTATCCATTCATCCGATGATGGGCGCTTAGGTTGTTTCCATGTCCTGGCTATTGTAAATAGAGCTGCAATGAACATTTTGGTACATGACTCTCTTTGAATTTTGGTTTTCTCAGGGTATATGCCAAGTAGTGGGATTGCTGGGTCATATGGTAATTCTATTTGTAGTTTTTTAAGGAACCTCCATACTGTTCTCCACAGTGGCTGAACCAATTCACATTCCCACCAGCAGTGCAAGAGTGTCCCCTTTTCTCCACACCCTCTCCAGCATTTATTGTTTCTTGATTTTTTGATGATGGCCATTCTGACTGGTGTGAGATGATATCTCATTGTAGTTTTGATTTGCATTTCTCTAATGATTAATGATGTTGAGCATTCTTTCATGTGTTTGTTGGCATTCTGTATATCTTCTTTGGAGAAATGTCTATTTAGGTCTTCTGCCCATTTTTGGATGGGGTTGTTTGTTTTTTTGTTATTGAGCTGCATGAGCTGCTTGTAAATTTTGGAGATTAATCCTTTGTCAGTTGCTTCATTTGCAAATGTTTTCTCCCATTCTGAGGGTTGTCTTTTGGTCTTGGTTATGGTTTCCTTTGCTGTGCAAAAGCTTTGAAGTTTCATTAGGTCCCATTTGTTTATTTTTGTTTTTATTTCTATTACTCTAGGAGGTGGGTCAGAAAGGACCTTGCTGTGATTTATGTCATAGAGTGTTCTGCCTATGTTTTCCTATAAGAGTTTGATAGTTTCTGGCCTTACATTTAGGTCTTTAATCCATTTTGAGCTTATTTTTGTGTATGGTGTTAGGGAGTGATCTAATCTCATACTTTTACATGTACCTGTCCAGTTTTCCCAGCACCATTTATTGAAGAGGTTATCCTTTCTCCACTGTACATTCCTGCCACCTTTATCAAAGATAAGGTGTCCATATGTGCGTGGGTTTATCTCTGGGCTTTCTATCCTGTTCCATTGATCTATCTTTCTGTTTTTGTGCAGATACCATACTGTCTTGATTACTGTAGCTTTGTAGTATAGTCTGAAGTCAGGGAGCCTGATTCCTCCAGCTCCTTTTCTCGTTCTCAAGATTGCTTTGGCTGTTCGGGGTCTTTTGTGTTTCCATACAAATTGCGAAATTTTTTGTTCTAGTTCTGTGAAAAATGCCAGTGGTAGTTTGATAGGGATTGCATTGAATCTGTAGATTGCTTTGGGTAGTAGAGTCATTTTCACAATGTAGATTCTTCCCATCCAAGAACATGGTATATCTTTCCATCTATTTGTATCATCTTTAATTTCTTTCATCAGTGTCTTATAATTTTCTGCATACAGGTCTTTTTCTCCTTAGGTAGGTTTATTCCTAGATATTTTATTCTTTTTGTTGCAGTGGTAAATGGGAGTGTTTTCTTGATTTCACTTTCAGATTTTTCATCATTAGTATATAGGAATGCCAGAGATTTCTGTGCATTAATTTTGTATCCTGCTACTTTACCAAATTCAGTGATTAGCTCTAGTAGTTTTCTGGTAGCATCTTTAGGATTCTCTATGTATAGTATCATGCAAACAGTGACAGCTTTACTTCTTCTTTTCCGATTTGGATTCCTTTTATTTCCTTTTCTTCTCTGATTGTTGTGGCTAAAACTTCCAAAACTATGTTGAATAAGAGTGGTGAGAGTGGGCAACCTTGTCTTGTTCCTGATCTTAGTGGAAATGCTTTCAGTTTTTCACCATTGAGGATGATGTTGGCTGTGGGCTTGTCATATATGGCCTTTATTATGTTGAGGAAAGTTCCCTCTATGCCTACTTTCTGCAAGGTTTTTATCATAAATGGGTGTTGAATTTTGTCGAAAGCTTTCTCTGCATCTATTGAGATAATCATATAGTTTTTCACCTTCAATTTGTTAATATGGTTTATCACATTGATAGATTTGCGTATATTGAAGAATCCTTGCATTCCTGGAATAAACCCCACTTGATCATGGTGTATGATCCTTTTATTGTGCTGTTGGATTCTGTTTGCTAGTATTTTGTTGAGGATTTTTGCATCTATGTTCATCAGTAATATTGGCCTGTAGTTTTCTTTCTTTGTGACATCCTTGTCTGGTTTTGGCATCAAGGTGATGGTGGCCTCGTAGAAGGAATTTGGGAGTGTTCCTCCCTCTGCTATATTTTGGAAGAGTTTGAGAAGGACAGGTGTTATCTCTCCTCTAAACGTTTGATAGAATTCACCTGTGAAGCCATCTGGTCCTGGGCTTTTGTTTGTTGGAAGATTTTTAATCACAGTTTCAATTTCAGTGCTTGTGATTGGTCTGTTCATATTTTCTATTTCTTCCTGATTTAGTCTTGGCAGATTGTGCATTTCTAAGAATTTCTCCATTTCTTCCAGATTGTCCATTTTATTGGCATAGAGTTGCTTGTAGTAATCTCTCGTGATTTTTTTTATTTCTGCAGTGTCAGTTGTTACTTCTCCTTTTTCATTTCTAATTCTATTGATCTGAGTCTTCTCCCTTTTTCTCTTGATGAGTCTGGCTAGTGGTTTATCTATTTTGTTTGTCTTCTCAAAGAACCAGCTTTTAGTTTTATTGATCTTTGCTATTGTTTCCTTCATTTCTTTTTCATTTATTTCTGATCTGATTTTTATGATTTCTTTCCTTCTGCTTGCCTTGGGGGTTTTTGTTCTTCTTTCTCTAATTGCTTGAGGTGCAAGGTTAGGTTGTTTATTCGAGATGTTTCCTGCTTCTTAAGGTGGGCTTGTGTTGCTATATACTTCCCCCTTAGAACTGCTTTTGCTGCATCCCATAGGTTCTGGGTCATTGTGTCTCCACTGTCATTTGTTTCTAGGTATTTTTTGATTTCCTCTTTGATTTCTTCAGTGATCACTTCATTATTAAGTAGTGTATTGTTTAGCCTCCATGTGTTTGTATTTTTTACAGATCTTTTCCTGTAATTGATATCTAGGCTCATGGCGTTGTGGTCAGAAAAGATACTTGATACAATTTCAATTTTCTTAAATTTACAAAGGCTTGATTTGTGACCCAAGATATGATCTATCCTGGAGAATGTTCCATGAGCACTTGAGAATAATGTGTATTCTGTTGCTTTTGGATGGAGTGTCCTATAAATATCAATTAAGTCCATCTTGTTTAATGTATCATTTAAAGCTTGTGTTTCCTTATTTATTTTCATTTTGGATGATCTGTCCATGGGTGAAAGTGGGGTGTTAAAGTCCCCTACTATGAATCTGTTACTGTCGATCTCCCCTTTAATGGCTGTTAGTATTTGCCTTATGTATTGAGGTGCTCCTATGTTGCATGCATAAATATTTACAATTGTTATATCTTCCTCTTGGATCGATCCCTTGATCATTATGTAGTGTCCTTCTTTGTCTCTTTTAATAGTCCTTATTTTAAAGTCTATTTTGTCTGATATGAGAATTGCTACTCCAGCTTTCTTTTGGTTTCCATTTGCATGGAATATCTTTTTCCATCCCCTTACCTTCAGTCTGTATGTGTCTCTAGGTCTGAAGTGGGTTTCTTGTAGACAGCATATATAAGGGTCTTGTTTTTGTATCCATTTAGCCAATCTGTGTCTTTTGGTGGGAGCATTTAATCCATTTACATTTAAGGTAATTATCGATATGTATGTTCCTATTCCCATTTTCTAAATTGTTTTGGGTTCGTTATTATAGGTCTTTTCCTTCTCTTGTGTTTCTTGCCTAGAGAAGTTCCTTTAGCATTTGTTGTAAAGCTGGTTTGGTGGTGCTGAACTCTCTCAGCTTTTGCTTGTCTGTAAAGGTTTTAATATCTCCATCAAATCTGAATGAGATCCTTGCTGGGTACCGCAATTTGGTTGCAGGTTTTTCTCCTTCATCACTTTCAGTATGTCCTGCCACTCCCTTCTGGCTTGTAGGGTTTCTGCTGAGAGTTCCGCTGTTAACCTTATGGGGATTCCCTTGTGTGTTATTTGTTGTTTTTCCCTTGCTGCTTTTAATATGTTTTCTCTGTGTTTAATTTTTGACAGTTTGATTAATATGTGTCTTGGCGTATTTCTCCTTGTATTTATCCTGTATGGGACTCTCTGTGCTTCCTGGACTTGATTAACTATTTCCTTTCCCATATTAGGGAAGTTTTCAACTATAATCTCTTCAAATATTTTCTCAGTCCCTTTCTTTTTCTCTTCTTCTTCTGGAACCCCTATAATTCGAATGTTGGTGCGTTTAATGTTGTCCCAGAAGTCTCTGAGACTGTCCTCAGTTCTTTTCATTCTGTTTTCTTTATTCTGCTCTGCAGTAATTATTTCCACTACTTTATCTTCCAGGTCACCTATCCATTCTTCTGCCTCAGTTATTCTGCTATTGATCCCTTCTAGAGTATTTTTAATTTCATTTATTGCATTGTTCATCATTGCTTGTTTCATCTTTATTTCTTCTAGGTCCTTGTTAACTGTTTCTTGAATTTTGTCCATTCTATTTCCAAGATTTCAGATCATCCTTACTATCATTATTCTGAATTCTTTTTCAGGTAGACTGCCTATTTCCTCTTCATGTTTTAGGTCTGGTGCATTTTTATATTGCTCCTTCATCTGCTGTGTGTTTTTCTGTCTTCTCATTTTGCTTATCTTACTGTGTTTGGGGTCTCCTTTTTGCAGGCTGCAGGTTTGTAGTTCCCATTGTTTTTGATGTCTGTCTCCAGTGGCTAAGGTTGTTTCAGTGGGTTGTGTAGGCTTCCTGGTGGAGGGGACTAGTGCCTGTGTTCTGGTGGATGAGGCTGGATCTTGTCTCTCTAGTGGGCAGGTTCACGTCTGGTGGTGTGTTTTGGGGTGTCTGTGGCCTTATTATGATTTTAGGCAGCCTCTCTGCTAATGGGTGGGGTTGTGTTCCTGTTTTGCTAGTTGTTTGGCATAGGTTGTCCAGCACTGTGGCTTGCTGGTCGTTGAATGAAGCTGGGTGCTGGTGTTAAGATGGAGGTCTCTGGGAGATTTCCGCCGTTTAATATTATGTGGAACTGGGAGGTCTCTTGTTGACCAGTGACCTGTAGTTGGCTCTCCTACCTCAGAGGCAGAGCCCTGACTCCTGGCTGGAGCACCAAGAGCCTTTCATCCACACGGCTCAGAATAAAAGGGAGAAAAAGTAGAGAGAATTAGTAGAAGTATGAGGAAAGAAAGAAGGAGGAAAGGAAGGAAGGAAGAACGAAGCAAAGAAGGAAAGAAAGGAGGGAGGGAGGGAGGGAGGAAGGAAGGAAGGAGGGAGAGAAGGAAAAAAGAAAGAAAGAAGATACAGTAAAAATAAAATAAAGTATAATATAGTTATTGAATTAAAAAAATATTTAGAAAAAAAAAAAGGGACAGATTCAACCTTAGGACCAATGTTGGAAGCAAAGCTATACAGATAAAGTCTTACACAGAAGCATACACATACACCCTCACAAAAACTGGTAAAGGGGGGAAAATCATAAATCTTGCTCTCAGAGACCACCTCCTCAATTTGGGGTGATTCGTTGTCTAAAGGAGGGAAGGAAGGAAGGAAAGAAAGAAAGAACAAAGGTAAAGTATAATAAAGTTATTACAATTAAAATTAATTATTAAGAAAAAAAGTTTTTTAAAAAAAACCATGGACGGAAAAAGCCCTAGGACAAATGGTGGAAGCAAGATTATACAGACAAGATCTCACACAGAAGCATACACGTACACATTCACAAAAAGAGGAAAAGGGAAAAAAATCATAGATCTCGCTCCTAAAGTCCACCTCTTTAATTTGGGATCCTTCCTTGTCTATTCAGGTATTCCACAGATGCAGGGTACATCAAGTTGATTGTGGAGCTTTAATCCGCTGTTTCTGAGGCTGCTGGGAGAGATTTCCCTTTCTCTTCTTTGTTCTCACAGCTCAGAGGAGCTCAGGTTTGGATTTGGCCCTGCCTCTGCGTGTAGGTCGCTGGAGGGCGTCTGTTTTTGCTCAGACAGGACGGGGTTAAAGGAGCCACTGATTCGGGGGCTCCGGCTCACTCAAGCCGGGGATGGGGTGGGGAGGGGCACTGCGTGCGGGGCGGGCTTGCGGCGGCAGAGGCCGGCGTGACGTTGCACCAGCCTGAGGCGCACCGTGCGTTCTCCCGGGGAAGTTGTCCCTGGATCCCGGGAACCTGGCAGTGGCGGGCTGCACAGGCTCCGCGGAAGAGGGGTGTGGAGAGTGACCTGTGCTCGCACACAGGCCCCTTGGTGGCGGCAGCAGCAGCCTTAGCGTCTCCTGCCTGTCTCTGGGGTTCGCGCTTTTAGCCGCGGCTCGCACCCGTCTCTGGGGTTCGCGGTTTTAGCCGCGGCTCGCGCCCGTCTCCGGAGTTCCTTTAAGCAGCGCTCTTAAACCCCTCCCCTCGCGCACCAGGAAACAAAGAGGGAAGAAAAGGTCTCTTGCCTCTTCGGCAGGTCCAGACTTTTCCCCGGACTCCCTCCCGGCTAGCCATGGTGCACTAACCCCTTCAGGCTATGTTCAAGCCGCCAACCCCAGTCCTCTCCCTGCGCTCAGTCCGAAACCAAAACCCGAGCCTCAGCTCGCAGACACGCCCGCCCCGGCGGGTGAGCAGACAAGCCTCTCGGGCTGGTGAGTGCCGGTCAGCATCTATCCTCTGTGCGGGAATCTCCCTGCTTTGCCCTCCACACCCGTTGCTGTGCACTCCTCCGCGGTCCCGAAGCTCCCCCCTCCGCCTCCCGCAGTCTCCGCCCGCGAAGGGGCTTCCTAGTGTGTGGAAACTTTTCCTCCTTCACAACTCCCTCCCACTCGTTCTGGTGCCGTCCTTATTCTTTTGTCTCTGTTTTTTCTTTTTTTCTTTTGCCCTACCCAGGTACGTGAGGAGTTTCTTGCCTTTTGGGAGGTCTGAGATCTTCTGCCAGCCTTCAGTAGGTGTTCTGTAGGAGTTGTTACACGTGTAGATGTATTTCTGGTGTATCCGTGGGGAGGAAGGCGATCTCCGCGTCTTACTCTTCCGCCATCTTCAAGCCCCCCCCAGGTCCACTTTCAAATAACACAATACCACTTCCCAGGTAGAATAATGACATTATTACAGAATATTTATAATTCCTACCCCCATCCCTTCCTTATAACATTGTTGCCATTCATATTACTTATCCATAAACCGTAATCATGGAATACATTACTTTTATTAACAAACTGTTACCTGTTAGATCAGTTGAGAATAGAAGAAATAAAAGATTTTATTTTGCCTTCATTTATTCCTTCTCAAACACTCTTCCTTTATATAGATCCAGGTTTCTTATCTGTAGCATTATACTTCTTTCTAAAGAACTTATTTTAACATTTCTTGCAAGGTGGGTCTACTGGTGACAAATTCCCTCAATTTTTCATCTAAGAAAGTCTTTATTTCTCCTTCATTTTTGAAGGACAATTTTGCTGGGTACGGATGGAATTGCGGGTTGGTAGTCCTTTTCTTTTAACATTTTAAATATTTCATTCCATTCTTTTCTTGGCTTGCATAGTTTCTAAGGAGATGTCTGATACAACTCTTATCCTTGCTCCTTTATATGTAAGGTATTTTTCCCCTCTGGCTTCTTTCAAGATTTTTCCTTGATCTTCTGCAGTTTGAATATGAGATGACTAAGTGTAGATTTGTGGGTATTTATCCAGTTTTGTATTCTCTGAGCTTTTTCAGTCTATGAGTTTGATGCCTTTCATTAATTTGGGGGGATTCTGTTGTCATTATTGCTTTAAATATTTCCTCGGCTCCTTTCTCTCTTTACCTTCTGATATTTCTATTATGGGTCTATTGCCCCTTTTGTAATTGTCCCATAGTTCTTGGATATTCTGTTCTTTTTTCTTTTTTTCTTTTAGTTTTGGAAGTTACTACTGATATTTCTATTATGGGTCTATTGCCCCTTTTGTAATTGTCCCATAGTTCTTGGATATTCTGTTCTTTTTTCTTTTTTTCTTTTAGTTTTGGAAGTTTCTACTGATATTTCTTCAATCTTCATTGATGGTTTCCTCAGCCATGTCCAGTCATTGATGAGCCCATCAAAGGCATTCTTCATTTCTGTTATGATATTTTGGCTTTCTACCATTTCCTTTTGATATTTTTCTTACAGTTTCCATTTCTCTGCTAACATTATCCATCTATTCTTTCATGTTGTCCACTTTTTTCATAAGAGCAAGTAGTATATTTATCATAGTTTATTTATATTCCCAGTCTGATCATTTCTACATCTCTGCCATTTCTGAGTCTGGTTCTGATGCTTGCTCTGCCTTTTCAAACTTTTTTTGTCTTTTAGTATGACTTCTAATTTTTGTTTGAAAACTACACATGATGCACTAGTGAAAGGAACTGAGGTAAATAGGCCTTTAAAGTGAGATTTTATTTTCATTTGGCTGTGTTTACTGTTTGCTGTAGCTGTTGGAAATTGAAGGCTAAACGTTCCTTGGCGTCCTTGATTTTGTCTGGCCTATTTTCCTTGAATTTCCCTATAGACTTCTTAGATATCACCTGAGGTGCACAGTTCTTTCAGTTGTATTCCTCATATTATAATACAGAAGCCTTATTGATGTAGTGGCAGGGTGCTGGGGGACTAGAAGTGTTCTATAGTATTGTGATTAGGCTTAAGGTTTTTATTTAGCCTGTGTTCCTGGGCTGTGCTCTACACAAGTGCTTCTCAATTTTGTTTTGTTTTGTTTTCCACTTTACATGGGACAGGAAAGCTAGAGGGTTCTAGAATTGTGTATTTCCCTTCTCCAAGATTGGTTGGCCTCTGGTAATACCCCAATAGGTTAGGCTCTGGTACAATAGTTTCTCTTGAGAGAAGGCTTTGTTAAGAAGAACAGAATGTTCTGGGCATATTTAAATGTGACTCTTCTTCCCTTTCTCCTGCCAGAAAATGAGGAGATTTTTCTGAAATCACTGTGAGAACCTGATAGGGCTTCTGGTAATAAAAGTCATAAAAGTGTGGGAGTCTCTGCCAAGACTGGGCCCCTTTGGAATTTTGAACTCTCAAACTTGTCCCACTGAGCTTCCAACAGTTCATCAGTTTAAGTTCAGGTATTGCTATCCTAGTCCTAGTTCCCACAAAGTTTTCCTCTCCTGCATTTCTACTCTGGTAAATTGTACACAAGGTTTCCAGTTTCTCTAGATCCTCACCAACATTCATTATTTTCCATTTTATTCATAATAGCCACCCTAATGAGTGTGAAGTGATATCTCATTGTGGTTTTGATTTGTATTTCTGTAATGACTAGTGGTGTTGAGCATTTTTACATTTGCTTATTGGCCCTTTGTATATTAGGTTAGGGTATTTGTATATTACTTTGCCCATTTTGTAACTAGCTTGTTTATTTATTGTTGAGTTGTGGGTGTTTTATATATATTCTCGTTATTAATTCCTTATCAAATATGTGATTTGCAAATATTTTCTGCCATCCTCTAGATTTTCTTCACACTCTATTGACAGTGTCATTTGATGCATAAAAGATGTTAATTTTGATGAAGTTCAGTTAAACTATTCTCCCCTTTTTGCCTGGGCTTTCATTGTCATATGTAAGAAATAACTGCAAAATCCAGTGTCATGAAGACTGTCTCCTATGTTTTCTTCTAAGACTTTTATGGTCGTCGCTCCTATGTTTAGTTCTTTGATCCATTTTGAGTTAATTTTTGCATATGGCATAAATTTAGGATCCAACTTAATTCTTTTGCATATGGATATCCAGTTTTCCTTGCAATATTTATTGAAAAGTCCTTTTTCCCCATTGAATGGTTGGTACTCTTGTCAAAAATCTGTCATGGAGGACTTCCGTGGTGGTGCAGTGGTTGGGAGTCCGCCTGCCAATGCAGGCGACCCGGGTTCGAGCCCTGGTCTGGGAGGATTCCACATGCCATGGAGCAACTAAGCCTGTGTGCCACAACTACTGAGCCTGTGCTCTAGAGCCCGTGAGCCACAACTACTGAGACCACGTGCTGCAACTACTGAAGCCTGTGTGCCTAGGGCCTGTGCTCTGCAACAAGAGAAGCCACAGCAATGAGAAGCCCACACACCGCAACAAAGAGTAGCCCCTGCTCTCCACAACTAGAGAAAGCCTGCGCGCAGCAACGAAGACCCAACCCAGCCCAAAATAGATAAAGTAAATTTTTTTAAAAAAAGAATATTTTATTTAAAAAAATCTGTTGTGGATATTCGAGGGTTTATTTCTGGGCTCTCTGTTCTATTCCATTGGTCTATATGTCTTTATGCAAGTACCATATTCTTTTTGGTTATTGTTGCTTTTTAGTAAGTTTTGAAATCAGGAAATGTGAGTCCTTCATATTTGTTTCTCATTTTCAAGATTTTTTTGGCTAATAGGAGTCTCTTGGGATTCCATATGAATTTTAAGATGGATTTTTCTATTTCTATAGAAAAAGTCACTGGGATTCTGATAAGGATTGCATTGAATCTGTGATCATTTTGGATGATATTGTCATCTTAACAATATTAAGTCTTCCAGTCCATGAACATAGGATTCTTTGCATTTATTTAGGTCTTTAATTTCTTGTAGCATCATTTTGTAACTTTATGTGTACAAGTCTTTTGCCTTCTTGCTTAAATTTATTAAGTATTTTATTCTTTTTGAAACTATTGGAAATGTAATTGTTTTCTTAATTTCTCTTTTGAATTGTTTGCTGTTCTTGTATAGAAATGCAACTGAATTTTGCATGTTGATTTCATATCCTGAAATATTCCTGAATTTGTTCATCAACTCTAACAGGATTTTTTGTGGATTCTTTAAGGTTTTCTGCACATAAGATATTGTCACCTGCAAAGAGAGATAATTCTTCCTTTTTATTTGGATACCTTTTATTTCTTTTCTTGCTTAATTGCTCTGTCTAGAATTTCCAGTAATATGTTGAATAGAAGTGGCAAGCATGGGCATCATTGCCTTCCTTCTGTCTTAGAGGAAAAGCTTACAGTCTTTCACCATTTAGTATGATGTTAGTTGTGGATACTTTTTTAACCTAAAACCAGGGAGAGTGGGGTCTGCTAATATTCCCCATCGGTCAAATCAACCAAGAATATATCTGCCCTAGGAAGCTGGAAAGGTAAGAACTGCCACTCAGTTGTCAAACCAACTATAACAGCTCTCCCACGATATAGATGTGTGCCAGAAAGGGGGGCTGCACTCTTCACCAACTGTGCTGCCTATTTTGCAGAAGTTGTAGGTAGGGAAATGGGTGCTGCCCTGCTGCCACCACCCACTTGATATAGGCATTCTATAACACAGAGCTGTGGAAAATGGGATCTGCCTATTTTCACCATCTGCCAAAACTACCCAGAAGAGCCGTTCCACTCTAAGTATCTGGAAGATATGGGAACTGCCTGACACTCAGCTCCCAAGCTTGCTTAAACAGTTCTTCCACAAGGCAGAGCTGTGGATATGAGTATAGTGCCTAGCTCTAATACCAAGGCTTCCCACTGTTCTTACTTATTTTCAATAGATTTTGTTGAATGAATACTTCTCAGTCTGTTGTAAACCCTTTGATCAATCTCTAGAACATTTGAATGATTGTACTTACTAATACTGACAAATTTAATAGTTGTCTCTCCAGGGAAGAGACTTTCATAAGGTCCTCACATTGGCATTCTGGATGGGTTCTTACTATCTTGATGGTATCTTTGACACACAAAACTTTTAACTTGATTAAGTCAAACTTATCTCTTAAAATTTTCTTTCTTGTGCCTTTTACATCATATCTAAGAGGGCTTTGCCTAACTCAAGATTATAGAGGTGTACTCCTGTGCTTTCTTCTAGTTGTTTTAAAGTTTAATTTCTTATGATTCAGTCTTTGATCCGTTTTGAGTTAGTTTTTGTGTATGGTGTGAGATAGGGGTCCAAATTTATCATTTTTCTTTTGGATATCCAATTTTCCCATCACCATATGTTGTAAATGCTATTACATGAGTCTTATAACTCATGAATACATATGGGATATTTTCCATTTATTTACCTCTTCTTTAATTTATTTTAGCAATGACCAGGGATCAAGCCCGGACCCCCGGCAGTGGAAGCACAGAGTCCTAACCACTGGACCACCAAGGAATTCCCTTTAGCAGTGTTTCTTAGTTTTCAGTTTACACATCTCATACTTCTCTTGTTAAAGTTATTCCTAAATATTTTATTCTTAAATCTGTGTGAATAGGAATAAATTAGGAGGATGGGATTAACATATAAAAAGAAAAAATCTATTGTGAATGGAATTGATCTTTTACTTTCATTTTCAGATTGTTCCTTGCTTATACATAGAAATAAAATTTATTTTTATATGTTGAACCTTGTATTACTTTTCTATCTAGCATAACAAATTTCCACAAACTTAATGGCTTAAAACAACACCCTTTTATTTCACAGTCAGAAGTCTCAGTACAGTGTGGCTGGCTCAATTGTGTTCTCTTATTAGGATCTCACAAGGCCAAAATCAAGGTGCTGGCAGGGCTGCATTCCTTTCTGGAGATTCTGGGAAATAATTTACTGCCAAGCTCATTCAGGTTTTGGCAGAAATCATTTCTTCCTTAGACTTTCTATGTGACCTTTCCACCTTAAAGCCAACAATGGTGGTTTGAGTACTTCTTGTGTTTCAAACCCCTCTGACTATTCTTCCATCAGCCAGAAAAAATTCTCTGCTTTTAAGGGCTTATGAGATTACACTGGGTCTGCCAAAATAATCTAAAATAATCTCCCTATTTTAAAGCCAAATGACTAGTAACTTTAATTATATCAGCAATGTCCCTTTTGCAATGTAATGTAACATTCACAGGTGTAATTCCAGGAGGTGAAGATCATGGAGGCCAGAATTCTACCTACCACAATCTTGTTTCTTGCAAATTTGCTGAACTTATTTATTAGTTCTAGTAGTGCTTTAGAGTTTTCTCTATATAAGATCATGTTGTCTGCAAATGGAGATGGTTTCACTTTTCCTTTTCCAATTTGGATGCCTTTTATTTATTATTTTGTCTAATTGTCCTGGCTATAACATCTAGGACAATGTTGAATAAAAGTAGTGGGAGGAGACATCCTTGTCTTGTTCCTAATCTTAGGAAGAAAATATTTAGTCTCTCTCCATTTAGTGTGATGTTAGCTGGAGGTTTTTCATAGGTGCCCTTTATTAGGTTGTGGAAGTTCCCTTTTATTCCTAGTTTTTTTTTAGGATATTTATCATGAATGAGTACTGTATTTTGTCCATTGCCTTTTCTAAATTTATGAAGATGATCATGTGGGTTTTGTTCTTTATTCTATTAATATAATGTATTACATCATTTTGTTTTTGTGTTCCTAGGATAAATTCCACTTGGTCATGATATAATGATTGCTAGTGTTTTGTTGAGAATTTTGCATTTATATTCATAGTATTATTTCTTCTTTAACTGTTTGGTAGAATTCATCATTGAAGCCATCCGGGCCTGGGGTTTTCTTTGTGTAAAGATTTATAACTACTCATCCAATTTACTTATTTGTTACCCATCTGATTTTGTTTAGAGAGATTGTATCAAGTACAGTGGCCCAGTAGTATACTTTAACTGGCATTGTTGCTGATCTGGCCCACTGTAGATGAGCTGAATACAATTGTCATTGTTAACTTACGTGGTTGAACAGTTAGAATAGTTTCTTATGTTGGTGCTTTGGAAATCATGTCAGATATAGTCTGTTTGTAAATCATTTAATTTTAACGAGTAGTTTTAAAATTTAACAATGCCTACTAGCCTTTTTTATCAGAAACCTTATAAACCCTTTCTTAAAAATCAAAAATGCCTAACAATCCTTAATTTTAATGTTTTTGAAGATTTTGCAAACTTTTCTTATTCCTTGCAAAATATATGCACTCCAGATGGAGAAACTTGTCCTCTGTCCTCCTGTTTACTACAGTGCTGCTTCTGTTGTTTATATTTTTTCCTCTAAATACATGTTTTCCTACTGGCTGTTTTTATATTTCTTTTCAGTGGAAATTCTGATATATGTTGGCTTGTTTTATTCAACCTGTAGACGTTGACTGACTGCTATTTGCCAGGTGTTGTGCTAAGAGCTCTGATAGGAAAATTTTCTATGAGTAATCAGATTAGCTTGGCATATTACATGTATATTAAAAAAGTAACCCTGTGAAAATGTATATGAAAATCTAGATTTAGGTTCATAAATGGACTACTAGGAGTACTGGTAATGTTTGTTTTGTTTTTTGGGTTTTTTTGTGGTACGCGGGCCTCTCACCATCGCGGCCTCTCCCGTTGCAGAGCCCAGGCCCCGGACACACAGGCTCAGCAGCCATGGCTCACAGGCCTAGCCGCTCTGCGGCATGTGGGATCCTCCCAGACCAGGGTACAAACCCATGTCCCCTGATCGGCAGGCGGACTCTCAACCACTGTGCCACCAGGGAAGCCCCTGGTAATGTTTTTATAATAGCCCAGTGAATGGACTCACAACACAGAGTAATTTGTACATATTTCATTTTGAAAAGAAAAAGAGGAGAGAATAATGGGATCTTACAAGTAAGCAGAAGAATATAGATACACATAGTTTACAAAGCTCTTCAATTCATCTTGTAACGAAGTCTTGATTCTTTCTCTTAGACCAGAAGATCAATTCAGAAGTTGTTAGAGTGGGAAAATAACAGATTATATCACAAGGTAAGAAAGTTTAAGCAAGTAAGTGTCCCATTCATACTTCCATTAATAAATTGAAAAAATGGGAATTTTTCAGGCCACAAATGCATGGATTAGAGAACTAATACTCAATTTTTAATATATACCCTTTACAAAGTATTTTTAAATGCAATGTTTTGTATCTTATTCCTGGATTATTGTTCGGCGATTTATTCAAATGTGTAGGTAATAATTAGTGTAAATTGCTATCAAAATTCTTAACAAACTTTACTTTCTTAGCTTGCTTTGCACTGGAAGTTGACTAAAAGGAAATGTGAAACTAGCAATATGATGGAGTATGTAAGTATGCAGTTACCTTTAATTACATTTTTTGGATTCCATCCTGAATGTTACATTGTGATTTATCATTTGTCAAATCTTCTTTCTACCTTTTTTCTCCTCAGCTTGAACTTTTGTCATTTGGAACATAGAGGTTTCCTTTCACCTTTTTTAGATTTGTAGCCAACATAAAATATCTTGAAAGCTGACAATTATTTAGATCTTAGAAAAATCTTAGCTAGTATGCTCAGATGAAAACACTGCATAACCTTAATCTTCTTTTTAACATACATGCAAACCATCGCATATGGTGATGGGCACAGCTGCTGCTGAACAAAATATTTCTAAATGTAATCTTGTCAAAACTTACATAAAATAGGAATTGACTTCTGAATTCTGGATTCCTTTCCCTGGCTTTTTTTCTTAGCTGATATTTAACTTTCAGTGAAGAAACTATAGATCCTAATTTTTTTTTTTAATAAAAGCTATGCAATCTTAGTCATAAAGCATAAATCCACATATAACCAAAGTGACAAATTCAGCATCATTAACATTCAAAAGAATATGAAATTCATCCAAGCTTTAAATACATGTAGTATTTACATGTACAAGCTTTTATATACATATAGTATATATTTAATAATAAACATTCCATTTCTATTTCATAAATAAGGATTATTATGTATCTTTCTCTACTTTGAATAGTTTTGGGGAAAATGTGCAAATGACCACAAATCTAAAATTCTCTATAGGTAAAATCTTATATAAACTATTGTAAGTTTATATAAATTTATAAACATCTTAAGTTTTTATTATTATATTTCCAAACCTGTTTTAAATTTAAATGTTTTAATCCACTTGAACACTTTATTATTTTTTACAGAAAACTTCTAAAAGATAGTAATACTCAACCGATATTAGCTGCTTTAATTGAAAAAATAGAGGGACGTAATATATATAAAGGTATTTCTTCTAATCCATGTAACAAAATTTTAATCCCTTCGACTTTGCTAAAAAAGAAAGGGGGGGATTGAGGGAAGATGGGAAAGACATTAAAATGTAATAGGGTTTGCTTTTCTGCACCTAAACAGTTACTGTAAATCAGGTGATAAAGCTATTAGCTACAGTAAGTAATTATGTTTTCCAGTTTAATTGCCAGTCTAATGATAATTTGTGGTAAGTTCCTTTTATAACTGTTTTCTATATTTCACTTGCTTTATAGTACAGGATCAAAATATAGGCCTGTGAAAAATGATTATAGACTCTCTGGGTTATATATAATTTATAGTAAATGAAAATTATTTTGTCAATATATTCTTGTTTATTTTTATTTTACAGGTAATACTAATAGAATTCTTACCAAAATATCCCATATTCCGACCTGACTGAGGGATTTTATTCAGTCACTTCTGTATTACCTGTCATTTCCTACCCTTAGTGCCTTGTAGATGATTTTGGAATGAAGATGGTCTCCTTTGCTGTGTTCAACTTATTCTTTATAATGGTAGAATATTCTCCTCACACTTTCATTTGTGTTGGTTTAAGAAGAAATTTTGCACATCTTTTTTGTTGTTAAATGAGGCTTGTGTTTTGCACTGTCAATTTTTAAATAAATACACACACACATACATATATGTGTGTATATATATATATAGCCACTAAAAATAAACATCAGTGCTGGTGTTTAAAAAACAAAAACATGTTCTGAGCATGCTGCCTTATAATTTTCATACTCACTGTTTCTAAATATGCATCATTTTTCTAGGCTACTTAATGCTCTGTAATCCCTTACTGGACATACATAAATAAGCTTTTGGTAGCTTCTAGAAATGGTTTTACTCTTACCTGCTTTTAAAGGACATGTAATTAATAGCACTGGTTTTGTCCTGCACTTTGCTAAATTATCACTTATGTTAGTGGATAAAATATTTAAACTCCTTAAGACTTGTAAATATTGTCTCTTTGCGTAATGTAAAATGTGATATGCCATGGTTTACAGAATGTAATGTAACTCTTAATGTATTGCCAACGATTCTGCGTAGATTTTAATATGAATGAAGTTTGCAAGCATCCTTTTGAATGTAGAGACTGTTAACATGCTGTTTTATGGCAAAGCCATAATAAGTATGTTAAAAATTTCAGGTGTGGGCAGGGTTGCCCTTTGTAATGAGTGGATTAAAATTGAAATCATTGTCTGAGATCTGCATTGCACCTGAAACCAAGAACCTTATTTTTTCCATTTAATTCAGTAAATCCCATTTTGTCCTCTACTCCCACCCCCAAAAGAATTCATTTGACATCTGACACATTTCATAGCCTCAAGTCTCCTCATTTATTTCCCTTTATGTATCCTTTCCTTCATTTGGAAATACACACAATTATGACCTTTAAGGAATGTTTCAAGATTTCAGACATCTTAGGAGGTGTCTAGACCCGCCCCCCCATGAAAGCCACTGCTAACCCCTTTCTGGAGTTATGATAATCTACTTTGAGAAAGAGAGAGAGCTAATTGAAAAGCTGTACCTAGAGTGGCTGATTCATAATTGATTAAATACTCTTAATCCTCTTTTTGAGGATCCTTTGTAAACATTTGGATATTATTAATGAGGAAAGATAAGTATTTAGACAAAAGTATTTTAGTTTATAAATTAGCCATACGTTGCCTTTTCATTGGTACGTGCATATTTCTCTATTTCTCTTCACATTATTGTGAGAGTACCACCCTCTAATTCTTCTAGATTTGAATTTTTAACATAATGAAAGCTTTACATTGCATTAATTCAACTTCAAATTTGTGCCTGTATATAGGCATTATTTGTAATTCTTAGTGCTAAAAATAAAGTATCTGGGACTGAATATTTTATTTATCATCTTAGTCTTAATTGCTTTTAGTTAACTTTTTAAGGCAAACATTCATCCCAGTAAAGAGAACAATCATTTCTTCATACAAGGTCAAGCCTTTTAAAGCCACTTTTAAAATTTGTGCCTAATTTGAAATCCACAGTCCTAGACCAGTAAAAGAAGAGGGGGAAAAAAAGATACTATTTGATATGTGACTGTAATTTTTTGCGCAAACACTTTTCCACCTCCCTCTGTAGGACCCCATTATTACCCCCATACCCAGAATCTCTAACTTTTAATATATTGTGTGTGCCTGCAAAAATCATTTGTCTGCTGCAAAACTGAAGGTATATTTTTATAGACAAAGTGGAAACCTCTGAAAATGCATACCAAATGTCTTGTTTTCTAGATAAGGTCAGGGAAAAATTGTATCTATGGTTTATGTTCCAGCTAGTATCATCAGGTTTATGCTTCAAACTGTGACCGTTTAATACCAAAATTGATTTCTAGCATAGTACAGAATTTCTAATTATCACTGATAGAATAATTACTTTTAAGTGTCAACCCTTATAATCTCATTTTTTCCTGTAAACTTAGAATTTGGCCATATGATGGTCATAGTAACTTTTTCTGCCATGTATAAATCACACTTGTTTTGCTCAAAGAATAGCAGGAAGTAGTGAATTGTTTCCATAAAACAAATAATGAGACAGAAATAGAGTACATCTGGAGGTGACAGAGTATATAATTCAAGTTACAGTAGTATTTATCATAAAAAGCATTTACCAGCATGTGTAAACTTAATTTTAGAACCTCCTGTAGGGTACTTCCCTGGCGGTCCAGTGGTTAAGAGTTTGCCTTTCAATACAGGGGGTGTGGGTTCGATCCCTGGTTGCAGAGCTAAGATCCCACATGCCTCGCAGCCAAAAAACTAAAACATAAAACAGAAGCAATATTGTAACAAATTCAATAAAGATTTTAAAAAATAGTCCACATCAAAAAAAATCTTTAAAAAAAATAAAACCTACTCTAATAGCTCTTAAATTTATTATCTTACTGTTCATTATGCTGGTCAACTCATATTCTTGAACTACTCAGAAAATACGCAATTTCCTTTTTTTCTTTCTTATATGACTGCTTTTTCAAACTCTTTTCCTTTGGAGGGGACTGATTAGCAGTTGAGTATTTTGGAGTCCTTTAAGGGATTTGTTTTCGTTTCAGTGGTATTGGCAGCAGTGAATGCTAAAATGACAGAGTACACTGTGGACATTAACTTCTCCCCCATTGACCTTTTTTTCTTACATCCTCAGGATACAACATGTCAAGTTAATAAAGTATTTCTGTGACAGTTGTTTTTAGATTGAAGAAACTAATTTTGAATTTCTTTGTTGCATAATATTTCTTTATGAAACCTGCGTAGATGTTTCCAGAGAAAATAACATGTACCTTACAAAGCTTTGAGGTTACAAGTTAAAACTGTTCCTTCTCTGACTTTCCATTATGCATCTCCACCTCCGTAAATTGTGTATAAAATGAAATAAGCTTTAACATTTTTCAGCTACTTTTTGTTCCCTTCTACCTGCTATGTTAATTTAGGAAAGAGACCATTGTAGTTAAATGTTAGAAGTAGATGGAGAAGTGCCTTGTCTTCTTTGAATAAAGATAACATTTTATGCTGAAGAAAGCAGAATGAATGAATTGGTAAATCCTTATATTTAAAGCCATCCTTTTCAGCTAAGTGTTAAGAATATTTTGATAGTACATTATATTTCTTCTATTTATTATTTAAAGCTTGTTTCCTTGGTTTCCCCCAATCATGAGATATATTAGTGAGAAAATATTACAGAACAGGACTGTCAGTCACTTACATAACTAGTATAATTCTAATGCTAGTAAACATGTAATTTAACATGGTTCTGGAAAAACAATGGTCTTTGAAGCTCTACCAAAACCTGCTTAAGTATTTAACACACATGCAATTCATATTATTATGACCTGTAAACACTAATGTCTGATCAGCTAATCAAACTGTGTTACTGTTTAGCACTCTACCATCTTAATGAATTTTTTTCTTGTTTTTTCATAATTTGAGTGAAATTCCATGACATTTGTAAGCCTTCAAACAAATAGGGATTTTTTTTAATGTAAGAGAGCTTTAAAAAAATCATTAGAATTTTATTTTGTTTACATATAAATTGCCACTTAAAAAATCAAACCCCACTTCTTAAACATAAAGCCTCCAAATAGTATTTTATTAGAATTGACTATATTGACCTGAGGGGATATAGAAATTGTATACACCCATTTAATTGGAGCAATTTCACATAGTGGAAATACTTTCTGCTAATTTGATAAGATGCTCAAATTCATTGAAATTAGGTCCTCTTATACCTATAAAATTCTGCTTTAATCCATTTTGCAACAATTGTCAAATTGTTTGGGTTACTTTAAATGGTGAACTATTGGAAAATTTTCCACAAAAAAATGAATAGATTTTATTAATAATACCTGTTGATGTAATATGTGGACTGAATATAAGGAGATACATATATATGTATGTATATGTATACATCTCCATATCTTGCCCCCAGTTTCTCTTTCCTGATTCTGAGCCAGCCTTTTCATGTTTATGATGGCAGCCTGAGAATATGTTCCATTTTTTGTGGACTTTGTCAGATTCATACTATATGAGGAAATGATTTAATGGGCTCCAGGCAAGTCACTTACATTACATGTCAGTCTCTTCATCTGTAAAATCATGGGATTGAACCTAGAGCTGGACAGAAAATTAGAGGTCACCTGACATTCTGTGATTCTAGGAATCCTTAGGGAATGTTTACAGGATCTCAGAATGATTTTTCACAAATCTACTACCCTTGGTGGAAATTCTCAGTGCCCTGCACACAGTAAACTTTTGATTTGCCAACTGGCTCCTAGCTGATGTGTGTTCATATCACACAGACTCAACCTGATGCCTGCTAGACCTCAGCCCCTCCATAGTGATATGAATGATTGCAGTTTCCCTAGGAACTGAGGAATGAGGTCTATGGGCTTTACCTACATGGAATCTGACTATATGCAGTTGGTACCTGGGCAAGAATTATGGCTGTGAGAACAATGGAGATATGATAGGACCCACTTTGACATTAATGTGAAAAAGAGTTTCATATCCTATCCAATATCTGCTTCAGTGTCTTATTTAGTTCCATATCCTCAAAAACATCTGTTGGAACAAATTGGTAATATTAGCTGGAAAGGAAAGTGGTATAGAAGTCAAACCCAAGTCACTTCTGGTTTAATTCGTAGCTCTGCTGCTTAATTCCTCTGTACCTCATGTCCTCATTGTGGAAGTGGGGACAATAATCTGGACCTACCTCACAGGGGAATTGAGGATTTTTTCATATATTAATGTGCTTTTGAAATTGACTGAAGGATATATTGTACATCATAATTTGGTAATTTCTAAATAGAGTCCTTTAAGTCTATGTTGTTATGTTTTCTTTCTCAGTCACACCTTACAGAATGAGTATTGCAGTTAATCTATTCTTTTTGTAATTTTTGTTATTAATCCCTTATATGTTAACATGGGTAACTGTGTTATATTAATACTTGATTTAGAGAGGAAAAGCATGTGGATATAAACCAATGGTTCTCAACTTGGGGCAGATGAAAATAGCAGTGGGGTCGTTCTTGAACCTTTTTCAGTATTTCAAAAAGTTATACTAGAAACCATACATTTACCCAAAATATTCCTACTGCACAAGCCAACTAAGACATTGAATTACACACATTTGCTTATATTTCTTTGATTCTAACACTGGTTATCATACACTGATCAGAAACTGTGAATGGTGGTTATGCTTTTGATTAATTTTTTAAATGAGAAAGCCTATTGTTACATGCAATTTAATAAATAAAATACTTGAAAATATGGGGAAGGAATAATAAAGGGATCCTTATGGTAAAAATGTTGGGAGCCACTTTTATAAAGGAACAAAGATTATTTGACCTCTACAGGTTGCTTACCTAGTCCCTAAATAATGAAATGCTAGAGTGTGTGTGTGTGTTTTGGCTAGATTGGGCTATATAACTTCAGGTTAGAATTTGTCTTCATTTTTTTCTGTTTCAGGATGATATAACTGAGCTAATTTATCTGGGTGTGTATGTGTAAATCATACATACACACACATATAGGATCGCAGATGTGGAAAGTGTTATAATGTCATGTTCTAGCATTGGAGTAAATATCAATATCTGAGTCTCAAAGTAGTTCTGTTTATAAAGTCAACATGATGAGTCAAGGCAATAATTTCTCAAATGTTCCTTTTATTCCTGCTTATTTTGTTTGCTTTGATCTTTGCTTAAGTTTTTAATTTTTCATTTTTATAGTAAGCAAATAGTGTAAAATTGATTTAATACCTGGACTTTAAACAAGTTACAAATGTTTGAAATTATATAATCTACAAGCTAGTTTGCCATCCTTGGACTAGCCACGTACAAATATGAGTCTCAGCTACAAAAACAGGAAATCCTGGTAGCTAGAAGGTGGGCATTGATAGAAATATTTGTTTGAAAAGCCTAGGATTTCTACTTTTTGGCAGAGGATTCCTGTTGGGACAGTTTTACCAGAAAAGGATAAAAATGAATATGTCCATTTAAGCCGAGAACGTTCATGCATCTTGTATTGTTATATAGCCTGTGGAATGAATCATTTTTCTCCCTTGAGTTCGGGAGTGACTCCCCTGGAAGAACTCAACCTATATACAGCTGTGCCAAAATGAAGGATACCTGCCTCTCTGAAACTTTCACTGCTGCTTCTGTCGTTGTTCACTTGTCAGATATTAAATTTTATTATCTCAGGATGCAAAATTACAATAAAGTGCAAATCTGTATTAATGAATTGTGTGTTCTTTGGTGCATCTTCCTTTCTTCCTTCCATTTCCTGCTTTCATCATTATAAAGTAATTAAGGATTCCTTTTAAAATGTTTGTTTTGCATATTGCCCCTTCCCACATTTGCTAGTGTTATGTCTAACCCTGTAAGTAATTCATGCTATCTGTTGGCTTTGGGGGCCTTGGTTGTGCCCAGCGTTTGGCATTTGGCTAAGTAGGAATTTGTTTCTAAACAACTTTGCATTCACCCTGCATGCCTAATTGTGAACTGTAAAAATAAAAGTACAGGGCTTCCCTGGTGGCGCAGTGGTTGAGAGTCCGCCTGCCGATGCAGGGAACACGGGTTCGTGACCCGGTCCGGGAAAATCCCACATGCCACGGAGCGGCTAGGCCCGTGGGCCATGGCCGCTGAGCCTGCGCGTCCGGAGCCTGTGCTCCACAACGGGAGAGGCCACAACACTGACAGGCCCGTGTACCGCCAAAAAAAAAAAATAATAAAAGTACAAGTGGAGTTCCACCTTACCAAGCATAATGTTTTAGTGCAAGAAATGTTGAAATGTGAAGCTACTCAGGGCAAAAGTTTTGACTCTTGTTAGCAGACTATATAAGACACTCAAGTGTTAACATTCTACTTGAGTTATTATTACTCAAGGTGATTAACATGCAATAATATTAGATTTTTTAAAAACATGCAAATTTAGCAAAACAGCAAATGTAACATAATAAGAAAAACTGTATGATGTTTCCCAGTATCTCTGGTAATTGTACTGAATATTTCAAAAAGACTATAAATTTTAAAATGTTAAAGCAGAGATGACACACTTAAACCTACAGAGAGGTTTCATGTTTTGTTTTAAAATTCTTTTTTGAAACTTTACTATGTGGATGGATAAAAATCTATACTTTTCATTGATAACTTCTTGGATGTGGAGTAGGATATGCTATGTAGGAAATACTTTTACATTGCATTTAATGTTATTGAGGGCAGAAGCCACATGCCTTTAAATCTGTCATTAAATAACATTTACCACTTTATGGGATGCTTCACTTACCTAAATGTAAGAAATTCTCTGGGAGATAGAGAATTCTTCAGTTGTAATTACCATAAATCTGAGTTGTAATCCCTGTTCTATCACCTGAGTGACCTCTAGCAAAAATCAGGACACTCAGTGAGCCTGATTTTATCCATCATCTCCAAGGTAAGAGGTTGGGTTAGATCAAGGTTGCAAACTAAGCTATAACCAGTCCTCAGATACACGTGTCTTTTTGACCTGCAGAATTTTTTTTCACACATTTTGAATTAGTTGCCAGCATTTAAGAGACTTCACATAGAAATCCAGATTTCTGGCTTCCCTTGAGAAATTCCACATGTGAACAATCAGCAAGAGCTGAATAGCAACCTGCCCCTTTTTGATGGAGCATTCATTTTCTTTTTTTGTGGGGGGGTTGCCGGGGGAAATGATTGATAAACTTGACCACGTAGAGTTGAAGCAAAATTGATCTTTACACATGCCACAAACAAAGACAATGCCAACAAATGGGTATGGAGAACATTTGTGCAAATACATGTGTATTAAGAATATTGACATCAGCATTACTCATTATAATAACAGAACATTTGGAAAATATAGCCATTAAGAGGTACCAGGTAAGTAAATTTCTGTACATTCACACAATGCAATGCTATCAATTTGTGTTTTGGTTTATTTTTTTCTTTTTTTTAGATTAAAGTGTAGTTGATTTACAATGTGGTATTAGTTTCTGGTGTAAGCAAAGTGAGTCAGTTATATATATATATATATATATATATATATATATTCTTTTTATTTTATTATATATATATTCTTTTTCTGATTCTTTTCCATTATAGGTTATTACAAGATATTGAATATAGTTCCCTGTGCTATACAGTAGGACCTTGGTGTTTTTCTATTTTATATATATTGTGTGTGTATCTGTTAATCCCAAGCTCCTAATTTATCCCTTTCCCGTTTTCCCCTTCGGTAACCATAAGTTTGTTTTCTATGTCTGTGAGTCTTTCTGTTTTATAAGTAAGTTCATTTATATCTTTTTTTTAGATTCCACATATAAGTGATATATTTGTCTGACTTCATTTAGTGTGATAATCTCTAGGTCCATCCATGTTGCTGCAAATGGCATTATTTCATTCATTTTATGGCTAATATTCCACTGTATATATATATATATATATATATATATATATATACCACATCTTTATCCATTCATCTGTCGATGGACACTTAAATTTCTTCCGTGTCTTGTCTATTGTAAATAGTGCTGCAATGAACACTGGAGTGCATGTTTCTTTTCGAATTAGAGTTTTTTCTGGATATATCCCCAGATGTGGGATTGATGGATCATATGGTAAGTCTATTTTTAGTTTTTTAAGGAACCTCCATACTGTTTTCCATAGTGGCTGCACCAATTTACATTCCTGCCAACAGTGTAGGAGGGTTCCCTTTTCTCCACACCCTCTCCAGCATCTGTTCTTTTTTTTTTTTTTTTTTTTTTTTGCGGTATGTGGGCCTCTCACTGTTGTGGCCTCTCCCATTGCGGAGCACAGGCTCCGGACACGCAGGCTCAGCAGCCACGGCTAACGGGCCCAGCCACTCTGCGGCAAGTGGGATATTCCCGGACCGGGGCACGGACCCGTGTCCCCTGCATCAGCAGGCAGACTCTCAACCACTGCACCACCAGGGAAGCCCAGCATCTATTCTTTTTGATGATGGCCATTCTGACTTGTGTGAAGTTGGAGCATTTATTTTCTGTTTTTCCAATATCATTACTATTCCCTCTTGTCTCCCTGAAACTCAGGTTGTTTTATTTGTCTTATGGTATAGTTAGAAAGGAAGCAATATATTTCCTGAACCCATATCTCTTTCAAAATTATGGGAAAAATACAGACTATGATAGCTACGTGATTATTTTTTAATATTTGGTGGGATGGGGGATGGAGAGAGTGCCTTTTTTGTGGAAAGGAAGTGTTTCCTTACAAATGACCTATGCGGTTGAAAACTGTTGCCTGCCATATCAGTAAACAGAGGATGTTGCAGTCATCAAACCAGAAACCACTGCAACCACCCCCAACTGTGCACCCTGAGGGGATTCAAGATGGAGAAAAGCAGGATACTGCTTATCAAAAGAATGATTTCAATGAGCCAAGCATCTACCCATATAGAAAAAAAGCTAAATTCATTAACTTGAGATGTCCAGCTTTCTTTAATTAACTGTAATCTTTTGATGTTCTGACTACCTGGTTTTTATTGCAAAATTCCTATATATCCTGGCTCCTCCCTTATCTCTTCAGATCAGTCCCTCAGAGCTCTCTAAGAGGCTGTCTTCTGGGTTTAAGACCTCAGTTTTGTCCACCAAATAAAACATAATTCTCAACTTTTAGGTTGTGCATTTTTTTCCATTGACACCTACTGCATTCATTGATGTTACCTGGTGCTAATGGACACTTGATTTAATGATTCCATAAACTAGACAATCTGTAAAGCCTCATTTAATTCTGACATTCTGAGTGTCCATGAGGTGATTTTGTAACATTGGTATATTTCAAATTATTTGCCTTTTAAGGTCTGTATATGATGATGAGTTGCTGGTATTAATAAAACTGGTCACACTTCCAAGTACAATAGTGACATCAAAGACCCCATCTAGTGAAACAGCCACAAGCAGGGAGGACCAACATGTTATTCTAGAACTGACCTTTACTTCATAACTTTCAACAAAATTTGGTCATCCATCCAAAGCAGCACCTGCCTTGTTATCTCACAAGAGTAATATTGCCCAAGGTGATAACACCATGTTAAGAACTCTAGGTAGGAATCTATAAAACCTGTCCTAGGTATTGTTATTTAGATAGGACTCCTGATTGTTTTTTTCTCACACTATGTTGAACCAAAATGATATTAATTTTTTTTGAAAAAGACATTTCAAACATAATTTAGACTCAATATGTTTAGATAATGCAACCAGAACTGTCAGTTTATGATTTAATAAGGATCTGTATTAGGGTCTGATGGATGGAAAGTATGGCCATTAAGATAACCTTTTCTTTATTATAAAAATACTTGCGGGAGCGCTGGGAGAGGACTGGGGTTGGCGGCATGAACACAGACTGCAGGGCGTTAGTGCACCGCGGCTAGCCGGGAGGGAGTCCAGGGAAAAGTCTGGACCTGCCGAAAAGGCAAGAGACTTTTTCTTCCCTCTTTATTTCCTGGTGTGCGCGGAGAGGGGATTAAGAATGCTGCTTGGGCTTCCCTGGTGGCGCAGTGGTTGAGAGTCCGCCTGCCGATGCGGGGGATGCGGGTTCGTGCCCCGGTCCGGGAGGATCCCACGTGCCGCGGAGCGGCTGGGCCCGTGAGCCATGGCCGCTGGGCCTGCGCGTCCGTAGCCTGTGCTCCGCAACGAGAGAGGCCACAACAGTGAGAGGCCCGCGTACCGCAAAAAAAAAAAAAAAAAAAAAAAAAAAAGAATGCTGCTTAAAGGAGCTCCAGAGACGGGCGCGAGCCGCGGCTAAAATGCGGACCCCAGAGACAGACATGAGACGCGAAGGCTGCTGCTGCTGCCACCCAGAAGCCTGTGTGCGAGCACAGGTCAATATCCACACCCCCCTTCCGGGGAGCCTGTGCAGCCCGACACGGCCAGGGTCACTGGATCCAGGGTCAACTCCTCCGGGAGAACACACGGCGCGCCTCAGGCTGGTGCAAGGTAACGCCGGCCTCTGCCGCCGCAGGCCCGCCCCGCACTCTGTGACCCTCCCTACCCGCGGCCTGAGTGAGCCAGAGCCTCCGAATCAGCGGCTCCTTTAACCCCGTCCTGTCTGAGCAAAGAACAGACGCCCTCCAGCGACCTACACGCACAGGTGGGGCCAAATCCAAAGCTGAGCCCCTGGGAGCTGTGAGAACAAAGAAAAGAAAGGAAAATCTCTCCCAGCAGCCTCAGAAGCAGCGGATTAAAGCTCCACAATCAACTTGATGTACCCTGCATCTGTGCAATACATGAATGGACAACGAATCATCCCAAATTAAGGAGCCGTGTGGATGAAAGGCTCTTGGTGCTGCAGCCAGAGGTTAGTGCTGTGCCTCTGAGGTGGGAGAGCCAACTTCAGGACAATGGTCCACAAGAGGCCTCCCAGCTGCAAATAATATCAAATGGCGAAAATCTCCCAGAGATCTCAATCTCAACGCCAGCACCCAGCTTCGCTCAACAACCAGCAAGCTACAGTGCTGGACAACCTATGCCAAACAACTAGCAAGACAGGAACACAACCCCACCCATTAGCAGAGAGGCTGCCCAAAAATCATAATAAGTCTACAGACACCCCAAAACACACCACCAGACATGGACTTGCCCGCCAGAAAGACAAGATCTAGCCTCATACAGCAGAACACAGGCACTAGTCTCCTCCACCAGGAAGCCTAGAGAACCCACTGAACCAACCTTAGCCACTGGGGACAGACACTAAAACAACAGGAACGACGAACCTTCAGCCTTCAAAAAGGAGACGCCAAACACAGTAAGATAAGCAAAATGAAAAGACAGAAAAACACACAGCAGATGAAGGAGCAAGATAAAAACCCACCAGACCTAACAAATAAAAAGGAAATAGGCAGTCTACCTGAAAAAGAATTCAGAATAATGATACTAAAGATGATCCAAAATCTTGGAAATAGAATAGACAAAATGCAAGAAACATTTAACAAGGACCTAGAAGAACTAAAGATGAAACAAAATGATGAACAACACAATAAATGAAATGAAAAATACTCTAGATGGGATCAATAGCAGAATAACTGAGGCAGAAGAACGGATACGTGACCTGGAAGATAAAATAGTGGAAATAACTACTGCAGAGCAGAATAAAGAAAAAAGAATGAAAAGAACTGAGGACAGTCTCATAGACCTCTGGGACAACATTAAACGCACCAACATTCGAATTATAGGGGTTCCAGAAGAAGAAGAGAAAAAGAAAGGGACTGAGAAAATATTTGAAGAGATTATAGTTGAAAACTTCCCTAATATGGGAAAGGAAATAGTTAATCAAGTCCAGGAAGCACAGAGAGTCCCATACAGGATAAATACAAGGAGAAATACGCCAAGACACATATTAATCAAACTGTCAGAAATTAAATACAAAGAAAGCATATTAAAAGCAGCAAGGGAAAAACAACAAATACCACACAAGGGAATGCCCATAAGGTTAACAGCTGATCTTTCAGCAGAAACTCTGCAAGCCAGAAGGGAGTGGCAGGACATATTGAAAGTGATGAAGGAGAAAAACCTGCAACCAAGATTACTCTACCCAGCAAAGATCTCATTCAGATTTGATGGAGAAATTAAAACCTTTACAGACAAGCAAAAGCTGAGAGAGTTCAGCACCACCAAACCAGCTCTACAAAAACTGCTAAAGGAACTTCTCTAGGCAAGAAACACAAAAGAAGGAAAAGACCTACAATAACGAGCCCAAAACAATTAACAAAATGGGAATGGGAACATACATATCGATAATTACCTTAAATGTAAATGGACTAAATGCTCCCACCAAAAGACACAGATTGGCTGAATGGATACAAAAACAAGACCCATATATATTACGTCTACAAGAGACCCACTTCAGACCTAGAGACACATACAGACTGAAAGTAAGGGGATGGAAAAAGATATTTCATGCAAATGGAATCCAAAAGAAAGCTGGATTAGCAATTCTCATATCAGACAAAATAGATTTTAAAATAAAGACTATTAGAAGAGACAAAGAAGGACACTACATAATGATCAAGGGATTGATCCAAGAAGAAGATAAACAATTGTAAATATTTATGCACCCAATATAGGAGCACCTCAATACATAAGGCAAATACTAACAGCCATAAAAGGGGAAATCAACAGTAACACAATCATAGTAGGGGACTTTAACACCCCACTTTCACCAATGGACAGATCATTCAAAATGAAAATAAATAAGGAAACACAAGCCCTAAATGATACGTTAAACAAGATGGAGTTAATTGATATTTATAGGACATTCCATCCAAAAACAACAGAATACACATTTTTCTCAAGTGCTCATGGAACATTCTCCAGGATAGATCATATCTTGGGTCACAAATCAAGCCTTCATAAATTTAAGAAAACTGAAGTTGTATCAAATATCTTTTCCGACCACAACACTATGAGACTAGATATCAATTACAGGAAAAGATCTGTAAAAAATACAAACACATGGAGGCTAAACAATACACTACTTAATAACGAAGTGATCACTGAAGAAATCAAAGAGGAAATTTAAAAATACCTAGAAAGGGATGACAATGGAGATACAACGACCCAAAACCTATGGGATGCAGCAAAAGCAGTTCTAAGAGGGAAGTTTATAGCAATACAAGACCACCTTAAGAAGCAGGAAACATCTCGAATAAACAACCTAACCTTGCACCTAAAGCAATTAGAGAAAGAAGAACAAAAAAACCCAAACGTTAGCAGAAGGAAAGAAATCATAAAAATAAGATCAGAAATAAATGAAAAAGAAATGAAGGAAACAATAGCAAAGATCAATAAAACTAAAAGCTGGTTCTTTGAGAAGATAAACAAAATAGATAAACCATTAGCCAGACTCATCAAGAAAAAAAGGCAGAAGACTCAAATCAATAGAATTAGAAATGAAAAAGGAGAAGTAACAACTGACACTGCAGAAATAAAAAAGATCATGAGAGATTACTACAAGCAACTCTATGTCAATAACATGGACAACCTGGAAGAAATGGAAAATTCTTAGAAATGCACAGCCTGCCAAGACTGAATCAGGAAGAAATAGAAAATATGAACAGACCAATCACAAGCACTGAAATTGAAACTGTGATTAAGAATATTCCAACAAGCAAAAGCCCAGGACCAGATGGCTTCACAGGCGATTTCTATCAAACATTTAGAAGAGAGTTATCATGTATCCTTCTCAAACTCTTCCAAAATATAGCAGAAGGAGGAACAATCCCCAACTCATTCTACGAGGTCACCATCACCTTGATACCAAAACCAGACAAGGATGTCACAAAGAAAGAAAACTACAGGCCAATATCACTGATGAACATAGATGCAAAAATCCTCAACAAAATACTAGCAAACAGAATCCAACAGCACATTAAACAGATCATACACCATGATCAAGTGGGGTTTATTCCAGGAATGCAAGGATTCTTCAATATACGCAAATCAATCAACGTGATACACCATATTAACAAATTGAAGGAGAAAAACCATATGATCATCTCAATAGATGCAGAGAAAGCTTTTGACAAAATTCAACACCCATTTATGATAAAAACCCTGCAGAAAGTAGGCATAGAGGGAACTTTCCTCAACATAATAAAGGCCATATATGACAAACCCAGAGCCAACATCGTCCTCAATGGTGAAAAACTGAAAGCATTTCCACTAAGATCAGGAACAAGACAAGGTTGCCCACTCTCACCACTCTTATTCAACATAGTCTTGGAAGTTTTAGCCACAGCAATCAGAGAAGAAAAGGAAATAAAAGGAATCCAAATCGGAAAAGAAAAAGTAGAGATGTCACTCTTTGCAGATGACATGATACTATACATAGAGAATCCTAAAGATGCTACCAGAAAACTACTAGAGCTAATCAATGAATTTGGTAAAGTAGCAGGATACAAAATTAATGCACAGAAATCTCTGGCATTCCTATACACTAAGGATGAAAACTCTGAAAGTGAAATCAAGAAAACACTCCCATTTACCACTGCAGCAAAAAGAATAAAATATCTAAGAATAAACCTACCTAAGGAGAAAAAGACCTGTATGCAGAAAATTATAAGACACTGATGAAAGAAATTAAAGATGATACAAATATATGGAGCGATATACCATGTTCTTGGATTGGAAGAATCAACATTGTGAAAATGACTCTACTACCCAAAGCAATCTACAGGTTCAATGCAATCCCTATCAAACTACCACTGACATTTTTCATAGAACTAGAACAAAAAATCTCACAATTTGAATGGAAACACAAAAGACCCCGAATAGCCAAAGCAATCTTGAGAATGAAAAACGGAACTGGAGGAATCAGGCTTCCTGACTTCAGACTATACTACAAAGGTACAGTAATCAAGACAGTATGATACTGGCACAAAAACAGAAAGATAGATCAATGGAACAGGATAGAAAGCCCAGAGATAAACCCACGCACATATGGTCACCTTATTTTTGATAAAGGAGGCAGGAATGTACAGTGGAGAAAGAACAGCCTCTTCAATAAGTGGTGCTGGGAAAAGTGGACAGCTACATGTGAAAGTATGAGATTAGATCACTCCCTAACACCATACACAAAAATAAGCTAAAAATGGATTAAAGACTTATCAAACTCTTAGAGGAAACCATAGGCAGGACACTCTTTGACATAAATCACAGCAACGTCCTTTTTGACCCACCTCCTAGAGAAATGGAAATAAAAACAGAAATAAACAAATGGGACCTAATGAAACTTAAAAGCTTTTGCACAGCAAAGGAAACCATAAACAAGACCAAAAGACAACCCTCGGAATGGGAGAAAATATTTGAAAATGAAGCAACTGACAAAGGATTAATCTCCAAAATTTATAAGCAGCTCATGCAGCTTAATAACACAAAAGCAAACAACCCAATTCAAAAATGGGCAGAAGACCTAAATAGACATTTCTCCAAAGAAGATATACAGACTGCCAACAAGCACATGAAAGAATGCTCAACATCACTAATCATTAGAGAAATGCAAATCAAAACTACAACGAGAAATCATCTCACACCAGTCAGAATGGCCATCATCAAAAAATCTAGAAACAATAAACGCTGGAGAGGGTGTGGAGAAAAGGGAACACTCTTGCACTGCTGGTGGGAATGTGAATTGGTTCAGCCACTGTGGAAAACAGTATGGAGGTTCCTTAAAAAACTACATATAGAACTACCATATGACCCAGCAATCCCACTACTGGGCATATACCCTGAGAAAACCATAATTCAAAAAGAGTCATGTACCAAAATGTTCATTGCAGCTCTATTTACAATAGCCCAGAGATGGAAACAACCTAAGTGTCCATCATTGGATGAATGGATAAAGAAAATGTGGCACGTATATACAATGGAATATTACTCAGCCATAAAAAGAAACGAAATTGAGCTATTTGTAATGAGGTGGATAGACCTAGAGTCTGTCATACAGAGTGAAGTAAGTCAGAAAGAGAGAGACAAATACCATATGCTAACACATATATATGAAATTTAAGGGAAAAAATGTCATGAAAAACCTAGGGGTGAAACAGGAATAAAGATACAGACTTACTAGAGAATGGACTTGAGGCTATGGGGAGGGGGAAGGGTAAACTGTGACAAAGCGAGAGAGAGGCATGGACATATATACACTACCAAACGTAAGGTAGATATCTAGTGGGAAACAGCCGCATAGCACAGGGAGATCCGCTCGGTGCTTTGTGACCCCCTGGAGGGGTGGGATAAGGAGGGTGGGAGGGAGGGAGACGCAAGCAGGAAGAGATATGGGAACATATGTATATATATAACTGATTCATTTTGTTGTGAAGCTGAAACTAACATACCATTGTAAAGCAATTATACTCCAATAAAGATGTTAAAATGGGGAAAAAAAAAAGGAGAGGCCTCAGAAAAAAAAAAAAAACTTGCTTCCACTAGAAAATATATGAAATAGAAGTATGAAGAATAAAATTAAAATCTCCCATAATTTTACCATATGCTTCCATTTTAATATATTTAAATTGCATGACATTTTTATATGTGTGTATAGTGAATTTTTTACAGTTTTAATTATATTGTATGCTGCTTTTACACTTTCATATTTTCCCATGTCAGTACATAATCTTTGAAACTAACAGCAGAACAATGTTTGAATATGCCATAATTTAGTCATTTTGCTTTGGTATTTAGTCTGTTTTCAGTGTTTTGCTATTATAAATAATGACTTCATCAGCATCTTTATACATAAATCCTTACCTGAATCTGATCATTTCCTTTGGATATATTTTTACAAATTGATTATTGGGTGAAAGGGTTGAAGTCTTTATAGCTCTTGGTATATATTTTAAAATTGCTTTAGGAAAGGCATGAGAGATATGACACACAGAAACTGAGTATTTCTGTCTTCCTCTGGGTAGATGGGGAGAATTAAGAGCAGGAATTAATATAGACACACTACTTATTAATACACACACACTTAGAGGTGCTAATTGAGGTGGGATACTGGCGAAAATTGGAAGGATCAAACTGGCATCCCCAGCAGCTACAAATAGAACAGAGGATCCTTGCTCCTCCAATCGAGGGCACGTGGAACACCATCCTCAGCCCTGCAGAGCTGTCCCTAAAAGTCAGTGCTAGTGGCCTTATCCCTTGAAGGAAGTCACCAGCTCTCAAATTCTATGATTTACAGACCTCTGATAGCTCAATGAAAAGCATCAGCAAATACAATTTGTGACAGTCTAGAATTATCTCCCCTCCCTTCTTTCAGCAGTCAGATGGGAAAGCAAGCTGCCTAATTCCCTCTCAAACATCGACCACAGGCTTCAACCGCCATGTTTGCCTACTGCTTCCCTTAACACCTTTTTAAATTTGACTTTATAAAAGAGGCTTTAGTCACAAATTATTCGCCATATTCTGTGTTCCTATAGCATTCTCACTCCCTTGAAATTGCTGTCTCTTAACACTTTACCAATTGTAGGAAGGCTGTCATGATTCAGAGAAAGAAGCATTAGATTTATATTATATTTATTGTAGACCTGGCCTTATGCTTCCTGCCTGCCATTTCCATCTAGACAATCTTGGGAAAGTAGTTTAACTCTTTTAGCCTTGGTGTGACAGGAATAATTACACCTAAGATAATTGTTAGGACTAACAATTATGCGAAAGAGCTGGGAAGATACCAAATCACAATATTTTTGTTTCTAGTGAAGAGTAATTTCACAATCTATGCCTTCTGATCGGTACGTTAATCCAATTCTTTCATCAGGATTGTCTACACTGCTTATATTAAACATGTTGACCATTCAAAACTCCACCAAGGTAGTGGGTCTTAGTTCTTTTTACTTAGGGGCTCTCCTCAGGTTCTTTTGCCATTCTTTGTACACCTGTCATGTGCATGGCCCCTGCCATGTCTACACAGCATGTGATCTCTACCTTCTGGGAGCTAACTTCTAAGGTGGCACACTTCGTTATTTCATTCTTTCATTTATTCAGTCGGTATTTAGTAAGCATTTAATATGTGCCAGGTTCAGCATTAAGCATTCTTCCTACACTGTTTTGTTTAAGCCTATGTTCATAATCACCATGCTATTCTGACATCATGTACTGCTTATGAGTATACACATGTACACATTTCTATATTTTATATATATGCACAATAAAGTAGATTAAATAGCAAAAATATTATTCCTGAGATCAACTTTGCATTCTCCTTTTGTTGTGATTTTTTTTAATGTTTTAAGCAGTTTGGACTAGAACTGAGTCATTTGGTAAGAGGCAGAGGGCAGGAGTGAAGCCAATCAACAAGCAGAACTCTGAGATAGCTGGGAATCCAGTCTTTATTTCTCTCGTCTGGGAAATGCTTATGGTTTGGCGAGGGGTTTCACAGATGAAATGTGGGCAGGAATGCAGATGTTCAGAGTGGCATAGATGATGATCAGAATGATAGGCAGAAGGAGATCAAAGGAAACCTTGAAATGCTTTCAATGATTAGTGAATTTTCAATGAACTAAGATAGGATGTACACAATGGGGGCCAGACAGCAAGAGTGATGAATTACAAACAAGGGCTGTTAATCTTGGGTCTTGGAGAAATTTTCAGTGACCCATTTTCTTCTGGCTGAAGGGGAAAATTCAAATATATGAACCTTTCAACTAGATTCTCTTAACATCCATATTTGAAAGGAAACCTACCTACAGTCTGAGCCCCAATTTCCATGATATTTTTAATACCAGTAAAAGAGCTTAATGAGTAATAAATTATAACATTGTATTATAAAATCTTTAATTGTATTTGTCTTCCTGTTTGCTTTTATCTCTGTCTCAACTTTGGCTTTTATTCATCTCTGTCTCAACATTTTTTTCGCTCAAAGTGCTGGAAACAGTCAACAAATAAATCTGTGCTAGCAAAGGAGAATGGGAATTCTCCTGGTACCTCCCTTAGTTATCTATTTTATACATACTATCAATAGTGTATATATGTCAATCCCAATCCCCCGATTCCTCCCACCCCCCCTTTCCCCCTTGGTATCCATACATTTGTTCTCTACATCTTTGTCTCTATTTCTGCTTTGCAAATAAGGTCATCTGTACCATTTTTCTAGATTCCACATATATGCATTAATATACGATATTTGGTTTTCTCTTTCTGACTTACTTCACTCTGCATGACAGTCTCTAGGTCCATCCACATCTCTACAAATGATCCAATTCCGTTCCTTTTTATGGCTGAGTAATATTCCATTGTATATATATACCACATCTTTTTTATCCATCCTTCTGTTGATGGACATTTAGGTTGCTTCCATGTCCTGACTACTATAAATAGTGCTGCAATAAACACTGGGGTGCATGTGTCTTGAATTATGGTTTTCTCTGGATATATGGCCTGGAGTGGGATTGCTGGGTCATATGATAGTTCTATTTTTAGTTTTTTAAGGAAGCTCCATACTTGCTACACCAATTTACATTCCCACAATAGTGTACCAAGTTTCCCTTTTCTCCACACCTCTATGAGGTGTCCCAAAATCTGCTAAATAGTCTATCATTTTTCATTCCTCATATGCCTCCAGCCATAAAGAGAAAGGCTGATAAGGTTGGCAAATGACATGTCTCTATCAACTGCAAAGATCCTTTTGCTTTACCTCTAATATTATAAGTTCTGACCCTGAATGTGAAAAAACTTGACATCACTACACATAGTATGATTTAAGAACGATTGCAGGGCGCACCATCCCTAAACATCCCTCTAGCTTACCTGCCACAGTGCCTAAAGTTTATACTATTAATCATTCTTCTAGGTTAGGGTAGTCTTGCCAGAAGGTCAATTATATAGCAAGGAATAGAGGGTGAGCTATTAACACACCTGCTGTCACCTGGGAAAGCAGCAGACAGAGCTCTGAAGAACTGAGCTCAGGGTAAAGATATATTAATAAATTATGGGGGGAAGCCCAGAATATAGGATAATCTCCCAGTGAGAGCCCCTGGGTACAGCAATGCCAAAGACTAGATTTTCCTTTTTCAAAATGGCAGTCAGATTCTTGCCATGCATATAATTGATAAATTTAAGAAATATATTTATAAGCAATATATAATTAAAAGAGCACTGGGTTGGGAGGCAGAAGACCTGAGTTCTATTAGTAGTCCAGAGTGGTCTGGGAGAGAACCCCTTTTTCCCTTCTATTTCCTGTAAGTCAAATGTGAAAATTAAATTAGACGATATCATAGATCCTAATGGGTGCTAAATGTTTGATTCCCATAGTGGGTCAGTTCAATTGCCTTGATGTCTAGTGTAGATATGGCATAAACTAATGCTTTCATTACTCCTTATTTACACTGTGGCTGGTAATGTTAAAACAACCAAGAACTCCTTGGCCTAGTAAGAACCCAAGCAGTTAGAACTGTCATACTTTGAAGAGAGACATGAAGAAAAAACCTAGGACCAGAGAAAGTCCATCAAAGTAATTTGAAGGGAAAGAAGTGGGAGTGATGACAGGGAGATGGCTGAATAAGATGTGGTATATATATATACAATGGATTATTACTCGTCATAAAAAAGAATGAAACCTTGCTATTTGCAATGACATGGATGGACCTAGAGGGTATTATACTAAGTGAAATAAGTCAGACAGAGGAAGACAAATACTGTATGATCTCACTTGTATGTGGACTTTAAACAAAACAAAAGAAAACATAACAAAACAGAAACAGAGCCATAGATACAGAGAACAAACAGGTAGTAGACAGAGGGGAGGAGCATGGGGAGAAGAAAGAAATAGGTAAGGGAAATTAAGAGGTACAAATTTCCAGTTGCAAAATAAATGATTCACAGCTATGAAATGTACAGTATGGGGAATATAGTCAATAACTATGTAATATCTTTGTATGGTGACATATCATAACTAGACTTATCATAGTGATCACTTTGAAATACCAAATCACTATGTTGTGTAACAGGAACTAACACAGTGTTGTAGGTCAATTGTACTTCAAAAACAAACTAATTCATAGAAAAAGAGATCAGCTTTGTGGTTACCAAAGGAGGGGGTGGAGGGAGGGGGAATTGGATAAAGGCATTCAAAATGTACAAACTTCCAGTTATAAGATAAATAAGTACAACAGATGTAATACACAACATGATAAATACAATTAACACTGCTGTGTGTTATATATGAAAGTTGTTAAGAGAGTAAATCCTAAGAGTTCTCATCACAAGAAAAATTTTTTTAATTTATTTAACTTTGCATCTATATCAGATGATGGATATTTACTAAAGTTATTGTGTTAATCATTTCATGATATATATAAGTCAAATCATTATGCTGTACTCCTTATACAATGCTTATGTCAATTATATCTCAATAAAACTGGAAGGAAAAAACATGTCCTTCACTTGTATACCTCCCTCAGCAACAGCAATTTGGCATCCATCTATGCACAAAAGTACCTTTGTGGGAGCTGTGGGATCCAGCACCCGATGCCTAAGAGCCCAGGAGGAATATTGCCCACCCATATGTCCGATAATAGACATACAGTACTTGGTCCCAGCTGTGAACCCTGAAATGCACCATGAACCAACTCCAGCCCCTCTAGGCCATTGTCTGAGAGCCCCTGGAGAACAAACACACTTAGATAATCACCCACAAATGAGAGAGCCTTTGTGGAAGTCCATTGGAGAAGTCCCAGGACACTTGTGGAGAAAAAAATCAGAGATTATATGCATTGGAGAGGGTGAGGAACACATTGACTTTACCAGTGTTCAATGCCAACAGAGTCCTTGGCTCATGATTTCTCCTGCAGGGAAAAGTGAGAGTGTGTGAGTGCGTGACTTCTCCAGTTGTGCAGAACACTGCCAAAGAGATCCATTTCTCTCTCATTCCATCTAGAGTCCTGAGTTGTGAGCTGGACAACTAAGGGGCAGTGAGCAGCTGGGAGAACAGCAGCCAGTGTTTGGAAAGTATCAAAGGAACAAAATCCTAATAATGACATCATGGACTACACTGGGAGACCCTCAAATGAGCCCCTGAGACTTCTTCTGTGTAGATCTCCCCAGATAGCTGAAGGTCATCCCAGTGTTTTATATACCTCACCCACATCACCCTCCACCTCATGACTGACCCCCTCTGAGTGCTCCCAGTGGCAGCAAGAGTGAATTTTCGCAGATGGCTAGTGAACATGTACAGAAATCCGGTCCAAATCTGCAGGCCAGGGAGAGACCACAATCTGGGCATTTAGTACCACCCTTGGGAAAGCAAAAGGGAGGCTGCCAGAACTTGGACTGGTACATTGCAGGATTGAGAGAAAGCATACAAGCTTAAGAATTCTTCCACAAGAGGGAGCAAGAGGCACAAAGCAGCTGTATTCATAGAAGGTCTGAGAAAGCCTTAGAATCTCTAATAAGACGACAGAAGGTATTTCTCTCCTGAAGTCAGTTAGTAAAGACTGGAGGAGGTGGCTTCTACTTTAAATGCAAAGATAGCAATGCAAGACTTCAAGGAACACATAAAATCAAGGAAACATGACACCACTAAAGGATCACAATAGTTTTCCAGTAATCAACCCCAAAGACATAGAGTTAGTCAATTTACCTCATAAAGAATTCAAAATAGCTGTTTTAAGGAAACTCAATGAGCTACAAGAAAGCACAGACAATTCAACAAAATCAGGAAAATAACACACAAACAAAATAAGAAATATAACAAAGAGATAGAAATCATTTTAAAAAGAAAGAACCAAATAGAAATTCTGGAGCTGACAAATATGGTGAATAAAATGAAAAATGCAATAGAGAGCATCAACATCAGAACGGATCAAGAAGAAAAAGAAATCTGTGAAGTAGCAGACAGACTGTTCAAATAACCCAGCCAGAGAAGAAAAAAAAAAGGAATGAAAAAAAAAAAGTAAAGAAAGCCTATGTAAACCATGCACTATAATGAAAATAAGCAATGAGAAAATTATTGAAATCCCAGAAGGAAAAGAGAAGGAAAAAGAACAGACAGCTTATTTAAAGAAATAATGGCTGAAAACATCCAAAATTTGGGGAGAAATTTGGACACCCAAGTTTGAGAAGCTAATAGGTCCCCAAACAAACACAACTCAAGAAGATCTTCTCCAAGACACTTTGCGATAAAACTGTCAAAAATCAAACAAAAGGGGCTTCCCTGGTGGCAAAGTGATTGAGAGTCTGCCTTCCGATGCAGGGGACACGGGTTCATGCCCTGGTCCGGGAAGATCCCACATGCTGCGGAGCGGCTGGGTCCGTGAGCTATGGCCACTGAGCCTGCGCATCCGGAGCCTGTGCTCTGCAACAGGAGAGGCCACAATGGGGAGAAGCCTGCATACCGCAACAAAAAAAAAAAAAAAAAAAAAAAAATCAAACACAAGGAGAATCTTAAAATCATCAAAGGAAAAGAAGCTTGTCACTTACACAGGAAACCCCATAAAGCTATCATCAGATTTCTCAAGCCAGGAGAAAATAAGATGCTATATTCAAAGTGCTAAAAGAAAAAAATGTCTAAAAAAATTCTTTAACTGGCAAAGTTGTCCTTCAGAAATGAAGAAGAGATAAAGATATTTCCAGGTAAACAAAAGCTAAGGGAGTTCATGACAACTAGAACTTTTTTATAAGAAATGCTGAAAGGGGTTCTTCTAGCTCAAATTAAAGTATGCTAATTAGTAACATGAAAACATATAAAAAATATAAAATGCACTGGTAAATGTAAGTATATAGTCAAATTCAGAATATCTTAATACTGTAATATAGAAGTGTGTTAACCACTTAAATATTACTAATAAGATTAAGGGATGAAGTATTAAAAATAGCTATACCTATAATTATTTGTCAATAAATACACAATAGAAAAAGAGATAAATTGTGACATGAAAAACACAAAAGGAGGCAAAATTTTATTCTTTTTTATGGCCGAGTGGTATTCCATTCCATATATACCAATCTTCTTTATCCATTCATCTGTTGGTGTATGCTTAGGTTTCTTTCATCTCTTGCCAATTGTAAATAATGCAGCTGTGAACATTGAAGTGTATGTATCTTTTCGAATTAGTGTTTTTGTTTTTTTCAGATATGTACCCAGGAATGGAATTGCTGGGTCATATGGTAGTTCTATTTTAGTGTTTTGAGAAACCTCCATACTGTTTTCCATAATGGCTGCACCAATTTACATTCCCACAAACAGTGTACAACGGTTCCATTTTCTCCACATCCTCACCAACATTTGTTATTTGTGTTTTGATGATAGCCATTCTGATAGGTGTGAGGTGATATCTCACTGTGGTTTTGATCTACATTTCCCTGATGATTATAGATGTTGAGCATCCTTTCATGTGTCTGTTGGCCTTCTGCATGTCCTCTTTGGAAAAATGTCTATTTGGGTCTTCTGCTCATTTTTTAATAGGGTTTCATGTTTTTTATGATGTTGAGTTGTATGAGCTCTTTATATATGTTGGATAGTAATCCTTTATCATTCATATCATTTACAAATATTTTCTCCCATTCAGTAGGTCATCTTCATTTTGTTTGTGGTTTCCTTTACTGTGCAGAAGCTTTTAACTTTAATTAGGTCCCATTTGTATATTTTTGCTTTTATTTCCTTTACTTTGGGAGACAGATCCAAAAAAAAAAAATAATACTGCTGCGATTTATGTCAAAGAGCATTCTGCCTATGCTTTTCTCTAGGAGTTTTATAGTATCAGTCTTACATTTAGGTCTTTAATCCATTTTGACTCTATTTTTGTGTAGAGTGTTAGAGAATGTTCTAATTTCATTCTTTTACATCTAGCTGTCCATTTTTCCCAGCACCACTTATTGAAGAGACTGTCTTTTCTCCATTGTATATTCTTGCTTTCTTTGTTGTAGATTAATTGACCATAAGTGCATGGGTTTATTTCTGGGCTTTCTATTCTGTTCCAATGATCTATGTGTCTGTTTTTGTGCCTGTACCATACTGTTTTGATGGCTGTAGCTTTGTAGTATAGTCTGAAATCATGGAGCATGGTTCCTTCTACTCTGTTCTTTTTTCTCAAGATAGTTTTGGCTATTTGGGGTCTTTTCTGTTTCCATACAAATTTAAATTTTTTTCATTCTAGGTGTGTGAAAAATACCATTGGTACTTTGATAGGGATTGCATTGAATCTATAGATTGCCTTGGGTAGTATGGTCATTTTAACAACATTAATCCTTCCAGTTCAAGAACACATTATATCTTTCCATTTGTTTGTGTCATATTCAATTTATTTCATCAGCCTCTTATAGTTTTCTGAGTTCAGGTATTTTACCTCCTTAGGTAGATTTATCCCTAAGTGTTTTATTCTTTTTGATGCAATGGTAAATGAGACTGTTTCTTTACTTTCTCTTTCTGATAGTTCATTGTTAGTGTATAGAAATGCAACAGTTTTTTGTATATTTTGTATCCTGCAACTTTACTGAATTTATTAATGAGCTCTACTAGTTTTCTGGTGGCGTCTTTAGGATTTTCTATGCATAGTGTCATGTCACCTGCAAACAGTGAAAGTTTTGCTTCTTCCTTTCCAATTTGGATACCTTTACTTCATTTTCTTCTCTGATTTCTATGGATAGGACTTCCAATATTATATTGAATAAAAGTGGCAAGAGTGGGCATCCTTGTCTTGTTCTTGATCATAGAAGAAAAGCTTTAAGCTTTTCACCATTGAGTATGATGTTAGCTGTGGGTTTGTCATATTTGGCCTTTATTATGTTGAGTTATGTGTCTTCTGCACCCACTTTGTTTAGAGTTTTTATCATAAATGGATGTTGAATTTTGTCAAAAGTTTTTTCTGCATCTGTTGAAATGATCACATAGTTTTTATTCTTCAATATGTTAATGTGTTTTATCACATTGATTTACAGATATTGAAAAATCCTTGTGTCCCTGGGATAAATCCCACTTGGTCATGGTGTATGATCCTTGTAATGTATTGTTGGATTCAATTTGCTAATATTTTGTTGAGGATTTTTGCATCTATGTTCATCAGCAATATTGGCCTGTAATTTTCTTTTTTTGCAGCAACATGGATGGACTTGGAGGGCATTATGCTAAGTGAAATGTCATACAGAGAAAGAAAAATATGGTGTAATATTTATATGTGGAATCTACAAACTACAACAAACTAGTGAATATAACAAAAACGAAGCAGACTCACAGATATAGAGAACAAACTAATTACCAGTGGAGGGGGAAGGGCAACATAGGGGTGGAGAATGGACAGGTATAAACTGTTAGGTGTAAGATAGGCTACAAAGATGTATTGTAGGGCTTCCGTGGTGGTGCAGTTGTTAAGAATCCGCCTGTCAATGCAGGGGACACAGGTTCGAGCCGTGGTCTGGGAAGATCCCACATACCATGAAGCAACTAAGCACTCAAACCAAAACTGCTGAGGTCACACGCCACAACTACTGAAGCCTGCGTGCCTAGAGCCTGTGCTCTGCAACAAGAGAAGCCACCACAGTGAGAAGCCCACGCAACACAATGAAGAGTAGCCCGTGTGCAGCACCGAAGACCCAACGCAGCCAAAAATTAATTAATTAATTTAAAAAAAAGATGTACAACACGCGGAATATAACCAATATTTTGTAATAATTGTAAATGGAGTGTAACCTTTAAAAATTGTATTAAAAATTTTTAAACATAAAAGGAGGGAGAGAAAGGGTAGAATTTTTATGCAATTGAAGTTAAGTTGTTGTCAGCTTAAAATATACAGTTATATATATATAAAGTAAACCTCATAGTAACCACAAGCAAAACACTTGTGTAGATACACAAAAGATGAAGGGACTCAAAGCACACAACTACACAAAATCATCAATTCACAAAGGAATACAGCACAAGAGGAAGAAAGGAACAATAGAACTATAAAACAACCAGAAAACTATTAGTAAGATGAGATTAGTAAGTCCTTATCTATCAATAATTATTCTACATATAAATAGCTTATATCCTCCAATCCAAAGACATACAGTGGCTTAGTGGATAGAAACAATTTTAAACTACATGCTGCCTATAGGAGGTCCACTTTGCTTTAAGAACACTCATATGCTCAAGGTGAAGAGATGACAAAAAGATATTCCATACTGTATATGCCTGCAGTAAGTGCAACAATTCTTTAATTCACAGTTATGGCTGGATAGTCAACAATCTTTACTGCATAGGTCTGTAGTGTAGTTGTTCATACTCTAAGTCGTCCAAGTACCATACTTAAAACTTTTGCCATATACTCAGAACTCCAATGTTACTTATAACTCATATAAGATTTTTAAGACAATTCACTGTCTTGTTTTAAATTTCATTTTGAATATTACTTTTAGAGTTTTACATTCAAAGCAAAATTAGGAGGAAAGAACAGAGATTTCCCATATACACTCTACTCCAACACATGCATAGTCTCCCTCATTATCAACATCACCCACAAAATGATACATTAGTTATCACTGATGAACCTATATTGACACATCATAATCATCCAAAGTCCATACTTTAAGATTCACTGTTGGTGTACATTCTGTGGGGTTATACATATTTATAATGACATGTATCAATCATTATAGTATCATGCAGAATATTTTCACTGCCCTGAAAGACCTCTGTGCTCAGCCTATTTATCCCTTCCTCTCCCAACTCCAGCAACTGCTGATCTTTCTGCTGTCTCCATGGTTTTGCCTTTTCCAGAATGGCATAAACTTAGAATCATACAGTATGTGGGCTTTTTCAGATTAACTTCTTTCACGTAGTAATGTACATTTAAGTTTCCTCCATGTCATTTCATGGCTTGATAGCTCATTTCTTTTTAGTACTGAATAACAATCCATCATCCGGATGTACCATGGTTTATTTATCAATTCAACTACTAAAGGATATCTTGGTTGTTTCCAACTTTTGGCTGTTATGAATAAAGCTGCTATAAATATCCACATGTGGATTTTTTAGTGGACATTACTTTTCAACTTATTTGAGTAAATACCAAGGAACGAAATTGCTAGATTACATTGGTAAGACTGCTTAGTTTTGTAAGAAATTGGCAAACTATCTTCCAACTGGCTATATGATTTTGCATTCCCACCAGCAATGAATGAGAGTTACTTTGGTTCCTTATGCCCACCAGCATTTTGTGTTGTCAGCATTCCATTCTAATAAGTGTATACTGGTATCTCGTTTTCTTAATTCATATTTCTCTGATGATATATGATGTGGAACATCCTTTCATATGCTTCCTTGCCATCTGTAAATATTCTTGGGTGAGCTTGGGTGATTCTTGGGTCTTTTGCCAATTTTTACTGAGGGCTGTTCATTTTCTTATTATTGAGTTTCAAGAGTTCTTTGTATATTTTGGATAATAGTCCTTTATCAGATAATTCTTTTATAAATATTTTCTCTAAATCTGTGGCTTGATAGCCGAGGAAGCACTACGTGGAGACCAGACTGAGTGGATGCGGAGCCCTGGAGCTGGGGAACTAGAGGGCGAACCTTGAAAGGGAAGCTAGATATTGCTCATAAGAAACCTGAGGAGGATACTAAAAAGACAGCTACAGTTTTCCTGATGCCTGCCGCCACGTTTCTTGAGGGCCCAGCTGTTCGGGGTCTGTGGTTGAGTTCTTAAGCAGGATCAAGTTACAAACTGGCACACAACAATCCACAGGGGCTCTGATATGCCGTGTGGATGAAAGGCCCTTGGTGCTGCAGCCAAAAGTCAGTGCTGTGCCTCTGAAGTGGGAGAACCAACTTCAGGACACTGGTCCACAAGAGAACTTCCAGCTCCACAAAATATCAAAAGGCAAAAATCTCCCAGAGATCTCCATCTCAAAACCAGCACCGAGCTGCACTCAACGACCAGCAAGGTACACTGCTGGACACCCTACACCAAACAACTAGCAAGACAGGAACACAACCCCACCCATTAGAAAAGAGGCTGCCTAAAATCATAATAAGTCCACAGACACCCCAAAACACAGCACCAGACGTGGACCTGCTCACCAGAAAGACAAGATCCAGCCTCATCCACAAGAACACAGGCATTAGTCCCCTCCACCAGGAAGCCTACACAACCCACTGAACCAACCTTAGTCACTGGGGACAGACATCAAAAACAACGGGAACTACGAATGTGCAGCTGGCATAAAGGAGACCCAAACACAGTAAGATAAGCAAAGTGAGAAGACAGAAAAACACACAGCAGATGAAGGAGCAAGATAAAAATGCACCAGACCTAACAAACGAAGAGGAAATAGGCAGTCTACCTGAAAAAGAATTCAGAGTAATGATAGTAAAGGTAATCCAAAATCCTGGAAATAGAATAGACAAAATGCAAGAAACATTTAACAAGGACCTAGAAAAACTAAAGATGAAACAAACAATGATGAACAACACAATATATAAAATGAAAAACACTCTAGATGGGATCAATAGCAGAATAACTGAGGCAGAAGAACAGATATGTGACCTGGAAGATAAAATAGTGGAAATAACTACGGCAGAGCAGAATAAAGAAAAAAGAATTAAAAGAACAGAGGACAGTCGCAGAGACCTCGTGGACAATAATAAATGCACCAACATTCGAATTATAGAGGTTCCAGAAGAAGAAGAGAAAAAGAAAAGGACTGAGAAAATATTTGAAGAGATTATAGTTGAAATTTTCCCTAATATGGGAAAGGAAATAGTTAATCAAGTCCAAGAAGCACAGAGTCCCATACAGGATAAATACAAGGAGAAATATGCCAAGACACATATTAATCAAACTGTCAAAAATTAAATACAAAGAAAACATATTAAAAGCAGCAAGGGATAAACAACAAAAAACACACAAGGGAATCTCCATAAGGTTAACAGCTGATCTCTCAGAAGAAACTCTGCAAGCCAGAAGGGAGTGGCAGGACATACTGAAAGTGATGAAAGAGAAAAACCTGCAACCAAGATTACTCTACCCAGCAAAGATCTCATTCAGATTTGATGGAGAAATTAAAAGCTTTACAGACAAGCAAAAGCTGAGAGAGTTCAGCACCACCAAACCAGTTTTATAACAAATGCTAAAGGAACTTCTCTAGGCAAGAACGACAAGAGAAGGAAAAGACCTACAATAAAGAACTCAAAGCAAAATGGGAATAGGAATATACGTATAGATAATTAACTTAAATGTAAATGGACTAAATGCTCCCAGCAAAAGACACAGATTGGCTGAATGGATACAAAAACAAGACCCATATATATTATGTCTACAAGAGACCCACTTCAGACCTAGAGAAACATACAGACTGAAAGTAAGGGGATGGGAAAAGATATTCCATGCAAATGGAAACCAAAACAAAGCTGCAGTAGCAATTCTCATATCAGACAAAATAGACTTTAAAATAAAGACTATTAGAAGAGACAAAGAAGGACACTACATAATGATCAAGGTATCGATCCAAGAAGAAGATATAACAATTGTAAATATTTATGCACCTAACATAGGAGCACCTCAATACATAGGGCAAATACTAACAGCCATAAAAGGGGAAATTGACAGTAACACATTCACAGTAGGAGACTTTAACACCCCACTTTCACCAAGAGATAGATCATCCAAAATGAAAATAAATAAGAAAACACAAGCTTTAAATGATACATTAAACAAGATAGACTTAATTGATATTTATAGTACATTCCATCCAAAAACCACAGAATAAATATTTTTCCCAGGTGCTCATGGAACATTCTCCAGGATAGATCATATCTTGGGTCACAAATCAAGCCTTGGTAAATTTAAGAAAATTGAAATTGTATCAAGTATCTTTTCCAAACACAACGCCATAAGACTAGATATCAATTACAGGAAAAATCTGTACAAAATACAAACACATGGAGGCTAAACAATACACTACTTAATAACAAAGTGATCACTGAAGAAATCAAAGAGGAAATAAAAAAATACCTAGGAACAAATGACAATGGAGATACAACAACCCACAACCTATGGGATGCAGCAAAAGCAGCTTTAAGAGGGAAGTTTATAGCAATACAAGCCCACCTTAAGAAACAGGAAGCGTCTCGAGTAAACAACCTAAACTTTCACCTAATGCAATTAGAGAAACAAGAACAAGAAAACCCTAAAGAGAGCAGAAGGAAAGAAATCATAAAAATCAGATCAGAAATAAATGAAAAAGAAATGAAGGAAACAATAACAAAGATCAATAAAACTAAGAGCTGTTTCTTTGAGAAGATAAACAAAATAGATAAAACATTAGCCAGACTCATCGAGAAAAAAAGGCAGAAGACTCAAATCAATAGAATTAGAAATGAAAGAGGAGAAGTAACAAGTGACACTGCAGAAATACAAAAGATCATGAGAGATTACTACAAGCAACTCTATGCCAATATAATGGACAACCGGGAAGAAATGGACAAATTCTTAGAAATGCACAATGTGCCAAGACTGAATCAGGAAGAAATCGAAAATATGAACAGACCAATCACAAGCACTGAAATTGAAACTGTGATTAAAAATCTTCCAAAAAGCAAAAGCCCAGGACCAGATGGCTTCACAGGCGAATTCTATCAAACATTTAGAGAAGAGCTGTCACCTATCCTTCTCAAACTCTTCCAAAATATAGCAGAGGGAGGAACACTCCCAAATTCATTCTAAGAGGCCACCATCACCTTGATACCAAAACCAGACAAGGATGTCACAAAGAAAGAAAACTACAGGCCAATATCACTGATGAACATAGATGTAAAAATCCTCAACAAAATACTAGCAAACAGAATCCAATAGCACATTAAAAGGATCATACACCATGATCAAGTGGGGTTTATTCCAGGAATGCAAGGATTCTTCAATATACGCAAATCAATCAATGGGATAAGCCATATTAAAAAACTGAAGGAGAAAAACCATATGATCATCTCAATAGATGCAGAGAAAGCTTTTGACAAAATTCAAAACCCATTTATAATAAAAACCCTGCAGAAAGTAGGCATAGAGGGAACTTTCCTCAACATATAAAGGCCATATATGACAAACCCACAGCCAACATCATCCTCAATGGTGAAGAACTGAATGCGTTTCCACTAAGATCAGGAACAAGACAAGGTTGCCCACTCTCACCACTCTTATTCAATATGGTTTTGGAAGTTTTAGCCACAGCAATCAGAGTAGAAAAGGAAATAAAAGGAATCCAAATCGGAAAAGAAGAAGTAAAGCTGTCACTGTTTGCAGATGACATGATACTATACATAGAGAATCCTAAAGATGCTACCAGAAAACTACTAGAGCTAATCAATGAATTTGGTAAAGTTGCAGGATACAAAATTAATACACAGAAATCTCTGGCATTCCTATACACTAATGATGAAATATCTGAAAGTGAAATCAAGAAAACACTCCCATTTACCACTGCAACAAAAAGAATAAAATATCTAGGAATAAACCTACCTAAGGAGACAAAAGACCTGTATGCAGAAAATTATAAGACACTGATGAAAGAAATTAAAGATGATACAAATAGATGGAGAGATATACCATGTTCTTGGATTGGAAGAATCAATATTGTGAAAATGACTCTACTACCCAAATCAATCTACAGATTCAATGCAATCTCTATCAAACAACCACTGGCATTTTTCACAGAATTAGAAACAAAAATTTCACAATTTGTATGGAAACACAAAAGACCCCGAATAGCCAAAGCAATCTTGAGAAAGAAACATGGAGCTGGAGGAATCAGGCTCCCTGACTTCAGACTATACTACAAAGCTACAGTAATCAAGACAGTATGGTACTGGCACAAAAACAGAAAGATAGATCAATGGAACAGGATAGAAAGCCCAGAGATAAACCCACGCACATATGGTCACCTTATCTTTGATAAAGGAGACAGGAATGTACAGTGGAGAAAGGACAGCCTCCTTAATAAGTGGTGCTGGGAAAACTCGACAGGTACATGTAAAAGTATGAGATTAGATCACTCCCTAACATCATATACAAAAATAAGCTCAAAATGCATTAAAGATCTAAATGTAAGGCCAGATGCTATCAAACTCTTAGAGGAAAACATAGGCAGAACACTCTATGGCATAAATAACAGCAAGATCCTTTTTGACCCACCTTCTAGAGAAATGGAAATAAAAACAAAAATGAACAAATGGGACCTAATGAAACTTCAAAGCTTTTGCACAGCAAAGGAAACCATAAACAAAACCAAAAGACAACCCTCAGAAAAGGAGAAAATATTTACAAATGAAGCAACTGACAAAGAATTAATTTCCAAAATTTACAAGCAGCTCATGCAGCTCAATAACAAAAAATCAAACAACCCGATCCAAAAATGGGCAGAAGACCTGAATAGATATTTCTCCAAAGAAGATATACAGACTGCCAACAAACACATGAAAGAATGCTCAACATCATTAATCATTAGGGAAATGCAAATCAAAACTACAATGAGATATCATCTCACACTGGTCAGCATGGCAATCATCAAAAAATCTAGAAACAATAAATTCTGGAGAGGGTGTGGAGAAAAGGGCACCCTCCTGCACTGCTGGTGGCAATATGAATTGGTACAGCTACTATGGAGAACAGTATGGAGGTTCCTTTAAAAACTACAAATAGAACTATCATATGACCCAGCGATCCCACTACTGGGCATATACCCTGAGAAAACCATAATTCAAAAAGAGTCATGTACCAAAATGTTCATTGCAGCTCTATTTACAATAGCCCAGAGATGGAAACAAGCTAAGTGCCCATCATCGGATGAATGGATAAAGAAGATGTGGCACATATATACAATGGAATATTACTCAGCCATAAAAAGAAATGAATTGAGGTATTTGTAATGAGGTCTATGGACCTAGAGTCTGTCATACACAGTGAAGTAAGTCAGAAAGGGAAAGACAAATACCGTATGCTAACACATATATATGGAATGTAAGAAAAAAATGTCATGAAGAGCCTAGGGGTAAGACAGGAATAAAGACACAGACCTACTAGAGAATGGACTTGAGGATATGGGGAGGGGGAAGGGTAAGCTGTGACAAAGTGAGAGAGTGGCATGGACATATACACCCTACCAAACGTAAAATAGATAGCTAGTGGGAAGCAGCCGCATAGCACAGGGAGGTCAGCTCGGTGCTTTGTGACCACCTGGAAGGGTGGGATAGGGAGGGTGGGAGGGAGGGAGACGCAAGAGGGAAGAGATATGGGAACATATGTATATGTTTAACTGATTCACTTTGTTATAAAGCAGAAACTAGCACACCATTGTAAAGCAATTATAGTCCAATAAAGATGTAAAAAAAAAAGTTCAAAACCAATACTGCATTAGGGAGATTTACACATGTAGGAAGGACATTAAGAAAAACAAGAGATTTTGTTTAAGGCTGTGACCTTTATTGTAAACACCTTTGAATTCAGTGAGTGGAGTGTAGATTTTTGAAGTGGAGTGTAGAGTGGAGTGGAGTGGAGTGGAGTGGAGTGGAGTGGAGTAGATTTGTGAAGTGGAGTGTAGATTTTGTATCCTTCATGTTTATTTCAAAAGCATGTGTTTTGATTGCTTGGTTTACAGTTGGAGTAAAAACACATAACATACAATGTACCATCTTAAACATTTTTTTTCAGTGTACCATTCCGTAATAAATATATCCACATTGTTGTTAAAAATAAAAAATAAAAAGAACCCTGGAACTGAAGATTAACTGTACTTAAAACAATCAAGGGGTGGAGTCAAGATGGTGGAGTAAGAGGACATGGAGTTCATGTCTCCTCACAGGTACAACAGGGGAGCGTCAGCAGTTCTCATGGAGCACCTGCTGGGCGCTAGTTGTGGACCTCAGACACTTAAGTGGACAGGAGGGGTCCCTGTGCAACTGGGTGGGACATAGGAAGGAAGGAGGGAGTGAAGAGGGGTAAAATGGCACAGGACTGGTGTCCCTGGAAAGGGGCTAGGGGAGAGGAGTGGCTCCTGTACTCGGGGGGGGGGGGGTCACTCGCAGCAGTGGGGGGATTGGCGGTGACAGAGGGGAACTCTCTGGGGATTGGAAGGGAATGGGGCTACTGGTCTGTAGGGGGCAGGATGGAGAGGGGCCAGTGGTCCATGCCGCAGCCCTGCACACCCTAGGCTAGGTCGTGTGTCTCCTGGTGGGGAGGAAGGCCTGAGGCAGCATGGAGGAAGGGCTCCACAGCCAGGAAGGTTGGCGGAGGAGGCTGGGGCCACCAGGGAAGTGGAGTGCCATTGTTCAGTGATGTGCAAAGGGCGGAGCCACTATTGTGGTCCCCTTCCCTGCCCTCCAGCCTGGCCTCCTTGTGCAGTGGGAGAGGCATGCACCTGAGTAGGTTCACCTGCCCCTGAAGCCCCAGTGAGCCTGCTAGGGTTCTGGGCCTGGGCCCAGCCCCCACCAAAACCTCCGAGAGCCACGCAGGTCTTGGAGGCCCACCTGCCACCCCTAACAAAGCCTCTTTCAGCCACATGGGTCCTGGACCTCAGCCCCACCCCCACCGAGGCCTCCTCTAGCTGCACAGGTCCAAGTGGACATGAGAACTGCATCCCCCAAAGCCTCTGTAGGCTGCACAGATCCTAGTGTCCTGCATGCCACCACTGACAAAGTCTCCTCTGCCCACATGGGTCCAGGCAGGCCAAGCACTGCCCCCCTCCAAAGCCTCCTCCACCTGTGCCAGCTGCTGTGGACACTCCTGTGGAAGCCTGTGCCCCAGCCAGCCTGCATGGGTATGTGTGCTTCAGGCCAGTTTCAGCAGCAGATGTTGGTGAAAGGAACATATGCAGAGGTGGGGATGACAAAGCAGGGCCAGAGACCTACCTACAGGTCTTGGAGGCCCTCCTGAGGAGGTGGAGGTTGGAAGTAGTTCACTTTGGGTTCAAGGACACTGATAGTGGATGCACCAAGGAATTGTTATTTTTTTTATTTCTTCATTTTTGTTTATTTATGTTTTTTCAATTTTTTCTTTTTCTGTTGCTGTTGTTTTGTTCTGTTTTTGTTGTTTCAGTTTTATTTTTCTAATATATTTTTATTTTTCTAATTTTATTATTTTTTTTATTTGTTATTGTTCTGCTCTTTTGTTGTAGTTGTCGGATTTTTGGTTTTGTTTGTTTGTTTCTTTGCCACACCATGCAGCTTGTGGGGTCTTTGTTCCCAGGCCCAGGGTTGGGCCTGAGCCCCTGTGGTGGGAGCACTGAGTCCAAGTTGCTGGACTAACAGAGAACGTCAGGTCCCAGGGAATATTAATTGTTGTGAGCTCTCCTGGGGTTCCTCATCTCAGCACCAAGGCCCAGCTGCACCCAACTGCCTGCAAATCCAGTGTTAGATTCCTCAGGCCAAACAACCAGCAACACAGGAACACAGCCCCACCCATCAATAAAAGGAGATGACAGAGAAATATGGTATAGACAAAGGAGCAAGGTAAAACCCCACAAGACCAAATAAATGAAGAGGAAATAGGCAATCTACCTGAAAAAGAATTCACAGAAATGATACTAAAGATGATTCAAACTCTCAGAAATAGAATGGAGGCAGGGATTGTGAAAATACAAGAAACGTTTAACATGGAGGTAGAAGAAGTAAAGAACAAACAGTGATGAACAACACAATAATGGAATGAAAACTACACTAGAAGGAATCAATAACAGAATAACTGACGCAGAAGAAAGAATAAGTGAGCTGGAAGATAGAATGGTGGAAATAATTGCAGAGGAGCAGAATAAAGAAAAAAGAATGGAAAGAAATGAGAACAGTTTCAGAGAACTCTAGGACAACATCAAACACAACAATACTTGAATTATAGGGGTCCCAGAAAGAGAAAGAGAAAGGGTCTGAGAAAATATGTGAGTAAATTATAGTCAAAAACTTCCATAACATGGGAAAGGAAATAGTCATCCAAATCCAGGAAGTGCAGAGACTCCCATACAGGATAAACCCAAGGATAAACACACCAAGACACATATTAATCAAACTAACAAAAATAAAATTCAAAGAAAAGAATATTAAAAGCAGCAAGGGAAAAGCAACAAATAATATACGAGGGAATCCCCATAAGGTTATCATGTGGTTTTTCAGCAGAAACTCTGCAGGCCAGAAGAAAGTGGCAGAATATAGTTGAAGTGATGAAAAGGGAAAACCTACAACCAAGTTCACTCTACCCAGCAGAGATATGATTCAGATGGAATGGAGAAATCAAAAGATTTACAGACAAGCAAAAGCTAAGAGAATTCAGCACTACCAAACCAGCTTTACAACAAATGCTAAAGGAACTTTTCTAAGGGGGAAACACAAGAGAAGAAAAAGACCTACCAAAACAAACATGAAACAATTAAGAAAATGGTGATAGGAACATACATATCAATAATTATCTTAAATGTAAATGGATTAAATGCTCCAACCAAAAGACACAGACTGGCTGAATGGATACAAAAACAAGACCCACATATATGCTGTCTACAAGAGACCCACTTCAGACCTAGGGACACATATAGAATGAAAGTGAGGGGATGGAAAAATATATTCCATACAAATAGAAATCAAAAGAAAGCTGGAGTAGCAATACTCATATCAGACAAACTAGACTTTAAAATAAAGACTGTTACAAGAGACAAGGAAGGACACTACATAATGATCAAGGAAGCAATCGAAGAAGAAGACATAACAAATAACTATTTATGTACCCAACATAGGAGCACTTAAATACATAAGGCAAATGCTAACAGCAATAAAAGTGAAATCAACAGTAACACAATAATTATGGGGAAATTAAACACATCACTTACACAAATGGACAGATCATCCAGACAGAAAATTAATAAGGAAACACAAGCCTTAAATGACACATTAGACCAGAAAGACTTAATTGATATTAATAGGACATTCCATCCAAAAACAGCAGAATACACTTTGTTCTCAAGTGCACATGGAACAGACTCCAGGATAGATCACATCTTGGGTCACAAATCCAGCCTCAGTAAATTTAAGAAAATTGAAATTGTATCAAGCACCTTTTCCAACCACAATGCTATAAAATTAGAAATCAATTACAAGAAAAACAAAACTGTGAAAACAAACACATGAAGGCTAAACAATATGCTACTAAATAACCAAGAGATAACTAAAGAAATAAAGAGGAAATCAAAAAATACTTAGAAACAAATGACAATGAAAACTCAATGACCCAAAACCTATGGATGCAGCAAAAACAGTTCTAAGAGGGAAGTTCGTAGCAATACAATCCTATCTCAAGAAACAAGAAAAATCTCAAGTACACAACTTAACTTTACACCTAAAGCAACTAGAGAAAGAAAAACCAAAACAACCCAAAGTGAGTAGAAGGAAGGAAATCATAAATATCAGAGCAGAAATAAATGAAATAGAGCAGAAAAAAACAATACAAAAGATCAATGAAACTACAAGCTGGATCTTTCAGAAGATAAACAAAATTGATAAACCTTTAGCCAGACCAATCAAGAAAAAAAGGGAGAGGACTCAAATCACTAAAACTAAAAATGAAAAAGGAGAAGTTACAACTGACACCACAGAAATACAGAGGATCAAAAGAGATTACTACTAGCAACTATATGCCGAAAAAATTGACAACCTAGCAGAAATGGACAAATTGTTAGAAAGGTATAACCTTTCAAGACTGAACAAGGAAGAAATAGAAAATATGAATAGACCAATCACAAGTAATGAAATTGAAACTGTGCTTATATATCTTCCAACAAACAAAAGTCCAGGACCAGATGGCTTCACAGGCCAATTCTATCAAAGAAGAGCTAACACCCATCCTTCTCAAACTCTTCCAAAAACGTGCAGAGAAGGAACACCGCAAGCTCATTCTATGAGGCCACCATCACCCTGATACCAAAACCACAGATACCACAGAAAAAGAAAATTACAGGTCAATATCACTGATGAACATAGATGCAAAAATCCTCAACAAAATACTAGCAAACCTAATCCAACCACACATTAAAATTATAATATACCATGATCAAGTGGGATTTATCCCAGGGATGCAAGGATTCTTCAAAATATGCAAATCAATCAATGTAACACACCATATTAACAAACTGAAGAATAAAAAACATATGATCATCTCAATAGGTGCAGAAAAAGCTTTTGACAAAATTCAACACACATTTTTGATTACAACTCTCCAGAAAGTGAGAATAGAGGGAAACTACCTCAACATGATAAAGGCCATATCTGACAAACCCACAGCAAATATCATTCTCAATGGTGAAAAACTGAAAGCATTTCCTCTGAGATCAGGAACAAGACAAGGATGTCCACTCTCACCACTATTATTCAATATAGTTTTGGAAGTCCTAGCCAAGGCAATCAGAGAAGGAAAAGAAATAAAAGGAATCTATATTGGAAAAGAAGTAAAACTGTCACTGTTTGCAGATGACATGATACTACATACATAGAAAATCCTAAAGATGGTATCAGAAAACTACCGGTGCTAATCAACTAATTTGGTAAATTTGCAGGATACAAAATTAATGCACTCTTGCATTCCTATACACTAGCAATGAAAGATCAGAAAGAGAAATTAAGGAAACACTCCCCATTTACCACTTCAACGAAAAGAATAAAATACCGAGGAATAAACCTACCTAGGGAGACAAAAGACCTGTATGCAGAAAATTATAAGACACTGATGAAAGAAATTAAAGATGATACAAACAGATCGAGAGACATGCCATGTTCTTGGATTGGAAGAATCAATACTGTGAAAACAACTATACTACCCAAGGCAATCTACCAATTCAATGCAATCCCTATCAAATTACCAATAGCATTTTTCACAGAATTAGAACAAAAAATATTTACAATATGTATGTAAACAGAAAAGACCCTGAATAGCCAAAACAATCTTGAGAAGAAGAACAGAGTTGAAGGAATCAGGCTCCCTGACTTCAGAGTGTACTACAAAGCTACAGTAATCAAGACAGTATGGTACTGGCACAAAGACAGAAATATAGATCAGTAGAACAGGATAGGAAGCCCAGGTATAAACCCACGCACCTATGGTCACCTCATCTATGACAAAGGAGGCAAGAATATACAATGGAGAAAAGACAGTCTCTTCAATAAGTGGTGCTGGGGAAACTGGACAGTTACATGTAAAAGAATGAATTTAGAACACTCCCTAACATCATTCACAAAAATAAACTCAAAATAGACTAAAGACCTAAATGTAGGTCCAGACACTATAAAACTCTTAGAGGAAAACATAGGAAGAACAATCTTTGACATAAATCACAGCAAGATCTTTTTTGACCCACCTCCTAGAGTAAAGAAAATAAAAACATAAATAAACAAATGGGACCTAATTAAACTTAAAAGCTTTTACACAGCAAAGGAAACCATAAACAACATGAAAAGACAACATTCAGAATAGGAGAAAATGTTTGCAAACAATGCAACTGACAAGGGATTAATCTCCAAAATATACAAACAGTTCATGCAGCTCAATATCAAAAAAAAAAAAACCCAATCAAAAAATGGGTGGAAGACCTAAATACACATTTCTCCAAAGAAGACATATAGATGGCCAAGAGGCACATGAAATTTTGCTCAACATCACTAATTACTAGAGAAATGCAATTCAAAATTGCAGTGAGGTATCACCTCAAACCGGTCAGAATAGCCTTCACCAGAAAATCTACAAACAATAAATGCTGGAGAGGGTGTGGAGAAAAGGGAACCCTCTTACACTCTTAACTGGAATGTAAATTGATACAGCCACCATGGAGAACAGTATGGAGGTTCCTTATAAAACTAAAAATAGAACTACCATATGATCCAGGAATCCCACTCCTGGGCATATACCTGGAGAAAACCATAATTCCAATAGATGCATGCACCCCAATGTTCATTGCAGCACCATTTATAATAGCCAGGATATGAAAGCAACCTAAATGTCCATCAACAGAGGAATGGATAAAGAACATGTGGTACACATGTACAATGGAATATTACTCAACTATAAAAAGGAATGAAACTGTGCCATTTGTAGAGATGTGGATGGACCTAGAGACTGTCATACAGAGTGAAGTAAGTCAGAAAGAGAAAGCCAAATATCGTATATTAACACATGCATGTGGAATTTAGAAAAATGGTACAGATGAACCTATTTGCAAAGCAGAAATAGAGACACAGGCGTAGAGAACAAATGTGTGGACACCAGTGGGGGTGGGGGGTGGGATGGACTGGGAGATTGGCATTGACATATGTACACTACTATGTATGAATTAAATGGCTGGTGACAGTCTACTGTATAGCACAGGGGAAAAAACAGAAGGTACAATCTGTTTGCCGGACCTATATTAAGTTAACCTTAAAAATGTATTCCTATATGCATTAGGTGCAGTCATATACTGCTTAATTCCACTTATATGAGGTACCTAAAATAGTCACATTCATAGAGTCAGAAAGTACATTGCTAGATGCCAGGGCCTGGGAGGTGGGCATGGTGGAGAGGGGGAATGGGGAGATAGTGTTTAATGGGCACAGCATTTCAGTTTAGGAAGTTGAAAAATTCGGGAAATGGATAGTGGTGAGAGTTACACAACAATGTGAATGTACTTAGTGCCGCTAAACTGTACAGTTAAATATGGTTAAAATAGTATCTTTTATATTATGTGACTTTTACAACAATAAAAAAAAACATTAAAAAAAAATCAAGATGACGCTAATCAGACCACTGATGACCAATTTCAAGATGACTGTCAGAGCTGACTGTGCTGTTTCTGCATCCAGCCCCCTCCTTTAGCCTATAAAAGCTCTCACCCGCCCTCCCCACATACCCCCAGTTGCCAGCATCCAAAATAAAGCAAACTTTCCTTTCCATCAACTTTGCCTCTTAATTGGCTTTTGAGCAGCAAGCAGCCAGACCCTACTTCTGGTAACAATAAGACTCTTTTTTATGGCTGAGTAATATATCATTATATATATATATATATATATATATATATCACATCTTCTGTATCCATATAGGTGAACACTTAGGTTTCTGCCATATCTTGGTTATTGTAAATAATACTGCAATGAAAAAAAAATAAAGATGCTATGATGATCCATGTAAAAAAAATAATAATACTGCAATGAAAATAAGGGTACCTATATTTTTTCAAATTAGCATTTTCATTTTCTTTGGATAAGTATCCAGAAGAGGAATATATGGATCATATGGTGGTTCTATTCTCATTTTTTTTGAGGAACCTCTGTACTGTTTTCCATAGGGGGTTCACCAATTTACATTCCCACCAACAGTGCATGAAAGTTCCTTTTTCACTGCATACTTGCCAACATTTTTTCTTTCTTGTCTTTGACAATAGCCATTCTGGCAAGTGTGAGGTAGTATCTCATTGTGGTTTTGATTTGCAGTATCCTGATGATTAGTGATGTTGAGCACCCTTCTTGTGCCTGTGGGCCATCTGTATGTCTTCTTTGGAGAAATGTCTATTTAGGTCTTATGTTCATTTTTTGATTGGTATGTTTTTTTTATATTGAGTTGTGTGAACTGTTTGCATATTTTGGATATTAACCCCTTGTTGGTTGCATTGTTTGCAAATGTTTTCTCCGTTTCTGTAGGTTGTCTTTTCGCTTTGTTTATGGTTTCCTTTGCTGTGCAGAAGCTTTTATTTTGATGTAGTCTCATTTGTTTATTTTTGCTTTTTTTGCCCTTGCCTGGGGAGACATATCCAAAAAATATTGATAAGACCAATGTTAGAGAGCTTACTGCCTATGTTTTCTTCTAGGAGTCTTCTGGTCTTACATTTAAATCTTTAGTTCATTTTCAGTTTATTTTTTTACGTAGTGTAAGAAAGTCATTCAGTTTCATTCTTTTGTATGTAGCTGTCCAGTTTTCCCAACACCATATACTACAGAGGCTGTCTTTTTATCATTGTATATTCTTGCCTCCTTTGTTGTAGATTAATTGACCATATGCGTGTGGATTTATTTCTGGACTCTCTATTCTGTGCCATTGATCTCTGTGCCTGTCCTTGTGCCAGTACCATACTGTTTTGATTACTATGGTATTGTAGTATAGTTTCAAATCTGGGAGCATGATACCTCCAGTTTTGTTCTTCTTTCTGCTTTGGCTATTCTGGGTCTTTTGTGGTTCCATACAAATTTTAGGATTATTTGTTCTAGTTTTGTGAAAATGCCATTGGTATTTTAATAGGGATTGCATTGAATCTGTAGATTGCTTTGGGTGGTTATGGACATTTTAATGATATTGATTATTCCAAACTATGAACATAATATATCTTTCCATTTATTTGTGGCTTCTTCAACTTCTTTCATCAGTTTTTTATAGTTTTCAGAGTACAGGTCTTTTTCCTCCTCATTAAATTTATTCCTGTGTATTTTATTCTTTTTGATGCATTTGTTAATAGGATTGTTTTCTTCTTTTCTCTTTATAATAGTTCATTGTTAGTGTTTAGAAATGCAACAGATTTCTGTGATTAATTTTCTATTCTACAACTTTACTGAATTCATTTTTATGTTCTAATAGTATTTTGGTCTTAGGGGTTTTCTATATATAATATCATGTCATCTGCAAATAGTGACAGTTTTACTTCTTCCTCTCCAACTTGGATTCCTTTACTTCTTTTTCTTCTCTGACTGCTGTGGCTAGGACTTCCAATACTACGTTGAATAAAAGTGGCGAGAGTGGGCATCCTTATCTTGTTCTTGATCTTAGAGGAAAGGCTTTCAGCTTTTCACCATTGAGTATGATGTTAGCTGTGAGTTTGTCATATTTGGCCTTTATTATATTATGTCTTCTGTACCCACTTTATTTAGAGATTTTGTCATAAATGGATGTTCAATTTTTTTTTTTTTGGTTGCACTGTGTGGCTTCTGAGATCTTACTTCCCAGACCAGGTATTGAACTCAGGGCCACAGAAGTGAAAGCACTGAGTCCTAATCACTGGACCTCCAGGGAAGTCCCAGATGTTCAATTTTGTCAAAAGCTTTTTCTGTACCTAGTAAGATGTCATATGTTTTTTTTTTAATTTTATTAATGTGGTGTATCATGTTGATTGGTTTGTGGATTTTGAACCATCCTTGCATCTCTGGGAAAAATCCCACTTGATCATGGTATATGATCCTTTAATGTGTTATTGAATTTGGTTTGCTAATATTTTGTTGAGGATTGTTGCATCTATGTTCATCAGGGATACTGGCCTGTAATATTTTTTGTGTGTGGTGTCTTTGTCTAGTTTTGGTATCAGGATAATGTTAGCCTTATAAAGTGAGTTTGGAACTTGCCTTCCTCTTCAATTTTTTGGAATAATTTGAGAAGAATAGATATTAATTATTTCTTAAATGCTTGATAGAATTCACCTGTGAAGCCATTTGGACCTGGATTTTTGGGTTTTGGCAGTTTTAAAATTACTGATTTAGTTTTGTTACTAGTAATCAGTCTATTCTGGTTATCTATTTCTTCATGATTCATTCTTGGAACCATTGTATGTTTCTAGGAATTTATCATTTCTTTCTAGGTTGTATAATTTGTGTCATATAACTGTTTGTAATATTCTCTTATGATTCTTTGTATTTCTGTCATGCTGGTTGTAACTTCTGCTCTTTCAGTTGTGATTTTATTTATTTCTGCCCTCTCTCTCTCCCCTGGCTAAAGGTTTCTCAATTTTGTTAATCTTTTCAAAGAACCAACTCTTAGTTCTTTAATCCTTTCTATTGTTTTTACTTCCTAGTTCATTTATTTCAAATCTGATTTTTATTATTTCCCTCCTTCCACTAACTTTGGGTTTTGCTTGTTCTTCTTTTTCTAGTTCCTTTAAAAGTATATTTAGATTGTTTATTTAAGATTCTTCTTTCTTGAGGTAGGCCTGTATTACTATAAACTTACCTTTTAGAATTGCTTTTGCTGCATCCCATAGATTTTGGACAGTTGTATCTCCATTTTCAATTTTCTAAAGTTTTCTTTTCCACTTTGATTTCTTCATTCACCTACTGTTTGTACAGTAGCATGTTGTTTAGTCTACACTTATTTGTGTTTTTTCCTGTTTTTTCCTTGTAGTTGACGTCTATTCTCATAGCATTGTGGTCAAGAAAGATGCTTGACATGCTTTCAATCTTCTTAAATTTATTGAGAATTCTTTTGTGGCCTAACATGTCATCTAACCTTTTAGTGTTATGTTCATATTCATTCATCTTTATTTTTCGTGTGTTCATTGTAGGTTTTGGTTTCTGGTTACCATGAAGTTCATATATACCATCCTGTAGATGTAGCCATCTATTTTAAGCTAACAGCCACTTAAATTTGAAGGCATTCTAACAGTACTGCATTTTTATTCCCCAACCCACATTTTATATTTTTGATGGCATATTTTACACCTTTTGATTTTGCCATGCCCTTAACTATTTTTAGTTATAATTGATTGTACAACTTTTGTCTTTGCCTTTATACTAGCTTTTTAAGTGGCTGATCAACTGCCTTTCCTATATATTTGCATTTTTCAGTGACATATTTTCTTTCATATATTTTATTTCTAGTAGTGCCCTTTTCTTTTACACTTAAAGTTGTCCCATACATTTTCGTAAAAGTCCAGTTTAGTGGTGATGAACTCTTCTAATTTTTGTACATCTGAGAAAATATTTATCTGTCCTTCAATTATGAATGACAACCTTCCTGAATAGATTATTCCAGGTTGTAAGATTTTTCTTCCCTTTCAGCATTTTAAGTATATCCTGTCACCTCTTTATGGCCTGTGAAGTTTCTGCTGAAAATTAAGCTAATAGACTTATTGGGTTTCCTTTATATGTGATTAGTTGTTTTCCTTTTGCTGCCTTTAAGATTATCTCTTTATCTTTAACTTCTGCCATTTTAATTGTGATATGACTTGGTGTGGATCTCTTTGGGTTCATCTTACTGGGACTCTCAGTGCTTCTTATACCTGTATGTCTGTTTCCTTCCCCAGATTAGGGAAGTTTTAAACCATTATTTATTTTTTTAATTTTTTTTGAACATCTTTATTGGAGTATAATTGCTTTACAATGTGGTACTAGTCTCTGCTGTATAACAAAGTGAATCAGCTATATGCATACCTATATCCCCATATCCCCTCCCTCTTGAGTCTCCCTCCCATCCTCCCTATCCCACCCTTCTACGTGGTCAAAAAGCACAGAGCTGATCTCCCTGAGATATGTGGCTGCTTCCCATTAGCTATCTATTTTACATTTGGCAGTTTATATATGTCGATGCCACTCTCTCACTTCTTCCCAATTTACCCTTCCCCCTCCACGTGTCCTCAAGTCCATTCTCTATGTCTGCATCTTTATTCCTGGCCTGCACCTAGGTTCATCAGAACCTATTTTTCCTTCTTAGATTTCATATATATGTGTTAGCATACAGTATTAGTTTTCTCTTTCTGACTTACTTCACTCTGTATGACACACTCTAGGTCCATCACCTCAATAAAAATAACTCAGTTTTGTTACTTGTTATGGCTGAGTAATATTCCATTGTATATATGGGCCACATCTTCTTTATCCATTCATCTGTCCATGGACACTTAAGTTGCTTCCATGCCCTGGCTATTGTAAATAGTGCTGCAATGAACATTGTAGTACATAACTCTTATTGAATTATGGTTTTCTCAGGGTATATGTCCAGTAGTGGGATTGCTGGGTCATATGGTAGTTCTACTTGTAGTTTTTTAAGGAACCTCCATACTTTCTCCATAGAGGCTCTATCAATTTACATTTCCACCAACAGTGCAAGAGGGTTGCCTTTTCTCCATACCCTCTCCAGCATTTATTGTTTCTAGATTTTTTGATGATGGCCATTCTGACTGGGGTGAAGTGATACCTCATTGTAGTTTTGATTTGCATTTCTCTAATGATTAGTGATATTGAGCATCTTTTCATGCATTGGTTGGCAATCTGTATATCTTCTTTGGAGAAATGTCTATTTAAGCCTTCTTCTCATTTTTGATTGGTTTCTTTGTTGTTTTGATATTGAGCTGCATGAGCTGCTTGTATATTCTAAAGATTAATCCTTTGTCAGTTGCTTCATTTGCAAATATTTTCTCCCTTTCTGAGGGTTGTCTTTTCATGTTGTTTATGGTTTCCTTTGTTGTGCAAAAGCCTTTAAGTTTAATTAGGTCCCATTTGTCTATATTTGTTTTTATTTTCCTTTTGCTAGGAGGTGAGTCAAAAAGGATCTTGCTGTGATTTATGTCATAGAGTGGTCTGCCTATATTTTCCTCTGAGTTTTATAGTGTCTGGCCTTCATTTAAATCTTTAATCCATTTTGAGTTTATTGTTGTGTATGGTGTTAGCAAGTGTTCTAATTTCATTATTTTACATGTAACTGCCCAGTTTCCCAGCACCACTTATTGAGGAGGCTATTTTTTTCCATTGTATACTCTTGCCTCCTTTATCAAAGTTAAGATGACCATATGTGAGTGGGTTTATCTCTGGGCTTTCTATCCTGTTCCATTGATCTATATTTCTCTTTCTGTGCCAGTACCATGCTTTCCTGATTACTGTAGCTTTGTAGTATAGTCTGAAGTCAGGGAGCCTGATTCCTCCAGCTCCATGTTTCTTTCTCAAGATTGCTTTGGCTATACGGGGTCTTTTCTGTTTTCATATAAATTGTGCAATTTTTTGTTCTAGTTCTGAAAAAAATGCCATTGGTAGTTTGATAGGGATTGCACTGAATCTGTAGATTGCTTTGGGTAGTATAGTTATTGTCACAAGATTGATTCTTCAAATCCAAGAACATGGTATATCTCTCCATCTGTTTGTATCATCTTTAATTTCTTTCATCAGTGCCTTATAGTTTTCTGCATACAGGTCTTTTGTCTCCCTAGATAGGTTTATTCCTAGATATTTTATTCTTTTTGTTGCAGTGGTAAATGGGAGTGTTTCCTTAATTTCTCTTTCAGATTTTTCATCATTAGTGTATAGGAATGCAGGAGATTTCTGTGCATTAGTTTTATATCCTGAAACTTTACCAAATTCATTGATTAGCTCTAGTAGTTTTCTGGTTGTTAACCAAGAGATCACTGAAGAAATCAAAGAGGAAATCAAAAAATACCTAGAGACGAATAACAACAAAAACACAATGATCCAAAACGTATGGGATGCAGCAAAAGCAGTTCTAAGAGGGGAGTTTATAGCAATACAAGCCTACTTCAAGAAACAAGAAAAATCTCAAAAAAACAATATAACCTTACACCTAAAGGAACTAGAGAAAGAAGAACAAACAAAACCCAAACTTAGTAGAATGAATGAAATCACAAAGATCAGAGCAGAAATAAATGAAATAGAAACAAAGAAAACAATAACAAAGATCAATAAAACTAAAAGCTGGTTCTTTGAGAAGATAAAATTGATAAACCTTTAGCCAGACCCATCAAGAAAAAGAAGGAGATGACTCAAATCAGTAAAATTAGAATAGAGAAAGGAGAAGTTACAACAGACACCACAGAAATACAAAGCATCCTAAGAGACTACTACAAGCAACACTATGCCAGTAAAATGGGCAACCTGGAAGAAATAGACAAATACTTAGCAAAGCACAACCTCCCAAGACTGAACAAGGAAGAAATAGAAAATATGAACAGACCAATCACAAGTAATGAAATTGAAACAGTGATTAAAAATCTTCCAGCAAACAAAAGTGCAGGACCAGATGGCTTCACAGATGAATTCTACCAAATATTTAGAGAAGAGCTAACACCCATCCTTCTCAAACTCTTCCAAAAAATTACAGAGGAAGGAACACTCCCAAACTCATTCTATGAGGCCACCATCACCCTGATACCAAAACCAGATAAAGATACTACAATAAAAGAAAATTGCAGACCAATCACTGATGAATATAGATGCAAAAATCCTCAACAAAATACTAGCAAACAGAATCCAACAGCACATTAAAAGGATCTTACACCATAATCAAGTGAGATTTATCTCAGGGATACAAGGATTCTTCAATATACACAAATCAATCAATGTGATACACCATATTAAAAAATTGAAGAATAAAAACCATATGATCATCTCAGTAGATGCAGAAAAAGCTGTTGCCAAAATTCAACACCCATGTATGATAAAAACTCACCAGAGGTGTGCATAGAGGGAACCTACCTCAACGTAATAAAGGTGATATATGACAAACACACAGCCAACATCATTCTCAATGGTGAAAAACTGAAAGCATTTCTTCTAAGATCAGGAACAAGACAAGTATGTCCACTCTCACCACCATTATTCAACATAGTTTTGGAAGTCCTAGCCATTGCAATCAGAGAAGAAAAAGAAATAAAAGGAATACAAATTGGAAAAGAAGTAAAACTGTCACTGTTTGCAGATAACATGATGCTATACATAGAGAATCTAGCTTTCTTTTGATTTCCATTTGCATGGAATATCTTTTTCCACCCCCTCACTTTCAGTCTGTATGTGTCCCTAGGTCTGAAGTGGGTGTCTTGTAGACAGCATATATACAGGTCTTGTTTTTGTATCCATTCAGCCAGTCTATGTCTTTTGGTTGGAGCATTTAATCCATTTACATTTAAGGTAATTGTCAATACGTATGTTCCTATTACCATTTTCTTAATTGTTTTGGGTTTGGTTTTGTAGGTCCTTTCCTTCTCTTGTGCTTCCTGCCTAGAGTAGTTACTTTAGCATTTATTGTAAAGCTGTTTTGTTGGTGCTGAATTCTCTTAACTTTTGCTTATTTGTAAAGGTTTTAATTTCTCCTTCAAATCTGAATGAGATCCTTGCTGGGTAGAGTAATCTTGGTTGTAGGTTTTTCTCTTTCATCACTTTAAATATGTCCTGCCACTCCCTTCTGGCTTGCAACATTTCTGCTGAAAAATCAGCTGTTAACCTTATGGTGATCCCCTTGTATGTTATTTGTTGCTTTTCCCTTGCTGTTTTTAACATTTTTCTTTGTATTTAATTTTTTGATAGTTTGATTAATATGTGTCTCTGTGTTTCTCTTTGGGTTTATCTTGTATGGTACTCTCTGTGCTTCCTGGACCTGATTGACTATTTCCTTTCCCATGTTAGGGAACTTTTCAACTCTAATCTCTTCAGATATTTTCAGACCATTTCTTTTTCTCTTCTTCTTCTGGGACCCCTATAATACGAATGTTGGTGAGTTTAATGTTGTCCCATAGATCTCTGAGGCTGTCCTCAATGCTTTTCATTCTGTTTTCTTTATTCTGCTCCCTGGCAGTTATTTCCACCATTTTATCTTCCAGCTCAATTATCCATTCTTCTGCTTCAGTTTTTCTCCCATTGATTCCTTGTAGAATATTTTTAATTTCAGTAATTGTGTTGTTCATCACTGTTTGTTTTCTCTTTAGTTCTTCTAGTTCCTTGTTAAATGTTTCTTGTATTTTCTCCATTCTGTTTCTGAGATTTTGGATCATCTTTACTATCATTACTCTGAATTCTTTTTCAGGTAGGTTGCCTATTTCATCTTCATGTATTTGTTCTTTAGGTTTTTACCTTGCTCCTTCATCTGTAACATATTTTTGTCATTTCATTTTATTCTCCTTTTTTTTTTTTTTTTCGATGGGTTGTTCTGTACTCCTGTCTTACTGGTTGTTTTACCTGAGCCTTCCAGCACCAGAGTTTGCAGGCAATTTGGTAGAGCCCAGTCTTTGTGCTGAGATGAGGACCCTTGGGAGGACTCATTCCGATTGATATTCCCTGGGGTCTGAGGCTCTCTGTTAGTCCAGCAGTTTGAACTCGGAGCTTCCATCACAAGAGCTTGGGCCCGACCTCTGGCCTAGGAACCAAGGTCCCACAAGCTTCGTGGTATGGTTAAAAAAAAGAAAAGGAAGAAAGGAAAAAGGAGCAGTACAATATCAAATAATAAAATACAAAATAAAATTAGAAAGGTAGGGCTTCCCTGGTGGCACAGTGGTTGAGAGTCTGCCTGCTGATGCAGGGGACACAGGTTCGTGCCCCAGTCCAGGAAGATCCCACGTGCCACGGAGCGGCTAGGCCTGTGAGCCATGGCCGCTGGACCTGCGTGTCCAGAGCCTGTGCTCTGCAATGGGAGAGGCCACAACAGTGAGAGGCCCGCGTACCACACACAAAAAAATAAAACTATAACTGAACAACTGCAACAAGGTAAAATAAAACCACAACAGAAAACAGAAAGAAAAACAAAAACAAGTGTGGGTCAGGGAACAAGACAAAAGGAGAGAACAGTAACAAAGTATAAAGAATAAAATAAAATTAGAAAATTAAAAGATTTATTGGGAAAAATAAAAATATAAAAGAATCAACAACAATGAATCAACAAGGTAAAAGAGAACCCCAATCTAAAAGAGGAAAAAGGAAAAAAAAAAAAAACAGCCTTGGCTATGGGGGTGGAGTTCAGGAGGGTTTGAACTTAGACAGGGGCAGTGTTTTGGGTGGGGCAGGGCCTAGGCAGGGTGACGTTCAAGCTTGGGGTGGGGCCTCTGCTTAGGACCCGCACAGAAGGGGAAAGGCAGCAGGTCCAGAAGAGGGCCTCTGGAGTGTGGAATTCTGGAGTTTGGAGGTAGGGCACTGAGTGAGGCTGTGTGGGTGAGGTTTAGGCCCAGCACATTGTTTCGGGTCTCCGAGTGTAGAGATAGGGCCCTGGCTGTGGGTGTGTGGGTGGGGTTTAGGCCCAGCTTATTGTAGGGGGTCTCCAAGTGTAGAGGTAGGGCCCTGGGTGGGGGTGTAGGGGCGGGGCTTGGGTTCTGTGCAGCAGGAAAGAGGCTTTGAGGGCAGAGATTTAGGCCCAGGAGCCCAACAGGCTCCCTGCTGCCTAAGTGGACAGGGAAAGCACTGGTTGCATTCCCTTCCCTTCCTTTGCACCCCTCCCACACCATCTCCCCCAGGGTCTCTCCCATCACTGCTGGACCCCCTAACCATGGGTGGGTCCCGCTGGGTGTAGGAACTCCTTCCCTCCCCCAGCCACCCCTCAGGGTGCCAGTTCCGGAGGTCTGGGCTTTACTTTTGCTCCCCTTCCCTCCCTCCCACTCCCTCAGGACCCACATGACTGGAGGGGGCCTCAGTGGGCAGAGGATCTGGCCCGGGATATCAGCAGGTTCCTGGGGCCCCAAGTGGCAGAGGAAACCTGGCCATGCCCACTTTTGATCCTCTACCCTCCCAATGGTTCCTCAATTTCCCCCTTTGGGCATAGGATCCCTGCCCCTGTGATGCCAGTCACATCCTGCCTCCACTTCTCCTCCCCCTTCACTCCCCCTACCTCTTACCCAGTCACTGGGTGTTCCTCCCATCCTCTTAGGTGTCTGTAGTCCCCCACCAGTAGGTGCCTTAGTTGTGAGGAGACGCAAATTCCGCATCCTCCTAGTACACCATCTTGACACTGCCTCAGCCATTATTTCTTCAAATAAGTCTTCTGTCCCTTCCTTTCTGTCTTCTCCTTCTAGGACCCCTATAATGTGAATGTTAGTATGCTTGATGTTATCCCAGAGGTCCCTTAAACTCTCCTCACTTTAAAAATTCTTTCTTTTTCTTTGCTTTTCTTTTTTTTTTTTTTTTCTGTTCTTATTGGGTGATTTCTACTATTGTATCTTCTTGATTGCTTATCCATTCTTCTGTATCATGTAATCTGCTGTTGATTGCCTCTAGAGTATATTTTATTTCAGTTACTAAATTCTTCAATTCTGGTTGGTTCTTTCCTATATTTTTTAAGTCTTTGTTGAAGTTCTGAGTTCCTCCACTCTTCTGAGTTCATTGAGTATCTCTATGATTGTTTCTTTGAACCCTTTTTTTTTTTTTTTTTTTTGCGGTACGCAGGCCTCTCACCGTTGCGGCCCCTCCCACTGCGGAGCACAGGCTCCGGACGCGGGCCCAGCTGCTCCACGGCATGTGGGATCCTCCCAGACCGGGGCATGAACCCGTGTCCCCTGCATTGGCAGGCGGACTCTCAACCACTGCGCCACCAAGGAAGCCCTGAACCCTTTTTTTTTTAACATTTTTATTGGAGTATAATTGCTTTACAATGGTGTGTTAGTTTCTGCTTTATAACAAAGTGAATCAGTTATACATATACATATGTTCCCATATCTCTTCCCTCTTGCATCTCCCTCCCTCCCACCCTCCCTATCCCACCCCTCTAGGTGATCACAAAGCACTGAGCTGATCTCCCTGTGCTATGCGGCTGCTTCCCACGAGCTATCTATTTTACATTTGGTAGTGTATATATGTCCATGCCACTCTCTCACTTTGTCACAGCTTACCCTTCCCCCTCACCATATCCTCAAGTCCATTCTCTAGTAGGTCTGTGTCTTTATTTCCGTCTTACCTCTAGGTTCTTCATGACCATTTTTTTTTCTTAGATTCCATGTATATGTGTTAGCATATGGTATTTGTTTTTCTCTTTCTGACTTTCTTCACTCTGTATGACAGACTCTAGGTCCATCCACCTCACTACAAATAACAATTTCATTTCTTTTTATGGCTGAGTAATATTCCATTGTATATATGTGCCACATCTTCTTTAGCCATTCATCTGATTATGGACACTTAGGTTGCTTCCATCTCTTTGCTATTGTAAATAGATAGACAACCTGCCAAGACTGAACCAGGAAGAAATAGAAAATATGAAGAGACCAATCACAAGCACTGAAATTGAGACTGTGATTAAAAATCTTCCAACAAACAAAAGCCCAGGACCAGATGGCTTCACAGGCGAATTCTATCAAACATTTAGAGAAGAGCTAACACTTATCCTTCTCAAACTCTTCCAAAATATAGCAGAGGGAGGAACACTCCCAAACTCATTCTACGAGGCCACTATCACCCTGATACCAAAACCAGACAAAGATGTCTTTGAACTCTTTATCAGGTAAGTTACTTATCTCCATTTCATTAGGGATTTTTTTCTAGGATTTTTTTTTTTGTTCCTCCATTTAGAACATATTCCTATGATACTCCTCATTTTGTGTGACTTTTGGTCTTTGCTTCTATGAATTAGGTGAAACAGCTACCTTTCTTGGTCTTGAAGGAGTGGCCTTGTGTGGGAGCATCCCTCATGTAGACTTCTTGCACCTGGAAACTTTGGCCAACTGTTAGAACTGGAATGGGCATGAGCCTGGAGAGGTCCCTGGGGAGTGCTGAACTGAGGCAGCCTTGGCAGGGTGGCTTGAGCTGAAGTGGGCCTGGGCTGGTGGTGGTCCCCAGAGACTGCCGTTCCTGAGACCACCTTGGTGGGAAGGCTGGAGATGGAGTGGGCCTGGGCCAGGGTAATTCCCTGGGGAGTGCCACATTGGGGCCACCTTGGCAGGACAGCTAGGGCTGGGGTGGGCCTTGGCTGGGGGCAGTCTCAGGAAATGTTGCACCAAGGCCTCCATGGCAGAACAGCTGGAGCTGGATCAGGCACAGGCTTGGGAGTGTCTGGGGGCATACTTCACCTGATGCTGCCTTGGTGGGATGGCTGGAGCTGGAGTGGGCATGGGCCTGGGGGAATGCCTAGGGAACTCAAACAATGCCATTCACTGATACCTCCAACCCTGGAGAGGGTTCCAACTGTTCCCTGCCCATTCAGCCAAAGTTCTAGGGTTAGTGCATAGATTTCCTTCCCTTATAGTCTAGGTACCCTTTAAATTGCTGTTTTTTCACTGTGTCCCAAGGTGGGTGAGTCTGTGCCCAGGTCCCTCAGCAATATCCATCCCTACTACAGGTCTCTACATCAGGGGTGGGCCCTCGTGGATACTATATTCCCATCTCTCCTACCCATTTCTATGTGATCCTTCTCTATGCAGTAGCTGCTCAATCATTCAGTTGTTCTTCAGGAGGAATTGCTCTATATGTGAAGAAGCGACCTCAGGGTCTTCCTATGCTATCATCTTGGACCCCTCTTTCAGAAGTGTTGCACTTTTTTGTTAAATTGATTCCTAAATATTTTATTCTTTTTTATGCCATTGTAAATAGAATTTTCTATCAGATTTTATTACTAGTGTATAGAAATAAAATTGATTTTTATATGTTGACTCTTGTATCTTGTAACTTTGCTGAAATTGTTTATTACTTCTAATATGTTTTTATTGGATTCCATATGATATTCTAAATATAAGATCATGTCATCTACAAATACAGTTTTACCCCTTCTTTTCTAATCTGGATACCTTTAAATTCTTTTTCTTGCCTAATTGCCTTCCTAGAACCTACAGTAAAAAGTTGAATAAAAGTAGCAATGGTATATATCCTTGTTCCTAGTTGTAGCTAGAACACATTCAGTCTTTCAGCAGTGAATATGATGTAAGCTGTGGATTTTTCATTGACATCCTTTGTCAGGTCGAGGAAGTTCACCTCTCTATAGTTTGTTGAGTGTGTGTGTGTGTTTTAATCATGAAAGAATGCTAGATTTTATCAAATGCTTTTTCTGCATCAATTGAGATGATCATGTAGTTTTTTTCCCTTCATTCGATTAGTGTGTTATATTATCTTGATTGCTTTTTCATACAATAAACCAACATTACATTCCTGGAGTAAATCCCCATTGGTCATAGTTTATTATCTTTTTTAATGTTGTTGGATTCAGCTTGTTACTACTGTTTCACAAATGTTTACCTTTGTATTCATATGGAATATTCGTCTACAGTTTTCCTTTGCTTGAGATCCCTTTGTTTTGTTTTGGTATCAGGGTAACAATGGCCTCATAGAATGAGTTTGGAAGTGTTAGCTCTTTTATATTTTTGAAGAGTTTGTAAAGATTGATACTAGTTCCACTTTAAAGGTTTGGTGGAATTCGCCAGAGAAGTAATGGGCATGGGCTTTTCTTTGTGGATTGTTTTCAATTTCTAATTCAATCTCTTTAGTTTTTATGGGTCTATTTCTACTTTCCCTTGAGTCAGTTTTGTCAGCAAAGACCAGACATTCTTTCTAGTAATTTTTCCACTTCATATAAGTTATTAACTTGTTGAAATACAGTTTATAATATTCCCTTATAATCATTTTATTTCTGTAATATTGGTAGAAACATTTTCCGTTTTATTACTGATTTTGTTATCTCCTTTAATTGCTGTCTAATTTTCTACATTAATTTTCCCTAAAATCTTTATTATTTTCTTTCTTCTGCTTGCTTTAGGCTATTTTGCTCTTCTTTCCAGTGTCTTAAATTGGAAGGTTAGGTTACTGGCTTGAAATCTTTCTTCTTTTATAATATAGGTATTTTCAGTTACAAATTTTTCTCTAATTATTGCTTTCATTGAATTCCTTTAGTTTTGTTACGTTGTGTATTCATTTTCACTCATCTCAAAGTATCTTCTAATTTCCTTTCTGATTTCTTCTTTGGTCCATTGGTTATTTGGGAATGTGTTGTTTAGAACCCACATAGTTGTGGATTTCCAAATTTTCTGTTGTTAATTTCTAATTTCATACCATTGTGGTTGAAGAACATACATTGTATGATTTCAGTTCCTTAAAAATCACTGAGATTTATTTTATGCCCTACTTTGTGATCTTGGAGAATGTTCCATGTGCACTTGAGAAGAAGGGTTTTTCTACCATTGTTGAGTAGAGTTCTGTTGTTCTGTAGATATCTGTTATGTCTAGTTGATTTACACTGTTGTTCAAGTCTTCTATTTCCTTGTTGATATTCTGCCTAATTGTTCTATCCATTTTTGAAAGTGTAGTATTGAAAACCCCAAATATTATCATTAAATTGTCCATTTTTTCCTTCATTTTTGTCACTGGTTTCTTCATGTATTTTGTAGCTCTCTTGTTAAGTGTATATAGGTTTATAATACCTTCCTGATGTATTGACCTGTTTATCATTATAGAATGTCCCTCTTTATCCTAGTAGCAGTTTTTTTGTTTGTTTTAAAGCCACTCCAGGTTTCTTATGGTTGCTGTTTGCATGATATGGCTTTTTCTGTCCTTTATCTTCAACCTATTTGCATCCTTGAATCTATTGTGTCTACTGTAGACAGTATATAGTAGGTTCTTGTTTTATTTTTATCAACCTGACAATCTCCTTTGATTGGATTGTTTAATCTACTTGCATTTAATGTTAAGTTTGATATAGTTGGATTCACTTCTGCCATTTTACTTTTTGTTTTCTATATGCCCCATGTCTTTTCTTGTTCCTCTTTCTGCTTTACTTCTTTACCTATTTTGTATTATGTAAATATTTTCTAGTGTAATATTTAAATTCCTTTAACATTTTATGCACTGTATTTTTGACTCATTTTCTCAGTGTTTGCTTTGGGGCTTATACATCTGAAATTATGGAAAGCTATTTTATATTTATATTAACTTAATTCCAGTGAGATACACAAATGATAGTCTTATGCAACTCAGCTCTCTTTTCTCTTTTTGTGTCCTATTATTGTTATACATATTGCATCTGTGTATTTTATAAAAAACAACAATATTTTGTTATAACTTGTATCATATAATTTTATGTCTTTTAAAAAGCTGAGGATAGACTAAACTGTATATTGATACTTTCTTATATTAACTTTTTTATTTATCATTTCTTGTTCTCTTCATTTGTTCCTCTGGATTTGAGTTACAATCTGGTATCATTTAACTACTCAAATGAAACTCTGTCCTTAATCACCTGCCTTACATTGTTATTGCCAAATATATTTCTATATAGAATCATCAATACAATTATATAACAATTATTTTATTCAGTTGCTGTTTAAATCAGTTAAGAGAAGAACGGAGTGGAAATATTTACACTCTCTTTTGGAATTGCTAACATAATTACTTTTACTGCACTCTTTTTTTTAATGTGAATTTGAATTGTGTCTGTGTTTATGTGTTTTGTTAGTTTCCTATTGCTGCTGTAACAAATTACCACAAATTTAGTGACTTAAAACAATGCAAATTTGTTCTCATATTTCTGGAGATCAGAATTCTAAAATCAAGGTTCAGGGGGCTCTGTTCCTTCTGGAATTCAGGAGAGAATCCTTTATTTTATCTTCTAAAGGCTGCTTGTATCCTTGATTCTTTACTTCTTCCTCATATTACTGCAGCTTCTTGCTTCCACTGTCACATTTCTTATTATGTTTGACTTTCTTGACTTCCTTTTACAAGGACTCTTGTGATTATATCTGGCTTACCCATATATTCCTGAATAATCTCCCCATCTCAAGATCATTAACTTAATCACACAAAGTATCTTACCATGTAAGGTAACATATTAACAGATTCTGGGAATTAGGACATGGACATATTTGGGGAGCCCATTATTCAGCCTATCACACTTGCTCTCTCAGCTTGAAGAATTTCCTTTATTATTTCTTATAAGGAGGGTCTGTTGTCAGTGAATTCTCTCAGTCTTTGTTTTCTAGGACTGTCTTTATTTCACCTTCACTTCTAAGAGATAGTTTTGAGAGATAAACATTACTGTTTGATGGGTTTTTTTCTTTCAGCACTTTGAGTATGTCATCCCACTGCCTCCTGGCCTCCATTGTTTCTGATTACTAGAGAGTTATGAATGTTACTGGGGTTACACATTGTACATGACAAGTTGTTTTTCTCTGGCTCTGTTCAAAATTTTCTCTTTGTTTTAGGATTTTGACATTTCTCTATGATGTGTCTGGATATATATTACTTTGTGTTTATCCTACTTAGGATGATGAATATAGAGTATCCTATATATTAATTTTTGATCTATCAGCTAAACAAAACCAAACTAATTTTCTGTTAATTGCAGGAATACTCAGTGCATTTGTTTATTTAAGTAAACTTTACATAACATAAATGTCACCATTTTTACCATTTTAAAGTCAACAAATCAGTGGTTTTTAGAACATTTACATTGTTGTAGAATTATCACCACAGTCTAATTTCAGAGCATTTTCATCACTGCCCCCCCAAAATACCTCATACTCATTAAGGAGTCACTACCTATTTCCCCTTCCCCCCAGTCTCTGACAACCATTAATCTACTTTGTCTTTATTAATTTGACCTATTCTGAACATTTCATATATAAATGAAATCATATATGGACTTTTGTGTCTGGCTTCTTTCACTCACCATAAAGTATATGAGGTTCATCTTTGTTGTACCATATATCAGTATTTCATTCCTTTTATGGGTGAATAATATTCCACTGTATGGATTTACATTTTGTTTATCCATTCATTAGTGGATGGACATATGGATTGTTTTCAATTTTTGCTAATGTGAATAGTGCTACTATGAACATATGTCTACAACTATTTCTTTGAACACCAGTTTTCAATTCTGGGTACATACAAAGGAGTGGAATTGCTGAGTCATATGACCATGCTATGTTTAACTTTTTGAGGGACAGCTAAAAGGTTTTCCAGAAGACCTACAGTATTTAACATACATACCAGCAATATATGAGTGTATCAGTTCTTCCATATCCTTGTCAACACTTGCTTTCTTCTGTTTTCTTTATTATAGCCATCCTACTGTGTGTGAAGTAGCATCTCATTGTGGTTTCGATTTGCATTTCCCTAATGACTAATGATGTGGAACATGTTTTCATGTGCTTATTTGCCATTTGTATATCTTCTTTAGAGAAATGTTTATTCAATTCCTTTGCTCACTTTTTAATTGGGTTGGTTGTCTTTTATTTTCTGAGTTGTAAGTGTTTATTATATATACCAAATACTAAACCCTTGTCAAATGTAGGGTTTGCAAATATTTCCACTCATTCTATAGGTCTTATTTTTTCTTGACAGCATCCTTTGATACAAAAACATTCTTTTTTCTTTTTTTACTGTTTATTTTTTATTTTTATATATTTTTAAAGATTACACTCCATTTACAATTATTACAAAATATTGACTATATTCCCTGTGTTGTACAATACATCATTGTAGCCTATCTTACCCCCAATAGTTTGTACCTCCCAATCCTCCACCCCTATATTGCCCCTCCCCCCCCACTGGTGACCACTGGTTTGTTCTCTATATCTGTGAGTCTGCTTCTTTTTTTGTTGTATTCACTAGTTTGTTGTATTTTTTTAGGTTCCACATATAAGTGATATCATACAGTATTTGTCTGTCTCTAATTTATTTCACTTAACATAATGCCCTCCAAGTCTATCCATGTTGCTGCAAATGGGGAATCTTTCATCTTTTATGGCTGAGTAGTATTCCATTGCATATATATACCACATCTTCTTTATCCATTCATCTGTTGATGGACACTTGGGTTGCTTCTATATCTTGGCAATTATAAATTCTGCTGCTATGAATATTGGGGTGCATGTATCTTTTTGAATTAGTGTTTTTGTTTTTTTCAGATATATACCCAGGAGTGGGTATATCATTTGATATATGATATATCATATGGTAGATCTATTTTTAGTTTTTTGAGAAACTGTAGTGGCTGCACCAATTTACATTCCCAACCAACAGTGTACAAGGGTTCCCTTTTTTCCACATCCTCACCAACTTCTATTATTTGGATATACAAACATTCTTAATTTTGCTGAACTCCAATTTATCTGTTTTTCTTTTGTTGCTTGTCCTTTTGGTGTCAGATCTAAGAATCCACTGCCAAATCCAAGTTCATTAAGATTTACCTGGATATCTTCTTCTAAATTTTGTTATACTTTTAGCTCTTTTATTTAAGTCTTTGGTCCATTTTGAGTTAATTTTGAATAGGGTGTGAAGTAAGAGTCCAGTTCCATCATTTTCAAGGGTATATCCAGTTATCCCAACACCATTTGTTGATGGTTCGATGGTTTAATGGTCTTGGCACCCTGTCAAAACTCAATTGACCACAGATGCATGGGTTTGTTTCTGGATTCTCAATTCTATTCCATTGATCTACATGTCTATTCTTATGCCTATATCACCGCGATTTATTACTGAGCTTTGTAGTAAGTTTTAAAATCAAGAATTATGGGTACTTTAACTACATTCTATTTCAGCATTCTGTTGACTGTTTGGGGTCCCTGACAATTCCATATGAATTTTAGGATCAGCTTGTCCTTTTTTGTAAAAATGACAGTAGAGATTTTTATAAAGATTGCATTGAATCTGTAGATAACTTTGGGAAGTAGTACTATCTACAATGTTAACTCTTACAATCCATAATCATTGGATGTCCTTCCATTTATTTAGACCTTATTTAATTTCTTTCATGGTTATGTAGTATCCAATTTACAAGTCTTGCATCTCCTTGATTAAATTTATTCCTAAATATTGCATTCTTTTTCATGCTATTATTAACGGACGAATTTCCTCAATTCAGTTTTAGATTAATCATTTCTAGTGTATAGAAATACAACTGAGTTTTATATGTAGATCTTGTATCCTGCAACATTGCTGAATGTGTTTATAATCTGAAATAATTTTTGTGGATTTTTAAAACTTTTCTCTGTATAAGAATATGTCATCTGTTGTACCCCAATGTTCATTGAAGCACTATTTACAATAGACAAGATATGGAAGCAACCTAAATGTCCATTGACAGAGGAGTGAATAAAGAAGATGTGGTACATATATATAATGGAATATTACTCAGCCATAAAAAAGAATGAAATAATGTCATTTGCAGCAACATGGATGGACCTAGAAATTGTCATGCTGAGTGAAGTAAGTCAGACAGAGAAACACAAATATATGATATCGCTTATATGTGGAATTTAAAAAACGGTAAAAAAGAACTTATTTACAAAACGGAAATAGAGTCACAGATGTAGAAGACAAATTTATGGTTACCGGGGGGGTGGGGGGGAAGAGGGGGAGGGATACATTGGGAGATTGGGATCGACAAATACACACTACTATATGTAAAATAGATAACTAATCAGGACTTATTGTATAGCACAGGGAACTCTTCTCAGTACTCTGTAATGACCTATACTGGAAAAGAATCTAAAAAAGAGTGGATATACATGTGTGTATAACTGATTCACTTTGCTGTACACCAGAAACTAACACAACACATTAAATGAACTATACTACAATAAAAATTCAAAAAATTAAAATGCAAAAACAGAATATGTCAACTGTGAATAAAGATAGTTTTACATTCTCCTTTTCAAATCTGGATGTTTTTATTTCTTTTTTGGCTAATTTCTCTGGCTATATCTTATAGAACAATATTGAATAGAAGTGGTAAAAATGAACATCCTCATCTAATGGAATTAGGCTGTTAGTCTTTCACCATTGAGTGTGTTAGCTGTGGTAGATGTAGTTTATCAGGTTGTGTAAGTTCCCTTCTGTTAAATTATGTAGTCCCCAAATTCATATCTCATAACCCTAACCCCCCAGTACATCAGAATGGGACTATATTTGATGACAAGGCCTTTAAAGAGGTAGACAAGTTAAAATGAGACCATTAGAGTGGATCTTAATCCAATCTGACTGGTGTCCTTATAAGAAGAGGAAATTTGTACACACAGACACACCAGGGTTGTGCGTGCACACGACCATATGTAGATACAGTGAGAAGTTCAACCATCTACAAGCCAAGGAAAGGGCACATATCAAAAAAAAAAAAAAAAAACCTGCCGACATTTTAAATTGGGACTTCTAGCCCCCAGAACTGTGAGAATATAAATTTCTGTTCTTTAAGCCACTCAGTCTGTGACATTTTGTTGTAACAGCCCTGGCAAACTAATATACCTTCTATTCTTTGTTTATTAAGTGACTGTTATCATGAAAGTGTGTTGAATATAGTGAAATGCTGTTTCTGCATCAATAGAGATGGGTTTTTCCCTTCATTCTATCTATGTGGTATATTACACATTGATTTTTGTATATTGAGCCACCTTGCATTCCTAGGATAAATTCTACTTGTTCATGGTGAATAATTCTTTCAACATACTGTTAGATTCCATTTACTGGAATTGCATTGAAGATTTTTGCATCTATATTCATAAAGGGTATTGGTCTATAGTTTTCTTGCGATACCATTGTTTAGCTTTGGTATCAGATAAATACCGGCTTCATAGAACAAGTTAGTGTTCCAATCCCTTCTGTTATTTGAAATCGAGAAGAATTGAGGTTAATTCTTTACTAAACAATTGATAAGCCAATATTGATTTGTGTTTTTTGATTTCTTACATTAGAGTTTTGTAGTTTTTCTCATAAGATTTTGTTAGATTTATACCTAAGTATTTCACTTTGTTGTTGCTAATGTAAATGACATTGTACTTATAGTTTAAAATTCCAGTTGTTCATAGCTGGTCTATAAGAAAGGAACTGACAGTTGTATATTAACCTTCTATCTGAAACCTTCCTGTGATGGCTTATTAGTTCCGGAAGATATTTTGTTGATTCTTTGACATTTTTCTACACAAAGAGTCGTATAATATTGGGGTAATTTTTTATTACCTTCTTCCAAACTGTATATGTTTATTTCCTTTTCTTCTCTTTCTAGCTAGGGATTCCAGTATGATTTTGAGTAGGAGTGGTGAAGGTAGAAATCCTCACAGGTCTAATATTTATTATTTCTTTTATTCTGCTTATATTGAATTTAATTTGTTCTTATTTTTCTAGTTTCCTGAAGTGGAAGATTAGATTATTTATTTTAGCTATTTCTTCTTTTCTAATGAAGAAATAGCTAAAATTAATTCTTCTTTTCTAATTCAATTTTCCCTCTAAACACTACTTTTTCTGCATCTTGGAAATTTCAATGAGTTGTATTTTCATTTTCATGTAATTTAAAACATACATTTTTGTGGTAAAAACACTTAACATGAGATCTAACCTGTTAAATTTTTAAGTATGCAATACATTATTGTTAACAAGTGCAATCTAGAGATAGCAGGTCTCTAGAAATTATTTATCTTGCATAAATGGAGTTTTATATGTTTTGAAGAGCAATTCTGTTTCTTCCCCTTTGCCCCTGCATCTATCATTTTACTCACTCTTTCTGAGTTTGAATATTTTAGAGACCTCGTTTAAGTGGAATGATGCAGTATTTGTCCTTTTGTGACTGGTGTATTTCATTTAGAATATCCTCCAGTTTCATCCATGCTGTTGAATATGACAGGATTTTCTTCCATTGTAAGAAAGAATAACATGCTGTTGTATGTATATATTATATTTTCCTTATCCATTCATCTGTCAATAGGCATTTAGGTTGTTTCCATATCTTGGCTATTGCAAATAATGCTGCGATAAACATGGGAGTGAATATATCTCCTGCAGATCCTGATTTAAATTCTGTTGGATATATACCCAGAAGTGAGATTGCTGGGTCATATGGTAATTCTATTTTTAATTTTTCAAGAAAACCCCATACTGTTTTCTGTAGAAGTTGCACCATTTTACATTCCCACCAACCACATACAATGGTTCCACTTTCTACACATCATGACAAACTTATCTTTTGCTTTTAAAAAACATAATAACCATTCTAAGGGATATGAAGTGGTAGCTCATTCTGATTTTGATCTAAAAACATATCATACTCATCCTAACAGATGTGAGGTGACATTTCATTGTGGTTTTGAACTTCCCTGATAATTAGAGACGCCAAGCACATTTTCATATACCTGTTTGACATTTGTATGTCTTCTTTGGACATGTTTCAATTGCTTTGCCCCTATTTTAATCAGGTTGTTTGTTTTTATGCTATTGAGTTGTAGGAGTTCCCTATATATTTTGGCTATTAACCCATTATCAGACATATGGTTTGCAAATATTTTCTCGTACCCTGTTCGTTTTTTCCTTGCACATTTTGAATATTGAGTGAATAATGTTGTTATGTGAATAATATTGTTATGAACATGGTTTTACAAATATCTTTTCGAGTCCCTGGTTTCAATTCTGGGTATATATCCAGAGGTGGAATTGCTGGATCATATTATACAACAATTTTTTTTTGAGGAACTGCCTTACTATTTCCCACAGTGGCTGCATAATTGTACATTCCCTTCATTAATGCACAAGTGTTCCTGTTGCTCCACATCCTTGTCAAAGCTTGTTATTTACTTTTGTTAAAAAAAAAGTCATCATGAGGGAGAGGACTGGGGTTGGCTACGTGAACACAGCCTGCAGGGGGTTAGTGCACCATGGCAAGCCCGGAGGGAGTCTGGGGAAAAGTCTGGACCTGCCGAAGAGGCAAGAGACTTTTTCTTCCCTCTTTGTTTCCTGGTGCGCGAGGAGAAGGGATTAAGAGCGCTGCTTAAAGGAGCTCCAGAGACGGGCGCGAACCACGGCAAACAGCGCGGACCCCAGAGACGGGCATGAGACGCTAAGGCTGCTGCTGCCGCCACCAAGAAGCCTGTGTGCGAGCACAGGTCAATATCCACACCTCTCTTCCGGGGACCCTGTGCAGCCCGCCACTGCCAGGGTCCCAGGATCCAGGGACAACTTCCCCGGGAGAACGCACGGCTCGCCTCAGGCTGGTGCAACGTCCCACCGGCCTCTGCTGCCGCAGGATCGCCCCGCATCCGCACCCTACCCTCCCCCCGGCCTGAGTGAGCCAGAGTCCCCGAAGCAGCTGCTCCTTTAACCCTGTCCGGTCTGAGCGAAGAACAGACGCCCTCCGGCGACCTACACGCAGAGGCAGGGCCAAATCCAAAGCTGAGTCCCAGGAGCTGTGCGAACAAGGAAGAGAAAGGGAACTCTCTCCCAGCAGCCTCAGAAGCAGCGGATTAAAGCTCCACAATCAACTACATGCACCCTGCATCTGTGGAATACATGAATAGACAACGAATCATCCCAAATTGAGGAGGTGGAATTTGAGAGCAAGATTTATTATTTTTTCCCCTTTTCCTCTTTGTGTGTATGTGTACGCTTCTGTGTGAGATTTTCTCCATTTAGCTTTGCTTTCACCATTTGTCCTAGGGTTCTATCCGTCCGGTTTTTTTTTGTTTTTTTTTCTTAATAATTATTTTTTGTTTTAATAACTCTAGTTATTTTATCTTACTTTATTTTATTTTATCCTCTTTCTTTCTTTCTTCCTTCCTTCCTTCCTTCTTTCATACCTTTCATTCTTTCTTTCTTTCTTTCTTTCTTTCTTTTTCTTTCTTTCAAATTTTTCTCCCTTTTATTCTGAGCCATGTAGATGAAAGGCTCTTGGTGCTGCAGCCAGGAGTCAAGGCTGTGCCTCTGAGGTGGGAGAGCCAAATTCAGGACACTGGTCCACAAGAGACCTCCCAGCTCCACGTAATATCAAACGGTGAAAATCTCCCAGAGATCTCCAACTCAACACCAGCACCCAGCTTCACTCAATGACCAGCAAGCTACACTGCTGGACAACGTATGCCAAACAACTAGCAAGACAGGAACACAACCCCACCCATTAGAAGAGAGGCTGCCTAAAATCATAATAAGTCCACAGACACCCCAAAACACATCACCAGACGTGGAACTACCCACCAGAAAGACAAAATCCAGACTCATCTACCAGAACACAGGCACTAGTCGCCTCCACCAGGAAGCCTACACAACCCACTGAACCAACTTTAGTCACTGGGAACAGACACCAAAAAAAATGGAAACTACGAACCTGCAGCCTTCAAAAAGGAGACCACAAACACAGTAAGATAAGCAAAATGAGAAGACAGAAAAACACACAGCAGATGAAGGGGAAAGATAAAAACACAACAAACCTAACAAATGAACAGGAAATAGGCAATCTACCTGAAAAAGAATTCAGAATAATGATAGTAAAGATGATCCAAAATCTTGGAAATAGAATAGACAAAATGCAAGAAACATTTAGCAAGGACCTAGAAGAACTAAAGATGAAACAAGCAATGATGAACAACACATTAAATGAAATGAAAAAGACTCTAGATGGGATCAATAGCAGAATAACTGAGGCAGAAGAACAGATAAGTGACCTGGAAGATAAAATAGTGGAAATAGCTACTGCAGAGCAGAATAAAGAAAAAAGAATGAAAAGAACTGAGGACAGTCTCAGAGACCTCCGGGACAACATTAAACGCACCAACATTCGAATTATAGGGGTTCCAGAAGAAGAAGAGAAAAAGAAAGGGACTGAGAAAATATTTGAAGAGATTATAGTTGAAAACTTACCTAATATGGGAAAAGAAATAGTTAATCAAGTCCAGGAAGCACAGAGAGTCCCATACAGGATAAATACAAGGAGAAACACGCCAAGACACATATTAATCACACTGTCAAAAATTAAATACAAAGAAACAAATTAAAAGCAGCAAGGTAAAAACAACAAATAACACGTAAGGGAATCCCCATAAGGTTAACAGCTGAACTTTCAGCAGAAACTCTGCAAGACAGAAGGCAGTGGCAGGACATATTTAAAGTGATGAAGGAGAAAAACCTACAACCAAGATTACTCAACCCAGCAAGGGTCTCATTCAGATTTGATGGAGAAATTAAAACCTTTACAGACAAAAGCTGAGAGAGTTCAGCACCACCAAACCAGCTTTACAACAAACGCTAAAGGAAATTCTCTAGGCAAGAAACACAAGAGGAGGAAAAGACGTGCAATAACAAGCACAAAACAATTAAGAAAATGGGAATAGGAACAGACATATCGATAATTACCTTAAATGTAAATGGATTAAATGCTCCCACCAAAAGACTGGCTGAATGGATACAAGAACAAGACCCATATATATGCTGTCTACAAGAGACACACTTCAGACCTAGAGACACATAGAGACTGAAAGTGAGGGGATGGAAAAAGATATTTCATGCAAAGGGAAACCAAAAGAAAGCTGGAGTAACAATTCTCATATCAGACAAAATAGACTTTAAAATAAAGACTATTAGAAGAGACAAAGAAGGACACTACATAATGATCAAGGGATCGATCCAAGAAGAAGATATAACCATTGTAAGTACTTATGCACCCAACACAGGAGCACGTCAATACATAAGGCAAATACTAACAGCCATAAAAGGGGAAATCGACAGCAACACATTCATAGTAAGGGACTTTAACAACCCACTTTCACCAATGGACAGATCATCCAAAATGAAAATAAATAAGGAAACACAAGCTTTAAATGATGCACTAAACAAGATGGACTTAATATTTACAGGACATTACATCCAAAAACCACAGAATATATATTTTTCTGAAGTGCTCATGGAACATTCTCCACAATAGAACGTATCTTAGGTCACAAATCAAGCCTTAGTAAATTTAACAAAATTGAAATTGTATCAAGTATCTTTTCTGACCACAACGCTATGAGACTAGATATCAATTACAGGAGAGTATTTGTAAAAAATACAAACACATGGAGTCTAAACAATATACTACTTAATAACGAAGTGATCACTGAAGAAATCAAAGAGGAAATTAAAACAATACCTGGAAACAAATAACACTGGAGGAACGATGACCCAAAACCTATGGGATGCAACAAAAGCAGTTCTAAGAGGGAAGTTTATAGCAATACAATCCCACCTTAATAAACAGGAAACATCTTAAATAAACAACCTAACCTTGCACCTAAATCAATTAGAGAAAGAAGAACAAAAAAAGACCCCCAAAGATAGCAGAAGGAAAGAAATCATAAAAATCAGATCAGAAATAAATGAAAAAGAAATGAAGGAAATGATAGCAAAGATCAATAAAACTAAAGGCTGGTTCTTTGAGAAGATAAACAAAATTGATAAACCATTAGCCAGACTCATCAAGAAAAAAAGGCAGAAGACTCAAATCAACAGAATAAAAAAGAAAAAGAAGAAGTAACAAGTGACACTGCATAAATACACAAGATCATGAGAGATTACTACAAGGAGCTCTATGCCAATAAAATGGACAACCTGGAAGAAATGGAGAAATTCTTAGAAATGCACAGCCTGCCAAGACTGAACCAGGAAGAAAGAGGAAATATGAACAAACCAATCACAAGCACTGAAATTGAAACCGTGATTAAAAATCTTCCAACAAACAAAAGCTCAGGATCACATGGCTTCACAGGGGAATTCTATCAAACATTTAGAGAAGAGCTAACACCTATCCTTCTCAAACACTTCCAAAATATAGCAGAGGGAGGAACACTCCCAAACTCATTCTACGAGGGCACCATCACTCTGATACCAAAACCAGACAAGGATGTCACAAAGAAAGAAAACTACAGGCCAATATCATGGATGAACATAGATGCAAAAATCCTCAACAGGGCTTCCCTGGTGGCGCAGTGATTGAGAGTCCGCCTGCCGATGCAGGGGACACGGGTTCGTGCCCCGGTCTGGGAAGATCCCACATGCCGCGGAGTGGCTGGGCCCATGAGCCATGGCCGCTGAGCCTGCACGTCTGGAGCCTGTGCTCCGCAGTGGGAGAGACCACAGCAGTGAGAGGCCTGCGTACTGCAAAAAAAAAAAAAAAAAAAAAAAAAATCCTCAACAAAATACTAGCAAACAGAATCCAACAGCACATTGAAAGGATCATACACCACGATCAAGTGAGGTTTATTCCAGGAATGCAAGGATTCTTCAATATACACAAATCAATCAACGTGATATGCCATATTAACAAATTGAAGGAGAAAAACCATATGATCATCTCAGTAGATGCAGAGAAAGCTTTCAACAAAATTCAACACACATTTATGGTAAAAACTCTGCAGAAAGTAGGCATACAGGCAAATTTCGTCAACATAATAAAGGCCATATATGACAAGCCCACAGCAAACATCATCCTCAATGGTGAAAAACTGAAAGCATTTCCACTAAGATCAGGAACAAGACAAGGTTGCCCACTCTCACCACTCTTATTCAACATAGTTTTGGAAGTTTTAGCCACAGTAATCAGAGAAGAAAAGGAAATAAAAGGAATCCAAATCAGAAAAGAAGAAATAAAGCTGTCACTGCTTGCAGATAACATGATACTATACATAGAGAATCCTAAAGATGCTACCAGAAAACTACTAGAGCTAATCAATGAATTTGGTAAAGTAGCAGGATACAAAATTAATGCACAGAAATCTCTGGCATTCCTATATACTAATGATGAAAAATCTGAAAATGAAATCAAGAAAACACTCCCATTTACCACTGCAACAAAAAGAATAAAATATCTAGGAATAAATCTACCTAAGGAGACAAAAGACCTGTAATCAAAAAATTATAAGACACTGATGAAAGTAATTAAAGATGATACAAGTAGATGGATAGATATACCATGTTCTTGGATTGGAAGAATCAATGTTGTGAAAATGACTCTACTACCCAAAGCAATCTAGAGATTCAATGCAATCCCTGTCAAACTACCACTGGCATTTTTCACAGAACTAGAACAAAAAAATTCACAATTTGTCTGGAAACACAAAAGACTCTGAATAGCCAAAGCAATCTTGAGAATGAAAAACGGAACTGGAGGAATCAGGCTCCCTGACTTCAGAGTATACTACAAAGCTACAGTAATCAAGACAGTATGGTACTGGCACAAAAACAGAAAGATAGATCAATGGAACAGGATAGAAAGACCAGAGATAAACCCACACACATATGGTCACCTTATCTTTGATAAAGGAGGCAGGAATGTACAGTGGACACAGGACAGCCTCTTCAATAAGTGATGCTGAGAAAACTGGACTGTAAATGTATGAGATTAGGTCACTCCCTAACACCATACACAAAAGTAAGCTCAAAATGGATTAAAGACCTAAATGTAAGGCCAGAAACTATCAAGCTCTTAGAGGAAAACATAGGCAGAGCACTCTATGCCATAAATCACAGCAAGATTCTTTTTGACCCACCTCCCAGAGAAATGGAAATAAAAACAAAAATAAACACATGGGACCTAATATAACTTCAAAGCTTTTGCACAGCAAAGAGAACCATAAACAAGACCAAAAGACAACCCTCAGAATGGGAGAAAATGTTTTCAAATGAAGCAACTGACAAAGGATTAATCTCCAAAATGTACAAGCAGCTCATGTAGCTCAATAACTAAAAAAAACCAACCCAATCCAAAAATGGGCAGAAGACCTAAATAGACATTTCTCCAAAGAAGAGATACAGACTGCCAACAAACACATGAAAGAATGCTCAACATCATTAATCATTAGAGAAATCAAATCAAAACTACAACGAGATATCATCTCACACCAGTCAGGATGGCCATCATTAAAAAACCTAGAAACAATAAATGCTGGAGAGGGTGTGGAGAAAGGGGAACACTCTTGCACTGCTGGTGGGAATGTTAATTGGTACAGTCAGTATGGAGAACAGTATGGAGGTTCCTTAAAAAGCTACAAATAGAACTACCATATGACCCAGCAATCCCACTACTGGGCGTATACCCTGAGAAAACCATAATTCAAAAAGAGTCATGTACGAAAATGTTCATTGCAGCTCTATTTACAATAGCCCAGAGATGGAAACAACCTAAGTGTCCATCATTGGATGAGTGGATAAAGAAGATATGGCACATATATACAATGGAATATTACTCAGCCATAAAAAGAAATGAAATTGAGCTATTTGTAATGAAGTGGATGGGCCTAGAGTCTGTCATACAGAGTGAAGTAAGTCAGAAAGAGAAAGACAAATACCATATGCTAACACATATATATGGAATTTAAGAGAAAAAAATGTCACGAAGAACCTAGGGGTAATACAGGAATAGAGACACAGACCACTAGAGAATGGACTTGAGGATATGGGGAGGGGGAAGGTTAAGCTGTGACAAAGTGAGAGAGTGGCATGGACATATATACACTACCAAATTAAAATAGATAGCTAGTGGGAAGCAGCTGCATAGGATAACGATATCAGCTCGGTGTTTTGTGATCACCTAGAGGGGTGGGATGGGAAGGGTGGGAGGGAGGGAGACGCAAGAGGGGAGAGATATGGGAACATATGTATATGTATAACTGATTCACTTTGTTATAAAGCAGAAAATAGCACACGGCTGTAAAGCAATTATACTCCAATGAAGTTGTAAAAAAAAAAAACATGTCATCATAATGGAAGAGAAGTGGTATTTCATTGTGGTTTTATTACTTTTCCCTAATAATTAGTGATGTTGAGTATCTTTTCATTGGCTTAATGGACATTTGTATATCTTCCTAGGACAATTGTCTATTTAATCTCTTTCTTCTTTTTTTGGGGGGGGTGGGGGGGTGGGGGCGTACTCGGGCCTCTCACCGTTGTGGCCTGTCCCGTTGCAGAGCACAGGCTCCAGATGCGCAGGCTCAGCGGCTATGGCTCACGGGTCCAGCCACTCCGCGGCATGTGGGATCTTCTCAGACCGGGGCAGGAACCCGTGTCCCCTGCATCGGCAGGCGGACTGTCAACCACTGTGCCACCGGGGAAGCCCTCTTCAATTTTTAATTGGGTTTTTTCTGTTTGTTGTTGAGTTGTGGAAATTCTTTATATATTCTTAATATTAACCCCTACTAAGCTATTTGATCTGCATACATTTTTCTCCCACTTCACTGGTCGCCTCTTTACTCTGTTGTTAGTGTCCTTTAATGCACAAAAGCTTTTTCAAATTTTAATGTAGTGTAATTTATCCATTTTCCTTTTGTTGCCTATGCTTTTGATGTCATACCCAAGAAATCATTTTCAAATCCAGTATCATGACAATTTCCCCCTATATTTTCTTTTTTTAAAATTTTATTTATGTTTTTGGTTGCGTTGGGTCTTTGTTGCTGTGCATGGGCTTTTTTCTGGTTGTGGAGAGTGCGGCTACTCTTCATTGTGGTGCATGAGCTTCTCATTGCGGTGGCTTCTCTTGTTGCAGAGCACGGGCTGTAGACCCACAGGATTCAGTTTGTGGTGCAAGGGCTTATTTGCTCCACAGCATGTGGGATCTTCCTGGACCAGGGATCAAACCTGTGTCCCCTGCATTGGCAGGCAGATTCTTAACCACTACACCACCAGGGAAGTCCCCTCCCCCTATATTTTCTCCTGAAAATTTCATAATTTTAGCTCTTACATTTAGGTCTTTGATCCATCTTAAGTTAATTTTCATATGTGGTGTGAGGATCCAATTTTATCCTTTTGCATGTGGATACCCAGCTTTCCCAACACCATTTGTTGGGAAAATGTCCTTCCTCCATTGAATGAACTTGACACCTTTTTGAAAAATCATTTGGTCATATATGCAATGCTTTATTTCTGGACTCCCAATTCTATTCCATTGGTTTGTATATCTGTCTTTATGTCATTATCACACTTTTAAAAAAAAAAACAACTTTATTGGAGTATAATTGCTTTACAATGTTGTATTAGTTTCTGCTGTATAACAAAGTGAATCAGCTATATGCGTACATATATCCCCATATCCCTCCCTCTTGCGTCTCCCTCCCCCCCCCATCCCACCCCTCTAGGTGGTCTCAAAGCAGTGAGCTGTTCTCCCCTTGAGATGTAGCTGCTTCCCACTAGCTATCTATTTTACATTTGGTAGTGTATATATGTCAATGCTACTCTCTCACTTAGTCCCAGCTTACCTTTCCTACTCCCTGGGTCCTCAAGTCCATTCAAGCCTCTTAGGGAAAGGAAGGCATTTAAAAGCAACTATGTATACACTTCCCAATTTCAAAACTTACCACACTCTTTTGATTAGTGTAGTTTTATAGTAAACTTTGAAATTGGGAAGTCTATACATAGTTGCTTTTAAATGCCTTCCTTTCCCTAAGAAGCTTACCCCCGTTTCTATTGTGCCTTAGCTGTTCTGTATTCCTCAATCAATAATCTCTTGCATGGGCATTCTGGTGAGGAGCAGAGCGGTGGCGGGCGCAGCTAGTCGGTGAGGTGTGGAGCAGGGATGCAGCTCATTTTCCCACACACACACCCTTCCCCCTCAGGTGCAAGCCCCTCCCCTCTGCCTGCCTGGGCCACCAGACCAAACTATCCCTTATGGCGTGAGCAGGGGGTGGCTCCTGGCGCCCACCAGCAGAACCCCCACCATGGGCAACCAGAGGTCCAAGGCTCCCTGGGGCGACGTGACCACCTAGGAAGCAGCAAGCACTTCCCCCGCTAAGGTCAATGGACGGGAGAACGGCCACGTGAAAAACAATGGAGACTTATCCCCCAGAGGTGGAGGAGGGTCGCTCCCCTGCCGTGAACAGAACAGAGGAAGCCGGGGCCAATGGCAATGCCATCGAGCCGGCACCCCCTAGCCAGGACTCTGAGGTCAAGGGGGAGCTTCCCCCCGCCCCCCCACCCCCCGCCAAGGAGACCCCCAAGAAGAAGAAGAAATTCTCTTTCAAGAAGCCTTCCAAATTGAGTGGCCTGTCCTTCAAGATAAATCGCAAGGAGGGGGCTGGGGGTGATCCATCTGCCTCCTCACCCACAGAGGAAGGGCAGGAGCAGGGGGCGGTCGGTGCCTGCAGCGAGGAAGGCACTGCCCAGGGAGGGAAGGCTGCCGCCACCCCTGAGAGCCAGGAGCCCCAGGCCAAAGGGGCAGAGGCTAGTGCTTCCTCCAAGGGAGGAGGAGACACAGAAGAGGCAGGGCCCCAGGCGCAGAGCCATCCACTCCCTTCGGGCCAGAGAGTGGCCCTACACCAGCCAGCGAGCAGAATGAGTATCTGGGTGGGGGCAGGTGGGTGATCTCTAAGCTGCAAAAACTGTGCTGTCCTTGTGAGGTCACTGCCTGGACCTGGTGCCCTGGCTGCCTTCCTGCGCCCAGAAAGGAAGGGGCTGTTGCCCCACTAACCACGTTCCCTCTCCTCCTCTCTCTATGTGGATTCTCCCATCATCCATCTGGTCTTCCTCTTAAGGCCAGTTGAAGATGGTCCCTTGCAGTTTCCCAAGTTAGGTTAGTGATGGGAAATGCTCCTGCCCCTGGCCCTACCCATTCCCTATCCCCACCCATGCATAAGGCAGTTGCTGGTTTTCTTCCCCAATTCTTTTCCAAGTAGGCTTTGTTTACTCCCCAAATCCCAGAGCCACATGTGGGGGTGCCTACACTCCCAAACCCTGAGTGTCCAGCCTTCCTCTGTTGAGTTTTTAGTCTCTTGTGCTGTGCCTAGTGGCACCTAGGCTGGAGAGGACACTGCCCCTGTCTAGGTTTTTATAAATGTATTACTCAAGTTCAGACCTCCAGCTTGTGAATCAACTGTATCTCTTTTTTACTTGGTAATCAAGTATTAAGCTTTGGGGTTGGGGGGAGTTCTGTAATGTGAAACAACTTCTTATTGTCTTTTTTCCCCTCCCATTGTTGTAAATAACTTTTAATGGCCAAACCTCAGATTTGTACTTTTTTTTCTAACTGCTAAAACCATTCTCTTCCAGCTGGTTTTACTGTAATATTTGGGAAAGGAATAAATGGTCCTTTAAAAAAAACCTCTTTCATAATAGCTGATACTATGGTGGTAATCATTTTGCATTTATAAATGTATCAAATCAACACGTTGTACACCTTAAACTTACACAATGTTATGTGTCAATTATATCTCAATAAAGCTGGGAAAAAATCCCCACAAAATAATGTTTTGCATGCAGGCATCTGGTGGATTTTCATTAGCCATGCTCTCAGCTTCCCAAGGCTACCCTTAGCCTGAGATCCAAGCTATTTTCGGTCCTTTGAACTCTGAGTTAAGCATTGTAGATTTCATTCCCTTACACAGTGCACAGACAGTTTAGAACAGAGCAAATTCAGTCGAACTTTCTCTACTTCACTAAAATTAACAAGGGATAAGACTACTGCTTCTCCCATCTGTGCTATGCTGTGCAAGGCAGGGATGGAGCAAGGACAAGTAAAGATTCCACAAAATTCCCTGCCATTTTAAATGTGGCTTTTGTTGTTAAAATTTTTTATACAATTTTTAAAGGTTGCTTTCCATTTACAGTTATTGCAAAATATTGGTGGTATTCCCTGTGTTATACAATACATCATTGTAACCTATCTTAAACCCAATAATTTGTACTTCCCACTCCCCAAACCCTATATTGCCCCTCCCCCTCCCCTCTGATAACCACGGTTTGTTCTCTATATCTGTGAGTATGCTTCTTTTTTTGTTATATTCACAAGTTTGTTTTATTTTTTAGATTCTACATATAAGTGATATCATACAGTATTTGTATTTCTCTGTCCGACTTATTTCATTTAGAATAATGCCCTCCAAGTCCATCCATGTTGCTGCAACTGGCAAAATTTCATTCTTTTTTATGACCGAGTAGTATTCCACTGTGTGTGTGTGTGTGTGTGTGTGTGTGTGTGTGTGTGTGTGTGTATACACCACATCTTCTTTTTCCATTCATCTGTTGATGGACATTTAGGTTGCTTCCATATCTTGGCAATTGTAAATAATGTTGCTATGAATATTGAGATGCATGTATCTTTTCCAATCAGTGTTTTTGTTTTTTTCAAATATACACCCAGGAGTGGAATTGCTGGGTCATGTGGTAAATCTATTTTTAGATTTTTTGAGAAACCTCCATACTATTTCGATAGTAGCTGCACAAATTTAAATTCCCACAAACAGTGTATGAGGGTTCTCTTTTCTCCACATCCTCACCAACATTCTTTATTGGGTTTTTTTTGGGTTTTTTTTGTTTTTTGCTGTACGCGGGCCTCTCACTGTTGTGGCCTCTCCCCTTGCGGAGCACAGGCTCCAGACGCCCAGGCTCAGAGGCCATGGCTCACGGGCCCAGCCGCTCCATGGCATATGGTATCTTCCCAGACTGGGGCACGAACCTGTGTCCCCTGCATCGGCAGGCAGACTCTCAACCACTGCGCCACCAGGGAAGCCCTAGTGTGTTCTTTTTGATGATAGCCATTCGGACAGGTGCAAGGTGATATCTCACTGTGGGTTTTTTTTTGTTGTTGTTGTTGTTGTTTTTATTATTTATTTTTGGCTGTGTTGGGTCTCCATTTCTGTGTGAGGGCTTTCTCTAGTTGCGGCAAACAGGGGCCACTCCTCATTGCGATGCATGGGCCTCTCACTATCACGGCCTCCCTTGTCGTGGAGCACAGGCTCCAGACGTGCAGGCTCAGTAGTTGTGACTCACGGGCCTAGTTGCTCCGTGGCATGTGGGATCTTCCCAGACCAGGGTTCAAACCTGTGTCCCCTGCATAGGCAGGCAGATTTTCAACCACTGCGCCACCAGGGAAGCCCCTGTTTTTGTTTTTTTTAATGTTGAGTTGTATCAGCTCTTTATATATGTTGGATATTAACCCCTTATCAGTCATATCATTTGCAAATGTTTTCTCCCATTCAGTAGGTTTTTTCATTTTGTTGATGGTTTCCTTTGCTGTGCAAAAGCAATGGTATGCTTTAATGAATAAGATTTTAATTTTGTTGAAGTCCAATTCAACATTGTTTTCTTTTATGATTAGTGCTTTTTGAGTCCTGTGAAGTCCTTGTTCCTCTAAGACTGTGGACACATTCTCCTATATTTTCTACCAAGAGCCTTATATTTTTAACTTTTATGTTTAGATAATAACCCATCTCAAATTAATTTGTGTATGTGATTTAATGTGGGGATCAAAGTAATTCTTTTTCTACTTGGATACAGACTGTCCCAGCACCATTTGATGAAAAGACTTTCTTTTTCCCATTGAATTACTTTTGTGCCATTGACAAAATTGTTTGACTGTATAAGTGTATCTATTCTTGAACTCACCATTCTGTTTCATTGAATTCAACTGATGTTTATTTGCTCATGAGTATCAAAGTGATTGATTATTTTAACTACTAGCTTTAGAGTTAGTTTTAAAGTCAGGTAAAGTGCTCTACATTTGTTTTAAAGTCAGGTGAAGTGCTCTACATTTGAAGGTGGTTATGAATATTCTAGGTCTTTTTCATGTCCACATAAATTTTCAAATCACCTTGATCATTTGTACAAAAGAACCTGTTGGACTTTTGATTGGGATTGCATTTAATCTGCAGCTTGCTTTAGGGAAAACTAACAATAGTGAATCTTCCAATTCAAGAACTAGTGTACCTTTTATTGATTTAAACTTTCTTAATTTCTTTCAACAATATGATATAATCTTAGGATATTTTATACATTTATTAGTAAATTTGTCTCTAAGTATTTTATTTTTACAGATATTATTGTAAAATACCATTTACAAAAAAAAATACCATTTACAATATTTCATATTACTAAGTACAATTTTAATTTCATATTAATTTAATTTCATATAATATTAATTTCATATTATTAAGTACAATGCAATTTTTTTTGGTTCTTTTTTGCAGTAAATTGTTTAAACAAGGAAACACAAAATGATACTCTTCAGTCAGTGTTTGACAAATGAATATACTGATGCAACATGAACCCTTATCAAGATGGAGAACATAACTCTCACCTCTGCAAGCTCCCTCATGACCCTTAAAATTTCCACAACTACTCTGATTGAGTAACCACTGGTCTGGTTTTTTTCCGACTGTGGATTCGTTTTTGTGCACATATATGTCCATATTCCCCAAATTGTAAACTTTTAAATGGATACAGTAGAATGTATGTAACCATACCTCAATAAAATTCACAAAATTTATGCTGAATCAAAGAGGCTTTACACAAGAGTGAATAATATATGATTCCATTGAATTTTAGGAAATGTGACATCATTCACAATATTGACTTTTCCAATTCCTGATGACTATATCCCTCTCCATTTATTTTGCTTTCTTTAATCAGTACTTTTTTAGGTTTCAACATACATATCTTGCCCATATTTTCTTAGACTTATAACAAAATAGCTCACATTTTGGGATACTAATCAATTTCAGTTTGTTCATTACAATTTTTTAGACATAAACTCGATTTTATATGTGAATCTTGTATCTTATTACCTTGACACATTTTCTTATTAGAGCTAATAGATTCATGTAATTTCTATGGGAATTTCCACATTGAGATTCCTGTCATATGAGCCCATTTTATTTTTTTTTTTCCTTTACTATATACTCTTTTTATTTTTCTCACCTTACTGCACTGGCTGGGATGGCTAGTAAAATGTTCATGAGGACTGATCTGCAATGAAATCATTGCCGTCAATTTTCTTTAAGAGTGATAAAATGAGTAAAAATACCTTTTAAATTTGCCTTCACTCTATCCATTTCTGGAGATCTTATTTTTTCTATATTGATTCAAGTTTCTGCCTGGTATCCTAGCCCTTTTTCCTGAAAAAAAAAATTCATTTAATATTTCTTGTGCAGTTTTTGTAGTAGTGGATTTTCTCAAGCTATTTTTTAGATTTCTATATCACTTTTGAAAGATAGTTTCATTTTGTGGAAAATTCTGGTCTGACATTTTTTTCTTTCAGTGCTTTAAAAATTCCACTCCATTGTTTCCTGGCTTGGATGATGTCTGATAAATCTGCTATAATTCTTTTGTTCTTCTGTATATAATGTCACTTTTTTCCTGAATGCCTTCAAATATTCTCTTAACCTGTGGCTTTCAGCAATTTGAATATAATATGTCTAGATTATTTTTTAATCCTGCTTGGGGTATTTTGTTTTTTTGTTTTGTTTTGTTTTTGTTTTTTGGTTCTGTGGGTTAGTGTATTTCATTCCTTAGGGAAAAAAATTAACCATATGTTTAACGGTTTTACTTTGTTCCACAACTTTAGGGTGCATGTTTCTGTGGATTTTGTTGTTGTTGTTGTTGTTGTTACATTTTCTATTTCTGTTTCAGTTTTTGTCATTTTCTGCTTATATTCAAGTTCCCTGAATGTTTTTTTTTTCTTTTTGTCTTTGTCTAGTCTATTGATGAGCTCATAAAAAGCATTCTTAATCTCTGTTCCCATATTTGTTTCCAGCATTATTAGAAGCTTTCTGATAATTTCCAACTGTATTCTAAAATTCTCCTTTTGTTCACACTATCTTCCTTTTCCACCAGCCCCTTTAACATATTAATTTTAGTACTTTTTAGATTCTGGGCAATCTCTGAGTCAGGTTCTGTTGAGAGATTTGTCTCTTGAGTTGTTTCTCTTGCTTTTTCTTTTCCTGCATGTTGTAATTTAAATTGATTGCTGTACATAGTATATAGAACAATAGAGATAGAAGTAAAGATTATCTAGAAACTGAAATGACCCTTCTGTTAGGTCTTCAGTACGACATGTTGTCTCAATTTAAATTGGGAGTTGAGTTAGTTTTGTTACTGTTTTAATCACTGTCAGTTCACCATCAGCTGCAAATTTCTCTAGCATCACATTGTACCTAGGGTGGTAATTGGTTTACCTGAAGATTTTTCTCAGTGCTCCTACTCCTTTAAAGCTTTAAGGCTTTAAGGCTTTCCCTAAGTATGCCTTTCCCTATGTGAGATCTCTTCTGTATACTTGCCCCTCCACCAGTATAGGTTGCAGTTTCTTGCTGCTCAATGTTTCCTATCCTGTTGAGGTTAGGGAATGAGAGATATTCCACTTTCCTGGTTCAGGCATAGTTTTAACATTAACAGATACTATAACCCTTTTTCACAAAGGTGGTACCTTCATGGTAATCTCCAGTGGTAGGAAAAACCTCTAGTGCTTTGGTCCTAGTAGCATTTCTTGGCCCTCTTCAGGAGTAGAAAATCTTTCTTCCTGCAGTTGCAGTGAGTGACCTAAGAGCAATAGTTTACTCTCCTTCCCCAGTGTCATAAAGACGTTTCTTTCTTATTGGAAAAGATTTTTGGTGGAACTTCATACCTTTCTCATAAACATGTCTGCTGTTCTCCTCCAATCCTTTACCCAAGGGTGATTATTTCCACTCTCTTGTCTATCCCCCAATTCTTCTCATAAGCTCTCAATGATGTCTACAGAGGAGAACTTGCAAGGGTATGAATTCGCCTTCTATCTGTGGTTCCCAGGGACTCTATGTTTTTATACTAACCCACACTTGACCTTTAGAAATTTGTTGAAACTTTTAGTCAAATACTTATAACCTGCTTATATGAAGGCCACATCTTCTTCCCATTGCCAGAGGTCAACCAGTGCTCATGTTTATTAAAAATATTTATTTATTTTTGGCTGTGTCAGGTTTTTGTTGCAGCAGGTGGGATCTTCCGTTGTGGCACGTGGGCTTCTCTTTAGTTGTGGCGTGCAGGCTCCAGAGCACGTGGGCTCTGTAGTTGTGGCACGTGGGCTTACTTGCCCCATGGCACGTGGGATCTTAGTACCCCAACCAGGGATTGAACCCCCTGTTCCCTACATTGGAAGGCGGATTCTTAACCACTGGACCACTAGGGAAGTCCCTCATATTCTGTCTTGAAAGCACACATCTTTCCTCACAATTCAGGTTAGTTGGTTGCCCTGGAATCTCAGCTCTCTAATGGATTCAAGTTATGATTTTATAGTTTATCTGGCTTTTTCTTGTTGTTGTAGGAGTGATGCTTTTTCCAGCCTTCTATGTCTTATGTGGAATCTAGAAATTCCTGAAGTCTGTTTGTATCTTATTTGTTTAGGTTTTTTCTATAGTTGTTATAATGGGAATGATGATCTTTCACTATGTTCTACATTATGATTTAAAATCAAGTGTCCTAATAATCTTCCTAAAATGTAGATTGGATCATGACACTCCTTTGCTTCCTATCTTTCTGTGGTTTCACATCGTATAGCAAATTTTTTAAAGTAATACATTTTAAACTAATTCATTCATCCTCTCTCTCTCTCTCTCTCTCTCTCATTTCTTTTTCCTATAAGATCTTGCATGATCTTGTTCTTTCCTACCTTTACAACCTTATTTCATGCCATTATCCTTACTTTCTATAGTCTAGCCCAGGGGTTGGCAAACATTCTTTGTAAAAAGCCAGATAGTAATTATTTTAAACTTGGGCCATATAGTTTCGGTTACAAGTATTCAACTATGCTGTTGTAACATCAAGCAGCTATAGACAACACTAATTAGTTTGGCTATATTCAAAAAAACTTTATATATGGACACTGATACTTGAATTTCATATAATTTTGATGTCATGAACTATTATTCATTTTTAGTTTTTTTACTTCTAACTAAAAATGTACAAACCACTCTTAGGACTCAGGCCATACTATATATATAGCAGGTCAGATTTGGCCCATGAGCTGTAGTTTGCTGACCACAGTTTACTTACATTACATGGCAAGTACAATCCATTCCCTTTGGATTGACTTCTTTATCCTTAGGTTTGTCTTTAAATATGACCTTTGCACAGATTCCTTCTCTTAACCACACTTTCTAAAGTAAATATGTCTCTCTCCCTTGTCACTGCATCCTATTTCCTTTTAATGTTCTTATCAAATTGTATAAGTTCATGTTTCCTTGGTTATTGTCTGTCTCCTCTAATAGATTTTAAGTTATTTGGTCAAGGACAATGTCTGTTGGGGTTTTATTCACCAATGCCTAAAACTATCATTTAGTAAGGATTAAATAAATATTTCTTAAATGTACTACTCAATCTCCTTCTGCCCTTTTCGCTTTAATTGCTTATATGAAGGTGTTGATCCATCTGACTGCTTTAATTATGGATTTACTGAAGACACTTGGAAGGCTTAATTATGTCAAGCAGTACCAAGTCTATGGCTTGATGAACCTAGATTCATTTGCTTCCTCTTTGCACATCATGGATGACAACTTGATGGTAGATCTATAACCTATAAGTTACCATAGCTGAGTTCTAAAATTCCCCTGATTTTGTTGGGAAACAAAGTAGAAAACTTAGTAGTTGGCCTCAACAGCACAGCTAAAATCTTGTATATCTTAAAAAAAGTAGGATGAGGAACAAAAGAAAGACTTTTTTATGAGGTCATAACTGAAAGTTTATTGATTAGTAGTAGCTATCTGAAATGCTGTATAAAGGATTGTGGGGCAGCATCCAGTTGTTTTTAGTTATGGGAAAAAGAATAGGCTACTGTAAGAATAAAATTCAGTGGTTTAAAGAAATATTATTTCTTCCTTACATGACAGTCTCAATGTAAAAAGTTCAGAGCAGAAGGACATCTCTGTTTCTTAGTTGTTCAGGGACGTGGTTTCTTTCCAAGTCACTGTTCTTCCATCTCATAAGGAAGGGTCTGTCATCTGTAAGGTTGAAGGTGGATAGCCAGTGTCTAGGTTGCAGCCGGTGGGAAGGGATAAGAGAGTGGAGAGGTGATCATACCCTAAGCCAGGCCCATAACTGGCACCCATCACTTCCCATTCACATTTCGTTGATTATAATCATCTAGCTATGCATAACTGCAAAGGAAGCTGAGAAATGTAGTCTAGCTGGACAGCCACATGTTAAACAAGGGAGAATATATTTTGGTGGGAAACTAGCAGTTTCTAGGGACTAGGCTTAGCAGAAATAAATGTTAGGATTGTTTAATACCATCTGCCATGGATTGAAAGAAATTGTGATGTATTAGCTGTTCTTGCCTTAGGTGTGGAATGTCATGTTTTCTCCCCTAGAGTGTCCTGAAGTTTAAGTATAATTCAACAGGTATTTGTTGAGCATCTCCTATGGGCAAGGCACTGTTGTTATAACGTTTCTGTGCAGGTACAAAAATAAACAGTCCTGCTTTATCACATATTGAAGAATCAGAGACTCAACTCCAGATAATGGAATATCAGACATCAGCTATGAAGAAGGGGAGACACAAGCTTGAGAAATAAGGCCTTCTTGTACCTTGGAAATCACATCACACAGGTACTATACAGCTCTACCTATATATAAGTCTAGCTTTATAAAAGTGAGAATGTGGTTTCAGAGATATTAGGAAATGGGCAGAGAGCACTTGGCAGGATAATAGCTGCAAACACTAAGGTGAGAAAGGATCAGAATATAGGCAAGGGTTATAGAAGCAACTAAATGGCATTGTTACCTGGTTAATCAGCCTATCAAGTAAATGTGCAGACTGTCCACCCCACTAAATTAACATGTTTTGGGACTCTAGGATATGAGAGCCCTTGCTTAATAATGGGTCCTTCTGTGCCTTGCTATCCTAAATCCTTCTGCCTCTTCTATGACTTCCCTTACAGGTTTATTTCCTCTAATACTGGCCATTACTCCAGCATGTCTTATTCCAAAGATGGACAGGTGAAAACAAAAACAAAACTTTGTTGGAGGAAAAAGTGCATAGGGATTGGCATTGGAAAGAGGAAGTTGAGCACTGTCTCTGGCTCAATTAAGAATGGCATCGGGCTTCCCTGGTGGCACAGTGGTTGAGAGTCTGCCTGCTGATGCAGGGGACACGGGTTCGTGCCCCGGTCCGGGAAGATCCCGCATGTCGCGGAGCGGCTGGGCCTGTGAGCCATGGCCGCTGAGCCTGCGCGTCCGGAGCCTGTGCTCCGCAACGGGAGAGGCCACAACAGTGAGAGGCCCGCGTACCGCAAAAAAAAAAAAAAAAAGGCATTTAAGAGGGACTTCCCTGCTGGTCCACTGGTCCAGGGGTTAAGAGTCCGCACTCCCAATGCAGGGGGCCCAGGTTCGATCTCTGGTCAGGGAACTAGATCCCACAAGCCACACCTAAAAGATCCCGCATGGCTTAACTAAAGATCCCACATGCCCCAACTAATACCCAGTGCAGCCAAATAAATAAATAGTAAAAAAAAAAAAAAATGATGTAAGATACCAACAAAGGAGTAGAAACTCTTGCCTATAAACACTGGGGTCATGTGCCTGTGAAGTCACCAATCTAACATTCAGGTATTTAAGTATAGGAACATCAAAGATCCCTTCACCTACTCAAGGATTGGACCTGTTACCTTCTTTAATTACAGTGATTACCTTCCTGAATACATTCTACTTCCCACAGCCTTAAAAATATTTTTATGCACTATTCCTATCCCATCCCTCTTCTTCAATAATTTTTGCTTCTCACATTTTTAAAATTGGGTTTGTGCTTCTCAGTATTCCTGACCAAAGCAACTGAAGCTAGAAAAAAAAAAAAAAATTAGACCTCAAATACTTACCCAAACTGGGTGATTAATTTTTTTAAAAAATTGAGGTAACTAATGTGGTTAGGAAGGGACAGTGAGGTAGAACTTGTTACATCGAAATACAAAGTTTTCAAAACAGTACATTTTTATTTGGCATTAAACTCCCCAATTTGTCTCAGTTGTGACATACAGACAGCTCTAGATTGCTTTTTTGCTGGTCACCCATGCTGAACAAGACTTTTCGATCTTCAAAACAGCCATGGCTCAGAGATTCTGCGTTTCACTTCAGTTCACAAGTCCAAGTGTGCCTTCCATTCATCGGAGCATTTTGGCATAGATTCCCTTTGAGGTAGAAGGATAAAGATGAAGCCATTTCCTTTGTAAAAAATGATTTTTTCACAACTTCATTTATGCCACAAAAATCAGATGATAGCATGTTCTCTTATTCTTGTTTAGCAGTAGTGGTAGTCTTGGGATGCCAGAAACTGTGAAAGGAAGGCTCTTAGTTACTTTCTCCTTTCTACTTTCCAATAATGCACCCCCACCCCCATCTGAAGAAAGGGGAGTTACTGAATCCAGCTAATAGCACATATTAAACACCAAACATTATTAACATGTCAGATATACCTGATGATTAAATTAAAATGTACAAAGCAAAAACTAGAAACATCACCTTCAAATCCTTTTCAAATTTGCTCCCTCCAGCAACTATCTTTTGCCATTCATCTATTTCCTTCTCCATTTACTTATGTTATTGTTGGCTTGCCATGTAAACTAAAGTTTAGATGGTTTGAAAGTATGTAAGAATTATAGTGAACAATAAAGTCCTGTTCCTCTGCAGTGAATTTTGACTTTAGCTTTAAGACTACCTTATGATGGAGAGGTAACATAGATTTAATTAATAAATTCCATAATTATCTAACCCAAGGCTTAATCAATAACCATTAAACAAAAAATTGTTTCTCAAAAACTTACAGAAATGAGTGGGGACAAAGGACTTTGTCCTCATCTCAACAGTGACCAATTACTGGAATTGCATTAAACTAAAAACAGCAATCCCCGAGTTAGATTCGGAGGTAGCAATGCTTTTAAGACCAACCCTTTTTAGAATCAGGTTTGACCTTTTCTTTCACTCTTCCTCCTATCCCACCCTCTGTGAGTGATTTAAAAAATAGAAAAGGCCAAAACCCATTTGGGCCTAGATATAGAAGATTTTTTAATTTTTTTGGTAATTTTTCCGTCCAATTTTTGCCAATTACTTCCAATTTTTATCATTCTTAAAACTTAAGCATGGTAAATTGTTAACCTATTTTCATTCACTGCATTATTTAATTATAATAAGTCTTTTCTTAATCAGGTTTTGCTGGTAAAAAGGAAACGATTTCTAAGTTGTAAGTTGAGAAGCTGTTGCAAAACAGAAATCATGTCTCCATCTCCAAACTTGCTAAGTACTACCAGAGGATTGTTTTTTAAAGAGATCTATTTAGGCAGTGTATATTTGTTAGAATGTAAAAGGTAAAGAATTGAAAATAGACAAAACCTGTGTTGTTTCAAAACCAATTGTGGCTTAAGTATGAGTGGTTCCCCAAGGCTGGTACCAATGAGACTGAGGTTTGTACCAATGAGACTGAGGTTTGGGAATCAGTTGTTTTTCATCCCTCTTTCTGCCCACCAACAGTCACAGCCATTTTTCATGAGGGATGGGTTAGGAAAACTGAAGTGTTTATTATAAGGAAGGTTCCTGCAACTTAAGGAGCAAGCTCAGTAGAAACCCTTGCTTATTGTAGTGGCCAGAGTGGTAGAAGAAATATGGAGTAGGAATTAAACCACACATTATTATTGAGGAACTAAGCCATACCCCTAACCAGAAAACAGACCAAGAGGCAAGTTTTAAAAGTTCTCTGGGAAGGTATTCATTTTTTCATGTCTCTGGGGCCAACTGAGAACCTAGCTAAGGAGCTTATACACAATAGGCACTCAAACGTACTTGTAGAGTGAATGAATAAATGAAAAAAATGAATGAACAGTAACCTCTCCTCTTATATTCCAATTTCCAAGCCAAGCAAGTGTCTTTCAGTCAAGATCTGAAATAGAATAGACACTTCTATTCAATGAAGAGTTTCACTCAATTTCTTGTTTTTTATAATTGAATCTCCAAGTGCATTTTGTACCAGATCAATTTCATTTAGCATCACCTTCTTCAATGTTTGTATGAATGAATAACTAAAAAGCTCTCTTATTCCTACTCTACAAAACATGCCAAAGAGAAGGTGATCTAATTAATCATTCCATCTCAGTGTCTTAATATCACAGCTGCTCAATGAAGTTTTTTCAACTAATGAAAGAACTGCAGTCTCTTATTAAATTTGCTCTTGTGTTTCCTCCATAAGCTAGTTAGATTAAAGTGTATTTTGGTCTAGGTCTTTTAAATCTCTTCATTCTCCTCAGCAGAACAGTATTTCATTCAAGTGAATAATTTACAAAATATGGAAAATTTAGGAAGAATCTTTTTTGTTAAGTGGCTTCCTGACTTATGAAGCCAATGAGCAAATACTTTTAAAACTAGTTGTTTCATCTTAATTCTCATCTTAATTTAACTATAATAAAAGCAGAATGTTAAAGAATTAAAGGACAAACCCTAAGGCCTTTTATCAGTCTTCTGGCTTCAAGCTAGGTCAATGAGCAAGTGACATTGGGACTTTCTAGAGCCAGGAAAAATGTCTTCATTTTATATTGAAAGAACCATATCTTTTTTTTTTTTTCCTATTTTTTCAATCTCCAAGACAAGTCAATAGGTTTTCTGGACCAGACTTAATCTACTAATTCATCCAGAGAACAGGAACTCAAGTATTTACTCAAAAATCAAAGGTGTTTCTGGATCTTCAGCTATGATCTGTGATCTATCTAATGCCCTTTAGACTAGGCCCATTTCAATTCTGTTATGTTCAGGACCTAGAATGATGTATTCCACATAAAAGATGCTCTGTTAATCAAATTAATCTAAAAGCCAACCTGAGCCATTTTTTACTCCTTTAATGTCTCTAAGCCAGGCCAGGGTGGATCTAATTCACCTCCATCTTCAGCATTTAAAAGACCAATGGAGAACCATAACACCTTGCTTTAAAAAAAAAAAATTCCCATTTCTTTGGTCAGGACAGGGAGCAAGTAGCCTTCTGGTATAGATTTTATCTTTCCACCTAGCTCAGCATTCAGCATACTGCCTTGCACAATTCCATTTTGCCCATGTTTTTAAATTTCATCAAATAGGCTTGGCAGTGGTTAAGTAACTTTCAGTCTGGATTCCCACACCTGTTACCTCATTTCCTCCTGTGACCATCTGATAAGGATAACATCATTTTTATATCCTAGTGCATGTGCAGTTCTGAGCCTCATAGAAAGGAATCAGTAATCATTCATTAAGCCAACAGTTAATTCCTTATATCTGTATAGAACAGTAGGCTTTGTAAAATTTACACACAGATCTATAATAATCTGTGTGTAATTCAATAATAATGACGGTGAATTTTTGCATCCCCAGTTGCTATCTCTGGGAATAAGAGAGAGTAAGTAATCAATGTCCATTCAGCAGATATGGCTTATATATTTATATATGCCAGTTTAAGACTTACAAATTGATTTTATACATTACCTTCTGCTGCCCAGAACACAGTAAAGATGGACTATCTTCATATCCCTGATGCTTATCAAGGAGACTGGCACATAATAATTATTATCCAGTCTTGCATTCATCAGATATCTAATCCTTTACATATAAAAATGTTCAATAGTTAACAATCCTTCCTCAAATTTTTTGACTTTTTTTCATGGTATAGTAACTGTGATATAATTTTGTAAACCTAGTACTAGGCACACCAAATGAAAAAATCAACAGTTACATTTATATGGTGCTTTAGAGTCCACAAAATGCTAACATTGCCTTATTCTCAGCTTTAGGCACAATAAAATGATAAATTTGTATATCTCTTTATGCCTATAACAGTGAGTTCACATAGCAGGCAACTGATATTAATAATCCATTCATTTAACAAGCATTTAAACCCTCAGTTTGTATAACTATTTATACCACCTTTCTCATATGGGTCAAGCACACAATGAGAATTTTGTAGAGACCATGCCTGTCTCACATAAGTTTGTTCACATAGAAAACATCTAATGTCTTATATTTATACAGCACGTTATAGTTAGAAAGCTCAATCTCATTCATTACATTTTCCTGCTACCAGGGAAAATATACTGGTAATAATTTAATTTGATATCACCAGTAAAGTCTTTATTGATTAAAATAAGCAAGATCTAATTTTTACATCCAAATAGTATAGGACATAAACCTCCCTCTTATTACTTGGGAGCATTATCTTGGATTTCATAGTACCTGAAACAATAGCTGGTACATATAAGGCACTTAATACTTATTCATTCATCATAAACATATAGCCCATTGGTATTTATACAGTGCTTTAGTACAAAGCACTTTAATATGTATTGCCTATCTAAAAATTTTAATTGTTCTATAATGAGAACATTTTTTTCCCTTTGACATCTGTAGTGCCTAGCATGGTATCTGGCACATTATAAGTGATCACAATAGCTTAAATCCCTTGTATTTCCAGTGTATTTTATAGTTTAAAAGCAGTTTTTATGTTTTCTCTTCTGCGACTTGGAATACTGTATTTTTACTCAAAATCACCATAGCCACAGAAACACAATGGCCAGAAATACATGAATTGTTCATTTATCAAACACTTAATTCCTAATATCTGTACAGTATTACATACTTTTGACAAAGCACTTTATTCATGCTTCTTTTATTCCTTGTATCTACAGTGCCTAGAATGTATATACTATGTAATCAATGTTCATTCATCAACTGAAACTTGTAAGTCTTTAAAGTGCTTTATAGTTTACAACTCACATTCACATATTTTTCTTCAGATCACCTAGATATAATCATAGTCATTGCATCTTTAGTGTCTAACACAGGGACAGGCACACAGAAGGAAATTAATATTGTTCAGCACACAGTCCCTGGCAATTACATCAGGGGTGATAAACTGTGGCCCACAGACCAAATTCACTTGTTTTTAAAAAAAGCAACAGAGACCAAATGGCCCGTAAAACCTACAATATTTACCATCCGACCCTTTCAGAAAGGGTGTGATGACCCCGATTTACATAATGCTTCACAACTGACAGTGCATTTTCAAATGTTAACTGTGCATGGATGCCAATACACCATTAATGAGAATGCCTTGCTTTTTTTCTGTGTTTTACAGTGCTTTCATATATATTCTCAATCATTAAAATTACCTTTCCTCATGGTAAGAGGAAAAATATCAAGGAAGGGATTAAACCTCCTAAATATTCCCAGCTTCTCTCATCTTTATGCCTAGAGGTAGGTATTAAACCCAGGGGCAGGATTGGTACAGTTTACCACATTATTAGGCCACTACTATGAGCAGGGAGTTCAGGCTGCCTCCTTGGGGCCTCACTCTTTCCCAGGCCCAATCCTCCTTTTTCATAACTATCAGTAGGAACCCCAAACCTCAGGAATCCTGCTCACCCAAGCTCAAAGAAGTAACATGTTGCTGGCTGGTGCTTCTCAGCAAGCTGGCACTTCTCAGCAAGCTGGCACATCTGTGTATTTCTTGTCTAGTTCTTCTCATTGGCCTGGAGCATCTCTTCTCATTTTCTCTAGATAGCCTGGCACTTCTTTTCCACTCAGTAACCTGATGCTTTACTTCTCTCATCAGCCTAGAGCTTCTGAGGAAAGAGGGGACTGAAATATAAAGTCACCTATGTATCCCTCTCAAGTGGAGAGGAGGTGAAGAGAAATGGAACTTTGCAAAACACCAAAACCTTAATAAATGGCTTAAAAGTGCGATAAAAACTGGCTTAAGACTGGCCCAGGCATAATATTACTGATCTAAAGGTGTGTTTCTTTAAAGTAGCAGCAACATCAAAAATGACATCTCAAAAGAAGTGGGTTTAAATGGAGATATGAGAACAGGAAAGGGAGAACTGAAAATGTCCAAGAGTAGGGAGGAGAACAATAGAAAAGAGCTGTGGTTTGGGGTTCTCATCTTGGAATTTCCTTTGGTCTTGGGGCTTCTATCCTTCCTGGATTCTGGGTCATGGGCCTCCAGCTTCCCGCCTAACTTAGTCTGGAGATATCTGTCTCTCTTGGGCCTTCTGTCTGTATAGACAGGCTTGAGTTCTGGGTCTTTATGTGTGCTTGGGCCCTTCCATTTTTGGGTCATAGGTCTTCAAGCGAAGGCTTTTCATCCCATCCTGGGTTTTTGGCCTTCTGTCTCACTGAGACTTGAGTCTTCCGTCCAACTCCAGTCTAGACCTTTGGGCCTTTTATTGGTCTTGGATCATCTCACAGGCGGCCTGGCATAAGGAACAGCTCTTTTGATAGCTGACACTCTGCACCTATTAGGAAGGGGTTAAGAGTCCCCTTTGTTACAAACACACACACACACAAAAGCATGCACACACACACGCACAAAGAATATGCAAGGAGAGAGGACTGCATGAAATCAAAGTGGGGGAGACACAGACTCAAGAAGAGACTGAAATACTCAAAGGTAAGTAGAAAGGCAAAGCAGAGAAGAAATAAGAGAACACAGAGATGAATGCTGACATGGAAAATCACAAAGAACAAAGAGACACTGGGGCACACAAAGCAGGAAAAAAAGAGAAAATGGCCCAAGAGAGGCAGAAAGAATATGTAGAGAAGAGCAATGCAAGATAAAGAGTAGAAACAGCAGAAGGGTGGCCAGTATCAGAAAAGGTGAAATGTCAAACCATCAAGGGGAGGGGGTGACAAACAGTTCACAAAGAGAAAAAGAAGAGAGGTAGGCATAGCAAGAAATGAGCAAAAGGCACACAGCATGTGACTCAAGAGACACAAAGAGACGAGCAGTGAAAGAAGAGCCAGATCTAGGAGAGCAAGGAGAATCAGTAACAAAATGAAAAAACTAGAGAGAGACATCTAAGACAAGACACAGACCACTCTTGGGTACAAGAAAGAAAATGAGACAAAGATATACAGAGAAGAAACTAGTAAGAGAATCATGGAAATGGGTAAGACACCCTTTAGTTAGAGGAGAAAGATCAAAGACATTCAAGGAAGAAATAGATAAGCAAACAAAGACACACTTATGAGTTTAAAAGATAAGCAAAGGCAGACATTCAGTGGAAGAGGATAAGAAATAGAAGAGACAAAATACAGTGAGGAGCATGGTAGGCACAAGAAGCATCACAAAGAGAAGACAACAAAAGAAAACAAAAAAGTGCATTAATAATTGCAATAATCTATTATAAGTGCCAATACTATTTATATTACTACTAACAATAATAATTATAATAACAGTATAAGAACAACAACAATCACCAACAACACAGATACTCTTCTACTTAAACTTTTAACTTAGGAATTTCTTACATAGGACCAAACCACACCAACTCTGTGCCACTAGATGGTATTAGTGGTCACTTGTATTGTGTCAAATGAACTTATGAAACTTCTTAGGTTACCTTTTACCTTTAACCTACCATGTGCTAGGCACTGTACTAAGCTCTTTATATACATGATTTCATTTAACCTTCACAAACAGACAAGTCTAATCAGAATCTAAATTGCCAAAGGCTGTTCACCTAATGAGTGGCAGAGGATTTAAACACAGTATGTGCCTCTTAACATTCTGTTACAACTGTTTCCTAGGATTTCCAGGAGAGCCAAATGAGGTGCCACAGGTGAGTGAATATTATAATAAAGGGCCCTTAGAGAGCACCTAGTTAACCCTCTCATTTTATATCTTCACCTTTCCCCATCCCTTATAAAACTGACTTGATTTTCACACCCTTCACAATTATAATGGCAGCTTCAGGGACTGGGTTTTCCTTAACACTAAACCTTAACTGCAGATTCTCTCACAAAAAGAGGTGAGAAAGGCCCACCCTTTCAGCAAAAAACAAAAACTTTTTTGGTTTAAGTTTCTATATGTTTAGGCCTCTAAGGGTGGCAAAAGATTTATGCAGTGAAGATAAAGAACAGACAAGGTAAAACTAAATTACCCTGTGACACAACTGGTAGACAGACTATATCATCTTTGAGTTGCTTCAGGGAAACCAATTAGCAAGTAGATTACTGGTCATCCTCCCATCTCACATTCAGCTCCCCTTGCACATTAGATCACCATACCCCATCCCATACAAACCTCCAACAAACAGCTATTAGCTCTAAAGTGATCCTCACAAGATTACGCCACCACCAACTTACCTCATTCTGCTATTCTAAAATTCTAGAGTGCCAGGCATGTTGATCTTCCTTTGGTGTGTTCAAATGTCTTGCTCTTTGCACTGCTTCTGGGAAAGATAATGATTGGACAGATATGAAGGGAACAATCAGGAGCTACAAAAAACAAGAAGGAAACCATGTAAATGCCATAAAGAAGTATTAACTGAGTACTGTGCTAGAGTTATGGGAAGATTCAAATTAATGAGCTATAGAAAGTATCTCTACGGAGCTTAGAAAAGTATAAAGTTGAAGCTTTTATGTCTTTAGAGATAAAACTAACACAACTGCCTCATTCAACAGAATAGGAAACTATGGCATAAATAGGAAAATGTCTTGCCTAATAACACTTGGTGAGCCACTGGAAACAACACCATCAATCACAGCCTTATTCCTTTAGTTGGATAGTAATCAGTATAAAGCCTGTACAATCAGGACTTACTACACTGAACAGTTACCTCTATCTCCCAACCTACATCCCCCTAACCACCCTCTCTCATCACTGACCTAGAATACGCAGGGTGCTAGTTCTTTAGATCCAGCCTGACGATAGATAACTTTGTGCCACTTCTAGTCACATTCCCACTCATAGTTGTGAAGTTTCTGTCAATTAGCAGGCACAGCATAAAAAGACACAGCTCTGTTTTATCTTCTCAAACAGCTTGTTTTTTGTTTTGTCCAACAGCTATCCCAAGGCATCTTGAAGTACGTAAATGATTGGCAAAGTTCTCCAACAGGGCCTCAAGGGAGACTTTGGAGACCAGAGGGTCCAGAATGATGATCTGCCCATGATCAATGTCACAGATGTGGCAGTTGTTGTCCATGTTCTCCTAAAAGAAAAAAAATTTAGCTGAAAGGCTCTACCACATGCTACAGTCCCACCCTAAACACCCTAACTCATACAGCCTGCTATTCTCTTCACATCATCATTTTCACCCATGTCACACCCAGTTGCTTCCCAGGTTAATTAGAAGCAGTTTTTACCAAAGCAGACATAGTTGACAATGATGAAAATAATCTAAATGGAAAGCTAAGTGCAATGAATACTGAAAAACAAGAAATTAAAGACTATTTATTATGCTTTTAGGGACAGCTTACTCACCTCTGGATGTGTGGTGGTTGTCTTGAGATTTCATCCTCCTAACTGGGCCCAGGAAAGAATCTTGGTAGAACCTCCTGGCCTAGGGTTGTTGCTCAGTGATAGTGAGTTTTTCCCTTGGAGGATCCTCATGCCCCATCTCCACCTAGGGATCGTCAAAGGGAATGGGTCATTAACACTGTAAAGCAACAAGCCTCTTCTGAGGAAGATCTGGAGAAGAGATAAAAGAAAAATAAATTACTTAAATGCAGTACACTGGGAAAGTCTGCCCCAATGAGTAACTAGGGGTTAAATTAAACTATGTCTACCATTTTCTTCAGATGGATTGAGGACTGGAGATTTAGAACTATGTAGAACTCTATTTTCTAGCTACCAGTCTAACAACATGCAAATTCTTCTACTCATTCAAGCTCCATTCCTTGTACTTCCCCTCATCTCCAAGAGCAATTTAGAGCTGAATAATTACCAAAATTCCCGTATTGTGTTTTAGTCGCCAGTCTCCACTGATGAACAGTCCTCTAGAGAGTGTGGATTTTTAATGTCCTGGTATTCTCATAAAATACAATGGAGGTCAAGAAATTAAGGGGCTGAAAATAATAAAAGGAGAAGCTAAAGCTTTCTCAACCAAGAGAGCCATCAAGACACTTTAGAAAAGCTCCAATGTGGTCTGACTGTATGAGTTCTGTAAGAATTCTTCTTCACATTGCCTCAGGTTTCTTTTATAAAGTACTATCTATCTTAAGAACTGGGCAATCTATCTCAACCAAAGTGCCTCTCTCTCACCTAGTTTTGTAGCATTCCCCTCTTTTAATTTGTGTATTAAGTAGTAAGATGCTGGAGCATTGCCAAGGTAAACAGAACTGTTTTCTACTCAGTCTACATGGTACATTTCTTGAACAGCTTATAAAAATGAGGCACCACCAAAGTGCCAGGATATTCAGAAAAATCAAGAATGGCTACAGGTGTACAAAACCCCAGTTATTACAATAACTAAGCAAATCTATGCAAAAGGAAAAACAAGGTACAGAATGCTAGGGGTCCAATAAGTAGCTTACACAGGCCCTTGGGTCTCTGTTATTCTACCCTTATGCCCAAAAAGAAAAAAAATTAAAAACTGTATAGAAATTGATGAAAACTGGTCCATGTTCTGTTTTAAAAAGGAGAAGTGCAGGAAGTTAAAGCCCTTAAACCCAAAGACAGAATTCACACAATAATAAGCTCCTTACACTACCTTTTTCTCCAGGGAGCCGGCAAGCCATCCTCTTTGATTGGTTGGAGCTTATCCAGATTCTCAAAAGGAAAGACCTGTTGAATGTAGAGCTTCTTAAAGCTGCTTGCAGTTCCTCAGGTCTCACATGCTCAGAATGTCCTTGAGAAGAAAGACAGGGCTCAGTAAGATACAAAACTGCTGAGGAAACCTCAACAACAATCAAACAAAACAAAACAAAACAAAAAAAAAGCCATTAAGAAGCATTAACCTGAAGCATTAGATACAGGTGTCTCCTGTCTCTCCTCTCTAGCCTGTTGTCTCCTTAAGGTCCTGTAATGGCAAGCACTGGCAGTATCACAGAAGGACTAGACAAGTATAGAAAAAGAACTAAATGAAAATATGGGTCAAACCAATAGCCACCTTAAGGGCTGACTAAATTTGTGGCCTAAAGATGCTGAAAATACTTCAAGATACAAGGTAGCAGAGCAATTTCTACTACTGCCTGGAAGTACAATTGCCTTGACCATTTTTAATAATTGGCTACCTGCCCTTACTATAGGATAGGAGCTCACTGAAACAGGTCTAAGTCAGGTTTGCAATCTTGAAAGCACTTTTTATGTTATGGTATGGTGTGGAAAGCACAAGGTATGGCTTCCAGATCCCTGATCAAGAATTACCATATTATAAGGACATTTGTGTCAATATCAAACAAATCCTAGTCTGTGAAAGATCACTTATTCAACTCTATTCTCTAGATAAGATGTCCAATAAAGCTAAACTGGTATTCTATGATGTTCCCAATATGAGAACAAGCTTCAAAGTCTTTTGGTAACATCCTTCCCCATACTTACTTAACCTAAGATTAGATACTTCATTGCTAAGTAAAGCCTTCTAGTTAAACATGGCAGTTCATACATATTTATACATATCTACTCAGGCTCCTTCTTGAAACTCCATTAATGATAGTTGAGTGGACAATCCATATGCAATCAAATTTACCCAGAGAATCTTAAAATTAATGAATCCAAGCTCAAATTCATTTATACACTGCTTAGTTAAGGTACCTAAAAGGAAACAACTGCTCAGTCTCTCCAGGTCTTCTGAGCCACTCTGAAACATATTTACTGAGTATGGCTACTTTAGCATCAAAGCCCTCTAGTTTCGTTAAATTTAGCATGTCAGCTAAGTTTCATACAAATACTTGAGATCCAACTTGAGTTAGATTTTGAAAGACACCAGTGTTAAGTGCTAATTGTCTGTAGCCAAAAATATGGTAGCGGGAAAATAGTTTTCTTCCAAATGAGTCCTTAAGACTTGAGGCAGAAGAAGGCATTAACTCTGTTTAACCATACACAACTATACTCTTTGCCATCAGAGCTTATAAGGTTTGGTGGAACAGTTAGTTAAGTTCAGATATCAGTTTCCTTCTCTTTAAGCTGCTAAAAAAAATTTTCCCAGGACGCTTTCACATATAATATTTTAGCAGCCGCCACAGATCAACTTTTAATTCTTTACTTCAAGTCACAAACTCCCATCCAGGTGTACATTTGATGATCAGGGCCCAGCTACCCTGAAAAGAAATTATATCATAGCAGCCCTGGGTCTTAAGATCTTCTATAATCTAGGGAGGTGGTTAGAGAAATGTATAGATAAGCTACAGAAAGATAGTAGAAAAGCTCAAGGGGGTTATAGGAAAAGACACACAAAACCAGGGTCAGAAAACTCTCTCCAATCCTATATATTAAGGTTCTATAAGGAGGAAAATCAGAAATCACAATAACCATTTAGAGAAATGACAAAAAATTTTAAGTGCTTCCTTTCTTCATCCTTTGAAAATGATAAAATGTAATTTTCAGGGGTTGAGGTATTTAATTCAAGTCCCTGTCTTAATTCATCAGCAGTCCTTGACACTGAAGTTGAGATGGATGGTGATTTGATCCAAAGTCAGAGCCAGGACCAAAAGCTGTGTTCTTATTCCCGGTTCAGAACTTTTTCATAATTTTGCCAGCATCTCACTCCTTCTACCCCCAAACCCATGAAAAAGAATAGTGATTCACTCCATCCAAGAAAACTAGTGCTTCATTAAAATGCATTTGTAAAAAGTAAGGAATACTGGAGTAGTGCCTGTAAGCCCTCAGCTTACACAGCTCCTGACCCAACTGATCAAGGTGCTCCGTAGGCACACCTTGCATTTTCCCCTTGCTATCACTTTGCTTAGTAAGAGTGTTTTTCCCCTACTCTTCTTCCTCTATGCCCAACAGAATTTCCCAAACTTTTTATGGTACTCATCAAATTGCCCAACACCATAATGATTTGTTCATTTCTGCATCCTCCATGAGATAGCAAATTCCTGGACAGGAACTATGTCTTTGGTTTTGCTATTTATTCCAGTGCCTGGTCCAATAAATATTTGTTGCATAAGGATTATCGCAAGTTTGAAGATGCCCACATTCCCAGAGCATCCCTTTCTACAACTGCTAGAGATTTTATTTCAAGCAATGAACTGAAATACAACTCCAAGATTAACCTTTGGATGCTGTCTAGGGCAGGCTTCAATCCACCTAAAATCGATCCATCCTTCCTCTTGAGTGGGGGTACCAGCTCAGAATTCATCCCTTTAAAACAAATTCCAATAAATATAGTTGTATATTAATATTGAATGATAATTTGATTAGCAGCAATAACAGATTTCATAAGCATAGACCAGTGTTTCTCAAATTGGGGTGATAAGATCCCTGGGGGTTTATGGATATATTCTCATGGATTCCCAAGTTCTACATAAATTATTTTAAAAATTATATATCTTGACAAAGATATCTTGAAATTGGAAAACATGTTTATATTGCAAATAACTTTAAGTCAGTGTTCCTCAAAACACATATTCTTTAGGATCTCAAAAAAAATTTGTTTCTTTAAAAGGTGTTGAATCCTGACAAGTTACTTCAGTTTGAGAAACAATGGCATAGACCACGTTTCCAAGAAGGCTCAGGACCATCCGTATATTATCTCCAATCGGTCAGACAAATAATGTCTTTAGGCATTGGCAGGGGGGAAAACAAGCTGTTAGGAAATACGGATATGAATTAAAATGGGCAGTAAGAAAAGCCCAACTCATTAGTATGATTCTTCTTGCTCCTGCTGGGATACACGTATATGCACAGAAAAGTGCTTCAAATTTGATGTTAATATTTTTCAGTTGGATCTTTGTGTTTGTTTAACATCAAAGAGGCTAAGTTTTTTCGCTTACCAAAGTATCTGTTGAAAAAGGTGAGGGGAAAGAACATATCAACTTCATCATAAAGTAGGTGAGGTCATGGTTTTCTTATAAAACATACTTCTCCATTGCCCTCTTGCCAAACAGGTTCCACAAATATCTCAAACTAAAAAGACACTGCTACTCTCATCTGTTCTTGGGCAGAGATCTAACATATCAGATTTATACCCCCAATCCCTAGAGCTTGAAAAGCGTAAGCTTCAAACAATTAACAATCAACAATTTGTCAGCCTTGGCATATAGCCAAACACACTGGCTAGGCCTTATCTCTAATCACTTTCCATGCCTCCAAAAGAGGTAAAAACCAAATGACATTAAAATAAACCAATTGTACTACCCAGATGGCTGCAATATTAATCACGTCCTAGACCAAAGACAAAAAGTTAACCCACCTCCCTTAAGTTTATCCTATTAACTTCAAACCCTAGTGTGCTCCCTTTTTAAAGCTCTATAACTTATAATTCACACAAGACAGCACTTGATTATCATATCCTAGAGTTATTTCAAGTGTGCTTATATTAGCTCCTTTAACAAGACAACCATCTTGGGGATGAGATTATATAGGACTATATCATTTCTACCCCTCACTTCAGTGTAACCGAGCATAGGGCCAGATACACAATACTAACTCTGTTATTTTGTTTGTTAACTCATATGGTGATATATAAATTGCAGATGAGGTAGAAACATGGAAGGAGACTTATAGGACCCTCTGACTTTTCTATGGGTAGCATCTAAAAGAAAGAAAACAGAACAGGGAAAAGATTACTTAATAACTGCAAAGTAGTACTTACAGTATTCTAAAGAGCCAGAGACTTCTTACAGCTGTCCAAGGAGCTAGTAGTGCAAACAGCACCCTGAGCTGGGCGAATCTTTTGACATCCTTCTCAGAGAAGAGTATCCTTTCTCAGCGATTACAAAGAACTGCTGTAGTGATAACTAGTTATTTGCTCCAGCAGTTCCATATTAAATACTCCTCTGCCACCAAACACCCTGTACACTAGAGCTGGAATATTATTCATTTTTACCAGGCAGCTACCTCACTGTTGAAATTCATATCCGAAAGAATGATTAGACCTTGGCTTATTTTTCTTTTCATATAAAATGGGGAAACTGGTTCCATCATTTCTAAGTCCTCACTTCAGTGTTGTGCTTTAGGCTACTTTAAATTAGCAGAATTAAACGGGGCATTTTATGTAATAGATTAATCAAATAAATTGATCTATGGTTTTCAAAAGCACCTCAGCATATGTTCTCTCATTTTTATCCTTTTACAGCAATCTTCTTGAAATAAGTAGGGGCTGGTTGGAGCTCCAGATGAAAAAATTTAAGGATTAGGAGGTTTAGGTAGTTTTTCTAAAAGTGAAAATTGTTAAAGCCCAAACAAGGAACGGTTTGAAAATGGTGGTAGAGCCCAAAGATACTGGTCTTAAGAGTTCCACTCTAGAACTCCTTTGATCATACTAAAATATCAAAGTCACAGTGGTCTATCCACAGACCCACCACCCTTAGTAAAATGAGAGACACTGGTCATCAGGTACATGGTATAAATAGGTTTTTAGACTTCAAAATTTCAATGACCAGGTTATCAATTCTACCTTGCAATCTTCCTTACAACATAAAAAATTAACAGCAACTTTCTGATTGTATCTTGGCAGTTGACACCATACAATGGCAATATACAAGAAGAGAGAGAGAGTCTTAGCCAGGCAATCTGCTTTGAAAGGAAGAATGCACAGATAGTGCTAAACTTCCTTCCTGGGGAGACAATTTTCAATTGATACTTATGTATAATGAAAACCCAAAATAAAGGGTAGCAATCCAGTTCCCTTGGGTCTGACTTGCCTTGGGCATTTTGCCTAGTAAAGCAGTAAAAGGGGGGCAGGAATGGTTCCTGTCCCCAGAATGTAAAAATAATTGGAACTGGGATCATTGACAAATGCAGGAAAAGGAGTGAAGGCCCAGCCACCTAGTTCAGGCCTGCTTTTGGTAGTCAATACTGCACAAACACAACATCAAAGTGGTAGGGAGATCTTGGGCTGATGGGCTAAAAAACTGGACAATTAATACTGTGTTAATAACACCGAAGGGGTTGTAGGAGGTCAGCACTACTCAGAAGTAATGCAAAGAAGGAAGTGGAAGGGTCCATGTCTAACGGGCCGGACCAAAGAAAGTGCAACCAAGGTATTACAGAAATTCAAAATGGGCAAAACAATGACATCTGAGATTGTTAACGTTTTAAGTCCAAGAGAAAAGCATTTTGCTCAGTCAACATTTCCCATCAACTATGCAAAAGGGGCAGGGCAGGAGCAGGAGGGGCAAGAGAGCACAATCTTATCTGGATACATGGACACCTGAAATTGTGAGCATTAATATTCCATAAGAAGGGTCCAAGGGCAGGCAAGTGGTCTGGAGAGGGAAGATAATGGCAAGACTATGACTACTTAGAGCTTGATACACTGGAGCCAGTGCAAAAGGAGTGGGAGTATCGGTCGTTGTTTGATGGACAAGTTCACAGCATACTGCAGTGTTTATACTTTATTATGCCATGGGAAGCTGGAGCTGGGAATGCTTGCCTAACAAAGCCAGGGAGGAAAAACCCATTGCTAAATGCCATTGTGCTCATCAGCAGTCCCAGTAGAAGTTTTGTGTCATTAGCAGCCCCTGCAGTAATGCAAAGGGGGTGCAAAGGGATGCTATCCGACTCTAGAAAGAAGGGAGAATAGATAATTGCAAATATTCACATTATCAGTCCAAAAAAGGGGCCTTAGTCAGTACCCCTGATGTATACAGTGAGGGTACACGGGTCCTATCTAATGATTGTACTTTTGATATGTTATTGGTGCATATTAATTGTCCAAGAGCTGAGGTCATGATAGTTAGCTGAGGGGATATGACATTAGTCTACTGATAAAGACAACAATTTCAATTATGTATATTAACGGTCCACTAGAAGGGACCTTGGGGGAAAACAGTATCCCCTGCAGTATTACAAAGGAGATAAAATAGTCCTAGAAGTAACAGGGTTGTGAAAAACTCCAACTCCGCACATTAACTGTCCAAATAGAAAGGTCTTGGTGGTGGGCACAACCTACTGAAAGGCATAGGAAATGTGGGGGAGGAGGGGATCCTTGTCTATTGCCCAAGAACCAAATGCAAATATGCACATTAACAGGCCAAGGAATGGGGATTTAGGGGTCAGCAACCCTGATATACTGCAAATGGAGGGCAACAGGATAAGATGAACTAAGTTGCAGTTATGTACATTAATGTTGAAGGGACATGGTGTGGTCAATTAAAATCGTATACCTTGTACAAATATAAGGATCTTAAAGTAGCAGGCACTCCCTGCTAAAAGACAAAGGGAGTGGGGAGATAGGTGCCCCCATCAACTGTACAGGAACATGCACAAATGCAATTATGCACAATAACAAGCCATAAAAAGAGGCCTTAGTGATCATTACCCCTGCTGTACTACAAAAGGGGTCTGAGAGGACAGGATCTTATCCATATGGGATGAGCCATGTGCAGTTATGCACATTAATGTCCAAGGTGACTGGTTGTGGTCAGTTACAATTGTGCACCTTGACTGTCCAAATTTAACAGTCCTGTGGAGGGGGCACTTCCTGCTGGAAGGACAGGGAATGGAGAGGTGTCCTTGTCTAGTGCACAGGAACTCAGACAAATACAATAACAGGACAAGAAATGGGACTTAGGGGTCAAAATCTTTGTGGTACTTCTAAGGGGTTTGAAGGGGAAGGATCCTAATGTAATTGTCATTACACGTATTTGAGAAAGGGGCCTTAAGTGGACAGTACCCCATGCAGTAAAGCAAAGAGAGTGTGAAAAGAGTCAGGGACACAAGTTAACTCAAAGGACCATGGACAATTTTAATTACACATAGTCACAGTCCCAAAACAAGGGCTTTAAGGTAGTAAGTAACCTGTGCTTCAATAAGTGGAGTCCTGATCTAAAAAGCACAGTTGTGGACAACTGAGAATGTATACAAGACAACTAAGATTGTGCACATTAACTGCAGTAGTGTGTAAGATCTTGAGTAGTAGGCACCTCCTGTTGGAATATAAATAGAATGGGGAGGGTCCTTACCTGGTGTACAGGTACAGGAGCAAATGTAAGTATACACATTAACAGTCCAAGAAAACGAATCTTGGCTAGTCAGAAGCCCCCGCAGTAACGTAAATGGGGCAAGGAAATGGGATCCTAATCTAACATAAGGGAGCATGGGTTACTGAAATTATGCACATTTAAACTCTAGAGGAAAAGCAGCCACAGTTATCAGGACCCCTGATGCAAAGGAGGTGAAATGTGATGGGATCCTAGTGTAATTTTGCACATTAACTGTCCAAAAGAGAAACTAGTCAGTAGTCCCTCCTATAATACTAAGAACTCAAGATATTAGCTTGTCACGAGGGCACATGCACAGTGAGTCCCAAGAGGACTCTGAGTCACTAACATCCCCTGATATAATACAGAAAGGGAGGGATATTAATTTAAAGAGAGGGGCCTTGAACACTGGAATTTTGCATGTAAATACTCCCAGAAAAAGTAACGGAGGTAATTAATACATCTTCTTATAAAACAAAGAGAGTACAAGGGACTTAAGTGAAAGATATATTTGTGGTCAATTACCATGGGTCACTTAATTCTAGTACAAAGGTCTTGAGTAAAGGGCATCCACCACTGAATACAAGGGAAATTAGTGAGGTCTTTATATACTGCAGAGGAAGAAGGACAAATGCAATTGTGCATTAACAGTGAAAAGAAGGGGCCTTGGTGTTCAGGACCCTATGCTGTAATGCTGACAGGGTGTGAGAGAATGGGATGCACCACAACAGTCCCAAGTACCCTCTGTGGTAATGCAAAGAGAGTAGAAAGGGACTGGAAACTAGACTGACAGAAAGGACCATAGTTGCAGTTAAGCATCTTAAGAGTCCCAAAAACGCTCCCATGTAATGCAAAGGGAGTAGGAGGTAACGGGATTCTAGACCAACAGAAGGGAACACAGGTGCAATTACCATCATGACAGTCCCAAATGCCCTCCCAGGTAATGTAAAGGGAGTCATGGGATCCGAAACTAACAAAAGGGACCACATCTGCATTTAAACACATTCACAGATCCAAGTACCTTCTGTGGTAATGCAAACAAAGCTGGAGGGGATGGACCCCAGACTAAGAGAAGGGACCACAGCTGCAATTAAACACTTTAATAGTCCCAAGTGCCCTCTGCTGTAATGCAAAGGGAGTAAGAGGGCATGGGAAGTGAGACTAACAGAAGGGACCACAGATGCAATTAAGCACTTCAACAGTCCCAAATACACTCCTAGGTAATGTTAAGGGAGTTAGAGGGCATGGAATCCTAGATTAACAAAACAGATTACAGCTGCATTTAAGCACCTTTCTGTCCCAATACCAACAAGTAATACAAATGAGTAGAAAGGGATGAGATCCTAGAATTACAAAGGGACCACAGCCAAAAAACGAGCACAGTGACAGTCCGAAATATGTTCCCAAGTTACGTGAGGGAACTGGAGTGCTTGAGAAAGTACACTTAACAGATGGGACTACAGCTGCCACTAACCACTTTAAAGGTCTCAAATACCTCTGCAGTCATGCAAAAGGAGATAGGTGGGAATGGGATCCTAGGTTAACATAAGGGATTGTACCTGCATTTAATAAGCACATTAACAGTCCCTTGTAGCCTCTGTGGAAACGCAAATCAAGTAGGAGGGGATGGGATCCCAGACTAACGAAGGGACAGGAGTCCAATTAAAATAGTCCCAAATGCCCTCTGCAGAAATGCAAAGGGAGTTAGGTGGGAATGGGATCCTAGGTTAAAAAAAAAGGACTGTACCTGCATTCAAGCACAGTAACAGTCCATTGTACACTGTGGTAATGCAAATCAAGGAGGGAAAGGGAATCTAGACCAACAGAAGGGACAGCAGCTTCAATGAAGCCCATTAAGAGTCCCAAGTACCCTTTGCAGTGATGTAAAGGGAGTTAGGTGGGAATATAGTTCAAGGTTAACATAAGGGACTGTACCTGCATTTAAGCACATTGAAAGTCCCTTGTAGCCTCTGGGATGATGCAAAGGGAGTTACGTGGGAATGGGATCCCACCTTACAAAGGGACTGTAACTGCATTTAAGCACATTAACAGTCCTTTGTACCCTCTTTTATAATGCAAATTGAGTAGGAGGGCATGGGAATCTAGACGGACAGATGAGACTGTATAGGCAGGTAAACGCATTAACAGTCCCAAGTACGCTCTGCAGTCATGCAAAGGGAGTTAGGTGGGAATGGGATCATAGGTAACATAAGGGACTGTAGTGCCATTTAAGCACATTAAAAATCCCTTGTACACTCTGTGGTAATGTAAATCAAGTAGGAGGGAATGGGATTCTAGACTAAGAGGGAAACTGTAGCTGCATTAAAGCTTGTTAACAGTCCCAATTACCATCTGCAGTCATGAAAAGGGAGTTAGGTGGGATTTCGGGGTTAACTCAAGGCACTGTACCTGCATTTAAACACATTAGCAGTCCCTGGTAGCCTCTTTGGTAATGCAAATGGAGGCAGGTGGAAGTGGGATCCTTGAACTCTACCTGCATTTAAGCACCATAACAGTCCCTTGTACCCTCCGTGGTAATGTAAATCCTGTAGGAGGGGATGGGATCCTAGACTCAAGGGACTGTGGCTTCAGTAAAGCCCATTAATAGTCCCAAATACCCTCTGCAGTCATGCAAAGGGAGTTAGGTGGGAACAAGATCCTAGGTTAACCGTAAGGGACTGTAGCTGCATTTAAGCACTTCAACAGTACTTTGTAGCCTCTGTGGTAGTGCAAAAGGAGTTAGGTGGAAATGGGATCCTGGTTATCAAAAGGGACTGTAGATCCATTTAAGTACATTAACCATCCCTTCTACCCTCCTCTGGTAATGCAAATCAAGAAGGAAGGGAACGGATCCTAGACTAACAGAAAGGACTGTAGCTGCAATCAATCGCATTTAAAGTCCCAAGTATTCTCTGCAGTCATACAAAGTGAGTTAGTTGGGGGTGGGATCCCAGATTACCATAAGGGACTATAATTGCATTTAAGCATGTTAACAGTCCCTTGTACAGTCAGTGGTAATGCAAAGGGGGTTAGTTGGGAATGGGATCCTAGGTGAAACAATAAAGGGGACTATATCTGCATTTAAGCACATTAACAGTCCCTTATATCCTCTGTGGTAATGTAAATCTGTAGGAGGGGATGGGAATCTAGACTAAGAGAAGGGACTGTAGCTGTGATTAAGCCGATTAACAGTCCCAAGTACCCTCTGCAGTCATGAAAAGGGAGTTAGGTAGGAATGGGTTCCTAGGTTAAAAAAAAAAAAAAAGGGACTGTAGCTGCATTTAAGCACATTAACAGTCCATTATACCCCCTTTGGTAATGCAAATCGAGGACAGCCTGGGAATCTAGACTAATAGAAGAAGGGAGGGCAGTGCAATTAAGCCCATTAACAAGTCCCATGTAGGCTCTGCATTAATGAAAAGGGAGTTAGGTGGGAATGGGATCCTAGGTTAACATAAGGGACTGTAGTTGCATTTAAGCACATTAATAGTTATACAGTTTGTGGTAATGCAAACCGTGTAAGAGAGGATGGGAATGTACACTAACAGAAGGGAATGCAGCTACAGTAAGCTCAGTAACAGTCCCAAGTACCCTCTGCAGTCAGGAAAGGGAGTTAGGTGGAAATGGAATCTTAGGTTACAAAAGGGACTGTAGCTCCATTTAAGCACATAAACAATCCATTGTACTCCCTTTGGTAATGCAGATTGAGTAGGAGGGCATGGGAATCTGGACTAACAGAAGGGGCTGTAGCTCTAATTGAGCCCATTAACAGTCCCAAGTACCCTCTGCAGTTGTGAAAAGAGAGTTAGGTGGGGATGAGATCCTAGGTTAACATAAGGAGCTGTAGCTGTTTTTAAGCCCATTAACAGTCCCTTGTAGAGCCTGTGGTAACGCAAATCATGTAGGAGTGGATGGGCATCTAGGGTAACAGAAGGGACTGTAGCTGCAATAAAGCCCAATAACAATCCCAAGTACCCTCTGCAGTCATGAAAAGAGAGTGAGGTGGGAATGGAATCCTAGGTTAAAAGGGGGGTGGGGAGAGATTTCACTTGCATTTAAAAGCACATTAACAGTCCCTTGTGTCCTCTTTGGTAATCTAAAGGGAATTAGGAGGTAATTAGCTCTAATGGGATCCTAGGCTAAGATAAGGGACAGCAGTACAATTAAGCCCATTAGCAAGTTCTATGTAGGCTCTGCAGTAATGAAGAGGGAGATAGTTGGGGATGGGATCCTAGGTTAATATAAGTGACTGTAGCTGCTTTTAAGCACAGTAACAGTCCCTTGTACCCTCTGTGGTAATGCAAAGGGAGTTAGGTGAGAATAGGATCCTACCTAAATAAAGCGACTGTTTCTACATTTAAGCATATTAAGTCCCTTGTATCCTCTTTGGTAACCTAAAAGGAATTAGGTAGGGATGGGATCCTAGACTTAACGGAAGGGACAGTAGTGCAACTAAGGCCATTAACAAGTCCTATGTAGGCTCTGCAGTAATGGAAGGGAGATAATTAGGGATGGGATCCTAGGTTAAGACAGGGGACTGTAGCTGCATTTAAGCCCATTAAAAGTCCCAAGTACCTTCTGCAGTCATTAAAAGGGAGTTAAGTGGGAATAGGGTCCTAGATAAACATAAGGGACTGTAGCTGCTTTTAAGCACAGTAACAGTCCCTTGTACCCTCTGTGGTAGTGCAAGGGAGTTAGGTGGGAATGGGATCATAGGTAAACATAAGAGACTGTAGATGCATTTAACCACAGTAACAGTCTCTCGTGTACTCTGGGGTAATGCAAACTGAGTACAGGGATGGGATTCTAGACGAACAGAAGGGACAGCAGTGTAATAAAGCCCATTAACAAGTCCATGTAGGCTCTGCAGTAATGAAAAGGGAGTTGGGTGGCAATGGGATCCTAGAGTAACATAAAGGACTGTAGCTCTATTTAAGCACATTAGCAGTCCCTGTACTCTGTGTTAATGCAAATGGAGTAGGATGGAACAGATTCTAGATAACAGAAGGGACTGTACCTGCAACAAAGCCCATTAATAGTCCCAAGTACTCTCTGCAATCACGAAAAGGGAGTTAGGTGGGGAGGGGATCCTAGGTAATTGCATTTAAGCACATTAACATTCCCTTGTATCCCCTTTGGTAATGCAAATGGAGTAGGAGGGCATGGGAATCTCAAATAACAGAAGGGATTATGGCTCTAATTGAGCCCATTAACTCCCCCAAGTACCCTCTGCAGTCATTCAAACAGGTTTAAATGGGAATGGGATCATAGGTAAACATGAGAGACTGTAGATGCATTTAAGGATGTTAACAGTCTCTACACTCTGGGGTAATGCAAATCAAGTTAAGAGGGATGGGCTCCTGGACTAATAGGAGGGACAGCAGTGCAATTAAGCCCATTAACAAGTCCCATATAGGCTCTGCATTAATGAAAAGGAAGTTAGGTGCGAATGGGATCCTAGGTTAACATAAGGGACTATAGCTCCATTTAAGCACATTAACAGTCCCTTGTGCCCTTTGTGGTAATGCAAATCCAGTAAGAAGGAAACTGATTCTAGATTAACAGAGGGACTGTAGCTGCAGTAAAGCCTATTAACAGTCCCAAGGACCCTCTGCAGTCATTAAAAGGGAGGAGTCAGGTGGGAATAGGGTCCTAGATAAACATAAGGGACTGTAGCTGCTTTTAAGCACAGTAACAGTCCATTGTACCCTCTGTGGTAGTGCAAGGGAGTTAGGTGGGAATGGGGTCATAGGTAAACGTAAGAGACTGTAGATGCATTTAAGCACAGTAACAGTCTCTTGTACACTCTGGGATAATGCAAATTGAGTAGGTGGGATGGACTCCTAGATTAACAGAAGGGACAGCAGTGCCATTAAGCCCATTAACAAGTCCATGTAGGCTCTGCAGTAATGAAAAGGGAGTTAGGTGGCAATGGGATCCTAGATTAACATAAAGGACTGTAGCTCTATTTAAGCACATTAGCAGTCCTTTGTGCCTTCTGTGTTAATGTAAATCGTGTAGGAGTGAATGGGAATCTAGACTAACAGAAGGGACTGTAGCTGCAGTAAAACCCATTAACAGTCCCAAGTACCCTCTGCAGTCATTCAAAGAGCTTTAAATGGGAATGGGATCATCGGTAAACATGAGACACTGTAGATGCATTTAAGGATGTTAACAGTCTCTACCTTCTGGGGTAATGCAAATCAAGTAAGAGGGATGAGCTCCTAGACTAATAGGAGGGACAGCAGAGCAATTAAGCCCATTAACAAGTCCCATATAGGCTCTGCATTAATGAAAAGGAAGTTAGGTGCGAATGGGATCCTAGGTTAACATAAGGGACTATAGCTCCATTTAAGCACATTAACAGTCCCTTGTGCCCTTTGTGGTAATGCAAATCCAGTAAGAAGGAAACTGATTCTAGATTAACAGAGGGACTGTAGCTGCAGTAAAGCCTATTAACAGTCCCAAGGACCCTCTGCAGTCATTAAAAGGGAGGAGTCAGGTGGGAATAGGGTCCTAGATAAACATAAGGGACTGTAGCTGCTTTTAAGCACAGTAACAGTCCATTGTACCCTCTGTGGTAGTGCAAGGGAGTTAGGTGGGAATGGGGTCATAGGTAAACGTAAGAGACTGTAGATGCATTTAAGCACAGTAACAGTCTCTTGTACACTCTGGGATAATGCAAATTGAGTAGGTGGGATGGACTCCTAGATTAACAGAAGGGACAGCAGTGCCATTAAGCCCATTAACAAGTCCATGTAGGCTCTGCAGTAATGAAAAGGGAGTTAGGTGGCAATGGGATCCTAGATTAACATAAAGGACTGTAGCTCTATTTAAGCACATTAGCAGTCCTTTGTGCCTTCTGTGTTAATGTAAATCGTGTAGGAGTGAATGGGAATCTAGACTAACAGAAGGGACTGTAGCTGCAATAAAACCCATTAACAATCCCAAGTACCCTCTGCAGTCATGAAAAGAGAGTGAGGTGGGAATGGAATCCTAGATTTAAAAACGGGGGAGGGGGATTGTACATGCATTTAAAAGCACATTAACAGTCCCTTGTGTCCTCTTTGGTGATCTAAAGGGAATTAGGAGGGGATGGGATCCTAGGCTAAGATAAGGGACAGTAGTACAATTAAGCCCATTAGCAAGTTCTATGTAGGCTCTGCAGTAATGAAAAGGGAGATAGTTGGGGATGGGATCCTAGGTTAACATAAGGGACTGCAGCTGCACTTAAGGACATTAACAGTCCCTGTACCCTCTGTGGTAATGCAAATCCAACAAGAAGGAAACTGATTCTAGATTAACAGAAGGGACTGTATCTGCAATAAAGCCCATTAACAGTCCATTGTCCCCCTTTTGGTAATACAAATAGAGTAGGAGGGCATGGGACTCTGCTAACAGAAGGGACTGTAGCTCTAATTGAGCCTATTAACAGTCCCAAGTATCCTCTGCAGTCATGCAAAGAGATTTAGACAGGAATGGGATCATAGGTAAACATAAGAGACTATAGATGCATTTAAGCACAGTAACAGCCTCTCATACATTCTGGGGTAACACAAATTGAGTAGGAGGGATGGGATTCTAGACTAACAGAAGGGACGGCAGTACAACTAAGTCCATTAATAAGTCCATGTAGGCTCTGCATTAATGCAAAAGGAGTTGGGGGGCGTGGGTTCCTAGGTTAACGTAAGGGACTGTAGCTCCACTTAAGCACATTAACAGTCCCTTGTGCCCTTTGTGGTAATGCAAATCGAGTAGGAAGGGAATGGATTCTAGAGTGACAAAAGGAACTGTAGCTGTAATAAAGCTCATTAACAGTTCCAAGTACCCTCCGCAGTACCCTCCTCACTCAAAGGGAGTTAGGTGGGGATGGGTTCCTAGGTTAACATAAGGGACTACAGCTGTCTAAGTCCATTATCAGTCCCTTGTACTGCCTGTAGTAACGCAAATCATCTAGGAGGGGAATTGGTGCTAGACTAACAGAGGGGTCTGTAGCTGCAATCAAGCCCATTAACTGCCGGAAGTATCCTCTGCTGTAATGCAAAGGCAGTTAGTTGGGGATGGGATTCTAGTTTAAAGAAAGGAGTCATTGGGACTGCAATTTTGCACATGAACAGTGTCAGGAAATGGCCTTAGATAATTAGCACCTTTCAGAAGTAAAGATGGTGCAGGGTTCCTGATACAAAAGGCTCAGGCGTAATCAATTAGGTTTGTGCACATAAAATGTCCTAGTGCAGAGTTCTTAAGTAGTAAGGGTCCTCTGCCAGAATACAAAGTGGGTGGGTGTGACTAATTCACAGGACATTGACAAATGCAACTATGAACATTATCAATTCAAGAGAAGGTTCCTTGAGAGTCTGACCCATATAGCATGCAAATGGGATACAGTGGCCCATTAAAATGGATAGGACTCTGGACAACTGCAACTGTGCAAATTAACTGTCCAAAAGCTGAGTTCTTGAATAATCTGCATGACCTAGCAGTAGTCCACCGAGTGTGGGATTTCATTTTTTATTGCATGGGACCATAGATATATGTAATTATGCACATCAATTGTTTAATAAGAGAAGGGACTTTGGGTAATCAGAACTCCTCAGAAGAAATGGCACAGAAGTAAGGGATATCCTAGACTAATGGATGGGACCATGGGAAATGAGGATTTTACATATTAATGCAAAGTGATAGGTAGTCTGAACTGCCTAGGAGCAATGAAGAGCATGGGTGGGTCTTAACCTGTTAAGCAGGACCATGACTAACAGTAGTTGTACCCATTAATATACCAAAGTAAAGGACTTTGAGGATGAGCACTTCTGCTGTAGTGCAAAAAAGTTGCAGAGGACTTGTGTAATGAACAACTGGGATTCTTCTCATTAATAATTCGAGGAAGATGGTCTCAGGTAGTCAGCACTGCCTAATAGCAATGCGAATGGGATGGAGGGTCATTGATTAATGGGGAAGATGATGTACAGTTTGGTACTTTAATTGTCCAAGAACAGCAGGACTCCCGAAAAGCAGAGCAAAATTGGTAGGATGCCTTTGTTTAATGGACAAGGCTATGACAATTGGGACTGAGCACATTAACTGTGGAACAAAAAATCTGGGTTTTCTGTGCCCCCTGCTGAATGCAAAAGGGTTTTTGACTGGGATCTAATCCAATGGGCAGGATTATGAACAAGTAGAATTTCACTCAGTGCAAAGAGTTTAGGTGGTCAGCACAGTATATATGCACTGTCCAGAAAACTGGGATTGTGACTACTGCAGCAATGACAGAGGAATGGTTTCTCCTTCCTTAAGGACAGGGGATTGAGAAGATTGAGTAACTAGACTTATGAAAGCTCTCAATTAATTAACATTTCCTAATATTAATGCAAAGGGTGTGTGGATTCTTTGTTCTAACATGGGACAATGGACAAAAGGGATTCTGTACATTAATTGAAAATGGTGACTCAGGTAGTCAGCATTCAAGATCTGCAATGCTAGAGGCAGACAGGGTATCCCAGTCTACTGGGTGAGCAACGGACAACTTATTTTTAGCACTGAATCAATGCAAATTTCACGGGCTTTAGGGAGAAACAGGACTGAGCCTGGGCTGGGGCTGGGGCTGGGGCTGGGGCAGGGGCAGGGGCAGGGGCAGGGCCAGGGGTTGGGGCAGGGCCAGGGCCAGGGGCTGGGGCTGGGGCTGGGGCTGGGGCTGGGGCTGGGGCCGGGACTGGGGCCAGAGCTGGGGCCGGGGTTGGGGCTAGGGCCGGGGCTGGGGCCAGAAAGGGGGTTGCTGGGAACAGGGCTGGGGTGGAGCTAGAGGCTGTGGAGTCAAGGAACCACAGAAAATTGAAATTATGAGCAATAATACTCCAATATAATAAGTTCGAATAGAAGAAGCAAGTCCACAGCAATTCAAGTTTCCTGCAGATACGTGGGTCATTAGTCAATTAGTGCAGCATTAAGGGTGAGAACAAAGCAAGGCCTGGACCGGAGTGGACCTTCAAATATTCCTTTTTACATTCAGTCATAACGTTAAATTTTTAATTAACTACTTCTGTGCTATAAGACTCTTCAAAAATCCAAAGGGAAGTAGTTTATTAAGTCAGTCCCAGAGTAAAAAATAGTAAAAACTTTAAAATGGCTTATTATTTTACTTTGAATATCTAAAGACAAAAAAAGTTTAAGCAATTTGTAGAAAAAGAAACTGAAAACTTTAAGGAATTTTAAAGGAACCCAAACATGAAAACCAATTAAATGTGACTGAAATGAAATCTACAAATAAAGCCCCTAAATACATTTTCATAGTAGTCCCTTAAGGCTTAAATCGAACACTAGCAAACCACATAAACTATGTATGACTGACATCCAAGAAACAAATAGAAATCAAAATCCGACCCCAGCATTAGCCATGGGGTAGGTGTTCCTCTTGAGGAAGGCAGGGATTCCTCTTCTGCCACCTGTTGGCCAACGATCATCTGCGATCCATTCTGGTCCTTGCCACGACTCACCGCCATTTTCACACTTGGCAGGCATGGAGCACTGCCCCTGGCCAAAGTGCAGAAGAGCAGAGGCGGGGTTGGCGGGGGCGGGTAGTACACTAGCCTTAGGCCACGGCACCAATGCAGAGGAATGGCGTGAAGTTCAGCCCGCACAACCTAATATCCTGCACTGCAAGTGGCAATGCCGGAGGGGAGGGAGCAAGTGAAAGGGGAGGGAGGTGGAAAGGCCAAATGTCCTTGGAAAGACCTTGGTACCACCCACTGGGAGTAGTACAAACGTGGCCCGTCCTGACTGGCTGAATAGAGACGGTAGCGAGGTGCTATTCTAACTCGGTCTAATTCCATCCTCCACTAACTGGCTGCGACCAATTCCACCATCCTTTCTGATTGGGTGGGTCATGCGGCAATCCAACATTGCCAATCCCTCCTTTCACTTTTTCGCGGCAAAGCCCGCCATCTTTAACAATGCGGCAGGCCCTCCTGGTGCAAAGCCCGCCAAGAATGTAACGGTCGCTCACCCCTGCCATGACATCCACGTGACAAACTGCCATGATATCCACATGACAAGGTCAGCCATATTGTCCCTGCAGCAAAACCTGTCAGGAAATGCACACGGCAAAGACAAAGGCCCGCCATGTTTTAGACTGCGGCAAGTACTTAAGCCGCCATCTTTTACTATGTAACAGAATATTTCCACCGCCATGCTGCACACTAGAACAAAGACACCCATGATGTGGCTTCCCGCCACTGGAACACTGCGGCAAAATAGATCCGCCATTTTGAGCACTCTAACAAAGCAGAGAGCCATGCTAAGCAATGCTGCAAAGTCAAAATCGCCATTTTGAACCCTGCGCCTAGGTCCTCTCCCTCTCATTTTCGATTAGCCTTTTGTAATGTGACACAGGATGATCCTGTTTTTCCACCTCATGATACCACAATTCATGCAAAACTCCTAACATGACCCAAATCAGCTCATTCAAAACACTTAACTCATGCAATGCATATCATTTCCTCTGCCTGTCCCACTATTCATCTTACCTTCCTGGTTTATATTTAGCACAAACAACTAGCTCTCAGCCAAGCTGGGCGGCAATTCTAAAGTGGCCGCCATCTTTCCTCCCCAGCCTAACCAACCCCCTAGCCTAACTGCAAAGTCATCTCCCAGCCAAAGCCGTAGGTCCACTCACACAACACCAAACGATTAGCAGCAACATTTTGTAGACATTCCAGATAGTACAACGAACCACAAAACCCAACACTTTTCCATCCATAAAAAGCCCCGATGGGCGATGAAAAAAAAAAAATCTAAGCAGGTATCCGCGGCCCCGATGGGCAAGGAAAAAAAAAATTAAAGCAGGTATCCGAGGCCCCGATGGGCAAGGAAAAAAAGAAAAATCAAAGCAGGTATCCAAGGCCCCGATGGGCCAAAAAATAAATTAAAAAAAAAAAAAAAAAAGGCAGGTATCCATTGCCCCGTTGGGCCAGAGGGTTGGAGAGAGAGGGGGTACACAGCAGGTATCCAAGGCCCCGATGGGCTAAGGGAAAAAAAAATTAAAAGCAGGTATCCGCGGCCCCGATGGGCAAAAAAATAATATTAAAACCAGGTATCCAAAGCCCCGATGGGCAAAATATAGAAAAGGGGAAGAAAAAGAAGGCTAAACCACAAAAAACCAGAGGAGTCAACCAAAAATCATTCCAAAGAAAAATTCCTTTAAAATGGAAAACTGCCTAAAAATATCCCAAATATCTGTAAAATAGCGAGGTGTCAAGAAAATACTAGGAGAAATTTCAGATTTTTAAAAATATTTTATGAATTTTTGGTGATTTTTTTAAAAGAAATACGCCATAAGGCATGGTTGGGGGCTGGAAAATGTTCCAGAAAGAACCACAAGGGCAAAGAGATCCAATATGAGCAAGCTTCTACCCCGGGAAAAGAAGAAATATGGCGGTCGCAGCAAAGTGCAGCGCTTTAAGAAGTGAGAGGGAGGGGACTGAGGGCGGAGGGAGTAGAAGAGGAGTGGCCTAGAAGATTGAAAGCCAGACATATTTGTAGTTTAGCCAGCTCAAAAATTTACCCAGTAACAAGAAAAAGAGAGATTTCAAAAAAACAGCAACATACTAAAAAGAACATTAGACTGGAGGTAGGCTTCATTTCTAGTCTAGGAGCCACGACTTCAAAGGGTTTTCAATGGGTTCGCATCTGTAAAATAGGGACGTTGAGTAAATCAAATTAGATAACTGATGTTAAAATTCTCCACAAACAGTATAGCAAATGAAAAGGTTTTAGTTTAATTTGGTTTTGAAGTAGGAGGAAAGGGGAAGTAGAGCTTTGATATGTTAATAAAGTATCCAAATACCTCATTTAGCCAGAATGTATAACTGCCCCACCAAACGTTTGAACCAAAGAAGCTAGGAAGGGGCAATACATTAAGGTTAGAACCCTCTTCAAGGGACTTTCCCTTCCGTTATCTAATGTGATAGTGAAGGTTTACTCGAAAAAGAGACCCATAAAGGTTACACGATGTGCTCAAAGTCACACACCATGATTCTGATTCAGTGTATTTTCTACTCCAGCACTCTGCCTGTGTGGCCCCTGATAATAGAAGACTGGAAGTGCTTCTAAGTGAACAAGAGAGGAAGGAAAAGACATTTCACAGAATGTCGATTTAGCCCCTAAATAATCTATATTATTTTTAATTTTTAAACTGTGAAACCTTAATCTTTAGTATTTTCTACTTCCTCCGTGAATCTGATGACCCCAACAATGAAGCAGTCATAAGTGTAGAGTAGCGAAGTTCACCCGCTGCCAGTAACTGGTAGGAAAATGTTCATATAAAAGCCAAAGCTTCCCCCAGAAATCTGGCTATTTAGGTGAGAAGCAATTAATCTCCTAAACCATCCTATACGGTTTATCAGAGAAACAATAGAGAAACTGAGGGAGACGATGGAAACTAAGTATTACACACAACTCCTAGAAAATCAAAGGATACATTGCCCTCCCAGTGGCTGAACTGGAAAGTGTAACTATTAACCCAAATAGTATCAGGTAAGGATGCCCTCCAGTCTCCAAATAAGTAATAAGGTATGCAAAATTTTCTTCCTTAAAGGACACACTCCATCTTCTAAGTGCTCTTGGTTCACACAAAAAGGTAATCTGACTTATAGCAAATGAAGGATATTGCATTGTAAAAGTAGTATAATTTTCCATAGGACCTTTCCTCAACACTCAAAACTTAAACTATGAAGCAAATGCCTACAAACAAATTTGTTATGCTTTCCAGATTTGGGGAAGGAAATGGGATTCATATATATATATATATATATATATATATATATTTATATATATATATATATATTTCTGAAAGTCTTTAAAATTTCACCCTAATTTAGTCTTTCACAAGTTTCTAATGAGACAAATAGAGAAAAAGGAGTCTTTCGTTGCATAGAGTAGTAAATTGAGATTGAGGGATGTTGTTTTCTTTGCTTTTGGTTTAAAAACTAGTGGCAGCAAGAGGATCCCACAGTAGAGGTCCTTGGACTCAGATAATTTTGGTTGCACTTTAGTGAAATATCCCTGTTGAGAAAACTGCCTTGCATGTCAAATCTCTCTAGTGAGAATTGTGGAATTTAAATGGAGTTTAAAATTACTGTAGTGATCACGGTATATTTGAAAAGTAACCATACCTGTAAAAGGCAGTAAATAGTGACAAACATTTTGATATCGTTTCAGTCAGCAGAGAAAAAATGATTATATAAGTGGTTGTTATGTAACAACTACTGTGATCTCAGCCTAGACTAACCAGCAAGACCTAAAAAGCAAGTCAACTATCACTAGTAGCAACACTATCAGGTCCTAAGCTCCTTCTCTATAGGCCACAAACTAATAGTATCACCAGGAATCTGATCTCATTATAGAATTTAACCTGTTTCAGCTTATTTTGTCTTTAGCACAGGGTACCAATTATTAGGGTAACTAGGCCTGTCCAATAGAATTTTCTACAATCGTGGAAATGTTCTATACATTTTAGACTTTGGGTTAGGAAAAATTTTCTAAAACAAGACTCAAAGTGCATCCACTACTAAAAAATTGATAAAGTTGAATTTTTGAAATCAAAATCTTTTGTTTCACAAAAACACTTTAAAAGGTGAAAAGAAAAGTTATAAACTGGTTGTCCCGGGATTCTACAGGCAGGCTCTGGTTCCGGGAGGGTGGCCAGACTAGCAGATTACTCCCATTGGCTGTCATAGTAATCTTTCATGGGATCGGGTGAGATTAGGCCGCCAAAATGGTGTTGACATGTTGATTTGGGCTGACTCTCACTCACATCAGACACAGGATATTTTAAGGCTCTAGGCTACCAAGGTCCACTGCCAAGACTTGGGCTAAAAGAACTGCAGAGGAAAGAAACAGATTCCAAAGAGCCATTACATTGGAAATGGTAACAGCTTTGCTACTTTTTCTAGTAATGGAAGACATCAAATTAGCCAGGTATGGTGCATTTGACAATAAAGAACATGAAGAAATGGTTTCTAGACCTAAAAATGAAGAGATAGTACTCAGACATTATGGAGAATTTCCACATGAACTGTTAAATAAACAAGTGTATAAGTACCTATCCTCTACCCATCATTCTAAATCTTCATTGTTAAATCACTACACCTTTCATGGGTCCATGACATTTATAGAAAGGGACTACTTATATAGAAAGGCACGCCCCCGAAATATGAGCCTAGGGCCCAGCATGTCCTGTAGCAGCCCTGCAGCAGCCCTTCATTCTCCTACTGTTTATCATGTTCAGGCTTTACTTATCCCTTTCCTGCTGCCCCCTCCCCCACCTTCAGCCCTCAATTCTCCACTTCACATTCCTCCTTTCACAACCTGGCTTTGCCTTCACTTCTGCTTGGCTTCATTTTATAAATATGTTGGGATCAAGGTGTGGAAACTGAGACACTAGAAGGAAAAGTGACTTGCTGAAAATTAATTAGTCAGATTTGGACCGAAATGGCATGTTCCCGACATACTTTCTGTGGCTATAACCTAGCTGTGTCCACGCCCTCTACTTTGGGCTCCCAAAGTATTTATGCATGACATACAGCAGGAATTATATGAGGGGAAGGAATCAAGTCCTCTTCTTAAAAGACTCCGCTTATTTTACTTCTTAACCTATAGTTCCTCTCCCCTGCTCCAATAGTTAAAAAAAAAAAAAAAAAGCATGAACTATCTGATCTAGCCACCAGATGGCAGCATGGAATAATCAAAGAAACACTGAGTCGCCTGGGGGAAAAGAGTCAACGTCTTATACTAAGCTCGACTAGGGTCTGAGTCAAAGGGGCAAACGTCTTATAGACGTTCAGCATCAGAGGAAAGAGTGAAAGAAAAGTACTCAACTCCCTCTAATTTGAACAGCCCACCTTAGTGGGAGTTTGTCCTTGGCTTCGACACAGTGCCATTTAAAGAAGACTGATACAGCATTCCAAGTCTAATTAGCAGGCTGGTGGGTACAGTGAAAAGCAGTTAAAGGAACCAGGACATACTATGGAGAAGGGAATACTTGGGGAAGGGCTCTTTACAGCTCATAAGGACTGTCTGCAGTGGGAGAAATATAATTAATCTTGTTGTATGTGGCTCTAGGATGTCTGAATAAGGATGTCTGAATACTCTGAGCTGTCCAAAGATGGAACAGACTACTTCCAGAATTGGTGAGATGCCAATCCCTGAAGGTATAGAAGCCAATAGTGGATTTTGTGGGGATGCTATGGAGAGAATCATCAGATAGAAAAGTTGGGCCACATGCCCTGAGGATCTTTTAACTAGCTCAAGATCCTACTAACCTCATCAGAGTATTTGGGACATTCCTCAAATGTCAAAGTTACACATGTCAAATCTCAGTGAATGTATACTTAATAATTGTGTATTTCATCATAGGTATACTTTACATCAGAGTTTAAAATACTAAAAGGAATATTGAACTCTGTTGATGATATACATATGGAAGTGTCAGAGGGTTTATGGAAGTCTGCAATTTATTTTGAAATGCATCAAAGCATAAGATGAGTTAATGGATTGATAGAGGGATTCATAGATAAATGGTTATATGATTAAAAACAAGTATAAAACATGTCTGTGGTAGAATCTATGTGGTAGGTCTTCACTGTACTATTCTTTTATCTTTACTGTGTGATTGAAAGTTTTCATAATCAAAATGAAATGTTGAGGGGAGGGATGACATCACTAAGAATGAAAGAGAGGAAGCTCCAGGGATTCATCCATCCACTAAAGCTACCACCATTAGGCTGGGAAAAACAGTCAGAATCAACTTTTTCAGAACTCTGATATTTAATAAAAAACAACTAAGAGCAACTAGAGGAGTGCTTAATGAAGAAAGACTGCTAAAAACAAATACAGTAAGAGAGCATTATGGCATCTTTGGTTACCCACCTACCACTCCCCATTTCTCAGCTGGGCATCTTCTGTGGGGGTGGCAGCATTCACAACTATTGTGTCAGAAGGGAGAAAATAGACCTTGTTTTATAATTTTTAAAAACCTTATAGACATTGCTACAGCCTAACAGAAATTAAAAGACCTTATTTTTTATGTTTGTAAGATTATAATAAGCGATCACTATTATCATATAATAATGCGATCACTATGGTTACATAGTAATAAGTGATTATTATGAACAACTGAAGACCAAAAATGTAGATAACCCAGATGAAATGGGCAAATTCCAAGAAACACACAAGCTACAAAATCTGGCTCAAGAGGAGATAGAAAACCTTAACAAACATATACCAAGTAAGGCAATTAAATCAGTAATGTCAAACCTTCCAACAAAGCAAACTCCAGGACCAAATGGCTTCACTAGTGAAATCTACCAAAAGTTTGAAGAAGAATTAACACCAGTTAAAAGAGAAGGAAATACCTCCTGTCTCATTCCATGACACCAAAGCTAAACAGACACTACAAAAGGCTACAGACCAATATTCCTTATGTACAAAAATGCAAAAATTCTCAACAAAATACTAACAAACTGAATCCAGCAACATATTAAAATGATCACAACCAATCAGAATTTATCCCAGGAATGCAAGAGCGGTTCAACATAGGAATATCAATCTATGTAATACACTACATTGATGGAATGAAGGAAACAACATGATCATCTTAATTGATGCAGAAAAAGCATTTGATAAAATCCAATGCTTTATCATTATAAAAATTCAGCAAACTAAGAATAGAAAGGAACTTCCTCAACATCATAAAAAGCATTTATTTATTTTTTTAACTCAGCTAATATCAGACTCAGTGGTGAAATTCTGAAAGATTTTGCCCTAAGATCAAGAACAAAACAAGGATGCTCACTTCCACCTCTGCTATTCAACATTGTCCTGGAAGTTCTAACCAGAGCAATTAGGCAAGAAAAAGATGTAAGGGACATCCAAACTGGAAAAGTAGAAGTAAGCTTATTTCTATTCATAGGTGATACAATCTTTTATACATATATATACATAAAGTCATAAAGCATTCAGAAAAATAATGTTAGTACTAATAAAAGACTTCAGCAATAGTGCAGGATACAAAATCAGTTGTGTTTCTATACACTGACAATGAACAATTTCAGAAGGACATTAAAAATATCATTCACGATAGCCAAAAGGCAGAACTCTCCATACTGTTTTCCATAGTGGCTGCACCAATTTACATTCCCACCAACAGTATACTAGGGTTCCCTTTTCTCCATACCCTCGCCAACACTTTTCATTTGTTGTCTTTCTGATAATAGCCATTCTGACAGTTGTGAGGTGATATCTCATTGTTGTTTTGATTTACATTTCTCTGGTGATTAGCCACATTGAGCATCTTTTCATGTGCCTATTGACCATCTGTATGTTTTCTTTGGAAAAATGTCTATTTGGGTCTTCAGCCCTTTTTTTTTTTTTTTTTTTTTTGCGGGCCTCTCACTATTGTGGCCTCTCCCATTGCGGAGCACAGGCTCCGGACGCGCAGGCTCAGCGGCCATGGCTCACAGGCCCAGCCACTCCACGGCATGTGGTATCTTCCCAGACCGGGGCACGAACCCATGTCCCCTGCCTCAGCAGGCGGACTCTCAACCACTGCGCCACCAGGGAAGCCCCTTCTGCCCATTTTTGATATGGTTGTTTGTTTTTTTGATATTGAGTTGTATGAGCTGTTTATTTATTTTTGATATTAACCCATTATCAGACATATGATTTGCAAATATTTTCTCCCATTTAGTAGGTTGTCTTTTTGATTTGCTGATGGTTTCCTTTGCTGTGCAAAAGCCTGTAAATTTAGCTAGGTCTCATTTGTTTACTTTTGCTTTTATTTCCTTTGCCTAAAGAGGTAGATACAAAAAATATATTGTTAAGACTTCTGTCAAAGAGTCTACTGCCTATGTTTTCTTCTAGGAGTTTTATGGTTTCCAGCCTTACATTTAAGTCTTTAATCCATTTTGAGTTCTTTCTTGTATGTGGTATGAGGAAAATGTTCTAATTTCATTCTTTTACATGTAGCTGTTCAATCCCTGGGATCATCTTGAGGAAAAGAAGAGGAACCCAAACAAAATCTCAGGAGCAAGGTCATTTATTTGACTTTAAAAGTAAATGAATAAGATGGAGAGGAGGAAAAAAAGACCTAAAGACCAATAACGGGGTAATCCCTATATTACTAAGCAACAGTGACAATTTCAGGGAACCCAATTCTACCTTTTCTGAGCTAAGGGCAGATGTAGTCTGATGAAGAGGCAACCGGTGGTGTGAAGGGATGGATCTTCTCAGAAAGTTTCTGCTTCCATAAGAAATAATCAATGAGAGCAGAAAACCACAAACTTCAAAATCAAGAAGTTCAGTAATATAGGAAGAGAAAGAAAAAAAATGCTCCAATTCTCAGCCCACTACTTCTGACTCTTCAAGTATGGGTAGTAGATGCCCTGCTGTTAGAGGTCAGTGCCTGCCTGCTTGTATGTTGGGAGACTTGAGGTGAGAAAGGAACCAACAGGAACCAATGTTTTTCTGCATTGCCCTCATTGCTGCTGTTCACACTGTTATTACTGCCTCCTGATCCCCACTGACCTGAGTACTGTGGTTGGCCCTGTCACCAAGCTGAATATGCCTGTGGTCCTCTTCCTGACATAGCTTCTGGAAGGTATGATACATACTCCCTGGCAGAGAGCTTGCTATCCAAGTTACTGGAAACCTGCACAATGTCTTCTGAAGACAGGAGGTGGTTCCATAGCAGGTCATCCTTGTTGGCTACCAGCAGCATGGGGATGTTGAGACTCATGTCAATCAAGGAACAGGAGGTACATGAGGTGGTAGCTTTTATGGTCAGTGACAGAGTAGACACAAACAAAGCCACCAGCCTATGAGAAGGAACAATTGATTTGCTCCGGGAAGATGACACCGTTACTGTTCTCCTGCATAAATAGAAGGAGGTGAGAGTGAGAAGTAGAATGAAATATGGTTGAGCTCCAGATAGTTTGGTTTGTACGGGGAAACCCGAGGGCAGCACAATACTGGCCTGGAGCTCTTATAGGCAAAAGTGTCCAAATACCTGAGTTGGAAAATTTCAGCTGAAGGTAGGGGTAACCTGGGTGGCAATAGTGAGGGGAATAAAATCTGTTGATAGGACAAAGCTGAGTTTACCCTTACCACATTGAAGAAGAAAAACATCTTACAGGTCCATATTCATGTTCTTGCTTACTCTCCACTTCCAAATTCCTTGGCTGAAGAAGATTAGAAGTTGCTGCTCTGAACAAACACTGAACAACTTCTCTGAAAAGTCCTTAAGGCTACATTTGCTAATAGAGTATTTTCCACCACTAATACTCTGATCAGCTGTGCATCGTTTGGAATTTCTTGGGGCCAATCTCAAGTGTAAATCTCTATTCAAAAACTGCAAATATCCGTCTAACTCATTTTCTCTTGTTTTGGTTCTTGGGGAAACAGGTGAATAGAGATTCATTTTTTTAAATTTTAATTTTATTTATTTTTTATACAGAAGGGAGATTCATTTTTGAGTGTGCCATCAAGCACAGAATTCTGAGATGCCAGCTCTTAAGCACACACACAAACACGCACACACGAACATACATACTTCTGAGCTGCAGTAGCTCAAATGTGCAGTGCTTGGGACTAAAACCTTAGGGCTTCTCCTTCAACACTTATCTCTCCTTGCTCCCCACCTCCCTTCCTACTCCTTGACACTCACCTCAGCACTTGCTTCTATCATTCTACCCTGATACTTGGATCCTGCTCACTCTCCACACTTGCACCCGCACTCACCTACCCCTTATGTTCACTCACTCCTCTTTTCTTTCCTATCTTTTTTCTGTCATCCCTTACTTTCCCCCACTACACAATCCCAAATCTCTAGCCTTATGTGGGACCTGAACTGAGTAGCAATTTTCTTCTTCATCAGAAAAAGATCAATCCAAGAAGAAGGATAAACACAATTCAAACTCAGTCTCCTTTCCTTTTATCTTCTCTCCTCTGCATTTCTTCTCCAGGTCTCATTTACAAGTGGCATTATTTGTTAAAATCAAGGTTGTGGCATTAAAGACTAAGGAACAAGGAATTCCCTGGCGGTCCGGTGGTTAGAACTCCGTGCTTTCACTGCCAAGGGTGCAGGTTCGATCCCTGGTTGGGGAACTAAATCCCACAAGCCCACAAGCCGTAGGGTGCAGTCAAAAAAAAAGACTAAGGAACAGTCAAAGGTCGTTTGATGAAAATTATGACCCATCCACTCAAGCCAAGTGAAGAAATAGCTGGAGAAATAGAAGTTAAGGATAGTAGAACAAACACCCAGACATGCATCTCAGCCTTTTTTTTTTTTTGCGGTACGCGGGCCTCTCACTGTTGTGGCCTCTCCCGTTGCGGAGCACAGGCTCTGGATGCACAGGCTCAGCAGCCATGGCTCACGGGCCCAGCCACTCCCAGGCATGTGGGATCTTCCCGGACCGGGGCACGAACCCTCGTCCCCTGCATCGGCAAAGCGGACTCTCAACCACTGCACCACCAGGGAAGCCCCTCAGGCTTTTTTTTTTTTTTTTCGGTTAATGAGTAATAAGTAAATTTTTTAACGAGTAAATTAGTAAGTAAGCCTGGAGGAAAGTGTGATGTGAATTGCGATTCAGTAGGAATTGCAATCTCATCCAGTATCTATAGACAATATACTGAAACTTTCTGGGAGGTTATTTTGTCTTTCATAAAATGAGGTGTACCATTTTAAAAAGTAGATTTCAGATATTTAATGACTAAAGGCTTTCAGAGCAGCCTTAGAACTAATTATAAAATGAACAAGCTATTATTCATTTTCCTAGATGTTTCTGAAATATCTTTGAATATTTAGCATTGTTTTGAGCAGGATGCTGTGTATTAGTTTTATACATTTGACAGGAAATTAAATTTATTAATCAAATATATTTACATTCATTTTTTCCACTAAATCTTACCTACAGTGATTCAACTCTAGAAGAATTATCTAAAGGAATTTTCTCAAGATGACTGAGACATTATGAGTCTCTGAAATACGATGTCTTGAAAGTCTTGGTGTTAAATATAATACCATTCTCATAGCAAATGCCTGAGAAATAGATGATTTAATTATTATATAACATTGATGGGACAACTGGCCATGAGTTTACTTGGATGGTGTAAACAGAATTTGTTTTCATAGGCAGTTAGTTGATCAATGTGGAGATAAACACTAAAATACTTGAATGAAAAGAACCCATCTGATTTTCTTGGCATTACATGGATTCTATGTGGTTTTGGAGGTCTCTCAAAGTTTTCTGATTTTGTTTTATTTTTCCAAGTAATGGAGAAACTGACTTCTTGGAGTGAAAATACACACACAAATCTGAAGGCCTTATTCAGAAATGTGGGAGGTGTACCATTTTTACACTTTGTGAGATAGGCATAATGAATAAACAATGCCAAGGAAGTTTCAAACAGGAATTATCTCCTGTTCTCCATCTAGAATCTCTGGACTTCCTGCTCAGTATTCAGCCTTAATATTGAGGTATCTGGGCCTAAATATGTGGCTTTCGACTCACTATCTCTCTTTTAGTAGTTTCAGAAACAATTGTTCTTTCAGGGACCAGTCCATTAAATACCTAGGGAATCAAACCATGGCAGAGTCCTCCTCCCAGGTTGCCACTGGGAAGCGCTTCTCTTTCATTGTATCGGGCACTTGGGACGTTGACAGGGAAATGACTCTATCTTCTCTCTTTCATTTAAAACATCAGATTGGACCCATTTCTGAAAGTTACTATGATAGCAGCACAAGTTTTAAATTTCTATTAAAGTTATTTTCTTTCTAGAAATAAGCTTTTTAAGATCTAGGCTTCGTCTTTCCTGATGGATGGAAGTGGGGAGTCAAGAAATGACATGGCCTTAAGCAAATATAGCCTCCTCAGGACAGCCTGTACAGACGTACTATAGAGACAGACTTATTCTTCTGAGAGAAAAATTTGATCCTGCTGTGGTTTTTCTATCTAAAATAGCTACCTAGACTGAGTATTTCATGAGCAGTGGGTATATTCTTCTCTAAGAGGCCTCAGGGTCCTTTAGAAAGTCATTTCTGGGACTTCCCTGTGGTCCAGTGGTACAGAATCCGCCTTCCAATGCAGGGGACATGGGTTCCATCCCTGGTGGGGGAACTAAGATCCCACATGCCGCGGGGCAACTAAGCACACATGCCACAATTACCGAGCTTGTGTGCCTCAACAAGAGAGCCCACGTGCCGCAAACTACAGAGTCCATGCACTCTGGAGCCTGCACACCACAACTAGAGAAGAGAAAATCCACAAGCTACAGCCAGAGAGAAGCCCATGCACTGCAAAGAAGAGCCTGCATGTCGCAGTGAAATATCCCACATGCCTCAGCGTAGATCCCGCATGTCGCAACTAAGACCCGATGCAGCCAAAAAAAAATAATAAAACAAAATCAAATAAAAAAGTCATTTCCCACCACTCTCACTCCCTCTCCTGACTCTGATCAGTAGATTAACCAAGTTTTAACTGAGTACTGAGCCAGGCTACATTATGAGAAATACAGAGATTTAAAAATTTAGGCTCCATCCCCTTAGGATCTTATGGGGAGAAAAGACTAAATCGAATATAAAAAAAGAGGTTCCATGAAAAGCAGTTGTATTCCAAGGGTGAAATGAGTGGTACTGATCATCAATGCTACAGTTCAGAGAAGGGAAAGACTGCTGTGGTCACAAACGTTTTCAAGATGTAAGTCTGGAAGGATGGGTAAAATTTAGAGTGGTGAAGAATGAGTGGGAGGCAAGGACTGCCCAGGCAAAAGTAAGATACATAGAATAGGTATGACAGGATACTGTGTAAACTGGTTTTGGTGAAGTGGAGAGAGAGTAAAAAGAGATGAGACTGGAACACACATAGGTACACAGAGGTGGTTTGACCTCTAGGCTAAAGAGCTTAGACTTTGTGCCAGGAAGCAATGGCAGCTGTTTGGTATTTACAGCCTAGATTGCACTATTGCTTCTATTGATATATATTCTGCCTCCTCTACTGAACTCTAAGCTACTTTAAAGTGAGAATGGTATTCTATCTCTTTATAACTCCAGAGTGCTTAGCAGTGTAAATAAAAGTACGAGAAATATGAAGGAGGAGTTGGTAGTTGGTTTATGAGTTGAATTCCTGATTTTGCTTGCGCCATATGTTAAATTAGGTATGTGAAACAGAAATACGTCCTACTATCCGCTCAAAAATTCAGGGTAAGTGAAAAACAACTGAAAAATTGAGTTGAACTTTGAGTGAGAGCAAGAGCAAGAGAGAGACAGAGAGAGAGATCCCTTGCCTTCGTATGAAATCAAAGCCTCTTCAGGGAATGACAAGTATCCTTAAGGAATTCAAACTTTGCTCTCAAGGCCCTAACTAAAGGTCTTATGACTTGTTATTCTTGGGCATTTGTGAACTGTTATGTGAAGCCATTGTAGGGCAAGGAGCCTTCCTGCAACCTCTGAAATCATATTTTGTACAATCTCTAACTTACAAATGCTTGATTCACAAATGACACTTTCATGAAGTCATCTACTGCCATCTCTGCCCTTCCTTTCTTTTATCTCTCTCCCTCTTCTCCAAGGCTCCTGATGCCACTGGCAGTTGAGCCATAAAGAAGAAAATAAAGTGAATTTGCAGAAAATCTGTGGGAGGAGGGAACAAAGCTGTGATAAATAAAAACAACTTAGGGGACATGAAGAGGGTAGGAGTAAGTTCCCAAATAGGTCTTACCTGACTTCATGATGGCCCTCTGCCCCAAAATACCTTTCACCAAATGGCCTGAATTTTTCTCATAAATTTGTTATACTGCCTGAAAATAAACTATATGGGAACGTGTTTAGATTAATAAGCACCTTCTTTCTATGTATACAAATGTCTCTAGGAGGATTAGGGCAGCCACTTGACCTTTACTTATTAGTATTGCTATGCCAAATAAAGGCCCATTGCATACAAGCTAATAATCAGCTTACTTTTCCCCATGACATGTAAATATTAGGATCTAAGGGACTGGGACTTTGGGTTCTGGTAGAGAGGGTAGGTCACTCTGTGAGGCCTAGCCGACTTCAGTGGCATGATAGAGAGAATTCTAAGATGGCCTCCTATGATTCCTGGTTTCCTGGTGTACACACACCTTCTGCCAGTTATTCAATCAAATACTAATCTAGGTACTGCTGTGAATGGATTTTGTAGATGAAATTAAGGTCCTAAATCACTTGACCATAAAATAGAGAGATTATCTAGTTGGGCCTGATTTAATCAATGGGTTCTTTAAAAGTAGAATATCTTTTCCACCTTGTGGCAGAACAAGAAGTCAGAGGACTGAAGTACTAGTGGGATTTGATGCATTGAGAAGTTTTCTGTTGTTGGTTTGAAAATGGAAGAGGATATGTGGAAAGGATTGTGAACAGTCTCTTGGAGCCAAGAGTGGCCCCTGCTTGACGGCTTGCAAGAAAACAGGGACCTCAGTCTTACATATGCAAGGCATTGAATTTTGTCAACAATCTGAGTAAGCTTGCAAGAAGACCCTGAGCTCCCGATGAGAACTGCAGCCCTGGGCAATAACTTCTTTTTTTTTTTTTTTTTCAGCGGTACGCGGGCCTCTCACTGTTGTGGTCTCTCCCGTTGCGGAGCGTAGGCTCCGGACGCGCAGTCTCAGCGGCCATGGCTCACGGGCCCAGCCACTCCGCGGCATGTGGGATCTTCCCGGACCAGGGCACAAACCCGTGTCCCCTGCATCGGCAGGCAGACTCTCAAAATAACTTCATTTTAACCTTGTGAGCCCTGAGCAGAGGATCCAGCTAAGCTATACCAGACTCCTGACCCACAGGAACTGTGAGCTAATAAATGGCTGTAATTAATATTTTAAGCCTCTATGTTTGTGTTATTTTGTTGTGTGGTAAAAGTACATATGTGATCTCCTAGGATGAGCCTGAGGGTTTTGGCACTCAAGAATCTGGAGGGAGGGGCTCTATAAAGCAAGGGGCTACAAAAAGCAACCTATTTGAATATTTTGCCAATGGACTGACTCTCTGCTCAAGAAAGGGAAGGTAACTCTCTTCCTTTCCTCCCCCTATACTCCATCCCATGAACAACAGGACCTTCTTCTTCTAATACCTAAGGCTCAGATCGGTTATATTATTTTTCAGTTTTCCAAAAGTTAAATAGATTTCTACAGTCTGGCCTGAGAACTTAACTATTATGTATAACGTTGTTTCTATGGGAAAATGCATTCTGAGTTCCCAAGAACTTAAAAGCAAGCCTTTGAAGCAAAACCCATTCATTCTGAAAACAGACTGTACTCCTTTTAATAGAATATAAAGCCTTAAGCTAAAAGAAGATATCTATATCTATATCTATCTGTAGAGTTCCAGGTACCTGAGAGCTGGTATTTGGGAGGGTGAAGGGACCAGTTTCTTAGCAAAGCCATATATATCATAGCATATCATGGATCTAGATCCTAGTTGCCTGTGTTTAAACCCTATCTCTGTCACTTGTTAGTCGTGTGACCTTGGGGCAAGTTGCTTAACCTCTGGATTTTATCTATAAAATGTGATTATAGTACTAATCTCATAGGATTGCTGCACAAATAAAAGAGCAGATATATGTAAAGCTCTTAAACTAATACCTGGCGTACTACATAAGCGTTAGTTATTACTGTTATAAATCCTCAGAAACTTTTTTTATAGTCTCTTTTGCCCCTCAGCTTCCTTAGCCTTACCAGCTAATGTAATTCAGTTAATCTCTAAAACTTTAGCTATTTTAGCATCCAGGCATTTACAGTCTTGGAATATAAGGGGCATCCTTATACCATACCAGCCAAAGTTTCTCTAGTCTAAGGCCAAATTCTATCTAACTCAGTAGAAGCTCAACATCTTTTTGTGTGGTCACCGAGGAAGAACAATTCTTGTGTGTTTGTTTGTTTTAAGTAGAAGAGTGTAAAGATGAGGAGAGTGAACCTGGAGGTGAGTTTTAAAATCTCAGTCTCGAGGGTATGCCTAGAATCTAAGTTCAAAATATGAAGGTGATCTGATTGGGAAGCCTGAGATCTGAGTGAGGTTATTATGACTAAACTTAGTATTTTGCTTTTCAATCTTTGGTCAAAGCTTTTGAACCTAAAATTCAAATTGCATAGCCTATTTGAGTCATACTGCAGCATTCTGGCGTATCAAAATCAAATAGCCATCCTTGGCACAGAAGGGTCCAGTTTTAAGAATAGCAAAAGATAACTTAGGCTTATTAAGAAGCCAAAAAAGCCATTGGGGCAGCACATAGCTATTTATTTATTTATTTATTTATTTATTTATTTATTTATTTATGGCTGCATTGGGTCTTCATTGTTGCACGTGGCCTTTCTCTAGTTGCTGAGAGTTGGGGCCACTTTTCGTTGCAGTGCATGTGCTTCTCATTGTGGTGGCTTCTCTTGTTGTGGAGCATGGGCTCTAGGTGCATGGGCTTCAGTAGTTGTGGCATGTGGGCTCAGTAGTTGTGGCTCGAGGGCTCTAGAGCACAGGCTCAGTAGTTGTGGTGTATGGGCTTAGTTGCTCTGTGGCATGTGGGATCTTCTCAAACCAGGGATTGAACCTGTGTCCCCTGCATTGGCAGGCGGATTCTTAACCACTACGCCACCAGGGAAGTCTAGCACATAGCTCTTTCTATAAACATTTTTATGAGGTAAATGCAAATAAACCAGAAACATGTTTTGGATTTCCTTGAAATTACAGAGAGTGTAACAGGCAGACAGATTCAGTTCACATTTGCATAGATTGAGGTGTTTGTTTAGAGATGATCAATAATGCCATTTATTAGTCTACTTGGCAAAGAGCAAGAGGCTGGCACAAAATTCATGAAGGGGAACTCTAGTATATCCAAGTACGATGTGTATATATCTTTTGGCTAGGGACCTGTTCACTCCTGCCTCCCTCATCCTTTTCTAGTGTTGGGTAAGGCTTTGGGAATATCTGTGAGAGCAGATTTTGAGGGTGTGAAGGAAGATAGAAAATTAAACTCATTCAGTCACTCCTCTTATAGCTCCAGTACAATGACCTGAGGAGAGTAGACAGGCCTCTGTGTGCAAGAATTGCAGGATATAGTGAAAAGATCGTGAAACCTGGATCCTAGTCTTGACTACCATTCAGCTTAACCTCATTTTTTTCATGCGTAAAATGAGAATACCAATCTCTGTTCTGAAAAACTCAGAGGGTTGTTGTGAAGATCAAGCAAGATCATGGGTGAGAAGGTGCTTTGTAAACTATAAAGCACTGTGCAAACCCTAATACTTTCCTTCCTCTGTGCACTATCTCATGCCTTTATCACAGTACTTGGCACTATACAAAATCAAGTCTTTACTGGTCTATCTCACCTACCAGATTGTGAAGTCATTGAAAGCATGGAACCTATCTGTTTTGTTCACTGCTGTACTCCTGTACCTACCCCAGAGCCTGACACAGAGTAGGTATTCAATAAATACTAGATAAGTTAATCATAGGAAACTTATATTAAAAAGGCACAATTTGCTTCTGTTGCCCTCAATTTTTTTTTCTGGACTTCTCTCATCCCCAGTTCCCTCTTTGTTTCAGAGCCCTAATGTCTCACATTTTCCCATTAAAAAATGTTCTGTGGAAAAGAACCAATAACTTCACTTACAAGATGCAAATGGTGGACACTACTTACTGGCATATTCTCTGCTTCTCTTTCTCTTGGGAAATTAACATTCTAATAGGAATGAAAGCCTCAGGGTAAAGTAACAATTTCTAATGGTTGCAACTTCAGGGATCAGTAGCTTGTGGGCAATGCATGATTTAATGCAAGAATGTCAGAGCCAGCAACATCATTAATCATTAGGGAAATGCAAATCAAAACTACAATGAGATATCATCTCACACCAGTCAGAATGGCCATCATCAAAAAATCTAGAAACAATAAATGCTGGAGGGGCTTCCCTGGTGGCACAGTGGTTGGGAGTCCGCCTGCCAATGCAAGGGACACGGGTTCAAGCCCTGTTCCGGGAAGATCCCGCATGCTGCAGAGCAACCAAGCCTGTGTGCCACAACTGCTGAGCCTGCGCTCTAGAGCCCGTGAACCACAACTACTGAGCCCGCGTGCCACAGCTACTGAAGCCTGCACACATAGAGCTGGTGCTCTGAAACAATGAGAAGCCCACACACCGCAATGAAGACCCAACACAGCCATAAATAAATAAATAATAAATAAATTTATAAAAAAAAAAATAAAATAAAAATAAATGCTGGAGAGGGTGTGGAGAAAAGGGAACCCTCCTGCACTGCTGGTGGGAATGTGAATTGGTACACCCACTATGGAGAACAGTATGGAGGTTCCTTAAAAAACTACAAATAGAACTACCATATGACCCAGCAATACCACTACTGGGCATATACCCTGAGAAAACCATAATTCAAAGAGTCATGTACCAAAATGTTCATTGCAGCTCTATTTATAATAGCCTGGAGATGGAAACAACCTAAGTGCCCATCATCGGATGAATGGATAAAGATGTGGCACATATATACAATGGAATATTACTCAGCCATAAAAAGAAACAAAATTGAGCTATTTGTAATGAGGTGGATAGAGCTAGAGTCTGTCATACAGAGTGAAGTAAGTCAGAAAGAGAAGGACAAATACTGTATGCTAACACATATATATGGAATTTAAGAAAAAAAATGTCACAAAGAACCTAGGGGTAAGACAGGAATAAAGACACAGACCTACTGGAGAACAGACTTGAGGATATGGGGAGGGGGAAGGGTGAGCTGTGACAAAGCGAGAGAGAGGCATGGACATATATACACTACCAAACGTAAGGTAGATAGCTAGTGGGAAGCAGCCGCATAGCACAGGGAGATCTGCTCGGTGCTTTGTGACTGCCTGGAGGGGTGGGATAGGGAGGGTGGGAGGGAGGGAGATGCAAGAGGGAAGAGATATGGGAACATATGCATATGTATAACTGATTCACTTTGTTATAAAGCAGAAACTAACACACCATTGTAAAGCAATTATACCCCAATAAAGATGTTTAAAAAAAGAAAATAAAATGACGGAAAAAAAAAAAAAGAATGTCAGAGCCAGGATTAGGATAAGGTATGGCACTTGCCTTGGATGCAAAATTTAAGAAAGCATCAAAAACTCAGTAATAAAGATAAATAATATTTTAATGTATTTGTTTACTTTTTTATAGCTTTATTTTAAATTTAAAGTGCACAATAAAATGGTTTTTAGTATATTTACAGAGTTGCGCAACCACAACCATAATATATTTTTACGACATTTTCATCACCCCACAAAGAAACCTTGTACCCATTAGGAGTCAGTCCCCACTCCCCTCAACTTCAACCCCTTTCCTCCCAGTTTTAGGCAACCACAAAGTTATTTTCTGTCGCTATGGATTTGTCTATTCTAGACACCTCATGTGAGTAAAATTATACAATATGTGTAGTTTTGTGATTGGCTTCTTTAGTATAATGTTTTCAAGGTTCATCCATTCTACGGATATACTACATTCCATTTATCCATTCATGAGTTGATGGACATTTGAGTTATTTCTACTTTTTGGCTGTTATGAATAATGCAGTTATGAGCAAGTTTTTGTGTGGACATATGTTTTGTCTTGGGCATATACTTAGGAGTGGAACTGTTGAGTTATATGGTAACCCTAGGTTTAACTTTTTGAGGAACTGCCAAACTATCCCTCACTGTACATTCCCACCAACAATATATGAGAGTTCCAATTTTTCTACAATCTTACAAACGCTTGACTTTTTTATTATAGTCATCCTTAGTGGACATGAAGTTGTAAATGCAATATTTAAAAAAAATTAAAGTTAGTGCAGTAGATCCATGATGAACAGAATACTGAAATTTTAAGTAAAGACAGAAACTGGCAGTGCTGTGCTGAGCCATATTAGAGCCTGAAGCAAAAGAAAATATGTGTGCTCACATATACATATTTCTATATATTTTTAATGCTAATGAAAGAAATCAACTTTGAAAGTATGTTTTATGAATGTAAAACTTTATCAACAGATATGAATATTCTTCCTGAATTTGAAAATAAATGTAAAAAAAGGAAATAAATTGTAAATGTTCATATCACCAGATGAGAGCATCAATTATTGTGGAGAAAATGCATATCAAATAGAAATTGAGGAAATTATAGATGCCCTAATTTCACATTTGAAGTGGAAATATGAAAAATTAAGTGAAGTACCCTCACAATTTTCATTTTTAAGAAGAGAAAAATTATTTTCTATGAATACTTCTGACTTACAAAAAGCATCCAATGACTTGGCTCATAACTATTCTGATGACTTAAATCCTGTAGAAATTTCATCTGAAATAGTTAAGTAGCATGAAAAAGGAGAAAAACTGTCAACAACTGACTCAATAAGAAATAAAAAATCTGAATAGACCTTTAAAAGTGAAGAGAGAGAATTAGTAATCAAGAAAAGCCCATAAAGAGAAGCCCAGGTCCAGGTGGCTTCACTGGTCAACTGTATTAAATGTTTAAAGAATTAACAGTCCTTCACAAACTCTTCCCAAAAACAGGAGAGGAAAGAACAATTTTCAGCTCATTCTCTGAGACCAGAATTACCCTGATACCAAAACCAGGTAAAAACATGTGAAATGGAAACTACTGACCAATATCTCTTAAGAATATAGACACAAAAGTCTTCAACAAAATACTACCAAACTGAACCTGGAAATATAAAAAGAATCATATGTCATAATCAAGTGGGATTTATTGCAGGAATGCTAAGTTGGTTCAACATAGGAAAATCAATCACCCTATTAATAGAAAAAGCACAAAAAACACATGATCATCTCAATAAATGTAGAAAAAAACCTTTAACAAAATCCAAACTCTTTTATGAAAGAAAACACCTAACTAGGAATAGAAGGGAACTTACCCAAACTGAAAAAGGGCATCTTTGGTAGGCTGAATAATGGTCCTTGTCCTATTTCCCAGAACCTGTAAACATGTTATCTCACACGGTAAAAGAGACTTTGCAGATGTGATTAAGATCTTGAGATGGGGAGATTATGCTGGATTATTCAGATGATCCCAGTGTAATCACAAGGTTCCTTATAAGAGGAAGGCAGGGGATCAGAGTCAAAGAGAGAAGGTGAGAGGCAGAAAGCAGAGGTGAGAGATTAGAGATGATGTTACACTCTTGGATTTGGAGATGGAGGAAGAGACCCATAAGCCAAGGGATGCATGCAGTCTCTAGAAGCAAGAAAATGTAAGGAAACTGATTGTCCCCTATAGCCTCCAGAAGGAACACAGGCCTGCTAACACCTTGATTTTAACTAAGTGAAACTGATTTCAGATTTCTGGCCTCCAGAAGTGTAAAGAGAATAAATCTGTGTTATTTTCAGTCACTAACTTTGCGATAATTTGTTATAGTGGCAATAGGAAGCTAATAGAGCTCCTATGAAATCCCTTTCTTCCTTAGATCAGGAACAAGCCAAGGATGTATATTCTCAGCCTTGTAGTGGAGGTTCAGGGCAATTAGGCAAGGAAAAGAAATAAAAGCCATCCATATTAAGAAAGAAATAAAACTATATCTATTTTTAAATGACATAATCTTGTATATAGAAAATCTTAAGAAATCCTTAAGAACTACTAGAACTAGAACTAATAAACCATTTTAACAAAGTCATAAAATACAATGCCAATATACAACAATGAGTTGTAGCTTTATACACTTGCAATGAAAACTCTGAAAGTGAAATTAAGAAAGTTCCATTTAAAATAGCATAAAGCCAGCACTTCCCTGGTGGTCCCGTGCTAAGACTCTGCACTCCCAATGCAGGGGGCCCCAGTTTGACCCCTGGTCAGGGAACTAGATCCTACATACTGCAACTAAGAGTTCGCATGCCACAACTGAAAATCCCGTGTGGTGCAACTAAAGATCCCACATGCCACAATGAAGATCCTGCATGCCTCAACTAAGACCCAACGTGGCCAAACAAATAAATAAATATTTTAAAAACCAGTATTTAAAAAAATAAATAAAACAGCATAAAACCACTTAGGAGTAAATTTAACAAAAAAGTGCAAAGCTTGTACATAGAAAACTTCAAAATGTCATTGAAAAAATTAAGAAGACCTATGGATCAATATACGGGGAGACATCCATTCCCTGTTCATGGGTTGGAAGACAATGCCAATATTTCCCCCAATTTTCTACAGATCCAACACAATCCCTATCAAAACCCCAAAACTCCAACTTGATTATTTCAAAACTTACCAAGCTAATCCTAAAATTCATAAGGAACTGCAAGAGAGCAGAATAGCTAAAACATTTTGGGGAAAAAGAAATTTGTAGCACTCATACTTCTTAATTCTAAAACTTACTTCAAAGCTACAGCAATTAAGACTTATGGTACTGGGCTTCCCTGGTGGCGCAGTGGTTGAGAGTCCGCCTGCCGATGCAGGGGACATGGGTTCGTGCCCCGATCCAGGAAGATCCCACATGCCGCGGAGTGGCTGGGCCCATGGGCCATGGCTGCTGAGTCTGCGCGTCCAGAGCCTGTGCGCCACAATGGGAGAGGCCACAACAGTGAAAGGGCCGCGTACCGAAAAAAAAAAAAAAAAAAAAAAAAAAAAACACTTATGGTACTGATGTAAGGTTAGACATGTATTTACATCAATGGAATAGAATTGAAAGTTCAGAAATAAGCTCTCACATTTATGTTCAACTAATTTTCAACAAAGAAAGACTAGTCTTGGGACTTCCCTAGTGGCACAGTGGTTAAGAATCCATCTGCCAATGCAGGGGACATGGGTTTGAGCCCTGGTCGGGAAGATCCCATACGCTGCAGAGCAACTAAGCCCATGTGCCACAACTACTGAGCCTGCGCTCTAGAGCCTGTGAGCCACAACTACTGAGCCTGTGCACTATAGGGCCCGTGCTCTGCAACAAGAGAAGCCACCACAATGAGAAGCCCGTGCACTGCAAAGAAGAGTAGCCTCACTCACCACAACTAGAGAAAGCCTGCACACAGCAACGAAGAACCAATGCAGCCCAAAAATAAATAAATAAATTTAAAAATTGCTTTTAAAAAAAAGAAGTTGGATCCTTATTTCCCACAATATACAAAAATTAACTCAAAATAGATCAAAGATCTAAGTGTAAGTGCTAAAACTGTAAAGCTCTTAGAAGAAAACTTAGGTGTAAATCTTCATGCCCTCAGGTTAGACAATGGTTTCTTTTTTTGGGGGGGGGGTACGCGGGCCTCTCACTGTTGTGGCCTCTCCCGTTGCGGAGCACAGGCTCCGGACGCGCAGGCTCAGCGGCCATGGCTCACGGGCCCAGTTGCTCCACGGTATGAGGGATCTGCCTGGACTGGGGCACGAACCTGTGTCCCCTGCATCAGCAGGGGGACTCTCAACCACTGCGCCACCAGGGAAGCCCCAACAATGGTTTCTTAAATACGTCATCAAAAGCCCAAGGATCAATAACACATACCAAAAAAACCAGATAAATTATACTTAATCAAAATTAAAATTTTTTGTCCTCTAGAGGACATATCAAGAAATTGAAAAACCCATAGAATCAGATTAAGTATTTGCAAACCATATAGCTGATAATGGACATGTATCCAGAATATATACAAAACTCTTATGACTCAATGGTAAAAGATCAATAACCTGATCGAAAAATGGGCAATGTATTTGAATAGACATTTCTCAGAAAAAGATATACAAATGACCAATAAGCACATAAAAATATGTTCTACATTATTAGCCGTCAGGGAAATGCAAATCAAAACTACAATGAGATGCTACTTCACACCTACTAGGCTGGCTATAATTAAAATGAAAAGGGCTTCCCTGGTGGCGCAGTGGCTGAGCGTCCGCCTGCCGATGCAGGGAACGCGGGTTCGTGCCCCGGTCCGGGAAGATCCCACATGCCGCGGAGCGGCTGGGCCCATGAGCCATGGCCGCTGAGCCTGCGCGTCCAGAGCCTGTGCTCCGCAACGGGAGAGGCCACAGCAGTGAGAGGCCCGCGTACCGCAAAAAAAAAAAAAAAAAAAAAAAAAAAAAATGAAAAATGTTAGCGAGGATATGGAAAAACTGGAACACTGTTCCATTGCTGGTGGGAATGTAAAATGATGCAGTACCTTGGAAAACAGTTTGGCAATTCTTCAAAGGGTTCAACATAGTGTTTCCATATTACCCAGCAGTTCCACTCCTAGGTATATTCCCTAGAGAATTGAAAATATATATCCACACAAAAACTCATACGTGAATGTTCATAGCAGCATTATTCATAATAGCTAAGAAGTAGAAACAACTCAAATATACATATTACTATGCTAAGTAAAAGAAGTCAGGCACAAAATGCCACCTATTGTATGATTTAATTTATATGAAATATTTGGCAGGGGTAAATCCATACAGACAGAAAAAAAATTAGTATTTGCCAGGGACTTGTTTTGGGAAAGAGGGAATAATTGATAATGGTTACGGAATTTCCTTTTGGGGTGATGAAAGTGTTTTGAAATTAGATAGTGGTAAGGATTACACAAGTCTATGAGTATACTAACAACCGCTGAATCATACTCTTTGAAATGTGAATTTTATGGTGTTTGAATTATATCTCAATAAAAAAGGAGTTTCAAATCATTAATCATCAGGGAAATGCAAATCAAAATCACAGTGAGATATCCCCTCACACCTGTCAGATGGCTTTTGTCCAAAAGATAACAAATAACAAGTGCTGGCAAGGATGTGGAGAAAAGGGAACCCTAGTACACTGTTGGTGGGAATGTAAATTGGTACAACTGCCATGGAAAACAGTATGGAGATTACTCAAAAAATTAAAAATAGAACTACCATACAATCCAGCAATTCCACTCCTGGTTATTTAGCCAAAGAAAATGAAAACACTAATTCAAAGAGATACATGCACCCCAAAGTTCATAGCAGCATTATTTACAATAGCCAAGATACGGAAGCAACCAGAGTGTCCATCAACAGATTAATGGATAGAGAAGATGTGGTATATATTTACAATGGACTATCACTCAGCCATAAAATGAAATGAAATCTTACCATTTGTGACAACATGGATGAACTTGGAGGATATTATGATTAGTGAAATAAGTCAGACAGGGAAAGATAAATACTGTGTGTTTTCACTTATATGTGGAATCTAAAAAATAAAACAAATGAACAAAAGTCACAAAACAGAAACAGACTCACAGATACAGAGAACAGACTGGTGGTTGCCACAAGGGAGAGAGGTGGGGGGAGGGGCAAAATGGGTGAGAGTGATTAAGAGGTACAAACTACTAGATATAAAATAGATATGTTACAAGGATGTAAAGCACAGCACAGGGAATGTAGCCAATATTTTATAATAACTTTTATGGAGTACAATCTATAAAAATATCGATTACTATGCTGTACACCTGAAACTAATATAATATTGTAAGTCAACTATATTTCAATTAAAAAAAATTTTAAAGCGCTTCAGGATAGGTCGACTTTACACATAACGTAAATAGTGTGATTTTTAGATGTCTCATGATATATTTTCCTTCTAATATATTGCCCTCATTGGTTTGCAGTATATTCATAGATTTCTTTTTGTTGTTGTTCTTCCCATTCGCTACATCACTTAGTACAGCCTTGCAAAATGTATGACTTTATAAATCGTCTTAGGTGTTGAAATGTGTGTATTAAATACTTTTCATCTCCTTGAGTCCCCTAATAAAAATATTACCCAACCTTCAGGTTTTATTTTTCCCCACTAGTCTGTATATTCCCTGAGGCTAACACACTCAAGCCTCACTTTTATTCCCACCTTGTACCTAGTACGGTGCCTGATACAAAGATACTGCTTATAATTCTTTAGAACTCCTCTTATTTTCCCCTCCCCAACTTGAATCTAATCTCCTTGAGGACCAATACTTGGTTTCATTCATATTTGTACTCTCTACTATCCTCTTGTGTAGCCCTATTCTTTACATGTAAGTTCTTAATGAATGAACTGTTATATCTGCTCTCCCATTTGCCACAACAAATTGTACTTTTTCCCAACTCATGTTTCAAATGAATGTATTCAAATCAAATGCAGAGTCTAACTTTGCATGCATCAATTATTTTGATTGTCATTTATAGATCCATTATTCATTTATTTGCCTTAGATTATGAATGCAAAGGTAACAGAAACTATTGTCCCAGAGGTCTGTGCAATTATCTTTGTAAATTCTCCAGCTTAGAGCCCTTTATAGGTAAGTGCCTGCTAAATGTGGCTGGATGATGGTGAAACCCCAACCCTTCTTTTGCCTATTTGGATTTTATATCCTTGCAGGAGACAGTTTTATTACTTTTGGAACAATTACTTATGAAAGAGGAAAATTGGCCTCTCATAGAGAATGGAACAGGTACTGACTGCACCAGTAGAGTCCAGGAAGCTAAGAGGATCAGCCTTGAGGAGCAAACAAATTTCTGTCTCTGGTGGAATTTTTCTTGGGTTGGAATCAAGGCAGGCAGACTAGGGGAAATGTGAGTGGGTGGAGGCAGGGCTATGAAGCTTCCACTTTGGCTGTAAATTAATAGGGCTTTTCTGCTCCTAGGTCTCTGGGTCCAGCACCTTTCAATTTGAAACACCACTAAATAAAACCAGTGCATCAGGGTTTTTTCCCCCTAAAATTGACTAGCAGTTTTACAAGCCTATTGTTCTACTAATGCTTCCTGCTGATTATTTATTTATATATATATTTCTTTAAATCCAGTCATTCTTCCAGACAGAAAACATCCTGAGAGTCATCAGCAAAACTGTAATAGGTTTCACTTATTTTTCTCCACCTTTCTACTTACCATTAAATCACTGCAGAGAGATGTTGTATACCTAGCTTAAAATAAATATATTTTGTAGTACAACCAAGAGATATGCCACTTGATGGGAAAAGATAGTTGAAGTCACAGATCTCCTGTAATACCCAGAATTGTCCCTCCATTTACAACCAGTTTCCAAACTGTGCTCAAACATGTATAAACCCCAGGAAATGTCATACTTTAAGCTAAGCTAAGTCCTTTTCACCTCACTACACAGATTACTGACAATACAGGTCGGCTCTATGCAGTATTTTACATAAAAATGGCCACACATCAAGGCCCAGATGTTTATACAATTCTCTACCATTACCTCCTATTTGAGGGTGACAATATCAACATAAAGAAAGAGAAAGTAATGATGTAAATGAATAGAATAAGAGGTGTTCTATGCTGGGTTCTTGTAGAAAACTAATGATAACTTTAGAATGTAGAAACTATTCCTTTGGAAAGGAATTAAGACCTCTAAATTGTCTTTTCCTTAACTGTGCAGCACGAACCTTCCCCCACTAACCTTCCACACCATTCACATGTAATTTTGCACAAACAAGTTTGAGTCTCAGTTTAAAAAAATGTTTTGGGGGCTGGCATCCAGCTAGTGTATTTTTCCTTACGGAGAGGGACCAGAAAAGATACACGTTTTGATTAATATAGAGGCTTCTTAGAGGAGTCAGAAGTTGAGCGAAGTCTAAAAGAAGGAATTTTGGGCTGGAGAGGAGCACCCCAACCACTCTTTTTTTTTTTTTTTTTTTTTGGTACACGGGCCTCTCACTGTTGTGGCCTCTCCTGTTGCGGAGCACAGGCTCTGGACGTGCAGGGTCAGCGGCCATGGCCCATGGGCCCAGCCGCTTCGCGACATATGGGATTTTCCTGAACCGGGGCACGAACCCGTGTCCCCTGCCTTGGCAGGCGGACTCTCAACCACTAGCGCCAACAGGGCAAGCCCCACCCAAACCCTTTTTAAAGACGCTTTCTGTTACAGAATTAAACAAGGAAGCATCTTGTTTTGAATCCAGTTTTGTCATTGACTTATTGTATGAATTTAGGCCTAAACCCTTCCCATCTCTGTACAGTTTTCTCATCTTTTCAATTATCTGGTTGAAGTAGACCATGATCTATAGGAGCACGGAGCTCAGTGGAATGAAAAGAATTAGGTTTTGTACACTCTAACACTCACTAGCTGTTGCAGCTTTTGGAAAATTGGTTCATCTTTCTAAGCCTTAGTTTCCTCATCTATAAAACAGGGAACATCAGTTCCCAGCTTACCTTATAATGTTGTGATAATTTGGTAAAATAACAGAAAGATAGGTTTGTCTATTAAAAAATGCTATACACATGTGAGGTAAATGAAAGTTGACTAGAACAAGAGATATCTAGAAATGTGGAAAGGAGTCGGGGCAAAGATAAAAGCAATTTGGTATGGAAAAAGAAGAAAGAAATGAAGGGAAAGAAAATGGGAAATAACGAGGGAATTTCAGCGGAGGTAAACGCTGTAACAGGAAGCGCAATTGGGCAGGAACACTGCGGGGGGGCCGCAGGGCGCCTGGGTCACGTTGCTGGGGGAGCCATTTGGGCAGTGCACGGCGGTTGGGCGCCGGCGCTATTTGGCTGTGACGCTCAACTCAGGTTTCTATCGCCCTATCCCTTAGGGCTCATCTAAGACCTAAGATGGCGGCGTTTCCATGGCGTGTAAGCGCTGCAGGCGTACCAGATATGGAAAGGCGGCCAAAGGACGAATCTACTAAGGAGTGTCCAAGAACTCGCCGATATTTGTGTTGTGGTGAGTGCTGAACCTCACATCGGGTAAAAGAGTGACCGTTAGCAAGGTTACACACTTCGGGATCGCGTGGCCTGCCTGAGTGGGGGAGGAGCCGGCCTGCATTTCATCTTTCTCTCTCTCCTCTCTTCAAAATATCGGAGAATAATTTCTCTCTCCTTAATCACCTTACTGTCACGGATGAGGATGGGTGGTTGCACAAACTAGGTCCTAGGAGCGATCCTGGGTCGTTTTCCTCTTTGTTTTACTTTTTTAAATGGGTTTTTATTGACACCATGACGCCCTAAAATGAAAGATTCTGTCTCCCTCGAGCGCTTTCAGGAACTGCCTAACCTGTTAGGCCTACCCGTCCTTAATTCCTTCGGGCTGCCTTTCATGTGCAAACTTAGTAGCTTTGATAAACCAGTCAGTTTGTAACATATTCATTGTGGGCTAGATTAAAATTTTTTTTTCTATGCCCTTTATATATACCCCAAATAAGGACTTTTGGGCATATAATACTTAACATTTGTTCTGGAAGCATGTCAGAGGTAGAGGTGTGTGTGTGTGTTTGTGTGTGTGTGTATAGATAATATTTGTGGAAGTTGCTACGTTATTTTGTGGATTGTTAGTTTGATTACTCACTGAGTAAGAAAAGAGCTAAATTTCCCGTGTTCAGATCTCTTGGTGAAAATAAATTTATGTTAAGCATAATATCATAACATGTTTACTATATGGGGAAGACAGTAAAACTGAATTTGATCTATTAAATGCTTATGTGGTTAAAAGAAATTGCACTCAAGAAATGCCCATATCTCACGCATACATTGCTGGAGAGTATGAATTGCTGTAACCTTTTGAAAAAATAATCTGCCAGTGTTTAGGGAAATAAAAAATACAGGTACCACTTGACTAAATACTGGAACCTAATAGTCTGACTTTTAAGAATACATCCTACAGAAATAAATGTACCATTGTATAAGGACATATGAACAAGGATGCCTTTGTAGCTTTGTGTTTGTGACAGGTAACTGGAAACAGCCTGTATATCCATCAATAGGAGGATGTTTGAATAAATTGTGGGACATTTGTATTATGAAATATTTTGAAGCTGTGGAAACAGATTTACCTCTTTACACTCTTTTGATTTAGAGAATGCTATAATGTATTATATTATGTGAGGAAAGTAAGTTGTAGAATACTCTGTCTAGTATGATTTAGTGTTTTTGTTTTTGGTGGTGATAGTGAGTGGTGAAGGAATGTTAGATTAACTTTCTTTTCTTTGTCTTTTTTGGGGGGCTTTCTATATATGTTATGAAATACTTAAGGCATATACAAACATATAAAGAATAATACAGTGAATCTCTTTTCTCACCAACCAAACATAAAAAATTAAACATTATCATTATAGTTGAAGTCCTCTGTGTACCCATCCCTGATTGCATCTCTCACCTCTTCCCCAGAGGTAACCATTATTTTAAAGTGATTCTTTTTCCCATGCATTTCTGAAACTTTTGTGACATAATGAACTTTTTCTAGCATGGGTTATTTTTTATACATTTTGAAGAGAAAATTTTAAAAGTCAATAAAAAAGATGAATTTTTAAGTGCCTGTTATCTGGGTAACAGTAACAGGGGCCAAGTGAAATTTCTTCTAAACTGAGGACACAGTCTAATTTATTAAAAAACCAAAACCAGGAAACAAGTGTTGGCAAGGAAATAGAGAAATTGGAACTCTCATACATTGTTGCTGGGATATAAAATGGTGCAGCCACTGTGGAAAACAGTTTGACAATTTCTCTATAAGTTAAACATAGAATTACCGTACCTCCTTGCCAACACTTGTTATCTCCTGTTTTTGTTTGTTTGTTTGCTTAATTTTAAAATTACAACCATTCTAGTGTGTTTGAGGTTATATGTCATTGTGGTTTAGATTTGCATTTCCCTAATCACTAATGATTTTGGGCATCTTCACGTACTTGTTGGCCATTTGTATATTTTCTTTGCAGAGATGTCTATTCAAGCCCTTTGCCCGTTTTTAAATTTGGGTGTTTGTTGTTGAGTTATACTTTATATATTACGGATAGTAGACTGATCATATATATAATTTGCAAATTTTTCCCCATTCTGTATACGTTTTTTACACGTTCTTGGTAATGTCCTTTGGTGTACAGATTTTTAAAGTCTGAAGTCCACTTAGTCTATTTTTTTTTCTTTTGTTGCTTGTACTTTTGGTGTCAAATCTAAGAATTCTTTGCCAAATTCAAGGTCATGAAGATTTATCCCTATTTATTCTTCTAAGTGTTCTATGGTTTTAGCTCTTATATTTATGTCATAGATCCATTTTAAGTTAATTTTTATATGTGATATGAGGTCCAACTTCGTTCTTTTACATGTGCATAGCCAATTGTCCCAGCACCATATGTTGAAGAGACTGTTCATTCCCCCATTGAATGGTCTTGGCACCCTTGTTGAAATCAGTTGGCCATAGATGTATGGGTTTGTTTTTGGTCTTTCAGACCCCACCTGTTTCTATCCTTATTCCAGTGCCACTTTTTTTTTTTTTTTTTTTTTTTTGCGGTACACGGGCCCCTCACCGCTGTGGCCTCTCCCGCCGCGGAGCACAGTCTCTGGATGCGCAGGCCCAGCAGCCATGGCCCACGGGCCCAGCCGCCCCGTGGCATGTGGGATCCTCCTGGACCAGGGCATGAACCCACGGACCCTCAACCGCTGCGCCACCAGGGAAGCCCTCAGTGCCACTCTTTTGATTGATGTAGATTGTGCTAATTTTTAAAATTGAGAAGTGTCAGTCCTCCAACTTTGTTCTTTTTTAATATTGTTTTGGCTATTCAGGGCCTCTTGCAATTCCATATGAATTTTAGAATCAGCCTGTCCATTTGTTTTTAAATCATATAGAAAAAAATAAGAGTTACAAACCAAAAGTACAATAATACTGGCTTTTATATTTACCTATGTAGTTACCTTTACCCATGTTCTTTAGTTTTTCATATACTTTTGAGTTACTGTCTACTATCCTTTCATTTTAGCCTGAAGAACTCCCTTTGGCAATTCTTGTAGGGTAAGTCTGTTAGCAGTGAACTCCCTAAGCTTTTGTTTATCTGAGAATGTCTTAATTTTTCCTTCAGTTCTCTTTTGACAGATTTATTGAAGTATAATTCATAGCATACAATCACCCATAGCATACAATCACCCATTTAAAGTATACAATTCAATAGTTTTTAGTATATGTGCAACCATCACCACAGTCAACTTTAGAACATTTTCATCACTCCAAGAGGAAGTCCATATGCTTTAGCCATAAACCCATACCCCCTTCAACCCCACCTGCCCATCCCTAGGTAACCACCAATCTACTTTTTATCTCTATAATTTCCCAGTTTTGAGCATTTCATATGAATAGAATCATATAATAAATGGCCTTTTGTGATTGGCTTTTTTCACTTAGCATAATGCTTCAAAGTTCATCCATGTTGTAGCATGTATCAGTACTTCATCCCATTTATGGCTGAATAATGTTCCATTCATAGTATGGATATACTACATTTTGTTTATCTGTTCATCCATCTGTGGACATTTGGGTTGTTTCCACCTTTAGGCTATCAAGAATAATTCTGCTAAAACGTTTGTGTACAAGTTTCTGTGTAGATACATGTTTTCATTTTTCTAGGTGTATACTTAAGAGTGTTATTGCTGGATCATTTGTTAACTCTGTGTTTAATAGTTTGAGACACTGTCAGACTTTTTTCCAAAGTGGCTGCATCATTTTACACTCATACCGGCAGTATGAGGGCTCTAACTTGTCCACATTCTCACCAACACTTGTCATTATCTGACTTTATCCAATTCTGGCCATCCTAGAGGGTGTGAAGTGGTATCTCATTGTAGTCTCCTTTCCCACAAGGTTAGTTCCCTGATGTTGCTCCTTGGGGAGGTGCAATTTGAATATACCCACCACCACCCTAGGATGATGGGTTTTGTTAGAGCTGACTGTCTCTGACCACACCCAGCAGCCACCCTCCACTTACTGTGAACTGATTGTTTAATTGTTTTCCATAATGCCCTAGGGCATAAACTATTCTGAAAACTAAGTCAGTCAAATAGTGGGTCATTTGAAGAAATAGTTGCTGAAGTTAGTGTTTGATATTTGTTCTGGCTGTAGGAGGGTTCCTCCCATTTGCCTTATTGCCCAGTTCTCACCTGCAAACTAGCTGACCTACAGTTTAGCCTATATTTTGAATCTTCTCCCAATTGCCTTTCTTTACAACCTCACTGTTTTTTCAGGGCTCCTCTAGGCTTGACTTTCTCCATGGTCTTGCAAATTAAGTCAGTTCAGTTCCTTTGAGAAGAGAATAGGTGCTCCGTTTTAATGTCTGCTTCTTCCCTCAAGCAAAAGCTCTGAGTCTGGTCTCTGGAGGTGGGGGTACGGACAATGGCAAGTTTCTCTCTGAGAGACAATTCTGCTCGGTTAGCTGAGCGCTTAGTGGAGGGGAGGGTGCCACCAGAGGTCCTCTCAGTTTGCCTTTCTCTCACAGCCCAGGGCAAGGATGTTCAGGGTCCCAGTAGTCTCCATGTACCACACCCAATTAGAGTCTACATTCCACCACCTGGGGTTAGGTGGCAGAAGGGAACCTGTTCCTCTAAACCACACTTGCTCAGGACTCAGCCCTAGCAACAGGCAGCTGGTGGCTGGATGGGAAACTCCAATGTCCTGTTCTTCCAGGGAAGAAAGCTCTCTAAATGGGACTGGGGGAGGGTGGAGAGGGAGCCCTGTGTTCTTGGCTTCAGGAGTCTTGAGTAGTCTCCCGTTCCTTGAGCTGGGATGGGAGAAGAAGGGTGGAAGGGAGAAAGTAGGCTTGGTTCAAATACCGTAGGCTTACCTTTCTTAGTGAATTTTAAAAGATGTTCTTGAATAGATGTTTCTTCATTTGTTGTTTGTCCTTAGAACCATTTCCAGAGGCTTTAAATGGTTGGGTTTCTTTTTTTAACAGTTTTCGTCAGTTTCAGCGGGGAGCAGGACAGTCAAGCTCCTCACGCTGTCATGCCATAAGTTGATTTCTTGCCCTTCTTTGTGAAAGATTGTTTTGTCAGAAATAGATTTGTTGATTCAGAGCTTTTTTTTTCTTTCTGGCTTCTTTTTTACTTTATTTATTATTATTATTTTTTTATTGGGGTTTAGCTGTTTTACAATGTTGTGTTAGTTTCTACTGTACAGTGAAGTGGAGTTCCCTGTGTTATACAGCAGGTTCTCATTAGTTATCTGTTTTATACATACTAGTGTATATATGTCAATCCCAATTCATCCCACCGCCCCCCTCCCCTCCTTGGTGTTTGGTGTCCATACATTTGTTCTCTACATCTGTGTCTCTTATTTCTGCCTTGAAAACTGGTTCATCTGTACCATTCAGAACTTTTTTTTTTGTTCCAGCATTTAAAATATGTCATTCCACTGCCTCTGGCCTTCATGGTTTCTGATGATGAGTTACTTCTATTTTCTTGCTTTTTTTTTTTGCTGCATCGGGTCTTAGTTGCGGCATGCGGGGTCTTTGTTGAGGCGTGCAGGATCTTTCGTTGTGGCGCGCGGGCTTCTCTCTAGTTGTGGTGTGTGGGTTTTCGCTCTCTAGTTGTGGCTCACGGGCTCCAGGGCACGTGGGCTCTATAGTTGTGGCGCGCAGGCTCCAGAGTGTGTGGGCTCTGTAGTTGTGGCACGTGGGCTCGCTTGTTGAGGCACGTGAGCTCAGTAGTTGTGGTGTGTGGGCTTAGTTGCCCCATGGCATGTGGGATCTTAGTTCCCCGACCAGGGATCGAACCCATGTCCCCTGCGTTGGAAGGCGGATTCTTTCCCACTGGGCCACCAGGAAAGTCCAAAAAGAGAATCTTAAAAGCAAGAAAGGAGGGACTTCCAATGCAGGGGACATGTGTTCGATCCCTGGTCCGAGAAGATCCCACATGCCATGGAGCAACTAAGCCCATGCACCACAACTACTGAGCCCACGCACCACAACTACAGAAGCCTGCATGCCTAGAGCCTGTGCTCCGCAACAAGAGAAGCAACCACAATGAGAAGCCTGTGCAACGCAGTGAAGAGTAGCTTCCGCTCGCCACAACTAGAGAAAGCCGGCGTGCAGCAATGAAGACCCAGTACAGCCAAAAATAAATAAATAAATGCATAAATTAAGAAAAAATGGGGGCTTCACTGGTGGCGCAGTGGTTGAGAATCCACCTGCCAATGCAGGGGACACGGATTTGAGCCCTGGTCTGGGAAGATCCCACATGCAGCAGAGCAACTAAGCCCGTGTGCCACAACTACTGAGCCTGCGTTCTAGAGCCTGTGCGCCACAACTACGGAAGCCTGTGTGCCTATAACCTGTGCTCCGCAACAAGAGAAGCCACCGCAGTGAGAAGCCCGCGCACCACAGTGAAGAGTAGCTCCTGCTCTCAGTAACTAGAGAAAGCCTGCACACAGCCGTGAAGACCCAATGCAGCCAAAAATAAATTAAAAAAAAAAAAAAGATTCTCTCTTTTTCTTGGGTTTCAAAATTTTGATTATACTACAGCTCAGTGTGGATCTTTTTTGAGTTTCTTCTATTTGGGATTCATTGAATTTCTTATGCTATGTAGATTGGGCATTCTTTCATCAAATATTCTTTTTTTGTAATTACCCTTTATTCATATTTGAAAACTGAATGGAAGGCATAGGGAATATTGCTTCCTTAGTTTTGGTCTGCATTATGGATAGCAAAATAGTATACAAAATATAATTTGGGGACCTGTGAAGAATATTGAAGGATTGGAGAGAACAGCTTTCATTAGAATAAATAAAGAGATTTCTGTTACCTTTTCACAGATTGATAGATTGAAGACAAAGATAACTGATATTTGGAGATCACTGAGAAAATTGAGAGGGGTCAGGCTGGGCCCGTCTTTCAATAAAGAAGTCTCGTGGCCCTCTGGCTTGTGCTTCTGAATTGTATTGATATGTCTTATACCTTATAATGAACACCTGAGTTGTACAGAGATGAGAGAGGTTACAACTGCAGATCCCAAGTTATATATGAAGCCTGTTTAGTCCTGCAGGATTCTGAGCATTGCTTCAAGGTTCTCTGTCATTTTAATAAAAATAGATCTACCACTTCTATTTATTTAGTATTTGGTACATAGGACGTACTTTACTCATCAACTCATTGGAACTTAAAAGTTCTAAATAAGTGTTGCTTAAAAGTTCTGAATAATTGTTAAACCATTTCACAGATGAGGAACTTGAGGTTTATATGGGGACTGATCCACCCATAGTCATGGTTGAATATTGACAGCTCAAGGATATTGTTTGCTTTATGATGTATCTGTAGGTGTATTTGAAATGGATGGGGAAGACAGTTTTGTTAATATGTTCTCAAAATTTATAACCTGTCTGGAAGTGAGAATTATGACTTGATTTGAACATTTCCAGGTTATTTTACACCATACCTCATGTGATATTTCTTTTCAGTAAATGTTGTTGTTCAGAATGTGTATATATCCCTGATTATGTCTAAAGGGCACTTGGAAAGTCAGCAGAGAGACACATATGCCTGAAACACCAAACTCTATACATATAGTCCCCTTCTCCAGCGCTGTCATGTCAACTACCCTCCCTTGGAACTTCTCCGGGAAGCTCTCTTGGAAGCAGAGTATCCATGATGTTTTAGAAAGCAGTGACCGGGGCTTCCCTGGTGGCGCGGTGGTTGAGAGTCGCCTGCCGATGCAGGGGACACGGGTTCGTGCCCCGGTCGGGAAGATCCCACATGCTGTGGAGTGACTAGGCCCATGAGCCATGGCTGCTGAGCCTGTGCGTCCGGAGCCTGTGCTCCGCAACGGGAGAGGCCACAGCAGTGAGAGGCCCGCGTACCGCAAAAAAAAAAAAAAAAAAAAAAAAGGAAAATTTAAATTAAAAAATAAAAGTTCTATATGCATATAGTAGAGTTGTGTAGTTTTATAAGTTTGTTTTTAAAAACCCCATGTCTTATTTCCCTTACTCCTTAATTTTCCATTCTCAAAGGTAACTAAATCACTTTGAACTTTGATTTTTCTGTTACTTAGATCCATATATCTAAATAATATGCTAGTATACCTTTTGTTTTCTTTTCTTTTTTTTTTTTTTTTTTGCGGTAGGCGGGCCTCTCACTGTTGTGGCCTTTCCCGTTGCGGAGCACAGGCTCCGGACGTGCAGGCTCAGCGGCCATGGCTCACGGGCCTAGCCGCTCCGCGGCATGTGGGATCTTCCCGGACTGGGGCACGAACCTGTGTCCCCTGCATTGGCAGGCAGACTCCCAACCACTGCGCCATCAGGGAAGCCCTAGTATAGCTTTTTTATTTTTAAGTTTTAGCCATTATCTATTGATTGTCCATCCTAGATGATGAGGATTTAACTCTCCTTCGTATATATACCTTTCTCACCCCCACCCTGAATTCAGGTATGTTATATACATACTCACTGATGGTCCTTTCCGTTATCTTAATATATCATGAGTTTGATTTTCTCACTATGTAGTGTCTGGTTTTTAAAATTTTTATTTAGGTTTTTTGAAGTGTAATTTAAATAATGTAAAATTCACTTTCTTTAGTTTACAGTTCTATGAGTTTTCACATTCCATAGTATAGACATCACTACAGTCAAAATATGGAATTGTTTCGTAACCTAAAACGTTTGCCGTATGCTCTTTTGAAGTCAGCCCATTCCTTCATCCTCTAATAATTCCAATACTGTTTTGTTGAATATATGTATGGGTTTATTTCTACATACCCTGTTCTGTTCCACTGAGCCACATGTCAGTCATTTTGCTGATACTGCATAATAAGTCTTGAAGTAAACCTTGAAAACAGGTGGTATGAGTGCTCCAGCTTTAACCTTTTTTTTCTTTTTTCTCAAATATTCTGGTTTCTTGGTTTTTCTACAACTGCCCTAAAAATCCTCTCTGCTCTGCCAGTTCATACTTCTTTCCCCTTTAGCCTCTGGCAACCATTGATCTTTTTACTGTCTCCATGGTTTTGTCTATTCCAGAATCTTAGATGTTGGAATCATACAATATGTAACCTCTTCATATTAGCTTCTTTCACTTAATAATATGCATTTAAGGTTCCTGCTTATCTTTTCATGGTTTGATAGCTCATTTCTTTTTAGCACTGAATAAGATTCCATTGTCTTATTCATTCATTCACTTACAAAGGGGCATCTTGGTTGCTTCCAAGTTTTGGCAATTAATGAATAAAACTGCTACAGACATCTGTGTGCAGGTTTTTGTGAGTATAAGTTTTCAACTCCTTTGGGTAAATACCAAGAAATGTGATTGCTGGATCATATTGTAAGAGTATGCTTAGTTTTGTAAAAGTCTACCAAACTCTTTTGCAAAGTGGCTGTATCATTTTACATTCCCACTAGCAGTGAATGAAAGTTGCTGTTGCTCTACATCCTTGCTAGCATTTGGTGTTATCAGTGTTCTGGATTTTGATCATTCTGATAGGTATATAGTGGTTTCTCATCATTAATTTAATTTGCATTTCCCTAATGACAAATGATGTGGAACATCTTTTTATATGCTTATTTGCCATCTGTATATCTTTGGTGAGGTGTGTCTGTTCGGGCATTTGCCCATTTTTAAAATTGGGTTGTTTCCTTATTGTTGAGTTTTAAGCATATTTGTATATTTTGGATGACAATCTTTTATCATATGTGTCTTTTATAAATATTTTCCTTCAGTCTGTATCTTCTCTCTTTTTGTGACAGTGTCTTTTGCAGAGCAGAAGTTTTTAATTTTAACGATGTCCAACTTACCAATTATTTTTGCATGAATCTTACCTGTGGTATTGTATCTAGGAGGTCATCACCATACCCAAGATCATCTAGATTCTCTCGTATGTTATCTTCTAAGAATTTCATAGTTTTGTATTTTACATTTATGTCTGTGATCCATTTTGAGTTAATTTTTGTAAAGGGTGTAAAGTCTGTGTCTAGATTCATTTTATTGCATGTGGGTGTCCAATTGTTCCATCACCATTTGTTGATTAAGACTGTCTTTTTTTTTCCCTATTATATTGTCTTTGCTTCTTTGTCAAAGATCAGTTGACTGTATTTATGGGGGTCTGTTTCTGGGCTTATGCTCTGTATTCTGTTCTACTGACCTGTTTGTCTATTCTTTCATCAATAGTACAGTGTCTTGATTACTATAGCTTTATAGTAAGTCTTGAAGTCAGAGAGTATCAGTCCCATGATGTTTTTCTTCAGTATTGTGCTGGCTGTTCTGGAATTTTGCCTCTCCATATAAAACTTAGAATCGGTTTTTGATATCCACAAAATAATTTGCTGGGATTTTAATTAGGATTGCATTGAGTCTATTGATTGAGTTTGGAAGAACTGACATGTTGACAGTATTTACTCTTCCTCTCCGTGAACATGGAATATATCTCTGCTTATTTAGTTATTTAATTTCTGTCATCAGAGTTTTGTAGTTTTCCTCATATAGATCTTGTACATATTTAGATTTATATCATCATTTTGGGAGGTGCAAATGTAAATAGTAGTATGTTTTTAACTTCAAATTCCACTTGTTTATTGCTGGTATATAGGAAAGCAGTTGACTTTTGTATATTCACCTTGTATCCTGCAACCTTGGTATAATTATTAGTTCCAAGTTTTTTTTGTTTTTGTTTTGGGGGGTCAATTCTTTAGGATTTTCTACAATGGTTGGGCATGTTATCTCTGAACAGAGACAGTTATATTTCTTCCTTCCCAATCTGTATTCCGTTTACTTCCTTTTCTTTATGTTTTCTTGCATTAACTAGGACTGTCAGTGCATTGTTGAAAAGGAATGGTGAGAGGAGCCATCTTTGCTGCCTTCTTGATCATTGTGTGAATTCTTCTAGTTTCTGACATTAACTATGTTAGTTGTATTCTTTTTGGTAGATGCTCTTTATCAAGTTGAGGAAGTTCCCCTATGTTCCTAGTTTGCTGAGAGTTTTTAGCATGAATGGGTTATTGGATTTTGTCAGATGCTTTTTCTGCATCTATTGATATGATCATGTGATTTTTCTTCTTTAGTTATTGATGCAGTGGTTAACATTTATTGATTTTCTAGTTGAACTAGCCTTGCATACTTGGAATAAACCCCACTTTGTCATGGTGTATAATTTGTTTCTTATATTGTTGGATTCAGATTGCTAATTTGTTGAGGATTTGTGTATCTATGTTAATGAGAGGTATTGGTGTATAGTTTTCTTGTAATGTCTTTGGTTTTGGTATCAGGGTAATGTTGGCCTCATAGAATTGAGGAAGTACTCCCTCTGCTTCTGTCTTCTGGAAAATATTGTAGAGAATTGTTAAAATATCTTAAATATTTGCTAGAATTCACTAGTGAACCCATCTGTGCTTGGTGCTTTCTGTTTTGGAAGATTATTAATTATTGATTCCATTTCTTTAATAGATATAGTCCTAATGAGATTGTCTGTTTCTCATTGTATGAGTTTTGGTAAATTGTTTCTTTCAAGAAATTGATCTATTTCATTTAGATTATCAAGTTTGTAGGCATAGTTACTCATAGTATTCCTCTATTATCCTTTTAATGTCCATGGAGTCTATACTGCCCCCTCATTCATTTCTGATATTAGTAATTTGTGTCTTCTCTTTGTTTAATTCATAGTTATCCTTGCTAGAGGCTTTTTGATTTTATTGCTATTTTGAAAGAATCAGCTTTAGGTTTTACTGATTTTGTCTATTTGCTGTTTTTAATTTGACTTCTGCTGTGGTTTTATTTTTTTTTTTTTTCAGCTTAATTTTGATTTAATTTGCTCTTCTTTTCTAGTTTCCTAAGGTGGAAGCTTAAGTTTTTGATTTGACTTTTATTCTCTTCTGATATATGTGTTCAATGTATAAATTTCCCTTTAAGCACTGCTTTCATTGTGTCCTGCAACTTTTGGCAAGTTGTATTTTCATTTAGCTCAAAATTTATTTTAAATTCTCTTGAGATTTCTTCTTTGATCCATGTGCTAGTTAGAAGTGTGTTATTTAAAATGCAAGTATTTCAGAATTTCCCAGTTATCTTTTTGTTGTTGATCTAGTTTAATTCCACTGTAATCTGAGAACATACAGACCTCAGGAGGGCTCTTCTATCTGTCTCTTTCTCTGGTCTCTGGTAAACTTCTAACTGGTGTTCCTTTAGTTTGTTGCTCTCGTGTAGTTACCAGTGTCCTCTTAATTGTTTACCACCAAAATTTCTGTTCTTTTTGGGAGTAGTTTTAGGATTGAACTTTCCCCAGTGTGTTCCAGATTAAGTTGGTTCCCTTGGGGATACCTCTGAGCTCTCTGTTATTACAGCCTACCTTTGCCCCTTGGCAAAACCTCTGCACTGCTGATCTGGAGCTGAGGGTAGAGGAAGTGGCTCGCATTTCTCAGAGTGACACCGCTTCTTAGTGAGCAGGGTTGCTGACCTAGGGTAGTAGCCTCTGGTTTTCCTAAGTGACTATGTCACCCTCAGGTTAAGTCTTCCCTTTGTGCTGTATCTCTGGAGAAGCTCTCTTCCCATTTTATTGTCCCACTCTTATCTGCAAAAATATCTTCTAAAAATCCACAAAAAGAGGTTGCTGAGATTTTGATTGGGATGGCTTTGAATCTATAGATGAGATTGGGGAGATTTAATATCTTACTGAATCTTCTGATTCATAGACATGGTATTTTTCCTATTTAGATCTTCTTTGGTTATTTCATTAATATTTTGTTGTTTCTAGCATATAGATGCTGCTTTGTTAGATTTATATATAAGAACTTAATTTTGGGGGATGTTATTATAAATTGAATTATTTTTATTGTTTAATTTCAAGCTCCAATTATTTGTAACTCTGTATAAGAATATGGTTGACTTTTGTTTATTGACCTTATATTCTGCAACCTTGCTAAACTCACTTTTTAGTTATAAGCGTTTTTTTTTTTTTTTTTTGGTAGATTGAGATTTTCCAGATGGACAATTATGTATTCTGCAAATAAAGGCCTTTAAAATTTATTTCTTCCCAACATGTGTGCCTTATAATTTTTTTTCTTGCTTTATTGAACTGGTAGGCCTTCCAATACAGTGTTGAGTAGGGTAGAGAGGGAGGGCATACTTTCCTTCTTTCCAGTATCTGTTACCTATAGGTCTTATATAGGTGCTCTGTATTAGGTTAAGCACTTCCCATTCTGTTTATAGTTTTGTGAGAGTTTTTACCATGAAAGTATGAATTTTTCAAGTTCCTTTTTCTAAATCTATTGAGATGACTGTGTGGTCTTTCTTATTTAAATTGTTGATATGGAATTTCATTGATTTTTGAATGTGGAACTAACCTTATATTCCTTAGATGAACTTGATTGTAATACAGTTTTTAAAATATTACTGGATTTGATTTGCTAACACTTTGTGGCAATTTTTACATCTATTATATTCATTAGATATATTGATTTGTAATTTTCTGGTAGTGTTTCTCTCTGGATTTGTGAGCAGGATAATACCGGTTTCATATTTGGACCATGTTCACTACTTTTCTTTTTAATGGAATTGATTGTATAGAATTGGTATTATTTCTTCCTTGATTGTTTGGTAGAATTTACCAGTGAAACCATCTAGGCTTGCAGTTTTCAGCTTTAGTAGGTTAGTAACATCCCAGTCCAATTTATTTAAAAGATATAGGGCTATTTGGGTTTTCTTGAGCAAGTTTTGGTAGTTAGTCTACGTCTTTTAAATAATTATTCCATTTCATGTAATTTATCAAGTTCATAAGCATAAAGTTGTTTGTAGTATTCCTTCATTTTCCTCTTGAAGTCTTTGGCATTATTTGTGATACTGATGATTTATAGTTTCTTTCTCTTCTGTGGGTTTTTGTTGTTGTTTGCTTGCTTTGGTCAGCCAACCCTAGGCACAGTTGAAAATCCATGTATAACTAACTTATAGACGGACTGTCTATATCCACAGGTCCTCCATATCTGTGGATTCAACCAACCGTGGATCATGTAGTATTGTAGTATTTACTATTGAGAAAAAAAAAAAAAAACTTTGTATAAGTGGAGCCATGCAGTTCAAACCTGTGTTGTTCAGTGTTTTCAATGTACCAAGTTTTGGTTTTATTGATTTTCTTGGTTTTTTTTTGTTTTGATATCTGTTCTAGATCTTCTTATTTCCTTCCTTTTGCTTGCTTTATTTGCTCTTCTTTCTCTAGTTTCTTTAATGCAAGCTTCGGTTACTGATTTTAGGTCTTTATTATTTTCCAATATAGTTATTTAGTGCTATAAATTTCCCCATTAGCACTGCTTTAGCTGCATCCCACAGATTTTGATGTATTATATTTTCTTTGTCTTTTAGTTCAGTGTCTTTAATTTTAATTTCCCTTTAGACTTTCTCTTTGATCTCTGCTATTTAGACATTTGTTGTTTACTTTTCAGTTATTTGGGAATTTTCCAGATATCTCTGTTATTGATTTCTAGTTTAATTTTATATTTTAGAGTGCACTTTATATTATTATTTTTTAAACTCAGTGAGATTTGTTTTATAGACCAGAACATGATCTGTCTTGGTAGTGTTACACATGTGTATTTTAGAAGAATATGTATTTTATTGTTATTGTTTGGTGTGTTCTATAATTATATCAAGTTGGTTGATAGTGTTGTTCATGCCTTCCATATTTGTTCTGGTTTTCTGACTGTATTATTAACTTTTTAGAGAGCAGTGTTGAAATCTCAAACTACTTTTGAATTTGCCTATATATCCTTTCACATCTATGATTTATTTATTTCACATCTATATATCCTTTCACACCTATGATTTATTATTAACTTTTTAGAGAGCAGTGTTGAAATCTCGAACTACTTTTGAATTTGCCTATATGTCCTTTCACATCTATGATTTATTTATTTCACATCTATATATCCTTTCACACCTATGATTTATTATTAACTTTTTAGAGAGCAGTGTTGAAATCTCGAACTACTTTTGAATTTGCCTATATGTCCTTTCACATCTATGATTTATTTATTTCACATCTATATATCCTTTCACACCTATGATTTATTATTAACTTTTTAGAGAGCAGTGTTGAAATCTCGAACTATTTTTGAATTTGCCTATATGTCTTTTCACATCTATGGTTTATTGTCTTCTGTATTTTGAGAATCTGTTGTCAGGTGCATATGCATATGGGATTATTATATCTTTTGGGGGCTGTCACCCCTTTATCTTTTCATAATGTTCCTCTTTATTCTCTGATAATCCTTCTTGTTCTGTTGTTTGATTCAAATTAGTATAGATTCTCATCTTTTTTCTTTGGTTAGTATTTCATGCTATGTCTTTCTTCATGTTTTACTTTTAATGTTTTTGTATATGTAAAGTTTGTGTGGCTGTGTGTTTCACAGTAAGTAGGTTGGTGGTTGGGTTTTTAGGTCAAATAGTTAGAGTAAATAGATAGGTGGGTTGGCTTGTGTTTTATCCCATATGACAATGTCTGTCTTCTTTTGGTGTTGTTTAGACCATTCCAATTTTAAAAATCAACTGTTTTTCAGATAAAACTTACATACCATTTAATTTGCTCATTTAAAGTATACAATTAAATAATTTTTAGTAAATTTAATGAGTTCTGCAACCATTACCATAATCCCGTTTTATAACATTTTCACTATCCCGGTAACATCCCTCATACTAGTTTACATTTAATCTCCATTTCCACCTTTAACCCCAGGCAAACACTAATCTACTTTTGCTTCTACAGATTTGCCTTTTCTGGATCTTTCATACAATTGGAATCATATAACTTGTAGTCTTTGTGTTTGATTTCTTTTACATAGGTTAATTATTTTGAAGTATTTCATTCAGTATCTCATTTGTTTGCACATAATGTTCAGTTGTATGAGTATACCAGTTTTTGTTTCTGTATTAAACACTTGAGAGTTTGGGTTGTTTCTGTTTTATTGGCTATTATAAATTATGCTTCTGTGAACGTTCACATGGAAATCTTTGTGTGAGTATGTTTTCATTTCTCTTATGTGTAAATTGTAGGATCATTTGGTAATTTATGTTTAACTTTCTAAGAAATTTCCAAATTCTCTTTCAAAGTAACTTTAGCATACTATATTCCCACCAGCAATGTAGGAGGGTTAATGATTTTTACATTTCTGTCTACATGTTACTGCATTCTATTGGAGTAAAATTGCATCTCATTGTGGTTTCAATTTGCATTTCCTTAATGACTAATGAATTAGGGAATTTTTCCTGTTTTTTTTTTTTTTTTTTTTGTCTGCGCCCTGTGGCTTGCAGGATATTAGTTCCCGGATCAGGGATTGAACCCACACACTCGGCAGTGAAAGCGTGGAGTCCTAACCACTGCACCGCCAGGAAATTCCCTCCATGTTTTTTTATTAGCTTTTCATATATCTGTTTTGATGAAATGTCTATTTAAATATTTTGTCTGATTTTTAAGTGGATGTTTGCCTTCTCATTATTGAGTTATAACAGCTTTTGGTGTATTCTGGACACGAGTCTCTTACCAGATACATGATTGGCAAGTACAGTTGACCCTTGAACAGTGCAAGAGTTAGGAGCACCAATCCTCCAGGCAGTCAAAAATCCACATATTAAACTTTTGACTCCTCAAGAACTTAACCAGAAGACTTACCAATAAAATAAATAGTTGATTAACACATGTCTTATGTGATATATGTATTATATACTGTATTTTTATAATAAAGTAAGCTAGAGAAAAGAAAATGTTACTAGGAAAATCATAAGAAAAATACATTTACAGTACTCTACTGGATTTATCGAGATCATAAGCTTATGTCATCTGTTTACTAGATGTCTATCAGTACCTCCATCAGTATTATATGATACAAAGCATGTAGATGTTATACATATTACTAACACTAGATACCAGAAATGAAAAGATAATGTGAAAAAAGAAATTAACATATAGTTACAGATGTAATCATTTACGCATTGACAATGAAGAAGCAGCAATATGATTGCATTATGGTAGCCTAGTGTAATCAATATGATAGCCTATACAATACTGAATGAAGTGTTATAAAAATTTTATGGCATATAGTATTACAGTCATATTCATTATACAGTATTTTTTTCATAATACAGTATTGGAAACATCGTTGCATTAAAAAAAACACCTGTGATGACAAACTGATGCACAGTTTCTCTAATTACAAGAGAGAGGTATTCCGTACGGTGATGTAGTTCTTTAAAAGCAGAGTTAGAAAACAGTAAGAAAAGTAACCCCAAAATCTAGAACTAATAAGCAAGGATAAGAAGGATGCAGGATACATTTAGAATATACAAAAGTCAATTATTTTCTTTTTTCTCTTTTTTCCTTTAAACCTTGTTTTGTTTTTTTAATTCTATTTTTTTAATATATAGCATGTTCTTATTAGTTATTTTATATATATTAGTGTATATGTGTCAATCCCAAGCTCCCAATTCATCCCACCACCACCATCACCACCCCTGCTTTTCCCCCTTGGCATCTATACATTTGTTCTCTACATCTGTGTCTCTAGCCTTGTAAACCAGTTGATCTGTACCATTTTTCTAGATTCCACATACATGCATTAATATACAATATTTGTTTTACTCTTTCTGACTTACTTCACTCTGTATGGCAGTCTCTAGGTCCATCCACGTCTCTACAAATGACCCAATTTTGTTCTTTTTTATGGCTGAGTAACATTCCATTGTATATATATACCACATCTTCTTTATCCATTCATCTGTCGATGGGCATTTAGGTTGCTTCCATGACCTGGCTATTGTAAATAGTGCTGCAGTGAACATTGGGGTGCATGTGTCTTTTTTTTTTTTTTTTTGCGATATGCGGGCCTCTCACTGTTGTGGCCTCTCCCGCCGCGGAGCACAGGCTCCAGACGCGCAGGCTCAGCGGCCATGGCTCACGGGTCCAGCCACTCCATGGCATGTGGGATCTTCCCGGACCGGGGCACGAACCCGCGTCCCCTGCATCGGCAGGCGGACTCTCAACCACTGCGCCACCAGGGAAGCCCACATGTGTCTTTTTGAATTATGGCTTTCTCTGGGTATATGCCCAGGCGTGGGATTGCTGGGTCATATGGTAATTCTATTTTTAGTTTTTTAAGGAACCTCCATACTGTTCTCCATAGTGGCTGTATCAATTTACATTCCCCCCAACGGTGCAGGAGGGTTCCCTATTCTCCACATGCTCTCCAGCATTTGTTGTTTGTAGATTTTCTGATGATGTCCATTCTAACTGGTGTGAGGTGATACCTCATTGTAGTTTTGATTTGCATTTCTCTAATAATTAGTTATGTTGAGCAGCTTTTCATGTGCCTCTTACAATTATTTTCTTATATGCCAGCAATGAACAATTGGAATTCGTAATAAAAAAAAAATACCATTTCCAGTTGCACCAAACGAAAATGAAGTACTTAGGTGTAAATTTAACAAAATAAGTACAGGGTCTGTTGATGAAAAATATGTACAGGGTCTGTTGAGGTCAAAGAAGATCTAAATAAATGGAGAGATACTTTCTGTTCATGGATTGGAAAGCTCAAGATTGTTAAAATGTCAAATTTTCCTACCTTGAGCTGTAGATTCAATGCAATTTACATCAAAATTCCACCAGAATATTTTGTCGATATTCATAAGCTGATTCTAAACCTTTTATGGAAAGGCAAATTATCTATAACAAGTAACAGTGCAGAAGAAGCACAGAGTTGGAGGGCTTATACCACTTGGTTTCAAGACTTACTGTAAAGCTATAGTTATGACAACAGCATGCTACTGGTAAAAGGATAGGCATATAGATCAATGGAACAGAATAGAGTTGAGAAACAACCCATACAAATATAGCAAACTAACCTTTGACAAAGGCAGAAAGGCTGTACAATGGTAAAAGGATAGTCTTTTCAACAAATGGTGCTAGAACAATTGTATGTCCACAGGTTAAAAAGTGAACCTATTTTGAGGCCCTCACCCTTCACAAAAATGAACTGAAAGTGGAACACAGACCTAAGTAGAAAATGGAAAACCGTAAGACTTCTAAAAGAAAATACGGGAGAATATGTGAATTCGGGTTTGGTGATGAGTTTTAGATATGACATCAAAAAAGAAATTGATAAGTAGGACTTTATTAAAATTAAAAATGTTTGCTCTGGAATTCCCTGGTGGTCCAGTGGTTAGGACTTGCACTTCCACTGCACGGGGCCTGGGTTCGATCCCTGGTCAGGGAACTAAGATCCCATAAGCCGTGCAGCGTGTCCCAAAAATTTAAAAAAATGTTTGCGCTCATAAAACACTGTCAAGAGAATGAAAAGACAAAAACCATAGACTAGGAGAAAATTTTGCAAACCCCATATCTAATAAAGGACTTTAATATACAAAGAGCTCTTAAAACTCAACAATAAGAAAACAAAAAAAACAATTAAAAATTGGCCAGAAGATCTGAACAAACACCTCACCAAAGAAAATACAGAGATGACAAATGAGCAAATGAAAAGATGCTCATTTGCAATTAGAGAAATTAAATGAAAAAAAAAAGATATCCCTATACCCATAATAGAATGATTAAAAAAATTTTAAACCTATAAATACCAATTGCTGGCAAGAGGAAACTCATTTTTAGTGTATTTTTTAGTTTATTTTAAAATTGTTGCTCAAGAGATTATAATATGCATATTAACTTGAAATCATCTACTTCAGATTAATACTAAGTTATGTCCAACATTGTATGGAATCTTCCAATAATTCTTTTTTTGCACGCTCTCTCCTTTGTGCTGTAGCCATACAAATGAGGCCTTTACATGTTGTAACCCAACAATGCTGTTTTATACTTGTTTTGTATTTGTATCTTTTATGCACTTCTCATTTTTTTTTAGCATCTTTATTGGAGTATAGTTGCTCCACAATGGTGTGTTAGTTTCTGCTTTATAACAAAGTGAATCAGTTATACATATACATATGTTCCCGTATCTCTTCCCTCTTGTGTTTCCCTCCCTCCCACCCTCCCTATCCCACCCCTCTGGGTGGTCACAAAGCACTGAGCTGATCTCCTTGTATGCATTTCTCTTTTAAATCATTTTAGAAGAAAAGGGTAAAAAATATATTCTATCATTTATATTTACCCATGTAATAAGTTTTCCTGGCCCTGTTTATTTCTTTGTATGGATTTGAGTTAGTCATTATTTTAAACAGACTTTACCTTTTTAGTGGAGTTTTAGGTTCATAGGAAAATTGAAAACAAGGTACAGAGATTTACCATATACCCCTTCCCCTACACATGCAATGTTTCCCCCATTATCAACATTTCCCACCAAAGTGGTACTTTTGCTACAACTGATGAACCTACATTAACACATCATCATCCAGGGACTTCCCTGGTCACACAGTGGTTAAGAATCTGCTTGCCAACGCAGGAGACACAGGTTCAAGCCCTGGTCCAGGAAGATCCCACGTGCCATGGAGCAACTAAGCCTGTGCACACAACTACTGAGCCTGTGCTCTAGAGTCTGTGAGCCACAACTATTGAGCCTACGTGCCACAAGTACTGAAGCCTGTGCACCTAGGGCCCATGCTCCACAACAAGAGAAACCTCCGCCATGAGAAGCCCGTGCACTGCAATGAAGAGTAGTAGCCCTCACTCGCCACAACTAGAGAAAGCCCGTGTGTAGCAATGAAGACTGAATGCAGCCAAAAATAAATAAATAATAAATTTATTAGGAAAAAAACCACATCATCATCCAAATCCATAGTTTACATTGGGATTCAGTGTACTGTTGTACATTATATGGGTTTGCACAAACTTATAATGACAATACATCCAAGATTAAACTACTATACAGAATCTCTGCCCTAAAAATCCACTGTACTTTCCCTGTTTATCTCTCCCATCCCCTAACCTCTGGCCACCACTGATCTTTTTACTGTCTCTATAGTTTTGTCTTGAATGATGGTTTTTTTCCCTTAGTTTTCCACCTTACTTTGGAGTTTCTGTCAACCTATGTTCGAGTTTCCTGATTAGTCATTTGTGTTGAGTCTACTTATGAGTCCATTAAAGGCATTCTTTGGGCTTCCCTGGTGGCTCAGTGGTTGAGAGTCCGCCTGCTGATGCAGGGGACATGGGTTCGTGCCCCGGTCCAGGAAGATCCCACATGCCGCGGAGTGGCTGGGCCCATGAGCCATGGCCGCTGAGCCTGCGTGTCCGGAGCCTGTGCGCCACAACGGAAGAGGCCACAACAGTGAGAGGCCCGTGTACTGCAAAAACAAACAAAAACAAATAAGCAAAAGGCATTCTTCATTTCTGCGTTTTAAATTTCTACCATTTTTATATGATTCCTTCTTATAGTTTCTATCTGTCTTCTGACATTACCTATGTGATCTCGTCTGTTGCCTACGTTTCAAACGTATTATCCTAGTTATTTAAAATTCTCTGTTAGTTCCCACATCTCATATCTGAGTCTGGTTTTGAAGATTGCACTTTTTCAGACTGTTTTTTATCACTTTATTTTTGTTTACATTATAATTTTTGTTGATAGACGTTATATAAGATAGTAGATGCTGAAGTATATATTTTTTATTCTTTGAGAAAAACATACCTTTCTTTTGTCTAGGCTATTAATGTGGAATTTTGTATCCAATTAGTGAGAATTGGGTTGGTTTTGAAGCTTGTTACTATGGTTTCCCTCAGTGCACCAGAGATTTTGAACCATGTAATGATACTTTGTTTTCATGTCCCTGCTTGGCTTTGGGTTTCTTTCTTTGCAATGCTTCCCAGAGAGGGTCTGTCTCCTTCAGTTTTCCCCTGTGTATTATTTTAATTTTAAGCCGGCACTGTGATTCTGGGTCTTAGAGTATGGCCTTCACAAGTCTTCTTGCACCTTCATATTTAATGCTGTTCCCAGCTTGTATTCCTGTTCCTCCTCCAGGGCTAAAGCTTTGTTTTTTCTCCCTTACCCAGATGTATTTGGTTTCCACCACTGGGTTTCCCCACGTTGTGCATTTAGGCTTTTGTTCCTTAGGGGAGATAGTCCTGGTATTAATTTTTGTCTGCCCTCTATTCCTCTACCCAGTTCTTCAGGCCACAAGTTTTAGTGATCTTACTTTGAGATTAAGTACTTTTTCTTTGGTAAGAGAGATAGGAGAGATGCTTCTGGGCAGGATTTCAGCCATAGTTGCTGCTCCCCTTCCCCAGATAGCACAGAGGGAATCTTTCTCTCTGATCTTCCTTGTGGCCATCTGTTGATAAAACTGCAGGCCAGTACAGCCTGACCCTTGTTTTTGAAACCTTGAGGGGCTTCTCCTTCTTGTGGAATCCCGTACTTGGCCATTAGCAGTTTATTATAATTTTTAGTTTAATATTCCTACCTGCTTTTATATGACTTTCTGTGGCATTCGTTCCAGTAATCAATTGCTCATTCTATCTTTCCCTGTAGGCACCTTCCTTTCTCTAAATTTCTTTATAATTCTTTGCCACAATGGCTTAACTTCTGAGGTCAAGAAAATCAAGTTGTCAAGATTTTGTCTTCTCTTAAGGAACATAGTGATGCTTTTTCTAACTTCCTACATGTCTGAGCTTTGTTGTCTTTGTTAATTTTGTTTGTTGATGTTTTTCATTTTTTTCTTTTGCATTATTTGACCATTTTTTTTAGTATTGCATTTTAAAGTTCTTTTTTAAACTTTTGGTTGCATCTCTTAAATTTGCTTTGCTGTTGTGGTTGCTGTAGGGATTACACTATACATACCTAGCAATCACCTAACAGTTTGTATAGATTTTATGTTTTACCACTTCAAGTAAAACACAGAAGCCTTAACATTCATATAGATCTCTTTATACTCCCCCAGTGGTTTTTTTAATAGTTGCCATGTGTCTTACATTTATATATTTTGAAGGCCCACCAGACTGTGTTATGATTCCTTTCGTATTTTAGAGTCTTACATATTTTAAAGAATTTAGGAGGAGAAAAATAATCTGTTAGTTATTTACCAGTTCCATTGTTCTTCCTTCATTCCTAAAGATCCTAGCTCCCTCTGGACATTATTTACCTTCAAGAGTAAATAGCTCTCTATCATTTCATCTCAATGCTGCTTGAGATGAATTCTCTTCATTTTCTTGCATCTAAGGATGTGTTCATTTCACCTTCATTCCTAAAGGACGTTTTCACTGGATAAAGAGGTGTTAGATAATGAAACCATTATTTACTTCTTCTTTCAGCACTTTAAATAAAGATGTTTTTCTACTATGTCCTCCATCGTTTCTGAAGAGAAATTTGCAGTTGTTTGAATCATTGTTTCCCCATAAGGAATGTGTTGTTTTTTGTAGCTGCTTGGAAATTTTTTCTTTATTTTTTAGCAGTTTGACTAATATTTTTGGGTGTGTTTTTCTTTCGGTTTATCTTGTTTGGGTTTGCTGAGGTGGTTGAATATGTGGATTTATCTTTCATCAAATTTGGAAAGTTTTTGGCTGATATTCCTATGAACATTATTTGCCTGCACAATATTTATCTCTTTCTGGCATTCTGAAGACTTGTATGCTAGGCATTTTTATAGTGCCCTATAGGTCCTGAGTGTATGTTTTGTTTCAACCTTTTTTGTTGTTGTTCTGTTGCTCAGAACAGTAATTTCTGTTGATCTGTCTTCAAATTCAGATTCAGTGACATTTTCTTCCTGTCTCTATTCTGCTATTGAGATCTCAAGTGAATTTTTTTTATTGTAGATGATGTATTTTTTAGTTAAAAATTTTCAATTTGTTTCTTTTTAAGCATTATTGAGGTATTATATCATACCATAAAAATTATTCATTGCATTTGCACAATTTACTTATTTTCAGTAAATTTGTATAGTGTGCAGCTGTCACCACAATCCAGCTTTAGGACATTTCACTGTTTCAAAAAATTCCCTCAAGCCTGTTTATATTCAGTCCTGTTCCTGTCCTCAGCCCCAGGCTACCACTGATCTGTCTAAAATTAACCTTTTCTGGATATTTCATATAAGTGAAATCATATAATATTTATTATACTGAGTTTGATCCCCCTTCACTTATTAAAATCTCTCTTCTTTTTTTTTGGCCGCGCTGCACAGCTTGCAAGGTCTTAGTTCCCCAACACCAGGGATTGAACCTGGGACCATGACAGTGAAAGCGCCGAGTCCTAACCACTGGACCACCAGGGAATTCCCAAAATCTTTCTGAGGTTTATCCTTGTGGTAGCATATATCAGTATTTTAGTCCTTTTTTAGAGCTGAATATTATTCAATTTTATAAATATACTACATTTTTATTTTTCCATTTAGCACTTGACAGAAAGTTAAATTGTTTCCCCTTTTTGTTTTTCTTTTGACTATTAATAAATGCTGCTGTGAACATTGATGTACATATTCTTGTATGTTTTCATTTCTCTTGTGTAGATTTTTTGGAGTGGATTACCTGGGTCATAGGGTAAGTATTTATTTAGCTTTTAAAGAAACTGCCAAATTGTTTTCCACAGTGGCTGTGCTATTTTACATTCCCACCTATAATATATGAGAGTTCACATTTCTCCACATCCTCATCGTCACTTGTTGCTCCCTGTCTTTTTGGTTATAGCCATTTTAGTTTGTGTGAAGTGGTATTTTGTTGTGGTTTTATTTTGCATTTCCTTAAACTCTAATGAGGTTGAGCATCTTTTCATTTGCTTATTGCTCATTCATATGTATTTGAAGGAATAACATTTAAATCTTTTCCATTTCTAATGTTTTTCTTATTGCATTGTAAGAGTTCTTTATATCTACAGAGTTTGGACACAAAGTTATCAAAAATATGATTTTCAAGTATTTTCTCCCACTGGGTGGCTTGTCTTTTCATTTCCTATAGTGTCTATCTGAAGCACTAAAATTTTTAATTTTGATGAAGTCCAATATATCAGTTATTTTCTGTATCTAATCTTTTATCAGTGTTGTACTGTCTTGATTACTGTAAATTTAAAGTAAGTTTTAAAATCTGGTAATGAAAGACCTAATACTTTTGTTTTTCAAAATTGTTTCTGGTATTCTGAATTCTTTGCCTTTAGGATCATTTGCCATTTTCCACACACACACACACACACACACACACACACACACAAAAGCCTGTTGGTATTTTGATATAGATTGCATTGACTTTATAGATCAGTGTGATGAGTGTTGTCTTCATAATAATATTGCATGTTCCAATCCATGAATGTAGATTTCCATAAATTTCTTTCCATTTATATATCTCAATTTCTCCAAGAAGTGTTTTGTAGTTTTTAATGTATAAATCTTTTCTTTTGTTAAATGTATTCCTAAATGTTTTATTCTTTTTGATGCTATTCAGAATGGAGGTCTCTTAATTTCATTTTTGGATGGTTTATTGTAGTGTAGAAATACAATTGATTTTTGGGTTTAAATCCTGTATCCTATTGCTTCCTAAACTTCTTTGTTAGTTGTGTAGTTTTATTATGGATTCCTTAGGATTTTCTACATATAGGATTATTTCACCTGCAAATAAGGGCAGTTTTACTTCTTTCTTTCTAATCTCATCTTCTTTAATTTTTTTCCCCTTATTTACTGCCTAGAACTCCCAATACAGTGTTGAATAGAAGTAGTAGGAATGGGCATTCAGTCTTTCACCATTAAGCATGGTAGTAACTATAGGTTTTTGTTTTGTAGATTTCCTTTATTAGGTTAAATCAGTTTCTTTTCATTCTTAGTTTTTTGAGTTTTAAAGTCTTGAATGAGCTTGGAATTTAGTCAAGTGCTATTTTTGTGTTCATTGAGATGATTATGTGGTTTTTCTTTTGGAATTCAATGTATTTAACTACATTTATTTTTGAATTATGAAACAGGCTTGTATTTCTGGGATAAACCTTTGTCAAGATACATTACCCTGTTTATATGTTGTTAGATTAGATTTGCTAAAATTTTGTTAATTGTTGCATTTACTTTCATGAGGGATATTAGTTTGTAGTTTTCTTATGTCTTTGTGAGGTTTTAGTATCAGCCTGATTGTGGCCTAATTCATTAAACTGAGTTGGAGTGTAATACTTCTTCAGTTTTCTGAAATAATGTTTGAAGAATCCATATTATTTCATCCTTACATGTTTAGTAGAATTCACCAGTGAATTCATCTTAGCCTGATGTTTTCTTTTGGGGAAGATTTTTAACATTTATTGTAATATCTTTAGGTTATATACATATATTTGAGTGAGCTTTGATAGTGTGCATCTTTTAAAGAATATGCCCATTTCACTTCAGTCATTGAATTTATTGACATGAAGTTCATAAAATTCACTTATCATTTTTTTATATCTATGTAACCGGGTGATGTCACCTTTCTCATTTGTGGTAATGCTGTCCTGCCTTCTCTTTTTCTCTCTGTTTTCTCATCAGCCTGGCTAGAGGTTTATCAATTTTATTAATCTTCTCAAAGATCTACATTTTGGCTTCATTTATTTTCTTTATTTTGTGTTATCAGTTTCATTGATTTTTATTTTTTTAGGCTGGTTTTTTTTTTTTTCCTGCTTATTACCTTTAGTTTAATTTGCTCTTTTTCTAGTTTCTTAAGGTCAGGTCACTGAGTCAAGACTTTTCTCTCTCACATAGGGATTTTATGCTGTTTTCTCCTATGTACATCTTTGGTGACTTCCCACAAATTTTGATATATTGTTTTAATTTTTATTATGTTCAAAATACTTTCTAATTTCCATATTGAATTCTTCTTCTTTTATCCATGAGTGTGCTATTTAGTTTGCATACATTTGGGAGATATTGGGGGATATTCCAGAGATCTTTCTGGATTATTATCTATTTTAATTCTCTTATAGTCAAAGAATTTGCTTTATATGATTTGCATTATTTTAAATTTACTTAAGATTGTTTTATGGCCCTGGTTATGATTTATCTTAAAAATGCTCAGTGTGTGCTTAAAAAAGAATGTGTGTCCGCTGTTGGCTGAAGTGTTATATAAACATCAGCCAGGTCAAGTTAGTTGATTGAGTTGTTCAGTCTCTATCTTTACTGATTTTCTATCCACTTTTTCTACCAATTATGGTGAGAAATATATTGAAATCTTTAAATATAATTGCAGTCAATCTGTTTCTCCTTGAAGTTCTATTAATTTTTGCTGAATTTATTTTGAGGCTCTGCATAGACTTTTGGCATTATGTCTTTCTTAACCCTTTTATCATTACAAGATGAACTTCATCTGTGGTAATATTCTTTGGTCAGAAATCTGCTTTGTCTGCCCCAAAAGGCCTTGGTTTATAGCAAATTAAGCCATGAAGAAAAAAAAACTTGGAGAAAATGAGAATATGATCCAAATGATTGTTGACACTAAACTTGTTCAGGCGAGGTTAAGAGTGCAAGAAGTAGGAGAGTTGATGAAAATGTGAGGACTTTAAATTTTTTAATATCTCTGAAAATTCACTTTCTTTTCACTTGAGAAAATTACAGCCTCCAACTAAGGCAGAAACTTTTGAATTCTTTTTAAAGATAAATTTAAGTTTTAAAATAACTTTTATGGTAAAATACACCACAAACAGAATTTGAAAGAAAACTAATTTGTATTGCACACAAAAGGTAAAGGGTTTCTATCTCTGCTATTCCAGAGAGTTAGTAAGAAAAATAGTAGATTAATGGATAAAAGATATGAATAGATAATTCCATGGAAATGCCTATCCGAATCAATAATAAGCATAGAAAATATACTGAAGGAAATGCAAGTTATAAGTGCAATATCCTTTCTTATCTGCTAGATTGGTATAAAACTAAATAGACAACTACTATTGGCAGTGATGGGCAAAGGATACTTTTGTATGTTGGTTGTGGAACTGGAACTGTGAATTGTCACTCTCTTTTTTGGATCTGTAGGGCCTTCCATACAGGAAGCCAAGCTCTTCTACTTTCTGGAGAGCACATTTCTTGCCTAGATATCACAGCAGTGGCCTTGAGTTCTGTCTTTGTTTCTGGTATCTGAGGAATTTCTTCTCTTCTCTTTGATCTTTCTTATGTACTTTTGTCAGTGTGTTCTATTTTATCCAGCATTTCTACTTTGAGTTGGGTGAGGGGAGGTTTCCCATAGCATTCTTAAGTTCACCATAGTGACTGGAATTCATCTAAAAAATTGTCACCAAATTTGTTACCATATCACTCAAAGAGAGAGGTTGTCTTTCAAGTATTAAGGAGACAGGCAGAAATAATCAAATATAAAATTACTCATGGAATTAGCATTCATGAACCTTTCTTGAAAAAGGTATTTAACAGTGAAATATAGTCAACCACGAAGTAAATAAAAATTCATATAAGGCAAGTCAAGGAAAATTTAAAACTAAAGCTTTTTCTCTGCCCTTTGGCCTCCTGTCTCCCCTCTATTGTGCATTGTGTATTTGCATTATGCATCGACCAAACCTCCCCGTCAGCAGAAATACCTGCTCAACCATAAAGAGCAACATTCTCCTAGCACCAACAAGACCACTCCTTAAAAGATAGCATTCCTTCTTAATCTTGTAAGGAGTCACAATGACCCACCATTTTGTACTTGCAGATCTGAATTGTGCAATCTATCTGTGGCATTTAATGTACAGCTTTCTGTCTCAGAAAAAACTGCTTTGACCTCTAATGGGTGGAACAGTTCTCAGATCTTTCTGAGAGGCTGTTCCTCGGTTATAATCCTCAATTTGGCTCGAATAAAATTTTCCTTTTCTTTCAATAGATTGTTGATTAATTTTTTGTCAATTACAGGAATAGAATTAACTGTTATAAAAGGGCTGGTGGTAAACATTGAATCCATGGTAAATGTTGAACTAGAGGAAAAACTGAGGGAGTAAGGTTACACAACAAAATGTGTTATAAGCCCTGAAAGTAGAAATACACCAGCCACAGAAATTTGTCATTTTATGAGTTGTAGAAGTAATTATCCTCATTCTTTTATTCTCATTCTTCATTGTATGGTGTCAATACTTTAAAATTAACATGTGGTAAGAATATATATAATGTTTTACATGCTAATGATTTTTCATCCAAAAAAACATTAGGGTGTCATTTTGTAAGTTATATTTCTTGTGAAATAGCATGTGCAATTCAGCAAGACCTTCACTGTCATTTTTCTTTCTCTCCTCTTTAAAACAAGTAAAATAAAATTGAACTATTTAAAATAAAAGTTCATATAATCCCGTTTTAAAACTTTGAGGTATAGTTCACATATATTAAAATGCATTATCGGGAAGAAAGAAATTTTCCTCTATCCTTACAGGAAGCCTTTCCTCTATCCTTACTAGACCTCTGCTGGTCTAGTAATTAGATTGACATGATTTACAGGAGATTAACAGAAGAAAAATCAAACAAAAGTTTAATAACATGTATACATGGGGCAGACCCAGGAATGTTGAGTAACTTGCCAAAATGGCTGAAGCCTTCACCTTAAATACCATCTTTAGCTAAAGACAAAAGAGGGTGTTGGGGGTAGTGGTTTGGGACTTCAAAGGGAAGGAAGGCAATTCACATGGAGATGGAAAAGCAAATGTCTGGTATATAAATGCAGAGACAACCTGACACAGAGTGGACTCTTGATCTCTAGGCCCTGCTAAGTTTCCTCCCACCACAGCTAGTTCATATTATTTGCAGATAATCTTTGGTGATAGCTCTATTCCAGGAACAGGCCCTTGATCTAAATTCTTTAGGTAGTTTCAGGGTAAGTATAATGACAGTCTTCCAGAGTCTTCTGTTATTTAAAAATAATCAGCCTAAATTAATCCTCATACCAAAGAGAAACATTTTGGGGTGGCAAATTTTGCACCCCTAAAGCATTGTAACCCTTCCATTTCCATCACCTGTGAAAGTTTCCTTGTGCCCCTTTCCAGTCAGTTCTGTAAGCAACGGCACCAAAAACGGAGGAGAGCTTAAACAAGCTTTATTTAGGAACGCTCCCGGCCGAGGTTCACTGGTCCGAGAGAAAGGGGCCAGAGAAGTCGCGCGCGGGTGCAGGCACGAACAAAATTTATAGGGGTGGACGCAGGGCAGGCGCTTGCTGTGTGAGGCAGCCCTTTTTTGGTAATCTCTCGGGTGTTGTGGCAATGTCAGGTGTCTGTTGCATCAGCCTCAGAGCCGTTGGTTCCGCCCCTCGGGGAGCGGGAAGACCGGGGCCGAGTGGGAAGTCCTGGGCCTGCAATGTCAGGTGTCGTCGGTTGCATCAGCCACTTTGGTGGGGGTTCCGTCTGGCTCCCTGGCCCCTTCCCTGGACCTGCTGGCCTTACAAGTTCACTACTCCTTAGCAGCCACTTTGTGATTTAATCTTAGGTTAATGAAATTGTTGGTAACTATGTTTTTAATCTACTTATTTTTTTCTTTTTAATTTTATTTTTTGTACATTTTTATTTTAGTTTTATTGAGAGATAATGGACATATAGCACTGTATAAGTTTAAGGCATACAACATAATGATTAGACTTAACATGCATCATTAAATGATTACCACAATAAGTTTACTGAATATCCATATTTCATATAGATGCAAAATTAAAGGAATAGAAAAAAAAGTTTTTCTTGTGATGAGGACTCTTAGGATTTACTCTTAACAACTTCCATCCATAACATACATCACTGTTAATTTATCACGTTGTACATTACATCCCTAGTACTTATTTATCTTATAATGAGAAGTTTGTAACTTTTGACTGTCTTCATCCAAACCCCACCCCCCGACCCCATCTCTCGTAACCACAAATCTGATGCATTTTTCTATGAGTTACTTTGTTTTTGAAGTATAATTGACCCACAGTACTATGTTAGTTCCTGTTGTACAACATACTGATTTGATATTTTTGTATATTTCAAAATGATCTTCATGATACATCTAGTTACCATCTATCACCATTCAAAGGTATTACATAATTATTGGCTATATTTCCCACACTGTACATTTTATAGCAGTGACTCATTTATCGTGCAACTCTTAATTCCCCTCACTGATTTCTCTCCTCTCACTCCCTCCCCTCTGGCAAACATCTGTTCTCTGTATTTATGTTTCTGTATTATGTTTGTTCATTTGTTTTGGTTTTTAGATTTCACTTAGAATAATACTCTCTAGGTCAAGATTTCATTCTTTTTTATGGCTAAGTAATATTCCACTGTGTGTGTGTGTGTGTGTGTGTGTGTGTGTGTGTGTGTGTGTATGTGTGTGTATCCCACATCTTCTTTATCCATTCATCTATTGAAGAGCCCAGGGTGTCCCAAACCTGGTGTCAGCCAGCTGGTGAGCAGGCTGGATCCTAGGGCAGCTGACTGAGGGGTCCACAGTGTCTCAGAGCTGGTGTTGGCCTGCTGGTGGGCGGGACCAGGTCCCAGGAATCCTGGGACTAGTGCCAGTCCATTGGTGGGCAGAGCTGGGTCCCGAGGTTTTTGACTACAGGGCCCTGGGGAATCCTGGAGCTGATGTCAGCCCCTCTGGTGGATGGGGCTGGGACCTAGGGTGTCCCTGGGTTGACACCAGCCTCCTGGTAGGTGTGGTGGGTCTTGACACTGGTAGGCCATGGGTCTGTGGTGGTCCTAGCGCTGGTGTCTGCCCACTGGTGGGCACCACCAGGGTCAAGGGGGTTCCGGGGTTGGTGCCCACCCACTGGTATGTGCAGCCAGGGCCCAGGGTGTCCTGGGGCTAATGCCAGCCTGCTGGTAGGCAGAGCCAGGTCCTGATGTCTCTGGCTGCAGGGCCCTGGGGGTCCCAGAGTTGGTGTCTGCCCACTGGTAGGCGGACTGGGTCTTAATGGCTGGCTGTAGGCCCTCAGAGGTCCCTGGGCTAGTGCCGGTGCACTGGTGGTAGCCCATGTCTGAGGGTGGCTGGTGCTCAAGGGGTCCTAAGGCAGCTGGTCTGCTGGTGGGTGGGTCTGTGTTCCCGTGTGAGTAGCTGCTTGACCTAAAGCATCCCAGAACTGATGCCAACAGGCTGGTGGGTGGGGCCAGTTCCATCCCTAATAAGCTAGAGGGAAGATTCCAAAATGGCATTTTCCAGCACCAGTATCCTCCTGATAGAATGAGCTCCCCAAAATGGCTGCTGCCAGCATCTGTGTCCTCAGGGTGAGCTCCAGTTGCCTCCTGCCTCTTGTAGAGCCTCTCCAAGATCAGCAGGAGGGTCTGATCCAGGCTCCTTTCAAATTACTGCTTCTTCCCAGGGTCTCAGAGTGTGTGAGATTTGGGGTGTGCCCTTAAAGAGTGGAGTCTCTTTTCTATCCTCTGGTTCTCCTGAAAGTAAGTCATCTAAATTTTTTAAATGAAATATTTCAAACGGAATATATTGGCAGTGAGAAACTGAGTGCTTGTTACTACTACCCTGCTTTAACAGATCTTAAATGTTATATTTGTTTCAGATTTTTAAAAACTTTAAGCAGTACAGTTGAAGCCCCCCTCTTCATCACATGCCACAAGTAAGTCCTATTCTGAAGTCATATATCCTTACCATGTGTTTTTTTTAATACTTTTACTGCTTAGTTATATAGTAATGGTTTTTCCATGCTATTAAACTTTATTAAAATTCTATCATATTTTATGTATTCTACAACTTTGGTTTTTTTCACTCATTTTTGAGATACGGGATATTCAGCCACTATGGAGTAGTATAGCCATAGTAGTTATTTACAATGTCTTTTCTGGTTGGTGCCATACTAGTTGTTAAATATTTTTAATATCTTACCCTGGGATTTATCTATATTGATAAATATATTAATCTAGCCAATTCATTTCAGTTACTGTACCATATTCCACTTGGTGAAAATACAATGGATATGTTAGCCTACTGATGGATGTTTAGGTTGTTTCCAGTTATTTACTATTAAATACAAAGCTGCAGTAAAATCTTTAGAGGACTTCTTATGCACATATGAGAATTTCTTTAGTGTTTTTATTAAAGTGAAATTATGTGTATGTAAAGTGAAATATGTGTTACTCTCCAGAGTGATTGTTCCAATTTACGCTCTCACCAAAGAGTATGAGAATATTGGTTTCTCAGTAACATTTTCTTTTCTCTCCTTATCCCTTTCCCCCGTGCTTATGCTTTTCAGCACTTTTGTTATTATTTCTTTAAAAAATTTGCCAACATGATGGATATGAAATTATATCTGGTGCTTTAATTTGCATTTCACTAATTATTGGTGATGTTGAAGATCTTTTCATAGGCTTATTAATGATTCTGGTTTCCTTTTCTTAAGTTTCTTTTCACATCATTTACTGTTATCTATTGGGTTGTTTTGTCTTTTAGTTTTGTTAATTGATTTGCGACAGTATTGTTTTTAATATTCTGGATAAAAATTTACAGTAGTTTTTTAAAAATGTTATGGATGTCATTCCTTTTTTAAAAATTTTTCATTCAAAAATATTTTTAAACTTATGGAAACTTACCAAAATAATATAAGGAACACATGTATTCTCTTATCAAGATTTGTCTATTGTTTACATTTTCCACTACTAGTTTTACCTTTTGTGCTCCTCCCTCTCCACTCTGTATAGTTTTTTTTTCTAGAACATTTGGCCCTTTACCCCTAAATACTTCAGTGGATACTTTCTAAGAATAGGGTTGTTTTTGTTTTTTTTTTATAACCATAATACATTTGTCTACCTCATTTGTCTAAACTATCCTTCATATTTCATAACAATGTTCTGTATAGCATTTTTACCCCATGTAGTCCTGGATCCAGCCTAGAGATAAATATTATACTTAGATGTGCCAGTTTATTTTCCTAGGAGGGGCTTATCCCATGTCACACATCATTTATTAAGATTCCCCCAACGTTGCTGCCACTCATTGATCCCTACCTTGCCTGAACTCTTACAACAGTCAGACTAAAAACTTTGTTTTAGCGTTTAACTATACAAGGTAGTGCCATGAAGAAAGCATAGGCTTTGCTGACAGCCAAGAGAATGCTGGAGTTCTCTCAGAGTAAATTGACCAGCTGAAGAAATCAGACCAGTATTTACAGTTGGGAATCTCCATTGAAATGACCCAACCATGTCATTCTACCATGAAGAACAAAGATTAACAAGCCCCACCTATATACCTAAAACTTCCAATCAGCTTTTCATTCCAGTCCCTTAGATATGAACAGACAACCATGGATCACTCCACATTTGAAGAAAATCTTTAAGCAGAAAGGCAGAGACCAAAATGAACAAACCAACAGCAAGCAATTAAAGACAAACAAACAATGCAGAGAACAGAAGAAAATGTTTTAATTATAATAAATTCCTTTAGAGAGATGAGAGAAAACTTTGCATCCATGAAACAATAAAATGCCAGGACTTCCTGGGTGGCGCAGTGGTTAAGAATCCACTTTCCCATGCAGGGGACACAGGTTTGATCCCTGGTCCGGGAAGATCCCACATGCTGCAGAGCAACTAAGCCCGTGTGCCGCAACTACTGAAGCCCACGCAGTCTAGGGCCCTTGCTCCGCAACAAGCGAAGCCACCGCAATGAGAAGCCCGTGCACTGCAACGAAGAGTAGCCCCCTCTCGCTGCAACTAGAGAAAGCCCGCACGCAGCAACAAAGACCCAACTCAGCCAAAAAAAAAAAAAAAAAAAGCCATGTAAAGGAATATTTAAAGGACCAAAATGAGCTCTTAGAAATTAAAAACATGATAACATAAATGAAAAAGTCCATAAGTGGATTGAAAGATAAACCAAGGAAATGTCCCAGATAGTAGAACAAAAAGACAAAGCTATGAAAATAAGAGGGAAAAGTTAAGAAAATTAGTGGATTAGAACAGGATATCTAACATCCAAATAAAGGAGAGAGAGCAGAGAATATGGAGGAAAGGAAAATATTAAAATAATTTAAAAAATTTTCTCAGAAATGTCAGATGTGCATTTTCAAACTGTATCAGCGCACTAAGTGCCCAGCATAGTGGAAAAGAAAGACCAACAGCAAGGGACATAATTGTGACATTTCAGAACAATGGGAATCAAAAGAAGATCATAATAACTTGCACAGGGGGTGCGGGGGGGAACCATGTTGCATGAAAAGGACAAGAATAAATATATCTTTGAACTTGCGAGTAAAAACACTGGAAGCTGAAGGATAATGGAGTAAACGATTTGAAAATATTTTTAACCTAGAATGTTATACTCAACCAAATAATCAAGTGTGAGAGCAAAACAGTTCATTTTCAGACACACAAGTTCAAAAAAATTGTATCTCTTACACACCCTTTCTCAGAAAGCAAATGGAGGCTGTGTCACACCAAAACAAGGCAGTTAATTACAAGAGAGCAACGTGGAATCTCGAAAACAGGAAACAAACATGGGGGTATTTTCCAAATGTCCAAAAGAGGACATTTCTGTTGGGAATGTGAAATGGTACAGCTACTGTAGAAAACTATATGGCAGTTCCTTAAAAAATTAAGCAGAATTGCCATATGATCCAGCAATTTCACTTCTAGGTATAGTTTCAGAATAAGTGAAAGCAGAGACAGGTATTTGCACACCAATATTCATAGCAGCATTATTCACAATAGCCAAAAGGTTGAAACAACCTAAAAATTCATCAACAGGTGAATGGATAAACAAAATGTCATGTATACATACAATGAAATATTAGTCTTAAAAAGGAATGAAATTCTGATACATACTACAACATGGGTAAACCTTGAAAATATTATGCTAAGTGAAACAAGCCAGCCACAAAATGGCAAATACTGTATGATTCTACTTATATGTGGTACCTAGAATAGTCAGATTTATAGATACAGAAGGTAGCATAGTGTTCTGGGGGTGGGGGGCTGGTGAGGGAGAATAAGAATCATTGTTTAATTGGTGCAGTGTTTCAATTTGGGATGATGAGATGGATGGTGGTGATGGTTGCCCAAAAATGTGAATGTACTTAATGCCACTGAATTGTACATTTTTAAATGGCTGAAATAATAACTTTTATGTTACGTTTTTTATACCAAAAAATATACTTAGTTGTCATGTCTTTGTAGCCTTCTTTAATCTGCAGCATTTCCACAGCCTTGTAAAACTGTAGTACAGTATGGCAACCAGAATATTCACATTGTTGATGATTCCATCACAGTGTAGTGAGGTATTTTGAGATCATGAAAATATCTTGCACCCTATCAAAATATCTCCCTGGACTTAGCCTTTATCCTTGCCCATTCTTTACTGTGAATGTTTTGCAACTCTAGCACTTCCTCCAGATTTACCAGTCAAGCCTCAGCATAATATTATAAGCACAAGACCTACCTTCTCTCTGATTTATTTATTATTATGAGGGATTGAAATTCTTAGCTTTTTTCCATGGTTAATATTTCATTTTGTTTCTTAATTATTTTTTTGCTCAAAATGTTCTAGATATGGCCCATGGGAACCCCTTAAAACTGTTTCTTATGTGCTTGTAATATGTCCCCAACATTTATTTGAACATTTCCTTACTTTTGTCATCATAAGACTCATACCTATCCTGCCTCATCCTGCAATTGTCTCTTTCTTCTAGGAGCCTTGGTTCCTTTTAGTGGAGGAATAGTATTTACAAACCAAGATCTCGGTGCTTGGTTGCTCATTGCTCCTGAGCTCTTTTCTTGTTAGCCCTTCCTACAGAGCTAGGAAGTACGTACATATATATACACAGATACACAGATATATATACACTAAACATATACATATTTTATTTCTGTGTGGGTTCATACTGTACCTTTAGTTCTAATCCATCCCTATAGTGTTCTTTCTTGATTTTCCCCATTCTATAATTATCTCTTCCTTCTATGCACAGTGAGAAAACTGGCTCCCAGCAACATCAAAAATATTTACGCAATTGTGCAGTCTTACAATGTACCTAAAGTATTTTCAAAATTGCTTCACCAAAAAGCCAATAAACAAACCCACTAAGAATAGTTAAGGGTTTATTTTCACTACTGCTCCTCGCCCCCTGACACCCCCGCATCCCCCAAGACTGAGGGTATACTGTCAGATATTGTGTTTATAAGATACTTGAATGCATCCTTTCTTCTTCCCTCCCTCCCTTCTTTCCATTCTTCCCCTTTCCTTGCCTATTTCCCTGCCCCTTCCTCTTTCTCTTTTTCCCATCCCATTTGCTTCCTTTTCTTCTCTCCATATGGTTATGGTGTAAACACAGAATGTAACTATGTTCATTTGTTTAGTTTTAGTTTTCCTTCCATCACGTTCTTACTGATATAATTTTATTTTTTGAATATTTAGAGTAGTAATGTGCTTTAATAAGTTAAGTGTACAAAAGATTACACTCAGAGAAGTGTCATTCTCTCCTATATCCGTTCTACCTCATTTGCTTCCCCATCCCTTATTGATGACTCAGTTCATTGTTTTCTGGTTTATTCTGCTGACACAGATATATGTTTTATTTTCCCTTCTCACACAATAGGTAGCATGATATATTTGTTCTTTAACATATTGTATTTTGAGTTTTCCTTTCAATACTACTTTTTGGAACCTACTCCATATCAGTTCATAATATTCCTTTTTTATTTTTTGAATGTATGAAGCATCTGTAGTGATGTTCCTTATTTAATTCCTGATATTAGAAATTAGTTTTATTCCTTTCTTTATCAATCTATCTAATTTATCAGTTTTGATATTTTTTTGTTTTCTCTATTTTTCAGTTTTTTATTTCAGAGATTTCTGCTCTTACCTTTATAATTTCCTTTTGCTTGCTTTGAGTTTAACTTGTCTTCCTTTCCTGCTTTCATAAGGTAGAAGTTTAGGTCAGGTGTAGGCAAAGTTTTTGTTAAATGGCAGCATAGTATTTTAGCTTTATGGACCGTATGGCCTCTCACAATTGCTCAGTGCTGCTGTTGTGGCAGAAGTCGGCCATAGATAATTTAAGTGAATGGATGTGGCTGTGTTCTGGTAAAACATTATTTACAAAGACAACACAGGCCTGGGGGCTGTAAATCAGTGAACCCCCCCCCCCCCCCACACCGGCTTAGATCATTGATTTGAGACCTTTTTTTTTTTTTGGCTGCGTTGGTTCTTCATTGGTACACGTGGGCTTTCTCTAGTTGCAGCGAGTGGGGGTTACTCTTCGTTGCAGTACGCTGGCTTCTCTTGTTGCAGAGCACAGGCTCTAGGCGCGCAGGCTTTAGTAGTTGCCACATGCGGGCTTAGTAGTTGCCGCACATGGGCTCTAGGGTACGCGGGCATCAGCAGTATGGCGCGCAGGCTCAGTAGTGGTGGCTCGTGGGCTTTAGAGCGCAGGCTCAGTAGTTGTGGTGCAATGGCTTAGTTGCTCTGCAGCATTTGGGATATCTTCCCAGATGAGGGATCAAACCCATGTCCCCTGCATTGGCAGGCGGATTCTTTTTTTTTTTTAACATCTTTATTGGAGTATAATTGCTTTACAATGGGGTGTTAGTTTCTGCTTTATAACAAAGTGAATCAGTTATACATATACATATATCCCCATATCTCTTCCCTCTTGCGTCTCCCTCCCTCCCACCCTCCCTATCCCACCCCTCTAGGTGGTCACAAAACACCGAGCTGATCTCCCTGTGCTATGCACCTGCTTCCCACTAGCTATTTTACGTTTGGTAGTGTACATTTGTGCGTGCCACCCTCTCACTTTGTCACAGCTTACCCTTCCCCTCTCACCGTATCCTCAAGTCCATTCTCTAGTAGGTCTGCATCTTTATTGCCATCTTGCCCCTAGGCTTTTCATGACCATTTTTTGTTTGTTTTTTAGATTCCATATATATGTGTTAGTATACGGTATTTGTTTTTCTCTTTCTGACTTCCTTCACTCTGTATGAGACTCTAGGTCCATCCACCTCACTACAAATAACTCAATTTCGTTTCTTTTTATGGCTGAGTAATATTCCATTGTATATATGTGCCACATCTTCTTTATCCATTCACCATTTTATGGACACTTAGGTTGCTTCCATGTCCTGGCTATTATAAATAGAGCTGCAGTGAACATTGTGGTACATGACTCTTTTTGAATTATGGTTTTCTCAGGGTATATGGCAGGCAGATTCTTAACCACTGCACCACCGGAGAAGTCCCAAGACCTTCCTTCTTTTCTAACATAGACATTTAAAGTCATAAATTTCTTTAGCTGCATCTCACAGATTTAAAACATATTTTAATTATTATTCAGTACAAAATGTCATCTGATCTTTCTTGTAGTTTTTTGACTGAGTCAATGTTCATTTAAAGGAATGTTTTATTTCTAAATATTTGGGGGTTTCCTAGTTACCTTATGGTTTGTGTTTAATTCTGTTGTGGTTAAAGAACATATTCTTTACAGTCTTAATGTTTTAGCTTGTTTTTTTTTTAATTTAGTTAATTTATTTTTGGCTACATTAGGTCTTTGTTGCTGCACACGCAGGCTTCCTCTTGTTGCAGCGAGTGGGGGATTACTCTTCGTTGCGGTGCGTGGGCTTCTCATTGTGGTGGCTTCTCTTTGTTGCAGAGCACGGGCTCTAGGCCTGTGGGCTTCAGTAGTTGTGGCTTGCGGGCTCCAGAGCACAGGCTCAGTAGCTGTGGTGCACGGGCTTAGTTGCTCCATGGCATGTGGGATCTTCCCAGACTGGGGCTCAAACCCATGTCCCCAGCATTAGCAGGTGGATTCTTAACCACTGTGCCACCAGGGAAGCCAATCTTAATGTTTTTATTTATATTTCTACTGTATTATGGTCCAGAATATTGTCCCTCTTGGTAAACCTACCTTGTGCAATTGAAAATAATGTGCGTTATGTCATTTTTGTTGTATTATCTAACAGTATCAATTGAATCTAGGTGATTGATAACGTTGTTCATATCTTTTATGCATGTATGCATTCCTGAATTTTTTTTTATGACTGTGAATTGCTGACAGAGGTTTAAAATTAGCAACCATGAGTGTAGAATTACCTTTTATTTTGTCAGTCTTTAGTTCATGTATTTTGATTTAGTTCATGTATTCTGTTACTGAGTGCAAATACGTTTATGATTGTTGTGTATTGTTGAATCAGTACTTTTTTTAGTCTTAGTCCTTCTTGCTTTCCAGTAATAAGTTTTGTTTTTAAATCTGTTTTATCTACTATTGATACAACTATTTTAGTGAACTTAGCTTATCATTTCCTTCTGATATTGTTTTTACACCCACTTCAGTCTATTTGTGTTTTATATTTAAAGTTCACCTCTGTATTTCATATTTAGTTTATGTTAGTTTTTAAATTGATTTTTAACAGTCTCTGCCTTTTAAGTGGAGCATTTATTCCATTAACATTTATTGGAATTATTGCTGTGTCTCTGCTGGGGTCTGCCATTTTATTTTTGGCTTTCTATTTGTTTCCTCCATTATTAGTTTCTTTGTTCCTCCTTTCTTGCTTTTCTGGGAGCAGTTGAATTGTTTTAGAATTTCATTTTAGTTTTCCTATTTAGCTTATGTTTTGTACATTATTTTTATAGTGGTCTTCCTATGAATTACAATGTTCATTCTTATGAAGAACCGAATTCCAACTCTAAGGTAAACCCAAATTATAAACTAGCATTTGAGAATTTTAAAGTGGGCACTTTTATTCTCAATGAAGTGAAACAACATATTTTCTTTTTAAAATATTTATTTATTTTTATTGGTGTATAGTTGCTTTACAATGTTGTGCTAGCTCCTGATGCACAGTGAAGTGAACCAGCCATATGTATACACATATCCCCCCCCCCCTTTTGGATTTCCCTCCCATCCAGGTTGCTACAGAGCACTGAGTAGATTTCCCTGTGCTATACAGCAGGTCCTTACTAGTTATCTGTTTTATACCTAGCAGCATATGTATGTCAATCCCAGTCTCCCAATTCATCCCAGCCCTCCTTCCCCCTGCAGTGTCCACACGTTGAAACAACATATTTTCAATGCATGAAAATCTCAGTAGAAAAATGGAAATTCTCCACAAGGAACTCATGAAAAGGAAATAAATGGAAATGCTGGAAAGCAACAATGTAATTTCTGAAGTGCAGAGTTCATTGAGGGGATTTAACTTCTGTATGTGTATAGACGTGACAGAAGAAAGAGTAAGTGAGCTTGGAGCCAGATCAATAAAAATTATCTTAGGTGAGGAAACGAGTAAAAAAAAGAATGAGAAAAACTGAACAGAGCCACGGAAACCTGTTAGATCACATCAGTCAAACATATGTGTAATTGGGATATCAGAAGAGATGAAAGAGACAAATGGGGAAAAACATTTTTTAAATGAAAAATTCTCAAACTCCATTAAATGTAAAAATTTGCAGACAGAAAATGCTAAATATGAAGCATGATAAAGGTAAAGAAGGCCACCTTAGGCACATCATAATTAAAGTGTCTGAAGCCAAACAAAAAGTGTAAGCTTAGCAACACAAAAATGACATATACATGGGCATAATGATCATATTACTTTCTGACTTCTCATCAGAAACCATTTCAGCCAAACTGCATGGAACAGCACCTTTAAAGTTGTGAGCGAAAAAAAAAGAAACAAACCTGTCAATCCTTAATGTATATCCAGTGAAAATACTCAAAAATGAAGATGGAATAAAGGCATTTTCAATAAAAGAAAACTAAGAGTATTTGTTGCAAATGGATCTGTATTACACCACAAGGTAAAGAAGTACTTAAGACAGAAGTAAATGAAACTTCTTGAAAACTTGGATCCTCAGAAAAGAATGAAGGGCATTAGAACTGGTAAATATCTGGGTAAGTAAAGAAGTACTTAAGACAGAAGTAAATGAAACTTCTTGAAAACTTGGATCCTCAGAAAAGAATGAAGGGCATTAGAACTGGTAAATATCTGGGTAAATGCAAAGTTTTTTTTTTTGCCTTTTCTCTCTTCATAGCTTTATAAAGCAAATACCTTATTAAAAATTTAAATTGTAACATCGTTGTATTAGGTCTATAACATACATGTATGTATTATATATAAAAAAGTAAAATAAAGAACAGGGGACTATGAGCTTATAACATTGCAAGATATTGTGAAGCAATACATTATTAACTGCAAATGGACTGTGATGTAGTAAGCTTTTACGTACAGTTGGGTCTGTTTTCTGGACTTTTCTGTTCCTTTCCATTGACCTCTCTATTCAGGGGCTAGTACCACACTCCTGATTATATAGGCTTTATAGTATATTATAATAATTTGTCAGGTTAGTTCACTCATGGAGCTCTTTTTTTTCTTCAGTGTTTTCCTAGAAATTTATGTGGGTTTATTTTTCCAGTTGAACTTCAGGATCAATTTGTGTAGCTCTGTAAAACTAATTTTTGGGGATTTTGGGGGGAGGATTTTATTAAATTTATAAAATTATGTTTATAAAATTTATAAACTTATAAGTGTTGTCTTGAAGATCTTGGGACATCCTAATCTAAACACAAGGGATGTCTTTTTATTTATTTAAGGCTCTTTTTGAATTTTTAATGTGTATTTTATAGTTACCTTCATATATATTTTAAACAGTTTTTGACCTGCTTATTCATAATATTTTATCCTTTTTGTTGCTGTTGTATTTGGGGCTTTACCATAATGCCCTCTAACACAGGGGTCAGAAAGTTTAAGGACCAAATCGAAGGTGTTTTATGCTTTTCAAGTCCTGGTCTTTCACACTACTTAACTCTGCCATTGTAGCACAGAAGTCACCTTAGACAATTAATAAATGAATGAGTGTGACTGTTTTCCAGTAAAACTTTATTTATAAAAACAGGCACCAGGACTTCTGTTTCAGAAAGTGTGACATAGATACATTTCTCCCTGTTCCTCCACTCTTAAGTACACTGTAATCCCTGGAAATAAGAGGCAACTCAAGGAGTACTCTGAAAAGTGGAAAGAGGAGCTCTGTTAATATGTTGGTAAGGTATGTGCGGAGAGGAGTAGCATTTATATCCCTGTGATTAAGTCTCAGTCTTTTAGTGAGCCTGTGCCCCTTGTCTGTGACCTTACCAAGTGATTCTTCGGTTTTTCCCACTTGAGGTGAGACAGGAAGGCTAGAAAGGGCTGGATTTGGGTACTTCCCTTTTTTCTGTCAGAGGCTCAAAGGGACTGGAGTTGGGTATTTTCTTTCCTCTATGTCAAAGGCTGTAGGGAACAGAAGTTGGGATTTCCCTTACCCGAGGTCTGTTTGACTGTGATAAAATGTTTCCCTTGACAGTGTGCCTTTTTTAAGGAGAACAGAATGCTCTGGGTGTATTTGAAAGTGGTCCAGTTCAGAACTGAAAGAGTAATTCAACATTTGGAAGTCAATCATGTAACTAAAAAAGAAAACATGTTATATCAATATGTACAAAAAGAAAAGCATTTGACATAATTTAAAACCTATTCATAACAAAAAATGCTTAGCAAATTTGAAATAGAAGGCAACCTTATTAATGTGATAAATTGAATCTCCTAAACACTGATAGTAACATCAGTATCAACCATTAAAGACTTAATGGTTTCCCCTTCTGTGAACAGGAAGTAGGCAAGTATGTTAGATTTCACCATGACTATTCAATTTTGCACTGGAAGTTCAACCCAATACCATAAGGCAATAAAAAACAATAAAGGGCATGCATTTCAGTATACTAGCTGTGAATATTTGGAAATCAAAATTTAATTAACAGTACCATTTACAATGGCACCCCACCCCCCAAAAAATCCCATGAAATATAGGCAAATCTTGCTTTACATAGTATTGTGGGACTGTAAAAATGACTGCTACCTGAAAGCAGTATTAATTAATGGAAAAATTACTGTTGCTCCATTACCTAAAAAATTTTTTGTCAAAACATTAAAAATTCTTACTGTCAATCACAAATGTATAGGAAATTTAAAGCATTAGTTAAGCTAACAGTTATTTACTATATTTTAATATGAAATGTTAGAAACATTTAAAATTAGAGTGTTTTATTTCATTATAAAAATTATCAATAGTAGATTTAACAGTGCTTACTTTCTTCTCGTATAATTTGTATATTAGGAATGAGCATCTTTTCTATAGTTTGCTGAATTGTCATTCTTCTTTCTAAATATGGATTTCCATCCAGCATTTCATCTTTCATGCTTTCAGTGTCATGAAATATTTCTGAAAGTTTCTTTAATATAAAAATTTTTGCTGGTATGTCATTCCCTATTGGACATCTTCATCCTTTTCAGCACAGTCACTGTTCTCATTTGTACTGGTAAGTTACTACAGGTGCATATCTAAAGGTCAAATGATATTGTCAACATTTCCATGGTCAGCCAATTATGTTATAACTATGTTTACATTAATTTCAAATTTCCCGTCAGTGTTAACACTTTTATTACTGCCCTTCTATTTTTTTTCTTGGCCATTTCCTTTTTTGATTATGTATTTTCGAAGATGTCATATGGGTTCATCCCTGGAAGACAAGGAGGCAACATAACTACATTTTTGCATGTAAACTGAATACCTGATATGCAGTGACTGATCACTAGTAGACTTCAAAAGAAGTAAGTGAGGTTTCTAGTTCCATAGGTAAGGAGCTTGGAGCCACTCCATCCAAAAGATAAGTAAAAAACTAAACAGACTGAAAAATCACCAGTGCTTCTTGTATCTGTAAAAGAGGAGAGGACACAGGGCAAACTATTGCCCACAAGATTGGAGAGAAGAGACAGGTGAATACAGGGAGTCATGGCTTACTGTAGTAGAGGAGCAGAAACCACTGCAGGAACCAGTGCCAGGATAGGAAAACCTGAACTGTAAGTTAAATTGCTGGAGCCTCAGTGTGGACAAGTCTGAGAGGTAAAAACTCCTTGGGAACCCAGTCATAGAGGGATCTCCACAATATTGTGAGATTTACCTCCAGGAGTACATACAGGAGAAAAATACCCTTGTACTTCTGTCAGGGGGAGAGAAAGGAGAATCATTTTGAAATAAGCCAGAGTACTCTGTTCTTAAGAAGACCTGACCTCAGAGGCAACTATTTAACCAGAGCCTAACCTGCTGGGGTATTATCATAGCCTAACTTAACCTGGGGAAGGGGAATACCCAACTCCAGCTTACTGTAGCCATCCTGTCCCACCCAAGGCAAGAAGAATAAAACTGAGAAGCTGTTGTGAAGTTACATAGTCCAGAGACATACGGTCACTGAGAGATCAAAATCTAATTATAGGACTGTAGAATGTTTCCCCTTCCCTCACGCTTCACCATCCCATTACTAAAGCCTTGTTATAGCAGTTCCTTTTACATTGTATGTCATGTCCAGCTATCAAGAAAAAATTACAAGGCATACCTAAAGGCAAAAAACCCAATTTGAAGATGCAGACCAAGGACCAGAACCAGAGATGGCAGGTATATTGGAGTTATCAGACCTGGAATTTAAAACAACTATGATTAATATTCTAGGGGCTCTAAATGGGTGAAGTAGACAGCATGCCAGAAGAGACGGACAGTGTAAGTAGAGAGATGGAAATCCTAAGAAAGAACCAAAAGAAGTGATAAATATAAAAAACACTATAACAGAAATGAAGAATGGTTTTGATGGGCCCCTTAGTAGACTAAACAAGGCTCAGGAAAGAATCTCTGAGCTCAAGGATATAGTAATAGAATTCTTGAAAACCAAAAGCAAAGGGAACAAAAGACTGAAGAAAAAAGTAGAATATTGAAGAACTGTGGCACAACCACGAAGTGTAACATACATGTAATGGGAATACAAGAAGAAGAAGTAAAGGAACCGAAGTTATATTTGAAGTAATAGTGACTGAAATTTTCCCCCAAATTAATGTTAGACACCACAGCACAGATCCAGGAAGCTCAGAGAACACCAAGATAAATGGGCCAAAAACTATACCTAGGAATATCATTTTATAAAACTACAGAAAATTAAAGCTAAAAAAAAATCCTGAAAGAAGCGAGAGGACTATGTTAAGGACTCTAGTGGGTGACGTAGACAGCATGTAGGAACAGATGGGCAATGTAAGCAGAGAGATGGAAATCCTAAGAACCAAAAGAAATGTTAAATATCAAAAACACCATAAAAGAAATGAGGACACCTTTATAGAGGAATAAAAATAAGAATCACATCTGACTTCTCAGAAATGATAGCAAGAAAAGCATGGAGTGAAATATTTAAAGTGGTTAGAGAAAAAAACCTGGAAACTAGAGTTCTGTACTTTGCAAAGTTATCCTTCATAAGCGAAGAAGAAATAAAGAAGAAATTGAAGGTCCATTTTTTGCCAGTAGACCTTTCAGGAAACGTTAAAAGAAGTGCTTAGAGAGGAGGAAAGTGATAAAGATTGGAAACTCGGATCTACATAAAGTATCGAAGAGCCTTGAAGAAGGAATGAGTGAAGGTGAATAAAAAACTTTTTTTCTTATTATGAATTGATCTAACAGGTAATAGTTTGTTAATAATAACACTGTGTTCAATCGTGTGTACTTTTATATATCATATGCATATATGTTTGTGCTTATGTATACTTACGTATAAGTGAAATTAGTGAAAGCAATGATATAAGGTACAGGAGGGAGGAATTAGGATTATTTTGTTATTAAAAGGTACTCACACTACCGGGAAGTGATATAATGTTGTTTGAAAGCAGACCTGGATTAATTGTAAATGTATATTGCATTGTGGCAAGCACTAAAAAAAAGTTACAAAAGAAGTATTAGCTGATATGCTAATAAAGGGGAGAAAATGGAATCTCATAAAATGCTCAGTTAAAACCACAAAAGGCCAAAAAAATTAAAAGACAAAAATAAGAACAGAGAAAAAGTGCAACAAATAGAAAACAGGAACAAATATGGTAGATGTTAAACCAGCTATATCAATAATCACTTTCAACATCAGTGTTCTAATTGCACAAATTTGGGTGTGTTCAGAGTAGGTCAGGTAACAAGAGCCAACTATTTGCTTCCTAAAAGAAGTGAATTATAAAGACACTTACAGATAAAAGTAAATGGGTGGGCTTCCCTTGTGGCACAGTGGTTGAGAGTCCACCTGCTGATGCAGGGGACATGGGTTCGTGCCACAGTCCAGGAAGATCCCGCATGCTGTGGAGCGGCTGGGCCCGTGAGCCATGGCCGCTGAGCCTGCATGTCCGGAGCCTGTGCTCCACAGCAGGAGAGGCCACAGCAGTGAGAGTCCCATGTACCGCAAAAAAAAAAAAAAAGTAAATGGGTGGAAAAGATATATCATGTTAACACTAGTGAAAAGAGAGTAGGAGTACCTCTATTAATTTCAGATGGAGGAGATTTCAAAGAAATTAAAGATGTCAGGGATAAAGAAGGTCATTACATAATGATAAAGGGGTCAATTCTCCAAAAAGATATAACAGTCCTTCCCGTGTATACACTTACCAACAGAACATCAAACTATTTGAGGCAAAACCTATGCAAACTACAAAGAGAAATAGACGAAACCATCTATTAGTTAGAGACTTCAACACCTCTCTTTCAGAAATGGACAAATCCAGCAGGCAGAAAATCAGTAAGGACATAGTTGAACTCAACACCACCATCAATCAGCTGGGTCTAATGAATATCTATAGACTACTTCATTGAACAACACTAAGATTACACATTCTTCTCAAGCTGACATGGAACATTCAGCAAAATGGAAAAAATTTTGGGCCATAAAACACACCTTAACAAATTTAAAAGAATAAAATCAATATATGCTCTCAGACTGCAATGGAATGAGATTACAAATCAATAATTTTCCTGATTAGAAATATCTGGAAAATCTCAAATGTGTTGAGATTAAAAACACTTCTAAATAACACATGTGTTAAAGAAGCAGTATCAAGTGAAATTTTAAAATATTTTTAATTAAATGAAAATGAAAACTCTACTTACCAAAATTTGTAGAATGTAATGAAAGCAGTGCTCAGAGAATAATTTATAGCACTGGATATGTATTTATAGAAAACAAGAAACAACTAAACTCAATCTAAGTTTCTACCTTAGGAAACTAGAAAAAAAGCAAATTAATCTAAAGAAGAAAAATAACAATTAGAGCAGAAATTAATAAAACTGAAAACAAGAAATACAAAAAGTAAATGAATCCAAAAGTTGGTTTTTTCAAAAGATCCATGAAATTCATAAGCCTCTAGACAGACTAAGAAAAATAAAACAGAGGACACAAATTACTCATATCAGAAATGAAAGGTGGGACATCACTACAGATCCTGTGGACACTGAAATGATAATAAAGGAATACTATAAACAATTCTGTGCCCACATATTTGATAATCTAAATGAAATGGACCAATTCCTCAAAAGACACAGTTTACCAAAACTTACACAATAAAAATAGACAATCTCAGGAATTCCCTGGTGGTCCAGTGGTTGGGACTGGGTTCTCTCACTGCCAGGGGCCCAGGATCAATCCCTTGTCAGGGAACTAAGAACCTGCAAGGTGCGTGGTGCAGCCAAAAAAAGAAAAAAGATGAGTATAGAAAAAGTTACATTTAAAAAAATAGACAAGCTCCTTAGTCCTATATCTATGAAGGAAATTGAATCAATATTTAATAACCTTCCAAAACAGAAAGCACCAGGCCCAGATGGGTTCACTAGTAAATTCTGTAAGACATTTAAGGAAGGAATCATCCCAGTACTCTACAATCATTTTCAGAGGATAGAGGCAGAGAAAATGTTTCCTAACTTATTCTGTGAGGCCAACATTACCCTAATAGGAAAATCAGACAAAGGCATTACAAGAAAACTGCAGACCAGTATCTTTCATGAACATAGATAAAAGTCCTCAACAAAATATTAGCAAATCAAATACAACAATGTATAAAGAATTATGCATCATGAATAAATGGAATATATAATTGGTATGCAAGGTTGTTTCAGCATTTGAAAATTAATTGTCAGATGCCAGTCCCTGCCCCTGCTGTCCTAGGAGTGTGTACAGGCCACCAGACCTGCACACCCCATATCAAGGGGATAATGGCTAGCACACACTGAGGAAAGAGACAGCAATCATCCAAACTAAAAGCAGCCCCTCCATTCTGGACAAGATGGCAGAGTAGAAGGACTTGTGCTCACCTCCTGTCATGAAAACACCAAAATCACGACTAACTGCTGAACAGCCATCAATAAGAAAGGCTGGAACCTATCAAAAACATATATTTTACATCCAAAGACAAGAATCCACAATGAGATGGTAGGAGGGGCACTTTCATGAAATAATCAAATCCCATACCTTCCAGGTGGGCAACCCACAAACTGGAAAATATATCAGGTTCTCCCACAGGAGTGAGAGTTCTGAGCCCTACGTCAGGCTCCCCCAGCCTGAGGGTTTGACATTGGGAGGAGAAGCCCCCAGAGCATTTGGCTTTGAAGGCTAGCAGGGCATGAGTGCAGGAGCTGCATAGCAGTGGGGGAAACAGACTCCACTCTTAGAGGGCACACACATGGCTTCATGTGCACTGGGACTCAGCACAAAGCAGTGACTCCATAGGAACCTGGGCTAGACGTACTGGCGGGTCTTGGAGGGTCTCCTGGGGAGGCAGGTGTTGGCTGTGGCTCACTGTGGGGGCAAGGACATTGGTGGCAGAAGCCCCAGGAAATATTAATTGGTGTGAGCTCTCATGGAGGTCACCATTTTGGCACTGAGACTTGGCCCCACCCAATGGCCTGCAGGCTCCAGTGCTGGGTTGCCTCAGGCCAATCAGCCAGCAGGCTGGGAACACAGCTCCACCCGTCAGCAGACAGGCTGCCTAAAGTTGTACTGAGCTCACAGCCACCTCTAAACCCACCCCTTGAAATGGCAGGTACCAGTCCCTTCCACCAGGAAGACTGCACAAGCCCCTGGACCAACTTTACCCACCCGGGTGGGAGACACCAGAAGCAAGAGGAACTATGACCCTGCAGCCTGTGGAAAGGGCACCACAAACACAGAAGGTTAGGACTTCCCTGGTGGTGCAGTGGTTAAGAATCACCTGCCAAGGCAGGGGACACGGGTTTGATCCCTGGTCTGGGAAGATCCCACATGCCACAGAACAGCTAAGTCTGTGTGCCACAACTACTGAGCCTGCACTCTAGAGCCCATGAGCCACAACTACTGAGCCCAAGTGCCACAATCACTGAAGCTGTGCGCCTAGAGCCTGTGCTCCGCAGCAAGAAGCCATTGCAATGAGAAGCCCGCTCACAGTAGTGAAGAGTAGCCCCAGCTTGCCACAACTAGAGAAAACCTGCACACAGCAACAAAGACCCAATGCAGCCCCAAGTAAAAATTTAAATGAATAAATTTATATAAAAACAAATGAAAAAAACCCACAGAAGGTTGGACAAAATGAGACGGTAGAGAAATGTGGTCCAGATGAAGGAACAAGATAAAAAGAACAGCTAAGTGAAGTGGAGATAGGCAATCTACCTGAAAAATAATTCATAGTAATGATAGTAAAGGTGATCCAGGATCTTGGAAAAAGAATGGAGGCACAGACCGAGAAGATGTAAGAAATGTTTAACAAAGAGAAGATTTTTTTTTGTTTTCAAATTTGCTTTATTATTATTTTTTAAACATCTTTATTGGAATACAGTTGCTTTACAATATTGTGTTAGTTTCTGCTATACAGCAAAGTAAATTAGCTGTATGTATATTTACATCCCCATATCCCCTCCCTCTAGAGCCTCCCTCCCACCCTCCCTATCCCACTCCTCTAGGTCATCACAAAGCATCGAGCTGATCTCCCGGGAGGTAGAGATATAAAGAACAAACTGTTAAACAGAGATGAACAATACAGTAGCTGAAATGAAAAGCACACTAGAAGGAATTAATGGCAGAATAAATGAGGCAGAACAGATAAGTGAGCTGGAAGACAGTGGTGGGAATCAGTGCCACAGGACAGAATAAAGAAAATGGAATGAAAAGAAATGAGGACAGTGTAAGAGACCTCTGGGACAACATTAAATGCACCAATATTCACATTGTAGGGGTCCCAGAAGGAGAAGGGAGAGAGAAAGGGCATGAGAACATATTTGAAGAGAAAATTAATTAATGTAAACTCTTATATCAACAGGCTAAAAAAAATCACACGATCATAGCAATAGATGCAGGAAAAGCATTTGACAAAATCCAGCACCCATTTGTGATTAAAAAAACCCAAAAACCTTGCAATAAACTAGAAATGCAGGGGGAACTAACTCAGACTGATAAAGATGATCTATCTACATAAAACCTACAGCTTGATACCTAATGGTGAGAAGCTAGCAGCTTTCACACCAAGATCAGATAAAAGGCAAAGATGTCCCCTGTCACCACTCCTTTTTAACATTGTACTGGATTCTAGCTAAAGCAAAGACAAGGAAATTAAAGGAACACATTTTGGATAGGAAAAAATATAACTGACTTTGGTTGGAAATGACATGTTTGTCTATGTAGAAAATATGAATTGACAAAACTAAAACCAAAAATACCTTCCCAGAACTGAAACAATTATAGAAAGGATTCAGGATACAAGGTTCTTCAGTCACTTTCTTAGACACCAGCAACAAGCAAGTGGAATTTGAAGTTAAAAACACAGGTCTGTTTACATTCATACTCTCCAAAATGAAATTGGTATAAATCTAACAAAATATGTACAAGATCTATATGGGGAAAACTATAAAATTCTGATAATAGAAATTAACTGATTTAGTGGAGATAGTATCAATACATGTTCATGGATAAAGAAGACTCAACATTTTCAAGATGTATGTTTTTCCCAATTTGATGAATAGCTTCAAGGTAGTCCTAATAAAAATTCCAGCAAGTTATTTTGTGGATATCAACAAACTGATTATAAAGTTTATATGGAGAGACAAAATACCCTGCATTACCAACATGTTATCTGAGGAGAGCAAAGTTGAAAGATTCACACTACTCTACTTCAAAACTTATTTTAAAGCTACAGACAGTAATCAAGATAGTGTTGTATTATTCCCCCCAATAGACAAATAGATTAATGAAACAGAATAGGTAGCCCAGAAATAGACCCAAGTGAAAATTGATATATATGACAAAAGAGCATATATATGATATATATGCCAGTATGGTACTGGCACAAAAACAGAAATATAGATCAATGGAACAGGATAGAAAGCCCAGAGATAAACCCACGCACATATGGTCACTTTATCTTTGACAAAGGAAGCAAGAAGATACAATGGAGAAAAGACAGCCTCTTCAGTAAGTGTGCTGGGAAAACTGGACAGCTAAATGTAAAAGAAGGAAATTAGCACACTCTCTAACATCATACACAAAAATAAACTCAGTGTTGATTAAAGACCTAAATGTAAGGCTGAATACTATAAAACTCTTAGAGAAATATATAGCAGAACACTCTTTGACATAAGTCACAGCAACATCTTTTTTGACCCACTGCCTAGAGTAATGAAAATAAAAACAAAAATAATGGGACCTAATTAAACTTAAAAGCTTTAGCACAGCAAAGGAAACCATAAACAAAATGAAAAGACAACCCTCAGAATGGGAGAAAACATTTGCAAATGAAGCGACCCACAAGGGATTAATTTCCAAAATATACAAACAGCTCATGCAGCTCAATATCAAAATAAAAAACAACAAACCCAATCTTAAATGGGCAGATGATCTAAATAGACATATCTCCAAAGAAGACATACCGATGGCCACGAGACACATGAAAAGATGCTCAACATCACTAATTATTAGAGAAATGCTATCAAAATTACAATGAGGTATCACCTCACACCAGTCAGAAAGGCCATCATCAAAAAATCTACAAACAACAAATGCTGGAGAGAGTGTGGAGAAAAGGGAACCCTCTTGCACTGTTGGTGGGGATGTAAATTGGTATAGCCACTATGGAGAACAGTATGGAGGTTCCTTAAAAAACTAAAAATAGAGCTGCCATTTGATCTAGCAATCGCACTCCTGGGCGTATATCTGGAGAATACCATAATTTGAAAAGATACATGCACTCAATGTTCATTGCAGCACTATTTACAATAGCCAAGACATGGAAGCAACCTAAATGTCCATTGATGGATGAATGGATAAAGGTGTGGTACATGTATACAAAATAATGCCATTTGCAGCAACATGGATGGACCTAGAGATTGTCATACTGAGTGAAGTAAGTGAAACATAGACAAGTATCATATGATATTGCTTATATGTGGAATCTGTAAAAAAGGTTACAGATGAACTCATTTACAAAACAGAAGTAGAGTCACCAATGTAGAAAACAAACTTATGGTTACCAGGGGATAAAGGGGGGGAGGGATAAATTGGGAGATACACACTACTATATATAAAATAGATAACTAATTAGAACCTGCTGTATAGCACAGGGAACTCAACTCTGTACTGTGTAATGGCCTGTATGGGAAAAGGATATAAGAAAAAAAGGAGTGGATATATGTATATGTATAACTCATTCACTTTGCTGTACACCTGAAACTAACACAACATTGTATTAATAAAAATAATTTTTAAATAATAAATAATTTAAAAAAACAACCCAATTTAAATAAATGGGTCAAAGATGTTAATAGACCCCTCACCAAAGAAAATATACAGATCAAAATAAACATATGATAAGACTTAATGTAAAAAACAAATGCAAATTTAACCATCACTGTGATACCTCTGCACACCTATTAGAATGGCCAACTTCTGAAACACTGACCATACCATATTTTGGCAAGGATGTGGGGCAACAGTAACTCTCCTTCATCACTGGTGGGGATTCAAAATGTTGTAGCCACTTTAGAAGACAGTTGGCAATTTCTTAAAAAGTAAACATACTCTTACCATAAAATCCAGCAGTTGTGCACTTTGACATTTACCTGAAGAGTTGAAAACTTAAGTTCACACAAAAATCTGCACACGGATGTTTATAGCAGCTTTATTCATAATTGACCAAATGTGGAAGAATTAAGATGTCTTTCAGTAGGTGAAGGAATAAATAAGCTGTGGTACATTCAGAGAATGGAATATTTAATTCTAAAATGAAATGATATATGAAGCCATGAAAAGACATGAAATGATTCCTTCATATGTGCATATTATAAAGTGAAAGAAGCCAGTCTGAAAAGGCTATATAATGTATGATTCCAACTATATGACATTGTAGAAAAGAGAATACTATGGAGAACGTGAAAGGATCAGTGGTTCTCAGAGGTTGGGGTGGGGTGGAATGAAAAGTACAGCACAAAAGATTTTTAGGGCAATGAAAATACTCTATGATATGTTAACGATGGATATATGTCACTATACATTCTATGTACCCATAGAATATACAACACTGAGAGTGAACCATAATGTAATCTGTGGATTTGGGTGATTAAGATAGCTCAGCGTAGATTTGTCACTTGTAACAAATGTGCCGTTCTGTTGGGGGACATTGATAATAAGGGAGGATATACATGTGGTGCAGCTTGTATATGGGAAATCTCTACTCTCCTAAATTTTGCTGTGATCCTGAAGCAGCTCAAAAAAATAAAATCAACCATAGGGGAAGAAACAAAAAGAAGAACAGAGACCTACAAAATCAAAAAGGAAACAAGTAATAAAATGGCAATAAGTACATACCTATCAATAATTACTTTAAATGTCAACAGACTAAATGCCCCAATCAAAACACATAGGGTGGGACTTCCTTGGTGGTCCAGTGGTTAAGACTCTGTGCTTCCACTGCAGGGGATGTGGGTTTGATCCCTTGTTGGGGAACTAAGATCCCCCATGCTACGTGGCACGGAAAGGAAAGGAAACCATCAACAAAACAAAACGATGACCTACTGAGTGGGAGAAAATATTTGCAAATGATATGACCAACAAGGGGTTAGTATCCAAATTATATAAACAGCTCATACAACTCCATATCTAAAAAGCAACCCAATTTAAAAATGGGCAGAAGACCTGAACAGACATTTTTCCAGAGAAGATCTACAGATAGTTAATAGGCAGATGAAAAGATGCTCAAGATTGTTAATTATTAGACAAAGGCGAATCAAAACGAGATACCACCTCACATCTATCAGAATGGCTAACCTCAAAATGTCTGCAAATAACAAACGTTGGCATGGATGTAGAGAAAAGGGAATACTAGTACACTGTTGGTGGGAATGTAAATTGGTGCAGCCACTGTGGAAAACAGTATGGAGGTTCCTCAAGAAACTAAAAATAGAACCACCATATGATTCAGCAATTCCAGTCTTGGGTGTATATCCAGAGAAAATGAAAACACTAATTCAAAAAGATACATGCACCCTAGTGTTCATAGCAGTCCCATGTACAATAGCCAAGATATGGAAGCAACCCAAGTGTCCATCAATAGATGAATGGATAAAGAAGAGGTATATATACATATGTGTGTGTGTATATTATACACACACACATATGCCTACACACAATGGAATATTAGCCATAAAAAAGAATGAAATTCTACCATTTGCAGCAATGTGGATGGACATTATGCTTACTGAAATAAGTCAGACTGAGAAAGACAAATACTGTATGGAATCACTTATATGTGGAATCTAAAGATCAAAACAAATGTACATAGCAGACCAGAAACAAACTCATAGATGTCGAAAACAAACCAGTGGTTATCGGTGCGGAAATGGAAGTGAGGAGGTGCAAGGTAGGGGTTAAGAGATATGGGATTAAGGGGTTAAGAGATATGGGATTAAGAGATACGAACTCCTATGTATAAAATATAGAAGCAACAAGACATATTGTATAACACAGTGTATATAGCCATTATTTGGTAATAACTTTTAATGGAATATAATTCATAAAAATACTGAATCACTTTGAAAATTTGAAGAGATCTATATAAATAAAGGGACTGAACAAGTAACCAAAATATAAAACCTGTCAGTAAAGACCTCTGTCATATGCCTGCACTGGTACATTCTACCAAATATTGGGTTGATAGTAATCACTCAGATTCTTTAAAAAAAAATGGAGGGGCTTCCCTGGTGGCACGGTGGTTGAGAGTCTGCCTGCCGATGCAGGGGGCACGGGTTCGTGCCCCAGTCCGGGAAGATCCCACATGCTGCGGAGTGGCTGGGCCCATGAGCCATGGCTGCTGGGCCTGTGCGTCCAGAGCCTGTGCTCTGCAACGGGAGAGGCCACAACAGTGAGAGGCCCGCGTACTGCAAAAAAAAAAAAAAAAAAAAAAAAAAGGAAAGCAGGGAATACTTAGTTATTCTCTGTGTCCACATTACTCTGACACCAAAGCCAAGTAAAACCATCACAAGAGGAGAAAATTAATTACCAGTATGTCTTAGAATATAGATTCCAAATTTTTCCAAAAAACTCTACAAGAATCCAACATCATATTATCAGAATTATACGCCACAAATAGAATTATTGCCAGTAATACAAGGATAATACATCTCATTAATGTAATGAGGGAAGGAAACCAAAGGATCATCTCAGTTGATACAGAGCAAGAATTTGATAAAAACCAACAAACCTTTCATGATTTCAGAAAAGAAAAAAATGTGAATTAGGAATAGGAAATTTCTGAACATGATAAATAGCATTTATGTAAAACATATAGCTAATATCAGTGTCAAATGACTGAATGCTTTTCTGCTAAGATCATCAGCAAGACGAATGTACCTGATTTCACCATTGCTGTTATATATTGTACTGGATATTGTAGCTACAGCAACTAGGCTGGAAGAAGGAATGGAAGGCATAGTAATTGGAAAGTAAGAATTAAAACTCTTTTTATACTCCTATTATGTAGAAAATTCCAAGGAATTCACAGAAAGTTTCTAGAGATAATAAGATCAGCAAAATTAAACCATCAGCACTCAAAATTATTTGTATTTCTGTAGCTAATTGCAATCTGAAAAGGAAATTTTAAAATTATTTTAAAAATCCATGAACCGGGCTTCCCTGGTGGCGCAGTGGTTGAGAGTCCACCTGCCGATGCAGGGGACATGGGTTCATGCCGCGGTTGGGGAGGATCCCGCATGCCGCGGAACAACTGGGCCCGTGAGCCATGGCTGCTGAGCCTGCACTTCCAGAGCCTTGCTCTGCAACAGAAGAGGCCACAACAGTGAGAGGCCCGCATACCACAAAAAAAAAAAAAAAAAAATCCATGTACCATAGTATTCAATAGAATAAAATGCCTAGGAATAAATTTAGCCTGGAGTTGAAGTATTTGTTCAGTGCAAACTGCAAAACTTTGCTGGAATAAATTAAGGAACATGTAAATAGATGGAAAGACATCCTGTGTAAATGTATTGTAATACAGTATTCTTAAGATGTCATACAACCCATAGTGATCAACAGTTTCAGTGCAATTCCTTTCAAAATATGCATAGCCTTTTATGCAGAAATGGAAAAGCTGGTCCTCAAATTCATACGTAATTGCTAAGGTTTGTGAGTAACCAAATCAGTCTTGAAAAAGAGCGAAGTCCAAAGACTTGAATTCTGATTTCAAAAGTTACTGCATAGCTTCATTAATCAAAAATGATACAGTCCTGGCATAAGTTATATACATATTGACCAATGAAATAGAATCGAGTTTCTAGAAATAAACCCATATACCTATACCCAGTTGCTTATTGATAGTTTTCCAAGATCATTTAGAGGAATGAGTAGTCCCTTCAACAAATGGTGCTTGACAGCTGGATTTCCACATGCAGAGGAATGAAGCTGAACCCCTACCAACAAATGGAGCTTGGACAAATGGACTCAGCAATGAAGATGTACCATATACAAAATTAACTCAATGTGCATCAACATCCCAAATGTAAGAGCTAAATCTCTGTAACTTTTAGTAGAAAACATAGGAATAAATCTTCATGACCTTGGATTTGGCAATGGAATATTAGATGTGATATCTAAAGTCTAAGTAAATAAATAATAAATATATTAGATGCTATCAAAAATCAACACTTTTGTGCATGATAGAACATTACCAAGGAGGAAAAAGGCAACATGCAGAAGATGAGAAAATAGAAAGCATATGCCCAATACGGGTCGAGTATCAAGGATGTGTTATGTATTAAAAACAAAAAAACAAAACTCTTACATCTCCACAAGTAGACAACCCAATTAAAGAATGGGCAAAAACTTGAAAAGACATGTCTTCAAAGAAAATGTATAAATGGACAAAAAGCACATGAAAGATGCTTCATAATATTTGACATAAGTGAGGTAAAAGCAGAGCCATGAGATAATTTCATATCCACTAATGCGTTTGTAATTTTAAAAGCATGAAAAAGAAAAGTGTTGGCAAGAATATACATAAATTGAATCTTGTCCACATAGCTGGTATTTAAAATGGTTCAGTTGCTGTGGAATACAGTGCAAATGTCCACAGAGACAATGAAATTTTGGTATATGCCTACAGTGGAGTATTATTAAGCCACAGAAGTCATGAGGTACTGACAAAATGATAAATTTGGATGAACCTACAAAGCATTATGCTAAGTGAGTGAAACCAGACACAAAAAGTCACATGTTATATGATTTTATACATATAGACATTACTTTGAGAAAGAATTTTGATTATTTGCTGCCAGGAACTAGGAATAGAGGGAATGTGGAGAAACCGCTTAATGACTATAGGGCTTTACTTTGTAGTGATGAAAATGTTTCCTACTAAATCATGTGAATGTGCTAAATGCCACTAATGTGTTCACTTTAAATTGTTATTTTTAAGTTATGTGAACGTCATCTCAAGAAATTATATTTTTTAAAATCTGCCAATAAAGAAGCCCAGTACTAAGTGGTTTCACTGGTGAATTCTTCCAGATGTTAAGGAAGAATTAATACCACTTTTCAGCCTCTCTCCAAAAATACAATTGAGGGAACGTTTTAAAATTCATTTTATGAGATAACATTTCAATGATACCAGTGTCAGACAAACACAAAGACAAATCTATGGGTCAGTATACCTTATGAATATAAATGCCAAAAACCTTAAAGTACTAGTTAAAAATTGTGACAACATGCTAAAAGGGATTATACACCATGAGCAAAATGGAATTTTTTTTCCAGAATTGCAAAGATGATTCACCATACATAAATCAATGTTACATACCATATTAATAGTAGAAAGGAAAAAAATAACACGTGATAATTTATTTCAAAGAAAGCATTAGACAAAATACATACCCGTTCATGATATACAAAGCTCTACAAACTAGGAATAGAATTGAACTTCCTCAACATGATGAAAGGCATTTATGAATACCATGTAACATAGTTAAAGGGGAAAGATGGCTGTCTCCTTATGACCAGAAATAAAACTAGGATGCCTCTTGTATTCAACTTTGTACTAGAAGTTTCAGCCAGAACAATTAGCCAAGAAAAAGAATAAAATATATCGAACTTGGAAATGAAGATGTAAAATTGTCTCTATTCTCATGATATTGTCATATATACAGAAAATCCTAAAGAATACATGCAAAAAACTATTAGATCTTATAAGAAATTCAGCAGTATTTCAGAGTATACAGAAAAATCGGTTATATTTTTGTGTACTAGCAACGGACAATAAATAAAGGCAAATAAGCAATTCCATTTACAATATCATAAATAATAAAATATGTAGGGTACATTTATTCAGATAGATGTGAGACTTGTAAATTGAAATCTACACAACATTGCTGAAAGAAATTAAACAAATGGAAAGACATCCTGTGTTCATTTATTGGAAAGCATATTTAACATGCCATCAGCCCATAAAGCAATATACAGATTTAATGTGATCCTTATCAAAATCTCAACTGCCTTTTTTACAAAAATGGAAAAGTTGAACCTAAAATAGGTATGAAATTGCAAATAACCTGAATAGCCTAAACAATCTTGAAAACTATAAATTTGGATGATTTACACTTTTTTCAAACCGTAACAAGCAATAGTAATCTTGAACAGTATGGTATTTGTGTAAGGATAGACATATAAGCCAATGTCATAGAAATGAGAGTTCAGAAATACAACTTATGGCTAACTGATTGTCCAGAAGATTGCCAAGACCATTCAATTATGAAAGAGTAGCGTTAGCAGATGGTCCTTTGACAAATGGGGATCAACATATAAAAGAATGTAATTGGACTTTTAACTCATAACCTTTACAGAAATTAACTCAAAATCTATCAAAAGCTAAATATACAAGCTAATACTGCAAAAATCCATAACTGAAAATGTATAGTAAAATTTTCTTGATCTTTAATTTGGCGATCAATTCTTAGATATGACACTGAAAGTAAAATCATCAAAAGAAATAATAAATTACAGTATACCTCATTGCAGTTGGTTTTATTGCACTTTGGGTACATTGTGTTTCTTACAAATTTAAAGTTTGTAGCAACCCAGCATTGAGCAAGTGTATTGATACCATTTTTCCAACAGCATTTCCTCACTTTATATCTCTGTGTCATATTTTGGTAATTCTTGCAATATTTCAAAAATTTTCATCATTTTATTTGTTATGGTGATCTGTGATCAGTGATCTTTGATGTTACTATTGTAATTGTTTTAGAAAACCACATACCACATCCATATAAGATGGTGAGCTTAATCAATGTTGTATGTGTTCTGAATGCTCCACTGACATGCCATTTTCCTGTTTCTTTCCCTCTCCTCAGGCCTGTCTATTCCCTGAGAAACAACAACAATGAAGTTAGGCCAGTGGATATCCCTACAGTGGCCTCTTAAGTGTTCAAGTGAAAGGAAGACTCGCACATCTCTCACTTTAAATCAAAAGCTAGAAATGATTAAGCTTAGTGGGGAAGGCATGTTGAATGCCTACACAGGCCAAAAACTAGGCCTTTTGTGCCAGTTAGCCAAATTGTGAATACAAAGGAAAAATTCTTGAAGGAAATGAAAAGTGCTTCTCCAGTGAACACGTAAATGATAAGAAAGCAAAACAGCCTTATTGCTGATACTGAGACAGTTTTAGCAGTCTGGATAGACGAATAGACCAGCCTCAACATTCCCTTAAGCCAAAGCCTAATCCAGGGCAAGGCCCTAGCTCTCTTCAATTCTGTGAAGGTTGACAGAGATGAGGAAGCTGCAGAAGAAAAGTTTGAAGCTAGCAGAGGTTCGTTCATGAAGTTTAAGGAAAGAAGCCATCTCCATAACATAAAAATGCAAGGTGAAGCAATAAGTGCTGATGTAGAAGCTGCAGCAAATTATTCAGAAGATCTGACTAAGATAATTAATGAAGGTGGCCACACTAAACAACAGATCTTCAATGTAGACAAAACAGCCTTCTATTGGAAGAAGTACATCTAGGATATTCATAGCTACAGAGGAGAAGCCAATTCCTGGCTTCAGAGGACAGGCTGACTCTCTTGTCAGGCTAATGCAACTGGTAACTTTGAGTTCAAGCCGGTTGTCATTTACCATTCTGAAAATTCTAGGGTTCTTAATAATTATGCTAAATCTACTCTGCCTGTGCTCCGCAAATGGAACAACAAAGCCTGGATGAGAGCACAGCTGTTTACAACATGGTTTACTGAATATTTTCAGCCTACTGTTGATACCCACTGCTCAGCAAAAAGAGATTCCTTTCAAAATATTGCTGCTCATTGACAATGAACCTGGTCACTTAAGAGCCCTGGTGGAGATGTACAATGAAATTAATGTTTTTTTAATGCCTGCTAACATATCATCCATTCTGCATCCTGTCAGTTAAGGAGCAATTTCGACTTTCAATTTTTATTATTTAACAAGTACATTTTGTAAGACAATACCTGCTGTAGATAGTGTTTTCTTTGATGTTTTGGGCAAAGTAAATTGAAAACCTTCTGGAATGGATTCACCATTCCAGATGTCATTAAGAACATTCGTGATTCATGGGAAGAGGTCAGAGTATCAACATTAACAGGAGTTTGGAGGACATTGATTCCAGCCCTCATGGATGACTTTGAGAGGTTCAAGACGTCAGTGGAGGAGGTAACTCCAAATGTGGAAATTGGAAGAGAACCAAAAATTAGGAGTGGAGCCCGAAGATGTGACTGAATTGCTGCAATCTCATCACAGAACTTTAATGGGTGAGGAGATGCTTGTTATGGATGAACTAAGAAAGTGATTTCTTGATATGGAGTCTACACCCATTAAAGATGCTTTTGAATATTGTCCAAATGACAAGAAAGGATTTAGAGTATTACACAAACTTAGTTGATAAAGTAGTGGAAGAGTTCGAGAGGACTGACTCCAATTTTTTTTTTTTTTTTTTTTTTTTTTTTTTCGGTATGCGGGCCTCTCACTGTTGTGGCCTCTCCTGTTGCGGAGCACAGGCTCCGGACGCGCAGGCTCAGCGGCCATGGCTCATGGGCCCAGCCGCTCCGCGGCATGTGGGATCCTCCCGGACGGGGGCACGAACCCATGTCTCCTGCATCGGCAGGCAGACTCTCAACCACTGCGCCACCAGGGAAGCCCCTGACTCCAATTTTAAAGTTCCACTGTGGGTAAAATGCTACCAAACAGCATTGCATGTTACAGCGAAGTTGTTCGTGAAACGAAGAGTCAATTGACGTGGCAGACTTCACTGCTGTCTTATTTTAAGAAATTGCCATAGCCGTCTCAATCTTTAGCAACCACCAACCTCATCAGTCAGCAGCCATCAACATCAAGGCAATATCCTCCACAAGCAGAAAGATAACTACTCACTGAAGGCTCAGGTGACAGTATTTTTTAGTTAAGGTATGTACATTGTTTTTTAGGCATAATGCCACTGCATACTTAATAGACTACAATGTAGAGTAAATATAACTTATTTTCACTGGGGAACCTAAAAATTCATTTGACTCAACTCACTTTACTGTGATATTTGCTGGAACAATACAGTCACTATCTCAGAGGTATGCCCGTAGTTGGACTTTATCCAACTTACAAACGTGCACCATAGCACACTCTGAGGGAAGTGAAAAGACAGTTCACAGAACGGGAGAAAATACTTGGAAATCATGTATTTGAGAACTTACTAGCATGGAGAATATATAAAGAACACTTCCAAATAAAAAACGGAAGAAAAGTACAATTTAGAAATGCACCAAGGATGTAAATATTTCTCAAAAGTTAATATACCAGGAGCCGTAGTACATGAAAAGAATTTTAATATTTTTACTTGAGAAATTCAATTCAAAATAATCATGAGATATCACTTCACATTTTGGGTATAAAATGAAAAATGAGAAATAATAAATGTTGCTAAGGATGTGGAGAAGTTGGGATTTTTGTTCTTTGCTATGGGGGGATGTCAAATAGTGAAGCTACTGTGCAAAACACTATGGTGGTCCCCCAACAATTTATAGAATCTCTGTGACCCACCAATTCCACACAAAGGTATATTTCTCAGTTAAAGGAATATTAATGTTCAAGTAGAAATTTTGTAAGGAAATATGTAAAGGAATATTAATGTTCAAGTAGAAATTTTGTATGGAAATATGTATAGCCACACTGCTTGCCATAGTCAAAGGGTGTGTAAATGGAATAAGACCCTTATGTATCTGGTTTCTTTAACTTAGCACAATGATTAAGAGGAACATACATGTCATACTGTGTATCCATAATTCATTCCTGTTTATAGATGAATGATATTGCAGTATATGGACATACTACTTTCTTTACCCATCCACCACCTCATGGTGATTGGCACAGAAAACATTTGAAGAAATAATAATAATGTTTGGTGAAAGACATATATGTGCAGATTTAATAAGCATTGTGACCTTGAAGAGAATAAACCCAAATGCATACTGATAACACAATGTAATCAAACTGATGAAAGCCAATGATGAAGAAAAAATTTTGAAAGTTCCTACCAAAAATCAGTTTATTATATATAGGGTAGTGGTAATTTGAATAAATAACTGTATTTCTTACCAGATACTACAGAGTCCAGAAAATAGAACATCTTTAAAGTGCTGAAGGTAAAATTAACCCAGAAGTCTATAACTAGGAAAAATGTCCTTTTAAATGAATTGGAGATTATTCTCAAATGAAGGTAAACCTAGATAATTTTGTATCACAAAAATGCTCTAAAAGAAATGATAATGGTTTTCTTCAGATAGTGACACCAGAGAGAAACTTGATACTTCAAAGGGATAAAGTTTGAGCAAGTAATGGTAAGTATCTGGGGATATACAATAACTGTTTTTCTCCTAAACTCTTTAAAAAGTACATGACTCTTGGAAACAAGATTATAACATTGTCTGAGAGGAATTTCAATATATTTAGATGTTAAATTATGGTAACATAAAGTAGGTGTTGGTAGGTAATTTTAGCACAGGGCAGGTTTTTTGTTTTTTGTTTTCTTTTTAGGTATTTTTAATTTATTTTATTTTTATTTATTTTTGGCTGTGTTGGGTCTTTGTTGCTGCGTGTGGGCTTTCTCTAGTTGCAGCAAGTGGGGGCTGCTTTTCATTGTGGTGCATGGGCTTCTCATTGTGGTGGCTTCTCTTGTTGCAGAGCACGGGCTCTAGACGTGTGGGCTCAGTTGTGGCACACGGGCTCACTATTGGTGGTTTGCAGGCTCTAGGGTGCAGACTCAGTAGTTGTGGTGCACGGACTTAGTTGCTCTGCGGCATGTGGGATCTTCCCGGGCCAGGGCTCGAATCTGTGTCCCCTGCATTGGCAGGTGGATTCTTAACTGCTGTGCCACCACTGAATCCCACAGGGCTGGTTTTTAAATGTATTGTTTTGCTCTACCCAAATAATAATGTTTCCTTCTGTCATGCCAGAGGTTGACATGACACTTTGCAATCTCTTAAAACATTTAGAATATCCATTTAGAGAAAAAAGGCCCAACAAGCCTATTTGTCAGATGAAATTAGTACTTTTTAATAATACAGAAACATTAGCCCCAGGGTAATCTCATCTTCACTTTGAAATGTTGCAGCTTTCCCTCTCTGGGAATCTTTATCTCCTGCTCCACAACCTGAAGCAAAGCTTCAGTGAAAGCTGACTCCATGGGGCGCTTAATTCATTAAGGTTCCTCTACCTATTCCTTGAATGCAGTCAAGTCAGCTTCATCTCATTGGCCAGAGTTTGTTTTAGATTATAGAATTGCCCTAGAGTTACAACTTGCAAGCAAAGGCAGAGCCTCTGCAATCACTAATACATCCTGTGGTACCTGGATTAATCCTTTGGGCCTTTTCCTATTGGAAAAGTTAATATACAGAGAATCCAAAATATTCAGGTTTCTTAAACTTGGGATTCCTTACCTCTGATGCAAACCCATTACATGGACAGAATCCACCTAGACCATTTTTCATTGCCTCCTTGAAATAAGGTGGAAGGCTTGAAGAACCAATGTGAACTCATGAAATCAATGTGAAGATGCTCGTGCTGCTTGCCATGTCATGAGTTATAAAATCTTCTGTCACTGAGGCATGATTTTCATGTCTTCTGCCAGAATTCATAAAACTAACAGGCTTACTTTGAGCTTGTATGTATGACAAAATCACAGGACTATAGTTCATGACAAAGCAGATGGTAATGGGACCTATATGGTCCTAAGATTTATAGATTTTATTTAAAGTAGTAAAATTTAAAGTTTAGTAGATGGGAAAATATCACCCATGTACATTTTAATCCTTAGGGAAACCTCTGAAATATATGAAAACCTACTAAAAATTATTAAATAAATTAAAATGGAATACTATAAAATATTCAAATCAAATGGAATAGAGGAAAGAAGGAAAAGTAGAATTTTAAAAAGAGAGGAGAGACATAATAAAAAGATAGACATAAATGCATACAAATAAATATCTTAATTTTATATGGCCTAGGATTTTGGGCTCAAGATCAGGGGAATAGAATCACTTTCATATTTGCCAAAAACCCTGGATATTATATATAAAAGAAATATAAGAAGAATAAAAAGGGATGGAGATCAGCAAGAGACACTGGCACCCAAGAAAAGACATTACATTGAGGTTTTTTTCTTTTGCCTAATATATCTCAGGTTAAGTGCTAAAGTGTCTGGCAAATAGAAAGACCTGTGCGCACAGACCAAAAATCAAAACAGAACAAATCCCTAGGAAAAGGATTCTCTAGCCAGTAGCAACCCATCAAATAAGACAACTTTTAGAAAGTATTGCCCTACTACTTCCAAACCTAAGGGTAAAAATCACTGCTCCATCCACACCTTCATCAGCAAAGGCTGAGTGGCATCATAGCCTTCTCTGTTGCCAATCTACAATGAGACTCTCAACCACCCTCAACCAATGTCAGGGTAGTATGAGAGAAAGCCTGTTGGACAGCAAAGCCTTTACTGCACAGTGGCAGCACTAATCCCCATGGCATAAATAGAGGCCTTGTGGGCATCATGGATTCATATCCACATCCAGCAGTAACAAAGAGCACTTCCCTCTCTACATGGGGCTTGTCAGATGAGGCCATGTGGTAAGCTAGTACTTTAATCACTCTCCAGCCCTATTGAGTACTGTCCCAACCACCCATTCTGATATCTGTGGAGGACATGTGGTGAGGAGCATTGATATAATATGCTGTTCCCTCACACGTACATATGATCCGCAGTAATGAGCTTCCTCTCCTTCCTGGAGTTTAAAGAATGTCAAGGGGAGAACCTGTACATTCACTGTTACCTGGTACTTAGATGGCAGAATCTCCATCCCTCACCAGAGCTGACTCATAGGAGGTCTGTAAAAAGAAGATTCAAATGAATTCCAGAATCATATGCCCAAAATGTCTAGTGTAAAAAAAAATCATAATCATGGGCCAGGAAATTTTCAACTTTAATGAGAAAAGACAATAAATAGCTGCCAACATAGAGATGATACAGATGTTGGAATTACCTATTGAAGCCTATAAAGCAACCCCCACAGGAATGTTTTAACAAGCAATTAAAAACACATTTGAAATAGAATATCAGAAAATCTCAGTAAGGAAAGAAGATATGAAGGACCAAGTGTTTAATTTCAGAACTGGAAAACATAAATGAAGTAACTAAACAGATGGTTTTAACAGCACAATGGAGATGACAGAGAAAAGACCCAGTGAGCTGAAAGATAGAACAATTAAAATTATTCACAGCAAATAGACTAAACATTTTTTTAAGCCTCAATGGTCTTTGGGACAATAACAGAAGTTCCACTATTCCTGTCACTGGGGTCCCAGAAGAAGGTAAGAAAGAAGGTAAGTCCAAACTGTGTTTGACAATGACTGAAGACTCCTCCAATGTTTTAAAACACATAGATTCACAAAGCTTAATGAACCCCAAATAGTAGAAACCCAAAGAAATCCATTCTGAGGCACACAGTAGTCAAACTATTAAAAACAAAAGATACTTATGAAAGCAGCCAGAGGGGGCCAAAAAGAAACAAACAAAAACTATTATAGAAAAAAACACAAATGATAGTAGACTTGTCCTCAGAAAATGTGGAAGCAAGAAAGAGGTGACTTTACATTTTTCAAGTCATAAAGGAACTGTCACCTAGATTTTTATAGTGGGCAAAGTTATCCTTTAGGAATGAAGAAGAAATAAACACATTTTCAAACAAATTAAACACAGGATAAATTGATGCTTCCAGACCTATTCTATAAGAATGGTTAAAGAACATTTTCCAAACAAGTGAAATGATAAATATTGGAACACTAGGAGGGATGAAAGAACAGTAGAAGGTGAAGACTGTTTAACACTGAGCATGGTTCTCAAAGCATGTGGTGAAAATATTTAAAACTATTATAAATAGGAGAGGGAAAAGAGACAAAAGTTCTCTACACTTATTACCAAGAGCAACTACAAATCTCTAAGAAGAGATATACTTAAAAACACTAGATAGGGCTTCCTGGTGGCGCAGTGGTTGAGAGCCCGCCTGCTGATGCAGGGGACACGGGTTCGTGCCCCGGTCTGGGAAGATCCCACGTGCCACGGAGCTACTGGGCCCGTGAGCCATGGCCGCTGAGCCTGCGCATCCGGAGCCTGTGCTCCGCAACGGGAGAGGCCACAACAGTGACAGGCCCACACACCGGGGGAAAAAAAAAAAAAACACTAGATAAATCAATATGATATCCTAATACACACTCAAGTAAAAAATAGTAAGGTAGGAAAGATAAACATAAATGAAAAACAGAAGGAGCAAGCAAACAGCAATATAAATTGTGGAGTTAACCCTACCATGTCAAAAGTTATGTAAATTTCTAATTATGAAACAATTATAATGTATATAATATACAATAATATATATAACAAATTATAATATGGGTACAATTATAAGACAGTGGCATAGAGGACAAATTTACGTGGCCAGTTATACATGCTATATATCAGTAAATCACTCAAAATATGGTGATATATATGGCTTGGAAGTAGAAACATGGAAAAAGCTAACCATGCAAATATGAACCTGAATAAATTAGGAGTTCCTGTAAATTTCACCACAAAAAATCACAAGGGCCAGGAAGAGACAAAACATAATAAAAGAGTCAACTAAGAATGTATAACAATCCTAAATTTTATGCATCAAACAGCAGAGATTGAAAATACAAAAAGTGGTAATGGATACAAAAATAATAAATAGAGTTGGCAAACACTCCTCTCAATAGTGGATAGAATTAGACAGAAAATTAGTAAGGGTAGAGAACTGATCAAAACTATGAATTACCCAGACTTAATTGACAGAAGAAACAGGCCATCCATATAATACCAAAGTAAATGTTCTCTTCAAATGAACATTTGAAATAAACAAATGTAGAAATGATACCATATTTTGTGCCACAAAGCAAATCTGAATGTGTTTAAAAGCATTTCAACCATAGAGTGTTTTCTGACCACAATAGTAAAGTAGAAATGCATAAGTGAAAGGTAACAGGAAATTTTATGAACACTTGGAAACTAAAAAACTTACTTTTTCTTTTTTTGGTGGGGGTACACAGGCCTCTCACTGTTGTGGCCTCTCCCGTTGCGGAGCACAGGCTTTGGACGCACAGGCCCAGCGGCCATGGCTCACGGGCCTAGCCGCTCCACGGCATGTGGGATCTTCCCGGACCGGGGCATGAACCCACATCCCCTGCATCAGCAGGCGGACTCCCAACCACTGCACCACCAGGGAAGCCCAAAACATACTTTTAAATAACCCACTGATGAAAGAAAATGTCTTTCAAGAAATACAAATACCTAAAAATGACAAAAAATATTAAATATGTAAGATACAGCTCAATCAATGCTGCAAGAAACATATCATTGAATACACACATCAGAAAACACAAAAACCACAAAATCAGTAAACACCTTAAGAAACTAGGAAAAGAATGGCAAATTAAATACAAAACAAGAAGAAGAGAATGAAAAAAGATAAGACCAGAAACTGATGAAACAATGCACAAAACAATAGAGAAAATGAAACATAAGCTGTTTCATTGAAAGGCTTGTTGAAATTAACAAACCTCTACCAAGACTGGGAAAAAAGTGAAGCCACAAATAGTTCAATAACACAAGAGAAACAAGATATAACAATAAACTATGAAGACCTTAAAGAAATGAGAAAATACGAATAACTTGCCATGCTTGAGTTAGACACATTAAATGAAATGGACCAATACCTCAAAGAACACAAATTACTGTTACTTGCTAAAAGAAGTAAAATGAATAGTCCAATAGCAACTTATTTACATTTATAATTTTAAAACTCCTGGAAAAAAGATCTCCAGGCCCACTTTGTTTTATTGCAAAAACGAACTAAATATTTTCAGATTTATCACCAATTTGCATGTGATCTCTTTCAGAAAATAAAAAAGAAAAGCACTTCTTAACTCATTCTGTAAGACTAGGTTGTTGCCTTTATATCAAAGGCAAATGAACTTAAAAAATAAATAAAATAAGTAAACTACAGACTAATATCAGTTTAATATAGATGTACAATTCCTTAACAAATAGACAATTTTTTTTTTTTTTGGCAGTATGCGGACCTCTCACTGTTGTGGCTTCTCCCGCTGCAGAGCACAGGCTCAGCGGCCATGGCTCACGGGCCCAGCTGCTCCACAACATGTGGGATCCTCCCAGACCGGGGCACGAACCCGTGTCCCCTGCATCAGCAGGTGGACTCTCAACCACTGCGCCACCAGGGAAGCCCAACAAATAGACAATTTGAATAAGCCCTTATTATTACAGAAATTAAATCGATAAATAACAACCTTCAATAAGGGAAAGCATAAGGCCTAGATGGATTCACTGGGGAATTCTATCAACAATTTATGGAAGAAACTATATCAATATTCTGCAAAGTCTTCCAGAAGACAGAAGCAGTAGGAATATTTCCTAACTCATACAATTGGACCACAATTAACCATATATCAAAAAGACACTAAAAGGGGCTTCCCTGGTGGCGCAGTGGTTGAGAGTCTGCCTACTGATGCAGGGGACACGGGTTCGTGCCCCCGTCCGGGAAGATCCCACATGCCGTGTAGCAGCTGGGCCCGTGAGCCATGGTCGCTGAGCCTGCGCGTCCGGAGCCTGTGCTCCGCAACAGGAGAGGCCACAACAGTGAGAGAGGCCCGCGTACCACAAAAAAAAAAAAAAAAAAGACACTAAAAGAATACTACAAACCTGTATTTCATGAACACAGATGTAAAAATACTTAACAAAATATATCAAATCCAAATATGTATGAAAATTTTTAAGCCGTGAACTTATGGAATTTATCCCATGTATGGAACATGGTTTCAACATTCAAATATCAGTTTCTGTAATCCATCACATCAACAGGCTAAAAAAAGAAAAATCATATGGTCATATAAATAGATGCAGTAAAAATCATTTGACAAAATCCAAAACCCATACATGATTTGTAAAAAAATAATAAAGAGTAACATCCTTAACCTGATAAAAACTTATTCAAAAAACCTACAGCTAATATCATTTTTTTAATTGTATTTTTTTTTTTTTTTTTGCGGTATACGGGCCTCTCACTGTTGTGGCCTCTCGTGTTGCGGAGCACAGGCTCCAGACGCGCAGGCTCAGCGGCCATGGCTCACGGGCCCAGCCGCTTCGCGACATATGGGATTTTCCTGAACCGGGGCACGAACCCGTGTCCCCTGCATCGGCAGGCGGACTCTCAACCACTGCGCCACCAGGGAAGCCCTAATTGTATTTTTAAAATGTTTTATTGAAATATAGTTGATTTAAATGTGTTAGTTTCAGTTGTACAGCAAAGTGATTGATATATATATTTTTAAGATTATTTTCCATTATAGGTTATTACAAGATATTGACTATAGTCCCCTGTGCTATACAGTAGGTCCTTGTTGGTTATCTATTTTATATAGAGTACTGTGTATATTTTAATCCCAAACCCCTAATTTATTCCTCCCTCCCTCTTTCCCCTTTGGTAGCCATAAGGTTCTGTTCTGTGAGTCTGTTTCTGTTTTGCAAATAAGTTCATTTGTATCATTTTTTAGATTCCACAAATAAGTGATATATGTCTTCCTCTGATTTACTTCACTTAGTATGATAATTTCTAGGTCCATCCATGTTGCTGAAAATCGTGTTATTTCATTCTTTTTTCTAGCTGAGTACTATTCCATGGTATATATGTACCACATTTTCTTTATCAATTCATCTGTCCATGGAATCTGAGATTGCTTTCATGCCTTGGCTACCAGAAATAGTGCTGCAAGAACATTGGGGAACATGTATCTTTTCGAATTAAGGGTTTTCTCTGAATATATGCCAAGGAGTGGGATCACTGGATCATATACTAACTCTGTTTTTAGTATTATAAGGAACTTCCATACTGTTCTCCATAGTGGCTGCACCAATTTACATTCCCACCAACAGTGTACTAGGGTTCCCTTTTCTCCACATCCTCGCCAACATTTGTTATTCATAGACTTTTTGGTGATAGCCATTCTGAAAGGTGTGAGGTGATGTCTAATTCTGGTCTTGATTTGCATTTCCCTGATGATTAGTGATGTTGAGCATCCTTTCATGTGCCTGTTGGTGACCTGCATTTTCTCTTTGGAAAAATGTCTATTTGGTTCTTCTGCCCATTTTTAAATTAGGTTGTTGTTTTTCTGTTGAGTTGTATGAGCTGTTTATATATGCTGGATATTAATCTCTTATCCGTCATATCATTTGCAAATATTTTCTCCCATTCTCTAGGCTGTCTGTTCATTTTGTTGATAGTTTCCTTTGCTATGCAAAAGCTTTTTAGTTTAATTAGGTCCCATTTGTTTATTTTTGTTTTTATTTCCTTTGCTTTGGGAGAGAGGCCCCAAAAGATATTTCTACTATTGATTTATCTCAAAAAGTGTTCTGCCTGTATTTTCCTTTAGGAGTTTTGTGGTTTCTGCTCTTATATTTAGGTCTTTAGTCCATTTTGATATTATTTTTGTATGTGGTGTTCGAGGATGTTCTAATTTTATTCCTTTACATGTAGGTATCTAGTGTTCCCAGCACACTTATTGAAGAGAGTGTCTTTTCTCCATTGTATATCCTTGCCTCCTTTGTCATAGATTAATTGACCATAAGTGCATAGGTTTATTTCTGTTTTTTTTAATTGAAAAATACTTGATTTATAATGTCATGTTAGTTTCAGGTGTACAGCACAGTTGATTCAGTTTTACATACATACATACATACATGTATGTATGTATAACTGAATGTATATTCTTTTTCAGATTCTTTTTTCTTATAGGTTATTACAAAATATTGAATATAGTTCCCTGTGCTATACAGTAGGTCCTTGTTGTTTATCTGTTTTATATATAGTAGTGTGTATATGTTAATCCTAATCTCCTAATTATCCATTCACTCCCCTTCCCTTTGGTAACCATAAGTTTGTTTTCTACATCTGTGACTCTATTTCTGTTTTGTAAATAGGTTCATTTGTACCACTTTTTTAGATTCTGCATATAAGTGTATCACTTGATATTTGTCTTTCTCTGACTAACTTCACTCAGTATGTCAATCTCTAGGTTCATCTAAGTCACAGCAAATGGCATTATTTCATTCTTTTTTATGGCTGAGTAGTAGTCCATTGTATTTATGTTCCTCATTTTATATATCCATTCCTCTGTCAATGGACATTTACGTTGCTTCCATTTCTTGGCTATTGTAAATAGTGCTGATATGAACATTGGGGTGCATGTACCTTTTCAGATTATGGTTTTCTCTGAGTATATGCCCAGGAGTGGGACTGGTGGATCATACGGTAGCTCTATTTTTAGTTTTTTAACAAACCTCCACACTGTTCTCCATAGTGGCTGTACCAATTTACATTCCTACCAACAGTGTAGGAAGGTTCACTTTTCTCCACACCCTCTCCAGCATTTATTGTTTGTCGATGTTTGGATGATGGCCATTCTGACCAGTGTGAAGTGATACCTCCTTGTTGTTTTGATTGCTTTTCTCTGATAATTAGCGATGCTGAGCATTTTTTCTTGTTCCTGTTGGCCATCTCTATGTCCTCTTTGGAGAAATGTCTATTTAGATCTTCTGCCCATTTTTTAATTTGGTTGGTTGTTCTTTTGTTGTTGAGTTGTACGAGCTGTTTGTATATTTTGGAAATTAATTCCTCTTGGTCAAATCGTTTGCAAATATTTTCTCCCATTCTGTAGGTTATCTTTTCGTTTTGTTTATGGTTTCCTTTGCTGTGCAAAAGCTTTTAAGTTTAATTATGTCCCATTTGTTTATTTTTATTTTTATTTCCACTATTCTAGGAGACAGGTCCAAAAAGATACTGCTGTGACTTATTTCAAAGAGTGTTCTGCCTGTGTTTTCCTCAAGGTGTTCTGTGGTATCCAGTCTTACATTTAGGTCTTTAATTCATGTTGAATTTACTTTTGTGTATGGTGTTTGAGTGGTGTTTGAGAATATTCTACTTTCATTCTTTTACAAGTAGCTGTCCAGTTTCCCCAGCACCACCTATTGAAGAGACTGTCTTTTCTCTGTTGTATATTATTGCCTCCTTTGTCATAGATTAATTGACCATAAATGTGTGGGTTTATTTCTGGGCTTTCTATCCTTTTCCACTGATGTACATGCCTGTTTTTGTGCCAGTACCATACTGTTTTTATTACTATAGCTTTGTAGTATAGTCTGAAGACAGGGAGCCTGATTCCTCTAGCTCCATTCTTCTTTTTCAAAATTGCTTTCACTATTTGTGGTCTTTTGTGTTTTCATACAAATTTAAAATATTTTGTTCTAGTTCTGTGAAAAGTGCCATTGGTAATTTGATAGGGATTGCATTGAATCTATAAATTGCCTTGGGTAGTATGGTCATTTTAACAATATTGATTCTTCTAATCCAAGAACACTGTATATCTTTCCACCTGTTTGTGTCATCTTCAATTTCTTTAATAAGCATCTTATAATTTTTGTAATATAGTTCTTTTTACCTCCTTAGGTAGGTTTATACCTCCTAGGTATTTTATTCTTTTTTTTTTTTTTTTTTTATTCTTTTTGATGCAATGGTAAGTGGGATTGTTTCCTTAATTTCTCTTTCTGATAGTTCATCGTTAGTGTATAGGAGTGCCACAAATTTCTGTATATTTTATATCCTGCAACTTTGCAACTTCATTGACAAGGTCTAAGAATGTTCTGCTGTCATCTTTAGGATTTTCTATGTATAGTATCCTGTCACCTGCAAAGAGTGGCAATTTTACTACTTTTCAAATTTGGGTTCCTTTTACTTCTTTTTCTTCTTTGATTCCTGTGGTTAGGGCTTCCAAAACTATGTTGAATAAAAGTGGTGAGTGTGGGCATCCTTGTCTTGTTCCTGATCTTAGGGGAAATGCTTTCAGCTTTTCACCATTGATTGTGATGTTAACTATGGAGTTGTCACATATGGCCTTTATTATGTCAAGGTATGTTTCCTCTATGCCCACTTTCTGGAGAGTTTTTATCATAAATGGATGTTGAAGGGCAATATCATTCTTAAGTAGTTAAATAGCCAATTTTCTGCTAAGATTGAAACAAGGCAAGGATGTCTCATCTCACCGCTCCTTTTATATGTCATTCTGGAAGTCCTAACTCAAACAATAGTACAAGAAAAGGAAATAATGTATAAACAGATTGGTTAGGAAGAAATTTGTCTTTTTCAGAGATGATATAAATGTCTATGCAGAAAATCCTAAAGTATCAAGAAAAAACATCCTGGAGCTAAGTGATTATAGCAAAGTTGTATGATATAAAGTTAATATACAGAAGTCAATTGATTTTTTATTTATAAGTGATTAACGAGTACAATTTGAAATTAAAAATCCAATACTTTTTATATTAGCACTTCTCCCCCTGGAAATGAAATACTTAGATATAAATCTAACAAAATATATACAAGGTCTTTTTGAGGAAAACCAGAAACGTTTGATGAATGTAATCCAAAACTAAATAAATGGATAGACATTATCAAGTTGTTAGTTCTTCCCTACTTGACCTATGGATTAAATAAAATCCCAAATAAAATCTTAGCAGACATTTTGTGGATATTGAGCAACTGAGTTTGAAGTTCATATGGAGAGGCAAAAGACTCAGAATTACCAGCACAAACATTGATGGAAAAGAGCAAAGTCAGAGAACTGAATCTACTCATCTTTAACGTTTTCTATCAAGACAGTGTGGCATTGTCAAAGAATAGACAACTAGGTCAATAGTATAGAATATAGAGCTCAGAAATATATCTGCATAAATATAGTCAACTGATCTTTGACAAAGGAGGTAAGGCAATATAATGGAGCTAAGATGGTATCTGTGACAAGTGTTGCTGGAACAACCAGACTTACACATGTAAAAAAAAAAAAAAATCTAGACCCAGATCTTACACTCGTCACAAAAATCAACTACAAATTGGTCATAGACCTAAATGTGAAACTATAAGACTCCTAGAAGGTTACATAGGAGAAAACCTTTGGTCATCTTTGGTCTGGCAATGACTCTTTTGATACAACACCAAAGTCATGTCCATGAAATAAATAATTGAAAAGCTGGATTTTGTTAAAAAGTTTTGTTTCATAAAAGTCAATGTCAAGAGAATAGGAAGACAAGCCAGAGACTGGTAGAAAATATTTGCAAAAGATACATCTGATAAGAAACTATTATCTACAATATGCAAAGAACTCTAAAAGTTCAATAATAAGAATGCAATCTGATTAAAAAGTAAATGGAGGAACTAACATACATCCCACCAAAGAAGATATACAGATGGGAAATATGCATATGAAAGATTCTCCACATCATACGTTATCAGGGAAATGCAAATGAACATAAAAAGAAGATACCACTGTACACCTATTAGAATGGTCACAATCCAGGCCACATAAAAACCACCTTCTGGTGGGGGTCTGGAGTAACAGGAACTCTTGTACATTGCTGGTGGGAACACACAACAGTATAGCCACTTTGGAATATAGTTCAGTGGCTTCTTACAAAAGTAAGCATACTGTTACAATGTAATCTGCCAATTGTGCTTATTGGTATTTACCCATAGAAGTTGAAAATTTATGTCCCCACAAACACCTGCACATGTATACTTGTAGCAGCTTAATTCATTAATGCCCAAATTTGGAAGCAACTAAGATGTCCCTCAGCAGGAAAGAAAATGCAACTAGAATGGATTAAACAATTTATTAAAAGAATTATATAGTGACTGTTAACTCTCTACCTGGTTTTTAAAATTTATTTCATTTTTATTTTATTGAAGTATAGTTGACTTACAGTGATTCAGGATTATAGCAAAGTGATTCTGTTATGTTTGTGTGTGTGTGTGTGTGTGTGTGTGTGTGTATATATATGTATATATACACATACATACATATATGTTCTTTTTCATATTTTCCATTATTGGTTATTACAAGGTATTGAATATAGCTCCCTGTGCTATACGGTAGATCCTTGTTGGATATTTTATATGTAGTAGTATGTATTTGTTAATCCCAAATTCACAGTTCATCCCTCCACCCCTTTCCCCTTTGGTAACCATAACTTAGTTTTCTATGTCTGTGACTATTTCTGTTTCGCAAATAAGATCACTTGTATCATTTTTTTTACATTCCACATATAAGTGATATCATATGATATTTGTCTTTCTTTGTCTGACTTACTTCACTTACTATGATAATCTCTAGGTCAATATGTGTTGCTGCAAGTGGCATTATAATATTCTTTTTTATGGCTGAGTAATATTCTATTGTACATATGTTCCACATCTTCTTTATCCATTCATCTGTTGATGGACATTTAGGTTGCTTCCATATCTTAGCTATTGTAAATAGTGCTGCTATGAACATTGGGGTGCATGTATCTTTTTGAATTAAGAGTTTTTGTTTTTTCTGAATATATGTCCAGGAGTGGGATTGCTGGTTCATAAGAAACCTTCATACTGTTTTCCATAGGGGCTACACCAATTTACATTCCCATCAACAGTTCTCTACCTGATTTTAAAGCATTAGGTTGTTACCATTATCAAGTCTGCATGGTTTTGATGGAGGGAAAGAGACATATATCAATAAAACAGAATAGAGAACCCAGAAATTGATTTGCAGAAATATGCCCAGCCTATTTTTCATAAATTCCTAAAATCAATTTAATGAAAGAAAGACAGTTTTTGTTTTGTTTTTACCACAGTCTTTTTTATACTAGGTTCTGGATCAGTTAAACACGCATACATTTTAAAAGCAAACCTTGAGCTAAACCTCATATCTACCCAGATTAAGTCAAAATGGATCATGGATTTAAATGTAAAATGCAAAACTATAAAACATTTAGTCCTAACTATAGGAGAAAATTTGTTTGACTTAGCTCTTGGCAAATTGTTCTTAATGATGAGAGCCAAAACAAAATCCATTTAAGAAAATGAATTGATAAATTGGATGACATTAAAATTTTACACTTTTGCTCTGCATAACTGCCTATGATGAAAATGGAAAGATAATTTGCATTGTCAGAGAAAAAACTCATGAACCACTAATATGTCATTGGGCATGTTCCTGTTTATATATTCTATACTCAACAATAAAAATACAAACCATATAGGTAGAAATTGGGCAAAAGGTATGCAGGAGAATTTTACTGACGAGGCTGGAGAAATGTCACTAAGGACATGCAAAGATATTGCAAATCGCTAGTAATTAGAGAAATGCAAGTTAATAGCAGGATGAGATACTATTACGTACTTGTTGCAAGAGATAAAATACGTAACATTGACCATAAAAAATCCTGAGGAAAATGTGGAGAAACTGAAATTCTCATACATTCCTAATGGGTAAATCAAATTTGTATCCATTTTTGAAAATATTTTTTTTAAGGTTGGCTAGTTTATTTTTTTTTAAGCTGGTTATTAATTTTTTATTGAAGTATAGTTGATTTACAATGTACAGCAAATGGATTCAGTTTTATATATATATATATTATATACACACACACTTTTAAAAAATATTCCTTTCCATTATGGTTTATCATAGGATATTGAATATAGTTCTCTATGTTATACAGTAGTACCTTGTTGTCTACCCATTCCATATATAATAGTCTGCATCTGGTAACCCCAACCTCCCACTCCATCCCTCCCCCAACCCCCTCACCCTTGGCAACCACCAGTCTGTTTTCTATGTCTATGATTCTGTTTCTGTTTCATAGATAGGTTCATTTGTGTCATATTTTAGATTCCACATGTAAGAGATGTCATATGGTATTTGTCTGACTTACTTCACTTATAGTGATAATCTCTAGTTGCATCCATGTTGCTGTGAATGGCATTATTTCATTCTTTTTATAGCTGAGTAATATTCCTTTGTATATATGTACCACATCTTCTTTATCCATTCTTACGTTGACGGACATTTAGTTTGTTTCATGTCTTTGCTGTTGTGAATAATGCTGCTATGAAGATAGACGTGTATGTATCTTTTAATTTTTTTAGCTGTACGTGGGCCTCTCACTGCCGTGGCCCCTCCCGCTGCAGAGCACAGGCTCCGGACGCGCAGGCTTAGCGGCCATGGCTCATGGCCCCAGCCGCTCCACGGCATGTGGGATCTTCCTGGACCGGGGCACGAACCCGTGTTCCCTGCATTGGCAGGTGGACTCCCAACCACTGCGCCACCAGGGAAGCCCCATGTATCTTTTTGAATTATAGTTTTCTCGATATATGCCCAGGAGTGGGATTGCTGGGTCATATGGTAATTAATTCTATTTTTACTTTTCTTAGGAACCTTCATACTCTTTTCAACAGTGGCTGCATCAATGTACATTCCCACCAACTGTGTAGGAGGGTTCTCTTTTCTCCACACCCTCTTCAGCATTTGTTATTTGTAGACTTTTTAATGATGCCCATTCTGACTGGTGTGAGGGGGTACCTCGTTGTAGTTTTCATTTGCATTTCTCTAATAATTAGCAATTTTGAGCATCTTTTCATGTACCTATTGGGCATCTGTATATCTTCCTTGGAGAAATATCTATTTAGGTCTTCCACCCATTTTTGGATTGGTTTGTTTGTTTTTTTGTTGTTGAGTTGTATGAGCCGTTTGTATATTTTGGAAATTAAGCCCTTGTCAGTCTCATTGTTTGCAGATATTTTCTCCTATCCTGTAGATTGTCTTTTTCTTTTATTTATGTTTTCTTTGGCTGCGCAAAAGCTTGTAAGTTTGATTAGGTCCTTTTTTGTCTTTTTTTTTTTTTTTTCTGCTGCGTTGTGCTGCTTGTGTGATCTTAGTTCCCTAATCAGGGATTGAACCCACACCTTCAGCAGTGAAAGCATGGCATCCTAACCACTGGACCACCAGGGAATTCCCCGGTTTGTTTACTTTTTTGCTTTTATTTTTATTGCCTTGGGAGACTGACCTAAGAAAATATTTGTATGATTTATGTCAGAGAATGTTTTGCTTATGTTCTCCTCTAGGAGTTTTGTGGTGTCATGTCTTATATTTAACTCTTTAAGCCCTTTTCAGTTTATTTTTGTTTATGGTGAGAGGGTGTGTTCTAACTTCATTGATTTACATGCAGCTGTCCACCTTTCCCAACACCACTTGCTGAAGAGGCGGTCTTTTTCCCATTGTATATTGTTGCCTCCTTTGTCTAAGATTAATTGACCATAATTGTGTGGGTGTATTTCTGGGTTCTCTGTTCAGTTCTCTGTGCCAATAACATGTTGTTTTGATTACTGTAGCTTTGTAGTATTGTCTGATGTTTAGGAGGGACATGCCTTCTGCTTTGTTCTTTTTCTTCAGGATTGCTTTGGCAATTCTGGGTCTTTTATGATTCCATATAAACTTTAGGATTATTTGTTCTAGTCCTGTGAAAAATCTCATGGGTAATTTGATAGGGATCACATTTACTCTGTATATTGCTTTGGGTAGTATGGCCATTTTAGCAATATTAATTCTTTCAATCCAAGAGCATGGGATATCTTTCCATTTCTTTGAATCATCTTCAACTTCCTTTATTAATGTTTTATAGTTCTCAGCATATAAATCTTTCATCTCCTTGGTCAGGTTTATTCCTAAGTATTTTGTTCTTGGTGGTATGATTTTAAAAGATATTGTTTCTTTACATTCACTTTCTGATATTTCATTGTTGATATAAAGAAATGCAATCTTTGTATGTTAATCTTGTAACCTGCTACTTTGCTGAATTTGTTTATGAGTTCTAGTAGTTTTTGTGTGGAGTCTAGGGTTTTCTATGTATAGTATCATATCATCTATATGTAATGACAATTTTACCTCTTCCCTTCCAATTTGGATACCATTTTTTCTTCTTTTTCTCGTCTGATTGCTGTGGTGAGGACTTCCAATACTATGTTGAATAGAAGAGGTGAGAGTGGACATCATTGTCTTCTTCCAGATTTTAGTGGGAAGTCTTTCAGCTTTTCAGTACTGAGTATTATATTGACTATGGGTTTGCCATAAATAGCTTTTATTATCTTGAAATATGTTCCCTCTATACCCAGATTGGTAATAGTATTTATCATGAATGGATGTTGAATGTTGTCAAATGCTTTTTCTGCGACTATTGAGATGATCATATATATATATTTTTTTTTTTTTAATATTTATTTGGCTGCACCGGGTCTTAGTTGCAGCACGCGGGATCTAGTTCCCTGACCAGGGATCGAACCCAGGCCCCCTGCATTGGGGGCGCGGAGTCTTAACCGCTGGGCCACCAGGGAAGTCCCAATCATATATTTTTTGTCTTTTGTTTATGTGGTGTATCACACCGATTGATTTGCATATTTTGAACCATCATTGTGAACTTGGGATGAATTCCACTTGCTTCTGGTCTGTGATCTTTTTTATGTGTTGTTGGTTTCAGTTTGCTAGTATTTTGTTGAGAATTTTTGCATATGTTTTCATCAAAGGTATTGGCTTGTAATTTTCTTTATTGGTGGGGTCTTTGTTTTGTTTCAGTATCAGGGTGATGGTGACTTCATAGAATGTCTTTGTGAGTTTTCCCTCCTCTTCAGTTTTTTGGAAGAGTTTGAAAATAATTGGTATAAGTTCTTTGTATGTTTGGTTACAATTCATCTGTGAAGACATCTGGTCCTGGGCTTTTGTTTGTAGGAAGTTTTTAAATTACAGATTCTGTTTCACTTCTACTGATCATTCTGTTCAAATTATCTCTTTACTCTTGATTCAGTTTTGGTGGACTGCATGTTTCTAGAAGCTTTGTTCATTTCTTCTAGGTTGTTGAATTTGTTGGCATAAAATTGTTCATAGTATTTCCTTATGTTTATTTAAAAAATATTTTAATAGTTTCTTTTAAAACTGAACACATGATAAGACTCAGCAATTGCACTCATGCGATTTTTTATGTCAGAGAAATGAACTTTACATCTGTACACAAAGCCCTGCATCTAAATATTCACATCATTTTTATTTGGAATAGCCACAAACTGAAATCAACCCATATGTGCTTCAGTAGATGAATGGTTAAAAATTTTGTGCTATATCCGTACCATGAAATACTACCAATCAATAAAAAGGAATGAACTATTGTTATACACAAAATCTTGCATGGGTCTCACAGGTAGTATGGTGAAGGAAAAACTAATTTCAGATTGTCATATATGCATCATTCCTTAACAAAATTATTCAGATGGAAAAAGATTATTGCTTGTCACATTTTAGGTGTGTCATAAGGTGGGAGTGATGATAAAGGAGTAGCACAATGGATATCTTTGTAATGATGGAATAGTTCTGACTTAGATTGTTGTGTTACACTAAACTACATATGTGATAAAATAGCATGGAATTATACACACACTTAGTAATGATGTTGATTTTCTGGTTTTGATATGCTACTATAGTTGCATTAAAATATTACCTTTGTAGAAAAATAGGTGAGAGGTCTCAGCAAACTTCTATTACTGTCTTTGCAATGTCTTGTGGCTCCATAATTATAATTTTTTTACATCTTTATTGGAGTATAATTACTTTACAATGGTGTGTTAGTTTCTGCTTTATAACAAAGTGAATCAGTTATACATATACATATGTTCCCTTATCTCTTCCCTCTTGCGTCTCCTTCCCTCCCACCCTCCCTATCCCACCCCTTCAGGTGGTCACAAAGCACTGAGCTGATCTCCCTGAGCTATGCGGCTACTTCCCACTAGCTATGTAACTTACATTTGGTACTGTATATATGTCCATGCCTCTCTCTCGCTTTGTCAAGAGAGCTTACCCTTCCCCCTACCCACATCCTCAAGTCCATTCTCTAGTAGGTCTGTGTCTTTATTCTTGTCTTACCCCTAGGTTCTTCATGACATTTTTTTCTTAAATTCCATATATATGTGTTAGCATACGGTATTTGTCCTTCTCTTTCTGACTTACTTCACTCTGTATGACAGACTCTAGATCTATCCACCTTATTACAAATAGCTCAATTTCGTTTCCTTTTATGGCTGAGTAATATTCCATTGTATATATGTGCCACATCTTCTTTATCCATTCATCCAATGACAGACACTTAGGTTGTTTCCATCTCTGGGCTATTGTAAACAGAGCTGCAATGAATATTTTGGTACATGACTCTTTTTGAATTATGGTTTTCTCAGGGTATATGCCCAGTAGTGGGATTGCTGGGTCATATGGTAGTTCTATTTGTAGTTTTTTTTTTTTTTTTAACATCTTTATTCGAGTATAATTGCTTTACAATGGTGTGTTAGTTTCTGCTTTGCAACAAAATGAATCAGTTATATACATATGTTCCCATATCTCTTCCCTCTTGCGTCTCCCTCCTTCCCACCCTCCCTATCCCACCCCTCCAGGGGGTCACAAAGCACCGAGCTGATCTCCCTGTGCTATGTGGCTGCTTCTCACTAGCTATCTACCTTATGTTTGATAGTGTATATATGTCCATGCCTCTCTCTCGCTTTGTCACAGTTTACCCTTCCCCCTCCCCATATCCTCAAGTCCATTCTCTAGTACGTCTCTGTATTTATTCCTATCTTACCCCTAGGCTCTTCATGACATTTTTTATCCCTTAAATTCCATATATATGTGTTAGCATACGGTATTTGTTTTTCTCTTTCTGACTTACTTCACTCTGTATGACAGACTCTAGGTCTATCCACCTCATAACAAATACTTCATTTTCGTTTCTTTTTATGGCTGAGTAATATTCCATTGTATATATGTGCCACATCTTCTTTATCCATTCATCCAATGATGGACACTTAGGTTGTTTCCATCTCTGGGCTATTGTAAATAGAGCTGCAATGAACATTTTGGTACATGACACTTTTTGAATTATGGTTTTCTCAGGGTGTATACCCAGTAGTGCAATTGCTGGGTCATATGGTAGTTCTATTTGTAGTTCTTTAAGGAACCTCCATACTGTTCTCCACAGTGGCTGTATCAATTTACATTCCCACCAACAGCGCAGGAGGGTACCTTTTCTGCACACCCTCTCCAGCATTTATTGTTTCTAGTTTTTTTTGATGATGGCCATTCTGACTGGTGTGAGATGATATCTCATTGTAGTTTTGGTTTGCATTTCTCTAATGATTAGTGTTGTTGAGCATTCTTTCATGTGTTTGTTGGCAGTCTGTATATATTCTTTGGAGAAATGTCTATTTAGGTCTTCTGCCCATTTTTGGATTGGGTTGTTTGTTTTTATGTTATTGAGCTGCATGAGCTGCTTGTATATTTAGGAGATTAATCCTTTGTCAGTTGCTTCATTTGCAAATATTTCCTCCCATTCTGAGGGTTGTCTTTTGGACTCGTTTATGGTTTCCTTTGCTGTGCAAAAGTGTTGAAGTTTCATTAGGTCCCATTTGTTTATTTTTGTTTTTATTTCCATTTCTCTAGGACGTGGGTCAAAAAGGATCTTCTGTGATTTGTGTCATAGAGTGTTCTGCCTAGGTTTTCCTCTAAGAGTTTGATAGTTTCTGGCCTTACATGTAGGTCTTTAATCCATTTTGAGCTTATTTTTGTATATGGTGTTAGGGAGTGATCTAATCTCATACTTTAACATGTACCTGTTCAGTTTTCCCAGCACCACTTATGGAAGAGGATGTCCTTTCTCCATTGTACATTCCTGCCTCCTTTATCAAAGATATGTTGACCATATGTGCGTGGGTTTATCTTTGGGCTTTCTATCCTTTTCCATTGATCTATCTTTCTGTTTTTGTGCCAGTACCATACTGTCTTGATTACTGTAGCTTTGTAATATAGTCTGAAGTCAGGGAGGCTGATTCCTTCAGCTCCACTTCTCGTTCTCAATATTGCTTTGACTATTCGGAGTGTTTTGTGTTTCCATACAAATTGTGAACTTTTTTGTTCTAGTTCTGTGAAAAATGCCAGTGGTAGTTTGATAGGGGTTGCATTGAATCTGTAGGTTGCTTTGGGTAGTAGATTCATTTTCACAATGTTGATTCTTCCAATCCAAGAACATGGTATATCTCTCCATCTATTTGTATCATCTTTATTTTCTTTCATCAGTGTCTTATAATTTTCTGCATACAGGTCTTTTGTCTCCTTAGGTAGGTTTATTCCTAGATATTTCATTCTTTTTGTTGCAGTGGTAAATGGGAGTGTTTTCTTGATTTCACTTTCAGAGTTTTCATCATTAGTGTATAGGAATGCCACAGATTTCTGTGTATTAATTTTGTATCCTGCTACTTTACCAAATTCATTGATTAGCTCTAATAGTTTTCTGGAAGCATCTTTAGGTTTCTCTATGTATAGTGTCATGTCATCTGCAAACAGTGACGGCTTTATTTCTTCTTTTCCTATTTGGTTTCCTTTTATTTCCTTTTCTCCTCTGATTGCTGTGGCTAAAACTTCCAAAACTATGTTGAGTAAGAGTGGTGAGAGTGGGCAACCTTGTCTTGTTCCTGATCTTAGTGGAAATGCTTTCAGTTTTTCACCACTGAGGATGATGTTGGCTGTGGGATTGTCATATATGACCTTCATTATGTTGAGGAAAGTTTCCTCTATGCCTACTTTCTGCAGGGTTTTTATCATAAATGGGTGTTGAATTGTGTCGAAAGCTTTCCCTGCATCGACTGAGATGATCATGTGGCTTTTCTCCTTCAATTTGTTAATATGGTGTATCACGTTGATTGATTTGCGTATATTGAAAAGTCCTTGCATTCCTGGAATAAACCCCACTTGATCATGATGTATGATCCTTTTAATGTGCTGTTGGATTCTGTTTGCTAGTATTTTGTCGAGGATTTTTGCATCTATGTTCATCAGTGATATTGGCCTGTAGTTTTCTTTCTTTGTGACATCCTTGTCTGGTCTTGGTATCAAGGTGATGGTGGCCTCGTAGAATGAGCTTGGGAGTGTTCCTCCCTCTGCTATATTTTGGAAGAGTTTGAGAAGGATAGGTGTTATTAGCTCTTCTCTAAATGTTTGATAGAATTCCCCTGTGAAGCCATCTGATCCTGAGCTTTTGTTTGTTGGAAGATTTTTAATCAGTTTCAAGTTCAGTGCTTGTGATTGGTCTGTTTATATTTTCTATTTCTTCCTGATTCAGTCTTGGCAGGTTGTGCATTTCTAAGAATTTGTCCATTTCTTCCAGGTTGTCCATTTTATTGGCATAGAGTTGCTTGTAGTAATCTCTCATGATCTTTGTATTTCTGCAGTGTCAGTTGTTACTTCTCTTTTTTCATTTCTAATTCTATTGATTTGAGTCTTCTTCCTTTTTTTCTTGATGAGTCTGGCTAATGGTTTATCAATTTTGTTTATCTTCTCAAAGAACCAGCTTTTAGTTTTATTGATGTTTGCTCTCATTTCCTTCATTTCTTTTTCATTTTTTTCTGATCTGGTTTTTATGATTTCTTTCCTTCTGCTACCTTTGGGACTTTTTTGTTCTTCTTTCTCTAATTGCTTTAGATGCAAGGTTAGGTTGTTTATTCGAGATGTTTCCTGTTTATTAAAGTAGGATTTTATTGCTATAAACTTCCCTCTTGGAACTGCTTTTGCCGCATCCCGTAAGTTTTGGGTCGTCGTGTCTCCATTCTCATTTGTTTCTAGGTATTTTTTTATTTCCTCTTTCTTTAGTGATCACTTCGTTATTAAGTAGTGTATTGTTTAGCCTCCATGCGTTTGTATTTTTTACAGATCTTTTCCTGTAATTGATATCTAGTCTCATGGCGTTGTGGTCAGAAAAGATACTTGATACAATTTCAATTTTCTTAAATTTACCAAGGCTTGATTTGTGACCTAAGATATGATCTATCCTGGAGAATGTTCCATGAGCAGTTGAGAAAAATGTGTATTTTGTTGTTTTTGTATGGAATGTCCTATAAATATCAATTAAATCCATCTTGTTTAATGTATCATTTAAAGCTTGTGTTTCCTTATTTATTTTCATTTTGGATGATCTGTCTGTTGGTGAAAGTGGGGTGTTAAAGTCCCCTACTATGAATGTGTTACTGTCCATTTCCCCTTTTGTGGCTGTTAGTGTTTCCCTTATATATTGGGCTGCTCCTATATTGGGTGCATAAACATTTACAATTGTTATATCTTCTTCATGGATCGATCCCTTGATTATTATGTAGTGTCCTTCTTTGTCTCTTGTAATAGTCTTTCTTTTCAAGTCTATTTTGTCTGATATGAGAATTGCTACTCCAGCTATGTTTTGGTTTCCATTTGCATTGAATATCTTTTTCCATCCCCTTACTTTCAGTCTATATGTGTCTCTAGGTCTGAGGTGAGTCTCTTGTAGACAGCATATATATGGATCTTGTTTTTGTATCCATTCAGCCAATCTGTGTCTCTTGGTGGGAGCATTTAGTCCATTTACATTTAAGGTAATTATCGATATGTATGTTCCTTTTCCCATTTTCCTAATTGTTTTGGGTTCGTTATTGTAGGTCTTTTCCTTCTCTTGTGTTTCTTGCCTAGAGAAGATTCTTTAGCATTTGTTGTAAAGCTGGTTTGGTGGTGCTGAACTGTCTCAGCTTTTGCCTGTCTGTGAAGATTTTAATTTCTCCATCAAATCTGAATGAGATCCTTGCTGGGTAGAGTAATCTTGGTTGCAGGTTTTTCTCCTTCATCACTTTAAATATGTCCTGCCTGTCCCTTCTGGCTTGCAGAGTTTCTGCTGAAAGATCAGCTGTTAACCTTCAGGGGATTCCCTTGTGTGTTATTTTTTGTTTTTCCCTTGCTGCTTTTAATATGTTTTCTTTGTACTTAATTTTTGAAAGTTTGATTAATATGTGTCTTGGCATGTTTCTCCTTGGATTTATCCTCTATGGGACTCTCTGTGCTTCCTGGACTTGATTAACTATTTCCTTTCCCATAGTAGGGAAGTTTTCAACTATAATCTCTTCAAATATTTTCTCAGTCCCTTTTTCTCTTCTTCTTCTGGAACCCCTATAATTCGAATGTTGGTGCGTTTAAAGTTGTCCCAGAGGTCTCTAAGACTGTCCTCAGTTTTTTTCATTCTTTTTTCTTTATTCTGTTCTGCAGTAGTTTTTTCCACTATTTTATCTTCCAGGTCACTTAACCGTTCTTCTGCCTCAGTTATTCTGCTATTGATCCCATCTAGAGTATTTTTAATTTCATTTATTGTTTTTTTCATCATTTCTTGTTTCATCTTTAGTTCTTGTAGGTCCTTTTTAAATGTTTCTTGCATTTTGTCTATTCTGTTTCCAAGAGTTTGGATCATCTTTACTATCATTCTGAATTCTTTTTCAGGTATACTGCCTATTTCTGCTTCATTTGTTAGGTCTGGTGGGTTGTTATCTTGCTTGTTCAACTGCTGGGTGTTTTTCTGTCTTCTCATCTTGCTTATGTTACCGTGTTTGGTGTCTCCTTTTTGCAGTCTGCAGGTTCGTAGTTCCCGTTGTTTTTGTTCTCTGTCCTCAGTGGCTAAGGTTGGTTCAGTGGGTTTTGTAGGCTTTCTGGTGGAGGGGACTAGTGCCTGTGTTCTGGTGGATGAGGCTGGATCTTTGCTTTTGGTGGGCAAGTCCACGTCTGTTGGTGTGTTTTGGGGTGTCTGTGATCTTTCGATTTTAGGCAGTCTCTCTGCTAATGGGTGGGGTTGTGTTCCTGTCTTGGTAGTTGTTTGGCATAGGTTGTCCAGCAGTGTAGCTTGCTGGTCATTGAGTGAAGCTGGGTGCTGGTGTTGAGTTGGAGATCTCTGGGAGATTTTCACCATTTGATATTACGTGGAGCTGGGAGGTCTCTTGTGGACCAGTGTCCTGAAGTTGGCTCTCCCTCCTCAGAGGCACAGCACTGACTCATGACTGCAGCACCAAGAGCCTTTCATCCACATGATTCAGAATAAAAGGGAAAAAAAGTTGAAAGAAAGAATTAGTGAATTAGTAGAAAGAAAGAAAGGAGGGATGGAGGGAGGGAAGGAGGGAAGGAAGGAAGGAAAGAAAGATGAAAAAATAAAATATGATAAAGTAAGATAAAATTAAACATTAAAATAAAAAATAATTAGTAAGAAAAAATATTTAAAAAGCAAACAAAAACAGACGGATAGAACCCTAGGACAAACTGTGGAAGCAAAGCTATACAGACAAAATCTCACACAAAAGCATACACATACACACTCACAAAAAGAGGAATGGGGAAAAATATCATAAATCTTGCTCTCAAAGTCCACCTCCTCAATTTGGGATGATTTGTTGTCTATTCCGGTTTTCCACAAATGCAGGGTACATCAAGTTGATTGTGGAGCTTAAATCCAATGATTTTGAGGCTGCTTGGAGAGGTTTCCTTTTCTCTTCTTTTTTCTCACAGCTCCCAGGGATCAGCTTTGGATTTGGCCCCGCCTCTGCATGTACATCGCCAGAGGGCATCTGTTCTTCGCTCAGACAGGACGGGGTTAAAGGAGCAGCTGCTTCGGGGACTCTGGCTCACTCACGCTGGGGCGAAGGAAGGGTAAGGAGTGCGGGGCAAGCCTGCAGCGGTAGAGGCCAGCATGACATTGCACCAGCCTGAGGTGCGCCGTGCGTTTTCCCGGAGAAGTTGTCCCTGGATCCTGGGACCCTGGCAGTGGCAAAATGCCCAGGCTCCCCAGAAGGTGGATGTGGATAGTGACCTGTGCTTGCACACAGGCTTCTTGGTGGCTGCAGCTACAGCCTTAGCGTCTTATGCTCGTCTCTGTCGTCCACGCTTTTAGCCGCAGCTTGCGCCCGTCTCTGGAGCTCCTTTAAGCAGTGCTCTTAATCCCCTCTCTTCGCACACCAGGAAACAAAGGGGGAAGAAAAAGTCTCTTGCCTCTTCGGCAGCTCCAGTATTTTCCCCGGACTCCCTCCTGGCTAGCTGTGGTGCACTAACCGTCTGCAGGCTGTATTCACGCCGCCAACCCCAGTCCTCTCCCGGAGCTCCGACCAAAGCCCGAGCCTCAGCTCCCAGCCCCGCCTGCCCCAGCAGGTGAGCAGGCAAGCCTCTCAGGCTGGTGAGTGCCATTCGTCACCAATCCTCTGTGTGGAAATCTTCCCGCTTTGCCCTCTGCACCCCTGTTGCTGTGCTCTCCTCCACGCCTCCGAAGCTTCCCCCTCCACCACCTGCAGTCTCTGCCCACGAAGGGGCTTCCTAGTGTGTGGAAACCTTTCCTCCTTCCAGCTCCCTCCCACTGGTGCAGTTCCCATCCCTATCCTTTTGTCTCTCTTTATTCTTTTTTCTTTTGTGCTACCCAGGTATGTGGGGAGTTTCTTGCCTTTTGGGAGGTCTGAGGTCTTCTGCCAGCATTCAGTAAGTGTTCTGTAGGAGTTGTTCCACGTGTAGATGTATTTCTGGTGTATCTGTGGGGAGGAAGGTGATCTCCGTGTCTTACTCTTCCGCCATCTTCCCAGAAGCCCTAAATATAATTTTTAAAAAATACATCACCTAGAAAAATCCCAAAGAACACCCACTTTAAATAGAGTAACTAAGATATGTAATGAGTAACAGGAATAAAATGATAAACTATGTGAAATGGGTAGAATGGTAAGACTACAGAATGGAGAAAATTATCTGGATTATTCTTTTTTTTTCTTTTTAATATCTTTACTGGAGTATAATTGCTTTACAATTATACAGTAATGTTTTTTCAGATTCCATATTTGTGCGTTAGCATATGGCATTTGTTTTTCTCTTTCTGACTTCACTCTGTGTGACAGGCTCTAGGTCTATCCACCTCATTACAAATAACTCAATTTCATTCCTTTCTATGGCTAAGTAATATTCCATTGTATATATCTGCCACATCTTCTTTATCCATTCATCTGTTAATGGACATTTACATTGATTCCATGTCTTGGCTCTTATAAATAGTGCTGCAAATTTGTGTTCAATGCTGGTTACATGTATCTTTTTGAATTATGGTTTTCTCAAGGTATATGCCCAGTAGTGGGATTGCTGGGTCATATGGTAGTTCTATTTTTATTTTTTAAGGAACCTCCGTACTGTTCTCCATAGCAGCTGTATCAATTTACATTCCCACCAACAGTGCAGGAGTGTTCCCTTTTCTCCATACCCTCTCCAGCATTTGTTGGCTCTAGATTTTTTGATGATGACCATTCTGACCAGTGTGAGAGGATACCTCATTGTGTTTTTGATTTGCATTTCTCTAATGATTAGTGATGTTGAGCATCTTGTCATGTGTTTGTTGGCAATCTGTATATCTACTTTGGAGAAATGTCTATTTAGGCCTTCTGTCCATTTTTGGATTGGGTTGTCTGTTTTTTTGATATTGAGCTGTGAGCTGCTCGTATATTTTGCAGATTAATCCTTTGTCAGTCAGTACGTTTGTAAATACTTTCTCCCATTCCGAGGGTTGTCTTTTCATCTTGTTTATGGTTTCATTTGCTGTGTAAAAGCTTTTAAGTTTCATTAGATCCCATTTGTTGATTTTTTAAAATTTTCATTACTGTAGGAGGTGGGTCAAAAAGGATCTTGCTGTGATTTATGTCATAGAGTGTTCTGCCTATGTTTTCCTCTAAGAGTTTTATAGTGTCTGGCCTTACATTTAGGTCTTTAATCCATTTTGCTTTTTTTTGTGTGTATGGTGTTAGGAAGTGTTCTACTTTCATTCTTTTACATGTAGCTCTCCAGTTTTCCCAGCACCACTTATTGAAGGGACTGTCTTTTGTCCGTTGTATACTCTTGCCTCCTTTGTCAAAGATAAGGTTACCGTATGTGCATGGGTTTATCTCTGGGCTTTCTATCTTGTTCCATTGATCTATACTTCTGTTTCTGTGCCAGTTTCATACTGTGTCTTTTCTCTTGGATTAGCAGGGCCGTGTCAGGTGGTGTGTTTTGTGTTGTCTGAACTAAGTATGACCTTAGGTAGTTTGTGTGCTGCTGGGTGGGTTTGTATTCCTGTCTTGTTTGGTGTGAGGCATCCAGCGCTGGGAGCTGCTGCAAGTTGGGTGGAGCCGGGTCTTGGCTTCAGATAGAGTCCTCTGTGCGATCTCTCAGCAGTTAATCTTCCCTGGGGCTGGGAATTCTCTAGTGGTGCAGCGTCCTGGACTTGATGCTCCCACCCCAGAGCCTCAGGCCCAACTTCTGGTCAAGGGACCAAGACCTTGCATGTCGCTTATCCCAGAAATAAAGGGGATTAAAGAAACAAAAGACTAACAAGACACCAGAGAAATGGTAAAAAGTAAAATCAAGCAAACAGAAACAGAAACAAGGAAACACGCACACACACAAAAGAAATAAAATCAGAACGAAACAAATCAAATAGGAAGAGAACAACCAGACAAAAGAACCCAAGAACAAAATCAAACAATTAAAAGAAAACTGACAGAAACACAAAACCAGAAAACAAAACCAAAGCAGAGTTCCAACTGACGAATGAAGCAAGGAAATAAAACGAACTGACAAAAATGATTAAAAGAAAAAGAAAACGAGATAGGGGAAAGAAGATAGAACAACAGAATAACAATGTTGAAATGTAAATATAAAAAAGAAAAAATAGAAAATACATTAAAGAAAAAATAAGTCAACCAATCCCCAGAGAAATGTTAAAAACAAAATCAAACAGACAAAAACAGAAACAAGGAAACACACACACATAAAAGAAACAGAAACAGAGCAAAATAAAATGAACAGCAAGAGAACAACCAAAAAGCCGAACTCAGAACGAAATCAAACAATTAGGATTAAATCTAACAAAAACACATAACCTAAAAACAAAACCAAAACAGTGTCCCAACTGAAGAAAAAACAAGGAAACAGAACAAACTGATACAAGTGATTAAAAATAATAAAACAAAAGTAAAATAAAAAGGGAAAATACACAGGACAATAGAAAAGCAAAGTAGAAATGGAAATATTTTAAAAAATTAAAAGCTATATTATAAAACATGGAGATCCCAAAAGAGTAAATAAATACTAAAACAACAGCTAACAACAAAATAAGACAAAACAAAAAAGCCAGAACAAACAACACAATGAATCAAAACATAATGAAATTAATAGTAGTAATTATGTTTCCCTGGGGTCTCTGCTATAAGTGTCCTTGCACACACTGTGAGTCACAGCCTACCTCTGCCTCCCCAGGGTCTCTCCTCTGCCTCTGGGCTCATCTCTGGACCTCCTGTTGGCCCTGTGGGGACCACTCAGACTCTGATCTGGCCCAATTCCTTTGCGCACTTGCCCCCAAAGTCCACAGTTGCCAGAGCTTGACCATTTTCATTTGTGGGAACACTCATTGTCTACTCAGATATTCCATAGATGCACAGTCTAACTAGCTGATCACAGGGATTTAATCTTCAGCTTGTGCAAGTGATAGAAAGATATTCAGTTCTCTTCCTTAGTCGCCCCATCCCTGGGGTTCAGCTTTTCTTTTATCCCCATCTCTGTGTGTGGTCCACCCACAGGAGTCTGGTCCTGTGGATGCCTTGGAGCTCTTGGGTCTGCCACTGAGAGGACCGTGCACAGAGATGGTATGACTGCTTGGATTGCATGAGCCCCATTAGCACCAAATGCGTAGGGAAGCAGGCAGCCACGGGCGGAAGAGATATGGCCCTCTCTGGATTATTCTTAACTTAGGATGCAACTAACTATATTTTTCAAAATAAGTGAAACAAAAAGTGAAAAGAGATATAGAAAGATCCACAATTATTCTTGGAGAATTTAACTTTTCTCTCTCGTTATTCATCAATTATTATTATTAATTCATTATTTTATTCATATATGAAATCACGTAGACAGAAAATATCATGGATGTAGAAGTCTGAATACTATAAATCAACTTGACTTAGATGACATTTATGGAACACTCCACCTAACAACTGTAGATTGCAAGTTCACTTGAAACATTCAGCAGTATTCACCATATGCTCAGCCAAAAGGAAATTTGATCAAATGTACTATGATCATAATCATAGAAAGTGTTATTTGTCGCAATAATGGAATTAAACCAGAAATCAGTAACAGAAACATCTGATACGTCCTCTACTCTTTGGAAATTAAGCGACAACCTCTCCAAATCTAATTGGTATAAGAAATTAGATTTGTATAAGAATTAGATTAGAAAATATTTTGAACTGAATAAAACAGACATACAGCATATCAAAACTGGGATGTTTCTACACAGAACTTGAAATTTTTAACGTTAAATTCTTACATTGGTATTCAAGAAAGACTTTAAATCATTAGAAATTTCCCCTTGAAGCAGGTAGAAAAAGAACAAATTAAACTGAAAGCAAGCAGTAGTAATGAATAATAAATATGGGAGCTAAAATCAGTGAAATTGAAAAAAGAAAATAAGTAAAATTAGCAAAAGCAAACCTTTCTAAAATCAATAAATTTGATAAGCTACCTGCTGTAACCTCCAAGAAAAAAAGAGACATAACAAAATTATCATTATCATAAATAAAAGATGTTATTACAAACCCTAAAGGCATTAAAAGATATTAAAACACCAACTACTATAATTACCCCAAGAACAGATAATTTGAATAGGCCCATATTTATTAAAGAATTATATAATTTGTATTTAAATAACCTTTCAACTTCAAAATTTTGGTGGAAGAAATCAATGACCTAAATTAATTGAGAGACATACTGTGTTCATGGGTTTGAAGACTCATCATAGTAAGGATGCCAATTCTCCTCAAATTTATCTGTAGAATTAATAGTTTTCCAAACATGATCATAGCAGTTAGTAGTATACTGTCTACCTACTAAATAAATATTTTCAATAAATATTTTTGTATGATCGAGTGATGAAATAAGTGACCAAAAAATACATTACAAATAAACTTTTTGTAGAACTTAATTTTCAGCTTGAGACTCTTCTGTATATCAGTTTTCCATTAGTCAAATTAGTGTAACAATTGTGGGATCTTAGTTTTTTAAAGTGATTCAGTGCAAGGTGTATGGATATAAAATATATTTAATTGAACTCAGTATGATGAATTACATCATGATATTTCCTATATTTTAAAACATTCATATATGATATTCTGTTATACATTTTCTTATTTGGTTCCCCAGAACTTTTGTATTTCTCCATATTCCTACTTTTTGCATATTTTTAAAATGGAAAATGGATGAGAAGTAGTATTATGTAGTTGACTACTGTGAGGATTAATTTTATGTGTTGTTGAGAATTTAAACTACTCCATAATATTGCTGCCTTGGCATCCATTTTGTATGTTTAAGTACCCTGCAGGGGCCTTAACTTGACACTAGCCCCTTCAAAGAATGCATGCCCTATATAACAGCAGGGGCACAAGTAAATGTAAGGTCCTGATATGACTCCGCAAACTACCCTTGTAGTAAGCATTCTCGTCCAAAGCCTCCCCCTTGTGCACCTTTTATATTAGACTCAAGAAGCTTTCCAAAGTCCGATTCTTTTTGGTTTGAATTGACCAATTCAGCCCTAGCCTGGGATCTCTTGCGGTCTTTTGTTGAACTGTGACTTGCCATCTGACATCCTGAGGCTCTACTTGACAAATGATAATTTAACAAGTTACAACATGTGTCAGTTTGACTGCACTAAGTGATGCCCTAGATAGCCGGTAAAGAATTATTTCTGGGTGTATCTGTGAGAGTCTATCCAGAAGATTTGTATTTGAATCAGTAGACTGAGTAAAGAATATCCACCCTCACCAATGTGCCGGAATAGAACAAAAAGGCAAAGGAAGAGTGAATTCTTTCCTGCTGTCAGACATTAGAGCTCCTGGTTCTCAGGCTTTCAGACTCCAGGATTTACACCACCACCTCTCTTCTCCCCTAGAGTTTCAGTCTTGGAATGGGAGTTACATCATTGGTTCCCCTGGTTCCCAGGACTTCAGACTTGGACTGAATTATACCACCAGCTTTCCTGAGCCTCCAGCTTGCTGACAGCAGATCATGGGACTTCTCATCCTGTGTTGCTACATGGGCCAATTCCTATAATAAATCTCTTCATATATTTGTTTTATATCCTTCTGGTTCTGTTTCTAAGGGGAACCCTGACTAATATAACTAGTTTATATGAATGTGTAAAGTGAAGGAGTAGAAAAAACACCACTTTGAAATTTAAATCTCAGAATTAGGATGCTCAAATTAATTTTTAAAGACATACTTTCAAGTATTAGATTCAAAATTCTCATGTCTATTTCATAATATCTTCAAAAGTTAACCTTAGGGGCTTCCCTGGTGGCGCAGTGGTTGAGAGTCCGCCTGCCGATGCAGGGGACATGGGTTCGTTCCCTAGTCCGGGAAGATCCCACATGCCGCGGAGTGGCTAGGCCTGTGAGCCATGGCCGCTGAGCCTGAGCGTCTGGAGCCTGTGCTCCGCAGTGGGAGAGGCCACAACAGTGAGAGGCCCACGTACTGCAAAAAAAAAAGAGTTAACCTTAAAATGTTACAGCAATTATAATTAGAAAAATATACCAGTAGAGCAATTATACCTCAGTATGGGAAATTTACTTGAGAACCATTATAACCACTTGTCAGCGTTTTTAAGCTGAGCCATATTCATGATAACTTATTCCAAAAATAATATATTTTCAAATGTATTTACAAGTGTCTGTCATCAAGATTTTTGTAGACTATTAGAACTAAAGTTAATGTTTTGGTTTTTACTGTAACAGTGTTAAACATGCCAATTATAGAAGAGTAAATTGCAGGCATTAATAAAAATATTGAAAAGTAAGTAAAGATAAACTATTATACATATATATGTAGTAGTTGGGTATCTTCTTAGGTCTGGGAAATATCAATTCTAAATAACAACAACTCTTGGTCCTGTTTTTAAAATAGGTTTGTGGCAGACAAACCATAAGGTAACCCCCAATATTTTCTTGTCTACTAGTGTTTGCACCTTTGTCTATTCCCCTCCCCTTCTGTGCACACAGTACCTGTGACTTCCAACCAATAGCAAACTCTAAACAATGGCAGAGGTGATGGAATGTCATTCACTTGATTAGTTTATGTTATGTGACCAAAAGTCACTTCTATGATTATATCATGTTATATAAGACTCTATCCTATATCAGACTGGAGGAAGAAACTCATTGCTGGTTTGACAATGTAAGCAGTTATGTTGGGGAGACACATGGGAAACAGGAACTGTGTGCATCATTTAGGACCTGAGGACAGTCTCCTGCTGGCAGGCAGCAAAATGTCTGAAAATTTGGTTATATAGCCACAAGAACATGAATTATGCCAACAACCTGAATGAACTTGGAAGTATATTCTTTTCCTAACTATTCCTCCAGATGAGAACCCAGCCCAGCCAACACCTTGATTACAGTCTTGTGAGACCCTAAGCAGAGGAGGCAGCTAAGTTGTCCCAGATCGTTGGCTAACACATAACACGATATAAAAAATGTGTGTTATTTAAAGCTGTTAACTTCATGGTAATTTTTAGCCAGGAATAGAAAATGAATATAAAGTTTAATCTATTTGAATAGTCTTTAACCTGTTCTTCTACAAATATATTTTTTGATTAGCTTTGGAAAGGATTATCATCTAGTATATTTTTCAGGATTGCTCCTAAAATTTTAAAACTTTTGTTTTCTTTACAAGTAGGTTTATGAGCTATCTACTGTTGTGTAAAAAATTGGCCCAAAATATGAAGGCTTAAAACTACAAACATTAATTACCTCACAGTTTGTAGGAGTTAGAAATTCAGGTATAGCTTAGCTAATAGTTCTGGCACAGCATTTCTCAGAATATTGGAGCCAGGGAGTCTGTTGAGACTGGAACCATCTGAAGGTTTGACTGGGTTGTGGGATTCACTTATAAGATTGCTCAGTCACATTGCTTTTGGTAGGAATATTTCATTCCTTCTATGCGGGCCTCAGCATATAGCAGTTGGCTTTTCCCAGAGTGAACAATCCAAGAGAGAGAGCAAGGGAGAAGCCTCCAATGCCTTTTGTGATATAGTCCTCCTGAGTCGTGTACCATCACTTGTATTTTGTAGCCACCTCCTATTGCTATTGTGGTGAGAGCAAGTGTTGGGAGGATCTACTTGAAATACTGTGTGATGTTAATCATCTTTGTGTGAGTGGTTTGTCCCCAGTAAATTGCATAACAGTAAAAAGTGATTTCTGCTTGTTTTTGTGTTTTTTTGTTTGTTTGTGGTACACGGGCCTCTCCCGCTGAGGAGCACAGGCTCCAGACGCACAGGCTTAGCGGCCATGGCTCATGGGCCCAGCCACTCTGCGGCATGTGGGGTCCTCCCAGACCAGGGCACGAACCCGTGTCCCCTGCATTGGCAGGTGGCCTCTCAACCACTGCGCCACCAGGGAAGCCCTGTTTTTGTGTATTTTTCATGTTTAGTGCAATACAGTAAACCTTGTATAACATCATGGGACCCATTCGAAGTGCCACTAGTGATGCTGGAAGTGCTCCCAAGAAGCAAAAAAAAGTTGTGACATTACAAGAAAAAGTTGAATTGCTTGACATGCACCTGCCATTTCAAGATAAATCCAGTATAAAGACCATTGTAAGAAAAGAAAAGAAAACGAAATTCATAACGTCCTTGCTGTGGCTAGCAACAGACCTAAAAACCTTGCACTTTTTGTGAAATAACTTTTTATCTCCTATTGAAAATGCAGCTTCTATGTGGGTGCAGGATTGGTATAAGAAAGTCATGCCTATAGACTCTAATATGATTCAAGATAAAGCAAAGTCACTATATGGCAAAGCAAAAGGAAGGTGAAGGATCTAAAGCTGGAGAATTTAATGCCAGAAAAGGATGGTTTGATCATTTTTAGAAAGAGGTTTGGCTTTAAAAATGTCAGGATAGGGGCTTCCCTGGTGGCCCAGTGGTTGAGAGTCAGCCTGCCGACGCAGGGGACACGGGTTCGTGCCCCGGTCTGGGAGGATCCCACATACCACAGAGTGGCTGGGCCCGTGAGCCATGGCCGCTGGGCCTGCGCATCCGGAGCCTGTGCTCCGCCACGGGACAGGCCACAACAGTGAGAGGCCCGTGTACCGCAAAAAAAACCCAAAAAAGTCAGGATAGCAAGAGAACCAACTTCTGCTAATGAAGAGGCAGCAGACAAGTTCCCAGATACCATTAAGAAAATCACTGAGGAGAAAGGATGTCTTTTTTAAAAATATGTATTTTATTGATTTTTAATTAATTTTATTGGAGTATAGTTGCTTTACAATGTTGTGTTAGTTCCTCCTGTACAGCAAAGTGAATCAGTTATACATATACATATATCCCCTCTTTTTTAGATTTCATTCCCACTTAGGTCACCACACAGCACTGAGTAGAGTTCCCTGTGCTATACAGTAGGTTCTCATTAGTTATCTATTTTATTCATAATAGTGTATATATGTCAGTCCCAATCTCCCAATTCATCCCACCCCCGTTCCCCCCTTGGTATCCATAAGTTCTTTACATCTGTGTCTCTATTTCTGCTTTGCAAGTAAGTTCATCTGTACCATTTTCTTTTTTTTTCATCTGTACCATTTTCTAGATTCCACATATAAGTGATATTATATGATATTTGTTTTTCTCTTTCTGACTTCATTCTGTATGACAGTCTCTAGGTCCATCCACGTCTCTGCAAATGATCCAATTTCGTTCCTTTTAATGGCTGAGTAATACATTGTATATATGTATCACATCTTTATCCATTCCTCAGTTGATGGATGTTTAGATTGCTTCCATGTCCTGTCTATTGTAAATAGTGCTGCAATGAACATCTGGGTGCATGCATCATTTCAAATTATGGTTTTCTCTGGGTATGTGCCCGGTAATGAGATTGCTGTGTCATATGGTAGTTCTATTTTTAGTTTTTTAGGAACCCATAGTGGCTGTACCAATTTACATTCCTACCAACAGAGTAGGAGGGTTCCCTTTTCTCCACATCCTCTCCAGCATTTATGGTTTGTAGATTTTTTTGATGATGGCCGTTCTGACTGGTGTGAGGTGATATTTCATTGTAGTTTTGATTTACATCTCTCTAGTACTTAGTGATGTTGAGCTTCTTTTCACGTGTTTGTTGGTCATTGCGACAGTCAGGTATGGGCCCAACTCTCCAGCGTCATCCATTTTCAGGGCTAGTTAATTTGGCAGGTGAGTTGTTACACACTCCTTAGCAGATTCCAACATCCATGGCCACTGTCCTGCTGAAAGGATATATTCTTGAACAGGTTTTTAACGCAGACAAAAGTGCCCTATTCTGGGGGGAAAATGCCACAAAGGACTTCTATTAGTAAGGAAGAGAGGCAACCATCAGAATTTAAGGCAGGAAGGGGTAGGATAACTCTACTGTTTTGTGCAAATGGAGTCGGGTTTATGAACAGGAGTGCCTTTACCTATAGAGCAGCTAACACCCGAGCCTTGAAGGGAAAAGGTAAACACCAACTGCCAGTCTTTTGGTTGTACAACAAGAAGGACTGGACGACAACCCTTTTTTCTGGATTGGTTCCATTAATGCTTTGTCCCTGAAGTCAGGAAATACTTTGCCAGTAAGGGATGGCCTTCTGAGGTTCTTTTGATATTGGACAATGCCCCTGGCCATCCAGAACCCCATGAGTCCAATACTGAGGGCGTCAAAGTGGTTTATGCCCCCAAATACACGTCTGTAATTCAGCCTCTAGGTCAGAGGGTCATAAGGACCTTTAAGGCTCATGTATAGCCTTATATAGATTGTCAATGCTATAGAAGAGAACCACGATAGAGAGAACATCATGAAAGTCTGGAAGGAGTACACCATTGAAGATGCCATCTTTGTTATAGAAAAAGCCATGAAAGGCATCAAGCCCAAAACAATAAATTCCTGCTGGAAAAAAACTGTCCAGATGTTGTGCATGACTTCACAGGATTTATGACAGAGCTATCAAAGAAATCATGAAATAGATTGTGGATATGGCCAAAAAGATGGGGGGAGTGAGTGATTCAAGATATGGATCTATGGAGAAATTCAAGAGCTAACAGACACCACACCAGAGGAATTAACAGATGACAACTTGATGGAGATGAGTGCTTCTGAACCAGTGCCAGACGACAAGTAAGAAGACTTAGAAGCAGCGCCAGAAAACAAATTGACGTTAGACAATCTAGCAGTGTTCCAGTTATTCAAGACTGCTTTTGACTTCTTTTATGACAGGGATCCTTATATGATACAGGTGCTGAAACTAAAGCAAATCTTGGAAGAAGGATAGTACCATATAGAAACAGTTTTAGAGTAATGGAAAGACAAAAAAGTCAGACAGAAATTGTGATGTATTTCTGTAAAGTTGCACCGAGTGTGCCTGCCTCTCCTGCCTCCCCTCTGCCTCTGCCATCCCTGAGACTGCAAGACCAAACCCTCCTCATCCTCCTCAGTCTAGTCAATTTGAAGATGATGAAGATGAAGAATTTACGGTGATCCACTTCCACTTAACGATAGTAAATAATCATCATGCCCTACAGTTTAGAAACTTATCTGTTGTGTATGTCTGTGAATGTCTTCATATGAAAATCTAATAAACTTGTAGCAAAAACTCTATGGGACCGTTTTTGTCACCATCGTCATCATCATCCCCTAAGTATTCATTGTATATTCCATCCCGTACAAGACTTGTATTGAGCTGGGTAACCTATCCTTACATAGGCATAATGTGAATGACATTTAATATAAAATTAATAGTGGGTTAGTTTTCTTACTGTTTTATAACTTTACTTTCAAAGAATTACATTACAGTATGCCTCTCGTTATTAGAGAAACTGTGCATCAGCCTTATCATCACAGGTAAGTGGTTTTTTAAGTGTAATAACATTTCCAATACTGTATTATGAATGTGACTGTAATATTGCATACCATAAAATTTTTATAACATTTCATTCATTAGTGTATAGGCTATCATTATTGATTACACTAGGCTACCATAAAGCAATCTTTGTTATCAATGCATGAATCATTATACCTGTAAATAAATATTAATTTCTTTTTTCACATTGTTTCATTTTTGATGTCTAGTGTTAATAATATGTATAACATCTAAAGTGTTTTGTATCATATAAGACTGTTGTGGGTACTCACAGATGATTCATCTTGTAAACAGATGATGTAAATTTATGGTATCAATTAATATATTACAGTACTGTAAATGTATTTTCTCTTATGATTTTCTTAACATTTTCTTTTCTTTAGCTTACTTTATGGTAAGAATGTAATAATATAATGCATATAGCATACAAATATGTGTTAATTGACTGTTTATGTTATCAGTAAGACTTCTGGTCAACAGTTGGCTATTAGTAAAGTTTTTAGGGAGTCAGTTATATGCAGGTATTTGACTGAATGAGGGTTTGGTGCCCCTAGCCCCCACATTGTTCAGGAGTCAACTGCATTTATGTAATAATGAGACCTCTATAAAAAGAAATGTGTAAAATGAAAGGAATATTGAAATAATTATGCAGCTATGCAAGTAACTACTCTGTCTCTTTTCCCTTTCTCACACACACACACACACACACACACACACACACACACACACACACATTCATGCCCTTATTCAGTTTTGCTAGTATATTTTTAGTGGTTATTTATATTATTATTTTAAACTCAACAAACTGTGGGATAATAGTTTTAATTGATGGGAAAGAATAGCATGCTTGGTGTAAATTTAAAAAGCATCTCATTATTTATTTAAGTGGTATGCAGGTTATAGCTTAGTTAGGTAATTGAGTAACTTGGTCATTCTAATGTTTTTTCCATTCCAGCTTCAGTTTAAAAGTTTGGAGATTAATAGCAGACTTGTTATAAGTAACAGCTTACCACATACATTAGTAATGTGGTTTGTAAAGTCATTAAAAGATTGTGGTAGCTGAAGTAAAACAGTCATGTTGTTATACAGAGTGGTGTTTTTTATCTTCTTTCTCTAAGCATCTCAGCTTTGAGTCATTCCTGAAGAAGGGTTTAATCACGTTCCAGCAAGTCTCTTCATCTTTGACATCCATCTGCACTGCTGAGCTCTGTGGACCTGGTCTTATACTTGGTTTGGTTTCTGTAGCATCTTTATTAAGCTATAAAAAAGGAGAATGAATATTAACAAATCCATTAAAATATTATAGAGGGTTGATAAAAATACAAGTAGACTAAAATGCAAGGACAGAATCCTTCAGGAAAGAACCATGCATGTTAATATCTATGAAGTAAAAGAACCACAAGTAGATAGATTCAAATAACTGTTGAGAGGAACTGGGGGAAATACAACAATAATGCAGAAAATGGCTTAAGGACAGTGATCTAAAAACATTCACTTGCATGTGATTTAGTAAGAAGAAACAACATTATTAAGAAAGCTTAAATTAACTAAGTGAAGTAATTTAGGAAGAGAAAGACAAATACCATATGATATCACTTATATGTGGAATCTAAAATATGACACAAATGAACATATCTATGAAACAGAAACAGACTCACAGACATAGAGAACAGACTTGTGGTTGCCAATGAGGAGGGGAGTAGGGGAGGGAAGTATTGGGAGTTTGGGATTAGCAGATGTAAACTATTATGTATAGGATGGATAAACAACAAGGTCCTACTGTATAGCACAGGGAACTATATTCAGTATATTGTGATAAACCATAATGGAAAAGAATATGAAAAAGAACATATATATATGTATAACTGAGTCACTTTGCTCTACAGCAGAAATTAACACAACATTGTAAATTAACTATACTTCAATAAAATTTAAGAGAAAAAGAATGCTTGTATTAAAAGGCTACCATTTAAAATGAATTTGAGGATTTTTTTTCAAAAAAAAAAACTCACCAAAAGATCAGTAGGCAGCATTAATAAAAAAAATCCTGGGGAGAGGTGAGAATCTAATTTCTATAGCTGCCATATTATAATATGGGCATCCTCAAAATGTCCACTTTTCAAGAAAAATCTAACAGACATTTTAATAAAAGAAAATATGGGACTTCCCTGGTGGCACAGTGGTTAAGAATCTGCCTGCCAATGCAGGGGACACGGGTTTGAGCCCTAGTCCAGGAAGATCCCACATGCCATGCAGCAACTAAGCCCATGTGCCACAACTACTGAGCCTGTGCTTTAGAGCCTGCAGGCCACAACTACTGAGCCTGCGTGCCACAACTACTGAAACCTGCACACCTACAGCCCATGCTGCACAACAAAGAGAAGCCACCTCAATGAGAAGCCCACACACCACGATGAAGAGTAGCCCCTGCTCACCACAACTAGAGAAAGCCCGCCTGCAGCAATGAAGACCCAATGCAGCCAAAGATAAATTTATATAAAAAAAGAAAATATGGCATATTAACAAGAGAAAAATCAATGCAAACATGCTTGAGGAAGCACAAATGATGTATTTCTAGACAAAGACTTTAAGTTGGTTGTTTTAAATGAGTTTAATAGAATGAGTTTTGAAGTGTTCAAAGAGCTAAAGGAAACTATTATCTAACAAACTAAAGAAAAGTATGAGAAAATGTCTCACCAAAGTGAGAATACCAATAAAAAGATGGAAATTATATAAAGAGCAACTAAATAGAATATTTAAACTTGAAAAGTATAGTAACTTGAATTCCTTTTATTTCTTTTTCTTGTCTGATTGCTATGACTAGGACTTCTGGTACTATGGTGAATAAAAGTGGTGAGAGTGGGTGTCCTTGTCTTGTTCCCAATCTTAGAGGAAATGCGTTCAAATTTTCACTGTTGAGTATGATGTCTGCTGTGGGTTTCTCATAAATGGCCTTTATTATGTTGAGGTATGTTCCTTGTATGCCCACATTCTGGATAGTTTTTATCCTAAATGGATGTTGAATTTTGTTAAAAGCTTTTTTTTGCATCAATTGATATAATCATATGGTTTTTTTGTTTTGTTTTGTTTTTTGTTTTTTTTGCAGTATGCGGGCTTCTCACTGCTCTGGCCTCTCCCATTGTGGAGCACAGGCTCTGGATGCGCAGGCTCAGCAGCCATGGCTCATGGGCCCAGCTGCTCCACAGCATGTGGGATCCTCCCGGACTGGGGCACGAACCCGTGTCCCCTGCATTGGCAGGCGGACTCTCAACCACTGCGCCACCAGGGAAGCCCAATCATACGGTTTTTATTCTTCAATTTGTTAATGTGGTGTATCACATTGATTTGTGGATGTTGAAAAATCCTTGCATCCCTGGGATAAATCCCACTTGGTCATGGTGTAATGTAATGTATTGATCCTTGTAATGTATTGTTGGATTCGGTTTGCTAATATTTTGTTGAGGATTTTTACATCTGTGTCTGTTAGTTATATTTGTCCGTAATTTTCTTTTTCTTGTGATACCTTTGTCTCGTTTTGGTATCAGGGTGATGCTGGCTTCATAGAATGAGTTTTGAAGTGTTCCTTCATCTGCAGTTTTTTGGAATACTTTAAGAAGTGTAGGTGTTAACTCTTAGTTAACTGTTTGGTAGTATTCACCTGTGCAGCCATCTGGTCCTGGACTTTTGTTTGTTCTGCATTTTTAAATTACTGATTCAGTTGCATTACTGCTAACTGGTCTGTTCATATTTTGTATTTCTTACTGGTTCAGTCTTGGAAGATTGTATATTTCTAAGAATTTGTCCATTTCTTCTTGGTTGTTCATTTTATTGGCATATAGTTGTTTGTAGTAGTCTCTTTTGATCCTTGGTGTTTCTGTGGCGTCGGTTGTAACTTCTCCTTTTTCATTTCTTCCTTTATTGATTTGGACCCTCTCCCTTTTTTTCTTGATGAGTCTGGCTAAAGGTTTATCAATTTTGTTTATCTTAAAAAAAACCAGCTTTTAGTTTCATTGATCTTTTCTATTTTTTTTAGTCTCTATTTCATTTATTTCTGCTCTGATCTTTATGATTTCTTTACTTCTTTTTTTTTAAAACATCTTTACTGGAGTATAATTGCTTTACAATGGTATGTTAGTTTCTGCTTTATAACAAAGTGAATCAGCTATACATATACATATATACCCATATCTCTTCCCTCTTGCGTCTCCCTCCCAACCACCACTCTAGGTGGTCACAAAGCACCAAGCTGCTCTCCCTGTGCTATGCAGCTGCTTCCCACTAGCTATTTTATATTTGGTAGCATATATTAGTCCATGCCACTCTCTCACTTCGTCCCAGCTTACCCTTCCCCCTCCCAGTGTCCTCAAGTCCATTGTCTTCATCTGCATCTTTATTCCTGTCCTGCTCCTAGGTTCTTCATAAACTTTTTTTTTGGTTTGTTTTTAGACTCCATATATATGTGTTAGCATATGATATTTGTTTTTCTCTTTCTGACTTCACTCTGTACGACAGACTGTAGGTCCATCCACCTCACTACAAATAACTCAATTTCGTTTCTTTTTCTGACTGAGTAATATTCCATTGTATATATGTGTCACATCTTCTTTATCCATTCATCTGTCAATGGACACTTAGGTTGCTTCCATGTCCTGGCTATTGTAAATAGAGCTGCAATGAACATTTGGTTACATGTATCTTTTTGAATTATGGTTTTCTCAGGGTATATGCCCAGTAGTGGGATTGCTGGGTCACATGGTAGTTCTATTTTTATTTTTTTAAGGAACCTCCATACTGTTCTCCATAGTGGCTGTATCAATTTACATTCCTACCAACAGTGCAAGAGGGTTCACTGTTCTCCACACCCTCTCCAGAATTTATTGTTTCTAGTTTTTTTGATGATGGCTACTCTGGTGTGAGGTGATACCTCATACTTCTTTTTTTTAATTAGTTAATTTTTGGCTGCATTGGTTCTTTGTTGCTGCATGTGGGCTTTCTCTAGGTGCAGTGAGTGCGGGCTACTCTTCATTGTGGTGTGCAGGCTTCTCATTGCAGTGGCTTCTCTTGTTGTGGAGCTTGGGCTCTAGGCACGTGGGCTACAGTAGTTGTGGCATGTGGTCTCAGTAGTTGTGGCTCACAGGCTCTAGAATGCAGGCTCAGTAGTTGTGGCACATGGGCATAGTTGCTGCATGGCATGTGGGATCTTCCCTGACCAGTGATTGAGCCCATGTCCCCTGCATTGGCAGGTAGATTCCCAGCCACTGCTCCACCAGGGAAGTCCCGATTTCTTTACTTCTAATTTTGGGTTTTATTTGTTTTTCTTTCTCTAGTTCCTTTAGGTATAATTTTATGTTGTTTGATGTTTTTCTTGTTTCCTGAGGTAAGCTTGTGTCACTATAAACTTCTCTCTTAAAACTTTTTTTGTTGCATCCCATAGGTTTTGGACTGTTGTGTTTTCATTTTCATTTGTCTGTAGGTAGTTTTTACGTTTCCATTTTCATTTCTTCAGTGATCCATTGGTTGTTTAGTCCATATAGTTTTGCCTTCACATGTTTGTGCTTTTTGCAGTTTTTTTTCTTGTAGTTGATGTCTAGTCTCATAGCATTGTGGTCGGAAAAGACGCTTCATATGATTCCAATTTTCTTAAGTTTACTGAGGCTTGTTTTGTGGCCTAGCATGTGATCTATCCTGGAGAATGTTCCATGCACACTTGAAAAGAATGTGTATTCTGCTGCTTTCAGATGGAATGCTTTATATATATATTAATTAAGTACAACTTGTCTAATATGTCATTTAAGCCCAGTATTTTATTGTTTATTTTTTGTCTGGATTATCTATCCATTTATGTAAGGGGGTTGTTAAAGTCCCCCACTTTTATTGTGTTACTGTCAATAAGAAAAATGAGCACAAGCATACTACAAAAGGAAATCATCAAACGAAATGGGGAGAAACTAAAAGAAAAAGAAAAGAACAGGGAAAACTGACAAAAATAATCAGAAAACAGGTATAAGTACATACCTATCAATAATTACTTTAAATGTTAGTGGACTAAATGCTCCAATCAAAAGACATAGGGTGGCTGTATAAAAAAAACAAGACCCATCTATATGATGCTTACAAGAGACTCACTTCAGAACTAAATACACATGCATACTGAAAATGAGGGGATGGAAAAAGATATTTTATGCAGATGGAAATGATAAGAAAGGGGTGGTACCAATAATATCAGAAAAAATCTTTAAAGCAAAGTCTTAACAACAGACAAAGAAGGACATTATATTATGATAAAGGGATGAATACAAGAAGTGTATATTTTACTTTTTAACATTTATGGATCCAATGTAGGAGCACCTAAGTATATAAAGCAAATACAGATATAAAGGGGAAATTTGACAATACAATAATGGCAGGGTACTTTAGCACCCCAATTTCATCAAAGGACAGATCATCAAGCTCTAAAGACTTTACCAAAAAACTATTATAAATAAGAGATGAATTCAGTAAAGTTGCAGAACAGAAAATTAATACACAGAAATATGTTAAATTTCTATACAGTAATAATGAGCTGTCAGAAAGAGAAGTGAAGAAAACTATCCCATTTACAGTTGTATCAAAAAGAATAATACACCCAGGAACAAATTTAACGAGGTGAAATACCTGTACTCTGAAGAGTAGAAGATATTGTTGAAGAAGACACAAATAAATGGAAAGATATTTCCTGCTCATTGATTGGAAGAATTCACATTGTTTAAATGTCCATATTATTTAAAAGAATCTATGCATTCAGTGCAATTCCTGTCTGAATCTTAAGGACATTTTTCATAGAAATAGAACAAAAAAATTCCAAAATTTATGTGGAACCACAAAATACCCCAAATAGTCAAAGCAACCCTGAGAAAAAAGATCAAATCTGGAGGTGTAACACTCTGTAGTTTCAAAGTGTATTACAAAGGTATAGTAATCAAAACAGCATGGTATTGGCAGAAACTCAGACATATGTGGGCAATTAATTTATGATAAAGTAGCAAAGAACATACAGTGGAGAAACAATACTCTTTTCAGTAAATGATGTTGGGGAAACTTGACAGTCACATGCAAAGCAAAAAGAAAAATGAAACTAGATTGATCACCTTGTTTCACCATAAAGAAAAATCACCTGAAAATGTATTGTATGTAAGCTTTGAATGTAAGAACTGGAACCATAAAACTAGAATAAAACATAGGCAGTATGCTCTTTGAAATCAGTCTCAGCATTATCTTTCTGGATGTCTCCTCAGGCATGGGGACCAAAACAAAAACAAATGAGACTACATTAAACTAAATAGTTTCTGCCTATCAAAGGAAATCATCAACAAAACAAAAAGAGAACCTACTGAATGGGAGAAGATATTTGCAAATCATATATCCAATAAGGGGTTAATATCCAAAATATATAAAGAATTCATAGAACTCAAAAACAAAAGCAAACAACCTGATTAAAAAGGGGGGCAGAGGAAATGAATAGACATTTTCCAAAGAAGACATACAGATAGCCAACAGGCACATGAGAAAATATTCAACATCGGTAATTATTAGTGAAATAAATATCTGGTAAAGATAAATACGTGGGGAATTGTGTAATGCCAATTTTTATTTTCTACATGATTGAAAAGATAAATGCATTAAAATTATCATTCTATTGGGCACACAATTTATAAATATGTAGTCTATGTCATCAATGATAGAAAGAGGGAAGGACAAGAGCTCTACTGGAGCAGGGGTTTTGTATGATATTGAAGTTAAGGTGGTATACATTTTTTTTGTTTTTTAATTGAAGTGTAGTTGATTTACAATGTTGCAACAATCTCTGCTGTACAGCAAAGTGACAGTTATACACATATAGACATTCTTTTTTAAAATATTTTTTTCCATTTTGTTTTATCCCAGGACATTGGATATAGTACCCCTTGCTATACAGTAGGACCTTTTTGTTTATCCATTCTAAATGTAATAGTTTGCATCTACCAACCCCAAACTTCCAGTCCATCCCTCTCCCTCCCCCCATCCCCCTTGGCAACCACAAGTCTGATCTCTAGGTCTGTGAGTGTGTTTCTGTTTTGTAGATAGGTTCATTTGTGCTGTATTTTAGATTCCACATATAAGTGATGTCATATGGTATTTTTCTATTTCTGACTTGCTTCACTTAGTATGATAATATCTGTTTGCATTCAGGTTGCCACAAATGGCATTACTTTGTTCTTTTTTATGGCTGAGTAGTATGCCATTGTTTATATGTACCGCATCTTCTTTATCCATTTTCTGTCAATAGACATTTAGGTTGTTTTGATATTTTGGCTATTGTTAATAGTGCTGCTGTGAACATTGGGGTGCATGTATCTTTTTGAATTATAGTTTTGTCCGGTTATATGCCCAGGAGTGGGATTGCTGGATCATATGGTAATTCTATTTTTAGTTTTCTGAGGAACTTCCATACTGTTTTCCATAGTGGCTGCACCAACTTACACTCAAGGGTGGTATACATTCTAATTAGACTGTTATAACTTTAAGGTGCTAAATGTAATGATCAGTGTACCCACAAAGTACCTATGTATAGAATATACACTAAAAGTAATAAGAAGGGAATCAAAATGTTTCACTAGGAAAAAAATCAAACACAAAAGATGTCAGTAAAATGGTAGGAAATGAGTTACAAAAATGCCATAAGGCATATAGTAAACAGATAGCAAAATGGCAGAAGTACCTCCTGATTAATAACTACTTGGAATGTAAAAAATCTTTAATCAAAAGACATAGCTTGGCAGAATAGATAAAATATGATCAAACTATATTGTATCTAAAAGAGACTCATGGGGACTTCCCTGGTGGCACAATGGTTAAGAATCCGCCTGCCAATGCAGGGGACACGGGTTCGATCCCTGGTCCAGGAAGATCCCACATGCTGCAGAGCAACTGGGCCTGTGTGCCACAACAACTGAGCCCGCGAGCCACAACTGCTGAAGCCCGCATGCCTAGAGCCTGTGCTCTGCAGCAAGAGAAGCCACCGCAATAAGAAGCACACACACCACAGGGAAGAGTAGCCCCCACTTGCCGCAACTAGAGAAAGCCCACGCACAGCAACAAAGACCCAATGCAGCCAAAAATAAAATAAATAAATTTGTTTAAAAAAATTTTTTAAACAGACATATTTTAGATCTAACACACAAATATATTGACAGTGAAGAAGACTCCATGCAAATAGTAACTGAAAGAGATCAGGGGTGTCTATACTAATATGAAATAAAGTAGATTTTAAATCAAGAAGTTTATAGTAGGTGGAAGAATTATATATTAATAAAATATTCAATTCAACAAGAAGACGTAACAATTGTAAACATTTACAAACCTAATAACAGATCCTCAAAATATATGAAGGAAACTGGACAGAATTGAAGGAAGAAATAGATAGTTCTTCATAAGAGTGAGAGGCTTCAATACTTCTCTTTCTATAATGGAAATAGCAACCAAACAGAAAATAAGTAAGGAATTAGAGGACTTGAACAACTCTGAACCAAATACACCTAACAGACATATATAAAGTACATTCTACACCAAAACAACAGATTACACATTCTCTCACGTGCACATGGAACTTTCTCCAGGACAGAGTATATTTTAAGCTACAAAACAAGTCTCAATAGATGTAAAAAGATGGTTAGCATACAAAGTATCTTCACTGACCACAACAGGATGAAGTTAGATATCAACAACAGAAGGAACTAATAAAATCACAAATATATTAAAATTAAACAACACACTCAAACAGACAATTGGTCAAAGAAGAAATTGTAATGGAAATTAGAAAATACTTAGAGACAAGTGCAAACAAAAACACATTAAAATTATGCTATGCAGTGAAAACAGTTGTTAGAGGAAAATGTATATCTGTAATTATGTACATCTAAAAAGAATAAAGGTCTCAGATCAGTAACCTAACTTCACACCTGAAGGAACCAGAAAAAGAAGAAGAAACTATCCCAAAGGTAACAGAAAGAAGGAAATAATGAAGATCAAAGTAGTGATAAAATAGAGACTAAGCAAACAATAGAGAAAATTAATTAAATCAGAAGACGGTTCCTTGGAAAGATAAACAAAATCACCAAATGTTTAGTAAGACTAAGAAAAAACAGGGAAAGAGAGTACATACAAATAACTAAGATGAGAAATGTAAATGATGACACAACAACTGACCTTAACAAAATTAAATTAATTGTAAGAAAATAGTATGAAAAATTGTACAGCAAATTAGATAACTTAGAAGAAATGGATAAATTCCTTGAAATACACAATTCACCTAAACTGACTCAAGAAGAAATAGAAAATCTCAACAGACCTAACAAGTAAAGAGAATGAATCACTAACATAACACCTGACAACAAAATTAAGTCCTGAATTAATTTTGGTGATTTCCAACAAACATTTAAACAAGAGATAAAAACAATACTTTTAGTACTCTTTCAAAAAATTAAAGTACTTCCTAACTCATTCGATGAGAACAGCATTGCTCTGCTACAAAACCAAATAAAGACATAACAAGGAAGAAAATTATAGATCAATATCCCTTATTAATATAGATGCAAAAGTCCTCAACAAAATATTAGAAAAGCAAATCCAGTTGCATATTAAATGGATTACTCACCATGACCAAGTCAAATTTATTCCAGGAATGCAAGGGTGGTTCAACATAAGGAAAGCAATCAATGTAATACATGATGTGAATAGAGCAAAGGGAAAAAACCCTCATGATCATCTCAATTTATGCAGGAAAGGCATTTGACAAAATCCAACATCCTTTCTTGATAAATACTCTGAAAACTGGGAATAAAGGGAAAATTCTGTGACATGATACAGGACATTTATGAAAAACCCACAGTTAACATCATACTCATTGATGAAAGACTGCAAATTTTACCCCTAAGATCACTAACAAGACAAGGATACCCATTTTTATCATTTGCCATTCATGTCTTACTGGAAGTACTAGCAATAGCTATTATACAAGAAAAGGGGCATCCGCATTGGAAATGAAGGGGTAAAGCTACCTCTATTCACAGATTATGTGATCTAATCTTTAGAAAATCCAAAGGAATCCACAAGAAAGCTAGTAGAACTAAAAAGCGAGTTCTTCATAATTGCAGGGTACAAATGAAAACAAAAATCAGATGTATTTCTGTACACCACCAACAATCTAAAAATGAAATTAAGAATGGAATTCCATTTATAATAATATCTAAAAGTTTAAATCCAAGGAGAGAAAGGAAATCTTGGGGAGCTGCCGTCTGCACCTCCATGACCAGCACAGCCATGCAAGAGTCAACAGGAGACCCAGGCCATCACCCCATCGCTGCTGCTTCTATCCACCTGCTTCCACGTCCTTGAATTCCTTCCAACAGCTTGCTAAAACATGATGGATTACTATGAAGTTCTATGCATGCAAAGACATGCTTCAGCCAAGGATATTAAAAAGGCTTATTGGAAACTGGCATCACCATAGTACCCAGATAAAAATCTTGAGAAGAAAAAGGGGAGAGAAAATTCAAATAGCCAAGGTGTTTGAGGTGTTATCACATATTAAAAAAATGGGACATCTATGACAGATATGCTAAAAAACAATTAAATGATGGAGGTGGAAGTCATTTTGACAGGCCATTTGAGTTTGGCTTCAGATTCCTTAATCCAGATGTCTTCAGGGAATATTTTGGTGGAAGAGACTTTTTTTATTTAACCTCTTTGAAGACCCACTTGAGAACATATTTGGTCATTGCAGGGGCCCCATGGAAACAAAAGCTGGGTCACAGGGTCATTTTTCTCTGCCTTAAGTGGATTTCCATCTTTTGGAGGTGGATTTTCTTCTTTTGACCCAAATTTACATTGTTCAGTTCACTACGTCATGGGGGCCTCACTTCATTCTCTTCCATGTCATTTGGTGGTAGTGGGATGGGCAACTTCAAATCTATGTCAACTTCTACTAAATTAATTAATGGCAGAAAAATCACTACAAAGAGAATTGTCAAGAATGGTGAAGAAAGATTAGAAGTTGAAAAAGATGGCCAGTTAAAGTCCTTAACAATAAAATGCAAGGAGCAGCAGCTATGCTTGGATAAGGACTAATTGCATGCATTTAACTGAAATATTAAACTATAAATATAGGAACATTTGTTGAAGATTTGAAATGAATTCAACTTCTAGTATAACTGTACCTAATGTAAAGTATTTATAAACAGTTCACTGGAGCCCCTATTTGTCATATGCTTTCGAGTTTATTGTTGGGACCACATAACAGTTCCATAACTTTTTGTCTTTAAAATTGTTGTAAATCTGTATATGCACATTGCTTTTCTATTAAATGTAATCTAAGGTGGCTTTGATTCTTTTGTACACTAACACCAGCAAAGACCTTCTTTTGCATTGTGTTTGAAACATGAGCCAAGTAGTGTCAGTCTGCTGTAAAGTCAGTATTGCCAGGATGAATCTTACACACACACACACAAATTCAATTTTTTTCAGTATTTAGTAGTGAAAGACATTAATGCATTAATAGTAACACTTTTGATTTAATATAAATTGAGGATGTTTTCTACTTGTGCATGAATGCTGGCAACTTAGTACATTTTGACAATTGTTTAAACGTAATTACAAGCTTAGGTTTAAAAAAGTAAAGCTGGTAAGCTGGGTCTTTGTCATTTGCTTTAAAAAAAGAATGGAAATGTGAATGTGTTTAATGCATTCCTTCCTCAGTGGGACCTGTAAAAACTTAATTAATTTATGAATTAAATTCTCAGTAATAAATTTAGGCAAAAGGCTAGTACACCAAAAATTATAAAACATTTTGCTGAGAGAATCCTTGTGCATTTCTGGTGGGAATGTAAAAAGGTGTAATTGCTATGAAAAACAGTTTGGCAATTTTTCAAAAGGTTCAGTATAGAACTACCAAATGACACGGCAATTCCACTCCTAGGTTTATATCCTAAAGAACTCAAAACAGGAACTCAGATATTTGTAACAAGTTTCATAGCAGCATTATTCACAATAATCAAAAGGTGGAAACAACCGAAGTGTCAATCAACAGGTGAATGGATAAACTATATGTGGTATATTCATACAATGGAATATCATTCTGTCATAAAAAGGAATTACATTTTGATATAGGATATACCATGGGTAAACCTTGAAAACTATGCTTAGTGAAATAAGCCAGATACAGATGAAAATATAATATTGTATCCTTTCACCTTTATGACATGCCTAGAATAGGCAAATTCATAGAGACAGAAAGTAGAACAGAGATTACCAGAGGCTGGGGGCAAGGGATGGGGTTAGAAGCTCAGGTTTTTGTTTAATGTGCATGGGGGTTTGGTTGGGATGATGGAAACGTTTTGGGTATTGATTTAGTAGTGATGTTTACAAAACATTGTATATTTAATGCCACTTACAAATGATTAAAAAATTATGTATATTTTACCACAATAAAAATGAAAAAGAAATTAAGGCATTTCCAGATCTACAAAAACTGAGGGTTTTTTTTACTAGCAGACCTGCCCTTCAACAAATGCTAAAGAGAGTCTTTTAGTTTGAAATATATGGATACTAGACAGTAACTCAACTCGACATGAAGAAATAAAGAACAGCAGGAAAGGTAACTAAATAGGTAAATGTAAAAGCCAGTATTATTGTATTTTTGGCTTATAACTCCTTTTTCCCTATATGATTTAAAAGACAGTTGCAAAACGCAGTAATTATAAATCTGCATTAATGGGAACACAGCATGTAAAGATGTATTCTGTGGCAATAGAAGCATACAGATTGGAAGAGGAATGGAGATATAAAGAAGCAAAATGTATACTATTGAAATTATGTCAGTGTTACTCTGAACTAGATTGTTATAAATTAAGATGTTAATTGTAATCCTAAGGCAACCAGTAAGATAATGACTAAAGATATAGTAAAGCAAATAAGGGAATGAAAATAATACACTAGAAAATATCTATTTAATACTAAAAAAGGAAATAAAATAAGTATGGAGAAACCAAAAAGACATAAGATATGGAACATTAATATCCAAATGCTACAAATAAGTCCTTCCTTATCCATAATTACATTAGATGTAAGTGGATTAACCTCTCGAATTAAAAGGCAGAGACTGGCAGAATGGATTTTTTAAAAAAAGATCCAACTAAATGCTGTCTACAGATACTTTAGTTTTAATGACACAAATTGTTTGAAAGTAAAAATATAGTGTATGGAAACAGTACTCACAAGAGAGCTGAAGTTCATATGCTAATATCAGACAAAATAGACTTTGAAATAAAATTGTCACTAGAGAGAAAGGACATTTTTTTTGGCTGCGTTGGGTCTTCATTGCTGCACGCAGGCTTTCTCTAGTTGCGGTGAGTGGGGACTACTCTTCGTTGTGGTGCATGGGCTTCTCATTGCGGTGGCTTCTCGTTGCAGAGCACGGGCTCTAGGTTCACGGGCTTCAGTAGTTGCAGCACTCAGGCCCTAGAGTGCACAGGCTTCAGTAGTTGCAGCACATGGGCTCAGTAGTTGTGCGTGGGCTCTATGGCACACAGGCTTCAGTAGTTCTGGTGTGCAGGCTCCATAGTTGTGGCTCACAGGCTCTAGAGTGCAGGCTTAGTAGTTGTGGCACACAGGCTAGTTGCTCCATGGCATGTGGAATCTTCTGGGACCAGGGATTGAACCTATGTCCCCTGCATTGGTAGGCGGATTCTTAAACACCGCACCACCAGGGAAATCCTGAGAAAGGACATTGTATAATGATGAAATCATCAATCCCTGGAAAAAATATAATAATTTAAGCACCTCACAACAGAGCACCTCACAACAGAGCTCCAAAATATATAAAGTAAAAACGGAGAGAATGGAAGGGAGAAATAGGTAATTTAATAATAAGAGTGGGATATGTCAATACCCTACTTTCAATAATGGACAGAAAAAGTAGATGGAAGATCAGCAAGGAAATGGAAGACTTGAACATCCCTAATTACCAAGCAGACCTAATAGTTACCTATAGAACACTTCACCCAATTTCATCAGAATATTATTCTCAAGGGAACCTGGAACATTGTGCATGATAGATTGTATCTTAAGCCATTAACATGTGTTAATAAATTTTAAAAGGATTTAAATCATACAAAGTAAGTGTTGTAATTAAAGTGAAATGAAATATGAAATTAGTAACAGAAGGAAATTTAGAAAAACCACAAAATGTGGAAATCAAACAACACACTACCAAATAAGGAATGGGTTAAAAAAGAAATCATAAGGGAATGTAAAATGGTGCATTTGCTGTGGAAAATAAGTTTGGCAGTTGCTCAAAAAGGTAAAATAAAGTTACTTTATGACACAGGAATTCCTCTCCTAGGTATATACCCAAGAGAAATGAAAACATATGTCCATACAATACTTGTACATGACTGGTTATAAGAGCATTATTCATAATAGCCAAAAAAATGAAAATAACCCAAATGTATTCAATACATTAAATGTTGGGTGGACAAATAAAATGGATGTGGACAAATAAAATGTGGCATAACCATCCAAAGGAATATTATACAGAAATAAAATGAAATGAACTGATATATGCTGCAAGATGGATAAACATTGAAAATATGCTAAGTGAAAGAAGCCATATACAAGAGGCTACATATTCTATGATTCCATTTATATGAAATAATCAGAATAGAAAAATCTATAGAGACAAATCTATAGAGATGGAAATCTGTAGAGTAGTTATTGCTATCATATGGGAGGAAAGACAAACTAGGACTAACTACTAATAGGTATGGCTTGGTTTTGGGGGTGGGGGTATCAATAGAAATATTCTGGAATTAGATAGTGGAGATGGTTGCAGAACCTAGTGAATGTCCCCAAAACCACAGAAATGTACCCTTTAAAGTGGTGAATTTTACCTCATGTAAAGTACATGTGAATTTTAAAACCCTCTAGGTCCCCCATGTGGCCACAAATTATTTACAATCCTCCCACATGCAAAATACACTTACCCACTACAAAGGCCCACAAAAGTCTCATCTCACTATACCATCAGCTCAAAGTCCGTGAAATCCTCATCTAAATCAGATCCATGCACAGATGAAGTTTTCTCAGGTATACTTTCTTAAGTAAATCACCTCAAGTATAGTTCTTGATCTGAGTTATGTGCACTCCATTTGCCCAACATACAGGGTCGAGACTGATAAAACCCCTATGGGTATTCCTCTTCAAATAGGGAGAAAATGTGAAGCACAAAGAAGTACATAGAAATTCTGAAATCCAGACAGGAAAATTTTGGAAGTTTCTTCATTAAGGACTCAGCCCCATTCCTGCCCAGGAATGGCTCAGTCCTTACCCATTGTTCTTGGTTCCACACTTTGAGTCATCCTTCCTTTGATTTGCTAGGTAAGCTATATTTTCAACTACGTAGCTTTTGTGGTTTGCTCCCTGCTAGTAGGTTTCGGAGGTTCAAAGTCCTTTTTTCCTTTTTGTAGTGTTTTTGTCCCTGTCAGTGAAAGTTGGTGGTATGTCTGGAAATGTAATTCTTTTAAAATCATTTTGGTCTCCTATGAATAAACACCACACCCTGAATTTCTTCCAATTAAACCTTTCTTCACCCTGGTCTTATGTCAGGAGGGTTGTATAATAAAGTTTTTATGTTTCTTAGATACTCTTTTTTGATGAAGATACTCTTAGGTACACCCTTAAACTCTAAAGTGCTACTTTTGTCCAACTTAATATTCTAAAGCAGAACATTGTATCTTTTTGATGCCTTAACAAAGGATTTTAGAGCTATAACTTCAGCTTCACCTTGAGAGCATACAGTATTTTTCTGGCAGGACCCTGGGTTTGATTGTTACTTGGAAGCCATTTCTTAACTTCAACATAGTTTGCCTTCAGGAGAGAAAGAATTTTCCAAACCGTTAGGTCTAAACTTGTTCGTGTTTAATACTCCTTCTTTTTTTTTTTTTTTAGTTTTTTAAGGAACCTCCATACGGTTCTCCATAGTGACTGTATCAGTTTACATTCCCACCAACAGTGCAAGAGGGTTCCCTTTTCCCCACACCCTCTCCAGCATTTATTATTTGTAGATTTTTTTGATGATGGCCATTCGGATCGGTGTGAAGTGATATCTCATTGTAGTTTTGATTTGTGTTTCTCTAAAGATTAATGATGTTGAGCATTCTTTCATGTGTTTGTTGGCAATCTGTATATCTTCTTTGGAGAAATGACTATTTAGGTCTTCTGCCCAGTTTTGGATTGGGTTGTTTGTTTTTTAGATACTGAGCTGCATGAGCTGCTTGTAAATTTTGGAGATTAATGCTTTGTCAGTTGCTACCTTTGCAAATATTTTCTCCCATTCTGAGGGTTGTCTTTTGGTCTTGTTTATGGTTTCCTTTGCTGTGCAAAAGCTTTTACGTTTCATTAGGTCCCAATTGTTTATTTTTATTTCCATTTCTCTAGGAGGTGGGTCAAAAAGGATCTTGCTGTGATTTATATCATAGAGTGTTTTACCTATGTTTTCCTCTAAGAGTTTGATATTGTCTGGCCTTACATTTAGGTCTTTTATCCATTTTGAGCTTATTTTTGTGTATGGTGTTAGGGAGTGTTCTAATTTCATACTTCTACATGTAGGTGTCCAGTTTTCCCAGCACCACTTATTGAACAGGCTGTCTTTTCTCCACTGTATATTCTTGCCTCCTTTATCAAAGATAAGGTGACAATATGTGCATGGGTTTATCTCAGGGCTTTCTATCCTGTTCCATTGATCTATATTTCTGGTTTTGTGCCAGCACCATACTGTCTTGATAACTGTAGCTTTGTAGTACAGTCTATTCGGAGTCTTATGTGTTTACATACAAATTGTGAAATTTTTTGTTCTAGTACGACCCAGCAATCCCACTACTGGGCATATACCCTGAGAAAACCATAATTCAAAAAGAGTCATGTACCAAAATGTTCATTGCAGCTCTATTTACAATAGCCAGGACATGGAAGCAACCTAAGTGTCCATCAACAGACGAATGGATAAAGAAGATGTGGCACACATATACTATGGAATATTACTCAGCCATAAAAAGAAACGAAATTGAGTTATTTGTAGTGAGGTGGATGGACCTAGAGTCTGTCATACAGAGTGAAGTAAGTCAGAAAGAGAAAAACAAGTATCTTATGCTAACACATATATATGGAATCTCAGGGGGAAAAAAAGGTCATGAAGAACCTATGGGTAAGACAAGAATAAAAACACAGACCTACTAGAGCATGGACTGAGGATATGGGGAGGGGGAGGGGTAGGCTGTGATGAGGTGAGAGAGTGGTATGGACATATATACACTACCAAGCGTAAAGTGGATAGCTAGTGGGAAGCAGCCGCATAGCACAGGGAGATCAGCTAGGTGGTTTGTGACTGCCTAGTGGGGTGAGAGAGGGAGGGTGGGAGACGCAGGAGGGAAGAGATATGGGAACATGTGTATATGTATAACTGATTCACTTTGTTACAAAGCAGAAACTAACACACCATTGTAAAGCAATTATACTCCAATAAAGATGTTAATAAATAAATATATATATATGTAAAATGCTAAATAGAACCACAAAGCACAGTTTAGAGCAACTAAGATTAACCTTTGCCTCCAATTCTTGAGGTGCCTCTTTCACTATAAATTCTGTAACAGCTATTCTTAAAATTGTTTAAAATTTAAACTATGCTAAATACAGGTACATGATTTATTTAACTAACCCTATTATTGCACAAGATTCTAGAAAATTTCTGTAGATCTATTATTTTGAATAATTTATTCCTATTGAATTATAATTTTTTTTAAATAATTGTATGAATTTCTTGTGGGGCTGGAGCTGTGGGGAATGGAAATTGGGTAAAACTTGGAATTTTTTTTTTTAAACATCTTTATTGGGGTATAATTGCTTTACAATGGTGTGTTAGTTTCTGCTTTATAACAAAGTGAATCAGCTATACATATACATATGTTCCCATATGTCTTCCTCTTGCGCCTCCCTCCCTCCCACTCTCCCCATCCCACCCCTCCAGGCTGTCACAAAGCACCGAGCTAATATCCCTGTGCCTTGCGGCTGCTTCCCCCTAGCTATCTACCTTACTACGTTTGTTAGTGTGTATATGTCCATGACTCTCTCTCGCCCTGTCAAAACTCACCCTTCCCCCTCCCCATATCCTCAAGTCCGTTCTCCAGTAGGTCTGCGTCTTTATTCCTGTCTTACCCTAGGTTCTTCATGACATTTTTGCCCCTTAAATTCCATATATATGTGTTAGCATACGATATTTGTCTTTTTCTTTCTGACTTCACTCTGTATGACAGACTCTAGGTCTATCCATCTCATTACAAATAGCTCAATTTCATTTCTTTTTAAGGCTGAGTAATATTCCATTGTGTATATGTGCCACATCTTCTTTATCCATTCATCCGATGATGGGCGCTTAGGTTGTTTCCATGTCCTGGCTATTGTAAATAGAGCTGCAATGAACATTTTGGTACATGACTCTTTTTGAATTTTGGTTTTCTCAGGGTATATGCCCAGTAGTGGGATTGCTGGGTCATATGGTAATTCTATTTGTAGTTTTTTAAGGAACCTCCATACTGTTCTCCATAGTGGCTGAACCAATTCACATTCCCACCAGCAGTGCAAGAGTGTCCGCTTTTCTCCACACCCTCTCCAGCATTTATTGTTTCTAGATTTTTTGATGATGGCCATTCTGACTGGTGTGAGATGATATCTCATTGTAGTTTTGATTTGCATTTCTCTAATGATTAATGATGTTGAGCATTCTTTCATGTGTTTGTTGGCATTCTGTATATCTTCTTTGGAGAAATGTCTATTTAGGTCTTCTGCCCAATTTTGGATGGGGTTGTTTGTTTTTTTGTTATTGAGCTGCATGAGCTGCTTGTAAATTTTGGAGACTAATCCTTTGTCAGTTGCTTCATTTGCAAATGTTTTCTCCCATTCTGACCGTTGTCTTTTGGTCTTGATTATGGTTTCCTTTGCTGTGCAAAAGCTTTGAAGTTTCATTAGGTCCCATTTGTTTATTTTTGTTTTTATTTCCATTACTCTAGGAGGTGGGTCAGAAAGGATCTTGCTGTGATTTATGTCATAGAGTGTTCTTCCTATGTTTTCCTCTAAGAGTTTGATAGTTTCTGGCCTTACATTTAGGTCTTTAATCCATTTTGAGCTTATTTTTGTGTATGATGTTAGGGAGTGATCTAATCTCATACTTTTACATGTACCTGTCCAGTTTTCCCAGCACCATTTATTGAAGAGGCTGTCCTTTCTCCACTGTACATTCCTGCCTCCTTTATCAAAGATAAGGTGTCCATATGTGCGTGGGTTTATCTCTGGGCTTTCTATCCTGTTCCACTGATCTATCTTTCTGGTTTTGTGCCAGTACCATACTGTCTTGATTACTGTTGCTTTGTAGTATAGTCTGAAGTCAGGGAGCCTGATTCCTCCAGCTCCTTTTTTCGTTCTCAAGATTGCTTTGGCTATTCGGGGTCTTTTGTGTTTCCATACAAATTGCGAAATTTTTTGTTCTAGTTCTGTGAAAAATGCCAGTGGTAGTTTGATAGGGATTGCATTGAATCTGTAGATTGCTTTGGGTAGTAGAGTCATTTTCACAATGTTGATTCTTCCCATCCAAGAACATGGTATATCTCTCCATCTATTTGTATCATCTTTAATTTCTTTCATCAGTGTCATAATTTTCTGCATACAGGTCTTTCGTCTCCTTAGGTAGGTTTATTCCTAGATATTTTGTTCTTTTTGTTGCAATGGTAAATGGGAGTGTTTTCTTGATTTCACTTTCAGATTTTTCATCATTAGTATATAGGAATGCCAGAGATTTCTGTGCATTAATTTTGTATCCTGCTACTTTACCAAATTCATTGATTAGCTCTAGTAGTTTTCTGGTAGCATCTTTAGGATTCTCTATGTATAGTATCATGTCATCTGCAAACAGTGACAGCTTTACTTCTTCTTTTCCGGGAAATTGGGTAAAACTTGGAATTTTTTATAGGACTTATAAAATTTTAGTTTGTAATACAATCTGACATGATACTTTCTTCTTAGATGAAAGTCCTGAGGCTTGGGCTACATTCAAATGGAAATAAAGATTTGAAACAGTCAAAAAAAAAAAAGATGTGGCACATATATACAATGGAATATTACTCAGCCATAAAAAGAAACAAAATCGAGTTATTTGTAGTGAGGTGGATGGACCTAGAGTCTGTCATACAGAGTGAAGTAAGTCAGAAAGAGAAAAATAAATACCGTATGCTAACACATATATATGGAATCTAAGAAAAATATGGTCATGAAGAACCTAGGGGCAAGACGGGAATAAAGACACAGACCTACTAGAGAATGAACTTGAGGATATGGGGAGGGAGAAGGGTAAGCTGTGACCAAGTGAGAGAGTGGCACCAACATATGTACACTACCAGATGTAAAATAGATAGTGGGAAGCAGCCGCACAGCACAGGGAGATCAGCTTGGTGCTTTGTGACCACCTAGAGGGGTGGGATAGGGAGGGTGGGAGGGAGATCGACGCAAGAGGGAAGAGATATGGGAACTTATGTATATGTATAACTGATTCACTTTGTTATGAAGCAGAAACTAACACACCATTGTAAAGCAATTATACTCCAATAAAGATGTTTAAAAAAATACAAAAAAAAAAAAGAATGATGTTGGCTGTAGTGGATTTTTAAATTTTTTTTAAATCAAATTGAGAAAGTCCTTCTCTATTCCTAGCTTTCTGAGAGTTTCTGTCATGAATGGCTGGTGGATTTTGTCAAGTGTTTTCTTCTGCATCTATTGATATAATCATATGATTTTTCTTCTCTACTCTGTTAATGTGAGAGTTTACATTATTTGACTTTCGAATGTTGAACTAGCCTTACATAGATGGAAGAAATCTCACTTGGTCATGGTGTATATCCTTTTTATATATTTTTGAATTCTGTTTACTAATATATTGTTGAATACTTTTGCATATACACTTATGAGGGATGTCATTCTCTGCTTTTTGTTTCTTATCATAGTTTGGGCAATTTTTGATGCTGCATCTTCAGTTCATAAATTTTTTACCTGTTCTCTCCAATCTCTTGAGCCCACCTATTGAGCTTTTAAATTTTTACTCACTCTATGCTTTACTTCTAAAATTTCATTTGGTCTTTTTTATTTCTTCTGTTTCCTTGCTGGTGCTTTCTAAATCCTTAATGAGACTTTCTGTTTTTGTTTCAGTTGTGTTTTTAATTCCTCACTGATGCTTTTTTATAAAAGTTGATTGAAAATCATTTTCAAATAATTTTATCATCTGTATCATCTCAGTGTTGACACACTTCGATTTTCTTTTTTCATTCAGTTTAAGATCCTCCTTGTTCTTGGTATAAGTGACTTTCAGTTGAAACCTGAAAATTTTAATATTATGTTATTAGACTCTGGGTGTTATTTAAATCTTCTGCTTCATCTGGTTTTCTCTGACAGTGCTTTGGCAGGGTAAAGAGTATCACCACCTTGTTACTTCCAGGTGTAAGTAGAATTCTAGATTCCCCACTTGACCTCATTACCACCTAAAGATGGGAGCTTATTTGCTTATTTTTACTGCTGGGCAAGAATCAGAATTCTGGCTTCCCTCACAGTCTCCAGTGATACTGTAATGGGGGTGCTTTGGTACCATTAGGATATAGTGAAGTTCCTTACTCTCCATTTCTCCTTTGATATTTCCCCAGTAGGTAAAAAAATAATGTGCTGCATGGGGCTGAAGTCTACAGTTTCTACGTGGTCTCCACTGATATCGTGGGGATGAATGGTTTCATTGCTGACGAAGGGGGATGAGAGTCCAAGTTATCTACTTGGACCTCTTGAACATCACCCACGCATGAATGTTGTGATGCTCTGCTACAACCTCATGGGAATTCTGTGGTACCCACCTGGATTTTTCTGGTATGGATAGGGGTGAGGAGCCACAGTTCTTTTCTGTAATGTTTGACTGGAGTACAGCCATTATTATATAAAAGTTTTCTGCCTTGTTAAGATGCTCCTTTCCTGATCTGTTGCTAGGGAAACCAGGATTTATTGGGCCCTTTACAGCAGTAATTGGCAATTTGAGGTTTCTACCTTCTTCAGTTCCAAGTCTGGGATATATTAGGCAAAGAGAAACCCCACAGAACTCATAAACATCTCTTCCTTTTGGTCCCAAGGACCCTAGCTGTCTGCCTTCTCTCCACCTTTCATATTCTTATTTTATATATAGTGTCCAGGGTTCTTATTTGTAAGAATGAATAGTGAGAAGAATAGGGAAAAGTATGTCTACTTCATCTTACTAGGAGCTTCTTTTTGGGGAAGGAATCTTCTCTCTACATCAAGTTCTTATGTATTTATTTGGTTTGTTTTATATGTTTATGTGTGTGCATGTTAAACCAACATGGAGCAAACCATTTAACATACCGAGATTTAGTCTCTTTGAGTAAGTACATAAAGCTTTATTCAACTGCTTTGCTAATAGAGAAGAAAGAGAACACTATTAAATAAATTGATGAGTATAAGCATTATGGTTTTGCTTCCCTTCAACTCCATTTTCAAACTTTCTCAAGGGCAGCTAATAAAGAACAGAATTTGCTTATTTGAATTATACCTTGTTCCTTTAGTTGCCTAACTTCTGTTATTAATACAATGAAATTTCTAAATGATAAGTTGGGAGTGGAAGAAAGGCTCAAATTATATTCCAGGCAGATAATCAGCCCCTTTATACTTGAGACTTAGTTATACTTATAAGCATTATTCATTCTAAAATAAAGGAGTAATATTAAAAATGTTTGTATTAATAAGATACAGATACAGATTCATAATTTGGGGGAAAAGTATTTTCCCCTTAATATAGTACCAAGTAACTCATATTTTTAAAAAGGTTTTCTCCCTTTCAAACCCCTTTTTTATATTAATTAGTTTGGCAACATCAGCTATTGAAATGTCATTTTAAAGAGACTTTTCTTCTTTTTTTCCCTTCATTATTTATTTCAATTTTTTACTTGTTTTTATTTTTTTTTTTTTGGTTGTGCCACGTGGCATGTGGGATCTTAGTTCCCCAACCAGGGATCAAACCTGCACCCCCTGCATTGGAAGCGCAGGGTCTTAACCACTGGACCGCCAGGAAAGTCCCAAAGATACTTTATTTTTGTTGTCCATAGTGAGAAAATGTCTTAGCATACATGATCCAACTGTAGAACAAGAGACAAATTTTTATTTGGGTTTGGATATTTTCTTGACAAATCACTTAAAATTTTATTACAGAATAAAATAAAACCCTCTTTGGAAATGGTTATATTACACTCAAACTTGCTGTGAGCTCATCTCCAGACTCTTACAAAGTAACCGGCTACAGCCTTAAAAAATAATGTGTTGATGAAAAATTAATCAATAGTCCATCTATGAAAGAGATGGAAAATTGTATTAGAGCCAACCTGAGGATTATAACCCAGGAGACAGATTATAACCCAGAGAGCCCTGAGAACTGTTCTGCCCATTAGAGGTCAAAGAACAGTTATATACACTTTTGAGACAGAAGGTTATATATCACAGTATGTATTGACAGTGTACACAATCTAGAATTGCACTTACAAAGTAATGGGTCATCCTGACCCCTTGCAGGATTAAGAAGGAATGTTATCTCCTAAGGAATGATCTTGCTAGCACTGGGAGTATATTGCTCTATATGGTGGAGCAGGTATTTCTGCCATGGGGGAGGTCTGGTCAATGCATAATGCAGATACACAATGCACAGCAGAAGGGAGAGAGGAGGCCGAAGGGCAGAGAAACTTTTTATGTTTAAATTTTTAGAGAGTTGCCTTAAATTATGAATTTTTATTTCATCAATCTCCCCCTTTTTATCATAAATATTTTGATAAAAAGCATAAGGTGATCAATTATTTCATCCCTCAATGCAGGTTGCTTACCTGCCCTAGGTTCATCATGTCCCTTGATGGCTGGGACCTAGTAGCCTGGTTCTCTATTTTTGGGAAGGGGGTTGGTTATACTAATAGGATGTTCGGCAAGGACTGAAGGTCAATTCCAGGTTGTCCAATAAGATTTATGCCAGTTTTGCCTCGCATATGCATTGTGCATGTCCATTATTTTATAAAGAACTATAGATGTAATCAATAATTTCAAGTTGTTTAGACATCATTATCTTAGTAGGAGTAGGTAATATATGGCATGAAAGGCAAGAAACTATCACCTTACAAGTTAGACAAACTAATTAAAATTGCCAGGTGGAGTAAACAACATTATTAGTAAAGTTTTAAGCCAAGATCCTCCTAAACCACACCATTTTCCTAGTATTTCCCCTAAACTGGGAAAAGGATTATTCAGACCAGAAATTTGAGTCTTCATATGTATTAAGAATGAGTTACATTAGAAGACTTGTCAGGTATAAAGACACAGCATTCAGTATGTATTATAGCACAATTCCCCCTTGAGAAGCAGTTAGAATATCAAGGGCTATGCAATTCTGTAGGACCACTTTTCTCATCATGGAGACTTCTGAATTGAGCAAGCTAATGGCTTAATTACTATCATTCAAAGCTTGCTGAGTAATTTTTAGTAAAGCTTCTATGTGAGTAATGATATCTTCTATTCCATGCGCAGGAACAGATATCACGACCAAATGATCATATCACTGAAAAACTAATCAAACCCAGTGTGCCCACATTAAAGGCAGATTGGCAGGGGCTATTTCCAAGGTTACCGGTAAGTGACCTTGAACCCAAGGGAAAACAATTGTGCATCTCCCTAACCAACCTGAGGAAAACCAAGGCCAAAAACTTGTTCCACAAATCCATTGGATCCCATTAGAAGCTACCCAGTATATCCCTGGTCCTCTTAACCAATTAGTTCCAAACCAATCACTGGTCCTCAAAGTTATAGTATACTGACAACTTTCAGGTGGCATCCACCATAACTTATAAGTATTGCTAGGTTGACTATCTTTGGTATGATTGGTTTGTCCCCATCAGAGAGGGTCCCTCCTATTCAGGTTGCCATAGGCTGGCATCAGATAAATTCATCCCATAACTGGGGAATAATGCCACCAAAAAGACGGGTTGTTACATTTTTAGGTTTAGCCTTAGCATACTGCTCTGGTTGGGATTGGGTAACATCTAGTGAAAAGGAGTATTTATGGCCAGGTTCAGAACAGGTGTCATTAATTAACCAGGTAAGAGGGTCCCACTTAGTGATATCATTGGTGGCTTGCATGGTACTAAAATTTCTTTCTTCTAAGATAAAATGCCTAAGGTCTAGCCAGTCTGAACCCTGAAGAGGTTAAACCCGCCAGTGTAATCCAGAAGTTCTGGACATGGGTAATTGGCCACAAACCCAGCAATTGGATTGATTTTTCAAGTTTTCAAATGATTGAGCCCAAGAAATAAATACATTTGGTCCATAAGCAAACGTGAGTGATTATCAAGACCTGGTCCAGCATCTTGGGTCATCTGTTTACTTTGGATTTCATCTTCTCCTCCTGGTCTGGTAGTGCTGGTTTTAGTTAGTCAAAGCTGGGTGTCAGAAACAGGAGTTGCAGTCCATTTAGGAGAGGAGGATTTTTAAGGTGAGCAATGTGAATCCAAGAGCTTACTCCTTTTAAGTTTTGCAGCACAGATTTGTTAGTAATATCTGATATGGTCTCTTCCAATTTGGTTGTTAAGAGTCCTTTATTTGATATCTTGTCCTATAGACAAAATCTCCAGGCTGTAACCCGTGGTCCTTAGAGTCTTTGTCTCCCAGGAGCTCGCTGTGAAAGGAATTAGTAACTTTTCATTTTCTTTAAGTGCTTTAATAAGTCCTTGGCAATAATATGATACGGCACCCTTAAGTAATGCTGGTTCTTACATGCCTTCATCTAAGCACATAGGTCACCCAGTGATTATTTCAAAAGGAAACAGTTGATGTTTACCAAAAGGGATAGACCTGAGGTTGAGAAGCACCAATGGGAAAGGTTTTCACCATGAAAGACTAAAAGTCTCTGAGAATTTTGCCAATTGAGTTTTGCTGTTGTTGTTATCTTCATGATTTTTTTTTGTTTTTTTGAATTTATGAATTTTATTATGTTTATTTTTTATACAGCAAGCTCTTATTAGTTATACATTTTATATGTCAATCCCAATCTCCCAATTCATCACACCACCACCACCAACCCCCGCCGCTTTCCCCCCTTGGTGTCCATACGTTTGTTCTCTACATCTGTGTCTCAATTTCTGCCCTGCAAGCTGGTTCATCTGTACCATTTTTCAAGGTCCCACATATATGCGTTAATATACGATAATGTTACTCTCTTTCTGACTTACTTCACTTTGTATGACAGTCTCTAGATTCATCCACGTCTCTACAAATGACCCAAATTCGATCCTTTTTATGGCTGAGTAATATTCCATTGTATATACGTACCACATCTCATCTGTCGATGAGAATTTAGGTTGCTTCCATGACCTGGCTATTGTAAATAGTGCTGCAATGAACATTGGAGTGCATGTGTCTTTTTGAATTATGGTTTTCTCTGGGTATATGCCCAGTAGTGGGATTGCTGGGTCATATGGTAATTCTATTTTTAGTTTTTTAAGGAACCACCATATTGTTCTCCATAGAGGCTGTATCAATTTATGTTCCCACCAAAAGAGCAAGAGGGTTCCCTTTTCTCCACACCCTCTCCAGCATTTGTTATTTGTAGATTTTCTGATGATGCCCATTGTAACTGGTGTAGGTGATACCTCATTGTAGTTTTGATTTCCATTTCTCTAATAATTAGTGGTGTTCAGCAGCTTTTCATGTGTTTCTTGGCCATCTGTATTTCTTCTTTGGAGAAATGTCTATTTCGGTCTTCTGCCCATTTTTTGATTGGGTTGTTTGTTTTATAAATATTGAGCTGCATGAGCTGTTTATATATTTTGGAGATTAATCCTTTGTCCATTGATTCATTTGCAAATATTTTCTCCCATTCTGAGGATTGTTTTCTCGTCTTGTTTGTAGTTTCCTTTGCTTTGCAAAAGCTTTTAAGTTTCATTAGGTCCCATTTGTTTATTTTTGTTTTTATTTCCATTACTTGAGGAGGTGGATAAAAAAAATCTTACTGTGATTTATGTCAAAGAGTGTTCTTCCTATGTTTTCCTCTAAGAGTTTTATAGTGTCTCGTCTTACATTTAGGTCTCTAATCCATTTTGAGTTTATTTTTGTGTATGATGTTAGGGAGTGTTCTAATTTCATTCTTTTACATGTAGCTGTCCAGTTTTCCCAGCACCACTTATTGAAGAGACTGTCTTTTCTCCATTGTATATTCTTGCCTCCTTTGTCATAGAATAGTTAATCATAGGTGCATGGGTTTATCTCTGGGCTTTCTATCCTTTTCCATTGATCTATGTGTATGTTTTTGTACCAGTACCATATTATCTTGATTACTGTAGCTTTGTAGTATAGGCTGAAGTCGGGGAGTCTAATTTCTCCAACTCCGTTTTTTTCCCCTCAAGACTGATTTGGCTATTTGGGGTCTTTTTTGTCTCCATACAAATTTTAAGATTTTTTGTCCTAGTTTTGTGAAAAATGCCAGTGGTAGTTTAATAGGGATTGCATTGAATCTGTAGATTGCTTTGTGTAGTATAGTCATTTTCACAATATTGATTCTTCCAATCCAAAAACATGGTATATGTCTCCATCTGTTTGTATCATATTTAATTTCTTTCATCAGTGTCTTACAGTTTTCTGCATACAGGTCTTTTGTCTCCCTAGGTAGGTTTATTCCTAGGTATTTTATTCTTTTTGTTGCAATGGTAAATGGGAGTGTTTCCTTAATTTCTCTTTCAGATTTTTCATCATTAGTGTATAGGAATGCAAGAGATTTCTGTGCATTAATTTTGTATCCTACAAATTTACCAAGTTCATTGATTAGCTCTAGTAGTTTTCTGGTGGCATCTTTAGGATTCTCTATGTATAGTATCATGTCATCTGCAAACAGTGACCGTTTTACTTCTCCTTTTCCAATTTGTATTCCTTTTATTTATTTTTCTTTTCTGATTGCCATGGCTAGGATTTCCATAATTATGTTGAATAATAGTGGTGAGAGTGGACATCCTTGTCTTGTTACTCGTCTTAGAGGATATGCTTTCAGTTTTTCACCATTGAGAATGATGTTTGCTGTGGATTTGTCATATATGGCCTTTATTATATTGAGGTAGGTTCCCTCTATGCCCACTTTCTGGAGAGTTTTTATCATAAATTGGTGTTGAATTTTGTCAAAAGCTTTTCCTGCATCTATTGAGATGATCATATGGTTTTTATTCTTCAATTTGTTAATATGGTATATCACATTGATTGACTTGCAAATATTGAAGAATCCTTGCATCCCTGGGATAATCCCACTTGATCATGTTGTATGATCCTTTTAATGTGTTGTTGGACTCTGTTTGCTAGTGTTTTGTTGAGGATTTTTGCATCTATATTCAAATTGATATTGGTCTGTAATTTTCTTTTATTGTAGTATCTTTGTCTGGTTTTGGTATCAGGGTGATGGTGGCCTTATAGAATGAGTTTGGGAGTGTTCCTTCCTCTGCAAATTTTTGGAAGATTTTGAGAAGGATGGGTGTTAGCTCTTCTCTAAATGTTTGATAGAATTCGCCAGTGAAGCCATCTGGTCCTGGACTTTTGTTTGTTGGAAGACCTTTAATCACAGTTTCTATTTCATTACTTGTGATTGGTCTGTTCATATTTTCTATTTCTTCCTGGTTCAATCTTGGAAGGTTATACCTTTCTAAGAATTTGTTCATTTCTTCCAGCTTGTCCACTTTATTGGTGTAGAGTTGCTTGTACTAGTCTCTTAGGATGCTTTGTATTTCTGTGAAGTCTGTTGTAACTTCTCCTTTTTCATTTCTGATTTTATTGTTTGAGTCCTATCCCTCTTTTTCTTGATGAGTCTGGCTAATGGTTTATCAATATTGTTTATCTTCTCAAAGAACCAGCTTTTAGTTTTATTGATCTTTGCTATTGTTTTCTTTGTTTCTGTTTCATTTATTTCTGCTCTGATCTTTATGATTTCTTTCCTTCTACTGACTTTGGGTTATTTGTTCTTCTTTTTCTAGTTCCTTTAGGTGTAAGTTTAGATTGTTTATTTGAGATTTTTCTTGTTTCTTTTTTTTTTTTTTCTTGTTTCTTGAGGTAGGCTTGTATTGCTATAAACTTCCCACTTAGAACTGCTTTTGCTGCATCCCACAGGTTCTGGATTGTCGTGTTTTCATTGTAATTTGGCTCTAGGTATTTTTTGATTTCCTCTTTTATTTCTTCAGTGATCTCCTGGTTACTTAGTAACATACTGTTTAGCCTCCTTGTGTTTGTGTTTTTTTATGTTTCTTTCCCCTGTAATTGATTTCTAATCTCATAGCATTGTGGACAGAAAAGATGCTTGATACGATTTCAGTTTTCTTAAATTGACTGAGGCTTGATTTGTGACCCAAGATGTGATCTATCCTGGAGAATGTTCCATGCGCACTTGAGAAGAAAGAGTAATCTGCTGTTTTTGGATGGAATGTCCTATAAATATCAATTAAATCTATCTGGTCTACTGTGTCATTTAACGCTTGTGTTTTCTTATTAATTTTCTGTTTGGATGATCTGTCCATTGGTGTAAGCGAGGCGTTAACGTCCCCCGCTATTATTGTGTTACTGTCGATTTCCTCTTTTATAGCTGTTAGCAGTTGACTTATGTAGTGAGGTGCTCCTTTGTTGGGTGCATATATATTTATAATTGTTATATCTTCTTCTTGGATCGATCCCTTGATCATTATGTAGTGTCCTACTTTGTCTCTTGTAACATTCTTTATTTTAAAGTCTATTTTATTTGATATGAGTATTGCTACCCCAGTTTTTTTTTTTCTTACATCTTTATTGGAGTATAATGGCTTTACAATGGTGTGTTAGTTTCTGCTTTATAACAAAGTGAATCAGTTATACATATACATATGTTCCCATATCTCTTCCCTCTTGCATCTCTCTCCCTCCCACCCTCCCTACCTTACCCCTCCAGGTGGTCACAAAGCACCGAGCTGATCTCCCTGTGCTATGCGGCTGCTTCCCACTAGCTATCTACCTTACGTTTGGTAGTGTATATATGTCCATGCCTCTCTCTCGCTTTGTCACAGCTTACCCTTCCCCCTCCCCATATCCCCAAGTCCATTCTCTAGTACGTCTGTGTCTTTATTCCAGTCTTACCCCTAGGTTCTTCATGACATTTTTTTTCTTAAATTCCATATATATGTTTTAGCATACAGTATTTGTCCTTCTCTTTCTGACTTACTTCATTCTGTATGACAGACTCTAGGTCTATCCACCTCATTACAAATAGCTCAATTTTGTTTCTTTTTATGGCTGAGTAATATTCCATTGTATATATGTGCCACATCTTCTTTATCCATTCATCCGATGATGGACACTTAGGTTGTTTTCATCTCCGGGCTATTGTAAATAGAGCTGCAATGAACATTTTGGTACATGACTCTTTTTGAATTATGGTTTTCTTGGGGTATATGCCAAGTAGTGAGATTGCTGGGTCATATGGTAGTTCTATTTGTAGTTTTTTAAGGAACCTCCATACTGTTCTCCATAGTGGCTGAACCAATTCACATTCCCACCAGCATTGCAAGAGTGTTCCCTTTTCTCCACACCCTCTGCTGCATTTATTGTTTCTAGATTTTTTGATGATGGCCATTCTGACTGGTGTGAGATGATATCTCATTGTAGTTTTGATTTGCATTTCTCTAATGATTAATGATGTTGAGTATTCTTTCATGTGTTTGTTGGCAGTGTGTATATCTTCTTTGGAGAAATGTCTGTTTAGGTCTTCTGCCCATTTTTGGATTGGGTTGTTTATTTTTTTGTTATTGAGCTGCATGTGCTGCTTATAAATTTTAGAGATTAATCCTTTGTCAGTTGCTTCATTTTAAACTATTTTCTCCCATTCTGAGGGTTGTCTTTTGGTCTTGTTTATGGTTTCCTTTGCTGTGCAAAAGCTTTGAAGTTTCATTTGGTCCCATTTGTTTATCTTTTTTTATTTCCATTTCTCTAGGAGGTGGGTCAAAAAGGATCTTGCTGTGATTTATGTCATAGAGTGTTCTACCTATGTTTTCCTCTAAGAATTGGATAGTTTCTGGCCTTACATTTAGGTCTTTAATCCATTTTGAGCTTATTTTTGTGTATGGTGTTAGGGAGTGATCTAATCTCATACTTTTACATGTACCTGTCCAGTTTTCCCAGCACCACTTATTGAAGAGGCTGTCCTTTCTCCACTGTACATTCCTGCCTCCTTTATCAACGATAAGGTGACCATATGGGCATGGGTTTATCTCTGGGCTATCTATCTTGTTCCATTGATCTATATTTCTGTTTTTGTGCCAGTACCATACTGTCTTGATTACTGTCCAGCTTTCTTTTTATTCCCATTTGCATGGAGTATCTTTTTCCATCCCCTCACTTTCAGTCTGTATGTGTCCCTAGGTCTGAAGTGGGTCTCTTGTAGTCAGCATATATATGGGTCTTGTTTGTTTGTCCATTGTGTAAATCCGTTGCTTTTAGTTGGAGCATTTAATCCATTCACGTTTAAGGTAATTATCGATATGTATGTTCCTATTACCATTTTCTTAATTGTTTTGGGTTTGTTTTTGTAGGCCCTTTTCTTCTCATGTGCTTCCTGCCTAGAGAAGTTCCTTTAGCATTTTTGGTAGAGCTGGTTCGGTGGGACTGAATTCTCTTTGCTTTTGCTTGTCTGTAAAGCTTTTGATTTCTGCATTGAATCTGAATGAGATCCTTGCCAGGTAGAATAATCTTCATTTTTGGTTCTTCCCTTTCATCACTTTAAATATGTCATGCCACTCCCTTCTCGCTTGTAGAGTTTCTGCTGAGAAATCAGCTCTTAACCTGATAGGAGTTCCCTTGTATGTTATTTGTCATTTTTCCCTTTCTGCTTTCAGTAATTTTTCTTTGTCTTTAATTTTTGCCAGTTTGATTACTATGTGTCTTGGCATGTTTCTCCTTGGGTTTCTCCTGTATGGGACTCTCTGCACTTCCTGGACTTGGGTCGCTATTTCCTTTCCCAAGTTAGGGACGTTTTCAAGTATAATCTTTTCAAATATTTTCTCGGGTCCTGTCTTTCTCTGTTCTCCTTCTGGGACCCCTGTAATGTGAATGTTTTTGCATTTCATATTGTTCCCCTCGTCTCTTAGGCTTTCTTCATTTCTTTTCATTCTTTTTTTATTCTGTTCCACAGCAGTGAATTCCACCATTCTGTCTTACATGTCACCTATCTGTTCTTCTGCCTCAGTTATTCTGCTATTGATTCCTTCTAGTGTAGTTTTCATTTCAGTTACTGTATTGTTCATCTCTGTTTGTTTGTTCTTTAATTTTTCTAGATCTTTGTTAAACATTTCTTGAATCTTCTCCATCTTTGCCTCCATTCTTTTTCCTAAGTCCTGGATCATCTTCACTCTCATTATTCTGAATTCTTTTTCTGGAAGGTTGCCTATCTCCACTTCATTTAGGTGTTTTTCTGTTGTTTTATCTTGTTCCTTCATCTGGTACGTAGCCCTCTGCCTTTTCATCTTTTCTGTCTTTCTGTGAATATGGTTTTTGTTCCACAGGCTGCAGGATTGTAGTTCTTCTTGCTTCTGCTGTCTGCCCTCTGGTAGATGAGGCTATCTGTCAATTGAGTTTTGATAATACTGTTTATTCTTTCTACCAATCCTGAAGATTGGAGGTGGTAAGCGCACTATTGGCCAAGTATGGATTTTATTATTTTCCCAGTAAAGTGAGTCCCTTGGTCGTGGTGCAACTCAAAAGGGATCCTCCAAACAGGAGTTATTCTTTCCAATAGTAATTTACCTACTGTTAAAGCTGTTGCTGTTCTGCACGGAAAAGCTTCAACCCAGTGTGAAATCATACAGATCATTACCAAAATATATTCATATCCTTGAGATTGTGGCATTTGGATGAAGCCCAATTGCCATACCTCAAAGGGTCCCCTAGGAATGGGAAAGTGACCTTGTGACCAATGGAGTCATTTTCTGGGATTATATTTAAGGCAAATAATACATCCAGTATATGCCTTTTTGGCTACCATTGAGGAGCGCTTCGAAATATACTCTTTTCTCCATAGAGTTATTTTTTCAGGAGCCTATTGGGTCAGGGAATGCATGTGCTGGAGTAAGGGTAGCTGAGCCCCCATGGGCACTATAAGCCTCTTATTATTTTCCAAATCATATTCGTGAGGTGGGATCAAAGAATCTTGTTTTCTTCTTCCATATTTCTTTTTCATCTTTTGGGGCTAATTCTTGAACCTGTAGGGGAAATTTCTTAACAGTTAAATTGGGGTCAAGTTTAAGTAGTGGACATTCTCAGAGCTGGACAGAAATAGAACTTAAAGCAGCTTGTTTAGCTGCCGAGTCTGTGAATTGATTCCGTTTAGCCTCTATTGAATCAGATTTGGAATGTCCAGGTATTTTGATAATGGCCAATTGTTTGGGTAATTATGGAGTCTAGTAATTCTGAGACTAGTTTCCCATTTTTTTATGAGCTTCCCTGAGGAAGTAAGAAATCCTCTTTCAGGGCTTCTCTGGTGGCGCAGTGGTTGAGTGTCTGCCTGCCGATGCATGGGACGCGGGTTCGTGCCCCGGTTTGGGAGGGCCCCACATGCCACAGAGCGGCTGGGCCCATGAGCCATGGCCGCTGAGCCTGCGCTTCCGGAAGCTGTGCTCCACAACAGGAGAGGCCACAACAGTGAGAGGCCCGTGTACCGCAAAAAAAAAGAAATCCTCTTTCCTTCCAGAGCATTCCAAAATCATGAGCCACTCCAAAATCATAGCGACTATCAGTATAAATATTTGCTATTTGATCCTTGGCTAGCTGAGAAGCCCTGATTAGAGCAATTAATTCAGCTTGTTGTGCCAACTTTGGTTCTGGTAAGTAAGAAGTTTCAGTTATGTCCACAGTGGATGTTATTGCATTTTCAGCTCAGTAATGTCCGTGTTCATCTTTTAAGTAAGATCCATCTGTAAACAAACTTAAGTCAGCATTATCAATAGGATTTCTTGTAAATCATTCCTAGGAGTAAGAAAAAAATCCATTAGTGAAATAAGGATGTGGCTGTTTTCTTCCTGTGGCACTGGAAGCAAAATTGTGGGGTTAAGATTATCACATTGAGCCAAAGTATAATAATATTAGACAAAGAAAGCAACAATGCCTTGTAAGAAGTGAGTCTACTCACCGAATAGTGCTGAGTATAATGAGAATTTAGAAGAGATTCCACTGAATGTGAAACATAGACAGTCAAAGTAGACCCCATTATGAGCTCTTCAGTAACTTTGAACAAGAGAGCTGTTGTTGAAACAACCTTCATATAGGGTGGGATTCCTTTTGCCACTGAATCTAGGTGGTGGCTATACTATCCTATGGGTTGATGCTGGTCACCACGCTTCTGAGTTAACACACCCCTAGGGCATTTCCTTTATCTTCATGCACAAAGAGAAAAAATGGTAATTTATAATTAGGATGGCCTAATGCCAGAGCCTGAGTCAGTGAAGATTTTTAAGGCATCTGTAGCCTTTTCTCCTTTTATTGTCCTTTCAATTGGGCCTGATCAGTCGTACTTAAGTAACACATAGAGGAGTTGGGAAATTAGGGGAAAAGTAGGTACTTAATTCCTACAGTATTCAGTCAAACCTAGAAATCCTCTTAGCTATTTCTTTGTTTTGGGTAGCAAGAAAGCCAGGATTCCCTTAATTCTTTCAGAATCAATTAACAATCCTTCCTTGGATATCAAATGACCCAAATATTTCACAATTGGTAAACAGAATTGCAGTCTGTTTTTAGACACTGTATGTCCCTTAGAGGCTAATTATTACAGACAGATAGTTTCTGTTTGAAAGTCCTGTTTGGGGACTTCCATGGTGGTCCAGTGGTTAGCACTCTATGCTCCCAGTGCAGGGGGGCTGGGTTCAATCCCTGGCCAGGGAACTAGATCCCACATGCATGCCACAACTAAGAGCCCACATGCTGCAACTATAAGATCCTGCATGCCAAAACAAAGGTACCATGTGCCTCAACTAAGACCCAGCGCAGCCAAATAAGTAAATAAATAAATAAATATAAAATAAAGAAAGTCTTGTCCAGTTCTTGAACACAAAAGCAAATCAGCTACATATTGAATCAAAACAGAGCCATTAAGGAAGTGAACAGCTAAATCAGCTTTAAGTATTTGAGAAAAATAAGTGGGTCCTTCAGTATAGTCTTGCAGCATAACTCTCCAAGTATACTGATGATCTTCCCACATAAAGGCAAAGAGGTATTGGTTTTCATCTTCCACTGGAATACTAAAAAATGCACTACATAGGTCTATTACTGAGAAATAACAGGTGTCTGCTGGAACGGCTGAGAGCAGGGTGTGAGGATTAGGAACCACAGTGTAGCAAGGGATCACAATGGTATTTATACCTCTCAGATCCTGAACAAACCTTCAGCCTTCCTCATTTAACTTTCTTACTGGTAAAATAGGGCTATTACAAGGACTGGTACAAGGAATTATAAGTCCTTTATTGAGGAATTCCTGAATAATAGGAATTCCATTTGATGCCTCTGATCTAAGTGGATATTGTCAAATATTGGGTAGAGGCTTGGAATTATCAATAGTTACTTTAATGGGAGTAGCTGACTTGATTTTCCCAATGTCTGAGGAGGAGGATGACCGTAATTCCTCAGGCACTTGTAACAGTAGTTAACTTCCTCTCCATCTGTCCAAACTCTTGTTTTCATTACCATCAATTTCTTGGTAATTATGTTCTTGTCTGCATCTAAGTTTTATAAATCTAAAATAATTTCACCCTTTGGTGGAAAGATAATATGGCTGTTGTATGCCTATGAAAGTCTCATCCTATTAAATGAATTGGAGCACATTTTACCAAAAGGAAAACATGTCTTCCAATGATAGTTCCTAGCTGAAAATTTATTGGTGCTGGTTTAAAAACTTGTATAGGTAAATTAGAAACCCCTATCATTTGAATCGACTGTTTACTCTGAGGGAGAGGGCAATGAATAAGGGTAGGGTTAAGAACAGACAATGTAGCCCCTGTGTCTACAAGGGCCTTAGAAGTTTTCCCTCTGATTTTTATTTCAATTTCCCCGAAGGTAGTTAGTGAGAAGGAGGGGGAATGCCTTCTCATAATCCTCAGAGCACCCGTATTCCTTGTTAATCCTACCTTGTTCTAAATCACATTTAAATTTGTGGCAGTCTCTTTCAAAATGCCCAGGTTTTCTGCAATAAAGGTGTTACTGAAGTCAGGTCTGGCCGCTTGCCACTCAAAAATCAATATCAAGAGGCAATTGTTGGTAGAAAGGAAAGTTGCTTTTAATCAGAATGCTGGCAATCTGGGGAGAAGGTGGACTCATGTCCCTCAAAAACTAACTCCCAAGATTCTGCTTTGCCATGAAAGGTTTTAAAGGGAAAAGGACAAGTAATTTCAGTTAATCGTTGAGATAGGGGGTCTGAGTCATCGCCATCTCCCACTGCATGCAGGCTTGTTGACTCCTCGTGGTCTTTCTTTAGATGCTATTTTGTTCACACAGTTTGTTCACAAAGTTTATTTGAAAGATTACTGAAGGGGAAGGTAGGGAAACAATCTGGTCATCTGTTAATTACTTTTTCTTCATTTCTACTTCTTTGATCTATGGAAAGAACCAACAGGTTAGGCAAGGTACTGTGTGATCAAAAGATATGAAATGTGTGCTACGGCCAGAGATGGGGGTGCCTGGTTATATTAGTTACAATATAGCTTTCCTAAAGTGACAAAACAAAGGGGCCTCCTTCAGAGAGCTCTTTTCTGCAAAGAGCTCTTTCCTGCCAAAAGCTGCTTACAAATCCCCACTTGTCAGAATATCATTCCATGTTTGTGGGATTATGGGTGAAGGTCCATCTTCTGTAACTTCTTCCTGCTGACATAGGGTGCCATATTCTTAGAGTGGAAGATGTCAACGTAGTTCTGTAGTATCTCTTTGCTGACAGTTTTAGTTGCCTATTTACATACATGGGCAGAACAAGCTACAATTATTTTGATGCCCACATAGATATAGATTATTATGAGCAATAGTGTTTTTTCTTTTGATTTTCCTTACCTATTTTAATTGAAGTATAGTTAATTTAATATATATATATATTCTTTTTCAGATTGTTTTCCATTATAGATTATTACAAGATACTGAGTATAGTTCCCTGTGCTATATACTAGGTCCTTGCTGTCTACCTATTTTATATATAGTAGTGTGTATATGTTAATCCCAAACTCCTAATTTGTCTTCCCCCCACCTTTCCCCTTTGGTAACCATAAGTTTATTTTCTATGTCTGTGAGTCTGTTTGTGTTTTGTAAATAAGTTCATTTATATCATTTTTTTAGATTCCACATATAATGATATCATATGATATTTGTCTTTGTCTGACATACTTCACTTAGAATGATCATCTCTAGGTCCATCCATGTTGCTGCAAATGGCATTATTTCATTTTGATTTTATGGCTGAGTAATATGCCATTGTATATATATATCACATCTTCTTTATTCATCTGTTGATGGACATTTAGGTTGCTTCCATGTCTTGGCTATTGTGAATAGTGCTGCTATGAACATTGAGGTTCATGTATCTTTTCGAATTAGAGTTTTCTCTGGATATATGCCCAGCAGTGGGATTGCAGGATCATATGGTAGTTCTACTTTTAGTTTCTAAAGGAACCTCCATACTGTTCTCCATAATGGGTGCACTAGTTTACATTCCTACCAACAGTGTAGGAGGGTTCTTTTTTCTCCACACCCTCTTCAGCATTTATTTGTAGACTTTTTACTGATGGCCATTCTAACTGGTGTGAGGTGATACCTATGAGCAATAGTGTTAATCCCACTCTCTTAAGGATGGTTCTTGGAATTGTGCTAATCATAGATTCAGCACTGCTCAAGATGGAGCAGCTTATGTCATGGCTGCAATCTGGCCATCATGCAGTTAGCTTTTTCCCTCTGGTGGCAGTTATAGTATCTGTAAAACAACTCAGAAATGTGCATCAGATACTGAATCTGTGACTTTATTGTCCTAATCATTAACTGCTTGAGTCTGCTCTTTTGTGACTCACGGAGGACTGGGAGATTTCAGCTTTTCTACAAACAAGAGGCAGGGAACATGGAGGGGGCCTTTGTACTTGGAAGGGGGGCCCACAGGGTTCCAAAGGCAGGTGTGGTTGCTTCAAGACTGATTGAAATTTGGGCCAGGTAGTCTCAATGGACTGCTGAGCAATTGTAACTGCATATTCATAACGTTGGCAGCTTTTTCCTTTTCTCTTTTCTGTAAGGTTTTGGAGAGTTTGTCAGCAATAGTGACAAGTGTATTAGTATACATAGTAGCCCAATCAAGTTCATATCTTTTTACCAGTCATGCCAATTCACCTATTCCTTCTAGGAAAATATAATTTAATATTGGATCATTCTGATGGTTCAGGAAACTCTTTGGGTCAGTGCCAGAGTGACATTTGACTATATTTTCAAATCTTTTGAAATAATCAAAAAAAGTCTCTTCTGGCTTTTGTTTGCATTGATGGATTTTTGCCCAATCTATTTTCTTTGGAAAGATCTTTGGAATAGCTTAATAAAGGTTGTGGGCAATTTCTCTGCATTTCTGGCAATCTGCATCCTTGTTTAAGAAAATCTTCCATAGGTGTCTTCTAATCTATCTCCTGGAGCCATTCTTTTGCTTTATTTTCAGAGACTAGTAATTGTACAAGCTGGTACAAGGCTGAATATCCAGGCTCGTAAGTTGTTACTGTAAGGTCAAATTATTTAGCAAAACCCAAAGGATCCTGTAAAGGATCTGGAAAATCCTTAGTTAAGTACTTAAGTTCTGTCTTAGTCCAAGGGGTATAGGTAAGAGCAAACTCCCCTCTACTTGTGGGTTTCTCCTTAAAGGGAGCAGCTGTTATTTTAGAGCTGTCTTTATCCTTTCCCTTGGACTCAATAAGTTCTTTCTTTGAAATTGAAGGTAGAAGAGCAGGAAGGTCAGGATAGGGAAGCACAAAAAGAAGAGGATATGAAGAAGCTGAAGGAGGAGGAAAGAGGGGGAGAATAAGCAATGGTTTCTGAGGTCTTTTCTAATTAAGCCACTGTTTCTAATAATTTTCAGTTTGTCTCTTACAATGAAGCCACTTTATCATTCTCTTGCTTTGAGGCTTCCAGGTACCAATTAAAATATGCCTTCCATTCTGGCTGTTTGATCTTATAGCTGGATATTTTTCTAATTGAGCCTGCGAGTAAACCAACTTAGTTTAAAATCAAAAGTGCCCCATTTTGACCATCTCAGGCACAAACTATATTTGGTCAGACCTTACCATTTAGTTAAATACTTGCAAGTGTCAGTTCCATAGATGTTATACGTAAACCCAGCTGGGTTTCCCAGAGGTGGCTGTTCATCTGGGAGCTTTTTGGCCTTTGAGGCACAATTTCCCTTTATTAATTTGGTAGCCTAATTCAGATATGATACATGATCTGAACAACTTTCTGAGGATGGTGTGTTTGATTGGATGGGTGCTGCTTCTGAGTATAGCTCCCCAAAGAATTACCCTTGGGTCAGTTCAACTCTTTTATGTGTCTTGGTTTCTCCCTCTTACAATCTAAAACTTCCATGGGTGCTCTGATCACTAGGTGATCAGCCTCTGTCACATTTCCCAGAAGGGCAGTATTTACTTAATGGTTGTAGTGGGGCTCCCTTTGGGACCACTACACATCACAAGGATTAATCCTCAGACACTTCTACTAGGTTCTTAGCCACCTAAGGATGCCTTGTGGCTGGAAGGAGCAAAAGTCCCTTGCGCCTTGGAGCTGAATAATTCAGTCTCTCATTTCACTAGCAAACGGTTTGTTCAGGCCATATATCAACTTGTTTTTTCTAAAGTTAAGCCAAATTTAACAAAAACCAGCCACCTATGGTTCCCTGGACCTCCTACCCAGATCCCCATACATGCCTGCCTAGGAAAATGCACCAATGCCCCTTAAGACTCCAAGTCTTAAGTAAAAACAGCTCAAATAAAATTTTTAGGATCGTCACTCAAACAATGAGATCCAACTATCAGGAGAACTCGAGGAGTCAAGATGGCAGAATAGGAGGATGTGGAATTCACCTTTCCTCACAAGTACATCAAGAATACAAACAATCTACGAATGGAACAATTCTCACAGAGCACTTGCTGAACACTAGAAGACCTTGGATACATAAAAGGACAAGAAAAATCCTAGGATGAAAGAAAGAAAAAAGAAAATAAGAAATGGAAAGGGACCAGCACTGCTGGCAGAGAGCTAAAAGTGAGGAGAGGTTCCCACATGCAGCAAGCCCCCTCAAGGTGGGAAGATTAGTTGGGGCAGAAAGGGGCCTTTGGAGGATCAGAGTGGAATGCAACAGCCAGTTTGTGGAAGGCAGAACAAAGTAAGAACTACATGCATGATCCATGCCGCAGCCCTGCACACCTGAGTTGTGTGTCTCCTGGTGTGGAGAGGGGCTGGGTGCTGGAAAGTGGGATTTGGAGAGTGGATCCAGGGAGGGAAGAGTGGATCCAGGGAGGGGACAGCTGTTGGCTGTGAAGAGACAGCCTAAAGGGACAGGAGTAAAGAGCTCCACAACCAGGAAAGTTTGCGGAAGAAACCCAGGACACTATAGAAGCAAGGCATCATTGTTGAGTGGTGTGCAAGGGGTGGGACCGCCATTGCAACCCCCTTTCCCACCCATTGTCTCCTGCCTCCATGGGCACTGGGAGGGGCACCCATCTGAGCAGGCTCACCCACCGTTCAAGCCAAAGCTTCCTCCACCCATTCAGGCTCTGGGGTCATGAGCACCACCACCGCCAAAGCCTCCTTTGGCTGCACAGGCCCCAGTGGGCCCACACGTGCCATCCATGCCAAAGCCTCCTTGGGAATCAGCCCTGGGTGCCCCAGCCTGAGATGGGAATCCGCCAATGCTGGTAGGGGCTGAGTGCTAAGCATGGGGTTAGGAGAGCAGATTTAGGGAAAGGACTGCTCTTGGCTGTGTGGAGATAACCTAACGGGATGGGAGTGAAGGGCTCCAGCAGCTGGGAATGCTCCTAGAGGAAGGGTGGTCTGCCTTGGAAAGGAGGCACCATTGTCATGTGGTGTGCAAGGGGCAGAGCCACAGTCACAGACTCTCTTCCAACATGCCAGCTGCTGCCTCCACGGGCACTGGGAGGGCCTCCTGCCAGAGCAAGCACAGCCCAATCTGTTGCAACTTCCTGCTGGTCTCTGCTGCTGCAGGCACTTCGCACATGCCCCAGTTGTGACCGCCTTATCCCTCCCCAGCCTAAGTAAGTGTGCCCCAATCAGTCGCTGCTTTTGTCCCCTCTTGCCTGGGTGGGAGTCAGAGGCCTGCGGGTGCCCTACACACAGAGGTGGGGCCAAAACCAAAGCTGGGCCCCAGGGGATGTGTGACAAAGGAAGAGGAATGGAAGTCTCTCCATGCAGCTGCACAAGCCATGGATTAAATCTCTGCAATCAGTTTGGTAAACCCTGCATGTGTGGACTATCTGAATGAACAAGGAGTGCTCCCACAACTGAGACCAGTCTAGCTTTAGCAGCTGTGGACTTTGGGGGCAAGTACATGTGGGAGTTGGCCCCAGGAAAACTGTTGTTACTATTAAATTTTTTGTTACATTTTGTTCTGTTGCTGTTTTTTTTAATTTATTTTTTTCTTTTCTTTTCAAAAATATTTTAATGTATTTCTTATTTTTCCATTTTTACTTTACTGTTTGTTGTTTTTATTTTTATGGGGTTTTTTTGTTCTTTTGTTTTGTTTGGAACTTTGATCATTTTTGTGTGTTTGTTTTATGTTTTCTTTGCTTTTTTTCAGTTTGCTTCCTGTTTTTGTTCTTTTTGTTGTTTTTAGTAGTCTTGTTTTTACTGTTTGTTTTCATTTTGGGGTTCTTTTGTTTGTTTCATTGTTCTCTTGTTTTTTGTTTTCTTTGCATTTTTATTTTTTTCTCTGTTTTTGGTTTTCATTTTGTTTTTTTGGTTTTGCTTTTATTGTTTGTCTTCGGTTTTGTTTGTTTTCTTTTATTTTTTTATGTTGTTGATGTTTCTTTCTGTTTCTGTTATTTGTCTTGGGTTTTGTCTCTATCCTTTTTTTAAATTTTTTAAAAATTTTATTTATTTATTTATTTTGGTTTCACCAGGACTTAGTTGCAGCAGGCAGGCTCCTTAGTTGTGACTCATGGACTGCTTAGTTGCAGCTCACCTGCTCCTTAGTTGCGGCAGGTAGGCTCCTTAGTTGCAGCTAACAGCCTCCTTTAGTTGCAGCTGGCCAGCTCCTTAGTTGTGGCATGTGAATTCTTAGTTGCAGCATGCATGTGAGGTCTAGTGTGCTGACCAGGGATCGAACTGGGGCCCCCCTGCATTGGGAGCTTGGAGTCTTAAGCACTGTGCCACCAGGGAAGTCCCCTGTCTATTTGCTTTTCCTTTTTTTACCTTCTTTTTTGGCCATGCCTCACAGCTTGCAGGGTCTTCAATCCCAGGCCAGGGGTCAGGTCCGAGCATCTGGGATGGGCATGCTGAGCCCAGGATGCTGGAACACCAGAGAATTCCCAGCCCCAGGGAATATTAATCAGCGTGAGCTCTCCTGGAGGTCTCCATCTCAACACCAAGACCCTGCCCAACCCAACTGCCTACAGGCTACAGGCTCCAGTGCTGGACGTCTCATGCCAAACAACCAGCAAGACAGTAACACAGCCCCCACTCATCAGCACACAGGCTGCCTAAAGTCATACTAAGCTCACAGACAACCCAAAACACTCCCCCTGACATGGCACTGCCCATCAGGGGGACAAGACTCAGCTCCACCCACCAGAGCACAGGCCCCAGTCCCTTCCACCAGGAAGCTTACACAAGACCCTGGACTAACTTTGCTTACCACAGGGCAGACACTAGAAGCAAGAGGAGCTACAACCCTGCAGCCTGCAGAAAGGAGACCACCAACACAGTAAGTTAGACAAAATGAGATGACAAATATGTTGCAGATGGAGTAAGTTAAAAACCCACAAGACCAAATAAATGAAGAGGAAATAGGAAATCTACCTGAAAAAGAATTCAGAGTAATGATAGAATAGATGATCAAAGATCTTGCAATAGAATGGAGGCACGAAATGAGAGGTTACAAGAAATGTTTAACAAGGAACTAGAAGAACTAAAGAACAAACAGTGATGAAAAACACAATACCAGAAATGAAAATACACTAGAAGGAATCAATAGCAGAATAACTGAGACAGACACACAGATAAGTGAGCTGGAAGATAGAATGGTGGAAATAACTGCCATGGAGCAGAGTAAAGAAAAAAGCATGAAAAGAAATGAGGACAGTCTCACAGAACTCTGGGACAACATTAAATGCAACAACATTCGAATTATAGGGGTCCCAGAAAAAGAACAGAAAGAGAAAGAGTCTGAGAAAATATTTCAAGAGATTATAGTTGAAAACTTCCCTAACATAGGAAAGGAAATAATCACCCAAGTACAGAAAGTGCAAAGAGTCCCATACAGGATAAACCCAAGGAGAAACATGCCACAACACATATTAATCAAACTAACAAAAATTAAGCACAAAGAAAAAATATTAAAAACAGGAAGGGAAACAGCAACAAATAATATACAAGGGAATCCCTACAAGGTTATCATGTGATTTTTCAGCAGAAACTCTGCAGGCCAAAAGGGAGTGGCATGATATATTTAAAGTGATGAAAGGGAAAATCCTACAACCAAGATTACTCTACCCAGCAAGGGTCTCATTCAGATTTGACAGAGAAATCAGAAGCTTCACAGACAAGCAAAACTAAGGGAATTCAGCAGCACCAAACCAGCTTTACAACAAATGCTAAAGGAACTTCTCTAAGCAGGAAACACAAGACAAGAAGAAGACCTGCAAAAACAAATCCAAAACAATTAACAAAATGGCAATAGCAACATACATATCGCTAATTAACTTAAATGTAAATGGATTAAATGCTCCAACCAAAAGATACAGACTGGCTGAATGGATACAAAAACAAGACCCCTATATATACTGTATACAAGAGACCCACTTCAGACCTAGGGACACATACAGACTGAAAGTGAGGGGATGGAAAAGATACTCCATGTGAATGGAAATCAAAAGAAAGCTGGAGTAGCAATTCTCATATCAGACAAAATTGACTTTAAAATAAAGACTGTTACAAAAGACAAGAAAGGACACTACATAATGATCAGGGATCAATCCAAGAAGTTATAACAATTATAAATATTTATGCACCAAACATAGGAGCACCTCAATACATAAGGCAAATGCTAACAGCCATAAAATGGGAAATCAACAGTAACACAAACATAGTGGGGGGCTTTAACACTCCACTTACACCAATGGATAGATCACCCAGACAGAAAATTAATAAGGAAATACAAGCCTTAAATGACACATTAGACCAGATAGACTTAATTGATATTTATAGGACATTCCATCCAAAAGTAGCAGAATGCACTTTCTTCTCAAGTGCACACAGAACATTCTCCAGGATAGACCACACCTTCAATCACAAATCAAGCCTTGGTAAATTTAAGAAAATTGAAATTGTATCAAGCTTCTTTTCAAACCACAAAGCTATGAGATTAGAAATCAATTACAGGAAAAAAAACTGTAAAAAAGAAACACAAACACATGGAGGCTAAACAATACGCTATTAAATAACCAATGGATTACTGAAGAAATCAAACAGGAAATCAAAAAATACCTTAAAAAATGACAATGAAAACACGAAGACCCAAAACCTATGGGATGCAGCAAAAGCAGTTCTAAGAGGGAAGTTTATAGCAATACGATCTTACATCAAGAAACAAGAACAATCTCAAATAAACAGCCTAACTTTACACCTAAAGCAACTAGAGAAAGAAGAACAAATAAAACCCAAAGTTAGTAAAAGGAAATAAATCATAAAGATCAGAGCAGAAATAAATGAAAGAGAGATGAAGAAAACAATTCAAAAGATCAATGACACTAAAATTTCATTCTTTGTGAAGATAAATAAAATTGATAAACCTTTAGCCAGACTCAACAAGAAAAAAAGGGAGAGGACTCATCCTTAAAATTAGAAAAGAAAAAGAAGTGACAACTGACACCACAGAAATACAAAGAATCAAAAGAGACTCTTACAGGCAACTATACGCCAATAAAATGGACAACCTGGAAGAAATGGACAAATTCTTAGAAAAGTACAAGCTTCCAATACTGAACCAGGAAGAAATAGAAAATATGAACAGACCAGTCACAAGTAATGAAATTGAAACTGTGATTAAAAATATTCCAACAAACAAAAGTCCAAGACCAGATGTCTTCACAGGCCAATTCTATCAAAGAAAAGCTGACAGCCATCCTCCTCAAACTCTTCCTGAAAATTCCAGAAAAGGAAGACCCCAAGCTCATTCTATGAGTCCACATTTACCCTGATACCAAAACCAGACAAAAATATCACAGAAAAAGAAAATTACAGGCCAATATCACTGATGAACATAGACACAAAAATACTCAACAAAATACTAACAAGTCAAATCCAACAACACATTAAAAGCATCATACACCATGATCAAGTGGGATTTATCCCAGGGATGCAAGGATTCTTCAATATACACAAATCAATCAGTGTGATACACCACATCAACAAATTGAAGAATAAAAACCTTATGATCATTGAAATAGATGCAGAAAAAGCTTTTGACAAAATTCAGCACCCATTTATGATAAAAACTCTCCAGAAGGTGGGCAGAGGGAACCTACCTCAATAAAATAAAGCCATATACCACAAACCCTCAGCAAATATCATTTTCAATGGGGAAAAACTGAAAGCATTTCCTCTAAGATCAGGAACAAAACAAGGATGTCCACTCTCGCCACTATTATTCAACATAGTTTTGGAAGTCCTAGCCATGGCAATCAGAGAAGAAAAAGAAATAAAAGGAATCCAAATAGGAAAAGAAGAAGGAAAACTGTCTCTGTTAGCAGATGACATTATACTATGCATAGAAAATCCTAAAGATGCCACCAGAAAACTACTAGAGCTCATCAATGAATTTGGTAAAGTTGCAGGATACAAAATGAATACACAGAATTCTCTGGCATTCCTATAAACTAACAACAAGAGATCAGAAAGAGAAATTAAGGAAACAACCCCATTTACCATCACATCAAAAAGAGTAAAATACCTAGTAATAAACCTTCTTAAGGAGGCAAAAGACCTGTACAGAAAAAACTATAAGATACTGATGAAAGAAATCAAAGATGACACAAGTAGATGCAGAGATATCCCATGTTCTTGGACTGGAAGAATCAATATTGTGAAAATGACTATAGTACCCAAAGCAATCTATAGATTCAATGCAATCCCCATCAAATTACCAGTTACATTTTTCACAGAATTAAAACAAAAAAACTTACAATTTGTATGGAAACACAAAAGACCCTGAATAGCCAAAGCAATCTTGGGAAAGCAAAATGGAGCTGGAGGAATCAGGCTCCCTAACTTCAGATTATGCTACAAAGCCACAGTAATCAAGACAGTATGATACTGGCACAAAAACAGAAGTATATATCAATGGAACAAGATAGAAAGCCCAGAGATAAACCCATGCACCTATGGTCACCTAATCTATGACAAAGGAGACCAGAATATACAATGGAGAAAAGACTGTCTCTTCAATAAGTGGTGCTGGGAAAATTGGAGAGCTACATGTTGAAGAATAAAATTAGACACTCCCTAACACCATACTCAAAAATAAACTCAAAATTGACTAAAGACCTAAATGTAAATCTAGACACTATAAAACTCTTAGAGGAAAACATAGAACACTCTTTACTATAAATCACAGCCAGATCTTTTTTCACCCACCTCCTACAGTAATGAAAATAAAAACAAAAATATACAAGTGGGACCTAATGAAACTTAAAAGCTTTTACACAGCAAAGGAAACCATAAACAAGATGAAAAGATAACCCTCAGAATGGGAGAAAATATTTGCAAACAAAGAAACTGACAGGGGATTAATCTTCAAAATATACAATCAGCTCATGCAGCTCAATATCAAGAAAATAAACAACCCAATCAAAAAATGGGCAGTTCATTGCAGCTCTATTTACAATAGCCAGGACATGGAAACAACCTAAGCGCCCATCATCGGATGAATGGATAAAGAAGATGTGGCACATATACACAATGGAATATTACTCAGCCTTAAAAAGAAATGAAATTGAGCTATTTGTAATGAGATGGATAGACCTAGAGTCTGTCATACAGAGTGAAGTAAGTCAGAAAGAAAAAGACAAATACCGTATGCTAACACATATATATGGAATTTAAGGGAAAAAAATGTCATGAAGAACCTAGAGGTAAGATAGGAATAAAGACGCAAACCTACTGGAGAACGGACTTGAGGATATGGGGAGGGGAAAGGGTGAGTTTTGACAGGGCGAGAGAGAGTCATGGACATATACACACTAACAAACGTAGTAAGGTAGATAGCTGGGGGGAAGCAGCTGCAAGGCACAGGGATATTAGCTCGGTGCTTTGTGACAGCCTGGAAGTGTGGGATGGGGAGAGTGGGAGGGAGGGAGACGCAAGAGGGAAGACATATGGGAACATATGTATATGTATAGCTGATTCACTTTGTTATAAAGCAGAAACTAACACACCATTGTAAAGCAATTATACCCCAATAAAGATGTTTAAAAAAAAAAAAATGGGCAGAAGATCTAAATAGACATTTCTCCAAAGAAGACATACAGGTCGCCAACAGACACATGAGAAGATACTCAACATCACTAATTATTAGAGAAATGCAAATCAAAACTACAGTGAGTTATCACCTCACACCTGTCAGAATGGCCATCATCAAAAAATCTACAAACAATAAATGCTGGAGAAGGTGTGGAGAAAATGGAGCCCTCTTATACTGTTGGTGGGAATGTAAGTTGGTATAGCCACTATGGAGAACCGTATGGAGGTTCCTAAAAACTGAAAATAGAAATACCATATGACCCAGCAATCCCACTCCTCATCATATACTCAGAGAAAACCATAATTCCAAAAGGTACATGCACCCAATGTTCATTGCAGCACTGTTTAACAATAGCCACGATATAAAAGCAACCTAAATTTCCAACAGAGGAATGGATAAAGAAGATGTGGTACATATATACAAGGGAATATTACTCAACCATAAAAAGGTTTGAAATTGTGCCATTTGCAGAGACGTGGATGGACTTAGAGACTGTCATACAGAGTGAAGTAAGTCAGAAAGAGAAAAACAAATATCGTATAATATCCCTTATATGTGGAATCTAGAAAAATGATACAGATGAACTTATATGCGAAGCAGAAATAGAGACACAGACATAGAGAACAAATGTATGGATACCAACAGGGAACAGGGATGGGATTAATTGGGAGATTGGGATTGACATATATATACTACTATGTATAAAATAGATAACTAATGAGAAAGTACTGTATAGCACAGGGAACTCTACTCTGTGCTCTTTGGTGATCTAAATGGGGAGGAAATCCAAAAAAAGAGGGGATATATGTATACGTATAGCTGATTCACTTTGCCGTACAGCAGAAAGTAACACAACATTGTAAAGCAACTATACTCCAAAAAAGAAAAAGTAAGAGAAAACAAATATCAGGAGAACTTCTCAGAACACCTGAGAGATAATGAGAAGCCAGTGAATCTCAAAGGGCCCATGTTGGTACCAAGGGCCAGTTCGGGATGTCCTGCAGGTGTCCTCTAGTGGGTGTTTCTGATATCCTGCCAGGTATGCCATGCAAATGTCAATGAAAAATTAATTAATAGTCAGTCAATCTATGAGGGAAATGAAAAATTTTATTGAAGCCACTCTGAAGAGTGTAACGTAGGAGATAGGCTTTCAGAGAGCTCTGAGAACTGTTCCGCCTGTTAAAATGTCAAAGCACAGTTATATACGTTTTTGAGACAGGGTTATACATCATATGATGTACTGACAGTTTACACAATCCAGATCTGCATGTACAAAATAGTGGGTCATCAAGACCCCTTATAGGGTTAGGAAGAAATATTATCTCCTAAAGAGTCATCTTGCTGACATTAGGAGAGTATTGCTCTATGTGGTTGAGCAGGTATTTCTGTCTTTGGGGAGGTCTGGTCAATGCATAATGCAGATATATGATGTACACCAGAGGGAAGGAAAGAGGCCAAAGGGCAGAGAAAAATTTCATGTTTAAATTTTCCTTGATTTGCTTTAAAATAGGAATTTTAATTTCATCAAAACTAACTAAACTAAACAGGCAAACAATACCAGGTCAGCAATTATCTAGGTCATTCCCTCTACAGGCTTTTCACCCTTCTCCTCTGGGTCCAAAGCACAAGACACTGCACTGCCTTAGTCTGCTGCTGTGAATCTGAGGTTTAAAATGGCCATTCTGTGTTCATCTGAACAGAACCTAGGGTGAGGCATTTGCTGTCCCACCCAATTTTTCACCCCCCCCCCCACATTCTGTCACTTGGAGGCAGAGGAATTTAGAAGCCCCTTTGTTCCATAGAGGCCTCCTGAGACTCAGCCATTTCCAGCCCAAACGGCTTCTTCCTCTCCCTCAAGCAAAAGTAAATCAAGAGACCCTGGGGTGGTTATGAATTCTGATACAAATTCAGGATAGCTGGTGGGGAGAAGGGATGGAACCAAGGAAACTTCAAAAACTTCAGCAGTGTTGTCCAGGGGTGAAATGTAACCCTGTTACTACTAATTAAACATTAATAGCGCTTATTAAGTGCTTTGTTTTAATCCTCACAAAAATGAGATGTCATAGATAGGTACTATTATTATTACTCCTGTTTTTCACACGAGGAGAGAGAGGTTCAAGGCAATTACTTGCTCATGATCACACAGCTGGAGCACATATATGCCTTATTGCACTTGTTAGGGGCAGAGGATATGGGTGCCAATGCTTTTCAAAAACTTGTGCCTCCTGGCTAACTGATGCCTCCAGAGCTCCATCCTATGTGCTCAAATCATTCCTTGGCCTGGGAGAATATGGCTTCTGTCTCCAAGAGATCAGATGCATTAGAAAAAGCACTGGACTGGAAGTCCAGGAAATGAGTTGCCAGGTAGAAAGTGTCTCTTGTTAGAGCAATGACCCTAATCACCCATCTCACTTCCCCTAGAACCCTAATGAACCCAACCCCATATAGAGCAAGAGTCAAAGCTCACAGAGTGATTGACTATCCACTTGAGAAAATACATTTCAGAAAATTTTTACCAAACATTCAGAAGTCTGGCACCAGAGACCCCCTTTTTGCCACAATATTTAGGTCAAGGAGAGTGTGATGCATTAGATAGGCCTTGCTGGTGAGAGGTGCTGCTCTCCTGGAACTTCCTGAAAAACCAAGGTATTGAAGGTCCTTGGCTTTCAAATACTCTTCTCTGGGAAACTCAGAATAATGTCATTGCCTACCCTCAACTTTTTGGTTATTAACCATCCCCTCCTAGAAAAAAGCAATTCCTCTCCACTTTTATCAAACTCTAGCACACCTGATATTTATCATCTGTGAATTTGCATATCAGCTTGGGGTCCAGCTTCCTGCCCAGTATTCCTGCTCATTTGTCAGGAGTACAAACCTTCAGACTCTGAACCTTTAACTTATGAATGTCAAAGCTCCAAGACTCCTTATGCACTGCTCAGTCCAACCTCATTATTGCCAAGAGGAAGACCCCATCTCTAGGAGACATGACGCAGTTTGTCCATAGTATGCAGAGCTGTGGTGTACTGGAATGACTCTTAAGGACTCAGGAAATCAGATTGTGTGCATTTATTCCCAACTCCATCTTTAGTGGCGTAAGTCTGTATCTTGAAGTTGGTCATGGTTAGAGTATACACACCGTGGAAATCAGCAATATACGTGCCAGAAAGTTTTCAGAGTGCTGGTTGTTAAGTCAGCACACCACTGGGGCTGGCTCATATATTGCCTGGGTGTTCTCTTTTTCTTTGTAGATCCTTCTCAAACTGATAGCTTAAGCCCATATCTCCTCTCCAAAACCCCACCCTCAAGTTCTTAAAAATCACCAGGCCTGCGGCTTGCCACACACAACAGGAGGGAGGTGAGGAACAATTGAATCTCCAGGATCAAGTAAAGTGAACTTTCCCAAAGGTGATTTTATTAGACATATTACAAGCTGCACTCTGCTTGAGGCCCTGGCATAGTCCTGGAAAACTCCAGGATCATCACAGACCTCTAGCAAAGTGAAATAAAGAGGTGGAAAACAAAAATCAAACCAGTCATTCATTAGAAAAATAAAGGTGCCAAAGTGATAAGACAAAAAGCAGAATGGCAAATAGAAAAGTGGATGAGGTTTGATAAAGATTAAAACTTTGTGAATTCTTATTTATTTATTTATTAGTGATTCACAAATTTTAAAGGCTATATTCCATTTATAGTTATTATAAAATATTTGCTATATTCCCTGTGTTGTACAATATATCCTTGTAGCTTATTTTATATCTAATTTAAAACTTTATGAATTTTTCAATAGTATATGCACCATAGAGTTTCAGAGCTTTTAAATGAGCCAGCTGCGGGAAGGGGATGGGGCTACGTCACCTTCTTTGAAAATACATATTATAATGTCTGCATTCAAACGCTATGAAACCTTACCAACACAGACACATAGAAAGAAAATGACAGCTATACAGACTCTAGAATCTCATTAAGTAGGCCAATTTTCCAGACAAAGTGCTCACTGCCACGCTGTGGGCTGGCCTTCAATGGCCTGCAAGGTGGTAAGTGAAAACAGCCTTCCTTGGGAAAGAGAAAGTTGCAGGCACACTCTTGGGGTCCCTTAAAATGACCTCTGTGTTCTCAAGATCATGAAATTGATGCTTTTAGCTATAACTTTGTGGTAGAGGTGTGGGCAGTATGGCACAGCCCCTTCTCACCCTCACCAGGCCCCCCACCCTTCTCAACCTCGAGGTTTAATACTATTGCATTCAGTGAGGTTACAGAGTGGCCAGAATAGAAATGAAAACTAGAAATGTAAAGGGTACTTCATTTCTATGGCAAAAAGTGTGAGATGAGAGACAAAAGGGGAAGGGGGAGACTGAGGAGAGGAGGTTGCCTGATAAGGCTGAGACTTGCAGAGGTTGGTAGAAAGTTATGTATTCAGTAGATGTCTGTGTATAGTTACGGGTAGGGCTGGTGTGAAGGGAAAGGTAGTCAAACTAAGAATGTTTTTTCTTCCCTGCTTTCTCATTTACTTTCTGCCTTTTCAGCTTGCTTCTCTCCCCTCCCACTTCCCACTTCCTCCTTGAGCCCTGGGCCAGTAGGGGATCTCCATTAAGGATTCCTGATACATTCATGGAGCAGGGGAGGAAAAGCTGGAAGATTCATTCAGGAGGTTTTTTCCACTGTTTTATTTGCTCCGAAAAAGAACACCCTCTGGAAGAGGACGGAAGGCAGTCCTGGGAATCTGATCTTGCCCCTCCTTAGGGACTCCAAGAAGGAGCAAATCTTTCAAAGTACTTGGGCAGAAATTTGGATGTAGAGGAAGACAAGTCAGTTCTGAGGTAGCTATTCAGCAGCCTGAAGCCTTTCTTGGCACAGACTGGGATATCTGGGAATGGCTCCCGCCTGTGTCCTCACCCACACCACCATGCTTCATTCCATCTCTTCCCAGCTGTGAGCTTTTCATTCTGGCTGATGCTGAAAGAGGACACTAGATAAAACTGAAAGTGAGAGCATAAAACCAATAAATACAGTTCCTCTTAAACACTGGAAAGAGAAGGGGGAAAAGGGATAAAAGAATACCACTCTTTGCCCTGTACCCCCTCACCCCAGGAATCCCCCAATCATGGAGGCATTCATGTATACACATACACACCCAAACAACATTTACAATAGGCACAAATACACAGAGACAGAAGTAAATAGAGGATAGAAGCCAACTGCGGCCTTCTCCAAAGCTGTTTTTCTGGACCCAGAGAACAAGAAAGTGAAGGAGCAACATGCTTGAAGAGGAGAGATTCTATCATCTAGAATGTCTCCTTCGCTTCTGCCCAAGAAGATGACTTCTTCCCCCCTACTTCCTTTCCATTACTTCCTTTCCATTTCCCCCTTCCACCTCATACTCTATTACTCTCTCCTCCTCCTTCTATCCTAGCACTGGTCTCCAGGAACTTTGCCACAGCCTCCTCTCTCACACAGGAGGTGGCTCTGCAGCATGACCCTAATAGCCTGTGTCCCAACCATCTTTGGATTCCAAAATTTATCCCAGGCAACCCCTCAACACATTCGATTTGATGGAGCCCCCAGAAAAATGATTTCTTGATACCACAAGCCCACCCAGGAACTCTGCATAAAAGGATGTACAGGTGGATGTAGAAGTAGCTATTGAAGAAATGGATGACTGTCCTCTGGATTTCTGCATTTTGAAATCTGTAGGTGATGGGAATGATGACTGAATGGAAGGTAGTTGTCAGGGCCATAGAGGTGTTGGGAAGCCAGGGCTATGAGGCATCTCTGATGAGCAGGACATGTCCATCCAGTAAACAGGCCCAGTACCAGAGAGACAGTGATGATGCACTTGAGGTTTCACATGAAGCCACTCCGGCTTGGGCTGTCCTGAATCTGACCTAGATCCTGACACTGACACAGGATCTCCTAGGCTTGGTGATGGAAGGAGTAGGAGATCTGAATATGGATTTGATGCATGAGAATAAAGACAGTCAAGAAGTACACAACCAAGTATTGTCTTTTCTCAAACATATGGACACACTGCAGGAATCAGGGTGGTCTAGACAATTCCAGCCCGTTACTGGAAACAAACAAAGAGCCACTCAGATGACTATACCCTGCTTAATATTCCTAAGGTATGGGGCATGGTGCAAATCACTTGGTAGGTAAAAGTATTGTGCAGAGATATGTAGAGGTCAACAGTGATGGCCAAGATCCCACTAAATAAGGAGGAGAAAGTTATCTGTTAGAAACATACTTGACATAACCAGCACTGATAGCTGGTTTTTCAATATGGATGTAGTCACTTGAGCACTTAATGATCATCAGCCCAATGCATCCCAGGAGGTCAGCAATGGCAAGATTCCCTCTAAGGAAAAAAGTGGGAGAGTATAGGGTAGGGGAAAGGCACACTGCATTCAGTACCAGGGCATTTTCAACCTTGTACCAAAGTGCAGAGTCCCACATATCACCTGGTCATTTTCACAAATTAGCTCTAGACCACTGCAGGGTAAGAAAGGACCTATGAGAGAGTCATGGTGTGGTTGTATAACTGCTGTGTGTTCAAGAACGGTGAAGGAGGCAACAGCTGGCCTTTCCCAGGGGAAGGTGATAAGTTTTTTACATTAGTAGGGAGAAGGGATAAAAGAGAAGGGGGGAGATTGAGAAAGAAGGAAATGGAAAGATTGATACAAGTCATAGAGCATGACCTGGTTATTCCAGAGGTGCAAGTTATCACTTTCTTGCTGTGCCCCAGAGGTTCAGCCTCTGCTATCTCTGTTTGTGTCAGGCTTTTCAAAAACTGGGACTTCATATTCCCTAGTCCCTGCTAGATATATGTCTCTCAGAGTATAGACATCTCTTCACGCTCTTGGGAGCAATCAGGAGTGCCAGTCCTCGACAATATTTGGTTTTATGTCTTCCTTGTTGATGCATTAGAATAACAGATGCCATGACTGCAACAAAACCCCCTAAGTCCAGTTTTCTAAGGGACTTTGACAGCAAAGCCCAGGTCAATGCAGCTTGTCCTGCCTTGCTTGGTCTCCCACTTGTGATACCTCTCCCAACTACCCCTCAGGTCCTCTCTCCACCACCCTTTCCCATCCCCAGTTGCCAGCTCTCACTATTTCTCTGACCTTCTCTTTCCATTATCCCTCCTTCCCCCAGCCTCCACCTCAACTTGATCCCAATCATTGTACATCTGCACTCATACCCGCTTCATACCCGATCGTGCTACCTCTCAGACCCCAAACCAGCCCCAACATCTATTCAAGATACTTCTCTGTTCCTCACTCGTGCTTCCTCTCCAAAACGGCCTCCAATTCCAATTTACCCCTCCTCAGTCCCAGCATTACTTCTCTCACTCACCAGTAACCCACTCCTCTCTGGTCAGTGCTACCTCCAGGCTACACACCCCATCCATCCACCGTTCTGTAGCTACTCCTGGGGCTACATCTCTGCTAAGCTCCTGCCGAGATCCCAGCTTGCACTTTCTCTCCAGCCCTGGCTGGCACTATTTCTCGGTTCTGATTCCCTATACCTGCTTCTGCTAGCTCTCAACTACTATTAGCCTCGTCCTGGTTTGCACCACCTCTTAGCTCCCCAACCCACTTCAAACTCCACTTGCACTGCTTCTCTTCTCTGGCCCTCCCTCCAGTTCTTGCTAGTGCTGTCTCTTTCTTCTCCCTTCAGACTTCCATTCCTGCAGCCTCTACAGATCTCTGCTCAGGTCAAGGTTACACTACCTTTCTATGCTCACTTTCCACCTGCTCTAAATCCCCTGTCCCTGCTCACACTACCTTTCCAGCTCCTCACTTACTCCAAACCCCTCTTGTGCTACCTCTCTGTATGATGCTTTGGAACCCAGAACTCCAATTGCTCAACTCAGGCCAAGAGAACAATTCCCATAGGCCATGATGATCAACCTTAGAGATCCAAGTAGCTTTTTCCTTAAGGCAAAGTGTAGCCTATACTGCCTTGTCTGTCTCATTGATCCAAATACAGCAAGAAGTATTAGTGATGGCACATGACTAGCCCAAAAGAAATCTAGAGTAATGAGATTGTCACTACTCAAGCCAAAATGAGACTAACCTGTATTCTACCTGGGGCAGAGGTGGTATTAATAACTTCTGCCAAAGTTAGCGGTAAGTGTCTCACAGTTTTTTCTATTTGTGTGATTTCCATTACTGGGTATACTGCTCTGATTATTCACATAAACAATGATTCAGTAATTCCCTCAAGTAGAATGCTTGAATAATCAAGGGTGACCTCATTTTGAAGTTCACATCTGAGTCAGAATTTCAGCCTTGCAGATGTATAGAATTAGGGTCTTTTTGTACAGACAAGTCTCAGAATACTCTTCCTAAGGTGCATGAGATGTTAGTCTGAGACAAACAGGACCAAGTGTCCTAGCCACAAAGAAGTAATGTCTATTAGAAGCACATGGAAATCCAGGAAAAAGGAATTGTTCATGACATAAGGTCTGGAAAAGGCCTTACATTGGCTAGGTTACATATATAAATTTCTTTCTTTTTTTACATTTAAACAATTTGTTTAAACTAAAAAAAAAAGTGAATTTCTATTAATTAATTCCAGGTGGTAAGCATTTGGCACATTGTCCTACAAAGATTGTTAAATTCAAATTCATAATTCCCAGGATCTGATCAATAGTTCTAAGTGGTTCTTTTTCTGGGACACAAGCAAAGTCACAGGTCATTTGTTTAAGGTCACTTGTCCATGTAGACACAAGTGTAAATACCATTGGCTGTAGTTCCCTATGGTCTCATTTGATGACTCTGAAATTGCCCATAAGATTTTTTTTTAGTTCATGGGAGTCATATCCAATAGTAGGTAAGACTGAGGGTAGTGACTACTGTTTGAGATAATCTTATGACATACCTAGCAATTATCATAAAGAGGAAGAAAAGGGACAATTAGGAGTGGATGAAAACCAGGGGTCTATAGAAAATGAGAAGAATGCTTAAAAGCAAGCAGATTAAAGACAAAACAGGAGGAATTAGAAAAGGGTCTTTGTCTGACATCTTTGGGACAAACTGTCCACTGTCCAAGGTCATTTATGTGTTCCAAAGGTCTGGGTCAGTTGTCCATTTCTGAAAATTGGCTGCTTCTCATAGATTTCTGAGAAGCCACAGTTTGAAGTTACCTATTGGAGTAGCCTTCCAGTAGGAATTCTGATTTGCTTCTTTAGTTGTGAGACACGAATCCAAGGATTGACTCCCTGGAGTTTCACTACTATGTTTGTTGTCAACAGTACATGAAAAGGCCCCTTCTATTAAAGTTCAAGAATAGCTTTTCTCTAGAGAGTGATGTCATCAAAACGTCAGTTATAGGAGTTTTCTACCATCTTCCCCCCAAAGAACACAAATTTTGACAATTACCCTTGGACAAGAGGGCCTCTGTGGAAGTCCAGGAATATAGCATAGAAGTTGCAGCACACTGTTGGACAAAAAAATCTGAGATTGGAATCATTGAAGAAGGTAAGAGGAACAGTTTATTTTTACTCACATCACCCCTCCCCCAAGGTGGCACAGGTCAGTATTAAGAGAGAACTTTTTAGCCTGTGATTTCTTCCATGGGAGAAAATGAAAGTGTGTGAGTGAGCATCTGGCCTCCCCAGCTGTGCAGCACACTGCCAAAAAGGACCATTTCTTTCTCACCTCATCCAGAATATTGAATCATGTAGTGCATGACTGGAGGGCAAATGAATGGCTGAGAGAACAGCAGCCAGGGATTAGAACAGAATGCAATGTTATCAAAGGGATATAGATCTTACTAACCACTTCATGACTCCATCAGGAAGTTTGCCCACAGGCTGCTGGGAATGCCTCACCTACGAATCACCCCACCAGCCTATAGGCACCACAGAATTCCACGCGTCTCACCAACACACACCCCTACCTCATCTCTAGCTCTTTGTGCACACCCTTGAAAGTGGTGAGTGTGAGCCTTTGCTGATGGCTAGTGAGCACACATAGAATGCTGGCCTGACTGAGAAAGCACACAAACTTTAGTATTCAGCACTGCCATAGGGAAGGCAAATGGGACTCTGTCAGCACCCAGCTTGGCTTCGCAGGATTCAGAGAAGGTTTTAAAATCTCAAGAATTCCCCCCACCCCAAGAGAGAACTAGAATTGTGGAACAGATGTAACCATAGAAAAGGTCTGAGAATCCTCAGAACCCCTAACAGGGCAGATGGAAGATATTTCTCTCCCAAAGCCAGTCAGTAAAGATCAGAGGAGGTGATACTTCTTCAAATGTGGAGACAGTAATGCAAGCCTTCAAGGAACAAGAAAAATCAAGGAAACTTGGCACCACCAAAGGAGAACAATAATATTCCAGGAAATGACTCCAAATTAATGGAAATCTGTGATTTGGCCAACAAAGAATTCAAAATGGTTGTTTTAAGGAAGCTCAATGAGGTGCAAGAAAACACACAAAGTCAAATCAATGATATGAGGAAGACAATACAAGAAAAAAATGAGAAGTTTAACAGAGAGATAAAAATCATTAAAAAGAAGCAAACAGGACTTCCCTGGTGGCACAATGGTTAAGAATCTGCCTGCCAATGCAGAGGACATGGGTTTGATCCCTGGTCCGGAAAGATCCCACATACCACAGAGCAACTAAGCCCATGCACCACAACTACTGAGCCTGCACTCTAGAGCCGATGAGCCACAATGACAGAGCCCGTGCACCACAACTACTGAAGCCCACACACCCTAGAGTCCATGTGCTACAACTACTGAGTCCATGTGCCACAACTACTGAAGCCCGTGCACCTAGAGCCTGTGCTCTACAACAAGAGAAGCCACCACAGTGAGAAGCCCACACACCACAATGAAGAGTAGCCCCTGCTCACCACAACAAAGGAAAGCCTGCATGCAGCAACAAAGACTCAACGCAGCCAAAGAATTTTTTTTAAAAAAAGAACCAAACAGAAATTCTGGAGCTGAAGAATACAATAAATAAAATGAAAAATGCAATGGAGAACATAAACAGAAGACTGGATCAAGCAGGAGAAAGAATCTGTAAAGTAGAAAACAGATCATTTGAAATTATCCAGGCAGAGAAGAGAAAGGAAGGAAGGAAGGAAGGAAGAAAGAAAGAGAAAGAAAGAAAGAAAGAAAGAAAGAAAGAAAGAAAGAAAGAAAGAAAGAAAGAAAGAAAGAAAGAAAGAAAGAAAAAAAAAAAGAAAGGTCGTGAGGAAAGCCTACATGAACTATGGGATATTATTATGAGAAACAATCTATGCATTACTGGAGTCCAGGAAGCAGAAGACAAGGAAAAAGTGGCAGAAAGCTTATTTAAAGAAATAATGGCTGAGAATATCCCAAATCTGGAGAAAGGTTTGGACATCAAAGTTTGTTTGATTCATAAGTACCCCATCCCCCACATCTCAACCCCAAACAATCTTCTCCAAGACATATATATATTTTTTTAATTGTCTAAATCAAAGACAGAGAGAATTTTAAATGGAATAAGAGAAAAGAAACCTCCTCATATAAAGGGAATGCCTATATAGAGAGTGGAATGATATATGCAAATTGCTGGAAGAAAAAAATGTCAATGAAGAATACTTTACCCAGCCAAAGTTGTCCTTCAGAAGTAAAGGAGTGACAAAGACTTTCCCTAATACACAAAAGCTGAGGGAGTTCATCATAATTAGACCTACTTTACAAGAAATGCTGAAAGGAACTCTTCAAGATGAAATGAAAGGACACTAATTGGTAACATGAAAACATGAAAATATAACAAACTAGGGTAATGGTAAGTATAGATTGAAATTCAGAATATACTAATACTGTAATATGGTGGTATATTAATTGATTAATTCTAATGCAAAGGTTAAAGGACAAAAGTATTAAAATAACAATAGCCACAATTATTGATGAATACACAATGTAAAAAGAGGTAAATTATGACATCAAAAGCATAAACTATGTGGCAGGGAGTAAAAAGGTAGAGTTTTTGTATGTGATCAAAGTTAAGATGTTATCAGCTTAAAATATTCTGTTATATCAATAAGACGTACAATAAGGAAACATTGGATTTTAATTATACTTTAGACCAAGTGGACCTAACAGACATACATAGAATATTCCATGCAACAGCAGCATATACACATTCTCAAATGCACGTGGAACATTCTCTAGGGTAGATCATAAGTTAGGTCACGGAACAATTACAAAATTTAAGAAGGTTGAAATAATACCAAATATATTTTCTGATCACAATGTTATGCAATTAGAAAAAAGTAAAAAGAGGAAAACTGGAAAATTCAAAAATATGTGGAAATTAAATACCACACTTCTGAACACCCAATGAATCAAAGAAGAAATCAAAAGGGAAATTTAAAAAAATCTTGAGACCAATTAGGATGGAAAACAATATACCAAAACTTATAGGATGCAGAAAAAGCAGTACTAAGAGGGAAATCTATAGTGATAAACACCTAAACACCTACACTGAGAAAAAAGGAAGTTTTCAAATAAACAACCTTGAGGTGTACCTCAAAGAACTAGGGAAAAAAATAGCTAACCCCAAAGTTAGCAGAAGGAAGGAAATAACAAAAATCAGAGTAGAATTAAATGAGATGGGAACTAGAAAAACAATAGGAAAAAAATCAACAAAACTGAGCTGTTTTGAAAAGATCAATGAAAGTGGCAAATGTTTAGCTAGTATAACTAAGAAAAAAAAGGAAATACTCAAATAAGTAGAATCAGAAATCAGAGGAGACATTATTACCGATACTACATAAATACAAAGAATCATAGAATACTATGAAAAATTATGTGCCCCAAATTGGATAACCTAGAAGAAATGGATAAATTCCTAGAAACATACAACCTACCAAGATTGAAATGAAGAAATAGAACATCTGAACTGGCAAATAATGAGTAAGGAGACTGAATCAGTATACAAAAATCTCCCAATAAAGAAGTACCCAGGACCAGATGGTTTCAGACCAGATGGTTTCACTGGTGAATTCTACCAAACATTTAAAGACTTAATGCCAATCCTTCTCAAACTCTCCCAAAGAGTTGAAGAAGAGGAAACACGCCTAATCTAATTTTATGAGGCCAGCATTATCCTGATAACAAAGTCAGATAAAGACACTACAAGAAAAGAAAACTATAGGCTAATATCCCCAATGATAGATGCAAAAACTCTCTATAAAATACTAGCAAGATGAATTCAACAACACAGTAAAAGGATCATACACCATGATCAAGTGGGATTTATCTCTGGGATTCAAGGTTAATTCAACATACACAAATCAATACATGTGATTCACCACATTAATAGAATTAAAAATAAACCATGTGATCATCTCAATAGATACAGTGAGAAAATGGCAAAATTCAATATTCTTTCATGATAAAAACCCTCAACAAATTGGGTATAGAAGGAACAGACTTCAACATAATAAAAGACATAAATGACAAGCCCACAACTAACATAGTACTCAATGGCGAAAGTTTGAATGCTTTTCCTCTAAGATCAGGAGCAAGACATGTGTTCCCACTCTCACCACTCCTATCCAACATAGTATTGGAATTCCTTGCCAAAGCAATCAGGCAATAAAACAAAATAAGAGGGCTTCCCTGGTGGCGCAGTGGTTGAGAGTCCGCCTGCCAATACAGGGGACATGGGTTCATGCCCCGGTCTGGGAAGATCCCACATGCCATGGAGCAGCTGGACCCGTGAGCCATGGCCGCTGAGCCTGTGCATCCAGAGCCTGTGCTCCACCATGGGAGAGGCCACAACAGTGAGAGGCCCACGTACCACAAAAAATAATAATAATAATAAAAGGCATCCAAATCATAAAGAAAAAAGCAAAATTGTCTAGGTTTGCAGATGATATGATTTTTTATATAGAAAATCCTAAAAACTCCACCACAAAACTGTTGGAACTTATAAACAAATTCAGTAAATTTACAGGATACAAAATTGACATACAAAATTCATTGTATTTCTATACATTAATAACAAACTATCTGAAAAAGAAATAAAGAAGACAATCCCATTTATGATAGCATCAAAAACAGTAAAATACTTAGGAATAAATTTAACCAAGAAGGTCAAAGATCTGTACACTGAAAACTATAAAACAATGATGAAAGAAATTGAAGATGTAAATAAATGGAAAGATATTCTGTGTTCTTAGATTGGAATAATTAATATTATTAAAATGTCCACAGAACCCAAAGTGGTCTATAGATACAATGCAATCCTATTAAAATTTCAATGGCATTTTTCACAGAATTAGAAATAACCTAAAATTTGTATGGAACCACAAAAAAACCTTGAGTAGCTAAAGCAATCCTGAGAAAGGACAAAGATGGAGGTGTCACACGTCCTGATTTCAAACTATATTACAAAGCTATAGTAATCAACACAGTATGGTACTGGCATAAAAACAGACACCTAAGCCAATGGAACAGAATCAAGAGACCAGGAATAAACTCATGCATATATGGTCAACTAATACTTGACATGATAGCCAAGAATACTCAATGGGGAAAGAATAATCTCCTTAATAAATGGTGTTGGGAAAACTAGATATTCACATGTGAAAGAGTGCACTTGGTCCCTTATATTACACTACTCACAAAGAATAGCTCAAAATGGATTAAAGACTTAAATTTAAGGCCTGACACTATAAAAACTCCTGGCAGAAAACATAGGGGAAAATCCTCTTGAAATTAATGTTAGCAATGATTTTTTGGATATGCATCCAAAAGTATAGGCAACAAAAGCTAAAATAAACAGGTAGAAATACATCAAACTAAAAAGCTTCTGCACAACAAAGAAAACCATCAACAAAATGAAAAGGCAACCTAGAGAATGGGAGTAAATATTTGCAAATCTTATGTCTTAAGATATTAATATAAAAATATGTAAGGAATTCTTACAACTCAGTAACAACAAAAATTAAAACAACCCAAATAATCCAATTAACAATGGACAAAGGACCTGAACACACATTTTCTGAAGGGAGACATACGTATGGCCAAGAAGTACATGAAAACCTGCTCAACATTACTAATGATCAGAGAAATGTATATCAAAACTACAATGAGATATCACCAAGCTCCTGTTGGAATGATCATTATCAAAAAGACAAAAGGTAAATGTTGGTGAGGATTTGAAGAAAAGGGAATCCTTGTGCACAGTTGTTGGGAATTTAAATTTGTAGAACCACTATGGAAAACAGTATGGAGGTTCCTCAAAAAATTGATAATAGAACTACCATATGATTCAGAAATCTCACTTCTGGGTATATACTCAATGTAAGTAAAATCACTACCTCAAAGAAATATCTGCACTCCCATGTTCATTCCAGCATTATTCATAATAACCAAGACATGAAAACAACTTATGTGTCTATCAATTGAATAATGAATAAAGAACATTCCACACATAATGGAATATTACTCAGCCATGAAAAATAAGAAAATCCTGCCACTTGCGACCATATGGATGAATATTGAGGGCATTATGCTAAGTGAAATAAGCCAGACATAGAAAGACAAATACCATGATCTCACTTATATGTGGAATCTGAAAAAAACAAAGTTATAGAAATATTGGTAGAATGGTTGCTAGAGTCTGGGGTATGTGGGAAATGGGGCAATGTTGGTCAAAGGGTACAAACTTCCAGGTATAAGATGAATAAGTTTGGGTGATCTAATGTATAGCATAGTGACTATAGTTAACAATACTATCTTATATACTTGAAAATTACTATAGGAGTAGATCTTAAATGTTCTTGCCACAAAAAAGGTGGTAATTATGTGAGGTGATTGTGATGTATTACTAACCTTATTGTGGTCATCCTGTCACAATATATATGTGTATCAAATCATCACACTGTATGCCTTAAACTTACACGGTGTTATATGTAAATTATATCTCATTAAAATTGGATTACAAAAGAACAGTTCTTCTCTGGTATCTCTTCCAGTAGGTAAACCTCTTGGTTGAATATCATGAAGAGACGTTTAGGACTGTTTAGGAAGATGTGTGACCTGTTGGTTATAGCACTGAGTACAGTATATGAGTCCCATAGAATATTTTGCCGTATATTCATGCAGCAGGAAAGAGAAGTAGTATCAGAAATGAAATTCCTAAATACGTATACCTTCCATTTCATAAGGGGATAATCAATGTGTCCCTGAAGGAGTGGGCCATATGGTTATGTGAGTACATTTGGCTAAGGAAGTTCAATGGTTTCTGAAATTTTTGCAAATTTTAAGGATTCTTCTGGTTATTTCAACCTTATCAGGGGATTTTGGGTGGAAAGAGAATAGTTTTTTAAGAAAAAGTATCACTTTACAGAGCTCTTTTATAATGGTTTCTGTAAAATGTGTGTCCTGGTCACTTGATATAAAAGTTTGCATACCCTAGGTTGAAAACACAAAATTAAGAGGTTTTCCAGCAACCGTAAAGTCTGTAACTTTCCAGTAAGGAAATGATTCAACCCATATAGAAAGGACACACATGATAACTAAAACATTCAATTCCCATGGAGCGTATAAGCTAGATCAAATCCTTCTAATGTCTTCAAAGAGCCCTTGAGGCTTGGTTCCTGGCCATATCCCACTTTTACCATTTTTCCAGGATTATGGGTTTTTTTTTCTATGTCTTCTTTTTTTTAAGTTGAAGTTAGTTAATTTACAATGTTGTGTTAGTTTCAAGTGTACAGCCAAGTGATTCCGTTTTACATATACATTCTTTTTCAGATTCATTTCAATTATAGAATATTACAAGATATCAAGTATAGTTCCTGTGCTATACAGTATGTTCTTGTTGTTTATCTATTTTATATATAGTACTGTGTATATGTTAATCCTAAGATCCTAATTTATCCACCACTACCACCCCTGCCGCTATCCCCTTTGGTAACTATAAGTTTGCTTCCTATGTCTGTGAGTCTATTTCTGCTTTGTAAATAAGTTCACTTATATCATGTTTTTAGATTCCACATATAAGTGATATCATGTTATTTGTCTTCCTCTGTCTGACTTACTTCACTTAATATGATAATCTGTAGGTCCATCCATATTGCTGTAAATGGCAGGATTATGTTTTTGACAGGGTACAAATGACCCCGAGTAAACTCAGCTGTCTTTTTAAAGTTTCCCCACCAACATTGATTTTAAAATAGTAGCCAATTTGTACCATAATGAGTAGTTTCATGGAGAAATTTTATTAATATCCATTTGAATTCATTTCATGCCACCATGTGATTTTCTTGGAAACACCACATTATCTCATTCAAGGATACAAAGAGATTTTTAAAAATATTTCTTTTCCAAATCAGGGACTAAATAAATATTGATATTTTACATTATTTATTTGAATCACTCCAGAAATTTATCCTTTGAGGGTTTAGTTGAAATAATAAATTTGGCTAACGCTACTTGTTTGGCATAATGATCTGTTAGTGCATTTCTTTTAGTTCCATATTACCTCGCTTTGTATGGGACTCAATCTTTATAATAGCCACCTCTCTAGGAAGTAAGAGTACATATAAGAGTTCTTCAACTTGTTTTTAGTTTTTGATGGGGGCTCTATCAGAGGTTAGAAACTCCTTTGTTTTCGAAGAATTCCAAAGGTATTCACTGCTCCAAAAGCAACCTTCATTGTGTATATCTTTTTACACTCTGGTCTTCGGTTAGTTGACAAGCTCTAGTAAATACACGTTCTGCTATCTGTGTTGTTTTTGCTTCCAGTCGAAGACTGTATTTCAAAGGAAAGCTTAAATTAATGACAACATATGCTGCTTGATAACCGCCAGCTTTCATTTTCAAGTATGATACATCAACACATAATATTAGGTCAGGTTCTCATGAGATTTTTTTTATTGAAATATAGATGATTTAACAGACTGTGTTAGTTCCAGGTGTACAGCAAAGTGATTCAGTTATATATACATGTTTTTTTCATATTATTTTTCATTATACATTATGATAAGAAACTGAATATTTTTCCCTGTGCTATACAGTAACTCCTTGTTGCTTATCTATTTTTGTATCTTTTAATCTCATACTCCTAATTTATCCATTGCCCCCTCCTTTTCCCCTTTGGTAACCATAAGTTTGTCTTCTATGTCTGTGAGCCTGTTTCTGTTTTGCATACAGATCCATTTGTATTATTTTTTAGATTCTACATATAAGTGATATCATATAATGTTTGTCTTTCTCTGACTTACTTCACTATGTATAATATTCTCTATGTCCATCCATGTTGTTGCAAATGGAAATTTCATCCTTTTTATGGCTGAGTAGTATTCCGTTGTATGTATATATCACATCTTCTTAAGCGAATCATTTATTTTGGGTCATTGCCATGTCTCGGCTATTTTAAATACTGCTGCTATAAACATTGGGGTGCATGTATCTTTTTGAATTATAGTTTTTGTCTTTTCCAGATATATGCCTAGGAGGGGGATTGCTGGGTCATATGGTACTTCTATTTTTAGTTTTTAAAGGAACCTCCATACTGTTTTCCATAGTGGCTGCACCAATGTACATTCCCTCCAACAGTGTACGAGTATTCCCTTTTCTCCACACCCTCTCCAGCATTTATTATTTGTAGACTTTTTCATGATAGCCTTTCTGACTCTTGTGAGGTGATACTTCACTGTGGTTTTGATTTGTATTTCTTCAGTAATTAGTGATGTTGAGCATCTTTTCATGTGCCTATTGACCATCTGTCTATTTCGGTCTTCTGCCCATTTTTTGACTAGGTTGGTTGTTTCTTTGATATTGAGTTGTATGAGCTGTTTATATAGTTCAGATATTAACCCCTTGTTGGTCACATCATTTGCAAATATGTTCTGCATTTCCATATGCTGTCTTTTCATTTTGTTGAAGGCTTCCTTTGTTGTGCAAAAGCTTGTAAGTTGGATTAGGTCCCATTTGTTTATTTATTTATTTGGCCATGCTGTGTGGCTTGTGGGATCTCAGTTCCCCAACCAGGGATTAAACCTGGGCCATGGCAGTGAAAGCCCAGAATCCTAACCATTAGGCCACCAGGGAAATCCCCCATTTGTTTGTTTTTGCTTTTATTTCTTTTGCCTTGGAAGGCTGATATAAGAAAATATGGCTATGATTTATGTCAGAGAATGTTTTGCCTATGATCTCTTCCAGGAGTTTTATGGTGTCACGTCTTAGGTTTAAGTCTTTAAGCATTTCAAGTTTTTTTTAAATTAATTAATTTATTTATTTATTTTTGGCTGTGTTGGGTCTTTGTTGCTGCATGTGTGCTTTCTCTAGTTGTGGCGAGTGGGGGCTACTCTTCATTGCTGCACATGGGCTTCTCATTGCTGTGGCTTCTCTTGTTGTGGAGCACAGGCTCTAGGCATGCGGGCTTCAGTAGTTGTGGTTGTGGCTCGCGGGCTCTAGAGCACAGGCTCACTAGTTGTGGTGCACAGGCTTCGTTGCTCCATGGCATGTGGCATCGTCCCAGAGCAGGGATCAAACCCGTGTCCCCTGCATTGGCAGGTGGATATTTAACCACTGCACCACCAGGGAAATCCCTCAAGTTTATTTTTGTGTATGGTGTGAAGATTATTCTAATTTCATTGATTTACATGCAACTGTCCAACTTTCCCAGCACCACTTGTTAAAGAGACTGTCTTTCTCCATTGTATATTCTTACCTCCTTTGTCATAGATTAATTGAATGTAGGTGTGTGGATTTATTTTCATGCTCTCTGTTCTGACCCACTGAAATATATGTCTGTTTTTGTGCCAGTACTGTGCTGTTTGATTACTGTAGCTTTGTACTATAGTCTGAAGTCTGGAAGGGTTAAGCCTCCAGCTTTGTTCTTTTTCCTCAGGATTGCTTCAGCAATTCTGGGTCTTTTGTGGTTCCATATAAACTTCAGGATTATTTGTTCTAGTTCTGTGAAAAATGTCGTGGATATTTTGATAGGGGTTGTATTAAATCTGTAAATTGCTTTGGGTAGTATATCCATTTTAACAATATTAATTCTTTCAATTGAAGAGCATGGGCTATCTTTCCATTTCTTTAAATCATCTTCAATTTCCTTTACCAATGTTTTATAGTTTTTATCATATAGGTCTTTAACCCTCTTGGTTAAGTTTCTTCCTAGGTATTTTATTCTTTTTGATGCAATTTTAAATGAGATTAAAAAAAACTCTCTCTTTCTGATATCTCATTGTTAGTGCAAAGAAATGCAACAGGGCTGCTGGGCAGTGGGGGTGGGAGGAGGTGGGGAGCATGGAAGGGGAAGGAGGGAGGGGAGAACAGTGCCAGTGGCTGCACCAGGCTGTGTGCTTCTCATCACTGGAGGAAGATGAGGCTGAAGATCCAGCTCCTCTTATGCAGTTTGCTGGTGGTGGGCAGCTTCCTGGGACTGGAGGTCCTCTGGTACTTCCTGTCCATGTGGCTGGACAAGCCAAGCCCACTGAGCAGGATGAGGAAATTTATTCAGTTTAAGATTATATTTTCTGGGGGCTTCCCTGGTGGCACAATGGTTGAGAGTCCGCCTGCTGATGCAGGGGACATGGGTTCGTGACCCGGTCTGGGAAGATCCCACATGCCACAGAGCAGCTAGGCCCGTGAGCCATGGCTGCTGGGCCTGCGTGTCTGGAGCCTGTGTTCCGCAATGGGAGAGGCCACAACAGTGAGAGGCCTGTGTACCCCAAAAAAAAAAAAAAAAAAAAAAAAAAAAGTTTTTGTTTTCTGGAGCTGGAGTCAAGATGACGGAGGAATAGGAGGATGTGCAGTTCATCTCTCCCCACAAACACATCAAGAATGCATCTACAAATGGAACAATTCTCACAGAGCACATGCTGAACATTAACAGAGGACCTCAGACACCTAAAAGGACAAGAAGGATCCCTGCGTAACTGGGTAGGACGAAAGAAACAAGGAAAAGTAAGAGGAGAGGAAGCGGGTCAGGACCTGCACCCCTGGTGGGGACCTGAAGGAAAGGAGAGATTCCTGCATCCAGGGAAGCCCCCTCACTGGCGGTGAGATCAGCTGGGATAGAAGGGGAACTTCGGGGGCTCAGAGGAGAGCACAGCAACCCGTCTGTGGCAGGCAGGACAGAGTGAGACCTACACAGATGGTCTGTGCCACAGCCCTGCATGCCCTAGCCTGAGAAAGGTGTCCACCGTTGTGCACAGGGGTTGGGTGCTGGAACATGGGGTTTGGAGAGCAGATTCAGGGAAGGGACTGCTGTTTGCTGTGAGGAGACAGCCTGAGGGGACAGGAATGAGATGCTCTGCAACTGGGAATGCTCATGGAGGAAGCCCAGACTGCCATAGTAGCAAAGCGCCATTGTTCAGTGACATGCAAAGGGTGGAGACACCATTGCAGCCTCTCTGCCCATGTGCTGGCCCCTGCCTCCATGGGCACTAAGGAGGGCTCCCGCTGGAGTGGGTTTGTGCGACACTGGCCATTACCTCCTCTGCCCCTTCCCTGCCTGGGCAGCCTGCTCCCCCCAATCGCTGCCTCTCCCACCCCCCATCCCCTGCCTTACAGGCCTGTGTGCTCCAGCATCCTTGGAAGCATTTGCCAGTTGGTGGCCTGCACACAGAGGTGGGGCTGAAACCAGAGCTGAGCCCCAGGGGCCGTATGGCTAAGGATGAAGAGCTGAAATCTCTCCTCACAGCTGCATGAACTGCAGAGTTACACCTTTGCTGATGGCTTCATAAATTCAGCACCTGTGGAACATTTGAATGGACAACAAAGTGCTTCCACAGCTGAGATGGCACTGGCTTTAGCAGCTGTGGGCTTTGTGGGCATGTACATGTGGGGATTGGGCAAGACCAGAGTCTGAGCTGCCTCCATATCTCCCACAGTGGGTCCAGGTGCATGACTACTGCAGTCCTGGGACCTGAATTCAGTGGATCTGAACCAGTGGCCTGGTGAAAACAATGCCTGAGAGTCACTAGGGCCAAGTGCCAACATACCCACGGTTAAGGTGGGACCAAGAGCAGTGCCAACAACAGTGTACTTTGTGAGCCCACACAATGGACAAAATATGATACAGCAGAGTACACTCACAGGTGAACAGCTCCAGAGGAGGAATACTCAGTGACTTCCCTCCCAGTGGGAGTGCTCCAGTCCTGCCTACCTCGCACTGCAGATCAGAAACACAGCTAAGAAATAGATCTGGGAGCCTCTACTCCAACAACTAGAGAGTAGACCCTCCCCTGACAGGGCAGTGACAACCACAGAGCCAAGGGGAGGCTCCACTCAATATCCAGGGCAGGCTCTGGTCACCACAACACCAGTAAAACCCTCTATCAAGGGGATAATGGCCAGCATATACTGAGGAAAGGGGTGGAAGATATCCATACAGAAAACAGCCCTCACACCAAAAAAATAAAATAAAAAACTTATTTAACCCACACAGGCTACACAGGGACCTTCCCACATAAAAATAGCCCTCCAAGACAGTCTTAGGGCCTGGCAATGAGAGGGAAAACCCCCAGAAGAGTTAGCCTTGAAGGCCAGCGGGGCTTGAGGGCAGAAGCACCACAGGTTGGGGGAAACAGAGACTCCACTCTTGGAGGGTGCACACAAGGTCTCAGGTGCACTGGAACCCAGCACAAAGTAGTACCACCATAGGAACCTGGGCTAGAACTACCGAGGGGTCTTGGAAGGTCTCCTGGGGAGGCAGGGGTTTGCTGTAGCTCACTGTGAGTGCAAGGACACTGGTAGTAGAGGCACCAGGGAATATTAATCAGTGTGAGCTCTCCCAGAGGTCCCCATATCGGCAACAAGACCCAGCCCACCCAACAGCCTGCAGACTCCAGTACTGGAATGCCTCAGGCCAAACAACCAGCAAAACAGGCACAGAGACCAACCCATTAGAAGACAGGCTGTCTAAAGTCATACTAAACTCACAGCCAACCCAAAACACACCATGTGACACGTCCCTGCCCACCAGAGGGAAAATATCCAGCTCCACCCACCAATGGACAGGCATCAGTCCCTCCCACCAGGAAACCTGCACAAGCCCCAGAACCAACCTCACCCACAAGGGGACAGACATCAGAAGCAAGGGGAAGTACAGTCCTGCAGCCTGCAGAAAGGAGATCACAAACACAGTAAGTTAGACAAAATGAGATGACAGAGAAATATGTTGCAGATGAAGGAGCAAGATAAAAAACCTACAAGAGTAACTAAATGAAGAGGAGATAGGCAATCTACCTGAAAAAGAATTAAGAGTAATGATAGCAAAGATGATCCAAAACCTCGGAAAAAATGGAGGCACAGAGCAAGAAGATATAAAGAATGTTTAAAAAAGAGATAGAAGATTTAAAGAACAAACAGAGATGAGCAACACAGTAACTGAAATGAAAAATACACTAAGAAAGAATCAATAGCAGAATAACTGGTACAGAACTAATAAGTGAGCTGGAAGACAGAGTGGTGGAACTCACTGCCATAGAACAGAAAAAACAAAAAGGGGTGAAAAGAAATGAGGAGAGTATCAGAAACCTCTGGGACAGCATGAAACACTCCACCATTCGCATTATAGGGGTCCCAGAAGAAGAGAAAGAGAAAGGGCCTAAGAAAATATTTTGAAGAGATTATAGTTGAAAGCTTCCCTAACATGGGAAAGGAAATAGTCAACTAAGTCCAAGAAGCACAGAGTCCCATACAGGATAAACTCAAGGAGAAACATGCCAAGACACATATTAATCAAATTAACAAAAATTAAGTACAAAGAAAAACATTAAAAGCAACAAGGGAAAAGAAACAAATAACAGAAAAGGGAATCCCCATAAGGTTATCAGTTGATTTTTCAGCAGAAATTCTGCAGGCCAGAAGGAAGTGGCATGATATATTTAAAGTGATGAAAGGGAAAAACCTACAACCAAGAAACCTACAACCAAGCAAGGCTCTCATTCAGATTTGATGGAGAAATCAAAAGATTTACAGACAAGCAAAAGCTAACAAAATTCAGCATTACCAAACAAGCTTTGAATCAAATGCTGAAGGAACTTCTCTAGGCCGGGGGTTGCAGGGTGTGTGGCGGGGAGAGAGGCCAAAAGTATAAACAAGAAAATCACAAATGGGAAAGCTCACTCGTAAAGGCAAACATACAGTAAAAGTAGGAAATCATCCACACACAAATATGATATCAACACCAGCAACCGTAAGGAGAGTACAAATGCAGGAAATGGGAATTACATTTGAAATTAAGAGACCCAGCAACTTAAAAGAACCTTGTATCTATAGAGACTGTTATATCAAAACCTCATGGGTAATGCAAACTACAAAAATACAATAAATACACACATAAAAAAGAGAAATCAGGGGCTTCCCTGGTGGCACAGTGGTTAAGAATCTGCCTGCCAATACAGGGGACACAGGTTCAAGCCCTGGTCTGGGAATATCCCACATGCTGCGGAGCAACTAAGCCCATGTGCCACAACTACTGAGCCTGTGCACTAGAGCCCACGAGCCACAACTACTGAGCCCACGTGCCACATCTACTGAAGTCTGCACACTCTAGAGCCCGTGCTCTGCAACAAGAGAAGCCACCGCAGTGAGAAGCCCATGCACCACAACAAAGAGTAGCCCCTGCTCGTGGCAACTAGAGAAAGCCCGCGCACAGCAACAAAGACCCAACACAGCCAAAACAAATAAATAGACAAAAATAATAAATAAAATAAATAAATTTTTTACAAAAAGAGAAAGCTACCCAACACAACACTAAACATGGTCATGAAATCACAAGAGAAGACAACAAAAGATGAAAGGAGGAAAAAAGTCATATGAATACAAACTCAAAACAATTAAGAAAATGGGAACAAGAACATACATGTTGATAAATACCTTAAATAAATGGATTAAATACTCCAACTGGAAGACATAGACTGACTGAATGGATACAAAAACAAGACCTATAAACATGCTGTCGAAAAGAGACCCACTTCAGACTTAGGGTCACATGCAGATTGAAAGTGAGGGGATGGGACTCTCTCTTGCGAGAGCACCAGAATCACAACTAACTGCTGAACAATAATCAACAGTAGGACACTGGAACTCACCAAAAAAGATACCCCATATCCAAAGACAAAGGAGAAGCTGCAATGAGATGGTAGGAGGGGCACAATCATAATAAAATCAAATCCCATAAATGCTGGGTGGGTGACTCACAAACTGGAAAATAGTTATACCACAGAAGTCCACCCACTGGAGTGAAGGTTCTGAGCACCACGTCAGACTTCCCAACCTGGGGGTCCGGCAATGGGAGGAGGAATTCCCAGAGAATCAGACTTTGAAGGCTAGACGGATTAGATTGCAGAACTTCAACAGGACTCAGGGAAACAGAGACTCCACTCTTGGAGGGCACACACAAAGTAGTGTGCACCTGAGGACCCAGGGGGAAGGAGCAGTGACCCCATAGGAGACTGAACCAGACCTACCTGCTAGTGTTGGAGGGTCTCCTGCAGAGGTGGTGGTGGCTGTGGCTCACTGGGGGACAAAGACACTGGCAGCAGAAGTTCTGGGAAGTATTCCTTGCCGTGAGCCCTCCCAGAGTCCACCATTAGCCCCACCAAAGAGCCTGTAGCCTCCAGTGCTGGGTAACCTCAGGCCAAACAACCAACTGGGAGGGAAATCAGCCCACCCATCAGCAGACAAATGGATTAAAGTTTTACTGAGCTCTCCCCACCAGAGCAACACCCAGCTCTACCCACAACAAGTCCCTCCCATCAGGAAGCTTGCACAAGCTTCTTAGATAGCCTCATCCACCAGAGGGAAGACAGCAGAAGCAAGAAGAACTACAATCCTGCAGCCTCTGGAATGAAAACCACATTCACAGAAAGATAGACAAATGAAAAGGCAGAGGACTATGTACCAGAGGAAGGAACAAGATAAATCCCCAGGAAAACAATTAAATGAAGTGGAGTTAGGAAACCTTCCAGAAAAAGAACTCAGAATAATGAGAGTGAGATGATCCAGGACCTGGGAAAAAGAATGGAGGCAAAGTTCAAGAAGATACAAGAAATGTTTAATAAAGACCTAGAAGAATTAAAGAACAAACACCTAGAAAAATTAAAGAACAAACAGAGATGAACAATACAATAACTGAAATGAAAAATAAACTAGAAGGAACCAGTAGCAGAATAACTGAGGCAGAAAAACGGATAAGTGACCTGGAAGACAGAATGGTGGAATTCACTGCTGAGGAACAGGATAAAGAAAAAAGAATGAAAAGAAATGAAGACAGCCTACGAGACCTGTGGGACAACATTAAACGCACCAACATTCGCATTATAGGTGTCCCAGAAGGAGAAGAGAGAGAGAAAGGACCCAAAAAAATATTTGAAGAGATTATAGAAGAAAACTTCCCTAACATAGGAAAGGAAATAGCCACCCAACTCCAAGAAGCACAGAGAGTTCCAGGCAGGATAAATCCAAGGAGAAACATGCCAAGACTCAGTAATCAAATTGACAAAAATTAAAGAAAAATTATTAAACACAACAAGGGTAAAATGACAAATAACATACAAGGGAACTCCCATAAGGTTAATGGCTGATTTCTCAGAAGAAACTCTACAAGCCAGAACGGAGTGGCATGATATATTTAAAGTGATGAAAGGGAAGAACCTATAACCAAGATTACTCTACTCAGCAAGGATCTCATTCAGATTCAATGGAGAAATCTAAAGCTTTACAGACAAGCAAAAGCTAAGAGAATTCAGCACCACCAAACCAGCTCTACAGCAAATGCTAAAGGAACTTTACTAAGTGGGAAACAAAAGAAAAAGGACCTACAAAAACAAACCCAAAACTATTAAGAAAATGGTAATAGGAACATACATATTGATAATTACCTTAAAATGTGAATGGATTAAGTGCTCCAACCAAAAGACACAGGCTTGCAGAAAGGATACAAAAACAAGACATATATGCTGTCTACAAAAGACACACTTCAGACCTAGGGACACATACAGACTGAAAGTGAGGGGATGGAAAAAGATATCCCATGCAGATGGAAATCAAAAGAAAGCTGGAGTAACAATACTCAAGTCAGACAAAATAGACTTTCAAATAAAGAATGTTACAAGAGACAAGGAAGGACACTACATAATGACCAAGGAATCAATCCAAGAAGAAGATAAAACAATTATATATATATATATATATGCACCCAACATACGAGCACCTCAATACGTAAGGCAAATGCTAACAGCTATAAAAGAGGAAATTGACAGTAACACAATAATAGTGGGAGACTCTAACACCTCACTTACATCAATGGACAGATAATCTGGACAGAAAATTAATAAGGAAACACAAGCTTTAAATGATACAATAGACCAGATAGATTTAATTGATATTTATAGGACATTCCATCCGAAAACAGCAGATTATACTTTCTTCTCAAATGCACATGGAACATTCTCCAGGATAGATCACATCTTTGGTCACAAATTAAGCTTCAGTAAATTTAAGAAAATTGAAATCATATCAAGCATCATTTCCAACCAGAACACTATGAGATTAGAAATAAACTACAGGGGGAAAACTGTAAAAAACAAACACATGGAAGCTAAACAGTACGTTACTAAATAACCAAGAGATCACTGAAGAAATCAAAGAGGAAATAAAAAAATACCTAGAAACAAATGACAATAAAAACACGATCCAAAACCTATGGGATGCAGCAAAAGCAGTTCTAAGAAGGAAGTTTATAGCAACACAATCCTACCTGAAGAAATAAGAAAAACCTCAAATAAAAAATCTAACCTGGGCTTCCCTGGTGGCACAGTGGTTGAGAGTCTGCCTGCCAATGCAGGGGACATGGGTTTGAGCCCTGGTCCGGGAAGGTCCCACATGCCACAGAGCAACAAAGCCTGTGATCCACAACTACTGAGCCTGTGCTCTAGAGCCCACAAGCCACAACTACTGAGCCCACCTGCCACAACTACTGAGGCCACCTGCCACAACTACTGAGGCCTGCGCACCTAGAGCCTGTGCTCCACAACAAGAGAAGCCATCCAATGAGAAGCCCACGCACTGCAACAGAGAGTAGCCTGGCTCGCCGCAACTAGAGAAAGCCTGCACACAGCGCGCAGCAACAAAGACCCAACGCAGCCAAAAAAAAAAAAAAAAAAATCTAACCTTACACCTAAAGGAACAAGAGGAAGAAGAACAAACAAAACTCAAAGTTAATAGAAGGAAAGAAATCCTAAAGATCAGAGCAGGAAAAAATGAAATAGAAAGAAAACAATAGCAAAGATCAATAAAACTAAAAGCTGATTCTTTGAGAAGATAAACAAAATTGATAAACCTTTATGCAGACTCGTCAAGAAAAAGAAGGAGAGGATTCAAGTCAATATATAACCTTCAAATATTGAGCCAGGAAGAAATAGAGAATATGAACAGACCAATCACAAGTAATGAAATAGAAACTGTGATTAAAGGTCTTCCAACAAACAAAGGTCAAGGAGCAGATGGCTTCACTGGTGAATTCTATCAAACATTTAGAGAAGAGCTAACACCCATCCATCTCAAACTCTTCCAAAATATTGCAGAGGAAGGAACACGCCCAAACTCATTCTACAAGACCACCATCACCCTGATACCAAAACCATAGAAAAATACTACAAAAAAAGAAAATACCACACCAATATCACTGATGAATATAGGTGCAAAGTCCTCAACAAATACTAGCAAACAGAATCCAACAACACATTTAAAGGATCATAAACCATGATCAAGTGGGATTTATCCCAGGGATGCAAGGATTCTTCAATATATGCAAGTAAATCAATGTGATATACCATATTAACAAATTGAAGAATAAAAGCCATATGATCATCTCAATAGATGCAGAAAAAGGGTTTGCCAAAATTCAACACCGATTTTTGATAAAAACTCTCCAGAAAGTGGGCATAGAGGGAACCTACCTCAACATAATAAGGGCCATATATGACATACCCATAGCAAACATCATCCTCAATGGTGGAAAACTAAAAGCATTTCCTCTAGGATGTGGAACAAGACAAGGGTGCTACTCTCCCACTATTATTCAACATAGATTTGGAAGTTTTTGCCATGGCAATCAGAGAAGAAAAAGAAATAAAAGGGATCCAAATTGGAAAAGAAGAAGTAAAATTGTCACTTTTTGCAGATGACATGGTACTATACACAGAGAATCCTAAAGATGCCACCAGAAAACTACTAGAGCTACACAATGAATCTCTTAAAGTTGCAGGTTACAAAATGAATACACAGAAGTCTCTTGCATGCCTATACACTAACAATGAAAGATTAGAATGAGGAATTAAGGAAACAATCCCATTCACTATTGCAACAAAAAGAATAAAATACCTAGGAATAAACCTACCTAAGGAGGCAAAAGACCTGCAAGCAGAAAAGTCTAAGATATTAACAAAAGAAATCAAAGATGACACAAACAGATAGGCAGATATACCATGTTCTTGGATTGGAAGAATCAGTATTTTCAAAATGACTATACTACCCAAAGCAATCTACAGATTCAATGCAAACCTATCAAATTACCAATGGCATTTTTCACAGGATTAGAACAGAAAAATGTACAATTTGGATGGAAACACAAAAGACCCTGAATAGCCAAAGCAATCTTAAGGAAGAAAAATGGAACAGGAGAAATCAGGCTCCCTGACTTCAGACTATACTACAAAGTTACAGTCATCAAAACAGTATGGTACTGGCACAAAAATAGAAATATAAATCAATGGAACAGGATAGAAAGTTCAGAGATAAACCCATGCACCTATGGTCACCTAATCTATGACAAAGGAGGCCAGAATATACAATGGAGAAAACACAGTCTCTTCAATAAATGGTTCTGGGAAAACTGGACAGCTACATGGAAAAGAGTGAAACTATGACAATCTCTAACACAGTCCACAAAAAATAAAATAAAATAAAACCTCAAAATGGTGCTTCCCTGGTGGCACAGTGGTTGAGAGTCCGCCTGCCAATGCAGGGGACGCGAGTTCGTGCCCTGGTCCAGGAAGATCCCACATGCCGTGGAGTGGCTGGGCCTGTGAGCCATGGCCACTGAGCCTGAGCCTGTGCCCCACAACGGGAGAGGCCACAACAGTGAGAGACCCATGTACCGCCAAAAAAAAAAAAAAAAAAAGGATTAAAGACGTAAATGTAAGGCTGGATACTATAAAATTCTTAGTGGAAAACATAGACAGAACACTCTCTGACATAAATCACAGCAAGTTCTTTTTAGGTCCACCTCCTAGAGTAATTAAGAGAAAAACAAAAAGAAACATATTTGATCGAATTAAATTTAGAAGCTTCTGCACAACAAAGGAAACCATAAAGAAAATGAAAAGACAACCCTCAGAATGGGAGAAAATATTTTCAACTGAAGCAACTGACAAGGGATTAATCTCCAAGATATACAAACAGCTCATGCAGCTCAATATCAAAAAAACAAAAAGCCCAATCCAAAAATGGGCAGAAGACCTAAACAGACATTTCTCCAAAGAAGATATACAGACTGCCAACAAACACATGAAAGAATGCTCAACATCATTAATCATTAGATAAATGCAAATCAAAACTACAATGAGATATCATCTCACACCAGTCAGAATGGCCATCATCAAAAAATCTAGAAACAATAAATGCTGGAGAGGGTGTGGGGAAAAGGGAACACTCTTGCACTGCTGGTGGGAATGTGAATTGGTACAGCCACTATGGAGAACAGTATGGAGGTTCCTTAAAAAACTACAAATAGAACTTCCACATGACCCAGCAATCCGACTACTGGGCATATACCCTGAGAAAACCATAATTCAAAAAGAGTCATGTACCAAACTGTTCATTGCAGCTCTATTTACAATAGCCAGGAGATGGAAACAACCTAAGTGTCCATCATTGGATGAATGGATAAAGAAGATGTGGCACATATATACAATGGCATATTACTCAGCCATAAAAAGAAATGAAATTGAGCTATTTGTAATGAGGTGGATAGACCTAGAGTCTGTCATACAGAGTGAAGTAAGTCAGAAAGAGAAAGAAAAATATCATATGCTAACACATATATATGGAATTTAAGAAAAAAAATGTCATGAAGAACCTCAGGGTAAGACAGGAATAAAGACACCAACCTACTAGAGAATGGACTTGAGGATATGGGGAGGGGGAAGGGTAAGCTGTGACAAAGCGAGAGAGAGGCATGGACATATATATACACTACCAAATGTAAGGTAGATAGCTAGTGGGAAGCAGCCACATAGCACAGGGAGATCAGCTTGGTGCTTTGTGGCCACCTGGAGGGGTGGGATAGGGATGGTGGGAGGGAGGGAGATGCAAGAGGGAAGAGATAAGGGAACATATGTGTATGTATAACTGATTCACTTTGTTATAAAGCAGAAACTAACACACCATTGTAAAGCAATTATACCCCAATAAAGATGTTTAAATAAATAAATAAATAAATAGTTGCCTAAACCAAAAAAAAAAAAGTAAAAAAACAAAAATGGGCAGAAGACCTAAGTAGACATTTCTCCAAAAAGACATACAGATGGCCAAGAGACACATGAAAAGATGCTCAACATCATTAATTAATAGAGAAATGCAAATCAAAACTACAGTGAGGTATCACCTCACACCAGTCAGAATGGCCATTATCAAAAATTCAGCAAACAATAAATACTGGAGAGGGTGTGGAGAAAAGTGAATCCTCCTACACTGTTTGTGGGAACATAAATTGCTATCACCACTATGGAGAACAGTATGGAGGTTCCTTAAAACACTGAAAATAGAATTACCATATGATCCTGCAATCCCACTCCTGGGCATATATCAGAAGAAAACTATAATTCAAAAAGATACATGCACCCCAATGTTCATTGCAGTGCTATTTACAATAGCCAGGGCATGGAAGCAACTTAAGTGTCTGACAGATGAATGGATAAAGAAGATGTGGGACAGAAATACAATGGAATATTACTCAGCCACAAAAAAGAACAAAATAATGCCGTTTTCATCAACATGTGTGGACATAGAGATTGTCATACAGTGTGAAGTCAGATCGAGAAATACAAATATATGATATCGCTTATATGTGGAATCTAAAAAAATGGTACAAATGAACTTATTTACAAAACAGAAATAGAGTCACCGATGTAGAAAAAAACTTATGGTTACTGGGGGGAAACAGGGGGAGGCATAAATTGGAATATGGGATTGACATATACACACTGCTATATACAAAATAGATAACTAATAAGGACCTAATGTATAGCACAGGGAACTCTAGTCAATATTCTTTATTTGCCTATATGGAAAAATAATTTAAAAAGAGTGAATATATGTATATGTATAACCTATTCACTTCATTGCACACCTGAAACTAACACAACATTGTAAACCAACTATACTCCAATAAACCAAAATAAATGCAACAGATTTCTGTATATTAATCTTGTATCCTATTACCTTGCTTAATTTATTTACTTGGTCTAGTATTTTTTATGTGGAGTCCTTAGGATTCTCAATATAGAGTATCACGTCATCTGCAACTAATTACAGTTTTACCCCTTCCCTTCCAATTTGGATTCATTTTACTTCTTTTTATTTCCTGATTTAATTTCATCATTGACCTGTTGGTTTTTTAGTACCATCTTGTTTAGTCTTCATGTGTTCATTCTTTTCCTGGTTTTCTTTCGGTGGTTGATTTCTAGTTTCACTCCGTTGTGATCACAAAGGATCCTTGAAATAATTTCTATCCTCTTAATTTTGTCAAGGCTTGTTTTGTGACCCAGTAAGTGGTGTATCCTAGAGAATGTTCTATGCGTGCTTGAAAAGAATGTGTATTAGGGGGTTTTTTTGGATGTAGTGTCATGTAGATATCAATGAAGTCCAACTGGTCTATTGTGTTGCCTTATTAATTTTCTGGCTGGGTGAACTGTTCATTGATGTCATTGGGGTGTTAAAGTTTCCTAATTTTTAAAAAAAATTTGTTTATTTTATTTTTCGCTGCATTGGGTCTTCGTTGCTGCACATGGGCTTTCTCTAGTTACAGCGAGCGAGGGCTACTCTTCATTGTGGTGCATGGGCTTCTCATCATGGTGGCTTGTCTTGTTGCAGAGCACAGGCTCTAGGCACATGGCTTCAGCAGTTGTGGCTTGCGGGCTCTAGAGTGCAGGCTCAGTAGTTGTGGTACACAGGCTTAGTTGCTCTGCAGCATGTGGGATCTTCCCAGACCAGGGCTCTAACCCATTTCTCCTTCATTGGTAGGCAGATTTTTAACCACTGCACCACCAGGGAAGCCCCTCCTACTGTTATTTTATTCCTGTTAACTTCTCCCTTTATATCTGTTAATATTTGTTTTATATATTTATGTCTCCTGTCTGTATTGGGTGAATATATGTTAATGTGTATGATATCCTCTTCTTGTATTGATCTCTTTATCTTGATATAATGTCCTTTTTATCTCTCTTTATGACCTTTGTTTTAAAGTCTATTTTTTCTGATATTTGTATTGGTACCCCTGCGTTTTTGTCATATCTATTTGCATGAGTTATTTTTCCATCCTCTCATTTTCAATCTATGTGTGTCTTTTGCCCTGAAGTGAGTCTCTTGGGCAGCATATTGCACGTTCTTGTTTTTAATCCGGTCTGCCACCCTATGTCTTTTGATCAGTGCATTTAGTCCATTGATATTTAAAGTTATCATTGATAGGTATGTAATTATTGCCATTTTAAACCTTGTTTTCGTGTTGTTTTGTAGTTCTTCTTTGTTAATTTCTACTTCTTTTTGTTTTTCCTGCTGTGGTTTCATGGTTTTCTTTTGTAGTATGCCTGAGTTCCTTTCTTTTTGGCTTAAGTGAATCTATTGAATGCTTTTGATTTGTGGTAAAACTGGGTTTCAAGTATGTCACCCAAAACTATATCTACTTGCTTTAACCTCATAGTCATATAAGGTCAAACATACTCAAAATGATCTACACTTTTTTATGCACCTCACCCAAAATTTTGTGATTTTGATGTCCTAGTTTACATTTTCATGGTTATCCTTTTGCTGTTCATTATAGTTTTTATTGAAATATATTGTAGTTTTTTAATTGAAATGTAGTTGATTTATGATGTTCTGTTAATTTCTGCTGTACAGCAAAGTGATTCAAGTATATATATATATATATATATATATATATATATATATAGTATACATTATTTTTAAATATTTTTTTCCATTATGGTTTCTCATAGGGTATTGAATATAGTTCCCTGTTCAAGGGAACAACAAGTAGGACCTTGTTGTTTATCCATTCTACATATAATAGTCTGCCTCTGCTATCCCCAAATTCCCACTCCATCCTTTTCCCACTCCCCTTCCCCCTTTGCCACCACAAGTCTATTCTCTATGTCTGTGAGTCTGTTTCTGTTACGCAAGAGTTCACTTATGTCATATTTTAGATTCCACATATAAGTGATATCGTATGGTGTTTGTCTTTCTCTTTCTGGCTTACTTCACTTAGTATGATAATCTATATAGTTCCATCCATGTTGCTGCAAATGGCATTATTTCATTCTTTTTATGGCTGAGTAATATTCCATTATATATGTATCACATCTTTTTATCCATTCATCTGTTGATGGACATGTCTTGGCTATTGTGAATAGTGCTGCTATGAACATAGAGGTGCATGTATCTTTTTGAATTATATTTTTGTCCAGATATATGCCCAGGAATGGGATTGCTGGATCATATGGCAGCTCTATTTTTAGTTTTTTGAGGAACTTCCATGCTGTTTTCCATAGTGGCTGCACTAACTTACATTCCCACCAAGAGAGTAGGAGTGTTCCCTTTTATCCACATCCTCTCCAGCATTTGTCATTTGTAGACTTCTTAATGATGGCCATTTTGACGTGTGTGAGGTGGTACATCACTGTAGTTTTGATTTGCATTTCTCTAATAATTAGTGATGTTGAGCATCTTTTCATGTGCCTGTTGGCCATGTGTATGTCTTCTTTTGAGAAATGTCTGTTTAGGTCTTCTACCCATTTTTCTATTGGAGTATTTGGTTTTTTTGTTCTTGTTCAGTTATGTGAGCCATTTGTGTATTTTGGAAATTAAGCCCTTGTTGCTCGCATCATTATCAAATATGTTCTCCCATTTCATAGGTTTTCTTTCTGTTTTGTTTATTGTTTCCTTTGCTGTGCAAAAACTTGTGAGTTTGATTAGGTCCCAATTGTGTATTTTTGCTTTTATTTCTATTGCTTCAGGATACTGACCTAAGAAAACATTGGTACAATTTATGTCAGAAAATGTTTTGCCTATGTTCTCCTCTAGGAGTTTTATGGTGTAATGTCTTATATTTAAGTCTTTAAGCCCTTTTGAGTTTATTTTTGTGTATGGTGAGAGGGTGCATTCTAATTTCATTGATTTACATGCAGCTGTCCCAACACCACTTGATGAAGAGACTGTCTTGTTCCCATAGTATATTCTTGCCTCTTTCTGACATGGTATATGATTATTTTTATGTGTTTTGGGATTCAGTTTGCTACTATTTTGTTGAAAAATTTTGCATCTATATTCATGAAATATATTGCCCTGTAGTTTTCTTCTTTGGTGGTATCTTTGTTTGGTTTTGATATCAGGGTGATGGTGGCTTCATAGATTGTCTTTGGGAGTGTTCCCTCCACTTCAATCTTTTGGAAGAGTTTGAGAAGGATCAGTATAAGCTCTACTTTATATGTTTGGTAGAATTCACTTTTGAAGCCATCAGGTCCTGGCCTTTTGTTTGTAGGGAATTACTTAAATTACAGATTCTATTTCAGTTCTAGTGATTGGTCTGTTCAAATGATCTATTTCTTCTTGATTCAATTTTGGTGGGTTTTATGTTTCTAGAAACTTATCCATTTCATCTAGGTTGGCGAATTTGTTGGCAAATAATTCTTCATAATAATATTGTATTATGTTTTTTTGTATTTCTGTGATATCAGTTGTTATTTCTACTTTTTCACTTCTTATTTTCTTTTGGGGATTCTCTCACTCTTTTTCTTGGTGAACCTGGCCAGAGTTTTGTCAATTTTGTTTTTCTTTTCAAAGAACCAGCTCTTGGTTTTATTGGTTTTTTTCTATTGCTTTTTAATGTCTATGTTTTCTCTGATCTTCATTATTTCCTTTCTTCTACTGACTTTAGATTTTTTTGTTCTCCTTTTTCTAATACTTTTAGGTGGTATGTTAGGTTGTTTATTTGAGATTTTTCTTGTTTTATGAGGAAGGCCTGTATTGCTATGAACTTCCTTCTAATAACTGCTTTGGCTGCATCCCATAGATTTTGTTTGTTTATGATTTCATTGTCATTTGTCTCAAGTTATTTTTTAATTTCCTCTTTGATTTCATCATTGACCCATTTTTTCTTTTAGTAACATGTTGTTTAGTCTCCATGTAATTGTTTTTTTCTCATTTCTTTTTCTGTAGTTAATTTCTAGTTTCATGCCACTGTGGTAAAAAAAAGATGCTTGAGATAACTTCTATACTGTTAAATTTGTGGAGGCTTGTTTTGTGCCCTAGTATGTGGTCAATCCTAGAGAATGTTCCATGTGCACTTGAAAAGAATGTGTATTTTTTTTTTGATGTAATGTCCTGAAAATATCAATTAAGTCTAACTGATCTATTGTATCATTTAGTATATCTGTTGCCTTATTGATTCTCTGTCTGGAAGATCTCTTCATTGATGAGGGTGGAGTGTTAAAGTCTCCTACTATTATTGTATTCCTGTCAATTTCTCCCTTTATGTATGTTAGTATTTGTTTTATGTATGTGGGTGCTCCTATATTAGGTGCATATATATTTTGACGAGTGTAAAATCCTCTTCTTGTATTGATCCATTTATCATTGTATAGTGTCCTTTTTTATCTTTCTCTATGGCCTTTGTTTAAAGTCTATTTTGTCTGATATGAGCATCATGACCCCTGCTTTCTTGTCATTTCCATTTGCATGAAATATCTTTTCCCATCCCCTCACTTTCAATCTATGTGTGTCCTTTGCTCTAAGTGGGTCTCTTGTAGGTGGCATATCACAGGTTCTTGTTTTTTTATCCAATCTGCCATTCTGTGTCTTTTGATTGGAGCATTGGAGGCCATTGACGTTTAAGGTAATTATTGATAAATAAGTACTTATTGCCATTTTAAACCTTGGTTTTCCATTGATTTTCTATTTCTTCTTTGTTCCTTTCTTTTCCTTTTTGTTTTTCCTTTTGTTGTTTGATGATTTCCTTTTATCTTATTTATTTATTTGTTTGTTTATTAAATGATAGCCTACTCTATTTTTAATGTATTTATTTATTTATTTTTGGCTGCATTGGGTCTTTGTTGCTGCACATAGGCTTTCTCTAGTTGTGGTGAGCAGGGGCTACTCTTCATTGTGGTGCTTGGGTTTCTCGTTGCAGTGACCTCTTGTCACTGCATGACAAGAGCATGGGCTTGTCTAGAGCATGGGCTCTAGGCACAAAGGCTTCAGTAGTTGTGGCACGTGGGCTCAGTAGTTGTGGGTCATGGACTCTAGAGTGCAGGCTCAGTAGTTGTGGTGCATGGGCTTAGTTGCTCCCCAGCACGTGGGATCTTCTTGGACTAGCGCTTGAACCCGTGTCCCCTACATTGGCAGGTGGATTCTTAACCACTGCACCACCAGGGAAATCCTCCTTTTATTTAATGCTTTTGTTTTCTTTTTGGTTTTTGTGAATCTGTGATATCTTTTTGACTTGTGGTTACCCTATTTTTCATGTATGTTAACCCCTTCCTATATCTACATGCTTTAGACTGATAGTTGTATAGGCTCAAACATATTCTAGGAAAAAATCTATTTTCTTACCCTCCTCCCCCACATTTTATGATTTTGATGTCCTCTTATACATCTTCATGTTTATCCTTTTGCTGTTCTTTGTGGTTATTATCACTTTCACAAAATTTAAAAAAATTTTTTTCCCTTTTTAATCTGTATACTGGCTTATTTAAGTGATTTACTTTCCAATTGTGATTTTCTCTTTTCTATAGCTTCTTGCTTCTTTTCAATTTAGAGAAAAGTTCAATATTTCTTTTAGGATAGGTTTAGTATTGCTGTATTCTTTTAGTTTTTGCTTGCCTGAGAAATTCTATATCTCTCCTCCTATTCTAAATGATAATCTTGCTGGGTAGAATATCCTAGGTTGTAGATTTTTCACTTTCAGGACTTTGAATATGTTTTGCCACTCCCTTCTGGCCTGCAACGTTTCTGTATAGAAATCAGCTGATAGCCTTATGGGGTTTACCTTGTAATTCACTCTTTGTTTTTCTCTTGCTTCCTTCAGAATTCTCTCTTTAAATTTTGTCATTTTAATTATAATATGTCTTGGTGTAGGTCTGTTTGGGTTCATCTTGTTTGGGACCCTCTGTGCTTTCTGTACCTGGATATCTGTTTCCTTCTTTAGGTTTGGGAAGTTTTCAGCCATAATTTCTTCAAATACTTTTTTGATCCCCTTTTCTCTTTCTTTTTCTGGAATCCCTATTATGTGTAGATTGGCACACTTTATATTATCTTATCTGTCTCATACTATTTTCATTTGGCCTTCTGTCTACTGTTCTGGTTGGGTGATTTCCATTATGCTTTCTTCCATGTCACTAATTTGTTTTTCTGCATTGTTTATTCTGCTATTCATTGCCTTTAGCTCAGCTTTCATCTCTGTAAATGAATTTTCTAATTTTTCTTGGCTCTGTTTTATAGTTTCTAGTTACTTTTTACAGTAGTCTGCATTTCTGTTGCTTGCTTAGTTCCTTCAGTATTTTCATTATCTCCTGTTTGAATTTGGTGTCTATTAGATTGAAGAGGTCTCTTTCATTGTTTGTTCTTTCAGGGGAATTCTCTTGGTCTTTTAACTGGGAGTGGTTGTTCTGCTTCTTTATTTTCCTCATATTTCTTTTACTCTGTGAGTTTAGGATAAATGATTATCTACTGTGGTCTTTGAAGACTATTTTTATACCAGAGCATCCCTGTGTTACTTGTGTGGGTTTAACATTTTTGGTGTGAGGTCTGTTTTTAGCATGGGTGCCTGTCACCTCTTTCCTCAGTGTGTGCTGAGGGTGTTGATAGGGGGTGTAGAGATGTGGTGGTTGTCACTCGCCCGTGTAGCCTGTGATAGTAACAGTGGCAGCAGCCACTGCTTGCACTCACCTCTGGAGCCCATGGCTGATCTCAGTCCCGGGTCCCTTGGAGGTGGTGCCCTGTTGGCTGAGATCATGTACTCAGAGAAACAGGCTGTTATGGTGGCCCTGCCCTTCCCTTTACATGCCCTCCAACAATGGTGCCTTGCCTCTATAGCAAGCCTGGGCTCCTTCTACTCATACACCCAGTTGTGGGTGCACCACACTCCAGACCCTTCACGCTGTCTCTGCAGAGCCAACCCCAGTCCTCTCCCTGAGTCTGACCTCTGAAGCCCTAACTTTGGCACCCAGCCCCCACCTGCACTGCAGGGTGTCTCAGTCTGGGGAGCACAGGGCAGTGGCATGGACCATCTGTGCAGGTCTCTCTCTGTTTTGCAAACTGGTTGTTGCACTGTCCTCCAAATCTCCGAAGCTCCCCCTCCATCTTTGCTGCTCTCCCCACCAGTGAGGGGGCTCCCCAGAGTGTGAGAGCCTTTCCTCTTTCACAGCTCCCTCCTAGGGGCACAGGTCCCATCCAGATTCCTTTCTCTCTCTCTCTCTCTCTCTCTCTCTGTTTTTTCTTTTGTCCTACCCGGTTACATGGGGATTATTTTTGTCCTTTCAGAAGTCTGAGGTCTTCTGCCAGTGCTCAGCAGGTATTCTGTGAGAACTTTTCCACGTGTAGATGTATTTTTTGATGTGTTTGTGGGAGGGAATGAACTTCATGTCCTTCTACTCTGCCATTTTGATTGCTCTCCTGTTCATTGTAATTATAATCACTTTTACAAAAATTTTTTCATTGTTTTTCAATCTATGTACTGGCTTATTTATTTATTCATTCATTCATTTATTTTGGCTGTACTGTGCAGCTTGTGGGATTCTTTTAATCTTTGCTTGTCTGAGCAATTCTTTATCTCTCCTTCTATTCTAAATGATAATCTCGCTGGGTAGAGTATCCTAGGTTGTAGGTTTTTCCCTTTCAGGACTTTGAATATATCATGCCACATCTTTCTGACCTGCAAAGTTTCTGCAGAGAAATCAGCTGATAACCTTATGGGGGTTCCTTTGTAAATGACTCTGTTTTTCTCTTTCTGGCTTTAGAATCCTCTCTTTATCTTTAACTTTTGTCATTTTGATTACAGTATATCTTGGTGTAGGTGTGTTTGTATTCGTCTTGCTTAGGATGCCCTGTGCTTCTTGTACCTGGATATCAGTTTCTTTTTTAGGTTTTGGATGTTTTCAGCCAAAATTTCCTCAAATACTTTTTTGAGCTCCTTCTCTCTTCTCCTTCTGGAACCACTATTGTGTGTAAGGTGGCACATTTTATATTATCCCATAGACCTTTTATTCTGCTTTTATTTTTTTGCATTTGTCTCTCTGTCTGCTGCTCTGATTGTGTGATATCCATTATTCTGTCTCTCAGATTATTTGCTTCTGTGTCAATTAGTCAGCTATTCATTTCTTCTAGATTGCTTTGTATCCCAGAAATCAAATTATCTATTTTTATTGGTTCATCTTTATAGTTTTTAGATCCTTGTTACAGTGATCTGCATTTCTATTGATAATCTTTCTTAATTGAGTTAGCATTTTTATTACCACCTTTTTGAACTCTGGGTCTGGTAGTTTGGTGAGCTCTGTTTCTTTATTTATTCTTTCAGGAGGCTTTCTCTTGTTTTTTATTTATTTATTTACTTTAAACTTTTTATTTATTTTATTTATTTTTGGCTGCATTGGGTCTTTGTTGCTGCACGTGGGCTTTCTCTAGTTGTGGAGAGTGGGGGCTACTCTTCGTTGCAGTGTGCTGGCTTCTCATTGTGGTGGCTTATCTTGTTGTGGTGCATGGGCTGTAGGAGTGCAGGCTTCAGTTGTTGCAGCACATGGGCTCAGTATTTGTGGCACATGGGCTCTAGGGTGTGCAGGCTTCAGTAGTCGTGGTGTGGGAGCTCAGTAGTTGTGGCTCATGGGCTCTAGACCACAGGCTTAGTAGTTGTGGTGCACCGGCTTAGTTGCTCTGCAGCACGTGGGTTCTTCCCAGATCAGGGCTCAAACCCATGTCCCGTGCATTGGCAGGTGTATTCTTAACCACTGTGCCACCAGGGAAGCCCCTCTCTTGCTTTTTAAATTGGGAATAGTTCCTCTGCCATTTCCATTTTACTTAACTTTCTCTGTCTCTATGAATTTAGGAAAAACAGTTATCTACTCTGGTTTTGGAGGAGTGTTTTTATGTGGGAGCATCCATGTGTAGACTATGTGTGTCCAATGTCTTTGGACAAGGGCTGGTTTTTATATGGATGTCAGCCACAGCTTTCCTCAGTGTGTGCTGGCTGCTGTCACATTTATAGGGGGTGTGGTTGGTGTTGGAAGATCTAAAGCTTGTGCAGGTTGTGAAGTGGGAGTTCCTCTTTGCTTTATGGCTGTCACTGTCCTGTCATGGGCTCAGTCTGCTCCCCAGTTGTTAGAGTAGAAGCCCTAAGGGCCAGGCTTGATGAGGCTCTGTTTCCTTTGAGTGTGTGCCCTGCCCCAAAAGAGAGGGTTGCTGAAGCAAGTGAGGCCCTTGCACTAACAGAGGACCAATGCACTGCCTGTGTAGGTGTCCACAGCACCACTCTGATGCAGCCCAAGGTCACATCTCTTCCCCTGTTTTGGTCATCCCTGATCTAGTGTAAGGCTGTGGCGTGGAGTGAGTGGGGCTAGAGCATTCACTAGGCTGAGTGTGGGGCGTGGGGTGTTGTAGTGGCAGGAATTGAGGTGGCTGTTCTGCCATCAGAGATCTGGGCTGCCTCAGTGGTAGTCTTCTCCCAGGACCTTTCTGTCCCAGGTCCAGTGCCAAGCTGTGGCATAGAGTAGGTGGGGCCAGAGCCCTTGCTCAGCTGGGAAATAGACCATGGCACCCTGGGCACAGTGTCTCTTGTGGAGAAGCTTGAGTGAGCATTGATAGTGGCTGCCATTGCCCTACCCAGACCACACCCCAGGCTTCCTGGGCTGTCTCTGTAGCTAGACTGAGTGTTTTCCCAGGGCCTGGCTGACCCAGATCCCCTGCCAAGATGTGGTGTGGAGTGAGCAAGGCTGGGGTGTTCACTCAGCTCAGATTGGAGAGTGTGGCAAGGTGGCAGCTGCCAATGCAAAGCTCTCTCCACCCTGTCTGTTCCAAGCCAGCACACACACAGTCTTTGCAAGTACAGTCTAGGCTTCTCCAGCCCTTGTATCTGTCCCAGTGGTTCTCCCAGCAGCCAGAGGGTCGTGTCTACTCCACATAGGATCCCAAGACTGGGATGCCCTATCTGTGGCTTGACCCACTAACTTCCTAGGGTGAGGGTCCACCTGTGTAGACTTTTTCTTCCTTTCAGGGTAGAGGTCCCAACCTTATGCCTTTTTTTTATCCTACCAGTTTATGTGGAAATCTTTCTTGCAGCTTTGGTTGTATAGGAATTCTTCTGTCAATTTCCAGTTAATTTTCCATGAGAATTGTTCCATATGTAGATGTATTTTTCATGTGTTTGTTGGGGGAGGTGAGCTCCACATCCTACTACTCTGCCATCTTGATCTGACCTATGTTCAATTGATATTTGACAAGAGTGCCAAGACCATTCAACAGGGAATGAGCAATTTCTTTAACAAATGGTCCTATGATAACTGGATCACTACATGCAAAAAATGAAGTTGGACTCCTTCCCCACTCATATACAGAAAATTAACTCACAATGGATCAAAGACCTAAATATAAATGCTAAAACAATAAAACCCTTAGAAGAAAACATAGAAGTAAATATTCATGATTTTGTATTTAGTAGTATTTTCTTAGATATAACACCAAAAGTATAAGCAGCCAAAAAAAATAGATAAACTAGACTTCATCCAAATTAAAAACTTGTGTACATCAAAGGACATGATCAAGAGAGTAAAAAGACAGCCCACAGAATGGGAAAGTATTTATAAGTTATATATATGATAAGTGTCTAGTATTCAGAATATATATACACACACTTTCTTATAACTCAACAACCAAAGGAAAACAACACAATTTTAAAATGGGAAAAGGACTTGACTCCAAAGTAAATACACTGATGGCCAACAAGCTCAGTAAGAGATGCTCAACATCATTTTCATTAGGGAAATGCAAATAAAAACCACAGTGATATATCATTTCATACCAACTAGGATGACCATAATAAAAAAACAGAAGGGAAAATAAAGAGTGTGTTCAAGGATGTGGAGAAATCGGAACATATGTACTTTTCTGTTGGTAATGTAAAATGGTGCTGCCACTGAAAAATAGTTTGGTTGTTCTGTAGCAAGGTAATATTAGAATTATCATGTGACCTAGCCATTCCATTCCTAGACTTATTCCCAAAAGAATGGACAACTGGTGTTCAGACAAAAACTTGTACACAAATGTTCATAGCAGCACTCTTTTGAGAATAGCCAAACGTTGGAAACATCTGATGAATGGGTAAATAAAATGTGGTATTTCCAGGGAGTTCCCTGGTGATCCAGTGGTTAGAGCTCAGTGCTTTCAGTGCCATGGCCCAGATTCAATCCCTGGTCAGGGAACTAAGATCCTGCAAGCCTTGCAGTGCAGCCAAAAAAAAAAACTGGTATGTCCACACAATGAAATATTGTTCAGCAATAAAAGGTAATGAAGTACTGTTACATGCTATGATACGCGTGAACCTCGAAAGCATGCTAAGTAAAAGAAGCCAGACACAAAAAGCCCCATATTTTATGATTCCATATATATGAAAAACACAGAATAGACAAATCCATGGAGATAAAGGGTGGATTTGTGATTTCCAAGGGCTTGGGGAGGGGATAATATGGTGTGCCTGCTTAGTGGGTATGGGGTTTCCATTTGGGATGATGAAAAAATTTTTGAACTAGATAGTGCTGATGATTTCACCAAAGTGTTAATGTCACCAAGTTGTACGCTTTAAAATGGTTAATATCATATTATGTGTATTTTGCCACAATGTAAAAATAAAGTTTAAAAAAAGGGGTTTCCCAAAATCTCCAAAAACAAAAACTGAGAGAATTCACTGCATGCTGACCTGAATTACACGTAGAGAATGGACTTGAGGACACAGGGAGGGGGAAGGGTAAGCTGGGACGAAATGAGAGAGTGGCATGGACATATATACACTACCAAATGTAAAATAGATAGCTAGTGGGAAGCAGCTGCATCTCATGGGGAGGTCAGCTCGGTGCTTTGTGACCACTTAGAGGGGTGAGATAGGGAGAGTGGGAGGGAGACGCAAGAGGGAGGGGATATGGGGATATATATGTAAATATAGCTGATTCACTTCGTTATACAGCAGAAACTAACACAACATTGTAAAGCAATTATACTCCAATAAAGATGTTTAAAAAATGACCTGAATTATGTACTGATGTGTGCTGTAGCATGTATGAACCTTGATACCATTATGCTTAATGAAAGAAACCAGACCAAAAAATGCACATTTTGTACAATTCCATTTATACAAAATGTGCCAAGTAGGCAAATCCATAGAGACCAAAAGCAGATTTGTGGTTGCCAAGGGCTGGGGGGAGGGGAAGAATGATGAGTGACTTTTAATAGGTACAGGGTTTCTTTTTGGAGTAAAATATCCTTGAATTAGATAGTTGTGATAGTTGCATAACTCTGTGTATGCTAAGAACCAATGGATTTCACATTTTAAAAGAGTAAATTTTTTCATGCCTTATATCTTAAAAAAAAAAAAGAGAAATGACCCAGCTTTGGTAAGACAATTGTGGGGTCCCCCTTCTTCTATTAGCAGAAGGAGAGTGGCAGGATTCAGGGTTTTGCAGGGGTAAATAGTAACATGACAGAGAGAGAGAGTAACAGAGATTAATTCATAGATGAAATGTGTTGTTTGTTCTCAGTCAGTAGTAATGTCTTTGCTGCATGAGAAACCAAGAGCTGAAGTGTGGATCCTAGAACTAATTCAGCAGAAGCATCAGCAAGTTTTACAGTGGCAGCTATTGCCCTATGGCAAAAGTGGATAAACCTTTGCATCTAGGTCCTAGTATACAATGTTTTTTGGTGGGTCCCATGAAGCCTAAGCATTTGTCTGATGAACAAGTAGACAGAAGGCCTTTTTTTGTAGTTAGAAATGCCTAGGAAAGGAGACTACTGAAGAACTTCTTAAGGTTACAGAAGACCTGTTCATGTTTGGATTCCCAGAGGAGAGACTCTTTTACTATGGATTTAGTCAATTCATAAAGAGGCATCAAAATATCAGAAAAAACTTGATAACCATAACCTAAATATTCAGTGAAACCTAGAAATCCCCACAACTGTCTTACAATATGTGATTTTTGAGGAATCTGGCTACTTTCATTTAGTATAATGGTATCAAGTTTCATCCTTGTACAATATATCAGTACCTCATTCTTTTTGATAGTTACATATCATTCCATTGTATGTATGTACCACATATTTATCCACCTGTCATTGATGGACATTTGTGTTGCAAAGAGAAAGAGATGATATAGGAAGACAACTAGAAGGCAAGGAGTGGGAGCACTAACTAGGGAAATGAATCTAGTTTGTTGTTGCTTAACTTCATCAAATTTCTCCCTAGCTTTGGCTAAAGAATCTTTTAGTGATACAATTTCCAAATCAGAATTTTGTTTGAAGGCCTTTGCTTACCAATAAAAAACTGCTTCCCGTTGGGCCTGAGAAATATTATTCCATTTCTCTTCTAAGGAGCCTCACAAATAAATGATTTTGTTCAATTCAAATGTTCCCCCATTGAAATCCCAAGCTATCCTTTATGAAGTTATGCCATTTAGAGAAATAGGCACAGTTAAAATTATAATGAGAGGATATATATATCAGGAGATTTTCCTAGAGGAGGTGACAATTTAAAAGTATACAGCCCCATGAAAAGTAGCTACTTTTAGTTGAAATTACAATTTGTGTCTCAGCCCCCCCCAACCTAATGGTTAGCCACCTCTGAACACAGACCCAAGAATTTGTGCCACCAGGCAGATGGAAAGCCAAAGAGAATGCTCTCTCTGAATGAAAGCCAAGCTCTCAGGACAAAAATATCAGAATTAAAGAGAATTTTATCTTGTTTTACTGGTGACTCAAAACAGATTTCATCTGGTTGGAACCAGTCCATTGAGAATCAAAAACTCACTGGCTTGTGAGGCTTATAGGGCCTGCTTCACTGTTCTACCCGTAATTCTCGTTATAATAAATGACACCATTAAAAAACACAACACAGGGCTTCCCTGGTGGTGCAGTGGTTGAGAGTCCGCCTGCCGATGCAGGGGACACGGGTTCGTGCCCCAGTCCAGAAAGATCCCACATGCAGGGGAGCAGCTGGGCCCGTGAGCCATGGCTGCTGAGCCTGCCTGTCCACAAAGGGAGAGGCCACAATGGGAGGCCACAACAATGAGAGGCCCATGTACCACCAAAAAAAAAACCACAACACAACACAAAGTAGAGGCACAAAAGAGAGAAAAACTGTATGAATGGAAAGTCCTATTTATACCGAGGATGCCAAATAAATGTCAGCCGATATCAAAACCCAGGTAGCAAATGGAGAATAGACAAGGAACTTAAGAAACAGACAGTGGAGTTCATATCTGGTACTTACTTACAAAATCTCTGTGGACTTGACATGTAGTGAGCAGAAAAGCACAGGGCCCTACATGGGTGCGACACATCCAAGGCTGGGGTACTGTGGGATGGGCAATGTAAATCATGTCCGGGAGAAGCCTCTAGGAAAACCATAGAAATAAACTAAGATCACCCATATGAAAATAAACAGCTATTATTCAGACCTTGCTATAGCAAGGGAGTCAGCCATTATCACCTATGTTTGGCAGAGTTCAGAGGCTATCAGTGGAGTGGGAAAGCTTTCTCACAGGGGAGCCAAAAAAGAGGAGGCTTCAGGTATGCTCTTTTTAGAAGTGGTTGGCATGGAGAAGCTGGAAGCAGGCTAACAAGAAGCTGGAAATCTTATGTGATTGGTTTGGGAAGGACATTTGGTTTTTCCTGGTTGGTCCTGAGTTGGAAGTGGAACAAAATTAAGGAGACTGGCAGTCAATGACCAAGTTATGACCATTCTGTGCCAGTTGCTACAGAGATTATAGTTTGGCTTCCTGGGCTGGTTGCTGCAGTTTATGGTTTGGTTTCCTGGGCTTCTTACCTGTGTCAGAGTTCTATTGACATATATGATCTGGCCATTGTCTGTTTGTATATTCAGTCTGTCAGTGACAAGTACAAAAAGCATCAGAGCCCAGATAAATCAGAATCTGGCCATCTAGCTGTGGCCATAGGTACCCAAGGCAGACATTAAATTCTTTGCTCTCAGGGCAAAGTGCAGCCAGAGAGCAAAGCCAACAGGCAGGAGAACAGCAGGGCCCTGTAACACTAAGGTACTTCAGAAGATTGGACGCCCTCTCCTGCTGTGCCTGCCCTGTGAGAGAAAGGAACAGGGAGAGAAGTGGACTTCTCCAGGGTCTTTGTGGGGAGACCACTTGGGCACCTAACTTAGAGACATCAGAACTGTGGTAGTATCATTGCTGCCAGTTATGGGTTGCTATCAACCCACCGCCTCTCTGGGACTGAGGTAGTAACTCAGAGGGCAAGGGGATGACTTCACATGCTTTGGAAATCCTCAGTTTCCAAGGGCCACAGCTGAGGAGAGGTAGGACAGGGGGACCGACACTGTTCTCTTTAGTCTTGCACCCCAAAGGTTGCCCCTATGTTAATTCCTAGACTATCTCTGGGACTGGTGGGGCTACAACTGTGGACACGTGGGATCTACACAGGAACCCGAGAGAAAGCTCCACTCTGAATGGTACCTTGGCCATTCCAGCCTCCCAGTCTGTCCCTTCACGTCTGCCTGGGACCCCTGCAAGGCATGTCCCCTAGATTCCATGATCCACAAAGGCCCAGAGGTTGCAGGATATCTGTGTCCTCCCCTACTTATGCACTCTCTCCTCCCAGCACATACACTCCTGAATTTGGCAAGCCCCACCCAAAGTTTCAAGGGTGGGATCCAGGCTAGGTCCTTTGGACTGAAGTCGTGAAAATTAATGCTGCAGCTCCCATAGAAGCCTTGGTAAGGAGGCCTACTCTTTGGCTGCTCACATTTTTTTGCTTCACGTCTTATAGAAAACAGAGCCACCTGTCCAACTCCATCCCACGACCCCACCCAATCACAAAAGCTCAGTGTTTCAGACCTGAGGCAGAAGGCAAGAGAGAGAGGAGGGGAGGGGCTACTCACATGCTCCAGAAAATCACGGAGTTTGTCCTCAACAAAAAGCCCTTAGTTGTTCACAGGGAATGCACAGCAGTACAGTGGTGCTGTATCCTTGGAAATCACAAGTTGCTTAGGGGAATGCAGCCTGCCCATTGCCTCCTCTCTCCCCATGCTAGACAGTAACCCAAATTCCAATTAGAGAGAAGTAGATTAGACATCCCCAAGGCAGATTTCCATAGAACCTTTGAAAAGATGCAGGATTCAGAAAGACTGCAGGAGTTGTAGATATACCTCAATAGATGTTTCTCCAGGCCTCTGTTCTTCTCCCCGGATCTGTTCAGGATCATTTCTCTTGTTCAGGTTTCCTTCTTGTTTTAAGTGTTACAACCCTCCCAGGAACTGTTACACTTATTCTTCAAAAGCACAATAGCTACATCTGGTAGCTAGGATTGGTTGGGCTATGATTATTTTCGGCCCCAATAATTCTTCAGGAGGCTGTTATGTAGGTTACAGCATGCCTGGGCATTCAAACACTTGCTGGGGGTGTAAATTGAAGAACTCTTTCTGGAGGGAATCTTGGCAATGTGAAAATATCAAATGCATATACCTTTCACTCAGCATTTCTTATTGCTAAAAATCTCTATGGATGTTAATTCAACAAATATCTGAATGCCTACGATGTGACAGGCAATCTTCTAGGTTCTGGCTATACTTGCAAAAGTGCCCCAAGGTATATGGACAAAGATGTTCATTGAATCAGTTTGTAATAGCAAAGAAATAGAAACACGGCATCCATCAGTAAAGGCACAGTTAAATGACTCAATATGTCTACATGATTAAACACAAAACTGCCAATTAAAAACAGTTTTTTTAAAAAAATAAATAAAAATAAAAACAGAGTTTTTGGGCTTCCCTGGTGGAGCAGTGGTTGGGGGTCCGCCTGCTGATGCAGGGGACGTGGGTTCGTGTCCCGGTCCGGGAGGATCCCACATGCTGCGGAGCGGCTGGGCCCGTGAGCCATGGCCGCTGAGCCTGCACGTCCAGAACCTGTGCTCCGCAACGGGAGAGGCCACAACAGTGAGAGGCCCGCGTACCGCAAAAAAAAAAAAAAAAAACAACAGAGTTTTTGACATATACCAGTATATCATGGTATAGAAGGATCTCCAAGATAAATGAAGTGATTCAGTAAGACTGAATCACTATGCATAGCTGTATGCATAGTATTTTCCTTTATATAAATAAAAATGTATAAGACAATATGCAGAAACAAAAATCCACGTATATGCATATTTTCTTTCCAAGGAATCAAAAGAAACTGTTAACAGTGGTCATTTCTGAAGAGAGGAACTTTAGGGGAAGGTGGTTTTTACTTTTCTTTTTGTAATATTTCTGTATTTTAACCATGTTCATACATTAGTTTTACTTAGTAAAAAATGACAGTGGATGGAAGAATCAACTGGACAGTGAAATTATGGACTATTTTTTTCTTTATATTTCTCAATATTAGAGAAGAAAACATAAACATTACTTTTAAAGGGGCAGTGTTACTTTATGCCTTTGCACAGAGCATTACTATGCCCACTCAGTGACTATGATGGGTGATCAGCTTCCTCTTAGAACTGTATATGCTCTCTCTGGGATTTGCTTTCTCTATCTGCAAAACAGGCTGAAGGTGGGGCAATAAGATGATTTCTAAGGACTTATCCAACACTTGAATTTTATCAAAACCTTGTTCTGCCCACAACCAGACACTGTCCTAGTTGAGACCAAGAGCCCTTTCAGTAACCCCAGAAGGGACTGCAGAAGCCAATGGCTTAGTTCCTAAGGTCTTCCTTGCTCTTCCTGCTGTAGCCCATAAAAAAGTCAAGGTTTAACTCAAGTCCTCTTGGTTTCAGGGAGAAGCAAGGGCTTCTTTGTTTTCCAAATCAGAATAGGCTCAAGGACAGCTGTACATTCTCCCAAATCATGCTTCAGTATTTCCAATATTAATGTTGAAAAGTTGGGATGATAGTACTAACCTGCTTGTAGGTTAGACTCAAGACAGGGAGGAGCAGTCCTTTGATTTAAAATCTGAGAGCAAATTAAGTGTTAATATAAAGGCCTGGAGGCAATGGACCAGAACTAAAATTAATTGTCTGTTATAACTCCGCTTTCAAGAAACCCTTATCATTGATGTGTGAGCTTTGTTAAGTGAGCTAAAAAAAAAAAAGCCTAGGAGAATCACTTGTACACAGTGAATAGTCAATCAATGTTAGGTGAATTTTAATCTGGCTTTCCTCCTGACATAAGTTGAAGACCACTGATAAGGGTTCATGGTTATAGTTCTTAATTTTGTCTTTGTATAATGAAGCAGTGTAGAGGAAAGTTTGCTTACAAAGGGTTAACAGTTAACCTTTGAACAACATGGGTTTGAACTACACAGGTCCACTTTCAGGAAGATACTTTTCAATAAATATGTACTACAGTACCATACAATCTTCAGTTGGTTGAATCCTTGGACGCAGAATCTCAGATACTGAGCGCTGACTAAAAGTTACACACTGACGTTTGACTGCACAGAGGGTCAGTGACCCTAACCCCTGTATTGTTCAAGCATCAATGGTATTCCTCTTTCTTCTTCTCCCTGGGACATGTGGCCCTTCAGAAGCAACTTTGGATTAATAGATGATGACATAATTTCACTATTCTTAGTTTTACAGCTCAGCTTTCTCTTATAGTAAGGTCTTGAGTGTGTAGAATGTCTTTTCCATGACAGTCTCTAAGGCAATTCACTTATACGTCCATAATCTTCTCACTACTCATAGAACATGAGAAGGAATGAGGAGGGAGAAATGGAGGACCAGAAGCTCATACAGCTAATGACTAATCTGGAATAAGCACTTCCCACAGTTATCCCCCTGGACTCAGTGCTGAACAAGAGGCAAAAATGCCCAGCTTCCAGTTTCTCCCTGGAAGAGATTTGACTGCCTAATGTCCCTGCATTTTCAGCTGCTGGCTGAAGGTCAGGCTTCTTATTAGCCTACATCCGGGAGCTGATAGAACAGGCAATTAATAGTCTTCCAGGAGCCCAAACAGGCATGTGGGCACTTCATGTGCCTTCTCCAACCACCTCCAGTGATAAAACCTAGAAGGAGTTGGACCACATATCTAGTGCCCCAGCCTTTATATCTGTACCATAGGGACTGGCTTCTAACTAGCCTATCTCTGGGAGTTGACAGGGCCCAGCATTTGCTAGTCTTCTGGGACCACGGAGAACTAAGAGGTGGCTTTAATCAATAATCGTTAGTCTTCTGGGAATTTAAACAGCTGGGTGGGCACTTCCTATACCTCCTCAGCCTAGCTTGTTCAAGAGAGAGAACCAGCCCTCCAGCTAACCCACCTGTCTCTGAGAGCTGACACAACCTAGAATTCGCTAGGCCCCTGGGCGTGATCAAAAGCAAAACAAGTTAAAATAGTGTGTGGTCTGAACGAGAGTGTAAGTATTTGTAATAGATCCTCTCTCTAGCAGAGTGCAGAGTGAGTGGGTGATAAACTCCAGCTCCCAGCTTCTCCATGAGAAGAGAAGGAATTGGACCACACATCTAGCACCCTGGCATTTCTAGCTGCTACTCAAGGGACTGGCTTCTGTCTTATCTGTCTTGGGACACTGATGGGACTTGGCATATCCTAATTTCCTGGGGCCACTAAGAACAAAGATGGTGGTTTGAACAAGCACAAAGGTTTTTGAGACACCCAGAACCTCTGGCTGTTCTGATTGGCAAGATTCATATCTTAACATGAGGCCAGTGGTGGGTAAATAACATTTTTTTAAATTTTATACAATTTTAAAAGGTTACTTTATAGTTATTACAAAATATTGGCTATATTCCCCCATGTTGTACAATAACATCCTTAAGCCTATCTTACACCCAATAGTTTGTACCTTCCACTCCCCCAATAATAATGTAACAGGGAAGAACCTTTGTATTCTATTACAAGTTAATCACTAAAGGGATGTTGCCTGTAAGCTTAAATTATACATTATAGCCCATCTCTGGGAACCCCGCCTTCCAGTTAATGAGCTTTAACTAAAATACCTTTGTTTAGCTCACAGGAAACATCCTGACCAGGCCCACCTGTGAATGACTGCAGGAAGGGAAGAAATTAACACATCCCCTCCAGAGGCTGAACGGAATCAGGAAATGTTTGACTTTACTCCCTCCCCTTTTAGCAAAAAAGAAACCTGAATTCTAACTCAGGCAAGATGGTTTTTTGGGACATGAGTCACCATCGTCTCAGTCTGCTGGCTTTTTGAATAAAGTCATTATTCTTTGCCCCAACAGTTCATCTGTTTATTGGCCTGTTGTGCAGTGAGCAGTAGGAGCATAGACTTGGTAACAAATTTTGGTACAGCCAGCCAGGAGCCTTGCTGCTCAGGGCCAGCTGGCCCTAGTTAGGGAATTTGGGGATAAGGCCTGAGCAACTGCCAGGACTACTTGTCCTGAAGATCATCCCTTCAAAATTCCCCAAAGCAGCACCGGCTGCCCCAGCACTAGGCAGTTGGAGCAAGGAATTGACATTTGGGAGCCAACAGGCTCCACAGAGTAGGGTAAGTCACTCCAGTGTGTACAGCCAGAAACTTTATTTCCTTCTGTTTGGGTTTTTTTCTCCAGAATAAGCCAATTTGTTTTGTATTTGAGTGGGGTATCCTGTTGGAGAGAGGACAGAGTTGTTGGACTTCTACCTGATTTGTGAACTGGTTCGTTTGTTTCTTTGGATAGCATTTGTGTGTGCAGCTTGTGTTTTGTTTGTCTTGAATTTCTGTCTCTAAAAATAGGGAATGTTTCAACTATCCCTAAAGAAAGTCCTCTGAGGTGCATTTTGGATAAGTGCTCTGATCACAGCTATAAACCCATGGGTGAGAGGAAGATGATATTTTATTGTAACAATGTGTGGCCACAGTACCTGTTAGGATCTCCACAAGGGGTTTAGGCAGGTTTATCCTGGGACCCTGTGCACCATGTACTGCTATCCTTGCTGTGTTAGTTATGTCATTTATGGTCTCTCGTGTCGTTGGTATATGTAAAAACCCAAGACTAAACTTGAGGGTTTATTTAGGGTTTTCTGTTTTTCCTTTGGGTTTTTTGTTACATTTTGTTTGGTGCTGTTTCTCCATTTACAGCCAAATCAGTTTTGTGATATTTAAAATTTTTACTGATGTCAAATGGAGGAAAGGAACAGAAAAAAAACTTCTTGTCCAAGAGTGGGACATTCCCGGGAAGAAAAGGAAGGTTCCAGTTGTTTCCTAAAATCACCAAAAGATAGAAATAGAAGTGTATTTTCCATAAATATTAGTAGAAAGGGCTTAGCCATCTAGACAGGTGACCTTGATTTGTCCCATCTGCCAGAAACCCAATTTGAATCCAACCTCTTTTGTAACTGATGGGTTTTACAATGTTGTACCTGACTCATGGCTGAAATTTTGGAGTGGGAACTATGAGGTCCCTGTGTTTGTGTGTTTGTAAATGTTATAGATGTGTGGCATTGCCAAAATTAATTTGTAAAAGAGCTCTGTTTAACTGGCCTAAAGGAAATTAAGCACTTACATAAATACTCATATATAAAAGAAACTGGCCAGAATTAATCTTGGGCTCATGTGATCTAGGAAATATTCAGTATTGAATTAATATTTTGTATTAAATTTAGCTTAAGCCTGTTGGTTTGATTAATATAGTAATGTCTTTAGAGTTATCAACATTAAGTGTAATACTTTTATTGTACCTAGGTTTACTAGAAATCAAATAAGACTTATTCCTGTTACAAAGTTAGTCAGCAAGAAAAGTAACAATATGACAAAGGTTTTAAGTAAATAAAATAGAGGTAAATGAGGTAAGAGTTTTAGGTAAACTCTATAGGAATAATTATGTTTTGGGAATGTCTATCTAAAATAGTCTCTCTTCTTTTATTTATATATTTTATTTTTTTTAAACAATAAAAATTTATTGACTATCTACTAGCCTTACATCACAAGGTATTATGTCATAAGTAGGGTTTGTATATGAAGAAAATACAATCATTAAAATAAATGCACTGTATTTCTTTATTTTGAATTTTTATTTCTCCTTTTTAAATTTATTTATTAACATCTTTATTGGAGTATAATTGCTTTACATTGTTGTGTTAGTTTCTGCTGTATAACAAAGTGAATCAGCTATATGTATACATATATCTCCATATCCCCTCCCTCTTGTGTCTCCCTCCCACCCTCCCTATCCCACCCCTCTAGGTGGTCACAAAGCACTGAGCTGGTCTCCCTGTGCTAAAAATAGTCTCTCTAGATTTTCATAACTTTAAACTAAGTTAAATGGAGAGAATGCATTGACTCTCTGGGTCATTGCAAATAGGATAAAATATTAGAACATTAATTGCTGGGCAGGTCTAAGTTTACCTACCTTTGCCTCCTTGAGGGAGGATGACTAAAGCATAAGTTGTCAATCAGGAAATGCTAGTATGACAGTTTATAATTACTTGCTTCTTGGTTTTCACTAGAGATTAAAGTTTTAAGGTTAAGAATTATAAGGGAAATAGTTTAGTATGCAAAGATGTAAGATGTGTGTTTTCAGCAAACAAGGTATGAGGAATGAAATGCATTTTTGTTAAAGGGGAAAAGGTGTTTCTGTCCTAGAGCTGGTTGTTTCTGAATGGAAAAGAAAGTGAGGAACAGACTAATATGGATATAATATGGATACAGAAAATTGTGGAAGGTTTGTCTAGGAGGAAAACTGAAAGAGTTGTGTGTGTGGTCAGGATTGGCTAAGATAAGACTGAACTTAATTTAGAAAATGAATTTCAAACTAGAAAATGAATTTTAAAGGCAAAGTGGTACAAAACCTGAATTTGGTTCTCTAAGAGGACAAAGTTTTCTTAAAATATTGAACTGCTTTTGGTAATTGTGAATTTCTTTAAGTGATCTGTATTTGCCATTGATCTTTTATTATCACTGGTTAAAACTTTTTGATATTTTTGACAAACTTCCCAAAGATCAAATTCTAAATGAAGTTCATTCGACCTCTAGCTAAATTTGAGGTTTTCCAAAGGGTCCCTGGAACACCTCAGATTGTTTTCTTTCTATTGCTGAGAGGAATATTAAACTAATTAGGCTTATTTGGTATATTAAATTATGTGGGAAGCATTATCAAATAAATGGTGATAACATTTCTTAGATTGTATCATATGGGTAAACATTAATATACACATTCTAGAAACTATATGGAACTCCTGGGCTTCCCTCGTGGCACAGTGGTTAAGAATCCACCTGCCAAGGCAGGGGACATGAGTTCGAGCCCTGGTCCGGGAAGATCCCACATGCCATGGAGCAACTAAGCCCATGGGCCACAACTACTGAGCCTGTGCTCTATAGCCTGAGAACCACAGCTACTGAGCCCGCATGCCTAGAGCCTGTGCTCTGCAACAAGAGAAGCCATGGCAATCAGAAGCCCATACACTACAACGAAGGGTAGCCCCTGCTTACCGCAACTAAAGAAAGCCTGCATGCAGCAAAGACCCAACACAGCCAAAAATAAAATAAATTAATTAAAATTTATTTTAAAAGACTATATGGAACTCCTAAAATGCTGATGTATCCTGGTAAATGATCAGTCATAATTTTAGTAATTATCTTAAAATGTTTTATGTCACAGCAGTAACCAAGTTTCTTTTCAATTGCATTGCAATCCTGGTTGGTTGATGCCAAAGCAAAAAGGCTTCCTTTTAATGGTTAGAGATGATCAATTGGTATTCCTGGTTTTACAGTGGCTTTTGAATAACTCTATAACAAGTTGTGAAGAAGTGGGGAAGAACGATGAAATCCTTTGTGTGCCAGCATGTGTGCTATTACATCAGGGAAAATAAGAAAATGGAATGAGACTGAGGGTATGTTTCTTCAAATCTTAACTCCTCTGGCTGAGCTCAGGACTTCCCCTCCTTCTAGGGCTCAATTAGAAAATCCTGTGTTAGTTTCTGGGGCACAGGGAATTGGTCTGGTATCATAATTTGAGACCTGACAGGGCACCCAATTTGGGCCAGGAGCCACTCCCAGGGCAAGGTAATTTCCATTGCCGTTATCTCACATAGGGGGTTAAATGCAAATAATCAGCCAGATGGGTTTCTCAGGCATTTTAATTGGAAAGATTGCAACCCTCCTTTATAGGGAGGATCCTCTACACCTGAAGCCCACTTGGCAGTACCCAGCTGAACAAAATTAGGACCCCAATGAGGGAAGAATGCCCTTATTAGAGCACTACTTATTAGTGCATCTTGGCAGGGCTTTGAAAAGGGGAACCAAAGCAAAAGAGTTTGAACAAAATTCAAGAGACTCAAAATAAAAATCCTTTCCAAAAATTCAGAGAGGTCTTATCAGGCCTACAGACATCATCTTAATGCAGATCCTGAAGCCCCCTAAAATATTAGAATGGTAAATTTGACCTTTATTTTGGGCAAAGTGCCTCAGATATCAGGTGAAAGTTGCAAAAATTAGACGGTGCACTTGGAATAAATCCTTATCAATTGGTAGATGTTGCTTTTAAAGTGTTCAACAGGGAGCAACAACAGAAGAAATAAGATGCAAAATGAAACACCACTTTTTGGCAGTGGTATTGGATTCCTGGACGCTGAGTAACTGAAGAGAGGTAAGCCACTATTGGGGAAGGAACAATGTGCTTCTGTAAGGAGGAAGAACATTGGAGAACAGATTGCCCTAGGCTGAAACATAAGAAGAAAATAAAAGACAAGAACCTCTCATATGGTAGAAAGGGGAAGATTCTGAAGAATGAAGAGGCCCAGGGGCTCCCTTGGACTTGAGGCAACTAATTCCCCACAGGAGCCCCCAGTAAAATTGACAGTGGAGAATGAGCTGATTAACTTTTTGATAGACTTCACCCTAAAGTTTTTCACCAGAACAGCTTGACAGAGTCCCACCAGAACACACTTTAAGCCTACAGATGGTGTTCATGAAAACTCCAGGAAAGGAAACAGAGCTCTCCCCCACCCTCAAGGTCTACAAAAGGGTAAGACCAGAAGTATGTATTAACAGCAGCCCAGGGAAGGCCAAAAACACATGGCCAATAGTAATCCCATTAAAAAGGGATGCTGGGACACCTAATCTAAAACAACATCCTCTGAGGCAAGAGGAGCACTTCTCCCACAGATTGACTTGTCACTACCAGCCAGTGTATTCCTAGCCAGTGTATTCCTTGTGTCTGCCCCTCCAGGACGTCTACAAAATTGGTGGTATTGGTACTGTCCCTGTGGGTTGAGTGGAGACTGGTATTCTCAAACCTGGCATGGTGATCACGTTTGCTCCAGTCAATATTACAACTGAACTAAAGTCTGTTGAAATGTACCATGAAGCTTTGAGTAAAGCCCTTCCTGGGGACAATGTGGGCTTCAATGTCAAGGACATATCTGTCAAAGATATTCGTTGTGGCAATGTGGCTGGTGACAGTAAAAGTGACCACTGATGGAAGCAGCTGGCTGCACAGCTCAAGAGATTACTTGAACGATCCAGGCCAAATCAGTGCTGGATATGCACCTGTGCTGGGTTGTCACACAGCTCACATTGCTTGCAAGTTTGCTGAGCTGAAGAAGATTGATTGTTATGGGGAAAAGCTGGAAGACGGCCCCAAATTCTCGAAAACTGGTGATGCTGCCATTGTTGATATGGTTCCTGGCAAGCCCATGTGTGTTGAGAGCTTCTCTGACTGTCCTCTGGGCCATTTTTGCAGTTCGTGACATGAGCCAGACAGTTGCTGTGGGTGTGAAAGCAGTGGACAAGAAGGCAGCTGAAGCTGGCAAGGTCACCAAGTCTTCCCAGAAATCTCAGAAGTCTAAATGAATATTATCCCCAATACTTGCCACCCCAGTCTTAATCAGTGGTGGAAGAATGGTCTCAGAACTGTTTGTTTTAATTGGTCATTTAAGTTTAATAGTAAAAGACTGGTTAATGATAACAATGCATCATAAAATCTTCAGAAGGAAAGGAGAATGTTTTGGGGACCATTTGTTTTGTGTGTGGCAAAGTTATTAGTTTTTAAAATCAGTACCTAATTGGTTAAAGCCCTCCTTAAGGAAATTATCCCCTGATTTGGATTAAGCCATTGGAACTACATTCATCCTGGAGCCCACAGTCAACAGGAAAAACCAAGAAAATGAATAGTAACTTAACTTGGGATAAGGCCTTGCCAGTTGCTCTGATATTGATCAGTGTCTCCTTCTAAGAAGCAAGCTTAAATTAAGCCCTTTTGAAATATTGCATGGTAGGCCATTCCAGGTGTCTGCCCAGGTGAGAGAATCTATAAGTGCTCTAAAAGAACTAGCAGTTGCCAAATACATTAAAACTTTGGGCACTATACTAACCTCTGTTCATGAGTTTGCCTCCAACAAGTCTGCATATCCAACTGAAGTAGATGGTAATTTCAATGCAGCTGGAGAAGGGTTAATCAATTTGTTTAACTTTGTCCAAATAATTACAACAGGAATTTAGTGTTCGTATTAGGAACTGGAACCAACACCCCAAGTTCAATTACAAATTAGACAGAGTGCTAAGGGGTTTCATCAGGTTCAAATAGTTGTAGCTAAAAAAAGACTGACTAAAGATTATAAGGAATATTTGTCACCTCCATTCAGCAGGAAGTAGCCAGAGTGGTCTTTGTCCCTTTTCCCACAAGACTGTGGAATGGACATTGACAGTGCAGAATTGTAACAGAGAAGAATCTTTGTATTCTATTACAAGTTAATAACTAAAGGGATGTTGCATGTAAGCTTAAATATACATAATGGCCCATCTCTGGAACCCTGCCTCCCAGGTAATGAGCATTAAGCTAAGCTACTTTTGTTTAGCTCACAGGAAATATCCTGACCAGGCCCACCTGTGAATGACTGCAGGAACACATCCCCTCCAGAGGCTGACCAGAATCAGGAAATATTTTACTTGATTCCATCCCCTTTCAGAAGAAGCCTGAATTCTAACTCAGGCAAGATGTATTTTGGGGACGTGAGTCCACTATCTTCTTGGTCTGCTGGCTTTCTAAATAATGTCATTATTCCTTGCTCCAACAACATATCTCTTGATTTACTGGCCTGTTGTGAAGCAAGCAGTATAAGCTTGCACTCAGTAACAATAACTTTTAATTCTACTATAAAAGATAAAAGTATTAAAAACAATTATAAATTATGTTAATGATACATATCAATAGTGTGTAATGAGTGAGGAGGAGAGCTAAAGCTGAGACTTTTTGTATGCAAGTGAAGTTGTTATCAACTTACTTTAAGTTCTTATCAGCTTAAAGTAGACTATTATAGCTCTAAGATATTTTAGGTAAGCCCCTATGTGACCACAAAGGGAATACCTATAGAAGTTACACAAAATAAAAAAAAGAAAATCAAAATCTATCAATACCAAAAAAAAAAACCCAATGGGAAGACAAAGGAAGATAGAAAGAGAGAAAAAGAGGGACAAAAGAATAACAAGACAAACAGAAAAGAGCTAACAAAATGGCAATAGTAAATCCTTTCCTATTAATAATTACATTAGATGTAAATGAACTAAATTCCCCAATAGGGAGAGTTACTGAACGGATTAAATAAGAAAGATCCAACTTTATGCCATCTGTAAGAAACTCACTTTAGATTTAAGGATACACATAGGCTGAAAATGAAGGAATGGAAAAAGATATTAGCCACTCCTGCTTTGTTTTCTTTTTATTATGAGACACAGACTTTAAGTCAAAAACTGTTTCTAGAGATAAAGACATTATATAATAAAAGGGTCAATTCAACTGGAAGATATGACAATTCCAAATACACACGTGCTCTGATGTTGAGTGCGTAAGTACACTGACAAACTGAAAGGAGAAATTGAAATAAAATAATAGGAGATGTCAGTAAACCCACTTTCAATAATAAATAGAACATTCAGACAGAAAGTCAATAAAGAGCAGAACAGAGCAATGCTGCATACCAAATGGACCTAAGGGACATATACAGAACTTATCATACAACAGCAGAAGAATACATTTAAAGTGCACATGGAACATACACTAGGATAGGTCACATATTAGATCACAAAATAAATCTTAACAAATTTAAGAAGATTAAAATCATACCATGGATCATTTCCTACCACAATGGAATAAAACTAGAAATCAATAGCGGCAAGAAAATGGGAAAATTCACAAATATGTGGAAACTAAATAACACACTATTTAACAACCACTGGGTAAAAGAGGAAATCAAAAGGGAATTTTTAAAAATATCTGAAGACAAAAGAAAATGAAAACACAACTTACCAAAACCTACAGGATGCAGCAGAAGCAGTACCAAAAGGGACTTCTATAGTAATAAAGGCCTACATTAAAAAAGATCTCAAATAATCTAACTTTATACCTTAAGGAATTATAAAAAGAACAAAATAAACCCAAAGTTAAAATAGGGAAGGAAATAATAAAGATTTAGCAGAATTTTTTAAACTAGAAAAACAATAGAAAAAGTCAACAAGACTTTGATTCTCTGAGTATTGATATTCATTGGACAGTTAGATGAAAATGAATTGCAAATTATTAATGAGTCACAAATAAGACCTATTTCTTGAAAATGGAATAAACATCGACTAATACTCCTATAATAACTATTACACTATTAAAAGAGGTAAGGCCCCTGAAAAAAAAATTTTTGGAAGAGATGGATTTTAGAAAAAAAATGAACAATAATGACAAACCCTTAGCTAGATTAAATTAGAAAAAGAGAAAAGACTCAAAATCAATTGGAAATGACAAAAGAGACATTACAATGGATGCCTCCAAATTTAAAAATATCATAAGGAACTATTATGAACAATTATATGCCAACAAATTGGATAAACTACAATAAATTCCTAAAAATGTACAACCTAACAAGAATGAGTCAAGAAGAAATAGAAAGCCTGAACAGACCAATAAAAATATAAGGAGATTGAAGTAGTAATCAAAAGCTTCCCAAAAAAGAAAAGCCCAGGCCCAGTTGGCTTCACTGCTGAATTCTATCAAATATTCAAAGAAGACTTAATGCTAATTGTTCTTAAATTCTTCCAAAAAATAAAAGTAAAAGGAATACTTCCAAATTTATTTTATGAGGTCAGCATTGCCCTGACACTAAAGCCAAAGATATGACAAGAATAGAAAACTATAAGCCAACATCTCTGATGAATATAGATGCAAAAATCCTCAATACAATACTACCAAACTGAATTCAACTCATCAAGTAGATTACACACCATGACCAGGTGAGGTTTATTCCTGAGATGAAATGTTGGTTTAACATATGAAAATCAATCAATATGATATACCATATTATCCGAATAAAGGATAAAAATCACACAATTATCTCAATAGAAGCAGAAAATAGTTTGTTCAACATACATTCACAGTAAAAATTCTAAACAAAATAAGAATAGAGGGAACTTTCGTTACCAAAATGAAAGCCATTTAGAAAAGCCCACAGCTAGCATCCTAATCAATGGAGAAAAACTGAAAAGCTTTTCCTCTAAGATTGAGTACAGGGCAAGAATCTCCACTTTGCCATTTCTATTTAAATAGTACTGAAGTACTAGTAAGAACTAGACAAGAAAAAGAAATAAAAGGCCTTCAAATCAGAAAGGAAGAAATAAAATTATCTTTCTTTGTAGATGACATGATCCTATATGTGGAAAACCCTAAAGAGTCCATAAACAAAAACTGTTACAAGAAATAAATGAATTCAGTAAAATTGCAGGATACAAAAATCAACATATAAAATCAGTTGTATTTCTTCATGCCAACAATGACTAATCTGAAAAGGAAATAAAGAAAACAATCCCATATACAATAGCATCAAAAAGAATAAAACACCTAGGAATAAAATTACCTGAGGAAGTGAAAGATCTGTACACTGAAAACGATAAAACATTAATGAAAGAAATTGAACCAGACACAAATAAATGGAAAAATATCCTGTGTTCATGAAGTGAAAGAGTTAATATTGTTAAAATGTCCATACTATCCAAAAAGACTTAGAGATTCATTGTAATCCCTAACAAAATTCCAAAGGTGTTTTCACAGAAATAGAAAAAAACAATTTAAAAATTGGTATAGAACCACAAAAGGCCCTGAATAACAAAAGCAATCTTGAGAAAGAAAAACGAAGTTGAAGACATCACACTTTCTGATCTCAAATTATATTACAAAGCTATAGTAATCAAAACAGTGTGGTACTGGTATAAAAACAGGCATGTAGACCAATGGAACAGAATAGAGAGTCCAGAAATAAACCCAAGTACATATGCTCAATTAATTTTTGACAAAGTTGCCCAGAACACACAATGGAGAAAGGATAATCTCTTCAATGAATGGTATTGGGAAAACTGTATATCCACATGCAAAAGACTGAAACTGGGCCCTTTCTTATACCATGCACAAAAAACCAACTCAAAATGGATTAAAGACTTAAATGTGTGACTTGAAAGTAACAAAAGCACTAAGAAGAAAGTTTATAGAGATAACCACCTACATTTACAAAGAAGAAGATTTCAAATAAACAACCTAAATTTACCCTCAAGGAACTAGAAAAAAAGAACAAAGCCCAAAGTTAGCAGAAGGAAGATAATAATAAAGATTAGATACAAATAAGAAATAGAGAATATTAAAAATTGACAATCTAAAATATGATACAAATGAACTTATTTACAAAATAGAAACAGACTCACAGACAAAGAAAACAAAATTATGGTTACCAAAGGGGAAAGGGTGGGGAGTTTGTGATTAGGAGATACAAACTACCATATATAAAACAGATAAACAACAAAGTCCTAGTGTATAACACAGGGAACTATGTTCAATATCTTGCAATAACCTATAATGGAAAATAAAATGAAAAAGAATATATATATATAAATCACTTTTGCTGTACACCAGAAACACAACATTGTAAATCAACTATACTTCAATTTTAAAAAAGAAAATGTAGTATAATATATACATAAATAGAATATTATTCAGCCTTAAAAAAAAGCAAGAAATCCTGCCATTTGCCATACCATGGATGAACCTGAAGGACATTATCCTAAGTGAAATAAGCTAGACACAGAAGTACAAATACTATACCACTTATATGAAGGATCTAAACTAGTCAAACTTATGGAAGCAGAGAGTAGAATGCTGGTTTCCAGGGTCTGGTGGGAAGATGGAAATGGGGAGATGTTAGTCAAAGTGTATAAAGCTTCAGTTATGCAAAATGATTAGAGATCTACTCTACAACGTGGTGCCTAGAGTTAATACTGTATTGTATACTTAAAAATTGGCTAAGTGGTAGATTTTATTTTAGGTGTTTCAAAATAATAACAACAATAATGGTGGTGGTGGTGGTAGTAATAGTAGTAGGTAAAGAAGGTAAGATGAAACTTTTGTAGGTGATGGATATGTTTATTGACATAGACTGTGATGATTGTTTCACAGATGTATCTCCAAACACATGAAATTGTGTACATTAAGTATAGCTATTTGTATGTCAATCATACTTTAATAAAGTGGTTAGAAAGGAATAAAAGAAAAGGGAAAAAGGAAAACTATGAGAATTTGTTACTAGTAGACCTGCACTTCAAGAAATGCTAAAATATGTTCTTCAGACTGAAGGAAAATGACACCAGGTTGAAACAGAGACACTCAGAATAGAATGAAGATTATTGAAAATTATGTCTCTGGATAAATAGAAAAGATAATTTTTTTCTTTGCTATTTACCTTTTTTTTATGAGTCACACACTAATTATAGCAAAAATTATAATGTTGACTTGTGGGATTTATTATCTATTTAAAAGTAATAAATATAACAATTGTAATATCAATGAGGGGAGATGTCAAGCATATGAACTTATACAGTTGCAGGGTTTCCATTTTTTTACATTAAATGATATAACACTAGCCATAAGTGTATTGTAAAATGTTTAGAATGTATATTATAATGCATAGAGAAACCTTTGGATATTTAAAATAAAAAATCAAAGGTAAATTAAGTGACACTAGAAAATATTCAAATAATCTAAATAAAGGAAGGGAAGGAGGAACAGAGGGAAAAAACAGAGGAGACATGTAGAAAAGAAATAATAAGATTGTAAGAAGATGTCCAACCATATAAATAACACCACTAAATATTAATGGATAATAAATTTGTATACTTTTAAGACACTAGTTTTGTGGTAATTTGTTAGAGTAGAAATAGGAAAGAAATACAACTTATATCAATGAACAAATTTAAATTGGTAAAAATATTCTTCCCACAAAGGAAAGTCCAGGCCCAGATGACTTCAGTGGTGGATTAAATCAAATATTTAAATAAGAAATATTAACAATCCTACACAAATATTAGAAAGTGGGGGGGTGGTAACACTTACTAACCCATTTCATGAGGTATTACTCTGATACCACATCACAAGATTATAGAACTACAGAACAATATTCATGATGACCAGAAATGCAAAATTCCAATAACAATTTAGTAAATTGTATCCAATAATATATAAAAATCATAATTCATTATGGCCAAATGGAATTTATGGCAAGAATTTAAGTTTAGCTAGTTCAAGATGGCACCATAGGAAGATTCTGAAACTCCCTTCTCACTCACACACTGAGTCTAAAGCTACATATGGAACAATTTCTTCCTAAAAAGACAAAGTCTGGCTGAGTGATGACTACACATTGGGCAAAGGAAAAGAAAACCACATCAAAACAGGTAGGAGGAGTGTTCTTGTCCCTGTGGTGAGCCACAGCCACCCGCGCCTCTGCAGGAGACCCTCAAACACTAGCAGTCTGAGCCGTGTGGATGAACGGCTCTTGGTGCTGCAGCCAGGAGTCATTGCTGTTCCTCTGAGGTGGGAGAGACAACGTCAGGACACTGGTCCACAAGAGACCTACCAGCTCCACATAATACCAAATGGCGAAAATCTCCCAGAGATCTCCATCTCAACACCAAAACCCAGCTTCACTCAACGACCAGCAAGCTACAGTGCTGGACACCCTATGCCAAACAACTAGCAAGACAGGACCACAACCCCACCCATTAGCAGAGAGGCTGCCTAAAATCAAAATAAGTCCACAGACATCCCAAAACACACCACCACACATGGACCTGCCCACCAGAAAGACAAGATCCAGCCTCATCCACCAGAACACAGGCACTAGTCCCCTCCACCAGGAAGCCTACACAACCCACTGAACCAACTTTAGCCACTGGGGACAGACACAAAAAACAATGGGAATTACGAACCTGCAGCCTGCAAAAAGGAGACCCCAAACACAGTAAGATAAGTAAAATGAGAAGACAGAAAAACACACAGCAGATGAAGGAGCAAGATAAAAACCCACCAGACCTAACACATGAAGTGGAAATAGGCAGTCTACCTGAAAAAGGATTCAGAATAATGATAGTAAAGATGATCCAAAATCTTGGAAATAGAATAGACAAAACGCAAGAAACATTTAACAAGGACCTAAAGATGAAACAGGCAATGATGAACAACACAGTAAATGAAATTAAAAATACTCTAGATGGGATCAATAGCAGAATAACTGAGGCAGAAGAACGGATAAGTGACCTGGGAGATAAAATAGTGGAAATAACTACTGCAGAGCAGAATAAAGAGAAAAAAATGAAAGAACTGAGGACAGTCTCAGAAACTTTTGGGACAACATTAAACGCACCAACATTCGAATTATAGGGGTTCCAGAAGAAGAAGAGAAAAAGAAAGGGACTGAGAAAATATTTGAAGAGATTATAGCTGAAAACTTCCCTAATATGGGAAAGGAAATAGTTAATCAAGTTCAGGAAGCACAGAGAGTCCCATACAGGATAAATCCAAGGAGAAGTACGCCAAGGCACATATTAATCAAACTGTCAAAAATTAAATACAAAGAAAGCATATTAAAAGCAACAAGGGAAAAACAACAAATAACACACAAGGGAATCCCCATAAGGTTAAGAGCTGATCTCTCAGCAGAAACTCTGCAAGCCAGAAGCGAGTGGCAGGACATACTGAAAGTGATGAAGGAGAAAAACCTGCAACGGAGATTACTCTACACAGGAAGGATCTCATCAGATTTGATGGAGAAATTAACAGCTTTACAGACAAGCAAAAGCTGAGAGAGTTCAGCTCCACCAAACCAGCTTTACAACAAATGCTAAAGGAACTTCTCTAGGCAAGAAACACAAGACAAGGAAAAGACCTACAATAACGAACTCAAAATAATTAGGAAAATGGGAATAGGAACATACATGTCAATAATTACCTTAAATGTAAATGGACTAAATGCTCCCACCAAAAGACACAGATTGGCTGAATGGATACAAAAACGAGACCCATATATATGTTGTCTACAAGAGACCCACTTCAGACCTAGAGACACATACAGACTGAAAGTAAGGAGATGGAAAAAGATATTCCATACAAATGGAAACCAAAAGAAAGCTGGAGTAGCAATTCTCATATCAAAGGAAATAGACTTTAAAATAAAGATTATTAGAAGAGTCAAAGAAGGACACCACATAATGATCAAGGGATCGATCCAAGAAGAAGATATAACAATTGTAAATATTTGTGCTCCCAACATAGGAGCACCTCAATACATAAGGCAAATACTAACAGCCATAAAAGGGGAAATCGACAATAACACATTCGTAGTAGGGGACTTTAACACCCCACTTCCACCAATGGACAGATCATCCAAAATGAAAATAAATAAGGAAACACAAGCTTTAAATGATATATTAAGCAAGATGGACTTAATATGTACAGGACATTCCATTCAAAACCAACAAAATACATATTTTTCTCAAGTGGTCATGGAACGTTCTCCAGGATAGATCATATCTTGGGTCACAAATCAAGCCTTGGTAAATTTAAGAAAATTGAAATTGTATCAAGTATCTTTTCCGACCACAACACTATGAGACTAGATATCAATTACAGGAAAAGATCTGTAAAAAATACAAACACATGGAGGCTAAACAATACACTACTTAATAGCGAAATGATCACTGAAGAAATCAAAGAGGAAATAAAAAAATACCTAGAAACAAATGAAAATAGAGACACGACGACCCAAAATCTATGGGATGCAGCAAAAGCAGTTCTAAGAGGGAAGTTTATAGCAATACAATCCTACTTTAATAAACAGGAAACATCTCGAATAAACAACATAACCTTGCACCTAAAGCAATTAGAGAAATAAGAACAAAAATACCCCAAAGTTAGCAGAAGGAAAGAAATGATAAAGATCAGATCAGAAATAAATGAAAAAGAAATGAAGGAAATGATAGCAAAGATCAATAAAACTAAAAGCTGGTTCTTTGAGAAGATAAACAAAATTGATAAGCCATTAGCCAAACTCATCAAGAAAAGAAGGGATAAGACTCAAATCAATATAATTAAAAATGAAAAAGGAGAAGTAACACCTGACACTGCAGAAAAACAAAAGATCATGACAGATTTCTACAAGCAACACTATGCCAATAAAATGGACAACCTGGAAGAAATGGACAAATTCTTTGAAATGCACAACCTGCCAAGACTGAATCAGGAAGAAATAGAAAATATGAACAGACCAATCACAAGCACTGAAATTGAAACCGTGATTTAAAATCTTCCAACAAAAAAAGCCCAGGATCAGATGGCTTCACAGCCGAATTCTATCAAACATTTAGAGAAGAGGTAACACCTATCCTTCTCAAACTCTTCCAAAATATAGCAGAGGGAGGAACACTCCCAAACTCATTCTACGAGGCCACTATCACCCTTATACCTAAACCAGACATGGATGTCACAAAGGAAGAAAACTACCGGCCAATATCACTGATGAACATAGATGCAAAAATCCTTAACAAAATACTAGCAAACGGAATCCAACAGCACATTAAAAGGATCATACACCATGATCAAGTGGGATTTTTTCCAGGAATGCAAGGATTCTTCAATATACGCAAATCAATCAATGTGATACACCATATTAAAAAATTGAAGGAGAAAAACCATATGGTCATCTCAATAGATGCAGAGAAAGCTTTCAACAAAATTCAACACCCATTTATGATCAAAACCCTCCAGAAAGTAGGAATAGAGGGAACTTTCCTCAACATAATAAAGGCCATATATGACAAACGCACAGCCAACATCATCCTCAATGGTGAAAAACTGAAAGCATTTCCACTAAGATCAGGAAGAAGTCAAGGTTGCCCACTTTCACCACTCTTATTCAACATAGTTTTGGAAGTTTTAGCCACAGCAGTCAGAGAAGAAAAGGAAATAAAAGGAATCCAAATTGGAAAAGTGGAAATAATGCTGTCACTGTTTGCAGATGACATAATTCTATACATAGAGAATCCTACACATGCTACCAGAAAACTACTAGAGCTAATCAATGAATTTGGTCAAGTAGCAGGATAGAAAAGTAATGCACAGAAATCTCTGGCATTCCTATACACTAATGATGAAAAATCTGAAAGTGAAATCAAGAAAACACTCCCATTTACTACTGCAACAAAGGAATAAAATATCTCGGAATAAACCTACCGAGGGAGACAAAAGACCTGTATGCAGAAAATTATAAGACACTGATGAAAGTAAGTAAAGATGATACAAATAGATGGAGAGATATACCATGTTCTTGGATTGGAAGAATCAACATTTTGAAAATGACTCTACTACCCAAAGCAATCTACAGATTCAATGCAATCCCTATCAAACTACCACTGGCATTTTTCACAGAACTAGAACAAAAAATTTCACAATTTTTATGGAAACACAAAAGACCCCAAATAGCCAAAGCAGTCTTGAGAATGAAAATCGGAGCTGGAGGAATCATGCTCCCTGACTTCAGACTATACTACAAAGCTACAGTAATCAAGAGAGTATGGTACTGGCACAAAAACAGAAATATAGATCAATGGAACAGGATAGAAAACCCAGAGATAAACCCATGCACATATGGTCACCTTATCTTTGATAAAGAAGGCAGCAATGTACTGTGGAGTAAGGACAGCCTCTTCAGTAAGTGCTGCTGGGAAAACTTGACAAGTACATGTAAAAGTATGAGATTAGAACACTCCCCAACACCATACACAAAAATAAGCTCAAAATGGATTAAAGACCTAATATAAGGCCAGAAACTATCACACTCTTAGAGGAAAACATAGGCAGAACACTCTATGGCATAAATCACAGCAAAATCCTTTTTGACCCACCTCCTAGAGCAATGGAAATAAAAACAAAAATAAACAAATGGGACCTAATGAAACTTAAAATCTTTTGCACAGCAAAGGAAACCATAAAGAAGACCAAAAGACAACCCTCATAATGGGAGAAAATATTGGCCAGTGAGACAACTGATAAAGGATTAATATCCAAAATTTACAAGCAGCTCATGCAGCTCAATAACAAAAAACAAAAAACCCAATCCAAAAATGGGCAGAAGACGTAAATAGACATTTCCCCAAAGAAAATATACATATTGCCAACAAACCCTTGAAAGATTGCTCAACATCATTAATCATTAGAGAAATGCAAATCAAAGCTACAATGATATATAATCTCACACAGGTCAGAATGGCCATCATCAAAAAGTCTAGAAACAATAAATGCTGGAGAGGGTGTTGAGAAAAGTGAACACTCTTACACTGCTGGTGGGAATGTGAACTGGTACAGCCACTATGGAGGACAGTATGGAGGTTCCTTTAAAAACTGCAAATAGAACTACCATATGACCCATCAGTCCCACTACTGGGCATATACTCTGAGAATACCATAATTCAAAAAGAGTCATGTACCAAAATGTTCATTGCAGCTCTATTTACAATAGCCAGGAGATGGAAACAACCTACATGTCCATCATCGGATGAATGGATAAAGAAGATGTGGCACATATATACAATGGAATATTACTCAGCCATAAAAAGAAACGAAATTGAGTTATTTGTAGTGAGGTGGATGGACCTAGAGTCTGTCATACAGAGTGAAGTAAGTCATAAAGAGCAAGACAAATACACATATATATGGAATTTAAGGGAAAAAATATCATGAAAAACCTAGGGATAAGACAGGAATAAAGACACAGACCTACTAGAGAATGGACTTGAGGATATGGGGAGGATGAATTGTAAGCTGTGACAAAGTGAGAGAGTGGCATGGACATGTATACACTACCAAACGTAAAATAGCTAGCTAGTGGGAAGCCATTGCATAGCACAGGGAGATCAGCTCAGTGCTTTGTGACCACCTAGAGGGGTGGGATAGGGATGGTGGGAGGGAGGGAGATGCAAGAGGGAAGAGATATGGGAACATATGTATATGTATAACTGATTCACTTTGTTATAAAGCAGAAACTAACACACCATTGTAAAGCAATTATACTCCAATAAAGATGTTTAAAAAAAAAAAAAAAAACAGGTAGGATAGGCTGGGTTACAATCTTGCCATAAATCCCTCCCCTGGCATTGCAATCCACAACTGGAAGGGAACTGAAATCCCAGAGCTTCTCTCTGAAGACCAGAGGGTTCAGACCCCACATTAGACACCCCAAATTTTAAGATGTGCACCTAAGAAAAAAGCCCCCCAATCTTCTAAATTTGAAAACCAACAGGGCTCACATACTGAGGCCCACAAGACAGTAGCAATCTGAGAAACACATCTTAAAGGACTCATGCACTCACTCATCTGACCCACGGCCCAACTCAGAGGCAGCCGATAGTGCCTAGACTTAAATTGAAAGAGGCTCACCTACTCATATTGAAACCTCGGCCTGAGGGGCAGGCATTTGATTTAACACACACATCTAGGAGCCTGCTGGAAAACTCTCCTGGGATTTAGATTGTTGGGTGACATCTTTGTGCTCTCCCTTTACCATGTTTCAGACTTCACATGCATCTCATGTCCCAATTTTTGGCAGCTGACACCCAGGGAATGTCTCTTCATTGCCTGGCTCTGGAGGCCAGGGGAGTTACCTTTTCTGGTACCATGAGACTGTAACAATTTGTGTCACCCACAAAGAAGCTCATATTCTTATTTAGCACCCCCGCTTTTGTGATTATTGCCTGGCTCTCGTGGCCAGTGGGGCTTATGCTCCTGGGTCCCACTGTACTGTAACCAATGGAAAAAGAGTTCATAAACAACTACCACCTCCAGGGCATAGCAAGAGACGGTAAACCCAAGAGCTTGGTTTTTCTGTGAAAGAGGCCTATTAGCTAATCATCATAACTGTGACCTGAGGGACAGGGTTCTAATTAAACATGCATCTAGAGGCTGACTGTAGTCCTTTCCAGAGACCTTGGAGGGCAGGCACTATCTTCACACTCACCCTCTGCCATGCTCCAGAGCACTGGTGTCTCTTGGAGGGGAGCTTTACATGTGTCTGGTTCCTGGATCTTATGGTTGATGCCCAGAGGATAACCCCTGATTGCTTGGCACTGGTGGCCAGATGGTTTGCATTCCTGAGTCCCACAGGACTGCAGCAATCAGAGGGACAGTTCTCAGCAGGCCACCACCCCAGGGCATTGCACAGACAGCAGAATTAGACACACATACTCCCCCTGTCTTTCTGTGAAGGAGGCCACTTTATTTGTCCTAGAGCTCCAGACTGAGGATCAGGCTTCAGGTTTGGCCACACTTAGTGGCCTACAGAACTGCTCTCAAGGAACGTAGATTGTGGATGCTATCTTGGAACTCTCCCTTTGTCTTATTTCAGTTCACTGATATCTCCCATAAAGCAGCTTATCCACTCATCTGGAGCCACAGATTTTGTGACTGCTGCTCAGGAGACACCTCTAGATTGCCTGGTTTTGGTAGCTAGTGAGGCTAATGCTTGCAGCCCCTCGTGACTGTGGATATAGATATAGATATAGATAAAGATATAGATACAGATATACTTTTAAAAGCTACTGCCTGAGGGTCTGTCTTCCAGTCACCCTGAATCCAGATTCTGAGATCCTCCCCTTTGTGACACTAACAAGTATTGACACATCCTCAACTACTGGGAGCTGTTACAAATATAATAGACTGATTGGATAAGTACAGATGGTTGAGAGATGAAAAAAGGCTGGGGCAGGAATGAATGAAAAGTTTCATTTCCTACATGAAGCCACTCCGTCAAGAATGGGAGAGGTGGTTGTTTCATCTACTGTAGAGCAACCAACACAGAGAGTCAAGCAAAATGAAGAAACAAAAAAATATATTCCAAATGCATGCACAAAAGGAAACCTCAGAAAAAAATAACTTAACGAAACAGATATAAAATTTACCTGATAAAGAGTTCAAAGTAATGGTCATAAAAAATACTGGACTGGGTAGAAGAATGGATGAACACAGTGAGAACTTCAACAAAGAGGTGCAAAATTTAAGAAAGTACCAAATAAAAGTCACAGAGCTGAAGAATACAACTGAAATGAAAAACACACTAGAAAGGTCCAAGAGAAGACTAGATGAAGCCGAAGCATCAGTCTACTCAAAGACAAGGCAAGGGAACTCATCCAATCAGAGTAGCAAGAAAATTTTTTAAAAAAATTTTTAATGTGAAGACAGCTTAAGGGACTTAAAGAACAACATAAAGCAGACAAACATTCACATTATAGGGCCCCCAGAAGGAGAAGCAAAAGAGAGGGAAAGAGGCAGAAATCTTATTTGAAGAAATAACGGCTAAAAACTTTCCTAAATTGGGGAAGGAAACAGAAATCCATATCCAGGAAGCCCAGAAAATTACAAGTAAAATGAACCCAAAGAGACCCACATGAAGACACATTATATTTAGAATGACAAAAGTTAAAGACAAGGAGGGGCTTCCCTGGTGGCACAGTGGTTAAGAATCCACCTCCCAATGTGGGGGACACAGGTTCGAGCCCTGGTCCGGGAAGATCTCTCATGCTGCGGAGCAGCTAAGCCTGTGTGCCACAACTATTGAGGCTGTGCTCTAGAGCCCACAATCCACAACTACTGAGCCCACACACCACAACCACTGAAGCCCATGCACCTAGACCCTGTGCTCCGCAACAAGAGAAGCCACTGCAATGAGAAGCCCGTGCACCGCAACCAAGAGTAACCCCCACTTGCCACAACTAGAGAAAGTCATTGGGCAGCAATGAAGACCCAACACAGCTAAAAATAAATAAATAAATAAATTTATTTTTTAAAAAAATTTAAAGACAAGGATAGAATATTTAAAGCAGCAAGAAAAATACAGCCTGTTACATACAAGGGAACCTCCGTAAGGCTATCAGCAGGTTTTACAGCACAAACTTTGCAGGCAAGAAGGGAATGACACAATGTATTCAAAGTGCTGAAAGAAAAAATTCCCAACCAGGAATCTTCTATCCAACAAAGTTATCATTCAGAATTGCAGAAGAGGGCTTCCCTAGTGGCACAGTGGTTAAGAATCCACCTGCCATTGCAGGGGACACGGGTTCAAGCCCTGGTCTGGGAAGATCCCACATGCTGCGGAGCAACTAAGCCCATGCGCCACAACTGCTGAGCCTATGCTCTAGAGTCCGCAAGCCACAACTACTGAGCCTGTGTGCCACAACTACTGAAGCCCGTGCACCTAGAGCCTGTGCTCCACAGCAAGGGAAGCCACTGAAATGAGAAGTTCACGCACCGCAGTGAAGAGTAGCCCCTGCTCCCCGCAACTAGAGAAAGCCCACGCACAGCAACGCAGACCCAACGCAGCCAAAGATAAATAAACTAATAAAAAAAAAAAAAAAAAAAAAAAAAAAAAAAAAAAAAAAAAAGAATTGCAGAAGAGATAGAGTTTTCCAGACAAGCAAAAATTAAGGGATTCATTACCACTAAACCAGACTTACAAGAAATATTAAATGGACTTCTTTAAGTCAAAAAGAAAGAGTGCTAACTAATAACAAGAAAACATATGAAAGTATAAATCTCACTGGTAAAGGTAAAGATATAGTAGGTGTAGTGTATTAATCACTTATAAAGCTAGGCTTAAAGCTAAAAGACAAAAGTAGTAAAGATAACTATACTATAGTTAGTTAAGGGATACATAACATAAAAAGATGTAAAATGTGACATCAACACCATAAAATGTGGGGAAGAGAGTAAAAATGTTGAGCTTTAGAATGGAATTAAACTTAAGTTGTTATCAACTTAGACTCTTATAGATAGGAAACAATGAACAAAATGGCAATAAACACATACTCATGAATAATTACTTTAAATGCAAATGGACTAAATTCTCCAATCAAAGGACATAGAGTGATTGGATAGATTAAGAAAAAGACCCATCTATATGCTTCCTACAAGAGACACACTTTAGATAAAAGGACACAAAAAGACTGAGAGTAAAGGGATGGAAAAAGATATTCCATGTAAATGGGAAAGAAAAGAAAGCTGGGGTAGCAATACTCTATATCAGACAAAAGAGACTTTAAAACAAAGACTGCAATAAGAGACAAAGAAGGACACTACATAATGATAAAGGGGTCAATCCAACAAGAGGACACAACATTTGTAAACATTTATGCACCTAACATAGGAGCACCTAAATATATAAAGCAAATGTTAACAGACCTAAAGAGAGAAATAGACTGCAATACGATTATAGTAGGAGACGTTAATGCCCCACTTACATCAATATGTAGATCATCCAGAGATTCCTGAGAATCAATCAGGAAACACTGGTCTTAAGTGATATTTCAGACATGATGGACTTAAAAGATATTTACAAAACATTCCATCTAAAAGCAACAGAATGCACATTCTTCTCAAGTGCACATGGAACATTTACCAAGATAGATCATATATTAGGGCATAAAACACGTCATTATACATTTAAGAATATTGAACTCATGTCAAAAATCTTTTCTGACCACAGTTGTATGAAACTAGAAATTAATTACATGAAGAAAACTGGAAAATTCACAAATATGTGAGTATTAAACAACATGCTACTGAATAACCAATGGGTCAAAGAAGAAGTTAAAAGAGAAATAAAAAGTACCCAAGATAAATGAAAATGGAAGTGTAACATACCAAAATTTATGGGATGCGGCAAAACTAGATGTAAGAGGGAAGTTCATAGCAATAAATGCCTGCTTCAAAAAATGAGAAAAGGCTCAAACAGCAAAACCTTTCACCTCAGGAAACTAGGAGAAGAATGTCCAATGAAGCCCAAAGTTAGTAGAAGGAAGGAAATAAAGATTAGAGAAGAGATAAATGGAATAGAGACTAAAAAGATAATAGAAAGGATCAATGAAAGTAAGAGCTGGTTACATGAAAAGATAAACAAAATTGACAAAACTTAGGTAGACTCACCAAGAAGAAAAGAGAGAGGAATCAAATAAAATCAGAAATGAAAGAGGAGGAGGACCAGGATGGCAGAGGAATAGGAGGACATGGAGTTCATCTCTCTTCACAAGTGCATCAAGAATACATCTATGGATGGAACAGTTCTCACAGAACACTGGCTGAAAGCAGAAGACCTTGGACACCGGAAAGGATAAGAAAGATCCCTGCATAACCAGGTAGGATGAAAGAAAGAAGGGGGAAAAAAAGAGAAGAGGAAATGGGATGGGATCTGCACTGCTTGGGGGGCAGCTGAAACAGAGGAGAGGCTCCTACATCCAGGGAAGCCCCCTCACTGATGGGGAAATCAGTTGGGACAGAAGGGGAGCTTCTGAGGCTGTAGGAGGAGGGTGAAATGGCCGGTCTGTGGCAGACAGGACAGAGTGATATGTACACAGATGGTCCATGCCACAATCCTGTGTGCCCCAGACTGAGAAGTGTGTCTGCTGGTGCACACGGGGGCTCAGAGGTGGAAAGTGGGGATTGGAGAACAAACCCGGGTGGAGGACTGCTTTTGGCTGTGAGGAGACAGACTGAGGGGATGGTAGGGAGGAAATTCATAACCAGGAATGCTTGTGGAGGAAATCCAGACTGCCATAGAGGCAAGGCACCACTGTTGAGTGATGCACAGGGGTGGAGCCACCATTGCAGCCTCTCTATCCATACGCCAACCCCCTGCCCTGCCAGGTGCTAAGAAAAGCCCACAGCAGGGCTGACCTCATGCTGGCTGCCTGGCACTAGGGACGGATCTATCGTGCCCATGGCCTCTGGCTTTCCCACACACCTGTTGCCAACAGGGCAACCCAGGCAGTTGTGCCATCTCTGTTCCCTGTCCTCACTGTGGCAGAACCGAGTGCTCCAGAGCAGCTTTGGGAGCAGACTCCTGTGGATGGCCCACATGCAGAGGTGAGGCTAAAACCACAGCTGAGAACAGGGGCAGGGCAACTAAGGAACAGGAACAAAAGTCTTCCCATGCAGCTGTACAATCCACAGATTGAATCCCCATGACCAGCTTGGTAAACACTGCATCTATGGGATATGTGAATGGACAATGAGTGTTCCCACAAATGAAACTGGTCTAGCTCTAGAAGCTGTGGACTTTTGGGACTAGTATACATGGAAGATGGGCCAGGACAGAGTCTGAGTTGCCCGCCCAGTGCCCACAGGGGGACCAGAAACCTACCTAGAGGTTTTGGAGGGCCTCCTGGAGAGGCAGAGGTTGGCTGGAATTCACAGTGGGGGCAAGGACACTGACAGCTGAGAGCCCAGGAAAATATTACTATTTTTTATTGTTTTTCTTTGTTCTGTTGTTTTTTATTATTATTTGTTTTTATTTTCATTTAGTTTTAAATTTTTTTAATATATTTAAATTTTTTTGTATTTCTATTTCTACATTACTTTTTTGTTGTTCTGTGTTTTTTCCTTGCTTTTTTCTTCCCTTTGTTCTATTTTGTCTTTATTGTTTTTCCTTTGTGCTATTTGTTCTTATCTTTCTTACATTTAAAAAATCATTTTCGTGGGTTTTGTTATTCTTGGTTTTTCTTTCATTGTGCATTATGCTTTTGTTTTGTTTTTTATTTTTCGGCAGTAATGTTTTTATTTGTTTGATTTCATGTTGGGATTCTTTTGTTTGTATGGTTGTTGTCTTGGGTTTTGTTTTCACTGTTTTTGTTTTTGTTTCTTGTTTTGTATGTGTGTGTGTGTGTTTGTTTTTGTTTGATTCTGCTCTTACATCTGTCTGGGTATTTTTCTGTCTGTTTATTTGTTTGTTTTTTCTTAATTGTTGTTGTAGCTGTTTGCTTGTTTTTGTCTTTGTTATTTGTCTTGGGGTTTTTTGTCTGTTTGTTTTCTCCCCACCCTTTTTTTCCCCCTTTTATTACCAAGCCATATGGCTTGTGGGTCTTGGTTCCCAGGCCGGGGGTCGGGCCTGAGCCTCTGGGGTGGGAGCATCAAGTCCAAGACACTGGAATGCCAGAGAATTCAATGTCCCAGGGAATATTAAATAGAGAGAGCTCTCCTGGAGGTCTCTATCTCAATTCAAAGACCCAGCTCCACACAGCTGCATGCAGGCTCCAGTGCTGAATGCCCTACACCAAACAACAAGCCAGACAGTAACACAAACCCACCAGCCATCAGAAGACAGACTGCCTAAAGTTGTACTAAGCCCACAGCCCCCCAAAAACACACAACTTGATGTGGCCCTTCCCATCAGAGGGACAAGATCCAGGTCCACCCACCAGAACTCAGGCAACAGTCCCTCCCACCAGGAAGCCTACACAAGCCACTGGACCAACCTTGCTCACTGGGGAAAGACACCAGAAGCAAGAGGAACTACAACCCTGCAGCCTGCAAAAAGGAGACTGCAAACACAGTAAGTCAGACAAATTGAGAAGACAGAGAAATATGTTGCAGATGAAGGAACAAGATGAAAACCCATAAGACCAAATAAATGAAGAGTAAATAGGCAGTTTACCTAAAAAAGAATTCAGAGTAATGATAGTAAAGATGATCCAAAATCTCAGAAATAGAATGGAGAAAATACAACAAAGTTTTAACAAGGACCTAGAAAACAAACGAACAGTGATGAACAATGCAATAACTGAAATTAAAAATACACTAGAAAGAATCAATAACAGAATAACTGAGAAAGAAGATTGGATAAGTAAGTGGGAAGATAGAAGGGTGGAAATAACTGCAATGGAGTAGAATAAAGAAAAAAGAAAATAAAGAATACAGGATGGGGGCTTCCCTGGTGGTGCAGTGGTTGAGAGTCCACCTGCTGATGCAGGGGACACGGGTTCGTGCTCCGGTCTGGGAAGAACCCACATGCCGCGGAGCAGCTGGGCCCGTGAACCATGGCCACTGAGCCTGTGCGTCTGGAGCCTGTGCTCCACAACGGGAGAGGCCACAACAGTGAGAGGCCCGTGTACAGCCAAAAAAAAAAAAAAAAGAATTCAGGACAGTCTCAGAGACCTCTGGGACAACATTAAATGCACCAACATTCAAATTATAGGGGTCCCAGAAAAAAAAAGAGAAAGAGAAATGGGCTGAGAAAATATTTGAAGAGATTATAGTCGAAAACTTCCCTAACATGGGAAAGGAAATAGTCAATCAAGTCCAGAAAGTGCAGAGAGTCGCGTACAGGATAAACCCATGGAGAAACTCACCAAAACACATATTAATCAAACTGACAAAAATTAAATACAAAGAAAATTATTAAAAGCAGCAAGAGAAAAGCAACAAATAACATACAAGGGAATCCCCACAAGGTTATCAACTGATCTTTCAGCAGAAACTCTGCAGACCAGAAGGGAGTGGCAGGATAAATTTAAAGTGATGAAAGGGAAAAACCTACAACCAAGATTACTTGGGTATATCTTACTGGGTACAGCAAGGCTCTCATTCAGATTGGATGGAGAAATCAAAAGCTTTACAGACAAGCAAAAACTAAGAGAATTCAGAACCATCAGACCAGATATACAACAAATGCTAAAAGAACTTCTCTAGGCAGGAAACACAAGAAAAGAAAAAGACATATAAAATCGGACCCAAAATAATTAAGAAAATGGTAATAGGAACATATATATCAACAATTATCTTAAATGTAAATGGAATAAATGCTTCAACCAAAAGACACAGACTGGCTGAATGGATACAAAAGGAAGACCCGGGCTTCCCCGGTGGCGCAGTGGTTGAGAGTCTGCCTGCCGATGCAGGGGACACGGGTTCGTGCCCCGGTCCGGGAAGATCCCACATGCCGTGGAGCGGCTGGGCCCGTGAGCCATGGCCGCTGAGCCTGCGCGTCCAGAGCCTGTGCTCCGCAACGGGAGAGGCCACAACAGTGAGAGGCCCGCGTACCACAAAAAAAAAAAAAAAAAAACAAAAAACAAAAGGAAGACCCATATATGTGTTGTCTACAAGAGACCGACTTCAGACCCAGGGACACATACAGACTGAAAGCGAGGGGATGGAAAAAGATATACCATACAAATGGAAATCAAAACAAAGCTGGAGTAGCAATACACATATCAGATAAAACAGACTTTAAAATAAAGTCTGTCACAAGAGACAAGGAAAGACACTACATAATGGTCAAGGGATCAATCCAAGAAGAAGATATAAAAATGGTAAATATTTATGCACCCAACAAAGGAGCACCACAATACATAAGGCAAATGCTAGCAGCCATAAAAGGGGAAATTGACAGTAGCACAATAATAGTGGGGGACTTTAACACTCCACTTACACCAATGGATAGATCATCAGGACAGAAAATTAATAAGGACACACAAGCCTTAAATGACACATTAGGCCAGATAGAGTTAATTGATATTTATAGGACAGTCCATCCAAAATAAGAGAATACACTTTCTTCTCAACTGACATGGAAAATTCTCCAGGATAGATCACATCTTGGGCCACAAATCAAGCCTTGGTAAATTTAAGAAAATTGAAATCGTATCAAGCATCTTTTCTGACAACAACGCTATGAGACTAGAAATCAATTACAGGAAAAAAACTTTAACACAAACAAATGGAGGCTAAACAATATGCTACTGAATAACCAAGAGAACACTGAAGAAATCAAAAAGGAAATAAAAAAATACCTAGAAACAAATGACAATGAAAACATGATGACCCAAAACTTATGGGATGCAGCAAAAGCAGTTCTAAAAGAGAAGTTTATAGCAATATAATCCTACCTCAAGAAACAAGAAAAATCTCAAACAAACTACATAACCTTACACCTAAAGGAACTAGAGAAAGAAGAACAAACAAAACACAAAATTAGTAGAAGGAAAGAAATCATAAAGATCAGAGCAGTAATAAATGTAATAGATAAACAATAATAGATAAACAGTAGCAAAGAGCAATAAAACTAAAAGCTGGTTCTTTGAGAATATAAAGAAAATTCATAAACCTTTAGCTGGACTCATCAAGAAAAAAACAGAGAACACTCAAATCAATAAAATTTGAAATGAAAAAGGAGAAATTACAACTGACATTGCAGAAATACGAAGGATCACGAGACTACTAAAAGCAACTGTGTGCCAATAAAATGGACAACCTGGAAGAAATGGACAAATTCTTAGAAAAGTGCAACCTTCAAAGACTGAACCAGGAAGAAAGAGAGAATATGAACAGACTAATCACAAGTAATGAAAGTGGAACTGTGGTTAAAAATCTTCCAAAAAAAAAATAAAAAATCTTCCAACAAACAAAAGTCCAGGACCAGATGGCTTCACAGCCGAATTCTCTCAAACATTTAGAGAAGAGCTAACAGCTATCCTTCTCAAACTCTTCCAAAAATTTACAGAGGGAGGAACACTCCTAAGCTCATTGTACGAGGCCACCATCACCCTGATACCAAAACCAGACAAAAATATCACAAAAAAAGAAAACTACATGCAAATATCGCTGATGAACATAGACACAAATAACCTCAGCAAAATACTAGCAAACCAAATCAAACCACACATTAAAAAATTCATATACCACGATCAAGTGATATTTATTCCAGGGATGCAAGGATTCTTCAATATACACAAATCAATCAGTATGATACACCATATTAACAAATTGAAGGAGAAAAACCATATGATCATCTCAATAGATAAAAAAAACCTTTGACGGGCTTCCCTGGTGGCGCAGTGGTTGAGAGTCCGCCTGCCGATGCAGGGGACACGGGTTCGTGCCCCGGTCTGGGAGGATCCCACATGCCGCGGAGCGGCTGGGCCCGTGAGCCATGGCCGCTGAGCCTGCGCGTCCGGAGCCTGTCCTCCGCAACGGGAGAGGCCACAGCAGTGAGAGGCCCGCGTAACGCATAAAAAAAAAAAAAAAAAAAAAAAAAAAAAAAAAAAAAAAAACCTTTGACAAAATTCAACACCGATTTATGAAAGTGGGCATAAAGGGAACCTACCTCAACATAATAAAGGCTATATGTGACAGACCCACAGCAAACAATATTCTCAATGGTGAAAAACTGAAATCATTTCCTCTAAAATCAGTAACAAGACAAGGATGTCCACTCACACCACTTTTATTCAACATAGTTTTGGAAGTCCTAGACAAGGCTATCAGAGAAGAAAAAGAAATAAAAGGAATACAAATTGGCAAAGAAGTAAAACTGTCACTGTTTGCAGATGTCATGATACTATACATAGAAAATCCTAATGATGCTACCAGAACTACTAGAGCTAATCAATGAATTTAGTAAAGTCACAAGATACAAAATTAATAGACAGAAATCTCTTGCATTCCTGTACACTAACATTGAAAGATCAGAAAGATAAATTAAGGAAACAATCCCATTCACCACTGCAACAAAACGAATAAACCTACCTAAGGAATAACCCTACCTAAGGGCACAAAAGACCTGTATGCAGAACACTATAAGATACTAATGAAAGAAATCAAAGATGACACAAACAGATGGAGAGATATACCATGTTCTTGGATTGGAAGAATCAATATTGTGAAAATGACTATACTACCCAAAACAATCTACAGATTCAATGCAATCCCTATCAAATTACCAATGGCATTTTTCACTGAGCTAGAACTAAAAATTTTACAATTTGTATGGAAACACAAAAGACCTCGAATAGCCAAAGCAATCTTCAGAAAGAAAAATGGAGCTGGAGAAATAAGGCTCCCTGACTTTAGACTATACTACAAAGCTACAGTGATCAAGACAGTATGGTACTGGCACAAAAACAGAAATATAGATTAATGGAAAAGGATAGAAAGCCCAGAGATAAACCCAGGCACTTATGGTTGCCTAATCTATGACAATGGAGGCCAGAATATACACTCAAGTAAAGATAGCCTCTTCAATAAGTGGTGCTGGGAAAACTGGACAGCTACATGTAAAAGAATGAAATTAGAACACTCCCTAATACCGTACACACAAAAAAAGCTCAAAATGGATTAGAGACCTAAATGTAAGGCCAGAAACTATCAAACTCTTAGACGAAAACATAGGCAGAACATTCTTTACCAAAAATAGCAACAAGATCTTTTTTGACCTATCTCCTAGAGGAATGGAAATAAAAACAAAAATAAGTAAATGGGACCTAATTAAACTTAAAATCTTTTGCACAGCAAAGGAAAACATAAACAAGATGAAAAGACAACTCTCAGAATGGGAGAAAATATTTACAAATGAAGCAATTAACAAGAGATTAATCTCCAAAATACACAAACAGTTCATGCAGCTCCATATCAGAAAAACAAACAACCTAATCAATAAATGGGCAGAAGGCCTAAATAGACATTGCTCCAAAGAAGACATACAGATGGCCAACAGACACATGAAAAGATGCTCAACATCATTAGTTAATAGAAAAATTCAAATCAAGATGACTATGAGGTATCACTCATACCAGTCAGAATGGACATTATCAAAAAATCTACAAACATTAAATGCTGGAGAGGGTGTGGAGAAAAGGGAACCCTCATGCATTGTTGGTGGGAATGTAAATTGATACAGCCACTATGGAGAACAGTATGGAGGTTCCTTAAAAAACTAAAAATAGAACTACCATATGACCCAGCAATCCCACTACTGGGCATATACCCAAAGAAAACTGTAATTCAAAGAGACACATGCACCCCAGTGTTCATTGCAGCACTATTTACAATAGCCGGGACATGGAAGCAACCTAAATGTCCATCAACAGAGGAATGGATAAAGAAGACCTGGTACATATATACAATGGAATATTACTCAGCCATAAAAAGGAATGAAAATGGGTCATTTGTAGAGACATGGATGGACCTAGAGACTTTCAAACAGAGTGAAGTCAGAAAGAGAAAAACTAATATCGTATATTAACACATATATGTGGAATCTGAAAAAATTAGTATAGACAATCTTATTTACAAAGCAGAAATAGAGACACAGATGTAGAGAACAAACGTATGAATACCAAGGGGGAAAGGAGGGGAGGTGGAATGAATTGGGAGATTGAGATTGACATTTATACACTATTGATACCATGTATAAAATAGATAACTAATGAGAACCTACTGTATAGCACAGGGAACTCTACTCAGTGCTCTGTGGCGACCTAAATGAGAAGGAAATCCACAAATGAGGGGATATATTTATATATATAGCTGATCCACTTTGCTGTACAGTATAAACTAACACAATATTGTAAAGCAACTATTCTCCAATAAAAATTTTTTTAAAAAAGAAATGAAAGAGGAGATGTTACAACTGATACAACCAGTACATGCACCCCACATTCATAGAAGAATTATTTACCCTTGCCAAGATATGGAAGCAAGGTAAGTTTCCATCAAGAGACGAATTGATAAAGAAGTTGTCATAGACACACACACACACACACACACACACACACACACACACACACACACACACACTGGGATACTACTCTCAGCCATAAAATATTTGCCATTTACAACAACATGGATGGACTTGGAGGGTATTATACTAAGTGAAATGAATCAGACAGAGAAAGTCAACTACTGTATGATATCATATGTGGAATCTAAAAAATATAACAAATAGTGAACATAACATAAAGGAAACAGATTCACAGATATAGAGAACAAAGTAGTAATCAGTGGGGAGATGGAAGGGAGGAGGGGCAAAATAGGGCTAAGGAATTAAGAGGTAAAGACTACTATGTATATAAAAAATAAGCTGCAGGTATATATTGTACAACACAGGGAATATAGCCAATATTTTATAATAACCATAAATGTAGTATAACATTTAAAAATTGTGAAACACTATGTTGTAGAACTGAAACATGTAATATTGTACTATCAACTATTCCTCAAAAAAGAAGGTTGGTAGAATCCACCTGTGAAGCCATCTGGACCTGCACTTTTGGTTTTGGGGAGTTTTTTAAACTACTGATTCAATTTCATTACTAGTAATTGGTTTATTCACATTTTCTATTTCTTCATGATTCAGTATTGAAAGACTATATGTTTCTAGGAAATCATCTGTTTCTTCTAGGTTGTCTAATTTGTTGATATATAATTGTTCATAGTATTCTCCTATCCTTTGTTCTTCTGTTGTAATTTCTCCTCTTTCATTTCTGATTTTATTTATGTGGGCTCTCTCTATTTTTTTCCTGGTGACTCTGGCTAATATTTTGTCAATTTCATCTTTTTGAAGAACTAACTTTTAATTTCATTTATCTATTCTATTGTGTTGTGGGGATTTTTTTTGTTTCCATTTCATTTATTTCTGCTCTGATCTTTATTATTTTCTTTCTTCCACTAACTTTGGGCTTTGCTTGGTTTTTTTCTAGTTTCTTTAAATATACATTTAGAGTTTTTGCTTGAGAATTTTCTTGTTTCTTGAGGTGGGCCTATATCACTATGATATTCCCTCATAGAACTGCTTTTGCCTCATCCCATGGATTTTGGAAAGTTATGTTTCCATATTCATTTGTCTCAAGGTTATCTTTTATTTCCTCTTTGATTTCTTCATTGACTCAATGATTGTTTAGTAGCATATTATTTTGTATCTGCATGTTTCTGCTTTTTCTAGATTTCTTCTTGCAATTGATTTCTAGCTTCATGCCATTGTGGTTAGAAAAGATGCTTGACTTGATTGCAAAATTTTTATATTTATTGAGACTTGTTTTTTGGCCTAACATGTGATCTATCCTGGAGAATGTTCCACGTGCACTTGAAAAGTGTGTTTTGCTTCTTTTGGATGGAGTTTGCTATACATATCTATTAAGTGCATATAATCTAAAGTGTTTCTTAAGGCCAGTGTTTCCTTACTGATTTTCTGCCTGGATGACCTATCCATTGATGTAAGTGGGGCATTAACATCCCCTACTATTATTGTATAGCCATCTATTTCTCACTTTATTTCTGTTAATATTTGCTTTATTTATTTATGTGATCCTATGTTAGGTGCATACATGTTTACAAATGTTGTGTCCTCTTGTTGGATTGACCCTTTTATCATTATGCAATGTCCTTCCTTGTATTTTATTAGTCTTTGTCTTAAAGTCTATTTTTTCAGATATAAATTGTTGCTACCTCAGCTTTCCTTTATTTTCCATTTACATAGAACATCTTTTTCCATCCCTTCACTTTCAATCTATGTGTGTCTTTATATTTTAGATCTATTATGAGCCTCTTGTAGGCTGCATATAAATAGGTAGATGGGTCCTTTTTTTTTTTTTTTCCTGTCAGCCACCTTATGTGTTTTGATTGGGACATTTAGTCCATTGAATTTAAAGTGATTATTGATAGGTTATTACTTATTGCCATTTTGTTCATTCTTTTCGGGTTTTTTGTAGTTGTTCTCTTTTATTGTCTTCTCTTGGTTTCTTCCTTCTGGTTTGATGGATTCCTTTAGTGTTATGTTTGGATTCTTTTCTCATTATATTTTGTATTATCCATTGTAGGTTTTTAGTTTGTGGTTACCATGAGGTTCATATATATTGACCTTTACATATGCCTGTGTATTTTAAGCTGATAGTCACTTAAGTTCAAAAGCATTCTAAAAGCAATCCTCTTTAACACCACCCACACGCACACTTTTCATTTTCCTGGTGTCATAATTTACTCCTTTTTATTTTGCGTGTCTCTTAACTACTTATTGTTAAGTAAATAATCAGATATTTAAAGATCTGATTATATATTTGCCTTTACAGTGAGATTTTTCTTTCATATACTTTCTTATTTCTAGTTGTGGCCTTTTTTTCTGCTTAAGATGATGCTTTAACAGTTTTTTAAGGCCAGTTTACTGGTGATGAACTCCTTTAGCTTTTGCTTGTCTGAGAAACTATCTATCCTTCAATTCTGAATGATATCTTTGCAGGATAGAGTATTCTAGGTTGTAAGTTTTATTCCTTTCATCACTCTATATCCTGCTACCCCCTTATGGACTATAAAGTTTCTGCTGAGAAATCAGCTGATAATCTTATAGAGTTTCCCTTGTATGGGATTAATTGTTTTTCTCTTGCTGCCTTTAAGATTTTCCCTTTAACTTTTGCCATTTTAATTATAACATGTCTTGTTGTGAATCTCTTTGGGTTCATCTTGTTTGGGACTCTCTATGCTTCCTGTACCTGGATGTCTGTTTCTTTCCCCAGGTTAGGGAAGTTTTCAGCCATTATTTCTTCAAATAGGTTTTCTGTCCCTTTCTCTCTTCTTCTAGGACCACTATAATGTGCATATTGGTATGCCTGATGTTGTCCAAGTGGCTCCTTAAACTCTACTCATTTCAAAAAATTCTTCTTTTTGCTGTTCTGATTGTGTCAGTTTCACTATTCTACTTTCCAGATCACTACTCTATTCTTCTGCATCACCTAATCTTCTTTTTATTCCATCCAGTGTATTTTTATATCACTTATTGCCTTCTTCATTTCTGATTGGTTCTTTTCTATATTTTCTAAGTATTTGTTGTATTTCTCACTGAGTTCCTCCATTCTTTCCCAAGTTTGGTGACTATCCTTATAATCATTTCTTTTAACTCTATATCAGTTAAATTGCTTATCACCATTTCTTTGGGTTTTCTTCCGGAGTTTATCCTGTTCTTTCATTTGCAACATATTCTTCTGTCTCCTCATTTTGTTTGATTTTTGGTTTTTGCTTCTTTGAATTATGTGAAATATCTGACTCTCCTGGTTTTGAAGAACTGGCCTTGCGTTTGAGTGTCCCCTGTATAGACTGCTTATGTCTGGTGGCTTTGGCAGGTCAGCTGCAGCTGCAGCAACCCTGGCTGGAGTCAGTCCCTAGGGAGCACTGGACCAGAGGTCACCTTGGCTGGATAGCTGGGGCTGGAGCTGGAGCCACTGTGGGCTGGGAGTAGTTCAGGGGGACTCAACAATGGCACTCAGGAGTGCCTCTGACCCCAGAGAGGGCTCCAGTATTTCCCTACTTGTTTGGCAGGAGCTCTAAAATTAGCACATGGATTTTTTTTCCTGTATAATCTAGGTTCCCTATAACCTTCTGGGAGTTTTTTGTTTTTGTTTCACGTGTCCTAATGCAGGTGTGTGCTCAAGCCCCTCAGCTATATCCCTCCCTACTGTAGTTCATCATGAAGAGGGTAGGATTCTCATGGATACCAAGTCTCTCTGTTTCCTACCCATTCCTGTGTGGTCCTTCTAAGTGAAATAGCTGTTTAATTAGCCGTTAAGGCTTCTTCAGGAGAAATTGTTCTGTATGTAGATGTAGATTTGGTGTTTCATGGAAGGAGGTGATCTCAGAGTCTTCCTATGCTGCCATCTTGCTCTTCCCCATTTCCTTTAGTTCTTTGAACAACATTTCTTTGAAGCAATGGTTGCTTTGAAGTCTTTGATGTTAAATATGACATCTGGTCCTGCTCATGGGCAACTTTTGTTATCTACTTTATTTCCTGTTTATGGGTCACATGGTCTTGTTTCTTTGGATGTCTCATAATTCTTTGTCAAAAACTAGACATTTTAAATAATATGTCAGTCATTGGATCCTAACATGTAACCCTCTCCAAGACTTTTTTTTTGTTTTTATTGTTGTTTTCTTGGTTTTTGATGTTTTAGTTGTTTGTTTTGTGACTGGGCTATTTTAAGGAAGTCTATTTCCTTGTAGTGTGAAGCTTTTGATGTTTCTCTTCAGAGGGTAAAGTTTCAAGTATATGTATAGTCACCTTGGGATCACAGAGATTTTAGCAGTGCTCTCCTTGACTATCTCTTTCTCTGACCTCTCTTTTAAACTGCTTTATATATTATTATACATCACCTATTAGGCTCCACTAATTCCCAGATGACTGCGTTAATGTTTTCAATGTTCTGAGGAATAAATTGCCCATTAGTCTAATCAAATTAAATTCATGAAGTGATAGTTTTTGAAGGCTGTCTTTGGGGTTTTTTCTACTCCAAGGAGGTCTCTTCTTTGTTATATCTTTCTCTGGTTCTCTCTGGTGAACTAACTGGCCTATGGTATATCCTCTTGCTCTTAATTGAGAGGCACTAATTATTTCAAGAATATTCTTAGACTTGAACTTCCCACACTGTTTCAAATAGTCATTTGCTTTGGATAGAAATTTTGTGCTCCCTTTCTTGTGGATTGCCTCTACCCCTGAGAAAACTCTCTGAAAACCTACTATGGGTACTGGGTGGAGTGGTAGTCTGTTGACTTATAGGTTTATTATTTCCCTGGGTGAAACCTCTGACCCATAAAAAAGCTGGGACAGGGGGGAAAAGTCAGGGTTCCAGTATTCTAGGTCTGCCACACCTGGAGTAGAATCTCCATCCTATCAATTGGAACTGGGTAAATGAAAGGAGTCCTCAAACTCTTGGCTGCACTCACCAGGAATTTATTCTTTTCAACTTTGAATTGTAGGGTACAGAATATGCTGGCAGCCTGCCACTCAAGGTTTCATATGGTAAGCCTTGATGGGAGCTAGACACAGACCTTACATGCTTCACAAAAAATTTACTTAAAATGGATCATAGACCTAAATGTAACATGCAAAACTATAAAACTTCTAGAAGATAACGTAGAATAAAATCTAAATGATCTTGCGCTTAACAATGACTTTTTTAGATACAATATCAAAGGCATGATTCATCAAAGAAAGAAGTGATAAATTGGACATGATTAAAATGAAAATTTTCTGCTCTGCAAAAGATACTCTCAAGAGAATGAGAAGATGAGCCATAGACTAGGAGAAAATATTTGCAAAAGATATACCTGATAAAGAACTGTTCTTCAAAATATACAAGAAACTCTTAAAATAATTTAATAAGGGCTTCCCTGGTGGCGCAGTGGTTGGGAGTCCGCCTGCCGATGCAGGGGACACGAGTTCGTAGCCCTGGTCCGGGAGGATCTCACATGCCGCGGAGCGGCTGGGCCCGTGAGCCATGGCCGCTGAGCCTGCGCGTCCGGAGCCTGTTGCTCCGCAACGGGAGAGGCCGCGATAGTGAGAGGCCCGCGCACCGCGATGAGGAGTGGCCCCCGCTTGCCGCAACTAGAGAAAGCCCTTGCACAGAAACGAAGACCCGACACAGCCAAAAATAAATAATAAAAATAAAGGACTTCCCTTAAAAAAAAATTAAAAAAAAAAAAATAATTTAATAAGAAGAAAATAAACAACCTGATTTTCAAATGGGCAAAAATCTGAACAGATATCTCACCATAGAAGATATACATATGAATAATAAGTTTATGAAAAGGTTCTCAACAACGTATGTCATTAAGGAATTGCAAATTAACACAACAATATCACTACACACCAGTTAGAATGGCTAAAATTCTAAATACTGACTATATCATATGCTGTCAAGGATGTGGAGCAAGAGGAACTCTCATTCATTGCCAATGGGAATGCAAAATGGTAGTTATTTTGGAAGACAATTTAACAGTTTCTTACAAAACTAAACATAGATTTACCATGACATCCAGCAATCACACTTCTAAACATTTATCCAAATGAATGAAAATTTATGACTGCACAAAAACCTACACATGAATGTATATAACAGCTTCATTCATAATGGCCAAAAACTGGAAGCAACCAAGATGTTATTTAATAGATAAATGGATAAACTGTGGTTCATCTATAAATTGAAATATTATTCAGGGATAAAAAGAAATGAGCTATCAAGAGACATGGAGAATTTTGTACCCTTATAATACAATACCCTCTTAACTGTGTCTCTAACTTTTGTGTCTCCCTTCCGCCAGTCTTTATTCCACATAGCAAATAAAAAATTATGTTTTGAAGCACATGCACACCAAAAAATAAGAGACATGGAGAAGAGACATGGAGAAAATGTAAATTCATTTTGGTAAGTAAAACAAACCAGTCTGTTAGTTTTTTTATGAATTAGGATATAGTTTATCTTGGCGAACATTCCATGTACAATTGCAAGGAATATGAATTTGACTGTTCTGGGGTATAGTACTCTACAAGTGTAAGTTAAGCCAAAATGATTCTAGTGTTGTTTATATCTACTTTTATTAACTTTCTAGCTAATTGTTCTATTAATTCTTTTTTTTCATTTAGGTTTAATTGAAAAATAACATTAGTTTCAGGTGTACAACATAATGAATAAATATTTGTATGCACTGTGAAATGATCACCACAATAAGTCTAGATACCCTCAGTCACCATAGTTACAAACTATGCAGTACAGTATTATTGACATTTTTTTTACTTTTATAAGAATATTTTATTGTACAGAGAAATACAAACTGCTACATGCTGTCTGACTTATACAAAAAGCCCACTATTCTTTTTTTTTTTACTGTGCAAATATAAACCAAAAGGAAATTATATAATAACAGATACAGTAGACTTGAAAGCAAAGGCATTACTAGAAATAAACAAGGGCACTTCATATCAACAGGTCCAATTTACCAGGAAGTTTTAAATTTGTATGCACTTAACATCAAATTATATAGAGCAACAGAGCTACAAGGAAAAAATAGACAAATTCACTATCATAATAGGAGATTTAACACACTGCTATCATTCAAGTATTATTGACTATTGTCACCAGGCTGTACATTACATTCCAAAGCCTGTTTATTTATTTATTTATTTAAAACACTCAAGGAACCAGTGTTTATTGAACACGCTTTAAATCAGGCATTTTTATTTGCATTCTTCTGTAGAATAAAATTTAGATTTGTACAAGATCATCAATTTTTTCAATGTGTTTTTATTTAACATCTTTATTGGAGCATAGTTGCTTTATATTGCTGTGTTAGTTGCTGCTGTATAACAAAGTGAATCAGCTATACGTATACATATATACCCATAACCACACCCTCTTGCATCTCTCTCCCTCCCACCCTCCCTATCCCACCCCTCTAGGTGGTCACAAAGCACCTAGTTGATCTCCCTGTGCTATGTGGCTACTTCCCACTAGCTATCTATTTTATATTTGGTAGTGTATATATGTCCATGGCACTCTCTCACTTCATCTCAACTTACACTTCCCCCTCCACATGTCCTCAAGTCCATTCTCTACGTCTGCATCTTTATTCCTGTCCTGCCCCTAGGTTCTTCAGAAACTTTTTTTTTTAGATTCCATATATATGTGTTAGCATACGGTATTTCTTTTTCTCTTTCTGACTTACTTCATTCAGTATGACAGACTCTAGGTACAACCACCTCACTACAGATAACTCAGTTTCATTTCTTTTTATGGCTGAGTAATATTCCATTCTATATATGTGCCATATATATATATATATATATTTTTTTTTTTTTTTTTTTTTTTTTTTTTTGCAGTACGCAGGCCTCTCACTGTTGTGGCCTCTCCTGCTGAGGAGCACAGGCTCTGGACGTGCAGGCTCAGCAGCCATGGCTCACGGGCCTAGCTGCTCCGCGGCATGTGGGATCTTCCCGGACTGGGGCACAAACCTGTGTCCTTTGCATCGGCAGGCAGACTCTCAACCACTGCGCCACCAGGGAAGCCCTGTGCCACATCTTTATCCGTTCATATGTTGATGGACACTTAGGTTGCTTCCATGTCCTGGCTATTGTAAATAGCATTGCAATGAATATTGTGGTACATGATACTTTTCGAATTATGGTTATATCAGGGTATATGCCCAGTAGTGGGATTGCTGGGTCATATGGTAGTTCTATTTGTAGTTCTTTAAGGAACCTCCATACTGTTCTCCATAGTGGCTGTATCAATTTACATTCCCACCAACAGTGCAAGAGGGTTCCCTTTTCTCCACACTCTCTCCAGCATTTGGTTTTTGTAGATTTTTTTTGTTTTTGTTTTTTTGCAGTATGCGGGCCTCTCACTGTTGTGGCCTCTCCCATTGCAGAGCACAGGCTCCGGACACGCAGGCTCAGCGGCCATGGCTCACGGGCCCAGCCACTCCATGGCATGAGGGATCTTCCCAGACAGGGGCATGAACCCGTGTCCCCTGCATCGGCAGGCAGACTCTTAACCACTGTGCCACCAGGGAAGCCCTGTAGATTTTTTGATGATGGCCATTCTGACAGGCTTGAGGTGATATCTCATTGCAGTTTGATTTGCATTTCTCTAATGATTAGTGATGTTGAGCATCCTTTCATGTGTTTCTTGGCAATCTGTATATCTTCTTTGGAAAAATGTCTATTTAGGTCTTCTGCCCATTTATGGATTGGGTTGTTTGTGTTTTTGATATTGAGCTTCATGAGCTGCATGTATATTTTAGTGATTAATCCTTTGTCAATTGCTTCATTTGCAAATATTTTCTCCCATTCTGAGGGTTGTCTTTTCGTCTTGTTTATGGTTTCCTTTGCTTTGCAAAGGCTTTTAAGGTTCATTAGGTCCCATTTGTTTATTTTTGTTTTTATTTTCATTTCTCTGGGAGGTGGGTCAAAAAGGATCTTGCTGTGATTTATGTCATAGAGTGTTCTGCCTATGTTTTCCTCTAAGAATTTGATAGTGTGTGGCCTTACATTTAGGTCTTAAATCCATTTTGAGTTTATTTTTGTGTATGGCATTAGGGAGTGTTGTAATTTCATTCTTTTATATGTAGATGTCCAGTTTTCCCAGCACAACTTACTGAAGAGGCTCTCTTTTCTCCATTGTATATTCTTGCCTCTGTTGTCAAAGATACGGGGACCATAAGTGTGTGGGTTTATCTCTAGGCTTTCTATCCTGTTCCATTGATCTATATTTCTGTTTTTGTGCCAGTACCATACTGTCTTGATTACTGTAGCTTTGTAGTATACTCTGAAGTCAGGGAGCCTGATTCCTCCAGCTCCATTTTTCGTTCTCAAGATTGCTTTGGCTATTCGGGGTCTTTTGTGTTTCCATACAAATTGTGAAATTTTTTGTTCTAGTTCTGTGAAAAATGCCAGTGGTAGTTTGATAGGGATTGCATTGAATCTGTAGATTGCTTTGGGTAGTAGAGTCATTTTCACAATGTTGATTCTTCCAATCCAAGAACATGGTGTATCTCTCCATCTGTTTGTATCATCTTTAATTTCTTTCATCAGTGCCTTATATTTTTCTGCATACAGGTCTTTTATCTCCCTAGGTAGGTTTATTCCTAGGCATTTTATTCGTTTTGTTGCAGTGGTAAATGGCAGTGTTTCCTTAATATCTCTTTCAGATTTTTCATCATTAGTGTATAGGAATGCAAGAGATTTCTGTGCATTAATTTTGTATCCTGCTACTTTACCAAATTCATTGATTAGCTCTAATAGTTTTCTGGTAGCATCTTTAGGATTCTCTATGTATAGTATCATGTCATCTGAAAACAGTGACAGCTTTACTTTTCCTTTTCTGATTTGGATTCCTTTTGTTTCTTTTTCTTCTCTGATTGCTCTGGCTATAACTTCCAAAACTATGTTGAAAAATAGAGGTGAGAGTTGGCAACCTTGTCTTGTTCCTGATCTTTGTGAAAATGGTTTCAGTTTTTCGCCATTGAGAATGATGCTGGCTGTGGGTTTGTCATATATGGCCTTTATTATGTTGAGGTAGTTTCCCTCTATGCCCACTTTTTGGAGAGTTTTTATCATAAATGGGTATTGAATATTTTTGAAAGCTTTTTCTGCATCTATTGAGATTATCGTATGATTTTTATCCTTCATCTTGTTAATATGGTGTATCACATTGATTGATCTGTGTATATTGAAGAATTCTTTCATTCCTGGGGCAAACGCTACTTGATCATGGTGTATGATCCTTTTAATGTGCTACTGGATTCTGTTTGCTAGTATTTTGTTGAGGATTTTTGCATCTATGTTCATCAGTGATATTGGCCTGTAGTTTTCTTTTTTTGTGACATCTTTGTCTGGTTTTGGTATCAGGGTGATGGTGCCTCCCTACAATGAGTTTGGGAGTGTTCTTCTCTCTGTTATATTTTGGAAGATTTTGAGAAGGATAGGTGTTAGTTCGTCTTTAAATGTTTGATAGAATTCGCCTGTGAAGCCATCTGGTCCTGGGCTTTTGTTTGTTGGAAGATTTTAAATCACAGTTTCAATTTCAGTGCTTGTGATTGGCAGTTTATATTTTCTATTTCTTCCTGGTTCAGTCTCGGTAGGTTGTGCTTTTCTAAGAATTTGTTCATTTCTTCCATGTTGTCCATTTTATTGGCATATAGTTTCTTGTAGAATTATCTCATGATGCTTTGTATTTCTGCAGGGTCAGTTGTATCTTCTCCTTTTTCATTTCTAATTCTATTGATTTGAGTCTTCTCCCTTTTTTGTTGATGAGTCTGCATAATGGTTTATCAATTTTGCTTATCTTCTCAAAGAACCAGCTTTTAGTTTTATTGATCTTTGCTCTTGTTTTCTTCATTTCTCTTTCATTTATTTCTGATCTGATCTTTATGGTCTTTCCTTCTCCTAACTTTGGGGAATTTTTGGTCTTTCTCTAATTGCTTTAGGTGTAAGATTAGGTAGTTTATCTGAGATGTTTCTTGTTTCTTGAGGTAGAATTGTATTGCTATAAACTTCCCTGTTAGAACTGCATCCCCTTTTCCTGCATCCCATAGGTTTTGGGTTGTTGTGTTTTCATTGTCATTTGTTTCTGTGTATTTTTTTATTCCTCTTTGATTTCTTTAGTGATTTCTTGGTTATTTAGTAGCATATTGCTTAGCCTCCATGTGTTTCTATATTTTTACAGTTTTTTTCCTGTAATTGTTATGTAGTGTCATAGTGTTTTGGTCAGAAGAGATACTTGATACGATTTCTATTTTTTTAAATTTACCAAGGCTTTATTTCTGACCCAAGACACGTTCTATCCTGGAGAATGTTCCATGAGCACTTGAGAAGAAAGTGTATTCTGTTGTTTTTGGATGGAATGTCCTATAAATATCAGTTAAGTCCATCATGTTTAATGTATCATTTAAAGCTCTTATTTCCTTATTTATTTTCTTTTTTTTTTTTTTTTTTTTTTTTTTGTGGTACGCGGGCCTCTCACTGTTGTGGCCTCTCCCGATGCGGAGCACAGGCTCCGGACGCACAGGCTCAGCGGCCATGGCTCACGGGCCTAGCTGCTCCGTGGCATGTGGGATCTTCCCGGACCGGGGCACGAACCTGTGTCCCCTGCATTGGCAAGCGGACTCTCAACCACTGCGCCACCAGGGAAGCCCTATTTTCGTTTTTTTTGATCTGTCCTTTGGTGAAAGTGGGGTGTTACATTCCCCCTACTATTATTGTGTTACTGTTGATTTCCCCTTTTATGGCTGTTAGCATTTGCCTTATGTATTGATATGCTCCTAAGTTAGGTGCATAAATATTTACAATTGTTATATCTTCTTCTTGGATCGATCCCTTGATCATTATGTATTGTCCTTCTTTGTCTCTTCTAATAGTCTTTATTTTAAAGTCTATTTTTTCTGATATGAGAATTGCTTCTCCAGGTTTCTTTTGATTTCATTTTGCATGGAATATCTTTTTCCATCCCCTCACTTTCAGTCTGCATGTGTCCCTAGGTCTGAAATGGGTCTTTGTAGACAGCATATATTCGGGTCTTGTTTTTGTATCCATTCCAGTCTATGTCTCTCGGTGGGTGCATTTAATCCATTTACATTTAAGATAGTTATTGATATGTATGTTCCTATTACCATTTTCTTAATTGTTTTGGGTTTGTTATTGTAGGTCTTTTCCTTCTCTTGTGTTTCCTGCCTAAAGAAGTTCCTTTAGCATTTGTTGTAAAGCTGGTTTGGTGGTGCTGAATTCTCTTATCCTTTGCTTGTCTGTGAAGGTTTTCATTTCTCCGTCGAATCTGAATAAGATCCTTGCTGGTAGAGTAATACTGGTTGTAGCTTTTTCCCTTTTGTCACTTTAAATATATCCTGCCACTCCCTCCTGGCTTGTAGAGTTTCTGCTGAAAGGTCAGCTGTTAACCTTATGGGGATTCCCTTGTATGTTATTTGTTGCTTTTCCCTTGCTGCTTTTAATATTTTTTCTTTGCATTTAGTTTTTGATAGTTTCATTAATATTTGTCATGATGTGTTTCTCCTTGGATTTATCCTGTATGGGACTCTGTGCTTCCTGGACTTGATTGACTATTTCCTGTCCCATATTAGGGAAGTTTTCAACTATAATCTCTTCAAGTATTTTCTCAGTCCCTTTCTTTTCTCTTCTTCTTCTGGGACCCCTATAATTCTAATGTTGGTGCATTTAATGTTGTCCCAGAAGTCTCTGAGACTGCCCTCAATTCTTTTCATTCTTTTGTCTTTGTTCTGCTCTGTGTTAGTTTTTTCCACTATTTTATCTTCCAGGTCACTTATCTGTTCTTCTGCCTCAGTTATTCTATTGATTCCTTCTAGAGAATTTTTAATTTCATGTATTGAGTTGTTCACCATTGTTTGTTTGTTCTTTAGTTCTTCTAGGTCCTTGTTAAACATTTCTCATATTTTCTCCATTCTATTACCAAGATTTTGTGTCATCTTTACTATCATTCCTCTGAATTCTTTTTCAGGTAGACTACATATTTCCTCTTCATTTGTTTGGTCTGGTGGGTTTTTACCTTCCTCCTTCATCTGCTGCGTATTTCTCTGTCTTCTCATTTTGCTTAGCTTACTGTGTTTGGGGTCTCCTTTTCACAGGCTGCAGGTTCATAGTTCCCATTGTTTTTGATGTCTGTCACCATTGGGTAAAGTTGGTTCAGTGGGTTTTGTAGGCTTCCTGGTAGAGGGGACTGGTGCCTGTGTTCTGGTGGAAGAGGCTGATCTTGTATTTCTGGTGGGCAGGACCATGTCCAGTGGTGTGTTTTTGGGTGTCTGTGAACTTAATATGATTTTAGGCAGCTTCTCTGCTAATGGGTGGGGTTTTGTTCCTGTCTTGCTGGTTGTTTGGCATGGGGTGTCCAGCACTGGAGCTTGCTGGTCGTTTAGTGGAGCTGGGTTTTAGCATTGAGACGGAGATCTCGGAGGGCTCTCGCAGATTGATATTACATAGGAGCAGCAGGTCTCTGGTGGTCCCATGTCCTGAAATCAGCTCTCCCACCTCAGAGGCTCAGGCCTGACACCCAGCTGGAGCACCAAGACCCTGTCAGCCACATGGCTTTCAACACAGGTCCTTCTGACTGGTGTGGCTTGTGCCCAAAGGAGACCAAGTTTGGTTCAGAAGCAGAGGAAACTCTATTCTCAGACTGAAGAATGGAGAGGTGTGAGTTCAAGCTCTAGAGCACACACTCTCCCAACAGGCAGTCTTTCAATGTGTTTTTAACCCCTGTTTATTTCTTTCATATAGGAAGGGGGGAAAGCATTGTCATTTATACATTAACACTATAAGTCCTTCCTCACAGATGTTGACATTTAAGTGTCAGGAGACTGGATGTATTACAAGAAAAAGACATTAGGCTGAAAGACAGACTTAGATGTGTTCATTTATCGTTACACTAATCAGCCACACAGCACATTATCAGAAGCCTACTATGCACAAGGTACTAGTGTTACAAAATACTGTAAAGAAGCCTATCGTCTAATATAGAGAAGACATTCATGAAAACATACCGTTTTATAGCAGTAAAATGAGTGCAATAATGACAATATGAATGAAAGAATGGACCAGGAGAAAGGATATACTGAAGCCTACTGAATGGAAAATGCCCATAGTAAAGGTAGTCCTTGGGCAAATCAAAGCCTTATTTATTTTATGACTGGAAATTTGTACTTCCTTATTCCCTTCACCCATTTTGCCCACCCTCTAAACCCCTCCTCTCTAGCAACAACTAATCTGTTCTCTGTATCTATGAGGTTTTTTTTTTAATATATAGAACATTAAAAATTTTTTTTGACTGTGTTGGGTCTTCATTGCTGCATGCGGTCTTTCTCTAGTTGTGGCGTGTATGGGCTACTCTTCATTGTGGTGTGCAGGCTTCTCACTGCAGTGGCTTCTCTTGTTGCAAAGCACAGGCTCTAGGTGGTGCGGGCTTTAGTAGCTGCAGCATGCGGGCTCAGTAGTTGCAGCACACGGACCCTAGAGTACACAAGCTTCAGTAGTTGGGGTGTGCAGGCTTCAGTAGTTGTGGCACATGAACTCAGTAGTTGTGAGTCATGGGCTCTATAGCACAGGCTCAGTAGTTGTGGTGTATGGGCTTAGTTGCTCCGTGGCATGTGGGATCTTACTGAACCAGGGATAGAACTCAACCACTGTGCCACGAGGGAAGCCCAATACCAGTTCTTTAAAATTAGTAAATAATGTATGGAGAATCAATTCTTTTTTTGAATTTTATTTTTTAATAAACTATTTTTTAGAACAATTCTTGATTTACAGAAAATTGCAAAGATGGTACAGAAAATTTCCATATACTCACATCTAGTTCCCCCTGTGTTTAACACCTTTCATTGTTATAGTACATATTTTAGAATTAGTAAACTAAAACTGATACTTTATTATTAACCAAAGCCCATACTTCATGCAGATTTGCTCAGTTTTTACCTAATACCCTTTTTTTTTCTGTTCTACGATCCCATCTAGAATACATTACATTTAGTGATCATGTCTTCTTAGTCTCTTCTTGGTTGTAACACTTTTGTCTTATTTTTGATGGCCTTGATATTTTGGGAAAGTATTATTCGGGTATTTTGTAAAATGCCCCTCAATTGGTATTTCTCTAGTAACTGGTATTTTCTCTAGTAGTTTTTTTTTCATGATAAGACAATAGGCTGTATAATTGTTTTTTGGCTTCCAGTTGGATTAGTCAGTGGAGAACCAGAGTAAGAAATCAGAAAGGGATGAGGTTTTGTTTTATATTTCCATGGTTCTCTCCATGTGAGGAACTTGGGCTGACTGTATTCGTCAAATACAGTGCACAACTCCACTGAGTGTCTCTGCCCACAGTTCTCAAGTTCTTGTAGCCACCCCCTCTCCTTGTCATTTCTGGAATTAAAAATAATTTCATCTTCACTCTTAGTGTTCCTAAACTCTTTTTTAACCCCTAGTGGTTTTCTAATTCCTCACACATATCTTTGAAAACAGTCCCTTTATTAAAACTTTCTTGAATCATTCTAATGAAACTGTGCCATTTATCCCACTGGAACACTGTCTAGTATATTATGAATCAAAATGAGCTTCTCCGGACATTGAGGCAGAACTGACATTTTTTTAAATTTATTTTTTATTGAATTATAGTTGAATTACAGTGTTCTCTATTTACTGCTGTACAGCAAAGTGACTCAGTTATACATATATACACATTCTTTTTCATATTCTTTTCCATTATGGTTTATCACAGCATATTGAATATATTTCCTTTTGCTATGTAGTAGGACCTTGTTGTTTATCCATTCTTTGTTTTTTAAGTAACTTTTCTCTTTTTTAAAAAATATTTTATTTTTGGCTGCATTGGGTCTTAGCTGCAGTACCTGGGATATTCATTGCGGCATGTGGGATATTTTGTTGCAGCATGTGGGCTCTTCATTGTGGTACCTGTGCTCTTCATTGTGGTATGTGAGCTTCTCTCTAGTTGTGGCACAGGTCTCTAGAGCGCATGGGCCCTGTAATTGTGGTGCACGGGGTTAGTTGCCCTGTGGCATGTAGAATCTTAGTTCCCTGACCAGGGATCAAACCCATGTCCCCTGCATTAGAAGGTGGATTCTTAACCACTGGAGTACCAGGGAAGTCTCCTATTTATCCATTCTATATATATCAGTTTTCATCTGCTAATCCCAAACTCCCAATCCAACCCTCTCCCACCCGTCTCCCCCTTGGCAACCACCAGTCTATTCTTTATGTCCCTGATTCAGTTTTTGTTTCATAGATAGGTTCATTTGTGTCATATTTTAGATTCCACATATAAGTAATATCATATGGTATTTGTCTTTCTCTTTCTTACTTCACTTAATATGATAATCTCTAGTTGCATGCATGTTGCTGCAAATGGCATTATATTGTTCTTTTTTATGGCTGAGTAATATTCCATTGTATATATGTACATCTTCTTTATCCACTCACCTGTCAATGGGCATTTTTGTTGTTTCCATGTCTTTGCTATTGTGAATAGTGCTGCTATGAACACAGCAGTGCATGTATCTTTTTTATATATAAATTTATATTTATTTTTGGCTGTGTTGGATCTTCATTGCTGTGTGCAGGCTTTCTCTAGTTGTGGCAAGTGGGGGCTACTCTTCGTTGTGGTGTGTGGGCTTCTCATTGCCATGGCTTCTCTTGTTGCAGAGCATAGGCTCTAAGCGCATGGGCTTCAGTAGTTGTGGCATGAGGGTTCAGTAGTTGTGGCTCGTGGGCTCTAGAGCACAGGCTCAGTAGTTGTGGCACACAGGCTTAGTTGCTCCACACCATGTGGGATCTTCCTGGACCAGGGCTCGAACCTGTGTCCCCTGCATTGGCAGGTGAATTCTTAACGACTGTGCCACCAGGGAAGTCCCTCATGTATCTTTTTGATTTATAGTTTTGTCTGGATATATGCCCAGGAGTGGGATTGCTGGATCATATGGTAATTCTACTTTTAGTTTTCTGAGGAACCTCCATACTGTTTTCCATAGTGGCTGCCCCAACTTACAGTCCCATCAACACTGTAGGGGGGTTCCCTTTTCTCTACACCTTCTCCAGCATTTATTATTTGTCAACATTTTAATGATGGCCATTCTGACTGGCGTGAGGTGGTAGCTCATTGTAGTTTTGATTTGCAATTCTCTAATAATTAACGATGTTGAGCATCTTTTCATGTGCCTATTGGCCATCTGTATTTCTTCTTTGAAGAAATGTCTCTTTAGGTCTTTTGCCCTCTTTCCGATTGGGTTGTTTGTATTTTTGTGGTTGAGTTGTATGAGGTGTTTGTATGTTTTGGAAATTAAGCCCTTGTCAGTTTCATTATTTGCAAATATTTTCTCCAATTCTATAGGCTGTCTTTTTGTTTTGTTTATGGTTTCCTTTGCTGTGCAAAAGCTTGTAAGTTTGATTAGGTCCCATATGCTTATTCTTATTTTTATTTCTATTGCCTTGGAGACTGACCTAAGAAAACATTTGTACAATATATGTCAGAGAATGTTTTGCCTATGTTCTCTTCTAGGCGTTTTATGGTGTCATGTCATGTTTAAGTCTATAAGCCCTCTGAGTTTATTTTTGTGTATGGCAAGAGGGTAGGTTCTAATTTCATTGACTTACATGTGGCTATCCAACTTTCCCACCAACACTTGTAGAGACTGTCTTCTCCCACTGTATATTCTTGCCTCCTTTGTTGAAGGTTAATTGACCATAGGTGTGTAGGTTTATTTCTGAGCTCTCTATTCCCTTCCATTGATCCATATGTTTGTTTTTGTGCCATTACCATGCTGTTTGATTTCTGTAGCTTTGTAGTATTGTTTGAAGTCTTGGATGGTTATGCCTCCTGCTTTGTTCCCTTTCTTCAGGATTGCTTTAGCAATTCTGTGTCGTTTATGGTTCCATATGAGTTTTAGGATTATTTGTTCTATTTCTGTGAAAAATGTCATGCATAATTTAATAGGGATCACATTAAATCTGTAGATTGCTTTGGGTAGTATGGTCATTTTAACAATATAAATTCTTCCAGTTGAAGAGCATGGGATATCTTCCTACTTCATTGAATCATCTTCAGTTTCCTTTATTAATGTTTTATAGTTCTCAGTGTATAAGTCTTTCACCTCCTTGGTCAAATTTATTCCTCAGTATTTTATTTTTGGAGCTGCAATTTAAAAAGGTATTTGTTTTTACCTTCCCTTTCTGATATTTCATTTTTGGTGTAAAGAAATGCAATCTTTTTTCTGTATGTTAATCTTGTATTCTGCTGCCTTGCTAAATTCACTGATCAATTCTAGTAGCTTTTGTGTGGAATCTTTTTAAGGTTTTCTATATATAGTATCATATCATCTGCATATAATGAAAATTTCACCTGTTCCCTTCCAACTTCACTACTTTTTATTTCTTTTCCTTGTCTGATTTCTGTGGCTAGGATTTCCAACACTATGTTGAAGAGAAGTGGTGATAATGGGCATCTTTGTCTTGTTCCAGATTTTAGTGGGAAGGCTTTCAACTTTTCAACATTGAGTATTATATTGGCTGTGGGTTTGTCATAAATAGCTTTTATTATTTTGAGATATGTTCCCTCTATACCCACTTTGGTAAGAGTTTTTATCATGAATGGATGTTGAATTTTGTCAAATGCTTTTTCTGCATCTATTAAGATGATCATGCATTTTTTGTCTTTTCTTTCATTGATGTGATGTATCACGTTGATTGATTTGCATATGTTGAACCATCCTTGTAAACTTGGGATGAATCCCACTTGGTTGTGGTGTATGATCTTTGTTATGTGCTGTTGGATTCAGTTTACTAATATATTGTTGAGAATTTTTGCATCTACATTCATCAAAGATATTGGCCCGTAATTTTCTTTTTTGGTGGTGTCTTTCTCTGGTTTTGGTATCAGGGTAATGGTGGCTTCATAGAATGTCCTTGGGAGTGTTCCCTCTTGTTCAGTTTTCTGGAAGAGTTTGAGAAGGATTGGTATAAATTCTCTGTATGTTTGGTAGAATTTGCCTCTGGAACCATCTGATCCTGCACTTCTGTTTGTAGGGAGTTTTTAAATTACAGATTCTATTTCAGTTCTAGTGATCAGTCTATTCAAATTATCTATTTCTTCTTGATTCAATTTTGGTGGACTGTATGTTTCTAGAAACTTGTCCACTTTTTCTAGGTTGTTGAATTTGTTGGCTAATAATAATTCATAGTATTCCCTTATTTTTTTTTTGTATTTCTGCAGTATCAGTTGTTATGCCTCCTTTTTCATTTATTATTTTGTTTATTTACGTTCTCTCTTTGGTTCTTGGTGAGCCTGGGCAGAGGTTTGTCAATTTTGTTTATCTTTTCAAAGAACCAGCTCTTGGTTTTATTGACTTTTTTTTATTGTTTTTTAGTTCTCTATTTTGTTCATTTCCTCTCTGATCTTTATTATCTCCTTCCTTCTGCTGTCTTTAGGTTTTGTTTGTTCTTCTTTTTCTAATTCTTTTAAGTGATAAGTTAGGTTGTTTGAGATTTTTCTTATTTTTTGAGGAAGGCCTGTATCCCTGTGAATTTCCCTCTAATAACTGCTTTTGCTGCATCCCATAGATTCTGTATGGTTATATTTTCATTGTCATTTGTATCAAGGTATTTTTTAATTTCCTCTTTGATTACATCATTCACCCATTGGTTTTGTAGTAGCATGTTGTTTAGTCTCCATGTAATCTTTTTATTCTCATTTCTTTTTCTGTGGTTAATTTCTAGTTTCATGCCATTGTGGTCAGAAAAGATGCTTGAGATAACTTCTATACTCTTACATTTGTGGAGGCTTGTTTTGTGCCCTAGTATGTTGTCTGTCCTAGAGAATGTTGCATGTGCACTTGAAAATAATATGTATTCTAGGTTTTTTTTAGTGTAATGTCCTGAAAATATCAATTAAGTCTAACTGCTCTATTGTATCACTTTGCATCTCTGTTGCCTTATTGATTCTCTGTCTGGAAGATCTGTCCATTGATGTGAGTGGGTGTTAAAGTCTCCTACTATTATTGTATTCCTGTCAGTTTCTCCCTTTATGTCTGTTAGTATTTGTTTTATCTATGTGGGTGCTCCTATATTAGGTGTATATATGTTGATGAGTGTAAAATCCTCTTCTTATGTTGATCTTTTTTGTCATTATATAGTGTCCTTCTTTATCTTTCTTTATGGCCTTTGTTTTAAAGTCTATTTTTTCTGATATGAGTACTGAGGCCTCTGCTTTGTTGTCATTTCCGTTTGCATGAAATATCTTTTTCCATCCCCTCACTTTCAATCTATGCGTGTCCTTTGCCCCAGAGTGGGTCTCCTGTAGGCAGCATATCATAGGCTCCTGTTTTTTTTTAATCCAATCTGCCACTCTGTCTTTTGATTGGAGCATTTAGTCCACTGACATTTAAGGTAATCATTGATAGATATGTATTTATTGCCATTTTGAACCTTGTTTTCCCATTGATTCTGTATTTCTTCTTCCTTTCTCTTTTTCCTTTTGTGACTTGATGATTTTCTTTTGTATTGTACTTGTGTTCTCTTCTTTTTGGTTTTTGTGAATCTACTGTATGTTTTTGATTTGTGGTTACCCTGTTTTTCAAGTATGTTAACCCCTTCCCATATCTACTTGCCTTAAACTAGTAGTCATATAGGCTCAAACACTTTCTAGGGGGAAAATATCTACGTTTTCTTACTCTCCTCCCCCATGTCTTATGATTTCAGTGTCCTCTTTTACATCTTCATGTTCATTCTTGTGCTGTTCATTGTGGTTATCATCACTTTCACAGAAATTTTTTTGTTTTTAATCTGTGTGCTGGCTTATTTAAGTGATTTATTTTCCAATTGTGATATTGTCTTCCCTATGGATTCTTACTTCTTTTCTATTTAGAGAAGACCTTTCAATATTTCCTTTAGGATAGGTTTAGTATTGCTATGAGAGATTATCTCTCCTTCTATTCTAAATGATAATCTTGCTGGGTAGAGTATCCTAGTTTGCAGATTTTTCCCTTTCAGGACTTTGAATATATCTTGCCACTCCCTTCTGGCCTGCAACGCTTCTGTAGAGAAATCAGTTGATAGCCTAATGGGGGTTCCCTTGTAATTCACTCTTTGTTTTTCTCTTGCTGCCTTTAGAATTCCCTCTTTAACTTTTGCCATTTTTATTATAATATGTCTTGGTGTAGGTCTGTTCGTGTTTATCCTGCTTGGGACCCTCTGTGCTTCCTGTACCTAGATATCTGTTTCCTTCTTTAGGTTTGGGAAGTTTTCAGACATAATTTCTTCAAATATATTTTTGGTCTCCTTTTCTGTTTCTTTTCCTGGAATCCCTATTATGTGTGGGTTGGCACACTTTATATTATCCCATCTGTCTCATACTATTTTCTTTTTCTTTTTCTTTTTATTTGGCTTTCTGTCTGCTGTCCTGATTGGGTGAGTTCCATTATTCTGTCTTCCAGGTCACTTATTCATTCTTCTGCATTATTCATTCTGCTATTCATTGCCTTTAGCTCAGCTTTCATCTCTGTAAATGAGTTTTCTAATTTTTCTTGGTTCCTCTTTATAGTTTCTAGTTCCTTTTTACAGTGCTCTGCATTTCTTTTGATAGCCTTTCTTAATTCCTTATTTTCATTATCTCCTTTTTGAACTCAGTGTCAGAGACCTGTTTCATTGTTAATTCTTCCAGGGGAATGCTCTTGATATTTTAACTGGGAGTTGTTCCTCTGTTCCTTAATTTTACTTATATTTCTCTTACTCTGTGAGTTTAGGAGAAAGTTACCTACTGTGGTCTTGGACGGCTATTTATATGTGGGGTTGTCCCTGTGTAGCTTGTGTGGGTTTAATATTTTTGGTGTGAGGGCTGTTTGTTTTTAGTATGGATGACAGTCGCCTCTTTCCCCAGAGTGTGCTGGTTGTTTCCCCCTTGATAGGGGGTGTGCAGATGCAGTGGCTCATGCCCAGTGTTGGGGTTCTCAGCTCAGGCAGGCAGCTCAGGCGTGCACTTGGGACATATGATGGGAATGAAGGCAGCTTGTAACAACGACTGGAATTTGGGTGGGTTCATGACCACTCCCAGGGTCTGGGAGGGAGTCAGCAGGGGCCCACAACCACTCCTGGTGTCTGAGTGGGAGGTGGTGGGGTCCCACAACTGCTCCTAGCGTCTGGGGAGGCAGCAGTGGAAGCTTGCCACTGCCTCTGGAGCCCATTCAGGCAGTGTCCTGCCCTCTGAGAGTGTACACAGAGGAAGAAGTCTACAATCTGGTCCCACCCCTCCCCACATGCACCCTGCAAACAATGGCAACTGGCCTCTAAGGTGGCCCAGGCTTCCTCTGCTAACACACCCAGCCACAGTCGCACTGGATTCCAGCGCCCCCCCCCACCCCATTCTGTCTACACACAGCCAACCCCAGTCCTCTCCTGGTTCTGATCTCTGAAGCCTGAGTTCCAGCAACCAGCCCCCACCAGCACTGGTGGACGTGCATGTCAGGCTGTGGAGTGCTGGGCAGCAGCACTGACCACCTGTGCAGTTCTCCCTCTGCTCTGGCTGCAGCAAACTTGTTGCTGCATTCTCCTCTGAGGCTCTGAAGCTCCCCTTCTGTCTTGGCCAGTCTCCCTGCCGGTAAGGGGGCTTCCCAGGGCGCAGGAACCTTTCCCCTTTTACAGCTCCCTCCCAGGGGCGCAGGTCTCATCCTGATTCCTTGCTCGCTTTTTTTTTCTTTTTTCCCACCCAGTTACGTTGAGATTTACTTGCCTTTTCAGAAGTCTGAGGTCTTCTGCCAGCGTTTAGTAGATATTCTGTGAGAATCACTCCACATGTAGATGTATTTTTGCTGTATTTGTGGGAGAGGGTGAGCTTCACATCATGCTACTCTGCCATCTTGCTCTCTCTCCCAGAATTAATTCTTGTAACTGTTCCAAGTGTGCTTCAAATGAATTATGTTTTCTGTAACCCTTCAAGGCAGAAGTGTTTGTATTTCCACTCCCATTTGGTAAGGCTTGTAATTTGTGTTGTTTAAATTTTCTGTATGCTGTTGATTTGTATATGGGATTTCTCAACAATTGAAAAAGAGCTGTTTAATTCTCTCAGTTGCTTGGTGGATTTTTCAATTTCTCTGTGGACTTCTATTAATTAATGCTCTGTATATTTTGAGGCTATTTTCACGTGGAAATGTAATATTATGTAACATTTTTATGAAAATGATGACCGCCATATCCTGTTGGTTAGAAGAAACAGATCCTGCCCACACTGAAGGCGAGGAGATTACACTGTGTTAAGGACTAGGACAGATCTTTTAGAGTTATCCTTAGTCTCACTTCAACAATAAATATTTGTAGTATTAAACACTACCTGGATAATTTAAGTGGCTTTGAACATTTTAATTTCATTTATACCCACCCCAAATTACACTGTCATGTATTTGACAAAGTGGACTTTGTCAAGTTAAACACTTTTACTCTGAAGAAGGCACTGCTAATAGAAAGACAAGCCACAGACTTGGAGAATCCAATTCCAAATAATCTATCTGACAAAGGACTTGTATCAAGACTATATAAGGAAGTCTAAACACTCAACAGTAAGAAAAAGAACAACCTAATAAGAAGGGGGAGGGCAAAAGATTTGAACAGAGACTGCACCAAAGAAGATATTCAAATGGAAAATAAGCATATGAAAAGATGTTCAAACTCATATGCCATTAGGGCACTGCAAATTAAAACCACAATTAGAGATCACCACACACCCAATGGGTAAAATTTTTAAAAACATGATAATGCCAAGTGCTGGTTAAGATGTGGAAGAAGTGGAGCAATTGGAACTCATATTTGTGGTAGGAATGTAAAGTGATACAGAAACTTTGGAAAAGTTTAACTCACTCTCACTCCTAGGCATTTACCCTATAGAAGTGAACATTTATATTTACACAAAACTGGTACCTGAGAGTTTATAGCAACTTTATTCATAATGGCCTAAACTGGAAATATCTCTCATGTCCATCAATTAGTGAATGGATTAAAAGCTGGTACATCCATACAGTGAAGTACAACAATAAAAATAATGAATATTGATTTACATAACAATATAGATGATACTTAAATGCATTTTACTAAGTGAAAGAAGCCAGATCAAAAGGTCTACATATTGCATGACTCCATTCATATGACCTTCTGGAAAAGGCAAAACCATAGGGATGGAGAACAAATAGGTGGTTTCCAGGGATTGAGGGAAAGGGTTTACAACAAAAAGAGCAATCAAGAGAAATTATTAATGCTAAAACAATTCTGTATGGTACTGGAGTGGAAGGATACATGACTCTATACTTGTCAAAACTATAGAACTATACATGATAGGAATGAATTTTAGTGTATGCAAATTAGAAATAAAAATCTCAAACAAATGGGTATTTTTGCCTGTCAAATGATGAGAGATTTGTAAAAGGAAAGGGCATATTTTGATGCACATTTATGCACCACTGATGGGAATGTTATTTGTACAATATTGAGGACAATTCAACAGCACCTTTCAGGTGCCCTAATAATGCTCTCATCAAACTCAGAAATTCCAATTCTAGAAATTTATTCTAAAGAAATAGAGATGCACATAAAGGTTAATGTACAATTATGTTCATTATATTTTAATTTTATAGGCAAAATTGATAATATCCAAAATGTCTGCATCATGGGATCATCCACAGTTAAGTCCCCTATATACAAACAAATTCCATTCCAAGAGCGTGTTCATAAGTCCAATTTGTTCGTAAGTCCAACAAAGTTAGCCTAGGTACCCAATTAACACAATAGGCTATATAGTACTGTACTATAATAGGTTTATAATACTTTTTACACAAATAATACATAAAAAACAAACACGAAAAATAAAGAAAACATTTTTAATCTTAAAGTACAGTACCTTGAAAAGGTGAATCAAGTGAACAGGCAAGAAGAGTTACTGACTGGAGGGAGAGGAGGTGGGAGACGGTAGAGCTGAAGGATCATCAGCAATAGGTAAGCTTCAATTTTTTTTTAACCTTAATTTAAAAATACTTTTTTAATTTAACATCTTTATTGGAGTATAAGTGCTTTACAATGGTTTGTTAGTTTCTGCTTTATAACAAAGTGAATCAGCTATACATATACATATATCCCCATATCTCCTCCCTCTTGCGTCTCCCTCCCATCCTCCCTATCCCACCCCTCTAGGTGGTCACAAAGCACCGAGCTGATCTCCCTGTGCTAGGCGGCTGGGTAAGCTTCAGTTTCACTCACATTCTGGGCCTGAAATAAAGATACTGTACTACTATGCTCTATACAGTACGGTACAATAAAGTACACAAAAGCACAACCACTTGTAGAGGATACATGCACGTGACAATGTACGTCAGACACGTGAACTAACTTACATGACTGGACGTGTGAACACACGTTCGCATCTTTGAAAGTTTGCAACTTGGAGGTTCATATGTAGGGGGACTTACTGTAAATGAATTTTGTTAGAACCATATGAAATATTATGTGACACTTAATACTGTATTTTTAAATAATGCTAATGATATAGGAGAATGCTTGTTAATTCTCAAATGAGAAAAGTTAGAGAATAACATATACAATGTCAATTTTATTTTTAAACTGTGTTATATACACTTATTTTAAAGAGTAAAAGGAAATACATGCAAATGTTATGAATTATTTTCTGGGTTATAAGATTATAGGTATTATTTACTTTTTAATTTATACCTTTCACTTTGTTTTTTAACAATGACCACTTGTTACTTCTGTCATCAAAAAGAGAACATTTTTTATTTTCAAAAAAGAAACAAGCCCAGCCTAATCCAGCCAATCCCATGATCTTTTCAGTTGCTGTCTTCGCTCAGAAGGCCACACTGTTGTCCCCCTGGATGCTTGTTGTTGTCTTGCTCCTTCAGGTACTGGACTCATTGCAGATGAATGAATACCTGCCAAAGTGAGAGACAGAGAGTGGCAGCATCTCTCCAGGAACATGAAACTGCTTAGTTAAACTGGCCTGATCAGCCACAGGCTGATACTGGTATCAATCTCTATGACCTATACAGGGAACAGATGTCTTTAAAAGCTATAATGCCCATCTTATATAACTGGAAGTTTCCCCTCTTCTAAATCTTTCTTCTATGAAATAATCTTTTAAAACCCTTCTCCAAAGCGGCTCCTAATTTTATTTTAGATACTCCATCATTCTCTGGGGAATGACAAACGTCCAAGTATTGACCTTTCATTGTACTGTTTCCTTATGTCCTATCTGCTGTCTGGGGTTGCATGAAGCCATTCTGCCCACTATCTCTGGCCCATTCATCCTATTAAAAAGAAAAACAAAAAACTGAGCTATTTGGTACTACTTGTGCTATTTCCTCTGTCCTCAACCCCTTTAACACCCTGTTATTGAACTGGAGAGTTCTTCTAAGTTGCAAACTTTTTTCTGGGTTGTTTTTTTTATACAGGTCAACAGAAACCTCCACAACGGCAGACCTACCTAAGAAAAGTGGCTGACAGTGACTCTCACGAGTAACGAAAGTGCAGCACAACAACTTACCTTCACTCTACCTCTAAAAATAACAGGTTCATGAAGCGAGTCTCAGTGCCTTCTCCACTGAGGTAAAGGATTTTATGACCTTTACTTTTCTCTCCTCCCTTCATTCTTAATGGCAATAAGGAGTTAACACCTATCTTCACTCACAAATATCAGAAATCTCAGGTTTGCTTCCTTCAATCATGTAGGCTTCTAGGTCTAATACCCACTAAAATGTCAAGCATTTGTTACTCCATAATGGGATTTCATAGCTTCCCTCTCCTTCCCCTCTGCACCGCACTCCTTCTCTCCTTAAATCCAGAGAGAAACATGGTGTCACTACCAACACTCACTGAATCTTCACTCACTCATTCACAGTAAGGCTCTTCCCATCTGAGGCCCGTTACAGACAGATGGCCTGGGGGAAGGAAAAGAAAATAAACACCTGCTGAAACCCATCAGGGTGGGGCAGGAGATGAAAGGTGGCTAGAGAGAGCAAAGAGTGCACTAGAAGGATTATGAAGAAAGGAGAGGCAAGGCACAGGATAAGGCACCAGAAGATGTGACTAGGGGTGTCCTGAACAATCACTGGGGATATTTGAAAGGTTCAAGACTTTCCACTTCCCCCATACCCTATCTTGCCCATCCCCAAGAGACAAAAAGTAACCTGACACTGTTTACTATTGACCCATAAGATGTGTGTCCTTATATACCATATGTATGCAAATCCTAATCTCTGATGACCAAGTTAGAAAGGGAAACAAGCCCTCCTACTGGTATTTCATAATCAGTTGAGACATCAGGAGTAATCCCTGGGGCTGGGGTCCAGTTGCTGGCCATGGCTTCAGTGTCTCCTGTGGCTGCCCCAGGAGATAAGGTGGGAGTTGGTTTCAGGGTGATTAACATTGAGTATTCTCCAACTGCAGAGTAATTATGACAAATTCAACCCCAACCTTAGTATTCATACCTCCTTGGGTTTTAAGAGATGGAAAGAAGTGCTAATGAAAGACAGTGACTCACAGTGGCATATACGTGGGATAGAGAAGTGCCAGTGGAAGGAGAAAGTCATGGCTTTTGTTTGCTTTAATCAGTGATATCTTAGTCATAGGACTGAAGGAAAAAGAATATGAATGCAGGGATTGGGGTTATTTTCAAGTCAATTGACTACCTTCCTTCCATGAAGTTGGGGTCTTATGTTGCTGAAACTTGAACTCATCTCTGGTGGCCTATATTCCAACATTGGGGATCTGGCAATTTTTGACTACATGGTGTCCTCTTTATGGGACGTGATAGTTCATATATATACATAGAGTACAACTTCTGAAAGGAGCCAAGAGGGCTAAGCATGCAATTGAAAAGAGCAACCTGTGGTCTGGAGAGTCTTCAAAAGAGTGATCTATCTATTGAGTCATGCTTTGCAAAGCTGGGATGAAGAGATGCTGTAGTCATCCTCTGATCTTTTCCTTTTCTTCTCCTTCATGAAGTCTTCTACCAGCTCCTCCTGAGGAATAAATATAGAGCAGCCCCCACGGGAGGGGATGGGCTGTCTGAGGGCCTGGTCACTCTAACACAGTGGCTCTAAACCTTTATTGGAATATTGGCTCATCTGAAGACTATAACAAAACAAAAATGACTGCATGCAATTTCAGAGGGTTCACAGAGACTCTCTTCCTAAACTTTACCTTCCAAGTCCTAAGGGCCATGTCTTTGCATCAATTTCCAGCCATCCTTCCCAACAGCACAGGGAACATCTACAATATGGCCACCAGACTGATGTATCCTGAAGCTAAATGGCTTTTACAAAGTGGTTTTGTTATCCATCCACTGATGTGGGCTTTCTTTTGTCTACTCTTTATCTTAAAAGCTCAATTAGATAATAGGACTGTGTCTTGTTCTAATCAACACGAGTGTTTTTCAAGTACTGTGCCTGTCTTTTTCAAAGGGCAGTTCTAGTTCACTCCTCAACTCAGAGGCTCAGAAGCCAAAGCAAATTATGGAACACAGCCAACAAAAGCCTGTACCATGTAATGAAGTTACATCAAGATCAAGGGAAAATTTTAATCCTAAACAAATCTTTTTATCATACTTCCAGATGACCAGGCTTGCTGTTCTTTCAAAGAGTTAGGAGATGGCCACAGGATTCCACCAGTGTTAAGGGCCAGCAGCCTAGCTATCCTTGCCTGGGATTACTGCTCATTTTCACACATGAAATGTTGACAGATCCAAAAGGGATAAACAGATGGCACACAGCAAAGTGTCAGATATAGAACAAGCACTTCATAAAGGAGGAGATCATTTTAGATGTGCATTCTGCCAGCCAAAACCTCAGTGCAATGGGCAAACCACAGTTTTTGCATCTTTTGGTAATCCCCACCACTCTTCTGAGGCTCATACTACCATCCCACTACAACCTCTCTTCTCTTGCATCTGCACAACTGTCATGCGCCAACCTCCAGATCATTCCTCAGTCACTGAAGCCTATTTTATCTAGCCTACAGTGTTCATTCCTAGCCCAGCTTTTGCTATAATCCTGGGTCACTTCAGTATCCCAGTAAACAACCATCTGACATCCTACCATCACAGGTATCTTGATCACTCCAATTTTAAAATTTTAACATTCCAAAGTTCAGCCTCTGATACAGGTCCTATCATTCTAGTTTTCCAACTACTCAGCACCCATCTTGATTGCACTAAGGCCTCTTTTTCTTTACAGACTCTGAGCTTCCTTCCATATACAGTCTGGATCCTCAAATCCATTTCTGTGTAACTCCTCTCTTGCTAGCTGTCCATCCCTCAATCAATCAAGATCAGTTCCAGGCAACCAAATGTTACTTGTAACAATGGCCCAAGACCACTTTATATTTTCCTGAGTCTATTATCAAGTTTCAAACTAGTTGTTCACTTTGATATGTCATAAGCTCTCCAATCCAGCCTTTTGGACTGGATATTCCTTAGACTCTTGTCTCCATAATCCTGTCCCTGGTCAGCTTCCTCTCTATCATCCATCTCTCCAATTACAAATCTTCAACACCCTTATCAGGTACTCTTCCTAACTCTTATTCTTATCACTATGCCCCAGTGAAGAGGTAACTCCTTTCATCTAAGGCTAACCCTCCACCTGTGTTCTAAGAGCCAAAAGTTATCATCTCTCTCCCACATGTACAGTGCCTCCCTTTTCCCTGCCCTGTAGTCTGTGAGCATGCTCAATTTTCTCCTACATTAAAAGGGAGCTTTTATGACTCACTGTAGGGCCCTGATGGAATTGGTTAACTTGTATTCTAGTTGTCACATCTTCTAACAGAAAGAAGGCTTCTCATGAAGCAATAATGATTTATCACACTAAATAAGAAAAAGGAAGTATGAGCCTGTTGAGTGGTGAAGATAATCTGGAGGCCTACCTGTTAATGTAGGTAAGGGGATAGCTGAGGTATAGTTGAAAGGGGAAAACTGTGAATACCAGCCACAGGAGCAAACCCCAGACTGTGAGGATGAAGTTTCTGATCAATGATCACTCTGGTCCTACCCAAGGAGCAACTGGCAGCAAGTGTAGTAGTGGCAGCAGCAACAATGCAACATCTGCAAGTAGCCAAGACTAAAATACAGGCATAGAAACAGAGTATTTCATGGAAAATACAATATTAAATATGACATATATGTGGCACTTGTGCTGCTACTCCCCTTCCCCCACCCCCAGCAAACATCACTAATTAGTTATAATCCTCTTTCATACTGAGCTGAGATCTGGCTTCAGAATCCTTTTTATAAAACATAATCAAGACAGGTACTATCAATCAATTGGAGATGGTACTTGAGATGAAGTATATTTGCTATTTTTGCACTACACAGAAAAGTCCTTGGCAAAAGAATTAGAAGATAGGAGTAAGCTTCAGGAGAAAGCATACTGAAGACAGCTTGGACGTTGTAGGCAACTGGCGGGGACAAGCTGAGCCCATGGAGATCACAGAGCAGGCGCCCAATTAATGTCTGTTGATGATTCATTTTTTCATTCAACAAACATTTAATGAGGCCTACAATGTGCACCGGATTAGGCACTGCGAATACAAAGATGAATAAGGCACTGTCCTTGCCCGTTAGGAATTTAGAGTCTGGTAGACGAGAGCCATAGACACGGACAATGATAATACAACCTGATAAGTGCTAGTACACTTAGCAGGTTGTATTATATCCATCCGAGTAGGATTTCTTCAGGTTGCTGTTGGATCCATGAAGTCCTCCCAGCCACCAGGGCCTGCTGTTGTTTCTGTCACGCGGTGAATGTCCCAAGAACTAACAATGATACCTGCAATTTATAGCGTGCTTATAACATACACTTTACAATATCCTCATGAAAACCCTGCAAATTAATTATTATAATAGATGAAGAAATTGAGGTTCAATGAGGTTTAGTAACATGCCTTAGATCACACAGTTACTAAGTAGTTGAGCCAGGTTTCAAATCCAGTTTTGACCAATTCCAAAGCATTTTACTACATTTTTTAGGATACTTTTATTCAGTTTGGGTACTGTACAAATTTTCAACAACTTTATATTTGGAAATAAGAGCAAATGCAATAGATTAGTGATCAGGGCATGGACAAAAGTCATCTGTTTTCCCAACCTATTTGGCAGAGGGAGAAAAAAAGGCAGAGAAGTGACTTCACACTAGCATGCCATTGAAAACCTTGAGGTCAGTTAGTTTTACTTTCTTTTGCAAACCCCAACATCCTTATTGACAATATAAAATATAAGTACCTCTAGTTAACTATCTTCTTTTAATCCTCGTCAAGGTCAACATCATTATCTGCAGCAACTACAGTTCATATAGCATTTAGCATATTCCACACCAGTTCCAAGCAGTTTACAGAAATAATCCCATTAAATACTTACATTCCCACCCTCACTCATCATTGCAAAAAGATATTATTAATTCTATTTTACATAAGAAGTACCAGAGAGGTGAAAAACCATGCTCAAAACCACATTGGTAAGTGTGAGACTCAGTTTGAGTCCAAGACCCAAACTGTCACTGTACTGCTTTGCTGTCCTGCTCGGGGCTTCCTGTCCCAAACCTTCTTCCCCCTACTGCCTTCCAGGATGGCTAGTGACATAAGGTCCACTGAAAATACATACGGTCTACTTAAACATAATCTCCTATTAATCATTCCAGTCACAGAAAGCCATTCTCTGAATCCCCAGGGTCACCACTCTGAGCCTTAAGGGGAGAATTTCCCAAATATTCTGTTTATATTGCTTTGAGAAAAGAGAAAATAAACACTGGATATATTTAGATTTTTAATTATTGAATGTATTTTTTTACCAAGAGATATAACCATAAACATTTAAAAATCCCTAAGCAAAATAAAGCAATTGAGACAATAACTAAGGCCATTTCTTCCCTGAGTGGGTTTTAAATATAAAAGCCTCCATTTTTGGTAAAAAATATTTTGAGAGATATATGACAGTGCGATTAGCCCTGCTATTGATGAGAAGGACCAGGAACTTAGTAATACTATGAGAAGTCTGCAGCTGTTCAGATGTCTTCCCAAGAGTCAAAATTTCATATGTGGCTGCCCCCCAAACCAACTTGCAAAATCTGTGCAGCAAAGCCCTAGTCTAGAAGGAACATCTTTAGATGTTCACCCATCTAAAGAACACGTGAGGATCTTTCATGAAGGCCAGGGGTGGGGATGGGGGATACACACTTGCCGAAGCCTGAAAGCCTAAATTTTCCCATGTTCTAATTACATCTGTATTTTGTATAAACCCTTATTTGAGAGGTTATCCCCTCTTCTTCACTCCCACTCCTTCTAGCCTTAGATCACTTATCATCTTAACTACTACAGTATCCTTCTAACTGATCTCCCTGTCCAGATTTGAAAATCTTCCATACCACCAGAGTGACCATCAAAAGCATCTCCTTAAAACACTCAAAATGAAATCCAAATTTCATGGCACATTTCCAATCTAATTTCATGAACTACTTGTAGTTTCCCAATTCATCATTCTATTTCTAATCCCCATACCTTTGCTTAGAAGGTACTTCCCTCTGTTTTCTGCCTAGTCAACCTTTACTTTTTTAAAGAATCAACTGAAGCATCAGTTCCTCCAACCTCTGCATCTCCAGACTCAGTCATATGATTTCTCTTCTGAACCCCATAGTATCTTGTACATACCTCCATTGTAGAGCATACCATACTGTTGTAAGTATCTGTGTACATGTCGAACTCTCTCACTAGACTGAGAACTCCTTGAGGGCAGGAATCGTGTCTAATTCATCTCCATATCCCCATCACCAAGCACAGTGCCTGGCAGCACAAAAGGCAGCAGAGAGAAGCTGAAGATGCAGGAGAGAGAACAATAAAGCAATATTCTTGAACCGAGGCATAATACAAATATGATGAATGAGTTGAAGCTATAGAAAAATATATTTCAGCTCAGTATTGCATAGAGCTCTTGAAAGAAGAGATAAGTTAACTCAGGGAGTAGTTCCCTATCACTAAGTACACTTACTTGGAGGCAAAAAGACCATTTGTTGGGTATATTATAAAAGGACTTGAATTAGGGTCAAATTAAAATAAGCTGTTTTAGATATGAGATTTTTTTTTAAGGTCCTTCTATCCTTGAGGTTCTAAATCTATAACCTATGCTATAATCAAAAGAGCCACCACTCTGAGCCCATGTCACAGTGAATGGTGGCTCCCAGAGTTGTGGACAACTGTTGAGGCTTCATCTCATTCCTGTCCATTAGCAGACTGATTGTACAACATAATTCATTTTCCGGTGGCCTGATTCCCTGGTGACCCTTGAACCTGGAGCAGGAAATACTTTAAATGCTTTAAAGGCCACCAAGCAGAACCTCATGACCCCAAATATCTTCCACAACCTGCTACCTGAAGCCTTACGTTTCTTCCTTAAACCTTTAGTGCCTTTGATCAGTTTGTTAAAATGTCACTTAATCTAATATGGCGAGCTCGCACCAATCAAGTGTATACTATAGGATGGATAAAAACAATACAACCTTCTGTACCTCATGAAATCATCTAGTCTCACCTTCCCCTCCATCCAACACAAATCAAAGAATGCCTACAAAATATCCTGATTTTTAATTCTGGTACTGTTTCTTCAACTGCAAAATATGGACATTGTATTGAATAGTCTCTCAGATCCCTTTTACCCCAGAGAAATATATGTTCCTCACCTATAAAATAGACAAATGGAATCGGTTCTTCCAACTTCACCAGATTTTTATAAGGGTCAAATAAAACCATGTTTCTGAAAGGCTTCTAAATGATAAACTGCGATACAAATGTAAGGAATTACTATTGCAAATTAAGATATATAGGAGGGGAGAGATAAAAGAAGTATGCTCTGCCATTAATGAGATTAGTTACTTGAGCAAACTTATTCTACCTCTCTGGGATGCCTCAGAGGGTTGTGATGATTAAATGGGAATATGTGAAGTAGGCACACAATAAAAATCAGTTTTATCTGCCCTAACTGAGACAGAATCTCAGTTATAAATGTGACTTTAAAGTGCATGTAATCCAACTTTCACTCCATGCAGGGAGATTCTCAAATTCCACTAGGTTATTATTTCCAAGAGTACTTTCATCTTTGGACATTCTTGAATCTGTTACTCCATTAACTAGAACTGCCTTTACACAACAAAACCAACTATCCCTGACTTCAGACCAGCAAGCTCTCCATTTTGGAGTTGTCTCCCACAATCTAAACAGCTCTAATTCCTATAATGCTTCTCATAGGATCTAAGTTCAAATATCTCTCTGTATCCTGGATGTTCTCCTTTAGCTCCCTCTCAGAGAGTTGCTCTTAAAATTGAAACAAAACCATCAAGTGGAACAGGACTCTTACCTCTCCGAAACTGTAAACTTTTGTAGTGAAAACACAACCAGTTAGCTCTATATTGGAGGGTTTGAAGGTCTTCAATGGGTACATATGCTATAAACAATAAGCAGAGTCCCCAAAAGCTTGCAGGATGGAAGAAGCACTTTGAAAAGGGAAAGGGGAGGGTCAAAGGGATGCTGACAGTATTAAAAACAAATGGCTTACTACATAATTTCCCCTAATATTAGCAACTACCTCTATACTTATGCAGAACAGGGATATGGAACATTATAAATAATACAGACTCCTAGGGCCTTGTGGAAGAAATGGTAACGTCATATTCAAAAATATATTTTATATGACCTTTTATACTAATAGAGTCTAGTCTATGCAGATGACACCTTCTGTACTTTTCCCACCAGAATCTCAGTTCCTAAGACATCTGCCTACTTCTTCCAGAAACTAGGAAAAAAATATTGAAAATAATAAGTGGAAAAGACAAGCACACAATAATGAAGACCTGAATAAAAGGAGAAACATACCACATTCATGTATGAGAAAATTATAAAGATGACAGCTCTCCAAAAATTATTCTATAATTCAATGCCATTCCAACTGTAACTCCAATGGTATTTGTGGTGAGAACTTGACATGCTCTTTCTAATGGGCTCCTGGAAGAACAAGTATATGAAAATAAAGAAATTTTTAAAAAAACGAATGAGGGTCTTTCCCTACTAGATAAAGTTGTTATTTAAAACTAGACATGTAGGAACATACAGCAGTCACATTGTCTAATCACAATGCAATAAAACCATATATACATGTATATATTTCATTATATGTATATATTTCAACATATATTATATACTTCATATATATATGAAATATGTGCTCAAACCAGAAAACCTCAACATGAAGCATCACAGTAAATAACAATTGGGTCAAAAAAGAAATGTAAATTACGATCAAGCCAATTTAGCAAGTAAAAAAGGAACACTATATCATAAAGCCAATACTATACATAGTCTTATGTTCTCTTATTATAAGGTAATGAAAAAGAATTACTTTCAGTAAAGATAACAAACAAAATGAGTCAAACAAAGGAGAAGAATAGGAGACAGAAAGAATATGTGAATAAATAATAGCCTAAAACTTGCCAAATTTGATGAAAAAAATATTAATCTATATATGCAACATCAATGTATGCCCAGAAGGATAAAGTCAAAGACACTCAAATCTAGACTCATGACTAACTTCAGAATCTTGAATGCAGCAAGAGAAAAACAACTCATCATGTACAATGGCTCCTCAGTAAGTTATAGCTGACTTCTCATCATAAACCATGGAGACCAAAAAACACTGGGTGATATATTCAAACTGCTGAAGGAAAAAGAATGTAAACTGAGAATCCTATGTTCAGCAAAACTATCCTTGATAAATTAAGAATTATAGCATTACCAGATAAACAAAAATTAAAATAATTCAGTGCTAGCAGACATGCCATCTACAAGAGATACAAAATCAAGTCCTTCAGGCAGAAATGAAAAGACATTAGACAGTAACTCACATGCACATGAAAAATAAAGAGCACCAATAAGATAATTCCATAAATAAATATGACAAAAAAAAATCTGTATTTATTTGTAACACTTTTCTTCCCATCTCTGACTTAAAGACAATAGCATAAAGGAATAACTAGAAAATTGTGTTGATATGCTTACGTCATGTACAGATGTAATTTACATAATAATAACAGCACAAAGGAAAAGAGAGGGAACAAAGACATAGCAGAACAAATTGTATACACAATTGAAATTAAGTTGGTATTAATCTGAAATCAATTCTTTTAAGGTAACTTGTTAACTGAAAGATCAGAGCAACCATGAGAAAAACAACTCAATAAATATAATAAAAGAAAAAAGGGAATTTAAATGGTACAAGAAAATGCTTAAAATATTTAACAAAAAGAAAGAATGTAGTAATACAGGAACAGAGGAACAAAAAGACATAAGACTCATGGAAAACAAGTATCAAAACAGACATCAATCCTACCTTGTCAGTAATTACATTAAAGATAAAAAAAATTTTAAGTAATGCAATCAAAAGACAGAGCTTGGAAAAACAGATTTAAAAAATATAATCTACCTATATCTTATCTACAAGACACAGTTTAAATTCAAAGACACAAAAAGTTTACAAGTAAAAGGATAGAAAAAGATGTACCAGGCAAAAACACTAACCAAAAGAGAGCTGGAGTTAGCTATACTAATAATAAAACACACAATTAAGAAAAGATTATTACTAGACATGAATAAGGATATTTTATTACAATCAAAGGATCAATCCATCAGGAAAGTATAATTATAAACATATATGTACCTAACAACATAGCACCAAAAATAAGGAGAAAATGGTAGAAACAGAAAAAGAAATAGATAATTCAGCAATAAGTTTCAGTAACAGAACAACTAGGTAGAAGATCTACAAGAAAAGAGAAGACCTGAACAACTCTATAAATAACCACTTGATCTATTAAACATCTACAAAACATCCACACAACTGCAGAATACACATTATTCTCAAATGCACATGGAACATTCTCCAGAATAGACTAGATGCTAAGAAATGAAACAAGTCTCAACAAACTTAAGAGAATTGAAATCATATAAAGTATGTTCTCCCATGATGAAATTATAAATTAATAACAGAATGAAATTTGGGAAATTCACAAATATGTGCATATTAAACAACAAACTCCTAAATAACCAATGGGTCAAAGAAGAAATCACAAAAAGAATTAGAATTTATTTTGAATGAAAATCTAAACAACATATAAAACGATATATAACTCAATTCCAGTGAACATAGGATTTGAATAGACATTTCTCCAAAGAAATACAAATGGTCAATCAGCATATGAAAAGTTGTTCAACACAGATACACTAGGCAAAAACACGAGATACAAGAAACAAATGACCCTTGAACAACATGGGCTGGAACTGTGTGGGTCCACTTACAGGTGGATTTTTTTTCAATAGTAAAAACTGCAGTACTACACAATCTGTGCATATGCGGAACCTCGGATAGGAGGAACTGCATGTATGGAAGGCTGACTATAAGTTACATGTGGATTTTCCACTGTGAGGAGGATGAGCACCCCCAACCCCCTGTGTTGTTCAAGAGTCAACTGTACTTAACATCTACTGGGATGGCTATTATAAAAGATAGAAAATAAGTGAGAATTAACATCCCCATAAATTTCTTGGTGAGAATGTAAAATGCTGCAGTTACTTTAGCAGTTTGTCAATTACTCAAAACATTAAATGTAGAGTTGCTATATTACAAAGCAACTGCAATGCTAAGTAGATACCTAAGGAAATGAAAATATGTCCACACAAAACCTGAAATGTCCTTCAACATTATGCCAGCATCAAACTGCCCAATCTGTGTAGGCATAACCCATAAACATATAAGCAAAAATTAGAGATAAAATAAAATACCACATAGAGATTAGTCTTACCATTGAAATATTTTCATCCACTAGGACATGTAAGCTTTCCAATGACACCATGAAGTCAAAAGATGATCCCTTAATACAGCTGGGCTAAATAATGATCTAGCAGAGAAGTAGCAGAGGCAAGACTATAAAGAACAGTCACTGAAGAACCTCCAAAACAGAAAAGTACATTTGACCACAGGTGGTGAAAAATCTTAGCAGGACCACATCTATAATACAAAGGGATTGCTGAGCCAACAACTAGACATTTATTTTTAGTAACAGATAGGAAAATATGACAATTCAGTACCAATACAAGGCAGTAAAAAAGACAAAATTTTCTTAATGGTGGAAAAAGCCTAAGACCTACCAAATATATTTCAATCACCTTGGTGACTATGGTTTAGATTAATGCTATTCAACGAGTAACGACAGCAGACAGAAACAATGACCATTCACCATGATAAAATTTTGGGACACATTTGTTGATCACATGATTAAATTAACATTGGCAGTATAACAAATCACGAATCTATGGTTTCATAATACAGCAAGTAACAGGCCCTCCAGAACCACTCAGTCCATGGTTGGCAGATCCTAATACCTAACGTTTTGCTAATTAACAAAATTACAGGCAGTCAACTGGAGGAGCAAAGAAAGGCTAAATGGTTAACAATATTAGAATACCCCAATCTAAATAGCAACACTGAACTAAAAGTAAACAATGAAAAGTTCTCCCTGTAAAGCACTATAACGTACTGAGCAACCTAGGTGACAATACTAAAGCACACCACCTAAACAAGTTTTGCCATGACAAAAAAAGCAAAAATTTTTGAAACCAAGTGAGACGCAGCTCAAAGTACTGTTTAACAAACAATAGTGGTTACTAGAGAACACCAGCAAAATTAAACCACCACTCATCACTGCATTATACATATGCATGCTAGATAATTTTTTAAATAATTTGGAAAACAGAGCACAATTATAACCAATAATACATTAACACATACTATGCTTTTTGGTATCCATATCAGATTATCACAGAGCATGTGCTTACTAGGGCAATGTTATGTTTGACAAAAGTCAGCTGAAGTTACTGCAACAATAGTACAATAAAAGTATATCAAATAACAACACTTGGAAATTTCGGAATAGCACATTAAGTCTTTAACAATACACTCCCTCAGGCATTTTTTCATATATGGAGTAATGTACTCCAGTGAGGTCAACTGGTTTTAGGAGAAACACGGTCCTTGTTATCTGATATAAAGACATCATCCATGTGTTTTTAATTTGCTAGTGAAATTTTTAAATTGCTAGTGATAAACCAGGACAAAGCTAATAAGTAGGAATATCAAATTAAACCAATTATACATCAGCACTACACTATACTGCACACAAACACCAACGTCAAATTTTATAAGCCAGAGCCTGTAACTGGGCAAAATCAAGAAATGAAACAAACACCCTTGAAATTCCTTAAATATATTTTTGGCTCACTGCACAGTCATCAGTTTACTGTACTCTCAATCAGAACCATACTTGTGATGCAAGCAATGCAATATCACTCAAAAGGGCGACACGTTGTGGACTAATGCGGTACTAGAGTCTTGGGGGGAAAAAAAACTTTGTGTCCACAAGGTGGCAACAAACCTTGAAATATCTCCTGACAAGGGGCACAAAACCCTCCATAAATTTGGAGGCAAGACACCTAAAATTAAAGAAAAACAGCCACTGTAATATACGTAATAATTACACTGACCTACTTTAAAAAGGTCACACACCTCAGTGAATGTGGAGATAAAGTTAATGATATTACAAGCAAATAAACAGCTTTTATCAACACTATTTTTTGCTCTTTAGTACTATTAGACTGTGATGTTAATGGAAGTTTTCATTCACAAACTTCCATTTCTGGAAGAGACTGAAGAGACCAAATTTCTGTGAGAATGATGAACCTAACATATCCAAAAGGCATCATATTATGGGTAAATTGAGTAACACAGTTTCCGTTATGTTTCCTCTTTGTCCACTAAACTATGCAAAATCTGGATGAACTTTTCTTGGAGTTTTTATGAGTGAAAACCTCATTCCTATCATGTTATGGAGGATCTACAGTAATTGGCAAGACTACTACTTTACATATCGCATGATCAAAGTGATCTATAAACAAGAAAATCACACTATAGATGATATACATGTGATATATAACCTACAGTAGCTGACAATCTCAATGTCCTCAAAAACCTTACAACATTATTGTTGTCTTACCATCACTGGAGCATTTACATTTAGAGTAATAATCCCTGAAGGGAAATATGCAACCAATACCACTAATACAAGCTGTGGAAAATTTCCACAATCAATGCTAATTGTTCTCAGAAATGCACAAACTTTGGAGGTATACTGTAAATGGTTGAATAAGACACTAAATGTACCAGTAAATAGCCTTATTAATACCTTTAACAACCAAAAAACACCATTATTGGGCCTTAAAACCCTATTACTCTTTAAAAGTATTTAAATGTCTAACAATAAAAGACAACAACAACCCTGAAATATATTAGTGACTCAAAATGAAGGAACCAGATTGTAATGTTACTGGAAAATTGGGGAGGCATTTCTGATCTGTAGTGATTTCACAAAGGGTGCTGCCCTGTGGACAAATGAGGTACAACATAAAAGCTAACAAAGTGGTTATCTTGTATCCACAAGGTGGCGCCAAATTCCTACCAATCTCAATATTTGATTATGTAGCAGAGGTATTAAACTGCACTGCTGATGACACTAATTTCCTACATTCACATGAACATCAAACCGTCTAAATTCCCAAAGGGTAATGATGCATGTACCAATTGGATACAAGTTCGGATTAGCTCCAACTTCTCTACAGTTCAGTTACAAATGTGAAAACACCCATTACAACCTATGAAAACGCCACACTATTACTGCAGATTTAATAGGCAGTGGAATGAGGCTTCCCTGCTGGCACAGTGGTTAAGAGTTCGCCTGCTGATGCAGAGGACACGGGTTCGTGCCCCCGTCCGGGAGAATCCCACATGCCGCGGAGCGGCTGGGCCCGTGAGCTATGGCCGCTGGGCCTGCGCATCCGGAGCCTGTGCTCCACAACAGGAGAGGCCACAACAGTGAAAGGCCCGAGTACCGGGGGACAAAATAGGCAGTGGAATTAATAATGAAACAATGGCTGTAAAGTATTGGAGCCCAGAGAATGACGCATACATTTACGACTAAATTTACCTACATATACTTTTTGGCCTGTCAAGAACCAAACTTAGAATGCAAGCTCGTCACCTGTTAAATAGCAGTGTGGGTAAATTTAGTACAGAGCATCACCTAACTCTGAGACAGTACCAAATCTAACATTTAGAAATATGCCCGGATAATCACATGCTATCAGTGCGTTAGAGAGTGGTATTGTAAAATTATTTGCAAATGATAATGGTGATAAATCAAATACGTTCATGAAACGTTCAGCATAAAGGATCAAGAGCAGACATACAATTTAATTAAAAATGTTTCGCCACCAAATGCCTTTATTACTGACTTGCTGGTTTCCAACGCTGCAAGAAGTGCATTACTAAGAGTAATTTTCTCAAAATTCATCTAATAGCTTATAAAAGACAACACTGTAAAGACAAATGAAATATACATAAGATCCATGGTAATGGGTCTTTTGTCCAAAACACAAAAACACAGCACCAAATTCGTCAAGGCTCGTGAAAGATATGATTGGCAGTGGGATCCTACTTAACATTGCCAAATATTCAGACAAAATTGACTCCCTAAAAAAGTAAATAGGCACCTAAGGATACCTAGCAAACTTTCTTTTTTAAAAAGCCTTATTGTATTGGTATAGAATCAAGGGATCCTAATGAAATGCAACTGGAAGAGACCCTGAGACGTTGACTTGTAATGTCACCTCTGCAGAGGCAAAGCAGAGTGGACAATTGGGGAACTCCATTGCAAGCCTCTGGCAGCGTCAACAAATAAAAAGTAGGTGACTGACGTTATAGGTATATGACAGTAGTAACGCTACTTAATGTAAAGACACAAATATGGAAAAGTATAGCTCTCCGGGTTTGCAGTATTATCTGCCATAAAGTGATGACAATACTAAACTTCCCATAGAAAACTGACCCAATAGCAAATGGCTACATTATTGCACTACAAATTCCAATTAGTGGCTCAATATTTCAAAGACGGATGTCAAACCTGTGACTTTATTGGACAACTTGATTGCACTGCCTGTTTGCAAAAGATGGAAGCAGCCCAGGTAAATTAATATTGCACCTAAAAAACAGTGACTGGTTTATCATACACATAAGCATGAATATATAGTTACTAGAAATAAAGGACCTTAAGATACAATGAGTTTTTCAATAAGCAGCAAAATTTTACTAAAATTTTTACTAAGTCTAAACTTTGGAACACAGTGCTCTGCACCAGAGATTTCCAAAGGATAAGTCATGCAATTACATTTGACTTTCTTGCTGATTTGTCCATAGAGAAACCAAAATTGGAAGTTCATTACAACCATATCATAGGAAGATTTGCTGAGCTTAAGCTGCCGATTGGGTGTTACATTCCATCTGAAGAATCAATTAAACTAGAAACATAGAGTAGCACCACGTCTAAGACGTTTATCCTGTCTCAGGACAGCCAATTCTCCAGCAGTGGCTGTCTACAATGCAACAAAGCATCTACAGGAGCATACTTAGGAGACAGACAACTAGAAGAGGAGTTATGCTTTCAAAGAAACAAATATTTTAAAGGCATTTCTGGAAAAACTAAGAAAGCTCACCTGCACTACCAATGTAGGGAATTGTCCGAATAACCTTAACTTAATGAAAATTCAAGTAACATGTCCTAGGCAGTAGAATGCTTGAAAGGAATAGTAATGTCTCCTAATAGTATTAACAGAGATTATCTGGGAAAATACAACCCAGCCCATCAGGGGATATTTGAGGACCACAAAGTCCCAGAACCCCAGGTGGCTAGGACAAAAAGTGCTAGCAGTATACAACAGCTTCTTGTACACTTACAGGAAAACTGCCCTTAAAGCCAATGAGTGGAGAATGTATTGCAAACATGATTCCCAAAGAGCAGGGGGGCACTATGGGTGACAAAATTATATTAGAATATTTTCAGATAGCAAGTTTGTTGAAGATAGGCACTATTACTAACTAGGCATTAAAGAATTTCACCACCTAAAAGATTGTTGCATATTTGCTGACAGCGATGGCAAACTTCCATCTGAAGTTTTGCTTCCTAGTTCACTTTCAGGGACACTTTGACCAATGCTGTCATTAGGCAATTCTGATTTCTTCTTAGTACTGGGGGTGCATGATGCGAGGCACTTCACAATATGCTAAGAGGTTCTAGAAAAGGGCCTTTGTATGGATGGGGTCTAGGACAAACTATAAGGAGACCTACATTTCTACTTCACACACTCCAGTGCAACGTAGAGAGGGAGCAGCAAAGGTGAACTAACCTTAACTTCCAACGATGAGAGATCTTTTGTGCCGCTGCATGGGACTCCTTCAAATCAATAAAACAGCCAAGCAGGGAAGTATATTCATGAGTCCCACCCATACTCCAAGGACACATTAAAAAGTATTTATTCCCCCCTTCTTGTGGAAAGCATGCCCAGTTTGTAGTTCCCACATGTATAAAACCATATGCTTTTCACTTAAAAATGCCAATTTTTTTGTGCTGGAATCTGAAACTGATGATTCAGAAGCTGATTTTATTCCCATCTCTGCCAGTATGTCACTTTTAAAGGTTGAAATAAACAAAATCTTTCCTTTCTTGACTGTTCTTAATATGCGTTTGAGATGTGAACCAGGAAGTGCAAAGGAAGCTCAGAAACTAAGCACAGAAAGCAACTCATCCAAAGGATGGGTAACTCAATACAGGGTAATAAATGCAAAGTGCACTGGCCATTCTGGCAGTGATCAAAGATTGCCTATATCAGTGTAGGCATCACAAAGCTCTATGGGCCAAGTATACCACAAACAAAAGGCATCAGGCTCATTCCTCCTCCCGATGAAAGCACGGGTAATCTTTGTTCTCTTCATCGCAAACCTGTTCCAGATTATTCTTGAGGTCAATACCCGCAACCATCCTTCTGGTTAAAAACCATCTCAGTAAGAGTGGCATGGACATATTTACACTACCAAACGTAAAATAGATAGCTAAGTGGGAAGCAGCCGCATAGCACAGGGAGATCAGCTTGGTGCTTTGTGACCACCTAGAGAAGTGGGATAGGGAGGGTGGGAGGGAGGGAGACGCAAGAGGGAAGAGATATGGGAACATACGTATATGTATAACTGATTCACTTTGTTATAAAGCAGAAACTAACACACCATTGTAAAGCAATTATACTCCGATAAAGATGTTAAAAATAAACAAACAAAAAACCATCTCACTACATCCTTGAACACGTGCTCTGGTCTTAACATAAGGTATGGGATTTCTTAAATCTTTTATTTTGGAGTCTCATCTAAGACCTCCTAATTCTAGAGCACATGCTGAACTACTGCACTTAGTTAAAAGGCTTAAGGGCAGTGAGTTCCTGAGATGAACACCAAGAGTTCATCATAGCAGCATCTGTCTGGACAGCCTTCTGGTCCTGATAAGCAGAAGCCAGTAAAAAGTACAGCTAAACCAAAGACATCCCATCCCAAAGGACAGCTGGAATTTCAGCAATACTATGATTGAAGACCCCTCAGGGGACCCAGAACCTTATCTACCATGGTGTACTATTCCTTGGGGGACAAATGTTGCGTGTTCTTCCTATTGTCCTACAGAGGAACTCTTATCTTTGAAGAACACTGGCGTCCTGTATTAAGTGAACATAGTTCCAGTAGCAACTAAAACTTTTCAATAGGTTAACTTCTCTTAACCTTATCCTCAAGTGTAAAACATGCAAACTAGGAAGTGCTTCAAGTCAAATTACTGAATCAGATGGCCTACAATCCCTACAATCTAATGTCTGTAGTTATGTATGTTGCTCAACTATCCTGTACTTACCGGACAGGAAGGTTCTTTGAGGCATGTCGAAATCCACAGAAAATCTTTAAGATCTTAACACACTTGATTATCCATCATAGTTCCGCCATCCTTCTCCCATTAACCCCCAAACTGAACAGTGATAAAGACTCAGGAAACACTGGTAGGACACAGGCTGGCCCATCAATCCCACAGGTATGAGAAGCCAGGGAAAGAGTGGAGAGGATTCTTGGATGTAATAATAAAGGCATCTCAAGTTGGAACTTTCTATATAAAGACGATGGTCCCTGGACTCCATTTTCAACATATTGAGCAGCTTGGGAGTGAAAAAGAGAAGAGGCAAAAGAATAATTTTTTTCAAAGTCACTGCTAATAACTACAGTGCCTGCTTGATAGGGTTGTGTAATAGAGCTGCAGCCATCCCCGACTGAGGGCACTTGATAGGTGACAAAAACCTGTGTCCCCTGATTCCTACAGGATATGCATCCTTCCCTCCATGCTGCTCATCAGCTTGACACCACATCCCCATTCCACAGGAAACCATCCCTTCCCTGCTGCTTTCGTGGCCTAAATGACAGCCACAAGTGGTCCCTCTCCCAGTGCTTGAGCTTACCCAGAGCATAAAAAATCGCTGGGCTCCAAAACACACAGAACCAGGATGGGCATTAAGGGGGCAGAGATTAGGCTGAGCCCTGCCAAGGAGATGGGGTGATGTGAAGATAGCTGCTGAGATCACATGTCTTCTTGGACTGATGTTTGATTTCTTCAAAGCACTATGCAGTCTTTCTTCTTTGAAACCGATTCCAGATGGATCTTCCATCCCTTCCCTTCTTCCCTTCTTGCCCCAAGCCCTCAGGCCCTCACCCCTACCTATCTCCCTTACCTAATAACTCTCAAACAGAACTCCTAATAGCATCAACCTGTATGACAAGAAATGCTGACTATCCCACACCTTACTCCCTACTTCCCTCTTAATTGTTTCTTAATGGATGGGAAGCCAAGACTCTAAAATCCCTTAAATACCAAAAGCAAAAGTACTAAAAGGGCTCATGCAGTTTCCTTGAGTTTTCAATCTATCCTGGGCCAGACAAGCCACCCACACCCAACCCATGGATCTCAGTGTTCACACACAGAAACTGATAGGGCCTAATCAGGCAATTAGTCTATTCAGCTCTAATACTCTACAGGATATGGATTTGTATTCTCTCTCTTAACCACACACCCCTTTCCTTGAGGCTCGGGAGCGGCACTGTCCACCCCAGGACAGCTCTGGTGTTAGCAGTGGCCCCAAAGAACTCAATCTCAAACATCTTCTGAGATGCACCAGTTCTTCTGATGCAGCAGCAGGTTGTCAACCATGGCAAAGTCTAATAATGCCAAGTGAGTCTTCATCCTACCACCCTGCTCCTTGGACCTAAAGGCACTTCCCAGATTCTGCTTCAAGCTATGTTACAGTTTGGTGTGAGGGGACATTAGGCATCCAACAGCAGGGTAAGTGTAAGTGATTACAGTTCCTGATATTTGGCATTCCTTAGGGGCCAGGGTAAAATAAGTGACTTCCTAGACAGACGAACTCATAGGCACTGTGAAATGAGAGCTCACTAGTGATATGGTACAAGGCTAAAGATTAATGGGGGGAAACCTACAAAGGACTCCCTAAATTGCCCTGCCCACCCTCTTAGTAGGTCAGTTCAAAATTCCTCCTGTTGTGAACACTCATTTACTTAACAGTCAAGCTGCTACCAAACTAGCTCAGTCACCTGGGGTTAAAGCCTCAAAGGCAGAAGCAGGGAGGTAAGGCACAGAGAATAAGCTAGAGCCTAAAAACAGAAGCCTTCAACAAGTAAGCCCACCACACACAACCACCATTTTAAAGGTAAAAGGAGAAGTCTTAAAATGAGACAAATGAAAGACACCAAGAGGCACCAAGGGGCACATAACTCATTCTTCAGTGACTCCACAAAGTCCCTCACTTGTCTGGCTCAACATGGACCCCAAAAAGCCAGCACACCACTCCAGCTGAACCACTGATGCTCCCGAGCTCCCAGGAAACAATGATGCCAAGAGACCATGATCCCTACACCCCATACCCCATTTATATACCAAAAGAAGGATAAATGACCCCACACTCACCCCCATCTGCTTTGCTGAGAATTTTATGAGGATTTATTTATTATATAAGCCTGCCAGCTTTCCCAGCCAGGTGGTTAAACTCTGAATATGAAGGGTTGGAGAAGGTGGAGGTGAGAAGGATGATTTAAAAAAAAAAAAGGGGGGCTTCCCTGGTGGCGCAGTGGTTGAGAGTCCGCCTGCCGATGCAGGGGACACTGGTTCGTGTCCCGGTCCGGGAAGATCCCACATGCCGTGGAGCTGCTGGGCCCATGCACCATGGCCACTGAGCCTGCGCGTCCGGAGCCTGTGCTCCGCAATGGGAGAGGCCACAACAGTGAGAGGCCCGCATACCGCAAAAAAAAAAAAAAAAAAAAAAAGAGAGTATTAGACTCAGATAAATGAAAGGGGGCAAGAAGGAATAACTGCACATGCCAGGGGAAGGAGAGTGAAACAGCAATCGATGAGGGGCCTTGATGTAGGGGCTAAGAGTGTAGACCCTGCAGTATGATCACCTGGGTACAAATCCCTGCTTTGCAAATGACTTGCTGTGTGACCCTTGACAGGTCATCTAGACTGTGTAAGCTGTAATTACCCCATCTGTAAAATCTGGATAAGACTACTCACAGAACCTAAAGGAAAGGGTTACTGTATTAAATGCTTTAATACATGAACAGTGTCTAACACACAGGAATTACCCAATAAATGTTAGTTGCTTCTGAATCTGGGCTCCAGCAATCTGGGTCTATCAGTCACTTTGCTTCGCTGTTTCAGCCCTGACACAGGGATGCTATTCTCACTAGGGCCATGTGGCCAGGTAAGAAACTGTGCCTGGTCTAAGGACTTGTGCACATTACAACTGAAGTGACTCACACGTATGTGAATTAAGTATATTTAACTTCAACCTGAAAAAACTTGTGAGCTAGAAATTCAGAAACTTCAAGACCAAGTCAAGGCTGAAGGCCAATAAATAGAAAGAAAGCTTCTCAATCCCAAAGGAGTCCCTGGAAAAGGAGTAAAGCCTGACTTTCAAAACGGCTGTAGTTAACAGCGGAGATGCAGGTCTGACACCCAAAGCCCACCCTCCTCCTACCCTGTCGAAGCAGGTCTCTGTCAGGGCAGTGAGCACTAGTAGCCCCAACAACTGCCACAGAAGTGTCTTTGAAGAACAGACGGTGATCAATTCTCCCTCTGTGCACGGCCGTTTTCTTTCCTATTAAAAAAGAAAACTTATTGAGAAAAACCGCCCTGTTGGGGAAGGCTAACTGCACTTCAGTTGAATTGAAGGTTTAACTGCTGAGAAACTACACGTATCCCTTAGACAAATATATAAGTGCATACGGGTCATCTGTTCCCAAGCAAATATGGGGAAATTTTCACAGGTGTGAAGGTTAGCCATACTTCTCTTCCTTTGAGAAATGTGACTTAACTGAATCCCAAACAATTCAAAGCTTTCCTCGGAATGTAAAATGCCACAAACAGCAGAGCCTTCAAATTCAAACTGTAACTTAAAAAGCATTCTGATCTTGTTAAATTTATTTTCTCTCCAATTCACACTCTGACTATCTGTACAATGTACATGATATGTACACCAATTATAATTTACTTATCCGAGGATGTGGGGAAGAGCATATCTGCAAGGCCCATGGTAGGTAATAATCAATAGGAACACAGACAGATATTCAGTTTAGGCACAGCAAAGCTCTGTTTTTAATGGATTTTCTTTAAAACCAACCAATTGGACTATGCATTATAGTTTATAAATTATTCTGTAGTTTAAAGGTATAAAACTTTCCCCCTCTGACAGAAAGACAGCCCTTGTCCCAACAACATGAAAGATAATGAGATGGAATGATCGCTCACCTGACTTAACTCAGCAATCCTCCGTGGACGAGATGGAAAGTCAAATGGAGGATGAAGACCTGAAGATTGAAGAGCCTGCATTTCCAAGGTTGAACCTGGACAGAAACATCTGGGGTAAAACAGTTGACTTGATAGCAGGTTGGCTCCCAGGAATCTCTCTATTCTGGTAGCCAGATAAAGGAACCAAAAGGCAGATCTCTACTTGGGAAATCAATTGAGTAATTTGGAACAAGTCTCATTCTAAAGTGCTTCTCCAGGGTGGCGGGGGAGGGATAAATTGGGAGATTGGGATTGACATATACACGCTACTATATATAAAATAGAGAACTAATAAGGACCTACTGTACAGCACAGCGAACTCTACTCAATACTCTTGTAATGGCCTATACAGAAAAAGAATCTAAAAGAGTGGATATATGCATATCTATAATTGATTCACTTTGCTGTACACCTGAAACTAATACAACATTGTAAATCAACTATACTCCAATAAAAATTTTTTTTTAAATGCTTCTTCCATGGAGTGTGGTTAAATTACGAAAACATGTGTATAATAAAGGTTGTTAGGATGGAGACATCACAAGAGGAAATACCAGAGAGGTCAAGGGTAATTAAGAAAGTCCAAAGATGACACTGTAGTATCCTGGGGCAATTAAGAGCTTAGGCTCTTCCATCATAAGACATGGGTTCAAAAAGGGAGCCTACAGGGCTTCCCTGGTGGTGCAGTGGTTGAGAGTCCGCCTGCCGATGCAGGGAACACGGGTTTGTGCCCCAGTCCGGGAGGATCCCACATGCCGCGGAGCAGCTAGGCCCGTGAGCCATGGCCGCTGAGCCTATGCGTCCGGAGCCTGTGCTCTGCAACGGGAGAGGCCACAGCAGTGAGAGGCCCGCGTAACGCTTAAAAAAAAATAATAAAAAAAAAAAGGGAGTCTGCAATTTACTGTCTGGCCATGCTTGGATGAGTTTTGAACTTCTCTTGGTTTGATAACCTGTCTTTGAAATGTAATAAAAATGATACTAACACCAGAGTTGGTGAGATTATTACATCAAGTAGAAGCAATTAGAACAATTCTAGGTTTGGCTATCTCTAAATGAACCAACCTTGGGAGGAAATGGCCTTTATTAAAAGGTCTTTTCTGTATGGTTCAATTGTGTGTTTGAAAACCAGATGTGGAGATAAGGGTCATATCCAGGTGTTCTATTAGAAAGGTACCCCAGTTAATCCTAACATACCTATCCTATATACTCTAATGATTGCCTCTACTTTGCTGGTCCAGCATTTAAACTTAAAAAAAAGGGCAAATCTTAAAGAGTTCCTGATCTTCCTAGGAGCACAGTTACCCCTGGACATTGAAAAGGACCTCAATTTACCTCCAACTAGAGCATCATTGATAAAAAGATAATGAGAGAGAATCTACAGAGCAGAGACTCTGGGGATGAACTGGTTGAATTGCTCTGTGACATTTCGGGAGCAAGGTTACTGAGTTTAGCTGACCTCAATTACGGCAGCTGAAAAAAACAAGGGATAATATTAGAATTTACTTCCTGACCATTAAAACTGAGTCAAAGCACACATAGAACAGCGTGTAGGGCTTCCCTGGTGGCGCAGTGGTTGAGAGTCCGCCTGCCGATACAGGGGACATGGGATCGTGCCCCGGTCCGGGAAGATACCACATGCCGTGGAGTGGCTAGGCCCGTAAGCCATGGCCGCTGAGCCTGCACGTCCTCCGGAGCCTGTGCTCCGCAACGGGAGAGGCCACAACAGTGAGAGGCCGGCGTACTGCAAAAAAAAAAAAAAAAAAGTGAAAGAACAGTGTGTAACACTTACTATGTGCTCAGTTAATGTGAACTATTGTTATCAAAAGACTATTATAAAAGAAAAAGGATATTGTATAAAACCGACTGCTGTCTGTAATAGAACAAATAGATATGATTAAGAGGTATTTAAATGAGAAGGAATAGTTGTATTTGGTAGAAAGTGCTAGGAAAACAGATTAAAAGGTTAAAATAATATTTCAACCATTAAAAGTGTTATCAACTAGTGAAAGTGAAAGGAACAGAGGCATCTCATAACATAGGACTAAAAGAGGAAGGTAAAGGATGGTGGATGACAGCAGGGCACAGAATGAGTATGTCTGTCAGAGGTGAGACAATAAATTAAGTGTGAAGGGATGTAGGGATGTATGGATAACATTTGCTTATTGAATGTGGGTCTAATTACTTTACACTTAACTGTCTTCACATCAGCTAATCAAGAGGTGCAAAACAAACAAAAAATAATCGCGTCTCTAACAAGTTTATAATAAAAGAAATTATCAGGGAGATACGTACACAAAGATGTTTCTGTAAGTATGTTAACTGTACTGATATGTTCAAATTTTATTTTTAAAAAAACTTAAAATAATTCTAATGTCTAAAAAAGAGGGAGATGTTATACCAAAAAAATCACGGTCCGAATGAGATTAGTGTGTATTCATATTTAAAGACAGGAAAATGTTTTCGTTAATTTAAGAGCCATCTAAAAATGTTATCAGTATACATACGTATACTAAAAAGAAATGTACCAAAAATCTGAGTGGTTCTGAATATTCTTCTTTTAATTGTGCTATGCTTTTTTACTTCAATTTTTTACAATGAATACCTATGCCTTTTATAATTTTTTAATACATTGTATAATGGGGGAAAGAAAATGATTCTGAGTGATAGATACATAGATTTGAACTTATTCCTTCCTAAAGAAATTGACTAAACGTCCTCAGAAAATATGAAGAGAATAAGGAGAAAAGGAAAGTAAAGAGCAAATGTTCAGGAAATAGACACCAATTCTACACAAAATACTGACCTATATTAAAAATTATAGCTAAAAGAAAAATATATTTTAAATCACATAAAACTATTTACCCAATTACTATTACTGTTCAATTTTAATCAAGGAAAATAGACATTGATGCCAAAGGTATCTCAACTAAAATAGGAAAATATTTTGTTAATTTTTGGATAGCCTGTGCTGCTATTAATATAGATGCCTCATAATTTCAGCAGACCAAAGTTTTATCTTAATACTACAGAGCCAATTTCAAGATTTTTATTGCAAGAGTTAAATAACTCTCTACTGTACAGTTTACTATGAGCAATTAATTAGCTTAATAAAATGTAGAAACAATTAACCAAAAACATTACATGCATGTTGTAGAGCAGGGCTATCCACTAGACAATAAACAAAATGTGTTTTATAAACAAAGTGTATATATAAACAAATATATACTAATATATGTTGTATAAAAACAAAATGTGTCATATAAACAAACTGAATGCATAAATAAAGTGTGATATATACATACACACACAATGAAATATCATTTGGCCATAAAAAAAAAGCAATGAAGTTCTGGTACATGCAACACTGATAAACCTTGAAAATATGCTAAGTAAAATAAACCACACACAAAAGGACAAATATTATACTGTTCCAATTATGTAAGGGCTTCCCTGGTGGCGCAGTGGTTGAGAGTCCGCCTGCCGACACAGGGGACACAGGTTCGTGCCCCGGTCCGGGAGGATCCCACATGCCATGGAGCGGCTGGGCCCATGGACCATGGCCGCTGAGCCTGCACGTCTGGAGCCTGTGCTCCACGATGGGAGAGGCCACCATAGTGAGAGGCCCGCGTACCACAAAAAAAAAAAAAAAGATAATAACAATTATATGAGGTACCCATAATAGGAAAATTCACAGAGACCAAAATTATATTTAGAGGTTACCAGGGGTTAAGGAGAGAGGGAATGTGACAAATGTACCATAGTAACTGACATAAAATGTTAATATAGGGGACCCTGAGTGGGGCATATATGAGAACTCTTTGTAACTTTGTGTACACCAAAAACTGTTCTAAAAACAAAAAGTTTATTTAAAAAAAAATAACCAGAATGACATCCACATCCCCCCAAATTTTACTCTATAAATAGGTCACCACACATTTTGATCTTTCCATGTACTAAAAATTAGACTTATCACAAATTCAATAAAGGAAATTGAATCAAGTTTATAACAACCTTGTTGAGGTCCCTGATGTGCAAGGAAAATTTGGGGATAACCTGTTTTGTGATATTGTGCTAAAATACAGGTTAAACAATCCACAGCCTTGTATTTTGAAGAAAATTAATTAAGCAACTATAAAAATGGTTAAGTAAAACATTTCTAGATGGGCAACTGAGAAGAACTTTAATAAAAATTGTTCATATTTTTCCAACTTTTGCAAAGATACCATCATATAGAAATCATATAAAAATACTCACACAAGGAAATATGGATGTTTTCACTTCACCATTATTTGTGAAAGGAACAAAAGGCTTTAAAGTAATCTGTTAAATAACTTATATTATGCATAAATTTTAATTTCAAACTAACAGCCAAATATTCTGATGTATAGTCCAGAGTCACATGTTAAGTGCCAAAATTGATAATTTTTACAACATAAAATTGAATGACTTGTGTATGACAAGGGGTCCTGTTTAAGGCATGCAAAGACACAAGGCAAGACAGAGGACTCTGAATATGGCAGTCATGAAACATCCCATAAATATTACTTTGATAAGACTATCTCAACCAAGAACACAAGCAATGTGCAGCAAATAGGCATGCAAGGAAGCACAGATCATGAAATATTATAGTACTTTTTCTGCTTTAGCTCTTCTATTATGCTATGTGTATGCTGATTAAAATCACCCTGTATATTAATTTTAACATGTAAAATTTCCTGTTATAACGCCCATGTATATATATATATATATATATATATATACACCATACATCTTTACAGTACACCTGGCAGGAAAAAAAAGTATAAAAGCAGCTGGGAAAAACAAAAACCCTTTGTAGAACTGACACAAAATAGAATAATGAAAAAAATTCAGATGGAGACTACTCTAGTAAATTGTTAAAGTGGGAAAGTCAAGAGCCATTATGAACAGTCATTGACACAAATATTATGTAGAACCAAGAAATTTAGAGTATATGGAATGGTGTCAAATTAATGAATCTAAGTATGGACAGGCAGCAAGTGGGCACAGCAAATAGTAACATCTTACACAATCAAAATAATTCCATACTGTCACAGAAAAGACAGTTAATGGACTCACACACCAATGAGTCCAGAGGCAGACCCAAATAAAATTTAGTATTTGACAAGATGTAATTTTAAATGAGTGATGAAAAGATGAATTTTCAATAAATAGTACTGGGCAATTGGCTAGCCTTTTAAAATAGAACGTGAGATCATTATATGACTACTGACATCAAAATAAGATCTAAATGGAACAATGATTTTGATTAAGTTATAAAAAGACTAAAAAGTTCAACTTGTAGGGCTGCTCATGTGATGTTTTTTCCCTCTGGCCTAACCATGTGGTACTTATATTCACAGATTTCCTAAAATTGAATCATCCTTGCATGGCTGGCATGAACACTACTTGCTTATATACTAGTCATGAATTTGCTTCTGGATCCTTCTTACCAAGTTTATATTTAGGTTATTTGCTTATACAGTTGACCCTTGAACACCGCTAGGGTTAGGGGTGCTGACCCCCCCACGCAGTCAAAACTCCGCACACAACTTTACAGTCAGCCCTCCATACCTGGGGTTCCACATCCAAGGATTCAACCAACTTGGGATGGTGTAGTATAGAACGTATTTATTGAAAAACTGAATACTCGTATATAAGTGGGCCCTGGCAGTTCAAACCCCTGTTGTTCAAGGATCAACTGTTTATCACTGTCAGAGACTGGTCCACAGATCTATTTTTATCAGGCTATTGTTTCTACAATATGCTGACTTTATAACAAGAGTATCAACTTATATATGCAGAGACTATCTCTGACAAATTACACATGAAATTAGTAACAGTACTTATATCTGGGAAGAAGGAAGATTGAGGATTAGAAACCAGGGGTGGAAAGGCAACTTTTAACTATATCCACTTTAGTACAAACTGAACTATTTACTATTTGCATGTATCATTGTTTTTTGAAAAAAACGATTATAATATGTGAGTGACAGTAAAACTGGAACATTTTCAAAGGGCAATCTAGCAACCTAATGAATCAAGTTATTAAATGTGCATATTCTCTTTACTCAAATCATACAAAATTACTAGTGCAAGTACCTCAGAACAAGTGTACAAGATACAGAAAAATATAAATGACATGTAACACACTGTTTGCATTTAGGGGGTGACACATATGGTATTGTAGACATATTGGTATTATATCCATCCCAATGTTTATTCAACATTTAATGAGCACTTACTAAGTGCCAGACAGTTTTAAGAGATGGAATCACAGCATTCTACAAGGATAAAAATGCTTGGTCTACAAAGACACAAACCCTGTATATATCAGCAAAGAGCTTACGTTATCAGCAGCAACAACCAAATCGCCCCTAGGCTGCCAATCAATCAGGGGTTATAGGGAAATACACCAATGCAAGACGGCAGGCCACCTTATGATATTCAACCTAACCTGAGTTGAAAGTGTTAATGCTCAGCAGACTCCTATAAATTCTACAATATACCTTTGAGTTCCGTGACTTCGGTAGAAATTCATTAGCTTTAAAGATGTTCATACAACCTGTTGGAAGTAGATATGTCTACACCCTACATTACAATGTAATTTCAGACCCAGGGTGCAATGCTTGTATAATATGATATGCCAACTATTCAATCCCAGGTACTGACAGACATCATGTAATCTCTCAACTAGAAAATAATAGAGCTGAAAGTATCAAACTACCAATTATAGATCAGTCACTAAAGTTACTATAAGATATACTGACCCCTTGGGCTTGATCACAATATTTGGTCTAACATCAGAGGGAACATTCTGGGTCAAAGGAACCCCCCAAGCAGAACTTAAGCCAGACACTTAACACTACTCCAACAGATTAAGTTTCTACAAAGTGAAAAAACACTGTAAATTATGCCAGGGTACCAAGGTATCATGATTCCAAGAGAAAGGAATGGGTGATGATCAACAACGTGAAATTAAAAAATGACAAAATTTATCTAGAGACATCATGAAAAAGGCTGCATTTATGACTGACATGATTCCTGACCCAGAATCACAAAAATTTTAGCAAGAACACCTAATGGACAAAAGTAGGTCCCTTGGAACCTCTAATAATTGGAATTTAAGCCCCTTGGTGGCAATATATTGATATATATGGTGGCTAAGTCCACTGTAAAAATACCAAAAGTCCTTCAGAGAACAAGATCTACCAATGTTAGCTTGGTTACTTGGCCCCAAATATGGGTTCTGCCTTAGGGTACAGCTTTGGTGATAAAATTCCCCTGAAGTCCAATGTTGCAAAGTCCTCCTCCTCTCCCCTCCTATCACCTCTACTGTTAGGTAACCTTCCTTCCTACGTACCTCGTACTTAACTCTATTATACTTCCCCTAGCTTACTGATCTCCCAGAGAAAACCTAGAACCTACTGTATATATAAATTATGTACAGTACCCATGCATGGTACAGGAGGCATTTAATGTATACAAGTTGAATAAAAAGTTTATCAAGAGGAAAAATGAGTGAACATAGCTTTTTTTTAAAAAAAAGAAAACCTCTTATTAAAACATAGTTTATCCTCAAGTCCATTCTCTAGTAGGTCTGTGTCTTTATTCCCGTCTTGCCCCTAGGTTCTTCATGACCTTTTTTTTTCTTAAATTCCATATATATGTGTTAGCATATGGTATTTGTCGTTCTCTTTCTGACTTACTTCACTCTGTATGACAGAGGGGGAAGGGTAAGCTGTGACAGAGTGAGAGAGTGGCATGGACATATATACACTTCCAAGCGTAAGATAGCTAGTGGGAAGCAGCCGCATAGCACAGGGAGATCAGCTCGGTGCTTTCTGACCACCTAGAGGTGTGGGATAGGGAGGGTGGGATGGAGGGAGACGCAAGAGGGAAGAGATATGGGAACATATGTATATGTATAACTGATTCACTTTGTTATAAAGCAGAAACTAACACACCATTGTAAAGCAGTTATACTCCAATAAAGATGTAAAAAAAGATTAAAAAAACAAAAAAAAACACATAGTTTAAAGACTAGCGTGTAAAAGAAATCAACAGATCAGCGAACACAATATACCTTAGAAATATACACAATATATAAAACATTACAGTAAAAATTAAAGGTGTATCTTGTCACCAGAACCTTCCAAACCTATCAATTCTGCTACCTTCCTCCTCTCTATATAAAAAATTATATATAGAAAATTCTTGTTCTCATCCCTGGATACACCTGCCCTTCTCCCAACACCTACAGGTAACCACTTTTATATAATCTGTTATTTTTTTTAACATAAGTGAACATTGTCCATTTCACTTTTTCACTTAACAATATATCACTGCAGAGACTGCTTCCTCATGTGTTTTTACAGCAACCTAGTATTCCACACTCATGGGCTCCTGGGTTGTTTCCAATCTTTTACTATTATAAAACTGTCTGCAATGTTACATATGCAATTTGTTTCACATGTGCAGATACACAGGATCACTGGATCAAAGAATAAAGGCAATTATAGTTTTGATAAGTATCTCCAAAGTGCCCTCCATAAGTATTATATTATTTTGTACTCTAACAAACATTCTATAAATGCCAGTTTTCCCAAAGACCTTCCAGCAAAGTTCTCAAGTATTAACTTTCTCTGTAGTTTTGTTTTGCATTTCTCTTATGAGCTTGAGCATTCTTTCATAGGTTTAAGTGTTGTTTTTCTGTGAACTGTCTCTGTTCATGCCCACTGCTCATTTTAAACTGTGGTCTTAAAAAAAAAAAAAAAAAAAAAAAAACTGTGGTCTTTTGATTTTATTTAGAATCTTTCTATACATTAATGGAGATTAGCACTAAGTAATACATGTTGCATATATTTTCCAATTTCTCATTTTCTTTTGACTTCATTTAGTGTTTTTGACATGAAGTATTTTATTATGTTAGCTGCGCTTATGAATCATTTTATGGCTTCTATGTTTGAAGACACAGAAAGATAAAGATGTGTTTACAAATCAGTGAGCAAAGAATGGATTAACTAACAAATAGAATAACCAAACAATTGGGAGAGAGAAAAAAGTAAATCCTTTCCACTGAAAAAAAAAAAAAAAAGATTAATTAAGGATTGCAAGATTTTGACAGAATAAGAAAAAATACATAAACAAATATACTGATTTAGCCTTGAGATTTAGAATTCCTTTCTAAAAGTAAATCCAAACATTTTTTAATACATTAAACTCGATTAAATTTTATATCATGACATTTATCAATCTTCCATATTAAGAATTTTGCTTTTGGTATTAGGAAAAGCACTGATATCCTTAATGTTTTAAGCACTCTTTAAAAAGAAACATTTTAATGTCGTTTTAGAAGTGCTTTCCATTGTAATAAGCCTCTCTTCCCTTGGCTCCTAAGTGAAACTTCTCTGCAGTAGTAGTCTTCTGAGTCTACTACTGTTAATTCCCAACCTAGCCTAGGAAAGAGCCAGTCAGGATGACAGGCTGACAATTTACACGCACTCAAGTTTTAAATATGCATAACGAAGTGAGAGATAGAACTGGATCTCTAAGGATTCATGGAAAAGCATAAACTATGAGTAAGCAGAAGTGTAGAGAAGGATATAAAAGGTCAAAAGAAAGAGCAAAACAATCAGAGGTAAGGTAATGATAGAGCAGAAATGCAGAACAGGGGAAATCCCTGGTGGTCCAGTGGTCAGGACTCCACGCTTTCACTGCCGAGGGCCTGGGTTTGATCCCTAGTTGGGGAACTAAGATCCCACAAGCCACCAAAAAAAAAAGAGCAGAACATGGCCCATAAATAGAAACAAACCCATAAAGGGTTTCTCCTGATGCCTCCATTTCCTGGTGGCCTTTGTTACCATGCCAGAGAGGAACAGCCACTCACCTGTTCCTTTGGTGGGTTTCCAGTAAAATTCTTACCTCCCTTACTGCTCACGATCCCTTGTAACCTTGCAAATTATCATCCCCTCATTGGATCTATCATTTGCGCTCCTCATAACAAAAAACTTTACAAAACTAGAGATAAAATATAAAAATGTATAATATAAATTTGGTCTTTGTCCTAAAATGCGTGATCTCTAAAATGCGTGAGTGATGGAGTGTTCTTTTGTTATTTACAAGAAGTCCATTTTGAGCACACCTGAATTTATGCTAACGAGGTGACTCAAGATGGGCTTAGTTGCCAGAAAGACCAAGCATATTAGTAGAAGATTGGAACTTTCAGCCCTATCCTCTAGACCTTCAGAGAGGAGAGGGGCTGGAGACTGAACTTAACCAACTGACCAATGATAAGACCCCAATAAAACTCTAGAAACCCAGAGCTCAAGGAGCTTCCTGGTTGGTGAACACTTTGATGTGCCAGGAAGGTGACATATCCTGAGTCCAAGGGGTGAGAGAATGGAAGCTCCTTATCCAGGGTCCTCCCAGACTTTGTCCTATGTACCTTTTTCATTTGGCTGCTCCTGAGTTGTATCCTTTATAATAAAACTGTAATTGTAAGTATAGCACTTTCAGGGAGTTCTAGAAATTATTCCAGCAAATTAACAAACCCAAGATGGTCACAGGAATCCCTGAATTTAGCTGATTGGTCAGTATAGGTTGCCCTAAGATTTACTAAAGGGAAGGCAGTCTTCAGGAAGATGTTGCCCTTAACTTGTGGGATCTGGTATTAACTTGGGGTAGTTAGCATCAGAAATGAATTGAAGCCAGGTGGTGTCAGAGACCTGGTGTCATAACAGTATCAATCTCTCACTGTCAACCTACCAACTTTTTATTTTTTCCAACATAGTATATTTTCATTAAGAAAAAAAATCAAGCCAAAACACCCCATAAGAAATAATAATTACTTATGTAAACCTGTCTCAAAAGATAACCAATGTGAACATTTTGGTGTCTTAATAGACTTCCATATTTTTACTTTTGATGCAGGAAAATACATCAAAGGGGTTACAGCAATTTCTTCAGTTTCTGATAAGGGAGAAAAATAGTATTACCTGAATCAAATTATGCCCAGATAGCACAATCAATCTGCTTTTAAATCTTCTCAAATGGAGAGGCCTGTTACTTTAAACTAACTTTCAGTTTTTTAATTAAATTCATGTGAAACCATAGAACAAAACTTTAATATTCCCTTGGACTTCTTTCTTAAAGAATGGTTCCTTGAAGGTGAATTTCCTAATTAATGTGTGGGGAAGGAATGACACCCAAAATTTTAAATTAACACACTTCTCTCAGTTAACTATTTCCAACAGTGTAAGGAGGAAAAAAGGAAAAAATAGCCAGTATATCAAAGATTTTGTTAAAAATACTTTACAAGTTAAGCTTAAGTCACTCTTTGACATAACCTAAAAGGCTTCCCAAAATTTTTTTACATGGCCCAAACAGAACGGAAATCATATATTTGAACTCACTCTTATCACCTTAAGCAGTACCTGAATGTGATCAATCATAGAATGCTATAATTTTGATCTATTATTATACATTCAACCCATGTACACAGGAAAGAGTTAACATAGCAGGCCTAAGACTACTATCCTCAGAAAGACCTGCTTGCAAGGTTGGCCCTTGGCTGGCATCAGGAAACTTTACTGGTAAACAGTTCCCTGCACTGATGGAAAACTTTCCCTAACTGATAAGGGTGGCTCACTGTGCCTAAATTGCTTATATAAATAATGTGGATCATGTTGAATACCTACTTTCCTTCTGGAAGTCTGATGTCTTGGTATGTGCTAAGCAGAAAGTGCCTATGTGACCAGTCCACAATAAAAACCTTGGTTGCTGAGTCTCTTAACAGGTTTCCCTGGCAGAAACATTGCACACGTGCTGCTGTATTTTTATTGCAAGGGGATGCTCTGTGTGACTGCTCATGGGAAAGAGAAAGCAGATGGAAAGCTGCACAGGGACTCCTCCAGACTCCACGTGTGTCTTTTTCTTTATGCTAACTTTAGAAAGGCTATGTATCCTTACTATGTTAGCCCTGAGTAAAACTATATGCTGAGTCCTGTGATCCAGTGACACCCCCACATATCATCCATTTTTGATATTAAGTAGCCGAATCATATAGGCCACCCTTGTTTTCCTTGAAGTTTCAAAATGCATTTTTACAACCACAATAAATATAATATATATTTACATTATAACGATTAGATGTTTTGGTTATAATTATCCTTACTGTCACATTTTTTAAATCACTGGATTAGAACTGTCAATAAATGAGGTTACAACTATCATAAAACTTACAACTTAGGAACTACTTCTGACTTAGAACAAAATGTTAAGCTGGTTTTTAATCAGAACAATGCATTTTCTGAACTAGGCAAGGTTTGTTTTTTTTTTTTTGAGAGGGCACTTTACTCCCCCCAAAAAGAAAAAAAAGTACATTTGTTTCCCAAACTTGTTCCCAGCAAGACATTTTTCTTCTTAGTGATGCAGAAGTTCTTTTTAGATATTAAGCTGTTACTCTGAGTTAAAATATTTTATATCCTACCTTTAGTTAATGACATTTTTATCAAGTTCCAGGCTACTAAAAGCAGGCACGCACATTTTTCAATTACAAATACTTCATGCAATTCTCCCTAGTTGGATGTATTCAAGGAGTGTAAAAATCCTTTGGTGGCCCATTGTAGCCAACTTCCAACAACTGTGCCTCAGGAACAAGACAAAACATATACATGCTGCTATCTCTGAACTGACTAAAGTAATTCTCTAGGTAAATTAGAAAATGAGGGAGTTTCTCCTAACAAACTGTAACCACTGATTTTTATCATATTCTCTAATACTTCTTCAAATGCATACTTATGCTCATGCCTGCTGCCAGAAACATGTCAACACTATCAGTCTTTTGTCAGGCTCTTTTCCATGGAAACAAACCAGGCCTAAGGGCCCTGAGAGAATTCACTGCAGCTTCTGTGACTAAAAATTATGGTTGGTAAGGAAATGAGTCAACTGTGCAAAGATAAATTACAAGGGCATTCATCATAGCTGTCATATAATGAGAGGTAAATAATCTTCAACATGCCAATTTAACTTACTACAAGAAACATACCCATCTATGTAACCAGAATACTCGTTTCCACATGAGGATCATATGCTTTTCTTGTAGCCAAATTGTGATCATGAAATTGCTTAATCAGCACAGAATCTGAACAGGTGGCATAATTAGATAAAATAAATGCTCAATGACAAAGACAGCCCAACACTGAAGTCTATACACCATTAACAGTGGTTTTAGATGAATGATGGGATTATAGCTTATCTTGCCTGCACTCTTTATATCCTTGTATTATTTGAATTGCTTATTATAAGTACCTCTTTATAACCAGGAAAAATAGCACTTCCATTCTGAAATAAGCTAGGAAAAATAAAGTTATTAAAATTAAGAGAAAATTGTGGCTACATATGGCATAAAATACCTAAGGAGTAACATAAGAAATACTGGGGGGATCTACATGATGAAAATTATGATTATTAGGACATAAAAAGACTTGACTAAATGTCTCTAGAAGAGGAGAAGAAATGTTTCAAGCATGTTAATTCTGACCAAATGAATTTATAAATCAAATGCTACCACGATAAATATCCCTAAATGAATTTTTTTAGATGAAGTAGAATTTTACAAAGTAATTTTTTTTTAATTTTGTAATTAATTTATTATTTTTTTTGGCTGCATTGGGTCTTCGTTGCTGCGTGCGGGCTTTCTCTAGTTGCGCTGAGCGGGGGCTACTCTTCGTTGCGGTGCGCGGGCTTCTCATTGCGGTGGCTTCTCTTGCTGTGGCACACGGGCTCTAGGCGCGCGGCTTCAGTAGTTGTAACACATGGACTCAGTAGTTGGGGCTCGCGGGCTCTAGAGCGCAGGCTCAGTAGTTATGGCGCACGGGCTTAGCTGCTCCGCAGTATGTGGGATCTTCCCGGACTAGGCCTTGAACCTGTGTCCCCTGCATTGGCAGGCGGATTCTTAACCACCGCGCCACCAGGGAAGTCCCCAAAGTAATTCTTATATTCAAGTTAATGATGAATTGGAGAACAGTAGCTAAGAAGATATTGAGAAAGAATAAACAAGAAAGTTTACTATGAACAAGGAAGGAACAGACCAGGGGTCAGCAACCTACAGCCAATGGGTCAAATCTGGCTGCAGACAGATCTTGCATTCACTGTCTCTGGTTGACTCCCTGAGTGAATAGTTGCAACAGAGACTCTGTGGCCTACAAGCCTCATATATTTTCTATCTGGAATTTACAGAAAACGTTTGCCAACCCTTGCAATAGACACTTTAATTTTGCTGTCATGCCATAGGCTCTTCTCTAAGGGAGCTCATTAAGACCAAGAGAAGGCAAATTTATGAGGTAATACAATCCATGAATATCACAAGTAAGCAGAAGCTGGCAGGTAGAGAAATAAAGGTTGGGGAAGCCAGTTAATAGCAAAAGAGGACTCCCCTGGCAGTCCAGTGGTTAAGACTCTGCACTTCCACTGCAGGGGGCACGGGTTCGATCCCTTGTCGGGGAACTAAGATCCCACATACAGTGCAACCAAAAAACTTTTTAAAAATTAAAAAAATAAAAGCAAAAGAAGCATGAAGGAACTTTAAAAATACTGATGCCTGTGGTGATTAAATCACAATATCTCACCCTGGTTTATTTTTAAAGTTCCTCAGTTGATTCTAATGTACAGCTCTGATAGAGAGCCACTGAGCTAGAAGGAATAGCAAACGCACAGTGGCTGAGTGATGTCAGTGGTGTAGCACAAGAGTAATGAACCAAAAATACCTGCTGTTAAGGTGCCCAGAGCTGCTCGAATCCAGTTCCCATACTCAATATTGTTTCTATATTTAGATTCCCATTATAGCCCCATTTTCCACATTGTTCAACATATTTATATAAAATAAACCCCTATTAATGAGGCAGGCTGAGTGATTCTTCATTTCTTGAGACCAAAAGAGCCAATTTTGTATAGAAATTTGTATCAGAAATACAGTTGCATGAAAACAGACCCCCAGGAGAAATATAAAACATTTGGAATTGTTAGGGTATGACTGTAGGGTAGAAAATCATACACAATCCCCTCCAGATACCAGGATGCAAAGTGTTTTTTACAAGTCCAGGTATGTTGTGGCAAAGCCACTAATTACACAATTGCCTTTGTGACTGATACATACAGCCACTTAAGGTGAAACACTGACGCTACTGGTAGTGGTTGTATTATAGCAACAACAAAAAAATAAGCAGAGCAGGGTTTGGCAGTTATTTCTCTTCTGACAATGATGTGCAAATTCCAACATAACCATGAGGTGCTGACTCTGGAAAGCATGATTTTATCTCTCTTATAGCTAGACATGGTGCTCAGTTACCATTCCAACAGGCACGGAATAACATGGATCAGACCATAGGTTCCCAAGGTTGAGAACCACTGGACTAAATGTGTCCAGTGTTCAGGTTCCTACAAAAGTATGCCCGCATCCTTCTAAAGATCACCACCCTATCTATTGTCACAGCTGTAGCACAGCCCTTAATGACCAGCTTTTGTTTCACATTATCTAGTACTACATCCTCTCCAATGAGCACGATTGTCGGGACCAATCCATATATTGCCAGCATGTCTAAGCATGAAAAAGCACTGCACAAGTAAAGATAAACTAAGCCAATTAGATTTTCACTCTTTGGAATTTGAGTAGAAACAATGAAAACTAGGTAATTACCAGTAAAAGCTGAAGCTGAAAGCCTCATTGAAGTAGTGGCAAAGTCAGTCATGAGGAAGAAAAATAAAGTAGAGAGGAAGAGAATAGCTGAACAAATAACTGATTTAATTCAAGTCAACAGCACAATGGAAAAGGTCTACAAACTCCATGTGCTTAAGCTCTTAGAGCCACCACAGATATAATTCCATACCACACTGTTCTTAAGATTCCTATGAAATCCTATCTTCCTTACTGTGTGTATCTTACTATGTGTATCTATTTGATAAATGTCTATTTCTTGAGCTAATCCTGCATCTTATTTCTTGAAACCAGAAATCTCATGTAATTTAGAAAATAATGTAGAGTTGGGCTACATAAACAGAACTTCGGCAGGAAGTAAAATATTTAGACCTGATTATGACTTGGTGGTGGGGCAGAGAACAGACACACACCCCACCACAACCCAGGCTAGAAGGTTAAGGGCCTACAGGAACTGCGGCCAAGTTATTGTCACAGGACCACACATCCAATGAAGGTAACTTGTGGTAGAATCGCAAGAGAGAAAACTGAAGCGGCCAAGAAGATCAGACAGGTGGATGCTTCTAAAATTGGCAGGGAAATTTCTAAAGTGGCCTCATGACATCAGACTATAGCATCTGGACGTGACTTAGTTACTCTCCAACATTTCTGCTTAAGTAAGAGCTGGAAAAGTATAAACAGAAGCATCTTTAGAAATGAGAAAATGAGATGAGGGGCATAGGTTATTAGTGGTCAAGATGTAGAAATGCAATACAAACACACCTGAATCAAGTGGTGGCTACACTCACAGTCTCATCTAAGGTAAACTGTCCCACTCATAGTTCTGGAGATGAGGCAGTCTGAGAGAGCAATGAATTTTAGAATATGACCTGTCCTGTCACCCAAAGCTGAATGTACCAGGTGTGGGACACACTACCTAAGTGCTGTGTCATTGCACGACTCAGAAACTGACTACCCAAGCAGGGGGTGAGCTAAGCCATTTAAATCCTTGCATTGAGGAATAAAGTTTGTGAAATACAAAAAGAGTGAGGCCCATAGCAGAGGGAGCTGAATATTAAATGACAGCGCTGGGAAACATGAGATACAGCCAAGGACACTGGAGCAATAAGCAAGGTTTAATGATGAATAACTGAAAATTTATGAGGAAGCAGAATATAAACAAAACTAGGAAGTAAACTAAATCTTGAGTAGATAATGAGGAAGGCAAAAAAGCAGAGAAAAGGAGGAATGAAGACATGTGATATATGGCATAAGGTCAGTTAATAATACTACAGTGAATACTGAAAATTTGCTAAGAGAATGGATTGCAGGTACTCTCATCACAAAAAAATAGGTAACTAGGTGAGAAGAAAGTTAATTAGTTTGACGGTTGACTATAGTAATCATTTCACTAGGTATATCAAATCATCAAGTTGTATACCTTAAATATATAGAATTTTTATTTAAAAAAAAAGATGTTAAAGGTAGCGTACTAGATGAATGATACAAACCTCTGTTGCTTGCATCTATCTTGGAACCGTTTCCAATCCTCAAACCATTTTCCTCAGAGAGGAAACTGAATTTCATTTTCTTTATTTTTTAATTGTCTTATTCAAATACTGGATTTTCTTTATTTGGACTCTTATGAAACCTTTGTCTACCTTAGAGGCTGGCCATGCATAGCCATGGGTGGTCCAAATTGCCTGGCTGACCCAAGAGAGGTCCATTTCTTGAAAATAAAAGAACCTACAATACCAGAAATTGCTAACAGAATTCCAGGCATAACTGAAGCTCACCAAGAATGTGAGTTTGCTCGATTTGGTTAAGGTGTCACAGTAGGGGATAAGGAAGTGAGAATCCCCCCCACATATTAGAATAGAATGATAATAGCCACTAGGAGGCCATGACAGAGCTGTTAATTAGGCATTTAAAGCCATCAAAGATGATGCTGTGAGGGAGGGATCTGGCAACTGTTGCAATAGAGTAACTTTCCAAGTTTTTCTTTAATGGCCAGGTAGTAAATATTTTAGGTTTTGCAGGCCATATGGTCTGTGTCACAACTACTTTGCCACTGTAGCATAAAAGCAGCCATAGACAATACATAAATGAATGTGTGGCTGTGTTCTAATAAAACTGAAATCTGATTTTTGTATAATTTTCACAGGTTATAACATATTATTCTCCTTTTGATTTTTTTCAACCATTAAAAAATGTAAACACCATTCTCCACTCATAGGCTATATATATATATATATATATATATATATATATATATAAAGCGGTGGGCCACGTTTGCCCCGTGGGCCATAGCTTGATATATAGAATTGGAAGGTTTTATCAAAGATGGTCATGCAAGTATTTTTTAACTTGATTATATTTGAGATACTCAAGGATATTCTGATGTCTGTGTAAACTTTCTGTTTAATGGGTTACTCCTGTTCTTTTTTTTAAACCGTCTTAACCATTTTTAAGTGCACAGTTCAGTAGCATTAATCATATTCATATTGCTGAGCAACAAATCTCCAGAAATTTTTCATCTTGCAAAATTCAAACTCTATACCCAGTAAACAACAACTCCTCATTCTCTCCCTCCCCTCAAGCCCCTGGCAATCGCCAGATTTTTAAGAAACACTGTGTGAGCCAAAGGAGACCTGTATACAGGAGGGATTTAGCCCACAGGATGCCAGCTTACTCACACTATTTCACTTGGTGCCTTATAAAGTTGCTTAATCCACAGTAAGAAACAATTACATTAGAACAAAGATACACATACATACAAACATATAGCTGGAACAAAAATTTCACAAAGTACTTACCCTTTGCCAGATGGAGGCTAGTATTTTCTCATTTTTAAATATTCTATCTTCATCTGTTCTTTCCTAATCTATTCGAATCTATACCATTCCATTCAAAACTGCGACCTAGCTTTAAACACTACCCAAGGAAAACTGCCAACCCCAGGCCAAGCTGAACGGGTAGTACTACACACTCATGTTTCATACCACATGGGAAAAAGGTAACACTACAAACAAGTCAAAAATATAAAGAAGCAGAAGCTATGGGGTTATAAGAGCATTTATAAACACACTGCGTTCGGGACTTCCCTGGTGGTCCAGTGGGTAAGACTCCGTGCTCCCAATGCAGGGGGCCCGGGTTCAATCCCTGGTTGGGGAACTAGATCCCACATGCATGCCGCAACTAAGAAGCCCACATACTGCAACGAAGATCCTGCGTGCCGCAACTAACACCCAGGGCAGCCAAAATAAATAAATAAATATTTTAAAAAATAAAATAAACACACTGTGTTGGCCTGCAGCATTTAAACAAATTTAAGCTAACAGCTCAAACTCAGGCTCCTTGCAGAGAGCTGGAAATCCTGTCAATGTTGGGCAGCATTTTTTACTGGGCAACAATCAACAGGAGCCAAGGAGTAATAGCTTTCTCCTTTGGATGAAAGGTTCATGTTCCACTGGACCACAAACCTAAAGACTCCCTCTTAGAAGCATCAACTGCTCTTTACCATTGCATTTGAAATCTTTATTTTATTTTAAGAGAATTCTCTTTTCCAATGTCTGTATCAAAAGTAGAGCAACAAAAGAAAAGCCAAAAAAACAAAACAAAAACAAAGCAGTGTTTCAAGAAATAAATAAGAAAATAAGTATCAGGACCATCTTACACATTTACCCCATCTGGACCCTGCATGCATCTGCAATTGCAAGCCCTGAAATAAAGGATGGAGAAGCCAGTTGTTAATGGATGCATTGGAAGCTAGAAGAAACGAAGCAAAGTAAAAGAAACAGAGACTAAGTATAATAATCATACTAACTACAGAACACAAAAGTAAAGACCCACAAACATATTTCCAAATAAAGTCGTGTTCTCAGGTACCCGGGGTTAGGATTTTATCTTTTGGGAGACACCCAGGGTGGCTTCTACGATGTCGTCGTAGTGAAGACTAAAGTGGAGTCTGGTGAGAGCGGAGAGCTGTTGACGATTTTTCAAGTGAGAGGGAAACACGAGAAAAAAAAGACTGAACCCTGTTTGTTCTAGGATTTAAGAGATATTCAGAGTAAGGAATAGTATTCTTAGGCATAAGGAAACATCCATCAATTACAGTATGAGAGCTATTATATGTGTTCATAGAATTCCATATCTACCCAGAAGTATTGTAGATTGTAGATTTTTTATCAACTTGCACAAAATCTTAAAAAAAAAAAACGACCCACAAACTGCTGCTGTTGGTATATAAATATCTAACTAAACTGGGATAAGTCAGGCCTAGTACATTTGTATTCTCAGGAATTAGAATTGGGCTATCAAAAGTAGTAATCATAGTTAGCAAAGTGAACTGAAGCTGAAAGGATAGACAGCAAGCCAACACAATGCAAAGAGGTGAGGCCACGAGGGCCACAAACAAGCAAAACTTATGATAAAGGTGAAGCCCTCAGAACACTGTCAATCAACTATACTCCAATTTAAAAAATAAATAAAGTATACAATTCAGTGGGGGAAAAAAAAGGTGAAGCCCTAAGTAAGCAGAACCTATGAATAAGCTAAAAATATGAGGCAGAGAAAAAAACTAAAACAAAGTGAATAGGTAAGCCAATAGGCAATGGGAGAAATAAGACACAAAACTTAAGAAGACAGAGTAACTCAGTTACATAAATGGCACAATCCTAACATGAAGATCTGCAAACTCCTGCTGCTGAGTTTCCCAAAGCTTCTTTGGACCCAGATCCCATCCCTAATGGGCATAACCATATTAAGGTCCCCCTATAATTGGCATTTCATGTGATCCCAGTCACCATTATTTCCCCACAAGTCACCAATCAATAACCTGTCATTAGCTCACTGGTGAATTTGTTTCTAGCAATCAGAAGTACCTAACCAATAGTAAGAAGCAGAATAGCCCCTCAAGAGAAATGCAATTTAGGGAATTGGCTATGATCTTCCAGAAAATCCCTTGTTTTAAAGATGCTGTGCAAACCAGCTTGTGACATGGAATTTACATTTTATACCCACTTTAGAAGGTGAGACTTTGAGAGACTTGCTAGATGCTGCAAATAAGCAGTGTTAGGCAGCTAAACCAGAGAGAATAAAGTAGACATGTCATAGTGTCACCCATGCCCAAAATTCTTCTAAAGGAAACTGTACTGCAAACAAGTCTAGCCAAGAAAGCACTCTTGTGACCAAGAATCCCTCCTCTGAATCCATGGCTATTCAGATCAAGGGGAAGTAAGGATCAGATCCAAGGACAGATATCCACAAGCCGGTCAATAGCCTATGACTTGCTGTAACATGAAAGCTGTCCCCAAACAAGGATGAGGTAAGAAAATTAGATTCAACTTACAACTGAGGAAAAAGAGGGACAAAACCTCTGCAGCTGAAATGAATGGATATGCAATGAAAGAACATACCACAGCCTATGTAAGAATCATGAAGGATTTAAGTAATATCAACTATAAGCACAGAAATCAGAAGCTAAAAATAAGCAAAAACTCCATTAGCAATAGAATAAAGAACAGAGGATAAGGAAACCAAACAGCAGCAGGACTCAAGGATATAGAGAAAGTAGGGTCGTGTAGTCATTTGTGAAACTGTCGCTTCCAAAGATGGTTAGGTATGGCATCTTTCGGATGTCCCATGACTGGGATGCCTTCTAGTTTTAGAGCAATTAAATGACTCTGGATATACCTATGATAGATGAGTTGTGTTAGTCTAAAGTACTTTGGGATTATAAAAAGGGAATGAAAAACATTTCCACATAGCAATCAATAGGGGGAAATGTCCTAGACCTGCCAAATAACAACTGCTACCTCTACAGTCTCAGGAAACTTAACCCACAGGCAATCAGAGTCTCAATTTAATGACAACTGGGCAGCATGGAGAACAAGAGTGGAAACAGATAGTTTGCAGAGAGAAAGATGAGGTAGAATGGAGGCCACGCCTTCAGAGGCTGCACAAGCTCAAGTTATGAATGAGAAAAAAACATAAAAACATAAGTATTCAGTAGCTAGGAGGTAGAGGAAGACAGAGTATGAGGAAACCAGTTGGAAGTAGAAGCAAGATGACATGCAGAAAACCAGAGAAATAAACTGAATCACATTAATAATGCCACAGTGGAGTCAAGTTCTGTAAACTTCTTAAACTGATCCAAATGAGCCCATTTCTTGCAATAAAATTTGGATTGCAAGGAATAGACCCTGAAAAGGAATGTAATAAATATGGAATTGGTTATATTGAAGCAGCAAGGTAGACAGCAAAGCAAATCACTTTTACATCCCAGAACATAATACTAATGACATACAAAGCACCCAGTCTGGCTACCACCTGTGCTCTCAGAAACTTAGGATTGTGAAATATGTACAGAAACAGGTAATCAGTAGCAGAGACTGGAGGTGAAAAAGTGCTCTAAGAGGTTATGAGGGGAGATGAGAGGCATGAACATGAGGAAGTCCACCATGACTAAGTAGAAACTATGAGAGCAAAAGTTATAAAGCAAAATATCACAGAGCAGATGTTGGCAAACCACAGCCCACAGGCCAAGTCCAGCACCATCTTTTTTTTTTAAATAAATATGGTTTTGTTGGAACACAGCCACATTTGTCTGTTTATGTACTGCCTCTGGCTGCTTTCATGCCACAGTGGCAAAAACCATATGGTCCACAAAGCCTAAAACATTTACTATCAGGCTCTTTACAGAAAATGTTTGCCAACCCATCATAGAGGACAGAATAGGCCAGTGGAAGCAAAACTGAGAAGCCACACAAAAGAAACAGGGGCAGACAGAATATTTAAGTCATGTTATAAAAGCAGAAAACTGGAGAAAAAATTCTAAAACTCCTTCTGCTGAGATCCCCACTAGTACCCTATCACCCCCTGAACCCTGAATGTGCTGGACATTCAGAAAAATTAGTTACATACCACACAAAGAGAGGATCCCCAAAGGAAAAAGATTTATATTTAAAAGTAAATAAATAAAGCATGAACTATATGAAACTATAAAGTGAAGATAAACTATATTTATCTTCACTGTGAAATGCAAGGGAAGAATAAACCATAAAGAAAAAAGATATTTGAGCTACATAAAAATGAACTTCTGGGCTTCCCTGGTGGCGCAGTGGTTGAGAGTCCGCCTGCCGAGGCAGGGGACGCGGGTTCGTGCCCCGGTCCGGGAAGATCCCACATGCCGCGGACCAGCTGGGCCCGTGAGCCATGGCCGCTGAGCCTGCACATCCAGAGCCTATGCTCCGCAACGGGAGAGGCCACAGCAGTGAGAGGCCTGCGTACCACAAAAAAAAAAAAAAAAAAATGAACTTCTATGTCAAATTGAGGGAAACATCTGTGAAATATATGGTAGATCAAAAATCAGTGTGAAAAAGAAACTTAAAAATAAGACCCAAGAAAGATTTTTAACTGTTCCATCTCATTAGGAATCAAATAAATTAAAACATCAAGGGAGACCACTTTTCACCTTTGCAACTGGCAGATTTTTTAAAACCACAATATAGTATATTACTGAGGATATGAAAAAACAGGCATTCTCATACACTAGATGGAATTGTACATTTAATCCAACCTTAGGAAACAAACATGGAGATGTGCAAAAACTTATTTACAGGGATGTTCACATTAAGCATTATTTACACAAACTTAGAAGGGCAGCAATTGAACGAGGGCCCAAATATCAGATACAAATTATTTTTTATATTATAATGCCAATTAAAACAGATGTTTAATTTTTTATTCTTAAAATTATTTTTTATTAAACATGTTTCAGATGGCATGGGACAGTTTGAGATCTGCTGAATTTAAAAGCTCAGGCAACAAGGTTTCATTAATGACCCTAACGTCAACACTGACAAAGACTGTCACTCCAACCAAAAACTCACTTTTGAACACAGAAACAAGGTAGTAAAAAAATAAAATAGAAAATAAAATTTAAAAATAGCGAATTTAGCAGACCTAATTCAATACTCTTGAAAACTAGGAAATTTTCTTCTGGAAATACAAGGTAGGTTCATTATAAGGAAAGCTATTAAATATAACAAATACAACAAAAAGGGCAAATAAAAAGATTTACTTCCATGTTCAACACTTACTAGACTGAGATCCCTGTTACTTTGTTCAGATCACATTTTTAGACGTCAATGGAAGGATTAATTCCTCCTAATCCTGAAAGCCATTTAGGGTTTGATATAGCAAATTACCAAAACCACAGCCCCCTACGTTGACTGCTAGGAGACTGATTACATCCAAAGTAACCTCTGTATCAGATTCACTTTTGGACCTACATAGGGTAGAAGACATGCTGGTGAAGAAGGTAAACACTAGAGCTGATATGGTAAGAATAAGAACAAATAACAGACATAAAGACAAAGTCACTTCTAAGCCATCCAAAGAAAAGACCTGTGGCAAGGAAGAAGATCCTCTAAGGGATGATAATAACGTGGCCCATGAGGATTCTATCACTCTACCAAGAACTCAGGCCAATATCTAGGTGACTATTAAGTCATGCACATAATACACAGATCATGAGACACTTTCCAGTGCTAATTCAAGTAGAGCTGTGTTACTGTCATTGTATTACAAATATTTTGAATAAAGATCACCCTGAATATTTGCTTTAACGTATCACCTCAAGTCTTATTTTAAAGTCTTCGTGTATATACAGTATAGAACAAACATAGCATGCTATGGCCCATGGACTGAATCCGGGCTGTCACCTGTTTTTGTAAATGAAGTTTTATTGGATCACAGTCCTGCCCACTTGTTTCCATACTGTCTATGGCTGCTTTCATGCTACAGGGAGGGGAAAGATGTATGAAAAATTAGGATAAACTCATAATTAGGAAACATGAGTAGTACTTCATTGATACTTGAGAATGGCTAAAATTTAAGTCATCCCTGAAAAGAAAAAAGAAGGGAACCATATAGGATAAACGAATAGCTACAGTGAGGCATATAAAACATAGTTCTTTCTGTATACATAGCAAATTTGTGAATGTGCTTTCTTGGTGAGCTTAATTTGAGTGAGAAGAAATTCAGAGGCAAACTGACTACTATAAGATTCCATACTTTCTAGGATCAGCTGTAAATCTAAGCCCCACAGAAAAGAAAATGGGTTGGGAGGGGAACATCTGTAGTCATAGTACATTTAACCTATGCCAGTAGTTTGCAAACTTTCTGTGAAGGGCCAGATGGTAATGCTTCAGTCTCTGTGGATCATATGGTCTCCGTTGCAACTACTCAACTCTACTGTAGTGTGAAAAGCAGCCATGGACAATAGTGAATGAGCATGACTGTATTCCAACAAAACTTTATTTACAAAAACGGGCAGCTGGCATGTGGGCCATAGCTTACTAAGCCCTATAGTTTATGTTAACAATCTGGACACTGTCACCTTACCAGCAATAAAATTTATGAAAGTATTAATTGTTAGGTATTCTTGTTGTTTTCCACTTGATATGAACAGAAAATAATTTTATCAGCATTGTCTGCTAAGGGAAGGCAATGTTTATGTGGAATTCGCGCTTGGACATGCTGATCTACACAGCAGGCTGCTCCAACCCCTGATACACCTACACCTGAGTTAACATTCTGCAAGTGATGGGATTTTCAGTTGTAACTCTGACTTTTGTGATTCCTTTTTGTTTGTGTAAAAGGAAGTATAACCTCATAGAAACTATACAACATAAACATCATGCTGGAGGGTGGGGGTAATAATAAAAGGTGAGAAGACAATGAGAAATAGTGAATGGTGGTGTGGGAAAGAAATAAATGCTAATCCATCCAAAGTGGTCATCTCTAAAAGTTAGAGGGGCCTACACAACCCTTGCACCATCTCTCTTGTGCATCTGTATCTCCCTTCAAGAATGAACCACTCACATGTGCCCCTATATCCCAGAAGACGACAGTGATGAAGAGCCCACAAGGAGTCAGGAAGTCCCAGCAACTAAGAACGTGCTCAAAACATTCTAGTGCTTCAAGTAAGGTAGCTGAGATATTTGGAGTGTGACTCACACAGCTCCACCACTGGCTCCCTGTGTTACATGGGTGACAACACTTCTCTGATCCTCAGTTTTATTATCTGTAAAGGAGGAACAAATCCTACTTCCCAGAAGTAATGTTAATTTAAAATGAGATAGCAAATAGGTGTAAAGCACTCACCTAGAACATAAAAGCCACTTATAACTAATAAGCACTATTATTAATATTATATGACTTTAGAAAGGAAATTTTCAAATGTTGTATGTGGGTGCTAGATGACTAGCCTAAAGAGAAAAGAAAAAGAAAAAACAACAGACCTGCTGTCACAAAAGGAAAGGAGGATGGGTAACAAGGCTAGGGAAGTCCTAGGGCAAGAAATGGCATTCAGACAGCAAAAGCCAAATTTATACATCCCACTTTGGCCCAGATAGAGAAAGTGACAGAAGACTTTTTTAACTGCATGCTAACATTCATATCCTTATACATGAACAATGTCATTTTAAAATAAGTTCTGGTGAAGGTTACAGAATGCAGGGACTCTCTTTGTATCAACGACTATTCCAGACTTCTCTGTAGGGAAAAGACCATGTTTCTATCATTCAGGTTCCCAGTGCAGGCTAATCTACCTAGTTCTGCCAGCAGGAATTATCCAAACACACCAGAAACTATACCAAGAACATTATGTTATGAAGGCACCATCTCAAGACCATCCTTATGAGAAAAGGTGACTTCTATTGCTTCCATAAAAAATTGCAGATAACAAGGAATGATATGGCCCTCGGGTATTAACTCTGGATGGAGGAGCTACTAGCTTAAGATAGGGGTGGCTTCTGCAGAGATCTCCCAAGAATGGCCATTTTACAGATGCTGTCCAGTTTAATTATGAACCATTTCATTATTCCTTAAAGCCTATTAGGGGGCTGATCCCTGAGGAGCCAAAATTGAATGCTGGTCCAATTGGTTTAAATGGAGTGCACAAGAAGACGCTGCTGCCTCTGAAATTACTAATCCAAAGTGCCATATACTTGGCGGCTGCTGAAACAACAAGCTTCTGCTAATGAGCTGGCTTTTGACAAGATGTATGTAGCTCCATAGTCTGATAAAGAAAAACTCTCAACAAGTCTGGTTTGAAAGATTAGACTCTCCCCTAAGGGGAGTGTAATCAGTGTCATGTTGACATTATTTATGACATGCAGCTTATGCCACCGAGTTTACTTGGGAACCATTTCAGTTCTCATGACCCTCTGCAGGGGTGTTCTCAGACTGGGTAAGCATATAATCCACCCCAATTGTTTTGAGAAGGATATATCACAGAATAAACTGCAGGCTTTAAAAGTACTGGCCCCTGGAAATGACATTTCTAAGAGCCTCCCTGACAGGAGTCAAGGCAATGTCAGTCTTTCCTCCCCCCCCTACTTACCTTAATCACTGTGTTACCTTAATCACTGAGAAGACCCCCTCTTCTGCTGCACATGCACTCACATGGAAAATCTGGTAGACTCTCTAAAACACTTTTCAAAGATATCCTTCCAAATTCAGCCTAGTGAGGGGTTACAAAAAGGAAAAAGATTGCTTTCATTATCTATGACCCTCCCATACTCAGCTTGTCAGCCTCCACTGCACTGATAGGCAGTGGAAGTATGAAAAGGGAGAATGGGAAGGGGGAAGAAAAACACACAGTATTGCTTAGTCCAACCCAACCATTTTTTAATGCCATTTTCACACCAAAATGGAGAAACTTCTGATATAACATTTATGATATATATTTACTTATTTATTGGTTATTTATTCTTTTGTCTAGTCTCATAGGAATGAAAGTCCATGATGGCAGGACTTTGTTAATATCTAGAACAGTCTCTGGCACTTAGTAAGCACCTAATAACTGTCTGTTGAAGGAAGGGGGGAAGTGCCACGTCACAACCATCTCTTCTCTACCACCAACTGGGGAACCCCACCGAAACCACCACCAACTTACCAAGACTTCCTAACGGCTTCACAAGGACATCCAGGGCAATGATGCTTCATTCTGGCTTGCTGGTGAACCCACTGGGCAGGAAGCCTCAGGATAAGTGACAGGTAGGTCTTAGTGTTGCTCTTGACCCAATGACAAGGTTTCAGGCTGCCCAGGAATCTGCATTTTTAACAAGCATCTCAGGTGATTTTATGCATAATAAAAAAAATCACACCATGGACATTTCCTTCATCAGAGGAGCACAATCTCAGAGGCTATTATAAAAATCTTTCACAGTATGGAATAAAAATGTTTCTGTCTCACATGGCCTCCTTGGACTTAGATGGAATCTAGAGGAAGCACTGGGTGGAAGACACAGTATTGGGCTTGGATTCAAATCCATTTTCTATACCAACTAGCTATGATCTTGGGCAAGATATCATCTGCAGAAATGGGAGAATGGGAAAAGAAGAGGTTAGGCTCAGTACTCTCTAGTGTACTCTGAATATTTTAAGACCTTTTTTCATATCATAATGGGAAAGGCCTAGTAAGACTACCTTTCCTGGCCCTTCCCACTAACTGGGCAAGCCCACCAGAGCCACTGACCACTTACTAAGACTTCACAATGGTTTGATAACCATGTGCAGGATGCTGATTTGAGTCTCTTCCAATTCTCTAGTAACCTCACTGGGCCAGGCAGGGCTCAATATACCTCTTCACCAGTGGCATGGTTTCTGATCGAGTTTGGTGTCACCTGTAGGATAGGGAGAAGGAAGAAGAAACAAATGTAAGAACAGTCAAGGTATGAGATCTAGCTTTAATTTTACTTTACCATAGTCAAGTCATCCGGTCCACACCATGGACCTCAGATTACACTCTTGCTAAGCACTATTATTAGCATCACAATTATCTTTATCTGGCAAAGACTGTTGTAACGCAAACAATTATTATTTAATAAGGATTCTTGCCTCCATTTTAAATGAGGTAACTTGGGTACAGAGGCACCAAGTAACTATACCAAAGTGTTAGAACTCAGATCTGAACTAATGCTGATCCTCCTAGCTACCTACCCTCTTTAGACCTCAATCAATATCCTATCTTTGAATGGAGGTAAACTTGGTATCTTAGGGGCCCTTCTATGCCTGGCAATTATGACCCTTTATTCCATACTCCTGACTAAAAGGCCCCCCTAAAAGTGAACTAAATCTCCATCTACTCATCATATGGCATTTAGTTCACACTGATGAGGAAAGGTAACAAAACCCTGGGCTCTGGACCAAGGCCTGTCATTTACAATCTCAACTCCCACCAGGACTCACTTTTCCCATACCTGAAAAGTAATAGAACACATCTTGTCCCTTATCAGCTGTGTGGGTTACCAAAAGGATCACAAGGAGCTAGGTAGGCCCGTGGCTAGTCCCCTACCTCCAAAACTCAACCATGAGGAATGGGGCTCTGAGACCTAAGACCCACACAGGACAAGCCAAAGACCCCCAAAGGGTCCTTTCTTCCCTAAGGAAGCAGCCTTCTGCCTCTAAGTTTCCCAGTCCCTAGCTGTTTAGCATGAAAAGCAACCCAGAAATCTAGCAATTCAGTGATGGCCCAAAGCCCAGGCTATTAATTATTATCATTAGATGCTGGCAGCACCAACTAGTGCAACTAGGTTTCCTGTTATTGCAGTGAGATGCAGGCAACCCTCAAACCCCAGGAAAACCCAAGGAGCAGTTTCTCAGGGCTCATTTTTAACTGTTTCACCCACAGTGAAATATAATAGTGTCTTATAATCTACTAGTGATCATGAGACCCAGGAGAAAGCTCTCCCACCATAGGTGGGGAAGATTCATAATGCCAAGTGGTATGTGTTGGGGGCGGGGGGGGGGGGGGGGGGAGGTGAGGAGGCAGCCTTGATGGGTTTGAGCCTTCTCTTTATTGGATAAAGTAAAGCAGCCATTACTAGAGCAAGATCTGCACACCCATAAGCAGCTGCTGCCACCAGCAATTATTTAGCTTATGAAAGCCCAGAGGGACATGGGTAGGAAAGGAATGTGTACAGGGTCTAATTGGGAAATAAACAGTAAGTGTAAAGCCTGATGCGTGAAATGCCTGCACTAAGGAGCCAAGAACAGTTAGTAGTTAAGCTAGTGCCTTTCTCTAAAGACAGAGATCTTATTTCCACCATGCCCTACTCCCACCCGGCCCAGCTCTTTTCCAAACTAAACTGCTCCAGTTTCCAGCCCCCTCAATCAACCCATTTATTCCACTTCTGTTCAGGTCAGCATATTTCAAAATGGAAACCGTTTCAATGTTTGTCTTAACTTTCAAAGTCATAAACACACGCTGTGAAAAAAAATTCCAGAAATACATTAAGAATACATAGAAAGTAAAAATCACAAAATCCCAGAAAGTTTAACACTTGGGGTATATGCTTCCAATTACTTTTATGTACGTGTACAAACATGAATTTTTATTTAACAAAAATTAGATGAAACCATAGCCTTTTCAATTAATATACTGGGTACATCTTTCCAAGCCGTAATCTACAAGACTATTTTCATTTTTAATGCCTAAGTTGTATTATTACATGAATACACCAAAATTTATTTATTCAAATTCCTATTTAGGGATAAGTAAGTTTTTCTATTTTTTTTTTATTGCTATGAACATTGTGAACATTCCCATACCTAAACCTTTTAAAATATCCTTAGAACATTTAAAAAAATATTTAGAATTTATTTAGAATATTTTAGGGGTATATCCCTAGAAATGAAATTGCTGGGTCAAAGGGCATGCAATATTTGTTCTGCCCACTAATATATATTGCCAAATTGCTCCTACAAAGGATTACACTAAAATTGGACATATCCCACCAACACTAGTATAACATTTTTTAATCTTTGCCCATGTGATAGGTGTTAAATGTAATATTGCATTTTTTATGAATACAGACATTTTTTACTAGGAGAATTACAAAAATGAGTAAGATATGGCCTCTGCCCTTGAACTTAAATGAAGGGAGATAGACACAAACAGGTAACATGTACCATTATCATATTCATGATAAAGATAAATAAGATTTCATTTCATGGTGCTTCCTTTGACTCTGTGGCTATTGCTAACAGAAAAGGTCCAAAAGAATATTAGACAGTAGTCCAAATTAAAAATCCATTTACTAAAATTCCAAGGAGTTGTGTTAATGCTGACTATCACATCAGTGGCACTTCGATATCACTTTGTTGTTTCTCCTTCATCAATTCTTAAAGGAAAGAAAAGCAGAAGCAGCTCAGAAAACCAGCTGCCCCCCACCCCCCAAAGCCAGTGAAGTGAATGAGGTGCAGGGCAGTATATTATTGGAAGGATTTACTGACACTGGATCTGGACTTCCATTTTTCCTTCGCCTATTATTTCCAGTAAACAACAGTGAGCTGCAGCCATTTTCTTTCAGAAACAAAATGTCTTCTCTCCCTAGGACTCTTATTCCCAGGAAGATCTGCTTGTACGTAGTTAGGCTGCAGTTTCCATACCATCTTGGAAAATACAGATAAGAATCAAAAGAGATTATTTTTCTGTACCATAATGGGTCAGATACAGATGAAATCAAAATGAATGACAACACAAGTACTTTAAAAACCCACCCAACAAAGATGGACGAATATGCAATAAAGCAGATACAGCAAAATGTTAATTGTACCATCTAGGGGGTGAGTATATGGGTTTTCACTGTACAATTCTTTCAATTTTTCTGTATGAAAATTTTCATAATAAAATCCTGGGGAAAATTCAGCAAGCGGCTTGAAAATAACACTGTAAGGCCTTTCCCTCCATTTTACTCCTAGAATGAGACTATCTGATATTCTCTCCCTTTTGCTTTTTTAGATCTACATTTCTTTTTTTTTTTTTTTTTTTTTTTTTTTTTTTTTTTTTTTTTTTTCTTTACGCGGGCCTCTCACTGTTGTGGCCTCTCCGTTGCAGAGCACAGGCTCTGGACGCGCAGGCTCAGCGGCCATGGCTCACGGGCCCAGCCGCTCCGCGGCATGTGGGATCTTCCCGGACCGGGGCACGAACCCGTGTCCCCTGCATCGGCAGGCGGACTCTCAACCACTGCGCCACCAGGGAAGCCCTGATCTACATTTCTTGCATCAGACTTGGAGCTCTCCAACTTTTTATTGAAGTGAAATGAACGACAATATACTCACAGACAGGTTACCAAGACAATGTGTGGTGGGTTAGAGAGGGTTGAGGGAAGGGCCCTAAGCTCTTGGAAGCGCAGGCTCACTACCTGTATAAGTCTGAATAAGTGAATGTCTCAGAAATCCCACTTCTCAGTTTAAAAATTAGCATTCAGACCCTCTAAACATTTGCCTCAGCCTACTTTTCTGCTTTATCTCATATTAATTCCTTATTTCCCATATTTTCATTGCAAAGAGCTGTGTAGGAAGGAGGGGGGCAAGGCATAAGGTACCAAAGCATGAAATGTCCATATGCTTCAAGTTAGGATATAACAAAAGGAATTTTAATTTCTAGGGTTGAAGCTCGAAACTTGATGCTGAAGGACACCGTATAACTGACTGACTGCAGGACCCTGGGGGAGGCCTTATAATCAGTCTCCTAGTTTGAAGTGTGTCCTGGCTGGCCCATCTGTAAAACAGGAAAAAGACTCGTCATAAGTAATAATGAATGAAGTAAATAAATGAGTTTCTGAGATGCTAAAAGTTATCTCCGGTGAATGGAGAGGGGAATGAAACCATGACTGTTGAGTGATACTCCAAAAAGGGTAGGCAATCTTTTTCTAGGGCCAGCCTTTGTGGGTCACCATGTCTCTGATGTGGCTACTCAACTCTGCTGTTGTAGGTCAAAGAGGCCACAGACAACACATCAACAAATGAGCATGGCTGTTTTCCAACAGAACTTTATTTGCAAAACCAGGCAGCCCATGGGCTGTATTTGCCCACCCCGGATCTAGAATGTGGAGCCCACATGGGAATACCATTTGGAGGATGACCTGAGGAGGAGTGAAAAGTGGATGAGTCTACAAATAGAAACCATTTAGCAAACACTAGACAGTGAGGATGAAGCTCCTGATCTGGCAGCTTTCACCCAGGTTCCACCAAGGAAGAGACTGTCAGCAGTAGCAATAGTAGCAACATCTGTAAATACCAAGGACTGAAACGCAAACACAAAAATAGCATTATCTCATGAGAAACTCTTGAGAAGATATATACATAACTAGAAAGAAACAGCAAGTTTCTGACCACACGCATTTTGAAGAAAACAGTTGACAGTCCAGAGCCTGTGGAGATCACGTTAGCAGGCACACAATAAATGTTTGTTGATGAGTCATTCATTTATTCATCCAATAAACATTTACTGAGGCCTACTAATGTGCCAGGCTGGGCTCTGGAGATGAAGACACTGTCCCTGCCCTCAAGGAGCTCACAGTCTAACTGATAACATAGGAAGAGAGACAGGCATATACACAGACAATTACAATACAACCTGATAAGTGCTGTAACACTTATCAGGTTGTATTATAATGGCCGATGTAAAATTTCTTTCCAGGGGGTGCTGCTCCAGGCTGCTGCTGGCTGTAACATCAAGAGAGGGGAGGAACAAATTGTAGAAACCAAAGGTTAAATGCTTTCAGGCTATTTCTAATATCCAGGCTCTCCCTAACTCCTGATCATAAATGGATTTGGGAACTAGACACTGGCATGACGTAAAATGGGACTCCCATCCTTAAGATAGGCACAGACCTCCAGTAAAGGACCTTCCCAATCACTTCCTCTACAACACAAGCTCTGTTGTTGTTGCTTTGTTTCATTTTGTTTTGTTTCATTTTGCTTATTATACATCTGTCAACCTCTCCACCACACACATAAGCCTAGTTTAACATCTGCAACTAGCAAAATGCTGAAACATGGGAGCTTACAACTAAATGAATTAACCCAGCATAACTGGATAACAAAAAGCAAGTAACAGCTCACTTGACACCTCTAAATCCAATAATCCCCCTTTCACTGACAAAATAAAATTAGAATGTTACTAAATATAAAAGAGATAGTATATAGCTCATGGAGTGGGAATAATAATTTAGAAAGGCTTAACTAATAAATATAATTAAACAGATTCTTTGAACCACAAATAACAGACTCAGTTTCAGGAAACCAAAATAAGATACCTTATCCCCCCAAAAAACCTTTGAGAATATATAATCTAAATCACCTCCATATTATAAATAAGAAAAATGAAACAGAGAGATAACACACTCTTCCCACCACCTTCTCAAAATTCAGTGAGAGGTAGTAAGAGACTCCTTGAGGAGAGATTACTAGTGTTAACTGGTCATTTGGTTCAGATCATTTTATACAAAGATAGGATGGAATTTTTGTGTGTCACATACTGTTTCTTAATAAGGCCTAAGTTTTTTTTGTTTGTTTGTTTGTTTTTTGCTGTACGCGGGCCTCTCACTGTTGTGGCCTCTCCCGTTGTGGAGCACAGGCTCCGGATGTGCAGGCTCAGCGGCCATGGCTCACGGGCCTAGCTGCTCCGCGGCATGTCTTCCCGGACTGGGGCACGAACCTGTGCCCCCTGCATCGGCAGGCAGACTCTCAACCACTGCGCCACCAGGGAAGGCCCAGGCCTAAGTTTTTAATGGGTCTTCTGTCTCTGCAACCGCAAATTGTGCTGATGACATCAATAAATTGTTTCTGCTTACACTGAGATCCCTGTCTTGGGACCCAATGTCTCTGAAGCCACTATTTTGTATGCTTAACATACTATTTTCCCCTAAAGTCATTACACTGCCCTTATCTACCCTGTTCCATTCTGCCAATTGTCAGCCCACAAGCACAACGTTTTCTCAGGTGTTGTGGTTTGTTCCTATTACCATTTTACATCTCCAAAGAATTCCGTGTTATCTAAAAATGTGAACATTCCACTATGTCCATATCCTCCCCCAGATCACTCATAAATATTCAAAAGAACACCAGTCCCCGAATGGATGGGGGTAGGGGGACTACTGTTTTGTGTCTTGTCTACTTGGTTGCCATGTCTTATTAAGGACAAAATGTTGCCATGTCTTCTCCCCACACCCATAACAAGGGAGCATCACTGCTGTACAGCAAACAGTGCTTTCCTTTTAGATGAAAAGAAATGGTTATCTATTTAAAGAACAAATAAATGTTATTTCAAAATGGCTACCAAGAATTTGACATGTATTCCATGCAGCAGTTTTCTTTGGAATCACAAACATTTCTTCATACTCAATGGCAACAAACATATACCAGGAGTGTATCTGCAACAAATGAGGTTTGTCATTTGCAACAAATGACAAGGGGTAATAGATTCTCACACAGAACACATAATATAGAGCTCTTACAAATAGATAACATTCAGACCCAAGTCGAATAGTTCATAAAAGGAAATAGGAGTTATCAATTAACATTTAAGAGTCCAGCCTCGGCAATAATCAGAGAAATGTACCATAAATCAAAGATACCATTCTTTTACATATAAAGTAAGTAAAAATAATTTATGTACCTAAATGACTGGGTACAAAAATTGACAACGTTTGGAATGCTATTTGGCAGGTCTTTACAATGTTCAAACTATTTGATGAATAATGCTAATTCTGAACTCTGTTCTATAAAGAAATAACTCAAAATAGATAAACAATAAAAACTAAATGAAAAGACATTAATTACATAATTTAAAATACTGAAAATCTTAAGCTACTTCCATACAACAAAATATCATGAAACCATTCAATGACAATCACAGAAATGTTTAACATGGAAAAATGCACATTATAAACACGAAACACCATATAAAATAGTACAAATATGTGATCACCGTAGAAAAATTCAGAAAGAATGAAAAAAAGTGGACACATTTATTAACACTGGTTATCTCTGGGTGGTGAAATTATGGATCTTTTCCCCTCATACTTGATGGTTATCTTCAGATGAAGCTACAATGGGTATTTACCAAATTTCTACATTGAGGGAACTACTCAAACTTAATGGAAGAAAAATCACAAAACAGAAGATAGAGTGATTTGACCACAATTTTAAATTTCTACTAACCAAAAATTTAGAAACAAAAATTAAAAGGCAAACAATAACCTGTAGTACATATTTCTAACATTACAGAAATCTGAGTAAGAGCCTTTATTTACAAAACACATTCAAATAGATAACAATAGTAAACGCTAAACTAAAAACTCCAACAGATAAATCAGTATAAGACATGAACTAACATCACATGGAAGAAAATAAAACTGCTAAGAAACATATAGAGGAAAACAGAATCCAAACTTACAACCAAAGAAATGCAAAATACTGTTTTTCTAATCCATTAAAATAATGTTTTTAATAAATACTACTCAATGCTTGTGTGGGTAAAAATTGGTACAACCTTTTCAGGAAGAAACTTGGCAATACATATTAAGTGTTAAAAATGTTCATACCCTTTGACACAGTAATTCCGCTTCAATGAAGCTATCCCAACCAAATAATAAAAGAAATCCATGTATTCTCTTTTATTATAAGAAAGAAAAGCAGTACCCTCTCCTTTACTATTTAACCTTGGTATTAACACCAAAATATTAATAATGGGTAAGGAAAAAATCTCTACTGCGGTAAATGACTGGTTGTCTCAAAGCGTCAGACCAGATCTCAAATCAGGCAAAACAAGAAGGGTGTGTCCAGCCTGCCGCAGTCGGCCATTTTAAACCCTCTGCAGAACAAAAAGCACAGAAGACAAGGGTAGGTAAGGATGGCCACCCCACTAGGCTCCAAACCAATTCTTTACTTTTTGTCTTCAACATATGTAACCCTGTACAATGCACTGAATAAAACTCAGGAAACAGGTCTCCTTTCTTATACATCATAGATAAGTTACAAATAAAATTTGAAACCATAAAAGAAGGGTCCTTTAAATTTGCCCCATGATTTTGGTGGATAAATATAATGTTTAAGAGCACAGGATTCCGAAGCCACAGTACCTGGATAAAAATCCAGTCTCAGTCATTCACACGGATATAAAGCCTTGGATTTACTTTACCTGTGTCCCTCAAATTTCTCATTTGTAAAAGATGAATAACGGTACTGCTATTTCATAAGACTGTCCAGACTACTAAATTAGTTAAGGCATGTGTAAAAGCATGTAGACCCAGTACTTGGCACACAGTTTAAGCTCCAAAGACGTTTAAGCATAATTATTATTATAGATAGGGAAACAGGCCCAAAGAAGGAAAATGACCGTATGAGATCACAGCTAGGATTACTGAAAAGACCTGTCTCAATTTTGAATCCTGTGCCCTTTCTTCTATATATCTAACTGCTAGATTACTAGTTTTAGCAATTAACAGTAGATCCTTACTGACAGCCCTCTAAGAACCATGACAGTGCTGCTGCCTAAAAAAAAAATAGTCCCCCTAGACGAAACCGTGCTCAAAGTTCTACAGAAAAAAATAATTTAGAAGAAAGGGTGTGAACCGAGGTCACCTTCATACCACCATTATCATTTGTCTAAATCCTAGGTTTAAAGCAAAGTGGAACAAGCACTTGGAAACAGCCAAATCCTCACCTCTACAACCTCAAGGGGAGAAAACCAAGGGCTTCTGACCATCAGTAGGTTCTCACAATATTGCAACCGCTGGGTTCTGCTACTCTGATGGAATGAGAGAATGTGTCCAGACCCAAGGACACCGGCCCACGATCTGCAAGTCCGACAGAGAGCCCTCCAGAGGCGTACTGCCCAAATGTGGCCTTGTCTCCGAGTGCTCCCGTTTTACGCATTTCCTACACACAGCCTGCTGCCGTAACCTTTTGTAAAGTCATTATCGCCTCCGCATTTTTAAACCCACATTATCTATAGACCAGAGAGGGGCTAAGATTCTGGGTTATTATCTGGTGGATCTGGCCACAGCCTAAGACAACTCCAACTCAGGCTAAACCCCCTCACCCAACTAGAAAGGTCGATCTGCTCCTCTGCAGGCCCTCCTAGCCCAAGATGGCCAAGCAAAAACACAACTTACCTCCCCCCTCGCCATTTTGCAATCTTAATTACACGTACGCTACGCACCTCCCCTCCCCGTCATTCCGTTTGAAATACGCATGCGCGCCTCTCCCCTCCTCCCGTTAAAGCCGTCACAAAGTCGTCTCGAATGCGCATGCGCACCTTCACTCTTCCCTTCCGCGCCTATCAACTACCGGCAACTTTGCTTTCCTAAATACGCATTCGACCCACCGCCCTGCCCCAAGCCTTGCGCGTGCGTACCTCCCGCTCTCCCCAATGGTCGCCCCCCCACCCCACCCCCACAGACATCAGATCTCAAATACAGTGGACCCTCCGCGGATACGGAGGACTGACTATACTATGCCGTTCTACATAGGCGACTTGAGCATCCGCGGATTTTGGTATCCGCGGGGGTCCTGCAACCAATCCTCCGCGGTTACCAAAGGACGACTGCATACCTGCACGCTACCGCGCCGCGCATCCCCACACTCTCAAATACACGTGCGCACCGCGTCTGTCCTCCCACCTCAGTTTTTTATATAAAAGTGCCTGATGATATATGGATGCGTTTCCTGCTATAGTTGTGCCCCAGTGCTCAGTCAAGGAGAGCCATTACCAGCCTTCCCTAATGGGGATAGGTGTGATAAACTAGGAAGTGGAATACGGGAAAGACGTCATTGCTTGCAGAGCAGATGCCAGATCCAGATAGAATCCTTCCCGACCCTCAGGGAGGGGCTTAGAGTACCCTCGGATTCCGTAATAAGAGCCACCACACTGAACAAAGGCAAAGAAAGCTATCATAATCTCCTAGTCCTACAACCTCGACCTTTAAATACACCTTCTACTGCATATGAGGAACTCCAAAAAATTTTAAAGCAAGGAACGTTATGGAAAATGCCGACGCCCAGGTGCCTCAACCCTGATTAATGGAAAGAAGTCTGTATTACTTTCACAATGGGAAGTAAATGCTCAACATCCTTTTGTAGGTCTGAGGCGCGTACTGTCCCCCATTTTTTCCTCTCGTGAACCGGGAGAACACACAAATTAAGGATCCCCCTGGGCCGAGTTCCCTCCGCCGCCCTCCATGTTCTTCCCCTATGTCGTTCCTTTACCTCCTGGCTGCATCGAAGGTCATAGCATGAATTCTTAGCGCCGGCCGTCCCAAGACAGGGTGAAGGGAGAGGCGGCACAGAGTTCGCGGCGCCAGGGTGGCAAGAGTAGGCCAAGGTGGCAGTGGACAGCAGGCAGAGGACCAGCCGTACCTCCAGCCGCAGCGCGGATGCCCAGACAGCGCCGATGCCCAGACAGCGCCGCCTCTCCAGGATCGCCGCAGTGTGCTTCAGGCGCATGCGCTGAGCCCGCCCTCTTCTCCCCACCCCTCCACCCAGCCCCAGCTTTCCCTGAGGCTGACCCTCCGGTGTTCCCCCTCGCCCAGGTCCCTGGCCCATCCTGCTTCTTCAACCTTTCTTCTTCTTGGTTACACCCGTTTTCACCACCATCCTTCCCTCAGCCCATCTTCCTTCGTCAGTCCCTCTTCTGTTCTTAGCCCGCCATTTCATTGCCAGTTGGTTGCCTTTATTCGCTCTGTTATCCTTAGTGGCCTTACCCGTGTATTCTTGGCCTTGCCTGGTCTGCAGCCCTATTGGGCCTCTTACTCCTCCCCTTGTGTGTCTGATGTTGCAAGTTGTAAAAGATACGGCAAAAAATGCTGTTTAAAAGATATTGTATCAAAAAAAAAAAAAAAAGATATTGTATCCACACAATCTTCTCCAAAGAAGCTCTCAAGCTGAGCCCAACTAGCTAATGTTGGGCAAACAACGCCTGGTTAGTGATGAACCCACAGAGGAAACCCAGAGGCAGGGGACCAAAAGACCCTATGCACAGAGCAAAAAGGGAAAGGGTGTTCCATCAGTTTGGGGGGAAGAAGGAGTATTCAACACCTTTTTCTTTCTCTTCACAACCCTGGTATTGTCTGAACATTAAAAATACTGTTCAGTGTACTTTGGTGCTAGATGCAAGGCTTGTTCCTGTCTCCTGTGAGAAATTCACAAATTAATCTTAAGAGAAGTGGCATCATTTATTCAACAGGCTCTGAAATAGATTCCTTTTCGGATGTGAGGAGGAGAGAATATAAAATAACATTTTGTTTCTCATTATGATGTTTTACTTTGGTGGCTGGTTCTTGCTTTCTAAGAAAGCCAGTTTGGAAATACCAAAAACTAAGAACCCACAATTCTATAAATTCTGAGACCCATAAAATGTGTACATCATCATCCTCTCTAATTGTTAGGAATGTCATATTAACATTATTTGGAGACATAATGGAAGATTATTTTTTGCCTAATATGCACAAAAAGGTTATATACAACAATGTGCAATATGCAGAAAGAAAAAAGAAAAATAGAAATGCTTGAAGTTATAGTAGTATAAAAAACCTCACTCCTAAATTAAAAGAATCATTTATTATTGCACAAAAGTTAAAAGGGAATTTTGGGAATTCCCTGACAGTCCAGTGGTTAGGACTCTGCACTTCCACTGCGGGGGGCATGGTTTTTGTCCCTGGTTGGGGAACTAAGATCCCACAAGCTGCCACAGCGTGGCCAAATAATAATAATAATAAAAGGGAATTTTGCCCACAATTCTACAGCACTATAACAAATGCTTTTATTTCTTTGTGTACTTTTTTTTTGTTATAACAGTTCTATTGAGATATAATTCACATGTCATACAATTCACCAGCTTAACATGTACAGTGCAATGGATTTTAGTATATTCACAGCTGTATGGCCATCACCACAATTTTAGAATTTTTCATCACCCCCAAATGAAACCTTATGTCCATTATCATATCTTTGTGTTCTTTCAATTTTTGCTTAAATATGTAATGTTTTAACATCGACATTTTAATATAGTGTTGTTTTAAATATTTTGACATGGTCCTAAATATCATCCTTATCATTTTAACAAATGGACAACATTCCATTTTTTAAAGTATTCTAAAATTGAGGTCAGCACATAATAATAATTGCAGATGCAGTTACTTGCTCTTTCCACTTCTCTTCCCTTTGACAAAACTTCCCTAATCTACTATGTCCAATCTGAAGAGAAATTCAAGAAAGAGGCACAGCTTGTAAATCTTGAATGCTATAAAATACTTTGGGTCCTGGACCTATGCATTTGTCTGAACTTTGCATTTCCTCAGGAGTGGTAAAGAAAAAATCTGGAGACCTCTACTACCTCCACAATAACACTCTAAGGCTCTGATTCCCTTTTATTCCCCACCCAATACATTTTTTAGAAGAATGACCCTCTTTAGAAAATATGATAGCTAATTTTATGTGCCAACTTGGCTGGGTCATGGTGCCCAGACACATGGCCAAATATTATTCTGGATATTTCTGTGAGGGTATTTTTAGATGAGATTAACATTTAAATCAGTGGACTTTGAGTAAAGCAGATTGTTTGCCATAATGTGGGTGGGCCTCATCCATCAGTTGAAGGCCTGAATAGAACAAAAGACTAACCTTCCCTGAGCAAGAGAGAATCTGCCAGTGGACAGTCTTTGGACTTGAACTACAACACTGGCTCTTCACTAGGTCTTCAGCCTGCTAGCCCACCCTGCAGACTTTGGACTTCCCAGCCTCCATAATGAAGTGAACCAATTCCTTAAAATAAGTAAATGAATATTTATTTATATATTATATAAAAGACATATATCCATAGATAGATAGATAATCTCTCTCAATAGATAGATAGATATAGAGATATCATGTTGGTTCTGTTCCTGTGAAGAGTCCAAATACAGAGGGTCTCCTCAAACCTGTGAACACCATGAATTGAGGTTGGGGTACAGGAATGAAAAATAGTCAAGAATACTCTATCAGTCCCTTGAATACAGCTTTGCCTTGCCAAATTGTACATTGACTAAATCTGACATAAGACTGGCCTTAATTCTGTAATAGCTAGCATTACAAGGATATAAAACTGAGGAAATAAGAGTGAAAATAAATGAAATAGAGAATAGAAAAACAATAGAGAAAGTCAACAAAACCAAAAGTTGGTTCTTTAAAAAGATCAACAAAATTGAAAAAAACCCTTCAGCTGGACTGATGAAGAAAAAGAGAGGTAAGAATCAAATTTCTAAAATCAGGAATGCAAGAGTGTTCATCAGTATTGACTTCACAGAAATAAAAGAAGTATAAGGGAATATTATGAACAACTGTATGCCAATAAATTAAATAACCTAGATGAAATCGACAAATTCTCAGAAAGACACAAATTGCCCAAAGTGCCTCAAGAAGAAACAGAAAATCTGAATATACCTATAACAAGTTAAGAGACTAAATTCGTAATTTTAAAACTTCCCACAAGAAAAGCCCAGGCTAAAATAGCTTCACTAGTGAAATCTTGCAAACATTTCAAGGAGAAATAGTATAAATTCTTTACAAATTATTCCAAAAAATAGGATAGATGGGAAGCCCTCCAAAATCATCCTTTGAGGTCAGTATTACTTTGAAATGACAACCAGACAGAGATATCATGAGAATAAAAATTTTAAAACTTCTACAGATTAATATTCCTATCAGTGTAGTTGCAAAAATCCTCAACAAAGTACTAGCAAACCAAATCCAATAGTAATAAAGGGCAAAGCCACATGATCATCTGAATAGCCACAGAATAGCCATAGAAGAAAATCCAATGCACTTACATGTTTTAAAAAAGTGCTTAATAAGTTAGGAATAGGAAGGAACTTCCTCAACCTGATAAAGGGTATCTACCAAAAGCCCACAGCTGACATCATACTTAATGATGAGACTGAAAGCTTTCCCCTTAAGATCAGGAACAAGACAAGGATGTGCACTTTCACAACTTATATTCAAAAATCTACTGGTGGTTCTAGCAAATGCAAGAAGTCAAGGCAAACTCAAGAGATGCAAAAAAAGCATTTGACAAAATTCAATATGGCTCAGCCATGAGTAGCATTTGCATAGTTATAATTATGTAAATGTTGGGTATTGACCCAATCAATATTAGGAGAAAGGTGCAAGGGTGGGAGGGTGAGTGGAATGCAGCACATGAAGTGTACCAAAAGATGGTGTAGGTAAAAGAGGGCTAAATGTTCATTCTCTGAAATGGAAAAGCATAGATAATGTCTAAAATTGAAACATCAAGAAGTCATAACATAAGCATAAGCATTGTTTATAGTTATCAATCAAACTATGAGTAAAAATCATTTAGTGAATTGAAAGATTAATTTAATGGGTTACTACAGGAATTTTTTACACATATCCTCTATTGTGATGTAAAATGCATTTCTTCCTTCTTGTCTCAATTAAACCTTTTTGAAAATCAATGCTTTAAACTATGGGCATGAATTACTTTAATATAACTATAAATCTAAACAGGGGGTTAAATATGATAGTTAATATGGCTAATTTAATAAACATATATCAAATTTTAAAACAGAGAGAATTTTTGCCATTTGAAACCATTTATGCTGCATCATTTAATTGTTTAGGAATAAAACTCATTCCACTACTCTGTATGTGGCAACTGCTCATCCTCTTTGGCTATAACTTTCATTAATTTTTGAAAACAGTTTTCTTTGTGGTTGCATTTATGAAACCAGTTGCACATTCCAATCAAGTCATATTGAAAATAAAGGGCAATTGCTACATTCATTATTCTCACGTCTATGTTTTACCAAATACATTTGTACTGGTTTCCTGAAAAAAATTCATATGCAAAACATATAGCTAGCTAGTAACTTAAAGAAAAATATTTATTGTGGATTTTTTAAATTACACAACCTAAAGTCATTTCAAAAAGTGTAAAATACAGAGAAGGAAAATAAGGAGAAAAAAGTCCTTTTCAATCTTATAGCCCCAAAATAGCTACAGTTGGATATTTTTTGGTGTCTAGTTTTCCATACATATATCTATATAAGTGGACATGTCCATAAATCCTTATGAGAGTTATATAATAAATAATTGAGAAAACAGAGAGGAAATCTGTCCAATATTTATTCTTTTTTTTTTTTTTGCATGTGGGATCTTCCTGGACTGGGGCACAAACCCGTGTCCCCTGCATTGGCAGGCAGACTCTCAACCACTGCGCCACCAGGGAAGCCCTGTCCAATATTTAAATTAAGATTTTGTAATTTATTTTCCAAAGAACATCATATTCTTTATAGTGAGTGCTTCAATTATGTTGTTTTACAACTTAAATGGTGGTGATTATGTTGAAAACTTAGATTCCTGAAATAAAACAGGCTAAATTGTGAGTAAATCTCCCTGTAGCATTTTACACATTTTTTTTTTTTCTATCTTATGTATCTCATATCTTTATGGACGTTTGTATTTTATTTTTTAATCCCCCCCCCAAATGGGTTACTCTAATTTGTTATAATTTCTTTCATTTACTGGATTAGATACATCTAACACATATCTTTCCTATGTCCAAAGCACATATATAAAAACTGGTCATCTACTGGACCACAAAGAAGGCCTAAGCCTTAATTATAAGACACAAGAATGTGTGCACAAACCCTGTGTGACGTTGCTGAGGCCCCTCGAGAAAAACAGCCACTTCTGTTTAAACCTCCGTAAGGGGAGTTTTGTTGGGGCTTCCGGGGCAGCAGTGGGACCACTCACCTGAAGATCTCACTGCAGCCATGAACAGTAAGGAATGCTTCAAGTGTGGACACTCTGGCCCTAAAGGAAGAGGAGCTCGAGGGCACGGAGCTAGAGGTGGTGGCCGAGGTGCTCAGTGCAGTTCTGCCACCCTACCTGTCATCTGTTACCGCTGCAGTGAGCCTGGTCATCATGCTAAGAACTGTAACCTTCTCGATGACATCTGCTACAACTGTGGGACAAGTGGTCACATCATCAAAGACTGTGTTAAGCCTAAGCGAGAAAGACAGCAGTGCTGTTACACCTGTGGCAGACCAGGGCATCTGGCCTGTGATTGTGACCATCAGGAGGGGCAGAAGTGCTACTCTTGTGGCGAATATGGCCACATTCAGAAACACTGTGCCCGAGTCAAGTGCTACCGTTGTGGCGAGACCAGCCACATGGCCATCAACTGTCATCAACTGCAGCAAAAGAAGCGAGGTCAACTGCTACCGCTGGGCGAACCTGGACATCTAGCCTGGGAATGCCCCATTGAGGCTACCGCTTAACTTTTCCCTTTGTTCCTCCCCACCCCTACTCCTTTTGCTGCATGATAATTGTGTTGTTTTCTCTGAAACCTCTTCTCTGACCAAAGGTTGATAGACTGAGGCTACTCTCAGGCCAGTGAGCTTTAATTACAAAGGTAAAAGAGGAAAGGGCTGGGAAAAAAAATCTCAGAAAAAGTTATTCACTTGTAGATGTCTTATAATTAATGTGTTTCTGCACCACTGATAACTCCAGTCATTGAACATCCTGAGCATTAGGCAGTTTCTAGATTCTTTGGAGGCATTTTGATTTAACATTTAATTAAGAGCTACTGTGTGCCAGCCACTGCCAGAAAAGCTGGAGAAATATCTGTGAACAGATCAGACCAAGTTTGCAAACACAAGCCTGGAATCTATTAACAAGTAAAATAGTGTGTCAGATAAAGATAAATTGCTATTGAGAAAAAAAAGAACACCAGGTAAAAGGATAGAGAATGTGTGTGTGGGGGGAACCTATGTTTCTGTCTTAGATACACAAGGCACCCTGAGGAGGCGACATCTCCTCAGAGATTCATTGCACAAATAAAGCTGATTCTAGAAATGTCTGTGACTTTGCCAAAGTAACTTTATTATATATCGATTGCTTTGATTTATTTGACCTCATTACCTCTTAAATAACATTGAAAGACATCTCTATCTGGTCTTACAGAGAGTGTATAGTTTATGAAAATAAAACAGAAAAATATGTATAACGTGTATAAGTAGCTTTGAGAGAGAGCAATGAGAAAACAACCAAACAAAAAAACCTTAGCAGCAAATTGTGGACATAAAGATATTGGTGATAAAGTTTGGACTTACATATTTTTAAAAATCTAAGAAAACAGGTAAAAACACTAAGATTAAACATAGTTAGGGGCTTTTGTAATTTCAAAAACACACATTTTCACAGGTATGAAAATTATATTTATGTTTAGGAATTTCCAAAAAATGTGTTTTCCCAGATATGAATACATTCAATTTCATATGCTGCGACCCATTTAAAAAAATCAGATCTGAAAAACAACTGAAGTTCTGTAAAATAGAAAAGGCAATTTAAATTCTAAATAAAACCTGGGATGGGGGGAGGTAACCGTTGTGTCAAGAAAAAATTGAAGTTGTAATGAAAAGTGATTTACAAAATAACAGTAATGACAATACTACATATCAAACCTAGGATGTGATAGAATTTATAGCAGAAAAGATAGTGTAGAGGGTACAGTTTTTGATCCATAAACTCAAACCCAGTAAAAGAAATGTAACTGGTTTTATAATTGAAGACGCACTCTTTTATGAACCTCCATAAGACTTGATGTGTGACCCTTCATCCCCATCTGAAAGACCCTTTCAATTCAGCTGAGTTTCAACTTCTGTGACCCTCTTGGGCTCCTAGAAATTGATTCTGTCACTCTGTGCTATCTCAACAAGATAAACTCAGTCACTCCCAGCCCCTAAACAGGGCAATCTCAGTCCAGTCTGCCAAGACACAGCTAGAAACTCCTATATCACACTGAGCCAAACAAATTCTTGAGTCTCATCATAGTGCTGAACTCTATTTAGGAAAGGAGGACCACAGGAATCTGCTTTTGAATCCCCCCAAACCATCTGGCATTTCATTTCCCATGACCTCAGGAGTTTGGCCCAGAGTTGGAGTGGGGAAAGAGGCTATGTCCCTTTACTAAGGACACACACAGCATTGAAGTCCTCTTTACATTCCTTTTAGGCATTTTTTCTAGTCTAGAGGAAAGGAAGTCTTATTTTGACTCACCTGTACCCTGTGCCAGAAGTTACAAAATGGTAGCTCTCTTACTGAATCAGGTCCACAATATGTTTAGTTTGACCTGAACATTGTTTAACAACATTCATTAATTAGATGCCAACATTTAAAAATTGGAACATTTCCAATGGAAATTCTTTTTCTTCTTTCTGGAATAAAACGAAAGATCAGGAAGCAATAGGCACCAATTTCTGTGTGGAAACTTTCATCTGGAGGTGAGTAGTACTTTCTCCCTATAGACAAGTCACAAGTTCCCTCTTTAACTTAAAAGAAAATGAGGAAAGAATTTAAACATTTTACTACAAAAAAATCAACTAAACACAAAAGAAGACAGTAATGCAGGGAAATGAGGGACAAAGCTATAAGGCATACAGAAAACAAATTGCAAATGACAGAAGTTCTTCCTTATCAGTAATTACTTCAACTGTAAATGGATTAGACTCTCCAATGAAAAGACAGATATTGAAAGAATGGATAAAAACACATGATCCAACTGTATACTGTCTATAAGAGACTCACTTTAGGTCCAAAAACACAAATACATTGAAATTGAAAGAATGGGGAAAAAATTCCACGCAAATTGTAACCAAAAGAGAGCAGAGGTGGCTATACTAATATAAGCCAAAATAGACTTTAAATCAAAAAAGTTTACGAGAGTCAAAGGACATTATGTATTAATAAAAGGCTCAATGGTTATACCTGTTGGCCAGGATATGGAGAGATGAGAACCCCATACACTACTATTGGAAGCAGAAAATTTGTATAACATTTCTGGAAGGCAATTTGGCATTATAGATCAAAAACCTTTAAAAAGTCCTTATCCTTTGAAATAGAAATTAAACTTCTAGAAATTTAAGAGACTGATCATGGATATATACTCAAATATATAGTAAAAATAGTGTTCACCTCAACATTATTTATTGCAGTGATACATAAGAAACATTTATCTTCAAAGCGTAGGGAATTTAAAATATGACACATGTATAAGATAAAATACTTTGCTGTCACTAAAAATCATATTATAGCAGAGTGTTTATCGACACAGAAATGATCAGGCTACCAAATAATACATACAGTGTAACATAGGTAGTTCTTCCTATTATAAAAGCTCTGAGCACATTGTACTTTCTAAAACAAGAGTAAACACCAAAAATAAATTTAAACTCTCTAGCTATTTTAAAATTTATAAATCACTTACTAAATAACTGTAGGTTCCAAAAGGTAATTACAATTACAATTGCCAGCAATTTAGAAGATGGAAACAAAATTTATGGACTCCAGTCAAAAATAGTATTCAGGGACTTCCCTGGTGGCGCAGTGGTTGAGAGTCCACCTGCCGATGCAGGGGACACAGAATCGTGCCCCGGTCCGGGAAGATCCCACATGCCGCGGAGCGGCTGGGCCCGTGAGCCATGGCCGCTGAGCCTGCGCGTCTGGAGCCTGTGCTCCGCAACGGGAGAGGCCACAACAGTGAGAGGCCCACGTACCGCAAAAAAAAAAATAAAAAATAAATTAAAAAAAAAAAAAAATCTTCTAAAAAAAAAAGGTAACTGTGAGGTGATGTGTTAATAACTTGATTGTGGTAATCATTTCACAATGTGTGTATATATTAAATCACCAAGTTGTATACTTTAAATATATATAATTTTATTTGTCCATTATACCTCAATAAAGCCAGGAAAAATGGTTAAGATAGTAAATATTATTTTATATGCATACTACCACACTTAAAAATAAATAATAATAAAAGTAATAATTCTAGTTTTATCTCTAGTAGTGAGTTAATATTGATTTGTTAATATTGATTTGTTATTATTACTTAAACTATACATATTAAAAATATGTTGTATGTATGATAACATGATAACATGTTATGATAACAATTTTCAGAAAACTAATAATTTATAAAGATGCCAATTTTCCCTAATTTATAAATTTAACAGGATCCCAACAAATATAACTACATGGTTTCTTTATTTGATTGTTTTTTGAAGTAGACAACCTGATTCCTTAGTTCATATGGGAAAATATACATGTAAAAAGACACAGAAAATCTCTGAAAAAGAAAAACAACTAGGAGGAAATTTTTGCTCAGTGTTTTTAACGTTAAATGGTGTTGGACTTTGTCAAATGGTTTTACGCATCAATTGAGATAATCATGTGGTTTATTCCCCTTTAATTATCTTAATATATATTATATTAACTTGTTTTTGTGTGTTGAACCACTCTTGCATTTCTGGGAAATTTCCTACTTGGTCATAGGTATAATCATTTTAATACACTACTGGATTAGTTTGCTGTTATTTTGTTGAGGATTTTTGGATCTATATTTGTATGGGATGTTGACCTGTTGTTTTTGTTTCTTGTGATATTTTTGTCTGGCTTTGGTATTGGGATAATGCTAGCCTCATAGAATGAGTTCCAAAATATTCCTTCCTCTTCTATTTTTGGAAGGATTTGAAAAGGACTGGAGTTAATTCTGCTTTAAATGTTTGGTAGGATTCACTAGTGCAGCCATCTGGTCCTGAACTTTTTTCTGTTGGGAGGTTTTTATTACAAATTCTATCTCTTTATTGTTATAGGACTGTTCAGATATTCCATGCTTCTTGAGTCAGTATCTATAGTTTGTGTGTTTCTAGGAATTTGTCTATCTCATCTAAGTTATCTATTTTGTTGGCATACAATTGTTCATAGTATTCCCTTATAATTCTTTTTATTTCTGTAATGTCAATACTAATGCCTCCACTTTCATTTCTGATGTTTTAGTAATTTGAGTATGCTTTCATTTTTCATAGTCAGTCTAGCTAATATTTTGTCAATTTTATTGATTTTTTTTCAAAAAACCAACTTCAATGTCTGTTGATTTTCTCCATTCTCTCTTTCATTTATCTCTACTCTAATCTTTATTATTACCTTCCTTCTGCTATCTTTGGATTTAGTTTTCTATTCTTATTCTAGTTCCTTAAAATCAAGTAATGAATTTGAGACCTTTCTTCTTTTTAACATAGGCAGTCACAGCTATAAAATTTCCCAAGCACTACTTTCACTTAAATCTCATAAGTTTTGCTTTTTTTTTTTTTTTTTTTTTTTTCGGTACACGGGCCTCTCACTGCTGTGGCCTCTCCCGTTGCGGAGCACAGGCTCCGGATGTGCAGGCCCAGCGGCCATGGCTCACGGGCCCAGCTGCTCCGCGGCATGTGGGATCTTCCCGGACCGGGGCACGAACCTGCGTCCCCTGCATCGGCAGGCGGACTCTCAACCACTGCGCCACCAGGGAAGCCCTTGCTGTGTTTTTTTATTCAGCAAAGTATTTTCTAATTTCTTCTTTAATCCTTGATTGTTTAAGAGTGTGATGTTAATTTCCACATAGTTGTGAATTTCCAATTTTATTTCTGTTATTGATTTCTAGTTTCATACTATTGTGGATAGAGAAGATATTTTGAATGATCTCAATCTTTTTAAATTTATAAGACTTGTTTTGTGGCCTAACATGTCTATCCTGGAGAATGTTCTATGTACACTTGGGGAGAATGTGTATTCTGGTATTGTTGGGAACAATGTTCTTTATATTTTTTTAGGTCTAGTTGGTTTAAAGTGTTGTTAAAGTCCTCTATATCTTTATAATTTATCAGTTGGTCTAGCCATTATTAAGAGTGAATTATTGACTTCTCCAACTATTTTTGTATAAGAGTCTATTTCTCCTTTTAAGTCTGTCAATTTTTGCTTTGTGTTTTTTGGGGGTGGCTTTGTTATTGGTGTATATATGTTTATCATTGTTATATCTTCTCAATAAATTGACTATTTTATCAATATATAATGACTCGTTTTGTCTCGTAATTTTTTTCTTAAAGCCTACTTTGTTTCATATTCCCAAACTGAAACTCTACCCATTAAACAATAACTCCCCATTCCGCCTTTCCTCAGCTCCTGGTAACAACTATTTTACTTTCTGTCTCTATGAATTTAATTTTTCTAGGTACATCACATAAGTGAAATAAGACAGTATTTGTCATTTTGTGTTTGGATTATTTCACTTAGCATAATATAGTCAAGGTTTATCCATCACGCAGTGTGTATCAGAACTTCATTCCTTTTTAGAAAAGTTTTTATTGAAGTATAGTTGATTTACAATGTTGTGCAAATCTCTACTGTACAGAAAAGTGACTCAGACACATACATACATTCTTTTTTAAATTTTATTTATTTTAGTTATTTTTGGCTGCATTGGGTCTTCGTTGCTGTATGCAGGCTTTCTCTAGTTGCGGTGAGCAGAAGCTACTCTTCATCATGGTGTGCAGGCTTCTCATTGCAGTGGCCTCTCGTTACAGAGAACAGGCTCTAGGCGCGTGGGCTTCAGTAGTTGCAGCGTGGGGACTCAGTAGTTGTGGCTCACAGCCTTCGTTGCTCCGCGGCATGTGGGATCTTCCCAGACCAGGGCTCGAACCTGTGTCCCCTGCATTGGCAGGTGGATTCTTAACTACTGCTCCACCAGGGAAGCCCCCATACATTCTTTTTTTTTTTTTTTGCGGTCTGTGGGCCTCTCACTGCTGTAGCCTCTCCCGTTGTGGAGCACAGGCTCCGGACGCACAGGCCCAGTGGCCATGGCTCACAGGCCCAGCCGCTCCACGGCATGTGGGATCTTCCCGGACCAGGGCACAAACCTGTGTCCCCTGCATCAGCAGGCGGACTCAACCACTGCGCCACCAGGGAAGTCCTATACATTCTTTTTTAAAATATTCTTTTCCATTATGGTTTATCACAGGACAGTGAATATAGTTCCCTGTGTTATACGTTAAGATCTTGCTCCTTATCCATTCTAAATGTAATAGTCTGCATCTACCAACCCCAAACTCCCAGTCCATCCCTCTCCCTTCCCCTGCCCCTTGGCAACCACAAGTCAGTTTTCTATGTCTATGAGTCTGTTTCTGTTTTGTAGATATGTTCATTTGTGCCATATTTTAGATTCCATATATAAGTGATATCACACAGTATCTGTCTCTTTCTGACTTACTTAGTATGATAATCTCTAGTTGCATCCAAGTTGCTTCAAATGGCATTATTTTGTTCTTTTTTATGGCTGAGTAGTATTCCCTTGTATATATGTGTACCACATCTTCTTTATTCATTCATCTGTTGATGGACATTTAGGTTGTTTCCATGTATTGGTTATTTTGAACAGTGCTGCTATGAACATAGGGGTGCGTGTATCTTTTTGAATTATAGTTTTGTCTGGGTATATTGTCAGGAGTGGGATTGCTGGATCATATGGTAATTCTATTTTTAGCTTTCTGAGGAACCTCCATACTGTTTTTTATAGTGGCTGTATCAATTTACATTCCCACCAACAGTGGAGGGTTCCCTTTTCTCCACACCCTCTCCAGCATTTGTTATTTGTAGACTTTTTTTTTTTTTTTTTTTTTGCGGTATGCGGGCCTCTCACTGTTGGGGCCTCTCCCGTTGCGGGGCACAGGCTCCGGACGCGCAGGCTCAGCGGCCATAGCTCGTGGGCCTAGCCGCTCCGTGGCATGTGGGATCTTCCCGGACCGGGGCACGAACCCATGTCCCCTGCATCGGCAGGCGGGCTCTCAACCACTGCGCCACCAGGGAAGCCCCTGTAGACTTTTTAATGATGGCCATTCTGACAGGTGTGAGGTGGTATGGCATTGTAGTTTTGATTTGCATTTCTCTAATAATTAGTGATGTTGAGCATCTTTTCATGTGCTTACTGGCCATCTGTAAGAATTTCATTCCTTTTTAAGGCTGACTATTATTTCATCATATGTACATACCACATTTTTGTTTATCTATTGATTGGTCAATGGAAATTTGAGCTGTTTCCACCTTTTGTCTATTGTGAATAATGCTGCTATGAACATTGGTGTATAAATGTCTGAATCTCTGCTTTCAGTCTTTTTGGATTTGTACCTAGAAGTGGAACTACTGGATCATATGGTCATTCTATATTCGATTTTCTTAGGAACTGCCATACTATTATATTTTCCTGCACCACTTTACATTCCCACCAGCAATACACAAGGATTCCAATTTCTCCACCTTCTCACTGACACTTTTTCATTTCTGTTTTTATTTATTATTATAAAACAATATCCATCTTAATTGTTATGAAGTGGTATCTTATTGTGATTTTGATTTGCTCTTCTCTAATGATTAGTGATGTTGAATATGTTTTCATTTGTTTATTGGCCATTAGTATATCTTCTTTAGAGGAATGTCTAATCAAGTAATTTGCCCTATGCATTTGTCTTTTAAAGGATATAGGGGAAAAAAGACAAGGTTCAAGCCAAAAATACAATGCTGACTCTTATTTTTACTTATATCATACCTTTACCAGTGTTCTTTATCTCTTTGTATGGTCTTAGGTTACTATCTTTTTTTTTTTTAGACTGTATGACTCCCTTTAGCATTTCTCATAGTGCAGATGTGCTAGTGACAATTCTCTCAGCTTTTGTTTATCAAGGAATGTCTATTTTCTTTTTCATTTTTGAAGGATAGTTTGCTGGATATAGAATCCTTGGTGGGCAATTTTTCCTTCAGCACTTTAAATATGTTCTCTCACTGCCTTCTGGCTTCCATGGTTTCTGATGAAAAATCAGTTGTTAGTCTCATTGAGGCTCCCTTGTACATGCTGAGTCACTTCTCTTTTGCTGTTTTCAGTATTCTCTTTGTCTTTGTCTTTCAACAGTTTGATTATAATTTGTCTCAGTGTGAGTCTCTTTGAATTTATCCAATTTGGGTTTCTTTGAGATTCTTGGATGTCATCTAATTTGCAAGTTTACAGCCATTTTTTCTTCAAATATTCTCTCTCCCCTTTTACTTTCTCCATTCCTTCTGGTACTCCTATTATACATATTTTACTATGTTTTATGGTGTTCCACTGGTCTCTCAGACTGCATTTATTTTTTGTTTATTCTTTTTTCTTTCTGCTTTTCAGACTTACAATTTCAGTTGTCCTACCTTCAAGTTTGCTGAGTTTTCTTCCACCTGCTCAAATCTGCTTTTAAATCTTCTAGTGAATTTTTCATTTTAGTTATTGTACATTTTAGCTCCAGATCTCTATTTGGTTTATTTTTATAATTTCAGTCTCTTTATTGATATTCTCTATCTGGTGATACATAATTCCCCTGGCTTTCTCTAGTTCTTTGTCTATGGTTTCCTTTAGCTATTTGAGCATATATAAATTAATTTAGAATCCTTGTCTAGTAAGTCCAAAGTATATACTTCCTCAGTGATAGTGCTGTTAATTTCTATTTTTCCCCCTGTGAATGTGACCTACTTCATTGTTTCTTTTCATGACTTGTAATTTTTTTGGTGTTGAATACTGGATATTTTGAATATTATAATGTGGTAACTTTGGAAATCAAAATATTTCCCTCCTCAGAATTTGTTTCCTGCTTCCTGTATATTCTTTGTTGAGTGTGCTCTCTGAAGTCTCTGTTATGTTAGCTTGTGGTCAGCTAGTGATTTGACAGAGATGTCCTTAAACTCTCGGAGTTGAAAGAAAGAAAGTAAAAGGAGAAAAGAAAAAAATCTATCCTGGTCTTTACAGATTGTTTCTGTGTTAGGACCCTCCTTTAATGCTTAGCCAGTCCATTTACAACTCTGGCTTATTCTTTACTTCCCCCTTTCAGTGAACCTAAATTTTAGCAGGAAGTAAATGCTCAGGGCTTTCTCAGGTCTTTTCTGAGATGTGACCAGCCCTGGGCATGTGTATGACTTTCCATCTTCCCCATGATATGTGGGTGCTTTTGAAAGCCCCTATTTCCCAAATTTGTTCTCTCCCCAGCTTTTCCTCCCAGGCTTTTAGCATTCCTATTGTCTGATGTGACTGTACTCTTTTGCCACAGATAACAACAACTTGTTCATTTACCTTTCAATATTTTCCAGGAATGACCTCCATTTAGCCACTTTTCCAACCTGAGAGTGTTCCGAGTTAGGTGAAATAAAGGCAAATGCCATGCATCAGTCCTTCAGAATACCTCCAAAAGGTCAAATGGGACAAACACAATTCCTTAGAAACAAAGTCTGCTCTGTTCCTTCCAGAACCAGGTACCCACAACAGGAACACAGGCTGTCATCATTAAGACAGCCACTGCACCTGGGAGGAGTTTGGGGCAAGACTAAGTTAAAACTCTATAAAGAAAAAAAAAAAAAAAAAAACTCTATAAAGTTCTCCTATCATGTTAAAATGGACTTTTTCCTGATTCATCATTCAGTTGGTTACTATAATCCTTTGACTATTTTCCAGAGTTCTGACAAAGTTGATTCAGACAGTTTTGCTCAGTTTTCGTTTTGGAGGTTCCAAGAAGTGATAGGCACTTGAAGCCTCCTACTTTTCCATTTTCTCTAACACCTGAAATTCTTAATAATTTTTGAACAATGAACCTCCCATTTTCCTTTTGCACCGGGCCCTGCAAATTATGTAGCCAGCCTTGACCCTAAAACTGTTAGACCCAAGCGGTCTACGAGGGATTCCAACTCGCCCAAGAACCGCCAAGAGTCGAGAGCCGTTGCAACACGCAAGAGGTTTATTAGGAGCCGATGCACCGGGGTTCCCTGAACCTCACGCAGGAGGCCGATGGGGAACCCCTAAAAGCGGAATCACATACTTTTTATAGGTTTATTTACTCATAGGGCGGGTATATTCTCACAATGATTGGGTAAATGTGGTGACTTTTGAATTCATTGGCTTAGGAACTTTTGTCCCACCTTCTGGCCGTTATAGTTGTCTGTTCATTGTGGCGGTTAGGGCGTATACCTGTTACGGGCAACTGGAAAATTACCCGCTGTCTGGCAAGTCCCCGTCAACTGAAAAACTCCAAGAATTGGTTTCGATAGGGAGAAGGAGTGGCGCACGATAGGGAGAAGAATTGGTTTCGATAGGGAGAAGGAGTGGCGCACGATAGGGAGAAGAATTGGTTTACAGGAACAAGTGAGGGGGTGGAAAGTCCCTAAAGGCCCCACATTCCCCCCCTTTTTTTTTTGTAACTAATTTCAATCATGGAATTTCAGTTTCTTTTTGCGAGTTTTGATATTGTTGCCTTAGCATTAAAACTTGTACCGTACTAATGCGTTCTCTAATAAAGGCTATCAGGCGATTCAGAATGCATGGTCCAAAAGTTAAAAGCAACAATAAAATAATGAGGGGCCCTAACAAGGTGGAAACTAAAGTAGTAAGCCAGGGAGATTTATCAAACCATGATTGAAACCATCCTTTTTGATTTTCCCTTTCCTGTTGTCTTTTGTCCAGGCGCTCCCTAAGTTTGTCCATAGTTTTGGTAATAGCCCCAGAATGATCAATATAAAAACAGCATTCTTCTTTTAGTGCAGCACATAGTCCGCCCTCCTTAAGGAACAGCAGATCTAATCCCCTCCTGTTTTGCATTACCACCTCTGAAAGCGAGGTGAGGGATTCTTTTAACTGAGTTATGGAACTTTCTAATGCCCGGAGGTCAACATCTACAGCTTGCCTTAAGGCATCATAATAGTGGGGCTGTTGGATGAGGGCTGTTGTACCCGTTCCTACCCCGGCTGCCATTCCTAGTCCTAGGAGTACAGCCAGGGTGAGTGTTATGGGTTCCCTCTTAAACCTTCCTCTGCCCTCATATTCATCTAGAAAGGATGAATCTGAATGATAAATGAGTCTGGGGACCAGCTGAACTAACACACAAAAATCGGTTGAAGCTTTAAGGACCTCTAAAGAAATGCAGGGGGTCAATCCTGTGTTACATGCCCACCATCCATCCGGAGGAGGGAGGAGATACCCTGAGCCCTGTGGGAGGCTTAAATTGGCACAAAGATGTCGGTGGGACGAGGGGGGCGTTCCTACACATGTACCGTTTCCTAATACTGAGGCCAGGGTCAATTTACTATTTCCTTCTTGTTTCCATCGACATTGATCTGGAGTGTTAACATTATTATAATTAGAATTATATCCTATAGCATCATAATAAGGGGGAGGAGCAGCATAGCAAAGCCAACATGATTTGGTAGCCTCCGGGTTTGTGGCATTTAAAACCTCAAAAGCCGCCTGGACCAATGAGAGCATTCGGTCCTGGGGGGTCTTGGGCTTGATTGTTATTCCTTTTGGCTCAGAAGTTTGGTTTCTTATCTCTGGTAACGCTGTGGGAGGGGCCAAAGGTAGCGAAGAGTGCCCTATCTCAGGGTTGGGGCTTATAGGAACTGGAGTAGGGGTTTCAATTTTTAGTTTGATGGTCATTAGTAATCCATCATTATATCCTTCTTTATAAAACCTGATTCCCCATGAATGGCCATTTATCCAGTTTTTATCCTTTTTTCCTGGTTCACTAAAAGAGATCTTAAGGGGATGGCACCATTTAGTACATTCAGGCCTATAAGTTAAGGGGTTGGTTGGGTGTGTATAATTGGCTGTCACCTTAATAAAGTCCCAGCCAGAGGTGGGCTTCCAATAGGTGTCTCCTGTGGTTTCACACCCCCAGCTTTTACAATAAAAATGTTCCTTTCCCCCACATTGATAATTTAGGGACCTATGGCGATGAAATCCCGGGCATACATAAAAGGTAGGGTTGCTAAGTTTCTGTCGCGTACCCGAGTTTTGGCAGCCGTATTGGCCGGCCCGACCGGGTATGGATGGGGCATTTTGACAATCATGGGAGTGTGCTGTGTCCCAATTGGGAGCTCCTATGGCTAATTTACAAACATCGGGGAAAAGGTCTGGCCACCAGGTCCAAGGAGCAGCAGTATGGCTAACAGACCATATTACATCTCCAGTTTGGGAAATTACCTGCCAGGTTAAATGCTGGGGCAGGTGAGGACTAAAATTACTCACAGTCAGTAGGGGTAACAAAGTTAAAGTTATAAATCTGATGATCGCAGAAGCTTGAGCTTGAGCGGGTTGCTGGTCTTTTGGGCTCGCCATTCCGATGTTGCAGATGCTGGTGCGGCCTTCACGTGTGAAGCGTGGATCCACGCAGCGATGCCGTCTACCTTTATAGCCGTGGGGGTGGTGAGCAGGACGATGTATGGTCCTTTCCACCGAGGCTCTAGAGTCTGGGTTCGGTGCCGACGGACGTACACGGAATCTCCAACTTGGAAGGGATGAGCCTCTGCTGGTGTTCCTGGTCGGTAAGCCTCTGCCAGCTGGGACCACACCTCCTTTTGGACCAACTGGAGTCCCAACAGCCTAGCATATAAGTCAGTGTTATTCTGGCAGTCAGGACTTAATTTCTCCCTTAGCGTAAAAAGAGGAGGTGGGGCCCCGTATAGTATTTCAAATGGAGTAAGATAATAGCGGGAGGGGGTATTTCTAGCCCGGAACAGGGCTAAGGGAAGGAGCACCGTCCAATCTGTACCGCCAGTCTCTATGGACAATTTAGCTAGGGTCTCTTTTAGAGTTCTATTCATTCTCTCTACCTGTCCTGAACTCTGGGGTCTATAGGCACAATGTAATTTCCAATCAGTCCCCAGGTATTTGGCCACACCCTGACTTACCTGGGCGACGAAGGCGGGACCATTATCTGATCCTATTACCTTTGGTGCCCCGAACCGGGGGAAAATTTCTTCTAAGATCTTTTTGGCCACCACAGTAGCTGTCTCCTTCTTCGTCGGGAAAGCTTCTACCCATCCTGAGAAGGTATCTATAAAAACTAGAAGATACCTGTTACCGTACCTTCCAGGGCATATTTCAGTGAAGTCGACCTCCCAATAGGCTCCTGGGCGGTCTCCTCTGAGCCTTTTTCCGACCTCAAGTTTTCCTTTATGGGAGTTTACCTGTTGGCATGGAATGCACTCTCGTGCAATCTGCTCAGCTATTTTGGTTAATCCAGAGGTATCATAACCTGTCTTATGTAATAGGGATACCATCTTCTTGGTTCCCAAGTGTGTCCATCTGTGAATCTGTTGTAGCATGGATTTTGCTTGTTGAGGAGATAATGTTCCTTTAGTTATGGCTGGGGTAATTGTTCCCCTATCATTTGGTTTCCCAGGACTCTCATCTGATAGTTCTAGTATGATTTCCCGTAGAGCCACTTCTCGTGCCACCCTATCTGCCATGTTGTTGCCTCTTGTCACCGGGGTATTGTCCTTCTGGTGTCCGGGGCAATGAATGATGCTGACTTTAGTGGGGAGCATGAGGGCAGCTAGCAGTGCCACTATTTCTTCTTTGTTTTTAATTTCTTTGCCCGCCGAGGTGAGCAACCCTCTTTGTTGGTAAATGGCCCCATGGACATGGGCGGTAGCAAATGCGTACCTACTGTCCGTATAGATGTTTACCTTTTTGTTTTCTGCTAGTTCCAATGCTCTAGTCATGGCGATTAGTTCAGCCCGTTGGGCCGATGTCCCTTGCGGTAATGCGGCTGCCCAGATGACCTCTTTCCCGTCTACCACGGCAGCTCCCGCCCGACGCTTACCTTCCTCTAGGAAACTGCTTCCGTCAGTAAACCAGGTAACGTCGGCGTTGGGGAGGGGCTGATCCATCAAGTCTGGTCTGCTACGGTGTGCTGCAGCCAGTACTTCCTGACAATCATGGATGACGGTAGTGCTTTCCAGGTCAGGGTCGGGTAGCAAGGTGGCCGGGTTGAGTCCTGTGGCTGAGGTAAACTTAATACGATCTGAGTTTAACAGCAGGGCTTGGTAATGAGTCATCCTGGCATTTGTTAGCCATCTGTCGGGTGGCTGACGAATTACACTTTCTAATGCATGGGGGGCTGTTATCGTTAGGTTCTGCCCCAAAGTCAGTTTGTCAGCATCTTTGACCAAAGCGGCCACCGCGGCGATTATTTTTAAACAGGCGGGCCATCCTGCTGCCACAGGATCCAATTTCTTTGATAGGTACGCAACCGGGCGATTCCAGGGGCCCAGTTTCTGAGTTAGTACTCCCTTTGCGATGCCTTTATTCTCGGCCACGTACAGATGAAAAGGCTTAGTAACATCTGGTAGCCCCAGAGCCGGGGCTGATAGTAGGGCTCGTTTAATTCGGTCAAAAGCCCGTTGTTCTTTATCACCCCAAGCAAAAGGGATGCCATTTTTGGTCAGGGGATATAAAGGGGCTGCTAATTCAGCAAACCCCGGAATCCATAGCCTACAAAATCCGGCCGTCCCCAAAAATTCCCTAACTTGTTTGGGACTCTTGGGGGCCGGTATCCGGGCAACAGTGTCTTTCCTGCTTTCCGAAAGCCATCTCTGTCCTCCTTTTAACAAGTACCCCAGGTAACTAACCTGTCGTTGACATATTTGTGCTTTCTTTGCTGAAGCCCGATATCCCAATGTTCCTAGTTCTGTTAACAGCCTCTCGGTTCCCTTGATGCAGTCCTCTTGGGTTTCAGCAGCTAAAAGAATATCATCGACATATTGAAGTAGAGTTACCTGGGGATTGGATTCTCTATAAGATGCCAAATCCTGGTGGAGAGCCTCATCAAAAATGGTGGGGGAGTTCTTGAATCCTTGTGGCAGGCGAGTCCATGTCAGCTGGCCTGACATCCCAGAGGCTGGATCCTTCCACTCAAAGGCAAAGTAAGGCTGACTGAGAGAAGAAAGTCTCAGGCAGAAGAAAGCATCTTTAAGATCCAAAACAGTGTACCAAGTGTGCTGAGGTGGAAGAGTACTTAAGAGATTGTAGGGGTTGGGTACCGTGGGGTGGAGGTCCATCACCCGCTTATTTACCTCTCGTAGGTCCTGTATCGGTCGGTAATTATTAGTTCCTGGCTTTTTAACTGGCAAAAGAGGGGTATTCCATGCAGATTGGCACCTTACCAGGATCCCTAATTCCAGTAACCTTTGTATTTGAGGACGGATGCCATCTCGGGCTTCTTTACTCATGGGGTATTGGCGGACCGTCACTGGGGTGGCGGTTGTTTTAAGTTCTACCACCACAGGGGGCCGATATTTTGCCATTCCCATACCGGCAGTTTCTGCCCAAGCCTGTGGAAACCTAGTCATCCAATCCTGCATGTCAGCTTGTGGAGGCGAGGGTGTTTCATATATCCTGTGTTCATCTTCCAGTTTCATGGTCAAGATTTGGAGTAATCTCCCTTGGTTGTCAGTTATGGTGGGCCCTTCTGGTTGAAAGTGGATTTGGGCCCCCACCTTAGAGAGTAAGTCTCTACCTAGCAGAGGGTATGGGCACTCAGGTATGACCAAGAATGAGTGGGTTACTCGTCCCACCCCAAGATCTACTGTCCTTCGGGTGGTCCATGAGTACTGCTTATTTCCAGTGGCCCCCTGGACCCATGATCTTTTAGTTGAAAGGGGGCCCTTTGAATCGAGGAGGACTGAGTGCTGGGCTCCGGTGTCCACCAAGAACTGGACGGGTTCCCCCTCCACTTTAAGAGTTACCCTGGGCTCGGGGAGAGGGTCCGAGCCCTGACTTCCCTAATCTTCCTCTTCCAATGTTAAGATTTTATCTCTGGTTGGCCTTCCCCCGTTCCTTTTTTTAGGGCATTCTCTTGCCCAATGACCTTTTTCTTTACAGTAGGCACATTGGTCCTTGTCTAATGGCCGCCTTCTATCCGTTGTTCGCCCTTCCTGTCTATTTCTGTCTCTACTGTTTCCTCCTCTGACTACAGTGGCCAGTATCTTACTCAAATGTCTTTCTTGCCTCTTATCTCATCTTACCTCACGAGCCTCTTGTTCCTTCTGCTTTCTTTCTTCCCTTTCTTCCTCTGTCTCCCTCTTATTATATACCTTATCTGCCTCTTTTACTAAGTCCTGAAGGGAGAAACCTTGTAGGCCATCCAGCCTTTGTAACTTCTTTCTAATATCAGGGGCCGCCTGGTCAATAAAGGCCATTGCTATGGTGGCCTTATGTTCCTCAGAGGTTGGATCATAAGGAGTGAATCGTCTAAAAGCCTCCATTAAGCATTCTAGGAACACGGTTGGCGATTCCTGGGGCCCCTGAGTTACCTCTCTTACCTTAGCCAAATTCGTGGGGCGCCTGGCCGCTCCATGGAGACCCGCCACCAGAGCCTGGTGATACATTTTCAGGTGCTCCTTACCTTCCAGGGTATTAAAGTCCCAATTCGGCCTGACGAGTGGAAAACCGGCATCAATCTCATTAGGCAACTGGGTAGGTTGTCCATTGGCGCCTAACACATTCTTTCTAGCCTCCAGGAGAACCCGTTGCCTCTCCTCAGTTGTGAGGAGAGTCTGGAGGAGCTGTTGACAATCATCCCAGGTGGGTTGGTGGGAGAAGACAAGAGACTCTATTAGAGCAGTAAGAGCCTGTGGGTTTTCAGAGAAAGTAGGGTTATGCATCTTCCAATTATAAAGATCTGCAGAGGAAAAGGGCCAGTATTGAAGGGGCCTATTCCCGTGGTTATCGGGGGGGGGCCATATTCTCTAAGGGGTAAAGCAGTAGAATCCGGGGAAACAGCCCTCCGGCTTCTGGTGCCCCCCGAGGGACCCCCTCTTTCCGCCATAACAGGTGGCCCTACTGGTGCGGAGGGTTGTGAAGCTGGGGGTCCTAGGGGCGACATGGGATTTAGGGCCGGAGGATAAGGAGGTGGGGAATCTAGAAGAAGCAAATCAGACTGCAGGTCAGGATATATCGCCTTTGGCGGGTCCGGGGCAGCAGATGACTTTTCCGTGTCTGGGGTTTTCTTCAGGGCCAATATCTCCGATTGTGCTGGAGCGCATGCAGACGTGCCTGTTGAGGAAACAAAGGGCCGGACCCACGGAGGCGGGGAGAGAACTAGATCTTCCCAGACCAAGATATATGGTATCTGGTCTGGGTGTCCGTGGGGTCCTGTGTTAAAGACCCTAGACTTGACTAGCCCAACCTTATCTAACAAAAAAGATCCTTCGGGTGGCCACCCTGTCTGAAATGTAGGCCACTCAGAGGTACACAGCGTTTGCCATTTTCCTTTCCTTACTTCTACCGAAAGGTTGTGGGCCCTAGCCCTAACTTCGGTCCAGTGGCTTAGGGTAAGAGAAAGAGGAGTCGTCATAGTTTGTCCCATTGTCGTCCGTCAAAAGAAAGATAATAGTACAGAAAAACAATAAAATTTCAAAAGACACACATTGATATTGCCGCCGCGAACTTAAACCCGAAACCAACTCAAATTCAGATGGCAGCTTATATAACCTGCCAGAACCAGCCGCCGCGAACTTAAACCCGAAACCAACTCAAATTCAGATGGCAGCTTATATAACCTGCCAGAACCAGATGAAGGGGAGACAAAATTTGTTTCTCCTTCCAGATGGACCACCAGGGCGTCCCCCGGGGCCCGTGGACACCAGCTTTCGGCACGTCTGCCTAGCCAGGAGTCCAATACAGATTCCACAGCAAGCCGATTCGCACGGCTTTTTCCTAATGGCGGCTAGCAACAAACAAACGACAAACAAACAGACAATTGGGCTCGAGCCTACCTGATACCTCCGACTCCCGATGTTCTTGTGACCCGGGGGCGAGTGGGGATCCCGGACGAGCCCCCAAATGTTAGACCCAAGCGGTCTACGAGGGATTCCAACTCGCCCAAGAACCGCCAAGAGTCGAGAGCCGTTGCAACACGCAAGAGGTTTATTAGGAGCCGATGCACCGGGGTTCCCTGAACCTCACGCAGGAGGCCGATGGGGAACCCCTAAAAGCGGAATCACATACTTTTTATAGGTTTATTTACTCATAGGGCGGGTATATTCTCACAATGATTGGGTAAATGTGGTGACTTTTGAATTCATTGGCTTAGGAACTTTTGTCCCACCTTCTGGCCGTTATAGTTGTCTGTTCATTGTGGCGGTTAGGGCGTATACCTGTTACGGGCAACTGGAAAATTACCCGCTGTCTGGCAAGTCCCCGTCAACTGAAAAACTCCAAGAATTGGTTTCGATAGGGAGAAGGAGTGGCGCACGATAGGGAGAAGAATTGGTTTACGGGAACAAGTGAGGGGGTGGAAAGTCCCTAAAGGCCCCACAAAACTTGCTAACCATTTTTATAATTTTTCTGCCTCTGATACCTGTCACTCTAGAACATTCCTATAAGTGAGTCCATGCAGGCATCTTTCCCTGGTGTTGGGTTAGTACTCAACTGAAAATCATCACAACTATGACAATGAATGCCCTCAGTAATGGTGTGGATAATATCAACAATATTTGTTCTCATGTCCAAGATAATTTTTTGGAATTTCTAAGGTGTTTTCTGAAACTAAGGAGTAACACTCAACTGAATTTGCTGAATCCAACTAGGATCCGGGCCATCCCCTCAAGGAATGAGGATTTTTAATTTAATGCTGTTATATGAGTTTATAGATCAGCTTTCATAGGTCTCTGTCACCAGCAACTTCCCAGGGAACTATTTTATGTAATTAATAATCCTGGACACCTCAAACAAAAGAAAGTCTTACCCTCCTGATTGTTCATCAAACCCCACACCATGCATTTCTCTCTTCTTCTCCTCAAAATATGCAAAGGTTCTAATTCTTTGAGTGTCTCCAGCTTTCTTGTTACCTTAGTCACAACCAGTGAGTACCACCACCATCACCGACAACAAATTATAGCATGAGATGGATTAATTTCTACTCCACTTTGTATCAGTTAAGATACTTTCAGCTGAAAACAGGAGAAGACCAACTCAAATGCCTTACATGATGAGGAAAGTTACTATCTCACATATCAAGGGCTTCAGAGATAGGATGGTTTCAGAACTGGTTAAATGAGTGATTTATGACATTATCAAAGACCCAAATTATTTCCATGTTTCTGCTATGTTATTCTTATTCTGTTGGTTTGTCTTCTAAAACTGACTTTCATCATGACCCATAATGACTGCTACCATCATAGGCACAGCATGTAGATGGCAATATCCCAAAGTAGAAAAAGGTCTTTTTCCTCAGTCTTTGTAAGGGCAGAGAAATTGTACCCAGAAGGCACTTTCCTAAGCCAATCACTGGCCAAGGAAATGGAGTTACCATGATTAGTTTAGACTAAGGAAGATTTATTCCTCCTCACTACTACACCCATGGCTGAGAAGGGACCCCACTTCTCCTGAAGCTTATGGCCACCGATAAAATGTACAAAATAGGGGTTATATTACCAAAGAAGAAGGTATGGAGGGAAGGAATGCCTGTTGAGTAACTATTCTAGTGATTTAGCAGCCACCTGAAATAAAATGAAGGGAAATAGTAGGGAAAGGCCTGAATCTCATTTAAGGGTATTAATATGACCATGATACAAATGAGTTGTACCAAGACTCACAAATTACTGTATACCAGATGAGTCCCCTCAACTATAACTTTACATTTTAGGACACAAATAACATCAGCCCAGTAGTATCCCTCAATATAAAATTTGTAAGTTTTTTGTGTGTGTTATGAGGGAGTATGCTAGGCATTATTGCTATTTATCAAATATTTTCTACTCTCTGTTTCTCAGGCACAAGGCAAGGTTGAACTTCCCTGCCCCTTGGAGGTAAGACATGGCCACATGACTTGCTTTATCCTATGAAATGTAGGCAAAAGTAACATGCATGTCACATTCAATAGGAAACTTCAAGAACCAGTGTATAATTTGTCCCTCCCTTTCACATTTCTGTGGTAATCACAGAAGCACATGAAGGGATGAAACTTTCATCATCCTGGTTTACTGAGTGTCTACAATGAACAAAATCCTTTGGTGAGCATTTCCTTTGGTAGAGCATGAGCAAGAAATAAACTTTTGTTATACTAAGATACTAAAATTGGGGCTTAAGTATTTGATACAATAGAATAATCTAGCCTGTCCTGAGTAGTAACAAGGGGATGGAAGCCAACCCCTTCCACATTGTTGAAAGGTTGGCTGGGTCCCAGAGATGAAATGAGGTACATTCTCAAACTGGAAAAAAATCCTACTAGAGAAGATGATGTCTCCTTATTTTCCTTTGCTATGCATGATACTCGCTCCTTAGATCTAAAACTGTAAACCCCTGGCTTTCTTCCAGACAATCTACTACTTACTGAACACAAACAATGGTATGTTGATCAACCTTAGGCTATTTGTTTAGTGTATAATATTCCACTCATAGCCTACTTTCCCCAAGTTTTCTATGCATTGTTGTTAAATCAAGAATGCATAAGGACTTGAAGACTTGAATATAATGCCCTAAATAAAAACATTAAAAATATGCTCCCTTAAATGACTAATTCTTGTTGAATGTTCCTGAAAAGGTAAGGATCATGTAATATTATTTGATACTGTTCTAATATTATTTGATACTGGATGGAGCAAAACTTACTTCTAGCTCATATCTTACCTTTTAAAATTATTTCACTTATTGTTGATCTTGAGATGTGTGTTTGTGATGATAGTATTGTGATTATGTTTTAAAAGGGGAATCCTTGCTTTCTGTACATATGGATATATACCAAAATATTTACAGATAAAATTATAAAATTTTTTGAATTTGCTTCAAAATAACCCAAAGATTGGAGTGGGGCAGAGGGGATGAGGAGGATGAATAGAGATATAGAAGAAAGAAGGTTGGCCATAACTTGATAATTGCTAAAGCTAGGTAATGGGGTTCATTTTGATATTCTCTCTGTGTTTACATATGTTTGATGAATAATCACTAACATCAAAGTTTTCTAAACTCAGTTCTTTGTCAGCTTTTCCCTACCCCCTCCTCCAAGAGCTTCCTGACTGGGCATATTAGAAACTGCCTCATGCTGGATTTGGTTCATGGAGTATACAGAATGCAACTAAATATAGCTCTGAAGGTGCAGGTGTCAAAATGAACCAAAATACTAATGAGCTTGAAAATGTCCCCAGTGAATGCAGCACGTCCTGTTCAGCCCGTGGAGACTAAGCTGCCCACTAAAGAAATGGCCACACCTGTTCTCCCCTAAATACCCCCTTCTACACCTTAACCCCAAGTTATCTGCACTTATGCCACAAACTCCCAATTCTAGTATGTTTTGGAAGGGGACAGATGCCATTCATAGAATGATTGAAAAATGATAGATAGTATCTGAGGATTTCAGTTAAAGATTGTGGACTGAACACTCCAGAAAACTCACAAAAATGACAGTGATGGGATATTATGAAGGTATAAATCTTCTAGGACCTAGAGGAAGGGAGACAACAGCAATTTAATTTTGGAGGAAGGAAACAATGAAAAAACTGACTTTGCACACATGAGAAAGCTGAATCTCAAGCATGGAGAAAACTGAAAAGTAATCCAATTCACCCTGAGAAACCCCACAAACGGTAAGGAACTGGCAGCATTGAGTACTTCTAAAAGTGGGAATGAAGATGGTGAGAACAGCTGAAGGGTTGATTGCCTAAATTGTATCAGTTAGACCCCTGGACCCCACCGCACTGAGCACAACCAGTCAACTGCCTTTCTTCCTCTTTGGCTAAAAATTGGAGGTTCATTCCCTGGAGAGACTAATACAATTTCTGGACCAGGGAACACTGGCACAGTTGAAGTGAAGAGTACTATACTTAAAACAATATAACTCATTTAAATGAAAGTTTACATACTCAATATTGACAGCCACCTCATCCTGCTCTCTGAGATTACTGCCATTTAGACTTACTACAGGGGAAAGATTGGAAGACACTTTTGTGGGGAATCTGAACACCCCAACAGAAAAGGCTAAAAGATACTGATATGGGGAGTTGTCCAAAGAAATGGAGCAATCAGAACACCCTATGGAGTAAATTAATCTTTAAGTCCCACTCACAGGCACAGAGCTTTCAGCTTTCTAGTACTCAAATCTTAAATACAAATAGACAACCAAGGATCACCATGCATTTGAGGAAATACAAATATGAATAATATGAAAGACAGAGACCAAAATCAACGAACAGAGGAAGTACTTTGGAGGAAACAGAGACCATTCATGGAAAGGGAAACAAAGAAATCTAAACATTCCATTTCTCTAACATTTCCTTAGCATATTTATTCCATAGTTCAGTCTTCCTCCTCTGGGACCCACTTGATCACATTAGCAAAATCCTGAGCCGCCTGCAGATCTGGTGCGTGCCAGGGTCTTCCTACCTCTACTAAACTGCTTTGTGTATGTGACTTACATCTCTAGAAGCAATTTAACTTTCTTTAAAAATTTTGCATCATAATTAAATATTTAAGAAGCAACAGCCATGACATCTATAATTTATTCTCTAATGGTTTGGTAATAATAATAAAGTAATAACAACTACAACAATAATAATGGGATAAGATATACAGGATTTCCCCATACTTTTTTCTTTTTTTTTTTTTGCGGTATGCGGGCGTGTCACTGTTGTGGCCTCTCCCGTTTCGGAGCACAGGCTCTGGACGTGCAGGCTCAGCGGCCATGGCTCACGGGCCTAGCCGCTCCGCAGTATGTGGGATCCTCCCAGACCGGGGCACGAACCTGTGTCCCCTGCATCGGCAGGCGGACTCTCAACCACTGCGCCACCAGGAAAGCCCTCCCTGTACTTTTATTGCAACTTTTCTACAGAAAACTTAAATGTTTTGTATTTACATTACATTACCATTTACATTTACAAGAAAACTTACAAGCTTTACAAAATATAGACGAAAGGGAAAATATATTGTGTTAGACAACACATGTGTACACACAGCCCAATGTGGCCCACCTCCTTTGGGATCTTATTTAGAAACTGTTCAGCAAGCACAGTTCCAAATTTCCACTTGAAGCACTGCCTCTTGAAGGTCACTTCACCCAGTAACTCTAAAGGAAAGAATTCAGCTCTCTCTCATATCCCTCTCCACTTGAGAGAATATTTCAAACACCATTACTGCTTATGCTGAGTTTATCTAAATGTTTTTGCATGATTTTTCTAACAATCTGGATGCCAGAAATGGACATTTCTTGGCTCAGGCCTAAGGCATGTTTAGATTTGGATAGAGTTGAACATGACTTCATAGTTCCATTATCATGGAAAAGCCCCCAAAATGTAACCAATACGAATACTGGACCCATATGGTCCAATTACTGCAAGGAGTTATATTCAAAGACATATGTTCAGAACAGCTTAAATAATCAAAAAATGTTTTCCTTTTTTAAAATTTTTTTACTCTGTTCTTTTATCTTTTGAGCTAAATACTTGACACATTAATTTGTCTTAGGTACATATTGATACATAGGTATAGATATACATAAACTTTTCCATTTTTATCTTATGTCCCTTTCAGAATATGACATAGAATCCAATTTACACCAGCAATACTTTTTTTTTCTGAAAATATACTTTATATAGAAAGAGTAGATTATAAAACTCTTGGAAAGACATACACCCATGCATTAACAGCCATTATCTCTTTGTTTGGTTTTAAGCTTTTCATGTTAAAATTTTACTTACCCGTATTCATATTTTCCAAAATTTTATAATAAAATATTTTTCTTTGTAACAAGAAAAATATCCATTCCACTACCTTCATGCTTTTTAAGGGGCTGCATTTTTCTCATCTGCTTTTAGCAATACTTTTTATATCCTCTCTTATCTTTCAATTTTCTTACACCTCCCACCCTAATATCTTTGGAGCCTCTCATCTGCAAAAATGCCTTCAAATACTCTTTTTCCCCTCTCTTTCACCCCAATATCTTTTGTTTCTTTATTATGTAGATGAGTTTAGCTTCCTCTCTTTACATACTTCCTTTTCTTAGCTCACCTTTGAGATATTGTTTTCCTCAGTTCATTTTCCATTTCTGCATCACAAAAGGTCCAAGAACTCACCAGGTAGGGAATTGGTCTCCTGGTTGGGGCTGCTAAACTGGAAAGACTGCATCTCTTTACTTCCTTGGGGGAGAGAGAATAGATTGAGAACGTTCACACCTTATTAATTTTTTGCCTTTTCACTTAGGCAATAGGAAAAAACACATCCAGGGACCAGTCCCTAGGACAATCCAAATAATTTCTCCAGGCAGTCTCTTTCCCCCTTGGGGCTGCTTTTAATAACCAAGCTTGCAGTAAAAATTTCCCCATATCACTCTTTAAAAGATTATTCGGTTTTGGGCTTCCCTGGTGGCGCAGTGGTTGAGAGTCCGCCAGCCGATGCAGGGGACACGGGTTTGTGCCCCGGTCCGGGAAGATGCCACATGCCGCGGAGCGTCTAGGCCTGTGAGCCATGGCCGCTGAGCCTGCGCGTCCGGAGCCTGTGCCCCGCAACAGGAGAGGCCACAACTGAGAGGCCCGCGTACAGCAAAAAAAAAAAAAAAAAAAAGATTATTAGGTTTGAAAAGCAGAAAAATATAAAGAAGAAACAAAAAACCTATGATTCACTGTCCAGAGAAACTCCCAATGACAGTATTTTTAATAATACAATGAATGTATACATAAGGCCAGAAAATTCACACAAAATAGAAGAGTATAAAAAGAAATGTTTACCTTCATCATCGTGCTCCCCAGTTTTCCTCCTCAAATGTAAAGGAACTAATAACAGTTTCTTGTGTATTCTTCCAGAAACATGTTTATGAATATGCTAGCATGTGTGTACTCTGTAGTATCATCTCAAAAACTCCAGACAATAATGCAGCCTGAAAGTTATTTTCCTAAATCAAGATGATAGGAGAAAGCTAGTAACAGTGTTTAACTATATTTGAGCCTTGTGCTTTGGAAGAGCAGAGATGGTTGAGAAATCCCCTCACCTTTTTGTGTTCAAAGGGCACCCCTGCCCTCCTATATTTTGTGTACAAAGGGCACCCCTGCCCTCCTATATTCCCCTCCACTCTTCTTCATAAGTTAGATAAAATTTGATGTTCACCTTTCCTCATGGCTCCCTTGTTTATCTGCCTCTGTAAATTTAGGCCCCCTTCCATTTCTCCGAAACATTCTCCCACAGAAATTAACATTCTCCCTATTGCAATAGCATGAACAAAAGCATTTTCTTAATGTCCAGTGCATTTTGTCTTTCACATTACTGTCAAAGAAAAATTATTCTGACACTTGTTAAGGAATAGTAATGAAGACTTTACTCAAGGGACTACTGCAAAGGGGGTTTGCAGCTGGAGGGAGAGATTGGGTTCAACTCTGAATACAGCAAGGACAAGTAGGGATTTTTGCCAAGGAGCAGGGTGGGAGTCAGTGGGCAGAAAATTACTAAGAGGAAACATCAGGGGTGAGGGGGGATTCTGACTTGACAGGATTCTTGCTGAAGGCAGGCCTGGGTGAACAGATACCAAGGGTGAGGGATGAAGAATTTAATCAGATATCAAGGATGATCATATATTGAGTGTGGGGATCCTTGCTAATTCATTTTAGCAGGATTTCTGCTAAAACTGGGCAATGCAAAGATGGACACAGAAGTCCAAAGTTCGAGGCCTAGTTGAGAAGAGTGCTCAGAGGAGACTGACTAAAGTTTGGTCAGAGTTTTTGTCACTAACAATTGACAAATTCTGCTTTCTTTATATAAGCAAAGAATACACACTAACCTCCAACATCAGGTCAAAATCTATGTGTAACATTTTTCCCTTCCCCATTTCTAACTTTAAATTGTAAGAAATCAGGTGTCAAGGAATCCTTTTATTTCCTGACCAGGACGTCCAAATCCTTAAAGACGTATTCGCAAAATCTTTTAACACTATCATTTATCCATAATAGTTTTCCAGAAATGGTTACTGATCAACAACTCCAATATCTCTCAGCAAACAGTAATAAAAATCACCACTATTTTTTACAGGCTTTTTCATGCCATTTACCCTCTTCTTTTTTTTAAAGTATTATTCCTACAATCCCCAGAGCTAGTCCTTCAATGTTCCCTATTCCATCATTTTTTCTCACCTTATTGGCAATGTCAATGAAAGGCTACGAAGGGCAATAGAAACACCACAGGGCTTGGAGCCTAATCCAAGTTCCAGTACTGCCCTTGATGCCAACACTAATGAAGAGGGCTAAATTATCCTGAAATGGAAGTTGCCAAGTATATCTCTAATGGCAGGGGAACATCAACAAGGGGTCTAGGTTGCCTCATTACTTTGATCTTGCCTGCAAACAGTCCATTTTGGCACAATTACCACAGCGACCCAGTTAATGACTAGAGGATGTATTGATAATTTTGCTCCTCTCCTGAAAATATAATGCCTTCCCACCTCACTGTGAATAACAACCAAAGTTCTTATCACAGCCTGCAAGGTTGTATATAATCTGACTCTCTCACTTCAATTCTTTGCCATCATCTCCCAACACCGGAAGTACCTCACTCTCATTACAGGCAAACTAGTCTTCTTGCTGTTCTTCAAACATATCTCAGGGACTTATACTTCTTATTCCTCCTACCTGAATATTTTCCGCCAGATAATCACATGGCATGTTCCCTACATTAAGTCCTTTCTCAAATGTCGCTTCCTCAAGGAGGCCGCTCTTTATGGCCCTACAAAAGATAAATGTCCATACTATATATACTGCAACATACTATATATTCCTATTAAGGTTTTTAGCATTTATGTCCATTTCAATGCAAGATCCATGTGGGCAGAAGATTTTGCCTGTTGTTGTTTATTGTCGTACTCCAGTACCTGGAACAGTATCTGGCACATAGCAATCATTCAGTTGAAATATTTTCAGTGAATAAATGGAATGGAAGATTAGCATTATGTTATCTCTTTCCAAAATATCCAAGCTTAACATTAAATTCATTAGGAGTTACCTGTGTTTCTTGGAACAAGGGCAAGAGCCCTGTGTTCCCTGGGTCTCAGTTCCCAGCTCTGAGAAAGAAGGGGCTGAACGCCACCACACCTATGCTTCCTCTCTCATCCAAAGTCTGACAGGGGTGGGTATGGCATGGGGGCGAGAAGGGAAGTGTGTCCCCCAAAGGACTGGAGGCCCACTGGGATCATTGTTTTTCATGGGCACAGGCCCCACCCCCCAGGGCCAGTGGCAAAGAGAGACCATATGGACAGAGTCTGTGGGTGGGGGCCCCAGGGACCAGAGGGCCCTTCACTTTCTGTTCCAAGGACACATACAGCTTCTTAATGCGTCAGTACTTATGAAACAGCCTGGAAACCAGAAGTCTCAGAAGCCAAACAACAGGAGTGACCAGGCGGGTAAAACAAGGCATTTCCTTATTTTTTCCCTGAAAGTTTCACTTAAACATCCCTGTGTGTCACTGAGCTCAGTAAGTAAAGAATCCACAGGACATTTTCCCATGCTTTTCCCCCCTTCTTTCCTGTGTCACTCCTCCACCCCCACCCCCACATACATAGGAGAAGAGTAGCAGGGATGGAGAAAAGGGGCAGCCTTGCTCCCTGCCCTTTATGTTAATTGTCAAGGTCAATGGAAGCTAAATCACAAACACAGGTTTGAAGAAGGCAATATCTTGGCCCTCTGCATGAGTGGGGGAAAAAGAAAACGGTTTCTCAGAACAATTGAACTGTTGCCATTTTTGGAGGCCTTGCAACCCACACTTTGCATCACAAGAGCCAGCAAGAGAAAGGGCACCCAGTTCATATTCAACTTCTGCTCAGAACAGCCACTGAAGACTCAACAGTGAGCTTTGGGGTCCCAAACCACTACTTTGAGAACCCCGGGTGTGATGAAGGGGAGCCTCACCTCTTCTCCAAGCCCCAGAAGTTGCCCAGTTATCAGTGACGTGACAAAAAGTTCCGGAGGGTAATCCGGACCCTTGATCACGTCTGCCTGGCCTGAAGAGGGGAGAACGATGGCTCCCCAAGGAAACCTTCCCAACCAGCTAGAACCGACTCCTCCAGAAATGGGCACGGACAGCCAGGAAAGTGCCTGCAGCACAGGATGGTTCCTGAGCCCCTGAGACGGGCTCCGCTGGGTTCCCACAGCCCCTGGCTTCCTTTAGCCTGGGGGTAGCTCCCTGGGTTGGACTCACCTCTCGAGCGCTTGCCTGCCTAGCTAGGCTGCAAGCTCTGAGAGGGCAGGGACCACGTCCCACTTGTTCACTGTTCGGTTCCCAGTCACTCGGTCACTAGTTGTTGAATAAAAGAAGTAGCTAGGATACTCAGTGGCTCGTGGTGGGTGGTCAAGTTAAGAGTCCCAGCTCAGGCACTTGGTAGTCAGATGTGCTTGTGACCTTTCTCCCTGTGGCGTGCATGCATGTGTGCCTGTGTGCCTGTGTGTGTGTGCATGTGTGTGCGTGTGTCCTGTATTTGCCCAGGAGAACCCAGGAGCTCCCTGAGGGTGGGTTTCATAAACTGGTTTTAGTTCATGCCACAACTCTGCTCCTTAGGGGACTGGCTCTCCACTTCACCATCACCCGCCCTGCCCAGGCAAGATCCCTCCTGAGGAGGTCTCCAGCTCTTCCCTACCCCAAGCTCTTCCCTGTCCCAGCTCTGTGTAACCTTGGACAAGTCCCTGTTTCCTTGGCTGGAAAGTGAGGATGTTGGGCTACATGGAGGGCAAGGAGCCAATCGGTGCCACAGTTGCTCATCTGCATGATGTCTCAACACTGCTGCCTCCTGAACGCCTCGGGGATTGGGAGCAGGGACTTGAGGGCTCTAGAGCCCACTCTGCCACCATTGTGACTTGAGTTGTGGTGATGAAAATGGCTGTCACCCACCCAGGTACTTCTGGGTCAGCCAAGAAGCTTAGACAGACCCAGGCCTCGGCCAGAGGAAATGAGGCTCAGAGACAGTGGGACACAGGCAGGAAGACCCTCCTGACTGTAAAGGTAAATAAAACCAGCAATCATTTACCAAGGAATGTTGTGTGTCTCCCTTTCCTGGAGATCACAGAAACGTGGAAGCTAACGGGCCCCTGGAGATCGACTGGTGCAGCCCCCTCATTGTATAGATGAGGAAACCGAGACCCACAGGGAGGAAGTAGCCCACCCAGGGTCACAGAGCAGCATAATGAAAGAGCAGAGACCCAGACCTGCCACCAGGGCTCTCGGGCCAGAGCTGATTCCATTACTCCAAGCTGAGAGGCCTCCTTCAACCACAGGGCAGCCCAGGCGATTCTCTGGAGTGTCTTCGCTGCACGGATGAAGACTCCCTGAGGCTCTCAGAGGGTAAATGACCTATGGGAGGGAGGGCTGAGGCCAGAGGCCAGAGGCCCCTGTCCTCAGGATGCCCAAGCCCAGGCTGCTCCCTGGGTAATCCCTTGCCTTCTCTGGGGGCAAGAGAGACCCCTATCACTCTGGAGTGTCTGATGGCTGTTCCTGCCTGGGGTCCGGGATCTCTCCTCAAAGCCTTGCCCGTACATTGAGCCCACTCACCCTCCAGAAGGCCCCTCACTCGGGCAGTCAGTCAGTTAGTCAGCTGCCCTTTGGGGAGTACCTTCCAAGTGGCTCTGGGTGAGGCTCAGCTGGGGCAGGTCACAGATATCCAGAAATAAGTTCCCCGCACTTGGGGTGCTTCTGGGTGAGGGAGGGACTGAGGTACATGCACCCAAGGGCAGACACTTGGGAATAGAGAGAAATGGGCCAGGGTGGTCAGAGGAGGTGGGAACGCGTGGGTCTTTGACAGATGCTAGGCAGGACCTGGACTAGGAGGCGGGGACAGGGTGGAGGCCTTCCCTGCCTCCTTCCTAAAGCCTTCCCCCGCCTTTCTGGAGGCAGGACAGGTGGAGGTGGCAGAGTGTGTTTGTTAGGAGGTTAGGCTCCTGACATGAGTTCCCGGCCTGGCCCCCCCCGTGCCTCAGTAGCTGGCTGACCTTGAGCTCTTCATTTCATTGCTCTGAATCTCAGTCTCCTCATCCCAAGATTTGGGAATTAATAATGCCTCACATAACTCAAGGCAGGGCTCACAGGAGGCCTCAGGAAGAGCCCGGGGGCTAGTGGTTTGCAGGGTAATTTCGGTTTCTTGGGATTTCAGTATATTGTAGGGACATACTCGGGACCCAGAGTTGGTATAAAGATTATTTTAGCTGAAGACATTTGAGCTTTGATAGAAAACAGGGGAAAAAAGCCTTTTCTGTAGCTTCCCTTATCTGACTAAAAACAGCAACTTCTAGGAAATGAGGCGCCAAAAATTCCTTCTCAGGGCGGATCTACTCCCGGAAGGTAGACTGTGAATAAAAAGTCTACGCCAAATCTTTTCCCCAAGTGAGTTTTGTGGCCCTGAAAAGATAGAAAGGCCACTCACACCTGTATAGACAAACATGACAGCCTCTCTTATCAAGTGTTGGTTCTCCTGAAAATCCGTGTATCTTTCCAAAACGTCATTTATACTCCTGGCAAGTGCCTTTCTCCCCCACTTCATCTATTAAGATGGTATATAAGACCCAAATTCCAACCACTCCTTTGAGTTATCGTCACTGAGTTCTTCTGTGTATATGGAAGTTGCACATGTAAATACACTCTGTTTCTTTCTCCTGTTAGTCTGTCTTTTATCAGTTTCATTCGCAGGCCCTAGGTACTGAACCTAAGAGAGTAGGAGAAAAGTATTTTTCTCCCCCAAAGTACTCAGAAAGGGGAACCTCTAGATTACCGTGTGGCCTTTATTTAGACCTTGACTCAAATAAACCGTGAAATCAGAACAAAAAATGAAAAACAATCAGCACTTCATGATATTGATGAGGCATTTGAAGTTTGAACACTGCCTGGATATTTGTTGAGATTATGGAATTATTGATAATTACTTTAGGTGCTCTAATGACACTGTAGTTCTGTTAGAAAGAGAGTTCTCATGTTTCAAAGCTAGATACTGAAATGCAGTTACAATGATGTGATATCTGGCCAGGGGTTGATAATTGTTGATGCTGGGTGATGTCCACAGGAGCCTCATTATGCTATTCTCCTTGTATATAGGCTTGAAATTTTCCACAACAAAAAGTTTTTAATATGAAATAGAAAAGGGTGGATCAAGGAGATGTTTACCCAAATGTGGCTTAGCTGTCTGCCTTTGGAAGACTTTTCATTATAGAGAACAACAATCGCAAATTTAAGAAAAGCCTGGTATCTGTTTTGTGAGCAACAGCGACATATGACTAGAGACAGTGATTTCGCCCCCTCATTTCAGCCCCCTCATTAGGCAGCATCTGTGCTGCTCCTCTCAGCCTGTGGCAGCCCAGTTTGGTTGCCAGGCAATGGAAGCCAGAAGCCAGAAGCCCTTTACTTGGGAGGGAGAAAGGGGGAAAGGGAGGGAGAGAAGCAAGGAGTGGGGAAGGCAGAAAGAAGCTGCCCAGAGGAAGGCTTGTCCCTGCCTAGCGGCCTGGCCCAGGGGGGATAGATGGGGTGGTGGGGTCCTTTTTTGGACGCTGGTTTCCTACAGCCCCCACTTTCCATGGTTTATTCCTGGGGGCAGCCTCATTGTCAGAGCTTGAGGCCCCACAGAAGGAGTGGGGTGGGGGTGCACACATGTACACCTCCTGCGAAGACCAGTGAGGTCTGCGGTTAAGCAAGATACCAACTAGCACCCACTCAGAGTCAGAATTTCGGACAGGCCTCCCCTGGGGGATGCTCCTGAGCTCTTATTGAGTTAAAAACAATTCTGGGAAAGCAGCTCGTCAAATGGAAATTCTCCACTGGTGATCACCCTTTGCTGGGGCCATTCCAGAAGGTAGGAGGGCAGGAGGCTTCCCCCTCGGGGTGGAGAATTCTGTCCTCGCTGTCTTTTGGGGAGGGAAGGCAGAAGCCTCTGGTGCTGTGCAGTGGCCTGGCGATCTCATGGACGCTGACTGTGTTGGGGAGCCCTGTGTTCTGGCATTGGTTCAGACCCAGCTCTCACTGGAAGGCTGTGTGGGCCTGAGGCCATGTCTGTCTCTCAATTTCCTGATCTCTAGAAGCCCAGGGAGTATGGTACCTTGCCTCCCTTCAGTCTCAGATGGGCTGGGGTTACAGTGCACACCCCCCCCACCCCCCCTGACCCTGGGCAGGAATTGCTCTCATCCAGGGTGAAAGGAGCCTGGCCCACGCTGAGGCAGGAGGTAGATGGGCCCCAGGCTGAGCAGCTGGAGTTGGTCCCCTGTGGACAGATACTCCAAGATGAAGAGGAGGAGGAGATGAGCCCTGCCCAGGTAAGAGACAGAGACCACATATTTCTCATTCTCGAGGTCAAGAAGACCTTCCCGACTATACATGTGCAGAAAGGCTCCTTGGAGGTCAAAAAGGGATTGATGTCAACCTACCCATAGGCCTCTTCACTAGAATCCATCTTGGCTAAGAGATGCGTGTGCACACATGGGAGGACCCAGAGATAAACCAAATATGGACTCAGAACCAGGCAAAGCAAGATGATTGGCCAAATTAAACCCGGAAGAAATGCCCCATATAAGTGATTCAAACTACCACGAGGGCGTGACTCTCTGAGCCCACCCGTGTGTGTGTGTGTGTGTGTGTGTGTGTGTGTGTGTGTGTGTGTGCCTATTCACACGTACTCTTTTTCCTCCTAATAGACACTTGTTTCACTACTTTCTGACTCTCTGTGGAAATTCATTTCTACACAGCTGATGGGCCAGGGCCTTGTTACTGGCCACTGCTCCCTGGTGGTCTAGTGGCAAGGATTCAGTGCTCTCACTGCTGCGGCCTGACTTCAGTCTCTGGCTGGGAACCGAAACCCTGCTTCAAGCCTCTGCAGGCCGAGGCCACCCGAGATCGACTCTACTTCCACCCATCAGGCCAGACTGGAAGAACCAACATAGCCAGCGACCTCTGAGAGACAGAGTGAGGGCCCTTCCTAGAGCCACCCTGCTATGATCATGAACTACCTCCTGCTGTCCTGGGGGGTGGGATTCAGAGAAGCTCTAGGCAGGCAGGATAGGGGGTGAGGTCAGGCAGCTGCCCCAGAGATCAGCCTTTCAAGACCCAGCATCTGAGAGAGGAAGGCTGGCTGTACTCAATGAGAAAAAAACATCAGGGAGGCAGTAGTCAGGAGCTGAGCAGGAGCAGGGCCCAGACAGCCCCCTTTCTCTGCAGCATCTTTGTGGCTCCTGGTTGTTAGGAGCAGGCTCTGCCGTTGCTAAGCAACTGGAGCCTGGTGGATTAAAACCAATTTCCTGAGCTCACTGAAAGGGGGAGGGAGAGGAGGTACAATGCAGATGCCCTGGGGAAGCTCATCCCTGCCTCCAACCTTTGTCGGTGCATGCGGGTGGAGGTGAAGGGAAGGTGAGGTGCAGCTGGGAGCTGATCTCTAGGGAGAAGGTTGGGGGTGGGGTGGCTGGGGGAGGGCTATGCACCAGATATCCATTATAAAGACCAAAAGACCAGAGCGAAACTGGCAATTAAGATGCCAATTAGAGCACTAATGAATGCTAATGCTGCTCCTTTTTGAAACCCCAGAAAAGGCCTGCAGTCCCTGGGGTGTTTCTGAGCCACCTGACCAGGCCAGAAAGGATTGGGCAAGGTTTGTCCTCCAAAGATGGGAGGATCAGAGCATTTTAGGGTCCACGGGCCCCCAACAGTCCTGGGGTCCTACCTCTTGTTGAATGACAGAGACCCTTCGACACGCTGCCCTCCGCCTAGATAATAACCTCCAGATGACAGGGAGCTCACTTCCTCCTGCAACAGCCCTTTCTGTATCTTTCCCATAGAGAGTGCTTTGCCCCACATGGCCCAAGTCTGTCTTCCTGTGGCTCTTTCCCGCAGGAGCCAAGGGAGTCATCCCAATCTGCCCTGCTGTAGGGACATGCAGCCTCTTTCTTCTGTGAGGCCCACCTCCTACCTCTTGCCACTACTCAAGGGACAGAATGGGTGGGGCCTCACCATCACTTGGTGCCCTCTGATCCCCCACCCCCAGCCTGGTCTTTAGCCTCCTTAAGGAAGAAGCCACTAGGATGGACAAATTTACAAAGAAGTCCTGGATCCAATTCCTGCCCCAGAGCCCAGGCTTCTTCCACTACTCTGCTCAGGCAGAGACCTCCTGTCCCAGGACTTCATCAGTCAGTGCTCAGGTTTTTCTCTCTGCTAGGGTTTCTGTTTTAGGAATAACTGGCTCTGGTCAGAGGAGGAGAGCAGTGTGTCTTCTCCCTGCTTGGTTATCTGTGCCCTGATCCTGAATATCTTTAGGCCTCAGCTGCTGCTTCCTAAGCAGGGCTGTTTCCTGGACTTGGGCCTGCCTGGGCTTTGTTATTTCAATCTGACTGGCAGACCACCTCCCCATGCCGGTGTCCCCTCAGCGATCAAGGGCACATTCAGTTGGTGCTCAACAAACATTTTCTTTTTCTTTATAACACTTTTCATCATATAACATATGTTACTTATTATTTTGTTTTTCTGTTTCTCCCCATTTTGATATAAGTTCCATGAGGGTTGAGATTCTGTGTTTCTTTTGCCATATCTCAGTGTGTAGAATAGGCCTGACACCTTGTAGGTCTTCAACAAATATATGCTAAATAATCAATATATGCTTACACATATAGATAAGCTCTTTATATATTCATATGGCATGATATCCAAGCTAAATTGCTGACTAAAAGAAGCAAGGAGGGGACTTCCCTGGTGGTCCAGTGGTTAAGACTCCATGCTTCCACTCCAGGGGGCATGGGTTCAATCCCTGGCCAGGGAATTAAGATCCCGCATGCCGTGCTGTGCAGGCAAAAACTTAAAACAAAATTAAAAAAAAACAAAGCAAGGTACAGAACAGTATGTATCATATGGTACCCTTTGTGTGGAAGAGCAAAAGTGTATAAAAAAGAATTTTATTTTGTAAATTCTCAGGTCGTCATTGAGAAGATAAACAAGAGACTTGGTTACCATGGGCAGGAGAGTTGGGTCACTGAAAGAACAGGCATAGGATACATATTTCTCATGAGGTACCCTTTTGTGCCTTTTGAATTTTGTACCATTAACATGTATTACTTAAATGTTTTTATTAAAAATTTAAAGCTTAAAGACTTTTTTTTTTTTTTTTGCGATACACGGGCCTCTCACTGCTGTGGCCTCTCCCGTTGCGGAGCACAGACTCCAGACGCGCAGGCTCAGCGGCCATGGCTCATGGGCCCAGCGGCTCCGTGGCATGTGGGATCTTCTTGGGCCGGGGCATGAACCCGTGTCCCCTGCATCGGCAGGTGGACTCTCAACCACTGCACCACCAGGGAAGCCGTAAAGACAATTTTTAAACCTCAAAAATAAAAGCCAACTTACTGAACCATCTCCAACAACCTCAGGTACTACTGTTTGTCAACTTGACCCTAGTTATATAGGCCTATGTATAACTGCCATTCTTTTAGGCAGTCTATATTTAATTATCACAGATAACATAACTTGCCCATGTCAAGTTGTTATGTTGAAACAGACAAGTCCATACTATATGCCAAACATTTTCATCTGCATTAGTTGCAATCAGCAAGATCTCATTCTTTCATTCTCTCCTATCAAGATTACCAGTCTTTTCATTTCTGCAACATGAGGCTATGTATATCTTTGACGAGATAAGTTCTCTCTCATTCACTGCCCATGGGAGCATAAATTAGTATGGTTTTTCCCAAAGGTGGTGTATCAATATGTACTAAAGCTTAAAAGTATTCATCCTCATGAGCATCCACTTCTGGATAGCATAAAGAAAATATTAGAAATATGCATCATGTTTTATGCATAAGGATCTTTGTCATGACATTGTTTATAATGGGAAAGTATTTGAAATCATATGAATTTCCAACAAGAGGAAAATGGTATTAAAATAAATTATGGCATGGCCGTGTGATAGAATATCATGCAACCATTAAAAAAAGTATGCTTTTTGGGAAACTGAATTTAACTTTATGGAAGAATGTTGAAGGTTGTGATGAATTATACGTACAAGATATACTGTCAGGGGCAACCATGGGAATTATGGAAAACAAAATTGCAGAATAAGCCTGATAAACAATTATGAGAGAGCAGAATGCCAGACTAAGCCTGAAGAAGAATTATGAAATATAGGACTTCCAAATAAGTTCAATGTAGCAACTGCTATAAAGTGAATATGGGCTGACTGTTTACCAAAAGTACTGAGCAAAATAGGTAATACAGGTTCTAAGAATCCATTTGGTTCACCATTAGCTTCAATGGTAGAAAAATATGGGAAGCCCAGAATGTTGCTCGTAGGTCTCTCTCTTAAAAGACTGATTTCACTCTATCATGTTTGTGATGGGGATACTTATTAAAACCCTATACAGTAAGTCCCCTACATACGAATGAGTTCATAAGTCCAATTTGTTCATAAATCCAACAAAGTTAGCCTAGGTATGCAGCTAACACAGTCAGCTATATAGTACTGTACTATAATAGGTTTATAATACTTTGCACACATATAATACATAAAAAACAAACACAAAAATAAACACTTTTAATCTTACAGTACAGTACCTTGAAAAATACAGTAGTCCAGTACAACAGCTGGCATACAAGGGCTGGCATTGAGTGAACAGGCAAGAAGAGTTACTGACTAGAGGAGGGAGAGGAGGTGGGAGATGGTAGAGCTGAAGGATCATCAGCAATAGGAGATAGAGGGCAAGCTGCAATCTCACTCATGCCTGACATTGATGGCACAGGTTCTGGTTCCTTGCTGGATTCAATTCTATCTACCCTCTTGAAAAAACGATCCAGTGATGTCTGGGTAGTAGCTCTTTTTTTCTCATCATAGATGACACAGTAGCACTGGATTGCATTGTGAACGGCTGCTGCAACCTTCGTGTACCATTCTATGTTAGAGTCCTGTGCCTCAAAAGCTAACAGTGCCTCCTCAAATAAAGAAAATCCCCTTGCCATTTCCTGCATCGTGAATCTCTTTGGTTCTTCAGTTACTTTTTCTTTCCCTGGTCTCTCTTCGTTCTTTCTCTGGGCCTCCAATTCCTGGCGCTTCTTAGCAGTACCAGCTACCTCACCGCTGCTTTTATGCTTGCTTCCGGACATCCTGGGCTTGAAATAAAGATACTGTACTACTACTGTACTCTATACAGTACTGTACAGTAAAGTACACAAAAGCTCAACCATTTGTAGAGGATGCATGCAAGTGACAATGGAAGCCAGACACGTGAACTAACTTACGTGGTTGGACATGCAAACGCACGTTCGCATCTTTGAAAGTTCGCAACTTGAATGTTCGTATGTAGAGGACTTACTGTATCTCAATGGCCAGAGGAAGGCTTGTTTGGGGTAGACAAATTGGTCTACTTACAGGAATTTTTAGAAAAACCCAACCCAACCAAATGGATTATTGAAAAATCTCTGAGATGAATATTTCTCAGGAAGTAAATGCAAGAATGAATTGGGTAGCCATAAAGAATTAATTAATATATTGGAGGAAGATATTAAGAAACGGAAAACTCTTTCTCTTTCTCCAAGTTCACAATTCTTCCCTACTTTTGCCCCTTCTGCTCCTTCTGTTTCCTTTCACCATTCCTTGTTTCAATCTAGGACCTGGGAGAAGGTGGGTAATGACCTCTTGGATGGATGGTTCCTAGTGGGTCTGAGACCCAGAGATGACTTCCTTTTAGAAGAGGGAGAATTGCCAGCCTTACTCAAATGTCCTGATATGGGTTGCCCAAGTCTCAATTTCACCTCTGAGATTCTCAAAAAACCAAACATGCAAAACATAGGGAAGCAAAAATGATTAAAAGAAAGAGCAAGGAGTCATTTAGAATGTGAATAAGAGACTGTGCCTTAGAATAAAGGCATTGGATTGGTAACTGTAAGGCCAGCAGGTCCGGGGAAGGGCTCAGGGAGTCAGACGGAACCCCTGCCAGGGTGGTTGATGCAGCTGGACCCACGAGTGGCATCAGCCCGGGACTTTCCACCTGCTCAGGAAACAGACCCGGGACTTTCCACTCGGCCCCGGTCTTCCCGCTCCCCGAGGGGCGGAACCAACGGCTCTGAGGCTGATGCAACCGACACCTGACATTGCCACAACACCCGAAAGATTACCAAAAAAGGGGGCTGCTTCACACAGCAAGTGCCTCCCCTGTGTCCACCCCTATAAATTTTGTTCGCACCCGCAGCTGGGCATGACTTCTCTGGCCCCTTTCTCTCGGACCAGTGAGCCTCGTCCGGGAGCGTTCCCAAATAAAGCTTGTTTAAGCTCTCCTCCGTTTTTGGTGCCGTTCCTTACATTTGGTGCCGAAACCCGGGAGGGGTACCCAGCCCCACAAATTACCGCGGGGCTACCCTCCACCCCCACCAGGGAACGACCGGGGACCTCTGCTCACCCACCCGATCCGGCAGAAGCGGGGTAAGTTCCTCCTTCGTTCCCCTCGACCCCCAGGGTCCCTACCCACCGGACTCCCTGTCCTTAACCGCGGCCGCGTCAGGGACTCCTCCATCCTCCCTCTGAGCCTCGGGCGATTGTGGAGACGTCCCAACCGCCTGACTGCTCTCCGATCCGCTGTGACGAGAGACTGAGACCAGAGACGTCTCTCTCTTTCTCTGTTCACCCGGGGACAGACCGGAGGTCATGGGGACTTCAGAATCCAAACCAGATCCTAAGGCACCCCTGGAGTGTCTCCCAGCCAACTTTACAAAACTCGGTTTTTCTCAAGATCTCCGCAGGCGGCTCATATTTTATTCCACCGAGGCCTGGCCACAGTACCCTCTAAACAATCAATCTAAATGGCCTCCTGAAGGGACTTTCGATTTCAACATCCTCCGGCATTTAGATAACTGCTGCCGCAGGACGGGTGAATGGTCCGAGGTCCCCTACGTCCAGGCCTTCTGGTATTTACGCTCCCGCCCTTCCCTCTGCGTCGATTGTTCCACTTCCCAGATCCTTCTTGCCAAACAGACATCTACTACATCCAAGCCCCTAATTTCCGGCCCCTCTCCCTCCTGAGCCCACCCCAGCGCCCCCCACCGCTCCCCCGCTTCCCCCGGCAACCTCCCCCTTGACTTCCCCTTCCCCCGCTTCCCCCCCCCCACCTCTCTCTCCTCGCCCCTCTCCTCGCCAATCAGCTCACACACCCGCTGTCACCACCACGACTCCCAAGACCCAAACCCTCTCTATCCCTTAAGAGAGGTGGCCGGAGCGGAAGGATTAGTTAGGGTTCATGTTCCCTTTTCCCTCCAAGATCTCTCTCAAGTAGAAAAGCGATTAGGCTCCTTTTCTGCTGACTCCTCCCGCTACATCAAAGAATTTCGCTACGTCTCTCAAGCTTACCATCTAACCTGGCACGACATCTTTGTGATACTACCTTCCACTCTGACCCCCGACGAGAAGGAACGAATTCAGACTGCTGCCCGAAACCATGCAGATCAGGTCCACCTCACTGATAACTCTATGCCCGTCGGAGCCACTGCCGTTCCTGACACCGATCCAGGCTGCAGTTATCAGGACGGCCAAGACGGTTGCGGCAAACGCGATCTAATGATCCAAAGCCTCTTGGCTGGTATGCAGGCTGCCTCCCACAAGACTGTCACCTTCGAAAAGCTAAAAGAGATAATCCAAGAGCCCAGTGAAAATCCAGCCGTTTTTCTCAAGCACCTTACAGAGGCCCTAACTCTCTACACCCGCTTGGACCCTGACACCCCCGCAGGCGCAACCATCTTGGCCACCCACTTTATCACCCAATCAGCCCCTGATATCAGAAAAAAACTTAAGCGGGCAGAGGATGGCCCCCAGACTCCCATCCGAGACCTGGTAAAAATGGCCTTTAAAGTCTACAATGCCCGTGAAGATTTGGCAGAGTCCAGCCGACAGGCTCGGATGCACCAAAAGGTGGCCCTCCAAACCCAAGCCCTCATAGCCGCCCTGCGGCCGGCCATCTCCCATGGACAACATCCATGGGACCCGCCGAAGGCAACCCCACAAGGGGCCTGCTTCAAGTGCGGAAAAGAGGGGCACTGGGCTCGCCAATGTCCCAACCCCCGGCCTCCTTCCAAGCCCTGCCCTGGCTGCGGGCTAACAGGCCATTGGAAAAGTGACTGTCCTACGGCCGGCCCTCCCTCAGCGCCTCCACGTGGAGGGCGAACCGACCCGACGGGTCTACCACTCGAGCTCCTGGGATTGGCTGACGACTGACATCACCCGGACTCGAAGACCCCCATCACCCTCGCCGAGCCCAGGGTAACGCTACAGGTAGCGGGTAAGTCCATCTCATTCCTGGTGGACACGGGGGCTACCTATTCGGTCTTGCCTACATATTCCGGGCCAGTTTTTCCTTCCCAGGTCTTGGTTATGGGCATCGACGGTAAGCCATCCTTCCCCTTCCAGACCGGCCCCCTTTCATGTTACATCGAGAGGCTCCCTTTTACTCATTCTTTCTTAGTCATACTGTCCTGCCCGGTTCCTCTGCTAGGTCATGATGTTCCCTTCCAATTAGGGGCCTCTCTCCAACTTGCCAGACTTGATCCTAAGGCCTCCTCCTCTCAACTCCTGCTCCCCCTCCTCCGTCTGGTAGTGGAACCCTCTCCCTCCTCTCTTCCTCCTCCCATCTCCCCCAACCGGATAGACCCCCATGTCTGGGATACATCAAAACCCATAATAGCGACACACCACCCCCCTGTCCTAATCCGTCTTAAAGACCCCTCCAAGTTTCCATCCAGGCCCCAATTCCCCATCTCTGAAACTCATCTAAGGGGCTTGCGACCTATTATCACCAGACTCTTAGATCAGGGGCTCCTCGTCCCCACGGACTCTCCCTGCAACACCCCCATCCTGCCTGTTCGCAAGGCCTCAGGAGATTACTGCCTGGTCCAGGACCTCTGACTGATCAATGAGGCGATAATTCCCCTCCACCCAGTCGTGCCAAACCCATACACTTTGCTCTCCCCTATTCCCCCGTCCACCACCCATTTTACGGTCCTAGATCTCAAAGACGCCTTCTTTTCTATCCCCCTACACCCTGATTCCTACTTCCTTTTTGCTTTCACCTGGACAGATCCGGATACCCAGGCTTCCCGCCAGCTCACCTGGACGGTTCTTCCCCAGGGCTTCCACGACAGCCCCCACCTCTTTGGCCAGGCTCTGGCACGGGACCTCGCTTCCTGCCCTCTCACCCCCAGTATAGTCCTCCAATACGTGGATGACCTCCTCCTCTGTAGCCCATCTCTCAGCCTCTCAAAACAACACACTGCTGACCTCCTCAATTATCTCGGCTCTCGCGGCTATCGGATCTCTCCAACCAAGGCCCAACTGTCTACACCCTCAGTAACCTACCTGGGGATTCACCTTACCCCCACAACAAAGAGCCTGACAGCCGACCGCACCCAGGCCATCCACGACCTCCAACCTCCAGAGACAGCTGACCAGATTCTCTCCTTTCTGGGCCTAATAGGATTTTTCCGACACTGGATCCCTAACTTTGCTCTTCTTGCTAAGCCCCTATATTTAGCTGCTAAGGAAACCCCCCAAGGACTCTTTACCTCTCCCTCCACTGTTCGATGGGCCTTTCTCACCCTCAGAGACACCCTGATATCCTCCCCTCCCCTTTCTCTGCCTAACCCAGACCGTCCTTTCCACCTCTTTGTAGATGAACGGATTGGAATAGCTACTGGACTCCTTGCCCAACCCGTAGCGCCTTCCTATCGCCCCGTGGCCTACCTCTCCAAACAACTTGACCCAACCATTCGGGGATGGCAACCATGCCTCCGAGCTTTGGCAGCAGCAGCCGAGCTGACCAAACAAACACTCAAACTGACCCTGGCCTGCCCGCTGACTGTATTCTCCTCCCACCAACTGGCCGACCTCTTCGGCCATAAGTCTGTCTCTCTCGGGCCCTTCCCGCATCCAGGAATTCCACCTGCTGTTCATTGAAAACCCTGCTATCTCCCTCGACTACCCCCCCACCCCGGCCTAAACCCGGCCTCCCTCTTGCCTATCTCTGATATCGGGACCTCCCCTTTCCACTCCTGCCCCCAAGTCATAGAGGCCCTCAGCCCGCCGAGGGAGGGACTCTTTGATACTCCACTGTTAAACCTGGACCGCACCCTCTTCGTAGATGGCAGCTCAATACTCGGCCCCGACGGACACCGCCGGGCGACCTACACGGTAGTAACCATCTCAACCATTATCGAGGCCAACCGCCTCCCAGAAGGGACAACCTCTCAAAGGTCTGAACTGATAGCACTCACGTGGGCCCTCGACTGCTCTAAGGGCCAAAGGGTCAATATCTATACAGATTCTAAATACGCCTTCCTGATTGCACACAGCCATTCAGCTCTTTGGAGGGAGCGTGGATTTTTGACCACCAAGGGTTCCCCGGTGGTCAATGCCTCCCTCATCGTAAAACTTCTGGAGGCCCTCCAACTGGCTGAGGAGGTGGCAATCATCCACTGTAGGGGCCACCAGTCTCCTTCTAACCCAATAGCACAAGGTAACTCAAAGGCCGACTCCATGGCCCGCGAGCTCACCAAAGAGGCCCCTCCAGCTCCGATCTTGTTCCTCACCACCTCAATCCGACCTGCATACAACCCTCATGAAGAGACAGCCCTACTACCCAAAGGGGGCCACAAGGCCGAAAAAGAATGGATTTTTATGGACAACAAAGTTGCCCTCCCTTCAGCCTAAGCGGCCAGCCTCCTATCAGACATCCATAAGTCCCTACACATTGGCCCAAAGGCGATGTTCCGTTTCCTAGATCCTCTCTTTTACATGCCCGGACTCAGAGATGCCATCTCAAAAACTCACGCGGCTTGCCAGACTTGCGCGTCCGTCTCTCCACAAAGAGGCCTACGGCCCCGAATCCCTACTCACCAGATGCGCGGATACCAACCTGGCGAGGACTGGCAGATTGACTTCACACACATGCCCTGCTATAAACGCTTCCGATATTTGCTCACTCTCGTTGACACCTTTTCAGGTTGGATCGAGGACTTCCCAACGGCCTGAGAAACGGTGGATACGGTCACCACCATCCTTCTCCAAATATCATCCCCCGATTTGGCCTGCCGATCTCCATCCAGTCGGACAACAGACCCGCCTTCGTCTCTCAGGTGGTTCAACAGGTTTCTCCGCAGCCGTATATAAGAAGTCTCTCGGGTGGCGGTGAATCAGATGCTCTTCCACCCATATGCCTTACTACCCACAGAACCCCCCGCTGCCGCCCTCCCCTAACCTCCGGACCGCTGGCAGCCCGACTCCCTTCTGGCGCCCCCGTACAGCAGGAAGTAGCCAGAGACCAAACGTCACCCCATTACACCAAAGAAGTTGGGATGTAAGGCCAGCAGGTCTAGGGAAGGGCCCAGGGAGTCAGACGGAACCCCTGCCAGGGTGGTTGATGCAGCCAGATCCACGAGTGGCATCAGCCCGGGACTTTCCACCTGCTCAGGAAACAGACCCGGGACTTTCCACTCGGCCCCGGTCTTCCCGCTCCCCGAGGGGCGGAACCAACAGCTCTGAGGCTGATGCAACCGACACCTGACATTGCCACAACACCCGAAAGATTACCAAAAAAGGGGGCTGCTTCACACAGCAAGCGCCTCCCCTGTGTCCACCCCTATAAATTTTGTTCGCACCCGTAGCCGGGCATGACTTCTCTGGCCCCTTTCTCTCGGACCAGTGAGCCTCGTCCGGGAGCGTTCCCAAATAAAGCTTGTTTAAGCTCTCCTCCGTTCTTGGTGCCGTTCCTTACAGTATCTGGTTGCCCTGGTAACTTGCAAGAAAAATAATTTTAAAAAGCAGTATAAATGGCAAAATGAGAATGGAAACTAGAATGGCTTCCAAACCTCCCTATTTTTTAATCTCTGCATGAAGAAAATCTATCCTACCCTCTGGAGCTCCAAAGCTCAAATGCTTCTTTAGAGGTTATCCAGGACTCCTGGGAACACCAGAAATGGTAAGAGTCCATATACCCTTTTGCCAGCTATTACTATTTTAAGAGCTCTTTTCCAGTGCTCCAGGAAGATCTGTAACTTTTTTCTGAGGTGCTTCATGGAGTGTTTTCAACCTACAGCCCTATGCATGGGATGTATACTGGCTGCTGCATGAACTATTGCTATTGGCTGTCTTGCTCGACTAAAGGAACAAGCATGATGAGGCTCTATTAGGTTCCTAGGGATGCTATAACAAAGTGCCACAAATTGGGTGACTTAAAACAACAGAAATTTATTCTTTCACAGTTCTGGAGGCTAGAAGTCTGAAATAAAGGTGTTGGCAGGGTCATCTCTCTGAGACTGAATAGAATCCTTCTTTGCCTCTTCCTAGCTTCTGCTGGTGACTGCCAATCCTTGGTACTCTTGGCTTGCAACTGCATCATTTTAATTTCTGCCTCTGTCCTCACATGGCATTCTCCCTGTGTGTCTCTGTCATCACACAGTGTTTTCATCTTCTTAAAAGGACACCAGTTACATTGGATAAGAGCCCGCCCTTTGCTTGTTGACATTTGCAAAGACCCTAATTCCCAATAAGGTCGCATTTACAGGTTACTTGGTGTTAGGACTTCAACATATCTTTTTGTAGGACACAATATAACTCATAACAGAGACCAAATAATAACTCCTATTATCAGGGAATACCATGCCTCAGGAAGTCTACAGTTTGCCTCCTCCAACAACTCAGGTTGCTTTTCATACCTTGGAAACTCAGCACAAGGGATTGACATTGGCAATTCTCGAAGTCTTTCTGCAGAAGGTGAGCTGGAAGAAACTACAATGCTGCACTCAAGAAGCTGGATAAATCCTCTCTGATTTTCACCAATAGTTTACTGGGCATTATCTAAATTTACAAGGATGGATCCAGGGGCTGATTAGTAAAAGCCCTTTGTCCTCTCTACTTTTGTGGCAGCCTTTTTGCCTAGAAATCAAGCACAAGTAAGAGAAAAAGTAGGTGGATGGCAAGGACAGTTTCTCAGATATTGGCAGCAACAGCAACTCAGTTTTGGGAAAATATGGAGAAAGATAAAGAAGACAAAAAGAAATTTAAGACCTCAGTGTTAGCTTTTCAGTTAAAATTATTCACAAAGGAAAGAGACCCTTATCTGAAGTCATCAACTCATAAGAGGGAGTCCCCTAATGTAAAGTCAATATGTCACTATTATAAGAAGATGGGGCCCTGGAGAAATGGATGCCAGAAGAGATTGAAGAATATGCAAGGGATGGAAACCAACTCTGAAGCTTTACAACTGCGTCAAAGAGACTACCCCCCAGGAAATCACACAGGAAATAACTGGCAAGTGGTGCAAACTAATGAGCAAAATTGGCATAATGGGGGAAACTTGGAGCTGAGAATGGGAAATACTTATATGTCTGTTTCTTTTCCCTGCCTTAATCTTTCCCTGGCTGTTCTTATGGATACTGGAGGCACATGTTCTGTATTTTCTAATGATCTTTCTCATTTTTCCTTTACCTATAAAAATATTCAAGTTGTGGGTACCTCTGCACAACATTTTACCTGTTCTTCTCCTCTAAGGTTCCTGTGCAAATAAGTCATCTGTTAGGGGAACATGCTTTTCTTTTGTCTCTTGTTGTGCCTCTTAATCTGATGGGACGGGACCTGATCTGTAAACTAAGGGCTATCATATTCTATACTCTAGATGGAGATTTTGGTAAATATGTCCTTCTGAAACAAAAGAAGGACAGGATAGAGTGACAGTCTCACCTTAAAAAGTGCTGGAAAAACACTCTGAATTATAGGAAATAGATTCATCTTTAAGAATTAGGATTTAGGAATCCTATGAACAAATGACACCTTTAATAAAAAGGATTAATACTAATGTTATAGCTTACAACAAATGAAAACCATGGCCATGGTCACAATATCCTCTCTCTTTAGCTCCAATACAAGAACTAGAACCTGCAATTACATAACTAGAAAGATGGGACATAATAAAAAAAAGGGGGGGGCATTTGCCATGTACCTATAAAGAGGAAGGAAAATTTGACATGAAAGTTCAACTTATAAATTTGTACAAGAAGTTAGTCATTTCTCTGACATATTTTTTCCCGTTGTGGAGCACAGGCTCCAGACACGCAGGCTCAGTAGCCATGGCTCATGGGCCTAGCTGCTCCGCGGCATGTGGGACCTTCCCAGACCGGGTCACGAACCCGTGTCCCCTGCATCGGCAGGCAGACTTTCAACCACTGCGCCACCAGGGAAGCCCTCTCTGACATCTTTTATATCCATCCCTGCTATCTTTTTTTAAAAATAAATTTATTTATTTATGTATTTGGTTGTGTTGGGTCTTTGTTGTGTGCACAGGCGGTGCACAGGCTTCTCATTGGGGTGGCTTCTATTGTTGCAGAGCACGGGCTCTAGGCGTGTGGGCTTCAGTAGTGTGGCACGCAGGCTCAGTAGTTGTGGCTCACGGGCTTTGTTGCTCCGTGGCATGTGGGATCTTCCCAGACCAGGGATTGAACCTGTGTCCCCTGCATTGGCAAGCAGATTCTTAACCACTGAGCCACCAGGGAAGTCCCCTGCTACTATCTTAACCTCTATACCTGCATCTCCTAAATATTTTTCTGTAGGGTACTTATTTTTAGCTTTCTTTTCTCATCTTTAGCTGGGGAATCATGGTTCTTCTTTGTGTTTACCTATGGAGGCTTTCAATATTTGTGGCAATGAATCTCTCAGAGATTTGCCTATTATATATTCTCTAGATATTTATAAAAGAACTTGAAGAAGTTCCTTCGTGGCACATGCTAGTTCAATACGTGAATGATTTATTGATAATTGCTAAGACTTTAAATGCCTATAAAGAAAATGCTTTGGCTTTCTTAATATTTTTAGCTGTTGAAGAACATAAAACCTTCCTAGATAAATTGTAGTATCGTCAAATTGAAGTCAAATATTTGGGACATTTCATATTAGTCAATAGACAAAAGGTAGTTCCATTACAAAGTCAGCCTATTTATAAATGAAGTAAACTACCATGAAAAATAAACCACTCCACCAATTTGGGGAGTTGGTTGGGTATTGCACGCAATGTATCTCTGCATTTTCTGAAAATACTAACCATCTCTTTGAGATGTCACATGATGCATCACCAGAACCTTTACAGTAGTCCAAAGAAGCTAGAGAAACCTTTTAAACACTGAGAGTATAGCCCAATGGTATTAGGAGTTCCTAACTTTGACAAAATATTCCACCTTTTTTGTAATGATAATAAGGGAGCACTTAAGAAAGTGGTGTACTTTCTTAAAAGTTAGGCTCTGATTATAGGCTTATTGCTTACTTTTATGTGTTGTTGGATTCTTTTGTTCTAGAGATGCCAGGATGTTTATAAGCCTTAGCAGCAGTTGGTATTCTAGTTGAAAAGTCTCAGGCTTTGACTCTGGAACATTTAACTTACTTATATGCACCTCATGCTGTTACTGCTATTTTATAAATTCATAAGATACAACATTGTCACTGTGCCACTGGACTAGGTATGAACAAGTCTTATTGTCTAATCCTAATGTTATTCCAGGAAGGTGTAACCTTTTGAACCCAGCTACTCTGTTGCCAAATCCTGACCAAATAGCAGACAATGATTCCCTCACAGTTATAGCCGAAGATATTCAAAGTTTGCCTGACTTATCTGATATTCCTATTCCTAATCTTGATTTAATATTGTTCACTGATAGAATTTGAGTGAGAGACACACAGGGAAATAGAAAAGCATCATATACAGTAGTCAGTCCTCATGAGGTTTTAGAGGCTTATCCTCTCCCAAATATAAAGTCAGCCCAAGAAGTAGAATTCCTAGCTCTCTCTCTCTTTCTTTCTTTCTTTTTTTTTTTTTTTTTACCAGAACATCAGGTAAGTTTATTTCAGATGTAACAGCAATGTTAAAATCAACAAGTTTAAATCTTAACTGCATCAAGTAAACTCAGCTATTTAAGTATTTTTAAAGTTATTCCCTCCAAAAAACTGAGGGAGTTTTTCTTTTCCACCCCATATACCATGGTTTCCCAATAGTTCTATTTTTGGAGGACTTTCAGTTGATGAGTAAACTGCTTTGGGGATATTTCTGAACTTCTTTCTCCAAATGAAAACTAATCTGGACCAATTATATATTGCATAGATTTCTCTGCAGATTCTTTTCTTTAGAACCTAATGCCATTACCATACAATATAATTTTTACCTATTTGCCCCACAGAAAAACTATCTGCCCTGAAAAATATAATGGATATATCCTGTGATCTTCCAGTTAATAGAATTGTTTTGCCTCAATGATAATTTTTATCAAAATAACCAACTGAACATGGGACATTATTTCAGTCTTTACCGACTCATAGGCACACGAACTAGTGCCCAGCTTCTACCTCTTCTACATCCTCCTCTTCCGTAAGTGGATGGAATTATTTCATGTAAGTTTGATGTAGGACAATTCACCCTTTACAAACACAATTTAGGTTAAAGTCAGTGACTAGTGTGGAAAAAGAAACACTAAAATGATAGGGAGCCTACACAGTTCAAAATTTAATATTTTTTCCTCCATAAATAATATGTACTTAATTGTCATGAGGCAGCTATTTGGTTTTCATTAAATACATTTAGGGATACATTCATAGGACTGATTAGATAGTCCAGGTGAAATGGTTATAGAAATAGAGGCAGTGTCATTTCACAAAACTCATTTATATATCAAAATCTATTTTGATATCTGAAGTTTACAAAAAGGCTGAATTTTCAAACTAATTATATCTTCTGTAGCTCAGGCACTCTTCTCTTGGCAAGAGCAAGCTGAAGTTTATCCGTGAAGGTAAAGGTGCTTAATGCTAAACTTTTCTTCTAAGCTTAGATTTGGACTGCTTAAGAAACTGATACCCAAGAAACCAGCATGGTCTTTCTACATTTTTACTATCTTGAGATTATAACCCTATAAGCTCATTTATCAACTATCTTCCTTTTCTATATTATTCTTTGCACTCAGCTAAGACTGTTGAAGTCTACTGTACCTTGTTTTTTTTTTAAAGGGCTTCAAATGCTTGGCTTTTTATTTATTTATTTATTTATTTATTAGTTTTGGCTGTGTTGGGTCTTCATTTCTGTGCGAGGGCTTTCTCTAGTTGTGGCAAGCAGGGGCCACTCTTCATCGCGGTGCACGGGCCTCCCACTATCGCGGCCTCTCTTGTTGTAGAGCACAGGCTCCAGATGCGCAGGCTCAGTAGTTGTGGCTCACGGGCCTAGTTGCTCTGTGGCATGCGGGATCCCCCGAGACCAGGGCTCGAACCCGTGTCCCCTGCATTAGCAGGCAGATTCTCAACCGCTGCACCACCAGGGAAGCCCTGTACCTTGTATTTTTACATTCTCAAATAAGAACTTAAGATTATAAAATGTGCATGAACATTGTGTAAAATAATTTTGTCATTCAACATATATGAAGAGATGAAACTTTTATGCCAGAATTTACATAAGAGGATAAATATTATGAATCAACATTCCTTTTAAAGTCAAATGACAGAAAATGCAAGCCCTGTGCATTGTTTTAAAGTCTAATGAAAACACTTCTTGGGCCACCAGTATTGGCAATGTAGAAAATTTTAAATATTGGAGATGGGATTATGGAGGAAAACATGAAAATTTCAGATGTCTTCTATCTTACAAAAAGTTATCGACCCATCAAAGCCACTCATTATGTGCCAGAAAACGATCTGGCATAAACCAGTCCTGTCAGTAGAGGAGGTCACAGTGACATTTGCGTTATTAGTGCTTCTAGACTTCTACTTTTTTCCAAGAATAGAAGCAATATGTTTAACAATTCCCCCACACCCAAATTCTTAAACTCAATATCACAGGCACAGAATGTAAGCAAATCTGGGATGTTCTCCAACAGATAAGCAATAGCACAGCTATGTTATTCTCAAAAATACTGTCTAGATATTCTTTCCTCTAAAATCAAATGCTCAGTGCACACTTCTAACAGTCTGCATTAGCTGATATTAAATTCATTTGTTGTGCCATAAGTCCATCTAAGCTTCCTTTTAGGTATTTTTTAGTATGTCCAAGAGACAACGCCTGCTTCGGGTTTATTTAGGGGCACTCACCTATGAGGACATCAACTCCATTTTTAAGGTTTGACTACCTATTGTGGGTTTACTGAAGAAAGAGGACAGGAGAAAAAAAAGCAAATCACAACAAACCTCTTTAGGTCAGCTAAAGGCCATATCTCTAGCTGGGATATTAAAAATTAATCTCACCAGCCCACACTCTAAAAGTTAATGCCACTTCTAACAATCAACAGCAAGAAAAATAAACCTGATAACAACCAGCCCACTCATTAGCAAAATTCAGTTTAACTCAAATGCTGAGACAAAAGTATAATACTACCTACTCAAACTGTCCCACCTACCCTCAGCCGCCAGCGAGGAAGGAAGAAATAACTGCTTAACAGAACAAAATGAGCTTAGTATTTCTTACAAGGATAACAATGGTCCAACATCTGAGATAATACTCAGAAGGACAAAAGGTGGAGTGAAGGCAATGTATAGGGATTGGTATCCCACAAAATCTTGAAAAACCCAAAGTACCACAAACACACTAAACTTGTCTATGTGTTAGAGAACACGATATTGCTGCTGCTGCTTTTTGTCCTTTGAATTATACAGTATTTTGTAGACTCTGCCCTTCAGTGTGAAAGCAGGACATTAAAAGAAATGAAATTGACACAAGTTTTTGGGACCATATATCTATGAAACTAGACAGATCTATTTATACCTTCTCCTTCCTACAGTCAAACCACCTCACAAAAATAAGAAAACTAAAACAATCCAAACATGATTAATAAGTCCTTAAAAGTTTAAAACCTTTAGAGGAAAGGGAAAGAGTTTTGAAAGGAGGAAAAACAAGAACAAGGAAGGGGGAAAGCTTTAAAAGAAAGAGGTGGGTGGGGAATCAATGGGCATCTCTTTTATTTGGCGACAAGCAAGTGCAAGAAAGTTCATCTGTAATTTGTTCAGTTGTCTGTCTTTTGCACATGTGCGTTCTGGCCAGAAGGGACTTTGAGGTTTTCCTGCATCTGCGGGCTCTATCCACTTATAGTGACTCTTCTTTGTCTCAATAATCTCAAAGCCAAACTTTCTGTAGAGGTCAATTGCAGACTCATTGCTGATCTGGACATGCAGATAGATGTTGTCAAAAGTGCCAACTTTTTCACAGATGTTTAAGACATGATTTAACATTTTAGTTCCTATTCCTAGCCTTCGGTATGGTGCCAGACACCCTACTGTCATGATGTAAAGTCTCTTCTGATTCTGTGAATGATTCACCCTACAACATACTGCGCCTGCAGCAATATCATTGAAATAGGCAAATTTTGCTAGCTTGCCAACCTCCAGCACATCCTTATAGAACTTGTCATTGTAGCTGACTGGAAAGATGACCTGGTTTAATCTCTACAACTGTTTAATATTGTGTGTTGTCACATCTCCCAGCTCGATCCGCCCTTCCATCTTCTCGGCTTGCTGAGGCTGTTGTTACCACCGATATCAACGCCGTTGTTGTCGCCACCCTGAGCTCTCCACACCCTCAGCTCGGGCCACTCAACCTCACAAGCCGCCCTCCTCGCCTAGGGCAGGGAGCTGAGCTGGTGACGGAGGCCTCGAGAGTCGAGCGCGCCTCTATCTCCACAAGCGCACACGGGGCACTCGCCTCCCGCCCGCCGCCGCCAGCCAGACCCGCCGCTGCGCTGTGAACTTTCACCGGAACTACTAGCTCTTATACAAACTTTTAAATTAGCCACGAATCTTAAGGTGAATATCTATACTGATAGTAAATATGCATTTGGTATCTGTCATGCTATGGAACAAATGTGGAGGAATAGAGGGAACTTTCTCATAGCAGTAGTAACTGAAATATCACACTAGAAACGTAATTGCTGATTTATTAGTCACCCCCGCTTCTCCAACAGATTTCTGAAATTCATTGTAGAACTCATAACAGACAACAACATGACGTATCTAAAGGAAATTAATTTGCACACCAAGCCACAGAAAGGGCTACTTAGGTCTTGACTGGGGAAATTGAAGCCCCATTACTTCTATCCAAGAACTCTTATTTACAATTTCAGAAATACACAACTCCACAAGATTTAGAAAATTGGAAACCAAGGAGAGCTATGAAGAATATCATAGAAATATGGGAATTACACTCTAGGAGTATTTTTGTATCTCACTTATTATATGCTTGGATGGCTTTTTCATGACACCAGCAACCTTATTCAAACAAAAGGAGTATACTGAAAACCTTGGAATTGTACCACATTTGGAATAAGGGTCAAATAATTCAAGAAATAATACAAAGGTGTGCTGCTTGTCAGAAAAATTATTTACAGGAAACACTTAAGGTAAGGCAAATAAGTCTACTGAGGACATTGTTACCTGGGATCTGGTGGCAAATAGACTTTATAGAGTGTCCTAATCCATTTGGGCTGCTATAAGAGAATACTGCACAGACTGGGTGGCTTATAAACAACATAAACTTATTTCTCATGGGTCTGGAGTCTGGGAAGTCCAAGATTAAGGTGCTGGCAGATTCAATGTCAGGTGATGGTCCACTTCTTTTTTCATAAACGGCTTTCTTCTGCTGTGTCCTCATGTGGCATAAGGGGCGAGAGAGCTCTATGGGGTCTCTTTTATAAGGACACTAATTTCATTCATGATGACTCCACCCTCATGCCCTAATTATCTCCCAAAGACCCTCTTCCAAATACCATCACATTGGTGATTAGATTTCAACATAAGAATTTGGGGAGAACACATTCCGTTGATAGCATAGAGCTTTCACCTTCAGAAGGCAGAAGAGATTGATCAGTTATGTTGTATATGATGTCTGGATTGCCAGAAGTGTTCCTAACAGCTAAAGCAGATGCTCAGTGTTTTAAGGACTTACTGAATTATAACATCCCAACCTTTGGAATTTCTGAATATCTGGAGTCTGATAGGGAAAGTCATTTCATTTCTATGGTTATGTAGGAGCTCTGTAAACACTAAACCAATAATTTGCTATACTCTTTATCATACTCAGTCTTCTGGACAAGAAGAACAAATGAACTATAAAGAATTCTTTGACTAAATAATATCAAGCCATCAGCTTACAATGGCCCAGAGCTTCACCTTTGGTTTTATTAAAAATAAGGTCAACTTCCTCTGGCAGGCATGATATTTCTCCCTTTGAGTTATTGTTTGGAAGATTTATGAACTTAGAGTTTAAGTATAATCCCTTATCTGATATAATGGAAAAAACTCATGATCAAATATAAAACTTAGAGGGTTTGCTGTTTTTCTGGCCACACTACACTAGTGTGTGTGGCCAGATGCTGGAAAAATTCCCCTGAAGAGGTGTGCCATTGATATCGACCAGGAAATAAAGTCTATATCAGAAAAAGGATTGTCACAACTGTTATGTAAATAAGCTAAAGACAGCCCCTATATTTACTTATTCACAACAGGCTTGGACCATAAGCTCAAAAGCCTACCAGTACCAAACTCAAATTTTACACATCCAATTTTTATTTCATTTTATTCAGTGTTGGGACTTTTTTAATTTAATTTTTATTTTATGCTGGAATATAGTTGTTTTATAAGGTTGTGTAATGTTCAGGTGTACAGCAAATTAGTTCAGTTATATGTATACATATATCCATTCTTTATCAAATTCCTTTCCCATATAGGTTATTACGGAATTTTGAGTAAAGTTCCCTGTGCTATGCAGTAGATTCTTGTTGGTTATCTATTTTATATATAGTAGTGTGTCTATGTTAATCCCAAGCTCCTAATTTATTCCTCCCACTCACCTTTTCCCTTTGGTAACCATAAGTTTATTTTCTAAGTCTGTGAGTCTGTTTCTGTTTTGTAAATAAGTTCATTTGTATCATTTTGAAGATTCCACATATGAGTGATATCATATGATATCTATCTCTGTCTGATGTACTTCTTTCTAGGTCCATCCACGCTATTGCAAATGACATTATTTCGTTCTTTTTAATGGCTGAGTAACCTTCCATTTTATATGTGTCCCCTATGGTTTTTTTAAAGATATATTTTTTTAATCTTTATTGGAGTATAGTTGCTTTATAATGTTGTGTTAGTTTCTGCTGTACAACAAAGTGAATCAGCTATATGTATACATATATCCCCATATCCCCTCCCTCTTGAGCCTCCCTCCCACCCTCCCTATCCCACCCCTCTAGGTTGTCATAAAGCATCGAGCTGCCCAATTTTATTTTATTTTTTTGGCCACAACTTGTGGCATGAGGGGATCTTAGTTCTCTGACCAGTGATGGAACCTGTGCCCCCTGCATGGGAAACGTGGAGTCTTAACCACTGGACCAGCAGGGATGTCCCTATACCATATCTTCTTTATCCATTCTTCTGTAGATGGACATTTAGGTTGCTTCCAATGTCTTGGCTATTGTAAATAGTGCTGCAGTGAACATTGGGGTGCATGTATCTTTTTGAAGTATGGTTTTCTCCAGATATATGCCCAGGGATGAGATTGCTGGATCATATGGTAGCTCTATTTTTAGTTTTTTAAGGAACCTCCATACTGTTTTCCATAGTGGCTGCACCAATTTACATTCCTGCCAACAGTGTAGGAGGGTTCCCTTTTCTCCACACCCTCTCCAACATTTATTGTTTCTAGACTTTTTGATGATGGCCATTCTGACTGGTGTGAGGGGATAACCTCATTGTAGTTTTGATTTGCATTTCTCTAATAATTAGCGAACTTGAGCATCTATTCATGTGACTTTTGGCCATCTGTATGCCTTTAAAAACTTTTTCTTTGAGATATCTCATCCATTTTATTTGAATAAATATAAAATTTGATGTTACACTGTATTGCTAAGAATGTTAAACAATGACTTTAAAATTAATTTTAAAAAATTTATACAATGTTTAAAGGTTGCACTCCATTTAGTTATTATAATATGTTGGCTATATTCCCTGTATTGTACAATACATCCTTGTAGCCTATCTTACACCCAGTAGTTTGTACCTTCCACTCCCCCACGCCTATATTGTGTATGTCTTCTTTGGAGAAATGTCTGTTTAGGTCTTCTGCCCATTTTTTGATTGGGTTTTTGTTTTTCATACTGAGCCACGTCAGCTGTTTGTATATATTGGAGATCAATCCCTTGTCTGTTGCTTCACTTGCAAATAATTTCTCCCATCCTGTGGGTTGTCTTTTGGTTTTGTATATGGTTGCCTTTGCTGTGCAAAAGTTTTTAAGTTTAATTAGGTCCATTTTGTTTATTTTTGTTTTTATTATCATTACTCTAGGAGGTGGATCCAAAAAGATATTGCTGTGATTTATATCAGAAAGTGTTCTGCCTATGTTTTCCTCTAAGAGTTTTATAGGATGTGGTCTTACATTTAGGTTTAATCCATTTTGAGTTTATTTTTGTGTATGGTGTTATAGAATGTTCTTATTTCATTCTTTTACATGTAGCTGTCCAGTTTTCCCAGCACCACTTATTGAAAAGACTGTCTTTTCTCCATTGTATATTCTGGCCTCCTTTGTCACAGATTAGGTGACCATAGGTGCATGGGTTTATCTTTGGACTTTCTATCCTGTTCCATTGATCTATATTTCTGTTTTTGTATCAGCACCATACTGGTTTGATGACTGTAGCTTTGTAGTATAGTCTGAAGTCAGGGAGCCTGATTGCTCCAGCTCTATTCTTCTTTCTCAGGATTGCTTCAGCTATCTGGGATCTTTTGTGTGTACAAACAAATTAAAAAATTTTTTTGTTCTAGTTCTGTGAAAAATGCCATTGGTAATTTGATGGCGATTGCATTGAATCTGTAGATTGCCTGGGTAGTATAGTCATTTTGACAATATTGATTCTTCCAATCCAAGAACATGGTGTATCTTTCCATCTGCTTGTTTCACCTTTGATTTGTTTCATCAGTATCTTATATTTTTCTGAATACAGGTCTTTTGCCTCCTTAGGTAGATTTATTCCTATGTATTTTATTCTTTTTGATGCCATGGTAAATGGGATTGTTTCCTTAATTTACCTTTCTGATATTTCATTGTTAGTATATAGGAATGCAAGAGATTTCTGTGTATTAATTTTGTATCCTACAACTTTACCAGATTCATTGATGAGCTCTAGTAGTTTTCTGGTAGCATCTTTAGGATTTTTCTATGTACAGTATCATGTCAACTGCAAACAGTGACAGTTTTACTTCTTCTCCAATTAGGATTCCTTTTATTTCTTTTTCTTCTCTGACTGCTGTCGCTAGGACTTCCAAAGCTATGTTGAATAAAAGTGGTGAGAGTGGACATCCTTGTCTTTTTCCTGATCTTAGAGGAAATGCTTTCAGCTTTTCACCGTTGAGTGTGATGTTAGTTGTGGGTTTGTCATATATGGCCTTTATTTTGTTGAGGTATGTTCCCTCTACTCCCACTTTCTAGAGAGTTTTTATTGTAAATGGGTGTTGAATTTTGTCAAAAGCTTATTCTGCATCTATTGAGATGATCATATGATTTTTATTCTTCAATTTGTTAATGTGGTGTATCACACTGATTGATTTGCAGATATTGAAAAATCCTTGCATACCTGAGATAAATCCCACTCGATCATGGTGTATGATCCTCTTAATGTATTGTTGGATTTAGTTTACTAGTATTTTGTTAAGGATTTTTGCATTTATGATCATCAGGTTTTCTTTTTTTGTAGTATCTTTGTCTGGTTTTAGCATCAGGGTTAATTATGGTGGCCTCACAGAATGAGTTTGGGCGTGTTCCTTCCTCTGCACTTTTTGGGAATAGTTTCAGAAGGATAGGTGTTAACTCTTCTCTAAATGTATGATAGAAATTGCCTGTGAAGCAATCTGGTCCTGGACTTTAGTTTGTTTGGAGTTTTTTTTTTTTTTTTGCGGTACGTGGGCCTCTCACTGTTGTGGCCTCTCCCGTTGCGGAGCACAGGCTCCAGACACGCAGGCTCAGCAGCCATGGCTCATGGGCCCAGCTGCTCCGGCACGTGGGATCTTCCCGGCCCGGGGCACGAACCTGCGTCCCCTGCATCGGCAGGCGGACTCTCAACCACTGCGCCACCAGGGAAGCCCCTGTTTGGAGTTTTTAAATCACAGTTTCAATTTCAGTACTTGTGATTGGTCTGTTTATAATTTCTATTTCTTCCTCTTCAGTCTTGGAAGATTCTACCTTTCTAAGAATTTGTCCATTTCTGTTAGGTTGCCCATTTTCTTGGCATATAGTTGCTTGTAGTAGTCTCTTATGATCCTTTGTATTTCTGTGGTTTCAGTTGTAGCTTCTCCTTTTTCATTTTGTTTTATTATATTTTATCTTATTTATTTTATTTTATTTTTATTTTTTTATGCCATGCTGCATGGCTTGGGGGAGCTTGGTTCCCTGACCAGGGATCCAACCTGGGCCCTCAGCAGTAAGAGCACAGAGTTCTAACCACTGGACCACCGGGGATTCTCTATTTCTAATTTTATTGAGTTGAGCCCTCTTCCTCTTTTTCTTGATGAGTCTGGCTAAAGGTTTATCAATTTTGTTTATCTTTTCAAAGAACCAGCTTTTAGTTTCATTGACCTTTTGTATTGTTTTCTTCATCTCTATTTCATTTATTTCTGCTCTGATCTTTGAAATTTCTTTCTAAAAACTTTGGGTTTTATTCATTCTTTTTTCTTTAGTTGCTTTAAGTGTAAGGTTGGGTTATTTATTTGAGATTTTTCTTGTTTCCTGAAGTAAGATTGTATTACTATAAACTTCCCTCTTAGAACTGCTTTTGCTGGGTTCCATAGGTTTTGAATCATCACTTTTTCATTTTCATTTGTCTCTAGGTATTTTTTTGACTTCCTTGCTGATTTCTTCAGTGATCCATTGTTTGTTTAGTAGCATATTGTTTAGCCTCCACATGTTTGTGTTTTTTAAAGTTTTTTTCTTTTAGTTGATTTTTTTTTTAAAAATAAATTTATTTATTTATTCATTTATTTAATTTTTGGCTGCATTGGGTCTTCGCTGCTGCATGTGGGCTTTCTCTAGTTGCAGTGAGCGGGGGCTACACTTTGTTGCACAGTGCAGGCTTCTCATTGTGGTGGCTTTTCTTGTTGCAGAGAACAGGCTCTAGGCACACAGGCTTCAGTATTTGTGGCACACGGGCTTCAGTAGTTGTGGCTCATGGGCTCTAGAGCGCAGGTTCAGTAGTTGTGGTGCATGGGCTTAGTTGCTCCGTGGCATGTGGGATCTTCCTGGACCAGGGCTCGAACCCATGTCCGCTGCATTGGTAAGCGGATTCTTAACCACTGCACCACCAGGGAAGCCCCTTTTAGTTGATTTCTAATCTCATAGAGTTGTGGTTGGAAAAGATGCTTGATATGATTTCCAATTTTCTTAAATTAACCGAGGCTTGCTTTGTGGCCCAGCATGTGGTCAATCCTGGAGAATGTTCCATGTGCACTTGAGAAGAATATGTATTCTGCTGCTTTTGGATGGAATGCTCTATAAATATCAATTAAGTCCATCTGGTCTAATGTGTGATTTAAGATCTGTGTTTCCTTATTGATTTTCTGTCTGGATGACCTGTCCATTTGGGTAAGTGGGGTGTTAAAGTATCCCATTATTATTGTGTTCCTGTCAATTTCTCCTTTTATGACTGTTAACATTTGCCTTATATATTGAGGTGCTCTTATGTTGGGTGCATATATATATTTACAATTCTTATATCTTCTTGGATTGATCCTTTGATCATTATGTAGTGTCCTTTTTTTGTCTCCTGTAGCAGTCTTCATTTTAAAGTCTATTTTGTCTGATATGAGTATTGCTACTCCAGCTTTCTTTTGATTTCCTTTTGCATAGAATACCTTTTTCCATCCCCTCACTTTCAGTCTGTATGTGTTCATAGATCTGAAATGGGTCTCTTGTAGATAGCATATATACAGGTCTTGTTTTTGTACCCATTCAGCCAGTCTATGTCTTTTGGTTGGAGCCTTTAATCCATTTACATTTAAGGTAATTATTGATATGCACATTCCTATTGGCATTTTGTTAATTGTTTCAGATTTGTTTTTATAGGTCTTTTTCTTCCCTTCCTCTTTCATTCTCTCCTCTTGTGATTTGATGAATATCTTTTGTGTTGTGTTTGGATTGTTCTTCCTTTTTTTGTGTGTATCTATTGTAGAGTTTTCGTTTGTGGTTACCATGAGCTTTTGATATAGCAGTGTGCATATATATATATATATATATATATATATACATATATCCATATATACAAGATTTTTTAAAGTTTCTGGTCTCTTAATTTCACATGCATTTCCCATACCCTACTTTTGTACTCTCTTCTCAGAATTGCTGGTTTTGACATCATATCTGTGTGTGGATGATTTCCTATCTTTACTGTACATTTGCTTTTACCAGTGAGCTTTCCCATTCGTAACTTCTTGTTTCTATTTGTGGCCTTTTCTTTCTGCCTATAGTAGTTCCTTTAGCATTTGTTCTAAAGCTGGTTTGGTGATGCTAAATTCTCTTAGATTTTGCTTGTCTGTAAAGCTTTTGATTTCTCCGTTGAATCTGAATGAGAGCCTTGCTGGGTAGAATATTCTTGGTTGTAGGTTTTTCCCTTTTATCCCTTTAAATATATCATGCCACTCCCTCCTTTCCTACAGAATTTCTGCTGAAAAATAAGCTGATAATCTTATGGGGATTCCCTTGCATGTTATTTGTTGCTTTTCCCTTGTTGCTTTTATTTTATTTTATTTTTTATTTTTTATTTTTTTTTTTTGCTGCACTATGTGGCTTGCAGGATCTTAGTTACCTGACCAGGGATTGAATCCGGGCCCTGGCACTGATAGCACCAAGTCCTAACCACTGGATGACCAGGGAATTCCCCCCTGTTGCTTTTAATATTTTCTCTTTGTCTTTAATTTTTGTCAATTTTACCAATATGTGTCTTGGCGTGTTCCTCCTTGGGTTGTCCTGTATGGGACTCTCAGTGTTTCCTGGACTTGAGTGTTTCCTTTCCCATGTTAGGGAAGTTTTTGGCTATTATCTCTTCAAATATTTTCTCAGGCCCTCTCTCTCTCTCTTATCCTTCTGGGACCCCTATAATTCGAATGTTGGTGCCTTTAATGTTGTCCCAGAGGTCTCTGAGACTGTCCTCATCTCTTTTCATTCTTTTTTCTTTATTCTGTTCTGCTGCAGTGATTTCCACCAATTTGTCTTCCTGCTCTCGTATTCATTCTTCTGCTTCATTTTTACTGCTATTGATTCCTTCTAGTGTGTTTTTCATTTCAGGTATTGCATTGTTCATCTCTGTTCTTTATTTCTTCTAGGTCTTTGTTAAATATTTCTTGTATCTTCTCAGTCTGTGCCTCTGTTCTTTTTCCGAGATCTTGTATCATCTTTACTATCATTACTCTGAATTCTTTTTCAGGTAGGTTACCTATCTGCACTTCACTTAGTAGTTCTTCTGCAGTTTTGTCTTGTTCCTTCATCTGGAACATATTTCTCTGTCATCTCATTTTTTTCTAACTTTCTGTGTTTGTGGTCTTTGTTCCACAGGCTGCAGGTTTGTGGCTCCTGTTGATTCTGATGTTTGTCCCCTGGTAGGTGAGGTTGAGGCTTGTGCAGGCTTCCTGGTAGGAAGGACTGGGGTCTGCCCATTAGTGGGTGGAGCTCGGTCTTGTCCCTCTGGTGGGCAGGGCTGTATCAAGGAGTGTGTTTAGAAGTGGCTGTGGCTTCAGGATGACTTTAGGCAGCCTGTCTGCTGATGAGTGTGGCTGTGTTCCCACCCTGTTGGTTGTTTGGCCTGAGGCGTCCCAACACTGGAGCCTGCAGGCTGCTGGGTGGGGCCAAGTCTGGTGCCAATGTGGCGACCTCTGGGAGAGCTCACTCCAGTGAATATTCCCTGCCACCAGTGTCCTTGTCCCCACAGTAAGCCACAGCTGACCCCCACCTCCCCAGGAGACTCTCTAAGACCCACAGGTAGGTCTGGCCCAAACTCCTATGGAGTCACTGCTTTGCCCTGGGTCCCAGTGCATGTGAAACCTTGTGTGCACCCTCCAAGAGTGCAGTCTCTCTTTCCCCCAAGTCTTGTGGAGCTCCTGCGTTAAGGTTCCACTGGCCTTCAAAGCCAAATGCTCTGGGGGCTCCTCATCCTGATGCCAGACCCCCAGGCTGGGGAGCCTTACCTGGGGCTCAGAACTCTCATTCCTGCGGGAGAACTTCTGCGATGTAATTATTTTCCAGTTTGTGGGTGGCCCACTTAGCAGATATGAGATTTGATTGTATCACACATGCTCCCCTCCTACCATCTCATTGTGACTTCTTTGTCTTTGAATGTAGAATATCTTTTTTGGTAGATTCCAGTCTTTTTTGTTGATGGTTGTTCAGCAGTTAGTTGTGATTTTTGTGTTTTTGTGAGGAGGTGAGCTCAAGTCCTTCTACTCCACCATCTTGACTCCACCACTTCCAATTTTTAAAAATTATAGAGCAACTAAGCAGATTTTTAGCCATGAGGAGACTTCCTACTTCATATACCTCACAAAACTGCATCCAACATCTGTTAGATGTAGACAAAAACTAACCCTATAGCTATAAAAGAACTCAAGCTGATGCTACCTATTGAGGTTTTCTGACCCAGAGACTCCCCATCTTACTGCTGAGTGACTTTGCCTAGGTACATATCCCCTTCTTTGATTCTGCTCTCCCCTGAGTGTTCCCTTGCCTTCTTCCCTTTCTGGGTAGTGGACTGGCATGGCTCTCTCTGGAAGGTCATGTGCTGTGAAGGACTTCTCTCATACAACCTGTTCAATTGGCACCCAAATTAAGCTCGTTATGTGCTACCATCACCTCATGGTCTTATCTCAAAATCCTTGAGCTCACTATATGTGGTGATAAGGACAGGATTCCCATGATGATCAAGGAATTGACATGGGCCCTAGCCTATCAGTAAGACAGTCAATTATCAAGTAGTTCATTGAAAGCCTTAAGTAATTGGGACTCAAAATTGGAATAACTCTAAGTCTTTTTGGCATGGCATTGCTCTTTGTTGTACTTCACTCTATATTTTTTTTGTGATTTTCCCTTTTATCTCATTAGCTTGGCCAAGCAGTAGCACCAGGAGTTGAGTGAATGCATAACATTAAAACTGACTTTTGTGGTCAGAGGTGTCAATCAGCCAGAGGATATCAGCCCACACAACTGGGTCCCTCACTAGGCAGGTGCTGGAAGTTGTAAGACCTGTGGGCCTGAATAGGAAAAGGGGAGAAGTTCGTGCTTCTAGACTAAGGGTGAGCTGCCTGTATCCCCTTAACAGGCTATCATAAGAGCTCTCCTTAGCCAGGCTGGTGATTTGGGGTACTCTGAATTGAGAGGATGTCCTTGTCACGGGGACTGTTATGGCAAGCAAAGGAGCTGATAAGGCAGACATTAGGCCAAGGCTGTTCTATTAAGCACAGTTAGGGGAGAGCTTTTGCAAATAACTAGCATGCCTCTGCTGTTGTGACACTCAATTATGCTGTTGCAGGTGTTGTCATTCTAGTCCTTCCCCAGAGGGATATGGAGATCCCAACTCTTGGAGTGAGCTGGCTAAAGCATTTCTTAAAATGACTAAAGACAAGGAAATATATAATCCTGCCCCTTCCAGGACTCTGAAAAAGGTCATTGTCCTGCTGAACAGGTGTTCTAAACCACAAGTCTCATGCTAAGCCTTGCTCTAGGCAGCTTCTCACCAGCATGCCACCTGAAAAGGAGGTAGAAGCCCAAACTTTCTAGAGAGACTAGATGGAGGGGAAGACCCTGGGAAGGAGGACTAGTGCTCTCTAGAAGAAAAGGCAGCATGATGTCACCATAATAGTGACTGGGATAATTTGCCCTCTGCTTTACTGGTGACAACTCACAAAGTAATAAAAACAAGAAAGACAAAATGGGAGGGCCAAAAACCAGAAACTGGTTTTCACTTGGTGTAGGAGATACATCCTCTCTCTCACCCTGAGGCCTAGTCTCTTCTTAATGACCTAGCTCAGGAACCAGATGAAAAAGTGCTGCCTGGGTACATGGGATGTTTCTGGTAAGGAGAAATTTCCACCTAATGAGAGCTGAACTAAACAGCTGGCTGCTGTAGTATGAGATGAAAAAAATGGTATCCTTGTTAAAGGATCCTGCACAATTAGTGTGTAAGGTTGTAATGGTCCCAGGGGAAACTTTGAACCCTAGTTCAAATTTATACTTTGTTGATGTGAATTTTTATGGCTTGGAAGGCTTCACACTCTATGTTAGGCCTACAGTGGCCTGGGCCAACTATCAGTGGAAAATGTTAGCCAAGGTTAACCCTCTCCTCCACCAGTTGGGGAGGTTGGAGTGGCCTTATCAGGCAATACATGGTGTGTCACATGATGACATGGCAAGTCCAGAGGAGGCTGAATTGAGTCCTAAATCCACCCAGTTGTTTCTCAGGAAGACTCTTGACAAATATAAGTCTTCTTTAGTGGCAATGACTAATGCTAAAGCATTAAAGAGGACATAGGTGCCCTGGATTGATTGATTGATTCATTCATTCATTATTTATTTACTTAAAAGACCAGGTTTTATTATTTATTTATTTTTGGCTGTGTCAGGTCTTAGTTGCGCCACACAGGATCTTTTGTGGCTCTTTGTTGTGGCGCACAGGCTTCTCTCTAGTTGTGGTGTACGGGCTCCAGAACATGTGGGCTCTGTAGTTGTGGCAAGTGGGCTGTCTTGTTGTGGTGCATGGGCTCAGTAGTTGAGGCATGCAGGCTTAGTTGTCTCAAAGCATGAGGGATCTTAGTTCCCCTACCAGGGATCGAACAGGCGTTCCCTGCATTGCAAGATGTATTCTTAACCCCTGGACCACCAGGGAAGTGCCTCCCTGGATTTAATAGAAACTCAAGAAAGACTAACTCAGAATCAAGTGTTGCCTGTTACAAAAAACACCCCATTGGGTCCAAATCAAAATTACTGTCAACAGTGAGATCACCTTCCTCCTAGGCCAAACAGACCATCTACAGCTAGGCCTTTGTTTGAGCATGAGCTTTGAGATAAATAAGAGAGGTTATACTGCAACCCAAGGAACAGGAGGGTCCCAAATTGAATAACCTCTGGTAAATAGGTGCAACAATTACAATACTTACTAGAGTTAGATTACAACCGATAACTGGCTTCCCCGTTGGGAGTAGCTTTACCTCCATACTTGCTCCTAATCTCTGCCAGTGACAGGGACCTGCTACACAGGGATCTAGTGGTCATGGAAGTGCCCCCTTCTGGCAGAAAATTACCCTTTTACCACATTAACTGTGGTTTCAGTTCCAAAATATAATCAATACTGGCTGGGCTGGCTCTGTTGGACATGAGTACCCATATCTCCCTAACCCCAGGAAGCAGTCATGTTTTAAAGGGATCTCCTCTCCCCAGGAGGTGACCAGCTTGGGAAGAATATTAATTAAAAGGGAAGTTACCTGATTAAATATTAAAATCGGTTCTGTTATTGCTAAAAGATGCTTCTCTCCTAGTTATTCCCCATCCCACCGCCACCATCTTTATTCCTCCACTATGGGAATGGACCGTTTTAGTCAGCAGTTAACCTCATGGAACAAGCCTAAGGCTTTTACACTGTTGTTGGGCATCACCCAGTAAGAACCAGTTAACCTTCTTCTACTGGTATGGGTGGTGAAGTTGCTACAGTACAAGCTAAGGCGAGGCACAGAAAGATTACGGCTTCTCATAGCTGACTTAGTTAAAGAAGGGACACTGATTCTTACTACGTTTGAATTCTTTAGCATCGCCTGTGCTTAAAGCCACAACTAATGAGTAGAGGATAACTATAGACTATAGAGAGTTAACAAAGATATTCCCTTTATTAGAGCACCTCTACTAGATATTGTCATCTTAATGGATGACATTTAAAACAATGTGGGTAAAATGGTTTACAGTTATAGACTTAGCTAACATGTTCTATTCTATAAACATTTCACAGGAGTCAACCATAACTTACCTTCACCTTTGTAGGTCAGCTGTACACTTTTTTTCCAGTTGCCTATAGGGTATTTAAATAGTCCTGCACCATCTTTGTAGGCACGACCTAAATGCCTTACCCACTTGCACTAGAAACCCAACTTTGGCATTATATCAATGACACCCTTCTCATCGGACCTAACACTGTCTCACAGGTCATTAAAACTGTGAGCAAGCACCTCAGTGAGAGGGAATGGACAGTTGCCCCACATAAGATACAAGGCCCCTCTCTGCTAAATTTGGGGGCTATATTTGGAACTTAGAAGGGGAGCTATTCCCAAGTTGATAAAAGATAAGAACCTAGCACTCAAACCTCCCACATTGGTAAAGGAGGCCCAAGATTTGGAAAGAATATTTGGATTTTGGTGCCAACACATTCCTCCCCTCCAATGTTGGTCTTTGTTTATCAAGAAACCTACAAATCTTTCACCTTTCAGTGAAGACCTGAGCAAAAACAGGCACTAAGGACGCTAATAAACTAAAGGAGGCTATTACTTTGGCAGTCCCACTAGTGCCTCAAGGACACAACTTATAATTAGAAGTTTGGGCCAATCCAAAAATTGCTTTCCGGAGCCTCTGGACCAAAAGGACATGTAAATAACTATGCATAAGCTTTTGGTATAAGAAGCCCCCAGACCTGGGTCAAAGGTATTCACCAGTAGAGAAACAACTCCTGGTGACATACTGGGCACTTATTGAAATTTAAGGCCTTACTGGGGAACAGCCAAGTAAGGATCAAGAGAAACCTAGCCTCATAGGAGTTTCACAACTCCAAGAGGAAATAGCCATATACTCTGCCATTGAGGATAACTTGCCAAAGTCCCAAGAAATGTCCCCACTTCTTGCTCGATGGGGACTGGTAGGAGGATGGTCAGTACTCTCAAAATGAGAAAAACAATGGTCTGTCTTTACCAATGAAGTGAGCATGGGGTATAAGGGAGTCAGACAATGGACAACCACAGCTTATCATCCTGATCCAAACACTCCAATTTCCATAAGGGGGATAGATAAAGTGCCCAATAGCCTGAGCTGCATGTAATACCACTAGCACTAAATCATGCCTTTGATAAACATTTTCCTAAGGTTCTAAGTTTACCAACTCTTGGGTGATGGCTAATGGGCTAACAACTAACTTCATCAGGACTTCAACAATATCATAGCTGGAAAATACAAGGTTGAGACATTTGGGGGTAAAGTGATATGAGAAAAAATTACCACATCGGTTCCTATTCTATCCATCTTGGTATACCATATCTCACCTCATACCAAACAAGACATGGAAGAGGGATGATACAATACCAAAACCGATTAACTAACCAGACCACTGAAACAGATAAGCTTCTTGAAGGACAGAGAGTCCCCAGAACTTTGGGACTAGTCACCCTACACCTTCTACTGGTATGCACCCAAGAGGCCAGGGTATTTGAGTATTATGGGGTTATGAAAATGGATAGCTAATACAAGAGTTGACCTACTAGAAAGACATTTACACAGGGCCATTAGAGACTGTACCAAGTGCCCAAAATCTAAACACTGGAGAAATTTTTAGAGGAGAACAGCCACAACAGAACTGGCAAATCAACTTCACTGGGCCTCTTCCTGCCGCAGCAAGAGTCATTAAATATGCCTTAACAATGGTAAATACCCACACAGACCTTCTACTGGCTTATTGTGTAAGGCACCAGTCTTTCCTAATATTACTGAGAGGTTAATAAAACAGCTTTTACAGCCTTTGGGAGTGTTACACACTCAGATCAAAGCTCCAACATCACTGAAAAGCATACGCAACAATAGGCATTACAAAATAACATTGCTTGTGTTTTTCACCTACCCTATCATCCTACATGAGCAGATACCATGCAAAGACAAAACGGGCTTTTAAAACAATTAGAAATGAAAAAGGAGAAGTAACAACTGACACTGCAGAAATACAAAAGATCATGAGAGATTACTACAAGCAACTCTATGCCAATAAAATGGACAACCTGGAAGAAATGGACAAATTCTTAGAAATGCACAACCTGCCAAGACTGAATCAGGAAGAAATAGAAAATATGAACAGACCAATCACAAGCACTGAAATTGAAACTGTGATTAAAAATCTTCCAACAAACAAAAGCCCAGGACCAGATGGCTTCACAGGTGAATTCTGTCAAACATTTAGAGAAGAGCTAACACCTATCCTTCTCAAACTCTTCCAAAATATAGCACAGGGAGGAACACTCCCAAGCTCATTCTACAAGGCCATGCTCACCCTGCACTGACTCTCCAAGTGGGGAGAGTGTTAGTAAAGTGTCTGGAATGGTGAACCCGAATACCAGGGGATGAAAACTGAGATGCATTTAAAAACGTTTCCCACTCACACGGTGGACCATACTCTGGGTTTCCCATGCATGTTTTAGCTGAAGGAAGAATCCCTTGTAACTGGAGAGTTGGGACCCATGGAATGGGTACCATGCAGTATGACTTCAAAAGGCCTGATACCAAAACCAGACAAGGACGTCACAAAGAAAGAAAACTACAGGCCAATATCACTGATGAATATAGATGCAAAAATCCTCAACAAAATACTAGCAAACAGGATCCAACAGCACATTAAGAGGATCATACACCATGATCAGGTGGGGCTTATTCCAGGAATGCAAGGATTCTTCAATATATGTAAATCAATCAACGTGATGCAGTATATTAACTAATTGAAAGAGAAAAACCATATGGTCATCTCAATAGATGCAGAGAAAGCTTTCTAAAAAATTCAACACCCATTTATGATTAAAAAAAACCCTGCAGAAAGTAGCATATAGGGAACTTTCCTCAACATAATAAAGGCCATATATGACAAACCCACAGCCAACATCATCCTCAATGGTGAAAAACTGAAAGGATTTCCACTAAGATCAGGAAAAAGAAAAGGTTGCCCACTGTCACCACTCTTATTCAACATAGTCTTGGAAGTTTTAGCCACAGCAGTCAGAGAAGAAAAGGAAATAAAAGGAATCCAAAAAGGAAAAGAAGTAAAGTTGTCACTGTTTGCAGATGACATGATACTATACATAGAGAATCCTAAATATTCTACCAGAAAACTACCAGAGCTAATCAACGAATTGGGTAAAGTAGCAGGATACAAAATTAATGCACAGAAATCTCTGGCATTCCTATACACTAATGATGAAAAATCTGAAAGTGAAATCAAGAAAACATTCCCATTTACCACTGCAACAAAAAGAATAAAATATCTAGGAATAAACCTACCTAAGGAGACAAAAGACCTGTATGCAGAAAATTATAAGACACTGACGAAAGAAATTAAAGATGATACAAATAGATGGAGAGATATACCATGTTCTTGGATGGGAAGAATCAACATTGTGAAAATGAATCTACTACCCAAAGCAATCTACAGATTCAATGCAATCCCTATCAAACTACCACTGGCATTTTTCACAGAACTAGAACAAAAAATTTCACAATTTGTATGGAAACACAAAAGATCTCGAATAGCCAAAGCAATCATGAGAACGAGAAACGGAGCTAGAGGAATCAGGCTCCTTGACTTCAGATTATACTACAAAGCTACAGTAATCAAGACAGTATGGTACTGGCACAAAAACAGAAAGATAGATCAATGGAACAGGATAGAAAGCCCAGAGATAAAACCACACACATGTGGTCACCTTATCTTTGATAAAGGAGGCAGGAATGTACAGTGGAGAAAGGACAGCTTCTTCAATAAGTGATGCCGGGAAAACTGGACAGGTACATGTGAAAGTATGAGATGAGAACACTCCCTAACACCATACAGAAAAATAAGCTCAAAATGGATTAAAGACCTAAATGTAAGGCCAGAAACTATCCAACTCTTAGAAGAAAACATAGGCAGAACACTCTATGACATAAATCACAGGAAGATCCTTTTTGACCCACCTCCTAGAGAAATGGAAATAAAAACAAAAATAAACAAATGGGACTGAATGAAACTTCAAAGCTTTTGCACAGCAAAGGAAACCATAAACAAGACCAAAAGACAACCCTCAGAATGGGAGAAAATATTTGCAAATGAAGAAACTGACAAAGGATTAATCTCCAAAATTTACAAGCAGCTCATGCAGCTCAATAACAAATAAACAAACAACTCAATCCAAAAATGGGCAGAAGATGTAAATAGACATTTCTCTAAAGAAGATATACAGACTGCCAACAAACACATGAAAGAATGCTCAACATCATTAATAATTAGAGAAATGCAAATCAAAAGTACAATGAGATATCACCTCACACCAGTCAGAATGGCCATCATCAAAAAATCTAAAAACAATAAATGCTGGAGAGGGTGTGGAGAAAAGGGAACACTCTTGAACTGCTGGTGGGAATGTGAATTGGTACAGCCACTATGGAGATCAGTATGGAGGTTCCTTAAAAAACTACAAATAGAACTACCATATGACCTAGCAATCCCACTACTGGGCATATACCCTGAGAAAACCGTAATTCAAAAAGTGTCATGTACCAAAATGTTCATTGCAGCTCTATTTACAATAGCCCGGAGATGGAAACAACCTAAGTGTCCATCATTGGATGAATGGATAAAGAAGATGTGGCACATATATACAATGGAATATTACTCAGCCATAAAAAGAAACAAAATTGAGCTATTTGTAATGAGGTGGATGGACCTAGAGTCTGTCATACAGAGTAAAATAAGTCAGAAAGAGAAAGACAAATACCGTATGCTAACACTTATATATGGAATTTAAGGGAAAAAATGTCATGAAGAACCTAGGGATAAGACAGGAATAAAGATACAGACCTGCTAGAGAATGGACTTGAGGAAATGGGGAGGGGGAAGGGTAAGCTGTGACAAAGCAAGAGAGTGGCATGGACATATATACACTACCAAATGTAAAATAGATAGCTAGTGGGAAGCAGCCGCATAGCATAGGGAGATCAGCTCCATGCTTTGTGACCACCTGGAGGGGTGGGATAGGGCGGGTGGGAGGGAGGGAGACGCAAGAGGGAAGAGATATGGGAACATATGTATATGTATAACTGATTCACTTTGTTATGGAGCAGAAACTAACACACCATTGTAAAGCAATTATAGTCCAATAAAAATGTAAAACAACAAAACAAAACAAGGACTATAGAGAGATTTTGGAAGACAATGGTCCCCCAAGTGGTTGATACTGTCATAGTCCCAATTACATTAAATTCACACTGCCTCCCCTACCATGGCATAACTATGCCATGTTTAAATCCACAGAAAATAAGGAGACCACCAATAGATATGCTGCAACCACTGCTGTTGTATATACCCACACTGCATACAACACAATTATCAGTTTTCACAAACATGGTAACCCTGACATTATTGCTCACAGCAGAGGAATAACCACCTGATACTTTAACTTTTCCTTTCTCCCTCATAGAAAATCTAGATCCTAGCTATTTCCTCCTCAATCCTGATGAGGACCTGATGCGGACTATTGGCTCGGAACCATCCTCAGCCTGTGTCTGTTCATCTTCCAGCATAAGCAGAGCAAACCACTTGCCACTATCTGGAGAGAGAGGCATCCATATGCCATCACATCGTTTGCTCTACTAAAGGCGCTGTGGAACAAATCTGGATCAGATTCTGGCACCCAAGAGGTTGAATTAATTGTCCCTGAGAGATATACAGTGGACAATTAGATCCACTACTGCTGGCTGAAGATGACCTCTGAGTTTAACCCCTACTCTATTGCTGTGGCCTTTCCTTACTTTAAATGTTCCTGCATTCACTAGTGTAGACTACATGCCCATTGATGGATCACCTTAGCATGCCACATTCATATCACACTGGTCAGATTGAGGACAATGGGAATCACTTTGTTGGTTATTCAGATTGGTCAATCCGACTAACATGACCACAGGCGTCAACACCGAGACTAGTACTCTTCCTCCTATCTCTACTACTACTAGCAACACCTCTCCTTGCTAAGCCAGACTTTATAATACTGTTGGTGACTCCAGGTGCCTTCTAAGCCCTATGGGCCAATTTTTACCTCAAACGAAATGAAATCCACTATTATTAACTAATGCCATCAAGTAAGTAGAGCAATAGGCCACTATCTATCAAGTCTTATTTAAAGAATGCACAGTATGTACCCAATATTACAACTAGGATGTTCATGATTGTACAGTTAAGTTAAAGATGTTGTAACAAGAACCAACACTAACACACCCTATGGGATTACAGAGATAAAATTATAGCTTCTAGTAATCTCTGGGATAATGATAAGTATAAACTCTGCTAACAATGTATACTCTTGCAGCTATTGGTCTCTTTTCCTTTTAATTATAATGATCTCTTTCCTCCTCTAATACAAGCCCCACTTACTGAGGTGGAAAGAAATTGGCACCTTACCATGAACCTCCTCTGTGATGGTTAATTTTATGTGTCAACTTGACTGAGCCACAGCACCCAGATATTTTCTCAAACATTTTAGGTGTTTCTGTGAAGGTGTATTTTGGGGGATGACATTGACATTTAACAGTGAACTTCAAGTAAAGTAGATTACCTTCCATAATTTGAGTCACATCCAATCGGTTGAAGACCTTAACACAACAAAGACTGATCTTCCCTTGGGCAAGGAAGAATTCTGCCAGCAGACTGGAGTAGAGCTGCAACTATTCCCTGAGTCTCCAGCCTTCCATCCTATTCCGTTAGGTTTTGGATTTGCCAAGCCTCCGTAATTAAGTGAGCCAATACCTTAAAATAATTCTCTCTCCCTCTCTTTCTCTCTCTCTCTTCTGTATCTCTATCTATCTCCTGTTGGTTCTGTTTCTCTGGAGAACCCTGGCTAATACACCCTCCCTGGCCACCAATATATATAAGGAAGGCAATGTATACTACATGATGTTTCCTGTGCCAAGACATGTCTAAAAAATCAGGATTGCAGCCAGCTTGCAAGTTCTTCCCTAACCTAACCTCTCACAATACCAACTGCAAGCTTTATGTAACATTCAGTGGAAGTGGGCTCTACAACAGTTACAACACTGGTTGCTCACAATAAACAGTCATAGCTCTTGAGTGTTAAAGCAAAGACAATTCATATAAAAAACACATTTGATCTTATGGAGAAATCTAACCTCTTTTTGCATGGGACTTTCTCCACCCAAATTGACAACTACTTGGTTATAGCTGTTACACAATTTGCCAGACCCACAAAGACCACCATTAGCAAGGACTTGGGAGAGAAATTTGAGAGAAATTGCCATGCAGTGCCACTTCTCTGACCACTCTTTAAAAAAGGTAAGCACCTACTCTCTCAGCACATAGAGACAATAATGAGAAGCCTCATAGTGAAGCTAACCTGGGAGGTTATCAAGGAAAAATACTCCTAACTGTAGTAGTCCTCATTTCTGTAACTGGTCACATGGTCATAGCTGGTATTTATAACTAACTTCTTCTACTACACATTCCATAGTTCCTTTTTCCTCTGTTGATTATAATTCTTTGCCTGGTGGGATGTCCCAAACATTCACTCATGGAGGGTTTGGGCCTGAATTGGGTGGTCATAGTTTTCCATAAACTTTATTTTTAACAATTTTAAAAAAATTATGGGGCTTCCCTGGTGGCGCAGTGGTTGAGAGTCCGCCTGCCGATGCAGGGGACACGGGTTCGTGCCCCGGTCTGGGAAGATCCCACATGCCGCGGAGCGGCTAGACCTGTGAGCCATGGCCGCTGAGCCTGCACGTCCGGAGCCTGTGCCAGGCAACGGGAGAGGCCACAACAGTGAGAGGCCCGCGTACCAAAAAAAAAAAAAAAAAAAAAAAAAATTATGAAAAGTTTTTACTGAAGTATAGTTGCTGTATAATATTATATGTTACAGGTGTACAATAAAACAATTCATAATTTTTAAAGGTTGTACTCCATTTATAGTTATTATATAATATTGGCTGTATTCTGTGTGTTGTACAATATATCCTTGTAGTTTATTTTATACCAATAGTCTGTACCTCTTAATCTCCTACCCCTATCTTGCCCCTCCCCCTTCCCTCTCCCCACTGGTAACCACTAGTTTATTCTCTATATCTGTGAGTTTGCTTCTTTTACTTTATATTCACTAATTTGTTGTAGTTTTTAGATTCCACATATAAGTGATATCATATAGTATTTGTCTTTCTCTGCTTGACTTAATTCACTTAGCATAATGCCCTCCAATTCCATCCATGTTGCTGCAAATGGCATTATTTCATTCTTAATTTCATTCCTTTTTTTTTTTTTTTTAATTTCATTCCTTTTAATGGCTGAGTAACATTCCATTGTATGTATGTGTGTGTGTGTGTATGCATATATATACCACATCTTCTTTATCCATTCTTCTATTGATGTGCACTTAGTTTGCTTCCATGTCTTTGCTATTGTAAATAATGCTGCTATGAACATTGGGGTACATGTGTCCTCCTTTCGAATTAGTGTTTCCATTTTTTTCAGGTATATACTCAGGAGTGGAATTTCTGAGTCATATGGTAGTTCTGTTTTCAGTTTTTTAAGAAACCTCCGTACTGTTTTCCACACTGGCTGCATCAATTTATATTCCCACCCACAGTGTACAAGGGTTCCCTTTTCTCCACATCCTTGGAACATTTAATCCCAGGACATGGTAATACTAAGAAACACTCTGTGAGATATCCACAAAAAGGGCCATTCTATCCACTTGATTATTAAAATCATCCTGTGTTGAGGTCATGCTTTGTTGAGAATTAGATGGGATATAGGTATCTTCACATTCTTTACTCATTCAGAAACATCTATCCATATAACAGTTCCGCAGACCTCCTTGTCACCAATTTTCCAATCATGTTTCTTCTAAGTTCCCTACCATCTAGCTAAATCATTGGTCATAGTCCACAAATATATAGATTTGTGGCATTTGGGCCACTTCCTCATCTAACTTTCTTAGGCTTTCAGAGTACGGTCAAGCCCAATCTTGAATCTACCACTTCCTTTTGATAATAGAGTGCTGCTGAACATGGCAAAATTTATGGCTTCGTGGTACAGATAACACCTAGTTCACAATGGGCAGTTCAGGTTGCATGGTAACTTGGTGATCTATGGTAAAGTATTCAGTCTCTACTAAGGCCCAGTAGGAAACCAAAAGCTGTTTCTCAAAATGAAAGTAGTTATCCACAGAGGAAGGCAGGGTATTGATCCCAAACCCTAAGTGCCTGCACTGCAATTCACCTTCAAGGGCCTGCCAAGGCTCCAAATAGCATCTCTACTTGCCACTGCCACTTCAAACACCATCAGATTAGATGAATCATATCGTCCAAGTAACAAAGAAGCTTGCATGGCAGCCTGTCTGTTGTAGAGCCTTCTCTTATTCTAAGCCCCACTCAAAACTAGCAACTTTTTAGGTTACTTAATAAGTGGGTCAGAGTAGTACACTCAAACGAGAAATATGTTGCCCTATGTTGTTCACTCAAACTAGGACTCTCCTAGTTACACAGATCAACTAAGAATTTAGTAGATTGCCCATCTATTTCCTTTCTAGGGACATGCTGATCAACTAGGCAACTCCAAAGGTCTCTGCAAGTTACTATTCTGATTACTACTTTGACTTCATTGTCAGTTACGGCAACAAAACCCATCTTCTCTTTGGTGATTAAGTTTCACCATTTGGCCCCTGCAACCCTAGGCTCCAATTATCCTCATTGTATTTAAAGATTCCATTTCAGTGGCAGCAGCTTCCACTGTAATTTCTGGCCTACGGAGAAGAGCGACCATAGAGTTCTTCAAGGATGCTGGAATTTCCCTCACAAATTTATTTCTCACAGTCATGGTGAAAGGTGTGTCCTCCAGGGTGGGTAAGTAGATCTTAAATGATAAATCTGCTCTAACATTCCAGTCTCTCTAAGCCTTTGGATCCCTTCCTTTATAGTACCAAGGCAGTTCTGGCGTTTCAACTTCATTTAGTGTAGGTCACTTTTTTTTTTTTTTTTTTAGTGTAGGTAACTTTTTGATCCATTTTCAGCCAACCAACCAAATTGTTAGAGCCATTTCTAACACCTTGAGTTAAACACTGAATCCATAATTTCTGCTTACTGAGTTCATATCAATAAATTTGGCCTGATTCAACTTCATTTTCCTTCCATCATTATCCCACCCTCTTAATATACATTCCCACACATATTCTCTAGATTTCTGTCTGTATAAATTGGAAAAATCATGCACTTCCTTTGGTGCGTAGCACACATTTTAGTGGGTCACCCTTCAAGGGCTTCTGGGACTTGAATCTAGGTGTATGTCTAAAAGCAAAAGTGGGTTGTGAAGTAGGTACTGAGGAGAGTCAGCAGTGCTTTGCAAAGAAACTACCTTAAGGGAGGCCATTACAGATTTTTTGGACAAAGCAGAGTTAACCTTCACAGGCAGAGGTGGAAAGGCTGGTAAAGGAGACTCAGTAGAATTTAGGGATATACATTTCCAGCTTCATTGCAATCTTCCCATTTGTCCCCACTCCCATTTCCAGGATTTTATTCTTTCCCAATCAATGCCCTCATTTGGACAGAACTTCATCTTATTCCCCATTCCTCATCCTGCACATTTTTTACCCATGCCTTTTTCCTGGGTCCTGATTTGAAGATGTACTACCCCATTCATGATTTTTCCATAAAATTTGCTCTACTGACAGAATGGAATCTTGGGTTGTAAAGTGGAATATGAGGATACAACGTCCATTTCCAATCCCTGTCTCTGAGTACAACTGAGGAATTTCACTACCACTTGCCAAGTGCTCAGAGGATTGGTGTCCATGGCCAAATCTTTTCCTGTTCTGTCTATGATATACTTCCTTTTTAGTAGCTTGTCCAAAACACACACTCTCAGTAAGCTGGTGGGGGACAAAAGCCATTTTCTCAACCTGTAGACTATAGTTAGTACAGTGAAATTGCTTTTTATGCTGAGGCCAGATTCTAAAGGGGATTAAACTTTTAAGGGAGAATAACCTATAGTCAAAATAATCCTTGAAAATCACTTGTGAAAGATGTACACAATGTCTATCAATAGGGCCAACATTGGAACAGATCCCTGTTTCTTCAATTGAACACCAGATTAAGTAGGAGGCTTGGGTTTGGGGTCCCTGTTGCATGAAATCTATGTACGTTTAAACACTAGAAACACACTGAAGGTCGTGATACTTACACTATGAGAAGCACACAGGACCTGAGATCGCCGAAGTGAAGGACAGATTCAAGTCTCCCAACCCTCACTCTAAGACATAGACTTACCAAGTGGAATGGTAGGTGGATTCATCCCCATTATTTATATTCTTATTTCTCATATGTGTGTACAATGTGACTACTATCCAGAGGAATTCACACATCCCCAAAAGGGTGCATTTGGAGACGAAGTCAGAAACTGCCTCTCAAACTGAAATTATTAAGAATCAGTAGGATTGGGAGATTAACAAAATTTAGCCAACCTGGAGAGATAGTATATGCTTATAATATTGTTATTTGAGTGTTTCCCACATTTCAATAAAGTACACTACATGCTTTCTAAACATAATCAAGGATACCAGGAGCCTTCCAAGTTCAATCAGGCTGATTCTGAAGTAGATGTGACTGGAATGGAATTCATTGAGGGGAGTTGTCTTGGGTTCAACTGTAAGAAAGATGAGGTAATTGTTGTGTTGTCATAACAAAAGGGAAGTTTGCACAGAATCTTGAAAAAGTAGCACCTAAACCCAAGAATTTGTCAGTGTTGATGAGCTCTGTGCAAGGAAGAGAGAGTTGTATGTGGCAGACCTAAATCTTGGTTCTTATGGAGGTATATCCTACTAAGGAGTAGAAACATTTCCCAGGTTCCTTTGTGTTCTGCAGGAGCTATCTGTAAAGATTACCCAATTCCTTTTGCTCGGAGTCCAACTATACCCAGCCTCTTTTGATTTCCATAATAAGAGCTAACTTATGTTTTGAGTGCTTATTATGTGACAGGCCTAGTTACATTTTGGTTTGACTCAACACACTAAGGAGGCTACTAGTCACTTTATTTCACTACTTTAACTTTCTTTTGTGTTTAAATCTCTGTCTTCTTCACTTCACTGTTAGGGGATTGAAAGGAAGTAGAGGCCTTTAGGGCTTGTTCTCATATGTATGCACTTTGGTACTGAAAGAAAACTGCTTGGCCACAGTGATGAATCCCTTTTGGAGCATCTGTGCACTTCACATGATTCCTTAAATTATCCCCCATTTTCCACGCTCTTCCTTATAGGGGTGATATCATGGCAGTGAATATGGTTTATAACTGTTGTTCCAATCCTAGGCCTAAGTTGATTGGCCTAAGGATGAGCACCTGATTATTTAGAAGCTCTTTCCAGAAACTTGAAATTACAGTGGGTGGAGAGAGAGAGAGAGAGAGATTTTTGTCTGTGGCTGGACCTTAGAATGTAAACAATAACGCCATGGCCCTGAAGGGAAGCTATGTTTCCCCATGCTTTCTGAGGAGCAGAGGAACTGCTCATCAGAGAGAGTGAAGCAAAAGGAAACATTATAAAAAGAAGGATAGGGACTTCCCTGGTGGCACAGTGGTTAAGAATCCGCCTGCCAATGCAGGGGACATGGGTTTGAGCCCTGGTCCAGGAGGATCCCACATGCCGCAGAGCAACTAAGCCCATGCGCCACAACTACCAAGCCCGTGTGCCGCAACTACTGAAGTCCACGTGCCTAGAGCCTGTGCTCTGCAACAAGAGAAGCCACCGCAATGAGAAGCACACGCACTGCAACGAAGAGTAGCCCCCACTTACCGCAACTAGAGAAAGCCCACGCATAGCAACGAAGACCCAACACAGCCAAAAATAAATACATACAATAAATTTAAAAAAATGATATTGTCTACTGTCTGATTTTCTGAAGACTTTGTAGTTGCCTGTTCTAGTCCATTCCTGAGATCTGTAATGTTCTTACCTTGGGTTTTGTGAGACACCCTTAAGTCCTTATAGTAAATGTATCTATTTTTTCCTGAAGTAGTTTCATTGTTTTCTGTTACTTGTAACTGAAGAATCTTAGCATAGACACCTAAAGTACCATCATACCTAAGTCCCTGGACCAATTTCCTTTAATTTGTCTATTAGCACCTGTCGAAGCAATGTCCAAGAATGTCCTCTACCCTCTCTCCTTCAGTCCATTCTTCAGGCCCTTTCTTTTCACTGGTTAACACGCTGCAGTTCAGTTAGTTACTTTTTTTTTTTTTTTAATTAGCCTGCCCATCCATTCCCTGCTGAGCCTTTTAAAAAAAATTTATTTATTTTTGGCTGCGTTGGGTCTTCATTGCTGCGCGCAGGCTTTCTCTAGTTGCAGTGAGCGGTGGCTACTCTTCGTTGTGGTGTGTGGACTTCTCTCATTGTGGTGGCTTCTCTTGTTGCAGAGCAGGGGCTCTAGGTGCGCGGGCTTCAGTAGTTGTGGCATACGGGCTCTAGAGCTCAGGCTCAGTAGTTGTGGCACACAGGCTTCATTGCTCCATAGCATGTGGGATCTTCCCAGACTGGGGATCGAACCCATGTCCGCTACATTGGCAGGCGGATTCTTAACCACTGCGCCACCAGGGAAGTCTCCAGTTAGTTACTCTTGCCAGTACCCAAGTAGTTGAGCCAGAGCCAAGCCACAGATCAATGCCAGCAAAGTAGTTGCATTTATTTCTAGCCTATAGCAGTAGATGATTTATATATGAATTTAAAATGGGTTGGGAGGTTGTTATGGAGGAAGTTGAAGAATGGAGGGTTCCAGAGTGAACATAGACACCAAATTGGTAGAGGAATAAAATACATTTATCAGACTATCTGTAGGATCTTGACCAGAGATCTCAGAAAGGATAGAGCAGAGAACTCTTGGTCAATTCTCCAAAAATCAAGTTGTCATATAAGGAAACTGCTAGATGGTGCATAGGTTTGCTTCTGAGGCAGGCAGGGCAGAAATGTAACAAAAAGCTAAAGAGTAAGCAACCAGACAAGACAGGAAGCCCAAGGCAGGGAAAAGGGAGGGGCAAATTTGAAGGGATATGGTGACAGGATGGAAGAAAAATGAGGTAGAATACCCTAGAGACAAACCAGAACATTCTAAAAGCATCAAGTTAAGAACCTGTTGACTCATCTGGAGGTAAGCCAAACCAGACAGGGTAGCCCATGTTGTGTTGATATAGCTAGCAGAGCCAAGAGCTTTGAAGGCAGTGACTTGGGCTTTCCTGATTATTTCTGCAAGACCACACTTCCGCCCCCATACTTATATCAACATGATTTGAATGAGCTCCTTTCTAATTGCCACTGCAATCCTTCAACCTATATTAAATGATCATGCATTCTATCAGAAAGCTCCATTTCTTTCCACTCTGGTTTCTAGGCAGAATATTTACAGAGACATCACAATTGTGCTTGCAACTAATATGTATCATTATTTGGTGCAAGTTTCGTGTAAATGAAATCCATCTTTGTATTTGGTAATTTTATCCAGGGTAAAATGTCCCATTATAATCCATGAGAAATTAAAGAAAGAATAGATGGTTTACTCAGGCTCAGTTGGTCACAAGAAACCCACTCAAGTTAACTCATGTAAAGTTAAGTTTATTCTAAGGTTATAAGTAAAGTAATGGTGTAGAAGTAGTACATAAATCCAAGAATAAACACTGTAACAGGAATGGACCTCACCAAGATTAGGTTGGGGGATAGTTTTGGCTTCAAGGTAACACTAAAGAATTTCAGTAAGAGCTTAGAGTCTTCATTCTAGTGACTAAGTGACTGCTTCTTTCCATCCCACTGCCACTTGACTGCCTCTAATTATTTATTATTACTCATAAATCTCCCTGTACGTGGCCTATCATGGCTTCTCCAGACCCAACTATACCTCATGATCTTTTAGCTGTAATAATTCAGTTTGTTTTTTATTATTGTTGTTTTCTGTTTTATATTTTATATTTAAGAGATAAAGTATCTGATTAGCCCAGCTAATTTTTTCAAGCCAGTCTATACAGGCAAACTTATGCCCTTGTAAAAGGTCTTTCTCCCTCCCTTGCCAAAAAAATTTAGCTGTGGCATGGGGAAGAAGAGCAGGTGGAGTCATATGCTAGAAAATGTGGCTACTTGGCCAATACCAACTGTGGGCAAGGCTATTTCACTGAGAATAAGGTGTGGGTAATGCTAGTACCTTAATTAACATATCCATGGAGGAAAATTATAAAGATCCACAAGAGCATAAGAGAGTGGAATATGCCATAACGTGGCAGGAAGAAAAATGGCTGAGGCACTGATTAATATCTCAATCTAAGTTTGACAAAGGGCCTTAGACCCAAAGAGTAGGAACGTTGTGATGGGACACCCTTATAGGGACATTTCTTTAACAACTACTTTGGACAAAGTAGTTTATATTCATTAACTCATTTTTCTGGTCTCATATTATCCCTGAAGAATAGTTATTATTAACCTAATTGTACAGATGAAGAAACTGAAGCCCAAAGGGTAACTACATAAATTTATGAACAAATAAATGACAGAGAAAAGATATAAATGTAGGAATCCGAGGATCTATTCCACATATTCTTTGATTTATTCAGTGACCCATTGGTTGTTTAGTAGCATATTGTTTAGCTTCCATGTATTTGTGTTTTTTTTTGTGGTACGCGGCCCTCTCACTGCTGTGGCCTCTCCCGTTGCGGAGCACAGGCTCTGGATGCGCAGGCTCAGCGGCCATGGCTCGCGGGCCCAGCCGCTCCGCGGCATGTGGGATCTCCCGGGACCAGGGCACGAACCTGTGTCCCCTGCATCAGCAGGCGGACTCTCAACCACTGCACCACCAGGGAAGCCTGTATTTGTGTTTTTTTGGAGTTTTTTTCTTATTGTTGATTTCTAGTCTCATACCACTGTAGTAGCAAAAGATGCTTGATATGAGTTCAGTCTTCTTAAATTTATTGAGGCTTATTTTGTGCCCTATCATGTGATCTATCCTGGAGAATGTTCCATGTGCACTTGAAAAGAATGTATTCTGCTGCTTTTGGTTGGAATGTTCTATATATATTTATTAAGCTCCTCTCATCTAGTGCATCATTTAAGGCCAGTGTTTCCTTATTGATTTTCTGTCTGGATGATCTGTCCATTGATGTAAGTAGGGTGTTAAAAGTCCCCCAACTATTATTGTGTTACTGTCAATTTCTACTTTTATGTTTGTTAATATTTGCTTTATGTATTAGGTGCTCCTATGTTGGTTGTATATATATATATATTTACAATTGTTATATCTTCTTGTTAGATCAATCCCTTTATCATTATGTAATGTCCTTCTTTGTGTCTTGTTACAGTCTTTGTTTTAAAGTCTATTTTGTCTGATACAAGTATTGCTATCCCAGCTTTCTTTTCATTTCTATTTGCATAGAATATCATTTCCCATCCCCTCACTTTCAGTCTATGTGTGCCTTTAGATCTGAGGTGAGTTTCTTGTAGGCAGAATATATATGGAGCTTGTTTTATTATCCATCCTGACATTCTATGACTTTTGATTTAGCACAATTAGTCTATTTATATTTAAAGTAAATATTGATAGGTAGGTACTTATTGCCATTTTGTTAATTATTTTAGGGCTATTTTTGTAGTTTCTTTTGCTATCTTCCCTTGTGATTTGACGACTATCTCTTTAGTGTTTTGTTTGGTTTCCTTTCTCTTTTTTGTATGTGTATCTATTGCAGATTTTTTGGTTTGTGGTTACCATGAGGTTTACATATAGCAGCCTATATATATGTATGTGATTATTTTGAGTTGATGATCTCTTAGGTTCAAATGCACCCTAATAACCCTGCATTTTCCTCCCTTCCCCACGTTTAATGTTTTTGACATCATATTCTACATTTTTTGTTTTGTGTATCCCTTAATTACTTATTGTGGCCATAGATGATTGTACTACTTTTGTCTTTCCACCTTCCTACTAGCTTTATAAATGGTTGATCTACCTTTGCTGTATATTTGCCTTTACCAATGAGACTTTTCCTTCTGTTATTTTCATATTTCTAGTTGTGGTCTTTTCTTTTCCACTTAGAGAAGTCCCTTTAACGTTCTTTATAGAGCCAGATTAGTGGTGCTGAACTCTTTTAGCTTTTGCTGGTCTATAAAACTATCCTCTCCTTCAAATATGAATGACAGCCTTGTTGGGTAGAGTTTTCTTGCTTTTAGGCTTTTTTCTTTTCAGCATTTTAAGTATATCCTGCCACTCCCTTCTGGTCTGCAAAGTTTCTGCTGAAAAGTCAGCTGACAGTCTTATGGGAGTTCCCTTGTATGTAACCAGTTGCTTTTCCTTTGCTGCTTTGAATAGCCTCTCTTTATCTTTAATTTTTGCCATTTTAATTATAATGTGTCTTCATGTGGACCTTTTTGCATTGATCTTATTTGTGATTCTCTGTGCTTCCTGGACCTGGATGTCTGTATTATTTAATGAAAATAGAAATATGTGAAAAGTGTGGGTGTTATCTCCCCCACCTCTGCTTTTTATGTAAAACAATAACCAAAAGCATCCCCAATATATGTGTGTATATCTATATATGATTTTAAGAATATAGAGAAAATTTGGAAAGATATGCAAATATTAAAAATGTTACCTATGGTAAGGTGGGGGTCATGCTGACATAGAAGAGAGAGGGTAGGAAAAAGGTGGAAAGGAAAAGAAACATTTAAAAGGCATATATATATGACCACATTTATGAATTTACATTAAAAGGATGTAGACTCGGGACTTCCCTGGTGATCCAGTGGTAAAGAGTCCACCTTTACCCACCCAGTGCAGGGGACATGGGTTTGATCTTCGGTCAGGAAACTAAGGTCCCACATGCTGTGGGGCAACTAAGCCTGTGCGCCACAACTACTGAGCTCGTGAGCCTCAACTACAGATCCTGTGTGCTGCAAACTACAGAGCCCACACACTCTGGAGCTTGTGTGCCACAACTACAAAGCCTACGTGCCCTGGAGCCCATGAGCCACAACTAGAGAGAGAAAATCCTCATGCCACAACTAGAGAGAAGCCCACACACCACAATGAAGAGCCTGTGCCTCAACAAAATATCCTGCATGCTGCAACGACAATCCTGTGTGCTGCAATTAAGACCAGACACAGCCAAAAAAAAGAAAAAAAAGGATGTAAACTTATTGTAGGAAATGAAAACAATATATCAATGTATAAGAAATAAGTTAAAAATGTCCTCAAGTCCCAGCAATAACCTCTAATAACATTTGATGTGTGTTTTTCAAAATAGATACACTATTCTACATCCTGCACTTGCATTTTATTAAGGAAATAATTTTTTGAAGTATATCATACGTACAGAGAAACACACAAATCATAAATGTACAGCTCAATGATGTTTTTTTTCAATGATGTTTTATTAAGTCACCCCTATACCCAGTATCCAGATCACAAATGACATTACTTGTACACCAGCAGTCTCCTGTGGATCCTTCTAGTCATACTCTACCCTTCAAGGGTAACCACTACTCTGACTTCTAAAAACACAGGTTACTTTTGCTTTTTATAAACTGAATCATAAGTATGTATAATTGTTTGTCTATATTCTTTTCCTTGAGGTTATATTTTTTAAGTTCATTCATGTCATATAGCAATAGTTCTTTTTTTCCTCATTGCCATATAAAATTCCATTATATATTATAGTTTATTATATATATTACAGTTTATTCATCCATTCTACTATTGATGACATTTGGGTTGTTTCTTGTTTTTGGTTATTATGAATGAAGCTGCCATAAACATTCTTGTACCTAATTACACACTTTTGTTTGATATATACCTAGGAATGGATATGCTGGGGGACTTTTTTGTTTGTTTGGTTGGTTTTGGGGGGTTTTTTTGGCCGCACGGCACGGCTTGTGGGATTTTAGTTCCCTGACCAGGGAATTGAACGTGGGCTCTCAGCAGTGAGAGTGCAGAGTCTTAACCAATGGATCGCCAGGGAATTCCCAAATGCTGGGTTTTATGGTATTCTTTTACTTCCAACTTTAATAGCTATTGCCAGTTTTCCAAACTGGTTATACCAGTTTACATCACTATGAGAAATGAGTGCATTTTCCAGTTGCTCGAGGTTCTTGATAATACTTGATATTTTGAGTTTAAAAAAATCCATTCTTATGGGGGTGTACTGGTATCTCCCTTTGGTTTTAATTTATATTTCCCTGGTGATTTATGAAGTCAAACACTTCTCTGTATGTTCACTGGCCATTTGGATATCATTTTTTTTAACCATGCCGTATGGCTTGTGGGATCTTAGTTCCCTGATGAGGGATTGAACCCAGGCTCATGGCAGTGAAAGCACAGAGTCCTAACCACTGGACAACCAGGGAACTCCCTGGATATCATCTTTGTTTTTTAAAAAACTTTTTTTTGGTGTATAGCTGATTTACAATGTTGTGTTGGTTTCTCCTGTACAACAAAGTGAATCAGTTGTACATATATATATATATATATATATATATATATGTATCAACTCTTTTTTAAGATTCTTTGCCCATATAGGTCATTACAAAGTATTGAGTAGAGTTCCCTGTGTTATATAGTAGGTCCTTATTACTTATCTATTTTACATATAGAAGTCTGAATATGTCAATTCCAATGGATATCATCTGTTATGAAATGTATTTTCAATTCTTTTGCCCGTTTTTCTATTGTTCTGTCTGTCTTTTTCATATAGATTTGTAAGGGTTCTTTTTGTATTCTGGATATTAATCCTGGGTCAAATATTTTATTGTGAATATCTTCTCTGAATCAGTGGGTTGACTTTTCACAGTCTTAATCACTCCTTTTGAAAAAACAGACACTTGTGATTTTAATGTAGTCTTATAGATCAACCTTTCCCTTTATGTGCCCAGCTTTTTTTTTTTTTTACATCTTTACTGGAGTATAATTGCTTGACAATGGTGTGTTAGTTTCTGCTCCATAACAAAGCAAATCAGGCATACATATACACATGTTCCCATATCTCTTCCCTCTTTGTCTCCCTCCCTCCCACCCTCCCTATCCCACCCCTCTAGGTGGTCAAAAAGCACCAGGCTGATCTCCCTGTGCTATGTGGCTGCTTGCCAATAGCTATCTATTTTACGTTTGGTAGTGTATATATGTCCATGCCTCTCTCACGCTTTGTCACAGCTTACCCTTCCCCCTCCCCATGTCCTCAAGTCCATTCTCCAGTAGGTCTGTGTCTTTATTCCTGTCTTACCCCAAGGTTCTTCATGACATTTTTTTCCCTTAAATTCCATATATATGTGTTAACATACGGTATTTGTCTTTCTCTTTCTGACTTATTTCACTCTGTATGACAGACTCTAGGTCTATCCACCTCATTACAAATAGCTCAATTTCGTTTCTTTTTATGGCTGAGTAATATTCCATTGTATATATGTGCAACATCTTCTTAATCCATACATCCGATGATGGACACATAGGTGGCTTCCATATCCTGGCTATTGTAAATAGAGCTGCAATGAACATTTTGGTACATGACACTTTTTGAATTACGGTTTCCTCAGGGTATATGCCCAGTAGTGAGATTGCTGGATCATATGGTAGTTCTATTTGTAGTTTTTTAAGGAACCTCCATACTATTCTCCATAGTGGCTGTACCAATTCACAGTCCCACCAGCAGTGCAAGAGTGTTCCCTTTTCTCCACACCCTCTCCAGCATTTATTGTTTCTAGATTTTTTGATGATGGCCATTCTGACTGGTTTGAGATGATATCCCATTGTAGTTTTGATTTGCATTTCTCTAATGATTAATGGTGTTGAGCATTCTTTCATGTGTTTGTTGGCAGTCTGTAGATCTTCTTTGGAGAAATGTCTATTTAGGTCTTCGGCCCATTTTTGGATTGGGTTGTTTGTTTTTTTGTTATTGAGCTGTATAAGCTGCTTATAAATTTTGGAGATTAATCCTTTGTCAGTTGCTTCATGTGCAAATATTTTCTCCCATTCTCAGGGTTGTCTTTTGGTCTTGATTATGGTTTCCTTTGCTGTGCAAAAGCTTTGAAGTTTCATTAGGTCCCATTTGTTTATTTTTGTTTTTATTTCCATTTCTCTAGGAGGTGGGTCAAAAAGGATCTTGCTGTGATTTATGTCATAGACTGTTCTGCCTGTTTTCCTCTAAGAGTTTGACAGTTTCTGGCCTTACATTTAGGTCTTTAATCCATTTTGAGCTTATATTTCTGTATGCTGTTAGGGAGTGATCTAATCTCATACTTTTACAAGTACCTGTTCAGTTTTCCCAGCACCACTTATTGAAGAGGCTGTCCTTTCTCCACTGTACATTCCTGCCTCCTTTATCAAAGATAAGTTGACCATATGTGCGTGGGTTTATCTCTGGGCTTTCTATCCTGTTCCATTGATCTATCTTTCTGTTTTTGTGCCAGTACCATACTGTCTTGATTACTGTAGCTTTGTAGTATAGTCTGAAATCAGGGAGCCTGATTCCTCCAGCTCCGTTTTTCGTTCTCAAGATTGCTTTGGCTATTTGGGGTGTTTTGTGTTTCCATACAAATTGCGAAAGTTTTGTTCTAGCTCTGTGAAAAATGCCAGTGGTAGTTTGATAAGGATTGCATTGAATCTGTAGACTGCTTTGGGTAGTAGATTCATTTTCACAATGTTGATTCTTCCCATCCAAGAACATGGTATATCTCTCCATCTATTTGTATCATCTTTAATTTCTTTCATCAGTGTCTTATAATTTTCTGCGTACAGGTCTTTTGTCTCCTTAGGTAGGTTTATTCCTAGATATTTTATTCTTTTTGTTGCAGTGGTAAATGGGAGTGTTTTCTTGATTTCACTTTCAGATTTTTCATCATTAGTGTATAGGAGTGCCAGAGATTTCTGTGCATTAATTTTGTATCCTGCTACTTTACCAAATTCATTGATTAGCTCTAGTAGTTTTCTGATAGCATCTTTAGGATTCTCTCTATATATTATCATGTTATCTGCAAACAGTGACAGCTTTACTTCTTCTTTTCCAATTTGGATTCCTTTTATTTCCTTCTCTTCTCTGATTGCTGTGGCTAAAACTTCCAAGACTATGTTGAATAAGAGTGGTGAGAGTGGGCAACCTTGTCTTGTTCCTGATCTTAGTGGAAATGCTTTCAGTTTTTCACCATTGAGGATGATGTTGGCTGTTGGTTTGTCATATATGGCCTTTATTATGTTGAGGAAAGTTCCCTCTATACCAACTTTCTGCAGGTTTTTTTTTAAATCATAAATGGGTGTTGAATTTTTTAGAAAGCTTTCTCTGCATCTATTGAGATGACCATATGGTTTTTCTCGTTCAAGTTTTTAATATGGTGTATCATATTGATTGATTTGCGTATATTGAAGAATCCTTGCATTCCTGGAATAAACCCCACTTGATCATGGTGTATGATCCTTTTAATGTGCTGTTGGATTCTGTTTGCTAGTATTTTGTTGAGGATTTTTGCATCTATGTTCATCAGTGATATTGGCCTGTAGTTTTCTTTCTTTGTGACATGCTTGTCTGGTTTTCGTGTCAAGGTGATGGAGGCCTCATAGAATGAGTTTGGGAGTGTTCCTCCCTCTGCTATATTTTGGAAGAGTTTGAGAAGGATAGGTGTTAGCTCTTCTCTAAATGTTTGATAGAATTCGCCTGTGAAGCCATCTAGTCCTGGGCTTTTGTTTGTTGGAAGATTTTTAATCACAGTTTCAATTTCAGTGCTTGTGATTGGTCTGTTCATATTTTCTATTTCTTCCTGATTCAGTCTTGGCAGGTTGTGCATTTCTAAGAATTTGTCCATTTCTTCCAGGTTGTCCATTTTATTGGCATAGAGTTGCTTGTAGTAATCTCTCATGATCTTTTGTATTTCTGCAGTGTCAGTTGTTACTTCTCCTTTTGCATTTCTAATTCTATTTATTTGAGTCTTCTCCCTTTTTTTCTTGATGAGTCTGGCTAATGGTTTTTCAATTTTGTTTATCTTCTCAAAGCAACCGCTTTTAGTTTTGTTGATCTTTGCTATTGTTTTCTTTGTTTCTAATTCATTTATTTCTGTTTTGATCTTTATGAGTTCTTTCCTTCTACTAACTTTGGGTCTTGTTTGTTCTTTTTTCTCTCTTTCCTTTAGGTGTAAGGTTAGATTATTTATTTGAGGTTTTTCTTGTTTCTTGTGGTAGGATTGTATTGCTATAAACTTCCCTCTTCAGACTGCTTTTGCTGCATCCCTTAGGTTTTGGATCGTCGTGTTTTCATTTTCATTTTTCTCTAGGTATTTTTTGATTTCCTCTTGGATTTTTCCAGTGATCTCCTGGTATTTAGTAACGTATTGTCTAGCCTCCATGTGTTTGTGTTTTTTACATTTTTTGCTCCTGTAATTTATTTCTAATCTCATAGCATTTGGTCGGAAAAGATGGCTTATATGATTTCAATTTTATGAAATTTACTGAGGCTTGATTTGTGACCCAAGATGTGATCTATCCTGGAGAATGTTCCATGTGCACTTGAGAAGAAAGTGTAATCTGCTGATTTTGGATGGAATGTCCTAAAAATATCAACTAAATCTATTTTGTCTATTGTGTCATATAAAGCTTGTGTTTCCTTATTAATTTTCTGTCTGGATGATATGTCCCTTGGTGTTAGTGAGGTGTTAAAGTCCCTCACTATTATTGTGTTATTGTCAATTTCCTCTTTTATAGCTGTTAGCATTTGCCTTATGTATTGAGGTACTCCTATGTGGGGTGTATATATATTTATAATTGCTATATCTTTTTCTTGGACTGATCTCTTGATCATTATGTAGTGTCCTTCCCTGTCTCTTGTAACATTCTTTATTTTAAAGTCTGTTTTATCTGATATGAGTATTTCTACTCCAGCTTTCTTTTGATTTTCATTTGCATGAGATCTCTTTTTTCATTCCCTCACTTTCAGTCTGTATGTGTCCCTAGGTCTGAAGCGGGTCTCTTGTAGACCACATATATATGGGTCTTGTTTTTGTTTCCATTCAGTGAGCCTGTGTCTTTTGCTTGGAGCAATTAATCCATTCACATTTAAGGTAATTATCAATATGTATGTTCCTATTCCATTTTCTTGTTTTGGGTTAGTTTTTGTTGGTCCTTTTCTTCTCTTGTGTTTTCCACTTAGAGAAGTTCCTTTAGCATTTGTTGTAGAGATGGTTTGGTGGCACTGAATTCTCTTAGCTTTTTCTTGTCTGTGAAACTTTTGATTTCTCTGTTCAATCTGAATGAGATCTTTGCTGGGTAGAGTAATCTTGGTTGTAGGTTCTTCCCTGTCATCACTTTAAATATATCATGCCACTCCCTTCTGGCCTGTAGAGTTTCTGCTGAGAAATCAGCTGTTAACCTTATGGGAGTTCCCTTGTATGTTATTTGTCATTTTCCCCTTGTTGCTTTTAATAATTTTTCTTTGTCTTTAATTTTTGTCAATTAGATTTTATGTGTCTTGGTGTGTTTCTCCCTGTGTTTATCCTGCCTGGGACTCCCTGTGCTTCCTGGACTTGGGTGGCTATTTCCTTTCCCATATTAGGGAAGTTTTTGACTATAATCTCTTCAAATATTTTCTCTGGTCCTTTCTCTCTCTCTTCTCCTTCTGGGGACCCCTACAATATAAATGTTGTGTTTAATGTTGTCCCAGAGGTCTCTTAGGCTGTCTTTTTTCTTCTCTTCTGTGGCAGTGAATTACACCATTCTGTCTTCCAGGTCACTTATCCATTCTTCTGCCTCAGTTATTTTACTATTGATTCCTTCTAGTGTATTTTTCATTTCAGTTATTGTATTGTTCATCTCTGTTTGTGTTTTAATTCTTCTATATGTCTGTTTTTAATTCTTCTAGGTCTTTGTTAAACATTTCTTGCATCTTCTTGAAATTTGCCTCCATTCTTTTTCCGAGGTCTTGGATCATCTTCACTATCATTATTCTGAATTATTTTTCTAGAAAGTTGCCTATCTCCACTTCATTTAGTTGTTTTTCTGGGATTTTATCTTGTTCCTTCATGTGGTACGTAGTCCTCTGCTTTTTCATTTTGTCTCTCTGTGAATGTGGTTTTCATTCCACAGGCTGCAGGATTGTAGTTCTTCTTGCTTCTGCTGTCTGCCCTCTGGTGGATGAGGCTATCTAAGAGGCTTGTGCAAGCTTCCTGATGGGAGGGACTGGTGGTGGGTAGAGCTGGGTGTTTCTCTTGTAGGCAGAGCTCAGTAAAACTTTGATCCACTTGTCTACTGATGGGTCGGCTGAGTTCCCTCCCTGTTGGTTATTTGGCCTGAGGCAACCAAGGAATGGGTCTTTGTTGGGGCTAATGGCAGGCTCTGGGAGGGCTCATGCCAAGGAGTACTTCCCAGTACTTCTGCTGCCAGTGTCCTTGTCCCCATAGTGAGCCACAGCTGCCCCTTGCCTCCTCAGGTTACCCTCCAACACTAACAGGTAGGTCTGGTTCATTCTCTTATGGGGTCACTACTCCCTCCCCGGTGTCCTGATGCACACACTACTTTCCATGTTCCCTCCAGGAGTGGAGTCTCTGTTTCCCCCAGTCCTGTCCAAGTCTTGCAATCAAATCCCACCAACTTTCAAAGTTGGATTCTCTGCGAATTCCTCCTCCCTTTGCCAGACCCCCAGGTTGGGAAGCCTGATGGGGGGCTCAGAACCTTCACTCCAGTGGTTGGACTTCTGTGGAATAATTGGTCTCCAGTTTGTGAGTCACCCACCCAGAAGTTATGGGATTTGATTTTTTTGTGATTCCGCCCCTCCTACTGTCTCATTGTGGCTTCTCCTTTGTCTTTGGATGTGGGGTATCATTTTGGTGAGTTCCAGTGTCTTCCTCTCAATGATTGTTCAGCAGTTAGTTGTGATTCCGGTGCTCTCACAAGAGGGAGTGAGCACACGTCCTTCTCTGAATGGTTTTAATTGAGCATTTTATGTGATTCTGTTTTCTCTATTTTCTTAGCATGTCAATTATTCTTTTTAAAAAATTTTTAGTGGTTTTTATTTTTGTCTTTTTCTTTTTTTTTTAAATTGAAGTATAGTTGACATACAATATTGTATTTGTTTCAGGTACACAACATAATGATTCAACATTTATATACATTGCAAATTGATCACCATGATAAGTCTAGTGACCATCTGTCACCTTACAAAGATATTGCAGCATTATTGACAATGTTCTCTATGCTGTATATTATATCCCAGTGAACTTAGTTTGTAACTGAAAGTTTGTACCTCTTAATCTACTTCACACAACCCACCAGTCCCCTCCCCTTTGGTGACTACCAGTTTGTTCTCTGTATCTATCAGTCTGTTTGTATTTGGTTTTGTTTTTTATATTCCACATACAAGTGAAATCATATGGCATTTGTCTTTCTGTCTGAGTTATTTCACTTAGTATAATACTCTCTAGGTCCACCAATGTTGCTGCAAATAGTAAGACTTCATTATTTTTTATGGCTGTGTAATATTGCATTGTGTATATATACCACATCTTTTTTTTTTTTTTTTGCGGTTTGTAGTTTTTTGTTTTTTTGTTTTTTGGGGATTTTTTTTGCAGTACACGGACCTCTCACTGTTGTGGCCTCTCCCATTGTGGAGCACAGGCTCTGGACACGCAGGCTCAGTGGCCATGGCTCACAGGCCCAGCTGCTCCACGGCATGTGGGATCTTCCCAGACCGGGGCACGAACCCGTGTCCCCTGTATTGGCAGGAGGACTCTCAACCACTGCACCACCAGGGAAGCCCACCACATCTTTTTTTATCCATTAATCTATCAATGGCTTTAGATCCAAAATGAGTCTTAGTAGGCAGCATGTATATGGGTCTTGTTTCTATGCATTTAGCCACCCTATGCTTTTTGATTAAAGCATCTAGTCTATTTGCATTTAAAGTAATTATTGATAGATATGTTGACTTATTGACATTTTGTTAATTGTTTTTTGGGTGTTTTTGTAGTTCTTCTCTGTTCCTTTCTTCTCTTGTTCTCTGCCTTTGTGATTTGATGACTTTAGTGTTGTTTTTGTGTTCCTTTCTCTTTACTTTTTTGTGTATCTATTATAGGTTTTTGATTTGTGGTTACTATGAGATACATATATGAAAATTGATGTATATAGCAGTCTATTTTAAGTTGATGGTTGCTTAAGTTCAAGTGTATTCTAAAAGTTTTACATTTTTACTCCCCCTTCCCCACATTTTATGTTTTTGACCTCATATCTTACATTTTTATTTTGCATATCTCAAATACTTATTGTAGTTAGAGTTGATTGTACTACTTTTGTCTTTTAACTTTCATTCTAGCTTTTTAAGTGGCTGAGCCACTGCCTTTACTATATATATGCCTTTACAAATGAGATTTTTTTCTTTCACATATTTTCTTATTTCTAGCTGTCACCTTTTTTTTTTTCTGCTTAAAGATGACTCTTTAACATTTCTTGTAAGGCCACTCCATTAGTTTTTGCTTGTCTGGGAAACTATCTGTCCTTCAATTCTGAATGATATCCTTGTCGTATAGAGTATTCTAGGTTATATGAAGTTTTTTCCTTTCAGCACTTTAAATATATCCCACCACACTCTTATGGCTTGTAAAGTTTCTGCTGGGAAATCAGCTAATAGTTTTATGGGGTTTCCCTTTTATATGATTAGTTGTTTTTCTCTTACCTTTAAGATTTTCCCTTTATCTTTAACTTTTGCCATTTTAATTATAACATGTCTTGGTGTGGATCTCTTTGGGTTCATCTTTTTTGGGACTCTGTGCTTCCTGTAGCTGGACTCTGTTTTCTCCTTCGTGTAAGGGAAGTTTTCAGCCATTATTTCTTCAAATAGGCTTTCTGTCCCTTTCTCTTGCTCTTCTCCTTCTGAGATTCTTATAATGTGAATGTTAGTATGCTTGATGTTGTCCCAAAGCTCCATTAAAGTATTTTCATTTCTAAAATTCTTTTTCTTTTTGCTGTTTTGGTTGGGTGATTTCCACTACCTTGTCTTCCAGGTTGCTAGTCCATTCTGCATCCTTTAATCTGCTGTTGATTCCCTCTAGTGGTGCAATCCCCTCTGGTCACCAGAGCCTGGTGCTCCAGGGATATCCCCTGTGTGGGCTGCATGAACCCTCTTGCTGTGGTTGGCCTGCGATTGTTGCATGTGCATTGGTGGGCAGGGCTGCACCCCTAGGGTGGGAGACACTTTAGAGAAGCACCAGTACTGGCTGGGGCTGCCTGCTGGATGGGGTGAGACAGGAGTTTCTTTGTATGGGTACTGGTGCTGGCTGAGGCTACCCACCAGGTGGGGTGGGCCAGGAGACACTTTGGAGGAGCTGGCTGGGGCTAGCAGGTTGAACAAGGCTGGTCCCCAAGGGAACTCCAGGGCAAGGCACACAGTGTTAGCTAGGTTGATGGAGAGTGAGTAAAATGACACCTTCCAGTGCTGGGCCAGCTAGGTGGAAGGAGAGTAAAAAAAACATAGTGCCCAATAGCACTTCTATCGTTGGAGAAAGTTTCATAAGATCCCTGCCCACTTTGGCACAGGCCCTAAAATTAGTCAGTGACTCTCCTTTTTGCATGACCCACATACTTTTCAAGCTGCTGCCTCTGTGCTGGAACTTGGAGCAAATGAATTTGTGCATGAGCCCTTCTGGAGTGGAGTCTTGGTTTCCCACAGCCCCTTTGGGCTCTCCAAGATGTAAGCCCCACTGTTTTCAAAACCAGATGTTACGGGGGGGTGTCTTCCTAGTGCAGGTCCCCTGAACTGGGGAGCCCAACATGTGGCTTGAATAAGTTGCTCCTCAAGGGCGACATCTGCAGTTGTGATATTCCTCTCGCTTGTGGGTCACTGCATCAGGGGTGTGGGCTCTGACTAGATTGCATCTCTGCCCTTCCTACCCATCTCAATGTGACCTTTACTTTATATCCTTAGTTGTAGAGAATCTGTTCTGCTAGTCTTCAGGTCATCCTCAGAGATAGTTGTTTTATATGTAGTTGTAGTTTTGGTGTGTCCATGGGAGAAGGTGAGTTCCAGATCTTCCTATTCTGCCATCTTGATCTCTCTCCTTTATTTTACAGTATACATTTACAGCTAATCTAAGTTCACATTCAAGTAATGCTATACCACTTTTTAAGTAAGGCAAGTATCTTATAACAAAGTAGTCCTAATTCCTCCTCTCTTCCCTTGTGTCATTGTTGTCATTTATTTCACTTATGCATAAGGTATAATCATTGAATGCATTGTTGCTATTATTATTTTGAACAAACTTTTATGTATTCTATCAAATAAGAATAAGAAAAATACAAGTTTTTATAATAAAAAAAAACTTGTCATAAGGCTGGGGGCCTCCTATTTTATCCCCAGATTTGGCTCAGGACTTTTTTTTTTCTTTTTCTCAGGACTCTTAATTATACTGTTATCTTGCTGGTGCATTTACTGAAGGAAGGGGTGGGGTGGGATTAGGGGAATACAATGCATTCACTGCCAGCTTTAAAACTATATGAACTTCATTAGCTTTTTTAAAAAAATTCATTTATTTTATTTATTTATTTTTGGCTGCATTGGGTCTTTGTTGCTGGGCACGGGCTTTCTCTAGTTGTGGTGAGCAGGGGCTACTCCTCATTGTAGTGCGCAGGCTTCTCATTGTGGTGGCTTTTCTTATTGCAGAGCATGGGCTCTAGGAGCGTGGGCTCAGTAGTTGTAGCTCGCAGGCTCCAGAGCGCAGGCTCAGTAGTTGTGGTGCATGGGCTTAGTTTCTCCATGACATGTGGGATCTTCTTGGACCAGGTCTCGAACCTGTGTACCCTGCATTGGCAGGTGGATTCTTAACCACTGTGCCACCAAGGAAGCCCTTTTTTTTTAAACATTTATTCCACAAATGGCCTACTGGCAACGAATTCCTTCAAGTTTTGTTTGTCTGAGAAAGTCTTTCTTTCTCTTTCACTTTTGAGGGACAATTTCACTGGATACAGATTTCTGGGCTGGTGCTTTTTCCCTCTCTCTCTGTCAATACTTCAAATATTTCACCACACTCTCTTCTTGCTTGCGTAGTTTCTGAAGAGAAGTCTGATGTCATTCTTATACTTATCCCTCTATAGGTAAAGTAATTTTTTTCCTTTGGTTTCTTTCGAGATTTTTTCTTTATCTTTTATTTTGTGCAGTCTGAAAGTGATGTGCCTAGGTGTGGATTTTTTGGCATTTATCTTGCTTGCTGTTCCCTGAGATTTCTGGATTTTTGGTTTGATGTCTAACATTAATTTCATGACATTTTCAGTCATCATTGCTTCAGATATTTTTTCTGTTCCTTTCTCTCTTCTCCTGGTATTTCCATTATGCATATGTTACACCTTTCATAGCTGCTGCTGCACAGTTTTTGGATATCTGTTCTTTCTTTTTAATTTTGTTTTCAGTTTTAGAAATTTCTATTGACATATCCTCATACTCACTGATTATTTCCTCAGCCATGTCCAGTCTACTACTGAGCTCATGAAATATATTGTTTTTTTCTTTTAAGTGGGAAGCATCTGCATAGCACAGGGAGATCAGCTCAGTGCTTTGTGACCACCTAGGGGTTGGGATGGGGAGGGTGGGAGGGAGGGAGACGCAAGAGGGAAGAGATATGCGGATATATGTATATGTAACTGATTCACTTTGTTATAAAGCAGAAACTAACACACCATTGTAAAGCAATTATACTCCAGTAAAGATGTTAAAAAAAAGAAGAAAAAAAGAGTTTCATTGAGATATAACTGATATACAGAAAATTGCACATATATTATGCAATATATGTGCAATTGAATATATTATGTATTCAATTTGATGGATTTGGACATATGCACACATCCATGAAACCATCACCATAATCAATTAATAGACATATTCATCATCTCCAAACATTTCTTATGCCTCTTTGTTTTGTTTTGTTTGTGGTAAGAACATTTAAAATGAGATTTATACCCTTAAATTTTTTTTTTATTTTTTATTTTTTTTATTTTTTATTTTATTTTATTTTTTTTGCGGTATGCGGGCCTCTCACTGTTGTGGCCTCTCCCATTGCGGAGCACAGGCTCCGGACGTGCAGGCTCAGCGGCCATGGCGCATGGGCCCAGCAGCTCCGCGGCATGTGGGATCTTCCCGGACCGGGACACGAACCAGTGCCCCCTGCATCGGCAGGCGGACTCTCAACCACTGCGCCACCAGGGAAGCCCCCTTAAATTTTTAAATGCACAATACAGTACTGTTAACTCTAGTTGCACAGCAGATCTCTAAAACTTATTCAGCTTGTGTAACTGAAACTTGATATCCATTTAACAACAGCTCTCTATTTACCTCTCCTTCAGCCCCTAGAAACCATTATTCTATTATCTGTTTCTATGAGTTTGACTATTTTACATACCTCATATAAGTGAAATCATGTGGTATTTGTATTTCTGACTGGCTTATTTCACTTAGCATATTGTCCTCCAAGTTCATTTATGTTATTGCAAATGGCAGGATTTCCTTCTTTTTAAAAGCTGAATAATAGTCCATTGTGCTTGTGTGCATGTGCGTGCATGTGTGTGTATAATGTTTCTTTATCCATTCACTTGTTTATGGATATTTGGATTGTTTTCTCAAATGCTTTCTTCTTTTCCATTACAGTGTATTTTTTATTTCAAGCATTTCTTTTGATTCTTTCTTAGATTTTCCATCTCTTTGCTTAAATTACCCATCTGTTCTTTCATGCTGTCTACTGTATCCATTAGTGCCTTTAGCATATTTTATTTTAAATTCCTGGTGTGATAATTCCAACATCCTTGCCATATGAGTCTGGTTCTGATGTTTTCTTTGTCTGGCTTCTTTTCAAAGTGTGTTTTTTATCTTTTAGTATGCCTTGTAATTAGTTGTTGAAAACCATACGTGATGTACTGGGTAAAAGGAACTGGTATAAAGTGGCTTTTATCAATGTGGTGGTAAGGTGTGGGAGAGAAGCATTCTTCAGACCTACGATTAGGTCTCAGTCTTTTAGTGAGTTTGTGCTCTTGGGTAGTGACTTTCACAAGGGCTTCTCAGGTTTTTCTTCTCCTTATGTGGGTCAGAAAGGTCAGAGTGTGCTAGAGTTGGGTATTTCCCTTTCTCCAGGTTGGGCAGGCACTGATAAAAGCCCAGTAGGTTACACCCTGATAAAATAGTTTGGAAGGCAGGGCCTCACTGTGAAGAACAGAATGCTCTGGGCATATTTCCAAATGGCTCCTTTTCCCATTCTTTGATTAGAAGCACAAGGATATTTTTCTCTGATCTTCATTGTGGGAACCTGGTAGGGCTCCTGGAGGTAAAAATCACAAAAGTGTCAGGGCACCACTATGACTAGACCCTCTGGAATTTTTAATTCTCAAACTTGTCCACACTGAGCTGCCAGCAATTCATCAGTTATAGTTTAGGTTTTCCTACCCCAGTACTGGTTCCCATGGATGTTTCCACTTTGGGTTTCTGTTCTGGTAAATGTAATTCTCTGTATCTGCCTGTCTGTCTGTCCAATTTGGGGCACATCAGTTTGCCCTGCATCCTTAATTCTCAGACAGGTCTACGAAGAGTTGTTAATTTTTAACTTGTTCAGTTTTGTAGTTGTTTTTAGGATGGAGTGATGATATCCAAGCTCCATACATGTTGTACTGGAAAGTGGATACCTTTCTTTCATTTTAGAAGGTTGTTTTTTCTGGATATAGAATTCTTGCTTGATTCTTCCCCCAGCACTTTAAATATGTCATCTCACTGCCTTCTGGCTTCCACGGTTTCTGGTAAGAAATTAGCTGTTGGGGGGCAACTGGGAAGATGGCGGGAGAGTAAGACGCGGAGATCACCTTCCTCCCCACAGATACACCAGAAATACATCTGCACGTGTAACAACTCCTACAGAACACCTACTGAACGCTGGCAGAAGACCTCAGACAGACCTCCCAAAAGGCAAGAAACTCCCCACGTACCTGGGTAGGGTAAAAGAAAAAAGAATAAACAGAGACAAAAGAAAAGGGATGGGACCCGCACCAGTGGGAGGGAGCTGTGAAGGAGGAAACGTTTCCACACGCTAAGAAGCCCCTTCGCGAGCAGAGACTGTGGGTGGTGGAGGGGGAAAGCTTCGGAGCCGCGGAGGAGAGCACAGCAACAGGGGTGCAGAGGGCAAAGCGGAGAGATTCCCGCACAGATGATCGGTGCCGACCGGCACTCACCAGCCTGAGAGGCTTGTCTGATCACCCGCCAGGAAGGGCAGGGCTGGGAGCTGAGGTTCGGGCTTCCGTCAGAGTGCAGGGAGAGAACTGAGTATGGCGGTGTGAACACAGCCTGCAGGGGGTTAGTGCACCACGGCTAGCCGGGAAGGAGTCTGGGTAAAAGTCTGGACCTGCCGAAGAGCCAAGAGACGTTTTCTTCCCTCTTTGTTTCCTGGTGCGCGAGGAGAGGGGATTAAGAGCACTGCTTAAAGGAGCTCCAGAGATGGGCGTGAGCCGCAGCTAACAACGCAGACTCCAGAGACAGGCATGAGAGGCTAAGGCTGCTGCTGCTGCCACCAAGAAGCCTGTGTGCGAGCACAGGTCACTATCCACACCTCCCTTCCGGGGAGCCTGTGCAGACCGCCACTGCCAGGGTCCCGGGATCCAGGGACAACTTCCCCGGGAGAACGCAAGGTGCGCCTCAGGCTGATGCAACGTCCCACCGGCCTCTACCGCTGCAGGCTCGCCCTGCATCCGCACCCCTCCCTCCCCCAGTTCTGAGTGAGCCAGAGCCCCCGAAGCAGCTGCTCCTTTAACCCCATCCTGTCTGAGTGAAGAACAGACGCCCTCCGGTGACCTACACGTAGAGGCAGAGCCAAATCCAAAGCTGAGCCCCGGGAGCTGTGCGAACAAAGAAGAGAAAGGGAAATCTCTCCCAGCAGCCTCAGGATCAGCGGATTAAATCTGCACAATCAGGGGCTTCCCTGGTGGCACAGTGGTTTAGAGTCTGCCTGCCGATGCAGGGGACATGGGTTCGTGCCCCGGTCCGGGAAGATCCCACATGCCGCGGAGCGGCTGGGCCCGTGAGCCATGGCCACTGAGCCTGCGCGTCGGGAGCCTGTGCTCCACAACGGGAGAGGCCACAACAGTGAGAGGCCGGCGTACCACCAAAAAAAAAAAAAAATCTCCACAATCAACTTGATGTACCCTGCATCTGTGCAATACATGAATAGACAACGAATCATCCCAAATTGAGGAGGTGGACTTTGAGAGCAAGATTTACGATTTTTTCCCCTTTTCCTCTTTTTGTGAGTGTGTATGTGTATGCTTCTGTTTCAGATTTTGTCTGTACAGCTTTGCTGTCACCATTTGTCCTAGGGTTCTACCCGTCCATTTTTCTTTTTCTTCTTAAAAAATTGTTTTTCTCAATAATTATTTTTTATTTTAATAACTTTATTTTATTTTATCTTACTTAACTTTATTTTATCCTCCTTCCTCTTTCTTTCTTTCCTTCCTTTCTTTCTTTCTTTCTTCTTTCTACTTGTTCTCCCTTTTATTCAAAGCTGTGTGGATGAAAGGCTCTTGGTGCTGCAGCCAGGAGTCAGTGCTGTGCCTCTGAGGTGGGAGAGCCAACTTCAGGACACTGGTCCACAAGAGACCTACCAGCTCCACATAATACCAAATGGCAAAAACCTCCCAGAGATCTCCATCTCAACACCAGCACTCAGCTTCACTCAACGACCAGCAAGCTACAGTGCTGGACACCCTATGCCAAACAACTAGCAAGACAGGAACACAACACCACCCATTAGCAGAGAGGCTGCCTAAAATCATAATAAGTCCACAGACACCCCAAAACACACCACCAGATGTGGACCTGCCCACCAGAAAGACAAGATGCAGCCTCGTCCACTAGAACACAGGCACTAGTCCCCTCCACGAGGAAGCCGTCACAACCCACCGAAACAATTTTAGCCACTGGGGACAGACACCAAAAACAATGGGAACTACAAACCTGCAGCATGCAAAAAGGAGACACAGTAAGATAAGCAAAATGAGAAGACAGAAAAACTCACAGCAGATGAAGGAACAAGATAAAAACCCACCAGACCTAACAAATGAAGAGGAAATAGGCAGTCTACCTGAAAAACAATTCAGAATAATGATAGTAAAGATGATCCAAAATCATGGAAATAGAATAGAGAAAATGCAAGAAACATTTAACAAGGACCTAGGAAAACTAAAGATGAAACAAGCAACAATGAACAAAACAGTAAATGAAATTAAAAATACTCTAGATGGGATTAATAGCAGAATAACTGAGACAGAAGAACGGATAAGTGACCTGGAAGATAAAATAGTGGAAATAACTACTTCAGAGCAGAATAAAGAAAAAAGATTGAAAAGAACTGAGGACAGTCTCAGAGACCTCTGAGACAACATTAAACGCACCAACATTCGAATTATAGGGGTTCCAGAAGAAGAAGAGAAAAAGAAAGGGACTGTGAAAATATTTGAAGAGATTATAATGGAAAACTTCCCTAATATGGGAAAGGAAATAGTTAATCAAGTCCAGGAAGCACAGAGAGTCCCATACAGGATAAATACAAGAAGAAACACGCCAAGACACACATTAATCAAACTGTCAAAGAATAAATAAAAAGAAAACAAATTAAAAGCAGCAAGGGAAAAATAACAAATAACACACAAGGGAATCTCCATAAGGTGAACAGCTGATCTTTCAGCAGAAACTGTGCAAGCCAGAAGTGACTGGCAGGACATATTTAAAGTGATGAAGCAGAACAACCTACAACCAAGATTACTTTACCCAGCAAGGATCTCATTCAGATTTGATGGAGAAATTAAAACCTTTACAGACAAGCAAAAGCTGAGAGAGTTCAGCACCACCAAACTAGCTGTACAACAAATGCTAAAGGACCTTCTCTAGGCAAGAAACACGAGAGAAGGAAAAGACCTACAATAACAAACCAAAAACAATTAAGAAAATGGGAATAGGAACATACATATTGATAATTACCTTAAATGTAAATGAATTAAATGCTCCAACCAAAAAAAACAGACTGGCTGAATGGATACAAAAAGAAGACCCATATAAGTGCTGTCTACAAGAGACACACTTCAGACCTAGAGACACATACAGACTGAAAGTAAGGGGATGGAAAAAGATATTCCATACAAATGCAAACCAAAAGAAAGCTGGAATAGCAATTCTGATATCAGAGAAAATAGACTTTAAAATAAAGACTACTAGAAGAGACAAAGAAGGACACTACCTAATGATCAAGGGATCGATCCAAGAAGAAGATATAACAATTGTAAATATTTATGCACCCAACATAGGACAACCTCAATACATAAGGTAAACACTAACAGTCATAAAAGGGGAAATCAACAGTAACACATTCATATTAGGGGATTTTAACACCCCACTTTCACCAATGGACAGATCATCCAAAATGAAAATAAATAAGGAAACACAAGCTTTAAATGATACATTAAACAAGACAGACTTAATTGATATTTATAGGACATTCCATCCAAAAACAACAGAATACACAATTTTCTCAAGTGCTCATGGAACATTCTCCAGGATAGATCATATCTTGTGTCACAAATCAAGTCTCAGTAAATTTAAGAAAATTGAAATGGTATCAAGTAACTTTTCTGACCACAATGCTATGAGACTAGGTATCAATTACAGGAAATGATCTGTAAAAAATACAAACACATGGAGGCTAAACAATACACTACTTAATAACGAAGTGATCACTGAAGAAATCAAAAAATACCTAGAAACAAATGACCATGGAGACACGACAACCCAAAACCTATGGGATGCAGCAAAAGCAGTTCTAAGAGGGAAGTTTATAGCAATAAAATCCTACCTTAAGAAACATGAAACATCTCGAATAAACAACCTAACCTTGTACCTAAAGCAATTAGATAGTGATGAACAAAAAAAACCCAAAGTTAGCAGAAGGAAAGAAATAATAAAGATCAGATCAGAAATAAATGAAAAAGAAATGAAGGAAACAATAGGAAAGATGAATAAAACTAAAAGCTGGTTCTTTGAGAAGATAAACAAAATTGATCAACTATTAGCCAGTCTCATCAAGAAAAAAAGGGAGAAGACTCAAATCAATAGAATTAGAAATGAAAAAGGAGAAGTAACAACTGACACTGCAGAAACACAAAAGATCATGAGAGATTTCTACAAGCAACTCTATGCCAATAAAATGGACAACCTGGAAGAAATGGACAAATTCTTAGAAAAGCACAATGTGCCAAGACTGAATCAGGAAGAAATAGAAAATTATGAACAGACCAATCACAAGCACTGAAATTGAAACTGTGATTAAAAATATTCCAACAGACAAAAGCCCAAGACTAGATGGCTCCACAGGTGAATTCTATCAAACATTTAGAGAAGAGGTAACACCTATCCTTCTCAAACTCTTCCAAAATATAGCAGAGGGAGGAACACTCCCAAACTCATTCAACGAGGCCACCATCACCCTGATACCAAAACCAGACAAGCATGTCACAAAGAAACAAAACTACAGGCCAATATCACTGATGAACATAGATGCAAAACTCCTCAACAAAATACTAGCAAACAGAATCCAACAGCATATTAAAAGGATCATACACCATGATAAAGTGGGGTTTATTCCAGGATTGCAAGAAGGCTTCAATATATGCAAATAAATCAACGTGATATACCATATTAACATATAGAAGGAGAAAAACCGTATGATCATCTCAATAGATGCAGAGAAAGGTTTCGACAAAATTCAACACCCAGTTATGATAAAAACCCTGCAGAAAATAGGCATAGAGGGAACTTTCCTCAACATAATAAAGGCCATATATTACCACCCCACAGCCAACATCATCCTCAATGGTGAAAAACTGAAAGGCTTTCCACTAAGATCAGGAACAAGACAAAGTTGCCCACTCTCACCACTCTTATTCAACATAGTCTTGGAAGTTTTAGCCACAGCAATCAGAGAAGAAAAGGAAATAAAAGGAATCCAAATCGGAAAAGAAGAAGTAAAGCTGTCACTGTTTGCAGATGACATGATAGTATACATAGAGAATCCTAAAGATGCTACCAGAAAACTACTAGAGCTAATCAATCAATCTGGTAAAGTAGCAGGATACAAAATTAATGCACAGAAATCTCTGGCATTCCTATACACTAATGATGAAAAATCTGAAAGTGAAATCAAGAAAACACTCCCATTTACCACTGCAACAAAAAGAATAAAATATCTAGGAATAAACCTACCTAAGGAGATAAAAGACCTGTATGCAGAAAATTATAAGACACTGACGAAAGAAATTAAAGATGATACAAATAGATGGAGAGATATACCATGTTCTTGGATTGGAAGAATCAACATTGTGAAAATCACTCTACTACCCAAAGCAATCTACAGATTCAATGGAATCCCTATCAAACTACCACTGGAATTTTTCACAGAACTACAACAAAAAATTTCACAATCTGTATGGAAACACAAAAGACCCCGAATAGCCAAAGCAATCTTCAGAACGAAAAATGGGGCTGGAGGAATCAGGTTCCCTGACTTCAGATTATACTACAAAGCTACAGTAATCAAGACAGTATGGTACTGGCACAAAAACAGAAAGATAGATCAATGGAACAGGATAGAAAGCCCAGAGATAAACCCACGCACATATGGTCAACTTATCTTTGATAAAGGAGGCAGGAAAGTACAGTGGAGAAAGGACAGCATCTTCAATAAGGGGTGCTGGGAAAACTGGACAGGTACATATAAAAGTATGAGATTAGAACACTCCCCAACACCATACAAATAAATAAGCTCAAAATGGATTAAAGACCTAAATGTAAGGCCAGAAACTATCCAATTCTTAGAGGAAAATATAGGCAGAATACTCTATGACATAAATCACAGCAAGATCCTTTTTGACCCACCTTCCAGAGAAATGGAAATAAAAACAAATATAAACAAATGGGACCTAATGAAACTTCAAAGCTTTTGCACAGCAAAGAAAGCCATAAAGAAGACCAAAAGACAACCCTCAGAATGGGAGAAAATATTTGCAAATGGAGCAGCCGACAAAGGATTAACCACCAAAATTTACAAGCAGCTCATGCAGCTCAATAAGAAGAAAACAAACAGCCCAATCAAGAAATGGGCAGAAGACCTAAATAGACATTTCTCCGAAGAAGATATATTGACTGCCAACAAACAGATGAAAGAATGCTCAACGTCATTAATCGTTAGAGAAATGCAAATCAAAACTACAATGAGATATCATCTCAAACCATTCGGAATGGCCATCATCAAAAAATCTAGAAACAATAAATGCTGGAGAGGGTGTGGAGAAAAGGGAACACTCTTGCACTTCTGGTGGGACTGTGAATTGGTACAGCCACTATGGAGAACAGCATGGAGGTTCCTTAAAAAACTACAAATAGAACTACCATATGACCCAGCAATCCCACTACTGGGCATATACCCTGAGAAAACCAAAATTCAAAGAGTCATGTACCAAAATGTTCATTGCAGCTCTATTTACAATAGCCCAGAGATGGAAACAACCTAAGTGCCCATCATTGGATGAATGGATAAAGAAGATGTGGTACATATATACAATGGAATATTACTCAGCCATAAAAAGAAACGAAATTGAGCTATTTGTAATGAGGTGGATAGACCTAGAGTCTGTCAAACAGAGTGAAGTAAGTCAGAAAGAAAAAGACAAGTACCGTATGCTAACACATATATATGGAATTTAAGAAAAAAAATGCCGTGAAGAACCTAGGGGTAAGACAGTAATAAAGATGCAGACCTACTGGAGAACGGACTTGAGGATATGGGGAGGTGGAAGGGTGAGCTGTGACAGGGCGAGAGAGAGACATGGACATATACACACTAACAAACATAGTAAGGTAGATAGCTAGTGGGGGGAGCAGCCGCATGGCACAGGGATATTGGCTTGGTTCTTTGTGACAGCCTGGAGGGGTGGGATAGGGAGGGTGGGATGGAGGGAGACGCAAGAGGGAAGACATATGGGAACATATGTATATGTATAACTGATTCACTTTGTTATAAAGCAGAAACTAACACACCATTGTAAAGCAATTATACCCCAATAAAGATGTTACAAAAAAAAAAGATAGATAGACTGCCAACAAAGAGATGAAAGAATGCTCAACATCATTAATCATTAGAGAAATGCAAATCAAAACTACAATGAGATATCATCTCAAACCAGTCAGAATGGCCATCATCAAAAAATCTAGAAACAATAAATGCTGGAGAGGGTGTGGAGAAAAGGGAACACTCTTGCACTTCTGGTGGGACTGTGAATTGGTACAGCCACTATGGAGAACAGTATGGAGGTTCCTTAAAAGACTACAAATAGGGCTTCCCTGGTGGCGCAGTGGTTGAGAGTCCGCCTGCCGATGCAGGGGACACAGGTTTGTTCCACAGTCTGGGAAGATCCCACATGCCGCGGAGCGGCTGGGCCCGTGAGCCATGACTGCTGAGCATGCGCGTCCCGAGCCTGTGCTCCGCAACGGGAGAGGCCACAGCAGTGAGAGGCCCGTGTACTGCAAAAAAAAATCCCCAGAAAACAAAAAAACAAAAAACTACAAATAGAACTACCATATGGCCCAGCAATCCCACTACTGGGCATATACCCTGAGAAAACCATAATTCAAAAAGAGTCATGTACCAAAATGTTCATTGCAGCTCTATTTACAATAGCCAGGAGATGGAAACAACGTAAGTGTCCATCATGGGATGAATGGATAAAGAAGATGTGGTACATATATACAATGGAATATTACTCAGCCATAAAAAGAAACGAAATTGAGCTATTTGTAATGAGGTGAATGGACCTAGCGTCTGTCATACAGAGTGAAGTAAGTGAGAAAGAGAAAAACAAATACCATATGCTAACACATATATATGAAATTTAAGAAAAAAAATGTCATGAAGAATCTAGGGGTAAGACAGGAATAAAGACACAGACCTACTAGACAATGGACTTGAGGACATGGGGAGGGGGAAGGGTAAGCTGTGACAAAGCAAGAGAGTGGCATGGACATATATACACTACCAAACGCATAATAGATAGCTAGTGGGAAGCAGCCGCATAGCACAGGGAGATCAGCTTGGTTCTTTGTGACCACCTAGAGGGATGGGATAGGGAAGGTGGGAGGGAGGGAGACACAAGAGGGAAGAGATATGGGAACATATGTATATGCATAAGTGATTCACTTTTTTATAAAGCAGAAACTAGCACACGATTTTAAACAATTATACTCCAATAAAGATGTAAAAAAAAGAATTTAGCTGTTAATCTTATTGGGGATCCCTTGGACATGTTCAGTCACTTCTCTCTTGCTGCCTTTTTTTTTGCCTTTGATCACTTTGAATATGTGTTTCAGCGTGGATCTCTTTAATTTTACACTTCTTGGAGTTGAGTGAGCTTGGATGTATAGAGTCATTTCTTTTCTCAAATTTTGGAAGTTCATGGTCATTATGTTTTCAAATGTGCTTTCTGTCCTTTCTCTCTGTTCTCTCCTTCTGGGAATCCCATTATTCACATAGTACTTTTGATGTTATCCCATAGGTCTCTTAGGCCCTACTCTTTTTTCTTCATTCTTTTCTCTTTCTACTCACAAGACTATATAATCTCAGTTGACTATAATCACACTCATTGATTCTTTCTTCTAACTGCTTAAATCTGCTGTTGAACTCCTCTCAATGATTGTACTTCTCAGCTCTGGAAATTGTATTTTGTTCCTTTTTATAATTTCTCCCTCTTCATTGGTATTCCTTATTTGGTTTGATATCACTCTCCTGGTTTCCTTTAGTTCTTTGTTTATGGTTTCCTTTATTTCTTTGAGCATATTATATCCATACATTTAAAGTCTTTGTATAGTAAGTTGAATCCCTGAGCTTCTTTATGAACAATTTCTACTCATTTCTTTTTTCCTGTGAATGGACCATATTTTCCTGTTTCTTTGCATGTCTCTATTTTTTAATTGAAAATTGGACATTTTGAATATTATAATGTGACAACTGTGGAAACCAGATTCTGCCTCCTCTTCAGGGTTTGTTTCTGCTGACTATAGTGGGTTGTTGTTTGGTTGTATTGTGACTTTTCTAAACTATCTGTATGAAGTCTATATCCTTTGTTTAGTGTGCCCACTGAAGTCTGTGTTCTGTTAGCTTAATGGTCAGCTGTTGTTTTGACAGACTTAGCCTAAACGCCTGGAGCCAATAAATGCAAAATAGAAGAAAAAAAAGAAGGATAAAAATACTCTCCCAACCTCTGCCTATTGGTTCAGTGCTGGGGCACTCCTTCAATGCTTAGCTGGGTCACTTACAACTCTGCCTTAGCTTCCACTTCCTACATGTGTCAATCCTGAAGAGCAGCCAGAGATGAAAACTTAGGGTCTTCTCAGGTCTCTTCAAGCATGTGTCCTGTCCTTGTTATGTATATGGGTTTTTGATTCCCCAGTATATATAAAAGCTTTTGATAGTCCTTATTCTCACATATCTCCTACCCATTCTCTTCCTTCCCAGGCTTCTAGATGTGTCTATTGCTTGTCTCAAGTGCTGTCCTTTGCCTCAGGCTGCTGTGGCCAATACCTATATATTTAAATGCTTTTGGCAATAGCTTCCCTGGAAGCCACCTGACTCCAGTGGACACTTTGAGTCAAGCAAAATAAAAAGAAACTTTGTACCAGTTCTCGAGGGAGGCTCCAGGCAGGTTGAGACCCATAACACAATTCTTTAAGGGTAAGGTCCATATTGCTCCTTTTGGCACTGGCAACTTGCACCAGTTGTGCATGCTACTGTCCTCACAGCTGCTGCTGATCTGGAGTGTGGGGGATGGTAAGTGAATGATTTAAAACACCAAAGCACTCTCTTACCACAAAGCAACATCTTCTTTCTTTAATGAATCTTGGTGTTATAAGTACCCTTGTTGTAAGTTCTTGACTAAATTCCAGAGTTTTTCCATAGCTAATTCTGACAGTTTTTCTAGCTCATTAGTTGCTTTTCAGGAGGGTTGTATACCTGGAGTTCCCTATTCTGTAATTTTCACTGACTGATCTATCCTAATTCTTAAAACACTATGCTCTGCTAGTCATGAGTGCTACATGCAGTCCAAAGGCTGAAGTGGCTCTAGAATTTCCAACAGGCAGTTTTTAAGGGTGGCAGAGGGAACTGGTTAGAGAAGCAGACTATAGAAATAGAGAACTTTTCTTAGGCTGTGTTTGCAAAGCACATTGCATAAATTTGCGAAAACACCAGTTGTTAATATCATGGACACACGAGAACTGATGGAAATTATGGGGCAAAGTATTAAATCCTTCCCAGGCCTCTCTTGGCGCTGTGGAAGTAGCAAGCGGTTCTTTGATAGGGAAGCTGCTTCTGAGATTACATGTCAGGATGGGAAGATGAGCCTGGTCAACCACCAATAGTCCCTTCTTGAGATGGACTTGGGAGTCAAGCAAACTGGTCTGAATGTTGGGTTAGGTCCAGGGTTTAGTGAGCCTTTTCCTATCATTCTGCTCTTGGACTGAAGAAGGTATATAGCCAACTCAGGTGTAATGGCCAGAGCTATAAAGACTTCTCAGGTTCATTCTTACTCCACTCCCACCCCTACTCTACCATCCTCCACAGTCTCTGAGGCTTATTGAAAATCACTGTGCTCTGGAACTATCTGCTCTGAATGGATGCCAATCCAGGCCAAAAGGAACTCTTTATCCATACACATTGATGCTTATCCTATGACCACCAGGGGGCAGCTGGGTTTTGGAGACTATTACCACAACCACCATGCCCCACCCCCCAAAGCTAATTTTGAATGGCAGCTTCCAACTTTCTTCCCATAACTTTGCCCTGGAGCCTGAAGTGCACTGCAGGAAAGTAGGCAGCTTTTCAAATCACGTGATTCAGACATAGTCATCAAGTTACTCCTCGGGCCAGGAGAATGTCCAAGTGTGGCTGTTGTGATTTAGAGTGTTAGAATGTCAGCACTGGGGGACCCTTGGGGATTACCTAGGCCAGGGTTTGGGGGTTTGGAGATTTGTTTTTTCTTCAACTTAAAGATGCAACTCTTTTGGTTAAAAGGTAGTGGTGATGGTTGACAGTGGGAGGCCCTGGGCTCAACCATGGCCTGAAGAGATACCTCAGAATTCTAGGGCAGCGTGGTCCAACTTTCCATCCTACTCAGAGCACCTATATAATTTTACCTTATCTACCAGCCAGTGTGATAATATTTATTTAATATGTTTCTTTAAATTGACTCACTTTTTTCTTAAATAAATTCAGCCTCATCCTATGTAATATCATAAATTTAATGTCCTAAGCATATTTTTTTCTAATTCATATTAAAATACATCCATGACTATTGAAATTTAAGATTTACTTCTGGTAGTGCTTAAAATTGTCTCATGTCCTTGTATTACACTTCAGGAAATGACCTTATGGCACCAAAGAGCACAGCTGGGAAAGTACTTATCCTAGTTCATTCTATTGTCAGGTAAAGACAGTAAAAGACCCAGAAAGGGCAAGGGACTTATCCAAGGTCACTCAGTGACAGTGACGGAGCTGGGACTTAAACCCAAGTCTACTGACTTCCAGGCCTTTTCTCCTTTCACTGTACCATATTCCAAGGGTATTAGGAAGCCCTTCCACTATCCAGACTCTCCCATAGGAAGGAAGGGAAGAAGGATGGAAAAGAAGGAGAAGAAATACTATTTGCATACTGAATTGGGACTGGTACAGAATCTATGACTCAGGAGGGCCAAGGCAGGTGTGGGGTACAATGATTTCCCATGTCTCTTTGGGTCAAGTGCCTGTGAGGCCCCATCTTCCAAAGCCTGGTCTCATTTGCTCATACACACAACATGAAATTATAGAGCACCTATCATGTGCCTGAGAATACAAAAAGCTTATATTCCAGTGGGTGAAACATCTCAGTAAACAGCTGATTAGACTGCTGGGTCAGGGAGCACAGGGTGCTGCAAGAGCACAGAGAAAGGCTTGATGAAAGTGAGGAGGGAGAGGAGAGTGGGCACAAGCCCTGCCCTACCCAAGTTCAGCAGCCCTAGTCCAAAGGTTCGATTTTCTCTTCTCTCAACCATGGGGACTGATAGGTATTAAATACCCTTCAAAGTATGGAGTTGCAAGGCCATGGCCATACAGTCTTTTGTTTTTTTTTTTAACCACTGACATTTGTCACCAGTGTCACTTCCTTTTGCCTACTCCTTCATAGCCTTTGCAAACACAGAACCCACCCTCCAAACGGGAATGAACAAATTGAATGTGACCAGAAAACTCAACTCCAAAAGTACTGAGTGCTGGGCTGTGGCTCCTCTCAATCTCCTCCCCTGCCCAGACTTGTTAATGGAGCACTTCAAAAAGGAAGTGTTGGAAATAGGTCTGTAACTGATTAGTAATATCTGATTCTGGTACCTCTATTTGGTTTCCGTAGTTGGATGAGAAGCTGGCGACTCACTCCCACCCCCTTCACACATGCACTGCTTCCCCAGAAACCTGGACATAGGGATTTTGTTGCTGATTGGCTGGCAGGGCCTTGAAGGCCACTTTTACCATCATCTCTGCTCCCCCAAATACCCCCAAAAGCTCCAAACCCCTAAAATGAAATCTTCTAATAGGAAGAGGGCCCAAAATACTGTTTCTTTCATAACTGCCCGCTGGATTGGATTCCTCACAACCAGGAAAGTGTTCACCTTGAGGGAGCTCTACTGATATAGGTATCAGGCTTAGCCGCCCTGCTAAAACTGGGGCTCCTGAGGCAATGCGTAGGGAGAGGACAGACCAGCCATAGCACCAGACTCATCTTCAACTGTCTCTGCCCACTTCTCCCTTCAGGATCCTTGTCTCTGTTTGTAGTTTTCTCCCTGGCTCCTTCTCACTCCATTCACATCCCCAGGGATCTCAAGTACCCCAGTTTTCACCAATCCAATAAATTCATTTGTGGTGGGAAAATTTCTGGATGGAGATAAGAAAACATGGGTTCAAGTCTTGGCTTTTTCACTTACTAGTTGTGTTACTTGGAACAAAATAATTTCACCTCTCTGTTTTACCTCAGTTTCCTCTTTGCAAAACAGGCATGATAATCCCTGACCCGCTTACCTCTCAGAAAATTACTGTACAGATCAAAAGGGATACTGAACATCAAGTTGCTTTGTGAACAGTCAATCACAATGTACAAGTGAAAGGTTGAATGAGTCATCGCTCTTTGGGGATTGGTACTTTGAAAGAGCATAACTTGAAGGAAGCTGCCACTAATACAGTATTTTAAACATCAGGGCAGGATGGGATAGAGGGTGGAGGCTCAGGCCACTTTGTTGACTTTATTATTCACGTGACAACCAATTATTAAACATCTACTATGTCTAGGCATTCTTCTAGATACTGGAGATAAAAGTCGCTGCTCCCAAGGAACTGACATTCTAGGAGCATGGCAGGGACCTAAGAAAAATAGCTCCTGTCCCTCTGGCCTAGGAAACTGAATCCAAGGTTTAGTTCTGAGCCTCAGGGCTATGGAAGAGCTTTCAATCACTAGATTTAATGCTTTCCATATAAAGTCTATTTTAGCATTAACTCAACAATATCAACAATATCAGCCATTTGTTGAGGCCATGTGTAGATCCAAAGTAATGTGTCAATAACATGCATTTAATTCAACAAATGTTTATTGAGTACCTACTGTGTGCTTGTCACTCTGTAAGTGTGGGGACAGTGAATGAAAGAGGGTGTACAGAATTAAACAAGGTGGAGTTTCTGTCCTTGAAGAGCTCTTAGCTTAGTAACGGAGGTAATTACAAAAATATAGGCCCATGATGCAAATCTGGAGTTGCCCCAGTTTAACCCAGTAAAGGGTGAAAATAGATACCCAATAAAAGTGAAATATTATAATTGAGTGCAAAATGCTATGAGAATTCTGAGGAACATTTATAAGGCCTATAATATGGAGAAAGCTTCATCAAAAAGGTGACATTTGAGCTGGATCTTAAAGGTAGAATATATTCTTAGTAAGTATAAAGGGAAGTAAATCACCCACCAGAATGGTCACAAGTAAAAAGATGACAATTCCAAGGGGACAAATAAATGTTTGATACATGTATTAAAAGGTACTCATTTAATCAGGGAAATAAAATAAAAACCACAATGTCATTTACACCAGAATAAATAAAATGACAAAGATTAACAATACCAAGTGTTGTCAAGGATGTGGAGCAACTACTAGTGAGAATATATATAGAAATAATCACTTCAGAAACTGTTTGGCAGCATCTACTAAAATGTAAAGATATGCATGCCTTATGAGCTAGTAGTTCCACTTCCTAAGTATACATCTAATGGAATTGCATACATATGTGCAACACCATTCATTATAGTCAAACACTGGAAACAACCCAAATGTCCATGTCCATGTAGTGTATTCATTCAATAAAATAATATGCAGCAATGAAAATGAATGAACTATTGCTGTACACAAAATGGATGACTCTCAGAAGCATAAAATTAAGGGAAAGAAGCCAGACACAAAAGAGCACACAATTCCATTTATATAAAGTATAAAAAATAGGCAAAATTAATCTATGCTATTAGACATCAGGATAGTGGTTACCACCGCAGCAGAAGGAGAGGTTTTAACTCTAAGTAGGCACAAAGGGGGCATCTGGGATGCTGGTAATGATAAGATTGCTGAGATATGGGGGCTGGTTTAATGGGAGTGTCCCATTTGTGAAAATCCAATGATATGCACACATTCATTTTTCTAGATAAAAGAGCTAACAATAAAAAGAGAAGAAACCAAAGCTATCCAATGGAGGAAATGGAAGTCTTTTCAAATGGCATAAGAATAATAGTATATCCATATGAAAAGTACAAACCTCAACTCTTACTTTACATCACACACAAAAATTACTTTGATATGGATTATAAGTCTAAATGTAATATCTGAAATCATAAAATTTTTAGAGGAAAACATAGGAGAATATGACTTGCAGGTAGGCACATATTTAAGTCACAGAAAGCAATACCCAAACAAGAAAAAAAGAGGCTAAATTAGACTTTATTGAAATTAAAATTTTAATTAATTTTGCAAATTAAAAATTTGCAAAACATATATCTGACAAAGGACTGGTATTCAGGATATGTAAAGAGCTCCTACAACTCAATAATAAAAAATGAACAACCTAATTTAAAAATGCACAGGGAATTCCCTGGCAGTCCAGGAGTTAGGACTTGGCGCTTTCACTGCAGTGGCCCAGGTTCAATCTCTGGTCGGGGAACTAAGATTCTGCAAGCCACGTGGTGCGGCAAATAAAAAAAAAAATAATGATAATAAATAAATAAACTTGGCATTAAAAAATGCACAAAATATTTGAAAGACACTTCACAAAAGAAGATAAGGCCTATAAGAACATGAAAAAATATATACTCAATGTCATTAGTCATCGGGGAACTGCAAGTTAAAACCACTACACATCCACTAGAATGACTAAAGTAAAAAATTTTTAATGAAAATACCAAATATTGGTGAGGATGTGTAACTCTTATATACTGCTGGCAGCAGTGTAAAATGGAACAACTTATTCTGACACAGTTCTGGCAGTATCTTATATAGTTGAATATACACCTTACCCTATGACCTGACATTTCCACTTCTAGGTATGTACCCAAAAGAACTTAAAATATGTCCATGAAAAAACTTGTATACAAATATTCATAGCAGCCTTATTCATAACAGCCCCAAGCTAGAAACAACCCAGATGCCCATCAACTGGTGAATACAATATAAATACAATACAAATACCGTGGAATACTACCCAGCACAACACAGCTGAATCTCAAAAGCATTATGCTGTGAAAGATGCCATGCTCAAAAGGCTACAAACTGTATTATTCCTTTTATATGAATCTCTAGAAAAGACACAACTAATCCATGGTGGTTCTCTCGAGCATGAGGTAGGGGTGGGTCTGACTGGGAAGGGGCATGAGGGAAATCTGTGGGGTGATGGTAATGTTTTATATTTTGATAGGGGTTTGGGTTAACATTTGTCAAAACTCAGCAAATGTTTCCTTAAAATTTATGTATTTCACTATACGTAAATTTTACCTCAAAAGGAAAAAACTGCAAGAACATTGAACTTTAATTAATAATATACATGCAGAAATATTGAGGGAAAGATGCATACTAATGTCTTCAATTTACTTTGAAATGCATTAAAAATAACATGGATTGATAGATCAACAGAGCTGAATAGATGGACACATATGTGATAAAGCAAATATAGTAAATTGTTAATTGTAGAATCCAGTGGTGAGTATACAGGTGTTCATGGTAAAATTATTTCAATTTGGTGGGGGTGAGTTGAGAAAAAGGAAACTAGGGCATTTGGGGGAAAGGAAAGAGCTCTGTGCTGCTTGGGCTTAAATGTCATTGTGGGAAGTGGCCCAGGAACCAATCAGAGAGTTGAAGAGAGCCCAGATAAGAAGGGGCCTCATGTGGCAGCTCAGGAGTCTGGACTTTACCTTTTAGGCAGTGAGGAATCATCTCAGATTTTTAAGGAGTTGAATGACATGATAAGAGGTAGTGTGGCATGGAAAAATGTTCTGTGATTAGGAGTTAAGAGAGAAGGGTTCTGGTCCCACTTACAGCATGACCTTGGGCAAGTGGATCAGTACCTCCAGGTCTCAGAAAGTTTCAACAAAATATACTCCTCCTGCTTTGACCCCTCTTCCACCCAAAAAGAAGCACTCAGAAAACTGAGTTTAATCAGGCACAGAAGAAACTGTGTATATATGTACTGAAGGAGAAAAATAAACTGCTTCTTCTTTGTCCTTCCCTTCCAGCCAACTCCCTTGCCCCGGCCCCTTGCACTCTTGCCCTTGCTCCACATGAATGATTTTTTTCCCTCCTCTTTAACTGGCTTTCTTTATCTGCAGGGTCAGCAAGTTAGACTTGAAACTTGGCCCCTGGACCAGAGCATACCGGTCACTCTCCTCTAACTCAGCTGCTGATACCTGCTTCTGGCCTTAAGACTCACCACTGTTTCATCCTTCTGTCTCTTGCTCTCTAGAAATTTCCTGTGTAAGGGCCTTGGGGTTCTTAAAGGCCTTAGGTCTGTGGCTATCTTGGAGTCTGAGAAGTCACCCCAAAGAGGTGGACCAGGAAATGTCTGAGGATGCAGACACACTATGTCTACTCCCAGCCTTCCCACTGCTAACCTGAACCCCACCCCATCCCACCCCCAGGTCTCCCTCACTTGGCTCACCTATACTCTCTTCAGCAGTTAGTGTCTCTACCACTGACCTGGTGCTAGGGGAGTTATCTTTCTGCATGTATCAACATATGGAAGAAGCCTCTTGATGTGAAGAGGAACTCCCAGATCTCATCATATCTCTGACACTTCACTTTCCCCCTGAAGTTTCTGATTATTCTCCTTTAACAGTCTGACCCAAGCCTGGCCCAGAACTTTATGTCCCACAGAACAGATGAGACTAAGCTGAAATGTTCAACAAGACACTAGAAAAGGGAAGGAAATAAAAACCAGCAGCCCCACAGAGCTAGATAATCTGGCTTCAAAGATATGGCCTGCTCTTAAGGCTAGCAATTCCTGATTGTATAATAGTTGCTCAATAAATATTTGTGAATGAATACCTATCCACAGTGGAAGTCAGACACTGTTCTTATCCCCAAGGAGCTTAGGTTCTAGTGAGGAGACATGTTAAATGGGTAATTTTAATATAATTTCCTAAGTGCTGTGATAGTGAAGTGTTAGTGGTTAAAAATCACAGACCCTGGAGCCAGACTGCCACAGTGTGAATCATAGGTCCTTGAGTAAATGATTTAACCTTTCCCTGTGTTGATTGTAAAATGATATCCCTATCTTATATGTATGTATGTCATATTGCTGTTCACAAGTATTTGAGGTAATTAGAAGGAAAAGCTTAGATAATTTATATATCACCTTAAGTAAGTCCTATTCCCTCTTTAGGCTTCAGTGTTCCCATCTGTGTAATGAGATTGGATTTTGTGGAAGGTCCCTTCCAGCTCTGACATCTGTGCTCTAGATTTTGGAATTGAACCAATGCCAAAGAACATACTAGGTTGTTTTCTTTTTCCAGTGAAAGCAATCTGCAAACCATCTCGTTAACATTTATTGAGCATTTACTACATGCTAACATTTATTGAGTACCTACTACATGCCAGGTGCTATGCCAGGTGCTTTCCATATTTTATTTCCCATCCTCACAACAAATCTGAAAGATGAGCCTCTTCTCTATTGTTTATGGGCTTTGTTACACTAAGTGGTTAAATTTATTTATAGTACCTTCTTTGTATCAGGCAGTGTTAAATGCTAATGATATAAAAATAAATAATGCTGACCCTATGCTCAAGGAGGTCACAGTGTAGGAGAAGAAACCAAGATATAAAGGGCAAAGTTCATCCTTACACTGCATTGTAACATATACCTGAGACACCTCTGTTCCAGCCCTACAAGGGTGTCACTTCTCAGGATAGGAAACTTTTAGCCAAGGTTTAGCACAATGTTTAGCACATGGTAGGCTCTCAATAAATATCTCTTGAATAAATGAAAAAATTAATTAATTAATAAAAGGCTTTAAAAAACCCATTCTATTTCTCCATTGGATATGATCAGGAAACCAATCCATTTCACCCTTTCTCTCACTTCAAGCTTTGCTGTTCTGTACTAGCCCTCAGAGGGTCAAGTCCTATCTCATTTTTTTCTATAAAGCTCCTGTTGCTTCTGTCATCTTTTCTCCTCTATACCTGCTCTAATAATAGACAAATGATTGAGCAGAATTGCTTCCTTGGCATTCAGGAAGCAGGCTCCATGCATATGGCCAATTGATTTGTTTTTAATGCACCTGGCTCAAATTGAAATCAGGCTACATCCAATATCTTTTCCCTTCCATGCCTCCACTTTGGCTACCAGGAGGTGTCAACATTCAAATTCCTTTCCCCAAATCAGTACTCTTTCCTGATTATGGACAATAAAACCTCAGTCTTCTTTGCCTTTAGACTTCTTTTGCCATCACTATTTCTTTTGCCACTACAAGCATCCTGGCTCCTTTTCACAATCAATCCCACTTGGCTCTCACAATCAATCTAAGGTGTTGCTGTGTCATCAGAACTCCTTAGTTACCCTCATAGACATTAATAAAGAAAAGTGAGCAAATGAGGGAAAGATTATGTACCCACCTTCTTGAGAAAGTTCTCAATATGTCATCCATTCTCAAGTAGTTAGGATGATTTAGGCGCAGGACAGGGGATGATGAGAATGACCTATTAAGTTCCACTCTAGCCTGAGACTTCTATCGAAAAATAGGAGAGGCCCAAAGCAAGGAAGTACATTTGACCTAAATAGAGAACATCAGGGATAAAAGGCTTTCAGAGGTCATCTGGACCAGTGAGTCCCAAGCACTAACCTGCAGACCCATGGCAGTCTGTGACATTTTCATCAGAGAAATGTTGAGAAAAATTGTTGCCAACTGACCTTTCTTGAGAAAGACTTTCCTCAGTAAAAGACTATGTCCTTTCTACATTTTCTATATTTCAGTGTTAAAACATTTCATTAATGATATAATAGTGATGATACATGCCCTTACATGGCAACATTAAAAATTAACATCCTTATGTTGGTTCCCAAAGTTTGGGGAGAAATTTTAGAGAAATTGTACGAGTCTTTGAGATCCAAATTTTTGGTTATTATTATTTTGGTCTAGTGGTTTCAGAACCTGGCAGTGCATCAATATTACTGGGAGCCTTGTTAAAACTATGTATTCCTGGCTCCCACCCCCAGATATTTTGATTCAGCAAGTGTGGAGTGGGACCCAGGAGGCAGAACTTGTACAAAAGTCTCTAGGTGATTCTAATGTGTAACCAGGTTAAGGAACCACTGCTCTGCTTCACCACTTGTATGATTAATCAAGAACATAAGCAATTAGAATGATTCCATTGTGCGCTTATTCTGTTTGGGACAAAAATAAAGCACATTCTTTCACTTGCAGTGTAAACCAGAGACCTCACTGGGGTTTTCTAAGATCCACAGTCAGACAAGTACAATAATTTAAAGAGTTTACAGGGGCCACACATCACTTACTTGTGAGCATGAGCCAAACTGAATGAGTCTACACATACTAGGCGCTCTCTAATGATTTGTTACTACTGATGATGTTTGTCAACCAAGTCTGATCTAGAAATTTGTAGAGAAAACTTCATTCATCTCAAGACCCTAGCCCTACTTCTATCACCTCACTCTCAATGTTGTCTCATCCTTTACATCCTTCTCTTCCTTTTTCCTCAATCTCAAAATGTCTTCACCCAGTCTAGTGGAGTCAAATTCAACAAATGGTAGTTATAATTATTAATATTTTCCACTAGAATGTAAACTCCATGAGGACAAGGACAATTGTATGTTCCCAGTGCTTGACATGGTGACTGGCACACAGTAGTTGCTCAATAACTATTTGTAAAATGAATGACTGAATGGTATGACAAAGGCAAGAGGCATATCTCCCCAGTTCAAGACTAACCCTCCTATATGCTTTGTTGAACCCACTCTGGAGTTTCAGGAAAGGCATTAGAATCTCAACTGGAAGACAGTGAGGAGAATGGGTGGTAAGGGATGAGAGAACAGCAGGTGTCCATACATCATGGAATGGTGGATAATCCAGTATATTTAGAGCCTGGCATGAATGGGAGAAAGGGGAAAGGAGAAAATGTCAAAGAATGGAACTAGATAGGTTGAATATGAGTACCTCAGAGACAGGTACCAGGTCTTTTTGTGTCCTTGGTATTTAGTACAGAGCCTGGCACATAAAGGTTCTTAGTAAATGAGGCTGGTCCCAAACCATAAAGGACCTTTTATGCCTGGTTGCGGAATTTAAACTTAACAGTCAAATGGAGAATCACTGAAAGTTTTTAAAGCAGAGAAGTGTCATGATTAAAACTGTATTTTAAAGTTGTAATTGACAGGATTGTTTGGAAGGAGAAGAGACAGCCACAGGCACCTTCAGACCTGATTTGGCTCCTAATTCCCAATCCTCACTAACACTACGACCATCCTTTCCTTCACTTGAGCAAGAGATGTCAGCATCATCTTTGCTTCTTCTTTTTCTCTCACTACCCAAATCTGTTTTTGTCAGCTCTACCATAACAATGGTTCACAGAGCCAACCCTTTTTCTTCATCCCCAGTCAGTGCCCTATTCCAGATCATGAAATTTTCTTTTACCCGGTTCATTGTTTGGTTTCCTTACCTCTTATCTTTCCAAGCCACAGTATACTGTCACCACAGTTTTGTTTTGTTTTTTTTCTAAAATGCAGATCTGATATTAGTTAGCTACTCGAAAATCTTCAGTGGCTCTCTTGTATTTCCAAAATAAAGCCTATACTTCTCAGTATGCTATTTAATAACTGTGAAGTGGGTATTAACTCCATCTTGCAGATAAAGAAACTGAACCTCAGAAAGGGTAAACAACTTTCTTAGGATCACCCAGGTATGCAATGGTAGAACCATGATTAGAATCCAGGTCTCTTGATGCCAGTGCTCTAGCCATTATAAAATGCCTTTTTAAAAGGGAAAAAATGGTAGGTACTGCATGTGTTTCTAGAATGGCGGGATGGTAATTATGCAATCTTGTTTCCTGGATGGAGCATATAATTTGAAGCTCACACAAATGAGCAAAGATTCCTGTTCTGCCTCTTGATGGCTTTGTAGACTTAAACAACTGAGTTAACCTTTCAGAGCCTCTGTTTCCTCACTTATAAGACAGGGACAAATCATCCCAATCTTATAGGATTGTTATGAAGATTATATGAGATCATGTTTGTAAAGGGCTAGCATAGTGCTAGGCTCACAAGAGTTTCTCAGTGAGTGTCATCACACCCCCCACTCCAGTGCTCTAAAAAAGACATTCAAACTAGAACAGAATTTAGACAGTAGGAGTCCGAGATGGGCTTCAAGACTTCAGGGTCTATTCCTGGTTCTGGGGTTGGAAATAGCCCTTTTCAGGGTCTTAATCAGGTTCCCTGAAAATGGAAGCCAAGGCTAGTGCTCCCCTAGGGCAACAGTTGGTCCTGTGAAACCGCTGACTAAAAAGCAAATCTTAAGCCCCAGTGCCCATACTGTCCATGATTTGTCACTCCTCATGACTGAAGCATTGTGGATTTTTATTAAAATGCAAACGTTTCCTGGGAGAGGCAGCATACATATTAACTTTTTGGCCTGATTAGCTTTCACTTACCTCTTTCTATGAGTAGAGTCCTTCCATGCCTCTTTGTTTTGTCCTTCTTAGGTAGGGACACCCAACCTCCACCCCCAGCCTGTTAAAATCCTTCTCAAGATTCAAGGCTCATCTAGGCCACTATGTGCTCCGGAAGCCTACTGTGATAACTCAGCCACATCCTGCCTTTCCTTCCTCTGTCCCTCTTCCGGGGAGCACCAAGCCCCAGCCGCCTGTGGTGAAGCTCAGGGAGCACGAGGCTTTGCCTTGAATTCCACCTTGTACTTGACTTTTCCCAGGACCTTCGGCTAATAAACGCCTTGATTTCGTTGAGCCTCTGCCTTCCTGATTGGAAAAAGCAGGTGATAAAAATACTCACCTCCGGGCAATAAGGGAATGCTCTATTCCTCTAGCAATGCCTGCTTTGCTGACTGGCATGGCCCCCGTGATTTGTGAATTATGGCCGATTCCTTTCACGGCATGGCAAGCTACTTGGGACACCTCTACCCTCCCGCTCAGCTCAGCCCGCGTTCAGGTGCTTAATGACTGTGTTCCTGGGCATGTCACAGCCCTGAGCTGCATTTTCACCTGCCATGCAGTCTTTTCACCCAGCAAGAAGGTTAATGAGATGCTGGGTAGAAAGGGCTTGGCGCTTGCCCGCCCGCTGGTGGGGAGCGAAGTAGCTTGGTAACCACACCACGAACTCATGATTAGTGCATTAGACGCGCGGGCCCTTAGGGGAGGCAGAGCTTCCCGGGATCGCTGGGGCCGGCCCCGAGGGCTGAGGCTGGAAACAGCCGTGCACTGCGTCAGGGAGCCCAGCCGCCCGCAGGGCAGATCACCCCTCCCGTCTCCCGAGAGCCGCGCACTCCGTAGGAAGCAAACTCTCCGTTACCCTCGCGGGGTTAGGGCCTTAGTCTGGGACATTCACCGGGATTCTTGTGTCTCTATGCCCGAGGTGGGCGGAAGGGCGCGGTGGGTGCTGGGAAGACATCCCTCCGCTAGCGCCTCGGCCGAGTTCCCGAGCGCCCGAAAAGCCGCGGCGGAGGCCCGGGGGACCAACCCAGCTGGGATGTTGCGGGCTGAGCGGCCCTTGCCCGAACTGGCGGCTCGACACGGCCCTGACTCCCAGTTCCCCAAGGCGGGACAGAGAGCCGGGAGGAGCCTGAGCTGAGCTCTGGCTCCCGCCCCGCCCGGGCCCGGCTCCCTCTGGTGCCACTGCACCTCCCTCCCTACCTGGCCCGGCCCCCGGCCCAGATCCGGCCCTCTACGGCTCCTCTGGGCTCCAGGTTGGCGCAAACAAAGCCCTGATTGACTGCCCGGAGAGGCGGGCCTCGCTGCCGGGCCGCCTCCTCCCATCCGTGCCCCGCCAGGGATTTGCTGGGAAGGGCGGGGGTGGAGGGGGAGAGACGGGGATGGGGGGGCTGTTGCGCAGGACTGTGGGGGGCTGAGCCCCCGGGCTCGAGAAGACTGTGCCCACCCTCTGTCCGAGCTTGGGTGTCCCTTCCAAGTCCCCCTCAAACCCAAGGGGGGGGGATAGGCACTACTGAGGGCGGGGTGGGGTCTCTCAAGGGCCACCTCTCGTCCTGGGGTCCCTGGAGCCACCCCAGTTCCAGGCTACTTGTGAGAAAGGAGAGAGTGGGAGCAAAGGACAGGCGGGGTCTTCCCTGGGGGTTCTGGGTTGATCAATGCTCGTTTGGAGCCTGCAGGGAGGAGAGGGCAGAGGAACAGGATAGTTTATGCTCTCGTTTTTCCATTTTAACTATCCCTCTACTGGTCTTCTGGACAAGGAGAAAAGAATTCAGTAGTTTGGAAAGGGAGTTGAGGGAGACAGCTGCGGATTGAGTAGGTAGGCGAGTATGAGGAGGAGGAAGGGCTGGGGAGAAGAGAGAGGCTGTAGCGGCTGCCTGTTGAGGGAGGAAGAGGTTGGGGGGAAGGGAGAGGAGGAGGAGGGGGAGGAGAGAGATGACATGGGGAGAGGAGGAGGGGGGATGGGGGAGGAGGAGGAGAGGGCTCGAGGGACTGTCTGTCTTGGGACAGGCTGGCCAGCTGGGGCGCGGAGCCGGGAGGAGGAGGCAGCAGTAGCAGCGCTTGGAGCAGCAGCAGCAGAAACAAGTACCAGCCACACAGCGGCTCCTCCGGCCCGAGAAGCCACAGTCCCCCGGCCGCGATGGCGCTGCAAAGCCCGGCGAGCGAGGAAGCTAAGGGGCCCTGGCGGGAGGCAGACCAGGAACAGCAGGAGCGGGTGGGTAGCCCCGAGCCAGAGCCGGAGCCGGAGCCCGAGCCCGTGCCAGTACCCCCACCCGAGCCCCAGCCAGAGCCCCAGCCGGAGCCCCAGCCTTTACCGGACCCTGCACCACTGCCAGAGCTGGAGTTTGAGCCTGAACCGGTGCGCGAACCCGAGCCCACGCCCACCGTGGAGACCCGCGGCACCGCGCGCGGCTTCCAGCCCCCCGAAGGTGGCTTCGGCTGGATGGTGGTCTTCGCTGCCACCTGGTGCAACGGCTCCATCTTTGGCATCCAGAACTCCTTCGGGATTCTCTACTCCATGTTGCTGCAGGAGGAAAGAGAGAAAAATCGCCAAGTGGAGTTCCAAGCAGGTGAGCGGCTCCGCGCGCCCCACCTGGCATTCTAGGCAAGGGTGTCCGCTCCGGCTGCCGCCGATCCTATACCTCCTGGTCCGAGGCACCCCTCTAGCGCGCCGCTTGGACTCCTCCCCCTTGCCCCTTGCCCGTGGCGCTGCTAGAGCGCCGGTTGCCGGGCTCTGGGCAGCCTCGGCTGTGGAGACTAGACGCAAGAAGTCCCGGGGGTGGGACCTGGGACCTTCGTTGATCATACGCAAGGAATGAATTTTTTGCTCTGGGACATATCCAGACGCACCTTTCGGGTTTATTTAAAGTACTCTGAGCGTGTGTACTGGGGGAAAATATTTGCAGAATGTTGTGGTTTTTTTGTTTTTTGTTGTGGGGGGGGCGGAGTGCGAAGACATGGGGAGAGGAGAGAGTTTGGAAGTTGGGAGGACTTTGAGAGAAACACTGTACCGCAGATCTCCGCAGCAGCCCCTGTTCCTGTACGGGGAGCGGAGGTGTTTTCTGTCAAAAACACTTTAGGAATCCTTGTGACTGAGCGAAGACTCTAACACATGGCAGGCGTGTGTATCTGCAGGAGAGAGAGGAAGGGAGGGAAGGAGTGCGAGTGGGGGGTGTGCGCGCGTCTATTTGCCCGCCGTGGTTACGGCCCAACCGGGCCCGGCCGTCCTCTGCCACTCTGAGGGAGCGAGCGGATCTCTGTGCCCTCTGAGCTGAACCCCAAAGCAGGCAGGGAGGCAGTCTCCGCGGTCTCCCGCCAGAGAGGCGTGAGGCGGCTGGCAGACTGGGCCCTGAGGCTCACTTCGCACCGCCCCCAATCTCAGCCTTGCCCTGCCTGGCGCCCCGCGCCTCTCCGCTATCCGCTGGGTGCCTCGTTAGTCTTTAGCCGGAATGCCGGCCTCCACCCCTCCTGCCTTCGTGTGGTGCTGACTTGGTCTTCTTCCCTAAGACAAGCAGGGCTGGGGGCATAGCTCTCGCTCTTCAGGCCCGCGGCCACAGGACCACAGGCTTGTGCGCTCCTCCCGTTGAGCCTGCCTGTGGACTTGGAGAAGTCAAAGTAGCCATCCCGCTTTCTCAGCAAGCCGCCGGCGAAGCCCCTCAGCCGTTCTCATGAGGAGTCTCGGGAGCGAGCCGAGGGGCTTGGGATGCCGTCTTCCTCAAGGCTCACTCCCTCTTGTGGTTCCTCAGGACAGCTCCACTGGAGACCCGCCGCAAGTTTGCAGCTTAGAATACGTGGCTTTTTAAAACGCAGCTCAGAATAAGTGTTGCCCTGGGACTGAAGGGTTCCCTCCTCTCTCCACCCCCAAACACGTACTTCTGCTGCTCTTTGAGGGAGCTTGGGGATCATTTAGTGAATAGAAACCTTGAATTCTGGGGGCATCCACCTGTGGATTCCCTGAGCCTTTAGAGGGCCTCTCCTAGGCTCTCAACCAAGGACTCTCTTTTTTCTTTTTTTAGTTTGTTAGGCTGCCCTTTAAGAGGTTTTGGGACTCTTGGTGCCTCTGACCTTGTGATCCATCGGCGTTCTAGTGTGCGGGCCCCACTTGAAAGTTCAAGTGTGCGGCAATGGCTGTCCAAGGCAATCTCAGGACTGCCCAGGCTGCGTTGACGCCTGAGTGGAGGGGGTCCCTGACTGTGTGGAACAACATTTGGGCGGAAGGTCACTGTCACACTCACCCCTGGGACTACATTTTCCCTGCTTTGATGCAGTTCAGGGGCTCTTGGGAAGGAAGCCAGTGTAGGGCCTCTGGCTGTTGCCTAGGTTACCTTGGAGGGCACCTGCTGAGCATTGCCCTGTGGTTAAAGGCAGGCTGTTGGCCTTCGGGGTCAGTGGCAAAGTCTGGGTAAAACTTCATGGGAGGTAATGGGGGATGGGCTGAAGCTAGGCCCTGGCATTCATGTGATGTGAGCAGGCCTAGAGCTGGGGCCTTAGGAGTGTGTAATAAAACTTGGAAAAACCACTATTTTACCAGGAAGAGGTTCACTGCTGGGGAACAAACTTCAAAGTAGGTGATCATAGGGGACTCAGGGGGAGGGCTGGCTGAGACTTTCCGGTCAAGACCTCACAGTGCAGCTGGGAAGGGGGGGTAGCAGTGAGCTGTGCAGAGGTGTGGCTGGTGTGTGTTCTGACACAGACTAGATGCATTGAGGGGCTGGGGTTACCAGTTTAAGTTATGGTGAGTATAAGTCAGGAAAGGACAGAGAGGAATTTGGTATGTCCCCAGGGTCACAGACTACTTTGGCTTGGGTCCTTGCTGTATGTGTCTTGAATTCATGAAAGTTATTTTTGATACTGGAGACTTTGGGAAACACCTCAGTTTTTATTTTAAAAAAGTCAAGAACACCCCACTACACTCCTGAGTTCCTAGAAAATCTCATCCTCACCACTACCTTTTTTGAGCCCCTCAGCTTTGCCAAGCAACCATTCAGGTCCTGAGATTCCAAATGTGCCTCTGTCTCCACACACTTCCTGCAGTTTACTCAAAATTTCTCAGCTACCTATGCCACAGCACTGGTGTCTCAAAGGGATAGAATAAGCCAGTAGAAGCTTGCTAAGATATTTGTCAGCCAGTGTTTGCCCAATAGCCATTCTGAGGAACATAGAATATACACTCCCACAGTCAAGGAGGTTGGTGCATTGTCCATTTCTATTAATGTCTGACACGGCTTACATCTCTAGAAATCTATGAATTTAATATTTGGAGGCACCCCACAACCCAAATTCTCTTTGGCTAGGCCTAATATCTTCACAGTCCTAAAGCTATGCTGATTGGCTTAATGGGTATAAGGCTCTGCAGATGACTGGGACTATTGTGAGTGTGCCCCAGAGAAAGGTTGTTTTGATGTCTGGGAGCTAACTCCACATCAGAGGAGTCTCTGGTCATGTGAAAAAGCCATGGAGAGTAGAAGGGAAGTGGAATGCAGGCCATTCTAGAGCATGCAATGTCCAGTCTTTGTGAACTCTGTGGTGCATACAATTCTATGGTGGCAATGTATCTTGTCCTTTCTCTTCACCCATTTTGAAAAGGAAACCAACTTTCCCTGGGCCTTAGGCCTGGGATGACTGGCAGACAAAAGGTTCTTGAGATGGAGGCAAGTGACCAAGGTCCGATTTAAGGAAAAATGGAAAAAATCAAGAGAGAAATGAGCCTATACTTTTGTAGAGTTTGTGGGAAATTTGGGAATTCCCCCAACCCAGACCAAGCAGCAAACAGGACATGGGCAACCCAACAATTCGGTGGAAAGTATATCATGGCTTCCTGGTATGAGAGGGAAGCATTTTGGAGGAAAGAAAGAGCAAGGTAGCATTGATTGCAGGCCTCAGGTCATTACTGGAACCCTAAATGAGTTGGAGCTGGGGCAAGGTTAGGGTTGGGGGTCCAGAAGACAAGGCGGAACAAGTCAGAGTTTTTAACATTGTCTCCAAGCTTAGGTCTTTTTGAACGTGCTCCAGAGTAAACCCAGTACCCTGCACTTTCCACCTTGACTGCCAGTCTAGCACTGAGCCATAATATATGATGGGAGGCATCTTTTCCTGGGCAGTTTATAAGCATGACCCTTGTAGGCTCCCAGGTGAGGAGGGTGGGGCTGTGTCTCTCACCACCTGGGGAAAGGGGTAATAATGGTCAGGAAGGTTCATTATTGGGCACAAGATAGTTCAGGCTCATGGGCCACTCTGATGGAGACATAATTTTCTAGGCATGGGATAAATGATACAATCTGCCTTTGGGCAAAGAGTCCCAAAGATAGATGGGGCCAGGGACAGTTTAAGCTATCTTTCTCTTCCCCATTTTAGGGGCTTTCATTGCTTAGTTCAGTGTCTCACTGGGCTGACAACTAAATTGCTGACTTTGAGAGCCAGGCGTCTTTTGAGCAAATCTGCCAATGTCTTGCCTTTGGCTGAAGGCTTTTGCTTACTGTCCAGAGAAGGTTGGCTCAGAGCCTGCTATGGCGCTTTGGGTCACAGGGCCATTGGCCAGGCATCTTTCAAGTCACTCCTCTGACTCCTCTCCAACCAAGCTGGGTCCCAAACTGAGACCTTGACTCATACTGGAGGGGATGAGGAGGAGAGGTTGGGGTACTTGGAAGCCAACCAGGGGGATGCTTGTTTGAGCTGGAGTAGCCAATTGAAGTTGGATCCCTAGCTCACTGTCCAGTAGCCTCGAGTGCTCATTCTAAGTCTAAATATGGATCCCAATGGGCTGGTGATCTCAGTAATACTAACTAGGCAGTGACTAGGAGCTAGACAACTTGTGCCCCTGACTTACTCTGTGACTTTGAGCAGGCACTTTACCTCTCTGTACCTGAGTTTATCTATCTGTAAAGTGAAAGGGTTTGACTAGATAAACTTCTTAGCTCTGCTGTTCTATCCTTCTAAAATTATGTGATATTTTATTCTTTACTATTCACTTGGCATAAATTTTGACTCATTCAGACAAATGGAAACATGTTAATCTGCCTGAATGAGGGTGTGGATGGGTTGGGAGGAGATTGGGAAAGCAATGAAAAACCATGTAGACATCATTTCTCCATGTGTATTAAAAGACTATGGGGCTAACTCATATGTACTGATGTGGTTGAAAAGACCCACTTTTTTTTAACCCAGTGTGTAAAGGCAACTTCAGATCCACAATGCTTCTCCCAGAATGTCCAGCTTAGCATAGAATTGGGCCTCCAAGAGAATTCCCTCAACTTGGCCTTCTGCAGGCTAGCAGAGTAGTTCTGTATGCTGCTGTTTCCCAGCATTTGAGCCTGTTTCTAAAAAGCATTAAACTGCAAGCATTCCCTTAAGCCTCAGTTTGGACCCCTCTCCTGAAACTTAATTTTCCACAGCTCATTCTCATTTCTCAGAAATGATTAGTATGATCTTGGTTTTCTGTTACTTCAGGATAGAAGAGTAAACCAAGATTCCTAAGTGCAATATGATGTTTTCCTTCAGGGGGCTTCAGACAGGGCATCTTTATAGCTGGCTAAGGGCTGCTGCCTTGTAGTGGGTATGAGAGGGCTGCTGCTTGCCATCCTAGAGAAGGCCATATTGAGTATCCACAATTTCTGGGCAACTTCAGCTTCACTCAGGGCTTAGCTGAGAGTGTGGCTACTGAAGTAGCAGGCACAGAGCTCTCTCTCCTTTTCCCTGAATTTATACTTGCTTTGGGAATATTTCCTGCAGTGCCATGAAGAGTAAACAAACAGATGGACTATCAACATTTACAGAAATATATAAAGGATGTCATCTGGACCTTTTGAGCAGACCAGTTTCCCAGGAGGGTATACTGCCTTTCCCATCAACATCTTTTTGTTTTATTACATTTTGAAAGCATCATTTATTCTTTTCAGATTGTGTGAAAGATGGAGTGGGATTTCCTGTTTTGAAAGGAATTATTTCACCTGGAATTGAATGAGTAAACCTTAGAGAAAAAGCTTTATTCATAAAACACACACACACACACACACACACACACACACACACACACACACACACATACACACTCTACACCTCAAGCCATGGATTATGAGTATTCTATCTGAAAAACATCTTTTCTCATCTGTTTACAGAATTAGGTTTAATGTAACAGAAGCTTCTGTAGGGGTTGTGGGGGACTAGTGCAAAGGGCCCAGATTGGGAAACTTGTTAGGTAAGAGTGATGGAGAGAATATGGCCAGCCTGGATTGTACCTCTTGGCATGGACTCTTTGCAACTCCCCAACAGTGGGGCTTGGAAACATTTATTGTAAGTTTCTTTCTGCTTCCATCCTCTCCTTATCCTGCATCCCTCTTGGTATTCAAAGGTTATTGGGAAGAGGGTTTAGAATACTCCAGCCCTCTCCTGGTTTAAGGGTGACAGAGGACTAAGCCTAGGGATGTCTAATCATTTGCCTTGAAGTCAAGGTACTAATGATTACTAGTGTGAAATCACTTGGCGCTTATTTTGTGGGTAGGGAATGTGGCCTGCTTGGGTGGCTTGAGGAAGTACATGTTTCTTCACCCTGGAAGTCTTGTCTTTCTCTGTTCTCTTGTTTGCTTGTTTCTGGGGTTGGTAGAAGAAGGGCTAAAACTGGCTGTCCCAACCACACATTTTCTTGGCTCCTCCTATTTTCACAGTGCATTTGTAATACTTCTGCTCATACGCCATCCCTTTGCTCCCAGCATTGTTCTCTCTTCTTTCCCTCATTCAATTAGAGGAACAACTGGGGTTAGGATGTTGTACAGGCCTCACTCCAGACTGGATCTCAGGCCCATTCCCACACATCCTGTGGAAGTATCTTTTCCCTTTTCCCCTTTCTCCTCTCTTATTCTCCACTTTCTTGGGGAAGGGTGACTTCCTGTGAAGCACTCAAGAGTGTAGAAGCTATCACCTCTGGATTTTTGCAGTAAGATAGCTGCTGTGAAACCTTTTCATCATTTCCACACCTCCTTTTTTCACAGCCCCAGGACCCCAGTCAAAGAGATAGCATTGTAGCAGGTCTTACTCAATAGTATTCAACAAATGTCCTGGTCAGTTGCACCCTTCCTCTTCAAATCCTCACTATTGTTGTCCCTCAATTCCTCAGCCAACTGAACTTCCAGAGACTTCAGATGGGTTTTCAGTAGCTTCAGCAGTTCTCGATAGAATAGAACTCTTCATTCTATTTTGAGCCCCTATCATCTCTCTTCTTGCCAAAAAATACTGCAGAATTGATTGTAGAGGAGTCGAAGGCGGGAGGAGACAGACACCCATGTCCTAACTAGAGTCAAAAGTGCTTTCAGTGAGGATGGAGAGGGAGGAAGTGAAACTCCCAGGTTAGTTGCTTCCCTGCTTCCATGCAGCTAAAGGGAAAAAAGGAAAGGAAATGTCACTAAACTAGCAGTCCCCACACAGTCTCCTTGTCTAATTTATCCTGTGGATCTGTCCACCCACCTTCTTACCCAGGCTGGAAGGGTATGTGCATACACCCATGTGTCCAGACCTGTGTGTACATGTGTATAGCTGGGTGTGTGATGTCTGTCTGGGCCAATTAGCACAGTTGCTTAAAACATGGTGCCTATGAGACTCAGGTCACAAGTTCAGTCACTTGTTTAGGTAACTGAGCTTCTCACAAAGAAAAGAACTCTTCTTCTGTTCATCACCCACGCCCCTCATGTGGGGTTGCCACTGATCCCAAGAGGACTGGGTAGAAGTAGGGAGATGACTCCCTGTAAGCTTTCCCTATTATGGGGAAAAGACACAAAGCATACAGCCTAGTGATAGCTGCTCTTCCACAGTGTTATTTCTTTGACATTTAGCTTCTTACTTCCATCAAGCACCCTAATAGTAATAATAATAGTAATAATAACAACAGAAATTGCTAACATTTATTTAGCATTTAGCAATTAATTCTGTGCTAGGCATTATGTTAAGCACTTTACATGTACCAACCCATTTAAATTCTGAACAACTCTATGAGTTAGGTACTATTATTTCCTCCATTTCACAGATAAAGATGCACAGAAGTTAAGTAGCTTGCTTAGCTCATATAGCAAATAATAGCAGAGCCAAGATGTGAACCCAGAGAGTATGAGACCAGAACTCCTGCCTTTAGATATCACCTAATACATACTAAAGATGGGAGGAGCGCAGCTACCAAGGAAGACTGCTGCAGAGTTTTCCATTCCTGTAGCCTCAGGGCATCCTTATGACTAAGGGATAAAAAGAGAGGACCAAGAAAGGGTTTAGTAAACAAAAGTCTCAGTCTTGTGATACATGACATACTCTTCTAACCACCCGTCTTACTCTACCCAGAGTCATGGTCCTTGGGTCCAAAACAGGGCCAGAGAAACCATCTCTTTTTAGTTGGTTAGCCTGAATAAGTCATATAACCTTTCAAGCCTTCAGTGTTCTCATCTTCATGGTGAAATTGACAGTATTTACTTTTATAGGACTATGAAGGGTCACATGAGATTCTGTATGTGAAAGACATTTGTAAATTGTGAAGGGGTTGGTATTGTTATTATTATCATCATCATCCAGTAACCTTTTCCAGCTCCTAGAAAGTGAGTTGCTATACCTTTCTCTAAATATTTCTGGAAGAGGAATCAACCTCTCCTCCCCACCTTCCACCTCCCCACGCCATCTCTTCCCCATCTCTCCTCTGTATTCTTCTGCAGTTTTACCCGGGTATCCTGTAGCTAAGGACTGGCCATGTTTTCTTTGTTCCTCAATTCTCTAGGAGCCCAGGGAGAGGAGGGGCCAGATCCCAGGTCATATACATTCAAGGAAACAAGGCATGTTGAAATATTTACAGCTCTTGGCAGGAGCTCACAAACCTCCCTTTGAGTCAAGGACTGAGTTTTTAAATAGGAATTGCTGCGCATTGGGGGCAGATGGTGGGTGGAGTTAGGGTGTCACTTCCTCCCGAGGGTCTCTCACAGGGCCTCTGTTCTCCTGCAGGTAGTGAAAAGAAAGAAAGGGATATTTAGGGTCAGAAGGTCTGGGCCAGGGGACATTAAGCAAAGAAGGGGCCTTGCTCCTTTGTATTCAGTTTCGGAGTGGGCCAATTTCCTTATGTTCTAAACAGGATAGCCCCAGAGAACAGAGGCCACAGAAAGCCAGAGGCCTGGAGGAGGACTGCAACAGCAGGTTTTTTGTTTTTGTTTTTTTAAATTTTTATTGGAGTATAGTTGCTTTAAAACTGTTAGTTTCTGCTGTACAGCAAAGTGAATCAGCTATATGTATACATACATCCCCTCTTTTTTGGATTTCCTTCCCATTTAGATCAGCAGAGAGCACTAGGTAGAGTTCCCTGTGCTATACACTAGGTTATCATTTATCTATTTTATACATAGTATCAATAGTATATATGTGTCAGTCGCAATCTCCCAATTCACCCCCCCACTTTGTATCTATTTCTGCTTTGTAAATAAGATTGTCTATACCGATTTTTTCAGATTCCACATATATGCGTTAATATATGGTATTTGTTTTTCTCTTTCTGACTTACTTCACTCTGTATGACAGCCTCTAGGTCCATTCATGTCTCTACAAATGACCCAATTTCATTCCTTTTTATGGCTGAGGAATATTCCATTGTATATATGTATACCACATCTTCTTTATCCATTTCTCTGTTGATGGACATTTAGTTTTCTCCCATGTCCCGGTTATTGTAAATAGTGCTGCAATGAACACTGGCTGCATGTATCTTCTTGAATTATGTTTTTCTAAGGGTATATGCCCAGTAGTGGGATTGCTGGGTCACATGGTAGTTATATTTTTAGCTTTTTAAGGAACCTCCATACTGCTTTCCATAGTAGCTCTATCAATTTACGTTCCCACCAAGAGTGCAAGAGGGTTCCCTTTTCTGCACACCCTCTCCAGCATTTGTTGTTTGTAGATTTTGTGATGATGGCCATTCTGACTGGGGTGAGGTGATATCTCATTGTGGTTTTGATTTGCATTTCTCTAATAATTAGTGATATTGAGCATTTCTTCATCTGTTCGTTGGCCACCTGTATGTCTTCCTTAGAGAAATGTCTATTTAGGTCGTCCACCCATTCTTGGATTGGGTTGTTTGTATTTTTGCAATTGAGCTGCATGAGCTGTTTGTATATTTGGGAGATTAATCCTTTTTCAGTTGCTTCGTTTGCAAATATTTTCTCCCATCCTGAGGGTTGTCATTTTGTCTTTTTCATGGTTTCCTTTGCTGTGAAAAAGCTTTAAGTTTAATTAGGTCCCATTTCTTTATTTTTGTTTTTATTCTCATTACTCTAGGAGGTGGGTCAAAAAAAATCTTGCTGCAATTTATATCAAAGAGTGTTCTGCCTATGTTTTGCTCTAAGAGTTTTATAGTGTCTGGACTTACATTTAGGTCTTTAATCCATTTTGAGTTTATTTTTGTGTATGGTATTAAGGAGTGTTCTAATTTCATTCTTTTACATGTAGCTGCCCAGTTTTCCCAGCACCACTTTTTTTTTTTTTACATCTTTATTGGTGTATAATTGGTTTACAATGGTGTGTTAGTTTCTGCTTTATAACAAAGTGAATCAGTTATACATATACATATGTTCCCATATCTCTTCCCTCTTGCATCTCCCTCCCTCCCACCCTCCCAATCCCACCCCTCTAGGTGGTCACAAAGCACCGAGCTGATCTCCCTGTGCTATGCGGCTGCTTCCCACTAGCTATCTATTTTACGTTTGGTAGTGTATATATGTCCATGCCCCCTCTTGCTTTGTCACAGCTTACCCTTCGCCCTCCCCATTTCCTCAAGTCCATTCTCTAGTAGGTCTGTGTCTTTATTCCTGTCTTACCCCTAGGTTCTTCATGACATTTTTTTTTGTTAAGTTCCATATATATGTGTTAGCATATGGTATTTGTCTTTCTCTTTCACTTCACTTTGTATGACAGACTCTAGGTTCATCCACCTCATTACAAACAGCTCAATTTTGTTTCTTTTTATGGCTGGGTAATATTCCATTGTATATATGTGCCACATCCTCTTTATCCGTTCATCCAGTGATGGACACTTAGGTTGTTTCCATCTCCTGGCTATTGTAAATAGAGCTGCAATGAACATTTTGGTACATGACTCTTTTTGAATTATGGTTTTCTCAGGGTATATGCCCAGTAGAGGGATTGCTGGGTGATATGGTAGTTCTGTTTGTAGTTTTTTTAAGAAACATCCATACTGTTCTCCATAGTGGCTGTACCAATTTACATTCCCACCAGCAGTGCAAGAGTGTTCCCTTTTGTCCACACCCTCTCCAGCATTTATTGTTTCTAGATTTTTTGATGACAGCCATTCTGACTGGTGTGAGATGATATCTCATTGTGTTTTTTTTTTTTTTTTTTTTTCGGTACGCAGGCCTCTCCTGCTGCGGAGCACAGGCTCTGGACGTGCAGGCTCAGCGGCCGTGGCTCACGGGCCCAGCCGCTCCACGGCATGTGGGATCCTCCCAGACTGGGGCATGAACCTGTGTCCCCTGCATCGGCAGGTGGACTCTCAACCACTGCGCCACGAGGGAAGCCCCCTCATTGTAGCTTTGATTTGCATTTCTCTAATGATTAATGATGTTGAGCATTCTTTCATGTGTTTGTTGCAGTCTGTATATCTTCTTTGGAGAAATGTCTATTTAGGTCTTCTGCCCATTTTTGGATTGGGTTGTTTGTTTTTTTGTTATTGAGCTGCATGTGCTCCTTGTAAATTTTGGAGATTAATCCTTTGTCAGTTGCTTCATTTGCAAATATTTTCTCCCATTCTGAGGGTTGTCTTTTGGTCTTGTTTATGGTTTCCTTTGCTGTGCAAAAGCTTTGAAGTTTCATTAGGTCCCATTTGTTTATTTTTGTTTTTATTTCCATTTCTGTAGGAGGTGGGTCAAAAAGGATCTTGCTGTGATTTATGTCATAGAGTGTTCTGCCTATGTTTTCCTCTAAGAGTTTGATAGTTTCTGGCCTTACATTTAGGTCTTTAATCCATTTTGAGCTTATTTTTGTGTATGGTGTTAGGGAGTGATCTAATCTCATACCTTTACATACACCTGTCCAGTTTTCCCAGCACCACTTATTGAAGAGGCTATCCTTTCTCCACTGTACATTCCTCCCTCCTTTATCAAAGATAAGTTGACCATATGTGCGTGGGTTTATCTCTGGGCTTTCTATCCTGTTCCATTGATCTATGTTTCTGTTTTTGTGCCAGTACCATACTGTCTTGATTACTGTAGCTTTGTAGTATAGTCTGAAGTTAAGGAGTCTGATTCCTCCAGCTCCGTTTTTTGTTCTCAAGATTGCTTTGGCTATTCAGGGTCTTTTGTGTTTCCATACAAATTGTAAAATTTTTTGTTCTAGTTCTGTAAAAAATGCCAGTGGTAGTTTGATAGGGATTGCATTGTATAGCACCACTTATTGAAGAGGCTGTCTTTGCTCCATTATATATTCTTGCCTCCCATGTCATAGATTAGGTGACCATACATGCGTGGGTTTATCTCTGGACTTTCTATCCTCTTGCATTGATCTGTATTTCTGTTTTTGTGTCAGTACCATAGTGTCTTGATTACTCTAGTTCTGTAGTATAGTCTGAAGTCAGGGAGCCTGATTCCTCCAGCTCTTTTTCTTTTTATTCTCAAGATTGCTTTTGCTATATGAGGTCTTTTTTGTTTCCATACAAATTGTAAAATTTTGGTTCTATTTCTGTGAAAAATGCCATTGGCAATTTGATAGGGATTGCATTGAATCTGTAGATTGCTTTGGTTAATATAGTCATTTTCACAATATTGATTTTTCCAATCCAAGAACATTGTATAACTCTCCTTCTGTTTGTGTCATCTTTGATTTCTTTCATCAGTATCTTTTATTTTTCTGCATATATGCCTTTTGTCTCCTTAGGTAGGTTTATTCCTAGGCAGTTTATTCTTTTCATTGCAATGGTAAATGGGATTGTTTCCTTAATTTATGTTTCTGATCTTTTGTTGTTAGTGTATAGGATTGCAAGAGATTCTGTGTATTAATTTTGTATCCTGCAACTTTACCAGCTTCATTGATGAGCTTTAGTAATTTTCTGGTGGCATCTTTAGGATTTTCTATGTATAGTATCATGTCATCTCCAAACAGTGACAATTGGACTTCTTCTTTGCCAATTTGGATTCCTTTTCTTTCTTTCTCTTCTCTAATTACCATGTCTAGGACTTCCTAAACTATGTTGAATAATAGTGGCAAAAGTAGGGACCCTTGTCTTGTTCCGGATTTTAGAGGAAATGCTTTCAGTTTTTCACCATTGAGAATAATGTTTGCTGTGGGTTTGTCATACATAGCCTTTATTATGTTGAGGTAGGTTTCCTGTATGCCCACGTTCTGGAGAATTTTTATCATAAATGGGTGTTGAATGTTGTCAAAAGCTTTTTCTGCATCTATTGAGATGATCATATGGTTTTTGTTCTTCAATTTGTTAGTATGGTGTATCACACTGATTTATTTGCAAATATTAAAAATTCCTTGCATCCCTGAGATAAATCCCATTTGATCATGGTGTATGATCCTTTTAATGTGTTGTTGGATTCTCTTTGCTAGTGTTATGTTGAGAGTTTTTGCATCTATGTTCATCAGTGCAATTGGCCTGTAATTTTCTTTTGTGTGGATATCTTTGTCTGGTTCTAGTATCAGGGTGATGGTGGCCTTGTAGAATGAGTTTGGGAATGTTCCTCCCTCTGCAATTTTTTGGAAGAGATTGAGAAGGATAGGTGTTAGCTCTTCTCTAAACGTTTGATAAAATTCACTGGTGAAGCCCTCTGGTCCTGGACTTCTGTTTGTTGGAAGGTTTCTAATCACTTCAATTTCATTACTTGTGATTGGTCTGTTCATATTTTCTATTTCTTCCTGGTTCAGTATTGGAAGGTTGTACATTTCTAAGAATTTGTCCATTTCTCCCAGGTTGTCCATTTTATTGGCATATAGTCGCCCGTAAGAGTCTCTTATGATCCTTTGTATTTCTGTGGTGTCAGTTGTAACTTCTTTTTCGTTTCTAATTTCGTTTCTAATTTCATTTAGTTTCATTTCTAATTTTATTGAAATTAAAATCTCCCTTTTTGTCTTGATGAGTCTAGCTAAAGGTTTATCAATTTTGTGTATCTTCTCAAAGACCCAGCTTTTAGTTTTATTGATCTTTGCTTCTATTTCATTTATTTCTGCTATGATCTTTATGATTTCTTTCCTTCTAATAACTTTGGGTTTTGTTTGGTCTTCTTTCTCTAGTTGCTTTAGGTTTAAGGTTAGGTTATTTTTTTGAGATTTTTCTTGTTTCTTGAGGTAGGATTGTATTGGTTTAAACTTCCTTCTTAGGACTGCTTTTGCTGCATCCTATAGGTTTTGGGTTGTCATGTTTTCATTGTCATTTGTTTCTAGGTATTTTTTGATTTCCTCTTTGATAGCTTCAGTGAGCGCTTCATTATTTAGTAATGTATTGTTTAGCCTCCATGTGTTTATGTTTTCTACAGTTTTTTTTCCTGTAATTGATTTCTAGTGTCATAACATTGTGGTTGGAAAAGATGCTTGATATGATTTCAATTTTCTTAAATTACTGTTGCTTGCTTTGAGACGCAAGATGTGATCTACCCTGTAGAATGTTCCATGCACACTTGAGAAGAAACTGTATTCTGCTGCTTTGGGATGGAATGTCCCAGAAATATCAATTAAGTCTATCTGGTCTAATGTGTCATTTAAGGCTTGTGTTTCTTTATTAATTTTCTGTCTGCATGATCTATCCATTGGTGTAATTGGAGAGTTAAAGTCCCCCACTATTATTGTGATACTGTCAAATTCTCCTTTTATGGCTATTAGCATTTGCCTTATGTATTGAGGTGCACCTATGTTGGGTGCATAAATATTTACCATTTTTATATCTTCTTCTTGGATTGATCCCTTGTTCATTATGTTATGTCCTTCCTTGTCTCTTGTGACAGTCTTTATTTTGAAGTCTATTTTGTCTGATATAAGTATTGCTACTCCAACTCGCTTTTGATTTCCACTTGCATGGAATATCTTTTTCCATCCCCTCACTTTCAGTCTATATGTGTTCCGAGGTCTGAAGTGGGTCTCTTATATACAACATATATACAGGTCTTGTTTTTGTATCCATTAAGCCAGTCTGTGCCTTTTGGTTGGAGCCTTTAATCCATTTACATTTAAGGTAATTATCGATATGTTTGTTCCTATTACCATTTTCTTAATTGTTTTGGGTTTCTTTTTGTAGGTCTTTTTTTTCACTTGTGTTTCCTGACTAGAGAAGTTCTTTAAGCATTTGTTGCAAATCTGGTGTGGTGGTGCTGTATTCTCTTAGCTTTTGCTTGTCTGTAAAACTTTTGATTTCTCCATTGAATCTGAATGAGATCCTTGCTGGTAGAGTAATCTTGGTTGTAGATTTTTCCTTTCCATCACTTTAAATATATCCTGCCACTTCTCTGGCCTGAAGAGTTTCTGCTGAAAGATCAGCTGATAATGTTCTGGGTGTTCCCTTGTATGTTATATGATGGTTTCCCTTGCTTCTTTTAATATTTTTTCTTTGTATTTAATCTTTGATAGTTTGATTAATATGTGTCTCAGCGGGCTTCCCTGGTGGTGCAGTGGTTGGGAGTCTGCCTGCCGATGCGGGGGGCATGGTTTCGTGCCCCAGTCCGGGAGGATTCTGCGTGCTGTGGAGCGGCTGGGCCCATGAGCCGTGGCTGCTGGGCCTGCGCATCCGGAGCCTGTGCTCCACAACGGGAGAGGCCGCGGCAGTGAGAGGCCCGCGTACCGTGAAAAAAAAAAATGTGTCTCAGCATGTTTCTCCTTGGGTTTATCCTGTATGGGACTCTCTGCACTTCCTGGACTTGACTTACTATTTCCTTTCCCATGTTAGGGAAGTTTTCAAGTATAATCTCTTCAAGTATTTTGTCAGACCCTTTCTATTTTTCTTTTTTTTCTGGAACCCCTATAATTTCAATGTTGGTGTGTTTAATGTTGTCCCAGAGGTCTCTGAGACTGTCCTCAATTCTTTTCATTCTGCATTTATTATTCTGCTCTGTGGCAGTGATTTCCACCATTCTATCTTCCAACTCACTTATCTGTTCTTCTGACTCAGTTATTCTGCTATTGATTCCTTCTAGTGTATTTTTTAAACATCTTTATTGGATTTTAATTGCTTTCCAATATTGCATTAGTTTCTGCTGTATAAAAAAGTGAATCAGCTACATGTATGCATATATCCCCATATACCCTCCCTCTTGTGTCTCCCTCCCATCCTCCCTATCCCACCCCTCTAGGTGGTCATAAGGCACCGAGCTGATCTCCCTGTGCTATGCAGCTGCTTCCCACTAGTTATCTATTTTTCATTTGGTAGTGTATATATGTCAATGCTACTCTCTCACTTAGTCCCATCTTACCCTTCCCCCTCCCTGTGTCCTCAAGTCCATGCTCTAGTAGGTCTGCGTCTTTATTTCTGTCCTGCCCCTAGGTTCTTCATAACCTTGTTTTTTTCTTTAGATTCCATATATATGTGTTAGCATATGGTATTTGTTTTTCTCTTTCTGACTTACTTCACTCTGTATGACAGACTCTAGGTCCATCCAACTCACTACAAATAACTCAATTTCATTTCTTTTTATGGCTGAGTAATATTCCGTTATATATATGTGCCACATCTTCTTTATCCATTCATCTGTCAGTGGACACTTAGGTTGCTTCCATGTCCTGAGTATTGTAAATAGAGCTGCAATGAACATTGTGGTGGTACATGACTCTTTTTGAATTATGGTTTTCTCAGGGTATTTGCCCAGGACTGGGATTGCACGTCATATGGTACTTCTATTTTTAGCTTTTTAAGGAACATCCATACTGTTCTGCATAGTGGCTATATCAATTTTCATCCCCACCACTAGTGCAAGAGAGTTTCCAATTCTGCACACCCTCTCCAGCATTTATTGTTTGTAGATTTTTTGATGATGGCCATTCTGACCAGTGTGAGGTGATACCTCATTATAGTTTTGACTTGCATTTCTGTAATGATTAGTGATGTTGAGCATCGTTTCATGTGTTTGTTGACAACCTGTATATCTTCTTTGGAGAAATGTCTATTTAGGTCTTCTGCCCATATTTGGATTGGGTTGTTTGTTTTTTTGATATTGAGCTGCATGAGCTGCTTGTATATTTTGGAGATTAATCCTTTTTCAGTTGTTTCATTTGCAAATATCTTGCGTCACAAATGAAGCCATGGTAAATTTAAGGAAATTGAAATTTTATCAAGTACCTTTTCCGACCACAACACTATGAGAATAGATATCAATTGCAGGAAAAAACTAAAAAATACAAACACATGGAGGCTAAACAATATGCTACTAAATAACCAAGAGATCACTGAAGAAATCAATACGGAAATGAAAAAATGCCTAGAAACAAATGACAAGGAAAACACGACGACCCAAAACCTATGGATGCAACAAAAGCAGTTCTCAGAGAGAAGTCTATAACAATACAATTCTACCTCAAGAAATAAGAAAAATCTCAAATAAACAACCTAACCTTACACCTAAAGCAATTAGAGAAAGAAAAAGAAGCAACCAAACAAAAAAACCAAAGTTAGCAGAAGGAAAGAAATCATATAGATCAGATCAGAAATAAATGAAAAACAAATGAAACAATAGCAAAGATTAATAAAACTAAAAGACTGTTTCCTTGAGAAGATAAACAAAATTCATAAACCATTAGCCAGACTCATCAAGGAAGAAAGGGAGAAGACTCAAATCAACAGAATTAGTTATGAAAAAGGAGAAATAACAGCTGACACTGCAGAAGTACAAAGGATCGTGAGAGATTACTGCAAGCAACTATATGCCAATATAATGGACAACCTGGAAGAAATGGACAAATTCTTAGAAAAGCACAACCTTCTGAGACTGAACCAGGAAGAAATAGAAAATATTAACAGACCAATCACAAGTACTGATATTGAAACTGTGATTAAAAATCTTCCAACAAACAAAAGCCCAGGACCAGATGGCTTCACAGGTGAATTCTATCAAACGTTTAGAGAAGAGCTAAAACCTATCCTTCTCGAACTCTTCCAAAATATAGCAGAGGGAGGAACACTCCCAAATTCCTTCTACGAGGCCACCATCACCTTGATACCAAAACCAGACAAGGATGTCACAAAGAAAGAAAACTACAGGCCAATATCACTGATGAACATAGATGCAAAAATCCTCAACAAAATACTAGCAAACAGAATCCAACAGCTCATTAAAAGGATAATACACCATGATCAAGTGGGGTTTATTCCAGGAATGCAAGGATTCTTCAATATACGCAAATCTATCAATGTGATAAACCATATTAACAAATTGAAGGAGAAAAACCATATGATCATCTCAATAGATGCAGAGAAAGCTTTCAACAAAATTCAACACCCATTTATGATAAAAACCCTCCAGAAAGTAGGCATAGAGGGAACTTTCCTCAACATAATAAAGGCCATATATGACAAGCCCACAGCAAACATCATCCTCAATGGTGAAAAACTGAAAGGATTTCCACTAAGATCAGGAACAAGACAAGGTTGCCCACTCTCACCACTCTTATTCAACATAGTTTTGGAAGTTTTAGCCACAGCAATCAGAGAAGAAAAGGAAATAAAAGGAATCCAAATTGGACAAGAAGAAGTAAAGCTGTCACTGTTTGCAGATGACATGATACTATACATAGAGAATCCTAAAGATGCTACCAGAAAACTACTAGAGCTAATCAATGAATTTGGTAAAGTAGCAGGATACAAAATTAATGCACAGAAATCTCTGGCATTCCTATATACTAATGATGAAAAATCTGAAAGTGAAATCAAGAAAACACTCCCATTTACCACTGCAACAAAAAGAATAAAATATCTAGGAATAAACCTACCTAAGGATACGAAAGACCTGTATGCAGAAAATTATAAGACACTGATGAAAGAAATTAAAGATGATACAAATAGATGGAGAGATATACCATGTTCTTGGATGGGAAGAATCAACATTGTGAAAATGACTCTACTACCCAAAGCAATCTACAGATTCAATGCAATCCCTATCAAACTACCACTGGCATTTTTCACAGAACTAGGACAAAAAATTTCGCAATTTGTATGGAAACACAAAAGACCCTGAATAGCCAAAGCAATCTTGAGAACGAAAAAAGGAGCTGGAGGAATCAGGCTCCCTGACTTCAGACTATACTACAAAGCAACAGTAATCAAGACAGTATGGTACTGGCACAAAAACAGAAAGATAGATCAGTGGAACAGGATAGAAAGCCCAGAGATAAACCCACGCACATATGGACACCTTATCTTTGATAAAGGAGGCAGGAATGTACAGTGGAGAAAGGACAGCCTCTTCAATAAATGGTGCTGGGAAAACTGGACAGGTACATGTAAAAGTATGAGATTAGATCACTCCCTAACACCATACACAAAAATAAGCTCAAAATGGATTAAAGACCTAAATGTAAGGCCAGAAACTATCAAACTCTTAGAGGAAAACATAGGAAGAACACTCTATGACATAAATCACAGCAAGATCCTTTCTGACCCACCTCCTAGAGTAATGGAAATAAAAACAAAAATAAACAAATGGGACCTAATGAAACTTCAAAGCTTTTGCACAGCAAAGGAAACCATAATCAAGACCAAAAGACAACCCTCAGAATGGGAGAAAACATTTGCAAATGAAGCAACTGACAAAGGATTAATCTCCAAAATTTACAAGCAGCTCATGCAGCTCAATAACAAAAAAACAAACAACCCCATCCAAAAATGGGCAGAAGACCTAAACAGACATTTCTCCAAAGAAGATATAAAGAATGCCAACAAACACATGAAAGAATGCTCAACATCATTAATCATTAGAGAAATGCAAATCAAAACTACAATGAGATATCATCTCACACCAGTCAGAATGGCCATCATCAAAAAATCTAGAAACAATAAATGCTGGAGAGGGTGTGGAGAAAAGGGGACACTCTTGCACTGCTGGTGGGAATGTGAATTGGTTCAGCCACTATGGAGAACAGTATGGAGGTTCCTTAAAAAACTGCAAATAGAATTACCATATGACCCAGCAATCCCACTACTGGGCATATACCCTGAGAAAACCAAAATTCAAAAAGAGTCATGTACCAAAATGTTCATTGCAGCTCTATTTACAATAGCCCGGAGATGGAAAGAACCTAAGCACCCATCATCGGACGAATGGATAAAGAAGATGTGGCATATATACACAATGGAATATTACTCAGCCTTAAAAAGAAATGAAATTGAGTTATTTGTGATGAGATGGATAGACCTAGAGTCTGTAATACAGAGTGAAGTAAGTCAGAAAGAAAAAGACAAATACCGTATGCTAACACATATATATGGAATTTAAGGGGAAAAAATGTCATGAAGAACCTAGGGATAAGACAGGAATAGAGGCGCAGACCTACTGGAGAACGGACTTGAGGATATGGGGAGGGGGAAGGGTGAGTTTTGACAGGGCGAGAGAGAGTCATGGACATATACATACTAAGAAACATAGTAAGGTAGATAGCTAGGGGGAAGCAGCCGCAAGGCACAGGGATTTTAGCTCGGGGCTTTGGGACAGCCTGGAGGGGTGGGATGGGGAGAGTGGGAGGGAGGGAGACGCAAGAGGGAAGACACATGGGAGCATATGTATATGTATAGCTGATTCACTTTGTTATAAAGCAGAAACTAACACACCATTGTAAAGCAATCATACCCCAATAAAGATGTTAAAAAAAAAAAAAATCTTCCAACAAACAAAAGCCCAGGACCAGATGGCTTCACAGGTCAATTCTATCAAACATTTAGAGAAGAGCTAACACCTGTCCTTCTCAAACTCTTCCAAAATATAGCAGAGGGAGGAGAACTCCCAAACTCATTCTATGAGGCCACCATCACCCTGATACCAAAACCAGACAAAGATGTCACAAAAAAGAAAACTACAGGCCAATATCACTGATGAACATAGATGCGAATATCCTCAACAAAATATTACCAAACAGAATCCAACAACACATTAAAAGGATCATACACCATGATCAAGTGGGATTTATCCCAGGAATGCAAGGATTCTTCAATCTACACAAATCAATCAATGTGATATACCATATTAACAAATTGAAGGAGAAAAACTGTATGATCATCTCAATAAATGCAGAAAAAGGTTCTGACAAAATTCAACACCCATTTATGATAAAAACTCTCCAGAAAGTGGGCATAGAGGGAACCTACCTAAACATAATAAAGTCCTTATATAACAGACCCATAGCCAACATCGTTCTCAATGGTGGAAAACTGAAACCATTTCCTCTAAGATCAGGAACAAGACAAGGTTGCCCACTCTCACCACTCTTACTCAGCTTAGTTTTGGAAGTTTTAGCCACAGCAATCAGAGAAGAGAAGGAAATAAAAGAAATCCAAATCAGAAAGGAAGAAATAAAACTGTCACTGTTTGCAGATGACATGATTCTATACATAGAGAATCCTAAACATGCTACCAGAAAACTACTAGAGCTAATCAATGAATTTGGTAGAGTAGCAGGATACAAAATTAATGCAGAGAAATCTCTTGCAGTCCTGTACACTAAGGATGAAAAGTCTGAAAGAGAAATTAAGGAAACACTCCCATTTACCTTTGCAACAAAAAGAATAAAATACCAAGGAATAAACCTACCTAAGGAGACAAAAGACCTGTATGCAGAAAACTATAAGATACTGATGAAGGAAATTAAAGATGATACAAACATTTGGAGAGACATACCATGTTTTTGGATTGGAAGAATCAACGTTGTGAAAATGACTATACTACTTAAAGAAATCTACACACTCAGTGCTATCCCAATCAAACTACCAATGGCATTTTTCACAGAACTAGAACAAAAAATTTCACAATTTGTATGGAAACTCAAAAGACCCCAAATAGCCAAAGGAATCTTGAGAAAGAAAAATGGAGCTGGAGGAATCAGGCTCCCTGAGTTCATACTATACTACAAAGCTACAGTAATCAAGACAGTATGGTACTGGCACAAAAACAGAAACATAGATCAATGGAACAAGATAGAAAGCCCAGAGATAAACCCACGCACCTACGGTCAACTAATCTATGACAAAGGAGGCAAAGATATACAATGGAGAAAAGATAGTTTGTTCAACAAGTGGTGTTGGGAAAACTGGACAGCTACATGTAAAAGAATGAAATTAGAGCACTCCCTAACACCATACACAAAAATAAGTTCAAAATGGGTTAAAGATCTAAATGTAAGGCCAGAAACTGTCAAACTCTTAGAGGAAAACATAGGAAGAACACTCTATGACATAAACTACAGCAAGATCCTTTTTGACCCACCTCCTAGAGAAATGGAAATAAAAACAAAAATAAACAAATGGGACCTAACGAAACTTCAAAGCTTTTGCACAGCAAAGGAAATCTTAAGACAGCGCTTTTGGTGTGTTTTGTTTTTAGTCTCTAATTTTTAAAAATTTAATTAATTAATTTATTTATTTTTGACTCTGTTGGGTGTTTGTTGCTACACACGGGCTTTCTCTAGTTGCAGCGAGTGGGGGCTACTCTTCGTTGCAGTGCATGGGCTTCTCATTGCAGTGGCTTCCTTCATTGTGGAGCATGAGCTCTAGGCATGTGCGCTTCAGTAGTTGTGGCACATGGGCTCAGTAGTTGTGGCTCACAAGCTCTAGAGCACAGGCTCAGTAGTTGTGGCACACGAGGTTAGTTGCTCCGCGGCATGTGGGATCTTCCCGGGCCAGAGATCGAACCTGTGTCCCCTGCATTGACAGGCGGATTCTTAACCACTGCACCACCAGGGAAGCCCTTTGGTGTATTTTTAATTTTATTTATTGTGTTGTTCATCACAGTTTGTTCTTTAGTTCTTCTAGGTCCTTATTAAACGTTTCTTCTGTTTTCTCCATTCTATTTCCAAGATTTTGGATCATCTGTACTGTCATTACTCTGAATTCTTTTTTAGGTAGACTGTGTATTTCCTCTATTTATTTGGTCTTAGGGGTTTTTACCTTGCTCCTTCGTCTGCAACATATTTCTCTGTCTTCTCATTTTGTCTAACTTTCTGTGTTTGAGGTCTCCTCTCTGCAGGCTGTAGGGTCATAATTCCTCTTGCTTCTGGTGTCTGCCCGCCTTGGATTAGGTTGTTCCAGTGGCTTGTGTAGGCTTCCTGGTGGGAGGGACTGATGCCTGCAGTTTGGTGTGTGGCGCTGGACCTTTGGCCTCTTATGGGCAGAGCTGCATCAGGTTGTGTGTCTTGGGGTGTCTGTGGGCTTAATATGATGTTAGGCAGCCTGTCTGCTGATTGTTGGGTTTGTGTTCTTGTCTTGCTTATTATATGGCGTGTGTCATTCAGCACTGAAGCCTGCAGGCAGTTGAGTGGAACTGGGTCTTGGGGTTGAGATGGAGACCTCTGGGAGAGTTCTCACTGATTAACATTCCCTGGAGTCAGGAATTCTCTGGTGTTCCAGTATCCTGGACTCGGCACTCCTACCCCAGAGGCTCAAGCCCAACCTCTGGCCTGGGAACCAAAACCCTGCAAGCCACATAGCTTGGCAGAAATGCAAAAAAAAGAAAAGAGATAAAAGGGCACATGTAAAACAAACAGACATACAAAACCCAACACAATAGCAAAGACAAAATCAAGCAAACAGTGACAACAGCAATTAAAAATAGACAATCAAACGAACAGACAAACAGAACCCCAGACAAAGGTAAAAGCAAAACCTAACAAACAGAAATAGACAAAAAAACAAACACACACACACACACACAAGATAAGAAACAAAAACAAAGAAAACAAAAAACAAGAGAATAACCAGACAAACAAAAGAATCCCAAAATGAAATCAAACAATTAAAAACAAAACTAACAAAAACAAAAAATAAAAAACAAAACAAAAGCACAATGGCAACTGAAGGAAACAGCAAAGAAAACAGTACAAACACACAAAAAATATTTTAAAAATATTTTAAAAAGGTAAGAACAAATAGAACAAAGGAAAAAAAAGTAAAAACAAAATAGAACAAAGGAAATTTAAAAAAACAAGGAAAAAACACAGAACAACAAAAGAAGCAACATAGGCATAGAAATATAAAAAAATAAAAAATATATAAAAATTTTAAAAACTAAATGAAACTTAAAAAAATAATAAAAAACAACAACAGAACAAGACAAAACATAAAAAGAAATAGTAATAATTATATTTTCCTGCGGTTTCAGCTGTCAATGTCCTTGCCCCCACTGTGAGTCACAGTCAACCTCCACCTCCCCAGGAAGCCCTCCAAAACCTCTAGGTAGGTCTCTGGTCCCTTTGTGGGCCCTGTGGGGGCAGCTCAGACTCTGACCTGGCATAACTCCTGCATGTACTAGTCCCCAAAGTCCATAGCTGCTAGAGCTAGACTGGTTTCAGTTTTGCAACCACTCGTTGTCCATTCAGATATTCCATAGATGCCAGATATTACCAAGCCAATTGTGGGGATTTAATCTGCAGCTTGTGCTACTGCATGGAAAGATTTTTGTTTCTCTTCCTAGTCGCCCCACCCTGGGGCTCAGCTATGGCCCCACCTCTGCATGTGGGCCACCCACTGGACTCTGTTCCTGAGGCTGTCCTGGAGCACTGGGATCTGCCCTGGTGAGGACAGGGCACAGAGGTGGCATGAAATGCCTGGGTCATGGGGGCCCTGGCAGCAACAGGTGTGTGGGGAAGCCGGTGACCATGGGCATGAGAGATCTGGCCTTACTGGGAACCTTTCCTAGCGCCTGACATCAGGAGTGAGAAGGTCAACCCTGGTGGGGACTTTTCTCACTGCCTGGTGGCAGGTGCGAGAAAGTTAGCCCTGGTTGGGGCTTTTCCTAGCACCTGGCAGGGCTGGAGGCTGGCACGTGGGGAGAGAGAGGTTGCAATGGTGGCTCCACCCACTGCGCATCACTCAACAGTGGCGCCTTGCTTCTGTGGCGGTCTGGGTTTCCTCCACAAGCATTCCTAGTTATGGATTTCCTCCCTCTGGTCTACTCAGGCTGTCTCCTCACAGCCAACTGCAGTCCTCCCCCTGGGTTTGCTCTCCAATTCCCATGTTCCAGCCCTCAGCCCCTGTGTGCACTGGTGGACACATGTTCCAGTCTGGGGTGCACAGGGCTGTGGCATGGACTGTCTGTGTAGGTCTTACTCTGTCCTGTCTGCCACAGACTGGCCATTTCATCCTCCTCTTACAGCCTCAGATGCTCCCCTTCTGTCCCGACTGATTTTCCCGTTGGTGAGGGGGCTTCCCCAGATGTGGGAACCTCTCTGTTTCAGCTCCCCCCGAGGGGTGCAGATCCCTTACTGCTTCCTCTCTTCTTCTTTCTTCCTTCTTTCTTTTGTCCTACCTGGTTATGCGAGAATCTTTATTGTCCTTTCCATTGTCCAAGGTCTTCTGCTAGTGTTCAGCCGGTGTTCTGTGAGAATTGTTCCATCTGTAGATGTATTCTTGATGCATTTGTGTTAAGATGACCTCCATGTCCTCCTACTCCTCCTCCATCTTGGTTTCTTTGCAATAGCAGTTTTGAGCAGCATTTCAGTGAACACTTATGGAGCCTCCATTAATACCATTTAGTAGACAAATGTTTATACCATTTCACAATGAAAATGTTCTTCTTTCTTGTTGTAAACAACAAAACAAAATCCCCAAGTCCTTCTTTGAGACTAATATTTCAAATATATTAGGACATAACATCTTGACTTTCAGTTATTTAAATGTGTGAACTGGAAGGCATTTTAGAGACTACCTATTCCTAACCATTTGGTTCCCATTTTACAGGGAGAGAACTGAGATCTGGAAAGATGTAACCTCAATCAGTATTATAGATAGATGATTGTAGTGAAGGTTGGTTTATAAGAGGAGTTGGGGAATGGGTGTAAGGGGTGGGACTTCTGGCACCTTGGGGGTTCCCCAGTTCAATAACTGGCATCCTGCCCCCTTCATCTTTCCCTGAACTTTTCTAAAGTTAATCCCTAGGTACTACTTTGCAGAAAGAGATTGTATTGTGTTGTAATAAATGTAATTTTATTTATTTAATCTGAGACAGAATTCAAGAGGTATGATGGTAAAAAGTGTCTCTCCTACACTATCTTGTGCCTACCTTGTTCCCCTCCCTAGAGGCCACCAGTGTTATCTGGGGTGTCCTTCCAGAGATATTCTGTATATGTATAAGCATTTGTGTATGTGTGTATACATCCTATTTTAAAAACACAATGGTAGCCTTTAATTCACATTATCCTCCACCTTGCCTTTTATACTTCAAAATATATCTTGGATATTATTACACATTAAGTGCATAAAATCCTCACTCTTTTTTTATAACTGTACAGTATTCCATTATATGGGTATGTCATAATTTATTCATTCAGCACTTTGCTAATAAACATTCAAGCTGTAACCAATCTTTGAATATAGGCTTTGGAATCAAACAGCACTAGATTCAAATACTCACCATATGGCTGGCCTTGACAAAGGTTTTAACTTCTTGAAGTCTGAGTTTTCTCATGTGTAAAATAGGGATAATAATAACATCTGTCATTATTGGTGTCGAGAGTAAATGAGAGGAGGCATATAAAGCATCTAGCATACAGCCTAACACACACTAAGTGTTCAGTAAATAGTTCACTCCTTGCTCACAAGCCTTCCCCATACTCTCCATCTTCAATTCAATTGATGTTGGTTCAATTCAAGTCAATAGGTATTTATTATATGTTAGGAGGCTGGACCTTGGATGAACAAGAGAAGGACAGGTGTTCCTCAAGAAGTTTATAATTTCTTTGAGAAGACATAACATACCAAACAACCACAGATCACTGCTAGGTAGCAAAAATATGTATATATAAAATTGAATGCAATTTTGGTGTGGTGATGTGGAAAAGGAGAGACGAATGTGAGGGCCAGAGGAATCAATGAAGTTTTGCTGGTAGAGTTGTAACTTGAAAAGGGACTTAGCTAAGTGGAGAGGAGCCTATGAATTGGGCAGTGGTCGGCTGAAGGTTGTGAATTGGGCAGTTTGGTTGTTACTCAATGTCTGGGTCTTTGCCCTCTGGAAGTCCCTGACCCAGCAGGTGGAGTGGAGTGGAAGGGAAGGAGGAGAGGAAAATACTGAGGACATTTAGAGAAAAGGGTATGGGACAGGGGGATGTCTGGACATTGGGCCACAGAATAAGGTGCCTACAAGTTGCTTGTGGCATAGCCCACCCAGCCTACACCACCTGCTCTTCCATGTCAGCAGCCAGGTACTTTTTCTAAGAGGTCCAAGAAGAGGGATAAAGGGCCTGAGAGCAGAAGTGGCAGCAGCTCTCAGCCCCTCACCCTGAGTTCCAAACGGGTCTGATGCTATGAGCCCCAGAAGAGGGGGAGACAATTGAGTGATAATAATCCCTTCTGTGTGTGGTACATTTGTAGTTCACATCTTAATTGATGTTTATCCTTGCAACCGAGACAGTTATGAAATAAAATACTCAGTTGAATCTCATTCTGTGCTAACTTCTTTGATCACAGCAAGTGGTGTGTTGAGGGGTTCTGGAAAATGAAAAGTCAATATGGTTTGTGTTAGTTCAGGAAAAATTCATGGCAGGGAAGGGCTGTGTAGAGAACCATATTCCCATTTTACAGTTGCAGAAAATGGAGAGCAGATTGAGGGCAAGTGAGTGGCCCAACGTCTCATATACTTAATATTTAGCAGAGCTGAGACTAGAAACCAGGTCTCCCAATTCCATGTTCCATGGGGGCAGAGATGTAGGAGCTCCCTGAAACCTGGAACAGTTTTTCCTAAACTTGATAGCAGCCTGAAACAAATTGGGAGTCAGAAAGTTAAGGGGGACAGAAATAAGTGTCATGGAAGGAAGGATCTGGGCATAGCTAAGGCCTGCTGGCTGGGATCAAGAAAGAGCACTGGACTGGGAGTCAGGAGAGCCAATTTCTGCTTCTGGCTCAGCTACTGTCTTTGTGACCTTGACAAGTCCCTTCCCATTTCTGGGCCTTGATTTCTCCACTTGAGCAATGAAAAAGCTAGACCTCCTAGAAACTTAGTGGTGCTTAGAACCAGTGGTTTCTATAAACCAAAGAGGTCTTGGGTGCTTCCTGGCAAGGGGTCAGAGGTTATAAAGAATGATGAGGCAGTGAGTGTAAGAGAACAAATTCTCTGATGAAAATTGAAAACTGATCCTCCCTGATTTGAGGAAAGATGAGTTTTGGAAATGATAGCTATCCCATGGTCTCTATCCTATCTCCTTGAAGAATTCCACCCAAGAGAGGCAAAGAGAGAGCATGTGTGCACAAGTGAGCAAGTACCTCAATGTGAAACTGAGATTTGGTGGGACAGATTATGATATGCTGAGTCAACATGCCTGGACATCTTTCCTGAATATTCTCTACTTTAATATCACTTTTTTAAGATCTTAGCTTTATTTTTTCAAAGGGAATTCGTGTCTTATGGGAAAAGTACCACTGAGAGTCCTCCTTTCTTGGAGCCCTCTTGAGTGAGCACTGACTGACCTTGGAGCCAAACTGCCTGGGTAAGTCCTGGCTCCACCATTTACCAGCTGTGTGTCCTTCGGCAAGGCACTTAACCTCTCTGTGCCACTAGTTCGTCATGCGTAAGGGAGGATAACAAGAGTACTTACCAGTAGGGTTGTTAAGTGAGTTATATATATCTCAGAACAGTGTCTGGCACATAGTAAGTGCTTTTACTGGCACATATAAGCATTTGCTGTTCTTGTTATCTGTCTAGTAAGCTAATGTAACCCCAAGTGAGCCCAAGGGAGTTTAGCATTACTCATTCAGGAATTTTGGAGGTAAAGGTGCCTTCTCAAGATACCATCTAGGCTTCTCTGATGTTGGTCATTCCCAGGGCCAGAGTTAATACCTTTAGAGGCTTGCAGCACTGTTTTTCCAACTGCTGAATTCCGAAACAATTCATTAAATTTATAACTTTTTCATTTTGGGGTGCCCTTGCTTCATTGATTCCCTAAATTCATACTTAGTCCCTGTTGGGTAATCCTGCACTGGCCACATCAGCCTATAAGCTCCTCCCTAAATTCTGGAGGGAACCAATGACTGTGAGTGGTCTACACATACACATACAACAATTTTGAACCCAAACAGCTCTATCTACAACATGGTGCTCTGTGTCCTGCCTCCTAAGAGCTTATCCTGCCAAGCCCCTTGACCTCCTTGCCCATTGAGACCTCCCATCCTGTTACCTGGAAGGAGGGTTCATCTTCTCGGGTGGGAGAGGTGAGGACAAATGCCAGGAAGTCCCAGTAAGGGCCCCCTATGGGAGGCTATAAATATTAGCAAGTTAAAATTCTGGTGACCAGTTGGGATGACTGAGTACAGTCATAGTAGAGATGGGGAATGGTGAGGATCTCCTGCCTGCAGATGACTAGGAGACCATCCCCCTTTCCCTGAGCCCTGACTTCTCCAAGGATTTCAAATTAGTGATCCTGAAGATTTGGAATTACTATCATTATCTCTATTACTCTTGACCAGGTTCTAATCATCCAAACGGTGAACAACAAGAAAGTTGTGTGTGTTCCAAGAGCCACAGTGGTTTTTTGCTTTGACTTAGATTTTGCCTATGGAAAGACCAGCCAAAAGCAAGTTTTCCTTAAATCTTCGGGTCAACCAGCTGGAGGGACCTGGTTGCCAGGGTACAGGAAGTTAGCAGGACCTCAAACAGGTTCATTTGCTGCTTTGCCCTGGGATGGCACCACTCACATTCAGGCTTAGCCAAGCCTGTGCTCCCTGCCCTCCTCACAGTGTATCTCAAACATGGAAGGCTCAGTGGAACTGGTCAGACCAGATGTTGAGAGCCTGCGGCTCTTAGGAAGAGAAAGACAGACAGCCAGAGGAGAGAATAGGGAAGGAACAAACCTATTGTTCTGACTCCTAACCCCTGGAAGCCTCCCCTTGGGCTCCAGGGTGTCACCAGTGAATACCTGCTCAAGAGGACCATGGCTTATCTGTGTCCCATGAATGGATTTGGCCACATCTCCAGGCAGGACCAGCAACTTGCAGGCCAGTCTCCAGACCATGGCTCAACAGTGACTAGCACAGATCCTGGAGCCCTCTTCCTTTTCATGGAATTTGTTTCAGCACTAACAGAAAAAATTGCTTTACAATGGGAGGTCATAAAGAAGACCCTGAAGTTCAAGTCCCTTTTGTGTCATTTCTCCTTGTGCTGTGTAGTATAGGTAAGGAACAGGATCTGACATCAGATAGACCAATATTAGGGTACTGACTTTGCCATTTACCTAATCTGCAACCCATGGCCAAGTTATTTGGCCTCTCTGAGCCTCACTTTACCTATCTGTAAAATGGCGGGTTGGGGGGAGAGTAATAATCTCTCAGTCTTGCGATGAGGTTCAAATGAGAGGATGGATGTGACAGTACTTTGAATACTGATTTGAGCCTTACATATGAATTATCATCATGGCTGCCAGGTACATAAGTTTATCTGTAGATTTGCACATGTACTCATGTATGTAGAGCTGGACTGAGGCATCACCAAAGATGCACATATGTATAAGCAACCACTTGTGTGTACAAAACTATACACATAATCATGACATAGGCAACTAAAAGCACATACCCATAGGCACACAGATACACATTTATCTATATTGATAGCCTCTTTCTCTTTCTCTCACATATATATCCACACACAGGCAGATGTATATGTATCTATGTATGTTTTTACATGCATATGTACATATATGTACAGCCCCATAGCTGTACAGGTGAGCATACCATACCCTTCAGCTTCCCCCCAGACCATTCAGTTTTCTAAGGGTCTGAGAAAGGTCCTGTTTGTTAATCCCCCCATTTCATACTGATAATGTCCCTTTTGCCGTTGCTGGGGCCTCTTCCTTGCTTGCATTTTGTTTGCAGATTAGCACAGCTACTGCCACAATTCAAGCTGTAGTATGTGGTATCCAGAGTATGCTCTGTGAATAGCACTCTATTCTGAACAATATATTGATATCCATGTTTGACAGTTTTTTCATATTTATTTCAAAACACAGTTAATCTAGCCATGAAAATAGTCACTAGCTCACATGCCTTGAAGCTAAAAGAAATTAGGCAACAAGCCTAATGAAACTTAGTCACAGAGCGTAAATGAGGTTGAATCAATCAATCTCCCCTCTCCTGTCCTCTCCTTTCCCCTCCTCCTCTTCTTCCCCTTCCCCTCCTCCTCCTTCTTTGCTCTCTCTCTCCCTTCCCCGGGTCCTTCTCTCTTTCTCCCTCCCTCTCTCTCTCTCTTTCTCTCTCTCTCTCTCTCTCTCTCTCTCTCTCTCTCTCTCTCTCTCTCTCTCTGTCTCAGTAGTGGGGTAGAGGATGGTGTTCACATGGAGTGTATTGGACTCAGAGAGATCCTGGGTTCATCAGGCTCTCCTCTTTGGAAGGAAGGAAGAGAAAGGAAAGGAGAAAAAAAGTTAGGAAAAAAAAAAAAAAAAGTTAGGGTTTTGGGGATTATAAGCAGGAAGAACATAGCTGCGGAATTCAATGGGATGACACCAAAAGGAGATGGATTAATGCCCACTTTGAGGCCAAAGTTTTTGTTTGTTTTGTTTTGTTTGTGTGCAGGGTGGGAACACCAAGAAGTATCCCTAGTGATAGAATTGAAAAGTTAAGCTTGGTTAAAGAGCAAGATGGTTTCCCAGGAAGAGAGCAGGCCCAGGCCAGATGTGATGGGCCTCATTCCAGGTGGCCTAGCCATGGCCCAGGGTGAGGAGAGCTTTAGGCAGGGCTATCAGATAATTTATTTTCCAAACTGGGATACTTTTAAGAATGAAAGCAGACACCATTTATAATATTAATTATTATTAATAATAATAGTTCCCATTTCAATAGCCTGGTGGGACAACAGGCATAAACTAGGATTGTCCCAGGCAGACCAAAATGTATTTTCATTCTAAGTTTAGGCCATATTGCTCTAGTTTAACAGGAAAGGGCAAACTGTAAGGGCTCCTCACAAGTATGACTTGAAAAATGTGTGTGAGGGGGGCAGTTGGGTAGTGGGGAGAAAGGCAGGGAGATTCAGCCTTGAGACTAAGGATTATTTATTCTGAACATGAATTCCTTTTCTTGCTGTCGTCCATAAATATATAATGCAACTCTTTTCCAAGTATGTTATTTCCTGGTCAGCTTCAGAAGAGGAGAAATTGTATGTTTGTGTGTGTGTGTGCAATTTTGTGTACTGTGTGTACGTATTTGTATCAAAGTTTTTAAAGTATGTACGAGTGGGAGTGGGAATATGAGTATATGTAACTGTGTGTAACTATGGGCATGTACATGTGTATGGATGTGTGAGTGTATGAACATGGATGTGGTGAGGATAAATGAGTGTGTGTGTGCATGTGTGTGTGTGTGTGTGTGTGTGCGCACATGAGCACCAGGCCTGACCCCGATTCATTAAGTTGTGAACTTTGTAACTTCCAGAGAGCAATCACATAGACCACCACCTCATTTTACACGTGAGGAAACTGAGGCATGTGTAATGAGACTTACTATTTTCTTGTCAGTGGTTAGGGGTAGATTAGCGACAGTCACAAAATCCTGATTGGGAGCCAACTGCCAATCCATGCATTGGAGTAAAAGCCTAGCTATTTCTTTAAGGTTTCTGAAAACAACAGGCGCTTGGCAAGTGTGGGAAGAAGCTGCTTTGAGAGTAAGCTTGAGGTGCCTGTAAGCCTAGATTTGAGTGCAAGGGGAAGATTTGACAGACGGCCAGTTCTCTAAGCCTGCCTCCCTGAAGGAACTTTTCAAGTAATAGAAACTTTCCAGTGTTTTGAACATCACACAAAGCCTCCCAGCTCCAAACATACAACCTACAGATGAGGTTTGCCTTGGAGACAAACCTGGATAGTAAAGACCCACTAGAGGCCTTCACAGGATGTGGGCCAGACATAGGCTGAAAGTATCCCCAGACCGAGCAATAAGACAGGAAAGCCTCTCCCCTTCTAATCTCTGACCTTTCAGCTCCTGCCCTCATCACTTTGGGCTCTGGGCAAAGGAAATGGCTGGAGAGGCCCCAGGAGTGTTAGGGTCGGCTGTTGAAATGGGGATTTGTGCCCCCAGGAGAAGGATGGGTGACTCTCTCATGAGCTCTAGCCTGTTCTATCTGTGGCTGAGGGGTTAGCCGTGCAAGTTAGCAAGTGCAAGCTGTGCATTAGCCCAGTGCTGATGAAGCCAAACCCCAAACTGTGATTCAGTCCTCACATGGACAAATCCAGCTTTCTTGAACCTCTGTTCAGGCTGCATACATTTGCCTGACCATTCAAACAAAGGATGAAGCAAAAGAGTATGGGGTGCTGCAGCACAACTGAGAAAACAACCCAGGTCTCATGTTGTGATATGCCAGTTCAGACTCAGTCAATATTTATTGAGCATTTACTATACGCCTAGTACGATGCTAAACTTTTACATGTATTAATTATCCCCTTGAACCTTCACAAGAGCCCTGTGAAGTAGGATTCATCTCAGTAAGAAACTCCAAGAGGTAAAGTAGCTTGCTTAAAGTAAAACAGGTAGTAATAGGGGAATCAGAATTCAAACACAACTCTGCTTGACTAATGGTATGAAATCCATTTACATTTAAAATAAATTATTGAGAACCCACTGCACACCAGGCACTATGCTAATATTTTTTCCATGCATTATCTCACTTAATTCTCAAAATAGCCCTATGGGGAGTATACTCCTCCCTTTTTTTACAGATAAGGGTATTGAGGAATAGAAATGCTAGGTAACTCATCCAAGTTCTAGTGCTAGTATAGCACTAGTATAGCCTATTGACTCCCAAGCCTAGGGTGTTTTCCCTGATCCACTGTGGATATCAGATTCCCCATCTACATGATTCCTAGAGCTCCTTCCAGCTTTGACATTCTAGAGGTCAGCAACTCTATGGTAACCCTTCCTCACAAACTCAAGCAGCCTTGAGTCACTTTGCTGTGTTCCCCTGTCATGCTCCCCTTCCCTCTAGGGAAGAGTGAGCAAGTGGCCCCCAATCAGCTTAGTCTGTTGGCCTGGAGCTCTGACTTAGCTACCGCACTGCTGACCCCAAGTACCAAGTGCGGTGCTTTCTGTATCAACCTCTAGAAGCTGCTCTGGGCTCTAGGCCTGGGCCCTGTAAATCTTTCCCTCTGTGAAAAACAGGAAATATCTCCTTAAATTGGCAAATGAGAAAATCCTGCAAAATGGGCCCAGAGAAGCTCCCTCCATGCCTTATGTGACTGTGTCCGTGTCTGTGTGCACATTTCTCTGGGTTTATGGTATAGTTAAGAGTTGCAGACAGAGGTCAACCTTTTAAAAAAACTTTTTTTTAGTGACACATAGTTGATGTATAATATTATATAAGTTTCAGGTGTACAACATAGTGACTCAATTTTTAAAGGCTATACTACGTTTACAGTTATTGTAAAATATTGGCTATATTCCCTGTGTTGTACAATACATCCCTGTAGCTTATTTTTATTTATTTACTTATTTTTATACATAGTCATTTTTACCTCTTAAATCCTTACCCCTCTCTTGCCCCTCCTCCTTCCTTCCATCCACTGGTAACCACTAGTTCATTCTCTACATCTGTGAGTTTCTTTTTTGTTATATTCACTAGTTCGTTGTATTTTTTTAGATTCCACATATAAGTGATATCATACAGTACTTGTCTTTCTCTGACTTATTTCACTAAACATAATACCCTCTAAGTCCATCCACGTTGTTGCAAATGGCAAAATTTTCATTCTTTTTTATGGCTGAGTAGTATTCCATTGTGTGTGTGTGTGTGTGTGTGTGTGTGTGTGTGTGTGTGTGTGTGTATATACCACATCTTTTTCCATTCATCTGTTGATGGACACTTAGCTTGCTTCTATATCTTGGCTATTGTAAATAATGCTGCAGTGAACATTGAGGTGCATGTATCTTTTCAATTTAGTGTTTTCATTTTCTTCAGATATATATCCAGGAGTGACATAGTAGTGACATCCAGGAGTGACATAGTAGTTCTATTTTTAGTTTTTTGAGAAACCTCCATACTGTTTTCTACAGTGGCTGTACCAATTTACATTCCCACCAACAGTGTACAAGGGTTTCTTTTTCTCCACGTCCTCACCAACATTTGTTATTTGGGTTCTTTTTGATGATAGCCATTCTGACAGGTGTGAGGTTATATCTCATTGTGGTTTTTGTTTGTTTGTTTTTGGCGGTATGTGGGCCTCTCACTGTTGTGGTCTCTCCCATTGTGGAGCACAGGCTCCAGATGCACAGGCTCAGTGGCCATGGCTCATGGGCCTAGCTGCTCCGTGGCATGTGGGATCTTCCCGGACCGGGGCACAAACCTGTGTCCCCTGCATCGGCAGGCGGACTCTCAACCACTGTGCCACCAGGGAAGCCCTCATTGTGGTTTTAATTTGCATTTCTCTCATGATTAATGATGTTGAGCATCTTTTCATGTGCCTGTTGGCCATCTGTATATCTTCTTTGGAAAAATGTCCATTCAGGTCTTCTGCCCATCTTTTAATCAGATTGTTTGTTTTTTTGATGTTTAGTTATATAAACTGTTTTTATATTTTGGATATTAACCCACACAGAGATCAACCTTGATTCTGCATTTTCCACAGCCCTTGGTAGGCTGAGATGAATATTTCCTTCCCCACTACTCCATCAGACCTTTTCCTCTTGGAAGGTGAGATGAATTTTCCATCCTTTTCTCAACCTTGAGCAGAAGAAGGCAGTTTGGCTCACAGAGTGATATTAGTCAAGGTCTGGTGGAAGTGGTACTGATCTACACAATCAGAGACTACCTGGATGTGCCTGGTGGCCAGGGTCTGGCATGAGCCACGTTGACTGTGGAGGCAACATCTGGAGAGGGGAGTTTCCCTAGGAGGGCCCTGAGCAGCACTTGGGAAATTACTATGGGTGGAGGGGCTGTGGTTCAGATACCTTCCCATTCCCCTTCTTTCATCTTGATGCTCTCTCTCTTCCTTCTCTATACTGCCTCCTTCTTCAAACCTTGCTTTCCTGACACCATATCCTGCCCCTCACTCCTTCACCCTTGTTATTTGTTACAGGGAAAGGAGCACTCTGAAAGGAATCAGAAAACATGGGTTCTACTATTATCCACAAATTTCACCACTATCTCCCTGTTGACTTTGAACAATGTACTTTATTGCCCTGAACCTCAGTTCTGTCATTTGTAGAATAGGAAAAAACCAAACTGTTTTTCAAGGTTTGACTCAGGTTTTAAATGAAAAAATATGTATGCAAAAACATCTAGGACATTTCTGTTGCTTATTTTGAGGATAGAATGAGAGAATAAACTGGAAATATTTGGAGAGCTCTAAAGTGCTATTTGCACAGGAGGAGTTGTTATTGTTAATACCCTCTATTCCCTGACTGCCTTGCCATACACATACATTCAAAGTTGCCCAGCTTGGCTAATGTCCTGTCCCCCTCCGATGTTTGCTCTGAAGACTAGGTAGTCATCTGTTCCTGGAATCTCTATGTCTTTGGCGGAGAATCACAATGTTCCCACAGGGTCCTCTTTCTTCTCCCAGGGACAAACTTAGCTGGGCTTTTCTGCACCAAAATGCTTTCTCATCTTACCCATAAGAGCAGTGGCAATCTCAAGTCAGTGCAAACCAGTAGGAGAAATCTATCTGGGAAGATGCGGCTTGTCTCAGGATGTTGTTAGCCCGTTACTGCAGATGAGGAAACCAAAGCTCAGAGGAGTGAAGTAAAGGGCACATAGATGATAATTGGCAGGTTTTAAGGTGTGTGTGTGTGTGTGTGTGTGTGTGTGTGTGTGTATTGAGGTGGGTAGGAAGTTCATCTGGAAGCATATGAGAGGTGAGAAGTCTGGATTAGCTATTAAGATAGCCATCAGTCTCCAGGAATCAAATAAAACCAGGCAGCAATCCTAGAAAAGGTTAAGCAGTGCACCAAAGAGATACTGACTGTGCACTACCTTTTCGTCTCTTTCTCTATTTGGCTTGGGTTCTTACAAGAAGACTTATTTTATTTCACTATATATATCACATTTGCTAGGTGCTATGATCAAGGGGAGCTAGAGAACGAAGTCTCATGTTTCATGTCTGTATGAACAGACATACAATTGAGTACAGTGATTTATAAAGAATGATGTAATGATCCCGGCACCTAACACAATGCACTATATATAGTAAGTGTGTGATAAATGTGTATTGAAAGAAATGAGGGCCAAAGGTAGGAGACCATGGGCATGTTTGGGGGAAAGGTTAATACATTGTGGGCATGTTTCACGCCTGTCACTTCAGTATCCACTGCTGACTTCTCGGACCTTATTTGCAAGGCTACTTTAAAGGTGTGATGTATTTGGATTTGTTTTCCAAATCATTGTTCTTAACAGCCACGGTCATCAGAGTTTTTGGCTTTTCCTTTGACTGCTGACCATGCCCCTCTGCCTAAGAAATCCCACAGGAAACCCCTGAGCTTCACTTTGCTCTTGGACAGCTGGCAAATGTCTTTCCCATTTCCTTGCCCTATCTATGGACTCTGATTTTAGTTGTGGAGGCCAAGATTCTACACACCCCCTGCCTTCTTCCCCTGGGACCAATCAGGTTTCTCAATTCCTGAGTAGAGGTACACTCTCACTCATCCTCTGGCCAGCCGAATCTGGAATTCCCAAAGATGGTTTGCCTTGTCTGCACTCCAGGGGCAGCTGGACAGGGTAAATTTCCTAGGCATCTTCCTTGTCTTTCCTTGGGCAGCCTGGCCTCCCCACCCCCAGTTTCCAGACTCAACCTAAGTCAATTCTCTGCTTTCTTTCCCCTTTGTGAGAAAAGTTGACAGGGGGGACAGGCTTCTCTCTTGTCAGCTCAGTGACACCTTTGGATGGAGCAAGCAGATTGCATCCCAGGTTCAAGTGGATTCTGACATATAATTATCCAGGGATAGGTATTTTAAGCTTGCCTACCTCTCATACAAAGACCAGATTACTGGTGAGGTAAACCTGCAGCAGAAGAAAATTAATCTAGAAGAAAGAACCTCTCAACTTTGAGAATTCTAAGACATTGTTACAGATACAGTTCTCCCTAATGCCTTGGATTCAGCCTCCTGCCTCCAGTCATGACAGAGAGATGAAGGTCTCTGTCTATTTTCTTAGTGTCTGAAGTTCAGATTTTGGCCTGGGGCCCGGATGAAGATGAGGATGACAGAATGACAGAGTTACCTAACTGCAATAGAGAATGCATTCCTCCCCACCCGGTCCTGCCCCAACATGTAATTGAATACCTCTCCGTTTGCCACCCCTCAATAAGCTTTTGTCCTTCTCATCCTAAATAAGTTTATTAAGTTATTGACTTAGTTATTCAAATAAAAGTTTCAATGTTCAAGAGACCATAGGTATGTCCTTAAGTCTGAACACGTGGTCAATTTCAATCTTTGTGAGTTTTCAGAGAGACCCACAAACTCCCCAGGTGAAATGCCCAGACCTGAGTCATGTGAAGGTAGTTGCATGATAAAGGCTTTTTGGATGGTGACACTGATAATCATGATAAAGTACTTGGTCCAAACTTGACTTATATTCATAGAAGGTCGGGGCTAGAAGATCCACAGCAGTCATCTAGTCCAGTGGTTCCTAACCCTGGCTGACCATCAAAATTATCTAGGGAATGTGCTAAAAATACAGCTTCTCTGGGGCCCATGATAAATCTACTGAATCAGGGTTTCTGAGGTGGGGCCCCAAAGTGTGTATTGTATTTTAAATAATCTCATCAGGTGATTCTGATAATAGGCCAGGTTTGGGAATTGCTTGGTTGAATCCTTTGATTTTTGTTTTTAGATGCTGAAATTGAGGCTCAGAGGGTCAGTGGCTTACAGCAAAGTGGCCAGACAGGAAAATAAGGGCAGAGCCCTTCTGCCTTTGTTCTTACCATCCCCTCTTTGCATAGAACACACATATTACTCTTCTGCATCCTGCCATTACTTATCTTTCTGTGTCTCTGGAATTATGCATACTTTGACTCTGGGGCCAAGTCAGACCCATCTCTGAGGCTCCAAGTCCTTGAGTTTTATCCTTGAAGCCAGACTCTCAAATTGCTGCACATTCTTAGCCTCTGCACCTTCATTTTTCCAGGGATAAAAGGTTGGGGCAGGAGCCACAGTGACCCCTTCCTTCAGAAAGCAGGGACAGCTGCAAAGTTTCAAGTGTGTGTGCTGCCAGAAATCTGTCCAGAGCTGTGTGTGGGAGCTGGGAGCCCAGTTCTTGTGCTGAGGGAGCCGGAATGTCTAGTGGCAGCAGGTTACCTAAAGCTTGGGCTGGAGCTAAGTGTCTGTTTGTTTATCTCGGGGAATTTTGGCCTTATTCCCATCACACTATCGCCGGGGGCAGGCTTAAGTGCAAGGGTAATGACATGCTTTGAAAAATGCCTCAAATGTCAATTACCCAGCATTGAGGCAAACCCTGGGAGGTGTTCCTTCATGTCCACATCTTAAGCTATGCTTATCACTCTCACAGCACTGTGTTTCACCCTTTCTAAGTCTACAGGACTGCCCACATCTTTGGCCTGCTGTTCTTCAGGGCCAGGGTAAGAAGTAGAATGGAAAGATGGCTGGTGGAGGGCAAGGCAGGGCTGACTTGTAGTTCTCATTTTTGTTCACTGAGATGAGCTCAGTGTCAATCTAGGTAGGGAAGTATGGTAGAAAGAGCACTGACTGTCATTAGACCTGGGTTCTAGCCTCACCACTGCTATGTTTACTTGATATGACTGGGGAGTAGGCCCTCACCCCTCTAAGCCTCAGTTTCCCCAACCACACAATGAGGAGGTTGGACTCAGAGCCTTTCACTTTTGATTGAATGCTGCTAACTTAAGAGCCAAGCTGTAGGGTCAAGGGAGAGGGCACCTAATGGGTGATGCCCATTCCCTGACCCCATGGTGCCCTATTCATCCCACATCTTGAGTTCATTCTTGGAGAAGATGTGTTTTTACCCCAGGTTCAAGATCTAACCTCCAGAGCAATTTGCATAAAATGTTCATGCCCTACTGTGCTGGCTTCAGTGGGCCTCAGCTGGGTGATATCTCAGTGCAGCCTGGCTCCACTGCACTCTGGATGTTTCAGCTTCTTGAAGGCAGCCAGGTGCAACAGAAAACTGCTTTTCCCACTGGATGTGAGAGCCTGAGGACATAGCTAACTTCGCTTTTCAGGATCCCCTCCCTGGCTCTCTTTTGCATAATCTACATTTATGGGGCTTTTTTAGCACATTGACTCCCTTAGCCATACACCCCTCTCACTAGATCACCTGCTGGCACTGGCTCAGTGCCAGCAGCTTGTGGTTTCTCTGACTGGAAAGGACTTGATTCATCCTGTTGTGGGGAGCTCTTCTTTTTGGCAGTTTTACTCTGGGGATTTCTCCTCTGCCTAACCCTTCTCCTCCCAATAACCCTCCCTCCCTCCTCCTCCCCACCCTCCGCCTTAATCCTCTAGGGATAATAGGATGGTCTTTGTCTCGGAACAGGGCGCTATGGTCTACCAGGAAGGCCCATACTCCCTTTACCACCAGTTGCAGTAACAAGGGCTACCTTGGGAAGCTTTAGCATCTCCCAAAGCCATAATTAATAAATCGATAATCTAAGTAAAACTCATGCACTTGCTATGCAAGCAAGCATCAAGACAAGTCCTTTAGTCACCTCCTTCCAGCCAAATTGCTTTCCTTATGCCCTTCCTATTGAGAAATTATGGACGCCCCATTGCATGCCTCAGGGTCTAACACAAGGCCTGCCTGGCATATAATAAATACTAAATAAATATTTGTTGAATGAACAATGACTGAACAAATGAAGACTAAACAGACCGAAAAACCAAAGGAAATAGTGCTAGCTGAGTCAGGAGACCTGGATCAGCCGCTAACCCATCTTTTAACCTTGGGCATATTCCTTCCTCTCTCTGGGTCTTAAGTCTCTCCCTCTATAGAATTGGATGCTGAACTCAATGGTTCCTTAGGGAATCTTCCATTTCTGGCAGTTTAAGGCTCTGTGATCTGAATTCTAATACCAAATCTCCCCCCCGCCCCGACCACCTCTGCTCCAAGAAGTGAAAGAAACCTCCATCTAGTTATCAGAGTATTTGGCTCATGCTGATGGGAAAAAAGAACTAAACTCTGGATTTTGGACCAAGCCAATTTCAGAGAAGGCACTGCCTCCCTCCCTGACAATAGGGATTACTGATTAGATCTCACTTCTATGAGTGAAAGTCACAACATTCAAGGTCCCCCACTTTTTGCCCCTTCTACACTGTCTTTGATGACCCATGAAAAGTAAGTTGCACAAATGGTATCCCCTGGGCCTAGTGGTGGTTGGGGTGGACAGGTTCCTGAAGACCTGGGAGTCTTGGTCATGACAGAACAAATCCTTGTCTTGGTTTTGAAAGTCTCATTCAGCCATAAAATATATACAGCCATAAAATATATCCCTGCCTGGGGTTAAAGGAAACCAGGCATAAATCTGGAAAGGGTAGAATCTCTCTTAGTTAGTCTTTCCTTTCTTGTCCCTCTGGATTGGGTTTCCATAGAGCTCTGTGGATGAAGCACATGTACTTTAAAGATGCTGTTTATTAAGGATAACCTTTAAGAAACCTTCCAGTCCCTGACATCTATGATTCTGATTCCAAATATGTAACCAGTAGAAAGGCAGTTTGTTTTGTGCATATGCTTTGAGTGTGATGAGTCAGGTTGGAGTTGGGGTTAGGCAGTGGGTATGTGGGTATATGGTGAGTTTCAGAGGGGAGGTAGAGGCAGTTTTCTGAGGAGAGGCAAAACATGTTCATTGGACAAAGAATGTATGCAGCCTAAAAAGTGTAATCAATAAATTGAAAAGTTGAGCACCCATACCTCCCACCTTCCCTCGTATATACAGTTAGGCTCCATGATCAAAGATCAGATTTAGGCTGCATAATATCTGAGGTAACTTCCAGTTCTGCTGTTCATTCTATGACTCTATGAGATTATTCAGACTTGCAATGCACTTTGCCAATGACACCTGTTACTTTCAATGTTTTATTCCAGGCAAGGAACAAATGACCATGTCACATGGCTAGACTTTGGTAGGCTTGGCTATAAATTGACATGGAAAGTAAATGGTTAGTGATGGGCGGATAAGCTATGAGGCAAGGAGAACTCTGGATCCTCAGGGCCCAGTAGCTCAAAAAGGGATTATAAAGGAAGTGTATGAATGTGTATGAGGGGGAGTTTCTCATAGTGATATGCCTATTTGCATTGAAATGTCATCCCCCTGGGGGTCCCGCACCTGTCATGGGACGAATGGAGAATGTGACACTTAAATGTGCCACACTGATCAAATGCTTTTCGTGTACTTGAGCCTCCCTGGTGTTATGAATAGGAGAGAATGAGCCTGAATTCAAGTATGTCATGATCTGTCAGAAAGAGGAGGGATGCATTACCATTAGTAAGGGGCTTGGAGGAGCCCATAGTTGGGAAAAGGGCCAAAGGAGGCCCTCTATTTGAAAAAGGGAAAAGTCAGTGTCTTTGTCCACTGTTAGAGCACAATTTGAGCTAAATGACTAGCAGCAGGTTGGTCCTTGACCCCCTTGGATCATGGTAAAATGACTAGAATGGAATTGGCAAGCCCCCTAGGCAACCCCCACACTGGACATGCATTGAAGCTGGGCCAACCAGTTCCCACCACCTTTCCAACTGCCAGTCAGCTGTCTTCCCTGAAGCATTACCACCACTACTCTCAGCAGAGTGGATTTGAGAACTAGCCTGGAGGGGGCAGACCTTCTCTTTTGTCCCGCTGAGGGCAGTCTTATAGCTCCTGCTCTAGGAAAGAAGAGCAGGGACATGCCCATAATTCAGGTACCATTTTGAACCAGGGAGCAAGCAATGAGCAATACAGAAGGGTAGAGGCCTAGAGCATGTGGAGACCTCTAGATTTATGTAGTACAGTGTTTTTCAAAGTGTGCATTATACCCCATTAGTGGGTCATGAAATTAAGTTAGTAAGTTCATATTCTGCATTTAAAAAACATACAGTACATTAGAAAATGTCAGTTTAGGGTTTCCCTGGTGGCACAGTTGTTGAGAGTCCGCCTGCCGATGCAGGGGACACGGGTTCGTGCCCTGGCCCGGGAAGATCCCATATGCCGTGGAGCGGCTGGGCCCGTGAGCCATGGCCGCTGAGCCTGTGCGTCCAGAGCCTGTGCTCCGCAACGGGAGAGGCCACAACAGTGAGAGGCCCGCGCACCGCACAAAAAAAAAAAAAAAAAAAAAGAAAATGTCAGTTTGTTACACAGAGTAGGAGTAATTACTGTTTTATGAAATTTGTTTAAGGTATATGTAAATATCATGTATATTTTAAAATATAGATTATATATATATATACATATACATATTTTACATCATGACACAAATGTGACATATACATATATAGGTATGTGTAATACATATATATTTTGCACATATAAATATATACAGGTCTTCTTTCATTGATGCTCATATGGTATAATTTCAATTGTCCTCACTCTACTCTCCTCTAGACACATTCCAGTTGGTCTTTGAGTGTGGGGCCCTGGAATCACAGCATCCCTCCAGGCATAGTCTGCTCAGAGCAGAAGAAAGCACAACTATCTCCTCCTTCGTTCTGATCAGTACATTTTGGACAACTCAGTTCAAGATTTCCAATAAGGCAGCACATCACAACTTTGATACCTATTAAACTTATTGTTGTCTAAAACTCCTAGGTATCTCTCACATATGTTTCTACTAAGCCATAGCTCCTTCATTCTATAATTGTGCAGGTTTCTTCTTACTCCAAGTATATTAACTGTCATTTATCTCTGTTACAGTACACCTTTCACCTTGACTCACTTTTTTTGAATCCACTTACATATCTCATCCGTGACCATCTTCATGCATATAAATTTGGTTTCGTTGGCCTGGAGAGAATTACATTTAAACCCCACATAGCTCTTGCTCAGCAGATCATGTTTATTTTTTTCCAGACCATTCCTTTTACTGTTCATCTATCCTTTCTCTGTCTGGCTACCATGATGCCCCAACTCCAGCCAACTCGGTGTCCTCACTGTTTTCCTCCCTGTACCTCAAACATACTTCTGACTCTGTGTTTTTGACTACACTAAACCCTCATCTTCTGATACCTCCTTGCTCCAATTCATCTTTCATGACCTAGCTTAAGTCACTATATCTTCCATGGCACTATTCAACAGCTTTAAATCACATCGATCTATCCTCTGAATTTCTAAATTTCTATTGCATTTCCTGTCTATTGCATCACACTTATTATATAAGAATGTATATGTATGTATGCATTTGTGTGTGTATATGTAAATTAATATCTTGTTGCCTGCACTGGAGTTGTATTACTAAGTCATACAAATGAGCACTCAAAAACTAGAATGCCTAGGTTCAAATCCAGTTTTACAATTTACTAGTTGTATATCCTTGTGCAAATTACTTAATCTCTCTCTGTATCTCAGTTTCCTCAAAATCAGGATAATAAATGTATGCTTTGCATAAGGTTGCTTGGTGGTTTAAGTGAATTAGTCTATATGAAGTACTTAGAACAGTGTCTGGCACATATAATGATAGTTACTAAATATTAGTTAGTAAATATTAGTTAATAAATATTTATTAACTATCATTATGTACTATATGTTTTCACATATGTTATCTTGTGATCTGGGAGGAGGTTAGAGCGAGAATTGTCATCTCCATTTTACAGATGAGTAACTAAAGCTTGAGAGGTTAAGTGACTTGTTGAAGGTCATACAGCAAATGAGCTGTCTTAGGGTTATTGGGGGATTAATTATAAAAGTAGAATAGAAAATGCTAAGGGCCATGAGAGAGGGGAGCAAAAGGCCTCAGGGAATTTAAAAGTTCTTCTGGCTGGGGGAGTAAGGAAGGCTTGCTGGTGGTGATGAGGAAGCAATGAGGAAGGGATAGGGTAGTACTGGCCTTGATAAGAGTCTGTCAGCCCATTCCAGGCAGAGGGGCCCCAAGTGGGGTGGGGGGTAGTGGAGGAGGTGGAGTGTTGCTCCTCCTACATTATATTGCTGGTAGAGGAGAACTGGATCAGGAGGAGAATGAACCTGAAGAGGAGACATCAGGTCATGGCAGCCATGTGGGGAGCAGACAGTAGTTCTATGGCACGGGTTGGAGTGTACTGTGTGGGAGAGGAACAAGGAGAGCCTGCAGTGGCAAGCCAAGCCTCTGGATCTGTATTCCAAAATATCTGCTCACAAAATCCATGAATATCTGGCTACTGCACTGGGCTCTTACAATCCTTGATTGATTAGCCCTGGCAACTTTATCAGATGAGCCAACTGACCTCTTGTGAAAGATATGCCCTGAACTGATCAGTTCTGTGTTAAGCTGTAGGGGACTGAGGAGAAAGAGGAAGCAAGATCTCTTTCCCAAGAAGCTTTCAGTCTATGTAATTGACTTACTTGTGAGTTGTGGTTGTTGCATGGTGAAGTTGTTATTGAATGGATTGTGTTCTGTAGTTGTGGTTCATGAGTAGGGCTATGAGGAGAGGCAGGAAATGGATGAAGAAACTGCCAGGAGGTATGAGGACACTGGCTGGGAAAGGAGGTATAGATTGCAGGTGGAAGAAGACACTTTGCTCCCTTCCCAACTGGGCAGCAAGCCATTCTTAGAGTCCAATGTGTGGGCTGAGAATCTTGGCCAGGCTCAAGCTTGGAAAACAGTGACTTGAAATATGAATTACCATGTACACTTCTACCTCGGTTCCCTGGGCCTTTGTCTTCCCAGTGGGGAGATAATAAGAATGAAGAAGAGAATGCAGTTGAAGTGGTTTAAGCTCCTTAGGATGTTACTGCAGACACATTTAAGCTGTCATTATTATGAGATGGGAAATCTAGATGTCAAATTAAGATCATTATCACTACTACTACTACTACTGCATATAATATTAATAAACTTGTATGTGATGCTATCAACGGGAGCCTGCACTTAGGCACTGCCTCTACCTAGTGGGTTCACAATTGAGGAGGACCTGAGGACAGTTTGCATGCCTTCCAATTTGAGCTCTGGATAGGCAGGTCCCTGAGACCAGCCCTTCCCAGTGGGCTGGGTTAGCAGTGCTTTTTTGCATCCCCTGCGGGCCAAGCCTTGACCACACAGCAGCAGCAAAGCATCCCCCACTCCCTTCTCCTGCCTGGTAAATTCCTAGAATGTTGAAGAAGTTAGAAGGACACTTAGAAATCCAACTCTTTTTTTATACTGGTGGAGATATGGGAGCACAGAGAAAGACATGGACTTGACCAGGGACACACAGTAAAGCAGTGGCAGAAACAGGGCCTTGACCTAGATCTCCTGGCTCACATAGGCCAGTGTGTACTTTCCACAGCATCCATCTCTTGCTACTTCCCCTCTCTCTACCTCCACCAACTCCCAGTCACTTGACCTGTTACCTAAGCTGGCATCAGACTGAGACTATGGGCTTCTTCCAGAGCAGTGGCTCTCATCAAAATCCCTTGGGGAGCTTTAAAAAATGCTGATGGGCTGGCCCTACCCCAGACCAATTGAATCAGCATCTCTGGGGGCTGGGGCAGCATTTTTAAAAGCTCTCTAGATGATTCTAATGTACAGTCAAGATTTTTTTAAGAACTTGCTCTACAGAAAACGAACCTTACATCTGTGAGACTTGAAGGACAGACTCCCAACAAATCAGGCTTCCCAGCCTCTGCTCAATTGACTCTCGGTCACCCTGCACCTCAACAAGACCCTGAACCCTGGTATGTGGAGGGCCTAGAAGTCTGAAAGTCTGAGTTTCAGGATCAGTGATACTGTCCTCAGCCCCACTGACCCTTTTGTCATCAACTTTCCTCTTGTGCTAGATCAGAACTATTTTAGTTCCAGCCTTCTTACTCTTTCTTTACCTATCACAAAGGCTTATGAAGAGACTGTCTGCCTCCAGTGAGAAGCCCACAAACAATTTTACCCAGTTTCTGACTTTTCTTGGAAGCCTCCCACACAAGGCATGTTTCTTCTCTGGCTCCCTCCAAGGGACTCATGCTATCTAGAATATCCTTCAGCTTCCACCCCATCTATCAATACTTACAGTTCTCACACATAGAGCATGCTTCCTATGCACCAGAGCCTTACAAAGAGTTAGCACAGAGGAGGGAGAAGAGAGACACTGGTCACTGGGACTCCTGATGCCTGTTCATCTCTGCCTGCTGTCTTGCTGGCTCTGGGCCCATAGTTGTGTGTAAGCTTGACTTACCCAGGGATGAGGGAGTAGATATGTGTATCTTTTCCCACACCACCAAATGGGCTTTCTTTGTTTTTAGAAAAGTAAGATTTATTGAAATATTCTAGTAAACAAAACATTGGTAATACTGAATAAACAGAACATCCTCTTCAACATACTATATACACCTATCTTTACATAATCAGGCTGGAAGGGATTATCAATAATTTTTTGGCAACATAGGCACTTTGCTATGTTGTTGTCTTTTGATGTCCTCCTTTAGTCAGATTTCTGCTCCTTCTTCTACCTCCTACCACCTATGGCTTAGTGCCCAAGAATGTGATTGTTAAATCTCCTGGACTGGTGCTCTGTGGACTTTTAAATGTAAAATCAAAGCTACAGCAATAAAGAAATCCCTCTGGGCCAGTGTTGTGGGAGAATAGCTTATCCTGTTCACTTCATTAAGTGGTGCATGGACTGGAGTGCCTAGAAAGCCCAGATAAGCTCCAATCCCTGTCTAACCAGAACCTTGCCTGGATCCCCTCAAGCCAGTTCCAGACATCTGCTCTGGCCTCTTTCTGTAACTGAGCCCTGACCCTGATCTTAATCCAGGGCTTTTCCTGCCTCCTATCAAGGACAGAAGCTGAGAGGTATGCTGGGAAACAGACACTGAGGCAGTGGCCACCCTAGTGCCTGGAGCTGAGTTGAAGACATGGAAGTTATCAGAAAGAAATGTAGATTAGTGATGGCCTCCAGTGAAGGCAGCTTGCAGAGACAGCTGTACCCCTGCCAATCCCTGGGGTTCTGAAAGAGGAAAAACTCACTGAATGGCAAAGTTTGGGTCCCCTTCCCCCAAGGTTTTGGTTCATTGTAACTTTAGTGCCTCTGCCACTTAGAGTTGTGTGACTGTAGGCAAGTGGCTTACCTGTATCCTCAGTTTTCTCATCCACTAAACAAGTATTCTAATACCTATCAGTACAGATGTATAGAGTAATGCAGGTTAGGTATATTGGAGGGGGGTCAACAAAATGTTGGCCTGGTCCTGATAGTCATACCCACTGTTGGAAGAAAACAGTTGTATGTGACACTCTCTCCAACTCTCACCCCACCTCCTTAGCCATTCTTTGCTTTGTGTTCTCCAGACCCAGGTGATTAGGAGGCTAGAGAAAGGAAGGATAAGAATATGCCTAGAGCAAGAAAGAGTGTACATTCAGGGTACTTGGAAAGGCTGCTGGAATTGAATGGCTTCGATGGACAACTAGCATGGGTGATATGAACATGTTAGCCCATGACAGAAGGCAGAGCTATGGAAGAAAAGAACCACGGCTCAAGGTGGGTCTGACTTCAGTGCTTCAGGTAGAGGCTCTCTGGTCCCTGTTCTCTTCTGTTCCTTCTCTCTAGAGACTCAAGGTTCCAGCTGGGCCTGTGGGTTTGGGGAAAGCAGATGCATTTGGGCAAAGAAGGGGTACAGTAGAAGATAAAGGTGGAGTTCTGTGGTACTCAAGAGAATGTGCCTTGATGACCTCTAACTACAAGGAGCTTAAGCCACCAAGGGCCTTGGCTGCTGTGATCTGAAATCCATCCCAGCATTTGCACTGAGGCACCTGCTATATGGCAGAGATACCAAGGTAGTAGGCCTATTCCTGGGAGGCACAGAACTCCTCTGACTGCTGACTGAAATTGGTCACATGAATCTCTGATGGCTTTGCCAAACCTTCCTTAGAGTGTAGGGCAGACTGAGACACCTCTACCCAACCTTCTCTTCCTCTCTCTTTTGTTCAGGGCCAGGCTTACACTGCAGTCTCATGGCTCTCCTAGCCTTCCCAGGCCCCCCTCCCCATGCTCTCATTTCCCTTAGTAAGTCCTCGAACATTTATTTCCATTTTACTGTCCGATTCTAGGAAGCCCCAGACTAACACAAGTTCTGAGCAATGTGAAATCAAATGGATTGGCCTGGAGTCTGGATCTATATCCAGGGTCATATGTGATGAGAAGCCGTGAACCACCCTTAGAAAATAGTCATCAAGTTTCTAAACATTGGGGGAAAATCCCTAGGGTTTAGAGAGACTTTGTGAGTGATCCAAATTTATTGTCTTGCTTTACTCCAAATCAGAATCTTGTATGAATAAGTTTCTTTTCTTTTTTTTTCAGTGTTCTAACTCAGTGTCTTATATGACTTCTTATGGAGGAAGATGTTTCTCTTTTATTGAGGTATAATTGACATAACATTAAATTAGTTTCAGGTGTACAGTGTAATGATTCGATATTTGTATATATGCAAAATGATCACCACAATAAGTCCAGTTAACATCCATCACCAAACGTTACAATTTTTTTTATGATGGGAAATTTCAAGATTCACTCTCCTAGCTGCTTTCAAGTATGCAATACAGTATTATTAACTATTATTACCGTGCTGTACATTACATCCCCATGACTTATTCATTTTATAATTGGAAATTTGTACCTTTTGACCCCCTTCACCCACCTCAACCCTCAGCCAACCACCAATCTGTTCTCTATATCCATGAGCTCTGGGGTTTTTTGTTTGGTTGGGTTTTTGTTTTTGTTTTGTTTTTATATTCCACATATAAATGAGATTATACAGTATTTATGTTTTTCCATCTGACTTATTTCACTTAGTGGAATGCCCTCAAGGTCCATCCATGGTGTCACAAATGGCAAGATTTCAAAGAAGCTCTTTCTTTAGTCTAGCTATAGTATTGCCTAAGAAGCATTCATTTCATCTTGATCTCCATTTTGGATTGTGAGTCAGGGAAATCTATCTCCAGGTTTGCCACTAACAAACCATGTCACCTTGAACAAGTCCTTACACTCTCTATGACCTTCCCTTTCTGGGCCTCAGCTCTTATTGTGACTACCACTTTTTCTCTGTTTTCTCAGTCTTTTCTTAACCAAATTGTGGTGTTCAAGTTCTTCTAAAGGACAGCAATGTGTTGGAAAAGGAGTGTGTGCAGTGTGTGTGTGTATGTGTGTGTGTGTGAGAGACAGAAAGAGAGAGACAGAGACAAAGACAGAGACATCCCCTCCATGCAGCTTGTTTCCGGCTTCGCTTGGCGGTTCCCTCACACGCAGTGCTAGGCAACACACATGGTGACCTACTTTTGTAAGAATGAATGCTCTTTTCGGAGTTACAATCTTCTTTACCTTGCTCCTTGGCCTGGGTTGGATCTGCCACTAAAAGACAGATACAGATATATGGAACAGAGGGTCTGCAGCTCTGGTATCATTACCAAATTAAAGAAATTACAAAGTTGAAAGACATTCTAGCTCTTAGCTTTATGTTGCCGGAAACCACCCCAGAGATTTCAAACTTAATCACTTCCAACTCCTCCTAGGAGAGATTCAGCCTTAATCCCATCTCCAGCCCCATATGGAGAGGCCGGCAGCAAAGGCTCCAAGCTCCTGATTTCTCTAAATCTAACCCTGTGCCCTGCAGTGGCCTTCACTCTCCTACCCTCAGTGGAGTGTGTCTTTCTGAGCCCTTCAGCCCAGGCCAGGCCAGCTCGTTTCATAGCTGCCCCTCTCTCTGGACTCCCTCTTCCTGTCTCTTCTTCGCCCTAGTGGCGGAAACCCCACCTCTGTTGACCCAGTGTCTTTGAAGAGGGTCCGGAGCTGCCCCTCTGAGTTTGGGTGGAGCCCCTCGCAGGCATCCAGAGAACGATTGGGAATCAAGGTTGTTTGTGTTTTCTGGTTCCCAGGCTCCTTTGGGGCTTGAGGTTCTCTTCATTTAAAGTGGTACTTGTACTGAGGTACTTGTTTCCTGGGGAGACTTCTGACTGCTAGTGTTTCACCCAGAGCTTTTGGTCCCAGTTTAGTGTTCTTGTCCCAGCATGTCACAACTTTGCTGTCAAGCCTGCTGCAGATCCAGGGAGAATGGGCTTCTCTAGAAAGGACGGGGAGGGTTCACAGGTCTGGAAGACCATGACCAAAGAGAAATAAGACTGAGCAGGGGGCAGAGAAATAGTTGTGCTTAGGACTAGTGTAGCAGGAATTAATTAGGATTTCAAGACACCTGTGAAGAAACTAAAGAGAAAATCCCATCAAAATAAAAGCCCACAGGCTCAACATGGGGATCTGGCCTGGGACTCTGAAAACATTTGGGCTAGCACCTTCTGCTTCTGCCTTGTGAGACCATGTGCAGGTCCCTTCACTTCTTTGTGGCTCAGTTTCTCCACCTATCAAATGAGGAGACTGGACTCCATCTCTTTTAGGACAGATAGTGAGATAGTAGCTAGCTTGGGAAAGACGAGGTCTGTACGACTCCAGAGATTATTCAGAACCCCTTAGGGACTACAGCAGAGGGAGAGAATTGATGAGGAGAAAGCAAATGAGAAAAAATTGAGTGGAGTTTCCACTATCCCGACAAGAACTCTCATCACACTAGTGCAGCCCTGCTTTTATATAATTTACACAATGTGCTTCTGTGTAAGATTGCAATTGGAAAGGAAAAGAGATTCCATGGATTTAGAAAGATTTTAAACTTAAAGGAAAAGAGATTCCATGGATTTACAAAGAGTTTTAAACTTTCTAACTTTTAGCTGGGAGTCTGGAAAAGTAAGCTTTTAGCTTTTGTAGCTTCTGTAATGGTGACAGAAATAGAGAATTGAAATAGATATTGAGTGAGCCCAACAGCATCTGCTACAATTAACTTTTTTACTCTATATCTAATTACTTTTTTTTTACAGGTTATGAAAGTATAATTGATATACAACAAACTGCATACATTTAAATTTTATAATTTGGTAAATTTTGGCAAATGTATGCACCCATGAAATCATTGCAATAATCTAGATAATGAGCGTATCACCCCCAAAAGTTTCTTCATGCCCTTGCACAGTATATCTTTCGTTCCACCACCATTCGCAGGCAACAACTGGTCTGTCTTCTGTCACTATATATTAGTTGGCATTTTTTAGAATTTTGTATAAATGGACTCATACAGTATGTGCTCTGTCTTAGAAATCCTTTCACTCAGCGTAACTATTTTGAGATTCAAAATAATGTGTGTATCACCATTTTGTTCCTTTTTATTGCTAAGTAGTATTCCACTGTATGGATATAACACAGTTATCCATTCACTTGTTGATAGATATTTTGGTTGTTTCCAGTCTGGGACTATTAAAAATAAAGCTGTTATGAACATTTCTGTGTAAGTCATTTACAAGTGCTTTTTAATTCAACTGATGACTTCCATTTTCAAAATGTGTTTAGCAGAAACTGACTTGGCGAATGTTGCATTCGTGTTTCTCTTTTGTTCTCAATGCTATTTTTGGCAGTTTTTGTTGTTGTTGATATTTTACATCCTTTTGATGTTATTACACATTGTTGACCCTGCAGTAGCACTTCCCCAAGTGTGAAGAATGGGTTTCTGAAAACCCATGTAGGAAGAATTTCAGTTGAAAAACTTAAGACGTTTTGTATAGAAAGTTGTCTTGGTGGGGAAATAAGAGCCAAAGCCCTTGTAAATATTATATATTTACTAAAACAAACCAATAAATATAATACCAAAAAAGGACAGAATTAATTTCTTTTTAAAGCCACTGGCCTAGATAAAGGCTAGGGTCTTCAGATAGGAGAGACTACAAGTCCATGAGTGGGACAGGGAACACAATCCTAAGATAGTCAGTTTCAGACCTATTGCTCTGCCATTGAGCCAGAGATTATGGCAACATGGAGGGATCTGGCCTTTAGGTTTGGGCTGGCCCATGGCCAGCAAACAACTGTTGTTTCGGGAAAGGGGTTCAGAGAGAGATTGCATGGTGTGCATCCATGCATCTGTGCATGGGATATGATATCTATCTCATGTCTTCCTTCTAGGACTCCCCAAGGAAATGGCCGTACTTTTATTTCATTCTTATTTTGTTTTGGTTGATATTTCCTTAACAAAATTTAAAATGGCCTCATGGGACTATTTGGAAACCAAGGATGACTGTCAGTCCAGGAAAGAGTGTGGCTTGAGAAGATTTTGTCACAGTGTGAGAAGGGGCAGCCTAGAATGGGGAATCCAAGCACAAAAACTTTGCCCTGGACTCTGGAGTCCCTGCATGTGTCCCTGAGAATGAATTACTACAGAGAAAGGCAGGAGCAGAACCCTTTACAAAGCACTGACTCATCAGTTACTGCAGCCCTCCAGGTTCTTGCTGCCCTTGCTCACTCTTCAGATACTTCCCCTGGGCCTTGAGGCCACTTGGACCAGCTTAAATAGTATTTTTTTGCTATGCTAAGCTGCCAGGGAGGCTGGAGGTAGTGCTAAGCCCATCCTGTAGATTGGAGACAGTGTTTGTTCACCAGAACAGTCCCCACTGGCAGGCAGGAAAGGGCTGGAGAGAGCTGGAGAGAGGCCTAGTGAGGAGCACACTGCAGTTTTCTTCCTCAGCCAACCCCCATACTGAGGAGACAATTCCAGGGAGGTGGGATGCATTGTTCTTGGCTAGCTGCAAGTTTCTGGGCAGTGAACAAAGCAGTCCAGAAGCTGTGCGAGGGGAAAAAGATGAGGAGGGGACTAAAAGGGAGGTGGTGGAGGATATCTAGACCAGGAGCCCCTGGGGCTGCCCAGGAGACTGACGGATCTGCTTACAAACATTAGAACTTCCCTCTCCGGCCCTCCCAGACCCCAGGGAATGTGGACTGCTTTGCTCTCCCAGATCAGGAAGAACACGATGTCCTTATCTTGTGGGAGAGGGCTGGTCAATACCACCTCCAAGGAGAAATGAGAAGGGAACCTGGAGAACTGCAAACCCAGCAGGCAACGCCATTGGGGGAAGCCTAGGAAGAAGGATACAGGCTCCATCCAAGGCCCCAGGGTTCCAGGAGTCCGGATGGGCGGTGGATTCAGACTGCGTACTCTCTCACCAATGCTTCAAAGCCATGGTGCTTGGGGCTGGTGTGAATTTTTTACTTTCATTGTCTTTATGAGCTTCTTCTAGACCTGGCTCCTAAAAAGCTACAAATGCCAAACAGCTGCTCAGGCGACAGCATTTTTCCATCCACTTCTCTGACTCCCTACTCACCATTCCTCTCACCTGAATATATTTTATCTGGGATCTGCTGCAGACCCATGCTTCTTCTAGGACTCTCATTCTCTGTGCCTCTCCTCCACATAAAGAAATTGACCCATTGTGCCTGGTGAAAACAAAGTTGCCTTTCCCTGAGTTACTTTACCAAGCTCCAACCCAGTCACAGCCACTCTGAGCACCAGTTCAGTGACACTGGGGACACAATAAAACACTCACCTAGTAGGAGGGGTCTGGGAGTTCTGGAACTTGTGGTTTGGATTGAGACCATGATGTCCTGATCTAAGTTAGGGTTGCCATAGATCTAGCATGGTTCAGAAGTCCATGGCTTTGCAACAGTACCCAATACTTAGTGATGTGGCCTTAGAGAGGTGTTATACATTTTAGCCTGGGTTCTAGTTTCTTGGCCCAATTCTGCCAACCCAGATCACTTTATGACCATGGAACCAATCTAGCCAGACATTTTTCCTGGCAAAATGGATGGGTTTTGTTCAATTCAACAAACCTTTCCTGAGCACCTGCTTTATTGTGGAGGAACAGGCAGTCCTGGAGTGGAGTAGAGGAAACAGGGTTCTGGCTGGTAGTTAAGAGATCTGGGCTCCATAACTGACAGTCCACTCACTATGTGACTTCAGAGAAGTTACTTCTCTTCCTTGGGTCCCAGTTTCCTCATGAGTAAAATTAAATATTTGGATTCCATTAGCAGTTCCCAAATTTTTCACCCTTAAAAGTATTTCCCCTCCTGGGCCATGTATTTTGCGAGATTTCTTCTTTTTTTTTTTTTTTTACTAATAAATATATTGATTGTGTTATAATTTATTTCCTCATCTTATTAGCCTAAGTCATAACTGCCAATCAGAACTTCTGACCAGTAAAGATAATGATTGTTATAGCCAAAAAGAAAGAAACTTCACACTTTAGTGAGCATGTGCTCTATGTCACCTTCCTGGGTCAACCTAGAATTTCTTTGAAGGTTTCAGATTCATTCAAAGACGTCTCTCCTTCCCTCCATTCCCTCTTTACTACCTTCTACCATTTTCAGTTAAAAGCTGCTGGAATAGACGGTCACTAAGCTCCCATCAGCCCTTTAGGTGCCCCAGAGAATGAGTCCCTGCCCTCAACTTGCTGCCTTCAAACCTGGCTCCCCAGTTTCTGTGACACTGCCATACTAGCCTTTCAAACTGTGGCTGCTTTGTAAAGTGGTAGGCCTTCTTCTCTGGGTTGTTTCTCCTCAGTTATAAGGCCTCTGTGAAGTATGGGCAGGAACCCAGACAGGCTAGAGGGATGAGGGCAAGGATCCTCACCACAGTTAAGCCAAGCCTGATCTCCAAGTTTCTTTTGGTCTGCTTGCCATTGTTCAGTGGACTGTTCAGATTGTTAACGAAGGGTATGCTTCTTATAGGTTCCGATCTTACCCAAAACAATATGTTCTCCTGAGATTTGGAGAACCAGAGAACATTGGAAAATATGAAGTACATTTTGAATTTGAAAGTGGAACACTCCCGAAGGGCAGATGCCAGGTTGAGGGGAGCATGTTTGGCTTAGGGACAGTCCCCACCCTTTCCAGGCTGAACCAGATCACCATATACCCAGGTAGCTCTCAGCCAGAGAGAGAGGTCTAAGGGCTTACCCCTCTTCTCTATTTTCCTGTCTCTGTCTCTGTTCCTCCTCTGCCCACTCAGCCTTAGCTCTATTTAAAGAAAGCTCAGCTGGAAAGTGACAAGGACCCTTAGAGCAAATATTTTCAGAATTCTTCATGATATAGGCAGAGAAACAAAGATCTAGAAGAGTAAGGGACTTGACTTAGGCCTCATAGCAGATTAGTGGTAGAGCTGAGAACTGGAGTCTAGGGCTATGGGTTGAAGGGAAGCTTCTAAAACAGAGAATATCCTAAGTTAAGTGTGTGGGCAGCATGCAGAAAGCAGATTAAGACCCTTACTCTGGACTTTGTGGCCACCTCTAGGGTTGGTTTGCTTTTGACCTGGTAGGCTTCTGGCACTGTCACCAAAGTATCTCTCAGAAACAGAGATGCCACCTCTGAGTAATTCTTTTGGAGCTTGAAACTTGTGCATATTTAATTTTCCAAAAATAAAATCTTAGTATAGACGAGACCCTGTGGGAATGAGGATCAGGGCAGGCCCTGAGGGAGGCAGCTCAGAGAAGACAATTGAGAAAGCCCCCAGTGACAGCCTTTGCAGACTACACAGTTTATAAAATCCTAACTGGTATTCTTGCCTCCTCCCATATATTCTGCAGACTGACCATTGTCAGGACATGCTCCATAAAAATGAAAATCTGACTTTGTCAGTTCCCAGCCCAGAAACAACTCATGAATCTCCATTGACTTGGTGAGATTCGATCCAGACTCCTGAGCATGCCATTCAAGTTCCCAGGCTGCTTTCCCAGGCTTATATTTTTCCGCCCAGCAGCTACCTAAACCACCCACACATACCTTTTCCATTCACACTGTATCATTCATATTTCAAGCCTCCAAACCATTTGTAATTATTTGATTATCCTTCAGGACTCAACTCAAAGATCACTTTCTGTTCTATTAAGCTTTTTTTTTTTTAAATAACAGCTTTATCGAGACAAAATTCATATGCCATACAATCATCTCAGCAAACACTAATCTACTTTCTGTCCACATGTCTTTGCATGTTCTGGACATTTCATATAAATGGAATTATACAATATGCGGTCTTTTTGACTGGCTTCTTTCACGTAGCATAATGTTTTCAGGGTTCTCCTATGTTGTGGCATGTATCATTAATTTATTCATTTTTATGGCTGAATAATATTCTATTGTATGGATATATCACATTTTGTTTATCCATTCATCAATTCATGCACAGTTGGGTTGTTTCCATTTTTTGGCTATTATAAATAATGCTGCTATGAACATTTGTGTTCAAGTTGTTTTTTGTAGGCATATATTTTCATTTGTCTTGGATATATACCTAAGAGTAGAATTATTAGATTATATGATAACTCTATGTTTAACATTTTAAGGAACTGCCACAATATTTTCTAAAGCAACTGAATCATTTTCCATCCCCACCAGCAGTGAATGACGATTTCAATTTCTCCACATCCTTACCAATATTTATTTTCCTTTTTAATTATTATTATTGTAACCATCCTAGTGAGTATCAAGTGGTATCTCTTTTTTTCTTTTGATTTACAGTTCTCTAATGATGTTGGGCATGTTATCATATGCTTATTGGCCATTCATATTTCTTCTTTGGAGAAATGTCTATCTAAATAGTTATTTTTGCCTAATGTTTTAAAAGACTATATTTTTTAGAGCAGTTTTAGGCTTACAGCAAAATTGAGTGGAAGGTACAGAGATTTCTCATATACCCCCTGCCCCAACACACACAGAGCCTCCCCTAATATTAACATCCCAAACCAGAGTGATACATTTATTACAATGAGTGAACCTACATTGGTACATCATCAGTGCCCAAAGTCCATAGTTTACATTGCATTCACTCTTTGTATCAGTACATTCTATGAACTCTGACAAACGTCGAACTCCACCATTAAGTATCATACAGAATAGTTTCACAGCCATAAAAATCCTCTATGCTCTACCTATTCCTCTCTCCTTCCCCCTGAACCCCTGGCAACCACTGATTCTTTTACTGTCTCCATAGTTTTGCCTTTTTCAGGCTGTCATATAGTTGAAATTATATGGTAGGTAGCCTTTTCAGGTTGGCTTCTTTCACTTAGTAACATGCATTTAAATTTCCTCCATGTCTTTTCATGTCTTGATACTTCATTTCTTTTTAGCACTGAATAATATTCCATTTTCTGGATGAACCACAGTTTATTTATCCATTCACCTGCTGAAGGACATCTTGATTGTTTCCAAGTTTAGGCAGTTATGAATATAGCTGATATAAATAATCATGTGCAAGTTTTTGTGTGGACATAGGTTTTTTGATTCATTTCCTTAAATACCAAGGAGCACAATCGCTAGATCATATGGTAAGAGTATGTTTAGTTTTGTAGGAAACTGCCAAACTATCTTCCAAAGTGGCTGTACCATTTTGCATTCTCACCAGCAACGAATAACAGTTTCTGTTGTTGCACATTTTGGCCAGCATTTTGTGTTGTCAGTGTTTTGGATTTTGTCCATTCTTATAGGTATGTAGTGGATCTTGTTGTTTTCATTTGCAATTCCCTAATGACACATTATGTGGAACGTCTTTTCATATGCTTATTTGCCCTCTATATATCTTCTTTAGTGAGGTGTCTGTTCAGATGTTTTGCGCATTTTTTAATCGGGTTGTTATTTTCTTATTGTTGAATTTTGAGTTCTTTGTATATTTTGGATAACAAACAGTCCTTTATCAGGTATATCCTCTGCAGATATTTTCTCCCAGTCTGTGGCTTATTTTCTCATTTCTTGACAGTGTCTTTTGCAGAGCAAAAGTCTTACATTTTAATGAAATACAGCTTATCAATTCTTCCTTTAATGGATCATATCTAAAAAGTCATCACCAACTAATCCAAGACCACTTTTATATAACAGTATACTGCCTCATGAGTAGTGCACGTATCTTATAAAAACAAAATAATCCTAATTCTTCCTTGCTGTCCCTTCTATCATTGCTGTCATTTATTTCACTTATATGTAAGTATACGTAATTGAATGCTGTTGCTATTATTATTTTGAGCAAAAAATTGATCTCTTAGATCAATTAAAAATAAGAAAAATAAAGTTTTTATTTTACTTTCGCTCATCTTTTCTCCAATGCTCTTCCTTTCTTTATGTAGATCAAAAGTTCTGACCTATATTGTTGGGTGGGCCAAAAAGTGCCTTCGGTTTTTTAAGTAAAAATAGAAGACACATTTTTCATTTTCACCAAGAACTTTATTGAACAGTGTATTCACCCTTTTGTTCCACTACCTTCTGCCATTTTTCAGGCAACTTCATAATTCCATCTTCCCAAAACTTTTTATCTTTTTGAGCAAAGAACTGTTCCAGGTGCCTTTTACAGTCTTCCAGGAACTGAAATTTTTTCCATTAAAAGAATTTTGTAAAGACTGAAATAAATGGAAATCCGAAGGTGTAATGTCTGGTAAATATGGCGGATGAATCAGAACTTCCCAGCCAAGCTGTAACAGTTTTTGCCTGGTCATCAAAGAAACATGTGGTCTTGTGTTATCCTGATAGAAGATTATGCATTTTCTGTTGACTAATTCTGCACGCTTTTTGTCGAGTGCCGCTTTCAGCTGGTCTAATTGGGAGCAGTACTTGTTGGAATTAATCGTTTGGTTTTCCAGAAGGAGGTCATAATAGAGGACTCCCTTCCAATTCCACCATAAACACAACATCACCTTCTTTGGATGAAGACTGGCCTTTGGTGTGGTTGGTGGTGGTTCCTTTCGCTTGCCCAACGATCTCTTCCATTCCACGTTGTTGTACAGTATCTACTTTTCATCGCCCGTCATGATTGGTTTTAAAAATGGAACATTTTCATTACGTTTCAGTAGAGAATTGCATGCAGAAATAATGGTCAAGAAGGTTTTTTTCACTTAACTTATGTGGAACCCAAACATCAAAGTAATGAACATACCCAAGCTGGTGCAAATGATTTTCAGTGCTTTATTTGGATATTTTGAGTATGTCGGCTAGCTTCTGCATGGTATAACGTTCATTGTTTTCAATTATTGTTTCGGTTTGATCGCTATCAACTTCAGCTGGTCTACCTGACCATGGAGCATCATCCAGCAAGAAATCTCCAGCACGAAACTTTGCAAACCGCTTTTGACATGTTTGATCAGTCACAGCACCTTCTCCATACACTGCACAAATCTTTTTGTGTGTTTCAGTTGCATATTTACCTTTCTTGAAATAATAAAGCATAATATGCTGAAAATGTTGCTGTTTTTCTTTCGTCTTCAATATTAAAATGGCTACACAAAAATTCACCAACTTTATTTTTTTAATATATTTAAAAAATTTATTTATTTTTTAAACATCTTTATTGGAGTATAATTGCCTTACAATGGTGTGTTAGTTTCTGCTTTATAACAAAGTGAATCAGTTATACATATACATATATCTCCATATCTCTTCCCTCTTGCGCCTTCATCCCACCCACCCTCCCTATCACATCCGCTCTCCCTATCACATCCACCCTCCCTATCCCACCCTTCTAGCTGGTCACAAAGCACAGAGCCGAAAGACAGCTAGGTGCTACTAGAGCCATCTTAAGGAAAAAACCGAATGAACCTTTTGGCCCACCCACTATTTTCCTTCTCACTGAAGAACTTCTTCTAACATTTTTTTGCATGGCAGGTTCACTGGCAACAAATTCCCTCAATTGTTATTTTTCTGAGAAAAGTATTTCTCCTTTACTTTTGGAGGTTAATTTCCCACGGTACAGAATTCCAGGTTGGTGCTATTTTTCTCTCAACATTTTAAATATTTCACCCCACTCTCTTCTTGCTTACATGACTTCTGAGGAGAAGTCAGATGTAATTCTTATCTTTTCTTTAGGTAAGATAATTTCTTTCAAGGTTTTTTTTTTTCTTTATCTTTCATTCTCTGCAGTTTGAATATAATATGCCTAGGTGTTGTTTTGGGACATTTATTCTGCTTGGTGTTCTCTGAGTTTCCTGGATCTGTGATTTTGTGTCTGACATTAATTGGGGAAATTCTCAGTCCTTATTGCTTCAAATATTTTTTCTGCTCCTTTCTCTCTTTTGTCTCCTTCTGGTACTCCCATTGTGCATGTTACATCTTTTGTACTTGTCCCTCAGTTCTTGGATATTCTGTTCCATTTTTTCCAGTCTCTTTTTCTTTGCTTTTCCATTTTGGAAGTTTCTATTGACATATCCTTAGTCTCACTGACTTTCCTCAACCATGTCCAATCTACTAATACTAATGAGCCTATTAAAGGCATTCTTCATTTCGGTTACACTGTTTTTATATCTCTAGCATTTCTTTTTTTAAAAAAATTATTTATTTATTTGGCTGTGTTGGGTCTTCGTTGCTGCACGCGGGCTTTCTCTAGTTGCGGTGAGCGGGGCGTACTCTTTGTTGCGGTGTGCAGGTTTCTCACTGCCGTGGCTTCTCTTGTTGTGGAGCAAAGGCTCTGGGTGTGCGGGCTTCAGTAGTTGTGGCACTCAGGCTCAGTAGTTGTGGCACACAGGCTCTAGAGTGCAGGCTCAGTAGTTGTGGCGCACGGGCTTAGTTGCTCCGTGGCATGTGGGATTTTCCCGGACCAGGGCTCGAACCCGTGTCCCCTGCATTGGCAGGCGGATTCTTAACCACTGCACCACCAGGGAAGTCCCTCTAGCATTTCTTTTTGATTCTTTCTTAGAATTTCCTTCTCCCTGCTTACATTGTCCATCTGTTCTTGTATGTTGTCTACTTTGTTCATTAGAGCCCTTACCATATTATTAATCATAGTTTTTTAAAATTCTTGGTCTGATAATTCCAACAACCCAGCCATATCTTGTCTGGTTCTGATGCTCACTCTGTCTCTTTACACTCTGTTTTTAGCTTTTTAGTATGCTTGTAATTTTTCGTTGAAAGTCAGACATGATGTACTAGGTAAAATGAACTCTGGTAAATAGGCCTTTAGTGATGTGGTCGTATGGTGTGGTGGGGAGGGAGAGAAAGTATTTTATAGTCCTATCATTAAGTCTCAGTCTCTTAGTGAGCCTGTGCTTCTGGGCTGTGAACTTCAAAAGTATGTCACAGTTCTTTTTCCCCTTTAGGTGGGACAGGATGGCTAAAAGGGGTTGATTGGTTATTTCTCTTCCCCCAGGTCTTAGACTCTGATAAAACCTCAACAGTTTAGGCTCTGGTAAAATAGTTTCTCTTGTGGACAGACCTTGTTAACCGAATGCTCTGATATATTTCAAAATAGCTACATTTCCCCCTCCTCTTGCTAGAAACATGAAAGAATTTTTCTCCAGTCTTCACTGTGAGAACCTGGTAGAGCTCCTGAGGTAAAATTCACAAAAGGGTTGCCCCCCAACCCCCACCATGATAGGCTCCCGTGGAGTTTTTAAGACTCACACTTGTCCACACTGAGCCTCCAGCAACTTGTCAGTTACAATTTAGGTTTTCTTACCCTGATGCTTGTTTCACGGAACTTTCTGCTCATGGGTTTCTGCTCTAGTAAGTTGTGATTCTCTGTATTCAGCTGTCTGTCTCTATAATTTTTAGTATAGTAATTTGCCCTGTGACCTCACTTCTCTAATGAATCTAAGAAGAGTTGTTGATTTTTTAGTTTGTTCAGCTTTTTATTTGTTGTTAGGATGGAGTGATGACTTCCAAGCTCCTTACATGCCAGACCATAAAATCTTTGCCTATTTAAAATGGAGTTGTTGGGACTTCCCTGGTGGTCCAGTGGTTAAGACTCCATGCTTCCAATGCAGGGAGCGTGGGTTCAATCCCTGGTCGGGGAACTAAGATCCCACATGCCACGCATGGTGTGGCAAAAAAAAATGGAGTTGTCTTTTTATTGTTGAATTGTAAGTGTTCTTTATATATTCTGGATACTCAGCACTGTAAGGAATGGCACCAAGAAACGGAGGAGAGCTTAAACAAGCTTTATTTGGGAACGCTCCTGGGTGAGGTTCACTGGTCTGAGAGAAAGGGGCCAGAGAAGTCGTGCCCAGGCGAGGGTTTGGGCAGAATTTATAGGGGAAGAAGGGAAAGGGGTGTGGTGAATCCGGGAGGGTGCAGGTTATTCCTTATTTCGTGGTCTCTTCGGGTATCGTGGCAATATCCAGTGCCGGTTGCATCAGTCTTGGGACCGTTAGTCCCGCCCCTCGAAAGGCGGGAAGGCTGGGCCGGGTGGAAAGTCCCCAGGTCAGTTCCTGGAACTGGGTGGTCCGGAAAGTTTCGGTCCGATACAACCTGTGAGTCTGATTGTGTTCCCCTGCCTCGAGCCAGTTGGCCTTACAAGCACTTTTCAGATAAATGATATGCAAATATTTTATCCTATTGTGTTGGTGTCTTTTCACTTTCTTGCTGGTGTCCTTTGAAGCATAAAAGTTTTTAATATTTTATTGTGCTAAAATATACATAACAAAATTTACCATTTTTAAGCATATGTTTCAGTGGTATTAAGTACATTCACGTTGTTTTACAAGCACCACCACCACCCATATCCAGAACATTTTTTATCTTCCCAAACTGAAACTCTATGCCCTTTAAATAATAACTCCCCGTTTTCTCCTCCTCTGACCCCTTGGCAACCAACATTCTACTTTCTGTGTCTATGCATTTGATTACTCTATGTACTTCATTATAAGTGAAATCATACAATATTTGTCCTTTTGTAACTGGTTTGTTTCACTTAGCATAATGTCTTCAAGGTTCATCCATGTTGTAGCATGTGTCAGAATTTCTTTTATTTAATGTTGAATAATATTCCATTGTTTGTATATACAACATTTTGTTTATCCATTCATCCATTGATGGACATTTGGGTGTTTCCACATTTTGGCTGTTGTGAACAATGCTGCTATGAACATGAGTGTACAAATATCTGTTTAAGTCCCTGTTTTCAATTATTTTGGGTATATAACCCCAAAATTGTTCTTAATTTTCATGAAGTCCAGTTTATCTACAGTTTTCTTTTGTTGCTTGTGCTTTTGTTGTTATATCTAAGAAACCATTGCCTAATCTAAGGTCGTGAAGATTTACTTCTATGCTTTATTTTAAGAGTTTTATAGTTTTAGTTCTTACATTTAGGACTATGCTTCATTTTGAGGTAATTTTTGTATATGGTATGATGTAGGGGTCTTCATTCTTTTGCATGTGAATATCTAATTGACTCATCACCTTTCATTGAACAGTCTACTTTTTCTACACTGAATTATTTTGGCACTCTTGCAAGCAGTAAATTCACAATAAATGTAATTTTTGTGGACTTTCCATTTTATTCCATTAATAGATGTATCTATCCTTATGCCAGTACTACACTGCCTTGATTATTATAGATTTGTAGCAAATTTTAAATCAGAAAGTGTGGGTCCTCAACTCTTTCTTTTTCAAGTTTTTTTTGGCTATCTGGGTCTCTTGTATTTCCATGCAAATTTTAGGGTCAACTTGTCAATCTTTGCAAAAAACAATGCAGCTGGGATTTTGATATGGAACCCGTAGATCAACTTGGAGAGATTGCCATCTTAACAATATTACATCTTTTTACCTATGAAGATGGGATGTATTTTCATGTATTTAGGTTTTCTTTAACTTCTTTCAACAATATTTTATAGTTTTCAGAGTGTAAGTTTTATACTTCTTTTGTTAAATTTATTTCTAAGTAATTTATGTTTTGATGCTATTGTTAATGGAATTTTTTCTTAATTTCATTTTCAAATTGTTTGTTATTGTACAGAAGTACTACTGATCTTTGTATACTGATCTTGTATCCTGCAACCTTGCTGAGCTAGGTTATTTGAAGTTTTTTCTTTTTTTCGGTAGATTCCTCAGGATTTTCTATATACAAGATCATGTTATCTGCAAACAGAGATAGTTTTATTTTTTCCTTTTCAATCTGGATGCCTTTTATTTATTTTTCTAGCCTAATTGGCCTAGCTGAAACCTTGAGTTCAATGTTGAACAGACATGATGACAGCAGACATCCTTGTCTTGTTTCTGATCTTAGGGGGAAAGTAATCAGTCTTTCACCAACATGTATGATATTGCCCTTGGGTTTTTCATAAATCACCTTTATCAGGTCAAGGAAGTTCCCTTCTATTCCTCATTTGTTGAATGTTTTATCTTGAAGGAATGTTGTGATTTTTCAAATGCCTTTTCTGCATCTCTTGAGATAATCATGTGTTTTTTTTCTTTCATTCTATTGATACAGTGTATTACATTGGTTGATTTTCAGATTTTAAGTCAATCTTGCATTCCTGAGATAAACCTCACTTGGTCATGATGTATAATCTTTTTTCATATATTACTGTAATCAATTTGCTAGTGTTTTGTTGAGGGCTTTTACATCAATATTCATAAGAGATATTGGTCTGTAGTTTTCTTCTCTTGTGATGTCTTTGGCTAGCTTTGGTATCAGGGTAATACTGGCCTCATGAGTTGAGAAATGTTCCCCGCTATTTGTGGAGAGTTTGTGAAGTTTGGTATTAATTCTCTAATGTTTGGTACCATTCACTAGTAAAAGTATTTGGCTTAGGTTTTTTATTTTTGAGGATGGGAGAAGTATTTTAATTACTTATTCAATCTTTTGTTATATCTCTATTCAGGTTTTCTGTTTCTTCTTGCATCAGTTTTGGTAGTTTGTGGTTTTGTATGAATTTGTCTATATCATCTGTTATCTGCTTTTTTTGACTTGTCTTTCCTAACATGTAACCTCTACCCTATGAGTAGAGGTTTTGTATGAATTTGTCTATATCATACAACTGTTCACAGTATTCACTTATGCTCCTTTATTTCTGTAAGGTTGCAGTGATATCCCCTCTTTGTACTTAATTTTACTAATTTGAGTCTTCTCTCTTTTATTGTCTTCATCCATCTGGTTAAAGGTTTGTCAATTTTGTAGATATTTGCAAAGAACCAACTTGTGGTTTTATTAATTTTCTCCACTTTTTATTCTCTATTTTAGTTATTTCTGTTCTAGTCTTAATTTTTGCCTTTCTTCTGCATGCTACGGGTTTAGTTGGCTCTTCTTTTTCTAGTTTCTTTAGCTGGAAAGTTAGGTTCATGATTTAAGCTCTTTACTTTTTAAAATTTTTTGTTGAGATAAAATTCACATACCATAACATTTGCCCTTTTAAAGTGTATAATTTGGTGTTTTTAGTATATTTCCAGTTTTTTCCAACCAATACCACTCTCTAATTTCTGAACGTTTTCATCACCCCAAGAAGAATATACCTAGTAGCTATCTCTTCTCAACCTCCCCATTCCCCAGCCCCTGGTGACCAATAGTCTACTTTCTGTCTCTATGGATTTGCCTATTTTGGACATTCCATAGCAAATATTTTTGATTGAGAGTTTTTTCCTTTCATCACTTTGAATATGTCATCCCACTGCCTTCTGACCTCTATTCTATTTGGTAGAAGTCAGCCATTAATCTTACAGAGTTTCTCTTGTCCATGATGAGTCATTTTTCTCTTGCTACTTTCAAGATTTTCCTTTGTTTTTGGCTTTCAACATTTTGATTATGGGGTCTCTGGGATGTCTCTCCTTGTGTTTATTATCCTCTTCTTATTTGTAGAGCTTCTTATATGTGTAGATTAATGTTTTCTTCAAATTTGAGGAGTTTTCATTATTTTTGAGTATTCTTTCTTTCTGGAATCTCACTGCATGTATATTGGTGGGCTTATTGGTGCCCTACATTTCTCTAAGGCTCTGTTCATTTTTCTTAATTCTACGTTCTCAATGTTTTTCAATTTGCATAATATGTTTTGATCTACCTTCAAGTCTGCTGATTTTATTCTTCTGCTGCCTTAAATCTACTGTTGAGCTCCTTGTTGAATTTTTCCTTTCACATACAGTACTTTTCAACTCCAGAATTTCCATTTGGTTCTTTTAAAAATTTTCTGTCTCTTTATTGATATTCTCTTTGTGATTAGAAATTGTCATCATGCATTCTTCTAATTCTTTAAACATGATTTCATTCAGTTCTTTGCAAATATTTATAATAGCAGCTTTGTCTTCTAAGTCCACCATTTAGCCCCCTCAAGACAGCTTCTAGTGCCTGATTTTTTTCCTGTTTATGGGTTACGCTTTCCTGTTTCTTGCATGTTTCATAATTTTTTTGTTGAAAAATATACCGTAAAACTCGAGCTACTGTTACTAGCTTTTCTGGACTAGGTTTGTGAGGTCTATTTCCTGCAGTATACGACCTCCTCAAAAGTCACAGCCATGGATATGTACACAGCATCACTACTACCAGTGATTACTGTGCTTTCAAATGGAATCTCTGTTTCTTTCATTGAGATTCCCATTTAGCTTCTAACTGATCTATCTCTAGTGGTATCACACCCAGCTATTAGCCTCTACTAATTTCTTCTTAATTCCACTATTTTTTTAAATCATGCCTGTGGGCATAAATTATTCCACAATCTGATCCAATTAAAGTTTCTGCTCCATTGCAGGGGCAGGGTGTTATCAGTCCTTGAGGCTTGCTCAGACCCTAGAGTAGTTCTTAGTTCTTTCCCTGGTTCTCTCTGTTAAACTTCTAACTGGTCTAATATTTTACAGTTGCTACTAAAATTCTGAAGCTCCAAGTCCCCTCTTAATTGCTCAACATCAAGAACTTCATTGTTTCTGACAATACCCTTTGGCAAGAACTTCTCCGCTCTCTTTTCCACATAAAGTTAGTCCCATTAGGGAGAGCTAAAGGGGCTCACATCTTAAAAGTCTGTCTTTCCTCTGGATGGAAACTTCTGCTTCACTGTACTTGAACTGGAGGTGGTGAGAGCATCCCACATCTCCCAGAGTGACACCTCAACTCTATGAGCAGGGTGCTAGGCAAGACGGTAGCTACTGCTTTTTTTTGACTTGTCTTTCCTAACATATAACCTCTACCCTATGAGTGAATTAGGGCAGAGATTATCAGAGACAATATTCTAGGTGCCATGTCTGGAGTAGAGCTCTCATCATAACAATAGGAGCTGAGTGGTAGAAAGGCTTATCAATCCTCTTGGCCCTGCCTGTCTGGAACAAAGCTTTTGCAACACAGAGCTGAAGGAAGGATGAGAGATGCCTGTATCCCATCCTTCCAGGAATCAAACTGTAGCCCAGTACTGGGACATGGAGGAAGACAGAGCCCCCTATTATTGGGCACACTCACCTACAATATAGCTTATATTACACTGAGCAAGAGAGGGCAGAGATGGGAGCAAGTCATGGCTCAAATGCCATGGACTCTTGTTGTTCCTACCAAGATTTATTAGAGTATTTTGAATAAATGCTGCTCCGTTTGCTATATAATATTAGAACAACTTCTTAATAAGTTTAAAAGATTATACCAATTATGGTTTTTTCGCTAGAAAATGGGTCCACAAGGCTTATCACATCCCCATTCTAGAACCGGAACCCTCTCTGTTAAGTTTGTAAACACCCCACCACAGTCCCCAACACAGACACAGACTCTTCTTTCTGACCCAAGATCTCATCTGAGCCGGGTAGTGGAAGAAGCCTGGGCTCTGGGGCAGGAATTGGATCCAGGACTTCTTTGTAAATTTGTCCATCCTAGTGGCTTGTTCCTTAAGGAGGCTAAAGACCAGGCTGGGGGTGGGGGATCAGAGGGCACCAAGTGATGGTGAGGCCCCACCCATTCTGTCCCTTGAGTAGGGGCAAGAGGTAGGAGGTGGGCCTCACAGAAGAAAGAGGCTACATGTCCCTACAGCAGGGCAGATTGGGATGACTCCCTTGGCTCCTGCGGGAAAGGGCCACAGGAAGACAGACTTGGGCCATGTGGGGCAAAGCACTCTCTATGGGAAAGATACAGAAAGGGCTGTTGCAGGAGGAAGTGAGCTCCCTGTCATCTGGAGGTTATTATCTAGGCGGAGGGCAGCGTGTCGAAGGGTCTCTGTCATTCAACAAGAGGTAGGACCCCAGGACTGTTGGGGGCCCGTGGACCCTAAAATGCTCTGATCCTCCCATCTTTGGAGGACAAACCTTGCCCAATCCTTTCTGGCCTGGTCAGGTGGCTCAGAAACACCCCAGGGACTGCAGGCCTTTTCTGGGGTTTCAAAAAGGAGCAGCATTAGCATTCATTAGTGCTCTAATTGGCATCTTAATTGCCAGTTTCGCTCTGGTCTTTTGGTCTTTATAATGGATATCTGGTGCATAGCCCTCCCCCAGCCACCCCACCCCCAACCTTCTCCCTAGAGATCAGCTCCCAGCTGCACCTCACCTTCCCTTCACCTCCACCCGCATGCACCGACAAAGGTTGGAGGCAGAGATGAGCTTCCCCAGGGCATCTGCATTGTACCTCCTCTCCCTCCCCCTTTCAGTGAGCTCAGGAAATTGGTTTTAATCCACCAGGCTCCAGTTGCTTAGCAACGGAAGAGCCTGCTCCTAACAACCAGGAGCCACAAAGATGCTGCAGAGAAAGGGGGCTGTCTGGGCCCTGCTCCTGCTCAGCTCCTGACTACTGCCTCCCTGATGTTTTTTTCTCATTGAGTACAGCCAGCCTTCCTCTCTCAGATGCTGGGTCTTGAAAGGCTGATCTCTGGGGCAGCTGCCTGACCTCACCCCCTATCCTGCCTGCCTAGAGCTTCTCTGAATCCCACCCCCCAGGACAGCAGGAGGTAGTTCATGATCATAGCAGGGTGGCTCTATCTAGGAAGGGCCCTCACTCTGTCTCTCAGAGGTCGCTGGCTATGTTGGTTCTTCCAGTCTGGCCTGGTGGGTGGAAGTAGAGTCGATCTCGGGTGGCCTCGGCCTGCAGAGGCTTGAAGCAGGGTTTCGGTTCCCAGCCAGAGACTGAAGTCAGGCCGCAGCAGTGAGAGCACTGAATCCTTGCCACTAGACCACCAGGGAGCAGTGGCCAGTAACAAGGCCCTGGCCCATCAGCTGTGTAGAAATGAATTTCCACAGAGAGTCAGAAAGTAGTGAAACAAGTGTCTATTAGGAGGAAAAAGAGTACGTGTGAATAGGCACACACACACACACACACACACACACACACACACACACACACACACACACGGGTGGGCTCAGAGAGAGTCACGCCCTCGTGGTAGTTTGAATCACTTATATGGGGCATTTCTTCCGGGTTTAATTTGGCCAATCATCTTGCTTTGCCTGGTTCTGAGTCCGTATTTGGTTTATCTCTGGGTCCTCCCATGTGTGCACACGCATCTCTTAGCCAAGATGGATTCTAGTGAAGAGGCCTATGGGTAGGTTGACATCAATCCCTTTTTGACCTCCAAGGAGCCTTTCTGCACATGTATAGTCGGGAAGGTCTTCTTGACCTCGAGAATGAGAAATATGTGGTCTCTGTCTCTTACCTGGGCAGGGCTCATCTCCTCCTCCTCTTCATCTTGGAGTATCTGTCCACAGGGGACCAACTCCAGCTGCTCAGCCTGGGGCCCATCTACCTCCTGCCTCAGCGTGGGCCAGGCTCCTTTCACCCTGGATGAGAGCAATTCCTGCCCAGGGTAGGGGGGGGTGGGGGGGGTGTGCACTGTAACCCCAGCCCATCTGAGACTGAAGGGAGGCAAGGTACCATACTCCCTGGGCTTCTAGAGATCAGGAAATTGAGAGACAGACATGGCCTCAGGCCCACACAGCCTTCCAGTGAGAGCTGGGTCTGAACCAATGCCAGAACACAGGGCTCCCCAACACAGTCAGCGTCCATGAGATTGCCAGGCCACTGCACAGCACCAGAGGCTTCTGCCTTCCCTCCCCAAAAGACAGCGAGGACAGAATTCTCCACCCCGAGGGGGAAGCCTCCTGCCCTCCTGCCTTCTGGAATGGCCCCAGCAAAGGGTGATCACCAGTGGAGAATTTCCATTTGACGAGCTGCTTTCCCAGAATTGTTTTTAACTCAATAAGAGCTCAGGAGCATCCCCCAGGGGAGGCCTGTCCGAAATTCTGACTCTGAGTGGGTGCTAGTTGGTATCTTGCTTAACCGCAGACCTCACTGGTCTTCGCAGGAGGTGTACATGTGTGCACCCCCACCCCACTCCTTCTGTGGGGCCTCAAGCTCTGACAATGAGGCTGCCCCCAGGAATAAACCATGGAAAGTGGGGGCTGTAGGAAACCAGCGTCCAACAAAGGACCCCACCACCCCATCTATCCCCCCTGGGCCAGGCCGCTAGGCAGGGACAAGCCTTCCTCTGGGCAGCTTCTTTCTGCCTTCCCCACTCCTTGCTTCTCTCCCTCCCTTTCCCCCTTTCTCCCTCCCAAGTAAAGGGCTTCTGGCTTCTGGCTTCCATTGCCTGGCAACCAAACTGGGCTGCCACAGGCTGAGAGGAGCAGCACAGATGCTGCCTAATGAGGGGGCTGAAATGAGGGGGCGAAATCACTGTCTCTAGTCATATGTCGCTGTTGCTCACAAAACAGATACCAGGCTTTTCTTAAATTTGCGATTGTTGTTCTCTATAATGAAAAGTCTTCCAAAGGCAGACAGCTAAGCCACATTTGGGTAAACATCTCCTTGATCCACCCTTTTCTATTTCATATTAAAAACTTTTTGTTGTGGAAAATTTCAAGCCTATATACAAGGAGAATAGCATAATGAGGCTCCTGTGGACATCACCCAGCATCAACAATTATCAACCCCTGGCCAGATATCACATCATTGTAACTGCATTTCAGTATCTAGCTTTGAAACATGAGAACTCTCTTTCTAACAGAACTACAGTGTCATTAGAGCACCTAAAGTAATTATCAATAATTCCATAATCTCATCAAATATCCAGGCAGTGTTCAAACTTCAAATGCCTCATCAATATCATGAAGTGCTGATTGTTTTTCATTTTTTGTTCTGATTTCACGGTTTATTTGAGTCAAGGTCTAAATAAAGGCCACACGGTAATCTAGAGGTTCCCCTTTCTGAGTACTTTGGGGGAGAAAAATACTTTTCTCCTACTCTCTTAGGTTCAGTACCTAGGGCCTGCGAATGAAACTGATAAAAGACAGACTAACAGGAGAAAGAAACAGAGTGTATTTACATGTGCAACTTCCATATACACAGAAGAACTCAGTGACGATAACTCAAAGGAGTGGTTGGAATTTGGGTCTTATATACCATCTTAATAGATGAAGTGGGGGAGAAAGGCACTTGCCAGGAGTATAAATGACGTTTTGGAAAGATACACGGATTTTCAGGAGAACCAACACTTGATAAGAGAGGCTGTCATGTTTGTCTATACAGGTGTGAGTGGCCTTTCTATCTTTTCAGGGCCACAAAACTCACTTGGGGAAAAGATTTGGCGTAGACTTTTTATTCACAGTCTACCTTCCGGGAGTAGATCCGCCCTGAGAAGGAATTTTTGGCGCCTCATTTCCTAGAAGTTGCTGTTTTTAGTCAGATAAGGGAAGCTACAGAAAAGGCTTTTTTCCCCTGTTTTCTATCAAAGCTCAAATGTCTTCAGCTAAAATAATCTTTATACCAACTCTGGGTCCCGAGTATGTCCCTACAATATACTGAAATCCCAAGAAACCGAAATTACCCTGCAAACCACTAGCCCCCGGGCTCTTCCTGAGGCCTCCTGTGAGCCCTGCCTTGAGTTATGTGAGGCATTATTAATTCCCAAATCTTGGGATGAGGAGACTGAGATTCAGAGCAATGAAATGAAGAGCTCAAGGTCAGCCAGCTACTGAGGCACGGGGGGGCCAGGCCGGGAACTCATGTCAGGAGCCTAACCTCCTAACAAACACACTCTGCCACCTCCACCTGTCCTGCCTCCAGAAAGGCGGGGGAAGGCTTTAGGAAGGAGGCAGGGAAGGCCTCCACCCTGTCCCCGCCTCCTAGTCCAGGTCCTGCCTAGCATCTGTCAAAGACCCACGCGTTCCCACCTCCTCTGACCACCCTGGCCCATTTCTCTCTATTCCCAAGTGTCTGCCCTTGGGTGCATGTACCTCAGTCCCTCCCTCACCCAGAAGCACCCCAAGTGCGGGGAACTTATTTCTGGATATCTGTGACCTGCCCCAGCTGAGCCTCACCCAGAGCCACTTGGAAGGTACTCCCCAAAGGGCAGCTGACTAACTGACTGACTGCCCGAGTGAGGGGCCTTCTGGAGGGTGAGTGGGCTCAATGTACGGGCAAGGCTTTGAGGAGAGATCCCGGACCCCAGGCAGGAACAGCCATCAGACACTCCAGAGTGATAGGGGTCTCTCTTGCCCCCAGAGAAGGCAAGGGATTACCCAGGGAGCAGCCTGGGCTTGGGCATCCTGAGGACAGGGGCCTCTGGCCTCTGGCCTCAGCCCTCCCTCCCATAGGTCATTTACCCTCTGAGAGCCTCAGGGAGTCTTCATCCGTGCAGCGAAGACACTCCAGAGAATCGCCTGGGCTGCCCTGTGGTTGAAGGAGGCCTCTCAGCTTGGAGTAATGGAATCAGCTCTGGCCCGAGAGCCCTGGTGGCAGGTCTGGGTCTCTGCTCTTTCATTATGCTGCTCTGTGACCCTGGGTGGGCTACTTCCTCCCTGTGGGTCTCGGTTTCCTCATCTATACAATGAGGGGGCTGCACCAGTCGATCTCCAGGGGCCCGTTAGCTTCCACGTTTCTGTGATCTCCAGGAAAGGGAGACACACAACATTCCTTGGTAAATGATTGCTGGTTTTATTTACCTTTACAGTCAGGAGGGTCTTCCTGCCTGTGTCCCACTGTCTCTGAGCCTCATTTCCTCTGGCCGAGGCCTGGGTCTGTCTAAGCTTCTTGGCTGACCCAGAAGTACCTGGGTGGGTGACAGCCATTTTCATCACCACAACTCAAGTCACAATGGTGGCAGAGTGGGCTCTAGAGCCCTCAAGTCCCTGCTCCCAATCCCCGAGGCGTTCAGGAGGCAGCAGTGTTGAGACATCATGCAGATGAGCAACTGTGGCACCGATTGGCTCCTTGCCCTCCATGTAGCCCAACATCCTCACTTTCCAGCCAAGGAAACAGGGACTTGTCCAAGGTTACACAGAGCTGGGACAGGGAAGAGCTTGGGGTAGGGAAGAGCTGGAGACCTCCTCAGGAGGGATCTTGCCTGGGCAGGGCGGGTGATGGTGAAGTGGAGAGCCAGTCCCCTAAGGAGCAGAGTTGTGGCATGAACTAAAACCAGTTTATGAAACCCACCCTCAGGGAGCTCCTGGGTTCTCCTGGGCAAATACAGGACACACGCACACACATGCACACACACACAGGCACACAGGCACACATGCATGCACGCCACAGGGAGAAAGGTCACAAGCACGTCTGACTACCAAGTGCCTGAGCTGGGACTCTTACCTTGACCACACACCACGAGCCACTGAGTATCCTAGCTACTTCTTTTATTCAACAACTAGTGACCGAGTGACTGGGAACCGAACAGTGAACAAGTGGGACGTGGTCCCTGCCCTCTCAGAGCTTGCAGCCTAGCTAGGCAGGCAAGCGCTCGAGAGGTGAGTCCAACCCAGGGAGCTACCCCCAGGCTAAAGGAAGCCAGGGGCTGTGGGAACCCAGCGGAGCCCGTCTCAGGGGCTCAGGAACCATCCTGTGCTGCAGGCACTTTCCTGGCTGTCCGTGCCCATTTCTGGAGGAGTCGGTTCTAGCTGGTTGGGAAGGTATCCTTGGGGAGCCATCGTTCTCCCCTCTTCAGGCCAGGCAGACGTGATCAAGGGTCCGGATTACCCTCCGGAACTTTTTGTCACGTCACTGATAACTGGGCAACTTCTGGGGCTTGGAGAAGAGGTGAGGCTCCCCTTCATCACACCCGGGGTTCTCAAAGTAGTGGTTTGGGACCCCAAAGCTCACTGTTGAGTCTTCAGTGGCTGTTCTGAGCAGAAGTTGAATATGAACTGGGTGCCCTTTCTCTTGCTGGCTCTTGTGATGCAAAGTGTGGGTTGCAAGGCCTCCAAAAATGGCAACAGTTCAATTGTTCTGAGAAACCGTTTTCTTTTTCCCCCACTCATGCAGAGGGCCAAGATATTGCCTTCTTCAAACCTGTGTTTGTGATTTAGCTTCCATTGACCTTGACAATTAACATAAAGGGCAGGGAGCAAGGCTGCCCCTTTTCTCCATCCCTGCTACTCTTCTCCTATGTATGTGGGGGTGGGGGTGGAGGAGTGACACAGGAAAGAAGGGGGGAAAAGCATGGGAAAATGTCCTGTGGATTCTTTACTTACTGAGCTCAGTGACACACAGGGATGTTTAAGTGAAACTTTCAGGGAAAAAATAAGGAAATCCCTTGTTTTACCCGCCTGGTCACTCCTGTTGTTTGGCTTCTGAGACTTCTGGTTTCCAGGCTGTTTCATAAGTACTGACGCATTAAGAAGCTGTATGTGTCCTTGGAACAGAAAGTGAAGGGCCCTCTGGTCCCTGGGGCCCCCACCCACAGACTCTGTCCATATGGTCTCTCTTTGCCACTGGCCCTGGGGGGTGGGGCCTGTGCCCATGAAAAACAATGATCCCAGTGGGCCTCCAGTTCTTTGGGGGACACACTTCCCTTCTCGCCCCCATGCCATACCCACCCCTGTCAGACTTTGGATGAGAGAGGAAGCATAGGTGTGGTGGCGTTCAGCCCCTTCTTTCTCAGAGCTGGGAACTGAGACCCAGGGAACACAGGGCTCTTGCACTTATTACAGTCTTCAGAAAGCTGAAAATCTCTATTTCACTCAGTTATTAGCAATTTAAAGCAGTGCTTTAAATTTCTGAAGTAAAATGCACAATCCTGACTGATCTCAAAGAAACAATTATAAACGTCAGTGTAATTCTGAGACTACCACTGTACCCTGTTTACTCTATTTCACGTATAGACAGTCTGAGTTCCAGATAATGAAGGTCATTTGCTCAATGTTCCACAGCGATCATTTGCAGAAATGAAAGTCAGGTTTCTTAATAATAGGCAACCTCTATAAATAGAATAACTGGATGTCCCCGTTTATGTATATTGTCACATTCTAATTATTGAAATTAAAATTTCCTCTCAAAATTGGCATGATTTGCATGATAAATTAAGTGCTCCCCTTCTTTACATACCATTCATTTTAATTCATATGCAGTATTTTATTTTGTTGTTTAAATTTGGAATTTTTTATCTCTCTCTTTTTTAGCCGTGTGTACATGTCAATCCCAAATTCCCAATCTATCCCTCCACCCCAACCTTCCCCCCTGGTAACCATAAGTGTATTTTCTATTTCTGTGAGTCTGTTTCTGTTTTGTAAAATCTTTTGTATCATTTTTTAAGATTCTGCATATATGTGATATCATATGATATTTGTCTTTCTCTGGCTGACTTACTTCACTTAGTATGACAATCTCCAGGTCCATCCATGTTGCTGCAACTGACATTATTTCCTTCTTTTTTATGGCTGAGTAATATTCCATTGTATATATGTAAAAAACACATCTTCTTTATCCATTCCTCTGTTGATGGACATTTAGATTGCTTCCACGTCTTTGCTATTGTAAATAGTGCTGCAGTGAACATTGTGGTGTATGTATCTTTCAAAGTATGGTTTTCTCCAGATATATGCCCAGGAGTGGGATTGCTGGATCATATGGTTGCTCTATTTTTAGTTTTTTTAAGTAACTTCCATACCATTCTCCATAGTGGCTGCACCAATTTACATTCCCACCAACAGTGTAGAAGGGTCCCCTTTACTCCACACCCTCTCCAGCATCTACTGTTTGTAGACTTTTTCATGATGGCCATTCCGACTAGTGTGAGGTGAGATCTCATTGTAGTTTTGATTTGCAGTTCTCTAATAATTAGTGACGTTGATCATCTTTTCATGGGCCTCTTGGCCATCTGTATGTCTTCTTTCGAGAAATGTGTATTTAGGTCTTCTGCCCATTTTTTGATTGGGTTGTTTGTTTTTTCAATATTGAGCCACATGAGCTGTTTGTAAATTTTGGAGTCTAATCCCTTTTCAGTCACATTGTTTGCAAATATTTTCTCCCATTCTGTGGGTTGTCTTTTTGTTTTGCTTATGGTTTCCTTTGCTATGCTAAAGCTTTTAAGTTTAATTAGGTCCCATTTGTTTATTTTTGTTTGTATTTCCATTACTCTAGGAGATGGATTGAAGAAGATATTGCTGTGGTTTATGTCTAAGAGTGTTCTGCCTATGTTTTCCTCTAAGAGTTTTATAGTATTCAGTCTTACATTTAGGTTTTTAATCCATTTTGAGCTTATTTTTGTGTATGATGTTAAAGAATGTTCTAATTTCATTTTTTTACATGTAGTTGTGCAGCTTTCACAGCACCATTTATTGAAGAGATGTCTCTTCTCCATTGTATAGTCTTGCCTCCTTTGTCATATATTAACTGACCATAGGTGCATGGGTTTATTTCTGGGCTTTCTATCCTGTTCCACTGTGCTATATTTCTGTTCTTGTGCCAGTACCATACTGTTTTGATGACTGTAGCTTTGTAGGATAGTCTTCTGTCAGGGAGGCTGATTCTCCCAGCTCCCTTTTTCTTTCTCAAGATTGCTTTGGCTGTTTGGGACCTTTTGTGTCTCCACACAAATTTTAAGATTTTTTTTGTTGTAGTTCTGTGAAAAATGCCATTGGTAATTTGATAGGGATTGCATTGAGTCTGTAGATTGCCATGGGTAGTATAGTTGTTTTGACAGTATTGATTCTTCCAACCTAAGAACATGGTATATCTTTCCATCTGTTTGTGTCATCTTCAATTTCTTTCATCAGCGTCTTATATTTTTCAGAGTACAGGTCTTTTGCCTCCTTAGGTAGGTTTATTCCTAGGTATTTTATTATTTTTGATGTGATGGTAAATGAGATTGTTTTCTTTTCTTAAGAAAAAGTATTTATTTATTTATTTTTGGCTGCGTTGCGTCTTCATTGCTGCACGCTGGCTTTCTCTAGTTGCGGCGACGAGGGCTACTCTTTGTTGCGGTGCACGTTTCTCATTACAATGGCTTCTCTTGTGGAGCACAGACTCTAGGTGCACGGGCTTCAGTAGTTGCAGCACGCAGGTTCAACAGTTGTGGCTCATGGACTCTAGAGTGCAGGCTCAGTAGTTGTGGCACACAGGCTCAGTTGCTCCATGGCATGTGGGATCTTCCGGGACCAGGTCTTGAACCCATGTCCCCTGCACTGGCAGGCAGATTCTTAACAACTGTGCCACCAGGGAAGTCTGAGATTGTTTTCTTAATTTCTGTTTCTGATCTTTCATTGTTAGTGTATAGGAATGCAAGAGATTTCTGTGCATTAATTTTGTATCCTGCAACTTTACTAAATTCATTGAAGAGCTTTAGTAGTTTCCTGGTGGCATCTTTAGGATTTTCTATGTAAAGTATCATGTCATCTGCAAACAGTGACAGTTTTACTTTTTTTTTTCCAGTTTCGATTCCTTTTATTTCTTTTTCTTCTCTGATTGCCATGGCTAGGACTTCCAAAATTGTGTTGAATAAAAGTGGCAAGTATGGACATCCTTGTCTCATTTCTCATCTTAGAGGAAATGCTTTCAGTTTTTCACCATTGAAAATGATATTTGCTGTGAGTTTGTCATATGTGGCCGTTAGTATGTTGAGGTAGGTTCCCACTAAGACCACTTTCTGGAGAGTTGTTTTTATCATAAATGGGTGTCGAATTTTGTTGAAAGGTTTTTCTGCACCTGTTGATATGATCATATGGTCTTATTCTTCAATTTGTTAATATGGTGTATCACATTGATTGATTTGCTATTATTGAAGAATCCTTGCATCCCTGGGATAAATCCCTCTTGATCATGCGCTATGATCCTTTTAATGTGTTGTTGGGTTCTGTTTGCTAGCATTATGTTGAGGATTTTTGCATCTATGTTCATCAGTGAAATTGGCCTGTAGTTTTCTTTTTTTTGTGATGTCTTTGTCTCATTTTGGTATCAAGGTGATGGTGGCCTCGTAGAATGAGTTTGAGAGTGTTCCTCCCTCTGCAATTTTTTGGACGATTTTGAGAAGGATAGCTGTTAGCACTTCTCTAAATGTTTGACAGAATTTGCCTGTGAAGCCATCTGCTCCTGGATTTTTGTCTGTTGGAAGGTTTTTAATCACAGTTTCAATTTCATTACTTGTGATTGGTCTATTCATGTTTTCTATTTCTCCCTTGTTCAGTCTTGGAAGGTTGTACCTTTCTAAGAATTTGTCCATTTCTTACGGGTTGTCAATTTTTTTGGCACATAGTTGCTTGTAGTAGTCTCTTATGATCCTTTGTATTTCTGTGGTGTCAGTTGTAACTTTTCCTTTTTCATTTCTAATTTTATTGATTTGAATCCTCTCCCTTTTTTTCTGGATGAGTCTGGCTAATGGTTTATCAATTTTGTTTATCCTCTCAAAGAACCAGCTTTTAGTTTCATTGATCTTTTGAATTGTTTTCTTCATTTCTATTTCATCTCTGATCTTTATGGTTTCTTTCCATCTAGTAACTTGGGGTTTTGTTTGTTATTCTTTCTCTAGTTGCTTTAGGTGTAAGGTTACGTTCTTTATTTGAGGTTTTTCTTTTTTTAATTTTTAAATTGAATTTTTTTTATACAGCAGGTTCTTATTAGTCATCAGTTTTATACACATCAGTGTATACATGTCAATCCCAATCACCAAATTCATCACACCATCATCCCCACCGCCCCGCGGCTTTCCCCCTTTGTGCCCATACATTTGTTCTCTACATCTGTGTCTCACCTTCTGCCCTGCAAACCGGTTCATCTGTACCATTTTTCTAGGTTCCACATACATGTGTTAATATACGATATTTGTTTTCCTCTTTCTGACATACTTCACTCTGTATGACAGACTCTAGATCCATCCACGTCTCAATAAATGACTCAATTTCGTTCCTTTTCATGGCTGAGTAATATTCCATTGTATATATGTACCACAACTACTTTATCCATTCATCTGTCGATGGGCATTTAGGTTGCTTCCATGACCAGGCTATTGTAAATTGTGCTGCAATGAACATGGGGGTGCATGTGTCTTTTTGAATTATGGTTTTCTCTGGGTATATACCCAGTAGTCAGATTGCTGGATCCTGTGGTAATTCTACTTTTAGATTTTTAAGGAACCTCCATACTGTTCTTCATAGTGGCTGTATCAATTTACATTCCCACCAACAGTGCAGGAGGGTTCCCATTTCTCCACACCCTCTCCAGCCTTTGTTGTTTGTAGATTTTATGATGATGCCCATTCTAACTGGTGTGAGGTGATACCTCATTGTAGTTTTGATTTGCATTTCTCCAATAATTAGTGATGTTGAGCAGCTTTTCATGTGCTTCTTGGCCATCTGTAGGTCTTCTTTGGAGAAATGTCTATTTAGGTCTTCTACTCATTTTTGGAGTGGGTTGTTTGTTTCTCTAATATTGAACTGCATGCACTGTTTATATATTTTGGAGATTAATCCTTTGTCCATTGATTCGTTTGCAAATATTTTCTCCCATTCTGAGGGTTGTCTTTTCGTCTTGTTTATGGTTTCCTTTGTTTTGCAAAAGCTTTTAAGTTTCATTAGATCCCATTTGTTTATTTTTGTTTTTATTTCCATCACTCTACGAGGTGGGTCAAAAAAGGTCTTGCTGTGATTTACGTCAAAGAGTGTTCTTCCTATGTTTTCCTCTAAGAGGTTTATAGTGTCCGGTCTTACATTTAGGTCTCTAATCCATTTTGAGTTTATTTTTGTGTATGGTATTAGGGATTGTTCTAATTTCATTCTTTTACATGTAGCTGTCCAGTTTTCCCAGCACCACTTATTGAAGAGACTGTCTTTTCTCCATTGTATATCCTTGCCTCCTTTGTCATAGATTAGTTGAACATAGGTGCGTGGGTTTATCTTTGGGCTTTCTATCTTGTTCCATTGATCTATGTTTCTGTTTTTGTGCCAGTACCATATTGTTTGGATTACTGCACCTTTGTAGTATAGTCTGAAGTCAGGGAGTCTGATTCCTCCAGCTCCATTTTTTTTCCCTCAAGACTGCTTTGGCTATTCGGAGTCTTTTGTGTCTCCATACAAATTTTAAGATTTTTTGTTCTAGTTCTGTAAAAAATGCCATTGGTAACTTGATAGGGATTGCATTGAATCTGTAGATTGCTTTGTGTAGTATAGTCATTTTCACAATATTGATTCTTCCAATCCAGGAACATGGTATATCTCTCCATCTGTTGGTATCATCTTTAATTTCTTTCATCAGTGTCTTATAGTTCTCTGAATACAGGTCTTTCGTCTCCCTAGGTAGGTTTCTTCCTAGGTATTTTATTCTTTTTGTTGTAATGGTAAATGGAAGTGTTTCCTTAATTTCTCTGTCAGATTTTTCATCATTATTATTAGGAATGCAAGAGATTTATGTGCATTAATTTTGTATCCTGCAACTTTACCAAATTCATTGATTAGCTCTAGCAGTTTTCTGGTGGCATTTTTAGGATTTTCTATGTATAGTATCATGACATCTGCAAACAGTGACAGTTTTACTTCTTCTTTTCCTGTTTGGATTCCTTTTATTTCTTTTTCTTCTCTGATTGCCATAGCTAGGACTTCCAAAACTATGTTGAATAATAGTGATGAGAGTGGACATCCTTGTCTTGTTCCTGATCTTAGAGGAAATGCTTTCAGTTTTTCACCATTGAGAATGATGTTTGCTGTGGTTTGTCATATATGGCCTTTATTATGTTGAGGTAGGTTCCCTCTATGCCCACTTTCTGGACAGTTCTTATCATAAATTGGTGTTGAATTTTGTGAAAAGCTTTTTCTGCATCTATTGAGATGATCATATGGTTTTTATTCTTCAATTTGTTAATATGGTGTGTCACATTGATTGATTTGCATATATTGAAGAATTCTTGCATCCCTGGGGTAAATCCCACTTGATCGTGGTGTATGATCCTTTTAATGTGTTGTTGGATTCTGTTTGCTAGTATTTTGTTGAGGATTTTTGCATCTATATTCATCAGTGATATTGGTCTGTAATTTTCTTTTTTTTGTAGTATCCTTGTCCGGTTTTCGTATCAGGGTGATGGTGACCTCATAGAATGCGTTTGGCAGTGTTTCTTCCTGTGCAACTTTTTGGAAGAGTTTGAGAAGGATAGGTGTTAGCTTTTCTCTAAACGTTTGATAGAATTTACCTGTGAAGCCATCTGGTTCTGGACTTCTGTTTGTTGGAAGATTTTTAATCACAGTTTCAAGTTCATTGCTTGTGATTGGTCTGTTCATATTTTCTTCTATTGCTTCCTGGTTCAGTCTTGGAAGGTTATACTTTTCTAAGAATTTGTACATTTCTTCCAGGTTGTCCATTTTATTGGCATAGAGTTTCTTGTAGTAGTCTCTTAGGATGCTTTGTATTTCTGCAGTGTCTGTTGTAACTACTCCTTTTTCATTTCTAATTTTATTGATTTGAGTCCTCTCCCTCTTTTTCTTGATGAGTCTGGCTAATGGTTTATTAATTTTGTTTATCTTCTCAAAGAACCAGCTTTTAGTTTTATTGATCTTTGGTATTGTTTTCTTTGTTTCTATTTCATTTGTTTCTGCTGTGACCATTATGATTTCTTTCCTTCTGCTAACTTTCGGTTTTGTTTCTTCTTCTTTCTCTAGGTCCTTTAGGTATAGGGTTAGATTGTTTATTTGAGATTTTTCTTGTTTCTTGAGGTAGGCTTGTATAGCTATAAAATTCCCTCTTAGAACAGCTTTTGCTGCATCCCATAGGTTTTGGATCGTCGTGTTTCCATTGTCATTTGTCTCTAGGTATTTTTTGATTTCCTCTTTGATTTCTTCAGTGATCCCTTGGTTATTTTCTAACGTATTGTTTAGCCTCCATGTGTTTGTGTTGTTTACGTTTTTTTCCCGGTAATTCATTTCTAGTCTCATAGCGTTGTGGTCAGAAAAGATGCTTGATATTTCAATTTTCTTAAATTTACTGAGGCTTGATTTGTGATTCAAGATGTGATCTATCCTGGAGAATGTTCCATGCGCACTTGAGAACAACGTGTATTCTGCTGTTTTTGGATGGAATGTCCTATAAATATCAAGTAAATCTGTCTGATCTGTTGTTTCATTTAAAGCTTCTGTTTCCTTATTTATTTTCTGTTTGGATGATCTGCCCATTGGTGTAAGTGGGGTGATAAATTCCTCTACTGTTATTGTGTTACTGTCAATTTCCTCTTTTATAGCTGTTAGCAGTTGCCTTATGTATTGAGGTGCTCCTATGTTGGGTGCATATAAATTTATAATTGTTATATCTTTTTCTTGGATTGATACCTTGATCATTATGTATTTTCCTTTCTTGTCTCTTGTAACATTCTGTATTATTATATTTCTTTTGCAGTACGCGGGCCTCTCACTGTTGTGGCCTCTCCCGTAGTGGAGCACAGGCTCCGGATGCGCAGGCTTAGCAGCCATGGCTCACAGGCCTAGCCACTCCGCGGCATGTGGGATCTTCCCGGACCAGGGCACGAACCCATTTCCCCTGCATTGGCAGGCAGACTCTCAACCACTGCGCCCCCAGGGAAGCCCAGCATTCTGTATTTTAAAGTCTATTTTATCTGATATGAGTATTGCTACCCCAGCTTTCTTTTGATTTCCAGTTTTATGGAATATCTTTTTCCATCCCCTCACTTTCAGTCTGTATGTGTCCCTAGGTCTGAAGTGGGTCTCTTGTAGACAGCATATAGATGGGTCTTGTTTTTGTATCCATTCAGCAAGCCTGTGTCTTTTGGTTGGAGCATTTAATCCATTCACGTTTAAGGTAATTATCAATATGTATGTTTCTATGACCATTTTGTTAATTGTTTTGGGTATGTTTTTGTAGGTCCTTTTCTTCTCTTGTGTTTCCCACTTAGAGAAGTTCCTTTAGCATTTGTTGTAGAGCTGTTTTGGTGGTTCTGAATACTCTTAGGTTTTACTTGTCTGTAAAGCTTTTGATTTCTCCATCAAATCTGAATGAGATCCTTGCCACGTAGAGCAATCTTGGTTGTAGGTTCTTCCCTTTCATCACTTTAAGTGTATCATGCCACTCCCTTCTGGCTTGTATATTTTCTGCTGAGAAATCAGCTGTTAACCTTATGGGAGTTCCCTTGTATGTTATTTGTCATTTTTCCCTTGCTGCTTTCAATAATTTTTCTTTGTCTTTAATTTTTGCCAATTGATTACTATGTGTCTCAGCGTGTTTCTCCTTGGGTTTATCCTGTATGGGACTCACTGGGCTTCCTGGACTTGAGTGGCTATTTGCTTTCCCATGTTAGGGAAGTTTTCGACTATAATCTCTTCAAATATTTTCTCAGGTCCTTTCTCTCTCTCTTCTCCTTCTGGGACCCCTATAATGCAAATGGTGTTGCGTTTAATGTTGTCCCAGAGGTCTGTCAGGCTGTCTTCATTTCTTTTCATTCTTTTTTCTTTATTCTGTTCTGCAGCAGTGAATCCCACCATTCTGTCTTCCAGGTCACTTATCCGTTCTTCTGCCTCAGTTATTCTGCTATTGATTCCTTCTAGTGTAGTTTTCATTTCAGTTATTGTATTGTTCATCTCTGTTTGTTTTTTAATTTTTCTAGGTCTTTGTTAAACATTTCTTGCATCTTCTCAATCTTTGCCTCCGTTTTTTTCCCAAGGTCCTGTATCATCTTCACCATCATTATTCTGAATTCTTTTTCTGGAAGGTTGCCTCTCTCCACTTCATTTAGTTGTTTTTCTGAGGTTTTATCTTGTTCCTTCATCTTGTACATAACCCTCTGCCTTTTCGTCTTGTCTATCTTTCTGTGAATGTGGTTTTTGTTCCGCAGGCTGCAGGACTATAGTTCTTGTTGCTTCTACTGTCTGCCCTCTGGTGGATGAGGCTATCTAAGAGGCTTGTGTAAATTTCCTGATGGGAGGGACTGGTGGTGGGTAGAGCTGACTGTTGCTCTGGTGGGCAGAGCTCAGTAAAACTTTAATCTGCTTGACTGCTGATGGGTGGGGCTGGGTTCCCTCCCTGTTGGTTGTTTGGCCTGAAGCAACCCAACAGTGGAGCCTACCTGGGCTCTGTGGTGGGGCTAATGGCAGACTCTGTGAAGGCTCACGCCAGGGAGTACTTCCCAGAACTTCTGCTGCCAGTGTCCTTATCCCCACGGTGAGCCACAGCCCCCCACTCCCCACCTCTGCAGGAGACCCTGCAACACTAGCAGGTAGGTCTGGTTCAATCTCCCCTGGGGTCACTGCTCCTTCCTCTGGATCCCGATGTGCACACTACTTTGTGTGTGCCCTCCAAGAGTGGAGTCTCTGTTTCCCCCAGTCCTGTCAAAGTCCTGCAATCAAATCCCACTAGTCTTCAAAGTCTAATTCTCTAGGAATTCCTCCTCCAGTTGCCGGGACCCCAGGATGGGAAGCCTGACGTGGGGCTCAGAACCTTCACTCCAGTGGGTAGACTTCTGTGGTATAAGTGTTCTCCAGTCTGTGAGTCACCCACCCAGCAGTTATGGGATTTGATTTTCCTGTGATTGCACCCCTCCTACTGTCTCATTGTGGCTTCTCCTTTGTCTTTGGATGTGGGGTATTTTTTTTTTTTTTTTTTTGGTGAGTTCCAGCGTCTTGCTGTTGATGATTGTCCAGCAGCTAGTTGTGATTCTGGTGTTTTCACAAGAGGGAGTCAGAGCACATCCTTCTACACCGCCATCTTGGTTCCTACAGGTTTTCTTATTTCTTGAGGTGAGATTGTATTGCTATAAACTTCCCTCTTAGAACTGTTTTCACTGCATCCCATAGGATGCATAGGATTCATTACTCTGAATTGTTTTCCAGGTAGATTTCCTATCTCCTATTCATTTAGTTTTCTTGTGGATTTTTATCTTGTTCCTTTACCTGCAACATATTTCTTTGTTGTCTCAGTTTGTCTAACTTTCTATGTTTGTGGTCCTCTTTCTACAGGCTGCAGGATTGTAGTTCCTCTTGCTTCTGGTTCCTGCACCCTGGTGGGTGAGGTTGCACCAGGGGCTTGTGTAGGTTTCCTGGTGGGAGGGAATGGTGCCTGCCCTCTGGTGGGTGGAGCTGGGTCTTGTCTCTCTGGTGGGCAGAGCCGTGTTAGGGCGTGTGTTTATTTGGCAGATGTGTGCTCAGGAAGTCGTTAAGCAGCCCGTCTGCTGATGTGTGGAGCTGTGTCCCTGCCCTGTTGGATTTTTTTACCTGAGGCATCCCAGCACTGGAGCCTATAGGCTGTTGTGTGGGGCCATGTCTTGGTCAGAAAATGACGACCTTCGAGGGGGCTTATACCAATGAGTACTCCCCAGAACTACAGTCACCAGTGTCCTTGTCCCCACAGTGAGCCACAGCTGCCCCTTGCCTCCACAGGTTACCCTCCAATACTAGCATGTAAGTCTGGCCCAGTCTCTTATGAGGTCACTGCTTTTTTTCCCTGTGTCCTGCTGTGCATGGGACCCTCTGTGTGACCTCTGAGAGTGGAGTTTCTGTTTCCTCCAGTCTTTTGGAATTCCCGCAATCAAACCCCACTGGATTTCAAAGCTAGATTCTCTGGGGTCTCCTCCTCCCATTGCCAGACCCTCAGACTGGGGAGCCTGACGTGGGTTCAGAACTTTCACTCCTGTGGGAGTACTTCTGTGGTATAATTATTTTCCTTTTTGTGACTCGCCCACCCAGTGTGTATGGGATTTGATTTTATCACAATTGTGCCTCTCCTACCATCTCTTTGTGGCTTCTTCTTTGTATTTCGATATAGGGTATCTTATTTGGTAGGTTCCAGCATTTTTTGTTGGTGGTTGTTCAGTGTTAGTTGTGATTTTGGGGTTTCCATAAGAAAAGGTGAGTTCATGTCCTTCTGCTCTGTCATCTTGTGTCCAGGAACCCTTTCAAGAAGACTTCAATGGATGATTTAGGATTTTACCTCTTTATTTCAGCTCAATCCAATTCAGGTAAGAATTATAGGGTCCTGTTGGGTCCAGAGGCCTGGCAACAGCTTTTCAAGGTACTTTACATCCAAAGGAAAAGGATGCAATTCTGCTTTCCCTTAAATAAATTTTCTTCTATCTTCATTACAGGAGACAGGTTGAGAGTCATATGCATTATTTTATATAGTCCTTATACTAACCTTATAAGATGACTACTATTACCCTCATGTTACAGAGTAGGAAAATTAATTTGAAGGTATTAATTGTCTGAAGTTATATAGAAGGTAAAGGATGAAGCTAGAGCTGGGCCTTCAATTGTCAAAGTATTCTTTAGTGTCTCTCACCAGCGTGGCCTGGGCTGTGTACAGAACAGCCGCCTGGCTTCCACTTGTGCCATGTTGGACACAGTATTTACCTGGCTGGGCAGACAAGACAGAATGCAAGCAACTCGGGGTGGGAGGGGATAGAGTGCTATTATCCCCAGGCCTGGTGGTGAAGAGGCTTTTTCATGGCAACTGATGATAACAGCATAAGCCAGTTGAGGAGGAAGATTGGAGAGGGTATAGTTGAAGCCCCTTGGGCAAGTTGCACAAGAGGGAAGAATCCAATGCAGCTGCTGCCATTTATGGTGGGCTGCATCTCTGCTCTGGCTCCCTTTTATTTCAGTTCCTAGTAAAACCAACTTTGTAAAACTGTCTCCCCCTAGGTAAACATCACTTCCTAGCCAGAGGAGCCTGCTGAGGGGTACTGGAGACACCCCTTCCCACCCTGCCCTTTCATGTTCCCCTGCTGCAGACTGGTACTGCAGACTGCAAAACTTTATCCTGAAGAGAGCCAGTTCTCTCCTACTAAATCCCAAAGACCAAACCCATAATTAGTCTTTTATGTGCCATATTTATTTCTGAAGGAGTTTGTCTTGGCATGGAGGCCACCCCCTCCAAAGAGCACATGTCTTAACAAATAGCTCCTGCTCCTCTTCACCTTGGTGTTTGCTAGCTTGTTCACCCTGCCCCCACCCTGGCCCTTGGGGAATGCCACCCACATAGAAGAGTAGAACAGGCTGCAATGGGAGCTGGGTAGCCTGGCTTTTACTGATACCTGATGCTCCACCAAAACCCATCAGGTGGGGAGCCTTACCCAGGGACCTGACCAACCCCTGGCCCACTGCATGGAAAGAGCCCCTGGAGGTAGGCCCTCAGTAACTTTCTTTGAGGTGTTCCCTGAAATCCTGTTCATCTTCCACAGGGTGGGAGGGTCCTAGGTTCTGGCACTATCTGGGATGCAGGTACATACTTGAAACCTTGGAGTCCTCCTCAGCTCTCTCCTCCCTCCTCTCCAGAAAGAGTCCTGTCCCTTTTTAATATCTTAAGTATTTGTGTACTAGAAATATGTAACATGTTACTTTAGGCTGTAACAAATTAGTGACTTTGGGTGATACGTTTAATCTCTCTGGGCCACAGTTTGTCCATGCATAAAGTGAGGAGGTGGGTTTAGATGAACACTAAAAGTTGTTCTTCCAAACTCTTGTTTATGTGGTTCAGTCTTAAGCCTGTTCTCATTGGCAGGTCTCCAGTCCAGGCTTCTTCCTACCATCCCTAAAAAATTCTGACACTGGCCTCCTCAGTGGTGGTTTCCAATCCTGCCTCCACACCCTTACGGACACAATGACCACAGTTATCTTTTTAACATTCCACTTGAACCGTGTCATAGCTCTCCACATGCAGAGCAGGGGAAAGGCTCAAGACACATCCATTTTGTGAGGCTCTCTGGGTACTTTTAAACAAGGAATTGCCAAAATATGCTTTTAACACACATCACATAAATACAAGGTAATTAATATATGTTATTCACAAGAGGGTGGGAGGGAGATGCAAGAGGGAGGAGATGTGGGAATATATGTATATGTATAGCTGATTCACTTTGCTATAAAGCAGAATCTAACACACCATTGTAAAGCAATTATACTCCAATAAAGATGTTAAAATATATATATGTATATGTCATTCACAAGATAATTACAAGATTAATAAGGTCTACATTGGAGACCTTTTCTGAATGAGAGCTCCAACCAAATGGTCCTTCTGACCACTCCCCACAATGGTCACTGACACTGAAAAATACTAGTTGAGCCAATACAGAGCTTCCCAAACTTGACAATGCCCTTGAATTACCTAGGTAGTGCAGATGCAGCCAGGTAAGTATGGTCCCAAGGCTGGCATTTGGGATCACTGGACAAGTTCCCTTTACATGTATGTTAGCTTCCTGCTTGGACTGGCTAGACCTTTGTCTTGCAATGCACCATAGCCACCTCAGTCTCTGGTACCAGGCCAAAATCCTGGCAGGTTCTTAGTGTTGTTTTCATGGCTGAAGACCAGGATAGAAATGGGTTTACAGCTCTGCTTGTGTTCCTGCCTTCTCCATACCCTCTTAAGGGATACCACAGAGCCTCTACAAAAAGGTACTCCAAGGCTTCAAGACCCTAACATTACCCTCTACCTCTACCCAAATTATATGCTTTTTCAAACCTCTCTTGTCCTATCCCTGCAGACCCCTGACATTCTCTTCAGCTACCTCACTTCTGTGTCAGCTGTCTTTGTCCCAGCCCTGAGGGCTCCACAGATCCAATTAAAAGGAGACAGGGAGTGTACTGGGTTTCTTTTGTCTGATTGTCTTTTGATCCACACTGCTTTCTTTGCTGCCTTGTGGGCACACAGAGGTATTCGAGTGAAACAAGCCCAGACTTGAAAGTTAAGAACTTTGAGGAATTCCTCTGCTCCTGGTACAGTGGAAAATCTGGGGTAAGCTGTTTGCCTCCTTGGTTACTTCATCTATAGAGCAGGTATCATAAAATAATGAAAGATTAAACTGTGACCTTGTTGGTAGATGGCATGTTTACCTGATCTCTGGCATTCCAAGTGCATGTTGACCATAGGGCGCCTGGAGTGTAGTGCCAATGGCTGGGAAGTGAATAAGGGAGTGAACACTAGGCTGAGGGTCAGAAGGCCCAAAGTTAGGCCTCCTGCTGGTACTAGCTTGCTATGTGTCCTTGGGCAAGCCACTCAAGCTCTCTGGCTCCATTTTCTTCCTCTGCAAAATAGGGTTATATACCTTAGCATAGTAGCTAAGAGCAAGGGCTTTAAAATCAGACAGACCTGGGCTGGTGTCTCAGCTCTACTGATTACTAGCCATGTGCCCTAGTCTAGTCACCAAATCCCTCTTGGTCTGTTTACTTAGTTGACGGAAAGTAAGTGGGGTCACTTACAGTATTTACTTTATCACGTTGTTATGAGGATTAAATGAGATGACATAGCTAATATGCATAAGGAATTTAACATAGTGCCTGCCACATAGTAAGTACTATACAAGTCTCAGCTATTACTACTACCACTATGAAGAAAAGGAAGACAGGAGGACATTTGCTGGCCTATCTATGTTAGGTTATTATACAGTTGCCATGAGGATGTAATGAGATAAGTGCTGGAAAAGCATTTGGAAGATAAAAGCACTTTTCAAAGGTGAGATGGTATTGAAATTAAAGCATAAAGGTGTTGGGACCTTCCTCCTTGCTGCCAAGAGGTTTATCTTGAGTCTATGATCTCTGACTTGCTCAGTGCTGGCTATTTCCTTCCCTGTCCACCTACCTATCCTTGCCATCATGATGATTTACTCCTCCTGGCAGATTGAATTAGAAGAAGAGATTTGAAATCTTGACCTCCATCCCTCTGCCAACTTCCACTCCCACCCTTACTGCAGAGTCACCTCTCAGATAAGTAGCCTGTGCCCCGCCCACCCAGACTGCACTTTGCATTTGCTCTGCTGAGGGTCTGGCTCTTAGTTGCTGCTGTTGCTGCTTTTCAAGTTTGGGGGTGTGCTAGAACCCATGGGGTGCCATGAAGACTTACTGCTCTGAACAGTCATTGACTTCTGCACACAAAGACACAGTTACATAATGACCATCCAACAAATCTGGGCTAGTTAAATGAGGGGTGTATGTGTCTGGGTGTGGGATTCCCTTCAGTAACAGCTTGATAGAAGTGACTGTCTTCATCTGCTCTCTCCAGGACATTATTTAATTTCTACATGCCAGGTCTCTTATATTACCTCACTTAAGCTTCACAAAACAAACACTTAGTGGCACTTTTATAATATCCATTTTTCAGATGAGGAAACTGAGGCTTAGAGATATGAAGTAATTTGCTCAAAGTCAAACAGCAGGTAAGTAGATCTTTTCTTAAACCCATGTCTCTCTGACTTCAGAGACTGTGCTCTTAATCTATACATTATAGAAAGACTAATCCATCCCAGAACCTTCCTTGTAGTGGTACGGGTCCCAACAGCCTGGTTCCAAGATAGCCAAGCTGAGGCTCAAGGAAATTTCTCTGTTGGGAAGCAGGTTGCCAACCACTGTAATATTCTCTGGTCTGCAGGGATTTGATTTTCTTCCTCTGTTCTTTTCCTCATTTTCCCCATCTCTCTCATAAAACACTCAACAGAAAGGGTCAGTATCCCTGGAAAAAGCATTTTACATTGAAAAAATGGGTTCTGCCCATGTTTCCCCAGTCCTTCCCTCTGCCATCTTTTCCCTACCTCCATCCCTCCGCTCTAATAAGGAATCCAGCGGTGCTAGGGATTGTCAGCAGATTCCTGCTCAGAGGCAGGAACATGGCCTAATATCAGAAGTGAGATTTCCTCTGGCTTTGATACATCCTGAAGCCATAGCAGGAGGTCCCTAACTGTGTAGCTAACATTAGTGTTTATCTCAGCTCTGAGAATCAAAGCCCTATTGATCCTGGCAGCCAGTCTTCCCTGGATTGATTACCTTGTCATCTGTCTCAGGCTGACCATCCAAGGTTTCCTTCCTAATTGCTGGACTGCAAGTGTGGAGAGAGCTATTTCTGGAGACAGAGCTGTCACCTGCCTACTTGAAGGAACTGCCCAAACTGGCTACCTCCTTAGCTCAGGAGTGTTCTCAAAGCTGAGGGCAGAGCCCTATCTAGTTTCAGTCTCAGGGCAGGAAGGGGCTCATCATTTCAGCATTTGTTCTCTGTTCTTGTTCTGCTGAAAGCAGAGCTTAGAAAATCAGCCATCTGACCCTGCTGCTCTTCCCTGGTGGTTGGGCAGATCATTGGAGGCCTGTCAGGCATTGTGGTACAGTGAAAGGAGCACTAGATTAGGAGTCCAAAGATGGAGTTTTAGTTCTGGCTCAGCAATGGACCTGTTGTGTCTCCCTGAGTAGTTTGTGTCCTCTCTGAGCCTTGATTTCCCCATCTATGGTTTTTTAAAGTTTTATTGAGGAATAATTAACATACAATAAACTGCATATATTTCAAGTATACAATTTGACAAGTTTTGACATATGTGCACACTCATGAAACCATCACTATGATCAAAGTAATGGACATGTCCATCACCTCCAAAAGGTTTCTTTTTTTTTTTTTTTTTTTTGCGGTATGCGGGCCTGTCGCTGTTGTGGCCTCTCCCGCTGCGGAGCACAGGCTCCGGACATGCAGGCTCAGCCGCTCCGCGGCACGTGGGACCTTCGCGGACCGGGGCACGAACCCGTGACCCCTGCATTGGCAGGCGGACTCCAAACCTCTGCGCCACCAGGGAAGCCCTCCAAAAGGTTTCTTATGTCTCTTTATAATTCTTCTCTCCCAGCCCACTTCTGGCCCCTCCCCACTCCCAGGCAACCACTAATATGCTTTCTCTCACTATAGATTAATCTGTATTTTTCTTGAGTTTTACATAGCTGGAGTCATAGGGTATGTATTTTTTGGTAGGCTCTGGCTTCTTTCACTCAACATAATTATTTTGAGATTCATCCATGTTGTTACATGTATCAATTGTTCGTTCCCCTCCCTTTCTACCTTCTTTCCATTCTTTCAGTATTTCTTTTGGGGAGATGGTGTTGAATTTTATTAACATGGAAAGGCCTCTAAAACATGAGAAAATTTTAAAGGCAGCTTATAAGTGATGTATACTATATATACTGTATTTGAAAAAACTATATAGATATAAATGTATAGAAAAATCTGGAGGGATACATATCAAGGTAAAAATACTTGTCTCCAAGTGATTGGAATTGTGGAGTTTTTTTTTTGCCTTGCTTCTTTGTTTTTCTAATTTTTCAATTGTGAAAATATACAGCTCTTTTTAAAAGTAGGAAAATGTTACTTTATTTTTAAACAGCTTTATTGAGCTATAACTGACATACGATAAACACGCTCATATTTAAATTGCACAGTACAAGAAGTTTTGATATACGTATGTATACATCATGAAGCCATTACCATATTCAGGATAATGAGCATATCTATCATCCTCCAAAGTCCTCTTCCTATCCACAGGCAACCATTGCTCTTCTTTCTGTCACTACAGATTAGTTTGTATTTTCTAGACTTTTTATATAAATGGAATAAAAAGTAGGTATTTAAAAAATTTGACTTCTTTTACTTACTGCAATTGTTTTGAGATTCATCCAAGTTGTTGAATATATCAATAGTTCATTCCTTTTTGTTGCTGAGTACCATTTCTTGGTATGGATATACCACAATGTGTTTATCCATTTACATATTGATGGACATGGGTTGTTTCTAGTTTTTTACTACTACAAATATAGTTGCTATAAATATTCATGTACTACAGGTCTTGATGTGGACATATGCTTTCATTTTGGGGGGTTGCTGGGTCATTGTAACTTTATATGTAACCAGTTGAGGAACTTCCAAACTGTTTTCCAAAGTGATTACACCATTTTACAGTCCCAGCAACTATGCAACTGCAACTCAGACTTTCAGTTGTTCCAAATCCTCACTTAACACTTGGTATGGTCAGTTTTAAAAATATTAGATGTTTTAATGGGTGTGTATTGGCATCTCATTAGGTTTTAACTTTCATTTCCCTAATGGCTAACGATGTTGAGTATTCTTTCATGTATTTGGTTACCACTCATATATCTTTGGTAAAGTATCAGTTCAAATCTTTTGCCTGTTTTCAGTTGGGTTCTTTATTTTCTTGTTTTTGTAAATAAGAAATTATTCTTAAACACTCTGGATATGAGTCCTCCTTTATCAGATATATAATTGGCAAATATTTTCTCCCAGTCTGTAGCTTGTCTTTTAATTCTCTTAAAAGTATATTTGAAGAATAAATTTTAAAATTTTGATGAAGTTAATTTTATGTATTTTTATACTTTGTGCTCTTTGTGCTCTATTTAAGAAATCTTTGCCTAACCCAGGTTCACTATGATTTTATCCTATGTTTTCTAGAAGTTTTATAGTTTTAGCTCTTACATTTAGGTCTACCATCCATTTTGAGTTAATTTTTGAGTATAGTGTGAGATATTAGTTCAACTTCATTCTTTTTTATGTGGATATCCAGTTGACCCAGCACCATTTGTTGAAAAATATTATCCTTCCCTATTGAATATTTTTAACATTTTTTAAATTGAAAATCAACCAGCCATATATGTGTGGGCCCATTTCTGGACTATGTTATGTTCCATTGATCTATATGGCTATATGCCAATGCCATAATATCTTTTTTCGTTGTTGTTTATTTTATTTATTTTATTTTTGGTTGCATCAGGTCTTCGTTGCTGAGTGTGGACGTTCTCTAGTTGTGGCGAGTGGGGGCTACTCTTCATTGTGGTGTGCAGGCTTCTCATTGCGGTGTCTTCTCTTGTTGCTGAGCACGGGCTCTAGGCATGCGAGCTTCAGTAGTTGTGGCGCGTGGGCTCAGTAGTTGTGGCTCGCAGGCTCTAGAGCGCAGGCTCAGTAGTTGTGGCACATGGGCTTAGTTGCTCCACGTCATGTGGGATCTTCTCGGATAAGGGATCAAACCTGTGTCCCCTGTATTGGCAGGCGGATTCTTAACCTCTGTACCACCAGAGAAGCCCCAATACCATAATGTCTTGATTGGTGTAATTTTATAGTAAGTCTTAAAATCAAGTCATTATAAGCCTTCCAACTTTGTTCTTCAATGTAAAAATTATTTTTGCCATTCTATATCCTGTATATTTACACATAAATTTGAGAATCAGTTTGCCAAATTTTATCAAAAAAAAACCCTTGCTGGGGTTTTGATTGGGATTGCATTGTATGTGTAAAACAACTTGGGGGAGAATTGATATGTTAACAATATTGAGTCTTCTGACCTGTGAACAAGATATATCCTTAATTTATTTAGGTCTTCTTCTTTTTTTTGGGGGGGGGTAGGCGGGCTTCTCACTGTTGTGGCCTCTTCTCTCCCGTTGCGGAGCACAGGCTCCGGATGCTCAGGCTCAGTGGCCATGGCTCACGGGCCTAGCCTCTCCATGGCATGTGGGATCTTCCCGGACCGGGGCACGAACCCGTGTCCCCTGCATCGGCAGGCGGACTCTCAACCACTGCGCCACCAGGGAAGCCCTATTTAGGTCTTCTTTAATTTATCTCATCAACATTTTGTAATTTTCAATGTAGAGATCTTGTACATATTTTCATCAAATTTATCCATAAATATTTCAAATTTCGGATGATATTGTAAATGGTATTTTTATCTCAGTTTTTAATTATTCATTGCTAATATACAGAAATACAATTGGTTTTTGTATGTTGATTTGTACCTTGTGAGCTTATTTAACTCACTTATTACTTCTAGTTGCTTTTTTGTAGTCTTTAATGTTTTCTAGATAGACAATCATGTTGTCTGTAAACAGAGATAGTTGTAAAACTATAAGTAACTCTTATTTATAATCTGTATGTCTTCTATTTCTTCTTCTTGTCTTATTGCACTGGTGAGAACCTCCAATGCAATATTAAATAGAAATAGCAAGTACAGACATCCTTGCCTTGTTCTTAATCTTAGGATGAAAGATTTTAGTCTTTCATTATTAAGTACGATGTTAGCTATAGGTTTTCACTAGTTGCCCTTTATCAGGTTGAGAAAGTCCCCACCTATTACTGGTTTTCTGAGAGTTTTTATCTTGAATGGGTATTGAATTTTGTCAAGTGTTTTTCTGTATCTACTGAGGTAATTATATGGGATTTTAAAATTTTGTAGTTGTTAATAATCACATACTGCATTGGTTGATTTTTGGATGTTGAACTATCCTTGTATTTCTGGGATAAATATTACTCGGTCATGATGTTTTATCCTTTTTACATATTGTTTGATTCAATTTGCTAAAATGTTGTTAAGCGTTTTGCAACTGTGTTTATGAGGGACATTCATTTATAATTTTCTTTTCTTGTGCTGTCTTTATGGTGGTTATGGTATTAAGGTAACACTTGACTCATAGAATGAGTTGGAAAGTATTGACTCCTATTTTATTTTTTGCAACAGTTTGTGTAACCTTGTTATTATTTCTTCCTTAGATGTTTGTAATTCACCAGTGAAGCCATCTTGGTTACCCCCTCTATGATTCTTGAGGACCCTTTCATTTTTAACACTTTGCAGTTCTAATAAGATGCTCATCATCAATCTTTCTATTTTAGATATATGCATCTCTCTCTCTGTCTCCTTATTTCTTTTCTGTCTCTGTCTCCTGCCTCTTTTCCATACTCTTTATCAGGTGAGTGTCTGACAATCAGAGTCTCTAGGTGCTAGCCAGCCCCCTCAGAGAAAACTGAGGAAACTGTTTCAAATCGTAGTTCTTCCAAAGCACTGATGGTTTGGGTTCAAGAACCACCTCTAATATACCTTAGCCATTAGAATAGATAACTGACCATTGTCCTAAAGCAGTGGTTGCCAAATCAGTGGCCATAAGACATTAAGTAAAGCCCATCATCCCTGAAGGACTGAGGCAGGAGTTAGAAGGACTGCATTTTCAGACTTGACATGGGTACTTCAAAGTGAGTCTCTCTGGGCCTCGGTCTGACTATCTGTAAAATTAGGAACTGGATGTCTAGATCTTCCAACTCCAAAAAATGGAAGTAAATAAACAATAGAAGCACAGAGAATGAGGTCAAATAAAATAATAAGGGGGGTAATAAGACAACTTACGTTTTCAGTGATTATTTGACTTTACAAGTTTTGACACTCAAAAGTAGGTAGCCCATTAAAGTTGGCATGTTTTGAGACAAAGTGTAGAAGGTTAAAAATGGGGTTTGTTTAGATGTTGAATGCTTGGAAAAGAATGTTTTCCAGTATTTCTGTGCCAACCCAGAAAAACACCACCACATTCTAATGAAGAGAAAAAATAAAACACTGCCAGGACAAATATGAAAACACTTTTGGAATTTTTAAATAAAGGCTTGCTACAGATCTGGAGTAGTGTTCTAGACACGGTGGATGTGAGTAGCTACCAAAGTAAATGGACTTCGATAGGCTGAGAGCTGGAAGAAAGAGCTTCTCAACATAATGTTTATCAAACCATAGAAAAAGTTTTGGAATCAGCTTCCCTGAACAAGATTGTTGCATTTATTTACCAGAAAAATAACTACCTAGCACTTAACTCCTAGCACAAGGATAGAGAAATAGTTAATAAATGAAGCTCAGCTGGAGGTCACTCTCCAGTCAGCCACAGAGAGAATGAAAGGCAGGGCTCTTGCCATCTCAGTCCCCAAGGAAGACCAGAGTGTTGCATTTTTCTCCTCTGGAATGCCCCAGCTGACCCCTGAAGTGCTTTTACTTGCCTCCTTTTAAGTGTATTCCACCAATGCTTTCAGTCATCTTACTAATGTGTGCTGATCAACTGGCTAGATGTGCCAGCATACCATCAGCACAGTCCTGAGCTACCTGCCACCAACCCCACATGGTCCCCATGCCCTACCTATGCCATTCTGACCATGCTCACTTATCCCATCTAGGTTTAGTCTCTTTACTGTGTTCTGGGGACTCTGAAGAAGGGTGGAGATGGGGCAGAAATGGGAATATTTCTGGCAACAGGGACTCTGGTTAATAGTGACATTTCCTCCACTTAGCGTTGCATAGCAAGCTTCAGAACATGGCTCCTAATCCTATTTGCTACTCTTTCATCATACTGTTCACCTTGTCATGACATAGGGGCTCCTGAATAGAGATATCTCTGCCCTCGTGTCACCCCCTTTCACCTCTCTCTCTCCTTTACCCTTCCCCAGCTTTGCCCTTTCTTTGGCTTTGCTCCATCGTTCCCTCATTTGAGCTTTTGTTAGTTCCCCACAACAACAGGAATTTGTGAAAGCCTATAATTTAGTTAGAGAGTTTGGCTCTTAGAGTACTCTCTCCCCACTTTCCAACTCAGAGGGAGAGCTCAGAGAAGTTGGCTTTTGGAAACCAAGGAATGGGGAATCTGGTCTCGCATTTGAGTTCTTTTCTGAGCAGACTCCCTGTACTTCAAAGACATTAGACTGTGAGCCTGGGTAAGGAGCCAGGGCACTAATTGGGCACTTGAGTGAAAAGACTTTGAATATAAGGAAATTTGAGGGCCAATAGGTCCAGGATGGAGCTGGAAAGGCTGGGGTTCTGCTTTTGCACTGCTCAGGCTCAACAGAAGCCCAGCTGGCTATGGGTGCTTAGAGGAGGAAAGGAGGTGGTGTCCAGTGAATATAGACATTGTGTTCACTTCAGGCACAGGTCTTTGGGGGCCAACTCTTTGGGAGTACTTAACTCACCTGAGGGTAGTGGTTGAGGCTGAAGAGAATTCTGGGTATCATTGGATGAAAGTTGTGGATGGTGGGTTTATACATAGTTAATCCTTAAAGTCCTAGGGCTCTGCTGGACAGAAGGCTTATTAGTCAGAAATTAGACGCTTGGCACTTAGCACAGTTGTGCATTGAAAATAATGCTCTCTGCCTGATGGAAAGTTGTGGGGTGCCATCTCTGATTTTGCCAAGACTGTTTATAAAGATAGCCTTCTATACCTCCTGTTAAAGTCTACTTTTCACCCTTTGAACTCTCCCACATTCAGCTGTTTCATCAAAATCACTTTGTCATCAGCAGTAGGGAATTAAAAAAAAATCACTTTGTCTTCCTCATATGAGAGCAAGGGTAATATGGGGAAAAACAAAAACTCCCCAGCTTTGAGTCCAAGGACTGTCAAGAGTTCTAGAAAACCTCTACCCATACCTTGTATTTTCCAAAAAATGAAATTGAGTGCAAGAAAGATAAAGAATAACCAACAACACTCATTCTACCATCAACATGGTTATAATTATCATTATTATTATCACTATTGGTTCTTCTTTTTTTAAATATAGTTATAGCTGATTATTTTTCTCTTACAAAATTTCCTCTGATAACCTTTCCTGCTAACAATTGTTCTATTCTTCTTCAGTCATTGATCTAGCTATTAAATTACCTTTCTTTTCCTTAACGTAGCAAATTTTCTTTCCCTTGGAATGTCTGACCGCTCTGAAAATCTTTATATAGAAAATTTTACTGTGGTCTTGAACCATGGGATTTATACATTTTACTGTCCTGTTCAAAAAAGTGTTCCTTATTCTACTGTGAGATCCTTGAAGGCAAAGACCATATGTCACTCATTTAGCATCCTCAGTACCTGTGGGATAGCTGTGTATTTGGGCCATAAAGGATGTTAAATAACTTTTAAATAAATGAATATCATATATGGATGACTTCATTTTTTTAAAATGTACATTTAGCGTCAAAAACTATATCAAGGTACTTTTCCCTATTCCTCCCATGAAGTATGGCTAAAAACACTGGCCATTATATAAAGCAAATATAAGAAGACTAAAAGGTAGAGAGAAGAAAGTTGATGGACTAGGTATCTCAGGACTCAAGGAACAACACAGTGGTGAATTACCTGGGTTTTCTTTTTGCCTCATATATCTTACACCTGGAGCTGAAGAAGCTTGCAACCCAGAAATGCCAACAGAAACAAATAAAATGAGCATTGAGAAAAGCCTGATTTCTCTAACCAAAAGACCAAGAAAGGAGGAGCCTATCAAGACAGAAAACTTTTAGACAATAACCACTCTACTCCAGCCAAACACCATGGGGAAAAATGCATACCTTCTGACCTTTACCAACAAAGGCCTAATAAGGAACCTTGACTTATATACTCACCCAGTTATAACAAGGTGCCCCAATCTGTCCACCTACCATTCCAAGGTAGTAGTAGAGAAAACTGAGTAGGGAGCCAGGAATGTCATCCTCTCAGTTGTAGCAAGGCCTATTCTCCGTCCATTGTTTCAGTGGAGACCATGCAGGGAACCTGGACGTTCACCCTTGCCAGTCTGTAACTTCTGGCTCTCCTCCCATTCCTGAAGAGGTGCCAAGGTGGTGTCAGTGAAGGCCAAGTAGGAAACTAGGACTTTTAGCATCATTCAGTACAGTATCAGTTGAAGCAACATGGAGAATAGTAACGAGAGACTCTTACCTCTCCCAACCAGTTAAGTATCAGAGGAAGACCTCTCCCAACCAGTTAAGTATCAGAGGAAGACCAGTGGGGATCTTGAACACCAACCCCTGCTCAGCATAACAAGGCACCGATCCTCCCCAGGGTGTCCATGGAGGCTAAGCAGGGAACCTGGACTTCCATCCCCATCTCTTCCACCCCATCTAGAAATAATGTGGTGGTACCTTGCTGGCACAGTGTCATAGTAGGCCTACTAAAACACAAGATTTAAATAGGATACCGAGTCTCATAACATAATATCCAACATTTCCCATGTAAAATAGAAAAACCACTTGTCACACCAAAGACTAGGAAAATCTCAACTTCAACGAGAAAAGACTACATGTTGTTTTCAATGAGAAAACACCAAGATGACACAGATATTGAAATTATTTGACAAGGATTTTAAAGCAGCCACTATAAAAATGCTTCAATGAGCAATTACAATCATACTTGAGACAAATGAAAAAATAGAGTCTCAACAAATAAATAGAAAATACAAAGAAGAAACAATGGAAATTTTAGAACTGAAAAATACAAAAACTGAAATAATAATAATTTTAAAAACCTCACTGGATGGGTTCCATTAAGTAATGGAGAGGGCAGAGGAAAGAAGTAGTAAGCTTGAAGACAGAACAATAGAAATTATACAATCTGAACAACAGGGGGAAAATAAATTTTTAAAAAATGAACAGAGCCTCAGAGAACTGTGGTGCTATAACAAAAGAGGTAATATTCCTGTCATCAGAGGAGTCCTGAATGGAGAGGAGAAAGAAGGTGGGGCTGAAAAATTACTCAGAGAAATAACGGTTGAAAAATTCCCAAATTTGGCAAAAGAAAAATCTACAGTATTAAGAAGCTGAGTGAATCCCAAAGAGGGTGAACTCAAAGAAATCTATGCCAAAACACATCACAGACTTCTGAAATATAAACACACACACACACACACACACATCTTGAAAAAATTGAGAGAGAAATGACGCCTTAATTAAGGGGAAAAACATTCAAATGATAGTGGATTTCTCATCAAAAACCATGGAGGGTAGAAGGAAGAAGTCACAAAACATTCTTCAAGTGCTGAAAGAATAAACTGTCAATCCAGAATTGCATATCTGGTGAAAATATCCTTCAGGAACAAAGGGGGAAATCAAGGTATTTTCAAATGAAGGAAAAATAGAATTTGTCACCAGCAGACCTACCCTAAAAGAGTGGCCAAAGGAATTCTATAAACAAAAAGGAAACAATAGAAAAAGGAATATTGGATAATCAAGAAGGAAGAACAATTAAAAGAGTAAAATTATGGGTAAATAGAATAGAGTTTCCTTCTTCTCTTGTATTTTCTAAATTATGTTTAACAGCTGAAGCAAAAATTATAATGATTCCTGATGTGGTTTCAATGTATATAGAGGAAATATTTAAGAAAATTATATTATAAATGGGGGATAGTGAAAGGACATGAGGGAGTTTAGGTTTTTACACTCCACTCAAACTAGTGAAATGTCAACATCAGTAAACTATGATGTAATAGCTAGAGCAACCACTTAAAAAGGTATACAAAGGAATACACTCAAAGTGCTATAAATAAATCAAATTGGAATTCTAAAAATTGTTAAGGGAGCCTACAGGCAAGCAGAGAAAAAGAAAGTAGAGAAAGGAAAAACAGAGGGAACAAACAGAAAACAAAAATAAAATGACCCTAACATGTCAATGATTACTTCCTTGCAAATGATCTAAATACATCAATTAAAAGACAGAGATTGGCAGGAAAAAAAAATACCCCAACTATAAGCTGTCTACAAGAAACTTACTTCAAATATATATCTCCAGGGAATTATGCTGGGTGAAAAAAAGCCAATTTCAAAAAGTCACACACTATATGACTCAATTTCTATAACTTTCTTAAAATAATATTATAGAGATGGAAAACAAATTAGTGGTTGCCAAGAGTTAGGGACAGTGGGGGAGGGGACTGGGTGTGATTATGAAAGAGTAGCACAAAGGAGATCTTTATGGTGATGGAATAATCCTGTATCTTGATTGCAGTGGTGGTTACACAAATCTACACATGTGATAAAATGATATAAAACTATACACACATATTGTACCAACGTCAATTTCCTGGTTTTAGTATAATTATATATGATGTAACCATTGGGGGAAACTGGGTGAAGTGTTCATGGGACTTCTCTGGATTATCTTAGCTATTTCCTATGAATCTATAATTGTTTCAAAAGTTGAAAAAAACTCAGATTAATATTTTAAAATCATATTTTAAAAACTACTAATACTATCATACTAAATGGTGAGAAAATTGCAGCTTTCCCACTAAGATCAGGTTCAAGACAAGGCTGTCCCTTCTCACCACTCCTTTTCAACACCGTAGTGGAAGTTCTAGCTAATATAATAATACAAGAAAAAGAAATAAGTATACAGCCTGGGAAGGAAGACATAAAACTGTCTGTGTTCACAGATGACATGATCATCTATGTAGACAATCTGAAAAAAATGACAAAAAACTCTGGAACTTAAAAGCAATTACAGCTAAGTTGCAGGATACAAGGTTAATATACAAAAGTGAATCGCTTTCCTATAAACCAGCAATGAACAAGAGGAATTTGAAACTTTAAAAATGAATGCCATTTACATTAGCACACCCAAAAATGAAATACATATGTATAAACCTAACAAAATATGTACAAATTTATATGAGGAAAACTACAAAATTTTGATGAACTAAAATTCAAAGAACTAAATAAATGGAGATATTCTATGTTCATGCACAGGAAGACTCAATATTATCAGGATGTCAGTTCTTCCCAACTTGATGTATAGATTCAATGCAATCCCAACCAAAATCTCAGCAATTTATTTTGTGGATATCGATAAACTGATTCTAAAGTTTACATGGAGAAGCAAAAGACCCCAAATAGCCAACACAGTATTGGAAGAGATGAACAAAGTTGGAGAACTGTCACTACTTGACCTCAAGACTTACTATGAAGCTACAATATTCAAGACAATGTGTTATTGGTGAAAGAATAGACAAATAGATCAATGGAACAGAATAGAAAGCCCAGAAATAGATCCACATAAATATAGCCAACTGATCTTTGACAAGAAGCAAAGACCATACAATGGAACAAAGATAATCTTTTCAACAAACGGTGCTGGAACAACTGGACATCCACATGCAAAAAAATTAATCTAGACACAGACCTTACATCCTTATCAAAAATTAACTCAGAATGGATCACAGACCTAAATATAAAACATGAAACTCTAAAACTCCTAGAAAATAACTTAGGAAAACTTGGGTATGATTATGACATTTTAGGTACAAGACCAAAGTCACGATCCAAGAAAGAACTAATTGATAAGTTGGATTTCATTAAAATTAAAAACTTCTGCTCTGCAGAAGACAATATCAAGAGAATGAGAAGATAAGCCACAGACTGGGAGAAAATATTGACAAAAGACATATCTGATAAAGGACTGTTATCCAAAATGTACAAAGAATTCCTTAAACTCAACAATGAGAAAATGAACAACCCAGTTGAAAAATGGGCCAAAGACCTTAACAGACACCTCATCAAAGAAAATATACAGATGACAAATAAGCATATGAAAAGATACACAACACCATATGCCACCAGGGAAATACAAATGAAAACAACAGTGAGATACCACTACATACTTATTAGAATGACCAAAATCTGGAACACCAACACCATCAAATGCTGGCAAGGACGTAGAGCAACAAGAACTCTCACTCACTACTGTTGGGAATGCAAAATGGTACAGCCACATTGGAAGAAAGTTTGGCAATTTCTTACAAAACTAAACATACAATTTAGCAATCATGCTCCTTAGTGTTTAACCAAATGTATCAAGAACTTATGTCCACACAAAAATTTGCACACAGATATTTATAGCAGCTTTATTCATAATTGCCAAAATGTGGAAGCAAACAAGATGTCCTTCAGTAGATGAGTTAGTAAATAAACTGTGGTACATCCAGACAATGGAATATTATTCAGTGCTGAAAAATAAGAGCTTTCAAGTCATGAAAATACATGGGGGAATCTTAAATGCATATTACTAAGTGAAAGAAGCTAATCTGAAAAGATTACATACTGTATGATTCCAACTATATAACATTGTGGAAAAGGCAAAACTATGGAGACAGTAAAAAGATCAGTGGTTGCCAGAGGTTGGGAGGGGAGGAGGAATGAATAGGTGGAACTTGGTATTTTTAAGGCAGTGAAAATGTTCTGTATGATACCATAATGATGAATACATGTCATTAACATTAAAAGCTATATCCAATATAATTTAATTTTTCTTTGACTGTGCAAAAGATACTTTCAAGCCCAATCAGCAGCTTTCATTGTATTATAGAAATTCAGAAGGGCCAAATAATGGTGAGTTGTAGTTGATAACATGACAGTAAGATAATTTACTGAATTTAAGTATTTTTTAATTTTTGAAAATCCAGCCAGAATAAAAATACATACATCATAAATGAGATCTCACACTGGTACTTCCTGCTTCCCTGCCCCCTCTTCTTTTTTTATAACAGATTTATTGAGGTATAATTTACATATGGTAATATTCACCCTTTTTTTTTTTATATTCACCCTTTTTATATGCTCAGTTCTATGAATTTTGACAAAAGAATATCACCACTTACAGTCAAAATATATAACATTTCATTACTCCAAAAAGTTCCCTCATGATCATCTACAATGAGTCATTTCCCCTCACCCTTCCTCTTGGCATGCACTGATCTGTTTGACCCCACAGTTTTGCCTTTTCAGAATTACATATAAATGTAATCATTTGTGTCTGGCTTCTTTTCACTTAGCATAATGCCTTTGAGAATTGTCCAAGTTGTTGCCTGTATCAATAGTTCATTCCTATTTATTGCAGAGTTGTATCCCATTGTCTTAATGTATATCCACGTATTTATCCATTCACCAGTTGAAGTACAATTTGAGTTATTGCCACGTTTTGGCAGTTATGAAAAATCTGCAAAAACATCTAGGTACAGGTTTTTGTATGAATATAATTTTTCATTTATCTTGGGTAAATACCCAGGAGAATGATTTTAGGGTCATATGGTAATTGTATGTTTAACTTTTTTTTTAATTTATTTTTGGCTGCATTGGGTCTTAGTTGTGGCACGTGGGATCTTCGTTGAGGCAGGTGGGCTCTTCATTGTGGCGTGTGGGCTTCTCTCTAGTTGTGGCGTGCGGGTTTTCTCTTCTCTAGTTGTGGCGCTCAGACTCCAGGGTGCATGGGTTCTGTAGTTGTGGCACACGGGTTCCAGAGCATGTGGGCTCTGTAGTTTGCAGCACACAGGCTCTAGTTGGGGTGTGTGAGCTCAGTAGTTGTGGCGTGTAGGCTTAGTTGCTCCTCGGCATGTGGGATCTTAGTTCCCTAACAAGGGATAGAACCTGCGTCTCCTGCATTGTAAGATGGATTCTTTACCACTGGACCACCAGGGAAGTCCCCCTGTATGTTTAACTTTTAAGAAGCTGCCAAACTGTTTTCCAAAGCAGGTATACCATTTTACATTCCCATCAACAGTGTATGAGATTTCCAGTTCCTCTATATCCTCACCAGTACTAGGTATTGTCATTTTTTTTTTAAAAAAAAGCCTTTTTAGTGGTTATATAGGGGTATCTCATTGTGGTTTTAATAAGGATTTCTTGAATGATTAATGATATTGAGCATCTTTTCATGTGCTCAATTGCCATTCACATCCTGTGTTTGTGTGTAAAATGTCTGTTCAAATCTTTTGCCCGTATTTTAAATTGGATTGTTTGCTGTCTTATTGAGTTATGAGAGTCAACTCATACTTGTACTCTGGATACCAGTCTTTTATCAATGTGTGTATTGTAAATACTTTTCCCAATCTGTGGTTTGCCCTTTCATTTTCATAACAGTATTTTTCAAAGAACAGAAGTTTTACACTTTGATGAAGTCTAATGTATCAAGTTTTTAATGGATCACACTTTTGGTAATTATCTATGAAATCTTTGCCTAACTAAAGTTCAAAAAGATTTTCTCCTATACTTTCTTCTAGAAGTTTTAAGTTTTACATTTGAGTCTATGATCCGTTTGTATTAATTTTTATGTACGGTGTGACTATTGGTATTTATAAAGCTCTCATACATATGATCACATCTGATAATCTTTAGATTAAAAAAAAACTTTGGGGAAGGCACATGGAGAATTTTAATCCCCATTTTACAGATGAGAAGTCGGAGGATTAGAGAAGTGCTGTGTAATTTGCTCAAGGTCCCATAGCTGATAAGAGGTGAAATTGAAAGGTATAAGGTAAAATTGTGATGAGAGTTAGGGTGTCCTGCGGTCTCAGGCCAGTACTGTTGGAGCCAGCCAGCTAAGACTCAAGATGGCACCCACAGCAAAGCAAAGATTACCAGTGGAGATCTGAGCAACCTATTAGGCACTGAGGAAAGAGACTCAGACAGTGGACTAGTCTAACCTCAGACTGCACTCCTCTGGCCCATTTGGGGCTCCACAATTGAAGAGAGCCAGAAGCTGGCCTGGCATCCTGTTCAGGTGACACTCAATGAATACTTTTTGATGATGATGATGAAGACTAGGAACGTGTTAAGAGGAGAGCTCTCAAAGTAATACAGATTTAGAAATTAAAGCTAAGAAGAAATATTAATGAAACTAAGAATTGTTTAGCCTAGAAAACAGAGGCCCATGATGAAACTTGATACAGCCTTCAAACAAAAAAAGTTTGGGCTTTCTTTCTGAGGGCTGAGCAAGGGGAAATGGGCTGGAAGAATCCAAGGAAAAGGGAAAATTTCTTCCTCCCTGTTGAGGATTGTTACAGACACTTAAGAGCCTTTATAAACAGAATAAACTCTTCTTATTTGAGTTTGGAGTCAGGGATTTGCCAAACATTGGCTCTGATGAAGGATTTCAGCATGAGAGTTACATGACCCTCTTGCATAGTGTCCTTATAAATCTTTGAGTATCTCCTGAACCTTCCCTGTGTCCCTGTACATTTCCAGGAGCCCTTTGTCTGTGGCCTTCCCTACTCCTTAGTCTTAGCATCTTCACAGGACTGTTCCAATGACCAAGAGAAGTCTTACCTAAGCTCCTGCAGGCTTAATTAATTCTCATGTTCCTTGGCACTGAAGCCAAGTAGCCCAATGCCTAAGGCTATAAATCTGGCTTAGCATCCCTGGAAGGAAGCTTGAATTGTTGGCTGGTCCAAATCTGACCACAGTGCTTGAATCTCCTGTTTTATATCTACCTCTGCTTGCACACCTCCAATGATGGGAAGCTTCATTCATCCCAGTAAGAGATATAATACAATGAACATTGGACTAGAAATAAGGAGAGTTAGGTTTGAGTCCCAGCTCTTCCACTTAACTTGCTGTGTGATCTTTGGTAAGTCCCTTCACATTTCTAGAGCTGTTTCTTTATCCGTAAAACGGTTGTAGAGGAATCTCTTTGTTTTAGTTTGTTTGTTTAACTGCTATAACAAATAGCCCTAGAAAATTCAGTAGCTTAAAGGACAAGACATTTCTTTACTTCTTATGTAACATTCAGGGCAGGGGTTCCAGATTGGAGAGAGAGGGGGAACTTCACTCCATTCACAGACCCAGACAGAACTGATGGCAGTTCTGCCAGTCTTAATACATGGCTTCCAAGGTCACTCTGCCGTTATAGCTCCCAAGTAAGCAGAAACATCATGGTAGTCTTTTTATGGTCCAGGCCTGGAAGTGGTATTAGTCTTTTTTACCCACATGCTATTGGTCAGAATTCAGTCACATGGTCAAGCCAAAAAGCTGAACAGGCTAAGAAATGTAGTGTAGCTGTGTGGTAGCTAGCTAGAAGTCTCCATCACAGACTTGATCTCTAAAGGCTCCCTGCCCCAGCTTTGAAGTTCTGGGTATACTTATGAACTAGACTCCTGGTTCTCACATTGCTTTGTTACAGGCACTTTGAAAATTGCCTAACCTCACTGACCATCAGGGACTAGCAGGCTGGCAGTGCAGACCAAGGCAATGCCCCCAGTGAAAGACCAGAGAAGATCTGAGATACCAGCCGCACCACCAGGTAACACATTAAACTAAGGTGTCTTTGTGCTTCTTTTCTCTGCAGCATGGGTAGGAGCCCTCTCAATGGGCATGATCTTCTTCTGTTCTCCCATTGTGAGTATATTCACTGATCGATTGGGCTGCCGAATCACAGCAACTGCAGGGGCTGCCGTCGCTTTCATTGGCCTCCATACCAGCTCCTTCACCAGGTAAGGCTAGGAGTTGCCGACCATTTGCCCAAGGCTGAGGGTTGGCTTCTTTCTGGGCCTCAACTAGACACTCTTCTCATTGTAGAATCCCCCGTGGCCCTTTCCATGTAGGGTCCTCAAGACCCTGCTCCCAGGAATTATTGTCCAATGGGACTCATCTTGGTAGGGTCCCCAGGACACATTGGTAGGGAATATACCCAAAGAGGATCCAAGAGTTCCAAAGTGGTGGGAGGAGCCAAAGCTTGGGCATTCATACTGTTGGGCCCAAGTCAAGTTTTGGCCACTGAATGGCAATGGAACAATTCATGAGTACCATTCCCCTCTTTGGGCCTCAATTTTTATACTGTAACATGAGGAGATTAGATCAGGTCTTTTCAGGTGTCTTCCAGCTCTGCCATTCTATTTCCCTTCAATATGCCACACATCTCATGACCTCAACTGCCCTCCTGGAAATGAACTTCTGGAGTAAGCCCATGTGAACACCTACCATTACAGGATTCCTAAGGTAATCTTATGCTGAAAAAGAGGTCAGCTGAGCCCAAGGCTGTTTAGCATTTCTGGTCCTTTTCCATTTCTGGATAGCAATGCATGGATGATTTGGAACAGATAAAGATTCATGTCTTGGGTGTGAGAAGGGATGTTTAGCAGCCTCCCTCACTGAGATACAGACCCAGCACCCAGCTACCCAACTAGGCCTAAGCTAGGTAAACTCAAAATCTGGTCCCATAGGTCCCACTGGCAGAAACTGGTAGTGTCAGGCAAGGAGCAGGCTACAAGTTCATTTTCTGCTTTCTTTCTGCCAGCTCTCCAGAAGCATGTCTGTAGGGGAGGAGAGAAGTAAAAACCCTCCACCACAGCCTGAGGAATATGGGATTCCTAAAGAACTCCAATGACTTTCTGCCAAAGACACTTTGGGAGTTATGGTACCTCCTACTTCCAATCTGCCTGGGCTGGTGTAGGAGAATGCCAGCCTGGAGACGTGGCTAGCTTATCAGAGACTTGCTTTCTGAGCTTGGCTCCCCAGAGAAGGACCATGGTTATGCTCTCCAGGCCTAAGGTTCCACTCACAGCAGAGGATGATAATTGTGTTCTGCTACAACTGGGCCTTGTGAGGTTGAGCCAGCTTTCTTTATGACTTGAGCATTTCCGGCTGCCCAGCCCACCCTCCAACAGAGCTTGGATCTGGCCTGCAATGGTTTCTTGGCTTGGTCCCATCCAACTGGGACAGAGGCAGGGAAAACCATATCCTGTCTGTAATCTGCTCAGTCTTCCCAGGGCAGCAGCTCCAAACCCTTTCAGGACCCCTCTGGTGGTCGGCCTCATTTGCCCTCAGCAAGCTCGTGTCTGGCTCCTTGTGGGAAGGAGCTAGGCCTCAGAAGCGGCTCCAGTCTCAGAGCTACACATCAGAGGCCTGTTTTTTAAGGCCAAGCAGAGCAAAGTGTAAACAAATTAGCAACATACGGATCCCATTTTCCTTCCAATCCACATGAGCTCAGTTACAGGAGGGGAAGGAGCTCAGATGTGCTTTCTCCTGGCATTCTTCTTTAGGCACACTGGAGTAGGCGTTCCGTTCTCCAGCCCCTAAGCTCCTCCCCCACCCCCTTTGCCCTTTCTGCAAGAACATCTTCAAAGCCAAGAAACTTTCTGGATGGCTTCACATCCAGTGGAAAAATGGTTCTGCTTGTGGCTAGAACTCCAAGTCATCTTTCCTGTTGCTTGAATCAGGGCTCTGAGTTCCTTTGGATGGTGTGAGGTGGGGCAAAGTTCAGGCAGGGGTGGGGAGGCCTTGGCAAGCCTGCTCAGGGGCCTCCTGCCTTTGGGCCCAGCTAGAAATAGATCCACCACACAGCTCCCTGAACTGAATCCCATGCTTTGCTCCCACTGGCCCCCTCCCTGAGGGTCTCCCTCAGACCTTCATAACTCCTCTCCCTTAGACAAGGCCCCCAGCCCAGGTCAATCCCAAATGGTACTTAGATTCTAATGGGAGGAAGCCCCAAGGAATCTGACAGAAGAGGAGCACTTGGCTTAGCTATGTGTTCTAAGTAGAGGCAACCCTTTTGAAACCAAAGCCCTTGCTCATATCCAATGAATGCAAGCAGATAGAAAGAAATGATGATGATAGCTGTCTTCAATCATGAGTACTAGCACCACTTCATCTCTGCAGCATAGGTCCAGTCCTTTAGTATGAGGACTGGATCTATCTATGGAGAGGAACTACCCGACCGTGGAAAGTATTAGGTTATTACGTGGTCAGATAAGAAGTATTGCAAAATATGTGGAGGCATCAAAAAGAAAACAAAGTTTTTCACTAGTTTGTGCCAATATCATCTGAGGGCAAATGGCCAGCCAAGCTGACCTTCCCATGGCCTTTTCCCTTCTGATACTTTGCCTTCTGTTATAGAAGTTTATAGTCAAAGCAGGGCCTAAGGGTTTTAAGCCAGAGCCTCTCTTACTTGGCCAGGCCCACAACTTCTTTGAGTTTCCAGTTCCCATCAAGCAGCCAAGCTACTCTGGGAAGCTAGTCCATATCATGTCCAGCAACAGGAGCCAGGCTTTGGAAGTTATAGAAACTCCTTACTTTAGGATCCCCATGGAAATTTTCTAGGGCCTGGAGTAAAGTGTCTTGGGACATCCAGACCATGGGCATGGTTGGAGAGGGGGTGTCTCTCAGAATACCATCAACCATTCTGTAAAATATTAAGGGCCCTGAGCATGAAGAAAGACACTGAAGAGTCCTATGGAGGGTCTCAACCTTCTAGAATCTTGGCTCCTTGCAGAACTTTCTTGTTACTTGGGATAAAGCTTTGGTTACCAGCCCAACCATGGTGTCTAGGTGAGCAGTAGGTGTAACTATTCTCTCTAAGGCACTGACTTACTCTTTGTAGCCCCTCATCCAGACTTTGCATAGGCTAGTTTTGGCTTTCTTTTGAACAGTACTCTCTGATGGGGTACTATGATTCAAACTAGAGTCACACAGACTTAGATTCAAGTCCAAGCTTTGCTGATCCCCAGTTATGCTACCTTGGGTAAATTACTTCTCTGAGCCTCTGTCTCCCCATCTACAAAATGGGGATCAGAAGGTCCTATTCCTTGTCTATTCTGAGGGTCAGTAGTAACTGGGGCCATGGGTTAAGGGTGGGGGTATGCAGATCTCAGGAGGGTGAGGGGGGAAGGGCAGGTGGATTGCTGGTCAGGCTTCTGAGGATAGCTCTTGGTGTCTCTCCCACAGCTCACTAAGCCTGCGTTACTTCACCTACGGGATTCTCTTTGGTTGTGGCTGTTCCTTCGCCTTTCAGCCATCTCTCGTCATCCTGGGCCATTACTTCCAACGCCGTCTGGGTCTGGCCAATGGTGTGGTGTCTGCTGGGAGTAGCATCTTCTCCATATCCTTCCCCCTCCTCATCAAAACGCTGGGGGCTAAGATCAAGCTCGCCCAAACCTTCCAGGTGCTGAGTACCTTTATGTTTATTCTTACGCTGCTTTCACTCACCTACCGACCCCTCCTGCCCAGCTCGCAGGACACCCCAAGCAAGAGAGGTGTCCACACCCTGTGCCAACGCTTTCTGGCTCAGCTCAGGAAGTACTTCAACATGCGAGTGTTCCGCCAACGTACCTACCGCATCTGGGCCTTCGGGATCGCTGCTGCTGCCCTTGGCTACTTCGTTCCCTATGTACACTTGGTGAGGAATACCAGGGTGGGTCCACCCTACCTGACCCCAAGAAGTTGCCCTTAACTTGCCTGAAGTCCAGAGGGTAGGAGCAGAAGACATTGAAAGGGCAGACCTGGAGCCTTTGGAGAAAGACAAAACAGTGGTTGGAGAGACCCAGAGTAGGAAAGAGCACGGGCTGAGGGAAGACCTCAATGGGAAATGGGGGAAGTTCCTCACGGGGAGGCCCATGCCTATGGTTTCCCCCACTGATAAATCTAGATGGATTTTCAGGAGAAGATAAGCATCACTGGGATACAGGAGGCTGCCTCAGATGACCCAATGATAGGGTTTTCTTTTCTTTTTTTTTTTTTTATATTTATTTGGCAGTGCTGGGTCTTCGTTGCAGTGCCTTGTCTCTTCGTTGTGGCGTGTGGGCTTCTCTAGCTGCAGCACATGGGCTCAGTAGTCACAGCATGTTGGCTCAGTGGTTGCAGTGCTTGGGCTCTCTAGTTGCAGCATGCAGGCTCTAGAGCATACGGGCTCAGTAGTTGCAGCACGCTGGCTTAGTTGTGGTATGTAGGATCTTAGTTCCCCAGCCAGGGATCACCAGGCCCCTGCATTGGGAGCATGGAGTCTTAATCACTGACCGCCAGGGAAGTCCCTCAATGATAGAGTTTTCTAAGAGTGTGTCTTATGGAATGCTAGTCTTTGGGGTCAAGTATTTTGTTTAAGAAATAACACATACTAGATTTCTCTAGCTTCATAATGTGTAGCAATCTTTTAAAGGTACCAAAAATCCTGCTGTAAAGAAATCAATTAAGCTTTGTTTAACCACCATACACCCAACTTACATGGCCAAAGATTTGTTGGTTGTAGTCCAACTGTTATCTTCCACAGACCTTGTGTTTCTTAAAGCACACTTTTGGAATATTACCTGGAAGTTAGTGGATCATTCTCCCTTGGTGACCTGCTGTTACCCTAGGCTGTCAGTTCTGGGTCAGGGAATGAGGAGATAATAGGGGAACCCTTGGACTTTTTTCAGTTGTTAAGGCTGTATTCTGTCCTGCCAAGGCTTGGAAGGGGCTTAGAGATACCCACTGCCCTCAGCTGTTGCTCAGAAACCCAGAATCCAGAGAGCCAAGGGATATGCAGCCTTTTAAGCTGTTAGAAACAGCCAGAGAGCTTGTTCTGGAGCTAAGGCTATAAAGGAGGAAGCTGCAAGAGAAGGAACTCTTGCCATGGTCCAGGGAAGTAAGCAGTAGAGGATTCTGGGTATGCCCACAATTAACCAGCCAGGTCTTCTTCTTCCTCTTATCCTGTGGGCCTGGTGCTATGCTTTACAGATGAAGTATGTGGAAGAGGAATTCTTGGAAATCAAGCAGACCTGGGTGCTCTTGGTGTGTATTGGAGCTACCTCAGGCCTTGGGCGCCTTGTGTCAGGCCGTGTCAGTGACTCCATTCCTGGACTTAAGAAGATCTACTTGCAGGTGAGTGTGACCACCCTGTCTACTGTGGGGAAAACAGCCTGCCACAGATGCTAGGTTATCCAGCCTTTGGGATACAATGGTAGGATGTATAACTGCTGTGGCCTGGGCCCCAGCTCTGACACCAGCTTGCTATGTGACATGGGAAAGTCAATCAAATTCTCTAAGCCTCCGTTTCCCTTGCTTTCAAGTGAAGATCATCATCCTTGTTCTGCCTCCTTCATCAAAATGGAGTGAGGATGTAGTGAAAGCTGTCAGTGTAAATAGAACCTCTAAGAACACTTTCAAAGAAAATGTTTATTAATAAAGGCTCTCCCATCTGAAAGAGGGAAACTGAAGCCAGGAGTTAGATGCTGCCCCCATTGAAGACTGAACTCATTGCTACCTTATACTCTCTTGGAGGGTCTTGAGCATCTGCAGTACTCTGTGGCCCAGTGTCTCTCTCCTCTAGGCCCAGACCCATCACTTCTTATACCTCCAGAGCTACTTGGCACCAAACACTGGCTCTCAAATGCCATCCTCTTGACGGACACAAAAAAATTGCCAGAAAAGGCCAGACCTCACTTGCCCTCTCTACACCTCACTTTCCTCTTTCGTGCAATGAGAATAATCCTTGCCTTTCCTATCTCACCTTGCAGGTGAGGATCAAAAGGAATACAGGTGTGACCAGGCTTTGAGAAGTAAAAAGTGTTATAGCCATGCGAAGTTTTAATCCTTCTCACAGTGACACAGGTAGCCTCATATTGTGGGCAGTAGCCATGTGGATGCTCAAGAGGCCACTTTTTGTGTGACCTGGGCTCTGGTCTGGCTTGAATACAGACTATTGCTCAAGCTGTCTGTCTTTGTCTACTGGGCAACAATATTATCTTTCTGACCTGGCTCATGCTTTTTGCTACAGCAGTTGGGTTTACCAGAAGGTGCCCAAGTGTGGAACCCTGTGAAGGGATAACAGCAGCCCCAGAAAACATGTGGGTCACAGTCCATCAGGAATGTGGTTGAGTTCTGACTATCCTGGAGAAGTCCTAAAAGAACTTCCAAGGGGCTCTGACTATACACACAGCAGGGATTTCTCTGTCTTCTGATAGCCCCAAGTGTTTTCCTAAATATCCTCGTATGTCTTGGATGAGGATATGATTAAGGTTTCCTGTTGTGTTTAACTTTGTGTTAGACTTGCAAGAGCTAGTGAATCTGCTTTGTCAGAGCTCAGGGTGCCATTATGGTCCATCCAGTCCAACCTCTCATTACACTGATGGAGAAACTGAGGGAAAGACTCAGACAGTCATGGCAGAGCTGAACTCCTATGTAGCACTCTTCTCATATTCCACTTTACACTAAGTGATGGATGGCAGAACCAAGTCCCAGACATAAGTGACTAGACCAAGGTCAAACCAAAAGGCTGTGATTGAGATAAACCAATTATAAAATTTTAAATTCCTGTGCCAATATCAGCAAGACCTTACCTGGGTGGCTTTTTGCATAGGACTGTGTGTGGCTTTCCCAGCCTCTTCCACATGGCACCCCTGTGGGTCTTCCCTGTCAATATCAGCAACTCCAAGATGCCAAAGAGTGCTGGAGATCAGGGTAAGCTAGTATTGGGCCAGTGCTTTATCTTGAGGAAAGGCAGAAGCCCTTGCCTAGCCATATAGCTCATTTCTCACTGTAGTCCCTAGGAGAAAGGTAGGGCCCAAGCAGTTTTTGCTTTGTATTGTGCAGAGGGAGTTCCAAGAGAGGCAGAGGCATTAGCTAGTCAGAAGAAGAACTAGGCTTATGGCCCAGTGCTTCTGCTGAACATTTCCCCTACCCACCCAACAATCTCTCCCCTTTTCCACTCTTACTTGACCCAGTTTTACCACTTAGAATAATATAAAATAATCTTGGAACTTTTTAGCTGAAACATATCTTCATCAACTTGTAGTCCAAATTCTCCATTTTACAAACTGAGGAACTGAGGCCCAGAGAGGGAAAGTGATTTGTTCAAACTCATTGTGCTGGTAAGTGTCTCAGGCTGAAAGCACAAAACAATGAATGAACTTCTTTCTCTTGAGCTACTCAAGATACTCCATCACAAGAATTTGCCTCCCTTTCTCCCTGGGTCAGATGCAGGAGTACTGGTCTGGGAGAGAAAAGGAGTGTACGCAGCTTCAGGTTCTGAAGAGCCATCCACTAAACTTTGTGGTTCCTACTACTGACAAAGACAGGCACATGTGTCTGGTATCAAGGCCCTGGACAGTCTGTTGGTAAGGAAGTGGTGACAACCTGCAGGACAACCTCACTTTGGGCCAGTTCTTGAGGCCTGATTCTCAGTTCCAAGAGGGATTTTTAATTTCTGAACCTTGGCAAGGCCTTGTGGAGGATGTTAAGAGGCAGCTAGATACAGTAGGTAGTAATTACAGCCAATTGAAATCAGTTAATGGGGTCCTTTGTATTATATAATGGTATTAACTCCTTAATTGCCATACCATTATGACTTGGTTGATAAGTGGGTCTGGTTTTATCTTACAGTTGTACATGAATCTCCTAGAGGAGAAACTGGGATATCTGGGTTCTTATTCCTAGATTCTGCCTAGCTATCCCAAAACATTTGGGCAAAGTTCAAAAGTCCCTCAACAAAGAGATTTCCTCAGATGGCATGACCAGGACATTTCTTATCCTCTGCAAAATCCAACCAATTAGCCTAACAAACCCATTGGCAGCAACAACACAGAAAATCTTTAGTGCTTGAAACAGCCTTGACCCTCCTACCTGCCTTCCACGTGGTGATGTGGTGACTTACGCTTCCTGGATAAGTCAGCCTGCTTGTGTGAACTATTAGAAAATCCTGGATCCTGTCAAGGCCTTGGTTAACAGATCAGGCCTTAGCCCTGACCCTGGGACAACCTGGTTCTGCTGGCTACAGTGGGTGGAGCCCAGGTCTTCAGTCTGGCTCACGGACACAGGTTGCAGATGACTTTCATCCAAAGGCCAGCTGTGTGTCCAGTGGCCCTTATCTCTATTGAGAGGGAAAAACCAGCCTCTGGAAAGGCAGCTTCTTTACTTCAGAGTAATTTTGCTCAGCCCAAAGAAAGCCCAGTGGCTAGTCAGTGCCCCCTGGACTGGCTTCAGGCACCCTAGACCTCTTCCTAGTGTCTTGGTTCTCCTTAGAGCCCCCTTTGTTGCCTTCGCAGGGTGCCCAGACAAGCCCAGAAGCCCCCAGAGCCATAACGTCTGAGTGTCTGAGATGGGTGGTGTGTCCCATGCCCTAAAGCCTAAGGAATCTGGGTGAACCTCCCAATGGCCTCCTTCATACCAAGGTGTTTTCTAAAATCAGTCTCCCACAAAAATGGGGACTGGCTCCCTCCTCATTTCAGGAAGCTGTGCCTTCCATTCATGCCCCCATCTAATCATTATTCAATTATTCAAGTCATCCTCACTTCCTCCCCTTCCTCTTCCCATATCTAACATGGATCTGAAAATACCAGCATGGTCTGATCCCAGACCCTGTTGCCTGGGGCAGACAAACACAGGATCAGAAAGCAGCAACAGCAATTCCCTTTATCTCAGAATCCAATTAAAAGACAACTTCTTGAGGACAGGAGCAATGCCTCCTCTTTTAAAAGTCTTGACAGAATCAAAGTTAAATAGGGGCTCTCTTAAAATCTTTAAATCCTAAGTCCTTCTAAGCAGGACTTAGAAGGGGCCTAAGTAACTAGTCCACTGGGCTCTCTGTTGATATCCCCTTGCCCCATTTTACAGACGTAGAAACGAGGCCCTGAGAAAGGAGATGTGATTTACTATGTGGTCTTGGCAGGCAAGCACAACATGACCTCAGGCTGTTGCTCCTTTAGGTCATCTCCTTCCTGCTCCTGGGCCTGATGTCCATGATGATTCCCCTCTGCCGGGGCTTCGGGGGCCTCATCGTTGTCTGCCTCTTCTTGGGCCTGTGTGATGGCTTCTTCATCACCATCATGGCCCCCATCGCATTTGAGCTGGTGGGCCCAATGCAGGCCTCACAGGCCATTGGCTACCTCCTGGGCATGATGGCCCTGCCGATGATTGCCGGACCCCCCATTGCAGGTGAGGTTAATATTGCAGGGAGGGCATGAGTGGGGGAGTCCTGTCTTCCTTGGGACCTAGATCTCCTAAGCACCTCTGCTTAAAGTCCCTTTTCTCCTTCTTTCCTATTTAAGCAGCCTCATCAGAGTGCATGAAACCCCTTACCATCACTGGTGAAAGAGACTAAGGACAGTATATGTGCATGGATTCATTTGGGGGGGATGGGCTTTTCATGGCTGTATATCTGTTGCTGTGGGGTTTTATTGTAGACAGCATGGCTGATTCTGGGACGGTAGAGAGAGAAATGGGTTTGGCCTTCCTGACCATTCTATTGATCCAGAATCTTCTCTCTCTCTCTTTACAGGCAAGTAATTATTTGGAAGGTAGTTGAGCAGGAAGAGAAGAGAAAGTGGGCCCTGGTTTTATTAAGACTTAGAGATACCCCCTCCTCCTCTACCAGCTTCTGAACTGAGCCTGTAGAAAAGATTTGATTAAGAACACAACCCAGGACTGGACCAATGAGGCTCACTTCCTGCAGGCAACAGGCAAAGTGTTGGCTTGCTATCTTTCAGCACTCTGAATTTCTCTGTCCACTTCCAAGAAGGACATTGTTGGTACCCCAGAGAACTTAGGAAACAAGGAAAACTAATAAGAAGAGAACATCATTTCCTTTCTTTAGGATTTATTGCAAATATTGATTCATGGGCTAGAGTCTCCTAGGCTGGCCAACTGGGCTAGCTCAACAAGTATTCCTTGAATACCAATTCTGTGCAAGGTGTTGTGAGGGCACTGGTCATGCTGTGTTACAGTGACAAAACCTTCTACTCAGGCCCTTGTTCAACAGCCACACTGTCCACTGGGGGAGGGGAGCCTCTACCCAACTCCTGATCCCAAAGGTGGATCCCAGAATCCATATCTCTTTCCATTTTGCTTACCTCCTAAGCAGCCTCAGGGCCTACTTGCCTTTCTTCGGTAGTGTTTCTGGGCTCATCCTCCCTATGAGGTGTCCCACATTAGCTTCTGGAGGTGAGCAGGGAAGGCCCTGTATCCCATGCCAAACACATTTACCGTATTGGCAACCTAGAGGAACCCAGAGGGGACAACCATATCTGTAACTAGAAGGAAGGATACACATACAGCCTCCTCTTAGGGCATATGGGCACTTCAAAGAAAGGGAAAATAGGAACTTGGCTGAATTGTTCCACAAGAACACTCTAGCCCAAGCTGGGGGTGGAAGGGTATATCACTGTGAACCAAAACAAGTCTTGGTCATCTTCTGTGGAGTTCTTTTAGAGTAGCTTCCCTCCTAACTCCATACCTTGGAGTGACTAGAAGTTAGCTGTAGCTTCATGAAAGTCAGAAATGGAGAAATTGAGAAGCTTCATTTGCTTCTTTGATAACCTCAAGAGCCTGCAACCCCAGTGCCTCAGAGAGGAGCAGCCTGTCTTTGTAATAGAGGTTTTGTTTCTTCCATCTAGGAGTGTTTAAACTGAGGGGGCTCTCAGGTCAAGGCAGTACAGGCCAAGAGTCTCTGGATAGGCATTGTGATGGCCCCTAGAAGAGGCAGAGAGCACCTTTGTACAAGAGGGCAAAGCTGGGCTTGACTTGTCTCTGTTGACTTTTCAGGCCTCCTCCGCAACTGTTTTGGGGACTATCATGTGGCCTTCTACTTTGCCGGTGTGCCCCCGATCGTCGGAGCTGTAATTCTCTTGTTTGTCCCTCTGATGCATCAAAGGATGTTCAAGAAAGAGCAAAGGGATTCCAGCAAGGATAAGATGTTGACCCCTGACCCAGACCCCAATGGAGAGCTGCTGCCAGGCTCCCCCACCCCTGAGGAACCAATCTAATGCCTAATATTTGCCATCGTGTGCTCCTCCCCAAACCTTTCCCTTCACCCTGCCCTGCTCAGCATTTACATTTTTGCCACCAGCACACTTGTTCCCAAACCTGCACATGCAGCATTTCAGCCACCTGACCATCCCCCTGGAACCAAAGCTCCAGGTGTTCCAAACTCATTAACCAAATTCTCCCTGTGAATGCCTTTAAACTTGCCAGGGTCCTGTCCTCCCAGGATCTAGGAAAGCTTGGGATCACCCCCTCGCCTTTGGACCCTCTCCATATACTTTCTAACTCTTGGGGGAGGAGGAGGATGGGAACTCCTGGCCCAGCTTGTTAGTCACCCACTAAAAGCAACTGCCAAAGGTGCTACTGTGTCCCCAGGAGCCTGGTGGGAAGATCCAAGCCTGTGTGCTGAGGAGTTCCTTGCCATCTGTCCTTAGGAACCATCGGGGGGTGCAAGGGAAAGGGCATAGAGGTAAAATGAGATGAGGAGCCTTGTTTAGCCTCAGAGTCTCTGAGGGCTATGGCTTCCCAAGAGGTATGGGTGACATCATTTTACAAGTGTACAGAGAGTCTCCCCATCATATGGTTGGTTAATAGTCTGCTTTCTTCTTTCCTTCCTCCTTTTTTTCCTCTCCTGCCTCTTCTCCCCCTCTATTTCTTTTTATGACTGTCATATAGACTCGTGGGTGCTTGAAGAAAGGAGGGACCCAGAGCTTGGGCCAATCAGCCTCACCTTGGCCCAGCCCGCCCCTAACACTAGCATCAATTCCACTCATCTCAGGCTGAGCCACATCTCATTTTTTGGCTCAAGCTGCTATAATCCTATAGTGGAATAATAGAATATCACATAGGAAAGGGACCTTAAACACCATAAAATTCCACTCACTGATTTTTTACAGATTTTCCAGGACAATGCATTAACCTGCAGGCTGTCCCAGCTCCCAATCCTTATATCCACCTGTCAAAATGTGAAGAAATTCCTTTCATTCTCAGCAGGCAGAGGAAGACTGATGACAGGGGGAATGGCATGGTGGGGGGAGGAGCAATAGTTATGGACCTGGGGAAGGACCAACTCCATCTCTCATTATTCATGACGGGTCAACATTTCCACCTGGGCCAGGCCAGAAAAGGAACTGTTTGAGGGAAAATCCCATTCCCAACCTGGATCCCCCAAAGGTAGAGGCAGCAGCTGCACATAGGGTTGGAAAACTTCTAGGAAGAGGAAACCATCCTAGCCTTTATTACCTAATGTGTCCCCCATGCTGGGCATCCTGGACCACTCTACTTAGTGGGCATTAAAGGTGCCAGGAAGGGTAGACTCTGGACCATCTTCATCCCTCTGAAGTAGGTACCAGATGTTTCCCTATGCCTAAGCTCTGGGAAGCACTCTTGCTGAAGATCATTTCCAGCCACGCCGTGTCCAGCCATCACAACTCACCTTATTAGGAACTCAGCCTCTCTCACTCAGCCTCTTTGTATTTCTCCCTATTCTGTGTCTTTTTCTGCTGTGCTCCTATTACCCTAACCTTTCATCATCTTCTTACCAGGCATCCCTGGCTGTCACCTAGAGCTAACAGTGACTTGCCACCCCGAGCCAGGGCCATCCCAGGGCCAGGAGGATGAGATCGCCCCTGAGGAGCTCCAGAGAAGACAGTGGTCCCCACCCATGAGTTTTTCCGTTACGAACAGGCAGCTGGGGCATGGTTGGCCTCTGATGGCTTCATTCAAGGCCAAAGTCTGAAGCCCCCTCCCTTGGTCCCAGTCCAGCTCTTATCAATTCCCCAAAGGAAAACCCACTGGTTCTTGGCTCTGTGAATAGGAAGGGGCCTGCCTAATTATGATCCTGTTATCCCAAACAGCAGTGGAACAGGAGGAGCTGGGCCCCAGGAGCTCTTTAAGTCCCAGAAGAGGCCATTGAAAATGTTGGAGCAACAAAGCCCCTGCTTCCATTGCTCCCTGCCCACTCCCACCAAGTCACCTGAGGGCAGTTCTGCAGGGCCTCCTTTGTTGCTTATGGTATGGATAGCTCTTAAGAATCAGGGTGCTACCCACTTCTCTCCAGATGAAGGAAAGACATTCACAGGTCCCAAATCTGCCCTATCAGGTGTCACATAACGTGGCAAGGTGTCAGTTTACTTCTTCCACACATGTACACGTGCATGTGCGTGCTTGTGCACTTTTGGAGAGAACGTTGGTTGGCAAAAGCAGCACAGTATTAATATTTAGGGTAAGATGCAGCCTCTTATGCACCACAGTTAAATCAAGGAGAACGAACAAAATTTGGGAGCTTGAGATCTGGGACATTTAAATCCTCAGAAGGTTTGGAACAAAATAAACAGATCTAAAAATCCAGCTTTGGTGTGTATGTTGCCTACATGGGTGAAATAGTCTTAACCTGGTTAACAGCAGGAATTTTAGTTTCAGAACTGAAATCTCATTTCAAATCAAATTTATGCCAGGGTCTGTACTCCTTTTCTTCTCCCTTGTAATTGATGGGGGAACTTGAATGGGCTAGTATAGCTGGGTTATACAGCCAGGCAGCAGCCTGGAATTGAGGGTGATACAGAAGAGAGACCTATAACAATGACAAAGCTGGGAGTAACCTTACAGTCTCCCTCGTCCATACTCTGCATTGAATTTAAGTGAGGACACTGAGGCCTGTATATAAGGCACTGCAGCAGGCTCACACAGTTTGTCAGTGACAGAGCAGGCTGAAACCTTGAACTCAGGTCGACTTCCAGTCCAGTCCAAACTCCTCATTTTGCAGATGAAGAAACCAACACAAGCAGGGGAACATGACTTGCACACTTCATTCAACAACTATATAGTGAACCCATTTCCAAAAGGGTGTTGGCAGAACCAGCTCCAAGCAAAAAGAAATCTGAGCCATGTCTGAATTTTAGCATAGCCCATCTTTTCACAATTACTCTCACTCCCAACCAACACATACTTCTGGGGTTCTCTCTTCCCAAGCACTCCAGACCATGTGGCCTTGGCCATGGACAGCTGGTCCCACCTACTGCCCTTCCACCCTCAGCAACCCAAAAAGTACAAATAAAGTCCATCTCCCTATGGCCATACACTGAACAGGAGAGGGGTGGAGGAGACTGGTTTCCTTTGCAAGAGGGTGGTTTACCACCCAGCTCTTGGCTATTGTTTCTCCCCTGACTCAGTGCAGACATCCTCAAGCTGCCAGCCTCCTCATCTCTTTCCACTGAGACTAATTACTCTGTCCTGCTGCCTGGCCCCAGGCTCTCCCACCCAAGGTCTGCTGCCCCCTCAGTCACTCCCCCAGTAGCCCCAAGGCCCTAGTCTGTGTTTGGTCACTCAGGATCATTAGATTTCAAAGCTGTGGAATCCCATAATTTTTATGAGCATATGCTCTCCCCCAGGGCCTTTTCATGTCTGAAAAGGCAGCCAGCAGTTCCCTGCCACTTCACAGCAGCAGAGCAGGCCAGCTGACAGGAATTACAGGTGCCCCCAGTAAATCCCTGGTATCTGACAGCTGGTGCTTAGATAGGGTGGGTGCTGGTTTGAACCAGAGCCTTTGAAGCAAGTTCTGAATTCTAATAAGCTGAAATGTAGAGGAGACTCCAGAGGCACAAGGAAAGGGATTAGATATGCAACTCCTGCAGGGGTTGAGGAGGCTTTACTTTAGAAGGTCTTTCAAATCCTGCCTTTCAGCTCTCTCTAGTGGTCACCAGAAACAAAGTTCCATGCCTGGTTTTCAAGTCATTTCAGCAATATTTTCTAGGGTCCCGCTCTGTGTCAGGCACTTTGCTAGAACCCAGGGATTTCAGAAATGAAAGGAACAGAGGTGGAGAAGACAAAGAGAAGAAACACAAGAAGGAATCTGAACTGTCTTCTTTCCAAGATACCTTTTCTTCTGGACCCCAGTGGCCCGGAGCTTACGGACCGTAAAGCCTTTGGGGCAGGACAGGGGCCACCACGCCCCTTCCGGGATGGAGGCCTCAGCATTTCCCCCCTTCCCATCGCCCTGCGACTGGCCTACCCCGGCCACAGCCTCCCGGAAGAGCTAGGCGCTCTTCAGCGTTGGTTTCCTGCTGAGCTGGAGCGAGATAAAATTAGCCCATTGCTCACGACTAACAAGTGTCAACCCGTGTCCAGTTAGGGGGAGGGAAGGTAACCCATGGGCTCTCCTGCTGGGCCAGTCAACATGGGGACTAACAGCACCGGTACAGCGCCCCTGGCCCAGGGCATACTCGTTCACTCTGCTCTACCCGCTCCAGGGATGGGGAACTAGAAACGGGCGGGGCTACAGCTACCCTCCTTTCCCACCACACACCCACCCTACACAGCCCTCGCAACTACTGGGCCCTGGGATCCGGGAATGTGGTTGCTAACCGGTACCGTTTCCCACTATATCCCTATGTCCACCCCACACTTGGGGAATGCCTAGGGATGGAGATGGGTCTGGGGGGCCCCAGTGGCCCTGGCTGCTCTCCTGGTCCTGCCGCTGGCTTCCGGTCACTTTAAGCAGAGTGGTGGGCGGTTCCTGCCGCTCCGTGGCTCTCCATCCATTTCCCCGCCTGGGAGGGGTAAGAACCCTGGAGACGCGCCAACTGAGACTCATCTGCCCCTGCTACTCGAACGGGAATCAAGCCCACCCAGAACAAGCAAACCTTCCCTCCCAGGGGAAGTGAGTGGGAAGGAAGGCGGGAGGGCGCAGCTTTGGGCCCTGCCAACTGTCTGGGGAGCCAGATGGATAGACAGCAGCTGCGCGTGTCCTGAGCTCAGCTCCTCCTCAATCCCCCACCCGCACTACCCTGCCCGGGCCACCGCCACCAGGGATTGCAGCATCGCCGCCCCCATCGAGCGTTGGGTCCAGAGCTCTGGAGGTGATTCGGGCTGCGCAGTCCAACAACCCCCTCCCACCAGCGGCCCCCTACCAGATCTGTCCCCGAGGTCCCGAGGGCGGGGTCGACCTGCAACTACCAAGGACCTAAGTGATTCCAGGCAGGAGGCCTGCCAGGATGAGGGGGTTAGGAGCGAGAACCGCCTCCAGGAAACGCTCCGCTCTGGTCCTGAGCAGCCATCCTCCTCACCGTCCTCTCCATCCTCCAACCCCGGGCCGGCTGTCCCCATAAAATCTGTCCCAGAACTCCCGGGGGCAGCCATGCTTGCTGGTGGGAGCTCTCAGCTCAGGCCTGCTCTCCCACTACAAGGTCCCCAGATCCTACCCAAGGTGAAGGTGAGCCCCCACCAGCTGCCCTATGTTCACAGAGGTGAACTAGTGGGATTTCCTAGGCTTGAGAACCCTCCTCCAAACCTGGACAGAGCCCCAGGAATGGACCAGATTAACTCTAAGACCTGCCCTCCTCAATTTGCTCCCTACTGAACACTCTTCCACCCCACTCTCCATCAACCTGCTTCCTTCAGCCACTTGCCTAAGTGGTGGTGTAGGAGGGAGCCAGGGTAACCATCTCCACTGCCCTCCCGCACTCATCCACATACATCCTTCCTCCCACAAGTGGAGTCTTTTGAGGATCCCAGCCTTGCAGATCCTTCTGCCTTAAAGCCTGCAAAGGCCAGAGTTTCCTCCTGTCAGTCCAAGACCTTCAAGCTACCTTGCCTCCTCATTTGCCTCCCCTCCCCCATACACGTGCACAGACACGCTCCCGTCATCCTTCAGCTCCAAGAACACAAGGGCCTTCCCCCAGCATATTTGGACACAGAGACTCCCTTCAATGATAACAGGACACCTTCATCTGTGGGGGAGGGGGGCGCTCAATTTACAGTTCATAGGTGCTCACATATCTCTCATCATGCTTGACCCTCTCCCCAACCCTGGAAGGCAGCTGCTCCTGTGCCTATTTTACAGATAGGGAAAGTAAGCCCCAGAGGGGAACTGAATGCCAGTTTTCAAACTCCTTTTCCAAGGCTGTTTCCACCCCACCTCACAGAAAGTAGGGAAGTAAGCGAATCTCTCTTTTCCCTTGACTTCTCAGAAAGCCTGCTTGCTCCTCCTGGAGATAGTACCTGCGGTTCCCCAGGCCCAGCCAAGGAAGGCTCTGGGTAGTGAGTGGCACCACAGCCCCAAGATGGAGGCATGGAAAGGAGAAAAAGCTGAGCCAGAGTCCTTGTGCACCCCCTACCCACCCACCCCAGCCTCTCTCTTGGAGGGAATGGGACAGGGAGGGGAATGTGGAAGAGGAATTAGGAGTCTCTGATCTGCCTTTCCCTGGGGGTATACAACATGGTCTTCTGGGTTCCTCTCTGCCTCAAAATGGGTATAAAACTCCAAACTGAGCTCTCCTATGCCTTACTCCCTCAGTCCTTCTCTTATTATTCAATAGAACTATCATCACTGAGGGCTAATTTCCAGGGCCTTGCTAACTGCCCATAGATCCCCCAAAGGACACTTTGTCTGGTCTATTTATGAGGGGAGAGGACGTGAGGAACAGTTCCTGGGAGGTCTTGCTTTCTTGGGAAAGGATTCGTGTGTCTAAGTGGTCAACACAGCTAGCTCAGAGGCTCCCTCTCATCTAGACTTCTAGCACTTTGCCAAGCTATGGAGAGGGGATTCAGTGGGGAGGGGGGAGTAGCAAATATCATGCAATTAAGGGTAGGGGAGTTCCCAAGATAGCACCTGGGGAAAGGAAAAGTGGAGAACATGCCTAAACCCCTGACCACACACCTCACTGAGGTGGACTTGTCCTGTATATGCCTCTCAGCAACTGTGGCCATTACGCTCCTCCTCATCTACCCTGCCCCCAGCTGAGAGATTCCCTATATCTGCAGGGGAGCTTGTTGTCATCTAGCAGCCCCCACCCTTCAGTACCACATTTTTTGGTGGGCTCTAAATTCCCAGATCCCAGTAAATCCTAGCCTAAGCCTTTCCTTCAGGGTAAATAGCTTCAAGCATCCAAGCCAGGTCCCTCCAAGGTTAGGACTCACCTGTCAACCACAGTGGCTGGGCCCGGAAAGCAGGAAGAGGCAAGTTTCAAGAAAAGTCAAGTTCTAGGCAAAGCTAGTTCCAGTTCAGTAGCTGTGTACATAGTTGTAACTAGTGAACTTCAGGAGCACTTTAAACATTATAATGATAGAACACAGGGGCTACAAAGAAACTTACCTTAATTCAGTTTTTCTGGTTAACTAAGTACTTTCTTCGCAATCCTTGGTCAACACAGTTAAGGGATGTTCTCTACCAGGAGGAAATCAAAGGCCCAAAGGAGGTCAGAGGTGAAATGGTGGAGAGCTTCAGATCCAGTAATTTTCATACTGTACTCTGTGACTCTTTGGGGGATTCACAGAGGTACCTCAAAGACCACTAAAATTTCTGGGACTGGTTTTCCTTATTCCTCCAATGAAGAACAGTTTAATGCTGGATATTATATATAAAACAAACCTAAGGTGACTCTGAAAGTTGGAGAGAAGAAGGCAGACCAGGTAGGAGTGAAGACCTGAGGCAGAACCTGAGGAGTGATTCACTTGAGGTGAGTGCTGTAGGTTTCCCTTTTGCCTTACGTATCCCAGACTTGGTGATGGAGAAGCCAGAAACCCAGAAATGGCAATGGGCACTGACATAAAAAGCCCAAGGAAATTTTTTTCTCTCTAGTCAAAGAATCAGGAAAGGGACAGTCTAGAAAGACAGAAAACTTTTACACAATTGCAGTTCTACTCCAGTCAAACACCATCGACAAATTGTGGCCCCACCCCCACCCCAAGCAGCAAAGGCAAAGTGGAGAGCCTAGATTCCACCTTCATCATGCTATAACAAAGCACCTTTCCCCGCCATCACCATGGTGGTGTCACAGAAAGCCAAATATGGAGCCCAGGGTTTCATCCCAGCCATGCAGAAAAATGTAGGAAATAGTAATGAGGCGTCCCAGTTCCTTGCATCCCTGTGGGTGTCAGAGGAAGCCTAGTGGGTACCTGAACTCCAACCCCTGCAAAGCAGTAATGAGGAGCCCCTCAACACCTGGGTGTCAATGAAGGCCCAGTGGGAATCCCAGACTTCTACCTCAACTTGACAGTAATGAGGTAGTGCACACTTTCTCTCAGTGGCACACTGTTAGAGGAGGCCTGCTGAAACTACAACAAAGATCTAATATTCATGTCATCAGAGTCCCAGAAAGAGAGGAGAAAGTAAGTTGGGCTGAAAAAGTATTCAAAGTCATTATTTAATGGCAGAAAACTCCTCAAACTGGGTAAAAGACATATTCTTGTATGTTCAAAAAACTGAGCAAAACCCAAACAGGAGGAACTCAAAGAAATCTATGCAAAAACACATCATGTCAAATGTGAAAACTAAACACAAACAAACAAAGATCTTGAAAGCAGTGAGAGAAAAATGACACCTTATTTATAGGAGAAAAAACAATTAGAACGACAGTAGATTTCTCATCAGAAACCATGGACGAGAGCTAGAAGAAGTCGTAAGTTTTTCAAGTACTAAAAGAAAAGAACTATCAACCCAGAATTGTATATCCAGCAAAAAATCCTTGAGGAATTAAGAGGAAATCAAGACATTCTCAGATGACAGAGAACTAAGAAAATTTGTTACCAGCAGAATTATCCTAAAAGAATGGCTAAAGGAAGCTCTTCCAACAGAAAAGAAGTGACAAAAGAAGAAATCTTGAAATGTCAGGAAGGAAGAAAGTACAATGAAAAGAGCAAAAATACAACAGGTTTTTCTTATCATCTTGAGCTTTCTAAATTATGTTTAACAATTGAAGCAAAAACTATAACAATATCTGATGTAGCTCTCAATGTATGTAGAGACACTAAGACAATACTATAAATGGGGGATGGTGAAAAGACAAAAAAGGAGGTAAGGTTTCTACACTTCACTAAAACTGGTAAAATACCGACTCTGATAGACTGTGATAAGTTATGTACATATAATGTAATACTTAGATCAACCACTAAAGAAGCCATGCAAATAGATACCCTCGAAAATCAAATAGAATTCTAACCCACAGGAAGGCAGGAATAAAATTCATAAATGAAAGACAGAGGGAACGAACAGAAAACAAACAATAAATGTCAGAACTAGACCATAATATATCAATAATTACATTAAGTATAAATGGTGTAAATACATCAACTATAGAGATTTGCAGAGTGGATTTTTTTTGAAAGAAATATGGTTATTTAATAAACCTAATAATTAACCCTAAATACTTAAACTTTCCTGGTCATCTACTTAATCCTACATTCCTTTTAAAATTTATTTTTATTGGAGTATAGTTGCTTTGCAATGTTGTGTTAGTTTCTACTGTACAGCAACGTGAATCAGCTATATGTACACATATACCCCCACTTTTTTGGACTTCCTTCCCATCTAGGTCACCGTAGAGCACTGAGTAGAGTTCCCTGTGTTATACAGTAAGTTCTCATTAGTTATCTATTTTATACATAGTATCAATAGTGTATATATGTCAATCCCCATCTCCCAATTCATCCCACCCCTGCTTCCCCCTTGGAATCCATACATTGGTTTTCTACATATGTGTCTCTACTTCTGTTTTACAAATAAGATCAACTATACCATTTTTTTAGATTCCATATATATGTGTTAATATATGATATTTGTTTTTCTCTTTCTGACTTACTTCACTCTGTATAACACTTTATAGGTCAATACACGTCTCTACAAATGACTCAATTATTTTCCATTTTATGGCTGAGTAATATTCCATTGTATATATGTACCATATCTTCTTTATCCATTGCTCTGTTGTTGGACATTTAGGTTGCTTCCATATCCTGGCTATTGTAAATAGCGCTGCAATGAACATTGGAGTGCATGTATCTTTTTGAATTATAGTTTTTGTTGGGTATATGCCCAGTAGTGGGATTGCCAGGTCATATGGCAGTTCTAATTTTAGTTTTTAAAGGAACCCCCATACAGTTCTCCATAGTGGTTGTATCAACTTACATTCCCACCAACAGTGCAAGAAGGCTCCTTTTTCTCCATACCCTCTCTAGCATTTATTGTTTGTAGAGTTTTTGATGATGATCATTCTGATTGGTGTGAGGTGATACCTCATTGTAGTTTTGATTTTAATTTCTCTAATAATTAGTGATGTTGAACATCTTTTCATGAGCCTCTTGGCCATCTGTGTGTCTCTTTGGAAAAATGTCTATTTAGGTCTTCGGCCCATTTTTGGATTGGGTTGTTTGTTTTTTTTGCAATTGAGCTGCATGAGCTGCTTGTATATTTTGGAGATTAATCCTTTGTCAGTTGCTTTGTTTACAAATATTTTCTCCCATTCTGAGGGTTGTCTTTTCATCTTGTTTATGGTTTCATTTGCGGTGCAAAAGCTTTTAAGTTTAATTAGGTGTCATTTGTTTACTTTTGTTTTTAATCTCATTATTCTAGGAGGTAGGTCAAAAAAGATCTTGCTGCAATTTATGTCAAAGAGTGTTCTGCCTATGTTTTCTTCTAAGAGTTTTATTGTGTCTGGCTTTACATTTAGGTGTTTAATCCATTTTGAGTTTATTTTTGTGTATGGTGTTAGGGAGTGTTCTAATTTCATTCTTTTACATGTAGTTGTCCACTTTTCCCAGCACTACTTATTAAATAGGCTGTCTTTTCTCCATTGCATATTCTTGCCTCCTGTGTCATAGATTAGGTGACCAGAGGTGAGTGGGTTTATCACTGGGCTTTCTATCCTGTTCCATTGATCTGTATTTCTATTTTTGTACCAGTACCATACTGGTTTGATGACTGTAGCTTTGTAGTATAGTCTGAAGTCAGGGAGCCTGATTCCTCCAGCTCCATTTTTCTTTCTCAAGATCACTTTGGCTACTCATGGTCTTTTGAGTTTCTATACAAATTGTAAAATTTTTTGTTCTAGTTCTGTGAAAAATGCTACTGGTAATTTGATAGGGATTGCATTGAATCTGTAGCTTGCTTTGGGTAGTATAGTCATTTTCAAAATATTGATTTTTCCAATCCAGGAAAATGGTATATCTCTCCATCTGTTTGTGTCATCTTTGATATTCTTCATCAGTGTCTTATAGTTTTCTGCATACAGGACTTTTTTTCCTTAGGCAGATTTATTCCTAGGTATTTTATTCTTTTTGTTGCAATGGTGAATGGGATTGTTTCCTTAATTTCTCTTTCTGGTCTTTCATTGTTAGTGTATAGGAATGCAAGAGATTTCTGTGCATTAATTTTGTATCCTGCGAGTCGACTAAATTCATTGATAAGTTCTAGCTGTTTTCTGGTGGCATCTTTAGCATTTTCTATGTAGAGTGTCATGTCATCTGCAAACAGTGACAGTTTTACTTCTTTTCCAATTTGGATTCCTTTTATTTCTTTTCTTTCTCTGATTGCCACGGCTAGGACTTCCAAAACTATGTTGAATAAGAGTGATGAGAGTGGGCACCCTTGTCTTTTTCCAGATCTTAGAGGAAATGCTTTCAGTTTTTCACCATTGAGAATGATATTTGCTGTGGGTTTGTCATATATGGCCTTTATTATGTTGAGGTAGGTTCGCTCTATGCCCACTTTCTGGAGAGGTTTTTTTTTTTTTTATCATGAATGGGTGTTGAATTTTGTCAAAAGCCTTTTCTGCATCTATTGAGATGATCATATGGTTTTTGTTCTTCAATTTGTTGATGTGGTGTATCACACTGATTGATTTGAAAATATTGAAAGTTTCTTGCATCCCTGGGATAAATACTAGTTGACCATGGTGTATGATCCTTTTAATGTGTTGTTGGATTCTCTTTGGTAGTGTTATATTGAGGATTTTTGCGTCTACACTCATCAGTGAAATTGGCCGGTAATTTTCTTTTTTCGCAATATCTTTGTCTGGTTTTGTTATCAGGGTGATGGCGTCCTTGTAGAATGAGTTTGGGAGTGTTTCTCTCTCTGCAATTTTTTGGAAGAGCTTGAGAAGGATAGGTGTTAGCTCTTCTCTAAACGTTTGATAAAATCTGCTGGTGAAGCCATCTGGTCCTGGACTTTTGTTTGCTGGAAGAGTTTTAATCACAGTTTCAACTTCAGTACTTGTGATTGGTCTGTTCATATTTTCTATTTATTCCTGGTTCAGTATTGGAAGGTTGTACTTTTCTAAGAATTTCTCCATTTCTCCCAGGTTGTCCATTTTATTGGCATATAGTTGTCTGTAAGAGTCTCTTATGATCCTTTGTATTTCTGTGGTGTCAGTTGAAACTTCTTCTTTTTTGTTTCTAATTTTATTGATTTGAGTCCTCTCCCTTTTTTTCTTGATGAGTCTGGCTAAAGGTTTATCAATTTTATTTATCTTCTCAGAGAACCAACTTTTAGTGTCATTGATCTTTTGAATTGTTTTCTTCATCTCTATTTCATTTATTTCTGCTCTGGTCTTTATGATTTCTTTCCTTCTAATAACTTAGGGTTTTGTTTGTTCTTTCTCTAGTTGCTTTAGGTGTAAGGTTAAGCTGTTTATTTGAGATTTTTCTTGTTTCTTGACGTAAGATTGTATTGCTATAAACTTCCCTTTTAGAACTGTTTTTGCTGCATCCCATAGGTTTCGGGTTGTCGTGTTTTCGTTGTCATTTGTTTCTAGGTATTTTTCGATTTCCTTTTTGATTTTTTCAGTGATCTCTTGGTTATTTAGTAGCATATTGTTTAGCCTCCATGTGTTTTTGTTTTTACAGGTTTTTTCCCCTGTAATTGATTTCTAATCGCATAGCGTTGTAGTTGGAAAAGATGCTCAATACAATTTCAACTTTCTTAAATTTACTGAGGCTTGATTTGTGACCCAAGATGTGATCTATCCTCGAGAATGTTCCGTGTGCACCTGAGGAGGAAGTGTATTCTTCTGCTTTGGGATGGAATGTCCTATAAATATCAATTAAGTCTATCTCATCTAATGTGTCATTTAAGACTTTTGTTTTCTTATTAATTTTCTGTCTGGATGATCTATCCATTGGTGTAAGTGGAATATTTATGTCCCCCACTGTTATTGTGTTACTGTCAATTTCCCCTTTTATGTCTGTTGGCATTTGCCTTAAGTACTGAAGTGCTCCTATACTGGGTGCATACATATTTACTATTGTTATTTCTTCTTCTTATATTGATCCCTTGATCATTAGGTAGTGGCCTTCCTTGTCTCTTGTAACTGTCTTTATTTTAAAGTCTATTTTGTCTGATATGAGTATTGCTACTCCAGCTTTCTCTTGATTTCCATTTGCATGGAATCTCTTTTTCCATCCCCTCACTTTCAGTCTGTATGTGTCCCTAGGTCTGAAGTGGGTCTCTTGTCGGCAGCGTATATATGGGTCTTGTTTTTGTATCCATTCAGCCAGTCTGAGTCTTTTTGTTGGAGCATTTAATCTATTTACATTTAAGGTTCCTATTACCATTTTCTTAATTGTTTTGGGTTTGTTCTTGTAGGTCTTTTTATTTTCTTGTGTTTCCTGCCTAGAGAAGTTCCTTTAGCATTTGCGGCAAAGCTGGTTTGGTGGTGCTGAATTCTCTTAGCTTTTGCTTGTCTCTAAGGCTTTTCATTTCTCTGTTGAATCTGAATGAGATCCTTGCTTGGTAGAGTAATCTTGGTTGTAGGTTTTTCCCTTTCATCATTTTAAATATATTTTGCCACTCCCTTCTGGCCTGCAGAATTTCTGCTGAAAAATCAGTTGATAATGTTATGAGGATTCCCTTGTATGTTATTTGTTGCTTTTCCCTTTCTGCTTTTAATATTTTTTCTTTGTATTTAATTGTTGTTTGTCTGATTAATATGTGTCTCACTGTGTTTCTCCTTGGGTTTATCCTGTATGGGACTCTCTGTACTTCCTGGACTTGTTTGACTATTTCCTTTCCCATGTTAGGGAAATTTTCAACTATAATTTCTTCAGATATATTCTCCGACCCTTTCTCTTTCTTTCCTTCTTCTGGGACCACTATAATTCATATGTTGATGCGTTTAATGTTGTCTCAGAGGTCTCTGAGACTATTTTCATTTCTTTTCATTCTTTTTTCTTTATTCTGCTCCATAGCAGTGAATTCCACCATTCTATCTTCCAGGTCACTTATCCGTTCTTCTGGCTCAGTTATTCTGCTATTGATTCCTTCTAGAGTATTTTTAAGTTCAGTTATTGTGTTGTTCATCACTGTTTGTTTGTTCTTTAGTTCTTCCAAGTCCTTGTTAAACATTTCTTCTATTTTCTCGATCAGTGCCTCCATTCTATTTCCAAGATCTTGGATTATCTTTCCTATAATTACTCTAAATTCTTTTTTAGGTAGACTGCCTATTTCCTCTCCATTTATTTGATCTTGTGAGTTTTTACCTTGCTCCTTCATTTGCAACATATTTCTCCATCTTCTCATGTTGTCTAACTTACTGTGTTTGAGGTCTCCTTTCCACAGGCTGCAGGGTCATAGTTCCTCTTGGTTTTGTCTGCCCCTGGTGAGTGAGGTTGGTCCAGTGGCTTGTGTAGGCTTCCTGGTGGGAGGGACTGGTGCCTGCGTTCTGGTGGGTGGAGCTGGACCTTGTCCCTCTGATGGGCAGGGCCATTTCAGGTGTTGTGTTTGGGGATGTCTGTGAGCTTAGTACAACTTTAGGCAGCCTGTCTGTTAATGGGTGGGTTTGTGTTCCTGTCTTGCTTGTTGTCTGGCATGAGGCATCCAGCACTGGAGCCTGCAGGCAGTTGGGTGTAGCTGGTCTTGGATTTGAGATGGAGAGGTCTGGGAGAGCTCTTGCTGATTAATATTCCCCGAGGCTGGGAATTCTCTGGTGGTCCAGCATCCTGTACTTCTTAGTGCGCCCACCCTGGAGGCTCAGGCTTGACCCCTGCAAGCCACATGTCATGGCAATAAAGGGAAAAGAAGTGGGGGAAGAAAACAAACAAAAATAAAAAGAGAAACAAAATCCAAGAAAATAGCAAAGACCCAAAAACAAACAGCAACAACAAAAAAAAAAGACTAACGGTAAAAGCAAAACCAAAGAAAAACAAACACACACACACAAAATCAAAAACAAAGAAAACAGGAGAACAACCAAAGAACCAAAAAACGAAATCAAACAATTAAAAACAAAACTAACAAAAACACAAACCAAAACAAAGCAGAATGCAAACTGAAGGATAAAGCAAAGAAAAGTAAACAAACAGACAAAAACGATTTTAAAAAAGGAAAAAACACAGAACAATGAAGAAGTAAAGTAAAAATAGAAATATAAAAATAAAAAATATATTAAGGGCTTCCCTGGTGGCGCAGTGGTTGGGAGTCCGCCTGCCGATGCAGAGGACGTGGGTTCGTGCCCCGGTCTGGGAAGATCCCACATGCCACGGAGCGGCTGGGCCCGTGAGCCATGGCCGCTGGGCCTGCGCGTCGGGAGCCTGTGCTCCGCAACGGGAGAGGCCACGGCAGTGAGAGGCCCGCGTAACACAAAAAAAAAAAAAAAAAAAAAAAATATATTAAAAAGAATTTTAAAAATTAAAAAGAAAAAAAACAAACAATCCCCCCAAAATATATAAAAATGAATAAAAATAATAATTTAAAAAACCAAACAACAGAACTAATCAAAACATAAGAAAAATAATAGTAATAATAACGTTTTCATGGGGTCTCAGCTGTCAGTGTCCTTGCCCCTGCTGCGAGCCACAGCCCGCCTCCACCTCCCCAGGAGGCCCTCCAATGTCTCTAGGTTGGTCTCTGGACCTGCTGTGGGCTCTTTGGGGACAGCTCAGATTGTGATCTGGCCCAACTCCCATGTGTTCTTGCCCCCAGAGTCCAGAGCTGTCACAGTTAGACTGGTTTCATTTGTGGGAACACTCATCCATTCAGATATTCCACAGACTCAGGGTCTACTAAGCCAATTACGGGGATTTAATCTGCAGCTTGTGTGAGTGACAGAAAGATTTTTGTTCCTCTTCCTTAGTTGTCCCTCCCCTGGGGCTCAGCCGTGGTTTTAGCCCTACCTCTGGGTGTGGGCCACCCACAGGAGTCTGCTCCCAAGGCTGCCCTAGAGCACTTGGGTCTGCCTTGGTGAGAACAGGCCGTGGATGTGACACAGCTGCCTGGGTCATAGAAGCCCCAGTGACGACAGGTGCACAGAAGCTGGCAGCCATGGGTGAGAGAGATTCGGCCCTAGTGGGAGCATTTTCTAGTGCCTGGAGGCAGGCTCATGAGGGCCACACTAGCAGGGCCCTTTCCTAGTGCCGGGGGCGGGGCAGGGGCCAGCACATGGGGAGAGAGAGGCTGCAATGGTGGCTCCAGCCTCTGCGCATCACTCAACAGTGGTGCCTTGCTTCCATGGCAGTCTGGGTTTCCTCCACAGGCATTCCCAGTTGTGGATTTCCTCCCTCCTGTCCCCTCAAGTTGTCTCCTCACAGCCAACAGCAGTCCTCCCCCTGGGTTTTGCTCTCCAATCCCCACATTCCAGCTCCCAGCTCCCATGTGCACCGGTGGACACATGTCCCAGTCTGGGGCATGCAGGGCCATGGCACGGACCATCTGTGTAGCTCTCACTCTATCCTGTCTGCCACAGACCAGCTGTTTCACCCTCCTCTGACAGCCTCAGATGCTTCCTTTCTGTTCCAACCGATTTCCCCATCAGTGAGGGGTTTCCCCAGATGTGGGACCCTCTCCTCTGCTTCAGTTCCCCCCCGCAGGGGTACACGTCCCATCCCACTTCCTCTCCTCTTCTTTCTCCCTTCTTTCTTTTGTCCTACCTGGTTATGCAAGGTCCTTTATTGTCCTTTCTGGTGTCCAAGGTCTTCTGCTATTGTTCAGCTGGTGTTCTGTGAGAATTGTTCCATCTGTAGATGCATTTGTGTAGAGAGATGAACTCCATGTCCTCCTACTCCTCCACCATCTTGAAAACCCCAGAATGGATTTTTTAAATGACACAACTATATGTTGTATGCAGGAAATTCACCTCAATTATATAATGATAGGTAGGTTGAAAGTAAAAGGATGGGAAAAGGTATGCCAGTAGATGTCAGAGCAAATAAAATTACCAAGAGAGAAAAAGACAAAACATAGTGATAAAAGGGTTAGACTACCAAGAAGATATAGCAGTCCTAAACAGTGTTACAAAACAGTTGAAGCAAAAACTGAGAAAATAAAAGGGAAATAGATAATATAGTTGGTAACTCCTACACTGTGTCTCAAAAACTGATAGAAAAACTAGACAGAAAAATCAGTAAGGACATAGAAGAACTAAAAACACTATCAACCAGGGAGATCTAACCAAATTTAAGAAGCAGTCTGCCTGAAATAGAGACACAGATGTAGAGAACAAACATATGGACACCAAGTGGGGAAGCAGGGGAGGGGGTGGTGGGATGAATTGGGAGACTGGGATTGACATATATACACTAATATGTAAAAAATAGATAACTAAATAAACAATATATTTAATTTTAAAAAAGAAGCACTCTGCCTCACAACAGCAGAATACACATTCTTTTCAAGCACCCATGCAACATATACCAAAATAGACCATATCCCGAGCCTAAGACCAACTTCAACAAATTTAAAATAATTGAAATCATACATAATCTGTTTTCTCAGAATAACGGAATCAAAGTAGAAATCAAAATCAGAAAGAAAACAGGAAAATCTCTAAACAAGTAGATATTAAGAAATATACTTCTTAACAATGCATAGATCAAAGAGGAACTCTCAAAGGAAATTTTTAAAAATATATACAACTGAATGAAAATTAAAATACAACATATCACAATACATGGGACAGAGCTAAAGCAGTACTGAGAGGGAAGTTTATAGCACTGATTGCTTATTGTATAAATTAGGAATGGTTTCAAATCAATAATCTAAGTTCCTACCTCAAGAAACTAGAAAAAGAAGTGCAAAATAAACTCAAAGCAAGAAGAAGGAAGGAAATAAAAGGCAGAAATCAATAAAATTGAAAATAGGAAAGCAATAGAGGAAATCAATAAAACAAAATTTAGCTCTTTGAAAAAAATCAATAATGTTTATAAACCTCTAGTAAGAGTGAATACAGAGAGAAGATCCAAATCACCAATATCTGAAATGAAACAGGATTATATTACAGATCCTGCAGCTATTAAAAAGATAATAAGAGAATACTATGAACAACTTTTCACTTAAAACTTCAATAACTAGAAAATTGGACAAACTCCTCAAACCCCACAAGAACTCAACCAAAAGGAAATAGATTACCTGAATAATCCTATAACCATTAAAGAAATAGAATTTGTAATTTAAAATCTCCTCTAAAAGAAAAGCCTACATGGATTCATTGGAAAATTTTACCAAACGTCCGAAGAAGAATTAACAGCAATTTTACACATTCTATTCTAGAAAACTTAAGACAAAAAAACACTTCCCGGGCTTCCCTGGCGGCACAGTGGTTAAGAATCCGCCTGCCAATGCAGGGGACAAGGGTTCGAGCCCTGGGCTGGGAAGGTGCCACATGCCGTGGAGCAACTAAGCCTGTGCACCACAACTACTGAGCCTGCACTCTAGAACCCACGAGCCACAACTGCTGAAGCCCACGCACCTAGGGCCCATGCTCTGCCAAAAGAGAAGCCACCTAATGAGAAGCCTGCGCACCACAATGAAGAGTAGCCCCTGCTCGCTGCAACTAGAAATCCCACATGCAGCAACAAAGACCCAATGCAGCCAAAAAAAAAAAAAAAAAAAAAAAACTTCCCAACTGATTTTATGACGACAGCATTACCCTGATATTAAAACCAGACAATACAAAAAAATGAAAACTATACACCAATATCCCTTATGAATATAGATGCAAAATTCCTCCACAAAATATTATCAAGCCAAATCCAATAATATAAAGAATTGTGCACCATGCCTAAATGGGATTAATTCCATGTATATAATGCTGTTTCCATATTTGAAATTCAATCAATATAATGTACCATATCAATAAATTAAAGATGAAAAATCATATGATACTATCAATTGGTGCAGAAAAAGCATTTGACAAAATACAACACTAATTTATGATTACGAGCTCTCAGAAAGTTGAGAATGGAAGGAAACTACTTCAATTTGATGAAGAGCATCTACAGCCAACATCATACTTATTAGGAAATATTCTATCCTTTCCTGCTAATACCAGGAACAAGACAAAGATGCCCGTTCTCACCACTGTTATTTAACATAGTACTGGAAATTCTAGCCACTGCAATAAGACAAGGAAAAATACCTAAAATGTATACAGATTGGAAAGGAAGAAATAAAACTGTATTTGCAGATAACAGGATTGTCTATATAGAAAATCCCAAGGAATCTACAAAAACCTTACAGAACTAATAAGTTTAGCAACATCACAGTAGACAAGATCAACATACAAAAATCAATCACATTTCTATATACTATCAATGAACATGCAGACACTGAAGTTGAAAGCACAGTAATATTTATAATCATTACACAGAAAATGAAATACTTAGGTATACACTTAACAAAACATGTACTGAATCTGTATGCTGAAAATTTCAAAATGCTAATGAAAGAAGTCAAAGAAGAGCTAAATAAATCAAAAAGCATACTCTGTTCATGGATTGGAAGACTCAACATAGTAAAGATGTCAATTTTCCCCAAACTGATAGTTTTAACTCAATTCCTTTCAAAATCCTAGCAAGATTTTTTTTGTAAAAATGGACAAGATTATTCTAAAATTTATATGGAAAGATAAAGGAATAGAATAACTTCTTTGAAAAGCAATAATAAAGTGGGAAGAATCACTCCATCTTATTTCAAGACTTATTATATAGCTATAGTAATCATGACTGTGTGGTATTGGTAGAGGGCTAGATATATATTGGGTTGGCCAAAAAGTTCGTTCAGATAAGCTCTTATGGGACTAAAAGAACGAAATTTTTGGCCAACCCAATAAAGCAATGCAACAGAATAGAAAACCTTGACATAGCCCCACACAAGTATGATCAACTGAATTTTGACAAAGGTACAAAAGAAATTTATAACCTTTTTAACAAATGATGCCAGAGCAATTGGATATCCATAGGCAAAAAGAATCTCAACCTACTAAATATCATGCCTTATACAAACATAAACTCAAAATGGATCATAGATTTAAATGTAAAATGCAAAACTATAACACTTTTAGAAGAAAACATAGGAGAAAATCTTCAGGACCTAGGGCTTGGAGAGGAGTGTTTTAGACATGACATCAAAAGTACAATCCATTCTGAGGGTTGTCTTTTCATCTTGTTTATGGTTTCCTTTGCTGTGCAAAAGCATTATCATACAACCCAGCAATCCCACTACTGAGCATATACCCTGAGAAAACCGTAATTCAAAAAGAGTCATGTACCAAAATGTTAATTGCAGCTCTATTTACAATAGCCAGGACATGGAAGCAACCTAAGTTTCTATCAACAGATGAATGGATAAAGAAGATGTGGCACATATATACAATGGAATATTACTCAGCCATAAAAATGAATGAAACTGAGTTATTTGTAGTGAGGTGGATGGACCTAGAGTCTGTCATACAGTGTGAAGTAAGTCAGAAAGAGAAAAACAAATACCGTATGCTAACACATATATATGGAATCTAAAAGAAAAAAAAAAGGTCAGAAGAACCTAGGGGCAAGATGGGAATAAAGACGCAGACCTACTAGAGAATGCACTTGAGGACACGGGAGGGGGAAGTGTAAGCTGGGACAAAGTGAGAGTCGTAGTGTATATATGTACATATATACACTACCAAATGTAAAATAGATAGCTAGTGGGAAGCAGTCGCATAACACAGTGAGATCATCTCGGTGCTTTGTGACCAGCTAAAAGGGTGGGATAGGGAGGGTGGGCGGGAGGGAGACGCAAGAGGGAAGAGATATGGGGATATATGTGTATGTATAACTGATTCACTTTGCTATAAAGCAGAAACTAACACACCATTGTACAGCAATTATACTCCAATAAAAATGTTTTTTAAAAACCCAAAAAATCCCAAAAAACAAGTATCAGGTACAAAGAAAAAAAGAAGAGTACAATCCATAGGAAAAAAATTGATAAATTGGACTTTATGAAAAGTAAAATCTTGCTCTGCAGAAGAGTCTGTTAAGAGGATAAAAAGACAAGCTACACACTGGGAGAAAATATTTACAAACTGCGTAGCTAACAAAGACTCATATCCAGAATATATAAATAAAACTCAACAGAAAAAAAACCCCACAAACAATTCTGTTAGGAAATAGGGAAAAGATATGAAGAGACATTTTACCAAAGTGGATATATGTTTGGTAAATAGTCACATGAAAAGATGTTTAACATTTCTTGCATTAGGGAAATACAAACTAAGATTATGATGAGATACCATTATATATTTATTAGAACAGCTAAAATAATAAATGGTGACAATACCAAATGCTGGCTGGGATGTGGAGAAACTGAATCTCTCATATTGCTGTGGGAATGTAAAATGTTACAGCCACTCTAGAAAATAAGTTGGCACTTTCTTAAAAAGCTAATTATACATTTACCATGAGACTCAGCAATTGCACTCCTGAGAAATGAAAACTTATAAAGTTTCTACGTACAACTTATAAAGGTCCACATAAAACCTCTACACAATTGTTCATAGTATTATTTGTAATAGCCAAAATCTGGACACAACCAAAATGTCCTAAAATAGATGAGTATTTAAAGGGTAGTACATCTATACAATGAAATACTACTCAGTAATAAAAAGGAACAAATTACTGATACATGCAACAACTTGGATGGATCTCAAGGGTATTACGGTGAATGACAAAAAGCCAATTAAAAGGTCACATGCTGTATGATTCCATTTATATAACATTCTTGGAATGACAAAATTATAGAGATGGAAAAGAGATTAGTGATTGCCAGGGGTTTAAAGGTGGTGGTGGGAAGCAGGTGTGATTCTGAATATAAATTGGTAGTACAAGGGAGATCTTTGGGGTGATAGAATAGTTCTATATCTTGATAGTTGTGCTGGTTATATGAATCTACATATGTGATAAAATGGCTTAAAATTACACATGTACATTGTACCAGTATCAATTTCCTGGTTTTGATACCTGGTTTTGTGCTACAGTTACCTAAGATGAAGTTAATGAGGAAAACTGGGTGAAGGGCATATATTACCTCTCTCTACTATCTCTCCAATTTCCTGTGAATTTATAATTATTTCAAAAGTAAAAAATTTAAAACTTGAGTTAGCTGGAAAAAACTTATCCAAATCCCTTATTTTACAAATAGGGAAACTAAGATGCCAAAAGGGCAGGTGACTGCCCAATGTTTCAGAATTAGTTGGTGTAGCACTGAGACCTTGCAACCTTTATTACTGTCCTGAGATCTATCTTTCTTTGGGACTCTCAAAACTCAACTTTCACCAGTGTACTTTCCAACGTTGACTTCCAACGCCCACAGTTCCATTGCATTCTCTTATATCAGAGTTCTAGTTTTTCTTGCGGGTCAGATTTCCCTTAAGAGTCTTCCTCCTTACTGGCTTTCCCCCCTCTAGATGGCTTAACCTTTTTTAGCAGCCATATACTTAAATATTTATTGCTAAGGTGGATTTTTTAACCCTTACTCCTAACTCTTCACACTAAGCCTTAGGATCCGGCTTAGTCATGTTCAAGATTTCTTAGAAGCTTCTTGCCTATTTTATGATCTCCTCTGTTGAGAAATGGCCCACTCATTAACTGGGTCTAGTAGTTCAAATCCACTGTTGATCACTATATGGTACCACCTAAAAAAATAAAGGAGGATATTCCACGTAAAACAAGTGCCTATAAAATATTCAGATTGAGATGCCCCATAAACAACTGGGGTGGGGGGAGGGGGAAAGAGTGTCTAAATTTCGAAGGAGAGATCAGACCTTAGAGATATAGGTTGATGAGTCATCAGGGTATGGAGAATAGTTAAAACCATGGGGAAATTTCTTCTGTAATAAGATAAACAATTCTTACATAAAGGAAAAATACCACGGGGGTGAGTAAAGTCAAACAGTGTTAACTAGAGAAGAACAAAGGGTCTAACGGTGCTTTTTTCTTTGAACTATGATCTCTGATGGTTGAAGCCTTGAACTGTTCCCAAGCACGTTGAGGAAAAGTAGCAGGCCTTTGTGTGATGGGGCGGTAATGCGAGGAGGGGTTCCCTCTGGATGAATTGTTTCAGCATTTTTTTGTTTTTGTTTTGTTTTGTTTGTTTTTGTTTCTTGTGTTTTCTTGCGGTACACGGGTCTCTCACTGCTGTGGCCCCTCCCATTGCGGAGCACAGGCTCTGGATGCACAGGCCCAGCAGCCATGGCTCACGGGCCCAGCCGCTCCGCGGCATGCGGGATCCACCCAGACCGGGGTACGAACCCGCGTCCCCTGCATCGGCAGGTGGACTCTCAACCACTGCGCCACCAGGGAAGCCCTGTTTTTGTTTTTTTGCTGGCTGTCTCTGACCTAGAAGTACCTTCACTCCTTTTAGAAGAACAAAGGAAAATCGCAGTTCATCTCAGACCTGGGGATGCTGATTACAAACATAAAGCTGCTAAATACAGTGTCTAAAATGTTGCTAAAAGATACCTGAGGGCTGCTGCTCCTAGTGAAGAGGACCCCTAAATTATAGGAGAGGGGAAACAGAAGAAATTCTAGGTAAGATTTTGGGAGTCACTGGTTTCTGACAAAAGCTTTTGCTGGGCCCTTAGCAATCCACACTTTCCACATTTCTTTTCTTTTTCAACTGTAGCAAAGATTTCTTTTTTAAGCGTCACTCAGCATATGTGGAATCTTTGTTGAGCCACATGCAAGTTTTAAAAGAAGCATGCAAGTTTTGCCACTTATCCTATTTTACCAGCAGATTTTGGGGTTTTTCTTGTTTTGTTTTTGTTTTTGTTTTGGCTGCTCTGCACGGCTTGCAGAATCTTGGTTCCCTAACCAGGGATTGAACCCACGCCCATGGCAATGAAAGTGCAGAGTCTTAACCACTGGACCACCAGGGAATTCCCTGGAGGGTTGTTTTTTAGATTGTGGGGTTTTTTTTCATTTGTTTTGCACCTGGTATATCTAGTTACTTGCCTATCCAGGCCCTGCTGTAGCCTCTAAATAGCGGCTAGATGCTGAATAAGCAAAAAAAAAAAAAAAAAAAAGTTGCCATAGCAACAAATCTTTAGCCATTGATTTGTTGCTTCACAGGCAATTAGGTATAATCCTAGTTTACCTGGTAAAGCAGGTGCCTATTACATGGGCTTTTTGGGTTTTTTTTTCCTGCTGTCTCATAATGGACAGGTCCCATCTTATTCTAGAAAAACTGTGTCTGTACCCTGCCTGTCTCCTTCATACACCTAGTAGACTTCTTTGAGTATCCAAAGAACATTGGGAAGATGCATTCCTCTTTACTGAAGCTGGTTTCCCAGACCACAAGCTCAATGCTTTTTAAACACCTCAAAATTAGACGTACAGGGACTTCCCTGGTGGTGCAGTGGTTAAGAATCTGCCTGCCAATGCAGGGGACACGGGTTCGAGCCCTGGTCTGGGAAGATCTCACATGCCGCAGAGCAACTAAGCCTGTGTGTCACAACTACTGAGCCTGCACTCTAGAGCCTGCAAGCCACAACTACTGAGCCCGCGTGCCACAACTACTGAAGCCCACGCACCTAGAGCCCGTGCTCTGCAACAAGAGAAGCCACCGCAATGAGAAGCCCGCACAGCGCAACGAAGAGTAGCCCCCACTTGCCGCAACTAGAGAAAGCCTGCATGTAGCAACAAAGACCCAACACAGCTTAAAATTTATTAATTTTAAAAATTAGATGTACAGATTTCACAGCCATTGGAGGTTGGCTCAGCCACCTCTCCCACGCTAGGAAATGCTGCTTTCCTATCTTATTAATATCTCAGTAGAATGTCCCTCCCATTAAAGTGCTAGGGAATTTCCCTACGTGATCGCTAAGCTTCCCAACAAAGTAGGCATCATTAGTCCCGCTTTGCAGAAAGGAAAATTGAGACTCAGAGAAGATGTGTCATCTAAAACCACACAGCTTGTAAGACGCATATGAATCTAACTGGCTCTTAAACCTGTAGTCTTTTCACTGCACCTTTAGGTCCCCAAATCACCTCTCCCATGGGCCATTTGCTCAATAGGATCATTGCTGCTCATTACTGGTAAGATCCTGAACACTTATATTGCCTGTTTTTATGCATGAATATATTTATCCTTATACTGCCTCTTAAAGTTCCTAGGGCCGTGTGTCCTTATCCAGACACAATTCTAATTATTCAGGTGGATCTCCAGGTGAATAGATTCTTCTGAAGGAACAAAGACAGAGGGAAGTTTCAGTGGGGGAAAAGCTGTGAGGAGGTAATCTTCCTAGGCAAGTGTCTTTCTTGCACAGGACTAGGGTCCACGTCAAATATGCTATTTGCAGGACACTTTGTCTCATCATCTTAGGGCAAGGTTAGAATCAGCAATTGAACTAGGGCCTTTTCCCAAAACTTGTTGCTTAGCCTGAGGAGATACTTCTGCAAATGAGCCAGGCTCCATGTGCACTCACCTACAGCCCTGAACATCTCTGGACTTGGCTGGGTCCAGGGGGATTGTGGCTACGAAGTCACCATTAGACCCATCCCAACAGTTAGTGGTGGCATGGCAGAGAGATGACATAGTAGGACCTACTAGACTAGGGAAGCAATGTATGCCACCATAACAAGCAGAAAAGGAGCCAGTTTCCATGTAGCTTGGCCCAATTCCCATGCGGTAGCCCAGAACTGCCTTTCCTTTGACCCTATTTCCTTTGGCCCTTTGCTTCTATATCTGAAACCCAGACGATGAACTAGTAACTTGGACACTGAGGTTGAGACCCCTTTTCCCATGGTTAGGTTAGGGCCCTATATCCAATCAATAAGTGGATTCTTTCAATCCAGAGTCTCCAGTTTTTCAGCTCTTGGGATGGTTTGAATGTAGACCTGCCTAGATGCAGGCAGCTGAACTGGGTGACTGTCACTCATAAAATGCCAGGGAATAATAGCTAATCCATAAATGTATGTTAACTTTCCTAGATTCATCTGAGTTTGCTGAATTTAGCCTACACATCAGTAAAATCACTGACAAGTAAAGAAGTCACCAAGAGGCATCCAATGAAAAGGATCTGATCTGAACAGTCAGCTCTTGAAAAAATTAACCCGGTTGTCTCTTTGGTTCATTTTATGGACAACACTGCCCTCTACAGGTATTAGAAACGAAAACAGAGCAATGCAGGCACAGTTTTCAGTGAGAAGAGCTTGTTCCACTTCATTTGTGGCATTGGGTTCCATTACCTGAGGATTTCTCAGTGATGGCAGAAAAGGGTCATTCGAATCAGATTAGAATAAAATAACACAAAGAGCCAAATTGTTAGGAAAACAAGGAAAGATAAGTGAAAAGATTAGAGCACTACAGAGCCATCTCCAGGGTACTGTGGACTCAGCTTCCCAGCACTTACACTTGGAAGGAGAGGGGCAGGGAAGAGAGAGTCTTCTCTGGTATCATGGAACTTGCAGCAGCCACCCTAGAGTCATATCTTTGATTTTGCCACTTAGGAGTTAAAGTCAGCACTTCACTCCCATGATCAAGACCCCAACATCTTCTCATCTCGGAATAAAATCCTATCTCCCTTCCCTGGACTATAAAACCCTCATGAACTGGCCCTTACGTATCTCTTACAGCTTCCCCCCTCCAACATTGCTCCTTCTCCTCCCTCTAAATAATGAGCAGAGCTCATTTTCTGGGACTGGAATGTTCTGCTTCCTCTTCATTCAGTTCTCAGCTTGTGTCACCTCCTCAGAAAGGTCTTCTACAACCACCCTATTCCATCTCAGTCACAATCACATCACACCATTTTATTTTTTTTCCCAGCATTTGGTCACTGTCTTCATTTATATTTACAAATGTATCTGCCTCTCCCTACTAGAATGTAAGCTCCATGAAGGCAAGGGCCTTTGTCTTGTTCACCATTGTATCCTCTACACCTGGAATGGTACTTGGGACATAGATTCCAATGAAAAAATATTTTGATGACCAGTACTAGCAGTGGGACCTGGAGCATATCATTTAAATTCTGATTTTATTTCAGGGATAAAATGCAAATATCCAATTGCCCCCCTATTGTTATGAGTATCAAATAAGAAGAAAAACGTGGGGAAAATAAAGCCTAGTCCAGTGACCCATAAACAGATAGATATTCAAGACACCTATTGGTCTATTCATCAATCCATAGCCATCTCTCCTTCCCTCTTCCTTTCAGGGCCATGCTGACAGTTCACATTAACCTTTCAGTGCAATCAAAGTGTGTATACAGTACTGGTGATTGGAGGGTGGATGCTGTAAATCACAGCGTGCTTTCAACTGGGTCCCACAGTACCTCTCCGAAACAGTTGTAAGTAGATATTTCAGTCATCCACAAAGATGTCAGGGTTAGGAATTTTGCCCACTCGAGTTTCTAGGCTGATTTATAAACGGGCATTTTAAAGAGAAAGTAAGGCCTAAGCCAGGCATAGTTAATATATGCTGGACAGTTAACTTATAAGGAATTCAAAATCAAATGCACCAATAGCGTGAACTGAAGGGAACACTTTGGGGTGGGGTGGGGGAAAGAACAAGAATGGCTTCTGCAAATGACAGGCTCTTCAGTAAGTGGTGTTGGGAAAACTGGACAGCTACATGTAAAAGAATGAAATTAGAACACTCCCTAACACCATACACAAAAATAAGCTCAAAATGGATTAAAGACCTAAATGTAAGGCCAGAAACTATCAAACTCTTTAGAAGAAAACATAGGCAGAACACTGTATGACATAAATCACAGCAAGATCCTTTTTGGCCCACCCCCTAGAGAAATGGAAATAAAAACAAAAATAAACAAATGGGACCGAATGAAACTTCAAAGCTTTTGCACAGCAAAGGAAACCATAAACAAGACGGAAAGACAACCCTCAGAATGGGAGAAAATATTTGCAAATGAAGCAACTGACAAAGGATTAATCTCCAAAATACACAAGCAGCTCATGAAGCTCAATATCAAAAAAACAAACAACTCAATCCAAAAATGGGCAGAAGACCTAAATAGACATTTCTCCAAAGAAGATTGCCAACAAACACATGAAAGGATGCTCAACATCATTAATCATTAGAGAAATGCAAATTAAAACAATGTGATACAATGTCGTATCACCTCACACCGGTCAGAATGGCCATCATCAAAAAATCTATGAACAATAAATGCTGGAGAGGGTGTGGAGAAAAGGGAACCCTCTTGCACTGTTGGTGGAAATGTAAATTGATACAGTCACTATGGAGAACAGTTTGGAGCTTCCTTAAAAAACTACAAATAGAACTACCATACGACCCAGCAATCCCACTACTGGGCATACACCCTGAGAAAACCGTACTTCAAAAAGAGACATGTACCACAATATTCATTGCAGCTCTATTTACAATAGCCAGGACCTGGAAGCAACCTAAGTGTCTGTTGATAGATGAATGGATAAAGAAGATGTGGCACATATATACAATGGAATATTACTCAGCCAGAAAAAGAAACGAAATTGAGCTATTTGTAGTGAGGTGGATGGACCTAGAGTCTGTCATACAGAGTGAAGTTAAGTCAGAAAAAGAAAAACAAATACCATGTGCTAACACATATATATGGAATCATAAAAAAAATGGTTGTGAAGAACCTAGGGGCAGGACAGGAATAAAGACACAGACATAGAGAATGGACTTGAGGACACGGGGAGGGGGAAGGGTAAGCTGAGACGAAGTGAGAGAGTGGCATGGACATATATACACTACCAAATATAAAATAGATAGCTAGTGGGAAGAAGCCGCATAGCACAGGCAGATCAGGTCTGTGCTTTGTGCCCACCTAGAGGGGTGGGATAGGGAGGGTGGGAGGGAGGGAGATGCAAGAGGGAAGAGATATGGGAACATATGTATAACTGATTCACTTTGTTATACAGCAGAAACTAACACGCCATTGTAAAGTAATTATACTCCAATAAAGATGTTAAAAAAAAAAAGAATGGCTTCTCCAGCTTTTTTTTTTTCCAAGTGATTTTGACTTCAGACTTAAAAAAATAAATAACGGAGAAAGGGCCCAGTCAGTGCCCATATTTGTACAAGGGCTGTTAGATAACATCACTAAATGAAGTTTGGAATATATTTCTATTTAGTAGATTAGGCTGAATGATTTTCCTATTTAAAAATGTAGATGTTACTGGTCCCCACATGTGGAGAAAAAGGATTACCTTGGATGCCAGAGAAGATGGTATTAATTATTAGGGAAGTGTTCTTTTTAATTTGAGCAATAGGGCAGAATTTGGGCTTAGTTGCCAAGTTGGGCTCTCCTTAGGAACAATCCTGTACCTTCGTGCTAACAGAGCCTCAGACACTGTTCCATTCTTTTCCTTCTCCCAGGAAAGGGCAGGGCCAAGACAAAACAGAATGACCAGAATGACTCTTCCGTAATTTTCACCTTTAATCTAGAGGGGCTACACCCAAGATTCTGAAAGAAGCTGGGTGATGTGCTCCTCTGGCTTCTTCCAAGTAAGCAGTCTGACTCACGTGCTAGAGAGAGGTTTGTCACCCATGCTAGAAACTAACATCCATCCTGTACTACTAAGTGGGTTTTCAGATTCTTAAATAAAAAGGCCACAGAAAATATATTCACACAGAAAATGTAAGTAAAGCCAAGCCAAATGAATCAGTTTTTAAAACCTCAATTCCAAAAGCTCTTTCTTCACAGGAGTTAATATTTCACTTCATGTTGCCAAACAAAACAAACTTTCAGCAATGGCATCAGAGAGACTTGGTGTAGGGAAATACTTTCACTGAGGCTGAAGTTTGATCTGGTAGCCTCTGTTCTCATGTTAACTTCCCCCTTCCATTCCAAGAAACTCATTTAAGCATATATATTATCAACACAAAGTAGAAACAGATTGTAAATCCAGGTTAGCAGTTTCTACCCTATGCCAGGAGTATTCAAACGCAGCTTTCAGATTATAGAGCGACTGCTTGAAAATTATTTGTATTATTTTAACATAACTAAGAGAATCCACATTAAACTTTGGGTGCTGGTTCCTGCAATAAGTAAACGTAACAATTGCTATTTATTAGCTGCTACATAATGCTGGAGTTGTGATGGGCTTCCCTAACCTTAATCATAAAAGCCCTCAACCAGCTAAGTAAGGTCTTTTGCTATTGTTAATGGTTAGACTTCAAGCTTTGGTAGGGAGTGTATTCTTTTAACCTCAAAAGGGGAGGAGAAAGATGGTAGTTTTGTAAGCTTGGATAGACACTCTAAGCCACAGCTTTGACATGCAAGTAAAAGCGTGATGCCTATTTAGTTCTAGGGTAGTGTGAGCAGATAGGGTGTGCATATCTACAGGTGAACTTTTAAAACATATCACCATTTGCATCCCACCCACTTTAATCACTCTCTCCCATACTGTTCTAGAACTGCACTGTTCAATATGGTAGCCACTAGCCACTTGTTGCTGAGCATTTGGTGTCCAAAATGAGACATAGTATACGTGTAAAATAGCAGATTTTGAAGACTCAATATGAAAAAAACCCAATGTAAATATCTCTAATAATTTTTATATTGATCACATGTTAAAAGAGTTTTACTTTATTGGGTTAAATAAACATATTAAAATTAATTGCAACTCTTATCTTTATTCCTTTTGTAATGTAGCTGCTAGAGATTTTTAAATTACACGTGACTTGCATTATATTCCCACTGGACAGCACTATTCTAGAATATCTGGTACAGATAGGGGAAACTGAATTTTTTTAAAAGTAGGTACATCACAGTCAGCAACACTGTCCACTGAGAAATTCAGCAATATTTTCAGAGGCTTCGGGTCCCCATCCTGCCAAAAACAAGGGGAAGAGCACCTCGGACCACCACAATGCCTAGCACATAGTGCAAGCACAATACATATTTACCTATTAGCTGAGGAAACAAACTCTAAATTCAGATGAGCCCTTGTTCACTCTGTTACTCCTCACTGCTCCCCTCAAATATCATTTGCATGGGGATGGATAATTATGCTATGTGTATCTTTTAAGGTTTTTGTAATACTTTACTTGTCTCCCCACTGAACGCCTGCTCCTTGTGAGTAGGGATTCTATTTCTCCCTGTGTTTAAATGTTGAATGAGGCGTGATAATCAAAGCACTCACCTAGGCAGCCATTTACTTATCCTAAATCTATTACTTGAACTGCCTTGTTTGTGATTGCTTTCATAACACACAGTATTTTTCTGAATATGCTTAAGGGTGGCAATCTCCATCCACTGAGAAAAAGATAATTCTTTGAAACAGTCAAGACTCATCTCAAGGATGACAACATGAACAAACTGAAGAGGGCTGCTTCTCTCAGTTGCTCACAAGTTCCAAGTATCTTCTGAGCAAGCATGACATTCTTGGAATGCCTATGGTTGCCCAAGGCAACTTTCAAGGGCATTAACTTGGATGCCAATAAAACTGGCTAGCACACTAAGAAAAAAAGCTACAATTTTTTTCTAGTCATTTCATATTTCAAATCAAGTCATAACTGGGGCCAGGAGCACATTTAATGAGGCTGAGATGACCATTAACATTAAAGATTTCTACAACACATTCCAGCCTCCTTCCAAATTTTTGGAAGTGAAACACCTTGCTACACATAGCGCTAAGGTGTATTTAGTAATGCCCAAAGTGATTTACAGAATTTACAATATATGATCTTTCATCCTTCTCAGACTTGCCCTTTGAGTTTTCCTTGGCAAACTACCAAAAACCAATGTTTATTCTAAGAAATCATACCTCATAAGTAATTACTCTAGGACTTGAGATAAATATTTTAAAAAACAAATTAGGGCCCATATTATGGCAGCAGGATTAAAAAGCACAATGAAAATAAGCTCTGGAATCAGAGATCAGACTTGGAAATACTCTGCCACTCATTATGTGACCTTGGGCAAATTACCAAATGCCAGTATCTCAGTCACATCATTTATAAAACAGGGTGGTAATAATAAACCTCAGAATAACTGAGGATTAACTTATAGTACTTAATAAAACACCTGACAGCAATGAGAAAAAAATTAGCTGTTTTTAATATAGCCATTAGTAATCCATTTGCAAGGTCTTAAATTTAAATATTGCCTGAATTCAAAGAAACTGGACCCTAGCTTTCATTTCCTGTTTTTTAAATGACCATTAAGAGTATAGCTATAATCCACTCTGATTTATCAAATCCTCTGTTCTAGGTAATGGTCCTTTTCACTAAATTTCCCTCAACATGATGCCTGTATATTGGCTTACTTTGTTGTCTAGAATGTGAACTATTCAGTGGTGTTGGTGTTCTTGAGTTTCAAAGAATAGAATCATGAACGACACTAAAAGTAAAACCCTGGGAAGGTCATGGGGAAAAGAAGAGCTGACCACACCAACAATCCCGAGCAACTGTGTTCCTATGCCAATGATAGGGCTCTGTAGGCACTAGAGGAAATGAAATGGTAATAAAATTCACCATCAGCTAAATGAATACCAGTACCAAGGGGAACTCACATCCAGGTATCAGAATGTGATGACCTACTTAGAAACAAAGACTCTTAGTGGCTTAGGCAACATGTTTAAGAGATTGGAAGTAGGGATGGAAGACAAAAGCTGTGTCAGCACACATGCACACCTAGACAAGTTTTTGTATTTACAGAGATCAAGCAAGGGAGTGGTCAGGGCAATGGTGAGAATACAAGAAACAGCAAAGATGCACCTACTTAAAATGTCGTTTACACAAATCTTTCCCGGATTCTTATATAGAAAGAGTTTAATCTTTTGTTTTACCACTGAAAGATTAAGCCATTAAATTACATGATACGGAAGTTATATTCCATAAACCAGTACCTGCCCACACTCAGTGAGGGGAATCAAAATCAAGGTTGCACTGTAATTCTACTTGACTCTAAAAACCACATCTGACATTGGTGTGAAGCAACAGAACCTTTATCAGATCCCCCTTTTAAAAGAAAAACCCAAGGAGAGATGATCAAGCACAAATGATCACTTCATGCATTTTATTGATAGTCTATATTTTAAATCTGCAGTATGACATCTTACATAGGGAAAAAGCTTCTTCCTAAAAGATAACTATTAATAATCAAACCAGCTTTAGTATGACTGACCTTTCAAGGTCTTGTTTTGCATTAAACAAGTTAACTTTTAGCAGGTGTAAAGCACTGTACAAAAAAAAAAAAAAAAAGAAAAAAAAGAAAAAGGAAACTGGGTACATTCTCAAAATTTAACACAGGGCTTCCCAACCAGGAGTCTGCTGGATAGATATTGGAGAAGGGTGTTATGTTCAGGTTTAAATTGAAAGAAAATGAGAAACCAGATAAAGCAAACCAACCAAATTCACTTCACTTTGTGCTCCTTTCTGCTTTTTTGAAAGTCTCTCCCAGAGGTCAGGAAGCCCTGGTATAACAATCACTTTAGTCTTTACAGAACATACATTTATGTGCTTCATGTTCAAAGACATAAAGGCAGCCTTTGTTACTGTTCCCCCTCCAAATCCCCTCAGGTTATTATAGGCTTCAGAAAGCTTTCCAAAATTGCTGCCCAGTTCTTTATCTGAATCTAAGTAAACATCTATACCAAAGCAGCTCTTCCTGGGAGAAGATAAAACAGGCACAGATACATAACCAGGCCAATTGCGTACCTACTCAACTTGATACCTGATCACATGGCCCTACATCTTTAAAAGCAGCACCAGGGACAAACGGAGCCATCAAGAGGTAAAATCCAAACATTGGACAGTTAAAACACAAATCACTCAGTTAAAAGAACGTTAGCAAAGGGGCACTCAACAGAGTTAAGGCTGGACAGCTGGTTCAGCCATACCTTGGTATTAGGATAAATCTGCAAGATGAGGAACTGATAGAGGAACCCTGAAATAACTAGGCACAGTGGTATGACGGGGTTCACTTTCACTGCATGTCTTTAAGATATCACTCAATCTAAGTAACTATAAAGCAGCTTGGGGGTCTTGAGTAAACAAATCCTAATCAAAAATAAGTATCTCTGAGTGTTGAAGGGTGTGCCTATTTTCTTCAAATTTGAATTAAAATACCTATGTAGACATGAAAATAATCGTAAAACTGATACAAACTTGTTATTCCTTGAGAGTCCAACAGCTCAGTAACAGCTCAATTCTATACTGTATTTTAGATACAAAATGGAGTTACTTAAATCAAGTGAGATTGCTTACTTGTTGGGAATATTAGTATTTTAGAAATGTTCCAGTTAGGAACTCATTTCAGAATGCTAAAAATTGTAAAGGGCAGGTACGTAACTCACAGCTATTTCTTAGTTGCTTATTAAAAATCTGATTTAAAAATAACTGAAATACTAGTTACTTGGATCTTGCACTTTAATTTTCCAAATGAAGCATGTTATAAGTTGACTTACATTTTCAAATGTTTTTTCAAAAGCGCACAATTTACTCGTTAACTCAATGAATTACAACACTGTTACTGAATATTACACATACTGAAGAATTATACTAAGGGGAAAAAAACGCCTGACACTTTAACATGTGCCTTATCAGTCTCTTGCATTACTAAGGTACAGAATACTTTAGAAAGTAGCAATCAGCAGTCTTATAAGACAACAAAAGTGCCCTGCACACGTGGCTTCTATGTATTTAATATTGGTAATACATTTGACAGGGAAGCCAGTAAGGTAAAACTTAAAAACTCAAATAAGGCAGATTACAAGTATTTTTCGTTCACAAAAGAACAAAGAAATGGGGTGAAGTAAAGGGAGGAATAAAAATATCTTCCATCTTTAAAAGTATCAACAACCACCACAAGGTGCCACTGTATTCTAGCAAGCTGTAAAAATGGCCACTCACCTCCCTATCACATGGGTATTTTGCGAACTGCCAAAAGTTATGGCTGATGCTTGACCCGTTTTATGTCGTGGACATCTGGGAAGCAGGTGATTAAATACAAAGTATATTAAGTGATAACCCTTCATAAATATAATTTGAGACACGGACACTAGGAGATAATACTTGGCACGGAATGAACATGTTTTCCCAGGGAAAAAAAATTACTGAGGTAACACTTATAGCTAATAGTTTCCTAATCTTAAAGTTTGGATGAACTCCAACAATCATGTTTTTAGAGATTTTATACATATATATATATATATATATACACACACATACATATATATATAAAATCCTGGTGCTAAACGTTTTTTGTCGTTGTTAACTGTACAACTGATTACCTATACTCCAACACTAATGTGAACACTTTTCTCAATCCCCACCTCCATCAACACCACTGAGGTAAAACTAATGTGTTCTTTTTAGAGCAAATATTCCAAATTAAGAATATGGCTCATCTTCTAGTGTTGCTACAGATAAAGTCTGCAAACTTTAAAGCTAACTTGTTCAATTTTGTTTAGTATTAATAAATCTCAATCATGTCAACTGCTTGGAGTTAAACATAACACCTCAAACGTTTCAGACTAGTAAGTGAATTTTAAAAAATAATCTGAAATATTCAAGGAAATTCCGTTTTTAGTACTTTTCCCTATGCCTTGAACAATGTAATTCCAACATTGTTTTTCTTGTTCCTATTACTGCATGAAGTTCAAACTAGGTCCTCAAGACAGAACCTTTCTGTAATAAAGAAAAAGTGCAAAGATACAAAATGAAATGTAAAGTCTTTTGCAAGAAAATGCTTCCTCAAGAGAACAGGTGTTTGGATGCTAGTGGGAAAAAAGATTTTTGTTCTCCAATGTACATCTGACACCTACAAATGACCTTGTCTTCAATGTCCATACTAGTAAGTACATATTGGTCATGGACCTTGCAAAAAAAAAAATCAAGTAGCAAATTCCACTAAAATATTTGCATCCATTCTACACAATCCAATGGAAATTAATGAGTGCTACTGAAAAAGGTTTCCACATGCACATGTCCAATATGTGCATCCTACTGAAGACTAAAAACTTAAAATTCTATTTCCAGTGTTTATGAATAGCTTCAATATCTACATTCATAACCAGCATTCTGCATGAGTTACCTCTTTAATACTTCACAAATGAGTAAAATACATCTTGGGAGGTTAGGAAGGTACCTGTTAATAACTTTCTTTTATGCTTAGAATGTGATGCAGTTGTTTTTAAACTATTTAAAATGAACAGCCCTATATAAGAATGGGACATTTTATACCAAGAGGAAACTGGGTTTGTTTTTAGCCAATCAGGACTACCCTGCAGATCTGAAAACCAAAGAATACACCCTTAGGAAAGGAGACATGGCTCACAAATATAAAGGAATCCTGACTTTTACATGGACAATTTTTTTAAAAAGATAAAATGTATTACATAAGCGCCATAAACAGTAAAATCTGCTTATATTAAAAAAAAATAAGTGAAGCTTTGTTTGGACATTATTTCCTTGCAAGAGCAGTACATATCCTTAGTAAACAACTACCATATTTACAAGTTAATTTCCTTGATACTTAGGTAGGATTGAAAGCCAGAGGAAAATACGAAAGAATGAGCTTTGAAATAATCTTTACAGCTGAGTTGATAACAGTTAAGGTGGCCAGATAATTTCTAAAGCAGACTTGTTTATTTTGTAGAGTATCTGACTATGCCTGGGTAATTAGCTCACTTTGTTAAAGGCCAAGGATGTGTTCAATCTCTCTTTGGGCCCATTATCTTTTCCCAGAAAAACAAAGACGGTCCTCCACAGTCAGACTAATCCTAACCCCAATTAGCCTCAAGAGAAAGTTGGCAAGAGTACTGGGGTTCTTCACAAAGCTTACTAAGGAAACAACATAAAGTGCATATCCCATAGATTTGTGAGTCAGCATCCTCATCTTCAGATATGGGCAGCACATTTAAAAATTTCAAATAACCCAACACGACTCACTTTCCACAAAGAATAAAAATCCCTTAATTATTCACCTTGTCTTTATATGTGAGATGTTAGGTCTGTGTTAGAGAGATAGTAACAAAACATTAAACAAGTGGGCATTGGTACCTTGAATGACAAATCTCAAAAACGATGCAAATTTGAGACTTTCCTATTAGTACACACATCTGCACCAACTTCAATTTCTATGCTAAAAGTGGTTTATAGTCTCTTTCCTCCATCTTTTGCTTTTTGGGTTTTTTTTTTTTGAGGAGCAGACTTGTAAAAAACAGCAGTGTAACTTGTGCTAAGGGGTAGTGGTTTGTTTTCCTTAAACCAAAGCTCTGCCAAATTTGCATCATCTGCTCAAGTAGAATACTGTGTCCAGGATCTCACCATATGAAACCAGTTCACTCACATCTGTATGACTACTGTCTTCATGAAAAGTTTAAGTTCTTCCAAGCAGTTTTCTTTACTCCTCCTGTCTTTCATTTCCTGCCTAAATCCAAGTTAAAATAAACAATTTCCACTGATCTTCAATGCAGTTCAATTCTGCACTCTGTCCTTTCCTCTTTGCATGTCACAGTAGCTGTTCACATACATTAAATATCATAGATATGTTCTGCTCTTACATCTACACACTTACAAAAGCAGCTTTGTACTTTGTTTGGTGTGTTTTTTACTATGTTGGCTCACAAAAAGCAGTTTTTTCATTTCTAAGCATGGTACTTTACAATTTTTAATGCATTAATACAACAGTGCATTGGAAAAGTACTGAGCCTCTACAAAATAGCTTTACATTTTTAAACAAATGAATGTGATTTTTTTTCACTTACACAAGCATAGGCTTTTTTTTTTAATATTTCCACAAGATAAATATCTCAATTAAACTATAAGCTCACTCTACCGTGTGCCACAGTGATGGGCTTAGGAGACAGTTATACACTTAGAAGATCCTAACCTTAGTGTTATTTACACTGACATGTCCAATAATATCACCTTGTCTGAAAGGTGAACAAATGATATTCAGAATGTAGGTGAATTTGTGCCAACTAATAACTGGGAACAGTATAGCTTTAAGCAATCACTTAGGAAACATGTACTGTAACTTAGTCTAAACTGGGAATTTCCTTCATCCCTCTTTCCTATGGCATAGGAAACTTTAAAGATCAACATGAAACAGATAAGAGCCATTGCTAAGGCAGATCTTTTAAGATAACAAAGGAGAAACTGACAACTATATATGATAAATCATCAGTAATAACAATTACTGATACTGAAATCAGATTTTTATGTCCTAAAACATTGCTTTTTAAATATTTCCTTTTATTCTGGAACAGAAATTAGAGGAAGGACAATGATTCATTCAGAAAGCAATGACTCAATTCAGGTTGCTACTTTACACTTAAGCACCACTCAAAAAGTGGACATAAAGCAAGTGATTCCTGTTTGCCCATCACTATACCAGCTACATAGCTGAGAGTTCAGACCTTAATCACACAACGCTTTCTCTGTTACCAGAAGCTAAGACTGCTCTGCGACATATAGGACAAGTAGAATTCTCAGATAACCAGCGATCGATGCAGTGGACATGGTACTCATGGGAACAAGGTAGTTTACGAAGTTTGTTGCCTTCTGTGTATTCTGTAATGCAAACACTACAGGTTTTTAATGCATCGTTTTCACCAAAACTTCTCATTGCCAAGTTGTCAATCTGTTCTTTGGTGAGTCCTCTAGGTTGGTCATCATCATCCTCATTTAAGAGGAAAAACTGAGCCAGACTAAGGAAGGGCAAAGAGCCACTTTCATCAAATGTTACTGGGGCCCTGTGTCGACCCTCTCGCCTGGCACCTGATGAGCCTGATGATGAGCTTCCTTCATTACTGCCTTCAAATACCTCTGAGCTAGTCTCTGAACTTTCACCACTGGAACTGGAACTAGGACTGGAACTGGAACTAGAACTGGAACTAGAACTGGAACTTGAACTGGAACTCGAACCGGAACTGCTACTACCACCAGAACCCCCTCTTCCATTCCGTGACTCTGACCTTTCCATATTTCGACTTGAGACTGAGCCACTAGGCTCTGAATCACTATCACTGTACATAAAGTAGCTTAACTCACCAAAACCTGTCATTATCTGCCTTAACATGGTCTGAATTGCAACAGATGTAGTCTCACTTAAACCAGTATTTAAGATTCTACGAATCGGAATTCTGATGGTACTGACATAGGTTCGCACACCTGCTCGCTCAGAACGTGAAAACGTACGCCTAAAACCTCCTCGTTCACTTTCATAAGTGACGGTGTTATTTGGCGTCTGAGACCTTGACCGAGTTCTGCTAGCTATGCTATCTCTCTGCCGATATTCTCCAGGACGAACTCTTCTTACTTGAAGATCAAGGACTATGGTTGGAGGTCTCTGGCCTGATCCTGTAGATTCACCATTGCCAGTTGTATCTGAAGACCCTGCTCCTTGTGAGGCATTTCTGGTTCCAGAAGCTGCAAAGAGACCTCTACTTAGCAAGTCAGGCCCACTTATTTGCTGTCTCAATGTCACGTGGTGCCGGGTTCTAGAACTTCCCTCAGTTTCATTTACCAAAGGATGCTCAAAAGTCTGAGATGAGATACTATGATGAGATCTTCGTGGAATTTCACTCATTGGATGCAGAGGTGATCTACTTCTTTCAGCTCGTGCTCGGGTTCTCCGATGGTCTGGGCTCCTACTTCTTGCCCTTCTCTGACCTCTGGTAGGTGGGGCTTCTCCTGTTAATGATTCAGTTGAATTTCGTTCTGATCTGGGTGGCCTTGCAGATGTTGATTCAGATCGTGGATTTTCCACTTGCCTTTGGCTGTTGTTGTCCATACTTTCTCCACTAGAACGTCTTGCAGATAGCTCATTTTCATTCTCTGGATTTTGGCTCCCATTATTACGGTTAACATTGATCTCTAAACTGAATCTGAAATCACCACTGTTTGGATTAGTCCGGCTCACTGCTCTCCAAGATTGGTTTCCTCTTTGCCCACTTCTTGTCGTATTTCCAGTTTGTCTGACGGAGTTAAGCCAGTCTATTATAGAGTCACCATTAGACACATCATCTGAAGAGTCTCCACCTGTTTTTAAAAAAGGGAGGGGAGAGAGGGAGAAAAAGGAACTATTAAAATTAGGAAATTATATAAGAGTACTCAGAAACTTCATATTAGAAAAAAAGAACAAAGATTCTGAACAGATTTCACATTTACAGGTTTTTGTAAACCATACTACATTGATTTGCAGTAAAAGCAGGAAAGTTTCAATTCCATTTTAAAAGAGCAAGCTAATCATAGAGAAATTTACGGATTTTTTTTTTTAAAAAGGGAATTGGGAAGAAGTCTATTTTTAGCACTTCATCATATACAGAGCCTAACATACCACTGTGGGCTGTCAGATGACAACATTTTTTCAGTCCACTGCCAACACTAATGTAATCAAACAAGGTAAACACCAGTTAAGGTACAGGGCTAATATTTTAGTTCAAATTACATTTTTTTGTCAAATTTTCATTAGCCTACATTTCTTTAGGCTCTTGACTTAAGTGCCTTTAATAATATGGGACATTTAAAAATACAAGACTGCTTTAGTCACTGCAAAAATATAAACGAGATTTACAGGTTTAAAAGTATTTGAATACTTCTTCACATTACCAAGATCTTAAATTAACATGAAATTGGAGATCAGACCAAGTAAACAGTCTGAACCTAGCACAGTACATATAATGGCACATTCGAGAACCTAACTGTTATCATGGCTTCTTATGTTAGTCAAATTCCCTATTTCACATTGAGGGAGAAACACCAGACCCCAGGTAAGAGCAAGATTTCTCAACAGTGGGACTATTTATATTTTGAGCCAGATAATTCTTTGTTGTGGGGGCTGTGCTGTGCATTTTAGGATGTTTAGCAGCATCCCTGACCTCCACCCACTAGATACCAATAGCAAACCCCCAGTCATGACAACCAAAAATGTCTCCAGGCATTGCCAATGTCCCCTAGGGGGGCAAAATTATACCCCATTGAGAACCATCAGATTAGAGAATGCAACATGTCTTTCTGCTGGTGAGGAACTCATGTTTATAAGGAAGGAATAATACAGTAGGTAGGGGGAAATTTCAATGGAGGTGGAAAATCAAGAAAAAAAATCACATTTAAAATAGGCCATTCCTCACTATGCTCCAATTAACACAAAAAACCCAAAGGTGAAGCAGAAAAAAGAAGTTAACATTCTCACCAAATATCAAGGAAATGCCAGTTGTTTTTATGAGCAGTTACTTAGCACCAAATTAATTTGTGCCATTGCTAGATTATCTTTGGCTGACATTTATCGTTAGGAAGCTCCTTATCCATTCTATCCTCCACCCCCAAGCAAAATTTACCTCTATTTTCATCTGAGTTTTGTGGTGGTGGGCCCTCTTTAATTTGTTGTAGTCTTCTCAGCAACTCTTCCTCAGTACTTTCACCTAAAATAGTTTAAAATGTTTGCCAAATTATGAATAAAAAACAATGACTTATCCATCTGAGATAACAACCAGAGAGTGAGTAGGAAACCTGGGTAAAATTCACCGATTTGAGAGCATGACATTACAACTTATATTTATTCACATTTCTTTCCAGTTTACAAAATGCTTTTGCATACAGTATCTCATTGTTTAAAACTGCAACTCTGGGAGGTAGTATTATCTGCAGTTTAAAACAATGAAACAGACTGAGTGAGAGACTGATGTGTTAATTAATATATGGCAGGGCGAGAATGCCAACTTTGGCATTCTGACTCAAGTCTGGTACTGCTGCCTCAAAATGCACTCTCTCTTTTAAGAGCCATGCTAACTAACACCTTACCTTTTAAAATTTAAGGAATCACTCAAAGGTTAATAGAATTAACAAGAAACAAGGAGGAAGGGAGATAATGAATTTTAACTAGCTTCAAATGGGCCCTAATCAGGCAAAGGAGAATAACCAAGCACAAAGTTCTGAATAAGGGACTATTTTACCCAAGGCTAGCTTTGATTGATTATGACAGAGTAAGTCTCTCCTAAGAACTGAAGTTCCCATTAGCTCCTCAAGACTACTAATGTCTAGTAAGTTATATAAAGATAAATAACAAAAAGATTTTTCAGGTCCACTCTCTTGAATTTAGCTCATTATAAATTCATAATATAATTCCTAACTAAAAAACCTGACATAGGATAATTCCAAATACGAGTGAACAAATCATGTAATAAGTACAGCAGTTAATGTCACTCTACATCCTTTGTATTAAAATCATACTTCAAAACGGCTACAGAAACTTAAAATACAGGTTTCCTTTTTTTTTTAAGACCAGCAATTTACATATATAAATCCTTAAACTAAACATTGCATACCTGGGGTGCCTAGCAAATTGTTATCCCTCATAAGCCTATAATCTTCTTCACTGAGGTTATTTACAAATTGATAGAAAGCTTCTTCCCGATCCAATCGGTCCATCTGACTTCTGCGCTGTGCTGCAGACTGATCACCGCTTCCTTTATCGTTAGAATCTGAGCTTTCCATCTTGATGAACAAGTGGAAAATTATCTAAAAGGAGAAAGGAGATCAATCTTGAAAACAGAAGTCAGTATGTATTCTATAGAACAGTTTTAGTTATGGGAAAATCCAGAATGCAGGTCCAGACGTGGATTTTAAGACCTCATATGAATGAAATTTCATAACAGAAAAACTCCTGAAAAGCACTGTTATACTACGAAAAGACTAGGTCAGGGGTTGGCAAACTATGGCCCATGGGCCAAATGTAGCCCTGGTGCCTATTTTTTTCTCCTTGAGATCTAAGAATGATTTTTACACCTTTAAATGTTTTTTTAAGAGAATATTCTGTGATGTGTGAAAATTATATGAAATCCAAATTTCAGTGTTTAAGTTTTATTGGAATACAGCCATACACATTCACTTATTTTCTATGGCTGCTTCATGCTATAATGGCAGAGCTGAGTAGTTGTGACCAAGACTGTATGTAGCACTCTCACTGCTTTGCACTGGCGATCTGTGCATTGTAAGTTGCAGTGATGCAATTATAACTTGACAGCATTTCAAGTGCCATGCTTATCACCACACTGTGATATTTTTTTAATTACCAATGCACACTCATCATATTAAATGAAGAGAAAATGGACTTCAAATGCCTAAAGTGCAGTGGAGTATGGATTATTTTGTTATTAGATGGCAAAGGTTATATTTATAATGCAACAGCGCTAGAACTGTGCTAAAATAATAAAATATACATTAATATTATCAGACTAAATAAGCATTCATCACAATATTCCCAATTCACAGGAAAACTACAGTCTGAAAAATTAAAAAATTTAAAACAAAGTATCTCATCACAAAATATTTCCCCACAAAAGTAAAAAATGAGGCTTCAACCAGAGTAAGTTTCCAAGTGGCTCATTTGTTGGCTAAGCAAGCAAAGCCATTTGTCAATGATGTGTCAGTTAAACTGTGTTTGACTGCAGAAGCTAAAGAAATTTGTCCACAGAAAATAAATTTAAGATTTATTAGCCTTTTGATGAGAACAGTTGCTCAGAAAGTTGAGGATATTGGGATATGTCAATAATCAAGTGAAAAACAAGGGAGCAAATGATTTTGAGTGGTTTTCCTTGGTTCTTGATGAGCTGACAAATATAACTGATACTATTCAGCTGTTTATTCAAGGAGTCAAACATTGATTATTTGAGGAGTTTGAAGTAACTAAAGAAGTGACCTCTATAAAGAGTTTGCATGGAACAACTAACTACAGGTGATAATATTTTCAAAGAAGCTGAGAAACACTAATTCAGCACAACATGAAGTGGAATCTGCTAAGATGTGTTACAACTGAAACAGTGGTTAAAAAAAGTGTAGACCTACTTGGACAAATTTATAATGCCTATGAATATGTAAGGTGTTTAAAGTCTATGGTTATTCATTATATAGTAGTTATAGGTAGTCTGTAGAAAATATTTGTATCTATCATTATTGAACTAGTGATGTCAATGGTGAACTTCACTACGGTGGACTTAAACATAGTGAGTTCCATGAATTTTTGTCAGAAATAGAAGCTGAATATCCTGACTTGCTCTACCAGGTGCTCATTTTGATGGCTTAGCACTGGTAAAGTTCTACTGTGATTTGTTGTACCCAGGTCCAAGATTAGATTTGTTTCTGAATGAAAGGAACTACTCTCAATTACTATTACCAAACAAGGAATGGCTTGGGAAATTAGCTTTTTCTGAAGACTTCATAATGTTTCTGAATGAACTCAACCTAAAATTACAGTGCTTATAATATGTAAATCTTATACTACAGTAAAGTCATTTCAACAATAACTAACACTGGAATCACAATGTCAAGCTGCTTTATGCACTTCTTGTGCTATCAAAGAAATGAGAGCTCCATTCCTATAGAAATTGTAGCAGATATATTTTCTAAGCACAAACTACAACTCCAGAAGTGTTTTTTGGACCTCAATGCAAGTACAAAGGAAACTTCCTTATTTCAAAATCCACTTAACTGTGTAACTGAGGAGCTTCCACCTACCCTTCAATTGAAAGTGATGACTCTGCCGTCTTAATGATATGCCTGCTAAAAAGGTAAATATCAAGAGAAGAATTTAATGAAAAATTCTATAAACACCTTCTAAGGGGTGAATATACTTCATTAAAATTATATGCTTGTGTACTGATTAGAGAGCAAGACCTACCTATATGTGTGAATAGACATTTTCAAAGATGAAATATGTAAAATCTCACTTCAAGTCAGAAAACACTAAATGAACATCTGCAAATGATTTTGATAAGGAGTATGTTTAGCCCCAATTAAGCAAAATGTTACCCCTCCGTCAGCAAAAGAATACCATTCTTCTCATTAGTAGACCTATATTACAAAATATTGTACTCAATTATTATTACATTGTGAGTTTTATCAAGAAAAACTTTGTGGAAATTTGGTTTCTCTGTTTTTAAATAAATAACTATGTAATATGCTCAATTTTGATTAGAAAAGTGAAAAAAATTTACTATCTGGACTTCTACAGAAAGTTTACCAACCCCTGCTCTGGGATAGGACATGAAACTAGCCAAAACTTTTTTTTTTTTAACAACTTTATTAGAGTATAATTGCTTTACAATGGTGTGTTAGTTTCTGCTGTATAACAAAGTGAACCAGCTATACGTATACATATACCCCCATATCCCCTCCCTCTTGCGTCTCCCTCCCACCCTCCCTATCCCACCCCTCTAGGCGGACACAAAGCACAGAGCTGATCTGCCTGTGCTATGCGGCTGCTTCCCACTAGCTATCTATTTTACATTTGGTAGTGTATATATATCCATGCCACTCTCTCACTTATTCCCAGCTTACCCTTCCCCCTCCCTGTGTCCTCAAGTCCATTCTCTACATCTGCGCCTCTATTCCTGTCCTGCCCCTAGGCTCTTCAGAACAATTTTGGGTTTTTTGAGATTCCATATATATGTGTTAGCATACGGTATTTGTTTTTTCTCTTTCTGACTTACTTCACTCTGTTATGACAGACTCTAGGTCCATTCACCTCACTACATATAACTCAATTTCGTTTCTTTTTCTGGCTGAGTAATATTCCACTGTATATATGTGCCACATCTTCCTTATCCATTCATCTCCTGATGGACACTTAGGTTGCTTCCATGTCCTGGCTACTGTAAATAGAGCTGCAGTGAACATTATGGTACATGACTCTTTTTGAATTATGTTTTTCTCAGGGTATATGCCCAGTAGTGGGACTGCTGAGTCGTATGGTAGTTCTATTTTTAGTTTTCTAAGGAACCTCCATACTGTTTTCCATAGTGGCTGTTATCAATTTACATTCCCACCAACAGTGCAAGAAGGTTCCCTTTTCTCCACACCCTCTCCAGCATTTATTGTTTCTAGATTTTTTGATGATGGCCATTCTGGCTGGTGTGAGGTAATACCTCATTATAGTTTTGATTTGCATTTCTCTAATCATTAGTGATACTGAGCATCCTTTCACATGTCTGTTTAGCCAAAACCTCTTAATTGTCATTCACTACTTGTACAGCATTAGATAATTACTGTATTGGCAGACCTCCACACACTCATTAACCACTGTAATGAAAAAACAATGGTAGTAAACAATCTAAACTAAGAGAAGAATCCAAACAAAAAATTTCATTCTCTAACTCTTTTCCTTCCAACCTCAGATTGACCCATTGACAAAATAAAAGTTAATTCCATAAACATATGAAAATCTGATTTGTAGAAAAGAGGTAATCTATATTGGTACTAGGATTTAATCCCACACACAACACATGAAGTACCTGGATGTTTACAAGTCAGTACTAGAGAAAAATAAAAACAAACTGTCTTTCAGATATAAAAATAAAGAAGCCTCTCTACCTGTCTGATGAGTCTAAACAAATTTCAGGCTGTACATGGGCACACCTAGCTCTCCCCATTGTCTCTCTTAGATCATTATTTTTAGAACTACTCTATCATTGTTTAAACAAATAAGATAAATATGTCAAGGAAGGGGAGGGAGATGCAATATTTTTGGAGTTTCCTAACCTCATAACTAAGATTCCTTACTTTTGGTAAGAGTAAGCTATATAAATTTCTGAAATATACTGTTTTCATAATAACCTGAAACTTTAAGAAGACTACAAGTCAAGAGCTTAAATAAAACACTCGTAAAAGTTATATGGGCCAGGCAATCAAAGAAACAAACAAAAGCCAAAATTTCCCATATGTACCTAAGTAACAACTTAGTATTGGTAATAGCACACAGCTAATTTTTAAAACTACAGAAAAGCACAAAGGAAAAAGTTCATCCATAATTTCTCAAACCAAAGAAAACCACATTTGGTTAACATTAAGCAGTTAATATTCTGAACACTAACAACATGACAAAGTCCACTTGTGAAGGATCAATAAATAATCCTGAAAGTAATTTATAAAAAATACAACTCAGGAGCAGAAGCAAGGAGAACTACAATCCTGCAGCCTGTGGAACAAAAACCACATTCACAGATAGACAGGATGAAAAGGCAGAGCGCTATGTACCAGATGAAGGAACAAGATAAAACCCCAGAAAAACAATTAAAAGAAGTGGACAAAGATAACCTTCCAGAAAAAGAATTCAGAATAATGATAGTGAAGATGATCCAGGACCTCGGAAAAAGAATGGAGGCAAAGAACGAGAAGATGCAAGAAATGCTTAAAAAAGACCTAGAAGAATTCAAGAACAAACACCTAGAAGAATTCAAGAACAAACAAACAGAGATGAACAATACAATAACTGAAATGAAAAATACACTAGAAGGAATCAATAGCAGAATAACTGAGGCAAAAGAATGGATAAGTGACCTGGAAGACAGAATGGTGGAATTCATTGGTGTGGAACAGAATGACAAAAAAAGAATGAAAAGAAATGAAGACAGCCTAACAGACCTCTGGGACAACATTAAACGCAACAACATTCGCATTATAGGGGTCCCAGAAGGAGAAGAGAGAAAGGACCCGAGAAAATACTTAAAGAGATTACAGTTGAAAACTTCCCTAACATGGGACAGGAAATAGCCACCCAAGTCCAGGAACCACAGAGAGTCCCAGGCAGGATAAACAGAAGGAGAAACATGCTGAGACACATAGTAATCAAACTGACAAAAATTAAAGACAAAGAAAAGTTATTAAAAGCAACAAAGGAAAAATGACAAAAAACATACAAGGGAACTTCCATGAGGTTAACAGTTGCTTTCTCAGCAGAAACTCTACAAGCCACAAGGGAGTGGCTATGTGATGAAAGGGAAGAACCTACAACCAGGATTACTCTACCCAGCAAGGATCTCATTCAGATTCAACAGAGAAATCAAAACCTTTACAGACAAGCAAAAGCTAAGTGAATTGAGCACCAGCAAACCAGCTCTACAACAAATGCTAAAGGAACTTCTCTAAATGGGAAACACATGAGAAGAAAAGTACCCCAAAAAACAAACCCATAACAATTAAGAAAATAGAGCCAGATCCAAGGAGCACAGTGATTAAGGATGCCTGAGTCAATGAAGCTGTTTTCAGCACATACACACAAAAGACACTAAAGAGGATAGCATCTCTGGGTAGGAAGGGACATTAGAGGTCTAGTCCAACCTCCTAAACAGAGAAAGAAGCTATAAGCTTCGCCTGGGAGGTCAAGGAAAGACTCAAGTCAGTGAAAAAAGAGGAGGGAGGGAAGGGAGGGATAACATATCGATAATTACCTTAAATGTGAATGGAGTAAATGCTCCAACCAAAAGACACAGGCTTGCTGAATGGACACAAAAACAAGACCCATATACATGCTGTCTACAAGAGACCCACTTCAGACCTGGGGCATATACAGAATGAAAGTGAGGGGAGGGAAAAAGATATTCCATGCAACTGGAAATCAAAAGAAAGCTGGAATAGCAACACTCATATCAGATAAAATGAAGAATGTTACAAGAGACAAGGAAGGACACTACATAATGATCAAGAAATCAATCCAAGAAGAAGATATAACAATTATAAATATATATGTGCCCAACAAAGGAGCATCTCAATACATAAGGCAACTGCTAACAGTTATAAAAGAGGAAATCAACAGTAACACAATAATAGTACAGGATTTTAACACCTCACACCAATAGAGAGATCATCCAAACAGAAAATTAATAAGGAAACACAAGGTCTAAATGACACAACAGACGAGACAGATTAAACTGATATTTATAGGACATTCCATCCAAAAACAGATTACAACACTTTCTTCTCAAGTGCGCACGGAACATTCCCCACGATAGACCACATCTAAGGTCACATCAAGCCTCAGTAAATTTAAGAAAACTGAAATCATATCAAGCATCTTTTCTGATCACAACGCTATAAGATTAGAAATCAATTACAGGGAAAAAAACGTAAAAAACACAAACACATGGAGGCTAAACAATACGTTACTAAATAACCAAGAGCTCACTGAAGCTACCAAAGAGGAAATCAAAAAATACCTAGAGACAAATGACAATGAAAACACGACGATCTAAAACCTATGGGATGCAGCAAAAGCAATTCTAAGAGGGAAGTTTATAGCAATACAAGCCTACCTCAAGAAACAAGAAAAATCTCAAATAAACAATGTAACCTTACACCTAAAGGAAACAGAGGAAGAAGAACAAACAAAACCCTAAGTTAGCAGAACAAAAGATATCATAAAGATCAGAGCAGAAATAAATGAAACAGAAACAAAGAAAACAACAGCAAAGATCAATAAAACTGAAGCTGGTTCTTTGAGAAGATAAACAAAACTGATAAACCATTAGCCAGACTCATCAAAAAAAGACAGAGAGGACTCAAATCAATAAAATTAGAAATGAAAAAGGAGAAGTTACAACAGACACCGCAGAAATACAAAGCAACCTAAGAGACTGCCACAAGCAACTCTATGCCAATAAAATGGACAACCTAGAAGAAATGAACAAATTCTTAGAAAGATATAACCTTCCAAGGCGGTACCAGGAAGAAATAGAAATTATGAACAGACCAATCACAAGTAACGAAATTGAAACTGTGATTAAAAACCTTCCAACAACAACAACAACAACAAAAAACCTTCCAACAAACAAAAGTCCAGGACCAGATGGCTTCACAGGTGAATTCTATCAAACATTTAGAGGAGAGATAACACCCATCTGTCTCAAACTCTTCCAAACAATTGCAGAGAAGGACACTCCCAAACTCATTCTATAAGGCCACCATCACCCTGATAGCAAAACCAGACACAGGTACTACAAAAAAGGAAAATTACAGACCAATATCACTGATGAATATAGATGCAAAAATCCTCAACAAAATACGAGCAAACAGAATACAACAACACAATAAAAGAATCATACACCATGATCAAGTGGGATTTATCCCAGGGAGGCAAGGATACTTCAATATATGCAAAACAATCAATGTGATACACCATATTAACAAACTGAAGAATAAAATCCATACGATCATCTCAACAGATGCCGAAAAAGCTTTTGACAAAATTCAACACCCATTTATGGTAAAAACTCTCCAGAAACTGGGCACAGAAGGAAACTACCTCAACATAATAAAGGCCATATATGACAAACCAACAGCAAACATCATTCTCAATGATGAAAAACTGAAAGCATTTCCTCTAAGGTCAGGAACAAGACAAGGATGTCCACTCTCACCACTATTATTCAACATAGTTTTAGAAGTCTGAGCAACGGCAATCAGAGAAGAAAAAGAAATAAAATGAATACAAATTGGAAAAGAAGAAGTAAAACTGTCACCGTTTGCAGATGATGTGATACTATACATAGAGAATCCTAAAGATGCTTGCAGAAAACTACTAGAGCTAATCAATGAATTCTGTAAAGTTGCAGGATACAAAATTAATGCACAGAAATCTCTTGCATTCCTGTACATTGATAATGAAAACTCTGAAAGAGAAATTAAGGAAACACTCCCATTTACCACTGCAATAAAAAGAATAAAATACCTAGGAATAAACCTACCTAAGGAGACAAAAGACCTGTATGCAGAAAACGATAAGACACTGATGCAAGAAATTAAAGATGATACAATCACATAGAGAGATATACCATGTTCTTGGACTGGAAGAACCAATATTGTGAAAATGAATATACTACCCAAAGCAACCTACAGATTCAATGCAATACCTATCAAACTACCCATGGCATTTTTCACAGAACTAGAACAAAAAATCTTAAAATTTGTATGGAGACACAAGAAACCCTGAATAACCAAAGCAGTCTTGAGGGAGCTGGGGGAATCAGACTCCCTGATTTCAGACTATACTACAAAGCTTCAGTAATCGAGACAATATGGTACTGGCACAAAAACAGAAATATGGATCAATGGAACAGGATAGAAAGCCCAGAGATAAACCCACGCACCTGTGGTCAACTAATCAATGACAAAGGAGGCAAGGATACACAATGGAGAAAAGACAGTCTCTTCAATAAGTGGTGCTGGGAAAACTGGACAGCTACATGTAAAAGAATGATATTAGAACACTACTTAACACCATACACAAAAATAAACTCAAAATGGATTAGAGACCTAAGTGTAACACTGGACACTATAAAAATCTTAGAGGAAAACAGGAAGAACACTCTTTGACATAAATCACAGCAAGATCTTTATTGATCCACCTCCTAGAGTAATGGAAATAAAAACAAAAACAAACAAATGGGACCTAATGAAACTTAAAACCTTTTCCACAGCAAACTACAAACAAGATGAAAAGACAACCCTCAGAATAAGGGAAAATATTTGCCAACGAATCAACGGACAAAGGATTAATCGCCAAAATATATAAACAGCTCATGCAGGTCAAAATTAAAGAAACAAACAATCCAATCAAAAAAAGGGGAGAAGACTTAAATAGACATTTCTCCAAAGAAGACATACAGATGGCCAAGAAGCACATGAAAAGCTGCTCAACATCACTATGAGAGAAATGCAAGTCAAAACTACAATGAGGTATCACCTCACACCCGTTAGAAGGGGGCATCATCAGAAAATCTACAAACAACAAATGCTGGAGAGGGTGTGGAGAAAATGGAACCCTCTTGCACTGTTGGTGGGAATGTAAACTGATATAGCCACTATGGAGAACAGTACGGAGATTCTTTAAAAAACTAAAAATAGAACTACCATACAACCCAGCAATCCCACTACTGCGCATATACCCTGAGAAAACCATAATTCAAAAAGAGTTACGTACTACAATGTTCACTGCAGCACTATTTACAATAGCCAGATCATGGAAGCAACCTAAATGCCCATCGACGGATGAATGGATAAAGAAGATGTGGTACATATACACAATGCAATATTACTTAGCCATAAAAAGGAATGAAATTGGTTCATTTGTAGAGACGTGGATGAATCTAGAAACTGTCACACAGAGTGAAGTAATTCAGAAAGAGAAAAACCAATATCGTATATTAACGCATATACATTTTTCTAGGTTCTAGTGGAACCCAGAAAAATGGTACAGATGAACTGGTTTGCAGGGCAGAAATTGAGACACAGATGTAGAGAACAAACGTATGAACACCAAGGGGGGAAAGCAGTGGTGTGTGTGTGTGTGTGTGTGTGTGTGTGTGATGAATTGGGAGACTGTGACTGACATATATACACTAATATGTATAAAATGGATAACTATTAAGAACCTGCTGTATAAAAAATAGAATAAAATTCAAAAAAAGGAATAAATGAAATAAAACAAAGGAAACAGTAGCAAAGACCAATAAAACTAAAAGCTGGTTCTTTGAGAAGATAAACAAAATTGATAAGCCATTAGCCAGACTCATCAAGAGGGATAGGTCTCAAATCAATAAAATTAGAAATGAAAAAGGAGAAGTTGTGACACTGCAGAAATACAAAGCATCCTAATAGACTACTACAAGCAACTCTATGCCAATAAAAGGGACAACCTGGAGGAAACGGACAAATTCTTAGAAAGGTATAACGTTCCAAGACTGAACCAGGAAGAAATAGAAAATAGGAACAGACAAATCACAAGTAATGAAATTGAAACTGTGATTAAACATCTTCCAACAAACAATAGTCCAGGACCAGATGGCTTCACACGTGAATTCTATCAAACATTAAGAGAAGAGCTAACATCTATCCTTCTAAACTCTTGCAAAAAATTGCAGAGGAAGGAACACTCCCAAACTCATTCTATGAGGCCACCATCACCCTGATACCAAAACCAGACACAGATACTACAAAAAAAGAACATTATAGACCAATATCACTGATGAATAAAGATGCAAAGATCCTCAACAAAATACTAGCAAACAGAATCCAACAACACATTTAATAAAGGATCATACACCATGATCAAGTGGGATTTATCCCAGGGAGGCAAGGATACTTCAATATATATAAATCAATCAATGTGATACACCATATTAACAAATTGAAGAATAAAAACCACATGATTATCTCAATAGATGCAGAAAAAGCTTTTGACAAAACTTAACACCCATTTATGATAAAAACGCTCCAGAAAGTGGGCAAAGAGGGAACCTACCTCAACATAATAAAGGCCATATATGACAAACCCACAGCAAACATCATTCTCAATGATGAAAAACTGAAAGCATTTCCTCTAAGATCAGGAACAAGACAAGGATGTCCACTCTCACCAATATTATTCAACATAGTTTTGGAAGTTTTAGCCACAGCAATCAGCGAAGAAAAAGAAATAAAAGGAATCCAAATTGGAAAAGAAGAAGTAAAGCTGTCGCTGTTTGAAGATGATGTGATACTAAACACAGAGAATCCTAAAGATGCCACCAGAAACTACCAGAGCTAATCAATGAATTTTGTAAAGTTGCAGGATACAAAATTAATGCACAGAAATCTCTTGCATTCCTATACACTAATGATGAAAAATCTGAAAGAGAAATTAAGGAAACACTCCCATTTACCACTGCAATAAAAAGAATAAAATATCTAGAAATAACCTACCTAGGGAGACAAAAGACCTGTATGCAGAAAACTATAAAACACTGATGAAAGAAATTAAAGATGATACAAACAGATGGAGAAATATACCATGTTCTTGGAAGAATCAATATTGTGAAAATGAATATACTACCCAAAGCAATCTACAGATTCAATGTAAACCCTATCAAACTACCAATGGCATTTTTGACAGAACTAGAACAAAAAATCTTAAAATTTGTATGGAGACACAAAAGACCCCAAAGAGCCAAAGCAGTCTTGAGGGAAAAAAACAGAGCTTGGGGAAATCAGACTCCCTGACTTTAGACTATACTACAAAGCTACAGTAATCAAAACAATATGGTACTGGCACAAAACCAGAAATATAGATCAATGGAACAGGATAGAAAGCCCAGAGATAAACCCATGCACCTATGGCCAGCTAAGCTATGACAAAGGAGGCAAGGATATACAATGGAGAAGACAGTCTCTTCAAAAAGTGGTGCTGGGAAAACTGGACAGCTACATGTAAAAGAATGAAATTACAACACTCCCTAACACCATACACAAAAATAAACTCAAAATGGATTTGAGACATAAATGTAAGACTGGACAGTATAAAACTCTTAGAGGAAAACACAGGATAGAACACTTTTCGACATAAATCATAGCAAGGTCATTTTTTTTTTTTTTTTTTTTTTTGCGGTACGCGGGCCTCTCACTGTTGTGGCCTCTCCCATTGTGGAGCACAGGCTCCGGACGCGCAGGCTCAGCCGCCATGGCTCACGGGCCCAGCTGCTCTGCGGCATGTGGGATCTTCCCGTACCGGGCCACGAACCCGTGTCCCCTGCATCGGCAGGCGGACTCTCAACCACTGTGCCACCAGGGAAGCCCAGCAAGGTCATTTTTGATCCACCTCCTAATGGAAATAAAAACAAATAAACAAATGGGACCTGATGAAACTTAAAAGTTTTTGCACATCAAAGAAAACTACAAACAAGATGAAAAGACAACCCTCGGAATGGGAGAAAATATTTGCAAACGAATCAATGGACAAAGGATTAATCTCTGAAACGTATAAACAGCTCATGTAGCTCAATATTAAAAAAACAAACAACCCAATCAAAATATGGGCAGAAGACCTAAATAGACATTTCTCCAAAGAAGACATACAGATGGCCAAGAAGCACATGAAAAGCTGCTCAACATCACTAATTAGAGAAATGCAAGTCAAAACTACAATGAGGTATCACCTCACACCAGTTAGAATGGGCATGATGAGAAAATCTACAAACAACAAATGCTGGAGAGGGTGGGGAGGAAATGGAACCCTCTTACACTGTTGGTGGGAATGTAAATTGATACAGCCACTATGGAGAACAGTATGGACGTGCCTTAAAAAACTAAAAATAGCATTACCATATGACCCAGCAATCCCACTACTGGGCATATACCCTGAGAAAACCATAATTCTAAAAGATACATGCACCCCAATGTTCCCTGCAGCACTATTTACAATAGCCAGGTCATGGAAGCAACGTAAATGCCCATCGACAGACAAATGGATAAAGATGTGGTACATATATACAATGCAACATTACTCAGCCCTGAAAAGGAATAAAATTGGGTTATTTGTAGAGACGTTGATGGATCTAGAGACTGTCACACAGAGCGAAATCAGAAAGAGAAAAACAAATATCGTATATTAATGCATATATGTGGAACCTAGAAAAATGGTACAGATGAACCAGTTTGCAGGGCAGAAATAGAGACACAGATGTAGAGAACAAACGTATGGACACCAAGGGGGGAAGTGGCGGGGGGTGGTGGTGGTGTGATGAAATGGGAGATTGGGATTGATATATATATACAGTAATATGTATAAAATGGATAACTAATAAGAACCTGCCGTATAAAAAAATGAATAAAATTCAAAAAAAATATACAACTCAGTAGGGCTGAAAGGCTTTAAAAATGTAAAGCTTTCAAAGAAGGGAAAAACATCTGATAAGTTCTGACATTTGCAGGACATGAACCAAAGATAACAGAAAACTCACATACCAAGGACTGTTACAAGCATGGCACAAAGTCTTAAGAATAGTGCCAGGGAGGTTAAAGCCCACAAGAAACAGAAACTTTCAGAAGTACAGGAAAGATTTTTTAAAATGGCTTTGAAAAACAAAATCTGAAAGAAGAATGGAGTCTTGTACTAAACGTGTTTGTGGGGGCGTTGGTATATTAACAGAAGATGGTAAGTAGAGGCACTCAACTTCTGTTTTATTCAACACGGAGAATCATCTTCCAACTGGAAGTAGTGGAAAAAACCAAATATCTCAGAGAGAATCAAGAACCAAAACTGCAATATTTCCAATGATAATCTTTGAGAAATCACAGAGAACAGGAGAGATGCTAGATGATGTAATCTTCAAAGAAAGTGACATCTATAAGCTATAGCACAGCAAAATCTGACGGGAAACCTAGGGGGAAATTCTGCAATAGACTATCAGATATATTGCAAACACGAAGAAGAAATATGTTTACCAGAAGTGGAATTCACTGCCAAATTAACCTCATTTGCTTTTAGCTTTCTTTCACAGACAACTTGCTTTACAAGATTCTCACATGAAAATCACCTGGGGGAGCTTTCTCTGGGGCGAACTAGACAGTGATATTTTAAAAATTCCACAGGTAATTCCATTGTGCAGTCAGGGTTGAGAAACTCTTTGATAGGGGCATCAGGATAATACTGCCGACTAGTCTAGCTTGGTTTCTGTACAGAGTCTGAAAAGGTTTTGCATCCTATCGTTATGGAGAAATGTGGACTAGATCAGTGCTTCTCAAACTTCAGCATACAAACGAATCATATAGAAATCTTGTAAAAATACAGATTCTGATTCAGTAGGTTGGGGGTGAGGCCTGAGAGCATGCATTTTAAATATGCCTCCAAGTGATGCTGATGCTGCTGATCAGTCTGAGTAGCAAGGAGCTTGATGACAATACAATTTAACAGATTCACAGTTGTTAAATAACACTCTCAAAGATTATGGAGCAATGTTAACCTGCAAACAGCCCTGTCTTTAGCATTTTTGAAAGAACCATGTCAAAGACATGCTAAACAAATCTACAGACAACTCAAAACTGGGAGTTAGTAATGAAGATGTATATGATAAAAAATATTCTGAATTCTCTGGGCTGTGAAGATGAGCTGAAATCAACAAAATGATGATAAATGTGCTACCTTAAACACTTTAAGGGTTAGCAAGCTGAAGTAATCATAGTAAGAGTACAGAATAGGGGGGCTTCCCTGTGGCACAGCAGTTAAGAATCCACCTGCCAATGCAGGGGACACAGGTTCAATCCCTGGTCCGGGAAGATCCCACATGCCGCAGAGCAACTAAGCCCGCGTGCCACAACTACTGAGCCCGCGTGACGCAACTACTGAAGCCCTTGCACCTAGAGCCCATGCTCCACAACAAGAGAAGCCACTGCAATGAGAAGCCCGTGCACCGCAATGAAGAGTAGCCCCCTGCCCCGTTCGCCACAACTAGAGAAAGACTGCATGCAGCAACGAAGACCCAACACAGCCAAAAATAAATAAATTTAAAAAAAAAAGATTACAGAATAGGGGAAAAAAACCTGTCTTGGTGAGTTCACATGAAGACCTGATACTTTTAGTTAACAAAAGCTCAATAAAAAGACCGTTTGACCTGGCTGCTAAGAAACCTAAGTCACATGTTGTTTTCCCAGGCCATAGTGTTCAGATAAAAGTAGGTAACAGTGCCAATGCAACTTGCACTTCAGACTATATGCGGAGTATTTGAAACATTTAAAATACCTCCAAAAGGACATTGACAAACACAAGAAAGTATCTAGAGTGACCAAGATGGTGAGAAGCCAGGGAATACCATAAAAGAAACGGTTGAGGGACTTCCCTGGTGGTCCAGTGGTAAAGAATCTGCCTTCCAATGCAGGGAAAGTGGGCTCGATCCCTGGCCAGGGAACTAAGATCCCACATGCCGCAGGGCAACTAACGCCGCATGCCACAACTACTGAGCTCACACTCCTCAGCGAGAGAGCCCACGTGCTCTGGAACCCGCGTGCCACAACAAAAAGCCCTCACCGCAAGGAAGATCCTGCACGCTGTGACGAAGACCCCGCATGCTGCAACTAAGACCTGACGCAGCCAAAGAAAATAACTTTAAAAAAAAAAAATAGAAAAGAAATGGTTGAATTACTTGGAGATGTCTAGCCTGAAGACAAGACTAAAAATGGACATGATTACCATCTTCAAATATTTGGAGTTATAACATGAAAGAGAGAAGAATCATAGGGTCAAACTAGGGCCAAGAGTTGAAGAAATATGGAAGCAGATAATTCTGTCTTTTAATAGTCTAGCAAATAAGATTGTCTAAAAGTGGAGATGTAACCAGTCTCTTGAAGCAAGCTATTACCAATCTCTGGAAATATTCAAGCAGAGGCTAGATATTAGGTGGGAGTTTGTCCTTATTAGGTGGGAGTTTGAACAGACTGATTTCAAAAGACCCTTTGGACTAAAATGTCATTAAGGATGGAGAGCCCCTTGGTTTTCTATTCTGGGCCTAAGGTCATACTAAGCCACATATTCCCAGTGGCACAATTTTGTTATGTTTTCTTGGTAAGACCAGTCCACTTATATTGCCCCATCCCCTCCCTCCAACACACTTTGCGCTTTACTACCTTCACACTTCTACTAATGTTGTTCCTTCAGCCCCCGCTTAGTCTTTCCCCATTTCCCTCACGCCTCAAGGTTTAATGAAATCTTATCACCTAAGAAGCTATTACTATCTCAGCTATCAATTTTTTCATCCATCTTTGCACACAGCATTTGTCTGTACCACTAGTGTCACTTCCTGCCTTATATGGTCTTTTTATATTTTTGAAATATTAATTTTATTAATATCTTATTTACCCAACATAGCCAAAATATCATTTCAACATGTTATCAATACAAAAATTAGCGAGATGTTTTATATTTTTTAAAAATTCTAAGTCTCAGAAATCTGGTGTATAATTTACACTTACAGCACATCCCAAGATGGATGCTAAACCTTCATTAAAGTGAAATGTAGTCCTAATGAAACAACAAAGTTGTGTTTAATGGAAAAAATTTACACTTTCAGTTTTTTATTTAGCTTAATTAAAATTAAAGAAACTTAAGAGTTCAGTTCCAGTTATTTAGTGACATTTCAAGTGTCCAGTAGCCACATGTGCTTAGAGGTTACCATATTGGACAGTGCAGCTTTAAAGAATCTGTTTGTAAGACAGCAACCCCACATATGGAAAGAGCTTTAAAGTGTTCTCAATGTATAGTTTATGCTCTATAAACCCACTATTTATGCATCTCCTTTACATTTTTCAAAAATAAAATAATACTCTACAAAAACACATGGGATAGATGATTCTTTCCTACACTCAACGATCTTCAAGTTCACTCTTGACATTCTAGAATTTCTAACATTTCCTACATGGAAACTAGAGTCAAAAAAGTCATACCTCCATTCAAAACCCTCCCAAACACTGTGATTTTACAGACTGTTAAATCTTAAATAGCTCCCACCTGATGAGTTTAGAGGTTGCTTTATTCTGTTCAAGAAGGATTTTTATTTTGGTTTTACTTTTTAATTCAAAGTTTTAGCAACGAGACACACTCACAAAGCAACATGTGAACAAATCCAAATTACTATTACTTCCATAATAACACGCTGCTCTCCTTTCCCCCTGCCTACACCAGAGAAAATAAAGGAAAATATTTTCCCCACATGGCATCCCTGCAACACACTCATTTATTTCAAAATTGCAACCAAACTGGCAAGGCTTCATTAAACAGAACACAATGTTTTTGCTAAGGTATAGGTTTCCATTTTAAAATGCAGCCTGTTTCCTGTAGTTGATTAGGGCACAGGGAGAGAAAAAGCCAATGTGCTCCCCTACTTTTGCCCAAAGCCTTCATTATTTCTGCCTCATTCTGCACTTTCCCTAGGTTGGGAGTGGTGGTCAAGAGATTCCAGCACTGGCAAGACATCTCTACCCTGTATGGACATTTAAGGGGTGAGTTACGGCTGTAACACCTGCCGAGGTCCCCCAGACTAGAATTATCAATACATCTTCAAAGAAAAGAAAATCCTGAATGTAAGCAATGCCCTCAAATGCCTTGTAAAATCATCTTACTAACATACACCCAAATGAACCTGGTCTCATTTTAAGCAGTCCCTTCACTACCTAAGTGGTATAAAAATGAAAAAAATGTAATAATTCTAAACCGCAAGTTCAGTTCAGCCCGACAGATGTAATGTCACTATTGTTTGGTAAGTGAAAACTAACATTTTAAAGGTTAAAGTATGCCAAAGATGTCAGGAGACTGCAGTCCAAATGATGAAATACAGATCTCTCTCCATTTTGGTGTGAAAAGATCAGTTAAGAATTATGTTAATAAAATGGGTCTGTAGATTCTACTCTGTGGTGAAAAACATTGTGGTACATTTCCAGTTTAACTTATGTAAGAAAAAAAGAATCCCCACTGTCCCCCTCCCCCGGGCTCCTCCTACGTTCAAAAAAGAGAAGATTTTAAATCTTTTTATTTAGTTACCTTATACTCAGTTATATTCATGTGCACAAGTCAGAAATTTTGGATTCAGTATATGGTTAGCATCAGCCATTTTTAAACTTAAATATTTCTGGGAAAGCTTACCAATAAAACAAGAGAACAAATATGTAATTGTTCTTAAATCACTTAGGTCTCTTCTTAGTTATAAGCAATACTTACCATCCTATTCATACAGCCCTTTCACCTATATTTCAATGAAGCTTTACAACAATCCTATGAAGTAGGAATCACCAAATCTATTTTACAGATAAAAAACAGAAGCACAGGCAGAGAAAGTGATTTACCAAAGGCCATGTGCTTACTAAGTGGAAAGAGCCAGTAATTAAAGCCAGGTCTCCTGATTCCAAATCCAGTCAACTTTTCACTAAATGGACAACTGCCTCCCAATATATGCCAAGACTATAAACTTTATTTTTTTCCATTTTGTTTGCTTTTATTTTTTTCCACATCTTTATTGGAGTACAGTTGCTTTACAATGGTGTGTTAGCTCCTGCTCTACAACAAAGTGAATCAGTTACACATACACACATGCTCCCACATCTCTTCCCTCCCGTGTCTCCCACCCTCCACCCTCCCTATCCCACCCCTCCAGGCGGTCACAAAGCATGGAGCTGATCTCCCTGTGCTATGCGGCTGCTTCCCACTAGCTATCTACCTTAAGTTTGGTAGTGTATGTATGTCCATGCCTCTCTCTTGCTTTGTCACAGCTCACCCTTCCCCCTCCCCATATCCTCAACTCCGTTCTCCAGTAGGTCTGTGTCTTTATTCCTGTCTTACCCCTAGGTTCTTCATGACATTTCTTTTTCTTAAATTCCATATATATGTGTTAGCATACGGTACGTGTCTTTCTCTTTCTGACTTACTTCACTCTGTATGACAGACTCTAGGTCTATCCACCTCATTACAAATAGCTATTTCGTTTCTTTTTATGGCTGAGTAATATTCCATTGTATATATGTGCCACATCTTCTTTATCCATTCATCTGTTGCTGGACACTTAGGTTGCTTCCATGTCCTGGCTATTGTAAACAGAGCTGCAATGAACATTTTGGTACATGACTCTTTTTGAATTTTGGTTTTCTCAGGGTATATGCCCAGTAGTGGGATTGCTGGGTCATATGGTAGTTCTATTTGTAGTTTTTTAAGGAACCTCCATACTGTTCTCCATAGTGGCTGTACCAATTCACATTCCCACCAGCAGTGCAAGAGTGTTCCCTTTTCTCCACACCCTCTCCAGCATTTATTGTTTCTAGATTTTTTGATGATGGCCATTCTGACAGGTGTGAGATGATATCTCATTGTAGTTTTGATTTGCATTTCTCTAATGATTAATGATGTTGAGCATTCTTTCATGTGTTTGTTGGCAGTCTGTATATCTTCTTTTGAGAAATGTCTTCTTTGGAGAAATTTAGGTCTTTTGCCCATTTTTGGATTGGGTTGTTTGTTACTGAGCTGCATGAGCTGCTTGTAAATCTTGGAGATTAATCCTTTGTCAGTTGCTTCATTTGCAAATATCTTCTCCCATTCTGAGGGTTGGCTTTTGGTCTTGTTTATGGTTTCCTTTGCTGTGCAAAAGCTTTGAAGTTTCATTAGGTCCCATTTGTTTATTTTTGTTTTTATTTCCATTTCTCTAGGAGGTGGGTCAAAAAGGATCTTGCTGTGATTTATGTCTGTGTTCTGCCTATGTTTTCCTCTAAGAGTTTGATAGTTTCTGGCCTTACATTTAGGTCTTTAATCCATTTTGAGCTTATTTTTGTGTACGGTGTTAGGGAGTGATCTAATCTCATACTTTTACATGTACCTGTCCAGTTGTCCGAGCACCACTTAATGAAGAGGCTGTCCTTTCTCCACTATACATTCCTGCCTCCTTTATCAAAGATAAGGTGACCATATGTGTTTGGGTTTATCTCTGGGCTTTTTATCCTGTTCCATTGATCTATCTTTCTGTTTTTGTGCCAGTACCATACTGTCTTGATTACTGTAGCTTTGTAGTATACAAGACTATAAACTTTAAATAAATACATTCCTTCAGTCCCAATAGGCATGTCCAATGTATTCAACCTCACTATGAGCTATTTAGACCATGTTCATTTCCGGTATGAAAACTTCCAAAATGACAAAACACCTTTTATAAGCAGGCTTAACCCAGCAGGGCTTATTTTTATTTTATTTATTTTTACATCATTATTAGAGTATAATTGCTTTACAATGGTGTGTTAGTTTCTGCTTTATAACAAAGTGAATCAGTTATACATATACATATGTTCCCTTATCTCTTCCCTCTTGCGTCTCCCTCCCTCCCACCCTCCCTATCCCACCACTCCAAGCGGTCAAAGCACGGAGCTGATCTCCCTGTGCTATGCGGCTGCTTCCCACTAGCTCTCTACCTTACATTTGGTAGTGTATATAGGTCCATGCCTCTCTCTCTCGCTTTGTCACAGCTTACACTTCCCCCTCCCCATATACTCAAGTACGTTCTCTAGTAGTTCTGCGTCTTTATTCCTGTCTTACCCCTAGGTTCTTCATGACATTTTTTCCCTTAAATTCCATATATATGTGTTAGCATACGGTATTTGTCTTTCTCTTTCTGACTTACTTCACTCTGTATGACAGACTCTAGGTCTATCCACCTCATTACAAATAGCTCAATTTCGTTTCTTTTTATGGCTGAGTAATATTCCATTGTATGTATGTGCCATATCTTCTTTATCCGTTCATCCGATGATGGGCACTTAGGTTGTTTCCATCTCTGGGCTATTGTAAATAGAGCTGCAATGAACATTTTGGTACACAACTCTTTTTGAATTATGGTTTTCTCAGGGTATATGCCCAGTAGTGGGATTGCTGGGTCATATGGTAGCTCTATTTGTAGTTTTTTAAGGAACCTCCATACTGTTCTCCATAGTGGCTGTACCAATTCACATTCCCACCAGCAGTGCAAGAGTGTTCCCTTTTCTCCACACCCTCTCCAGCATTTATTGTTTCTAGATTTTTTGGTGATGGCCATTCTGACTGGTGTGAGATGATAACTCATGGTAGTTTTGATTTGCATTTCTCTAATGATTAATGATGTTGAGCATTCTTTCATGTGTTTGTTGGCAGTCTGTATATCTTCTTTGGAGAAATGTCTTCTTTGGAGAAATTTAGGTCTTCTGCCCATTTTTGGATTGGGTTGTTTGTTACTGAGCTGCATGAGCTGCTTGTAAATTTTGGAGATTATTCCTTTGTCAGTTGCTTCATTTGCAAATATCTTCTCCCATTCTGAGGGTTGGCTTTTGGTCTTGTTTATGGTTTCCTTTGCTGTGCAAAAGCTTTGAAGTTTCATTAGGTCCCATTTGTTTATTTTTGTTTTTATTTCCATTTCTCTAGGAGGTGGGTCAAAAAGGATCTTGCTGTGATTTATGTCAGAGTGTTCTGCCTATGTTTTCCTCTAAGAGTTTGATAGTTTCTGGCCTTACATTTAGGTCTTTAATCCATTTTGAGCTTATTTTTCCGTATGGTGTTAGGGAGTGATCTAATCTCATACTTTTACATGTACCTGTCCAGTTCTCCAAGCACCACTTATTGAAGAGGCTGTCCTTTCTCCACTGTACATTCCTGCCTCCTTTATCAAAGATAAGGTGACCATATGTGTTTGGGTTTATCTCTGGGCTTTCTATCCTGCTCCATTGATCTATTTTTCTGTTTTTTGTGCCAGTACCATACTGTCTTGATTACTGTAGCTTTGTAGTATACAAGACTATAAACTAAATAAATACATTCCTTCAGTCCCAATAGGCATGTCCAATGTATTCAACCTCACTGTGAGCTTTTGAGACCATGTTCATTTCCGGTATGAAAACTTACAAAATGACAAAACACCTTTGCAGTCTGAACCCAGCAGAGCTTATTTTTAAATAAGTCAACTTTTAGTATTTTTGCTTTAAATAGAGTTGTCCCTCGGATAAATAATATGTTTTATTACCCTTATTTCTTTCAGAGTACTGTGTGCCAATATATCCAAATCCATTCCTGGAACACAAACAGCCAAATTAGAAAATTTGCCCAGTCATTTCAAAAACTACTCATTTGGTCAATAAATGTATGACTGTGTCAGGTAAATTTAATTCCAGGGAGGAAAAGCCAGCAAGAAAACCAAACCTGAGATTTATTCTGTAACTAGGGAGTTTAAAGCAGATTTTATTCACCTTGAGAATTTTAAAGCATTTTTAGTGATCTCCAATTCTCCTACAGTCATTATCATATATTAATAAAAATTATGCAGATTACTCTGTTTCTAACCACTGCTAAAAGTATTTCATTTAATTCTCCTATGCCAATCTTTAAAAAATTTAATTTTGTTATAACGTTAGGGCAAAAAGTCACTTAAAACATACTGTTCAGGGGCTTCCCTGGTGGCACAGTGGTTGAGAGTCCGCCTGCCAATGCAGGGGACACGGGTTCGTGCCCCGGTCTGGGAAGATCCCACATGCCGCAGAGCGGCTGGGCCCGTGAGCCATGGCCGCTGAGCCTGCGCATCCAGAGCCTGTGCTCCACAACAGGAGAGGCCACAACAGTGAGAGGCCCGTGTACCGCAAAAAAAAAAAGAAAAAAAAATACTGTAAAGGAAATGGAAACTACTAAGAATTGATTTTACAATTTAAGATCATAATCTATATGAGATATTTGTATACATACATATCTGTCTACTTACCACTGTGTGTGTGTGTGTGTGTGTGTGTGTGTGTGTGTGTGTGCATATTTCCCCTAGGGGCTGGGGTTCAGTACTCATTAATTCAGTGCTTATGTGAGTTTATAGAAAATATCTACAAGAATAATGAGAATTGACTATACATTACAGAATAGGGATGAATGTATAATATCAAAAATAAAAGCAAGCGGGCTTCCCTGGTGGCACAGTGGTTGGAAGTCTGCCTGCCAATGCAGGGGACACGGGTTCACGCCCCGGTCCGGGAAGATTCCACATGCTGCGGAGCGGCTGGGCCCGTGAGCCATGGCCGCTGAGCCTGTGTGTCCAGAGCCTGTGCTCTGCAACGGGAGAGGCCACAACAGTGAGAGGCCCATGTACCACAAAACAAACAAACAAACAAACAAAAAAAACAAACAAAACCATAGAAAACATACTGCTCAGTACTAATGGGTCAGAAGACCTGGTGCTAAGTATAAGTACACGCATACTATATTCAATGGACATACTGCATCAATTAAGATTTAAGGCACTAAAATATATGGTTAACAAAACAACAGACTTAAAAAACTGAATTCTGGAATTCAAATGCCTGTGTGAATATCAGTTTTAAAATAAGCCACATCTATTAAGTCTGGAAGAAATAATCTCTTTTTAAAAACAAAAAGGTAGGGCTTCCCTGGTGGCGCAGTGGTTGAGAGTCTGCCTGCCAATGCAGGGGACACGGGTTCGTGCCCTGGTCTGGGAAGATCCCACATGCTGTGGAGCGGCTAGGCCCGTGAGCCATAGCCACTGAACCTGCGCGTCCGGAGCCTGTGCTCCGCAACGAGAGAGGCCACAACAGTGAGAGGCCCACATACCGCCAAAAAAACCCAAACAACAACAACAAAAAAAACCAAGAAAAACAACAACAAAAAACCAAAAAGGTATGGTGGGAGGGAGGAATCAAGGTAACCTAATACCAAACAACTACTAAAGTATTATACCTTGAGCATCGTCACCTTTTGAATGTGTTCATAGAAGCTCCAAAACTCGATAGTGTTCTAAAGCACAACATGCCAATTAAAAAAAATCATAGGTACCAACATAAAAATGTGTCATACTGAAGAGAAGGGCAAACATTATTGTGTTTGCAACAGAACTTCTTCATTAAGAACCTCAGAGTAGATGAAAATTAATGACATGCAAGCCTTGTGAATAATGAAAATGTCAGCTCAATAATACCATCACCAAAACGAAAAATACTCAATATAGTTAAAAACAAAAAAAGGCCAAATCACAAAGAACTGCTGAATCTGAGGTCATGAAAATAAAATACCATCGTATATGTAGTTATATACAAAAGTGTTGGGAATTGTTCCTATATAGAATGTTTCATTAAAATTTTACAGCATTTGTAGCAAATCAAAGGTTGATTACCAGATAGCTTTTTTATTCTGAGTAGCAGGGTGGAATTCAGCTCTGTGAAAATGGAAAAAGACAGGATACTAGGTTCTAGTCTTGGCTCTAACAGTAACTGTAAATTTGGCCAATTTATTTAACCTTTTGTGTCTCAGGATCTCCATCAATATTAGAGTACTGGATTAAGCTATCTACAAGATACCTTTCCAATTCTATGAATCTGTGACTATGAATAAGATATAACCCGCATCACATTACAATACTAAGAAAAATAAAGCTTAAGAAACAACATGAATAACTAGGATGTAAGCTTAGAAGCTGTGCTTTTCTTACTGCTATTTCACTCATACACTTCTGTCTCTTTTTATGACTATCTTATTTTTTTTAAAAGAAACATAAGGCATTCCTCTTTAAAAAACAGGGCAGGGTTTATATTTCACTGCCTTTACTTATTGCATGGTACCTCTCACCACCCACACAATTTGCTGATCACTTCCATTACTGGCCTATCAGAGGATGCTACTAAGGCCTCCACCACTGCTGATACTACTAGAGCAAAATGGGATTATAAAATATCTGCATGGCAATGTTAGCTTAGCCTGGTTTATATTCTTCTACCTCTACCACTTGAAAAAGGACAGCAGGAAAAAAAGGATTCAGCATGTGTCTAATCTCTTGGCAGGAAGTCTGCAGCTCACAAATAATTCTGATTTACAACAACCCTCTAAAAACAGTTAAACCGAAGAATATTAACAATGTCAACAAATCAAAGGATGGAGACCAAGCCAAATGCTGCCAATTCACAGGATCAAGTTAGTCAAAAAAAGAAACCATTATAATGACATTTCAATTCACTCAAGTACTTTAGACAGTGAATTTAATCTTCAATTACCCAGTTCAACCCAGTTCACGCTCTTTTATTATCAAGCTACGCCACTAAATTAGAATTTGGTCTTATTCACACTAACTCAATTCTGACTTCTCATTATTCTCAAGAAGTCAAAAAATGACTCAAAAGCCCAAAAGATTCATGTGTTTATTTTTAAGTTATTAATGTAAAAGTCACTGATTACTGGCAATTTTGGTGTTAATTGGTAAAGTACTACTTTTTTTTTAACATCTTTATTGGGGTATAATTGCTTTACAATGGTGTGTTAGTTTCTGCTTTATAACAAAGTGAATCAGTTATACATATACATATGTTCCCATATGTCTTCCCTCTTGCGTCTCCCTCCCTCCCTCCCACCCTCCCTATCCCACCCCTCCAGGCGGTCACAAAGCACCAAGCCGACATCCCTGTGCCATGTGGCTACTTCCCACTAGCTATCTACCTTACGTTTGGTAGTGTGTATATGTCCATGACTCTCTCTCGTCCTGTCACAGCTCACCCTTCCCCCTCCCCATATCCTCAAGTCCATTCTCCAGTAGGTCTGTGTCTTTATTCCTGTCTTACCCCTAGGTTCTTCATGACATTTTTTTCCTTAAATTCCATATATAAGTGTTAGCATACGGTATTTGTCTTTTTCTTTCTGACTTACTTCACTCTGTATGACAGACTCTAGGTCTATCCACCTCATTACAAATAGCTCAATTTCGTTTCTTTTTATGGCTGAGTAATATTCCATTGTATATATGTGCCACATCTTCTTTATCCATTCATCCGATGATGGGCACTTAGGTTGTTTCCATCTCCGGGCTATTGTAAATAGAGCTGCAATGAACATTTTGGTACATGACTCTTTTTGAATTTTGGTTTTCTCAGGGTATATGCCCAGTAGTGGGATTGCTGGGTCATATGGTAGCTCTATTTGTAGTTTTTTAAGGAACCTCCATACTGTTCTCCATAGTGGCTGAACCAATTCACATTCCCACCAGCAGTGCAAGAGTGTTCCCTTTTCTCCACACCCTCTGCTGCATTTATTGTTTCTAGATTTTTTGATGATGGCCATTCTGACTGGTGTGAGATGATATCTCATGGTAAAGTACTACTTTTTAAGAAATAAGTTTTCCACCAAAGTGAACAATTTAAAAGAGTGAAGTCAATTTTTAAGATTAAAATCACTTGACCAAAAAAGAAAATATTATCTACACAAATACAAATGACTGCTATATTGTTTGAGGAAAACAATACTGTGTTACAGAACCAAACACGTTGACAACTGTGATCCCTGAACCAGTGCTCCTACACAGAAATGGTGACGAAGTTGACCATTTATCTCCGGTCTGTCCAGAAGAGTAGCAGTCTACAACTGTTGTCCTGTAGTAATTATTAATATGGCCCTCTTTCACACCTAAGTGTCCCAGTTTGGATAAATTATATGGTCATCTTAGATGTAACTGACACTAACAGGAACTTTGGTCAATAAAAAATGAAAATTGTAATTAGAGTTAAATCCTTTCTTCATACACTCAAGTGAAGAACAAGAGGAAAGAGACCATTTTTCATTCCAGAAAAAACTGAAAACACTGAACACAAATATCTCCTCTCCCCCACAGAAAGTATCACGTTCATCACCACGTAAACGCTGTAATAGCAGCCCAACCTGTAGTAGTGAAATTATTGCAAGAGGTCCACAAATCTACATACATATACCATGCACTGTCTACAGATATTTGTCTCCCACATATGTTGGTGATATTATGACTAATGAAATTAAAACCTTGGGTTGAAGCACTAAAATACAAGAATATCTACAGCAAAAATATCAAGTATATATTTCAAGAGCAAAACCACAAGTTCACAAATATATTCCCAAATTGTTCAAGATTGTCAAGATTTTTACATATAAAATGAACTGCTTGATTATCTGGGAAACTTCCATATTCCAGGTTGGGAAGAAAAATAACGAAGGAAAAATAGACACAGAAGTGTTACTGCTTTCTTACACCGGGTATCAAAATGTCAAAGGATCACGTAAGTTGGATACTTTTTAAAATCAACGGGCCATAAGGTTTTGGAAATGTCTGTGTTATACAGAAATGTTAAGGAATTAGACTTACAAAAGAAAAACATGTCCCAGCCCTAGTCAGTGGCCCAAAATTCTAGCACCTGATTGGTCTGGGTTTGACAGAGGACTTTTTACTTTCTAATTTGTTATCTACTTTACAGTAAATCAAGGGAACAGGAGGTTGGTGAGTGGTTTGCTCTATTTCCCAAGCCGCTAGCGCTTTGGGAAAAGTAATATACACATTATAATTCCATAAATGCATTTGATCTACTGTATTATTTAAGGCCTCACTACATGTTCACTAATCTGAAAGAATATATCCAATCAGCCTAACAGTTCTAGATGACTTCATTATTAAGCTATTTCTTAAAGCCATTTCTGATTTTAAATTAAGTTTATCAAACTTTTTCACAAGCAGTAACAGCTGAAACAGGAACCTTGACAGACCAAAAAAGAGGGTGTAATTGCTAAATAAGTCTCACCTGCTTCATAAAGCAAATTTCCTTTAACAAAAGTTTTTGAGGCAAATAACCTACAGATTTTAAAAATTACAACCTTTCATTTTCTTTGCACTTCCAATCTAATTAGATAGCAATTAGGTCTAAAGACATAAAACCTTAGTGACTTTGGCATCAGACCTGAGTTAAAATGGGGGCTCTACCACTTATTAGCTATGTAACTGAGGACAAATTACCTAATCTCTCCTTTGAGTCTCAGTTACCTCTGTAAAATAGGTAACATCCTCATGAAGTTTTGCTGTAAGGAGTACAAAATGATGCATGTGAAGCACAGGACCTAGCACATAAGTATTCAATACAAATTAGTTATGAATTTAGGCTAACTACCCATCGCAGTTTGCCTGGGACAATGCAGGTTTGCACCTGGATGCATTATTAATAATGTCCCTTTTGCTCTTAAAAGCATCCTGGCTAGGGCAATAAATTATGTGGCTACCTTAACAATGATGATGAAAGGAGTTAATACCAATTAGAGTATTATATATCATTTATGACTTTTTGGACCTTGAAGGAAAAAAATCGAATGTCACACAAAATAATGAGATTATATTCCTGTAATACAGTCTACTGATAATTAATTTTGTTATTCAATAAACATTTAAACACTATTTATTTATACCCATCTCATTCCAACAGTAATTTAAGGCAGCAAATTTCTGTATTGTTTTTTCTGTTCCATACAGGTACTGGTAAATTTCAAACGTTATTTTAAAGGAAAAAAATTGACAGGTACAGCACTAATGAGGTTCCAGCTACTCAGGAACACTACCTTTTGAATTCCCAGTGAAAAACACCCATTCTGATCATGAAGAATGCCCAAGACCAACTAACATATATCAAATAAGCCCATCCAATTACAGGGCCTGCAAAACAGAATAAATATTTTAAAACATGCATTCTACACATAAATCATCAGGAGACGCAACAAAAAATAAATTACCTGACTGTTATATGACATAGTATTGTAATACAATAAACTGGATTTTAGTTTTCTTCACTCTCTGCTCTAGAAAAAAAAAGAATCCATTATTCTTCCTCTTTTATAAGATAGACATTTTCTTTGAAACAGACACATCCTAAAAAAATACATATCCCATATATTTTAGATACAGATACACACACATACATACACACACACACTCAACACAACCCAACGTAACTCAACATTAGTATTAGGATATTTTGGGAGACTGAGAAGGTCAGAGGGAACCAGGAATCTTATATGTTATATATAAGAAAGCCTTTAAAGGCCGAGAGCCAATCTACCTTTTAATATAAAGTTACTTAAAATAGGCCTTTTCTCATGAGACCATTAATTATTTTCAGATTCTCAGTTACTTCCAAAAACTTATTTGGCACATTACACTAGCCTAAGGCAGTAATTAAAGCATGAAAGATCATCAGGACATCTTAGGCTAAAGAAAAACATTTTTTCAGTAAGAGTATACTAAAATCCAACTAAAAAATATTTAGATTGGTCTTCCTGGGTACTTTATTTTTACAACTTAGAAAACCGATTTTGGGGGAGCGATAACTGTGCCTGCCTGCTCTCAAGTCATCCAGGACGGACATAATGTACCTGATGGGGTGATATAAGTATTCTGTCTTTAATAAGGAGAAGAATCAAAAAATGATTAGTAATAGTATGTCTATTTCTTCCTTCAATCATCCAAAGCCACTGCAGTTAATTCTGATTCAGGAAGTGCGGGCTCCTTATTTCCAGCAAAAAATTATTCTGGGACCTTGCAAACAGTGGATGACAACCTGATATAAATGCTTCCTCCTGCCCCAAAACTGAAGAATGACCTAAATAACAAGCCTGCTAGTCCTCAGAATCCCGGACTAACCTGTGGAATAAGTATGGTGAAACTGTCTAGGGAAGGAACGTGGCTGTCTCCTCCATCTTGAAATTAATCAGCATAAGGGAAAAAGGGACTGAGTATTCAGGAAGCAGAAGCCCAACCGGTTAATACTAGTTACTAAAGCTATGGCGTACGTGGCAGGTACCGCCCGCAGAAGCCGAGACCCTTAGGCATTTTTTTGAGGGGGGAGGGGTTGGGTTGCTCACGGATTGAACGAAAATTAACTTCAAAATCATTTGGCCCAATTCCCACCCTCACCCAGGGAAAAACAACAAACACGCAACAGCTTTTCCCTCCCTTTTGGGGGGATCCTTGCAGTGATATCTGCCAAAGGATATGCCAGGGTTATTCGAGCAAGGGAGTAAACCACATTTGCCTCAGATCCTCAGGGAAGATGTCATCGTGGCCCCAGGGGGCGCCTAATTGATAGTGCCCTGCAGAAGGGCTCAAAATGGGGTTTTGCAAATCCTGGGAAATATAAAGGCCCGCAAGTTCTCAGCATCTAACTTAGAGCAGCCTGATTTTTCCCCCATTTCCTAAACCCAAGCCCGCCATGTAAAAGGGAGGGGGGGAGGAGGACGCGAGGGAAGTCTCCAGAGAACCGAGGAGAGAAAAACCTGAGACGGTCAAAGATTCTCACGCCTGAAGCCAACACTCGAAAATCGCCTCCCCAAAATTCTTAAGGTTCTGGAGGGCCCCGGCCGCGGCTCGAGCGGCCACGAAGAGGAAGTACTTCCCACCTCCTTCCCCTTCTTCAAAGAGCCTGTCGGCCATACACCCAACTAAAATGGCAGCGGCGACTACGCCACGGAGCCCCCCGCAGCAACCTGCGCCTGGGGTCCGGAGGCGGCGCTGAGCCTCCGCCACGATGCGCCACTCAGGCCATTTTGAGAGAACGCAGTAACCGCGGCTCCGCTGTCTTCCTCTCGCTCTCCATCCATTTCTCAGGATTCCCAAGGCTTCACTTACTCGGTTTTAGTGTCGGGATCCGACTCGGTCGGTCCGGCCGCCGCCGCCGCCGCCGCCGCCGCCGCCGCCGCCGCCGCCGCCGCCGCCGCCGCCGCCGCCGCCGCCGCCGCCGCCGCCGCCGCCGCCGCCGCCGCCGCGGCTCCTGCGCGCCTCCCCTACCGCCGCTCTCAAGCCCGCCTCCGATGAGTCGCTGGTTGAGACCCGCCTCTAGCCCAGCGCCTGCTCGGAGACGTTGCTCAGGCAGCCATTATCTTCCCCATTGTTACCAAGCAGCGACAGGAAACGCTTGCCCACAACAGGAAGTGATGATGCCGCGTCCGGGCCCCGCAGCCCGACTCCCAGCCGAGTAGCCAATCCCAGGCGATTGCTTGAAAAGGCTCAGTGGGAGGAGAAGGCTGCCGGCTGACGACGCGGCAAGGCGGGCCGCGGCCTGGAAAAGGAAAACCGCTGTGACGCCCACCATGTGACAGGCCCCACCCTCCTCCGCCATTTTGAATTGTGGCGAGAAATTTCGCGTTCTGAGAATTGTGGGAAAGTTGTCTTTCCAGTTTTGAAAGCTGGAGGATGTCATCGTCTGACTGCTAGAAACCCTTTTCAGAGTGAGAAATGCGATACTAGTCTAACCTGACGTCGATTCACACAGTTAGTCCGGACCGGTTAATACAGCATCCTACCTTTATTCGACATTTATCGAGCGCCAGCTGTAGTGTCAAGCACTATTATAGATGTTGGGGATACAGCGGAAATTAAAGCGGACCAAAATCCCAGTTCTCGTGGGTTTTCATATTCTACTTGGGGGAGGGACAATAATTACTATATATATATATGTGTGTATATATATGTATAACATATATATAGTTGATGATAAATGCTAGGGAGAAAAATAAAGCGGGGGGAGGTGGGCGGGAGAACGCCCGGTGGGGGCAAACGGGAATTGCAGTTTTAAAAAGAGTGGTCAGAGGTAGCCTCTCTGAGATGGTGATTCTGAAATCCTTGGAAGAGGGCGGTGACTGTAAAACGGTGGGAAAATCTGATAAGGTTGGAATTTAAGGGCGGTTAAGGAAGGCCTTTCTTAGATGGTAATGCGTGAAGGAAGGTAGAGAATGAGCTACCCAGCATCCAACTCCCGTTTTCACAGTTAAAGAAAAGCAGCCACGGTTTTAGGGTGTGTCCCTGTTTTTTTTTTCCCCATTTTTCTGTTTTCTGTGTTTTCAGGTAACACCCCAGCTACACTGGCTTTCTTAGTATTATTCCAGCGAACTAAACTTGTTCCCACCTCTACAACTTTACCTTTTCTCAACTGTCACCTCCCCAGAGAAGACTTCCCTAACCACCCTATCTGAAATAACATCTTACCCGTCCCCTTACCTGCTTAATTTTCTTTAGAGCACTTCATCTGAAAATATATTATTTATTTGTTTACCCCACCCCCTTAAGAACAGTAAACCTTTTTGTTTTGTTCACTGTTATATCCGCAGCGAGCTCATAGTAGGCCCTCAAATATTTTTTGATAGAGTGCTGGCCTCGGCATGACGGTCATTTCATCAGCCAGAAATATATTTCACTCCAAGCAGTTACAACAATATCCCTCATACTTCCCTGTTCAACTTTCCAACAGGCTTGATATTGTCATTTTTGACAGTATGGGAATATGAGTTTGGTATTGTGTCTCTACTCAGCTTTTGTCTTATATTACATGTCATATACTAGAACTTTTACCTAGAATGTGTAAAATGGGTTCTTCAGTGGCCTGCAATTGCTATTTAGCCAGATATTGAGATTATGGCAATAACATTAGCCACTCCTTGACATATTCTTGAGGCAAACGTGGCTTAATGTAAAATATAAAATCACAAAAGAAGTGGAAAATGTAGGTGAATATGTCTATAGCCTTGGGGAGGTGGAAGGACTTTCTAAACATGACACAAAGTACATAAAAGGAATTACTGTTAAATACAACTTCATAAATGAAAGTAAAGCTTCTGAATGTCAAAACACAAGGTTAATAAAGTTAAAAGACAAATGACAAACTGAGAAAAATCATTTCCATATGACAGCTAAGGGGTAGTACTGATTTATAATAAAATTAAAAGAGAAATGAGAAATTGGCAAAAATGCTACATATGATAAACATATGATAAGCATGTATGGCTAGTATCACTACAGACAGTCCCCAATTTACGTGGTTTGACTTACGATTTTTTGACTTTACTATGGTGCAAAAGAGATACTCATTCAGTAGAAACTGTACTTCAGATTTGAATTTTGATCTTTCTCTGGGCTAGCAATATGCAGTACGATACTTTCTGGTGATGCTGGGCAGCAGCAGCAAGCTGCAGTTCCCAGTCAGCCACATCATGAGGGTAAACAACCCAGACACTGATAGCAATTCTGTACCCACACAACCATTCTGTATTTCAGTACAGTATTCAATAAATTACATGAGATATTCATCACTTTATTATAAAATAGGCTTTGTGTTAGATGTTTTTGCTCAACTGTAGGCTAATTTAAGTCTTCTGAGCATGTTTAAGGTAGGCTAGGCTAAACTATGATGTTTGGTATGTTATGTGTATTAAATGCATTTTCCACTTAGGATATTTTCAACTTAGGATGGATTTCTCGGGACGTAACCCCATCGTAAATTGAGGAAGATCTGTAGTCTATAAAGTGCTATTATAAATTTTTTTTTTTTTTTTTTTTTTGCTGTACGCAGGCCTCTCACCGTTGTGGCCTCTCCCGTTGCGGAGCGCAGGCTCAGCGGCCATGGCTCACGGGCCCAGCTGCTTCGCGGCATGTGGGATCTTCCCGGACCGGGGCACGAACCCGCGTCCCCTGCATCGGCAGGCGGACTCTCAACCACTGCGCCACCAGGGAAGCCCATAAATTTTTTTTAAAGATAAATATCCCAATTAAACGTGCAAAGGACATGAATAGACAATTCAAAGAAGGAGAAAATATTTGGCTGATAAGCATATGATAATATTAATCAGAGTAATCAACCTCACTTATAATCAGAAATAAAAATAAAAACAGTGATATCTCTTTTTTGCCTATCAGAATGTCAAAGATTAAAAGTTTTTAATATTAAGTGCTGATGAAGATACTATGAAATGGGCACACATATGCTACTGGTACAAACTGATATAACCTTTTTTAGGTAATTTGGCAACACGTATCAAAAGCCTAAATATCCATATTGTTTGATCAACAAATCCACAAACAAATTTATTTTAAGGAAAATGGACAAGTTTTCAAAAATATACGTAATAAATGTACAAAGATGTTAATCATAGTGAGTTGTATAATATTGAAATACTGAAATATCAGAAAAATAACTTTTCAACAATAATTAGTTAAATACAGTGCATCCACATAATGGACTCCTACACAGCCATTAGAAATGAGTAGCTAGATCTGGAAATATGTTTTTAAATAAAAAGACAATTTATAAAATAGCATGTATTATTCTATTTTTATATTAAGATATGTGTAAATATACATAGAAAAAAGTCTAGATGAATATACATGCAAATAAAATGTGAAAGGATTATTAGTCATTTTTAATTCTTTACCTATTTCTGTATTGTCTTGAATATTTACAATATGCATGTATTTCTTGGTATTGGAAGGAGGGGGCATTTTTATTTTAAAAGAAAAGTCTGTCTGAATCTGAAAATGAAAAGAAAGAGCATCTCCCCATCAGCTTATTCCTTCCCACTTCAACAAGTCTACTCTTCCTTCTTCCTTCCTCCCTTCCTTCCTTCCTCCCTACCCCTCTGCCTCCCTTCCTTCTTCTCTCTCTCTCTCTCTCTCTCTCTCCCTCCCATGTACTTTTCCATGCTCTTTTATAACCAAGGGGCTGCTTACTTCCAACACCTAGGATATCACTTCTTCTCAAAACAATTTATCCCATGATGGCATTCAGTGCCACCTTAGAACCCAGGGAAGCAACCCACTGAATAATTCTCATTGAGTTTCTCTTCAGCCTAATTGCATTTCTCTCCCATGTGCTTTTTACATATGTGTGATGTTCACATATTTTTATCCCTTCCTTAACAGGAAAATAATAAAAGAATTTTCCAATTTTCCTTCTGTTCATTCACTCAACAAAATGTATTGATCACCTATTATATGATGATCATCTACTGTAGATTGATCATCTACTTTATTTCCCAGCTGGTGGCTGGGAATAGATCAGTAGACCACAGACAAGAAGATCCTGCCCTTGTGGCAAGACAGACATTGACCGAATACTTGTAAATGTAATGAACATTACAAAGGAGACAACATATTGGTACATTGGGACCAGTATATAAAAGGAATATTTAACCCATAGAGTTGCCATTTTTAGCTGAGACTTGAGCTGAAGGAATAATGATGGTTAGGGAAAGAAGGAAAATAATGGAGGAGCCCTGAGGGAATAACCTGCACAGATTTCCTGGGGTGAGAAAATGGAGCCTGGGAAACTGAAAAAGTAGCTCATTTTCTCTAGAAAATCATTCTATTTTCTTTTCTTCATAGCACTCATCACATTGGAATTTATCTTGTCTATTTGTTTATGATGTTTATTGATTGTATTTCTATGTTTATAGTCTGTCAGTCTTCCCACTGGCCCACTCCCAGTGTAAAGTTTTGTGGGAACTGAGGCTTTGCCCCAGTGCTTCACCACTGTATTTTCCAAGCCTAAAATACTAATAGACACTCATCAGTATTTCTGGAATGAATCAATGAGTTAGCTTATAGTTCAAATTAGAGATTTTGGATCATATCGTAAAAGCAATGGGAAGTTGTTAAAGAGGTTTAAAAAGGGATCATTTAAAAATGATCTGATGTGACATGATACTATACATAGAGAATCCTAAAGATGCTACCAGAAAACTACTAGAGCTAATCAATGAATTTGGTAAAGTAGCAGGATACAAAATTAATGCACAGAAATCTCTGGCATTCCTATATACTAATGATGAAAAATCTGAAAGTGAAATCAAGAAAACACTCCCATTTACCATTGCAACAAAAAGAATAAAATATCTAGGAATAAACCTACCTAAGGATACGAAAGACCTGTATGCAGAAAATTATAAGACACTGATGAAAGAAATTAAAGATGATACAAATAGATGGAGAGATATACCATGTTCTTGGATGGGAAGAATCAACATTGTGAAAATGACTCTACTACCCAAAGCAATCTACAGATTCAATGCAATCCCTATCAAACTACCACTGGCATTTTTCACAGAACTAGAACAAAAAATTTCGCAATTTGTATGGAAACACAAAAGACCCCGAATAGCCAAAGCAATCTTGAGAACGAAAAAAGGAGCTGGAGGAATAAGGCTCCCTGACTTCAGACTATATTACAAAGCAACAGTAATCAAGACAGTATGGTACTGGCACAAAAACAGAAAGATAGATCAGTGGAACAGGATAGAAAGCCCAGAGATAAACCCACGCACATATGGACACCTTATCTTTGATAAAGGAGGCAGGAATGTACAGTGGAGAAAGGACAGCCTCTTCAATAAATGGTGCTGGGAAAACTGGACAGGTACATGTAAAAGCATGAGATTAGATCACTCCCTAACACCACACACAAAAATAAGCTCAAAATGGATTAAAGACCTAAATGTAAGGCCAGAAACTATCAAACTCTTAGAAGAAAACATAGGAAGAACACTCTATGACATAAATCACAGCAAGATCCTTTCTGACCCACCTCCTAGAGTAATGGAAATAAAAACAAAAATAAACAAATGGGACCTAATGAAACTTCAAAGCTTTTGCACAGCAAAGGAAACCATAACCAAGACCAAAAGACAACCCTCAGAATGGGAGAAAACATTTGCAAATGAAGCAACTGACAAAGGATTAATCTCCAAAATTTACAAGCAGCTCATGCAGCTCAATAACAAAAAAACAAACAACCCCATCCAAAAATGGGCAGAAGACCTAAATAGACATTTCTCCAAAGAAGATATACAGAATGCCAACAAACACATGAAAGAATGCTCAACATCATTAATCATTAGAGAAATGCAAATCAAACCTACAATGAGATATCATCTCACACCAGTCAGAATGGCCATCATCAAAAAATCTAGAAACAATAAATGCTGGAGAGGGTGTGGAGAAAAGGGGACACTCTTGCACTGCTGGTGGGAATGTGAATTGGTTCAGCCACTGTGGAGAACAGTGTGGAGGTTCCTTAAAAAACTACAAATAGAATTACCATATGACCCAGCAATCCCACTACTTGGCATATACCCTGAGAAAACCAAAATTCAAAGAGAGTCATGTACCAAAATGTTCATTGCAGCTCTATTTACAATAGCCAGGACATGGAAACAACCTAAGCGCCCATCATCGGATGAATGGATAAAGAAGATGTGGCACATATACACAATGGAATATTACTCAGCCTTAAAAAGAAATGAAATTGAGCTATTTGTAATGAGATGGATAGACCTAGAATCTGTCATACAGAGTGAAGTAAGTCAGAAAGAAAAAGACAAATACCGTATGCTAACACATATATATGGAATTTAAGGGAAAAAAATGTCATGAAGAACCTAGGGGTAAGATAGGAATAAAGACGCAGACCTACTGGAGAACGGACTTAAGGATATGGGGAGGGGGAAGGGTGAGTTTTGACAGGGCGAGAGAGAGTCATGGACATATACACACTAACAAACGTAGTAAGGTAGATAGCTGGGGGGAAGCAGCCGCAAGGCACAGGGATATTAGCTCGGTGCTTTGTGACAGCCTGGAAGGGTGGGATGGGGAGAGTGGGAGGGAGGGAGACGCAAGAGGGAAGACATATGGGAACATATGTATATGTATAGCTGATTCACTTTGTTATAAAGCAGAAACTAACACACCATTGTAAAGCAATTATACCCCAGTAAAGATGTTAAAAAAAAAAATGATCTGATGAAGGTTTTTTTTGTTTGTTTTTTTTAAAGATCTTTATGGCTGCTATGTGTTTGTGACTGCATTTTCTTTACGGTGGATTTATTTACTATTTTAAGGGTCCAAACTCCTTTATCTTTAAGAAATTAAACTGGTTTTGTTTTTAGAAAGTGACACCACCCAAATATATATTTATTTAGTCTAGATGCTGCCTCTAATGTCTTTATTAAAAATTTTTGCATAAGAATTACTGATCAAAATCAATTAACTAGAAAACCAGTATCTGCCTCTTAGCACTTCCATTTTGCTTAAGGTCATTCCTTTAGGAGTTTGTAATAATATTCAAGATATGAATGGATTTTAAATGTTTTCTTCAGTCTGCCCTGAGGAAAGGGATAGCAGGATGAGAAGGGACAACTGAAAGGTAATCAGTAATCCATTCATTCCTTTATTCATTCAGTTGTCATTCATTCAACAATATTTATTGTATACCATGGCACTGTGCAGTTGTCATTCATTCAACAATATTTATTGTGTACCATGGCACTGTGCTAGGTCTTGGGGTTACAGATATAAAAGATATAGTCTCTGTCCTGAGGGAGTTCACAGTCTAGAAGGGAGGCATCCTGGGATGTAATTTCATCTACAGTCATTTTGTGAAGATATGTGGAAGCTAAAACTGATGTGTTGGTTCCATTGTAGGGGCCCAGGCAACACTTTTTAGGAAGTCAGCCACAAGTTTATATTTATAAAATGTTTGAGGTCAGCCATAAAAAGAAAGGAAATTGAGTTATTCGTAGTGAGGTGGATGGACCTAGAGTCTGTCATACAAAGTGAAGTAAGTCAGAAAGAGAAAAACAGATACCATATGCTAACACATATAGATGAAATCTAAAAAAAATGGTTCTGATGAACCTAGGGGCAGGACAGGAATAAAGACACAGACATAGAGAATGGACTTGAGGACACGGAGAGGGGGAAGGGTAAGCTGGGACAAAGTGGGAGAGTAGCACTGACATATATACACTACCAAATGTAAAATAGATAGCTAGTGGGAAGCAGCTGCATGGCACAGGGAGATCAGCTCGATGCTCTGCAACCACCTAGAGGGGTGGGATAAGGAGGATATACATATGCATATAACTGATTCACTTTGTTATACAGCAGAAACTAACACAACACTGTAAAGCAATTATACTCCAATAAAGATGTTAAAAAAATAAATGAAAGATGAAGAAGTGAAGCACACAAAGCGTAAGAGTAAATCTCTTTTATTCCATACCATCTGTGGAAGATATTTTTAACCTAAAAGCCTGAAGAACATCTTGTATATTCACCTTAGATTAGTAGAAAAGATTACAATTGCTTTCATTCCTAGCAGCACAATGCCATGTTTATACTAGCGTTGTTATTGAAGACTTAGTTGCTCTAGAACTCAGTTCATCTTTTTGAAAGTGTATATAGTGATGTATATCATTCCTCCCACAAATGCCCTGTAAGTTAATTAACTGGGGTTGTTCTCCTCCAGTAAATTATACTCTAGAAATAAGAAATATTATATTGCAAATATTCAAACATAGTAGAAATAAAATATGTACTGATGCCTGGTTAATTACATTAGTAGTAGGGGAACTCAGTAGATTCACTGTCATGTCTTTTTTTCCATCTATTACAGCAGCAATGAAATATCTCTCTTTCCATTCTATACGTTTGGGAGATATAAAAATGACTGCTTAAGGAAGCAGTATCAAGCACCTTATGTATCCAAACATGAAGGTTTCAGATGCTCTGGTTTAGAAAGCACAGGGCAGTTTTTCAATTCATGCCAAAAACAACCAGAAAGTGATCTTCCTGTAACAAATTAAGTGCAATATACCAAGGAGAAGACAGAAGACTTGGATTTAGAGAAGAAACACCCATCTTATCTCCAATTATTAATCTATTTTAATAAATACTTTGTCATTTATATAAAATGTGAATAATAAAATGTTTAAAATAGATTCAGTTGACTATGCACTTTCTCTGGCATCAAACAACTTTATACCAAGTTTCTGTTTAGAGAGAGGATGACTCTGTCCCTGCTTCTTATCTCCATCCTCTTCAGTCGTCATGAAAGCTTCAAGCTCATCTGGTCCTGCACCCATCTAAACTCTCATTTCCATTGAGGTCAGCTGTAAATCCACTTCCATCATGATCTGCACTGTTTTGCACTCTCTCAACACTTCCATCGAGCCCTCTGGGACTGCCCAGTCAATACTAACACACACCTCTGCTTTCTTAGTCTCTTCATAGAAAGGTCTGTCCTCAGCACTTTGAAAAGTGCCAACTTCCAAAAGACCTCTTCTCCCCACAGACTCACTGAGAAATAAAAAACCAAGTGCAGACTTCTTTCCTCACAAAGCCTTTATATCTCAAACCCAGAAGGAGAGATGGGAGGGGCACTTAGTTAAAATACAGATTCCTAGGCCTCATCCTAAGAATCTGATTCAGACATCTTAGGGTAGAACTCAGGAATATTCGTTTTAAATAAACTCTCTACAAGATTCAGATGTAGGTTATCTGCAGAGAAATGTTTGGAAGATGGACTTTAGTTAAAACGATACTAATAGTTACCCTCCATTGTGTCTCTAATATGTGCCAAGAACATAATGCACATTATCTCATTTAACTTTTACCAAAAAAACCTTGAGAGATGTTATGAACATTTCATAGTTGAGGAAAATGAAGCTTAAAGCAGCAAAACCAAACTTTGCATGAGATCACACAACTAGTAAATAATGGAGAGATCTGTACTATAATTGGATGCTGCTTCTAACAACCCAGATCTCCAAGCTCCTAAACCAAGGGCTCAAGTGAATAATACATTAAAAAATATTTTCTTAAAGATGATTGAAAAGATAGAAAGCCTGGCTTTGCTGGAAATTTTGTTCCTCAGAATTTCTATATATCTTACAATACTAAAGATCTTGAATGGGCATGGTCTTTTCAAATAAAAGTTCTCTCTCCCCTCCCCCCCCACCCCCATTACAGAAATCAGCTAAAGTCACTTATTTCTTTGGCTTAGGTTAATTCCTTGTTTTCTTGTTTTGGTTTTGGTTTGGCAGGACAAAAGCACTTGGAAATACCTACAGAAATGGTGCAGTCTCTGACTTCCGGAAAGCCTGGGCAGTGGTCACCTGCTTCTTTGGTCCAGAACTTGATTGAGTAAGAAGCCTAAAGTCTTAAATGGAATATCAGACTTAGGCAGCAGTGTAGCTGGACAGGTCACTTTCCATTAGGGTAAAGTTGAAATTGTACAGTTTGACTGATTCATGCTGCCAGTTGAATAAATGTAGTAAAAGACAGCACAAGACGAGGTAAGGAACCTAAGAGACACCAATGTAGTTGGTATTAGCTCTAACCCTGAGCAAAGCTGCCAGATAGACAAAGCTCATTTTAGTTGTCCCTTTGGCATTCTTCGCCAAACTAGACTTCCAAGCATCTACCCCAGGAATCTCATTGTCAGTGTTTAGCCAACTTCAGTTATTTCTAATTATATTCAAAAGTTTGTTATATCCTCTTGCTATCAGTGATTTTTTTCCTTTAAATTGACTCACCTTTTAAAACGTAAATATGTTTATTTAAAAGGATATTTTGTATCACTATTATAAATGGGAAACCAGTATTACTTGTCATAAATGGAGGAAAATCAATACATAATTAGTAAAATAGAGACTGTTCACCTGAATATCACCTAAGATCATGCTGATTACACTTAACATGCTGACAAACATAAGGAAGAGAAACTTTGTTTATGGATTGGTATTCCCGGCCTGGAACCCAATGCTGTCCAGATATTATTACTGCATTATGTTCCTTTCTTCCCTCCCAAATTAAGCCAGTTCTGTACTTTTCCTGTTAGGGCTCAAGCCTCATTGGTGGCCTATTCCAAAGTGATAATTAGCTCAAATTGAATAAACCAATTTTCAGCTTAGGAGGAGGATTGGGAGAGATTCTCTCCAGATAATATATATGGGTTTTAACTCTTGCCTTCTTGAGATAACTGTTATCTTTTTGCTAGAATCCAATGATTGCCAAACCTCTCACTATCGCGGCCTCTTTTGTTGCGGAGCACAGGCTCCAGACGCGCAGGCTCAGTAGTTGTGGCTCACGGGCCTAGTTGCTTCGCGGCATGTGGGATCCTCCCAGACCAGGACTCGAACCCGTGTCCCCTGCATTAGCAGGCAGATTCTCAACCACTGTGCCACCAGGGAAGCCCTATACATTCTTTTAAAAAAAATATTTTCCATTATGGTTTATCATAGGATATTGAACATAGTTCTCTGTGCCATACAGTAGGACCTTGCTGCTTATCCATTCCATATATAAAAGCCTATATCTGGGGCTCCCCTGGTGGCGCAGTGGTTGAGAGTCCGCCTGCCGATGCAGGGGACACGGGTTCGTGCCCCGGTCCGGGAAGATCCCACATGCCGCGGAGCGGCTGGGCCCGTGAGCCATGGCCACTGAGCCTGCTGCTCCGCAACGGGAGAGGCCACAACAGTGAGAGGCCCGCGTACCGCAAAAAAAAAAAAAGCCTATATCTGCTAACACCAAACTCCCACTCCATCCCTCCCCCAACCCTCTACCCCTTGGCAACCACCAGTCTGTTCTCTATGTCCGTAATTCTGTTTCTGTAAAACAACTTTTTAAAAAAGAGTTTACTTTTTGGAGAAGTTTTAGTTTCACAGCAAAATTAGAGGAAGATATAGAGCTTTCCCCTTTACCCCCTGCCTGCACACATGGCTAGCCTTTCCCACTATCAACATCACTCACCAGAGTGGTACCTTTGTTATTACAATTGATGAACCGACATTGACACATCATTATCACCCAAAGTCCATAGTTTACATTAGGATTCACTCTTCATGTTGTACAGTCTGTGGTTTTGGACAAATGTATAATGACATGTATCCATTGTTATAGTATCATACAAAGCATTTTCACTCCCTAAAGTTCTCTGTTCTCTGACTCCTCTGTGCTCTATTCATCCCTCCGTCCTTCTCCCTCAACCTCTGGGAACCACCGATCCTGTTATTATCTCCACAGTTTTTCCTTTTCTAGAATGTAATATAGTTGGAATCATACCGTTTGTAGCCTTTAAAGACATTTTATAAGCATAGGAAAAACAAGTCTGGAGGGATATATATGTAAATATATACATATATTTCTGGGTACTGGCATTATAGGTGATTATTTCCTAAAGTTTTTGCAAGAAACATGTATTACTTTTGTACTCAGAAGAAAAAAAAGTAAATGTTATGGAAAAGAAAGAGGTTTTTATCTCTAGAGTAATCAATTTTTGCTTATCTTCCTGTGCATCTCAAATTGTCCATTAGACTATAACTATCATGTGGGCAGAGATTAGGCATTTTAAAAAAATTTCCCCTGGCACTTCCTGCCACATAGAGTTCTGCATTCAATAAATGTTGACTAACTGCGTTCGTGCATGTGCATACATATAAGCCTATGTACCTATGTGGGCATGCATATTTAGATATGCCAACTTCTTTCTCATCAGTAATGAGAAAAAAGTGACAGGGTTTTTTTTTTAATAGTGCTATAGTTCTACAGGCTTTTTGCCATATGTTGGGAAAGGAAAGTACTTGCCAAGGCTAAGAGTACAAATGACCATTAAAGATTTGGGGGGGCATACCAGTCAAGCTTGTCAACTTTAGCCCAGGCAATTATTTTCTTGTGCTATCTCTGTTTGGATGTTATTGGGTCTAGTCCCAATCTTCTATGACTCTACTAATTAGCTTCTCTGGGCATTTTATTGGTAATATTTAAATAAAAATCCACATACCAGGGCAACTGGTAAATGGGCTATCTGTACCCACTCTGGGCTCCTTGTTATAAGCCAGTGTTAAATCAGCTGAAGTAATAAGGGCTTTGTGCTGTTGGGAGGCTGGTAAGCAGGACAGGTTTACACGTCTTTAGTCACATTTCATTTCTCATCTTCAGAACTCCATACTCCACATCAAAACTGAGATGAGAGTACAAAGTTTGTACTTCAGGATATCAGCAGGTGCCCAAGACAGAATAAGTGTTAAAACCCCTAAAACCACTAAATTATTTTAAAAGGTTTCTAACAAGCTCTTCAGAATCAGATAGCAGAGCTCAAGGATTTATACATTTGATCTCAGAAATAGGAGGACAGGATAAAGACCAGATTTGAGCCCTTGATGATTTGATTTTTTAAAATAGTTATGGCTGTACAAGGAAGGCATGGAACGTGGAGGACATTTTAAAGGCAGATTATGGCTTATCCTTAATTATAGCTGCAGCTGAGCTGAGGACATGGGTTGGAGCCTAATCACCTCTCAGAGACACAGCAGGTAACTGGATAGTACTTTTGCTTCCTCAAAGCCTCTGATAGAGAATTATTGATTCTGAAATCTCCTGTAGTATGTTTTTACACAGGGAAGTGCTGACTGTAGAGGTGGGAGTTTAGAAATATGGGCCAATTGAACAACTGTGAATTTATAATGGGTTAAGATAATGAGGCAGTATAAATTCTGGGGGACACACTAATGCCACTGTCTTCTTACATATTTATTGGGCTGTCAAGGTATAAATGTCACTATGAAAATCCAAAGTGCTATGCAGCAGGCCTTGGCTTAATATTCCTTCTGCTCATCAGCAAGCCCTATAAGTCTCCCACACCCAAATCCTGGTAGCAGGATCCCTACACTCAGTAAAGATTTAATAGCAGAGAGCACTAGTGAGGTCTCATGTGACCCAGGTGTACTCCTTTTTAAAATTAACTTGGAAGTGTTCATTTGTGAATAATTAAAACTCTAACCCACTTTGAGGTCCCTCAACCACATCAGATCCTACACTGGGAATGATATCTGCTAAAAATCCTATAATTTGCATTTTGTGGGGAGATGCAGGGATTACCCTTGTGATGAAGAAAACATGGGAACTGGCACAGGAGTCAGTGAGAATTATAGGTTTCTAAGCAATAAATTCCTAGTCCAGGAGCTTATGGCCCCACTCAAACCCTTGTCCTGTGAAACTTCTATACCACTGGCAAAGTCTGTACCCTTATAGAATATACTCCCAGCCTCTAATCTAGTAACTACATCCTCAGTCTCACCCTTGCATACTAGGTGCTAAATAAATATTTGTTAGATGAATAAATAAATAAATCTAGAGAAATGGTATTTTTAAAGTGCCTGCTAGTGTTAAATTGCATAGAAGTGAGCTTTCAAAATATAGTCCATCTTAAAATGTGTGATCAACTGTAGGGATTGGACCCTTGGAAAGAGAGGTTGTCTAAAAGTGACATCTGAGAATGAGTTCCTGATATTTTTCTTTAGCATTTCAGCTTCTAGGCTGAGCCACTCGATTTGCCTTTTTGTTAGTTATCCTACAGATTTTAGAAGAGTCAGAAATCTGGCCTTTGTAGCTCTTTGTAGAAATCTGCACACTGGCTACTTTTATTGCCTCCTGGCTGAATGATTTTATATTCTGGTGTTTTATTTCCACATTGTCATTGGTCTGGCCAATGCCTGCTCCTTGTTAATATATTCCTTTTCATCCTCATTTGAGACTCCCGTTTCACTTCCCCACTCTCCATATACAACTATTCTAATGTGTTTAGTGTGTGTCTTTTCATTTATAGGTATTCTTGCAAAAGTGTATATGCATTTTTTTTTTTTTTTTTTTTTTGTGGTACGCGGCCTCTCACTGCTGTGGCCTCTCCCGTTGCGGAGCACAGGCTCCGGACGCACAGGCTCAGCGGCCATGGCTCACGGGCCTAGCCGCTCCGCGGCATGTGGGATCTTCCCGGACTGGGGCACGAACCCGTGTTTCCTGCATCGGCAGGCGGACTCTCAACCACTGCGCCACTAGGGAAGCCCTATATGCATATTTTTTCCAATAGATGCTAACGGCATTATGTTGTATATCTTACTTCTTCCTTAGCACCATTTAAAAGCTCCATCCGTGTTGCTAGGTGCACATCTAACACTCTGCTTTTTCTGCTGCATTCACTCTCCAAGCATCTTCAACTTCCCACTACCACAAACCATGCTGCAGTGAACATAGCCCTGCCTGAACCCATGTAAGAATTCGGGATACCAGCTCAGGAAGAAGATTGCTGGGGCATGGAAGAAGATTGCTGGGGCATGGGACATGCATTAAATTTAACTCCTTCACGTTAGATCTTCAGAGTGATACTACAAATCTACAACCTAACTGCATGAGCGTTCCTACATCCCCAGTCTCCACCAGCACTTGGCCTGACCCTGCTTTCTAATTTTTATCATTTAATAGGTACAAAGAGATATTTCATTGTTTTTTAAATTTACATTTCTCTGATTAAGAATGAGTTTCAGCATCTCTACATATGCTTTATTCGTCTTCTGGGTTTGCTGTTATGTAAATTGCCTATAAATATCATTTGCCTATTTTTCTACTGAAGTTGCTGATATTTTTAAACACCTTTATTTTATTTTATTTATTATTATTATTTTTTTGCGGTACTCAGGCCTCTCACTGTGTGGCCTCTCCCGTTGCGGAACACAGGCTCCGGACGCGCAGGCTCAGTGGCCATGGCTCACGGGCCCAGCTGCTCCGCGGCATGTGGGATCTTCCCGGACCGGGGCATGAACCCGTGTCCCCTGCATCGGCAGGCGGACTCTCAACCACTGCGCCGCCAGGGAAACCCCTAAACATCTTTACTGGAGTACAATAGCTTTAAAATGTTGTGTCAGTTTCTGCTGTATAAAAAAGTGAATCAGAGTTATATGTATACGTATATCCCCATATCCCCTCCCTCTTGCGCCTTCCTCCCACCCCCCCATCCCACCCCTCTAGGAGGTCACAGAGCACTGAGCTGATCTCCTTGTGCTATGCAGCTGCTTCCCACTAGTTATTGCTTTTACATTAGGTAGGATATATATGTCCATGCCACTCTCTCACTTGGTTCCAGCTTACCATTCCCCCTCCCTGTGTCCTCAAGTCCATTTACTATGTCTGCGTCTTTATTCCTGTCCTGCGCCTAGGTTCATCAGAACCATTTTTTTTTTAGATTCCATATATATGTGTTAGTATATGGTATTTGTTTTTCTCTTTCTGACTTACTTCACTCTGTATGACAGACTATAGGTCCATCCACCTCACTACGAAGAACTCCATTTCTTTTTATGACTAATATTCCATTGTATATATGTGCCACATCTTCTTTATCTATTCATCTGTCAATGGACACTTAGGTTGCTTCCATGTCCTGGCTATCGTAAATAGTGCTGCAATGAACACTGAGGTACATGTCTCTCTCTTTTTTTTTTTTTTTTTTTGCGGTAAGCAGGCCTCTCACTGCTGTGGTCTCTCCTGTCGCGGAGCACAGGCCCCGGACATGCAGGCTCAGCGGCCATGGCCCATGGGCCCAGCCGCTCCGCGGCATGTGGGATTCTCCAGGACCAGGGCACGAACCCGCGTCCCCCGCATCGGCAGGCGGACTCCCAACCACTGCACCACCAGGGAAGCCCCATGTCTCTCTTTGAATTATGGTTTTCTCAGGGTATATGCCCAGAAGTGGGATTGCTGGGTCATATGGTAGTCTATTTTTAGTTTTTTAAGGAACCTCCATACTATTCTCCATAGTGGCTGTATCAATTTACATTCCCACCAACAGTGCAAGAGGATTTCCTTTTCTTCACACCATCTCCAGCACTTATTGCTTTTTGATATGGCCATTCTGACTGGTGTGAGGTGATATCTCATTGTGGTTTTGATTTGCATTTCTCTAATGATTAGTGATGTTGAGCATCCTTTCTTGTGTTTGCTGGCAATCCGTATATTTTTTTTGGAGAAATGTCTGTTTAGGTCTTCTGCCCATTTTTGGATGGGGTTGTTTGTTTTTCTGATATTAAGCTGCCTGTGCTGTTTGTATATGTTGGAGATTAATCCTTTGTCAGTTGCTTTGTTTGCAAATATTTTCTCCCATTTTGAGGGTTGTCTTTTTGTCTTGTTCATAGTTTCCTTTGCTGTGAAAAAGTTTTTTTTTTTTTAACATCTTTATTGGGGTATAATTGCTTTACAATGGTGTGTTAGTTTCTGCTTTATAACAAAGTGAATCAGTTATACATATACATATGTTCGCATATCTCTTCCCTCTTCCCTCTCCCTCCCTACCACCCTCCCTATCCCACCCCTCCAGGCGGTCACAAAGCACCGAGCTGATATCCCTGTGCTATGCGGCTGCTTCCCACTAGCTATCTACCTTACGTTTGGTAGTGTATATAGGTCCATGTCTCTCTCTCGCTTTGTCACAGCTTACCCTTCCCCCGCCCCATATCCTCAAGTCCATTCTCCAGTAGGTCTGTGTCTTTATTCCTGTCTTACCCCTAGGTTCTTCATGACATTTTTTTCCTTAAATTCCATATATATGTGTTAGCATACGGTATTTGTCTTTCTCTTTCTGACTTACTTCACTCTGTATGACAGACTCTAGGTCTATCCACCTCATTACAAATAGCTCAATTTCGTTTATTTTTATGGCTGAGTAATATTCCATTGTATATATGTGCCACATCTCCTTTATCCATTCATCCGATGATGGGCACTTAGGTTGTTTCCATCTCCGGGCTATTGTAAATAGAGCTGCAATGGACATTTTGGTACATGACTCTTTTTCAATTACAGTTTTATCAGGGTATATGCCCAGTAGTGGGATTGCTGGGTCATATGGTAGTTCTATTTGTAGTTTTTTAAGGAACCGCCATACTGTTCTCCATAGTGGCTGAACCAATTCACATTCCCACCAGCAGTGCAGGAGTGTTCCCTTTTCTCCACACCCTCTCCAGCATTTATTGTTTCTAGATTTTTTGATGATGGCCATTCTGACAGGTGTGAGATGATATCTCATAGTAGTTTTGATTTGCATTTCTTTAATGATTAATGATGTTGAGAATTCTTTCATGTGTTTGTTGGCAGTCTGTATATCTTCTTTGGAGAAATGTCTTCTTTGGAGAAATTTAGGTCTTCTGCCCATTTTTGGATTGGGTTGTTTTTTTGTTATTGAGCTGCATGAGCTGCTTGTAAATTTTGGAGATTATTCCTTTGTCAGTTGCTTCATTTGCAAATATCTTCTCCCATTCTGAGGGTTGGCTTTTGGTCTTGTTTATGGTTTCCTTTGCTGTGCAAAAGCTTTGAAGTTTCATTAGGTCCCATTTGTTTATTTTTGTTTTTATTTCCATTTCTCTAGTAAGTGGGTCAAAAAGGATCTTGCTGTGATTTATGTCATAGAATGTTCTGCTTATGTTTTCCTCTAAGAGTTTGATAGTCCCTGGCCTTATATTTAGGTCTTTAATCCATTTTGATTTTATTTTTGTGTATGGTGTTAGGGAGTGTTCTAATTTCATTCTTTAAATGTAGCTTTCCAGTTTTCCTACCTCTGCTATATTTTGGAAGAGTTTGAGAAGGATAGGTGTTAGCTCATCTCTAAATGTTTGATAGAATTCACCTATGAAGCCATCTGGTCCTGGGCTTGTGCTTCTTAGAAGATTTTTAATCACAATTTCGATTTCAGTGCTTGTGATTGGTCTCTTCATATTTTCTGTTTCTTCCTGGTTCAGTCTTGGAAGGTTGTACTTTTCTAAGAATTTAATCATTTCTTCCAGGTTGTCCATTTTATTGGCATATAGTTGCCTGTAATAGCCTCTCACGATCCTTTGTATTTCTGCGGTGTAAGTTGCTACTTCTCCTTTTTCATTTCTAATTCTATTGGTTTGAGTCTTCTCCCTTTTTCTCTTGTTGAGTCTGGCTAATGATTTATCAATTTTGTTTATTTTCTCAAAGAACCAGCTTTTAGTTTTATCGATCTTTGTTATTGTTTCCTTCATTTTTTCATTTATTTTTGATCTGATCTTTATGATTTTTTTCCTTCTGCTAACTTTGGGTTTTTGTTTTTCTTATTCTTCTTCTTTCTCTAATTGCTTTCGATGTAAGGTTAGGTTGTTTATTTGTGATGTTTCTTGTTTCTTGAGGTAGGACTGTATTGCTATAATCTTCCCTCTTAGAACTGCTTTTGCTGCATCCCATAGGTTTTGGGTCATCGTGTTTTCATTGTCAATTTTTTCTACATATTTTTTGATTTCCTCTTTGATTTCTTCAGTGATCTCTTGGTTATTTAGTAGCATATTGTTTAACCTCCATGTATTTGTATTTTTTACAGTTTATTTTCCTGTACATGGTATCTAGTCCTATAGCATTGTGCTCAGAAAAGATACTTGATACAGTTTCAGTTTTCTTAAATTTACTGAAGCTTGATTTGTAACCCAAGATATAATCTATCCTGGAGAATGTTCCATGAATGCTTGAGAAGAGTGTATTCTGTTGTTTTTGGATGGAATGTCCTATAAATATCAATTAAGCCTATCTGTTCTAATGTGTCTTCTAAACCTTGTGTTTGCTTCTTTAATTTCATTTTGGATGATCTACCCATTGGTGAAAGTGGAATGTTAAAGTCCCCTACTATTATTGTGTTACTGTCGATTTCCCCTTTGATGGCTGTTAGCATTTGCCTTATGTACTGAGGTGCTCCTCTGTTGGGTGCATATATACTTGCAATTGTTATATCTTCTTCTTGGATCGATCCCTTGATCATTATGTAGTGTCCTTCTTTGTCTCTTGTAATAGTCTTTATTTTAAAGTCTATTTTGTCTGATATGAGAATTGCTAATCCAGCTTTCTTTTGATTTCCATTTGCATGGAATATCTTTTTCCGTCCCCTTACTTTCAGTCTGTATGTGTCTCTAGGTCTGAAGTGGATTTCTTATAGACAGCATATCTACGGGTGTTTTTTTTTTTTTTTTTTTTTTTTGCGGTACACGGGCCTCTCACTGTTGTGGAGCACAGGCTCCGGATGCGCAGGCTCAGCAGCCATGGCTCACGGGCCTAGCCACTCTGCATCATGTGGGATCTTCCCAGACCGGGATGCGAACCCGTGTCCCCTGCATCGGCAGGCAGACTCTCAACCACTGCGCCACCAGGGAAGCCCCGGGTGTTGTTTTTGTATTCATTCAGCCAGTCTGTGTCTTTTGGTGGGAGCATTTAATCCATTTACATTTAAGGTAATTATCGATATGTATGTTCCTATTACCATTTTCTTAATTGTTTTTGTTTGTTATTGTAGGTTATTCCCTTCCCTTGTGTTTCCCACCTAGAGAAGTTCCTTTAGCATTTATTGTAAAGCTGGTTTGGTGGTGCTGAATTCTCTTAACTTTTGCTTGCCTGTAAAGGTTTTACTTACTCTGTCAAATCTGAATGAGATCCTTGCTGGGTAGAGTAATCTTGGTTGTAGGTTTTTCCTTTTCATCATTTAAAATATGTCCTGCCACTCCCTTCTGGCTTGCAGAGTTTCTGCTGAAAGATCAGCTGTTAACCTTATGGGGATTCCCTTGTATGTTATTTGTTGTTTTTCCCTTGCTGCTTTTAATATTTTTTCTTTGTATTTAATTTTTGATAGTTTGATTAATATGTGTCTTGGCATGTTTCTCCTTGGATTTGTCCTGTATGGGGCTCTCTGCACTTCCTGGACTTGATTGACTCTTCCTTTTCCCATGTTAGGGAAGTTTTCAACTATAATATCTTCAAATATTTTCTCAGTCCCTGTTTTTTTCTCTTCTTCTGGGACCCTGACAATTCAAATGTTGGTGCATTTAATGTTGTCCCAGAGGTCTCTGAGACTCTCCTCAATTCTTTTCATTCTTTTATATTTATTCTGCTCTGCAGTAGTTATTTCCACTATTTTATCTTCCAGGTCACTTATCCATTCTTCTGCTTAGCTATTCTGCTATTGATTCCTTCCAGAGTATTTTTAATTTCACTTATTGTGTCATTCATCATTGTTTATTTGTTCTTTACTTCTTCTGGGTCCTTGTTAAACGTTTCTTGTATTTTCTCCATTCTATTTCCAAGATTTTGGACCATCTTTACTATCATTACTCTGAATTCTTTTTCAGGTAGACTGCATATTTCCTCTTCATTTGTTTGGCCTGGTGGGTTTTTACTTTGTTCCTTCATCTGCTGCATATCTCTCTGTCTTCTCATTTTGTTTAACTTACTGTGTTTGGGTCTCCTTTTCACAGGCTGCAGGTTCCTAGTTCCCATTATTTTTGGTGTCTACCCCCAGTGGGTGAGATTGGTTCAGTGGGTTATGTAGGCTTCCTGGTGGTGGGGACAGGTGCCTGTGTTCTGGTGGGTGTGGCTGTATGTTGTCCTTCTGGTGGGCAGGGCCACACCCGGTGGTGTTTTTTGGGGTGTCTGTGAACTTAGTATGACTTTAGACAGCCTCTTTGCTAATGGGCAGTGTTGTGTTCCTGTCTTGCTAGGTGTTTGGCATGGGGTGTCCAGCACTGGAGCTTGCTGGCCATTGCATGGAGCTGGGTTTTAGTGCTGAGACAAAGATATCTGGGAGAGCTCTTTCTGATTGATATTATGTGGGGCCAGGAGGTTTTTGGTGGTCCAGTGTCCTAGCCTCAGCCCTGCCTCCTCTGAGGCTCAGGCCCAATATCTGGCTGGAGCACCAAAACCCTGCCAGCCACACAGCTCAGAAGAAAAGAAGGAAGAAAGGAAAAAAAAAAAACAAACAGAAAGAACCCCCAAGACAAATGGTAAAAGCAAACCCAAACAGACAAAATCACACAAAGAAGCATACACATACACACAAAAAGAAAAAAAGGAAAAAAAAATTTTAATTAAAAAAAGTTAAAATTTAAAAATAATAAAAAATTAAAAATAAAAAATTTTAAAAAGAGAGAAACCAAACCAATAAACGAATCCACCAATGATAATAAGCACTAAATACTAAACTAAGATAAACATAAAACTAGAAACAAATTAAATGCAGAAAGCAAACCCCAAGTCTACAGTTGCTCCCAAAGTCCACTGGCACAATTTTGGGAACATTCATTGTCTATTCAGGTGTTCCACAGATGCAGGGTTTATCAGGTTGATTGTGGGGATTTAATCTGCTGCCCCTGTGGCTGCACAGAGAAATTTTCCTTTCTCTTCTTTGCTCACAGAGATCCTGGGGTTCAGCTTTGGTTATGGCCCCACCTCTGTGTGTAGACCACCCTCAGGAGTCTGTTCCCCACCCAGACAAAGGGCTTAAAGCAGCAGCGGATTAGGGCTCTCTTGCTCACTCAGGCCTGGGCGAGGGAGGGTACGGAAGTCATAACTGGAATGTGGGGCAAGCCTGTGGCCACTGGCGTAACATTGCAACAGCCTAAGGCATGCCATGTGCTCTCCCACGGAAGTTGTCCATGGATCACAGGACCTTGGCAGTGGCGTGCTGCACAGGTTCCCAAGGGGGTGTGGGTAGTGACCTGCACTTGCACACAGGATTCTTGGTGGCAGCAGCAGCAGCGTTAACAGTTCATACCTGTCTCTGGGGTCTGAGCTGATAGCCGCGGCTCATGCCCATCTCTGGAGCTCACTTAGGCGGTGCTCTGCCTTCTGTGGGCACACAGGGAAGGAATCCCCTCCCCTTGCACACCCCAAAACAATAGTCTCTTGCCTCTTTGGCAGTTCCAGACTTTTTCCCAGACTCCCTCCTGGCTAGCTGCGATGCACTAGCCCCCTCCAGGCTGTCTTCATGCAGCCAACCCCAGTCTTCTCCCTGGGATCTGACCTCCGAAGCCCGAGCCTCAGTTCCCAGCCCCCACATGCACTGGCAGGTGAGCACACAAGCGTCTCAGTTGGTGAGGGCTGGTTGGCACCGATCTTTTGTGTGGGAATCTCTCCGCTTTGCCCTCTGCACCCCTGTGGCTTTGGTCTCCTCCATGACTCCAAAGCTCACCCCCCACCCCCCATCCCCAAAAGTGAAGGGGCTCCCTAGTGTGTGGAAACCTTTCCTCCTTCTCAGCTCCCTCCCAGAGGTGCAGGTCCTGTCCCTATTCTTTTGTCTCTGTTTTTTCTCTTACTTTTTACCCTACCCAGGTATGTGGGGATTTTCTTGCATTTTGGGAAGTCTGAGGTCTTCTGCCTCAGTAGGTGTTCTGTAGGAGTTGTTCCATATGTAGATGTATTTTGGATGTATTTGTGGGGGGGAAGGTGATCTCCACTTTTTACTCCTCTGCCATCTTGAAGGTCTCTCCAAGTTGCTGATTTTTTGTTGCTGATTTGCCAGAGTTCTTTTATGCTTTAGGTATTCTTTGTCAGTTTCAGACATTGAAAAATTTTTCTCTAATTTTATCATCTCCATATTAGTTTTATCCATGGTGTTTTATGTTGAATAGAAATCCTTAAACATATTAAAATTTACCAAAGATTTGCCTTATGGTTTAACTTTTAGGATTTTGTTTCCACTCTAAATTCAGAGAAACAAAGAATTCTTCTTAGGCAACACAGAGTCCGGCATGAGAAACATAAGGTTAACCTAAAAGATAATTAAACATTAGGGATTAACACACACAGAGGCAGTGACCCTGATATATCTGCTGTTCAATGGGTACAAGGTAAAAAGTAATCAGGTCATTCTCATAATCCTGAGAATGGTCCAGAGGTAGAGCTATGTTACATTTGTCATTTTAATTTATTTTATTTTGAAAAAATACTTTGTTGAGAAAAGAATGAAACAAGGATTAGTAATTAATACATAAATTCTGAGAAGTTTTGACATATGTATATCACCATGAAGCCCCAAAATCAAGATAATAAATATATCTATCCCTCCCAAACTTTCCTCATTCCACGTTTTAATCCCTCCCTCCCAACCCTCATCACTTCCCAACCTCCCCCACACTCCCTGTCTATAGACAACCACCATCACAATTCTAGATTATTTTACATTTTTGAAGTTTTATGTAAATGGAATCAAACAGTAAGTACTATTTTCTGACTTGTTTCACTCAGCAGAATTATTTTGAGATTCAGCCATGTTCTACTGTGAATAGTTTGTTTCTTTTTATTCCTAAAAAGTATTCCATTGTATAGATAATAGCATGATTCATTGATCCACACATCCGGTAATGGACATTTAGGTTGTCTTTACTTTTTGGCTACTATTGATAATGCTGCTATGAACATTGTATGGAATTATATTTTTAGTTTTTTTTTAATGAATAAGTTGCATATGTATTCTCATGTATAAATGAGTACAGGTTTCACATTTGACTTTATCAATTAATAGAGTCTAATATTAACATTCTCAAACTGTTCAGTACATTTTAAAATCACTAATCACATGTCTTAAGTTGAAATTTAGCTGTAAAATAATATATATATGTTTTAAGTATGAAAACTTTGCTACAAGGAAAATAGCACTTATATTTTACGATAGCTATTAAATATCTCAGTTTAGTCAGTCCACCCTACCCCTTTTATTTTTTATTGGATTATAATTGTTTTACATTGTTGTGTTAGTTTCTGCTGTATAACAAAGTGATCAGCTATATGTTTACATATATCACCATACCGCCTCCCTCTTGCATTTCCCTCCCACCCTCCCCATCCCACCCCTCTAGGTGGTCACAAAGCACCGAGCTGATCTCCCTGTGCTATGCAACTGCTTCCCACTAGCTATCTATTTTATGTTTGGTAGTGTATATATGTCCATGCCACTCTCACTTTGTCCCAGCTTACCCTTCCCCTTCCCCATGTCCTCAAGTCCATTCTCTACATCTGTGTCTTTATTCCTGTCCTGCCCCTAGGTTCTTCAGAACCATTTTTTTTTTTAGATTCCATATATATGTGTTAGCTAACGGTATTTGTTTTTCCCTTTCTGACTTCACTCTGCATGACAGACCCTAGGTTTTTTTGACCTACCTCCTAGAGAAATGGAAATAAAAACAAATGGGACCTAATGAAACTTAAAAGCTTTTGCACAGCAAAGGAAGCCATAAACAAAATGAAAAGACAACCCTCAGAATGGGAGAAAATATTTGCAAATGAAGCAACTGACAAAGGATTAATCTCCAAAATATACAAGCAGCTCATGCAGCTCAATATCATAAAAATAAACAACCTAATCCAAAAATGGGCAGAAGACCTAAATAGACATTTCTCCAAAGAAGATATACAGATTGCCAACAAACACATGAAAGGATGCTCAACATCACTAATCATTAGAGAAATGCAAATCAAAACTACAATGAGATCTCACCTCACACCAGTCAGAATGGCCATCATCAAAAAATCTAGAAACAATACAAACTGGAGAGGGTGTGGAGAAAAGGGAACCCTCTTGCACTGTTGGTGGGAATGTAAATTGATACAGCCACTATGGAGAACAGTATGGAGGTTCCTTAAAAAACTAAAAACAGTACTGTATGACCCAGCAATCCCACTACTGGGCATATACCCTGAGAAAACTATAATTCAAAAAGAGACATGTACCACAATGTTCATTGCAACACTATTTACAATGGCCAGGACATGGAAGCAACCTAAGTGTCCATCAACAGGTGAATGGATAAAGAAGGTGTGACAGATATATACAATGGAATATTACTCAGCCATAAAAAGAAATGAAATTGAGTTATTTGTAGTGCTTTTATTTCTTTTAGGTAAATACCTAGGAATGAAATGGCTGGAACAGATGGTAGATGTGTTTTACCTTTGTGAGAAACTTCCAAAGTGATTACACCAGTTTACATTCCCACCAGCACCATAAGAGAGTTCTAGTTGTTCCACATCCTCACTAACATTTAATATGGTTAAGAAATCTGTTGCATTTCTATACACTAAGAATAAATTATCAGAGAAACTGAGGAAACAATGTCTTTTGCCATCATATTGAAGAGAATAAAATATCTAGGAATAAACCTACATAAAGAGGTAAGAGACCTGTACTCGGAAAACTAAAAGACACTGATGAAAGAAACTGAAGATAACACAAACAGATGGAAAGATATATCGTGTTCATAGGTTGGAAGAATTAATATTGTTAAAATGACCATACTACCCAAGGCAATCAACAGATTCAATGCAATTCCTATCAAAATACCAAGAGCATTTTTCACAGAACTAGAATGAATAATTTTAAAATTTGTATGGAAAGACAAAAGACCCCGAATAGCCAAAATAATCTTCAGAAAGAAGAACAGAGCTGGAGGAATCATGCCCCCAGACATCAGACTACACTACAAAGCTATGGTAATCAAAACAGTATGCTACTGACACAAAAACAAACACATAGATCAATGGAACTGAATAGAGAACCAAGAAATAAACCCACATACTTATGGTCAACTAATCTATGACAAAGGAGGCAACAACATACACTGGAGAAAAGACAGTCTCTTCAATAAGTGGCGCTGGGAAAACTGGACAGCTACATGTGAAAGAAGAAAATTAGAACATTCTCTAACACTATATACAAAAATAAACTAAAAATGGATTAAAAACCTAAATGTAAGACCTGAAACCATAAAACTCCTAGAAGAAAATGTATATGGAACACTCTTTGACATAAATCAGCAATATTTTTTTTTGATCTGTCTCCTAAAGCAAAGGAAATAAAAGCAAAAATAAACAAATGGGACCTAATTAAACTTAAAAGCTTTTCCACAGCTAAGGAAACTATTGACAAAACAAAAAGACAATCTACTGAATGGGAGAAAATATTTGCAAATTATATGACCTATAAGGGGTTAATATCCAACACATATAAACAGCTCATACAACTCAACATCAAAAACAACCAACCTGATTATAATATGGGCAGAAGACCTGAATAGACATTTTTCCAAAGAGGAATTGAAGATGGCCAACAAGCACATGAAAAGATGCTCACCATCGCTAATTACCAAGGAAATGCAAATCAAAACCACAATGAGCTCTCACCTCACACCTGTCAGAATGGCTATCATCAAAAAGAACAAAAATGTGGAGAAAAGGGAACCTTTGTACTCTGTTGGTGGGAATGTAAATTGGTATAGCCATTGTGGAAAACAGTACGGAGATTTCTCAAAAAACTAAAAATAGAGCTACCATATGACCCAACAATTCCAACCCTGGTTATATATCTGAAAGCAACAAAAGCACTAGTTTGAAAAGATACATGCACCCCAATGTTCATAGCAGCATTATTTATTCATAATTGCCAAGATATGGAAGCAACCTAAATGTCCATCAACAGATGAATGGATAAAGAAGATGTGGTTGATGTGGAGAACAGTGTGGAGATTCCTTAAAAAATGAAAAATGGAGCTACTGTATGATCCTGCTATTCCACTCCTGGGCATATATCCAGAGAACACTATAATTTGAAAAGATACATGTACCCCAATGTTCACTGCATCACTATTTACAATAGCCAGGGCATGGGAGCAACCTAAGTGTCTATCAACAGATGAATGGATAAAGAAGGTGTGGTATATTTATACAATGGAATATTAATCAGCCATAAAAAAGAATGAAAAAATGCCATTTGCAGCAACATGGATGGACTTAGAGATTATCATACTAAGTGAAGTAAGCCAGACATAGAAAGACAAATATCAAATGATATCACTTATATGTGGAATCTAAAAAAAATGATACAAATGAACTTATATACAAAATAGAAATAGACCCACAGACATGGAAAACGAACTTATGTTTATTAAAGGGGAAGGGAGGAGGGAAAAATTAGGAGTTTCGGATTAACAGATACAAATTACCACATATAAAAGAGATGAACAACAAGGTCCTACTGTATAGCACCGGGAACTATGCTCAATATTTTCTAATAAGCTCTAAGAGAAAAGAAGCTGAAAAAAAAATAGATACAGAGAGACCTTCAAGATGGCGGAGGAGTAAGACGTGGAGATCACCTTCCTCCCCACAAATACATCAGAAATACATCTACATATGGAACAACTCCTACAGAACACCTAATGAACGCTGGCAGAAGACCTCAGACTTTCCAAAAGGCAAGAAACTCCCCATGTACCTGGGTAGGGCAAAAGAAGAAACAGAGACAAAAGAATAGGGATGGGACGTGCACCTCTGGGAGGGAACTGTGAAGAAGGAAAAGTTTCCACACACTAGGAAGCCACTTCGATGGTGGAGATGGGTGGTAGTGGTGGGGAAGCTTTGGAGCCATGGAGGAGAGCACAGCCACAGAGGTGCAGAGGGCAAAGCGGAGAGATACCCACACAGAGTATTGGTGCTGACCAGCACTCACCAGCCTGAGAGGCTTGTCTGCTCACCTGCCGGGGTGGATGGGGGCTTGGAGCTGAGGCTCCGGCTTTGGAAGTCAGAGCCCAGGGAGAGGAGTGGGGTTGGCTGTGTGAACACAGCCTGAAGGGGGCTAGTGTGCCACAGCTAGCCAGGAGGGAATCCGGGAAAATGTCTGGAACTGCCTAAGAGGCAAGAGACCATTGTTTTGGGGTGCGCGAGGAGAAGGGATTCAGAGCACTGCATAAATGAGCTCCAGAGACGGGTGCGAGCCTCGGCTATCAGCACAGACACCAGAGACAGGCATGAAATGCTAAGACTGCTTCCGCAGCCACCAAGAGGCCTGTGTACAAGAACAGGTCACTCTACATACCTCCCCTCCAGCGAGCCTGTGCAACCCGTCACTGCCAGGGTCCCGTGACCCAGGGACAATTTCCCTGGGAGAACACACGGCACGCCTCAGGCTGTTGCAACGTCATGGTGGCCTCTGCTGCCACAGGCTGGCCCCACATTCCGTACCCCTCCTCCCCCACCCCCGGCCTGAGTGAGCCAGAGCCCCTTAATCAGCTGCTACTTTAACCCCGTCCTGGCTGAGCAAAGAACAGACGCCCTCAGGCTACCTACATGCAGAGGCAGGGCCAAATTCAAAGCTGAATCCCAGGAGCTGTGCTAACAGAGAAGAGAAAGGGAAATTTCTCCCAGAGCCTCAGGAGCAGCAGCTTAAACCTACACAGTCAACTTGATATACCCTGCATCTCTGGAATACCTGAACAGACAACGAATCATCCCAAAATTGTGGCGATGCACTTTGTGTGATTTTGTCTGTATAGCTTTGCTTTTACCATTTGTCATAGGGTTCTGTCTGTCCGTGATTTTTTTTTCTTTTTTAGTGTAGTTTTTTAGTGCTTGTTATCATTGGTGGATTTGGTTTTTAGTTTAGTTGCTCTCTTCTTTCATTCTTTTTAAAATTACTTTTCAACTTTTAAAAATTTTTAATAAATTCTTTTTATTTTAATAAGTTTATTTTGTTTTATTTATTTATTCATTTATTTTTTTCCTCCCCTTTCTTTTTATTTGTGTGTATTGGATGATTTTTTTTATACACGAGGTTCTTATTAGTCATCAATTTTATACACATCAGTGTATACATGTCAATCCCAATTGCCCAATTCACCACACCACCACCACCACCACCACCCCGCAGTGTTCCCCCTTTGGTGTCCATAAATTTGTTCTCTACATCTGTGTCTCAATTTCTGCTCTGCAAACCAGTTCATCTGTACCATTTTTTCTAGGTTCCACATATATGCGTCCATATACGATATTTACTTCTTTTTTTTTTTTTTTTTTTTTTTTTTTTTTTAAATTTATTTATTCATTTATTTATTTTTGGCTGTGTTGGGTCTTCGTTTCTGTGCGAGGGCTTTCTCTAGTTGTGGCAAGCGGGGGCCACTCTTCATCGCGGTGCGCGGGCCTCTCACTGTCGCGGGCCTCACAGGCTCCAGACGCGCAGAGCTCAGTATTTGTAGCTCACGGGCCCAGCCGCTCCGTGGCACGTGGGATCTTCCCAGACCAGGGCTTGAACCCGTGTCCCCTGCATTGGCAGGCAGACTCTCAACCACTGCGCCACCAGGGAAGCCCGATATTTACTTCTTTTGAGCCATGTGGCTGACAGGGTCTTGGTGCTCCAGCTGGGTGTCAGGTCTGTGCCTCTGAGGTGGGAGAGCAGAGTTCAGGACATTGGTCCACCAGAGACCTCCCAGCTCCATGTAATATCAAACGGCAAAAGGTCTCCCAGAGATCTCTCTCTCAATGCTAAGACCCAGCTCCACTCAACGACCAGCAAGCTACAGTGCTGGACACCCTATGCCAAACAACTAGCAAGACAGGAACACAAACACACCCATTAGCAGAGAGGCTGCTTAAAATCATAATAAGGTCACAGACACCCCAAAACATACCACCAGATGTGGTCTTGCCCACCAGAAAGAAAAGATCCAGAGTCATCCACCAGAACACAGGCACCAATCCCCTCCACCAGGAAGCCTATACAACCCACTGAAACAAACTTAGCCACTGGGGACAGACACCAAAAAAAAAACAGGAACTACGAACTTGCAGCCTGCAAAATGGAGACCCTAAACACAGTAAGTTAAACATAACGAGAAGACAGAGAAACACACAGCAGATGAAGGAGCAAGGTAAAAACCCACCAGACGAAACAAATGAAGAGGAAATAGGCAATCTACCTGAAAAATAATTCAGAGTAATGATAGTAAATATGATCCAAAATCTTGGAAGTAGAATGGAGAAAATACAAGAAACGTTTCACAAGGAGCTAGAAGAATTAAAGAGTAAACAAACAATGATGAACAACACAATAAATGAAATTAAAAATTCTCTAGACAGTAACAATAGTAGAATAACTGAGGCAGAAAAACGGATAAGTAACCTGGAAGATAAAATATTGGAAATAACAACTGCAGAGCAGAATAAAGATAAAAGAATGAAAAGAATTGAGGACCATCTCAGAGACCTCTGGGACAACATTAAATGCAACATTCGAACTATAGGTGTCCCAGAAGAAGAATAGAAAAAGAAAGGGCCTGAGAAAATATTTGAAGGGATTATAGTTGAAAACTTCCCTAATATGGGAAAGGAAATAGTCAATCAAATCCAGGAAGGGCAGAGAGTCCCATTCTGGATAAATCCAAGGAGAAACACGTCAAGACATATATTAATCAAACTATCAAACATTAAATATAAAGAAAAAATATTCAAAGCAGCAAGGGAAAAACAACAAATAACATACAAGGGAATCCCCATAAGGTTAACAGCTGATCTTTCAGCAGAAATTCTGCAAGCCACAGGGGAGTGGCAGGACATATTTAAAGTGATGAAAGGGAAAAACCTACAACCAAGATTACTCTAATCAGCAAGGATCTCATTCAGATTCGAAGGAGAAATCAAAACCTTTACAGACAAGCAAAAGTTAGGAGAATTCAGCACCACCAAACCAGCTTTACAACAAATGCTAAAGGAACTTATCTAGGCAGGAATAACAAGAGAAGGAAAAGACCAACAATAATGAACTGAAAACAATTTAGAAAATGGTAATAAGAACGTACATATGCATAACTACCTTAAATGTAAATGGATTAAATGCTCCGACCAAAAGACACAGACTGGATGAACAGATACAACAACAAGACCCATATATATGCTGTCTACGAGAAACCCACTTCAGACCTAGGGACACATACAGACTGAAAGTGAGGGAATGGAAAAAGATATTCCATGCAAATGGAAATCAAAAGAAAGCTGGATTAGCAATTCTCATATCAGACAAAATAGACTTTAAAATAAAGCATATTACAAGAGACAAAGAAGGACACTACATAATGAACAAGGGATCTATCCAAGGAGAAGATATAACAATTGTAAATATTTATGCACCCAACATAGGAGCACCTCAGTATATAATGCGAATGCTAACAGCCATAAAAGGAGAAATCAACTAACACAGTCATAGTATGGGACCTTAACACCCCACTTTCACCAATGGACAGATCAGCCAAAATGAAAATAACTATGGAAACACAAGCTTTAAATGATACTTTAAACAAGATGGACTTAATTGATATTTATAGGACATTCCATCCAAAAACAACAGAATACACTTTCTTCTCAAGTGCTCATGGAACATTATCCAGGACAGATCATACCTTGGGTCACAAATCAAGCCCTGGTAAATTTAAGAAAATTGAAATCATATCAAGTATCTTTTCCAACCACAATGCTATGAGACTAGATATCAATTACAAGAAAAAAATCTGTACAAAATACAAATACTTGGAGGCTAAATGATACACTACTAAATAACCAAGAGATCACTGAAGATTTCAAAGAGGAAATACAAAAATACTTAGAAACAAATGACAATGAAAACATGATGACCCAAAATCTATGGGATGCAGTCAAAGCAGTTCTAAGAGGGAAGCTTACAGCAATACAACCCTACCTCAAGAAACAAGAAACATCTCAAATAAACAACCTAACCTTACCTCTAAAGCAATTAGAGAAAGAAGAACAAAAAAACCCCAAAGATAGCAGAAGGAAAGAAATATTAAGGATCAGATTGGAAATAAATGAAAAACAAATGAAGGAAAAAATAGCAAAGTCAATAAAACTAAAAGCTGGTTCTTTGCAAAAGTAAACAAAATTGATAAGCCATTAGCAAGACTTGTCATGAAAAAAAGGGAGAAGACTCAAATCAATAGAATGGGAAATGAAAAAGGAGAAGTAAAAACTGACACTGCAGAAATACAAAGGATCATGAGAGACTATTACAAGCAACTCTATGCCAATAAAATGTACAACCTGGAAGAAATGGACAAATTCTTAGAAAAGCACAACCTTCTGAGACTGAACCAGGACGAAATAGAGAATATAAACAGACCAATCACAAGCACTGAAATTAAGACTGTGATTAAAAATCTTCCAACAAACAAAAGCCCAGTACCAGATGGCTTCACAGGCGAATTCTAACAAATATTTAGAGAAGAGCTAACACGTATCCTTCTCAAACTCTTTCAAAATATAGCAGAGGGAGGAACACTCCCAAGCTCATTCTATGAGGCCAACATCACCCTGATATCAAAACCAGTAAAAGATGTCACAAAGAAAGGAAACTACAGGCCAATATCACTGATGAACATAGATGCAAAAATCCTTAATAAAATACTAGCAAACAGAATCCAACAGCACATTAAAGGATCATACACCATGATCAAGTGTGGTTTATCCCAGGAATGCAAGAATTCTTCACTATAGGCAAATCAATCAATGTGAAACACCATATTAACAAATTGAAGGAGAAAAACCATATGATTGTCTCAATAGATGCAGAAAAAGCTTTGCACAAAATCCAACATCCATTTATGATAAAAACCCTCCATAAAGTAGGTATAGAGGGAACTTACCTCAACATAATAAAAACCATATATGACAAACCCACAGCAAACATCATCCTCAATGGTGAAAAACTGAAACCATTTCCTCTAAGATCAGGAACAAGATAAGGTCATCCACTCTCACCACTATTATTCAACATAATTTTGGAAGTTTTAGCCACAGCAATCAGACAAGAAAAAGAAATAAAAGGAATCCAAATCAGAAAAGAAGAAGTAAACCTTTCACTGTTTGCAGATGACATGATACTATACATAGAGAATCCTAAAGATGCACCAGAAAACTGCTAGAGCTAATCAATGAATTTGGTAAAGTAGCAGGATACAAAATTAATGCACAGAAATCTCTGGCATTCCTATACACTAATGATGAAAAATCTAATAAAGAAAGTAAGGAAACACTCCCATTTACCATTGCAACAAAAAGAATAAAATACCTAGGAATAAACCTACCTAAGGAGACAAAAAACCGTGTAGGCAGAAAACTATAAGACACTAATGAAAGAAATTAAAGATGATACAAACAGATGGAGAGATATACCATGTTCTTGGATTGGAAGAAGCAACATTGTGAAAATGAATATACTACTGAAAGCAATCTACTGATTCAATGAAATCCTTATCAAACTACAAATGGCATTTTTCACAGAGCTAGAACAAAAAATTTCACAATTTGTATGGAAACACAAAAGACCCCAAATAGCGAAAGCAATCTTGAGAAAGAAAAACAAAGCTGGAGGAATCAGGCTCCCTGACTTCAGACTATACTACAAAGCTACAGTAATCAAGACAGTATGCTACTGGCACAAAAACAGAAATATAGATCAATGGAACAGGATAGAAAGCCCAGAGAAAAACCCACACACATATGGTGACCTTATTTTTGATATAGGATGTAAGAATATACAATGGAGAAAAGACAGCCTCTTCAATAAGTGGTTCTGAGAAAACTGGGCAACTACATGTAAAAGAATGTAATTAGAACACTCCCTAACACCATACACAAGAATAAACTCAAAATGGATTAAAGACCTAAATGTAAGGCCAGACATTATAAAACTCTTAGAGGAAAACATAGGCAGAACACTATGACATAAATCGCAGTAAGATCCTTTTTGACCCACCTCCTAGAGAAATGGAAATAAAAACAAAATAAACAAATGGGACCTAATGAAACTTCAAAGCTTTTGCACAGCAAAGGAAACCATAAACAAGATGAAAAGACAACCCTCAGAACGCGAGAAAATATTTGCAAATGAAGCAACTGACAAAGGATCAATCTCCAAAATTTACAAGCAGCTCATGTAGCTCAATATCAAAAAAACAAACAACCCAATCCAAAGATGCACAGAAGACCTACATAGATTTTTCTCCAAAGAAGATACACAGATTGCCAACAAACACATGAAAAGATCCTCAACATCCCTAATCATTAGAGAATTGCAAATCAAAAGTACAGTGAGGTATCACCTCACACCAGTCAGAATATCCATCATCAAAACATCTACAAAAAATAAATGCTGGAGAGGGTGTGGAGAAAAGGGAACCCTCTTGCACTATTGGTGGGAATGTAAAGTGATACAGCCACTATGGAGACCAGTATGGAGGTTCCTTAGAAAGCTAAAAATAGAACTACCATATGACCCAGCAATCCCACTACTTGTCATATACCCTGTGAAAACCATACTTCAGAAAGAGTTATGTACCACAATATTCACTGCAGCTCTATTTACAATAGCCAGGACATGGAAGCAACCTAAGTGTGCATTGACAGATGAGTGGGTAAAGAAGATGTGGTACATATATACAATGGAATATTACTCAGCCATAAAAAGAAATGAAATTGAGTTATTTGTAGTGAGGTGGATCGACATAGAGTCTGTCATACAGAGTGAAGTTATGTCAGGAGAAAAACAAATACCGTATGCTAACACATATATATGGAATGTAAAAAAAAAGAGGTTCTGAAGAATGTAGGGGCAGGACAGGAATAAAGAGGTAGATGTAGACAATGGACTTGAGGACACGGGGACGGGGACGTGTAAACTGGGACGAAGTGAGAGAGTGGCATGGAGATATATCCATTACCAAATGTAAAATAGATAGTTAATTGGAAGCAGCCACATAGCAGAGGGAGATCAGCTCAGTGCTTTGTGACCACATAGGGGGGTGGGATAGAGAGTGTGGGAGGGAGATGCAAGAGGGAGGAGATATGGGGATATATGGATATGTATAGCTGGTTCACTTTGTTATAGAACAGAAACTAACACACCATTGTAAAGCAAGTATACTCCAATAAAGATGTTAAAAAATATATATATATGTATGTGTAAATGAATCATTTTGCTATACACCTATAACTAACACAACATTGTAATTCAACTATATTTTAAAAAATCTCAGTCCAATTAAAGAATGTTGTATATATACATATGGAATATTACTCAGCCATTAAAAAAGAATGAACATTTGCCATTTGCAACAACATGGATGGACTTGGAGGGTATTATGCAAAGTGAAATAAGTCAGACAGAGAAAGACACATACTGTATGGTTTCTCTTATATATGGAAGTTAAAAATAAAACAAACTAGTGAATATAACAAAAAAGAAGCAGACTCACAGATATAGAGATCAGACTAGTGTTTACCAGTGGGGAGAGTGAAGGAGGGAAAGGTAAGTTAGGGGTAGGGGGTTAAGAGGTATGAACTTCTATGTATAAAATAAATAAGGATGTATTGTATAACATGGGTAATATAGGCAATATTTTGTAATAACTGTAAATGGAGTATAACCTTTAAAAATTGTAAATCACTATGTTGTACACCTGAAACATATAACATTGTACATCAACTATACCTCAATAAAAAATAAACATTTAGTGTGGTTAACATTTTTCGTTTTAGCCATTTATTTATCTACTGGCTATGAAATGTTGTATTAATTTCCTACTGCTGCTCTACAAACTACCATGAATTTAATGACTTAAAAAACAGAAATTTATTTATTTATCTTACAATTCTGGAAGCCAGGAGTTTGGAATGAGTCTTATAAATACTAAAATCAAGGCATAAACCAGACTGTATTCCTTCTGGAAACTGCAGAGAAAACTCCTTTTCCTTGCCTTTTCCATCTTCTAGAGGTCACCTGCATTCCTTGGGTCATGCCTGGCCTCTTCCTCCATCTTCAAAGCATATCACTCCAACCTTTGCTTCTGTTGTCATATCCCTTTCATTCAACAGATATTCCAGCCTCTCTCTTAAAATGAACCTGTTGATTATATTGGGTCCATACAGATAATCTGGGATGATCTCCCCAGCTCAAGATCCTTGACTTGCTCATATTTGGAAAGCACCTTTTACAATGTTAGGTAACAGTCAGAGGTTTCAGGGATTAGGACTTAGACACATTGGGGGAGGGGAAGCATTATTTAGCCTACCACAATTGATACCTCATCTTGTGTGTGTGTTTTTAACAGCTTGATATATAATTCACCTACCATAAAATTCACCCTTTTAAAGTGTTCGGTAGGTTTTAGTATATTAACAAAGTTGTGCAACCATCACCCCTAATTCCAGAACATTTTCATCACCCCAATAAGAAACCTGACACTAATTCACGTGTTCCCTCCTATTTGCCCCTAGGCCCCTTTCTCCAGCCTTAGGCAACCATTAATCTGCTTTCTGTTTTCATGGATTTGCTTACTCGTTTAATATACAAGGAATCAAACAATACATAGTATTTCGTGACTTGATTCTTTCACTTAGCATGTTTTCCAGGTCCATCCATTTTGTAGCATGTGTCAGCACTTTATCATTTTTATGGCTGAACAATATTCTATTGTATAGATATACCATATCCATTTGTCAGTTGGGCAATTTAGTTGTTTTCACTTTTTTTCACTATCATGAATAATGTTGCTGTGAACATTGTGTAGAAATTTTTGCGTGGGCATATGTTTTGTCTTGGGATTTCATTTCTCTTTGAATTGCTGGATCATATGGTATTTCTATGTTTTACTTTTTGAGGAACTGCCAAATCATTTCCTCAAGTGTCCACATCATTTTACATTCCCACCAGAAATATATGAAGGTTCAGATTTCTATACATCCTCACCAACACTTGTCCACCTTTTTTAAATTATTATTATAACCATCCTAGTGTTTGGGATGTAGTATCTCACTGTGGTTTTGATTAACATTTCCCTGAAAACTAAAGATGTTGAGCATCTTTTCATATGTGTATTGACTATTTGTGTATCTCCTTTGAGAAATATCTATTCAGATTATTTTCTTGTTTCTTAATATATCAGGGTACAGTTCCTTATCAGATATATGATTTGCAAATATTTTATCCCATTATCTAGGTTGTTTTTTTCATTTTCTAAATGATGTCCTTTGAAGCACAGATGTTTTTAATTTTGTTTAGTCAAACTTATCTATTTTTTCTTTTGTTGCTTGTGCTTTTGGTGTCATGCCTAAGAAACCACTGTTGAACTCAAGGTGACAAACATTTACCCTTATATTTTCTTCTAAGAGCTTTATTGCTTTAGCTCTTACATTTAGCTTTTTCATCCATTTTGAGTTCTCTTTTGTGTATAATGTGAAGAAAGGGTCTTACTTCATACTTTTGCTTGTGTATTTCTAGTGGTCCAAGTTTATTTGTTGAAAAGACATTTTCCCCCATTGAATTGTCTTGGATTGCTTGCCAAAAATCACTTGTGAATAAATTTGAGAGTTTATTTCTGGACATTCAATTCTATTCAACTGATCTGTCTGTTTACCCTTATGCTAGTACCACACTGTCTTGATTACTGTAGATTTGTAATAAGTTTTGAAATGAGGAAGAGTACGTGTTCCAACTTTGTTCTTTTTTTCAAGATTATTTTGACTATTCTGAATTCCTAGAGTGGCTATATGAATTTTAGGATTAACTTGTCATTTTCTGCAAGTTGGTCAATTTGAGTAGCATTGACACTTAATATTTAAGTCTTAATTCAGGAATATTGGATGTCTTACTATATTTAGGTCTTCTTTAATTCCTTTCAACAACATTTTGTAGTTTTCATTGTACAAGTCTTGCATTTTTTGTTAAATTTATTCCTAAGTATTTTATTTATTTTGATGCTATTTTAACAAGAATTTGTGTTTTTTTTTTAATTTTTTTTTTTGCGGTACACGGGCCTCTCACTGCTGTGGCCTCTACCATTGCAGAGCACAGGCTCCGGACGTGCAGGCTCAGCGGCCATGGCTCACGGGCCCAGCCACTCCGCGGCATGTGGGATCTTCCCGGACCGGGGCACGAACCCGTGTCCCCTGCATTGGCAGGCGGACTCTCAACCACTGCGCCACCAGGGAAGCCCTAACAAGATTTTTTTTCTTGACTTCAGATTGTCCAGTGCTAATGTAGAGAAATACAATTGTTTTGTATATTGATCTTGTATCCTGAAACATTGCTTAACTCATTTATAAGTTCTAGTAGGTTTTACTTTTTTGTGTGGGGGGAGATTCTTTAATATTTTCTATATACAAGATTGTGTCATCTGCAAATGCAATTATTTTTACTTCTTCCTTTTCAGTCTGCATTTTCTTGCCTAATTGTCCTAGCTAGAAATTCCAGTACAATGTTCCACTGAAGTGACAAAAGACATCCTTGTCTTGATCCTTACCTTAGGAGGATATCTTTCAGTCTTCCACTATTACGTATGATGGTACCTATTGTTTCTTTTGTAGATATTCCCTATCAGATTGAGGAATCTCCCATTTCTAATGAGTTGAGTGTTTTTATCATTAAAGAGTATTGGATTTTGTCAAATGCTTTCCCACAGCTCTTGAAAGGATCATGTAGTTCTAGTCCTTTATTCTATTAATATGGTATATTACACTGATTTTCATATTTAAAACAAACTTGCATTTCTTGGGGTAAGTCTTACTTGATTGTAGTATATAATCCTTTCCACACATCACTGGATTCCAGTTTCCAGTTGCTAGGTTTTTGTTTTTGTTTTTTTTAAGGATTTTTGTATCTAGATTCACAAGAGATATTCAGATCAGTTAATTTTGTCTGGGGTCCCTTGCTTCCAGCCTGAAGAATTTCCCTGAATATTTCTTGTAAGGTAGATCTGTTAGCAACAAATTCTCTCAGCTTTTGCTTATTTGGGAATGTCTTTACTTAGCTTTCATTTCTTTTTTTTTTTTAATTATCTATTTATTTATTTTTGGCTGTGTTGGCTCTTTGTTGCTGTGTGCGGGCTTTCTCTAGTTGCAGTGAGCGGTGGCTACTCTTCGTTGCTGTGCATGGGCTTCTCATTGCAGTGGCTTCTCTTGTTGTGGAGCATGGGCTCTAGGCGTGCAGGCTTCAGTAGTTGTGGCACGCAGGCTCAGTAGTTGTGGCTCGCGGGCTCTAGAACGCAGGCTCAATAGTTGTGGCACACGGGCTTAGTCGCTCCGCGGCATGTAGGATCTTCCTGGATCAGGGCTCAAACCCGTGTCCCCTACATTGGCAGTAGGATTCTTAACCACTGCGCCACCAGGGAAGCCCAGCCTTCATTCTTATAAGACAACTTTACTGGATATATGATTATTGACTGACAGAGTTCTTCTTTCAGCACTTTGAATATATCATCCTTCTACTCTCCATGGTTTTGATTAGTAGGCAGCTGTTAATCTTACTGGAGTTCCCTGTATGTGATGAATCATTTTTCTCTTGCCATTTTCAAGATTTAATCTTTGCCTTTTTTTTTTTTTTTTTTTTTTTTGCGGTACGCGGGCCTCTCACTGCCGCGGCCTCTCCTGTTGCAGAGCACAGGCTCCGGACGCGCAGGCTCGGGACGCGCAGGCTCAGCGGCCATGGCTCACGAGTCAAGCCGCTCCGCGGCATGTGGGATCTTCCCGGACCAGGGCACGAACCCGTGTCCCCTGCATCGGCAGGTGGACTCCCAACCACTGCGCCACCAGGGAAGCCCTAATCTTTGTCTTTTAATATTTTTACTGTGATATGTCTTGGTGTGGATCTCTGCATTTACCCTACTTGCAGTTCTTTGAGCATCTTAGGTGTGTAGGTTAATGTTTTTCAGCAAATCTCAGAAAACTTCAGCCATTATTTATTTGAATATTTTTTCTGCTCCTTTTTTCTCTCTTCTTCTTCTGGTACTCCCTTTGTGTATATGTTGGTGCACTTAATGTGGTTGTAAATATCTCTGAGGCCCTGTTCATATTTCTTCATCCTTTCTTCTCTTTATTTTTTTTACACCTTTATTGGAGTATAATTGCTTTACAATGTTGTGTTAGTTTCTGTTGTATAACAAAGTGAATCAGCTATATGTATATATATATATATCCCCATGACCCCTCCCTCTTAAGCCTCCCTCCCACCCTCCCTATCCCACCCCTCTATGTGGTCACAAAGCACTAAGCTGATCTCCCTGTGTTACGCAGCTGCTTCCCACTAGCTACCTATTTTACATTTGGTAGTGTATATATGTCAATGCTACTCTCTCACCTCGTCCCAGCTTTCCCCCCACCGCTGTATCCTCAAGTTCATTCTCTACATCTGTGTCTTTATTCCTGTCCTGCCCCTAGGTTCATCAGAACCTTTTTTTTTTTTAGATTCCATATATATATGTGTTAGCATACGGTATTTGTTTTTCTCTTTCTGATTTAAATTCACTCTGTGTGACAGACTCTAGGTCCATCCACCTCACTACAAATAACTCAATTTCGTCTCTTTATTATTAAGATTGAATAACCTCTATTGATCTATTTTCAAGTTCACCAATTCTTTCTTCTGCCAGTTCAAATCTACTCCTTGAAGTCTTAGAGTCCCCTAGTAAATTTGTTATTTTCATTATTATACTTTTAAACCCCAGAATTTTTATTTTTAAAACTAATTCATATTTTTTATTGGTATTTTCTTTTTATTGAGACATTGTCATCATACCTTTCTTTAATTCTTAAAAAAATTAATTTATTTTTTGGCTGTATTGGGTCTTTGTTGCTGCTCACGGGCTTTCTCTAGTTGCAGCAAGTGGGGGCTACTCTTCATTGCGGTGCAAGGGCTTCTCATTGCAGTGGCTTCCCTTGCTGCAGAGCATGGGCTCTAGGTGCATGGGCTTCAGTAGCTGTGGCACGCAGGCTCAGTAGTTGTGGCTCTCGGGGTCTAGAGCACAGGCTCTGTAGTTGTGGTGCACGGGCTTAGTTGCTCTGTGGCATGTGTGATCTTCCTGGACCAGGACTTGAACCCGTGTCCCCTGCATTGGCAGGAGGATTCTTAACCACTGCGCCACCAGGGAAGTCCCCCTTTCTTTAATTTTTAATCAAGGTTTCCTCTAGTTCTTTGAACATATTTACTATAATAGCAACTCTGAAATGTTTGTCTTCTAAACTGACATCTAGGCCCTCTCACTGGCAGTTTCAGTTCCTTCTTTTCTTCCTGTGTATGGGTTACGTTTTCCTGTTTTTGTTTTTCTGGGTTTTTTTTTTTTTTTTTTTTGCATGTCTAATTGTAGCAACTCTGCATACTGACTCTCCCTTACTCAGGGTTATTGTTTGCTTATTTGTTTAGTGATATGGATGGACTATCTTAGTGAAGTCTATTTCCCCTATAGTGTGCAGACCTTAACGTCATTCCTCAAAAGGCACAGGTTTGGTATGCATGCAGTCACCCTGAGATGACAGTGGTTTTAGCAGGGATCTTTTTATCTCTTTCCCTGATCTCTTTGTTACCGTTGGTAACACACAGAGCTGTTAGGCGCCACTAATTGCCAACTAATTGCCCTCATGTTTTTGAGATTGCATAAATTGCTCCTCAGTCTGATCCAATTAAACTTGGGCCCCTTTGTAGAGATAGTTTTTGAGGACAGCCTTTGAGTTTTGTTCTGACTACAGGAGGGCTTTTCTTATCTCTTTCCCTCATTCTCTCTAGTAAATTGGTCTATAATTAGTTTTGTTTGTTGTTCTCATGAAGCTGCTAGCCTCTTCTTAACTGCTTACTACCAAAATCTCCAGCATTTCGAGAGAGCACCCTTTGGCTTGAACTTCCCCACACTGTGTTCCAAATAAACTCAGTTCCCTTGGGGAGAGCATCAGAGTTCTCTGTTCTTATGGATTACCTTTCTCCCTGGGCAAAACCTCTGTGTCACTGCTCCAGAGGTGGAGTTGGGATCGGTGGCCTGTTTCAGAGTGGCACACCTACTTTACAAGCAGAGTGTGTCTTGCCTCTCTTGATGTGGAAAATATCCTATAAGTCAGCTGGAGTGAGGGTGACTAGGGACAAGTGTTTCTATTTTTTTTATATATAAATTTATTTGTTTATTTTTGGCTGCTTTTGTTCTTCAGTGTGGTGCACGGGCTTCTCATTGCAGTGGCTTCTCTTGTTGTGGAACACGGGCTCTAGGCACGTGGGCTTCAGTAGTTGTAGTCTGTGGGCTCAGTAGTTGTGGCTCATGTGCTCTAGAGTGCAGGCTCAGTAGTTGTGGCGCACGGGCTTAGCTGCTCCACAGCATGTGGGATCTTCCTGGACCAGGGCTCGAACCTGTGTCCCCTGCATTGGCAGGCAGATTCTTAACCACTGCACCACCAGGGAAGCCCCGGGACAAGTGTTTCTGACCTGCCATGCCTAGGTTAGAGCTTCTATACTATGATTTAAAGCTGACTAGGTGAAGGGAGCCCCAGTCCTCTCAACCATGTTTGGATGATATAGAGCTGCAACATGGATCTGGTGACAATGAGAAATGCTGGTTGCCCACCCCTCCTTGGGAGAAACCCCATCTTCTTGGATGCACCTGCCTGGAGTGGAGCTTCTGTCATTGAACTTGAGATTCTCACTCTTTTTTTAAACCAATATTTAGTAGATTTTCTTTTATGTGTTGCCAACTGTATATTGTCTTTGGTGAAGCATCTGTTCAAATCTTTCGCCCATTAAAAAAAATTCAGTTCTGGGCTTCCCTGGTGGTGCAGTGGTTAAGAATCCACCAGCCAATGCAGGGGACACGGGTTTGAGCCCTGGTCCGGGAAGATCCTACATGCTGCAGAGCAACTAACCCCGCGAGCCACAACTACTGAGCCTGTGCACCACAACTACTGAAGCCTGCTTGCCTAGAGCCTGTGCTCCACAACAAGAGAAGCCACCGCAATGAGAAGCCCTCGGACTGCAACGAAGAGTAGCCCCCGCTCACCGCAATCAGAGAAAAGCCCGCGCGCAGCAGCAAAGACCCAATAGAGCCAAAAATAAAATAAATAAAAAATTTAAAAAACACTTAAAAACAATTGAGTTCTTTGTTTTCCTACTATCAAATTTAGAAAGTTCTTTATATATTCTTTGCTGGATATGTGATTTGCCAATATTTTCTCTAAATTGATTTTTGACAAAAGTACAAAGGCAATTCAATGGAGAACTGATAGTGTTTTCAATAAATAGTGCTGAAACAACTGGATATCTGTATGGAAAAAAGCAAACCATGACCTCTACCTCACACTATACCCATACAAAAATGAAATATGCAGCAATATAAAGTACTGAATTGGAAGGAGCTAGACTTTCAGAATGGTGGCATGAGGAACTTGGCAAATCATCTCTCCTCTCAGTTCACTCCTTTTTATTGCTTTACAGTAGCACATTGAATGGATATACCACTGTTTATTTATTTCATGGTATGTAAATAATACTCCAATAAAGCTGTTTTTAAAAGGCACAAACACGAATACATGTAACAGTATGTCTGAATCTCAAAAGCTTTCTGCTGATTTAAAGAAGCCAGACAAAACAGTATATATATACTGTATAATTTCACATACTGAAATTCTAGAAAAGATTAAACTAACCAATAGTGACAGAAAACAGATCAGTGGCTTCCCAGAGCTGGGTGTTAGGGAAGGAAATTGACCCTCATGAGGCATGCAGCAATTTTTTGGGAGTGACAGAAATGTTCTATATCTTGATCGGGGTGGCAGTTATATGGGTATATATCTCAGTGCTGATTGAAGCGTAGACATAAAATAAAATTTTAGTTGATTGAAGAAACAGGGCAGCCCACATCACAGACCCTCATGAAAATCAGAGAGCCCACCTTGCCTTCAATGATGAGAACCAGGGCTGCTTCATCTCTACTTGGTGAAAGAAAAAACCTCAGCTGAAGAATACTGAGGCCACCCCAGAGATTCTGTTTTCTAGGGGTGCGATGTAGGCTAAACAGTTCTTACCCAGACTAACAAAGCCCTCCAAATTTAGATTGTGTATTGCTCATGATGATGTCAGCTAAATATGTAGACTGCCCCATGTTCATAAGAAAAGATAATAAAAAACTCAATTTTTTACACCTGAACATCTAATCTCTTTTTTAAATATGAGTCAGTCTTGCTCTATTATGGGAAGATGTTATTATTCCTATTTTACACTCTGACATTATCAGGGCCCTGTACCCTATCAGTATCTGGGGTCTTTCACTAACCTTTTCATGACCATGTTTTGCCTTAAGAGAATACAAGATGTTTGAAAATACTTTTTTTCCTTAACCCAACCACCTGTAGAAAGGACAATCAAGACTGAGTTGTACTAAGATAGAATTTAATAACTGATTTTGTTTTTCAGAGAGTTGTTTACCCTTTGAGATAGCAAATGGTTGTTTTAGAAGGAATAAAAAAAATGAGTTAAGGACATGTTGAGCTAAAAATGAGAATTAAACGAGCAAATTGTATATTATTTATCATTTGTTATGGTGGACATCATTCCTCATCATATAATTTCAATATTGACATTCTCCCTTGAAGGATATGAGTTTGATTTCTAAGACCAGACTGGAATTATGGGTAAAGGAACCTCTTTCTCTCCTGATTCAATTCCTTAAATTTATGGAATTTTCTTTCCTTTTTTTTTTCTTTTCCCTGATAATCAAAGTGGTAAGTACACATTTTGGAAAATTTGGGAAGTACGGAAAAATATATATCAGAAACAAATCACTCTTAATCTTTCCAGCAAGAGGCCGCAAGAAATAGTAGACATAGCAAAGAAAGGCAATGCTATTTCCAGTTACTGAGAAATGAACTCTTTGTCCCTCTACCCCCAATTGATTGACCAGCTTTATAATAATAAGCTAACTTCATTTCCACCAGGATTTCATTGATATAGGGGCTTTTAGAGGGATATACTAAATGGTAAGGAGTGAACTAGGGATGAAAAGGATTCTATGACAAGTTTTATCTAGAGAGCATAAAATAATGTATTCGTGATGGTGGTTCCAGGGACCAACCTCATTTCACCTCATTTCTAGTCTGTTACTTGTTCATATCCTAATGGATGTGGCCAGCCCTGTAAGCCCTGATCCCATGTGTCCTGCCTGCTAGGTATTAACATAAGATTTTTGATGATAGTAATTTGGTGTTATAGGCAGGGACTCAAGAATAATCATGTTTTGACTTAACCCATGTAGAAGTCATAAAGGAGCCATACACACAAGTGACAAAGACAGATAGGAATTAAAATATTACTTTGTGATTAGTGGAGTTAGTACCCAGTACTTTGGTACAGGGCTTTCTGGTAAAGCTAGGTTTCAGTACGTAACCTTAGCTCAAGATCCAAAAAGGGCTTCACCTTTTCTTGCCAAGTCCCAATCTTATTAGTAGTTGACCATTGAATTGATAAGAACTATTAACTACATGAAACATCAAGTGAAGGAGGCAAGAAAGCAAGATTGTTGGGCACCCAGGAGACTGGCTTAGTGTTTTAATTTCTCTGAATGGCAAAAAAGCACTAAAGAGAAAGCCATCTAGAGTACATGACTTTTTAACCCATAGTGACCAGCCCAAACACACTAGCAAACATGGCTCAAGTGATCTAAGCCAATCAAATTACTAGATTCTCCCTGAGGGAGGTAGTGGAGGTGAGGAAGCTGTGATCCTCCTCTTTTAATTCTCACTTTGTGCTTAACAGCCACTCTGAGAGAGGAAACTGTACAATATGTGGATACCCCCATAACAGCATGGGAATCAGATGGCCCTAATTCTTTTAGAGATGGGAAATTTCTCTAAATGGATCTTAAGGACACAGATTTTGTACTCAGATAGCTGGGATGGACAGGCTCGCATTCTGTCTTCTTGTAGTATTTAGACATTTGTTGTAGTGGTCCCTCCAGTCTCTCCTTAGTCTTTCCTAAGGCCCCCACCTTTTTCTTCATTATCCATCTTATATATTTAAAATACAGTTGACTTTTGAATAACACAGGTTTGAGCTGCTTGGGTCCACTTATATATGGATTTTTTTCAATAAATATGTGCTATAGTACTACATGATACAATCCGAGGGTGGTTGAATCCGCAGATGCAGAACCATGGATAAAGGCCAGCTGTAAAGTTATATGTGTATTTTCGACTGAGGGGAGTGTTGGTACCCCTAAACCTCGAGTTGTTTTGGGGTGAACTGTGTTTCCATTTTCATTTCCCTTTGGCTTCTGTATTCCTAACAATCTAATCTACTTCCTCTTATGAGAAGGTATTCAACATTTATAACAGGTGGCTCTCTGTGTGAAATTCATGGCCTAGCAGTCCTCACAGTCTCAGTCTCCTGCTCATCTATGTATATCCGTGTCCCCAGCAAAATCCCAAGGGTTTTGCTCTATGTCACAGTGACTGCTGTTGTCACTGTCTGCTCCAGGTTCCTTCAGACTACAAAACCTGCCTTTTAGGGAAGGTTCACCCCTTGTTCTCCCAAATGACCCAACAAGGAAAGCACCCTTGCCAAATCCCTAAACCAAAGCTGCTACTGTTGATACTTCCAAAGGCTGTGCCACTCAGTGAGCACCAGTGTATCTGCTGTCATGTCTTCTTTCCTGAAACCTTGCCTTCCCTTGGGTTTTTAATTCTCTAGGTCTTGTGTAACCGTAGTATAATATTCTTTTTTGACTTCCCCCACACATGCTGCAGCAGTGGCATATGCCTCTAGTTCTATTTCCTTCTGTTTTCCCCTATTTATTTCTTAAGGTCCTGTGTCTCCTCTACTATGTGTAATGCTAACACTATTTGCTGGATCATAGTGTCTTTTGTCTTTCCTTTCTCTTTGTTTTGTGGTCTTGACGTTTGTTTTCTTATCGTACTCCTTCAGGTTTTGCCTTTTGGGATCCCTCCCATAGGGAGAACTATAAAGAAAAGAAGTTCCAGGTCTACAGGAAGCATTCACTGTTCAAATAAAACTGCCTTACCCATCTTCACATCCCTGAATAGGAGAATTTCTTCCAGGTGGTATCTTTGCATCATTCCATTATCTAACCCAGACCAGATCCATACATATTGAAATCCTACTTTAGTGATTTTATCTTTTCTCCTCTTCCCTTAGAGCTCTAACTCCCTAAGTGCCATGGGCATCTTCCCCCTTGCTCCAGGCTATACCTGCTTCCCCAACCACAAGCACTGTGTCTCCTGAAACTCACTAAATAATGCCTGAAGTATTCTATACTGCTCATCGTGGTCTTTCTCTCTTGAGGTTTTTCCTGAATATTTTGTAATCTGTCATGAAGAGAAGGATTGTAATCTGCTGTTATTAATGATACTTTGTCTGCAGTATTCAGAGGGCACCTCAATAGTTTTGTGGACCTAGGCTAATTTGTGGGAGAGGGTGGGGGTAATGGGACATCTTTGCGGGTACATCCTTCTTTTCCTTTACATGTAAGCTAAATTTTGCCTCTAAGATCTTAAGCCTTCTCAACCTTCATTTCCTGATAATCCTCTGGTTTGCTTTCTGACATTTCTAAAGCTAAAATGGTCTCCTGGGCTGTGGTTCTCTGTTCATATAAAACACACCATTGGGACTTCCCTGGCGGTCCAGTGGTTAAGACTTCGCCTTCCAATGCAGGGGGTGTGGGTTCGATCCCTGGTCGGAGAACTAAAATCCCACATGCCTGTGGCCAAAAACCCAAGACATAAAAACAGAAGCAATACTGTAGCAAATTCAATAAAGACTTTAAAAAAATGGTCCATATCAAAAAAAATACTCAAAAAAAAAAAAGCACGCTGTAGTTGCTCTGCCTGCTGCCAAGGTCCTAAGCTGTTGCTGTGCCAACCAGACTCTCAAGGCCATGGTATTACTGCCACAGTCTTTTTTAGTGCATTGGTTTTTTGTTCTGACTTTTTTCTTTGAATTCATAGTAATTTATTTCATTGTTTTTTTTCCCTGCCACTTCAGTCCTAAAAGCAGCCATATTCTTCCATGTATTTAGGGCTTTCACACTTCTTGATCTGGTTTCCAATAAAGTCTACCACCCTTTGGGTTTTTGAAATCAACAATAAGGATCAGGGTCCACCTAAGGGATAATCAGGACCAATTCAAGAACTTATGGTAGGGGAAAGGGGGCCTTAGAAGCATGGCACCCAAGTCATACACATCTCTAGGTGAGTCACAATACATTACCTTCTTACAATGAATGTAATTCAGAATAAGGTAAAGAGCAACATAATATGAGCAGCTGGCACCACCTATTAACAAAATGCCCTAATCTTCACCCACCAAATCTCAGTCTGCAGTCATGACAGAGGAACAGAATGAAAAAAGGGGGAAACAAACTATGGTACCCCAAATCATGCCACTGTATTAAAGAGAAAGACTATGCCCAAAAAAAGACATAGAAGCTTTATCCATAATAATTAAACATTAGAAACAATCCAACTGTCCATTAACAGAGGAATGGATAGACAAATTGCAGTATTTTATTACACGGAGTACTATTCAGCAAAAAAAAATTAGGTTAAACATTTCTGGCAAGAATGCTTCATAGGTGCTGTCGTGTATCTTATGTTGCACCACATCAGGAGACACATTATAATGTCAGCTTGTCCTAATAATAGTAGTGCGAAGTTTGAACACTTGGTTAAGATGTCTCCACTGACAAAAACTTTCCCCTTTGTAATTAGTAAGTTATCAGTGGGATAATTCTTTCATTCTTTATGCATATACTCTTCTCTAACAACTTCCCATACCAGGATTTTAGCATCATTTGATGATACTTACCTAAATCAGTTATTACATTGGGGTTACAAAATGATGATTTTCTAATTGTATCATCCTTTTACATTTATTAGCTGCCATTCTTCTATAAGAAAAAACTTTTCCTTAAATTCTTTTTTTCTGCACAGAGTATTTTAACACTATCACTCTTGGGAACTTAGAAATGTATAATGGTAGCACCATACTATTCACACTATTTTAAGCCATTTAAAGATACCTTGTTTTTATGGCGATCTTTCTGTATAAGTACTGTCAGTAGTAGTCTGGTTATTTTTAATGAATGTATAGTATTCTATAGTATAAGCATACAAAAATTAATTTAACTAGATTATTAGTGAATGAACATTTAGATTGTTTCCAATCTTTTGCCATTGTTAACAATGATATTACAAATATCTTTAAACATATCTTTTGTGAATACACTGGAATTGGTCTTTAGGTATTACAAGGTCCCAGGATATGTCATTAAATTTTTGTTAGATATTACCAAACTGAATACAATAAAGATTATACTCTTGACCTCAATGCACAAGACTGCCAGTTTCCCTATCCTCTTATAATACAGTGTGTTGTTATTTTTAAAAATCTTTGCAAATCTGAAAGGCCAAAAAAATCTATCTCCTGGCAGTTTTAATAGCATTAACTTTATTATGAGATTGTGTACCTTTTCATCTGTATTAAAACCATTTGTATGTTTTACTATGAGAGTTATCTCATATATTTTTCCCTTTTTTGTCATTGTTGGCTATGCTACTTGTGGGATCCTAGTTCCCCAACCAGAGATGAACCCAGGCCCTGGGCAGCGAAAGCACAGAGTCCTCACCACTGGACTGCCAGGGAATTCCCTTGCCCATTTTTCTATTAAGTTATTTTGATCATTTCCCTTACTAACTACATATTATGGAAATTAGTTCTTTATTATATGTGTTACAAACTGTTCTCCAGTTTCTCATTTGCCTTTTGATTTTATTTATAGTATTTTTCCCATGCAGGGAAAAAAACCCATGATTTTTATGTAAACAAATTCATCAATCTTTTTTCTAGTAGCTTCATTATTTTGCTTATTTTTAAAGTTTTTATTAAAATATAATGTACAGAGGGCTTCCCTGGTGGTGCAGTGGTTAAGAATCTGCCTGACAATGCAGGGGACACAGGTTCGAGCCCTGGTCCGGGAAGATCCCACATGCCACGGAACAACTAAGCCTGTGCGCCACAACTACTAAGCCTGCATCCTGGAGCCCACGAGCCACAACTCCTGAGCCTGTGCACCACAATTACTGAAGCCCGCGTGCCTAGAGCCCGTGCTCTGCCACAAGAGAAGCCACCACAATGAGAAGCTTGTGCACCACAATGAAGAGTAGCCCCCGCTCGCCACAACTAGAGAAAGCCCATGCACAGCAATGAAGACCCACCACAGCCAAAAATAAATAAATAAAATAAATTGATTTAAAAAGTAAAATAAAATATAATGTACAGAAAAGTGCACATTATCACATATATCATAAATGTAGTGCAATGAATTGTCATAAACTGAATACTTCCATGTAACCAGCATTTAGGTCAATAAATTGAACATGAACAGTATCCTGGTGGCCTGCTTGGTGCTCCCATGCAGTCACTACCTGTTCCTTCCCACACAAAGGAGTAAATTAGTTTTGAAAGTCTTCATTTTTTAATATAACATTTAAAAAAATCCATTTTAGGGTAAAGAGTGAGTCCAGCATCCAACTTTATTTTTTCAAATGACTAGTTGTCTCAACACCATTTATTAAATAATAAATCTTTTCTCCACCGATAGGAAATTTTACGTTTGTCATATACCAATTTGGTATATGGACCTATTTCTGAACTCTGTTTTTTTCCATTGATGTGTTTAATTCTTCATGGTTTCCAGCAGGGGAGTGACATGGTCTAAGTTTTTAAAAGATCACTTTGGCTGCTGTGTGGAGAATGGACTGTATGGTGGGGTAGTGTGCAGAGTGCAAGTAGGGAGACCATTTACAAGGATATTTTAGTAATCTAGGTGAGAGACAATAGTGGTTTAGACTAGAAAGGTACAGCAGAATATACAAAAGTGGTCAGATATGAGGGAAGGTTTGGGCATTTAATTCATATACCAGTACCACAAAACTCTTAATTTCTGTATCTTTATAATATACTTTAACATCTCATAAAACCAATTCTTCCTCATTACTCTTTTTTCTTTATTTTTCTGGTTTTTCTTGACACGAATATTGTTTTTCTTATGAGCTTAAGGATCAGTTTGTTCAGTTTCAAAAAATTCTACTGTTGTCTTTAGTGGATCAAATTAAACTTATAAATTAATACAAACAAGAAAGAACATCTTTATACTATGAGTAGTCCCATCTGGTAACAGAACATTGATGGAAGACTGAGTCCCTCAAAAGTGTATAAAAGATTTTTTCATACAGATCTTTTATGTTTCACATTTTTTAGTCCTGAGGTGTTTTTGTAGTTGCTATTTGAAATTGGACCTTCTCTACCATTATATTTTTTATTGCCAATTATTAAGTATCTCAAATATACAAAAGTACAAAAAAATTAGACACCCATGTAACTACCACCTAGACTTAATGAATGTTAAAAATTTTCATATTTACTTCAGATCATTTTTATCCCTATTTTTTTTTTTTAAGTTATTTATTTATTTACGTATTTGGATGCACTGGGTCTTACTTGCGGCACTCAGGATCTTTAGTTGTGGCATGTGGGGTCTAGTTCCCCGACCAGGGATTGAACACGGCCCCCCTGCCTTGGGAGCCTGAAGTCTCAACCACTGGCCCACCAGGGAAGTCCCCTATCCCTATTTTTTTTTTTTTTTTTTGTGGTACGCGGGCCTTTCACCGCTGTGGCCTCTCCCATTGCAGAGCACAGGCTCCGGATGCGCAGGCTTAGCGGCCATGGCTCACGGGCCCAGCCGCTCCGCGGCATGTGGGATTTTCCCAGACCGGGGCACGAACCCGTGTCCCCTGCATCGGCAGGCGGACTCTCAACCACTGCGCCACCAGGGAAGCCCCCCATCCCTATTTTTAATTGAAGTATAATTGATTAAAATATTGTATGTTACAGGTGTACAATATAGTGATTCACAATTTTTAAAGGTTATATTCCATTTATAGTTATTATAAAATATTGGCTATATTCCCTGTGTTGTACAATATATCCTTGTAGCTTATGTTATACCTAATAGTTTGCCCCTCTTAATCCCCTACCCTTAACATGCCCCTTCTCTCTCCCTCCCCTCACTGGTAACCACTAGTTTGTTCTCTATATCTTTGAGTCCGCTTTTTTTGTTATATTCACTAGTTTTATTTGTTTAGATTCCACATGTAAGTGATATCATAAAGTATTTGTCTTTCTCTGTGTGACTTATTTCACTTACCATAATATCTTCCAAATCCATCTATGTTGTTGCAAATGGCAAATTTTCATTCTTTTTTATGGCTGAGCAGTATTCCATTGTATATATACCACTTCTTCTTTATCCATTCATCTGTTGATGGACATTTAGGTTGCTTCCATATCTTGGCAACTGTAAATAATGCTGATATGAACATGGGGGTGCATGTACCTTTTCAAACTAGTGCTTTTGTTTTTTCAGATATATACCCAGGAGTGGAATTGAGGGTCATATGGTAGTTCTATTTTTAGTTTTTATTAGAAATCTCCATACTGTTTTTCACAATGGCTGTACCAATTTACATTTCCACCAACAGTGTACAAAGGTTCCCTTTTCTCCACATTTTTGTTCTTTTTGATGATAGCCATTCTGACAGGTGTGAGTTGATAGCTCTTTGTGGGTTTGATTTGCATTTCCCTGATAATTAGCAATGGTGAGCATCTTTTCATGTGCTTGTTGGCCATCTTCAGTTCCTCTTTGGAAAAATGTCTATTCAGGTCTTCTGCCCATTTTTAAATCAGGTTTTTTTTTTAACGTTTTTATTGGAGTATAATTGTTTTACAATGGTGTGTTAGTTTCTGCTTTATGATGAAGTGAATCAGTTATACATACACATATATCTCCATATCTCTTCCCTCTTGTGTCTCCCTCCCTCCCACCCTCCCTATCCTACCCTTCTGGCTGGTCACAAAGCACCAAGCTGATCTCCCTGTGCTATGCGATTGCTTCCCACTAGCTATCTATTTTACATTTGGTAGTGTAAATATGTCCATATATACACTACCACTCTCTTTGTCCCAGCTTACCCTTCCCCCTCCCCGTGTCCTCAAGTCCATTTTCTAGTAGATCTGTGTCTTTATTCCTGTCTTGCCCCTAGGTTCTTCATGACCAATTTATTTTTTTAGATTCCATATATATGTGTTAGCATACGGTATTTGTTTTTCTCTTTCTGACTTACTTCACTCTGTATGACAGACTCTAGGTCCATCCACCTCACTACAAATAACTCAATTTTGTTTCTTTTTATGGCTGAGTAATATTCCATTGTATCTATGTGCCACATCTTCTTTATCCATTCATCTGTCAATGGACACTTAGGTTGCTTCCATGTCCTGGCTATTGTAAATAGAGCTGCAATGAACGTTGTGGTACAGGACTCTTTGAATTATGGTTTTCTCAGGTTGTTTGTTTTTTTTTTTTTTTTTTTTTGCAGTACGCGGGCCTCTCACTGTTGTGGCCTCTCCCGTTGCGGAGCACAGGCTCCGGACGCACAGGCTCAGCGGCCATGGCTCACGGGACCAGCCGCTCCGCGGCATGTGGGATCTTCCCGGACCGGGGCACGAACCTGTGTCCCCTGCATTGGCAGGCGGACTCTCAACCACTGCAACACCAGGGAAGCCCAGGTTGTTTGTTTTTTGATGTTGAATTGTATGAGCTATTTATATATGTTGGATATTAACCCCGTATTGGTCATATCATTTGCAAATATTTTCCCCCATTCAATAGATTGTCTTTTTGTTTTTTCAATAGTTAGCTGTGCAAAGTCTTTTAAATTTAATTAGGTCCCATTTGTTTATTTTTTCTTTTGTTTCTTTTGCCTTTGGAGAGAGATCCAAAAAATATTGCTATGATTTATGTCAAAGAGTGTTCTACCTATGCTTTCCTCTAGGAGTTTTATGGTTTCTAGAGATCATTGCTTTTTAAAGAATAAAAAGGTATGGATAAAATTAAAGTTCCCCATCCATCTCATTAATCTCCTTTCCTCCTTACAGGTAACCTGATATTGGTGAGTATCCCTCTCTACATTCATATGCATCCATAAACATTATATAGTATTGTTTTGTGCATTGTTAAATTACAGTATCATAGTGTGCATATCATTTTTAACTTGTTTTTTCAGTTGAATATTTTGTTTTTGAAATTTATCTATGTTTCTATGTGTAGTTTTATTTATTTTGTTTTAACTGAATAAGAGAATTCCATTGTATGAATATAATATATTTTTAAAAATCCATCCACTATTAATGGAAATTTGGCAAGTTTCTAACTTTTTGGTATTCTAAACTATGTTGCAATAATCATGTCTGTACTTATCTTCAATTTTACTGAATATTGAATTACTTTCTGAATAGCAGTTAGTTCAGTGAACAAATATTTATTTACTTCACAATATGTGCCAGACACTATTCTAGGAGCTGTGTATAACAACAATGAACAAAGCAGACAAAATTTCCTGCCTTCTGAAGATTACATTGAAGTTGGGGGAGATAGACAAAACTGAAAATGTCTAAAGAAAATATAGAGTATGTTATATGCAGATAAGTTAGAGAAAAATAAGACAGGGAAAGCGAATATAGAGTATAGTGATCGTTAATCTTAACTGTCAACTTGGCTAGGCTATACTACCCAGTTATTTAATCAAACACTAATCTAGATGTTGCTGTGAAGGTATTTTATAGACGTGGTTAACATCTACAATTAGTTGACTTGAAGTAAAGGAGATTACCCTCAATAATGTGGGTGGACTTCACCAGTCAGTTGAAAGTCTTAAGAGCAAACCTGTAGTTTCCTGGAGGAGAAAGAATTCTACCTCAAGATTGCAGCATCACCTCTTGCAGTTTCCTGCCTGATGGCCTGCCCTATGGATTTATGACTTGACAGTCTCTGCAGCCGTGTGAGCCAATTCCTTAAGATAAATCTATTATAAATATACATGGGATATATATATATATATATATAATTATGTCCTATTGGTCCTGTGTCTCTGGAGAACCTTGACTAGTGTAGATTTTGGTTCACGAGGAACAGAATCTTAAGTTAAGTTGTCTCAATTGGTTCTGGAATTGCTTCTCTAATCTGATTAGTTTAAATACACAAATGACTCTATTTCCAGTGGTAAAGAGGACACTGGGGAAAAATCATAATCTCAGGAATTATTGAACTTGAGCTCTGAAATGACATTAATTCTAGGAAACCCAAAACGTCACTGTGCTCCACTAGTCAGAGTAGGGGCTCATGCATGTCAAGTGATCAATGGAGTTTTAGCTAATGTCCATCTCACAGTAGTGGATCCAGTGGGTCCTCAAATCTATCTGTGGCTATTTCTCCAGGCTGGAGTGCATAGTTGAAATAGATATAGTCAGCAATTGGCAGAATCCCTACATTGGTTCCCTAACCTGTGGAGTGAGGGTTATTATGGTAGGAAAGGCCAAGTGGAAGCCACCAGAACTGACTCTACCCAGGACAATAGGAAACCAAAAGCAACACCACATTCATAGAGGAGCTGCATAGATCAGTGCCACCATTAATGACTTGAAGGATGCAGGGGTGTTGACTCCCACCACATCCCCAATTCAATTCACCTATTTGGCTTATGTAGAAGACAGGTGGACCTTAGAGAATGACAATGGATTATCATAAATTTAACCAGTTGATGAGTCCAATTGCAGTTGCTATTCCAGATATGGTTTCTTTGCTTGAGCAAATTAACATATCCCCTGGTATCTGGGGATATTGCAGCTATTGATCTGGCAAATACATTTTTTCTCAATACCTGTTAGTAAACACCACCAGAAGCAGTTTGCTTTCAGCTTGCAAAGCCAGCAATACTGTCCTGCTGCAGGGGTATATCAATTTTCCTGTCCTATTGTCATATTTTAGATTACAAAGAACTTGATTGCCTTTCTCTTCTGTAAGACACCACACTAGTTCATTACATTGATGACATTGTGCTGATTGGAACTAGTGAACCAGACGTGGAAACTACTCTAAACTTATAGGAAAGACATTTTCATGTCAGAGGGTGGGAAATAAATCCTACAAAATTCAGGGGCTTCTATCTCAGTGAAATTTCAAGGGATCCAGTGGTGTGATATGAAGATATCCCTATGAAGGTTAAATTGCTTCATCTGACCCCTCCTACAACCAAAAATGAGGCACAATGCCTAGTGGGCCTCTGGATTTTGGAGTTAACATGTTTCTCATTCAGATGTGCTACCCTGATCTATTTACCAAGTGACCTAAAAAACCATGCATGGAGCCCAGAACAAGGGAGAACTTTGCAACAGGTTCAGGCTGCTGTACAAGCTGCTCTGCCATTGGGCCACATGTTCCAGCAGATCCAATGGCACTTGAAGTGACATTTGTCAGTTGCAGATAGGGATTCCACTTGGGGCCTTTGGTTGGCCCTCATAGTCAATCATAGTGCATACCCTTATGATTTTGAAGCAAAACCCCGAGAGCCTCTGCAGATAACTACTCCACTTTGGAGAAATAGTTTTTAGCTGCTTACTATTGGGCTTTAGTAAAGACTGAACACCTAACCATGGGCCACAAAGTTACTATGAGACCTGAGATGCTCATGATGAAGTGGATATTGCCTCCCCACCAACCCATAATTTTGTCCATGCACAGCAGCACTCCACTAGCAAATGGAAGTGGTATATAAAATTACTCTTTAGCAGGCCCTGAGGGCAAAGGTAAATTACATAAAGAAGTGGCACAAATGTTTATGGCCCCCACTACTTCTATATTACTTCCTTTCTCCCAGCTTATATCTATTGCCTCATGGGGAGTTCTCTACAGTCAGTTGACTGAAGAAGAGAAAACTTGGACCTGGTTTACAGATGGTTCTGCTTGATATGCAGGCACCACTTAAAAGTGGACAGTTTTACTACAACCTCTTTGTGGGGCATCCCTGAAGGACAGTGATGAAGGGGAATCTTTCCACTGGACGGAACTTTGAGCAGTGAACATGTTTGTTATTTTTACTTTGAAAGAGAAATGGCTAGAGGTGTGAGTGTGCGTATACCAATTCATAGACTGTAGCCAATGGTTTAGATGGGTGAGCAGAGATTTGGAAGGAACATGATTGGAAAATTCGTGACAAAGAGGTCCAGGGAAGACATATGTGGGTAGGCCTCTTTGAATGGGCAAAACCTCCCACAAAAACTGAAGATATTTGTGTCTGATGTGAATGCTCACCAAAGAGTGACCTCAGCAGAGGAGGATTTTTATAATCAAGTGGATAAGATGACCTGTTCTGTGGAGAGCAGTCAGCCACTTTCCTCAGCCATTCCTGTCATTGCTCAAGGGGCACATGAACAAAGTGGCCATGGTGATAGGGATGGAATTTATGCATGGGCTCAGAAACATCGACTTCCACTCACCAAGGAGGACCCACTGCTACACCCACTGCTGAGTGTTCAATCTGTCAGCAGCAGAAACCATCACTGAGTCTCTGATATGACACCATTTCCAGAGGTGATCAAGCCAGTTATTTGGTGGCAGGTTGATTACATTCGACCACCTCTATCATAGAGGGGATAGCCCTTTATTCTTACTGGAACAAACACATTGGATATGGATTTGTCTTCCCACCACACAGTGTTTCTGCCAAAACTACCATCTGTCGACTTACAGAATGCCTTATTCACTACAATGTGTTCCAAAGAGCATTGCTTCTGATCATGGAACTCATTTCATAGTACTTGAAATATGACAGTGGGGCCATACTCATGGAATTAACTAGTCTTACCATGTTCCTCATCATCCTGAAGCAGCTGAGTTGATAGAACCATGGAATGGCCTTATGAAGACAATTACAGCACCATCTGGAAAGCAATACTTTGCAAGGCTGGGGCATGTTCTCCAGGAATTTGTATATACCCTAAATCAGCATCCAATACATGGTACTATTCCTCCCATAGCCAAAATTCATGGGTCCAGGAATCAAGGGGTGGAAACGGGAGTGGCACCACTACTATTACAGTAGTTATCCACTAGCAAAATTTTTGCTTTCTGTCTCTGCAACCTTGTGTTCTGCTGATCTACAGGTCTTAGTTCCAAATGCTTCCACCAGGAGATACAACAATGACTCCACTGAACTTGTAGTTAAGACTGTCACCTTGCCACTTTGGGCTCCTCATGCTCCTGAATCACTAGGCAATGAAGGGAGATACTTTACTGGCTAAAGTAATTGATCCTGATTACTAATTGGGCTCTACTACAAAATGGAGGTAAGGAAGAGCATGTATGGAATACAGTAGATCCCTTAGGGCATCTCTTAGTACTACCATCCTTGTGATTAAAAATCAATGTAAAACTATAATAACTCAATTCGGCGGGACTACTAATGTCTCAGACCTTTCAGGACTGAAGGTTTGAGTCATTCTATCAGGCAAAGAACCACAACCAGCTGAGGTGCTTGCTAAGGACAAAGGGAATATGGAATAGGTAGCGGAATGAGGTAGTTATGAATACCAGCTATGACCATGTGAACAGTTGCAGAAATGAGGGCTATAAGTGTTATAAGTATATACTCCTTATTTTGTTATGAATATGTTTGTGTGTATAGTTATGCCAAATACCCTTTCCCCCCTCATAGAACATAAGATGCATTAATAACAATTAACTTTACATGGTAGCATTCATGTTACAGGATATGAAGGAGAAGAGTGACTCAAAGATTTTGCATTCTCTTATGGTGAAAAAGCACATTTTTCAGTTGTACAATGACATTGTTATTGTCTTTATTTGAAGATATGTGTATGGATACCAATTGGACAAGAGGGGGACAGTAATGGTTCATTTTATGTATCATCTTGGCTAGTTTATGGTATCCAGTTATTTAATCAAACACTTATCAAGGTGTTGCTGTGATGGTGTATTGTAGAGGTACTTAAAATATGCAATCAGTTGACTTGAAGTAAAGATTACCTTTGATAACGTGGGTGAGCTTTATCAATTAGTTGCAGGATGTAAGAGTGAAAACTGAGATTTCCTGGAGGAGGAAATTCTGCCTCAAGGCTGAGGTGTCACATTCTGACAAATTTCCACCCTGCTGGTTTGCCCTAGATTTCCAACTCAAGACTTCAACATCAACTCTTCTTGAGTTTACAGCCCACTGGCCTGCTACAGATTTCAGACATGCCAGACCCCACAATCACATGTGCCAGTTCCTTAAATAAATCATATATATATATGTGTATGTATATATGTATATATATGTATATGTATGTATATGTATGTGTGTATTATGTGTATATGTGGTGTGTGTGTATGTGTGTGTGTATTCTCTTTCTCTGGAGAACCCTGACGGATGTTAATTGTGGAAGGGTAATTTTAAATAAGATGATTAGGAGAGGTGACATTTGAGTATCATTTATGTTTCCAATAATAGTTCATGCTTTTTTTTACTGTTTAAAAATAATTTCTTTATTATTTTTATTTATTTGTTAAACTCTCATTTTTTGATAGTGTAGATTTACAGTTTTGTTGATCTTTTCAAAGACCTAGATTTTGCTTCTGGTTTTCAACTTTGTTGATTTCTGCTCTTTACTATTTCCTTCCTTCTTATTTTGTTTGGGTTTGTTTTGCTCTTCTTTTTCTAGTTTCTTGAGTTAGAACTTAGATTATTGTTCTAAGACCTTTCCTGTTTTCTAATTTAAGCATTTAGTGCTATAAATTTCCCTCTTAGCACTTTAACTGCCATCCCAGATATTTTGGTATTTTGTATTTTCATTTGCATTTAGCTCTTTTTTTCCTTTCAAGACTTCCTTTTTGACCCATGAATTTAGAAGTGTCTTTAATTTCCACATTGCATGATTTTCCTCTTGTCTTTCTGTTACTGACTCCTAGTTTGATTGCATTGTGGTCAGAGAACACACTGTAGAATTTCAATTCTTTTATTTTATAAAATATTTATTTATTTATTTGACTGCATTGGGTCTTAGTTGCATCACATGGGATCTTCGTTGTGGCATGCGGGATTTTTCATTGTGGCACACAGGCTCTTCGTTGCAGTACGTGGGCTTCTCTCTAGTTGTGCTGCATCAGCTAGAGCTCACAGGCTCAGTAGTTGCAGTGTGGGAGCTCTCTAGTTGTAGTGCACAGACTCCAGAGTACATGGGCTCAGTAGTTGCGGTAGGCGGGCTCCCTAGTTGCGGCACATGGGCTCTAGAGCGTGCAGGCTCAGTAGTTGTGGCACATAGGCTTAGTTGCCCTGTGGCATGTGGGATCTTAGTTCCTCGACCAGGGATTGAACCCATGTCCCATGCATTGGAAGGCGGATTCTTAACCACTGGATCACCAGGGAAGTCCTCAATTCTTTTAAATTTGTTGAAGTTTATTTTATGGTATGGTCTATCTTGATGAACGTTCCATAAGCACTTAAACAATGTGTATTCTGCTGCTTTGGGGTAGAGTATCTTATATGTGCTAATTAGGTTGGTTGATAGTGTTGATTGGTACTTCTATATCCCTACTGATTTTCTGTGTAGTAAATATTTCTATCAATTGCTGAGAGTGAGATATGGAAGTTCCTAACTACAATTGTAGATTTGCCTATTTCCCATTTTACCTCTATAAATTTTTGCTTTGTGAATTCTGGGTCTTAGTTTTTTTTGATGTGTACACGTTTAGGATTATTAAATCTTCTGGGTGGATTGATCTTTTTATTATATGTAAAGGTTTTATTTGTATCTAGTAATAGTCTTTTCTCTGAAGTTTACTTTATCTGACATTATGTAGGCACTTCTGCTCTTTTTAAAAATTAATGTTTACATGGTATATCTCTCTCCATCTTTTTTTTCCAACTTAATCTATATCATTAAATTTGAAGTGAGTTTCTTGCAGCCAGTACATAGCTGGGTTGTGTTTTTGATTTTTTAAAAAATTTATTTGTCCAATCTTTACCTTTTGAGTGGTGTGTTTAGAGCATTTAAATTTAAGATGATTATTGATTTGTTAATGCTTAAGTCTATCATTTTATTGTTTATTTCTTGTTCATTTCCACTGTTTCTTGTTCTTCTGTATCTCTCTTATTGCCTTCCTGTGAGTTACTTGACCAATTTTTACAATTCTATCTTTATTTATAGTTCTTTGGGGTGTATTACTTTCTATAGCCTTCTTAGTGATTGCTCTGGGTATTACAATATACATTTATGACTTATTACAATTTGCTGATATCAGGGTTTTACCACCTCATTTGTGGTGTGGAAATCCTACTTCCACTTAGGTCCTTGTACCCTCCTCACTTTAAAATATTATTGAGTGTCAGATGGATTTGTAAATTTTTGTTTCAATCATCATGTATGGTATGGGCTGAATTGTGTTTCTTCAAAAGATATGTTAAGGGCTTCCCTGGTGGTGCAGTGGTTGAGAGTCCACCTGCCGATGCAGGGGACACGGGTTCGTGCCCCGATCCGGGAAGATCCCACATGCCGCAGAGCGGCTGGGCCCGTGAGCCATGGCCGCTGAGCCTGCGCGTCCGGAGCCTGTGCTCTGCAACGGGAGAGGCCACAACAGTGAGAGGCCCGCGTAATGAAAAAAAAAAAAAAAGATATGTTAAAATACTAACCCCTAGCTCTTCAGTATGTGACTCTATTCAGAAATAGGGTCATTGAGATGGGGCCAAACCAGAGGCTGGACACTTATTCCAATCTGACTGGTGTCCTTATAAGAAGAGAAGGGACACAGAGACAGAGACACACACAGGGAGAACTCCACATGATGATGGCAGCAGGAATTGAAGCACCATGGCTACAAGCCAAATACTGCCAAAGATTGTCAGCCACCAATAACTAGGTAAAGGAAAGGAAGGATTCTCCCTTACAGGTTTCAGAAGGAGCAAGTCCCTGCCAACACCTTGATTTTGGACTTCTAGCCTCCAGAACTGTGAGATAATAATTTCTGTTTTTTCCAACCCACACAATTTGTAGTACTTTGTTATAATAGCCTTAGGAAATTGATACTGATTTTGGTACTGGGAAGTGAGATGCTGCTATAAAAAAATACCTAAATATGTAGAAATGGCTTTGAAATTGGGTAATAGATAGAGGCTGGAAGAATTTTGAGGTGCTTGGTTTTAAAAAAACAACCTAGATTGCATCAAAGAGACAGTTGGTAGAAATACGAACATTAAAGGTGCTTCTGGTGAGGACTTAGAAGGAAATAATGAACAAGTTATTGGACACTGAAGGAAATGTGATCATTGTTATAAAGTGGCAGAAAACTTGTCTGGATCATGTTCTGACATTGGATGGAAAGTAAACTTGTAAGTAGTGAACTTGGATATTTAGCTGAGGAGATTTCCAAGCAAAATGTGGAAGGTGAGGCCTGGTTTCTCCTTTCTGTTTATTGTTAAATGCATGCAGAAAGAGATAAATTGTGGAATGAGCTCTTAAGCAGAAAGAAACCAGACAAATAACAGAAATAAAAGGTATCCAAATTGGAAAAGAAGAAAAACTGTCACCATTTGCAGATGACACAATTACTATATATAGAAAACCCCAAAGACTCCACCAAAAAACTATTAGAACTAATAAATGAATTCAGTAAAGTTGCAGAATACAATTAATATACAGAAATCTGTTGCTTTTCTATACACTAATAATGAACTATCAGAAGGAGAAAGGAAGAAAACAATCCCATTTATAATCGCATCAAAAAGAGTAAAATAACTAGAATAAACTTAACCAAGGAAGTGAAAGAATTATACTCTCAAAACTATAAAATATTGATGAAGGAAATTAAAGCTGATACAAAGGAATGGAAAGATATTCCTTGCTCTTGGATCGGAAGAATTAATATTGTTAAAATGTCCATACTACCCAAGGTAATTTACAGATTTAATGCAATCCCTATCAAAATACCAATGACATTTTTCACAGAACTAGAACAAATAATCATAAACTTCATATAGAACCACAAAAAAACCCAAATTGCCAAAGCAATCTTGAGAATTAAAAAGAACTAAGCTGGAAATATTATGCTCCCAGATTTCAGATTATACTACAAAGCTACAGTAATCAAAACAACATGGTACTGGCACAAAAACAGGCACATAGATCGATGGAACAGATTTGAGAGCCCAGAAATAAACCCACGTGCTTATGGTCAATTAATCTATGACAAAGGATGCAAGAATATACAATGGAGAAAAGACAGTCTCTTCAGTACATGGTAGTGGGAAAACTGGATAGCTACATGTGAAAGAATGAAATTAGAACATTTTCTCACACCATATACAAAAATAAACTAAAAACGGATTAAAGACCTAAATGTAAGACCTGAAACCATAAAAATCCTAGAAGAAAACAGGTGGAACACTCTCTGACATAAATCATAGCAATATTTTTTTGATCTGTCTCCTAAAGCAAAGGAAATGGAAGCAAAAATAAGCAAATGGGACCTAATTAAACTTTGTTGTGGGACCACAACAAAGGAAACTATTGACAAAACAAAAAGACAATCTACTGAATGGGAGAAAATATTTGCAAATTATATGACCTAAAAGGGGTTTATATCCAACATATATAAACAACTCATACAACTCAACATCAAAAAACCCAAACAACCCATTTAAAAAATGGGCAGAAGACCTGAACAGACATTTTCCAACAGCCATATGAAAAGATGCTCAACATCTCTAATCATCAGAGAAATGCAAATCCAAACCACAATGAGCTATAGTAGTAATTTTATTACCACTATTATCAATATAAAACCACCCGCTATATCCCAATATCAAGCACCATTATTTGTATGATCAGTATTAATCACAACAGTATTACTTCTGTTATCATTACCTGTACTAGCAGCCAGAATCACTATACTACTAACTGACCAAAACCTAAACACAACCTGTCAGAATGACTATCATCAAAAAGTCCACAAATAACAAATGTGGTTCCTCAAAATCTAAAAATAGAATGACCATTTGATTTCCCAATTCCACTTCTTGGTATATATTCAAAGAAAACGAAAATGCTAATTTGAAAATATATGTGCACTCCAATGTTCATAGCAGTGTTATTTACAATAGCCAGGATATGGAAGCAACTGAAGCGTTCATCAACAGATGAATGGATAAAGATTATATATATATATATATATATATCTCACACAATGGAATATTGCTCAGCCATAAAGAAGAATGAAAATCTGCCATTTACAATAATGTAGGTGGACCTAGAGGGTATTATGCTAAGTGAAATAAGTCAGACAGAGAAAGACAAATATTCTGTGTTATCACATATGTGGAACTAAAAAAAGCAAAAGACAAAGTGAGGTCTGTCTGCATTTTATGTGTATGTGTTCATGAAAGGCTTGTTAATTCAAAGTTGGTATAATTCTGACAAAAGACAGAAGGTATTTTTATTTAATGGCTAAAATAATATCAAAATGTGGCAGTAGCATAACAGATTATCTCACATACCTGCCCATTTTGAAACTAATTGTGGTCTTTCTGATGATTTTTAAATTTGAACTATTTCAAAAGTTGCACAGTCCAACTCTCAATATTTTGTATTGTACTCTCAAATTTGCATAATTAAAATTCTTATAAAATGTGACCAAATTGGAACACATGAAGCATTGCTCTCTGACCTCATCTCTACTCCTTTCCAACCACACTGGCCATCTTCTAGTTCCTTAAGTACTGCAGGCTTCTCTCTGCCAAAGGTCCTTTGTATGTGGTGTTTCTGGGAAATCCCCCACTCTCATCTCCATATTCCTCTTCACCTAGGTCAATCCTACTCAGTCTTAGGGTGCAAGTCTCAGTATCAGGTCAGGTTTCTTTGTCAGTGGTTCTCATGAAACTATGTTCATTTTCTTCAGAGCTCTTATTAGTTTTAAATCATATGTTCATAATCAAAGTGATTTTTAAACTAATATAAGTTTTATGAGGAGAGAGTCAAAGTCCCATTTTGCTCACCATTGGCATCCTCAGTACCTAGCATAGTTCCTGGTACACAGTAGGTGCTCAAAAATAATTTGTTAAATTAATTAATTGATTAATGAACAAGTGTCCATAGTTGCTTCAGTAATTTCTAATTTTGCCACAGCAGCCCAGATAATGGGTTTTAAATTAAAAGGAAGGGCCCTGCAGTATAATAATAGCTAATATTTGTTGAGTATCTTATATATGTACCAGCCACTATTTTAAATGCTTTATATGCATTATCTCATTTAATTATTCCCCAAATTCTGTGAGATAGGCACCATAATTATTCCCATTTTACTGATGGAGAAATTGAGGTAAGTCTTATTGTTAACAAGATGAGACAATAGAATTCAATCCGAGGCAGTCTACTTCACACTCCATGCTCTTAAATGCTAAGCCATCTAGCCCAACCTCTTCATCTTCCAAATGGGGAAACTGAGGCCCAGAAGGGAAGAGACTTGTTTTTCTTACAACCAATTTAGTGGCAAAACCAGGAATATAACCCAGATATCTTGATTAATAATTTATAACTTTTAACTACTTCATTCTGCTACTGATAATAAATTAACTCTAATAGAACTATTACACATATGCAATTATAAAACATATTATTGTTTAATATAATAACTCTTTTAATTTCATTTTGAAAAATGGCACCTTTCTCCAAAAAAGATCAAAGGCTTTTTGAGACAGGAGTTTACTAATTTTCTTAGTTTTTAGCCTAATAAAAAAAAATACTTGGGGGTAAGATGCTGGAGTGATTTCTGAGGAATCAAACTTAAGAACCTTTAAGAAAATACCTGTACACATCTGTTAAAAAATAGCAAATGTTAAGTACTACCTGACTGCCCACTTGGTCCCAAGATTTCACAAGTGTGATCTTTAATCCATGATAAGTCTATGGGAGTGATAGTCTTTTTCAAAATAATTAATTAATTAATTTTTGGCTACGTTGGGTCTTCATTGCTGCACGTCGGCTTTCTCTAGTTGCGGCAAGTGGGGGGCTACTCTCCGTTGCAGTGCTCGGGCTTCTCATTGCGGTGGCTTCTCTTGTTGTGGAGCATGAGCTCTAGGTGCGCAGGCTTCAGTAGTTGTGGCTCACGGGCCCTAGAGTGCAGGATCAGTAGTTGTGGCACACGGGCTTAGTTGCTCCCCGGCATGTGGGATCTTCCTGGACCAGGGCTCGAACCCGTGTCCCCTGCATTGGCAGGTGGATTCTTAACCACTGTGCCACCAGGGAAGTCCCAGTGATAGTCTTGTTATACTAGTCTTTTTCTTTCTTTTTTGACAGAGACTCTGGGATACAGAGATATCAAAATAATTTGTCACGAATTTAGCAGCTAGTAAGTGGTGGATCTCGGTTCATTCTCAACTCCAATTCCAAAATAGGGGGTAGGGTGGAAGCTGAGATATTGATTACTGGGAGTGGCATTTTGTGACATTACTCCCTCCATAACAATGCATGGAAGATTGTTTTCTTCTCGGCTGCTTAAGGACAGCAAATCATTATAGGCATACCTTGTTTTATTGAGCTTTGTTTTTTTGCACTTTGAAGATACTGCATTTTTTACAAATTGAAGGTTTGTGGCAACCCTGCGTTGAGCAAGTCTATTGACACCATTTTTCCAACAGCATTTGTTCACTTTGTGTCTGCATTTGTTCACTCTGTGTCACATTTTGGTAATTCTTGCAATATTTCAAACTTTTTCATTATCATATTTATTATGGTGATCTGTGATCACTGATTATTGATGTTATTCCTATGATGGTTAGCATTTTTAAATTAAGGTATGTACATTGTTTTTTTGTAAACATAATGCTATTGCACACTTAATAGATGGCAGTATAGTTAAACATAACTTTTATATGCACTGGGAAGGCAAAAAATTCTTGTGACTTGTTTTAGTGCAATATTTGCTTTATTGCAGTGGTCTGGAACTGAGTCTGCAATATCTCTGAGGTATACCTGTAGTTACTTTATGTGTGATTATTAAACTTAAACTGACCAGTGGGTGTTTTTCTTTTTAAATTATTAAATTATACCTTTCTGCTTCATCTGTGAGCCCCTGGAAGGCAAGGTATGTGCTTTATACAGTTGACACAGGGGTTGAGGCACCGACCCACCTCCCAGTTGAAACTCCATATGTAACTTTACAGTGGGCCCTCCGTATCCACGGTTCTGCATCTGCGGACTCAACCAACCTCCGATCCTATAGTACTGTAGTATCTCCTACTGAAAAAATATCCACATATAAATGGACCTGCACAGTTCAAACCCATGTTGTTCAAGAGTCAACTGTATTTAAATTTTTTGTTTTCTTATCATCTAGTACAATATCTGACACAGAGTCAAATATTTATTGAATAATTGTTAATGTCAGTATTAATATTTATAATCATATTTTTGAAGTGGTATAGGCAATATACTTTATGCTGGAAATAAGTGTCTTGAGTTAGAGACATGGGCTTGGATGGGACAAGTACAGAGGGCTTTGTCAGCTCTGGTGAAAAGTCTTTGAAGGCTATTCATTGTGTGATCTTGAGGAAGTTTACTTCACCTCTCTGGGTCCCAATTTTCTTAAATGTAAAATAGAGAAAATGCCTCTCTTGCAGAATTGTTATGAGAAATTATAATTCATGTAAAGTGCCTTGCACATAGTAGACAATAAATAAATGATAGTTATTATCTTGGGTCAGTGGAGAGGAGGAGATAGACTAATACTCCATTATGATGCAAGGAAGATGTTTTGGAGAATTCATGTCCCTAATACAGAAGTTCCTAACCTGTGAATCTTCTGAAATTCTATTGAAACTTTTGAGTATGCTCATTTTCAGGGGACAAAGACCCATTGGTTTCATTAGATTCTTAAAGTGGTATGTGGCCTGAAAAATTTAATAACTACAACAACTCCAATTATTTTAAATAGAATACTGTATTAAAGCAGTGTGATAATCACTTCTCCCCCAAATTAAGTCCATTTAAAGCTCAACTCCAAGGCAGATCAAATGTCTTTAGACAAAGGACTTGCCATCTTCCCCTTAAGCTCTGGTACTATCTCAACTTTGGCCAAGAGGGAAAAGAAGGAATGTGAAACTACTGGGAAAATAATGGAACCACTTATCCACTCCAACCATGCCATTAATTTAGTTCAAGAGGAATCTTTCTCTAGGGCCACATTCCCTAGAATACACCTCTGAATCCTGAACAGAGTGAAGAATATACATTTGTGATATCCATCACACAGGGAACTCATAGAAATTGGGAAAAACAAAACCTCGTAACATTAGAGGGGTCCAATTCTGGGGGCTTTAACTGCTCTGCCCCTCATTCTCTATCATCCCCTACTTCTTTAATCCAGCAACTCCAAATCTCTTTTTACTCTTTAAAGTAATGGCTTCAGAGGTTGTTTTCAGCCTTTCATAGTCCCTGGCGAAGAGAAAAAGACAATATAGTGCATTTTAAATAAAGGATTGTCTGATTGTCTTTTGGTGTTAAAATGATCTTCTGTGAATTGATAATGAAAAGTTTTATTTTTTAAAATGTCTTTACTTAGCAAAATAAAAAGTTGGTGACTATAGAGACTCCCTTCTCCTTTTCTTTTTCCATATTTAAAAATTTCCCAGGTGTGAAATCTAAGTCTGGAAATCACTGAATTAGGACAATGTTGCAATAGTCCAGGTGAAACACCATGAAAGCTTGAATTAAGGCAGTGTCAATGGGAGGGGAGGCATAGAAAGGCAGGAAAATTGAGAGTGGCCAATTGGATGTGAGGATAGAAGAGAAAGGAATTGCTGGTGAAACTTGCTCTCTGGCTTGCGTCACTAATTGGTTGAATGGCAGCACCATTCACTGAGCTAGAACACACTCAGAGGATAAAGGGACTTTGAAATGATCTTGAATAGATAGGTCTGAAGAACTTGCAGAATGTCCAAGTGGAGATAACTGGCCTATAACTGGAAATATAGCACAGGAACTCAGGAGAGGTTTGTGGAAATCTAGGTGGTAGTTGAAGTGGTGGAAGTGAATGAGATCATCAAGTGAGAATAGAGGGCCACTTTCTCATACACATTTTTCAATTTCTTTGTTTTTAATATATATTTTTATTTATTTTTGGTTGCGTTGGGTCTGTTGCTGCATGAGGGCTTTCTCTAGTTGTGGCGAGCGGGGGCTACTCTTTGTTGCAGGGTGCAGGCTTCTCATTGCAGTGTCTTCTCTTGTTGCAGAGCACGGGCTCTAAGCACACAAGCTTCAGTAGTTGCAGCATGCGGGCTCAGTAGTTGCAGCACATGGGCTCTATAGTGTGTGGGCTTCAGTAGTTGTGATGCATGGGCTCAGTAGTTGTGGCTCTCGGTCTCTAGAGTGCAGGCTTAGTAGTTGTGGCATATTAGCTTAGTTGCTCCATGGCATGTGGGATCTTCCCAGACCAGGGATCAAACCCATGTCCCCTGCATTAGCAAGTGGATTCTCAACCACTGTGCCACCAGTGAAGTCCCTTTTCAATTTCTTTGAGTAATGATATTTAAAACCAAAGAAGTGGCTGTTGGCTTGTGTGTGCCACAATGACCTTCTTGCGGTTAGCCAAGGCTCTAGGTTCTCATGGGTGGCTCACATGGACTGGATACTTGGAAGCAAAGTCCAGTTTGTCTAGACATAGCCAACATTAAAATACTGAGCACAGTGAGGCTAGAACTTGAGAAAGTCCCATTAAAGGATATTACGGAAAATCTGACATCTTTTGGATAACAGGCAAAGTAAAATTTATTACTTTTCAATAAACAGCTTTGACACTTTGAGAGGACTGCATGTCTGCAGAACCCGTCTGGATCACAAAACAAGGACATCATTTGTTCTAAGTCTTTTGAAGACTGGACACACTAGAAAATGATCTCCCAATCAGAGGGGCAGCAAAAATCCTCTGCACAAAACTCTAGCCCAGTGCTTCTCAAATGTTAACATGCACGCAAATCACCTAGGAATCTTGTTAAAATTCACATTCTGATTCAGTAGAATTGTTGTAGGGCCTGGGATTCAACATTCCTAATGAGCTCCCGGATGACGGTAATGCTGATGTTCCTACTCAAAGTGTTACTCAAAGCGTGGTTAGAACCTTCTATGGCAATTTGACATTGATCAGTGGACTTGTCTTAAACAGGGTACCAAGTTTTTGCAATTCTTTTATTTTTCCCTATGTTATGTTTGTTTTCAAATGTAATTTTACATGTTGAATTGAGTACATGAGAGCTTTTATTTTGCATATCTTTTAAAATTTCACTTAAAAAATCATTCTTATTGTGTTTTATAATAGTATTAGTTTGTGATGGATTGGAGGAAAAAATTGATCCTTCACCACAGATAGTTTGAGAAACACTGCTCTAGACAATGAAGAACTTTTTATTTGGGACATAGAATTTAATTAGAAATGGCTGGTTTCTGTTACATATGATTCTAAAGCAGTATTTTAAACTTTTCTTTTTTATTTATTCCATAAACAATAACAAAACTCAGCTAGGTAACATTATGACAGTTTCACCATACACTCAATCACAAATATTTAAAACCTTTGCAACAAGAACAACAAAACCAGAGGTGTTACAAGAATAATTTACAAGAAAATCTATAAAACAGCAAGAAGCTCACAAGTGTTCATTTTCTTTTGCACAAGATCACTACACTCTTCCACAACATGTTTTGTGTTACAAAATTCCCAACAAAAGTGTATTTTTTCTTTGTATTGTGGTTTCTAAAACCAGAAACTTTGAAGTAAATATCCTTTTATTAGCACCTAGTGGTGCAGAAAAAGGAAAATTCTCACATACAGACACTTCACAGCACTTTTCTAAGAAAAATATACACTTACAAAATATGTTACAAATTGGCACACTTAAAAATATACAAGATTTTGTAGGCGTCTTAAGAGTGATCCTTAAGCTTTATTCAATTGACTCTACAGATTATTTATAAAGCTTAACTCTAAAAGAAAAAGGCAAATAATTTCCTAACATTTTAAAGTTGCAGTGTCATATGTCAAACAGAAACTTAGGTTACATTCATAAAAAGGACCTCTAACACTTTTATTTTAAATTTTCTTAAATGCTTAAGGGGCTTGGGAAAGGAGAAAAAATGGAGATAATCATTTTATTTAGCACCATAAATCAGTAACTTACTAAAGAGGTGCATTCAGTTTTATGAAAATTAAATTAAGGTCTAGTACATTCAAAACTCTAGGCAGCAAACTCTAGTCAGTGCTACAGGTATCCCAGTAGAGCATCTCAAGCTTTCTACCCTCCTTCACTGGGAGTCAAAAACAAAAGGCCTCTTCTAGTTTTCATTCTAAGCCTTTTCTTTTGTGTTGTAAAACTAGACATCTCTCAAGGAGGCAAAATGATTTAAATATCTCCTTTCTTCTCTTTGAAGGGGATGTCTTTCTAAGACTCAGAAACCACTGAGCCAGCTAGATGCATAGACATCCTTTCCATCTCATGTTGATGAGTGTTTCTTTAGCATCTATTTACTCAGATACCAATTTTAAAGCCTCATTCACACCTTAAACTTTGTATTAACTCTCTGTTTTACATTGTCCTTCTCCAATGTTTTACCTCTTAGTTATTATTCTGAAACCAAGAGTACATCTCAAGTATCATGTAGCTGCAATAGGAGCTCTGCTTCATGACTGTAGCTACTGTTTAATGCTCTGAGTGAAAAATGTGCCTTAAAGGGTAGCCTGAGTACTGCTATCAAAATAATACAATGCTGGCTGAGGACCCTCAAGCTGATGACAGTGTTTCCCAAGTTAAACAGTCCACCTAAAATCTTTTCTCTCTTATTTGGGTCCTTGAGAAACATTTACAAAATCCCAGGCCTACACTGTGTTGACAAGATCCCTATTTGTTACTAAAAATATTTGATTTTGGTACTAAATCTTCCAAACATAATGATGGGCTTAGTGAATTTTATGATTAGAAAATGAATTTCATATTAGTGTTATTTCATAAAAAGGACATACTCCTGTAGTGATGGTTAGTCACTTAAAAAATCTCTAAATGAAAACAAAAACTCCTTAAATTAGATAATTTCTCAATAATACAGGAGAAAACATATACTTTTAGTTCTAGGAATAGTTAGGACTAGCTAGTGCTCCATTCTCTTCAGCGCAGAAACTTAGCTCTCTGTAATTCTTGGAACTGTTCTGGGAGCATCTGTAAATTGAAGATGTGGCAGATCTGCATTAGACTGATTCAGCTTGGTAAGAGCAAGCTTGGTTAAGAGGTCCTTGGATATGGTTTTTCTCCTGTAGGCAGTAAATGCTAATTAGAACTCACTAAAATGGAAATTCACTACAACTGCAGAACCTCACATAACAGGACAAAGGATGCTAGCCAGAGTTGTTTATAGCTTGTGAGCATCCTTTATGCTTCTCTCTCTTTTATACACACTTACCCCCCCCTCCCTATCCCACCTGCACACATACAGATGCTTCCCAGCAAGAAAAAAGGTCAGAGAAGGTGAAAGTTGTCACAAAGCCCACCTAGCACCAAGGACTTCAGGGAGATGGCTAAAGAAGTGATGGTCAAGGTAGTGCTGGAAGTTTGAAAACATTTAGGAAAAGGTAAGGCCTTAACACATAATTGCACAAAGTAACAAGTCAGAAGAGAAAGCAGGGAGGAAGCAGCATGTGAAGAAGCTGGTATATGAGACACTGGAGAGGCCACTGGTTCAAGCCAGTTGTCACAGACCAAACATAACGCCCAAAGTCTCGAAGAACCTTGGTCAAGGCCACTGTTTCAGCACCCTGCTCCACATAGTCCAGCAACTAACCAGGGCAGAAAGGGATCAGATCTATTCTTATAGATCTTCAAGGAAAAGAAGTTTCCAATTTTCCTTAGTCATGCAATATAATTCTGCATGTGTGTGTGCATGTGTGTGTTCACATTTAAAATTAGATTTGAAAGTAGCCAAGGCAATTAAAAGTAATTAAGAGTGAGAAGGTTTCCCTCTGAACTTCTGGAAGAAAGTAGCCTGGCTAAGGTTCTTATAGTCTGACACTTTGGGGAGGTGGAATATAAGATTATAAAAGAAGAAAAATTCTAAGATCAAGAATTGAAATTAAGTAAGGAGAATACGGGAGAATACCATTCCCAGGAAAGTAAGATTAAATGGGATTCTTTTGGGGAGGAATTCATAGGAAGCAGCTTCTCAGAGAGCAGAGGTTAGAAGGGAGTGGCAATCAGGGATTTCAGACCAAGGAAAATTCCATATAGCTGACTTGAGATATCAACGATAGGGCAAAACACTACTTTTCTATCACTGGTCCTCACTCCACTAAGGCAGCTGGTTGAATAAGGGATCTACAAAAAGTCAGGCCTACTATGTTGTTACAGGAAGAAAATGAATTGTGAGAGCAGAGACAGGACTAACAAAGCCCTAAAAACTGAAGCACTCAGAACATAATGTACTGAGAGGGATATTAAGTACAATTAAGAGAATAATCATCTTCTGCCTTATCCTGTTGCTCATTTCTCAAACTCAGCTTCCTGTTACATTTTGGTACAAAATGATCGGTTACAAATCACTAATTTAATCTTAAAAACATATAATGCACTGTAGGCCAAGAAAAAAGGTACTTTAAAATGGCAATTCTCTTTGGAGAAAGGGATGAACCATGTCCTAGAATTGGCTCCTAATGGGCTCCATAGGAGCAACTGAAAGAGTATCCATTCCAAAGGACTCATGATAGCAAGTTCTGACAAGGAAATTGTTTATTTCCAACAGTTTCAGGCTGTCCTTCTACCCCACCTCACCCCATTCTCCAAAGCTGAACTGATACTGAGAAAAACTGGTACAACTTCTCCCATATTTATTTTTATAAAACACATTGTACTCATGGAACATTTTCTTTATTCCTTATTTGACTGCCACCTTTTGATTACATATAGAGCACTCCATTCCTGTAAGCTAACAGGTGACTTTGAGATCTGGAGTCTTGGGGATCACAGTACAGGCAGAGTTGGTTATTCCAAATTAAATTCAGCTGCAAAACAGAAAAATTAAAACAAAAACAAAACAAAGACCAGTTCCTAGGAACCAGCCACAGCATTTAGTAAAAACAGCTAGCTATCAGAGTGGAGAAATAGAAGAAAATGTTCCAGTTTGATTATTTTCCCTTTTGGATGGCTGCTGTAGAGCAGGAGACATGTTGCACCTGGTGCCTTTCCATTAAGTAATTTTCCAGGACTCACCACACACAAAGCCTAGGAATAGGCCTGAAGCAGCCTCATGAAATGCTCTTCACTCACTTGTCCCCACAGACATACACAATCACACCATCAAGAACACAGGCTTGTTCATTTTACTACCTAGCAGTAAGTAGTAGAGCTGGCTGGTAAAAGGAATCATGGACTGGGAAGTATGTATACTTATATATATGACAGGCTTCCTTCCATTTCTCTCTGACTACTTTCAAATGTTGCTTCTCTGTTTGTGAATATATTTAGGTGGCAATGACTAGGTAGGTTCATATTTTGCTTAAATTTTTCCTTTTGAAACATCTTCCCTTTTTTTAAAATTCCCTTTTCCCCCACCCACTTATTCTCCACCCTCCCACCCGCAGCCTATATATTCACAAGTTAATAGGTTAGTAACAATATTAGTAAGAATAGTAAGAGTAACAACAACAACAACCAACAATATTAATAATATGAATCCCCTATATCTCTATAGCACTTTACGATCTACAAAGCGCTTTCACGTCCATTATCTCATCTGTGCCATAATGCAACAGTCATCAGACACACAGGCCTTCAACTGTGCAAGGAAAATAGACCAAATGTTAGAAGTCAAGTGGTGAATAAAGGGGAAGAAAAAGCTAGTCGTGAGGGATGCTGAAGCTGTGAAATTTTTTAAAAAGGGAAAGGGCTTGAATAAAAAAATGTGATTTCAAAAATTTATATTAAAGATTGGGAATTAAGTTTAGTGTGTGGCATCAAATAATAGTTATGCTCAGACTAAGTATATATGGCCCCAATTAGTTGTTATCACAAATTGTTCAGCTTATCGAATGTGATTCATAGGTGTCAAACTGAGATGCCTTAACATTTTCTTTAAATGACATTGGCATTGCAAGATTAAACACTTAACACTAAAGCCATGATATGAGTGCACTTTTGACAAAACTGGAATAAAACATTTAGGAAACTACTTAAATAAAAGCAATCTATGTACTTCATTTATCTTAGTGTTAATTTTATAGCTATTTTATAATTTATCTCAGACTATTATAAAATATATAAAACTGAGATATAAAGTATCAGCAATATAACTTTGCACTTTAAATAATTTTCAGCTACAGATTTTGCTTTTAGAAAACAAACTTTAAAGCAGCTGTTTTGTTTCCTTGTAAAAGTTTCTGTAAATGCATATACTTGGGTCCCTGATGGACTTAGCTGTTGTGACTTCCAGACTTTTCCAACACTTTAACCCTTATACAATGGAACAAACAAACCTTTATTGTGCCTTGTTTAATGGTTCATGTTTCCACACAGGACAGCAGAATTTAAATTTTTAAAATAATGTATGTATGCTTATAGATATATATATTTTAAAACTTAGTTAATGAGCTTTAAACTGTGGGGTGAATCTGTGAGATGAGGTAAGGAAATTTGGCACATTTCAAACAGTATCCTTTAAGTTTTGGTAAATTGTGTAACACAACATATTTTTCCACTGTGATCTACAGGTGCTATCCACATAAGTGGGGGTGGTTAATAGCAAGAATCACTGGAATGTTTCTAGTAAATTAACAGGGACAAGCTCCCCAAATACTCACAACCAAATGTTGATATAGAAGTAAAAATATATACAATACAGTCACTTTTTTGTAGTTTGGCACAATGTTTTACTTCCTTTCCCCTTGGGTAAACAGTGCATAAACTACTTTGTGCAACTGTATGACTTCTAAAGTCTTTTACATAGAACATCAGATTAAAGTTTGCTTCCAAAGACTTATTCCCACACTTTAAAATTCTTTTCTTTAAGCACTTACATGTCAACATACATACCACAAGGCATATTTTGAAAGAAATAAAACACAAACATCAAATGTCTTTCTGGAAAATGGGAGTCTCTTCTTCAAACACAGGTAAAACCCAAAATGCTGTTTCTGCTTTTAGGAGATTGTAGTCGGAATCCCTGCAGAAAAACCAAACAATTTATGCCATCTTAGTTAGCTTTAGTGTATGTCCCACAAAGGGATCATACAATCTAAATTTGTTTACATCATACTAGATGCCGTACGATGCAGAAAAAGATACAAATAGCAGGGGCCACTAGAAAGCACTCCTAATTGCCAAATGATGAGACTTTGTTTTCCAAATTATGCTCTTTTTGCTTAAATGATCTTGGCATTTTTGTCTATATAACTTTTAAATTCTGTTATTCAAAAATTTTCTCACTGCAAAGTCCTTCCCTTCCCCAAGTCATTCAAGAGCATATTTTAGTTGTATTTTCTCAGTAAGTAAAAACTAATGCTGACTAGCAGAAAAAGTAACCTTGTCAGAATTTATCCCTAGTCAAGCCACTACAAAATTGCCCAATCTTTTGTGTGGCTTAGAGGTATAGGGATTTTCATGCACTTTTTTTCTTTTCGTTTTAATTTGAAAAAGAAGGGAATGGGACAGTTTCTTTCATGCAAACTGCTTTCAAGAGGGAAAAAAATAAGGGACTGCGGGCTTAGCAGAGTAGGAAAGCTAAGGGTGCCTCGTCTCAGCCATTTTGATGCAGTATTACCTCAGTTTTTCAAAAGAAGCTGTCCCAGCCTCATCCTTGTGGACCTGTTCTCGCTCCATACGCTTTCCCTTACACTTCTCATCTCTCAGGGCCTTGGAGCTGGTTTTGTGACGATATAACTTTTTGTGTGTCGGTCCATTATTGCCTAAAGTGCTCAGGTTATTATACTTTTTATCAAAGAAGGCAGAGCGAGAGTCCTCGTTATAACCAGACATGCTTGCACGACCAGGATCACCTATCGCTGCTTTCCCATTGCTTTTACTCACACCCTTGATGGACCTGTGATTCTTAGTGGCTCCTGGAGAGCCACTGTTGGCCTTTTTCTTAGATTCCTGTGGTGTCCCAGCCAATATTTTGAGTGTTTTTAATTTTAGACTATTGGATTCAGGGGAGTAGAATATATTGGGGTCTCCATGGTGCTCCATGGGTTCGCAAAGGGGCTCTATGGAGGCCATCATGAATCTCTGCACATCTGCCATACCAGAGGCAATGTTGGACAAGATATAAGAAGGCTCCTGAAATTCCCGTTGATCATCATCCAGAAGGTTGTTGGTGTTGGTGCCCATGCTCATGTCACTCCAGCCTGGGCTGCTCTCCTTCCCCAAAGACCAATCTCCAGAAAGTCCCTTCTGACTTGGCATCTTCATAGAGGCCACAGGGACACTATGCTGGATACATTCAGCCAAAGTCTTCCCTGTGGAGGATATGCTGTTGACTTGGCCTCCTCCACGACCGATGCCAATTTGCATTTTCTCTCCATTGACTGCAGCCATGAATTTCCCTTTCTTTGTTGACTTAGGGACCTGGCGGGAGGTTTTGCCAGGTGGTTTTTCAATCCCTTTGTTGTTGGCTTTGGGGTTTTTTTTCCTGTTGTTTTTCTGAGAAGAGCTTTGGTTCGTAGCCCCACTCTTGTTGGGTGAACTTTTCTTTCTTGATTTTGACACCTTGTTGTTGGTACTCATTTGACCAGATGGATCATTAAACGCTGATAAGCAAGGGGCTTTTTGGAGCAGGCTGACAGAATCCTCATCATTGAACATATGGAATTGAAACTGATGGTTATTTAAAGTAAATCCATCATCCACTTGGACCTGCCGTGAAAGGGTACTGCAGTCCCATTTGATTTTTTCCATATTGCCCAGTATTCCTGGGACACCCTCTTGGAACACCTTTAGTGTTCCTAGTGTCTTGATACTCTCACATCTGGTAATCTGAGGGGAAAGACTGGGGGTGTCAGGTGGGGACATCTCTGAGAGGGAAGAGTGGCGGAATTTGTCAGGAGTGAAGTTGGAGATATCCAGGAGGTCAGTGGACTCCTTTAGTGGTGCTATTTCATCAATGCTCTGCTGGATCACCAGCTTGGGGCTGCAATGGGCCAGGAAGTCATCCGTGATATCATCATCACCATCCTTTTCACAAGACTTCAAGCTTAAGGAGCAATAATTGCTTGAGTTGATAGAGAGTGGGGCCATGGAATCAAAGCTAAAGAGCCGCCCATCATCCATATTCACTGGACCCTGCTGGAAAGGAAAGCAGATCTCTCCATTATTAAAGTGACATAATTGATAAGAGTCATCAGATGAGAGCTGGGTGTCTTGCACAGATGCATACAGGACCTTGTTGCAACTACTGCCACCGCTGTTGAGGCAGATTGGATTGTATGTTGTAGCTGTGAGGTTATTTTCCATGGAAACTACTTGGGAGACTCCAAATTCACATGATTGGTTTGGAGCTATCTCCCTTGAGACTGCAGCCATGAATTCCTGGGAGCCAGAAGTAGGTTTGTTGGGCCACACATTTCCATAGTTGCTTGATTCCATTTTGAAGTTTTGGGATGATTGAAGCAGCTCAGACTCAGAAGGCGAGGAAAGCACACAGTCCTGGGCAGGCTGGAGAGGTACAAATGATTTTTCTGTTTGAGTGAGGCTGACTTCATTTTGCTCTGGAGAATGCTGAGTAAAGTATGAAATGCCAGTATTATTTGACAAGTCAGAAGCATCTAACAATGTCTGCAAATACCCTCCAGGGATAACAGGTATATTGTTGGCAACATGAGCAGATGATAGAGGCATTTCAGAAGAGCAAGTGGTTGGTAGGAAAGTAGAATTCTTAGCAACCTTTGTCTCATGAAATTCAGATAGATGTGAACCGTTTGAGGTCCCAGGAATAGCTTCATTCTTTGAATTAGCCTTGGAAGATTGGTCTCCCAAAAGAGGGGTCATTTGAACAACTGGCTTGCTTTCTTGCCCAGCTTTGATTTTCTTGGATTTTAACCTGGCTTCACTTTTAAATTTGATTTTGTTGAGCACTTTCCTCTCTGGCCCCTTAAATTGTGCATCTTGGGCTTTGACTTTCACTGAGTCAGGGCCTGTGATGTCATTTAAATGTGATCCATTTGCACAGCCGGGGGCAGCCAGAGGTGCTGACTTCAGTGTACCTTTCAGGCCTCCATCTTCTTTACGACTACTAGCTTGCCTCTCATCATTGCAGAATGAAACCTGCTTACCACTTGCTGAAGTTTCCATGGATGGGATTCTTTGAATCCTGTGCCTGTTGCTAAGTTTAGATTTTCGTTTGCGAGCAGGTGGCAGGAATGACACCTCAAAGCTACCTGGTTCAAAGCTTTGCTTTTGGCATAAGGGTGTTTTGTTGGAGTCTGAATTGCTGTTTCTCTGCTTTTTCTTCTTTTGCCAGAAGCCCTTCAAGGGGGCCAGCTTGGAATATTTGTTGAGCTGCGTCTCACTCAAATTCACTGTTGTCTCACTGGCATCCACCCTACCCAACTTCACCAGCATGTTCTTCTCACCTTTAAAACGATTAATGATGATATATTTGATAATAACAGGGGGCTCCTTACGAGTTACTTTTCTTCTCTTTTTGGGACACCATTCATCATCATCTTCCTCTTTACAACCACCTGGCAGCCATTCCTTCCTCTCATTTACCTTTTCACCCTCTAGTGAGTCAACATCATATAGATAATCTTCACTATACCTGACTTTTCTCTTGGCTCGTAGCCCATAATTCTGCTGGGAGGAGGAGCTGCCAGAATTAGTGTCCCGAGCCATATAGCGGCTACAGTCCTTGATCTCCCCCATGGCATCATAAGAGACCTCAATGAAGGAACTGTCATCACTAAAATTCCCTGATGCCTCCAAGGAATTGGCAAGATGGCCTTGCTTTGGATTCTTAAATTGCCCTACTTCAGGTCCACTGCATGGTTTATTTAAGGCAGATTTTTCTCCATTATCCTTTGCATCTTTTTTCTCTACACCTTTGTCTTCCTGGCCTTCTTCTTTGCCTTTCTTCTTGTCCAAGATTTTATCTTCCTCCCCCCAGATAATGCTCACATCAGGGACCTTGAATTGGGAAAGATCACTGCTCTGCTTCAGGGCTCCACTCTTAGACTCCCGCTTGGGGCAGGTAGTGAAGACACTGGGAAAAAAGTTGAATTGGGCATCCTCCTGCATCAAAAGGGTGGTTTTGTCTCGAACGTTGTCCTGGAAGGATTCATATCGAATTTTCAGGGAGCAGACATCACTGCCCAGTGTTGACTCATCATCATCGAACATGTAGTTATCCACATCTTCTTCAGAGAACAGGTTGACAGACAGCTCATTCTTGGAACAGAGGTCAAGAAGTTCAATCTTACTCTCACTAATAAAAGTCTCAAAGTAACCCCAATCCTGATTGGAATTTGCCAGCAAAGCCTCTTCCGTATTGCACTTATCTAATAGTAATGCCTCATAATAACTTTTCTGAGCTGGGTCCTCCAAGTCAATGTCAGGTTTCTCGGCTTCTCGTCTATCTCCTGCCCTTGATTTGTGCAGTGGGAAGCCTAGGAGCTGGTCTGAGAGAAGCTGCTCTCCATATTTCATGTTTTCTCCAGCATTAATACACTGAATCCCTATATCAGAGACTGCACAAGTTTCATAATCTCTATTTAGATCACTGACTTTTAGACTGATCCCTGGCTCAGGATCTACTGCATCCTTGGATTCCATGAAGCAGCCCAAGCAAGTCCGGCTTGGCTGCATGAGGCACTCCCCATTCAAAGCTGACATGCCTGCAGGCTCCATTATGGCAAATGGAGCTTTCTCACACTCATTGGGCAGTGACCATGTGTTCAGGCCTTTTGAAATACCAGATGTAAGGGAGATGGCATTCACAGAAGCACTATTAGCAGCATGCTCAGGTGCTTCAATCAGGCCCAAAGGAGAGGGAGGGCTCTGCATACAGGGCTTCTTAGAGGGCAGAGGCAGGAGACCTCTGGGATACATCAGGTTCTCTTTTTGAGACACCAGTATAGGCTGGATTGGTGTAGCAGCATCTAGAGCTGCAAATGACTTCATTGCCACATCCTGGTCCTCTGAATCTAGAGAAAAGGGGAAAAATGACAGAAATAAAGTTAAAGGTATTAGACCAGACTCATTAACTCTCTTTCCCTTGATCAGTTTCTGGTACTTGATCTTATGATATAAAATCTAAGCTTCAGCTTCTCTAACTTTAGAAGTATAAACTACAGAGTTAAAGAACAACCTTGATTCTATATTGAACATTCATGCGAGTGAAAAATAATATTTTTTAGGTTCAGCTTTTTCTTCAGACACACATGGCACTCTCCTCAGAAATGAGGAAAAAATTGGATTGCTTGATCAACTGGAAAGTCAAATCTTTCAGGGTGGGAAAATGCTGAGATGGGATATATTCATGGTTTTGAACTATGAGGCATAGTCCTATCCTTCAGACCTCACCTATGTTTTGGAAGCTCCTACTGAGTCTAAACATTCCAAACTTCACATCAGAGCATATTTCTAATTCACCAGGAATTTAGAGGAACTTAAGTATCCATTTGATAGAGATGATTTGGGAGAGCAAAGGGGTTGGATTTGATACCTCTTAGAGACCCTTCTAGTCCAGTTAGAGATCTGGTGGAATAAAGTTTAGGATTAACTCCTATCTCAGAGGCATCCTAGACTTAACTTGTCCCAGCTCTGTGGATACCGAAAATCTATAGTACTAACAAAGGACTACTGGGAGAGATATTACATACCACAATTAAATTCCCTTACCATTTTCCTTGACCCCATTAATCATAGTGTTTTCTCCATTGGCTGAGGCAACAACAGCCTTATCTTGTTGGTTATCCATGAATGGAACCTCTTATTGTTTCATTCCAAGTCCAAATGCTGTCCAACCTGCACATTTCAAATACATAATATCAGTCATCAAATTTTCTTCTCTGTTTTAAGCTCATTTCAGCTAGAGAGGTTTTAAAATGTTCACTGGAATTTACCTATTTCCAGACTGGCTTCATAGCCACTATTGTTTTTGTTTCATATTTTATACCTACTATATAAGTCAATTTGGAAACTCACACTTCATTCACACATTCTAGATCCTTCTGTCTCCTCTAGGCTACCATACCATTCAAAACTGAAATCTGAGGAAGCAGGCAAACTTACATCTTCTTCCAGATAGTAATACATTTAACCTAATCATGGTCATCCAATTAGGAAGGACGCAAAGTAGAGCCCAGACTAACCTGAGACAAGGGGTGTGTACATGTGGAGATTGGCTTTATTTCTGTTTGTCTCATCTCTAATTCAGATGATCATAAGCTCTTAACAAAACAAGCCAATTCATATATACACACATATACATCACATTCATATTTTCTCTGTGCTTAAAATTTGACTGCTAAGTATGAAAGAGGTAGAGAATTCCTTCCATGATTTCTTGGCTTTCATGACCTGAGCTCTGGTTTTGACAAATATTTCTCCAAGCCCACAGCAGGATTTTTAAATGTGACTACAAAGAAGATCTGGAATTTCTGAAAATGTCCCAGCATTATCTGGTATTTTTAGTGTATAGAACACATATCTATAGCCCCTCATGTCTTGCCCACCTACTTGGAGGGTAGGTATATGCAAAATGATATGAGGCACAGCCACTCAAGGTGGAGGTCTCTACCATGTGCCACTACAGCATCTATACATCTCTATTTATTCCAAACCCCCTTTCTCTAGACCTTTTCCTCAGCCAAGGATCCACCCCTTTATTAAAAAGCATAGACTACTTTACTGATGGCCAAGCAGCTATTATAAAAATCTCAACTGTATATTCACTTACTCTAAAACATGCAAATACTATAAAAGGTAGGTCCAGCATTGCGGGAATAAGACAGTTTTAAATGATTCAATCTTTAAACCCTAAAGCCTATCTGGGCCTATTTCCTTATCTGTAAAATAAGAAGTCTGTATTAGGCAATCACTCAGTGTTTTAAAAGTTAGATGATCTTGGGTTCCCCTAATATTTATATATCATAATTGCCCAACTTTTTTCTCATTTTATACAAGACCTGACTTGAGAGTAGCCAATAAAACCACAGGTGTCAGGAAAAAGAGAAAGAGATGCTTACTTGTTGTATTTACACAGAAAGAAGGGCTGGAGATTTCTAAAAGGTAGAGATGCTTGGCTAACAATGTCAAAGTCACCATCCTTTGGCAAGGAGGGCTCATTTGTGGTGGAATCGAATGAACAGATCAGATGGTTGAGCCTCTGCTTCAGAGAGGACCCTATGGGCAGATGGAATCATACTGTCATCATGGATTACTCTGTGTATCTTTTTTAAAAAAGGAACTCAGTAGAACTTCAGGTATCATTTTACTCTTCTTTAACCCCTCCACTAATTGTATCTTGCCAAGGACTTGATAAGGGGCAAATTATTTGTAGATTTCAATAACTTAGTGGCTTCTTGTCCCTTATGCCTAAGGCTAACTACAAGGAAGTCCATTTTTAATCACCAGGAAGACCAAGGCACAGAGAAACAAAAAATAAAGTCACAAAATAACATAATGGCAGATCTAACAAAGGAACCCAAGTCTCCAGACCAAGAAACCAGGTGTTTTTTTCTTAGAACACAAATGCTTTCTCTATTCTTACCACTTCCAAACCCTGGCCAAAACAAGGCTGTAGAGATACGTTTCCACAGGTTACTGATCTATACTTATACCCCCTTTCAGATAATGAAATAAAGAACAGCTGCCTCAGACAAGTATTGATTATTAGCAAAAATTAATGTACCATAAAATATATACAGGAGCAATGCACTTAAGTATCAAGAATTATCCAATCTTGTCAGACATGACAAGAATACTGTGTCATGGGACATATTAGTGCCACTGTAACTCTACTCTGGGATGTTATTTCCCTAAGAACATATATTTCCTCTCAGAAAAATCTGTCCAAGCACCCAGGATTTATGGCTCTGCAGTAAATGGAATCTTAAAGGGTTGAGAACAGAGGAAATATGCTTTGGCAAAAGATAAAGAAGAGGTGGAGAGGGGTATGGGAGCTTGATAAGTTGGGAAGGGGAGAGGAAGGGAGCACTAGGTGCTGGGCTGGATAGAGTTACAGAAGTTATCTCATTTTGTACTAACGATCACCTTGTAAGGTTGGTTCTACTAGGTTCTTCTTTTTTTTTCTTTTTCTGGGCTGCACAGTGTGGCTGGATCTCTGACCAGGGATCACTAGGCCACCAGGCAACTCCCTTATTTTTTTCAAAAGGGCAAACTGAGTATCATAGATACTAACTTAGATACTAACAGAGGTACTATATTAGATATTAACTTAATGATCATCAATTATTTGGGCTTTTTTTTTCTACAGAATTAGAAGGCTAAATCCTGGGCAGACAATCCTTCAGTTCTTTCCTATGACTTTTCAAATCTTAGCTCTAAATGACACAACTTAAAGGTATGTATTTTCCCACATTTTTATTTACTTATACCTTGGCTGCTTATAAAAAGCGATTCATGAGAGGGATTATAATTCTTTATAGCTACAATACAAACAGCTCTGGGCTTGCTTTAGCTCTTCCCAACTGATCAGCATTTTAAGATAGCAAATTTTGTGGGGTTATTAAAATCTATTTTGAGCTAAAGTTGATTAACACTTTTGGAATAATGTACAATAAGTTGCTTTGCTGATCATGGTAAATCATACAGTGTGTAACGGCACTGATCTAACATTAGCATGGAGACAGGTATTTTGAAGCAAGAAAATGCTCATTTAAAGTGGAAAAGCAACCACTCCTACTTGGCTTTCCCCTCAGTTGGGCCTGAAGAGGGCTCATAGATCCTGTCCCAGTAGGCTGCTATGCTCTTGCCCAAAGGTCTTTAAGGCTCAGGTCTTCTCTTCACCTCCCCGCTATACTCCCAGTCTAGATGACCCACACGAGCATTTGTGTTGGGGGCTGTCCTTGGCCTTTCCCAGCTGAAAAAAGTAACAAGGAAAGAAAGTATATCATATTTCTGCCTATGGACCTGGGACAACATAGCCTTTGGGACTGGAGTAGTGCTGATCTCTAGAATACCAGTTTAAATCAATTCAACAAATTGACTATGTACTACCTGTGGTCGTGGTGGTGTACCAGAAACTGTAGTGGAAAAGACAGGTGACTGAGACTAGATCCATGTTCTCAAGGTGCTCAGAGTCTATGGGGGAAAACAAGCCATAGACAAATTCTAATAAATATATAATACACTGAAAGAGAGGCAAAAAGTTTCTACAGGAGTTCAAAATGGAGAGAAATTATTCCACTTCTAGAGAGGAGGGAAATCAGTGAAGCCTTCACTAATAGCAGCAGCATTTGAGATGGACCTTGAAGGATGGTCTTTCAGGAGGTGAGGATGGAAAAGTATAGAGGAGAGAAAGGCATTCCAGGCTGAAGGAACTTCATGAGATGCCATGAGTCTCTCCCTACTCCAGTCTATCTAAACAACTGCTACAGAATCATAGGCCTGACAACTTTCCTTGCATATAACACCCTTTTCAATCAATATTCAACTTCTCAAGTTGTATTCTCCTTTCATTCTCTTCACCTCCCCTCTATACTCCCAAATATTCTAACTCCCTGTTTCATTAATATGCTAGACCATTTTTTGCTTCTAGGAGTCTTGCTCTTGATATTCTCTCTGCCTGGAATGCCTCTCCCCACTTTTTCCCCTCCCTCTATTCCTTCCCTTCTTCCCCCCACTTCCAGCTTCTCTTTCATCTCCCTCTCCTATTCCCTACTCAAAGTCTCCCTGACACTTTCCTTGACTCTTCCCACCCCAAACAAAATTTGTCCCTTCCCTTCTCTGGTTCCCAAAGAACTTTGCTCTCCTCTGTGTTTATCACCTTATATAAACATTACTTCTTTATATCTGATACCCTCAAAAGACTAAGCACCCCTCACCTCCACAGGGCTTAGCCCAAACAGTGCTTAGAGCATGGTATATACCCTGTAAAAGATGACTAGAAGATGATGTTGAATGGTAGGAAAAGATGATGGAGAATTTGGGGAACAGTAGTGGTTGGCTAAAATACAGTAAGTTCCCTATGTTCAAACGAGTTCTGTTCCAAGAGCACGTCTGTTAAGTCCAATTTGTTCGTAAGTCCAACAAAGTTAGCCTAGGTACCCAACTAACACAATCAGCTATATAGTACTGTACGGTAATAGGTTTATAATACTTTTCACACAAATAATGCATAAAAAATAAACAAACACAAAAGTAAAGAAAACATTTTTAATCTTACAGTGCAGTACCTTGAAAAGTACAGTAGTACAGTACAGTACAACAGCTGGCATACAGGGGCTGGCATCGAGTAAACACGCAAGAAGAGTTACTGACTGGAGGAGGGAGAGGAGGTGGGAGATGGTAGAGCTGAAGGACCGTCAGCAATAGGAGATGGAGGACAAGCTGCAATTTCACTCACGCCTGACATTGATGGCACAGGTTCTGGTTCCTTGCTGGATTCAATTCTATCTACCCTCTTGAAAAAACGATCCAGTGATGTCTAGGTAGTAGCTCTTTATTCTCGTCATAGATGACACGGTAGCACTGGATTGCATTGTGAACGGCTGCTGCAACCTTAGTGTACCATTCTAGGTTCGGATCCTGTGCCTCAAAAATTAACAGTGCCTCCTCAAATAAAGAAAATCCCCTTGCCATTTCCTGCATCGTGAATCTCTTCAGTTACTTCTTCTTCCTCTCGTCTCTCTTAGTCCTTTCTCTGGGCCTCCATTTCCATCAGGTTTTCATTAGTAAGCTCCTCGTGTTGCACAGCAAGGAGTCCGATGAAGTCGTCCTCTTGCAGATCTAGCTCCAGCTTCTCGGTGAGGGTCACTAAGTTGCTGAAGACCTCTTTGGACTCCTCATCCACCTTCTCAAATCCATGAAAATCATGAACAAATTGAGGGCAAAAGTTCTTCCAAACCCCATTCATGGTGACTGGCGTAACCTCACGCCAAACAAAGTCAATGATTTTTATGGCCTTGTAGATGTTATAGTACTTCCAAAATTGTCACAAGATTGATCCTGATTCATCACTTGCCTTTACTACCTAATGAAAAGTGTGACATAAATAATATTTCTTGAAAGTCACTATAACTCCTTGGTCCATAGGTTGGATGAACGACATAGTATTCGGTGGCAGATGCACTACTTTGACATTGGGATGAAAGTCGTCCATGAATGGGGGTTGGCCCGGAGCACTGTCAAGCAGCAAAAGAATGTTGAATGGGACTTCCTTCTCCAAGCAATATTTCTCTACCTCCAGGATAAAGTGGTGGAAAAACCAGTCCTGGAAAATGGCCTGTGTAATCCAGGCTTTGGGGTTACTCTTCCACACAACAGGAAGAGATCCCTTGGCTATGTTTTTAAGGGCTCTTGTGTTCTCTGAATGATAAACTAAGAGAGGCTTCAGCTTCATATCGCCGGAAGCATTGCCACCAAATAACAGAGTTAGCCTATCCTTTGCTGCTTTATAGCCTGGCACCAACTTTTCCTCCTTACTGATGTAACTTTGGTCTGGCATCCTCTTCCAGGACAGTCCTGTCTCATCCATATTAAAAACATGCTTGGGTAAATACGTGCCTTCATCAATAATTTCTAGTAGCATTTCAGGAAACTGCCAGGCAGCTACCATAGCTGCAGTCACTGCCTCACCACTTTTACTTCGTGAATGTTGGCTCTAGCTTTGAACCAATGAAACCAGCCATGGCTGGCATTAAAATATACACCCTCTGATTTTTCTCCGTGTTTCTTCTTCAAGTCTTCATAAAGGCTTTTAGCTTTCTCTCGAATCAGCATTAAGCTGAGCAGGACTCGATGCTGATGCTGATCCTGCATCCACATACTGAGAAGTTTCTCCTTCTCCTCCATCACTTTTCCATGTTTCAACATTATTGTTGACATGATCAGCACAGCAGACTTCACATGTTCCATGATCTTGTCCTTGTTCTTTAGAATCGTGCCGATGGTTGAATGATTCATGTTATAAGAATGAGCGACGTTTACCATCTTTTCACCTCGCTCCACTCTCTCAGTTACTTTCACTTTTCTTTCCACTGTTATCACTTGGCGCTTTTTAGCAGTACCAGCTACATCACCTCTGCTTTTATGCTTGCTTCCAGACATCCTGGGCTGAAATATAGATACTGCACTACTGTACTCTATACAGTACTGTAAAGTACACAAAAGCATGACCACTTGTAGAGGATGCATGCATGTAACAGTGTACTCCAGACACGTGAACTAACTTACATGAATGGACATGCAAACACATGTTCGCATCTTTGAAAGTTTGCAACTTGAAGGTTCGTATGTAGGGGACTTACTGTATCAGGTACATATAAGAAGATATGATTGAAAAGGTAAGAACTATACTCTGAGGCTTCCCTGGTGGCGCAGTGGTTGAGAGTCTGCCTGCCGATGCAGGGGAAACGGGTTTGTGCCCCAGTCCAGGAAGATCCCACATGCCGCGGAGCGGCTGGGCCCGTGAGCCATGGCTGCTGAGCCTGCGCGTCTGAAGCCTGTGCTCTGCAGCGGGAGAGGCCACAACAGTGAGGGGCCCGCATACACCAAAAAAAAAAAAAAAAAGAAAAAAAGAAAAAAAAGAACTATACTCTGGAGGCCACCCAAATCCTAACTCAGGAAGACACTGAGGGTTTTGAGCAGAGGAATGCTATGATTAGAACATTAGGACCAGTGAGGGTGGGAGAATCAGAATTAAGAAAATAGGTTAGGAGATGCGATGTTCAGGTGTGAGTAGTCAAGAAGATTAGAATTAGGGAGGAGGAAATAAAAATGGAAAGAAGATGTTAAATTTGAGTAGAATTGCAGAGGTGTGCTGTATAGATTTGGAAAATGATTTAGATGTGGCAGGCAAGGGAGCAGATTTGGAAAATGATTTAGATGTGGCAGGCAAGGGAGCAGGAATTGGCATATAGAGAGGAGAGGTCAAGGAGTTAATAGATGGTTGTAAAAGGAGCATTAGGGGTGGCTGGATTCCAGGTTAGAGTAGCCTTAGAAATACAGTGCCAGGATGTTCAAGGTGAGTAATAAGCCAGTTGTGAGGTCCAACATGGATAGTGGAGCTGACAAAGGTCTTAGCTGTCATACTGGAAAGGAGGCAACTGACCAGCAAGCTGTTATAGATCTACAGGTTCGGTTAGGGACTGAAATGGATCAATGAGATAGGACTGTTGTAGCGAACAGGTCCACAGAAGGTTTCCAGGTTAGCCTAGCCAAGATCTATCTAGTCTAATCTTCCCAGTTCAGCTCCAGTCAGTTGATGGATGACAGAATCAGCATTAGTACAGAGAGCACATACTTACCCATAATGCTACCTGGCTAATTCAATTTTCTAATATCTACCAGGATTTAATGATACTAGGTTAGAAATATGGAGGTATGATGCCTTTAAGTACAGAAAACATGCTTAAAAGAGGAGCCGTATACGTTTAAAAATATTAGGGATGAGAGAGACATCAAAAAAAGATGATCACAGTAAAACGCTAAAAAGAATTCTATATATCTCAAAAGTATGGTATGAATCTATGTTATCTCTCATGATAAAGATTCCAAAATTCAAAAGATATGCACGGCTCTATTTACAATAGCCAGGACATGGAAGGAACCTAAGTGTCCATCGACAAATGAATGGATAAAGAAGATGTGGTACATGTGGAATGGAATATTACTCAGCCATAAAAAGAAATGAAATTGAGTTATTTGTAGTGAGGTGGATGGACCTAGAGACTGTCATACAGAGTGAAGTAAATCAGAAGGAGAAAAACAAATACCATATGCTAACACATATATATGGAATCTTAAAAAAAATGGTTCTGAAGAACCTAGGGGCAGGACAGGAATAAAGATGCAGACGTAGAGAATGGACTTGAGGACACGGGGAGGGGAAAGGGTAAGCTGGGACGAAGTGAGAGAGTGGCATGGAGATATATACACTACCAAATGTAAAATATATAGCTAGTGGGAAGCAGCTGCGCAGCACAGGGAGATCAGCTTGGTGCTTTGTGTCCACTTAGAGGGGTGGGATAGGGAGGGTGGCAGGGAGATGCAAGAGGGAGGGGACATGGGGATATATGTATAGCTGATTCACTTTGTTATAAAGCAGAAACTAACATACCATTGTAAAGCAATTATACTCCAATAAAGATGTTAAAAAAAAAGTTATGCACGGAAAACTCATATAAGAAGTGATATCATATAATGGATGGAGTACAACCACTAACTAGCTGGGTGTCCTCAGGTAAACTCCTTTCCCTCTCTGGTCCTCAGTTTTATCAGCTATACAATAAGAGAATTGAAGTAAATTATATCTAAGGGTCTTTCTAACTTTGAGCAATCTATAATTCATTTAATTTTTTTTTAATTTAAAAAATGAAATTCGGGGATTCCCTGGTGGCGCAGTGGTTGAGAGTCCGCCTACCGATGCAGGGGACACGGGTTCGTGCCCCGGTCTGGGAAGATCCCACATGCCGCGGAGCGGCTGGGCCCGTGAGCCATGGCCGCTGAGCCTGAGCGTCCGGAGCCTGTGCTCCGCCACGGGAGAAGCCACAACAGTGAGAGGACCGCATACCGCAAAAAAAAAAAAAAAAAAGTTCCATGTACAAGGGAAAAAATCACATATATTAAGAGTTCTGATTTAAGTTTTGTGTGATACTGAGGTGATCCTATAATGCACACCTGAGGGAACTCTTTACTCTCTTCCTTCTCATGTCCCTTCCTGTATTTGTCTGATTTTTGTACATTCCCACCCCAGTCCTGCCAGATGCAGCAAATAGGGTGCTGCTGCTGATGACAGGGCTCTGTATGTTCTTTCTGCCTTAATTTTTGGCAGCCATCAGCTTAAGGGAGGGGTCCTCTTTGCTATTAGGCTCCTGGGCAGCAGCTATAGTGGCTGCATTTTGGCATAGCTCAGTGGTTCAACATTTGGCTCTCCCTTCCTCTTACTTTTCCCTCCCTCACTATTTTTATCTGCAACATCCTTTGTGATATTACCCTAAAGGAATTTCCAAAAAGAGCAAGTGCATGGGATCAAAAATCAATGAGAAAGCATGTGAAAATGCATTGTCTATATTAAAGCAGTATACAAATGCCAGAAAACCTAGTATGCAATAAGACCTGAATTAGGGGTGGACAGAAACAAGCAGAGGCATTCATGGGCTGAAGCTGGGAATAGACAGCCTCCCCACCAGTCTTTAGCTAATTCTTTGATGAGCGCTAGTAGTTTTCTGGTAGCATCTTTAGGATTTTCTATGTATAGTATCATGTCATCTGCAAACAGTGACAGTTTTACTTCTTTTCCAGTTTGGATTCCTTTTATTTCTTTTTCTTCTCTGCCATGGCTAGGACTTCCAAAGCTATGTTGAATAATAGTGGTGAACGTGGACATCCTTCTCTTGTTTCTGATCTTAGAGGAAATGCTTTCAGTTTTTCACCAATGAGAATAATATTTGTGGTGGGTTTGTCATATATGGCCTTTATTATGTTGAGGTAGGTTTACTCTATGCCCACTTTCTGGGGAGATTTTATCATAAATGGGTGTTTTTCTGCATCTATTGAGATGATCATGTGGTTTTTATTCTTCAATTTGTTGATGTGGTGTATCACACTGATTGATTTGCAAATATTGAAAAATCCTTGCATCCCTGGGATAAATCCCACTTGATCATCGTGTATGATCCTTTTAATGTGCTGTCGGATTCTGTTTGCTAGTATTTGTTTGAAGATTTTTGCTTCTATGTTTGTCAGTGATACTGGCCTGTAATTTTCTTTTTTTTGTGATATCTGGTTTTGGTATCAGGTTAATGTGCCCTCGTAGAATGAGCTTGGGAGTATTCCTTCCTCTGTAACTTTCTGGAAGAGTTTCAGAAGGGTAAGTGTTAACTTTTCTCTAAATGTTTGATAGAATTCGCCTGTGAAGGCATCTGGTCCTGGACTTTTGTTTGTTGGAAGATTTTTAATCACAGTTTCAATTTCAGTACTTGTGACTGGTCTGTTCATATTTTCTATTTCTTCCTGGTTCAGCCCTGGAAGGTTGTAGCTTTCTAAGAAGCTGTCCATTTCTTCTAGGTTGTCCATTTTATTGGCATATAGTTGCCTGTAAGAGACTCTCATAATCCTTTGTATTTCTGTGGTGTCAGTTGAAACTTCTTTTTCATTTCTACTTTTATTGATATGAGTCTTCTCCCTTTTTTTCTTGATGACTCTGGCTAAAGGTTTATCAATTTTGTTTGTCTTCTAAAGAACCAGCTTTTAGTTTCATTGATCTTTGCTATTGCTTTCTTTGTTTCTACTTCATCTATTTCTGTTCTGATCTTTATGACTTCTTTCCTTCTACTAACTTTGGGTTTTGTTTGTTCTTCTTTCTCTATTTCCTTTAGGTATAAGGTTAGATTGTTTATTTGAGATTTTTCTTGTTTCTTGAGGTAGGATTGTATTGCTATAAACTTCCCTCTTAGAACTGCTTTTACTGCATCCGATAGCTTTTGGGTCATTGTGTTTTCATTGTCATTTGTTTCTAGGTATTTTTCGATTTCCTCTTTGATTTATTCAGTGATCCCTTGGTTATTTAGTAGCATATTGTTTAGCCTCCATGTGTTTGTATTTTTTACAGATTTTTTTCCTGTAATTGATATCTAGTCTCACAGTGTAGTGGTCGGAAAAGATACTTGATACAATTTCAATTTTCTTAAATTTACCAAGGCTTGATTTGTGACCCAAGATATGATCTATCCTGGAGAATGTTCCATGAGTACTTGAGAAGAATGTGTATTCTGTTGTTTTTGGATGGAATGTCCTATAAATATCAATTAAGTCCATCTTGTTTAATGTATCATTTAAAGCTTGTGTTTCCTTATTTATTTTCATTTTGGATGATCTGTCCACTGGTGAAAGTAGGGTGTTAAAGTCCCCCACTATTATTGTGTTATTGTTGATTTCCCCTTTTATGGCTGTTAACATTTGCCTTATGTACTGAGGTGCTCCTATGTTGGGTGTATATATACTTACAATTGTTATATCTTCTTGTTGGATTGATCCCTTGATCATTATGTAGTGTCCTTCCTTGTCTTTTGTAACAGTCTTTAACATCTATTTTGTTTGATATAAGTATTGCTACTCCACCTTTCTTTTGTTTTCTATTTGAATGGAATATCTTTTTCCATCCCCTCACTTTCAGTCTGTATGTGTCTGTAGGTCTGAAGTGGGTCTCTTGTAGACAGCATATACCCAGGTCTCGTTTTTTAATCTATTCAGCCAGTCTATGTCTTTTGCTTGGAGCAATTAGTCCATTTACATTTAAGGCAATTATTGATATGCATGTTCCTATTGCCATTTTCTTAATTGTTTTGGATTTGTTTTTGTTGGTCTTCTTTCTTCCCTTCTTCTTTTGTTCTCTTCTCTTGTGGTTTGATGACTAACTTTAGTAGTTTGTTTGGGTTGTTTTTTCCTTGTTATGTGTGTACCTACTGTAGCTGTTTGGTTTGCAGTTCCTATGGGGTTTTGATATAGCAGTCTATATATGCACAATGTTGTTTTAAGTTGTTGGTCTCTTAATTTCAAATGCAATTCCCATTTCTTGCATTTGTACTTTCCTCATGGTTGCTGGTTTTGATATCATATTTGTGCATTGATGATTTCCTACTATTACTTTATGTTTGCCTTTACTAGTGAGCTTTCCCATTTGTGATTTTCTTGTTTCTAGTTGTGGCTTCTTTTTTTTTTTCTCCCCACCTAGAGAAGTTGCTTTAGCATTTGTTGTAAGGCTGGTTTGGCGGTGCTGAATTTTCTTAGCTTTTGTTTGTCTGTAAAGCTTTTGATTTCTCTGTCGAATCTGAATGAGAGCCTTGCTGGGTAGAGTACTCTTTTTTTTTCCCCCTGGTAGAATATTCTTGGTTGTAGGTTTTTGCCTTTCATCGCTTTAAATATATGGTGCCACTCTCTTCCGACCTGCAGTTTCTGCTGAAAACTCAGCTGATAACCTTATGGGGATTCCTTTGTATGTTATTTGTTGCTTTTCCCTTGTTGCTGTTAATATTTTTTCTTTACATCTAATTTTTGTCAGTTTGATTAATATGTGTCTCAGTGTGTTCCTCCTTGGGCTTATCCTGCCTGGGACTCTCTGCACTTCCTGGACTTGGGAGACTGTTTCCTTTCCTATGTTAGGGAAGTTTTTGGCTATAATCTTTCAAATATTTTCTCAGGCCCTTTCCCTTTTCTTCTTCTAGGACCCCTATAATGCAAATGTTGGTGTGTTTAATGTTGTCCCATATGTCTCTGAGACTGCCCTCACTTCTTTTCATTCTTTTCTCCTTATTCTGTCCAATGGCAGTGATTTCCACCACTCTGTCTTCCAGTTCACTTATTTTTTCTGCCTCAGTTATTCTGCTATTGATTCCTTCTAGTATATTTTTCATTTCAATTATTGTGTTGTTCATCTCTGTTTGTTCTTTAAATCTTCTGTCTTTTTTAAACATTTCTTGTATCTTCTTAGTCTGTGCCTCCATTCTTTTTCTGAGATTTTGAGTCAGCTTTAGTATCATTACTCTGAATTCTTTTTCAGGTAGATTGCCTATTTCCTATTTATTTAGTTCTTCTTGTGGGTTTTTATCTTGTTCCTTCATCTGCAATATATTTTTCTGTTATCTCATTTTGTCTAACTTTCTGTGTTTGTGGCCTCCTTTCTGCACCTGAGGATCATATTTCCTCTTGCTTCTGGTGTCTGCCCCCTGGTGGGTGAGGTTGGACCAGGGATTTGTGTAGGCTTCTTGGTGGGTGAAGCTGGGTCTTGTCCCTCTGGTGGGCAGAGCTGTGTCGAGGGATGTGTTTAGAGGTGGCTGTGAGCTCAGTACAACTTTAGGCAGTCTGTCTTCTGATGGGATGGGCTGTGTTCCTATCCTGTTGGTTGTTTGGCCTGAGGCTTTCCAGCACTGGAGCCTGCAGGTTGTTGGGTGGGGCTGGGTCTTGGTGCCAAAATGGGGACCTCCAGGAGGCCTCACTCCAATCACTATTCCCTGGGGCCTCTGCTACTGGTGTCCTTGACCACGCTGTGAGCTACAGCCAACCCTCGCCTCCCCAGGAGACACTCCAAGACCCCTAGGTAGGTGTATCCCAGGCTCCTATGGAGGTACTGCTTAGTGCTGGGTCCCAGTGCATATGAGACCTTGTATGCACCCTCCAAGAGTGGAGTCTCTGTTTCCCCCAGCCCTGTGAGCTCTTGCACTCAAGCCCTGTTGTCCTTCAAGGTTAAATGCTCTCGGGGTTCTTCCTCCCAACTCCAGACCCTCAGATTGTCTTGGAGGACTACTTTTATGTGGGAATGCCCCTGTGTAGCCTGTGTGGGTTTAATATTTTTTGATGCAAGGGCTGTTTTTAGTTTAGATGTCTGCCACCTCTTTCTTCAGTGTATGCTGGCTGTTATCCCCTTGATAAGAGGTGTGACTATTGTTTTGGTGACCAGGGCCTGCAATGGATATTCAGCAGGCCTCCCCTTTGTTCTGTAGTTGTCACTTCCCTGTCAGGGGTGGGATCTGCTCCCTAGTTTTTGGAGTAGAGGCCCCCAGGTCTGTTTGTTAGCTGTGTTTCTGATCTGCAGGACTGAAGGACTCCCACTGGGAGAGAAGCCACTGAGTATTCCTCCTTCAGAGCTGTTCACCTGTGGGTGTACTTTGTTGTGTCACCTTTCACCAGTTGTGCGAGCTCTCAAATTATACTGCTGTTGGCACTGCTCTCGGCCCCACCTTAACCATGGGTATGCTGGAAGTTGGCCCTGGTCTCTCTCAGGTGTTGTTTTTACCAGGAGGCCAGCATAGACCCACTGAAGTCAGGTCCCAGGATTGCAGTAATCATGGAACTGAACTTGCTGTGGGCACTATGGGGGCAGCTCAGACTCTGGCTGGGCTCAACCCCCACATGTACGTGTCCACAAAGTCCACAGCTGCTAAAGATAGACCTATCTTGGCTGTGGGAGCACTCATTGTCCATTCAGATGTTCTGCAGACGCTGAGTTTACAAAGCTGGTCGCAGGGGTGTAAATCTGCAGTTTGTGCAGTTGTGAGGTGAGATTTCAGCTCTTCTTCCTTAGGTGCATGGCCCCTGGGGCTCAGCTGTGGTTTCAGCTACACCCCTGCATGTGGGTCACCCCACCCGGGGACCGGGTATGGAGGAGGAGGAGGCAGTGGCTGGAGGTGCAAGATCCTGTCCCGTTGGGGATGGGTCAAAGAGGAGGAGGTGGCAGCTGGAGGTGTGAGACCCTGCCCTGGTGGGAGTGCTTCTTAGTACCCAGGGAGGCAGGGGCTGGTGTTCAGGGAGAGAAGCTGCAATGGTGGCCTCACCCTTTGTGTGTCACTCAACAATCCTGTTTCACTTACATAGCAGTCTGGGCTTCCTCCATGAGCACTCCTGGTTGTGGAGCTCCTCACTACCATCCCCTCAGGTTGTCTCCTCACAGCCAACAAAAGTCCTCTCCCTGGGTCTGCTCTCCAAACCCCATGTCCCAGCACCCATTCCCCATCTGCACCAGCGGGCACACATCTTAGGCTGGGGTGCACAGACCAGTTGCTGCATTCGCCTCTGAGCCCTTGAAGCTTCCCTTCTGTCCCAGCTGATCTCCCCGCTGGTGAGGGGGCTTCCCCAGGTGCAGGAACGTCTCCTCACCTTCAGCTCCCTGCCAGGGGTGCAGGTCCCATCCCACTTACTCTCCTCTTCCTTTTCCCTTCTTCTTTGTTTCATCCTACCTGGTTACACGGGGATCTTTCTTGTCCTTTAAAGTGTCCGAGGTACTCTGCCAGTGTTCAGCAGGTGTTCTGTGAGAACTGTTCCACTTGTAGATTTATTCTTGATGCATTTGTGGGGAGAGGTAAACTCCATGTCCTCCTACTCCCCACCATCTTGACTCCACCTAATTTATAAACTTTTAGACCATAGGTAGCTCAAATTTACTGGCACTCTCAGAGTCCCTTTGCTTTTGCAAAATAATTATATTTTCAGGACCTCTGCCTGCTTTCTCTCTCAAGTTCAAGGAACAAGTGGTAGAGAAACCCAATCACTGTCAGGTCAAGAATATGAAGTATTTCTTTCCCCAAAGAGTCCCTTTCTTCTTGTTGCCAGACCCATATGGGCTGTATAATGGCACATTAGTTACAGGGAGACCAACCTGGAACACCCATTGATGTGTACAAGATGGTGAGTCCTTGGAAAGACTGTGCCACTGTATCCTGGCACTCTGTGAGAATGGGTTTATACAAGGTTTGTGTCCTAATCACAGAATGCCTTTGTTGCCAGGCAGCACTGAGTTACATTTAATGCTTGAGTTCAATGACTGTAGGCTGAATTATCTTTTAACTTTCTCCATATGGATCTCTTTTCTTATTACTAATCTAGCCTGTTAATTAAAAGTTTAAAATATTATTAAATTACTTTAAGAAATACAACCACTGAACCACAGGGCTAGAATGATCTAGGAAGATAGTCAAATCCCCTAATCCCCATTTTACAACTGGGGTAACCAAGTCCCATAAAGGGGAAACTACCTGCTCAATGTCACACAGTGAGTTGCTAACACAAAACATCCTTGGAAATATCCCCATGGCACCAAGTGGTTATTTTTATTTGTAAGCTGAAATATAACTTATAAATAAAAATAACCACTATTCAGAGGGCTAACTTTTTGTTTGTCTTTACTGGAGGAAATACTGTCACAAATAAGAAAAATGTCCTTGCTTATCCCAAGATGGGGAGTGGAAGGGAGTGGAGAAAAAGCCAAACCCTAAGCCTATCTGGGAAGGAGGCACTGCTCTTCCAGCCTCTGGCTTCTTGAGCTCTGTGTTTTCACCATCAATATAACAGTTCTGGGAACATCTTTCTCTATTACACATACACACACACATCATGTTCATGTATACTCAAAAAAAATTCATGGTGTATTTCTTTTTGCATTGTGGAAGCAGAATGCTGCGTATTGAACTAGAGTTGGGAGACAAGAGGAGCTGGGAGTTCTAAGATAAATGCAACTACTTAATAATGCCTAGTCAAAACACCACTTGAAATTTTGGATGTGGGTTTGAGGGACCAGAGATACCATGACCAGAGATACCATGACCAGAGATACCAAGTTAAAAGGTTTTTGAAAAAGTCCCAAGTGATCACAGCAGATTTCTTTTATAGTCTTTTACTTATCTTTTACTTCATCTTAATCCCCAAAGCAGGAAACAAGAATCTAAAGAAATAAACATCAAATTAACTACTATATTTATTTAGAACCCCTAAGGAATTACAGCTGTATCTACTCATTTCCTGATAGCTATTTTTAGTAAGTAGACAAAAATCATCTATAAATGGTTCCAAGTAAATTGAGGACAACACATAACCAAATACAAAACATCCCATAAACAAAAGTGATACTGCTAACCTGGCCCAGGAATTTGGAATCAATCTTGGTCCTGTACTGGAGTCTTCCCATGGGATGATGAGCTAGCTGTTACAGCTAGCTGGGGTCCTCAGTTTCAGCACTGATAAAATCTCTGGCCTTCCCGTCTAATTTCAGAGATAGTTCCAAGTCTTTCCCAGTATGTGTACTTGCAAGAGGGGTACCTGTCCTCTATTCTAAGCAGTGAAGAACAGCATAGTTCAACATTGATGAAGATCTATAGATCTGGGGCTTAGTTGAGGCCTACTTCCTTACCCTTTTTGGCCTACTTCCTTACCCTTTTTGGCTATGTGGAAACCAGTACAAACGGTTGGAAGGCTGGGACTGTCACATAGTGTGGACATATGTTAACTACTTACACAACTACTAAATACCTGTTTTATATGTTAGACTATGCCATGACAAAAACAGAAGTGAGAAACACAAGCTCTACTGCCAAGACATTTACAGTCTAGGAGAGGTAGGAGTATATTTGGCATAGCAGGTACCTCTCAGTGTGACAACTCTTAGATTAGCTCAAATATTTACTTCTATATTTTGATTTTACTTTCAAACTATTCTCCTAGCCTTGTCAATCTCTAGGATAGGTCTTCCAGATACTGGTCCAACTAGTATTTCCTTCACCAAGGGGGGAAAAATTCCCCCTGATCTGTATGCCCAAGGCTCAGAAAAATGAATCCACTTTTGATCATTCCATGAAGATACGTGCAACTTCCCACTCGACTCTGGACTTGCTCTTGCTAAATACACAGCTGCTAGGCAACCCCTAGCAAGTGGTGAGACTACTTTTTCAGATCCCACCCCACCCTCCTCACACTCCTTTTGCAGATACGCTTGTAGTAGACAGAGCTTGACAGTCACTCTCAAAATGACAGGTTGGTAAATGCCTGGATCTTTTCACAATGAGATGATCTATCACTGCCAAAGGTCACAGGTCCCAGACATCCTTCACCAGTAAGTGGACTCCACCAGGGTATCTCTTTGTATAGCTACTTATATGTAGAGAAAATACTTTAAGATGAGTTTGACCCTTTACAAAAGTACTGTTACAATGGCTATAGAAGTTTTATTTAACATAGGAAGGAAAAATTCCAATAACCCACAAAGGCACCCAGCTACCCAATGCCATATATTCACAAGACCATGCACCCCTATCCCATCAGGAGAATTTTTGTTATATTCCTTTAATTTTCTACATAGGGCCAGGAATGGTTATCCAAGGGAACAAGGGAAAGGATAGGGGTACAAGGTGGGGATACATTAGAAAAGAAGAGGGGCTGGATATAAGAATAGGTATGTTGCCACTCTAGTTGGAGTTCTGCAACAGCCTAGCAATCATCTGTTGCTATTATCTCTCTATTCTGGCCCCTGGCAATTCATTACTGTCACTCATAGCCAAGGCAGCAAAAAAGCCCTCATAGCAACAGAATCTCTGAAATGGCTTCTTGGGATATCTTCTACAGCACTCAGCTCAAGCCAATCCTGGCTAAAACCATAAAGATGGCATTCTGGGACACTGTGCTCATTAAAGTCTATATAGGAAATACCCATTGCATGTGCAGTTCCAAAGCCTACATTTGCTGAACAGCAGCATTCGGCTCTGCAGGAGTTGTGCCAATTCCAGTAGCCAAGTCCACAGCAGGTAAGAACTCTCAGGGCCAGGCTTCTGGAGGTTCACCTACTGATGAGAAAAACAAGTCCTGGAAAAGGCAAGGGTAAGTGCTGTTCTTTCCTAGTGATACTGGTTTTCTTAGGTTCCTTTGCTATCTTCTCATCTACTGGTAGGGCCAAGTGTTTCTTAAAAGGAATGTTGCCTGCAACTACAGCATCTATTTAACTTTTTTTGTGCCAATATCTGGGTTCATTTGCAACTTCTAACCTGCGCCATCCAATACAGCAGCCACTAGTCACATGTAGTTGTTTAAATCTAAATATAAATTAATTAAAATTAAATGAAATTTAAATGTCAGTCTCTTACTCACACTAGTCATGTTTCAAGTGCTAAGTAATCACATGCAGCTACTGGTTACCATATTGGACAGCACAGATACAGAACATTTTCATTATCAAAGAAAGTTCTGCTAGATAGAACTGTTACGCTTACCCCCCAATCATCTAGTCACCTTCTCTGTTTGTATTTCTAGCATTTTATTTATCTTATTGGTCTCAGGCAAAGAGGATTGATGTCATCATATTCCTCAATTCATCAGTAATCAAAGTAAAGGTTCTTTCTTACCATTATTCATTTATTCCTATACTCTTTCATAGGTAACCATTCTAATGTGGTAAATGTCTATCTTTGTATGTGTTCTTTTAAAAGAACATATTGTTTCATGTGTATATTTAAAAATTTTATGAAAATGATACATACTATAGATCTCATTCTTAATTTCTACTATGAATCATGTTAAGATCCATTCATACTTCTATATATCTAATCTGTTGCTTTTATCTGCTGTATAATGCTCTATGGTATGCACCCACCACATTTAACCTATTTGCTCTCATTATATTATAATTATAATAACCTAGGATGCATGGCTTAGCACTTTATAAAACTCTTGGCAGAAATTCCTGGCTTCCTAGAAAATCTTCAAAGAAAATTATAACCAAAAGTACTTGTAATTTGAGTATGTAACCTCACTTTTTTATTTTTTCTGTACGCAGGCCTCTCACTGTTGTGGCTTCTCCCGTTGCGGAGCACAAGCTCCTGACACGCAGGCTCAGCGGCCATGGTTCACGGGCCTAGCCGCTCCGCAGCATGTGGGATCTTCCCGGACTGGGGCACGAACCCGTGTCCCCTGCATCGGCAGGCGGACTCTCAACCACTGCGCCACCAGTGAAGCCTGTGACCTCACTTTTAATTGTGGGTATCTTCACTCCCTGGAACATACACTTCTGTCCTATCCTTCAGTATTCTAACTTACTGGTATTCCTTTTTGCCTGTTATTGGTCACTGTCCATTTTTTGATTGGCTCTGGTCTTATATGAGATTTCTTCCCTATTCTTGACTCCAAATAATGGTTTTCCATTTGTCTTTGGCTTTTATTACCTGGACCCAGGTTATCAGTTTGTGAAGTCCCTTATCTCTTCTTTTTATTTCTGACTCTTCCTGTAACTCCTGCTGCCACTCAAGATTCAGTTCAATGGGTAGTTTCCTGGCTAAAGTTTTCACTGAGTAGTGGGGGTTAGAGACCTAATGGAGACAGGATTGCTGCACTGATAACCAAAGACATTCAGTGCCTAGTGGGAGGTTTCACATTCTCTGTTAGCTTGACACAACAGGGAAATAACCTTTTAATCCAGTGCAACATAATTTATTGTAGTGTTATCCAGTTCAAAGATGTTATGAAAAACATCCCCAGAGAGATTTAAGATTTCAAAAACATCCTGAGTTTGAACTTAATTCAACTACTCCAGAAGGCTAAAACAACAAAAGATGACCTTTTAGGCACTTCATATGTCAGGCACTGTTAGGCCAGATAATGTCATGCCAAATTAGAATGTTTGTCTCCTGCGGAGGGAGGAGGGTTGGTGGGAAGGAGAGGTTGAGGGTATGTGTTTTAATTAAAATCATCTGTCAGTGCTAATGACCTAACATTTAAAAAATGATTATTCTATAGAGATAAAAATAAGGAATTGAACAGGGGATACTTGATGTCTTTATGGTGTCAGAAAGGGAACAAAAGTATGTTCTAATCATCTTTGATAAGGGATGAGACAAATAGGAACTCATTTAGAGGAAAAAGTCCAGAACAAGGGGACTCAACACTGATGTTAAACTCAGGGAAGAAAATTCAAGCAATGTGTTTTCTGTCTTCAAATACCTGAAGAGATATCACAAAAAAGTGAAACTAAAATTTTTTTTCTATTTCCTACCCACTGGCATTCAGGTGTCTTTTTAAAAATTTAATATTTATTTATTTGGCTGCATCAGGTCTTAGTTGCTGCACGCGGATCTGCATTGCAGCATGCGAGATCTTTCATTGCAGCACGTGGGCTCTTCGTTGCGGTGCGCAGGCTTCTCTTTAGTTGTGGCACGCGGGCTCCAGAGCGCACAGGCTCAGTAGTTGTGGCACATGGGATCTGTAGTTGTGGTGCACAGAATCCAGAGCACGCAAGCTCAGTAGTTGCGGTGTGCAGGCTCTAAAGTGTGCAGGCTCAGTTGCCCTGCGGCATGTGGAATCTTAGTTCCCTAACCAGGGACTGAACCCGTGTCCCCTGCATTGGAAGGCAGATTCTTAACCACTGGACCACCAGGGAAGTCTCTCAGGTATCTTTTTAAAAAACTTTTATTGAAGTATACTTGATTTACAATGTTGCATTTAAATTCTGCTGTACAGCAAAGTGACTCAGTTATAGACATATATATATTCTTTTTCATTGTGGTTAATCACAGGATATTGAATACAGTTCCCTGTGCTATACAGTAGGACCTTGTTGTTTATCCATCCTATATATAATAGTTTGCATCTTCTAAATTTGTTTAGTCAGACCACAATGGGAAGTAACTTGAGGGAGGAAGACTATATAGTTCAATATATGAATCAACAGAGGTGTGCAAAGATGAAATCGATGCTGAGGGAGGGGCATAGGGAAAAAAGTGAGCTCACTAGCTCTATTCAAGCAGAGGTTGGGCAAAAATTCAGCAACATTAAAGAACAGATTTGAGCATTGGATGGAGAAGCTGGACTAGATGACTCTAATACTTTATAATTCAATGTGACAGCAAGAAATCATTTGTAAAAATCTGAAACAAATTCAAGGAGCTGTTAAAAATATATAAAAGAAATACAGCAAAGCCAATAAAACTGGATCCTATTTGAGCTACCCAGTCATGTGTGTGAGAAAGGGAATAACAGAAGACATTCCCACACTCTGACACCAAGTACCACCTTGGATATAGGCCCATAGCAGCAAGGAGCATGGCCTGTCCAGGGACTCAAGTCATGTTGAGTCAAGATTTTATAAAGGACAGAGAGACTCTCACAGGAACCAAGGCCCTTTGGGCACTGGAGGAATGCTATTAAAAAAATAAAATCTTAAAGAATCAATCTATAGTTTTTTCTCAGCCAAAGTCATGACAGTTTTTCCAAAGCAATTAAGATACATGCAAGTTGGCCTAGGTAGATAAGGGTTCCTGCCTTCAGTACATTGGCACTACCTCCCCTCCCAACCTAAAAAAAAGGTGTTTTCTCCAGGAAGGCTTTGCCACATTTTTCCAGGGCTCTGCCTGGAGTTTGAAAGCTCAATGACATGACACTCCACTTGGCTGGATTTTATTGCCTGCTGTACTCTTCAGTTTCCCTTCTAGCCCAGACTCAATTACAGTCAAGGTTTGCAGAAGGCAAACAACATGCAGTGAACCTGTCACAGTGCCAATTAAGCACGAACATATCCTGAAAATTAAAATGAAAATCAAATGTCAACACTATGAAAAGAAACTAACAGCTTCTTCAGAAATGATGAATTAAAGGCAGAGAGAAGAAAAAAACCAGCAAACCTGCTCTTAGCCTAGCAATGCAGCGCTGGTCCTGTTATATAATATTCCATCATCTCCCACATCTGCATACTCTATATCTTTAACAAATTGTTTATGTTTTAGCACATTTATAATAAAGATGTCTTAATGTTGATTTCATAAATTTTATTTAGTGTCACATGGTTGCTCTGGGTTTCCAAGACAACAAATGTACTTTGCCCCAGCCACCCAGTAAATCATGACAGTTCACAATCTTCAGGTCTCACCTGTGTGTTGACAGGACAAGAGACGCTTTATGGCCTAGGGAATGGCTTCAGCATGGTGGTGCTGGCTAGCATCAGAACTGGTTAGTTTGAAATCCCTGATTACACAGATCAGATTTATTTCAATAAATCTGGTCTATGGAATCAAAAATCCCAAATCAACCTTAGGGCTATAGTCCAAAAGTAGCTACCAGTTACTGTTATATGTCCTCTCAGTGCCTAGTACAGGGCTTAGTAAATATTAGTTTAATTTCTTTTTCTCCCCTTTTCTCTCTATAACTACTTCAGTTCCCATGGCAAGTGGTACATAATATCATAATAATAGTGAAAATAATAATAGCTAATACTTAAATAGTGCTATCTTCCTTTGGAGATGGATAGAAGTAGGGATGAGGAAAATAAATTAATCAGTAATGAATGAAGTCAGTAGGCTGGCTTCTAGTCCCCCAGCTCTGCCACTTAGTAGCTATGTGATTCTGAGGACATCCTTCAAACCCCCCAAGTTCCAGTTTCCTCATCTGTCAAACAAAAATACAGGTTTCCCCCACTATCTGAAAGAAGAGCATCCCCAGGGAACCTTTTGTAAGCCAAAATGGTGTAAAGTGAAGAAGCAATTACCTTAGGACACATCTTGCTAATGGATACACAAAATAAATCAAGATAAAGCACAGGTGCTCACAGACATAGTTCAACACTATGGTGGCTTGACACTGAGATGCTGAGTATAGTTCCTGGAAAGAAGCTTGGTGGTGCCACTCTCACTGATTGGGGTGCACACTGCCTCTTATAACAGCTCTCTGCAAACAAACACTGAGCACTATTTTCGATTTTCACTTTTTTTTTTTTTTTTGTGGTACACAAAACGGGCCTCTCACTGTTGTGGCTTCTCCCATTGCAGAGCACAGGCTCCGGACGCGCAGGCTCACTGGCCATGGCTCATGGGCCTAGCCGCTCCGCGGCATGTGGGATCTTCCCGGACCAGGGCATGAACCCATGTCCCCTGCATTGGCAGGCGGACTCTCAACCACTGCGCCACCAGGGAAGCCCTTGATTTTCACTTTTTTTAGTAAAAGCAAAAATCCTCTTCGGATTTACTTTGGTTATTGAAAACAGGTACTAATGTAGGTCTTTCATAAAAGTCAAGTGATGGAAAGCAAACTTTTGAACAGCGGGGGATACCTGTAATAGTTACCTCATAGTGTTACTGTGAGAGTTAACTGGTTTATGAATATACATAAAGTAGTACAGCACCTGGCTCACAGTGGGTCCTCAAAAGTAGTAGTTCTCATCTTCTTCTCCCTCCCCACCCCAGAGTACCATTTTAAAAATTCCTGGCAGGATACTCTTAAGTTGGGAGGTAGAATCCCCAGGATCTTGGGGGTAGTTCAAGGCAGGGGGCACAGAAACCAGCTTTGAAGCAACTCAACAGGTTGGAAGAGGAGAACTACATGAATGGGGCAGTCTGGTCCTTCCTTCATCTTTCCTGTTGATCTCTAAGATATTTTGTGGTACTAATAGCAATGGGAATGATAAAGTTCCTACAATCTATTTGGTGCCTGAAAAGTATTGCTGAGTGAAGGAGGGGCTGTAGAAAGTGGTGGGACATGGTTTAAGATAAATGTAAAAACCTTGCCCTCTGCCATGCAGCTGAGCTCCCCCATGGCTGCAGACTGGATGGTTTTACATGGCCTTAGTATAATTCTTTTATCCCCCCACCTTCTCGCCCCTCCCCACTAGTGCTATCCTGGTGACTGAATCTTGCCTTTCCCCCACATCCTGACAAGCTGATGCTGTCAATCTCAAAACAGCCTGAGGTCAAATCCAGAATCCATTTGGGTTTTTAGGTGGAGAGGGATGAGAGAGGGTTTTTGCTTCCAGTGGTTTCCACCTCCAGAAAGTTGATGACAAAAGCCTCTGCTACCTTTCCCTTCCAGCCTCTCCTTGGGGAAAGAGAAAACCCTCTATTTCCACTATCTGCTCTGTTGAGCTTCTTTCACTCAATGACAGTTTCTATCTTGCTTATTGCCTCACCAGCTATGCAACAAGGAGGAATCAAGCTTTGATGCAGTATCCCTAGAGTCATCTGTTCCCTGCAGATATGAAGGAAACAAGACCTTCTGGAAAAAAAACAACACGCCATTAAAGCTTTCATTCCAAAGTCCTCAACTCCTTAGTTCCTCAGGTATCCACTACCTCATGTTTTCTAAATGCTGATCCAGCTTCTTATTCAGATTTTTAAAAGGCAGCTAGTTCTTGAGAGAATGGCTGGGATGTGTCTGGTGGGGGTGGGGAGTAGGGGAATCAAGCTACAATTACACTTTTTAGCCAAAAAAAAAAAAAACACAACAAATCGGATGGTGATGAAATCCCAGGAGAAAACATAGATTAAAGTCTGTGCTTTCTAAATCTGTTACTTAACTAAACACAGCTGTTAAAGATGATGTCTTTGCTGTGCATGTATATCTATAATAATGCTGTCATTAGTATTCAGATATGATGCTGGGAACCCTCCCCATCTCTAAGATATGCACTCAAGAGTTTCTCCAGGACTGGGAGATTCTACACTGATCCATCCACAACCTCACTTGGTTACCCTATGTTCACAGTATGGGAAGAGAAAGAAACTAACATTTACTAAGTGGTGTTCTACTAAGTACTTTAAATATATTTATTATTTTAATTCAAACAACAGTCTTATGAGATGTATATTATAATCTCCTTAATAGATAAGAAAGTTGAGACTCAGAAGAAAGTTAAGTAACTCTTCCAGGCCCACCTAGCTAGCAGGAGGGGAATGAGGATTGAAACCTAGCACTGAGTTTCTCCAAAGCTCACAGTCCTGCCACTCACCACAAGCTTCCGAGATGCCTGGGCTGAGGGCCAGGGTTCAGTCTTTGATGGGACCATAAAAGTGGACTGACTCACCCTTAGACAACTTCAATTCAGTAACATGCTGCTCTAAACAATCCAGTTGAACTCTTTACATATAAAACATCCCTTGAAAGGAAATAAAGGAGAGAAGAGGTTGCAGTAGGTTCCCAATCTGAAGAATATCTGAAATCAAGAGCTAGCATTTACTTGAGATTTTTTTTCAGGTCAAACTTAACAAAAGACCCCCAACACAATAGTGTCTTATCTGAGAACAGACTCTTGCACAGCTAAGAAGGTCATATATACTATTTTTCCATGACCAGTCCTAATTAAACTTAAGGAATAAAGTGAATATGATAACAGGGCTATAGAGGGCTTGACAGTTCAGTAGAACTATCACATTCATCCTGACACTTGAAAATTATCCCACAGTGAGTCAGGAAAATAAGTATCATCATCTCTGTTTACACATGAAAAAACTAAGGATCAGAGAAGTAATAAAATAAAGTTGAGATGCGGCTGGGTGGGCCCCGAAGTCGTGACTGTTATCCATTCTTCAGTACATTTTTCAGTAGGGGAGTGACATGATCAAAGTCGTATTTTAATACTAGTCAACTCAGGATGAATTGTAAGAGTTAGGGCTGTAGCTGAGAGGAATGCTGGACTAGGAGTCAAGGGCTCTGGTTTCTAGTCATGGTTTTATCACTTTTATTAATGTGTGAGCATCCAGAGCGAAGATGAATATCCCTGCCATTTCTACTTAACAGGGCTGCTGGGGACTCAAATGAGAGAAATAATGGATGTAAGTATGCTTAATAGGTCATTAGATACCTTGAAAGAAATCAGACCCTTGGTGACTAGATGAATTATAGTCAGTTTTTAATAAATATTCTGAGGATCATTCATTCTGTTGCCACTTACTGTATGTAAGTATACTGTCATGACAATCTAAAACATTCTTAGTGAAGAAATAAGACAATAGTTCACCTGAAAATATGCTCCAAAGCTTTTGGATACTTTAGGTACTTTTTATTGAAGTATAGTTGATTTAAAATATTATATTAGTTTCAGGTGTACAGCACAGTGATTCATTATTTTTACAGATTATACTCCATTAGAGCTAATTAAAAGATAAAGGCTATAATTCCCTGTGCTATATAATATATCCTCATTGCTTATCTATTTCATACATTGTAGTCTGTATCTCTTAATCCCATGCCCCTAATTTGTCCCTCCCCCCTTCCCTCTCCCCTTTGCTAACCATCAGTTTCTTTCCTATATCTGTGAGTCTCTTTCTGTTTTGATATATACATTCATTTGTATTATTTTTTTAACATCTTTAATTGAGTATAATTGCTTTACAATGGTGTGTTAGTTTCTGCTTTAAAACAAAGTGAATCAGTTATACATATACATATGTCCCCATATCTCTTTCATCTTGCATCTCCCTCCCACCCACCCTCCCTATCCCAACCCGCTAGGAGGTCACAAAGCACCGAGCTGATCTCCCTGTGCTATGTGGCTGCTTCTCACTAGCTATCTATTTTACATTTGGTAGTGTATATATGTCCATGGCACTCTCTCACTTTGTCACAGCTTACCCTTCTCCCTCCCATATCCTCAAGTCCATTCTCTAGTAGGTCTGCGTCTTTATTCCCATCTTGCCCCTAGGTCTTCATGACCATTTTTTTCCTTTCTTTTTTGATTCCATATATATTCATTGGAATCCCGTATTTGTTTTATTCTTTCTGACTTACTTCACTCTGTATGACAGACTCTAGGTCCATCCACCTCACTACAAATAACTCAATTTCATTTCTTTTTATGGCTGAGTAGTATTCCATTGTATATATATGCCAAATCTTCTTTATCCATTCATCTGTTGACGGACACTTAGGTTGCTTCCATGTCCTGGCTATTTTAAATAGAGCTGCAATGAACATTTTGGTGCATGACTCTTTTTGAATTATGGTTTTCTCAGGGTATATGCCCAGTAGTGGGATTACTGGGCCATATGGTAGTTCTACTTTTAGTTATTTAGGGAACCTCCATACCTTTCTCCATAGTGGCTGTATCAATTTACATTCCCAGCAACAGTGGAAGAGGGTTCCCTTTTCTCCACACCCTTTCCAGCATTTATTGTTTCTAGATTTTTTGATGATGGCCATTCTGACGGGTGTGAGATGACATCTCATTGCAGTTTTGATTTGCATTTCTCTAATGATTGATGATGCTGAGCATCCTTTCATGTGTTTGTCGGCAATCTGTATATCTTCTTTGGAGAAATGTCTATTTAGGTCTTCTGATCATTTTTGGATTGGGTTGTTTGTATTTTTAATATTGTGCTGCATGAGCTGCCTGTATATTTTGGAGATTAATCCTTTGTCAGTTGATTCATTTGCAAATATTTTCGCCCATTCTGAGTGTTGCCTTTTGGTCTTTTTTATGGTTTCCTTTGCTGTGCAAAAGCTTTGAAGTTTCATTAGGTCACATTTGTTTATTTTATTTTATTTTTTTCGATACGCAGGCCTCTCACTGTTGTGGCCTCTCCCATTGCGGAGCACAGGCTCTGCACGTGCAGACTCAGCGGCCATGGCTCACGGGCCCAGCCGCTCCGTGGCATGTGGGATCTTCCCGGACCAGGACACGAACCTGCGTCCCCTGCATCGGCAGGTGGACTCTCAACCACTGCGCCACCAGGGAAGCCCACATTTGTTTATTTTTGTTTTTATTTCCATTTCTCTAGGAGGTGGGTCAAAAAGGATCTTGCTGTGACTTATGTCATAGAGTGTTCTGCACGTTTTCCTCTAAGAGTTTAATAGTGTGTGACCTTAAATTTAGGTCTTTAAGCCATTCTGAGTTTATTTTTGTGTATGGTGTTAGGGACTGTTCTAATTTAATTCTTGTACATGTAGCTGTTCAGTTTTCCCAGCACCATGTAACGGAGAGGCTATCTTTTCTCCACTGTATATTCTTGTCTCCTTTATCAAAGATAAGGTGAACATATACGGGTTGATCTCTGGGCTTTCTATCCTGTTCCATTGATCTATATTTCTGTTTTTGTGCCAGTACCATACTGCCTTGATTACTGTAGATTTGCAGTATAGTCTGAAGTCAGGGAGCCTGATTCCTCAAGCTCTGTTTTTCTTTCTCAAGATTGCTTTGGCTATTTGGGGTCTTTTGTGTTTCCATACAAATTGTGAAATTTTTTGTTCTAGTTCTGTGACAAATGCCAGTGGTAGTTTGATGGGGATTGCACTGAATCTGTACATTGCTTTGAGTAGTAGAGTCATTTTCACAATGTTGATTCTTCCAATCCAAGAACATGGTATATCTCTCCATCTATTTGTATCACCTTAAATTCTTTCATCAGTGTCTTATAATTTTCTGCATACAGGTCTTTGTGTCCTTAGGTAGGTTTATTCCTAGATATTTTATTCTTTTTGTTGCAATGGTAAATGGGAGTGTTTTGTTAATTTCACTTTCAGATTTTTCATCATTACTGTATAGGAATGCAAGAGATTTCTGTGCATTAATTTTGGATCTTGCTACTTTACCAAATTCTTTGATTAGCTCTAGTAGTATTCTGGTAGCATCTTTAGGATTCTCTAGGTATAGTATCATGTCACCTGCAAACAGTGACAGATTTACTTCTTCTTTTCTGATTTGCATTCTTTTTATTTCTTTTTCTTCTTTGATTGCTGTGGCTAAAACTCCCAAAACTGTGTTAAATAATAGTGGTGAGAGTGGGCAACCTTGTCTTGTTCCTGATTTAGTGGAAATGGTTTCAGTTTTTCACCACTGAGGACAATGTTGGCTGTGGGATTGTCATATATGGCCTTTATTATGTTGAGGAAAGTTCCCTCTATGCCTACTTTCTGGAGGGTTTTTATCATAAATGGGTGTTGAATTTTGTCAAAAGCTTTCTCTGCATCTATTGAGATGATTCTATGGCTTTTCTCCTTCAATTTGTTAATATGGTGTGTCACATTGATTGATTTGTGTATACTGAAGAATCCTTGCATCCCTGGGACAAATCCCACTTGATCATGGTGTATGATCCTTTTACTGGGCTGTTGGATTCTGTTTGCTAGTATTCTGTTGAGAATTTTTGCATCTATGTTCGTCAGTGATATTGACCTGTAATTTTCTTTCTTTGTGACATCTTTGTCTGGTTTTGGTATCAGGGTGATGGTGGCCTCGTAGAATGAGTTTGGGAGTGTTCCTCCCTCTGCTATATTTTGGAAGAGTTTGAGAAGGATGGGTGTTAGCTCTTCTCTAAATGTTTAATAGAATTCACCTATGAAGCCATCTGGTCCTGGGCTTTTGTTTGTTGGAACATTTTTAATCACAGCTTCAACTTCAGTGCTTGTGATTGGTCTGTTCATATTTTCTATTTCTTCCTGGTTCAGTCTTGGAATGTTGTGCTTTTCTAAGAATTTGTCCATTTCTTCCAGGTTGTCCATTTTATTGGCATATAGTTGCTTGTAGTAATCTCTCATGATACTTTGTATTTCTGCAGTGTCAGTTGTTAATTCTCCTTTTTCATTTCTAATTCTGTTAATTTGAGTCTTCTCCCTTTTTTTCTTGATGAGTCTGGCTAATGGTTTATCAATTTTGTGTATCTTCTCAAAGAACCAGCTTTAATTTTATTGATCTTTGCTATTGTTTCCTTCATTTCTTTTTCATTTATTTCTGATCTGGTCTTTATGATTTCTTTCCTTCTGCTAACTTTGAGGGGTTTTTGTTCCTCTTTCTCTAATTGTTTTAGGTGTAAGGTTAGGTTCTTTTTTTTTTTTTTTTTGCAGTACATGGGCCTCTCACTGCTGTGGCCTCTCTTGTTGTGGAGCACAGGCTCCCGACGCGCAGGCTCAGCGGCCATAGATCACAGGCCCAGCCGCCCCGTGGCATGTGGGATCTTCCCAGACTGGGGCACGAACCCGTGTCCCCTGCATCAGCAGGCGGACCCCCAACCACTGCACCACCAGGGAAGCCCAAGGTTAGGTTCTTTATTTGAGATGTTTCTTGTTTCTTAAGGTAGGATTGTATTGCTATAAACTTCCCTCTTAGAACTGCTTTTGCTGCATCCCGTAGGTTTTGGGTCATCCTGTTTCCACTGTCATTTGTTTGTAGGTATTTTTTCATTTCCTCTTTGATTTCTTCAGTGATCTCTTGGTTATTAAGTAGTTTATAGCCTCCATGTGTTTGTATTTTTTACAAATTTTTCCTGTACTTGATATCTAGTCTCATAGTGTAGTGGTCGGAAAAGATACTTGATATGATTTCCATTTTCTTAAATTTACCAAGGATTGATTTGTGATGCAAGATATGATCTATCCTGGAGAATGTTCCACGAGCAGTTGAGAAGAATGTGTGTTCTGTTGTTTCTGGATGGAATGTCCTATAAATATCAATTAAGTCCATCTTGTTTAATGTATCATTTAAAGCTTGTGTTTCCTTATTTATTTTCATTTTGGATGGTCTGCCCATTGGTGAATGTGGGTGTTAAACGTCCCCTACTATGATTCTGTTTCTGTCGATTTCCCCTTTTATAGCTGTTAGTATTTGTCTTGTCTACTGAGGTGCTCCTATGTTGGGTGCATAAATATTGCCAATTGTTATATCTTCTTGGATTGATCTATTGATCATTATGTAGTGTCCTTTTTTGTCCCTTGTAATAGTCCTTATTTTAAAGTCTATTTTGTCTGATATGAGAATTGCTACTCCAGCTTTCTTTTGATTTCCATTTGCATGGAATATCTTTTTCCATCCCCTCACTTTCAGTCTGTATGTGTCCTTATGTCTGAAGTGGGTTTCTTGTAGACAGCATATATACAGGTCTTCTTTTTGTAACCAATAAGCCTGTCTATGTCTTTTCCTTGGAGCATTTAATCCATTTACATTTAAGGTAATTATCGATATGTACGTTCCTATTCCCATTTTCCTAATTGCTTTGCGTTTGTTATTGTAGGTCTTTTCCTTCTCTTGTGTCTCCTGCCGAGAGAAGTTCCTTTAGCATTTGTTGTAAATCTGGCTTGGTGGTGCTGAATTCTCTTAGCTTTTGCTTGTCTGTAAAGATTTTAATTTCTCTGTCAAATCTGAATGCAATCCTTGCTGGGTAGAGCAATCTTGGTTGTAGGTTTTTTTCCTTCATCATTTTAAATATGTCCTGCCACTCCCTTCTGGCTTGCAGAGTTTCTGTTGCAAGATCAGCTGTTAACCTTATGGGATTCCCTTGTGTGTTATTTGTTGTTTTTCCCATGCTGCTTTTAATACTTTTTCTTTGTATTTAATTTTTGATAGTTTGATTATTATGTGTCTTGGCATATTTCTCCTTGGATTTATACTTTATGGGACTCTCTGTGCTTCCTGGACTTGATTAAGTATTTCCTTTCCCAAATTAGGGAAAATTTCAGCTATAATCTCTTCAAATATTTTCTCAGTCCCTTTCTTTTTTTCTTCTTCTTCTAGGACCCCTATAATTCACATGTTGGTGCATTTAATGTTGTCCCAGAGGTCTCTGAGACTGTCCTCAATTCTTTTCATTCTTTTTTCTTTATTATGCTCTGCAGTAGTTATTTCCACTATTTTATCTTCCAGGTCACTCATCTGTTCTTCTGCCTCAGTTATTCTGCTATTGATCCCTTCTGGAGAATTTTTAATTTCATTTATTGTGTTCTTCATCTCTGTTTATTTGCTCTTTAGTTCTTCTAGGTCCTTGTTAAACGTTTCTTGTATTTTCTCTATTCTGTTTCCAAGATTTTGAATCATCTTTACCATCATTATTCTGAATTCTTTTTCAGGTAGACTGCCTATTTCCTCTTCATTTGTTAGGTCTGGTGGGTTTTTGCCTTGCTCCTTCAACTGCTGTGTGTTTCTCTGCCTTCTCACTGCTTAACTTACTGTGTTTGGGGTCTCCTTTTTGCAGGCTGCAAGTTTGTAGTTCCCATTGTTTTTGGTGTCTGTCGCCAGTGGCTAAGGTTGGTTCAGTGGGTTGTGTAGGCTTCCTGGTGGAGGGGACTAGTGCCTGTGTTCTGGTGGATGAGGCTGGATCTTGTCTTTCTGGTGGGCAGGTCCACGGCTGGTAGTGTGTTTTGGGGTGTCTGTGGCTTTATTATGATTTTAGGCAGCCTCTGTGCTAATGGATGGAGTTGTGCTCCTGTCTTGCTAGTTGTTTGGCATAGGGTGTCCAGCACCGTAGCTTGCTTGTCATTGAGTGAAGCTGGGTCTTGGCATTGAGAGGGAGATCTCTGGGAGATTTCTGCCATTTGATATTACATGGAGGTTGGCGGTCTCTTGTGGACCAGTGTCTTGAACTTGGCTCTCCCACCTCAGAGGCACAGCCTTGCTGCCTGGCTGGAGCACCAAGGGCCTTTCATCCACATGGCTCAGAATAAAAGGTAGAAAAGAAAGAAAGAAAGAAGAAGATAAAATAAAGTAAAATAAAATAAAGTTATTAAAATAAAAAATAATTATTATGAAAAATTTCTTAAAAAGTAATAAAAATAAAACATGAAAATGGTGAGACAGAACCCTAAGACAAATGGTAAAAGCAAAGCTATAAAGACAAAATCACACACAGAAGCATACACATACACACTCAGAAAAAGAGAAAAAGGGAAAAAAACATATATCTTTGCTCCCAAAGTCCACCTCCTCAATTTGGGATGATTCATTGTCTATTCAGGTATTCCACAGATTCAGGGTACATCAAGTTGGTTGTGGAGATTTAATCCACTGCTCCTGAGGCTGCTGGGAGAAATTTCCCTTTCTCTTCTTTGTTCGCACAGCTCCCGGGGTTCAGCTTTGGATTTGGACCTGCCACTACGTGCAGGCCGCCTGAGGGTGTCTGTTCTTCGCTCAGACAGGATGTGGTTAAAGGAGCAGCTGATTCTGGGGCTCTGGCTCACTCAGGCCAGGGGAAGGGAGGGGTATGGAATGCAGGGCAAGCCTGCGGCAGCAGAGCCCCGCATAACGTTGCACCAGCCTGAGGCACGCCGTGTGTTCTCCCGGGGAAGTTGTCCCTGGATCACGGGACCCTGACACAGGCGGGCTGCACAGGCTCCCGGGAGGGGCAGTGTGGATAGTGACCTGTGCTTGCACACAGGCTTCTTGGTGGCTGCAGTAGCAGCCTTAACGTCTCATGCCCGTCTCTGGGGTCCGCGCTGATAGCCGCAGTTCAAGCCCGTCTCTGGAGCTCCTTTAAGTGGTGCTGTTAATCCCCTCTCCTCGCGCACCAGAAAACAAAGAGGCAAGAAAAAGTCTCTTGCTTCTTTGGCAGGTCCAGAATTTTCCCCGGACTCCCTCCCGGCTAGCCGTGGTGCACTAACCCCTTCAGGCTGTGTTCACGCAGCCAACCCCAGTCCTCTTCCTGGGATCCAACCTCCGAAGCCCAAGCCTCAGCTCCCAGCCCCTGCCCACCCCGGCGGGTGAGCAGACAAGCCTCTCGGGCTGGTGAGTGCTTGTCGGCACCGATCCTCTGTGCGGGAATCTCTCCGCTTTGCTCTCCGCACCCCTGTTGCTGTGCTCTCCTCCGCGGCTCTGAAGCTTCCCCGCTCCGCCACCCGCAGTCTCCACCCACGAAGGGGCTTCCTAGTGTGTGGAAACCTTTCCTCCGTCACAGCTCCCTCTCACTGGTGCAGGTCCTCTCCCTATTCTTTTGTCTCTGTTTTTTTTTGTTTTGCCCTACCCAGGTACATGGGGAGTTCCTTGCCTTTGGGGAGATCTGAGGTCTTCTGCCAGTGTTCAGTAGTTGTTCTGTAGGAGTTGTTCCACATGTAGATGTATTTCTGATGTATTTGTGGGGAGGAAGGTGATCTCTGTGCCTTACTCTTCCGCCACCTTGAAGCTCCTCAGGACCTGTATTATTTTTTTAGACTCCACATATAAGTGATATCATACAGTATTTGTCTTTCTCTATCTGATTTATTTCACTTAGCATAATGCCCTCCAAGTCTATCCATGTTGCTGTAAACGGCAAAATTTCCTTCTTTTTACGGCTGAGTAATATTCCATTGTATATGTATACCATATCTTTATCCATTCATCTGTTGATAGGCACTTGGGGTGCTTCCATACCTTGGCTATTGTGAATAGTGCTGCTATGAACATACATGCATATATCTTTTCAAATTAGTGTTTTCATTTTTTCTGGATATATACCCAGGAGTGGAATTGCTGGATCATATGGTAGTTCTATTTTTAGCTTTTTGAGGAACCTCCATACTGTTTTCCATAGTGGCTATACCAATTTACGTTCCCACCAATAATGTATAAGTGTTTCTTTTTCTCCACATTTTCACCAACATTTGTAATTTGTGTTCTTTTTGATAATAGCCATTGTGACAGGTTTGAGGTTATTTTGAATTAGGTACTTTTCTTGAATTAGTTAAGAATAAGATGAATGTGATGGAATTGCTGACTCTTCCCTTATCTGGCTACCTCTTTACCTAACCCAAGTTTCCTCGGGACTCACTAGTCCCCAAAGGAAGCAGCCTCATTTAAAGGCCAAGATATATGTAAGAAAGCAGGAATAGCGAGCTTATGAATCACAGGAGAGAGAGATATGACATAATGCCTCCTAGCATCTGCTATCATGGGGTGCAGGATGAAGAAAAAGAAGAGAAGATCTGCACACTCACATTTTAATATTTTCCCAGTGCCAGAGACAGCTTAATTAGCTCTCATAATATACCTAGATAAAAGTCTCATTATATACTTTGATGAAATAAGTCCATTAATAGGCTTGCCTATAGACTATAGACAAGCAGCAGCATCTTGATACCTATGACAAGGTTTTTGGGGTGAGAAAGGAGATTGTTATCTTAACCCATGTTTTCTTTATTCCTCTCTTCTTGTCCTACCTCCTACTGGCCCCTTTTCACTTTTGCTCCAACTATTTCCGCAATTTTCTTGTTTCAACTAGTTTTGTGCTATCATTCACCTCTTCTGGTCACAAAATATTCCAAAATATTATAACGGTTCTGAAATAATTGTACCACCTTTAGATAGATACCACCTTTAGATAGACCCATCCCCACCTTACCACACAGTTTGTCTGAATTGGTGTTTTTTTGCCAGGATGCTCAGCCTTGAAAAGGTGAAAGCCAGTATTATAAAGACAGTGTCTGAAATGTGATCAAGTAATTAACAATTCAGAACTCCCACTGATATTAGCTAATAAAAGGCACCTTGCCATTTGCAATACGTCACAGAATCAGTTTAGAGCCTGTCATTTTGCTCATGCCTTGCTCATTACTGAGCTCACTCTGCCAGAGAGGTATTCTTGGGTTCTTGAAATATAAAGAATTGAGACAAAGGAGCTAGAGTTTTCCATTCAATGGGTATGGAGAGTTGAAAATTTTTCCAGTGGGTTAACAGGACAAAGTCTGTTGCTATTTCTTACCTCTGCCCCCAGCTTGAATATACTAGGGCTCAATCCTGTTACCTTAGGGTGGCAGGTCTAGCTGCTGACACTATCTAAAATCTCTGCTGTAAACCATTTGTCACCAACAAGCTTTGGAGTGATAAGGCAATTTGTGATTTGATTCCATTTCGATGGAATAGGCACAGTAGGCTCAGCATTGTATTATCTGCTAAATTACTGTGGAGGATTATGTGGTACTTCAGAGCCAATGATTTCCAAATATTTAATTACAGCTAAGTGAGTTCTTTGGCACTTTTCTGTAGATTTATTTATACTGAAAACATATTTTATATATTTATTTACTTACTTGCTTATTTATTTATTTAACCATAAAAGTGATCAAGGACAAAGGGGCAAGATGTACAGAGTACTTCACCTGGAAAAGGCCTTGTGGCCTTTGTACTATCTTAGATGAAATCCTGGCCCTGTTGAACAGAGAAGGAAACCCATTCAAGCAGAAGGGGAATTTCTCCAAAAATATGGACATGCCAAAATTTCTTCATGTACTGCAGATAAATGGAGAGTGTTCATGTTCTAGTATGCCTGAACGAGTGGCACAGACAGCACTTGCAGGTAAATGGCAATAAACAGCTCTTGCTGTCAACACCTCTCATATGCTATCTTTCATTCTCTCTTGAGCTCTGCCAAGTGAAGCTACACCATAGTCAAGGTTCATGGGGAAATACAGGGATGTAGTTTTTGAACCAGTTAAACTGGAATCACGTTACCCTGAGGAGTGGCCTCACTTCATTCGTAGAGAGTAGGATTACCTTATATTGCAATGAATAAGTCAACTTTTTAAGGTTAAAAATATAGTAATCCCCCTGGATAAGATATACATTGGATTTACTAGCTGCTGATCACTCTCCCAACATAACCCCAACCCAACTGTAGGAAGTTATATGAACTGAAACCCAGGCTGCTACTTAAGCAGTTGCCGATGGGACCAGGTTAAATTCTACACATTTGCAACTGCTTAAACAGCAAGCTGAAAAACATTTTGGCGGCCTTTAGATGAATGCAAGTAAGTCAAAAAACTAAGCTGACCTATCACCTCATGATGTCTAATGATAAGGGTATTAACATTTATCTATCACTTACTGTGTACTAGAAGGTTTATATTTTTTGCAGTTAACCCTTACAAAAGCCCTGTGAAATAGGTAGGAATTAAAATTGCTATTTTATAAATGAGAAAACTGAAGCTCCTCAGAGAGTTTAAGCAACTTGCTCAAAGGCACACAGCCTATTACCATCATTCTAGGACAATACGTTCAGGTCACATACAGAAATTTTAATAGAGGGAAGAAACGTGTGTGTGTGTGTGTGTGTAAAAGTGAACAGTACTGGGGCTTCCCTGGTGGCACAGTGGTTGAGAGTCCGCCTGCCGATGCAGGGGACACAAGTTCGTGCCCTGGTCCGGGAAGATCCCACATGCCGTGGAGCGGCTAGGCCCGTGAGCCATGGCCGCTGAGCCTGCGCATCTGGAGCCTGTGCTCCGCAACAGGAGAGGCCACAATAGTGAGAGGCCCGCGTACCGCAAAAAAAAACAAAAACAAAAAAAGGTGAACAGTACTTTCCTGAATAACTAAGAACAAATAGCTACTTCAATGTTTTTTTTCTTATCTTCATGTAATTTCCCCTTCATTTACAGTCCTTTTGTGCTAGTGTTTTTGTTCAGTTTGTCTGTGGTACTTTTTTTTCTTTATTGAGGAAATATTGTGTCATACATGACAGAAACTTAAAAAGATATTTTTTAACATCTTTATTGGAGTATAATTGCTTTACAATATTGTGTTAGTTTCTGCTGTATAACAAAGTGAATCAGCTATATGTATACATATATCTCCATATTCCCTCCCTCCTGCATCTCCCTCCCACCCTCCCTATCCCACCCCTCTAGGTGGTCACAAAGCACCCAGCTGATCTCCCTGTGCTATGCAGCTGCTTCCCACTAGCTATCTATTTTACATTTGGTAGTGTATATATGTCAATGTTACTCTCTCACTTCGTCCCAGCTTACCCTTCTCCCTCCCCGTGTGGCACGTTCTTAATTTCTTTTCAGAACCATTGACTGATTCAACTCAGGGAACCCACTATATTTTAAGCCTATAGGTTAAATAACCAGTTAATGTTAAAAATGTGTTTATAACTGACAGACATGTTTTTTCACAAAAGTCACCTATGATACCAAGAATTCTAACTGGTTAAATGAGACATAACCTGACCTTCTGTTATGACCCATTGTTCTTGTTCTCTTTTTTTAGCCATATCTTGTTTTCAATAGTCATTCTTCATGCCTATCATCCCATCCTACAAAGGGAGCTAACAAATGGGTTTTTGATAGTACGTGCCTGTCTCTACCCTAATTCACCCTGCACATTGCTTCTTAAAACACTATTCTCTTATCAATATCCTGGCTCAAGAACTCACAATGAGTCATCACTCCTTATCAGATCAAATCCAGTCTCCTCTACAAGGCTTTCAATTCAAGGACTTTCATAATCTGGCTCCACCAAATCTCAGCAGCCTTAGCTAGCACCATGCACAGCACTTGACATGCTTACTGTCCCAACATAGACAAGGTTTCCTTGCCACCTTCTTTTCTGCCTCTCTAAACCTCAACTTCCAAGGCCCAGACCACTAACGATAACAAAAAAACAACTTTTTCCCACCTATGTTTTGTGGATTCAACCAGAATTTGTGCTTCTGGAAAGCAGGCTTTCAGGATTTTATATCTACTATCATACCATGTCCATAGCACAAAGTTGGGCATGCAAGAAGGGATCCTTGCTGCTTGATTAAAAAAAAATATTTTCTTTGGGGAATTTAGAACCTAAATTTATATAGTTTATACTTGGAAATGGCTGGGAGAAGACAGACTCAGATTTCATCTAAGTTTATTACATTTTACTAATTGCCTTTAATGAATCGCCAGAGCCAGTCTGCTTTAATTACTCCTGGGCATTCTTTTGGGAATTTCACCAAGATACCAAAGGAAAATGAAATCTAACTATATTCAAGTGATGTAATTGCTGTTGGCCTTTGTATCAAACACAGATAAAGGTTGAATTTTTTTTCTTTCTTAACATTAACTTTAACCAAAGTGTCCAAATGAGCTGAACCTAAGCAAACCTAGGTCTATAATTAGGCCTGGAACTCTACAACATAATCTAGTTGGAAGCATGGTTCACAGATGTGATAAAATTGTGTGCTTTTCAACATTTCTTGACTAATCTGATAAAACTGCCTTACATTTTTCACAGTATTTTATAGGTTATAAAATATTTCATATCTGTTATTTTGTTTGATCTGTGCAATAAAACTATGAAACAGGTATTATCTCTCTTTTGTGTAAGGTGAAACAAATTCAGAGTCAGAGAAGTTAATAACCCTACCCAAGGCCTCAAGATAGGAAGAGGAAGAAACAAGGCCTAAACCCAGGGTACAGAGAAGTTGGGCAGGGAAGGGAGAGTACAGCACAGGGGGTGTCTGGTAACTCAGCTGAGCATCAACTGTGTGCTAGGCACTGCCACATGACACAAATATGAACCATACTCCTACCTTAAAGACATATAAATGTGTGAGAAATATATGAAAAAGCTGGACAATTGTTAGTTGAAAGAAAACTAAGCCCAAAAGTCATCACTCCTAATGCTCCTTTTCCTACAATTCTGTTGCAAGGGTCCAGCTCCCACTTACCACCTTCTGTCTCTTCTCCTTTTAGTGTTCAGAGGCAACCTTTTGGAATAGCTGCAAAGTAGACTCTGCTGAAGCCCCATGGCTCCCCAGAGAAAGAATAAGAGCATATTGGTTGGAAAGGAACATTGGGAGAGGTTCCTAGGCTCTCCTACAGAGATAACTGAATCAGGAAGTTAGTGGTGTGAACAAATGAGAGCAGGAACTTTGTATTTTGGTCCACTGCCAAATATGCAATGGGTACTGAACAGCAAACTATAAGAATTATGTTTGAAAGAGGGAGTCAAAGGGAGAGTACAGGGAGAGAGAGGCAGATGAGGAGAAGAGGGAGAGAGAACAACAGAGAAGCCTCAGGTTTGGTGTATATGAAATTTATACTAATATTTACCTTCTTACCAGGATATGGTATAGCTCTGTTAGTGGAGTCCAATGGTTTATTGACACTTGCTATTCTTGAGGACAGGGCAGGGATGGAATAATTGAGAATTTTGTAAGTCTCCACAGTATAGGGAACCAACCAGATTGACATGAACATTTGAAAGTCTGAACAGTAGGTAAGAACTTGAGTGCCCTGAACCAAAATGGTGGCTAAATGACAGTGTTCTCCACTAAATCCAGAGATTAAAAAGGTTGAAGGGAGGGTGGCTTAAGGATGAACCTCTCCCTCAGGAGCACCATTTACTTTAAACTCCTCTAATTTACTGTGCCAGAGAGAGGTCTCTAGGAGCTGGCAGCATCTCCTGGGCAAGGCAAAATCCTCATTACCAAGACAAAGAGTTCTGAAACTCTTTCAAACTTGCAAGAGGGCTGCTTCAGAGCTTAGGTTTGGAAAATTGGCAACTAACATATTATGTTACTTAGCAATTTAGAATATTTTAATAAAATATATTTCATATTCAGAGTTGAACAAGCCAGGAGGCAGGAGGTTCAGAGATTTAGGTCCCTGCCATCATTTTCTAAATCCAAAGGGTCGGCAGACCAGAAAACCCTAAGTGCCCCCTACTCACACCATTCCCCCATATGAGGCCACCTGCATGGGCCTTATTTCCTACTATATCACATCCCAACATTTCTACATGGCTTTCAAGGCCTGCCACCAAACAATTCCTGCTGCCCTCGTTATTAGGTTTGGCCTCATTACTCCACAGATCATGCTCTTCCTCTTATCTTCCTATGTGATGTCACTGCTAGGTCTATCTGGAACACCCTCCCCTCTGCATCTCACCCAGTGATATTATACCCATATGTCGAAGTCTGCCTCCTCCTTAAAGCCTTTCCTAACTATTAGAGACTTTGCTGATCTCCCTCATTTCTGAAGAGTAAATGTGATCTGCAGTAAGCAGCCAGGATAATGGAAGCAGTGTGGTGAAATTTAAAATAGTAGTAGAGGATTAGGAGAAATTTTGAATTCAAGTTCCAGGTCTGCCAGTAAATAGACTAAATGACTTTGGCAAAGTTATCTAAGCTTCAAGTATTTGTTTGTGTTTTACTCTATTTCTACTCCATTATTCATTACTTGTCTACTATATGCTAGCTGTTGTTGAATCCTATCTAGATCTTGCCATTGAGGATTTTACGGTCTATTAAATATGTATATAAATAATTAGAAGTAAAAATAGGAAAAGTAGTTAAATATCAATAGAGCATCATAGAAAGTTCCTCAAGAGGTCAGAGGAAGTTTGAATTTCCCTGTGTAGAAAATAGCACTGGAACTTGCCTTTGGAACATGAACAAAAATATTCTAAGGATCAAAAAATATATAGGAAAGTGTTAGGAAATAATACATGGAAAATGACATACAATGCAAGGGTTAGTATTTTAACTGGGGTGAGTGGTAGGAGAAGCTGCTCTAAGGAATGATGTAGTGGAGCAAGGAGTGCTTCAATCTCTTAATTCTTTAGGCACAACCTGCCAAATACTTTACTTCAGAAGAAGCAATGGGGTCCCTTGATGGCAGGGCTTCCATCTATATTCTCTGTCTTTTTCTGCCAGCACACAAAAGAGCCTACATTATATTGTGCATGAAAACTTTCTGAGGCCACCTGGAGCAGGGTGCTCAGAAAGAGCCTCAGATAATGCTCAGTAACTCTGGAAGCAGACGGCCAATTTGAGGAGAACCACTGGTACCTCCAAGACAAAGGGTGAAAGAATATACCAGCAATACAAACGAGCTGGTTTTATCTTTTATGCAGAATAAGGGCAACTGCCTCAGGTCCCGCTCTTGGGCAGTTGGTGGGGGGAGCTACAGCAGCTACGCAGGTATAAAGCAGGGGAGGAGCCTGACAGCAGCTAAAATACTCTAACATGAACTCCCTCACCAAAGCTCCATCAGGAGGCTTGTTGTCCATCTGTAAGTTTCACCCTCCCCCAAGTTGTTCTCCAGTCTACTAGCTGCCACCACCAACTGGGTTCAGATAATACAGATTATCCTTTGGTAAATGCTTTTGGCAGTTTTAGGCGTGAGTAACTGTGCCTCCTCAGGATGACCCTCCTCCTCCCGCTCTACACAAGAAAATCATTCTAATGCACAGTGCCCAAGTTTCATTTCCATAGTCTTTTTCTTCATTCTTAGAGGGCACATTTTTTTTGAAAAAAAAAAAAAAGATCAGGGCTTGGCTGGGCATCTAGTCCAGTATTTAGCTCAAAATGATATTCCAACAGTATTCAGGTTCACATAAATTCATCTCAATTCAATTCAGACTCAAATTCACTGTTGGTATCAGTCATCATATTATTAATCACAGCCTTTTACTGGGCCTTGCTCAGGGTTTTTTAGGAAGCACCTGTCTATGCCTTTTTCCAGAGGCTCAATTCTACACCTTCCTTGGAAGGGTCACTTCCTTGCCAAAACTCCATCGTGGGTGGTGGAACAATTTGGCTTGTGCACGCCCCCCACCCCAAGAAATATGTAGCTAATGATAAGAATGTACGGTGTCAAACTGGAGGGACAAAATGGTTCTAGTGACAAAATTATCTCTATCAGAGAGGAAAACTCTTCAGTGGGATTATTTTCACAGCCTCCCATTCACTGCTCTTAGGAGCTGCCTTGCAAATGTCCATTATTACTCTGCTCAGTCACACCCTAGGACAGCTCTAGCCCTCATTAGTCATTTGTAATAATAACAATACCTTGCATTTAATGTACTGCTTATCATATATATGATGTCATATAACACTTATGAAATATTTATTTACATTTAATTATAATTTAATAATTTGATGTATTTTATAATGTACTGCTTTATCATATATGTATATATAGTACATTAAATTCACAATAATTCGATACCTATGTGTGGAGTAAAGAATTAACCCAGCAGCCTTGAGTTACTCAAATCTTGTACATTCTCAGAAGGGCCTACTTGTATGATTAGCCTTTGGCTGGCTACTAGGAACTAAGGTCTTAGAATGTCCCCTATGCTACTAACTGATTAGGGCACTGTGCATGCTTGAGGTGTTGAGCCACATTATACCAGCTTGTGTGGATACTTTGTGTAAAAAATGTGATTTATAGTGAACACCTGCTTTCCTTCTGGGGGGTCTGAAGTTTCAGTAACTGCAATCAGCACTGCAGTTACCCCAATAAATACCCTGGACTTTTAGGCTCAAGCAAACTTCCCTGGCACAAAACATTTTACATGTGTTTCTGCAGTTCATTCTGGGGGATTTAGTATGTCCTGTGTGACTCCAATGGGAGAGGACTCTTGGAAGCTAATACCTGGTATCCTCCAGCTTCTGCCTGATGTACCTTTTTCCTTTATTGATCCTGCTTTTTATCCCTTTGCTGTAATAAACTGTAGCCTGACTATAATGACTTGTGAGTCCTGCAAATCCTTCTAGCACATCAGTGAACCTGGGGGTGAACTTGGGGATCACCAATACAGTCTCACAATGTTAAGAGGATTATCACTTCCACTTTACATATAAGGAGACTGAGTTTCAGAGAAATCAAAAGACTTCCTCAATAGTAGAGTTAGTGCTTGAGCTGGAACTGGAACACAATTCTTCTCTCCAAATCTCAAGCTTTTTCTACTACACTAAACTGCTCCCTCAATAAATTTTGTTGAGTTTGGAGAGGTAGATAAAATGGTATCAGGTCTCTTTGAGCTCTGGCAGCCCGTAAGTGTATGTCCAGAAGCCCACGTAAAAAAAGGGGAAGTACAACTTTAAAAATTCAAAGTTTATTCAGGTCATCTCTCCCTATCCCCATTTTGCACACCTCATTTCTGTTATAGAGTGTCCAGGGCTCTACTGACACTCTACAAGAATGCATGGGCAAGGAAAATATTATACTGTAAAGAATGACTAGTTCTACTATGCATGGTTTTCCCCATTCTGTCTAATACTTGACAAATAAAACTGTACACGTGGATTTGAGAAAGACCCTGGCTGGATTAGTTTAGTATCATTATTTGGGTAAGAAAGGAAGGGAAAGTTTATAGCCTTCTCTGACCTGATATTGCCAACATAACCTTGCCTTGCTCTAAACTCCCAAAGGACCCATACATCTGTGTAGTCTGTGTCACTAACTAACCTGTGTGTTCTGCGAATGGTGGGGGAAGAGATTGTGCCTAGGTAGGATAATAGATAAAACGTAAGAAATAAATCCCCTTTCATAAATTCTTTTTTCTGGCTGTGCCACGTGGCTTGCAGGATCTTAGTTCCCCGACTGGGAATTGAACCTGGGCCCCTGGCAGTGAAAGCCCAGAATCCTAACCACTGGACTGCCAGGGAATTCCCCCGCCCTTTCATGAAATTTAATATTTATAAAATATGTTATATGTTTTAAAGAGAACACTAAAGTAAATGAATGAATTAGGCTGCAACCTTGCTTTTATCCCCGATATTAAAATGTCATTGGGTGAATTTCAAGGCCCTGGGATGAGCTTTGCTTTGCTATGCTGGGCAAAGTTTTCCACTGAGCAGGGAAAGTGGGCAGACACCCACCTGTGTAACAATCAATCTTAACCTTGGCAATAGCTTCCTAAAGGGTCTTTCTGCTCTGATTTTGGCATCACCAAGTCCATTTTAATTACAATGTTTGGGGTTTTTCACAGATTTATATCACTCAGAAAAGAAGCTTGTTTGTCTATGCGGAGAATGTTGAGTTAGTTGTACAGTGTGGGGGGATAGAATTTGGCTTGTCCAGAGATAGAAAATACCTCTGAGAAAGCACTAAACGGCAGCTAAACACATCAAGATTAGTTTTTATCATACAGAAGGGAATTTTTGGTGAGAAAGGAGGAAGAGGCAGCTCAATTACTTATAAAGATATTTTCAAGTACACACTGGCACACAGCATCTCATATCTGTTAATAAAACTGGGCTCTGCAAGACAAAATGTAGATTATTTGCTCTTATTAAAAAGCTCCAGTTTCAAGAAAATACTATTATCCTGAATCCATCACCTGCCCCCATATAACTATACACACCTAGCCAGATGAGCACACAATATTGTTAAACTAATGACACTCTTTAACTCTGCCTTCCTTTACAAACAGAAAAAGCACATATTTACTAAATAGTTCTGACAGGAGGAAGTGGTAAGATGCAGAACTTAGAGGCAAAATGAAAGTAGGTAATTGAAAACAAGGTTGTTTACACACACACACACACACACACACACACACACAGACACACACATAGACACACACACACACACACACACACACACACACACAGCCATCCTTCTCGTGCCCTATATCGCATCAGCTATTTCCTGTTAAGCTACGCCCCTTTCACTAGGAAGATAAAGACTGGAGCCTGGAGCCATGGGCATTTCATAGTCCCTTTTCTACTTGCCTGGTATCTACTCTGACTCCTGTTAAGATTCACTCAATATAACCAGTAATAAAGTGAGACCTACCTAGCAAATCAGAGCTATTGCTTTTTGGTCTGGGTCTCAATTTCCACAATTGTAAAATGAAGGGACAGAACTGGACCTCCTAAGTCAGCTAATATCTTACAGCTGTTTGACTCTATTACAAACAACTGCACATGCCACAGGCCACAAGATAGATGCCAAAGATGCTTTCAAGCCTTTCTTCTTATGTATAGGCCCACACATACACTTGAGGATCTTCTTTTAGGCTCAGAAAGGCAGGGGAGTTCAAGGGTCAAGACTTTCTCAAATGCAGATAAATAAGCTGAGAAGATTATAATGACTAGATGCTCTTTACCCCAGTTTGCCTCTTTTTAGGGAGAGAGGAATACTGAGCTACAATGGCAAGGTCTCAAAGAATCTGAGCACAGTTGTGGTCACAGTGTTTTGATGACTACTGGTTTCTGTGCTGCTGTGAAGAGAAAGAGTACACTCCTCCTCCTCCTTAGAGGCCAAACCTTTCTTTGAGCTTTGAGCCAGAGAAACTATAGATGATTTCTAGGCTAAGGAGGAAGCCACATCTAAAGGTGCGGTTTGCTAGACCCTGGTACACACCAAACATAAGGGGATAACCTCGGCCCAGAGGACCAAAGTCAATCAAGAATTCCAAATGAAACCCCAAATAGTAATATCTACTGAATATGCCAGTGTTTACTTGGTAAACTGAAATAACGTGGATTTTGTGAGGGTGAGGAAGTACTCTATAAAATTAGCTCAATCTGGAATAAAGCTGATGTATTTTCTACAACTGCTAGAACAAAAAGAAAAAGTTACCTACCTACTAAGTTCTGAGGAAAATGCTGGGTCACTTTAAGAACTAAATATCTACCTCTCCTGATGGAGGAAAAACAGATTGTATCTTCAAGACTGATTTTTAAACATGTGATACCACCTAACACATGTAGCATTTTATATTCTGTCTAATCTGATCACTAATACTTAATTCAAATTTGTATGATGTTAAATTTATAAAGTACTTTAATATATTTCATATTGTTTACCTTATGTTGATCCCTATCAACAACCCTGTAAATGTGAATGGGTAGGTGTTATCCTCATTTTACTGATGTCATGAATAGGAGGCTAGGAGAGGTTGAGCACTAGATAGTTGGCATTAGAAACCAGGCATCAATGTTCCAAGCTTCCTCTGCTTTGCATAGAGCTCAGCAAGGGACACAAACATGATGTAATGCTGCATACCCCATTCCAGGTCAAAAGTTGTTATCTAACCCAAAGTTTATCATTACACAAGTTTATCTGTTGGAATGCTTGCCAACATGAAACCCAAGCCTAATTTCCTGAATTATTAGGGAGGTACATGCTGGGAGCCAGAAATCTTGATTATATTTCCTGATTTTGGCTCAAATATCCCTTTATCAAGAAAAGAGAAGAGGACGATACAATTTTAACAGTCTCCCAGAATCTTCCAAAGATTTCCAACTTCCAGGGGGCCAGTACCCTGCCATCTAGTGGTCATTTGTAGAAATTTCATCTTTCTGGTACCCATGGGAGGAAACATCCTTTGGATATTCCATTTTCCATCCATATAGAATAGGCTACGAAAGCGACCACTACTGCAATCAATGAGCTCAGCAGCAGATACCCCACTGCATCATACTCACAACCTCCAGTCGGACTTCTTGGAAAGGGATTGAATTAAAAGTAGTTTAATCATAGCAGCAAATGCTCTCCAAGGTATATACCCAAGTGAATTGAAAACTTATGTCCACACAAAAACCTGCATGTGATGTTTATAGAAACTTTATCCATAATTTCTAAAAGCTATAAACAATCAAGATTTCTTTCAATAGGATAATGGATAAACATCTTTACAATGGAATATTATTTGGTGATAAAGAGGAACTATTTGAAAGAACTACTGATTCACACAACAACATGGGTAAGCCTTAAATGCATTTTGCTAAGAGACAGAAGGCATACACAAAGGCTACATGATGTATGATTATATTCATATGACACTCTGGAAAAGGTAAAACCATAGGGATGGAATTCCCATCAGTAGTTTCCGGGTGTTGGAAAAAGGGGGGCTGGTTGATAACCAAGGGGATACACAGAAGAATTTTGAGGGTGATAGAACTCTTCTTTATGGCTCTGGGGTGGTGAGCACATGATACTATGCATTTGTCAAAACCTATAGAACTGTAATTCACAGAGAATGAGCCTTAGTGTATGCACATTAAAAAATCAACCAGATGTCAAGAGGTAAATGATGAAATGCAGACGTGACAAATGAATCTAACTGTGTTATGTATGTGTTATGTATGTGTTATGTATGACATAACTGCACTGGGTGGGGGTATGAAGTTGACTTTGGAAAATTGTGTTTTGACTGGAAACTATAAGGGTAAAGACAAAAGAACCATACATAAGCACTGTACTCTAGTTGGTACATTTGTTTCTTATTGGGTATGAGTGAACGATTCTGACCCTACTTTGCATGTATACTGGGGTTGAACAAATAAATAAATGGATGGTGGACAGTGAAAGCCAGGTCGCTCACTGTTAGAGAGGGAAGTTACAGATAACAAGAAAGGAAGGCTAGAATGAACCCTGTACTAGATTAGAGTTGAAGACATCAGTATGAACTTATGCTTAGCGTAATATATATACAAATGCATAGATAGAGAGAAGATATAGAAACAACTATAGATATGCATGTATACACGGGTTAATATACAAACATATATTACCTAGCCCTGTCAACTAAGAAAGCCTAGAATCAATAACAACTCAGTAACAATGATCACTCCAGATCTTGATTTCTTTCTCTTTTTTAACTGAAATATAGTTGACATACAATATTGATAGTTTCTGATGTTACTACATAGTGATTTGACATTTGTGTACATTATGAAATGATCACCATGATAAGTCTAGTAACCAACTGTCCCCATACAAAGTTATTACATTATTATCGACTCCTTATGCTATATATTACATCTCCGAGGCTTATTTATTGTACAACGAAGTTTGTAGCTCTTAATCCCCTTCACCTATTTCACACCCTCCACACTCCCCTCATCTTTGGCAACTACCCATTTGTTCTATCTATGAGCTTGTTTTTGTTTCATTTTCTTTTTTAGATTCCACATATAAGTGACAGCACACAGTATTTGCCTTCCTCTGTTTGATTTATTTCACTTAGCACGATACCCTCTAAATCTACCCATGCTGTCACAAACGACAAGATTTCATTCTTTTTTACGGTACGCGGGCCTCTCACTGTTGTGGCCTCTCCCATTGTGGAGCACAGGCTCTGGATGTGCAGGCTCAGCAGCCATGGTTCACGGGCCTAGCTGCTCCGCGGCATGTGGGATCTTCCCGGACCGGGGCACAAACTCGTGTTCCTTGCATTGGCAGGCGGACTCTCAACCACTGCACCACCAGGAAAGCTTAAGATTTCATTCTTTGTTATGGCTGAGTAATATTCCATTGTGTATGTATATATATGATATATACATACATATTACACATTCTTTATTCATCTATCAATTAACATTTAGGTTGCTTCTATACCTTGGCTATTGTAAGTAATGCTGCTATGAACACTGGTGTGTATGTATCTTTCTGAACTGATGTTTTTGTTTTCTTGAGGTAAATACCCAGAAGTGAAATTGCTGGATCACATGGCAGTTCTACTTTGTACTTTTTGAGGAACTTCCATACTGTTTTCCATCGTGGCTGCAACAATTTACAATCCTACCAACAGTGCACAGGGGTTCTCTTTTCTCCACATCCTCACCAACATTTGTTATTTATTGTGGTTTTGATAATAGCCAATCTGACAAGTGTAGGGTGATATCTCATTGTGGTTTTGATTTGCATTTCCCTGATGATAAGTGATGTTGAGCATCTTTTCATGTGTCTCTTGGCCATCTGTATGTCTTCTTTGGAAAAATGTCTGTTCAGGTCCTCTGCCTATTTTTTAAATTGAGTTGTTTGTTTTTTTGATGTTGAGTTGTATGAGTTTCTTATATATTTCAGATATTAACCCCTTGTGAGATATATTGTTTGCAACTATCTTCACCCATTCACTAGGCTGTCTTTTCATTTTGTTGATTGTTTCCTTCACTGTGCAAAAGATTTTTAGTTTGATGTAGTCCCACTTACTTATTTTTGCTTTTGTTGCCCTTGCCTGAGGAGACAGAGCAAAAAAAATATTGCTAAGATTGATGTCAAAGAATGTACTGCCTATGTTTGCTTGTAGGAATTTCATGGTTTCAGGTCTTACATTGAAGTCTTCAATCCACTTTGAGTTTACTTTTGTGTATGGTGTGAGAAAGTAGTCCAGTTTGACTCTTTTTAATATAGCTGTCAAGTTTTCCCAACACCATTTATTGAAGATAATTATATCATATATATACATATATATGTGTATATACACATATATTTGTGTGTGTGTATATATATATATATATATCTTGCCTCTTTCATCATATATTAATTGACCATATAAGCTTGGGTTTATTGCTGGGCTCTCTATTCTGTTCCGTTGATTTGTGTGTCTGTTTTGTGCCAGTACCATACTGTTTTGATTACTGTAGCTTTGTAATATAGTTTGAAATCAGAGGGCATGATACTTCCAGCTTTGTTCTTTCTCAAGATTTCTTTGGCTCCCATACCTTCATTTCTAAAATACAATTTTCCAATAAAAGGAACTGGGGTTCTTTGGAGAAATGGCTAATTCTAGGGCTAAGGAAGGGAAAATACTAGATGAGTCTGAAGTATCTTGTACTACCAGAAAATAAGGAAGTATTAAATAGATAAAAGGAAGGGGGCATTTCAAAGGGATACAGGAGCAACAAAATAAATGAGATAGTATTGGATTAAAACTCAAAGTATAAAATAAGTATATGTGAGTCCATACACATATAAATGAATGAATGATTACATAAATAAAGGTGGAAAAGACACAGATATTCTTTACAGATGATTCCAAATAATATGTGTAGATACTCCTCCTTCCTGGAGGGCAAGCTTAAGTGTGGCCTGAACTTAGTGAGTTACTTCCAAAGAACAGAGAAAGAAAAGGCAAAAAATAGTAACTTTACTCTGGACAAACATGGTGAACACTATGTTAATGGAGTGATCAAAGTTAAGTAGTGATACTTACCAGTGATAACGCTTGCTGATATTATGTACCCCTGATATAACGTGATGAAAATGGCACTTTATTTCTGTGGTATTCTTCTCTCAAACCGATAGCCCCAGTGTGATCATGAGAAAAACATCAGACTAACACAGATTGAGGGACATTCTGCAAAACATCTGACCAGTACTCTACAAAAAATGTTAAGTTTATGAAAAACAAGGAAAAACTGAGAAACTGCCACAGACCAGAGAAGACTAAGGACACATGATGATTAAATGCAATTATGTACCTTGGACTGGATCCTGACATTTAAAAAAAAGACATTAATGGGAAAATTGGTGATATCTGAATGAAGTTTGGAGTTTAGTTAATAGTAACATACCAATGTTGGTTTTGGTAATTGTACCATAGTAGCGTAAGACAATAACATTAGCAGAAACTGGGTGAGGAGTGTATGTGAACTCTCTGTAAAACTTTCACAACTTTTCTGTAAATATAAAATTAATTCAAAATAAAGTTTTAAAAGTTAAACCATATGGAATATGTGAAAACATTCACACACACATCATTAGTTTAAACAGATACACCAGTTAGATTCCTCCTTAACATACAACTAGGGAGGAATAACAGCCTTCTGAAGGCATTATCTGACTGTGTGACCTTAAGGAAGTTCCTTTTCAACTTGGGGCCTGAATTTTCCATCCATACCATGAGAGGTTGAACCAGATGGTCTCCAAAGGCCCTTTCAGATCTACACATTCTGAGCTCCTTCTTAGCTGCACGGGAGGCAGGAACAGACCCTAGGAACTTCCCGTGGGTTTGCCTCACAATACCAGCTGTTTTGCCAAACATAAGCTCGAAGTAGAATGTTCCATGTGAGTTCCAGTCGCCAGCAATCCCAGAGAGATGGGTTCAGTAAGAAGCAGGATGAAACTGTGCATGATATAACTCTTCCTGGGCAGAACTGTGTGTTCTACAAGAAATGAGGGCAACGTGAAAGCCACCTCTAGGTAGACTTTTTTAAAAGAAGCGAGAATGAACCAAAATTTGTATTTCTATGTTTAAGATACATGTTGATTCTTGGTGAGCCATGGCCACTCAACCACACTGGCTAAGAAGGACACATTGCTAATAAACCAAAGTGCCTTCAAAATATCACTCTTCCTGTTCACTAGACATAGAGAGGTAATATTTGAGAGTCAGTAATGCCTACCTCCCAGAGAGAGTTGGGGCCACTCAGAGCAATCACAATATTATTACTCCCTACCCTTGAAGGTCCTTTGTCAGGACAAACTCTTCAAGGAAATAACACTTGACTCCCTACGACCAGAATGTGCTAGCTTCAGACCTTGACATTACTTCAATGGCTTTGTAGGAAAGAGATAGCTGAGAAAGATGTGCACCCTCACTTTCGAAGATAGTGACTATGTGTGATAAATATATTCTCACAGAGTACACCAACCTCAAAACTAAAGGGCAAGATCACCATCTTGTAAAAGATTTCAACTGCCAAAAGTCTTCCTAGCCGATTCCAGCCTGACTACAGCCTAAAGGAAGATTAAAATAATAAAGGTGGAAAATAAACCTAAAATTCAATGGAGATTTCCAAATCTTATCAACCTGCAGAGAAATAAGGAGTACCTCACTCAGAAAGGAACACAAGTCTATTCTGCCACCACCACATTTAACTGTACTTAAACCTAATAGCTGCTTTTATATTTCATTCTTCCCTCAATCAGGACTTTCAAGAAGCCCAGCTGTCAGTGTGAGAGACAACCTGAGAAACTCTGGTTTTTACCTGAAATACATAGCTTTGAAGCCAAAGGGGCTTTTGCAGAAGGTGTTTCTTAGGACAGAGTCTTGCTTCCTTCTTTGTATTTAGATAATTTTCATAAAGAGCAAGGTGAACATTTGGTTACTATAATTTTCTTACCAGGTTAAAATTTTTTTAACCTTTATTTTCCCCCAGTACATTTGCTGCCAACACAGAAGGTCTAGTTACATGGCAATAGAGTATATATTTTAAAATTTTAATTTCTGCAATTTTCCCCACAAAGAAAATTATGGTTATTCCTTCTATTAACACATCCCTATTGATGCTAACTTAAAGTACTTAGTCTCATGGCCAGTGTTCAATAATACAACAGTCACAGGGTAAATGGAATAATACAGAAAAGGAGAAACCAGACAGAAAGTTGGATGGGAGAGAAGGGCAAAGAAAAGGGGAAATGAAGAGGAAAAAAGGAAAGATGGAAAGAAAAAAGGGAAAATAAAATAGTTGGAGAAAAACAGAGGAAGAAAAAGAAGTAAAGGAAATTCTTCCAACTTCACATTAACATTTGTTGATGATTTCTTCCATTTTAGTTGTTCATTATGACTTTGCAAGGCCTGAAAAGACAATTTTAAACATAGCTTTAATTTGTTAAGCACATTCCCATATGTTAGCAACTGATTAAAAAAAATAGTACCTGAAAAAAAAGGAAAAAGATGATAGTGAAATAATAAAGCAATGAAGAAAAGCCTCAAGTTGCCACTGCTTTTTAATTTCATTGAATAGTGATACTGTAGATCTAAGAATATTTGTTGCTGAGTGTGAAATAGATTGGATTCCAATTGCTATTTGTGCATAGAGGGAGATTTTCACAAAGGCCTCAATGAAGGCCTGGCTCTCCTTCACAATAAGACCACTGACTCATTCTCAACCCAGCTATAGGATTTTATTAGACTAGGGAGTTAATGATCCAAATTCATGCTGGTTTCAGAGCTACTACAGGAAATGCTTCTGATCTCTCATGGAATTAAAGATCATGTGGTTCCCTCTCCCCTTGCTATTTACCTCACAGACCAGTAACGTACACACACATAAACATACTTCCTCAAATCTGGGGATTTAGCTGGCCCAAAATAATAATAAACTCCTCAAACCCAGTAAAAGAACATTATATATCAATAAAAGAATCTGTTCATCAAGAAAATATAATAATTATAAATATATACACATATAATATCAGAACCCCAAAATAGATGAAGCAAAAACTGACAGTTGAAGGGAGAAAAACACAGTTCTATAATAATAGTTGGAGACTTCAATATCCCACTTTCAATAATGGGTATAGCAACTAAACAGAAGATCAATGAAGAAATAGAGGACTTGGACAAAGCCATAAACTATTAAGACCTAACAGAAATATAGAGAACACTAGATCCAACAACAGCAGGACACACATTTTTCTCAAGTGCACATGGAACACTCCAGGCTAGGCTATATATTAGGCCATAAAACAAGTCTCAATAAACTCAAAAAGACTGAAATCATACAAAGTATCTTTTCCAAACTGGAAATCAAAATTAGATAACTAGAAACTCACAAAAGTAGATATTAAACAACACGTGCTTAAACAACCAGTAGGTCAAAGAAGAAATCACAAGAGAAATTGGAAAATACTTTGAGATGAAAAAAACCATAACATATCAAAAATTATGGGATGCAGTGAAAACAGTGCTCAGAGGGAAATTTATAGCTGTATATGCCTATATGTAAAAAGAAGAAAAATCTCAAATCAATAACTTAAATTTATAACTTAAGGAGCTAGAAAAAGAATAGCAAACTAAGCCCAAAGAAAGCAGAATGAAGGAAATAATAAAGATTGAGTGCCGATAAATGAAATAGAGAATAGAAAAACAATAAAGAGAATCTATGAAATTGTAAGCTGGTTCTTTGAAAAGATCAACAAAATTTACAAACCATTGGCTAGACCGGTTAGGGGAAAAGAAGCTAAGACTCAAATTACTAAAATCAGAAATGAGGGTGGAAACATTACTACCAAGCTTACAGAAATGAAAAGGATTATAAGAAATATTATGAACAATTGTATGCCAACAGAGTAGATAAGCTAGACAAATTCCTAGAAACACACAAACTACCAAAATTGAGTCAAATGGAAATAGAAAATCTGAACAGAACTTTAACAAGTAAAGAGATTGAATCAGGAATCAAAACCCTCCTAAAGGGCTTCCCTGGTGGTGCAGTGGTTGAGAGTCCGCCTGCCAATGCAGGGGACACAGGTTCGTGCCCCAGTCTGGGAAGATCCCACATGCCACAGAGCGGCTGGGCCTGTGAGCCATGGCCACTGAGCCTGCGCGTCCAGAGCCTGTGCTCCGCAACGGGAGAGGCCTGCGTACCGCAAAAAAAAAAAAAACACACCCTCCTAAAAGAAAAGTCTAGGACCAGATAGTTTCACTGATTAATTCTATCAAACATTTAGAGAAGAGTTAACACCAATTATCCTCAAACTCTTCCAAAAATGGAAGAGGCGGGAATGTTTCCTAACTCAGTCTATGAGGCCAGCATTACCCTGATACCAAAGCCAAAGGTATCACAAGAAAACTACAGATCAATATTGCTTATAAATATAGCTGCAAAAATCTTCAAGCAAGCAGAATCTAGCTGCATATTAAAAGCAGCTGGGATTTATCTCAGGAATGAAAGTGTGATTTATCCCAGGAATGACCAAGTGGGATTTATCCCAGGAATGAAAGTATGGTTCAACATACAAAATCCATCAATATAATATACCACATTAATTGAATGAAGGAAAAAACATCACTTGATCATCTCAATGGATGCCAAAAAAATCATTTGGCAAAATTTAACAACTTTTGCAATAAAAGCACTCAACAAGCTAGGAACAGAAAAGAATTTCTTCAACATGGTAAAGGGCATTTGTGAAAAACCCACAGTGAGCATCAAACTCAATGGTGAGAGACTGAGAGCTTTCCCCCTAAGATCAGGAACAACTTCTACTTAACACTGTACTAACAGTTTTAGCCTGAGGTATTAGGTAAGAAAAAGAAATAAAAGGCAGCCAAATTGCAAAGGAAGAAGTAAAACTATCTCCATTGACAGATGACATGACCTTTTATGTAAAAAATCCTAAAAAATCCTGCAAAACACCATTAGAGCTAATAAACAAATTAAGCAAAGTTGCAGCATACAAAATCAACACACAAAAATCAGCTGTATTCTTATATAATGGCAATGAGTAATTCTACAAGGAAATTAGGAAACAATTTCATGTTAATTAATTGTATTTGTTGAATGCATACATGCATCTTAAAATCGTTATTTTAGTGTATCTAAGATTTTGCACTTATCAATATCTCAAGAGATTTCCCTCCTGTCATTAAGTTATACAGAAAAATATTCCACCCTTTGAATAGACTACAGTATGTTTATTTCTTTATAACAGAACAGTTAACTTGTTGCCAATTTTTAAAATAAGGACATTGTGATGAATAAAAAAGAAACAATTTCATTTACAATAGTATCAAAAAGAATAAAATACTTATGGATAGATTTAACAAAGGAAGTGCAAGATGTGCACTGAAAACTACAAAACACTGTTGAAAGAAATTAAATAAGACCTAAGTAAATAGAAAGATATCCTGTGTTCATGTATGGGAAGACTTACTATTGTTAAGATAGCAGAACTCCTGAAAAGATCTACAGAATATCAAAATCCCAGTGACCTTTTTGCAGAAATAGAGAAGGTAATCCTAAAATTCATTGTAAAGGACTCAGAATAGCCAAAATAATCTTGAAAAAGAGTAACAAATTTGGAGAACTCACACTTCCCAGTTTCTAAACTTACTGCAAAACTATGGTAAACAAAACAGTGTGGTACAGGCATGGGAAATGAAACAGAGATTAATGGAACATAATTTAGATTTCAGAAGTAAACCCATAGATCTATGGTTAGGGTTCAACAGGGGTGCTGAGGCCATTCAATGAGGAAAGAATAGTCTCTTCAACAAATACTGCTGGGACAACTGGATAGCAACATGCAAAGGAATGAAGATGTACACTTACCTCATACCATATAAAATTTTTAATAAAAATGGATCAAAAACTTAAATGTAAGAGCTAAAATTATAAAACTCTTAGATGAAAACCATAGGCATAAATCTTCAAGACCTTGGCTTTGACACTGGTTTCTTAGATAACACCAAAAGTATAAGCAATGAAAGAAAAAATAAATAAATTGGATTTCATCAAAATTAAAAACTTTTGTGTCTCAATGGACACTATCAAGAAAGTGAAAACATAATCCACAAAATGGGAGGAAATATACGCAAATCATGTATCAAGTTTGGTATCTAGAATATATAAAGAACTCTTACAACTAAACAACAAAAAGACAAACAATCTTGGGCAAAGGACCTGAATAGACATTCTTCCAGAGATACAAATGGTCACAAGAAAATGAAAAGATGCTCAATGTCATTAGTCATTAGAGAAATACAAATCAAAACTACAATGAGATACTACTTCACATCCACTAGGATGGCTATAATTTAAAGAAAGGAAAATAAGTGTTGGTGAGAATAGAGAAATTGGAACATGGACACAATGACTTTTGCTCTCCCTTTGGAGGCAATCCTTCTGCAAGTCCCCGGTAACAACTGATCTGTTTTCTGTCCCTACAGATTTGTCTTTTTCAGAATGTCTCATCCTTTTTTATAGCTGCAAAATATTTATTGCATGGATAGATCATAGAGTAAAATTTATTTAGCTGGTCCCCTACTGATGGACATTTCAGTTGTTTCCAATCTTTTGCTTCAAAGGCTATCGGGTACTGAGCACTTACTTTGTACCAGGCCTCATGCTAAATCTCTTTTTATCCATTCCTATTTATAATCCTCCCAATAATGCCGCGAGGTAGCCACAATTAACTCCATTAAAAAAAAACCCACAAACCACATCTCAGAGAAGTTAAATAACTTGCCCAAATCACACAGCTAATAGACAGCAGAGAAAGGGTTCAAACTCAAATCTAAGACACTCTCCTCAATCTCATTAGTACCTCCTCACACTCTGACAAGTAAGTAGGGCCAGTACTATCATTTTTCAAAGATAAATAATATTTAACGTAGTTTTTCTTCTTTCTTATGAGTCAATGTTGATACATTATTAACTAAAGTGCATAGTTTACATTACTGTTCACTCTTTGTGCTGTACATTCTATGGGCTTTGGCAAATGTATAACGATATGGATCCACCATTACAGTATAACACAGAATAGTTTCACTGCCCTAAAAATCCCCTGTGCTCCACCTGTTCATTCTTCCCTTGAATTTCTGGCAATCATTGATCTTTTTACTATTTCCATAGTTTTGACTTTTCCAGAATGTCATATAGTTAGAATCCTAGAGCATGTAGCCTTTTCAGATTGGCTTCTTTCACTTAGCAATATGCATTTAAGGGGTTTGTTGAGGCATTTATGAGTCTTCCTTATAGACCTGATGAGCAAACCTCAAGCAACCAACTTACATAAGTGTCATCAGAAAGGTTTCTACTTTTGAGAGCACCAAATCCTCAGATAATGAGTCTAACTTTCCTCCCTCTAGTATTTTCCGTAGGAGCTCCTTTTATTCTTTAATCTGATATTCAGTAATTTTCATGGTTTGATAGCTCATTTCTTTTTATTGCTGAATAATATTCTATTGTGTGGATGTACCACGGTGTGTTTATTCTTCACCTATTGAGGGACATCTTTGTTGCTTCTAAGTTTTGGCAATTATAAATCTGCTATAAACACTTGTGTGCAGGTTTTTGTGTGGACATGTTTTCAGCTCACTTTGATAAATACAAAGGGGCACAATTACTGGATCATATGGTAAGAATATGTTTAGTTTTGTAAGAAGCTGTCAAACTATCTTCCAAAGTGGTTGTGCCATTTTTCAGTCCCACCAGCAATGAATTCCTGTTGCTCCACATCCTCGTCAGCATTTGGTATTGTCAGTGTTTTGGACTTTTGCCATTCTAATAGGTGTATCTATTATATTGTATACTGGTATCTCATTGTTGTTGTTTTTTAATAGCTGATATTTTTTGTGGTAAGAAACATATCAGAAAATGTACCATCTAAACCATTTTAAGTGCAGTTCAATAGTATTAAGTATGTTTACCCTGTTGTGAAACTGATCTCCAGAACCTTCTTGCAGAACTGAAACTCTATACTCATTAAACAACAATTTCTCTTTGCTCCTTCCCCCAGCTCCTGGTAACTATCATTCTACTTTCTATATCTATGAATTTGACTACTTTAGATATTTCATATAATTGGAATTGTATTTGTCTTTTTGTGATTGGGTTATTTCACTTAATATAATGTCCTCAAGGTTCATAAATGTTGTAGCATGTGATGGATTTCCTTCCTTTTCAGATGCTGCATAGTATTCCATTGCATGTATATACCACATTTTGTTTATTCACTCATCCATTGAGGGACATTTGGGTTGCTTCCACCTCTTGGCTATTGTGAATACTACTGCTCTGAACATGGGTGTGTTCATTAATGTTTTATTTTGCAATTTCCTCATGATATAAGATGTTCGGCATCTTTTCATATGCTTATTTGCCATTGGTATATATTCTGTTCAGATATTTTACCCGTTTTTAAATTGTTTTCTTATTGTTTACTTTTTAAAGTTTTTTAATATATTTTGGACACCAGTCCTTTAACAGAAAATATCTCCTCCTGGTCAGTGGTTTGTCTTTTTATTCTTTTAATAGTGTCTTCCACAGAGCAGAAGTTCTAAGTTTTAACTGAGCCCAGGGACTTCCCTGGTGGCACAGTGGTTAAGAATCTGCCTGCCAATGTGGGGGACACGGGCTTGATACCTGGTCTTGGAAGATCTCACATACCGCAGAGCAACTAAGCCCGGGTACCACAACTATTGAAGCTGCGCTCTAGAGCCCATAAGCCATGACTACTGAGCCTGCGTGCCACAACTACTGAAGCCCGCATGCCTAGAACCCAGGCTATGCAACAAGAGAGGCCACCACAGTGAGAAGCCCATGCACTGCAAGAAAGTGTAGCCCTGGCTCACTGCAACTAGAGAAAGCTCGTGTGAAGCAATGAAGACCCAATGCAGCCAATAAATAAATAAATAAGCCCAACTTACTAATTTTTCTTTAATGGTTCATGCTTTTGGTGTTGTATCTAAAAAGTCATCATCAAACACAATGTCACCTAGATTTTCTACTTTGTCATCATCTAGAAGTTTAATAGTTTCCATTTTATATTTTGGTCTATGATGCATTTTGAGTTAATTTTTGAAAAAGATGTAATGTTTGTGTCTAGATTCACTTTTTTACACGTGGATGTCCCATTGTTCCACCAGTAGTTGTTGAAAAGACTATCCTTTCTCCATTGAATTGCCTTTGCTCCTTTGTAAAAGATCAGTTGGCTATATCTGTGTGTGTGTGTGTATTCTGTTCCACTGATCTATTTGTGTATTCTCTTGCTAATACCACACTGTCCTGACTACTGTAACTTTATAGTAGGTCTTGAAGTTGGATAGTGTCAGTCCTTTAGCTTTGTTCTTCTCCTTCAATATTGTGTTGGATATTCTGTTTCTTTTACCTTCTCATATAAACTTTAGAGTGTTTGTTGACATCTTCCAAATAACGTACTGGGGTTTGATTGAGATTGGATTAACTCTGTACATCAAGTTGGGAAGAACTGACATCTTGATAATATTGAGTCTTTCTGTCCATGTACATTGAATATCTCTCCATTTATTTAGATCTTCTTTGATCTCTTTCATCAGACTTTTGTTTTTTTCCTCATATAGATCATATTTTTGCACATTGTACATATTTTGTTAGGTTTATACCCAAGTATTTCATTTTTTGGGTGCTAATGTAAATTGTATTGTGTTTTAAAATTCATAATTAATTGCTAGTATATAAGAAAGCAATTAACCTTTGTATATTAATGTTGTATCCTATAACCATGCTACAATCACTCTATTTCTGAGAGAGTTTTTTTTTTTTTTTTTTTTTTTTTTTTGCGGTACGCGGGCCTCTCACTGTTGTGGCCTCTCCCGTTGCGGAGCACAGGCTCCAGACGCACAGGCTCAGTGGCCATGGCTCACGGGCCCAGCCGCTCCGCGGCATGTGGGATCTTCTCGGACCAGGGCACGAACCCGTGTCCCCTGCATCAGCAGGCGGACTCTCAACCACTGCGCCACCAGGGAAGCCCTCTGAGAGAGTTTTTTGTCATTGATTCTTTAGGATTTTCTACGTAAACAATCAGGTCTTCTGCAAACAAAGATAGCTTTATTTCTTCCTTCCTAATACCTTTTATTTCCTTTTTCTGTCTTACTACATTATCTAGGACTTTCCAGCAAAATGTTTAATAGAAGTGGTGAGAGTGGACATGCTTGTCTTGCTCCCCATCTTAGGAAAGCATGTAATTTGTCACCATTAGCTATGATGTTAGCTGTAGATTTTTGGTAGTTGTTGTTTATCAAATTGAGGAATTTCCCCTATATTCCTAGCTTACTAAGAGTTTTCTTTTAAATCAGAAAACGGTGTTAATACACAGAGAATCCTAAAGATGCTACCAAAAAACTACTAGAGCTAATCAATGAATTTGGTAAAGTTGCAGGATACAAAATTAATGCACAGAAATCTCTGGCATTCCTATACACTAATGATGAAAAATCTGAAAGTGAAATCAAGACAACACTCCCACTTACCATTGCAACAGAAAGAATAAAATATCTAGGAAGAATAAACCTACCTAAGGAGACAAAAGACCTGTATGCAGAAAATTATAAGACACTATGAAAGAAATTAAAGAGGATACAAATAGATGGGAGAGATACACCATATTCTTGGATTGGAAGAATCAATGTTGTGAAAATGACTCTACTACCCAAAGCAATCTACAGATTCAATGCAATCCCTATCAAACTACCACTGGCATTTTTCACAGAACTAGAACAAAATATTTCACAATTTGTATGGAAACACAAAACACCCCGAATAGCCAAAGCAATCTTGAGAATGAAAAATGGAGCTGGAGGAACCAGGCTCCCTGACTTCAGACTATACTACAAAGCTACAGTAATCAAGACAGTATGATACTGGCACTAAAACGGAAAGATAGATCAATGGAACAGGATAGAAAGCCCAGAGATAAACCCACGCACATATGGTCAACTTATCTTTGATAAAGGAGGCAGGAATGTACAGTGGAGACAGGACAGCCTCTTCAATAAGTGGTGCTGGGAAAACTGGACAGGTACATGTAAAAGTATGAGATTAGAACACTCTCTAACACCATACACAAAAATAAGCTCAAAATGGATTAAAGACCTAAATGTAAGGCCAGAAACTATCAAACTCTTAGAGGAAAACATAGGCAGAACACTCTATGACAGAAATCACAGTAAGATCCTTTTTGACCCACTTTCTAGAGAAATGGAAATAAAAACAAAAATAAACAAATGGGACCTAATGAAACTTCAAAGCTTTTGCACAGCAAAGGAAACCATAAACAAGACCAAAAGCCAACCCTCAGAATGGGAGAAAATATTTGCAAATGAAGCAACTGACAAAGGATTAATCTCCAAAATTTACAAGCAGCTCATGCAGCTCAATAACAAAAAACAAAAAACCCAATCCAAAAATGGGCAGAAGACCTAAATAGACATTTCTCCAAAGAAGATATACAGACTGCCAACAAACACATGAAAGAATGCTCAACATCATTAATCATTAGAGAAATGCAAATCAAAACTACAATGAGATATCATCTCACACTGGTCAGAATGGCCGTCATCAAAAAATCTAGAAACAATAAATGCTGGAGAGGGTGTGGAGAAAAGGGAACACTCTTGCACTGCTGATGGGAATGTGAATTGGTACAGCCACTATGGAGAACAGTATGAAGGTTCCTTCAAAAACTACAAATAGAACTACCATATGACCCAGCAATCCCACTACTGGGCATATACCCTGAGAAAACCATAATTCAGAAAGAGTCATGTACCACAATGTTCATCGCAGCTCTATTTACAATAGCCAGGAGATGGAAACAACCTAAGTGTCCATCATCAGATGAATGGATAAAGAAGATGTGGCACAAATATACAATGGAATATTACTCAGCTATAAAAAGAAATGAAATTGAGTTATTTGTAGTGAGGTGGATGGACCTAGAGTCTGTCATACAGACTGAAGTCAGAAAGAGAAAGACAAGTACCGTATGCTAACACATATATATGGAATCTAAGAAAAAAAAAATGTCATGAAGAACCTAGGGGTAAGACAGGAATAAAGACACAGACCTACTAGAGAATGGACTTGAAGATATGGGGAGGGGGAAGTGTAAGCTGTGACAAAGTGAGAGAGTGGCATGGACATATATACACTACCAAATGTAAAATAGATAGCTAGTGGGAAGCAGCCGCATAGCACAGGGAGATCAGCTCGGTGCTTTGTGACCACCTAGAGGGGTGGGATAGGGAGGGTGGAGGGAGGGAGACGCAAGAGGGAAGAGATATGGGAACATATGTATATGTATAACTGATTTACTTTGTTATAAAGCAGAAACTAACACACCATTGTAAAGCAATTATGCTGCAATAACGATGTAAAAAAGGTTTCTAACAAGGGCAAAAAAAATGGTGTTAGATTTTGTCAAATGCTTTTTCTTCACCTATTGATATGATCATATGATTTTTCTTCTCTAGCCTGTTCATGTGATAGATTACATTAATTGTATTTCAAATGTTGAAAAAGTCTTGCATACTTGGAATAAATCCCACTTGGTTGTGTTATATAATTCTTTTGATACATTATTGGATTGATTTGGTAATATTTTTGAGGATTTCTGCATGTATGTTCATGAGAGATATGTAGCTTTCCTTTCTTGGTCTTTGTCTGGTTTTGTTATTAGGATAATGCTGGCCTTATAAAATGGTTTAGGAAGTATTCCCTCTACTTCAATTTTCTGGAAGAGATTGTACAATTTCTTCCTTAAATGTTTGGTCGAACTCACCAATGAATCAATCTGGTCCTGGTGCTTTCTGTTTGGGAAGGCTAATTATTGATTCAGTTTCTTCAATAGCTCTATAGTCTCTATTAGCTTTTACATATGGCATTCTAAGGCTCTCTAATCTCTAAACAAAGATGACCCTTTCAAATTACAATGGAAATGGAAAGGAGCTTTTTTGTTGTTGGAGGAGGGAGTACATTTCCTCTTAAAAAAACAAAAAGTTCTAACACTTTCCTGTCACATCCAGAACATTATTTCTACTAGGAATAAAAAGCAAAAATAAAAGTCATAATATAATTAAAATTGTAGGACCGTTCCTGTGCCCAGATGGGGCAAAGGCAACTGTTCACTTCAGGGTGTATGACTTGGAATCTATGAAACATGGAACTCGGTTTCACAAGAAACCTGAACAGAAAATCACCAGAAAAGTCAGACAGCTGTACTTACACTGTTTTTTCTTTATTTGTGGAATCTTCGGAGGAGTTGGTTAACCCCCAGCTTAATAGCTTAATAGCCTAAAATATCGAACTAGAAATTTTGGGCCAACACTGGACCAAAGGACACTAAGCAGAGACATTAGTTCAGTGGCCTCATTTAACAGATAAAGAAACTGATTCATATGATATGCTGGAGCTTGAACTCAGTTTTCCTCATGCCAAATCCATTGCTCTTTCTACTGCACACACTGCATTTGCAGCCCCCATCCCCCAATACCCATACCCACAGTGCCTAAGTTTCAAGACTTTCCTAATCACACTTGCATCTTATGCAGTGTTTAGCACACGGGAGGTATTCATTGTTTGGCTGAATGATGAGGGTGTTTGGTTTACTGCACGTGAAGGAGCAGAAATAAGAGTGGAGTAATAAACATTGGAACCCAGGGAACTCAAAGTCAGTTATTGGTGGAACTGGCTTTTAAACAAGATTACAAAATAATTTTATGAGAGGAGGCTCTATCAAAAGGAATAAAGAAAATATATCAACATCGCTTTGGTATTTCTGAAAAGAAGAAAATTTCAGTGTGTTTTCTTCTCTAGATAGAGAAAGATAATGATTGCAAGTTATAAATTGAATCATACTTGTACTACTTGAAAGCTGCATTGCTTTGTAATTATGATTTTTTAGAAAAATTACAATTACATAAAGCTCGTCTCAAGGGTAAGAGGCCTCTTTATTTATTTTAATTTTTAATAAATGCTAGCCTTCAAGGATAAAATGGGGAGAGATGTGGAGGTGGAGGTTTTCTAGTGGGTTTACATTAAATAACATACATTAGTATGTAAATTACTCTTCTTGCTTAATCTTGTGCCAATCATATAGCTCTAACTTTAAAACCTACACAATATGGTCTACCATAGCCTTGGCAGAAACAAATCAAAGTAAAAGTAACCTAAGCTCCAGTTTTGAGGAGTATGGTGCAATGAAGAGCACTGAATTGAGCATTAGGATCTCTGGATTCTAGTGTTATCTCTGACATTATTATGTCACCTTAAGCAATTCATTTCTCCTCTAGGCCTTAGTTTTCTCATGTGTAAAACAGTCCTAACAAGTTCTAAGGTTCATTGTGAAGATCAAATGAAATAACACAAATGAAGTTTATCAACTGCTCTACAAATTAGGAATGACATAATGGCTCAACAGAGCAACCTCATTTGCTTCTTCCAAAACTCTATGAACAAACCAGAATCAAAGGGCTGTAATACAAAGTCCAAGGACTACTCATAACAGCCACTATTTTGAGTACCTACAACATGCCAGGCACTGAGCTTTATATACATTATCTCACATAATATTTACAACATTTAATATTAACAACTATGCAAGAGAAATTACTATTATCTATATTCTACAAAGGAGAATAGTGAGACACATTAAAGAAGCAGCAACATAGCAGTGGTCCTATAGTAAGTGTGAGAAAGAGGAATTCAAAGCCAGGTTTGTTTAAACCCTAAGGATACACTCTTCTACCCCCATATAGTCCAGATCACAACGAGACTTGCTCTAACTGTATATGTAAACAATATATTTTAGATCACTCAGCCTGGCATTCGCAGTCTTCAAAGATAAGGCTTACATAGTTTACCTTTCCAGTGTCATCTCCCAATATGACTTCCCCTTTCATTTTCCCTTTCCTTCCATATATCACCTGTAGGCCACGTGCCATGGGATTGGTTCCTTCCCGTAAGTGCGTAAGAAAGAGTCCTACTTGAAATAGAAGCTGTCTGCATTTCAGGGTCTCATTATTGATAACATTCCCTTATGTCTGGTGTTAAAAACTGCAATTCACATATTTAGCATAGTAATCTTATAGACAAATCCAAACACTCCACCGGTTTCAGGTATTCACTTACAGCTCTATTCCTTAGCTAGTAGCATTTTTTAAAACATCTTTATTGGAGTATAATTGCTTTACAATGTTGTGTTAGTTTCTGCTATATAACAAAGTGAATCAGCTATATGTATACATATATCCCCATATCCCCTCCCTCTTGCATCTCCCTCCCACTCTCCCTTTCCCACCCCTCTAGGTGGTCACAAAGCACCGAGCTAGTAGCAATTTTAACATAGCCTAGATTGAAGAGACTAGCAGTGAGGGGTAAGAGTGTTTGAGTTCACATGCTGTCAGCAAAAGTCATCCACACCTCTAAGCAAGGTAATTAGTGTTGCCTAGCCATCTCTCTGAGCCTCTGGGCTGCTTAGATTCTTCAAACCCACCCCTAACCCACACACACACACACACACACACACACACACACACACACACACACACACAACTTGGAGAGGAAACTAGCAGTATCATACAGCCAGCTTCCCACTTTCTTGGCTATCCACAGCACAGTAACATGATTCTCATTTTCTTCATAGGGTCCCAAGATGGTAAACTCCTGAGTTATGTAGGAAGAAAGCCTCTGTGCTCCTTGCCCTTGCCTTCCAGGCATTAAAAGGTATCTCTTAGTAAGGGGGTTGGGTTGGTATGATAAATTCCCATCTGAACATAAGAGAAGGAAAACTCTAGCTTCAAAGAAAACATTAACGTGGTTCAATTAATCCATCCCCTTCCAACCAGATATCTAAACCATAACTTACTGAAAAATATGTTGCTATGACTTAGTGAAGATTAGATAGAGGGCAGAATTGGACCCTGGGAATAATTAGGAGGTAGAGTTTCATGCTATCAGTATTTCTAGCATTCTGCCACAGTAAATAGTGACTAACACACCTCAGAAGCTATTCCGTTCACTATTAATGACTAACAATAACTCATTTGGTACATATAATTTACACATAGGATCCAAACAACATCCAAACTTAATTAAAATTATACACACATATACATGCATCCCCTCACACCAAATTAATATATAGTTTCCCTAGCTCAATAGCTTCTTTTAGAAAATGTATTTAAATAAAGTTCTTTGTTAGCTCCTTCAAGTAAAACAGACCTTTACCAAGTTAGTTAGGACCTTTAATCTTCATTGTGTTTAATGTTTCATATTCTTTTGACAGTTAAGATCTCGTATTCTTTGTAAAGATGCCAAATTAGGCTTCTTTTCTCTTCAGATCAGCAAATATTACATAGGGCAATATGACACCAAGAGGAGGAGGGGAAGGCTAAAGAAGATCAGAGTCAGGGCTACAAGAGACAACAAGTCTCAGGAGGACAAGAAATAGGAGTAAGAAAAGTTGAGAGTAAAAGAAAATCAGAGGAAAGAAGATAAGATTAGGGAAAGATATCTAAAGAGAGAGTTTCAAGAAAAGCCTATCATTTATCTTATATTTTCAGAAACCCAGAGAGCTTAACTGCTTGTCCAAGGTCATAAAAGAGGTAGAACTAGGACCAGAGGCCAAGTATTTTGATTCCAAGTGCAGCACAACTGTAGCTTTCTCTCCTGGTGTGGTTGATCTCTGGCGGCTGAGTTGGGAAAACCTCCTGTAATGAACAAATCACAAGTCTAAGAGTAACACTGCTTTTTAATCCCAGAGAATATTGGCGTACCTATTTATTTTCTTTTTACTTTAGTTCCTCCTACTGTCAAAAAGCAAGCATAATAACAGGCCCAAAATTCCCAGGGAGGATGTGAGGCTAAAGAAGAGAGGTGAGAAAACACTTAGAAAAGAATTATTTCATTCAATTGAGATTCTTTAAGGAGCTGCAATAATTGGATGGCACAGCCTTATTACACAGAAAGAAAGCAAACAATTCAGAGCCTCTACACTACTCTGCATTAAATTCAAAATTTAAACAAAATGAAAATCAAAATGAAAGGCAGATGTCTAAAATAACATGCTGAAAAAATCCACACTGTAAATAACTGTTCCCAGGTCCCTCCTTGAGACAAGGCACTTTTTACCAAGTGCTGCCCACAGGTGCCACCAAACAGAGCCCAGAGAAATTCTATGCATTCTAAAGATAAGTTCTGTAAACTTTGAAAATGGGTGGGATTAAACCAGTATTCTATTTCAGACAATAAGGGTCTTGTGAAAGCATCTAGGTAAGAACATGTGCATACATGAAAATAAACACACATACATTTTCCTCTTACAACTAGTGAGATAGTAGCTACATCAGAACTAGAAGCCAGGTTTCTTCACTCAGAGTTCAATTCACCAGAATGTGAGTTCTATGACAGCAGGAATTTTCATCTGTACATCTGTATTTTCACTGATGTATTGCCAGCATCACCAGTACTCAGTGGTTTTATTGAGAACATGTATTCATGTATCATGTATTAAGGACTCAATAAAGAAGTTAATGCTTTTAACACATTTTTTTCAGTTGTGAAGGTCAAATGAGATAACCGTTGCAAAAATATTTTGTTTATAAATGACAATACATATGAAAAGGAATCACGAGAATTAAATCACAGCATTTCAGAGCTTAACAGTACCTTAGTATTGGCCATGGACACTGCTACTCACAACCAGAATTTCTGAATTGATTTGTCATAAAGAGAGATTTATTGTCATCCCTGTAGCACATCTCAACAAGATGGACAATGGGTTACCTGTTCTTACTCCAAGGAACTGGTGCTTCCAGGACACTGACATGTTATTGTATTTAATCATCACAACCAGTTGCCAAGGCAGGAATTATTGTCCTATTTTTCAGGTAGGGAAACTCTGAGCTCAGCAAGTTTAACTGGCAGACCCAAGTGAAAAAGCCAAGAAATGACCATTAATCAGTCAGATCCTCTCTTCTTAAAGATAAGTATATATTTCTACTTTGTATTTTGTATCCTGCATGATTGTACATGAACAGTATCTCTGGAAACAACTCTAAAAGGAACATAAAGTCATCTTGCTGGTATAAGTGAACATTTCCAGTACTGTTGTGGAATCCAAAGTGTTAGAGAGGTTCACAATAGTGTATGGATCCAGACTTAACTATTATGAAATACCTTATTCTAAATCGATATTTAGCCATGTGCCAGGTCTCATGCTATTCACTGTTGGGGGATGGGGAACAAAACAGAAGTGTAGTCCCTATCCCTGGGGAGCCTCCATTTTATCTAGGAGTTCTGTATCTGATGCATGTGAAACAGACAACTTACCAATAATACAAGGTAGACTATGTAACTGACACAAACCAATAGCCAACAATACATGACTGAATATATAATTGATATGATACAATTACAGAACAATTGAAACTAAATATATAATTGACTTCCTGATTTTTAACTCTGTGATGGTTCATAAATGACACCCCATACATTTTTCTGTTGTCACGGACCCTCAGGAAACTTTCTATTCGCTTTAATTTCTAGATAAAGTGGGCTGAGCTCTGAGACTGGATTGGCAATGTTCCAGTCCCTGCTGTCAGTGAGCTGCCTTGCCTTTCCAGAAAGACCCATGGAGGGCACAGAATCTTTGCATCAGTGAAATAAACCATGTCAATTTAAATCACTAATCAGGGAGAATCAATTTAATCAATATTTCTATAAAGAATGCATACTGAGATTGGTTCAAGATGGCGGAGTAGAAGAACATGATCTCACTCTCTCTTGTGAGGGCACGAGAATCACAACTAACTGCAGAACAATCATCAACAGGAAGACACTGGAACTCACCAAAAAAGATACCCCACATCCAAAGACAAAGGAGAAGCCACAATGAGATGGTAGGAGGGGGTGCAATCACAATAAAATCAAATCCCATAACTGCTGGGTTGGTGACTCACAAACTTGAGAACACTTATACCACAGAAGTCCCCCCCACTGGAGTGAAGGTTCTAAGCCCCACGTCAGGCTTCTCAACCTGGGGGTCCGGCAATGGGAGGAGGAATTCCTAGAGAATCAGACTTTGAAGGCAAGCAGGATTTGATTACAGGACTTCGACAGGATTGGGGGGGAACCGAGACTCCACTCTTAGAAGGCACACACAAAGTAGTGTGCACATTGGGACCCAGAGGAAGGAGCAGTGACCCCATAGGAGATTGAACCAGACCACCTGCTAGTGTTGGAGGGTCTCCCGCAGAGGTGGGGGGGGTGTCTCACCGAGAGGACAAGGACACTGGCAGCGGAAGTTCTGGGAAGCACTCCTTGGTGTGAGCCCTCTCAGAGTCCGCCATTAGCCCTACAAAAGAGCTCGGCTAGGCTCCAGTGTTGGGTCACCTCAGACCAAACAACCAACAAGGAGGGAACCCAGCCCCACCCTACAGCAGACAAGTGGATTAAAGTCTTACTGAGCTCTGCCCACCACCAAACCCTCCCATCAGGAGACTTGCACAAGCCTCTTAGATAGCCTCATCCACCAGAGGGCGGACAGCAGAAGCAAAAGGAACTACAATCCTGCAGCCTGTGGAACAAAAACCACATTCACAGAAAGACAGACAAGATGAAAAGGCAGAGGGCTATGTACCAGATGAAGGAACAAGATAAAACCCCAGAAAAACAACTAAATGAAATGGAGATAGGCAACCTTCCAGAAAAAGAATTCAGAATAATGATAGTGAAGATGATCCAGGACCTTGGAAAAAGAATGGAGGCAAAGATAGAGAAGATGCAAGAAATGTTTAACAAAGACATAGAAGAATTAAAGAACAAACAAACAGAGATGAACAATACAATAACTGAAATGAAAAATACACTAGAAGGAATCAATAGCATAATAACTGAGGCAGAAGAATGGATAAGTGACCTGGAGGACAGAATGGTGGAATTCACTGCTGTAGAACAAAATAAAGAAAAAAGAATGAAAAGAAATGAAGACAACATATGAGACCTCTGGGACAACATTAAATGCAACAACATTCTCATCAGAGGGGTCCCAGAAGGAGAAGAGAGAGAGAAAGGACCCGAGAAAATATTTGAAGAGATTATAGTAAAAAACTTCCCTAACATGGGAAAGGAAATAGCCACCAAAGTCCAGGTAGTGCAGAGAGTCCCAGGCAGGATAAACCCAAGGAGAAACACGCTGAGACACATAGTAATCACTTGGCAAAAATTAAAGGCAAAGAAAAATTATTGAAAGCAGCAAGGGAAAAACGACAAATAACATACAAGGGAACTCCCATAAGGTTAACAGCTGATTTCTCAGCAGAAACTCTGCAAGCCAGAAGGGAGTGGCATGACATATTTAAAGTGATGAAAGGGAAGAAACTACAACCAAGATTACTCTACCTGGCAAGGATCTCATTCAGATTCGATGGAGAAATCAAAAGCTTTACAGACAAGCAAAAGCTAAGAGAATTCAGCACCACCAAACCAACTCTACAACAAATGCTAAAGGAACTACTCTAAGTGGGAAACACAAGAGAAGAAAAGGACCTACAAAAACAAACCCAAATAATTTAAAAAATGACAATAGGAACATGCATATAGATAATTACCTTAAACATGAATGGATTAAATGCTCCAACCAAAAGACACAGGCTCACTGAATGGATACAAAAACAAGACCCACATATATGCTGTCTAAAAGAAACCCACTTCAGACCTAGGGAAACATACAGACTGAAAGTGAGGGGATGGAAAAAGATATTCCAGGCAAATGGAAATCAAAAGAAAGCTGGAGTAGCAATACTCATATCAGATAAAAGAGACTTTAAAATAAAAAATGTTACAAGAGACAAGGAAGGACACTACATAATGATCAAGGGATCAATCCAAGAAGATATAACAATTATAAATATATGTGCACCCAACATAGGAGCACCTCAATACGTAAGGCAACTGCTAACAGCTATAAAAGAGGAAATCGACAGTAGCACAATAATAGTGGGGGGCTTTAACACCTCACTTACACCAATGGACAGATCATCCAAGCAGAAAACTAATAAGGAAACATAAGATGTAAATGACACAATAGACCAGATAGATTTAATTGATATTTATAGGACATTCCATCCAAAAACAGCAGATTACACTTTCTTCTCAAGTGCTCATGGAACATTCTCCAGGATAGATCACATCTTGGGTCACAAATCAAGCCTCAATAAATTTAAGAAAATTGAAATCACATCAAGCATCTTTTCTGACCACAACGCTATGAGATTAGAAATCAATTACAGGGAAAAAAATGTAAAAAACACAAACACATGGAGGCTAAACAATACATTACTAAATAACCAAGAAGTCACTGAAGAAATCAAAGAGGAAATCAAAAAATACCTAGAGACAAATGACAATGAAAAGATGGTGATCCAAAACTTATGGGATGCAGCAAAAGCAGTTCTAAGAGGGAAGTTTATAACAATACAATCCTACCTCAAGAAACAAGAAAAATCTCAAATAAAGAATCTAATATCACACCTAAAGGAACTAGAGAAAGAAGAACAAACAAAACCCAAGGTTAGTAGAAGGAAAGAAATCATAAGAATCAGAGCAGAAATAAATGAAACAGAAACAAAGAAAACAATAGCAAAGATCAATAAAACTAAACGCTGGTTCTTTGAGAAGATAAACAGAATTGATAAACCTTTACCCAGACTCATCAAGAAAAAGAGGGAGAGGACTCAAATCAATAAAATTAGAAATGAAAAAGGACAAGGTACAACAGACACCACAGAAATACAAAGCATCCTACAAGACTACTACAAGCAACTCTATGCCAATAAAATGGACAACCTGGAAGAAATGGACAAATTCTTAGAAAGGTATAACCTTCCAAGACTGAACCAAAAGAAACAGAAAATATGAACAGACCAATCACAAGTAATGAAATTGAAACTGTGATTAAAATCTTCCTACAAACAAAAGTCCAGGACCAGATGGCTTCACAAGGGAATTCTATCAAACATTTAGAGAAGAGCTAACACCCATCCTTCTCAAACTCTTCCAAAAAATTGCAGAGGAAGGAACACTCCCAAAATCGTTCTATGAGGCCAAAATCACCATGATCGCAAAACCAGACAAAGATACTACAAAAAAGAAAATTACAGACCAATATCACTGATGAATATAGATGCAAAAATCCTCAACATAATACTAGCAAACAGAATTCAACAATACATTAAAAGGATCATACACCATGATCAAGTGGGATTTATCCCAGGGATGCAAGGATTCTTCAATATACACAAATCAATGTGATACACCATATTAACAAATTGAAGAATAAAAACCATATGATCATCTCAATAGATGCAGAAAAAGCTTTTGACAAAATTCAACACCCATTTATGATAAAAAGCCCTCCAGAAAGTAGGCATAGAGCAAACCTACCTCAACATAATAAAGGCCATATATGACAAACCCACAGCAAACAACATTCTCAATGGTGAAAAACTGAAAGCATTTCCTCTAAGATCAGGAACAAGACAAGGATGCCCACTCTCACCACTATTATTCAACGTAGTTTTGGAAGTCCTAGCCACAGCAATCAGAAAAGAAAAAGGAATACAAACTGGAAAAGAAGAAGTAAAACTGTCACTGTTTGCAGATGACATGACACTATACATAGAGAATCCTAAAGATGTCACAAGGAAACTACTAGAGCTAATTAATGAATTCGGTAAAGTTGCAGGATACAAAATTATTGCACAGAAATCTCTTGTATATGATGAAAAATCTGAAAGGGAAATTAAGGAAACACTCCCATTTACCATTGCCAGAAAAAGATTAAAATGCCTAGGAATAAACCTACCTAGGGAGACAAAAGACCTGTATGCAGAAAACTATGAAACACTGATGAAAAAAATTAAAGATAATACAAACAGATGGAGAGATATACCATGTTCTCGGATTGGAAGAATCAATATTGTGAAAATGACTATACCACCCAAAGCAAACTACAGCTTCAATGCAATCCCTATCAAATTACCAATGGCATTTTTTCAGAACTAGAACAAAAAAATCTTAAAATATGTATGGAGAAACAAAAGACCCCGAATAGCCAAAGGAGTCTTGAGGGAAAAAAATGGAGCTGGAGGATTCAGACTCCCTGACTTCAGACTATACTACAAAGCTACAGTAATCAAGACAATATGGTACTGGCACAAAAACAGAAATATAGATCAATGGAACAGGATAGAAAGCCCAGAGATAAACCCACGCACCTATGGTCAACTAAACTATGACAAACGAGGCAAGGATATACAATGGAGAAAAGACATTCTCTTCAATAAGTGGTGCTGGGAAAACTGGAGAGCTACATGTAAAAGAATGAAATTAGAACACTCCCTAACACCGTACACAAAAATAAACTCAAAATGGTTTAGAGACCTAAATGTAAGACTGGACACGATAAAACTCTTAAAGGAAAACATAGGAAGAACACTCTTTGACATAAATCACAGCAAGATCCTTTTTGATCCACCTCCTAGAGTAATGGAAATAAAAACAAAAATAAACAAATGGGACCTAATGAAACTTAAAAGCTTTTGCAAAGAAAAGGAAACTACGAACAAGACGAAATGCCAACCCTCAGAATGGGAGAAAATTTTTCCAAACGAAACAACAGACAAAAGAGTAATCTCCAAATTATACAAGCCCCTCATACAGCTCAATATCAAAAAAACAAACAATCCATTCCAAAAATGGGTAGAAGACCTAAATAAACATTTCTCCAAAGAAGACCTACAGATGAACAAGAAGCACATGAAAAGCTGCTCAACATCACTAATTATTAGAGAAATACAAATCTAAACTACAGTGAGGTATCACCTCACACCAGTTAGAAAGAGCATCATCAGAAAATCTACAAACAACAAAGGTTGGAGAGGGTGTGGAGAAAAGGGAACCCTTTTGCACTGTTGGTGGGAATGTAAATTGACACAGCCTCTATGGAGAACAGTATGGAGGTAACTTAAAAAACGAAAAATAGAATTACCATATGATCCAGCAATCCCACTACTGGGCATATACCCAGAGAAAACCATAATTCAAAAAGACACATGCACCCCAGTGTTCACTGCAGCAGTATTTACAATAGCTAGGTCATGTAAGCAACCTAAATGCCCATCAACAGACAAATGGATAAAGAAGATGTGGTACATATATACAATGGAATATTACTCTGCCATAAAAAGGAATGAAATTGGGTCATTTGTAGAGACGCAGATGAATCTAGAAACTGTCGCACAGAATGAAGTCAGAAAGAGAAAAGCAAATATCATATATTGACACATATATGTAAAACCTAGAAAAATGGTACAGATGAACTGGTTTGCAGAGCAGAAATGGAGACACAGATGTAGAGAACAAACATATGGACACCAAGCGGGGAAAGTGGTGGTGGGGGCGGTGGTGGTGTGATGAATTGGGAAATTGGGATTGACATATATACACTAATATGTATAAAATTGATAACTAATAAGAACCTGTTGCACAAAAAATTAAATTAAATAAAGCACTTGGAGGGAAAAAGAAAAAAGAATGTGTACTTGTTTGATTTAACCTTAATACATATTCTTTACAACATAGATGCAGGATTTACTTTTAGAAGATATGTACATATACAATTAAAGCAGTGATTTATATTTTACATTTTAAGATTAGTTTTCAGCTTCATCATGAAACTGAATGATGAATTTTTTATTTAATGTATCAAAGAGTTTTTATTTTATGTATCAAAGAGTTTTATCAAAATTTTATGTATTTCAGCTAACTGAAATAAATCCTTTCATGATCACTTGGAAATATATGGAACTAAGGCCACTATCTTATTGGTGTCAAAAGCATGATTATTTCAGGGTTTCAAATCTGAGTGACTGGGAGCCATTCCCATGCCCTAAAATCTATCAGGGTCACCAAATCTAATCTCTATTGCATGCTTTCACAGTGCTAATAGTGCCCCATACTTGGCCTTTTTTGCCTCACAGTTGGGTTAAGGCAAGAGCTTTCTAGCTGCTCTCTCTGCCTCTAAAACATTTTCTACACTGCTAGCAAAACCTCTCTTGAAAAATATCCCTTTGCACATGTCCTGTCTCCCCACTCAGAAACCATCAGTGGTTCCCTACTGCTCACAGTGGCTTTATCTTGGTATTAAGGAGTTTTACGATCTGAACCTAGTGTGTTTCAACATCCTCAACCACTACTCCCTAATATGAAATTCTTGCCCCCTAAACAAACTGCTGCAATTACTGCCTCCCTCATATGACAATATTTCCATTTCTGTCTCTGCACCTTAACACTATTCATTAACAATGCAGAGAATTCCATTCTTTTCCTTGAGTTCCAGTTTTCCTTCACCATCTTGTTCAAGTCCTACCTTTTTCAAAAAGTTTTCTTCAACTACCTTAGCTCACAATGACCTTTTTATTACTTTAAAAAATTTATTTATTTAAAAATCTCCCCCCAGATTTATTGAGACATAATTGACATATAACATTGTGTAAGTTTAAGGTGTTCAACATGTTGATTTGATGCACTTATATATTGCGAAATGATTACCAAAGTAGCATCAGTTAACACCTCCATAACCTCACATAACTACCATTTCTTTTTGTGGTGAGAACATTTAAGATCTACTCTCCTAGCAAAATTCAAGTGTATGATACAGTATCACTGACGACAGTCACCATGCTGTACATTAGATCTCCAGAACTTATTCGTCTTATAACTGGAATTGTTTACCCTTTGACCAACATCTTCCCATTCCTGCCCCCACCTGGCCTAGCCCCTAGAAACCACCATTCTACTCTGTTTTATGAGTTTATCTTTTTAAGATTCCACATATAAGTGAGATCATACAGTATTTGTCTTTTTCTGATTTATTTCACTTAGCATAATGCCCTCAAGTCCACCCACATTGTTCCAAATGGGAGGATTTCCTTCTTTCTCATTGCTGAATTATATGTATATATATATATTATATATATGTTATAAATATGTATATATATATAATATATATATATATATCACATCTTCTTTATCCATCAGTGTTAGCAGACACTTAGGTTGTTTCCATATCTTGGCTATTGTGAATAATGCAGCAATGACCATGGGAATGCAGACAGATATCTCTTCAAGACTCTGATTTTATTTCCTTTGGATATATATCCAGAAGCGGGATTTCTGGATCAAAAGGTAGTTCTATTTTTAATTTTCTGAGGAACCTCCATACTGCTTTTCATAGTGGTTGAACCAATTTATTTTCCCACCAACAATGCACACCAGTTTCTTTATCTCTGCAGCCTCACCAACAATTATTACTTCTTGTCTTCTTGATGACAGCCATTCTAACCGGTGTGAGGTGGCATCTCACTGTGGTTTTGATTTGCATTTCCCTGATGACTAGTTATGTCAGGCATATTGTCATTTGCACATTTCTGGAAAAATGTCTATTCAGTTCTTTTGCCCATTTTTAAATTGGATATATATATATATATTGCTATTGAGTTGCATCAATTCATTATATATTTGGGGGATTAACCCCTTAACAGATATATGATTTGCAAATATTTTTTCCCATTCCGTAGGTTGCCTTTTCATTTTGTTGATTGTTTCTCACCAAACAATGAGCATTTATGCTATTTTTATTTAGAGCAAAATTATCTACATGCTAAATTAAGTGAACATATCTTTGAATCTTACAAATCTAAGGTAAGGTTTTTTGTTTTAAATTCAAGCCCCGTTAATATGAAAAGAAACTAAAATATTGGCTTTTGTAGTTAATTTATTCAGCCATTTCCTTTACAGATTGGAAAAGATGAGTTCCTACTTTTTTAACTCCCAATTGATTTATTCTATTTAGAATGAACAGATAATGAATAAGCAAACACCCTCTTTATACTTAGAGATAAAAGCATTGCTTTTAAAAGCTAGATTAACATTTTAATGGTTTTTAATAACCCTCCTGCTTAAGTGCATCCCCCTCCACTTGGTATGACTTTCTTTAAAACCTCATCAGTAAACATAGATTCCTGAATGAGTTATCCCTAACCCTGAAATTTCTTACTTTTATATGAAGGGATGACAGTAAAATATCCGTATCACAAGTAACTCCTTTTCTTCAGCAGTTGAGGACTTGGTAAGAAAATGAGTATGAGGTAGCATAGCATCAGCTGTGACCTATTAAGCTCTCCCAACAACTTAAATGATAATATAATGAAATCTGTGAGCATTAACATATTAAAATGTATTTTTGTATAGACTTCTTACACAATGCATTTTAATACACTTTAGAGCCCAATTTGAAAGCTGATTTCTCCACCTAAATTACCCTTACTCACCCTATTCTGTCTTCATTTGTACCATTAGAATATGAAAGCATATTTAATTCACTGCTGTGAAATAAAAGAACTTGAGATATTCAGAGATATTTTATTTAGTTAGGCTTCTAATCTAGGCAAAAGCCTTCAGTGAAACAAATAATTAGTGTTGGGAATAGAAAGCTAAACAGAAATTCAATACATGAATTTGCTATTTTTATTCTTAGTCTTTAGCCATTACAAATGGACTCACAAGAATGGAAGATGACCGTAACATCAATGCTGTGGCCGGTCTTAAACTACCAGTTCCTACTGAAGAAGCCCCACATTACACTAGTCATCATACAGTTCATACAACATCATGGTCCACATTCCAGAAGATTAAGGCAAGACAACAAAAGCTTCCCACACCATCTTTTATGAATAGTGAAAGAAAATACACCAGATTCCTTTAACAGTCCACATACCACTGGGTCAGGTAGACCTTAAAAGTCACCTAAATCAAAGCCCCATCTGAAGAGTATGCTCACTACCTCCTGAAAGTAGTCATCACATTCCATGCTCACCTATGTTGAGATAAACTTTCTTTCCCTATAGCTTCTGCCATATAATAGACATCTAATTCCTCTGTCTTTTAAGCCTTTGAGATAAAGACAGAAATCATGCCACCTCTTCCCAGTCTTTTCTTTTTTAGGGTAAACAACCCGATTCCTTTAACCTTTTCTGCAACTCCACTTTCCTAATAATAATAGCTCTAATTTCTTTAGTTCTAGGTGATGTTACACAGTAGAAATGGTAACTTTAATCTCTGTGCTTTAGTAGAAAACAACTGCTTCTTTTAAGAAGAAACTTTTTCTACCGTCTCTTCATACACCTCCCTCATTCCTTATCCAACATTGTCTTCTTTCTTTCCTTCCCCTTTCTTCTTTATTCTTTAACTGGCCATCATATAAAAGTGAAGAACATTTAAATTATTTGTTTTAAATTTTAAAAATCAGGTGAGTTTGTCCTTGGGTAGGTTTTATGAGGCACTTATATTTGGAACCTGAAAAAGTCGAACTCATAGAATAGAGAGTAGAATGATGGTTGTCAGGGGCTTTGGGGTGAGGAAAATGGGGAGATGTTGGTCAAAGGTACAAACTTAATGTTATAAGATGAGTAAGTTCCAGAATCAAATGTACAGCATGGTGCCTATAGGTAATGAAACTGTATTATACACTTGAAAGTTGGTAAGAGAGTAGATCTTAAATGTTATCACATAAAAGAAATGGTAATTACATGAGGTGATGGATGTGTTAATTAACCTTATTGTGAATCATTTTGCAATATATATGTGTATCAAATCATCACATTGTATATCTCAAACTTATACAACATTAAATGTCAATTATATCTCAATAAAACTGGAAGAAATAATATGTGATTTGCTCTGGAGAATACTGTAGCAACTTGATATTGTTTGCAGAGGAGCTCTCGTTTATAGGAATGTCAGAGACACAATAATACAAACATCAGAATAAGAAAGTGTTCTGGACATGTTGCCTGTCATACATAATCTGAGGTTTGAAGACAAATGCTGTCAAAATAGAATCAGGTTCATTCTTTCCAGTGTTACCTTTTGTATCCAAATATGGAGCACCTCAAATGGCTCATTTACCTTAAAAAAGGCTCTTATAAACATCTAACTCATTCTCAGTATCTAATACCTACCTGCTCAATTAAACAGCAGCTATCCTAGGTGCACTAAAACTGCTAACGTAGTTTTAAAGATGAAGTGTCAGAGTTGTAGATGATCCTTCCCACTTACATTATAATTCTTACTTGCCTGATTTCGTAGGTCTGGTTTTATATCTTCCAGACTCAAATCTGCAAATAGATAGACAGACAGATATACAGATATCGATATGTGGCTTCTAGTAACTACTTTTTGACCATGTTCACAAAGTACTAGAGGCATACTAGACACGTACTTAGATAAATTTTTTGATCAAGAATTATTATGAAACAGGTAGTCATATGCTGGTAAATGTTTAACTACCAGCTTGAGGGGTGAGGAGGCCTGATTTGTTGCCTTTGCTAATTTCTACAGGATAAATACTCCAACCACGGCTAATTTCAAGCTGCCAATCACTGTACATGAACTTGTCACTGAACATAAGCTTGGAGTTGGGAAGCGATGTGCACAACTGGTTGTCATGAGCTGATGCAAGCCAACTCCAATACACCACTGGATACAGGCTGGAAATAAATTAGAACAGGTCCCTCTCCACCCAACTCCACTCCCAGGGGAAAGAAAGTCATCCCCAAGACATTTTGTCTTGTTACCTTCACAGGTAGACAACACAAAAGACAGATTAAAACAAAGAGATATCCCATAAAGATGTGGCACATATATACAATGGAATATTACTCAGCCCTCAAAAAGAAACGAAATTGAGTTATTTGTAGTCAGGTGGATGGACCTAGAGACTGTCATACAGAGTGAAGTAGGTCAGAAAGAGAAAAATAAATACCATATGCTAACACATATATATGGAATCTAAAAAAAAAGGTTCTGAAGAACCTAGGGGCATGACAGGAATAAAGACGCAGACGTAGAGGATGGACTTGAGGACACAGGGAGACGGAAGGGTAAGCTGGGACGAAGTGAGAGAGTGGCATGGACATATATACACTACCAAATGTAAAATAGATAGCTAGTGGGAAGCAGCTGCATAGCACAGGGAGATCAGCTGGGTGCTTTGTGACCACCTAGAGGGGTGGGATAGGGAGGGTGGGAGGGAGACGCAAGAGGGGGGAGATATGGGGATATATGTCTATGTATAGCTGATTCACTTTGTTATACAGCAGAAACTAACACACCATTGTAAAGCAATTATACTCCAATAAAGATGTTAAAAAAACAAAGAGATATTTCATACAATTGGTGCATATAGTTTATTAATTATGTAATGGAGAAAACAGTATGTCCCATACCACATCTTTAGTGAGGAGATAAGATTAGAGAAAGAAAACCACAAAGACAATGATGAAAACAAGGGTTGGAGACAGGTTTAAGTTACTTGGATCTTTCAGCTTGTAAAAGAGAAGGTTGTAGTGTAGAGAAAGAAGGTGGGTGGGTTTGTAGAAAGAAAAATCATTCTTAATAGGAAGGGTTTTAAACCTGTTCTGGATGAGATAAAAGGAGGAGGAGGCATATGACTAGCTAATAATCTCCAATGAGGATAGAAAAAGAAAATGTGGCTTAAACTGCAGTGGAAGGTATTTGAGGTACTATGTTGAAAGAGGTGACAGAGTTGTTGTAGGAATACAGTATGCACCATGCAAAGTTCCAAGTACTACATCATTTCAAAGACACCCATTCTGTTGCTGTGTTACAGGTATCCAGTAGAAGTTAAAACAGTCATGCTGATTACCATACAATTGACCATATAACTAACCAACTCACTATAGGCTTGCAAGAGTAAGAAAGAAGGGAATTCCCTGGTGGTCCAGTGGTTAGGACTCCACGCTTCTACTGCAGGGAGCTACTGCCGGGGTTCAATCCATGGTCGGGGAACTAAGATCCTGCAAGCAGCATGGCACAGCCAAAAAAATGTATAACAAAAGAGTAGGAAAGGAAATGGAAGTCTAGATTAGTATTATCATAAAATGCTACCAACTTGCTGTGCAATTTCAAGTCAGTCTCTTGTTTCTTGATAATCTGATTTCTTCTTAAAAATAGCAGACTTTCGGGCTTCCCTGGTGGTGCAGTGGTTGAGAGTCTGCCTGCTGATGCAGGGGACACGGGTTCGTGCCCCGGTCCGGGAAGATCCCACATGCCGCCGAGCGGCTGGGCCTGTGAGCCATGGCCGCTGAGCCTGCGCGTCCGGAGCCTGTGCTCCGCAACGGGAGAGACCAAAACAGTGAGAGGCCCGCGTACCGCAAAAAAAAAATAAATAAATAAAAATAATAAAAAAATAATAGCAGACTTTAAATAATAGTAATACCTTCTATCTCACAGATAAAATGGCTTATGATGGCTTCTGCTTTTAGTGGTTCTCTTGCCTACCAGGCAACTGTGAAATGATAAATTAAGCTGAAGTCACTTAGGGCAACAAACCACTGTAGGAAAGCAGTGTTACTTTAAGGTTTTTGTCATCCTAGCCTTACAAAGAAGCAGAAAATCTCATCTTTACCACAGCCCCTGAAATTTTCCCCCATCTAATCTCCTCTTTCCTCATCTGTGCTATGGAGTCAACAGCCAACAATACCCATTAGGGGCTATATTTTCTCTTACGCACCTAAAACTAAAACAGCTTATGATTTACAACACCTGCACATACTGAGAATCGACCTTGCACAGTTACCTAGGAAAGGTAACACATGATAGGTCTAGACAGGACAGAAATTAATTTCCCCCAATCTTCTACACATTCCAATAGTCCTATATGCCAGCAAACACAAGAACTGTCTTTTTTAATGTCCCTTACACTGACCAGATTCTCATTTTGGCTACTTAAGAGGGAAGTACATATTAATTACCTCCTAACACAAACAGACTATATAATTATTGTTTCTTGCTTTTGTCACATTCCACAGTTCAGCCAATCCAAAAGAAAGGTAAACAGAAGAAGAATTTCTTTACTGTTTTTTCCTGCCCCTCTTTCTACCATTTCTGCATTTTTTTCAAAAGTACTTTTCTATCTACAAAGGTAAAAATGCAAACACCAGGGAAGGACTGTGCAGACTACTGTGAAGAAAGCAAAACAAGAGTATCAGTGCAGGTCTGAAAATGAAAGGGTCAGGTTATCAGAGTGGTCATCCATGGGGGCAATGATGGGGGCAATGATTACATGTAACCATCCATTCAGGTTTTTATAAGAGGAAGAAATAAATGAGACATTGAAAGAAAAAAATAAACCCTGAGCTCATGAGAAAGCCACAGTGATTCCTTATTTAAATAGCAAAGCACACAGTTATAGTCTATAAATATGTATGTGTAAATATATGTGTGTGTGTTTTCCGAATGACTGGTGAAAAAGAAGAGAGTGGTAACCACTGTAGATAGAAGAAGTAATCAAAACAGGTCCCAAATAGCAAATACCTTACAAGCCTTGGACCTGAAAGAAAAACTAGTTTCGGTCCAGAATAAACTGGAATCTGAGTAAGTATAAATTTTAATGAAAAATAATAAAAAATGGAACCCAGAAAACCCTGACGTTTTGATGTAGGTGCATGTGTATGTACAATGTGCTAAAACCTGTATATGGTTGAACATGGTCCCTACAATCTGTGTGATAACTAACCAGATTGAACATGGGGAAAGCAAAAGCTAACAGAACACCGAATTTTTTATTTAAAAGCATTTTAAATTTTTTTACAAAGGATAATCTTATGATACTAGATATTAAGTTAAATATAAAATTCATTTAAAACAACAGAATCAAAGTGGAGTAATTTTACCTTAAATTTGTTTTTCAAAGCAAGTTTTGAAAACATGCAATAGTATCTTTTGATTAACATTTTATTATTCTCCCAATGAAGATTTCTCTATATCTGAAATGGTCACGCCTATCAGCCAGTTTGCCAATGGGCTGTTCCTTGGATAGGTGCTGTTAACAACACATGGCAACAATGCATGGGTGTACTCTGAAAGTTCCAGACAGTGTACACAACTTTTGCTCTGCTCCAGGATCCTTACTTTTCTTTTAACTGTTGGGTTTTTAAGGCTCTGCCTTAAGCTCTCAGTCATGCTGAAACTGAAGAGTTCTCCCCACCAAACTGCAACCTACCATATCTGGGTGTAAAGCAAACAGGGTTTTCATACATCATTTAGTATCATCCTCATATATCATTATGATATAAAGAGAACATGGATGGCAAAAATTTAAATAAAAACCTGCAAATATGTACAAGTATAAACCTAAAGTTTTAATTCTTCTGTATAGTTTTATGATAAAATTCTAGTAACCTGCTCAATCCTTACTTAGGATATAAATAATTATCCTCCTTTTCTTGAAGAAGTGCAGCTATTGTCACTATGAGCTAAGTCCAGTTGCCATTAAAAATAACTATTCAGGAAAAATAAACATGTATTCCCTACCATGTGATAATCTCACTCACTGAGTTATTATAGATCAGTCTTATCTCTTCTCAGCACCTTGTGCCATTTAGAACAGTTGACATAATTTGCCTCCCATTGTTCTTTATTTCTCTTAACCTAATTAGACTAAAAACCAGGTGGTGGCAAGGAGCTGGGATCCTGTTCATCTTGCATTCCCCACAGAGCTTTTCATATAGTAGGTATTCGATGCCAGTTAAGAATGACCCTTCGGGTCCTCTCCTAGAGATCTGAGAGAACTACACCAGCTCCACACTCTTCTTTGGGCGGTATCACTGAGGAAGCCTTCTAACTATAACTCTGTAGCGTTTTTCATTGCTCTACCTGGGATTTTAAATCATCATCATTAATGAAGGCTCTCAAAACTAAGGGCTTCTGTTTGGGGTTTTCAATACCTTCGCCCACAACACTTACCTCAAGAGAATAAAGAATAGTTGCTTGCAGTAAACTTCCTCAACTCCCCTGGCGCGCCTCATGAGCACCTAATACAGGGGTGGGGGTCTAGAGAGGAGAGACTAAGGAGACTTCTCATTCACAGATGACTTGCCTGATTTCTCTTTAAGTCAGCTAACGAGCCTTGGTTACTCATCTAAACCAAAATGCCTTCTCTATACTTTGGCTGTAACTACATAGAAGCTCCAAAACATTTTGGAAGAGGTGCTACTAATGATTTGGTAGTTATTAGATCTATGATTCAACTCAATAATTCAACAAGCATTTTCAGAATGCCTCCTATGTACAAGGTGAGGTAAGAAGGAATACAAACACAAGAGACTAGGATATCACCTTAACTGTGTCTAGTAATACATCCTGCACCATTTTTTCAGCAAAACCAGTTGGACATGAATGTTTTAAATGGGCCAGGGCTTGCCCTGATTGGTTAGAGATTGGCAGATATAGCAATTGGGGTAGCTAAATAAATAAACTAACTAAATAAACCCTACCAGGGCAGCTATTTGTAAAGATAATTAATGGTAATCTATTATTAACTATTGTTAACTATCAAGTGATTAAGTGCTCCCTGGCTACAGGAAACAGGATCCCTGAATTAGATTTTATTTAATTGAGTATCTACTATGTGCATGACTAGGTAATTAGCGCTGACAGGGGGGAACTACAGAGAGAAGTAGAAGCCATGATAAATAAGGATGATCAAATCATAATTTTCCCTATGGTATAAAATAGAGGCCACACCCCTTGCTCACCACTAATATGCTATGCCTTGTTTCTCTCCTTCAGGAAATGAACAATCTCCTGTGAAGATACACATGGATCAAAAGTAAACAAAAAAAAAAGTGCTGTTCCCCCCCCCCAAAAAAAGCAAATTCTCAATTGAGACACTGTTCAAATAATTCACATTCCATGCTCTTCTTTGGGGCAAGGGCTAGAAACCCCAATCAAGAGATTCAAGCATGTTAGTATACAACAAATATAGATCAAGAGCTCAAGATATATTGGAAGGGTGGGGGAATGAAGGAGATAGCGAGCAAAAGAGAAAGGAAAAGTGAAGATGCTAAGCATATGGGCCTATATGGCCAGTCAGCTAACAAATGAATCATGTTCTACTGTTTCCAGTATACATAGCGCTATTCCAACATCATACAAACTCACTTGTGATGTAATTCAAGAATTCAAGTAGACAATGTATTTGACCACTGACAAAAACTGAGTTTCTTCCTAAAAGTGAGTCATAATTTGCCTTAAAAATAAAGAATAACAATTTAAAGGGGAAAAAAACTATACACCAAATCCCCTAAACCCTAATTATGACCTTCTTTCTCAAAGCATTTCCAATTAGCAGCTCCTAAGAACAGTATAACAGAAGAAGAGACACCAAGCTCATTTCATTATGCAACTGAATCTTTCCCCACAATTTGTAGAAAGATTCCTTACTGGCAGTGATTTAGTTACCCACCTAATGCTTACTTAATGTAAGTGTTTTCAGAAAACCTGCTATGAGAATTTTCAAATAGAAACAATCAGCACCCATTGTAATTAGCATCTTCTTTCCCAAAGCTAGAGGCTCTATTTTGCCAAAACCATTGATTCTCCTCCCAGCCACTCTCAATTGCTTCAGCTGCTAGCTAAAGGGCCCAGCTTTATAGGGTGAAACCATATTCAATTTTTTCTTGTTTTTTATGGAAGAATAGTTGATTTACAATATTATATTTAGTTTCGTGTGTATAGCATACTGATTCAGTATTTTTACAGATCATATTCCATTAAAAGTAAGATAATGGCTATAATTCCCTGCGCTATACAATATATCCTTGTTGCTTATTTATTTTATACATAGTAGTTTGTATCTGTTAATCCCATACCCCTAATTTGCCCCTCCCCCCTTTGGTAACCACTAGTTTGTTTTCTATACCTGTGAATCTGTTTCTGTTTTGCATATACATTCATTTGTATCATTTTTTAGATTCTACATATAAGTGACAACATACAGTATTTGTCTTTTTCTGTCTTATTTCACTAAGCATAATATTCTCTAGGTCCATCAGTGTTGCTACAAATGGCAGAATTTCATTCTTTTTTATGGCCAAGTAACATTCCATTATCTATATACTACATCTTCTTTAACCATTTGTCTGTTGGAAACCATCTTCAATTTTATCTACCACTATCTTCCCTTCACACCTTAAAACAAACCCCATTACCCGGGCAGATAGAACAAATAATAAGCATACCCATCACTGTATAGGACTTAGTCAAAAGACCCCTCACCTCACTTAAGGGACATACTCCATTCTGTTTTCAGTCCATCCAAATTCTACTTGAATTTTAAGGCCCAGTGTGAGTTCCACCTCCATCACAAAACCTTCTCAAGACCATTTTAGCCTACGGATATTCCACTTATGGACTATTTTACTAGCTGTCTGTACCACTCATTTCTCCCTTATCATATACTATGTAGTATTATTACCTGTTTTGAGAGTATCCTGTCTAGAAATTCTATGTTAGGATGACAGAAGGACCTGAGGGTGCTTGGCCTGGAAGAGAGATATTTCAGGGGCACATGGAGTAGACATATTTTTAAATAATTTAAGTTTTGTCATATAGAAGAAGAATTAAAAATTAATCTTTGTTGTAATCTATAAACCGACACAACTGTACACAAATAAACTATGGCATACAGTTAAAAACAATTAATCTTTGCTGCTCCAGAAGGTAGAGTTTGAAGGGCTACACAAGCAAGTTATAAACATTTATCGTGGACTCACTATGCTCCATATACTAAATTGGGCACCTGCCCACATCTTGTCTCATTTAACTATAGAAGGATTCTCTAACAATATAACTGGGTAACAATGGAACAGTATGTTTTACAGAATAATCAGCTCTTTTCATCAGAACTGTTGGAGGTAAGAATCCCGTGAGAGGGGCTGAGGGGTGAGGGTATGGGACTAGAAGATTCAAAATGTCTCATTTCAATGCTGATATTATATGGGGTATGCCCATGAAGTTATGCAACAAATTTGTCTTTAGAAAGCAAATCCAAGTGCATGAGCACATATGTATTTCTACTTCAGAGAAGCCACCCTAGAAAACTTGAACTTGGCTCCAAATGATGAAGCCGCTCCACTCTCAAAGGATAAAGACCTGTCATCTTAGAGTAGATTCTAAGCAATATGCTGCAGGCTCTGGAGACAATCTCCAGGGAGGAGTGCCCAAAACACTCTTAAGCAATGGCAGTTTTGTGAGAATAATATGTTTCCTAAAGTGACCAATTTGGAAGGGGGAAATATGCATTTGCGTACGTAACTGTTGGTTTTTTTAAAAAGAAAATATCAATTACTTTATAATCACAGCCCATATACCTTGTCTCTCCACCTCAATTATAAGTGCCTGTTGGCAAGGACACTTTCAAGGTGGCAGTGTGCGCAGTCTGTTAACACCCCCTTCATAGATCTTAAAAGGTATCCATGTCAACTCAAGGTTATGAGTTAATTAGTAATAGTAACAATAGTAATAAGAATAACATGATATAAAATTAAAATTTCAGTACATACTATGTGTAAGACACTTGCTGAGCATATATATTCATCTCATGCATTAAATGGCTCTTTAGTGAACTGAATGGTCAGGAAACTCAGAGGCTTAACTGACTCCTCCCCATTTCTCCAACTGAATTGCTCAGTTCTAAGGCTGAATCATTTCTTTTCCTTTAATCACTGATAACAGCTCATGTCTGGTCTGGACTGCTTATTTACCAATTTTATTCTGCATTCCTATAGACAAAAGCCTTTCCTTCTGAATAACATTCAAAGGTTATGATTATTCCCTGTGCCTTATTTTTCTCCTGTGGTCAAAAAAATGTGTCCTTATTTATTTTTAAAAAATGATAATTACTTTTAGCAAAACTACTGGCTGGGAGGGTAATTAAAACAAATGACCTACTCCTCCATGATAAAAATACCAAATTCAAGCCAGCTGACAAAGAAGCCAGATGCTTCATATTGGGCCCATGTCCTCAAAATACCATGGACTTGAAGCACATTAATAATTGTATTAGTTTTCTATAGCTACTATAACAAATACTGCAAACGTGGTGGCATAAAACAACAGCAACTTATTTATTTATTTTTAATTAATTAATTAATTTTTGGCTGCATTGGGTCTTTGTTTCTGCGTGCAGGCTTCCTCTGGTTGTGGCAAGCGGGGGCTACTCTCTGTTGCGGTGCACAGGCTTCTCATTGCAGTGGCTTCTCTCATTGTGGAGCATGGGCTCTAGGTGCGTGGGCTTCAGTATTTGTGGTGTGCGGGCTCAGGAGTTGTGGCTTGCGGGCTCTAGAGCACAGGCTCAGTAGTTGTGGTGCACAGGCTTAGTTGCTCTGTGGCATGTGGGATCTACCTGGACCAGGGCTTGAACCTGTGTCCCCTGCCTTACCAGGCGGATTCTTTTTTTTTTTTTTGCGGTACGTGGGCCTCTCACTGTTGTGGCCTCTCCCGTTGCGGAGCACAGGCTCCGGACGCGCAGGCTCAGCGGCCATGGCTCACAGGCCCAGCCGCTCCGCGGCATGTGGGATCTTCCCGGACCGGGGCATGAACCCGTGTCCTCTGCATCGGCAGGACGACTGTCAACCACTGCGCCACCAGGGAAGCCCACCAGGCGGATTCTTAACCACTGCGCCACCAGGGAAGTCAAACAACAGCAATTTATTCCCTCACAGTTCAAGAGGCCAGAAGTCTAAAATCAAGGTGTCAGCAGGGCACACTTTCCTCTGGAGGCTCCAGAGGAGAGTCCATTTCTTGCAGCTTCTGGTGGCTGATGCCATTCCTTGGCTTGTGGCTGCATCTTTCTCTGCTCATCTTCACATTACCTTCCCCTCCACATGTCTCTTTTCCTCTGTGTGCCTGTGTTATCTTCCCTTGCTTCTTTCTTATAAAAGGACACATGTTGATAGCATCTGGGCCCACCGAGATAATCCAGGGTGATAACCTCATTTTGAGATTCTTAATTACGCCTACAAAGACTCTTTTTTTCCTCTTTTTTGACTTGTATTATTAAATAAATTGAATTTTTAGTCTAAAACCTTCCCACAAAGAAAACTAGAGACCCAGTTGAACTCTACCAAATAATTAAGAAATAATGCCAATTGTAAATGATTCTTCCAGAAAATAGAAGAGGAAAGACTATTTCCCAACTCATTTTATGAGACCAGTATTATCTTGGTAGCAAACTAGCCAAGGATATTACAAGAAAAATAAATGACCAACTAATATCCCTAATGAACATAGATGGAAAAATCCTCAACTTAATATTAGAAAAGTAAATCTAGTAACATACAAAAAGGATAATAAATCCTGACAAATGTGAAGCTGGTTCAGTACTTAAAATCAATCAATATAAATCACAATGTTAACAGACTAAAGAAGAAAAACCATAAGACCACCTCAGTAGAGGCAGATTAAAAAAATGGACAAATCCAATAAGACTCTTATTTTCTTTTCTTTTTTTTTTTTTTTAAACATCTTTATTGGGGTATAATTGCTTTACAATGGTGTGTTAGTTTCTGCTTTATAACAAAGTGAATCAGCTATACATATACATATGTTCCCATATAAGACTCTTATTTTCAAATAAGGTAACATTCACACGTTCTGGGGATTAGGATGTAAATGATCTTCTTGAGGACTACTATTTAACCCACTACAATAACCAATCCTTAAAAAATAAAGACACATCAACATCTCATAAAAAGTTCAAAATAGCAAAAAGAAAACTAATAAGGAAGTCTTCGTTAAAAAACAACTGAACATTTAAAAATGGTAGTAATTGTTAATATGCTTACAAAGACAATAGGGATATTAGTTGAATAGGCAAATGGGCACAAATTTCATTTTTTCAACCACATCTACCTATAAAGATAGTACAACTTACAATGTAACTATTTTAAAGCAAAAAAATATAAGCCTATAAAACTACAGACTTTTAATGAGATATTAACTTGAGAATGAAAGATGCTAGGCATAAGTATGGAAAACAGGAAGAAGGCAGGGCATCTTTGCTCCAGAGATATCTTTAAAAACAGGTGATAGTCTCATCCATTTGGGATTAAGGTGGGGTGTCTTCGACCCACCTTGATGATGATGACACACCAACCCAAGGATTCTAGTAGTAACACTTCCATTCCACAGTTCTAATTAATATAGGCACTGATTTACTCCTTTTGGAGTATTCAGAAAACACAGGAATGTGCTAAATGCTATAGGGCAGTGGTCTTAAAACTGTGGCCTGTATCAGGAAGATTTTTCAGTGAATAAGGAAGCAGTGATAGTTTCAAGGGAATCCACTGGAAGATATTTAACTTGCATCTGTATTCTTTCCTAAAACTGAACTGCCTTAGAAAGAATCTGAAAAAGAAGTCTCCTTTAATTACGGGCCCTTCCCCATCTTTATTAAAGAAACGTATACTTCTCACCTCTTCTGAATCGTAATTCATGCAAAGTCCCAGGGTATAAAAACCTCCAGGGCACTAAATAAAGGAATAATTCCAAATATCAGTGTGGGTGTTGAAAAAGTCAATTATTCTATCAACTGTGTAACTGGCAAGGCAGATAGCATCTAATTCTTTAAACAAAATTAAAGAAGGATGTTCAGCTTATAAATCATTAAAATAATTTTGATAATAGATCATTGTAATTTGTGGCAAATAACTTGAAAGGAGTTCAAAGAATTGGGTAATATTGATAAACAAAAGTTCTATTCCCATTCCATTACATGAGCAAAATTATGATCACTTATATCTTAAAAAAATGAAGAAAACTGATGCTAAACCTGTCATACTCTGCCAATAATTAATATTGATCCATAGATATATCAACTAATAAAAAAAGTCCTATCCATTTCATTGATATTTTGCCATTAAAGTTTCATAATTTTAATGAAGACTCATTCCAGAAGACTTTTAACCCTTATGGATTTAGGGTCTCAGGAAAAAAAAATTTAAGTATATATATGTATACATATAGTTCAAAACAGCTTGTGATACAGTACACCTTGAGAGGTAAAAGGACTATAGACATTTAGACAAACAAGAACAGCATCGTCTGCATTACCAAGGAAAGCTTCACTGAAGCATAGTTCAGTTTTTCAATACAATTCGGTTATTCAATATTGAGGCATTCAACATTTAGCACCTACTGTATCAAGGCACCATCACTTAGCACCATGTAAGGTTTAAAAATGAACAAGACAAGGTCTCCATCTTCTCAGAGTGTATAATTTGGTTAACTAGGATAAGAATGGTAAAGGTTTCAATATTAAGAGGTGAAAGATGAGTAGTCCACAGATGGATAGAATAGTATGGGCGGGGGACGGGGAGGGGAAGAGGCAGAAAAAGGCAAGAACATAGTCAATGAAGAACAAGTCATCCAAAAGCAGGATACCTGACATTTAACCATTTAGAAGTGTTATAAAAATGGAAGGTTTCAAACTGAAGCACGTAACCACTGAGATCTCTAAAGCATAATGGATACAGTGCTGAGAAATACTAAGTTAAAGTTACAGAATTCTGTTAGATAGCAAATTTGTATTGAATCAACCAAAAATAGATAATGATTAAAAATTAATTTTAAAAGGCATTTTTACACAAATAAAAAATGGACTAATTTAAACAAGATTTTTACTGGTTAAGATAATTTAGGAAGGAACAGGCAGGCTATGGTAACATGAGTAAGCAGATTATGGAAGTCTCCAGACCCAAGGCAGTCATAAGCTTCAGGCCATAAACGTGTGTGTATACTGGGGGGAGGCAGGTAAGACAACGAAGGGGTGGAAAAAATATTGGGAGGGCTAGGTTATGCATCACCGGCAAAGGGTCTGATGTGTTGTCCACTAGAAAATAACCACTTCAAATTAATATTTGGGGAGTAGAATATTCCAGAAGATAATTGAGGGGCAAAAAATGAAGGCAGAGAGATTTCTCTCGTAGACTTTCCCATCATGACAAATTTTAGTTTTTTTAGGAAAGCTGTCAGACATTCATAACACTAATTGATTTTCACAAAGACGTGCATAGATGAGGTCTCTTTGGGAAATGCCTGCTACATTTTGGCTTGGAAAAAAGAAAGATCTTTGCTAGTCCACCTGGGCTCCTTTAAACAAAATTTAATTAACAAGGTCTCCTGGAAGGAAAGCTCACTGTGGTCCCCAGCTATTTTGTGAAGCTCTGCACTCAGATATGCTGTGACAAACTAACCCAAGCAAATCATATCTGTCATGTGTTTCGTACCAAAGGGATAGCAGTCAGAAGAGAAAGGAGATAGGTTTGAGACAGTAAACTAAAAGAGAGAAGCAGGAGAATGCCATTGCCTAGGAAGATTCTCAGAAAATACCTGAATCCAGAGGGCTACATAACTCTCCCTTTTTGCTAACCTGACAACTCTTTTGGACCTGGGGTGAGAGGTTTGAGAAGGAAGGAGAAATGGAGAGTTTCCTAGGCCATTATTTAAGTCAATCTTTTGAAATATTATTCCTAGAAAAATTACTATGGCTCATCTGTCTTGTGAACTTGCAAGCAAATAGAAGGATCCATTTAGGAGACTAAAGAGACATCACAACTGAATATAGTACACGAACCTAGAATGGATCCTGAATTGGAAAAAAAAGTAACGGATATTATTGGGTCAATTGACAAAATAGGAATACAGAAGATAAAGTGTCATCTCAATGTTAAATTTACTGGATATGATAACTGTACTGTAATGATTTAAGATAATTTTCTTATTCTTTGGAAATATACACTAAAGTAGTTAGGTTAAGGAGTCATGATATATGCAAGGTATTCTGAAATGGAAAGATTATAAACATACACACAAACACACACACACACACACATACACACACACACAAGAAAAAGTGATAAATCAAGTGAGGCAAAATATTAACAATAGGTGAATCTGGGTAAAGGGTATACAGGTATTCTTTGTATTAATTTATGCAAAATTTCTATAAACCTGAAATTATTTCTAAATTAAAAAAATGGTCCGACTAAAAGGACTATCCCAATTCTCCACCAAAAACAAAAAAGTCAAATTATATATCTAGGAATTCAGAGTGACAATCAGCAGGAATGATAGAGTAAAGATCTCAGAAAATCTGCTCCTTCATCCAACCTATGAGACCACGGGCAAACACTGTCAGAAATTAAGATTTTTGGAATTCTGGAAAAACCAAGGCTTGCAGCAATTCAAGAGGCATCCTTTTTTTTTTTAACATCTTTATTGGAGCATAATTGCTTTACAATGGTGTGCTACTTTCTGCTTTATAACAAAGTGAATCAGTTATACATATGTCCCCATATCTCTTCCCTCTTGCATCTCCCTCCCACCCTCCCTATCCCACCCCTCTAGGTGGTCACAAAGCACCAAGCTGATCTTCCTGTGCTATGCGGCTGCTTCCCACTAGCTATCTGTTTTACGTTTGGTAGTGTATATATATCCATGCCACTCTCTCACTTTGTCACAGCTTACACTTCCCCCTCCCCGTATCCTCAAGTCCATTTTCTAGTAGGTCTGTGTCTTTATTCCCGTCTTGCCCCTAGGTTCTTCATGACCATTTTTTTTTCTTTTAGATTCCATATATATGTGTTAGGATGTGGTATTTGTTTTTCTCTTTCTGACTTACTTCACTCTGTATGACAGACTCTAGGTCCATCCACCTGACTACAAATAACTCAATTTCGTTTCTTTTTCTGGCCGAGTAATATTCCATTGTATATATGTGCCAAATCTTCTTTATCCATTCAACTGTTGATGGACACTTAGGTTGCTTCCATGTCCTGGCTATTGTAAATAGAGCTGCAATGGACATTTTGGTACATGACTCTTTTTGAATTATGGTTTATTCGGGGTATATGCCCAGTAGTGGGATTGCTGGGCCGTATGGTAGTTCAATTTTTAGTTTTTTAAGGAACCTCCATACTGTTCTCCATAGTGGCTGTATCAATTTACATTCCCACCAACAGTGAAAGAGGGTTCCCTTTTTTCCACACCCTCTCCAGCATTAATTGCTTGTAGATTTTTTGATGATGGCCATTCTGACTGGTATGAGATATGATATCTCATTGTAGTTTTGATTTGCATTTCTCTAATGATTAATGATGTTGAGCATTCTTTCATGTTTATGTTTGTTGGCATTCTGTATATCTTCTTTGGAGAAATGTCTATTTAGGTCTTCTGCCCATTTTTGGATTGGGTTGTTTGTTTTTTTGATATTGAGCTGCATGAGCTGCTTGTAAATTTTGGAGATTAATCCTTTGTCAGTTGCTTCATTTGAAAATATTTTCTCCCACTCTGAAGGTTGTCTTTTCATCTTGTTTATGGTTTCCTTTGCAGTGCCAAAGCTTTAAAATTTCATTAGGTTCCATTTGTTTATTTTTGTTTTTATTTCCATTTCTCTCAGACGTGGGTCAAAAAGGATCTTGCTGTGATTTATGTCATAGAGTGTTCTGCCTATGTTTTCCTCTAAGAGTTTGATAGTTTCTGGCTTTTCATTTAGGTCTTTAATCCATTTTGAGCTTATTTTTGTGTATGGTGTTAGGGACTGTTCTAATTTCATTCTTCTACATGTAGCTGTCCAGTTTTCCCAGCACCACTTATTGAAGAGGCTGTCTTTTCTCCACTGTATATTCTTGCCTCCTTTATCAAAGATAAGGTGACCATATGTGCGTGGGTTTATCTCTGGGCTTTATATACTGTTCCACTGATCTATATTTCTGTTTTTGTGCCACTACCATACTGTCTTGATTACTGTAGCTTTGTAGTATACTCTGAAGTCAAGCAAGCCTGATTCCTCCAGCTCTGTTCTTCTTTCTCAAAATTGTTGGGTCTATTCAGGGTCTTTTGTGTTTCCATACAAATTGTGAAATTTTTTGTTCTAGGTCTGTGAAAAATGCCAGTGGTAGTTTGATATGGATTGCATTGAATCTGTAGATTGTTTTGGGTAGTATAGTCATTTTCACAACATTGATTCTTCCAATCCAAGAACATGGTATATCTCTCCATCTATTTGTATCATCTTTAATTTCTTTCATCAGTGTCTTATAATTTTCTGCATACAGGTCTTTTGTCTCCTTAGATAGGTTTATTTCCAGATATTTTATTCTTTTTGTTGCATTGGTAAATGGGAGTGTTTTCTTAATTTCACTTTCAGATTTTTCATCATTAGTGTATAGGAATGCAAGAGATTTCTATGCATTAATTTTGTATCTGACTTCTTTACCAAATTGATTGATTAGCTCCGGTAGTTTTCTGGTAGCATCTTTAGGATTCTCTATGTATAATATCATGTCTTCTGCAAACAGTGACAGCTTTATTTCTTCTTTTCCGATTTGGATTCCTTTTATTTCTTTTTCTTCTCTGACTGCTGTGGCTAAAACTTCCAAAACTATGTTGAATAATAATGTGAGAGTGGGCAACCTTGTCTTGCTCCTGATCTTAGTGGAAATGGTTTCAGTTTTTCACCATTGAGGACGATGCTGGCTGTGGGTTTGTCATAGATGGCCTTTATTATGTTGAGGAAAGTTCCCTCTATGCCTACTTTCTGCAGGGTTTTTATCTTAAATGGGTATTGAATTTTGTCGAAAGCTTTCTCTGCATCTATTGAGATGATCATATGGTTTTTCTCCTTCAATTTGTTAATATGGTGTATTACATTGACTGATTTGCGTACATTGAAGAATCCTTGCATTCCTGGGACAAACCACACTTGATCATGGTGTATGATCCTTTTAATGTGCTGTTGGATTCTGTTTGCTAGTATTTTGTTGAGGATTTTTGCATCTATGTTCATCAGTGATATTGGCCTGTAGTGTTCTTTCTTTGTGACATATTTGTCTGATTTTGGTATCAGGGTGATGGCAGCCTCGTAGAATGAGTTTGAGAGTGTTCCTCCTTCTGCTATATTTTGGAAGAGCTTGAGAAGGATGGGTGTTAGTTCGTCTCTAAATGTTTGATAGAATTCACCTGTGAAGCCATCTGGTCCTGGGCTTTTGTTTGCTGGAAGGTTTTTAATCACAGTTTCAATTTCAGTGCTTGTGATTGGTCTGTTCATATTTTCTATTTCTTCCTGGTTCAGTCTTGGAATGTTGTGCTTTTCTAAGAATTTGTCCTTTTCTTCCAGGTTGTCCATTTTACTGGCATATAGTTGCTTGTAGTAATCTCTCATGATACTTTGTATTTCTGCAGTGTCAGTTGTTAATTCTCCTTTTTCATTTCTAATTCTGTTAATTTGAGTGTTCTCCCTTTTTTTGTTGATGAATCTGGCTAATGGTTTATCAATTTTATTTATCTTCTCAAAGACAGGATGTATTCTTTAAAAAACTAAAAATAGAGTTACCATATGATCCCAAAATCCCATTCCTGGGCATATATCCAGAGAGAACTATAATTCAGAAAGATACATGCACCCCAGTTTTCATTGCAGCACTATTTACAATAGCCATGACCTGGAAGCAACCAAAATGTCCATCTACAGATGAATGGATAAAGAAGATGTGGGGGATACACACACACACACACACACACACACACACACACACACACGCACACACGCGCACACACACACACACACACACACACACAATGGAATATTACTCAGCCATAAAAAAGAATGAAATAATGCCATTTGCAACAACATGGTTGGACCTAGAGATTATCATACTAAGTGACGTAAGACAGACATAGAAAGACAAATATATGATATCGCTTGTATGTGGAATCTAAAAAAAAAGGATAAAAATGAACCTATTTACAAAACAGAAACAGACCCACAGACATAGAAAACAAACTTGTGGTTACCAAAGTGAAAAATGGGGGAAAGGACAAAGAATACAGACTCTACAGATTAGTTCAGAAAATCAGCATCAACAACAAACCCTGAGGAGGCAGGAGAGGACCTGATTTCCAGATATGCCACACTGTATCATTTGAAACATCCAGTTTCAGCAACAACAACTAAAAACATTACCAGATATGCAAAAGCCAAGAAAGTATTGCCCACACACAGGATAAAAAGCAAAGCAATCAATAGAAACTGTTCCTGAGGCAGCCCAAATGTTGAATTTATTAGACTTAAGTTGGCTATTATAAATATTTTCATGAACTAAAGGAAGTAATATCTAAAGAACTAAAGCAAAGTATGAGAACAATATCTCACTAAATGGAGAATATCAATAAGGACACAGAAACTATGAAATGAACCAAATAGAAATTCTGGAATTGAAAACTAAAACTGAAGTGCAAAATTCACTAGAAGAGCAAAATTGCACATTTGAGCAGGCAGAAGAATCAATGGACTTGAAGATACGTTAATTTTTATTAACAATTCTAAGGAAAAAGAAAGAAAAAAGAATGAAGAAAAATGAACAGAGCCTTACAGACCTGAGGGACACCAGCATACACATGATGGGAGCCCCAGAAGAGAGGAGAGTACAAAGCGGGCAGAAGGAATATTTGAAGAAATAATGGCCAAAATCTTTCCAAATTTGATGAGAAACGTCAATCAACACATCCAAAAAGCTCACAAATTCCAAGTAGGGAAGACTCAAAGAGCTCTACACCTAGACATGTTATATACCTATGATAAGTGCATCAAGAATTATTTTTAGATGGTGGTATAAAAATAGGAGGAAAGAGGCTATGGAGAAGAAAGTAAAGAGAAAATCAAGGGGAAAAAAGTTAGAATTTTAGACAATTGTTTATCACTAAAAAATCAGGGTTGCAATATTTAGTATGTGAAAACAGCAGGGAAGTAAATTTCAGGAAAGCCATGCAAAGAATACATAGTAAAGAGCACTCCCATTTCAAGAACGCACTGACATTTAGAATTGTGGTCTGATATTGAGCCATTGCTGAACACTGGTCATAATATCTGTAGACTACATAATTGAACTATTTGTTGCTCATAGTTATTTCCCTGTGGATTATTTGATATTTTATTTTCTTTTTAATCCACTCTGACTTCCTATATTCTCCTGACACATGTAGGTGAAGCTCATTTTTAAAAAATCATAATAATGTACTTTAAAACTCAACAGAAAAGACTTTTAAAATTACCTGATACTTGGGATTACTTGTACCACTCCTTTTCTCTTTTGTCGTGGATAATGGAGAAATGATCTTACATTGATAATCAAATGCATTCTCTAATTATCATACTAACAAAATATCTCCAACATTATGTATGTGTGTATAAATTCATAAGTACTCACCATTGAACTGTATCATATATGCTAATGGATGAAGGCTCAACTACAACTCCTGACCTTCAGGAACTTAAGTGCATCTATTTCAAATGACGGAGTTTTTACGCAAGGCAGACTACAATTAGAGAACTATCTCATTTCCGCATCACCTTACCTTACACCCTCCCAATGCAGAAACCTGACACAAATTCAGAGGGGACAGCAAAGGAGGAGGAATGGAAATCAAACATAACTTCCCAAGGAAGGCCACAGACTAAACTCCCTCTTCCACCAGCAGAACTCAGAACTCAGCATTGTGCCACCTATGAATTTCATCTGACATAATGAGGATGGTCTAAGAGAAGAGGGAAGGAGGGAAACTGAAAAGGGCCAGGTTTCCAGGACTTCACCAACACTTGGCCTTGGTTACAATATTTGGTCATTCCCAGAGCCCTACCCCTGTAGGTAGAGGCTAGGTAGAGGATTTTGTGCACTTTAGGTAGAGGTTTTATAAGAGTTTGTAATCCCTTCAGGGCTGCAAGGAAGGAATTCTTATCTCAGTTTTTGTTTCTACTCAAAACCCAGCACTATAGTAAAGCCTAAAAGAATGAGCTTCATTTATTATCAATAATGTCAAAATTGAAAAGGTTAATCACCATTAGTCAATGGAAATTAGGAGCAGATAGGAAATTATTTATCAAGCAAATGCAAGGGTTTTGAATTGAAGCCCACATACAAAACAACAAACACATACCCAGACGCTCAGGCATCCCTTCTGCACACCAAATGGCTGCACCCCTTCCTCCCATGTGCGCTGCTCTCTCCTTGGATCCTGCATGCTCACAACTGCAGTTCATCAACTGCTTGGGTTCATCACAGTATCTTTTTATGCATAAGACTGTTGGAGAAAAGCCTAGGCAACCATCACAAGTGCCATCTCTCACTTTTCCTCTCATCTCAACCTAAGAGAAAGAACCCAATCCATCCTCAAATCCCAGCAGCACCTCTTCAGACAGCTTCTAGGCTTTTCCGGCCAGGTTCGTATCCTAAAACTGATAGCAGCCCCTCATGCCTGCTCTACAAGTGGGAATTGAGGCATATAAAGTCTGGGAATTGCTAGAGTCAAGAGTGAGACAGATAGACAAAGAGACATGTCCAGGCAAGTGTTGGCAGATGATTCTGTGTCCTCAGGTGTGTGCACTGTACCTACAATCCCAGAGGAACCCAATATCTTGAGTGAGTGTCCCCTTAAGTTCACCATGATTCGCACTCATTTCTTCACAGTACAGTGATAGTATTCAGGTGCTCTGAAAGCCTTTCCTATATTTACTTACATGGATAACCCCCAACATACACACACGTACACAGATGAGTGCACATGCACACACACACACACACGCATACACAGAGCAAGTAAGGGAGGAAAAGCAGAGACCAAATCAAAACAACTTCTATGGGACTCAGGCTCTTCACCTAGATCAGAGTTTTTCGACCTGGCCACTACTAACATCGTGGGTCAGATAATTCTTTGTCGTGGGCCGGAGGGTGGTGGCAGTGGCAAGCCTCTCCCATCAACTGCAGAAAGTTTAGAAGCATCCCTGCCCTGTACCCATTAGATGCCAGCAGCAACCCCTCCACCTAGCTGTGGCCAAAAATGTCTTCAGACATTGCTAAATGTCCCAAAGGGAAAAATTTTCCTCTTTCCCCTTGAAGACACTGACTTAGACCAAAAGGGTTTGCCCAGAATGACTCTAACCAGTGCACAAATTGCCACATTACAAAAATAGATGCAAGATTAACTAGTCAATCCTTTTAGTACAGAGTCAGGGAGGAGGTCAGAGATTTTCATAACCAGAAGTCCCTCTCAACAAAAGGAAAGTATCCCTGCCACCTAGTAATGAGTCTTCCCTATGACGGCCTAATCTAGGATTGTCTTGGCTTCCTTCTGACATAGTTTTCCACATAGTGTTCAAGTACCAAGTGACCCAGTTGGGCCCCTCCACATGTGATTTCCTGCCAAACAATTTTTCACATTTGCTGTCTCAGCAAATTTTCATATTTGCCAAGCAAATTCATATATATGTGAATATATATATTTTCCATTTCCAAAAATAGCAAGAAAGGAATTAGACTAGAGAACTGGTGGTAGGTTAACTGTAGTGGAATTTATTCATCTAAAAAACCTTACTGTCTCTATCTTTAGTTAGCTGTATGGTCATGATGGGATTAATAATCCATGTTTTGCTTACCTACTGAGGTATGGAGAGGATAAAATGAGAACATGAATGTGGAAGTACCTTGAAAATAGAAAGCACTATACAATTATAAGGTGTTTTATTATTTCCGTTAATGTCCAGGTCTGCAAAACTGAGAGGAAGAAATAAGCTGTGAGGGGAAAGATGGGATATTTTAATTCCCAGGGCCAAAGTGGAAAGGCAGAAAAGAATGGAATGGGATGGGAAAACAACTTGTTAGGCTTTGAAAATGAAAACAACAGTGAGATGGAAGGATGCCAAGTACTAACATCAGATGGTAAAATGTTTCCTTTTGTTAGGGCACAGAAGTGGCAAAGACCAAATGGGCCTGGGAACCAACATTATAAAGGAAACATCATTTGACTTAAAAGCTTCACGTCCTCTAAATTTCAAAAATAGTCTTTCTCAAACTGTGTGCCTTGGAACACAAGCATTTCTCAAAATGCTAATAGGTATTTTCAGCAAATGAGTTTGGGAGAAGTTGCATCTTAGAGTCACAACATACATGAACAGAAAGACTCTGGGAAGACATGTAGTAAAGAAATTGTTTTATTTTGTTTAATCCATTATTTCCTAAACATATTTGACCTGAGAACCCTATCTATCTATCTATCTATCTCCCTGTTAAGATCAGATTGAGAAATGTAACACTCAAAGGATTTCAGGATCAGAATGGACTATAAAGAAAATAAGTCAGTAAGGTGGTTGCTGAGTGTACCTGTGATTGCGTGTATAAAAATACAAGCCAGGATGGTAAATCCATCTTCCCAGAGCACTGATCAAATTCTTCCTGAGGTAGCACATCTAGTTCTGGGCTCCCAAAGGCCATGAAAAAGAGAGCTAAAAAAGACCATGAAAGTGATAAAATTCATTAAAGGAATGAGTTGAAAGATCTACGTTGCATACATCTCAGAGATAGCTGAAGGGTAACTTAATAAGAACAGAGGCAGCAACAGGGGTGTTCAATGAACAGCCATAACCAAAGACACACTTCTCCTGAGTCTGCTTTAGTTTCCTTCTCACTGTCTGCCTGCTGCAGGTGCTTCCTGACTTAATTTCTCTCTCCTTCCACCAAACTTGTACTTAGTTTCTTCCTTCGCTCCACAGCTCACTACACTACACATTCCAGTTCTTGTCCCATAGATCCTTGTCCCCATCTTGGTTGCATGCATGATGACTCTGATCCTATCCTAGGTCTTTAATCCTAGACCTACATGTCTCTCTCAACCAACTACAGGAGAGGTATGTGTTGCATGTGAGGAAGATATTCCTAACAGAGTGGGTGTAGGAGACAGGGTTTCATGGACAGTATTAAAACTGAATACCCATCTACCCTTATTAATTAGGTGCAATTTTATTTTGAGGAGAGAACACAAACTGTAGAAGAACAGAAGCCAGGAGAGATCAAGAAAATCCAGACGCTACATTTTAGAGCAGTTGGAAATTGACAACTAGCCTGAAGAAAACATTAAGGGAGTCAGGTACAGGCACTCTAAATAGAGTCCTAGACAAAAATTAAAAAGGGAAACCCCAATATTAAACAATGTAGCTGTGCCCCAAAATGCATCATTTGAATTACATACATGTTCACAAACACATTCTTGATTACTTGGTTAGAAAGGAATTTTATTCCTTTTCCAAAAATTCTCAACAGGACCTGCAGCCACAAGGACAAACCCACCCTCCACTGCAACACCTGAGGATTTCCAAACTTGGAAACTAAATCTCCAACTCTTTCAGGCCATATGGCAGAGGGACAGTGACTGAATACTCAGTGACCAAGTGTGAAACCACAAGAGATGGTGAGAAACTTGGCCACAGCAAGCCTTTTAAGCTTTGACCCTGCTTGCCATACCGGAGAGCAGCACAGGGGAGGGGAACAAGCTAAACAGTGGCAAGTCTCCACACTGTCGTAACTGCATCTTGCAGTATCCATTCTGCCAGAGCCACCAAGTAAATAAGGGGAGAAAAAAAACTCCCTTTCTCAAAACAGACCTAGAGTGGGTGTGTGGCTTCAATCTGACAGTCTCACTTTACTTCAGTGCTTTTCGGCAGGGTGGGGAGGAAGAAAGGAGAGAGAGGAGGAGGTGAGAGAAAAAACACAGCCATTTTTGTAATTAAATTTCAGAATCTTTTCATTATGCAGTTTCAATTCATTGAAAGTCTTTTTTTCCTTCCAGCACCCTCCTCCTCCTTCCTTAAAACTCTTGTTCCATTCACTACCCACTCCTTCGTGAACACACACACACACACACACACACACACACACACACACACACAGTGTTACCCTTGATATGAATCAAAGCAGGCAAAGCAGGTCCGCCTCAGTACTCGCCTTTGTAATCAGGGATGTAAACAATATTCAGGAGAATTTTTGGCCTTGAGAAGGGTTTAACAATAATGGTGCTGTTCCACTTTTACTCAGGAAAAGCTGAAAGGAAACTAAAAGGTTTAATAGGTACAAGTATTGTGCTTCTGCTACATCAATAAATAATGCCAAAGTGGAAGAATGGCAGCGCGTGGTAACATACTGAATGATGCTGTTTCTGGTAATCCTCCAGCAAAAGCCTTTGTGAAGTTTTATGCCGCTAATCGCATTAAATTGACCTCTGAGGGCCAGGACATAATGTTCTGTTATTGTTGTGTGTTTGTTTGTTTTACTATTTAATAGCTCTCATTTTAAAGCTTAACTTAAATATGGGATGATGCAGAAAAAACACCCCAAGCAACTAGAGGTTTGACTCGATGAATCTGTCCAGGAAAGAGTATGAGATTTGGACAAAGATGTTTAGGCCTCTGGCCAAGGAGAAATTATTGCTGTGGAGCGTAAGACTGGGGAGTCCATGGCTTCCGCTTTGAATTAATCAAGTTGTGTTCTTTAGACATTTGAATTCAGTTTATTCTACTTTTCCAAAATGGCTCTTGTTCCCCTCACCTTTTCACAGCTCAACCTGGAGTGAAGTCGTAAAGAATATGGCACAGAAAACTGCATGTTTGCAAGCTGGGCTAATACAAGACATTTCCCCAGGGTCAGCAATACTTGCATGTACAAGAAGCTATTTTGAGGGAAGTTTTACCAAGTCCTAAATATGTTATTTTTTTCACTCAGAAATTCTATGAAGCAAAATTAGTTGACTGGGCCGTAGGCCATAAAACCTAATTAGCTCTGTAAGGTTGTTTAATGTTTAAGCCTAACCATCAGTGGGCAGCCATACCAAAGAGGTTTTCTGAATTCAAAGCCTCAGTTCAGAGGGACAAAAGCTAAACACAAAATAGAAAGGAATCAATCTTTTTTTTAATTTGGGCACCAGGGGAAAACAAAAACCTGAGAAGGGAAAAGAGAAATTAGTTATAAGGCTTCCAGGATTCTACAGGCCTCTGGGGAATTAACCAAAGATCTTACACAGGGCTAATAAAGCATCTACATTTTTGTTTCTAGGCACTCAGGCTACAGTACACATAGTATATTCCTCATTCTCCCCACAGTCTGATAAAATAGGAGAGGCAAGTATTTTTATTCCCACCACCTTAATATACCTTAGAAGCTTTGTCCTCCTGTCAGAGTCTCCAGGGTTTCACTATTGAGTGATATTGATAATACTGCATAAGCAGAGTTGAAGTGCTGCCTCTAATTCAGCTTCTTCATCAAAGCTCGAATCCATAGAAGAATGATCAACTTTGCATTCATTTTCCAACATCAGCCACCTCATTTGAATGACACTATTTTAATGACAATAAATGTTGCATGGGCACCGTAAGGTGAGAAACATCACCCTGCATTAATACCCCATCTGCCTGCCATCTCCCTAAGATCCTGAGGCATGTTTCAAAGCAAGCATAGGAGAATTTATACCTAATTAAAATCATAGGGGGAATGGAATGTCAGAGGCAGAGTTTAGTTTCTTTTTTAGAATTAGAGTATTTTTGAGGCGTCAGACTAGTCTCTCCACCAGATTTTCCGAGGAGGGAGAGGTGGAGAGGGAGAGGGAAAGGGAGAAGATATATACGCATGGGAGAAGGGGTGAGCAAGGAGGAAGAACTAGACAGTTATTTTTTAAAGTAAAGATGCTGATTTAAGTATGAAGGAAGTATTAGAAAGTGGACTGATTTTTGCCCCCACATTTTTCTGTTTTCCCCTACATGCCTAAGCCTGGCACTGCTCTTCTGGCAAAATCAGAAAAAAAAATCCCATATATATGTATGTTTTGGTAGAAGTGACAATGAACAGCTGAAGGATGAAGAAACAAGAGTCCGAATAATCCACAAAGCAGATGACTTCAGACAATAGAAAACTGAATATGTCTCATTTTATCATTCAAGAAGCTAAGGCACAAGGAAGAAAAGGGACTTGGCTTTTTTTTAAGTTTATTATCTATCTTTACCACCTAGCTCTAAGTCCTCAGGCTGCAGAATAAATGGAATAATAATAATCTAAAAGTTTTCTTGTTTCTCGCCCGCACGTTTTTTTAAAGACTTAAAAGAGTTCATCTAATGAGGGAGCTAAGACTAACATAGATTATCTTACACGTGGCCTTAAAGTCACAGATAAACAAGGCATTTCATTCTATGTGCAACATTATTATACTTAATCTTGTGCATTCAACAAACATGGGAGAGAGAAGAGAGGAGAGAATGAGGAGATATGGCACCCAAGATAGAAATGGCAAGACTGGGTTCAGGTAAGTTGGAAGATTTAAAAAATATCCAGCACCCATGTACACACAATTAGATAACATCTATGGATGGTGTGGAAGCTTTTCCTCAGTCTTAACTTGGGCTCATCAGACCCTTTGCAGAAATTCTTATCTCCTACATTTATTCAAAGCTGCCCAACCACCAGGGTTAGTCATGGCCATTTGGACCTGGAGTCATTACCTGGCTCTGCCATTAACTTAGATACCCCTATGCAGGGAAGGAGCATATTGATTGCATTTACATTGACTAATACTTTGGGGGTTAAAGGAGAATTTAAAAGTTCAAGTTTCCAAAGGACTTAGTTTTTCCTTAAGTAAAAAGAATAATATCAGCAGAATTCATAATCCTCACTCAATTCACCTCAGAATCTCTTTCAGGTAGCAAAGAAGTAAAGTTCATAGCTTCAAATAATTAAAGCCAGCCCCATCCCCCCTTTTCCTATAGCAGAACAACTACTTAGTCATGCTTCCCAGGTTCCTCTATCATCCCTCCATCTCAGAGATCCATAAAATATTAAAGCTAAGAGATCATCCTCACCAAGCTCTACTCTTGGAGTAGGGATTTATGTCTACACCCACGTACTCCCTGCCTCCGTCCTTTATCACCAGAGTTGAAAAATCTAGCTCTCAATCCCTTTGCTGCCCTCCTCCTTCTCTGGGTACTCCCCCTCCCTCAGCCCTGAAACTCAGCCTGTCCCATTTGCCAGCCAAACCTCAGACCACTTCCTTCCAAATATTACATTACTTCCTTCAGCCCACTCTGGCCAGTAGGTGGCACCGCAGACAGCTAGCACGCTTTTTTCAACTGATGACTCCTTGAAGGCAGCAGGCTTTTGAGTATAGCAACCATTCATTCTGGAGAGTTGTGATCTGAAATATTCTGTATACAACACAATTTCTGGTTTGTACAAACTGGTTTTGAGATTGAGGGAGTGGTCAGGTAGAAAGAGAGAAAAGTTTTCTAGCTTTCTTTTTTCACCACATCTCAGTTCTAGCCCACATGACAAGACTTACTATCTTCTTGCCTTGATTGTGAATGAACAGAGACATCCCAGGAATAAAAATTGGTGCCTTTAGCCAAGTCTCCCAGTACAGTCTCTGAAACCTCCGACATAGAAGAACAGGGGCTGGGCACTAGGGTGTGCATGTGTGACAAAATATTGCTGTATAAATTATTTGGGGATTATACACTGTTCAGGATTAGCTGCACCTCAGCACCTTTCCATCAGAATTTGATAGGTGCTGAAAAAGAGACAAAGCTAGCTGCCTAATATCCTCAGCAAGCAAGGACAATTAGAAAACCCTCATTTTTGTTCTGTTCACACTTCTATTCCCAAAGCTAACCATATGCTTTCTAGGTTCTGGCTTGACCACCCAATTGATATCTACTAGCATACAAAAACAATTTTTATTTTTAAAACTTTTCATAAACATTTGCATTTCAGACTTAGCTTTCATATTTCATTTTATATCAGGAAGTTAAGTTCAGTCCATATGCAAATGTGTAGACAATTCTGATTAAGGATGAAGGTCTCACAAACAAATGTTAGCCTACACAGTCAAAGTTTAAACAAAATGTAAAGGTTACTGGAGTAAGAGTCAAGAGAACTGGGTCTAACTCATATGGCAACTTTGAACAAGGCACCCTCTCTGAGACTGTTTTCTGGGCATATCGCTACATGCCCTTACCTGCTTCACAAAGGGATTAGAAGGGTCAAAGAAACAAGTTTCTAAATGGCTTTGAAAAATATTAAGCTCTGCACAAAGCAGAAGCTTTATATTTTCCCCTAGGGTCTTCATTCTGATACAGGGTCATGTATTCATTCAGTGATAAAGCCTGTGTACTAGGTACTATCACAAGTAGATTCCAGAAGTGGAACTACTTTTGATTTCTCTCAAACTTTTTTTTATTATACAAATCTTTTTTTTTTTTGGCCACTCTGCATGGCTTGTGGGATTTTAGTTCCCTGACCAGGGATTCAACCCAGGGCCATGGCAGTGAAAGTGCCAAGTCCTAACCAGTGGACCTCCAGGGACTGCCCTCTCTCTAATTTTATAATGCAAAGTTGTGAAGAGTAAGAAGAGTGGGAGAAGGTAGTTCAAGTAACTGACAAAATGGAATGTTTCCAGAAGAAAGAAACTAGGAGAGAGAGGAGTCAATAAATCTGCCACATGAGGAATGTCTGAAGGAACAGGTGGGAAATGTTTAGTCTGGAGCAGACTAGAGGAAGTAATGATGGCTGTTTTCAAAAATCTGAAGGCCTATCACAAGAGAGGTTAAGTTTTTTTCATGGCAAAACAAAAATCAACCAGGCTCAAAAGGAAAAAAATTAACCCACAGTGATGGAGGTATTGTCAAAGGACACAGGAGTCAACTGAAAAAGCTCCCAATGGCCAAAGCTGGAACAATTTGAGAAACAAAATAAAGTAATATTGGACTATAACCCTAGGTTTAAAATAGCCAATACTGATATAAATGACTGAATAAATAAATGAGAGAGAATAGACACATCTCCAGTGCACAAAAATTCCAAAGAATTTATGTAGATAGTCCATCCTCAAGGAAGTGATGCATAAAGCCCCAGTCTTAAAGTGCAGACTGCCCAAAGTAATTCCTTCTAAAGAGTACATTATGGAAATGAGAAAAAAGTAACTTTACTCTGGAGAAGCCTGACAAGTACTTCCTCAGCCAGGTGATCATGGTCAGCGTCAGTAGTGATAAATCATGTTGATAGTATGTTGATAGTATGTACCCATGATATGATGTGATGAGAATACTTTATCTCTGTGGTCTTCCTCCTTAAAACACGTTATCTCAATCTAATAATGACAAAAACATCAGACAAATCCCAACTGAGGGACATTCTACAGAATACCTGACCACTAATCCTCAAAACTGTCAAGGGAAAGTCTGAGAAATTGTCACAGTCAAGAGGAGCAAAGGAGACATGATGACTAAATGTAATGTGGTATCCTGGATGGGATACTGGAACAGAAAAAGGACATTATGGGGATACTAAGGAAATACGAATATAGACTTCAGTTAATAATAATGTATTAACATTGGTTTGTTAATTGTGACAAATGTGCCATTGTAATGGAAGATATAATAATAGGGGAAACTGGGTGTGGGGTATATAGGAACTCTCTCTGCTATCATCACAATAATTCTGTAGATCTAAACCTGTTCTGAAATGAAGTTTCTTTAAAAAAAAAACAGGGAAAGCTACAAGAAAACATATTTCATCTCAACTTAAGAATAGGCTTTCTGAAAAGAAATAAAAGGCATCCAACTTGGAAAGGAAGAAATAAATTTATCTTTGTACGCAGATGACATGATCATATATATAGAAAACCCTAAAGGTTCCACAAAAAACTGCTAGAACTAATAAATGAATTCAGCAAAGTTTCAAGATACAAAACCAACATGCAAAACTCAGTTGTGTTTCTATACACTAACAATGAACAAGCCAAAAAGGAAATTAAGAAAATTATCCCATTTACACTAGCATCAAAAAGAATAAAATATTTAGGAATAAGCTTAACAAGGAGGTGAAAGACTTGTACACTGAAAAGTACAAAATGTTGCTTAAGGAAACTAAAGACACTAATAAACAGAAAGATATTCATGTTCATGGATTATAAGACTTAATATTGGTAAGATGTCAAAACCACCCAAAGCAATCTATAGATTCAATTCAATCTATATAAAAAACAATGACATTTTTTGCAGGAACAGAAAAATTCATCCTAGAATTCATATGGAATCTCAAATAGCCAAAACAATATTGAAAAGAATAACAAAGTTGGTGGCATCACACTTACTGATTTCAAAACTTACTACAAAGCTACAGTAATTAAAAAAAAAATTGGTACTGGGATAAGGACAGACATATAGACCAATGGAATAGAATAGAGAGCCAAGAAATAAACTTTCACTATATGGCCAAAAAATTCTCAAGAAGGGTGCCAAGACCATTCAACGGGGAAGGGCAGTCTTTTCAACAGTGTTGGGAAAACTGGATATCTACATGCAAAAGAATGAAGTTGCACCCTTACCTTACACCATACACAAAAATTAATTCAAAATGGATCATAGACCTACATGTAAGAGCTAAAACTATAAAACACTTAGAAGAAAACATAGGGGGAAGCTTCATAATGTTGGATTTCACAATGATTTCTTGGATATGATACCAAAAGCAGGCAAGAAAAGAAAAAATAGATAAATTGAGCTATATCAAAATTAACAACTTTTGTGGATCAAAAGAAACTACCAACAAAGTGAAAAGAAAATTCATGGAATGGGAGAAAATATTTGCAAATCATGTATCTAAAAAAGGATTAATAGGTAGAATATATAAAAAACTCCTACAATTTAGCCAATAAGCACATGAAAAGATGCTCGACATTACTAATCATTAGAAAAATGCAATTAAAACCACCTCACAAACATTAGGATGGCTATTGTTAAAAAACAGAAAATAGCAAATGTTATCAAGGATGTAGATAATTTGGAACTCTTACGTACTGTTTGTGGGAATGTAAAATGATGCAGCTGCTATGGAAAATAGTATTGCAGTTCCTCAAAAAATTAAAAATAGAATTACCATATGATCTAGCAATTCCATTTCTGGGTATATACCCAAGAGAATTGAAAGCAGGGTCTCAAAGCAATATTTGTTCATAGCGGCATTATTCAAAATAGCCAAAAGGTGAAAGCAAGTCAAATGTCCACTGACAGATGAACAGATAAACAAAATGTGATATAAACATACAATGGAATATTATTCAACCTTTAAAAGGAAGTAAATTCTGACACATGCTACAACATGGATGAACCTTCAGGACTTCATGCTAAGTGAAATAAGCCAGTTACAAAAGGACAAGTGAATACTGTATGATTCCACTTATATGAGGAACGTTGAATAGCCTAATTCATAGAGACAAAAGTAAAATAGTGGTTGCCATGGTCTGGGGAGAAGGTGGAAATGGGGAGTTACTGTTTAATGAGTACAGAGTTTCAGTTTTGCAAGATGAAAAGAGGTCTAGAGATGGATGGTGGTGATGGTTGCATAACAATGTGAATGTACTTAACTCCATAGAACTGTATATTTAAGAATGGTTAAATTAAAAAAAAAAAAATAAAATAAATAAATAGCATAACACAAAGCTATGAAAAAAAAAAAAAGAATGGTTAAAGATGGCAAATTTTTTATGTGTATTTTGCCACAATTAAAAATAATAAAATAAAATAAAAAGAATGAGCATCTGACATAGGCTGCCTTTGGAGGTAGTCGCTTGTCCATGGATATATCTAGGCAAGGTAATCTAGAAAAAATGATTAATGTACCAGATAAAAATTATTCAATATTTAGATGACTTCCTAGTTGTTTCTAAGAGGCAAAAAACACTTGTGGCCAAGATGCTTAATGAGTAAGCATACAGATAGCCAGGGTGGTAGTGCTTCTAAATTTTGTTGTGATTTGCTTCACAAAGCACCAGTGAGGCACAACTTACAACATTTGTCTTCTGTTAGAAGGCAGTTAGGAATAGTGCAGTTGTTGGTTTACCTGGTTCCACTATACACCTTTCAGGGCCAGGGAATCCTGCTGAAGAAAGTATTACAAATGCAATTTACAACCCCCAGAGGCATGACTATCTTACGCCTAGCCTTAGAAATAGTCCTGTGCCCATCTCTCTTCCCTAATAAAACAGTTTCCCTGAAACAGGGGGTATTTTACTCACCTATGACTCCATTATTACTCCAACCACCTCCCTTGTCCCAGCTATAGTATCCTATACTTAGTAGGTATTCTTTAAGTATATCATATCTATGAATGACTTTGAGCTTCAGATAAATGCACTGAGAGTGCTCCTTTAATACCCCTCCCAGAAGTTGAGGGCCTGTCTCAAATACCAAGGCAGTTCCAAACCACCCTATGTGCCTTTAATGTATATTAAGGTCTCTCTCTGCCTGACTGTTGAGTTGGGACATAGTCTTCTCCAGCCCTAGGACTGGAATTTACACAGTTGGCTCTCCTGGTCCTTAGGCCAGACAGACTATTGATTCTGTCTCTCTGGAGAATCCTAATACAGATCTTATGATCACAGATGAGTCAAAGTTACAGGCCAGAAGAGTCATAAGGGAAGCCAAGTATAAGGATACAAACTGGCCTCCAATTGGGTCAGTTTTAATTCCAGCTCAACGATTAACTTTCTATTTGACCAAAGACTTACTTGCTAACTCAAAAATGGCAGGCGGGGGTGGTGTAATTAAATCAGTGGTTCCCAACTTGAGGTCCCTGGTCATCTTAACATCACAAAGGTAATCACTGGGATCCTCAAGTCATTTTCAATATTTCAGAACTTTAAAGAAAACAGAGCACTTAACTATCCATGCAGCTGCCCCAATTATCTAAATGCCAAGTTTCTTTGCTTTTGCCTGGAATTACAGCAACCAAGCACAATAATATTGGTTGTCCATGCTGATTAGAAATTTTGACACACACGTGTGTGTTGTGTACGAACACAGAGAAGCTATTATTTAATAAATGTAGCTTTTTCAGGAGAAAAAAGAATCTCTTTGAAGCATTAGGTCTTATGAAAAAAGGTAAAGGAAGGGTTTGGGAGGGCATGAAAATATTGGGAAGCACTGATCTCACTTATCTGTGGCTGAGGTCCCTTACAGCTCTTCCAGGCGCCCACATCTACTTGCCTCTCTTGTCTTTCCCAGTAAGGACTGCAATCTTCACTTACCTGAGACCCTGGAAATAGATGAATAATGGACTTCTTGGTCTGCCACCCTCCTAGGGTCTGAGGACAGCTGTGAAATTTCTGCAGCCCCCCTATACCTGCTACACCCATGCATTGAGACCTGATTGGTTAAGTGGGGGCCTTTGGATAGACAAGAAAAAAGCAAGATTTCCCACAGCCAAGCTGGTCAGCATACAGGCAAGTTCACTGCACTGTAGATGCAGCAAGTGCCACTTCTCATTTCCCAAAGCCTTTGATAGGTGTGGCAGGTTCAGACTCCCACAGAGGAGTTGTCCACCCAGTTTGAAGGGGAAATGCTCCTCAGTGCCTAAAGCCACTCCCTGTTATAAAGGCAGCTTTAGCTCTGCAGCTTTTGCTGGGGGGAGGGGAAAGGGGTGTGGAAAGAGGCTCCCTTGAATTGAAACTTGAATCTGGGGGTAAACACAGCTGGGACTTGTTCCAACGCTGTCTTCTATGACCTGGAAACAAGAGCACCCTATGTCCCAGCAAAACACACATTTGCTGAGTCTCATCCTGCCTATTTCTAAACCTCAATCAACTGCAGAAGTAAGTATCTTTAAAAATAAAATCTTTTGGCGGGGGAGAGTGTTCTTTTTAGAGGAATTTGTTTAATTATTTCAATTTAAAATCTTGAACATTTCCAATCTTGCAGTCCTCACTAATTTGCAGGCATACACTCACTCATCAACACACAGACACACACACACACACACACACACACACACAGAGACAGACAGACAGACACACACACACACACACACACACACACAGACACACACACACTAGCCCTGAGAGAGCTTGAGGCAAAAATGCAGTTAGCCACTAGTGTGAGTCCTGGCTTTCCAGCCCTGCATGAAAGAACAGAGCCTGGAACTGAAAAATTGAAACTGTCAGGTGCTTCTGAACAACTACTGTGATTTGACATTTGGCCCATCTAAAGAGAATCAAAGGCATCAAGGGCAAGTTAGCAATGAATTAAACTGATTAAAGCAGAAGCGTGGTGAGCTTCAGTGGGCTAAGGTCTGGCTTTCCAAGACCCAAGACCAGGAATAACGATGCTTTCATTTCACTTTATTTTATTTTTTAATCTCAGCATCCTGCTTTTTTTGCTGTGTAACCTTGAGTGAGTAGCTTAATCTCTTGGTGCTTCATTGTTTCAAACACATTGAACTATCTAGAATGATAAACTATCACCTCTCTCCCAGCAGGTTTTGATAGTTGAATGTAGTTTTGCATATACGACAATGAGTGTAACCAAAATTGTACTCAACAGTTCCAACTATATATGTGTGTGCGTAGAAGTGGTGTGGCTTTGTCAGGGATGGATGCCCCTCTCACATAAATACTGAGGAAGTTTTAAACACTGTTATCCTGTTTGTGCTCGAGCTTTGAAAAACTGAGAACCTGATCTCACCCCACAGAACGAGAAAACAAACCACTGTCTCTTCCTTGGGGTGGCTTCTCTGAGCTTGGAAGCCCCAGAATTGGCTCCCCATGGGCCTCAGAGGCACCTCTTATCCTTGGTTTGGAGGTGGAGGGGTGTGTCCGGGTATCACTTGGTCATACCCCAAGCCATTTCAGACCATAATCTAACTGTTATATATGAATAATTCAGGAGCAGCAACCCTGAAAATGTTGAGGTTTTGTTGTTGTTGTTTAGAAGAACAAGATCTGGTCAAAGGACAGGAACAAACTTGCTGGGGGATATAGCATGGTCCTTGTTTCTTTCTCTACATAAGTCCCTGCCTATGCTATTTTAATGGCTACACAGCAAAAGTATGCCTTAAAAATTGTTCATTGGCAAGATTTCAATGTACAAATCTGTCTTTTGAAAACTGTACATTATGACATTACAATGTTAAGTGGGGAAAAAAGCAAGGGAAGGTGTAACCATAGAAATATTAAAAACGTACAGTAAAAAAAGTTTAGAAGATAAAAATATTAAATTGGGCAGTCCTTGATTTCTTCATTTTTATACTTTTCTGTTTTTACCACAATTTATTAAAATGGATTGTCTTTATAGCAAACAATTTCACTTTTAGGTTTCTTTTTTCTCTCTATTTTTGCCATGGAAAGTTTTCACGTACAGGATAGGGAGCCAGGGGTCTCAAGTACAATATTAAATGGAGGTGTGCCCTTGTAACTAATTTTCCTTCTCTGGGCCTCTGTTACTCCTTCACAAAATGGGGTAGGAGACTGACAAGGTGGTGTCCCTAGAGACCCTTCCAATTTTGCTCTTCAATGTTTTATAGCCAAAATCACTGGGCTGGCTGAGCTGCCTAAAGCCTTTGCAAATTGCTCTCTGGTCCTAAGAGCTATCAATTGGTTGGATTCTCCAATTTTCTTATAATGTGATTAGATATTATTTTATCATGAAAAAGTAAGGTACATGTAATTGGCTCTACAGCAGGGGTCCCCAACCCTTGGGCCGCAGACCCATACTGGAACCAGACTGTGGCCTGTTAGGAGACTGGCTGCACAGCAGGAGGTGAGCAGCCGGTGAGGGAGTGAAGCTTCATCTGCCACTCCCTATTGCTCCTTGCGTTACCACCTGAACCATCCCCCCTCCTCCCATCTGTGGAAAAACTGTCTTCCACGTAACTGGTCCCTGGTGCCAAAAAGGTTGGGGACCACTGCTCTACAGTACAGTTAGAGTGGACAAAGGAAATGTAAAAAGGAAAATGGAATACAACCCTAAACAAGATGTTGAATAAAGGAAAAGAAAACTAGCTACAGAATGACACATACATTAGGATATTATTTATGTAAATTAAGAAAAACAGGACAATTCTATATATTGATTATGGATATATAAATTATATGGATGAACACATACCAAATTCATCTGTGCCTCTGTGAATGACTGGAGAGGAATAGGGAACAGAATTTAACTTGTCACTAGTGTATTATTTCTCTCACTGGAAAAAACCTAAAGTAAACTTTATCTTAAAAATGGTAACAGATACGGGTTCCAGAAGAAGAAGAGAAAAACAGAGGGACTGAGAAAATATTTGAAGAGATTATAGTTGAAAACTTCCCTAATATGGGAAAGGAAATAGTTAATCAAGTCCAGGAAGCACAGACAGTCCCATACAGGATAAATCCAAGGAGAAATACATAAAGACACATATTAATCAAACTGTCAAAAATTAAATACAAAGAAAACATATTAAAAGCAGCAAGGGAAAAACAACAAAAAACACACAAGGGAATACCCATAAGGTTAACAGCTGATTTTTCAGCAGAAACTCTGCAAGCCAGAAGGGATTGGCAGGACATATTCAAAGTGATGAAGGAGAAAAACCTAAAACCAAGATTACTCTACCCAGCAAGGATCTCATTCAGATTTGATGGAGAAATTAAAACCTCTACAGACAAGAAAAAGCTGAGAGTTCAGCACCACAAAACCAGCTTTAAAACAAATGCTAAAGGAACTTCTCTAGGCAAGAAACACAAGAGAAGGAAAAGACTACAATAACAAACCCAAAACAATTATGAAAATGGGAATAGGAACATACATATTTATAAATACCTTAAATGTAAATGGATTAAATGCTCCCACCAAAAGTCACAGACTGGCTGAATGGATACAAAAACAAGACCCATATATATGCTGTCTACAAGAGACCCACATCAGACCTAGAGACACATACAGACTGAAAGTGAGGGGATGGAAAAAGATATTCCATACAAATGGAAACCAAAGGAAAGCTGGAGTAGCAATTCTCATATCAGACAAAATAGACTTTAAAATAAAGACTATTAGAATAGACAAAAAGGACACTCCATAACGATCAAGGGATCGATCCAAGAAGAAGATATAACAATTGTAAATATTTATGCACCCAACATAGGAGCACCTCAATACATAAGGCAAATACTAACAGCCATAAAAGGGGAAATCAACAGTAACACATTCATAGCAGGGGACTTTAACACCCCACTTTCACCAATGGACACATCATCCAAAATGAAAATAAATAAGGAAACACAAGCTTTAAATGATATATTAAACAAGATGGACTTAATTGATATTTATAGGACATTCCATCCAAAAACAACAGTATACACATTTTTCTCAAGTGCTCATGGAACATTCTCCAGAATAGATCATATCTTGGGTCACAAATTAAGCCTTGGTAAATTTAAGAAAACTGAAATTGTATCAACTATCTTTTCCGACCACAACACTATGAGACTAGATATCAATTACAGGAAAAGATCTGTAAAAAATACAAACACATGGAGGCTAAGCAATACACTACTTAATAACGAAGTGATCACTGAAGAAAGACAAAATCAAAAACTACCTAGAAACAAATGACAATGGAGACACGACAACCCAAAACCTTTGGGATGCAGCAAAAGCAGTTCTAAGAGGGAAGTTTATAGCAATACAATCCTACCTTAAGAAACAAGAAACATCTCAAATAAAGAACCTAACTTTACACCTAAAACAATTAGAGAAAAAGGAACAAAAACCCCTCAAAATTAGCAGAAGGAAAGAAATCATAAAGACCAGATCAGAAATAAATGAAAAAGAAATGAAGGAAACAATAGCAAAGATCAATAAAATTAAAGCTGGTTCTTTGAGAAGATACACAAAATTGATAAACCATTAGCCAGACTCATCACGAAAAAAAGGGAGAAGACTCAAATCAATAGAATTAGAAATGAAAAAGGAGAAGTAACAACTGACACTGCAGATATACAAAAGATCACGAGAGATTAATGCAAGCAACTCTATGCCAATAAAATGGACAACCTGGAAGAAAAGGACAAATTCTTAGAAATGCACAACCTGCCAAGGCTGAATCAGGAAGAAATAGAAAATATGAACAGACCAATCACAAGCACTGAAATTGAAACTGTGATTAAAAATCTTCCAACAAACAAAAGCCCAGGACCAGATGGCTTCACAGGCGAATTCTATCAAAGATTTAGAGAAGAGCTAACACCTATCCTTCTCAAACTCTTCCAAAATATAGCACAGGGAGGAACACTCCCAAACGCATTCTACGAGGCCACCATCACCCTGATACCAAAACCAGACAAGGACGTCACAAAGAAAGAAAACTACAGGCCAATATCACTGATGAACACAGATGCAAAATTCCTGAACAAAATACTAGCAAACAGAATCCAACAGCACATTAAAAGGATCATACACCATGATCAAGTGGGGTTTATCTCAGGAATGCAAGGATTCTTCAATATACACAAATCAATCAACGTGATACACCATATTAACAAATTGAAAGAGAAAAACCATATGATCATCTCAATAGATGCAGAGAAAGCTTTCGACACAATTCAACACCCATTTATGATAAAAACCCTGCAGAAAGTAGGCATAGAGGGAACTTTCCTCAACATAATAAAGGCCATATATAACAAACCCACAGCCAACATCATCCTCAATGGTGAAAAACTGAAAGCATTTCCATTAAGATCAGGAACAAGACAAGGTTACCCACTCTCACCACTCTTATTCAACATAGTTTTGGAAGTTTTAGTGACAGCAATCAGAGAAGAAAAGGAAATAAAAGGAATTAAATCGGAAAAGAAGTAAAACTGTCACTGTTTGCAGATGACATGATACTATACGTAGAGAATCCTAAAGATGCCACCAGAAAACTACCAGAGCTAATCAATGAATTTGGTTAAGTAGCAGGACACAAAATTAATGCACAGAAATCTCTGGCATTCCTATATACTAATGATGAAAAATCTGAAAGTGAAATCAAGAAAACACTCCCATTTACCACTGCAACAAAAAGAATAAAATATCTAGGAATAAACCTACCTAAGGAGACAAAAGACCTGTATGCAGAAAATTATAAGACACTGATGAAAGAAATTAATGACACAAATAGATGGAGACATATACCATGTTCTTGGATTGGAAGAATCAACATTGTGAAAATGACTCTACTCCCCAAAGCAATCTACAGATTCAATGCAATCCCTATCAAACTACCACTGGCATTTTTCACAGAACTAGAACAAAAAAATTCACAACTTGTATGGAAACACAAAACACCGCAAATAGCCAAAGCAATCTTGAGAACGAAAAACGGAGCTGGAGGAATCAGGCTCCCTGACTTCAGACTATACTACAAAGCTACAGTAATCAAGACAGTATGGTACTGGCACAAAAACAGAAAGATAGATCAATGGAACAGGATAGAAAGCCCAGAGATAAACCCACACACATATGGTCACCTTATCTTTGATAAAGGAGGCAGGAATGTACAGTGGAGAAAGGACAGCCTCTTCAATAAATGGTGCTGGGAAAACAGGACAGGTACATGTAGAAGTGTGAGATTATAACACTCCCTAACACCATACACAAAAATAAGCTCAAAATGGATTAAAGACCTAAATGTAAAGCCAGAAAGTATCTAACTCTTAGAGGAAAACATAGGCAGAACACTCTATGACATAAATCACAGCAAGATCCTTTTTGACCCACCTCCTAGAGAAACGGAAATAAAAACGAAAATAAACAAATGGGGCCTAATAAAACTTCAAGGCTTTTGCACAACAAAGGAAACCATAAACAAGACCAAAAGACAACCCTCAAATGGGAGAAAATAGTTGCAACTGACTATTGCAATGAAGCAACGTCAAAGGATTAATGAAGCAACTGACAAAGGAATAATCTCCAAAATTTATAAGCAGCTCATGCAGCTCAATAACAAAAAAAACCAAACAACGCAATCCAAAAATGGGCAAAAGACCTAAATAGACATTTCTCCAAAGAAGATATACAGACTGCCAACAAACACATGAAAGAATTCTCAACATCATTAATCATTAAAGAAATGCAAATCAAAACTACTATGAGATATCATCTCACACCGGTCAGAATGGCCATCATCAAAAATTCTACAAATCATAAATGCTGGAGAGGGTGTGGAGAAAAGGGAACACCTTGCACTGCTGGTGGGAATGTGAATTGGTATAGCCACTATGGAGAACAATATGGAGGTTCCTTAAAAAACTACAAATAGAACTACCATATGACCCAGCAATCCCACTACTGGGCATATACCCTGAGAAAACCATAATTCAGAAAAAGTCATGTACCAAAATGTTCATCGCAGCTCTATTTACAATAGCCAGAAGATGGAAACGACCTATGTGTCCATCATCGGATGAATGGAAAGGAAGATGTGGCACATATATACAATGGATTACTCAGCCATAAAAAAAACGAAATTGAGCTATTTGTAATGAGGTGGATGGACCTAGAGTCTGTCATACAGAGTGAAGTAAGTCAGAAAGAGAGAGACAAATACCGTATGCTAACACATATATATGGAATTTAAGAAAAAAATGTCATGAAGAACCTAGGGGTAAGACAGGAATAAAGACACAGACGTACTAGAGAATGGACTTGAGGATATGGGGAGGTAGAAGGGTAAGCTGTGTCAAAGCGAGAGAGTGGCATGGACATATACACACTACCAAACGTGAAATAGATAGCTAGTTGGAACCAGCCGCATAGCACAGGGAGATCAGCTCGGTGCTTTGTGACCACCTAGAGGGGTGGGATAGCGAGGGTGGGAGGGAGGGAGACGCAAGAGGGAAGAGATATGGGAACATATGTATATGCATAACTGATTCACTTTGTTATAAAGCAGAAATTAACACACCATTGTAAAGCAATTGTACCCCAATACAGATGTAAAAAAAATGGTAACAGTCGTTATGCAACATGAATAAATTCTAGAGATCTGCTGTACAACATAGTGCCTATAGTTAACAATACTGTACTGTAAACTTAAAATCTGTTAAGTGGTAGATATGTGGTAAAATTCTTACCACAATAAAATAAATGTTAAGTTTGTCAATTCTGAGTAAAGATCTAGGTGTGTTTGTTATATTACTGATTCTAAATGTTCTTCAGTATTTTTCTAATCACTGAAAATAAAATGTAAGTCATTTTCAAAAGCAAAATTTGATTATTTCTTTTCCATATTTTTCACAATCTGTGAAATGTTCATGGATTATTTTGATAAATGGTAAGTGAATTTAATCTCAAAACTAGGGAAATGGAAAAGAGAAAAAAGTAACAAGACAAAGAAAAATGAAAGAGGGGGTCACCAGGATGAGATACAGAGAGGCTTTTGGAGCCTCAGGAACTTTTGGCCCAAAGCTAACAAACTATAAGCCAAAGACTTTTTTTTTTTTTAAACATCTTTATTGGGGTATAATTGCTTTACAATGGTGTGTTAGTTTCTGCTTTATAACAAAGTGAATCAGCTATACATATACGTATGTTCCCATATGTCTTCCCTCTTGCGTCTCCCTCCCTCCCACTCTCCCAATCCCACCCCTCCAGGCTGTCACAAAGCACTGAGCTAATATCCCTGTGCCTTGCGTATAAGCCAAAGACTTAATGAATGAACCCATTGCAAGATGGGTGCTTTTGGGTGTTCAATCCCCCATCCCCCACCATATGTATTTAAAACCCTACTCTGTTTCATTGATTTTCTCCAGACAGAAACTTTCAGTGAGTCTCCTCAACTACCTAGCCTTTCAGGGACAAATTTTCCATCTTGGCTTCCAAGGTGGCTGTTACAACACCACAAATCACCTTCTGCTATCCCTTCTTCAGGCAAACTCCTACTGGTTTCCAGGAATCATATGGGGAATATGGCTCTCTGAATTTATTCCCTCACAGTACTCAGCACACAACATTTCTTAATCTAAATATCTTACTACAAACGCTGAACCTGCTGAAGATAAAAGCTTTTCATTTTTCCCCTACTGCCCTTCCCCAAGCTAAATCCTCATCACAGTCAGAAATGCCACTTTATCCTCCAACTCTGAAGAAAGCTCAGTCATCTCGGCTCTTTGCTGCATTCTGATTGATAATTGAATCCATTTGCTTTCATCAACTCACTGTCTCTTGATTTCCCCCATGGCCCCTTCTGTCAGCCCTTTTCCGGCAGCTGTCCTTGCTTTTTGTGGGCACCTCACAATATATTTTTGAATGGCTCTTCCTACCCTGACCCTCTGCCACACCAAGGAGCCATAGCCTCCCTTCGCTGAGGTAACTAAAGTGCTGGCTCCACACTTAGCTCTCTAAGGGTAGCAATGACCTTGCATCCAGCCACACAATATGCCAGGAAAGCAGCTATAGTCAAAGGAGATATGGATCCCGGGCAACATCAAGTGGAAGGTTAAAGGCTCTGCTGATAAGTGAGTGAGGGTGGGCTGTGAAGGCAAGGGAGAGTGTTAAATGGAATGGATGAGCACAGCCTTCATGTGTTCGGAAGTGAAAGACTCCCTTACCTCACTATTCAAAGAGACCACTGATAGGGCAATCTAAGGGAAGGAATCGGGGCTTGGCCTGTAGTTATCGCTCTGTCCCTGATTTACAGTGTGGCTTTGGGAAATTCACTTTAAAGTATCTGAGACTCAACTTCCCCATCTGGAAAAAGTTACCATTGTGGAAATTGTCGCTGTGGAAAAAGATCTAGGACATTAGCTCTAGACCAAGCCCTCATTTCACAGTTTGAAAACTCTGAGGCCCAGGGAGGAGAAGCAATTTATCCTATGTGGTCTTCAATATTTACCTTTCCTAAGTCCATGAGGTTGTTTGTGAGGTCAAATGAAATAAAACATAGGAGCCCTTTGAATCCTCTAGAAGAGAGGGTGTATTATTTTTGGCAGCTTTAGTGCCTATGGTCCCTTAACATAACTGTCTCCTAAAGAAGACATACCAATCTTAGTTTTTACTTCCTCAGGACCACTGAACACACAGCTGTCTCTCTCAGCTGGCCATCTCCACAACAAGCCCAGATAGCAGCTCTCTGCCCTATCATCCACTGCTGCCTCTCCCACCTCAGGCTATCCCAGCTGCCTAAGCACTCCTTCTATCTGAGGGTCTAGAAACAGCTGGTAGCCCTAGCATCCTCCTCTGAGCTCACTGTAGCCAATGCTGCCTTACATTGTGTGACACCCAGGATTTCAGTGCCATAAGTAAAACACATGGAGAAGGGAGAAGCTCATTACTAAGGGCCTTCTAGAGGAATCTTGGGAGTGGAGTCAGAGCAATGCAGACCAGAGAAAGGCTGAGGAAGACCAAAAGGACAGAGGGCAATATAAAGAGCATACCTAGGATCACACGTTTCCTTTCAGTGCATATTATGCCCAGATGGCTTTTCATTTAAAAGAGTAATTTGAGGGTGTTCTTGTCTAGTATGTGGCTCAGCTGTCTGAGGCAGGCCTCTGGATTCTTTTTTTTTTTTTAGATTATTATTGGAGTATAGTTGCTTTACAATGTTGTGTTAGTTTCTACTGTGCAGCAAAGTGAATCAGCTATATATATACATATATCCCCTCTTTTTTGGATTTCCTTCCCATTTAGGTCACCACAGAGTACTGAGTAGAATTCCCTGTGCTAAACAGTACGTTCTCACTAGTTATCTATTTTATACATAGATATCAATTCCAATCTCCCAATTCATCCCACCCTCCACTTTCCCCCTTGGTATCCATACATTTCTTCTCTAAGTCTGTGTCTCTATTTCTGCTTTGTAAATAAGATTATCTATACCAATTTTTTCAGATTCCACATATATATGCATTAATATACGATATTTGTTTTTCTCTTTCTGACTTACTTCACTCTGTATGACAGTCTCTAGGTCCATCCATGTCTCCACAAATGACCCAATTTTGTTTCTTTTTATGGCTGAGTAGTAATCCATTGCATATATGTACCACATCTTCTTTATCCATTCCTCTGTTGATGGACATTTACGTTGTTTCCATGTCCTGGCTATTGTAAATAGTGCTGTTATGAACTCTGTGGTGCATGTGTCTTTTTGAATTATGGTTTTCTCAGTGTATATGCCCAGTAGTGGGATTGCTAGGTCACATGGTAGTTCTATTTTCAGTTTTTTTAAGGAACCTCCATACTGTTCTCCACAGTGACCATACCATTTTACATTCCCACCAACAGTGCAAGAGGGTTCCCTTTTCTCCACACCCTCTCCAGCATTTATTGTTTACAGATTTTGTGTTGATGGCCATTCTGACTAGTGTCAGGTGATATCTCATTGTAGTGGTGATTTTCACTTCTCTAATAATTAGTGATGTTGAGCATTTTTTCATGTGTTTGTTGGCTTGGAGAAATGTCTATTTAGGTCTTCTGCCCATTTTTGGATTGTTATTTTGACATTGAGCTGCATGAGCTGCTTGTATATTTTGGAGATTAGTCCTTTGTCAGTTGCTTTGTTTGCAAATATTTTCTCCCATTCTGAGGGTTGTATTTTCGTCTTGTTTATGGTTTCCTTTGCTGTGCAAAAGCTTTTAAGTTTCATTAGGTCCCATTTGTTTATTTTTGTTTTTATTCTCATTACTCTAGGAGGTGGGTTAAAAAAGATCTTGCTGCGATTTATGTCAAAGAGTGTTCTCCCTATGTTTTCCTCTAAGAGTTTTATAGTGTCTGGCCTTACATTTAGATGTTGGATTTTAGATAATGGATTTAAATAATCCATTTTGAGTTTATTTTTGTGTATGGTGTTAGGGAGTGTTCTAATTTCATTTTTTTACATGTAGCTGTCCAGTTTGCCCAGCATCTCTTGTTGAAGAGGCTGTCTTTGCTCCATTGTATATTCTGGTCTCCTCTGTCATAGATTAGGTGACCATATGTGCATGGATTTATCTCTGGGCTTTCTATCCTGTTCCATTGACCTATATTTCTGTTTTTGTGCCAGTAACATACTGTCTTGATTACTATAGCCCTGTAGTATAGTCTGAACTCAGTGAGCCTGTTTCCTCCAGCTCTGTTTTCTTTTTCTCAAGATTGCTTTTGCTATTCAAGGTCTTTTTTGTTTCCATGCAAACTGTAAAATTTTTTGTTCTAGTTCTGTGAAAAATGCCATTGGTAATTTGATAGGGATTGCATTGAATTTGTAGACACAAGTCTTAAATGACATATTAGACCAGATAGACTTAATTGATATTTATAGGACATTCCATCCCAAAGCAGCAGAATATACTATTTTCTCAAGTGTACATGGAACATTCTCCAGGATAGATCACATCTTGGGTCACAAATCAAGCCACAGTAAATTTAAGAAAATTGAAACCATATTAAGCATCTTTTCTGACCACAGTGCTATGAGATTTGAAATAAATTACAGGAAAAAAACTGTAAAAAACACAAACACATGGAGGCTAAACAATATGCTACTAAATAACCAAGAGATCACTGAAGAAATCAAACAGGAAATTTAATAAATACTTAGAAACAAATGACAATGAAAACATGATGACCTAAAACCTATGGGATGCAGCAAAAGCAGTTCTAAGAGGGAAGTTTATAGCAATACAATCCTACCCCAAGAGACAAGAAAAATCTCAAATAAACAACGTAAACTTACACCTGAAGCAACTAGAGAAAGAAGAACAAACAAAACCCAAAATTAGTAGAAGGAAAGAAATCATAAAGATCCGAGCAGAAATCAATGAAACAGAAATGAATAAAAGAAACAGTAAAGATCTATAAAACTGAAAGTTGATTCTTTGAGAAGATAAAATTGATAAAACTTTAGCTAGACTCATCAAGAAAAAAGGGAGAGGACTCAAATCAATAAAATTAGAAATGAAAAAGAAGAAGTACAACTGACACCACAGAAATACAAATCATCCCAAGAGATTACTACAAGCAATGATATGTCAATAAAATGGACAACCTGAAAGAAATGGACAAATTCTTAGAAAGGTACAACCTTCTAAGACTGAACCAGGAAGAAATAGAAAATATGGACAGACTGATCACAAGTAATGAAATCAAAACTGTGACTAAACATCTTCCAACAAACAAAAGTCCTCTGCTAATAAACTGAAATTTCAGAAAATAAAGGAACCCCATTCAGGGCATTAGCTGCATCCATTTTAGGCCTCCATTAACCAATGGTGCTCAGTGCTGTAAGATATCAAAGTCATACCTGAGGGTAAAATGGTAGAGGTGAGAATCAAAAAGGAGAGATTAGTCCACCTACCTGCTTTCCATCATCTCTCAGTGGTTGGCTAGAAGTGACTTGTCCTTGATGAATCATGAGTCATTGGGGTCAGAAATATCATGACATTACCACCTTATCTAAACAAATGGGTCTTTCCATTTATTCAGGTGCTAAATATATGTATGTGTAGCTACCAAAGCATTGTTAAAATAGGGCAAAAACAGTGACTTATAGGAAAAGGGTGAGATCAATGGCAAGGAAGGCTGATTCCAGGTTCTCTTCCCAGATCTGTATAACAGTATCCTGGTCCTTTGGCCCCTCTGCTTAACTAGTGATCATTGTCTTCAAAATTAAGTGGTGTATTTGCAGCCTTCTTGAGAGACAAAGTAACAAATCGGGATTTTGGTTGCTCCCACTATATTATCTCCATATCTCTGAGTAAAAAACCAGGAACAAAGAGTAACAAACCTCTTCCCCACAAATACACATATGGAAGGATCTAGGTGAGCCACGGTCCTGGATTTACAACCTATACCTTGACCTTGGTTTATAAAGTATGCCTATCTCTCTCTTTACAGCCTAACTTCCAAACTGCTTCTCCCTCAGATGAGTATGCATTTTTGTGTAGCTTTAAGTCAAGCCACATAAATCTGAAAAACTCATTGTAGCACTGCACAATTCCCTTTCTTTCACTTATTTGGCCAAATGGTTTTACTGTGTCATTTATGAAACATCTTAACATGTCAAGGCCACAGCTTTACAAATATAGGATTTGCTATGGGAAAAGGCAATGTGACTTATATACCATACATATAACATATATTCAATAGACAATGGGTACACCTCTTCCCTTGCTGAGAGATAAAGTACATAGGCAGTCCATAAAAGCAAACACTCAAAAGATGTATTTCCAAATATAGAGATCCAATAAGGGAAAATGTTACTGAACTACCCCTAGGGGAAACTGTGAACACTGACTCTACATTAAGGACACTTCTACAAGTCTAAGCAAAGAGAGATTTGAGAAGGCAACAGTTATGCCAGTGCACAAAGAAGCTGTGTAACAGGGTCTACTGACTCTCTAGGCCTTGGACAAAAAAAGTGCCAAGTCAACACGGAGCTCTGTGAAGGACAGAGCTCTTTCACAAATGCTCCCAACTGGCTGAGCATGCTGGAAGCCTCAAGTATCAGAACACAGGGGCCACCAACATGCCAAATAAACCCTAGATTCTACAAATCAAATGAATACCCTTTTCATAACCTACTCTTTTCTGTTAATATTTCCTCAGTCAATGGTTACTTCAGTCATGGAGGTGGAGTTTGTTGCTATGAATAAACAAACTCCTTCCCAATAGGGGAGAATTTCCCTTTAACCAAATGGAATGGTATAGGAATCTGCAACATGTCACCCCACCTCTCTTACAAAGATTGAGAGGAAGAAACTTGGTTAATACTATGCTATAGTTTCTATCAACTCTACTGGGTCGATAATGTCCAGTTAAGTTCCCTGTACCCATATCTCTGTAGTATTCATAGCACCTCAGGCTTTGGAAACAGACCACAGCCACAGACCTCAAATCCAATAACTAGGTCTTTGTTGTATTCTACCTGTGCCACAGTATCTAACCCCAAACCTCAATTCGTATCGGACCAAGCTCCCTTCCCCACCCCTTGTCTTCCTATGACAGTGTTCTATGTATGTGTTGTCCAATATGGTAGCCATTAACCACATATGGGTATTAAGCACTTGAAATGTGACTGAATTCCAACCCCCACCTGGAAGTAACGAGAAGCCCTGCCCTCCAAGTGTCAACAGAGGCTGAGTGGGGAACCTGAACTTCCACTTCCACCTGGCAATAACAATGGCAGCAAGCACACTCCCTTCCCCTGCTGAAGCAGTATCAGAAAAAGTTAGCTAAAACAGAAGATTTAAATAAGATCCAGAGTCTCATAATGTACTACAAAAATGTCCAGGTTTCTGTTAAAAATCACTCATCATACCAAGAACCAGAAATATTTGAAGCTAAATGAAAAGCGCATGCAAATAGCTGTCAAAGCCAAGATGACAGAGATGTTAGAATTATCTGGCAAAGATTTTAAAGCAGCTTCAATAATCAATTGCAAACACTCTTAAAACAAATGAAAAATAGAAAGTCTCAGCAAAGAAATACAAGATATATGGAAGGACCAAGTGGAAATTTTAGAAATGAAAAATACAATAACTAAAATTCTTTTAGAAATCTCAATATATGTGCTCTACAACAGAATGAAGAGGACTGAGGGAAGAATCAGCTAACTTGAAGATAAAATGATAGAAATTATCCAATCTGAACAACAAAGAAAATTAGATTGAAAAAAAAATGAACAGGGTCTCAGGGTCTCTGTGGGACTACAAAGAAATATCTAACTTTCCTGTCATTATAAGAGGCCTGGAACAATAGGATAAAGAAGGCAGGACAGAAAAAGTATTCAAAGAAATAACGGCTGAAAACTTCCCAAACTTAGCAAAAGACATAAACCTACATATTCAGGAAGCTAAGAGTATTCCAAACTGGATGAACCAAAGAAATCTATGCCAAGGCACATCAGAGTCAAACTTTTGAAAACTACAGACATTTTTTTTAAAAGAACTTGAAAGCAGTGAGAAATGATGTCTTACTAACAGGGGAAAAAACAATTCAAATGACAGCAGATTTCAGAAGCCATGGAGACCAGAAGGGAGTGGCACAACCTTTTTCAAGAGTTGCAAGAAAAGAACTGTCAACTCAGAATCCTATATGCGGTGAAAATATCCTTCAGGAATGCAGGGAAAAATCAAGAAATTCTCAGATGAAGAAAAACCAAGAGAATTCACTGCTAACAAACCTGCACTAAAAGAATGACTAAAGGAAGTTCTCTAAACAGAAAGAAAAATATAGAAGAAGGAATCTTGGAACCTCAAGAAGGAAGGAAGAACAACAGAGAGTAAAAGTAAGAGTAAATACAATTGACTTTGCTTCTCCTGTTGAGTTCTCTCAATTATGTTTGACAGTTGAAGCAAAAATTATAACACTGTCTGATATAGTTCTAAATATATAGTGAGGAAATATCTAGGACTATAATATTTTAAATGAGGGAGAAGAAAAGGACTTAAAGAGAGGTAAGATTTATTTAAACAGGTAAAATGTTGATACTAGTAGACTGATAAGTTGTGTACAGGAACTCTGGAAAAGAGTTTTGCAGTTTCTTAAAAAAATAAACATATACGGGCTTCCCTGGTGGCACAGTGGTTGAGAGTCCACCTGCCGATGCAGGGGACATGGGTCCGTGCCCCAGTCTGGGAAGATCCCACATGCCACAGAGTGGCTAGGCCCATGAGCCATGGCCGCTGAGCCTGTGCTTCCGGAGCCCGTGCTCCGCAACGGGAGAGGCCACGACAGCGACAGGCTCACGTATCGCAAAAAAATAAAACCAAAACTAAACATATACTTACCATATGACCCAGTTATCACACCCCTGGGCATTTTCCCCAGAGAAATGAAAACATGTTCACACAAAAAACTGTACACTAGCCTGCACAGCTTTCTTTGTAATAGCCAAAAACTGGAGACAACCAAAATGTCCCTAACACGTATGGTTAAACAAACTGTGATACATGCATACCATGGAATACTGTTCAACATTATAAAGGCATGTACTGTTTATACAGAAGACAACTTGGATAGATCTCAAGGGCATTATGCTGAGTGAAAAAAGCGAACCTGAAAAGGTCACATACTCTATGACTCCATTTATGTTAACATTTTTTGAAGTGACAAAACTATAGATTTATATTTTAAAAAGATTAGTGATTGCCAGGGGTTAGGAATAGTGGAGGTGAGGGGGGTGAGTGTGACTATAAAAAACAATAAAGAGATAGCACAAGACAGATCTTTTCTGGTGATGGAATAGTACTTTATCTTGATTGTGGTAGTGGTACACAAATCTACACATGTGATAAAATGACACAGAACTAAACAAACCCATTGTTCTAATATCAAGTTCATGGTTTTGGTCTTATACTATAGTCATGTAAGATATAACTATTGGGGGAATTGGGTAAAAAGTACACAGGACCTCTCTGTCTTTGAAAGTTCCTGTGAATCTATAATTATTTCAAAATGGAAAGAAAAAAAATCAAGTCACTGTGGTAGCCAGAGTAATGACCCTCCAAAGTAGGGTCACTACTACAATCTGTGAATATGTTAGGTTATATGGCAGAAGGGGAATTAAGGTTGCAGATGGAGTTAAGTTTGCAAATCAACTAACCCTGAGATAGGGAGATAATCCTGTACTATCCATCCAAGTAGACCCAATGTAATTACCAAGGTCTTTAAAAGTGGAAGAGGGAGGCAGAAGAGTGAGAGTCAGAGAAGGAGATGTGACGATGGAAGCAAGATTGAAGTGATGCAACGTAAGGAATCGATCCACCATTGCTAACTTTGAGAATGTAGGGGGATCCGTGAACCAAGAAATGTGGGCAGAATCTAGAAGCTGGAAGACAAGAAAATGGAGTTTCCCTTACAGCCTCCAGAAAGGAATTCAGCCCTGCTCACACCTTGATTTTAGCCCAGTGAGGCCTATTTCAGATTCCTGACCTCTAGAATTGTAAGATAATAAATTTATGTTGTTTTAAACCACTAAGTTGTTGGTAATTTGTTACAGCAGCTATAGAAAACGAATATAATCACCAACTAGGAGTTAAAAACTAACCCACTCAAAGATGGACAACTGGCTTTTTGCAGAGTATATTCAATTCATTAGTCAGAAGTCAATAACTAAGGACTAAAATCTTGAGTCAATGGTCAACACATCATGGCTAATGCTATCTGCAATTCCACATCACCAATGATATCAATGATAGAAATCTTGCCTCAGAATTGCAGGGAAAAGAAACATGTTACTCCCTATTAAATGGGGCCTGCTAAGCCAATGCAGCAATAAGAACAGAAACATTTGTGCCATGGAGGCTGGAAATCTTGTCTCAACTTAGCTAGAGGTAACTGTTTGGTAGGGAATTTCCTGCTGTATTAGAAGAGGACATTTATACTTATTTTCTAACAGGGAGAGTATAGAAATAATAGAAAAATGCATTAAATTAGAAAAAGGGTAAGGTAAATTAATAAAGATGATAAAAAGACCCAGCCAGAAACAAAACTAATTTTCTATAAGACAGGAGAATCTGTTTTATTCTTTTCTCTTCCCCAGTATCCCAGTGCTTAGCACATAGTAGATGCTCAATAAATATTTGCTGAATTGAATTAGAAATGATCATTAATAGATCCATCCAGATTTAGAATTCCATTAGCCCTCATACTCTGCCATACCCCAAACTGCTAAGAAAAGAAGCAAAGAGACAGGCAAGAAACATTTATTCATGGATAGGAATACCACATGTTCCTACCATCACAACTGCACGGCACAGATGTGACATATATTCATGTTTGCAGAGGTTAAGGAGCTTTGCCTTTAATATATGATGTTAGATCTCCAGGATGGTTAACACTGCAAAAGGCCCATGAGTCCCAAGGGTCGTCCTTATGAAGATATCTGGACACCACCTCCCTCTCTGGCTCCATCACTGTACTTAACAATCAGTGCTAACAAGAGTTTCCTAAGAGGAATATATAGAGATAGAGCGAGAGATGAAGAAGAGAGAGAGATGGGGGCAGGTAAGCATGAGTGAGCTTTTATGTAATGTATTTTATATATTAATAATGAATCTGTGGAGGGTGAGTGCTGAACAGACATTTTTAAGAATCTGAAAGTTGACAAGTCAAGGATTTGGAGAAACTAGACTTGACTTGTTTTTGGTGAGAATAGTAATGTCAAAATGAGTGTAAGTGACTCTTTTTCATAATAAAAAATGCCTGTGAAGGTTAATCAGAAAAATGCTTATAACAGTAGCTGTGAACCACAAGTATACTAATAACAGCCTTTTTTGAAAGAGTCATTTTCATGTCTTCCATTTCAAGTTACCTTGACCATGACAGCCATGTGACAGGAATTACTGTAACAACTGGGCAAAGGCTAGTGCAGAGGTTTTTAACTCACAATGCATGGTTGGACTTTCTGAAAGTGTATGAAAGTGTCATATATTTAAATGAGCACGTTTCTGAAGAGAGAATCCTTGGCATTCATCATCTTTTCAAAGGGGTTCATGCCAAAAAAAAAAGGTTAGGAACCACCGAGCTAGACAGTGATGGCCTACTTTTTCTACTCCCCTACTCAGTAAAGCTCTTCTTCAGAATGTGTTCCAGTTATTTAGTAACTAAAGAGACAGCAGGTCTCTGTTCAAGCAAGTTGCTGAGACCTGGTCTCTGGGTTAATAAATCACATGGATGCCTGGAATGACATGGCAAATATTGGAAAGGAAGACAGGAAGAATTTATTAGCACCACAAAATTTAAGTTACTGCAATAGGAAGGAAAGAAAAGATCACTATTGACATTTTGACTCAAACAAACAAAATCCACATGTGGATTTCACTTTTGGGGTCATCCCCCTGCCACCCCGCCAGGTTCTGGACAATCTCCCAAACCCTAGATATCAGCTGACAGACATGTGTTCAGGAAATGTAGACTCATTTTAACACTGGCCTAAGTAAAGCTCAGTTATGAAGAGGAAGCTTGAAAACATTTGTAAAAGCAACTCTAAATGGCTTCACATTTTCTTCATGTCTACATTATTTCCTTTTCCATAGCAGGCCAGATTTGGCCTGTGGGCCATAGTCTCTTTTGACTCTAACCCTAGATCAATGAAAGCCAATCACAGACACTTAAGACTGGAAGGCAGTTTAAAAAGTAGTGTTGCCCATTCCACAAAAGGCAAATGGAAATATACATAATACAGTAAGTCCCGTACATACAAACGAGTTCCATTCCAAGAGCATGTTCGTAAGTCCAATATGTTTGTAAGTACAACAAAGTTAGCCTAGGTACACAATCGGCTATATAGTACTGTACTGTAATAGGTTTATAATACTTTTCACACAAATAATACATAAAAAACAAACCAAAAAAGAAAACATTTTAATCTTAGAGTACAGTACCTTGCAAAGTACAGTAGTACAGTACAACAGCTGGCATACAGGGGCTGGCATCAAGTGAACAGGCAAGAAGTTACTGACTGGAGGAGGGAGAGGAGGTGGGAGATGGTAGAGCTGAAGGATCGTCAGCAATAGCAGATGGAGGGCAAACTGCAATTTCACTCAGGCCTGACGTTGATGGCACATGTTCTGGTTCCTTGTTGGATTCAATTCTATCTACCCTCTTGAAAAAACGATCCAGTGATATCTGGGTAGTAGCTCTTTTTTTCTCGTCATAGGTGACACGGTAGCACTGGATTGCATTCTGAAAGGCTGCTGCAACCTTCGTGTACCATTCTAGGTTTGGGTCCTGTGCCTCAAAACTAACAGTGCCTCCTCAAATAAAGAAAATCCCCTTGCCATTTCCTGCTTCGTGAATCTCTTCGGTTCTTCAGTTACTTCTTCCTTTTGTCTCTCTCAATTATTTTCACTTTTGTTTCCATCGTTATCGCCTGCCACTTCTTAGCAGTACCAGCTACATCACCGCTGCTTTTACACTTGCTTCTGGACATCCTGGGCTTGAAATAAAGATACTGTACTACTGTACTCTATATAGTACTGTACAGTAAAGTACACAAAAGCACAACCACTTGTAGAGGATGCATGCACGTGACAATGTACACCAGACACGTGAACTAACTTACGTGATTGGACATGCGAACGCATGTTCACATCTTTGAAAGTTCGCAACTTGAAGTTTCGTATGTAGGGGACTTACTGTATATGTAATATAAATATGTATATTAAAATTTTATTTGTATATTTGACAAGACCACATGCAAACTATTCTGGACAGAGATTTACCTGTGTACTTCTCAAAACGTGTTCTAAAAAGAAACTAACACAATATTGTAAATCAACTATACTCCAATAAAAAAAATTTAAGAAAGGAAGAATTCAGGGAATTCCCTGGAGGTCCAGTGGTTAGGACTCTGTGCTTCTGCTGTAGGGGGCCTGGGTTCGATCCCTAGTCGGGGAACTAGGATGCTGCATGCCACATGGAATGGCAAATAAATAAATAAATAAATAAAATAAAAATGAGAAGAATTCACACCTCAATTGGTACCACCCTCTTTTGTCTTAGAACTATGGTCAGGATGATCTTTCTAAACCTAAATGCTTCCTGATATGTTTTAAGCTTATAACCTATTACCAGTCTTTCATAAAAGTAAGATCAGCCACTCTCCAGCATGCAGACAACACCTCTCTCTCTCTCTCTCTCTCTGTGTGTGTGTGGGTGTGTGTGTGTGTGTGTGTGTGTGTGCACAAATGCATTTTGGAGGGATGTCTTTAGGCCCAATAATCCAATTCCGTCAAGCCCAAAGCCTGAATCATTTCTGGGATTCTACCTCCAGAAAGACTTCTTAGCTAGGAAAAAGACAGACTGAGCTGATTAGGGACTATGACACCTTCAAAGCTCATGCAAGTTTTACAAATATAACCATCTCCCCAAATCAAGAAGCACACTTTGATTTAAAGGTGACTTATAGTTAGGGTGACCATAGAATTTTTTTGTCCAAAATGGGACAGTTGAGAGTGAAATAAGTATGCTGGGACAACAGGTATAAACCACAACATATGACCATCCTACTTACTAGGATGCTTTAACTTAGAGGAAATGCTTTAACTTCCCCCAAACAAAATGCATCTCTATGCCTGTTGTCAATGGAAGATAGCTTGGCACTACTCTAGTAGTCAGGCCCACAGTATAATCTTGGTCTCTAACCTCTACACCTCCTCAGGTTAAACATTAGGAGCAACTTCTTGCTCAGGCTAGCTGTGTAATACTTAAAATGGGCTACTGAGGGAGAGAGGTATAACTTTTAAATGGGACTTTGGGGTGTTTGAGAAAATAGTAGATAATTGCTTATGTCAAAATCATCTTACTGAAGATGGAGAAGATGACTTATTGAAGCTCCTTTTAGAAAAATTAAGATTATGTGCATAGTAGTTGGCCCTGAAGACATCAGTCCTTTTTCCACCAGAGAACAAGAGAGGGAAAGACATCAAGCCATAGTGCTTATCTACATAAAATGAGACCAAAAGGAACACGTTCCCTAGCAAAGGGTTTGGAGAAAAAGAAAGTATTCACTAGACCTGGACTTAGGAGCACAGAAACTGCAATCAATGATTCTTTGGTTAGGCTAGTCCGTCTCCTAAGCAAATACTTCTGTGAGACTGGGATTTCCACCGTTGATTGTGTCAGAAAGCCATGAGCATATGTGTTTAAAATCCAGCCCTTATCACTTTTCTCATCTCTCTTTTCCCACCTCCTAAACACAGGCAACACCACCACATCTTTAGCTCTCTCTGCTCACTGGGTAGTTTACAGGTAATCAGACAATTGTGGAAAAAAAGGAAAAGGGAAGAGAGACAGATTGGGTAAAACAGAAAGAAAGCGGCAGTGTTCTGCACTTGTTTGACTTTGGCAACAGGGTGTAATAGGTTTGCTTGTGTGTGTGTGCGTGTTTTAAAATGCATTGATGCATCGAATATTTATTCACTGAACAGGTTGATTTATTTAACAGACTTGACATATGTCAAATTCTACCATGTGCTTACATAATTGTTACCCATTTATCAGAGCTTTTATTTAGCCAAATATTTGTTTTAAAAGCATTTTCCTTTAAATGACTTTCTCTAGCTCACTGCACAGTCAATCCGTGGTTCATTTTAATTATGTTATGTTATGTTACATTGTGTTGTTAACAACAGCTATTTGGTGGAGGTCTCTGAAATCTAATCTTCCCAGGGCCATTTCATCTCCACCCAAAATCTATTTCTTTTTACCCAAAATCTATTTCTTTTTTCCCTCATAATAAATTTTTGGTTAAAATCACATCATAGGGAACATTTTAACAATATGTACGATGTCTTTTCATGTTATGCTATCTTACACTGTTGACTCCCCCTCAAAAAAAGCAGTTTCTCATCATACTGTTAAAATCACAGATCTGAATATTGTTAACCTAAAAAACTGGCTATAAGGACAAAAGGATATGTTTTTTTTTGTATGTGAGTGTGTGTCTGTGGGGTGTGGAAGGGCAGTTGGGACAGCTAGGGGAGAGCTGTGGATAATTAGAATAAGAGAAAGTAAACAGAATGAAATTTCAAGACAAATTTTGTTGAATCACCCTACTCCATCTGAACACATGTGCACAAAGAATTATATTTTTTCAACTCAAATGCATGCAATTTATCTAGGTTCTGTGGGAGGTAAAATATTGGAAGGTATTTCCAAGAAACAAAAATGTCTAATTACTAGCTGCCATGCCTAGTTTGAGTTCCTCTATTGTAAATATGCCATTTGCAAAAGCAAGAGGTTTGTTTTGACCTCCCAGGTCAGGGAGTATGGGGACTAGTAGAGATGAGGTGTGGGAAAGAGGAAGGGAAATCCCACCATCACACAAGTGAATCTTTGACCTAGTAAGTGACTACGTTTTTGTTGTTACTGTTGGGTAAAATGTCCAAGTCTTCCAGAAATTAGACACTGTAATAAAAATGTACCAGCCCAAATTTAAATTGCTCACTAGACAGATGGTTAATTATATTCACAGCCACATATTTCACTGGGATAGAGTTTCAGACACTCAGCCAGTTTTATTTGATTAGCCGGTTTCCCAGTTAATATGTAAAATGACAGTTACTTAGGCCTTTTTTGTTCCCTTCTAAAAATATGTTTTAAATAAGTGTAAATTCTCCTCAGCCATGAGAACGTCATGGCTGTAAATAAAACATTTGGTCATGTTACCCTATGTGTAAAAGATGTAAGGGAGATTCATTCCCCGAAACCCAAATGATCTCTATAGTTCACAAAAAACCATGGAGTACCTTTGCTCACCAAGCAAAATATCTCACCAACTATCAGCACACCCTGCTCCTCCACCAAAAACAACCAAGGAGATATTAAAATCCCAGGTTAAAGTGCTTTAGATGCTTTTTAAAAACAGCCCTGGCAGCCCTACACACAAATCATGTCTTTTCAGATAACAGTGTAGAAAATGGAATGTTAGGAAAAGGCCACAGAGCTAAGTATATTGCTGTGCACAGAATTCAACAATATGCTGGGAGCCAAAACCCAGAAGCAAAATACGAAACCCACTTATTCCAAAATGCAGAAGCTCAAAGAAAATCAAATGTGCTGGTGTCGAAATGGGTATGCCAATTTTTTTTTTAACTTCTAAAAAAGACAGAAAACCTTGAGCGGGTTATTCGGTCCCTCACGGATCAGACAGACAGAAGCAGTCATGCTGAAACCACTGGATTCCTCAGCAGAACGGCGCCAACTCAGCAGCGCGTTTTCCACACTTTCCCGGAGCCTGGCCCCGCTCCCCGAGCGGGCTCGCGGCCTCCCCGCCCCACCGGGTGTGCGAGAGCGGAGCGGACGTGTGCTGCGGGGCGCGGCAGAGCGAAGCGCCAGAAGCCACGCAGGAAAGCGTCGATTCGCCTGCCACCGAGAGCGGGAAGGGGCCGTGGGCCAATTATGCAAAGGTGACAAGCCGGGTGAGGCTCGGTAGGCCCCCAACTTAGACCCGCCCGCGGCCTTGGTCGGGTGGCGCGTGCTCAGGGGCGCTCTGTGGTCGCCAGGGCAGCCCAGCGCGCATGGGAGCCGCCGGCGACGGCGCTTCGCACCTTTGCCGCTTTGGCCCTGACGCCCGGTCGCCGCCGCCGCGTGCGTTTGCCCGCTCCCGCCGGAGCGTGCAGTGTTAGTGCCCGTTCCCCAGACAGGATCTCCTGGAAGCCGGCCTGAAGGGAAGCGGCACTAAGCTGGCCCCAGCCGCCCGGCTCTGAGCCCGGCGGCTCCAGCCCGCTCGTTTCCCCTCCCCCCCACCCCCACCCCACACACGCCGGCGCAAGCACAGAGGCCTTTCCTAGATTGCAGTGCCTGTCAGGGCTAGCCGGGATCTCTCGCCCTCGCGGCCTCACTCCCTCGTATACAGACATACGCACGCCATTCTCACACAGACGTCCTCCCTTCTGTTTTCCCTTCCTCTTCTCGCTCGGCTTCCCCCAATTCGTTCCACCCCCTGCCGCCGCCACCCTGCATCAACCGAGAAGCCGGCGAGAAGGCCAGGGGGCTGGATGGCAGCGCTCATACTCACCTCCCGGGCCGACTCCCGAGGTGCACGCTGCCAGCGGGCTCAAGCAGCGGCCGCTGGGGCTAGAGCAGCCGCAGTCAAGGCTGGGCTGCCGCCGTCGCCGCAGCTGCTCGAGCTGCCCCCGCCGCCGCTGCTGCTACTGCTGCCGCCGCCGCCGCCGCCTCTGCCTCAGCTCCATGCGCCGGGCCCGCCAGGTGGACGCGACTGTCTCTCTCAGGCGCCGCCGCTGCGGCGATGCTAGATGGCTTCAGAGCTATCAGGTTCTGGCCCTGAAACTCAGCGCCTCAGTGGCCGCCGGCTGCTCCTGGAGTCGGCTCTCAGCGTGCACCTCCGCTTGCTCGGGCCGGAGCTATCTCACTAGCGGGCTGCGCGCGCGGCGCTGGAGCCTTGCTTAGTGCGGTCGCTGTGGCCGTCCGCGGGAAGGAGAGAGAAGGAGGGCGGCTGCTACTGTCGCTATCGCTGTTAAAGCTATTGCTAAATGTTGCTACTGCTGCTACTGCTACTGCTGTGGCGGTGGCTGCTGCTGCTGCTGCTGCTGCTGCTGCTGCTGCTGCTGCTGCTACTGGTTTTCCTTCCCGGGTTCTCCCCCTGTCTCTTGCCCACTCCTCCCCCCCCCCCCCCGGCCTTTCTCCACCTCCTCCTCCTCCCCCTTCTCCTCCCGCGCCGCTTTTCTCAGAGCCTCTGCGGGCGCTGCCTGGTCTCCTCTTCTTCCTGATCTGCCTCTGCCCATTCAGAAAGGTGCCCAGAGTGGGACTGCCTCGGCTGCCACCATCGCTATTGCCCCTGCCATTGTTTCCTCCAACAGGGCTGTTCTTGCTGGACGCGATCCCCCCTCTACCTCCCTTCCCCACCACAGCCCTCTTTTTTTCCTCCCGTGCTCTCTTTACCCTCTTTACGGTCCCTTCCCATGTGCCCCCTCCCACTTTGTCCGTCTGTCCCTCCCTCCCCTCAGGCGCCCGGGAGCGCGCACTGCGCGGCCACCTGTCATAAAGGGCGCGCACCCCCTTCCCCACCCCCACCCCCCACCCCGCATTCTTGCAGCCAGCCCAGTCCACCGCGCCAGTGATGCGTTCCACCCCCAGCAGACACGCAGCTGGACATCACTCTCCCACGCCTTTTAGGGTAGTTATGTGTACCGAGAGGGCGCTCTGAAGTTTGGGGAAGAATATTGCAATGGCTTCTTCCACCAAGCGTCTAACCATTCAACCTCTACCTACCCTTAACTTCAGAGTCTAGGCCCCCAGTAGGGTGGGTTGTGTTGGAAGGGTTGGATGAAGGGACATTCCCCAGAGAACTGGAGAAGGGTGAGGGGTTTTTTGGAATAAAGAAGGAGAGAAGAAGGAAACGTGAATGTGCCTGGAAGGATATGGGATGTGCCTGACTGCTGTCATAGAGAAATCCCTTAGGTGGTCATTTTCCTTCAGAATTCCTGGGAACCAACAGGAAACAGCAAGGGATTTGAGAGCAACTTAGAAGGGACCATTCAGCACTCCTGGAGCTCTGGGTGTAATGTTGGGGCCTAATCCCCTGAGTCACCACCACTAGGAGCCAGGGCAAAAGATGGAAAGGCTAGTGCTAGATCAGAAGGGGTAAAACTAAGCTACTTTGTGTGCACTTGTTCCAGCAAGCCATTACCACAGCACAGCTTCTCCAGTCTGGCAGGGCCCAATTTCAAATTTATCTGCTGCCACAGCTGCAGCCTCATTTTGCTGCCAAAGCTCAGACTTTGAGACCTGTTATGTGCAACTCTCACAGTCACCCTCAACAGAACCTCTATGGCCTGTCACATAACCCTTCCCCAGAAATAGCACAGGTTGGGAGGGGTCTGTTTCCCTTTCCCTGGCAAAGTATGAAATATCATACTTCTAGATATCTCAGTGCCAACAAGGTCTGGGTTGCCTTTTCAAGTTTGAGGCACTCTCCTTGGGTCTTTCATCATTGAGCGGTAAACGGGGCCCTTTTACAATTCCTCATCTCCATGCCTTCTGTTTTGCCACTCCACCTGCTTGGAACGCTCTAGTCCTTTCTCCTTCTCATTTTTTTTTACATCTTTTTTGGAGTATAATTGCTTTACAATGGTGTGTTAGTTTCTGTTTATAAAAAAGTGAATCAGTTATACATATACATATCTCCTCCCTCTTGTGTCCCCCTCCCACCCTCCCTATCCCACCCCGCTAGGTGGTCACAAAGCACCGAGCTGATCTCCCTGTGCTATGCAGCTGCTACCCACTAGCTATCTATTTTACATTTGCTAGTGTATATAAGTCCATGCCAGTTTCTCACTTCATCCCAGCTTACCCTTCTCCCTCCCCATGTCCTCAAGTCCATTCTCTAGTAGGTCTGCGTCTTTATTCCTGTCCTGCCCCTAGGTTCTTCATAACATTTTTTTTTTTAAGATTTGATATGTATGTGTTCGCATACGGTATTTCTTTTTCTCTTTCTGACTCACTTTGCTCTGTATGACAGACTCTAGGTCCATCCACCTCACTACAAATAACTCAATTTCGTTTCTTTTTATGGCTGAGTAATATTCCATTGTATATATGTGCCACATCTTCTTTATCCATTCATCTGTTGATGGACACTTAGGTTGCTTCCATGTCCTGGCTATTGTAAATAGAGCTGCAATGAACATTGTGGTGGTACATGACTCTTTTTGAATTATAGTTTTCTCAGGGTATGTGCCCAGTAGTGGGATTTCTGGGTCATATGGTAGTTCTATTTTTAATTTTTTAAGGAACCTCCATACTGTTCTCCATAATGGCTGTATCAACTTACATTCCCACCAACAGTGCAAGAGGGTTCCCTTTTCTCCACACCCTCTCCAGCATTTATTGTTTGTAGATATTTTGATGATGGCCATTCTGACTGGTGTGAGGTGATACCTCATTGTAGATTTGATTTGCATTTCTCTAATGATTAATGATGTTGAGCATTCTTCATGTGTTTATTGGCAATCTGTATATCTTCTTTGGAGAAATATCTATTTAGGTCTTCTGCCCATTTTGGGATTGGGCTGTTTGTTTTTCTGATATTGAACTGCATGAGCTGCTTGTAAATTTTGCAGATTAATTCTTTGTCAGTTGCTTCCTTTGCAAATATTTTCTCCTATTCTGAGGGTTGTCTTTTCATCTTGTTTATGGTTTCCTTTGCTGTGCAAAAGCTTTTAATTTTAATCAGGTCCCACTTGTTTATTTTTGTTTTTATGTCCATTTCTCTAGGAGGTGGGTCAAAAAGGATCTTGTTGTGATGTATGTCATAGGGTGTTCTGCGTATGTTTTCCTCTAAGAGTTTTATAATATCTGGCCTTACATTTAGGTCTTTAATCCATTTTGAGTTTATTTTTGTGTATGATGTTAGGGAGTGTTCTAATTTCATTCTTTTACATGTAGCTGTCCAGTTTTCACAGCACCACTTATTGAAGAGGCTGTCTTTTCTCCATTGTATATTCTTGCCTCCTTTATCAAAAATAAGGTGACCATATGTGCATGGCTTTATCTCTGGACTTTCTATCCTGTCCCATTGATCTATAGTTCCGTTTTTGTGCCAGTACCGTACTGTCTTGATTACTGTAGCTTTGTAGTATAGCCTGAAGGCCAGGAGCCTGATTCCTCCAGGTCCATTTTTCTTCCTCAAGATTACTTTGGCTATTCAGGATCTTTTGTGTTTCCATACAAAATGTGAAATTTTTTGTTCTAGTTCTGTGAAAAATGCCATTAGTAGTTTGATAGGGATTGCATTGAATCTGTAGATTGCTTTGGATAGTAGAGTCATTTTCACAATGTTGATTCTTTCAGTCCAATAACATGGTATATCTGTCCATCGGTTTGTATCATCTTTAATTTCTTTCATCAGTGTCTTATGGTTTTCTGCATATAGGTCTTTTGTCTCCTTAGGTAAGTTTATTCCTAGGTATTTTATTCTTTTTCTGCAATGGTAAGTGGGAGTGTTTTCGTAATTTCTCTTTCAGACTTTTCGTCATTGGTGCATAGGAATGCAAGAGATTTCTGTGCATTAATTTTGTATCCTGCTACTTTACCAAATTCATTGATTAGCTCTGGTAGTTTTCTGGTAGCATCTTTAGGATTCTCTACGTATAATATCATGGCATCTGCAAACAGTGACAGTTTTACTTCTTTTCCGATTTGGCTTCCTTTTATTTCCTTTTCTTCTCTGATTGCTTTCGCTAAAACTTCCAAAACTGTGTTGAATAAGAGTGGTGAGAGTGGGTAACCTTGTCTTGTTCCTGATCTTAATGGAAATGCTTTCAGATTTTCACCATTGAGAACGATGTTGGCTGTGGGTTTGTCATATATGGCCTTTATTATGTTGAGGAAAGTTCCCTCTATGCCTACTTTCTGCAGGGTTTTTACCATAAATGGGCGTTGAATTTTGTTAAAAGCTTTCTCTGCATCTATTGAGATGATCATATGGTTTTTCTCCTTCAATTTGTTAATATGGTGTATCACGTTGATTGATTTGCATATATTGAAGAATCCTTGCATTCCTGGGATAAACCCCACTTGATCATGGTGTATGACCCTTTTTTTTCTTCCCGCGGTACGCGGGCCTCTCACTGTTGTGGTCTCTCCCGTTGTGGAGCACAGGCTCCGGATGCACAGGCTCAGCGGCCATGGCTCACGGGCCCAGCCACTCCGCGGCATGTGGGATCTTCCTGGACGGGGGCATGAACCCGTTTCCCCTGCATTGGCAGGCAGACTCTCAACCACTGCGCCACCATGGAAGCCCAATGGTGTATGACCCTTTTAATGTGCTTTTGGATTCTGTTTGCTAGTTTTTTGTTGAGGATTTTTGCATCTATGTTCATCAGAGTTATTGGCTTGTAGTTTCCTTTTTTGTTGTTATATCTTTGTCTGGTTTTCGTATCAGGGTGACATAGCCTCATAGAATGAGTTTGAAAGCGTTCCTCCCTCTGCTACATTTTGGAAGAGTTTGAGAAGGATAGGTGTTAGCTCTTCTCTAAATGTTTGATAGAATTCGCCTGTGAAGCCATCTGGTCCTGTGCTTTCGTTTGTTGGAAGATTTTTAATCACAGTCTCAGTTTCAGTGCTTGTGATTGGTCTGTTTATATTTTCTATTTCTTCCTGATTCAGTCTCGGAAGGTTGTGCTTTTCTAAGAATTTGTCCATTTCTTGCAGATTGTCCATTTTATTGGCATATAGTTGCTTGTAGTAATCTCTCATGATCCTTTGTATTTCTGCAGTGTCAGTTGTTACTTCTCTTTCATTTCTCATTCTATTAATTTGAGTTTTCTCCCTTTTTTTCTTGATGAGTCTGGCTAATGGTTTATCAATATTATCTTCTCAAAGAACCAACTTTTAGTTTTATTGATCTTTGGTACTGTTTCCTTCATTTCTTTTTCATTTATTTCTGATCTGATCTTTATGATTTCTTTCCTTCTGCTAACTTTGGGGTTTTCTTGTTCTTCTTTCTCTAATTACTTTAGGTGTAAGGTTAGGTTGTTTATTTGAGACTTTTCTTGTTTCTTAAGGCAGGATTTTATTGCTATAACCTTCCCTCTTACAACTGCTTTTGCTGCATCCCGTAGGTTTTGCATCATCATGTTTTCACTGTCATTTGTTTTTAGGTATTTTAAAATTTTCTCTTTGATTTCTTCAGTGATCTTTTGGTTATTAAGCAGTATATTGTTCAGCCTGCATATGTTTGTATTTCTCCTTCTCATTTATATCTGTGAAACTCATCTATAAATAATAGCTCGTCTTCAAGTAATTGATATTTTTTGAGTCCCTACTATGTGCCAGATACTATGCTAAGCAATTTACATGAATTATTTTATTTAAGCCTCACAACAAACACAATTTTATTATTCCTGTTTTACAGGTGAGAAAATTGAGCCATAAACAAGTTAGATATACATATCTTGAGAATAAAAGCAATATCTTCTTTATCTTGCATGTGTCAGGCCCTGTGCAAATACATTTGCATCTTTCAGTCACTGGGATAAATGTGAAGAAAAATAAGGGTAACTGCTGAACTGTGACCCCTCCCAAATTCATATATTGAAGCCCTAACCACCCAATACCTCAGAATGTATTTGGAGTTGGGTCTTTAAGGAGGTGACTAAGTTAAAATGAGGTGTCTAGGGTGAGCCCAAATCCAATATGAGTGGTGCCCTTATAAAGGGAGAAAATTTTGACACACTAAGAGACACTAGGGGCACATGAGTACAGAGAAAAGACCATGTGAGGACACAGCAGGAAGGCAGGCATCGGCGAGACAAAGAGAGAAGTCTCAGGAGAAACCAAATGTGCCAACACCTTGATCTTGGACTTCTATCCTCCATAGAATTGTGAGAAATATTTTGAAGCCACTCAGTCTGTGGTATTTTGTTATGACAGAACTAGGAGACTATACAATAGGAAACTATGAGGTGTCTTAGTAAAAGCGTGGTAGAAAGGACTTATTACAGGATTTGAGCTTTGGCTGGGTAATTTGGGGGAGAGTCTAAGAAAGTAGGGGTTCATTCTATATTGAATGCTATCAGAAAGTAAGGGCAATTCTATTACTGAGCACCTTAATAAATCCTATCTATAAGGAAGGAAGACTAAAGTGAGAATTAAGCTTTTATGGGTGGCACAGTGACCTTGTTTTTGTCTGTGCTTAGACTAAATTATGAAGCAGCTTTGCTTTGTCTCACTTTTTGATGTTCTCAGAGTAACATTGTCTGCTGTGGGTATTTTGTGAGATTGTTTATGTCCAGCAGGAGAACAACAGGTTTGTGTCCTATCTGTGAGTGCCAAGCAAGGTTTCAGATGTAAGGGGCTGCTTTTTTTTCCTTTCTCGTATGTGACTACTTAATGCCATTCATTAGTTGTAACTAACTTGGCTTTAGGCAAGTTACTTTACTTCTCTGTGCCTCAGTTGCCTCACCTATACTTAAGGGAAATGGAATTAAACACAGGGTAGTTGTGGGAACTAAATGGAGGAATATACATAATGTCCTTAGAACAGGGCTTGGCACATAGGTGGCGTTCATTGAATATGGGCTATTATCCATTTCTCTCTTCTCAAGCAGACCATTTAGCATGAAATTTTTGTTATGTATTGATATATTCTCTCTTACTAGACTACGAGCTCCCTGAGGGCAGCAATAATGTCTATTGTCATAGTAATAATAAATAACTTTTATTGAGTGCTTTCAATATGCCAGGCACTATTGTTAGTTGTAGTTACTCCAAGAAAACTTCTGAGGCTCCATTCCTACCTGTAGGCTAGCCTGAGTGTCCTCCCCTATGCTCCCACAGCACCCATGTTTACCTTAATCACTATACTCAGCATATGATACTGACGCTGTCTGCTTATGTGTCTTCTTCCCTTTCTAGACTGTTCACCTATAGAGGAGAGAGCAGGTACTTTTAAACTTTACAGATAAAAATTGTATATATTTAGGTGGACAATGTGATATTTTAATATATGTATACATTTTGAAATGATTACTACAATCAAGATAATTAACACATCCATCACTTCACGTAGTTATGATTTTGTTTCCTTTTTGGTGTGGTGAGAAGACTTAAGATCAAATCTCTTGGCAAAGTTCAACTATAAAATACAGTATTATTAACTATAGTTACCATGCTGTACCCTAGATTTTAAGAACTTACTCATCCTGTATAACTGAATCTATATACCCTTTGACTAATAGCTCCCCATTTCCCCCACACCCAGCCCCTACCAAACACCGCTCTATTCCATTTTTGAGTTCAACTTTTTTAGATTCCACATGTAAGTGAGATTATGCAGTATTTGTCTTTCAGTTTCTGGCTAATTTCACTTAGGATAATGTCCTCCAGGTTTATCCATGTTGTCACAAGTGGCAAGATTTCCTTCTTTTGTAAGGTTGAATAATATTCCATTGTGAATGTGTAGGTGTGCGTGTGAGTGTGTGTGTGTGTAATTCTTTATCCAATCATCCATCGACAGACATTTAGGTTGTTTCCGTATCTTGGCTGTTGTTAATAATGCTGAAATGAACATGGATATCTTCAAGATACTGATTTCACTTGAAAGCAGGTACTTATAACTTTGGTACCTATGTCTGAGCACAGTGCCTAGCACAACAGAGGCACTGAATATAAGGCATTGATCAGATTTTCACTACATTCTTTGCCTTGTCTGAAGTGGAACTCAGGTCAACGCAGCTGTCTTAGCTGCCTTGTCTTAGCTCACATTGCCCCTTTCCCTGGGGTTTTATTGACTAAAAATGTAACAAAGGATCTCTTACATAGTGTTTTCCCTATAAGGTAGATCTAAAGGAGAGAGTCACCATAAGACTTCAATACAAGAAGGTGCCATTTGGGAACAACTAGCCCCTGCTATTTAGCAGTCAATTGTAGCATGTCCATTGGGGCAAAGTGGAATAATGAAGGAGTATGAGACTAGGACCCAGAATCTTTGGTTTTGACTTTAATTTTGCTGTTGACAAACTGTATAATGTTCAACAAAGCACTGAACCTCTCTGACTTTCAGTTTCTCTATGGCAGAAATGGAGAGAATAATCTCTTTATTCACTGGCTAATAGAGCTTGATAGCAAGATTAAAAAGAGCTTACTGGAATTTCTCTTTGGGGAAAATATTTAACTCCTCCATTATTTCCATGTTGCATGCCTGGATGATTCTTAGCCTCTGGAACTGGTGTTCCAAAATGGTCACAGCCTTTCAGATGCCAAGCAAGTGCCATGGGTATTGTGATTTTTTAGCCTGCCATACTCCCTAACAGTCCCACAATTCAGCCTGTTCCCAGTGAAGGGAACTATAGTGTCTGGAAACTTTGGGGACATAAGAGGTGCTTCTTTCCTGGAGTTGGACCCAGAAAGTTTCTCTCCATTATGCTGAGGACAGACATAGGATGTTTTTCAGCTCAAATTTGTTTTCTACCTTAGCCCACAGGGATAAAATAAGGTGAATGACAGAATAATATTATCGCAGTATCACATGCATATACAAGGGAGGAAACTACCATATTATTTTTCATATAATGTACCACCATTGTGCCCAGAGACTATATAACCATCATAATAATGGCCTCTGGCTGGGACTTTATGGCACCTTTCCCTTGCAAATTCCAAAGAATGGACCAAAGGAACTCGGGGGGGGGGGGTACAGATTTGAGAGGGCAGTGAATTGAAACCAGCATTAGCTGTTCCTCGTGTTTGAAGGGCAGTACCAGAACACTGAGGGCTCCCATTAAATATTTGAGGGGCAGCACCCAGCACATTGAGGGCTCCCATTAAATATAATGGAACTGACAAATTGCCTCAATACTTCCCTCCTTTGTCGTAAATAGCATTAGAAAACTATAGCTCTCTCCCTCCTGACAATAGACAGACATGTCACTTTTTTTCTTTCAGTAACCCTAGGAGGAGCAAGGGAATCTTCATTTATGAGTTATTCAGTTAGTGTTTGTTTGGGACCCTGTATTAGGTCTCAGGAGGAGAAAACAAGAGACAACTAAAGACATAGTCTTTACCTCAAAGAAGCCTAAAGTCTATTAGCCTAGGGATGGAAACACAGGAGAGCAATACTCTCAGGCAGTGCAGAATGAGGGCTGAGTGAGAGGTGAGAATAAGTCAGGGCCTTTTTGGTCAGGAGGCCAAAGGAGTTTGGGGTTCCCCAGGGCATGTGCCAGGTAGGGGTGTCCCTGGGGGAGAAGTAGGACTTGCTAGGCAGTGAGAAGAGCATGAGCTGAGGAAGTGCTGAAGAGGAATGGTGAGCAATGTATTTGGGAATCAGTGACATGAACATCATGGCTGGAGCCAGGGCTTGCTCCAAGGAGGAAGCCAAATTTGGATGGGTTGAATGGGGCCAGACTGGGAAGGCTTTGGAACTCTAGGACATTTTATCCTTGAATTCTCACTCTCTACTTTATAAACGTGGAAAATAAAGGTCGTGGTCACATATTAGGTAGCTAGATGAGGCACTGAACTTTAGTGTTTAGATGATAACAATGATGAACATTTGTGATTTATGATGGACGTTCACATACATCATGTCATTTGTTCATGACAATTTATTAAAAAACAACGCCCCACTGTGGACATTCCCTTCCTTGAAGCCTTAAAACAAATAAACAAACAAAACCCTTTGCTTGAATTCATTGTTCTTTGAAGGTAGAGCTGAGTTGTAACATCTGGGCCCATAAATCAAAGCCAAATGAGTTAAGTGCTGGTTCCAATTAAGTGTGTCTGGGGTGTCCTGCCCCCATTTTCTCAGCATGCTCAGCTGCTGTGTTCAAAGCCAGCCTAGGCAAGGACAGCTTCTCCCACTGAGCACTTTCTCAGGATGAGCCTTTGAAACATGCTGGGACAGGCTGCATGACTCAAGGTTAGGGAACTGAGGTCTGGAGAAAACCATTTTCATCTTCAGTTGCCAAGGGCCATTGAAGAAGCCCCAGATGAAGGCACAGGTCAAATGTTTGTGGCCTAGCAGCACTGAGGAGGGCCTAAGCAAGGTGGTAGTAGGGGTGTTGGTGGGTGGTGAGTGTGTCCAGACTTAGAGCAGGACCATGGACAGAGATCATCAGGCATCTTTAACCAGATCCCACAGTGAAATGCAGCTCTCCATCATGCGGCTGGGCATTCTGTGTTCTGCAGATAATGTATGGAACGTGTGATGTGGGTTTTGAGCTTCCTTGGGTTGGGCACCATCAGACTGCCCTGCACAGTGTGATCTCTCTCTCAGGCACGGACTCACAGGCCTTATTTAGTGTGGGAGGTATTAGTAGTGCCAAATGTACACTGTTGGAAACTGCAATGTAGTCTTGTGGTTTGAACAGTAGCCTTAGAGTAGAGACCCAGTCAGACTGAGCTCAACTAGCCTTAGAAACATCTGGTTCAAGGCTTCTTGGACATGGTTCCCTGTTCTCCTTTAAGGAAAGGATCTTAAAGGATTCCTCTTAATATAAAATCCGGTACCCCAGAGTGTACCTCATTCCCTGACCGCCACCAACCCAGGCAAAGGGAAGCAAGCTGAGCTGTGTTGTAGTAGAAAAGCACTGGACTTGAATCAAATGACCTCGGGTTCTGCCCCTTAATAGTGTAATCCTAGATGGCTTACAGAGTCTTCTCAAAGCCACAATCTCTTCATTTGTAAAAAGGGGCTAACAATTATAATCTCTACCTCACAGAGAGAAGTTCATGAGTTAAGGTGTATGAAAACACCTGGCAAAAGGCTTGGCATATACAAGCATAAAATAAATATGTCTGCTTGTGCATGTATTCCAGAAGTTCCTGAAATCTCCCTTTCTGCTTTCCTAAGTCATTGATGAAGTCATGAGTTTCCTTCTATCCACGCTAGTATTTCCTGTTGTATCTTCCTTTTACTCTGTTCATAACTGCTGCTCCTACGGCTGATGTTGATAATGGTGGTGATGATGGTGATGGTGATAGTGTAATGTGGTGAATAATGACTGTCTCAGATCATGGAACAAATACTACAGGTAAAAGGAGAGTGAGAAAAGATTACTTTAGGAAGGAAACAGAAGCTCTGGTTGAATTTGAGGCCTGGCCTTCCCTGAACTAACCTCTCCAGCTCCATCCGTATAGGCAATCATGTCAAATCCCCAAGGACATTGCACTGGGAATTATGCAGCAAAATATGTGGTCCTAATTAGATCCTGCCCAGAATGGAGGATGTGTTTCAAAAGAGCAAGTGCAGAACAAGGCAAGAAAAGAGATGTTCCCATCCATGTAACACAAATGCTCCCTGAGCACCCTCTTTGGCTACATACAAACCAATCCATTGGCATCTAGGAAATGTGGAGTCAACACACACACACAGAGCAGTCAACGAGTGTCCTCAGCTTTGTTAAATAACAGGGTATTCTCTCTCATTACTTCAAACCTTCAGAATCTTCAATGGCTTCCTAAAGTCTGAATAACAAAATGTCAAAATCTCTAGGCTAATAATCATGAAATAGTTCCAGTATCTTTCCAGCTCTACATAGCTGGCACTCCAACCACAGGACATTCTCCATTTAATATGTCCATGTCTTTCCTTATGCTGTTCCCTCAGCTTGGAATTCGCTTTGTGCTCTTCTGCACATCAAAATTCTTCTCTTCGGCAGTGCGCTCAGTGGTCCCCTTGATCTGTCTCTTGCTTCAACAGTGTTTGGATGGAACAGACCCAGGGATGCCCTTTGCTCCAGCCTCTGACCACCCTCCAACCCTTTTTCCAGTCGCAACCTTCGGAGTCAGCCGCTCAGCTATCCTTGGTCACCGGGACCAGCCAACACCATTTTTTGAGCTTAACTCCTTATTACCGATCAACCATGAGCTCCCAGATTCATCAGAATTATTCCACCGAGGTGTAGGCCACCGACAACCACCTGGTCAACATGCGTCTGCAGGCCTCCTACACCTACCTCTCTCTGGGCTTCTATTTTGACCTCGACGATGTGGCTCTGGAGGGCGTGGGCCACTTTTCCCGCGAATTGACCAAAGAGAGGCGTGAGGGTGCCGAGTGTCTCTTGAAAAGGCAAAACCAGCACAGCGGCCATGCCGTCTTCCAGAACGTGCAGAAGCCATCTCAGGATGAGTGGGGTAAAACCCAGGATGCTATGGAAGCCGCCATTAACATGAAGAAGAACCTGAACCAGGCCCATTTGGATCTGCATGCCCTGGGTCCTGCCTGAGCAAACCCACATTTCTGCAACTTCCTGGAGAGCCACTTCCTAGATGAGGAGGTGAAGCTCATCAAGAAGATAGGTGACCACCTGACCAACTTCTGCAGGCTGGCTGGTCCCCAGGCTGGGCTGGGCGAGTATCTCTTCGAAAGGCTCACCGTCAAGTATGACTAGGAGCCTCTGGAGCCCAGTGGCCTTTGAGGAGCCCCTTTGGTGTCAGGGCTTCTGCCTGAAGCCCGTCTCTGCAGCCACCAGGCAGTTTTTAACCACCCTGAAGCCCTCTCCCAAGCCTTGGACCAAATGGAAACAATAAAGCTTTTTGCAGCAGCTAAAGAAGAAAAAAATCCTTCTCTTCCTTTAAGGTCCTTGAAGTGTCATGTCCTTTCTAATGCCTTTCTTTAATCGCCCTGTATTACTTTTCTAGGACTCCTGCAACACTTTACCACAAACTTGGTGGTTTAATAGAAACTCATTATTTCATAGTGGAGGCCAGAAATCCAAAATCAAGGTGTCGGCAGGGCCATGCTCCCTCCAAAGCTCTGGAGGGGGATCTTCCCTTGCTTCTTCCAATTTCTGGTGCTCCTGGTGTTCCTTCACTTGTGGCAGCATAACCACAATCTCTGCCTCCATCTTCATATGACCTTCTTGCCTGTATCTCTGTATTGCTCATCTTATATGGACACCTGTCACTGGATTTAGGTCCTATCCGGTCAATCCAGGATGGTCCCATCTTGAGATATGTCACTTAATTAAATCTACAAACACCCTTTATCCACATAAACATAAATTCACATCTGCAGGTATCAGGGGGTTAGGACTTGGGTGTATCATTTTTTGGGGGCGTCACCATTCAACCCACTACATCCTCTAAGACCAAATCAATATCCCCTTCTTTTGACATTACACAGCATATTCTCCCATCTATATTAGAGATTTATGAATACAGTTCTGTCTCTCTTACCAGAGGGAAAATTCTTCAATGCCAGGGACTATGTCTTATTCATCTTTGTGTAATTCATTACTTATCCCAGTGACTGACATATAGTAGGTATTCAGTTGGTTATTGTTGACATTTTAAAATGGTTAATTTACTTTCTACTTCTGGCATAGAGGGAAGAAGCTGTGGAAGGCAGGCTTGGGGCAACAACGTGCTACCTAACTATCAGAGTTATGATTTAGAATAAGTGCCTGCCTCTGGGAAAGTATTAGCTCCCCTTTCACAAGGAGGCACAAGTATTATAATCCAAACAGCAAGGATTTCTTGAGAATTACCAATTCAACCTATACTTTCTCCCTTAGCATTTACTGATTTATTTAAGTATTTACTATTCAAGTAAATTATTATTCAAGTATCTATCTATCTACCCATCTATCTATCATTCGTTCATTCAGTTAATTGACCCCCTATGTGCCAAATGCTAGGCTAGGCCTGGTATGGAGATACATAAACCCACAAGATATAGATATTGCCCGTTATGAGCTTTGTGTCTATCCAGAAAGGAAACATATACATATGACATTTATGGGGTCAGATATAACCATCTGCAGGTAGGTGTGACTGAAGGGCTACTGCCAAAGATAAGTTAAAGAGTCCATTACCTCAGTAGAACTTAGAAGCATGGACTCATCCAAGAAAGCCTGCCATTTTTTCCAGAAACTTTCTTTCTCTTTGGGCTTCCCGTGAAACAATATTAATTACCCAGGGCACATATATACTGCCCATTTCATGGATCAGAATAAAACATGCCTAATTACCAAATTCTATCTAACTACCAACCCTTTAAAAAACAAGAGTAACCCAACTCTTTATTCTACAACAAATCCCAGGAGGTTAAGGCAGACCACCAGGAAGTTTGTTTGCATGGTGTCCCCTGGACATACACCACCACCCCCACTCTGGGAGACACTGTGAGTAGGACTTTGGAACTTACAATCCTGGGTCCCAGATGCTGCAATTAAGATGTTTGAATAAAGCAGTAGAGTTAAAGGCTGCCTGAAACTCCTGGAATGAAGTAGCAGAGAGTGGAGTAAGGAGGGGAAAGTGGAAGGATATATGTTTCCCTTTGGGGCCCAGGGGCAAAAAGCTAAGAAGGTAAGAATAGGATGGAGGTTGGGTACAGGGAAATAGTACTGCTCATATATCCCCCCACATAAACTAATAAAAAGTAGCCATGGGGGTGAGGGGATGGAGTGGGGAGTCCCAGCAACAAACTGACTGGAGGAGGGCTTGGAGTCAGGTGGCTGAACACTGTGATTGAAAACTAAACTCTTTTTTTAAACATCTTTATTAGAGTATAGTTGCTTTACAATGGTGTGTTAGTTTCTACTGTATAACAAAGTGAATCAGCTATACATATACATATGTTCCCATATCTCTTCCCTCTTGGATCTCCCTCCCTCCCACCCTCCTTATCCCACCCCTCTAGGTGGTCACAAAGCACCGAGCTGATCTCCCTGTGCTATGCAGCTGCTTCCCACTAGCTATCTATTTTACATTTGGTAGTGGATATGTGTCAATGCCACTCTCTCACTTCATCTCATCTTACCCTTCCCCCTCCCCGTGTCCTCAAGTCCATTCTCTACATCTGCATCTTTATTCTTTTCCTGCCCCTAGGTTCATCAGAACCATTTTTTTAACATCTTTATTGGAGTATAATTGCTTTTCAATGTTGTGTTAGTTTCTGCTGTATAACAAAGTGAATCATCTATACGTATACATATATCCCCGTATCTCCTCCCTCTTGCATCTCCCTCCCACCCTCCCTATCTCATTGCAGCACTATTTACAATAGCCAGGACATGGAACCAACCTAAGTGTCCATCGACAGATGAATGGATAAAGAAGACGTGGCACATATATACATGGAATATTACTCAGCCATAAAAAGAAACAAAATTATTTGTAGTGAGGTGGATGGACCTAGAGTCTGTCATACAGAGTGAAGTAAGTCAGAAAAAGAAAACTAAACTCTTGAGCTTTCCTGTGGTGCTGCAGTTTTGGCCCATGAGATTTATAATAATACCAATGCACACTTGTATGGTGCTTTACAATTTATAAATTTATTTCACATCTACTATCACATAGCCTTTAAAGGTTGAAAAGAATGACGAAATTCACACCTCCTCATGATGCCAGAATTCCATATTAACCATTTCATTTGCTTCTCATACAATCTTAGTGAAGAAAATGATCATTAGCATTATACTTACCATTTAACAGAAGAGCAACCGAGCCAAGAGGGGCAAGTGACTTGGCCCAGTCACATAGTTGGTAAGTGATGCAGTTGAACATTTACCAGAAATACTGAACGACTTGCTATTACCAGAAGCTGTGTGTTCTTTCATGCCTCTATGCCTTTGCAAGAGTACTTTGTTCTGCCTGGTACGGCCTTCCCTCCTTTGGTGATCTGCTGCTCACCTGTCAAGGCCTAGTTGAATGCCACCTCCTTACCAAAGGCCTCCCTGACTCTTCATACCTTCCCTAAAAGAATGAGTGGCTATCTCCTCTGAGCTCTTACAGTACCTAATATAGTATAAATCTCTATTAAAGTACTTATCTTAGTGTATTACAAATATTTGGGCATGTGTCCACTCTCACACTGAACTGAGAATTCCTATCTCCTTGAAGGCAGGAACCTTGCTTCCTTCTCTTTGTCTCTCCATTCTTCAGACAGTGCTAGGCACTTACATTTGAAGAATAAAATGTCTAAATAAGTGAATGAGCTGAAGATTTTATGTATACTTTTATAACAGCCATGGCCCCATATCTCCAAAGAAGTTGGTTCTCTCTTGAGCCTAGCTCAGTCAGTCAACATGTTTATCAAAAACCAGATGAGGTTGGGCTAATCGCCAGGCTCCTCATTTAATATGAGGTCACCCTGACCGGGACCACTGTCTCTACAAGAGGTTCAGTTCCAGGATTGGTGTGACCCTGAAGATAACCCATCCCACAGAAAATGTCCTCATGTCTCCCTGCCTGAATTTAGGTGGCCATAGAGAGGGAGAGGAGGTTAGAATGGAAACAGGAAGAGAAAAAAAGGACAGTAGGGAAGGAAAGAGAAGGGAGACAAGGAGGGAAAGATGCTGGAGAGGAGAGAAAGAACTAGGAGGGAGGGGGATACCAGAAATAAGCAGATGTGCCACCTTAAATCAGATGGTGGATGTTGTAGGCATTAGCTAATTGGTACCATCCTCATGTAAAATAATATCAATTGAGTTCTAGTCATGCACTCTGACTTTAACAATGAACACCTGTGCCCTTTACACTTTGCAAGGATAGTAGCAAGGTACAGTTGACATAAGCTCTGGTGTGAAGCAGATATGTATTCAAACCCTGAACTGTGTGACTTTGGGCAAAGAACAACTCTCTGAGGCTCATTTTCCTCATCTTTAAGATAAGGATAATATCTACCTTGTAGGGTTATCTACCTTACGAAGATTAGTGGGACTATACAAAAAGTGCTTGGTAAATAGACAGTCAGCAAATGACAGCTACTATTATTATGTGCTTTCAGGAAGCTGCATAGTGAAAAAACGCAGACTTTGGAGACAGACCAAGGTTTGGATTCTATTTCTGCCATTTACTAGCTAGATTTCATATCCTCCTTCTGAGACATTAACTCCGTCACCCTTTGAATTGCTACCTAGGCAGTGTAGTATAAGAGTTAGGAGCATGGTCTCTGGAGTTTTAATCCTGGTTTATTGTGTGACCTTGAGTAAATTACCTAACAACTCAGAGCCCTAGTTTCCCCATTTGTAAAGTGGGAGGAATAATAATAGTACCAATTTCCTAGGGTTGTTGTTAGGATTAAATGAATTAATTTATGTCAAATTGTTTCTGGTAGATATTAAAATCTCAAAAATAGTACCTATTGTTATCCTAAAATACTTTCCACACTCACCATCTCATTTATTTCTCACAGTATCCTGTGAAAGGTGTATTCCATCCTCATTTTACAGGTAAGAAAACTGAGGCTCAGGCTTGTTCAGACTCATAGGTAGTAAGTGACAAAGCCCAGACTAAAAGGTGTTTGCTCAGTAGCTTTAATGTCTCCGTCTTCTCCTCTACTTTAAACCCTAATACCTACACTATTTCTCAGTGCTTTGCTTTGAATGCCATGCAGTGTGTCAGGTGTGCCAGGAACTCATTCTGGAAATGTGATATACACTCATTCTCTACAGACATGCTGATGGGCTTTGACTTGACTACTTGTTAGAGAAGACATGACTTCTAAACATTCAGCTACATATCACCTTCTATGAAAGCTAGATCCACCGCTTCCCTGCTTTGCAGAAGTCATTGAATATTGCCTTCCTCCGGAAATCAGAATTCTCTTCCTTTGCACATTTGGTCATCCTGCCAACATGCTTTCACTTTTGTCTGACCTAATCAGCTAGAATTTAAAGCTCTAAAATATTATTTTCCACAAACACACTTGTAACTCAGCAAAGTTGGCTAAAAACACATTTCTGTAAAGAAAATTCTAATTCTCTCTTGACTTCCATTATAAAGTTGAAGGCGTGTTCCCATAGAAACGGTCCCCACAAAACACTGAATCAAAGCTTTTGGTGAAGAAGGGTCAACTATGCTGTGTTGGCAAGGACTGGGCAAGACTGGGCAGTGTGTGAAATGATGTATATGAAAGCAAAGTGCTATATAATTAGAAGATAGTACTAGTAGTGAGAGCAGTACAAGCATCCACTCTTGGCCTCACAGCCATTCTTACCTACTTTCAGCTTCTGGAAAGTAGTAGGGGCATCCCTACCTTAGATCTTTGCAAGCTGCACTCTACCCCACTTCCCAATACCTATCATGAGCACTCCCTATCATGCTTTGTTGTTTTTTGAACTCCATAGCACTTACCATCTAGCATACCAATTGTTTTACATTTTTAAGTTGTTTATTTTTGGCCCCTCTCTCTTTAGAATGTAAGCAACATAACATGGGTTTTCTTTGTTTTTTCACTATTGTATCCCAGCACCTGGAACATCTTGCCTGATACATAGTAGGTGTTCAATAACTATTTTGTGTGCGTGATGGTTACCTTTACTTATTTATTTTTTATTGACATATAGTTGATTTACAATGTTGTGTTAGTTTCTGCTGTACAACAAAGTGATTCAGTTATACATATGTATACATTCTGTTTTATATTCTCTTCCATTATGGTTTATCACATAATATTGAATATAGTTCCCTGTACTATACAGTAGGACCTTGTTGTTTATCCACTCTCTATATAATAGTTTGCATCTTCTAACCCCAAACTCCCAATCTATCCCTCTCCCACCCTGTCCCCGTTGGCAACCACAAGTCTGTCCTCTATGTCTGTGAGTCTGCGATAACTATTTGTTGAACAAAGGAAGGGATGAATGAATGAACGAATGATGACTATTGCTCCCTCTGTCTGAAAATCTCATCTCTCTGCCTCAACCCCCTTCACCTGATTAACTCTCCCACAGCCTCTAGAATGCAGCAGAAGTATCACTTTCTCAAGAAAGATTTCCTGCTGCCTTAATGTTGGTTGGATCCTCCTATCAAATCTTGTTACCACAGCCTATACTTTTCCTACAGAGCACAATTGCAATTAAATAACAAATTATATAATATCTTATTTGTTGTCTGTCCCCCTCAAGACAGAATCTCCATGAGGGCAAGGATTGCACTGTGTTCACCTCTGTATCCTCAGTGTCTAGAATAGGGCCTGACACATAAGAGGTGCTTAGTAAATAAGGTATGAATGACTGAATGAAAATTGTGTCAGTTATGGGATAGAGCAGGGGGTCTCAGCTTAAGCACATACTGTTTAGCATAGGATTCAGACATATCTAGAGGAGTGGTGGGGTAGTCTCTTTAGTGACTTCTGGGAAAGAATTCATCCTATGGAAAAAAGAATGGAGGCTGACAGGTTTGGATGGATAGCGTGAGAAAGAAAGGTAAAACTGAATAGAGCACCAGTTGCAGTGTCTACCACTTAGTTTGTTCTTTGGCCCAGGTCTTGGGACACTCCAGCCTGAGTTTTAAAAAGTGTGTGACAGGAGGAAGAACAGTGACAGCACTTTTGCCAAAAATAGGGCAGATTTAAAAAACACGAGGCAGCCCTGCTTTGGGAGCTTTCTTATTAAATGAAACTTAAAAATGGAGGCATATCCTGGCTAAAAGAAGACACATGGCGCAGAAAATAAGGTCCTTAACATCAGCTCCCGGTGGTAGCACCATCTTTGGCAGACAATGACAGTGGTGGCAGTGATGGCAGCAGTGGCTGCAGAAGCTCTGGAATACAAGAGACCTGCAGTTAAGTGCCACAGGGAAGAAGAAAATGGTGGAAGACAAGTTTCAACTGAGAGGACTGTGATTGTGAGCACATTTCCTGGCAACACTTAAACGTAATTAGGTTACAATATTCTAACCCCTGTCCAGTAATTTACTTTGTAGAATTTATTTTGCCAACTCTGGGATATTCTCTCTCCTTTGGTAATCAGCAGGGACCACCTAGCCTCGGCTGTCCCAGTCATGCCAGCAATTTTCAGCAACATTCACATCTCTCTCTCCCCATGCTTTCAACTTGTTATGTTTTTTATTAAAAATAACAGCTTTATTGAGATATAATTCACATACCAAACAATTCACTATTTTAAAATGTACAATTCAGTGGTCTTAGTATATTCATAGAGTTGTACAATTAGTTTTAGAACATGACTGTTGCCCCCAAAAGAAACAAGAAATTCTGTACCCATTAGCAGTAATTTTCCATTTCCCCCAATCTCCCCCTGAGCCTAGGCAATCACTCATCTATTTTCTGTCTCTATAGATTTACCTATTCTATAGGGACCTGTAGAGCAATTTGGGGAGTATTTCCATCTTAGCAATATTAAATTTCTCAGTCCATGAACACAGGATGTCTTTTCAATTATGTATGTTTAATTTATTAAAACAATATTTTGTAGTTTTAGAATATAAGTTTTGTACTTTTTTGTTAAGTTTATTCCTAAGTATTTTATTATTTTTGATGCTTTTATGAATGGAATTGTTTTCCTAATTTCATTTTTGGATTGTTCATTGCTACTGTATGGAAATACTAATGATTTCTGTGCATTGATTCTATATCCCAGTGGTCCCCAACCTTTTTGGCACCAGGGACCAGTTTCGTGGAAGACAGTTTTTCCACAGATGGGGGTGGGGGAAGGGGATGGTTCAGGTGGCAATGCAAGTGATGGGGAGCAATGGGGAGTGGCAGATGAAGCTTCACTTGCTCGCCTACTGCTCACCTCCTGCTGTGCCGCCCGGTTCCTAACAGGCCGAGGACTGGTCCATGGCCTGGGGGTTGGAGACCCCTGCTATATCCTATAACTTTGCTTAATTTATTAGCTCTAATAGTTCTCTGTGGCCTTTTGAAGTTTTCTGAGGTATAAGATCATGTCATTTATGAATAGGAATAGTGTTATTTCTTCTTTTGCAATTTGGATGCTTTTTATTTCTTTTGCTTGTCTAATTGCTCTGGCTAGAACTTCCATTACAATATTGAATAGAAATGGTAAGAGGGGACAACCTTTTCTTGTTCCTGATCTTAGGGGAAAAGCTTTCAGTCTTTCACCATTGAGTATGATGTTAGCTGTGGGTTTTTCATATATGGCTTTTATCATGTTGAAGAAGTTCCCTCCTATTTTTAGTTTATTGAGTTTTTTTTTTTAATGAAAGGGTATTAGATTTTGTCAAATGCTTTTTCTGCATCTAATGAGATGAAATTTTAAAATGCAAGAAAAGAAAAAAGAAATATGAGATAATAAACATTATTTTTTTAAAAAAGAAAGGAAAAGAATAGACACTACCTGGTATAAGAGCAAGCACAACAACCTAAGTCCCTGTTTCAGAAGGCACATTCTTAAAGGCCTTTGGTTTGAGGGCTTCCGTTACTCACACAGAAAGAAAAAATAAAGTACACATGTGAGGAAAAATATAATCAGTGTGGTAAAAATTAACTGCCTTAATGACCTTCGTGTTTTAGCCATTGTAAGCAGAACTCTGTTCTCCCAAAATGGAGGCAAAATCTATATGACACAAACATTTCTAAGTCCAAACCAACAGCCCACTTCTTGTGGTAAAATTGTAAAGCAATAGCTGATGAAGCTGAAGTCTCTCTCTGTGAGAATTTTATCTTGGCATGACCTTAAGTTAGAAGGACAATCGTCTCTTCTTTTCAAAGCTTACCCACTTTCTCCCTAAATCTCAGTTAAACTTAGGAGAACAGGGAGATGACTTCAAAGTTTGAGGAAATCCCAGAAAAGCCTCTACATATTTCTTACTAGGCCCTGAGCATTTGGAGGGCTGGGCTTACATCTTACTCATCCTGTTATCCCCAGCATCTAGCTCAGGGCCTGGCCTGGAAAGTAGGCACTTAACCAATAGGAACTGGGTAACCAATGTATTTGTATTCTGAGACTCATGTGGAATAGAAATTATATTTTCTAATTACATAGAGTAAAACATTTTAGAAAAGTTTTCTCAGCTGATCAATAGGTCTCAAAAGTTTACAAATACCTTCATACTAGAGCATGTGGCTCTGTCTCTCTCTGAGAGAATTTTCAATAGTTGGTCCTGGCCAGAACTGAAAGACAGAATCTGACACAAATGTCTAGCAAGCATCCTGTGATAACACTATCTGGGATATATTTCTGAACTACATAAATATGCCAACATGCCCTCTCTACCTAGCTATCTTACAGGTACTTCAAAATGAACTTATTACCTTCCCTACTATTCCACCCTGTCCCCTAGAAATCTCAGAGTCATCCTTGTCTTCCTCTTCTCCCTCATCCAAATCTATTCTACCTCAGAAATCTCTGTTGAATATGCCCCCCTTCCTTTTTCTCCTACTGCCACTGCTCTAGGTCAACCCTTCATTCTGGGCTATTATAGAAACCTCATCAGTTTTGCTACTTTGCTCTTGTTGACCTTACTTAATTTTCCATAACACAACTGGCATGATCCTTTTAAAAAATATAAAACTCATCTTATCATTCCCTTGTTTAAAAACCATTAATGGCATTTCAGTGCTGACAGGAAAAGCATCCTTACATCTTTAGTATACAAGGCTTTTCACAACCTATATCTTATCTATCCTTTCAGCCTTATCTCCTACCACTTAATTCCCACATGTGTACCCTCCAGTCATACAAACCTTCTTAAAGTTTTCCTAACATGTCATGCTTATTCATACCCCATGCTTTTGCACATCTTATTCCATCTCCTTCCCATACTCTTCATGGTGAACTCCTATTCATCTATCAGTCCAATTCACAAGTCAGTTCTTTTGTGAAGACTTTCCTGACTTCCCAAGGCAGAGGTAGCTAGTTTGTGTTCTATGCTGTGTACAATCCTCTGTTATAAGCACATTGCATTATAATTGCTTTTTTTTTTTTTGCGGTACGCAGGCCTCTCACTGTTGTGGTCTCTCCCGTTGCGGAGCACAGGCTCCGGACACGCAGTCTCAGCAGCCATGGCTCACAGGCCCAGCCGCTTCGCGGCATGTGGGATCTTCCCGGACCGGGGCATGAACCTGTGTCCCCTGCATCGGCAGGCGGACTCTCAACCACTGCGCCACTAGGGAAGCCCTATAACTGCTTTTTTAACATCTCTGACTCCCCCACTAAATTCAGTGGTAGGAACTGGGTCTAGGTTGGAATCAAGTTTACATCCCCAGCCTCTAGCACAGCACTTGGTACAAAGCAGGGACTCAGAAAATATTTGTCAACGATCAATCCTTCAACAATATAGTCTTATTATTGAGACTTTCAGCAAAGTTACACTGGCAAATGGATAGAAACCTTATAAATACCTGGATTCAGATGCTCACAGTGATAGATCTAGGTTTTTAATACCAGAAAGCTTATTATACAGATAAAAAGGGATTGTTTTCTCCCATTAGACAAATTCATTTTAAGAAGAATTTTGAAAAATATTTTAAAAGAATACTAGTATTTCATGTGTACAAAAAAATAGGATGTTGAAGATGAAAACTGTGTTCTTTACACAAAATACTTTCAGTTTTTTGGATGGAAAAGGCCTTGATTTTTGTTTAAAATTATGGTTAATTACACGTGCGCACACACACACACATCACTAAGTAAACAATTTGACAGTTTATATTCACGTCTTATTAAAATAATTATATGTGTTTTAGCAAAGGAAAAAAACAAAATAAGCTGGTTGTTGTTGTTAAAATAAAACACCTTAATTCTCTTTTTTAATACAGCCTGGCAAAAAATAACTCACCAATATTTGTGATTAACCTGTTGAATAGTAAATGACTTGTCTCCTAGTTACCTTACAAGTATCTACTTCAATTGGCCTTGGCAAATTAAAAAATTCATTATTTAGTTTCCTTATGTAGATGCAAAATCAATCTGAAAAGAGTAAAATAAATGAGTCGTTGCTTTAAAGTGTATTAGTGTGTACCTTTTAAAGTGAAGCCTACATCTACTGCTGAGTTGAAGAACCTGCATTAAGGCTATAGCAAACAACAAGAAAGCACTTTTCCAAGAAAAATATCAGGGATGTTGTAGTTAATAATCTGATTCATGAGTCAGACAGAGGACTGGTTTGAGTGAACTCTAATTTCCCTTCCAATGCCAGTATTTTATGGTTCTATGAAATCAAGTCTTACTAACCTGTGATTTAAATATATTTACTTTAAATAAAATCTGCCTTATTACAAAGCACATTTGTTAATCAAATCACATTTTCAATGTCTTTCATTACAAAACCAGAGATGGGCTTCTATAATAGGAAAAATTGGGACCAAATGATAATTTTAAAAGCACACACTCAAGAATGCAGTAAGTCTTTTAAAATGACAGTTAAGTGGGGGGGAAGGTCATTTTCTGATAAAGTGTTAGTAACAATTCTGAGTACAAATCAAAAAGTATAAATAGTGCTTTACATTAGAAAAATGAACATAAGATCAGAAACTAACTACCTGTAGTAAATATCCTTTTAAAATAACAAACTACTGGTCTATTTTTATTTAATTAATATTTTGAACTGCTTATAATTTAAAGTTACAATCTTTTTTGATACAATCAGGATACATTTATCTTTAAAGATCATTGTTTATCTCATGATTTCTTTTAGGGTCAATTTTCCCACATGATGGCTTTCCTCCAGATGTAGAAAACCTAGAGCAAGGCTTTGAGAGGAATATAACATAGTCAAGATCACTGGCTCTAGTATCAGTCTTGGGGATTCAGATCCCTTGTGATCTTATGTTATCTCCTTAAACTAACTGAAGTAAAGTTTCACCAGATATAAAATGGGTTCTAATAAGTATTAGGTGAGATAACTTTCTTCCAATAATAACTGATCAATAATGGTTGTTATTATTAGGGTGCAGCCCACAAATGATCATTGGCATCTAGAGCTGCTAGAGCTGCCCCACTATGTAGGGCTTTCTTAATTAAAAACATCTTCATTGTTTTGTTTTATTTTTTGCCGTTCCATAAAACTTTGTTTTATTGTTCTTACATAAAGAGAGAAACAAAAAGGGCAGGAACTTTTAAAGATCACAAATGTGAGCCAGTGAGGGTTGCTAGAGATTTTAGCTCTTCACTTTGATTTACAAACTTAATTTCACTTAATGATTTCTCGCTATGGGAGGGAACAACATGGCCTTTCATTTCACTTCACAAAATAGGAAACAAGATGAGAATCATTGGCTTAAGTTGTAGCCAATAAAAGAGCTGATAGATTCGCTGAACAAGTAGTTATTATCTAGTGTCTCTAACGTGCAAAGTTCAAGGCAAATTCCTACTATAGAGGACCCAGATGAGGAAGATGCTGAGGAAGATGCCCTCTTTGCTCTTGAGGAGCTTACAGTTCAGTGGGTACAGTAAGAAAAAAATAACTTTGTTTTAAATTGAAGTATAGTTGATTTACAATGTTGTGTTAATTTCTCCTGTACAGCAAAGTGACTCAGTTATATATATATATATATATATATATATATATATATATATATATGAATATATATATTCTTTTTTATATTCTTTTCCATTATGGTTTATCCCAGGATGTTGAATATAGTTCCCTGTGCTATACAGTGGGACCTTGTTGTCCATCCATTCTATATGTAATAGTTTGCATCTACTAACTCCAAACTCCCAATCCATCCCTCCCCTCCACCCTTGGCAACCACAAGTCTGTTCTCTATGTCTGTGAGTCTGTTTCTGCTTCACAGATAGGTTCATTTGTGTCATATTTTAGATTCCACATATAAGTGATATCATATGGTATTTGTTTTTCTCTTTCTGACTTACTTCACTTAATATGAAAATCTCTGGCTGCATCCATGTTGCTGCAAATGGCATTATTTCGTTCTTTCTTATGGCTGAGTAGTATTCCATTGTTTATATATGTACTATATGTTCTTTATCCATTCATCTGACGATGGACATTTAGGTTTCCATGTCTTGGCTACTGTGAATAGTACTGCAATGAACATAGGGGTGTATGTATCTTTTGAATTATAGGTTTGTTCAGGTATATGCCCAGGAGTGGGATTGCTGGATCATATGGTAATTCTACTTTTAGTTTTCTGAGGAACCTCCATATTGTTCTCCATAGTGGCTGCACCAACTTAATGCCCACCAACAGTGTAGGAGGGTTCCCTTTTCTCCACACCTTCTCCAGAATTATTTGTAGACTTTTTAATGATGGCCATTCTGACTGGTGTGAGGTGATACCTCATTGTACCTTTGATTTACATTTCTCTAATAATTAGTGATGTTGAACATCTTTTCATGTGCCTATTGGCCATCTGTATGTCTTCTTTGTAAAAATGTTTATTTAGGTCTTCTGACCATTTTTCGATTAGTTTTTTTTTCATTGTTGAGTTGTATGAGCTGTTTGTATATTTTGGAAAATAAGCCCTTGTTGGTCACATTATTTGCAAATATTTTTTCTCGTTCCATAGGTTGCCCTTTCATTATGTTTATGGTTTCCTTTGCTTTGCAAAAGCTTGTAAGTTTGATTAGGCCCCATTTGTTTATTTTTGTTTTTATTTCTATTCCCTTTGGAGACTGACCTAAGAAAACATTGGTACGATTTATGTCAGAGAATGTTTGGCTATGTTCTCTTCTAGGAGTTTTATGGTGACTTGTCTTATTTTTAAGTCTTTAAGCCATTTTGAGTTTACTTTTGTGCATCGTGTAAGGGTGTGTTCTAACTTCATTGATTTACATGTAGCTGTTCAACTTTCCCAGCATCACTTGCTGAAGAGACTTTTTCTCATTTTATATTCTTGCTTCCTTTGTCGAAGATTAATTGACCGTAGGTGCGTGGGTTTATTTCTGGGCTCTCTATTCTGTTCCATTGATCCGTATGTCTGTTTCTGTGCCAATACTACACTGTTTTGACTACTGTAACTTTGTAGTATTGTCTGAAGTCTCGGAGGGTTATGCCTCCTGCTTTGTTTTTTGCCCCTCAGGATTGCTGTTGCAATTTTCAGTCTTTTATAGTTCCATATGAATTTTAGGATTATTTTTTCTAGTTCTCTGAAAAATGTTATGGATAATTTGATAGGGATCAATTTAAATCTGTATATTGCTTTGGGTAATATGGCTATTTTAATAATATTAATTCTTCCAATCCAAGAGCATGGGATATCTTTCTATTTCTTTGAATCATCTTTAATTCCCTTTATTAATGTTTTATAGTTCTCAGCATATAAGTCTTTCACCTCCTTGGTCAGGTTTATTCCTAACTATTTTAGGTTATGGTGCAATTTTAAAAGGTATTGCTTTTTTTACATTCCCTTTCTGATATTTCATTATTAGTGTAAAGAAGCGCAACTGATTTCTGTATGTTAATCTTGTATCCTGCTACCTTGCTGAATTCAGTTATCAGTTCTAATAGTTTTTGTGTGGAATCTTTAGGGTTTTCTATATATAGTATCATGTCATATGCATATAATGACAATTTTACCTCTTCCCTTCCAACTTGTATACCTTTTATTTCTTTTTCCTGTCTGATTGCTGTGGCTAGGAATTCCAAGACTAAGTTAAAGAGAAATGGTGAGAATGGGCATCCTTGTCTTGTTCCAGATTTTAGTGGGAAGTCTTTCAGCTTTTCACCATTGAGTATTATTTTGGCTGTGGGTTTGTCATAAATAGCTTTTATTATGTTGAGATATGTTCCTTTACACCCACTTTAGTAAGAGTTTTTATCATGAATGGATGTTGAATTTTGTCAGATGCTTTTCCTGCATCTACTGAGATATAATCATGTGTTTTTTGTGTTTTCTTTTGTTGATGTGGTGTATCACATTGATTAATTTGTATGTGTTGAACCATCCTTGTGAACTTGGGATGAATCCCACTTGGTCATGGAGTATGATCTTTTTTATGTGTTGTTTGATTTGGTTTGCTAATATTTTGTTGAGAATTTTTGCATCTATATTCATTAAAAATATTGGCCTGTAATTAGAAAACATAATTTTAAAGCAAGGCCCAATGTGCTGAGTGCAAATAGATTAGCACAAAGTGTGGTCAATTTCTACTAATACCTTGAAACATTATCTCTTGACATAGCATTATTTTTTTTAACATCTTTATTGGAGTATAACCGCTTTACAATGGTGTGTTAGTTTCTGCTTTATAACAAAGTGAATCAGTTATACATATACACATATCCCCATATCTCTTCCCTCTTGAATCTCCCTCCCTCCCACCCTCCCTATCCCACCCCTCTAGGTGGTCACAAAGCACCGAGTTGATCTCCCTGTGCTATGTGGCTGCTTCCCACTAGCTATCTAGTTTACATTTGGTAGTGTATATATGTCCATGCCACTCTCTCACTTTGTCCCATCTTACCCTTCCCCCTCCCCATATCCTCAAGTCCATTCTCTAGTAGCTCTGCGTCTTTATTCCTGTCTTGCCCCTAGGTTATTCATGACCATTTTTTTTTTTGTTTTTTAGATTCCATATATATGTGTTAGCATACGGTATTTGTTTTTCTCTTTCTGACTTACTTCACTCTGTATGACAGACTCTAGGTCCATCCACCTCACTACAAATAACTCAGTTTCATTTCTTTTTATGGCTGAGTAATATTCCATTGTATATATGTGCCACATCTTCTTTATCAATTCATCTGTTGCTGGACACTTAGGTTGCTTCCATGTCCTGGCTATTGTAAATAGAGCTGCAATGAACATTTTGGTACATGACTCTTCTTGAATTATAGTTTTCTCAGGGTATATGCCCAGTAGTGGGATTGCTGGCTTGTATGGTAGCTCTATTTGTAGTTTTTTAAGGAACCTCCATACTGTTCTCCATAGCAGTATTCTTTATTCATTTAAAACATTAATCCATGTTTCTTAACTGAAGATCCAGAATCTGCTTCCATCTACTTGTTCTCAACAAAAACAGAGCTTAGTTCCACCTTCAGTTTTCCAAGCAAGTGGGGAAGAGGAGAAAGTTCTCACATAAGCAAGAGATCTCACTTTTTTGTAATGGTTCCAACTGCTTTGTCACAAAGTTATGTTGTTAATATTGTTATTGGTATTTCTACAGAGAGCCAAATGGGGTGCCATTTCTCTGGTAGGCTCAGTCTGCCTCTTTGAATTAAATTGAGCAAGTTAACAGGTTTCTAGATTGCTCATTGATGTAGCAGACATGGTGATCTGTGGTGGTAACAATATTAGAAACCTGAGTTTGAGTACTGGTTCTACCACTAACCAGCTGTATGAGTTGGAAGAGTCATTTCCCTCTCTGTGCCTTAATTTCCTTATCTGTAAAAATGTTAGTAATAATAATCTCACAGAGTTGGTGTGAGGCTGAAATGAGAAAGTGCTTCATAATCCACACAATTGTGTGGATGTGGGTTGGGGAGTTGTTTTGATTTTGAGAGCAAGCTGGTCTTCTCCAGCCCAGAGCATCTAACAGTTATTGGGACTGCTCATCCAAACTGATTTTTTCTTATCACAGTTGGGTGTGATTATCCTAAAGAAAGCTTGCAGCTTCTCAGTTAAACACTTGCAGTTTACTCATCTGGATGAAATATTTTAGGGCTTGGTGATCACTTTTTCTAATCTTTCTCTTTATAAAAAGCCAAAATTCCCACCATCTCAGAGGTGGGGCTTTTGGATAGCATAGTACAAGAGGGAGCAAGAAGATGAAGATTATAAGTATTGTTGAAGATGTGAAGGGGCCTTAGAAATTAAATAGTCCAACTTCCTCATTTTACAGTTGAGGAAACAGAGCCTGATGATGGAACTGTTACATGATAATAATAATAACTAGCATTTACAGACTGCTTACTATGTGCCAGGCACTGTCCTAAGTGCTTTACATGCATTATCTCACTTAATCTTTACAATAATCCTCTTAAGTAGGAATTGTTATTATACCCATTTTACAGATGGGGAAATTGAAGCACAAAGAGGTTAATATGCCCAAGATCACCTGATTAGAAAATAACAGAACCCTAATAATGCAAGAAATCTTTGGCATATTTTTCCTTCAAAAAACCATACTACCTACTGAAAACAATTTAAACTTTTAAATATGGCATTCAAGACCTTCTATGATTTGGCTGCAGCCTATCTATCCAGCCTTGTTTCCTATGATTCATCTTCATATATCTTGCACTCCTGCAAACAGTTTGCTGAATATGTCACATGCTTTCCTAACTTGTTGCTATGGCTGTTAACTTCTATTCCCTCCTTTGGCATCTCTACACATCTAAATGTTACTCATCCTTCAATACCCCATTCAAATGTCATTCAGGTCACTTAGAAATGACCTCAGCCTCCTCTATGCTTCTGAAGTTCTTCACACTGGCCTTCTGCCTAGGAAGGGCTTGTATTCTGGTTTAACCAGGGAGAAGGGATGACAAGAGAACCTCTACTTTTTTCAGTTTCCTAGAGTCCTGTCTGCCTTTCAAGCTTGTCATAAGGATGTAATGAAGCAATGGATATGAATGGGGCTTTTGAACCATTAAGTACTGTAAAGGTCATAATTGTATTTTGGATATCCATTTATTGTCCAGGTTTGGGAAAGCAGAGCCCTTCTAGTGTGTACCTGTTTTTAGGAGGGCAAATTTTCATTCCTGATCCATATTAAAGAAAATTGAAAATGTCAAAATTGAATAAGCAGAAGGACAAGGAATAGAAAGTAACATGGACAAGTAAAAAGATTGACTTTTATTAGGTGATGAGAATGTGGACAATTGTGGTCTCAGATTTCTGTTGCTTATACAATAGAAGAACATAAAAATGAGAAAAGTAAAGATAGTTGCTTGGAATTAATTGTGTATGTTCATAGCTTTTGTTTGATTTGCAAAATCTATATTCATTTAAAAGCCCTAAGACAGGGAGAGGGCTTATGCTATTTGCTGATAGGGTGATGGGGCCACAGTGCAATAAAATAAAGCGTGGCTACAGACCAAGGTTTTATTTATGTCTATGTGTGCACGTATAAAGCCCACCTCTATGTTAAAGGATGACACTCAAAAGCCTTCAGAGAGACAGTGACATCTGCTATGGGGGAGTCACACTTCGACAACTTGATTGACCATTTTTGGCACATGCTGGTCTAAACTGGATTGTCTATTGGCTAACAATCTTTTTTGAATTAGGTCCAACTCTCAGCAGGCACACATTTCCATCTGGTTAAGTTTAGAACTCAAGCTGTTTTTTTTGTTGTTGTTGTTGTTTTTTTAAAAAACTACCTTAAACCAATACTAGCCTAGGCAAAGTGTTCTTATATATTATATCACCCTTGTCTTCCTTTAAAATGCATTTTCTTTTCCCTTTGCTTTAAACCAGGGTTGCATGGCGTAGTTTGGGGGGATCTTCAAGCCTGGATTTTAAAGAAGAGAAAGGATATATATTTTTTAAAGACACAAAGGGAGATAGGCAGGAAGAAAATATAGACGTCTGCAAAAACTGGTGTGCTTGGATGGTAAAACAGGAAGCTAACGTGTCAGGTGCCTGCATTCTCTCAGTGGAGGGAGGTAGCCCTAATGAACAGCTGCTTAGTGCATACAAAGTCTTCTGCTACTTGGTTCTCTCAATGTTTCTATGCCAAACACTAGCTTTTGAGATAGTGCATTATATTATCAAGTCACATAGAGATACAAGAGAGATGACAATAAGCAAAGCCATGTGGTGTATAACATGTACCAGCAGGACAGTAAGTCAGAGGCCTGAGGGCTTTGCTTGCAATCAGCTCGGTAACAGTGTTGTTGGCCTTTGCTTAACACACTCTGCTCCTCGCTTCTGTGTATTAATTCCCATAGGAGAGTTGGCTGGTTTAGGGATGGAAGGTGAAGAGAGAGTTACAGGATTGAAAGACATGGTTAGTATTTCTTTAGAATGCATTCGCAGCCCTGATACTGACAGAGCAGCCTGAGGCAGAGCCTCTTATGTCCAGGTGCTTTGTGATTCTGTCACAGGGCTGGGGTTTAGTGAGTGTCTCATGGTTGTTACAACTTTGTAAAAACACTTTTCAATTGATTCATTGTCTGGATCAGGCTAGCAATTTCAGGAAGCAGTTTCTGGCTGGTGCCAGAAATCTAAGAGTGTTCTTTTTTTTTCCAATTAAACATTTTAAATTTTGAAATAAGTTGACTCATAAGAAATTACAAAAATAGTAGAGAGTTCCCGTGTACTCTTCACCCAGCTTTCCCCAGTGATAACATCTTATATAACCATAGTAAATTATGAAAACCAGGAAAAGTGACATTGGCACAATACTATAAATTACATACATACCTTATTCAGATTTCATCAAGTTTACATGCATTCATTTCTTTGGGTATTTTTAAATGAAATCTTATCACATGTAAACTACCACTACCATCAGGATACAAAACTGTTCCATCACCAGAAAAAGTTCCCTTGTGCTACGTTTTTATAGTCAGTCACAGCAGGAGTGTTCAGTTTTAACTAAATTTTAACCTCTCTGAAGCAGCCTCTGTCAGGAAATACTCTCCTGAAACCTCTCTTCCAGATCAAACTGCCATGCCTGGCCTCCAGAGGAGCACTATTTTCTCATTAAATCTCTGGCACAAGTGTGAACAATTTCCTCTTTGCTTGGCTTCTCTTAGCACAGCTGTAAAAGGCTGAAATTTTTAAAAGACAAAAAAAGATGAAGGAAGAACACAAGGAAAATAAAGAAGTACAAGACACACACACACACAAAATCAAGCTTCAAAACAACTTGTTTCTAATTCCATACTAGTTAACTTGCTTATAAGGCTCTTAAGCCATATCCCATGCTTTATTCTGTCTCCTTAGCTACTTGTGCTTCAGCCCTTAGGCAGTGGCTATTACAACTTCCCAGGTACCTTGACTGTTTACTCACTCTCTAAATCTCCATATGGCAGGAGTCAATGTATTTCCTGTTACCTATTCCTTATTTTCCTTTCTTCCACCAAGTACCCATATCCCTAAGCCTTTATCACCATCCACTCATAGTTTCCCATCTAACATTTTATCCACAACTGATTGGTGACTAATACAACTAATATTCTCATCCTTCAGGTGAGACCCTGAAACAGTAATATACAAGCATACCTCATGTTATTGCACTTTGCTTTACTGCTTTGCAGATATTGCGGTTTTTACAAATTGAAGGTTTTCCAACCCTGCGTTGTCAGATGATGGTTAGCATTCTTTTAGCAATTAAGTATTTTTAAAACTAAGGTATGTACATTGTTTTTTAGACACAATGCTTTGCACGCTTAATAGGCTACAGTATAGTGTAAACATAACTTTTATATGCCCTGAGAAACAAAAAAATTTGTGTGACTCACTTTATTGCGATAATCACTTTATTGCTATGGTCTGGAATGGAACCTACAATATCTCCGAGGTATGCTTGTAGTAGTAGCATAAAGCCTTAAGATCTCTTGCTACAGAATCCCAGAAAGTAACCATAGCATCACTCAGAGTTATAGGGTATGTTCTCACAAATTTGTCTCTAAGAGGGTCTTCTCTATAAACCTGAACTCATCAAGGAAAAGGACTATATGAGTTTTCTATGGCTGTGTAACAAATTACCACAAACTTAACTGCTTAAAAAAATTCATTTGTTACCTCACAGTTCTATAGAAGTCCACACATGGTGTAGCAGTGCTCTCTGCTCAGTCTCACAAGGCTGAAATTGTCCTCTTGGCTGGAGACTAGCAAAGAATTTGTTTCCGAGCTCATTCAGGTTGTTGAAGAATTCATTTCCTTGCAGCTGCAGGACAGAATTCCCTATTTTCCTGCTACCTGTTGACTGGGGAATGCTCTTAGCTACTAGAAGCTGTCCCTCTCCATTGGCAGTTCACAACATGGATGTTTGCTTTATTCCAGGCCAGCTGGAGTTCACTCTCTGACTTGTTCCTTGGAGAAAACTCTCTACTTTTAAAAGTGCTCATGTGATTAGGACAGGTCCACTACATAATCTCCCTATTTAAGATCAAGTGCGCCATAGGACAGACATAACCTAATCATAGGCATAAAATGCATCATTTTCACAGTCCTGGGGATTATGCAGGACATGCACACCAGGGAGAGGGAAATCTTGAGGGATGTTTTATAATCCCTCCTACGACAGGACACACTGCTTTTTCTTTTTAATTTCCCTTGAAATGGCTAATTCTCCATCCAGAATGAAGGCTGAATGACGTATAGCATAACTTCTCAATTGATATGCCGTGAACAGGTAATATGTAAAACCAAATATTGATTCCTTCAGTCTTTGGGAAGATGAGTCTGAACCTGAGGTGAATGAGCCCCTAAGCTTAGTGGACTCAAGCTATGAGCTGCCTTGGTCACATATCTCAGGAAGCCGTGCAAATATTAGAATTTTTCTATGTGTGCTTAACACGAAAGAGGTCAGAAACAACTGCAGTGCTTTGGAAGATCTAAACAAGTTATTCAGACCAATATGAAATGTGCTAAGAACTTAGATCTGACAGCTCTCTATTCTAGACAAGGACACTGTGATACTTAGCAGTGACTTGAATGTGCTATTTAGAATACAGACATGCTACCCAAGATTTGTGTGTTATGAACATTAAAATTAAACTGAGTTTTTCCCTTTATATGATTAAAAGGGAAAATGTATAAAGCAATAATTATAAATCTATGTTAATGGGCACACACAACATATAAAAATGTAATTTGTGACAATAACAACATAAATGGTGAGGAAAGAAGCTGTATAGGAGGAGAATTTTGTATAGGACTGAAGCAAAGTTGGTATTGATTAAAACTAGATTGCTATAAATTTAAGATATAAATTGTAATTTTCAGTGTAATAATTAAGAAAATAACTTTAAAAATACATAAAAGGAAAAGAGAAGGGAATCTAAATGTTACAATACAAAAAATCAATTAAATACAAAAGAAGACAATGTTGAAATTGAAGAATAATAAAAGGTGTAAGACACAGAAAACAAAGAGCAAAATGGCTGAAGTAAGTCCTTCCTTTTCAGTAGCTACTTTAAATGTAAATAAATTAAACTGTGCAGTTAAAAGGAAGAAACGTGAGCCAACTAACTATATGCTACCTACAAGAAACTAGGGGTAAGACAGGAATAAAGACACAGACCTACTAGAGAATGGACTTGAGGATATGGGGAGGGGGATGGGTAAGCTGTGACAAAGCGAGAGAGTGGCATGGACATATATACACTACCAAACGTAAAATAGATAGCTAGTGGGAAGCAGCCGCATAGCACAGGGAGATCAGCTTGGTGCTTTGTGACCACCTAGAGGGGTGGGATAGGGAGGGTGGGAGGGAGGGAGATCCAAGAGGGAAGAGATATGGGAACATATGTATATGTATAACTGATTCACTTTGTTATAAAGCAGAAACTAACACACCATTGTAAAGCAATGATACTCCAATAAAGATGTAAAAAAAAAAAAAGAAACTCACTTAAATCCAAAGACACAAATAGGTTGAAAGTGAAAAATGGAAAAAGATATCTTATGTAAACAGTAACCAAAAGAGGGTTGGGGTGGCCATACAAATGTCAGAAAAAATAAGACTTTAAATGAAAAATTGCTACAAGAGACAAGGAAGGACATTATATGTTGATTAAAGGATAAGTCAGTAAAGAAGGTACAACAATTATAAACATACATGTATCTAACAAGAGAGACCTCAAATATATGAAGCAAAAATTGACAAAATTGAAGGGAGAAATAGACATTTATACAGTATTTGAAGACTTCAATAATCCACTTTCAATAATGGATAGAACAACTAGACATAAGATAATAAGTAAATAGAGGACTTAAGCAACACTATAAACCAACTAGACCTAACAGACACAGAAACATACAGAATATTCCATGCAACAGCAGAATACACATTATTCCCAAGTGCACATGAATATTCCCCTGGATAGACCAGACTTACAAAATAAGTCTGAATAAATTTCAAAAAGCCTTAAATCATACAAAGTATGTGCTCCAACAACAATGGAATTAAACTAGAAATCAGTACAGAAATAAAACTGGAAAATTCACAGATATGTGGATATTAAACAACACATTCTTAGTCAATGGGTTAAAGAGTAAATTACAAGGGAAAGTGGAAAATATATTTCAGTGAATGAAAACAAAAGCACATAAAGAGTAGTATTATATCATTTGCAATCTGTAAAAAAAAAAGAAAAAAAGAAAAAAATGCACAACATAGCCAAACTTATGGGATGCTGAAAAAGCAGTGCTCAGAGGGAAATGAGCTGCAAATCCCTACTTTAAAAAAGAAGATCCGGGCTTCCCTGGTGGCTCAGTTGTTGAGAGTCCACCTGCCGATGCAGGGGACACGGGTTCGTGCCCCAGTCCGGGAAGATCCCACATGCCGCGGAGCGGCTGGGCCCGTGAGCCATGGCCGCTGAGCCTGCGCATCCGGAGCCTGTGCTCTGCAATGGGAGAGCCACAACAGTGAGAGGCCCGCGTACCGCAAAACAAAAACAAACAAACAAAAAAAGAAGACCCTAGGGAGTACTGGTGGCCTAGTTGTTGGGATTCTGGGCTTTCACTGCTGAGGACCAGGGTTGAATCCTTGGTCAGGGAACTGAGATCGCACAAGCTGCGAGGCACAACCAAAACAAAACAAAACAAAACAGCCCATGCATTAAAAAAAAAAAAAGAGAGAAGATCCCAAAGTAATAAGTTAAATTTACACCTTAAAGAACTAGAAAAAGAAGAGGAAATTAAACCCAAAGCTAACAAGAGGAAGGCAATAATAAAGATTAGAGAAAAATGAAACAGAGAATAGAAAAACAATAGAGAAAATAAACAAAACCACAAATTGGTCATTTAAAAAAATCCAAAATACTGACAAAACTTTAGATAGACTAAGGTAAAAAGAGAGAAGACTCAAATTACTATAATCAGGAATGAAAGGGGAACATTGCTGTGTATCTTACTGAAATTAAAAGAAAAGATTATGAGAATACTATGCATAATTGTATGACAACAAATTACAATAACCTAGATGAAATGGACAGATTCCTAGTAATACATAAACTAGACCAAAATAGACTCAAGAAGAAATAGAATATCAGAACAGACTTATATACAAGTGAACAGACTGGATTGATAATCAAAAATTTCCTAACAAAGGAAAACCCAGGGAGAGATAGTTTCACTGGTGAAATCTACCAAACATTTGAAGAAGGATTAACATCACGTATTCTCAATCTCTTCCAAAAAATAGAACATGACAGAATACTTCCTAACTCATTCTATGAGGCCAGAATTACTCTGGTACCAAAGCCAGATAAAGACATCACAAGAAGAGAAAACTATGTGCACCAATTCCCTTGTGAATGCAAAAATCCCCAACAAAATACTGAAAACTGAATCCAGCAGCATATTCAGAGGGTTATATATCAACTGTACACATGAAACTCATATAATGTTATAAACCAATGTTACCTCAATAAAAAAATCTAAAATAAATAAAAATAAAACGTTTTAACTTCCAAGAAAAAAAAAGATCAAGTAGGATTTATCCCAGGAAATCTTCAGAGAAATAGCAGTCATAATAGCCAAAAAAACTGCAAATAATCAAAATATTTTATCAACTTGTACATGGATGAAGAAAATATGGGTATATCCATATAATAGAATACTATTCAGTAATATAAAGGAGCAAACAATTGGTACATACTAGCCCATAGATGACCTTCAAAAACATTACACTAAGTGTAAGAATCCAGAAGCTGAATGATACTATCTATATTAGGTGCAAAGTATTGTGCTGGGTGGTGCTGTGGAGCAATCGTAAATGAGGAAATTTCAAAAGAAGCTTACAGTAAAGAAGGACACAAATACTTATGTCCACAAGTCCAAAGTGTGAAGGAAGTATGGAATCAGGAAAGATAAATTTCAATTATGGATAGAAACGTAAGTTTTTTGAAGGATGCATAATTTTACCTGGACCTTCTTTGAGGAATGAATAAACCTTTGAGAGGCAAGTTACAAGAGTGCTTAGTGAAGAAGTAATAAACAAGGGCCAAAAGGTAAAAGTAAAACATGTGGAGGGTCTTGAATGCCCGTCTGAGGAATCAGGATTTTATTAAGAAGTGAGCCCAAGTATAGACATGGGTTTTAGAAATATAATTTTGATAGCTTGGGGATGGGAAGGAATGAACTGGAGGGGAGATGAAAGTAGAGGTACAGACCACTTAGGGTGCTACAACCTCCATTTGAAAGTAATAAATGGGTTGGATGTTTGAGATAATAAGCCTAATCTAGGGAAGTGAAATGAGAACAAAGAAAGACAAACTGGAGCTACTCTACAAGCAAATTCTGTTGTTTGAATAAATAAGCAATGGTAAATCAGTGTTATTTGGCAAAATACTGTTTCTGGAGGGATTCTGAAGACATCACTAGGAGACTAGGATGCGATGTCTGACTTTAGACAAAATAAAGAATAAAGGAAGAAGTTGCTTTGTGAATCATTCATGCATCTGATATGAAACGTTGCTTGGGGAGTTCCGGATATGTTCCAAGCAGGTCTTCGGGCAATCGATGGAGGAACAGTAGATCCTAGAGCTTAAAATAACTCAAGCTTCACACTAGTGTAAGTTAGGCATTACTTAGGTTTCCCTTGAACTTTTTTTTTTTTTTTTTTTTTTTTTTTGCGGTACGCGGGTCTCTCACTGTTGTGGCCTCTCCTGTTGTGGAGCACAGGCTCCGGACACGCAGGCTCAGCGGCCATGGCTCACGGGCCCAGCCGCTCCGCAGCATGTGGGATCTTCCTGGACTGGGGCATGAACCCATATCCCCTGCATCTGCAGGTGGACTCAACCACTGTGCCACCAGGAAAGCCCCTCCCTTGAACTTTTTATCTTTCATTTGCACAGAGATTTTTTCCTAAAAGTTTAAATATAATTTTAGAATAATTTATTAGTTAAATTTTTGATAATAAACGTCTGATGACCTCTTAACTTCACAGAGTAATGGGGAGAATAGGTTGGAAAGAAATATAGGAATGGGAAAATAATTCAGGGCCTTAATTTGTTCAGTAGAGGTAAGGAGGCCACTTAAAAGGCTCTTAACAAGAATTAAAAGGTGAGAAGCTCTATAAGCAGTTAAACAGAATCTATTACGTTTAACACACACTTACTGAGCAATAAGTGAGGGCCTTACTAGATGCTGTGGGAGTTACAAAGGTAGACAAAATGGTCTCTGCTCTCCAGGAGGTACAGTCTAGTGTGGCATAGATAAGACAAAAAATCACAGTGTGCACATGCCTGAGTAACTAACTGGAAGGGTGGCTAGTGCTTAGTAGAGGTGAGAAAAAAAACCCGTATTTGTTTTTATATTGGGCCACCTGATTTTTTTTTTTTTGTCAGGGTCCATGGCTTGTAACATGCCTTAAACATTACACTTTAACAGCTCTCAAAATATATGGAGTGGAAATGGGCATTTTGGATTGGAAAATAAAAGACAACTTTATTCTTAAGTCTAGCTGTGGCATTCAACTTTTTATATTAAGGAGTTCCATGTGTTTTCACATACATTCTCACTCTCCTCTACCATTCCTGTGAGGTACAGGGAGACAGACATTATCCAGAGTATGCAGTGGAGTCATCTCTCCAAGATTCCTCAACGATAAATAGCAGAGCAACTACTGGAATGTAGGTTTCCTAATTCTCACTCTAATCTCCCCTCATTTAAACTCCACTCCTTCCCAAGATGATACTTTAAAAAATAGTGAAGTAAAATCCTCTCCATTAGGTACTGTCAACTATAATTTGTTTATGACATTTTCGCTCATTCTAAATCTTAGTCCCTGGAAATATTTTAAAGACATTTCACTGGAATTTATTGGAGATGTATTCTTAAATCTAGGCAGACTTGGCAGGGTCTGTAGACTGAATTCCTAATAAATCCCACCATTAACAGGGACTTTTAAAACTCTGAGGTGTGTGACATTCCCTGTGAATTCACCAAAAGGCAGAGCAAAAACTGAGCTTAGCAGCTACTCTCCCTTAAAAACTGGAGCCTATTTTGATATGGGGACTTACCACTACCCGGATGCCTTTTTAAGTCATATTTCTATAAGATTTGTCAGTCAAACAACACATTGAGCTCCTATTATGTGCTAGGCATGACATAAATTAGAATTTCACCTTCTTGTAATAGCTGAGCCAGGATGCCTGAAAGCAAAGAGAAATTGGAAACCTAGATCTGGATTACCAAATATTCCTTCTTTCTTTAGGTTGTAAGTTCTTGAATGTGGTGTGTGGATGGTTACAATTTGTGTTTGTGTTTGAATGTATACACACGCTATACATGTATATGTATATACACAAATACATATATATATAGGTACATACATACATATATAAGTATACTTGAAATGTTATTTCTGATGAAAAGGGATCTGTAACACAGGTGGGAATAAAACTGAACTCAACAATGTTAGCTCTACTTGAAAATCTATAATTCCAAATAAGAAAGCCCAATAGGGTTTTGAAGAGGATAAAGTACAAATTTTCCTGTTCTTAAAAGTAGTGGGGGTATACTCCATATCTTGATTGAGATAAAAGACTAGGAAGAGTCTTTTTTTTTAACATCTTTATTGGAGTATAATTGCTTTACAATGGTGTGTTAGTTTCTGCTTTATAACAAAGTGAATCAGCTATACATATACATATACCCCCATATCTCCTCCCTCTTGTGTCTCCTTCCCACCCTCCCTATCCCACCCCTCTAGGCAGACACAAAGCACTGAGCTGATCTCCCCATGCAATGCAGCTGCTTCCCACTAGCTATCTATTTTACATTTGGTAGTGTATATATGTCCATGCCACTTTCTCACTTCGTCCTAGCTTACCCTTCCCCCTCCCCGTGTCCTCAAGTCCATTCTCTACGCCTGGGTCTTTATTCCTGTTCTGCTCCTAGGTTCTTCAGAACCATTTTTAAAAACATCTTTATTGGAGTATAATTGCTTTACAATGTTGTGTTAGTTTCTGCTGTATAACAAAGTGAATCAGCTATACATATACATATATCCCCATATCCCCTCCCTCTTGCGTCTCCCTCCCACCCTCCCTATCCACCCCTCTAGGTGGTCACAAAGCACTGAGCTGATCTCCCTGTGCTATGCAGCTGCTTCCCACTAGCTATCTATTGTACATTTGGTAGTGTATATATGTCAATACTACTCTCTCACTTCGTCCCAGCATAACCTTCCCCCTCCCTGGGTCCTCAAGTCCATTCTCTATATCTGTGTCTTTATCCCTGTCCTGCCCCTAGGTTCATCAGAACATTTCTTTTTTTTAGATTCCATATATATGTGTTAGCATACAGTAATTGTTTTTCTCTTTCTGACTTACTTCACTCTGTATGACAGACTCTAGGTCCATCCACCTCACTACAAGTAACTCAATTTCGTTGCTTTTTATGGCTGACTAGTAATCCATTGTATTTATGTGCCAGGAAGAGTCTTAAATTGCCAAAAAGTTCTTTACTGTGAATAATCTAAGTCTGTCCTTCTGTAACAGAAACACATTTACTCTTGTTTTGCAAAATAATATGAGAAGCCCATGCAAAAGTAAGAAAAGACAGGACTCATAATGAGGAGTCCTGGTCTCTACAAGCTCTGTCATTCATTCATTTATTCACTCATTTAGATATGCATACAGCAAATACATATTGAGTGTCTACATTGTGCTAGTTATTGGGGATACAATGGTGAACAATATTGTGTGACTTGAGGTAAATCACCTCTCTTCTTGGGCCTGAATTTTTCCATCTATAAAAATGAAAGTCGGGGACTTGATCTTTAAAAACACTTAATCTTGAAGAAAAGAGATGAGTGTGAAAATGCTTTGCTAATGGCAAAACACTGTAAAAAAATGTTAAGAGTATATGCTTTGCCCAAAGATAGCACATACCACAATTTGCTTTTTTCCCACACTTATTCTCAAGGGTTAACTTACTTAATTTGCATGGAATTCATATAGCTCACTCCAAGTCAAAGTTGAGACCATGACTCCCTCTCTGTCTAGAAACCAATTTCCTTGTTTGACAAGAGGCCACATTTCTTTTATTTTTTTTAATTTAATTTCATTTTTGGCCGTGTCGGGTCTTAGTTGTGGGATCTTCGTTGCAGCATGCAGGATCTTTCATTGCGGCGCATGGGCTCTTTGTTGTGGCACGTGGGCTTCTCTCTAGTTGTGGTGCATGGGATCCGGAGTGCAGGGCTCTGTAGTTGCAGAACATGGGCTCCAGAGCACGTGGGCTCTGTAGTTGAGGCTCACAGACTCAGTAGTTGTGGCCCATGGGCTTAGTTGCCTCACAGCATGTGGGATCTTAGTTCCCCGATCAGGGATTGAACCTGTGTCCCCTAGATTGGAAGGTGGATTCTTAACCACTGGACCACCAGGGAGGTCCCAAGAGGCCACATTTCTAATAATGCTTGGAGCTTCAAGTCATGAATCCAAATCCTATATGTAGACTACTTCTCAAATGCTTTGGTCTCGGTACTGCTTTAGAGCTCTTAAAAAGTATTGAGGACCCCAAATAGCTTTTGTCCATATGGGCTATATCTATCAATATTTACTGCATTGGAAATTAAATCTGATAAAACATGTAATATATCTGTTTATTATTTTAAAATGATAAACCTATTATATGACAGAAATAATATAACATTTTAGTGAATAATATATTTCACAACAAATTAGTGAGAAAGGTGGCACTGTTTTACAGTTTTGCAAATTTCTTTAATGTCTGGCTTAACAGAAGATAACTATATTCTCATATCTGCTCTGTATTCAATCTACTGTGATATGTTGTTTTTTTTTTTTTTTTTTTGCGGTACGCGGGCCTCTCACTGTTGTGGCCTCTCCCGTTGCGGAGCACAGGCTCCGGACGCGCAGGCTCAGCGGCCATGGCTCACGGGCCCAGCCGCTCCGCGGCATGTGGGATCTTCCCAGACGGGGGCACGAACTCGTGTCCCCTGCATCGGCAGGCGGACTCTCAACCACTGCGCCACTAGGGAAGCCCTGATATGTTGTTTTAAAGAAAATTCGGCCTTACTCAGATATATAGTTGGAAAGCAGGGAGTATTTTAACAGCTTTTTCAGATAACTGTGGATATTCTTTTTTGATTCTACAACAAAACTTGACAAGTGGTGGTTTCTTAAAGTTGGCACAGTGTAGAATCTGAAACCATATTGATGAATTTTTTAGACTCAGTTACACTGATATCCATTGGTCTATCTTACCCTTTGAATGTATCTTTTACCTATGCATGATTTTGTAACATCACTCATATGGAAATTACCAGTGCACTGAATTATGCAGGTATTCCAAATGTTGATGCCTTCCATTCAAAAACATCCAGAATATCACATATGTTAATATCACCACATATCTCTTCAGAAAATTCACTAAGTACTGGGAAGCTGTCAGGCTTACAGTGGTGGATACAAGTTTTTTAAATTCTAATTTTTTTCCTAAAAACTCAAATTTTATCATTGGTAATAAATATGGTTCATTTCTTTCCTTGCTCACTTCATTAATTTTTGAGAAAACATCTGTCAAATACTCAAATCTGAAGAGCCATAGTTCTATAAGTCCCTCTTTCAAGTGAAAGTGGTGTTCCATGAAAAAAAGTGGCTAATTTGGCTCTCAACTCAAACAAATGTACAAGTGCTTTTCTTTGAGACAACCATCATGCTTCAATATACAGTGAAAGTGCTTTGTGTATACTTGCCATTTCATCCTATAGAATATTTTTAAAAATTGTGCTCAAGGGTTGAGTTAATAAACTAACTTTTATGACTTTATTAAGGATATTCTTAAATGAAACTAGTACATTTATTTAAGTACATGATGGTGAAGAATACAATGACTAAGTATAGTTTGGTGCCACTGTCTTGATTCATGCTAAGGGACTGGCAGTTTTACCTACTAATGCTGTTGCACCATCAGTGCAAGTGTCAACATGGTTGTTTCAGGATAAACCATGAGATTCAAAAAAGTTATTCAGCACTTTGCATATTATCAATACTTGTATGTGGTTCCATGCATTCTCATCAATTTCAGCGCATTTATTTATTTATTTAATTTTGCAGTACACGGGCCTCTCACTGTTGTGGCCTCTCCCGTTGCAGAGCACAGGCTCCAGACGTGCAGGCTCAGCGGCCATGGCGCACGGGCCCAGCCGCTCCGTGGCATGTGGGATCTTCCCGGACCAGGGCATGAACCCGTGTCCCCTGTATCGGCAGGCAGACTCTCAACCACTGCGCCACCAGGGAAGCCCTCAGCCACATTTAGATTCAGCCATTTGTAAGGCAGAAGTATAATTCTGAGGATGAAATAATAAGTCACTCTTCATATTTGCAGCTAAATATTTAATTAGATGAGTTACTGTATCATTGTAAAGTGTCTGTACCACTATTTCTTTTACTGACTTTTCATTTGGTAGGCATTCATTAAGCAATGTCAACTGTACAAGGCTTAGTCTCTTAGTTACTGTGTGTGCTTTTCTAGCCAATTCATGATAATTTACCCATAAATTGCTTTGGTGGCTTTATTTTGTTTTAAAGCTGTAACAAGCAATTTTTGGATTTAAAGAGCTTATCCATCTATGTTTAAAATATTGAATTCTGTTTTCCATAATCATTGAGTAATTGAACTCAAAATGTTGTTGCAATTTAACTGGTACCATAATACTACCTGAAAATGTTCTGTCACACGAGACACAATAGGGTAAATTACTAACATCTATAAAGCCGAGAGAAATAGTTTTCATCATATTTAATTTACAGTTTTGCCTAGTTTCTTTGGAGTATAGTCTTCCCTTCCTTGAGTCAAAAAATTCTGTAACTCTATTGTGATGTCAGCTTCAAGCTAAAAATGCTTATCAGCATCTCTAGAAATGGTTGGAGCAGTTATGTGTTGAGAAAGTTATTTTCCTAGTCTCCCTTTTATAAGCCAATGATCTAACTCTAAGAATAAGAAAAATATAAATATGACTTTATAGTAGTATAAATATTATTAAATTGTATAATAAGGTTTAGGTAAAATGTAAAAATTTAGAAGTTTTTGAAAATTAAAAAAAATTTTAACTGCAAAACAAGAAAAATAAAGTGTACTTACTTCTTGTGTTTCCACATAGGCATTAGGGAAATTCTAGAATTTAAAAATCACTATTTGGTGGATAATAAGGAGATTACAGAGATTACTGAAGGTATAGCCATAGATAGCCAGTAAAAAAACAGTATAAGTATTGAGAACAAACTGAGTTATTTGTATGTAAATGAACATAGCCATGTTTGTACCCTAAAACTACTACCTTAGAAAATTCTAGAAAACACAAGAACATACACATTAACTGTCAGAACAATGATGTCATTGTATATCATGTAGCCTCTGGAAAACACTATACTTACAAGAGAATGAAAATGAAAAAGGCAAATAATGAGACTCTGAAGAATCTTAGGAACCCCCAGACCACATTCTGAGGATCTCGGATCTAGATTTTCCACTTCCCAATATGACATGGAGCCACTCAATTAATCAATTTCTATATGTTTTCTTACTGGCAAGATGAAAGAAAATTAGACTGGGCAACCTTCTGAAATGGCTTACAATTCTCAGATAGGAAGATGAATGATTAGCAGAATTATTATTCTTCAGCCTCCCCAGGTTTACACTTATTTCCCATTAGATCATGCTTATGATTCACTTGAAATTTGGTGATATGACTTCCCCAGTTAAAAGTAAAGTATTGAGAACAGAGCAGTCAGAGAAAAGCTAGCCTGTACATCTTCTCCCCAAGCAACAGAGTTTCCAATACTTCCCTCCTTTTCCCCTGACAAATCAGTTTCTGGAACAGGAAAATAATTACAGAAAAATGTCCTTAAGTGTCATGAACAATTAAAATTTCTACTACTGCCCCTTGGTAATCAAAAATAAAATAACTATAGAAGTTACACAAAGAAAAAGAGAAAAGAATCAAAACCTATCAATACAAAAACAACAACAACAACAAAACCAACAAAACCCAAAGGAAGGCAGCAAAGAGAAAAAGAGGGATAAAAAACCTACAAGACAAACAGAAAACTTTTAACAAAATGATAATAGTAAATCCTTTCCTATCAATAATGACTTTAAATATAAATTGACTAAAATCCCTAATAAAAAGATACAAAGTGGCTGAATGGATAGAAAACCAAGATGTTATCTACAAGGAACTCACTTTAGATTTAAGAACACACATAGGCTGAAAGTAAAGAGAAGGAAAACAATATTCTTAGCAAATGGTAACCAAAAAAGAGCAGGAGCATCTATAATTGCATCAGACAAAGTAGATTTTAAGTCAAAAACTCTCTCTAGAAACAAGGATCAATACATGATGATAAAAGGGTCAATTCAAAAGGAAAAAATTACAAAGTTACATATATATGCACCCAACATCAGAGCACCTAAGTATATAAGGCAAACATTGACAGAACTGAAAGGAGAAATTGACAGCAATGCAATTATAATTGGAGACTTCAATAACCCACTTTCAATAATGAATAAAATATTTCCTCAACATAATAAAGGCCATATATGACAAGCTCACAGCAAACATCATCCTCAATGGTGAAAAACTGAAAGCATTTCCACTAAGATCAGGAACAAGACAAGGTTGCCCACTCTCACCACTCTTATTCAACATAGTTTTGGAAGTTTTAGCCACAGCAATCAGAGAAGAAAAGGAAATAAAAGGAATCAAAATTGGAAAAGAAGAAGTAAAACTGTCACTGTTTGCACATGACATGACACTATACATAGAGAATCCTAAAGATGCTACCAGAAAACTACTAGAGCTAATCAATGAATTTGGTAAAGTAGCAGGATACAAAATTAATGCACAGAAATCTATGGCATTCCTATATACTAATGATGAAAAATCTGAAAGTGAAATCAAGAAAACACTCCCATTTACCATTGCAACAAAAAGAATAAAATATCTAGGAATAAACCTACCTAAGGATACGAAAGACCTGTATGCAGAAAATTATAAGACACTGATGAAAGAAATTAAAGATGATACAAATAGATGGAGAGATATACCATGTTCTTGGATGGGAAGAATCAACATTGTGAAAATGACTCTACTACCCAAAGCAATCTACAGATTTAATGCAATCCCTATCAAACTACCACTGGCATCTTTCACAGAACTAGAACAAAAAATTTCGCAGTTTGTATGGAAACACAAAAGACCCCGAATAGCCAAAGCAATGTTGAGAACGAAAAAAGGAGCTGGAGGAATCAGGCTCCCTGACTTCAGACTATACTACAAAGCTACAGTAATCAAGACAGTATGGTACTGGCACAAAAACAGAAAGATAGATCAATGGAACAGGATAGAAACCCAGAGATAAACCCACGCACATATGGACACCTTATCTTTGATAAAGGTGGCAGGAATGTACAGTGGAGAAAGGACAGCCTCTTCAATAAATGGTGCTGGGAAAACTGGACAGGTACATGTAAAAGTATGAGATTAGATCACTCCCTAACACCATCCACAAAAATAAGCTCAAAATGGATTAAAGACCTAAATGTAAGGCCAGAAACTATCAAACTCTTAGAGGAAAACATAGGAAGAACACTCTATGACATAAATCACAGCAAGATCCTTTCTGACCCACCTCCTAGAGTAATGGAAATAAAAACAAAAATAAACAAATGGGACCTAATGAAACTTCAAAGCTTTTGCACAGCAAAGGAAACCATAATCAAGACCAAAAGACAACCCTCAGAATGGGAGAAAATATTTGGAAACGAAGCAACTGACACAGGATTAATCTCCAAAATTTACAAGCAGCTCATGCAGCTCAATAACAAAAAAACAAACAACCCAATCCGAAAATGGGCAGAAGACCTAAATAGACATTTCTCCAAAGATATACAGAATGCCAACAAACACATGAAAGAATGCTCAACATCATTAATCATTAGAGAAATGCAAATCAAAACTACAATGAGCTATCATCTCACACCAGTCAGAATGGCCATCATCAAAAAATCTAGAAACAATAAATGCTGGAGAGGGTGTGGAGAAAAGGGAACACTCTTGCACTGCTGGTGGGAATGTGAATTGGTTCAGCCACTATGGAGAACAGTATGGAGGTTACTTAAAAAACTACAAATAGAATTACCATATGACCCAGCAATCCCACTACTGGGCATATACTCTGAGAAAACCAAAATTCAAAAAGAGTCATGTACCAAAATGTTCATAGCAGCTCTATTTACAATAGCCCGGAGATGGAAACAACCTAAGCGCCCATCATTGGATGAATGGATAAAGAAGATGTGGCACATATATACAATGGAATATTACTCAGCCTTAAAAAGAAATGAAATTGAGCTATTTGTAATGAGATGGATAGACCTAGAGTCTGTCATACAGAGTGAAGTAAGTCAGAAAGAAAAAGACAAATACCGTATGCTAACACATATATATGGAATTTAAGGGAAAAAAATGTCATGAAGAACCTAGGGGTAAGACAGGAATAAGGATGCAGACCTACTGGAGAACGGACTTGAGGATATGGGGAGGGGGAAGGGTGAGCTTTGACAGGGCGAGAGAGAGTCATGGACATATACACACTAACAAACGTAGTAAGGTAGATAGCTAGGGGGAAGCAGCCGCAAGGCACAGGGATATCGGCTCGGTGCTTTGTGACCGCCTGGAGGGGTGGGATAGGGAGAGTGGGAGGGAGGGAGACGCAAGAGGGAAGACATATGGGAACATATGTATATGTATAATTGATTCACTTTGTTATAAAGCAGAAACTAACACACCATTGTAAAGCAATTATACAATAAAGATGTTTAAAAAAAATAATGAATAAAATAGCCAGACAGAAAATAAATAGTTGACCTAAACAACCCTAGAGACCAAATGAACCTAACAGACATATACAGAACTTTCCACCCAACAGCAGAAGAATACACATTCTTTTCAAGTGCACATGGAACATCTCCAGGATAGATCACATGTTATGTCACAAAACAAGTCTTAATAAATTTAAGAATATTGTGGTCATACCTAGTATCTTTTCCAACCACAATGGAATGAAACTAGAAATTAATAACAGCAAGAAATGGAAAAATTCATGAATATTTGGAAACTAAATAACATACTCTTGAACAACCACTGGGTCAAGTAGGAAATAAAAGGTTAAAAAAGATCTTGAGACAAACAAAAACGAAAATACAGCATACTAAAATGTATGGGATGCAGCAAAAGCACTACAAAGAGGGAACTTTGTGGTGATAAATGCCTACATTAAAAAAGAAGAAAGATATCAAATAAGCAACCTAACTTTACACCTCAAGGAACCAGAAAAAGCAGAAATAAATGAAAGTTGAGATGGAAGGAAATAAAGATCAGAGCAGAATAAGTCAAATAGAGAATGGAAAACAATAGAAAAATATCAATAAGTTGAGTTGATTTTTTAAAAGATTTATTTATTTTATTTATTATTTTTGGCTGTATTGGGTCTTAGTTGTGGCATGCAGGGTCTTCATTGAGGCGATGTGGGATCTTTTTGTTGTGGTGTACAGGCTCTTCATTGTGGTGTGCAGTCTCCTCTCTAGTTGTGGTGTGCGGGTTTTCTCTTCCCTAGTTGTGGCACGCAGGCTCCAGAGCGCATGGGCTCTGTAGTTTGTGGCACACAGGCTCTGTAGTTGAGGCACACGAGCTTAGTAGTTGTGGCACGTGGGCTTAGTTGCCCTGCAGCATGTGGGATCTTAGTTCCCTGACCAGATATCGAACCCACCTCCCCTGCATTGTAAGGCGGATTCTTTACCACTGGACCACCAGGAAAGTCCCAAGAGTTGATTTTTTTGAAAGAATAAACAAAATCAACAAACCCTTAGCTAGACTAAGAAAAAACAGAGAAGGCTGAAATAAACAAAATCAGACATGAAAGAGATGAAAGAGGAGGCATTACCATAGATATCTCAGGAATAAAAAGGATCATAAGGTACTATTATGAACAACAAATTGGATAACCTTGAAGAAATGGACAAACTTCTAGAAATATACAAATTACCAAGACTGAATCAAGAAGAAATAGAAAGCGTAAACTGAGCAACAATAAATAAGGAGATTGAAGCAGTAATCAAAAACCTCTGAACAAAGAGAAATCCAGGACCAGATGGCTTCACAGCTGAATTCTAACAAACATTCAGAGAAGAATTAATACCAATTCTTCTTAAACTATTCCAAAAAATAGTAAAGGGAATACTTCCAAACTCATTATATGAGGCCAGCATCACCCTGATACCAGAGCCAGAAAAAGACACCACGAGAAAACTACAAGCCAATATTTCTGATGATCATACATGCAAAATTCTCAATAAAATACCAACAAACTAAATTCAACAATGCACCAAAAAGATTGTACATCATGGGGACTTCCCTGGTGGTCCAGTGGCTCAGATTCGTGCTCCCAATGCAGAGGGCCCAGGTTTGATCCCTGGTCAACTAAGAACTGGCTCAGCCAATACATACATAAATATTTTTTAAGAAAAAGATTATACATCATGACCAAGTGGGATTTAACCCTGAGATGTAAGGTTGGTTTAACATATGCAAATCAATCGATGTGATACACCACATTAACAGAATCAAAGCTAAAAGCTACATGATCATCTCAATAGATACAGAAAAAGCATTTGACAAAGTTCAACATTCATTCATGATAAAAGCTCACAACAAAATATGTACGGAAGGAACTAACCTCAATACAATAAAGGCCATTTATGAAAACCCCACAGCTAACATCATAATCAATGGGGAAAACAGAACGCGAAGATGCCCACTCTCTCCATTTCTATTCATCATAGTACTGGAAGTACTAGCAAGAGCAAGCAGACAGGAAAAATAAAAGGCATCAAAATTGGAAAAGAAGAAGGAAAATTATCTGTTTGCAGATGACATAATCCTATATGTAGAAAAACCCTAAAGACTCCATTAAAAACTCTTAAAACTAAGAAACCAATTCAGTAAAGTTGCAGGATACAAAGTCAAAATATAAAAATCATTTGGGTTTCTTTACCCCAACAGTGATCTTTCTTAAAAGGAAATGAAGAAAATCCCATCTACAATAACATCAAAAAGAATAAAATACTTAGGAATAAATTTAACCAAGGAGGTGAAAGATCTGTACACTGGAAACGAAAACACTTGTGACAAAACTGAAGAAGGCACAAATAAATGTAAAGGTATCCCGTTTTCAGGCACTGGAAGAATTAATATTGTTAAAATGTCCACACCACCCAAAGAAATCTACAGATTCAATGTAATCCCTAACAATATTCTAATAGCATTTTTCACAGAAATAGAACAATCCTAAAATTTGTATGGGTCCACAGAAGACCTCAAATAGCCAAAGCAATTGAGAAAGAAGAATAAAGCTGGAGGCTTTTCCTGATTTCAAATTATATTACAAATCTATAATAATCAAAATAGTATGTTACTGGCATAGAAACAGACACATAAACCAATGGAACAGAATAGAGAGCCCAGAAATAAACACAAGCATATATGATCAACTAATTTTCAACAAGGATGCTAAGAGTACACCATGGGGAAAAACAGTCCCTTTAATAAGTAGTGCTGGGAAAACTGGATAGCCACATGCAAAAGAATGAAATTGAACCCATATCTTACACTATAATAAATGCAAAATGGATTAAATACTTAAATGTAAGACCTGAAATCATAAAACTCTTAAAGGATAACATAAGGAAAAATCTCTTTCACATTGGTCTTGGCAATCATTTTTTGGATATGACACCAAAAGCTTAGGCAACAAAAGCAAAAATAAGCAAGTGGGATTACATCAAACTAATAAGCTTCTGCACAGCAAAGGAAACAATCAACAAAATGAAAAAGCAATCTACATATTAGGAGAAAGTGTTTGCAAGCCCATATATTTGATAAGAGGTTAATATCCAAAATATACAAGGAACTCATATAACTCAATAGTTAAAACACACATACACACACAAAACAAACAAACCCAAAGAACCTGATTTTAAAAAGGGAAAAGGACCTAAAAAGTCACTTTTCCAAAGACATACAAATGGCCAACAGATATATGAAAAGGTGCTCAACATCACTAATGATCAGGAAAATGTGAATCAAAACCACAATGGGATATCACCTCATACTTTTTAGGATGGCTAAAAAGGGAACTCTTGTACACTGTTGGTGGGAATGTAAATTGGTGCAGACACTATGGAAAACAGTGTGGAGTTTCCTCATAAAATCAAAAATAGAATTACCATAGGATCCAGCAATTCCTCTTCTGAACATACATCCAAAGGAAATGAAATCAGTACCTCAAAGAGATATCTGTACTCCCAGTGTTCACTGCAGCATTATTCCTAATAGCCAAGTTATGGAAACGTAAATGTATGTCAATTGATGAATGGATAAAGAAATTGTGAAGTATATATATATGTGTGTGTGTGTGTGTGTGTGTGTACACACACACACACACACACAAACACAAACACAGAGTTTTATGCAGTCTTAAAAAAAAATCCTGCCATTTGCAACATGACAGATGGATCTGGAAGACATTATAATTGAAATAAGCCAGACACAGAAAGAAAAATACTGTATGATCTCACTTATACGTAGAACATAAAAGAAGAAAGTAGAACAGTAGTTACCAGGGGTGGGGAGGTAGGGGAAATGTGTAGATGTTGGCTACAGGGTACAAAGTTGCAGTTATGTAGGATAAATATACTGTAGATATCTAATTACAGGATGGTGACTATAGTTAATAGTACCATATTGTATACTGGAAATTTGCCTTGGGAGTAGATTTCAGGTGCTCTCACCACACATACACACACAAAAGTGACTATGTGAGGAGACGGATATGTTAATTAGCTTGACTATAGTCATCGTTTCACGATGTATATACGTATATCAAAACAACATATTGTACACCTTAAATGCATAAAATTATTATTAACATCATTATAAAATTTTCTATTACTAATAGCAGTGCATTATAACTAACAAAGACAATATCTAGTGTGTAAACACTAGCAAAAGCAGTCTTTCTTTAAAGTCAAAGAACCTTTCTTCTGGCAGGAATAAAAAAGAAAACCTGGAGTTCAAGCATTCCTACACACAGACATTCATATAAGTGAGTTAGCAGGATGTCTTTTGTTACAAGCTGGTTTTTTGTGCCATTTATAAAAAATGAACAAAGTTCTTTCTGATGAATGATAGTATACTTCTAATATCCTAAGGAGAGGTTTGCCTTCAGAAGAAGCAATGATATTTCCTCTCCCAGGAATAGATCTTCCTTCACTCAAAAACAAAAACAACAACAACAAAACTTATTTGTTAAGCTTTAATGGACTTTATCATATATTTTCAAAATTACATTTTTAATATTGAAAGTAAATTCAAGAAGTCAACTCATAAAATTCTCTGCTGTAGAGTTAAATTTCCTAAAGTACTTAATTAGATAAGACAGATGTCAGTCCAATTCTTTAAAATCTCTAGGGACAGAGATTCTACTACCTCCTTTGAAACATCATTCTAGAGTTTAATCTTATTACTAGTTTATATGAGTGAAAACTCCCATTACATACAAAAAATAACAAAGTCTCCAAGTGTGATTAATTGAATGACACTGTTGCAAGAAACTGTAATTTTGAGTACTGATTTTATTTCCTGCCCTTTTCTTACTTTTAATGGAACTCATCCTTATGCTTTCACATTTACCATTCATTGCTATTTGGACACAATCACACTGCCACACGTTGACCTTTATGAGCCTGGTTCCTTTTCTTTGAATAAGGAAGTATATGGTCAGTAAGCTTTTTTCCTTTTCTTTTTTTTTTTTACAAGTACATTACTGCTTTATGGGTAAGCATTATATTGTCACTTCCTTTGATTAATAGGTCTTACTATACTTTGTTGATATATTGGGATCTGCATTGCTCTTCTTCAGGTTTCTTGTGTTAGTCTAATGGCTTTTCTCTCTCTTTTTTAAATTGGGATATAGTTGTTTTACAATGTTGTGTTATTTTCTACTGTACAGTGACGTGGAGTTCCCTGTGCTATACAGCAGGTTCTTATTAGTTGTCTATTTTATACATATTAGTGTATATATGTCAATCCCAATCTCCAAATTCATCCCACCCACCCTTTCCCCACTTGGTGTCCATACATTTGTTCTCTACATCTGTATCTCTATTTCTGCCTTGCAAACCAGTTCATCTGTACCATTTTTCTAGCTTCCACAAATATGTGTTAATATATGATATTTGTTTTTCTCTTTCTGACTTACTTCACTCTGTATGACAGTCTCCAGGTCCATCCACATCTCTACAAATGACCCAATTTCATTCCTTTTTATGGCTGAGTAATATTCCATTGTATATATGTACCACATCTTCTTTATCCATTCGTCTGTTGATGGACATTTAGGTTGCTTCTATCTAATGGTTTTTTATTTGTTTTTTATGGCTGCATTGGGTCTTCGTTGCTGCACGTGGGCTTTCTCTAGTTGTGGTGAGTGGGGGCTACTCTTTGTTGCAGTGTGTGGGCTTCTCATTGTGGTGGCTTTTCTTGTTGTGGAGCACAGGCTCTACGTGCACAAGCTTCAGTAGTTGTGGTGCATGGGCTCAGTAGTTGTGGCTCGTGTGCTCTAGATTGCAGGCTCAGTATTTGTGGTGCACGGGCTTAGTTGCTCCGTGGCATGTGGGATCTTCCTGGACCAGGGATCGAACCCATGTCCCCTACACTGGCAGGCAGATTCTTAACAGTTGTGCCACCAGGGAAGTCCCTAATGGTTTTTAAATAGAAATAAGTTAATTGTTTCTAATCAGTGGTGAGCTGTGCATCCAGTTTTTCCAAAGGACAAAATTCTCTTGAAAGTAAATACATTGCTGCCAATCTACAAATAAGGCATAGATATAAAGGAAAAGAATGGGGATGTAACCTTTGAGGATCTATTCCATATCAGTTTTAGTACTTCAGGATGTAATTTGTGTAGTGTTCAAAAATATTTATTGAATGAAATAATTGATTATATATGTATATCAGTTATTCCTGACTCAGGAAGTTAATGAAAGCAAATATAGTGTACTTTTCTATTAAATTCTTTCATAATTTAATTTTGCTTCTTTAGCTCCTGATTAGCAAATGAGTGCTCAGAAGTCTCACCCTGACTCTTAGAAACAAAACCCATGGGCTTGGTTAGCAAACCCATATTCAAACCTGAACATAGAAGTGGCCAATTAGGATTAACTAGGCTAATTGACAAATATAAATCTTATTATAAATTTCGAATCTTCCACAAATATGTAGTATGATGAATCCTTGTAATTCTTAGATTTAACTAAGAGTAAATATTAGATTTAAACTAACATCTGGAAAGTCTGGGTATTTGTTTTGTTTTGTTTTTAGCTTTACTGTCTTAGGACAACAAAACTGTATAGACTAGTGACTGGATTAAAGAATTAAATGTAATAAAACACAAGACATTAAATTGCCCATTTTAATTGATGGTCTCTTACTGTAGTCATTATGCACCCTAATTAGCTTTGTAGTATGATGCTCTCTGAATGGACTGAAAATAGAACCCCCCAGTGGTTTCTGCTTATACCTTGACCCCATCCTTGGAAATTATCACCCATTAGGCCTAGGTTCTTCAACCTGTATACAGGGTTGAAGGAGTAGAGAACCACTCCTGACTCCAACATAACTGAAGATCCATTGGTTAGCTGAGATGTGGAGCAGACCCTAGCTCTGCTTGTTGTCAGTTGGATGACACTAGGCTTGTTGCTCAATGACTTGAGACCTCCAATTCATCATAGTTCTGGAAGCTTGACATCCAAAACCAAGGTGTTATCAGGGTCAGGGTCCTTCCAAAACCTTCTTGCCTCTTCCAGTTTCTGGTAGGCCCAGGCATTCCTTGGCTTGAGGATGCCATCACCCCAATCTTTGACTCTGTCATCACTTGGCTGTGTTCTCCTTGTGTCTGTCCTTGCATTTTCACATTTTTCTGCCATGGTATTTATTCAGTGAGTGATATTACTATGAAATCTTTCACACGAACCCTATTTACCAGGGCCTGAAAACATTTTATTGTTAATCAGGAAGAGTTCATTGAAATTCTCTACCATACTTGTGTTAGAGCTGGTCGTGTTAATCATCCATCTTAGAACATTAACTATAATTTCAAATATTAAATTAGAATGGCTACACAAATGGATGCAGAGACCACACAAACAAGCTGTATTGAGCTAGAGGTTAAATGATACATTAATAGATTTCACGTGATCTTAAAATATGAAGAGGAGTGTTAATACTTCTGAGACCTTACAGAGGGCACAACCATTTGAAATTACTATGAAGGCTTCACTTGATTATATTACTCTTCATTTTTCCTTTTTCCTAAACACAGATAGAAATGGCAGGACCTCAGGGAAAGCAAAATCCTGAACTATTATTTTTGAAAAGGACACACAGCAACAAGTCTAGAAAGCTGTTTTCTTTTCTTCATTCTATTTTGTGTGCTCTGCTTAAGAAAGTCTTAACACCAGAGCTTTAATCAGGAGGGGAAGTCAGCTGGGAGAACAACTGTCTCAACCAAGGGTTCACTTAATTAATTCCTAATTATTCCATAGCTGAAAATTTGATTCTCAGATTAGCAACGCCTAAACTTTCCTCTTCATTTGTATTTTAGAACTTTGGTCATCTTGCCATTCCCCCATTATCAGTGGGCTAAAGTGAGATAAAAGAAAGGGTAAGTAACCGATTTTCATATGTTAAAGAATCTGGTTGGTGGATAGGAAATTGAAATGGGACTTAACAATTTTTTATGAATTTCATGTATTTCTGAGAATTCCTGACCACCATGAAGTTAGCTAATAGTTCATTGTTTCAGTGCCAGTTATTTATTGTGGTATAAATGAGTGATAGGTGTTGCATTAAAAGAAAAATAAGCAGAAGGAGGGAACATGAATAGCCAGAAAACCTACAAACTAAATTAAGGGAGCCAAACATGGGGAAAATCAGAAATTTTCAGGACTGTAGAGTATTTAGATACTCCCTTTACAGGAAGTTTGCTGAATCCTGGACTAAACCATCTGAGATTTCTTCCAATTCTGATAATCTATACAACTATGAAATTATTAATAATGAAATTATTAACTTATAATTGCATCCTATTTATAAACTTACAGCATCTAATTTATGCAGTGGCTTTTCTTTATAGACAATCTGGCATCTAATATTACTAATGGAAGAAGGGTTTGTTCTTCATGTTTCATGACTACAGTTAAAGGCAGCATCTATAGAGGATTTTTGTTGTTGTTTTTTCTTTTTATATAATCATTAAAAATGTTTCAAGTGAGGTGAATGAACCTTTGGAAATAGCAGTTTAAGACTCCTATAATTGAAACCAGAAGAAAAACTGTTTGAGGATACCGATTTCTTACTTCAATGGCATCACTTAGAATACAGAAGTAAAATACTAGCAACAACATACTACAGTGTCAGCATATGTACAAAACACATCTTGTATCATGAATCACAAAATACAGGCTATAGTCAATACACTTATCCTGTATCCATTAGCAGTAACTTCCCATCCCCCCACAACACAATCCTATCTCTAGGCAACTACTAATCTACCTTCTATCTCTATAGATTTGCATGTTCTAGAATGGAAGCATCCATATGTAACATGGATTTGTTCTTTGTTCTTTTTTATTGTCAAATATTCCATGGTATGGATAGAAAAGATTTTATTTACCATTCATCAGTTGATGTACATTTGAGTTGTTTATATTTTTTGGTTATTAGGAATGACATTACTATGAATGCTCATATATGAGTTTTTGTGTGGACATATGTTTTCACTTCTCGGGCATTATATCTAGGAGTGGAACTTCTGGGTCATATAGTATCTCTATGTTTAAGTTTTTGAGGAACTGTCAGACTGTTTTCCATAGTAGCTGCACCATTTTACATTCCTACCAGCAATGTATGAGGGTTCCAACTTCTCCACATCCTTTCCAACATTATTATTTTCTGTCTTTTTGATTATAGTCAGTGTGAAGTTGTATCTCTGTGGTTTTGATATGAATTTCCCTAATGGCTACCTTTTCATGTGCTTATTGGACATTTGTATATTTTCTTTGGAAAATTTCTATTCAGATCTTCAGCCCATTTTTTAATTGGGTTATTAGATTTTTTAATTATCGAGTTGTAATTATATTTATATATTCTTTCTATATTCTGGATAGTCTCTTATCAGATATATGATTTGTAAATAGTTTGTCCCATTCTAAGTGTCTTTTATCTTTTTCGATGGCATCATTTGAAGCACAAAAGTTGTTGCACTATTGATTTGATGATGTTCAATTTATCTATTTTCTCTTATGCTGCTTGTGCTTTTGATGTCTCATCTAAGAAACCATTGCCTAACCAAAGGTCATGAAGATTTACTATGTTTTCTTCTAAGAATTTTATAGTTTTAGCTCTTACATTTAGGTTTATGATCTACTTAATTTTTATATATGGTGTAATATTGTTTTGCATTTGTTGAAGAGAATGCTCATTCCCCATTGAATCATCTTGGCACCCTTTGTCAGAGATCAATTGGCCATAAATGTAGTGGTTTATTTCTGGACTCTCAATTCTACTCCACTGATTTATATTTCTATTCTTATATCAGTACTGTACACATCTTGATCACTGTAGCTTTGGGGTAAGTTTTACAGTTTGAAGTTGAGAGTCCTCCAACTTTGTTTTTATTGCCTATTTGCCCTGGCTAGAACCTCCAGTACAATAATGAATAGAAGTTGTAAGACCAAACATTCTTGTCTCATTCCTGATGTTAGGAGGACAGCATTCAGTCTTTCACTATTAAGTATGATGTTAACTGTGAGTTTTTCATAGATGGCCTTTATCAGGTTGAGGAAGTTTCCTTGTATGCCTAGTTTATTAAGCATTTTTATCATGAAAGGGTGTTGGATTTTGTCAAATGCTTTTTCTACATCTAATGAAATGATCATATGGGTTTTGTCCTTTATTCTATTACAATAGTGTATTACATTGATTTTTGGATGTTTTATTAATCTTGTATTCCTGGGATAACTCCCACTTGGCTATGCTCTACAATCCTTTTAAAAAGTTGCTGGATTGTTTACTAGTATTTTGTTGAAGACTTCTGTTATCTATACACTTATGGGATATTGTTCTGCAGTTTTCATGTGATGTCTTTTATTTTGGTATCAGGATGATACAGGTCTCACAGAATGACTTCGGAAGAATTCCCTCTTCTATTTTTTTTTTTTTTGGAAATGTTTGTGAGGTATTGGTATTAATCCTTCTTTAAATCTCTGGTAGAATTCAGTGATGAAGCAATCTAGGCCTGGGCTTTTCTTTTTGGGTAGTTTTGGATTAGTAATTTAATTTCTTTACTTCTTATAGACCTATTCGGCTTGGTTATTTCTTCTTAAGTCAGTTTTGGTAGGTTGTATCGTTCTAAGAATTTGTCCATTTCCTCTAGGTTATCTGCTTTGTTGGCACACAATTGTTCATAGTCTTTTACAGTCTTTTTTATTTCTGTAAGATCAGTAATGATATCCTCTTTCATTCTTTTACTAATTTGAGTCTTCACTATTTTGTTACTGGTGAGGCTAGTTAAGAGTTAAAAATGTTGATCTTTCCAGAGAACCAACTTGTGATTTTGTTAATTTTCCCTATTAACTTTATATTCTCTATTTCACTAATTTATGCCCTAATCTTTGTTATTTCTTTTCTTCTGCCTGCTTTGGGTTCAGTTTTGTCTTCTTTTTCTAGATTAAGGCAGAAGTTTAGGTTATTGTTTTGAGATGTTCCTTCTTTTTAAATATAGATATTTACAGCTATAAACTGCTCTCCAATGACAATTTTACCTTCATCCCATATGTTTTTGTTGTGCTTCCATTTTCATTCATCTCAAAGTATTTTCTAACTTCCCTTGTAAGTTTTGACCCATATTTAAAGTGTATAATTTCCTTCTGAAGTCCCCAAGTTTTTCTCCTTTATTACTGATTTCTAATATATTGTGGTCAGAGAACATTCTTTGTATGATTTCAATCTTTTTAAACTTATTGAAGCTTGTTTTATGGCCCAGCATATGGTCTATGAAGAATGTTCCAGCACACTTGAGCAAATTGTGTATTTCCGTTCTATTCCCTTGTTGATCTTCTGCCTGATTGTTCTATCCATTATTAAGTGGGGCCTTGAAATCTCACACTATCATTGTTGAATTGTCTATCCCTTTAATTCTGTCAAGTTTTTGTTTCATCTATTTTGATAGGTTCTTAGGTGCATGTATGTTTTAAATTGTTATATCTTCTTGACAGATTGAATCTTTAATCATTGTGAAATGTCCCTTTTTATCTTTAGTAACATTTATTTGTTTTGAGGTGAATTTCATCTGATATTAGTATAGTTACTCCAACAATTTTATGGTTGGTGCTTGCATGGTATATATATATATATATATATATATAGTTCTATCCTTTTACTTTCAACTTATTTGTATCTTTGACTATGGAGTGCTTTTCCCATAGACAGCATATCTGTTGAATCAAGTTGGATCTTGATTTTTTAAATTCAATCTGCAATCTCTGCCTTTTGATTTAATTAATTCATATTTAATGTTGTTATTGATATGGCTGGGTATACGTCTTCCATTTTAACTTTCTTCTATATGCCTGTCTATTTTTCTGTTCCTCAGTTATCTTCTTTTGCATTAAGTGGATATGTTTCAGTGTAATATTTTGATCCCTTTAATATTTTAAGTGTATTTTTAAGAGTTATTTTCCTGGTGGTAGTTCTAGGGCTTACAATATACATTCTAACTTACCAGAATTTACTTCATTTACACTGATTAATTCCAGTGAAATATAGAAACTACTCCTATATAGCTCCTTTCCATACCAACCTTTTTGTACTATTATTACATATATTACATCTATATATGTTACAAACTAAATATATAGCTATAATTATTACTTTATATGATCTTATATCTTTTAAGACAGCTAAGAGGAGTGCAGGTATATATTCATAGTTGTCATATTGACCATATTATATATCATTTCTGGCTCTCTTCCTTTGTTCTTGTAGATTCTCGGTATCATCTGCTATCATTTCCTTACTCCAAGACAGCTTTGTTTCCACCCCCAACAGAAGAATGATACACATATTATTTCATGTGGTTGCTTTCTAAGTCAAAAGAAGTTTTTAAGTCTCTTAAGAAAGGAAAAACATGCACCTATACTCTCTTTTGTAAGTACCTATATGAGTGCCTTTATTGGTGCTTTGTTTTTTCATGTGGATTTGAATTACTGCCTGGTGTCACTTGCTTTTTGCCTGAATACTTCCCTTTATGTTTCTTGTAATATAGGTCTACTAGCAATGGACTTTCTTTTTATTTATCTGGTAGCATCTTTATTCCACCTTTACTTTTGAATGATAGTTTTGAATATAATATTCTTGGTTGATAATTTTTTACTTTCAGCAATTTGAACATGTAATCCTTCTGTCTTCTGGCTTTCACTGTTTCTAATGAAACTTAACCTGTTAATCATGTTGGAGTTTCCTTGTATGTGATGTCATTTTTCTTTTGCTGCTCTTATGAGTTTTCTCATCTTTAGCTTTCAACATTTGACTATCATGTGTCTGAGTGTGGGATCTCTGCATTAATCCTACTTGGTGTTTGTTGGGCTTCTTTGATGTGTAGATTAATGTTTTCCATCAAATTTAGACATTTCCATCCATCTCTTTAATATTGCTTTTCTGCTCCTTTCCTCTCCTCTAGTACTCCCATTATGCATATTCCCATTGGCATGCTTCATGGTGTTCCACATTTCTCTGAAGTTATTCTTCTTCATTACTTTTTCTCTTTGGTCTTCAGATTGCATAATCTCTATTGATTTATCTTCAAGTTCACTGATTCTTCAGTCAGCTCAACTATACTATTGAGCTCCTCTAGTAAATTTCTCATTTATTGTATTTCTCAACTTCAGGATTTCCATTTGGTTCTTTTTATTTTTTTAATTCTATTTCTTTATTGACAAATCTTTTTCTGCTACATCCATCATCTGGGGCCTTTCTAAGGCAATGTTTATTGCCTGCTCCCCCCAACCCCTGTGCATCTGGGTAACTTTGTTTCTTTGCATGTTTTATAAATGTTATAAACTGGACATTTTATGTAGTATCTTATATCATCTCTGGATAATGATCCTCTTCCTCTGGGGGATTCTTACTTGCTTGGTTGTTTATTTCCCCTGCAGTATGCAGTCTGATATCACCTTTCTCTATGTTTTAGTTTAGCTACCTAAGGGTTGCCCCTGGCTTGGCATAAAGCAATTACTGGTCAGTAAGATTTTTACCCTTTACCACTGGATATGCGTGTGCTTGGAGGATGCTATCATAGTTCAGAAAGTTTACTTTTGACCCATGTTCAGCCAGGGAAGAGTATAGCTTGGAGGTACCTTCTCTGTTCTGAGAGGGCAGAGCCTTGGACATACAGTCTTCCAGATTGCCAGGAATGAATGTGATTTTATTTCTAAGCCTGTGCTCCTAGGGTCAGAGCAACTTTTTGTTCAGTCAGTATTTGGTCAAGTTCCTTGTGCCAATCAAGCTTTTGCCATGTGTTGATGGGTCTACATGTATTGGGAAATGCTTTTGAGTCTGTCCCACGTTCTTCTCTGATTGTCCTGAGTGGGTGCAGCCCAGCACATGCACAGTCTTCTCAATCCCGAGTTGACTGTACTCGCAGGAGGACTCCTCTGGGCTCCCTCTGGTTTCTATTAAACTTCTGGCTCCTCTGCTGCTTTGCTTGCAACAGCTCCTCCAAATTGCTCTCCACCAAGATCTCCATTGTTTTTAACAATTTCTTTAGGGATGGAGTTCTCCATGCTCTGTTTCAATGAAGTCAGTGTTCTGAGGCAGACCTGTGGAACTTTATGTCCTGAGTGCCTTTCCCTTTGGAAAAAACCTCTGCATCACTGAACCAGAGCTAGGGGCAGGGGGACCCAGAGCGAAACTACCACTCTGAGTGGGCACCAGGACATGGTAGCAGTCCCTGGTACTCTTGGTTTTTCTCTGAGTGAAACCTCTAACCTTTGAGTTAGCTGAGGTGGAAAAAATCAGGGCCCCAGTATACTCAGCTTGTGCATGGAGTAGTGCTTCCACCCTAAGAGTGGGGCTGGCTGGTGGAAGGGATCTCCAGTACTCTTGGTTGTGCCTACTTGGAATGGTTTTTACAACACAGTGTTGGGGAGATGGGAAATGTAGGCAGCTACCTTGCCAGGGTGAAACTGTAGCCCCAGAGGAGTTGGGGAGAGGGAGCCCTACCTTTCCCTAACATCTTCACCACACCTGAAGAGAATACAGCACTAAGGGTAGAGCGTCTGTAACAAAGACATGGTGAGGTGGAGAGTATGTGGGTAATTCCTCAAATGCCACAGACTCCTGCTGTCCTTACAGAGACTTAATCTCTCAAATGAATGTTTCTCCATTTGCTTTATGCCATTTGAACAATTTCTAGATACTTGAAATGATTTTTTTTTAAAGATAACTTTTACCAGTTAAGTTGTTGTTTGGTTAGAGAGGGTCTACCGAACCCCTTACTTTACCATTCTGGATGTCTCACCTGTCTCTCTCTCTATATATATATGTTTAACATCTTTATTGGAATATAATTGCTTTATAGTGGTGTGTTAGCTTCTGCTGTATAACAAAGTGAACCAGCTATATATATACATATATCCCCATATCTCCTCACTCTTGCATCTCCCTCCTACCCTCCCTATCCCACCCCTCTAGGTGGTCACAAAGCACTGAGTTGATCTCCGGGCTATGCAGCTGCTTCCCACTAGCTATTTTACATTTGGTAGTATATGTAAGTTCACGCCACTCTCTCACTTCGTCCCAGCTTGCCCTTCCCCCTTCCTGTGTCCTCAAGTCCATTTTCTACATCCGTGTCCTGCCCCTAGGTTCTTCACAACCATTTTTTTTAAGATTCCGTATATATGTGCTAGCACACAGTATGTTTTTCTCTTTCTGACTTACTTCACTCTGTATGACAGACTCTAGGTCCATCCACCTCACTACAAATAACTCAAATTTGTTTCTTTTCATGGCAGAGTAATATTCCATTGTGTATATGTGCCACATCTTCTTTGTCCATTCATCTGTCGACGGACACTTACGTTGCTTCCATGTCCTGGCTATTGTAAATAGAGCTGCAATGAACATTGTGGTACATGACTCTTTTTGAATTATGGTTTTCTCCAGGTATATGCCCAGTAGTGGGATTGCTGGGTCGTATGGTAGTTCTATTGTCAGTTTTTTAAGGAACCTCCATACTGTTCTCCATAGTGGCTGTATCAATTTACATTCCCACCAACAGTGCAAGAGGGTTCCCTTTTCTCCACACTCTCTCCAGTATTTATTGTTTGTAGATTTTTTTTGATGTGTCAATATATTTTTGAACATAACTTCTGAGTGGAAATGTTCAGCAAAAAGAGAAACGGATTGGGTGTCAGGACCCAAAATTTTCATCCCCAGCAAAAAGAGAAATGGATTGGGTGTCAGGACCCAAAATTTTCATCCCAACTTGGCTAACCGTAAGCTCAGTGACTTCTCTTGAAGTACAGTTTCCTCATTTGTAGAATTGAAGAATTGTATTAGAGGACCTCTACATTCCTTCCAACTCTAAAATCCAATGACTTTATGAAACAGAAATGGAACAGGAAGTCACCAGTGAAAAATATTCTACTGTAGCTGTGTGAGAACAGGAAGTATGTAAACAATCCACTGCCTTTTTTTTAACCCAAAATGTTCCAACCTATTTCTAATTAGAGCATGTACTTCATTTCCAACTCTACCTAGCTAATCAAGATACTAGTTTAATGTGTGGTTTGCAGTCAAGACATTTTTCCACCTTAAAGGTTTCCATCCTAATCATCAGAACTGAGAAACTGGGGGCAAAAAAAAGTTGCCTTTCACTGATTGGTCATTAAAACTATGACATCTTAATGCTAAGTGAAAGCACTACAACTTGCTACCATTTTACCCATATTACGAGCAGTGCAAACAATTACTTCCTCTGAGACAATTTCAAGCTTTCACCTTTTGCATAAGGCTGTAAGGCCATACTCCCAGAGTGTCTATTAAATTATCTGTACTTATTTGGAGTATGTGAATGGCAAAATACTAATTCTCCCTATGCATTGCAGAAGAGTTGCTTCAATGGGAAACCCATTTCTAGTCACAAAGACATATTATTTATTTAGTACTGATTATCTGCACAGATTGTTGTAACAATAAATCTGGTAAAGAACCTCCCTCAGTCATTTTGTCTTAACTAATCAGTTTTAACCAGCTTATTTGACTTTATATTGTCATTTATTATACAATTTACATTCAAAATCTATATACTCAATGCAGGGAGAGAAGGGACCTTTCTATAATTTAAGAAAGCTGCCATTGCAAACATATTTAAATGCTTTCAACTACTAATCCACAACAGAATATCCTATGATAAACCTACAAGGTAAGAGAATTATGAATATACATTGGCAAACGTTGCTACTCCCTGAGACATCCAGCAATAAGGAAGGATAGGAGCAAGATGGCAGTGTGCACAAAGTGATCCAGAAATAAGGAAACATATAATCTTTAAATATCTTGTCTTTAAAAGCAAAACATATTTTTAAACTAGCCATCTTCACAAACTGAGCTTTGTCAGTGTCTAAGGGAAAAGGCAAAATATTTAACTAAAGGTATAGAAAAGGTGCAAATCCTTGCACAGGAGAAGTAAATGCATATTTTGAGTTTATCCAAATGCTAAGGCCTCTTTCTGATTCTCACAAGTGACCCTCAGACTTGAGCTGTTCAAAAATTTCCAAATGAGCCCATCTGCTCACCAAGATATTTCTATGTTAAAAACCTGCAGGAAGGCATGTGGCCCAGTTTTCACGATCCCAAATTACCTTGGTTTCAATTTAATTTTTGTAAACTGGGATTCCCTTAGGAAGAAAGTAAAATTTTCAATCTTAAAAACAAAGGGATATTAAGAAACAAAACCCTATCCCTTGCTCCATTTTCAGAGGCCATATTCCAAAATTGTAGCTTATCTATCCCAAGACATTAAGAAAACATTATGTTGCAACACTGATTTAGAAATTTGTACTTTTGTGTATGTAATACTGTAATGTAAAATTAGTACATTATAATAAATGTCCCTTTTCTTGGCATTTCCTCTGAATGAATCATTTTAGGAAGCTTTTGTCTATTATGTCACCGTATAGAACCACCTTTCAAAGATGGAGTTAAGAGAAAAATATTTGACTTAGTTGTGGCCCCTACAATAACTGAGTTTTTCAGGTAATTTTTTATTAGTTGAAAATACTGGTTAATGACCACAATGACCCAATGGTGTGGAGACCACCAGAGACCACCTCCAATCATATGAAAACAGCTTCAAATTTCTTAGTGGGGAAATTTCTCCACCCTAAAAACATTCCTATCTTTTTTTTTTAGTTTATGTAAAAATTTATTTGACCAAAATGTAGAAAAGTGATACTATTACATATGATACAGTTGCAAGAATCTAAATGAAAAGTGTGGGTTTTATTCAATTACACAATTTGCTAGTGTATCCCCTGGGTAGTGTGATGATTAATAAACAGGAGTGAGGGGCAGAGGATTTGGATAAACTAGAAGCAGGGTGATTTTTAGTCAGAATTGTAAACTTGAGTTGGCCCCCACACTGCTGGGGAATGTGGAATATTCCAGCTCTGAGATGTTAACTGAGAAAGCAGAAATCTAACAAAGCCAAACTGTGCAGCCCTGTCTACAAAATACTCCATATCCAGTTTAATCAGGAGTTTCCTGGTCTTTCATTAACTTGGTCCTGAAGAAGGAATTAAAATTCCAGATAAGTAAATCTCCAATTTGCCAGTCCCTGGAGGATAGAGGAGATGAAGTTAGGCCAATTACTTTTTCACCCTTACTTTGCTGTCAGAGAGGGCTATTCTGTCCAATATTTGTTTACAGAAAGTCTTACTCAACTATTGATGGCTAGCAGTCTTTTTGATATGGCTTCTCTGAATAGGACTGAATTCTACAACATTCATTCCTGCTGAGTGGATGGCCTCATATCAGAGCAGATAAGCATGGGTCATTATTGGAATAAGACATCTTGGAATAAGACATCAGCTCCTCAGAGAACAACTTTAGAGTGAAAGAAGCATAGAGAAGAGCATATCAAGGATCTATCCAGAAAACATTTGGGTAATTATTATGACTCTTTTCCAAGCATTCTCATGCTGACTGCTCAGAGGATGTTTGTTCTGCATGGTGGAGTGTGGAAAAGAGCCAGGATGATTAGGTTAACCTCTGTGTGGTTTATGACTTCCCATAGTAACCCCGCCCCGCTTTTTTGCTCTGGATGGAAAATCCCCACCCATTTTAATGTGATGGTCCCTGGCCTCCTATAGTGTGACCAACGGTGGATATTCTTCAACCTTCTAAACTGACCCATGACTAGACATCAGAATCTGTATTTTAAAAGTGTGGGGTTGTCTATTCTGCCAGGAGCCAAATGCCCTCAGTCTTGAGAGTATGCTAAATATGAAATACCCTGCCTACCTCAGGAATAAATGCAATTTAAGGATAAAAATAGAGCTGAAAAACCTGATGCTATTTGAAAAAAGGAAGGAACAGATTTAACTGGTGCTCAAAGCTTCTCTGATACAAAATATTTGGTCATGTATTCATAATTTGCTTGACATTTCCAGCAACGCAAAGAGACAATAACAAAAGAAACTTCTTACAAAAGAAGAGAAAGACACGGAGCTCTGGAGTTTTTGTTGGAACAAAACTCTTCTGTTTTGGTTCTATACAGTTTAGTTCATTTAGTGTCTGATCCAGTACCTGATGTAAGCCCACGTTCTCTTCTTTGGCCTGGGCAAATTTTTCTTCCAGCTCATCAATTGTCTTTTCCAGTTTTGCAACTGTTCTCTCTGCAAATTCGGCATGGGTCTCAGCCTCTTTCAGTTTGTCAGACAGAAGTTTAATTTCTTCTTCATGTTCATACTCCTTTTCAGATGCAGGCTCTGGCAACTTCAAGTTGTTAGTGACATTGAGTTCTTCTTCCAGGTTACCACATTTTATTTATTTAAATGGTTAATGTATTTATTATCTTTATAATTTGATGAAAAGGCACTGCTTCTTAGATATTTCATTGAAAAATTCTCAGTTCTTGTCACTGAAACCTGTAAGCAACTGAGCAGCTTCTGTCTGTATCTGTTTATCCTCCTCTGTGTGCGCTGGATAGTCCTTGGTGTTTGTTAGCCAGAAAGCAGCAAGCTGTTTGTTGTGTAGCTTCAAATATGTCTTTCCTAGAAGCAGCAAGTTTTTGCTGTAGAAGTTTGGATCCACTTGCTCTGCCCTGTGAAAGTAGCCTAAGGCCTCCTCATAGGTGGAACTAGGAGGAGTTTCAAACAGCATTTTAGCAATTCTTCTTTGATACCAAGGCATTTCAGCAAATGTGTAACACCAAATACCCATAAGGTGAATTGAGGTAGCATCTTTAGGGTTGAGTTCAACTGCTTTCTCAAAATGCTCCTTGATCATGTAGGCATTTGCAATTTTAGCCTTGATTCCTTCATAATCTCCAACATTGCTAATACAGATTGCATACCACTTATGAGCTGCAAAACTTGATTCATTTTTCTCTAGTGCCCTTTTTGCATACTCTAGGGCTTCATACACCAAGAGCTTTTTCTCCTTTTCTGAGGTTCCACTGAGTTGAGCTATAACACGTGATGCCCATGCCAAACGCCAGAGTAACTCTGCATCTTCACTGTCCTCGTACTGGGATAGCAACTGGTAAAGTTTTTCTGTTTCTCCACTTTCATATAGTCTGCTTGTTCAAGGATTTCTTCAACTCTGAAGACTTTGGCTGCAGCATGAATCACAGCAGCCTGGGAAATGACTTGATAAGTTTCAAAACTCAAATAAGACAAGGCAGAGAATAAAAGACTTCTTTTGAAAGCTCTTGGGTTTCCCATCACCTCAGCGCCACGGAGTCGCCAAAGAACGCACTGCTCGCAGCTTCCGGCAGCACCCGTCGGAAGCCGAGGCCCCAGGGCAGTGCTATGTCCCAAAGGAAGGAGGCGCCAGAGTCGCAAATCTAGTACCATGATCTGCAGCTCACAGGCCTGACCCCTCACCCCTTTGGCTGCTAAGAAGCGGGGTGGAGTGAAAGGCGCCCCAGTCCTCACCCTCCAGGATGACCAACTTACGAGTTACCTCCTCGTATTTGTGGTCAGCCCCCTCAGCAATGTCCTTGGTCTCTTTGAGCTGCATCTCCTGAACCTCCATCTTCTCCTCATCTTCGTTGCCCAGTTTTCTATCACCTTCATTCCTCTTTTGCTCTCATTTGCAGCCTTTTCTGCCTCCTCCAGTTTGCACAGGGCTGTGGCCAGTCGTTCCTGAGCCCTGCCCAACTCCTCTTCAATGAGCTGGATGTGTCAACTGAGAGCTGCCACATCACCTTCAGCTTTCTCTCACCACTCACGCTCGCCATCCAGCTCCCACACTGCAGGCCCTGTGCACGGTGCTCCGCCTCGTCCACCTGCTGCTGCAGGGCCTGGTTCTTGTGTTTCACTGCCTCCAGGGAGTTGAGGCCAGCCATGGCGCGGAGGCACATGCAGCAGGTGGTGGGCAGTGGTGGGCGCTCGTCTCGGCTCCAGCGAGAGCTGCAGAAGCTGCGCCCCAGCCCCCAACCCTTTGCCTACACCAGGTCCTATCCTTTGACTATACGTTTCCCATATCACAAAATCACTTACTTTGAATACCACTATTCATTCAAAATGAATATTACTAATGATTACTTCAATCTTACCTGTTTGATTATGCAACTAAGCTAAATATTTTCCATCAGCAACACTGGAAATGTATAGAAGGAATTAACAGAAGCAAAATTTCTATTTAACCACATTTCTAGTAATGCAGCTGGGTTATTCAAAGGACTTTTTGTTGTTGTTCCTCAGGAAAGCAATCACGTCTATGGCTTCAGAGTAAGAAATGTCCAAAACCCCCCATTTTGAAGCTGATTACGCATCTCAGCGTTAACTCCAATTCCAAAAGCAAGATCCTGCACCACTTACTGTGCTTTCAAAGACTAACCATAAAATACTGGCTTCAAGCTACTTATCAAATCACCTTTATATAACAGCAGACCCAATAAGTTTAGATAAGTTTAGATATCTACCTACTAGTGACAATACAAATCAGAAAAAAAATTAATCTCACCCATACCAAATTATCACTTAAAAGACAATAAAACCACAGACAAATAAATACTTTAAGACCTCTTCTGAGAAATAAAGCCTCATTATATAGTTATGTGGCTGTTCATGATACAAAAGTTTTTCAAGCTGAATGATTACTATCAACAAATTAAAGCAAATTCAAGTTGGAAAGGGAGAGGAGCTTTCTAAGTGAATATATACCAACATTTTATTAATTATTTCTTGATTATCTTGTTTGGGCTCCTCCTTGTTATTTCAAGCTTAAAGGAACTCATTAAACTACTGAAAAAGGAAGGGAAGACCTAGTAATAAAGTAATTCTGAAGTGTCAACACAGATTAGAGTCCTGATCATCTAAATATATGTGAAATCCTCTCCTATTTGCCTAAAAGTCATTAATAATTTTTAAGTAGATGTTGCTTTATACACATGTACACACATGCATGCGTGCATACATCCCATTTGGTTGTTTCTTTGTATAACTTCAGATAGCAAAAGCAGTGCATTTAAGATGGAAATAGAAAAGGCAATTAACTTCCTAAGCTTTTTAGATCACTCCCAGTATGGTAACTCTCAAATTACATCAGGGTTTATGAGTCTTTAAAAAGAAATGTATAAATTTTGGTCCAAAACAAAAGCAACACCTCATTTGGTGGAAAAATAAAATTCCCACCGCTAGATGACAGTTACAATGCTGGTTAATGATGAAGAACATTCTACATACTAACATGAGGGTCAAGGTTTTTCCTCTTAAAGGTATATAGTGGCAAATAATTTTTAAAATGTAAGTATAGTTAACTATCATTGAAGTATTTCAATGGGGGCAGGGGAGGAGAAACAATGAACCTACAATCTCTTATTTTTAAAAAAATTTTAAGAAACAGACACTTCCATCTAAATTGTCAGCATAAAGGAGGTCTGAAAAACTACAAAAAATTTGGAAACCAATCTGATTCATCTGGTTATGGATAGCAAATGGCTATCAGGCCTCAACAATGGAAATGGGGTAAAGTCAAATAGTAACAAAAATTATGCTTTGACCACAACTAAGGCAGTAACAAGAAAATAATTTGGGGATAAATATAAATATCATATTAAATAGATTATGAAAGATGTAAAACTCAATTCCCTTTCCAAATAAATCTTATCTAAAAGAAGGATTATAGAAAATGGGAATGTATGATTTTTTTTTAATAAAACAATTCTGCTTTAGTGCAAATGTGTAGTCAAGGACAAAAAGAAAGGAAGAAGGGAGGAAAGAAGAAAGAGGAGAGAAAGAAAGGAAGGAAGGGAGGGAGGGAGGGAGGGAGGGAGAAAAAACAAAAGAGAAGAAAAGAAAAGAAAAGAAAAGGTTTCATGTGACTTAGCAGGAACAGTTTCCACAGCCTTTCACACTGTTGACAATTTCTTCTTGTAGTTTCATCCTTTCTTCCTCTTTGGACACATTTTCTTTCTTTGCATCCCATTTGGGATTACCATGGTTCTGCACATGGCTGCTCTGTGTATGCCACATTTCTGAATAAATACTGCCTGGGTTACCAAGCAAACCATGGTGGGTACCACGTTCAGCCACCTTACCCTAATAAGCAAAAACAAGAGAAACGTAGAGAAAGTCATATAACTAGCATAATAATTGAAAATACATAATACTTTCTAAGCAAGAATTTTGAAAGATTTGCATTCATTAAAATACCTTTCCCAATCTTCATTATAGTACAAATAGGAAAAACTGAGGTAGGAATGCCTTCTTTACTGTTGAGCTATCAGTCCAGTGAACAAACAAAAAGCTATGAAATTCCATACACCAGATACCATTTCACTTAAAGGAAATAAAATCTGAATGTTTCATTTTTCATTTTGAAGAGCAGAAAAGGAAGGTGAAGATTTTCTAAAGGTGGTATTTTCTGTAATCAGTAAATCAAATTTAAATCAAATTTACATCAAAAGCACTGTTATTTATACAGAAATTTAAAGGATTTAAAAAAATATCCCAAAATCCTATGTGTACTTTGAAATAAAAAATATTTCTCCATGAAAAGTTTATTTCTTCCAGTAACTATTTTTCTTAACACTGGCTATTAAACTTAACATTGCATAGAATTGGTATTGATTTCTAACTCTTATCTACAATTAATTTGTCTCTGGACAGTTACTGCTAAACATGTTGGGAGACAAAAGTAATTTTTTCACTTTTACTGGTACTCCTGGTGAGAGGACCTTTACAAATATACCCTTAAGCAAAATAACTGAAATTTGTGTGTGCCCACTTCTGAGTGGTTAAATTTAAGGCTTCTCCTTGATTGCTGGCTGGACGGTCTAGGAACTATTTTGCTCAGCTATATGAACTCTGGATCCTGAATGTAGTCCTCAACTTTGGTATCTGTGGACCACTTCACTGGCACAGAAGTCCCCATGGTTACGTATTTTATATTTTTTTTATTTACCACTGTAAAAAAAAAATAAAAATCTCACTGCACAGACATAAAAAACACATTTATGGTTACCAAAGGGGGTGGGGAGGAGGGAAGAACAAATTAGGAGTATGGGATTAACAGATATAAATTACTATATATAAAATGGATAAACAAAAAGGATTTACTGTATAGCACAGGGAACTGTATTCAATCTTCTGTAATAACCTATAATTGAATATACTCTGAAAAAAAAACTGAGTCACTGACACAATATTGTACATTAACTACACTTCAATTAAAAAAATCCTCAATAAAAACTGCATCAAAAAGTAGAAATAATGGAATTATTTTTGCAGAAAACCAATGAAATAAATCACAAAAAATTTATCCTGCTATAAAAATGTATATTGTTTTAAATTATTTTTATTTGTATTAAAGCATAAATGTACACAGCTTAAAAAGTCAGCTAATAATTACAAAGTTTATAACAGAAAGTACAGTCTTTTGTCTCCTCCTTCTCCACCCTTGAATATCTCATCTCCAAATCTGTACCTATTTCTTCTGGCATTTACACACATATACATATTAATGAGATTCAGCACTTTTAACTATTTCACATTCCCAGTGCCTCACTCTTCACTCTCTTAATAACATTGGTTATATCATAAATGTTATTTAATACACAGTATGTACTTTATTATGACTATGTATTATTATCTGTTGAGCCAAGTGAAGTACTAGGATTTTATACATATTTTCTCATAATATTTTATTCTTCCTGGACATAGTAACTGCCTTGTTTATTCGTTTGCTTAGTTTTCTATGTCACTATTGGTAATTCTCTCTAAACTTTGAGCCTGTCTGAACAGTATTTTTCTCATAATCAACTATATTAGGTAATCTATTATTCAGTCCCCACCCTGCCCAGAGATATTTCTCTCACAGCTTTTAAGTTCTTTTCTTTATGCTCAATTCTGAAATTTTATGATAATTTGACTTTTATTTTTCTTTCCTCCATTTATTGTGGTGGGTTCTTGGTAGGCCCTTTCAATCTGGAAACTCATGCTCTGCAGTTCTGAACATTTTGGGGGTATTATTCTTTAGTTATTTCCTTCCCTTTTTCCAATCCCCTCTTTCTAGAACAACCATTAGTCAAATGTTGGACCTCTTAGACTAATTCTCTTGGTTTCTTATCTTTCCTCTATTTTCTCTGTTTTTGCTCTACTCTTTAGAGAGTTTCTTGACTTTATTTCAGAAATGACTATTTTCATTTTCAAAATCTCTCGTTCTCTAGTTGTTCATTTATTTATTTACTATCCCCATTTTAAATTTGAAATGTTGCAAGAATGGTAAAAATGAATGCCTATATATGCTTCTCCTAGGTTAGCAACTGTTCGTTTTTCCACATTTGCTTCCTCTCACTTCATCCTAGCTCTAAATTTACACTACTTTTTGCTAAATCACTTAAGAATGAGTATTGGACATCATTACATTTCTCCCCTAAATATTTCATTAGCATGTATCTCCTGAAACAAGGACATTCTCCTACATGACTAAAATACAATAATATCACACCCAAGAAATTTATCTAATATATAGTTCATATTTAGATTTTACCAATTATCCCAATATCCTTTATATATTTTTTCCATCCAGGATCCAATCAGGATCAACACATTGAATTTATAAGTTTCCTACTCTGTGTGAGTGTAACAATGACATTTCTAAAATATCCAGGCTTGTTTTTTTTTTTTTGGCAGTATGCGGGCCCCTCACTGTTGTGGCCTCTCCCGTTGCGGAGCACAGGCTCCAGATGCACAGGCTCAGTGGCCATGGCTCACGGGCCTAGCCACTCCGTGGCATGTGGGATCTTCCCGGACCGGGGTATGAACCCGTGTCCCCTGCATCGGCAGGCAGACTCTCAACCACTGCGCCACCAGGGAAGCCCCAGGCTTGTTTTTTAAAGAATGCCCTTCACGTTGTATTTGTCTAGTTGTTCCTGATTCTTAGATCCAGGCTAAACATTTTTGTTGCAATACAATATAGGTGATATGTCCTCAGTGTATCATATTAGGAGGTACATGATGTCATTTTGCTCCACAATTAATGATTTCAGTTTGATAACTGGCTAAGGTAGTGTCTATCAGATTTCTCTATTTTAAAGGTACTTTTTCTCTTTGTAATCAATAATTAATCAATGGGTTATGCTTTCAAACTGTGTGAATATTCTATTCCCCAATAGTTTTTCACCATATGGTTTTAGCAAACAATGATATCCTTATGTGAATCTTTATTACAATGGTGGTTGCAAAATATGATTCTATAAACTTATCATTCCTTGAATGTTAGCATTCTTTTCTCCGAGTTATAATTAACATACAACATTACTATAGTTTCAGGTGTACAACATTACATTAGTTCCAGGTGTACAACAGTGATTCAGTATTCTTATATATTATGAAATGACTACCTCAGTTAAGTCCAGTTACCATCTGTCACCATACAAAGTTATGAAAATATTATTCACTATATTCCCTAAGTGTACATTACATCCCCATGACTTAGCTTGTACTTCTTAGTACCCTTCACCTATTTCATCCGTCCCCCCTGCCGCCTCTGGCAACCACCAGTATGTTCTCTGTATTTATGAGTCTGTTTCTGTTTTGTTTGTTCATTTGCTGTTTTCTAGATTTCACATATAAGTAAAATCGTACAGTATTTCTTTTTCTCTGACTTATTTCACTTAGCATAATACCCTCCAGGTCCATTAACATTGCTCTAAATGGCAAGATTTCATTTTTAAAAAAGAGCTTTCTCTAAGTACAATTATGGAATTATAGATTAGTTTTTTATTCAATGTGTTATAATTCATTAGTATCATTATTTATTTATTTTTGACATTCAAATCATCCCACACTTGGCCAGTGGGAACCCATTCAAAATGGTTCCTGTGCCCTTGTGATATGCCTTCATTAATTTCCCTGCTCCAAATATGGAATCAGTCATTTCTCCAAGGAGTCTTGGTTCCTTTTAGTGAGGAACAGTATTTAGTGTCCAAGATCTAGGTGCTAGTTACACTCATTACTACTGGAATTTCATTGTTTCTAGGCCTTTTCACTGAACAGAGTTAGGAACATTTTTTTCCATCATGAACTGATATTGACAATTCTGTTCCAATATAACATCACAAGGCTCTTCTTCTTTTCCCATTCCATAGCTGTATATTTCTTCTCCCAAGTAAGACCTCTATTTCTCAACATAAATATATTTACTCACATGCTCAGTCTTACAGTATACACAAAACAGTTTCAAAACAGCTACTCTCATGCTACTACCAAAAACAAACTTACTAAGTTCAAGTCTGAGTTATTTTTTTTCAAGTCTGAGTTATTTTTATCCTTATAATATATTCCACTAAGGCTAAATAATCAGAGTAATGTGTTCAAAAGTTATTTGGGTTAATTCTGCATGCTATTTTTCTTCTACATAGTTATGTTATTAATTCATTATGTACCTAGTTTTACTTCTTTCTGTTTGTATCCAATTCCTGTTTCTGCCCGTCCTTGTTGATTTTTAAATATATAAAAACATTAGCATGGTTCAAAAGTAAAAATAATACAAAAAAGTATAATCAGCAAAGTCTTACTCCCTCCCCTTTGTCTTCTACCCCTTTTTGTCTCCATCCTGCAGGTAAACAATGTCTTTAGTTTCTAGTTTATTCTCCCAGGGTTTCTTTTTGCAGAAACAAGTAAATATACATATGTTTCCCCCACATCCTCCTTGCAAAAGGTAGCATACTGTATACTCTTTTGCAGCTTTCTTACTGTCACTTAACACTGTATCCTGGAACTCATGCAATATTAAGTCTTCTTTACTTTTTTTCTTAACAGCATTTGTCCTTATTTTAAAATGCTATATTTTCCATGACCTCTGATGATATTAATTATATTTTAAAGTTTTCTTATGCTCTCTGCATTGTCTATATTTTCTACTGAATTTTTTTCTGCTTGCTTTGGAGGCCTTCCTTTATTATCCACTGACACTTAAAAATACAGTATTAAAAACAGCTGACTGGAAGCTCTATGTGCATGGGAGTGGACTTCTCAGCTGTTGGGTTTCATTGTAGGATGATCATATGGGTATCTGGTCATTTTGTGGGGGTCCCCAAATATGAACATGTTTTTTATGGGGCTACTTTTGTTTCTCTAGAGAAGAATCCTCTAATTATCTGTTGGTGAGGGAAGAAGTGGTGACAGTAGAAATAAATAATTGGTTGGCAAGGTTCTTGGAGCCAGTGGCACAGGAGGGTCTGTGGTCTTATTCTTCGGTATGTTTTGATTTCCAGTTAATCTCGTCCATCTTTGTTAATGTTCTTGGTAATTTTCTTGTGTCCAGAGCCTCTCTGACTCAATTTCCTGACAAGTAAACCTCCAGTCTCTTGCCAAGGCTGGGAACGGGTAATCACCAGGCTGCAAGAGGAAGGGCCTTGGGAACTCTGTTATGCAGACTTAATATTAATACTACCAGAGACTGTTGACGGAACACATGAGGTCATATTAGTTTCACTAGAAAATGAAAATCTCTGATCTTCATAATCAAGCAATTATAGAACCATCAAATTCAACATAAAGATTTTAGATACAAATGGTATGATCAATAGTTAGTTCCAATTATAATCCAAACCCCAAGTGGCAATGTTATGATATAACTGTATAGATACTGTGAACCTCCTGGCATTAGGTAGGTAAGCACATGCTTGTTAAAGTACTTTTAACATTTTATATTTACAAGAAAAGGCTCTATGTACATGACTGCATACAATTGGAAAGTTTAGTAAAAAGCACAAAAGAGCAGATTTTATTTCAGATACCTGGACATCAATGAGATAATAAAGTATATTTATAAAATTTCCCATTTAAGACACGCTGGAACAAGCATACTGAAGAAAATCAGTTTATATTTTAGTGAATGTTAGCATTTTTGAACAAATGAACAAAAAGACCTAGGGTAGAAAGTGCACAGGTAACACATAAAAGAAATAATATATATATCACAGAACTGAATATCCCATAAGAAATTTTAGTGGCATGAAAAATTCTCTCTCAATATAGACAGTACAAGAGAATGCTTCTCTCTTAACTCCCAGTATTCAGGCTTTCAAAATGATAAAAAGTTGAAGGCTTATGTATTAGAATGGAGAAATAAGCATAGAAAACACTGTTAGAAATAATCAAGTACAAAGGGGGGTGGGAATAAGATATCCCTACAGAGAGGAGAAAAGAAAAACGATTACAATTTTCAAATCTACCAATCGCAATAGTGGCACTCTGATTTGTTCAGAACATTTAGACAGTATACTCTTATAGTAATTCCCTCAGAGAAATAAAGCAGGCTGTCCTTTTTCTTACTTTCCTCATGAGGAAAAAGATAAAAATGGCCATGCATGAAAATGACTTTATTTTATGGTAATTTTCTTTTAGACATCAAGGGTATGTGCAGGTATTAGAAAAATGAAAATACAAAATACAGTAAAGACAATGAGCAAAGATTCTGTACAGAGCAAAAATGAATAAAGAAAAATTATTTTAAATACATACCCTTTAAAACTGCCTCTACCATATTAGGATTTAATGCCTTCCTCATCTAACTTTGCTTTTAAAACTTTAATAGAGTGAGTTAATACAGTTTATTCATTTTTGGAAGTGGCATGCATTATTTCCTACAAAAGGAGGTAAAAATGGAATCCTATCAGGATTCAGTCTTACTCAAATAACACAAAATTGTATAACTTTCTTTAGAAACAATATTTAAGTTGCTTGTGTTTGTAACAATTTCTAATGTTCTTCAAACACTAAACTTTAAAGTTCAACCTCTTACCTGGTCCAAGACAATGATCTCATCTGCATCAACAACTGTTGACAATCTGTGTGCAATGAAAATAGAAGTTCTGTGTTTGACTGCATCCCTCATGGCACCAAGAATAGTCTGCAAGTTTGACAACAAGAACAGTAGGAGGGGAAAAAAAGATCTATCTATTAGGCAAATGTATATTAAAATACTCATGTATTTCTGAAAAGAATATATAAAATGCTAGTTAATTTGGTATTATATAAACTTTATACCACTACCAAATATTTTACCTAATCTAATAATTACTAAGAAGAGAATAAAATCAAAGAGGGAAGGTGAATATGAACATATTATTATGGAAAAAATTAGCTTTAAGATAAGCAATATTTCTTTAAATTATAAAGTTTGGGAGAAGGTAGATATTTTCTATACATAAAAACAAACAATAACAATGATGAATCCACTGGTACCAGGAGCATAATAGCCAGATATGTTTATCTGGACAATGAGAGCAAAAACAAAATGAGGAGGGACTCAAGTGATAGGATGTGGAGAAGTACAAAAAAAATCAAGAAAGATAGGAAACTCAAAAGGTACAGGAGCAGTTGCTTTTCCTCAGTTCAAACACAGAGGATGGAAAGGGTGACAAGGACAACGATGCATGTTTAACTTGAGAAAACTTCTTTTTCAAAAGCAGTCTGACTTCTTAAGGCATTCTGGAAAATACATTTTTGTCTACTGCCTGTAAAATGTAAGGCAGCTGTATACATATTCACCTATACTTGGAAACCTGGGTCTAAGTACAGCTAGCTAGATGGAAATAGCAGTGTGGGGGATGGTGATATTCCCAATGGCTTCCTAAAGGTACCTCTAATCACTGTATTTATTAAAGAAATAAAATTATCATGAATAGATGGCTACCCATGAAAAGAAGACCTTATATTTTACTATGGCAGACTGAAAATCAAGCACAGGGTCAATTCTAAGAAAAATTGTGATGTCTGGGGAGGACTCCTCTTTCCTACCCTCCAGAACTTAAACTCTCACATCCTACTGATGTTCTGGACCTTTTTAAAAGGTTGATTAAAATTTACCAAATCTTCTGGTAACTCAATCCCTCAAGGGGGAGTGTTCTCTGCTAGCAATTAATGGGTTATGCTCTGTGAGCTAATAAAGATACGTGACTCAAATAATGACTGTTGTTAGGACTCTGAAATTGTGATAAATGTGGATAACACATTTTTAGGTACAAAGTTCTTGTAAGCAGATACCTACTATGCATATGAATGGAGTCTGGTGCAGATTAGCTCATGATGGTGGAGCAGAAGGACCTGAGCTCACCCCTTCTTATGTAAACGTCAAAATCACAATCAACGGGTAAACAACCACTGACAAAAAAACACTGAAACCTACCATAAAAGATACCCTACATCCAAAGGCAAAGAAGAAATAACAACAAGACAGTAGGAGGGGCACAATCACAATAAAATCAAATTCCATACCTGCTGGGTGCTTGACCCACAAGCTGGAAAACAGTTACACCACAGAAGTTCTCCTACAGGAGTGAAAGTCCTGAGCCCCACGTCAGGCTTCCCAGCCTGGAGGTCCAGCAACAGGAGGAGGAGCTCCAGAGAATCTGGCTTTGAAGGCCAGCAGGGTTTGATCACAGGAATTCTACAGGGCTGGGAAAAGCAGAAACTCCACTCTTGGAGGGCTGACACAAGATCGTGTGTGCACCAGAACCCAGGGGAAAAAAGCAGTGACCTCATAAGAGACGGGGCCCAAACTACGTGTTAGTAATGGAGGGTCTCCTGCAGAGGTGTGGGGTGGCAGTGGCTCACTGTGGGGATAAGGACACTGGCAGCAGCAGATCTGTGGAGTACTCATTGGTGTGAGCCCTCCCGGAGGCTGCCATTAGCCCCACCCTACAGCCTGTAGGCACCAGTGCTGGAACACCTCAGGCCATGCAACCAACAGGGTGGGAACACAGCTTCAGTCATCAGCAGACAAGCTGCTAAAAATCTTCCTGAGCACAGCCCTGCCTACCAGAGGAACAAGACCCAGCTCCACCCAGTAGGTAGGGACCAGCTCCTCCCATCAGGAAGCATGCACAAGCCCCTTAGACAGCCTCATCCACTAGAGGACAGACAGCAGAAGCAAGAACTACAATCCAGCAGCCTACGGAATGTAAACTGAAATCACAGAAAATTAGACAAAATGAGATGGCAGAGGAATATGTCCCAGATGAAGGAAAAAGATAAAACCCCAGAAGAACAACTAAATTAAGTGGAGACAGGCAATCTACCAGAAAAAGAATTCAGAATAATGATAGTGAAGATGATTCAAGACCTTGGAACAAGAATGGAGGCAAGGATTGAGAATGCAAGAAATGTATAACAAAGACCTAGAAGAACTAAAGAACAAACAAACAGAGATGAACAACACAATAACTGAAAATGAAAAATACACAAGAAGGAATCAGTAGCATAATAACTGAGGCACAAGAATGGATAACTGACCTGGAAGACAGACTGTTGGAAATCACTGCCATGGAAAATAATAAAGAAAAAAGAATGAAAAGAAATGAAGACAGTCTTAGAGACCTCTGGGACAACATTAAAAGCACCAACATTCATATTATAGGGGTCCCAGAAGGAGAAGAGAGAAAGGACCTGAGAAAGTATTTGAAGAGATAATAGCTGAAAACTTCCCTAACATGGGAAAGGAAACAGTCACTCAAGCCCAGGACGTGCAGAGACCCCCAGGTAGGATAAACCCAAGGAGGAACACACCAAGACAAAATAGTACTCAACTTGACAAAATTAAAGATAAAGAAAAATTATTAAAGCAACAAGGGAAAAGCAACAAAAACATACACAGGAACTCCCATATCCCATAAGGTGATCAGCGGATTTCTCAACAGAAACTCTGTAGGCCAGAAGCGAGTGGTACAATATATTTAAAGTAATGAAAGGGAAAAATCTACAAACAAGAAGAGTCTACCCAGCAAGGCTCACATTCAGATTTGATGGAGAATCTAAAGCTTTACAGACAAGTAAAGGCTAAGAGAATTCAGCACTACCAGACCAGCCTTAAAACAAATGCTAAAGATTGTTCTCTAAGTGGAAAAGAAAAGGCCACAACTAGAAACAGGAAAATTATGAATGGAAAAGCTCACTGGTAAAGGCAAACATAGTGTAAAGCAAGGAAATCATCTGTACACAAATATATCAAAATCAGCAGTTAGTGAGGAGAGAACAAATGCAGGGTATTGAAAATGCATTTGAAATTAAAAGACCAGCAACTTAAAACAACCTTGCTTATATACAGACTACCATATCAAAACCTTATGGTAACTGCAAGCCACAAATCTACAATAGATACACACACAAAAAAGAAAAAGGAATCCAAATACAACACTAAAGTTAGTCATCAATTAACAAGAGAACAAAAGAGGAAGGGGAGAAAAAAGACCTAAAGAAACAAATCCAAAACAATTAACAAAAGGGTAATAAGAACATACATATCGATAATTACCTTAAACATAAATGGATTAAGTGCTCCAACCAAAAGACAGACTGGCTGAATGGATACAGAAACAAGACCCCTATATATGCTGTCTATAAGAGACCCATTTCAGATCTAGGGACACACACAGACTGAAAGTGATGGGATGGAAAAAGGTATTCCATACAAATGGAAATCAAAAGAAAGCTGTGGTAGCAATACTCATATCAGACAAAGTAGACTTTAAAATGAAGACTGTTACAGGAGACAGGGAAGGACACTACATAATGATTAAGAGATTAATCCAAGAAGAAGATATAACAATTGTAAATATATATGCACCCAACATAGGAGCACCTCAATGTATAAGGCAAATACTAACAGCCATGAAGGGAGAAATCAATAGTAACACAATAATGGGGGACTTTAACACACCATTTTCATCAGTGGACAGATCATCCAGACAGAAAATCAACAAGGAGACACAGGCCTTAAATGACACATTAGACCAGATGGACTTAACTGATACTTATAGAGAATTCCATCCAAAAGCAGCAGAATACACGTTTTTGTCATGTGCACATGGAACATTTTCCAGGATTGATCACAAGCTGGGCCACAAAGTGAGCCTCGGTAAATTTAAGAAAACTGAAATCATATCAAGTGTCTTTTCTGACTACACGCTATGAGATTAGAAATCAACTACAAGAAAAATAAGTAAAAATTATAAACATGTGGAGGCTAAAAAATATGCTACTAAACAACCAATGGATCACTGAAGAAATCAAAAAATACCTAGAAACAAATGAAAACAAAAGCCCAAAGATCCCAAACCTATGGGACACAGTAAAAACAGTTCGAAGAAGGAAGTTTATAACAATACAATCTTACCTCAGGAAACAAGAAAAATCACAAATAAACAACCTAAATGTACACCTAAAGCAACTAGAGAAAGGAGAACAAACAAAACCCAAAGTTAGCAAAAGAAAGAAATCAAAGATAAGAGCAAAAATAAATGAAATAGAAATGAAGGAAACAACAGAAAAGATCAATGAAACTAAAAGCTGGTTCTTTGAAAAGATAAACAAAATTGACAAACCTTTACCCAGGCTCATCATGAAAAAAAGGGAGAGGGCTGAAATCAATAAAATTAGAAATGAAAAAGGAGAAGTTATAATGGACACCACAGAAATCCAAAGGACCATAAGAGACTACTACAATCAACTATATGCCAATAAAATGTACAACTTGGAAGAAATGGACAATTCTTAGAAAGGTACAATCTCCCAAGACTGAACAAGGAAGAAATAGAAACTATAAACAGACGAATCACAAGTACTGAAATTGAAAATGTGATTAAAAAACTCCCAACAAACAGAAGTCCAGGACCTGATGTCTTCACAGGCAAATGCTATCAAACATTTAGAAGAGTTAACAACAATTCTTCTGAAACTATTCCAAAAAACAGCAGAGGAAGGAACACTCCCAAATGCATTCTATGAGGCCATCATCACCGTTATACAAAAACCAGACAGACATACCACGAAAAAAGAAAATTACAGGCCAATATCACTAATGAACAGAGACGCAAAAATCCTCAACAAAATACTATCAAACTGAATCCAACAATACATTAAAAGTATCATACACCATGATCAAGTGGGATTTATCCCAGGGATGCAAGGATTTTTCAATATCTGCAAATCAATCAGTGTGATACACCACATCAACAAAATGAAGAATAAAAACCAAATGATCATCTCAATAGAGAAAAAGGTTTTGACAAAACTTAGCACCCATTTATGGTAAAAACTCTCCAGAAAGTGGGCACAGAGGGAACCTACCTCAACATAATAAAGGCTATATATGACAAAACTACAGCTAACATCATACTCAATGGCAAAAAGCTGAAAGCATTTCCTTTAAGATCTGGAACAAGGTAAGGATGCCCACTCTCACCGCTTTTATTCAACATAGTTTCGGAAGTCCTAGCCACAGCAGAGAAGAAAAAGGAATAAAAGGAATCCAAATTGGAAAAGAAGAAGTAAAACTGTCAGTGTTTGCAGATGACATGATACTATATGTAGAAAATCCTAAAGATGCTACCAGAAAACAACTAGAGCTCATCAATGAATTTGGTAAAGCTGCAGGATACAAAATTAATACACAGAAATCTGTTGCATTTCTATACACCAACAATGAAAGATCAGAAAGAGAAATTAAAGAAACAATTCCATTTACCATCACATCAACAAGAATAAAATACCTAGGGATATACCTACCTAAGGAGGCAAAAGACCTGTACTCTGAAAACTATAAGATGCTAGTGAAAGAAATCAAAGATGACACACATGGAAAGATCTACCATGTTGGGACTTCTCTGGTGGTCCAGTGGGTAACACTCCATGCTCCCAATGCAGGGGGCCTAGGCTCGATCCGTGGTCGGGAACTAGATCCTGCATGCCATAACTAAGAGTCTGCATGCTGCACCTAAGAAGTTCGCATGCCACAACTAAAGATCCCACATGCTGTAACGAAGGTCCCACTTGCTGCAACTAAGTCCTGGTGCAGCCTTATTGCACCAGGACTTAGTTGCAGCAAGTGGGACCTTCGTTACAGCATGTGGGATCTTTAGTTGTGGCATGCGAACTTCTTAGGTGCAGCATGCTCTTGGATTGGAAGAATCAATATTGTCAAAATGACTATATTACCCAAGGTAATCTACAGCTTTGATGCAATGCCTATCTAATTATCAATGGCATTTTCACAGAACTACAACAAAAAAATCTTAAAATTTGTACAGTGCCACAAAAGACCCTAAATATCTACAGCAAACTTAAGAAAGAAAAATGGAGCTAGAGGAATCAAGGCTCCCTGACTTCAGACTATACTACAAATCTACACTCATCAAAACAGTATGGTACTGGCACAAAAACAGAAATATAGATCAAAAGGATAGAAAGCCCAGAAATAAACCCATGCACCTATGGCCAATTAATCTACCACAAAGGAGGCAAGACTATAAAATGGAGGAAAGACAGTCTCTTCAATAAATAGTGCTAGGAAAACTGGACAGCTACATGTAAAAAACTGAGATTAGAATATTCTTTAATACCATGCATAAAAATAAACTCAAAATGGATTAAAGACCTAAATGTAAGACCGGATACTATAAAACGCTTAGAGGAAAACATAGGCAGAACACCCTTTGACAAAAATCACAGCAATATCTTTTTCAATCTGTCTCACAGGGTAACGGAAATAAAAACAAAAATAAACAAGTGGGACCTAATAAAACTCAAAAGCTTTTGCACAGCAAAGGAAGCCATAAACAAACTGAAAAGACAACCCACAGACTGGGAGAAAATATTTGCAAACAAGGTATTAGTCTCCAAACTTTACAAACAGCTCATGCAGCTCAATATTGAAAAAACAAACAACCTAATCAAAAAATGGGCAGAGGACCTAAAGAGACATTTCTCCAAAGACATACAGATGGCCAGGAGGCCCATGAAAAGATGCTCAACATCGCTAATTATTAGAGAAGTGCAAATCAAAACTACAATGAGATATCACCTCATACCAGTCAGAATGGCCATCATCAAAAAATCTGCAAACAATAAATGCTAGATAGGGTGTGGAGAAAAGGGAACCCTCTTACACTGTTGGTGGGAATGTAAAATAGTATGGCCACTATGGAGAACAGTATGGAGGTTCCTTAAAATACTAAAAATAGAGCTACCCTATGATTCAGCAATCCCACTCTTGGGCATATATCTGGAGAAAACCATAATTTGAAATGATACATGCACCTCACTGTTCACTGCTGTACTGTTTACAATAGCCAAAACATGAAAGCAACCTAAGTGTCCATCAACAGATGAATGGATAAAGAAGATGTGGTATATATATCCAATGCAATATTACTCAGCCATTAAAAAGACTGAAATAATGCCATTTGCAGCAGCATGGATGGACTTGGAGATTATACTTCACACTAAGTAAAGTTAAGTCAGACAGAAAAAGACAAATATATGATATTGCTTATATGTGGAATATAAAAAAAATGATGCAAATGAACTTGTTTACGAGACAGAAATGGACTCACAGACTTAGAGAATGAACTTATGGTTATCATGGGGGCAGGGTGCGGGGAGGGATAGATTGGGAGTTCGGGATTGACATGTACACAGTGCTATATTTAAAATAAAATGCCTTTTCATGAAAAATAAATAAAATAAAAATTTTCTAAATAAATATAACAAATCCTCATGCTAAACAACTGACTTAGAAATTAAGCTGTTTTAAACATATGGCAGATCAAGTAATGTGCCCTGAAACTTAACTCCATATGCAAATATATGTCATATATGCTCTAAAGCTGAAATTAGGCCTATCCTTCAACAATAGGGTTTTACTATATATTCAAGTAAAACGTAGGTGAATGGAGGCAACTGACAAATTACATCAGTCTATCTTCAGTTTTAGATTAAGGGGATTCATTCATGAAATTATGATTGCTGTTAAGAGTTTGGTATTTAATACAAAGATGTTATGATGTTTAATGTAGTTGCTGGGTAGTACCATGACATCAGTGTCACAACATCTTGGTGCTTCACAATACTTGTTATGAAATGAATATACACTGATACCAGAACCGCAGGCTGTGTGTGCCTAATTTGCATCTTAGTGAGTTGCTCCATGATAAGTGAAAGGCTTTCTGGTGAGTACCGTGTCACAATCATTTATAAGACCTATTTTAATGAATGTTAAGTGGCAAAAAGCAGAAAGACTAAAACCTTCCTTTGTCAGCAGGTTAGTTGATTCCCACAGCTCTGCAAGATGAAAAGGTAATACAACAAGAGCATAACGTGTCACACACAGTTTCAAAAAGAGATATATTTGCAAATGGACTTAACAGTGTGATAATATAATGCAACCTGGCATTCTTACTATCAACACTTCCTACATTGGGGAAAAGGGCTAGGTATTTGGCTCTACAGAACCTTCTATTGAAGCTCATTCAAAATATGAAAGAATGCAGCTATTTTACTGAAACTTCTAAGGAAAAAAGTTAAGCAATTTGAATTAAAGAGTTTTATGCTTTCACGATCATTTACCTCTTCAGTAATTGAATCTAATGATGAAGTAGCTTCATCATAGAGAATGACTGGGGGGTCCTTCAAAATGGCTCTTGCAATTGCTACTCTTTGCTTTTCTCCTCCTAGTAAAGAAAATTTTTAGTTTAAGAGAGCATAACATACATATTTTATATTTCTAGTATTTCCATTAATTACAACTACCAAATAATACCTTCAATATTTATCTTTACTGATTACTGATCATTTTACTCAGCTATAAGAGTTTATGTTCATATATAATATCCTTTGACAAACTACATTCCCTGGAACATAAATGTGATTCTGAATTCTGACTTCATGGCAGGCGAAAAGAACAAGGAGGGGAGGTGACAACTTTGATTCCAGAATTAACCTCCCTCACCAGAAATATGCTCATGACATGTTACTTTATATGTACTTTATATTACTTCCCAATGAAGAGCAACCTCAGATAGAAAAATTTCAATATTAGAGAATCAACAAAGCCAAAACCAAATTCAATATCTGAAGCCTGAAAACTTGAAGACATGAAACTATGAATATCTAAATTTATTTCTTAACATAAAAAAGTACCATTCAGCCAGTATTCTTAAAGACTTTTTTTTTTTGACAGAAAGCTATTATTTTCACAGCACTCTTCAAAGTTAAGGCTACAAACTAGGACCTCTTATTTCACCTTAGTTATTTGCTATAGGACTCTAGCATAGCAGAATTTTAAAACAGAAAGGAAACAGAAGCCCAGAAAGGTTAAGTAATTTGCTCAAAGTCACAGGCAAGTTCTAGCAAAATCTGCTAGAACCGACTAATTACCCCTGACTATTCCCAGTCCAATGCTCTTCCTTTCATAATGTACAAACGCATAATTACTCTTAAATTTATTCTAGAGAAAAGAAAGGAATCTTTCTTTCTCCACTGGGACTCCTGCAGGTCTAAGGCCATCAATCTTACATAAAACTATGGTTGGAAGTACAAAAGATGGTGCTTTGCTGAATATGTCCCTTTTGGCTTCTTTTCTTGTTCATTATCCATTAATTTTTCAATGTCTGAAAAAACCTGTACTTTTTAGCATCAGTAACCTCTTCAGAAAACAAGCTCTACCTGTTGATTATCTGGTACACAAGTATTATTTCACTTTTATCTGTTCTTCAATTATTATCTTCAACCTGTAAGAGGGGCTCCTTATGTCTAATATTAGTGAATACATGTATATTCATACGATCCACACTCTTCCTCATTTTGTAAGTTCAAAATTCTCCTGTCAAGACAGGCAGTATGCCAGAACAATCTGCTTACCCACCTAGCAACTCAGCAGCAGAAAGCTCCTAAAAGAACTAGATACTCAGAGGAAGAACTAGTTTACACGTTTCCCAAATTTCAAGTGGAAACCAACCCAGTTTCAATTCTATTCAATAGAATTTGGAAAAGAAACATTTCTTTGTTCTCTACCAAAATTATTTGCATAGGTGCTAAATAATATATTGCTCATTTGGAGAGGCCTGGTTGTAAGGCAATGGGTATTAGATAAGAATAAAATTTTGTTAAACATTCCTACCCCCAAAGGCATGCAGAGAGGAACAAAATGATTGAAAAATGGGATGCAGCATAGCTAACTGAAGCAAAGTCATGTTTGAGAGGGCTAGTCTATTACGTGACAAATTGGGTATCTCTAGAATTAGCCCAACGGATAAATAATCTGGGGTGTGGGCTAGTTAATTGCAAAGTCCTATGAAGAGCAATGGTAAAGTATAAAGGTGGACTGGAATGAAGCAGGCATCTTATACTATCAGGTAATGACTAAATAGCTACTACAAACCACCTAAACTTGAAAATAATCTTTGCTTAGTATTTTCTAAACCTAGATCAAACCTTTCTAATAGACTGTAAATTCCTTGAGAGTAGGTCCCTTGATGCTTCATCTTTTTAACTCTCAAATCATTTAGCACAGCTGCTTGCACACAGCTTGTACCTAATCAATGTGAATAACTGAAGCCAGCTTACAATGAAGAGGAACAGGGATTCATTAAAATTCATGTGGAGTATTCTTCATTCTCTTTTTCCTTACCCTCATCCCTAATCTAGACATTTCGTATCCAAACTAAACTAGAATGAAGAGTAAATGTAAAGGATGCAGTATGTTTATGAGTTACATTAATACTTTCAGGTATTAGATATCATTATACTTTTAGAATTCAAATAATTTAGGGCAAAGAAACATTTTTATGGATCCTCAAAAAAATTCAGTCATTTTAGGATGATCCATTATTAAACATAGTAATCATCTCATAATTAAACACTTAAGTTAAAATGTGCAAGCCCTAAAATTTACTTGGCCACTGAACCAACAAAGACATGAAAATGAAGTTGGCTCTAAGGAAGTATAAGTATAAGGAGGTCTAAAGTATTGAAAACATCCCATAATGATCTAGGAAATTATGAGGAGATACACTATTTACTATCAAATTTCTTGTCCCTACTCTTACTTCTTTCCCATGTGAATAATGACCTTGGCTTTTAATATTAAGATTATAGATAATAAGTTAACACTGATCTCAACATGTATCAGTAACTTACTATTAAGCACTTACAGTGTTTGCAGCTTCAAGTGAAAGAAAGAGACTTGCATGATTTGAGAACAATTACTTCTAGCAAGCTGAATTGTTTACAGTGACAGGCAGGAAACGGGAATTTGTCAAAAGAGACTGGATGAGCACTATGTTTGTACTCTGTCATTACATTTTCTAGTAAATGGCCCTGACAAATTAAAGTGTGAAGGGAGTATATAAGTGGGGGCCAGGTCTAAAATCTTTGATTACCTGAAAGCTTGAGTCCTCGTTCCCCTACTTGGGTGTCATATCCATGTGGCATTCGAAGAATTGCATCATGTAGTCCAGCTAATTTTGCCACTGCATACACTTCCTCTGGTGAAGCATTGATGTTTCCATATAAGAGGTTGTAGTAAATGGTATTATGGAAGAGGACAGCATCCTGGAGCAGATTTATATATACACACATAGACATGCATGTTCATATTTAACAATTCAAAGAATAGTAAAGACATAAAGGCATAAAAAGTAAAACATTGTAACTCCTTTTATCACCCCCTCATGCCTGCTCCATTTCCTTTCCCAGAGCTAATCACCATGAACAATTTGTTGCGTTATTATCCTAGACTTTTTCTGACGCATTTATGTGCCTAAACAAACACTTTTTTTTCCAACAGAAGTGGGGCCATACTATACATATTCGTTTGTAAGTTGCTTTTTTCACTTAACACAACCTGGAAATTGTTCATGTCAGTAACAGAAACCTACCTCATTATTTTCAACAGTTGTGTGATACTAAGAATATATCATATTTATCTTATCCATTCCTCTACTGATGGATATTAAAACTTTTGCTACTATAAACAATGTTGAAATAAAATATCATTGTATATGTGACTTATGTAAACCCATGCATTTCTGTAAGAAGGATTCCTAGAAGCACACTGATGAGTTAAAAGGTAAGCATATGTTTATCCTTTGATAGAAATTGCCCAACTGTCTTCCAAAAACGCTCCAACAGCATATACACCAACCAACAGTGTACCAGGGTGCCAGGTCTCCATATCCTCAACAATGCTGGATATTAATAAGTTTTAGTTGTTGCTACTTTTAAGGGTAAAATGTGCTTTTTGTTTAAATTAGTATTTCCCTAATTACTAATGAAGCCGAATATGTTTTTATATGTTTCTCAGAAGCTTTTAAATTGGACTTAAAACACAGACAACAAAGAATTTATCACTATAGATTTTTGAGAAAGTTCACTGCAAGCATTCATTTGATATTTCAACTTATTCTGACATGGCACACTAAAGCTAAATTATTTAAAATGAGCATCCACCTCCTACTTTTCTTTCAGTATCCAACAGTTGGAAGGTAACAGTAAGATGAAATAAAATGATCCCATTCATTGACATTAACCAGTACCCTCAATTAATTAAGATCTTCTTTAACATCATAATCAGACCCAGAGTTACAGATACTATTTCAAATCACTTTAATAATTTTTATAACTATTACTAATATAAAATTTTCTTGTACTGAGATGGTAGTTAAAACTAATGAGTTTAAAGTTCTACTTAAACTTTAAGTAGAACTTCAGAAAATACTTATTTAAAAATATTTTACATTTAGAAAAGAAGTTAACAAACAAATGCTAACTGGAAATGTTGACAATACAAAATATGGGGCATTGAGAAGACAGCAGAGGAATGAGATGTGGAGATCACCTTCGCCCCACAAATACATCAAAAATACATCTACATGTGGAACAACTCCTACACAACACGTACTGAACGCAGGGAGAAGATCTCACACTTCCCAAAAGGCAAGAAACTCCCCACGTACCTGGGTAGGGAAAAAGAAAAAACAGAGACAAAAGAATAGGGATGGGGCCTGCACCTCTGGGAGGGAAAGGTGAAGGAGGAAATGTTTCCACACACTAGGAAACCCCTTCACTGGCAGAGACAGGGGTTGGGAGGGGGAGGGAAGCTTTGGAGCCATGGAGGAGAGCGCATCAACTGGAATGCAGAGGGCAAAGCGGAGAGATTCCGGCACAGAGGATCGGTGTCAACCAGCACTCACCAGCCTGAGAGGCTTGTCTGCTCACCCACCGGAGCGGTGGGGGCTGGGAGCTGAGGCTCGGGCTTCAGAGGTCAGATCCCAGGGAGAGGACGGGGGTTGTCTGTGTGAACACAGCCTGAAGGGGGCTAGTGTGCCATAGCTAGCCAGGAGGGAGTCCGGGAAAAAGTCTGGAACTGCCTAAGAGGCAAGAGACCATTGTTTCAGGGTGCGTGAGGAGAGGGGATTCAGAGCACCGCCTAAACAAGCTCCAGAGATGGGCACGAGCCTTGGCTATCAGCACAGACCCCAGAGACGGGCATGAGATGCTAAGGTTGCTGCTGCAGCCACCAAGAAGCCTGTGTGCAAGCACAGGTCACTATCCACACTTCCCAGGAGCTCGTGCAGCCCACCACTGCCAGGGTCCCGAGATCCAGGGACAATTTACCCAGGAGAACACACGGCACGCCTCAGGCTGTTGCAATGACACGCTGGCCTCTGCCGCTGCAGAATCACCACTCATGGCGTACCCCTCCCTCGCCCCAGCCTGAGTGAACCAGAACCCCCTATCATGCTACTACTTTAACCCCATCCTGTCTGGGCGGGGAACAGATGCCCTCAGGCAACCTACATGCACAGGAAGGGTCAAATCCAAAGATGAGTGTCAGGAGCTGTGCGAACAAAGAAGAGACAGGGAAATTTCTACCAGCAGCCTCAGGAGTAGCAGATTAAATCTCCACAATCAACTTGATGTACACTGCATCTGTGGAATACCTAAATAATGAATCATCCCAAAACTGAAGTGGTGAACGTTGAGCGCAACTGTAGACTGGGGTTTGCTTTCTGCATCTAATTTCTATCTGGTTTTATCTTTATCTTAGTTTAGTTTTTAGAGCTTACTATCATTGGTAGAGTTTATTGATTCGGTTGCTGTCTTCCTTTTTTAAATATATATATATATATATTTTTTTTTTTTTCCTTTTCCTCTTTTTATGGCTGTGTATGTGTATGCTTCTTTGTGTGATCTGGTCTGGACAGCTTGCCTTTTACAATTTGTTCTAGGGTTCTGCCTGCCCGTTTTTCTTGTTTTGTTTTGTTTTTAGTATAGTTTTTAGCACTTGTTATCACTGGTGGATTTGTTTTTTGGTTTAGTTGCTCTCTTCTTTCTTTCTTTTTATTACTTTTTTATTTCTTTATTTTTAATACTTTATGAAATTTTTTATTTTAATAAGTTTATTTTATTTTATTTCTGTTTCTTTTTTTCCCCTCCCTTTTCTTCTGAGCTGTGCAGCTGACAGGGTCTTCATGCTCCATCTGGGTGTCAGGCCTGACCCTCTGAGGTGGGAGAGCCAAGTTCAGGACATTGGTCCACCAGAGACCTCCCAGCTCCACGTACTATCAAACCGCAAAAGCTCTCACAGAGATCTCCATCTCAACTCTAAGACCCAGCTCCATTCAACGAGCAGCAAGCTACAGTGCTGGACACCCTAGGCCAATCAACTAGCAAGACAGGAACACAACCCCATCCATTAGCACAGAGGCTTCCTAAAATCAAAATAAGTTTAAAGACCCCCAAAACACACCACTGGATGCCGTCCTTCCCACCAGAAAGATACAGCCTCATCCACCAGAACACAGGCAACAGTCCCTTCCACCAGGAAGCCTACACAACCCACTGAACCAACCAATGGGGGCAGACAACAAAAACAACGGGAACTACAAACCTGCAGCCTGCAAAAAGGAGATGCCAAACACAGTAAGTTAAGGAAATGAGAAGACAGAGAAATACACAGCAGATGAAGGAGCAAGGTAAAAACCCAAGAGGCCAAACAAATGAATAGGAAATAGGCTCTCTATCTGAAAAATAATTCAGAGTAATGATGGTAAAGATAATCAAAAAACTTGGAAATAGAATGGAGAAAATACAAGAAACGTTTAACAAGTACCTAAAAGAACTAAAGAGCAAAAAACAATGGTGAACAACACAATAAATGAAATAAAAAATTCTCCAGAAGGAATCAATAGCAGAATAACTGAGGCAGAAGAACAGATAAGTGACCTGGAAGATAAAATAGTGGAAATAACTACCACAGAGCAGAATAAAGAAAAAAGAATGAAAAGAATTAAGGACAGTCTCAGAGACCTCTGGGACAACAATGAATGCACGAACATTAGAATTATATGGATCCCAGAAGAAGAGAAAAAAAATAGGGACTGAGAAAATATTTGAAGAGATTACAGTTGAAAACTTCCGAAATATGGGAAAGGAAGTAGTCAATCAAGTCCAGGAATTGCACAGAGTCCCACACAGCATAAATCCAAGGAGAAACACGCCAAGACACATATTAATCACACTATCAAAAATTAAATACAAAGAAAAACTATTAAAAGCAACAAGGGAAAAGCAACAAATAACATACAAGGGAATCCCCATAAGGTTAGTAGCTGATCTTTCAGCAGAAACTCTGCAAGTCAGAAAGGACTGGCGGGACATATTTAAAAGTCATGAAAGGGAAAAACCTACAACCAAGATTACTCTACCCAGCAAGGATCTCATTCAGATTTGAAGGAGAAATTACAACATTCACAGAAGCAAAAGCTAAGAGAATGCAGAACCACCAAACCAGCTTTAAAACAAATGCTAAAGGAACTTCTCCAGGCAGGAAACACAAGAGAAGGAAAAGACCTACAAAAACAAACCCGAAACAATTAAGAAAATGGTAATAGAAACATACATATCGATAATTACCTTAAATGTAAATGGATTAGATGCACCAACCAAAAGACACAGACTGACTAAATAAATACAAAAATAAGACCAGTATATATGCTGTCTACAAGGGAACCACTTCAGACATACAGACACATAGACTGAAAGTGAGGGGATGGAGAAAGATATTCCACGTAAATGGAAATCAAAAGAAAGCTGGAGTAGCAACTGTCGTATCAGACAAAATGGATTTTATATTTTAAAAATATCTTTATTGGAGTATAATTGCTTTACAATGGTGTTAGTTTCTTCTTTATAACAAAGTAAAACAGCTATGCATATATATCCCCATATCTCTTCCCTTTTGCATCTCCCTCCCCCCACCCTCCCTATCCCACCCCTCTAGGTGGTCACAGAGCACCGAGTCCCTCTCCCTGTGCTGTGTGGCTGCTTTCCACTACCTATTAATTTTAAATTTGGTAGTGTATATATATCCATGCCATTCCTCACTTTCTCCGAGCTTAGCCTTCCCCATCCCCGTGCCCTCAAGTCCATACTCTAGTAGGTCTGCGTATTTATTCCCATCCTGTCCCTATGTTCTTCACACCCATTTTTTCAAGATTCCATATATGGGTGTTAGCACATGATATTTGTTTTTCTCTTTCTAACTTACTTCACGGTGTTGCAGACTCTAGGACCATTCACCTCACTAAAAATAACTCAATTTCATTTCTTTTCATGGTTGAGTAATATGCCATTGTATATATGTGCCACATCTTCTTTATTCATTCATCTGTCGATGGACACTTGGGTTGCTTCCAGGTCCTGCCTATTGTAAATAGAGCACAAATAAACATTGTGGTACATGACTCTTTTTCAATTATGGTTTTCTCACAGTATATGCCCAGTAATGGGATTGCTGGGTCATATGATAATTCTATTTTTAGTTTTTTAATGAAACTCCATACTGTTCTCCATACTGGCTGTATCAATTTACATTCCCACCAACAGCACAAGAGGGTTCCCTTTTCTCCACACCCTCTCCAGCATTAATTGTTTGTAGATTTTTTCATGATGGCCATTCTGACTGGTGTGAGGTGATACCTCATTGTAGTTTTCATTTACATTTCGCTAATGATTAGTGATGTTGAGCATCCTTTCATATATTTGCAGGCAATCTGTGCATCTTCTATGGTGCAATGTCTACTTAGGTCTTCTGCCCATTTTTGGATTGGGTTGTTTGTTTTTTTGATATTGAGCTTCATGAGCTAGTTGTAAATTTTGGAGATTAATCCTTTCTCAGTTGCTTCATTTGCAAATATTTTCTCCCATTCTGAGGGTTGTCTTTTGGTCTTATTTATGGTTTCCTTTGCTGTGCAAAAGCTTTGAAGTTTCATTAGGTCCCATTTGTTTATTTTTGTTTTTATGTCCATTTCTCTAGGAGGTGGGTGAAAAAGGATCTTGCTGTGATTTATGTCATAGAGTGTTCTGCCTATGTTTTTCTCTAAGAGTTTTATAGTGTCTGGCCTCACATCTAGGTCTTTAATTCATTTTGAGTTCAGTTTTGTGTACGGTGTTAGGGAGTGTTATAATTTCATTCTTTTACATGTAGCTCTCCAGTTTTCCCAGCACCACTTACTGAAGAGGCTTTTTCTCCACTGCATATTCTTGCCTCCTTTATCAAAGATAAGGTGACCATATGTGCATGGGTTTATCTCTGGGCTTTCTATCCTGTTCCATTGACTTATATTTCTGTTTCTATGCGAGTACCATACTGTCTTGATTACTGTAGCTTTGTAGTATAGTCTGACGTCTGGGAGCCTGATTCCTCCAGCTCTTTTGTTCTTTTTCAAGAATGTTTTGGCTATTCGGGGTCTTTAGTGTTTCCATAAAAATTGTGAAATTTTTTGTTCTAGTTCTGTGAAAAACGCCAGTGGCAGTTTGACTGGGATTGCATTCGAATACATAGATTGTTTTGGGGAGTACAGTCATGTTCACAATGTTGATTCTTCCAATCCAAGAACATGGTATATCTCTCCAACTGTTTGTATCATCTTTAATTTCTTTCATCAGGGTCTTATAATTTTCTGCGTACAGATCTTCTGTCTCATTAGGTAGGTTTATTCCTAGGTATTTCATCCTTTTTGTTGCAATGATAAATGGCAGTGCTTCCTTAATTTCTCTTTCAGATTTTTTCATCATTAGTGTATAGGAATGCATTAATTTTGTATCCTGATACTTTACCAAACTCAGTGATTAGGACTAGTAGTTTTCTGGTAGCATCTTTAGGCTTCTCTATGCATAGTATCTTGTGATCTGCAAACAGTGACAGCTTTACTTCTTCTTTTCCGATTTGGATTCCTTGTATTTCATTTTCTTCTCTGATTTCTGTGGCTAAAACTTCCAAAAAAATGTTCAATAATAGTGGTGAGGTCGGGCAACCTTGTCTTGTTCCTGATCTTAGTGAAAATGGTTTCAGTTTTTCACCATTGTGGACAATGTTGCCTGTGGGTTTGTCATATATGGCCTTTATTAAGTTGAGAAAAGTTCCCCCTATGCCTACTTTCTGGAGGGTTTTTTATCATTAATGGGTGCTGAATTTTGTCAAAAGCTTTTTCTGCATCTATTGACATGATCATATGGTTTTTATTCTTCACTTTATTAATATGATGTATCACATTGATTGATTTGCGTATATTGAAGAATCCTTGCATTCCTGGAAAAAACCCCACTTGATCATGGTGTGTGATCCTTTTAATGTGCTGTTGGATTATGTTCCTAGTATTCTGCTGAGGATTTTTGCATCTATGTTCATCAGTGATATTGGCCTGTAGTTTTCTTTCTTTGTGACATCCTTGTCTGGTTTTGGTATCAGGGTGATGGTGGCCTCATAGAATGAGTTTTGGAGTGTTCCTCCCTCTGCTATACTTTGGAACAGTTAGAGAAGGAGAGCTGTTAGCTCTTCTCTAAATGTTTGATACAATTCGCCTGTGAAGCCATCTGGTCCTGGACTTTCGTTTGTTGTAAGATTTTTAAATCACAGCTTCAATTTCAGTGCTTGTGATTGGTCTGTGTATATTTTCTATTCCCTCCTGGTTCAGTATAGGAAGGTTGTGCTTTTCTACGAATTTGTTCATTTCTTGCAGATTGTCCATTTTATTGGCATATAGTTGCTTGTAGTAATCTCTCATGATCCTTTGTGTTTCTGCAGTGTCAGTGGTTACTTCTTTTTCATGTCTAATTCTATTGAGTTTTCCCCCTTTTTTCTTGATCAGTCTGGTTAATGGTTTATCAATTTGTTTATCTTCTCAAAGAAAGAGCTTTCTGTTTTATTGATCTTTGATACTGTTTTCTTCATTTCTTTTTCATTTATTTCTGATATGATCTTTATGATTTCCTTCCTTCTGTTACCTTTGGGTTATTTTGTTTTTCTTTCTCTAATTGCTTTATGTGTAAGGTTAGGTTGTTTATTTCAGATGTTTCTTGTTTCTTAAGGTAGTACTGCATTGCTATAAACTTCTCTCTTAGAAGTGCTTTTGCTGTATCCCACAGATTTTGGTTCACTGTGTTTTCATTGTCATTTGATTCTAGGTATTTTTTGATTTCCTGTTTGATTTCTTCAGTGATCTCTTGGTTATTAAGTGGTATGTTGCTTAGCCTCCATGTGTTTGTATGTTTTATAGATTTTTTTCCTGTAATTGATATATAGTCTCATAGAACTGTGGTTGGAAAAGACACTTGATACGATTTCAAATATCTGAAATTTACCAAGGCTTGACTTGTCACCCAATATATGATCTATCCAGGAGAATGTTCCATGAGCACTTGAGAAGAAAGTGTATTGTGTTTTTTATGGATGGAATGTCCTATAAATATCAATTAAGTCCATGTTGTTTAATGTGTCATTTAAAGCTTGTGTTTCCTTATATATTTTCATTTTGGATGATCTCTCCATTGGTGATACTGTGGTGTTAAAGTCCCCTACTATGAGTGTGTTACTGTTGATTTCCCCTTTTATGGCTGTTAGCATTTGCCTTATGTATTGAGGTGCTCCTATGTTGGGTGCATAAATATTTACAATTGTTATATCTTCTTCTTGGATTGATCCCTTGATCATTATGTAGGGTCATTCTTTGTCTCTTGTAATAGTGTTTATCTTAAAGCCTCTTTTGTCTGATATGAGAATTGCTACTCCAGCTTTTTTTTTGATTTCCATTTGCATGGAACATCTTTTTTCATGTCCTCACTTTCAGTCTGTTTGGTGTCCCTATGTCTGAAGTGGGCCTTTTGTATACAGCATATGTATGGGTCTTGTTTTGGTATCCATTCAGCCAGTCTATGTGTGTTGGTTCGAGCATTTAATCCACTTACATTTAAGGTAATTATTGATATGTATGTTTCTATTACCATTTTCTTAAGTGTTTCGGGTTTGTTATTGTAGATCTTTTCCTTCTCTTGTGTTTCCTGCCTAGAGAAGTTCCTTTAGCATTTGTTGTAAAGCTGGTTTGGTGGTGGTGAATTCTTTTAGCTTTTTTTTTTTTTTTTTTTGCAGTACATGGACCTCTCACTGTTGTGGCCTCTCCCGCTGTGGAGCACAGGCTCCAGACGCGCAGGCTCAGCGGCCATGGCTCACGGGACTAGCCGCTCCGCGGCATGTGGGATCTTCCCAGACTGGGACATGAACCCGTGTCCCCTGCATCGGCATGAGACTCTCAACCACTGCACCACAAGGGAAGCCCTGAATTCTCTTAGCTTTTGCTTGCTTGTAAAGGTTTAAATTTCTCTGTCGAATCTGAATGAGATTCTTCCTGGATAGAGTAATCTTGGGTGTAGGTTTTTCCCTTTCATCACTTTAAATATGTCCCGCCACTCCCTTCTGGCTTGCAGACTTTTTGCTGAAATATCAGTTGTTAACCTATATAAGATTCCCTTGTATGTTATATATTGCTAATCCCTTGCTGCTTTTAATATTTTTTTCTTTGTATTTAATTTTTGATAGTTTGATTAATATGTGTCTTGGTGTTTCTCCTTGGATTTATCCTGTATGGTAGTCTCTGCACTTCCTGGACTTGATTAACCATTTCCTTTCCCATATTAGGGAAGTTTTCAACTATAATCTCTTCAAATATTTTCTCACTCCCTTTCTTTTTCTCTTCTTCTTCTAGGACCTCTATAATTCGAATGTTAGTGCATTTAATGTTGTCCAAGAGGTCTCTGAGACTGTCCTCAATTCCTTTCATTCTTTACCTTTATTTTCTTCTGCAGTAGTTAGTTCCATTATTTTATCTTCCAGGTCACTTATCCATTCTTCTGCCTTAGTTATCCTGCTATTGATTCCTTCTAGAGAATTTTTTATTTTATTTATTATGCTGTTCATCATTGTTGTTTGCTCTTTAGTTCTTCTAGGTCCTTGTTAAATGTTCTGGTACTTTATCCATTCTATTTCCAAGATTTTGGATCATCTTTACTATCATTACTCTGAATTCTTTTTCAGGTAGACTGCCTATTTCCTCTTCATTTGTTAGGTCTGGTGGGTTTTTACCTCACTCCTTCATCTGCTGTGCGTTTGCTTGTCTTCTCATTTTGCTTAACTTACTGTGTTTGGGGTCTCCTTTTTGCAGGCTACAAGTCTGTAGTGCCCAGTTTTTCTGCTATCTGCCCCTCGTGGCTAAGGTTGGTTCAGTGGGTTGTGTAGGCTTCCTGGTGGAGGGGACTTGTGCCTGTGTTCTGGTGGATGAGGCTGGATTTTGTCTTTCTGGTGGGGAGGTCTGCATCTGGTGGTGTGTTTTGGGGTGTCTGTGACCTTATTATGATTTTACGCAGCACCTCTGTTAATGGGTGGGCTTGTGTTCTTGTCTTGCTAGTTGTTTGGCATAGTGCATCCAGCATGTATCTTGCTGGTCATTGAGTGTAGCTGGGTACTGGCGCTGAGATGGAGATCTCTGGGAGAGCTTTCGTTGTTTGATATTATGTGGAGCTGGGAGGTCTCTGGTGCACCAATGTCCTGAACTCGGCTCTCCCACCTCATAAGCACAGGCCTGACAGCTTACTGGAGCACCAAGATCCTGGCATCCACACAGCTCAGAATAAAAAGGAGAAAAAATGAAAGAAAGAAAGAAAAATAATAAAATAAAATATAGTTATTAAAATAAAAAATAGTTATAAAAAATAAAAAAATTAGGGGCCTTCCTTGTGGCGCAGTGGTTGAGAGTCGGCCTGCCGATGCAGTGGACATGGGTTCATGCCCCGGTCCGGGAAGATGCGGGAAGATGCCACATGCTGTGGAGCGGCTAGGCCCATGAGCCATGGCCGCTGAGCCTGCGTGTCTGGAGCCTGTGCTCCACAATGGGAGAGGCCAAAACAGTGAGAGGCCTGCGTACCGCAAAAAAAAAAAAAATAATAAATAAGTCAAAAAATTAAAAAGTAATTCAAAAAGGAAACAAAGAAAGGCACAAGACAGCAACCAAAACAAAAAACAAATCCACCAATAATAAGAAAAATTAAAAACTATAGTTAAAAGAAAGAAAAAAAAAGAAAACGGGCAGACAGAACACTAGGACAAATGGTAAAAGCAGTTATAGAGACAAAATTACACACAGAAGCATACACATAAACACTCACAAAAATAGAAAACTGAAAAAAAATATATATTGTTGCTCCCAACGTCCACTACCACAATTTGTAATGATTTGTTGTCTATTCAGGTACTCCACAGATTCAGGGTACGTCAAGTTGACTGTGGAGAGTTAATCCACTGCTCCTGAGGCTGCTGGGAGAAATTTCCCTTTCTCTTCTTTGTTCACACAGCTACTGGGGTTCAGCTTTGGATTTGCCCCTGCCTTTATGTGTAGGTCGCCTGAGGGTGTCTGTTCTTCACTCAGACAGTACGGGGTCAAAGTAGCAGCTGTTTATGGGGCTCTGGCTCACTCAGGCTGGGGGGAGAGAGCGGTACCGAAGGTGGGGCGAGCCTGCAGCGGCAGAGGCCAGCATGACATTGCAACAGGCTGAGGCATGCCGTGTGTTCTCCCAGGAAAGTTGTCCCTGGATCACAGGACTCTGGCAGTGGCGGGCTGCACAGGCTCCCGGGAAGGGAGGTGTGGACAGTAACCTGTGCATGCACACAGGCTACTCGGTGACTGCAGCAGCAGCCTTAGCATCCCATGCCCGTCTCTGGGGTCCATGCTGAGAGCCTCAGCTTGCACCCATCTCTGGAGCTCATTTAGGCAGTGCTCTTAATCCCTTCTCCTCGCGTACCGCAAAACAAAAAGGCAAGGAAAAGTTTTTTGCCTCTTTGGCAGTTCCAGACTATTGCCCGACTCCCTCCAAGTTAGCTGTGGTGGACCAGTCTCCTTCAGACTGTTTTCACACAGCCAACCCCTGTCCTCTCCCTGAGATCTGACCTCCGAAGCCCAAGCCTCAGATCCCAGTCCCCACCAGCCCTGGTGGATGAGCAGACAAACCTCTTGGGCTGGTGAGTGCTGGTCAGCACTGAGCCTCTGTGTGGGAATCTCTCTGCTTTGCCCTCTCCACGCCTGTGGCTATGCTCTCCTCCGTGGCTCTGAAGCTTCCCCCCGGCCTACCCCCATTTGCGCCAGTGAAGGTGCTTTATAGTGTGTGGAAGCTTTTACTCCTTCACAACTCTCTCCCACTGGTGCAGGTCCCGTCCCTATTCTTTTGTCTCTGTTTTTTCTTTTGCCTTTTGCCCTACCCAGGTGCTTGGGGAGTTTCTTACCTTTTGGGAGGTGTGAGGTCTTCTGACAGCATTCAGAAGGTGTTCTGTAGTAGTCGTTCCACATGTAGATTTATTTCTTATGTACCTGTGGGGAGTAAGGTAATCTCCACGTCTTACTCTTCCACCATCCTGAAGGTCTTCTCAAAATAGACTTTAAAATAAAGACTATTACAAGAGACAAAGAAGGACACTACATAATGATCAAGGGATCAATCCAAGAAGACGATATAACAATTGCAAATACCTATGCACCCAACATAGGAGCACCTCAATATGTAAGGCAAATGCTAACAGCCATAAAAGGGGAAATCGGTAGTAACACAATAATAGTAGTGGACTTCAACACCACACTTCCACTAAGGGACAGATCAACCAAAATGAAAATAAATAAGGAAACACAAGTTTAAATGACACATTAAACAAATGGACTTAATTGATATTTGTAGGATACTCCATCCAAGAACAACACAATACACTTTCTTCTCAAGTGCTCATGCAACATTCTCCAGGATAGATCATATCTGGGGTCACAAATCAAGCCTTGGTAAATGAAGGACAACTGAAAAGGTATCAAGTATCTTTTCTGACCATAACACTATGGAACTAGATATCAATTACAGGAAAAATAGGTAAAAAGTACAAACACATGGAGCCTAAACAATACACTACTAAATAACCAAGAGATCACTAAAGAAGACAAAGAGGAAATCAAAAGATACCTAGAAACAAATGGCAATGAAAACTTTACAACCCAAAACCTATGGGATTCAGCAAAAGCAGTTCTAAGAGGAAAGTTTATAGCAACACAGTCCTACCTCAAGAAACAAGAAACATCTCAAATCAACAACCTAACCTTACACCTAAAGCAATTAAAGAAAGAAGAAAAAAAACCTCTCAAAGTTAGCAGAAGGAAAGAAATCATAAAGATCAGATCAGAAATAAATGAAAAAGAAATGAAGGAAACAATAGCAAAGATCAATAAAACTAAAAACTGGTTCTTTCAGAAGATAAACAAAATTGATAAGCCATTAGCCAGATTCATCAAAAAAAAAGAAGACTCAAATCAATAGAATTAGAAATGAAAAAGGAGAAGTAACCACTGACACTGCAGAAACACAAAGGATCATGAGAGACTAATACAATCAACTATATGCCGATAAAATGGACAACCTGGAAGAAATGGACAAATTCCTAGAAAAACACAACTTTCTGAAACTGAGCCAGGAAGGAATAGAAAATATACACAGACCAATCACAAGCACTAAGTTGAAACTGTGATTAAAAACCTTCTAACAAACAAAAGCCCAGGACCAGATGGCTTCACAGGTGAATTCTACCAAACATTTAGAGAAGAGCTAACACCTATACTTCTCAGAGTTTTCCAAAATACAGCAGAGGGACGAACACTCCCAAACTCATTCTACGAGGCCGCGAATACCCTGATACCAAAACCAGATAAAGATGTCACAAAAAAGGAAAACTACAGGACAATATCACTGATGAACATAGATGCAAAAATCCTCAACAAAATACTAGCAAATAGAATCCAACAGCACATTAAAAGGATCATACACCATGATCAAGTGGGATTTATCTCAGGAATGCAAGGATTCTTCAATATACGCAAATCCATCAACGTGATATACCATATTAACAAATTGAAGGAGAAAAACCATATCATCATCTCAACAGATGCAGAAAAAGCTTTCTACAAAGTTCAATACCATTTATGATAAAAGTCCTCCAGAAAGCAGGCAGAGAAGGAATGTACCTAAACATAAGAAAGGCCATATATGACAAACCCACAGATAACATTGTTCGCAATGGTGAAAAACAGAAACCATTTCCACTAAGATCAGAAACAAGACAGGGTTCCCCATTCTCACCACTATTATTCAACATATGTCTGGAAGTCTTAAGCACAGCAATCAGACAAGAAAAAGAAAGAAAAGGAATCCAAATCGGAAAACAAGTAAAACTGTCACTACTTGCAGACTATACACAGAGAATCCTAAAGATGCTAGCAGAAAACTACTAGAGCTAATCAACGAATTTGGTAAAGTAGCAGGATACAAAATTAATGCACAGAAATCTCTAGCATTCCTATACACTAATTATGAAAAATCTGAAAGAGAAATTAAGGAAGCACTCCCATTTCCCATTGCAACAAAACAAATAAAATTCCTAGGAATAAACCTATGTAATGAGACAAAAGACCTGTATGCAGGAAACTGTAAGACACTGATGAAAGAAATTAAAGATGATACAAACAGATGGAGAGATATACCATGTTCTTGGATTGGAAGAATCATTATTGTGAAAATGACTATACTACCAAAAGCAATCTAGAGATTCAATGCAATCTGTATCAAACTACCAATGGCATTTTTCACAGAACTAGATCAAAAAATTTCACAATTTGCATGGAAACACAAAAGACCCCGTATAGCCAAAGCAATCTTGAGGAAGAAAAACGTAGGTGGATGAACCAGGTTCCCTGACTTCAGACTATACTACAAAGCCACAATAATCAAGACAGAATGGTACTGGCACAAAACCAGAAATATAGATCAATGGAACAGGATGGAAAGCCCAGAGATAAACCCACACACATATGGTCACCTTATCTTTGATAAAGGAGGCAAGAATATACAATGTAGAAAAGACAGTCTTGTCAATAAGTGGAGCTATGAAAACTGGACAGCTACATGTAAAAGAATGAAATTAGAACACTCCCTAACACCGCACACAAAGATAAACTCAAAATGGATAAAGACCTAAATGTAAGACCAGATAGTATAAAACTCTTAGAGGAAAACATAGGCAGAACACTCTTGACATAAATCACAGCACGACCCTTTTTGACCCCCTTCCTAGAGAAAGGGAATTAAAAACAAAAATAAACAAATGGGACCTAATGAAACTTCAAAGCTTTTGCACAGTAAAGGAAACCATAAACAAGATGAAAAGAAAACCCTCAGAATGGGAGAAATATTAGCAAATGAATCAAGGGACAAAGGATTAATCTCCAGAATATACAAGCTGCTCATGCACATCAATATCAAAAAAATAAAATAAATAAATAAACAACCCAACCCAAAAATGGGCAGAATACCTAAACAGACATCTCTCCAAAGAAGATATACAGATTGCCAACAAACATATGAAAGGATGCTCAACATCATTAATCATTAGAGAAATGCAAATCAGAACTACAATGAGGTATCACCTCACACCAGTCAGAATGGCCATCATCAAAAAATCTATAAACAATAAATGCTGGAGAGGGTGTGGAGAAAAGGAAACCTTCTTGCACTGTTGGTGGGAATGTAAACTGATACAGTCACTATGGAGAACAGTAAGGAGGTTCCTTAAGAAACTAAAAATAGAACTACCATACGAGCCAGCAATCCCCCACTGGGCATATACCCTGAGAAAACCATAATTCATAAAGAGTCATGGAACACAATATTCATTGCAGCTCTATTTATAACAGCCAGGAGATGGAAGCAACGTAAGTGTCCATCAACAGATGAATGGACAAAGAAAATGTGGCACATATATACAATGGAATATTACTCAGCCATAAAAGGAAACGAAATTGAGTTATTTGTAGTGAGGTGAATGGACCTAGAGTGTGTTCATACAGAGTGAAGTATGTCAGAAAGAGAAAAACAAATACCATATGCTAACACATATATATGGAATCATAAAGAAAATGGTTGTGAAGAACCTAGGTGCAGGACAGGAATAAAGACGCAGACATTGAGAATGGACTTGAGGACACAGGGAGGGGGAAGCGTAAGCTGGGACGAAGAGAGACAGTGGCATGGACATATATACACTACCAACCGTAAAATAGATAGCTAGTGGGAAGCAGCCACACAGCACGGAGATATGCTCAGTGGTTTGTGTCCACCTAGAGTGGTGGGATAGGGAGGGTGCGAGAGAGACGCAAGAGGAAGGAAATATGGTGATATATGTATATGTGTAGCTGATTCACTTTTTGATACAGCAGAAACACACACACCATTGTAAAGCACTTATACTCCAATAAAGATATTAAAAAAAGGGAAATAGAAAATATAAGGTAAAACAAAAATTAAGTAAATAATCCATAATCCCACCATCCAGCAATAACTACTATTAACATGTTGCTGTATTTTCTCCAATACTTTTTCTGTTACAGTGTATTCATTTAATATTATAAAACTGAGATATTACATTTTGTTTGGAAACTTCTTTTTCAACAAACTTTGTATCTGAGCATTTATCTATGACACTCAATACTCTTTACAAACATGGTATTTAAAAATGACTGTATGACATTTGATCCTATGATGATAATTTAACCATCTATTTAATACTGGATTTTATAGTGTTTCCAACTTGTGCTTGTATAAATAACACTATAATGAACTGTTTAGCATAGAAAAATCTGTTCACTTCCCTGTTTATTTCCTTACTAAAACTTCCTAGAGGCAGAATTACTGTAATAAAGGGTATAAATATTTTTCAGACTCTTGCTACATACTGCCAATTTGTTCATCAGGAAAGTTGTATGCTTCCTCCAGCAAAACAGACTAGCCATTTCACACAGCCTTGCCCAAACTAAATACTACACGTTTTAAAATCCTCAGCAGTTTAATAGGTGATAAATGGTATCCCATTGTTGATTTAATTACTAAGACTTCTAATGAGGATGAGTATCTTTTCTTTCATTTATTGACCATGTATATTTTTCCTTAGTGAATAAAACATTTTATTTTTCAAAACGATGAGGGTAATTATTATACAGCCCAAGAGAATGGATGAGGACACTGAGCCCTAAGCAGGAACAGCCCAGAATTCAGTTCACTTCATATATGGTTTAGGTCAGTGTTTTTCAACATATAGTCTATGAATCACCTAAATCACCTAGAAGGCATATTCAAAAATGCAGGTTTCTGGGGCCCCCACTGCCCTCCTAAACCAGAACCAAGGTGTGTGAAAGAGAGTTGGAATTTCGATAATCTCCCTAAGTGACTCATGAACACTAAATTTGGGATTCTCAGTGAAAGAAAGGACAGGGCAGAGTGGCATGTGTTAGATCACTTGATGACCTTTTACAAGCTACATAAAAGGAACTGTCTGATCCTTTTCTTACAGTTCTCCCAGGGATTTGGTTCTGATTCTAGGCTGCAACTAATTCCCAGGTCTCTCTATTGGCTTTCAGTATAAGAAAAACTCACATCCTGTAAGGCTACCTCCTTCCTACCTTCTCAGATCTTACTCTGAACTTATGTTTCCCCCTAAAGTCACTCAGCAAATACTTGTTAAATGCTCACTATGGGTCAGGCACTGTGCTTGGTACTGTGGGAACAAGGCACATCAACTTGAAGTTGGCAGCCAGACTGCTTTGTAATTTTCATAAATTTACTCTGCCAAAAACTGCTCAAAATTAAAATAATAGTTTTCATTTACTGAACAGTTATGTGATGGACATTGTACTTGGTACTTTACACATATTATCTCTAATCCATAATAATTCTGTCCTACAAGAAAATGGTATCCTTATTTTACAGATGAGGAAACTGAGGCCCAAGGCCATACAATGTATATGGGTTAGAGCTGGGCTTACAATTCTGTTCTATTTGACTCCAGTCTGGGCTCTTTCCTCTATGTTATGCTAACTTCCTAAGGCTTAAAAAAATCTTCCCATCATGAAGATTTTTGAATTCATGTTTTTTTTGTCTTTTTGGTAACAGAATATGGCTGTAGGGCCTAACACTTCCAACTTAATTAGCATATACTGACTCTTTGGATTCAAATGATTCTAGTAAAAGATCCACCAACCCAATATACCTTCCCCCAAATAAGTTTTTTCTTTTTTTAAATACCTGAGGTACCACTCCCACTGCCCTCCGAAGGCTTTCCAGGCTCACATCTTGTATATTTTGACCAGCAAGGTAAATGTTACCCTTTTGAGGCTCATAGAAGCGAAACAACAGCCTCACTATTGTGCTTTTCCTGAAATAAGAGACAATGAAAGGTTATGTAGCTCCAACTGGCATTAGGGAACCCCTATTTTAAACCACAGTCATCATTTTATTATGACACATAAAAAAATATTACAATGGGAGTCAGCAATCAACAATGCAGAATTTTATAAAGAACTAAATTACCTACCCTGACCCACTACCTCCTACAATGGCCACTTTCTTTCCTGCAGGAACTTCAAAAGATATTCCACTAAGGACTTTCTGCCCCTCAATGTATTCAAAATGCACATTATCAAAGGCCACCGTAGCTGTCTGTGGTGTGATCTGAAGGGGAGATGCCATCGCTTTGTCCTAGCAGGGAAGAGAAAAGAAAAAGCCACTTTACACACCTCCTAGAGTACAGCTATGCAATTTTCTAATTCACAGAGAGAAAAAGGAAAATAAAGGGAAAGGAGGAGGTTTATAAGTGGAGTTAGACCACTTCTAAGCATGCTTTTAAAAATGTTTTTTCACTCCTCACTGTTAAGGGTAAAAATCCTGAATGCTTTGATTTCTGATAAATTTGTTTTGGGGGTAAAGAGGGATGGTGGGCAGGGGAGAAAGGAGGTTGACAATGTGAGGAGAGGCAATCACATTTTATATCATTATTAGCAAAAGTAAATCAGGTGCAAGTACAAATATAGAAGTTAACAAAATTTAGCTTCTAGGTATAATATTCTTTGCTAATACTGTAAGGTTTCTAAACACAGAAGTAAAAGCTGTAACAGCCTTTTAATACACATGATAGTCCCAATTCCTGCAAAAGAGAAATTAGTTTGCTAATATAGTAATGTAAAAATATTCCCCCGGAATAATACCATTAATGAGATGATGCTTATATGCTTTTAAAAAGGTACTAAATAGATTACTTACTTTAATTCGGGTGTCTACCTTGAGTAGAGTAAACAAGGTGTTCATATCTATAAGTGCTTGTCTAGTTTCTCTGTATACAGTTCCCAGAAAGTTAAGGGGCAATGAAAGCTGAAAAAGCAGTCCATTCACCATTACTAAATCTCCAACAGTAAGGGTACCTTAATATGCAGTTGGTAGAAAAAAAAATTTAGATGTTATGAACTTTCCAGTTTAAGATAGAAAAGTTTACAGTTTACTACTGTGGAATACAGTTCAAAATGTACATCATCAGCAACTCTTAGGCCTACTCAAATTCCAAAGCATTTTAATCCATGATTTAGGAAAATAGGGAACTAGATATATGCTAACTGGAATGGCAAAAGCCCACCCATACACTACACATAATATATAAGTAAAAGAGAATGGCTTAAGTGAGGAAAGAAATGGAAGGCTGAAAATCTCTCCTTTCTTCCTAAGAAAGTTCCTTGTAATGTAAAATAGAAGTTTTTAAAAGTATAAATTTAAAAATTGGGGCAAATGGATATCATGATTGGGAATTGATAAACCATGTATTAAGGTTTCAGTGAATGAATAAATCCTAACTAAGCAAGCAGGTTACAGAAAAGAGGCACAGATATTATTTACTTTTGCAATGAACAACTAATAGGAAAACTAAAAGGTTACTAGTAATTTTTATATGACTGCTTGCATTTTAGTCCTTTGGACTAAATACTAAATTAATTATATTTCTTTCTAGGTCTACAAGAGAAATTAGAAATATCAGATGCTAAAAAGAAAGTTACTCCGAAAAGAATCAGGTTGTAGCCCCACAAACAGTAATCCCAATCAATGAGAGAACCAGTGCTAAACTTGTAGTGTTAAACAAAGGGAAGTAAAAAAAACATCATCATGTAATCAAGAAAACATATTCTGATACAAAACTGAAAGTACTCCAAGGATGTTATAGCACCTTATTGAATATGCTTTATGAGACTAATATACACATTTATTTCATTAATCTTTATAAAGGTTAAGTAAAACATAGACTAACGTGAAAACCACATATCCATTACCTGCCACAATTCCCTGACTGGCGAGCACCATTATGGCTGTTAAACCAACACTGAAAATAGCACTTTGACCAAAGTTCAGCATAGCCAGAGTAGAGGTACTTTTCAATGAAGCAGTCTCATATGTCTTCAAAAATCCATCATATCTTTGTGCTTCATAATTTTCATTATTAAAATACTACAAAATACATAAAAACAGTAACTACATACAACTATAATTGGAATTTAATCTCTTAAGTGATTAGAATCCTTTTCATGGATACAATTTTGTACTGCATACACCATTTTAAAAACTGACTTTCCATATATTGGACTATGGTACTCCTGCAGTTTTCCACAATGGACAGTATTTGAAAAGTCCATAAAATTCATCCCCCAAACATTTACTGAATGCCTAGTTAATTTAAACCCAGATCTAAAAAAGCTGTCAATGGCACTTCCTTCACAAAGCCTTGCCTTGATCCTCTGGGACTCTGAATTGACAATTCTCATTGCCCCCCACCACATTACACCTTTCTCATGTAGCCACTTGCATACTTTACTTTAACTCTCCCAGTGCTTAGCAAATTCTGGGAAGGCAAAGATCAAAATCATTGTTTTTACCACCCTCCCCCATTACAGGACTTAGCATAGCACTTTGCACACAAGAGGCATTCAGTAATATTTGTTAAATGGAAAAATGAACAGATAAATGAATTAGTGAAATGAATTATGAATGAATTATGGAATGAATTAGTGAAAAGCACTATGCTAGGCAGTATGAGGGATAGAGAGTCAAGAACTTAGTGTGCATTCTGAATCAAGATGCTAACCATACTGTCACTACTTATAAATTAATTCAGAAGGTAAAATTCTGATGGTGCCACACAAAAAATGTGGTAGAAAGGGCAATTTCTAAACAAAAGAAAAACAATAAAGTACTATTATTTCATCATACCTAGAGATCCTATACTAATCTGCAGCTCTAACTTACAGCACCTATTCAATTAAATGGCAGAACAAACCTTAGTGTGGTGTGAAAGGAAGAGGAAAGTAAAATTAAACATATTACCTTCACAGTTTCATAATTCAGCAGCGAGTCTATGGCAGCGTTACCTGCATCATTATCTGCTTTGTTCATCTCTATTCTAAATCTAGTTCTGTAAGACAAAGATTTGCATAGGCATAGAATGTTTGCTACAGAAGCATAACTAATTTCTGAACCTTGACCAACCTCTGGGGGATACCTTACCTCCACCGTGTGACAGCAACTGTGAATGCTGTGTATGCACCAAGTGTCCCAAGGGTCACCAGTGCAAACTGGGCACCACATCTATAATACTGGAGAAGGCAAAAGAAGAAATGAGAAACAGTCATTGCTCTTGCCAAATAGTTTATAATATACATTAGCAAATCGCAAAGATTTTAATTAAAAAATATGTTGGTATAAAGTTGTATACATGAAAAACTGAGTGAGGAAACAAATACCTTAGAAAATCAACTTTAAGTTATATGCATACTTTTAATTATAAAATATGAAATTGCCTAAAATGCTACAAATGGTGAATAGAAAGAAACCTAGATAATCTGAGCATACCAGTCCAAAGCCATATACCATAATGTCTGTTAACAAAAAAACTGCAACCACTAGCTAAATGACTGACCTATGTGTAGAACTGAACAGCTCTTTACAATAATAACATGATAAAGACTTTGGACACAGTCCCTTGAAGCTTGTGGAAAAATAATTAAACAAACTGTATAACCCTTCTGGCACCATGGGATTTTGCTTTCAAATCATAAGCATGCAATAGTACAAAAGCTTCAAGTACTAAATAGCTACTAACAAGAATGTAAGATAAAAGCTTGTCATGAAAAATGTTTTACTTACCAAAACACCACTGACAAGGGTCACCTCAAACATGATGGGAAGAAGATTAAATACTAAAGCACTCAGGACAAAACTGATACCCCTTGTCCCTCTGTCAATAGCCTTTGACAAAGCTCCTGTCTGTCTGTTCAGGTGGAAAGCGAGATCCAGGTTGTGAAGATGGAGAAAGACATTTTTGGCTATTCTTCGGATTGAATTTTGTGCTACCTTGCCAAATACTGCATTTCGAACTTCATTAAAAAAGGCAGCTCCAGCTCTTGATACACCATCTAGCAATACAATCAAGAAAAAGTGGGGTGTAAAAATATTAGAATCGTTGGAGTATAAAAACGTCAAGGGCTCAGAAAATGTTTGTACAATGAATGAATATATCACAGAATACTTACACTAAAAGAAACCTAGAAAACATCTAGCCTACTGAGTATCAATCTTTCCACCACCATGAAAACTTTTCATTGTTATTTTCCCACATAAGATTCCAAATGTTGAAAGATTTTTCCAAGTAACAGCAGCCCATAAGGCCTTATTGTGGATAAATGTACAGTATTTGTTGAGGTTTTGTGATCTAATTCAATTCCCCCAAATAATAAGTGATAAAATCGAGATCCTGAAAAATCCAAGTGCTTTGACTAAGCATGCCCAACTCAGGTCTGAGTTTCATAAAGTATCCTTTCTACTGCATGGGGACACAAAGCACTATATTCTATTCTTTACAAATTGTAGATTTGTGTCATAGCTATTGAATATAATTTAATAACACATTAATACAGGTATATCATTATGTAGCAATTTCCTATTCAACGGCTAACAACAACAGCAAGAAAATAACTAGCCTTACTAAAAAAATATCTTATAAGGAGCCTAACTATTAGAAGTGGTTGTTATGAATTTAATGTCTTACTTCATGTTATTGTTTTCTAGAACTTAGAAAATGAGACTTTTATTACAGAATTTTTGGAAAGTATATCATACAAAGAATTTTTTAAAAACCACACATCAAACAAAAAATCTCACATAAAACAAACATCTAAAATGCTAAGTTGTGTTTGTGGTGAAAAGGTCATATGCTCAAATATGATGAAACCCTCTTGAAGAAAGTCAACACCTGTAGACAGATTAAAGAACCAAACATACAGCCAATGAGAACTGCCGTTGCCATGGTTGCAACTGTATTTGGTGCATCACTCAGGTTCAGCATGTTTCCCGACATCTGGTTGAGGCTGTCTACAGCATATTTAAACATGAAGGGAACCACAATATTCATAGCCTAAAAACAAAAGCAGCAATTATCAATCATATGCAAATTATGTATTCATAAAAGTACAAATATTTACCTTAAATTAGTATTTATGGGAATGTTTAGATATTAACCATTTACTAATACTGGAATGATTTTCCCAGTTTATAAAGATAAAATCTCTGGCAGTGGGAGAGCTGTCATTTCAGGATTCCTAACTCACACTGACTGCCATGTTAATATTCATTTATAAGCTATGTGCATTAGTAAAATGCTCCTGCCTCCATGAAATCGCCCCTGATCATCCACTCAAAAATGCTTTCTCCATTATCTAAAATCCTACAGAGCTCATAACACTTACAGCAAACTGTCTTATACTGTAGTTATTTGTGTATATAAGTACAATGCTTTGTATATAGCAGGTATTCAATAAATATATGTAAAATTATTTATTCACCAAAATAATGGTAAAACTGAAATTATACAGCAAAAAAGGATCTCAAAAGCAGATAAATTACAAGTATCTGTAGCTGATTCACCATTCAGGGGGAAAAAAAACCCAACACTGATAGATCTATTTGCCCCAGAAAAAAATCCCTTTGCTCCAACACCATATAAAAGAAAACCCAGGAGGTTGAGGAAGATGGCGGAAGACTAAGACGTGGAGATCACCTTCCTCCCCACAGATACATAAGAAATACATCTACACGTGGAACTGCTCCTATAAAACACCCACTGAACACTGGCAGAAGACCTCAGACCTCCCAAAAGGCAAGAAACTCCCCATGTACCTGGGTAGGGCAAAAGGAAAAAGAAAAAGCAGAGACAAAAGAATAGGGATGGGACCTGCACCAGCAGGAGGGAGCTGAGAAGGAGGAAAGGATTCCACACACTAGGAAGTCCCTTCACTGGTGGAGAGTGCAGGTGGCGGAGGGGGGAAGCTTTGGAGCCACGGTGGAAAGCGCAGCAACAGGGGTGCGGAGGGCAAAGCAGAGAGACTCCCATACAGAGGATCGGTGCCGACCAGCACTCACCAGCCCGAGAGGCTTGTCTGCTCATCCACCGGGGCAGGCGGGGGCTGAGAGCTGAGGCTCAGGCTTTGTTCAGAGCACAGAGAGAGGACTGTTGGCGTGAACACAGCCTGAAGGGGTTAGTGCACCACGGCTAGCCAAGAGGGAGTCCGGGGGGAAAAGTCTGGACCTGCCCAAGAGGCAAGAGACTTTTTCTGCCCTCTTTGTTTCCTGGTGTGCGAGGAGAGGGGATTAAGAGCACTGCTTAAAGGAGCTCCAGAGACCGGTGCCAGCTGCGGCTTTCAGGGCTGACTCCAGAGACAGGCATCAGATGCTAAGGCTGTTGCTGCCGCCACCAAGAAGCCTGTGTGCAGGCACAGGTCAATCTCCACACCTCCCCTCCCAGGAGCCTGTGCAGCCTGCCACTGCCAGGGTCCCGTGATCCAGGGACAATTTCCCTGGGAGAACACACGGTGCGCCTCAGGCGGGTGCAACGTCACGCCGGCCTCTGCCACCGCAGGCTTACCCCACATCCAAACCCCACCCTCCCCTAGGCCTGAGTGAGCCAGAGCCCCCGAATCAGCTGCTCCTTTAACCCCGTCCTGTCTGAGCAAAGAACAGACGCCCTCAGGCGACCTACAGGCAGAGGTGGGGCCAAATCCAAAGGTGAAACCCAGGAGCTGTGCAAACAAAGAAGAGAAAGGGAAATCCCTCCCAACAACCTCAGGAACAGCGGATTATTCCTCCACAATCAACTTGATGTACCCTGCATCTGCGGAATACCTGAATAGACAACAAATCATCCCAAAATGAGGAGGTGGACTTTGGGAGCAAGATAGATTCTTTTTCTCCCTTTTCCGCTTTTTGTGAGTGTGTATTTGTATGCTTCTGTGGGAGATTTTGTCTGCATAGATTTGCTTTCACCATTTGTCTTAGGGTTTGTCCATCCGTTATTTTTGATTTTTTACTTAAAAATCTTATTTTCCCTAATAATTATTTTTTATTTTAATTATTTTCTTTCATCTTACTTTATTTTATTTTATCCTCTTTCTATTTTTTTCTCCCTTTTATTCTGAGCCGTGTGGATGAAAGGCTCTTGGTGCTCCAGAGAGGAGTCAGTGCTGTGCCTCTAAGGTGGGAGAGCCAACTTCAGGACACTGCTCCACAAGAGACCTCCCAGCTCCACATAATATCAAATGGCGAAAATCTCCCAGAGATCTCCATCTCAATACCAAGACCCATCTTCACTCAACGACCAGCAAGCTACAGTGCTGGACACCCTATGCCAAACAACTAGCAAAACAGGAACACAACCCCACCCATTAGCAGAGAGGCTGCCTAAAATCATAATAAGGGCACAGACACCCCAAGACATACCAACAGATGTGGACGTGCCGACCAGAAAGACAAGATCCAGCCTCATCCACCAGAACATAGGCACTAGTCCTCTCCACCAGGAAACCTACACAACCCACTGAACCAACCTTAGCCACTGGCGACAGACACCAAAAACAATGGGAACTATGAACATGCAGCCTGCAAAAAGGAGACCCCAAACACAGTAAGATAAGCAAAATGAGAAGACAGAAAAACACACAGCAGATGCAGAAGCAAGGTAAAAACCCACCAGACATAACAAATGAAGAGGAAATAGGCAGTCTACCTGAAAAAGAATTCAGAATAATGATAGTAAAGATGATCCAAAATCTTGGAAATAGAATACAGAAAATGCAAGAAACATTTAACAAGGACGTAGAAGAACTAAAGAGGAAACAAGCAATGATGAACAACACAATAAATGAAATTAAAAATACTCTAGAAAGGATCAATAGCAGAATAACTGAGGCAGAAGAACGGATAAGTGACCTGGAAGATAAAATAGTGGAAATAACTACTGCAGGGCAGAATAAAGAAAAAACAATGAAAAGAACTGAGGACAGTCTCAGAGACCTCTGGGACAACATTAAATGCACCAACATTTAAATTACAGTGGTCCCAGCAGAAGAAGAGCAAAAGAAAGGGACTGAGAAAATATTTGAAGAGATTATAGTTGAAAACTTCCCTATATGGGAAAGGAAATAGCTAATCAAGTCCAGGAAGCATAGAGAGCCCCATACAGGATAAATACAAGGAGAAACACACCAAGAAACATATTTATCAAACTAACAAAAATTAAATACAAAGAAATCATACTAAAAGCAGCAAGGGAAAAACAACAAATAACAAACAAGGGAATCCCCATAAGCTTAACAGCTGATCTTTCAGCAGAAACTCTGCAAGCCAGAAGGGACTGGCAGGACATATTTAAAGTGATGAAGGAGAAGAACCTGCAACCAAGATTACTCTACCCAGCAAGGATCTCATTCAGATTTGATGGAGAAATTAAAACCTTTACAGCAAGCAAAAGCTGAGAGAGTTCACCACCACCAAACCAGCTTTAAAACAAATGCTCAAGGAATTTCTCTAGGCAAGAAACACAAGAGAAGGAAAAGACCTACAATAACAAACCCAAAACAATTAAGAAAATGGGAATAGGAACATACATATCAATAATTAGCTTAAATGTAAATGGATTAAATGCTCCCACCAAAAGACACAAACTGGCTGAATGGATACAGAAACAAGACCCATATATATCATGTCCACAAAAGACCCACTTCAGACCTAGGGACACATACAGACTGAAAGTGAGGGGATGGAGAAAGATATTCCATGCAAATGGAAATCAAAAGAAAGCTGGAGTAGCAATTCTCATATCAGACAAAACAGACTTTAAAATAAAGATTATTACAAGAGACAAAGAAGGACACTACATAATGATCAAGGGATCGATCCAAGAAGAAGATATAACAATTGTAAATATTTATGCACCCAACATGAGAGCACCTAAATACATAAGGCAAATACTAACAGGCATAAAAGGGGAAATGGACAATAACGCAATCATAGTAGTGGACTTTAACACCCCACTTCCACCAACGGACAGATCATCCAAAATGAAAATAAAAATGGAAACACAAGCTTTAAATGATACTTTAAACAAGATGGACTTAATTGATATTTATAAGACATTCCATCCAAAAACAATAGAATACACATTTTTCTGAAGTGTTCATGGAACATTCTCCAGGATAGATCATATCTTGGGTCACAAATCAAGCCTTGGTAAATTTAAGAAAATTGAAATTGTATCAAGTACCTTTTCCAACCACAACATTATGAGACTAGATATGAATTACAGGAAAAGATCTGTAAAAAATACAAACACATGGAGGCTAAACAATACATTACTTAATAACCAAGAGATCACTGAAGTAATCAAAGTGGACATCAAAAAGTACCTAGAAACAAATGACAATGAAACCACGATGACCCAAAATTTATGGGGTGCAGCAAAAGCAGTTCTAAGAGGGAAGTTTAGAGCAATACCATCCTACCTCAAGAAAAACGAAACATCTCAAATAACCTAACCTTGCACCTAAAGCAATTAGAGAAAAAAGAACAAAACAACCCCAAAGTTAGCAGAAGCAAAGAAATCATAAAGATCAGATCAGAAATAAATGAAAAAGAAATGAAGGAAACGATAGCAAAGATCTATAAAACTAAAAGATGGTTCTTTGGGAAGATACACAAAATTGATAAACCATTAGCCAGACTCATCAAGAAAAAAAGGGAGAAGACTCAAATCAATAGAACTAGAAATGAAAAAGAAGAAGTAACAATTGACACTGCAGAAATACAAAAGATCATGAGAGATTACTACAAGCAACTCTATGCCAATAAAATGGACAACCTGGAAGAAATGGACAAATTCTTAGAAATGCACAACCTGCCGAGACTGAACCAGGAAGAAACAGAAAATATGAACAGACCAATCACAAGCACTGAAATTGAAACTGTGATTAAAAATCTTCCAGCAAACAAATGCCCAGGACCAGATGGCTTCACAGGCGAATTCTATCAAACATTTAGAGAAGAGCTAACACCTATCCTTTTCAAACTCTTCCAAAATACAGCAGAGGGAGGAACACTCCAATACTCATTCTACAAGGCCACCATCACCCTGATACCAAAACCAGACAAAGATGTCACAAAGAAAGAAAACTACAGCCCAATATCACTGATGAACATAGATGCAAAAATCCTCAACAAGAGACTACCAAACAGAATCCAAAAGCACATTAAAAGGATCATACACCATGATCAAGTGGGGTTTATTACAGGAATGCAAGGATTCTTCAATGTACACAAATCAGTCAACGTGATACACCATAATAACAAATTGAAGGAGAAAAACCATACAGTCATCTCAATAGATACAGAGAAAGCTTTCGACAAAATTCAACACCCATTTATGATAAAAACCCTCCAGAAAGTAGGCAAAGAGGGAACTTTCCCCAACATTAATATAGGCCAGATATGACAAACCCACAGCCAACATCCCCCTCAACAGTGAAAAACTGAAAGCATTTCCAGTACGATCAGGAACAAGACTAGGTTGCCCACTCGCATCACTATTATTTAACATAGTTTTGAAAGTTTTAGCCACAGCAATCAGACAAGAATAAGAAATGAAAGGAATCCAAATCAGAAAAGAAGAAGTAAAGCTGTCACTGTTTGCAGATGACATGATACTATACATAGAGAATCCTAAAGATGCTACCAGAAAACTACTAGAGCTAATCAATGAATTTGGTAAAGTAGCAGGATACAGAATTAAGGCACAGAAATCTCTGGCATTCATATACACTAATGATGAAAAATCTGAAAGTGAAATTAAGAAAATACTCCCATTGCAACAAAAAGAATAAAATATCTAGGAATAAACCTACCTAAGGAGACAAAAGACCTGTATGCAGAAAATTATAAGACACTGATGAAAGAACTAAAGGTGATACAAATAGATGGAGAGATATACCATGTTCTTGGATTCGAAGAATCAATATTCTGAAAATGACTCTACTACCCAAAGTAATCTACATATTCAATGCAATCCCTATCAAACTACCACTGGCATTTTTCACAGAACTAGAACAAAAAATTTCACAATTTGTACGGAAACACAAAGGACCCCGAATAGCTAAAGCAATCCTGAGAACGAAAAATGGAGCTGGAGGAATCAGGCTCCCTGACTTCAGACTATACTACAAAGCTACAGTAATCAAGACACTATGGTACTGGCACAAAAACAGAAATATAGATCAATGGAACAGGATAGAAACCCAGAGATAAACCCACACACATATGGGCACCTTATCTTTGATAAAGGAGGCAAGAATATACAGTGGAGAAAAGACAGCCTCTTCAATAAGTGATGCTTGGAAAGCTGGACAGGTACATGTAAAAGTATGAAATTAGAACACTCCCTAACATCATACACAAAAATAAACTCAATATGGATTAAAGACCTAAATATAAGGCCAGATACTATCAAACTCTTAGAGGAAAACATAGGCAGAACACTCTATGACATAAATCACAGCAAGATCCTTTTTGACCCACCTCCTAGAGAAATGGAAATAAAAACAAAAATAAACAAATGGGACCTAATGAAACTTCAAAGCTTTTGCACAGCAAAGGAAACCATAAACAAGACCAAAACACAACCCTCAGAACGGGAGAAAATAGTTGAAAATGAAACAACTGACAAAGGATTAATCTCCAAAATTTACAAGCAGCTCATGCAGCTCAATATCAAAAACACAAACAATCCGATCCAAAAATGGGCAGATGACCTAAACAGATATTTCTCCAAAGAAGACATACAGATTGCCAAAAAACACCTGAAAGAATGCTCAACATCATTAATCATTAGAGAAATGCAAATCAAAACTGCAATGAGATATCATCTCACACTGGTCAGAATGGCCATCATCAAAAAATGTACAAACAGTAAATGCTGGAGAGGGTGTGGAGAAAAGGGAACCCTCTTGCACTGTTGATGGGAATGTAAATTGATACAGCCACTATGGAGAACAGTATGGAGGTTCCTTAAAAAACTAAAAATAGAACTACCATATGACCCAGCAATCCCACTACTGGGCATATACCCTGAGAAAGCCATAATTCCAAAAGCGGCATGTACCAAAATGTTCATTGCAGCTCTATTTACAATAGCCAGGACATGGAAGCAACCTAAGTGTCCATCAGGAGATGAATGGATAAGGAAGATGTGGCACATATATACAAATGGAATATTACTCAGCCATAAAAAGAAACGAAATTGAGGTATTTGCAGTGAGGTGGATGGACCTAGAGTCTGTCATACAGAGTGAAGTAAGTCAGAAAGAGAAAAACAAATACCATATGCTAAAATATATATATGGAATCTAAGGGGAAAAAAAGTCATGAATTACTGAGGGGTAAGACAGGAATAAAGACACAGACCTACTAGAAATGGACTTGAGGATATGGGGAGGGGGAAGGGTAAGCTGTGACAAAGTGAGAGAGTGGCATGGACATATATACACTACCAAATGTAAAATAGATAGCTAGTGGGAAGCAGCCGCATAACACAGGGGAATCAGGTCCGTGGTTTGTGACCACCTGCGGGGTGGGATAGGTAGGGTGGGAGGGAACGAGACGCCAGAGGGAAGAGATATGGGAATATATGTATATGTATAACTGATTCACTTTGTTATAAAGCAGAAACTAACACACCATTGTAAAGCAATTATACTCCAATAAAGCATTATTAAGGAAAAAACCTCAATGAATATCAAATTATGCTTTCAAAAACCAACCTATTTCTCCATGAGAATACACCAAAAGAAAGAAAGAAAGAAAGAAAGAGTATAATGCTTTCATATATTCAAGACAAGTTAGTCAATCACTCACATTTCACATTTTCTACAAAGTTATACTATTACAAACACCAAGCATCATTTAGGAATAGCAAGTTGGTAAGACTGGCAAAGCTTTCTTTGAAGAAATGAAATTCATATACATTAATATCATGTGAAAACAATTTTATAAGACTTAAAAAAATACTGAAATCCCAGCTCTCGTTAATATTCCATTATTATATCATTCATCTTTATTAAACAGAAAGAATTTATCATCAACAAGCCTAAGTTTAGCTACAACTGACAGGAGCTATGTAAACCTTACCAATCAAGATTTCAAAGTAAGGTATACAAGTGTCTTAGCAACCAAGCAGGTACTCTAATATTCAATATCATTAAAATAGACAGCAAATGTTGGAATACTTTTAAAATGTAACACTATGGAAAAAATTGCTTAAAACTTTAAGATTTATAAGTTCCCAAATATAATCTAATAGAATAGCAGGTTTCAAGTAGTATAAATTTCTCAGTTTTGATTCCCATATGATCATATGTCCTCAGTCTTCCGCTTCTACTTGAAATGGTCTCCCTACCAATTTACCCCTCCACTTCTGTTCTTCAAAACCCACTTTGAATCTCATTCCCATCACGATGCCTTCTCTAAAACCTGCAGCACTTTTGGCACTTTCCATTTTCCAACCCCTCATTTTTATAGTTTAAACCACAGTATTTATAATTTTTATTATATATTTATCATTCACTTTGTCTTCAGGTGCATGAAGACACCTTCATGAGTGAAACCTTTTGCAGCAAACAAACATTTTGTGAACAGCTATATGAGTCAGATATGGTGCTAGGTACCTTTCACAAAGGTAAGAGCTGAATGAAATAAGTCTATGAAATGGGTATTATCCCTATAATTGAGAAAACTCAGGTTCTGTGAGGTTTAATGACTTGTTCAGTAAGCAGCAGAGCTAGGATTAAAATCCAGGTCTGTCCTGAAATTCAGAATTTTTTCCTGTATACCATAGCCACATCAGCAGCTTAATAAGGCAGGGACAACATTATTTTATTACTTTTGCAGCCTAAAATGGATACTCTCAAATGCAATGCTTAAACCAGTTACAGTTGAAAAGTATGGCATAAGTAATTTAAATAACTTTGAAGAGATTCCAGGTTCTCCATATAAGGCCAAATCCCCTCACTTGCATTCCAATACACTTTCTTGAGTGGGAGAAAAAGTGATAGTTATAGCTAGCACGCAATTCTCACAACACACAGCCCTTTATATCTTTGTCACAGAGTGAGTCTGACTGAAACTCATGTATCACCAGGAAAATTGTGCGATTTTTTTTTTGAAAATGTGTTTGCATTTGGTCAAATTTGGGAGCATCCTTGTAAGTATGTAAAGAATGTGAATGCCATCTGCCTGTGTTTTCACTGGCAGGAAAAGGGCAGTTAGCATAGCACTAGGAACACAGCACTACCTGTAATGATAATTGTTGATTACTGTCAGTTTTCCCATAAAAGTAATTTTTTAAAGAAAAGGAAAAACACCAAAGAAATGGAAAGGATATACAGATGTTTTTATTAGTATATACATGTGGGTTCCATTGATGTTGTGATATTTTGGGGATGGGGGGGTGGCAAATATTGGTTTTCCCTAATATTCTGCTTTCAGCAGAACTAGACAAATCACCTCAGACAACTGTGAATTTTTAAAAACTTTTTATTTTGAAATAATTATAAGCTGACAGGAAGTTGCAGAAGTAGTACAGAGACTCATAACTCTTCACCCAGCATCTCCTAATGATGACATCTTATATAGCTGTAGTTCCATATCAAAAACAAAAATGTACATTGGCACATTACTGTTAACTAGCCTACAGAACTCATTCAGTTTTCATCATTTTAAAATGTGTATTAGTGGTGTGTGTGGTTTTATGTGTCATCTCTGTGGTTCCATGCAATTTTATCCCATGTTCAGATCCATGTAACCATCACCACAATCAAGATACAGAACTATCCCCTCACCACAAAAGAACTTCCTTGTGCTACCTCTTTATATTCCTTCATCAAGGATGATGCATATATCAATAGCTCATCTCTTTTTATTGCTGAGTAGTATTCCATAGATGTAACAGAATTTATTCAACCACTCATCCCTGAAGTATATTTTGGTTGTTTCTAGTTTGGGCTATTATAAATGAAGATTTTATGAAAATTTTCATACAGGTGGTCGTAAGTTTTCATTTCTCTGGGATAAATGCCCAAGAGTGTAATTACTAAGTCATATGGTAAGTCTACACTGAACTTTTTAATAAACTGCTATACTCTTTCAGAGTGGCCGTACCACTTTATAGTCCCACCAGTAAAGTATGAGTGACCCAGTTCCTCTGCATCCTCACCAACATTTGGTATCATCACTACTTTTTTAAATTTTGAAACTATTTTAATAATAGGTGTATAATGATATTTCATTGTGGTTTTAATTTGTGTTTCCATAACAGAAATGATGTTGAACATCTTTTCATGTGCTCTCTGATGAAATATCTGTTTGTGTCTTTTGTACATTTTACATTTGGATTGGTTTTTTGCTGTTGAGTTTTAGGAATTCTTTATAGATATTCTAGATATAGGCCTTTGTTGGTTATATGATTTGCAAATATTTTCTCCTAGTCCATCGCTTGTCTTTTATCTTCTGAGGTGCCTGAACTCCCACCCCACCTAGCAGTTGTAAGGAGTCCCTTTCCCTAGGAACAAATGGAGGCCAAGGTAAGAACCTGGACTTTCACCCGCACTTGCAGTAATGAGGCATCCCCACTGGAGCAGTGCCACAAGAGGCCTGCTAAACAGAAGATTTAAATAAGATCCAGAGTCTCATAACATAATACCCCAAATGTCCAGGTTTCAATCAAAAATCACTCATCATTCCAAGAATGACTAAGATATCAACTTGAATAAGAAAATACAATAAATAGACACAAACGTTAGAACTATCTGACAAGAATTTCAGAGTAGCTATCATAAAAGTGCTTCAAGGAGCATTTATGAACATGCTTAAATCAACAAAAATAGAATGTCTCAGCAAATAAATAGAGGACATAAAAGAAGAAACAAATGAAAAATCTGAAACTGAAAAATATAGCTGAAGTTAAAAAAAAAACTTGAATGGATGGGATCCATGGCAGAATGGGGAGGACAAAGGAAAGAATCAGTAAACTTGAAGATAGAACAATAGAAAGCACTCAATATGAACAACAGAGAGAAAACAGACTTAAAAAAAAAAAAACAGTAAACAAGACTCAGGAACCTATGGGACCATAACAAAAGATCCAGTATTCCTCTTCAGAGTGCCAGAAGAATGGAAGTGTGAAACTGGAAAAAGTATTCAAAGAAATAAAAAAATCTTCTATTTTGGCAAAGACAAACCCAAGAATTCAAGAAGCTGAGCAACCCCAAATAGGGATAAACTCAAAGAAATCCACACCAAGACACATCATGATTAAATTTCTGAAAGCTAAAGACAAAGAAAAACATCTTAAAAGAGCTAGATACAAATAATATATTAAGTATAAGGGAAAAACAATTTGAAGACAGTAGATTTCCAGGGAAGCTAGCAGGAAGTGGCACAAAATTTTCCAGTGGTAAAAGAAAAGAACTGTTAACCTAGAATCCTATAAACAGCAAAATTAGCCTTCAGAAATGAAAGGAATATCAAGACATTCTCAGATTAAAGAAAACTAATAAGAATTAATCACCAGCAGACCTGCTTTTAAAGAACTGCTAAAGGAAATTCTTCATACACTTGGGAAATAGAAGCAGAATGAATCCTGGAATATTAGCAATGAAGGAAAAGCAAAAGAAATAGTAAATATCTATGCAAATATAGTAGCATATTCTTCTCGTAAGTTCTTTAAAATATATTTGATGGTTAAAAGCAAAATTTAAAACACTGACTGATGGGGTTTTCAATGTATGTATATGTAATACGTAAGATGACTTGTAAACATAAAGAGGGAAGGTAAAGGGACTTAGAGGGCAGGAAGGTTTTTACATTCTACTTGAAGTGATAAACTATTGATTCTAAGTAGACTGTGAAAAGTTAAGTATGAATATTGTAATTCCTAGAGCAACTACTAAAAAATTATACAAAGAGATCGACCAAAAGGCATGATAAATTAAAATGGGATAGTAAAACCTGTTCCAATAATGCAAAAGATAGGAGGAAAAGTGAAACAATGCAACAAAATAAAGAGGCAACTAGCAGATAATAAAATGGTATACCAAACTCCAAATATATCAATAATTATCAATACAATTATCAATATATTATAATGAGCAATACAAATGAACAATTATTAATGTATCAATATACAAGCAATAAACAACTGGGAACCAAAATTTAAAAAAATTTACAACACCCCTCCCCACAAAAATAAATCCTTAAGTTAAATCTAACCCAGGGTTTCTCAACCTTCAGCACTACTGACATTTTGGTTTAGATAATTCTTTCTTATGGCAGGGGCTGTTCTGTGTACTTTAGGATGTCTAGTAGTGTCCCTAACCTCTACCGACCACAAGCTAGTAGCACTCCCCAGCCCCACACAATTGTGACCAATAAAAATGCCTCTAGTTACTGCCAAATGTCCCCTTAAAGGGCAAAATTCCCCGATTGGGAACCACTGATCTAATCAAAGATGTACAGTGTCTGAAAGCTACAAATGCATATGAAATAAATCACAGAAGATCTAAATAAATAGAGAGATATACTGTGTTCATCAACTACAAGAATCAACATAATAGGGACACCAATTCTCCCCAAACTGGTCTAGAGATTTAATAAAAATCCATTTAAAAATCCCATCTGGCTTCTTTGTAGCTACGGACAAGATTATTCTAAAACTCTATGGAAAAGCAAAGAAACTAGAATAGCCAAACAATTTTGGAAAAAGAAATTGGAAGAATCACACTACCTGTCTTTAAGACTTACTATAAAGCTACAATAATGAAGACAGTGTGGTGGTGATGAATGGAGAGACACATAGATCAATGAAACAGAGCAGAGTCCAGAAAAGGATGACATTCCACTAATCTATCTATCTGAAAATCATGGCTCCCTAAACATCTCCATGTACTAATATCCAGAACCTGTGAAGATGATACTTTACATGGCGAAATGGACTTTGCAGATGTGATTAAACTGAAGAATGTGAGCTGGGGAGAGTATCCTGGATTATCTGGGTGGGCTGAATATAATCAAAAGAGTCCTTATAAGAGGGAAGTAGGAGGGTCAAAGTAAAGAAAAAAGATATGACTACAGAAGCCAAAAGTCAAAATCAAGAAGATTGAAGATGCTGCTGGCTTTAAGATGGAGGAAGGGGCCTTGAGCCAAAAATGCAGGTGACTTCTAGAAAAAGCTGGAAAAGGCAAGGAAATTGATCCTCTCCCAAGAGCCTCTGGAGGCAGCACAGTCCTGCTAAATGCCTTTATTTTGATCCAGTGAAACCTAATTTTGGACGTCTGACCTTCAGAAATACAAGATAATAAATTTGTGTTGTCTAAGCTATTAAATTTATAAGTTGTTACAGCAGCAATAGGAAACAAAGAAAATTCAATGAGGAGAGGAGAGCCTTCATGTAGGAACAACTGGACAAAACAATGAACCTTCATTTAAACTGGATACAAGAATTAATACAAAATGGAGCATGGATCTAAATGGAAAAGGTAAAAAAAATAACTTTTAGAAGAAAACATAGGAGAAAATCTTGATGACCTTGAGTTAGGCAAATAGTTCTTAGACATAATAAAGCATAATCCATAAAGAAAAAAATGAACTGAAACATATCAAAATTTAAAACTTTTATTCTATACAAGACACTATTAAGGGAATTAAAAAACAAGCTACAAGGACTTCCCTGGTGGTCCAGTGGTTAAGAATTTGCCTTCCAATTCAGGGGAAGTGGGTTTGATCCCTGGTCAGGGAACTACTATCCCACATGTCGCAGAGCAACTAAGCCCACATGCCACAACTATTGAGCCTGCGTGCCACAAACTACAGAGCCCACGTGTTCTGGAGCCCATGTACCACAACTAGAAAGAAGCCCACGTGCTGCAACGAAGAGCCTGTGTGCTGCAACTAAGACCTGACACAGTGCCTCCACCCCAAAAAAAATTAGATAAAGAAAAACAAGCTACAGACTGGGAGAAAATATTTGCAAATTATATATCTGAGAAAGGTCTCATACAGAATATATAAATAACTCACTAAACTCAACAGTAGAAGCAACAGCCCAAATAAAAAATGGACAAAACACTTGAACAGAAACTTCACCAAAGTGGATGTATGGATGGCAACAAAGCACATGCAAAGTATATTAAAACCACAAGATACCACTATATGCCTGATGATACCAAGTGTAGTAAAAGAAATGAAGTAACTGAAACTCTCATATATTGGTGGTGGCAGACAAAAACAGCCACTTTGGAAAATAATTTGGCAGTTTCTTATAGAGTTAAAAATACACCTACAGTGACCCAGCAATTCCACTCCTAGGTATTTATCCTAGAGAAATGAAAACTCAGATTCACACAAAAACCTGTACTCGTGTGTTTATAGCAACTCTAGTTATAACTGTCAAAGGGTGGAAAGAAACCACACGTCCATACGTGCGTAAATGGATAAACAAACTCTAGTACATCCATACTATGGAATACTGCTCATTAATAAAAAAGAATAACTGATAGAGTCAATGACTTGGATGAATGACAAAGGCATTATGTTGAATTAGAGAAGCCAGCTCAGAAGTTTATATATGATATGACTCCATTTATATGGTATTCTCAAAATGACAAAGCTATAGTGATAGAGGACAAATGAATGATACCTAGCAGTTAGGGGCTTGGAGAGGGTATATCTACAAATGGGTTACGCAAAGGAGATTTCTGGGGCAATAGCACTTTTCTGTGTCATCCTGACTGTGACAGTAATTTTACAAATATACACATGTGTTAAAAATTATAGAACTGTATATCAAAAAAGTACATTTTATTGCATGTATATTAAAAATAAAGCCAGTATCACAGGTCTCATCCCATCTACCTCCCCTAGTGGCTGGAAATGTCTAAAAATAAAGCTTGATGATAGTGTATTTCAATAAAAAGTGACTCAATATGAAGTTTCATACCCCCTTTCCTTTCTAAATTGAGAAACTGGTTATTTTTACTAGATTATAACCATGTGACAAATGGTATGTTTCATCTATAACTGCATTGTACCCATTAATTTAAGTACAAAAGAAATAAAGGGACTTATTCTCACAAAACCTTTTTCTTTCACAGATGAAAAAGTTTAAATCACATATATAAATAATCTGCTAAACTCTTTAATTTTCACAGAAACTGGTATATTATTAGGAAATTGAATTCATTTAATTTTAACAGGCAAATGTACAATTTGGGACACTGATTGAAGAACAGAGTTAAGGAAAAAGTAAAATCACCATAAAGAACAGTCAAAAGTATGCTGTATCTATATGATGCCAAAACATGGTCAGTTTGCTGAGGGTCTCAAATTCCGGATTTTAAAATGACTTTTCCCTTCCTGGTCATAAAAGTATTATCTATCTCATCTGAGGAACCCAATTCTTTCATAACTTTTAATATCTAAATTTCTCAATAATTAATCTCTTTTACAGCAGCCTCTGATAATTAAGGGCTCTGTAACTAGTGCTGCTCAGAAGGGTCTAATATATGTGAAGAGGTAAAAGGGAATTTTGTTTCTTTGTTTAATTACCTCTCTGGTCCCTAAAAGATCAGAAGGAGAGAAAGAAAGAACAAGAGCACTAAAGGGAGATCTGATTAGCAAGGCAAAACAAGGAGAATAGAAAACTGGATAAAGTACTTATACAATTGGTAAAGACCATCTCTTACAGAAAACAGAGATAGAGGGAACATTTCCTAACTCATTCTATGAGCCCAGCATTACCTTAGTACCAAAGCCAGATAAAGACACCACAAGAAAGGAAAACTATAGACCACTATCTCTCATGAACAGACCAAAAATTCTCACCAAAATATTAGCAACTCAAATCTAATAATGTATAAAAATAATTATACAATATGACAAAGTGGGATTTATTCCAGGTATGCATGGCTGGTCCAACATTGAAAAACCAATTAATGTAATTGATCACATCAACAGGCTAAAGAAAAAATAGGATATTTTATCAATAGATGCAGAAAAAGCACCTGAAAAATCCAACATCTATTCATTATAAAAAAAAAAAAAACTGTAAGCAAACTAGGAATAGAGGGGAACTCCCTCAACTTGATTAAAACATCTACAAGAAAACCTATAGCTAACAACATATTTAATGATGAGAAATTAGATGCTTTTACCCCTAAGACTGGGAAAAAGGCAAGGACGCCCTATCTTACTGCTCCTGTTCAACATGGTACTGGAAGTCCTTAGCTAATGCAATAAGACAAGAAAAGGAAATAAAAGGTATACATGTTGGGAAGGAAGAAGTAAAACCATCTTTGCAGATGATATGATTATCCATGTAGAAAATCCAAAAGAATCAATAATAAAAAACCTCCTGAAACTAATAAGCAACTCTAGCAAGGTTGCATGTTACAAGGTTGCAAGGTACATAGCTAATATACATAAGTCAATCACTTTCCTATATACCTCCAATGAACAATATGCAATTTGAAATTAAACATATAACACCATTGAAATCAGTACCAAAAAATTATGTATACATGTAACAAAACATGTACAAGATCTATGTGAGGAAAACTATAGAACTTTGATAAAAGAAATCAAAGAACTAAATGAACAGAGAGATAGTCCATGTTCATGGATAGGATGACTCAATATTGTGAAGATGTCAAACTTGATCTATATATTCAGTTCAGTCCCAATCAAAATCCTAGCTAGTAATTTGGTAGATAGGGGCAAAGTGATTCTAAATTTTATATAGAAAAACAAAAGATCCAGAATATCCAACACAATATTGAAGACAAAAACAATGCTGACGGGCTGATACTATTTGACACCAAGACTTATCATAAAGTTTATCAAAACACTGTGGTATTGGGAAAAGAATGGATAAATAGATCCATGGAATAGAACAGAGAGTCCAGAAATAGACAAATACACACAAATATAGTTAACTGATCTTTGACAAAGGAGCAAAGGCAGCCCAGTGGGGAAAGGATAGTCTTTTCAAAAAATGATGCTGAAATAACTGAATGTGAGAGAGAGAGAGAGCAAGAGAGAGAGGGAAAGAAAGAGAGAGAGAGAGAGAGAGAGGAGAGGGAGGGAGGGAGGAAGGAAGGGAAGAAAAGAAAAGAAGAAAGAATCTAGACAGTGACCTTACTTACACCTTCTGCAAAAATTAACTCCAAATTGATTACAGACCTAAATGTAAAGCAAAAAACTATAAAACTTCTAGAAGATAACATAAAGGAAAATCTAGGTGACCTTTGGTTTGCCAGTGACATGAAATAACAACATTAAAGGCACAATCCATGAACACTGATAAGTTGGACTTCATTAAAATTTATAACTTCTGTTCTGTGAAAGACACTGTAAAGAGAAGGAAAATACAAGCCACAGATTGAGTAAAAATATCTGTAAAACATCTATCTGATAAAGAACTGGTATTCAAAATATGCAGAGAACTCTTAAAATTCAACAACCCAAATAAAAAATCAGCAAAAGACCTGACAGACATTTCACCAAGAAGGATATACAGATGCCAATAAGCATATGAAAAGATGCAAAATGCCATGTGTCACTAGGCAATTTCAAATCAGAAGAAAAATGAGATACCATTATGCACCTATTAAAATAGTTGACAAGGATATGGAAGAACAGAAACTTCATTGCTAGTGGGAATGCAGAATGGTACAGCCACTTTGGAAGACAGTATGGCAGTTTCTCACAAAATTAAACATAGTCTTACTATACAATCTAGCAATTGCAATCCTTGGTAACTACCCAAATGAACTGAAAACTTATGTCACACAAAATCCTGTACACTAATGTTTATTGCAGCTTTGTTTATAACTGCCAAATTTTAGAAGCAACCAAGATATCTTTCAAAGAGAGAGTGGATAAACACTATGGTACCTCCATATAGTGAAATATTTTTCAGCAATAAAAAGAAATGAACTATCAAATAAAAAGAAAGACACAAATGATCCAGAAATGCATATTCCTAAGTAAAAGAAACCAGTCTGAAAGGGCTACATACTATATAATTCCAACTGTATAACATTCTGGAGAAGGTAAAACTACAGAGACAGCAAAATGATCAGTGGTTATCAGGGATTCAGGAGGACAGAGAGAGAGATAAATAGGTGGAATGCCTCGGATTTTCAGGGCAGTAAAACTATTCTGTATGATACTTTAGTGGTGGTATCTCACATTATGCATTTCCCCAAAACCATATAACTAAAACACAAAGAATGGAATCCTAATGTACACTATGAACTTAGTTAATAAGAATAAAGTATTTTTTTATAATTGGTTCATCAATTGTAACAAATGTACTACACTAATGCAAGATGTTAGTAATAGAAGAAATTTAGTGGGGGGGCTTTTGGGAGGAGGGAACTCTCTATACTTACAGCTCAATTTTTCTGTAAGCCTAAAAATTCTCTAAAATATAAAGTCTTTTAATTAAAGAAATACTCCAGGGTATAAATCACACTTCTCAACTTAAGTAAAGGCTTCAGGTAGCATTGTTAGCATTGTTTTACTTTTAAAAATGTTTTTCAGAAAATTTTAAAGTATCAAAGTTAAGCAAAAAGTGCATTAATCTTTTGAAGACAGTAGTTACTGGAAAACTCTAGCTCCTCCATGAAGCCTTCCCTAAATGCCTAATTCTTGGAACTCCCCTATAGCTTCATTTGTGACTCCCTTTGGGTGTTTATGTTGTATATATTTTATCATTATTTGTATATTCTTCTCCTTCAGTACACAGCAACTCCAGGAGGGCAAGGCCCACATTTTATTCATTTTTGTATTCCCAGCTGCCTAAGCACAGTACCTTATACCTAATAGTCAGTCAACAAGTGTTTATTTAGTACATATTACTATGGTTTGAATGTTTGTTTCCCCCTACCAAATTCATATGTTGAATTCTAACCCCCAGGATGATGGTATTTGGAGGCAGGGCCTTTAGGAGGTGAGTAGGTCATGAGGGCAGAACCCTCATGAATGAGATTAGTGCCCTTAGAAGAGTGCCCAGAGACCCTTCTTGCCCTCTACATCATTTGAGGTTACAAAAAAAGACAGCGATCTATGAACCACCCAGTTTATGGCATTTTGTTATAGCAGCCCAGATGGACTGACACATACATTATCCATTACTCTATATAATAGACGCATTCTTGAAGAAATGAGGTATTGATAATATTTTTATAAATCACACTCTCCCCTGAAACTATTTTATAATTTTAAAATAGCTTATTTTCATTTCTAACAGATTAGTGAGAATATCTTTTTGTACTTGATATTTAATTTTTTGTGACCCCAATTTCTCTGTCAACTAAGTGGTTTCCAAGATGGTAGTGGTTAGAGAATATGAGTAAACTTTTTTACAATATTAAAACATTTATAAAATCAGATGATTTCAATAAATGTGTTTTATATTTTCCTTAAATCCTTATATTACATATTAAGTGTAACATACTAAGAGAAAGACTGAAATTTTTAAAATCCTTAGAAGAGATTAATGATGATGTGATACTCCTATGATGTATGTGGATGATAAGAAAAGGTACTGCATAAAATTTGTAGGGATTTAAGGAATGAAGGCAAAGAGTATTCTCTCTGTCTCTATCTCTGTGTCTCTTGTGGCAATAGAACCACTAAACTATACCTCATACAGAACTCTACAGTACTAAAAGAGAATTGCTGTAACTTGGATAGAAGAAATACCAATCCATCCTCTTGGCCTCCTCTGGGCTGCAAAACATCTCTATATAATACAGTTTATCTTAAAAATCTTTGTTGGAGGCAATGACAGCATTAAGAATCTCAGAATCAAAAGAGCATTAAAAAGCAAATAAGCAAGCAGATGGTATGCTGTGGTCCCATATGTTAACCATGAAAGCCTCCCTTTTCCTTCTACTCACTAAACATTCCTCTCTTTCTGTCTTCCTTATCCTTCATGGATGCCTTAGGCCTTGTTATGAAACCACCACACACTGCTCAGATGGCTGGGTGGTATTCAATTAGAGCTGAAAAGGTTCCTGAACCCTGCCCTAAAATTCCAAGAAGTATGTGGAGGAGATAGGGAAGATCTGAGTATAAAGGGGCATAGATTGGTCCAAAGTGCTTATATGCCAAAGCATGTAATCAGGTTGAGGAAAAAAATGGGAAGCCAAGGAACGAAAGGGCTAACAATGCATCTAATGCACACAAATGATAAATCACACCTGCAGTACTACTCAAAAATAAATAAGGGACTTGCAATTCATGATGGCTAAGGAGTAAGACGTGATCACCTTCCTCCCAACAGATACATCAAAAATACATCTACATGTGGAACAACTCCTACAAAACACCTACTGAACGCTGGCAGAAGACCTCAAACTTCCCAAAAGGCAAGAAACTCCCCCAGGTACCTGGGTAGGGCAAAAGAAAAGAGAAAAAACAGAGACAAAAGAATAGGGATGGGACCTGCACCAGCAGGAGGGAGCTGAGAAGGAGGAAAGGTTTCCACACACTAGGAAGTCCATTCACTGGTTGAGAGTGCAGGTGGCGGAGGGGGGAAGCTTCGGAGCCACGGTGGAGAGCGCAGCAACAGGGGTGCGGAGGGCAAAGCAGAGAGACTCCCGCACAGAGGATGGGTGCTGACCAGCACTCACCAGTCTGAGAGGCCTGTCTGCTCAGCTGCCAGGGCGGGCGGGGGCTGGGAGCTAAGGCTTCAGCGTTCAAGGTCAGATCCCAAGGAGAGGACTGGGGTTGGCTGCGTGAACACAGCCTGAACGGGGGTAGTATGCAACAGCTAGCCAGTAGGGAGTCCGGGAAAAAGTCTGGACCTGCCTAAGAGGCAAGAGACAATTGTTTCAGGGTGCATGAGGAGGGGGGATTCAGAGCAATGCCTAAACGAGCTCCAGAGATGGGTGCGAGCCGCGGATATCAGCGCGGACACCAGAGGCGGGCATGAAATGCTAAGGCTGCTGCTGCAGCCACCAAGAAGCCTGTGTGCCAGCACAGGTCACTATCCACACCGCCCCTCCCGGGAGCTTCTGCAGCCCACCACTGCCAGGGTCCAGTGATCCAGGAACAACTTCCCCGGAGAACGCACGGTGCGCCTCAGGCTGGTGCAACATCACACTGGCCTCTGCTGCCACAGACTCACCCCTCATTGCATACCACTCCCTCCCGCCATCATGAGTGAGCCACAGCCCCCAAATATGCTGCTACTTTAACCTCGTCCTGTCTGGGCGGGAAACAGATGCCCTCAGGTGACCTACATGCAGAAGTAGGGCCAATTCCAAAGCATAGCCCCAGGAGCTGTGCTAACAAAGAAGAGAAATGGAAATTTCTCCGAGAAGCCTCAGAAGCAGCAGATTAAATCTCCACAATCAACTTGATGTACCCTGCATCTGTGGAACACCTGAACAGACAACGAATCATCCCAAAATTAAGGCGGTGGACTTCGGAGCAACTGTAGACTTGTGGTTTGCTTTCTGCATCTGTTTCTGGTTTTATGTTTATTTTAGTTTAGCATTTAGAGCTTATTATTATTGGTAGATTTGTTTATTGATTTGCTTGCTCTCTTCCCTTTTTTGTTAAACGTATATATGTATTTTTCCTTTTTCTCTTTTTGTGAGTGTGTATGTGTATGCTTCTTTATGTGATTTTGTCTGAATAGCTTTGCTTTTACAATCTGTCCTAGGGTTCTGTCTGTCCATTTTTTTCTTCTATAGTTTTTAGCACTTGTTAACATTGGTGGATTTGTTTTTTGGTTTGGTTTCTCTATTCTTTCTTTCTGTTTTTAAAGCACTTTTTTATTTTTAATAATTTAAAAAAATTTTAATAACTCTATTGTTTCCCTCCTTCCTTCCTCCCTCATTCCCTGCCTCCCTCCCTCCCTTCCTTTCTTTCCCTTTTCTTCTCAGCCGTGTGGCTGACAGGGTCTTGGTGCTCCAGCCGGGTGTCAGGCCTGACCCTCTGACGTGGGAGAGCCGACTTCAGGACACTGATCCAGTGTCTTCCCGGCTGCACAAATTACCAAATGGTGAAAGATCTCCCAGAGATCTCCATCTCAATGCTAACACCCAGCTCCACTCAAAGACCAGCAAGGACCAGTGCTGGACACACTATGCAAAACAACTACCAAGACAGGAACACAAACCCACCCATCAGGAGAGAGGCTGTGTAAAATCATAGTAAATTCACAGACACCCCAAACCACATGACCAGATGCAGTCCTGCCCACAAGGAAGACAAGATCCAGCTGCATCCACCAGAACACAGGCACTAGTCCCCTCCAGCAGGAAGCCTACACAACCCACTGAACCAAACTTACCCACTGGGGGCAGACATCAAAAACAACGGGAACTAAAAATCTACAGCCTGTGAAAAGGAGACCCCAAACACAGTAAGTTAAGCAAAATGAGAAGACTAACAAACACACAGCAGATGAGGGAGCAAGGTAAAAATCCACCAGACCAAACAAAAGAAGAGGAAACAGACAGTCTACATGAAAAAGATTTCAGAGCAATGATAGTAAAGATGATCCAAAATCCTGAAAATACAAGGCAGAAAATACAAGAAACGTTTAACAAGGTCTTAGAAGAACTAAAGAGCAAACAAACAATGATGAACATCACAATAAATGAAATAAAAAATTCTCTAGAAGGAATCAATAGCAGAAAAACTGAGGCAGAAGAATGGATAAGTGACCTGGAAGATAAAATAGTGGAAATAACTACTGCAGAACAGAATAAAGAAAAAAGAATGAAACGAATTGAAGACACTCTCAGAGACCTCTGGAACAAGATCAAATGCACCAACATTCAAATTATAGGGGTACCAGAAGAAGAAGAGAAAAAAAAGGGACTGAGAAAATATTTGAAGAGATTACAGTTGAAAACATCCCTAATACGGGAAAGGAAATAGTCAATGAAGTCCAGGAAGTACAGAGAGTCTCATACAGGAAAAAATCAAGGAGAAACATGCTAAGACACATGTATTAATCCAACTATCAAAAATTAAATACAAGAAAAAAATATTAAAAGCACCAAGGGAAAAGCAACAAACACAAGGGAACCTCCAATAAGGTTAACAGCTGACTTTTCAGCAGAAACTCTGTAAGCAAGAAGGAAGTGGCAGGACACATTTTAAGTGATGAAAGGGAAAAACCTACAACCAAGATTACTCTACCCAGCAAGGATCTCATTCAGATTCGATGGAGAAATTAACACCTTTGCAGACAAGCAAAAGCTAAGAGAATTTAGCACCACCAAACCAGCTTTACAACAAATGCTAAGAGAACTTCTCTAGGCAGGAAACACAACAGAAGGAAAAGACCTACAATAACAAACTCAGAACAATTAAGAAAATGGTAATAGAAACATACATATTGATAACAACCTTAGAAGTAAATGGATTTAAATGCTCCAACCAAAAGATATACACTGGTTGAATGGATACAAAAACAATTCCTGTATATATGCTGTGTACAAGAGACCCACGTCAGACCTAAGGACACATACAGACTGAAAGGGAGGGGATGGAAAAAGATATTCCATGCAAATGAAAATCAAAAGAAAGCTGGAGTAGCAATTCTCATATCAGACAATATAGGACTTTAAAATAAAGATTATTACAAGAGACAAAGAAGGACACTACATAACGATCAAGGGACTGAGCCAGGAAGAAGATAAAACAATTGTAAATGTCTATGCACCCAACATAGGAGCACCTCAATACATAAGGCAAATGTTAACAGCCATAAAAGGGGAAATCGACAGTAACACATTCATAGTAGGGGACTTTAACACCCCACTTTCACCAATGGACAGACCATCCAAAATGAAAATCAATAAGGAAACACAAGCTTTAAATGATACATTAAAAAAGATGGACTTAACTGATATTTACAGGACATTCCATCCAAAAACAGCGGAATACACTTTCTTCTTAAGTGCTCATGGAACATTGTCCAGGATAGATCATATCTTGGGTCACAAATCAAGTCTTGGTAAATTTAATAAAATTGAAATTGTATTGAGCATCTTTCTGACCACAACAATACGGAACTAGATATCAATTACAGGAAAAAGTCTGTAAAAAATACAAACACATGGAGGCTAAACAATACACTACTAAATAACCAAGAGATCACTGAAGAAATCAAACAGGAAATCAAAAAATACCTAGAAACAAATGATAATGAAAACATGATGACGCAAAACCTATGGGATGCAGCAGAAGCAGCTCTAAGAGGGAAGTTTACAGCAACACAATCCTACCTCAAGAAATAAGAAACATCTCAAATAAACAACCTAACCTTACACCTAAAGCAATCAGAGAAAGAAGAACAAAAAACCCCCAAAGTCAGCAGAAGGAAAGAAATCATAAAGATCAGATCAGAAATAAATGAAAAAGAAATGAAGGAAACGATAGCAAAGATCAATAAAACTAAAAGCTGGTTCTTTCAGAAGATAAGCAAAACAGAAAAACCATTAGCCAGACTCATCAAGAAAAAAAGGGAGAAGACTCAAATCACTTGAATTAGAAATGAAAAAGGAGAAGTAACAACTGACACTGCAGAAATACAAAGGATCATGAGAGATTACTACAAGCAACTCTACACCAATAAAATGGACAACCTGGAAGAAATGGACAAATTCTTAGAAAAGCACAACCTTCCGAGACTGAACCAGGAAGAAAGAGAAAATATGAACAGACCAATTACAAGCACTGAAATTGAAACTGTGATTAAAAATCTTCCAACAAAGAAAGCCCAGGACCAGATAGCTTCACAGGTGAATTCTATCAAACATTTAGAGAAGAGCTAACATCTATTCTCAAATCCTTCCAAAATATAGCAGAGGGAAAAACACTCCCAAACTCATTCTATGAGGCCACCATCACCCTGATACCAAAAGCAGCAAAGATGTGACAAGAAAAAGAAAACTACAGGTCAATATCACTGACGAACATAGATGCAAAAATCCTCAACAAAATACTAGGAAACAGAATCCAACAGCACATTAAAAGGATCATACACCATGATCAAGTGGGGTTGATCCCAGGAATGCAAGGATTCTTCAATATACGCAAATTAGTCAATGTGATAAACCATATTAACAAACTGAAGGATAAAAACCATATGATAATCTCAATAGATGCAGAAAAAGCTTTTGATAAAATTCAACATCTGTTTATGATAAAAACACGCCAGAAAGTAGGCATAGAGGGAACTTATCTCAACATAATAAGGGCCATGTATGACAAACCCACAGCTAGCATTGTTCTCAATGGTGAAAAACTGAAACCATTTCCACTAAGATCAGGAACGAGACAAGGTTGCCCACTCTCACCACTATTACTCAACATAGTTTTGGAAGCCTTAGCCACAGCAATCAGACAAGAAAAAGAAATAAAAGGAATCCAAATCGGAAAAGAAGTAGTAAAACTGTCACTGTTTGTAGATGACATGATACTGTACATAGAGAATGCAAAAGATGCTACCAGAAAACTACTAGAGCTAATCAATGAATTTGGTAAAGTAGCAGGATACAAAGTTAATGCACAGAAATCTCTTGTATTCCTATACACTAATGATGAAAAACCTGAAAGAGAAATTAAGGAAACACTCCCATTTACCAGTGCAACAAGAAGAATAAAATACGTAGGAATAAACCTACCCAAGGAGACAAAAGACCTGTATGCAGAAAACTATAAGACACTGAGAAAGAAATTAAAGATGATACAAATAGATGGAGAGATATACCATGTTCTTGGATTGGAAGAAGCAACACTGTGGAAATGAATATACTACACAAAGCAATCTACAGATTCAAAGCAATACCTATCAAACTACCAATGGCAGGTTTTACAGACCTAGAACAAAAAATTTCACAATTTGTATGGAAACACAAAAGACCCTGAATAGCCAAAGCAATCTTGAGAAAGATAAACGGAGCTGGAGGAATCAGGCTCCCTGTCTTCAGACTATACTATAAAGCTACAGTAATCAAGGCAGTATGGTACTGGAACAAAAACAGAAATACAGATCAATGGAACAGGATAGAAAGGCCAAAGATAAACCCATGCACATATGGTCCCCTTATCTTTGAGAAAGGAGGCAAGAATATACAATGGAGAAAAGACAGCCTCTTTGATAAGTGGTGCTGGGAAAACTGCACAGCTACGTGTAAAGGAATGAAAATAGAACACTCCCTAACACCATACACAAAAATAAACTCAAAATGGATTAACGACCTAAATGTAAGGCCAGACACTATCAAACTCTTAGAGAAAAACACAGGCAGAACACTCTATGACATAAATCACAGCAAGATCCTTTTTGACCCATCTCCTAGAGAAAGGGAAATAAAAACAAAAATAAACCTAATCAAATCTAAAAGCTTTTGCACAGCAATGGAAACCATAAGCAAGAGGAAAAGAGAACCCCCAGAAAGGCAGAAAAAATTTGCAAACAAAGCAACTGACAGAGGATTAATCTCCAAAATATACAAGCAGCTCATGCAGCTCAATATCAAAAACACAAACAACCCAATCCAAAAATGGGTAGAAGACCTAAACTGACATTTCTCCAAAGAAGATATACAAATGGCCAACAAACACATGAAAGGATGTTCAACATTGTTAATCATTAGAGAAATGCAAATCAAAACTACAATGAGGTATCACCTCATACCAGTCAGAACGGCCATCATCAAAAAATCTACAAACAATTAATGCTGGAGAGGGTGTGGAGAAAAGGGAACCCTACTGCACTGCTGGTGGGAATGTAAATTGATACAGCCCCTATGGAGAACAGTATGGAGGTTCCTTAAGAAACTGACAATAGAACTACCATACGACCCAGCAATCCCACTACTGGGCATATATCCTGAGAAAACTATAATTCAAAAAGAGTCATGTACCACAATGCTCATTGAAGCTCTATTTACAATAGGCAGGACATGGAAGCAACCTAAGTGTCCATCGACAGATGAATGGATAAAGAAGAAGTGGCACATATATACAATGGAATATTACTCAGCCATAAAAAGAAACGAAATTGAGCTATTTGCAGTGAGGTGAATGGACCTAGAGACTGTCATACAGAGTGAAGTAAGTCAGAAAGAGAAAAACAAATACCATATGCTAACACATATATATGGAATCTAAAGAAAAAAAAAACGTTGTGAAGAACCTAGGGGTAGGACAGGAATGAAGACGCAGACATAGAGAATGGACTTGAGGACATGGGGAGGGGGACGGGTAAACTGGGTCGAAGTGCGAGAGTGGCATGGACATATATACACTACCAAATGTAAAACAGCTAGTTAGTAGGAAGCAGCCACATAGCACAGCAAGATCAGCTAGGTGCTTTGTATCCATCTAGAGGGTGGGATAGGGAGGGTGGGAGGGAGACACAAGAGGGAGGGGATATGGGGATATATGTATACATATAGCTGATGCACTTTATCATACAGCAGTAACTAACACAACACTGTAAAGCAATTATACTCCAATAAAGGTGTTAAATAAATAAATAAATAATGACTAGGTTTTAAAGATTTGGGAGAGTGATTATTTTTAAACTGAGGACAGTATAGAAGCTGAACAAATGATGTTAGGAATGGTTAAATGCTACTACTATGCTCTGCATTCCTAAAGTTGCTCTGTGGTGTAGTTCCTACCTAGTGAAAGAAAACTTTTAATATATATGCTCTGAAAGTACCAGCATGCATCATAACACCTGGTAATTTCCTCCTTTTCCTGATCCAAAAGAAATCAAACATACATTTGGAAAACTTATTTCTCTATATTAATTTCTGTTTACTTGTAATCAGTTTATATGAGATTAGTACAGCACCTTCCATTCTATGGGTGCTCAGTGTTTGTTGACGGAAGAATCAAATATTAGCCTTCTGAAAATACTTCAGTCCTTATGGATGTTAACTTGGTCTGCATTTTATACCTGATATCGACCTGTCACCAAACAACAAAAATTTACATTTTGAAGGACTGAAATTCACTCTAAAAACAAAGTCTAACACAAATGTCAGTACTTAGGACTCCTCCCTTTGACTAGCTTGGTCATCTTCTAATCTGCTCTCTTCAATTCAAAAGAAAGTCCAGAAAACAATCTGCCTTTCACTTGTCAGCAAGGTACTTACAATCACATGAAGGAATAAAGAGCAATTTGCTAATACTGCCTTGCACAGGAGCTCAGAAGAATCCTTATCCTTCAGTAATTTGTAGGTAAAAGACAATTCAGCAACCAATACTGTTCTAAAAATGAATATGAGTTAAAATTTTTCAACATTAGCTAACAAAATTAGATTTGTAATACAGTTCTCTCTTTTCGGCTTGACAAAGAGAATAAAGTATGGATTCTTGGTTTGTTGCTCAGAATCTTCATTTAAATTCTCTCCCAGCGAAGTTCGCTGGGAGAGTACTCACCAGAGCCCATGGATGAGAAAGGAGACAAGAAAATAGATGGAGTCTGACTGAATTATTTTGGTTTTACTCTCTAATCATGCCTTCCCTTTTTCCACTATTATTTACTTCCCTACAGGAACACATTTATCACAAGTGACGTCTGCAGTTGTTGTCTATTTCTGTTCTTTTCTTTGATGAACTCATTAATTTGCATTGTTTCAACTATCACCTCAATATCTCTAGCCCTGGGCTGCTTCCTGAGCTTGTCTTGCATTTTGTATTATGAGCCACTTGATGTTCCACTGGCACCTCAAACTTAACATGCCCGAAACCAAAATTTTCATCTTCCCAAACAAGACTTCCTGACTTACTACCTACTTCTGTTAAAGGCATTATCATTCTCTCATCCTTGGCATCATCTTTGAATCCTATTCTGTTTTTTACTTTTAATATCTCATCCATTGCTAAGTCTTGTTGATTCTACCTTCCTTAATTCACAATATCCCTGGCATCTCTTCTCTCCATATTACCATCTCTATCATCCCGCTCCAGTACAAACTACTATTACTTCTCATCTAGGCTATTACATTAGCCTCCTAACTGGCTGGTAAGTGTTTGCTGAATGAATGCATGAAATGAAAATGAATGAATGGTATCCCTACTTTAGGTCTCTCACCACCCTAATTCATCTTATACAACAGTCAAATTAATTCCCTAAAGTACAGCTCTAACCTTATTACTCTTCTACTCAAAATAGAGGTTCCTACTTCCAACATGATTAAATAAATTTTACAGTTTTACAGTTAAGGTATTTCACAGTAGGAATTCTATTTATCTTTCCAAGATTACTTCTAATTCCTCTGAAACATTATCTCTTCATTAGAGCAAAACTGGACTACTCACTTCTCCACTCACACTATATGATCTCTCTCATCTTGTCCATGTTATTCCTATACCTGTAACAATCCTACTCATCAATCCAGGCCTATCTCAGACATCACCTCCTCTGTGAAACCTTTCCTGACTCCCCATATTGGTGGTTCTTTCCTTTGAAGCCCTCCAATACTTGAATGGTACTTATTTTCAATCATTTGTGACCTATGTTGTATTATGACAATAAGTAAAACTTGTCTTATCCTTATAATTTGAGAAAAAAATGTGCTTTACTCATATTTGAACACCCTGCAGGGCCAAGAACCATACTTGTATGACAAGTTCTCAGCAAATATTTTTAGGATAGGGTAAAGAATGAGTAAATAAAAGGGAACACACAGGACACAGAGAAGAAATAAGTGATAAGAACTGGGTTCTAAAACAATGTATTAACCCTTATACATAGAATGATAACCAAATTATAGCCAAATCTCATTTATACTTTTGAGCAGACATTTTTTTGTACCATATTTCTGATGGAAATCCAAATCTATTTTTATTTTAACACGTATATAATGTTTTACTATGTGCCAGGTATTGTTCTAAGTCTTTTATATGTTAATTTATTTAATTCTTATGACAACCCTATTTTACCTTATTTTACAAATTGGGAAACCAAGGAATGGACAGTAAGCAATTTACCCAAGGTTACAAGGTTAGTAAGAGGCAGAGCCCAGGAAGCCTGACTTGAGACTATAATATGTACTATGACTATATATTGTACCTAAAGATAATAGAATTCACTGACTTTAAAATCTGAATAAATTGAAAGGAGTTCTTCTTGAAAGCCCAGAATCATTATCATAACTTTGCCTTATTAAAATGTGTTACAGTATAGTGATGAACTGAGGAGGCTGCTAAGATGTAGAGGGTCCCTATACTGAATGTACCAAAATGCCCAGCTTTTCGGCTTTTGGGTTTTTTTAAGTTTTTCTGTTTTATTTTTCCCTTCATGTCACACTGCTGTTTACTATTAACGTACCTAAAATGTCTTCATCCTCTTTTCAATTTACTAGGAACTGAAAACTAAGCTTACCAGAAATATGTATTAAATAAAAGCCAGCAGGACTCTGAGGAGCTTCTTTTACAAGTTCCTTATGCTTTGTTACAACCCACGATCCTGTATCTTACACTGGTTTCAGGAAGAATTCCATTAGGTTGAGGCTGTTATAAGTCTGATACATAGATAAATCAGGCATTATCATATAATTTCTGCTGACTGAATATAAGAGTTACATAAATGAGGGCCCTAAATGTTGACAATACTCCCCAAAGTGACTTATATCAGCCTAACTTTCTTTACTAGAAAATGTCATAGTATTTCCTAGTTATAGCAACAAACAATACATAATTTCTCTTATTCTTACCTTTGCTCCACCCAAAAATCCCAAGGAAATGGCAACCCTAGCTCGTAGATCTGGCCTGTCTCTGGGCCACACATAAGAGAGCATTGCTTTTATGATTTTCTGAGTATCAACATCTTTTAACTGTTGAAAGAGAGAACAAAAGCAGTGAGTAACATGTCATTTCAAAAATAAATATAGTTCAATAGTGTAGAATTATGTAAATATTTGAGGAAAATACGAAAACATTACAAACATAACTTTTATTCTGAATCTAAGGTCAATATCTTTTAAACTCAAACTATTTCAATAGTTTTTTAAAAGCTACTTATTTCTCTAAATTTCTTACTTTCAGCTATAGCCATCCTCATATTGTCAAAAAGTTATCCATACATTTATTTGAAGTTATCTATATATTTATTTCTTATCTATTAAGCTATCAAAATATTACATAAAATTTAAGAAATATTTCCATATTTCCATCTTTGTGGTGAAAATCTTTACATACGTTGGCCTCTTTATCAGTATGTTTATGTAAGATATTTTGGAACCCTACGTCCATCCTCATGACAGAGCACAGTTACAATACAGTGTTTAGGAAAGTATGAGTCTTGGCATTGACTATATAGAACAGAAGCTGGGTTGTTAAAAATTTCAACAAAAACATAACTTGCCAGTCATACTTAATCTGACTTAAATCTACCGTACATTTTTCTTTTTCCCAAGTTCCCGAGGCAACATTCCCATTAAATCTTTTTGTTTTAGTTTCAGCTTTTAGAAACAGAATATTAAGAATGAAACCTACACTTTCCAAAGCCAAAATATGTACACACATTCCCAAACTACTATATTATTTTAGTTGTTGAAATAATCCCCATTTTAAAAATTGAAGTATCTGGGCTTCCCTGGTGGTGCAGTGGTTGAGAGTCTGCCTGCCTATGCAGGAGACATGGGTTCGAGCCCTGTCCGGGAAGATCCCAGACGCCACAGAGCAACTAAGCCCGTGTGCCACAACTACTGAGCCTGCACTCTAGAGCCCTCAAGCCACAACTGCTGAAGCCATGTGCCTAGAGCCCATGCTCTGCAACAAGAGAAGCCACAGCAATGAGCCCACGCATCACAACGAAGAGTAGCCCCCGCTCACTGCAACTAGAGAAAAGCCCGCGTGCAGCAACGAAGACCCAGTGCAGCCAAAAATAAATTAATAAATAAATGTATTTTAAAAATTGAAGTATCTAATCAATTTCTGTAAAAGGTATTAAAAAATAAGAAGAAAGTTAATGCTCATTGTTGGTGAAGGTATATGGAAATAGGTACTCTAATACACTGCTAATGGGACAGTGCACCGAAATAATCTTTCTGGAAAGCAATGTGATATCTGCCATAAGCTTTTAAAATAATTCTGCCCTTTGCGTTGAGAATTCCACTTCTGGGAACTTAATGCTTTAAAAAAATATATAAATATTCTCCAAGTTGAATCAATTTTACTTCCTAAAAATCTCTTGAATTTGTCTACTTCTTTCTGTTTCCACCACAAACGTAATCCAAGCTATCATCTTTCTCACATAAACCACTGCAACAATCTCCTAACTGATCTCCTTGCATCCGCTCTGCTCCTGGTCTGATTAGTTCAGCCTGCAATCAGATATTACTCAGTTTAAAATCCTTCAATGCATATAATATGCATAAAATAGATAACTAATAAGAACCTGTTGTATAAAAAAATAAATAAAATTCAAAAATAAAGCATTGCTAAATATATATATATATATACACACACACACACACACACACATGGCCCTAAATATAAAAAGATGCTCAACTTTACTCATACAAATAAAAAGTGCAAATTAAAACAACTCTGATATATTTTTTATCTGATCAGATTAGCAAAGATAATACTTTGTTTTGGTAAAATTGTTGAGATGGGCACTCCTAAATATTTGTTTTTATATTCAAAGATCATCTCTGGAAAGATACCAAAGAAATTGGTAATAATGTTTGCCTCTGGGAGGGGGAACAGGGTAGGGGGAAGATTTTTTTTTAAATTCTGTATCCTTTTGTTCCTTTTGAATTTTGAACCATGTGAATGTGTTACCTTTTTAAAAAATTAATAAAATTTTAATTAATAAAAAATATAAATTGAAGTAAACAAACAGAAAAACCCTTCAGTGGCATCCTATCACTCCTAGGATAAAGATCAAAGTCCATACCATGGCTTATGAGGCTCTGCTTGCCCTGGCCTCTAGCTTCCTCTCTCGTCATGTCTTATACTACTGCTTTCAGTGTTCACGCCACACTACCTTTCTTTCAGCTCCTCAAATAGACTATAATCCCTCCTGCCACAAGGCCTTTGCACAATACCTTTCACTTTGTCTGGAATAATCTCTCTCTCTGAAACACCAACCTGCCCTCAACTTCTTCCAATTAGTTAACCGCCAGCTCAAGCAGCACTTCCTCAATGAGGTCTTCCCTAACCCCAGTCAGGATCCTTGGCTATATTCTCTCACAGAACAGTATTCCTTTTCTTTCAGAGAATCCATTTCAGTTATAAACTACATATTCAACAATGTGATTATCTGATTAACAACTGCTCTTCTGCTAGAATTTAAATTCCACATGAGTAGTAACTTTGTGTTTTGTGCTCACTGTTGTAACCCAATACTAAACACAATGGCTGACACACAGTAAAGGTACTCAACGAATAACGAATATTTATTGAATAAAGGGATGAAAAATTTAGCCATAAGGATGTTCATTCCCATGCTGTTTTAATAGGGGAAAAATTGGGTTTAGGCTAAATGATCAACAGTGGAGAATCATGTAAACAAGTTACAGTGAATGCATACAGCAAAATATAGCCATTCAGAAATATATGCAGTGACACAGAAACATGTTAAGTGAAAAAAGCAGAGTACAAAACATTTTTTGTGGAAAAAAATGTTATGTGTGTATGAGTTTACACATGCATACAAATGGATCTGGAAAGCAATACCCCCAAAGTGTTAACATCAGTAGCTGTGAATAGATGGAATCATTGATGATTTTTTATATTTTTTGCTTTCTTGTTTTCTGTAGTTCACATATAATAAGAAGAAAATTTAATTCATTTTGGGGGGAAAGTTAGACAATTTCAAGTAGATTTGCACAGCAAAGAATGGGGGGAAACTGTCAACATATAAGAAATCCAGGACAACACATTATATTATACAGGGTAGCTTTATATTATAGTTATTTCATCCAAGACTCAGCAAACTATTTTCTAGTCTCTTTTATTCAGTTTATTGAGTAAACAGTAACAGAAATAAAACTGTTCATATTGTACTGAAAACAGGACTACCTTCTTGAGCTGGTTTAAATACACTGGATTGCAAAAACATGAAATGCTGAAAGTATAGCTCTTAATGCTTTATTTTATACACACATACACTCACACATATGAGCTCTCATAACTGGTAGGGTATTTTAAAAAAGGGAATAAAGCTGTAATTTTAAAATTCACTTTTCCAATTGAACTAATACTAAACATATAATTTGATGTGTTATAACACAAACTGCAACATTTCAACTACTTCCCCATTTCACAAGTTTTATCTGTCTTATTTTTCTTGAGGGAATAATAGCAAAAAGGCCCTGTTTCCACATATCTTTAGAAACACTCTCTCTTGTCAAAAACCTTCTACAACACACCCCAAAATTTCTTCAATAAGGACACAGAGAAGTTATGACTAAGAGCAAAAAAATTATTCTAGTTGGCTTAATAGCGCATAAAATGTCACCACCTCATTTAACAAAATGGGTTCTAAAGTTGTGTAATCGTGCATTATGAGTCCATTAGGCTGTAAAGTACATGTCTTTCAGTTATAGTTTGGATAAACTACAAAGTTTGAAAAATAACGTCTTTTTTAAAGAGCAGGCCAAATCAAGAGGCATTTCAGAGGCTGAGGCACATTTTTAAAGTATTTTAAACCAACTTATTCTTGCTGCACAAGAGTAAAATAAAATTGAAGGCCTCAATACAGATCCTGAAAGATAATATACCCCCTTTCAAAATCACCACAGTTAATTCATACTGGACACCCAATGGTAATCCTGAAAGACAAAAGATTTATCTAAAGCTGAAAAGAGACCAGTTGCAGCTTAAGGCTGAATCAGATATCATCTTCACATCAACTCATCTTTCCATTTCAGGCTGAGCAATACAAATAGCATATACACCATTTTAAGATCACATTCTTAAAGAAAAGGTGAGAAACGTAGGAAATGATCAAGGGGGATGACAAGAAATTGAATTATTTGAAAACACTATGTAAGGAGTAATTATATTATAGTATAGGGGGAAAAAAACCCAATGATTTAAGAAAAGAAAGTTCTTTCTCAAGGGTCAAAATCCCTGAAGTAATCAACGGTTGATATCATAGTAGTTTTTCTTTAAGCCTTGCTTACACATAAACAGAAAATATGAAATTTTATGAAATTCTTTAACTTTTATAATTTTCACAGTACATAGAATTTAGAAGTTGTTTTAAAAACATAACTGTGATTACTACATCATGATAACAAAAGTTCTCTAAAATGAACACTATAGAAATATTAAAAAGCCTGTAAAAGTAGGAGTCAATCTACTTTCCTCCTCTGCTATCATATACAATGTGGCCTTCTTGCTGTAGCTAGATAGCCTCAAGTTCAAAACATGAAACTGATATTTTAAGCCCCATTACACTGTAAAACTACTACTACGTTAGTATGAGGAATAAAAGTTTTTAGAAAGGTCTCAACTATATACTGGAATTAGCTAGCCATAATAAAGGAAAGCAATTAGATTCATAATAAAAACACAAGAGTAACAAAAGAAGGAATTCAAATTGGCTCACTAAGATCTTTGAATGATAACAAAATTGTACTGAATTTTTTTCCCCCTAGAAATGAGTTTGGAAGAAAAGGTTTGGAGACATCAGAGAGCTATCAAAGAAGAGATGAAAGTAAGTGAAAACAAGCTGGACAAAAAGAAAACAGCAGGTACCAAAGAAGAAACTTGCTTGATACTAGAAACAATGCTCAATAAATATTTATTCAATTAATGAATTAACTATTCTTAAGCACATGAGGACAAGTTCCAGGAGGAACACCTAAATGCTCGATTTATTAAGTCATCACAACTTTTCATGGATTTTTAAATATTTATTTATTTGGTATTAATATGTAGCTTAATAAGCTTTATGAGGCTGGGCAGGTAAGAAAAAATAATGAAAGGAATATCTACTTGTACACAGGGAGCTGAAACAGCACAGTAGGCCAAAAACAAACATGAAAGTAACACTGGAAGTACCTGACCCAATAGTGTATAACTGGAAAGCCACAAACTGTACTGCTTATATGCAGCACTGCTCAATTTAACAGCATGACCTGAGGGAAAGATGCAGTTGCTCATAGTCATAAGTACTCTAAGTGAATACCTATAGCTAATAACCATGTGGACAGGGCACAAAAAGGACAAGTAAAAAATTAAAACACACCTGGAGCAGCTCACCTGGTAGAATTCTCAGATATTACAGATAACTGTATATTGATAAACTGAATACATTTTGCTTCTCAAGTCAGTGATTTCATATTTCTCACCAGAAAAGGCTGTTTAGCACTGAAGCAAGAACAATTTTTTCTACCAAAAGTCCACTCATTTCACTGGGCTTCGATAGGAAAATGAAAGAGTAAGAAAAAAAAAGATTTTTGATAAAGGTAGCAGAATCACCTTTTCTGGCAAGGTGAATTTATATAAGAATTCTGGTTTTAGAGACATTCTAAACTTCACTAGCAAGAAATGTTCTAACTCACAGAATCAAGGGATTGGTTTAGAAGGAAACTACTTGGGGGCAAAACTTATGGAGAGGAAGAAAATAAATATACCAAAAAATTTTGGATGCTATTTGTTTTGTATAAATGTGGGCTATAGGCTGAATGTTTTCTCTCTAAAGAACTAATTTAGCAGAGACTTTGGAAATGACCACAATTTCAAGGATACGCAAGCCATCCAAAGAACTGTCTCTTCAATCCAAGCTAAAGATAACTAACTGCAATTAAAGGAATAATTTTAACCACTACTTCAATACTGTTAGGGATAACAGTGGCTTGATAAAAGCTAGGTCAAAAGATAAGAAATCTCAGTAGATATCTAATGGAAAAATCTAGAAAGTAAGTGAAAAACTTTTCCCACATTATTGGGGATATAAGCATATGAGTTTGTGGGTGGGAGAGGAAAGATATATTAATTGTCAGGAAAAGCTTTACAATTATTGTTGCTTTCTCTGTACTTCGAAGTTTGTTTTCTAAGCTCTGTTGGTCTGAAACTGCAATGAAGAGCTTACCTGGCAGCGAAAAGGCCCTCGGAAAAAAATGGCTTATTCTATATATGAGATGGATTTGAACCCAACAGTCAATTTAATAATTTATAATTTAAAAAACTACCAAGTTGACTGATATTTGCATTGGCCACTCAGTGAATTCTCTATCTCAAAGGGAAGTCAATTTGAGAAATCAAATAAAGATCATAAGGCTGCTTGATGATGGATGTAATCAGAGCTGAAAAATGGCCTCTCCATGTCATACAGGTATTCTTGTCCACTGGTCTGTGTGTCCATTCATTTTAACAAGCCTGGAGGCTTATTATTCCATTTTCTCTCCAATCCTCCATTTTTTAATACGCTAAGTTGCTGTTTCACTTCTTTGATTATATCAATATTTATATCAAAGCCTCTGATTGCTCTAGTAAATGCTAATCTCTCTTTCAATACTACTAGCTTCTGGCAATATCTAATCAATAAGGATATGTTTCTAACATTAAAAAAAGAACATGTCAAGCAAAGTCCAGGAAGCAGTCCTTATATTAAGCTCTGCATTATTCGTGTTTTTATTATGAGCACAGGATTACCTAAATTTACTAACAGATGCTTCTCCCAAAGAGGCACATAATAAAGTTTAAATGCAGGAGCAAAGTTCCAAAATCCTTTAAAAATCTGAAGATTCTATTATAAAACAAGTAAGACTTTAATTCATCTATTTTAACAACAGGAGCTTCCAAATATTGAAACTGCCACTCTTTTTTCACAACCCCTTTACTATAGCCACATTGGATAAACAAATGATTTAAATACCTTCTGAGTAGCATTATTAATGCTTAAGAACATACAAGTAGAAATGCATAGAAAGTGAAGTGGTAAAAGTTTCAGTTGGTTATAAGGTAAAATCTATAACTTGTCAGTGATAAAACTTCTACATGGTAGTTTAGATATTCTGCCATCTAAACTGTTAAGTTTCTCAACAGCAGGGACTGTGTCTTGCTCATTACTGTATCTCCATTTACTTAACATAGAGTTATGCACAACGCAGGTATTCAATAATACATACTTTTAAAATGAATGGACAACAGCAGAGTATAGGACTTAACAATCTCACATTACAGTAACAGCAGCTAATATTTACTGCCTACTGTGTGACAGGCACTATTCAAGAGCTTTGCATGGTGTGAGGAGTTAACTCATTCAAATCCCCTTTGCTATGATTATCAGCCCCATTTTAAAGATGAAGAAACTGATACATACAGAGATTAAGTATCTTGCTCATGGTCATTCCAGTAGGAAATGATGGAGCCAAGATTCAAATCTAGGCAGTCTGGCTCCAGAGCTCAGGCTTTTAACTTCAACTCCATATTGCCTCTTTTCTGGTGTAGCCTTCATGCTCTAGTATCCTATGATTCTTTTTAGCTAATGAGGCTAAAGTAACACAAAGATGGCAGCGAACAAACGATAAAGAAGAGATCAAATATAAAGATTTACAATGATTTTTGCTTTGTTTTTATTTTACTGGAGAATAAAGAATCTAACTTGAAGTTTATATTGCTTGAGTCTAAGACTGCTTTTCCTGTATTAGTCAACATATTTTTGGTCTGTTTAGAGCATTACTTATAAACTATCCTTAAGAGGCCTTCGTGACAATCCTGAAAGCTGACAAATATCATGCTAACGATATATCATGCCATATCCATATATCCATAATATATGGATAAACAAATTTCAGTATTTGTATTAATTGTTAAAAATTCTATTTTATAATACTTTGTTGTTTCTAAAGACAACCAGGACAAATGTTAATATATAAAAATGGGATAGAAACATGAATGTGATGTGTTTTGAGTTCTGTGAAAGAAGCTACATGGGGGATTAAAGAAACAGGGAGAAAAGCACTGGAAAGGTTTTCTTACCAATCACCTCGCACCAATAAAATAAAATTTATTTATCTCTCTACAATTTAGAGAGCACTTTTACATAAAATTTGTTCACTTGCCAATAAACCTGAAAATATCATTTCTACTTTGAGATACCATGCATATACTGGTTGGGTGAAGTTAGAGGAAGATAATAAAGGCAAGCTTAGAGAAAGAGGACCAGATGGAGAATTGTATAACAGTATTCCAATGACAGTTTCACTCACTTAGAAAAAGTGTAGTGCAATTAAATCTTTTGATTTCAGTGGCCCTACTGTTTAGCTTGTCTGTATAATGATAATGATAAAGAATATGGATAATTAAATAAATGGATCAGGTAAATGGAGGATTTACCATGAAGCTAGGGGACATTCTAGAATCTTTTTAAACCAAGAGTATAGAAGGGAAAACATTAACCTTAACACATATACATTACTTGTAAGAGCTAAATGTAATTTATCTATATATAATGCTAGATTATATAACAAATAACCACAACCAATGCTATTTAAAATAAAGAACTAAAATATTTAGGTTGGTAACTAACTTTTCTTCTTTTTTAGTCAATCACGATATTTTTTGTCTTAAGCTTGAGAAAATCTCATCTATATAACCACGGTCAATTCATATGGTTTTGTATTAGAAAACCTGCAGTTACATGAGTCAATCAAAATATTCTGTAATATAACAATCTTTAATATATCTATCTTCCAATCAGCTATAAGAATTTCCAGGTACTTGTTATTGTCTCTTACCCCTTCTTTCGGGTCTGTGTGGAGTCCTCCTCCTGCGTGACCATGCCAACATGTCCTCTTTTCTATCAGTGGCCATACCTGAAGAACCTAGTTGAAGATGATACCAAGCCATCCATTAGCTATTCAAGAATTTCAGATCTTTGAAAATCTGATCTAATGTATGTCCCCCCCCCAACAAATTCAGAGGCACACCTTTGAGCCTAGCATAACTAAGTAAAACACCTTCATAATAAACTTACAGATACATTTATACAAAGAATATTGAGATATAACAAATTTTTCATAGTTACTTTCTCTAAATAGTTTTTGAAATTAATGTTTAAAAGATTTAACTTGTAATATACTTCTATTTGACTTATACCAGCTTTCTTACCGTCATTTGCTACTAAGGTACTGTGTAGCCCGTAACTCTATCATTGGCAAGTATATAATACAGTTAATTAATTCTATCCCACCTGCTTTCCATGTGTATAACATTTTTGCTTTACAATTTAATATAGTTGATCTTACATAACTGATTCTTTTTCTTATTATTCTGGCTTACAAATATATATATTTAGAAACAAAGTACAATTTACTTCTTCACAGTCTATCTTATGCTAGAGTAATCTGCATACATGTTTTGTCTTTACTACTATATGGTAAATTCTTAAGATTAGGGACAGTCTCTTTTATCCTTGTATCTCCCATGGCCCATACCACAGTGTCTTGTACATGGGCTTGTTGAATTAGCTTATAAAACAAAGCTATCTATAAATTTCCCAACTAGTCTTGAAAATATGCAAATATCTTGCCTATTATAATTTTTTAAAGGCCCTAGATTACTGCTCAGGTTAGAAAAATATAAAAAGTAAATCATTTGAGAAAATATAATAGTTGAAAAGATAGCAAAGATTAGGCTTAAAATTTAGGCTTACTAATTTTAAAGTGTTTCCTCAAAAAATTACTTAACTACATGGATATAATAATGCTTCTTCAGTAGCCATAATAATCCATAATTAATGAACAAGGGCATAGTTTTTTACAAACACAAACGTGTATCAATACTGAATCCTAAGTGTTATCAGCTCTGGACCAAGCTATGAAAATGGAATTACAGAAAGCAAAAGTGCCTTCTTGTTCTCACCAGTTGAGACCCAAAAACATAACTGCCATAAATGGGTTACTGATTTTTGGATCAACAATCTTAAAGCATGTTGAAAGGGAAAACATCGAAAGGTAATATTCAGTGTGACAATGTCACTTTGTGACATTTTTTCCCTCTAAAAGACTGAGCAATGTTACATTAAGGGGTCTAGTAAATAACACACAAGATAATGAGGTCTTCAAAACAGCAAAAGATTAAAATATAAATATACAGTGGTGTTATAAACAATGAGAAGATGGAGCACCTTAACTTAAAATTTTAATTAAATAATGGAAAATCTAATTCATTTCTACAGCTTCTGCGTAAATTAGAACAATGCTTTGTACCTTAACGGCAAATAATTGTTAATCAAAAAGAAAAAATAAAGGAAGTACTCAGGACTTAGACTGTCTTCTAATTTTCTAGTCTTTCTATCTTGGAGATTTATTTGTCTCATTTTAAAGCACTGAGAATTTTTAAAGGCGTCTTTCACTTACATTAGCAATGAAAAATAACCCTCATCAACATGTAAACTCACATGACTTTACCCCACAGGCTCTAATAAGCTTACAGTCCCTTGATATTCTGATATTTGAACATCTTCTAAGGTAAAGAAACTTTAATCACTTGAAAAATGTACAGCATTCCATATATCACATACAAATTACCAGGATAAATTTAAGCGTAAACAAGCTGCCATTACATTTATAAAAGCTTTCTAAAAACATTACTCTAGTTGGCATTGATCTCAAGAGATTCAGACAGATTTCTTCAGGAGAAGAAAAATATCAAGATTTCTTTCTCCATTTCCAGTAGCAAAAACATATCTTCTTATTCATCTTGCCAGTACTTAGAAAAAAAACAAAAAGGGAAATTATTTGGAAAATATAAAATATGTAGTATAAACTGGAAAATGCTCCAAGGGCTTACACCTTTTTCCTAGCTATATGTAGAAGTGTCTGCTTCATCTTACCCTTGTAGCGTCTAATAACTGTCTTGAATTGCCTTTTCCTAGTCTCTGCCATGTGGTATGTCTTAATGACTCTGAGATCTGCAGAAGAGAAGAAAAAAGAGGGAAGAAGTTTCAGAGTGGACAGTTAATGTTCATAGATTTATTGTCCATAAACATACATAAAAGTAAAACCATAGCCAATATTAGAAAGATGGTTATGTTTCTAATACATACCTAAAAAGGTAAAAATTAAATGTGTGGTCCAGATATAAAGTAAATTATATTACCCATTAAAAGTGTCAAATTGTACTTTCTTTCTGCCCTCTTTCTCTCTAGGTTTCTCTTTGTTTCTGAAGGCCTCCTATGAAGTTTTTAACCCCATTGCTTTCTTAAATGGCTTCTATGCACTTTTCAAACACTCCTCTCTTTACTGTATTTTATTATGTTCTACCTTGTGTGTGCTCCCTCTTTAGTCTTAATGTGAATGCTAAATTTAGACACTGGTCACAAAATCACTTTTGCCAAGGTTTGTAACCAGGTGATGGATTCTTGGGCCAATTTTTTGTCTTGATAATATTCCAGAAGTGGAGTTGAAAGAAAGCAGAATAAAAAATAGACATCTGTAGAATGGACACACATCCTTCTAAAATGCACCATCAATTTAGTGAAGAAAAATTTGCTTCTTAGGTCAAGAATCTCTCAAAAGGCAGGTAGTACTTAGGTTTTTGCTAAGCTATACATGAGTTGTACAAATGGATTAATGTCATTATATAAAAGTCAATGTTGTATACTGCAAAAGAGCAAAAATTAAATCAACCAAAAAACAACCTCCATACACACAAAAAAGCTAACCAAATTACTGAGAAAATTAACTCATTTGTTTTCTAGAATGTAATTAATGGTAGCGGTTTCTGTTTATATATACTTGTAAATACATAAGGCATTCCTCAATTATAAAAATTTCAAAAATACTAATAGCTATTTGCACACTGTCTTGCCAAACCCAACCTCCTACAACATGCCATGTACCCTCAAACTTCTATAAGCCTTCTACTGTCAATGATAGCTTTCTGGTGCTTAACTCAATTGTTTCCCTCACTGCCTTTCACCCTATTCAGACCTCATACAAGCTTTACTCCCTCATTTTCCTATTTTTCATAAGCCCCCAGTTCAAGTAACTATATTTCAAGCAAGATCTCGCATATGTCTGCACATGTATATGCAATTTAACCTTCTTTGCCTTTCAAAATTTACCCAGTTATCTCACAATGACTATCCACCTGCTTTATTCTCTCTCGAAACGTTGCCTACATATGGCCAATAGGTAAAAGATAAATGTTGGTGACACACTTAAATTAACAGCAAAAACATACTTTCTAAAATGATATTGGTCAAAATAAAGGTAATTTATCAAAAAATCTAAGCCCTTGAAAGTACCCATAAAACCCCTTCAAAATTTCTAGCTATCTCTTTATCCTTCTCTAATCAAACCATGTTTCCCTTATGCATCAGGATTCAAGGTAAATAATTTTTAAATGTTCACATTCAAACTGAACTTCTATTACTAAGATAGCATTGTAAAATTATGAACTATATCAAGCATATAAAAAGTTCAGGAAACAATATAATGAACACAATATGTATTCACTACCCCACCTAAGAAATAACAGGTAAAAAGAAAGCCCCTGACATGCTCCTCTACAATGCCATCTCCTTCGTGTTCCCCAGAGAAAATCAACATTGATTATTTAAAACATCTTTCATTGCAAAAGCAAAAACAAAAACAACAGTCACATAATGTGTTAATTCCTTTTGAGGGCTAGTCCCACCACTAATTAAAATATTGTTTCTATGGAAAAAAAATGTTCTGATTTCTAAACAACAGACTTACAAACACTTCTGAAACACAATATATTTGTAAGTTAGGGATTAACTCTACTTTTTAAAACTCTGAAGGAAGGGGTTTATAGCAAAAACAACAACAACAAAAAAACTTAAATGGAGGAGGGCAACAATGGAAAACAAGATGATTAATTCTTTGAAACTTGATTTGAAAATTAGAGGGTTGGCCTAGATGCTCTCTAAGGTCCCTTTCAACTCTAAAATTCTGTGATTTTTATGGAATGAAATGAAAATGCTGCAGTTACTAATTGGATTTTAAAAATCTTAATTGAGAAGCTTGTGTTTATTTCTTCAATAAATCTAGCCTCTGAATTTATTTATAACACCATCCCTCCAAAGACACACACAGAAATAAAACATATATTACTGAAAATAACAGACATGACTACTGTTCAGATACCATACAAATGCAGTATTCTGAAAATGACAATCTGCCAGTCCATTTGAAAAGGCATGTAAGTTAAAACACTAGAGAGTCATTTTATTTATTTTTTTATTTTATTTTATTTTATTTTATTTTTTAACATCTTTATTGGGGTATAATTGCTTTACAATGGTGTGTTTATTTCTGCTTTATAACAAAGTGAATCAGTTATACATATACATATGTTCCCATATCTCTTCCCTCTTGTGTCTCCCTCCCTCCCACCCTCCCTATCCCACCCCTCCAGGCGGTCACAAAGCACCTAGCCGATATCCCTGTGCCATGCGGCTGCTTCCCACTAGCTATCTACCTTACACTAACAAACGTAAGAGAGTCATTTTATTTTACCTAAAAAAAGAAGAAATTCTGGAAGAACCTAAAAGTCATCTGTGGCATCCAGGCATAATAATGTATGCTCTTATCTAGAACAGAACTATCTGTCCACTAATTAATAAAAATATTAATCCTTGATAGACAACTGCATAGGCACAATATCTTGCTCTGTGTAAACATTCAATTATTATTTACAAAAATTTTATCAGCACTAAAACCATCAATCTAGCAGACAGAACTACCTCCACGTAAATGAGACTAAGATTCAAGCATCGGAGGCTAATAAAATCAAAACCTATTCCATTACAACTGCATTTTTCCTTTAAGGTAAAAATTCAATTTTACTAAAAATAATCCTATTAAATAACTCTTTAGTGATTATTAAATATGATTACATCCTTTTTTAGAATAGTTAGCTTTCATAATACAAGTTATATTCAGTGTTTATAACACTTGAAGAATTACCTAATAATAAACAGAGATTAAAGAGCAATTTATAAATTGTCAACCCATCAGGGATTTTGGAGTCAATTATATATTCTGCATTCCTGAGGCTTTGGAAACAGAACTAAGTTTACAATTATCCATCCATGTTGCATGTAATGCTTAACAGTATCAAACAGTCATGCATGAATATTGTTATCATCTGATCATTATAAACCTAAAACATTTAAAATTAAGCTCTTGATACATTTTTAAAGAGAAACTTATAATTTAAAATTACATTTAACTTACTTTAAAAGTTTAAAAGTCTGAAATAAATGTTATTTAAACTTGGTTTTCTTCCCAACTTCTTATAAACTAGCTGTAGGGGGAGGGGTATGGAGAAAAGAAGAGGAAGTAATGGGCGAGGTGTGGGGGGGACCTCAGGGGTAAGAGGGGGAGAGGCAGAGGAGAGAAAATGTTAGACTGACTTCTTAGATTTTGTAATTATATTTCTCAACTGTAAGTTGAAGGATAAAAGGATTTCCTTCATTGTGTTAGATATTCAATAAATGTGTGTTGAATGAATGAATAAATGAACAAATAGCTTAAGGATCCTGGGCAGCTCGCATCACCTAAGTATTCATTCATTAAACCACAAAACCATCAGGTTGAACTATATTGCTAAAAAATTTGATGCCTCCAGAACAGGGATTGGCTATTTTTTTTCTCTAAAGGGCCAGAAAGCAAATATTTTAGAGTTTGCAGGCACATAATCTGTGTCACAACTACTCAACTCTGTCACTGTGGCACAAAAACAGCCACAGTTGTTTCTGTGCCACACAAATGAATGAGTGTGGCTGTGCTCAAATAAAACTTTATTTACAGAGTTTCCCTGGTGGCGCAGTGGTTGAGAGTCCGCCTGCCGATGCAGGGGACACGGGTTCGTGCCCCGGTCCAGGAAGATCCCACATGCCCTGGAGTGGCTAGGCCTGTGAGCCATGGCCGCTGAGCCTGCGCGTCCGGAGCCTGTGCTCCGCAACGGGAGAGGCCACAACAGTGAGAGGCCCACGTACCACAAAAAACAAACAAACAAACAAACAAAAACAAAACAAAAAAAACTTATTTTACAGACACTGAAATTTGAATTCCATATTGTCATCTGTCACAAAAAAATTATTCTTCTTTTGATTGTTTTCCCAACCATTAACAAATGTAAAAAAAATTCTTAGCACAGAGGCCTTGCAAACATAGGTGGCATACTGAATTTGGCTCAATGGCCATAGACTGCTGATTCCTGCTCTAGATGATTTCTAAAATTCCCTACAGCCACCTCCTGCTCTGGATGATTTCTAAAATCCCTGCAGCCTCTAAGGATTCTGAGAACGCCATAGCAAAACAAAAGAAAACACCTCCACAAAAAAATCACCACCACCACCATCACAGAAAATCAACTCATGAACAAAAATTATCCACAGAAGTCCCCTCCTCCTAAACCAGTTTTCCTTTTATCTACCAAATTTTTACATCTCTGAGGGCATAACACCAGCAGCAAGGCCTATTTAGCAGTTTGTGCAAAAACTCTTCATAGTTTTTATGTTTGTTTAGGCAACTTCTGTGAAGAAAGTTTAGACCTTGTTCCCCATTCATATAAGAAACTCATTTATCATCACATTTTTGTCATCATGAAACCTGTGCTCTGCTTCATATGTTTCATCTAAGCGGTGTGAAATTCCATGCTGTTTACTAATAAAGTAACAAAGAGTTACAAGGCATTTGCCAAATTCAGGGCAATAAAAACTAATGACAATGTTAAAAAGTATTAAAAAAGAAAGGAGGTGGATGGACCTAGAGTCTGTCATACAGAGTGAAGTAAGTCAGAAAGAGAAAGACAAATACCATATGCTAACACATATATATGGAATTTAAGGAAACAAATGTCATGAAGAACCTAGGGGTGGGACGGGAATAAAGACACAGACCTACTGGAGAGTGGACTTGGGGATATGGGGAGGGGTAGGCTGTGACAGAATGAGAGAGTGGCATGGACATATGTACACTACCAAACGTAAAATAGATAGCTAGTGGGAAGCAGCCGCATAGCACAGGGAGATCAGCTCGGTGCTTTGTGACCACCTAGAGGGGTGGGATAGGGAGGATGGGAGGGAGGGAGACGCAAGAGGGAAGAGATATGGGAACATATGTATATGTATAACTGATTCACTGTGTTATAAAGCGGAAACTAACACACCATTGTAAAGCAATTATACTCCAATAAAGACGTAAAAAAAAAGAAAGAAAAACAACAACAAAAACCTTCAGAGGGTTTTCCTGGTAGCGCAGTGGTTGAGAGTCCGCCTGCTGATGCAGGGGACATGGGTTCGTGCCCTGGTCTGGGAAGATCCCACATGCCGCAGAGCGGCTGGGCCCGTGAGCCATGGCCGCTGAGCCTGTGCGTCCGGAGCCTGTGCTCTGCAACGGGAGAGACCACAACTGTGAGAGGCCCGCGTACGGCAAAAAAAAAAAAAAAAAAACCTTCGGAACCAATTCATTTTAAATCATGAAATTAGGGGGGGGAAACGCATAAAGAGAACCTTATCACACTAAGAGTAATTCACCAAGGGCATATTTTAGACAAATTTAATAGTGAATTATTTCACTGGGCTCGTTTATTAGAACTTTAGGAAATTGGTATGAATCTCTCAGTGCTTCTAAGATTCCTAGCCCTACTGTGTTTGTGCACAGAATGGAGACATTACCGTACATTTCACACTGCAGCTGGAATGCTGAGATAATGCGAAAGAAGTTGAGAAAGTAGAATTGGACCTATATTTTTGCTACTTTACAATTTCAACTTTCAGTCTTTATGTTTACTAATATGGAGGTGGAAGAAAACTCTCAAGCACATTTCTTAACTTTCAGTTCCATAGCTGGACCATTTGAATCAGTAGCAGACCTGCCACTTTGTTTAGTTATACTTTTCTGTTAAAGCTCTCATTTATGTTTGTTGCCTTTTACAGATGTATCAGATTGCCACTGATGACCAAATTACCTGGAAAATTACCCTAAACTCATACAAGATAGGATTTTCATTTACTTGGGTCATTCTGCAAGGCTCACTCACCTATGCAAGTCATATCCAAAATATTTTAGCTTTCTTTATATGCACTCCAAGAAAATCTAATAACAGGCAGTCCTTTGGTAGGAAATATGTGACATAATTTTTGCTTATTAACACAGGTACATACTGAAAGTACTGATATAAACATAAACTCAACTCCAGGGCTTACAAATGATACCTAATGAGTTCCTGCTGAGCACTAGATGGAAAAGGTATTTTGAAGAAGGTACTTGGTTTTGTGCATTTTAAATTCCTTTTGGCTTATCCATAGTCTCTTTCTAGCATGCTAAAAGTTAATTTCTGCTGCAGAGGTAGGTAAATACGCACATTTCAGGCTGATAGCAATGTGCCACTCCCCTCAACATGGGTAACTACTCTTTATCTCTTTGCTACCTTTGCTCTCTTCTTATGTGTTCGTAGATTTCTCTTTCTCTTCTGCCTTTTTTTTGTTAGTTTAGTACTGCTAATGGCACTCAAACCTGAGAAGGCTGCTAACCTCTACTTCATTATCTCCTCATGGTCTTATTGAACAGAGACAAGATATAGAACACAAATGTGTATTTCTGGTAACACAATTATTGTCCAAAACAATTGACTTAGTTTCTCAAATGAAAACAAAAGGAACCTTTTCAAAAGATATCGCACCCCTTCAAAAATATATACACAAAAATGTCTTAATTTTGCTGCCTCTCATTTATCTATATGAGCCCTGAAAACCTGTCAAGAGTTTTTTCTAAAAATATCCATTCTTCTTTTCAATTGCACTTTGAAATTCATAAGGTGACCATAATTCATACAATGACTAGAACAGTTGTTTTCAAATAATGCTGGGAAGAAACTTGACAGCTCTCTTAGAAGCACTTTACGAGCAGTATATTTTTCTAAATGCCTTCAAGAGAAGCACCTAGAGCCTTAAAGTCACTCTAAGAATGTTCCAAGAGTAAACAAACCTTGCTATAAACTGCCATATCAACCTTCCTAAATTGGATACACTGTTGCAATATAAAAAGGTTTTTAACTTACATAGTGCACACAACAAAAAATTTAAATGTGTTCCTCAAGTTTTAGGAGTTTATAGTCTAAAGCTAACAGATGCAGGCATAAATATCACAGCAAGGCAAATGCAAAGGTAAGATATATCTTGACGGCCTTCCTACCATCATCCACCCAAAAATACCATTCAATTTTAGCTCATCCCTGGAGATGCTTAGCCCAGAACAGAACAGCTGATTCACTGAAGGTCAGGGTAGTTTAGAATCAATATTTTATCCACTTTTCATATTTTAATTTGGATCTTAGTTTGCTAAGGTATTTTTGCATTATGATGCAACATGGATTAGAAGCAGCTATACTATAATCATTTTTAGTAAGAACCACAGCAGTTACTGTTCACTAAGCAATCATTATTTGGCTGGCCTTCTGCCCAACACTACATTATCTTATTTCATTCTCACTACAATCCTACAACATATCTACTATTATTATTATTCCCATTTTACAAACTAGATACTGAGGCTCAGAGAGGCTGCCTTGCTCAAGTTCATACAGCTAGTAAGTAGTGGAATGGAGATGGACATTTCTAACATTATCAATACTAATAATACCAACAATGTCACTGGACCTAGTGATTTTACTCTTCCTGATTGATAACCTTGAAATGTCTAGGTTAATTTTTCTGTTATTAACAAGGAAGATGTGGTGTTGTTTGGGATTTTTTGGTAAAAGTATCAATGCAATTGTGATGTTAAATACAAAGAGTGACATCACCAAAAGCAGCAGAGTAAAAAAGTGTACCTCCGCTAAAACAATGATTAAGTTGTCAAAAACTGACAAAAACAATTTTTAGAACTCTGGAATCTAATAAAAAAAACCATATAACAACCAGGGAGTACATAAAGAGGAAAGAAATTGCTAAATTTCAGCAGAGAGCATTATGACATTTGTGCATGCTCACCTCTCATATCCCATTCACCAGATCAGAGGTAGCTATGGGGATGGATGGTATCTCTCATTCCTGGTATGGCTGGATGCTACCAGAGGGGTAAATGTAAGCCTTGTTCTCAAAGAATTTTGATTATGTCTTCTGACTGGTCTGGCAGCTTCCTGAACACCTGGCTCAGGGGCTTACCTTGTTTTGCACGTTTCAGAACTCTCTTCAGGCTGGAGCTGTGTTCAGTGTTGTTTGTTGGAAGTATATAAACTACATAAAGTATATAAAGTACATACACTACCTGCACATGCCTGGAGCAACAGCCAATGGGGCAAGCAGGAGAAAGAATAAAAGTCTAACAGTATGAAGCTTCCTTAAGAAACTAAAAATAGAACTACCATACGACCCAGCAATCCCACTACTGGGCATATACACTGAGAAAACCATAATTCAAAAAGAGTCATGTACCACAATGCTCATTGCAGCACTATTTGTAATAGCCAGGATATGGAAGCAACCTGAGTGTCCATCGACTGATAAATGGATAAAGAAGATGTGGCACATATATATAATGGAATATTACTCAGCCATAAGAAGACATGAAATTGAGTTATCAGCAGTGAGGTGGATGGATCTAGAGACTGTCATACAGAGTGAAGCAAGTCAGAAAGAGAAAAACAAATACTGTACGCTAACACACATATATGGAATCTAAAAAAAAAAGGTTCTGAAGAACCTAGGGGCAGGGCAGGAATAAAGACGCAGATGTAGAGAATGGACTTGCAGACACAAGGAGGGAGAAGGGTAAGCTGGGACGAAGTGAGACAGTGGCATGGACATATATACACTACCAAATGTAGAACAGATGGCTAGTGGGAAACAGCCGTGTGGCACAGGGAGATCAGCTCAGTGCTTTGTGTCCACCTAGAGGGGTGGGATAGGGAGGGTAGGAGGAAGATGCAAGAGGGAGGAGAAATGGGGTTAAATATGTATGTATAGCTGATTTACTCTGTTATACAGCAGAAACTAACACACCATTGTAAAGCAATTATACTTCTATAAAGATATTAAAAAAAAGAATAAAAGTCTAGGAAGAAAGAGTCTGGGGCAGGAGGTACATGGTAGAATAAGGATTTTAAAAAGAGTAGCAACATTATATTTTTAAAGTAACAAAAGATAAACACAAAAGGATATTAACATCTATTTAATATAATGCTAAGAAAAAAATAAAATGTTGAGAAAAAAATATTTACAGAAATAAGAGGTTAAATACACCAAGATGAAAGATCTCATATTACAAGAGTACACAGAGTGCCAAAAGGAAAAATAAAAAACTACCATCTAGGCATATTCACTGTCAAACTTAGGAATATCAAACTAAAAGGACATATTCTAAATGAATCCAAAAAAACCCAAATAACATAAAGCAAAAAGAATCAGGGAGGAGCTTCAAGTTGGCAGAAGAGTAAGACGCAGAGATCACCTTCCTCCCCACAAATACATCAAAAATACATCTACATGTGGAACAACTCCTACAGAACACCTATTGAATGCTGGCAGAAGACCTCAGACCTCCCAAACGGCAAGAAACACCCCAAGTACCTGGGTAGGGCAAAAGAAAAAAGAAAACACAGAGACAAAAGAATAGGGATGGGATCTGCACCAGTGGGAGGGAGCTGTGAAGGAGGAAAGGTTTCCACACACTAGGAAGCCCCTTCGTGGGCAGAGACTGCGGGTGGCGGAGTGGGGAAGGCTTTGGAGCCACGGAGGAGAGCGGAGCAACAGGGGTACGGAGGGCAAATCAGAGAGATTCCTGCAGAGGATCACTGCCAACCAGCACTCACCAGCCCAAAAGGCTTGTCTGCTTACCCACCGGGATGGTGGGGGCTGGGAGCTGAGGCTCGGGCTTCGGTCGGAACGCAGGGAGAGGACTGGGGTTGGCTGTGTGAACACAGCCTGAAGGAGGCTAGTGTGCCACAGCTAGCTGAGAGGGAGTCCAGGAAAAAATCTGGAGCTGCGTAAGAGACAAGAGACTTTTTCTTGCCTCTTTGTTTCCTGGTGTGTGAGGAGAGGGGATTAAGAGCACTGCTTAAAGGAGCTCCAGAGACAGGTGGGAGCTGCGGGTATCAGTGCGGATCCCAGAGACAGGCATGAGACGCTACGGCTGCTGCTGCAGAAACCAACAAGCCTGTGGGCAAGCACAGGTCACTATCCACACCTCCCCTCCTGGGAGCCTGTGCAGTCCACCACTGCCAGGGTCCTGGGATCCAAAGACAAATTCCCCGGAAGAACGCACGGCGCGCCTCAGGCTGGTGCAACGTCCTGCCGGCCTCTGCAGCTGCAGGCTCGCCCCGCATCTGTACCCCTCCCTCCCCCTGGCGTGAGGGAGCCAGAGCCCACGAATCACCTGCTCCTTTAACCCCATCCTGTCTGAGGGAAGAACAGACGCCCTCAGGCGACCTACACACAGAGGCGGGTCTAAATCCAAAACTGAACCCCAGGAGCTGTGTGAACATAGAAGACAAAAGGAAATCTCTCCCAGCAGCATCAGGAGCAGCGGATTAAAACTCCACAATCAACTTGATGTACCCTGCATCTGCTGAATACTGGAACAGACAACAAATCATCCCAAATTAAGGAGGTGGACTTTGGGAGCAATGATATATATATATATTTCTCCCTTTTTCTCTTTTTGTGAGTGTGTATGTGTATGCTTCTGTGTGTCATTTTGTCTGTATAGCTTTGCTTTTACCATTTGTTCTAGGGTTCTGTCTGCCCTTTTTTCTTTACCTAAAAATTTTTTTTCTTAATAATTACTTTTTTATTTTAATTACTTTATTTTATTTTATTTTCTTCTTTCTTTCTTTCTTTTTTTCTTCCCTTTTATTCTGGGTCGTGTGGAGGACCAGTTCTTGGTGCTCCAGCCAGGCGTCAGGGCTGTGACTCTGAGGTGGGAGAGCCAACATGAGGACACTGGTCTACAAGACACCGCCCACCTCCACATAATGTCAAACAGTGAAAATCTCCCAGAGATCTCCATCTCAATGCCAAGACCCAGCTCCACTCAACGACCAGCAAGCTACAATGCTGGACACCCTATGCCAAACAACTAGCAAGACAGGAACACAACCCCATCCATTAGCACAGAGGCTGCCTAAAATCATAATAAGGCAACAGAAACCCCAAAACACACCACCTGTCGTGGACCTGCCCACCAGAAAGATAAGATCCAGCCTCATCCACCAGAACACAGGCAGTAGACCCCTCCACCAGGAAGCCTACACAACACAGTGAACCAGCCGTAGCTACTGAGGACAGACACCAAAAACAACGGGAACTACAAACCTGCAGCCTGCGCAAAGGAGACCCCAGACACAGTAAGTTAAGCAAAATGGGAAGACAAAAAAACACAGAGCAGATGATGGAGAAAGGCAAAAACCCACCAGACCTAACAAATGAAGAGGAAATAGGCAGGCTACCTGAAAAACAATTCAGAATAATGATAGGAAATATGATCCAAAATCTTGGAAATAGTATGGAGAAAAACCTAAAAACGTTTAACAAGGACCTAGAAGAACTAAACAGCAAACAAACAATGATGAACAACACAATAAATGAAATTAAAAATTATCTAGAAGGGATCAATAGCAGAATAACTGAGGCAGAAGAACGGATAAGTGACCTGAAAGAAAAAATAGTGGAAATAACTACTGAAGAGCAAAATAAAGAAAAAAGAACGAAAAGAATTGAGGACAGTCTCAGAGACCTCTGGGACAACATTAAACACACCAACATTCGAATTACAGGGGTCCCAGGAGAAGAAGAGAAAAAGAAAGGGACTGAGCAAATATTTGAAGAGATTATAGTTGAAACTTCCCTAATATGGAAAAAGAAATTGATAATCAAATCCAGGAAGCACAGAGAGTCCCATACAGGATAAATCCAAGGAGAAACATGCCAAGACACACATTAATCAAATAATCAAAAATTAAATACAAAGAATAAACATTAAAAGCAGTAAGGGAAAAACAACAAATAACACACAAGGGAATCCCCATAAAGTAAACAGTTGATCTTTCAGCAGAAACTCTGCAAGCCAGAAGGGACTGGCAGGACATATTTAAAGTGATGAAGGAGAAATATCTACAACCAAGATGACTCTACCCAGCAAGGATCTCATTCAGATTTCACAGAGAAATTTAAACCTTTACAGACAAACAACTGCTAAGAGAATTCAGCACCACCAAACCATCTTTACAACAAATGCTAAAGGAACTTCTCTAAGCAGGAAACACAAGACAAGGAAGAGACCTACAATAAAGAACCCAAAACAATTAAGAAAATGGGAATAGGAACATACATAGCGATAATTATCTCAAATGTAAATGGATTAAATGCTACAACCAAAACACATAGACTGGCTGAATGGATACAAAAACAAGACCCATATATATGCTATCTACAAGAGACCACTTCAGACCTAGTGACACATACAGACCGCAAGTGAGGGGATGAAAAAAGATATCCCATGCAAATGGAAATCAAAAGAAAGCTGAAGTAGCAATTCTCATATCAGACAAAATAGACTTTAAAACAAAGACTAATACAAGAAACAAAGAAGGACACTATGCAATGATCAAGGGATCAATTCAAGAAGAAGATATAACAATTGTAAATATTTAGCACCCAACATAGGAGCGCCTCAATACAAAAGGCAAATACGAACAGCCATAAAAGGGGAAATCAACAGTAACACAATCATAGTATGGGACTTTAATACCCCACTTTCACCAATGGACAGATCATCCAAAATGAAAATCAAAAAGGAAACACAAGCTTTAAATGATACATTAAACAAGATGGACTTAATTGATATTTATAGGACATTCCATCCAAAAACAACAGAACACACTTTCTTCTCAAGTGGTCATGGAACAGTCTACAGTACAGATCATATCCTGGATCACAAATCAAGCCTTGGTAAATTTAAGAAAATTGAAATCGTATCAAGTACCTTTTCCGACCACAACACTATGAGACTAGATATCAATTACAAGAAAAAATCTGTAAGAAATACAAGCACATGGAGGTTAAACAACACACTACTTAATAACCAAAAGATCACTGAAGAAATCAAAGAAGAAATCAAAAACTACATAGAAACAAATGACAATGAAACCACGACGACCCAAAACCTATGGGATGCAGCAAAAGCAGTTCTAAGAGGGAAGTTTATAGCAATACAATCCTACCTTACGAAACAAGAAACATCTCAAATAAACAATGTAACTTTACACCAGAAGCAATTAGAGAAAGAAGAACAATAATATCCCAAAGTTAGAAGAAGGAAAGATGTCATAAAGATCAGATCAGAAAGAAATGCAAAAGAAATGAAGGAAACGGTGCCAAAGATCAATAAAACTAAAATCTGGTTCTTTGAGAATATAAACAAAATTGATAAACCATTAGCCAGACACATCAAGAAAAAAAGGAAGAAGACTCAAACCAATAGAATTAGAAATGTAAAAGAAGAAGTAACAACTGACACTGCACAAATACAAAGGATCATGAGAGATTACTACAAGCAACTATATGTCAATAAATTGGACAACCTGGGAGAAATGGACAAATTCTTAGAAATGCACAACCTTCCGAAACTGAACCAGGAGGAAATAGAAAATATGAATAGACCAATCGCAAGCACTAAACTGAAACTGTGATTAAAAATCTTCCAAAAAACAAAAGCCCAGGACCAGATGGCTTCACAGGCGAATTCTATCAAACATTTAGAGAAGAGCTAACACCTATCCTTCTGTTCCAAATTATAGCAGAGGGAGGATCACTCCCAAACTTATTCCACGAGGCCACCATTACCCTGATACCAAAACCAGACAAAGATGTCACAAAGAAAGAAAACTACAGGCCAATATCATTGATGAACACAGATGCAAATATCCTCAGCGAAATACTAGCAAACAGAATCCAACAGCACATTAAAAGGATCATACACCATGATCAAGTGGGGTTTATCCCAGGAATGCAAGAATTCTTCAATATATGCAAATCAATCAACGTGATACACCATATTAACAAACTGAAGGAGAAAAACCATATGATCATCTCAATAGATGCAGAGAAAGCTTTTGACAAAAGTCAACACCCATTTATGATAAAAACCCTCCAGAAAGTAGGCACAGAGGGAAATTGCCTCAACATATTAAAGGCCATATATGACAAACCCACAGCCAACATCGTCCTCAATGGTGAAAAACAGAAACCATTTCCACTATCAGGAACAAGACAAGGTTGCCTACTGTCACCACTCTTATTCAACATAGTTTTGGAAGTTTTAGCCACAGCAATCAGAGATAGAAAAGAAATAAAAGGAATCCAAATTGGAAAAGAAGTAAATCTGTCACTGTTTGCAGATGACATGATACTATACAAAGAGAATCCTAAAGATGCTACCACAAACTAGAGCTAATCAATGAATTTGGTAAAGTAGCAGGATACAAAATTAATGCACAGAAATCTCTTGCATTCCTATACACTATTGATGAAAAATCTGAAAGTGAAATTAAGAAAACACTCCCATTTACCATTGCAACAAAAAGAATAAAATATCTAGAGATAAACCTACCTGAGGAGACAAAAGACCTGTATGCGGAAAATTATAAGACACTGATGAAAGAAATTTAAGATGATACAAATAGATGGAGAGATATACCATACCATGTTCTTGGATTGGAAGAATCAACATTTTGAAAATGACTCTACTACCCAAGGCAATGTACAGATTCAATGCAATCCCTATGAAACTGCCACTGGCATTTTTCACAAAACTAGAGCAAAAAATTTCACAATTTGTATGGAAACACAAAAGATCCTGAATAGCCAAAGCAATCTTGAGAAAGAAAAACGGAGCTGGAGGAATTAGGCTCCGTGACTTCAGACTATACTACAAAGCTACAGTAATCAAGACAGTATGGTACTGGCACAGAGACAGAAATATAGATCAATGAAACAGGATAGAAAGACCAGAGAACTATCATATGATCCAGCAATTCCACTCCTGGGTATTTATCCAAAGAAAACACTACTTAGAAAAGATATACGTACCCCTATGTTAACTGCAGTATTATTTTCAATAGCCAAGATATGGAAACAACCTAAGTATCCATCAATAGAAGAACGAATAAAGAAAATGTGTTTTATATATATACACAATGCAATATTATTCAGCCACAAAAGAAGAATGAAATCTTGCCATTTGTGACAACATGGATTGGACTTAGACAGAATTATGCTAAGTGAAATAAGTCAGAGATAGACAACTACCATATGATTTCACTTATATTTGAAATCTAAAAAACAAACAAGTGAATGAACAAAATAAAAACATACTCATAGATTCATGAAAACAAACTGGTGTTTGCCAGGGGAAAGTGGGGTTGGGTGGTGGGCAAAATATTTGAACAGGATTATTAAGAGGTATAAACTTCCAGTTATAAAATAAATAAGTTACGGGGATGTAATACACAGCATAGGGAATACAGTCCATGATCGTGTAACAACTGTATGGTGAGCGATAACTAGATTTATCATGGTGACCATTTCAAAATGTATATAAATCAAATCACTATGATGTAGATCTGAAACTAATATAATATTGTATGCCAATTATACTTCAATTAAAAAAATACTCCAGCTGGTTTTGAATGTCCTGATGACAGAGAAGCCCAGGAAAAAAGAGAAAATGACAGCTTTATCTATCCCTGTGTTTCTCTCTCTTGATTTTCCTCTCTCAGGAGTCCTTACATCAGAATCCCTGAAAGAGGTGAGCAAGTGTTAAACACATAAGATGTAGTGAGGCAAACATTATTCTAGAAATTAAGAGATTTTGGTTTTAAGTCTGATTCATTCATTATCTCTTTATGCTACCAGGCATATGATTCTTCAGTTTCTCATTTGTAAGATTCGCAAAATGGAGAAGATTACCCCCTAAAGGCTATTTGAATGCTAACATCCGATGAATCTATGATTCATGTGTAATCACTTCATGTACTTAAAAAAGCAACTGCCTTTGCTGGCAATTAAAACATTAGCTAACAGCCATTTGAAATGTCATCCAAAAGTAAATAAAGTTTACTTAAATGAAATTTGGATAGAATACAGTATCTGGCCTTCCCATATGACTATGAGTGAAATCTTTGATTCACAGAAATTTTATAAAGTGAAAAATCTCACACGAAGTTCTTACGCAATTTTAAACAGTAATAAATCAAAATTGAAAGTAAACTTATTAAAAGACAACTACATTACATAATAATACATGTTTTTAGACCACGTAATGAAATTAAGTATATTAAGATAGTATGTGCTCTGAATACTCACTTAAAAACCACACCAGCTCTAAAAAGAGAATCACTTGCTCTTCAGTTTTTCTATCGTATGTGCCAACTTAAAATATTAAAGTATGAAAGTTAATATGAAGGGATAAATAAACACTGATATGGTGATTGCTCAGATACAGGTGCTCATTAATAGAATTAGTATCCTTATGAAAAAGACCCCAGAGGAATCCCTCAGCCTATCCACCATATAAGGATACAGTGAGAAGACAGCTGTCCATGAATCAGGAAGTGGGTCCTCAACAGACACTGAATTTCCTGGCACCTTGATCTTAGACTTCCCAGCCTTCAGAAGTGTGAAAAATAAGTTTCTGTTGTTTATAAGCCACCAATCTACAGTATTTTATTGGAACAGCCTGAACTTATACAATCTCAAATAAACAACCTTACTTTTCACCTCAAGGGTAGACAAAGAACAAACTAAACCCAAAAATAGCAGAAGGAAAGAAATAATAAAGACTAGAGCAGAAATAAATCAAATAGAGAATATAAAAACAATAGAGGGAATTCCCTGGTGGTCCAGTGGTTAGGACTTGGTGCTCTCACTGCCAGGGACCTGGGTTCAATCCCTGGTTGGGGAACTAAGATACCACAAGCCACACAGTGTGGCCAAATAAATAAATAAAAATAAAAACAATAGGAAAAAAAATCAGCAAACTGAGAAAATACTTGTAAATCATATGTCTGATAAGGATTAATATCCTGAATGAAGAACTCCTACAACTTAGCAACAACAACAAAACCAAACAACTCAATCAAAAACTAAGTAAAAGATTTCAACAGACATTTCTTCAAAGAAGATATATAATGGGCAATAAGCATATGAATAGATGCTCAACATCATGAAATATGAGAGGAATGTAAATGAAAATCAAAATGAGATAACACCTCACACCTCTTAGGGTGGCTATCATCAGAAAACAAACAAAACAGAAAATAACCAGAGTTGGAAGGATAATGAGAAATTGGAATCCTTGTGCATTGTTGGTGAGTGTCAAATGGTGCAGTCACTGTAGAAAATGCTATGGCAGTTCCTCAAAAAACTAAGAACAGGGTTACTATGTAATCCAGCTGTTCCACTTTTGGGTGCATAACTAAAACAATTCAAAGCAGGGACTCAGGCGTTTGTACATCCATGTTTACAGCAGCATTATTCACAATAGCCAAATGGTGGAAGCCACCCCAGTGTCCACTAACAGATGAATGGTTAAACAAAATGTAGTATATGCTTAAAATGGAGTGTTATTCAGCCTTAAAAAGGAAGGAAATTCTGACACATGCTACAACATGGATAAACCATAAAGACATTATACTAAGCGAAAAATACCAGTCACGAGAAGACAATATAAATATTGTATGGTTCTACTTATATGAGGTACCTAGAGTAGTCAAATTCAGAGACAGAAAGCACAGACACGTCATTTTATTGAGCTTCACAGAAGAGTTTTTGTTTTGCTTTGTTTTTTAACAAACTGAAGGTTTGTGGCAATCCTGCATTGAGCAACTCTATCAGCACCATTTTTCCAACAGCATTTGCTCACTTCATTTCTCTGTGTCACATTTTGGTAATTCTCACAATATTTCAAACTCTCCACCAGCAAAAAGATTATGACTCACTGAAGGCTCAGATGATGGTTAGGATTTTTGAGCCATAAATTAAGGCATATACGTTTTTTACACATAATGCTATTGCACACTTAACAGACTACTGTATAGTGTAAATATAACTTTTATATGCACTGAGAAACCAAAACATTCATGTGACTAGCTTTGTGATACTTGCTTTATTGTGGTGGTCTGGAACCAAACCTGCAATATCTTCAAGGTATGCCTGTAGAATGGTAGTTGCCAGAGGTAGGAAAAGCAGGGGAATAGGGATATTCCCTATTCTACAAACTACAAACTAATAGGGAAATTAGTTTGTAGTTAGTGGGTACAGAGTATCAGTTGGGGAAGATGAAAAAGTTCTGGAGATGGATGGTGGTAATCACTGCACGACAATGTGAATATACTTAATGCAACAGAACTGTACACTTCAATATGGTTACAGTGGTAAATTTTATGTTACATATGTTTAACTACAATAAAAAGAACCAAATCTAAAAAAACAGAATGTATAGGATGCAGTGAAAACAGTGCTCAGAAAGTTACAGCACTAAATACCCACATTAAAAATGAACAAAGATCTCAAATAAATAACCTAACTTTACATCTTAAGTAACTATAATAAGAACAGTACACTAAACCTAAAGATACCAGAAAGAAGGAAATAATAACAATTCGAGTGGAGATAAATGAAATAGAGAAGAAAAGAATAGCGGCAATCAACAAAAGCAAAAGTTGGTTCTTTGAAAACACCAACAAAATTGACAAACTTTTAGTTAGAATGACAAAGAAAGAGAGACACAAATAACTAAAATCAGAAATGAAAGGAGAAACATTGCTACAGGCTTTACAGAAATAACAAGGATAAACAATTGTATGGCAATAAATTAGATGACCTAGATAATAAGGACAAATTCTTATTATAATAAAAATTACCAAACGTAGGTTATTTCAAGAAGACATAGAAAATCTGAACAGACCCACAACAAATAAAGACATTGAATCAGTAATACAAAACTTCCCAACAAAGTCCTAGACCATATGGCTTCACTGGTGATTTCTACCAAGCATTTTGAAAAGAAATAATTTAAATCCTTCTCAAACTCTTCCCCAAAAATTGAAAGGGAAAGAACACTTCCTATCTCATTCTATAAGGCTAGCATTACGCAGATACCAAAGATAAAGACATTAGAAGAAAACTAAATACCAAAATCCCTTATGAACATAGATGTAAATACTCTCGACAAAATACTAGCAAACTGAATCAAGAAGTATGTTAAAAGGATTATATACCATGATCAGGTGGGATTTACCCCAGGAAAGCCACAGCGGTTCAACATAAGAAAATCAATTAATATAATACGCAACAGTAATAGAATAAAGGGGAAAAAAACCCACTTGATCATCTCAATTGATACAGAAAAAGCGCTTGACAAACCCAACACCATTTTGTAATAAAAACCCTCAGAGAACTGGGAATAGACAGAAATTTCTTCAACATGATAAACCACGTAAAAACCACAGCTAACATAATATTCAGTGGTAAAAAACTGAACGTCTTCCCCTTAAAACATGGACAACAGCTTTTAACTACTGCTAATCAATACTGTACTGGAAGTTCCAAACAGAGCAATTAGGAAAGAAAAAGGTGGTTGGGGAGGAGGGAAGTTAGAGGACACATACTTACTGATTTCAATGTCACCTGCAAAGCTACAATAATTGAAAGTGCAGTACTGACATAAGGATAGACATAGAGACTAGTGGAATAGAATTCATAGTTCAGAAATAAACCCATACAGTGACGGCAACTGATTTTTTTTTTTTTTTTTTTGCGGTATGCAGGCCTCTCACTGTTGTGGCCTCTCCCGTTGCGGAGCACAGGCTCTGGACGCTCAGGCTCAGTGGACATGGCTCATGGGCCCAGCCACTCTGCGGCATGTGGGATCTTCCCGGACTGGGGCACGAACCCATGTCTCCTGCATCGGCAGGCAGACTCTCAACCACTGCGCCACCAGGGAAGCCTGGCAGCTGATTTTTGACAAGGGTGCCAAGTCCATTCCATGGGGGGAAAAAGTCTCTTCAACAAATGATACAGTAACAACTGGATATCCATATTCAAAAGAATGATCCTGGACCCCTACCTCAAATCATATATAAAAAGAAGAGCTAAAACCATAAAACTCTTAGAAGAAAACATAGAAGGAAATCCTCATTACCTCAGATTTGGCAATAGATATACTAGTGGCCAACAAACAAATGAAAAGTTTCTCAATCTCATTAGTCATTAAGGAAAAGCAAATAAAAACCACAATATGGTACCACTTCACATTCACTAGGATGGCTATATTAAAAATGCCCTCCCCCAAAAAAAGACCAGAAAATAAGACACGTTAGAAGGGATATGAAGAAACTGGAACCTTCATACACTGCTAGTAGGAATACAAAACACTGCTGTGGAAAACAGTCTTGCACATCCTAAAAAAGTTAAACACAGAATTACCATATGATCCTGTAATTCCACTCCTAGATATATAATCAAAAGAATTGAAAATAGGACCACCTCAATATATAGAGCAAATACTAACAGAACTAAAAGGAGAAATAAAACAGTAATACAACAATAGTTGGGGACTTTAATACCTACTCCTGATAACAGGTAGATCATCCAGACAGAGAATCAATAAGGAAATAGCAGATGTGAACAACACTATAGGCCCAATGGACCTAAAAGACATAAATAGAACACTCCATCTAGCAGCAGCAGAATAGACATTCTTCTCAAGTGCACAGAGAACATTTTCTAGGATAGATCATATGTTAGGCCACAAAATTAGTCTTAGCAGATTTAAGAAGACTGAAATCATACCAAGTATCTTCTCACACCACAATGGTATGAAACCAGAAATAATAACAAGAGGACAACTGGAAAATTCACAAATACATGGAAATTAAACAAAATATTCCTGAACAACCAATGGATCAAAAGAAAAAAATTAAAAGGTAAATTAAAAAATACCTTGAGACAAAAGTGAAAACACAACATACTAGAACTTATGGGCTGCAGCAAAACTAGTTCTAAGAGGGAAGTTTATAGTAATACACATTGAGGAAAAAGAAACACTTGAATAAACAACCTGACTTTACACCTCAAGGAACTAAAAAAATAAAAACAAAGCCCAAAGTTAGCAGAAGGAAGGAAATAATACAGATTAGAGGAAAAACAGAGAGCAAGAGAACAGGAAAGATTAACAAAACCAAAAGTTAGTTCTTTGAAAAGACAAAACAGAAGTGATAAACCTTTAGCTAGACTAGCCAAGAAAAAGAGGCCTCAAATAAATAAAATCAGAAATGAAAGAGACATTACAGCTTATATCACAGAAATACAAAAGATCATAGGAGACTAACAAATTGGACAACCTAGAATAATGGATAAATTCCTAGAAATATAAGATCTACCAAGACTGATCAGGAAGAAACAAAAGTTACACTATGGTAACTATAGATAATAATACTGTATTTTACAGTATTAACTTGAACAACAAGGGTTTGAATTGTTAGGGTCTACTTATATGAGAATTTTTTTCAACAGTAAATACTACAGTACTACACAATCTGCAGTTGGTTGAATCCACAGATGCCAAACTGTGGGTATGGAGGAACTGCCTATAGAGAAGGCCAACTATAAGTTATATGCAGATTTTGAACTGTGCAGAGCGTTGGCACCCCCAGCCCCCACATTGTTCAAGGGTCAAGTGTACATTTGAAAGTTGCTTAGAGAGTAATTTTGAAAGTTCTCATCACAAAACACTGTAACTATGTGAGGTGATGGATGTTAACTAATTGTGGTAATCATTTCACAATATACACATATATCAAATAATTATGTTGTATACCTTAAATTAATACGTTATATGTCAATCATATCTCAATAAAACTGGAAAAAAAGAAAAAAAATTGAAAACAGGTACTCAAACAAGTATATTACATGTACGTGCTTGTTTCTAACAGCAAGATTCACAATAGCCAATAGGCAGAAACAACCCAAAGGTCTTCAACAGATGAATGGATTAAATATTGTGGTATATACATGCAAATACAAAGAAATAATATCCAACCATTAAAGGGATGAAGTACTGATATATTCTACAATGTAGATGAACCTCGGAAAGATTATGCTAAGTGAAAGAAGCCAGACACAAAAGGTCACATGTTGTATGACCCCATTTATATGAAATATCTAGAACAGATAAATCCACAGAGACAGGATGCAAACTGATGGGGGCTGGGGGAAGGTAGGAATGGGGAGAAACTGCTTAACAGATAAGGAGTTTCACTTTGGAGCAATGGAAATGCTTTGGAATGATGGCTGCACTACATTGTGAATATATTAAATGCCAATGAACTGTTGACTTTACAACTATTATCTTCATATTAAAACTATTATTTTCATATTATACAAATTTCACCTAGTAATTTTTAATAAGTAATCTATTACAGAATTATATCAAGGGCATTTAATCAGAAGTAACAAATGAAAAGCTGGACACACATTTCTGAAAATAGTTTATCAAATAAAATAATAATCACAATTAAATGGCCTCGTTGGTCTTATGTGAAATTAGCATTCCTAGATGAAAGCTTATTAAATTTTCTTAGCAAAGCCAGTAAATACATTTATTTGTGGATACTGGCAATCCCCAGAACTTAGAACTGATTATGTTTTAAAAATGTACAGTCATCTAGCATCTAGATCTTCATGTCTACATACCATTTTCCAATAAAAGGCACAGGGTTCCTTGTAGAAAGGGATGATTTCAAGGCGAGGTCAGGGAAAATATAAGAGGAACCTGGAACACTGTGTGGTGCCAGAAAGAAAGGAAGTACTGAAAAAGGATGGGGGCATGCCCAAAGGACACAAGAGCCAATCTAAAGGAGCTTCCAGTAGCCCAGAGCTAGGACAACTAGAAGAAGAAAATAAAAATTGAGAGTATTAGATGATAGTCCATAGAATATAGTTTATTAACATCTATGAGTTCAGCCTGATATAAATAAGTAAAAATATAAATGAGGGAGAAGGCAACAGCTCTTCTTTACAGAAGTCCCATTACAAATGCAAAATGAGGGAAACAAAAAAATGTATTTAGGCAAACACCACAGTAATAACTGTTGTAGATATGCTAATATTAGCTGGTGAAAGTTTAAGGAGAAATATGATATTTGCATATTCTCAAAGAATCTCCCTCAAGGTGTTTTTTAATTACAAAGGAGAAAATAGTATTTTTCACTGGAGAAACCTAGTAGATACCACCTTAACCATTCAATGGAGGTGAACACCACCAGTAATAAGACATATCAACATTATGTACCCCCTGATATGATGCACTGAAAAGGACACAGCTTAATGTTTTACTGCTTAAGACACTGTAATACGGCTTCTACCATCATATCACCACTCTGTTTTTTTATCAGGAATACTAAATGAGCAACTAATTGCTAAATTCAATAACACCTTGCGTATTCATCTTACATACCCTCTCTGTCGCATAATATTATTAACCATTCCTTCCTTTATAAAACCCTCTCCTCTCTTGGCTTCTAGGATATCTATCTATCCCTATTCCTTGAACCTCTCTGGCCACTACATATTCTCCTTCTTGGACTATTCTTTCATTTAAATTTTGGCAGTCTCAGGAGTGTCTTCCTTAGCCCTCTATTTTTTTCTCATTCTAAATAGTCTCCAGAAGCTATCCATGGTCACTATAAAAGAAATTACTTCCACGATGATTCTCAAACTTTACCTCAAGTCCAGATCTTTTTCTCGAGTACCTTACCCCATACATACAACTGTTCATTAGACATTTTCATCATGATGTCTCATACATAGCTTAAACTCCACATATCCCAAGCTGAACTCACCATTTTCTCCAACTTCTCCAACTCCTCAAATTTGTTCCTCCCCATCTTAGTTAATAGCATCACTGGGCTTCCCTGGTGACACAGTGGTTGAGAATCCACCTGCCAATGCAGGGGACACGGGTTCGAGCCCTGGTCTGGGAGGATCCCACATGCCACGGAGCAACTGGGCCCGTGAGCCACAACTACTGAGCCTGCGCGTCTGGAGCCTGTGCTCCACAACGAGAGGCCGCGACAGTGAGAGGCCTGCGCACCGCAATGAAGAGTGGCCCCCGCTCGCCGCAACTAGAGAAAGCCCTCGCACAGAAACGAAGACCCAACACAGCCTAAATAAATAAATAAATAAAAATTAAAACAAACAAACAAACAAACAAAAAAACATCAGAGGGTACTCAAAGATTGAATCATTATAAAAAAAAAATAGCATCACTATCCACCCAGCTGCCTAAGCCAGACACCCAGGAACTACACTCTTCATTTTTTCTTTACCCTCTATCAAACCACTCAGTAACTCCTATCAACTTTACCTCCTAAATATCTCTATAATCAGTGTCATAGCCTTAGTTGAGATTGTCATCCCTTCTTACCAATATTACCATTAAACTCTCTGATGTTCCATCCAAACTAAATGTCTCCCTACCTCCAATCTTGTCCACTTTCAATCCACCCTCCAAACTACAGCTTTTCCAAAGAACACATGTTATTTAATATCTTCTGCCCTAAAATGCCCTTTTCTCATTCATCCACCAGACCAGTGTCTACCTACACATCCTTCAATACTCATCTATAAATTCTTTGTTTGGAAAGTTTTCCATGACCTCTCTAGACTGAGGGTGGTTCCCTTCAAAAACCCTGCACACATATCTACTAAAGCACTTACCACACCTTATTTTGAGTAGTTGGTTACCTGTTTTCTCCTCTAAATCATGATTTCCTGGAGGGCAAAGGCTATGCCTTGTTCATGGTTGTGGCCCCAGTACCTAGTACAATGTCTGCCAAATGGCAGGTAACTGATAAATGTTTGTTAAAAGACTGGCTGAAGATGGGGGCATGTTCTTTTTGTAAATGTAAAGTTGTGACAGGCAGTGGTAAACTCTAGAAAGACAAGTATAGTATGATTTTGCTACTTTTGTATCTATGATAATATTCTAAGCTAGTAATATAAAAGAATCCATTTAAAAGATAATTTTACAATAGGTTTATTTAAATAGATTTCCTCTAGCTATTCATCAAAGCAATAGATTGTAGTTGCACAGAAGATCCTAAATAAGAAGTAAAATTCATCAGAGTTGTGAAAAGTAGAGCTAGCAAGATGAAGGACAAAGAGATGAGTGAAAGGACCTGGGGTGTAGTGTCAGTTCTGTCACTGATTAGCTAGGATGTAACTGGACTGCTTGAGAAGTATTCAAAACAGAAACAATGATAGTAGCCTAACCACATGAGCTCCATGGCAAACCCCACAAAATCCATTACCAAAAATGGTGTTTTACTACAGAACCATACACCAAAATTGCAATGGCAAAAGTTAAAGCACTTTACAATTCACAAACTGCTTTCATATCTGTCATTGTCTTGATCCTCCCCAGAATAGTGGAAGATAGGTCTTATTCAAATGTCCATTTTATAGCCTAAAAACACTGAGATTAAGATAAAGTAGCTAAAACAAAGTAGTACTCTCCTGCTTCAAAACCTTTCAAAATCTTTTCATGATATTAGACTGCTTGGTGACAAATCCTGATAACACTTCCTCATGACAGGAAGTGCAGGCCCTTATCACACTTCTCTTCTATATTACTTCAATATCCTCCTAACTGATGTCCCTATCTCCAATCCCTGCCTATTTCCAATCTATCCTTCAAACTGCAGGCAGAATCATATTACTAAAACAAATTTGATAATATTATCCCTACTTAAAAATTATATTCTAGGCCAGCCATGTCCAGTAGAACTTTCTGTGATTATGAAAATGTTCTGTATCTGTGTGGTCAAATACAATAGCCACTTAGACACATGTGGCTATTGAGCACTTAAAATATGTCTAGTGTGACTAAGCTACTAAGTTTCAAATTTTATTTAATTTTAATTGAAATTTAAATAGCCACATGTGGCTAATGTCTACTGTACTTGAAAGTATAGCTCTAAGCAATAGGAAGCCTTTATTTATTCATTTTTTATGATCCTGTTGAAAACCAATGAATAAATAAATAGGTTATACTTACTTATTAGACAAAAAGTTTTAGCGCATAACTGCTTTTTGTTCTTTTCTCCTTTTCAGTGTTTTCTAATCTTTCAGTAGCTGGTATGTACTGTTTTGGTAAATTTTTTGTAAATACAAGAACTTGATTTTGAAAAAAGAAACATGAGTATAGATCTTTATTAGGCAGCATCAAATATGCAGAGTACCTATGTCACATAGAAACTGAAGAAACCCACTGAAATAAAGAGGAAATACTGGGACTCAACCTTCAAAAAATCCCCCAATTCCCCAGTAAAATGATAACCAAAACTGGCTAAACCTAAAAGCTGCAGAATACTTCCAGGAAAGCTTCTTAAACATGTTAAAGACTGTTTTACGTTACAAAAAATAATCATTAAGTCATATGCAAGAACGCTAAAATGCATTACTAGTAGACAAAACAAACCAGAGTTCAATAAATGAACATATTAATAAAACCTATTCAAAAAGATCAGACCACCAACTGAAAAGCTTAAATATGAAATTCTGTCATTATAAAAACAAGTATATCAAACAATGCCAAACTAGAATGACAAGTGAAAGTTCATTTTTACTGTCCTCTGGCCTCCCAACCCATCCCCTCTCCAGAGGCGTGTTTGCAGTATATGCTTCCAGTTTTCTATGTGTTTACATACACACACACTGTCATGGACTGAATTGTGTCTCCTCCAAATTCATGTTGAAGTCCTAACCCCCAGTGTCTCAAATGTGACTGTATATGGAGATAAGGCCTTTAAAGATGTTTATTAAGGTTAAGTGAGGTTATCAGGGTGGGACTTATCTAATATGACTGGTATACTTATAAGAAGAGATTAAGACACAAACTTGCACAGAGAAAAGACCTTGTGAGGACAGAGAAGACAGCTACCTGCAAGCCAAGGAGAGAGGTCTCAGAAGAAATCAACCCTGCCAACACCTTATCTCAGACTTCTAGCCTCCAGAACTGTAAGAAAATAAATTTCTGTTGTTTAAGCCACCCAGTCTATGGTACTTTGTTATGGCAGCCCTAGCAAACTAATACACACACACACATACAAACAGCTGTTAAGTAATCATAGTTAAGAACGGTTGAAGAAAGAGTTCACACTTGGCAAATATTCACACACTTAAAAATATGAATATATTACAATGACAAGTCAATAAAAGTTACTCAAGATCAGTAAAAATAATCTGATAAGTAAACCAAAATAGAAGCCTCAACCTTCCCTTTTCTAGTATGCTTTGAAAAGCATGATAAGTTAACAGTTTAAAAGCCTACTCTCCTAAAACATCAGTATCTGAGAAACTACACTCTTAGGATATAGTTTCTCCATTCTAACATCTCTTTCACCTCTGGATATGGTAAAGAAAACTTAATCAGAGAACTAATAAATAAGCCAAAACACAGCCTGCAGTTAAAATTGCTACAAGGACTAAAATTTTATACATCTTATTCCTCAAAGAACTCCATCTTGTAAGTCATATTTTAAGCAAAGGATGCCTACTAATAAAGTAACTCAAAAATTTTTAAAGCATATATGCTTTGGTTATTGAGCAAAAACTGACATTCAGTGACACTACCCCACCACAGTACCACCGAGTGACAGAAATGCAATGGACAAACTTAAGAGGTTACCCTCAAGTTTAATAATTCCACAATCTGATTATGATTTTGCTGAAATATACACTTTACGTAGAAAGTGAGCCTTCTATTGCAAATGTATAGTACCAAAGCAAACATTATTTACTCTTATGTTAGACTTTGTTTTGATCTGATTATAGGGTTTTGTTTTTTTTTGTTTTTTTGCGGTACGCGGGTCTCTCACTGTTGTGGCCTCTCCCATTGCAGAGCACAGGGTCCGGACGCGCAGGCCCAGTGGCCATGGCTCACGGGCCCAGCCGCTCCGCGGCATGTGGGATCTTCCCGGACCAGGGCACGAACCCCTGTCCCCTGCATCGGCAGGCGGACTCTCAAACCACTGCGCCACCAGGGAAGCCCCGATTATAGGGTTTAATCACTCATTTTATAAATATTTTCTGAGTGTCTGCTACATGTGAGATATCATGCCCAGCTATAAGAAGATAAAAAAGATGACTGGAACGTATCTGCCTTTTAGGTGCATAAAATCTTACCTCCTCCACAAGACAAATGATAACTGTACTTGTAGAAAAAGGTATTATAGGAATTCAGAGGAGGAAGAAATCAGTGTCTTATAAGCTTATAAGGAATAGTTCTGTGACATAAATTGGCCCTTGAGCTAAGATTTGAAAAACAGAAAGGAGTTAGAGAGAGGACATTTCAGACAGAGTGTATGGTATAAATGAAGAAACAAAAACAAAAAAGCACAATGTCCAAGGAACAGGGAGCAATCCAGGGTGGCTGAAGGGGCAGGGTATTTATAGAGAAATAGTTAATAATATGGCTAGCAAGCTAGTTAAGTGAAAATCCTTTAGGGTCTTGAACAGCAGGCAAAGGTGTAGAGACCCCTGAAGTCCACAAGCAGGAAAGTCATACTTATCAGAGTTATGCTTTAGGAAAAATAATCTGGATGTTTTGTGTGGGATGGGTTGGAAGGGTGAATGCCTGAGGCAGTGAGAAAAGTCATGCATAAAGTTACAAGGGCCTAAAACTAGGGCAGAAGTTGAGAGACTGAAAAGGACAGAATAGGCCATTGCTACTACAATGAAATGTTCACCTACCTCACAGGGCTACTGCAAAGATCAAACAACATAATAAAAGATCTGAAAAGTTTATTTACTCACTAGTGACAAATTTTACAAGAGTGTCAAGAGCACAAATGAGGACTTTAGGGAGAGAGATTTTAAAAACGGAAAGGAAAAATCAAAACAACAAAAATGTCCTTTTGCAGGCAGCTAAATATATATCTATTAAATTTACTAAAATATTAAATAATTAAAAGATCTAATTTTGGTAAAGACTGAGTACTAAGTAAAAGAATGCTTATAAGTAAAAAGAAACAGGATTTAAAATTATCTCAGCAACATAAAAATTATGTACATATAAGAACTGAAATTCAGGGGAAAAATGGAAAATTATTTAAGAGGTGAGATTGTGGGTATTTTTCTCATGTTTATTAGATGTGATTTTATGCAATTAAAGAGAAATGTATAAATAAAATAAAAAAGGAAAACTATAAGAATCACACACAGAACAGGCAGTTTCACCTCTACTGTATATTTTACAACATGGAAAGTACACACTCCTTTGAAAAAACAACAACTTTAAGATCACAACATTGAATATTGATGTATTACTGCATTTTGCATTTAATAAAAAGTTTGATATGAGAAAAACAGGTTTCCATTCCATTACCCCCACTGCCCAGTGACAAGGGCCCTTTACTCTGCCACTGGCTACTTAGAAACTACATTAGAATCCCACCAGCCTGCAATATTTATCGGGGATTCTCTGATACCCCTGATATTGCATGCAAAATGAAGCATATGTGTATGTGCATTTTTCTAGGGGGAAAGTTCATAGCTTTTAACAGATTCTCAAAGGGCCTATTGTTCTAAATGAAATGAAAGTTTAGAACCACTATTATGAACTTTTCTCCCCCTCCTATTAATCTTAATAACCAACTCAAATCAATATGTCAATGGTTTAAAGAATGTTATTTATTCAACCATTTCAGAATGAGGGGTCCTCTGAACTCCTCTTCTCAATCCCCAGTGCCACTTCTGCAAGTGGCAGAAGACCTTTAGACGTAAAAAGTTTCTAAGACCTTTTTATTTCCATTCCTTATCATTTATAGCCCATGTAAGCTTCATCTTTAATTTATAAAAATGTTTATAGTAATGCCGCTACTCTCCACCACCTCCTTAGAATCTTTTCTACCTTCCTAGATGATTTTAGAACCTAGCTTACATTCCCTCCACTCTAATTCCATCTCCCCAACACTAGCAAATACTAAACTCACCATCAATCTCAGTTCTTCTACTCCTACACTAAGATCAATAAGTAGTATAAGAGACAACAATACAAATATGCTCCATTAAAAATTCATGTGGGGACTTCACTGGTGGTCCAGTGGTTGAGACTCTGTGCTCCCAATGCAGGGGGCCCAGGTTCGATCCCTGGTCAGCAAACTGGATCCTGCATGCTGCAGCTAGGAGCCTGCATGCTACAACTAAAGATCCTGCATGCTACAACTGAAGATCTCGCATGTTGCAACTGGGACCTGGTGTAGCCAAATAAATAAATAAATACTTTTTTAAAAATTCATGTGAACTGAAATGTACCCTATGTTGCTCCTGGAAAACTACTACCAGTAATAAACTAGGCTCTCAAACTAGAGGTATTGGGTTGGCCAAAATGTTCGCTCAGCATTTTTGAAACATCTGGAAAATCCCAAATGAACTTTTTGGCCAACCCAATAGTATATATTCAAAGGGCTAGTCCCAACAGATCAAAGTCAGGAAACTACAGAAGTGGAAGAAACCTTAAAGATCAAGAAGCTGAATCTTATTTTACAGAAACTGAGGTCCAAAGGAACAAGTGATCTGTCCAAGATAATTAGAGTAGAAACAGAGCTCAAGTGGTCAGGTGTCCTGGTCCAATGTTCATTCCACTGCACCATATGTTGTCCTTTGTACACCAGTTGTTTATTCTCTTCAATATTTAGAAATCAAAATACTTCAAATTGTCTGTATTTTCTCCAGTAAGCTATACTTACTACTACCTCAAGACTCCTTAATATATGCAATACCATTCCTTCCTGGCTTGTTGAGAGAGAATGATACAGGGGACAGGAATTGAGCCTCAATGAAATCAAGATCAACTGTACTTCTGAGTACACTGTCACTCTCTTATATGAAGAACTGAATTGTTTTGGTATGTCTTATTCTTCTCAAAACCAAGCTGACTGCTTCCTAATAGCTTATATGCTTCTAATGATAGCAAATTATTGCCTAATGATTTGTTCTAGTGTCTTCTAACACAAAAGCCAAAACTAGAATCCAACTCTTCTGATTGTTGGTTTCTTTCTGCTAGATTATACTCTTTAAAGTGAGCTGTGGGGACTTGCCTGGTGGTCCAGTGGTAAGACTCCACGTTCCCAATGAAGGGGGCCCGGGTTCGATCCCTGGTCGGGGAACTACATCCCACATGCATGCCACAACTAAAGAGTTTGCATGCCGCAACTAAGAGTCCACATGCCGCAATGAAGATCCTACACACTGCAACTAAGGCCTGGCACAGCCAAAATAAATAAATACATAAATAAATAAACAAATAAAATGTTAAAAAAAATAAAGTGAGTTGTGATCCTGAAGGATATAAATTTAAGTCAGTTCTATCTTTAAGAAGATATCTATTTAAGTTACGATTAATGGTTATTTATTCTGCCTCTTAGAACATCATTTAAAAAGTTGTTTTGTTATCCCAATAATAGGATTATTAATTTAAGAAATTTTTTCTAACATGCACATGAAATCCCTCTTCCTTCAACTGAAGTCTATATTTCTGTATTATAAACTAATATTCCAGGTACGGTCAGGTATCACTGAGCTATTAGAAGGACAACTTTTAATTTTTTAAAAAATAATTATCCTTCAGATACTTTAAACGTAACTGAATCACCTCACCCTCTTCAGTTCCATGCAAAATAATCCACTTGAAAACATCCTTAATTTTTTCCTGTTGTTTTTCATTTTCTTATTACATTTTGTGTCTTCTCAGTATTCACTGTAATTTCTTGACATGCATCTTATGTTATGAAACTTAAATTTTAAAACTTTAGCATCTCTAAAAAGCAGAGTAGGAGGATTATTTCCCTAGTGTTATTATATTCCCACTTCAGTTATGAAGGCCAGAAGTCTCTTAACTTTTATCTACTTTGTTAATTATCAGCAGCTAGTCACCAGTGGGAGGGCAGGAAGAAGGAACTTACACACTACTGGAAGAAATTAAAGTTCCCATCCTTTGTCCATGATGTCAGAGCCAACAAATGAAAACAAAACAGTACCTATCCAAAAGAACTACTAAATGGAACATACAAGGTAAGTACCTCACTGGTAATATCTCCTACAAACCAAAGAGAAAGGACAGACTGCTTTGCTGCATGCGATACGCCAAAGAACGTGAACCTGTCAAAAACAAATGAAAGGAGTTCCACTTCTAACATGACAACATAAGGAGCTCCTTAGACTCACTCTCCAACAAAACTGGTGAAATTTATAAAGTATTACCATTTAAAGTCCCTAGAAATGGTCCTGGAGGCATATAGCAAATGAAATATCATTTACTCAAGAAAATCTATTAGAGCTCAGTAAGAATGGCAAGAGTCTGTGGTGTTTGAACCAGGACACACTCCCTGCCTCCCGACTCCCAGTTCAGCCATATGGAAACTCCACTTGAGTTTGGTGCAGCCAGGAGCACAGTGCTCCCTCTGCCCGCTGAGCTCCTAGTCAAAAGACTATCTTCCTGGGAAAGGCAGGACATCAGCATTTCTCATCCTTCCCCCCAACAACCTGTTGCTGAAGCTAAGTTCTGGGCTAACATGGCCAAGGGGTAGGGTCTCCCTTCTTCCACACACCCCCACTAGAGGGACAGAGGCTCTACCTTGGGTGTGATGCCACTAAGAATATTGAAGCCCCAGTCACCCTAGCCCTGACTCATAAGAGGGTAGTTGCATACCAAGAGAGGCAAGGCAAAAAGACCTGAGGCTACTGCTCCCCAAACTCCATCTAGTGCTCAACTCCTAAGGTGGGGATATCACTCAGAGAGAAGCCACCATTGTCCCCTACGCCCAGCTCCAGAGCTGTGGCTGGGAGATTTTGCCTGGAGAGAGAAGGCCCTGAAGCGGATAGCTCCTAATCTCTTCCCAGAGGAAGTGACTTCATACAACTAGACGTGGATTAGTTAAGCCCAAAGCTACTCTCAAATATAGTAGAGGCTGAGGTGAAAGGCAAGTAGGAGGAGACTAGTGGAATCACTGGACATAGAGGCTGAACTGTAGTTCAGTTGGTTTGCCCCAGAGAACCAGAAAACCAAGGAGGGAAATGTACAGGAGGAGACTGCCTAGGGTCGGAAAAAACCTCAAACACTGACCTCAACAACCTTCCCTTCAAAGGAACCCCAATCTGATGGCTTTAGTCGGTGAAACAATTTCTGCCCCGGGGCACTGTTGGAAAAAACAGTGCTGATCTCCCAGCAACAATTGGAGCATAACTGGAAAAGAGACAGAGAGAGCCTCAGCAAAACAACTGCCCTCTCAGGGTGACTGTGGGCATATGCCAGGCTATGCTGGTAAGGCTATGTTGCTTAAGAGGCAACATTAGAGGCACTAACACTGTGAAGTGGGGAGCAAGGGGAGGGTGGAGAGAGACAGCACTAAAATCCAGCCAGTTCCTAAATAAACATACAAACAAGTAAATAACACTAATAAGCCCTGGGAGGGAAGGAACCAGTACCAAGAGTTACTACATTATCTAAAATGCCCAGTTTCCAAAAACTTGCAAGATACACAAAGAAACATGAAACTACAACCTATACACTGAGGAAAAAAGCAGGCAAAAGAAACTGCCTACAGTTTTGACCAGATGTCAGACTGAAGAGAAAAAACCTTCAGAGTTGTCATTATAAATATGTTCAAAGACTAAAGGAAACCCTGTTAAAGAAATAAAAGAAGATTGGTTCAAGATGGCAGAGAAGGACGTGCTCTCACTCCCTCTTGCAAGAACACCAGAATCACAACTAACTGCTGAACAATCATCAACAGGAAGACACCGAAACTCACCAAAACAGATACCCCACATCCAAAGACAAAGGAGAAGCCACAATGAGGCAGTAGAAGGGGCATAATCACAATAAAATAAAATTGCATAACTGCTGGGTGGGTGACTCAAAAACTGGAAAACATTAAACTACAGAAGTCACCCCACTGGTGTAAACGTTCTGAGCCCCACATGAGGTTTCCCAGACTGGGAGTCCAGCAACGGGAGGAGGAATTCCTAGAGAATAAGACTTTGAAGGCTAGCAGGATTTGATTGCAGGACTTTAACAGGACTGGGGGAAACAAACTCCACTCTTGGAGGGCACACACAAAGTAGTGTGTGCATTGGGACCCAGGGTAAGGAGCAGTGACCCCACAGGAGACTGAACCAGACCGACCTGCTGGTGTTGGAGGGTCTCCTGCAGAGGTGGGGGGTGGCTGTGGCTCACTGTGACAACAAAGACACTGGCAGCAGAAGTTCTGGGAAGTACTCCTTGGCGTGAGCCCTCCCAGAGTCCGCCACTGGCCCCACCAAAGAGCCTGGGCAGGCTCCAGTGCTGGGTCGCCTCAGGCCAAAAAACCAACAGGGAGGGAACCCAGCCCCACCCATCAGCAGTCAAGCAGACTGAAGTTTTACTGAGCTCTGCCCACCAGCGCAACAGCCAGCTCAATCCACCACCAGTCCCTTCCATCAGGAAACTTGCACAAGCCTCTTAGATAACCTCATCCAACAGAGGGCAGAGAGTAGAAGCAAGAAGAACTACAATCCTGCAGCCTGTGGAACAAAAACCACATTCACAGAAAGATAGACAAGATGAAAAGGCAGATGGCTATGTACCAGATAAAGGAACAAGATAAAACCCCAGAAAAGCAACAAAATGAAGCAGAGATAAGCAACCTTCCAGAAAAAGAATTCAGAATAATGATAGTGAGGATGATCCAGCACCTCGGAAAAAGAATGGAAGCAAAGATCGAGAAGATGCAAGAAATGTTTAACAAAGATCTAGAAGAATTAAAGAACAAACAAACAGAGATGAACAATAAAATAACAGAAATGAAAAATGCACTAGAAGGAATCAATAGCAGATTAATTGAGGCAGAAGAACAGATAAGTGATCTGGAAGATAGAATGGTGGAATTCACTGCTGTGGAACAGAATAAAGAATGAAAAGAAATGAAGACAGCCTAAGAGACCACTGGGACAACATTAAATGCAACAACATTCACATTATACAGGTCCCAGAAGGAGAAGAGAGAGAACGGACCTGAGAAAATATTTGAAGAGATTATAGTCAAAAACTTCACTAACATGGGAAAGGAAATAGCCACCCAAGTCCAGGAAGTGCAGAGAGTCCCAACAGGATAAACCCAAAGAGAAATACACCGAGACATATAGTAATTAACTGGCAAAAATTAAAGACAAAGAAAAATTATTGAAAACAGCAAGGGAAAAATGACAACAGACAAGGGAACTCCCATAAGGTTAACAGCTGATTTCTCAGCAGAAACTCTACAAGCCAGAAGGGAGTGGCATGATATACTTAAAGTGATGAAAGGGAAGAACCCACAACCAAGATTACTCTACCAGGAAAAGATCTCATTCAGATTCCATGGAGAAATCAAAAGCTTTACAGACAAGCAAAAGATAACACAATTCAGCACCACCAAACCAGCTCTACAACAAATGCTAAAGCGACTTCTCTAAGTGGGAAACACAAGAGAAGAAAAGGACCTACAAAAACAAACCCAAAACAGTTAAGAAAATTGTAAAAGGAACATATATATCAATAATTACCTTAAACGTGAATGGATTAAATGCTCCAACCAAAAGACACAGGCTTGCTGAATGGATACAAAAACAAGACCCATATATATGCTGTCTACAACAGACATGCTTCAGACCTAGGGACACATACAGACTGAAAGTGAGGGGATGGAAAAAGATATTCCAGGCAAATGGAAATCAAAAGAAAGCTGGAGTAGCAATACTCATATCAGATGAAAGAGACTTTAAAATAAAACATGTTACAAGAGACAAGGAAGGACACTACATAATGATCAAGGGATCAAGAAGAAGATATAACAATTATAAATATATATGCACACAACATAGCAGCACCTCAATACATAAGGCAATTGCTAACAGCTATAAAAGAGGAAATTGACAGTAACACAATAATAGTGGGTGACTTTAACACCTCACATACACCAATGGACAGATCATCCAAACAGAAAATTAATAAGGAAATACAAGCTTTAAATGACACAATAGGCCAGATAAATTTAATTGATACTTATAGGACATTCCATCCAAAAACAGAAGACTACACTTTCTTTTCAAGTGTGCACGGAACATTCTCCAGGATAGATCACATCTTGGGTCACAAATCAAGCCTCAGTAAATTTAAGAAAATTGAAATCACATCAAGCATGTTTTCTGACCACAATGTTATGAGATTAGAAATCAATTACAGGAGGAAAAAAAGTAAAAAACACAAACACATGGAGGCCAAACGTTACTAAATAACAAAGAGATCACTGAAGAAATCAGAGAGGAAATCAAAAAATACCTAGAGATAAATGATGATGAAAACACGACGAACCAAAACCTATCAGATGCAGCAAAAGCAATTTTATCAGGGAAGTTTATAACTATACAAGCCTACCTCAAGAAACAAGAAAAATCTCAAATAAACAATCTAACCTTACACCTAAAGGAACTATAGAAAGAAGAACAAACAAAACCCAAAGTTAGCAGAAGGAAAGAAATCATAAAGATCAGAGCAGAAATAAATGAAAGAGAAACAAAGAAAACAAAAGCAAAGATCAATAAAACTAAAAGCTGGTTCTTTGAGAAGATAAACAAAATTGATAAACCATTAGCCAGACTCATCAAGAAAAAGAGGGAGAGGACTCAAATCAATAAAATTAGAAATGAAAAAGGAGAAGTCACAAGAGACACCACAGCAATACAAAGCATCCTAAGAGACAACTACAAGCAACTCTATGGCAATAAAATGGACAACCTGGAAGAAATGGACAAATTCTTAGAAAGGTATAACCTTCCAGACTGAACCAGGAAGAAACAGAAAATATGAACAGACCAATCACAAGTAATGAAATTGAAACTGTTATTAAAAATCTTCCAACAAACAAAACTCCAGGACCAGATGGCTTCACAGGTGAATTCTATCAAACGCTTAGACAAGAGCTAACATCCATCCTTCTCAAACTCTTCCAAAAAATTGCAGAGGAAAGAACACTCCCAAACTCATTCTATGATGCCACCATCACCCTGATAGCAAAACCAAAGATACCAAAAAAAACGAAAATTACAGACCAATATCACAGATGATTACAGATGCAAAAATCCTCAACAAAATAGTAGCAAACAGAATCCAACAACATATTAAAAGGATCATACACCATGATCAAGTGGGATTTATCCCAGGGAGGCAAGGATTATTCAGTATACACAAATCGATCAATGTGATACACCCTATTAAAAAACTGAAGAATAAAAATCATATGATCATCTCAATAGATGCAGAAAAAGCTTTTGACAAAATTCAACACCCATTTATGATAAAAACTTTCCAGAAAGTGGGCATTAAGGGAACCTACCTCAACACAATAAAGGCCATATACGACAAACCCACAGCAAACACCATTCTCAATGGTGAAAAACTGAAAGCATTTCCTCTAACATCAGGAACGAGACAAGGATGACCACTCTCTCCACTATTATTCAAAACAGTTTTGAAAGTCCTAGCCATGCCAACCAGAGAAGAAAAAGAAATAAAAGGAATACAAATTGGAAAAGAAGAAGTAAAGCTGTCACTGTTTGCAGATGACATGATACTATACATAGAGAATCCTAAAGACGCCACCAGAAAACTACTAGAGCTAATCAATGAATGTGGTAAAGTTGCAGGATACAAAATTAATGCACAGAAATCTCTTGCATTCCTATACACTAATGATGAAAAATCTGAAAGAGAAATTAAGGAAACATTCCCATTTACCATTGCAACAAAAGAATAAAGTACCTAGGAATAAACCTACCTAGGGAGACAAAAGACCTGTATGCAGAAAACTATAAGACACTGATGAAAGAAATTAAAGATGATAACAACAGATAGAAAGATATACCATGTTCTTGGATTTGAAGAATCAATACTGTGAAAATGACTATAATACCCAAAGCAATCTACAGATTCAATGCAATCCCTATCAAATTTCCAATGGCATTTTTACAGAACTAGAACAAAAAAATCTTAAAATTTGTAATGGAGACACAAAAGACGCGAAACAGCCAAAGAAGTTTTGAGGGAAAAAAACGGAGCTGGAGGAATCAGACTCCCTGACTTCAGACTATACTACAAAGATACAGTAATCAAGACAATATGGTACTGGCACAAAACCAGAAATACAGATCAATGGAACATGATAGAAAGCCCAGAGATAAACCCACGCACCTATGGTCAACTAAACTATGACAAACGAGGCAAGGATATACAATGGAGAAAAGACATTCTCTTCAATAAGTGGTGCTGGGAAAACTGGACAGCTACATGCAAAAGAATGAAATTAGAATACTCCCTAACACCACACAGAAAAATACACTCAAAATGGGTTAGAGACCTAAATGTAAGACTGGACACTATAAAACTCTTAGAGGAAAACATAGGAAGAACACTCTTTGACATTAATCACAGCAATATCTTTTTTGATCCACATCCTAGAGTAATGGAAATAAAAACAAAAATAAACACATGGGACCTAATGAACCTTAAAAGCTTTTGCAAAGCAAAGGAAACTACAAACAAGACGAAAAGACAACCCTCAGAATGGGAAAAAATATTTGCAAACAAACCAGCAGACAAAGGATTAATCTCCAAAATGTATAAACAGCTCATGCAGCTCAATATTAAAAAAACAAACAACCCAATCAATAAATGGGCAGAAGACCTAAATATACATTTCTCCAAAGAGAACATACAGATGGCCAAGAAGCACATGAAAAGCTGCTCAACATCCCTAATTATTGGAGAAATGCAAATCTAAACTACAATGAGGTATCACCTCACACCAGTTAGAATGGACATCATCAGAAAATTACAAACAACAAATGCTTGAGAGAGTGTGGAGAAAAGGGAACCCTCTTGCACTATTGGTGACAATGTAAATTGATACAGCCACTATGATGAACAGTATGGAGGTTCCTTAAAAATCTAAAAATAGAATTACCATGTGATCCAGCAATCCCACTACTGGGCATATACCCAGAGAAAACCATAATTCAAAAATGCACATGCGCCCCAATGTTCACTGCAGCACTATTTACAATAGCCAGGCCATGGAAGCAACCTAAATGCCCATTGACAGACGAATGGATGAAGAAGACGTGGTACATATATACAATGGAATATTACTCAGCCATAAAAAGGAACGAAATTGGGTCATTTGTAGAGACATGGATGAATCTAGAGACTCTCATTCAGAGTGATGTAAGTCAGAAAAAGAAAAACAAATATTGCATATTAATGCATATATGTGGAACCTAGAGAAATGGTACAGATGAACCAGTCTGCAGGGCAGAAATTGAGACACAGATGTAGAAAACAAACATATGGACACCAAGAGGGGAAAGCAGTGGTGGGTGGGGGTCGTGGTGTGATGAACTGGGAACTTGGGATTGACATGTATACACTGATGTGTATAAAATGGATGACTAATAAGAACCTGCTGTATAAAAAAATAAAACTCAAAAATTCAACAAGGGCTTCCCTGGTGGCGCAGTGGTTGAGAGTCTGCAAGCCGATGCAAGGGACACAGGTTCATGCCCCAGTCTGGGAAGATCCCACATGCCACAGAGTGGCTAGGCTCATGAGCCATGGCCGCTGAGCCTGCACGTCCAGAGCCTGTGCTCTGCAACGGGAGAGGCCACAACAGTGAGAGGCCCACGTACCAAAAGAGCAAAGAAAAAAAATTCAACAAAAAAAAAAGAAATAAAGGAAGGTGTGATGACAATGTCACATCATAGGTATAGTATCAATAGGAATGTATTGATATGTATAGGAATTATTAAAAAAAGAACCAAATGGAAATTCTAGAGTTGAAAATTACAATAACTGAAATGAAAAATTAAGTAGAGGTGCTCAACAGTAGATGTGAACTGACAGAACAAAGAATTAATGAACTCATAGATGAGCAATAGAGGGCTTCCCTGGTGGCGCAGTGGTTGAGAGTCCGCCTGCTGATGCAGGGGACACGGGTTTGTGCCCCGGTCTGGGAGGATCCCACATGCTGAGGAGCAGCTGGGCCCGTGAGCCACGGCCACTGAACCTGCGTGTCCGGAGCCTGTTCTCTGCAACGGTAGAGGCCACAACAGTGAGAGGCCCGCGTACCACAAAAAAAAAAAAAAAAATGATGAGCAATAGAAATCATGCAATATGAAGAACAGAGATTTAAAAACAGTGAAAAAAAATAAACAGATTCTCGGAGAAATGTAGGACATTATTAAGTGCACCTATATGTGTATAATGACTGTACCAGAAAGAAAGGAGAGAGATAAAGGGGAAGAAAACCTACTCAATGAAATAATGGCTGAAAGCCTCCAAAGCTTATTAAAAAGAACAAAAATTTACCCATCCAGGAAGCTCAACAAATTCCAAATAGGAAACATGCAAAGAGATCCACAGACACATTATAGTAAAAATACTGAAAGCCAAAAACAAGGGGAAAATCTTGAAAGTAACAAGAGAAAAAAGACTCCTCACTAATAAGAGATCCTCAATAAAACTAACAGCTAATTCCTTAGCAGAAACAAGTATAGGCTGTAAGGCAGCAGGATACCATATTCAAAGGGCTCAAAGAAAAAGCTGCCAAGGAAGAAGCCTATATCCAGGAAAGCTGGTGTTCAAAAATAAAGGCAAAATAAAGACATTCCCAGACAAACAAACACTGAGAGAATCTGTTACTAGCCGAACTACCTTACAAGAAATACTAATGTAAGTTCTTTAGCCTGAAAGCAAGTGATCTCAGACTGTAATTCAAAACCACACACACAAAAAAACAAGAGCACAGGAAAAGGTAATTGTGTTATTATAAAAGACTGTATAAATGCATACTGTTCTACTTTCTTCTTTGTACTAATTTCAAAAGCAATTGTATAGGGCTTCCCTGGTGGCGCAGTGGTTGAGAGTCCGCCTGCCGATGCAGGGGACACGGGTTCGTGCCCCGATCCGGGAAGATCCCACATGCCGCGAAGCGGCTAGGCCCATGAGCCATGGCCGCTGAGCCTGCGTGTCCGGAGCCTGTGATCCGCAATGGGAGAGGCCACAACAGTGAGAGGCCCGCGTACCGCAAAAAAAAAAAAAAAAAGCAATTGTATAAAATAATATTTATATAATGTATGATTAAGCCTATAACCTATAGAGATGCAGTATGCTTGCCAATAACAGCACAAAGGAGATGGATGGGAGCACAGCTATATTGGGATAAGGAAATGACTCCAGATGGTAACTCAAACACAAGAGCACAAATGAAGAAAACCAGAAATGATAAATATGAAGGTTATTATTAAAAAAAGCCATAAATATTTACTTACCCTCCTTTCTTCTCTCAGCTTCTTTAAAAGTCATAAAATTATATAAAGTCATAATTATGACAATGTATTGTTAGGATTTTAACATTTATAGATGTAATATCTATAAAAGTAAAACAACAAAGCAGGGTAAGGAACTAGAACTATGCAAAAGTAATGTTTCTATATCTCACTAGAATTGTTATAAAATTCTTAGAAGAAAACATAAGGGTAAATCTTCATGACCTCAGATATGGCAATAGATTTTTAGCTATAACACCAAAAGTATGACCGACAAAGGAAAAAAAATAAGTAAATTTGACTTCAACAAAATGAAAAATTTTTGTGCTTCAAAGGACACTATCAAGAAAGAAAAAGACAACCCACAGAATGGGAGAAAATATTTGCAAATCATATATCTGATAAGGGACTTGAATCTAGAATAAAGACTCATATCTCAAAAATAAAAAGACCAATAATCTAAGTAAAAATTGGGCAAAGGACCTGAACTGACATTTCTCCAAAGAATATATACAAATGGGCAATAAGCACATGGATAGATGCTCAACATCTTTAGTCATCAAGGAAATACAAATCAAAACCACAAGGATACATGACTTCACACCCACCAAGATGGCTAGACTAAAAAAAGTCAGATAACACCAATTAGCTAGGATATGGAGAAACTGGAACCCTGTACACTTCTAATACTAATGTAAAATGTTGTAGTCACTTTGAAAACCAGTCTGGCAGTTCCTTAAAGAACTAAACAGAATTACCATATGACACAACAATTCTACTCTTAGGTATACACCCAAGAGAAATGAAAACTTATGTTCATATAAAACTTGTACATGAATGTTTATAGCAGCATTATTCATAATAGCCAAAAGATGGAAATAACCTGAATGTCTATCAACTGATGAACATATAAAGATAATCTTTTACATCCATATCATCGAATACTATTCAGCCATAAAAAGGAATGAGGTATTTAATGCATGCCATAACATGCATGAACCTTGAAAACATAATGCTAAGTGAAAGAAGCCAGTTTCAAGACCAAATATTTTATGATTCCATTTATGTGAAATGTCCAGAATGGACAAATCTACAGAGACTGAACATAGATTAGTGGTTGCAAAGGCCTGGTGCAGGAGGGGGAAGGAGGGTGACAGCCAAAAGGGTAGCAGGTTTCTTTTTGAGGTAATGAAAATGTAAAATTGACTATGGTGATGGTGGTATATACCACTGAATATACTAAAATCCATTGAATATACTAAATCCACACTTTAAGTGGGTGACTGTATGATATGTGAATTAATCTCAATAAAGATGTTTAAAAAAAATGAAAAAGTATATGATCAGTGTCACGATCAAGAGTCGAGGACTCGCTAAACATATATAAAAAGGCACTATGGAACAAGTATATGATGCCTCAGTTTCTACCATATAAATATTGATGAAATAAATCCAAAATTCTATCATTCAAAATTCATTAAGTCCTTTTAATATTAATTAGTGTAGTAGAGAGGCAACTGTATAATAATCATTACAATTTAGGTCTTATCATATAAAATCCTCCCATTTAAAGGAAAAACTATTTTTCTTAATAAACTCAAATTAATAATAATAAACTCAAAATGGATTAAAGACCTAAATGTAAGACCAGATACTATAAAACTCTTAGAGGAAAACATAGGTAGAACACTTTCTGACATAAATCGCAGCAAGATCTTTTGTGATCCACCTCCAAGAGTAATGAAAATAAAAACAAAAACAAATGGGACCTAATTAAACACAAAAGCTTTTGCACAGCAAAGGAAACCATAAACAAGACAAAAAGACAACCCAGAAAATGGGAGAAAACATTTGCCAACAATGTGAATGATAAGGGATTAATCTCCAAAATATACAAACAGCTCATACAGCTCAATATCAAAAAACCTAACAACCCAATCAAAAAATGGGTGGAAGATCCAAATAGACATTTCTCCAAAGAAGGCATACAGATAGCCAAGAGGCACATGAAAAGATGCTCAACATCACTAATTATTAGAGAAATGCAAATCAAAACTACACAGCATCACCTCACACCAGTCACAATGGCCATCATCAAAAAATCTGCAAACAATAAATGCTGGAGAGGGTGTAGAGAAATGGAACCCCTCCTACACTGTTGGTGGGAATGTAAATTGGTATAGCCACTATGGAGAACAGTATGGAGGTTTCTTAAAAAACTAAAAATAGAATTACCATATGATCCAGCAATCCCACTCCTGGGAATATATCTGGAGAAAACCATAATTCGAAAGGATCCATGCACCCCAATGTTCATTGTGGCACTATTTACAATAGCCAGGACATGGAAGCAACCTAAATGTCCATCAACGGAGAAATGGATAAAGAGGATGTGGTACATATATACAATGGAATATTACTCAGCCAAAGAAAAGAACAAAATAATGCCATTTGCAGCAACATGGATGGACCTAGAGATTGTCATACTGAGTGAAGTAAGTCAGACATTGAAAGACAAATATCATATGATATTGCTTATATGTGGAATCTAAAAAAATGGTACAAATGAACCTATTTACAAAATAGAAATAGACCCACAGACATAGAAAACAAACTTATGGTTACCAAAGGGGAAAGGGGGGGAAAGGGATCAATTAGGAGGTTGGGATTAACAATACACACTACTATACATAAAATAGATAACTAATAAGAACCTACTGTATAGCACAGGGAACTCTACTCAATACTCTGTAATGACCTATATGGGAACAGAATCTAAAAAAGAGTGGATATATGTATATGTATAACTGACTCACTTTGCTGTACAGCAGAAACTAACATAGCAGAAACTAACATAACATTGTAAATCAACTATACTCCAATAAAAATTAATTTAAGAAAATGAAAATATATGATCAGTGTCAGGATCAAGAGGCAAGGACTTGTTAAACATAGATAAAAAAGGCACTATGGATTAAGTATATGATGCCTCAGTTTCTACTGTATCAATATTAATGAAATAAATCCAAAATTCTATCATTCAAAATTCATAAGTCCTTTCAATATTAATTAGTGCAGTAGAGAGGCAATTATATAATAATCATTACAATTTATGTCTTATCATATGAAATCTTCCCATTTTAAGAAAAAACTGTTTTAGGTGTTTCCCTCTATGAATAGTGGTCTAGTAATTATTAGATAAGTATCTTTAGAATTCAACAAACATTCACTGTGTGATTAGGGTCTGTCACAGTCTTAATTACCTTTATATAAATATCTAACACACAGAAGGCAATAAACAAATACAAATGAATGGCCTTAATGGCTGTCATTTATCTATACTAGAACCTAGTCTCCTCATCTGCAGAATTAGAAGGGCTGGATATGATCTTTTCTTTTTTTTAAAAAAAATACTTTGTGGAGTACTTTATTTTTTTTAATTTATTATTATTATTTTTTTATTTTTGGCTGCTTTGGATCTTTCTTTCTGCACATGGGCTTTCTCTAGTTGCGGCGAGTGGGGCCTACTCTTCGTTGCAGTGTGCGAGCTTCTCACTGCGGTGGCTCCTCTTGTTGCGGAGCATGGGCTCTAGGCAGGCGGGCTTCAGTAGTTGCGGCATGCAGGCTTCAGTAGTTGTGGCTCGCGGGCTCTAGAGTGCAGGCTCAGTAGTTGTGGCACACGGGCTTAGTTGCTCCGTGGCACGTGGGGTCTTCCTGGACCAGGGATGGAATCCGTGTCCCCAGCATTGGCAGGTGGATTCTTAACCACTGTGCCACCAGGGAAGTCCCTGATCTTTTCTAAAGTAGTAGTGTTCAATAGAAATTTCTGCAATGATGGAAATGTTCCACATCTATATGGCTATTCAGCCCTTAAAATGTGACTAATGCAACTGAGGAATTAAATTTTTAATTTAATGTAAATTTAAACAGTCACAGGAAGCTAGTGACTACCACATTGCACAGCATAGCTCTAGGGCAAAATCCTGTGTGAAAAACACATTTCACAATGCATTCCAGTAACCACATACACATGGTAATGTATATATATGTATTTGTAAAACAATACTTCCATTAATACATATAAAGCATTGATATTTTCTTTCCTATTCTACTAAATTTCATCTAAAACAAAGTGCTGATCCAACCCGCTAACGTGATTTCATAACACTGCACTAAGGTTCCTTTCAGCTCTAAAATATGCTATAAATACTAATGATTGTCCTGAAAGTATGCATTCAATATTTATTTTGTAATCTTAACCACAAGTGACTAATTAATCTGAAAATTTGCCTCAGGTTGTACCAGGTTTTACTTTAAAAGCCTTATAATCATTCCTTAATCTCCCTGTTAAATCAACATTTTTTAAAAAGAGGCAAAAGTTGCATGTCTTTAAGAAGTAGAAAACAAAGGTAACATCTTTTCCTTGTTTTTCATACTTCATAAATGGTAACCAAAGAAATGGCAGGATATATAGGAGAGAGTGAAGGAAATTGTGGGGATAGTGTTCATGTAAAGAGAGAAAGCTAACTTTTTATTGTCATCACTCCTCTGAATCTCCTAATGACGTCTCCTTCCCCCTCATTCTTCGAGCCTGAAAGTCCTACAAATTTTATCTTTTTTTAAATTAATTTTTACTGGAGTATAGTTGCTTTACAATGTTGTTTTAGTTTCTACTGTACAGCAAAGTGAATCAGCTATACATATATCCCCTCTTTTTTGGATTTCCTTCAAATTTTATTTTAACTTCACCTGGCTTATTAGAGGACTAGAGAATAAGACTGGTTCCCAAGAGATCACATGTTACAAATTTCAACTACAAAGTGCTTTTAAAAAACCTTAATAAAAGGATCTGGATTTGCTTCTCTACCCTAATCTGCCATCTCCTATCATGAAATTCTCACTAGTCTAAACTATAAGCAGTTCTACAAAAGTTTCATGCTCTCTCTTACCTGTGGGCCTTTGTATATGCTATTCCCTCTTTAGCTAACTTCTAATTTTTCAGGTCTTGGTTTAGATATCAGTTACTCAAGTCAATTTTCTCCACCTCAAGATTAGTCTTGATGCCTCTCATGTATATTCTTCCAGTACTTTGTACCTTCCCCATCATTGCACTACTGCATTAATTGCCTGTTTACTTATCTATTTCCCCTACTAGATTTTAAACCCTTTAAGGACAGGGTGTATATTTTGTACTGTTCACTGATGTAAAGATGTTCAATAATTACTGAATTAACATATGGATATAATTCCTTCAGCATTCCACATGCCTAGTGTCATACTCCCTGCTTGGAATGTTGTCCCCAGTTCTACTGCCAGCATGAGATCTTCTCTATAATCTAGTTCTTAATTATCACTATTTCCTCTGGATGCCTACAGCCCTTATTATTCATACTATTCATCTGATATTTAATCCACTACGTTGTTTTTTAGTTATTCTTGTAATGCATAGGTCCAATCTCATTAACTTAATTGTCCAGCTTGAAGATATTACTGTGTTTCTCTTGGTACTCCATTACCTAGCATAGCACTATGTACATAGCAGACATTAAACATTTGTTGACAAAGAATCAAAATTTGAGAGGTTCTCATATGAAACTGACAACACTTTAGCGATACAGATGAACAAGGGGTGCCAATTAAGCTTTCTGTCAATTATAGGCAATAAAAAGATATAGTGAAGTACGAATACAAATAATAATAAAACACTATTCTTAAGTGAGAGATAATAATGAACACAAATATTAAGATGCACTGTACCCATAGCTACATTCATTAAAGACAAGTAGCCTTATGGCTTCCAAAGTGACCTGTGTACACAAAAGAACACTGTTTTTCAGATCAAAGGATAATCATGTTTACATATGAATTTAGGGCGGTCTATGTTTTGGAGACATAGATAATTACGGTTTGGGCCTATCAAGGAGCCCTGTCAGCAAGGAAGCTAACTGGTGCTAACTCAATTTGCCGCTTGTTATCTTCCAATGCCCTCCAAATTGCTACTTCCGACTGAGTAAAATCTTAACCATTGGCAAACTGGTTCCAAATTCCATTACTAACTTTGGAAAGTAGCCCAGTTCTCCTTGCATTTAGAAAAGTAAGCAGTATGGGAATGGTGTCTACCCTGCCTCTTATAAACTAAGAGAAAAAACTGTAAATCCTGCGAGAGTCACCAGCGCTCCAGGTGCCCTCTGCCTGGAACCTTCCGTCCTGTTCCCATTTACTGTACCCCAAAGATTTTCTTCACCCCTTCCTCAAATTTCCAACCCTAACTTCCTTCACTTACTGCTGCTCCAAGTTAGCCCTGACAACCTTTCTTCTTTGTACTGGCTCTGACCTGAAGACACAAGGGCAACCTTTTCCCTATAGGTCCCCTTGTCCTTCACCCTACACTTCCAAGTGAACGGCATCTCACCTGGGAGATTCCAGCAGTTCCCGAGCCGCCGAGCTGACGTGACCTCCATTGCGGACCTGGGCCCCAGACAGAGACTAGGGGCCGGATCTGTATCACGGCGTGGCGACGCTTTTCGAAAGCAGCCGCCGCAGCTGCCCAGCCCCAAGAAGGTATCGCGAGCAGCGCCATCTTGAGCGAGGAAAGAGGACCCGAGAGCAGAGGATTGTGGGACGCTGGCGGTCCAAACTACTCACCCCGCCCCCCTCCCTGGAGGAGAGCGGAAACAGCTTCTCTCTGAAGATTCGGGTGCTTTAGCGCAACCGCTTTTTTTCTTCTAGGGCTGGTCTTTGAGTGTTTTTTTTACACAGCAGGCAGTAACGAAATAACATTCTCTCTTTTCCTAGATTTGTCAGGTAAAACACAGGATGCGCAGTTAAATTTGAATTTCAGATAAACAATGAATCATTTCTTAGTATAATTATGTCCCAAATATTGCAGTTGCTAAATCTGGCAACCCTATCTTGTCAATCATTTCTCTCTTCTGCCGCCTCCAACTCAGTGCCAAAATCCACTCTCTCCATTTTCCCTTTGAATATTCTTATCACTCTCCTGTGTACTAACGCTTAGGGCAGATTAAACTACAGATATTGATTTCCCCGGGAAGAAGGCTTCATCTGCGAGATTCACTGCCTGTGAGAGTCACTTGCTGTGTTGTAAGTGCTTTCATTTGGCTGATTGTTCTTTTTCGCACAAACTTTGGAGCAGTTTTCCTTGGTCTTTTGCTCTTGGAAGAGTTTTAAACACACACACACACACACACACCCCTTTACTCTGCTAATTTGCCTCTCTACCTCTTCCCTTTGGTTTCTGCAACATCTAATTATTGCAAAACAGCTGGATTAGCTGAAGGACGGTAAAATGAAAATGTATGCAGAGAAGTCCATGTTTAAAGACAGGTTTATATTCTTTTGTCACCACTATCATCCAACAAAATAATGTTGAAATATGTTTACAGTTATCTAGGAAACTACATTTCCAAGTGTAAATGTAACCTGAAGCCCTGGCGACAGTAATGCGTTCTCAAACTTTCACACAAGACAGGCAAATAATTATTAACTCCTTATGTAGAGGCACCATGGACTAATGATAAGTCTGATAAAGACAAAGGATATGCATGGCCCATGCAGGTAGCTTTACTTTGTTTCAGGATTCATATTACACCCCAGGTTTCCAGGGTAAGAGGATGCTTGAAAGGAATTATTTACAGAAGAATAAAGTTTCCAGTTGAAGGGAATTCCATGTGAAGGAAATGGCATTTTTAACAGCAAGAAGTCGAAAGAAAACATTTCCAGGTTCAGGAGTCTAGGGAGTGTATGACAGAGAAGAGATGAGCCTGGGTGAGCAGAGGCCTGATGGTGAAGGGGCTTGTATTTCATTTTAAGAAGTTAATGCTTGATTCTGTACCAAGTGAATGGTTTTAATCAGGAAAGTAACATGATCAGATCTGTATGTTCATTAAACCACTCTGGCTTAAGTAGTAAGGTTGGACTGGAGGGAGTTCAGATTGGAGTCATGAATTTAATGCCATAGTCATAAAATAAAGGCCTGAACCTGGCAGTAGCAATGGCAGTAGATCAATTCCAGAGATATTATGGAGATAGGACTGACAGAACCTAGTGATTGATTGGATGTTTCTGGCTTATTATTGTCTAGTTGACAAATCAATAATGGCCTCTTTCATTAATGCCTACCTATATCATCATCCGTAAATATTTACTCAGCATCTATTCTGTGTTATCAACACTTTACACTAGAGAAACCCTAGACTCTACCAATGATTTCTATTAGGGCTGAGTATTGCCACTGAATCTTTCTACCCAGATAAAGTATTGTCCAGTAATGCTCTAATTTGTTTTTAATGTAGGCACCTGGGAGTTCCCTGGCAGTCTAGTGGTTAGGGCTCCGTGCTTCCACTTCAGGGGGCACGGGTTCAATCCCTGGTCGGGGAATTAAGATCCCAAATGCTGCGCAGGGCAGACAAAAAAAATTTTTTTTAATGTAGGAACCTATACAATATATATTTTGTGAGAGACTGTCAGATATAATGCGACAAAATAATACCTTAAATTTTTATACTTTCGGAAACACTCACACACATTATCTTGCTGGATCTTAATCACAGCGTTTTGGGTGTATTCCTTGTTCCTAGTAGATAAAGAAGATCAGGGCCATGTGGTGACAGAGTCAGAACTAGAACCACGGTATTCTGGCTGCTATTCCACTGTTCTTTACACTAAAGATGTTACCTGCACTCAAATACAAGATTTAATTGAAAGTCTGTACCAGCCATATAGAATTATAAGATTTTAAATCAGGCAAGATCTCAGAATTCTGAAACATCTGACCCTACAGATGATTTCTCAGGAGTTTTGGAAAGTTTCATTAGAATCACCTACAGGCATTATTGGCATGGAACAACAGTTGTGAGGTCTTTGACGGGAATCAAAGCATTTTTACCAAAGTAGTCTCGTTGTAAGTCAACTCCTCTGATTAAGAAATGTGAATAACGTTGGAATAACAAAGTAGTTACTCTATGATGAGCTAAAATTAGTCGAACATGAGCCAAATAAGCCAAAGAAAATTTCCAGTGCACCCAGAAATACAACATGAAGCATAATGAGAGTTGTGTACTGGGGGAGAACTGAAGCAACAGGCCAACTTGGCCTGCAGCAACTTGACACATAAGTGTTGGAAATAAGTTAGAGAGACAGAGGAGCACACATAAAAGCAGCTATAAATAGCTGTTGCAGACACAGATCACATGACAACACTTTGTTTATGCAATAATTGTATCTATACTTGCCCAAGGGTACTTACCTATTAAGCAGCAGAGCCAGAACTCAAACCTAAGCCCTGACCATAAAGTCTGTGCTGTCAACCTAAACTGTAATGCCTCCTCATGTATTTCTCAACAAAGCCCATAGAGTTTAAGGAGCATAGCAAAGCTGTTTTCACTCCCTAATACTGTGGGCAATCCTGTGTGTTGTAAAGCAGCAACCAAGCTTTTCTTGGCAAAGAATGATCTTGTGGAAATTTTCCTGTGACTGTGGGACTCCATGCAGACGGCACAATAAGAATCATTCTCTTTCTGAGAACTATGCATACCATTGCTCAGAAAGTAATCAAGTGGATCTCTTAGAAATGTTGCTAGATCCTTGAAAATCTAATTAGCTTGCTGTTTCATAGATCCATTGTTTTACTCTGATGTGAAGGAGCCAGTGAACTGTGAAAATATGTCTTCTCATCTGTGTGCCATGTAGGTCCATGATGAAGCTGTATGCAGCATGATGTTTTTAATCTTTCAGAGCTCACTTCAGTTTTCACCTTAAACTGTCCCTTAAAAGAGAGTGGTGATTTCAACAAGATGATCCAAAGGCCAGCAGAGTGGACTGAGAAAATGAGAACAGAAAGATCAGAGAGGGTTATCTGGTAAATTATTTTAATGAGGCAGGTTACAAAGGGGTTAACAGGCTTGAGTATGACATCAATCTTTAGGTTGAGCCTGATGAAGATTCTTTTCAGACTACTGACGTAACATCTTTAAGATTCCTCTGGCTATAAAAACCCATGACGGGCTTCCCTGGTGGCGCAGTGGTTGGGAGTCCGCCTGCCGATGCAGGGGGCGCGGGTTCGTGCCCCGGTCTGGGAGGATCCCGCGTGCCGCGGAGCGGCTGGGCCCGTGGGCCATGGCCGCTGGGCCTGCGCGTCCGGGGCCTGTCCTCCGCGGCGGGAGAGGCCACAGCAGTGAGAGGCCCGCGTAACGCATAAAAAAAAAAAAAAAAAAAAAAAAAAAAAAAAAAAAAAAAAAAAAAAAAAAAAAACCCATGACTATGTGATTTCTTACTAAGCAGAAAATCATTACTTTCCTTATTTTGAGTGAAGCTTTCTAGCAAAATCAGATTTTTAGAAAGATCTATTATTATCTAGGCAACTGCAATAATTATTACAGAGTATTAATCATGGAGAAGGAAGGGAACATAGGTACATGGAGGCAGTACTGGATGGTATGATAAAAAAAGGGTCTATATGACATTGTATTCACTTCCTGTTGTTACATAATAAATTAGCACAAACTTGGCAGCTTAAAACAACATACATTTATTATTTCACAATTTCTGTGGGTCAGGATTCTTGTTACAAATCAGCTGCATCTTCTGCTCAGAGCATTACCAAGATAAAATCAAGGAGTCAGTCAGGTCGGCAATCTCACCTGAGGTGTGGGATACCTCTTCCCAGCTCCCTGGTTGTTGGCAAAACTCACTTCCTTGCAGTTGTCAGACAGAATTCATTGTTTTATTGCTGGATGTTGGCTGGGAACTGCTCTCAGCTTCTAGAAGCATCCTCAGGTTCTTTCCAGGTGACCTCCTGATAGGCAATGAACTTGGTTGCTTCTTCAGGGCCAGCAAGAGAATCTCTTTAGCTTATGTTTAATTGAGATAAAATTGGTGTATAACATTGTATTAGTTTTAGGTGTACAACAAAATGATCTTATATACATAAATATTGAAAATGATTACCACACTAAGTTTACTTAGCATCCATCACCCAACATAGTTACTAATTCTTTTCTGTGATGAGAACTTTTAAGATCTACTCTATTTTCTCCACTGTATATTCTTGACTCCTTTATCAGAGATAAGGTGACCATATGTGCGAGGGTTTATCTCTGGGCTTTCTATCCTGTTCCATTGATCTATATGTTTTTGTGCCAGTACCATACTGTCTTGATTACTGCAGCTTTGTAGTATAGTCTGAAGTCAGGGAGCCTGATTCCTCCAGCTCCGTTTCCTTTCTCAACATTGCTTTGGCTATTTGGGGTCTTTCGTGTTTCCATACAAATTGTGAGATTTTTTGTTCTAGTTCTGTGAAAAATGCCAGTGGTAGTTTGATAGGGATTGCATCGAATCTGTAGATTGCTTTGGGTAGTAGAGTCATTTTCACAATGTTGATTCTGCCAATCCAAGAACATGGTATATCTCTCCATCTATTTGTATCATCTTTAATTTCTTTCATCAGTGTCTTATAATTTTCTGCATACAGGTCTTTTGTCTCCTTAGGTAGGTTTATTCCTAGATATTTTATTCTTTTTGTTGCAATGGTAAATGGGAGTGTTCTCTTAATTTCACTTTCAGATTTTTCATCATTAGTGTATAGGAATGCAAGAGATTTCTGTGCATTAATTTTGTATCCTTCTACTTTACCAAATTCATTGATTAGCTCTAGTAGTTTTCTGGTAGCATCTTTAGGATTCTCTATGTATAGTATCATGTCATCTGCAGTGACAGCTTTACTTCTTTTCTGATTTGGATTCCTTTTATTTCTTTTTCTTCTCTTATTGCTGTGACTAAAACTTCCAAAACTATGTTGAATAATACTGGTGAAAGTGGGGAACCTTGTCTTGTTCCTGATCTTAGTGGAAATGGTTTCAGTTTTTCACCATTGAGAATGATGTTGGCTGTGGGTTTGTCATATATGGCCTTTATTATGTTGATGTAAGTTCCCTCTATGCCTACTTTCTGGAGGGTTTTTATCACCAGTGGGTGTTGAATTTTGTTGAAAGCTTTCTCTGCATCTATTGAGATGATCATATGGTTTTTCTCCTTCAATTTGTTAATATGGTGTATCACATTGATTGATTTGCATATACTGAAGAATCCTTGCATTCCTGGAATAAACCCCACTTGATCATGGTGTATGATCCTTTTAATTTGCTGTTGGATTCTGTTTGCCAGTATTTTGTTGAGGATTTTCACATCTATGTTTGTCAGTGATTGCCAACAAACACATGAAAGAATGCTCAACATCATTAATCATTAGAGAATTGCAAATCAAAACTACAATGAGATTTCATCTCACACTGGTCAGAATGGCCATTATCAAAAAAAAAACTGCAAATAATAAATGCTGGAGAGGGTGTGGAGAAAATGGAACCCTCCTGCACTGTTGGTGGGAATGTAAATTGATATAGCCACTATGGCAAACAGTATGGAGGTTCCTTTAAAACTAAAAATAGAACTACCATACTACCCAGCAATCCCACTACTGGGCACATACCCTGAGAAAACCATAATTCAAAAAGAGTCATGTACCACAATGTTCATTGCAGCTCTATTTACAATAGTCAGGACATGGAAGCAACATAACTGTCCATCAACAGGTGAATGGATACAGAAGATGTGGCACATATATACAATGGAATATTACTCAGCTATAAAAAGAAATGAAATTGAGTTATTTGTAGTGAGGTGGATGGACCTAGAGTCTGTCATACAGACTGAAGTAAGTCAGAAAGAGAAAAACAAATACCATATGCTAACCCATATGTATGGAATCTAAGAAAAAAAATGGTCATGAAGAACCTAGGGGCAGGACAGGAATAAAGACACAGACGTACTAGAGAATGGACTTGAGGACATGGGGAGGTGGAAGGGTAAGCTGGGACAAAGTGAGAGAGTGGCATGGACATATATACACTACCAAACGTGAAATAGATAGCTAGTGGGAAGCAGCCACATAGCACAGGGAGATCAGCTCGGTGCTTTGTGACCACCTAGAGGGGTGGGATAGGGAGAGTGGGAGGGAGGGAGATGCAAGAGGGAAGAGATATGGGGATATATGTATATGTATAACTGATTCACTTTGTTATAAAGCAGAAACTAACACACCATTGTAAAGCAATTATACTCCAATAAGGATGTAAAAAAAAAAAAGATCTACTCTCTTAGTAACTTTCAAATAAATATCCAACACTGTATAGTTAGCTATAGTCACCATGCTGTATATTACATCCCCAGGACTAATTTATCTTATAACTGGAAATTTGTACCATTTGGCCACCATTTTACTTTGACTCTTTCTTTCAGGAAAGACCTGAATCCCCTTTTAAAGGACTTGCCTGATTATGTGAGGCCCAGTCTGAATAATCTCCCTTTTAATTAACTTAAGGTCAACTGATTAGGGACCTTAACTACATCTGCAAATTCCTTCACCTTTGCCATATAACATAACCAAATCAAGAGAGTGATAGCCCATCATATTCACCAATTCTTCCCATACTCAATGGGAAGGGGTTATACAGGACATGTACACTAGGGGCAAGAATCTTGGGGGCCATCTTTAAACTTTGCCTATGATGAAAAGCTGAGGTTCAAGATCAACTTGTAAATGAATACATATGTCCACACAAAAACATGTAGATGAATGTTCATAGCAACATTACTCATAATAGCCAAAAACTGAAAACAACTCAACTGCTCATCAACTAGTGACTGGATAAACAAAATGTGATATATCCACACAATGGAATATTATTTGACAATACAAAGGAATGAAGTATTGATATGTTACAACATGGATAGACCTTGAAAATATTATGCTAATTGAAAAAATTCAAAACACCACATATTGTATGGCTCTATTTATATGACTTTCCAGAATAAGCACATCTACAGAGACAGAATGTAGACTAGTGGTTGCCTAAGTCTATGGGGTTTAGGGGTAAGTGCTGGAGTGGCTTCTAATGGGTATGGGTTTTTTGTTCTGGGATGATAAAATGTTCTAAAATTGATTGTGGTGATGGTTGCACAACTCTATGAATAAACTAAAAGCTATTGAATTATATTACTGATAAAGGTGAATTAGATGGTATTTGAATTATATCTCAATAAATCTGTTAATAAAAGATCAAGTTGTACTACTTGATAACTTCTTTGAAATTCAGGAATTTAAACCCAGTTTTCTCATCCTTCAGTGGATGTAACACTTACTTTACAAGGTTGCTGTGAGGATCAAATGATATAATTATGGGGAATTGTTTTGTAATTTGCAAAATGCTATACAATTTTTAAAAATCATTATTATGTAGTCTGTAACTCTGCAATCAAGGCAAATCAAGTTAATTCTTTTTTCTGTCTGTCTTCATAATAGCACTCAATATAATAATTCTTATAGCTGGGTCTCAATTCTATATTTCCAGAGCTAAATCCTTCTTGCCCTGGTATGTACATTTCCTTTTACTCTTAACAGTAATGGAGAACAGTTGCTCAATACTATCTCTCCTTTCATCTACTTGAAGTCTTTTATTTAAAATTCCTCAATCTTCTCACCTGTACCAGTAAGCTAATTCAGTTTCAAAGCTAAATAGGCACAATTTCTTTAACATTTACTCATGAATCCTCACAAATTAAAATAACATTGCCCCTCTTCTGATCCTTTTATATGTAGGAGATAAATAAGGGCTGCAGGCTTAAAGGTAAGATCTGCCTTGAGGTCTATCTACAACAAATGATGTTTAAAGCAAACGTCATGGAAAGGATAAGAGAACAGTGACTGGAGGCAACACTTTATTTGGTTGAAACTAAGATGAATCCAGAGATTACAATTCTCTGGCTTGAAGTAGCAGATGAAATCACAGAGGGAAAAGTTGACAGGCATGTCAATGACATGTTAAAATGCTTGCAGTATAATGCTAAAGGGAAAGGCTAAATTTTAAAAAATAGTAGATGTAGTATATTCATGTAGAGAAGAGTTGAAAAGTGGAAATGGCTAGTTGGTCAATTTTTTGATTAGTCAAAATTTTTTAAGTTTTCTAATATTGTTTTCTGCTTTAAAATAATAAATATAATGTAAAATAAGGAAGTATCCTCATATCATGGAGAGTTCCTAAAATATAAGTCATTCTATAGTGTGATTCTGGAGACAGATTATTAGTGAGATCAAAGTGAAAAATTATCAACTGAACCCATAACCAATAAAAAACATGTTAAATTTAGCATTTAAACAGGATACAAATCACACTGTAAAGTCATCTAAACTTCAACTGCATTCCCAGTGGACATGAGGCATATTCATAAAAATGGTGCAGGGAGGGCAAGCATAATGAGATTTTCTTAGAAATTTTGAAAGATCATATCAAAAGAGAACTTTCAAATCATTATCCTAATGTCTCATCACTTGTGACACCAAATACAAGGTTTAAGAAAGTATCATAAATCATTACAGAGAACTTACCAAGTCTTAACTTACCTGAGGAATCTGAATTTTTGCCTTGTCCATGATTATTTAAAAATAATAATATTATTATCTTCTGCTACCATAACAAAATTAAACAACTTATATATATATGATTATTTAAAAATAATAAAATTATGAGCTTCTGCTGCTATGATTAAAAATGAAAAATACTAAATGGACATATTTACAGAATATGTCCACCTGAGTTTATTTTACCTTCACAACAACTAAGAAGAATTTGAGCTCATAGATGAGCTGACTTGCCCAAACACAGCTGCTGCAGAACTTGCACTCAAGTGCTCTAATTTACAAATCTATTTTGAGTAAATGGTGAGTCAAATTCAGGAAATTCATTAAGGAAATAATAGTAAAGGTCAATGAAGCCAAAGGGAACTGGGAAGAGGAATCAGAATTTCAACAGTTTGTGGAATTCAAACTAAGGTACTGAATGCATTTCACTAGTCTCAGGTCATTTGTAGTCTGGTACATTAATTATACCCAGTAGATTCATTCTTGCTTTCCATTAGAACTAATACCAATAATTTTTATGCCTATTAATATGCATGGCAACTCTAGATAATTAAGTATATATTAATGAGAAGTTTTAAGATAACATGATGTCCTATTTAAAGGCTGGGGAAATTTTAATAAGAGAAAAAACTATCCCCCATTCCCCAATTCCCAACCTTACTCATCTCAGTGTAGTAAATCATGAAATTATGCCAGTTCTTCCTGCATGATGCCTCTAATTTCAGGTTAGGGTAATATCAGTGGTTTTGAAACTGAGCAGGACTCTGCAGGGCATTCCCAGGGACAGAGCCTGCTCCCAACACCAGCCCCCACCCTGTGTCCCCTGCCTCTTGTTTGAAGAAAAGCTTTAGCCTCCTAGGCTTTCCTCAAGTTCCAAGGAGCAAATTTAATTAGAGAAGTGAGAAAATGCAGAAACAAAGGAGAAGAGTCAAGTAAGACAAAATAATAATAGTTTAGCCGTGAAACACAGTCAAGGACCTTTAGTTCCTCCTCAAGGGCTGTAGATAATATCCTGAGCCATAATCTTGAATTGTTTTGCAGACACTAAAACCCCCACCAGGTGGAAGAAGTTAACTGCATGCTGACCACAAGTACATAGACCCCAGACTGGATAGAATTGGAAGGTTGATGATGTTAACTCCCAAAACACCACCCTGTTAACTCACCACCAAACAATCAGAAGGATGTACATGAGCTGATCATGCACCCCATAACCCTCTCCCTCACACTGTCTTTAAAAACCCTTCCCTGAAATCCATTGGGGAGTTTGGGTCTTCTGAGCATGAGCTGCCCATTTTCCTTGCTTGGCCCAACATTGGGCACCTTGCAATAAATGCTGTACTTTCCTTCACCACAGCCTGGTGTTAGTACATTGGCTTTGCTGATGTCTGATAAGCAAATCCAAGTTTGGTTCAGAAACAGTTTCTTAGTCTCAAAAATTCCTTCCATGATTACTTCCCTCCATTTAATGGTTCCTGTACACTACTGATGGATTAATCTTACTTTTTAAACCTTATTTTCCTGATGAGTAGCTCACAGTATTGCTCACTACTAAATTCAAATTATTCAAAATGACACTCATAGTATTTCTTTAACTGGCCCTACCTTAATCTTATTTCTGTTTCCCTACTCCCCTTCCAAGGTCTCAGTTCCAATCAGTTGAACTTTCAATACAGATTCCATTTGCTATAATGACTTAGAAAGAAAAATTGTTCTAATTATCAATACTTCCATTGTCAAGTATATATCATGTAATGTTTCTGAGCAATGCATAGAGAAACAGACTCAGCTGGCTAAGAAATGAAAGATAGCTCTTCCTTTTTCAAATTCTAAGTCAATGCTGTCAACTGACAAATTCTAAGTCAATACACAGTCAAATCTTGTGCATGTGAAGCCATCACAAAATGTAGTGATTTATAGAAGCAAATTCTAAGAAGCCTGCATATTTAAAGGGGAAAACTAAAGTTTTAAAGTTGTTTCCTTCCCTCTTACACTGCTGGTAGGAATGTAAATTGGTACAACCACTATGCAGAATACTATGGAGGGTCCTTAAAAACCTAAAAAATTGAACTGCCATATGATCCAGCAATCCCACTCCAGGCATATATCTGGAGAAAATCATAATTTGAAAAGATCCATGCACCCCAGCGTTCATTGCAGCACTATTTACAATAGCCAAGACATGGAAGCAACCTAAATGTCCATTGACAGAGGAATGGATAAAGAAGATATGGTACATATGTACAATGGAATATTACTCAAACATAAAAATGAATGAAATAATGCCATTTGTAGCAACATGGATGGACTCATGTCAAGGAGAAATTTTTCCTATGATTTCTTCTAGGAGTTTCATGGCTTCACGTTTTGGGTCCTTGCTTCTGTTCCATTGGTCTATATGTCTAGTTTTTATGCCATTACCATACTGTTTTATTTACTATAGCTTCATAGGATAGCCTGAAATCAGAAGTGTGATGCCTCCTGCTTTGGTCTTCTTTCTCAGTATTTCTTTGGCTACCTGGGGTCCTTTATGGTTCCATATAAATTCTTGGAAAGTTTTTCTATTTCTGTAAAAAATGCCACTGGACACTTGATAGGGATTGCATTGAATCTACAGATGGCTTCTGGTAGTATTGACATTTTAACAATATTAATTCTTCTAATCCTTGAGCTTGGTATACTTTTCCATTTATTTACGTCTTCTTGGATTTCTTTCATTAATGTCTTGTAGTTTTGAGAGTAGACATCTTACACCTCTTTGGTGAAATTTATTCCTAAGTATTTTATTGTTTTTCATGCTATTGTAAATTGAATCTCTTTCATTTCTTTTTCAGAAAATTATTGCTAGTGTATAGAAACACTAATGATTTTTTTTTCTTTATTAGTCTGTAATTTTCTTTTTTTGTAGTATCTTTGTCTGGTTTTGGTATCAGGGTGATGATGGCCTCATAGAATGAGTTTGGGAGTGTTCCTTCCTCGGCAAATTTTTGGAAGAGTTTGAGAATGATGGGTGTTAGCTCTTCTCTAAAGGTTTGATAGAATTCACCTGTGAAGCCATCTGGTCCTGGACTTTTGTTTGCTGGAAGATTTTTTTTTTTTTTGTGGTACGTGGGGCTCTCACCACTGTGGCCTCTCCCACTGTGGAGCACAGGCTCCAGACGCGCAGCCCCAGCAGCCATGGCTCATGGGCCCAGCTGCTCCATGGCACACGGGGTCCTCCCGGACCGGGGCACAAACCCACGACCCCTGGACTTGGGTGGATATTTCCTTTCCCATGTTAGGGAAGTTTTCGACTATAATCTCTTCAAATATTTTCTTGGGTCCTTGCTCTCTTCTCCTTCTGGGACCCCTCTGATGAGAATGTTGTTGCATTTAATGTCATCCCAGAGGTCTCTTAGGTTGTCTTCATTTCTTTTAATTCTTTTTTCTTTATTCTGTTCTGCAACAGTGAATTCCGCCATTCTGTCTTCCAGGTCACTTATCCGTTCTTCTGCCTCAATTATTCTGCTATTGATTTCTTCTGGTTTATTTTAGTTATTGTATTGTTCATCTCTGTTTCTTTGTTCTTTAATTCTTCTAGGTCTTTGTTAAACACTTTTTGCATCTTCTCAATCTTTGTCTCCATTCTTTTTCCGAGGTCCTGGATCATCTTCACTATCATTATTCTGAATTTTTTTTCTGGAAGGTTACCTGTCTCCACTTCATGTAGTTTTTTTTCTGGGGTTTTATGTTGTTCCTTCATCTGGTACATATCCTTCTACATTTTCATCCTGTCTATCTTTCTCTGAATGTCATTGTTGTTCCACAGGCTGCAGGATTGTTGTTCTTGCTTCTGCTCAACACTGATGATTTTTGTATGTTAGTTTTGTATCCTGCAACTTTATTGAATTTGTTGATTAATTCTAACAGTTTTTTGTTTGGGTCTTTAGGATTTTCTATATATAAAATCATGTCATCTGCAAATAGAAATAATTTTTCTTCTTCCATTCCAATTCTTATGCTTTTTATTTCTTTTTCTTGTCTGATTGCTCTAGCTAGGACTTCCAGTGTTATGTTGAATAGGAGTGGTGAGAGTGGGCATCCTTGAATTGTTCCTGATCTTAGCAAGAAAGCTTTCAACCTTTTGCCAGTGAGTATGATGTTAGCTGTGGGCTTGTCATATATGGTCTTTATTATGTTGCGATCCATTCCTTTTATGTGTAATTTGTTAAGTGTTTTTATCATGAACAGATGTTGAATTTTGTCACATAGTTTTGCTGAACCTATTGAGGTGATCATATGATTCTTTACTTTCATGTTATTAATGTGATATATCACATTGATTGATTTGTGTATGTTGAACCATCCTTGCATCTTTGCATCCTTGCATCCCAGAGATAAATCCCACTTGATAATAATGAATGATCCTTTTAATGTGCTGCTGAATTTTGTTGAGAACTTTTTCATCTATATTCATCAGGGATATTGGTCTGTAGTTTTCTTTTCTAGTAGTGTCCTTTTCTGGCTTTGGGATCAGGATAATGCTGGCCTTGTAAAGTGAGTTCTGGATTGTTCCTTCCTCTTTGACTTTTCTGGAATAGTTTGAGAAGTATTGGTATTAATTGTTTAAATATTTGGTAAAATTCACCAGTGAAGCCATCTGGTCATGGGCTTTACTTCATTGAGAGAGTTTTGATTACTGGTTCAATCTACTTACTAGTAATTGGTTTATTCTGACTTTCTATTTCTTCCTTTTTCAGTCTTGGTAGATTGTATGTTGTAAAGAATTTTTCCATTTCTTCTAAATTGTACAGTTTGTTGGCATACAATTGTTCATAGTAGCCTTTTATGAGCCCTTGGATTTCTATGGTATCAGTTCTAATGTCTTCTTTTTCATTTATAATTTCGTTGATTTGGGTCCTCTCTCTTTTTTCTTTGGTTAGTATAGCTAAGGGTTTGTAAATTTTTTCATCTCTTCGAAGAAAAACTCTTAGTTTAAGTTAAGCTTTTCTATTGCTTTTCTGTTCTCTATTTCATTATTTCTGCTCTCTTCTTTATTATTTCCTTCCTTCTGCTAAATTTGGGCTCCATTTGTTCTTCTTTTTCTAATTCCTTAAGGCATAGAGTTAGGTTGTTTACTTGGGGAGATTATGATATCTTTTTTTTAATGTTTTAAAATTATTTATTTATTTTTGGCTGTGTTGGGTCTTCGTTGCTGCGTGCGGGCTTTCTCTAGTTGCGGTGAGTGGGGACTACTCTTCATTGTGGTGCACGGGCTTCTCATTGTGGTGGCTTCTCTTGTGGAGCATGGGCTCTAGGCACGCGGACTTCAGTAGTTGTGGCACTTAGCCTCAGTAGTTGTGGCTCGTGGGCTCCAGAGCACAGGCTCAGTAGTTGTGGCACACAGGCTTAGTTGCTCCACGGATGTGGGAGCTTCCAGGACCAGGGCCCATACCCATGTCTCTTGCATTGGCAGGTGGATTCTTAACCACTACGCCAACACGGAAGAATTATTTGGGGAGATTATGATATCCTGATGTTTGTATTCCTTAAGGCCATTCAAATTCCTCTGCTCTGATTCTCTACTCACCAAATAGCCCTCTTTCCAGTCCTATTTTTTTCTTTTTTATAAAAAATAATAATTTAAATAAAAATGTACAAAAGGTAAATGACTAGTTCTGTGAATTCTTTTAAAGGTGAATACCTTTAAAAGTGGAAGTAGCTACCACTCAGGTGAAGAAATAGAACATTGCCAAATTCCTAGAAGCCCCCAATCACAAACCTTCCCTTTCCCTCAAAAGAAAACTAATAAATCCTTACTTTAGGTAGTTTTCAATTTTATTTAATGGAATCACATAGTAATTTTCTGCAATTGGTATTTTTACTTAACATTTTGTTTGCAAGATACATTTATGTTGCATGTAGCTGTATAATTTATTTTTATTAGTGCATAGTTTCCCTTCTATGAATATGCCACAATGTGTTCATCTACTCTCTTGTTGATGGGTATTTGGTTTCCAGTTTGGGGTCATTATGAGTAATGCTGCTATAAACATTCTTATGTATGTCCTTTGGTGTATATTTGCTTGTATTTCTGCTGTGAATATACTGAGAAGCAGAATTGCTGAGTCATGTATCTTCACTAATACTTAATATTGTACATCTTCATTTTAGACATTCTGTTGATGTGTAGTGATATCATTATAAATTTGATTTATATTTTCTTTATGTAATTTTCATTTTCCCTGTGACAATGAAGTTGAGTGTTTTTTCATTTTTAACAGCAATTGGGATGCCCTCCTTTGTGAAATGTTTGTTCAAGACCCCTGCTCATTTTAATGTATTTTTTTATTTGTAAGCATGTTTAGGTATTCTGCTGTAAGTTCTTTATTGGTTATATGTTTTACAAAAACTTCTCCCACACTGAATCTCCTAAAATTATATGAAGAGCTTTTAGCATTCGACTTTATAATTGCTCTTTAATAGATTCATGGCCTGGACCATATATGTCTCTCTATTTCACCTATCATAGGGGTTCAAGTAATATTTTAGTTAAATAGTTAAAAATATGATAAATTGACTTCTGCATAGTTTTTAAATGCTATGCTCAACTTTGCATATATATTTAATATTATAATTTCAAAGATAGTTTTCAAATATTACTATGCAACAGATTGTTTCCACTAACATTGAAAGAGGAATTGTCTAAATCTTCAGGTGTACAATGGCTTTGGGTCTGTAAGGATTAGGTCCTTAACTGAAAGGACAAGAAGAAACAATACGTAAACCACAGCTGAAATAAAATGTCATTTCCATCAAGAACTACATAAGTCTAACAAATCAATAAAGGGCTCATGTTGATATTAACTATGATATTAAAACGATAGATGTGCTAGGGTGATCAACCTCCTGGTTTGAACAAAACTAACAGTTGCCTAAGCTGTGGGACTTTCAATACTAAAGCCAGGCCAGCCCTGGGCAAAGTGGGATAGTTAGTCACTCTAGTTTAGCCTTAAAATCATTTTGCCCAGAATGAAGCTCTTATCTTTTTTTTTCCTCTTTTGTACTCATGATGTGCTATAATTAAAATTAATATGACTTTTTAAAACTCTGTCTTTCAACTCCCTTCTCTATATTTCACACATTTCCTCCCTACCTCCTTCTGTTTACTAATACAGCAACAAAGTTAGCCTTGTTATTCTTTATTTTTTCCCCTTGACCTTCCATACCAGACTCTTTTTTTGTATGTGTGACCTTGATACCTAGCAATTATGCAATACACTCTTCTTGGAGGTTGGCTGATGGTGTCATATAGTGGTTTTCTAAACATCTGATATTATGAGACAGCATACAGCTCCAACAGAAAAAGAACAGGGAAATCTAAATACTCATTTTTTTCCTTAATGCACATTATGTGTTCTTTAATTCACTCAACATTTCTATAACAAAGTACGGTGGCATTATAAAAGCATTGGAATAGGTGAAAAGTTAAATGCCACAAAAATGGGTCTTTGGCCTTTAATTGAAGGAGCTCATAATCTAGCAACGACATTGAAATGTAAACAAGTAACAAATGCAAAGTAGAATCACCAAATAGAAGCACGAGGAAAATTATGTTGGTGAAAAAGGGAAAAAATAATTTTGACTGAGAAGGGGCATGGACCAGAGAAAATGTCTCACAATAAAAAGCATTTGAACTGAGTTTTGAAGGATAGAATTTCAGTAGAAGCAAAGGTGGAGGTGAGAGTATTTCGGGTTAATGAACCAACACAAGTGAGGGTATACACTATGTATTACAATATAGTTAGAGGAATGTAGTAGCAGATGAAGTTATAGAAGTAGGACAGGTAAGATTATAGAGGTCTAGCAACAATATTAATAAAAGCTAACATTTACTGAGCTCTTATGTTATACTAAGCATATAGTATGATTTCATCAGCCATCACATCAACTCTAATGGGATAGGTACTAACTCGTAGTCCCATTTCATTGGTGAGGAAATTTAAGTTCAGAGACATTAAGTAAACATCTTCAGGTTTAACAACAAGGAAATGGTCCACAAAGATTCAAAACCAAATCTACTTTATTCACAGGCCTGTGCTCTTAACCACTAGGCTCTACAACTTAAAGATTTTGGAATTTATTTTGTGAGCAGTTGGAGGCCATTTGAGGAGGGGACTAAATATAATTCAACTTGTGTTAGGAAGCCAACTGGCAACAGTGAGAAGGATGGATTGGAAGGGAGAGAGACTAGACAAGGAAACAAGTTAGTAGGCTATGGCAATAGTTTAGTTGAAAGATGATGAGGGACTGAAATAGGTAGTGGTAGAGGAAGTGAGAAGGGACAGATTTAGTATTGTGTAAGTAGATTGGACAGCCTTGGTGACTGCTCAGAGAGGAACTGTTAAAAAAGCAAGAGGATTTCTAATCATGATGATTGGGAAGATGATGGTCCATTTAAACAAGAGGGGGAACACAGAGTTATAGATCTTGGGGTGCATTATGAAGAGTGGGATTGAAGAAGGTAGTAAGTGTGGTCTAGGATATGTTGAATTTGAGGTCTTAGAAGAGATTACAGGTAGAAGTTGTCATCTGAAGTAAAGTGACTATTTCAAAGCTCTTTAATCATAAACAAATGAGATTGCAGTTTCAATCATAACCTTTTCCGTTTAAGTCAGGGTAACAAATCATTCATTTTACTTGGCATTTTAAATCATGAAGAGCTACTGTGTCATAACTGCCACTATATAAAGGGCCCAACATTCATTAGTTGCAAGTTGTGTCCAAGCAGTTGAATTCAGTGTTATATAGTCTACAGTAAAATTCTTAATGCCTGATACAGCCCCTCAAATGTTGGCGATGGTATTGATAATGTTGAGCTTGGATTTTAATATGTCCATGGATTCTTTAAAAGCTTTTCTTCTTAAAATATTTGGTAATTATGAAAGCAAAATATCACTTGAGAAACGTTCCCCCACAATCCTTACTACAATGCCTTGTCTAGGGAACCTATACATAGCTATTGAAGATGTCTGATTTTATTCAATACAACATAAAGGCAGACCACCTAAATCAAATAACATACAACAAATTTGAGAAAATGAAGTGACCATTACTGAGATAAGACATGACAGGTGGATTAAGTCTGTGGAGAATTCTAATGATCAAGAAAGAAATGACACAAACAGCTCATACAGCTCAATATCAAAAAAACAAACAACCCAATAAAAAAATGGGCAGAAGATCTAAATAGACATTTCTCCAAAAAAAGACATACAACTGGCCAAGAGGCACATGAAAAGATGTTCAACATCACTAATTATTAGAGAAATGCAAATCAAAACTACAATAAGGTATCACCTCACACTGGTTGGAATGACCATCATCAAAAAACCTACAAATATGGACTTCCCTGGTGGTGCAGTGGTAAAGAATCCACCTGCCAATGCAGGGGACACGGGTTTGAGCCCTGGTCCAGGAAGATCCCACATGCTGCAAAACAAGCCTGTGTGTCACAACTAATGAGCCTGTGCTCTAGAGCCTGCGTACCACAACTACTGAGCCTGCACACCTAGAGCCCATGCTCTGCAGCAAAGACAAGCCACTGCAATGAGAAGCCCATGCACCGCAACAAAGTGTAGCCCCCACTCACTGCAACTAGAGAAAGCCCACACGCAGCAAAGAAGACCCAACACAGCCAAAAATAAATAAATTTATTAAAAATAATCTACAAACAGTAAGTGCTGGAGAGGGTGTGGAGTAAAGGGAACCCTCTTACGCTGTTGTGGGAATGTATATTGATACAGTCACTATGGAGAACAGTATGGAGGTTCCTTAAAAAACTACAAATAGAACTACCATATGACCCAGCAATCCCACTACTGGGCATATACTCTGAGAAAACCATAATTCAAAAAGAGTCATGTACCACAATGTTAATTGCAGCACTATTTACAATAGCCAGGACATGGAAGCAACCTAAGTGTCCATCGAGAGATGGATAAAGAAGATGTGGTACGTATATACAATGGAATATTACTCAGCCATAAAAGGAACGAAATTGGGTCATTTGTAGAGACATGTATGGACCTAGAGACTGCCATACAGAGTGAAGTAAGTCAGAAAGAGAAAAACAAATATCGTATATAAATGCATATATGTGGAATCTGAAAAAAATTGGTACAGATGATCTTATTTACAAAGCAGAAATAGAGACACAGATGTAGAGAACAAACGTATGGATACCAAGGGGGAAGGGGAGGTGGGAGGCATTGGGAGATTGGAGTTGATGTATATACACTGTTGATACTATGCATAAAATAGATAAGTAGTTAGAACCTACTGTATAGCACAGGAAACTCTACTCAGTGCTCCGTGGTGACCAAAATGAGAAGGAAATCCAAAAAGAGGGGATACATGTATACGTATAGCTGACTCACTTTGTTGTACAGTGTAAACGAACACAATGTTATAAAGCAACTATACTCCAATAAAAAAAAGATGTGGTACATATATGCAATGGAATATTACTGGGCCATAAAAAAGAAGAAAATAAGGCCATTTTCAGGAATATGGATGGACCTAGAGATTGTCATGCTGAGTGAAGTATGTCAAAAACAAATATCACATGGTATCGCTTATATGTGGAATCAAAAAAAAATGGTACAAATGAACCTATTTACAAAACAGAAATAGAGACAAAGATGTAGAAAACAAATTTATGGTTACCAAGGGGGAAGGGGGGCAGGGGTAAATTGGGAGATTGGGATTGACATATACACACTGCTATATATTATTTTATATATAAATAAAATACTTTATTCAATACTCTGTAATGACCTACATGGGAATAGAATATAAAAAAGGGTGGATATACATATATGTATAACTGACTCACTTTGCTGTACAGCAGAAACTAACACAACATTGTAAATCAACTATATTCCAATAAAAAATTAATTTAAAAAGAAAGAAATGAAATAATGTAGGCATGATATAGTAAAACAGATTTTCTAGGTAAACTAATAATGAGTCTTTACACACCACAAATTAATCCTCATACTAGGCAAGAAATCTGAGTTTCACACATACTAGGTTTTTCTTTTCTTATAGCAGTTTATTCTTATTGAGATCTACTTCACATAAGACACAATTCATCATTTTAAAGGATACACTTCAGTGGTTTTTAGTATATTCACTGTAACCATCATGTCTATCTAATTCCAGAACTTTTCCATCACCCCCTTCAAAGAAACCCCATGCCTATTAGCAGTTAGTCCAAGCACCCTCCCTCTCCCCATCCTCTAGCAACCGCTAGTCTACTTTCTCTCTCTGTGAACTTGCCTGAACTAGACATTTCATATGAATGGAATCATACAATATTTAGCCTTATGTGTCTGGCTTATTTCCATTAGCATAATGTTTTCAAGGTTCATACATGTTGCAACATGTACTTAATTCCATTTTATTGCTGAAATATATTCCATTGTTTAGAGACCACATTTTCTTTATACCTTCATCAGCTGATAGACATTTGGGTTGTTTTCACTTTTTGGATATTATGAATAATGGTGATATAAAATTTCTGTATGGGTATTTGTATGGCCATATGTTTTCATTTATCTTGGATTTATACCAAGGAGTGGAATTGCTGGATAATATGGTAATTCTATTGTTAACTTTTTTCCTTCTCACATTTATTTATTTATTTTTATTTTATTTAAAATTTATTTTATTTTTATAAAATTTTAAAGGTTACTTTCCATTTACAGTTCTTACAAAATATTGGCCAAATTCCCCATATGGTACAATACATCCTTGAGCCTATCTTACACTCAACAGTTTGTATCTCTCAATCCACCACCGCTATATTTTCCCTCCCCACTCCCCACTGGTAACCACTAGGTCGTTTTCTATATCTGTGATGATGTTTGTTACATTCACTAGTTTGTTGTATTTTTCAGATTCCACATATAAGCAACTTTATACAGTATTTACCTTTCGCTGTCTGACTCGTTTCACTTAACATAACACTCTCCAATCCATACACGTTGCTGCAAATGGCATTATTTCGTTCCTTTTTATGGCTGAATAATATTCCATTGTATACATGTACTTCTTTATCCATTCATCTGTCAATGGACATTTAGGTTGTCTCCATGTTTTGGCCATTGTAAAAAGTGCTATGAACATTGGGAAACATATATCTTTTTAAAGTATGGTTCTCTCTGGATATATGCCCAGGAATGGGATTGCTGGATCATATGGTAGTACTATTTTTAGTTTTTTAAGGAACATCCATACTGTCCTCTATAGTGGCTGTATCAATTTACATTCCCATCAACAGTGCAAGAGGGTTCCCTTTTCTCCACACCCTCTCCAGCATTTATTGTTTATAGATTTTTTGATGATGACCATTATGACTACTATGAGATAATACCTCACTGTGGTTTTGGTTTGCATTTCTATAATGATTAGTGGTGTTGAGCATCCTTTCATGTGTTTGTTGGCAATCTATATATCTTCTTTGGGGAAATGTCTGATTAGGTCTTCCACCCACTTTTGGATTGGGTTCTTTGTTTTATTGATATTAAGCTACATGAGCTGCTTGTATATTTTGTAGATTAATCCCTGGTCAGTTCTTTTGTTTGCAAATATTTTCTCCCATTCTAAGGGCTGTCTTTTCATCTTGCTTATGGTTTCCTTTGCTGTGCAAAGGCTTTTAAGTTTCATTAGGGCCCATTTGTTTATTTTTTATTTCATTTCCATTACTCTAAGAGGTGGGTCAAAAAGGATCTTGCTTTGATTTATGTCATAGACTGTTCTGCCTATGTTTTCCTCTAAGAGTTTTATACTGTCTGGCTTACATTTAGGTCTTTAATCCATTTTGAGTTTATTTTTGTGTATGGTGTTAGGAAGTGTTCTCATTTCATTCTTTTACATGTAGCTGTCCAGTTTTCACAGCTCCACTTATTGAAGAGGCTGTCTTTTCTCTATTGAAAATTCTTGCCTCCTTTGTTGTAGATTAATTGACTGTAAGTGCATGGATTTATCTCTGGGCTTCCTATCCTGTACCATTGATCCATCTTTCTGTTTTTGTGCCAGTACCATACTCTCTTGATTACTGTAGCTTTGTAGTATAGTCTGAAGTCAGGGAGCCTGATTCCTCCAGCTCCGTTTTTCTTTCTCAAGATTGCTTTGGCTATTCAGAGTCTTTTGTGTTTCCATACAAATTGTAAAATTTTTTGTTCTAGTTCTGTGAAAAATGCCATTGGTAATTTGAAAGGGATTGCATTGTATCTGTAGAATGCTTTGGGTAGTATAGACATTTTCCAAATATTGACTCTTCCAATCCAAGAACATAGTATTTGTTTGCATTTGTTTGTATCGTCTTTGATTTCTCTCATCAGCATCTTATAGTTTTCTGAGTACAGGGCTTTTGCCTCCTTAGGTAGGTTTATTCCTAGATATGTTATTCTTTTTGTTGCAATGGTAAATGGCATTGTTTCCTTAATTTCTTTTTCTGATCTTTCACTGTTAGTGTATAGGAATGCTAGAGACTTCTGTGCATTAATTTTGTATCCTGCTCCTTTACCAAATTCATTGATTAGCTCTAGTAGTTTTCTGGTAGCATCTTTAGGATTCTCTATGTATAGAATCATGTCATCTGCAAACAGTAACAGTTTTACTTCTTCTTTTCCAATTTGTATTCCTTTTATTTCTTTTTCTTCTCTAATTGCCATGGCTAGGACTTCCAGAACTATGTTAAATGATGGTGGCGAGAGTGGACATCCTTGTCTTGTTCCTGATCTTAGAGGAAATGCTTTCAGTTTTTCACCATTGAGAATGATGTTTGCTGTGGGTGTGTCATATACGGCCTTTATTATATCTAGGTATGTTACCTCTATGCCCACTTTCTGGAGAGTTTTTATCATAAATATGTGTTGAATTTTGTCAAAAGCTTTTTCTGCATCTATTGAGATGATCATATGGTTTTTATTCTTCAGTTTTTTAATATGGTGTATCGCATTGATTGATTTGCGTTTATTGAAGAACGCTTGCATCCCTGGGATGAATCCCACTTGATCATGGTGTAAGATCCTTTTAATATGTTGTTGTAGTCTGTTTGCTAATATTTTGTTGATGATTTTTGCATATATTCATCAGTGATATTTGTCTGTAATTTTCTTTCTTGTAGTATCTTTTTCTGGTTTGGCATCAGGGTGATGGTGGCCTTGTAGAATGAGTTTGGGAGTGTTCCTTCCTCTGCAATTTTCTGGAAGAGTTTGAGAAGGGTGGGTGTTAGCTCTTCTCTAAATATTTGATAGAATTCGCCTGTGAAGCCATCTGATCCTGGACTTTTGTTTGCTGGAAGATTTTTAATCACAGTTTCAATTTCACTGCTTGTGATTGGTCTGTTCATGTTTCCAATTCTTCCTGGTTCCGTCTTGGAAGGTTGTACTTTTCTAAGAATTTGTCCATTTCTTCAAGGTTGTCCATTTTATTGGCATATAGTTGCTTGTAGTAGTCTCTCATTATCCTTTGTATTTCTGCAGTGTCAGTTGTTACTTCTCCTTTTTCATTTCTAATTCTCTTGATTTGAATCTTCTCCCTTTTTTTCTTGATGAGTCTGGCTAATGGTTTATCAATTTTGTTTATCTTCTCAAAGAACCAGCTTTTAGTTTGGTTGATCTGTGCTATCATTTCCTTCATTTCTTTTTCATTTATTTCTGATCTGATCTTTATGATTTCTTTCCTTCTGCTAACTTTGGGCATTTTTTTTTGGTTGTTGTTCTTCTTTCTTTAGTTGCTTTAGGTGTGAGATCAGGTTGTTTGAGACTTTTCTTGTTTCTTGAGGTAGGATTGTATTGCTATAAAGTTCCCTCTTAGAACTGCTTTTGCTGCATCCCATAGGTTTTGGGTCATTTTTTCATTGTCATTTGTTTCTAGATATTTTGTTATTTCCTCTTTAATTTCTTCAGTGATCTCTTAGCTGTTTAGTAGCATATTGTTTAGCCTCCATGTATCTCCATTTTTTACAGTTTTTTTTCCTGTAACTTATACCTTGTCTCATAGCATTGTGGTTGGAAATGATTCTTGATATGATTTCAATTTTCTTAAATTTACCAAAGTTTGATTTGTGACCCAAGAAGTGATCTATCCTGGAGAATGTTCCATGTGCACTTGAGAAGAAAGTGTATTCTGTTGTTTGTGGATGGGATGTCCTATAAATATCAATTAAAGTCATCTGGTCTAAAGTGTCATTTAAAACTTGTGTTTCCTTATTTATTTTCTGTTCGGATGATCTGTCCATTGGTGTAAGTGGGGTGTTGAAGTCGCCTACTATTATTTTGTTACTATTGATTTTCCTTTTTATGGCTCTTATTATTTCCTTTATGTATTGAGGTGCTTCTATACTGGGTGCATAGATATTTACAATTGTTATATTTTCTTTTTGGATTTATGCCTTGAGCATTATGTAGTGTCCTTCCTTGTCTCTTGTAATAGTCTTAATTTAAAGTCTATTTTGTCTGTATGAATATTGCTACTCCTGCTTTCTTTTGATTTCCATTTGCCTGGAATATCTTTTTCCATCCCCTCACTTTCAGTCTGTGTGTGCCCCTAGGTCTGAAGTGGGTCACTTGTAGACAGCATGTATACAGGTCTTGTTTTTTAATCCATTCAGCCATCTGTGTCTTTTGGTTGCAGCATTTAATCCATTTACAGTTAAGGTAATTATTGATATGTATGTTCCTATTACACTTTTCTTAATTGTTTTGGGGTTGTTTTTGTAAGTCTTTTCCTTCTCTTGTTTTTCCCTCCTAGAGAAGTTCCTTTAGCATTTGTTGTAAAACTGGTTTGGTGGTGCTGAATTCTCTTAGCTTTTGCTTGTCTGTAAATATTCTAATTTCTTCATCAAATCTGAATGAGATCCTTGATGGGTAGAGTAATCTTCATTGTAGGTTTTTCCCTTTCATCACTTTAAATATATCTTGCCACTCCCTTCTGGCCTGTAGAGTTTCTGCTGAAAGATCAGCTGTTAACCTTATGGGCATTCCCTTATATGTTATTTGTTGCTTTTCCCTTGCTCCTTTTAATATTTTTTCTTTGTGTTTAATTTTTGTTAATTTGATTAATATGTGTCTTGGAGTGTTTCTCCTTGGGTTTATTCTGTATGGGCTCTCTGTGCTTCCTGGACTTGGTTGACTATTTCCTTTCCCATGTTGGGGAAGTTTTCTACTATAGTCTCTTCAAATATTTTCTCAGACCCTTTCTTTTTATATTCTTTTTCTGGGATGCCTATATTTCGAATGTTGGTGTGCTTAATGTTGCAAAGGTCTCTGAGACTGTCCTCCATTCTTTTCATTCTCTTTTCTTTATTCTGCTCTATGGCAGTTATTTCTAACATTCTAACAGCTCACTTATCCATTATTCTGCCTCAGTTATTCTGTTATGGATTCCTTCTAGACTATTTTTAATTTCAGTTATTGTGTTGTTCATTACTGTTTGTTTGCTCTTTAGTTCTTCTAGGTCCATGTTAAACATTTCTTGTCTTTTCTCTATGTTATTTCCAAGATTTTGGATCATTTTTACTATCATTTATCTGAATTGTTTTTCAGGTAGTTTGCCTATTTCCTCTTTATATATTTTGTCTTGTGGGATTTTATCCTGCTCCTTTGCCTGTAAGATATTTCTTTGTCTTCTCATTTTGTCCAGTTTACAGTATTTGAGGTCTCCTTTCCCTAGGCTGCAGGGTCATAGTTTCTTGCTTCTGTTCTCTGCTCCCAGTGGTGGTGTTGTTACAGTGTCTTGTGTACGTTTCCTGATGGGAGGGACTGGTGCCTGAGTTCTGGTGGGTGTAGCTGAGTCTTTTCCCTCTGATGAGCAGGGCCATATCAGATGGTGTATTTTGGGGTGTCTGTGAGGTTAGTATGACTTTAGGTAGTCTGTGTGATGATGGGTGGGTTTGTGTTCCTGTCTTGTTTGTTGTTTGGTGTGAGGCATCCAGCTCTGGGAGCTGTTGGCAGTTGGGTGGAGCTGAGTCTTGGATTCAGATGGAGGCCTTCGTGTGAGCTCTCAGTGATTAATCTTCCCTGGGGTCAGGAATTCTCTAGTGGTCCAGCATACTGGACTCGGTGCTCCCACCCCAGAGCCTCAGGCCTGACTTCTGGTTGAGGGACCAAGACCCCACATGTCGCTTGTCCCAGCAATACTGCGGATTTAAAACAAAGAAAGAAAAAAAGACTAACAAAACCCAAGACAAATGGTAAAATGTAAAATCAAACAAACAGAAACAGAAATAAGGAAACATGCACATACACAAAAGAAACAAAAACAGAAGCAAATAAATCAAAAAGCAAGAGAACAGGGCTTCGCTGGCGGTGCAGTGTTTGGGAGTCTGCCTGCTGATGCAGGGGGCACGGGTTCATGCCCTGGTCTGGGAGGATCCTACATGCTGTGGAGCAGCTGGGCCCATGAGCCATGGCTGCTGAGCCTGTGCATCCAGAGCCTGCATGTCCGGAGCCTGTGCTCCACAACAGGAGAGGCCACAACAGTGAGAAGCCTGCGTACCGCAAAGAAAAAAAAAAAAAAAGCAAGAGAACAACCAGACAAACAAAAGAACCCCAGAATGAAATTAAACCAAAAAGCTGGCAAAAACCCAAAACCAAAAAACAAAGCCAAAGCAGAGTGCCAACTGAAGAATGAAGCAAGGAAAGAAAGGAAACCAAAAAATAAGAGGGGAAAGAAGACAGAGCAACAGAAAAGCAATGAAGAAACAGAAATATGTTAAAAAATAGAAAATATTTTAAAGAAAAAGGGGGAAAAAAGACAAACAAAGCCCCAGAGAAATAGTAAGAACAAAATCAAACAAACAGAAACAAGGAAACACACACACACACATAAAAGAAACAAAAACAGAGCCAAATAAAACAAAAAGCAAGAGAACAACTAGACAATAGAAAAATGAAATCAAACAATTAGCATTAAAACTAACAAAAACACATAACCTAAAAACACAACCAAAGCAGTGTGCCAACTGAAGAATAAAGCAAGGAAACAGAACAAGCTATAAAAATGATTATAATAATAATAAAATAAAAAGGGAAAAAACACAGGATAATAGAAAAGCAAAGTAGAAATGCAAATATATTTAAAAATAGAAAAATATTAAAGATAAAGGAGAAGGAAAAAATAAGGGAAAAGGACACAGAACAACAGAAAAACAAAGTAAAAATAGAAATGTATTAAAAAAAGCTAAAAATATGTTATAAAACACAGAGATCCCAAAAGACTAAATTAAAAAAAACTAAAACAACAAGCAAACAAACAAAAGAAAGAAAAAGAAACCAAAAAAAAGCTAGAGCCAACAACAGTATGAATCAAACCTTAATAAAATTAATAGTAATAATTATGTTTCCCTGGGGTCTCTGCTGTAAGTGTCCTTGCACATGCCATGAGCCACAGCCCACCTCCGCCTCCCCAAGAGACTCTCCTCTGCCTCTGGGCTGGTCTTTGCACAGGGACCACTCAGACTCTGATCTGGCCTAATTCCTGCATGTGCTTGCCCCCAAAGTCTGCAGCTGCCAGAGCTAGACCGTTTTCATTTGTGGGAACACTCATTATCTACTCAGATATTCCATAGATGCAGGGTCTACCTAGCTGATTGCAGGGCTTTAATCTGCAGCCTGTATAGATGACAGAAAGATTTTCGATCTTCTTCCTTAGTCACCTCGTCCCTGGCGTTCAGCTTTGGTTTTATCCCCACCTCTGCATGTGGTCCACCCACAGAAGTCTGGTCCTGAGGCTGCCTTGGAGCTCTTGGGTCTGCCCCTTTGAGAACCGGGCACAGAGGTGGTGTGACTGCTTGGATTGCAGGAGCCCTGGCAGAGTCAAATGCACAGGGAAGCTGGTGGCCACAGGTGCAAGAGATACGGCCCTAGTGAGGGCCTTTTCTGGAGCCTGGTGTAAGGCATGTGATGGCCAGCCCTGGCCGGGGTTTTTCTGGCACTCAGCAGCAGGTGTGTGAGGGCCAGCCCTGAGCGGGCTGTTTTTTTATTGCCCTGCAGCCGGCGTGCAAGAGCCAGCCCTGAGGGGCTTCTTTTATTGTTGTCGGCAGGCGCTGGCATGTGGGGAGACAGAGGTTACAATAGCAGCTCTTCCCCCTGCGTGTTACCTAGTAATAGTGCTGTGCTTCCATGGCAGTCCAGTCTTCCTCTATAGGTATTCCCTGCTGGAGATTCCTCCCTCTCATCCCCTCAGTCTGTCTCCCCACAGCCAACAGCAGTTCTCACTCTGAGCCTGTTCTCCAATCCCCACGCCCCAGCTCCCAGCCCCCTTGCACACCTATGAACACACATCTCAGTCTAGGGCATGTAGGGCTGTGGTATGGACCATCTGTGTATTTCTTAGTCTGTCCCATGTGCCACAGATCGGCCACTTCACCCTCTTCCAACAGCCTCAAATGTTTCCCTTCTGTCCCAATTGATTTCCCCATTAGAGAGAGAGTTTCCCTGTCAGAGAGGGGGTTCCCCTGAATTCAGGAATCATTCCTCTACTTCAGCTCCCCCACTCCAGGGTGCAGGTCCCGTCCTGCTTACTCTCCTCCTCCTTCTCCCTTCTTATTTTTTTCCATCCTACCCAGTTATGCAGGGATCTTTATAGTCCTTTCCAGTGTCCAAGGTCGTCTGCTAGCTTTCAGCCAGTGTTCTGTGAGAATTGTTGCATTTATAGATGTATTCCTGATGCATCCATGGAGAGAGATGAACTTCATGTCCACCTACTCCTCCACCATCTTGAATCTCCAGCCCCATTTGTTTATTTTTGCTTTTATTTCCTTTACTTTAGGAGATGGATACAAAAATATATTGCTTCAATTTATGTCAAAGAGTGTCCTGCCTATGTTTTCCTCTAGGAGTTTTATAGTATCCAGTCTTATGTTTAGGTCTTTAATTCATTTTGAGTTTCTTTTTGTATATTGTATTAGAGAATTTCTAATTTCATTCTTTCAAATGTAGCTCTCCAGTTTCCACAGTACCACTTATTGAAGAGACCGTCTTTTCTCCATTGTATATTCTTGCCTCCTTTGTCATAGATTAATTGACTGTAAGTGCGTGGGTTTATTTCTGGGCTTTCTATCCTGTTCCATTGGTCTGTATTTCTATTTTTGTTCCAGTACCACACTGTTTTGATTACTGTAGCTTTGTAGCATAGTCTGAAGTCAGGGAGCATGATTTCTCCAACTCTGTTCTTTGTAAGATTGTTTTGGCTATTTGGGGTATTTTGTGTTTCCATACAAATTTTAAAATTATTTGTTCTAGTTCTGTGAGAATATGGCTAACGTTTTGAGACACTGTTTTCCACAGTGGCTGAACAACTTTATATTCTCATCCATAATGGAGGAGGGTCCCAATTTCTCCACATCCTAAACAATATATGTTATTGTCTATTATTTTTCTTTATAGCCATCCTAGTGTGTGTGAATTGACATCTCATTGTGGTTTTGATTTGCATTTTCCTCATACTAACGTTGATCATCTATTCATGTGCTTAATTGTCCATTTGTATGTCTTCTTTGAAGAAACATTTGTTGAAATTCTTTGGCCATTTTTATTAGTTGTCTTTTTGTTGTTGAGTTGTAGTTCTTTATATATTCTGTATAGTAGACCCTTCTCAAATATATGATTTGCAAAGATTTTTGTCCCATTCTGTGTGCTGTCTTTTCACATGCTTTATAGTGTCATTTAAAGCACAGAACTTTTTAATTTTGATAAAGTTCAATTCATCTATTTTTTCTTTCATTGCTTGTGCTTCAGGGGCTCCCAGACAATGGCCTAGAGGGGCTGGAGTTAGTTCATGGTGCACTTCAGGGTCCACAGCTGAGACCAAGGACTGTATGGCTATTATCTGACATATGGGTGGGCAATATTCCTCCTGGGCCCTTAGGCACCAGGTGCTGGATCCCACAGCTCCCACAAAGGTACTTTTGTCCATAGATGGATGCCAAATTGCTGTTGCTGAGGGAGATATACAAGTGAAGGACACTTTTTCCTTCCAGTTTTATTGAGATATAATTGACATAAAGCACTGTATAAGGTGTACAGAATAATGATTTGACTTATATATATATCATGAAATGATTATCACAATAACTTAGTAAATATCCATCATCTGATATAGATGAAAAGTTAAAGAAATTAAAAATTTTTTCCTTATGATGAGTACTCAGGATTTACTTTCTTAACAACTTTCATATATAACACACAGCAGTGTTAATTGTATTTATCATGTTGTATATCACATCTGTAGTGCTTATTTATCTTATAACTGGAAGTTTGTACCTTGTGACTGCCAATTCCCCCTCCCTCCACCCCCTCCTTTGGTAACCACAAAGTTGATCTCTTTTTCTATGAGTTAGTTTGTTTTTGAAGTACAATTGACCTACAACACTGTGTTAGTTCCTGTTGCACAACATAGTGATTTGGCATCTCTATACATTTCAAAATGATCACCACAATAATTCTAGTTATGTCACCATACAAAGATATTACATAGTTTTTGACTATTTTCCCCACACTGTACATTTCATACCAGAGACATTTATTTTGAAACTGAAAGTTTGTACCTCTTAATCCCCTTCATGTATTTCTCTCTTCCTTCACTCTCCTCTCCACAGGCAATCGTCAGTCTATTTTCTGTATCTATAACTCTGTTTCTGTCCTGTTATGTTTGTTCATTTGTTTTGTTTTTTAGATCCACATCTAAGTGAAATCATACAGCATTTCTCCTTCTGTGTCTGACTTATTTCATTTAGCATAATACCCTCTAGGTCCATCCATGTTGTCACAAATGGGAAGATTTCATTCTTTTTTTATGGCTGAATAATATAACATTGTGTGTGTGTGTGTGTGTGTGTGTGTGTGTGTGTGTGTACATGCATCTTCTTTATCCATTCATCTATTGATGGGCACTTAGGTTACTTCCATATCTTAGCTATTGTAAATAATGCTGCAATAAACATAGGGATACCTATGTATGTTTTACTTGGTGTTTTCATTTTCTTTGGATAAATACCCAGGAGTGGAATTTCTGGGTCATATGACAGTTCTATTTTTAATTTTTTGAGGAATCCCCATAATGTTTTCTTAGCTGGTGCACCAGTTTACCTTCCCACCAATAGTGCACGAGGTTTCCCTTTTTCCATATCCTTGCCAATACCTGTTATTTGTTGCCTTTTTGGTAATAGCAAATCTGATAGGTGTGAGGTGATATCTCATTGTGGTTTTGATTTGCATTTCCCTGATGATTAGTGATGTTGAGCATCTTTTATGTGCCTGTTGGTCATCTTTATGCCTTCTTGAGAAAAATGCCTATTCAGGTACTCTGCCCATTTTTTAATCAGGTTATTTGTTGTTTTGATGTTAAGTTGTGTGAGTTCTTTGTATGTTTTGGATATGAACCTATTACTGGATATACTATTTGTAAATTCAATAACTATTCCTAGATCCATGAGAGAAGTGAGGTCAGAGGGCATACTACAGCCTCCAAAATTGGAGAGACTAACAGATAAATATAGCAAATCACAACTTACCAGAGCAGAACTGCATGGGCAGAAATCTCTGTGAGAATCTGTGCCAGAGTAGGGAAAATTGAACTTAACTTGAAGAATTGCTGGAGGAATGGTGTGGCAAGTTTGAGAGATAAAAACTCCAGGGGGACTCAGTCACTGGGGACTCTTCACATATCTGTCAGTTTTACTTCCTGGAATTCTATTAGGTTCTCATAGTGAATATAGGAAAAAATCCCTTTTTGCTTCCAGCAGGGGAAGAGGAAAAGGAAACATTTTGAAACATACAAGAGCATTCTGTTCTTCTTAATAAGGTCTGTACTGTTTAACGAGATCCCAACCTGTTGGGATTTATCAGAGCCTAACTGATCTAGAGGAAGGGAAGTAACACAAATTCTTCCACATGGGGCAAGGGAAATACACAATTCCAGCCCACTGTAGACGTACTGTCCCACCTAAAGGAGGGGTACAATAAGCAAGTGTGAAGTTAACAGTCCAGAGGCACAGGCTCACTAAAAGACTGACACCTAATTATAGGACTATAGAATGCTCCCCCCACCCTCACATATCACTACCATGTTAGTAAAGGTCTATTTACAGCAGTTCCTTTTATTCAATATGTCATGTCCAGCTATTAAAAAATATTACCAGGCATTCAAAAAGGTAAAAATACAGTTTGAAGAGAAAAACCAAGCATCTGAACCAGATTCAGATATGGCAGGGATGGTGGAATTATCAGACTGGGAACTTAAAACAACTATGATTAATATGTTAAGGGCTCTAATGGACAAAGGAGACAGCATGCAAGAACAGATGGGCAATGTAAACAGAGAGATGGACATTCTAAGAAAGAACTGAAAAGAAATCCTATAGGTCAAAACACCATAACAGGAATGAATGTCTTTAATTGACTCAGTAGTAGACTGGACATGGCTGGGGAAAGAATCTCTAAGGTTGAGGATATCTCAGTATAAACCTCCAAAATTAAAAGGCAAACATAAAAAAAGGCTGAAAAAAAAAAACCAGAACAGAATATACAAGAACTGTGGGACAACTACAAAAGATTATACATATGCATAATGGGAATAGCAGAATGAGAAGAAAAAGAGAGTAACAGAAGAATATTTCAAACAATAATGAGGGGGATTAACATCAGCAAGATGGCAGAGTAAGAGCTACCAGCCTTTGTCCCCCTCCAAAAACAAAGACAGCTATCCATGAACAAAAATAGTCTTGAGAAGGCTCAAGAATCCAATTTAAAAACCTATAGCAAGAATAGTGATGTCACCAAGATGACAGAGTAGGAGACTCCAGCCTCTGTTCCTCCACAAAGATCAATAATTAAACAACATTTGGTAAAGCCACTATGGAAAACAGAATGGAGCTTCCTCCAAAAAAATAACAGTACAGCTGCCATATGATCGAGCAATCCTACTTTGGGGTATGTATCTGAAGGAGATGAAATTGATATCTCAGAGAGGTATCTGAACTCCCATATTCATTGTAGCATTATTCACAATAAGCCAAGACATGGAAACAACCTAAGTCTCTGTCAATGGATGAATGGATAAAGAAAATGTGGTATGTATATACTATGGAATATTATTCAGCCTTAAAAAAGGAAAAAACCCTGTCATTTGCAACAACATGGATGGACCTTGAGTGCATAATATCAACTTAGATAAGTCAGACAGAGAAAGACAAATACTGTATGATCTCACTTATACGTGGAATCTAAAAACATCAAACTCATGGAAACAGAGAATAGAATGGTGGTTGCCAGGGTCTGAGGGGTGGGAAAAATAGGTAGATATTGGTAAAAGTGTACAAACCTTCAATTATAAGATGAGTCAGTTCCAAGGATCCCGTGTACAACTTGGTGAGTATAGTTAACAATGCTGTATTGTACACTTGTAAGTTGCTATGAGAATAGACCTTTAATGTTCTCACTATAACAACAACAACTTGGTAACTATGTGAGGTGAAGGATGCGTTAACTAAACTTATTGTGGTAAATATATCTTTGCAATATATACATGTATCATATCACATTGCACAGCTTAAACTAACACAATGTTACATGTCAATTAATATCTCAATAAGGCTATGGAAAAAAGAGCCTACAACAACACAGTGGAATAATAGAATAACTGCATGGAAAAGATTGTTGGGGAGATCAGCTTAGCTGAAATGTCTGAAGAGGGCTAGGAACACAGAAAAAAGGCTTTGTCTATCAGTATCAGTCATACAGCATGTGCCAATGTGGTCCTCAGTGGCCTGCTCTGCAGAAGACCCTAGCAGCCTTTGCCACTAAGGGGCTCAACAGTCTCATGACGGCCACGGGTAGCCTGTGGCTTTCATAGTAGAGGACCCCATATTGTGTGTCAGTGCAGACCCCAGCAGCTGGCTCCATGGAGGACACTAGCAGCTTTTGCCACTGAGGTAAAAGCTCAACAAGTGATGCCATGGACCCCCTGGAGAGAAAGACACTGCTAAGTTCCCCTGAGAAAGAGTTGTCACACTATTCCGGGACCAGGACTGCCAGCCCCACCCAACCCCATGTAAAACCTGGACCCCAGAGCCAAGGATTCTCCATGTGTGACCATGCACCAGACAGCAGCTTCACTGCTGTTCTGCATGTGTCTGTGTCTCAGGCACCAGAGCCACCCTCTCAGGGGAGACATAACAACTGTTACTACAGATTACAAAGGATCATAAGAAACCACTATCAACAATTGGACACCAACAAATTGGAAAATCTAGAAGGAATGGATAAATTCCTGTAAACCCACCCTACAAAGACTGAATAATGAAGAAATAGAGAATCTGAACAGAATGGTTACTAGGATGAGATTAAATCAGTAATAGAAGACCTTCTAACAACCAAAAGTCAAGGGCCAGATGGCTCCACTGGTGAATATTACCAAACATTTAAAGAAGGATCAATGACAATACTTCTCAAACTCTTCCATAAAACTGAACAGGAGGAAATGCTTCCAAACGCATTTTATGAGGCCAACATTACTCTGAAAGCAAAGCCAAAAAAGGACACCATGAGAATAAAATAATTGTAGGCCAATATCTCTGATGAACATGGATGCAAAAGACCAAGGGTAGCTAAGACACTTTTAAAGAACAAGGTGGAGAGTCTTTCTTTACCAGATATTAGGAATTATAAAGCTATACTAATCCATATGTTGTAGTATTGGTCCAGGATAGGCATAAACTTACCCATGGAACAAAATAGTGGGTCAATAAACAGACCTATACACATATGAAAACTTAATTTATGATAGAACTGCCATTGTAGATCAGTGAAAGATAGACTTTTCAATATATAATTCTGGGAAAACTGGTTATCCAGATGGAATAAAATAAAATTAGACCACCGGTCTCATACCACAAACCAAAACTAAATTTAAATGATTTAGAAATCTACTAGGGAAAGGCAGAATTATAAATGTTTTAAAATATGATATAGGAGAAAATTTTTGTGACCTTGTGGTAGAAAAGGATCCATCAAACAAATATCAAAAGTACAAGACATAATTGAAAAGAATGAAAAATGTGGTAACATTAAAATGAAGATGTGATCTTCATTTAAAAGGGGAAAAAACATAACGAGAAAAAAAAAAAAACAGAAGCCATGAACTGTGGAAACATATATGCAACACATATAACTGACAAGGAAGGTGTCCAAAATAAATAAACTTTAAAAACTCAATGAGAGAAATTGGTTTAAAAAATCTGAATAGTCTCTTACAGTAGAGGAAATAAGAATTACTAACAAGCATATGAAAAGATGCTCAACTTCATTAATAATCACATAAATTCAAGTTAAAATACAATAAGATACCACGTTACAGTTGCTAAATTGGCAAAGATGAGGAAATCTTATACCAAGTGTTGGGAATAAAGATATATACTAAGAGGAACACTTTTACACTGTTGAAGGGGTTGTAAATTGGCACAGTCATTTCAGAAAACAATTGGGCATTACCCAGTACAGTTGAAAATGTACAAACACTATGACCTAGAAATTTTATCTTTTGGTAAAATTCTACAGGAACGTTTTCAATTCATGGATCACAAACCATTAGTGACTCACAAAATTAATTTTATGGGTCACAAGCAGCATTTAAAAATGAATGTGGAGAGGAGCTTCAAGATGGCGGAAGAGTAAGACGTGGAGATCATCCTCCTCTCCACAAATACATCAGAAATACATCTACATGTGGAACAGCACCTACAGAACACCTGAACGCTGGCAGAAGACCTCAGACCTCTCAAAAGGCAAGAAACTCCCCACGTACCTGGGTAGGGCAAAAGAAAAAACAGAGACAAAATAATAGGGATGGAACCTGCACCAGTGGGAGGCAGCTGTGAAGGAGGAAAGGTTTCCACACACTGGGAAGTCCCTTCGCAGGAGGAGACTGGGGGTGGTGGAGGAGGGGAGCTTTGGAGCCACGGAGGAGAGCGCAGCAACAGGGATGCGGAGGACAAAACAAAGAGATTCCTGCACAGAGGATCTGTGCCGACCAGCACTCACCAGCCCAAGAGGCTTGTCTGCTCACCCGCCAGGGCGAGCAGAGGCTGCGAGATGAGGCTCGGGCTTTGGTTGGATCCCAGGGAGAGGACTTGGGTTGGCGGCGTGAACACAGCCTGAAGGGGGCTAGTGTGCTACAGCTAGCCGAGAGGGAGTCTGGGAAAAAGTCTGGAGCTGCCGAAGACGCAAGAGATGTTTTCTTGCCTCTTTGTTTCCTGGTGCACGAGGAGAGGGGATCAAGAGCACTGCTTAAAGGAGCTCCAGAGATGGGCGTGAGCCGCGGCTATCAGCGCAAACCCCACAGATGGGTATGGGATGCTAAGGCTGCTGCTGCAGCCACCAAGAAGCCAGTGTGCAAGCACAGGTCACTATCGACACCTCCCCTTCCTTCCGGGAGCCTGTGCAGTCCACAACTGCCAGGGTCCCGTGATCCAGGGACAACTTCCCCGGGAGAACACACTGCATGCTTCAGGCTGTTGCAACGTCATGCTGGTTTCTACCACCGCAGGCTTGCCCCGCATCCGTACCCCTCTCTCCCCCCAGCCTGAGTGAGCCAGAGCCGCCGAATCAGCTGCGCCTTTAACCTCGTCCTGTCTGAGTGAAGAACAGACGCCCTCAGGTGACCTACACGCATCTGCGGGTCCAAATCCAAAGGAGAACCCTGGGAGCTGTGTGAACAAAGAAGAGAAAGGGAAATTTCTCCCAGGAGCAGAGGATTAAACCTCCAAAATCAACTTGATGTACCCTGCATCAGTGGAATACCTGAATAGACAATGAATCATCCCAAATTGAGGATGTGGACTTTGGGAGCAAAGATACACATATTTCCCCCCCCCCCTTTTCTCTTTTTGTGAGTGTGTATGTGTATGCTTCTGTGTGTGATATGTCTTTAGCATTACTTTTACCATTTGTCCTAGGGTTCTGTCTGTCCGTTTAGTTTTGGTTGCTTGTTATTTTTAAAAATGTTTTCTTAACAATTATTTTTTATCTTAATAACGTTATTTCATTTTATTTTACTTTATTCTATCTTCTACCTTTCTTTCTTTCTATTTTTTCTCCCTTTTATTCTGAGCTCTGTGGATGAAAGGCTCTTGGTGCTCCATCCAGGCATCATGGATGTGCCTCTGAGGTGGGACAGCCAAGTTCAGAACACTGGTCCACCAGAGACCTCCCAGCTCTACATAATATAAAATGGCGAAAATCTCCCAGAGATCTCCATCTCAATGCCAAGACCCAGCTTCACTCAATGACCAGCAAGCTTCAGTGCAGGACATCCTATGCCAAACAACTAGCAGGACAGGAACACAATTCCATCCATTAGCAGAGAGGCTGCCTAAAATCATAATAAGGGCACAGACACCCCAAAACACACCACCAGACGTGGATCTGCCCACCAGAAAGACAAGATCCAGCCTCATCCACCAGAACACAGGCACTAGTCCCCTCCACCAGGAAGCCTACACAACACACTGAACCAACCTTAGCCATTGGAGACAGACACCAAAAACAACAGGAACTACGAACCTGCAGCCTGCAAAAAGGAGACCCCAAACACAGTAAGTTAAGCAAAATGAGAGGACAGAAAAACACATGGCAGATGAAGGAGCAAGGCAAAAACCCACCAAACCTAACAAACGAAGAGGAAATAGGCAGGCTACCTGAAAAAGAATTCATAAGAATGATAGTAAAGATGATCCAAAATCTTGGAAATAGAATAGAGAAAATACAAGAAAGATATAACACAAACCTAGAAGAACTAAAGAGCAAACAAATGGTGATGAACAACACAATAAACGAAATTAAAACTTCTCTAGAAGGGACCAATAGCAGAAAAACTGAGGCAGAAGAATGGATAAGTGACCTAGAAAATAAAATAGTGGAAATAAATACTGCAGAGCAGAATAAAGAAAAAAGAATGAAAAGAATTGAGGACAGTCTCAGAAACCTCTGGGACAACATTAAACACACCAACATTCAAATTACAGGGGTTCCAGAGAAGAAGAGAAAAAGAAAGGGACTGAGAAAATATTTGAAGAGATTAGAGTTGAAACTTCCCTAATATGGGAAAAGAAATTGTTAATCAAGTCCAGGAAAAACAGAGAGTCCCATACAAGATAAATCCAAGAAGAAACATGCCAAGACACATATTAATCAAACTGTCAAAAATTAAATAAAAAGAAAACATATTAAAAGCAGCAAGGGAAAAACAAATAACACACAAGGGAATCCCCATATGGTTAACAGTGGAAAGTTCAGCAGAAACTCTGCAAGCCAGAAGGGAGTGGCAGGACATATTCAAAGTGATGAAGGAGAAAAACCTACAACCAAGATTACTCTACCCAGCAAGAATTGCATTCAGATTTGATGGAGAAATTAAAACGTTTACAAGCAAGCAAAAGCTAAGAGAGTTCAGCACCACCAAACCAGCTTTACAAGAATGCTAAAGGAACTTCTCTAGGCAGGAAACACAAGACAAGGAAAAGACCTACAGTAACAAACCCAGAACAATGAAGAAAATGATAATAGAAACATACATTTCGATAATTACCTTAAATGTAAATGGATTAAGTGCTCCAACCAAAAGACATACACTGGCTGAATGGATACAAAAACAAGTCCCGTGTATATGCTATCTACAAGAGACCCACTTCAGACCTAGTGACACATACAGACTGAAGGGGAGGGGATGGAAAAAGATATTCAATGCAAATGAAAATCAGCAGAAAGCTGGAGTAGCAATTCTCATCTCAGCAAAATATACTTCAAAATAAGACTATTACAAGAGATATAGAAGGATACTACATAATGATCAAGGGATCAATACAGGAAGAAGATATAACAATTGTAAATATTCATACACACAACATAAGAGGACCTCAATACATAAGGCAAATACTAAGGGCCATAAAAGGGGAAATAGACAGTAACACAATCATAGTAGGGGCCTTTAACACCCCACTTTCACCAATGGACAGATTATCCAAAATGAAAATAAATAAGGAAACATAAGCTTTAAATGATACATTAAACAAGATGCACTTAATTGATATTTATAGGACATTCCATCCAAAAACAACAGAATATACTTTCTTCACAAGTGCTCATGGAACAGTCTCCAGGATAGATCATATCTTGGGTAACAAATCAAGGCTTGGTATATTTAAGAAAATTGAAATTGTACCAATATCTTTTCTGACCACAATGCTATGAGACTAGATATCAATAACAGAAAAAACTTTGTAAAAAATACAAACACATGGAGGTTAAACAATACATTACTTAATATCCAAGAGATCACTGAAGCAATCAAAGATGAAATCAAAAACTACCGAGAAACAAATAACAATAAAAACACTATGACCCATAACCTTTGGGATGCAGCAAGAGCAGTTCCAAGAGGGAAGTTTATAGCAATACAATCCTACCTTAAGAAACAAGAAAAATCTCAAATAAACAACCTAACCTTACACCTAAAGCAATTAGAGAAAAAAGAACAAAAATACCCCAGAGTTAGCAGAAGGAAAGAAATCATAAAGATCGGATAAGAAATAAATGAAAAAGAAATGAAGAAAACGATAGCAAAGATCAATAAAACTAAAAGCTAGTTCTTTGAGAAGATACACTAAATTGATAAACCATTAGCCAGACACATCAAGAAAAAAGGGAGAAGACTCAAATCAATAGAATTAGAAATGAAAAAGGAGAAGTAACAACTGACACTGCAGAAATACAAAGGATCATGAGAGATTACTACAGGCAAATCTATGCCAATAAAATGGACAACCTGGAAGAAAAGGACAAATTCTTAGAAATGCATAAACTTCTGAGACTGAACCAGGAAGATATAGAAAATATGAACAGTCCAATCACAAGCACTGAAATTGAAACTGTGATTTAACTTCTTCGAACAAACAAAAGCCCAGGACCAGATGGCTCCACAGGCGAATTCTATCACACATTTAGAGAAGAGCTAACACCTATCCTCAAACTCTTCCAAAATATAGCAGAGGGAGGAACACTCCCAAACTCATTCTACGCCACCACCATCACCCTGATACCAAAACCAGACAAAGATGTCACAAAGAAAGAAAACTAAAGGCCAATATCACTAATGAACATAGATGCAAAAAACCTCAACAAAATACTAGCAAGCAGAATCCAACAGCATATTAAAAGGATCATACACCATGATCAAGTGGGGTTTATCCCAGGAATGCAAGGATTCTTCAATATATGTAAATCAATCAATGTGATACACCATATTAACAAACTGAAGAATAAAAACCAGATGATCATCTCAGTAGATGTAGAAAAAGCTTTCAGCAAAATTCAATACCCATTTATGATAAAAACCCTCCAGAAAGTAGGCATAGAGGGAACTTTCCTCAACATTATAAAGGCCAGATATGACAAACCCACAGCCAACATCATCCTCAATGGTGAAAAACGGAAACCATTTCCACTAAGATCAGGAACAAGACAAGGTTGCCCACTCTCACCACTATCGTTCAACGTAGTTTTGGAAGTTTTAGCCACAGCAGAGAAGAAAAAGAAATAAAAGGAATCCAAATCGGAAAAGAAGAAGTAAAGCTGTCACTGTTTGCAGATGACATGATACTATACATAGAGAATCCTAAAGATGCTACCAGAAAACTACTAGAGCTAATCAATGAATTTGGTAAAGTAACGGGATACAAAATTAATGCACAGAAATCTCTAGCATCCCTATATACTAATGATGAAAAATCTGAAAGTGAAATTAAGGAAACACTCCCATTTACCACTGCAACAAAAAGAATAAAATATCTAGGAATAAACCTACCTAAGGAGAACAAAGACCTGTATGCAGAAAATTATAAGACACTGATGAAAGAAATTAAAGATGGTACAAATGGAGAGATATACCATGTTCTTGGATTGGAAGAATGAACATTGTGAAAATGTCTCTACTATCCAAAACAAGCTACAGATTGAATGCAATCTCTATCAAAGTACCACTGACATTTTTCACAGAACTAGAACAAAAAATTTCACAATTTGTATGGAAACACAAAAGACCCCGAATTGCCAAAGCAATCTTGAAAAAGAAAAAGGGAGCTGGAGGAATCAGGATTCCTGACTTCAGACTATACTACAGAGCTACAGTAATCAAGACAGTATGGTCCTGGCAAAAAACCAGAAATATGGATCAACGGAAAAGGATAGAAAGCCCAGAAATAAACCCACACATATATGTTCACCTTAACATTGATAAAGGAGGCAAGAATATACAGTGGAGAAAAGACAGCCTCTTCAATAATTGGTGCTGGGAAAACTGGACAAGTACATGTAAAAGTATGAGATTTGAACAGTCCCTAGCACCATACACAAAAATAAACTGAAAATTGATTTAAGCCCTAAATGTAAGGCCATACACTATCAAACTGTTAGAGGAAAACATAAGCAGAACACTCTATGGCGTAAATCACAGGAAGGTCCTTTTTGACTCACCTCCTAGAGAAATGGAAATAAAAACAGAAATAAACAAATGGGACCTAATGAAACTTAAAAGCTTTGTCACCGCAAAGGAAACCATAAACAAGATGAAAAGACAACCCTCAGAATGGGAGAATATATTTGCAAATGAGGCAACTGACAAAGGATTAATCTCCAAAGTTTACAAGCAGTTCATGCAGCTCAATACCAAGAAAACAAACAACCCAATCCAAAAATGGGCAGAAGACCTAAATAGACATTTTTCCAAAGAAGACATAAGATTGCCAACAAACACATGAAAGGATGCTCAACATCATTAATCATTAGAGAAATGCAAATCAAAACTACAATGAGATACCATCTCACACCGGTCAGAATGCGCATCATCAAAAAATCTACAAACAATAAATGCTGGAGAGGGTGTGGAGAAAAGGGAACCCTATTGCACTGTTTGTGGGAATGTATGTTGATACAGCCACTATGGAGAACGGTATGGAGGTTCATTAAAAAATTAAAAATAGAACTACCCTACGAACCAGCAATCCCAGTACTGAGTATATTCCCTGAGAAAACCATAATTCAAAAAGAGTCGTGTACCAAAATGTTCAATGCAGCTCTATTTACAATAGCCAGGACATGGAAGCAACCTAAGTGTCCATCAACAGGTAAATGGTAAAGAAGATGTGGCACATATAAACGATGGAATATTCCTCAGCCATAAAAAGAAACAAAATTGAGTTATTTGTAGTGAGGTGGATGGACCTAGAACCTGTCATACAGAGTGAAATAAGTCAGAAAGAGAAAAACAAATACTGTATGCTAACACATATTTATGGAATCTAAGAAGAAAAAGAATAAGGTCATGAAGAACCTAGGGGCAAGACAGGAAGAAAGACACAGACTTACTAGAGAATGGACTTGAGGATAATAGGGAGGGGGAATGGTAAGCTGGGACAAAGTGAGAGAGTGGCATAGACATACCTACACTACCACATGTAAAATAGATAGCTAGTAGGAAGCATCCGCATAGCACAGGGAGATCTTGGTGCTTTGAGACCACCTAGAGGGGTGGGATAGTGAGGGTGGGAGGGAGGGAAATGGAAGAGGGAAGAGATATGGGAACATGTATAACTGATTTACTTTGTTATAAAGCAGAAACTAACACACCATTGGAAAGCAATTTTACTCCAATAAAGATGTTAAGAAAAATGAATGTGAGTAGTATAGAAAAATGAGTGCATTATAGGTAGAAACTATTAGTATGGTTTTGTGAAACTTTTGATTCAGTTATGTAATGTGTGTGTGTGTGTGTGTGTGTGTGTGTGTGTTTGTGTGTTTTCATGTTGTTTTCTTTCCTGTTGGATATACCTGGGTGAAACATGAGTAATTCAAAACTGAGAGTTTTGCATGCTGAGTATCAATGTACTGACTCAATAGAGCAGGTCACTTCCTACTGCCTAAGATGGTACCAAGGGGGCCTTCCCACCTTGAGAAAGACAAAGAAATACAGTCGCCATGAAAAGAAGTCAGGGTCTTCTTTTACTTTTTTTTTTTGCGGTACACGGACCTCTCACTGTTGTGGCCTCTCCCATCATGGAGCACAGGCTCTGGATGCGCAGACTCAGCGGCCATGGCTCACGGGCCCAGCCGCTCTGTGGCATGTGGGATATTCCCGGTCTGGGGCACCTACCTGTGTCCCCTGCATTGGCAGGCGGACTCTCAACCACTGCGCCACCAGGGAAGCCCCAGGGTCTTCTTTTAAATGGGGACCTATTGACCTGGAAAACTACTACATCAAAACTGAAATAAAAAGTGAACTGGATCTTTATTTGTTTATTTTATAAATTTATTTGTTTTATTTTTTGGCTACATTGTGTCTTCTTTGCTGCGCATGGGCTTTCTCTAACTGTGGCGAGCAGGGGCTACACTTCGTTGCAGTGCATGGGCTTCTCATTGTGGTGGTTTCTCTTGTTGCAGAGCATGGGCTCTACGCACACAGGCTTCAGTAGTTGTGGCATGCAGGCTCAGTACTTGTGGCTTATGGGCTCTAGAGCGCAGGCTCATTAGTTGTGGTGCACGGGCTTAGTTGCTCTGTGGCATGTGGGATCTTCCCAGATCAGGGCTCGAACACGTGTCTCCTGCATTGGCAGGCAGATTCTTAACCACTGCACCACCAAGGAAGCCCCTGCACTGGATCTTTAAAAAATAAGAAAAATCAACTGAAGCAGTTCCTGGAAGGATTAAATCCCCAAATGGCCAGAGAGAATGGATTCACCCCCAAACTCAGGGAGTGAAGAGAATGCAAACTATGATCAAGCAGGACCAAACCTCCAGACACAGATGTATGAGGTTTCCAGATGCACAGGGATGCGCGGGCGACAGGGTCCAACAACTGCCCATCCAGTAGCCAAAGCTCAGCCAACAGGAATCAGGGAGGGAGAGGGCCCGTGGTTACTGTCCATGGTGCTGAACCACAAGCCCTCTCCAGGGCCCAGGCATTTGTCTTAACCTGGAGATACAGGACTGGTCTCCCTCCTGACACCGCCAAGAGAGGAAAGAGGTGGTGAAGGGAGATAAGGGAGGAAGAAGAGCTGGGGAGACAAACAGAGACTGCAGGAGGGTTGGTGAGGGAGAAGGGAGGCATGTTTTGACACCATTTACAAAGAATGGGCGTATCAAGAGAGACATTAGGGCTTCCCTGGTCGCCCAATGGTTGAGAGTCCGCCTGCTGATGCAGGGGACACGGGTTCATGCCCCAGTCCGGGCACATGCCGCGGAGTGGCTGGGAGGACCGTGAGCCATGGCCGCTGGGCCTGTGCTTCCAGAGCCTGTGCTCCACAACGGGAGAGGCCACAACAGTGAGAGGCCCACGTACTGAAAAAAAAAAAAAAAAAGAGAGAGAGAGAGACTTTCACCTCTTGGGAAGTCCACTGCTGGGCATAGATCCATTAGGAAACTCAGCCCCAGCACCTCTCAGCAATCACAGGCTGCCTTGTGAAATTCCCAAGCATCTTTCTCACAGATGGGTGTCTCCTGGGCAAGGTTGTCAACCAAGTTTATGGCAACTCCAGACATGGCGGGTGAGCCAGCCATCTCTGGGATGTTTGCTGGAACCCTGGGCTTAAGAGGTGGAGGAGGCTGGTGTAGAGGATTTCCAAAAAACAGACAGACTAGACAGTGACTGGAGACCCCAGAGATTTTGGAGATTCCTGGGAATGAGCTTAGAGTTTGCAAGGAGAAAAAGGAGACAAAGCAACCCTATACTTGGTTACTTAGCATCCAGTACGTCTGTCTAGAGTCCCTGGATCGGGGGTGGGGGTTGGTGGGGTCTCTTCTCCAGAGATGGGCTTTCAGCAAGACCCTCCCCTCCTGCATTTGGACCTAGAAAAATCACCTGGTTATTTAGCACTGTGCAGGAGGGTGGGTAGAAAGAGGAGGTGAGAAGAAACTAAAAGGACCCCTCATTCATCATTTGTCCTGAAGCCAATTTGGAATGCTTCTTTCATGCCAGTAGCTCAGGTCGTGTTTAGAAAAGGACTTTGGAGAAAAAGACTCTCAGGGTAGGTCTGATGTTTGAGAGGGAAAGGCACTGCCATTTGGGCTGTAGTTTTTCAAACCCTTGACACCAAGGGACAAAGGTCACCCTACAGAAATCAGAGCTCGAATGAAAAGGAACCAGAAAAATGTATACAAGTGTGACAATTAGAATTTTTAAAAAGCTTGGGGTAGGGATAAGATAACCTAAGATGATTGGATACATCGGATACTTGGGCACGTGCATGTGTGTGTGTGTGTGTGTGTGTGTTTGTACTTGGTTAAAATGTAAAATGTATTTCCTGTTGTGTGTTGCAGTCTGTATTAGTTTTCTATTGCTATCTAAAAAGTATCACAAACTTAGTGGCTTAAAACAAAACACACATTTATTATTTTATAGTATCTGTGGATCAGAAGTCCAGGTGTAGCTCAGTTAGGTCCTATTCTTAGGGTCTCAAAAGGCTTCACTCAAAGCATTGGCTAGGGCTGCAGTTTCATCTGAGGCTGAACTGGGGTAGTATCCATTCTCAAGTTCACTCACGTTGTTGTCAGAATTACTTTCTTACAGCTGAAGGACTGATGCCTTCTGTTTCTTGTTAACTGTAGTACAGAGATCACTCTTACCCCATAAAGGCCACCCTCAGTTCCTTGCTGTGTGGGAGTCACCAACATGCCCACTTGCTTCCTCAAAGCAGTAGAGACTCCAGCAAGATAAGTGCTACAATTTTACATAGGTAATGACATTAATCCCATGACCTTTGCTGTACTCTATTGTTTAAAATCACAGATCCCGTCCACACTCAAGTGAAGGGGACTACACAAATGTCTGAAAATCAGCAGGTGGAGACCATGGGTGGGCTATCCTAGAGTTTGTCCACCACATAGTCAGAAAAGTTTGAAACGATTCCCCAGAGAAACTCTTGGACATATGTACTAAGAGAAATGGAGCATCACTATTTGTAAAAGCTAAAACTTTTAAAAAACTCAACTGCTCACTGAAGGACTGAATATAAAAATGTATTCATAGATTGGGATATTTTTCAGCAGTGAAAATGAATGAACTACAGTTACAAGAAACAATATAAATAAATCTTTGGGGCATGATATTGAGCAAGAAAAGCAGCTCTCCCAAAATATCCATACCATGATTCCATTTATATAAAGTTTGTAAACATGCGAAAAAAAAAATTGTATGCTTTAAATATACTATAAATGTGGGGGGAAACATAAAGGAAAGCAAGGAAATGATAAGCACAAAATTCAGGCTATTGGTTACCTCTGAGGAGGGAAGAAGAGAATGAAATCTGTCAGAGACTCCTGAGTTTTAAAGTGGGTAGAGAAAATGAGGGTATTTGAGGGGTATGTGATTCTTTCTTTCTTACATATATTTTATTTTAAAACTTATGTAACTATTCAATATTTAATGAAAACAATTTTTAGAACCCAAGTTCCAATTTGTTAACACAGCTGACAATTTTTTCTGGTAAAGTTTCTTTTTTGCTTTGAATGTAAGAGGATTAAAATTTTTCACAGAATGTTTTTTATTATTTCTTTTTGCGCATTTTCTACAACTCCATCTAAGAAAGACCAAAGAAACATACCTTTTTGTCACTATCTAAGGTTGACGTTTAAGTATTTCAATCCTAGAATAAAGAGAAATAAAAACTGCATTTCTGGAGTATAAAGAAAATCTCTCCTGTTCTTTTCTTAAATCTCTACGTTCTCTGTATTTCCTGAGGTTATCAACAAGGCCCTTCTTGAGCTGCTCATGTTTTAGACAGTTTTGCTAACAGTTACATGAAATGGCTTAGCGGCATAAGTAGAATAATCATATATGTAAAATTTCATCAGCTCTGTGCTCATAGGAGATTTGTGCAATGGCAGAGAAGTACTTGAAATATATGTGAATTGAAATCCAGAGATTTACATATAAAATAACAAGATCATGAAAATGCACCAATCTGGAAGGTTAACATTATGCTTTACAATGAAAGCAAAAGTATCACGAATATTATGTGTATTATCAGCTGGGTACTCAAAACTGTGGTCAATCAGAGCATGAAAATGGAGAAAGCATTTTCCTGTTGAGTAGTCTTGAAATTGATTTTTGATCATTTCATTCTATGCTTCAGATAATGAAATAATCCTGTTTATTAGTGTTAGCTATAGTATTGTAAAAATATAGAATGGTCCTTGGAAAGAGAATTGAATCATGGAATCTTTTATCGAATGAAAAAGCAAACAAATAATTTTGTCCAAAAGCTATTTTTGCGATTCCAGTATACCGTCTGTGGAGGAAAGAGTTGACATAGCAGGCCTGAGACTGCTATCTTTAGAAAAGCCTAGTTGCAAGATTGGACCTTGGCTTGTGTCTGGGAACTTGGATCTGGGACCACTACTCCCTAACTGATAAGGGTGGCTTATTGTGCCTAAACTGTACAATGGGCTGAATCCTGCTTTCCTTCTGGCGGTGGGAAATCTTCGTACATGCTAGACAGTGGGTGACTACATGACCAGCCCCAATAGAAAACTGTGGCACTGAATCTTTAATGAGTTTCCATGGTACCTCACATGTGTTGTCACATTCAATGCTAGGGGAATCAAGCACCTCCTGTGTGACTCCACTTAGAACTCTTGGAAGTTTGTGCCTGGTTTCCTCTGGATTTTGCCCCATGCACTTTTCCCCTTTGCTGATTTTGTTTCTTATGATTTTGCTGTGATAAATCTCAGCCATGAATACGATTATATTTTGAGTCTTGAGTCCTTCTAGCTAATAACTTAAACCTGAGGGTGGTTTTCCAGACCCCCTACCCAATATGCTATTTTTATATTCTGAAACCCTGATGTTTTTGTTAGCATGTTAAAAATATATGAGTTTTGGGGCTTCCCTGGTGGTGCAGTGGTTGGGGTCCGCCTGTTGATGCAGGGGACACGGGTTCGTGCCCTGGTCCGGGAGGATCCCACATGCCGTGGAGCGGCTGGGCCCGTGAGCCATGGCCACTGAGCCTGCGCGTCCGGAGCCTGTGCTCCGCAACGGGAGAGGCCACAGCAGTGAGAGGCCCTCATACCACAAGAAAACAACAAAACAACAACAACAAAAATATGAGTTTTGAATCATTTACATATTGAGATGTATCCAGAGAGATAATTATATGCTATATTAATATTTTGAATCAAACACAAGTGAACTGAATTAGGAAGTGTTCAGCCATATTTCTCCCTTTTTAAAAGCTTTACAAAATATTTTGTTTTAAATTCCCATTTCCCTGGTTACTAAAGAGGCTGACAATCTTATGTTTATTAGCTATTTATATTTCCCCAGAGCTCAGAAATTGGGGTGGTGGTGGTGAAAAGACTTAGGTACACGAAAACAGGAGGAGGATGTGGTAAAGAGTTTAGGACAAAAAGATCAGAAAAGTTCCCAGGCTCAAACACCAAGACTTATCTTAAAGCCTAATCACTACATTTTTACCCTCAGACCCAGAATCTCTCGGTTTTCTAGCCTCCTTATCTCTGAAGTAGGAATAAGAATGGTACTAATCTTATAAGATTTTTAAGGTGCTTAAATAAATTAACACATGTAAAGTGCTCAGCATATAAGCACTGGCCTATAAGTTCTTAGTAAATGGTTATTATTATCATTATTACTGTTACTTCTCTCTATTTCTGACGCCTCTAACTAAGGCTAGACCCTCATCATCTTATGTTTGGATTACTGCAACAGCCTCCTTCTGACTTTCACCTCTTTTGTCCATCACTGCCACAATAATCATTCTCACTTCTTTTTTTCAGAACACCCAGTAACTCACTTCCTACTACATCAAGTGAAACAACCATCTGCCTGGCTTTCAAGGCACCTATTCTACCTTACAATCTTATTTCTCTCCATTTTTCAACATCAGTGATTCTGTATTCCTCTACATCAATGGTTCTCAAACTTGAGCATGCGTCAAAATCAATGGGATGGCTTGTTAATATGCAGATTTTGGGGGGCCCCACCCCTAGAGTTTCTGATTAAGTAAGTCTGAGTAGGGCTCAATATATGCATTTCTAACAAGTTCCCAGGCGATGCTGATGCTGCTGGTTTGGGGACCACTGTTTGAGAACCACTGCCTTACATGATCTCTCTACTTAGTTTTCAGTCTTTTTGCATTTTGTCAGTCTCATTAATTTATTCTTTTCTTCTTATGTCCATCCATTCTATTTTCCTTGCCTGGAATGTTCTCTCCTCCACTCTCATCCTGGTCTTAAGAGCTTATCCAGTCCAGTTCAAGACTCCATTGATCTCTCTGTTCTTTGGACTAGTATTGCTCAGTATAATCCATATTACACAGTTTTAATCCTTTATCTTATGCTAGTTGCTCTTATTTCATTCCTGTGACCATTATGTCCAATAATGTAAATATTTTATGGCAGGAATTATACTGTTTTTCTGCATCTCCCAAAGACAGAGCCTAGCACAAGACTAAACACATATAAGGTGTTTAATAATTACTTAACTGATTGATTTTTGTGGTCGGTTCATAAATTCTGATTCTGAGATCATATGCTTTTCATTATATCCATAACTAGGCACCAATGAAGGTAAATACCTCAGAGGTCCAATTTCTGCTTGCAGCCTTACATGCAGAAACCCACAACAACTCTCACACCTGCAGAGTGAATTTTGCCTGTCACATCTTCCCAACTTTGTGTCTGTCTTAATGCACTCAGAACTACAGGGCAATGATTATTACAGAGACATTATATAGAAAAATGTGCATGATTGCACTCTTATACTTAATGGCAAATGGTAGCTGATTGTTTCATTCTGCCTTAGAGTGAGGAAGCATGCAGTAAAAAACAATTTGATGCTGGTTGCCACTTCTGAAGGCTTCAAATGCTTCCAATGTTTATGACTCTGGCAGACAGTCAAGAGACATACAGCATTTTATTTTTCTCCATATAAGATGGGTTGCAGGGGCTTCCCTGGTGGCGCAGTGGTTGAGAGTCCGCCTGCCGATGCAGGGGACACGAGTTTGTGCCCTGGTCCGGGAATATCCCACATGCAGCGGAGTGGCTAGGCCCGTGAGCCATGGCCACTGAGCCTGTGCATCTGGAGCCTGTGCTCCGCAACAGGAGAGGCCACAGTGAGAGGCTCGCGTACCGTAAAAAAAAAAAAAAAAAAGGATGGGTTGCAAATTTATTTCCTTAGTCTATGTTGCTTTATTGAGCAGAAGATATGGCTACCTTTTCAGGTTCAGACAAAAAATAGACCTTGCTGAAGTTTATAGTTGCTTGGGGCTGTGGTTTTTACAAAATGTCATTCAATGTAAAATTAAAAAATATGTAAGTCAGTCATGAAGCTCAACAGTTTGCTTTTATATTTGACTGTCAGAAATGTTATAATACTCAACAGTGACTAAAGAAGGTGTAGCAATACCCCCATTCAATGCGTTCTCAATGGTTTCTGGATTATTTCCATATAATAATGTGGTTCCCCATTATCACAATGAGCCAGTGAAGCAATACCACTTTATCCCTCTGTTTTAGATACTAGAAAATTATGAATTTCAATGGCATTTATTTACTTGTTAAGTTTCAAAACATCAGGTATAAAAAATGCCTTGGAGTATATTACATATATAAGTAATTTCAATATCTTTAAAAACAACAGTAGCATGAAAATAGGAACCACTGCTGCTTTGTTTGTTCTTCTTAAAACTTTGGCTTTGTAGTAACTTAAAATAAGGGCTTTCTTCTACACTGTTCCCTAAAAACCTGATTATCAGCTCATGGGTCAAGGGATTGCAAAAGGCAGTGCTACAATATAAATAGTTCGCAACAAATATTTATATTTGTCAATGCAATCGTGCCCAACAGGTCATCTGGAACCCCAGTCCATGAATACAGTACTAAAATATTCTAGTATTGCTCTGTGGCTGCCTGTCTGGAACTGGAAGAATTGAGGAAGAGGGTTCTCCTCAGTTTGAAGCCACCTTAGAAGATTCAGTCCGGTACCATAGCTCAGAAAATCATATGGATTTATGAGTTATGTGTCCAAGTATACCTAGGTAAACTTAAATGTAGTCTTACAATCTGTCAAATAATATTTATAATATAAATTTGATATCTTATAAGAAGAAAGAGGAGAGATTGGTTCAAGATGGTGGAGTAGGACATGTGTTCACTCCCTCTTAAGAGAACATCAGAATCACAGCTAACTGCTGAACAACCATTGACAGGAAAACACTGGAACTCACCAAAGAAAGATATCCCACATCCAAAGACAAACGAGAAACTGCAGTGAGATGGACTTTGACAAGACTGGGGGAAACAGAGACTCCACAGTTGGAGGGCACACACAAAGTAGTGTGCACATCAGGACCCAGGGGAAAGGAGATGTGACCCCACAGGAGACTGAACCAGACTTACCTGTTAATCTTGGAGGATCTCCTGCAGCGGCAGGGGGGCTGTGGCTTGCTGTGGGGAAAAGGGCACTGGTGGCAGAAGTTCTGGGAAGTACTCTTTGGCATGAGTCCTCCCAGAGTCCACCATTAGCCCTGCCAAAGAGCCTGTAGCCTCCAGTGCTGGGTCTCATCAGGCAGAACAACCAACAGGGAGGGAACTCAGCCCCACCCATCAGCAGACAAGCAGATTAGAGTTTTACTGAGCTCTGCCCACCAGAGTGACACCCAGCTCTACCCACCACCAGTCCCTCTGATCAGGAAGCTTGCACAAGCCTCTTAGATAACTTCATCCACCAGAGGGCAGACAGCAGAAGCAAGAAGTACAATCCTGCAGCCTGTGGAAAGAAAACCACATTCACAGAAAGACAGACAAAATAAAAAGGCAGAGAACTCTGTCCCAGATAAATGAACAAGATAAAACCCCCAAAAAACAATTAAATGAGGTGGAGATAGGCAACCTTCCAAAAAAAATTGAGAATAATGATAGTGGGATGATCCAGGACCCCAGAAAAAGAATGGAGGAAAGATTGAGAAGATGCAAGAAATGTTTAACAAAGACCTAGAAGAATTCAAGAACAAACACCTAGAAGAATTCAAGAACAAACAAACAGAGGTGAACAATACAATAACTGAAATGAAAAATACACTAGAAGGAATCAATAGCACAATAACTGAGGCAGAAGAATGGATAAGTGACCTGGAAGACAGAATGGTGGAATTCACTGCTATGGGACAGAGTAAAGAAAAAGAATGCAAATAAATGAAGATAGCCTAAGACACCTCTGGGACAACATTAAATGCACCAACATTCGTATTATAGGGGTCACAGAAGGAGAAGAGAGAGAAAAAGGACCCGAGAAAATATTTGAAGAGATTACAGTTGAAAACTTCCCTAACAGGGGAAAGAAAATAGTCACCCAAGTCCAGAAAGTGCAGAGAGTCCCAACAGGATAAACCCAAGGAGAAACATGGCGAGACACATAGTAATCAAACTGACAAAAATTAAAGACAAAGAAAAATTACTAAAAGCAACAAGGGAAAAACGACCAATAACATACAGGGGAACTCCCATAAGGTAAAGAGCTGATTTCTCAGCAGAAACTCTACAAGCCAGAAGGGAGTGGCACAATATATTTAAAGTGATGAAAAGGAAGAACCTACAACCAAGATTACTCTACCGTGCAAGGATCTCATTCAGATTCGATGGAGAAATCAAAAGCTTTACAGACAAGCAAAAGATAACACAATTCAGCACCACCAGACCAGCTTTACAACAAATGCCAAAGGAACGTCTCTAAGTGGGAAACACAAGAGAAGAAAAGGACCTACAAAAACAAACCCATAAAAATTAAGAAAATGGTAATAGGAACATACATATTGATAATTACCTTAAATGTGAATGGATTAAATGCCCCAACCAAAAGACACAGGATTGCTGAATGGACACAGAAACAAGACTCATATACATGCTGTCTACAAGAGACCCACTTCAGACCTAGGGACACATACAGACTGAAAGTGAGGGGATGGAACAAATTATATCATGCAACTGGAAATCAGAAGAAAGCTGGAGTAGCAGTACTCCTACCAGATAAAATAGACTTTAAAACAAAGAATGTTACAAAAGACAAGGAGGACACTACATAATGATCACAGGATCATTCCAAGAAGAAGATATAACAATTATAAATATATATGCACCCAACATAGGCGCACATCAATACATAAGGAAAATGCTAACAGCTATAAAAGAGGAAATCGACAGTAAGACAGAAATAATGGGTGACATTAAAACCAATGGACAGATCATTCAGACAGAAAATTGATAAAGAAACACAACCTTTAAATGACACAATAGGCCAGAGAGATTTCACTTATATTTATAGGACATTCCATCCGAAAACAGCAGGTTACACTTTCTTCTCAAGTGCACATGGAACATTCTCCAGTATAGATCACATCATGGGTCTCAAATCAAGCCTCGGTAAATTTAAGAAAATTGAAATCATACCAAGCATCTTTTCTGATCACAACACTATGAGATTCAAAATAAATTACAGGGGAAAAAAACATAAAACACATGGAGGCTAAACAATACATTATGAAATAGCCAAGAGTTCACTGAAGAAATCAAGCAAGAAATCAAAAAAATACCTAGGAAAACATGACAATGAAAACACGATGACCCAAAACCTATGGGATGCAGCAAAAGTAGTTCTAAGAGGAAAGTTTATAGCAACACAATCCTACCTCAAGAGACAAGAAACATCTCAAATAAACAATCTAACCTTACACCTAAAGCAATTAGGGAAAGAAGAATTAAAGGAAACCCAAAGGTAGCAGAATGAAAGAAATCATAAAGGTCATAACAGAAACAAATGAAAAAGAAATGAAGGAAATGACAGCAAAGATCAATAAAACTAAAAGCTGGTTCTCTGAGAAGTTAAACAAAATTGATAGACCATTAGCCAGAATCATCAAGAAAAAAAGGGAGAAGACTCAAATCAAGAGAATTAGACATGAAAAAGGAGAGGCAACAACGGACACTGCAGAAATACAAAGGATAATGAGAGATTACTACAAGCAACTGTATGCAAATAAAACGGACAACCTGGAAGAAATGGAGAAATTCTTAGAAATGCACAACCTTCCGAGACTGAATCAGGAAGAAACAGAAAATATAAACAGACCAATCACAAACACTGATATTGAGACTGTGATTAAAAATCTTCCAACAAACAAAAGCCCAGGACCAGATGGCTTCACAGCAAATTCTATTAAACATTTAGAGAAGAGCTAACACCTATCTTTCTCAAACTCTTCCAAAATATGGCAGAGGGAGGAACACTCGCAAACTTATTCTATGAGGTCACCATCACCCTGATACCAAAACCAGACAGAAAGGTCACAAAAAAAGGAAACTACAGGTCAAAATCACGGATGAACATAGATAAAAATCCTCAAATAAATACTAGCAAACAGAATCCAGGAGCACATTAAAAGGATCATACACCATGATCAAGTGGGGTCTATCCCACGAATGCAAGGATTCCTCAATATACAAAAACCAATCAATGTGATACATCATATTAACACACTGAAGGATAAAAACCATATGATCATCGCAATAGATGCAGAAAATGCTTTCAAAAAATTCAAATCCCATTTATTATAAAAACTCTCCAGAATGTAGACATAGAGGGAACTTAGCTCAGCATAATAAAGGTCATATGTGACAAACCGACAGCCAACATCGTTCTCAATGGTGCAAAAGAGAAACCATTTCCACTAAGATCAGGAACAAGACAAGGTTGCCCACGCTCAACACTATAATTCAACATAGTTTTGGAAGTTTTAGCCACAGCAATCAGAGATGAAAAAGGAATCCAAATCAGAAAAGAAGTAAAGCTGTCACTGTTTGCAGATGATATGATACTGTACATAGAGAATCCTAAAGATGGTACCAGAAAACTACTGGAGCTAATCAATGAATTTGGTAAAGTAACAGGACACAAAATTAATGCACAGAAATCTCTTGCATTCCTATACACTAATGATGAAAAATCTGAAAGAGAAATTAAGGAAACACTACCATTTATCATTGCAACAAAAAGAATAAAATACCTAGGAATAAACCTACCTAAGGAGACAAAAGACCTGTATGCAGAAAATATAAGACACTGATGAAAGAAATGATACAAACAGATGGACAGCTATACCATGTTCTTGATTGGAAGAATCAACATTGTGAAAATGACTCTACTACCCAAAGCAATCTACAGATTCAATGCAATCCCTGTCAAACTACCACTGGCATTTTTCACAGAACTAGAACAAAAATTTCACAATTAGTATGGAAACACAAAAGACCCCAAATAGCCAAAGCAATCTTGAGAAAGAAAAACAGAGCTGGAGGAATCAGGCTCCCTGACTTCAGACTATACTACAAAGCTACAGCAATAAAGGCAGTATGGTACTGGCACAAAAACATAAATACAGATCAATGGAACAGAATAGAAACCCCAGAGCCAAACCCATGCACATATGGTCCCCTTATTTTTGATAAAGCAAGCAAGAATATACAATGGAGAAAAGTCATCCTCTTCAATAAGTGTTGCTGGGAAAACTGCACAACTACATGTAAAGGAATGAAATTAGAACACTCCCTAAAACCATACACAAAAATAAACTCAGAATGGATTAACGACCTAACTGTAAGGCCAACAAATCTTAGGAGACAACATAGAGAGAAGACTCTATGACATAAATCACAGCAAGATCCTTTTTGTCCTACCTCCTAGAGAAAAGGAAATAAAAAGTAAACAAATGGGACCTAATGAAACTTAAATGCTTTTGCACAGCAAAGAAAACCATAAATAAGATGAAAAGACAACGCTCAGAATGGGAGAAAATATTTGCAAATGAAGCAACTGACAGAGGATTAATCTCCAAAACATACAAGCAGCCCATGAAGCTCAATATCAAAAAAACAAACAAACTCAATCCACAAATGGGCAGAAGACCTAAATAGACATTTCACTGATGAAGATATACAGATTGTCAACAAACACATTAAAGAATGCTTAACATCACTAATCATTAGAGAAATGCAAATCAAAACTACAAAGAAGTATCCTCGCACACTGGTCAGAATGGCCATCATCAAAAAATCTACAAGCAATAGATGCTGGAGAGGGTGTGGAGAAAAGGGAACCCTTTTGCACTGTTGCTGGGAATGTAAATTGATGCAACCACTATGGAGAACAGTATGGACACTCCTTAAAACCTAAAAATACAACTACCATATGATCTAGCAATCCCACTACTGGGCATATATCCTGAGAAAAACATAATTCAGAAAGAGTCATGTACAACAATATTCATTGCAGCACTATTTACAATAGCCAGGCCATGGAAGCAACTTAAGTGTCCATCAACAGATGAATGGAGAAAGAAGATGTGGCACATATATACAGTTGAATATTAGTCAGCCATAAAAAGAAACAAAACTGAGTTATTTGTAGTGAGGTGGATGGACCTAGAATCTGTCATACAGAGTGAAGTAAGTCAGAAAGAGAAAAACAAATATTGCCTGCTAACACGTATATATGGAATGTAAAAAAAAAAAAAGGTCTGAAGAACGTAGGGGCAGGACAGGAATAAAGACGTAGATATAGAGAATGGACTTGAGGACACGGGGATGGGGTAGGGTAAGCTGAGATGAAGTGAGAGAGTGGCATTGATATATATACACTACCAAATGTCAAATAGATAGCTAGTGGGAAGCAGCTGCATAGCACAGGGAGATCAGCTTGGTGCTTTGTGACCACCTAGAGGGATGGGATAGTGAGGGTGGGAGGGAGATGCAATAGGTAGGGGATATGGGGATATATGTATACGTATAGCTGATTCACTTTCTCATACAGCAGCAAATAACACAAGAATGTAAAGCAATTATACTCCAATAGAGATGTTAAGAAAATTAAAATATTAAAAAAAGCAAAACAAACAAAGAATAACAATATTACTTCTTCCAATCCAAAAAAAAAAAAAAAAAAAGAAAGAAATCTTTTTCTGGGGCTTCCCTGGTGGCACAGTGGTTAAGAATCCGCCTGCCAATCTGCCAATGCAGGGGACATGGGTTTGAGCCCTGGTCTGGAAAGATCCCACATGCCGCAGAGTAACTAGCCTGTGTGCCACAACTACTGAGACTGTGCTGTAGAGCCCACGAGCCACAACTACTGAGCCCATGTGCCACAACTACTGAAGCCCACATGCCTAGAGCCTGTGCTCTGCAACAAGGAAGCCACCACAATGAGAAGCCTGTGCACCGCAACGAAGAGTAGCCCACCCTCGCCACAACAATAGAAAGACGGTATACAGCAACAAAGAGCGAACACAGCATAAATAAATAAATTTGTAAAAAAAAACTTTTGCTTTTTAATCTGTAATCTAATCTGCAATCTTTTTTTCTGTGTTTAAAACAGTTTTAATTAAAGATAGCAATTCACAAAAGGAGAGGATAAAGAAGGGGATGACAAGAAGTACTTGGTCTTAATAAAGCAATACAAGATAGATCCATTATCAAAGACCATTTAATTTTTAATTGAAATATGGTTGACATACAACATTATATTGGCTTCATATGTACAACATAATGGTTTGATATTTGTATGTATTGTGAAATAATCACCCCAGTAAGTCTAGTTAACATCTTTCACCATACATAGTTATAGAATTCTTTGCTTGACATGAGAACTTTTAAGATTTACTCTCTTAGCAACTTTCAAATATGCAACACTATTATTAACCACAGTTACCATGATGTACATTACATCCCATGAGTTATTTATTTTACAACTGGAAGTTTATACTTTTTGACTCCTTTCACCCATTTTGCCCATCCCCCACCCCCTGCTTCTGGCAACCACAAATGTGTTCTCTGTATCTATGAACTTGTTTGATTTTTTTAAGATTCCACATTTAAGTAAGATCATAACAGTATTTGTCTTTCCCTGTCTGACTTATTACACTTAGCATAATGCTCTCAAGATCCATCCATATTGCCATAAATGGCAAGATTTCATTCTTTTTTATGGCTAAATAACCATTCATTGTACACATGTATTCTTTTAATGGCTGAATAACATTCCATTGTGTGTGTGTGTACATATATATGCATATATATACATATATATCACATTTTCTTTATCTATTTATCTGTTGATTGACACTTAGTTTTTCTTCTACATTTTGGCTGTTATAAATAATGCTGCAGTGAACATAGGGGTGCATATATCTTTTCGAGTTCGTGTTTTCATTTTCTTTGGGTAAATACCCAGAAGTGGAATTGCTGGATCATATGGTAATTCTATTTTTAATTTTTTGAGGCATCTCCATAGTGTTTTCCATAGTGGCTAAACCAGTTTATATTTCTACCCACAGTGCACAAGGGCTCCCTATTCTACACATTCTTGCCAACACTTGCCATTTCTCATCTTTTTGATATTAGTCATTCTCAGATGTGTGAGGTGATATCTCATTGTGGTTTTGGTTTGCATTTCCCTGATTATTAGTGATATTGAGCATCTTTTTATGTACCCCTTGGCCATTTGTATGTCTTCTTTAGAAAATATCTATTCATATCCTCTGTCCATTGTTTAATCGGATTGTTTGTGGGGTTTTGCTATTATGTTGTATGAGTTCTTTACATATTTTGGATATTAACCCCTTATCAGATATATGATTTGCAATATTTTCTCCCATTCAGTAAGTTGCCTTTTCATTTTGTTGGTGGTTTCCTTTGCTGTGCAGAAGCTTTTTAGTTTGATGTAGTCCCATTTGTTTATTTTTGTGTTTGTTGCTTTGTCTGAGGACACAGATTCAAAATACTCTTGCTAAGACTGATGCTTTTGGTGTCAAATCCAAAAATTCATCACCAAGACCTATGTTAAGGAGCTTACCACCTATGTTTTCTTCTAGGAGTTTTATGGTTTCAAATCTTACATTCAAGTCTTTAATCTATTTTGAGTTAACTTTTGTGTATGGGTAAAACAATGGTCCAGTTTCATTATTTTGCATGTGGCTGTCCAGTTTTTACAACATCATTTATTTTAGAGACTGTCCTTCCTCCATTGTATATTCTTGGCTCCTGTGCTGTAAATTAATTGACCATGTATGCATGGATTTATTTCTGGGCTATCTATTCTATTCTATTGATCTGTGTGTCTGTTTTCTGTAACATAGCTTGAAATCAGGGAGCATGATGCCTCCAGCCTTGTTCCTTTTTCTCAAGATTGTTTTGGCTTTCAGGGAAAGGCCATTTAATTTTTAAAGATTCAAAATACCAAAAGCATAAATTGGAGTGTAAGAAAAAAATCTGTAAGCATGATTTAATTAAATATTTTACATTTATTTTCTCCCACAGTAATTAAGCATGAATTTTAAAAAGCATAAGAGCTGAGAAAAATAAGCACGTGCATCACACAGGGTTAGAGGAGCCAGCATGCAAAGTCTGTAAAAGGATGAAGTTCAAACAGGTCATGTCTAAAGTCCTTTCATGCTTTGACATTGTGTAGGGTGTGACAATGGTAATGAACCCAGCAAAGCAGTAGGTGCTCAACAAACTCTTATTGAACACATTGGGTAAAAATCATTAAGCGCTTGAGTTTGTAGCATAGGTTGTAAGTGCTGAAGAAATTCAGAGAGAAGGTTTGGAGAAGCAGAGAGTAAAGGGTTGGAATAACAAGAATATCTCTTCTGTGTTCAACTTTGAGTTTTGGGATAAATTCGTGAGATGGTTTCTAAAGGCCCAAAACATGGGTCATTATTTTATTACTTATTTTTGTGATTTTTATTCTTGGTATCTTTCTCCTCACTTGGTGAGAGGGATAAGGGAAAGGGAATGGAGGAAATATAACTTACATTTATGAAGAGGCTTCCATATGCTAGGAACTATACATATACTATCATATTTAACCTTCACAACAACCACCAGAAGTGGGTATTATTATTTCTGTTTTTACAGATGAAAAAAACCAAGCCACAGAGAGGTCTGGTAAATTCCTCAGGTTCATTTTCCTAGTATGAAAACAGTTCCAGGAATAAAAATCAGATCTTAGTAACTCCAAAACCGTTGTTCCTTCCACTACTATACCACTTCCAGTTAGCATGCTTTCTGAAGACATTCTTCTCACTTCATTTCAATGTGAATAACAACAAGGGTCCTCAGATAAAATTTTAGAGTTTAGGAAATAACCAACTCATTCACACGGATCTTTTATTCAATAAGCCTTATTCAAAACCTTTGGTGCCTTGAATATAATTCTTGAACCTCATCTTGAGCTCTGAAGATCCTTACATATAGAATAGATTCATTATCTGAGTTCCCCCAATACTATTTATCCAACTCCAAAGAAAAAATGGGGAATTCCCTGGCTCTCCAGTGGTTAAGACTCAGTGCTTCCACTGCAGGGGATCCTGGTTCCATCCCTGGTGGGGGAACTAAGATCCCACAAGCCACGCAGCGCAGCCAAAAAAAAAAAAAAATTAAAATGGCTTTCAAATTTAAGGGGAAAATAGAATCACTCATAATTGGATAAAATCAAACTAAAACCACACTGAGATACATTTTTCAACTCTCAGATTGGCAAAAATTAAAAAGTATGACAGGGGCTTCCCTGGTGGTGCAGTGGTTAAGAATCTGCCTGGCAATGCAGGGGACACAGGTTTGAGCCCCGGTCCGGGAAGATCCCACATGCCGCGGAGCAACTAAGCCCGTTCGCGACGACTGCTGAGCCTGCGCTCTAGAGCCCATGAGCCACAACTACTGAAGCCTGCATGCCTACAGCCCGTGCTCTGCAACAAGAGAAGCCACTGCAGTGAGAAGCCCTCACACCGGAAGGAAGAGCAGCTCCACTCGACGGAACTAGAGAAAGCCCACATGTAGCAACGAAGACCCAAAACAAACAAAAATAAATACATGTATAAAAAATAAAATGTATGACAACACATTCTGTTTGTTAGGTTGTGGGAAAACAGATATTCTGATATATCACTGGCGGGAATTCTAATTGGTACAACTCTTCTGGAATGAAATCTGACACAATATCTAACAAAACCATACATGCACTTTTAGTTTGACTGAGCAACCGTATTTCTAGGAATCTAATCTGAAGATACACCTCCAACAAAATGAAAATACGTATGTGCAAGATTGTTTATTGCAACACTTCTTTTGCAATTGCAAAATACTGGGAAACAACCTAAATGTTCACACATAGGAGAGTGGTCAAATAAACTATGGTATATCTAAACAATGAAGAACTGCATTAGTTATATATTTCAGTGAAATAAATTACCAAACTTAGTGGCTTTAAAACCACATGTTTATTATTTCAAAGTTTCTCTGGGTCAGCAATCCTGGCATGTTTTAGCTGGGTCTTCTGCTTCAGAGACTCTTACAAGATGCAATCAAAGTGGGACTTACCTGAGGCTAAACTGGGGAAAGATTCACTTCCAAGCTTATATGGTTGTCATCAGAATTCAGTTCCTTGTGGATTGTTAGACTGAGGGATTCACCTATTTGCTAGCTGTCAACTGGAAATTGTCCTCAGCAACTAGAGGCTTCCCACAGTTCCTTGCCTTGTGGGCCTCTCCATATGGTGGCTTCCCTCATTAAAGCCAACAAGGGAGAGACTCATTACAGTCTTCTAGAAAGACAGATGTTACAATCTTATTCAACATAATCATGGAAGCAACATCCCATCACCTTTGTCATATTCTATTGGTTAGAGGCAAGTCATAAATCATGTCCACATTCAAGAGAAGAGAATTACACAAGGACATGAGCATTAGGAGGCAGAGATCATGGAGTACCTTCAGAGTCTGTCTTGTTACAAATACTATGTAGCTGTAAACAAGTATGAGAAAGCTATGAATTGACTTGGCATGATTTCCAAGACATACTGTTAAGTGAATAAAGAAATGTATAAAAGAGTATCTATAGTATATTACCCTATGTGAAAGGAAATATAAGAAAGTCAATGTGCATTTGCTCACCTGTGCAAAAGAAATACAGGAAGAATAAACCAGAAACTAAATGGGGTTACTTACATGGGGTGGTTGTGAAAGGGGGGAACAGAATGGGGAAATGGGAATAAGGTAGTAAGGATGGGAGAAGTGACCCTTATCTGAGTATGCCTTTTATATAACTTTGACTCTTGGTACCATAGGAATGTTTCACATATCTCAAAAATAAATAAATAAATGTTGAATAAAAACAATAACAAGTGTACATGACTATACTAAAATGCATGATATAATCACAATATAACTGAAGCAGGTGGGAAAAAAAGAACTATTATGGATTGAATTGTGTCTCTCCAAAAAGATATGTTGAAGCACTAACACCCAGTATCTTAGAATGTGACTTTATTTGGAAATAGGATCTTTAAACAGATAATCAAATTAAAATGAGGTCATTCCGTTGGGCTCTAATCCAATATGACTGATGTCCTTATAAAAAGGGGCAATTTGGACATAGAGACATATGCACAGAGGAAGACAATATGAAGAGATAAATGCAAAGGAAGAACACCATGTGAAGATAAAGGTAGAGATTGGAGTGATGCATCTAAAAGCCAAAGATTGCTAGCAAACCGTCAGAAGCTAAAAGAAAGCTATGGAACAGATTCTACTTCACACCCTTGAGAAGGAACCAACTCTGATGACACCTTGATTTTGGACTTCTAGCCTCTAGAACTGTGAAACAATAAATTTCTATTTTAAGCCACACAGTTTCTTGTACTTCGTTACAGCAGCCCTAGGAAACTAATACAGCAAGTAACTTTGTAAAACAGCATTTTGACTAGATGCTGTAAGGCTAAAGACAAAAAGAATTATATACAAATATTATAACCTACTTTGTAAATTTGTTTCTCACAGGGGAGAGATAATTATAGTTAGATTTCTTACAGCCAGAAGGAACAGTTAAAAATATAGATAGAGGGGAGGTTAGAATGAACAAAATATGTTGGATTGGAATCAGAGATGTCAGTATGAACTCATGTTTTTAAAGATAATAGATAGATAGCTAAATGTAGAAATAAATATAGATGTGTGTATTAGTATACATACATATATTTCCTATCTCTGTCCACTGAGAGGGCCCAGGAGTAATGAAATTCCATTAGCAGCAAGCACACCTAGAGCCCAAATCTTGCTTTCTAAATAACAGTCTCCCAAAGAAGGAACTGGACTTCTTAAGGAAGTGGTTGATTCCAGAATGGGAGCAGCAGAAGTATGAGATAAGCCTAGCACACTTTGGGTACCAGAAAATAAGGACATATTGAAATACAATGGGGGCCTATTGAAGGGGCAAGAAGCCAACATGAAGGAGTTCTTAAGGCCAAAGGTAGAACCATTTGAGCAACAAAATAAATAACGATAATATTGAATTATCAATCCATAAAATAGATATTAATGTATCCATACTGATATAAATAAACAATTGAATAATCAAATAAATAAATAAATGGGAGATGGGGAGAGCTCCTCCTTAGAGAAGAATTCCAATTAATAAACGTAGAAGAAATAAGAAAAAAAGAAAATCACAATTAGACAAACATCACAGTAATAATTGTTGTACACAAGACACATTGATGCGTGCTAAAATTAGCAGGTGAAAGTCTGAAGAAAAATAGGATATTTGTATAGTCTCAAGGTATCTATACAATACACATACCACTTATATTTATTTCTATGGGGAAAATTAGTACATTTTCAGTGGAGAAACCCAGTAGATATCATCCTTACCAAGAGATCAAGGGTAACATCCCCAGCAAATAAAATGTGCCAACTTCATGTGGATATGATGTGATATGATGCATAACATCACTTCTGTGGTATACTTGCCAAAAATCTATAACTTTGATCTAATCAAAAGAAAATATCAGATGTGCTCAAATTGAGAGACATTCTGTGAAACAATTGACAAGTACTCATGAAAAGTGTCAAGGTCATGAAAGGAACTGCTGCAGATTGTAGCAGACTAAGGAGTATCAACAATTAAATTCAATGTGGGACCTTGACTTAGATACTAGAAAAGAAAAAGGGCATTCAAAGGAAAAAAATGTTATACCAAAGAAATTGGTATAACATCTGTAATTCAGCTAATAGCATCAAATTAACTATTAATTTCCTGATTTTGATAATTATGATCTGGTTATGTAAATTATTAAAGTTGGAGGAACCTGGTGAAGGATATATGTGAATTCCTTGTACTATTCTTGCAACTTTTCTAGAAGTATAAAATTATTTTCAAATAAAAAGTTAAAAATTATTTTTTTCAGAAGATTTTCCCATTACTTAGCAGTGATACTGAGTGGGAACCATGTCAGTGGGAAAAAGGTTAATATATAATCATCTCTTCATATACATTAGCTCAACTTACCATTCCAACAATTGTGAAAATAATAGAACAAGGATTATTATTCACATTCTACAGATAATGAAATGAAGTCTCAGAGAGGTTAAGTGATTTAAAAGGTCATTCAGGAATTCTTCATCTAGCATGGCAGGGTATAATAGGCAGCATAATTCTTTACCTGATTACGACTAAAACTTCAGGATGAATGCATAAATCAGCTATCCAAGAACTCTGAGAAGAAAACAAAAGTAAACCAAAGTCAAAGAGATGCATGACAGAGCAGTGGCATGCACAGCTAAAATCTCAACTAAAAGCCCATATTTTGGGTCAGAGGAAATTGAAAAAAGGGACCTTGTGGGCCTGGAAGAGTTGAGATTCTGAGAAGGGAAAAACAAAAGACGAGAATCCTTTCATTCTGTACACAAACCTGTATAATCTTAGGCTTACTGTTAAACTGCACATAATTGGGACAGAACCAAAGCAGCTTAACAAAAGCCTTGAAAATAGAATAGTTTTAAACCATGGTCCAAGTCTCATCCTAACCCCTGAGTGATACATGCATGAGACAGAACCAAAGTAACATAGGAAAGGCCTTGACAATTGAACTGAGATTAGATCCATGCTCATAGAATGCAAGACAGAACTTGGAGTTTGAACATAACTGGGTTGATTGTCTATAAAAGAACAGCAAGAAAAATAACAATCTCCAGAGGATTAAAACATAATACAGAGTCTACACAACGTAATATTAAAAAGTTCAAGATATAATCCAAAATTATGCAACATAAAAAACCAGGAAAACATAACCAACTTTCAACATAAATTATAATCCAATAATGCCAATCCTGAGATGACCAAAATGTTGGAATAATCAGACAAAGACATTAAAGCAGATATTTTAACTATACTCTGTGAGATAAAGGTAAATATACATTTTTGGCAGAGAAATGGAAATTATAAAATAATAACCAAATGTAAATTTTAGAACTGAAAAATATAGTATCTGAAAAAAGAACTCACTAGGTGGACTCATTAGCATAATGGAAGTGACAGAGTAGAGAGTCAATGGTCTTGAATTTGTATCAAAAGAAATTAACCAATTTGAAGAAAAGAGGACAGTTTTGGGGAAAAATGAAGGCTTAGGGATCCATAAGACATATAAAAAGTTGAATATTTATGTCTTTGGGTCTCTGAGGTGAGGAGTAAGCAAGCAGAGAAAAAAATGTATGAAGAGATTATGGCTGAAAACTCCCTGAATTTTGTGAGTATATCTGTAGATTCAAGAAGCTCAAAAAACTCTAAACAGGATAAACTCAAAGAAAACCATGTCCACATCATAATCAAACTAGTGAAAACCACATATAAAAAGATATGGAAAGCAGCTAGTTAAAAAAGACACATTAGATGCAGTGGAACCATGATTTGAATAACTGGGCTTTTCATAGGGGCCACAAAAGAGTGGAACAATATTTTTAAAGTGCTGAAAGAAAAGAGCTGTCAATACAGAATTCCATATCCAGGGAAGATACTCAGAAATGAAGGTAAAATAAAGAAATTCTCAGGGGAAGAAAAACTAAGAGAAATCACTGATAACAGACCTGTTCCCAAAAATGCTAATGAAGATACTTGGGTTAAAGTGATATAAATGATACCAAAGGGATTTTGTTCTAAGACATCAAGGAAGAGCAAGGTAATAAATACCTAAGTAAATATTGAAACTATCTTTTCATTTTAAGATTTAAAAAATACACATGATGTTGAAAGCCATACTTATCATTTTATGGGGTTTTCAATGTATAATGATGTCAAACATATGACAACTATATATTTTTTAAAAGGTCAGTAATAGGTGGATGAAGTAATATGGCTACAAGTGTTCTACATTTTACTAGAAGTGGTTAAATATTAACTCAATTTGACTATGTAAAGTTAGATATTGTAATCCTTAGGGAAATGATTAAAATACAAAGAGATAGAATTAAAAACACTAGCAATTTCCAGTCCAGCATGTAAGGAACTTGGAAGTAGTCACTCCATCCTAAAAACAAGTAAAATGCTGAATAAACTGAAAATTCAACAAGTCTTCTTAGATACTTTAGAGAAGTGAAGTCACAGGGCAAACCACTGCCCACCAAATTGGAGAGATGGATAGGTAAATCCAAAGAATCACAACTTAACCAGAGCAGAAACCCATGAGCAGAAAGCTATGCAAGAACCAGTACTGAGGTAGGAAAACCTGAACTATAATTGATGAACTGTTGGAGGCTCAATGTGGTTAAGTCTGATAGTTAAAAACTCCAGGGAGACACAGCCATGGGGTGGGAGGGCATGCTTTTGTGAGTTTTACCTCCAAAGGCCAAACCAAGTCCTCAAAATGAATACTGGAGAAAAATCCTCTCATAATTCCAGCAGGGGAAGGGAAAAGGTAAACATTTAAAAGTATGTCAGAGCATTCTGTTCTTCTTAACAAACTCTGCCCTCAAGAGAAACCTTTTTTTTTTTTAACCATATTCTAAACTATTAAGGCTTTTTCAGAGACTAACTGACCTGAGGGAGAGAAAATACCCAACTTTAGCCCTCTCTAGCCTTCCATGTGGGGGAAGGGAAATACACAACTCCAGTCTACTTTAGCTATCCTGTCCCACCTAAGAGGAAGAGGACTAAGAAGCACTTGTGAAGTTAATTAACAGTGCACAGGCACAGGTTCATTAAATGACTGAGGCCTAATCATACGACTATAGATGCTTCCTCTCCCCCTACACCTCACAGCGCATTACTAACAGCCTATTTATAGCAGTTCCTTTTACCCACCACATCATGTTTGTCTATCAAGAAAAAATTACAAGGCATAATAAAAGTTAAAAACCCCACAGTCTGAAGAGACAGAGCAAGTGTCAGAACCAGACTCAGATATTGCAGGGATGTTGAAATTACCAAACCAGGAACTTAAAACAACTATAAGTATGCTAAGGGCTCTAATGAGTGAAGTCGACAGCATGCAAGAACATGAGTAATGTAAGCAGAGAGATGTAAATTCTAGGAAGGAACAAAAAATGCTAGAAATCAAAAACACTGTAACAGAAATGAAGAGTGCCTTTGATGGGCTCATTAGTAGCCTGAGTATGGCTGAGGAAAGAAACTCTGAGCTTGAGACTATATCAACAGAAAATTCCTAAACTGAAAAGCAAAGAGAAAAAAAAATACCAAAAAAGTAGAACAGAATATCTATGAACCGTGGGACAACTACAAAAGGTGTAACATCCACATAATGGGAATACCAGAAGGAGAATAAAGAGAGAAAGGAATAGAATATTCACAACTATAATGACTGAGAATTTCCCCAAATTAATATCAGACACCAGATCCAGCAAGATCAGAGAATTCCAGGCAGGATAAATGCCAAAAGAATTACTCCTAAACATATCTTATTAAAACTGCAGAAAATCAAAGATAAAGAAAAAATCTTGAAAGATGCCAGAGGAAAACACTTTAATTATAGAGAAGCAAAGATAAGAATTACATTCAGGGCTTCCCTGGTGGCGCAGTGGTTGAGAGTCCGCCTGCCAATGCAGGGGACATGGGTTCATGCCCCAGTCCGGGAGGATCCCACATGCCGTGGAGTGGCTGGGTCCGTGAGCCATGGCTGCTGAGCCTGCACATCCGGAGCCTCTGCTCCACAGTGGGAGAGGACACAACAGTGAGAGGCCCACGTACCGCAAAAAAAAAAAAACCAGTATTACATTCAACTTCTCAGAAACCACCAAGCAAGAAGAGAGTGGAGTGAAATAAAGTATTGAGAAAACCCCCCACCACTCTAAAATTCTTCACCCAGTGAAATTATTCTTCAAAAGTGAAGGAGAAATAAAGACACGGAAGCAACCTAAATGTCCATCAACAGATGAATGGATAAAGAAGAGGTGGTATAAATATACAATGGAATATTACTCAGCTGTAAAAAGGAATGAAATTATGCCATTTTCAGTAACATGGATGGACTTAGAGATGATCATACTAAGTGAAGGAAGCCAGGCAGAGAAATACAAATATCATATGATATCACTTATATGTGAAATCTAAAAAAAAGAGACAAATGAACTTATTTACAAAACAGAAATAGACCCACAGACATAGAAAACAAACTTATGGTTACCAAAGGGGAAAGCAGGGATATACATTAGGAGGTTGGGATTAACATATACACACTACTATATATAAAACAGATAACCAGTAAGGACCTACTGTATAGCACAGGGAACTATACTCAATATTTTGTAATAACCTATAAGGGAAAATAATCTGAAAAAGAATATATATACATATATATATGTTAATGAGTAACAACACTGTGTTAGTTTCAGGTGTACAACACAGTGATTCAGTTTTATAATCTATGCTATACACCTGAAACTAACACAACATTGTAAATCAACTATGCTTCAATTAAAAATGGATATATATACACTACCAAACACAAAATAGATAGATAGCGGGAAGCAGCCGCATAGCACAGGGAGATCAGCTCCGTGCTTTGTGACCACCTAGAGGGGTGGGATAGGGAGGGTGGGATGCAAGAGGGAAGAGATATGGGGATATATGTGTATGTATAGCTGATTCACTTTGTTATAAAGCAGAAACTAACACACCATTGTAAAGCAATTATACTCCAATAAAGATGTTAAAATACACACACACACACACATATATATATATATATATATATATATATATGGACTTCCCTGGTGGTCCAGTGGTTGAGAATCCACCTTCCAATGCAGGGGATGTGGGTTCAATCCCTGGTCGGGGAACTAAGATCCCACATGCCGCAGGGTAACTAAGCCTGTGAGCCTGAGAGCAACTACTAGTAAGCCCGTGGGCCACAACTACAGAGTCCATGTGCTCTGGAGCCTGCACATCACAACTAGAGAGACCATGCACTGCAACTACTGAGCCTGTGCTGCACCACAACTAGAGAGAAGCCTGTGTGCTGCAACAAAGATCCCACGTGCTGCAATGAAAGATCCTGCATGCCACAACTAAGACCTGACACAGCCAAAAATAAATAAATAAATATTAAATATATATATAGGGACTTCCCTGGTGGTCCAGTGGTTAAGACTCCATGCTCCCAATGCAGGGGTTCTGTTCCATCCCTAGTCAGGGAACTAGATCCCACATGCCATAACTAAGAGCCCGCATGCCACAACAAAGATCCTGGGTGGCAACAAAGATCCCATATGCTGCAAGTAAGACCCAGCACAGCCAAAAATTAATTAACTAAAAATATATATGTATATACATACAAAATAATTAAATTTAGATATTTTGTTAAAAAAGACTTTCTCGAACAAACAAAATTGAGGGACTTTGTTGCCAGTAGGTCTGCCATGTAAGAAATGTTAAAAGAAGTTCTTCAGAAAGAAGGAAAATAATATAGGTCAGTCAGAAAATCAAATCAACATAAAGAAATGAAGAGCACTGAGAAAGAATAGTGAAAGTAAAATAAAAACTTTATTTTTCTTCATCTTGATTCATTTAACAGACAGCAGTTTGTTCAAAATAATAATAGAAAAAATATTCCATATGTATGATGGAATGTATACCATACATTTTATGTGTGTGTGCATATATATATATATATATGAAAGAAATGACAGCAATGATATATGAGATGGGGGTAGTTTGAATTATTTTGTTATTAAGGGACTCACACTACTAATGAAGCACTACAGTGTCATTTGAAATTGACCTTGGATTAGCTGTAAATGTTTTTTGCAATTTGTAGGGCAAGCATTAAAAAAGGTTAAAAATATTTAAAAATTAGTATAACTGGTAGGCTAACAAAGGAGAGAAGTAGATTCATATAAAATGCTCAATTAAAACCAAAAAATTAAGAAAAAGATTGAAAGACAAAAATAGGAAAAAAAGAACAAGGGAAATAATAGTAAACAATAACAAATACGGTAAATATTAATCCAACTATATCAATAATCACTTTAAAAATCAGTGGTGTAGGGCTTCCCTGGTGGCGCAGTGGTTGAGAGTCCGCCTGCTGATGCAGGGGACACGGGTTCATGCCCCGGTCCGGGAAGATCCCACATGCCGCGGAGTGGCTGGGCCAGTGACCATGGCCACTGAGCCTTTGCGTCCGGAGACTGTGCTCCAAAACGGGAGAGGCCACAACAGTGAGAGGCCCGTGGACTGCAAAAGAAAAAAAATATCAATAGTGTATTTTGTATCCATTCAGCCAAACTGTGTCTTTTGGTGGGAGCATTTAGTCCACTTACATTTAAGGTAATTATCGATATGTATGTTCCTATTCCCATTTTCTTAATTGTTTTGGGTTCGTTGTTGTAGGTCTTTTCCTTCTCTTGTGTTTCTTGCCTATAGAAGGTCCTTTAGCATTTGTTGTAAAGCTGGTTTGGTGGTGCTGAACCCTCTCAGCTTTTGCTTGTCTGTAAAGCTTTTAATTTCTCCATCAAATCTGAACGAGATCCTTGTTGGGTAGAGTAATCTTGGTTGTAGGTTTTTCTCCTTCATCACTTTAAATATGTCCTACCAGTCCCTTCTGGCTTGCAGAGTTTCTGCTGAAAGATCAGCTGTTAACCTTATGGGAATTCCCTTGTGTGTTATTTGTTGTTTTTCCCTTGCTGCTTTTAATATGTATTCTTTGTATTTAAATTTTGACAGTTTGATTAATATGTGCCTTGGTGTGTTGCTCCTTGGATTTATCCTGTATGGGACTCTCTGTGCTTCCTGGACTTGATTAACTATTTCCTTTCCCATATTAGGGAAGTTTTCAACTATAATCTCTTCAAATATTTTCTCATTCCCTTTCTATTTCTCCTCTTCTTCTGGAACCCCTATAATTCAAATGTTGGTGCATTTAATGTTGTCCCAGAGGTCTCTGAGACTGTCCTCAGTTCTTTTCATTCTTTATTCTGCTCTGCAGTAGTCACTTCCACTATTTTATCTTCCAGGCCACTTATCCGTACTTCTGCCTTAGTTATTCTGCTATTGATCCCTTCTAGAGTATTTTTAATTTCATTTATTGTGTTGTTCATCATTGTTTGTTTCATCTTTAGTTCTTCTAGGTCCTGTTAAATGTTTCTTGCATTTTGTCCATTCTATTTCCAAGATTTTGGATCATCTTTAGTATTATTATTCTGAATTCTTTTTCAGGTAGACTGCATATTTCCTCTTCATTTGTTAGGTCTCGTGGTTTTTTATCTTGCTCCTTCATCTGCTGTGTGTTTTTCTGTCTTCTCATTTTGCTTATCTTACTGTGTTTGGGGTCTCCTTTTTGCAGGCTGCAGGTTCATAGCTCCCATTGTTTTTGGTGTCTGTCCCCAGTGGCTAAGGTTGGTTCAGTGGGTTGTGTAGGCTTCCTGATGGAGGGGACTAGTGCCTGTGTTCCGGTGGATGAGTCTGAATCTTGTCTTTCTGGTGGGCAGGTCCACGTCTGGTTGTGTGTTATTATGATTTTAGGCAGCCTCTCTGCTAGTGGGTGGGGTTGTGTTACTGTCTTGTTAGTAGTTTGGCATAGAGTGTCCAGCACTGTAGCTTGCTGGCGGTTGAGTGAAGCTGGGTGTTGCTGTTGTGATGGAGATCTCTGGGAGATTTTCGCCATTTGATATTACATGGAGCTGGGAGGTCTCTTGTGGACAGGTGTCGTGAAGTTGCCTCTCCCACCTCAGAGACAAGGCACTGACTCCTGGCTGCAGCACCAAGATACTTTCATCCACATGTCTCAGAATAAAACGGAGAAAATGTAGAAGGAACGACAGAAGGAAAGAGGATAAATGAAAATAAAATAGAGTAAGATAAAATAAAGTTATTTAAAAAATAACTATTATGAAAAAAATATTTATAAGTAAAAAAAAAAAACGGACAGATAGAACCCTAGGACAAATGGAGAAAGCAAAGCTATACAGACAAAATCTCAAATCAATCAATGTGATACACCATATTAACAAATTGAAGGAGAAAAATCATACGGTCATCCGAATAGATGGAGAGAAAGCTTTTGACAAAATTCAACACCCATTTATGATAAAAACCCTCCAGAAAGTAGGCATACAGGGAAATTTCCTCAATATAATAAAGGCCATACATGACAAACACATAGCCAACATCGTCCTCAATGCTGAAAAATTGAAAGCATTTTCACTAAGATCAGGAAAAGGACAAGGTTGCCCACTCTCACCATTCTTATTCAACATAGTTTTGGAAGTTTTAGCCACAGCAATCAGAGAAGAAAAGGAAATAAAAGGAATTCAAATCGGAAAAGAAGAAGTAAAGCTGTCACTGTTTGCAGATGAAATGATACTATGCATACAGAATCCGAAAGATGCTACCACAAAACTACTAGAGCTAATCAATGACTTTGGTAAAGTAGCAGGATAAGAAATTAATGCACAGAAATCTCTGACATTCCTATACACGAATGTTGAAAAGTCTGAAAGTAAAATCAAGAAAGCAGTCCAATTCACCATTGCAAAAAAGGAATAAAATACCTAGAAATAAACCTACCTAAGGAGACAAAAGACCTGTATGCAGAAAATTATAACACACTGATGTAAGAAATTAAAGATGATACAAATAGATGGAAAGATATACCATGTTCTTGGATGGGAAGAATCAACATTGTGAAAATGACTCTACAACCCAAAGCAATCTATAGATTCAATGCAATCCCTATCAAACTACCACTGGCATTTTTCACAGAACTAGAAGAAAAAATTTCACAATTTGTATGGAAACAAAAAAGACCCCGAATAGCCAAAGCAATCTTGAGAACGAAAAGCGGAGCTGCAGTAATCAGGTTCCCTTTCTTCAGACTATACTACAAAGCTACAGCAATGAAGACTGTATGGTACTGGCACAAAGACAGAAAGATAGATCAATGGAACAGAATAGAAAGCCCAGAGATAAACCCACGCATATATAGTCAACTTATCTTTGATAAAGGAGGCAGGAATGTACAGTGGAGAAAGGACAGCCTCTTCAATAAGTGGTGCTGGAAAAACTGGACAGGTACATATAAAAGTATGAGGTTAGATCACTCAGTAACACCGTACATAAAAATAAGCTCTAAATGGATTAAAGACCTAAATGTAAGGCCAAAAACTATCAAACTCTTAGAGGAAAACATAGACGGAACACTCTCTGACATAAACCACAGTAAGATCCTTTTTGACCCACCTCCTAGAGAAATGGAAATAAAAACAAAAATAAACAAATGGGACCTAATTAAACTTCAAAGCATTTGCACAGCAAAGGAAACCATAAACAAGACCAAAAGACAAGCCTCAGAATGGGAGAAAGTATTTGCAAATGAAGCAACTGAGAAAGGATTAATCTCCAAAATTTATAAGCAGCTCATGCAGCTCAATAACAAAAAAATCAAACAACCCAATCCAAAAATGGGCAGAAGACCTAAATAGACATTTCTCCAAAGAAGATATACAGACTGCCAAGGAACACATGAAAGAAGGCTCAACTTCATTAATCATTAGAGAAATGCAAGTCAAAACTACAATGAGATATCATCTCACATCAGTCAGAATGGCTATCATCAAAATATCTAGAAACAATAAATGCTGGAGAGGGTGTGGAGAAAAGGGAGCACTCTTGCACTGCTGGTGGGAATGTGAATTGGTACAGCTACTACGGAGAAGAGTATGGAGTTCCTTAAAAAACTACAAATAGAACTACCATATGACCCAGCAATCCCACTAGTGGGCATATGCCCTGAGAAATCCATAATTCAAAAAGTGTCATGTACCAAAATGTTCATTGCAGCTCTATTTACAATAGTCCGGCGATGGAAACAACCTAAGTGTCCATCATTGGATGAATGGATAAAGAAGATGTGGCACATATATACAATGGAATATTACTCAGCCATAAAAAAAACGAAATTGAGCTATTTGTGATGAGGTGGATAGACCTAGAGTCTGTCATACAGAGTGAAGTAAGTCAGAAAGAGAAAGACAAATACCATATGCTAACACATAAATATGGAATTTAAGAAAAAAATGTCATGAAGAACCTAGGGGTAAGACAGGAATAAAGACACAGATCTACTGCAGAATGGACTTGAGGATATGGGGAGAGGGAAGAGCAAGCTGTGACAAAGTGAGAGAGAGGCATGGACATATATACACTACCAAATGTAAGGTAGATAGCTAGTGGGAAGCAGCCGCATAGCACAGGGATATCAGCTTGGTGCTTTGTGATTGCCTTGAGAGGTGGGATAGGGAGAGTGGTAGGGAGGGAGATGCAAGAGGGAAGAGATATGGGAACATATGTATATGTATAACTGATTCATTTTGTTATAAAGCAGAAACTTTACACACCATTGTAAAGCAATTATACTCCAATAAAGATGTAAGAGAAAAAAAGATAGAAATTGTCAGAGTGGAACAAAAAACAGGACCCAACTATATACTGTTCAGAAGAAACCTAGTTTAAGTATAAAGACACATATAGCTTAAAAGTAAATGGATGGAGAAAAATATACCATGCTAACGCTAATCAAAAGAAAGCAGGAGTAGCTATATTAACTTCAGACAGTGCAGACCTCAGAGCGAGGAAAAGTATCAGGGAAAGGGGGCATACATAATGATAAAAATGTCAGTTCTCAGAGAGTGTCCAAGAATGTGGAGTTAGGAAGACCTTGAATTCACCTCCTCCCATGGGCACACCAAAATTACAACTATTTACAGAGCAACTGATTTTTTAAATTTTTTTTATTGAAGTATAGTTGATTTACAATGTTGTGTTATTTTGTGGTGTATAGCAAAGTGATTCAGTTATACATATATATGTATATTCTTTTCCATATTCTTTTCCATTATGGTTTATGACAGGGTATTGAATATTATTCCCTGTGCTATACAGTAGGACCTTGTTGTTTATCCATACAGAGAAACTACTGATGAGAAAGACCACTAGCAGAAAAGTCCTGCTACAAATAAAGATATAAAGAAGGAACCACAATTAGATGGGTAGGAGGGGTGGTATAGTCATGACCCATACCCCCAGGTGGGTAACCCACAAACAAGAAAATAATTACAATTGCAGAGGTTCTCTCCAAGGAGCAAGTGACCCCAGACCCACATCGGGCTCCCCAGCCTGGGGGTCCTGCAGTGGGAAGATGAGTCCCCAGATGTTTTGCTTTGAAGGCCAGCAGGGCCTATTTTGGGGGAGCCAGAGGGCTGTGGGAACTAGAGATTCCACTCCTAAAGGGTACACAGAAAATCTCACATGTTCCAGGACCCAGGGTATAAGCAGTAATTTGAAAGGAGCCTGGGTCAGACCCACCTGCTAATCTTGGAGAGCTTCCCAAAGAGGCAAGAAGAAACTGGAGCTCATGCTGAGGACATAGACACTGGAGGCAGCCATTTTGGGGAGCTCATTCCACCAAGAGGACGCTGGTACTGGCAAATGCCATTTTGGAATCCTCCCTCTAGCTTATTAGCGCTGGGACCTGGCCCCGCCCATCAGAATTTCAGCACCAGTAATGAGATGTATTAAACCAAGCAACTAGCCAGGCAGAGACACAGCCCGACTCGCCAGCAGGCCTGTTGCCTTAAGACCCCCTGAGCCCACAGCCCCCCCTGAGACTCAGCATCCACCAGAGGGCCCAGGACCCGGCCCTGCACACCAGTGCACCTGCACTCGCCCGAGGACCCCCAGTTAGATCTTTTTCATCTTGTATAACTGTAAATTTATACCTATTGAACAGCTCCCCATTTCCTTCTCTCATCCCCTGGAAATCACCATTCTAATCTCCATTTCTATTAGTTTGACTATTTAAAATACCTCATGTAAGTTGAATCATGCAGTATTTGTGCTTCTGTGAATGACTTATTTCACTTAGCAAAATGTTTTCCTCGCCCATCCATGTTGCAACAAATGGTAGGATTTCCTTCTTTTTAAAGGATGAATAATATTCCATTGTATGTATATATCACATTTTCTTTATCCATTTGTCTGTCAATGGACATTTGGGTTGTTTCCAAATCTTGGTTATTTTGAATAGTGCTGCAATAACTATGGGAATGCAGATACCTCTTTGAGATCCTGATTTCAATTCTTTTGGATATATATCCAAGAGTGAGATTCCTGGATCCTGCAACTCAATAGCAAAACAAACAAACAAACCTGATTTAAAAATAGGCAAAGGGGGCTTCCCTGGTGGCGCAGTGGTTGGGAGTCCGCCTGCCAATGCGGGGGGCGCAGGTTCGTGCCCCAGTCCAGGAGGATCCCACGTGCCGCGGAGCGGCTGGGCCCGTGGGCTGTGGCCGCTGGGCCTGTGCGTCCGGAGCCTGTGCTCCACAACGGGAGAGTCCACAACAATGAGAGGCCCGCGTACCGCAAAAAAAAAAAAAGGCAAAGAATTTGAACAGACATTTCTTCAAAGAAATATACAAATGGCCAACAGGTATATAAAAAGGTGCTCAACATCACTAATCACCAGAGAAATGCAAACCAAAACCACAATGAGATATCACCATATACTAGTTAGGACAGCTATTATCAAAAAGACAAAAGATAGCAAATGTTGGTGAGGATGTGAAGAAATTGGAACCCTTGTGCTCTGTTGGTGGGAATGTGCATATTATTTTATACAATTGCTTATTAAGTTCATTAAGAAAAGAAAGGAGAAAATGCATTAATAATACATGTTATAATTGCATAATTACCTTACTGGTGCTTTTTGTTTGTACTTGTGGATGCGAATTACCATCTGGGGATCGCTTGCTTTCAGCTATAAGAACTTCCTTTAGCATTTCTTGCATGGTGTGTCTTCTAGCAATGAATTCTCTCAACTTTTCTTTTTCTGGGTAAGTCTTTATTTCCTCTTCATTTTTGAACAATAGTCTTGCTGGATATAGGATTATTGTTTAAACAGTTTTATTTCTTTGAGCACTTTGTTTTTAAAGAATCCTCTTGTTTATTTTAATTTTTCTTTCAGTTTTATTGAGATATAATTGACCTACAGCACTGTATAAGTTTAAGGTGTACAGCAAAATGATTTGACTTACATGCTTCATGAAATTATTATCACAATAAGTTTAGTGAATATCCATCATCTCATGCAGATACAAAATAAGAAAATAGAAAAAAAAATTCCTATTATGAAAACTCTTAGGATCTACTCTCTTAATAACTTTCATATATAAAATAGAGTAGTGTTAATTATATTTATCATGTTGCACATAAAATCCCTAGTACTGGAATCTTATAACTGGAAGTTTGTACCTTTTGACCACCTTTATCCAATTCCCCCTCCCCCCAATCCCCTCTAGTAACCACAAATATGATCACTTTTTCAATGATTTTGGTTTATTTTTGAAGTGCAATTGACCTACAACACTATGTTAGTTCCTGTTACACAACATAGTGATTCGATATCTCTATACATTTCAAACTGATCACCATGATAAGTCTATTATGCTATGTCACCATTACAAAGATATTACAGTTATTGACTATATTCCCCACACTGTATGTAGCCATATATATATATATATTATATATATAAAATTATTTTAAGTTGCTGATCTCTTAAGTTCAAACACATTTTAACAACCTTGCATTTTTACTCCTCCCACTGACAATTACTGTTTTTGACATCATATTTTACATCATTTTGTTTTGTGTATCACTTAATTACTCATTGAGGATACAGATGATTTTACTACTGTTGTCTTTTAACCTTTCTACTAGCTTTATACACTGCTGATTTACTACCTTTACTATATATTTGCCTTTACTAGTGAAATTTTTCCTTTCATCATTTTCATGTTTCTAGTTGTGGCCTTTTCTTTTTCATTTAGAGAAGTCCTGTTGACCTTTGTTGTAAAGCTGGTTTGGTGGTGCTGAACTCTTTTAGCTTTTGCTTGTCTATAAAATTTTGATCTCTCCATCAAATCTGAATGAAAGCCTTGTCAAGCAGAGTATTCTTGGTTGTAGATTTTCCCCTTTCATCCCTTTAAATATATTGTGCCACTTCCTTCTGGCCTGTAGAATTTCTGCTGAAAAGTCCTTTCTGTTGATAGCCTTATGGGAGCTCCCTTGTATGCAACTTGTTGCTTTTTCCCTTGCTGCTTTTAATACTCTCTTTATCTTTAATTTGGGTCATTTTGATTACAATGTGTCTTGGTGTATTCCTCCTAGGGTTTATCCTGCCTGGGACTCTCTGAGCATCCTGGACTTGGGTGATTGTTTCCTTTCCCATGTTAGGGAATTTTTTTAGTTGTTATGCCTTCAAATGTGTTCTCTGCCCCTTTCTATCTGTCTTCTCCTTCTGGGACCTCTGTAATGTGAATGTTAGTATGCTTTGTTGTGCCAGAGGTATCTTAAACTGTCCTCATTCCTTTTTTTATTATTTTCTCTTTTTTCTGTTCAACTTCAGTGATTTCCACTACTCTGTCTTCCAGCTTTCTGATCCCTTCCTCTGTATCACTGACTCTATTGTTGATTCTTTCTAGTATATTTTTCATTTCATTTATTGTATTCTTCATCTGTTTAGTTCTTCTTTATATTTTCTAACTCTTTTTAAAAAACTTCTAACCTCTCACTCCATTAATCCAATCTTCTCCTGAGTTCTTTGAACAACTTTATGATCATTACCTTGAACTCTATTGAGCACGTTGCCTATCTCCACTTCACTTAGTTCTGTTGAGGTTTTATTTTGTTCCTTCATTTTGAACATATTCCTCTGTTGCCTCATTTTGCCTAATTTACTGTTTTTATTTCTATGTATCTGGTAGGTTGGTTATGTTACCCGATCTTGGAGAACTGGCCTTTTGTAGGAGACATCCTATGTGTCCCAGCAGTGCACTCCCTTCTGGTTACCAGAGCTACATGTTGTAGGGGTGCCCCTTATTTGGGCTGCATGAGTCTTTGTGTTGTGGTGGGCTGACTACTGTGGGTGGTCTGGTAGGTGTGGCTGGTAACCACTCAGGTTTGTTGCCAGGCCCTGCCTTGTGTGGAGGCTGCTGGCCCTGGTAGATGGGGCCAGGTCATAAGGGTGCTTGTTGTGGGGCCCTGGAGGGTCCTAGGGCAAGTGCTGGCCCACTGGTGGGCAAAGCTAGGTTCCTAGGTCACTGGTTGCAGGGCCTTGGGGGTTTTGGAGCTGTTGTTGTCCCTCTGGTAGGCAGGGCCATTTCTTGACACATATGGCTGTGGGGTCCAGGGTGCCCTGAAAATGGTGTTGAACAGCTGGTGGGTGGGGCCAGACTCAAGGTTGGCTGGCTGAGGGGCCTAAGGTGTGTCAGAGCTGGTGCCAACCTGTTGGTGGGTATGCTGGGTCCTGGGGATCGTAGGGCTGGTGCCCACCCCTTGGTGTGTGAGGCCAGATCCTGGGGCTAGTGTTGGCCCATTAATGGGCTGAGCCAGGTCCTGGGGTCTCTTGCTGTAGGGCCCGAGGTTCTTGGAGCTGGTGTTGGCCCACTGGTGGGTGGGGCCAAGGCTCAGGGGTGTCCCAGGGCTAATGCCAGCTCACTGGTGGGTAGAGCTGGCTCCCCAGGGTCTCTGTCTTCAGGGTCCTGTGGGTCCTGGAGTTTGTGTTTCAGCCTGCTGGTGGGCAGGGTCAGAGGTCAGGTGGTCCTAGGGCTGGTGCCTACCCACTGGTGGATGGAGCCAGGTCCCAGTATCCCTGGCTGCAGGTCCCTAGTAGTCCTGGAGCTAGTGCTGGCACACTGGTGTGTGGCACCAGGTTCCAGATCAACTATGGGTTCAGGGGTGCTTAAGGCAGCAGGCCTTTAGTTGCTTGGTCTGAGGCATCCTAGTACTGGCGATGACAGGCTGGTAGGCAGGGCTGGGTCTTGGTGCTAATAAGCTAAGGGGAATATTCCAAAATGGCACTTGCCAGCACCAGTGTCCACGTGGCAGAATGAGCTCCCCAAAATGGCTGCCACTGGTGTATATGTCCCCAGGGTGAGCTACAGTTGCTTCCTGCTTCTCCAGGAGGCTTTCCAAGATCAGCAGGTGTTCTGACCCAGGACCCTTTCAAATTACTGCGTCTGCCCTGAGCCCCAGAGTGGGTGAAATTTTGTGTGCCCCCTTTAAGAATATCCCACAGCCATCCGGCTCTCCTGAAAGTAAGCCCCACTCACCTTCAAAGCCAAACATTCTAGGGGCTCATCTTCCTGTTACAGGACCCCCAGGCTGGGGAGCCTGATATGGGGCTCAGACCACTTGCTTCTTAGGGAGAACCTCTGCAGTCGTAATTATCCTCCTGTTTATGGGTCACCCACATGGGGGTATGGGTCCTGATTATATCACGTCTCCACCCCTCCTACCTGTCTAGTTGTAGTTTCTTCTTTATATCTTGTAGAAGATATTTTCTTCTAGCCTTCCAGTTTTTCTCATCAATAGTTGTTCTGTAAGTAGTTATAATTTTGCTGTGCCCATGGGAGGAGGTGAGCTAAGTGTCTTCCTACTCTGCCATCTTGGACACTCCCCCCTCTTGGGGAGCACTTTGAATATGTTATCCCACTGCCTTCTGGACTTCATTGCTTCTACTGAGAAGTCTGCTGTTAATATTACGGGGGTACCCTTCTACGTGACATGTGGTTTTTCTCTTCCTGATTTCAAGATTGCGTCCTTGTCATTGATGTTCAGTATATTTACTATGATATGTCTGTTTGTGGGTCTCTTTGCACTTAACCTTCTTAGAGGTTGCTGTGTTTTCAGGATGTATAAACAATTCTGGTGCTTTCTTCAGTAAATGTGAATTTCAGTCATTCTATCTTCAATTTTTTCTTCTCCTTTCTCTTCCTCTCCCCTCTTTCTTGCATTTCATTTATGAGTATGTTGGTGTACTTAATGGTATCCCACACTTCTCTGAGGCTCTGTTCATGTTCTCTTCAAGTTTTTCCCCCTCTGTTGTTCAGCATGCACAATCTCTATCAATAACTCTTCAAGTTTATTGGTTATTTTTTAGGCCAGTTTGAGTGTACTGTTGAGTCCCCATAAAGATTTTTTTAAATTTTACTTATTGTACTTTTGACTTCAATATTAATCTGGTCACTCTCACAGGTAGTTTTTGTTGCCTGTTTTTTCCCAAGTGTATAGGTCAAATTTTCTTGTTTCTTTGCATGCCTTGTAATTTATTGTTGGAAACTGAACATTTTGGATATAGCAACTCTAGGTATTGCTATCCCTCCCCAACTTGTTATTTGCTTCTTTATTTGTTTAGAGACTGGTTGAATTTTTTTAGTGAAGTCTGCTTCCTCCTCCATCTTCAACACTGTTAAGTTTCTGGTTTTGCTTCTCAGGGGAGCACAGCTTTGTGTGTGCCACAGTCACCTTGGAATAACAGTAGTAAAGACAGTCCCCGAATTATGATTTTTCCACTTTACAATAGTGTGAAAGTGATACACATTCAATAGGAACTGTACTTCAAATTTTGAATTTTGATATTTTCCTGGGCTTGTGATATTCAGTACAATACTTTCTCATGATGCTGGGAAGCTGCAGCAAGCTGCAGCTCCCAGTCAGCCACATCACATGAGGGTAAACAACCAATGCACTTACAACCATTCTGTACCCACACAACCATTCTCTTTTTCACTTTTATTACAGTATTCAATCAATTACATGAAATATTCAACACTTTATTATAAAATAGGCTTTGCGTTACATAATTTTTCCCAACTGTAGGTTAATGTAAGTGTTCTGAGCACATCTAAGATAGGCTAAGCTCATGCTCTTTAAAGCAGTAGACATTGACTTCTTTCTTGTGGGGTGCTCTAATTTCAGAGAACCTCTAAAGTCAACAGAAATATTGTAACAGAAGCCAAATGCAATATGAAACAGGGTGCCAGAGTATTTCATCTCAGCAATAACTGAGGATTGTGTCAAGACTTTTGCAAGCAGGTACGTATGAGATCATAGTCTTCTAACTTCCTTTTAACAAATCAAAGCAGAACACATTTAATTAATCTTGTCATTCCAACTCACTGATAACTAGGTTTGATACTGCAATTTGCAAAGTAGAAGTCTAAACAGCTACAACATTGCTTCTTTCCTTTTGATTGTTTTGACAGTTTGAAGCATCAGGTTTACACAGGTAGTATGATAGTGGGATTGTTTGGAATTATACTTCTTTCCATCATAGGTTGTATGCCTTTGGAAACAGACTCTGAAGTAGAGATCTGTGTGCAAGAAGTTTAATATGGAGTGATTTTGAGAACCACACTTGGGAATAAAGGAAGCAGAATTGTAGAGAACAAAGTTGCAACAGAGGACTCAGACAACTTCATGAGAAGCTCTGAGGTTGGGACGGCCTTTCAGAGATGTTTCAAATTGAAGCAAGGGGTCTGAGTCTTTGTATCCTCACATGGAGCTGTCAGTGGATGCAGGCTTCCCCTGGGGAGGAGAAAGGGGTGTAGCACTGTGTGGAGGCAAATTCCTCAGCATAGGACAGTTCCTGTAGAGGGAATAAGTTGTGAGCTTGGCAGGTAGCTGCAGGGATGAGTGCCTAAGTCCTTCACAAGGGGGTGAGGGTGACACACTACAGTATTCACACTTTCCTTCCTTTATATTGGTTTTCTCCCAATTCCCCACACTGCCACCTCCAACTGGTTTCTTTAACTCATTCCTTGTCTTACTCTTTGCACTATTAAGCCTGTAGCAGGGTTCAGCAGAATTGCACTCTCTTTCTTTTTGGTTTTGAAATATGGCTTTTGTTAATTACTTAAAATCTTCAGGCAGGAAGAAGTGAGGGAGACTGACCAGCAGCCAAAAGCCAGGAGCCATAACACCTCAGTTCTTTATAAAAACTTTTATTGTGGTAAGAACACTTAACATGAAATCTATCCTCTAAACAAATTTTAAGTGTACAGTACATTACTGTTGACTATAGGTACAATGTTGTACAGCAGATCTCTAATGCTTATTCATCTTACTTAAATGAGATTTTATGCCTATTGATTAATATCTTTCCATTTCCCCTCCCCCCAGCCCAAAGTAACCAGTCTTTGATTTTATGAATTTGACTATTTAAGATACTTCATACAAGTGGAATCATGTAGTAGTTGTCTTTCTATGTCTGGCTTATTTCACTTAGCATAGTATCCTCAAATTGCATCCATATTGTCACATATTACAGATTTTTCTTCTTTTCTAAGGCTAAATAGCATTCCATTGAATGTATATGCCACATTTTCTTTATCCATTCATCCACTGACAGACACTTAGGTTGTTTCCATATCTTGGCTACTGTGAATTATGCTGCAATGAACATGGGAGTGCTAATATCTTTCTGAGATACTGATCTCAATTCTTTTGGATATATACCCAGGAGTGGGATAGCTGGATGATACAGTTCTATTTTGAATTTTTTTGAGAAACATTCATATTTTTTTCCATAGCAGCTACACAATTATTCATTTCTACCAACAGTGGGCAAGGGTTCCAATTTCTCCACATCCTCACCAACATTCGTTGTCTTTTTTTTTTTTTTTTTGCAGTTCACGGGCCTCTCACTGTTGTGGCCTCTCCCATTGCAGAGCACAGGCTCCGGACGCACAGGGTCAGCAGCCATGGCTCACGGGCCTAGCTGCTCTGCAGCACGTGGGATCTTCCCAGACCGGGGCACGAGCCCGTGTCCCCTGCATCGGCAGGTGGACTCTCAACCACTGTGCCACCAGGGAAGCCCTCTTAGCCCAGTTTTAAATGGGGTTATTAGCTTATTCAGTTGTATGAATTCCTTATATTTTGGAGATTAACCCTTTATCAGATATATGCTTTACAAATGTTTTCTCCCATTCCACAGATTGCCTTTATTCTGTTGTACAGGAGCTTTTTAATTCAATGTAGTATGACTTGTTTACTTTTTGCTTTTCTTGACTGTGCTTTTTGTGTCATATCCATGAAATCATTGCCAAAACCAATGTCATGAAGCTTTTCTCCTATATTTTCTTCCAGGAGTTTTACATTTTCAGGTCTTATATTTAAGGTTTTTTAAATTTTATTTTTTTATTGAAGTGTATAGTTGTTGTACAGTATTATATGTTACAGGTGTGCAACATAGTGATTCACAACTTTTAAAGGTTATACTCCATTTATAGTTATTATATTGGCTATATTCCCCATGTTGTACAATATATCCTTGTAGCTTATTTTATTAAAAACATTTAAGATTTAATCCATTTTCAGTTGGCTTTTGTGTATGGTGTAAGATAAGTATCCAATTTCATTCTGTTACATGTGAATATCTAGTCTTCCCAACACCATTTGTTGAAAAGACAATCCTTTCTCCATTGTGTATTCTTGGCATCTTTCTCAAAGATTTGTTGACCATATAAGCGTGGGTTTATTTCTGCACTCTCTATTCTGTTCCATTGGTCTATATGTCTGTCTTTATGACAGTGCCATACTGTTTTTATTACTGTAGCTTCATACTATATTTTGAAGTCAGGAAGTGTGATGCCTCTAGCTTTCTTCTTCTTTCTAGGATAGGCTTGGCTATTCATGGTCTTTTGTGGTTCTATATGAATTATAAAATTGTTTTTTCTATTTCTCTAAAAATGCCTTTGGAATTTTGATAGGGCTTGCATTGAATTCGTAGATTTCTTTGGGGAGTATGGACATTTTAACAATATTAAGTCTTACAATTCATGAACACAAGCTGCCTTTTCATTTGTTTGGGTCTTGTTTAATTTCTTTCATCAATATTTTGTTGTTCTCAGTATATGAATCTTTCACCTCCTTGGTTAAGTTTATTCCTAAGTATTTTATTCTTTTTGGTACTATTATAAAAAATGATTATTTTCCTAATTTCCTTTTCAGATAGTTTGTTGCTAATGTATAGAAATGCAAATGATTTTTGTATGTCGATTTTGTATCCTGTAACTTTATTTAATTCATTTGTTACTTTTGTTTTTAAAGGAACCCATGGTCATTTTTTTAAAAATTTATTTATTTTCTTTACTTTTATGGCTGGGTCGCATCTTAGTTGCGGCATGTGGGATCTTTCGTTGCAGTGTACAGGCTTCTCTCTAGTTGTGGTATGCAGGTTCTCTAGTTGTTGTGCACGGTCTCCAGGGCACATGGGCTCTGTAGTTGTGGCACGTGGGCTCCAGAGTGTATGGGCTCTGTAGTTTGCAGCACATGGGCTCTCTTGTCGAGGCACGCAAGCTCAGTAGTTGTGGCGCATGGGTTTAGTTGCTCCATGGCATGTGGGATCCTAGTTCCCCAACCAGGGATTGAACCCATGTCCCCTGCATTGGAAGGTGGGTTCTTTACCACTGAACCACCGGGGAAGTCCCCATTTGTTAGTTCTAATAGTTTTTTAAAAATGGTGTCTTTGAGGTTTTCTATATATAAGATCATACCATCTTGCAAACGGATAATTTCACTTCTTCCTTTCCAATTTGGATAGCTTTTATTTCTTTTTTTGCCTAACTGCTCTGGCTAGGACTTCCAATACTATGTTAAATAGAAGTGCTGAGAGGTGGGCATCCTTGTCTTGTTCCTGATTTTAGGGGAAAAGCTTTCAGTTTTTTACCATTGAGCATGATGTTATCTGTAAGTTTTTCATATATGATCTTTATTATGTTGAGGTATTTTCCATCTACTCCTAGTTTGCTGGAAGTTTTTAACAGGAAACTGTTGAATTTTGACCAATACTTTTCCTGCATCTATCGATATGGTCATGTGATTTTATCCCTTATTCTCTAGATGTGATGTATTATTTGATTTTAGCATATTGAACCACCCTCACATTCCAGAGATAAATCCCACTTAGTCATGGTATATGATCCTTGTAGCTTGCAGACACCATAGCTCCCACTCCTGCCCAGTACAGAGCATGTGGACAAAAGGGCTGAGCTCTCTGCTTCCCCCTGGGGAGGGAAAGAGTCAAGCTCTGTGTACAATGCCCCAACTTCTCCAAGACCTCACTTCCAGAGTACTGACCTCTGTCCTGCCAGTCTCAGCCAGGTCCACCATAGTCAAGCAGTCTGGGGGGAGAATGGAAATGGCAGCTTGGGCTGGAAGACACCATAGGTCACCCTGCTGGCTCACCACAAAGTGACCTGACAAAAACCACAGCTGCTCCTTCTCCCTGGGGAGGGAAATGGTTGATAGAGGACCCCAGAATCTTGGGCTGGGCTGATTGGTAGGAGTTGTCTCCTGTACAAGTCAGTGTGAAGACCAGGAGAGGTGCTTACTTTGTATAACACAAAGGTATCAACATAGAGAATCAATAAAAATGAAAAATCAATCAAAGATGTTCCAAGCAAAGGAACAAGATCAGTTGACAGAAATCAACCCTAATAAAAGGAAGCTATATGATTTACCTGACAGAGAATTCAAACTAGGTGTCACAAAAATGCTCACTGAGGTCAAGAGAATTGTAAGCAAGAATTGCAACAAAGAAATAGAAAATATTTTTAAAGCCAAATATAAATTAAGGAGCTAAGGAATGCAATAATTAAGTGAAAAAAATCACTATAGGGATTCAACAGCAAACTAGATCAAACAAAGAAAGGATCAGTAAACTTGAAGACAAGTCATTGGAAATAATCCAGTCAGAGTAACGAGAAGAAAAAAGAATGAAAAAAGTTAAGAAACGTTAAGGGACTTATGGGAGACCATCACAACATCCAATATACACATTAAGGGAGTCCCAAAAGGAGAAGAGAGAGAGAAAGGACCAGAAAGGTTATTCAAAGAAATAGTGACTGAAAACTCCCCATATCTATAGAAGGAAACAGATATCCAGATGCAAAAGTCCCCAAATCATCAAATAAGATGAATCCCCCCCAAATCCACAATGAGACATTTTATAATCAAATTGTCAAAAGTCAAAACAGAGAAATTCGAAAGCATCAAGAGCCAAGTGACTGGCCACATACAAGGGAATCTCCATAAGACTATCAGTGGATGTTTCAGCAGAAACCATGCAGACCAGAAGCGAGTAGGATGACTTATTCAAAGTGCTGAAAGACAAAAACTGCCAAGAATACTATATGTAGTAAAACCGTCCTTCAAAAATAAAGGAGAGATAAACACTTTCCCAAACAAAAGCTGAGGAAGTTCATCCCCACTATACCTGCCTTATAAGAAATGCTATAGCCAAGATATAAAAGCAACCTAAGTGTCCATCAACAGATGAATGTAGCAATATAAAGATGTGGGGTATACACACACACACACACACACACACACACACACTGGAATATTACTCAGCCATAAAAAAGAATGAAATTTTGCCATTTGCAACAACATGGATGGACCTGGAGGCTATTATGCTTAGTGAAATAAGTCAGGTAGAGAAAAACAAATACTGTATGTTTTCAAATTATATGTGGAAGATAAAAAATAAAACAAATGAACGAATATAACAAAACAGACTCACAGATACAGAGAACAAACTAGTGCTTACCTGTGGGGACAGTAGTGGGGGTGGGGCAAGGTAGGTGAAGGGGATTAAGAGGTACAGACTACTAGTTATGAAATAAATAAGACACAAGGATGTAATGTACAGCACAAGGAAAATAGCCAATATTTTATAGTAACATTATATGGAGTATAACCTATAAAAATATCAAATCACTATACTGTACACCTGAAACTAATATAATATTATAAGTCAACTATACTTCAGGAAAAAAAGTGCTAAAGGATGTCCTTCAAGTTGAAACAAAAGAGTGCTAGATAGTAACATGATAGCATAAGAAAATATTAAACTCATTGGTAAAGGTAAATATTCAGGCAAATAAAGAACACTATTACTGTAATGGTGTAGGTAAATCTATTTTAATTCAAATATAGAAGTTAAAAGAGAAAATTATTTTAAATAGCTATAATTAAAATATGTTTAAAGATACATATTAGGAACGAATGTAAATTGTGACAACAGTAACTTAAAGTGGGAGAGAAGTTAAAATGTAGAGTTTTTGTATGTGATTGAACTTAAGTTGTTAACAACCTAAGTTAGACTGTTATAAGATATCTTATGTAAGTCACAAGGTAACCAGAAAACAAAAATACCTCTAGAATTTACACAAAAGAATAGAAAGGAATCAAAGCATGTCAATACAAAAAATCAACAAAACACAAAGGGAGACACCTCAGTTCTTAATATATCATTTTTACAGGTTCTCTTTTATACTTTTTATACAAGGTAAACTCTTTTATAGAAGATGGTATTATCTTTTATACAAAATCTGCCTGTCCTTCCCCACATATCTGCCAGGAATTGTTTAAGATCTACAGGGGAGGTTTTGTATTCACAAGTAAACTAACTTCATAAGGCTGTAAATATGTATTTGAAAAGTGATTCAAACATTTTTGAATCTATGGGGAGTAAATGGTGAAGAAGAAATGATATATATATCTGAAAAGATATCCAAATAGACATTTTGAGGTCATTGGGAACCACAGAACAAAGGTAAGGTATACATCTGAAAGGTGATACAGCTATTCATTTTGAAAGCAAAGTGAATCACACTATTTTCTCAGAACATTGGCTATTCTTTTAATTAATAGATTTTTGTTCACAAGAAATTACAATGCAATGGTGTAAGCATCACCAAGTCAACTTCAGTTAGAGAACTGCTGGAGTTTATGGCACAAAGGGATTGTCAAGGAGTTCATCAGAGTACTAAGCATTAATAGAAAACTATATCAGAATTCCCCAGCTCAGTCATAAAGTACAATTTTGGGTTCATAGGTTAAATCTGGTATTGCAGGTGAGATACTATATAGTACAAGCAAAAAGTATGGTGTACAGTAGAGGAATATAACCTGGGCTACTCTAAGGACCTGGGTTATAGAAACAAATTGACCTGATCACACTTAGGTTCAAATCCCTGCTCCTGCACTTATCACCTGTGTGACATTATCAAGATACTCAATCTCACTACATCTATTTTCCTATCTATAAAATGGGGATAACAAAATAGAGCCTACCTCCTAAGGTTGTTGAAAGGCTTAAATGAGATAACTAAAGCATACTGCATGGAAAATAGAGTTTAGTATTAATAATTTAATAATAAATTAACTCTTCTGCCTTCTCCTAACTCTACTACTTATGATGTGACTATAAATTAGGCTCTCAAGTTTCAATTTTCTCACCTGTAAAACAGGAATTGTAATACTGAGGCCAACTGCTCCACAATGTCGAATGAGATAACCTATATAAAAGTGTTTTGTAAAGGCACTGTGTAGACGCATGTGAAGGATATCTACTGATACATGCAATTGGTTTACTGCTTCCCATAAATCTTAGGGATCATCTCAAATTTATAACTCAAAACCTAAAATGAAGTTTACAGTCATCTCAATGATTACAGGAGAATTTTCCAGCTTTTTGCTTTATCTGGCTTTGTACCTCCATCAAAAAGTGGGAAGCAAGAGAGCTATATTCACAGTTTTCAGTTCTGCTGTTAGTATCTTTAGCGTAGGTTTCCATGCTGCCTAACATTATCCTTTGGTTTTCAAAGATCCATATTATCCATGACCTCCATGCCCTCTACAACCATGGAGAATTCTAAGATCTTCATTCATTTTTCTTTGTATCTGTTCTAGCACCTAGAAACATGATTGGCAAATAGTAAGGACTCAACCAATATTTGTTAACTAAATGATTTCATGAATCTGTAGGTATGTGTAAAAAAGACTGGGTTTAAAGTGAAAAGACTGGGGTTTCTTCTCTGCTTTTCTCCATTTTGGATGTGTGACCTTGGAGAAGTCACTTTAGGAAAAAGAATTACATAGTTATCATCTATAAACGGGGCTTGGTAATCCTCAAACTTTTTTTTGAGAATGTATAGAAGGTCTTTGTAGGTTATAAACCACCAAATTTAAGGTGTTATCATTAATCATCAGTGAATTTTACTTCAATAGCATCTTAATTAAATTGACTAGATAAATAGATTTGCTAATGATTATTGGTTAATATAGGTAAGTATATGCATGGGTGTTTCTTATAAGAATGAAAACACAAGACACACTGGTGGTTGTACTGTTCTAATTCATATTCTGTGGCACTGAGAACAAGGTCATTTGCCTGAAGAAACACTAGACAAAAATGACTTCAGTACAGTTTTGGTCCTGGGATGTCTCACAATACCATTTTAAATTCATTACTGCATTTAAAGTACTGATAATGAAAAATACTGTATTTCATTGTTTTCCTTAGAGTATTCATTGGCAAAGTAGCCATTTAATTGCTCCTGCCCACTTCATGTTATCAGATTCAGCTTTTAAACCCAGAAATCCTTTGAGTCACATTGTGTGCTAGGAGAAAAGATGCACAGGCTTTCAAAAATGAGTGGGATTACAGTTTAAGGCTGCAATTTTTATCATCCAATCAAATTTAAACTCTCTATAATTACAGCTAACAGTGTACTGACCTAGAGGGTAAGACACAAAGCAGAGAATATGGGAGAGAAAAAAGGGAGAAAATACCATTAATACTGATACCAAAACAAAAACCAAACAAACAAAGAAAAAATGGAAAAGAGAGCCAGATCAAGGCTCAAGTCTCACCAAAGGCCTCAATATTCCTGTTATCCGTTATTCATATTTGTTTGAATCTCTGCATATGCTGGTTATATTCTGGTGTGGAACAAGGAATTTTAAGAATTGGCTTTTGGAAGGCAAAATAGAATTACAGAATGTCAAAATTGGAAGAACATTTAGGGGTCAAATAGTTAATGCACCTCATTTATGGATGGACAAAGTCAAGTCCAGAGACAGGAGGGAAATTGTTAAATACTGCTCAATAATTTTTTAGTAGAATTAGCAGGTTTCTGATTTTGTAGCTCTTCAAAAAGGGAGCCTGTAAGCCACTGTTCTCAAAAAGTACCATTTAAAAAAAAATCAGAATTGTTGGGTTACGTGTTAAAAATAAAGATTCTTGGGTCCCATCTCAGATCTACTGAATCAGAATCTCAAAGGTAGGCCACGACAACCTGCATTTTAACAAACTTTATAATTGTTCTAACACACAAAGGTGTTGAAAAGCACTGCCCTAGACATTCTTAGCTCAAGCCTTTATACTATATCCTCACGCTAAAAAAAAAAAAAAAGTGTCTTTCCAAGTATTTAAAAGAAGCAAAGCGGTAGTGGGTCTGAAATGCTGTCAGAATCCTCATGGTAACTGTACAGTGTAGGGTCCAACCAATAAAGATAAGGAAAGCTCTAGTAGTCAAGCACACTTGGGAAGCTGCAGCTGGTACAACAGTCTAGTAGAGGGCAGGCTCTTCAGCATGCTGCTAGGCATTTTTAAACTTCCTTTTTGGGCTACACAGACAAGCATACAGTAGATGCAGTTACTGAAGTTTAACTTTTCTGCCAGGACACAAAGTCTGAAAACATGGGTCTTTGTGTGTCATCATTTTAGCACTCTCCAGCCTTAGTTTTCTCCCGGATCTATCACTCACTCAAAGTTCTGCAGGCAGAATCCCTAGAGGCTCCCGGGAGACCCGGAAACCAAATATCCCTGGCCTCTCCTTGTCTGCCAAGTTCGGTGTGGGACCCCCACGCAGCCGGGGCAACGCAAAGGGTTAACAGGCCGTTCGCTGCAGAGTGGCAGGGAGCGAAGCCAATCGAGTGTCTAGGCGGGCTGTAAGTCTGGTGTGGGCGGGGCCGGGACGTAATGTGCGAAAAGGAAGCGGTGGAGGCCAAAGGGGTGAGAGGGCAGCGGCGGTTAGAGGTTGCGAGGAGGCGGGGCGACCGGGAGAACATAGGAGCTTTGGTCCGTTCTCCCTGCTCTCCTTCATCCTTAGGGGTCGGGGACGGCCTGGTGCCTGGTGTATGGCCACGGAGTTACGGTGTCTGGAAACCATGCCCTGTCACAACCAGCAAGTAAACTGTGCCTCGACCCAAAACCCCGAGCTGCAGCAAGCTGGCGAACTGATCCCGGACCATGCCGGGGGAAACAGCGACTTCGCGGGCAAGCTGACTCTCCTCAGGGGGAGAGTAAGCTCTTCTAGCGTACCGGCTGAGCGGGACTCTCAGGCCTGCGGCGGCGCCACCCTCAACTCAGAGAGCAACGGTGGCACTGGCAACTCTGACGCGCCAGCCAGCGACTCCCTCCTAGGGGACTGCGAACTCTCCCGACAGATTGGGGCGCAGCTTAAGCTCCTGCCAATGAATGATCAGATCCGGGAGCTGCAGACCATCATCCGGGACAAGTGAGCCAGAGCGGAAGGGGAAGGGGAGGTGGAGGGTCTCTCAGGGGTTGGGCGGGGATTGGAAGTAAAAGGGCGAAGGTTCTTGGCCTAGGGAAGCTGGTCTGGAGATTTCGGCAGGGCATTTTCTTTGCGGGGCGGTGTCACTTGACTCAGGCCTCCTACCCTCTTTCCCAGTACCTGTGTTTAACATCGCTTTGTGTAGTTTGGAAGCATTTTAGGTAACCTCCTGTTTCCTCTTTGTCTCTTAAGAGCGGAATACTCAGTCATTCCAGTCAGGTAAACGTGCTGATCTGCCCTGTGCCTGTTCTCGTGGGCAGTAACCATTTCTGGGTTGTAGGTTTACCACGTGAACAGACACAGGGCAGAGAGCGTAGCCCTTTCACTTCATACTGTTTAATAGACTCCCAGTTTGTTTCCTTGTCTCCATTTCTCTCTTCTACGTGTACCCACACATTACTGAACAATTAATCTTCTTAATATACTGCTTTGATTCGCTAACTACCGTACTCAGCAGCCTTGTTTGGCTTCTCTGAGCCTACCAAATAAAGTCAGGATCCTTAGCTTGACATTAAGGCCCATCTTCGTGGTCCCTAGGAACTATTATGAAACATCCCCACTTCTCCTCGCATCTCAAATTCTCTTTACTCCTCTGCACGTTCAAATCCTACCTACTCTTCAACATTTATCATTAAATGTCCACCTCTGCCAAGAAGCTTTCCTTCAATCATTCTTCCTCACTGATCTTCCCTGGCCTTTTTAGTGCAAGATTCACCTTCTGTTTTGTGTATTGTTGTTCGTTTCACTCTTATCGCACTTGTTAGATTTTAAGCTCCTTGAGGGCAGAAGTTGTATCTTTTACATTTTTGAATTCCAACTATGCCTTGCAAGCAATAGTCATTCAATTACTAAAAGTTCTTTGTAGCTGTTAAAGTTATATTTATGAAAGTATTTAATGGTTTTTAATGAATTAATATTGAAAACTGTGGTCACATGAACCAATAAATGAAGTAGTGATCTTAAAAAGTAGGAGACATAGGCTTGGTAGTTGTGGTGGGGGGAACTGAAATAAGACTTAATCTGTAAAACAAAGAAAATAGGATGATTCTTGTTTCTATAGAGCAAGAGTTACTGACTTTGTGTCTTGGACCTGTGCTGTCTTGGACCTTGTGCTGTACCTGTAGATGGGCTTCTGGGCTTTAGCAAACCCTCAGAAGTTATCTGGGAAATGTTATTTGTATGTGCATTTTTAATGATTTTTTAAAATAGCATTTTTATTTTTTAGTATTTTTAAAATAAATTTATTTATTTTTGTAAATAAATACAAAAATATTGCATTGGGTCTTGGTTGCTGCATGCAGGCTTTTTCTAGTTGCGGCAAGTTGAGGCTACTCTTCGTTGTGGTGCACGGGCTTCTCATTGCAGTGGCTTCTTCTGTTGTGGAGCATGGCTCTAGGTGCACGGGCTTCAGTAGTTGTGGCACACGGGCTTAGTTGCTCCATGGGCATGTGGGATCTTCCCAGGCCAGGGCTCGAACCCATGTCCCCTGCATTGGCAGGCAGATTCTTAATCACTGCACCACAAGGGAAGTCCCATAACATCTTTATTGAGCTATAATTTACATACCATACAATACACCTTTTAAAGTGTACAATTCAATGGTTTTCAAGTATGTTTATTGCTTTGCAGCCACCACCACACAATTTTAGAACATTTTCATCAGCTCAACAAGAAAACCCACACCCATGAGCAGTCACTCCCCACTTCCCTCCAACCCACCAAGAGCCCTAGACAACCACTAATCTACCTTCTGTGTCTATTGATGTGCCTATTCTGGATGTTTCATGTAAATAGAATCATATGACATGTGGTCTTTTGTGGCTAGTTTCTTTTATTTAGCATAATGTTTTCAAGCTTTATCCATCTTGTATCAGTACACCATTTCTTTTTTGGCTGAATGATATTCCTCTGTATGGATATACCACATTTTGTTTATCCATTCATCAGGTGATGGACATTTGGGTGGTTTGGTTTCCATTTTTTGGCTATTATGAATAATGCTACTATGAACATTTGCATATGTGCTTTTTTATGGGGTGGGAATTCCTTCGCTTTCATTAGATTTCACAAAGGGGTGTTCCTGACCATGTAAAAGTGAACAGTTGCTATAGAACTTGGAGAGGGCATGACATTCAGCATTCATATATGACAGTATCAATACCTGATTTTACTGCATTACTCAGAAAAGCCTGGGTGGTGTAGTAAACCTGGGTGTAAGCAAAATATTTTTTTTCTTTTTTTTTTTCCTGAGTTTGGAAGGAGACAGCAGGATCCAGAGTCATCTTAGGCAAGATGTTTAGCATCTCTGTGCTTCAGCTTTATCATTTGTAAAATGAGGATGTTCCTAATATCTCATGAAGCTCCTGGGAGGCTAAAACAAGATACTGTCTATGAACATTTGTTGTGAACAGTATGCATATTTATGGCATTTCAAGCCTTTATGTTTAGATTTGTGCATGGTTCAGATTGTATCCGTAAGTGCTGGTTTCTTAAGCTTTTGGGAGACAGTAAAAGGAATTTAACTACATAGAATACACATTCTTATTTTAAAAAATAGCACTGAAAGATCCTAGATTATTTTTATCCTGCTATGATACAGAATAGAAAAACTCACTACAGTTTTTAATAACTAATTGATGCTTATTTAGGGTGGAGACAGAGTTTTAGTTTTGTTTCTGTTAATCAAATCTGTTAATGGAGGCCTCTGTTCCTTTATCTTAAAAAATTGGCATCCCCTCACACAAACAGGACCTGTTTTATCCGGGGCTGGTGTGGAGTGCTCGTGGTTAGAGGAGCTATATTTACAGGGGTCTAGTTATGGAAGGTGCCATCAGTTATCAGTCTGTCTTCCTTGTACCCTTATGCTCTTCTCTATTTTGATGTGACATCATATATGTGCACTATGGAACTGTCTGATGATAGAGGCCATTGAAGTACTTGTTATTCCTTTTATTGTTCCTGGTCCTTAGTGTCTATCTAGTGAAGGGATTGCTTTCTGAATTGACTTTGGCATGGGGAAATGGGGTTGAGCCAGAGAACTGCATGTTGTTGTAAATACATAAAGCAGGCAAGATTGAGAACATTGGACTTATTTAAAATATCTTTTTACTTATTTTTTTGAAATGTGCTGTATTTGCAGCATAAAATGTTGGTGGTATTATTGAATTTCAAGGAAATGTTTTTTTCTCTATTTGAGTATGCAGTAGTCTAAACATCAAATGATCAGATAATTTACTCTGTCACACAGGGGTCACTCATGAACTCAGGAAGAAATGACTGCTTCATTTGGAGTTTTTGTTGTTGCAGTGGATTTAAACCACACATCCTTCCCTTTCTGCCTCCTTTATATACTAAACCCAGCAAAATCTGAGTGTAATGCACTGTTCCCTTGAACACAGTTCATGACCTCATATATAAGGCAGTGCAGTGTATCTAAAAGATCATCTCCTATCCCCAGTTTTTGTTTTCTTTCGTTTTCTGAAACATTAAAGTAAAGCTGTTTCATGAGCTATTGAATGTTTCCTGTATATTTGCCCTCAAAGGGGTTTCACCATGGCCTCAGCAGGCAGCTTGGATGAAAGTTGAGCCATCTTAGAGTATTTTAGTCCATGAAATAGCGCTAAAGAAAGAACACATTCATTCTTGTGATTTTTTTTTTTTAAGTCACCTGGTGGGGAGACAATTAACCTCAGGATGGATGAACATCCTGTGCAGCCCTAATATGAGAGCAGCCTGATGTGATTTGCGTCATTTGGCTAGGTAGTGTTCTTAACCAAAGCTGTACATTTGAATTGCTTGGGGAGTCTTTTTTTTTTTTTTTGGAACCCATCCTTAGAGTGGAGTAGTAGAGTAGTCTTGGGTGGAACCTGAGCACTTGTAGCTTTTCAAACACCACAGGTTATTGTGCTGTGCTCAGGCTGGGCCACTGCCCGCAGGAGAATGGCCATTCTCCCTTGCATGGTGATTTGGCTAGTTTTGGATTTAGGGTATAGGCTGAGCCAAGGATTCTAAACTAAACAGAACCAGCCTAGAGAACCTGGCCTGGTATCACCCTGAGACTGGAGGAATCTCAGAAGTGTTCCCTTCAACTTATACAAAACCAAAATGTCCACCACAGAAAACACTATGACTTACAAGTTATTTATCAATAAATCATGGACATGGTTTTGGTTTTCCATGTGAATTTTCTAACTGGCTTTTAGGCCAGGAGTGAGGAAGTCGACTTTTTATACATACCTCTGTTATAATATTTATTGGGCATATCCTAGTAATCTCTTACCAGCTAGTCTGGACTCTGGGGAGGCAGAAAGAAAGTGTGGCCTGGCACAGTACCTGGCATATAGGGGAATTAATGTTCCAATCATTATAAAAATTAATAAATCAACTTGAATGACTGAGGCCTGGGTTCTAAAGGAAAATGATAGCTTCTCTTCTTTTTCTACCTGATCTCGAATGTTTACATTGGACTCTGCTTTGAGGTGCAAATAACTAACTAATGACACTATTTTATGAGATTCTTAAGAAGGTGCCGAAGATCTGTGGCCCTGATGACTTGCACCTGGCAGGTAGTAAAAGCTATTTTCATTTTTGTTTGTTGTTTGTTTTGGTTTTCACATCAGATTAGGTTTGCTGCAAGTACTTCACTGCATTTTGTTTTTTTTTTTTGAGGGAGAAGGAAGGAGGAGGAAAATCATTTATAAATCATCTGCATACAATGACAGACTGAGCTTAGAGCTTCTTTATTTTAATGATCACATAACAAAGTAGCTATGGAAGTAGCGCTTGTGTTTTCAGAGCTTCCACTAAACATTAACTCAAAGTGAAACATTCCTTTGGTTTAAACCTGCCAGAAAAGCTTATATTTTTTACTTCCCTTTAAACTGTTGCTTAAAAAAACAAACAAACAAAAAAACCAAGAACATATTAGGGCTAAAACTGAGTCCATTTAGTTCTTCCTCCTTAGCTTAGGTTGCTAGATAAATACAGGACACCCAGTTAAATTTGAGTTCAGATAAACAATGAATACTTTTCTTAGTATATCCTAAACATTGTATGGGACATACTTCTGAAATACAAATTTAACTGGGTGCCCTGTATTTTTATTTGCTAAATCTGGCAACTTTTATGCCCAGACTTAACTTCTCCCACCCCCAATGCTAAAGACAATCTTTGTGTATAATCCTCATTTTCAAAAATGAGACCTAGGACAGCAGAAGCAAGAGTAACTACAATCCTGCAGCCTATGGAACAAAAACCACATTCACAGAAAGATAGACAAAATGAAAAGGCAGAGGACTATTTAGGAACAAGGAATGAGATAAAAAGAACAAGATAAAACCCCAGAAAGACAACTAGATGAAGTGGAGATAGGCAACCTTCCAGAAAAAGAATTCAGAATAATGATAGTGAAGGTGATCCAGGACCTTGGAAAAAGAATGGAGGCAAAGATCAAGAAGATGCAAGAAATGTTTAACAAAGACCTAGAAGAATTCAAGAACAAACACCTGGAAGAATTCAAGAACAAACAGATGAACAATACAATAACTGAAATGAAAAATACACTAGAAGGAATCAATAGCAGAATAACTGAGGCAGAAGAATGGATAAGTGACCTGGAAGACAGAATGGTGAAATTCACTGCTATGGAACCAATAAATAACAAAGAATGAAAAGAAATGAAGACAACCTAAGAGACCTCTGGGACAACATTAAATGCACCAACATTCACATTATTGGGGTCCCAGAAGGAGAAGAGAGAGAGAAAGGACCCAAGAAAATATTTGAAGAGATTATAGTCAAAAACTTTCCTAACATGGGTCAGGAAATAGCCACCCAAGTACAGGAGAGTCCCAGGAAGGATAAGGAGAAACACGCCAAGACACATAGTAATCAAATTGACAAAAATTAAAGACAAAGAAAAATTATTAAAAGCAACAAGGGAAAAATAACAAATAACACACAAGGGAACTCCCATAAGGTTAACAGCTGATTTCTCAGCAGAAACTCTACAGTCCAGAAGGGAGTGGCATGATATATTTGATGAAAGGGAGGAACCTACAACCAAGATTACTCTAGCTGGCAAGGATTTCCTGAAGATTCAATGGAGAAATCAAAAGATTTACAGACAAACAAAAGCTAAGAGAATTCAGCACCACCAAATCAGCTCTACAACAAATGCTAAAGGAACATCTCTAAGTGGGAAACACAAGAGAAGAAAAGGACCTACAAAAACAAACCCAAAGCAGTTAAGAAAATAGTTATAGGACCATACATAACAATAATTACCTTAAATGTGAATGGATTAAATGCTCCAACCAAAAGACACAGGCTCGCTCAATGGCTACAAAAAGACCCATATATATGCTGTCTACAAGAGAATCACTTCAGACCTAGGGACACATACAGACTGAAAGTGAGGGGATGGAAAAAGATATTCCATGCAAATGGAAATCAAAAGAAAGCTGGAGTAGCAATACTTGTATCAGATAAAATAGACTTTAAAGAATGTTACAAGAGACAAGAAGGGACACTACATAATGATCAATCCAAGAATATATAACAATTATAAATATATATGCACCCAACATAGGAGCACCTCAATACATAAGGCAAATGCTAACAGCTATAAAAGAGGAAATCGACAGTGACACAATAATAGTGGGGGACTTTTAACACTTCACTAATGGACAGATCATCCAGACAGAAAATTAATAAGGAAACAGAAGCTTTAAATGACACAATAGACCAGATGGATTTAACTGATATTTATAAGACATTCCATCCAAAAACAGCAGATTACACTTTCTTCTCAAGTGCACACGGAACATTCTCCAGGATAAGTCACATCTTGTGTCCCAAATCTAGCCTCGGTAAATTTAAGAAAATTAAAATCATATCAAGCATCTTTTCTGACCACAGCATTATGAGATTAGAAATAAATTACAGGGAAAAAAATGTGAAGAATACAAACACATGGAGGCTAAATGATACGTTACTAAATAACCAAGAGATCACTGAAGAAATCAGAGGAAATAAAAAAATATTTAGAGAAAAAAATGACACCTAATTCAGTACTACTTGGATTTAAATTAAATTGTTTTTTAAGTTATGAGTCAGAGGTTTTAATTTAATCATTTGAAAAGGGTGTATTCTTGTTTTAACCTTAATTACATACTCTTTACAAGCCACATTATAATAGCAGCTTCTCCATCTTGAGAAGGAAAATTTTAATGATGTTTTATGTGCCTGCCAGTCTCTTTATTTCATTATTTGCATTGTATTTACATGCCAGTCTGATTGACAGGGAGAGAACTATCATTAAAATACACCTAAAAACTGGTTACCTTTTAGTAAACGTTCCCTTATTAGAGCAAAATATAGATAATGGCTTTACTCAGGGACTTAAGAGAGCTTCAGTCTGGGAAGAACCTTGGAATACTTCACCTCTGTAAGCCTCACTACTTTCTTCACTAAAGAGGTGGTAAGAATAGAATCTACATTTTAAGGTTATGTGAGGATTAGACCAGGTAATGCATGAAAAGTGCTTAATACTTGGCACCAAAGAAGCTTTTAATAAATGATGACCTGTGGGAACGAAGGGAGTAATATATGTATAATATTACATACCTGCTGTAACTTTTGGACCTTTTAAGAAAAGCCTTCTAAATAAATCTTGTACACTTGGGTGGGTGTGTGTGTGTACAGTTATTAAATGAATTTTCTTTAAAAAAGAAGAGGAGAGGTTGTCAAGTTTATTCTGAAGAGAGAGAAGTAGCAGATAGTGATCAAATGGAAGTTTCTGCTGTAGAAATTGAAGTGTAATTGCCCCAGGAGAGGATGTCTTCCAACACACTAGAGAATCCCTCTAGTGGTGGTGATGATGGTGGTGGTGATGGTGGTGGTGGTAGTAGTAATAGCAGCAGCAGCAGTAGTAGTAGTGAGGTCTAGTAAGAAGAGGCGAGAGGATCTCTACTTGAAGTCTTAATTTTTTAATATTATAAAGACATTCCTCTCATTCCATATGTTATGGATGATAAGTAAATACCTATTAGCCTTTCGGAAGAAAGGTCAGAGATTTCTCTTGATTTCATCTTCGTTGGGGTTTGCTATGGGATGTACGTGTTTTAAAATATATAAATATACAATTGCTATAGCCTCTCTGGAAATTTTAAAGTGCTTTATAGACGGTCTTAAGTAGGGAAGAGTCTGGTTTACCAAATCCACATTAAAATGAGGATTTGGCTTCTGGTATGATTCTCATTCTTTTCTTGTTTCTGTGTGAAGATCATTTTTTAAAAAATGGCTACCTTTGGCTTTCATTTTGTTACTATAGATGTGTGACACATTTGTTGGGGGGAGTGTCAAGAAAAGTATATTCTCAGATATGGTTAGGTCTGCATTGTTAATCCTGTATGGGGTTTGCACAATCTAAAAGATACTCTGCTTAACATTAGTTAGATTTCTATGCTCTGAATTATGAGCACCTGGATCTCACTGTTTAAATATTTGAATATATTTTAGAATATTCCAGGGATGTGTGTCAGTGTGTGTGTTTCTTTGTGATAATTTTGCATTAGATATTATTTGGGACAGTTATCAGATACAAGATGATTAAAATCTCTTTCAAAACTTTGTTTCCAGTATGATAGATTTTTTTTAAAAAATGGTTTTGAGACAAAAGTGAATAGAGTTATGATTTGAAATAAAGTATATGGAGTTAATAAGACCTGGGGTCTGGTTTACATTAAAACATCTTTATTAACACATACTTTAGTCCAGTGTTGGGCCTAAAGTAGGGGTCCAAAGATTATGTGCAACACGATTGATCCAACAAGCAAATATCTGTTTTATGAAACTCTAGTGTTAACAGTGTAAGGGATATAGATGTGGATATTGCAGACCACTGTGGGGTTTTTGTTGTTGCTGTTGTTTGTTTGTTTTTTTGTTTTACATCTTTATTGGAGTATAATTGCCTTACAATGGTGTCTTAGTTTCTGCTTTATAACAAAGTGAATCAGTTATACATATACATATGTTCCCATATCTCTTTCCTTTTGTGTCTCCCTCCCTCCCACCCTACCTATCCCACCTCTCTAGGTGGTCACAAAGCACCGAGCTGATCTCCCTGTGCTACGTGGCTGCTTCCCACTAGCTATCTATTTTACGTTTGGTAGTGTATATATGTCCATGCCACTCTCTCACTTTGTCACAGCTTACATTACCTCCTCCCTATATCCTCAAGTCCATTCTCTAGTAGATCTGTGTCTTTATTCCTGTCTTACATTTAGGTTTTTCATGACTTTTTTTCCCTTAAATTCCATATATATGTGTTAGCATATGGTATTTGTCTTTCTCTTTCTGACTTACTTCACTCTGTATGACAGACTCTAGGTCCATCCACCTCATTACAAATAGCTCAAATTCATTTCTTTTTATGGCTGAGTAATATTCCATTGTATATATGTGCCACATCTTCTTTATCCATTCATCAGATGGTGGACACGTAGGTTGTTTCCATCTCCTAGCTATTGTAAATAGAGCTGTAATGAACATTTTGGTACATGACTGTATTAGAATTATGGTTTTCTTAGGGTATATGCCCAGTAGTGGGATTGCTGAGTCATATGGTAGTTCTATTTGTAGTTTTTTAAGGAACCTCCATACTGTTTTCCATAGTGGCTGTACCAATTCACATTCCCACCAGCAGTGCAAGAGTGTTCCCTTTACTCCACACCCTCTCCAGCATTTATTGTTTCTAGATTTTTTGATGATGGCCACTCTAACTGGTGTTAGATGATATCTCATTGTAGTTTTGCTTTGCATTTCTCTAATGATTAATGATGTTGACCATTCTTTCATGTATTTTTTGGCAATCTGTATATCTTCTTTGGAGAAATGTCTATTTAGGTCTTCTGCCCATTTTTGGAATGGGTTGTTTGTTTTTCTGTTATTGAGCTACATGAGCTGTTTGTAAATTTTGGAGATTAATCCTTTGTCAGTTGCTTCATTTGCAAATATTTTCTCCCATTCAGAGGACTGCCTTTTGGTTTTGCTTATGGTTCCCTTTGCTGTGCAAATGCTGTGTAGTTTCATTAGGTCCCGTTTCTTTATTTATGTTTTTATTTCCATTATCTAGGAGGTGGGTAAAAAGGGATCTTGCTGTGATTTATGTCATAGAGTGTTCTGCCTATGTTTTCCTCTAAGAGTTTGATAGTTTCTGGCCTTATATTTAGGTCTTTAATCCATTTTGAGCTTATTTTTGTGTGTGGTGTTAGGGAGTGATCTAATCTCATACATTTACATGTACCTGTCCAGTTTTCCCAGCACCATTTATTGAAGAGGCTGTCCTTTCTCCACTGTATATTCCTGCCTCCTTTATCAAAGATAAGGTGACCATCTGTTCGAGGGTTTATCTCTGGGCTCTCTATCCTGTTCCATTGATCTATCTTTCTGTTTTTGTGCCAGTACCATACTGTCTTGATTACTGTAGCTTTGTAGTATTGTCTGAAGTCAGTGAGCCAGATTCCTCAAGCTCCGCTTATCTTTCTCAAGATTGCTTTGGCTATTCAGGGTCTTTTGTGTTTCCATACAAATTGTGAAATTTTTTGTTCTAGTTCTGTGAAAAATGCCACTGGTAGTTTGATAGGGATTGCATTGAATGTATAGATTGCTTTGGGTAGTAGAGTCATTTTCACAGTGTTGATTCTTCCAATCCAAGAACATGGTATATCTCTCCATCTATTTGTATCCTCTTTAATTTCTTTCACCAGTGTCTTATAATTTTCTGCATACAGGTCTTTTGTCTCCTTAGGTAGGTTTATTCCTAGATATTTTATTCTTTTTGTTGTAATGGTACATGGGAGTGTTTTCTTGATTTCACTTTCAGATTTTTCATCATTAGTGTATAGGAATGCCAGAGATTTCTGTGCATTAATTTTGTATCCTGCTACTTTACCAAAGTCATTGATTAGCTCTAGTAGTTTTGTGGTAGCATCTTTAGGATTCTCTATGCATGGTATCATGTCATCTGCAAACAGTGACAGCTTTACTTCTTCTTTTCCGATTTGGATTCCTTTTATTTCCTTTTCTTCTCTGATTGCTGTGGCTGAAACTTCCAAAACTATGTTGGATAGAGTGGTGAGAGTGGGCAACCTTGTCTTGTTCCTGATCTTAGTGAAAATGCTTTCAGTTTTTCACCATTGAGGACGATGTTGGCTGTGTGTTTGTCATATACGGCCTTTATTATGTTGAGGAAAGTTCCCTCTATGCCTACTTTCTGGAGGGTTTGTATCATAAATGTGTGTTGAATTTTGTCAAAAGCTTTCTCTGCATCTCTTGATATGACCATATGGTTTTTCTTCTTCAGTTTGTTAATATGGTGTATCACATTGATTGATTTGTGTATATTGAAGAAACCTTGCATTCCTGGAAAAAACCCCACTTGATCATGGTGTATGATACTTTTAATGTGCTGTTGGATTCTGTTTGCCAGCATTTTGTTGAGGATTTTTGCATCTATGTTCATCAGTGATATTGGCCTGTTGTTTTCTTTCTTTGTGACATCCTTGTCTGGTTTTGGTATCAGGCTATGGTGGCCTCGTAGAACGAGTTTGGGAGTGTTCCTCCCTCTGCTATATTTTGGAAGAGTTTGAGAAGGATAGGTGTTTGCTCTTCTCTAAATGTGTGATAGAATTCACCTGTGAAGCCATTTGGTACTGGGCTTTTGTTTGTTGGAAGATTTTAAATCACAGCTTCAATTTCAGTGCTTGTGATGATCTGTTCATATTTACTATTTCTTCCTGATACAGTTTTGACAGGTTGTGCATTTCTAAGAATTTGTCCATTTCTTCCAGGTTGTCCATTTTATTGCCATAGAGTTGCCTGTAGTAATCTCTCATGATCTTTTGTATTTCTGCAGTGTCAGTTTTTACTTCTCCATTTTCATTTGTAATTCTATGGATTTGAGTCTTCTCCCTTTTTTTCTTGATGAGTCTGGCTAATGATTTATCAATTTTGTTTATCTTCCCAAAGAACCAGCTTTTAGTTTTATTGACATTTGCTATCGTTTCCTTCATTTATTTTTCATTTATTTCTGATCTGATCTTTATGATTTCTTTCCTTCTGCTAACTTTGGATTTTTTTTGTACTTTTTACTCTAATTGCTTTAGATGCAAGATTAGCTTGTTTATTCGAGATTTTTCTTGTTTCCTAAGGTAGGATGGTATTGGTATAAACTTCTCTCTTAGAACTGCTTTTGCTGCATCCCATAGGTTTTGGGTCATCGTGTCTGCATTGTCATTTGTTTCTAGGTATTTTTGGATTTCCTCTTTGATTTCTTCAGTGATAACTTCGTTATTAAGTAGTGCATTATTTAGCCTCCATATGTTTGTAGTTTTTACAGGTCTTTTTCTGTAATTGATATCTAGTCTCACAGCGTTGTGGTCGGAAAAGATACTTGATACGATTTCAATTTTCTTAAATTTACCAAGGCTGGATTTGTGACCCAAGATATGATCTATCCTGGAGAGTGTTCCATGAGCACTTGAGAATAATGTGTATTCTGTTGTTTTTGGATGGAATGTTCTATAAATATCAATTAAATCTTTCTTGTTTAGTTTATCATTTAAAGCTTGTGTTTCCTTACTTATTTTCATTTTGGATGATCTGTCCATTGGTGAAAGTGGGGTGTAAAAATCCCCTACTATGAATGTGTTACGGTCGATATCCTCTTTTTTTTTGTTACATCTTTATTGGAGTATAATTGCTTTATAATTGTGTGTTAGTTTCTGCTTTATAACAAAATGAACAAGTTGTACATATACATAAGTTCCCATATCTCTTCCCTCTTGCGTCTCCCTCCCTTTGACCCTCCCTGTAGCACCCATCCAGGCGGTCACAAAGCCTCGACCTGATATCCCTGTGCTCTACGGCTGCTTCCCACTGGCTATCTACCATACGTTTGGCAGTGTATATATATATATACACCATATATATAGTGAGAGAGCCTCTCTCTCGCTTTGTCACAGCTTACCCTTCCCCCTCCCCATATCCTCAAGTCCATTCTCTAGTAGGTCTGTGTCTTTATTCCTGTCTTACCCCTAGGTTCTTCATGACATTTTTTTCCTTAAATTCCATATATATGTGTTAGCATATGGTAGTTGTCTTTCTCTTTCTGACTTACTTCACTCTGTATGACAGACTCTAGCTCTATCCACCTCATTACAAATAGCTCAATTTCGTTTCTTTTTATGGCTGAGTAATATTCTATTGTATATATGTGCTACATCTTCTTTATAAATTCATCTGATGATGGACACTTAGGTTGTTTCCATCTCCGGGCTGTTGTAAATAGAGCTGCAATGAACATTTTGGTACATGACTCTTTTTGAATTATGGTTCTCTCAGGGTGTACGCCCAGTAGTGGGATTGCTGGGTTATATCGTAGTTCTATTTGTAGTTTTTTAAGGAACCTCCATACTGTTCTCCATAGTGGCTGTACCATTTTACATTCCCACCAGCAGTGCAAGAGTGTTCCCTTTACTCCACACCCTCTCCAGCATTTATTGTTTCTAGATTCTTTGATGATGGCCATTCTGACTGGTGTGAGATGATATCTCCTTGTAGTTTTGATATGCATTTCTCTAATGAATAATGATGTTGAACGTTCTTTCATGTGTTTGTTGGCAGTCTGTATATCTTCTTTGGAGAAATGTCTATTTAGGTCTTCTGCCCATGTTTGGATTGAGTTTTTTGATTTTATGTTATTGAACTGCATGTGATGCTTATAAATTTTGGAGATTAATCCTTTGTCAGTTGCTTCCTTTGCACATATTTTCTCCCATTCTCAAGGTTGTCTTTTGGTCGTGTTTATGGTTTCCTTTGCTCTGCAAAAGCTTTGAAGTTTCATTAGGTCCCATTTGTTTATTTTTGTTTTTATTTCCATTTCTCTAGGAGGAAGGTCAAAAAGGATCTTGCTGCGATTTATGTCATAGAGTGTTCTGCCTATGTTTTCCTCTAAAAGTTTGAAAGTTTCTGGTACTACATTTAGGTCTTTAATCCATTTTGAGCTTATTTTTGTTTATGGTGTGAGGGAGAGATCTAATCTCATACTTTCACATGTACTTGTCCATTTTTCCCAGCACCACTTATTGAAGAGGCTGTTCTTCCTCCACTGTACATTCTTGCCTCCTTTATCAAAGATAAGTGACCATATGTGTGTGGGTTTAGCTCTGGGCTTTCTATCCTGTTCCTTTGATCTATGTTTCTGTTTTTATGCGAGTACCATACTGTCTTGATTACTGTAGCTTTGTACTGTAGTCTGAAGTCAGGCAGCCTGATTCCTCCAGCTCCGTTTTTCATTTTCAAGATTGCTCTGGCTATTCGGGGTCTTTTTTGTTTCCATACAAATTGTGAAATTTTTTCTTCTAGTTCTGTGAAAAATACCAGTGGTAGTTTGATAGGGATTGCATTGAATATATAGATTGCTTTGGGTAGTAGAGTCATTTTCACAATGTTGGTACTCACAATCGAAGAACATGGTATACCTCTCCATCTATTTGTATCATCTTTAATTTCTTTCATCAGTATCTTATAATTTTTTGCATACAGGTCTTTTGTCTCCGTAGGTAGGTTTATTCCTACATATTTTATTGTTTTTGTTGCAGTAGTACATGAGAGTGTTTTCTTGATTTCACTTTCAGATTTTTCATCATTAGTGTATAGAAATGCCAGAGATTTCTGTGCATTAATTTTGTATCCTGCTACTTTACCAAATTCATTGATTAGCTCTAGTAGTTTTGTGGTAGCATCTTTAGGATTCTCTATGTATAGTATCATGTCATCTGCAAACAGTGACAGCTTTACTTCTTCTTTTCCAATTTGGATTCCTTTTATTTCCTTTTCTTCTCTGATTGCTGTGGCTGAAACTTCCAAAACTATGTTGAATAAGAGTGATGAGAGTGGGCAACCTTGTCTTTTTCCTGATCTTACTGGAAATGCTTTCATTTTTTCACCATTGAGGACGATGTTTACTGTCAGTTTGTCATACATGGCCTTTATTATGTTGAGGAAAGTTCCCTCTTTGCCTACTTTCTCCAGGATTTTTTATCATCAATTGTTTTTGAATTTTGTCAAAAGCTTTCTCTGTATCTATTGAGATGATCATGTGGTTTTTCTCCTTCAATTTGTTAATATGGTGTATCACATTGATTGGTTTGCGTATATTGAACAATCCTTGCATTCCTGGAAAAAACCCCACTTGATCATGGTGTATGATTCTTTTAATGTGCTGTTGCATTCTGTTTTCTGCTATTTTGTTGAGGATTTTTGCATGTATGTTCATCAGTGATATTGGCCTGTAGTTTTCTTTCTTTGTGACATCCTTGTCTGGTTTTCGTATCAAGGTGATGGTGGCCTCATAGAATGAGTTTGGGAGTGTTCCTCCCTCTGCTATATTTTTGAAGAGTTTGAGAAGGATAGGTGTTAGCTCTCCTCTAAATGTTTGATAGAATTCACCTGTGAAGCCATCTGGTCCTGGGCTTTTGTTTGTTGGAAGATTTTTAATCACAGTTTCAATTTCAGTGCTTGTGATTTTTCTGTTCATATATTCTAATTTTTCCTGATTCAGTCTTGGCACCTTGTGCATTTCTAACAATTTGTCCGTTTCTTCCAGATTGTCCATTTTATTGGCATATAGCTGCCTGTAGTAATCTCTCATGATCTTTTGTATTTGTGCAGTGTCAGTTGTTACTTCTTCTTTTTCATTTCTAATTCTACTGATTTGAGTCTTCTCCCTTTTTTTCTTGATGAGTCTGGCTAATGATTTATCAGTTTTGTTTACCTTCTCAAAGAACCAGGTTTTAGTTTTATTGATCTTTGCTATCATTTCCTTCATTTATTTTTCATTTATTTCTGATCTGATTTTTATGATTTCATTCCTTCTGCTAACTTTGGTGTTTTTTGGTTCTTCTTTGTCTTATTGCTTTAGGTGCAAGGTTATATTGTTTATTTGAGATGTTTCCTGTATCTTAAGGTAGGATTGTATTGCTATAAACTTTCCTCTTAGAACTCCTTTTGCTGCATCCCATAGATTTTTGTTCATCGTGTCTTCATTGTCATTTGTTTCAAGGTATTTTTTGATTTCCTCTTTTATTTTTTCAGTGATCACTGCGTTATTAAGTACTGTATTGTTTACCCTCCATGTGTTTGTATTTTTTACAGGTCTTTTTCTGTAATTGATATCTAGTCTCGTAGCATTGTGGTCAGAAAAGATACTTGATACAATTTTAATTTTCTTAAATTTACCAGGCCTGATTTGTGACCCAAGATATGATCTATCCTGCAGAATGTTCCATGAGCACTTGAGAAAAATGTGTTTTCTGTTGTTTTTGGATGGAATGTCCTATAAATCTCAATTAAGTCCATCTTTTTTAGTGTATCAATTATAGCTTCTGTTTCCTTATTTATTTTCATTTTGGATGATCTGTCCATTGGTGAAAGTGAGGTTTTAAAGTCCCCTACTATGATTGTGTTACTGTCGATTTCCCCTTTTATGGCTGTTAGTATTTGCCTTATGTATTGAGGTGCTCCTATGTTGGGTGCATACATATTTACAATTGTTATATCTTCTTCTTGGATCAATACCTTGATCATTATGTAGTGTCTTTCTTTGTCTCTTCTAATAGTCTTTATTTTAAAGTCTATTTTTCCTGATATGAGAATTGGTACTACAGCTTTCTTTTGTTTTCCATTTTCATGGAATATATTTTTCCATCTCCTCACTTTCAGTCTATATGTGTCTCTAGGTCTGAAGTGGGTCTCTTGTAGACAGCATATATATGGGTCTTGTTTTTGTATCCATTCAGCCAGTCTGTGTCTTTTGGTGGGAGCATTTAGTCCATTTACATTTAAGGTAATTATCGATATGTATGTTCCTATTCCCATTTTCTTAAGTGTTTTGGTTTGTTATTGTAAGTCTTTTCCTTCTCTTGTGTTTCTTGCCTAGAGAAGGTCCTTTAGCCTTTGCTATAAAGCTGGTTTGGTGGTGCTGAACTCTCTCAGGTTTTGCTTGTCTGTAAAGGTTTTAATTTCTCCATCAAATCTGAATGAGATCCTTGCTGGGTAGAGTAATCTTGGTTGCAGGTTTTTCTCCTTCATCACTTTAAATATGTCCTGCCGTTCCCTTCTGACTTGCAGAGTTTCTGCTGAAAGATCAGCTGTTAACCTTATGGAGATTCCCTTGTGTGTTATTTGTTGTTTTTCCCTTGCTGCTTTTAATTTGTTTTCTTTTTATTTATTCTTTGACAGTTTGATTAATGTGTGTCTTGGCGTGTTTCTTCTTGTATTTATCCTGTATGGGACTCTCTGTGCTTCCTGGACTTGATTAACTATTTCCTTTCCCATATTAGGGAAGTTTTCAACTATAATCTCTTCAAATATTTTCTCAGTCCCTTTCTTTTTCTCTTCTTCTTCTGGAACCCCTATAATTTGAATGTTGGTGCATTTGATGTTGTCCCAGAGGTCTCTGAGACTGTCCTCAGTTCTTTCCATTTTTTCTTTATTCTGCTCTGCAGTAGTTACTTCCACTATTTTATCTTCCAGGTCACTTATCCATTCTTCTGCCTCAGTTATTCTGCTATTGATCCCTTCTAGAGTATTGTTAATTTCATTTATTGTGTTGTTCTGTGTTGTTTGTTTCATCTTTAATTCTTCTAGGTCCTTGTTAAATGTTTCTTGTATTTTCTGTATTCTATTTCTAAGATTTTGGACATCTTTACTATCATTATTCTGAATTCTTTTTCAGGTAGCTTGCCCATTTCCTCTTCATTTGTTAGGTCTGGTGGGTTTTTATATTGCTCCTTCACCTGCTGTGTGTTTTTCTGCCTTTTCATTTTGCTTATCTTACTGTTTTTGGGGTCTCCTTTTTGCAGGCTGTGGTTTCATAGTTCCCGTTGTTTTTGGTATCTGTCCCCAGTGGGTAAGGTTGGTTCAGTGGGTTGTGTAGGCTTCCTGGTAGAGGGGAGTAGTGCCTGTGTTCTGGTGGATGAGCCTGGATCTTGTCTTTCTGGTGGGCAGGTCCACGTCTGGTGGTGTGTTTTGAGGTGTCTGTGGACTTATTTTGATTTTAGGCAGCCTCTCTGCTAACGGATGGGGTTGTGTTCCTCTCTTGCTAGTTGTTTGGCATAGGGTGTCCAGCACTGTAGCTTGCTGGTCGTTGAGTGAAGCTGGGTGTTGGTGTTGAGATGGACATCTCTGGGCGATTATCACCATTTGATATTATGTGGAGCTGGGAGGTCTCTTGTGGACCAGTGTTCTGAATTTGGCTCTCCCACCTCAGAGGCACAGCACTGACTCCTGGCTGCAGCACCAAGAGCCTTTCATCCACACGGCTGGTTGCAGGTATTGATGTATATTCCCACCTTGAGATATTCCACTACTTTGTCTAAGTTGCCTGCTCCGGCAGCATGGAGGAAGCTTGCATTGCTGTCAGACATTTTTCACCCTTTCAGTCCAGAAATTGTGCTTGAAGTGTCTGCTCAGAAATCCCAAATGATGCTGCTGGTTGATGTGGATAATTTAAACATAAAACCATAACCCAGAATGAGAACTGTGACAGCCCCTGGTCACAAACCCGTGCGGTGTGACTGTGGGTTTTTAAGAAATGCAACCAACTTACTGTATTCTAACTGTACTTTAGTTTCTAAATTGATTTAAGTAAACAGTGTCCATCTGAAGCCTGTCAAAAACATCAGGGGATAAGTTAGTAATTACTGTTTGTAGTGGAATGACCTGGAGCAGTGACTGCTTTAACTGGAAGTCAAATAGCTATGAAGGGATAACAGTTCACATTAGGTTCTCATAGTGTGTACCTTTTTTGGAATGTAGAGAAGTACTTATCATCCAGAAGTTATCAGATGAGGCTGATATTTTTGAGGAGAGTGTGAAGATGTTACAATGTCTGTTTCTAAAGTAAAATAATGAATTTGGGCAACTCTGATCAACTAACTTAACTTTTCTATGTAATATATTTGTGTAACTGTTTAAAAATTAAAGACAAACATTTCAGATGTGTTCTCAAGATATACTATTGGTTATTTCTTAAGACAAATCCAGACTTATCTTCTCTATTGAAAAACTGTGTTCTGGCTACTTAGACAAGTTTATGTAGGTCTAGCAAATGGGGAAGTAGGCGTCAGTCTTTTTTTTTTTTTTGGTAGTTCACTGACTTTTACTTCTTTGACAAGCATGTTGTGAAGGTTAATTATAGAAATGAAAGATGAAAGTGTAATATTATTAGTATAGTTTCATTTGAAAACCACAGTACATAAAGCCTGTTTTAAATGGGCTGTCTATGTGTAGGTGTGTGGATAGAGTTTTTTGAGTTTAGGGAGTATTTATATATAAAGAATACAGACTTAGGGATTTTGGAAGATGGCAGAAGAGTAAGATGCGAGATCACCTTCCTCCCCACAGATACACCAGAAATACATCTACATGTGGAAGAACTCATACAGAACACCTCCTGAACGCTGGCAGAAGATCTCAGACCTCCCAAAAGGCAAGAACCTCCCCACGTACCTGGGTAGGGAAAAATAAAAAAGAATAAACAGAGACAAAAGGATAGGGACAGGACCTGCACCATTGGGAGGGAGATGTGAAGGAGGAAAGGTTTCCACACACTAGGAAGCCCCTTCATGGGCAGAGACTGCAGGTGGTGGAGGGGGAAAAGCTTCGGAGCCATGGAGGAGAGAACAGCAACAAGGGTGCAGAGGGCAAAGTGGAGAGATTCCCTCACAGAGGATCAGTGGCGACCGGCACACACCAGCTCAAGAGGCTTGTCTGCTCACCCGCCGGGGTGGGCAGGGCTGGGAGCTGAAGCTCGGGCTTCAGTCAGAGTGCAGGGAGAGGACTGGGGTTGGTGGCATGAGCACAGCCTGCAGGGTGTTAGTGCACCACGACTAGGTGGGAGGGAGTCCGGAGAAAAGTCTGGACCTGCCGAAGAGGCAAGAGACATTTTCTTCCCTCGTTGTTTCCTGGTGTGGGAGGAGAGGGGATTAAGAGCGCTGCTTAAAGGAGCTCCAGAGATGGGCGTGAGCCGCGGCTAAAAGCACGGACCACAGAGACGGGCATAAGATGCTAAGGCTGTTGCTGCCGCCACTAAGAAGCCTGTGTGTGAACACAGGTCACTATCCACACGCCCCTTCCGGGGAGCCTGTGCCGCCTGCCACTGCCAGGGTCCTGGGATCCAGGTACAACTTCCCCGGGAGAACGCATGGTGCGCCTCAGGCTGGTGCAACATCACGCCGGCCTCTGCTGCCGCAGGTTCACTCCGCACTCCGTACCCCTCTCCCACGGCCTGAGTGAGCCAGAGTCCCCGAAGCAGCTGCTCCCTTAACCCCGTCCTGTCTGAGCGAAGAACAGACGCCCTCCGGCGACCTACACTCAGAGGCGGGGCCAAATCCAAACCTGAGCCCCGGGGGCTGAGAAAACAAAGAAGAGAAAGGGAAATCTCTCCCAGCATCCTCAGAAGCAGCGGATTAAAGCTCCACAATCAGCTTGATGTACCCTGCATCTGTGGAATACCTGAATAGACAACGAATCATCCAAAATTGAGGAGGTGGACTTTGAGAGCAAGATTAATGACTTTTTCCCCTTTTCCTCTTTTTGTGAGTGTGTATGTGTATTCTTCTGTGTGAGATTTTGTCTGTATAGCTTTGCTTCCACCATTTGTTGTAGGGTTCTATCCATCCTTTTGTAAAATTTTTTTTCTTAAAAATTATTTTTTATTTTAGTAACGTTATTTTAGTTTACTTTATCTTCTTTCTTTCTTTCCTTCCTTCCCTCCTTTAGACAACAAATCATCCCAAATTGAGTAGATGGACTTTGAGAGCAAGATTTATGATTTTTTCCCCCTTTTCCTCTTTTTGTGAGTGTGTATGTGTATGCTTCTGTGTGAGATTTTGTCTGTATAGCTTTGCTTCCACCATTTGTTGTAGGGTACTATCCGTCCATTTTTTTAATGTTTTCTTCTTAATAGTTATTTTTTACTTTAATAACTTTCTTTTATTTTATCTTACTTTATTTTACTTTATCTTCCTTCTTTCTTTTTTCCTTCCTTCCCTCCTTCCTTCTTCCCTCCCTCCCTCCCTCCCTCCCTCCCTCCTTTCTTCCTTTCTTTCTTTCTTTCTTTCCTTCTTTCTATTTCTACTAATTCTTTCTTTCTACTTTTTCTCCCTTTTATTCTGAGCCGTGTGGAAGAAAGGCTCTTGGTTCTGCAGCCAGTAGTCAGTGCTGTGCCTGTGAGGTGGGAGAGCCAACTTCAGGACACTGGTCCACAAGAGACCTCCCAGCTCCACATAATATCAAATGGCGAAAATGTCCCAGAAATCTCCATCTCAACACTAGCAGCCAGCTTCACCCAATGACCAACAAGCTACAGTGCTGCACACCCTATACCAAACAACTAGCAAGACAGGAACACAACCCCACCCATTAGCAGAGAGGCGGCCTAAAATCATAATAAGTTAACAGACACCCAGAAACACACCAACAGACGTGGACTTGCCCACCAGAAAGACAAGATCCAGCCTCATCCACCAGAACACAGGCACTAGTCCCCTCCACCAGGAAGCCTACATAGCCCACTGAACGAACCTAAGCCACTGGTGACAGACACCAAAAACAAAGGGAACTTCAAACCCGCAGCCTGCAAAAAGGAGACCCCAAACACAGTAAGATAAGCAAAATGAGAGGACAGAAAAACACACATCAGTTGAAGCAGCAAGATAAAAACGCACCAGACCTAACAAATGAAGAGGAAATATGATCTACCTGAAAAACAATTCCGAATAAGGATAGTAAAGATGATCCAAAATCTTAGAAATAGAATACAGAAAATACAAGAAACATTTAACAAGGACCTAGAAGAACTAAAGATGAAACAAGGAATGATGAACAACACAATAAATGAAATTAAAAATACTCTAGATGAGATCAATAGCAGAATAACTGAGGCAGAAGATGGGTAAGTGGCCTGGAAGATAAAATAGTGGAAATAACTACTGTAGAGCAGAATATAGAGAAAAGAATGAAAAGAACTGAGGACAGTCTCAGCGACCTCTGGGATGACATTAAACGCACCAACATTCGAATTATAGGGGTTCCAGAAGAAGAAGAGAAAAAGAGACGGACTGAGAAAATATTTGAAGAGATTATAGTTGAAAGCTTCCCTAATATGGGAAAAGAAATAGTTAATCAAGTCCAGGAAGCACAGAGAGTCCCATACAGGATAAATCCAAGGAGCAACACGCCAAGACACATATTAATAAAACTGTCAAAAATTAAATACAAAGAAAACATATTAAAAGCAGAAAGGGAAAAACAACAAATAACACACAAGGGAATCCCCATAAGGGTAACAGCTGATCTCTCAGCAGAAACCCTACAAGCCAGAAGGGAGTGGCAGGACATACTGAAAGTGATGAAGGAGAAAAACCTGCAACCAAGACTACGCTACCCAGCAAGGATCTCATTCAGATTTGATGGAGAAATTAAAACCTTTATGGACAAGCAAAACCTGAGAGTTCAGCACCACCAAACCAGCTTTTCAACAAATGCTAAAGGAACTTCTCTAGACAAGAAACACAAGAGAAGGAAAAGACCTATAATAACGAACCCAAAACAATTTAGTAAATGGGAATAGGAACATACATATCGATAATTACCTTAAATGTAAATGGATTAAATGCTCCCACCAAAAGACACAGATTAGCTGAATGTTTACAAAAACAAGACCCTTATATATGCTGTCTACAAGAGACCCACTTCAGACCTAGAGACACATACAGACTGAAAGTAAGGGATGGAAAAAGATATTCCATGCAAATGGAAACCAAAAAAAAGCTGGAGTAGCAATTCTCATATCAGACAAAATAGACTTTAAAATAAAGACTATTAGAAGAGACAAAGAAGGACACTACATAATGATCAAGGGATCAATCTAAGAAGATATAACAATTGTAAATATTTATGCACCCAACATAGGAGCACCTCAGTACATAAGGCAAATACTAACAGCCATAAAAGGGGAAATAGACAGTAACACATTCATAGCAGGGGACTTTAACACCCCATTTTCACTAATGGACAGATCATCCAAAATGAAAATAAATAAGGAAACACAATCTTTAAATGATACATTAAACAAGATGGACTTAATTGATATTTATAGGACACTCCATCCAAGAACAACAGAATACACATTTTTCTCAAGTGCTCATGAAACATTCTCCAGGATAGATCATATCTTGTGTAACAAATCAAGCCTTGGTAAATTTAAGAAAATTGAAATTGTATCAAGTATCTTTTCTGACCACAGCGCTATGAGACTAGATATCAATTACAGGAAAATATCTGTAAAAATACAAACACACAGGGGCTAAAAATACACGACTTACTAATGAAGTGATCACTGAAGAAATCAAACAGGAAATCAGAAAATACGTACAAACAAATGACAATGGAGTCACGATGACCCAAAACCTATGCGATGCAGCAAAAGCAGTTCTAAGAGGGAAGTTTATAGCAATACAGTCCTACCTTAAGAAACAGGAAACATCTCAAATAAACAACCTAACCTTGCACCTAAAGCAATTAGAGAAAGAAAAACAAAAAAAACCCAAAGTTAGCAGTAGGAAAGTAATCATAAAGATCAGATCAGAAATAAAAATAAATGAAGGAAACTATAGCAAAGATCAATAAACCTAAAAGCTGGTTCTTTGAGAAGATAAACAAAATTGATAAACCATTAGCCAGACTCTTCAGGAACAAAAAGGGAGAAGACTCAAATCAATAGAATTAGAAATGAAAAAGGAGAAGTAACAACTGACACTGCAGAATTACAAAAGATCAGGAGAGATTACTACAAGCAACCCTCTGCCAATAAAATGGACAAACTGGAAGAAATGGTCAAATTCTTAGAAATGCACAACCTGCCAAGACTGAATCAGGAAGAAATAGAAAATATGAACAGACAAATCACAAGCACTGAAATGGAAACTGTGATTAAAAATCTTCCAATAAACAAAAGCCCAGGGCAAGTTGGCTTCACAGGCGAATTCTATTAAAAATTTAGAGAAGAGCTAACACCTATCCTTATCAAACTCTTCCAAAATATAGCACAGGGAGGAGCACTCCCAAACTTATTCTACAAGGGCACCATCAGCCTGATACCAAAACCAGACAAGGATGACACAAAGAAAGAAAACTACAGGCCAATGTCACTGATGAACATAGATGCAAAAATCCTCAACAAAATACTAGCAAACAGAATCCAACAGCACATTAAACGGATCATACACCATGATCAAGTGGGGTTTATTCCAGGAATGCAAGGATTGTTCCTTATATGCAAATCAATCAACGTGATATACCATATTAACATATAGAAGGAGAAACACCATATGATCATCTCAATTGATGCAGAGAAAGCTTTCGACACAATTCAACACCCATTTATGATAAAAACCCTGCAGGAAGTAGACATAGAGTGAACTTTCCTCAACATAATAAAGGCCATATATGACAAACCCACATCCAACATCATCCTCAATGGTGAAAAACTGAAAGCATTTTCACTAAGATCAGGAACAAGACAAGGTTGCCCACTATCACCACTCTTATTCAACATAGTTTCAGAAGTTTTAGCCACAGCAATCAGAGAAGAAAAGGAAATAAAGGAATCCAAATCAGAAAAGAAGAAGTAAAGCTGTCACTGTTTGCAGATGACATGATACTATATATAGAGGATCCTAAAGATGCTACCAGAAAACTACTAGAGCTAATCAATGAATTTGGTAAAGTAGAACGATACAAAATTAATGCACAGAAATCTCTGGCATTCCTATATACTAATGATGAAAAATCTGAAAGTGAAATCAAGAAAACACTCCCATTTACCATTGCAACAAAAAGATTAAAATATCTAGGAATAAACCTACCTAAGGAGACAAAAGACCTGTTTGCAGAAAATTATAAGACACTGATGAAAGAAATTAAAAATGATACAAATAGATGGAGATGTATACCATGTTCTTGGATTGGAAGAATCAACGTTGTGAAAATGACTCTACTACCCAAAGCAATCTACAGATTCAATGCAATCCCTATCAAACTACCACTGGCATTTTTCACAGAACTAGAACAAAAAATTTCACAATTTGTATGGAAACACAAAAGACCCTGAATAGCCAAAGCAATCTTGAGAAAGATAAGCGGAGCTTGAGGAATCTGGCTCACTGACTTCAGACAATACTACAAAGCTACAGTAATCAAGACAGTATGGTACTGGCACAAAAACAGAAATGTAGATCAATGGAACAGGATAGAGAGCCCAGAGGTAAACCCTTGAACAGATGGTCACCTTATCTTTGATAAAGGAGGCAGGAATATACAGTGGAGAAAGGACAGCCTCTTCAATAAGTGGTGCTGGGAAAACTTGACAGGTACTTGTAAAAGTATGAGATTAGATCACTCCCTGGCACCATACACAAAAATAAGCTCAAAATGGATTAAAGACCTAAATATAAGGCCAGACACCATCAAACTCTTAGAGGAAAGCATAGGCAGAACACTCTATGACATAAATCACAGCAAGATCCTTTTTGACTCACTTCTTAGAGAAACAGAAATAAAAACAAAAATAAACAAATGGGACCTAATGAAACTACACAGCATTTGCACAGCAAAGGAAACCATAAACAAGACCAAAAGACAAGCCTCAGAATGGGAGAAAATATTTGCAAATGAAGCAACTGACAAAGGATTAATCTCCAAAGTTTATAAGCAGCTCATGCAGCTCAATAAAAAAAAAACAAACAACCCAATCCAAATATGGGCAGAAGATCTAAATAGGCATTTCTCCAAAGAATATATACAGACTGCCAGCAAACACATGAAAGAATGTTCAACATCATTAATCATTAAAGAAATGCAAATCAAAACTTCAATGAGATATCATCTCACACCTGTCAGAATGGCCATCATCAAAAATCTAGAAACAATAAATGCTGGAGAGGGTGTGGACACACTTGCGCTGCTGGTGCGAATGTGAATTGGTACAGCCACTATGAAGAACAGTATGGAGGTTCCTTGAAGAACTACAAACAGAACTACCATATGACCCAGCAATCCCACTACTGGGCATATACCCTGAGAAAACCATAATTCAAAAAGAGTCATGTACCAAAATGTTCATTGGAGCTCTATTTACAGTAGCCTGGAAATGGAAACAACCTAAGTGTCCATCATCAGATGAATGGATAAAGAAGATGTGGCACATATATGCAATGGAATATTACTCAGCCATAAAAAGAAACGAAATTGAGCTATTTGTAATGAGATGGATAGACCTAGAGTCTGTCATACAGAGTAAAGTAAGTCAGAAAAGACAAATACCGTATGCTAACACATATATATGGAATTTAAGAAAAAAAATGTCATGAAGAACCTAGGGGTAAGACAGGAATAAAGACACACACCTACTAGAGAATGGACTTGAGGATATGGGGAGGGGGAAGGGTAAGCTTTGACAAACGAGGGAGAGTCATGGGCATATATACACTACCCAACGTAAAGTAGATAGCTAGTGGGAAGCAGCCGCATAGCTCAGGGAGATTATCTCGGTGCTTTGTGACCACCTGGAGGGGTGGGATAGGGATGGTGGGAAGGAGGGAGACGCAAGAGGGAAGAGATATGGGAACGTATGTATATGCATAAGTGATTCACTTTGTTATAAAGCAGAAACTAACACACCATTGTAAAGTAATTATACTCCAATAAAGATGTAAAAAATTAAAATTAAAAAGAAGAATACAGGTCTATAGTCTTCCTATTGCTCAATTATGGTCCATATTTTAGAGAGTATCTGTAATAATGATAGAACTGTGGTTACTCTAAGAAACCTAATGCCATTTGTGTCAGGGGTATTTCATTGCTTTTCCCTGTCAGAGAAAGTAAATGAAGCCTGAAAAAGAGTCATGATTAATCGTATAGTGAGATAATATATGCTTGCATATGCCATTTCGATGCTGTGTTGGGGAATATTTTAGGTATGCTATGGATAGGCTGATGGGTATTTTTAAGTACATAAACTGTAAATCTATCAGATCATTTAACTTACATGAGAGAAAGAGGAGGAACAATGCTAGGTTTTTACATACAGAAACAATGTCAGTCTTATAAACATTCTTCTTTTGGCTGGTTAACAGTTTGTGGGTAGGCACAACCCTCGATTATTATTACCTGGGTACCTCAGGATCTGAAAGTACTGGCTAGAAGGAAGTGTACAGGAAGTAGGTAGAAAGATGTATGGAATAAACTATTTGATTGAAAAACAGGCAAAGGAAAAAGTTATCAGTAGTTTGAGAAAGAGGTCTTGGAAATTAGGTTATGTCTTGTTGAAAGCAATGGCAGAAACAGAGGATTTACTTGTTTGTGCCATTCTCATTCCAAAAAGGATTAGAGACAAAGTATCAATAGATAGGTTACTTATGCTGGTAATAGGGTTTTAGATCAAGGTGAATGGTGCGCGAGAATGGGGAGAACCTGGTTTTCTAACTGCAAAGTTTTTTTCTTAACTTGAGCTCTGGGCTTGCTGCCATCTTCCAGGGGGAACTTGTTCATCTCCTGATTGAAGAGTATATACTTGGGCAGTTCCGTGGGAGACTACATGATCTTTTCAATTCCTCTCTCTAGTGTTAATATCAAATGAGCATTTTCAATAATATTTACCAAGTCATTCCATTTAGGTTCCTGTATCCTAGTGAAAAATGTCATGTCTCAATAATAGTCTGTTACAGGTAAGCCTTTAAGCTTTTAGCATGTAATACGTTTTAATATCAGAGTTACTATATATATTAAGTAATATTTCACTTTAAAGCTCTAATCTAGACTAAAACTTGTACTTTTTTTTTAGGACAGCCAGTAGAGGGGACTTCATGTTTTCTGCGGATCGCTTGGTAGGTGGATGGAGGCTTTCCATTTTCATTTCACTGTTGTTCCTAGTGATACAATCGTAGTAGGCCAAGGGGCTTTTTTGTTCTAGAGCATTCTGGGGTCAAAAGAGATTGTACCAAGTAACCCACATCTTGCTAGACTTTGCAAGTGTTGTTTCTACTGTTGCATTAAAGCTCTGCCTCAGTCCCATTCACCTCAAAGCATTGTCCATGAACTAATTCTCTGTAGTTCTGAGGTACCACTTACTACCTTTCAGTGGATCTTGGTAACCTGATCCTGAGGCTTAAATGCCTCCTCTTAGGGCAGTGAAGTGAAGTAAATTAAATGGAAATCAAAGATGTAAAAGACCTAGTAGTTACCCTTGTGGGATCCATTGAATGCACAAAAACTAATACCTAGCTTGTAGTTTACATGGGGTTGGATATCTATTTTGCCTCTTCTTTTCTGTAGTATCCTCACACGTGAAATACTAAGTTGTACTGTCTATGCTCAGGGACTTGCTGTTAAGAATTGACCAAGCCCAATTCTGTTTAGCTAGTGTCATCTGAGAGGATCTCAGGCCAAATTGGGCTGTCTTGGGTAAGCCCTGTTTACTTCTTGTGTTTATATCTAAATTTGTTCAGTGCTTAGAATGAGGTTGACACATATTCTGCTGTGGTTATTAGTATTCATCTGTTCATGAAATATACATTGAACTCATGTGAGTCAGACACTGTGCTAGACTGTGTTGTGGGGGGAGGAGATACAGTGGTAAAGCATATAGCATGGTCCCTGATATTGTAGGGTTTACAATCTAAATACTGTTCTCAGTATTTAGTTTGGAAAAGAAAGAAAAGTGACTTATTAAGCTTATAGTTATAATCAGATAGTAGAAGATATATTATTAAAGGGAATGTGATGGTGTTGGTGGGGGGAGGCATGAAACTCTTTATTTACCTTTTCCCTAGGGAAATCTTTATTCCAAAAGAGTGTAGACAACTCCTGTTCCATTTTTGACTTTAAGTATTCTTGGTTCAAAGGCCACTTCTATTTGAGCTTCCAGGGCCAGTAATAATCCTTGGACTGCATCAAGATAAATGTAGTTGATATTCTTGGAGTGATAGGTTATTCTGTCTTTATGCTTTTATCAAACCAAAGGGACAGGTTCAAGGCAATTGTGTCAGTGGCTGCTGTGGGGAAAACAGAGGTCTTGGTGTTCACTGGTAGAAAATGATTGCTCTTTCTTTTGCTCTCCTTGTTCCATTTTTCTGGAGAACATAGGAAGTAAGTTCATGGTTATTGTAAAATGCTTGCCTGGAAGGGCAAGTATTATATCTTAGTCAAATGAGATAATAAGGACCCAGGGCATAATTCACCTCAGGGGATGGTAATTAGGACCTGTCTGTTCTCTGCAGTTGGATTTGAAGGTCCTGATATTGGGGGTGGGGGGTGTGGAGGGTCAGTTGTGATTGTGGTAGGGACAGGAGCTGTTGAGGTTTCTAGTGTTGAGGATTTCTAGTACACTGTCTCTTCTAGCACAAGGGTCCTGTTATAGTGGACATTAATTCTATCCTGAATTTGTCACGATTGGCTCTCCTGGCGCTCAGATCTTGAGTTCTTTATATTTTAGTCATCCTTCTTCTGGTTTTATATTCTCCTGTAAGGCTAGGACACACTAATTTCTGTCCCAGAGTTGCAGGAGATGGGCAGGAGGTAAGACTCTTTAGAGGAGTGTTACTAGGAGAACTAGGCTCTTCAAAGAAAATGATCCTCTTCTTCCCTTGTACTTTTTGCTCATAAGAAACATTAACCTCCACAGAAGGTGGTGGCTAGAGGTGAGTATGCACACACACACAGTATTCATGAGCTTCCTTGACCCCCTGGTGCTGCAGGTTGACAAAGTGCTGGCCCATTTAGCATTGATCATTTTAATGGCAGCAGGATGTTTTGTTGTGATAACAGAGCATGGGGCCTGACATTTCTCCCTGATGTTCCTGATTCTCAATCAGTAATGTAATATTGATTGGAGAAAATGTGCTTTGCAGACTCAGCACTGCCTTTTTGTAATGGGCTCTGGGTAGTCATAGAAATACCATAACCGGTGGGTTTTGGAGGCTATTCCTAGTAGTTGTGATGGATTCTTTCCTCTGTACCACATATTAAGATCATTAGGAGCCTTTTTTTTTTTTTAAGCTGGGAAGTCCCAATGCATTCGACTGGATCCTTCTTCAAGTTCAGTAAATTGGTTCAGCCCCATTCACTCATTTATTTCCTCCTAAGAAATTCAGGCTTTATTTTGCATTATGGTGGGCCTTTGTTAAAAAGTATCTGACTTGACAATTTCAGAGTACTAAACAAGGCAAAGAAGTTTCCAGTGAGCACTATTTCTAGAGTAGCCAGAAGTATATTACTTCCAAGTGTTCCTGCCATGACTCTTGGCACTTGCTGTAGTTTTGCATTTCTCATAGCCTGGACTGACTGAATGAGAATCAGAAAGCATACTTGAGCCTTTTAGTGGCAATCATGTGCCTAACCGAGGTTGGATACCTAGCAGCAAGCAGCCTGGCATTTGTTTCTATCTCTGTATCTAACACATGATAGGGGCCCCCTTCCTACTTCCATAAGCTAAATCCTTGCCTCGTATGTTACTGACTTTTTGCCTAGTTTTCAGCTCCTGAGGCTTACAGCTAACAGGAGATTCTTAGCAAGTTCTCAACTTATTCTTCTTTTGACTCTCTAGATCAGACTTGTTGTGGAAGAGGGATTGAATCAGCTACCATATAAAGAATGCATGGTGACCACTCCAACAGGTAACCAGGGCTGTTACTCTCATATTCGCCTCATAAAAATTCTGAGATAGAATTGGGGGAAAATGGAAAAAAAGCAGTCTGAGTAAATCAGTATGCAAAATGAGGAGTCTATGTGGAGCTGTTCTTTTAAACAACTTAATAAACTTGGAGACATTTAGCAAAGAAATTTATGTGGATGACCTTTTGTTAATGGCTTGCTGGTCAGTTCAAGTTAAAGGTTAATAAATATTCTTCAGCATGCAGGTGTTGCCTTTGATGATGGTACATTGGGACCAGAGCTAAGAATTGCTGGCAGCTTATCTTCACCTCTGTAGGGAAGCTTCTGGTGCTAACAAATGGGTGGGCTGGTTTGGCATTGAAACTCCAGGTAAAAGGATGAAAAGTGAAAAAAAAAAGGAAAACTAAAAATGATGAGGATTAGAGAAGGGGCTTTGTTCTGCTCTAATAGAAAGAAACCAAGGATCCCTATTTTAGGGATTTGAAATTCTGATTTGGTTCTTTAGTAAATAATGGAAGCTGTTATATCCAAAGGTTGATTTTATGAAAATTGGGGGCTGAATTTGCTGCATCATAATTGATACAAATTCAGGATGAGACCAAGGCATGAACATGTCTTGATAATTACTTCAACCTTTCTCTTCTGCTTTTTTTTTTTTTTTTTTTTTTTTGCGGTACGCGGGCCTCTCACTGTTGTGGCCTCTCCCGTTGCGGAGCACAGGCTCTGGATGCACAGGCTCACCGGCCATGGCTCACGGGTCCAGCCGCTCCGCGGCATGTGGGATCTTCCCGGACCGGGGCACGAACCCGTGTGCCCTGCATCGGCAGGCGGACTCTCAACCACTGCGCCACCAGGGAAGCCCTCTCTTCTGCTTTTTAATGCAGAATGGAGGCTCATAAAAAGGGACCGGAATGAGGAGGCTCTCTGCTGTGGCTCACAGTGGGGTCCCAGTTTGAATTGATGGGCTTTCTAGCATTCTTGGAGTACAATTCTTGTCTGAATTCAGTTTGAGGAACATGTATGTGAATATCATTCTATCATAAGGCCTGTTCCCTGTCGATGAAGTCTACCTCTCCCAATTATTCCCACAGGTTTTTTATGAGAATTAAAAAGTAAATATGAAAAATCATGGCTCTTCTTATTACTTTCACAGGGAACCTAAGATGTTATACAGTATGTCTGGACAAGAGTTGCTCTGTACCCATCTGCTTTAAAGCTTAGTTACTTTATTAAATAAGTAGGTCTCTCCAATGATGAAAGATAAATTCTTCGGTTTTATTCCCCAACAGGGTACAAGTATGAAGGAGTGAAATTTGAGAAGGGAAACTGTGGGGTCAGCATAATGAGAAGCGGTAGGTTTGCATACGTGTGACTTTGTCTCTGCGTGCATAGATGCAGTTGCTATTTTCCAGGAGAGAGGCGGTCTTGTCTGTCACAATTGCAGCCTTCCTTAGCTTAAATCTCACCACCTGTGTTGTCTATCCTCATGGTGCCTTGGAATCATAGCCTATGTGTCGCCGAGTTTGGCTAATTTTAACTGCAGAGCATCTTCCCTAGTGGCCTATCCCCATGGGCAAGCCAGCTTTGAAAGATTCAGAGGAGGGTGGGAGAACAAGAGGATGCAATGATGCTATCTATCTTGGAGAGAACAGGGCAGCTTGAATTTTGAGGGAATACAGCACAAATTCAGGCCTGCAGAACAACTAGAGAAAATCTTTGTTCTGTTTTTTTTAATTTCTTTTGTGAGGAACAGTCCTACCCTGTCAGGAACTGGACTGAATGGCTTGTTTAATATTTTTAGTTTTATATTTGATGGGTATGTGACTATGTAGGCAAAAGAACTTAACTGTGATTAACTCTAGGTATTTCCAATTGCTAGTCTTATAAATATTTGTGTTTGAGTCCAACCGATTATCCTTCTAAACCAACCTTTGTGCAGCAAAATCACATGCCTGTAATTAGGACCTATACCTGTTACATGGGGATGATTATTTCCATTCAGCAACTTAATTCCTTAATTATTCTTTGCACAGGATCCAGGGTATGGTAGAAGCCCCACTTGCTTGCATTGGAAGCAGATTTTTTTTTTTGCCATACCATGCAGCATGTGGGATCTTAGTTCCCCCACCACGGATCCAACCTGTGTCCCCTGCAGTGGCAGCATGGAGTCTTAACCACTGGACCACCAGGGAAGTCCCCGGATTTTTATTTCACATATAAACATTCCCTTTTCTTCTCTGGCTATGAAGTTCTGTTTGTGAACAATTGAATATCTCCAATAAAATAGGAGCTTTAAGCTCCCTTTTTTATAGAAGGTAGCTCTTAAGCAACGATAGGATTTTCAGGACAGTGGTGTTCAACCTTTTAAAACTGGTGAAGACAATGGAGATGGGCTTTTAAGGCACAATTTCTTCTGTTTTAGTCCAGCTTCTGCCCTAAAGGCAGCAGCATGGTCCTCGCACCCCTAGTGTATACAGGATGACCTTGGGGGTGATGCATAGACAGGGTGTTTTTAACCTTAATAGCTATTGGTTGATTTTCATACCTAATAGAAAGAAATTGTTTTTATATTTTCACTAGTGATATAAAGTTTCCTTTTAAAATAAATGTAAAAAAAACCAGTTAATTTAAAGAAAAATATTAAGTAAATAACCATACAAGTAGAATTTTGATGTGGCCTAAAATCTTGACGATGGTATGAAAATGGTTGACTTTTGGCAAACACTTCCTTAAAGGAATTCAGACTCAAAAATAGCTCTGTGTTCAGAAACCAAGGGTGTGGTGGTGGTGTTGGTTGTGATTCTCTAGGGGAGAGAGGGAACATATATTACTTTGTCACTGCTTGCCAATGAAGCCTCTGCCATTGAAGTCATTGCTGGGTCTAAGTGATATCTCTTGACGCCAGCTTAATCTAAATGGAGAGCCTTTGGTCTGTAGCCCCCATTCTTCCATAAATATTTATATTTTTGCCAGATGAAAGGAACACAGTTTCTTTAAAATAATAGGACTAAAATGTTCCTGATATTAGAAAAGTTCAAGGAGCAGCTTAATAAAACACTTTATTTACTGTAATCATGGAAGCACGACAGCTCTAAAACTTGCAAGCCAGCAATAAAACTACCGTATCCTAGTTTCATTGACCTGAATTAAGTATAAAATATGAGCGTATCCGAAGTAAAAGCTGTTAGCTTAAGAAGAATTGCTTCCATTTTGACAATGTCTTTATTTATTGTATTAATAACAGTCAAAAACTCTGCTTTGGCCTATTCTTGGACTTTCACTGTATCTCCTCCTAATCCCTCTTTCCTTCTTTTTTATTTCCTTCTTCAAGGTGAGGCAATGGAACAAGGTTTACGAGACTGCTGTCGATCCATACGAATTGGAAAGATCCTGATTCAGAGTGATGAGGAGACACAAAGAGCCAAAGTATATTATGCCAAGTTCCCCCCAGACATTTACAGGAGAAAAGTCCTTCTGATGTATCCGATTCTCAGTGAGTGGCTTGTGTTTAGTTTGTAACCTTTGGTTAGGGTTTAAATTCAACTTAGTGCCTGCCTTCTAGGTACCCTTATATAAAGGCGAAAACCGTTTCTAAATGTGTTTTTTGTTTTTCTCAAAAACCATTCTTTAGAAAACCATTTCTAAATGTGTTTTTTGTTTTGATTTGGAGTTGCCCTGGGCAGTTCTCTGGGGAATTCTTATTGTGTAATAAGAGAATACACATTAGTCAAACTTTATTAGCTCCAAAAACTTCTATCTTAAAATTAGCACATTGAAGCAAAGGATTTAATGAGGCAAAATATATAGAACACAGAAAATACATTGAAATATGTCCCTTCTCTAGCCTAATGAGTATAGCAATGATTTTCTCAAGGATTTATCCTCTTTGGAGGTAATTTTTTTTTTCCTATTCTAGTCTGTTTCCTAAGCTTACTCATATCCTGGGGTTAGGGGTGGTAGGTGGGTGTTATATTTGATGTCTCAAATACTGAACGAATTTAGGGCTTGTTGTGCATTTGAAAACTGAAAAGTATATGGGTTATGTCTGTTATTGAAAATAACATCATTGATAAAAAACAGGCACCTTCAAATGAAGCTTTGTCTTGTAGTATCTTTTTTTTTAACAACTTTATTGGAGTGTAATTCCTTTACAATGGTGTGTTAGTTTCTGCTTTATAACAGAGTGAATCAGCTATACATATACATATATCCCCATATCTCCTTCCTCTTGCATCTCCCTCCCACCCTCCCTATCCCACCCGTCTAGATGGTCACAAAGCACCGAGCTGATCTCTCTGGGCTATGCGGCTGCTTCTCACTGGCTGTCTGTTTTACAATTGGTAGTATATATTAGTCCATGCCACTCTCTCACTTCGTCCCAGCTTACCCTTCCCCCTCCCTGTGTCCTTAAGTCCATTCCCTACATCTGCGTCTTAATTCCTGTCCTGCCCCTAGGTTCTTAAAAACCCTTTTTTTTTTTTTAGATTCCATATATATGTGTTAGCATATGGTATTTGTTTTTCTCTTTCTGACTTACTTCATTGTATGACAGACTCTAGGTCCATCCACCTCACTACATATAACTCAATTTTGCTTCTTTTTATGGCTGAGTAATATTCCATTGTATATATGTGCCACATCTTTTTATTTTATTTTTTATTTATTTATCTATTTCTTACATCTTTATTGGAGTATAATTGCTTTACAATGGTGTGTTAGTTTCTGCTTTATAACAAAGTGAATCAGTTATACATATACATATGTTCCCATATCTCTTCCCTCTTGCGTCTCCCTCCCTCCCACCCTCCCTATCCCACCCCTCTAGGTTGTGCCACATCTTCTTTATCCATTCATCTGTTGATGGACACTTAGGTTGCTTCCATAGAAGCTGCAATGAACATTATGGTACATGACTCTTTTTGAACTATGGTTTTCTCAAGGTGTCTAGTAGTATCTTTTTTTTTTTAAATTAATTAATTTATTTATGGCTGTGTTGGGTCTTCATTTCCGTGCGAGGGCTTTCTCTAGTTGTGGCAAGCGGGGGCCACTCTTCATTGCGGTGCGCGGGCCTCTCACTATCGCTGCCTCTCGTTCTCTGCGGAGCACAGGCTCCAGATGCGCAGGCTCAGTAATTGTCGCTCATGGGCCCAGTTGCTCCACGGCATGTGGGATCTTCCCAGACCAGGGCTCGAATGTCCCCTGCATTGGCAGGCAGATTCTCAACCACTGCGCCACCAGGGAAGCCCTCTAGTAGTATCTTGTATTACATTACTAAACTGCCTTTACTTCAAAGAAACTCAAAGACATTTTGAGATGAATGTTAAAGTTGCCAATGCATTTGGTTGTCATTTTATTTCAGGCACTGGAAACACTGTAATTGAAGCTGTAAAGGTTCTCATAGAACATGGAGTTCAACCTAGTGTTATTATCCTACTCAGTCTGTTCTCCACTCCTCATGGTGAGTTCATGCTCTTGATGGTCATGGGGTGGTTAAGTGTACATCTGCCCAGCCTCTTATCCTGAGGAAAAGTTCATTTGCTTCCACATTAAATTCAAATTGAATTTTGGTAGTTATAACTTGTGTTTGTCATCTCTAAGCTTAGTGGTAATACTTTACACCATTCTACTGTTGTTCAAATTCAAATGGAGAAGTATGAACTAATTCCATTGAAGGGGATTGCAGTTGTTTTCATGGTGGCCCTGTTTGAGTAGAGCTTGCAAATGGCTGAAAGGTCACTATTTCTCCTGCCTCCCCACCTGAACCTGAAAACTGCTCTCAAACAGCAAGAAACTCGAGGTTCTAGCTAGCCCTGTGGTCTTACTGAAGTAAGCTTTGCAGTGTGAAGCAAAGATCAAAAGTTTGTAAAGTTAGACTTCTGCTCAAAGGGCACAGTGAAAGAACTTGTGTCCTCCATTTCCTGAGAGAGGTAAGCCTAATTTACGACCCTAGTTTTTTTTGCCATGTAATCTAAGACGATTGTGAAAGTATCCTAAGAAAATAATCATAAAGGCATGTAGAAATTCAGCATTTAGGATAGTCACTGTAAAGCTGTATTTCATGTAAGAGAAAATTTGAAAGTATATAAATGACTTACTTGGAAATGGTTAAATAAATATACAGTTGACCCTTGAACAACGTGGGTTTGAACTGCGTTGGTCCACTTATACGTGGATATTTTTCAATACTGAAAACTACAGTACTACACAGTCCATGGTTGGTTGAATTCATGTATGCAGAGGAACTGCAGATACAGAGGGTCAACTATAAGTTATATATGTGGATTAACCCCCATGTTGTTCAAGGGTCAACTGTATATTCAAAGAGTATAATATTATATAACTGTTAGATCATGTTTTTGAAAAAATATTTAATGACATCAAAGAATCTGGTAAATGTAAGAGCAGAATAAACAACAGCATTAGAATAGTATAAAATGTCATCGCCAAGTTTAGAGATGACTAATACAAATTATGACTATTATGACTACCAAAATCAGGCTTGGATTAAGATGGGACCTAATAAATCTTTCCTCAGCATGAAAGGCTAGACAGATGCACAATACTATTTCAATTTTCATTTTAAATCACATAATATTAATAGTGGTTGTCTTAGGGTGGTGGGATTCTAAGTGATTCATTTTCTTTTTTAAGCTTTTTTTTGTATTTTCCAAATGTTCTACAATGAATTTGTATTTGTTTCATAATCGAGAAGAAAGAGAAATATGTGGCTTCTAGTTAGGGCGTTTCCTCATTTCCAAAGGTTCCAAGTCTCAGCCAACCCTGAAGAGGCTACAGAGAAACCAGTTGGTATGGCTGCATTTAGTATGCCATTGATTATCTTGCTGTTTCATAATAAAAAATTACCTGTAGTTCAAATGTTGATGGTGCCAAAGGGTAATTTGCTTGGTTATCCATCCATATAACAGAGGTGGCATTGTAAACACTGAGATAACCAAATAATTATTGGGTTTTCTGTCTTTGGGAGTAGAAAAGTAACCGTGTTAGTTGTAATAGTATACATTAGAATAGTATACTAATTCTTTGACATTATAGATGAAAAAATCTTATTCCGTGGCAGCCTTGCTATGGCTTTTTAGTTTGACTGGCATCCTAGCTAGTCCCTTTCCTTTCTTCCTCCATCTCCTCCCCGCCCAAGCTAGAGTCATAACTTCTCAAAAGCTAGCTTTCTCTAACATAACAAAGAAGTCTTTGCACTTGTTTCAACAGTGTTCCAGTTGAGAAACCAGCATCTTATGTATGATCCTGTTTCCAGAAAGGACTGTATTCTCTGTATTCCAGCTGCCTTTAAAATAAAACAAAAAAAGACTCTTCAGGGGAAAAGTTGCTATAACTGAATATATTTTTCAAATCTTGGATAGAAAACAATTTGATTCTAAGAATTTATTAGTGAGTGGGTGGAAACATGGTCTGACTACTATCAAAACTTTTCAGATACAGACATTATATAAACTAAGAGATTAACCAAGTCTGACTATGTGTCCAAAGGTCATTGCTCTTGGTCTGTCAATATTAGACCTAGTGACTGATTATAAAATTACTGAATTCCAAGTAATGTTATCAAAAAATTCCACCATAATGACAATTCTCTTTTATTTTTTGAAGGTGCCAAATCAATCATTCAGGAGTTTCCAGAGATCACAATTTTAACTACTGAAGTTCATCCTGTTGCACCTACACATTTTGGACAGAAATACTTTGGAACAGACTAAGTTATTGAAGGAAAATTATTCTATTGTGTAATATTACAGTTATGAGTTTCTACCTGTTTGACTAATTCACTTGAGGAATGACATAGAAAATCATTTTAAAGATACTTTGTAATTTTTGGAAGTAGGTATATTAAAAGGAAATACTTGAGGTTTGTTTTTTTATTTAGCTATTTCTTGACCGTTGGCACCAAATTCAGCAATGAAGCACATGCAACTCTTCAAAAATATTTTAATAATGTTCTTATGCAAATTGCTGATCCATCAGTGCATTAAACTGTTCCCTAATTTATGAACCTCAGTTTAGAGGTTGCTTGCAGCCACAAATAAAACCCAAATGGGAGTCAGTTCATTGGCCCACTCTAGTTTGCATTTTGTTTAGTTTGCTTTTAGTTCTAGGGAGATTTCGTATATGTGGCTGTTGTCACCTTCCTCTATGCTTTACTTCCTAGTACAATACACACTGGTAACTTGGAGAGGATGAATAAAGAATGCCTCATATAATTTTACGTTTCCATTAGTGTCCTTACTCAGTTGGCAGATCCAGGGTATACAGTTAGCTCTTCGTTCAAGCCATTATGTTCTTCATGGCTCACTTCCTACCATGTGCATTGTTGGTAGGTGCCTTGTCAAGTGTAGTGCAGTGAAGACGATGGTGGGGCATTCCAGCAACTGGAAATGTAACACTAATTGCTCAGATTGAACCAGGGATGTCTGGATGTTGACAAGGGAGGGCTAAATACTGTTAATGCCATCAATGACCTAGAAATGAATTGGTGGTGATTTTTCTGAGGTGTGGGGGAATGGATGGTTTTTCCTGGGCGTATGACCAATAAGTAAATTAAAATGTTTCCTTTTTGTGTTTTCATACAAATTGTGAAATTTTTTGTTCTAGTTCTGTGAAAAATGCCAGTGGTAGTTTGACAGGGATTGCATTGAATCTGTAGATTGCTTTGGGTAGTAGAGTCATTTGCACAATGTTGATTCGTCCAATCCAAGAACATGGTATATCTCTCCATCTATTTGTATCATCTTTAATTTCTTTCATCAGTGTCTTATAATTTTCTGCATACAGGTCTTTTGTCTCCTTAGGTAGGTTTATTCCTAGATATTTTATTCTTTTTGTTGCAATGATCAATGGGAGTGTTTTCTTGATTTCACTTTCAGATTTTTCATCATTAGTGTATAGGAATGCCAGAGATTTCTGTGCATTAATTTTGTATCCTGCTACTTTACCAGATTCATTCATAGTAGTTTTCTGGTAGCATCTTTAGGATCCTCTATGTATAGTATCATGTCATCTGCAAACAGTGACAGCTTTACTTCTTCTTTTCCAATTTGGATTCCTTTTATTTCCTTTTCTTCTCTGATTGCTGTGGCTAAAAATTCCAAAACTATGTTGAATAAGAGTGGTGAGAGTGGGCAACCTTGTCTTGTTCCTGATCTTACTGGAAATGCTTTCAGTTTTTCACCATTGAGGACGATGTTGACTGTGGGTTTGTCATTTATGGCCTTTATTATGTTGAGGAAAGTTCCCTCTATGCCTGCTTTCTGGAGGGTTTGTATCATAAATGGGTGTTGAATTTTGTCAAAAGCTTTCTCTGCATCTATGGAGATGATCATATGGTTTTTCTCCTTCAATTTGTTAATATGGTGTATCACATTGATTAATTTGTGTATATTGAAGAATCCTTGCATTCCTGGAATAAACCCTACTTGATCATGGTGTATGATCATTTTAATGTGCTGATGGATTCTATTTGCTAGTATTTTGTTGAGGATTTTTGCATCTATGTTCATCAGTGATATTGGCCTGTAGTTTTCTTTCTTTGTGACATCCTTGTCTGGTTTTGGTATCAAGGTGATGGTGGCCTCGTAGAATGAGTTTGGGAGTGTTCCTCCCTGTGCTATATTTTGGAAGAGTTTGAGAAGGATAGGTGTTAGCTCTTCTCTAAATGTTTGATAGAATTCGCCTGTGAAGCCATCTGGTCCTGGGCTTTTGTTTGTTGGAAGATTTTTAATCACAGTTTCAATTTCAGTGCTTGTGATTTGTCTGTTTATATTTTCTGTTTCTTCCTGAATCAGTCTTGGCAGGTTGTGAAGTTCTAAGAATTTATCCATTTCTTCCAGATTGTACATTTTATTGGCAGAACTATCAAACTCTTAGAGGAAAACATAGGCAGAACACTCTATGACATAAATCACAGCAAGATCCTTTTTGACCCACCTCCTAGGGAAATGGAAATAAAACCAAAAATATACACATGGGACCTAATGAAATTTCAAAGCTTTTGCACAGCAAAGGAAACTAAACAAGACCAAAAGACAACCCTCAGAATGGGAGGAAATATTTGCAAATGAAGTAACTGGCAAAGATTAATCTTCAAAATTTATAAGCAGCTCATGCAGCTCAATAACAAAAAAACAAACAACCCAATCCAAAAATGGGCAGAAGAACTAAATAGACATTTCTCCAAAGAAGATATACAGACTGCCAACAAACACATGAAAGAATGCTCAACATCATTAATCATTAGAGAAATGCAAATCAAAACTACAATGAGATATCATCTCACACCAGTCAGAATGGCCATCATCAAAAAATCTAGAAACAATAAATGCTGGAGAGGGTGTGGAGAAAAGGGAACACTCTTGCACTGCTCGTGGGAATGTGAATTGGTACAGCCACTATAGAGAACAGTATGGAGGTTCCTTGAAAAACTACAAATAGAACTACCATATGACCCAGCAATCCCACTACTGGGCATATACCCTGAGAAAACCATAATTCAGAAAGAGTCATGTACCAAAATGTTCACTGCAGCTCTATTTACAATAGCACGGAGATGGAAACAACCTACGTGTCCATCATCGGATGAATGGATAAAGAAGATGTGGCACATATATACAATGGAATATTACTCAGCCATAAAAAGAAACGAAATTGAGCTATTTGTAATGAGGTGGATGGACCTAGAGTCTGTCATACAGAGTGAAGTAAGTCAGAAAGTGAAAGACAAATACCGTATGCTAACACATATATATGGAATTTAAGAAAAAAAATATCATGAAGAGCCTAGGGGTAAGACAGGAATAAAGACACAGACCTACTAGAGAATGGACTTGAGGATATGGGGAGGGGGAAGGGTAAGCTGTGACAAAGCGAGAGAGAGGCATGGACATATATATACACTACCAAATGTAAGGTAGATAGCTAGTGGGAAGCAGCCGCATATCACAGGGAGATCAGCTTGGTGCTTTGTGGCCGCCTGGAGGGGTGGGATAAGGAGGGTGGGAGGGAGGAAGATGCAAGAGGGAAGAGATATGGGAACATATGTATATGTATAACTGATTCACTTTGTTATCAAGCAGAAACTATCACACCATTGTAAAGCAATTATGCTTAATAAAGATGTAAAAAAAAATCTCCCACGTGAAAAAAAAAATAAATAAAATGCCTCATTTTTAAGTTGGATGTTTCTACTAGAGACTTTTAATTTGGAACTTAGTTCTTTTGCATGTTTGTCAATTGTAGATGTATTAAAATGGGAAAAAATACCATGATATTAAAAAAATCCCTAAGATTTATATGTGTTCATATTTAGGCTTCTGAAAGGAAGATAAATCATTTTAGGAAAGGATGTTCATGTTCTGAAACTTTCTTGTAAAACCCTGATCTCATTTTACATTGATATTAAAACATTTTAACAATGGTGGCTGGCTGTTTACTTGATTAATTATACTCCTATAGCCCCATAGGCAGCTCTTGTGGCCTTCTGTTTTTTTTTTAAAAAAAAAAAGCAGAAAAGAACAGAAGCCCGTTTCTTAGAATCAAAGCTGACAGAAGTCAGCAAAAATTCCGGGAAAGGAAGGAAAGCTGGTGTAGAATGGACTGCATTTTCCCTTTGGAGCCTAGAAGGACTTCACTATATTTTTCCCTTTATTTTTGAAGACTCATAATAAACTGAGATTAATTGATAGATTACCCATATTACAATTCTTCCAAGACAAATGTTGCTCTCATGTTCTTGTTGAAATTATCATCTGTATTTGTCAGTTAAGTATGTTGATACAATGTAGATTTTGTTTATTACTGATTAGCAGAAGCTCTAACTGAAACCCATTAAAACCAAGATCTTTATCTCCTTGTCCCAGGAAAGATGTGAGCCAGCAAATTTAGATAGAGACCAGATCTGCTTCAGGTTGATGCACTGAATTAGTTTGGAAAGGTGATGTCTACCACTGTAGGAATCAGTGCTTCTGAGTTAGTGCTTATATTAGGGTTTCAGTATTTTGTTTGAAGTGACTTTCCAGAACATTAGACAAATTCATATTCGAGTATAGGTATAAAATATTTCAAGCAAATTAATTTTATATTATCAGCCATTTAAATTTAATGTGTCTCTGTTCCTTTTCATCACTGAACATGATTGGGAATTGACTACATTTGGTTCCCACATAAACGGAATTCCTACTATAAGCAGTAGGAATTATTCAGTGGGGTCACATTTCCCACTGGTGATTGTCCTCTACCCCTCTGCAGATTTCAAGAGCAGTTGTAACTATGTCTTTTGAAGTTTGAATCTTTTTAGCAAATGAGGCATTATTTGTAGGGTTAACCAATTGCAGGACTCTTTTGAACCCATGAAATTTTCTAAATGACACAAAATTAGCAGTCTATTCAAAACTAGTTGTTTTTAATGACATGAACTTCACAACAGTATAAACTGTGTAGATTCCTTATTGAAGAAAGAAACCCTAACACAATAAAAACAAGAAGCAGTATACATGAGTGTTTATCAAAAGTTGAATGTGCATCAGAATCACCTGGAGGGCCACAGATGGCTGGGCCTCACACCTAGAGTTTGTGATTCAGTAGGTCTGGAGGAGGTCCCAAGGACTTGCATATCTAAGTTCCTAGGTGATACTGATGTTGCTGGTTGGGTGGCCACAACTTGATTTCAGACATTTCTTCTTATATAAGCATTTAATTATACAAATTTCCCTATAAATACTGGTTTGGTTATACCCCACAAATTTTGATATGTTGTGTTTTCATTTTTATTTGGGTCAAAATACTTTTTTCATTTCCCTTTTGATTCCTTCTTTGATCTAGGGCTATTTAGAAGTGTGCTATTTAATCTTCAAATATTTATTGGATTTTCTAGATTTCTTTTTGGTATTGATTCCTAATTTAATTCAGAGAATATACATCATATAATTTGAATCCTTTTCAATTTTAAATTTATTTGTCTTATGGCCCATAATATAGTCTCTCTTGGTAAATCTTCCCTGTGTGCTTTAAAAGTATGTGTATACTACTGTTGTTGGGTGGAGTGTTCTATAAATGTCAGTTAGCTCATGTTGATTGATGATGTTGTTCAGGTCTTTGATTTATTTACAAGTTTTCTGTTTATTCTATCAATTATTGAGAGGGGTGTTGAAATCGCTGACTTAAATTCTGGATTTGTCTGTTTCTCCTTTCAGTTCTATCAATTTTTCCTTCATGTATTTTGAAGCTCTGTTGTTAGGTGCATAAACTTTTAGGATTGCTATGTCCTCTTGATGGATTGATACTTTGTCATTATGAAATGTCTCCTTTTATCCCTAATAATATTCTTTGTTCTGAAATCTACTTTGGCTGCTGTAAATATAAACATTCCAGCTTTCTTTCGATAGTGTTAGTATGGTATTTGATTTTTTCATCTTTTTACTTTTAACCTATTGTGTTTTATGTTTATTCTGGATTTCCTGCAGGCAGCCTAGAGTTGGATCTTGCTTTTTCATCCAAGTCTCTTTTTTAATTGGGATGTTTAGATTATTTTAATTTAATGTGATTATTGATATGCTTGGTTTTTAAATCTACCATTTTGCTATTTGTCTTCTATTAGTCCCATTTGCTTTTTCCTCTTTTTCGACCTTCTTTAGATTAATTGAATATTTATGATTCCATTTTGTCTCTTTTAATGGCTTATTAGATATAATGCTTTGTTTTTTAGTGGTTCCTTTAGGGCTTATAGTATACATCTTTAACTTATCACAATCTATTTCACATTTCAGAACTTAAACAATATATTGTACTTCCATTCCCCCCTCCCCAGCCTTTGTGCTATTATTGTCATACATTTTACTTCTACATGTGTTACACTCCACAATTCATTGCTATTATATTTTGCTTTCAACAGTTATCTTTTAAAGAGATGTAAAAAGAAATAAGAAAAAAAAAGAAGTCGTTTTAATTTATCTATTTTGGGTGCTTTCTATTTCTTTGTGTAGATCCAGGTTTCCATCACATATTATTTTCCTTCTACCCAAAGGACTTCCTTTAACATTTCTTATAGTGCAGGTCTCCTAGTAAGAGATTCTTTCAGCTTTTGTGTGTATGAAAAAGTTTATTTCACCTCTGCTTTTGAAAGATATTTCTCCAGTGTGGAATTTTAGCTTGGCAGTTTTTTCTCTTTCAGTACCATAAAGATGTTGCTTCACTCTCTTTCTTGTCATGTTATTGATAGGTCTGCTGTTATTCTTCCATTTATGTTTAATGCAATTACTGATAAAGTAGGATTTACATCTGCCATTTTGCTATTTGTTTTCTATATGTCTTATATATCTATTTTGTCCCTCTGTTCCTCCATTACTGCTTTCTTTTATGTTAATTGGATATTTTCTAGTGTGCCTGTGTCAGATATCTTCAAGACCACTCTCAGGGCTCATTAGGACTCAGAATTCATTATAATTATGGTTATGATTTATTACAGCAAAAGAATATGAAGCACAATCAGCAAAGGGAAAGGCACATGGGGCAAAGTCTGGAGGAAATCACGTATAAGCTTCCAAGAGTCCTCTTCCAGTAGAACTGCACAGGATGCACTTAATTCCTCTATCTATAGATTGTAACATGTGTGAAGTGTAGTCTACCAGAGAAGTTCACTTGCTTAAGATTCCAGAGTTTTTACTGAGGTTTGGTCACATAGGTACCCAATACCTGCATGATTGATCACAGTTATCAAAACAGACCACCTTAAGGAAAGCAAGTGTTCACCATAAATTACATTATTTACAGACTATCTAAACATATTGATAGACTGTGTTTCAAACCTCCAAGTGTGCAAAAACACTTTTATGAGTTAAAATATTCTGAGAGCTCAATTCCTGGTAGTTGGACAAGGGCCATTTATGAAAACAGACTCTTAATGGGAATGTGCAGATTTTGAGCAACTTAGACCTGCTAAGTCAACTCTTTCTGCAAAATTCACCCTCTTGGCCTTTGGCTCTCTTACAGGAAAATGATTGTATTTTTCTGAGTACCTACATTTAGTTTAGCATTTATATTGATATAAAAGATGTAGTAATATATTAACATGAGTATGCCCAGCATGAAGGAGCCAGTGCAGGATAGGGATAGACATGAAGAAGCAACTAGTCCATCCTATAAAGCCATTATATAAATCTCCATATTTTTGTATTAATTTGTCTTTAGCCTATAGTTATTTGTACCTTATGATAAACTTGTGTAGAACTATTTAGCACATTAATTAACTGATGTTAACTACATCAGATTCCTCTTAACATCAACCATTTCCCATTGATTTCACATCCTGGCGAGGCTTTAATTCAGTTTCCCAATACATATACTTATCAATATATATATGAGATAATTGACTCTTAGGAGCAATGCCAATATTAAACTGTATCACACTATGGTTATAGTCCAGTTTTGTTTCATTCCACAGGCCAGTAAGAATCAAGAGAGGTACTTATTATACCTTCCCAGCATAACTGACCTTTGCTCGTTTACAAGGTGTTATTATGGATGGGTATTGTCGCAACTGGCCAGGATTGGGTTATTTCCAGGTTCTAAGTCACGTGTATTAATTTGCTAGTGTTGTCATAACAAAATATCATAGACTGAGTAGCTTAAACAACAGAATTTTATTTTCTCAGTTTTGGAGTCTAGAAGTCTAAGATGAAGGTGTTGGCAGGTTTAGTTTCTTCTGAGGACTCTCTTAGCTTGCAGATGGCTGTCTTCTCTGTCCTCACATGGTCTTTCCTCTGTGTGTACATATCCCTGGTCTCCCCTTGTGTGTCCTAATTTCCTCTTATAAGGATACCAGTCATATTAGATAAGGGCCTACCCTAATGGCCCTACTTTAACTTAATCACCCCCTTAAAGGCCTTGTCTCCTGTACAGTCACACTCAGAGTTACTGGGGGTTAAGGCTTCAACATATGATTTTGTCCCTAATAGGGAGACAAAGCTAGTCATCTTTTTGGCGTTTACATGATTTTACTGAGACTGTTTCCATTATGTGCTGTTGTGTAGCAGGGCCCATCTCTTTCCTATGGCAAGGACAAGAGTGTAATTCAGTATGGTTCTTACTCCTGCTGACTGCATTACAGGGTATATCTGATTTTGATCCATTCTTGGGATGAGGGCTAGCAGAGTTGCATCAATGCAAATTACTCTTTGCCCCTAGAGAACTTCCATACGTCTGAAGGTCCAAAAGTTTTCATAAGTGTGCCCTAGGTGAAGAGTCATTGCTCCATTGCTACTTAAGGCTGAATCTGTTTTAAAATAGTCAAGAGACCCTGTTGGGGATTAGGGTACAAGCCCTTTCCCAACATCAAGGCCTAGCATTGTCCAGCATTATTCATTGAATCTGCCTGGTTTAGTTCACTAAAGCCTCATCATCTTCCCAGGCTGATTCCCATTCTTTTCCTTTCTTCTGAAAGAGAATCCCTTCTAATTGGTCTGTCCTCACTAACACAACTTTTTCTTCTGATTGCCACTCATTAAAAGTGAATTGAGTTTGCCCTTTGATACTTAAACTGGCACCTATCTCTCCTACAGCTCTCTTCTATATCACGACCAATGTCTTCTATCTCATGGACCAATCTACCAGGCATGTTGTTGCCATTGCACACTAATTGCCTGATTTTGATTAGGATACATGTTTTGTACCCAAAAATGTTGGCTCCCCCATACTAAAGTTATATGTGTAGTAGTCACACCTAGATGCAATTTACTCTGAGTATGCCATAAAGGCCTCCCCGGGCCCTCCTTGTCTCAAGGTAGGGTCATTTCCTGTGGGGATACAAGCCTACCAGAACATTTTCATCAACTCAGTAAGAAACCCTGTATTCATTACAGAAAGTCCCCTACATACGAACAATTTCCGTTCCAAGAGCATTGTTCATAAGTCCAATTTGTTTGTATGTCCAACAAAGTTAGCTTAGGTACCCAACTAACACAATAGGCTGTATAGTACTGTACTGTAATAGGTTTATAATACTTTTTACACAAATAATACATAAACACAAAAAATAAAACCTTTTTAATCTTACAGTACAGTACCTTGAAAAGTACAGTAGTCCAGTACAACAGCTGGCATACAAGGGCAGGCATCGAGTGAACAGGCAAGAAGAGTTACTGACTGGAGGAGGGAGAGGAGGTGGGAGATGGTAGAGCTGAAGGATCCTCAGCAATAGGAGACGGAGGGCAAGCTGCAGTTTCACTCACACCTGATGTTGATGGCACAGGTTCTGGTTGCTTGCTGGATTCAATTCTATCTACCCTCTTGAATAAACGATCCAGTGATGTCTGGGTAGTAGCTCTTTTTTTCTCGTCATCCTGGGCTTGAAATAAAGATACTGTACTACTGTCCTCTATACAGTACTGTACAATAAAGTACACAAAAGCACAACCACTTGTAGAAGATGCACACATGTGACAACGTATGCCAGACATGTGAATTATGTGATTTGACATGCAAACATACGTTCACATCTTTGAAAGTTCGCAACTTGAAGGTTCGTATGTAGGGGACTTACTGTAGTAGTCACTCTCCATTTTCCCTCCATCAGTCCCTGGAAACCACTAATCTACTTCCTGTCTTTTTGGATTTGCCTATTCTGAACTTTGATATAAATGTAATCGTATAATATGTGATCCGTTTTCAGTTGATTTTCATGTATATTGTAAGGAAAGATTTCGACTTTATTCTTTTTTTTCTTTTTGGCTGAGCTGTGTGTGGCATGCAGGATCTTAGTTCCCCAACCAGGGATCAAACCTGCAGCCCCTGCAGTGGAAGCATGGAGTCTTAACCACTGGACTGCCAGGGAAGTTCCTGACTTCATTCTTTTGCATTTTGTAGTTATCCAGTTATCTCAGCACCATTTGTTAAAAAGTATTTATTCCCCACTGAATTGTCTTGGTACCCTGTCAAAAATTAATTGACCATAAATGTAAGAGTATACTTTTGGACTCTCAATTCTGTTTCATTGTTGTATATGTCTATCCTTATGTCAGTTTTGATTACTGTAATTTTTTAGTAAGTTTTGATATCAGGAAGTTTGAGTTCTTCTACTTTTTTCTTCTTTAGGATTATTTTGGCTTCTTGGAATCCCTTGCAATTCCTTATGAATTTTAAGATAAGCTTTTCCATTTCTGCAAAATAGGCCACTGAGATTTTGATATGGATTACATTGAATCTTCAGGTCACTTTGAGTAATGTTGACATCTTAACAATATTGTTTAACAATTCATGAACATGAGATCTTTCCGTTTATTTGTGTCTTTAATTTCTTTCAACAATGTTTTGTAGTTTTCATTGTACAAGTCTTGTACCTCCTTGGTTAAATTTATCCCTAAGTATTTTATTCATTTTGATACCACTGTAAATGGAATTGTTTTCTTAATTTCCTTTCAGAATGTTCATTGCTACTGTATAGGTATAGTAGTGATTTTCTGTGTTGATCTTTATTTTTTTCTTTAAAGTTTTTTGATGTGGACCATTTTAAAAGTCTTTATTGAATTTGTTACAATATTGCTTCTGTTTTTATGTCTTGGTGTTTTGGCCATGAGGCATGTGGGATCTTAGCTCCCTGACCAGAGATTAAACACGCACCCCATGCATTGGAAGGTGAAGTCTTAACCACTGGACCACCGGGGAAGTCCCTGAGTTGATCTTATATCCTGCAACTTTGCTGAATTTGTTTATTAGCACTAAAAGGTTTTTTTGTGTGTGTAACCTTTAGGATTTTCTATATATAAGATTATGTTATATGCATATGGAAATAATTTTACTTCTTCCTTTTCAATTTGAATGCCTTTTATTTTTATTTTATTTTATTTTTTAACATCTTTATTGGGGTATAATTGCTTTACAATGGTGTGTTAGTTTCTGCTTTATAACAAAGTGAATCAGTTATACATATACATATGTTCCCATATGTCTTCCCGCTTGCGTCTCCCTCCCTCCCACTCTCCCTATCCCACCCCTCCAGGCTGTCACAAAGCACCAAGCTAATATCCCTGTGTCATGCGGCTGCTTCCCACTAGCTATCTACCTTACTACGTTTGTTAGTGTGTATATATCCATGACTCTCTCTTGCCCTGTCAAAGCTCACCCTTCCCCCTCCCCATATCCTCAAGTCCGTTCTCCAGTAGGTCTGCGTCTTTATTCCTGTCTTACCCCTAGGTTCTTCATGACATTTTTTTCCCTTAAATTCCATATATATGTGTTAGCATACGGTATTTGTCTTTTTCTTTCTGACTTACTTCACTCTGTATGACAGACTCTAGGTCTATCCATCTCATTACAAATAGCTCAATTTCGTTTCGTTGTAAGGCTGAGTAATATTCCATTGTATATATGTGCCACATCTTCTTTATCCATTCATCTGATGATGGACACTTAGGTTGTTTCCATCTCCGGGCTATTGTAAATAGAGCTGCAGTGAACATTTTGGTACATGACTCTTTTTGAATTTTGGTTTCCTCACGGTATATGCCCAGTAGTGGGATTGCTGGGTCATATGGTAATTCTATTTGTAGTTTTTTAAGGAACCTCCATACTATTCTCCATAGTGGCTGAACCAATTCACATTCCCACCAGCAGTGCAAGAGTGTTCCCTTTTCTCCACACCCTCTCCAGCATTTATTGTTTCTAGATTTTTTGATGATGGCCATCCTGACTGGTGTGAGATGATATCTCATTGTAGTTTTGATTTGCATTTCTCTAATGATTAATGATGTTGAGCATTCTTTCATGTGTTTGTTGGCATTCTGTATATCTTCTTTGGAGAAATGTCTATTTAGGTCTTCTGCCCATTTTTGGATTGGGTTGTTTGTTTTTTTGTTATTGAGCTGCATGAGCTGCTTATAAACTTTGGAGATTAATCCTTTGTCAGTTGCTTCATTTGCAAATATTTTCTCCCATTCTGAGGGTTCTCTTTTGGTCTTGTTTATGGTTTCTTTTGCTGTGCAAAAGTTTTGAAGTTTCATTAGGTCCCATTTGTTTATTTTTGTTTTTATTTCCATGACTCTAGGAGGTGGGTCAGAAAGGATCTTGCTGTGATTTATGTCATAGAGTGTTCTGCCTATGTTTTCCTCTAAGAGTTTGATAGTTTCTGGCCTTACATTTAGGTCTTTAATCCATTTTGAGCTTATTTTTGTATATGGTGTTAGGGAGTGATCTAATCTCATACTTTTACATGTACCTGTCCAGTTTTCCCAGCACCATTTATTGAAGAGGCTGTCCTTTCTCCACTGTACATTCCTGCCTCCTTTATCAAAGATAAGGTGTCCATATGTGCGTGGGTTTATCTCTGGGCTTTCTATCCTGTTCCATTGATCTGTCTTTCTGTTTTTGTGCCAGTACCATACTGTCTTGATTACTGTAGCTTTGTAGTATAGTCTGAAGTCAGGGAGCCTGATTCCTCCAGCTCCTTTTTTCGTTCTCAACATTGCTTTGGCTATTCGGGGTCTTTTGTGTTTCCATACAAATTGCGAAATTTTTGTTCTAGTTCTGTGAAAAATGCCACTGGTAGTTTGATAGGGATTGCATTGAATCTGTAGATTGCTTTGGGTAGTAGAGTCATTTTCACAATGTTGATTCTTCCCATCCAAGAACATGGTATATCTCTCCATCTATTTGTATCATCTTTAATTTCTTTCATCGGTGTCTTATAATTTTCTGCATACAGGTCTTTTGTCTCCTTAGGTAGGTTTATTCCTAGATATTTTATTCTTTTTGTTGCAATGGTAAATGGGAGTGTTTTCTTGATTTCACTTTCAGATTTTTCATCATTAGTATATAGGAATGCCAGAGATTTCTGTGCATTAATTTTGTATCCTGCTACTTTACCAAATTAATTGATTAGCTCTAGTAGTTTTCTGGTAGCATCTTTAGGATTCTCTATGTATAGTATCATGTCATCTGCAAACAGTGACAGCTTTACTTCTTCTTTTCCGATTTGGATTCCTTTTCTTCTCTGATTGCTGTGGCTAAAACTTCCAAAACTATGTTGAATAAGAGTGGAGAGAATGGGCAACCTTGTCTTGTTCCTGATCTTAGTGGAAATGCTTTCAGTTTTTCACCATTGAGGATGATGTTTGCTGTGGGCTTGTCATATATGGCCTTTATTATGTTGAGGAAAGTTCCCTCTATGCCTACTTTCTGCAGGGTTTTTATCATAAATGGGTGTTGAATTTTGTCGAAAGCTTTCTCTGCATCTATTGAGATGATCATATGGTGTTTATTCTTCAATTTGTTAATATGGTTTGTCACATTGATAGATTTGCGTAGACTGAAGAATCCTTGCATTCCTGGGATAAACCCCACTTGATCATGGTGTATGATCCTTTTAATGTGCTGTTGGATTCTGTTTGCTAGTATTTTGTTGAGGATTTTTGCATCTATGTTCATCAGTGATATTGGCCTGTAGTTTTCTTTCTTTGTGACATCCTTGTCTGGTTTTGGTATCAAGGTGATGGTGGCCTCGTAGAAGGAATTTGGGAGTGTTCCTTCCTCTGCTATATTTTGGAAGAGTTTGAGAAGGATAGGTGTTAGCTCTTCTCTAAACGTTTGATAGAATTCACCTGTGAAGCCATCTGGTCCTGGGCTTTTGTTTGTTGGAAGATTTTTAATCACAGTTTCAATTTCAGTGCTTGTGATTGGTCTGTTCATATTTTCTATTTCTTCCTGATTCAGTCTTGGCAGGTTGTGCATTTCTAAGAATTTGTCCATTTCTTCCAGATTGTCCATTTTATTGGCATAGAGTTGCTTGTAGTAATCTCTCATGATTTTTTTTATTTCTGCAGTGTCAGTTGTTACTTCTCCTTTTTCATTTCTAATTCTATTGATTTGAGTCTTCTCCCTTTTTTTCTTGATGAGTCTGGCTAGTGGTTTATCTATTTTGTTTATCTTCTCAAAGAACCAGCTTTTAGTTTTATTGATCTTTGCTATTGTTTCCTTCATTTCTTTTTCATTTTTTTCTGATCTGATTTTTATGATTTCTTTCCTTCTGCTAACTTTGGGGTTTTTTTGTTCTTCTTTCTCTAATTGCTTGAGGTGCAAGGTTAGGTTGTTTATTCGAGATGTTTCCTGCTTCTTAAGGTGGGCTTGTATTCCTATAAACTTCCCCCTTAGAACTGCTTTTGCTGCATCCCATAGGTTTTGGGTCATTGTGTCTCCACTGTCATTTGTTTCTAGGTATTTTTTTATTTCCTGTTTGATTTCTTCAGTGATCACTTCATTATTAAGTAGTGTATTGTTTAGCCTCCATGTGTTTGTATTTTTTACAAATCTTTTCCTGTAATTGATATCTAGTCTCATGGCGTTGTGGTCAGAAAAGATACTTGATACAATTTCAATTTTCTTAAATTTACCAAGGCTTGATTTGTGACCCAAGATATGATCTATCCTGGAGAATGTTCCATGAGCACATGAGAAAAATGTGTATTCTGTTGTTCTTGGATGGAGTGTCCTATAAGTATCAATTAAGTCCGTCTTGTTTAATGTATCATTTAAAGCTTGTGTTTCCTTATTGATTTTCATTTTGGATGATCTGTCCATGGGTGAAAGTGGGGTGTTAAAGTCCCCTGCTTGAATGTGTTACTGTCGATCTCCCCTTTTATGGCTGTTAGTATTTGCCTTATGTATTGAGGTGCTCCTATGTTGGGTGCATAAATATTTACAATTGTTATATCTTCTTCTTGCATCGATCCCTTGATCATTATGTAGTGTCCTTCTTTGTCTCTTTTAATAGTCCTTATTTTAAAGTCTATTTTGTCTGATATGAGAATTGCTACTCCAGCTTTCTTTCGGTTTCCATTTGCATGGAATATCTTTTTCCATCCCCTTACTTTCAGTCTGTATGTGTCTCTAGGTCTGAAGTGGGTCTCTTGTAGACAGCATATATAAGGGTCTTGTTTTTGTATCCATTCAGCCAATCTGTGTCTTTTGGTGGGAGCATTTATTCCATTTACATTTAAGGTAATTATCAATATGTATGTTCCTATTCCCATTTTCTAAATTGTTTTGGGTTCGTTATTATAGGTCTTTTCCTTCTCTTGTGTTTCTTGTCTAGAGAAGTTCCTTTAGCATTTGTTGTAAAGCTGGTTTGGTGGTGCTGAACTCTCTCAGCTTTTGCTTGTCTGTAAAGGTTTTAATTTCTCCATCAAATCTGAATGAGATCCTTGCTGGGTAGAGTAGTCTTGGTTGCAGGTTTTTCTCCTTCATCACTTTCAAAATGTCCTGCCACTCCCTTCTGGCTTGTAGGGTTTTTGCTGAGAGATCAGCTGTTAACCTTATGGGGATTCCCTTGTGTGTTATTTGTTGTTTTTCCCTTGCTGCTTTTAATATGCTTTCTTTGTATTTAATTTTTGACCGTTTGATTAACATGTGTCTTGGCGTATTTATCCTGTATGGGACTCTCTGTGCTTCCTGGACTTGATTAACTATTTCCTTTCCCCTATTAGAGAAGTTTTCAACTATAATCTCTTCAAATATTTTGTCAGTCCCTTTCATTTTATCTTCTTCTTCTTGAACCCCTATAATTCGAATGTTGGTGCATTTAATGTTGTCCCAGAGGTCTCTGAGACTGTCCTCCGTTCTTTTCATTCTTTTTTCTTTATTCTGCTCTGCAGTAGTTATTTCCACTACTTTATCTTCCAGGTCACTTATCCGTTCTTCTGCCTCAGTTATTCTGCTATTGATCCCTTCTAGAGTATTTTTAATTTCATTTATTGCATTGTTCATCGTTGCTTGTTTCATGTTTGTTTCTTCTAGGTCCTTGTTAACTGTTTCTTGCATTTTGTCCATTCTATTTCCAAGATTTCGGATCATCCTTACTATCATTATTCTGAATTCTTTTTCAGGTAGACTGTCTATTTCCTCTTCATTTGTTAGGTGTGGTGCATTTTTATCTTGGTCCTTCATCTGCTGTGTGTTTTTTTGTCTTCTCATTTTGCTTATCTTACTGTGTTTGGGGTCTCCTTTTTGCAGGCTGCAGGTTCGTAGTTCCCGTTGTTTTTGATGTCTGTCTCCAGTGGCTAAGGTTGTTTCAGTGGGTTGTGTAGGCTTCCTGGTGGAGGGGACTAGTGCCTGTGTTGTGGTGGATGAGGCTGGATCTTGTCTCTCTAGTGGGCAGGTTCACGTCTGGTGGTGTGTTTTGGGGTGTCTGTGGCCTTATGATTTTAGGCCGCCTCTCTGCTAATGGGTGGGGTTGTGTTCCTGTTTTGCTAGTTGTTTGGCATAGGTTGTCCAGCACTGTGGCTTGCTGGTCGTTGAGTGAAGCTGGGTGCTGGTGTTAAGATGGAGGTCTCTGGGAGATTTCCGCCGTTTAATATTATGTGGAGCTGGGAGGTCTCTTGTTGACCAGTGTCCTGAAGTTGGCTCTCCTACCTCAGAGGCAGAGCCCTGACTCCTGGCTGGAGCACCAGGAGCCTTTCATCCACATGGCTCAGAATAAAAGGGAGAAAAAGTAGAGAGAATTAGTAGAAGTATGAGGAAAGAAAGAAGGAAAGGAGGAAAGGAAGGAAGGAAGAAAGAAGCAAAGAAAGAAAGAAAGGAGGGAGGATGGGAGGGAGGATGGGAGGGAGGAAGGAAGGAAGGATGTAAAGAAGGAAAAAAGAAAGAAAGAAGATACAGTAAAAATAAAATAAAGTATAATATAGTTATTGAATTAAAAAATATTTAGAAAAGAAAAAAAAAAGGGACAGATAGAACCTTAGGACAAATGTTGGAAGCAAAGCTATACAGAGAAAATCTTACACAGAAGCATACACATACACCCTCACAAAAAGAGGTAAAGGGGAAAAATCATAAATCTTGCTCTCAGAGACCACCTCCTCAATTTGGGGTGATTCTTTGTCTAAAGGAGGGAAGGAAGGAAGGAAAGAAACAAAGAAAGAATGAAGGTAAAGTATAATAAAGTTATTACAATTAAAATTAATTATTAAGAAAAAAAGTTTTTAAAAAAAACCATGGACGGATAGAGCCCTAGGACAAATGGTGGAAGCAAGATTATACAGACAAGATCTCACACAGAAGCATACACGTACACATTCACAAAAAGTGGAAAAGGGAAAAAAATCATAGATCTCGCTCCTAAAGTCCACCTCTTCAATTTGGGATCATTCCTTGTCTATTCAGGTATTCCACAGATGCAGGGTATATCAAGTTGATTGTGGAGCTTTAATCCGCTGCTTATGAGGCTGCTGGGAGAGTTTTCCCTTTCTCTGTTCTCACAGCTCACAGGAGCTCAGCTTTGGATTTGGCCCTGCCTCTGCGTGTAGGTCGCTGGAGGGCGTCTGTTTTTTGCTCAGACAGGACGGGGTTAAAGGAGCCGCTGATTTGGGGGCTCCGACTCACTCAGGCTGGGGGTGGAGGGGGGGGAGGGAGGGGCACTGCGTGTGGGGCGGGCCTCCGGCGGCAGAGGCCGGCGTGATGTTGCTCCAGCCTGAGGCCCGCCGTGCGTTCTCCCGAGGAAGTTGTCCCTGGATCCCGGGAACTTGGCAGTGGCGGGCTGCACAGACTCCGCGGAAGAGGGGTGTGGAGAGTGACCTGTGCTCGCACACAGGCCCCTTGGTGGCAGCAGCAGCAGCCTTAGCATCTCCCGCCCGTCTCTGGGGTCCGCGCTTTTAGCCGCGGCTTGCGCACGTCTCTGGGGTTCGTGCTTTTAGCCGCGGCTTAAGCCCGTCTCTGGGGTTCGCGCTTTTAGCCGCGGCTCGCGCCAGTCTCTGGAGTTCCTTTAAGCAGCGCTCTTAAACCCCTCTCCTCGCGCACCAGGAAACAAAGAGGGAAGAAAAAGTCTCTTGCCTCTTCAGCAGGTGCAGACTTTTCCCCGGACTCCCTCCCGGCTAGCCGTGGTGTGCTAATCCCTTCGGGCTATGTTCAAGCCGCCAACCCCAGTCCTCTCCCTGCGCTCCGTCTGAAACCGAAACCCGATCCTCAGCTCGCAGCCCCGCCCGCCCCGGAGGGTGAGCAGACAAGCCTCTTGGGCTGGTGAGTGCCAGTTGGCACCGATCCTCTGTGCGGGAATCTCCCCGCTTTGCCCTCCGCACCCCTGTTGCTGTGCTCTCCTCCACGGTCCCGAATCTCCCCCCTCCGCCTCCCGCAGTCTCCGCCCGCGAAGGGGCTTCCTAGTGTGTGGAAACTTTTCCTCCTTCACAGCTCCCTCCCACTGGTGCAGGTGCCGTCCTTATTCTTTTGTCTCTGTTTTTTCTTTTTTTCTTTTGCCCGACCCAGGTACGTGGGGAGTTTCTTGCCTTTTGGGAGGTCTGAGATCTTCTGCCAGCCTTCAGTAGGTGTTCTGTAGGAGTTGTTCCACGTGTAGATGTATTTCTGGTGTATCCGTGGGGAGGAAGGCAATCTCCGCGTCTTACTCTTCCACCATCTTCAAGCCGTCCTGAATGCCTTTTATTTCTTTTTTGCCAAATTCTTGTGGCTAGAATTTCCATTATAATGTTGAATAAAAGTGGTGAAAGCAGACATCTTTGTCTTGTTCCTGATCTTAGGGGGGGATAATTTCAGAATTTCATCATTGAGTATCATTATAAAATGTATACCTCTTCATCTCAACATGTTTTGTTTGAAGTCTATTTTGGCTGATAATAGTATACTCACTTCAGTTTTCTTAAGGTTGCTCTTTGCATGATATGTCTTTACTTTCAGCCTATTTTTATTTTTGAATCTAAACTGTCTCTCCTGTTTACAGCATGTAGTTGGATATTATTTTATCCATTCTGACAATCTCTGCCTTTTGATTGTATTGATTAATTCATTCACAGTTAATATTATTATCGATGTATCAATACTTGGGTTTATGTCTGCCATTTTACTTTTTCTTTTCTGTATGTCTTATATCTTTCTTGTTCCTCCGTTCTCCCTTCCCTACTTTCTTTTGCATTAAGTTTTATAATATTATACTTTAATTATTGTTCACTATATTTTTGTGTTATTTTCTTATTGGTTACTTTAGACTCCAGGGCTTACCATATACATCTCAACTTACCAGAATCTACTTTAGATTCACACTGAATTCCAATGACATATAGAAATGTTACTCCTGTATAGCTCTATTCCCTCTTCCCCCTCTTTGTGCTATTATTGTTATATATATTACATCTAAATGTAACAAACCCAACAGTTCATTTTTACAATTGTTACTTTGTATAATTTTATGTCTTAAAGAACCTAAGAAAGAATAAATATATAGTCACAGAGTTTGTTATATTAACCTTCCTATTTATCATTTCTTCTTTTCTCATTGTTTTGTATAGATTCAACTTACTATCTTGTATCATCTCCTTATTCTGATATGGCTTTGCTCCCCCCTACCTCCCTTGTGCTTCAATTGCCAAATATATAATATTATTATATGTTATAGGTCCAACAGTACATTGTATACAAATTGTTTTGTACAATTGCTTTTATCAGTTAAGAAAGGAAAAAATATGCATTTATACATTTATAATTATATTATGAATTTTAATTGTGTATATTTATATTACATATAATTATAATTACCTTTACTGGTACTCTGTGTGTGGGGGGATTTGAATTACTGTCTGAGGTCACTTGTTTTCATACCAAAGAACTTTCTTTCACATTTCTTACTAAGCAGGGCTGCTAGCAACATATTCTCTCTTTCTTGTTTGTCTAGGAATGTATTTATTTCTCTGTTTTTTATCATGGTAAAATATATATAACATAAAACATGCCATTTTAATCATTTTAAGTGCACTGACATTAATTATATTTACAGTGTTGTACAGCCAAGCCACTATTTCATTTTTTGTTATCCAAACAGAAACTCTAACCATTAAGCAATAATTCCCCATTCTCTCCCTCCAGACCCTGGTAACCTTATATCTTCTTTCTCTCTCTATGAATTTGCCTAATCTAGATATTTCATGTAAGTGAAATCATACAATATGTATCCTTTTGTGTCTGGCATAATTTTTCAAAGTTCATCCACATTTTAGCATGTGTCAGAACTTCATTCCTCTAAGGCTGAATGATATTCCACTGTATGTAAATAACAGTATCTGTTTATTCATTTATCTGATGATGGACACTTGGCTTGCTTCTACCTTTTGGCTATTGTGATACAGCTGCAGTGGGCATTAACATACAAGTATCTGTTTGAGTCCCTGTTTTCAATTTTTTGGACATACATGTAGGAGTGGAATTGCTGGATCATATGGTAATTCTATGTTTAGCTTTTTGTGGAGTTGGTAAACTTTTCACAGCAGCTGTACTATTTTACATTTTCAACAGCAATGTACAAGGGTTCCAATTTATCTACATCCTCGCTAACACTTGTAATTATATATATAATAGCCATCCTAATGGGTGTGAAGTGATATCTCATTGTAGTTTTGATTTGAATTTTCCTGATGACTGGATTTTGATCATCTTCTCTTGTGCTTATTGCCCATTTGTATATCTTCTTTGCAGAAATGTCTATTCTAGTTCTTTGCCCATTTTTAAATTGGGTTGTTTGTTTGCTATTCAGTTGTGGCAGTACTTATATAAACAATATTAAGCCCTTACCAGTTATATGATTTGCGAATATTTTCTCCTATTCTGTAGATAATATTTTTGCTTTTATTGTTAATATCTGTTGATGCACAAAAGCTTTTCAATTTGATGACATGCAACTTATGTAGTTTTGGTTATTGTTGCTTGTACTTTGGGTGTCATATCTAAGAATCCATTGCCAAATCCAAGGTCATGAATATTTCCCTCTATGTTTTCTTTTAAGAATTTTGTGGTTGTAGCTTTATGTTTAGGTCTTTGATCCATTTTGAGTTAACTTTTTTATATGGTTTGAGGTAAGTGTCCAACTTCATTCTTTTGCATGTGGATATCCAGTCATCCCAGTACCATCTGTTGAGAGGCTATTCTTTCCTCACTGAATGGACTTAGCACACTTATGAAAAATCAACCAATCATAGACATACGAGCTTATTTCTGGCCTCTCATTTCTATTGCACTGTCTATATGTCAGTCCTTATCCTAGCAGCACACTGTCACTGTTTTCATTACTATAACTTAGTAGTAAGGTTTGATATCAAGAAGTGTGAGTCTTTTTAATTTGTTCTTCTTTTTCAAGATTGTTTGGTTGTTTGGAGCCCTTTGCAATTCCATATGAATTTAAGGATCAACTTTTCCATATCTGCTAAATAGGCTGTTGGAATATTGATAGAAATTATATTAAATCTGTAGATTATTTTGAGTAGTATGAAGGTCTTGACAATGTTAAGTATTTCTGTCAATAAACGCTTGATGTCTCTTCATTTATTTAGGTTTTCTTTAATTTCTATCAGCACTGTTTTGTAGTTTTTTAGTGTACAGGACTTTCATCTCCTTGGTTAAATTTAGTCCTAGTTATTTTATTCTTTCAGATGTTATTATAAATGGAATTGCTTTATTTCTTTTCTCAGATTGTTAATTACTGATTTATAGAAACAAAACTGATTTGTGTGTATTGTTCTTGTACCCTACAACTTTGTTAAAATCATTTATTAGCTCTAGTAGCTTTCTTGCGGATTCCTTGTTGTTTTCCCTATATAGGATCATATCATCTGTAAATAGGGTAGTTTTACTTTTTACTTTCCAATTTGGGTGCCTTTTATTTTTTTCTCTTGTCTAATTGCTCTGGCTAGAATTTACAATACAATGTTGAATAACGGTGGCAAAAGTGGGAATACTTATCCCTGATCTTAGGGAGAAGGCTTTCAGTCTTTTTCCATTGAATATGAGGTTACTTTTGGGGTTTTCATTAGTGTCCTTTATAATATTGAGGAATTTCCTTTCTATTCTAATGTTCTGAGTGTTCTTTCATGAAAGTGTTAGATTTTGTCAAATGCCTTTCTGCATTAATTGAGATAATCATGTGTTTTTTTTCTTCGTTCTATCAATATAAGGTATTGATTGATTTTCTCATGTTAAACCACCCTTGCATTTCTGGAATAAATCCCACTTGGTCAGAGTGTATAATCCTTTTAATATGCTATTTGATTCAGTTTACCAGTATTTTGTCAAGGATGTTTCCATCTATAACCATAATGGATAATGGTATGTAATTTTCTTTCCTTATGATATTTTTATTTGGCTTTGGTATCAGAATAATACTGGCCTCATAGAATGAGATAGGAATTATCCCTTCCTTTTCAATTATTGGGAAGGGTTTGAGAAGGATTGGTGTTAATTCTTCTTTCAATGCTTGGTAGAATTCACCACTGAAACCACCTGTTCTAGGGCTTTTCTTTGTTAGAAGGTTTTGATTCAGTCTCCTTACTTGTCATAGGTGCTCAGGTTTTCTGTTTCTTTCTGAGTCAGTGTAAATAATTTGTGTGTTTCTAGGAATATGTCCATTTCATCTAGGTTATCTAATTAGTCGGTGTACAGTTCTTCATAGTAGTCTCTTATAATCCTTTTAATTTCTGTAAGGTTGATGGTAATGGCTCCCTTTCATTTCTTTATTTTATTCCAATTCTATTGATAAATAATTGATATGCATCACTCTATAAGTTTAAGGTGTACAGCATGATGGTTTAATTTACATATATTGTGAAATAATTATCACAATTGGTTTAGTGAACATATGTCATCTCATACAGATACAACAAAAGAAAAGAAAAAAATTCTCCTTGTGATGAAACTCTTAGAATCTATTCTCTTAACTTTCCTATATATCATACAGCAGTGTTAACTAGAGTCATCATGCTGTACATTACATCTCTAGTACTTATTTGTCTTAAACAGGAAGTTTGTACATTTTGACCGTTTTCCTCCAGTTCCCTATCCCTCACCCCAACCCCGCCTCTGGTGACTACAAATCTGATCTCATTTTCTATGAGTTGGGTGGGGTTTTGGGGAGTTTTGTTTTTGTTTTTTTAGATTCCACCTATAAGTGAAATCATACAGTATTTGTCTTTCTTGGCCTGACTTATTTCACACAGCATAATGTGTTCAAGGTCCATTCATGTTGTTGCAAATGGTAGGATTTCCTCATTTTTATGGCTGAATAATATAAACATATACATATGTATATATATATATATATATATATATATATATATATCTCACAACATTTTTATGCATTCATCCCTCGATGGACACTTAGGTTGTTTCCATATATTGACTACTGTAAATAATGCTGTAATGAACATCTGTGCATATATCTTTTCAAGGTAATGTTTTCGTTTTCTTTGCATATGAAACAAAATGAAATCGCTAGATCATATGGTAGTTCTATTTTTAATTTTTCGAGGAAAATCCATACAGTTTTCCATAGTAACTGCACAAATTTACATTCCCATCAATGAGCAGAATTCCCTTTTCTCCACATCATCTTCAACACTTGTTATTTTTAGTTAATATTTTTGATATAGCCATTCTAATAGAATGAGGTGATATTGCATTGTGCTTTTGATTTGCGTTTCAGTGATGAATAATAATGTAGAGCATATTTTCCTGTACCTGTTGCCAATTTGCATGTCTTCTTGGGAAAAATGCCTATGCAGACCTTCTGCCCATTTTTTTTTAAACTTCAAAACTCTCTTATAACCAAACTCATGCAGGGTTAGCCCTTTAACCCAGCTGACAGCAAAACAATGTCTCTAACAGGATCTAGGATGGAGGTGCACACCTAATGAAGAGAGTCTCTTATAAAAAGGATTAAAAATATATATATACGTATCTCCATAAGTGTTTTTTTGGGTTTTGGGGGGGGGCGTTTTGCGGTATGCGGGCATCTCACTGTTGTGGCCTCACCCGTTGCAGAACACAGGCTCCAGACGCGCAGGCTCAGCGGCCATGGCTCACGGGCCTAGCTGCTCCATGGCATGTGGGATCTTCCTGTACCAGGGCACGAACCCGCGTCCCCTGCATTGGCAGGCAGACTCTCAACCACTGCGCCACCAGGGAAGCCCCCATAAGTGTTTTTTGTAAAAGGCAAAATTCACCAGTGTTGCAGAAAAAAAAATCCCAAAGTGATTTCAAGTCCAACCCCTGCTCCCCAAATGAAAAAACAGCATTGGCAGTCTGTGTTGGCTCAAAAACCCCAACTCGAGATGCATCTAAGAGAAAATCATTTCTTTTTTCTTAAAAACAAAAAACCTCTCTCCTCCTTCCTTTTCAACCTCCACAGCTTATTCCAACAAACACCCAAAGAATAACAGTATACATAAGCCCCAGCTCATTTTCCCCAGTCTCTGCCTATCGGTGAAGGTTCACACCAAGGATGGTTCCTTAGCAATTTTTGCCTCTACTACAGTCAGGAAATCAATCCCTAAATTCTGGGAACTTGCAAAATGTCCTCAGGCTTCCTGAGGGCACCATGAAAGATCACGGGGACAGTGTACCTGACCAAGACTAGAATGCCAGGCTGCGCAAAGGGGGCCTTTCCAAATAAAAACACCCAACACTGTAAAACCTAAAGTCTAACCTACCATGTAAAAACAAGTAGCAGCTGGCTGTACCAAAAAGGTGCTTATCTCCCCACTTTGACCATAAAAGTAATAACAAAGGGAAGGAAAGTGCAGAGTATTTGACCTCATCTCCTTTCCAAGAACCTTGACTCATGGACATGCATATTCCAGGCCAGAGGTTCCAGGGTGATCTTTCTGTTTCTGGCTGGATAAAGCAAATCAAAAAGACAACCTACTAAACGGGAGAAAATATTTGCAAGTGATATGTCAGATAAGAGGTTAGTATCCAAAATAAATAAACAGCTCATACAACTCAATATCAAAAAACAAATAAACCTAGCAAAAATGGACAGAAGACCCGAATAGACATTTTTCCAAAGAAGACATACAGATGTTCAACAGGCACATGAAAAGATGTTCAACATGGCAAATCATCAGGGAAATACTAATCAAAACTACAATGAGGGCTTCCCTGGCGGCACAGTGGTTGAGAGTCCGCCTGCCTATGCAGGGGACACGGGTTTGTGCCCCGGTCCAGGAAGATCCCACATGCCGCAGAGTGGCTGGGCCCGTGAGCCATGGCCACTGAGCCTGTGCATCCGGAGCCTGTGCTCCGCAACGGGAGAGGCCACAACAGTGAGAGGCCCGCATACTGCAAAAAAAAAAAAAAAAAAATACAATGAGATATCACTTCACACCTGTCAGAATGGCTATCATCAAAAACAACACAAATAAGAAATGTTGGCAAGGGTGTGGAGAAAAGGGAACCCTTTGTTTGTGGGACATTGTTGGTGGGAATGTAAATTGGTGCATCCACTGTGGAAAAGAGTATGGTGGTTTCTCATAAATCTAAAAATAGAACTACCCTATATCTTTCAAATGGAGAATTACTCCATTGACATTCAAATTGATTGTTGATAGGTATGTACTTACTGCCATTTTGTTACCTGTGTTCTGTTTTTGTGTGTGTGTACTTTGTTCTTTTCTTTTTTTTTAAGTTTCTTCCCTTGTGTTTTTTTTTATTTAACTTTTATTTTATATTGGAGTATAGTTGATTTACAATATTGTGTTAGTTTCAGGTGTACAGCAAAGTAAATCAGTTATAAATATACATATATCCATTCTTTTTCAGGTTCTTTTCCCATATAGGTTATTATAGAATATTGAGTAGAGTTCCCTGTGCTATACAGTAGGTCCTTGTTGAGTATTTTATGGAGAGTAGTGTGTATATGTTAATCCCAAACTCCTAATTTACATTCACCCCCCACCTTTCCCCTTTGGTAACCATAAATTTGTTTTCAAAGTCTGTGAGTCTGTTTCTGTTTTGTAAATAAGTTAATTTGTATAATTTTTTAAGATTCCACATATAAGTGATATCATATGATATTTGTCTTTCTATATCTGACTTACTTCACTGAGTACGATTGTCTCTAAGTCCATTCATGTTGCTGCAAATGGCATTATTTCATTCTTTTTTATGGCTGAGTAATATTCCATTGTATATATGTGCCACATCTTCTTTATCCATTCATCTGTCGATGGACATTTAGGTTGCTTCCATGTCTTGGCTATTGTAAATAGTGCTGCAATGAACATTGGGGTGCATGTATCCTTTCTAATTATGATTTTCTCCAGATACATGCCCAGAAGTAGACTTGCTGAATCATATGGTAGTTCTATTTTAGTTTTTTAAGGAACCTCCATACTGTTCTTCATAGTGGTTGTACCAATTTACATTCTCAACAACAGTGTAGGAGGGTTCCCTCTCCAGCATTCATTGTTTGTAGACATTTTTTTTTTTGGGCCAAGTGGCACAGCTTGTGGAATCTTAGTTCCTTCCCCTGGGATTGAACACCTGCCCCATGCAGTGGAAGTGCAGCATCCTAACCACTGGACCACCAGGGAATTCCCTGCTTGTAGACTTTTTGATGATGTCCATTCTGACCAGTGTGAGGTGATACCTCATTGTAGTTTTGATTAGCATTTCTTTAATAATTTGTGATGTTGAGCATCCTTTCCTGTGCTTTTTGGCCATCTGTATGTCTTCTTTGGAGAAATGTCTATTTAGATCTTCTGCCCATTTTATGATTTGGTTGTTTTTTTGACCATAAAAGTAATATGGTTGTTTGGGTTTTTTTTGATATTGAGCTCCATGAGCTGTTTTTATATTTTGTAGATTAATCCCTTGTCAGTCACTGCTTTCACAAATATTTTCTCCCATTCTTTGGGTTGTTTTTTCATTTTGTTTATGATTTCTTTTGCTGTGCAAAAGCTTTTAAGTTTAATTAGTTCCCATTTGTTTATTTTTTTAAATTTTAATACTCTAGGAGATGGATCCAAAAAAATTATTGCTGTCATTTTATGTCAAAAGAGTATTCTGCTTTTGTTTTCCTCTAGGAGTTTTATAGTATCTGATCTTACATTTAGGTCTTTAATCCATTTTGAGTTTATTTTTGTGTATGGTATTAGAGAATGTTCTAACTTCATTCTTTTACATGTAATTGTCCAGTTTTCTTAGCACCACATATTGAAGAGAATGTCTTTTCTCCATTGTATATTCTTGCCCCCTTTGTTATAGATTAATTGTTCATAAGTGCATGGGTTTATTTCTGGGCCTTCTATCCTATTCCATTGATCAATGTGTCTGTTTTTGTGCCAGTACCATACTGTTTTGATTACTGTAGCTTTGTAGTATAGTCTGAGGTCAGACAGCATGATTCCTCCAGCTCTGTTTTTCTTTCTCAAGATTCGTTCTGCTATTCAGGGTCTTTTGTGTTTCCATACAAATTTTAAAATTATTTGTTTTAGTTCTGTGAAAAATGCCATTGGTAATTTGATAGGAATTGCACTGAATCTGTAGATTGCCTTAGGTATTATGGTCATTTTAACAACATTGATTCTACCAATCCAAGAACATGGTAGATCTTTTCATCTGTTTGTGCCATGTTCAATTTCTTTCATCAGCATCTTATAGTTTTTGGAGTACAGGTCTTTTGCTTCCTTAGGTAGGTTTATTCCTAGGTGTTTTATTCTTTTTGATGCAACAGTAAATGGGATTTTCCCCCTTAATTTCTCTTATATTGCATTGCTAGTGTGTAGAAATGAGGCAGATTTATTTATATTAATTTTGTATCCTGCAACGTTACCACATTCATTGATGAGCTCTAGTTTTCTTGTGGAATCTTTAGGATTTTCTATGTATGGTAGTATCATGTTATCTTTACTTCTTCTTTAACATTTTGGATTCCTTTTATTTCTTTCTCTTCTCTGATTACTGTCACTAGGACTTCCAAAAGTATGTTGAATAAAAGTGGTGAGAGTGTGCATCCTTGTCTTGATCCTGATCTTAGAGGGAATGTTTTCAGCTTTTCAGTGTTGATGATGTTAGCTGTGGGTTTGTAATAGATGTTGATAACCTGCAACAAAATACTAGCAAACCAAATCCAATAATACATTAAAAGAATCATACACCATGATCAAGTGCGATTTATGCCAGCAATGCAAGTATTTTTCAATATATGCCAATCAATCAAAGTGATATACTACATTAACAAATTGAAGAATAAAAACCAGATGATCCTCTCAATAGATGCAGAAAAAGATGTTGGTAAAATTCAAAATCCACTTATGATGAAAACTCTCCAGAAAGTGGGTGTAGAGGGAACATACCTTAACATATTGCCATTTAATTATTTTTTTCCAGTTGTTTTTGTAGTTCTCTGTTCATTTCTTCTTCTTTTTGTTTCTCCTATTGTAGTTTGATGACTTTTTTAATAGTGTGTGTGCATTCATTTCTTTTTGATTTCTGTCTCTGTTGTAGGTTTTTGACTTGTGGTTACCATGGGGTTCATCTATGTTGACCCATAATTATATCTAATTAGCTTAAACTGATAGTCATTTAAGTTCAAACACATACTAAAATATCTACATTTTTTACTCTCCTCCCCCACTTTTTGTATTTTTGGTATCATATTTTATATCTTCATGCTTATCCCTTTATAGTTTATTGTAGTTATAGTTGCTTTTACAATTTTTTTGTCTTTTAGTCTATGTGCTGGCTTATTTAAGTCATCTTTAATCTTTAATATACATTTGCCTTTCCTATTGGGATTTTCCATTTTCTATAGATTCTTCTTTTCCATTTGGAGAAGACCCTTACACATTTATTTTAGGGTAGGTTTATTATTGATGAATTCTTTTAGTTTTTGCTTCTCTGAGAAGTTCTTTATCTCTCCTTCTGTTCTAAATGGTAATCTTGTTAGCTAGTATCCTAGGTTGCAAGTTTTTGCTTTCAGCACTTTGAATATATCATGCCACTCCCTTTTGGTCTGCAAAGTTTTTGCAGAAAAATCAGCATATAGCCTTAAGAGGATTCCCTTGTATATGCTTTTTACTAGGAGTTTTATGGTTTCCAGCCTTACATTTAGGTCTTTATCCCATTTTGAGTTTATTTTTGTATATGTTGTGATGGAGTATTCTAATTCATTTTTTTTTACATGTAAGGTTTCCAGTTTTTCTAGCACCACTTATTGAAGAGACTATCTTTTCTCTGTTACATATTCTTGCCTCTTGTTAGATTAATTGACCATAAAAGTTTGCATTTATTTTTGGTCTGTCTATTGTGTTTCATTGACATATATGTCTCTTTTCATGTAGGTACCATATGGTTGTGATTACTGTAGCTTTGTAGTATAGTCTCAAGTCTGAGAGGGTTATATCTCTAGCAATGTTATTCCTTCTCAAGATTGTTTTGACTATTCAGGGTCTTTTGTGTTTCTATACAAATTTTAAAGCTATTTAAAGTTCTGGGGAAAATGCCATTTGTGTTTTGATAGGGATTACACTGAATCTGTAGGTTGCCTTGGGTATTATGGTCATTTTAACAATATTAATACTTCCAATCCATGAACACAGTATACCTTTCCATCTGTTCATTTCATCTTCAGTTACTATCATCTATGTCTTATAGCTTTCTGAGTACAGCCCTTTTACTTCCTTAGTTAGATTTATTCCTAGGTGTTTTATTCTTTTTGATGCAATGGTAAATGGGATTGTTTCTTTAATTTCTTTTTCTGATAGTTTGTTGTTAATTTATAGAAATTCAACAGATTTCTATATACTAAGTATCTTGAAACTGTACCAAATTCATTGATGAGTTCTAGTAGTTTTTGGTGGTTTCTTTAAGATTTTCTATGTATAGTATCATGTCATCTGCAAACAGTGACAGTTTTACTTCTTTCTTTATGATTTGAATTCATTTTATTTATTTTTCTTGTCTGATTGCTGTGGCTAGGACTTCCAATACTGTATTGAATAAAAATGGTGAGAGTGGGCATCATTGTCTTGTTCCTCATCTTCGAGGAAATGCTATCACCTATTCATCATTGAGTATGATTTTAGCTGTGGGTTTATCATATATGACGTGTATTAATTTGAGATATGTTCCCTCTATACCTACTTTGTGGAGAGTTTTTTTTTTATCATAAATGGAATTTGAAAATTGTCAAAAGCTTTTTCTGCATCTATTGAGATGATCACGTGATTTTTTTTTTTTTGGTACGTGGGCCTCTCACTGTTGTGGCCTCTCCCATTGCGGAGCACAGGCTCCGGACGCACAGGCTCAGCTGCCATGGCTCACAGGCCTAGCTGCTCTGTGGCATGTGGGATCTTCCTGGACAGGAGCACGAACCCGTGTCCCCAGCATTGGCAGGTGGACTCTCAACCACTGCACCACCAGGGAAGCCCGATCACATGATTTTTATTCTTCAAGTTTTTAATGCATTGTATAACATTGATTGATTTGTGGATATTGATCCATCCTTGCATCTGTGCAATAAATCCCACTTGATCATGGTATATGATCCTTTTGTTTTATTTTTGGGTTCAGTTTCCTAATATTTTGTTGAGGATTTTTGCATGTATGTTCATCAATGATATTGGCCTGTACTTTTCTTTTTTTGTGATATCTTTGTTTGGTTTTGGTATAAGAGTGATGCTAGCCTCACACAATGAGTTCAGAATGGTTAATTCCTCTGAAATTTTTTGGAATAGTTTGAAAAAGATAAGTGTTAAGTCTTCTCTAAATGTTCAGTAGAATTCACCTGTTAACCCATTAAGTCCTGGACATTTGTTTGTTGGGAGATTTTTTTAATTATTATTATTGATTCTATTTTATTTCTGGTGACCAATCTTATCATATTTTCAATTTCTTCCTGGTTCAGTCTTGGGAGATTTTATATTTCTAGTAATTTGTCCATTTCTTCTAGGTTGTCCATTTTAGTTGTGTGATTTACTGCCTTATTACATATGTGCCTTTACTAATATGCTTTTTCTCTCATAATCTTCATGTTTGTTGTTGTGGCCTTTTCTTTTTCACTTAGAGAAGTCCCATTAACATTTTTTGTAAAGCTGGTTTTGTGGTGCTAAACTCTTTTAGCTTTTGCTTGTCTGTAAAACTTTTGATCTCTTTATTAAATCTGAATGGAAGCCTTGCCAGGTAGAGTATTCTTGGTTGTAGGTTTTCCTCTTTCATCACTTTAAATATATCATGCCATTCCTTTCCGGCCTGCAGAGTTTCTGCTGAAAAGTCAACTGATAGCTTTATGGGAATTCCCTTGTATGCAGCTTGTTGCTTTTCCCTTGCTGCTTTTAATATTTTCTCTTTATTTTTAATTTTTGCCATTTTAATTACAGTGGGTCTTGGTGTGGTCGTCATTGGATTGATCCTCTTTGGAACTTTCTGTGTTTTTTGGGCCTTGATATCTGTTTCCATTTTCAGCCTAGGGAAATTTTCACTATTATGTTTTAAATTATGTTCTCTGCCTCTTCCTCTCTGTCTTCTTCTGGGACACCAGAATGCTAAAATTAGTAGGTTTGATGTTGTATCTGAGGTCTCAAACTCTCCTAATTTCCTTTTACTCTTTTGTCTTTTTTTGTTCAGCTTCAGTGATTTCCACTACTCTGTCTTCTGGCTTGCTGATCTGTTCTTCTGTATCACTGAATCTACTGTTCATTCCTTCTATTGTATTTTTCATTTCAGTTATTGTGTTATTCACATCTTTTTGGATCTTCTTTATATTTTCTAGCTCTTTGTTATACTTCTCCTCTGTTCTCCACAGTTCTTTGATCATCTTTACAGTTATTACCTTGAATTCTTTATCTTGTTGATTGCCTAGCTCCATTTCACTTAGTTCTTCTAGAGTTTTATTTTGTTTATTCAATTGGAACATGTTTCTCTGTCGTCTCCTTTTCCTTAATTTGCTGTTTTTAGTTCTATGTATATGATAGGTTGGTTACATTTCTTGACCTTGAGAAGTTGCCTTTTGTAGGAGACATTCTATGTGTTCCAATAGTTCATTCCCCTCTTGTCACAAAAGCTATAAGCTCTAGTGTACCCCCTCATTGGGCTGTGTGGGTCTTTCTGTTGTGGCTGGCTGACTACTGTGCATGGTCTGGTAGCGTGGTCGGCCCCTAGTCTGGTTGTTTGCCAGACCCTGATCTGTGCAGAGGCTGTTGGTTGCTGGTTGGTGAGGCTGAGTCACAAGGCAGCTGACTGCAGAATCCCAGTGAGTTCTGGGTCTAGTGCTGGCTCACTGGTGGGCAGAGCTGGGTTCTAGGATGTGTGGTTATGGGGCCAGTGTTCCTGGACCTATTGTTGGCCCACTGGTGTATGGAACTATTTCTTGACATGGCTGGCTGCATGTTCTTTGATGTCCCATAGGTGGTGCTGGCCTGCTGCTGAGTGGGGCCAGGGTCTGGAGGTTCCCAGGGCTGGTTCCAGCCTGGTTATGTGCTAGTTGTGTTCTGACAAGGCAGGCTGCAGGGCTGCAGTTGTCCTGGGGCTTATGTCCAGGCTGGTGTGCATGGCCAGTGTCTAAGAGATCATTGTGGGTGAAGCTGGTTTTTAGGTTGGTAGGATCTGGTAGTTGGGCTGGGTCCTGCCATGGCAGGCTGTGGTGCTGCAGTTGTCATGGGGCTTTTGTCCACCTGCTGCTGGGCTGGTGCCTACCCACTGGTGGGTGAGGCTGGTCCTGAGGTTACAGCTGGCTCACCAGTAGGTGGGGTCAAGTTCTAGGAGATCCTGTGGCTGGTGTCTGCTCACTGGTCGGTAGAGCTTGTCCTGTGGTCTCTGGCTGCTGGTCTCTAGGGGTCCTGGTTCTAGTATCTGTGCACTGGTGTATGGTGCTATGTCCTAGGTCCTCTGGTAGATAGGACTGTATCCAGGGCGTCTGTATCCTCAGGGGTTATTAAGGCACCCTGCTTGCTAGTAGGTGGAGCTGTGTCCCTGCACAGCTATTTGCTTGACCTGAGGCATCCCAGTACTGGTGCCAACAAGCTGGAGGGTGGGGTTGGGTCCCTGTACACATAACTGGAGGGAGGTTTTCAAAATGGCACTTGCGAGCACCTGTGTCCATGTGGTAGGATGAGCTCTGCAAAATGGCTGCCACCAGTGTCTGTGTCCCCAGGGTGAGCTGCAGTTGCTTCTTGCCTCTCTGGGAGTCTCTCCAAGATAAGCAGGTGGGTCTGACATAGATTACTTTCAAATTACTGCTTCTGCCCTGGGTCCAAGTGTGTGAGATTTTTGTGTGCCCTTTAAGAGTGGAGTCTATTTCCCACAGCCCTCTCAGCCTCCCAGAAGAAAGCTGTGCTGGCCTTCAAATCCAAATGTTCTGGGGGCTCATCTTCCCAGCACAGGACCCCTGAGCTGGGAAGCCTAATGTGGAGCTTTTTTCCCCTCACTTAGTGGGGAGAACCTCTGCAATTATAATTATCCTCCCATTTGTGGTTTGCCCACCCAGAGGTGTGGGTCTTGACTATACTGCATCTTTGTCCCTCCTACCTGTCTTGTGGTTCTTTTTTATATCTTTAATTGTAGAAGATCTTTTCTGGTAGATTCTTATTTTTCTGTTCAATAGTTGCTCTATAAGCAGTTGTAATTTTGGTGTGCCCATGAGAGGAGGTGAGCTCAGAGTCTTCCTACTCTGACATCTTTCAACAATCTTGATGATCATATGATTTTATCCTTGATTTTGTTAATGTAGTGTATCACATTGACTGATTTGTGAATGCTGAACCATTCTTGCATCCTTGGAATAAATCCCACTTCATCATGGTGTATGATCCTTTTAATGTATTGTTGGATTCAATTTGCTACTATTTTATTGAGGATTTTTGCATCTAAGTTCATCAGGGATATTGGCTTGTAATTTTCTTTTCTTGTGGTATCTTTGTCACTTGGTTTTATTATGGTAGTCCTGGACTTATAAAATGAATTTGGAAGAGGTCCCTTGTCTTCAGTTTTTCCAAGTGTTTGAGAAGGATTGGTAGTAATTCTACTCTTAATGTTTGGTAGAATTTAGCAGTGAAGCTGTCTGGTCCTGGACTTTTGTTTCTTGCATGTTTTTAAAATTTATTTGCTTTATTTATTTATTTTTGGCTGCATTGGATCTCCTTTTCAGTGCACAGGCTTCTCACTGCAGTGGCTTCTATTGTTGCAGAGCACAGGCTATAGGCACGCGGACTTCAGTAGTTGTGGCTCACAGGCTCTGGAGTGCAGGCTCGGTAGTTGTGGTGTGTGGGCTTTGTTGCTCCACGGCATGTGGGATCTTCCCAGAGCAAGGATCGAACCTGTGTCCCCTGCATTGGCAGGTGGATTCTCAACCAACGTGCCACCAGGGAAGCCCCTCTTGGAATGTTTTAGATTACTGATTCAATCTCCTTAGTAGTAATCAATCTGTTCAGATTTTCTGCTTCTTTTTTTAAAAAATAAATTTATTTATTTATTTATGGCTGCATTGGGTCTTCGTTGCTGCACATGGGCTTTCTCTAGCTGTGGAGAGCAGGGGCTACTCTTTGTTGTGGTTCACAGGCTTCTCATTGTGGTGGCTTCTCTTGTTGCGGAGCATGGGCTCTAGGCACGTGGGCTTTAGTAGTTGTGGCACGCGGGCTCAGTAGTTGTGGCTTGCAGGCTCTAGAGCACAGGCTCAGTAGTTGTGGTGCATGGGCTTAGTTGCTCCATGGCATGTGGGATCGTCCCAGACCAGGGATTTAACCCATGTCCCCTGCATTGGCAGACGGATTCTTAACCACTCCGCCACCAGGGAAGTCCAGATTTTCTGTTTCTTTATGATTCAGTCTTGGTAGGTTGTATGTTTCTAGGAATCTATTCATTTCCTCTGTATTGTCTAATTTGTTGACATATAATTGTTCATAGTAATGATTCTCTGATTTCTCTGATATCAGTTGTAGCATTCTCTTTCATTTTTTATTTTATTTATTTGAGTCCTCTGATTTTTTTCTTGGTGAGCCTCACTAAAGTTTTGCCAATTTTCTTTATCTTTTTAAATAATGAACTCTTAGTTTTACTGATATTTTCTATTGTCTTTTTAGTCTCTATTATTTATGCTCTAATCTTTGTTATTTCCTTCCTTCTACTAACTTTGAGCTCAGTTTGTTCTTTTTCTAGGGGTAGGGTCCTGGGTTGTTTATTTGAGATTTTTCTTACTTCTTAATTTAGTTGATAATCGGTATAAACTTACCTCTTAGAACTGTTTTTCCTGCATTCAATATGTTCTGCTATGTTGTGTTTCCATTTTCCTTTTTCCCAAAAAAACTTTAAAATTTCCCCTTTAATGTTTTCTTTAATTCATTGGTTGTTAAGGAGAGTTTGCTTAAATTCTAGGTGTTTATGAATTTTCCAGTTTTCCTCTTGTTATTAATTTCTAGTTTCATGCCATTGTGGTCAGAGAAGGTATTTAGTATGATTTCAAACTTCTTGAATTTGCTAAGATTTATTTTGTGGCCTAACGTGTGGTCTATCCTAGAAAATGTTCCATGTGTGCTTGAGAACAACATGTATTCTGCTGTTGTTGGATAGAATGTATATATCTGTTAGGTTCATTTGATCTACAGTGTCATTCAGATCTACTGTTTATTAATTCTCTTTCTGGATGATCTACCCATTGTTGAGAGTGGGATATCAAAGTCCTCAACTCCTCATATTGCTGTTTATTTCTCATTTTACCTCTGTTAGTTTTTACTTAATATGTTTAGGTGCTCTGATGCTGGGCACATAGATATTACACTTGTTATATCGTCTTAATGGATTGACCCTTTTATGTTTATATAATGACTTTCTTTGTCTTTTTTAATTACTAGTTTTAATTTAAAGTATTTTGTCTGATGTATTATAGATACCCCAAGTTTTTCTTGTTGTTGTTACTATTTGCTTGAACATATCTTTCTCCATTCCCCTACTCTCAGTCTATTTGTGTTTTTAAGGCCAAAATGAGTCTCTTGTAGGTAGCCTGTTGTTAGATCTTATATTTTATCCATTCATTCATTCTGTGTCATTTGATTGGAGAATTTAATTCATTTACATTTAAAGTAATTATTCATAAGGACTTAGTACTGTCATTTTGTTAATTGTTTTCTGGCTCTTTTGTAGATCCATTGTCCCTTGTTTCTTATCCTGCTATCTTTTTTTTGTTTTTATGTCTTTTGGTATCAGTGTGCTTTGACTTCTTTATTATATTTTTGTGTGCAATTGCTTCAGGTTTTTCCCTTGTGGTTACCATGAGGCTTATGAAAAATATCTTAAAATTATAACATCTTATTTTAAGCTGATAACAACTTTACTGCAATAGCATTCCCAAACTTTGCATTTCTACTTCTCCTCCCATTCACATTTTAGTTTATTACTGTTACAATTTCCATATTTCTATATTGTGTAACTAATAACAGGTTATTGTAGTTAAGCTTATTTTTCCTTATTTTCCTGTCAGGGAGGGGGAGGATGTGTGCTACTGGCTGAGAACAGCTGGATAGGACTTCTGGCTTGTTTCCCTACCCCAGTGAGGATGAGCTCCTCAGTTGCCTAGATTCTCTGATCAGGCTTACTAGGTGGTCAGGACTGGGTACTATATTCAGTAGTAGATGGGGCTATGAATTACGTTCTCTCCCCTAGCAGGGCAGCATTATGGGATCCAGGGCCTGTATGGCTCACTAGGAACCCAAATCAGACAATAGTGTACACTGAATTCCCTGGTTAGGTATGGCCACCAGTTTTGCTCTGCATACAGGGAAAACCAGGGATGTGCTCTCTGTTCAAGTGCCACTGTAAGCAGGGCTATTGGTTGGGTTATGCAGCCTCGCATGCACTCTGGCTAGGTTCCCTGTTCAGGCAGACTGAAAGCTGTATTCAGTACTGATTAGGGCTATGAATTAGTTTCCCTGTCCAGGTGCAATGGAAGAAGCAGCTCTAAATCTGGTAAAATTCTTTTTTTGCCTTAAGCTAACCCATGACCCAAGTTCACTGGCTGAAGAAGTCCACTGGCTTTTCCCTGGAGATTATTGGCTGTGCCTGCCCATATCCTGGCTTGAGTGTTGCTGGCTTAAACAGATTCCAGGTATTCTCACCATTCCTTCTCATAAGATGGAGCTAGGAGACGCTCTCTAGAGTGGGTGGGACCATGTCTCAGTTCTCCTGCCTGGGCAGGATGGGGAGGAGCTACTCTAGACCTCTCCCAATTTTTCCCAAACAGATTTTCTTGTCAGGAGGGTCTGAGAGCTACCTTCAACCTTGGCTAATTAATGAATTAATCCCCTTGCCTGGGCATAGCAGGGGAACCCACCACACCCAGTACTGGCTTTCTTCTGAGGACAATCAGTTCTGCCTACCCACCTCTTGGTACCCAGCTTCCAGGTACTCTCACCAGCCCCTCTGGCCAGAAGGGGCTGGAAGACACAGTCCCCAGTGGGTGGGGCTGACTCAGCTCCTGGTATGGGTGTGGGAAAACCAGCCTCTAGTGCTGGCAAAATTCCTTATTTGAAAAACTGAGTCAGACAGATCTGCACCACAATGAGTTCCTTGAGTGCACCATCTTGGTTCTGCAGATAAGCAAAGCCACTGGTTGAGATTACCACTCGAGCACTGCTGGTATGAACTCGGTTTGCCAATGCCTGTGTGCTGGTTGTTGTAAGCCCCTCCCCCTTCTTTGTAACAGTCAGATTCCCAGTGGTTGAGCCCTGCAGGCTCCCCTGCAGTCCCCATGAGGCAAGACTAGAATAGGGGCCACAATGCTGGGGGTGTTTGTTGTCCTCCCTGGACTCTTTTCCCACTGGAAGAACTGGAGGCTCAGTGGAGACCCCTCCATGTGGTGCTGCACTGGCTTGGGGTATGGGCAATGTGGTTTTGTGTATAGCTGCTTCCCTTACCCTTCTAATGCAGTCTGTCTTGGTCTCTGTAGTGCAGGTAGCTGTTTTGGCCTCACCCGTGTGTTCTAGGATTATTTCAGTGGTGTCTTATTCATGAATAGTTGGTAGTTGTTCTTCTTGTGAGAGAGAGTAAAGTGACAAATAATCTATGTCACCATCTTGGTGACATCACTCCTCATTTTTTATTTTAGTTGTTGGTGTATTCTCTTTTTTTCTCCCTCATTCTAGCTAGTTTTATCAATATTGTTGTCTTCAAAGTCTCAATTTTAGATATCTGTGATTCTATTGTCTTTCTCTTCTCCAGTCTTTATGATTTTCTTCTGTTCTGTGTTGAGTTTGCTCTATTTTTTTTAGTTCCTCCAGGTATAAAATTAGGCTATTGCTTCAAGATCTTTCTTTCTTAATGTAAGCATGTATAGCTATAACTTTCCCTCTAACCACTGCCTTTGCTGCATCCTGTAACTTTTGGTCTGTGTTTTATTTTTCTTTTATCTCTAAGTATTATCTAATTTCTCTCATTATTTCTTCTTTGGGTATGCTGTTTAATTTTTACATATTTGTGAATTTTCCATTTTCCTCCTGTTTTAGATTTCTAGCTTCATTCCCTTATGGTCTATATTAGTCTGCTTGGGCCACCATAACAGAATACCACAGACTGGGTAGCTTAAACAATGGATATTTATTTTCTCATATTTCTGGAGGCTGGATGTCCAAGATCAAGGGGCCAACAGTGTCAGTTTATGTGAGTCCTCATTTTCTGTCTTGCAGATAGCTGCTTTTTTGCTGTGTCTTCACATGGCCTTTCCTCTGTTTGCATATGAAGAAATAGATCTCTGGTGTCACTCACTATTCTAACAAGGACACCAGTCCTATTAGATTAAGGCCTCACCCTTATGACCTAATTTAACTTTAATTACCTCCTCAAAGACCCAGTCTCCAAACATCATTACATTGGGGATTGTGGTTTCAACATATGAATTTCAGGGGAGACAAAATTCAATCCATATCATGGTCTGAGAAGACGTTTTGTTGATTTCAGTCTTTTAAATTAATGAGACTTTTTGGTGGCCTAATATATGGTTTATTCTGGAGAATGTTCCATGTGTTCTCAAGAAGAATGCAGATTCTTCTGTTGTTGGATGAAGTACTTCTCTCTCTCTCTCTCTCTCTCTCTCTCTCTATATATATATATATATATATATATATATACTACTGAATATATATATATACTACTGAATATATATATATATATATATAATATATGCTTTATGTATTTGGTGCTTCTGTTGTTTGGGTCACATATGTTTATAATTGCTAAATATATATTTGATGAATAGACACTTATCAATATATAATGGCCTTCTCTCTTGTAATAATTTTTGACTTAAAATTTATTTTGTCTAATATTAGTATAGTGATATTAACTCTCTTTTGGTTACTATTTGAATGGAATGTATTTTTCCATTCATTCACTTTGAACCTATTTGTATCTTTGGTTCTAAAATGAGTCTCTTGTAGAAAGCATATTCTTGGATTATGCTTTTTATATCATTCTGCAAATCCCTGATATTGACTGGAGTGTTTAATCTATTTACATTCATGATAAGGATGGAATTACTTCTGCCATTTGTTTTCTATCTTATAGCATTTTTAATCCCTCATTTCCTCCATTTCTGCCCTCTTGTAGTTAGATGATTTTTTGTAGTGAACCGTTTTGATTCCCTTCTCATTTCTTTTTGTGTATATGCTTTAGTTATTTTTATTGTGCTTAAAATGGGGCTATTATTTAGTGTCTGATGTTTATAACCATCTAGTTTGTATTGATACCAACCTAACTTCAATAGCATACAAAAACTATGCTCCTATATAGCTCCATAGCTCCATTCCCTCTCTACATCACTGTTGTCACAAATTACATCTTTATACACTGTGTTCCCAATGACATAGATTTATAATTATTTTTATGCACTCATCTATTAAATCATGTAGGAAATTAAAATTATATACATACATAAAAATACAATAGTACTGCCTTTTATGTTTTCCCATGTATTTACCTTTACCACAGATTTTTATTTCTTCAAATAGCTTTTTTTTTTTTTGCGGTATGCGGGCCTCTCACTGTTGTGGCCTCTCCCATTGCAGAGCACAGGTTATGGACGCACAGGCTCAACGGCCATGGATCATGGGCCCAGCTGCTCCACGGCACTTGGGATCCTCCCGGACCAGGGCACAAACCCGCGTCCCCTGCATCGGCAGGTCGACTCCCAACCACTGCACCACCAGGGAAGACACTCTCCCTCATTTTTGAATGACTGTTTTGCTGGATATAAAATTCTTGGTTGACAGTTTTTTCTTTCTGTACTTTAAATATGTCATCCAACTGCCTTCTTGTCTCCATTGCTTTTGATGAGAACAGTTGTTAATCTTATCAAGGATCACATGTATGTGACAAATTACTTCTCTCTTGCTGATTTCAAGATTCTTTCATTTTCTTTGGCTTTTGACAGTTTGTTTATACTGTGTCTCAGCACGTATCTCTTTGAGATTATCCTGCTTGGAGTTGATTGACCTTTTGTCAATCATTTGTAAGTTCATGTCTTTCATCAAATTTGGTTATTTTTCAGATATTATTTCTTCAAATATTTTTGTGTCCCTTTCTCTCTTCTCTCTCCTCCCTTCTCTTCCCCCTCCTCTTCCTCCTACCCTACTCCTCCTTCCCTTCTTCTTCTTCTCCTTCTCCTCCCCCTCCCTCCTTCTCCTCCTTCCCCTTCCTCTTCTCTTCCTCCTCCTTTTTCTTCTCCTTCCCCTCCTCCTCCCCCTCCTCCTCCTCCTCCTTCTTCTCCTTCTCCTCCTCCTCCTCCTCCTTCTTCTCCTTCTTCTTCTACTTCTTCTTCTCCTTCCCCTCCTCCTCCTTCTTCTTCTTCCTCTTCTTCTTCTTCTCCTCTACCTCCTCCCCCTTCTTCTTTCTTCTTCTCCTTCTTCTCCTTCTCTTCCTCCTCCTTATTCTTCTTCTCTCCCATAATACGTTAAGCTATGTTCACTTTCCTTCATTCTTTTCTGCTCTTCAGACTTAATTTAAATGGTTCTGTCTTCAAGTTCACTGATTTCTTTCGTCTGCCTGCTAAATTGCCTGTTAAATCCCTCTATCAAATTTTAATTTCAGTTATTTTAATTTTCAGGTTCAGAATTTCTGGTTTTTTAAATAATTTCTATATTTTTATTGATATTCTCATTTTTTATACCTAATTTTTTGGTTTCCTTTTCTTATCTGTCCATGGTTTCCTTAACTCTTTTGTCATATTTATGACAGTTGATTTAAAGTCTTTACCTAGTAAGTTCAATGTCTGGGCTTCTTCAGGGTCCGTTCCTATCAATATATGTCTTCCTTTGTGCCATAATTTCCTGTTTTTTAAAAAAGACCCTTTTAGTCACAAATCAAGCCTTGGTAAATTTAAGAAAACTGAAATGGTATCAAGTATCTTTTCCGACCACAACGCCATGAGACTAGATATCAATTACAGGAAAAGATCTTTAAAAAATACAAACACATGGAGGCTAAACAATACACTACTTAATAATGAAGTGATCATTGAAGAAATCAAAGAGGAAATAAAAAAATACCTAGAAACAAATGACAATGGAGACACAACGACCCAAAACCTATGGGATGCAGCAAAAGCAGTTCTAAGGGGGAAGTTTATAGCAATACAAGCCCACCTTAAGAAGCAGGAAACATCTCGAATAAACAACGTAACCTTGCACCTCAAGCAATTAGAGAAAGAAGAACAAAAAAACCCCAAAGCTAGCAGAAGGAAAGAAATCATAAAAATCAGATCAGAAATAAATGAAAAAGAAATGAAGGAAACAATAGCAAAGATCAATAAAACTAAAAGCTGGTTCTTTGAGAAGATAAACAAAATAGATAAACCACTAGCCAGACTCATCAAGAAAAAAAGGGAGAAGACTCAAATCAATAGAATTAGAAATGAAAAAGGAGAAGTAACAACTGACACTGCAGAAATAAAAAAAATCATGAGAGATTACTACAAGCAACTCTATGCCAATAAAATGGACAATCTGGAAGAAATGGACAAATTCTTAGAAATGCACAACCTGCCAAGACTGAATCAGGAAGAAATAGAAAATATGAACAGACCAATCACAAGCACTGAAATTGAAACTGTGATTAAAAACCTTCCAACAAACAAAAGCCCAGGACCAGATGCCTTCACAGGTGAATTCTATCAAACGTTTAGAGAAGAGCTAACACCTATCCTTCTCAAACTCTTCCAAAATATAGCAGAGGGAGGAACACTCCCAAATTCCTTCTACGAAGCCACCATCACCTTGATACCAAAACCAGACAAGGATGTCACAAAGAAAGAAAACTACAGGCCAATATCACTGATGAACATAGATGCAAAAATCCTCAACAAAATACTAGCAAACAGAATCCAACAGCACATTAAAAGGATCATACACCATGATCAAGTGGGGTTTATTCCAGGAATGCAAGGATTCTTCAATATATGTAAATCAATCAATGTGATAAACCATATTAACAAATTGAAGGAGAAAAACCATATGATCATCTCCATAGATGCAGAGAAAGCTTTCGACAAAATTCAACACCCATTTATGATAAAAACCCTGCAGAAAGTAGGCATAGAGGGAACTTTCCTAAACATAATAAAAGCCATATATGACAAGCCCACAGCAAACATCATCCTCAATGGTGAAAACCTGAAAGCATTTCCACTAAGATCAGGAACAAGACAAGGTTGCCCACTCTCACCACTCTTATTCAACATAGTTTTGGAAGTTTTAGCCACAGCAATCAGAGAAGAAAAGGAAATAAAAGGAATCCAAATCGGAAAAGAAGAAGTAAAGCTGTCACTGTTTGCAGATGACATGATAATATACATAGAGAATCCTAAAGATGCTACCAGAAAACTACTAGAGCTAATCAATGAATTTGGTAAAGTAGCAGGATACAAAATTAATGCACAGAAATCTCTGGCATTCCTATATACTAATGATGAAAAATCTGAAAGTGAAATCAAGAAAACACTCCCATTTACCATTGCAACAAAAAGAATAAAATATCTAGGAATAAACCTACCTAAGGATACGAAAGACCTGTATGCAGAAATTTATAAGACACTGATGAAAGAAATTAAAGATGATACAAATAGATGGAGAGATATACCATGTTCTTGGATGGGAAGAATCAATATTGTGAAAATGACTCTACTACCCAAAGCAATCTACAGATTCAATGCAATCCCTATCAAACTACCACTGGCATTTTTCACAGAACTAGAACAAAAAATTTCGCAATTTGTATGGAAACACAAAAGACCCCGAATAGCCAAAGCAATCTTGAGAACGAAAAAAGGAGCTGGAGGAATCAGGCTCCCTGACTTCAGACTATATTACAAAGCAACAGTAATCAAGACAGTATGGTACTGGCACAAAAACAGAAAGATAGATCAGTGGAACAGGATAGAAAGCCCAGAGATAAACCCACGCACATATGGACACCTTATCTTTGATAAAGGAGGCAGGAATGTACAGTGGAGAAAGGACAGCCTCTTCAATAAATGGTGCTGGGAAAACTGGACAGGTACATGTAAAAGTATGAGATTAGATCACTCCCTAACACCATACACAAAAATAAGCTCAAAATGGATTAAAGACCTAAATGTAAGGCCAGAAACTATCAAACTCTTAGAAGAAAACATAGGAAGAACACTCTATGACATAAATCACAGCAAGATCCTTTCTGACCCACCTCCTAGAGTAATGGAAATAAAAACAAAAATAAACAAATGGGACCTAATGAAACTTCAAAGCTTTTGCACAGCAAAGGAAACCATAACCAAGACCAAAAGACAACCCTCAGAATGGGAGAAAACATTTGCAAATGAAGCAACTGACAAAGGATTAATCTCCAAAATTTACAAGCAGCTCATGCAGCTCAATAACAAAAAAACAAACAACCCAATCCAAAAATGGGCAGAAGACCTAAATAGACATTTCTCCAAAGAAGATATACAGAATGCCAACAAACACATGAAAGAATGCTCAACATCATTAATCATTAGAGAAATGCAAATCAAAACTACAATGAGATATCATCTCACACCAGTCAGAATGGCCATCATCAAAAAATCTAGAAACAATAAATGCTGGAGAGGGTGTGGAGAAAAGGGGACACTCTTGCACTGCTGGTGGGAATGTGAATTGGTTCAGCCACTGTGGAGAACAGTATGGAGGTTCCTTAAAAAACTACAAATAGAATTACCATATGACCCAGCAATCCCACTACTTGGCATATACCCTGAGAAAACCAAAATTCAAAAAGAGTCATGTACCAAAATGTTCATTGCAGCTCTATTTACAATAGCCAGGACATGGAAACAACCTAAGCGCCCATCATCGGATGAATGGATAAAGAAGATGTGGCACATATACACAATGGAATATTATTCAGCCTTAAAAAGAAATGAAATTGAGCTATTTGTAATGAGATGGATAGACCTAGAGTCTGTCATACAGAGTGAAGTAAGTCAGAAAGAAAAAGACAAATACCGTATGCTAACACATATATATGGAATTTAAGGGAAAAAAATGTCATGAAGAACCTAGGGGTAAGATAGGAATAAAGACGCAGACCTACTGGAGAACGGACTTGAGGGTATGGGGAGGGGGAGGGGTGAGTTTTGACAGGGCGAGAGAGAGTCATGGACATATACACACTAACAAACGTAGTAAGGTAGATAGCTGGGGGGAAGCAGCCGCAAGGCACAGGGATATTAGCTCGGTGCTTTGTGACAGCCTGGAAGGGTGGGATGGGGAGAGTGGGAGGGAGGGAGACGCAAGAGGGAAGACATATGGGAACATATGTATATGTATAGCTGATTCACTTTGTTATAAAGCAGAAACTAACACACCATTGTAAAGCAATTATACCCCAATAAAGATGTTAAAAAAAAAAAAATCCTCCAGGATGGTTCAATAAAATGTACTTTGAATAAAAAGCATACCTTTTAACATGGAAAAAAAAAAAAAAGACCCTTTTAAAACAGTTGGGCGTTTGAATATTATCATGTGGCAAGTCTGAAAATAAGATTTTTCCCTTTCTCATGTATATTAATCTGCTTAGGATACCATAATAAAATACCACAGACTGAGTGGTTTAAACAACAAATTTGGGTCTTCCCTGGTGGTGCAGTGATTAAGAATCTGCCTGCCAATGCAGGGGACACGGATTTGAGCCCTGGTCTGGGAAGATCCCACATGCCACGGAGCAACTAAACCTGTGTGCCATAACTACTGAGCCTGCTTTCTAGAGCCCATGAGCCACAACTACTGAACCCGTGTGCCACAACTACTGAAGCCTGCACACCTAGATCCCCTGCTCCACAAGAGAAGCCACCTCAATGAGAAGCCTGTGCACTGCAATGAAGAGTAGCCCCTGCTTGCCGCAACTAGAGAAAGACCGCATGCAGCAACGAAGTCCCAACACAGCCAAAAATAAATAAAATAAATTAACAAAACAAAACAAAATCAAATTTGTCTTCTCATATTTCTGGAAGCCGGAAGTCCAAGATGAGGGTGCTGGCAGGGTTGGTTTCTGATGAGACTTCTCTTCCTGGCTTTCAAACTCCTTACTGTGATCTCACATGACATTTCTTCTATGTACATGCATGCCTAGCGTCTTTTCCTCTCAATAAGGACAGCAGTCCTAATACATTAGGACCCAACTATTATGCCCTCATTTAATGTTAATTACCTCATTAAAGACCATATCTCCAAATACCATTACAATGGGATTTAGGGGTTGAACTTATGGATTTTGAGGGGACATAATTCAATCCTTAACACCAGGGTTTGCTGGTTTTATTTTTTGATTTGGAAGACTGTTGTAGTCTGTTGAGTGACTTTTTAAAAATATTGATATAGTTGCATTTTTAAAATTTTTTCTTTTTTTCATGTAAACCCTTTTTAAAGTCTTTACTGAATTTGTTACAATATTGTTTTTGTTTTATGTTTTGGTGTTTTGGCCACAAGGCATGTGGGATCTCAGCTCCCTGACAAGGGACTGAACCTGCACCCCTGCATTGGAAGGTGAAGTCTCAACCACTGAGCCACCAAGGAAGTCCCGAAATAGTGGCATTTATGATGCCATTTTACTTTTTATTTTCTATGTTTCTCATTCTTTCTCCTTCCTTTATTCCTCCTTTGCTGATTTTTTTTTTTAGCCATGCAACAAGGCTTGCAGGATCTTAGTTCCCGGAACAGGGATCAAAAACATGCCCCCGGCAGAGGAAGTGTGGAGTTCTAATCACTGGACTACCAGGGAATTCCCTGATTTTTTTTTAAAGTAAGGAAAATATTTATTTTAGTTAAATTCTAAATTAGGCAAAAGGCAATTTTATGAATATTCAGGGCACACGTGCTACTTTTTGTTTTTTTTACACCTTTATTGGAGTATAATTGCTTTACAATGGTGTGTTAGTTTCTGCTTTATAACAAAGTGAATCAGTTATACATATACATATGTTCCCATATCTCTTCCCTCTTGCGTCTCCCTCCCTCTCACCCTCCCTATCCCACCTCTCTAGGTGGTAACAAAGCAGCGAGCTGATCTCCCTGTGCTATGCAGCTTCTTCCCACTACCTATCTATTTTACGTTTGGTAGTGTATATATGTCCACGCCACTCTCTCGCTTTATCACAGCTTACACTTCCCCCTCCCCATATCCTCAAGTCCATTCTCTAGTAGGTCTGTGTCTTTATTCCTGTCTTACCACTATGTTCTTCATGATATTTTTTCCCTTAAATTCCATGTATATGTGTTAGCATACGGTATTTGTCTTTCTCTTTCTGACTTACTTCACTCTGTATGACAGACGCTAGGTCCATCCATCTCATTACAAATAGCTCAATTTCGCTTCTTTTTATGGCTGAGTAATATTCCATTGTATATATGTGCTATATCTTCTTTATTCATTCATCCGATGATGGACACATAGGTTGTTTCCATCTCCAGGCTATTGTAAATAGAGCTGTAATGAACATTTTGGTACAGGACTATTTTTGAATTATGGTCTTCTCAGGGTATATGCCCAGTAGTGGGATTGCTGAGTCATATGGTAGTTCTATTTGTAGTTTTTTAAGGAACCTCCATACTGTTCTCCATAGTGGCTGTACCAATTCACATTCCCACCAGCAGTGCAAGAGTGTTCCCTTTTCTCCACACCCTCTCCAGCATTTATTGTTTCTAGATATTTGGTGATGGTCATTCTGACTGCTGTGAGATGATATCTCATTGTAGTTTTGATTTGCATTTGTCTAATGATTAATGATGTTGAGCATTCTTTCATGTGTTTGTTGGCAGTCTCTGTATCTTCTTTGGAGAAATGTCTATTTAGGTCTTCTGCCCATTTTTGGATTGGGTTGTTTGCTTTTTTGTTATTGAGCTGCATGTGCTGCTTATAAATTTTGGAGATTAATCCTTTGTCAGTTGCTTCATTTGAAAATATTTTCTCCCATTCTGAGGGTTGTCTTTTGGTCTTGTTTATGGTTTCCTTTGCTGTGCAAAAGCTTTGAAGTTTCATTAGGTCCCATTTGTTTATTTTTTATTTTATTTCCATTTCTCTAGGAGGTGGGTCAAAAAGGATCTTGCTGTGATTTATGACATAGAGTGTTCTGCATATGTTTTCCTCTAAGAGTTTGATAGTTTCTGGCATTATATTTACGTCCTTAATCCATTTTGAGCTTATTATTGTGTGTAGTGTTAGGGAGTGATCAAATCTCATACTTTTACATGTACCTGTCCAGTTTTCCCAGCACCACTTATTGAAGAGGCTGTCCTTTCTCCACTGTACATTCCTGCCTCCTTTATCAAAGATAAGGTGACCGTATATGCATGGGTTTATATCTGGACTTTCTATCCTGTTCCATTGATCTATCTTTCTGTTTTTGTGCCAGTACCATACAGTCTTGATTGCTGTAGCTTTGTAGTGTAGTCTGAAGACAGGGAGCCTGATTACTGCAGCTCCGCTTTTCGTTCTCATGATTGCTTTGGCTATTCAGGGTCTTTTGTGTTTCCATATAAATTTTGAAATATTTTGTTCTAGTTCTGTGAAAAATGCCAGTGGTAGTTTGATAGGGATTGCATTGAATCTCTAGATTGCACTGGGTAGTACAGTCATTTTCATAATGTTGATTCTTCCAATGAAAGAACATGGTATATCTCTCCATCTATTTGTATCATCTTTAATTACTTTCATCAGTGTCTTATAATTTTCTGCATACATGTCTTTTGTCTCCTTAAGTAGGTTTATTCCTAGATTTTTTATTCTTTTTGTTGCAATAGTAAATGGGAGTGTTTTCTTGATTTCAATTTCAGATTTTTCATTATTAGTGTATAGGAATTCCAGACATGTCTGTGCATTAATTTTGTATCCTGCTACTTAACCAAATTCATTGATTAGCTGTTAGTAGTTTTCTGGTAGCATCTTTCAGATTCTCTATGTATAGTATCATGTCATCTGCAAACAGTGACAGATTTACTTCATCTCTTCCAATTTGGCTTCCTTTTATTTCCTTTTCTTCTCTGATTGCTGTGGCTAAAACTTCCAAAACTATGTTGAATAAGAGTGGTGAGAATGGGCAACCTTGTCTTGTTCCTAATCTTAGTGGAAATGCTTTCAGTTTTTCACCATTGAGGATGATGTTGGATGTGGGTTTGTCATATCTGGCCTTTATTATGTTGAGGAAAGTTCCCTCTTTGCCTACTTTCTGCAGTGTTTTTATCATAAATGGGTGTTGAATTTTGTCGAAAGCTTTGTCTGCATCTATTGAGATGATCATATGGTTTTTCTCCTTCAATTTGTTAATATGGTGTATCACGTTGATTGATTTGCATATGCTTAAGAATCCTTGCCTTCCTGGAATAAATCCCTCTTGATCATGGTGTCTGATTCTTTTAATGTGCTGTTGGATTCTGTTTGCTAGTATATTGTTGAGGATTTTTGCATCTATGTTCATCAGTGATATTGGCCTGTAGTTTTCTTTCTTTGTGACATCCTTGCCTGGTTTTGGTATCAGGGTGATGGTGGCCTCGTAGAATGAGTTTGGGAGTGTTCCACTCTCTGCTATATTTTGGAAGAGTTTGCAAAGGATAGGTGTTAGCTCTTCTCTAAATGTTTGATAGAATTCGCCTGTGAAGCCATCTGGTCCTGGGCTTGTGTTTCTTGGAAGATTTTAATCAAAGTTTCAATTTCAGTGCTTGTGATTCGTCTGATCATATTTTCTATATCTTCCTGTTTCAGTCTTGGCATGTTGTGCATTTCTAAGAATTTTTCCATTTCTTCCAGGTTGTCCATTTTACTGGCATAGAGTTGCTTGTTGTAATCTCTCATGATCTTTTGTATTTCTACAGTGTCAGCTGTTACTTCTCCTTTTTCATTTCTAATCCTATTGATTTGAGTCTTCTCCCTTTTTGTTCCTGAAGAGTCTGGCTAATGGTTTATCAATTTTGTTTATGTTCTCAAAGAGCCAGCTTTTAGTTTTATTGATCTTTGCTATCATTTCCTTCATTTCTTTCTCATTTATATCTGATCTGATTTTTTGATTTCTTTCCTTCTGCTAACTTTGGGGTTTTTTTTGTTCTTCTTTCTCTAATTGCTTTAGGTGCAAAGTTAGGTTGTTTATTTGAGATGTTTCCTGTTTCTTAAGGTAGGATTGTATTGCTATAAACTTCCTTCTTAGAACTGCTTTTGCTGCATCCCACAGGTTTTGGGTCATTGTGTCTCCATTGTCATTTGTTTCTAGGTATTTTTTGATTTCCTCTTTTATTTCTTCAGTGATCTGTTATTAAGTAGTGAATTGTTTAGCCTCCATGTGTTTGTATTTTTTACAGATCTTTTCCTGTAATTGATATCTAGTCTCATAGCGTTGTGGTCAGAAAAGATACTTGATACAATTTCAATTTTCTTAAATTTACCAAGGCTAGATTTGTGACCCAGGATATGATCTATGCTGGAGAATGTTCCATGAGCACTTGAGAAAAATGTGTATTCTATTGTTTTTGGATGGAATGTCCTGTAATTATCAATTAAGTCCATCTTGTTTGGTTTATCATTTAAAGCTTGTGTTTCCTTATTTATTTTCATTTTGTATGATCTGTCCATTGGTGAAAGTGGGGTGTTAAAGTCCTCTACTATGAATGTTTTACTGTCGATTTCCCCTTTTATGGCTGTTGGTATTTGCCTTATGTATTGAGGTGCTCCTATGATGGGTGCATAAATATTTACAATTGTTATATCTTCTTCTTGGATCTATCCCTTGGTCATTATGTAGTGTCCTTCTTTGTCTCTTCTAATATTCTTTAAAGTCTATTTTGTCTGATATGAGAATTGCTACTCCAGCTTTCTTTTGGTTTCCATTTGTGTGGAATATCTTTTTCCATCCCCTTACTTTCAGTCTGTATGTGTCTCTAGGTCTGAAGTGGGTCTCTTGTAGACAGCATATATATGGGTCTCGTTTTCATATCCATTCAGCCAATCTGTGTCTTTTGGTGGGAGCATTTATTCCATTTACATTTAAGGTAATTATTAATATGTATGTTCCTATTCCCATTTTCTTGACTGTTTTGAGTTCGTTATTGTAGGTCTTTTCCCTCTTTTGTTTTTCTTGTCTTGAGAAGTTCCTTTAGCATTTGTTGTAAAGCTGGTTTGGTGGTGCTGAACTCTCTCAGCTTTTTCTTGTCTGTAAAGGTTTTAATTTCTCCATCAAATCTGAATGAGATCCTTGTTGGGAAGAGTAATCTTGGTTGCAGGTTTTTCTCCTTCATCACTTTCAACATGTCCTGTCATTCCCTTCTGTCTTGCAGAGTTTCTGCTGAAAGATCAGCTGTTTACCTTATGGGGATTCCCTTTTGTGTTATTTGTTGTTTTTCCCTTGTTGCTTTTAATATGTTTTCTTTGTGTTTAATTTTTGACAGTTTGATTAATATGTATCTTGGCGTATTTCTCCTTGTATTTATCCTGTATGGGACTCTCTGTGCTTCCTGGACTTGATTAACTATTTCCTTTCCCATATTAGGGAAGTTTTCAACTATAATTTCTTCAAATATTTTCTCAGTCCCTTTCTTTTTCTCTTCTTCTTCTGGAACCACTATAATTCGAATGTTGGTGTGTGTAATGTCCCAGAGGTCTATGAGATTGCCCTCAATTCTTTTCATTCTTTTCTGTTTCTTCTGCTCTGCAGTAGTTATTTCCAATATTTTCTCTTCCAGATCACTTATCCATTCTTCTGCCTCAGTTATTCTGCTATTGATCCCATCTAGAATATTTTTAATTTTATTTATTGTGTTGTTCATCATTGTTTGTTTCATCTTCAGTTCTTCTAGGTCCTTGTTAAATGTTTCTTGCATTATGTCTATTCTATTTCCAAGACTTTGGATCATCTTTACTATCATTATTCTGAATCCTTTTTCAGGTAGACTGCCTATTTCCTCTTCATTTGTTAGGTCTCGTGTGTTTTTATCTTGCTCCTTTATCTGCTGTGTGTTTTTCTGTCTTCTCATTTTGCTTATCTTACTGTGTTTGGGGTCTGCCCTTTGAAGGCTGCAGGTTTGTAGTTCCTGTTATTTTTGGTGTGTGTCCCCAGTGGCTAAAGCTGTTTCAGTGTGTTGTGTGGGCTTCCTGGTGGAGGGGACTAGTGCCTGTGTTCTGGTGGATGAGGCTGGCTGGATCTTGTCTATTTTTTTTTTTTTTTTTTTTGTGGTACACGGGCCTCTCACTGTTGTGGCCTCTCCGTTTGCAGAGCACAGGCTCCGGATGTGCAGGCTCAGCGGCCATGGCTCACGGGCCCAGCCGCTCGGCTGCATGTGGTATCTTCCTGGACTGGGGCACGAACTCATGTCCCCTGCATTGGCTGGTGGACTCCCAACCTCTGCGCCACCAGGGAAGCCCTGGATCTTGTCTTTCTGTTGGGCAGGTCCACGTCTGGTTGTATGTTTTGGTGTGTCTGTGGACTTATTATGATTTTAGGCAGCCTCTCTGCTAATGGTTGGGGTTTTGTTCATCTCTTGCTAGTTGTTTGGCATAGGGTTTCCAGCACTGTAGGTTCTGGCCGTTGAGTGAAGCTGGGTGCTGGTGTTGCAATGGAGATCTCTGGGAGATTTTCACCATTTCATATTATGTTGACCTGAGAGGTCTCTTGTGGACCAGTGTCCTCAAGTTGGCTCTCCCACCTCAGAGGCACAGCACTGACTCCTGGCTGCAGCACCAAGAGCCTTTAATCCACATGGCTCAGAATACAAGGGAGAAAACGTAGAAAGAAAGAATGAAAGAAAGAAAGAAAGAAAGAAAGAAGGGAAGGAAGGAAGGAGGGAAGTAAGGAAGAAAGATGAAAGAAAGAAAGAAAGAAAGAAAGAAAGAAAGAAAGAAAGAAAGAAAGAAAGAAAGGAGGGAGGGTGGAGGGAGGGAAGAAGGAAGAAAGGAAGGAACGAGGGCAGGAAGGAAAGAAAGAACGAAAGAAAGAAGATAAAATAGAATAAAGTAAGGTAAAATAAAATAATTAAAATGAAAAATAATTATTAAGAAAAAAATGTTTTTTCAAAAAGAAAAAGAACCCCAAAAAACAGCAACAGAAAAAACGTATGGATAGTATCCTAGGACAAATCATGGAAGCAAAGCTATACAGACAAAATCTCACACAAAAGCATACACATACACACAAAAAGAGGAAAAGGGGAAAAACTAGTAAAGCTTGCTCTCAAAGTCCACCTCCTCAATTTGGGATGATTCGTTGTCTATTCATGTATTCTGCAGATGCAGGGTACCTCAAGTTGATTGTGGAGCTTTAATCCGCTGCTTCTGAGGCTGCTGGGATATATTTCCCTTTCTCTTCTTTGTTCTCACAGCTTCCGGGGCTCATGTTTGGATTTGGCCCTGCCTCTGCTTGTAGGTAGCCGGAGGGTGTCTGTTCTTCACTCAGACAGGACGGGGTTAAAGGAGCAGCTGCTTCGGGGACTCTGGCTCACTCAGGCCGAGGGGAGGGAGGGGTACGGAGTGCGGGGTGAGCCTGTTGCAGCAGAGGCCAATGTGATGTTGTACCAGCCTGAGGTGCGCAGTGCGTTCTCCCAGGTAAGTTGTCCCTGGCCCCCAAGACCCTGGCAGTGGCGGGCTGCACAGGCTCCCCGGAAGCGGGTTGTGGATAGTGACCTGTGCTAGCACACAGACTTCTTGGTGGTGGCAGCAGCAAACTTAGCGTCTCATGCCCGTCTGTGGGGTCCACGCTTTTAGCCGTGGCTCATAGCCATTTCTGGAGCTCCTTTAAGCAGCGCTCTTAACCCCCTCTCCTCGTGCACCAGGAAACAAAGAGGGAAGAAAAAGTCTTTTGCCTCTTCGGCAGGTCCAGACTTTTCTCCGGACTCCCTCCCGGCTAGCCCTGGTGCACTAACCCCCTGCAGGCTGTGTTCACGCTGCCAACCCCAGTCCTCTCCCTGCGCTCTGACCAAAGCCCAAGTCTCAGCTCCCAGCCACCCACCCCACCCTGGCGTGTGAGCACACAAGCATCTCGGGCTGGTGAGTGCCGGTCAGCACTGATCCTCTGTGCAGGAATCTCTCTGCTTTGCCCTCTGCACCCCTGTTGCTGTGCTCTCCTCCGCGGCCCCGAATCTTTCCCCCTCTGCCACCTGCAGTCTCTGCCCACGAAGGGGCTACCTAGTGTGGAAACCTTTCCTCCTTCACAGCTCCCTCCCACTAGTGCAGGTCCTGTCCCTATCCTTTTGTCTCTGTTTATTCTTTTTTCTTTTGCCCTACCCAGGTACGTGAGGAATTTCTTGCCTTTTGGGAGGTCTGAGATCTTCTGCCAGCATTCAGTAGGTGTTCTGTATGAGTTGTTCCACGTGTAGATGTATTTCTGTGTATCTGTGGGGAGGAAGGTGATCTCTGCATCTTACTCTTCTGCCATCTTCCCCTCATCCCCCCTGATTATTTTTAAGTGGATATTTTGCACTGTAATATTTTAATTTTAAATTACTTTAACTATATGTTTAGTGACTTTTACAAACTATTTTGTGTACACCATGTTCCTTTTGGTTGTAGTCACTGAAGTCTCTGTTCCTTTTGCTCATGTTCAGCTTATGTTTTGACAGAGATTTTCTTGAATGCCAGGAGATAAAGACAAAACAAGGGATAACAAAAGAAACATAAAAGAGAAATAAAATCAACCTCTCCAACCAAACACCTTTTCCAGTTTTTGCAGATCGGCTCTGTGCTGGGGCACTCTTTTAACAGGCTTGCACTGAACCTAAGGATAAGCCCACGGTGAAAGCTGAGAACTTCTCTCTTGCCCTGGACATGGACGTGGGTATCTGAATTCACCTGCATCCATGGGTGCTTTAGGGTGCTTCCTAATTTTCCAAACAATCTCCCTCAACTTTTCCTCTCAAACTTTAAGTAGTGTATTGTCTTAGCCATATCTTTTGCCCCAGGCATCTGTAGGGTTTTACTGCTCCTTGCAGTATTTTCCAGCAATGCCCACAACTATTCCATCCTGAGTTCCAAGTTTGGAAACTAAAGATTGGTGTCTTGCATCAGTCCTTCAAGTTGCTCCCAGACAGGTTAGAACAGACATACACAGGCCCCATCAGAGTAAGTTCTGCTCTGCTCCAACTGGAACTAGAGAGCAAAGTCTCACCAGGGGGATCATGGTCTGCCACCACTTCAAGACTGCCACTGCATCAAGGAGTGGGTATGGCAAGGGCAGGTAAAAATGCCAGAAAGTTTTCCTATCATTTTCAAATTTTCTTTTTCCTGATTCAGTGTTCACTTGGTTGCTGTAAATAGTTGACTGTTTTCCAGATTTCTGACAAAGTTGGTTGTTTATGCTATTTTTTATTTTTTAATATTTCTGTGAGGGACTTCCCAGAGGTCCAGTGGTTAAGACTCCATGCTTCCACTGCAGGGGGTGCAGGTTCAATCCCTGGTCGGGGAACTAGGATTCCACATGCCATGCAGTGTGGCCAAGAAAAGAAAATATTTCTGTGAGAGGACAGGAGCTTAGAGTTGCCTGGTCAGCCATTTTGTTGATGCAACTCTTTTAATTGTGAAAGATAGTTTTGCTGGTTGTAAAATTCTTCATTGATAGTTTTCTTTTTTCAGCCTTTTGCATATATCACTTTTTTTTTTTTTGGTGGTACATGGGCCTTTCACCGTTGTGGCCTCTCCCATTGTGGAGCACAGGCTCCAGACGCACAGGCTCAGCAGCCATGGCTCACGGGCCCAGCCACTCTGCAGCATGTGGGATCCTCCCAGACTGGGACACAAACCCGTGTCCCCTGCATCGGCAGGTGGACTCCCAACCACTGCACCACCAGGGAAGTCCCATATATCACTCTTATATCTTCTGGCCTACATGGTTTCTAGTGAGAAATAAACTGTTACTCTTATTGCGATTGTCTTGTACATGATGAGTCATTTTTCTCTTGCTGTTTTCTAGATTTTCTATTTGTCGTTGGGTTTCAACATTTTTTTTACTTTAAACTGTCTGGGTGTGGCTCTCTTTAAATTGATCCTATTTGAGTTCGTTGAGCTCTTGGATATATAGCTAAATGTTTGGCATTAAATTTGGAAAATTTTCAGCCATTATTTCTTTGGATACTTTTTGTGCTCCTTTCCCTCTCTTTTCTCCTTGTGGTACTTCCATTACATATATGTTGGTTTATTAAAAGATGCCCTACATTTATTTGACTCTACTAACTTTTCTTCATCCTTTTCCCTCTCTATTCTTTGGATTACATAATTTCCATCATGTGTCTTTAAGTTTGCTGATTCTTTCATCTTCCAGCTTAAATCTACTGTTGAGCACCTCAGTAAAGTTTTCATTTAAATTATTTTAGTTTTGAACTTCAGAATTTCCTATTGTTGGGTTGTGGTGTTTTTTTTGGTAAATTTTTGTCTATTGATTCTATTTGAAAAAAAGTACCATTGTACTTTTATTGCTTTGATCATGGTTTCCTTTAGTTCTTTGAGCATATTTATTATAGCTGCTTTGAAGTCTTTGCCTGCTAAGTCCAACATGTGGTCTCTCTCAAAGGCAGTTTGTGTTACCCGATTTTTTTCCCCATGTATTGATCATACTTTCATTTTTCTATGCATGTTCCATAATTTGTTATTGGAAATTGGACATTTCTGATAACACATTGTAGTAACTCAGGGGTACTGATCACTCTGCCTTTGGGGCTTTTTTTGGCTTGTTTTCTGGTTTAGAGACTTAGCTGTACTATTTAAATGAAGTCTATCTCTGCTGCAATGTGAAGTATCTGATGTCACTCTTCAGAGCATGCAGCCTTGGACATGCATACAGTCCCCATGGGATGACATAATTTTAGCAGGCCTCTTTATTACTGTGTCTTTCCCTTATATATGTTAAGCTGTCTGCCTCTGGTAGTATAATATCCAGCCATTTGCATCTACTAATTGCTGGGTGATTGCTCTATTTATTAAAACAGTGACCTGGGTCATAAATTGCTGTACAGTCTGATCCAATTGACTTTGGGCATTTTTGCAGCAGTAGTCTTTGAAACCAGTTTTTGAAGTTTGTTCCTACTACAGGAGGGCTCTTGTTTGCTGTGTAGGGGTGGAAAATTTTTCCTTTCCCCCTTCTAGGTTATTTGGCTGGTCTAATAATTAAATTGATATAACAGGTTAACGAGAAAAACAACAAAAGTTTAATAACATGTATACTTCCTGCATAAATGGGAGATACCCAGGAAAACTGAGTAACTCTCTGAAATGGGTTAAGTTGTCACCTTAAGTACTATCTTCAGCTAAAGACAAAAGATGTTGGGGGTGGGGAATCACTTATGGGAAGTTAACAGGAAAAGCATAGTAGTTATACAGATTGAAGTCATTGCCTCTCCACTGATAAGAGTTTTTAGAGATTTAGAGGCCTCTTTCTCTTCCTGGTACAGAAAGGGAGACATGCTTACAAATAGAGATTTCCCTTATAAATGTAAATGTTTTTTTACAAAAGGATACATTCTACTCAGTTTTCAGAGCTTCTCTTATGTCTGTTGTTTTTTTTTTTTTAATAACCAGCTTAAGATAGTCAATATGCCAAAGAGTCATATTTTGGAGTGGCAAAATCTGCTCCCCTTCGGTTGTCTCTTTCCATGATTCTCCCTGTTAAACATCTAGCTGGTCTATGGCTTATCTTGTTTCCCTAATGGAGCTATTGCATCCTCTTCATTGCTTACTACTAAAATCTCCATTGCTTTTAAGAGCACCATTAAGCTTGAATTACCGTACATTGTATTCCAAATAAATTCTATTCTCTTGGGGAGAGCATTGAGCTATCTGTTCTTATTTCCTGCCTCTCATCCTTGGGCAAAATCTCTACACCACTGCCCCAGAACAGCTGGCAGGAAAAGTGGCCCACTTCTCTCAGAGTGAAACTTCTGATTTATGAGCAGGACACTGGCTGGGGGTAGTAACCTCTGGCCTTCTTGGCTTACCTTTCCTGGAGCTCTCTCCTTGGCTGCCTCTCCTTGCTGCATGAGCAAGCTTGTGTGAGGATGATCAGACACTGGTATTCTCAGTCTGCCTTGCCTGGGGTGGAACTTCTGTCCCACATTTGTGGGCTGGTGGATGAAGAGTCCTAAAGTTATCAACCACTCTTGCCTAGGATAGAGCTTCTGCCACATGGGACTGGAGGGTGGGATGAGGGTGGTCTGCCACTCCAGGGCAAATTCCGTAGCCTTCACTGGTAACTTGCAGGGAGAGGTCGGGTGCACCTTCTTGGGGTAGAGCTTGCAACATGCTGAGCCAGTGAGGGGGGCAAATGCAGGGAGCAGGTTGTATTTCAAATGCCATAAAGTTGCTGTTAGTAGTGAAATGTAGTAGGTTTTCTTACATCACTGTTTCTTCATTTGCTATATGCTCTTAGGAGAATTCCCAGACTTAAAATGCCTGTTTCTTTTTTTTTGTTTTTGTGGTTCGCAGGCCTCTCACCGTTGCGGAGCACAGGCTCTGAACGCGCAGGCCCAGTGGCCATGGCTCACAGGCCCAGCTGCTCCGCAGCATGTGGGATCTTCCCGGACCGGGGCACGAACCCGTGTCCCCTGCATCGGCAGGCAGACTCTCAACCACTGCGCCACCAGGGAAGCCCTTAAAATGCCTGTTTTAAAAGTAATTTTTGATGGGGAAAGTGTCTGTGGAGGTTTTCACACCACTATTCTGGAATTTATCTCCTTTGGCCATTATTTCTTCAAAGTGTTTCTCTGCATCCTCCCCTTAGAACAAACAATTACTTTTATATTAAGCAGCTTGGAGTTGTCCCACAGCTCAACGATTGTATGTTCTTTTTATTTCAGTCTTTTTTCTTCTGTTTAATTTTAGATATTTCTAAACAACTTGCTATGCAATCAAGTTCATGAATCATTTTTCTTCTGTTTCTAATGATCTGTTAATAGCATACAGCACATTTTTCATCTTTGTCATTTTTTTAACTATAGAAGTTCAATTTTTATATTTTTCATGTTTCTTCTTAACATGCTTATGTTTTCTTCTACCTTTTTGAACATATGGAATATAATTATAATAACTGTTTTAACATTTGTTTTTTACAATTTCTATTATCTCACTTCTGGGTCTATTTTTACCATTAATTTTTCTTTCCTTTATTGGTTTTATTTTACTGCTCATTTGAATGGCTGGTAATTATGTATTGAGTGCCAGATACTGTGAATTTTTTCATGTTGGGTGCTAGATATGTTCTTTTCTGTTTCTTTTTCTAATCTTTTGGCCATGCAGCATGTGGGATCTTAGTTTCCTGACCAGGGACCGAACCTGCGCCCCCTGCATTGGAAGTGTGGAGTCTTAACCACTGGACTGCCAGGGAAGTTCATTAGATATTTTCATTACTGTTAATTCTCTTTTTAAAATTTATTAATTAATTTATTTGGTTGCATCAGGTCTTAGTTGTGGCAGGCAGGCTCCTTAGTTGTGGCTCATGGGCTCCTTAGTTGTAGCTAGCCAGCTTCTTAGTTACCGCAGGCAGGCTCCTTAGTTGCAGCTCAAGGTCTCCCTAGTTGTGGCTCACCAGCTCCTTAGTTGCAGCACGTGGGCTCCTTAGTTACAGCAGGTGGGCTCCTTAGTTGCAGCTCACGGGCTCCTTAGTTTTAGCTCACCATCTCCTTAGTTGTGACATGCATGTGGAATCTAGTTCCCAGACCAGTGATTGAACCTGGGCCCAGAATCTTAACCACTGCACCACTAGGGAAGTCCTGTAATTCTTGAGTTTTGTTCTGAGACACAGTGAAGTTACTTATGAACAATTTGATCTTCATAAGGCTTGTTCTTAAGCTTTGCTCAGTAGGTCCAGAGCACCCTTTAGTCAAGGCAAAATTTTCCCCATTACTCACTACATAATACCCTTGTGAACACTTATAGCTCTTGGTCCATGAATTACCAGTTTTTTCCACTCTGGCTGGAGGCAAAATGAACTGTTTCTGGCCCAGAGATTCAGAGATTGTTTCCTGTGTTCCTTTTGGATAGTTCTTGAGGGTCTCCACTTTGAGAACCACTGCTATGTAGCATAAATTCACACAACATTAAAAGAGATATTTAAACTTTAGGCATGCAATTTGCAAGATCTAATAAATGACAGGGGGGTTGAGAGTAAAAAAAAAAAAGGCATAATGCTTATAATAGAAAATTCTCCTTAAAAGCCCATTTCTGACATTTAAAAACCAGTGTCAGTGTCACTAAAAATAACACTGACGTGAACTAAATATTCCAACAGCTGTCATCTTAAAACTCCTTGAATTTGATGAGAAACATTTGGTCCCCTGTTGTCTGAAGAGAAGACTTTATATAGTACCTGCTGTGTACATAGCCGATCTCTCTGATATCCTTAGCAACAGCCATTCTGCTGCTCATCCAACTGCTCCAAAGCCTTGGGTAATAGGGAGGATTATGGAAATCGCAAATTCTGAAAATATAATAAACTCAGCCATAGACTTTCCATTAATTGGTAACCTGTAGCCCAGTTTGATAATGCAACACAGTATCACATACAGGTTCACTTATTTGATTTGATGATTCTATAAAGATGGGACAAAATTTAAAGTAGGAATTCTTAACTAGGATATATGAACATATTTCAGAGTATCTGGAAACCCTCTGAAATTATAAAATTCTCTGTGTGTTCGTGTGTGCGTGTACTTTTCTATGGAGAGTGTCCATGGCTTTCTTTAGATTCTCAAAGGAGTGCATGACCAAAATAAGATTTAGGGTCCCTAGTTTAAGGCAACCTCAAATGAATTCAATTTCCCTCTCTCCCTCTCTTCCTACTATCCTTCTTTTCTTTCTTGACAATAGTATTCACAAAGGTAATAGCTCATAGCAGTGAGAATTATTATAAAGAAGTAGATTTAAAGCTGGATTGGGTAGCACTAGAAAAACTCCATAAAAATGCATTGTTTTATTTATCAACTAGGATTGTAGTGTCTACACCCTATGAAAACAGTCATATAAGGGCAAAGTTGTTTCTGATGACTTTGGTTGAACTGAACTTGTCTAAAACTACCGGTGAGTAAAAAGTAGAAAACTTCCCAAGTTCATGATAAGTGAAAGTATTTAAAAGTAATGTTTATATATAGAGCTCCAGGTGGTTTTGTTACAATAATCAGACAGAGGCAGTGATGGAAATGCAAATCTGAAGTTCTCTGGATCAGTATAGGCATAGAAGAGGTAAGTTAATTTTACCCACAACAAAATTACAGTTTTAATAGATTGATAATATGTAGGTAGAAAATAGAAGGCTTCAAAGTTTAGGGGAAATCATAATCAAGTGGAAAATAGGTTAAAATGTTAATGTTTCCCATCTTGGCTTGTTTCCCCCAGTATCCCCCCTTAATTTTTTACAACTCACAGAACCCTCAACCCTCAGTACCCAGTAGCCCTGCCACACACACACTTATGATTCAGAAGCCACTTCAGATTTGCATCTGTACTCGTTCCCTCTGAACTACATTACTCTAATAAGTGCCTTCTAATTGTCCAGGGTAATTTATGTATGGTACGACAGTGGATTGGTAAATATAACTTAATAACAATTTCTGACTAATTGATATCCCACATTCTTTAATGTTCCAATAGCAAAACTTTTGCTTTCCTTGTACAATGAATTGCATTTTATTTTTCTTGAAATTCTTATATACTACAGCCATATTTATTTTAGAGTTTGCCAATGCCAACTAAAGAATGTTGCTTGCCATCTGGCTCTACAAGACTTAAGGCACTGGACACTGTAGTCACTGACCTTTAACACACCCTGAAATGAGTTCAGGGTGGAGATCAGGAATGAGGCACTCTGGGAAAAGCTGGCAGAACAGGCCTTCAGATAGATATTTTCAGTAGGAAGTTTTATAAACCCAAATTCTTGCATCTTCTCATACCTAGAAAAGCACTAAAATCATTAATGGAGACAACTGCTCCCCGTGACTAGCAGCAACCTTCTACTGAGATGTGTGCTTAATTGCATATACCCCTTTCACCAAGATCACACATATACTGACCTCCCCCAAACCCCAACCTCTTCAGAGTAGTTCCTCAGAGCTATCTGAGAGGCTGTCTCATGGGCTATAGTCCTTAGCCCCAAATAAAACTGAGCTCACAGCTCTCACATTGTGGGTTTTTTTTTTTTTTTTTTTGTCAACACCAACATTGTCAGGATCTGGGTCTAATATTGTGCTAATTTGCAAAGTTTATATAAATACTTCAGTTAAGGTTTATGAGGAAAATTTCTTTTAAAACCATAAACATATTCAAATACTTTTAATAAAAGTTTGCTTAAAATGTACTTTTTGCTATCATAAATTTTCCACCCCGTGAAAGTCTAAACAATGAAACATGCTGCTGTGTGAGAATGAGTATTTTAACATTCAAAAAGAAACTAATTTTTCAATGTCCCTACATTTGGTGAGAAAATTAATTTGTACATTTTGTTGTTTATAACATCAAGAAAATACATGTCTATATCTTTACACATTCCTGTATGAACCATTTTACGTATATCTATAAATTAAAGCTTCCTTTTAAACATCTATGTCTTGAATTTCCTTAGTAACCTCTACTCAAATAAGATTCCTGTATAAAGGTCTCCTCTTTTATGCATTTTTAAAATCTAGAATCATCAGCTACCTTTGTTTCTGGTATTTGAATTTTTTACATTGTGTTTGTTATGCAAATTAAAGCTGTTTGTAGCTGATGCATTGGAATAAATGAAATGGGATTTTTCAACTGAGATGTTCTGAGGTCTACCTAGTCTAAGTAAGTACTTTTAAAATAAGCTTAACTGGAATAAAAGACTTCTTTCTGGTTTGTGTTAAGTCTGACCTCTACAGGTTGGGCCTTTCCAAAGTGATTCTCCATTATTATTTAGTCATGGTCAGCAATTTTGTTTCAAACTTCAGCTTTCAGTGCTCTGCATTTTCAATGACTTCTGCCTTCTTGTTGGCTAATTCTGTCTTAAAATGATTTTTTTGTGCAAATGAAGCATCTATTGAGGGGAAGCTTATCTGAGGCTTACTGAATAAGGGTCTCTCCAAATGTTTCCCTGAAGGTAAGATATAACTTAGGAGCAAGTGGACAACTGTAATCTTTTCTCAGCATCATTGTATTTTTTTTCAGGTAACATGCATCTGGAGAATAATAAACATAGTCTTCACTGTAAGAAAAAGGAAACCAGAGTTCATATCACCCTTAGACATATAAGTTTTCTCTTTCTTTTTACTTATCACAATAACAGAGGGAAAGGCAAAAGATGTGTGAGGCTGAACAGACTGAACTTAAGTGACATTAGACTAGTCAGCATTCTACCAGAAAGCCATTGCTGCTAATTTCCCAACTAATATCCATGTAGGAACATAAGAAGCACTGAGCACAGGAATAGGGGGTGTTTGGAAGATGAGATGTTACAGAAGAGTCTACATACCACATACAAATCAACCTGGGAGTGAATAAACTCCACTATTATACCCATGAAATGAGAAGTATAGAAACTTCCATCAAGGTGGTCTGAAATTTTAGCCTTTGCCAACATTGTTTAACAACTCCATAATATAGAAAAGAAATGACAATTTTATGCATATGCTTTTAATAAGGAACTTAGGAAGATAAAGCTGGTCAATATTTGTGGGTATTTTTGTAGCAAGACACATGGTTTTAAGAATATTATATACAATTACTTTGAGCAGATTGGTGGAAAAAAGGATTTGTAGCAAATTGGCAACTTGAACTTAACTGCTGAGGTCTCCAGTGCTTTTCTTTTTCTGGCTCTCCAATGCATTTCATATATTACCATGACCCAGTACAAGCTTTCCTGCTGCATCCCTTTGCTGATTTAGCCAGCAGGATGGCAGCCATTATTCCTTAAATGCATCTTATCCTACTGTTTTTTTTCCCCTTTAACACCATTCCCTACTAAGAATCTATTTCCTGATATATTACATTCATGTCTAACTCAATCTGCTGATGGCCATATACGAGGCTGCTACAAAGAATACATTTAATAGTTTTGAACACTGTGTGGGACACAGCCCTAGCCCTTTTGGGGAAGTAAACGGTCATGGGTTGCATGCTATTAGGTGCCATCCGTTCATTATTATATTACATAATACCTGCATGCAAAAGACTACAATTTAATATGGTACATTATAGCTCTGGTTAAAGAAATGCAGATGTACCATACCTCATAAACTATTTACTACTGATTGGATGGAACTCATGAATTTTCAAAGAACATGAGACTTGTGGAAAGGTCTAACAATCTTGTCACATGCCTTCTGTGACTCTGATAGAGGCACAAAACATGTCTTTGGCACCAACTGAGTACCTTAGCTACTCTAGGAGCAGAAGTTTTAGAATGTATGAATGGAATATTCACTTGCAGTGACTGTTGGACTTTTTTCTAAGAGGACAGAGACTCATTCCTTTAAAGTATTTGCTCCTGATGACCAGGCAGCCTGCTTTGGGGGCACTGTGTGTGTGCACACATGTATAGATATATATGTGTGATGATAGGTGAAAGGGATAGGCTTTGCATGACTGTTACATTCCTATGAATTTGGGCCATATTAAATTTCAGATGCACATTACAATAATGTATATTCAATATTCTTATACTGCTAGGATTGTGCTTAAATATTCATTAATCTCAATGTCTACACTTTGTGCAACTTGGCATAAACATGAAGAAGCACATTCTTTTCTCTGGCAAAGACAATCCTGAGAGTGGGCTCTATGGGTGCCAGAGGACATAATGGCACTGGCTGATGCCACACAGTGTGAAATATATGTGTCACATGGGGCCAGAAGGGGAAAGAGGCACATATTACATTTCTATCACATAGAAAATAAGAATTGTATAAATTGCATACTTTCAGATTTTGGACAAAGTGAGACTCTTCTGAAATGTGGTCCCGCCCCAATTGCTCTCAGTGTTCTAAGCTGCTCCATTGTTATCTCAGTACTGGGAAGCCAAGTCACTCTAATGGTGCACTGGACATGGCAACTGTGAGTTCTGTCCCAGAGAGCTATGTGCTTTTGGAGGGTGCTTCATTTCTTTTGTCCTTAATTTTTAAGGTTGTACCATGGGGAAAATCACTTCTATTCCGCCTCTTTCCAAGGACATTGTTGGAATGAATGGAATATCATTAATAAGGTACTCTAAGTTCTGCAAGAACAAATCATCAATGAGAGTGTGGAAGAAAGAATGGAGCACACTGATTTGTTTAGAAATACTGTTCTGGTTAAACTTTGCATTCCATTCCTGCAATGAAGGATATATAAGAGCACTGGGGAGTTACATAGCACCTTTCACCTGTATGATCCTAACAATGTGTCTTTGTTTTGCAGATGGGGAAGATGGGTACCAAAGATTGGGGAATGAGATCCCACAGAGGTTATTGGACATGGCCCCAAGGAAAAGCAAGCAAAGGAGCCAGATCAGGGTATGCTAATTATCAAACAAACCCGTCTGTCTTCCTTATAAATAGCCAACCAATTGGGGGTGGTGGTGTCTAGGTACAGAAGTCAATACTCAATGACCTATAACGGGGATATTATCAGAATCTATAAGCTATTGGAATAAAGGTTCAGAGATAGGAATAGGGTTTCTTTATTCCCCTAAGCCCCCAGGTAAAACCCTGATTTATTTGGCCTTTTGAAAACAGTGTAAGTCTGTAAGACATTAAACAATCAACTTTGCATTATAGCTTTCCTGAGCTTTACCCTTCCAGTGCTATTTTGTAGTTCCCTGACACTGTCTTTTATGACCTGATTTCTATGAGTGCTGAGTGCTGATACACTCTATTCATTAAATAAGTTCTTGATTCCTTCATGACTTTGAATCATAGTTAGCGGCTATTCTGCCTAAACTCTTGGCAGAAGATGATGGATGGGAAAGATTGCTTTGAGGCCTACTGGCTGTGGAGTAAGCAACAGCCCTACCTTTAGGAAAGGTGCATTTCTATATGAATATAAGGCAAGGCTTGTCAAACATAAGACCATGTGGATGATCAAATAAGCTTTCAAGATAAACCCAAACAAGAGAGTGTTTTAAAGGGAAAGAGGAAGGGGAAAAAAAATCTTCCCATCTGAACATACACGATTTCTTCATGAAACCCAGTGTGCATAATCCTCTAGGCTGGTTCTTGGCATCTGAGTTTGAGAAACAGTCCCTGGCCCTAATAGATTTAGTCGTGTCTAGTATCCTCTCAGATGAAATGCTGGCCACAATCACAATCCATTTAATTTATGCTGAAAGTCTTACCGTGACCAAAATTACCTAGAGGATTCAAATGAACATGTCTTTTGTTGCTTTAAGTAGCTGAATTGCTCACATTCACAGCTCTACTGGAATCTGAACACTGAATTGTCTGTGGCAGGCAATTCTTTTTTACTCAAAAAGGTTTTAGCAAAAGTAACATCCCTCTAGGAGCTCAATAACTTGATATCAGTACGTTGCCTCTAACTCACTGATCTCTGTAAGAGTTGGGACTTCTATTGTTAGCAGCTGGGCACTATGACACTGACTGAGAAATGAAAACCATCAATACTCTTAGGTATTATTATTATAGAGAAGCAGCATTAATGTCCATACTCATTGATTCAGGCACTAGGACTAAAATAAAGGCTTATTATAAATAAATTGGGAAATGGATGTAAACTATCTTAATGGCTGCACTACTACTGGAACTAAAAAAAAAAGAAAAGAAAAGAAAAAAGAGAAAGAGTTGGCATATTACTGTTAGGTTTTTCACTATCTGTACACTAATCCCTGTTGTGAAAAAAATATCTTTAGTGCTAATCCTTAGGCTAATTTCAACTGTGAAACTTCACCCTTATTAATAGTATTGTAATTAAACCTGAACATCATCCTTAAACCCCTTAACAAAGCCAATGGTCAATAACTTAGGCTTATAGTTTTTCTTTCATCATAAGAGTAATTCATAAAGGCTAAAATAAAGCTAGGTAGCAGAGAAAAGAATAAACGTTATTGGAGAATTTTACCACAGTGTGGCATTAAAAGTCTTTAAAACACTGATCATTATGTTAAATAAAATGGAAATCTGATCTGATCTTCTCTCTTAGCTGTGGTGTTTTCAGGAATATCACACATCTATGACAGAGAACAGGTTTTACATAGTTGTTCAATTCCCAATTTGAGGACCTTGATCACAGTGTTGAATCTCCCTCTTGAATTTTAGGTACCTGATATAGGGAAGGTGTTCACAGCTCAGCAAATATTTAAATTGCTATTTAAAAAATATGATTGAATAAAAACTTCAGATTTTTTTAAGCCTAAATTTTCACAACACCACAGAAGAATTTTGTGTAAATATGCTGCACATATGCATGCTTATAAATGCACATGTGTACAAGCAGCAAGGTAGTCTGATTCCCCTCAATAAAACAAAGACTCTATAGATATGATTAACAGTCTTTCTAGGGAAGTTAAAGACTCCAAGGAAGTCTTTTGAGTTCCCCTTTACCTGACAAGAGTAATGAAAAGAGCCTCTGGAAAGATAAATATGTTACATTTAGGCTTTCACAGATGGGGAGAGGGGAAATGAAGAAAGAAGCAGAGGAAGACTGGCTTGAATTAATTGCTACCAGATTGATGAGTTCAGCTAGTAAATTAAATAACCTGTAAAGTCCTGAAACATCTATCTGCACAGCAAGAATTTGATGGGATGCTTTCAAATTGTGAAGCTTCCAATCTGCCATGGTGACTTATTTTGAAGATTAGAATGGTTCCCAACACTGAACTCTGTGAGCTTCATTGGAGATAGAGGGTCCTGGGAATGAAAAAAAGAAATTCACAAGTGAGCTAAACTACTGTAAATATCCACATGGTAACATCCATTGACAATAATATGCAACTGTTATATATTTTTGAAGAGTATGCATCAGCATTGAAAAATATTAAGTGAAAAAAGCAGGATGCAAAATTATATATACAATGTTATACTTATTTTTAACCCAGAATCATTATCTGGAACAAAGACCAATGAAATACACTAAGTTGTTGAAAGTGGTGGATTCATGGGTAATTTATTTTCATTTTCTCTACTTTCTATTTGTATTTTCCACATTTCCTCTAGTACATATACATAATAATTTGATAATGCAAAAATATTTATTTCTGAAATTCATAAGAAATAACATAAGCTTTGAAATTGGGCAATTCTGAATTTGAATTCTAACTTTGCTATTTGCTATCTCTGTGATTCTGGACAAATTAGTTTCTTCATCTGTAAAACAGGCATAACAAAATCTAACTAAAACGATATCTGGCATATAGTAGGTACTCAAGCAGCTATTATTAGTATAAGCTTTCTGAAAAACAATTTGGCCATATATATTAATGGTCTTTTAAAAAGTTCATACCAGTAGTTTTGCTTCTAGGAGCCTATCATAGGAAAATGATTATAAATGAGGAAAAATGTTTAAGTTCAATGATATTATTGGCAGCCTTACTCATAATAGTGAAAAACTGAATAAAATCTTAATGTTGGACAGCAGAGAATTGGTTAACTAAACAATAGCACTTTGATTTAATGGGAAATTACTTTCAGCATTAGTGAAAAAAGCAGAATTCGAAACTGAACACAATATGGTCTCAATGTTTAACAAATATATTCATATAAAATATCGATGGAATATAACAAAATGTTAACATGAGTTATCTTCAGGTGGTGAGATTATAGGTGATTAAAATTTTCTTCATAGTTTTTCTCTTTTCTTTTATGTTTAATATACTTTTTAAATTATTTCTAACTTTTCCTTTTGGCCATGCCGTGTGGCTTGCGGGATCTTAGTTCCCTGACCAGGGATTGAAAATGGGCTCACGGCAGTGAAAGTGTTGACTCCTAACCACTGGACCTCCAGGGAATTTCTTAAAGTATTTTTTTATTATAAAAGCAATTCATGTTCATCATAGAATAATTGGAAACTATAGAAAGGGATAAAGAAAAAAATGACCTATCATCTCAGAGACTGTTTTCCACGCCCCCTTCTTCTCATTCATTCATTTGACAAATATTTATTGAATACTTACCATGTGCCAGGCATTGTGCTAGAAGCTGGCACTAAAATGTGAACAAGACATAGTGACTGCTCTCAAGGAGCTTACAATCTAGTTTGGGCGACAGAAAAGTAAGTAGGCTATTACAACACAGAATAAAAGGGCTCTCATAATGTTATGGTGGCACCCAAAAGACATCAGTCAGTGATATACCCGAGTAAATGATGTGGAGGCTGAAACCTAGAGAATAAATACTATATAGCCAGCTGAAGGAGACTGGAATGGAGGAGGTGGGAGGTTGCTGAGGAAGCATCCCAATCATGGGAATCATCAGTGGCATGTTTGAGGGGCTGAAAGAAGTTGAGGTGTGGCTCAAGTATAGAATGTGGGGATAGAATTGGTGGAGAAGAAGCTTCAGAGTTAAGAATCTGGAGAGATGAGCAGGGGCTGGATCATAAAAGGTCTTGTAAGCCATGTTAAGGAGTTCAGACTATGCTGAAGCCAACAAAAGAGCCATTACACAGATTTAAGTTTTTCATCATTCTAGCTGCAATATGGAGAATGGACTGGAAGAGGGGCAAGACGGGAATCAGGAAAATCAGTTAAAAAGCTATTGAAGTAACACAGATGACAGACACATGGTTTGGGGTCATGGTAATCAGGCTAGAAAAAGTACACAGCTTCCAGAGATATTTAGGAAGTACAATCAACACACCTCAGTGAATAATTAGATGTGAGTGGGAGATGAAGAAGGAACAAAACAGGAAATGGATTTTGGGGTGGGTGAAATTGAAAGGCACTTGGTTATTCAGGTCTGGAACTCAGTAAAGAGTTCTAGGCTGGAGATACATATCCAGTAGTTATCAGCATACATATGCCCTTTAGCCAAGAAATGGGTAGATTCCCTAAGGAATGAGTAGATTTATGTGATGGTCAGGAGAAAACCTAGCAAAGTTTGGGAAGACACTGTCTTAAGAAGGAGATGTCTGATGGTAGGGGTGGGGGGAAGAAGGGTGTAGGAAGTTCCAGAGAAGTATGAGAGAAGGATTTTTTTAATTTTTAAATTTAAATGTATTAAAATTAACTTCTGTTTGGTTTACAGTTCTGCGAGCTTTTACACATGGGTGGAATCTTGTAACCACCATCTCAGATACAATGTAGAACTTCCTCAGCCCCCTAAGCCAGGCAACCACCAATCTGTTTTCTATGTATTTTTGCCTTTTCCAAAATTTCATACAAATGGAATCATATAGCACATAGCCTTTAAAAAAATATTTTTGTTTTTTTAAATTGAAGTATAGTTGACTAACAATATTATATTAGTTTCAGGTATACAACATAGTGATTTGATATTTTTATAGATTATGCACCATACAAAGGTTATTACAATATTATTGATGACATTCCCTGTGCTATGAACTGGGATTTTTTCACTTACAATAATGCATTTTAGGTTCGTCTATGTTGCTATAAGTATCAATTGTTCATCAAATCAAAAGATTGCTGAGTAGTATACTTTGTTTACTCTTTTTTTTTTACATCTTTCTTGGAGTATAATTGCTTTACAATGGTGTGTTAGTTTCTGCTTTATAACAAAGTGAATCAGCTATACATATACATATGTTCCCATATCTCTTCCCTCTTGCGTCTCCCTCCTCCCACCCTCCCTATGCCACCCCTCTAGGTGGTCACAAAGCACCGAGCTGATCTCCCTGTGCTATGTGGCTGCTTCCCACTAGCTATCTATTTTACGTTTGGTAGTTTACTCTTTACCCATTGAAGGACATTTCTTTTGTTTTCCAGGTTTGGGCTAGTATAAATAAAGCTGCTATAACCATTCATATACAGATTTTTGTGTGAACACAGGTTTTCATTTTCTAGGGGAAATATGCAGGAGTAGGATTACTGGGTCATATGGTAAGTGTATGTTTAACGTTGTAAGAAACTTTATAAGGAACTGTCAAACTGTTTTTCAGAGTACCTGAGCTATTTTGCAACCCCACAAGAAATGTATGAGAATTCCAATTGTTCTGCATCCTTATCAGCACTTGGAATTATCCCTATGTAAAAACAAAATTACCCATTCCAGTATGGGTATAAAGGAATCTCCTTGTGTTTTAATTTGCATTTTCCTAATGGCTAGTGATATTGAGCAGCTTTCCTTCCCCCCGCCCCCTCAATGGATATCTATATTTTATTTATTTATTTAAAGTTTTTTTTGTTTTAAAAAAATTTATTTTTTGGCTGCGTTGGGTGTTCGTTGCTGTGTGTGGGCTTTCTCTAGTTGCGGCGAGCAGGAGCTACTCTTTGTTGTGGTGCATGGGCTTCTCATTGCGGTGGCTTCTCTTGTTGTGGAGCACGGGCTCTAGGCACGTGGGCTTCAGTAGTTATGATGTACGAACTTCAGTGGTTGTGGTGCGCAGGTGTGCGGGCTTTCAGTAGTTGTGGCTCACAGGCTCTAGAGCACAGGCTCAGTAGTTGTGGTGCAAGGGCTTTGTTGCTCCACGGCATGTGGGATCTTCCTGGACCAGGGCTCGAACCCATGTCCCCTGCATTGACAGGCAGATTCTTAACCATTGCACCACCAGGGAAGTCCCATGGATATCTGTTTTTTAAAAGTAACTCCACTTCCATACTACCAATTTTCAAATGTGAATGACTATATTTTAACAAAGACTTTTGGCACTAATTTCATAGACTATTCACAATCAATTTTAATTTATTTTAATTGAAATATAGTTGATGTACAACATTATGTTAGCTTCAAGTGTACTACATGGTGATCTGACATTTGCATACATTATGAAATTATCACCCTGATAAGTCTAGTAACCGTCTCCATAGAAAGTTATTACAATATTATTGAACATATTCGTATTTAAGGCCAGTGTTTATTGATTTTGTGTGGATGATCTGTCTATTGATGTAAGTGGGGTGGTAAATTTCCCTACAATTATTGCATTACTGTCAAGTTCTCCTTTATGTTTGTTAATATTTGCTTTATGTATTTAGGTGCTACTATGTTGATGTCCTTTTTTGTCTCTTGTAACACTCTTACACTTTGTTTTAAAATCTATTTTGTCTGATGCAAGTACTGCTACCCCAGCTTTCTTTTAGCTTCCATTTGCATGGAATACATTTTTCCATCTCCTTACTTTCAGTTTGTGTGTGGCTTTAGATCTGAAGTTGAGTCTCTTGTAGGGAGCATGTGTATGGGTCTTGTTATTTTTTCTTTTTTTTTTTGCGGTATGCGGGCCTCTCACTGTTGTGGCCTCTCCCGTTGCGGAGCACAGGCTCCAGACATGCAGGCTCAGCAGCCATGGCTCACGGGCCCAGCTGCTCCGTGGCATGTGGGATCCTCCCGGACCAGGGCACGAACCCGTGTCCCCTGCATCGGCAGGCGGACTCTCAACCACTGCGCCACCAGGGAAGCCCATGGGTCTTACTTTTTAATCCATTCAGCCAGTCTATGTCTTTAGATTGGAGCATTTACTCCATCTACATTCAAAGTAATTATTGATAGGTATTACTTATTGCCATTTTGTGAACTGTTTTGGGGTTGGTTTTGTAGCTCTTTTTGTTGTTGTTCCCTTCTTCATTTGCTGTCTTCCCTTATAATTTAATGACTACCTTTAGTGTTTCTCTTTTTTGTGTATGTATCTATTATATGGTTTTGGTTTGTAGTTGTCATGAGGTACATATATAACAACCTCTCTATATATATGTGATTATTTTAAGTTGATGATCTCTTAAGTTCAAGTGCATTCTAACCATCTTACATTTCTACTCCTCCCCACCCCCAGTGTTTATTGTTTTTGGCATCATATTTTACATCTTTTTGTGTATCCCATAACTACTTATTGTGGATATAGATGATTTTACTGCTTTTGTCTTTTAACCTTCCTACTAGATTTATAAGTGGTTATTCTACTACCTTTACTGCATGTTTGCATTTACCAGTGAGATTTTTCTTTTCATAATTTTCATATTTCTAGTTGTGGCCTTTTTTGCTTAGAGAAGTGCCTGTAACATTTCTTGTTAAGCTGGTTTAGTGGTGCTGAACTCTTTTTGCTTTTGCTTTGTAAAACTCTTTATCACTTCTTCAAATCTGAATGAGAACTTTGCAGGGTAGAGTAGTCTTGGTTGTAACTTTTTTCCTTTCATCACTTCCAGTATATTGTGCCAATCCCTTTTGGCCTGCAGAGTTTCTGCTGAAAAGTCAGATGATAGCTTTATGGGAGTGCCCTTGTACATAACATGTTGCTTTTCTGTTGCTGCTTTTAAGATTCTCATTTTAATTTTGCCATTTAGATATAATGTGTCTTGGTGTGCACCTCTTTGTGTTCATCTTGTTTGGGACCCTCTGTGCTTCCTGAATCTGGATGTCTTTTCCTTTCCCAGGTTAGGGAAGTTTTCAGCTATTATTTCTTCAAATAAGTTCTCTAACCCTTTATCTATATCTCTTCTCTTTCTGTGATCCCTATAATGAGAATGTAGTATGCTGATGTTGTCTCAGAGGTCTCTTATATGATCCTCATTTTTTTAAAAGCCCTTTTTTTCTTTTTCTTGTTCAGCTTGGGTGACTTCCACTATGCTGTTTCATCTAGATCTCTGATCCATTCCTCTGTGTCATCTAATCCATTGTTGACTCCTTCTAGTGTTTTTTAATTTCTGTTATTGTATTCTTCTACTGTATTTGACTCTTCTTTACATTTTCTAACCCTTTGTTGAAATTTTCACTGTGTTCATCCATTCTTCTCTTGAGTTTGTTAAACATCTTTATTATGATTACCTTGAACTCTTTATCATGTAGATTGCTTATCTCCATTTCATTTCATTTAGTTCTTCTTCTGGGGTTTTATCTTGTTCCTTTGTTTGGAATATATTCCTCTGTCACTTCATTTTGCCTAATTTGCTGTTTTTATTTCTATGTATTTGGTAGGTTGGTTATGTTTCCCGATCTTGGAGAAGTGACCTTATGTAGGAGACATCCTATGGGGCCCAGCAGCATGCTCCGCTCAGGACACCAGTGCTATATGCTCTAGGGGTGCCCCCATGTGGGCTGCATGTGCCATTCTGTTGTGTCAGGGCTAACTACTGGGGTTGTGTTGGTGGGTAGGTCTTGATCCCAGTCTGGTTGGCTGTGAGGCCATGCCTTGTGCAGTAGCTGTGGGCCCACTGAAGTGTGGGCTAGGCTTCCTACATGGCTGGCTATGTGGCCCTGAGGGGTTTGGAGCTGCTGCCAGCCTGCTGGTAGATGGGGCTGAGTCCCCAGTGCTAACAGGCTGGTAGGAGGATTCCAAAATGGTGCTTGCCAGTGCTGGTATTATCATGATAGAATGAGGTCCCTAATGGCTGCTGCCACTGTCTCCATTCCCCAGGTGAGTAGCAGTTGCTCCCCTGCCTCTCCAGAAGTCTCTCCAAGATCAACAAGTGGGTCTGACCCAGGCTCCTTTCAAACTACTGCCTCTGCCCTGGGACTTGGAACATGTGGGATTTTGCATGTGCCCTTTAAGAGCAGAGTCTGTTTCTTACAGCCTTCCAGCTCTCTCAACCTAAGCCCTGATAGTTTTCAATGTCAGATGTTCTGGGAGCCCGTTTTCCCAGTGCAGGATGCCCAGGCTGGGGAGCCTGACATGGGAGTCAGACCCCTTGCTCCTTGGGGACAATCTCTAGGACTGTGATATTCCTCCCATTTGTGGTCGCTGACCTGGGGGTGTGGATTCTGACTATACTGCATCTCTGCCCCTCCTACCCATCTCATTGTGGTTCCTTCTTTATGTCTTTAGTTGTAGGAAATCTTTTCTGCTAGGTTTCAGGTCTTTCTCACAGATAGCTACTCTGTAAGTAGTTGTAATTCTGGTGTGTCTATCGGAGTAGATAAGTTCAGGGTCTTCTTACTCTGCTATCTTGGCAACCCCATCAAGCATGTTTTCTTATGTTTATTTCCACTTCTTTGGTGAAGTGTCCATTGAAAACTTTTGCCCATTACTTTATTGTGTTGGTTTCCTTACTTTTGACATTTTAGAGCACTTTATATTTTCTGGATACAAGTCCTTTATCAGATATGTGTTTTGCAAATATTTTCTCCCAGTCAGTGGCTTGTCTTTTTATTCTCTTAACAATGTTCTTCTCAGAGAATACATTTTTAATTTTGTTGAAGTCCAATTTGTAATTTTTTTCTTTTATGTATATTACTTTTGATGTCATATCTAAGAACTATTTGCCTAACTCAAAGTGATAAAGATTTTCTCCTACATTTTCTTCTAAGATTTTTATAGTTTTACATTTTACATTTAGGTCTATGATCCATTTTGAGTTAAGTTTTGCATATGTTGTGAGGTGTAATAGTATAGGTATGTCCAATTATTCTATCACTATTTGTTGAAGACTATTTTCTCCATTGAATTACCATTGTATCTTTGTGTAAAAATCAGTTGAGAATCTTTATATGGGTCTATTTCTGTATTTTATTTTTTATTCTGTTCCATTGGCTTATGGGTCTGTCCTTTGGCTAATACCACACTGTCTTGACTACTGTAGCATTATAGTATGTCTTAAAATTGGACAGTTTGAGTCCTTCAGTTATGTATTTTTTTCAGAATTGTTTTGGCTATTCTAGTTCCCTTACTTTTCCATTTAAATTTTAGTGTAAGCTTGTCTATCTCTACAAAATATTTGATTAAAATAAAAAATTTTAATTAGGATTGTATTAAAGTTGTCTATCAATTTAGGAAGTATTGACATCTTACTGAGTCTTCTGACCCATACGCATAGTATGTATCTCGTTTATTTAGGTCTTCCATGGTTTTTTTCATCAGTGTTTTACAAGTTTCAGCATACAGATATTGTGTATGATTTGTTACATTTATATCTAGTTATTTAATTTTTTGAAGTTACTGTAAATTGTATTGTGTTTTTGATTTTGGTTTCCCAGTTGTGCATTGCTAGTGTACAGAAACATAATAGATGTTTGTGCATTGATCTTGTATGCTATGAACTTGATAAACTCACTCATTAGTTCTAGGAGTTTTTGTAGATTCTTTGGATGAAATGTGGACAATCATGACATCTGCAAATAGAGATAATTTTACTTCTTCTTTTACAATTAGAGTTACTTTAATCTCCTTTTTTAGCCCTATTTCATGTGTTCGGACTTTCATTATGATATGGGATAGGAGTGATATGAGAGACTATATGAAGTTGTGGTTAATAAAGGAAAAAACTGCTGGTAAATAGTGAAGACTTAACAGGCCAGTTAAGGTTGGAGGCCACAAATGTGTAGTCTCAGTTGTGTTATTTCTAATCACTGCAAACAGTATTTATAATCAGTTGTGTTATTTTTGTAGTGGTTCTCAGCAGGCTGAGTACAGAAATGGAGAAGGCAGACAGCTGGATTGAATCTGGAATTTGGATTTTTGCTGGCTAAAGCAATGGAGTTAGGGAGAAAAAATATTGGCAAGAGAGAGGTTGAAGTATTAAGGCTTGATAGTGAAGGAAGTAACCCATGTAAAAAATTTGTTTTTACTTATAATTTTGGTATAATTCCTTTCAGTGTTTTTCTACACATGTAGATACATTTTAATACTTAAAAGTTTTTAATTAAATTAAAAATGTAATTTTATAATGTTTTCAAGGTCCATCTCATGTTGTAGCATGTATTCTTTTGGTTGCCAAATGACATTCCATTGTATGGATATGCCATATTTTATTTATCTACTCATCAGTAGATGGATATTAGTGATGTTTCCACTTTTTGGCTATTATGAATAATGCTTCTGTGAACATTTATGCAGTAGTTTTTGTTTGGACATATGTTTTCATTTCTCTTGGTTATATACCAAGGAGTGGAATTGCTGGGGCATATGGTAATTTTATGTTTAACATATTGAAGGACTTCCAAACTGTTTCCAAAGTGATTGCACCATTCTACACTGCCACCAGAAATGTATGAGGATTCCGATTTCTTTACATCCTCACTAACACTTGTTATCTGTCTTCTGGATTATAGCCATCCTAGTGGAAATTAAATGGTATCTCATGGTTTTGATTTGTATTCCCTAATAGCTAATGATGTTAAGCATTTTTCATGTGCTTATTTTTTTTTTTGCGGTACGCGGGCCTCTCACTTTTGTGGTCTCTCCCATTGCGGAGCACAGGCTCCGGACGCGCAGGCTCAGCGGCCATGGCTCACGGGCCCAGCTGCTCCGCAGCATGTGGGATCTTCCCGGACCGGGACACGAACCCATGTCCCCTGCATTGGCAGGCGGACTCTCAACCACTGCGCCACCAGGGAAGCCCCTTCATGTGCTTACTGATCATTTGTATATGGAGAAATGTCTATTCAAATCCTTTGCTCATTAAAAAAGTTGTATTATTTTTTCATTTATAGAATTGTAAGAGTTCTTTATATATTCTACATACAAGCCTCCTAACAAATATTTGATTTACAAATGTTTTCTCTCAAAAGATCACATATCGTATGCTTCAGTGGAATCATGGATTGTATTCAATGTCCAGAATAGGCAAATCTATAGAGACAGAAAGTAGATTAGTAGTTTCCTAGGGGTGGGAGTGGACAAATGGGGAGTGACTGTTAATGAGTATGGGGATTCTTTTGGGGGCAATAAAAATGTTCTAAAATTGATTGTGGTGATGGTTGTATGACTCTGTGAATATCCTAAAAACAACTGAATTGTATACTGTAAGTGATCAAATTACATGGTATGTGAATTATATCTTAATAAAATTTTAGAATTAAATGCAATCATACAGCTTTTCCACATAATCTTATCAATTATTCTTCAAAATAATTACTTTTAACAGTACATAATAGTTCATCATAATGATTTAATAATTTATTTCACTATTCCTCTATTGTTAGATATTTAGTTTTATTTCCAATTTTCTGATATTATAATAAATTAATGATGAATAGTCATACAGTTCTCTGATTATTTCATTAAAATACATTCCTAAAATGGAGTTATCAGATAAAATTGCATGGGCCATTTAAGGTTTTGATATATGTTATATATTTTGCCCGCAAAAAATTATCTAAGATTTTAACCTTATATCAGCAGCGTATAAAAACATGTGTTTCAATGTGTTCTTGCCAACATTGTAAAAACTGGCTGCTTTAGTGGACAAAAATTGATATTTAGCATTATTTTAATCTGCATTTCTTTCTAGTGAAGTTGAATAAGTTTAAAAACATTTCAGAAGAGAACAAAAATGTAAAAAATATCTAATAATTTAGAAAAACATACTTCTTTTTTTCTTTTTATCTTTTTTAAACATCTTTACTGGAATATAATTGCTTTACACTGTTGTGTTAGTTTCTGTTGTATAAAAAAGTGAATCAGCTATACGTATACTTATATCCCCATATCCCCTCCATTTTGTGTCTCCCGCCCATCCTCCCTATCCCAACTCTCTAGGTGGTCACAACACTGAGCTGATCTCCCCGCATGATGCAGCTGCTCCCCACTAGCTATCTATTTTACATTTGGTAGTGTATATATGTCCAGGCCACTCTCTCACTTCATCCCAGCTTAACCTTCCCCCTCCCCATGCCCTTAAGTCCATTCTCTACATCTGCACCTTTATTCCTGTCCTGCTGCTAGGTTCTTCAGAACCATTTTTTTTTAAGATTCCACATATATGTGTTAGCATATGGTATTTGTTTTTCTCCTTCTGACTTACTTCACTCTGCATGACAGATTCTAGGTCCATCCACCTCAGTACAAATAACTCAATTTCATTTCTTTCTATGGCTGAGTAATATTCCATTTTATATATGTGCCACATCTTCTTTATCCATTCATCTGTTGATGGACACTTAGGTTGCTTCCATGTCCTGGCTATGGTAAATAGTGCTGCAATGAACATTGTGGTACATGACTCTTTTTGAATTATGGTTTTCTCAGGGTATATGCGCAGTAGTGGGATGGCTAGGTCATATGGTAGTTGTATTTTTAGTTTTTTAAGGAACCTCCATACTGTTCTCCATAGTGGCTGTATCAACTTACATTCCCACCAACAGTATAGGAGAGTTTCCTTTTCTCCACACCCTCTCTAGCATTTACTGTTTGTAGATTTTTTGATGATGGCCATTCTTACTGGTGTGAGGTAATACCTCATTGTAGTTTTGATTTGCATTTCTCTAATGATTAATCATGTTGAGCATTCTTTCATGTGTTTGTTGGCAGTCTGTATATCTTCTTTGGAGAAATGTCTATTTAGTTCTTCTGCCCATTTTTGGATTGGGTTGTTTGTTTTTTTGTTATTGAGCTGCATGAGCTGCTTATAAATTTTGAAGATTAATCCTTTGTCAGTTGCTTCATTTGCAAATGTTTTCTCCCATTCTGAGGGTTGTCTTTTGGTCTTGTTTAGTTTCCTTTGCTGTGCAAAAGCTTTTAAGTTTCATTAGGTCCCATTTGTTTATTTTTGTTTTTATTTCCATTTCTCTAGGAGGTGGGTCAAAAAGGATCTTGCTGTGATGTATGTCATAGAGTGTTCTGCCTATGTTTTCCTCTAAGAGTTTTATAGTGTCTGGCCTTACATTTAGGTCTTTAATCCATTTTGAGTTTATTTTTGTGTATGGTGTTAGGGAGATTTCTAATTTCATTCTTTTACATGTAGATTTCCAGTTTTCCCAGCACCACGTATTGAAGAGGCTGTCTTTTCTACATTGTATATTCTTGCCTCCTTTATCAAAAATAAGGTGACCATACGTGCGTGGGTTTATCTCTTGGCTTTCTATCCTGTTCCATGGATGTATATTTCTGTTTTTGTGCCAGTAGCATACTGTCTTGATTATTGTAGTTTTGTAGTATAGTCTGAAGTCAGGGAGCCTGATTCCTCCAGCTCTGTTTTTCTTCCTCAAGATTGCTTTGGCTATTTGGGGTCTTTTGTGTTTCCATACAAATTGTGAAATTGTTTGTTCTAGTTCTGTGAAAAATGCCATTGGTAGTTTGATAGGGATTGCACGGAATCTGTATATTGCTTTGGGTAGTAGAGTCATTTTCACAATGTTGATTCTGCCAATCCAAGAACATGGTATAAATCTCCATCTGTTTGTATCACCTTTAATTTCTTTCATCAGTGTCTTATAGTTTTCTGCATGCAGGTCTTTTGTCTCCTTAGGTAGGTTTATTCCTAGGTATTTTATTCTTTTTGTTGCAATGATCCCCTTTTATGGTTGTTAGCATTTGCCTTATGTATTGAGGTGCTCCTATGCTGGGTGCATAAATATTTATAATTGTTATATCTTCTTCTTGGATAGATCCCTTTATCATTATGTAGTGTCCTTCTTTGTCTCTTGTAATAGTCTTTATTTTAAAGTCTATTTTTTCTGATGTGAGAATTGCTACCCCAGCTTTCTTTTTTTTTTTGCAGTACGTGGGCCTCTCACTCTTGTGGCCTCTCCCGTTTCAGAGCACAGGCTCCGGACGCGCAGGCTCAGTGGCCATGGTTCACAGGCCTAGCCGCTCTGCGGCATGTGGGATCTTCCTGGACCGGGTCATGAACCCATGTCCCCTGCATCGGCAGGTGGACTCTCAACCACTGCGCCACCATGGAAGCTCTACCCCAGCTTTCTTTTGATTTGCATTTGCATGGAATATCTGTTTCCAGCCCCTCACTTTCAGTCTGTACGTGTCCCTAGGTCTGAAGTGGGTCTCTTCAGACCTAGAGACATATACAGCATATATATGGGTCTTGTTTTTGTATCCAGTTGGCCAGGCTATAGACATACATAACTTATTCAACCATTCTCATGTTGATAGACATTCAAGTTGTTTTCTGTTTGGAGCTTTTACAAACATTACTGTAGTAATTATGTACATTAAAAAATTATTCATATTGTTAAACATTGAAATGATTGCCCCATTCTTCCCTCCTGTGTTCTCAAATACTTTTCTATTATTATTAGAACATGACCCTGTTATTCCCACAAAATTAATTGGTTAATTTATTTGAACAGAGTGCGCTGGGAAAAGCACTGCTTAAAGGCAATTTTGCTTACCTAGGAAATCATATCAAAAATATATTTTATGCTGGGTCACATGATAGTTCTATTTTTAGTTTTTTAAGGAACCTCGATACTGGTCTCCATAGGAGTTGTATCAATTTTCATTCCCACCAACAGTGCAAGAGGGTTCCCTTTACTCCACACCCTCTAAAGCATTTGTTGTTTGTAGATTTTCTGATGATGCCCATTCTAACTGGTGGGAGGTGATACCTCATTGTAGTTTTGATTTGCATTTCTCTAATGATTAGTGATGTTGAGCATCCTTTCATGTGTTTGTTGGCAATCTGTGTATCTTCTTTGGAGAAATGTCTATTTAGGTCTTCTTTGGAGAAATGTCTATTTAGGTCTTCTGCCCATTTTTGGATTGGGCATATACCCTGAGAAAACCATAATTCAAAAAGAGTCATGTACTACAATGTTCATTGCAGCTCTATTTACAATAGCCAGGACATGGAAGCAACCTAAGTGTCCATCAACAGGTGAATGGATGAAGTAGATGTGGCACATATATACAATGGAGTATTACTCAGCCATTAAAAGAAACAAAATTGAGTTATTTGCAGTGAGGTGGATAGACCTAGAGTCTCATACAGAGTGAAGTAAGTCAGAAAGAGAAAAACAAATACCATATGCTAACACATATATACGGAATCTAAAAAAAAAAAAAGGTTCTGACGAACCTAGCAGCAGGACAGGAATAAAGACACAGACGTAGAGAATGGACTTGAGGACATGGGGAGGGAAGGGTGAGCTGGGACAAAGTGAGAGAGTGGCATGGACATATATACACTACCAAATGTAAAATAGGTAGTGGGAAGCAGCCCCATAACAGAGGGAGATCAGCTCGGTGCTTTGTAACCACCTAGATGTGTGGGATATGGAGGGTGGGAGGGAGATGCCAGAGGGAGGGGATATGGGGATATATGTATACGTATAGCTGATTCACTTTGTTATACAGCAGGAACTAACACAACAATGTAAAGCAATTATCCTCCAATAAAGATGTTAAATAAAATGAAATCTAAAATATATATATATATATATGTATATATTTTATGGCTTAATATTTACCCAAGATATTCTGGAGAAAAAGGGTTACATGGTCATATAAGTTTGGAAAAAACTTATTCCACTTTAGGGGATTCACAAAATTCCTTAGCATATTTTAAGTGTTGAGAAGTACTGCACTAAAGACAAAGTTCCATGATCTGCACATAAGAAAATAAGTTCAGCCAAATAAGTGCAGAGCGCTACTATACCCCCCTCTTGGAGAGTCACAAAACTTATTTGTATAATTCCTATGCTAAAGGTAACTCTCTAATTTTGATACAGGGTTTCCTAAATTTATTTCACCAGGTAACTTTTTCCCCTTTAACTTCTGTTGGCATGTCAAAGAATACCCATAGTAAAATGCTAAAATAAGAAAATCAGAGAGATAAGCACCATGGATATCTGAAATCTAGGTTCTAGTACCACACAAGTGTCACACATTTCATCAGGGCTTTGGATAAGAAGACAGATTTAATTCTTCCCTCTTGTTTTTTTTGCGGTACGCGGGCCTCTCACTGTTGTGGCCTCTCCCGTTGCGGAGCACAGGCTCCGGACGCGCAGGCTCAGCGGCCATGGCTCACGGGCCCAGCCGCTCCATGCATGTGGGATCTTCCTGGACTGGGGCACGAACCCGTGTCCCCTGCATCGGTAGGCGGACTCTCAACCACTGCACTACCAAGGAAGCCCAATTCTTCCCTGTTTTAAACCTTTGATTATAAGTGAAGGTGTAGTAAATATCCCAAGTCAGGTTTTTAAATGTAGTGCCATATTGGAAAGGGCATGATCTGAGGTCAGACAGACCTGTGTTGCAACCTTAGGTTATCCACTTACTAGCTAGATAGGTGGTTTAACTTCTCTGGACTTCAGTTTTCTCATAAGTAAAATGGGAATAGTAACATTCACCTGACAGAGTTGATGTGAGGATTAAATGAGATAACATACGTAAAGTACATAGCAAAGTGACTGTCATATAGAAGGTTTTATATAGTACCTATAGTGGTGCACAGCAGGGTTCTGTAAGGTAAAGAAGTGAAGACCTGAGAGCCCATAGATTGATAGGCTTCTGAATAATTGCCAGCTTTTTCATGGGAATAGAATTGGAAGGCTTATCAGATCAGAGCTTCAAGCTCCATGGTATTTTTATTACTAAAATTTTCCTTTTAATACTGAATTACATTGGGTTTATTTACCTGTCAATGTTTCAAACAGAAGGCTTTTAACTTTTCACCAGGCCAAAGAGAATCCCATGTGTAAGGCTGCCTGCCACTGATGGACAAATAAGTAGCATTTCGGGAGAGTTGGAGTGTAGGGATGGTGCTTTTTGCCTGTTAGTGGGTAAGAGTAGGTTATTAACTGACATAATGGAGTCAGGCAAAAAGAACCTATTTGTAATCTTTTTCATTTCAGAGACCTGAAATTCACTAGGACAAGGTTTATAATTCATAGTATGAAAGTAAATAACCGAAATGAGATGTATGGCTGTTCCTGGATACCCTGGGGTCTTTTAGCCAAAGTGAATAGTGTGAGTTTACAGGGAGTAAGGGAGTCTTTTTCAGTATAATACACAGGGAAATTATGTATAGAACTTCTGCTTACGTGAATAATACAAGACGGAAGAATTCAACATCTTGTTTGCCAGGGTGATAACTTACTCCTTTTCCAGTTCTGCTCCCCAAGACTGCCTCTTAGCAGTCCAGGTGGTACTCTATGTGTCTCCCTCAGAATACTGACCTGTTTGAGAGATGCAGGAAATGTGAAAACTGCTACGTTTCCGTTTCCACAGCAAGAGATGATGATCCTTCTGGATAATCTGTAAGGTTGAAAAGTGAAATAAACAAATGTCCCTTTCTCTTGTATGGGTGGGTATCCATTTATTGGCATGTTTGTTTCTCGGTCAATCCCTGGAGGCAGCGGACATCCACAAATATCTAAAGACTGATGTGCTATATACTGAAGCATTTGTAACCAGTCCAAGCATTCACATTTCAAGAGCTGTCAGCCTGCTGTACTATGAATTAAGATTATTTTATTTGTCAGCATTATCTGATCTATAATAGTGGCTGGTATTTGACTTAAATAGCTGTGATGACAGCTCAACTTCATTTGTTTTTAACAGAATGTTTTGGGTCTTGCTACTCACAAAATTACCCTGTCTTGTTATTCCACTGGACATAATTGAGATAGCTGTTATAGTACTTTAGGTGTTGGTGTGTTTCTAAAAAGGAATGAAGTATCCAGAAAACAAGAGGCTTTGGAATCAACAAGCAACATCATTTACGGTACAGATGTTCTTGTTTTCAACACCCGGCCTTTTGAGGAGCAAAGTACACTCTGAATCAGCTTTCTTAATGTACAGATAATCACTTTCTTTATATTCCTTGCATAATAATATACTTGGCACTTTGAGATAAAAAAAAGTTGACAGTGGTTGTCCCTTATAGTTTCTGCTTAGTACATTCTCCTTTATGAAATTGATGTGCTGTTCGGAGTGCTCCCATAAGTGTGAGGTCTGGATCCCAGAAGATAGAGGCCAGCCAGAGTGGGTTACCCTTGCCACAGCAGGCTGGCAACTTCTCATGCCACTGAGTTAACCAGGCACACTCCAGAGACAAGTTTGCTTTCTCCCAGGAAGAGTGGAAAAGTAAAAAGTGGCTCTTAGAATGTCTGTCTTTGGAATCATAGTGGGCACAACATTCTGTCTTCTTTGGAATCCTGGGCCCAGGGTATTCTTGCCCTTAATTCTGAACAAAAAGCAGTTGTATTGGCCCAGCTCTTCAGTGAAGGATATACAGAGAATTACTTATGTTTGTCAAACACCTCAAAAGAGAAAAAGAGGGAGCAAGTGCTTGAGCATACATCTCATCTTACCTATACATTTCTATCAAGAAAGCAATTGATAAGTGTAAAAGACAATTCTGGAACTTCAATGCACTATTTGCCTTGTTGTTTCCTCCTGACAGTTGGCTGTTTCAGAACTTTGTAGGTATGGTTTGGTAGTGCACCTTTTCAGAAATTGGCTTTTAGTATTCTGCTGAATGGGTTTCTTTTACTCTTTACCATTGCAATCCACACTTCTATTTGGCACAGAACAATTCCCCCTAGCAATTATTTAAATTAAAATCAGTCTTGCAGACATTGAAACTTGAGCTGAAAAACTCGATTATCAACTTCCTTCATAGTTTCACTCCCAGAGAAGATTAAGCTGAGATGGCAAAGGTAGAGTCATCGCCAGGTGAGGACTAAATTGAAAGAATGCAGATACTTCAAAAAAATCAGGCTCTGCATAACAGAAGACAAATGCAGAACTTAGGAAAACAATTTACTTTCTCCTTCTACCATCTGCACCTACACTGCTTTCACTACCCCCACCTGCTCTTATTGCCTATGCTGTAGTGATTTTTACCATTATTCAATAAATGTTTACTTGAACCAAGAATGATGTCATTTTCGTCTTAGTGTATGCTGGCTCAGCTCTGTTTCTCTTCCTGTCTCATCCTCCTAGCTCTCCTCCCTTCCTTTAAAATCCTATATACCTACATAAACCTTTGATACTATGGGAAGTGACCATAACAGTATATGTACACTTCTTTGTAGCCATTGGTTCTCAGAGATTGGAAAGAATAGGGAAATGGACATAATGTGGAATCTTGAAGAACTTAGGTTGAGTTATGACTGCTTTATTGCCTTACATAACTTACATTGCCCCAGTTTCAACTTTTTCATCTGTAAAATAGGGCAATACTCTGTCATTCACAGTATTTTTGTAATGCTCTTTCCTGAATTATGAGTGTCTTTAGGTTTTATCTTTTACCCTCTGACTTTCTCTTTTCCATTCATTTCCTTGTCCACATGAATGCATGTCAACATTGCTTAGGTGATGCCAAATTTTATATTTTATGTCCTTTTCCTAGCTTTATTCTCTCTCTTGATTATCTCCTACACCATTCATGGGTTTAAACACCATCTCTATATGAATGACTCCCAGATCTCTCTAGTCACTGGGACTGTTTCCAGTTATTTAAAATGTCTCCTGGCTTTAATCCTTCTCCATTTCTAGTGTCACACCCCTCTGGAAGCCACTGTGACACATGCTCAACTACTTACTGCTTTTTCTGGTTCCTGTCTCTGCACATTTCAATATATCCTGCATGCTACTACCTGAGTAACTTTTCTAAAATTTATCTTTCATTATATTAATATCCCTCAAGATCATAAAATTAATATCCATTCCCTCCTGTAGCAAAACTACAAAACCCTCTACCATGTGGCCATCTTACTTCTCTAATATTACTGCTCACAACCCACAATGCCCACCTAGTACATAGGAATGGATGGCCTTCTTAGTGTTCTTACCACATTCAAGTCACACTTCTTACATAGAATGCCATTTCTTTCTTCCTAGCATCTACCCAGATGTTACCCATCCTAATAACATCTAGCTGAAGTCCTATTTCTTCCACAAAACTTTCACCACTATAGCCCATACACTTATCTCCTTTATTGATATACTGATATTGATATTGATATTGTTTAAGCATCACTGACAATCACACACTTACCATGTGTACCACACAGTACTTAGCACAGGGCTAAGCTTACCTAGGTATGTAATTGCTAACATCACTTTTATAGCAATGAGCACATTAAATCTTGTGTTAGACTTGTGTGCTTTTCCTATCCTTCCGTACAACTGCAAATTCCTTGAGGGCAGAGGCCATATTTATCTTTATATCCCTCCACAATGCCTTGTCTGAGGCATACCTTCAGGAAATACTTTCTGAATTGAACTGATTGATTGGAGACCTGGAATATTTCAGGGACATGAACCAATTTAGGGCTCAGGGTTGGACAATGCAGGTAAAGCAGTAAAATGAATATCCATGATATTACTGCATAAGTTAAGTTTTCCAGGAGCTGAGGGCATGGCCATTCCCTTCTTATCTAGAAACAGGAGGAATAAGTCTCTTGAAAAATGCCTAGGTGCTCAAAAGAGTAGCCCCTCCCTAACTCAGTATATTATGTTTTATGCTTTCAGTGTTGAGACCTAGGATTCTTATTCTTGAGTAAAGGCAAATGACAAGTGTGAGAATAGGTTGTTTATAGCTTGGTGGTCAAAATGCTAGGTGGAGGTTATAAGAGGGAGCAACTGGTGTACCTAGAGAGGATAGTTGAAGAAAGAAATTTGGTTCCAGGATACGGAGAGTATATTAATAAATATAAGCTTACAGTGGATGCTAAAATATATCAATATCTTCCAAAAAAGGAAAAGAGCCATTTGGTGAAAGATATAAAGTTGTGATTATTCAGCTTGATTCCTGACTCCTCATTATCAAATGTGATCATAGAACATCACACCTTAAAGCTGAAGATAGCTTAAAGATCATGGAATTGAAACTGAGCTCCAGAGAAGAGAAGGGACTTTCCAAAAGTCATACATTGAGCCCAGTGGCAGAGCTGGGAAATGATCCCCATGCCAGAGTATTATCCATGTTTTTCCATCATTCTATTTCCGATGAAAGAGGCACAGGAACTGAGAAGTTTTCTTTTAAATGGACCTTAAAAAAGTCTACAAATTGAAAAGTAAGTAGGAACAAAGGAGAGACACTGGGTGATACAGTGGTTAAGGGTTTGGATTTTGGAGCCAGATTCTGTCACTGACTGGCTGTGTGACTTTGGGATTCTCTGTGCTTCAGTTTACTCATCTGTAAAATGGGGGTAATTTAATATTTACAACTTACTAAGTGATTATGACTCTTAAATGTGACAGTGCCTGTAAATCACCTGGCATATAACAGTCATTCAACAAATGTTAGTTGTACCCTTGGATTCAAACAATCATCTATATGTAACTTTACTTTGCTAGGGATGCAGAAAACATGAAATGAAGGTTATGAAGTCTTTAACTTCAAGGAGTTCCTATCCAGTCCCTTACCATTCAAACTCTTTTATGGAGCCAGGTTACTTTCTTCATCACTTAGCTTGAGGTCTCCTGATTATTTTTGACTTTCCTTGTACCTTCTGCCTCTTCATTCCTTGCCACCAATCCAAATGCTATCTAATCTTTAACATTCAAATTCTACCCTCTCTGTAAAGCCTTTCCTGATGAGCCCAGCCTACAGAAATCACTTTCCTTTAAGTTCCTATAGCACAAACTTTATAGTTCTACTCATTTGGTCAACATCATATCCTGTATTGTGTTTTGTCAATCAACTTTTCATACATGTGTCTTATCTCCCCAAATAAATTTAATAAATGTTAGTTTCTCCCTTTCCCTTCTCTTTTTCCTATATGTTCTTGGTCAACCAGCCAGACATCCTCCCCCAGAGTAGTACTGTCTTCTATATGTAGGAATGAGAGAAAACAGCCTTTTGGAAAAGAGCCACACACTTAATCATCCCAAATGTGTAATCATAAGTATATGACTCATAGAAATATCAGGTTGGTAAGATGTTAGTATAGGCCAATGTATCTTGAATTCCTATATAGAACACTGATAAAGAATTGACTGAGACTGCCTCTCGCCTTCTGAGATGGCCCACACTCTGTCTATGGAGTGTGTATCTCTCTCAATAAATCTACTTCTTTCCTATCACTTTGCCTCTCGCTGAATTCCTTCTGTGCTGAGACATAAAGAACCTGAATTACAGCAAGTCCTGAGGCCAGGTGTGCGATCTCAAAAGACAGTGGGTTCAAGTCCGAATCCGGGTTTTGGCTGGGTTTGAGTCCCAGTCAGTGGGTTCAAATCCCAATCTGAAGTGTGCGGTTTCAGCTGGCAAGCCACGCAGGGACAGTGATAAGGTAGGAAAATGTTGAGAGTCAGGTCTTGGTCCTAAATGGGCCTGTGGGACGCCAGGAGCCAGGTGTACTGGGGAGGGTGCTCCACCAACGTCTACTCATTTCTGATGGGCCGGTCAACCCCATATGCCTAACGCAGGTCCAGGACAAAATTGTTGCTGCAGGATTCGATAATCTGTACCCTTATCCTTGACTCTGAGGTTTTTCTCCTACATTCTATGTTTATTCCTGTTCCCTTTATTTCCCTTTCTCCCTTCTTTCTTCTTTCCTTCCTTCCTCTCTCTCTCTCTCTCCCTCTCTCTTTTTATTTCTTTCTCTCCCCTCCCACCAACCCTTACAAGTGCTGATCCTTTATTCCCGACGTACAGCTAGGCCAACTCCTGCTCATCATCGACACTATAGGGGACACCTTCTGTACCATTCCTTTGTGGCAAATTTTCAGGCATTAACACCTGGTTGGGAGACTACCTTGGAAGGGGTAGCATCTAAAATCATAAGTGCCAATCTTGACCAAATTGCGTGGTGGATTTTGACATGAGAGCAGAACTTTTGGATACCACAAGAGTTAAAGACATTACCTCAGGCTTGGGTCTGAAATGGGTCAGGCTGCATCAATCCTGACTGATAGCCCTCTGGACCATATACTCTGGGATTGGGAAAGATTCAGACAACAGGAATTAAAAGAGAAAAAACTTATTAGGCTATGTAATCAGGTTTGGCCACAATATGAGTTAGGAAATTTAAAATGGGGTGAGGTACCATATGTCCAAATTTTCATGGCCTTGTATTTAGGCAATAAAACACAGAAGGAATTTAAGGCATGCATAGCTTGGAAGGATAACTCTAGGAAGGACACAGAGGACATTTTAACTGACCTACCCTACAGGGCTATGCAGTACACTGGGTGGGGAATGATGCTGTCCCTGAGGTAGACCCACAATGGAATTCTATTGATAGGGATAGATGGAGTCTGTTTGATAGATGGTATGAAGAAATTTACAGTAAAACCTGTTAATTATGAAAAGGTGAAAGAGGTCCAATAGGGACAGGATGAAAATCCGGCCATCTTCCAAGGGAGACTAGTGGAAGTTTTTAGGAAATATATGAACATGGGTCCCTCCTCCCCTAAGGAACAGGACCTTTCGGCTATGAATTTCATAGCCCAGTCTGCCCCAGATGTCAGGTGGAAAATTCAGAAAGCAACTGCTGGTCCTCAGACTCCAACGAATGATTTGCTCCTATTGGCTTATTCGGTTTTCAATAATAGGGATGTGGCTGAAAAGGTTAAATGCACCCAGATAAATATGCAAAAGGCTCAAAAGATGGCAGTGGCTTTGTCCCCTCAGAGACCACCAAAGGGGAAGCCAACTTTCCTGGGCCAATCTGGCCCTGGTGGATCATTAGTCCCACGGGTACCCAGACAGGACCAGTGTACCCTGTGTAGACAAAAGGGGTACTGGAAGGAGGATCAAAATCAATGTGCCCTTTGCAAACAGCCAGGATATTGGAGGAGGGAATGCCCCAGATGCCAGACAACAATGGGGACCCCTTGGCCATTGATGGTTTTGCAATCAGAAGACTGAAGGGGCCCAAGGCCAAAAGCTGCTCTGCCTGAAACCGAGCAGGACCCTGTAGGGGCTCCTGGGCACAGAGAGCCTTTCTGTTCAGCCTCCATGACCTTCCTTAAGATTCATGAACAGTTGCTAATCTGGGAAGGGAAGGGATGCAGAGTCAAGGGAGGAACAGCCAAGAAACAATAGTGCAGCCTTGGGTCAGGGTCCTGGTTCCACCTCAAGGGATACACATAACAATATCTTTAAGCCCTTTTATAGAATTAAAAACCAATAAATGGAAGATGTCAGCATTCTCCATACCAGAGAAGACCAATTAAGGCCAGACTAAAGGAACCAGAGAAGCCCATCAAGATTACCTGAGATGAGATTAAAGGATAGGCTCTGTACACACCCTAATCTTGTCAGCAACCTCGCCCTTAACTATTGCTATAAAACTCTTCATCAAGTCCTCCCAGGTTGGGACACATAATTTTCAAGGACAGGAGTCTACTGTGTCCCCCTTTGCCTGGCAAAGCAATAAAGCTATTCTTCTTCACCCAAAACTCTGTTTCTGAGATTCCATTTGGCACCAGTGTATAGAGGCTGAGATTTCAGCATCATGCCTAGAGATAACATCTCATAACTAGTGTTGAGCCTCAGGGGGTCATTGATGTGGCAGGCCACTCGACAGAATTTCTTATAGATACTGGTGCAACCTTTTCAATCTTAACCCAAAGAGTTGGAAGCCTTAGCAATCATAAGGAATATGCAGTGAGGTGTCAGGGAAGTGGAAGGGGCACACTTTCCAGGAACCCCTTTTGTGCAACATCAATGCCAGCTGTTTCTACATTCCTTTCTGTTTGTGCCTGATTGTCCCGTCCCCTTAATGGGAAGAGACTTATAAACTAAGTTAGGGGCCACTCTGTTTCTTGAGGGGCAAGGGAACCACTCTCATCACCAAATGATTCTAACAGAAAGTGGAAAGGAACAGACTAAATCTGGAGCTGAAATAGAAGCCTTAGTAGACCCTGGAGTGTGAAATATCAGGGTCCCAGACTTGGTCAAAGATATCCAGCTGGTGATTATTAATACCTGAACCAAAATGGGAGACCACCAGTCAAACTAAACTGACCATAGCTGATAGGATTTTGGGGGGAACCCTTCTCCCCTAAGGCAAATGGGGAAAAATAAAACATTCCAACATAGGTGAATGGGTGTGCCAGTTCTTTGATAACATTGAGGTAGCTACCCAATTCTTTGAGGGAAAGAAAAAAAAATTGTCTGGACTTAAGGGAACAAAATCATCCTAGAAGGAATTTGCCTGCCTTTTTCATGCCTTTGAGATGCAAATGTTCTATCTGGTCTTCTCAGGGAAACCCTTATCTCTGCCATTTTTTAAAATGCAAATTTTGGGAAAAGGGCTAGAGAATTTGGAACTTGACTTATCAAGGACAAATAAAAATCTTAAGTGTCTTCTCCATAAACATTACTAAAAAGGATTTAGCCATCTAGACAGGTGACCTTGATTTGTTCCATCTGCCTTTTCCATCTGCCAGAAGCCCAATTTGAATCCAACCTCTTGTAACTGATGGGTTTTACATTGTTTTACCTGATTCAGGGCTGAAATTTTGGAATGAGAACTATGAGATCTCTGTGTTTGTTTGTGTGTTCATATGTATCTATGCGTGTGTTGTAGATGTATGGTATTGCCAAAATTAATTTGTAAAAGAGCTCTATTTAATTGACTTAAAGGAAATTAAGCACTTATATAAATACTCAGAAATGTAAAAGAATCTGGCTAGAATGAATTTCTGTTTCAAGTCATCTGAGAAATATTCAGTACTAATCAGATAGCTGGTATTAAAGGTGGCTTAAGCTTGTTGGTTTGATGTCTTTAGAGGCATCAATGTTAAGTATAGTACTTCTGTTGTACCTAGGTTTACTAGAGGTCAAATAAGACCTTATATCTGTTGCAAATTTGTCAGCAATGAAAGTATGTGACTCAATGTGAAAAAAAACTTTTAAGGAAAGTAAGATGTGTGTTTTCAGTAAAAGATGTGTGAGGAATGGGAAAGGAACACTGAGAAAAGAGTTGTACATGATCAGGATCTTCTAAGATTGGATTGAATTTAGTTGGGTAAATGGATTTTGTTGGGAGTAAGCTGAGGCAAGACTTGGAATTGGTTTCTCTCTCTGTTAATACTTTGTTCTAAGTATTCTTGGAATGCTACTTTTGATAACAGATTGTGTAAGTTTCTTTGCCTTTAAGTGATCTGTATTTGCTTTTGAGATCTCTTGTAACTTTTGTAAAAGAATAAGTATTATCTCACAGTGACCTATGATCTTATTTGACCAAGTGTTTTGAAACATTTTGGCAAACTTCCCAAACATCGAATTTTAATTAAAGTTCTTTTGACTTCCAGCTAACTTTGGGATGCTTTAGCAGGCCCCTGAGGCATCTCAGAGAGAAATATTTAACTAGGATTATTTGGTATGTTAAATTAAATGTAATCAGTCATAATTCTGGTTATTGTAACCAAGCTTCTTTATCAATTACACTGCAATCAGATGTTTAACCATGCCTTTTAAGTCTTTTGTCATTTATAGATAGTTATTTTTGTACTTTGATGCTGTTGCAAAAGTGCTTCATCTTCAAGAAGATTCATAGGAAGGCTATGGAAGCAGTTACAATAGTTCCACAACAAGATGATGGCTATGAGAGGATTCCAGCCCATATCGACTTAAAACAAGGAGGCATCTGGCCCCTGGGGTCCCTATATCAGGCATCCAGAGACTTTACTCCCTGACAGGCAGGGTCGACACATCTGCTCAGCCTTGAAGCAGTTACAGAAGACAGACCATTGCCCCTAAGCTTCCCATAAGAATATGGGAGTAAAATCTCTGAAGGGGGAACGAAACAGGAGGGAAGGGGGCAGGGCACAACCTTTAAAAGAATGACATAGCTGTTGAGGACACAACAAAAACTAGTTAGAAACAACTAGGTCCAAGATTGTAGAAGGTTCAACTTCCAGTAGACCTTGAGCCTTATTATATGCTCACTGTAATACATTAGCGTGTTAAATGACACACTCACAGGTGCCATGACAGTTCCAAGGCTGACCTGAAAAGGCCAAAAAGTGTGCGGTTGCCCAGTTCCTGGAAATCCCTGCCCCCTCCCTGAAATAGTTGGAATAATCCTCCCACTTATTAGCCTATGAAATTACCCAGCCCATAGAAACTAACCACCCCATATTTCGGTGCCTCTTGCCTTCCCCACACTCTCTCTATTGAGTGTGTATCTCTCTAAACTAAATCTAATTCTTACCTAAAAAAGAAAAAGAATTGACTGAGACTAAGGACTCTTCCAATTTAGCCCTACCTATTGCCACTATGCATGGGAATAAGTAAGGGCACTTTGGTGCCTTTGAAGGGGTATATTCTTTAAAGTAGGAAGAATGAATTTAACTTATGACCTTGCCTAAGTCCTGTGGTAGTATCTTAAAGTTCCTCAGGCATAATCATAGAGGCCTGGTTAGGCCCAAAGAATTAAGTGAAAAGGTAATTTTCTCTTCAAGCAAGATTCAGTGGCTGTCTCTGATTGGGAGGTGATTGCACAGAATATCACCCAGAGATGATTCTAAACAATAAAGCTCTTGATGTGTAAGGTCTCATCTTAGAACCAGAGTTCTTATATATAGGATATCCTTAGAGAGTCTGAGTTCTGATGAAGAGAAGGTCTCTTACCAATGCTTTCAGAAGGTACAGCATTTAGAGCAATCTCTGGCATAGAATGGAAGTGTGCTTTAGTAGAGTATCACCTCACCATCTTCCTAAACCAACATTATCCTCATAACAAGCCCCTGCTTAAAAACCATCAGTAGTTCCCCATTATCCACAGAAGAGTCCTTAGTCTTGTACCTAAGGTCCTATTCAATCTAACACTAATTCACCTGTGGCATTAAGCTAACAATCATCATCTATATGCAACCCTATTTTGCAAGGGTTGAAGATAGTACTGAAATGAAGGTGATGAGGTCTATGACTTCAAGTAGTTCCCGTCCAATCCACTACCATTCAAACTCTTTGTTGGAATTAGGCTACTTTCTTCTTCATATCCTCCTCACTTAGCTTGGGGTCTCATGCATTATAACCTGTGATTTTCCTTTTAACTTTTGCTGTTTCATTCCTTGCCACAAATCCAAATCCCATGTCATCTTTAAGGCCCAAATTCTCTCTCCTCTATAAAGCCTTTCCTGACTAGCCCAGCCTAAAAGAACCACTTTCTCCTTTGAATTCCTATAGGACAAATTTTATGGTTCTATTTATTTGGTCAATAACATACCCTGTATTGTGTTTTGTAAAACAACTTTTCATGTATGTGTCTTATCTTCCCAAATAAATGCAAGACGCTTGAGTTCAGACACAAAAATGCATAATGTCCCTTCCATAAGGGACATTTAAGTGTATGACATTCAATGTCATACACTTAATATGCTCTCAAATTATACTAGCTTATTTCTTCTGTTCTTTTTCGTAATGGGTTATCACAGCAGCAGAAACTACCAGACTGAAAATAAATAAATCAGAAACCTTCTACCTTGAGCAGTTACTAATGATCTCATACAAAAAAAGTTTTGCCCAAAGGAGTAGGAAATTATGCTATATATAAAGCATATAATATGCTAGAGTCTGAGGTCAATATTTTCCTGGGTAAGTGTCCAGCATTTGACAAGGAGTTTAATTCTTCCAAGCCCTGGTTATCATTAACACTGGAAAGTTGTATTAGCAAATTCAAGCAAATTTTGTTTTTCATATGAAGACTTTTTAACTTGAAAAAAATATCTCACCTGGAATATTAAAATTATCAAATTTAAAGAGGTGATTTTCAGCCTCATTAGCTACAGCTAGAAAGAAATTTTGGTGAGTTAAGGAAAGCTTGGTTCTTTTCTCCTGGATTCTTTTAAAATATCATTCTTGTCATAGTTAATACATTGGTATAGAGTAACTGGAATAGGCTGTGCATAATTATTGTGTACCCTAGGACTTGATCCTGACCTGGAACTCCCTACTGGATTCTCAAACCAGGCTGATGGAATACTCATGGATAGTTGATGGAATAGTTAATGGATAGTCATCAAATCACAAGAGAACAAAAGATGAAGGGAAGAAAAAGACCTACAAAAACAAATCCAAAACAATTAACAAAATGGCAATAAGAATATACATATCGATAATTACCTTAAGTGTAAATGGATTAAATGCTTCAACCAAAAGACAGAGACTGGCTGAAAGGACACAAAAGCAAGACCTGTATATAGGCTGTCTACAAGAGATCCATTTCAGGTCCAGGGAAACATACAGACTGAAAGAGAGGGGATGGAAAAAGGTATTCCGTGCAAATGGAAATCAAAAGAAAGCTGGAGTAGCGATACTCATATCAGACAAAATAGACTTTAAAATAAGGACTGTTACAAGAGACAAAAAAGGACACTACATAATGGTCAAGTGATCAATCCAAGAAGAAGATGCAGCAATTGTAAATATATATTCACCCAACATAGGAGTACCTCAATATATAAGGCAAATTCTAGCAGCCATAAAAGGAGAAACCAACAGTAACATAATAATAGTGAGGGACTTTAACACCCCACTTAGATCAATGAATAGATCACCCAGACAGGAAATCAATAAGGAAACACAGCCATTAAATGACACATTAGACCACATGGACCTAATGGATATTTAAAGAGCATTCCATCCAAAAGCAGCAGAATACACATTCTTAAGTGCACATAGAACATTCTCCAGGATAGATCACATGCTGGGCCACAAAGCAAGCATCAATAAATTTAAGACAATTGAAATCATACCAGGCATCTTTCCTGACCACAACTTTATGAGAATAGAAATCAACTACAAGGAAAAAACTGTAAAAAACACAAACACGTGGAGACTAAACAACCAATGGATCACTGAAGAAAGCAAAGAGGAAATCAAAAAATACCTAGAGACAAATCAAAATGAAAACATGATGATCCAAAACCTATGGGACACAGGGACTTCCCTGGTGATCAAGTGGTTAAAACTCTGTGCTTCCACTGCAGGGGGCATGGGTTTGATCCCTGGTCATGGAATGAAGATCCTGCATGCCGTATGGTGCAGCCAACAAACAAACAAACGAAAGCCACAAAACAAGCAAAACCCCCACAAAACCTATGGGATGCAGCAAAAGCAGTTCTAAGAGGGAAGTTTATAGCAATACAATCTTACCTCAGGAGACAAGACAAATCTCAAATAAACAACCTAATGCTACACCTAAAGTAACTAGAGAAGGAAGAACAAAGAAAACCCAAAGTGAGTAGACGGAAAGAAATCATAAAGATCAGAGCAGAAATAAATGAAATAGAGACGAAGAAAACAATAGAAAAGATTGCTGAAACTAAAGCTGGTTCTTTGAAAAGATAAACAAAATTGATAAACCTTTAGCCAGACTCATCAAGAAAAAAAGGAAGAGGGCTCAAATCAATAAAATTAGAAATGAAAAAGGAGAAGTTACTCACTGACACTGCAGAAATACAAAGGATCATAGGAGACTATTAGAAGAAACTCTATGCTAATAGAATGGAAAACCTAGAAGAAATGGACAAATTCTTAGAAAGGAACAACCCTCCAAGAGTGAACCAAGAAAAAATAGAAAATATGAACAAACCAATCACAAGTACTGAAATGGGAACTATGATTTAAAAAATTCCACAAAACAAAAGTCCAGGACCAGATGGCTACACAGGCAAATTCTATCAAACATTTAGAGAAGAGTTAACACCTATCCTTCTCAAACTATTCCCAAAATACTGCGGATGAAGGAACACTCCAAAATGCATTCTATGAGGTCACCATCACTCTGATACTGAAACCAGACAAAGAAACCACAAAAAAGAAAATTACAGGCCAATATCACTGATGAACATAGATGCAAAAATCCTCAACAAAATACTAGCAAACCAAATCCAACAACACATTAAAAGGATCGTACACCATGATCAAGTGGGATTTATTGCAGGGATGCAAGGATTTTTCAATATCCACAAATCAAACAGTGTGATGCACCACACCAACAAGTTGAAAACTAAAAACCACATGATCATCTCAATAGATGCAGAAAAAGCTTTTGACAAAATGTAACACCCATTTGTGATAAAAAGTCTCGAGAAAGTGGGCATAGAGGGAACTTACTTCAACATACTAAAGACCATACATGACAAAGCCACAGCTAACATCCTACTCAATGGTGAAAAGCTGAAAGCATTTCCTCTAAAATCAGAAACAAGATAAGGATATCCACCCTTGCCACTTTTATTCAACATAGTATTGGAAGTCCTAGCCATGGCAATCAGAGAAGAAAAAGAAATAAAAGGAATCCAAACTGGAAATGAAGAAGTAAAACTGTCACTCTTTGTAGATGACATGATACTGTAAATAGAAAATCCTAAATGCACTACCAGAAAACTACTAGAGCTAATCAATAAAGTTGGTAAAGTTGCAGGATCCAAAATTAATACACAGAAATCTGTTGCATGTCTATACACTGACATTGAAAGATCAGAAAGAGAAATTAAGGAAACAATCCCATTTACCAACACATCAAAAAGAATAAAATACCTAGGAATAAACCTACCTAAGGAGGCAAAAGACCTGTACTCTGAAAACTGTAAGATGCTGATGAAAGAAATCGAGGAAGACACAAACAGATGGAAAGATATTTCATGTTCTTGGATTGGAAGAATCAATATTGTCAAAATGACTATACTACCCAAGGCAATCTACAGATTCAATGCAATCTCTGTGAAATTACCAACAGTGTTTTTCGCATAAGTAGCACAAGTAATTTTAAAATTTGTACGGAGACACAAAAGACTCCGAATAGCCAAATAATCTTGAGAAAGAAAAACAGACCTGGAGGAATCAGGCTCCTTGACTTCAGACTATACTACAAAGCTACACTCATCAAAAGAGTGTGGTACTGGCAGCAAATAGAAATATAGATCAATGAAACAGGATAGAAAGCCCAGAAATAAACCCAAGCACCTATGGTCCATTAATCCATGACAAAGGAGGCAAGAATATACAATGGAGAAAAAGTCTCTTCAATAAGTGGTGCTGGGAAAACTGGACAGCTACATGTAAAAGAATGAAGTTAGAACATTCTCTAACACCATACATAAAAATAAACTCAAAATGGATTAAAGACCTAAATGTAAGCCTGGATATTATTAAACTCTTAGAGGAAAACATAGGCAGAACACTCTTTGACATAAATCTCAGTAATATCTTTTTGTATCCACCTCCTAGATTACTAAAATAAAAACAAACATAAAAAAATGGGAGTAATTAAACTTAAAAGCTTTTGCAAAGCAAAGGAAACCATAAACAAAATGAACAGAGAACCCACAGAATGGGAGAAAATATTTGCAAATAAAGTGACTGACAGTGGGTTAATCTCCAAAATATACAAACAGCACATGCAGCTCAATATCGAAAAAACAAACAACTCAATTAAAAACTGGGCAGAAGATCTAAATAGACATTTCTCCAATGAAGACATACAGGTGGCCAAAAAGCACATGAAAAAACGCTCAACATTGGTAAGTACTAGAGAAATGCAAATCAAAACTACATTGAGGTCTCACTTCACACTGGTCAGACTGGCCATCCTCAAAAAGTCTATAAACAATAAGTGCTGGAGAGGGTGTGGAGAAAAGGGAACTCTCCTACACTGTTGGTGGGAATATAAATTGGTGCAACCACTATAAAGAACAGTATGGAGGTTCCTTAGAAAACTAAAAATAGAAATACCATATGATCCAGCAATCCCACTCCAGGGCATATATCCAGAGAGAGGCATACCTTGAAAAGATATATGTACCCCAATGTTCATAGCAACACTATTTACAATAGCCAAGACATGGAAGCAACCTAAATGTCCATCGACAGATGAACGGATAAAGAAGTACATATATACAGTGGAATATTATTCAGCCATAAAAAAGAATGAAATAATGCTGTTTACAGCAACATTGATGGACCTAGAGATGCTCATACTCAGTGAAGTAAGTCAGACAGAGAAAGACAAATATCATATGATATCATTTATTTTGGGAAACTAAAAAAAGGATACAAATGAACTTATTTACAAAATGGAAATGGACTCACAGACTTCGAAAACAAACTTTTGGTTACCAAAGGGGAAAGGTTGGGGTAGGGGGAGGGATAAATTAGGAGTTTGGGATTAAAATACACCCACTACAATACATAAAATAGATAATCAATGAGGACCTACTATACAGCACAGGGAACTCTACTCAGTATTTTGTAATAACCTATACAGGAAAAGAATCTGAAAAAGAATGGATATATATATGTATAAATGAATCATTTTATTGTATACCTGAAACTAACATAACACTGTAAATCAACTATACTCCAACATAAAATAAAAATTAAATTAAAAAAAGAAGAACATACCAAAAATAATGAAGAAAAATTATGGTAATAAGTGATGAAAGGGTCAGAATTGCCAGCAGTAGTCAAAAGGGATTTTATTCTATATATGTTTTACAACTTTTAATGATTTGTATATTCATGAATCATCCTATTGTTAAAGTTAATATAAAGTCATAAAAGCCAAAGAAAATCTCCTCAGAATTATACATCGATCTGTCACTTTTGATTTGCACATTTTTTCTATGCATGTGTACATTAATCTCATCAGAGAAGCCTCTTTAAATCTCTTGACTTCATAAAGGTGTTCCTTTACCTCATATGTTGCTGTACTAAAACAAGGCAGGGACCTACCTACTGTATAGAACAGGGAGCTATACTCAATATTTTGTAATAACCTATAAGGAGAAAGAATGAAAAAAATAGATTTATATGTATGCATACCTAAATCACTTTGTTGTACACTGGAAAATAACACAACATTATAAATCAACTATACTACTATTAAAATAAATTAAAATAGATAAATAAATAAATAAAATGCAAAGTAATAAAAAATAAATTAAGGCAGGGATTTTAAAGAAGATAAAGACTGTATACAGTTCCTGATTATGATATTACATATTTTCGAAACAGGTTATACTTTTTCCCTATTTTACCAATTTATATACATTTTAGAATGCTTTGCATTATATAATGTACAAGTACATAATTTATAGTAAACTAAATATTATATTTGGGGCTAGGACTGAAACCCTAATATTATTCCTTAAAGAAATTAAGTTCAATACACGAAATTTTAACTTACAGTAACTTTCCCAGGAATCTAAGTTGTCAAAAGTGCAAGGACTACTTGTATATAACCAGTTTTGCACAGAAATTTTGGGTAAGTAAGGATAACACAGAATCAGACAAATAGTATAGCATGAGAACGTGTGCTAGAGAAAAAGGAGAGTTTTCCAATATTTAAATTTGTTAGATACTGTAATGGGTGATAAAGGAGGGTTGTGAATCTCTTTCAATGGACTTTTAAAACACCTCACTTATTTGGGATGGTACAGTGTTCTTGCTAAAGCTATAGGTGGCTTATACTCTGTGACTTACAATTTATGTAAGAAGCAGTTGAATGAATTATATAGTAAGATGGCATGAAGTCACAGCACTGTGTCTCATGTGTATTTGTCCAAAGGACAGATACAACATTATACTGGAAAGAATCCAGTATTTGGAATCAGGATGCCTTACTTTAAGTCCAAGTTCTGCCTCTTTCTTGCTATGTGATCTTGCAAAAGTTATCTCACATCTCCAAATCTTAGTCTCCTCAGTTATAAAATGGGGATGGTATTAATAATAATGCCTACTTAACCTGACAGTTGTGAGACAAAGGATATGAAAAACAGTATATGAAAGTCCTTTGTAAACTATAAAATGGTGTACCTATTTTTTATGATTGACTAATTTTTAAAAAGTCTAGCACTGAAAACTACTTCAAAAAAATAACCTATTTATAATGCGGTACTGCATCTATAATTAAAGTTTTCCACTTGCCAAAACAAGGCTCAGATATGAATAGTTTTTTCCATTGGGGAGATATTTCAAGCCATGTTAAGACCCTAGAAGTCTATGATTTCTATTAGAGTTTGGATTTCTTAACACCAAAATAAAAGTTCTTATCACTTGTAACCACGGTAAGTAAGTCTGATAGCTGAAGGATGGTAAGTCAAAATACCATCAGTTTTTCAATAAAGAGTCAGAAGGGTGAGGTAAAGGAGCTGCTTATGTTATAAGTTCTTTGGGCTGGGTAAGAACTCCTTCCTTTTCTAACTATAGATTTTGGACTGTTTTGTCTTCCTTAGTCGTAGTAACAATGCCTTACTCTAAAACCGGACTTCCAGGTAGAGAAGCTGGGACTAGATCACCTAACTGGGGAAACATTTAGAAAGGCTTGTTTCCCACCTCTGCTTCCCACCTCAATGCCTTTCCATGTCCTTATTCAGCTGCGTTCATCCCAGGTACAGTCTGTAATAACTACTACAAGTTCTCACTCAAAATTTCTGTCAGCTACTGTATTATTGGGAGCAGTCTGCTATTAACAACATAAACAAATGTTAGAGGCACAGAAGTAAGCATGGAGACAAAGAATGGGTGGCAATGGGGTTACAGGACATGAGAACTTAACTTTTAGCTCTTCATAAAAATCTCAAGATGACTCAATAATCTGGTGGGAGAAAGGTGGAGGGCAAAGTTCTAATTCCTTATTTTTCCTTTGAGGGCTGCCTTTTAGAAAAGTATACTACGTGGATGTGTAGCCTTGCCCCTATATACTATCATTTATTTTTTCATGTACTAGACCATTCTAAAGCAGAATGGGAATGAGATTTTAAAGAAAATTTAGCCAATGTGCATGAACCAGGGTAGAGAAAGGTGAGCTGTTACCCACTGATTGAATCAATTCAAGCAAAGCACTCCAAGTGACAACTGGCAGGATTGTTTACAAACATGCACAACACTGTTTATTATGTTTCCTGATTTATCTGACTGGTTATAAATTATAGTATCACAAAGCTGGTAAGGAACCTTCCAAGCTGTCATCTAATCCTACCTAAGCCAACTACATTTGCTAAACAAATCTGGCCATACTTGCCCTTCTCCATCCAAAGGGCACTTATGAGGTTGACATGCTTATATAATCTTTCTGTATACTATTTTCTCATTACACTACATTCGTTGTGTTAACATAGTCTTTATTAGCCTGCTGAGTGGAGAAAAGACTTCCTTCTCACCCTACTTACCTCGGTTGTCATCCTCATTTTCTTCCCAGGGCTCTTCATTTGCTAGCAATGGGTTCTGCGACTCATTCATACACCTCATAGGGAAAGAGTGTCCATCACCAGGGCTGGTGGGGAAATGAAGGCAGTGAGATCCTGCAGCTGACATAGACATTTTATGAAGGTAATAACCCTATTAGAAATAGGAGTGGGGTTCTTAGAAAGATTTAAACCATTTAGCTTATTGACTAAAGCCATTCTGGAATAGGCTCTTACAATAGCATCATTTAGTTGCCCTATTGCTCTCAATTTCTATATCTGTTTGTTTGTCTGCATCAGTCTTGACTCTTTTAGTTTTTAAGCAACTCTTTAATTGCTTCCCACAATGGCCAGTATGGCAAAGTGCACATAAAGCAAACTTCATAAATATAATTTAATGATGAGGATTCCAATTTATATCCCATTATACTATTGATTTGGTTCTAAATTTTCAAGAAAAATTAGCAGATTCAGAATCACTGAGAGAAGAAGAAGAACTACAATCCTGCAGCCTGTAGAACAAAAACCACATTCACAGAAAGATAGACAAGATGAAAAGACAGAGGGCTATGTACCAGATGAAGGAAAAAGAAAAAAAACCCAGAAAAACAACTAAATGAAGTGGAGATAGGCAACCTTCCAGAAAAATGATTCAGAATAATGATAGTGAAGATGATCCAGGACCTCGGAAAAAGAATGGAGGCAAAGATCAAGAAGATGCAAGAAATGTTTAACAAAGATCTAGAAGAATTAAAGAATAAACAAACAGAGATGAACTATACAATAACTGAAATGAAAACTACACTGGAAGGAATCAATAGCAGAATAACTGAGGCAGAAGAACGGATAAAGGACCTGGAAGACAGAATGGTGGAATTCACTGCTGAGGAAGAGAATAAAGAAAAAAGAATGAAAAGAAATGAAGACAGACTAAGAAACCTCTGGGACAACACCAAACACAACAACATTTGCATTATAGGGCCCCCAGAAGGAGAAGAGAGAGTGAAAGGAACAGAGAAAATATTTGAAGAGATTATACTCGAAAACATCCCTAACTTGGGAAAGGAAATAGCCACCCAAGTCCAGGAAGTCCAGAATCCCATATAGGATAAACCCAAGGAGAAACATGCCAAGACACATAGTAATCAAATTGGCAAAAATTAAAGACAAAGAAAAATTATGGAAAGTAGCAAGGGAAAAATGACAAAAAACATACAAGGGAACTCTCATAAGGTTAACAGCTGATTTCTCAGCAGAAATTCTACAAGCCAGAAGGGAGTGGCATGATATACTTAAAGTGATGAATGGGAAGAACCTACAACTAAGATTACTCTACCCAGCAAGGATCTCATTCACATTTGATGGAGAAATCAAAAGCTTTACAGACAAGCATAAGCTGAGAGAATTCAGCACCACCAAACCAGCTCTACAACAAATGCTAAAGGAACTTCTCTAAGTGGGAAACACAAGAGAAGAAAAGGACCTACAAAAGCAAACCCAAAACAATTAAGAAAATGGTCACAGGAACATACATATCGATAATTACCTTAAACGTGAATGGATTAAATGCTCCAACCAAAAGACACAGGCTTGATGAATGGATACAAAAACAAGAACCATATATATGCTGTCTACAAGAGACCCACTTCAGACCTAGGGTCACATACAGATTGAAAGTGAGGAGACGGAAAAAGATATTCCATGAAAATGGAAATCAAAAGAAAGCTGGAGTAGCTATACTCATATCAGATAAAACAGACTTTAAAATAAAAAATGTTACAAGAGACACGGAAGGACACTACATAATGATCAAGGGATCAATCCAAGAAGAAGATATAACAATTATAAATATATATGCACCCAACATAGGAGCACCTCAATACATAAGGCAACTGCTAACAGCTATAAAAGAGGAAATCAACAGTAACACAATAAGAGTGGGGGACTTTAACACCTCACTTACACCAATGGAAAGATCACCCAAAATGAAAATAAATAAGGAAACAGAAGCTTTAAATGACACAATAGATCAGATAGATTTATTTGATATTTATAGGACATTCCATCCAAAAATAGCAGATTACACTTTCTTCTCAAGTGTGCATGGAACATTCTCCAGATAGATCACATCTTGGGTCACAAATCAAGCCTCAGTAAATTTAAGAAAATTGAAATCATATCAAGCATCTTTTCTCACCACAACGCTATGAGATTAGAAATGAATTACAGGGAAAAAAACCGTAAAAAACACAAACACATGGATGCTAAACAATATGTTACTAAATAACCGAGAGATCACTGAAAAAATCAAAGAGGAAATCAAAAAATACCTACAGATACAGATACACCAGAAATATATCTACACGTGGAACAAATCCTACAGAACACCTACTGAACGCTGGCAGAAGGCCTCAGACCTCCCAAAAGGCAAAAAACCCCCCACGTATCTGGGTAGGGCAAAAGAAAAAAGAATAAACAGAGACAAAAGGATAGGGACGGGACCTGCACCAGTGGGAGGGAGCTGTGAAGGAGGAGAGGTTTCCACACACTAGGAGGCCCCTTCGCCGGCAGAGACTGCAGGTGGCGGAGGGGGAAGCTTCGGAGCCGTGGAGGAGAGCACAGCAACAGGGTTGTGGGGGGCAAAGCGGAGAGACTCCCGCACAGAGGATCGGTGCAGACAGGCACTCACCAGCCCGAGAGGCTTGTCTGCTCCCCCGCCGGGGTGGGCGGGGCTGAGAGCTGAGGCTCAGGCTTCGGTCGGAGTGCAGGGAGAGGACTGGGGTTGGCAGCATGAACACAGCCAGAAGAGGGCTAGTGCGCCATGGCTAGACGGGAGGGAGTCCGGAGAAAAGTCTGGACCTGCTGAAGAGACAAGAGACTTTTTCTTCCCCCTTTGTTTCCTGGTGCACGAGGAGATGGGATTAAGAACGCTGCTTTAAGGAGCTCCAGAGACGGGCGTGAGCTGCGGCTAAAAGCGCAGACCCCAGAGACAAACATGAGACGCTAAGGCTGCTGCTGCCACCACGAGGAAGCCTGTGTGCGAGCACAGGTTACTATCCACAACCCCCTTCCGGGGAGCCTGTGCAGCGCGCCACTGCCAGGGTCCCAGGATCCAGGAACAACTTCCCCAGGAGAACGGACGGCGCACCTCAGGCTGGTGCAACGTCATGTTGGCCTCTGCCACCGCAGGCCCGCCCCTCATCTTTACCCCTCCCTCCCCCTGGCCTGAGTGAGCCAGAGCCCCCAAATCAGTGGCTCCTTTAACCCCGTCCTGTCTGAGTGAAGAAGAGACGCCCTCCGGTGACCTACATGCAGAGGCGGGGCCAAATCCAAAGCTGAGCCCCTGGGAGCTGTGAGAACAAAGAAGAGAAAGGGAAGTCTCTCCCAGCAGCCTCAGAAGCAGCGGAGTAAAGCTCCACAATCAACTTGATGTACCCTGCATCTGTGGAATACATGAATAGACAACAAATCATCCCAAACTGAGGAGGTGGACTTTGAGAGCGAGATCTATGATTTTTCCCCTTTTCCTCTTTTTGTGAGTATGTATGTGTATGCTTCTGTGTGAGATTTTGTCTGTATAGCTTTGCTTCCACCATTTCTCTGAGGGTTCTATCCATCCGTTTTATTTTTCTCTTAATAATTATTTTTTATTTTAATAACATTATTATATTTTATCTTACTTTATTTTACTTTATCTTCTTTCTTTTTTCCTTCCTTCCCTCCTTACTTCCTTCTTCCCTCCCTCCCTCCCTGCCTCTTTTCTTTCTTTCTTTCTACTTCTACTAATTCTTTCTTTCTACTTTTTCTCCCTTTTATTCTGAGCCATGTGGATGAAAGGCTCTTGGTGCTGCAGCCAGGAGTCAGTGCTGTGCCTCTGAGGTGGGAGAGCCAACTTCAGGACACTGGTCCACAAGAGACCTCCCAGCTCCACGTAATATCAAATGGCAAAAATCTCCCAGAGATCTTCATCTCAACACCAGCACCCAGCTTCACTCAACGACCAGCAAGCTACAGTGCTGGACACCCTATGCCAAGCAACTAGCAAGAGAGGAACAAAACCCCACCCATTAGCAGAGAGTCTGCCGAAAATCATAATAAGTCCACAGATACCCCAAACACACCACCAGATGTGGACCTGCCGACCAGAAAGACAAGATCCAGCCTCATCCACCAGAACACAGGCACTAGTCCCCTCCACCAGGAAGCCGACACAACCCACTGAACCAACATTAGCCACTGGGGACAGACACCAAAAACAACAGGAACTATGAACTCACAGCCTGCAAAAAGGAGACCCCAAACATAGTACGATAATCAAAATGAGAAGAGAGAGAAACACACAGCAGATGAAGAAGCAAGATAAAAACCCACCAGACCTAACAAATGAAGAGGAAATAGGCAATCTACCTGAAAAAGAATTCAGAATAATGATAGTAAAGATGATCCAAAATCTTGGAAATAGAATAGACACAATGCAAGAAACATTTAACAAGTACCTAGAAGAATTAAAGATGAAAGAAACAATGATGAACAACACAATAAATGAAATTAAAAACACTCTAGAAGGGATTAATAGCAGAATAACTGAGGCAGAAGAACGGATAAGTGACCTGGAAGATAAAGTAGTGGAAATAACTACTGCAGAGCGAATAAAGAAAAAAGAATGAAAAGAACTGAGGACAGTCTCAGAGACCTCTGGGACAACATTAAACGCAACAACATTCAAATTATAGGGGTTCCAGAAGAAGAAGAGATAAAGAAAGGGACTGAGAAAATATTCGAAGAGATTATAGTTGAAAACTTCCCTAATATGGGAAAGGAAATAGTTAATCAAATCCAGGAAGCACAGAGAGTCCCATACAGGATAAATCCGAGAAGAAATACGCCAAGACACATATTAATCAAACTGTAAAAAATTAAATAAAAAGAAAATATATTAAAAGCAGCAAGGGAAAAACAACAAATAACACACGAGGGAATTCCCAGAAGGTTAACAGCTGATCTTTCAGCAGAAACTCTGTAAGCCAGAAGGGACTGGCAGCACATATTTAAAGTGATGAAGGAGAAAAACCTGCAACCAAGATTACTCCACCCAGAAAGTATCTCATTCAGATTTGATGGAGAAATTAAAACCTTTACAGACAAGCAAAAGCTGAGAGAGTTCAGCACCACCAAACCAGCTCTACAACAACTGCTAAAGGAACTGCTCTAGGCAAGAAACACAAGAGAAGGTAAATACCTACAATAACGAACCCAAAACAATTAAGAAAATGGGAATAGGAACATACATATCGATAATTACCTTAAATGTAAATGGATTAAATGCTCCCACCAAAAGACACAGATTGGCTGAATGGACAGAAAAACAAGACCCATAAATTTGCTGACTACAAGAGACCCACTTCAGACCTAGAGACACATACAGACTGAAGGTAAGGGGATAGAAAAAGATATTTCATTCAAATGGAAACCAAAAGAAAGCTGGAGTAGCAATTCCCATATCAGAGAAAATAGACTTTAAAATAAAGACTATTAGAAGAGACAAAGAAGGACACTACATAATGATCAAGGGATCGATGCAAGAAGAAGATATAACAATTGTAAATATTTATGCACCCAACATAGGAGCACCTCAATACATAAGGCAAATACTAACAGCCACAAAAGGGGAAATCGACTGTAACACATTTATAGTAGGGGACTTTAACACCCCACTTTCACCAATGGACAGATCATCCAAAATGAAAATCAATAAGGAAACTCAAGCTTTAAATGATACATTAAACAAGATGGACTTAATTGATATCTATAGGACATTCCATCCAAAAAACAACAGAATACACATTTTCCTCAAGTGCTCATGGAACATTCTCCAGGATAGATCATATCTTGGGTCACAAATCAAGCCTTGGTAAATTTAAGAAAATTGAAATTGTATCAAGTATCTTTTCCGACCACAACGCTATGAGACTAGATATCAATTACAGGAAAAGATCTGTAAAAAATACAAACACATGGAGGCTAAACAATACACTACTTAATAACGAAGTGATCACTGAAGAAATAAAAGAGGAAATAAAAAAAATACCTAGAAACAAATGACAGTGGAGACACAATGACCCAAAACCTATGGGATGCAGCAAAAGCAGTTCTAAGAGGGAAGTTTATAGCAATACAAGCCCACCTTAAGAAACAGGAAACAACTCGAATAAACAACCTAACCTTGCACCTAAAGCAATTAGAGAATGAAGAACAAAAAAACCCCAAAGTTAGCAGAAGGAAAGAAATCATAAAAATCAGATGAGAAATAAAAGAAAAAGAAATGAAAGAAATGATAGCAAAGATCAATAAAAGTAAAAGCTGGTTCTTTGAGAAGATAAACAAAATTGATCAACCATTAGCCAGACTCATCAAGAAAAAGAGGGAGAGAACTCAAATCAATAAAATTAGAAATGAAAAAGGAGAAGTTAAAACAGACACCAGAGAAATACAAAGCATCCTACGAGACTACTACAAGCAACTTTATGCCAATAAGATACACAACCTGGAAGAAATGGACAAATTATTTGAAAGGTATAACTTTCCAAGATTGAACCAGGAAGAAACAGAAAATATGAACAGACAAATCACAAGTAATGAAATTGAAACTGTGATTAAAAATTTTCCAACAAACAAAAGTCCAGGACCAGATGGCTTCAGAGGAGAACTCTATCAAACATTGCGAGAAGAGCTAACACCCATCCTCTCAAACTCTTCCAAAATATTGCAGAGGAAGGAACACTCCGAAACTCATTTTATGAGGCCAGCATCACCCTGATACCAAAACCAGACAAAGATACTACAAAAAATAGAGAAAATTACAGACCAATATCACTGACGAATATAGATGCAAAAATCCTCAACAAAATACTAGCAAACAGAATCCAACAACACATTAAAAGGATCATACACCATGATCAAGTGGGATTTATTCCAGGGTTGCAAGGATTCTTCAATATACGCAAATCAATCACCGTGATACACCATATTAACAAACTGAAGAATAAAAACAAATGATCATCTCAATAGTTGCAGAAAAAGCTTTTTACAAAATTCAACACCAATTTATGATAAAAACTCTCCAGAAAGTGGGCATAGAAGGAACCTACCTCAACATAATATAGGCCATATATGACAAACCCACAGAAACATCATTCTCAATGGTGAAAAACTGACAGCATTTCCTCTAAGATCAGGAACAAGACAAGGATGCCCACTCTCACCACTATTATTCAACATAGCTTTGGAAGTCCTAGCCATGGCAATTAGAGAAGAAAAAGAAATAAAAGGAATACAAATTGGAAAAGAAGATGTAAAACTGTCACTGTTTGCTGATGACATGATACTTTACATAGAGAATCCTAAAAATGCCACCAGAAAACTACTAGAGTTAATCAATGAATTTGGTAAAGTTGCAAGAAACAAAATTAATGCACAGAGATCTCGTGCATTCCTATACACTAATGATGAAAAATCTGAAAGAGAAATTATGGAAACACTGCCATTTACCATTGCAACATAAAGAATAAAATACCTAGGAATAGACCTACCTAGGGAGACAAAAGACGTGTATGCAGAAAACTATGACACTGATGAAAGAAATTAAAGATGATACCAACAGATGGAGAGATACACCATGTTCTTGGACTGGAAGAATCTATATTGTGAAAATGACTCTACTACCCAAAGCAATCTACAGATTCAATGCAATCACTATCAAATTACCAATGGCATTTTTTACAGAACTAGAACAAATCATCTTAAAATTTGTATGGAGACAAAAAAGACCCCAAATAGCCAAAGCAGTCTTGAGGGGAAAAAATGGAGCTGGAGGAATCAGGCTCCCTTCCTGCAGACTATACTACAAAGCTACAGTAATCAAGACAATATGGTCCTGGCACGAAAACAGAAACATAGATCAATGGAACAAGATAGAAAGCCCAGAGATAAACCCACACACCTATGGTCAACTCATCTATGACAAAGGAGGCAAAGGTAAAAATGGACAAAGACGGTCTCTTCAATAAGTGGTGCTGGGAAAACTGGACAGCTACATGTAAAAGAAAGAAATTAGAACACTCCCTAACACCATACAGAAAAATAAACTCAAAATGGATTTGAGACCTAAACGTAAGACTGGACACTATAAAACTCTTAGAGGAAAACATAGGAAGAACACTCTAAGACATAAATCACAGCAAGATCTTTTTTGACTCACCTCCTAGAGTAAAGGAAATAAAAATAAACAAATGGGACCTAATGAAACTTCAAAGCTTTTGCACAACAAGGGAAACCATAAACAAGACGAAAAGACAACCCTCAGAATGGGAGAAAATATTTGCAAACGAATCAATGGACAAAGGATTAATCTCCAAAATATATAAACAGCTCATGCAGCTCAATATTAAAGAAACAAGCAACCCAATCAAAAAACGGGCAGAAGACCTAAATAGACATTTCTCCAAAGAAGACATACAGATGGCCAAGAAGCACATGAAAAGCTGCTCAACATCACTAATTATTAGAGAAATGCAAATCAAAAGTACAATGAGGTATCACCTCACACCATTTAGAATGGGCATCATCAGAAAATCTACAAACAACAAATGCTGGAGAGGGTGTGGCTAATAGGGGACCCTCTTGCACTGTTGGTGGAAATGTAAGTTGATACAGCCACGATGGAGAACAGTATGGAGGTTCCTTAAAAAAACTAAAAATAGAATTACCATGTGATCCAGCAATCCCACTACTGGGCATATACCCAGAGAAAACCATAATTCAAAAAGACACATGCACCCCCATGTTCATTGCAGCACTATTTACAATAGCCAGATAATGGAAGCAAGCTAAATGCCTATCGACAGGCGAATGGATAAAGAAGATGTGGTACATATATACAATGGAATATTAATCAGCCATAAAAAGGAACGAATTGAGTCATTTGTTGGGACGTGGATGGATCTATAGACTGTTATACAGAGTGAAGTAAGTCAGAAAGAGAAAAACAAATGTCGCATATTAATGCATGTATGTGGAACCTAGAACAATGGTACAGATGAACTGGTTTTCAGGGCAGAACTTGAGACACAGATGTAGAGAACAAATGTATGGACACCAAGGGGGGAAATCTGCAGTGGGGTGGGGATGATGGTGTGCTGGCAATTGGGATTGACATGTATACACTGATGTGTATAAAATTGATGACTAGGGCTTCCCTGGTGGTGCAGTGGTTGAGAGTCCACCTGCTGATGCAGGGGACACGGGTTCATGCCCTGGTCTGGCAAGATCCCACATGCCGCGGAGCAGGTGGGCCTGTGAGCCATGGCCACTGAGCCTGCACGTCCGGAGCCTGTGTTCCACAACGGGAGAGGCCACAACAGTGAGAGGCCCGCGTCCCGGAAAAAAAAAAAAAATGATGACTAATAAGAACGTGCAGTATAAAAAAACAAACAAAAAACAACTAATACTAAATTTTCTTTGGGTTATTTTTATGGAAATATGTTAATATAGATGTTTCAGACATTACATGAAATTTCAAAAAATCTTATATGTTCTGGTATAATGTCATAATTCTAGTTATTACTTTAAAATGTATATCTCAGAAATAACTAAATTTCCTTGTCAATTGCATTATTATGAACTTTCATCAAATCTTTAACCATGGTCATTTTTAAGTCTTTTGTCATTTACAGACAGTTCTGGGTGTACTCTGATGCTTTTGCAAAAATGTTCCTATAAAAGGGTTTCATCTTCAAGGAATTCATGGAAAACACTCTGACAAGTACAGGTTTCTGGTAACTGACTATACTGCTGAACTGAATGAATAAGCATTTTGAGAACTCCAATGGAAAACTGATGAATTCGTAAAAGTGCTAACGAAAGATCAAGATGAAAAAAAAATATTACATGGGACTGAGTGTACTGATGAGGATGATTATAATTTTTGTGACTTTCTGTTTGAATATAAAAAGAATCATTGAATTCACTGGAGATAAGGTGCTGTGAATTGGTGATAGATAATAATAATGGCCGAATGCCCTGTTATTTGGCTTGTATGGCAGAAACGTTATTAAAAGCTGGGAGAAAGAGCCAAAGTGAGGCATTTCTAAGAGTGCAGATCCTTGGGGCAATTATCCTACCCCGGAATTGACAGTTCTCTACAGAGGATGTAACTATATTGATTATAAGTGAGTGGGCTTTGATTTTTGCTCTTGTTCTTTATTCCAAAGAAGACTCATTTTAGACCTCCCTTTGGTGTAGTGATATTGTGTGTTTGTGTATGTATGTGTGTGAGTGGGGTGCAAATAATTGCTGGTATTAGTTATTAATCAACATTACCCACTGGGGCTTCCCTGGTGGCGCAGTGGTTGGGAGTCCGCCTGCCGATGCAGGGGACGCGGGTTCGTGCCCCGGTCCGGGAAGATCCCACATGCCGCGGAGCGGCTGGGCCCGTGAGCCATGGCCGCTGAGCCTGCGCTCCGCAACGGGAGAGGCCACAGCAGTGAGAGGCCCGCGTACCGCAAAAAAAAAAAAAAAAACATTACCCACTGACACAGTTTTGTCTTGTGATTTATAGCCAGGGCATAGGATATACCACAGCTTTTAAATCAATAAGCCTGTAAACACTAACTGGTACAGAGGAACTACTAGGGCAATTAATGAAGAGGAGAAAATCTTTCTTAATTACCACCTTACTCCAGCAAAGTTTCCTCAAATAAGTGAACAAATGGCTGTATCCCTGTCTGAAGAATGGATCTAAAGGGGATTGCAAGAAGCCTATAAATAAGCTTTGCTCTAGAGCTAGTTTAGTTGATAGTAGTTTTAATCTGGTTCATGAAGTCACTCAGAGGACATAAGCTCATCTCTCCTTCATTGCTTTCTCTTCATTCCTGTTTCAATTATAAGAATTACCTAGAATCTCTAAATCAATCTTTGTTTGTTCTTGCTTTTTGTTCTTGTTTAAATTTAAAACTTTAACTTTTCCCTCCATGAAAGTAATATAAACATTTAATCCCAAAATATGAAAAGTGGAGACAAAAAAAATAATTTCTAAGACTGTTGCCCATACCACTTAGAGCATTTTGGGGGTATATTTCCCCTCTGTTGTTTTTCTTCTCCATATATTTGTTTTTTTCATTTATAAATTATTTTATTTTTAATTGTTGTATAGTTGATGTACAATATTATATAAGTTACAGATGTACAATATAGTGATATACAATTTTTTTTGTCAATCCCAAACTCCCTATCCCCCCCCCCCCCACTTTGCTCCTGGTAACCATAAGTTTGTTCTCTGAGTCTGTGAGTCTGTTTCTGTTTTGTAAATAAGTTCATCTGTATCATTATTTTTAGATTCCACATAATTCATATCATACGATATTTCTCTTTCTCTGTCTGACTTACTTTACCTAGTATGACAATCTCTAAGTCCATCTATGTGGCCGCAAATGGCATTATTTCATTCTTTTTAATGGCTGAGTAATATTCCATTGTGTATATGTACCACAACTTCTTTATCCATTCATCTGTCTATAGACATTTAGGTTGCTTCCATGTCTTGGTTATTGTAAACAGTGCTGCAGTGAATATTGGGGTGCATGTATCCTTTCAGACTATGTTTTTCTCTGGATATATGCCCAGGAGTGGGATTACAGGATCATATGGCAGCTCTATTCTTAGTTTCTTAAGAAAACTCCATTACCCTGATACTAAAACCAGATAAAGATACCACAAAAAAGAAAATTACAGGCCAATATCACTGATGAACATAAATGCAAAAATCCTCAACAAAACACTTACAGTCTGAATCCAACAATATATTAAAAGGATCATACAGCATAATCAAGTGGGATTTATCTCAGGGATGTAAGGATTCTTCAATATCCACAAATCAATCAGTGTGATACACCACATCAACAAATTGAAGACTAAAAACCATATGATCATCTCAATAGGTGCAGAAAAAGCTTTTGACAAAATTCAACACCTATTTATGATAAAATCTCTCCAGAAAGTGGGCATAGAGGGAAGATACGTCAACATAGTAAAGCCTATATACGACAAAACTACAGCTAACATCCTACTCAATGGTGAAAAGATGAAAGCATTTCCTCCAAGATCAGGAACAAGACAAGGATGTCCACTCTCACCACTTTTATTCAACATACTTTTGGAAGTCCTAGCTATAGTAATAAGAGAAGGAAAATAAATAAAAGGGATCCAAATTGGAAAAGAAGAAGTTAAACTATCACTGTTTGCAGATGACATGATACTATACCTAAAAAATACTAAAGATAGCACCAGAAAACTACTAGAACTAATCAATGAATTTGGTAAAGTTGCAGGATACAAAATTAATACACAGAAATCTGTTGCTTTTCTATACACTAACAATGAAAGATCATAAAGAGAAATTCAAAAAAAATCCCATTTACTATCACACCAAAAAGGATAAAATACCTAGGAATAAGCCTAAGGAGGCAAAACACCTGTACTCCGAAAACTATAAGACGCTGCTGAACGAAATCGAAGAATGACACAAACAGATGGAAAGATGTACTATATTCTTGGATTGGAAGAATCAATATTGTCAAAATGACTATACTACCCAAGGCAATCTACAGATTCAATGCAATCCCCATAAAATTACCAATGGCATTTTTCACAGAACTAGAACAAAAAATCTTAAAATTTGTATGGAGACACAAAAGACCCCGAATAGCCAAAGCAATCTTGAGAAAGAAAAACAGAGCTGGAGGAATCAGGCTCCTGGGCTTCAGACTATACCACAAAGCTATAGCCATCAAAACAGTATGGTATCAGCACAGAAACAGAAATATAGATAAATGGAACAGGCTAGAAGGTCCATATATTTGTATATATCAAAAAACATAAGCATCTCCATGTCCAGTGTTCCAGTAATTCCATTTCTGGGAGTTATTCTAAAGCTAGAGATAAACTAGGCACAAAAATGTTCATTGTGGCATTATTTCCAGGCAATAATTCGGAAACAAACTAAACAAACTAAACTATGGGAATATATATTTCCCCACTGGCTGGAATACGATATAGTTAAAAGTAATGGTTATAAAGACTATGTCACAGGGCTTCCCTGGTAGTGCAGTGGTTGGGAATCTGCCTGCCAATGCAGGGGACACGGGCTCAATCCCTGGTCTGGGAGTATCCCACATGCCACAGAGCAGCTAGGCCTGTGTGCCACAACTACTGAGCCTGACCTCTAGAACCCACGAGCCACAACTACTGAGCCCACATGCACAACTACTGAAGCCCATGTGCCTGGAGCCCATGCTCCGCAACAAGAGAAGCCACCACAATGAAGAGTAGCCCCTGCTTGCCGCAACTAGAGAAAGCCTGTGCCCAGCAATGAAGACCCAATGCAGCCAAAAATAAATAAATTTAAAAAGTAAAGACTATGTCACAATAAGGGGAAATGATTACTATATTTTAAGTGAAAAATGTAAAGTTCAAAGTGGTATGTATACTGTGATTAAAAATATGTACAAATACATACAGAAGAAAAACAACAGAGTTGTTTACAATCCAAATTCATTTACAAATGACTGGTACCAGTTTACACTGCTACACACAAAGCATGAGAATGCTTATTGTATCATGCCCTCACCACCTGATTTATCTTTACTAACCTAGTAATGAAAAACTCGGGAAATACAGTTTTACATTGGACTGATATCTAGTGCATAATACAGTCAAAATTGAATTTGATACTTCAAGGCATGGTCCAGCATCAACTTCTTTCAGTGGTAATAGTTACCTACCTAGACCCAATAGGTAGTAACCAGAACTTCTTGTTATCTCCAAACACCTGCTGGATATTTTTGATGAAGCCAAGGTTGAACCCATTTTTCTCTGGGCCACTTGTAAACACTGGAGTACAGAAGGCCTCTATGGTGGGGTAGGGAAGTTGAAGAAAAGAAGAAGAGAGCAATAATCAGGACCATTACAATTTTACAGTTCTCCATGAATGTGACTTGCTTCTACAATATTTTTTGCTGTGGTAGCACAGGCCCCTCATTCTTAGTTATTGCTAAATTACTTGGTAAAAACCAGCTTAATCACTAATACAAAGTAAGTTTGTTATTAAACATAAAGAATTGGTACACTCTTTTAAAAAAATGCAGAAGAAACACATGATGGTAGAAATAATTGAACAGTCATAGGGGTAGTATGTAGTTTGTACTGCATGTAAGGAGTGAAAGAACAAATCTAACAGCACTTTATTTGAATCTCAATGGCAGTAACAGCCAAATGGTCTCTATATTTAGAGCTGGGATGAAAGTAATGACACATAAAGAGATGGTAATGACATTGATTTGGTTTTGAAACATTTCAGAAATGAACATGTTCACACTGAAGCCCGCAATGTAAGAAATTGAGTTTTACTCCAGAAAAAATGTCAATGGGTGAACTATAATCACCTCAACGACTATGAGAAATTGGACCATGTTAGTGCACATTATTTTTAGATACACATTTATCCCATTAAGCAAACACTTTCACTGTTGGACTCTGGCTGCATCTGACCATTTCCCTTTTGTTCTTTGTTTTCAGATTGTGTTATCATGAAGCTTTTAGTACTTTTCTACACTGTAGCTGATCTCTAAGCCAAATATGCTAATCTACTACCCTAGCAACTAAGTGCTACATATATATTTGGTTTAGAAAATAAGTGCAAATACTTTCTTAGCTGTTATCATTATTAGCAAATGAATTCCAAAAGTATAGTGGCTTTTGCACTATACTTTCCTCAAATTTATCTTAGCTAAACATTCAGTATTCGGACACTTTCTCCTTAACCCTCATGCATTGATTTGTGTACAGTATAAATATTTGTTTCACCATGAAAACGATTATTGCACTGGATCCATCAGAAATGCAATTCTCCAAATAAAAGCCCAGAATATAGAGTAGTGGAAAAATTTTCAGAGAAAAATTTTCATTTCTTGTGCTCATTTTCTAGAGACTCACTTGTTCAATGTGTTTATCTCATTCCCACAGTCCCTACACAGCTCCTTGATAACTGTAGATATTCAATGATTTGTTGGTTTGGATTTTTTCTCAGGACTCTGTTTTTAGAAGTGTTCAATAAATTAGGTTTTTCTATCTTTATTGACCTTGACTTCCTCCTTCTGATGCTCCCTTCTGTACTGATTCTTTCCTTCACTTCCTTATGTGAACACCCTTTCAAAATTTTCAAGCTGTAAATCTGGGGAACTATTACCCAGAATGAACTATAAAAAGCAATGGTTATTTTTGGTTTTGTGTGAGGTTTTATTCACTAATGTTCTCTTTAGTCTGTAAGCTTCATTCACTATGGCTCTCCAGTTTGGTAAAACATGTTTACATCTGTTTCCATTTGGAGGCAAAGAGATGTCACTGCAGGTGAAATGTTTCATTGGAAGTTTCTCTCTTCCTTGGGAACAATCCATAGGTCACAGGGATATACATTCACATGTTTTTTTCCTAGTCTTAATATCCAGTCTTACCTAAGGTGGTTTTGTTTCTGCTGACAAGCCAACAATGGTAACCAAAGAGAATCACAAGGCTGACAAAAAACATGCAGGCCACAAAGAGGAGGAAAAGGACATGGAACTTAGAGCGAACACTGGGCAATTCCCCCTAGAAAAGAAATAATAAACAAACAGAAAGAAAGGATTAAAGTCATAAGGTTTGGCTAGTTTTTCTGTATAGGTTAGTACTTTCTTCCATATGTATAAAATGTCTAGCTGTAATTTAAAAAGTAGATTTTGTAAAATTTTTACAAAACAGTTCTTTCTGTGGATGACCATACCTTATTATGGATATGCTATCAGCCTACACAGCCTAAAATGGATCTTTGCTTAAGTGCAGTTCAGTGTAAAATAGAGTATATAATGTACCAATTAGAAAAGGGTAAGGTTAAAAGAGTATACTGAAGCCATAACTGGTATGCAACCTCTTAAGCTTGTATTCCATTTAGTTTGTAAATTTTGAGTCATTGGCTAGAGGTGATCTTGAGGTCATATGGTTCACCCTCTTGTTTCAAGGTGGGTTATTCTGGAATACTTTATATGTCATGTTTCTTTGGATATATGTGTGCTAAAAATGTCACAGTGATATATGTAGGAAGTTAAAACACATAGGTAGAATTTTAAAATGTTCTACCTCTAAGTCGACTTGATTTTAAAGCTACTGCAAATTTTGTGTGGTTGTTTTTTATAGTTGAAGTAGAATGTGCTGGTATATTACATCCTGTGAAACAGCTGTTTAGACAGTAAAATCATGCAAGATTTGACAGGTAATTGTAAAAGTAGGTAGCTAAAGATTTTTATAGTTAGCTGGGACATCTCATTTTCCACATGGCAACAGTTTTGTTTTTTTAAAGCAGCCCCAGACTAGAATGAATTTTCTAAAGTTTTATAGCATGCACAGCATGTAACATTTTGTCTTCTGAAGAGAACATTAGAAAACATTTTCAATTTTGGAGTAAGCAGTTGGGAGAAAGACTTTTCTTTATTTCCCCCTTTCCTGTGTTGATCATTGTTTTGGTGTGATGAATTGCTTTGAAATATTTCCAAATGCTCTTGAGTAGTAAAGGTGATTCTTGGTTGAAGTGGACCTTGACATTAGGATCTAGTTCTACTACAGTTTGGAAGGAGAACGTTAAGGCTTGGAAACACTTGGCAAATTCAGATGGTACAGATTTTTTTCGTCTCTTAGAGGAGATTTATATTTATTTTGATGTAAGGAAATATTGGGAATCTTCCAGACAGTATGTGTTTGAAGGATGAAGATAAAGTGAAGTAAACCAGTCAGATGCTTTCAGCTGAGGGGTGGTCTGGGTGAAATTTGCCTGGGGGCAGAGCACCCCAGGAAATAGCTATACCAAGGACTTTGACCTTCATGAACTTTTATGTGAAGCTCCTTTTTGAAATGATTCCTCTACAAAATCTTGGCCTAAGCACCCAAATTGAATTTGATTGTTTTTTTTTGTTTTGTTTTGAATTTATAGGAAAGATTTTGTAGTGGTTTTTGCCTGGCTGTGTTTTTGTTTTCATAATCTCTACTTTTTAAATAAGTTTTTAAAAGCTTTTAAAGCTCACATTTATTTTACTTCTTATCTTTCATGTTTAGATGGACAATAGGAAATGGCTGGGCAGTCGGGACTGATATAAAGTCAGTTCACACTCTGAGGGGCTGAGCTGCAAGTCTTTCCCTTCCCTAATTGCTCTTATAGAACTCTCTTCTGTCTGCCAAAGCATATCTACTGTGTTGTCCCTTGATAAAGTCCTTAATATTTAACTTTCTTTTTTGTTAGAAGAGGGTGATGGCCCTATGTTCAAAATTACCTACTCAGGAGATAACCAAGCTAAATTACTCAAAGCAATAACCACCAGAAACAGTGGTTATTGGTAGATTAATCCTATTATCTCAGTTCTAAAAGAATTCATAGCCTCTATGAGGAGATTCATGGCCCAGTGTGTGGGGTGTATATTACTACTTTTTTCATAAGTCAAATATCAATTTCCTATCAAAGTGCTACTCTTTAAGTTAATATTGAGAGGAGAACCACAATCTGATGGTCTTCTGAATTCTTTATTTCAAAGGAGCTAGAGCTTCTCTATAGTAGGACCATAATGGGCAGTAGGACATGGTACAGTGTTTAAGATTACTGGGCTTAAGGGTCAGACAAGTTCAAGTTCTCACTTTGCAACTTAGAAGCTGGGTGATCCTGAGCAAGTCACTTAACTACTATGACCCTCAGTTTTATCATCTTTAAATTAGTCTAATAATTCCTGCTTTACCTAGTTCACAAGGTTGTGGTGAGGATAAGATGATATAATAGATATGAAAGTGCTTTGAAAATGGTAAAGTACCATACAAATGGAGGTTGCTATTCTTAGGAGCACAGCTAGTCTCCGTGATACATGGCTTTTAAAATACATGGCAGTGTTTACTTTTCATTTTAGGGGAGACTCAATTTGAACTGAGAAAGCCATCTTTAAACCACACTAAAGTGCTCTCTGGCTGGAGAGACTGCAAAGAAGCATTTCTCTGAACTGTCAATGCCCTTTTCATTATGAGGGCAAGCCAGGGCAGGTTTCCTCGCCTGGCATCTGTCAGGCATGAGCTAGTTTATTGTGGAGAAAAAAATGAAGGAATAGGAAAAGGGCAAGGCTATTTTCACCCCTTGCTTGTGAATACTGGCACATTTCTGGAGATTAATTCATATCTAGATATTAACTTTCGAGGGTAAAAGAAGCATACAGCACCTGGCTGGCATTGTGGTATTTGATTATTGGCTGACTAGGAGGGCCAAAGGCAAAATGTTTGAAATACAACATTGTTTACTCTGTTATCAAAGGGTAGTTTTTAAACAGTAGCCTACTCTGTTAAGGACCAAGTAAAGTCTGTAGTGAAGACCAAGGCTGACACTTTCCCTGCTGAATTGGTTGCAGGAGATTTTTTTTATGGTAGTGGCTTAGTGTGTGAATAGAATGCCAAAAAGGTCATGGAAACCTGGGCAATAGATAATAGATCCTGTGATGTGGAAAGGGGCCAAAGAAGAGACACCAGGATGATGAAGCATTTTGTATTTGGGGACAATTTATGATAAAACTTCATTTCTGCTTATACTTTTATATCCCTGGGTTGAAGATTTTGATATGCATTATATAATTCTTGATTCTTAAAGTTATTAAATATTGGAATTGATTAAGCAAGTCGAAGAGAGAATGCAAAGCCCATACCTCTATAATATTCTACACTATATTTTCTACACTACTAGGGATCAAAGCACTAATTAATAATTTAAATATTCTCAGCTATTTATGTTCTCACTGCCTTGCCTTTCTCCTTTTTTTCTCCAGTTTATTATAATCTATATTCTACTCACAGGATTTATGTGCTTCACCTCTCCCCCTGAGGTGAGATATTCCAGTTATACAGGCTCTTGTGCAATTCCTAAAGTAATAACCAGTAGCTCTGCCCACATCTGCTTTTTGCTATTCAGGGTCAGTTTGGAAAGCCCTCATCATGTAAGGTTATAATGTCTTAGTAACTGTATTGTAGTTGTATGTGGGGAAGACATATCTTCTGGAGTCCATTGGCATGAAATTAAAAAAAAAAATCATTATACTGCTGCAGACCCCATATACATATGTAAACTGAAAATCTGCCTTCAATTTTTTGGAAATAGATGGGATATAACTGATATCTTCAAGTAGAAGAAAGGTGAAAGTAGGATTTTAAAAAAGATTTCATTATAATGATTGAAATCATGTTTTGAAAAGTAAAATATTTTCAACATCTGTTTCATTGTTTTAAAGGTATTATCCAGTGTAAGGTTAATCTTTTTCTTTTAACCTTGCACTGGATAATATCTTATGATTTCCTCATTTCTTTCTTTCTTTTTTTTTGATGTGGACCATTTTTAAAGTCTTTATTGAATTTGTTAGAATATTGCTTCTGTTTTATGCTTTGGATTTTTGGCCATGAGGCATGTGGGATCTTAGCTCCCTGACCAGGGATCGAACCCACACCCCCTGCATTGGAAGGTGAAGTCTTAACCACCGGACTGCCAGGGAAGTCCCTCAACATGTTTCATTTGATCTTGGCAATGAGCCAGTGAAGCAGGTAGCAGAGCCAGTATTAGAACTCAGTTCTCCTTATACTCTACCCAGAGTTTGTCATACAAAGTTCAAATAAGACTGTCCCTTTTCATTTTGGTCTTTTGTGAAGATGAGTTAATGAATCTTTCTGTCCAGTAGGAATTTTGCAACTTCCTTTGAACAGGGATTTAGAAAGTATTTTCTGACAACGAGGGAGTGCTTTGTCAGCCTTTTTCTTAGGAAACTAGGGATTTAGAATTAGTTTCAACATTTTTCAAACCTAAAATTGGTAAGAAGTAGATTTTTAAAACTTGATTAGATAAATACATTGTAAAGAATCAGTAAGTCTCAAGAGATTAGGTTCCTGGAGGCCCAACAAGATTCTCATGTATGATAGAAACTTTAACTGACATCTAAATAACAGCCTCTTAAATCTCAGAATATTTAATGTGGGAAACTTGTTTTCTGTGCTTTCCCTTCTGATTACTTCAGTATTAGCTACTTAAAAATGTAAAAAAGAAAAAGATAATGTGAACAATGTCACAGATTGGAATAGGTGTGTATTTATTCTTGGTGGGGGGACCCTTCTGGATTTTTTAACTTACTCTCCAGTATTTGATGAAATAGCTGAAGACCGTTGTAGCAATGTACAGGCAATAGAGAACAGAATAAGCTAAGAACTGAAGGAAGAATTTATAGTTGGAAAATCCAATGCAGTTATTAACCCTAAAAAAGGAAAAAAAGAAAAACTAATTTGAAATCAGGATCCATTGATTTAGAACACACTGATACAGAGTGAACTGTGTTACCCCTGCTGCTTCATTATCTGTTGTGTAGAAACTCAACAGAAATTTAAGTCCCTTAATAGGAACAGACTGGAAACACAAGTTCATGTCTCACTTGTTTTTCCTTTTATTTACAGACACAGAGACAGCTGGCCTACCTAACAGTTCTGGACTGGTTCCTGACACACCCAAGCAAACCTGGATCTTGGATGCTGAAAACCTACTACAATCTCCGCAGCTATACTTAGTATATTATGGCATGTTCTCTTTATAGTTAGATGATTTCATACTGGTTCTCTAGGTCAGACATACAAAATTTGGAGAATTGCTTAAATTAACAATCTAGAGTTTTTCAAACATCAAGACAGCTAAAAAAAGAACTGAATTATGTAATGTCAAAGGGGACAACTATCTGTACTCTCTTTAGTTATTATAGTTAATGGACAAGAGACCATTAGCTCTGTGACACCAGGAATTCACTATCACACCTTTGATGGTATATTTATTCTTGCTTTAAAATGTTACGCCTTCCCTGTTCCCCACACAAATACAAAGCCCAATGAATTATGGTAGGGGAAACAGGCATTTTACAACTACGCTTAGGAAAGTAGGCATTGAACAACTTTGACCCTATTAGAGGGGAGAAATTAATCAAAAGGACATACCAAGGGCAATGATGATCCATTTTTAATACACACCTACAAAAGGAAGAAAATACAGTGTGATAAACTTCAGAATTGAACTCAGGGTATCACCAGAATTTTTACATGGTCCCAGTACACTCATTCTTAGATTTTCACTATAGCTTCTCCAAAACTATTCTGTCCTCAGTTGTTCCTAGGATGAGCCAATCACAAAACTTTAGGATCATGCTGGCAGCAAGTTACATGCCTAAAATTCCAACCTTTAAAAGGCATTTTTAAAAGGGAACTCTAGGATACTGACACAGAGAAGAGGTCCAAGATACCTCTCCTCATTTTATTTACTTAGTTTAATAAAAGTAAAGAAGAAAACATGACTGCAGCCTGTGCTTGAATCAAGGGTAAGAGAAACATGGATGGAACAAGCACTCAAGAAGAAGGACATGAAGCTTATATTTATTAGCATAAAAATGGGATTTTACAAAGCTGGAGCAATTTGAGTAACAAAATAAAGTAGTATTGACTTATAACCCCAAATGTAAAATGATTGTCCATGCCCACATATTGATATAAGTAAATGATTTAATAAATAAATGAGGGAGAAGAGACAAATCTCCCATGTAGAGGAATTCCAAATAATTTATGTAGATACTCTGCCTGCAAGGCAGGGTGGGGGAAGCATAACTTCTCATTCCTTTAGTGTTGGCTGTACACAGAGATTTCCTTCTAAAGAGTACAGTATGGAGTGGGGGTGGAAGAAGAGTAACTTTACAGTGGAGAAATCTGGCAAACACTGCCTCAGTCAGATGATTAAGATTAACATTGCAGTGATAAGTCATGTCTATAGTACGTACCCTTGATATGATATAATGAGAATGGCACTTAATCTCTCTGGTCTTCCTCCCCCAAAAGACATTATCTAAATCTAATTATGAGAAAAATATCACACAAATCCCACCTGAGGGATATTCTTCAAAATACCCGACAATTCTAAAAGCCGTCAAGGTTATCAAAAACAAGTAAAGTCTGAAAACTATCACAGCTAAGAGGAGCCTAGAAGACATGACAACTAAATGTAATATGGTATCCTGGATAGGATCCTGTAACAGAACAAGGACTTCAGGGAAAAACTGAGAAAATCTAAATAGAGTATGGATTTTGGCTAAAAATAAAAAATCAATGCTGGTTCATTAATTGTAAGAAATGTACCATATTAATGTAAGATATTACATGGAAAATGGTGTGGGGCATATAAGAACTATCTTTACAATGATTCTATAAATCTAAAACTGTTCTAAAATAAAATGTTTATTTTTTTAAATGCAGTTTTATTTCTCTTTCCTATCTTTATAATAGTTTGAATCATCATCATCCCTGTGAGGGTATTTGGCATGTGCTCATTATGATTGAAAGGAAATACTCTTTAGGATCAACATGTTAGGATCAGTCACTTGGTTTTTAAGGCAACCATCAGTGGCCAAGCTCAGCCCAGGGGAATTATGGCTGTCACTTACATGGCACAGACAGAGCAGTGGTGGCAGCGATCTGGCTTGATCAAATGGCACCGGTCACAGAACCTTACGGCTATAGGAAAAATAGGGTGGTTAGCACTGGTTAGGGATCAATATGACACCATATATCTTACTAGCAAATCTGGGTGACTTGTTATACACTGATTACAGGCACTCAAACTCACCTCATTTCAAGTTACCAAGCAAAAGACAGATCACATAAGAGAATTGTGGTATGTATTTTTTTCCCTGTTGGATCAATCTTAAAAGCACCTTTTGGGGGATGAGTGTAAGGGGAAAAGTTTTCATATCTGGATATCTGATCATAAAATTCTGTATTATGAAACAAACTATACTGTCAATTGCTTGAGTTATCTTGGGAAAATCATTTAGCCTCTGTTTATTCCAACTTTCCTATCTGAAAACAGGATTCATAATTTATCTCCTGTCTCCAGAGGTTGGATTGTATGAGGTGGATAAAACTCCTAAAGCATGGTAAAGAAGGTGGTTCTTAGAATAAGAATTTGAAGAATAGAAGAGACATTCTAGAACAAATTAGTTCAATTGACCATTCCACAGATATAGAAAATAAAGACCTGAGCCATGTCAAGTAACTTAAACAAAATCACACAGTAAGCAAGTGGCAAGGCTGTGACTAGTACAGTTTTTCTGACCCTTTAGTTCAGGATTCTTTTCACTTTGTAAGTATGATATAAAAAATCAGTTCTCCTTCCCTCTCTACCTCCTTCCTTCTTTTCTTTATTTCCTTGCATGAAAGACATTTTCCTTTCCTTCTAATTTTCTCTGTGTTCATTGATAGAGTATGACTGTTTATGTGATTATTAAGTGTAACAACTAAAATTATGAAAATTTGAGCTAATATAATAATTAAACCTAAAGTGTACCTTAAGCACACGTAACTGATTCAACATAATGAACTATTAATTCATCAGAGTTTCTGTGTTCATTCTAGCAATGTGGTGGTGGTGGTGACCAAAGTATGCGTATAACTGAGGTAACAAGGAGGGGAGAGGGACATGCATGTTTAGTTCCTTCAACATGTTTTTAAAGATACGGTCAAACACCATTGTCCAGTTTAAGCCACCATCACCTCTAACTTAGATGACTGCAATAGCTGCCTAATTATTTGCTTTCACTCTTGCCCCCTCACAATACATTCTCTACAGAATAGCCAGGTGATTTGTTAAAATCTAAATCAGATCATATCACTCTCCACTAAAAACCTTCAATGGAGTTCCAAACCCTTAGCATGGCAAGTTACTTTTTGATTTTTGGTTGCTCTGCATGGATTGTGGGATCTTAGTTCTTTGACCAGTGATTGAACCTGGCCCCGGTAGTGAAAGCACTGACTCCTAACCACTGGACCACCAGGGAATTCCTGCAAGCTACTTTTTCTTATTAAGGTCTCAGATCAAATGACATTGCCTCAGAGAAGCCTTCTCTATTACTCTATATCATGATCACTGCAAACAAATGCTTCAAGGGTCCAGGGAACAGTGAGTCGTGAGCGAAGAACCTGAGAATTCGTGCTGTGTTTAAAAAGAGCGGCTACTACTCAGCTCTAGCTAATTTTTGCCATGGGGAAATGCAGATCGAATGTTACCAGTGTCTGAGTTTTCAAGAGTAGCCAAAAATTGTGGATTTTCATGCAGAAATATTCTAATTGTTAAAAATTAGTAAAAATGCAAAGTTTTAAAAGACACATTAGAGGTCAAACAGAATATATCTCTGGGTCCAATTCCTCCCATATACTTCTAGTTTGTAATCTCTGCTCTATCGCACCATTCTGTTTACTACTGTTTGAAATTATATAGAAAATTTCCTGTCTGTCTCCTTTTCAATATACTTCAGTATGCATGAAGACTTTTAAATAAACCATAACCACCATGACATTAATGCTCTAACAAAGTAAACAATAAATCTTTAATATCATCTAATACCCAGACTATATTAAGACATCCCCAATTGTCATATGGGATCTTAATAAATATTGGTTGAATAAATAAATGATAAATAGATGAACATAAGTGTCCAACAGTATACTTCCCAAAGCCTTGAAACACGAACTTCCTTATTAGAAACATTAGAATTATTTGTCAAAAAAGCATTCGTTTTCAAATTTTAAAAGGTGGAGAGGGCTTCCCTGGTGGCACAGTGGTTAAGACTCTGCTTGCCAGTGCAGGGGACACGGGTTTGAGCCCTGGTCTGGGAAGCTGCCACATGCTGAGGGGCAACTAAGCCCATGCGTGAAAACTACTGAGCCTGTGCTCTAGAGCCTGTGAGCCACAACTACTGAGCCTGTGCTCTAGAGCCCACGAGCCACAAATACTGAAGACTGCACACCTAGAGCCTGAGCTCCGCAACAAGAGAAGCCACTGCAATGAGAAGCCCACGCTTTGCAATGAAGAGTAGCCCCCACTCGCTGCAACTAGAGAAAGGCCATGTGCAGCAACAAAGACCCAACTAAGCCAAAAATAAATAAATAAATGTATAAAGAAATAAATAAAAGGAGGAGAATTGCTCAGCCAGTACTGTTCTACTCATGCATATGAAAACTAACAATAAAACTCCATAGTGAGTATTACTGAAGAAAAATGAAGACATATCTGCACAATCACTTGTACAAGAATTTCATAGCAGATTTACTCATAATAGTTGAGCACTGGAAACAATCCACTTGAGCATCAACTGGTGAACTGATAAAGAAAATATGATATTCATACAGTGAAATACTACTCAGAAATGACAATGAAAATACTAGGATCCAAAACCTATGGGGTGCAGCAAAAGCAGTTCTAAGATGGAAGTTTATAGAAATACAATGCTACCTCAAGAAACTAGAAAAATCTCAAATAAACAACCTAACCTTACACCTAAAGCAATTAGAGAAAGAAGAACAATAAAAACCTAAACTTAGCAGAAGGAAAGAAATCAAAGATCAGATCAGAAATAAATGAAAAAGAAATGAAGGAAACAATAGCAAAGACCAATCAAACTAAAAGATGGTTCTTTGAAAAGATAAACAAAATTGATAAACCTTTAGTGAGACTCAAAGAAAAAAAATGAAGAGGGCTCAAATCAATAAAATTAGAAGTGAAAAAGAAGTTACTCACTGACATTGGAGAAATACAAAGGTTCATGAGAGACTACCACAAGCAAATATATGCTAATAAAATGGACAACCTAGAAGAAATGGACAAATTCTTAGAAAAGTACAACTTTCCAAGACTGAAACAGGAATAAATAGAAAATATAAACAGACTAATCATAAGCACTGAAATTGAAACTGTGATTAAAAATCTTCCAAGAAACAAGAGCCCATGGCCAGTTGGCTTCACAGGAGAATTCTATCAAACATTTAGAGAAGAGCTAACGTCTATCCTTCTCAAACTCTTCCAAAATATATCAGAGGGAGGAACACTCCCAAACTCATTTTATGAGGCCCCCATCACTCACCCTGATAGGAAAACCAGACAAAGATGTGACAAAAAAAGAAAAATACAGGCCAATATCATTGATGAACATAGATGCAAAAATCCTCAACAAAATACTAGCAAACAGAATCCAACAGCACATTAAAAGGATCACACACCATGATCAAGCGGGGTTTATCCCATGAATGCAAGGATTCTTCAATATACACAAATCAATCAATGTGATACAGCATATTAAAAAACTGCAGGATAAAAACCATATGATCATCTCAATAGATGCAGAAAAGCTTTTGACAAAACTCAACACACATTTATGATAAAAACTCTCCAGAAAGTGGGCAGAGAGAGAGCCTACCTCAACATAATAAAAGCCATATATGACAAACCCACAGCCAACATCATTCTCAATGGTGAAAAACTGAAAGTATTTCCTCTAAGATCAGGAACAAGACAAGGGTGCCCACTCTCACCACTATTATTCAACATAGTTTTGGAAGTTTTGGCTATGGCAATCAGAGAAGAAAAAGAAATAAAATGAATACAAATTGGAAAAGAAGTAAAACTGTCACTGTCTATGGATGACATGATACTATACATAGAGAATCCTAAAGATGCCACCAGAAAACTACTAGAGTAAATCAAATTTGGTAAAGCTGCAGGATACAAAATTAATGCACAGAAATTTCTTGCATTCCTACACAATAACAATGAGAAATAAGAAAGAGAAATTATAGAATTACCATATGACCCAGCAATCCCACTACTGGGCATATACCCTGAGAAAACCAAAATCCAAAAAGAGTCATGTACCAAAATGTTCATTGCAGCTCTATTTACAATAGCCCGGAGATAGAAACAACCTAAGTGCCCATCATCGGCTGAATGGATAAAGAAGATGTGGCACATATATACAATGGAATATTACTCAGCCTTAAAAAGAAACGAAATTGAGCTATTTGTAATGAGATGGATAGACCTAGAGTCTGTCATACAGAGTGAAGTAAGTCAGAAAGAAAAAGACAAATACCATATGCTAACACATATATATGGAATTTAAGAAAAAATAATGTCATGAAGAACCTAGGGGTAAGACAGGAATAAAGAGGCAGACCTACTAGAGAATGGACTTGAGGATATGGGGAGGGGGAAGGGTGAGCTTTGACAGGGCAAGAGAGAGTCATGGACATATACATACTAACAAACGTAGTAAGGTAGATAGCTAGTGGGAAGCAGCCGCATGGCACAGGGATATTAGCTCGGTGCTTTGTGACAGCCTGGAGGGGTGGGATAGGGAGAGTGGGAGGGAGGGAGATGCAAGAGGGAAGACATATGGGAACATATGTATATGTATAACTGATTCACTTTGTTATCAAGCAGAAACTAACACACCATTGTAAAGCAATTATACCCCAATAAAGATGTTAAAAAAATAAAAAAATTAAAAAAAAATTAAGGAAACACTCCCATTTACCACTGCAAAAAAAAGAACAAAATACCTAGGAATAAACCTACCTAAGTAGGCAAAAGACCAGCATGCAGAAAACTATAAGACACTGATGAAAGAAATCAAAGATGATACAGACAGATGGAGAGATACACCATGCTCTTGGATTGGAAGAATCAGTATTGTGAAAATGACTATACTACCCAAAACAACCTACAGATTCAATGCCATCTCTACATATTACCAATGGCATTTTTCACAGAGCTAGAACAAAAAATTTTACAATTTGTATGGAAACACAAAAGACTCCAAACAGACAAAGCAATCTTCAGAAAGAAAAATGAAGCTGGAGGAGTCAGGCTCCCTGACTTCAGACAATACTACAAAGCTACAGTAATCAAGACAGAATGGTACTGGCAAACAAACAGAAATATAGATCAATGGAACAGGATAGAAAGTCCAGAGATAAACCCACACACATATGGTCACATTATCTTTTTTTTTGTGGTAAGTGAGCCTCTCACTGTTGTGGCCTCTCCTGTTGTGGAGCACAGGCTCTGGATGTGCAGGCTCAGCGGCCATTGCTCACGGGCCTAGCCGCTCTGCGGCATGTGAGATCTTCCCAAACCAGGGCACAAACCTGTGTCCACTGCATCGGCAGGCGGACTCTCAACCACTGCGCCACCAGGGAAGCCCTGGTCACCTTATCTTTGATAAAGGAGGCAAGAATATACAATGTAGAAAAGACAGCCTCTTCAATAAGTGGTGCTGGGAAAACTGGACAGCTACATGTAAAAGAATGAAATTAGAACACTCCCTAACACCATACACAAAAATAAACTCAAAATGGATTAAAGACCTAAATGTAAGGCCAGACACTATAAAACTATTAGAGGAAAACATAGGAAGAACACTCTAAAACATAAATCATCGCAAGATCCTTTTTGACCCACCTCCTAGAGAAATGGAAATAAAAACAAAAATAAACAAATGGGACCTAATGAAACTTCAAAGCTTTTGCACAGCAAAGGAAACCATAAACAAGATGAAAAGACAACCCTCAGAATGGGAGAAAATATCTACAAACAAAGAAACTGACAAAGGATTAATCTCCAAAATATACAAGCAGCTCATGCAGCTCAATATCAAAAAAACAAACAACCCAATCCAAAAATGGGCAGAAGACCTAAATAGACATTTCTCCAAAGAAGACATACAGATTGCCAATAAACACATAAAAAGATGCTCAGCATCACTAATCATTAGAGAAATGCAAATCAAAACTGTAATGAGGTATCACCTCACACCGGTCAGAATGGCTATCATCAAAAAATCTATAAACAATTAATTCTGGAGAGGATGTAGAGAAAAGGGAACCCTCCTGCACTGTTGGTGGGAATGTAAATTGATACAGCCACTATGGAGAACAGTATGGAGGTTTCTTAGAAAACTAAAAGTAGAACTACCATATGACCCAGGTATCCCACTACTGGGCATATACCCTGTGAAAACCGTAACTGTAAAAGATACATGTACCACAATGTTCATTGCAGCACAATGAACAATAGCCAGGAAATGGAAGCAACCTAAATGTCCATTGACAGATGAATGGATAAAGAAGTTGTGGCACATATATTCAATGGAATATTACTCAGCCACAGAAACTAATGAAATTGAGTTTTTGTAATGAGGTGGATGGACCTAGAGTCCGTCATACAGAGTGAAATAAGTCAGAAAGAGAAAAACAAATACCGTATGCTAACGCATATATATGGAGTCTAAAAAACCGGTACTGATGAACCTAATGGCAGGGCAGGAATAAAGACACAGATATAGAGAATGGACTTGACACAGTGGGGGAAGGGGAAGCTGGGATGAAGTGAGGTAGTAGCATTGACATATATACACTACCAAATGTAAAATGGATGGCTAGTGGGAAGCTGCTGCATAGCACAGGGAGATCAGCTCGATGCCCTGTGATGACCTAGAGGGGTAGGATAGGGAGGGTGGGAGGGAGGCTCAAGAGGGAGGGGATATGGGGATATATGTATACATATAGCTGATTCACCTTTTTGTACAGCAGAAACTAACACAACATTGTAAAGCAATTATATTCCAATAAAGATGAAAAAAATGATGTAAAAAAAAAGAAATACTACTCAGCAGTAAAGGGAATGAAACACACAAGAGTGTGAATGAGTCTCAAGAACATTATGCTGAATAAAAGAAGCCAGATACAACAGTACATACTGTATGATTCCATTTATACGAAATTCTAGAGCAGGTAGGAGTAATCTATGGTGGAAAACTATCAGAATAATGCTTGTCTTTGGTTGTGGTGGTGGGCTTGACTGGGAAGGAGCATGAGAGAACTTTCTGGGGTGTGGTAATGTTTTCAGAGGTTTTAGTTACACAGGTGTGTACATTTGTCAAAATACTGAATGGTACACTTAAGATTTGTGCATGTTTTGTATGTAAATTTCACCCAAAAAAGAATAATAAAATATTTAGGTAGATGTGTATTGATATCAGCTACTTACTTTGAAATGCATCAAAAAATAAAATGGCTTGCCATCATTAAAAATCTACAAATAACAAATGCTGGAGAGGGTGTGGAGAAAAGGGAACCCTCCTACACTGTTGGTGGGAATATAAATTGGTACAATCACTATAATGAACAGTATGGAGGTTCCTTAAAAAACTAAAAATAGAACTACCATATGATACAGCAATCCCATTCCTGGGCGTATATCCAGAGAAAAGCATACTTCGAAAAGATACATGCACCCTACATGTTCATTACAGCACTATTTACAATAGCCAGGACATGGAAGCAACCTAAATGTCGATCAACAGATGAATAGATAAAGAAGATGTGGTATATATATATGATGGAGTACTACTCAGCAATAAAAAAGAATGAAATAATGCCATTTGCAGCAACATGGATGGACCTAGAGATGATCATACTAAATGAAATAAGAGAGAAAGACAAGTACCATATGATATCACTTATATGTGGAATCTAAAAAAATGTTAGAATTTAACTTATTTACAAAACAGAAACAGACTCACAGTCATAGAAAACAAATTTATCATTACCGAAGTGGAAAGGAGGTGGGGAGGGATAAATTAGGAGTTTGGTATTAGCAGATACAAACTAGTATATATGAAATAAACAGCAAGGACCTACTGCATACCACAGAGAACTATATTCAATATCCTGTAATAAACCATAATGGAAAAGAATATGAAAAAGTATATATATACATATACATATATATATACACACACACACATTTATGTATGTTTAATTGAATCACTTTATTGTATACCAGAAACTAACACTACATTGTACATCAACTATACTTCAGTAAAAAAGTTTTTTTAAAATAAGATATCTTGATGGATGATGGATAGAGGGATGGATTTGTGGACAGATATGTGATAAAGAGATATAGTAAAATGTTAGTGGTGACTCCAGTGGTGGGTATACAGATGTTTATAATTATTCCATCTTGGGTAAATGTTTGACCTTTTTTATAATAAAATGTTGAGAAAAAACTCCACAGTGTTCTTCAGAAGAAAGGAGGAAAAAGTGGGCTAGATTGAGGATATTTATGACTCAGTCTTTCTGAGATCATTGTTGATCTGCCTCTCTAAGCGACTTTGGATGAACTGACCTCCACTCCCAGTTCTTGTGTAAACTGGTAGCTTCTTGGCCATATCAGAAAGCATCTGCTTCTGGACCTCAGGTCTTTCTTCATTTTCATAGCGCTCCTTGTCGGTATAGGACAGGTGGAACTGGAAGGAGAAGTGAGAGGCACGACTTTACTTTCCAAAATTCACAGAAAAGATTAAAAACAATAACTATTTGGATGAAAATATTTGTTACCTATCCTTGAAGCTCAGGTACCAATTTGGTTTATAACTTTCTCTGGATAATTATCTCATTTATCTTATTTGGCTTTTATCTAAATATTCATAAGTCTATGTGATAGGTAATATTGTTTTATAACTAAAGAAAATAAAACTTAGATTAAGTACCTTGTCTATGGTTACACTCACTCAGCTAATAAAAGCAGCAAAACTAAGCCCCAAACCCAGTTCACTTGACCCCAAGACTTATGCCATTTCCACTCCATTATACCATAATACGATATTGCATGTTGATATGTGATACCTTGCTGCCAGGACCCTGTTGATGATAAACTATGCTTCTTATTAAGTTGTGAGTATTTTTCATAGGTGACACTCTTGGAGAAGCTGGATGAGACTACTTGCAACATTGTCTTCACATTCTATAATAATTTTTCAAATGAATAGAAATTTGGATATTCTCACTATTTCAGAAATTTTTAGTCTGGTATGGAGCTTGTTGCCATGTTTGTGCTACACTTTGCTAATCTGGCAAAAAAAAATGCCAACGATTTTCCAAAGTAATACAAACCTGTAAGTTTTCTTCTGTTTGGGCCAAAGGGTAGGCAGAGGTGAAAAAGAGAAAGATCTGTGATCACATTCTCTGGATTTAAACTTAATCTCTGCCATTTAATAGTTCAAAAATCACTTTGGAAAATCAGATACTCTCAACCTAAGTTTCTTTGTCTGTAAAACAGAGGAAATAATACTTACTTCACAAGACTGGTATAACAGTGCTGGATAATAACAAATAATTAAAGGCTCTTTTACAAGTCCAATTTCTTAAATCATTTAGAAATATTTGATATAGCCAATCTTTAAATTTTTAACTATTCTAGATAGTGTGTAGCAGTATGTTATTGTGATTTTAATTTGCACTCCTTTGATTACTAATGACATTCAGCACCTTTTTATGAGTTTATTGGCCATTTGGGTATCTTCCTGTGAAATGCCTATTCAAGTTTTTGTCCATTAAAAAATAATTGGGTTATGTGTCTTTTTTATTATTGATTTTGTAATGATTTGAATAGTAATTTATGTATTTTGTATACTAGTCCTTTGTTGAATATTTTCTACCAGTCTGTGGCTTTCCTCTTTACTTCCCTTATGGTGCATTTTGAGGATCTGAAGATCTTGGTGGGAGTGTATATTTATGCAACCACTTTGGAAAACTGTTTGGCATTATCTACTTAAGCTAAATATGTGCCGCCCTATGACTCAGCAATTCCATTCCCAGTTATATACCTAAGAGAACAATGAGTGTGTGTGTGTGTGTGTATATGTATGTGTGTTTGTGTGTATGCCAAAAGACAGGTACAAGATTGTTCATAGCAGCTTTATTCATAATAGAAATAAATGGTAACAACACAAGTGTCCTTTAATTGGTGAATGGATAAATCAACTGTGATAAGAGAATAACAAACAGCAGTAAAAGGGAATGAATAACTGAAACATACATCAACATGAATGAATCTGGAAAACACTGCACTGAGTGAAAGGCTTACACAAAACAGTGCATACTATGATTCCTTTTTTGTGTGAGGCTCAAAAATAGGCAAAATTAATCTATGGTGATAGAAAGACTAGTGGTTATGTCTGATAGGAAGCTGATTGGGAAAGGGTGTGAAAGAGATTCCTGAGGTGCTGGAAATGTTCAAAATCTTAACCTGGATGGTGATTATATAGGTGTAAATATAGGTAAAAAATCATGAAATCATACTCTTTACAGCTTAGTTCTTGGAATAGAGTATGTATTTGTACAGCAGTAAAATAGTAAAACAAATAAATTAATAAAATATTTAAGATAATTTAAATGTATCTGACTTTTAAAATTGGAAATGTATAAAATCAAACACTCTATTTTAAGAACCATACCTGTGGTGGTGCATTTTTATGGTATCATGTCATTCTAAAGTAGAGTGACTTCCTGTGGGTATGTGGAAATGTATAGGGGAATTTTTGGCTATTACAGTAAATATGGTGCACTCTAGGCATTTAATGGGTGGAGGCCCAGGAAGCCAAGGATTCTGTGATGAACTGTATAGGCACACACAACTAAGAATTTTCAGAACCAAAAGTATATAGGTCAATATTATAAAATGGTAACTAAATAATATAAACTTAATATAAAAACAACTGGGTTTTTTTTTGTTTTCTTAGAAGAACAATTATGCTAACTGGAAAGTATAAAGTTTTATTTTTTAACTTATTATTAACCTTCTTATTGAAGTATAGTTGATTTAAAAGTATAAAGTTTTAAACAATTCTTTTTTAATGTTGATAATTAAAAGTAGCACCTTGGGGCAGCGCTTTAAGTTCGGGGATGGTCTTGGGAATATAACTTTCTTGTGGTATACTGCCCCAGCTTGAAAGGCACAGGCAGTGTTGTTACTGCTTGTATGTGATGAAACGTTGTGGTTATATAGCCAGTAGGCTTTGGTCTGGAATAGGATGTCATGCCTGGATACCCTATTTCTGGCACTAACCAAGCATTTTTGAGGGTTAGAATGCAATGAGCCACTAAATGCACTTCGGGTGGGACAACTGGTGATAGACTGGGATGTATTTGGTATTAGATAAATTAATATCATGGCTATCAAATAGGTCCAAAAGATTCACCTTTTCTTTTTACCCATTAAAAATGATTAACATGTGGTCTTAAATGTTAGACATTTGCAGTGATTATCTAAATCCTGTCATCATGTCACCCAGTTTAGGCCAACAAAATTCCTAATCACTCAGCCTTTTTACTGGTCTACAAGCTTTATAAATAGTGTGACAAGGACAATTATTTTATTGAGCTAAAATTCACATAACATAAAATTTCATTTTAAAATGTACATTTTATAGTGTACGAGTCAGTGGCATTTAGTACATTCACAGTGTTTTGCAACCATCACCACTATCTAGTTCCAGAATATTTTTATCACTCCAAAAGGAAACCCTCTATACATTAAGTGATGATTCCCTATTCCCTCCATTCCCATTCCCTGGCAACCACTAATCTACCTTCTGCTTCACTGGATTTTTCTTTCTGGATATTTCATATGAATGGAATCAAACAATATGTGGCCTTTGGTGTCTGCTGTATTTCAATTAGCATAATGTTTTCAAGGTTCATCCATGTTGTATCAGTAATGCATTCCTTTTTAATGGCTGAATAATATTCCATTGTATGGACATACCACACTTGGTTTATGCATTCCCCTGTTAATGGACATTTGGCTCCTTCCCATCTTTTGGTTACAGTGAATAGTGATCTGTGAACAACTGTGTATAACTATTTGTTTGAACAACTGTTTTCAATTCTCCTGAGTATATACTTAGGAGTAGAACTGCTGGGTCACATGGTAATTCTATGTTTAACCTTATGAGGAAATGAAAAACTGTTTTCCACACTAGCCACGCCATTAAAATTCCCAGTAGCAATGTATGAGGATTCAGAATTCTCCATATTTACACTAACACTTGTTATTTTACATTTTTCTTTCTTTTTCTTTCTTTTTCTTTCTCTTTCTTTCTTTCTTTTTCTTTCTTTCTTCCTTCCTTCCTTCCTTCTTTCTTTTTGTCTTTTTTTTATTACAATTATTTTATTACATTCATCTGAGGTTGTACATATTTGATTTCATGGAATAAAATTCAAAGATGTGAAGAGACCTTCATTATTAGGGAAAGTCATGAACTGATCACAAGATGATATACCTCTAGATTGGTTCTACTCCAGTCTTGTTTTCATATTCCTGCATAGCATTATTCAGATAGCCTTCCTTATTTAAAAAAATAAATTAAGACACTAGCACTTCAAGAAAGTGTGCCCAACTCCCACAGTTTCCCACCTCCCCAAAGTTAACATTTTCCTTGGTTTTTGCCTTTTTCTTATGGTTCATAATTCCTTACTTTTTGTATCAGTTATCTATGGTCACAATAATGTTTCATAACATACAACTTTGAAATCTAGAATAATAAGCATCAAGGTTCAAGGGTCTGTGTGCTGGCAATTTTGGCTGAATTGACTAAGCAGTTCTGGTCCCCAAACTCCCTCACGTATCTGGTAATTGTCTGACTATTGATCCATCTTGGTTGGGATGACCCTGATGACTCAATTCTGCTCCCATGTTTGTGTCCCATCAGGCTAGACTGGCATGTTGTCAAGGTGGTGATAGAAGGCAAGAGGAGAAATCCAAATGGAAACATGTAAGTGCTCTTTCAAGCATCTACTTATCTCACATCTACTAACATCCCATTGGATAAAGCAAGTTACATGGCTAGATGCAGAGAGAGTGGGAGGACATAAGAGGTTATGGCAAAGTTCATGACTGCAAGAAAGCATGAGAAATTGGAACAATTGATGTGATCACTCTACCACACCTACAATCTTCTTTTTCTGCTTCCTGGGCAAAGGAAGACAGCTCATCTGAATAGGAATTTGGCTTGATTCAATATTGGAGGATCACTGACAATTTTTTCCTTTATGTTAAAAAAATTTCCATTCAGTAAAATTTATCTTTATATGATATATGATTCCATGATTACTTTTATTGAAATGTATCTGGCATACAATATTATATTAGTTTCATGTGTACAACATAATGATTTGACATCTCTATGCATTTCAAAATGATCACTACAATGTCCAGTTACCATCTGTCACCATACAAAATTAACACAATATTGACTGTATTCCGTATACTATACATTACATCCCCATGACTTATTCATTTTATAACTGGAAGCTGATGCCTCTTGATCCCCGTCACCCATTCCTCCCCCCACTCCTACCCCTTTTCCTCTGGCAACCTCCACTGGGAATCTGTTCTCTGTATCTATGAGTCTGAGTTCAGTTTTGTTTTGTTTGTTTTGTATTTTAAATTTCGCATATAAGTGAAATCATGTGGTATTTGTCTTTCTCTGACTTATTTCACTTAGCATAATACCCTCAAGGTCCAACCATGTTGTTGCAAATGACAATATTTCTTTCTTTTTAATGACTGAGTAGTATTCCATTGTATATATACCATATCTTCTTTATCCATTCATCCACTGATGGACACTTAAGTTGCTTCCATATCTTGGCTATTGTAAATAATGCTGCAGTGAACATAGGGGTGCATATATCTTTTCTAATTCATGTTTTTGTTTCCTTTGGATAGATACCCAAAAATGGAATTCCTGGATCATATGGTAGTTCTATTTTTAATTTTTTGAGGAACCTCTATACTGTTTTCCATACTGGTTGCACCAATTTACATTCCCACCAACAGTGAATAAGGGTACCCCTTCCTCCACATCCTTATCAACTCTTGTTATTTCTTGTCTTTTTTATAACAGTCATTCTAACTGGCATGAGGTGATATCTCACTGTGGTTTTGATTTTCATTTCCCTGATGATTAGTGATGCTGAGCATCTTTTCAAGTGCCTGTTGGCCATCTGTACATCTTTGGGAAAATGTCTATTCAGATACTCTGCCCATTTTTAATCAGATGTTTTTTGTAATTGAATTGTATGAGTTCTTTATATATTTTGGATATCAACCCCTTATTGGGTATATGACTTGAACATACCTTCTTCCATTCAATAGGTTGGCTTTTCGTTTTATTGATAATTTCCTTTGCCGTGCAGAAGCTTTTTAGTTTGATATAGTCCCATTTGTTTATTTTTCCTCTTGTTGCTCTTGCCTTTGGAGTCAGATCCCTAAAAGCATTGCTAAGACCAATAACAAGGAGCTTACCAGCTATGTTTTCATCTCAGAGTTTCATGGTTTTAGGTCTAACATTCAAGTCTTTAATACATTTTGAGTTAATTTTAGTATTTAGTGTACGATGTGGTTCAATTTCATTCTTTTGCATGTATCTGTTCAGTTAGTCATATTTTAGCCATCTGGTGTGAAATGTTATCTCATTGTGGTCTTAATTTGCATTTCTCTACTATATATACATATACATACATACATATATATATATATATATACACACACACATATGTATTGTTTAGTGAACTATCTATTCAAGTCATTTGCCCATTTTTTAAAGGATAGTCCGTATTGAAAATATTAAGGATCATCTTTTCAGCAAACTGTACTATAACAATTGGACATAATATTAAAAAAACAAACCCTCAATATTACCTCACATCTTACACAAATTACCTCAAAATGGAGGATCTTCAAGATGGAGGAGTAAGACATGGAGACCACCTTTGTCCCCACAAATTCATCAAAAATACATCTATATGTGGAACAACTCCTACAGAACACCTACTGAACACTGGTAGAAGACCTCAGACTTCCCAAAAGGCAAGAAAATCCCCATGTACCTGAGTAGGGCAAAAGGAAAAAGAAAAAACAGAGACAAAAGAATAGGGATGGGACCTGCACCTCTGGGAGGGAGCTGTGAAGGTGGAAAAGTTTCCACATACTAGGAAGCCCCCTCACTGGCGGGAATTGGGGGAACTTCAGAGCCTCAGAGGAGAGGGGAGCAACAGGGGTGTGGAGGGAAAGCAGAGAGAATCCTGCACAGAGGATCAGTGCCAACCAGCACTCACCAGCCTGAGACACTTATCTGATCACCTGCTGGGTCAGGTGAGGACTGGGTGCTGAGGCACAGGCTTTGGAGGTCAGAAACCAGGGAGAGGACTGGGGCAGGCTGTGCAAAGACAGCCTGAGGGGGCTAGTATACCACAGCTAGCTGGGAGGGAGTCCAGAAAAAAGTCTGGACCTGCCAGAGAGGCAAGAGGCCATTGTCATGGGGTCCACAAGGAGAGGGGCAGGCCCACCATATGAGCTTCTTGTTCCGTGTGCTCACAGATTGCAGGGCACCACCTATGCGAGCTCCAGAGGTGGGCGTGAGCCTGAGAGGCAGGTGCAATGGCTGCTGCCACTGCCACCAAGGGTCCTGTGAGCAAACCCAGGTCAATGCCCACACCTTCCTGGGAGTCTGTGCAGCCCGCCACTGCTGAGGGTCCTGTGATCCAGGGCCAACATCCCCAGGAGAACGCATGGTGCACCTAGGCTGTTGCAGCTTCATGCCTGCCTCTGCCACTGCAAGCAGTCCCAGCACATCCCAATTGTGACTGCTGTATCTGTCCCTCTCGCTGAACTGAGAGAGCAAGTGAGCCCTAATTAGTCATTGCTTTCGCCTCCTCTTGCCTGGGCAGGGAACAGACGCCTGAGGGTGGCCCACACGCAGAGGCGGGGCCAAAGCCAAAGCTGAACCCCAGGTGCCATGCGACCAAAGAAGAGAAAGGGAAATCTCTCCAAGCACCCAGAGGAGTAGCGGATTAAACATCCACAATCAGCTTGGTAAACACTGCACCTGGGAATATCTGAATAGATGAGTGTTCCCACAATTGAGCATGTGGACTTTGGGGGCAACTGTGGACTTTGGAGGCAAGTACACACAGGAGTAAGGCCAGATAAGAGTCTGAGCTGGTGCCACAGTGCCCACAGCAGATCCAGAGACCTACCTAGAAGTATTGGAGGACTTCCTGGGTAGGCAGGGACTGGCTATGGTTCACTGTGGGGGCAAGGACACAGAAAGCTGAAGCCACAGAAAAATATTATTATTATTGCTACTTTTAAAAATTTTGTTGATTTTTTATCATTCTTTTAATTTTTATTTACTTTATATATTCTCTTTTATGCTTTTATTTTTAATATATTTTTAATTTTATTTTTTCCTATTTCTACTGTATTTTTTGTTATATTGTAGTTTTTACTTGTTTTGGTTTTTCTTTGTTTTGCATTGTTTTTCTCTTATTTTAAACTATAATTTACATTTTTCTATGTTTACTTCTTTGTTGTTTCGTACATTTTTCCTTTTGTTTTCATCTTTCTCTTGTTTTTAGTTTTCTTTTGATCATTTTTGTGTGTTTTATGCTTTCTTTGCCTTTTTTTTAAGTTTGCTTTCTGTGTTTGATTTGATTTTGTTTTTTTGTTTTTGTTAGTTTAGTTCTTAGTGTTTGTTTTCATTATGAGGTTTGTTTATTGGTTTGGTTGCTCTCTCCCTTTTTGTTTTCTCTTTTTTATTTTTCTTTTTGTGAGTGTATGTGTGTGTGTGTTTCTTCATGTGATTTTATCTGTTTAGTTTTGCTTTTACCATTTGTCTTGGGGTTTTATCTGTTTGTTTTCTTTTTTTCCATGCTATGTGGCTTGCAGGGTCTTAGTGCTCTGGCCAGGGGTTGGGCCTGAGCCTCTGAGGTGGGAGAGCTGAGTCCAGGATGTTGGACCACCAGAGAACTCCCAGCCCTATGGAATATTAATTGGTGAGGGCTCTCCCAGAGGTCTCCATCTCAACACTAAGATCTGGCTCCATACAATGGCCAGCAAGCTCCAGTGCTGGAGGCCTCATGCCAAACAACTAGCTAGACAGGATAACAAGCCCACCCATTAGCAGACAGGATGCCTAAAGTGATATGAAGCTCACAGACACCCCAAACACACCAACGGACATGGTTTGGTCCACCAGAGGGACAAGATCCAGCCACACCCACCAGAACACAGGCACCAGTCCCCCCCACCAGGAAGCCTACACAAGCCACTGGACCAACCTCACCCACTGGGGACAGACATCAGAAGTAAGAGGAAGTATGACCCTGCAGCCTGTGGCAAGGAGACCCCAAACACACTAATTTAAACAAAACGAGAAGACAGAGAAATATGCAGCAGATGAAGGAGCAAGGTAAAACCCCACAAGACCAAACAAATGAAGAGGAAATAGGCAGTCTACTTGAAAAGGAATTCAGAGTAATCACAGTAAAGATGATCCAAATCTTGGAAATAGAATAGAGAAAGTACAAGAAACATTTAACGGGGCTTCCCTGGTGGCACAGTGCTTGAGAGTCCGCCTGCCGATGCAGGGGACAAGGGTTTGTGCCCCAGTCCAGGAGGATCCCACATGCCGTGGAGCGGCTGGGCCCATGAGCCATGGCTGCTGAGCCTGCATGTTCAGAGCCTGTGCTCTGCAATGGGAGAGGCCACAACAGTGAGAGGCCCGTGTACCGCAAAAAAAAAAAAAAAAAAAAAAAGAAACGTTTAACAAGGACCTAGAAGAACTGAAGAGCAAACAAACAGTAATAAACAACAAAATAACTGAAATTTAAAATACTCTATAAGGAATCAATAGCAGAATAACTGAGGTAGAAGAATGGATAAGTGAGCTGGAATATAGAATGGTGGAAATAACTGCCATGGAGCAGAATAAAGAAAAAATAAGGAAGAGAATTGAGGACAGTCTCAGAGACCTCTGGGACAACATTAAACACACCAACATTCGAATTATAGAGGTCCAAGAAGAAGAAGAGAAAGAGAAAGGGTCTGAGAAAATATTTGAAGAAATTATAGTCGAAAACTTCCCCAACATAGGAAAGGAAATAGCCACCCAAGTCCAGGAAGTGCAGAGAGTCCCAAACAGGATAAACCCTAAGAGAAACAAACCAAGACACATATTAATCAAAATAACAAATATTAAATTCAAAGAAAAAATATTAAAAGCACCAAGGGAAAAGCAACAAATAACATACAATGGAATCCCCATAAGGTTCTCAGTTGAGTTCTCAGCAGAAACTCTGCAGGCCAGAAGGGAGTGGCATGATGTATTTAAAGTGATGAAAGGGAAAAATCTACAACCAAGATTAGTCTACCTAGGAAGATCTCATTCAGATTGAAAGAGAAATCAAAGGCTTTGCAGACAAGCAAAAGCTAAGAGAATTCAGCACCACCAAACCAGCTTTAAAACAAATGCTAAACGAACTTATCTAAGCTGGAAACACAAGAGAAGAAAAGGACATACAAAAACAAACACGAAACTATTAAGAAAATAGTAATAGGAACACACATATGTGAATGGAGTAATGCTCCAACCAAAAGACACGGACTGGCTGAATGGATACAAAAATAAGACCCATATTTATGCTGTCTACAAGAGACCCACTTCAGACCTAGGGACACATACAGACTGAAAGTGAGGGGATGGAAAAAGATATTCCATGCAAATGGGAATCAAATGAAAGCTGGAGTAGCAATTCTCATATCAGGCAAAATAGACTTTAAAATAAAGACTATTACAAGAGACAAAGAAGGACACTACATAATGATCAAGGGATCAACCCAAGAAGAAGATATAACAATTGTAAATATTTATGCACCTACATAGGAGCACCTCAATACATAAGGCAAATACTAACAGCCATAAAAGGGGAAATCAACAGTAACACAATAATAGTAGAGGACTTTAACACCCCACTTTCACCAATGGACAGATCATCCAAAATGAAAAAAAATAAGGAAACACAAGCTTTAAATGACACAATAGACCGAATATATTTAATTGATATTAAGAGGACATGCCATCTGAAAACAGCAGATTACACTTTCTTCTCAAGTGCACATTGAACATTCTGCAGGATAGATCATATCTTCGGTCACAAATCAAGCCTTGGTAAAGTTAAGAATATTGAAATTGTACCAAGTATCTTCTGCGACCACAACGTTTTGAAATTAGAAATCAATTACAGGAAAGAAACTGTAAAAAACACAAACACATGGAGGCTCAACAATACGCTACTAAATAAACAAGAGATCACTGAAGAAAGCAGAGAGGAAATCAAAAACTACCTAGAGACAAATGACAATGAAAACACAATGACCCTAAACCTATGGGATGCAGCAAAAGCAGTTCTCAGAGGAAAGTTTATTGGAAGACAATCTTACCTCAAGAAACAAGAAAAATCTCAAATAAAGAATCTAACCTTACACCTAAAGGAACTAGAGTAAGAAGAGCAAAAAAAAAAAAAAAAAAAAACCCAATGTGAGTAGAAGGAAAGAAACCATAAAGATTAGAGCAGAAATAAATGAAATAGAAACAAAACAATAGCAAAGATTAATAAAAACTAAAAGCTGGTTGTTTGAGAAGATAAACAAAATTGATAAAAGTTTAACCAGATGCATCAAGAAAAAGAGGGAGAGGACTCCAATCAAAATAATTAGAAATGAAAAAGGAGAAGTTACAACGGACACCACAGAAATGCAATACGTCATAAGAGACTACTACAAGCAACTCTATGCCAATGAAATGGACAACCTGGAAGAAATGGATAAATTATTAGAAAGGTATTACCTTCCAAGACTGAACCAAGAAGAAGTAGAAAATATGAACAGACCAATCACAAGTAATGAAATTGAAACTGTGATTAAAGGTCTTCCAACAAACTGAAGTCCAGACCAGACAGCTTCCCAGGTAAATACGGTCAAAGATTTAGAGAAGAGCTAACACCCATCCTCTGAAACTCTTCCAAAAAATTTCAGAGGATGGAAAACTCCCAAACTCATTCTATGAGTCCACCATCACCTTTATTCCAAAACCAGACAAAGATATTACAAAAAAGAGAAAATTACAGACCAATATCCCTGATGAATATAGATGCAAAAATCCTCAACAAAATACTAGCAAACAGAACCCAATAACACATCAAAAGGATCACAAACCATGATCAAGTGGGATTTATCCCAGGGATGCAAGGATATATGCATTCTTTAATATATGCAAATCAGTCAATGTGGTACACCATATTAACAAATTGAAGAACAAAAACCATATGATCATCTCAGTAGATGCAGAAAAAGCTTTTGACAAAATTCAACACCCATTTATGATAAAAACTCTCCAGAAAGTTGGCATAGAGGGAAACTACCTCAACATAATAAAAGCCGTAACAACAGACCAGAGCAAACACCATTCTCAATGGTGAAAAACTGAAAGCATTTCCTTTAAAATCAGGAACAAGACAAGGATGTCCACTCTCACCAATATTATTTAACATAGGTTTGGAAGTCCTAGCCATAGAAATCAGAGACGAAAAAGAAATAAAAAGAATACAATTTGGAAAAGAAGAAGTAAAACTATCACTGTTTGCAGATGATATGATACTATACATAGAAAATCCTAAAGATGCCACCAGAAAACTACTAGAGCTAATCAATGAATTTGGTAAAGTTGCAGGATATAAAGTTAATGCACAGAAATCTCCTGCATTCCTATACATTAACAACAAAAGATGAGAAAGAGAAATTTAGGAAATGACCTCATTCACCACTGCAACAAAAAGAATAAAATACCTCAGAATAAACCTGCCTAAGGAGGTAAAAGACCTGTATGCAGAAAACTATAAGACACTGATGAAAGAAATCAAAGATGATACCAACAGTTGGAGAGACATACCATGTTCTTGAATTGGAAGAATCTATATTGCAAAAATAGCTAAACTACCCAAAGCAATCTACAGATTCAATGCAATCCCTATCAAATTACCAATGTCATTTTCCACAGAAATAGAACAAAAAATCTGAAAATCTGTATGGAGATACAAAAGACCCCAAATAACCAAAGCAATCTTGAGACAAAAAAATGGAACTGGAGGAATCAGGCTCCCTGACTTCAGACTATACTACAAAGCTACAGTAATGAAGACAGAATGGCACTGGCAAAAAAACAGAAATATAGATAAATGGAACAGGATAGAAAGTCCAGAGATAAACTCACGCACCTATGGTCACCTTATCTTTGATAAAGAAAGTAAGAATATACAATGTAGAAAAGACAGCCTCTTCAATAAGTGGTGCTGGGAAAACTGGACAGCTACATGTAAAGGAATGAAATTAGAACACACCGTAACACCATACACAAAAATAAACTCAAAATGGATGAAAGACCTAAATGTATGACTGGACACTATAAAACTCTTAGAGGAAAACAAAGGCAGAAGACTCTTTAACATAAATCACAGCAAGATCTTTTTTTTTTTTTTTTTTTTCTGTACGCGGGCCTCTCACTGTTGTGACCTCTCCCGTTGCGGAGCACAGGCTCTGGACGCGCAGGCTCAGCGGCCATGGCTCATGGGCCCAGCCGCTCCGCGGCATGTGGGATCTTCCCGGACCGGGGCACGAACCCGTGTCCCCTGCATCGGCAGGCAGACTCTCAACCACTGCGCCACCAGGGAAGCCCAGCAAGATCTTTTTTGACCCACCTCCTAGAGTAATGCAAATAAAAACAAAAATTAAAAAATGGGACCTAATGAGACTTAAAAGCTTTTGCACGCCAAAGGAAACCACAAGGAAGATGAAAAGACAGCCCTCAGAATGATAGAAAATATTTCAAATGAATCAATGGACAAAGGATTAATCTCCAAAATATGTAAACAGCTCATGCAGCTGAATAGCAAAAAAAACAAACAACCCAATCCAAAAATGGGCAGAAGACCTAAACAGACATTTATCCAAAGAAGACATACAGATGGCCAAGAGGCACATCAAAAGCTTCTCAACATCACTAATTATTAGAGAAATGCAAATCAAAACTACAATGAGGCATCACCTCACACCATTTAGAATGGGCATCATCAGAACATTTATAAACACTGAATGCTGGAGAGGGTGTGGAGAAAAGGGAACCCTCTTACACTGTTGGTGGGAATGTAAATTGATACAGCCACTATGGGAACAGTATGGAGGTTCCTTCAGAAACTAGAAATAGAGCTACCATATGACCCAGCAATCCCACTCCTGGGCTTAAACCCAGATAAAACCATAATTCAAAAAGACAATGCATCCCAGTGTTCATTGCAGCACTATTGACAATAGCCAGTCATGGAAGCAACCTAAATGCCCATCAACAGAGAAATGGGAAAAGAAGAAGTGGTACATATATTCAATGGAATGTTACTCAGCCATAAAGAGGAACAAAATTGGGTCATTTGTAGAGATGTGGATGGATCTAGAGACTGTCATACAGAGTGAAGTAAATCAGAAAGAGAAAAACAAATATCGTATATTAACGTATACCTGTGGAATCTAGAAACATAGTACAGATGAACTGGTTTGCAAGGCAGAAATAGAGACACAGATGTAGAGAACAAATGTATGGACACCAAGCGGGGAAAGGGTGGGTGGGATGAATTGGGAGATTGGGATTGACATATATACACTAATGTGTGTAAAATAGATAACTAATGAGAACCTGCTGTATAGCACAGGGAACTGCACTTTTCTGTACAGTAGAAACTAACACAACATTGTAAAACAGCTATACTCCAATTTAGAAAAATTACCTCAAAGTGGATCACATGGCTAAATGTAAATTTTAATTTTATTTTTCATTGTATCAGTATACAAGAGTTATTGTTTTATTTTTATAAAAGTAATGCAAGCTCATTGTAGAATATATAGACATTACAGAAAAACATTAAGAAAAAAATCCTTCTAATCTTATTCATAAAGAGCCAGTACTATTTTGGTGTAGTCTTTCCTTTCATTTGTATATACAATCATTCCTTTAATTTTCCATACTACTTTTTCACCTAATATTTTTTCTTCCAGTTTTATTGAAGTATAATTGACATACAGCACAGTATAATTTTAAGGTGTACAGCATAATGATTTGAATTATATACATAAGGAAATGATTACCACAATAAGTTTAGTGAACATCCATTATCTCATATAGATACAAAATAAAATTATTTGCCCATTTTAAATTTGGTTGTTTGTCTTTTTGTTGTTGAATTGCAAGAATCTTTTATGTATTCTGGATACTTGACACTTATCAGATATATAATTTGCAAATATTTTCCCCCTTTTTTGAGTGGCCTTCTCAATTTTTTGATAGTGTTGTTTGATGCACAAAAGTTTTAAATTTTGATAAAGTCTAATTTATATGTTTTTCTTTTGTTTCTTGTTTTTAATGTCTTATCTAATAATCCATTACCAAATCCAGGGTCATTAAGATTTACCCCTAGGTTTTCTTTTAAGAGTTTAAGAGGTTTAAGTTTTACATTTTGGTGTTTGATCCATTTTTTATTGTGATAAAATATACACAACATATAGTTCAGCCATTTAGACTATTTTTAAGTGTATAGCTCAGTGGCATTAAGTACATTCACATTGTTGTGCAACCATCACCACCATCCAACCTAAACCCTTTTTTCATCTTTCCAAACTGAAATTCTATACTCATTAAACAACTCCTTATACCTCTTCCCTCCAGCTCCAGGCAGACACCATTTTACTTTCTGTCTCTGTTAATTTGACTACTCTAAGTCCCTTATGTAAGTGGAATCATACAGTATTTGCCTTTTTGTGACTGGCTTATTTCACTTATCATAAAGTCCTCAAAGTTCATCCACGTGGTGGCATGTGTCAGTATCCTTCCTTTTGAAGGCTGAATAATATTCCATTGTTTGTATATATTACATTTTGTTTATCCATTCATCTTTCAGTGGACATTTGGCTTGCATCCACCTTTTGGCTATTGTGAATAATGCTGCTGTGAACAAATACTGCCTTGAGACCATGCTTTCAATTCTTTTGGGTACATAACAAGAAGTGGAATTACTGGATCATATGGTAGCTCTATTTTTATTTATTTATTTATATTATTATTTTTTTTTTGCGGTACATGGGCCTCTCACTGTTGTGGCCTCTCCCGTTGCAGAGCACAGGCTCCGGATGCACAGGCTCAGTGGCCATGGCTCACGGGCCTAGCCACTCTGTGGCATGTGGGATCTTCCCGGACCGGGGCACGAATCCATGTCCCCTGCATCAGCAGGTGGACTCTCAACCACTGTGCCACCAGGGAAGCCCTGGTAGCTCTATTTTTAATTATTTGAGGAGATACCATACTATTTTCCATAGTGGCTGCACCATTTTATGCTCCCATCAACATCTCACTAGTGTTCCAGTTTCTCCACATTCTCGCCAACACTTGCCATTTTCTGCTTTTTTAAAAAAAATAGTATCCCTCCTTATGGATGTGAAGTGGTATTTCATTGTGGTTTTGATATGCATTTCCCCAATGATTAATGATGTTGAGCATCTTCTCATGTGTTTGTTGGTCATTTGGGAAAATGTCTACTCAAGTCCTTTGCCCATTTAGAAATCAGATTGGTTTGTTTTCTGTTGTTGTATAGTTGTAAGAGTTCTTTTATATTCTGGATATTAACCCCTTATTAGATATATGATTTGTAAAAATTTTCTCCCATTCCATAGGTTGCCTTTTCAGTCAGTCTGTTGTGTTTTGATGCCTAGAACTTTAAATGTATTAATGTCATCCAATTTATTTTTACTTTAGTTTACTCTGTTTTTGGTGTCATATCCAAGAAATTATTGCCAAACCAATGTCATGAAATTTATTCCTAGTTTTTCTTCTAAGTGTTTTCTAGTTTTAAAAACTACAGGTTTAGGTTTAGGTCTTTAATCCATTTGAGTTGATTTTTGTACATGGTATAATGTAAGGGTCCAACTTCATTATTTTGCATGTGTGTATCTAGTTTTCCCAACACCATTCGTTGAAAAGACCCTCCTTTCCCTTTGAATGGTCTTGGTACACTTTTCAAAAATCATCTGACCATATATGTGAGGGTTTATTTTGGCCTCTTTATTCTATTCAATTAGTTTCTATGTCTGTACCACACTGTTTTGATTACTGTAGCTTTGTAGTAAGTTTAGAAATGAGGAAATGTGAGACCTCCAACTTTGTTCTTTTTCAAGATTGTTTTGGCTATTTGGAGTCTCTTGAGATTCTATATGAATTTTAGGATAGAATTTTCTATTTATGAAAAAAGTGTCATTGGGATTTTGATAGAGATTGCACTAAATCTGTAGACTAATTTGGGTAGTAATGATATCCCTAACAATATTACCTGTTCCAATTAATGAACACGGGATGTCTTTCCATTTATTTGTATCTAACTTCATTCAGCAACTTTTTTTTAGTTTTCAGTACACAAGATTTTCACCTCCTTGGTTAAGTTTATTCCTAAGTATTTCATTCTTTTTCATGCTTTGTAAAGGTAGCTGTTTACTTAATTTTTCTGATTGCTCATTGCTAGTGTATAGAGATGCAACTGATTACTGTCTGTTGATGTGTTAATTTTGCATCCTGCAATTTTGCTGAAATCATTTATTAATTCTAACAGGATTTTTGGTGGAACCTTTAGGGTTGGATACAAGTAAGATCATGTTATCTGTGAACAGAGATAACTTTATGTCTTCCTGTCCAATTTTTATTTTTCTTGCCTACATGCACTGAGTAGAAAAAGTGTTTCTCCATCTTCTCTTTTTTTTTGGAATAATTTGAGAAAGATTGGTGCTAATTCTTCTTTAAATGTTTGATAGAATTTACTTGTGAAACTTTCTGGTCCTGGGCTTTTATTTCTTGATAGGTTTTTGATTAATACAATCTTTTTACTTACTATAGGTATATTCCATTTTTAAAATTTCTTCTTGATTCAGTTTTACTAGCTAGTGTGTTTCTAGAAATTTGCCCATTTCATCTTGGTTATCTAATTTGTTGGCACACAATTATTCATGGTATTTTCTTGTAATCCTTTCTGTTTCTGTAAGGTCTATAGTAATGTCCTACTTTCATTTCTGATATTAGTAATTTGTGTCCTCTCTGTCTCCCTCTCTCTCTCTGTTGGTCAGTGTAGTTATAGGTTTGTCAATTTTGTAGATCTTTTCAAAGCCCCACTTTTGTTTTCTTAATCATCCCTATTGTCTTCTATTCCCTATTTAGTTTACCTCTGCTCTAATCCTTATTATTTACCTCTGCTATCTTTGGGGTCAGATTGCTCTTGATTTTCTGTTTCTTTAAGGTGTAAAGAATACTGAATTAATATATTACTCCTTTTTATACTGTAGGTGTTTATAGCTATAAATTTCCCCTGAGCACTGTTTCCTTGCATCCCATAATATTTGGAATGCTATTTTTCAATTTCATTCATTCACAGTATTTTCTAATTTCCTTTGTGGATTCTTATTTAATTCACTGATTGTTTAAGAGTGTGTTGTTCAATTCCACACATTCGTGAATTTATAATTTCCCTTTGGTTATTGATTTCTAGTTTCATTCCATTGAAATCAGAGAAGATTCTTTGTGTGGTTTCAATCTTTTAAATTTATTAAGACTTCTTTTGTTACCAACCATATGATCTATACTGGAGAATGTTCCATGTGCATATGAGAAGAATGTGTATTCTTCTATTTTGAGGTGGAGTGTTCCATACATGTGTGTTACATCTAATTGGTTTTTTGTGTTGTTAAATCCTGACTTTCCTTATTAATATTCTGTCTAGGTGTTCTATCCATTACTGAAAATAGGGTATTGAAATCTCCAATTATTATTATAGAGCTGTATATTTTTTCCTTCAGTTCTGTCAATTTTTCACCCTATATTTTGGAGTTCTCTTGTTAGGTACATATATGTTTATAACTATTACACAATTCTGCTCTGTTACTATGAGTCTGACTTTTTTAAAACATTCCATATATAAGTGAGATCATGCAGTATTTGTCTTTCTGTGTCTGGTTTATTTCACTTAGCATAATGTCCTCCAGGTACGTCATGGTGTTACAAATGGCAGGATTTCTTTATTTTTAAAAGCTGAATAATATTCTATTATATGTATATACCATATTTCTTTATCCATCTGTTTGTGAACAAATAGGTTATCTCCATGTATTTATGACTGAATGCTGCAATGACTATAGGAATGCAGGTATCTCTTTGAGATACAGATTTTGTTTCCTTTGGATATATACCCAGAAGTGGGACTGCTGGATGATACAGTAGTTCTATTACTAATTTTTGAGGAACCACTGTACTGTTTTCCATAATGGCTATACCAATTTACATTCCCACAAACAGTGTACGAAGGTTCACTTTCTCCACATCCTCACCAACACTTGTTACGTTTTGACTTTTTCATGATAGCCATCTGACAGCTGTGAGGTGACACCTCATGTAGATTTGGTTTGCACTTCCCTGATAATTAGTCAGGTTGAGCACTTTTTAATATACTTGCTGGCCATGTGTATGTCTTCTTTTGAAAAATATCTATTCAGGTCCTTTGCCCATTTTTAAATGGGTATATTTGGCTTTTTGCTATTGAGTTGTAAGAGTTCCATATATATTTTAGATAATAACCCGTTTTCAGATATATGGTAATCAAATATTTTCTCCTATTCCATAGGTTGCCTTATTATTGTGCTGATTGTTTCCTCATGTGCAGAAACGTTTTAGCTTGATATAATCCCACTTGTTTGTTTTTGCTTTTGTTTGTATGTGCTTTGGTCTCAAATCCAAAAAATCATGCCAAGACCACTGTAAAGGAGTTTTTCCCTTTTCCCTTCTAGGATTTGTATGTTTTCAAGTCTTATATTTAAATCATTAATCCATTTTAAATTAATTTTTGTGAATGGTCTGAGATAAAGGTCCAATTTTATTCTTTTGCATGTGGATATGCAGTTTTTCCAGCAACATTTATTGAAAGATATTATCATTTTCTCATTGTGTATTCATGGCAACTTTGTTGACAGTTGACTCCATATACATGAGTTTATTTCTGGGCTCTTAATTCTGTTCCATTGGTCTATGTGTCTGTTTTTATGCCAGTATCGTACAGTTTAGATTACTATAGCTTTATAGTATAATTTGAAATCAGGGAGTGTGATGCTTCCAGCTTTTTCTTGCTGAAGATTGCCTTAACTATTTGGGATCTTCTGTGGTTACAAATGAACATTAGGATTGTTTTTTCTATTTCAGTAAAAAATGCCATTGGAATCTTGATGGGGGTTGCATTGAATCTATAGATGGCTTTGGATAGTATGGATATTTTAACAATATTAATTCTTCCAATCCATAAGAATGATATGGATTTATTTGTTTTTTCAATTTCTTTCATCATTGTTTTATAGCTTTACTTGTACAGATCTTTCACCTCTTTGGTTAAATTTATTCTTAAGTATTTTATTCTTTGTTTATGCTATTGTAAATGGGGTTGCTTTCTTAATTTCTTTATTGGATAGCTTGTTTTTAGGGTATAAAAACACAACTGATTTTTTTAAATCCTGCAACTTTACAGAATTCATTTATTCTAAATTGGTTTCGGTGGAGTCTTTAGGATTTTCTATATATAACATTATGTCATCTGTGAATAGAAAAGTTAACTTCTTCCTTTCTGATTTTTATGCCTTTTATTTCCTTTTCTTGCCTAATTGCTCTAGCTAGGACTTCCAGTACTATGTTGAATGGAAGTTGTGAGAGTGGGCATCCTTGTCTTGTTCCTGATATTGGAGGAAAATCTTTCAACTTTTCACCATTGAGTATGATATTTGCTACAGGCTTGTCATATATGGTCTTTATTATGTTGAGGTACATTTGTTCTATACTTAATTTGTTGAGAATTTTTATCATGAAAGAATGTTGGAATCTGTCATGTTTTTTTCTGTATCTCTTGAGATAATTATATGATTTTTTAAATCTTTAATTTAAAAAATATGGTGTATCACATTTATTGATTTACGTATGTCAAACCATCCTTTTATCCCAGGTATAAATCCCACTTGGCTGTGGTGAATGATCCTTTTATTATGCTGTTGAATTTGGTTTGATAGTATTTTGTTAAGGATTTTATATCTATGTTGTTTGGGGATACTGGCCTAATTTCTTTCCTTGTAAGTGTCCTTCTCTGACGTTGGTATCATGGTAATGCTGTCTTTGTAAATGTTTCGAAGCATACTAAATTTTTTTGGAAGAATGTGAGAAGGTTTGCTATAAATCTTTCTTTAAATGTTTGACAGAATTCACAAGTGAATCCATCTGGCCCTGGACTTTTATTTGTTTGCAGATTTTTTTTATTACTGATTCAAACTCCTTGTTATTGATTTGTTCAGATTTTTTATTTCTTCATGTTTCAGTCTTGGAAGGTTGTATATTTCTAGGAATATCCACTTCTTCTAGGTTATCTGATTTATTAATTGTTCATATTAATTGTTTATTAATTGTTCATTTATTAATTGTTCTTATGATCCTTTGTATTTCTGTGGCATCACTCATAACATCTCTTTTTAAAGTTTATTTATTTGAGTCTTCTCTGTTTTCTGGTTCTAGTAAGTGTAGCTAAAGGTCTGTCAATTTTTTTATCTTTGCAGAAAACCAGATTTTTGTTTCTCTGATCTTTTCTATTGTTTTTCTAGCTTTTATTTCATTTCTTTCTGCTCTGATATTTGTGATTTCCTTCCTTCTATCAATTTAGGGCTTAGTTTCTTCTTTTTCTAGTTCTCTGAGATGAAAACTTAGGTTGTTTATTTGAGATATTTCTTTTTTCTCAATGTAGGCATTAATTGTTATAAACTTCCCTCTTAGAACTGCTTTTGCTGCATCACATAAGTTTCGGTATATTGTAACGCCATTTTCATTTTTGTCAACATATTTTTTGATTTCTCTCTTGATTTTGATTTCTCTCTTGATTTCTTCTTGACCCATAGGTTGTCCAGGAGGGTGTTGTTTAATTTCCACGTATGTGTAAGTTTTCCAGTTTCCCTGTGTTATTGATTTCTACTTTCACACAATTATATTAGAAAATATCATCGATATAATTCAACTTTCTTAAATTTTAAGACTTGTTTTTTGGCCTAACATACGCTCTATCCCAGAGAAAGTTCCGTATGTGCTTGAAAAGAATATGTATTCTACTGCTGTTGTGTAGAATGTTCTGGGTATATCTGTTGGGTACATTTGGTCTACTGAATTATTCATATTTGCTTTTCCATTAGTACTTTTCAGTCTAGATGATCTATCCATTCATAAAATTGGGATATTGAAGTTCTCTATTATTATTTAATTTAATTAATATTTTTATTTTTATAACATCTTTATTGGAGTTTTCTTTAAACATCTTTATTGGGGTATAATTGCTTTACAATGGTGTGTTAGTTTCTGCTTTATAACAAAGTGAATCAGTTATACATATACGTATGTTCCCATATCTCTTCCCTCTTGCATCTCCCTCCCTCCCACCCTCCCTATCCCACCCCTCCAGGCGGTCACAAAGCACCAAGCTGATATCCCTGTGCCATGCAGCTGCTTCCCACTAGCTATCTACCTTATGTTAGTGTGTATATGTCCATGACTCTCTCTCACCCTGTCATTTATTGGACTTTAATTGCTTTAGAATGGTGTATTAGTCACAGCTTTATAACAAAGTGAATCAGCTATACATATACATATATACCCACACCTCTTCCCTCTTGCGTCTCCCTCCCTCCCACCCTCCCTATCCCACCCCTCTAGGTAGTCACAAAGCACCGAGCTGATCTCCCTGTGCTATGCGGCTGCTTCCCACCAGCTATCTATTTTACATTTGGTAGTGTACATATGTCCATGCCACTCTCTCACTTTGTCCCAGCTTACCCTTCCCCCTCCACATGTCCTCAAGTCCATTCTCTAGTAGCTCTGCGTCTTTATTCCCGTCTTGCCCCTAGGTTCTTCACGACCATTTTTTTTTTAGATTCTATATATATGTGTTAGCATATGGTATTTGTTTTTCTCATTCTGACTTACTTCACTCTGTATAACACACTCTAGGTCAGTCCATCTCACTACAAATAACTCAATTTTGTTTCTCTTTATGGCTGGGTAATATTCCATTGTATATATGTGCTACATCTTCTTTATCCATTCATCTGTCAATGGACACTTAGGTTGCTTCCATGTCCTGGCTATTGTAAAGAGAGCTGCAATGAATATTGTGTTCCATGACTCTTTTTGAATTATGGTTTTCTCAGGGTATATGTCCAGTAGTGGGATTGCTGGGTGGGATGGTAGTTCTATTTTTAGTTTTTTAAGGAAACTCCATATGTTTTTCCTTAGTGGCTGTATCAATTTACATTCCCACCAACAGTGCAAGAGGGTTCCCATTTCTCCACACCCTCTCCAGCATTTACTGCCTGTAGATTTTTTGATGATGGCCATTCTGACCACTGTGAGATGATATTTCATTGTAGTTTTGATTTGCATTTCTCTAATGATTAATGATGTTGAGAATACCTTCATGTGTTTGCTGGCAATTGGCATATCTTCTTCGGAGAAATGTCTATTTAGGTCTTCTGCCCATTTTTGGATTAGGTTGTTTGTTTTTTTGATATTGAGCTGCATGTGGTGCTTGTAAATTTTGGAGATTAATCCTGTCAGTTGCTTCATTTGCAAATATTTTCTCTCATTCTGAGGGTTGTTTTTTCATCTAGTTCATGGTTTCCTTTGCTGCGCAAAAATTTTTAAGTTTCCTTATGTCCCACTTGTTTATTTTTGTTTTTATTTCCATTTCTCTAGGAGGTGGGTCAAAAAGGATCTTGCTGTGATTTATGTCATAGAGTGTTCTGCCTATGCTTTCCTCTAAGAGTTGGAGAGTGTCTGGCCTTACATTTAGGTCTTTAATACATTTTGAGTTTATTATTGTGTATGATGTTAGGGAGTGTTCTGATTTCATTCTTTTACATGTAGATTTCCAGTTTTCCCAGAACCATTTATTGAAGAGGCTGCCTTTTCTCCACTGCCTCCTTTATCAAAGATAAGGTGACCATATGTGCATGGGTTTATCTCTGAGCATGCTATCCTGTTCCATTGATCTGTATTTCTGTTTTTGTGCCAGTACCATACTTTCTTGATTACTATAGCTTTGGAGTATACTCTGAAGACATGGAGTCTGATTCCTCCAGCTCCATTTTTCTTTCTCAACATTGCTTTGGCTATTCGGGGTCTTTTGTGTTTCCATACAAATTGTGAAATTGTTTGTTCTAGTTCTGTGAAAAATGCCAGTGGTAGTTTGATAGGGATTGCATTGAATCTGTAGACTGCTTTGGGCAGTATAGTCATTTTCACAATGTTGATTCTTCCAATGAAAGAACATGGTATATCTCTCCATCTATTTGTATCATCTTTAATTTTTTCATCAGTGTCTTATAGTTTTCTGCATATGGTCTTTTGTCTGCTTAGGTAGGTTTATTCCTAGATATTTTATTTTTCTATTTGCAATGGTAAATGGGAGTGTTTTCTTAATTTCACTTTCAGATTTTTCATCATTAGTGTATATGAATGTCAGAGATTTCTGTGCATTAATTTTGTATCCTGCTACTTTACCAAATTCATTGATTAGCTCTGGTAGGTTTCTGGTAGCATCTTTAGGATTCTGTATGTATAGTATGATGGCATCTGCAAACAGTGACAGCTTTACTTCTTCTTTTCCAATTTGGATTCCTTTTATTTCTTTTTCCTCTCTTTTTGCCGTGGCTAAACCTTCCAATACTATGTTCAATAATATTGGTGAGAGTGGGCAACCTTGTCTTGTTCCTGATCTTAGTGGAAATGCTTTTCAGTTTTTCACCATTGAGGACTATGTTGGCTGTGGGTTTGTCATATCTGGACTTTATTATGCTGAGGTAAGTTCCCTGTATGCCTACTTTCTGGAGGGTTTTTTTTTATCATAAATGGGTGTTGAATTTTGTTGAAAGCTTTCTCTGCATCTACTGAGATGATCATATGGCTTTTCTCCTCCAGTTTGTTAATATGGTGTATCACATTGATTTGTGCATATTGAAGAATCCTTGCATTCCTGGGATAAATCCCACTTGATCATGGTGTATGATCCTTTTAATGTGTTGTTGGATTCTGTTCGCTAGTATTTTGTGGAGGATTTTTGCATCTAGGTTCATCAGTGATATTGGCCTGCAGTTTTCCTTCTTTGTGACATCTTTGTCTGGTTTTGGTATCTGGGTGATGGTGGCTTCGTAGAATGTGTTTGGGAGTGTTCCTCCCTTTGCTGTATTTTGGAAGAGTTTGAGAATGAGAGGTGTTAGCTCTTCCCTAAATATTTGATAGAATTCGCCTGTGAAGCTATCCGGTCCTGGGCTTTTGTTTGCTGGAAATTTTTCATCACAGCTTCAATTTCAGTGATTGTGATTGGTCTGTTCATATTTTCTATTTCTTCCTGGTTCAGTCTCAGAGGCTTGTGCATTTTTAAGAATTTGTCCATTTCTTCCAGGTTGTCCAATTTATTGGCATAGAGTTGCTTGTAGTGATCTCTCATGATCCTTTGTATTTCTGCAGCGTCAGTTGTTACTTCTCCTTTTTCATTTCTAATTTAAGTGATTTGAGTCTTCTCCCTTTTTTTCTTTATGAGTCTCATTAATGGTTTAAAAATTTTGTTTATATTCTCAAAGAACCAGCTTTTAGTTTTATTGACTTTTGCTATCGTTTCCTTCATATCTTTTTCATTTATTTCTCATCTGACCTTTATGATTTCTTTTCTTCTGCTAACTTTCGGGTTTTTTTGTTCTTCTTTCTCTAATTGCTTTAGGTGTAGGGTTAGGTTGTTTATTTGAGATGTTTCTTGTTTCTTAAGGTAGGATTGTATTGCTATAAACTTCCTTCTTAGAACAGATTTTGCTGCATCCCATAGATTTTAGGTTGTCGTGTTTCCATTGTCATTTGTTTTTAGGTGTTTTTTGATTTCCTGTTTGATTTCTTCAGTGATCTCTTGGTTATTAAGTAGTGTATTGTTTAGCCTCCATGTGTTTGTATTTTTTACAGACTTTTTCCTGTAATTGACATCTAGTCTCAAAACATTGTGGTCAGAAAACATACTTGATAAGGTTTCAATTTTCTTAAATGTACCAAGGCTTGATGTGTGAACCAAGATATGATCTATCCTGGAGAATGTTCCATGAGCACTTGAGAAGAAAGTGTATTGTGTTGTTTTTGGATGAAATGTCCTATATATATATAAATTATGTCCATCTTGTTTAATGTATCATTTAAAGCTTGTGTTTCCTTATTTATTTTCCTTTTGGATGATCTGTCCTTTGGTGACAGTGGGGTGTTAAAGTCTCCTACTATGACTGTGTTACTGTCAATTTCCCCTTTTATGGCTGTTAGTATTCTTATTATGTATGAGGTGCTCCTATGTTGGGTGCATAAATATTTACAATTTTTATATCTGCTTCTTGGATCGATCCCTTGATCATTATGTAGTAGTATCCTTCTTTGTCTCCTGTAATAGTCTGTTTTAAAGTCTATTTTGTCTGATATGAGAAATGCCACTGCAGCTTTCTTTTGATTTCCATTTGCATGGAATATCTTTTTCCATCCCCTCACTTTCAGTCCATGTGTGTCCCTAGGTTTGAAGTGGGTCTCTTGTAGACAGCATATATACGGGTCTTGTTTTGTATCCATTCAGCCAGTGTTTGTCTTTTGGTTGGAGCATTTAATCCGTTTACATTTAAGGTAATTATCGATATGTATTTCCTGTTATCATCTTCTTAATTATCCTGGGTTTGTTATTGCAGGTATTTTTATACTCTTATGTTTCCCACCTAGAGAAATTGCTTTAGCATTTGCTGTAAAGCTGGTTTGGTGGTGCTGAATTCTCCTAGCTTTTGCTTGTCTGTAAAGGTTTTAATTTCTCCATCAAATCTGAATGAGATCCTTGCTGGGTAGAATCATCTTGGTTGTAGGTTTTTCCCTTTCAACACTTTAAATATGTCCTGTCACTGCCTTCTGGCTTGCAGAGTTTCTGCTGAAGGGTCAGCTGTTAACCTTATGGGGATTCCCTTGTGTGTTATTTGTTGTTTTTCCCTTGCTGCTTTTAAGAAATATTTTTGTATTTAATTTTTGATAGCTTGATTAATATGTGCCTTGGCGTGTTGCTCCTTGGATTTATCCTGTATGGGACTCTCTGTGCTTCCTGGACTTGATTAACTATTTCCTTTCCCATGTTAGGGGAGTTTTCAACTATAATTTCTTCAAATATTTTCTCAGGCCCTTTCTTTTTCTCTTTTTCTTCTGCAACCCCTATAATTCGAATGTAGGTGTGGTTAATGTTGTCCCAGAGGTCTCTGAGACCGTCCTCAATTCTTTTCATTACTTTTTCTTTATTTTGCTCTGCAGTAGTTATTTCCACTATTTTATCTTCCAGATCACTTATCCCGTCTTCTGCCTCAGTTATTCTGCTATTGATTCCTTCTAGAGAATTTTTTATTTCTTTTATTGTGTTGTTCATCACTGTTGTTTGCTCTTTAGTTCTTCTATGCCCTTGTTGAACATTTCTTGTATTTTCTCCATTCTATTACCAAGATTTTGGATCATCTTTACTATCTTTATTCTGAATTTTCAGGTAGATTGCCTATTTCCTCTTCATTTGGAAGGTTTGGTGGGATTTTACCTTGCTCCTTCATCTACTGTGTATTTCTCTGTCTTATCATTTTGCTTAACTTACTGTGTTTGGGGTCTCCTTTTTGCAGGTTGCTGGTTCATAGTTCCCATTGTTTTTGGTGTCTGCCCCCAGTGGCTACAGTTTGTTCGGTGGGTTGTGTAGGCTTCCTGGTGGAGGGGAGTAGTGCCTGTCTTCTGGTGGATGAGGCTGGATTTTGTCTTTCCTGTGAGCAGGTTCACATCTGGTGGTGTGTTTTGTGGTGTCTGTGACCTTATTATGATTTTAGGTAGCCTCTCAGCTGATGGGTGGCGTTGTGTTCATGTCTTTCTAGTTGTTTGGCATAGGGTGTCCAGAACTGTAGCTTGCTGGTCATTGAGTGCAGCTGGGTCTTGGCATTGATATGGAGATCTGTGGGAGATTTTCACCGTTTGATATTACATGGAGCTGGGAGGTCTCTGCTGGACCAATGTCCTGAACTTGGCACTCCCACCTCAGAGGCACAGTCCTGACTCCTGGCCAGAGCCCCAAGAACCTGTCATCCACACGGCTCAGAATAAAAGGGAGAAAAAAAGAAAGAAATAGAGAAAAAGATAAAATGAAATGAAGTTATTAAAATAAAAAATAATTATTAAAATTTTTTAAAGTAATAAAAAAAAGAAAGAAGAGAGCAACCAAACCAAAAAACAAATCCACCAATGATAGCAAGAGCTAAAATGTATACTAAAAATAAACGAAAAGGAAACAGATGGACAGAACCCTAGGACAAATGGTAAAAGCAAAGCTATACAGAGAAAATCACACACAGAAGCATACACATACACACTCACAAAAAGAGAGAAAGGGGAAAATATATATATATTGTTGCTCCCAAAGTCCACCTCTTCAATTTGGGATGATTCGTTGTGTATTCAGGTATTCCACAGATGCAAGGTACATCAAGTTGATTGTGGAGATTTAATTCACTGCTCCTGAGGCTGCTTGGAGAAATTTCCCCTTCTTTTCTTTGTTCATACAGCTCCCGGGGCTCAGCTTTGGGTTTGGCCCCGCCTCTGCATGTAGGTTACCTGAGGTCGTCTGGTCTTCGCTCAGACAGGATGGCGTTAAAGTAGCAGCTGATTCAGGGGCTCTGGCTCACTCTGGCCAGGGGGAGGGAGAGGTACGGTATGCGGGGCGAGCCTGTGGCAGCAGAGGCCAGCGTGATGTTCCATCAGCCTGAGGCATGCCCTGTTTTCTCCCTGGGAAGTTGTCCCTGGATCCCGGGACCCTGGCAGTGGCGGGCTGTACAGGCTCCCAGGAGGGGAGGTGTGGATAGTGACCCGTGCTTGCACACAGGCTTCTTGGTGGCTACAGCAGTAGCCTTAGCGTCTCATGCCCATCTCTGGGGTCCGCACTGATAGCCATGGCTCGCGCCCATCTCTGGAGCTCCTTTAAGCGGTGTTCTTAATCCCCTCTCCTCATGCACCACAAAACAAAGAGGGAAGAAAAAGTCTGTTGCCTCTTAGGCAGGTCCAGACTTTTTCCCAGACTCCCTCCTGGCTAGCTGTGGCACAGTAGCCCCCTTCAGGCTGCGTTCACGCAGCCAACCCCAGTCCTCTTCCTGCGATCCGAGTGATGCCCAAGCCTTAGCTCCCAGCCCCCACTTGCCCTGGTGGGTGAGCAGACAAGCCTCTCGGGTTGGTGAGTGCTGGTCATCACCAATCCTCTGTGCGGGAATCTCTCTGCTTTGCCCTCTGCACCCGTGTTGCTGCGCTCTCCTCCGCGGCTCCGAAGCTTCCCCCATCCGCCACCTGCAGTCTCCACCTGTGAAGCGGTTTCCTAGTGTTTGGAAACCTTTCCTCCTTCACAGCTCCCTCATACTGGTTCAGGTCCCGTCCCTATTCCTTTTTCCTTTTTTTCTTTTTTCTTTTGCCCTACCCAAGTATATGGGGGGTTTCTTGCCTTTTGGGAGGTCTGAGGTCTTCTGCCAGTGTTCAGTAGGTGTTCTGTAGGAGTTGTTCCACATGTAGATATATTTTTGATGTATTTGTGAGGAGGAAGGTGATCTCCACATCTTACTTTTCCACCATCTTGAAGCTCCTCTCCTCTATTATTTTATTCTCTCTATTCCTCCCTTCAATGTTGTTAATATGTGCTTGATATATTTAGATGCTTTAATGCTAGGTGCATATATATTTACAACTGTCATATCCTCTTGATGAATTTACCTGTTTTAGTATTATATAATGATCTACTTTGTCTCCACTTATGGTTGTTGACTTGAAGTCTATTTGCCTGATATATTGTAGATATCCTTGATCTCTTTTAGCTTCCATTTGCATGGAATATCTTTTTCCATCCCTTCACTTTAAGCTCATATGTATCCTTAAATCTTAAATGAGTCTCTTATAGGCATGTAACTGTGTCTTGCTTTTTTTTTTATCCATTCAGCTACTCTATGTCTTTTGATTGGAGAATTTAACCAATTAACATTAGAAGTAATAATTGATAGGTAAGGATGCACTATACCAGTTTGTTAATTGTTTTCTGGCTGTTTTGTAGTTCCTTTATTCATCCTAAGTGTTTTCCTTTGTGGTTTGATTTTCTGTAGTAGTGTACTTTTATTTCCTTTTCTTTATCTTTTGTGTATCTGCTAGAGTTTTTTGGGGGGTTACCATGGAGCTTACATAAAACATCTTATATTTATAACATTCTATTTGAAGCTGTTAAGAAGTTAACTTCCACTGCATACATAAACACTATCGTATTACTTCCTCCCCAACATTTTATGCATTTGATTTCTCAATTTACATCACTTTATAGTGTATCCATTAAAAATATTTTACTCATAGTTATTTTTAATACTTTGTTTTTTAATCTTTATACCAGAGTTAAAAGTGATTTACACACCACCATTACAGTATTACAGTATTTTGAATTGTTCCATATATTAACCATTATCAGTGCATGTTTGTTTTACTTTCATAGGTTTTCACATTACTAATTGTCATCTTGTCATTTCATCTTCAACATTTCTTGTAAGGCACTTCTCCTAGGGATGAACTCCTTCAGGTTTTGTTTGGTGGAAAACTAACTCTCCTTCATTTCTGAAGGATGGCTTTGCTGGGTAAGACAACCTTTGTAAAAAATGCTTGTAGTTTTTTCTACAAGCATTTTTAATATATCATTCCACTCTGTCCTGGCCTGCAAGGTTTCTTCTCAGAAATCCACTGATGGCCTTATGCAGTTTCCCTTGTGATTGATCACTCTTTCTCTTTTTCTACTTTCAAAACTCCTTGTCTTTGACTTTTGAAAGTTTGACTATAGTATGTCCTGGTAAAGTCCTCTTTTGGTTGAAACTGGGGACTTTTGAGCTTCATGTACCTGGATATCCATATCTCTCCCCAAATTTGGGAAATTTTCAGCCATTATTTATTTAAATAAGCTTTCTGCCCCTTTCTCTCTTCTCCTTTTATCCCCATAATGCATATATTCTTATGCTTGATGGTGTCTCATAAGTCCCATGAACTGTCTTCACCCTTTCATTCTTTTTTCTTTTTGTTCCTCTAACTGGATAATTTCATATTACCTATGCTTGAGTTTTCAGGCTCTTTCTTCTGCTTCATCAAATCTGTTGTTGATACTCTCTATATTATTTTTCCTTTCATTCATTGTATTTTTCAGCTCCAGAATTGTTTTTGTTCTTTTTTTAATGGTTTATCTCTATTTGTTTAACTTCTTGTTTTGTTCCTGATTTCGTTGAGTTGTCTATCTGTGTCCTCCTGTAAATTGTCAAGTTCCTTAAAATAATTATTTTGATTTTTTTTATAGATCTCTTTGCAGTTGCTTACCAGAATATTGTGCTCCTTTGGTGGTGTTATTTTTCCTTGAGTGTTTGCATTTCTTGTATCATTGCATGGATGTGTTCACATTTGATGTAGCAACCACTTCTTCCAGAATTTATGGACTGGTTTAAGTGGGGAAAGCCCTTTATCTATTGGTGGGTACAAGTCTTACAGTTGGGTGGGATGAAGTAGTTCTGACTCCAGGGAAGGTTCAGTCTCTGTGCAGCTCTGTCAGCTGTCATCAGCATCAGCAAAGATTGAAGGAGACGTTGGTGGCCAAGGCTGTGGGTGTCTGCAGAAGAAGTGTGGGCTGTTGAGGTCTTCAGTAGTAACGGCTTCTGGAGTCCTCCTGATACCTTTTTCTAGCATGGTGGAAGTCATGGCTGAGGGGATCCTTCGAGGCCCTGGGTCCAGTTTGTGGACACACTTACTGTGGTTGTGCCTATGATGTTTGATGCATGGGTGCCTATGGAGAAGCAATGGAGACAGAGTCTGGAATGGAGGCATGTGTGAAGCCACTGGAGTGGCTCAGGGGTCTAGGGAGGTGGTGGTGTTAGTGCCTGGGGCACAGGCAACCTCACTGCAATGGTGGTAATGGTGTGCAAGGTGCATGCACTTGCAGAGTAGATATGGAGCTATGGTCTGGATAGCAGGCATGCGTGGTGCATGGATGAGCCTGCTACAGTAGTGGCTTGGGTGTTCCATGTTTGAGCACTTGTGAAGCAGCTAGTGGACCTGGGTTCTAGAGGGCAGGTACACCCACTGCAGCAGTGCTCTGGTTTCTGTGGTGCAGGCACTTGCAGATTGGCTGTGGATACAGGGTCCAGAGCATGTGCTCATGGAGTGATAGTGTCTCTAGTACCTGGGCCATGGGATACCCTGCAGTGTCAGTGGCTCTGGTGTCTGAGTTATTGGTATATGTGGAGTGGCCATGGAGCCAGTTTCTGGAGCATGGGCATGCATGGAGTCTGGTGGCAGGTGCTGGGGTCAGGTGGTAGGTACACATGGAGTGGCCATAGGTCTGGTGTCTAGGGCAAGCACAGTGTTGGGGGGGGCGGTGGCAGCCCTGGTACTGAGGCAGCACAACAGCAGCTTCTTCTTTTAGAGAAGTCTCAGCAGTGTCTCACTCCCTGGGGTGTCTGTGGCAATGTTGGCTGTTGGTTACTTCAGTGGCAAAAGCTGACAGTATCCTCTACAGAGCAGGCTGCTGGGGTCCACACCAACAAACACTATGGAGTCCTCTGCTGTTAAAGCTGCAGAAATTCATGTCTGTCATGGGAGCGGTTGAGATCCTCAGAAGCAAAAGTTGCAAGGATCCTCCACAGAGGAGACCAGTGGGGACTGCATGGGCATCTGCCACAGGGCTGTTACTGATAGCCTCTGCCCTGTTTCTTTGTTCTTAGCCCTCTTCAGATGTCTCTGCCATGATTTCCCCAGCAATCCTTTCTGTGTGGTTATTCTCCATTTTTTTCCCCACTGTGTTGCTGCAGGCTCTTAATTACTTGAGCCCCCCCCAGGGATATTTTCATTTCTGTATAGCTGTCTGTTGTTTTTGGTAGGGGGGGGCAGGGATAGAGGCTGGTATCTCCTACTCTGCCATCTTTCTGACATCATTCAGTAGGTCTTTTTCTTCTTTGTGTCTTGTAACTGTTTTTGGCTTAAAACCTCTTCGTGTGATATTAGTATATCTACCCTTGCTCTCTTTTGATTACTATTTGCTTGGAATAACTTTTTCCATCCTTTCACTTTCAACCTATTTATGTCTTTGGCTCTAAAGTGAGTCATTTGTAGACAGCATAAAGATAGATGATAATGTTTATCCATTATGCCAACGTCTGCCTTTTAATTGGATAGTTTAATCCATTTATATTTCAAATAATTACTCATAAGGAAGAACTTCCGCCATTTTCTATATAACCTATATCTCATGTTCCTCGATTCTTGCATTACTACCTTCCTTTGTGTTTTTTAAACATTTTATTTGAGTATAATTGATTTACAATGTTGTGTTAGTTTCAGGTGTACAGCAAAGTGATTCAGTTATACATATACATATATTCATTCTTTCTTTTCTCATATAGGTTATCACAGAATATTGAGTAGAGTTCCCTGTGCTATACAGTAGGTCCTTGTTGGTTATCTTATATGTAGTAGTGTGTGTATGTTCATCCCAAGCTCCTGATTTATCCCTCTCCACCATGTCTTCCCTTCAGTAACCATAAGTTTGTTTCCAATATCTGTGAGTCTGTCTCTGTTTTGTAAATAAGTTCATTTGCATCTTTTTTTAAATTAGAATCCACATATGAGAGATATCACATGATATTTGTCTTTCTCTGTGTTTAATTTTATTTTGTATGTGTACAATTTTGATCCCATAAATGGGAAAATTAAAACCAGTACTTTCCCTAATGTTTGGAGGCTGTTGAAACTTCTTCCATTGTTTTTTTTTCCTACTTTGGAAACTAATCTGTTTCACAGTAGTCACATATTATAAATGCCTGATATTATTAGAATTTTTTATGCACCCTCCCAAATATTGCATGAAACACTTTCATTCAAGGGAACACAATTTGAAAATGATCAATTTAACTATTGTAATTTTTTCTAGTTGTCTCCTAGATTCTCACTGAGGCCTAAATTATTATAGTTGCATAGAATTGAAATAGATGAGTCCTCAGAATCCAAGTGTTTTCTTGTTTCTCTCAATCTATCACCAATACAGATAGTGGTTTCCTAGTCTTAAAGATATCCATGGCTGGTGATTTCACAAACTCCTTCAATAGACTATCTTATTCTTAATTTACATTTATCACTACAAGTCCTTTTTAAAGATCACCCTGAATCTCTCTTTTGTAATGGAAGGTTATTTGCTCCTCTTTTTGCCCTCTTCTTGCCTTATTGGCATTTCTACTTTCCTCTGTTTTTAGCCTTTGTGAAGTAACCAGTATTCTTACCTTCTGGTTTGGCTGTTGTGGGAGTGTAAAAATAGACTTCCAGTAGGTCCAGGTAAAGAACACAAAGATGGCATGGTAGAATATGAGGTAGATAACTGAAATTTAAGAAAAAAATCAGTGTTTATATTTTCGTCCATTTCTAAGAGTTCAGTAAGATGTAAATCTCAACAAATCTCTATTTTGTTTTCCTATTACCAAGTATTTTCTAGTATTATTATGAAAGGTTAATTCTTACCCTTTTCCCATTCAGTGACAGAAACAATTTATAATGCCAAATTTGGAACCAGAGACTTTCTGGAAGTCGCGTATTTTAAAAGTTGTCATGTGATTCTGGGAGTAAAGGGGAAATGTCTTTTATGACAATGTGGGGGAAGCTACTGTTGCCAGTTGTCATTCTCTCTGCCACTATGGGTACTGAAAGATAATAATGATAGTATTTGCACAGTGCTATAGAGTTTACAATGTGATTTCATAATATTATCCAATTTTATTTTTTCAACAAGTTTGTGAGATAGGTAACAGGATAAGGACAGTTGATTAACTATCGGGGTAGTTGATTATCCGAAGTCACACAGCTACTATATAACATAGCCAGGTCTTAAACACAGGACTTCTGACTCTAAATCACAAGTTCTTGTTTCAGTAGCCCCAAAGACTACACACTTTTTTTTAATATTTTTTTTATGTGGACCATTTTTAAAGTCTTTATTGAATTTGTTACAATATTACTTCTGTTTTTATATTATGGTTTTTTGGCTCCAAGGCATGTGGGATCTTAGCTCCCTGCCCAGGGACCGAACTCACACCGCCTGCATTGGAAAGCAATGGACCGTCAGGGAAGTCCCCAAGACTACACACTTTTGAAATGTGAGTTGTACCTTTGAGACATTTGTGGCTCCCCACCACTTTTGTTTTTATATTCTTTGCCTCCTAGATCGCTCTTCTGATATGGGAAATTTCAGTATTCTTCAAAGAGGACATTGTAAGACTGAAGGTCATTTTACTGTTTCATTGTGAGTCCTTGCATAGTAAGGTGTGATTACTTCAATCCATCAGGAAGACTCAAGGGAACGATGAGACTCAACACCAAGTTAATAAGGCTGAGTCTCTCACATATTTATGACGGAATCGAAAAAAGCTGGCCCAGTGCTCCCAGCCCTGTGGTATGAGACCTTTTTAATGTGCTTGTTTTGAGTAATTATGAAATCTCATTTTGAAATTCAAGCAGTAGAAAGTAAAAGTAAATGTCGACCACACACATATATCTAACCTCCCCCCTCTTCCTCCTAAGGCATAATACCTATTTTGTGTTTGATGTGTATCATTCCAGATCCTCTATTTGTATATGTTTATATAAGTATATAAACACAGTACACATATGGAATTTTTGTTATATTAAATTTTTTTCACTGTATTTTTGAAAGGTAATACACTCACAAGGTTCAAAATAGTACACAGTTAAAAGTCTCCCTTCTATCACTGTCCCTCAGCCACCCAGTTCCCCTCCCTGGAAGCCACAATTGTCGCAGCGTCATGAGTTTATTCTGTATCCTATCAGATTTTATACATATAAAAGCACCAAAACAGTGTGCTTTTTCACACAAATAGCAGTATTCTGTACACACTGTTCTGCAACCCATTTCTTTTACACCTGCTATAAGTTGGAGATCATTCCACATAATATAACTTGGAGAGGGGGAGCTTCCTCATTCTCCTTTTAAAAAGTGGCATGGGATTCCATTGCATGAAGGTACCAAAATTTATTTAACCAAATTGTCTCTGATGGAAACTTAGTTTTTCCCCTTCTCTTGCTAATACAAATAATGTTGTAATGAAAAGCTTTGTATACATGTCACTGGCATATGTACTAAAAATATGTATAGGATCAATTCCCTGAAGTGGGACTGCTAGATACAAACACAGGCCTTTTGATAGATACTGCCAAATTGCCATTTTAAAAGTTTTATTTACTTTACATTCTCCTCACCAATAAATGAGAGTAACTCTTCTTCCACAGCATAGTCCTTGTGAAATGTTATTAGAATTTTTTATCTTTGGCAAGACTTTTAAATTTTTTCTTTCTGTGTTATCCTTTGCTATGTTTTTGTTTCTTTGATTTTATGAGGTTTATACAGGGAAGATTCCATGACTATCTAAGTTACATGGGACATATAGTAACCTCTGTTCCTTCAGTATGGAATGGGAGTATGGAACTTTTGGCTGCAAAGAAATTAGGACAAAATAATTTTATGTTTACGTTCTCACTGTGCACTTCAAAGACAATAAAGTTCAGCAATTTGGATCACTTGAATGATGAGAACTAAACTCTTACACTTGGTAGTATTTTAAGCATATTTACTTTGCTTTAGTTCCAGTGATTGAGATGGGAAGTGTAGGATTTTAACTTGTTCTAGGTCATAGTACAAATCTATACCTGGCTTAATCATAGAACTAGAAACAGCTGGCTCCCATTTCTGCATTCCATGGTTTCATAGAAGTTATGAATACTTTATAGATGGATGGAAAATGAGGACTCATGAGGTCAAATGATTAAGTCAAAGTCATTCAGTAGATTGGCAGAATAGGGACTATACTATAGATTTCATAAAAATCTAGAGTTGGATGAGAACATAGAGATCATCTAGTTCAACATCCTCATTTTATAGACAGGTAACTGAGGCCTAGAGAGGGTAAGTGACTTGATCAGGGTTACCCAGCAAAGTTACGGAAACACTGGGACCAGAATCCAGGTTTCCTCACCCCCAGTCCAGAGCTCTTTTCCCTAGAGGAGTGGTTCTCAAATTTTAGTGTGCATCAAAATCACTTTGGGAGATTATTAGAAGGCAGATTCCCAAATTCTACACCAAAATATTCTGAATCAGTAGTCTGTGATGGAGTCCAAGAATCTACCAACTTCCCCAGGTAATTCTGAGGCAGAAGAACCATGAGAAATAGGGCCTTAGAGGTTATTGGGTTGTTCAGCTTACCATCCCAAGGAGGAAGCTCCTCTCCAAAATCCTTGACAGGCAATTACCATATCTCTGTCACATTTCATCCTGCAGTGAGTATTATGGCTAGGCTTCGTGAGTCTCAATTTTGTTTCTCTCTCTCTCTCTCTCTCTCTCTCTCTCTATATATATATATATATATATATATATATAGTCTTCCTAAGCTATGGTCCCAAATGTATAGAAGTCCATTCTTTTTCTGTCTTAAAAATGAGCAACATATTTCTCTATAATTACTAATTTTGTACCTAGAATAATCATCCCTATAAACTGCAAGGACACTGAGTCTTTCTTTTTAAGTGTGATGCTCTAGTGAGATTTCAGATAACTAGAGAAATCAAACAGCTTATGAACTGTATCCCTGAACTGCCACTACTCATTGACATTGGAATGAAATTGGAAAACATCTTTTTTAAGCAAACAGGCAAAGTAGAGCCCTTCGCTTATTTGGTAGTAATCACAGTCATGGGGCTTCTGAAGCCGCTGAAGCTGTTTACCACATGAAAGCCAAAAGCCTTTCAAGTGTTCTTTTTTTCCTTCCATAATGTACAAAGGTTTTCAGGAGAAGGAGAAATCAGCCATAAGGAAATGACCAACTGTCAGAAAAATCCACCTCAGCATGCAGTTGTTCTGAATTTTGTCACTGTGTTGCAATGTCAATATCCCATTGTGGGAATAGCTTCTGAAATGAGAATGACTACTTGAGCTTTTTCCCTGAAATAATGACTCATAAACTTCTTGATAAAAATTATGGAATCGAAACCACATGGTGGAAGCAGCATAAGGTTGTTATTAGCAACATCTTTGGTCAGCAGGATGCCTTTCTAGGTATTGCTCCCAGGGACTAATGAGAAGTGAATGATTTTGTGTGTATGTGTGTGCATGTGTATACATGCGTATACATTCTTGTGTGAATAAAAATGAATGCAGCAGATAGACTGCTTTGAATGCAGCAAGATCAGCACCAAAATGGGGAAACTAGGAAAATAATAATGCTTTACTATATATACTCAGACACATAAATGCTAAGGCTGTTGCTGTGGCAATTATCTAGCATACCTTTTTTCTTTAAAAAGCTATTGTTGGAAACTATGCTTAGTTTAAAAAGACACTATTTTCTGTAATATCTTTTATATCAATTGAAAAGCATTTTAGTTGGTAGAAGGGGGTTATGGGGAGATGGGTGCACCTTTCAATTACATACTATAATTCAAATAGGAATATCAGCTGTAGCTTTAGCAATTGAAAGAGTCCTCACTAAAATTCCCATTTTGGCTCAATATAGAAAACCCCAGATTATGATCAGGGGAAAATTGTCAACTAGATAGTCACTTTTCCCTTTGAATGGGATACCTAGTAAAGAGGTCTTGACTCTAATATTTGACTTCACTGCTTTACTTTACTTTCACTGCCTTAAAAGCTCTAACAAAGAGCTGAACCTTGTCTCTCAGCTATTTGAAGGAATGTTTGGAGAGAATGGGGTTAGAGGCCCATAGGTTGTAATCAAGGAGCTAGGGATAATTCACAAGAATATAAGATTGGCTCAAGAGTTGTTTCTATGATTTAGCCACCCCTAGGAGAATACAAGATTTTCTAAATAGTTGTTTCTAAGGTTTAGCCAGCTACCCCCAGGAGTCTCGGTGAGATCAAATTCTAGAGCCAAAACATGGCATCATGTTTTGAAAGAGCATGGTTTTCCTTATTGATACCAACTTCAAAAGTTAGGGTTGTCTCCAAGTATACTAATTTCCCCTAGTTACCCATCAGATATCTACCACTCATCAATTTATATAAACTTTTATGAAGCTGATTATGTCTTCAGTCTATACAAATTCTGGGGGGTGGTAAGTCTCATAAGTTTGTCAGCCACTGTGCAAAAGCAGGGCTTCATTTTAGTTGCCTTAAACTATTTTTCACTTTCAAAGTGTTTTCTAGTCCTGTGTATTGGAGTTTGGTTAACAACACAAAGCTAACAAGATATATAGCCTTCGTATGTTTACAATCTTGGATTATAGCCCCTTTCAGTTTTTGTTTTTCCATGCTGAAGAGGCCTCTCTTTTTGGTCCGCTTTGGATATATATATATATATATATATATATATATATATATATACATATATACATACATACATACATACATACACACACACACACATAAACGACAACCACCTTGTCAGGTTGTGAGAACTAATTGACTTGAATACGGAAGTATCTCACATACTCTAAGGACTTAATTAACATCAGCTTTCTTCCTCTCCCATCCTTCCTCTTAAATCTTAGTGATCTGTTTTCTGACGTATGGTGGTAAAAATTACACAGACTTCAGGGACAGACACACCATGGTTTTGTTCAAAAAGAGGAAAATGGTTTGTTTCCAGTCCTCTTCTTGATAATATCTACTTAACATTTCATTGATTCATTCATCTTGGGGATAAAGAAGTACACAGAGCAACATTCATTGGGGAATTATCTTTGTCTACTTTCCTGGTTTAAAATGGATAGTTGAGATGTCATCATTCTGTATGTATCATATGGATTAAGTATAGGCCAATGCCCCCATGTTGTCAGGCATATTCACAGAGGACACTGAAGCAGAACAGAGACACTTTACTGTCTTTATGGTGGCTAGGGATTTGTGAGCCAATTTTTCACTGGCTGGGTAAGTGGTAGGGTTTGTCAAAATCCCAGCTTGGTTCCCTCAGAATCTATTTCCTTTTGTTTATACAACCAATAAGAGCTCTACCTCATTAATATGATGTTGACTTGATTTATCTTAGTATTATACAATTTTAGATTAGAAAGAGCCCTTGGATGTCATTTGGTCCAGCAGTCTCCATGATGAATAAATCTGCTTTGCATTATCCCTAACAATTGGTCACCCAACTTTCATTTGAACACCTGAAGTCACGGGAAACTTATCAACTCTCGGGCAGTCCATTCTATCGCTGGATAACTCTGATTGTTAGACATATCTTTGTCATATTAAACAGAAATATGCTTCCTGGTAATGCCCTCCTGTTGATCCTAATTTTTTCCCATGGAGAGGAATCATATTTTCTTAAAAACATAGAGACTTGTATCTAGACATTTAAAGATCTCTTACAACTCAATAATAAGACAAACAATTCAAAAAAATTTGGCAGAAGACTTGGACACTTCATAAAAGAAGATATACAGACGGCAAACAAGCACATGAAAAGATGGTTATCATTAGTCATTACAGAGGGTAAATTAAAACCATAGGAGATACCACTTCACACACAAAAAACCTGACAACACTAAGTGACAGTGAAGATACAGAGCCACTGGACTTCTCATATCACTGATGGAGATATAAAATGGTAGGACTGCTTTGGAAAACAGTTTGGCAGTTTCTTATAAAGATAAACATAAAACTACCACAGAACCCAGCAATCCTACTCCTAGGTATTTACCCAAAAGAAATAAAAACACACATTTCCACAAAGGCCTGTACATGTATATTCTTATCAATTTTATTTATAATAGCCAAAAACTGAAAACAACCCAAATGCTCATCAGCTGATGAATGAATAAGCAAACTGTAGTACATTTATTATATAGAACACTACTCAGCAATAAAAAGGAACAAACTACTCATACATACACTGACAAGGATGAATCTTAAATGCATACTGCTAAATAAAGAAGCCAGATACAAAAAGCTATGCATTGTAATATTCAATTTATATGACATTCTGAAAAAGGTAAAACTATAGGGACAGAAAACTGATTATTGGTTGCCAGGGTGGAAAGTCAGAGAACTCTGGGGAAAGGCGATATTTTGAGGGTAACGTAAATATTCTATATCTTGATGGTAGTGGTGTTTACATCATTGTATACATCTGTCAAAACTCAACAACCTGTACACTAATAAGGTGTGATTCTTATTGTATGTAAATCATATCTCAATAAACCTGACAAAAACAAAAAACAAAGAAATTTTAAAATGGGCCTTTTCCAAGGTAAAGTGATGCAGCCACAAGTCAAGGAACAAAGGCAGTCACTGGAAGCTGGAAAAGATAAGATTTGGAATCTCCTCTTGAGCCTCTGGAGGGAGCATGGCCTGCCGATGCCTTGATTTCAGACTTTTGCCCTCCAGGTCCATGAAAGTATAAATTTCTGTTGGTTTATGTCACTATGCTTATGGTAATTAGTAATGGCAGCCCTAGCAAACTAATATACTCGCTATACTCAGTTTTCTCATCTGTAAATGGGCATATGATAATACTTACTTTATAGGGCTGTAAATGAGAATTAAATGAATCAATATACCTAAGGCACATTAGAGCAGTAGCTGGCACACATTAAGTGCACTTGAAGTAGTATTTATTATGACTCTTTAACAGTTAAGTGACCTTAGTTATCTTTAGCCTCCAGTCCCTTCACCTGTTAACTGATAATAATCAAAATATTTAGTTTAACACCCAAAGAAAATAAATAAGTAAATAAGAAAATAAATAAATAAGAGATTACATGGGCCTTTTCCTTTGATGTCTTTTCATCATAGATTTTCTAAAAGTTAGCTATTTATTCTTACTTCCAGTGTAATATTCTTATTTTCCTCATAGCCACATTTAAATGTGTTAGAAGTTATAGGCTGTATGACTGAAAACAGTGTTGACAGCTACACAGCTAGGGTAGGAAGCAAAATCATGTCTCTGAAACCTAGCATTGGCTGAACTCTGGATGATCTTTCCTCACACACATAGACCTCACCATTTTGGCTCCATACATGCCTGTACCAAATGGTAGCCAGATACAAGTGGGGGCTGCAGGAGACATATTGGGAAGGGCACAGGAGCATGGAAGTTCCAGCCCAGCCAACTGGGGAGGAGCAAATTGAAGCTTGGGAGAGTCATATCTTTGAAATGGTACATCTAGATGTAGCTATAGCAAAAGAGACTTGTCAAAATGTAAGGGAGGAAAATCACTTTTTAAAACATTTATCAAGCGGTGTGTACTATACACACCACTGAATCTTGCTTCATCCTTAACCTCTGCAGTGACTACAAAGGACTTACACTTTCTATTTTATCCACTTCTATACTGTTTGCATTTTATGAGGTTCTATTACCTTTATCATCAAGAAAAACAATAAAGTTTTGTTTTCTAAGTTCATCATTGAGGAATGGTTAAATAAATCATAGTATCAATATATCCATACCATGGAATAATTTGAGGTCATTAAAAAAATGAAATATGTTTGTATATACTAATATGGAAAGACATCTATGATATATTATTAAGTGAAAAAAGTAAATCATAGGAAAATATGCCCAGTGTCATCCAGATTAAAAAACAACCAATCCTAAACAAATTATACAAATCCATAATCATATGTTTATATGTAAATATAGAGAGAAAGATCTAGAAGGATACAAATCAAACCAAATATACTAGTTATCTGTGAATAGACATTGATAGGGGAGGGGGGAGTGTGAGGAGGACTTTATTTTTTATCTTACATATTTTTGTTTAGTTTGAATTTTCAATAAGCATTATTTTTGTAACAAAATTATATTGATATAAATCAGCAAATTGATACTAATTATTATAATTATATATAATTATTATAATTACACTAATATTAACATCAACATAATATTCTTTTAGAAGTGGGTTAGCCCATAAAGAGAGCTTTTGTCTGGTTCCCAAATCCTCATTATAAAGTAATTTCACAATAATAAATATAAAATAGTGTATTATACCCATGCACTTATGGTCAATTAATCTACAACAAAGGAGGCCAGAATATGTAAAAGAATGAAATTAGAACATTCTCTAACAGCATACACAAAAATAAACTCAAAATGGATTAAAGACCTAAATGTAAAGCTGGATACCATAAAACTCCTAGAGCAAAAAAAAAAGGCAAAGCACTCTCTGACATAAATCGCAGCAATATCTTTTTGGATCCGTCTCCTAGAGTAATGAAAATAAAATCAAAAATAAACGGACCTAATTAAACTTAAAAGCTTTCTCACAGCAAAGGAAACCATAAACAAAATAAGAAGTTAACTTACAGAATGGAGAAGATATTTGCAAACAATGCGACCAACAAGAGATTAATCTCCAAAGCATAGACACAGCTCATAAAGCTCAATATAAAAAGAAAAAACCAATCAAAAGACGGGCAGAAGATCTAAATAGATATTTCTCCAAAGAAGTCATATAGATGGCCAAAAGGCACATGAAAAGATGCATAACGTCACTAATTAGAGAAATGCAAATCAAAACTACAATGAGGTATCACACACCAGTCAGAATGGCCATCATCGAAAAGTTTACGAAAATAAATGTTAGAGAGGGTGTGGAGAAAAAGGAACCCTCCTACATTGTTGGTGGGAATGTAAATTGGTACAGCCACTATGGAGAACAGTATGGAGGTTCCTTAAAAAACTAAAATTAGAGATACCATATGATCCTGCAATCCCACTCCTGGGCATATATCCAGAGAAAACTCTAATTTGAAAAGATACATGCACCCCAACATTCATAGCAGCACTATTTACAATAGCCAAGACATGGAAGCAACCTAAGTGTCCATTGACAGATGAATGGATAAAGAAGATGTGGTATATATACACAATGGAATACTCAGCCATAAAAAAGAATGAAATAATGCCATTTGCAGCAACATGAATGGACCTAGAGATTATCATACTAAGTGAAGTAAGCCAGACAAATATTATATGATATTGCTTATATGTGGAATCTAAAAAAATTGATACACTTGAACTTATTTACAAAACAGAAATAGACTCACAGACATAGAAAACAAACTTATGGTTACCAAAGGGGAAAGGGTGGAAGGGATAAATTAGGAGTTTGGGATTCAAATACACACACTACTATATATAAAATAGGTAACCAACAAGGACCTACTGTATAGCACAGGGAACTATACTAAATATCTTGTAATAACTTATAATGGAAGAGAATGTAAAAAAAAGTATATATATATATATATATGTGTGTGTGTGTGTATAACTGAATCTCTTTGCTGTACACTTGAAACTAACACAACATTGTAAACCAACTATATTTCAATAAAAAAAGAATATAAAATGGAGAAAAGACAGTCTCTTCAATAAGTGGGCCTAGGACAGCTGGACGGCTACATGCGAAAGAATGAAATTAGAACATTTTCTCACACCATATACAAAAATAAACTCAAAATGAATTAGGTGAATAAACTCACCTAAATGTGACTGGCAACCATAAAACTCCTAGAAGAGAATGTAGGCAGAACACTCTGACATAAATCATAGTAATATTTTTTTGGATCTGTCTCCTAAGGCAAAGGAAACAAAAGCAAAAATAAACAAATGGGACCTAATTTAAATTATAAGCTTTGCACAGCAAATGAAACCATCAACAAAATGAAAAGACAGCCTACTGAATGGGAGAAAATATTTGCAAATGATAAGGGGTTAATATCCAAAATACATAAACAGCTCATACAACTCAATATCAAAAAAACAAACAATTAAAAAATAGGCAGAAGACCTGAATATTCATTTTCCTAAAGAAGACATACAGATGGCCAACAGGCACATGAAAAGATGTTCAACATTGTTAATCATCAGAGAAATTCAAATCAAAACCATAATGTCACCTCACAACTGTCAGAATGGCTATCATCAAAACGAACACAAATAACAAATGTTGGTGAAGATGTGGAGAAAAGGGAACCCTCATACACTGTTGGTGGGAATGTAAATTGGTGCATCCACTGTGGAAAACAGTATGGAGGTTTCTCAGAAAACTAAAAATAGAACTACCATATGATTCGGCAATTCCACTCCTGGGTATATATCCAAAGAAAACAGAAATACTAATTCAAAAAGATACAGGCACCCCAATATTCATAGCAGCATTATTTACAATAGTCAAGATATGGAAGCAACCTAAGTATCCATCAACAGACGAACAGATATAGATGTGGTATATATATATATATATATATACACACACACACACACACACACACACACACACAATGGAATACTACTCAGCCATAAAAAAAGAATGAAATTTTGCCATTTGCAACAACATGGATGGACCTGGAGGGTATTATGCGTAGTGAAATAAGTCAGACAGAGAAAAACAGATACTGTATGTTATCACTTATATGTGGAATCTAAAAAATAAAACAAACTAGTGAATATAGCAAAAAAGAAACAGACTCACAGGTATAGAGAACAATCTAGTGGTTACCAGTAGGGAGAGGGAAGGGGGAAGGGGCAAGATAGGGGTAGAGGATAAAGCGGCACAAACTACTATGTATAAAATAAATAAGCAACAAGGATATATTGTATAGCTAGCACAGAGAATAACTGAACTATAAACTGAGCATAATCTATAAAATTTTGAATCACTCTGTTGTACACCTGGCACTAATATAATATTGTAAATCAACTATACTGTAATTTAAAAAAAAGGAAAATAAGAACAACAACAACAAAATAAATTGAAGATTCCCTATACAGTATGGAGGTGAATATAAAAGATCATATTGTGGCCCAAACTTTTTCCTCCCAATGCCCTCTCACCCTGATGGTGTCTAATATACCACCAATAAATTAAGGTTAGTATAATAAAAAAACTGACACAAAGCAGAGTTTTCAAGTGGAAACCTGAATAAGTTCTTTTATTAGTTTGCTAGGGCTGCCATGAAAAGTACTATAGACTAAGTGGCTTAAACAACAGAAATTTTCTTTCTCACAATTTTGGAGGTTGGAAGTCCAAGATCAAGGTGTTGACAAGGTTGTTTCTTCTGAGGCCTCTCCTCTTGGTTTGTAGATGGTGATCTTCTCCCTGTCTCTTCACATGGTCTTCTCTCTGTGTGTGTCTTTTTCCTAATCTCCTCTTCTTATAAGGACACCAGTAATATTGATTAGGGCCCACCCTAGTGACCTCATTTTCATTTAATTACCTCTTTAAAGACCCTACCTCCAAATATGGTCACATCCTAAGTCACTGGAGGTTAGGATTTCAACATATGAATTTTGAGGGGACACAATTCAGCCCATAACAGTTCTATTATTTAGGAATTGCACCTATTTCTAAAATGGTAAATAATTACAATCATTTTTAACTTTAAATGGGAAACTAGATAATTTAGTATGCAAACCATTCAAAATACAAATGAATTCTCAGATAATGAGTTAAATGTTTGCTTAAAATGATTGATGGCCCTTTTTGAAGATGAACAACTGTGGTCAATACATTACTCTTGATTATATGTGGATTGCCTGACAGATTGTGCCTAATCTCATTTTTAAATTCATCCCTTAGCCTTACCAATCCTTGGACTCTACCAAATTCTTAACCTCTAGTTTATCCCATAGCCTCACTTTAGGAGTAGAGGAGGGAAGACCTTCTACTCAAGATCTTCAAAATACAGACAGTAAGATGCTGAATGAGATCATCCATGCAAAACACTCTTATGAAAGCAAATACTGTGTTTTCTTGTACGGTCTATGGAAGAACAGATGGACTCATGTCTTAAAGAATTTCTGAGTCCTGTATAATCAAGGATGACATAATATATAATATTCTGGACTGTGGTTCAGATGATCTGAGCTTTAGTCCTTTCTGTGCACTAGAATCAGCATGACTAGGTCAAAATATTTTACTTCTTTGGGTCTCAGTTGTTCTACTTACAAAATATGAGTGCAAGGATTTTGACAATATATTTACAAGGGTAGTAGTCGGAATTATAGTCCTGAAATATGTTATCCTTCTTAGAAGAAAGATATTTTAGGTCCTTTCCAATGTTAATAACAATAGTATCTATTACTACTTATTTTGTACTTATCATATGCCATGCACTATGCCAAGAGACTTACATACATCATTTCATTTAGTGCTTTAAACCATGAAAGGTAGGTATTGCTATTCCAATTTTACAGAGGAAGAAAGTGAAACTTAGCTTAAGTTCCCCAAGGTCATATATACAGTAAGTGGCAAAGTCAATATTTGATCCCTGGTACATCTAACACCAAAGTCTGCTAATTTGCTACTTAACAGTGCATTAGAGATTGAAATCTCTTATCAGGAACTGTATTAGTTTCCTAGGGCTGTCATAAAAAATTATCACAAACTGGGTGGCTTAAAACAACATAAATTTATTCTCTTACAGTTTTGGAGGCAAGAAGTCTGAAATTAAAGTATAGGCAAGGCCATGTTCTCTCTGAAGGCTCCAGGGGAGGATGCTTCCTTGTCTCTTCCTAGCTTCTGGCCATTTCTGGTAATCCTTGGTGTTCCTTTGTGGCAACAAAACTCTTATCTCTGCTTCTGTCTTCACATGGCTGTCTTCTCTCTGTGTGTATCTGTGTATCCAAATTTCCCTCTTCTTATAAGGACACCAGCCATAAGGCCCACCCTAATCCAATGTGACCTCATCTTAACTTGATTGCATCTGCAAAGATCCTATTTTTAAATAAATTCACATTCACAGGTTTTGGGTAGACATGAATTTTGGAGGGACACTCTTCAACCCAGTAGAGGAACCATTAAGCAGACAAGAAATGGAAAAACTTTTGCAGTATGTCTGACTATGGTTTTCCTAAGCTGTGAATAATGAATAAAAGGTTACGTGAATTTCATTTCTTTGTCCCTTATATTTTCTTTGCTATGCCAAATAATGTTCCTACTGGCAGTCATGTTGTACTGTATTCTAAGTTAGTAGTGTAGTATAATTTGAAAGAAGTCACAGATTCACATGGTTAGAACTGTGGTTATTCACATGGTTAGATACTCATTAGGCCTGTTGGTCTGCTTCTAGGCAAGGCTCACTGATTCATGCCAGATAGTTGGGTCCCTGATACTTTCTGAATAGCTTTCATGGCATCTCCTAGTAACCTGCCCTAGTGTTCAGAAGTTCTTTTCAAGTCTAACTTTCAAACTTCTGGCTACAATTGAATCTAATTTTAGTTTATGGATTCTACTGTCTTGAGAATCCTGACATAAAATGTTACAATGAGATTGTTAATACTTAACATTTACAAAGCAATTTAATGCTGCATATTTTACTCCTATATACTTTTACCCCTGCTAGCTTACAGTAAATCTGTAAGATGTTATTAAACTAGCCTTATTTTACAGAAATTGAAGTTCAGAGAAGTTGAGTTACTTACCAAAGGTCATAGAGCTAGTAAATGATAGAGCTGGAACTCCAACCCACATCTTCTGTCCCTAAATCCTGTGCTTTGTCCTATTATACCCCACTTCAGAATAAAGAAGCAAAGTCTAATCTTATTTTTTTAGTGTTATGATAAATTTAAGAGCTATCAGGAGAGAAGTGCTTTGGAATTACAGAATTCTAGAGTCAGAGGGACCTTAAAATTGTACATTGTGGTAACAGTTTCCTAAAGAGATCAAATTCTGGTAACTGGATTGATACTATTAGAAAGGCTTTGAACTGAGTTTGGCTTACAGATGACACTCTATCTACACTGGTGTGGTTAAGTTCATTGACAACACACAAGAAATGAAAATATACTACTTTGGACACTAGAAAAATGATCATTTGAGCATCAATTTTCTGAGTAAGGAGGTCAACTAAGCAAATGAAATGAGGGAGTTGTAGACTAAAAAGTAAAAAGAACAAGTATAGGTTTGCTCAACAGCATGGACTTTGAAGTCAGGTAGTTCTGGGTTTGCATCCTACCATTTACTAGCTAGATGACCTGGGATTAAGTTACTTAACCTCTCTAAACTTCAGTTTCCTTCTCAATAAAATGGATATAAGAATGTCTACATCATTGTGTTGACGTAAATATTGAAAGATTATACACACACACACACACACACACACACACACACACAATACTTAGCAGGGTACTCTGCACAATAAGTTGTAGTTTCCAATAATAATAACAATATTATTGTCATTTTTTCTATTATGGTGGAGCATCATCTAAGCCCCCACCCAACTTATCTTGAAAGGTTATTGTAGAAAATGACATTTATTTGTAAATATTTATATATGTATACAGAAAATGATCTCTGACTTTAAGAACCATCCATAACAATAAGAGGCAACTCAAGACTTGCTCTAAGGCTGTAACAAAAGTAGCAAACATTTATTAAGTCATCAGTATGTGCTTTATTCACCACTGTTCTAAGGGCTTTACATGCATACCTCATTAAATTTTCATAATAACTCTATGAAACAGGTATTATTATTATTTCTATTCTACATATGAATAAAGTGAGCACAAAGAGGTCAAATAATTTACTATGAGGTAGTGGAGCCAGGATTTGAATTTAGACAGTTCTCATACTTTTAACTACAGTGCTCTACTATCTTCCCACCACTCTGCTCTATTGCCTCTACAGCCAACACCTCTGTTAAATGAGTAATAGCAAACTTCAGCTTTAAAACAGCATAATATGAAAGTTATGTAGTTAATGAATTACAACAATTCCCATGAAGTGAGAATTAAAAGTGGCTATATGAATACTTATGGTTATACCTGATAAAATAATGTGAAACTAAAGGTTTGTTAAGACACATGTTTAGCTTACACATTTTTTAATGAAGAATGCCTCAGTCTGTTTAGAATGCAGATCAAGCCAAGATGGGGGTGAGAAGTGAAGAGTAGTATAGTAAATATATTGGAACTGTGATGGTGAAGGACTTAGCCTTTAAAAGCCCCACTGTGGGACCCTTACTCCATGCCTTGAAGAGGGAATGAACTGGGCAGAAAGGCAAGGTACCTAGGACAATAGTGATGAACCAAGAGAAAGCCTAGGGTTAGTATGGCAAACAAACAGAGTGGCTACCTGTGCCCTTTTCTATCATAAATCCTGGTAACTTCAAATTCCTGTCCTACAGCCAGAGGAGCTACTTAAAATATGTTCTGCTCTATCTCTGGGTAAGCTTCCTAAAAACCATTATCCTAAACTTTCCACTAACCTCAGTGTATTCCTGGGAAAGTTGCTCAATTTATAGGCTTTAATGTAATTCACTTTTAGACAGAAAGAGGGATACAGTCCTGACCAAAACAATTTATAATACCCGCTTACCTTTTTCTGCTGGGCTCAAAACAGTCACTGTGAAAAGAGAAGGAAAGGTCAAGATTAGTGATACTTAGAAACATTATTTTTCTAATGCATTTTTCCATACCATCATTTTTAGTAATTTATTCAATGATACTTTAGGAAACCACCAGCCTGCTAACATAACAGAAGGCAAGGACGATTAAATTCTATCTTTTGCTACCTTCCTTCATTTTAAACCTTGAGTAAGAATTTCTACTCATTCAACAAATACAAGGATAATCTGACTTTTAAAAAGCCAACAAATGGGAAACACTCAAGCTATATAACATGGCAATAAGAACTTAAAAGATGATAAATTAGGAGATGACTATTCATTTTCCCAAAGTATTCACTGTAGAACATCTTTAAAAACCAAGTTTCTCTTGTATATTTAGAGGCAATATAGTGTAGAGGTTGCATGCCAGCTCTGATGTCAGATTTTCTGGGTTAGAAGCCCAGTTGCACTATTTTGTGACCCTGGGTAAGTTCCTTAACTTCCATAACATTGCCTACCTCACAAGGTTACTTGAGAATTAGATGAGTTAATGTATGTAAATGCTGTCTAGCATAGTATCTAGCACAAGGCAAATAATGAATATTAATTATTATATTTGAATGAAGATTTCATAAAATATTAGAACTGGAAGGGACTTTAGCGATTATCTGGTTTATCTGTCTCATTTACAGATGGGAAAAATGGACTAGAGTAGGATCATATGATTTGCCCAAGGTCACAGAACAAGTTAGTGGTGGAGTTGGTACTATATTCCAGTCTCCAGGACTTCTTGCATGTATTATGTCTACCTTCTCCAATCATTCCTTGTTGGCTTACTGTGATATATATGTAACTTCTGTTCAGAACGTCATTTGTACAAAATGGGGCCTACCTGTCTTTACTCACCACCAACATCTGTGTGCATCTGTACTAGGTGCTAAGGTAAAGTGAAATTATAAGGCATAGATCTCAATCTTGAGAAGCTATTAAATTAAAGTGGTTTTCATACACATTGTTAAGCTTTTAAGGATCAGAAAAGGGGAAAAATCCAAACAGAGAATGAGACTATACTCTAGGGGTTATTTCCTCAGTTTCTTTATTAGTCATAACTTCTCCTCTTTATTTGCAGGTCTATTTTTGTTGAGTCTTTAAAAAATGCTCCTTGTAAGGATCTTTTGAATGGACTTTGTTAAAACTGTTCCATTTTGTCTGTGCTAAAAATCCGACCAGATGATGTCCTCTTTTTCTAATACACTGGCCTGGAGATTGATACCAATTTCTTTGTTTTTTCTTTTCAGTTAGAGAATCCTGGTTAAGAATGATTGACAGAAGCACATCCTCTACTTTGACAAATGGAAGTGGAAACAAGAAGTCTTGATGGGTCAACCTGGGACTTCATGATTTTGCACATACATGTTGTGTGACTACATCAGTCCCACTAGGCCCTGAATTGGGTTAATAACATCTCTTTAAAATGGGACTAGAGAGAGCACAGTTGCTTGGAGAACAATATTAATAAAGAGTAGCTGACAAATTGCTGTTTGGTATATCTCCTTCTACCTCTATCAATGAACAATTACTGCGAAACAAAAAGTGGAGATCCTAACTCTCATTTGATTGGCTACTTGCTACAGCATTTGTGGGTGAGGGAAGGAGAACATCCGGTGCTTTGCAGATATTGGAATGAGACAATGTATATACAGAAAAATGAGTGGGGACCTGTGAAGTCTCTAGGTGGGGGATAGCTGTTTTTAAGTAATTTTAGGACCATCATGTGCAAGTGGGATTGGTTTATATGATCCAAGAACAGAGGGCAGAAATAGAATCAATGAGTAAAAGCTGCAGGTCAGCACATTTCAGTTCAATAAAAGAGAAGATGATGATGATGATAACGATGAGCAGCCAGACTGGCAGCATTGGGAAGGAGTAAGTTTCCCATTATAAACACTTGGAAATGTCCTGTAGGACATTTAGACATTAGTTAGGTATTGGACTTGACTTTTAAAGTATTTTCACTCCTAAAATCTGTACGGAGTCAATAAGTCTAAGGGAAAAATATTTTCTTGTAAAATTCCCTGTTAGAAGTTACATACTTCTGAGAAAAAAACAAAGGTGGTCTTTATTCTAAAACATTGTGGCACTTATCTTGGTAGTTCTGCCTTTCCTTTATTTTTCTAATATTGCCTTTTGCGTTATTAAAGGAAAAGACTAAGATACTTCAGTCATATTTAAAATGAAAATGACTAAACTTTCCCAAAATGAATCCTTTATCATGAATCTCTTGGGGAAATGTACACTTAGTCATACTATGGGTAATTTGTCATGCATGATTATAGAGTGATGTGGTGATATGTGTAATTATACACCTGCTCTGTTCCTTCAAATTTTAGCTCACTACCCGGCAAGTTAAGTGACTGGGGTTATCATCAAATAGCTTTTTTTACTCTCTCCTCTTTTCTTTTACCTGTTTACTGATTCTTTGCAACCAAGTATGGAGAAAAGGTATGGAAGGGTAGAAAATATGCAAGGGCTTTTCATAAAAGACAACTAGTTTCAAACAAAAGCATATATCATGACTTCCTTTAAATAGACACATTTTAGAATTCACAGAAGGGTACTGGTAGAATAAACCTAATTTGGGACTATATGTGGATGGTCAACAATGTTAGTCCAAGGACATGGAAGAAATTCTACAACGGTGCTGTCCAAGAGAAATATAATACAAACCATGTAATTTAAATGTTCTAGTAGGAACATTTTTTAAAATTAAAAATAATAATAAAAAAGTGGAGTTGACTTTAATAATATATTTTATTTAATCCAATATATCAAAAATATCATTTCAACATGTTATCTACACAGATTATTAACTATATATTTTGCATACTTCTTTTTGCATTAAATTTTTGAAATCTGGTGCATATTTTAAGTTTTCCAGCACGTCTCAATTCAGGTGCCATATTTCACGTGTTTAATAGCCACATATGGCTAATGGCTACCAAATTAGTGAAGCTCAAAAGGACTTGTGGAAGGAGAGTGGGAAGGCTGAAAATATGAATCTAGTGAGATGAGTGCTTAGTTACAGCATGAAGTTCTCTTTTAATTGATGACTCATTTGGGAAGGGAGTTTATTGCAGTGATGTTTAGCAATCACCACTGATGAATATGGTATGTATTCATATTCTGGCTCTGTCACTTACTTGTTCTGTAATTAATTATTTAATCTCTTTGTGCCTCAGTTTTTTTAATCTGTAAACTGAGGATAAATTAATTTATGTTATAAGGTTGTTATAGGAACTAAATTATAAAATACACGTAAAGTACTTGGGTGCCTGATACATAATAGGTAGTTCATTATTATTAGCTATTTATTATTTTTCTGAAAAAGGTAAACTGTTCAGTGAGGTTAGGTTTTACAATAGTTTGGGACAAAACAAGTCTTATTTTTAAAATTATTTATGATATTGATCCCAAAGTTAAATAGGATGGTTTTAAAATAATGTATTCAATGTCAAAATGAATATATTCGATACTCACTTTTTCCAATAGATGTTTCTTATACTTTAGGTTAGGAGAGAGAATAGAATTTGAGATGCAGAACCTAGATACATTTCTCATTATGTTCTGCTTGTTGAAAGCAAACTAATCATGCCAGTCTTCATTTACTCCTCTGAAAAAGTTACTCATACTAGCCATTCATTTACTTTTTCAGCATCCATTCCCAAATCTAGATGATTTTAATATCCACCTAGGGAACTGATAAAAATATAGATTCTAGGGCCCCCTTCATATAACACATCTCTGGGTGGAGGTGTAGGAATGTGTATTATAAAAAACTCAGCAGGTGATTATGATTATCAGCCAGGTTTAAGAATCATTGGAATTATTTTAGATGTTTCATATGATACTTAACTACTCAGGTGTGATGCTTTTGACTGTTTTATATATGGATGAGTTATAAAACTATTTTAGATATAAGAATACCATGATTCATATAGGCTTAAATGGATAGCTTTTACTTATATAGAAATTTGGTTTCTAGAAACTGTTCCTTCTGGTTTTTTGCCTTATCAGTTTTCATTTCTTCTGACTCTCTTTGAAGAAATTCTAGCTTCTCAGTAGAATTATTTCCTGGACCTTTTAATTTTAATCTCAAAATGGATACTGTTAATCACCAAAAATGGCAGAGTAGGAAATTCCAGGCTTTTGTCCTTCCCTAAAAGCCATGCATGAAGTGGCAGAAACTGTCAGAATCAACTTTTGCAGAACTCTGGAAACTGAAAGTTGGGACCTTGAAAAGAAAACAAAATTTACAAATCTTTAACTAGACTGGACAAGAAAAAAGAAGGGAAGACTCAAATTACTAATATCATAAATGAAAGTGGAGATATTAATAAAGAACATTCATAAATGGAAAGGATTATAATAGAATAGTAGGAACAATTTTATGCTAACAAACTGGATAACCTAGATGAAATGGATAAATTCCTAGAAACACAGAAACTACCAAAACTGACAAAAGAAGAAAGAAAATTTGAGCATATTTTTAACAAGTAAAAGATTGAATCAGTAATCAAAACCTCCCAACAAAGAAAAAAGCCAAGACCAGATGGCTTCACTGGCAAACTGTACCAAATATTTAAAGAATTAACACCAATCCTTTTCAAACTCTTACAAAAAATTGAAGAGAATTCATAAATTTTGTCCATCCACATTTACATGTTTTCATGCAGTTCTTTGGATAAGTGGGGTTAATGTGATTTACTGGTGATAATAATCAAGACTAATACATGAATCTTAAAAATGATTAAAAACCAATAGAACATTTGTGTAGGCTTAAGGAAAAGCTTCATTATTATTTAGAAAAACTAATATGATCAAATTTGATTTCATTCTAAATCCATTCACATTATCATAAGATATTATATTTGTCAATGAAAGAAAAAGAAAAGCTGCTGGATTTAAGTAAAGAATCATCTTACCCTTAAATAACAACTTAAATAGATCAAATTATATAAATTCTGGCTAGTGGTGAGGGGGAAGTTCCTGCCAGCTGAGGAATAAAAGACATTATTCTGCTATTTGCTACAACATATGTGTTCCAATGCTAACTATTAAAATCTTGATTACGATTTATGTACAGCCATTTCAAATATAAAACCCGATATTAAAAAGTAAGTTTGTGAAAGCAAGCTCAAGTTTCTCATTAAAGATTATTTTCAAAAAGTTAAAAAAATATTGAAGAGAACACTTCCTAACTCATTCTATGAGGCCAGCATTGTCCTGACACCCATGCCAGATAAAGACATCACAAGGAAAGAAAACTACATACATATTTTATGAATATAGATGCAAAACTACTCAAGTAATTACTAGCAAACCAAATTCAACAGCATATTAGAGGATTACACATCATGATCAAGTGACATGCACCCAAGAAATGTAAGGGGTGATTCAACACATGAAAATCAATAATGTAATACAGTACATTAACAGAATGAAGGAAAAAAATCCACACATTCATCTCAATTGATGCTAGAAAAGCATTTGACAATATTCCACACACTTTCATGAAAAAAAATGCTCAAGAAACTAGAAATAGAAGAAAAGTTCCTCAACTTGATAAGGAGCATTTACGGAAAACCCACACCTAACAGTATACTCAATGGTGAAAGGTTGAAATCTTCTCCCTCAGCTAAGAAATAAGGTCACGATGTTGATTTTCATCAATTCTATTCAACATTGTACTGACAGTTCTAGCCAGTGCAACTAGGCAAGAAAAAGAAAAAAGCATCCAGATTGGAAAAAGGAAATTAAATTATTTTTATTTGCGTATGATATGATTCTATGTATAAATAATTCTAAAGAATCCACCAAAAAAACCCTCTTAGAACCAATGAACAAATTCAAGCAAAGTTGCAGAACACAAGATCAACACTCCATCAGTTTTATTTCTAAATACACTAGCAGTGAACAATCAGAAAAGGAAATTAAGAAATCTATTCCATTTATAATAGCATCAAAAAAGAAATACTCGGGAATAAATTTAATCAAGGAGGCTCAGGACTTATACACTTAAAATTCCAAAACAGTGCTGAAAGTGACTGAAGACCTAAATAAATGAAGAGACATCCCATGTGCATGGATTGGAAAACTTGATTTTAAGATGGCATTCTCTTCAAAACAATACACAATTCAGTACAACCCTTATCAAAATTCCAATGAACATTTTGCAGAAGTGGAAAAGCTGATCCTAAAACTCATATGGAATTGCAAGAGACCCTAGCCAAAACAGTCTTATAAAAGAAAAAGTTGGAGGACTCACACATCTTGACTTCAAAATTTAAAACAAAGGTATGGTAATCAAAACAAGTGTGGTACTGGCAGAAGAACAGACAAACGAATCAATGGTACAGAATTAAGAGTACAGAAATAAATCCAGAGCTCTACGGTCAATTGGTTTTTGACAATCATGTCAAGGCTATTCAATGGGGTAAGAATAGTCTCTTCTATAAATGATGCTAGCACAACTGCATAGCCATATGCAAAGAATGAACCTGCACTCCTCCCTCACACCATATACAAAAATGAACTCAAAATGGATCAAAAACTTAAATGTAAGAGATAAAACTATAAAACTCTTAGAAGAAAACACAGGGGTAAATCTTTATGACCTTGCATTTGGCAATGGGTTCTTAGATATGATACCAAAAGCATAGGCCACAAGTAAAAAATATAGATAAATTGAACTTTATCAAAATTAAAAACTTTGTGTATCAAATGATGCTATCAAGGAAGTGAAAAGACAATTCACAGAATGGGAGAAAGTATCCGTGAATTATTTATCTGATAAGGGTTGAGTATCCAAAATACATAAGGAAATCTTATAATTCAACAACAAAAAGATAAATAACCCAATTAAAAACATGCAAAGGACTTGAATAGACATTTCTTTAAAGAAGATATACAAATGGCCAACAAACACATGAAAAGATGCTCAGTATCACTAGTCAACAGGGCAATGCAAATCAAAATCACACTGAGATACCACATCATACCCACTATGATGGCTATAATTAAAAAAAGGAAAATAACAAGTTTTGGTGAGAATGTGGAGAAATTGGAACCCTCCAACATTACTGATGGAAATGTAGATTGTGCAGCCATTGTAGAAAATAGTTTGGAGGTTCCTCAAAAAGTTAAACATAGAATTAACATACAGCCCAGCTTTACCACCCCTCTCCCTGGTATTTACACAAAAGAGTTGAAAACAAGTATTTAAACAAATACTTGTACATCAGTGTTTATAGCAGCACTATTCAGAATACACAAAAAGTGGAAACAACCCAAATGTCCATCAACCATCAAGGGATGAATGGATAAGATGGATTAAGTGTGGTATACAATGGGATATTATGCAGCCATAAAAAGAAATGAAGTACTGTTACATACTACAATGTGAATAAACTTCAAAAACAGTACACCAATTGAAAGAAGCCAGGCACAAAAGGAGATATACTGTATGATACCACTTATGTGAAACATCCAGAATCCATAGAGACAGAACACAGATTAGTGGTTGGTAGAGACTAGGGGAAGGAGCGAATGGGGAGTGACTGTCTAATGCCTATGAGGTTTTCTTCTGGGGTAATGAAAGTGTTTTGGAACTAGATATTAGTGATGACTGTATTAGTGATGACTGTATAACATTGTGAATGTACTGTCACTAAATTGAACGCTTTAAAATGGTTAATTTTATGTTATGTGAATTGTACCTTAAAAAATGGATCCTGTTACTTTTCTCCCTGTTTAAAGTCTAAGCTTATTTTCTTGAGTCAAGCAGAATCTTATATCCTCATTAATAATAGTAATAACAAGTTATTATTTAATGAGCTCTTACAATGTGCTGTCAACTGTGATGCATGCTTTTCATGCACCATATTATTTAAATCTCATAACAATGCTATAATGGCATATAGTAGGTGATAAGGAAGTATTTGTGGTATGAATGAACAACCATATAAGCAAAGTGCATGTGAGGCAACTGAAGTTGAGAGAGATTAGGTAAGTTGCACCAGGTATCCTAATTAGTAAGTGGCAGAATCCAAACTCTAAGATTTATAAGACAAAAATACCATTTTTGACTTCAGCTCTAACCTGATATTAGGGAGAAAGACATCAGGTTCTGTTTTTAGAAAGAAGTGAGGTCCTTAATATTACTTTTTGAGTCATACTGAAACTCAAATCTGTTGTTTTGGTTGTGTTGCTTTGGTTATCAGGTAGCTTTGATATCCGATTCTATATTATTTACTAAATATGTGAGTTTAGGAAAATTTGATCTAACCTTTCTGAAACCAAGGCCACTCATTTGTTAAAGATTGTCAAGTGAAGATGACAGGATGGACTGGTGGAACCAGAATTGGAAATCAAGGCTACCTTACCCTCCTGGTTTTTAAATAATGGAATCTGATGTAAAATGTTAAGAAAACACTGTGCAGGCCAGTGTTCTGTGAGGGGATGTCCAACAGGACAAATAGGAGTCTTAATGTGAGGGGATTGGAAATATACTGGGACCTCACACTGAATTAATAGGGAACATTGTAGAACACAGTTTTAAGGGTATTAGAAGTGGGATTCTAGCACTGAAGTCACAATAACTATTAGTGGAATCTCCTTTGAGAAGAGACAGGGATTCTTCAATGTGAGAGGCAAGGGGAGATCTCACTATGAGAAAAACAGAGGCTCTTGAGACAGGATATACCATGAAGACTACACTGTGAATTGATGTATAGTGATTAGAACACTATAAAGCCATTAGTGATAAAGATAGGGGGCTGGGGGTAATCCAAGTGGGATAGGGTCTTGAGATTTGTGTCCGGAAATACTGTGGAATTCTGAGTTTGAAAGCAGAAGATACACTGTGGGAACCATTTTATAGATATGGAGGGGATGAAATGCTCCCTGGTGTTACAGGACAGGATACAAAGAGGAGACCCTGGATTTATAAAAGGGTGGTCTAGGAGAGGGAACAAGAAATGAGGCTCCCATTGGAAGGGGCAGGAAATACTAGAAACCCCTGTAGGAAAGCATGGTGTTTCCCTAGTTCGAGAAGACAAGGGACAAGTGCAATCCTAGAGAAAAATAAGTGAAGATAATAATAAGAACCCAGAGGAAGAGGATGGCAAAATGTGTGGCTAACAGTGGAAGCGTATTGCAGGAGGTAGAGAGTGGTTTCAAAAAAGATAGCAAGGGGAGATCATCATTAGAAAAGTAATGGCCCTTGGAAGGGGTGTGGGGGATACTGTGGGAACTCTTGTGGGAGGGTAATGAGGATACTCTAGTGTGAGAAGACAGTGGACAAAGCAGGACCATAGTGTGATAAAAGCAGGGTGACTAGTATGAGGTTCACAAAATAATGTGGGGCCCCAAATGGGAAGGAGTGAAAACGCCTCAAAGCAGCCAGGCAGGAAACTACAGGGAGCTCCAGTGTGACAAAATCAGGGCCTCTTGCATGAGGAGACAGGACAGGATGTATTGTAGGACTCGTATTCTGCTGGAGAAGATGAGAAAATGTTGAAGCCACAGGGAAAGAGGAATGGAGGGCTTATTACTTTGTGAAAAGGGGAGACCACAGTGGGGTAGAACAAGGTGTACTGTGGGGTCCCAAGTGGCAGAAAAATGTGAATCACTTCAGCTGGCTTGAGAGGATCACGGGAAAAGGAGGAATCCTAGTGTTAGATAAAGGCGAGCCATTAAGAGTACAGGAAATATTTTGGGATCCCTAGTAGGAAGGAACGGGAAAATGTGGGGCTTCTAGTTGGGTGAATTGGTGGGATTCATAGCGTAAGTGGACAGTTTAAGTATACAGGGTATGTTGTTTCCTCAACTCTGTAGGATGGGAGCCCCCAGAACCAGAGCACAAGGCACAAGTGGTTGTCCTGTATGACAAAAGGGGGCCCCAGTGGAAAAAGCCAGTAAATTCTTGTGGGTAGGGCCAGGAAATAATGTAAGAAACCTTGGGTAGGAAGCGATGGTGACATGGCGGGACCCTCGTGGCAGGCCGCAAGAAATACTGTGGGAAGCCAGAGGTTGGAGACCAGGAGCTCTCCAGGGAGCTAAAGGAAAACCGCAGTGTGAGGGCTAAGAACATAGGGGGAGCATATTTTCCCCATCTTAGGTGCTAGCTCCACTTACCCAAGCAGAGTTCAAAGACGTAGGCATAGTAGGACCAGAGCACGACGAGGACGATAACAAGCACAGGCACCCAGGAAAGTACACGGCGGCAGCACCGTAGCCCCCCGGACAGAGCCATCTTCCAGCCCCGCCGCATCTTCAGCTCGAAGATCGACCGAGCAGGCCTGCTGGCGCTGGGTCGGAACTGCTGGGGCAGCAGTTGAGAGGCGGGAAGGCGCGCTGTGCGGCGCTCCACTGCCTAGCCTGGCGGGAACAGTCTCCCCTAGTCGATACCACCTGTGGGGCTGCAGGGCAGAGTGCGCCCTGCCTGGCACAATAGGCATGAGTCACGGCGAGGAGGAACTGGCGGTGTTAGTGCGGAAAGTGATCCGTCAGGCAGTCGAAGCTGGACACGCTCAGAGGGAGTGCAATCCCTCCTCTTTCCTCCTCGCCCACCCCCTTGCCACAGCACTGGATGCAGGGCTAGACCTCTGCAAAACTGTAAAGCAGAAGAAATTTGGGTCCGCCCATCTGTTCTTACCGCACTGCGTCCAGCCTCATCTCCTCTCTGATCTCTGTCTCTGTTTCTCTCTCTTTGTCCCCTCCCTCCCAACTCCACACACACACACACACACACACGCACAGACACGCAATGTGAAAGATGCGAACCGTAGCATCTAATGACTTAAAGGTCATCCAGCCCCATCCTCTGACGGCTGCTTGAACAATATGCTTAACACGTAGTGCTGCAGTCGCTGGTTGGGTAAGTCCATTGGCAGGGCGCTCCCTCCTTCCTTCTCTTCTTCCCTTTCCCCTGAGTCAGCTTAGTCCATTTTAAGGATAAATAAACATATTGGTACAAAAAAAGCAAATGGGGGAGATACTAATTCTGTGAGGGGTCAGGGAAAGCTACAAGGTGGTGATATTTAAGCTGAGCTTTAATAATAAATGAGTTTGCTGGGCAGATGGAGGTGGAAGGAACTTTCAGACAGAGGAAACAGCATTTGCAAAGGCATAGAGTAATGAAAATCTAAAAGTGTTCAAGGAACAGTTAGCATGGCTTGAGGAGAGGGTCGGTATATGAAGAGGAGAGGCTGGGAATGAGACTGGGAATACAGGCTGTGGGCACAGAATGCCCTGCCAGGGTATGTGGACATAATCTTGTAAAGCAGATTAAGAACAGCCAATAAAGATTTGGGGACAATAAAAGTGACATTATCAGAATTGTATTTTTGTAAAAGAACTGGCAGGATTTTGTAGAGGAGGATGGCCTGGAAACACAGACACAAATTAGAAGGCAATTTAATTCAACAAATGTTCTTGGAGTGGTTGCATTGTGTTATGTCAACTTTGGTATAAAAAGAATGAAAAGGCGGGGCCTGTCTCCAGGAAGTTCATGTTCTCATCAGAGCAATAGGTGTTCAATGACATAAGTACAATGATAGAAGTATAGTAAACTTTTGACATGGATTTGATACCTACTGTTCAAAGATTTACAAAGGTCTATGACATGAAGAAATTTGTGATTTTGCTGAGACCCATGTTGCTCTCTATTCTTTTTCATGGTTATGTATGGAGTAAATTTCTGAACTGATATAAGAACTTTGTTGTTTCTTTCAGATTAAGTTACGTTCATGGTTGATATTACTAAATTAATGTTGTAATGAAATGCAGACTCATTTCAGTTACAATATTTATTTTAATAGCCTTATTAATGATTTGTACCCTAAGGTTCTGACATGGATACTTAGATATTTTTCCACCTTTCTGAGATATAGCTGACAAATAAAAGTATATATATTTGATGATTTGATATACATATACATTGTGAAATGATTACCACAATCAAGCTAATTAACACATCCATCACCTCACATAGGTACCATTTTTCGACAATTTTTTTTTTTTTGGCTGTGTTGGGTCTTCGTTTCTGTGCGTGGGCTTTCTCTAGTTGTGGTGAGTGGGGGCCACTCTTCATCGCGGTGCGCGGGCCTCTCACTGTCGCAGCCTCTCTTGTTGCAGAGCACAAGCTCCAGACACACAGGCTCGATAGTTGTGGCTCACGGGCCTAGTTGCTCCGCGGCATGTGGGATCCTCCCAAACCAGGGCTCAAACCCGTGTCCCCTGCATTGGCAGGCAGATTCTCAACCACTGCGCCACCAGGGAATCCCTCGACAATTGTTTTTTGTTGAGGTATATTTGACATACAACATTGTGTAAATTTAATGTGTACAACATATTGCTTGGCAGTATGATTGCCATTGTGACAGTATGATTGCCACTGTAGCCTTAGCTAACACCTCCATCGCATCACATAATGCAAATATGTGCACTTAAATAACTTCCCTCTTATTCCGGCCCCCCACCCACCGCAGCTTCTGGTAACAATATGTGTTTTTTTTCTTTTTAGATTCCACATGTAAGAGATATCATACAGTATTTGTCTTTCTCTGTCTGACTTATCTCACTTAACATAATGTCCTCAAGATCCATCCATGTTGTTGCAAATGGCAGAATTTCCTTTTTTCTCACAGCTGAATAGCATTTTATATGTACATTAGCTATTGTGAATAATGCTGCAATAAACATGGGAGAACATGTTTCCTCAGTAACCTTTTTTATTTCCTTTGGATATATACCCAGAAGTGGGATTGCTGAAACATATGGTTGTTCTATGTTTAATTTTTTGAGGAACCTCCATACTGTTCTCCATAGTGGATGAACAAGTTTACATTTCCACCAACAATGCACAAGGGCTCCTTTTCTCTCCACACTCTCACCAACATGTGTTATCTCATCTTTTTGATGATAACCATTTAACAGGTGTGAGGTGATATATCATTGTGGTTTTGATTTTCATTTCCCTGATAATTAGTGATGTTGAGCACCTTTTCACATACCTGTTGGCAATCTGTATGTCTTCCTTGGAAAAATGACTATTCAGGTTCTCTGTCCATTTTAAAATCAGGGTTTGTCTTGCTATTTAATTAATTATATAAGTTCCTTATATATTCTGGAGACTAACCCCTTATCAGAAATATGGTTTGCAAATATTTTTTCCCATTCTATGGGTTGCTGTTTCATTTTGGTGATTTGTGCTGTGCAAAAGCTTTTTAGTTTGATGTAATTCCACATGTTTATTTTTGCTTTTGTTGCATTTGCTTTTGGTGTCATATCCTGAAAATCATTGCCAAGACTAATATCAAAGAGTGTTTTCCCCATGTTTTCTTCTAGGAGTTTTACAGTTTCAGGTTATACGTTTAAGTCTTTAATCCATTTTGAGTTGATTTTTGTGTATGATGTAAGATGTGTCCAATTTCATTCTTTTGCATGTGGATATCCATATTTCCCAGAACCATTTATTAAAGAGACTATCATTTTCCCATTGTGTATTCATTGTGTTTCCACTCTTGTCAAAAATTAGTAGACTGCCTATGTGTGGGTTTATTTCTAGATTCTACTCTGTTTCACTGGACTATGTGCCTGTTTTTATGCCAGTACCATACCGTTTTGATGACAATAGTTTTGTAATAGAATTTAAAATCAGGAAGTGTGATGCCTCCAGTTTTGTTCTTGCTCAAGATTGCTTTGGCTATTCAGTCTTTTGTGATTCCATATATATTTTGCAATAATTTTTTCTATTTTTATGAAAAATACCACTCAAATTTTGACAGAGATTGCATTGAATCTGTAGATCACTTTGCATAGTATGGACATTTTAACAATATTAATTTTTCCAGTCCATGACCATAGGATATCTTTCTATTTATTTGTATCTTCTTCAATTTCTTTTACCAATGTCCTAAAGTTTTCAGTGTACAGATATTTTCATCTCCTCAGTTAAATTTATTTCTAAGTAGTTTTTCTTTTTCATGCTATTGTAAAAGGGATTGTTTTCTTAATTTCCCTTTCAGATAGTTTGCTATAACCATATAAAGATGTAACTGATTTTTGTTGAGTTTGTATCCTGCAGTTTCACTAAATTCATTTATTAGATCTGGCAGGCTTTTGGTCGAGTCTTTAGGGTTTTCTACATATAAGATCATGTCATCTGCTAACAAAGATAGTTTTACTTCTTCCCTTCTGGTTTGGATGCTTTTATTTCTTTTTCTTGCCTACTCTGTCTAGCTAGGACTTCAGTCTATGTTGAGAAGAAGTGGTGAGAGTGGGCGTCCTTGTCTTGTTTCTTATCATAAAGGAAAAGCTTTCAGATTTTCACCACTGAGTATGATGTTAGGTGTGGGCTTGTCATATATTACCTTTATTAAGTTGAGGGACATTTTTTCTGTACTTAATTTGTTGAGAGTTTTTAATCATGAAAGGATGTTGAATTTTGTCAAATGCTTTTCCTGTTTTTATTGAGATGGTCTTATGATTTTTATTCTTCATTCTGTTAATATGATGGGTCACATTTATTAATTGCATATGTTGAGCCATTCTTGCATCCCAGGGATAAATCTGATTTGATCATGGTATATGATCCTTTTCATGTGCTACTGAATTTAGTTTGCTGGTATATTGTTGAAGACTTTTGTTCATCAGGGACATGGTCCTGTGGTTTTCCTTATTTTAGCGTCCTTGTTTGGCTTTGGTTTCAGAGTAATGCTGGCTTCGTAAAATGAGTTGGAAGTGTTTCTTCCTGTTTAATTTTTTGGGACGAGTTTGAGAAGGTTTAACATTAATTCTTTTTTAGATGTTTGTGGAATTCACCAGTGAAACCACCTGGCCCTGGGCTTTTATTTGTTGGGAAATTTTTGATTACTGATTCAAAATTCTTATTATTGGTTGGTTCAGATTTTCTATTTCTTCATGATTCAGTCTTGGTAGGTTATATATTTCTAGGAACTTATCCATTTCTTCTAGGTCATTCTATTTGTTGGTATATAATTGTTCGTTAAAGTCTCTTATTATCCTTTTTATTTCTTGGTATCGGTTAATATGTCTTCTCTTTCATTTAAAATTTTATTTATCTTTTTCTTAGTCAGTATAGCTAAAATTTTTCAATTTTCTTTGTCTTTTCAAAGAACCAACTCTTAGTTTCTATGATCTTTTCTATTGTCTTTCCAGTCTCTACTTAATTTATTTCTGTTCTAATTTTCATTAATTTCTGCCTTCTGCTAACTTGATCTTAGTTTGTTCTAGTTCCCTAAGGTGGATTATTGAAGTCCCCTGCTATCATTATAGTGCTGTCTATTTCTCCATTCAGTTCGATTAATAGTTCCTTTATATATTTAAGTGCTCCAGTGTTGACTGGAGCACTTAAATTAATTTATAATTGTTATATCCTCTTGATGAATTGACTACATTATCATTATATAGTGACTTTTGTCTACTGTGGCAGATTTTGAATGAAAGTCTATTTTGTTTAATTTAAGTATAGCCACTTCTACTCTCTTTTCATTACTATTTGCATGGAATATCTTTTTCTATCCCTTCACTTGTCCTTAATGCTTAAGTGAATCTCTTGTAGGCAGCACATTGTTGGATCTTTTTTTTTTTAATCCATTCAGCCACTCTGTGACTTTTGATAGGAGAACTTAATCCATTTATTTTTAAAGTAATTATTGACAGATAAGTCCTTATTGTTGCCAATTTGTTCATTATTTTCTGACCATTTCTTTAGTTTATTTGTTCCTGTTTCCTCTCTTGCTATGTACCTTTTGATTTGTTAATTATTCCAGTGGTATGCATTGATTCATTTATCTTTATCATTTGTGTGTGCACTAGAGGTTATTTTTTTTGCATGTGAGGTTACTATGAAGCTTACAAAATAAATAATTATAACAGTCTGTTTTAAGCTAATAAGAACTTAACTTCAGTCATTTGAAAAAATACTTTTACACTTCCCCACATTTTATGCTGTTATGACCTTTCACATCTTTTTTATATTGTGTATCCATTAACAAATTATTATAGCTGCATTTACTTTTAATACTTTTATATTTTAAATTTTATTCTAGAGTTCAGTGATTTACATACCACCATTACAGTATTAGAGTGTTCTGAATTTGACTATATATTTGCCTTTACTACTGAGTTTTATATTTTCATATGTTTTCATGCTGTTTCTTAGCTTCCTTTCAAGTTGAAGAACTCCCTTTAGCATTTCTCATGAGTCAGATCTAATAGTGATTATCTTCCTCAGCTCTAGTTTTTCTGGGAATGCAATTATGTTTCCTTCATTTCTGAATGACAGCTTTTCTTGGAATAGTATTCCTAGTTGGCATGTTTTTCTTTGAGCAGTTTGAACATATCATCTGACTCCTTCCTGTCCTGCAAGGTTTCTGCAGAGAAATCCACTGAAAGCCTTAGGGGGGGTTGCCCTGTATGTCACACATTGCATTTCTCTTGCTGCTTCAAAATTCTCTTTGTCTTAGACTTCTTACAATTTGATTATCATGTGACTTGAGGAAATCTTCTTTTGTTTGATCTTGCTTGGGGATATTTGGTTTCATGAGTCCAGATGTCCATATCCATCCCAAGATTTGGGAAATATTCAGCCATTATTTCCTTGACTAAGCTTTCTATCCCTTTCTTTTTCTCTTCTCCTTCTTTGACTCCCATAATGTATATATTTGCATGCTTGATGGTGTCACATAGGTCGTGTGTGATTTTTTTATTCTTTTTCAGTCTTTATTCTAATTCTTCCTCTAATTGCCTTATTTCAAATGACTTGCGTTCAAGTTTTCTGGTTATTATTGGTTGGCCAAAAAGTTCGTTAGGGTTTTTCCATAAGATGTTATGGAAAAACCCTAACGAACTTTTTGGCCAACCCAATACTTCTGCATAATTGAGTCTGTTGTTGAAGCTGTGTATTGAATTTTCTAGGTTTTGTCATTGTATTCTTCAGATTCAGGATTTCTGTTTGGTTCATTTATTTTTTAATTTTTTAAATAAAATATTGGCTATATTCCCTGTGCAATGCAATATATCCTTGTAGTTTATTTACTTTATACGTAGTAGTTTGTACCTCTTAATCCCCTACCTATATCTTGCCCCACCCCTTCCTTCCCCCTCTGGTAACCGCTAGTTTGTTCCTTATACCTGTGAGCTGGCTTCTTTTTGGTTATATTTATTCACTTATTGTTTAGATTACACATACAAGTTACAACATACAGTATTTGTCTTTGTTGGAATAATTCATTTAGCATAACACACTCCAAGTCCACCCATGTTGTTGCAAATGGCAAAATTCCATTCTTTTTATGGCTGAGCAGTATTCCATTGTGTACACACACACACACACACACACACACATATACCACATATACACATATATACATATACCAGATCTTTTAAAAAAAATTTATTGGAGTATAGTTGATTTACAATGTTGTGCTAGTTTCGTGTGTACAGCAAAGTGAATCAGTTATACATATACATATATCCACTCTTTAGATTCTTTTCCCATATAGGCCATTACAGAATATTGAGTAGTGTTTCCTGTGCTGTACAGTAGGTCCTCATTAGTTATCTATTTTACATACAGTAGTGTGTATATGTCAATCCCAATCTCCCAATTTATTCCTCTCCACCTTACCCCCGATAACCTTAAGTTTGTTTTCTACATCTGTAAATCTATTTCTGTTTTGTAGATAAGTTCACTTGTACCCTTTTTAAAAATTCACATATAAGCAATACCATATGATATTTGACTTACTTCACTCAGTATGACAATTTCTAGGTGGATCCATGTTGCTGAAAATGGCATTATTTTGGGTTTTTTTATGGCTGAGTAAAATTCCATTGTATATATATACCACATCTTCTTTATCCATTCATCTCTGTATGGACACTTAGGTTGCTTACATATCTTGGTAATTGTAAATAATGCTGTTATGAACACTGGTTTGCATGTATCTTTTTGAATTAGTGTTTTTGTTTTCTTCAGATATGTATCCAGTAGTGGAATTGCTGGGTCATATGGTAGTGCTATTTTTACCATCACATCAAAAAAAAAAAAGATACCTAGGCATAAACCTATCTGAGGAGGTAAAATGTCCATACTCTGAAAACTATAAGACACTGATGAAAGAAATTAAAGATGACAAAAACAGATGGAAAGAATACTGTGTTCTTGGATTGGAAGGATTAATATTGTTAAAATGACCATACTACCCAAAGCAATACAGATTCAATGCAATCCCTATCAATCCCTATACAATGGCATTTTTCATAACACTAGTACAAATAATTTAAAAGTTTGTTTGGAAACACAAAAGACCCCAAATAGCCAAAACAATCTTGGGAAAGAAGAACAGAACTAGAGGAATCAGACTTCCTGACTTCAGACTATACTACAAAGCTACAGTAATCAAAACAGTATGGTATTGGCACAAAAACAAACACATGAATCAATGTAACAGAAGAGAGAGCCCAGAAATAAACCCATACACTTATGGACAAATAACCTACAACAAAGGAGACAAGAATATACAGTGGAAAAATGACAGACTCCTCAATAAGTGGTGCTGGGAAAACTGGACAGATACATGTAAAATAATGAAATTAGAACTTTCTCCCTCCCACCCTCCCTATCCCACCCCTCTAGGTAGTCACAAAGCACCAAGCTGATCTCCCCGTGTGATGCAGCTGCTTCCCACTAGCTATCTGTTTTACATTTGGTAGTGTATCTATGTCAATGCCACTGTCTCACTTCATCCCAGCTTACACTTCTGCCTCCCTGTATCCTCAAGTCCATTCTCTACGTCTGCATCTTTATTCCTGTCCTGACCCTAGGTTCATCAGAACCATATTTTTTTTTAGATTCCATATATATATGTTAGCATACGGTATTTGTTTTTCTCTTTCTGACTTACTTCACTCTGTATGACGGACTCTAGGTCCATCCACCTCACTACAAATAATTTCGTTTCTTTTTATGGCTGAGTAATATTCCACTGTATATATGTGCCACATCTTCTTCAGCCATTCATCTGTCAATTATTTCTATTATTGTTTTTAGATTCTACATATAAGTGATATCATATGATATTTGTCTTTCTCTGTCTAACTTACTTCACTTAGTATGATCGTCTCTAGGTCCATCCATGTTGCTGCAAATGGCATTATTTCATTCGTTTTTATGACTGAATAATATTCCACTGTATATGTGTACCACATCTTCTTTATCCATTCCTCTGTCGATGGACATTTAGGTTGTTTCCATGTCTTGGCTATTGTAAATAGTGCTGCTATAGACATTAGGGTGCATGTTCATTTTCATTTCTAGTTTTCTCCATATATATGCCCAGGAGTGGGATTCCTGGATCATATGGTAGTTCTATTTTTAGCTTTGTAAGGAACCTCCACACTGTTCTTCATAGTGGTTGTACCAATTTACATTCCCGCCAACAGTGTAAGAGGGTTTCCTTTTCTCCACACCCTCCCTAGCATTCATTGTTTGTAGGCTTTCTGAAGATGTCCATTCTGACCAGTGTGAGGTGACACCTCATTGTAGTTTTGATTTACTTTTCTCTAATAATTAGTGATGTTGAGCATCATTTCAGGTGCTTTTCAGCCATTTATATGTCTTCTTTACAGAAATGTATATTTAGATCTTCTGCCCATATTTTGATTGGGTTGTTTGTTTTTTCTTATTGAGCTGCATAGTCTGTTTGCATATTTTGGAGATTAATCCCTTGTCAGTCGCTTCATTTGCAAATATATTCTTCCATTCTGTGGGCTTTTTTTTTTTTTTTTTCAGTATGCAGGCCTCTCACTGTTGTGGCCTCTCCCGTTGTGGAGCACAGGCTCCAGATGCACAGGCTCAGTGGCCATGGCTCACAGGCCCAGCTGCTCCACGGCATGTGGGATCTTCCGAGACTGGGGCATGAACCCGTATTCCCTGCATCGGCAGGTGGACTCTCAACCACTGCGCCACCAGGGAAGCCCCCTGTGGGCTTTTTGTTGTGTTTATGGTTTCCTTTGCTGTGCAAAAGCTTTTAAATTTAATTAGGTCCCATTTACTTATTTTTGTTTTTATTTTTATTACTCTAGGAGGTGCAACCAAAAAGATATTGCAGCAATTTATGTCAAGGAGTGTTCTGTCTATGTTTTCCTCTAGGAGTTTTATAGTGTTCGGTCTTCCATTTAGGTCTTTAATCCATTTTGAGTTTATTTTTGTGTATGGTGTTAGTGAATGTTCTAATTTCATTCTTTTACATGTAGCTGTTCAGTTTTCCCAACACCACTTATTGAAGAGGCTGTCATTTCTCTGTTGTGTATTCTAACCTCCTTTCTCATAGATTAATTGACCATAGGTGCATGGATTTATTTTTGGGCTTTCTCTCCTATTCCACTGATCCATATTTCTGTTTTATTTGCCAGTACCATACTGCCTTGATTAATGTAGCTTTGTAGTATAGTCTGAAGCCAGTAAGTCTGATTCCTCCAGCTCCGTTTTTCTTTCACATGATTGCTTTGGCTATTTGGGGTCTTTTGTGTTTCCATACAAATTTCAAATTATTTTGTTCTAGTCCTGTGGAAAATGCCATTGGTAATTTGATAGGGATTGCACTGAATCTGTAGATTGCCTTGGGTAGTATACTCATTTTGACAAAATTGATTCTTCCAATCCAAAACATGGCAGATCTTTCCATCTGTTTGTGTCATCCTCAGTTTCTTTCTTCAGTGTCTTAGAGTTTTCAGAGTATGGATATTTGCCTCCTTAGGTAGGTTTATTCCTAGGTATTTTATTCTTTTTGATGTGATGGTAAATGGGATTCTTTCTTTAATTTCTCTTTCTGATCTTTCATTGTAAATGCATAGAAATGCAACACATTTCTGTGTATTAATTTTGTATCCTACAACTTTACCAAATTCACTGATGAGCTCTAGTAGTTTTCTGGTGGCATATTTAGGATTTTCTATGTATAGTATCATGTCATCTCCAAACAGTGACAGTTTTACTTCTTCTTTTCTGGTTTGGTTTCCTTTTATTTCTTTTTCTTCTCTGATTGGCGTGGGTAAGACTTCCAAAACTATGTTGAATAAAAATGGTGAGAGTGGACATCCTTGTCTTGTTCCTGATCTTAGAGGAAATGCTTTCAGCTTTTCACCATTGTGTATGATGTTAGCTGTGGGTTTGTCATATATGGTCTTTATTATATTGAGGTAGGTTCCCTCTTTGCCCACTTTCCAGAAATTTTTTAACATAAATGGGTGTTGAATTTTGTCAAAAGCTTCTTCTACATCTATTGAGATTATCATCCAGTTTTTATTCTTCAATTTGTTAATGTGTTGTATCACACATTGATTTGCAGATATTGAAAAATCCTTGCATCCCTGGGATAATCCCGCTTGATCATGGTGCATGATCATTTTAATGTATTGTTGGATTCTGTTTGCTAGTATCTTGTTGAGGATTTTTGCATCTATGTTCATCAGTACTATTGGTCTGTAATTTTCTCTGTGGTATCTTTGTCTGGTTTTGGTATCAGAGCGATGGTGGTCTCCTAGAATGCATTTTGGAGTGTTCCTTCCTCTGCAACTTTTTGGAATAGTTTCAGAAGGATGGGTGCTAGCTCTTCTCTAAATGTTTGGTAGAATTTGCCTGTGAGGCCGTCTGTTCCCAGACTTTTTTTGTTGGAAATTTTTAATCACAGTTTCATTTTCAGTACTTTTCATTGGTCTGTTCATAGTTTCTATTTTTGCCTGGTTCAGTCTTGGAGGGTTGTACCTTTCTAAGAATTTAACCATTTCTTCTCAGTTGTCCATTTTATCGGTGTATGGTTGCTTGTAATAGTTTCTTATGATCCTTTGTATTTCTGTGGTGTCCATTGTAACTTCTCCTTTTTCATTTCTAATTTTACTGATTTGAGCCCCCCACTTTTTTTCTTGTTGAGTGTGGCTAAAGGTTTATCAATTTTGTTTATCTTTTCAAAGAATCAGCTTTTAGTTTCATTGATCTTTGCTATTATTTTCTTTGTCTCTATTTTATTTATTTCTGCTCTGATATTTATGATTTCTTTCCTTCTACTAACTTTGGGTTTTGTTTGTTCTTCTTTCTCTAATTGCTTTAGGTGTAGGACTAGGTTGTTTATTTGTGATTTTTTTTGTTTCCTGAGTTTAGATTTTATTGCTATAAACTTCCCTTTTAGAGCTGCTTTTGCTGCATCCCATAGGTTTTGGATCATTGTGTTTTCATTTTCAATTGTCTCTAGGCATTTTTTGATGCCTTCTTTGATTTCCTCAGTGATCCATTGGTTGTTTAATAGCATATTGTTCAGTCTCCACGTGTTTGTGGGTTTTTTTACAGTTTTTTTCTTGTAGTTTATTTCTAATCTCATAGTGTTGTGGTCAGAAAGGAAGCTTGATATGATTTCAGTTTTCTTAAATTTACTGAGGCTTGCTTTATGTCCCAGCATGTGATCTGTCCTGGAGATTGTTCCATGTGCACTTGAGAAGAAAGTGTATTCTGCTGCTTTTGGATGGAATGTTCTATAAATATCCATTAAGTCCATTTGGACTAATGTGTCATTTAAGGCCTGTGTTTTGTTATTGATTTTCTATCTGGATGACCTGTCCATTGATGTAACTGGGGTGTTTATTTCCCCTGCTATTATTGTGTTACTGTCGATTTCCCCTTTTATGGCTGTTAGCATTTGCCTTATGTATTGAGGTGCTCCTATTTTTGTTGCATAAATATTTATAATTGTTATATCTTCTTCTTGGCTTGATTCCTTGATTATTGTATAGTGTCCTTCCTTATCTCTTGTAACAGTCTTTCTTTTAAAGTCTATTTTATCTGATACAAGTATTGCTCCTCCAGCTTTCTTTTGATTTCCATTTTCATGGAATAAATTTTTCCATCCCCTCTCTTTCAGTCTGTATGTGTCTTTGGATCTGAAGTGGGTCTCTTGTAGACAGAATATATATGGGTCTTGTTCTTGTATCCATTGAGCCAATCTATGTCTTTTAGTTGGAGCATTTAATCCATTTACATTTAAGGTAATTATTGATATGTATGTTCTTATTGCCATTTCATTAATTGTTTGGGGTTTGTTTTCATAGGTCTCTTTTCTTCCCTTCCTCTTTTGTACTCTTCTCTTGTGATTTGATGACTAACTTTAATGTTGTGTTTGGATTCCTTTTTCTTTATGTATGTGTGTATCTATTGTAGATTTTTGGTTTGCAGTTCCCATGTGGTTTTGATATTGAAGTCTATATCTATACAAGATTTTCTTAAGTTGCTGGTCTCTTAATTTCAAATGCATTTCCGATATCTTGCATTTGTACTCTCCTCGTGATTGCTGGTTTTGATGTCATATTTGTGTGACATATTTGTGTGGATGATTTCCTACCATTCCTGTATGTTTGCCATTACTGGTGAGCTTTTCCCTTCCTAATTTTCTTGTTTTTATTTGTGGCCTTTTCTTTTCTGCATAGAGAAGTTCCTTCAGCATTTGTTGTAAAGCTGCTTTGGTGATACTGAATTTTCTTAGCTTTTGCTCATCTGTAAAGCTTTTGATTTCTCCATCATGTCTGAATGAGCACCTTGCTGGGTAGAGTATTCTTGATTGTAGGTTTTTCCTTTTCATCACTTTAAATATATCCTGTCACTCCCTTCTGGTCTGCAGAGTCTCTGCTGAAAAATCCGCTGATAACCTTATGGGGATTCCCTTGTATGTTATTTTTTGCTTTTCACTTGTTGCTTTTAATAGTTTCTCTTTGTCTTTAATTTTTGTCAATTTGAGTAATATGTGTCTCAGCGTGCTCCTCCTAGGGCTTATCCTATATGGGACTCTGTGCTTCCTGGTTTGAGTGAGTGTTTCCTTTCCCATATTAGGGAATTTTTTGGTGTTATCTCTTCAAATATTTTCTCACGCCCTTTCTCTCTCTCTTCTCCTTCTGGGACCCCTATAATGTGAATGCTGGTGCATTTAATGTCATCCCAGGGGTCTCTTAAACTGTCCTCCTTTCTTTTCATTTTGTTCTTTATTCTGTTCTGTGGTGGTGATTTCTACCAATCTCTCTTCCATCTCACTTATTCATTCATCTGCCTTGGTTATTCTGCTATTGATTCCTTCTACTGTATTTTTCATTTCAGTTATTTTGTTGTTCATCACAGTTTGTTCTTTAGTTCTTCTAGGTCTTTGTTAAGCATTTCTTGTATCTTCTTGGTCTATGCCTCAGTTCTGTGAGACCTTGGATCATCTTCACTATCTTTACTCTGAATTTTTTCAGGCTGTTTGTCTATCTCCACTTCAACTAATTGCTCTTCTGTGGTTTTACCTTGCTCCTTCTTTTGGAATATATTTCTCTGTCATCTCATTTTCTCTAACTTTCTGTGTTTGTGGTCTCCATTCTGTGAGCTGCCAGATTATAGTTCTTCTTGTTTCTGGTGTCTTCCCTTTCGTGGGTGAGGTTGGCCCAGTGGCTTGTGCAGGCTTCCTGTTAGGAGGGACTGGTGCCTGCTTACTGGTAGGTGGAGCTGGGTCTTGTCCCTCTTGTGACCCAGGCTGTGTCAAGGTGTGTGTTTAAAGGTGTCTGTGGGCCCAGGATGACTTTAGGCAGCCTGTCTGCTGGTGGGTGTGGCTGTATTCCCACCCTGTTGGTTGTTGGGCCTGCAGCGTCCCAGCATTGGAGGCTGCACACTGCTGAGTGGGGCCAGCTCTCAGTGCCAAAGTGGTGACTTCTGGGAGAGCTCACTCCAGTGAGTATTCTCTGGGGCCTCTGGCATCAGTTTCCTTGCCCCCACAGTGGGCCACAGCTGACCCCTGCCTCCCCAGGAGACCCTCCAAGACCCACAGGTAGGTCTGGCCCAGTCTCCTATGGAGTCACTGCTTAGCCCTGGGTCCCAGTGCATGTGAAACCTTGTGTGCACCCTCCAAGAGTGAAGTCTTTGTTTCCCCCAGTCCTATGGATCTCCTGTACTCAAGCACTGCTGGCCTTCAAAGCCATATCCTCTGGGGGCTCCTCCTTCCGATGCCAGACCCCCAGGCTGGGTAGCCTGACATGGGGTGCAGATCTCACTCCTGTGGGAGAAACTCTGTGATATAATTATTTTCCAATTTGTGGGTTGCCTACCCAGTGAGTATGGGATTTGATTATATCACAAAAAGTGTCCCTCCTACTATCTAATTGTAACTTCTTTGTCTTTGGATGTAGAATATCTTTTTCAGTAGTTTCCAGTCTTTTTTTGTTGATGATTGTTCAGCAGTTAGTTGTTATTTTTCTGTTTTTGTGAGAGGAGGTGAGCTCAGGTCCTTCTACTCCACTATCTTGTCTCCTCCCCCTGCCTTGGTGTATGGTGAAGACTTCCAAGTATGACACCAGTCAGGCTTCTTTCTTCACCTGAAGACTCCAGAAGGAAGACAGTCCAGCCCATACCTTGATTTTAGACTTCTGACCTCCAGAAGCAGACACTTGAGGACGTGCTGTGACCTCCCAGAAGCTACTTTTCTCCTTCCCCAAAATAATTCCTCATAGGAGGAAGCACAGGTTGGTGCAGGCAGGAGGAAGAGAGGAATGTTTTTAAGGCAAAGGTGGCCTTGGCAGCTGTTGTGGTGGTCCCTCTTCTGTCCTCCACTCCCACCTTGGAGTTTTGACTGCCAGGATGGTGGACTGGGTATGACTGGGGCTCGGCCCTTTTAGGAGTCCCAGGCGATCTGGTCTCCTAAGGAATCCTCCAACCCTCTGCTCTCCTGAAGGAAGCTGGCATGGAGGAAGACCTCAGAGTGTCCAAGCCAGGGGAACCTTGTGGGGTTTCTTGCCTCTGAGTCAGATCCCAGGTGAGACCCCAAATTTGTAGCTGAAATTTGGCCTCTGTACACCAGTACTGAATTGAATCTTGGAGAGAGAGTTTCTTTTCCTTTGTGGTTTTGATTTTCTTTAGTGGTATGCTTGTGTTCTTTCTTTCTAGCATTTTATATATCTATTTTAGGTTTTTGATTTGTGGTTACCATAGGGTTTATATATGTTTACCTAAAACTATATCTACTTGTTTTAAATTGATCATCATTTAAATTCAGACACATTCTATTCTTTTTAAGAAAATTTTTTATACAATTGTAAAGGCTACTTTTCATTTACAGTCATTACAAAATATTGGCTATAATCTTCATGTTGTACAATTTTTAATTTTATTCTTTCTGTTCTTTTTTTTAAAAAAATTAATTTGCTATATAGTTTTTAAAGATTATTTTCCATTTATAGCTATTACAGAGTTGTATATTTGGCTATACAAACACATTCTAAAAGATCTACATTTTTTTACTCCCCTCTCCCACACTTGGTGTTTTTGATGTCATATTTTACATCTTCATGTTTATCCCTTTACTGTTTATTGTAGTTACAGTTGATTTTACAAGTTTTTTGTCTTTTAATCTTTTTACTGGCTTATTTAAGTGGTTGATCCATAGCCTTTACTATATATTTCCTTTCCTATGAGGATTTTTACTTTCCTACAGATTCTTACTTCTTGTACCCTTTTCTTTTCTTTTTTTTTTTTTCAGTATGTGGGCCTGTCACTGTTGTGGCCTCTCCCATTGCGGAGCACAGGCTCCGGATGCGCAGGCTCAGCAGCCATGGCTCACGGGCCCAGCTGCTCCATGGCATGTGGGATCTTCCCGGACCGGGACACGAACCCGTGTCCCCTGCATCAGCAGGCGGACTCTCAACCACTGCACCACCAGGGAAGCCCCTTGTACCCTTTTCTTTTCAACTTAGAGAAAACTCTTTAACATTTCTTTTAGGGTCAGTGTAGTATCAATGAACTCTTAGTTTTTACTTGTCTGAGAAGTTCTTTATCTCTTTTGTAATTCTGAGTGGTAGTCTTGCTTGGTAGAATATCCTAGGTTGTAGGTTCTTCTCTTTCAGCACTTTAAATATATCATGCCACTCCCTTCCGTGCTGCAAAGATTTACAGAAAAATCCACTGATAACCTTATGGGGGTTCCCCTGTATGTGACTCATTTTTTTCTGTTGCTGCCTTTAGAATACTCTTTTTATCTTTAACTTTTGCCATTTTAATTATATGTCTTGATGTTGGATCTGCTTGGGTTCATCATTTTTGGTACATTTCGTGCTGCATATAATGACCACCCTCTGTGACCCATATAATATGAATGTTGGTACCACTTGATGTTGTCTCAGAGGTCCTTTAATATGTCCCATTTTTTAAAATTTGCTTTTCTTTTTGCTGTTCTAATTGGGTCATTTCTGTTATCTATCTTCCAGATTGGGTCATTTCTGTTATCTATCTTCCAGATAGATAACACTGCCTCCAGAACCTTGGTTGTAGGACTAGCACTGAGAAAACATTCTACTTCAGGGTCTGCAGATGGTGGGCCTGTCATCAGCTCTATGGACAAGTGTAACTCCTGCTGGTCACTGGGTGGTTCCCTGGGTGAGCAGGAATAGCTCCAGACTGTGTCTGAGAAGGACTGGAACCAAGTCACAGGGCTGCTTCATCATCCATAGCAACACTGGAAGTTTTTTTTTTTTTTTTTTTTTTTTTGCGGTACACGGGCCTCTCACTGTTGTGGCCTCTCCTGTTGTGGAGCACAGGCTCCGGACGCGCAGGCTCAGTGGCCATGGCTCACGGGCCCAGCTGCTCCACGGCATGCGGGATCCTCCCGGACCGGGACACGAACCTGCGCCCCCTGCATCGGCAGGCGGACTCTCAACCACTGCGCCACCAGGGAAGCCCAACACTGGAAGTTTTTAGGCCTGCCTCTGGGGTACAGATAAGTATGTATCCTGCCAGATCTCTAGATGCACAGGACGACTCTCACCATGGCTGAGAGGAGCTAGAGCTAAATCACAGGGCTTCTTCAGGATCTATAGTCGGACCAAAGTTGTGAGTATGTCACTCAAGGCATGGGTGGGTGAGTCTGCTTCTGGTTCTCTCAGCAGAGGGTGCTGATGGCAGGACCAAGGCCAAGTGGGGCTATAGCTGAGTCAGGTGACAAGGTCTGTTCTTGTGTCTGTAGCCCTGATCACAGTTGGTAAGCCTACCACCACTATCTGGGTGCATGCCTACCTTCTCAAAATGACCCTCCTTGGTGTTGGGCTCTATTGGGATTTCATAATCTCCTACCTAGATCCCAAAGTGCTCCCAAAGGCACTTTTGTTCATGGATTGCTGCCAAATTATTGTTGCTGTGGGGGGGTATGTGCTGAGGTCTTCCTATTCTACCGTCTTACTCTAAATTTGCCATTATTCATGAATTTGGGGCTGTTGTCCACCGTCTTGCTCTAAGTTTGCCATTATTCATGAATTTTGGGCTGTTGGAACATATCTCTTGAGAATGTCAAGGGTATACTATTTAAACAAAGTATCCTTGAAGAGGCAATGATTAAATGTGAAAGAGAAGGTCTGAGCTGGGTTTTGAATAGTGAATAGGAGTTGAACAAGAAGATAAAAGGTGGGAGTAGGAGTTAAAGGGAAGGAGATTCCAGGAAAATAGAAATATGTAGTGCATTTGTGAAACATCACAGCATATTTGGAAGACTGCAAGTAATCTGATCTTTCTGGAAGATATTATGGTAGTCTAATCAAGAGGAGACAGAGACAGTGGGGAGGAAGAAGATAGGGCAAATATAAGAGTGTTTTGAGGAAAGAATCAACAGAACTTGTTGACCAACTGGCAGGTGAGGAGTGGGATAAGTCAAAGCTAACAACCATATTTCTAACTTCATTGCTAGATGAACAGTGTTGTAAGTCACCATGATAAGGGCTATGGTGAGAAGAGTGGCTTTGGTGGGGGAAGATGATAACTTTAAGTTTTAGACATGATGAATTTTGTCTAAGTCCTCCTCTCACATGGTAGTCTAGACATCAATCAAATAGACTGGGGCAGGGGGCTTATTATAGGGATAGCTCATATCCAGAGCAGTATGAAGGGATAAGAGTCACAGAGACTGTTTTATAAAGTGTTATCGAAACATATTTATGTCCGTTTTTTTACTTATAGTTTATGGCTGCTTTTGCTCTATAGCAGCACAGTTGAGTAGTCATGATAGAAACCATATGTCATTCAAAGCCTAAAATTTTTACTATCTGGCTCTTTTTGGAAAAAGTGTGCCATCCCATGGTCTAAGAGAAAGATAAGATTCTAACACCAGATTCCAACTACAGACATCGACTAGAGGATCAAAATCTCATCCAGGCTCTGTAAGGAAAGAAGTGGATATTGGCCAAGGTGGAGGTGGGGGGTCTCATCCTGGGCCCAGCATGAGAAAGGGGAGTTTTCATCCAAGGCATCTTGGGATGCCCAAACCAGAGAACAAGGTAAGCTGTAAACAATGTAGAAAGATGAGGAGTCAGAAGTAGGGGGGATTTACTGGAGGTATTCCAAGTCAAAGAGTGCTAGAGGCAGGAATTTGAAGCTGAGACACAGAACCAAACACCCAGAGCCAAGGAAATTAAAATATGAGAGCAAGAACAAATGCAAATAATGTTGTCGAAAATTCCAACTAATCTAGTGACAGAAAGCAGATCAGTGGATGCCTCTAGACAAGATTTGGGAGTTGGGAAGGGCACATGGGAGGGATTAAAAATGTGCACAAGAAGATCTTTTGGGTGATGTCTATGTTCACTGCCTTGATTTTGTTGATGGTTTCCTGGGTGTATACAAATATCAAGGTTATCAAAGTGTACACTTTAAATATGTGAAGCTTGTATGTTAATTATATAAAATAAAGCTACAAAGACATATGTAAGAAACAAATATATGTAACTCTGTTTAATGTATTTGAAAAGCTTCAATTATAACCATGGTCTCTCTCTCAAAAAGAAAAAAAAAAGAACAAATGCAAATGAGTTAGGATCAATAGCAGTAGTGAGTGGGGTAAGTGTGTCGTTGGAGTAGTGAGAATGAATGCCAGAATGAAAGTGTACTTTGAGAGGTAGTGAGGGAAGTCTGAGATGATTGCTAGAATGCCTATTAGTGTTTGTAGCTTGGTTTTATGAGTTGACTGAGGTGTGATACTTTGGTGGGTCAGTTAGATTAAAGGAGCAATGCCAGAACAGATGCTACCCTTTCTTGGGTCAGGGCACACTGTTCCTAGGTTTTCCTGAAAGAAAATTATGACATATTCTGGAGTGTTTTTTGGTGATAAGAAATGCTCTTCTAGCTGATATGCATCAAACTACACCAAGTATTGGAACTGATTAGTATCAATGGGAGTCTATTACTTGTTTTACCATGTATTCTGGCTCCCCATATGGAGTTTCCCAGACTCCATATGGAGAGACATGGAATGGCTTTTATGGGTAGGATCTAGCAGGGAATGGGGGAAAAGATATTGAAACCATTTGTATGGGAAGCATTGGAAATTGAAAGGCTAGCATGGTCTTCAATAGCCACAGATGTTATTGGCAGGGTTGGGCGAGGCTGATGTGTCTTAAAGAGAGCAAGATATCATGTCACACTTTTATATCTCCCCTGTAGCTATTCAGCATACTGTCTTGTAGATCTTTTTGAGTGGTTTTTACCTCTTCTGGGTATTATGGGGACTGCCAGGGTTGTGGTATTTGCTCAATGGTATGGGGAAGCTGTGGAGGTGAAAGCCACAGTTGTGGATCAGTGTTTAGGTAAATAGTGTAATGAATTGTTATAAACAAAGTCAGTGTGGTAGAGTAGAAATAGTCATATTGTTTGAGGGGGTATAACAGTGCAGGTGCACTTCCAGAACTTGTATAAAGCATGCCTATTGCTTTACCTGTTGTTCTACAGGTATTGGCTGATATAGAGGTGGATCTGCATGTGGAGGACTCTGAACAGTGCTTTTCAGATCAGGATATTAAATGAGGGTCTTGGGCAAATTTTATATTGTTATGAAGTTCATGGAAATGGAATACTTCTTTGATAAAGAATGTGACAGTAGTAGTTGTGAATGGGAGTCCAGGAAAGGGGATAAAACATCCCATGTTAGTGAGGATGTCTACCATTTTCAATATGGAATTATACGTTAAGAAGGAGAAAGATCCACATTGAAGTCCAATAAAATGCTATTTCATGGAGAATTTGGTGGTCAGGATAGCGTAGAGTAATACCTTGGGCCTTCCAGGTCTGTCTTCAGTCTGAGACCACAGTGCCTGGCATACGGTAGGTGCTTAGTAAATATCCATTGCATGAGTGAATGAAGTTTTCACTTACTAGCCATGTTCAGCATTTTGAATAGTCTGTAGTGTCCCTTCAGTGTAGTGTGGAAGAACTACATACCCGTAGTAGAGGCTACTCCCACCAGGACATAGAACACTCTTTGACCATTGGGGTTATCTGTAAGTGGCTAGGTGAATAAGCATCTTATGTCAGAGGTTCCCAAAACTATCACTAGGTTCAATGATTTGCCAGAAGGGGTCATAGGACTCAGTATATAGTCTGACTTGTGGTTAAGATATATTGTAGTGATGCAGTAAGGACACACAGATGGTAAGGGAAAAAGACACAGGTGGAGTCTGGAGGAATCCCTTTGCAGGCTTCCTTATGCTTTCTTCCACCCATAAGGGGTCACACAGAGTATACTCTTTCCCCATCAACAAAACTACAGCAAAATAAATGAAATGTTGTCTACTATGGTGGCCCATTAGACTCAGTGCCCAAGATTTCTGTGGGGAGACTAACGACATAAGCACTCTTCCTAGCACATACCCAAATTCCTGACTCCCAGAAGGAAGGCAGATGTTCATCATGGAACCAGATTGCTTACACAAAGAGTCTAGGCACAGTGACCCACCCCCCCGAGTCAGTTAACTGTTGACTGGAAATACTCCAAAAGCCAAGTTCCCAGATGCCAGCCAAGGGCCAAACTTATAAGCAGGTTCTTCTAAGGATAGCAGTCTAAGGTCTGGTACATTAACTCTTTTCTGCACAGTGCCCATCTGCTGTGTTACAGCTGATATAGATGACCAGAATATTCTCAGGTCAGATCATCTTTCAGGATAGGTTTCCTCTACCACCCCTCTGATATTTGTGTGCTGTTTTGACTCTAGGATCATAGGAAAAGGAAAAGTTAAAATATCTGTAAAATAAAGTCTACCTACTTGGCATAGACTGAGGTTTTCTGGCATCTGCTGCCCTGAATTGTAATGATTAGCTGAGCCTTCCACGAAATTTTGAGATCCTTCAAGGTAATGATCTCCATGTCTTGATGGTGGCCTTGATCATCAACTTCTTTTTCTCACTTTGGGTAGCTGCTTTTAGCCATGACCAGTTTTTGTTTTCTGTTTGTTTGTTTTTTGAGAATTAGAGGCAGAGTAGGAGTTTGCCAAGGTAAATGGATAATTGGATGGATGTGGTTAGGCAAATATTATGGAAGAAGTAGTTTTCAGCTCCTGAAACGTGGCTGTTCAGTATAACTTTCCTTTACTGGACAAGTCAATTAATGGAGCGGTCATTATGAAAGAATGTTAAGAAACTATCAATAATATCCAGTAACCCCAGGAACTGCTGAACTTTCTCGATTATGTGGAGAGCTCCTCAGTATAGAACTTCTGAAATTTTCTCTAGAATTATGTGGAACCCTCAGCTCAACATAGTTCAAGAATTCCTCTTTTAGGATTTAAAGAGCAAGTTTGACCTAGAGATGGTAGTGCTATACCTGGTCTAAAATCAAGGATGTTATTCATTTTTAACACAGATGTCACTTAGAGCTTCCTTTTCCTTGGGAATTTGGTGAATGTATCTTGAATCCTCAATTTCACTACCTGGACAAGTCCAGCATTCTCCCCATGATTTCTGTGAATGTTCAATCTTATATCCTCATATATGCCTCTTTGCTGTTTAAAGACATAAAGTAGATATTAGTGATTGCCTAGGGCTGGGGTTGGAGGGAGGGGCATGAGGTGAAATGAGTGACTGTTAATGTGTATGGAGTTTATTTTTGTGGTGACAAAAATGTTCTAAAATTGATTTTGATGATGGTTGCACAGCATTGTGAATTTTTTTAATTTAAAAAATTTTTATTTTATATTGAAATATAGTTGATTAACAATGTTGTATTAGTTTCAGGTGTACAGCAAAGTGACTCAGTTATACATATACATGCATCTATTCTTTTTCAATTTCTTTTCCCATATAGGTTATTACAGAAATGAGTGACTGCTAATGTGTATGGAGTTTCTTTTGGGAGTGATGAAAATGTTGTGAATTTTCTAAAAAACATTAAAGTGTACATTTTAAATGGATGAAATGTATGGTATGTGAATTATATCTCAATAAAGCTGTTTTTTTAAAGTAAGGACATAGGGACTTCGCTGGTGGTGCAGTGGTTAACAATCCACCTGTCAGTGCAGGGGGCACAGGTTCGATCCCTGGTCCGGGAAGATCCCACATGCCGTGGAGCAACTAAGCCCATGCGCCACAACTACTGAGCCTGTGCACCACAACCAATGAACCCATGCACCACAACTACTGAAGCCCATGCACTCTAGAGCCTGCACGCCGCAACTACTGAGCCTGCATGCTGCAACTACTGAAGCCCACATGCCTAGAGCCCATGCTCCGCAACAAGAGAAGTCACCGCAATCAGAAGCCCGCACACCACAACAAAGAGTAGCCCACACTCGCTGCAACTAGAGAAAGCCCATGCACAGCAATGAAGACCCAACACAGCCAAAAAACAAATAAAATTTTTAAAAAGTAAAGTAAGGACTAAGTAGATTTGTTAGATTTATCACCAGAAGAATTGTAGCAGTTCGCCTTCCTACAGTCTATGTGTGGGAGTGCCTATTTCCTCATAGTCTCACCAACAGAATGTGTTGTCATATTTTTGCCAGTCTGATAGGTGAAAAATAGTGTCTCTGTATTTTCACTTCATATTTCTCTAATTTTGAGTGAGTTTAAACATTTTCCATATGTTTAAGGATCATTTTTACATCATTTTTGATGAATTGTCTATTTATATTTTCCCCATTTTTTTAATTGAGTTTTTGTTTCTTTTGTGGGGGCAGGGTATGTATGTGTGATCTTGTTCACTCGATTCTTAACATCTCTTTGTAAATAGGTTAGGTATATCAGCCCTTGTCAGTCAGTGCCCACACTCTTTGCCATTATACTCTACTGCTGCTCTGCTCTGGCACTTTATCCACTTAAACCCCATTTTTCCAACCTCTATAATTGGAAGTGACTCAAATACTTGCCATAGAATAATTTAAATGTAGTGTAAGCCCTTAAGACCCACTATCTAGGACCACGTTTCACAACTGTGTTCCCCTGAAGCTCCACCAGTCCTGGGGAATGGAGGCAGGTAGAGCAGCTTGATAACCTATTCTGGGTGGTTTGGAGAAGTCTTTGATTCCAAGACTTTCAGCTATTTATTTTTTTCTGTAGTCCTAGCCCTACAAGGTGAAGAACCTAATATCTCTTTGTTGCAATCTTTCTGGCCACCCTCCCTACACACACATACTACTAATAAATCAAGGTGAAATCACTTTCTGGGGTATCAAGGCTTCTTTGCCTTGGCTGTCAGCTTATGCAGGAGGGCAGTGAAGGAGGTCCAACGTTCTGTTTCCTGGGCTGTAGATCAGCTTAAGAAAAAAGCTATAAAGCTTTTTTGTTTGTTTCAGTCTTATCTGTGCCACTGTCAGAACCTAGTCCAACATCCTTACTATTCTCCTTTTTGGACTGAATCTGCTGTATCTTTTCTTAAAGCTGGTTCTTGGCTTCTTCAGCTGCCTTCTCCTTGACAAATTGGAAGTTACTTTAAAAATTAAAAATGTAATTAGCATATGACACAGCAATTACATTGTTGGGCATTTATCCCAGAGAAATGTAAACTTATGTTCACACAAAAATTTGTACATCAGTGATCACGTGGTTTTATTCATAATAGCTAAAAAGAACCCAGTTTTCCTTCAACAGGTAGTTAAACTGTGGTATATTCATACCATGGAATATACTAAACAACAAACAGGAATGAATTATCGAAACACACAACAAATTGGATGATTTGAAAATCATTATGTTGAGTGGAAAAAATCCAGTCTCAAATTGTCACTTAGAGTACAGTTCTATTTATGTGTTCTTGAAAAGACAAAATCAAAGTGTCAGAGAACAAATCAGTGGTTCCCAGGGATAATGGGTGGTGGTAGGGTGTGAGTAGAAAAAGACAGCACAAGGAATATTTTTGGTGATGCACGTGTTCTTTGTTATGATTGTGGTAGTGCTTATACCTGTGTTAAAATTCATAGAACTGTATGGCAAAAATCATTTTTGCTTTGTTTTAAGTTTTAAATAAACTAAATTTTTTTTCTTTTGGTATCAGTGTGATGGTGGCCTCTTAGAATGTGATTGGAAGTGTTCCTTCCTCTGCAATTTTTTTGGAGTAGTTTGAGAAGGATAGGTGTTAACTGTTCTTTAAATGTTTGGTAGAATTCATCTGTGAATCTGTCTGGTTCTTGACTGTTGTTTGTTGGGAGATTGGGAGTTTTTTTAATCACTGTATTTTACAGTATTTTGTACAGTACTGTATATTGACTATACTATATTCAATTTCATTACTGGTAAGTGGCCTGTTCATATTTTCTATTTCTTTCTGTTCAGTCTTGTGAGATAGCACATTTCAATGCATTTGTCCATTTCTTCTAGGTTGTCCAATTTATGGGCATATAATTGTAGTAATTTATTATGATCTTTTGTATTTCCTTGGTGTCAGTTTTAACTTCTTTTTCATTTCTGATTTTATCTATTTGGACCCTCTCTCTTTTTTTCTTGATGAGTCTGACTAAAGGTTTATCAGTTTGGCTTATCTTTTCAGAGAACCAGCTGTTGATTGCACTGATCTTTTCTACTATTTTTTAATCTCTATTTAATTTATTTCTATTTTGATCGTTATTATTTCTTCCCTTCTACTAACTTTGGGCTTTGTTTGTTCTTCCTTTTATAGTTCATTTAAGTGTATGGTTAGGTAGTTTATTTGAAATTTTTCTTGTTTCTTGAGATAGGTTTGTATTGCTATAAACTTTCCTCTTAGAACTACTTTTGCTGAATCCCACTCTTTGGATCATTGTGTTTTCGTTCCCATTTGTCTGCAAATATTTTTCAGTTTTCTCTTTGATTTCTTAAGTAATGCAATTGGTGGTTTGGTAACCTATTATTTAGCCTCTGTATGTTTCTGTTTTTTTACAGTTTTTTCTTGTGGTTGATTTCTACAAGAAAATTTGTGGTCAGAAAAGATGCTTGATATGGTTTCAATCTTAACTTTATTGAGATTTGTTTTGTGGCCTAGCATGTGAGCTATCCTGGAGAATGTTCCATGTGCATTTGAAAAAAATGTGTATTCTACTGCTTTTGAATGGAATGTTCTCTATATATCTTCTAAGTTTGTCTGGCCTACTGTGTCACTTAAGGCCAGTGTTTCCTTATTGATTTTCTGCCTTGATAATCTATCCATTGATGTAAGTGGGGTGTTAAAGTCCCCTACTATTATTGTGTTGCTGTCAATTTCTCCCTTTGTGTTTGTTAATATTTGCTTTATGTATTTAGGTGCTGCTGTGCTGCGTGCTTATGTATTTACAATTGTTATATCTTCTTGGATTGATCCCTTGATCATTATGTAATGTCCTTCTTTGACTCTTCTTACAGTCTTTGTTTTAAAGTTTATTTTGTCTGATATAAATATTGCTACCCTAGTGTTCTTTTTGTATCTATTTGCATGGAATACGTTTTTCCATCTCCTTACTTTCAATCTGTGTGTGTCTTTAAATCTGAGGTGAGCCTCTTGTAGGCAGCATATAGATGGGTCTTGGTTTTTTTAACCATCCAGCCACTCTATGACTTTTGACTTGAGCATTTAAATCATTTACATTTAAAGCAATTGTTGATAGGTATGCACTTGTTGCCATTTTGTTAATTGTTTGGGGGCTGTCTTTGTAGTTCTTTTTTATTCTTTTCTTCTTTTTTTGCCCTCTCCTCTTGTGGTTTGATGACTATCTAAAGTGCTATGTTTGGATTCCTTTCTCTTTTTTGTGTGTATATCTATTATGGATTTTTGGTTTGTGGTTAGCATGGTGTTTATATACAGGAACCTATATATACATGAATATTTTAAGTTGATGATCTCTTAAGTTCAAACACATTCTAACAACCCTGCATTTTTGCTGCCCACCCCCACCACATGTAATGTTTTTGACATCATGTTTTACATCTTTTTGTTTTTTGTATCCCTTAACTACTTATTGTAGATATAGATGATTTTACTACTATTATCTTTTAACCTTCCTACTAGCTTTATAAATGGTTGACCTACTACCTTTAATGTATAGTTAAGGGCAGAGTCTGTTTCCTATTGCCCTCCAGCTCTCTGGAATGCAAACCCCACTGGCCTTCAAAGCCAGACATTCTGTGGGCTTATCTTCCCAGTGCAGGACCCCTGGGCTGGGGAGCTCAATGTGGGGATCAGACCTCTCATTTCTTGGGGGGAATCACTGCAATTGTGATTATCCTCCCGTTTGTAGGTCATCTAGCTGGGGATGTTGGTCTTGACTATGCCATGTTGCCTCCTCTCTTACCCTTCTTCTTTTGGTTCCTTCTTTATATTTTTAGTTGTGGAAGATCTTTTATGCTAGTCTTCAGGTCGATCTTATCAGTAGTTGCTCTGTAAATCGTTGTAATTTTGGTTTGTCCTTGGGAGGAGGTGAGCTCAGCATCTTCTTACTCTGCCATCTTGGCTACTCCTCCTTCCATACAAAATCAGAGGATTACTAGAGTGGTGTTTCTTGTACTGTGGTTCCCAGGCCCCAGATCTGGGAACATGTTAGGAATGTATATTCTCTACCCTCACCCCAGACTTACTGAATCCAACACAGCATTAGAAGTCCTAGCCACAGCAATCAAGTAAGAAAAAGAAATAAAACGAATCCAAATTGGAAAGGAAGAAATAAAACTGTCACTGTTTGCAGATGATATGATACTATACATAGAAAATCCTAAAGATATCACCAAAAACTGTTAGAACTCATAATGAATTCAGTAAAGTTTCAGGATACACAATTAATATCCAGATGTATGTTGTGTTTCTATACACTAGCAATGGACTATTAGAAAGAGAAATTAAGGAAATAATACCATTGACAATTACATCAAAAGGAATAAAATATCTAGGAATAAATCTAACCAAGGAACTAAAAGATCTGTACTCTGAAAACTGTATGCATTGATGAAAGAAATTGAAGATAACACCAACAACTGGAAAGATATATGTAGGTAAACACAAAAGACCCTGAATAGTCAAAACAATCTTGAGAAAGAAGAAAAAATTTGAGGGTGTCACACTCCCTGATTTCAAACTATACTACAAAGCTTCAGTCATCAAAACATTATGGTACTGGCACAAAAACAGACACACAGATCAGTGGAACAGAATAGAGAGCCCAGAAATGAACCCACACTTACCTGGGCAATTAGTCAACAACAAAGGAGACAAGAATATACAGTGGGGGAAAGAAAGCCTCTTTAATAAATGGTGTTGGGAAAATTGGACAGCTACATGCAAAAGGATCACCATATACAAAAATAAACTGAAAATTGATTAAAGATTTTAATCTAAGCCCTAAAGCCATAAAATTCCTTAAAGTAAACTTTGGCAGTGCACTCATTGACATTGGCCTTAGCAATTGTTTTGGATATGCCTCCTCAAGGAAGGGCAACAAAAGCAAAAGTAAACAAATGGGATTACATCAAACTAAAAATTTTTGCACAACGAAGGAAACTATGAACAAAACAGAAAGGTGGCTTACTCAATGGTAGAAGATATTTGCAAACAATATATATGATAGGGGGTTAATATCCAAAATATGCAAAAGACTCATTCAACTCAACATAAAAAAAAAACCCAATTAAAAACTGGGCAGAGGACCTGAATAGACATGTTTCCAAAGAAGACATGCAGATAGATGGCCAACAGACACAGAAAAGATACTCAACATCACTAATTATTAGAGAAATGCAAATCAAAATCACAACGAACTATCACCTCACACCTGTCAGAATGGTTATTATCAAAAAGGCAGCAAATAACAAGTGTTGGTGAGGGTGTGGAGAAAAGGGAACCCTCATGCACTGTTGGTGGGAATGTAAGTTGGTGCAGCTAATATGGAGTTTCCTGAGTAGTTAAAAGTAGCACTACCATACATTCCAGAAATTCCATTTCTGGGTATTTTTCTAAAGAAAACAAAAACACGAATTCAAAAAGATATGTGCACTTCCCCCATGTTCATTGTAGCATTATTCATAATAGCCAAGATATGGAAGCACCTAAGTATCCATCAATAGATAAATGGATAAAGAAGATGTGGTATATATTTACACAATGGAATATTAGTTAGCCATGGAGAAGAGTCTTGCAATTTGCTACAATGAGTTGGACTTAGAGGGTATTATGCTATATGAATTAAATCAGAAAGAGAAAGATCAATACCATATGATTTCACTTATATGTAGAATCCAAAAAACAAAAGAAGTGAACAAACATAACCAAGTGAAAAAGAGTCATAGATATAGAGAAAAAACAGGTGGTTGCCAGAGGGGAGATGTTGGGGGATGATTGTAATAGGTGAGGGAGATTAAGAGGTACAAATTTCTAATTACAAAATAAATGAGTCTCAGGGATGAAATGTACATGATGGGGAATATAGTCAATTATGTTGTAATATCTTTGTATGGTAACAGATGGTAACTAGACTTATCAAGCTGATCATTTTATAGTGTATAGAAATATACACTATATTTCAAATCACTATGTTATGCAACTGGAACTAACACAGTCTTGTGGGTCAATTAAATTTCGATTTAAAAAAATATGTAGGGCTTCCCTGGTGGCGCAGTGGTTGAGAGCTCGCCTGCCGATGCAGGGGACACGGGTTTGTGCCCCGGTCCGGAAGGATCCCACATGCCGCGCAGTGGCTGGGCTCATGAGCCATGGCCGCTGGGCCTACGTGTCCGGAGCCTGTGCTCCACAGCGGGGGAAGCCAAAACAGGGAGAGACCCGTGTACGACAAAAAAAAATAAAAAAATAAAAAAATATGTAGATACTGGGTGGAAATGCGTCAAACTCCTAATGGTGGTTATCTCTGGGTGGGGGTAGGGATTATGGGTGATTGTTATTTTTAACTTTATGCTTTTATATATTTCTGGTTGTCTGCAATGTATATGTATTGCTTGTATAATTAGAAAACAACAGATGTCATTAAAATAATAAACTAAGTATAAATTCAACATAAAAATACTAAACATAGCAAAGTTAATGAAGTATGGACCTAATTCACTTAAAATATAGTGGAATGGACCTAGAATGTAAAGGACACTGAATGCCCAACAGAGGAATTTGGGATTTATCCATCAAATAGAGGAAATTGAAGTTTTTAAGTGTGGCAGTGAAAAGTATATTGGGATCTAATTTGTACAAAGACCACTCTGAAAAGACTGGAGGGTATATTGAAAGGAGTAAGATAGAAAGTAGGAGATACTCTAGGTAAGAGATTAATACCTAAATGTGGGACAAGGAGAATAAGAACAGAACAAGTTTGGCTAGGGGCTAGATTTATTAGATATTATGATAAAATCAGAAGGAATTAGCCACTAGTTTGATTGGCAGAAGAAAACACTTTGTTACTGAATTCATTATTTGAAAGTATCCTTCCTTCCTCTGCTGTGGATAAGAGCCCAGTTTCATAAAATTATGTATATAGCAGCAGGCCTTCAGGTCTATTTGGTAGATGAAGTCACTACCTGACAGACTCATCACTACCAACAGTTCTGTGAATGCTGGCTCTGTCCCCAGTTTCCCATAATAATGATACTTAACAGTTATTGACTGCTTACAATATTCTAGGCCCCATATTAAGTGCTTTATATGCACTGTTTTTTTAATCATGTCAAAAACTCTCAGAGATGGTACTATTGTCCTTCCTTGTTTTGAGATGCAGAAACTATGACACAGACTTGCCTAAAATTCACACAGGAAGTAAGTGACTGACCCAATATTTACAACTTAGACAGCCTAACTGTAAAACCCAGTTTCTTTTTTTCTCCTTTCTTAATTTTTATTAAGGTATACTTGATTTACAATGTTGTGTTAGTTCAGGTGTACAGCAAAGTGAATCTGTTTTATATATATATATATATATATATATATATATATATATATACTCTTTTTAAGATTCTTTTCCCATATAGGCCATTATAGAGTACTGAGTAGAGTTCCCTGTGCTATACACTAGGTCCTTTTTAATTATCTATTTTACATGTAGTACTGTGTATATGTCAATCTTGATCTTCCAATTTATCCCTCCCCCCGCCTTACACCCTGGTAACCATGAGTTTATTTTCTACATCTATGGTTATATTTCTGTTGTGTAGATAAGTTAATTTGTAGCCATTTTTTTTAGATTCCACATATAAGTGATATCATATGATATTTGTCTTTCTCTGTCTGACTTACTTCACTTAGTATGACAATCCCTAGGTTCATGTGTTGCTGCAAATGGCATTATTTTGTTCTATTTTTGCATTTTTTAGTATTTATTATAGTTGCTTTACAACGTTGTGTTAGTTTCTTGCTGTACAGCAAGGCAAATCAATCATACATATACATATGTCCACTCTTTTTAGATTTCCTTCTCATTTAGGTCACCACAGAGGATTGAATAGAATTCCCTGTGCTATACAGTAGATTCTCATTAGTTATCTATTTTATACATAGTAGTGCATCTGTCAGTCACAATCTCCCTATTCATCCCACCTCCCCTTCCCCCCTTGGTAACTGTAAGTTTGCTCTTTACATCTGTGACTCTTTCTGTTTTGCAAATAAGGTCATCTCTATAATTTTTCTAGATTCCACATATAAGCAATATTATACGATATTTGTTTTTCTCTTTCTGACTTACTTCACTCTGTATGACATTCTCTAGGTCCATCCACATCTCTGCAAATGGCACTATTTCATTCCTTTTGAGGGCTGAGTAATATTCCATTGTATATATGTACCACATCTTTATCCATTCCACTGTCAATGGACATTTAGGTTGTTTCCATGTCTTAGCTATTGTAAATAGTGCTGCAGTGAACACTGGAGTGCATGCATCATTTCGAATTATGGTTTTCTCTGGATATATGCCTAGGAGTGGGATTGCTGGGTCATATGGTAGCTCTGTTTTTAGTTTTTTAAGGAAGGTCCATACGGTTCTCCATAGTGGCTGTACCAATTTACATTCCCACCAACAGTGTAGGAGGGTACCCTTTTCTCCACACCCTCTCTAGTATTTATTGTTCGTACACTTTTTGATGACGGCCATTCTGACCAGTGTGAGGTGATACCTCACTGCAGGTTTTTTTTTTAACATTTTTATTGAAGTATAATTGCTTTACAATGGTGTGTTAGCTTCTGCTTTATAACAAAGTGAATGAGTTATACATATACATATATCCCCATATCTCTTCCCTCTTGCGTCTGCCTCCCTCCCACCCTCCCTATCCCACCCTTCTAGCTGGTCACAAAGCACCGAGCTGATCTCCCTGTGCTATGTGACTGCTGCCCACTAGTGATCTATTTTACATTTGGTAGTGTATATATGTCCATATATACACTACCACTCTCTCACTTTGTCCCACCTTACCCTTCCCCCTCCCCGTGTCCTCAAGTCCATTCTCTAATAGATCTGCGTCTTGCATTTCTCTAATTATTAGTGACATTGAGCATCTTTTCATGTGTTTGTTGGCCATCTGCATGTCTTCTTTGGAGAAATGTCTATTAAGGTCTTCCACCCATTTTTATTGGGTCGTTTGTTTTTTTGATATTGAGCTGCATGAGTTGTTTATATATTTTGGAGATTAATCCCTTGTTGGTTGCTTCATTTGCAAATATTTTCTCCCATTCTGAGGGTTGTCTTTTCATTTTCTTTATGGTTTCCTTTGCTGTGCAAAAGCTTTTAAGTTTAATTAGGTCCCATTTATTTATTTTGGGGTTTTTTAAACATATTTATTGGGGTATAATTGCTTTACAATGGTGTGTTAGTTTCTGCTGTATAACAAAGTGAATCAGCCATACGTATACATATATCTCCATACCTCCTCCCTTTTACATCTCCCTCTCAACCTCCTTATCCCACCCCTCTAGGTGGTCACAGAGCACCAAGCTGATCTCCCTGTGCTATGTGGCTGCTTCCCACAGCTATCTATTTTACAGTTAGTAGTGTATATATGTCCATGCCACTCTCTCACTTCGTCCCAGCTTACCCTTCCCACTTCCCATGTCCTCAAGTCCATTCTCTTCATCTGCGTCTTTATTCCTTTCCTGCTCCTAAGTTCTACAGAACCATTTTTTTTCTTTTTTTCTTTTTTAGATTCCATATATATGTGTTAGCATATGGTATTTGTTTTTCTCTTTCTGACTTACTTCACTCTGTATGACAGTCTCTAGGTCCATCAACCTTACTACAGTAACTCAATTTTTTTCTTTTTATGGCTGAGTAACATTCTATTGTATATATGTGCCACATCTTCTTTATCCTTTCATCTGTCGATGGACACATGTTGCTTCCATGTCTTGGCTATTGTAAATAGAGCTGCAATGAATATTGTGGTACATGCCTCTTTTTGAATTAGGCTTTTCTCAGGGTATATGCCCAGTAGTGGGATTGCTGGGTCATATGGTAGTTCTATTTTTAGTTTTTTAAGGAACCTCCATACTGTTCTCCATAGTGGCTGCATCAATTTATATTCCCACCAACAGTGCAAGAGTGTTCCCTTTTTATTTTCATTACTCTAGGAGGTGGATCCAAAAAAAACTTGTTTTGATTTATATCAGAGAGTGTTCTGCCTATGTTTTCCTCTAAGAGTTTTAGAGTATCCAGCCTTATATTTAGGGCCTTAATCCATTATGTGTTTATTTCTGTGTTTGGTGTTAGGGAGTGTTCTAATTTCATCCTTTACATGTAGGTTTACAGTTTTCCCAGCACTACTTACCGAAGAGACTCTCTTTTCTCCATTATATATTCTTGCCTCCTTTTTCATAGATTAGGTGGCCATAGGTGCATGGATTTATCTCTCGACTTTCTATCCTGTTCCATTTATCTATATTTCTGTTTTTGTGCCAGTACCATACTGTTTTGATTACTGTAGCTTTGTAGCATAGTCTGAATCAGGGAGCCTAATTCTTCCAGCTCCATTCTTCTTTCACAAGATTGCTTTGGCTATTCGGCATCTTTTGTGTTTCCATACAAAGTGTAAAATTTTTTGTTCTAATTCTTTGAAAAATGCCCTTGGTAATTTGATAGGGATTGCATTGAATCTGTAGATTGCTTTGGATAGTATAGTAATTTTCACAATATTGAGTCTTTCAATCCAAAAACATGGTATATCTCTGCATCTGTTTCTGTCATCTTTTTTATTTCTTTCATCAGTATCTTAAAGCTTTCTGAGTACAGGTTTTTAGTCACCTTAGGTAGGTTTATTCCTAGGTATTTTATTCTTTTTGATCTGATGGTAAATGGGATTGTTTCCGTAATCTCTCTTTCTGATCTTTCATTGTAAGTGTATAGGAATGCAAGAGATTTCTGTGTATTAATTTTGTATCCTGCAAGTTTACCAAATTCATTGATGAGCTCTAGTAGTTTTCTGGTAGGATCTTTAGGATTTTCTATGTATAGCATCATGTCATCTGCAAACAGTGAGTTTTACTTCTTCTTTTCCAATGTGGATTCCTTTTATTTCTTTTTCTTCTCTGATAGCCTTGTCTAGGACTTCCAAAACTATGTAGAATAAGTATGGTGAGAGTGGACATCCTTGTCTTGTTCCTGATCTTAGAGGAAATGCTTTCAGTTTTTCACCATTCAGAATGATGTTTGCTGTGGGCTTATCTTATATGGCCTTTATTAGTTGAGGTAGGTTCCCTCATAAATGGGTGTTGAATTTTGTCCAAAGCTCTTTCAGCATGTATTGAGATGATCATATAATTTTTTTCTCACTGATTGATTTGCAGATATTGAAGAATCCTTGCACCCCTGGGATAAATCCCACTTCCTCATGGTGTATGATCCTTTTAATGTGTTGTTGGGCTCCATTTGCTAGTAGTTTGTTGAGGATTTTTGCATCTTTGTTCATCAGTGATATTGGCCTGTAATTTTCTTTTTTGTGAAATCTTTGTCTGGTTTTGGTATCAGCATGTTGGTGGTCTCATAGAATGAGCTCAGGAGTGTTCCTTCCCCTGCAATTTTTTAGAAGAATTTCAGAATGTTAGCTGTTAACTCTTCTCTAAATGTTTGTTAGAATTCACCTGTGAAGCCGTCTGGTCCTGAAGTTTTGTTTGTAGGAAGATTTTTAATCACAGTTTCACTTTTATTACTTGTGATTGGTCAGTTCATATTTTCTGTTTCTTTCTTGTTCAGTCTTGGAAGGTTGTGTCTTTCTAAGAATTTGTACATTTCGTTTAGGTTGTCCATTTTATTGGCATAAACATGCTTGCAGTAATCTATTATGATCCTTTGTATTTCTGTGGTGTCCACTGTAACTTCTCCTTTTTCATTTCTAATGCATGTTAATAGTGGGTCCAGGAAACTGTAGCCAGCAGGTTAAAAACAGCTGTTACCTGCTTTTGTAAATAAAAATTTATTGGAACACAGCCATGCCCATTCATTTATGTGTTGTTTATGACTGCTTTTGTGGGACAGCAAAATTGAGTAGTTTCAATCGATATCATATAGCTCACAAAGCCTAAAATCTGTTTACCCTTTACAGGAAATATTTGTTGACCCCTGATATATGAGATGACCCATCTTGCATGATTGGAGGTCTCTATGCATGGAAATGCTAAATCTATATTTTAGTTAGAGACATTTGGAAGTACTGAGAGGAAGAAGCTAGTTGCAGGAACCAGAGAGGAAGTTATCAAAACAGGGTAAAAAGAACTAGTGAGGGCTTAGTGCAAATAGATAAAAGGGATCAGCTTTTTGATATGCCAGTAGAAATAGGTTCTCCAGAATTTGGCTGAAGAGAGAGAGCGAGAGGGTGCACGTGCGAGAGAGAGAGAGAGAGAGAGAGAGAGAGAGAGAGAGTGTGTGTGTGTGTGTGTGTGTCTATACACATGTGTATTTTGGGGAGTGAGGTCTCCATTCAGAGCAAAAAAGAGGGTGGAGAGGAACCTAGTACAAAAACAAGTGGAAGGAAAAATACTCTCTCATTTCTTTAATTTATATTATAAATGAACACTGCATTCCTTCTCACAAAAAGAGTTCCAGAAATTTTCTCTAGGGCTGGTCTTCCAAGGCCTATACTTATGAGCCAACAGTGCCTCTAGTGTCTACATGGCAATATTGTCCTCTAATGTCATGAAGATTACTTGACCAGGACTGAAAATGGTATAGATCAACTGCAAAGATAACATTACTCAGTTTCTTCTTCTTTACCAAGGAGATATAGATGTACTCAACAATACATTGGTAAAATTCACTTAGTGAGAGAGGCTATGAATAATGGTGGACCTGGTTTCTATTTTTCCTTGTGAGAACAATTCGCGTAAATTTTACATACAAAAATACTATGGATCTAGAGACAGTCATACAGAGTGAAGTAAGTCAGAAAGAGAAAAACAATTATCGTATATTAATGCATATATGTGGAACCTAGAAAAATGGTACAGATGAATCAGTTTGCTGGCAAGAAATAGAGACACAGTTATAGAGAACAAACATATCGACACCAAGGGGGGAAACTGTCGGGGGGGGCGGGGTGGTGGTGTGATGAATTGGGAGATTGGGATTGACATATATACACTAATATGTATAAAATGGATAACTAACAAGAAGCTGCTGTATAAAAATAAATAAATAAAATTTAAAAAAACTATTATCCACTCTTAAGAAACTGCCTCAAGTTCTACCATATCTATAAGGTCAATGACTAAGAATAACACCTTAAGAAGTTTTGAGGGTCACCTGTTATGGCTGGTCATGGCAGGAATTACTGAGTTCATGAGCTGCCTCTCCTTGCTATTTCCCAGGCCAGGTTGTTTCCTTCCTGCTGAATCCCTGTGAAGATGTGAAAGCAGAAATAATATAGCAAGTCAGGATCCAGTTCTGAGTATGCAAAGCACCACCTCTGTTATATTAAAAGACTGGATATCTTAGTCCCCGGGACTGCCTTTTTTCTTCTAGGAATGACCATTAATTCTCAATCATGAGATATTACTCCCACCATGGACATACACTGAGTATGTCAGGCAAGTGCATGATACTCCATTACACCCTATAAGGGAGAATGGTGAATTTAGTCCATTTACATTTAAAGTAATTATTGGTCAGTATGTACTTATTGCCAATTTGTTTATTGTTTTCTGGTTGTTTTTAAGTTTCTCTCTGTTACTTTCTTTTTCCCTTTTTCCTCTTCTCTTATATTTTGTGGTTTTCTTTAGTGTCATGTTTAGATTCTTTTTTCATTTTCTTTTGTGTATTTAGTATAAGTTTTTTCTTTGTTGTTACCATGAGGTTCACATATAAAATATTATGAATGGGGTAGCCTGTTTTACGTTGGTGCCAACTTAAATTTGAACACATTCCAAAACTGTATTTGTTTTACTTCCCTCCCCCCATTTTATACTTTTGATGATGCATCTTTTTACTTTATGCATCCCTTCACTAATTGTTATAGTTTTAGTTAATTTTACTACTTTTGTCTTTTAACCTTAATTCTTGCTTTATATGTGATCAATCCACTACCTTTATTATATATTCACATTTTCCAGTGAGATTTTTAGTTTTGTATTTTTCTTCTTATTAATTAGTACCATTTCTATTCAGCTTAAAAAAATCTCTTTAATATTTCTTGTAGGGCCATTTCAGTGATGATGAACTACTTTAGCTTTTGCTTATATGGCAACTCTTGATCTCTCCTTCAATACTGAATGATAACCTTGCTTGGTAGAGAATTCTTGATTGGAAGTCTTTTTCTTTCATCTTTGAATATATCATGCCAATCCCTTTTGGCCTATAAAGTTTCTACTCAATAATCTACTGATAGCCTTATGGGGTTTCCCTTGTAAGGAACAAGTTGTTTTTCTCTTGCTGCTTTTAGGATTCTCTCTTTATCCTTAACTTTTACCATTTTAATTATGTCTTGATGTGTATCTCTTTGGGTTCATTTTATTTGGAATTCTCTGGGGTTCCTGGACTTGGATGTCTGTTTCCTTCCCCAGATTAGGGATGTTTTCAGGCACTATTTCTTCAAATAATTTTTCTGGTCATTTCTCTCTATCTTCTCCTTCTGGGGCCCCCATAATGAAAATGTTATTCTGCTTGACATTGCTCCAAATGTCCCATGAGGTATCTTCACTTTTTGAAATTCTTTTGGAATAATCATATTCATTTTTATAGTCTGTTATTCCACTAGTGGGTATAATGCCATTTAACACGAGTTACCATGAAGTGAATGTTTTAGGGAGTGTTTCATGTTGTTGCAGAGTTCTGTGGGCCATGCTGTGGAAGCTCATTACAAGTGGAAGTGATAGCACGGAGAAAGGTGTGGTCCTTACAGTTGTAGTGCCTATATTAATGAAATAGCCAGGCATATGAGGGGACTGGAGCACAGATTATTCTGAAAGGTGTGTTACAGTTCACTAAAGTACATACAGAATGTTAATTTAAGCTGATCTGCCTCTGTTTATTAGATACAATTTATTTCTGACTTTCTGTTACCCTGATCAGGACAGTGCAGGAGTGATGAGTTCATTGATGAGTTCTAGTTTATGCCCAGATAGATTGGAGGGAGAGATAGAATCAGGCAGGTATCCAGTTAAGCCTGAGTTGCTGTTGTTGGAGGATGTTAACTATGGTGACATTTATGGAATCCGACTGTGGTTTGGTTGTGAAATGGTTTAAGAGGAGGTAAGATTTTGGTTTTGAGTATGAACTGGGGCCATTAACAGAGGGAGACCCATGGAAGAAGGAGAAAGAGTGGGAACTGAGGGAAGATATCCAACTTCCAGGGCTCTAAAGTTCAAGGTGAAACAGGTACAAACATGTCCCGGTAACCATAATTTACAGAATAGAGAGATAATTTCACTCATCAACTTACAGTGAGAACATAGGAATTAGTAAGCTGCTTTGTGATCTAGGAGGTGATAGAAATGCTTAGATTTCAGCACAGATTGGAATGACAAAAATGTGAGTGAAATTATTTCAAGTTGGAGGTGATAACTTGAGGGGTTTTTGTTTTTGTTTTGTTTTGTTTTGTTTTTTGCGGTACGTGGGCCTCTCACTGTTGTGGCCTCTCCCGTTGCGGAGCACAGGCTCTGGACACACAGGCTCAGTGGCCATGGCTCACGGGCCTAGCCGCTCCGTGGCATGTGGGATCATCCCAGACTGGGGCACGAACCCGTGTCCCCTGCATCGGCAGGTGGACTCTCAACTACTGTGCCACCAGGGAAGCCCTTGAGGGTTTTATTTTTACTTTATTTGGTAAAATGCAGGCAGTCATACATGTGAGAAGTGTTTACAGAGTTAAAAACGTATATAAAAGACTTCTGCTTCTGGGAACATGGAGTGCCCATTCTCTTCCCTATTCCTCCTTCTAAGCACAATGCAAAAAGCCCCTACACATGATGCATCAAACAAACATAAGAAGACTGAAAGGTAGAAGAAGTCAGAGTGGCTATAGACATTGAACTCCTCCTGCTCCCACAAATTTGTGATGATTTACCTGTGTTTCTTTGCTTCATATATCCACATTTAGAACTAAAGAAGCAACCTGGAAATACCAATGGCCCCAATCCCCCCCAAAAAAAGCCCCACAAAAGCCTTCACTCTTTAGCCAAAGGACCAGGGAAAGGGCAGGCTAGCAAGACAGAAAAACTTTTAGACAATAACCACCCTACTCCAGCCAAATACCATTGAAAAAAAACTGTGGCCTCACTCCAATCAATGCCAGAAACGACCAGTGGAGAGCCTAGACTTCCACCCTCACCAAGCTGTAATGAAGTACCCCAACTTCTTTGCCAGAGTGATGTCAGAGAAGGCAAAGTAGGGAACCAGGACTTTCATTCCAGCCAAGTGGTATTGAGTAATATCCCTCCCCCACACTGTGGTGTCCGTGGAAACAATGTGTAGAGTCTGGACTTATGACTGTGCTCTTCCATAATGCGGCACCCCTCCTATTCCCTGAAAGGTCTGTATTGGAGAATACTATTGAGGAGCTAAGACTTTCATCCTTGCTAAGCAGTAACACAGCCTGCCCCCTATAGTGTCAGTGTAGGCCCTGTGAGAGCCTGGACTTGCACTTCCAAGTGGCAGTAACAGGTATCTTTACTTCTTCCCCTCCCCTCTAAGGTGGTGTCAAAGGACTAGTGGAGGATCAGGACTTCCACCATAGCCCAGTGCTAATGAATCATCCTACCCTCTCCTCCCTACCACCCCATAGGGTGTTAATAGATGCCATGGTTAATAGATGCTATGCATTAATAAGGCACACTTGTGTCTCCCAGTCTGGGATGTATCAGGTAAGGCCTAGTGGGGAGCTATAACTCCCATCCCCACCTGCATAGCTGTCAATAGAGACCATGTCAGAAACTTGGACTTCTACTCACACCTGAAATTAACAAACTATCACCACCCCCCTTCCCTTGCTGGAACCCAGCTAAAATAATAGGTTTAAATATATCCAGAGTCTCATAATATAATAACCCAAATATACAGATTTTGAATGAAAATAACTCATAATACCAAGAACCAGGAAGATCTCAAACTAAATGAAAAAAGACAATTAATAGATGCCAACACTGAGATGACAAAGATATTAGGATTATTTGACAAAGATTTTAAAGCAGACATGATAAAAATATTTCAACAATGACACTCTTGAAATATATGAAAAATAGAAAGTCTTAGGAAAGAAATAGAAGATATAAAGGAGAACCAAGGGCAAATTTTAGAGCTGAAAAATACAATAACCAAATGCAATAACCAAAAATACAAAAATTAAAATCTTAATGGATGGGATCAACAGCAGAACAGAAGCGACAGAGGAAAGAATCAGTGAACAATAGAACAATAGAACAATAGAATTAACCAATTTGATAAAACACAGATTAAATAGACTGGAAAAAAATGATCAGGGCCTTAGGACTTATGATAGTATTGCAAAAGATCTAATATTCATGTCATCAGAGTCCCAGGAGAGAAAAAAGAGGCTGGGACTGGAAAGTATTCAAACAAGCAATGGCTGAAAACTTTCCAAATCTGGAAAAACATAAACCTACAACTTCAAGAAACTGAGTGAATCCCAAACAGGATAAAACTAAAGAAATCCACACCAAGACACATTATACTCAAACTTCTGAAAATGAAAGATAATGTTACTTGAAAACAGTGACAGCAATAGCACAATCTATAAAGGGAAAAAAATGATAAACTGGACCTTATGAACATTAAAAACTTTTGTTCTGCAAGAGATCCCATGAAGAGCATGATAAGACAAGCTACAAGCTGTGAGAAAGTATCTGTAAACCAAATATCTCAGAAAGGAGTAGTATCTAGACTATATAAAGAATTCTCAAAACTCAATAGTAAAAAACCAAACAATCCAACTAGAGATATTTCACTGAGGAAGACATACAAATGGTAAATAATGATATGAAAAGATGTTCAACATCACTAGACATTCGGGAACCACAAATTAAAAGGGAATGGGATATTACTACACATCTATCATAATAGCTAATTTTTTTAAAAGCTGTGACAACATCAAATGCTAGCAAGGATGGGAAGAAATTGGATCACTCATACATTGCTGTTGGAAATGGAAAATAGTGCAGTGATTTTGGGAAACAGGTTGACAATTTCTTACAAACTAAACATGTAAATATCATGCGACCCCATAACTATAGTCTTGGAAATTTATCTTAGAGAAATGAAAAGTTATGTTCACACAAAAACCCATGCATGAATATTTAGGGCAGCTTTATATGTCATAGCCCCAAACTGGAAACAATCCAGATGTCCTTCAAAAGGTAAATGGTTAGACAAACCATGATATGTCCCTACCATGAAACAAAAAGAAACTATTTACATGCACAGCAACCTGGATGAATCTCCAGAGGATTATGTTGAGTGAAATAAGCCAATCCTAAAAGGCTACACAATGTATTATTCCATTTATAAAACATCTCTGAAATGACAAAATTATGGAAATGGAGAACAGATTAGTAGTTGCCAGGGGTTAGGGAGGAGGTTGGGGGCAGGTGGGAAGTGGATGTGGCTATGGTAAAGGAAATGTTCTGTATCTGATTGCATCAATGTCAATATCCTGGACTTGATATTACACTATAGCTTTGCAAGATGTAGCCACTGGAGTAAACTGGGTAAAGAGTACACAGGATACCTTGGTACTCTTTCTTTTTCTTTTCTTTTTTTCCCAGCTTTATTGAGGTATACTTGACAAATAAAAATTGTATATATTTAAGGTGTACAATGTGATATTCTGATATAAATATACATTGTGGAATGGTTACCACAGTCAAGCTATTTAACATATCCGTCACCTCATATAGTTAAGATTTTTTTGTGATAAAAATACTTAGTCAATTACCTTAGCAAATTTCAAGTATGCGATACAATATTATTAACTGTAGTCACCATACTGTACCTTAGATCTCCAGAGTTTGTTCATCCTTCATAAATGAACCTTTGTACCCTTTAACATCTCCTCATTTTCCCATCCAACCCTCACCCCTGCAACCACCATTCTACTCTCTGCTACCTACAGAATGGGAGAAAATATTTGCAAGCCATATATCTGATAAGAGTTTCATATTCAGAATATACAAGGAACTCAACAACTCATTCGTGAAAGAAACACCACAAATAACCTGATTAGAAAATGGGGTAAGGACCTGAATAGACATTTCTCAAAAGACATACAAATGGCCAACAGGTATATGAAAAGGTACTTGAAATCACTTAACCAGCAGGGAAATGCAAATCAAAACCACAATGAGATACATCACCTCACAACTGTTAGAATAGCTAATATAAAAAAGACAAGAGATTAAGGCCTGGGGGCATAAACAGAGGGAATAACCCAGGATGTAGAGGGGAGAGAGGAAAAATTTATTGAATTCTTTGGTAAGTTCCAACCGTTTTTTTTTTGGCATCTTTAGGGTTTTCTGTGTCTAGTATCATGTCACCCGCAAGCAGCGGTAGTTTCACTTCTTCCTTTCCAACCTGGGTTCCTTTTCCTTTTCTGATTGCTGTGGCTAGGATTTCCAATACTATGTTGAGTAAAAATGCTGCGAGTGGGCATTCTTGTCTTGTTCCTGATCATAGAGGAAAAGCTTTCAGCTTTTCACCACTGAGTGATGTTAGCTGTGGGTCTGTCATATATAGCCTTTATTATGTCGAGCTAAGTTCCCTCTATAACCACTTTGTTGAGAGTTTTTATAATAAATGGATATCAAATTTTGTCCAAAGCTTTTTATTCTGCATCTCTTGGATTATTACATGTTTTTTATTCTTCAGTTTGCTAATGTGATGTATCACATTGATAGATCTGCACATACTGAACCATATTTACATCCCTGGGATGAATCCCACCTTATCACGGTGTATTGTCTTTTTAATGTATTGCTGGATTTGGCTTGCTAATATTTTGTTGAGGATTTTTGCATCTATGTTCATCAGTGATACTGGCCTATAATTTTCTTTTTTTTGTATGTTTTTGTCTGTTTTATGGTCAAGGTGATCCTGGCCTTGTAAAATGAGTTTGAAGCTATTGGACAATGCATAGACAACTTTGATCAGGGGTTACCAAGTTATAACCCATGAGCAAAAACTGGCCCACCACCTGTTTTTGTGCACACTGGGTGCTACGATTTACTTTTTCATTTTTAAGTGCTTGAAACAAATCAAAAGAATAATATTTCATAAAACTTGACAGTTATATGAAATGCAAATTTTGGTGTACACAGATAGTTGTTGACTAGTGTAGAACAACCAAACAGCAAACAAATCCCAGAACTCCCCACTCTCTGCTTCCGCAATCGACTCTTTAGGCTTTGGACTGTAAACCAGTCATCTGACAGACTGGAAAACTGTGCGGGTTGCAGGTGGTTTGATGGGATACACAGAAACATGAAGGGATGGATTTCAAAACACATCCTTAATTCTACTACACTTGACTCTGTATGTTCAAATTCCATTGCCTGTGTTTCTCTAAGAAGAGATATGGAACAAGACAGTGATGCATTGGTTCTCTTCTTGCTGCCCTTTCTTCCTAGGATAATCAAAGTACAGTAGTCCGGACAGTGTGATATTGGCATAAGGATAGAGCAGTGCTCAATGGGACAGAAAAAAGAGTGCAGAAATAGAACCACACATTATGGCCAGTTCATTCTAGACCAAGGTGCCAGGAAATCCGATAAGGAAAGTTAAGTTTCCTTCTACAAACAATGTTAGAACCAATTGAAGAAAATGAAAAGGAAAAAACCAAACCAATGTCAGTCCATATGCAAAAATAATTCGAGATGAGTCTAAAACTAAATGTAAAAGCTAGAAACATAATTCTTCTAAAAGAGAATATATGAGAATATCTCTGTGACCTTTGCTTAGGTCGAGATGTCTTAGACAGCACCAAAAAATTGCTAAGTATTGAAGGAAAACTCAATGAATTGAATTGCTTAAAATGTAAAATATTGTTCCTCCAGTGACACTATTAAGGTACTCAATAGACTAAAAGTAAAAAGGTTTTACCATACCAATTCTTGGCGAGGATATGGAGCCATTAAAAGGATCACACACTGCTGGCTGGAATCTAAACTTGTAGAAACACATTTGATAGATGTTTGAAAGATTTCTAAATAGTGGAACATACACCTATCACCGTATAACCCATCTATTCCACCCCTAGGTATTTACCCAAGAGAAAAGAAAACGTATGTCCCTGCAAAGACACATACATGAATACTCATAGTGGCTTGATTCATATGACCTGAAAAGGGAAACAGTCCAAAGGGCCATCAATAGACAATGAGCAAAAACAAAAGGTGGACATCCATACAGCAGAATAACGCTCAGCAATAAAATGGAATGAAGTACCGATGCATTTGATAACATAGCTGGTATTCAAAATTATTATACTGAGTGAATGAAGCAGAACACAAGAATGATACTGTATGCTCACATTTAAAATTCTAGAGATTGCCAGTAAACTTACAGTGATAAAAAACAGATTGGTGTTTGTCTGGGACAGGAGACATAAGGAGGGACAGACTGCAAAGAGCACAGCAAATCTTTTAGATGAGGAGGAACTTTGCTGTATCTCGATTGTGGCAGTTCTTTCACGTAGTATAGAACCAAGATGATAGAGCTGGAGGTAGAGAAGGAGGGCTCTCAGGGAGACAGGTCAATTTTTCAATAAAAACTCTATACCTGGATGTGTAATTTGGCACGTAGAGGGATTTATTTCTGAAGAGTGGGAAGCATCTGTAAATATTCACATGAGGCAAGGGGAGGAGAAAGAAGAGGAGAGAGACTTGGGTGGACTCAAGGTTAGCCTGGGTTATAGTCAAGATATCACAATCCAATGGGCTAGAGCCAGTGATAGAGTCAGAAGTTGCTCATTGAAGTGAAGCCCTGCTGGGGATGGGTCAAGAGGAAGATTCATCAGTTTCAGACAGAGCCCTGAAAATGGAGTCCATGGGATTATCAGCAACAGACATGGCAGTGGAACCACAGGGCGAAAGGAAATGGGACTACCTTAACCCTAACTGGGAAAAGCTGCCCGTTCATGATCCAGGGACCAGGAGGAAGCCAATTTGACCCCCTCCCTCCAATACAATGAAGTCAAATAAGCCCAGTCTCATACCCCTGCCGCCATTAAAGAGGGGAGCAAGGGTAAGACAGAATCTGAAGGACCAAGAAATTAACACAACAAGATAAAACATTTCCTTATTATGGCCCTTTGAAATACTGTGGCCCATATAAACCCAAACCAAAACCAAACCAAAACAAACAAACAAACACAAAAAACCCCTGATGATTTCACGTGTCCATTGATTCCTTGACAGTCTCTTCAAAAGGTACAGTCTAATCCCCCACTCTGAGTGTGAGCTAGTCTTAGTGACTTGCCTCCAATGAATAGAAAGAAGCAGAAGTTCCAGTGCGTCACTTCCAAGAGTAGGTCGTAAAAGGCATTGAGCCTTCTGTCTCAGTTGGTCTCTCACTTGGATGACTTGCTTTGGACAAAACCACATGCCATATCAAGAGGACACTCAAGTAGCCTATGGTGAGGCCACATGGCAAAGAACTGAGACCTCCTGCTTATAGCCATATGGGTGAATCATCTTAGAGGTGCATTGTCCAGCTCTGGTCAAGCCTCCAGATGACTGCAGCCCTGGCCAACATCCTGAATGCAATTTCATGAATACTCTGAGCTAGAACCACCCAGCAACCAGGCTGCTCCTGAGCTGCTGGCCCACAGAAACTGTGAGATAAGAGTCTATTGCTTTCAGCCACTACGTTTTGGGGCACTTTGTTATGAAGCAATAGATAACTAATGCAAATACCAAAACGTTTATCTGTAGTATGAACAACATTATTCGCTTAGGATCTTGTACATGTCAATACACCAGAAGCAACCGGGCTTCCTTAGTAAAGCAATAATCCGAAATAGGTATGGAGAAATGAATCCCATGAACTCTGGGGTCCTGGAGAAGGGAGACAGTATCACCATCATTTCTGTGTTTCTCACTGTGTCCTGGAGAAGGGAGACAGTATCGCTATCATTTCTGTATTTCTCACTGTGCCTAGCAAAAGGTCTTATGTCCCTTAGTCGCTAGTAAATGTTCCTTCGCTGGAAGAGAATTACGGTAGTCTAGAATTGTAAGGGAGCCTTGAGTTCGTGGACTTCAAACTTCCTATTTTTAACCTGTAATAAAAATTAGTCCCAGAAATGTGAGGTGACTCTCCCAAGGTCAGGTAACCAATCAGAAGTATACCAGGAGTAGAATTTTGGCCTCCTGGCTCCTAGTTCACCAGCCTTATGCTCTCAATGCATTTTTCTACATTAGAGGATTGTGGGGATGGTTGTGAATGTTTGGGAAGGGTTGCTTAGGAGGAAAGAGTGAAGAGGATACTTTGAAGAGAGGAGAATGTGGAAATCCCTGTGACCCCTCACTTCTCTTCTGTATTTTTCAGCGTCTGTGTAAATTTGAGGGCAGGGCCAGCTCACACAAAACCATTGAATGTTCTGTGCTGTGGAGGACTCACTCCCCACAGGTCTTTCTTTATCTGTGCTTGGCTGTGTCTTCACTTCACCGCAAGGGACTGGGGCAGGGATGGGATGTTGTATGAAAGTCAACCACATATAGGCTGGACATCGGGAAGGGTGGCAGCCTGTGAGGGAGATTTACACATAACTCTGCCACGCCATGATTCCTTTATCTTTGATGATGGCAGTTTCACTCAGTGAAAATACTCTTCTCCTTGGGGAAATATGAGTACAGGTTTCACTTAGTTGGGCTGGGCTTCTCGGGCTAAGGCTGTATGCCAAGTGGTGGTGACCATTTTCTCTGGTTCTCTTGGTGCCTGTTGAACAAGCAAGACTCAGAGACACCAAAAGAGAATGATATCCATATCAAGAGCACAGAGAAGAAACAGACACACTGGGAATGCAGCTGCAGGGAAGCCTGTGGCACTGGGAGAGAGTGGGGTTATGTTGGGGGACAGCAAGGATCTCCTAATCGCCCTCAAACCACTGCTTCTAGTCCATAGTTTGAGCTGTGGTCTCATCCCTGGATACGTGGGAGCTGTGTTCCAAAGACAAGGATTTGGGGGGACAGGTTAGGTGTCATTATTTAACAGTTAGGGGAGGTCATAGTGTGTCTGTGTAGTGAAGGCTGCTACCACTTGCATTCCTAAGTCGATGTGCAGAGGGGAAGAAATGAACTCAGGGACCAGAAGGCCCATCCACAGGCACCTGGGAAATGAACAGCCCCATGGATGTGACAGGAGGTTTTGCTTACAACCGATGCCTTCGGATCCTGGAGCCTAGGTCCAGAAATGGAGGGTGCCTCTGTCTGTCCATCTGCAGTAGCCTGATTCTTGGTCACCCAGGGATTTAGGTAGAGTTTTTATTCATATTTTAGGTCCTATGCCCTCTGAGGTTCTCTAACTTCCAGCCCCCTGCCCCAACCCACAACTTAAATTTCCTGCTGCTCTTCCAGACCTAAACTCCATTCTCTGTCATCTTCAGCTTTGGTGGTAAGGTTGTCTGTCATTTCCTGCCACAGTAGCTGTGGAGATTGAGGAGCACGCTATAATAAGAGAGCCATAAATTCTCAACTCTTACCCCTTCTCCACTGTCATTTTCAAGAGTAAACTCTCCTTGACCTCTGCCTGCTTTTGGATGCTTTCAAGTAACTTTTTTTTTTATACAGCAGGTTCTTATTAGTCATCAATTTTATACACATCAGTGTATACATGTCAATCCCAATCGCCCAATTCAGCATACAACCATCCCCACCCCACCGCGGTTTTCCCCCCTTGGTGTCCATACGTCTGTTCTCTACATCTGTGTCTCAATCAAGTACCTTTAAATATTTGTTTTCTTATATGCTTTTCCAGATTGCATAATTGGTATCTGTGGGATGGTTCACCTGACTTTTTCATTCATTGTATTCTTCTACTGTAACCAGTTCTGGATGATTTTTTAAACCCAAAAGAGAGAGGAAACTTAGGAACTTTGTGAAAGCGTTTTAAAGGAACAGGAAAGCGGGGTGGGGGTGGGTGGGTTTTGGCATACTATAAGTGAAAAATTTCCCCATTAGTACTCCGTTCAGTTGTGACTCCTCAATAAAAGTTACACCAGCACTCACACAGGCCCCCCTAAACACACATACAAGATATATGTAATGCTTACAGTATCGATTTTACATTGCAAATATTGATAGTAACATCCCCAGAGGCACTTTCTCTTTTCCTTCCTATCCCACTTGAATTCGATCAAATGAATTGTGTCCTGGGGAAGCAACAGTGCAAATATGGAATCTGACAGTTACATTTTCCTCTCCATATCCCTCCTGAGGAATGGAGCTGAACCCCTGGAGCTCCAAGGCATGCAGGTCCCCTGGATGCAGAGACAGTACGTGCCTTGGAATGATTTGGAAGGGACAGTGGGACCATCCCTCACGGGGCCACATATTGTCACTGCCCCACGCTGATCATTATCTCTTCCCCACTCCAGGTCAGAGGGAAAAAGGATCTCCTGTCACCATGGTGGTCATGGCAGCTCTGATATTATGACCTCCCCAAAGGAAGGACCAAACTGGGCAATTATTATATTTTGTGGTTGAGAAGAGTGAGGCATTCAGCTGTGCTAAAGAGAAAGAGGGGGCGGCAGTTCCTGTCAACGTCCAGTGGGCCCACCCTGCTCACCCCTGTGCCCACGCCGGCTGTCTGCTCCTTCCAGATCTGTCTGGTCCTGGTTTGCATGCCTGCTCATGCGGTGTCCAGAACTGCATTTCTGATTATGGCTCTGCTCTGTGTTCAAAAGGAGCAGGGCTGTCCACCAGGAGGAAGACAGACCTGGGACCTGGAGGGATTTCTAGAAAGAGGCTGTAACTGGAGCAGGAGAAGAGTGTCAAGAGAGGGAAGGAAGGGGGCTTTCCTCAAGGAAGGAAGTAACAGCCAGGGTGTCAGTCACCTTTCACTCAGCCCCTAGCGGACAACTTGGAGTAAATATATATGTATGTGTGCGTATGTGTGCATGCACACACACATACACAGCTGCAAGTCACCTGTAGCCGCTGTGCGGGCGGGTAGTGGTATGTGTCTGGCTTTTTCAAACAAATATCACAGAAATAGACAAAGTTCTGTCCACTCTTCTCCCTTTTCTCCTTCTCCTCCTTTACTTCTTATTTCCACCGTCTCCTCCTCCTTCCCCTCCCCTCCTCCACCCCCTCCCCTCTCCTCTCCCCCTCCTCCTTCTTCTTTTCTCTCCCTCCCCCCCATCTTCCTCGCTCCCTTCTTTCCTCTCTCCTTTGTTTTTTATTCTTTAATAACAGCTCCAGCACTCCTCTAGCTATGCACTTAGGACCTCATTCCACCTTCACCCTCCTCTTCAGATACCTATATTCAGCTAAGCATTGTAGAGCCCCCTGCATGCCTCCACTTTCCTGTTGTCACCATTTCCCTGGTCGACATGAAGTGTCCTAACTCTGAACCCAGCCTGCGAGATTCCCCCAATCCCCTACATTCTTGAATATAGAAATCAAGAATGAAAAGAAATCCTTGTAAAACTTTCCAGTCCTTTCCACACATCAGTCAAGTCCATTATAGGCCCCTCTAATTTCCCATCACCTTTTGATTTTCACTGTTTGCCTGTCGGTTCTGACCACAGTCATCGTTTTCTCCTCCTGTACTTTAAACCTTTCTCATTAGAGCCATGTAACCTTTTCCCACAGTCAGAGGGAGGGGCACCAGGACCCTTCAGGAAAGTGCATAGGGGATGCCTCTCTCCCATCATGCCCCCTGATGCCCAGGTATGAGCATACTCTTCCTACGGTTTACTTCCAGAGAAGTTCCAAGTACACAGTAAGTGCTCTTATTGCTGCCTGGCACTCCTGCTAGCCAGAGCCCTGACACGTTGGTCGTGAGTCCAGAGAGCCACTCACAGTTTTGCCAGTAACCCAGCTTCTGATTTTGGGGGCGTCATCTCCTCACTCTGGGTGTCCTAGTTTCCCCATCCATTTAGTGATGGGGGCCTCTTAGGCACCTGCAAATTAGTATCATGCTCCCCTTGGTTATTCCTGCATATCATTTCGAGCTACTGCTCAAGGAAAGGAATATTTCCAACGAAAATCTCAGTAATAGACAAGGAGGTGTTTGTCTCTCTCCTTTCTTCCTTTGTTCCTCTTTGTTGCTCTCTCTGTTAATGGCGCCAATCCCCTCTCACCAGTTAGGTGAGAACCTCTCCCATCCTGGCTCACAAGTCCTGTGGAATTCCCCATAAGTTCAAGTGCTCTCTTCCCTGTTCCCACTGTCCCTGCCCTAATTCTCAAAGCACTCGCTATTTACCTGGTCCACATTAAAAGCCAGGAGAGCTGTGTTCTCATCCCAAAAGGGACCGTGTGGCCCTAGGCAGGTTGCTTCCCCTCTCTGGTTCATCTCTTTGTAAAATGAAGGATTTGACCGTCTTGGTCTCCACGTGGAGGCTGACTGAGGTCATAGAGAGAGCTCTGGCATGGTCATCAAGAGCCCTGAATGCTACTCACAGCTCTGCCACTAGCCTAGCATGTGATGTAGCTCCAGTCCCTTCGCACTTCTGAGCCTCAGTTTCCCATCTGAACAGCTGTGACTGACAATTGAGGGCTCCTAGGCTTCTGCAAATAAAGACCTGGGCCCCTAATGTGCCTGTGTCTTTCCAAAATCCATACTCCAAGATGCTGAGCACGTGGAACATTTTCTTAACCTCCAGATTACTCCTTGGAAATGTCTCTAGTATAAAGAGCTTTTTCCCTCATGTTTGATGCTTTATTTTCCCTGATAAGCCTTCAGCTCCCTCTGCCTTGGACCCTGCGGGCCTGTGTTTATGGGCTTTTAATGACAAAAGGCTATCAATTAGTGTAATCAGAGTATTCTCCTCTTTAATCTTGGCCCTCTCCCCACGTTGTCCCCCTCCCACATCAGGGTCCCTCTTATCTTAACTTAGTGAGCAGAGCTCTTGGCTGCATCACCATAGCAACCAGAAGCTAGGGCCAATTAAGCCTTGACTGAGTCATTAGACACCTAAGCTGATTTACAGAGTCCAGAATACTGGATGCAGGAGAGAGGCTGATAGGAAGGACAACAAGGAAAGTCTTAGCTGGAGAGAAGTGGGCAGCTGAGTAGCTGAGGGCTGCAAACCATATCCCACCTCAAGTCCCTGGGGACCATGGGCCCAGGTGTGGACAACATGGCATGTGCCCTCAACCACCAGGCCAGAAGGTGGGGCAACCAGGACCCTGCCCCACACAGAAATGTAATTTTTGATACCTCCCTGCCAACATGCCCCAAACACAGGGATCTGGCTCTGGATTTTTAAATAAAATTCAGAGTAACCGGCAGAGTCAATTACTGAGTTCACCCTGAGTCCTAGTCTTGTGGTGCTTTCCTTATCCTCCAAATACTCTGTGGAAGTTTCTCTAAGGAAAAAGCCTCTTCCTTTTTGGGGCTCCCTTTTCCCAATCAAAGCCCCTGCTGCCCTGGCCTCCTTTTATGGGCCTTTAATCACAAAGGGCTATCAATTAGTGTAATTAGGATATTCACATTACAATTCTTCTTCCCTCCCCCATGAGGCTGGCCACTCCCCTTTCATGTTCCCTTTTTATTTTATCTAGTGAGGAGAGCTCTTGGCAGGATTGCCATAGCAACCAAGCCACCAGGCCTATTAGGCCATTGAGGATCTGGACACTGAGACTCAAAGCCGATTATGGGTCTTGAGACTTGAAGGCAGAGCAAGACTGCTGGTATGAAAATAAAGAGGCTCTTGGCTGGAGAGAAGGGGCAGCTGAGCTCTTCAGGGCTTCAGCCTACCCTCCACCCTTAACTTTATCTTTACCCCCTGAATTCTTTAGGGAAGGAGAAGGAGGGAGGCAGGCGTGAGAGGGGACTGGCCCTATTAAGGATGAAAGTCTGGGTTTGGACATAAGAACTTATGTTCTTTGGCTAACCCTTGCCATGTCCCCAAACTCACACCTGTAGCATGCCTTCCCCATTGGGTATCCTCGTTTCCTACTACGTTACCTGGCACACAGTAGGTACTCGTAGGGCTTGCTGCCCAGCAATCCCACTAGACAGAGCACTACAAGATAGAGCACAATGAGAACACCTTAGAACGTGGGCAAGTGAAGACTCCTAACTCAGTGACTTTTTCTGGGAAATGACACTAATGAAAAACCTATGTCATCTGGTGTGTAAGGCTCCCTGTTCACAGTCTGGCTCCTCTGCCTTTTGGTGATGATGGTGTTAACTGTTTGGTGGATGGAGGGGAGGCAGTGAGGGTGGCATTAGGCTGTTAATCACCAAAGGCCCTAAGAGTATTAGGTCATTGTCACCTGCAAGAAATCCCTCCTCCCTCTCAATAGCCCCCTCTACATTCACAGGTTTCCACTCATTTTCACTGAGGGAGCAAAGCTTCTGGCCGCATCGCCATAGCAACCAGAAGCCAGACAGAGTAGGAGGGTGAGTCAGTCACTTGACACCAAACCTTAGTGTAGTGTCTGTTGGAGAGGGGTTGACTTTGGGGAGGAAAATACATTAACCGTGAGCTGGAGAGAAGTAGGCCACTAGGCTTCTCAGTGATCCGACACACTTCCACCTCATCCTTCATCCTTGTGCCTCCAGGTAAGGAGGGGTATTCAGAGACAGCTTTGTTCCCTGTGGGGGCTAAGGCCTGTGTTTGGACCAGAATATGTGTCCTCTGCCCTAGCCCGCGGTGAGGGTACCAGGCACCAGATCCGCCCCTGTCCCGCCTTGTTACCAAACAAACACACATGAGTGAATATGAGTTCCGCATGTGCATTCCCATGACTGCACCTCCTGTGCCTAGAACAGTGTCAGAAATATGGTAGGGGTCTTTGATGCAAACTCATACACTTCCCCAGTCCACTCACTCCATCTTAGACATCGCAGTTCACATCTTATCCTCCTTCCTCAAACCTCCGTCTACTACTGGAACAGCCACAGTCTGGGTTGATAAGACTGAGAACGTGGAAGGAAAGATCTCACAAAACTTTCTACCTCCCTGCATCTGACACTAGATACTCTGCCTTCCCTCTTGTCACTATGAACGAACCGTCCACACTCTTATCAAAACCCAGCCCTGCAGCTGGGCAGTAGATTCTACCCCTTTTGGGTGAGTAAATGCGTGGCCCCAGCAATGCTCCCAGAGCTCTCACCCACATCACCAATTTGCCCTTCTCAGCTGGATGATTCCCATAAGTACACAAACCTTCCGCAAAGTCCTCCCTCTTAAAAACAAAACAAGAAAGAGAGAAACTGACAAAAACCCCACCTTAACTGCACAACGCGCTCCATCTGCAGCATCATCATCTCTCGATTTGCACTTTACAGAAAAGCTCCTAAAAAGCCATTATTTATTTTTGGTATCTCCATTTCCTCTATTCCCATTTTGTCTTGAACCATCTCAATCGACCTTTTGTTCCCACCAATCCAGTGAACTAGCTCTTCTCAAGGTCCCCAAAGACCTGCACGTTGCTAAATCTAGTGGTCATTTCTCAGTATTGACATTACTTGACTGATCAGTAGTATTTGGCACTGTTGATCACTTCCTCCTCCCTGCAATACTTTCTTCACTTGGTTTACACTGCAGCGGTCCCCAACCTTTTTGGCACCAGGGACCAGTTTCGTGGAAGACAATTTTTCCAGGGACGGTGCGGGGAGGGGAGAGATGGTTCAGGTGGTAATGCGAGTGATGGGGAGCGTCAGATGAAGCTTCACTCGCTCGCTCGCCGCTCACCTCCTACTGTGTGGCCTGGCTCCTAACAGGCCTCGGACCGGTACCGGTCCACGGCCCGGGGGTTGGGGACCTCTGGTTTACAGGACATTCCTGTCCCTTGGTTGGCGTTCTGCCTCAGGTTCTGCTACTTTTCAGTGTCCTGGTGAGTCCTTCTGTGACTCCTTGACCTCTATGCATTCAAGTGCTCTAGGTTTTGATTCTCAGATTTCTTCTCTTCCCTACCTATGCTCACTTCCTGCAGAATCATACATAGTTCCATCACTTTGATCCCACCCACAAATAGAAGAATCACACATTAATATTTCAAGTCCAGTCTTATCCCTGAAATCCAGGCTCATACATTCAACTGCCTACTCAACATTGCCTCTTGGATGTCTAATTTTCATCTCAAATTGGGCCTGGTCCTGATCAGCAGAGTGTAATGAGGAGCCCATAAGCCACTGACAGTGCAGATCCAGAGCTCCACTTCTATAAATTAAATTGAGATTCAAAGCTCATTCCCTACTCAACCTTAGGTTTACCTACCTGGCACCAAGACTGCCCCAGCCTCTCTTCAGACAACTGTCCTAAAGTCCTTGGCTCAGAGCCCAGGCCATTCGTAACCTAAGAGCAACTTTATTTTTGTATATTTACCCTGGCTTGTGAAATAAGCCTTCCATTTATCACAATTTTGGTTTCAAAGTATGTCCATTCTACTTTTCCTTTGTCTTTATTAAATAACGAAATTATCACTTAAAATTATCTCTGTCCTTAGATCCATTTCTTTGTAATACATTCTCATATTAACCTAATTCATATTATAGTTGGTATGAGTATATTTGTGAATGTTTCTTTATGTAACTTCCCACTTGCTGTCATTACAACTGCCTCAAGAGGGACTAAATGTTCTGCTTTTCCAGTTTTATGACTGAGCAGACATTGTGTGTGTTCCTCCAGTATTCATTCTCTCCTCCACCCCAAGCACAGAGAAGCTTAATTCCTGTCTAGGATTTATACATGTGTTATTAGTAGCAATGGGAGATATTGTTACTACTTATCATCTGCTCATGTTGACTTGCATTTTCTGACATTTCTCCCACCAACGTTTTTATAAGAAATTATATCTAAAATGATGTTTAGAGTTTTGATAAATCAAGAGTTCCAACAAAGAGATACTTAAGCAAGTGAGAAATAGATAGTTGTATTCCCTTGCATTGGCTACTGGCTTGAGAACTGACCCTCTCACATCCTGTTGGTATAAATGCAAATTGATATGAACCCCTCTGGGGTTCTCTAGAAAATATGTGCTCCCACCTGAACACTTGGCATATGTTCTGGCCCTGGGGCTATATGTCAAGGAAATGAATGGTTCTAAGGCAATAATTTTTCACAAGAACAAAGTTTTCACTCCCATAGTGTTTACCACAGCCATGACCAACAAAATTATTAAAACACACCAAAAGGTAGAAATGATAGGACACCTATAAAATGTGAGTATACACCTCCATTTAAAAGATAGTAGTAGCATATAAAATTAAATGAAGTGATGTTCAAGCTGTACTGAAGGTGCATAAAATTAGGTACAAATTTATGCTTAGTATGAGTCCATTTTTCCTAATATTTTGTTATGAAACCCATCAAACATCCGGAAATGTCTACCAGGTTGTACAGTGAAAATCCATATGATCGCTACCTAGAGACTACAACATTAGCCGTTTTCTATCCTTCCTTAATCACACATATATCTCTGTGTCCATCCATTATCCATCCAACAATTCATGTTATACACTGGATGCATTTTAAAGTAAGCTGTAAGCAACAGTACTTTCCAACCCTAGATAATTCAGCACCCAAATGATTAACTAGAGTTTAATATTTGTTTATGGTGGTTCCTTTTTTTCTCGTCGAGGGAAAATTTGCACAGAGCAAAATGCACAAATCCTAACTGCACCATTCATTGAATTTTGACAATTGCACACACCTGTGTAACCCAACCCTCTTATCAGTATCTAGAACATTATCCTCACCCCAGATGTGTTCTCATGTCTCCTCCCAATCCATCTGCTCCTCCATCCCTCACAGGCAGACACTCGTCAGCTTTCTGCTTCTGTAGGTTAGTTTTACTATTTCTAGAACTTTTAATAAATGGTATGTCATCTTTTGTGCTTGTCTTTTTCCACTCAGCAAATGGTCTTGAGATTCATACACATTGTTGTGTGCATTGGTATTTTTTCCCCTTTTATTGCTGAGTACTATTACATCATACGGATATCCCAGAGTTGGTTTCGGTGATCTCATTGTCGAAATGTAAAAGGAGAAGTAGAAGCAGAAGGAGGAGGAGGAAAAGAAAAAGAAACCTGTATGTTTGCAAAGAGAAAAGTTTACTGTGATATGTTATATCCACTTATTGACAGCAATTGTCTGTAAATTATGGCATTTATGTGTCACTGGATAAGTTGATCCTCAAAAGCACCTACTCCTCTAGACTGATGTACTTTCCGTTCATAATAGTTCCATCCTTAGTGATGTCTCTTTTTAACTTACACCAAATGGCATCAGTGAATTAAGAATGAACTAAACAGAGTCAGTGAGTTGTTAACAAAATAGTAGTATATCAAATCTTGGAATACTCTGTGACAAGGTATGTGTCAAAAATTCATGTGCATGCGACTCTGGGTGATAGTTTGGGGTTATGTTCAATGTGTATTGAAGGGAGACTGAGGAAGCTCCAGAGGACCTTTACATGGTAGAGAGATTAGGTCTTCAATCATGAGGAACAAATGCAAACATGAAGAAAACCTTAAGCAAGGAAACATTGATGGATTCATAAACCTGATTGATTCGAAACTCTGCTCAATCACCAACTAAAAGAAGCAAGCATGAGAGCATAAATCCTTAATGTTTGCACAGGCTGAGCATGGGAGCAGCATTTGATTGGTATTCCCTGGAGGATTCTGAAATCCCAGGCTCACATATCCAACTGGTTACTGGATGTTTCCAGGTGAATTCCTTACATTTAATACTTGCTTAACATAACTCAGTGTTAATTATAATTCTAATAATTCCTGTGAGACAGTGTTGTAGGAAATCACACTGCTACACAAATATTTCTACAAGTGGAATTTGATGCTCGTAGTATGTTAATGTAAAAAATTAAACATTACTGATAAGTAGTCCTTTATATCATAAGATGAATTATATTAATGCAGGCTGGGAGGAAAATACACATTTCTTCACACTATTTCTTCCTCTGAGTATTACGACACTTGTTATATTTATTAAATGCACTGAGTTATCTAATACTTTAAACATTTTTCTTGTTTACATTTTCATTTCACAAGTACTAGAGTTTGTGTATTAAAATCAGTGAGTAAAGATAAGCAAAAAAGAAGAAAATATAGTTAATCTGAAGAAAAATAAAAACTGCAATCATACAACATCAAGGAAAAACTTTAAAATTGGATATAACTCCTGTGTGTGTGTATTTATGTATGTATGTGTGTATGTACGTGTAAATATACATACACATGTGTGTAAACAACCTATGATATATCATATATAACCTTTTAATAGGAATAGAGCCATTCTCCACATCCTCTTACATTTATTTATCACTATTACCCTTTCCTCAGTCATTTACTCATTCATACTTCTTACAAGTATATTGTATCGAGATTTCTGCTTCTGAGCAGATGGAGGATACTTAATTTTCCCTATTTCTGCCTCCAAGTTCAGCTTAAAAATCCTGGACATTACAATTAAACAATCACAAAAAATTTCTGTAAAGTCAGAAAATAAAGCAGACTGGCAAGGGACCCCAGGACCAATGGAATAACGTCATGGTGAATTCCTTGTGTTTGATTTTTGGCTTATACCTCCCTATTTGGTACTGTTGATACCAGAAACCTGGAAAATTCAGTGAGCACAAACATAAAAATTCCAGATAAAGCCTACTCCCTCTAGTCAAAGTATGAGGAAGTAGCAGCCTCACAAGACAGACAACTTTTAGAAGATAATCACTCTACTCCAGCCCAACACAGAAAAAACCTGCAGTCCCATCACCACCCTCACTAGAACAGACTGAGTGGAGAACCTAGACTTCCACATTTACCAGGCAAGAATGAGGCCCTGTAACCACCCATCATGGATGGTATTAGAGCAGACCCACTGGGGATCAGGAACTTTCATCTCACTGATAAGTAAGAAGACCCCATACCTTTGGTGTCAGTGGTAATCATGTGGGAAGCCTGTCCCACTAGCTCCCCACAGTGATTATGAGGTACTTCCACCCCTCCTCAATGGGGTGGTGTCAGAGGAGACCTAGAGGGGTTTCATGGCTTTCACCAACACTCAGAAGTAATAAGGCTAACTGTTTCCACGGGGTTAGTAGAGGCATATTAGGGAGGTATAATGCGTCATCCTTATAACTCCTTGCCAGGGTGTTATCACCAGAGATGTAGTAGTGAGCTTGAAGTGGAGCTCAAGTGGAGAAGTGAGCTTCCCACCACTGCCCATAAGGCTAAGGATCCTCTCCTCCCCCAGATTTTAGTGGCAGCCAAGTTGGAAATCTGGACTTGTCTCACATATAAGTAAAAAGGCAGCATCCTGCCCTTCCTCCACTGGAGTTGTGACAGAAGAGGCCTGTTAAAAATACAAGATTTAAATAAGATCCATTCTTATAATATAATAACCAAATATTCAGATTTCAATAGAAAATCACATGACATAGAAAAGAACAGGAAGTTCTCACTGTGAAAAAGAAAAAAAATCAACAAATGTCAACACTGAAATGACACAAATGTTAGAATTATCTGACATGAATTTTAAAGCAATAAAAATGCTTCAACAAGCAGTGACAAACATTTTTGAAACAAATGAAAACATAGAAAGATTCAGCAAAGAAATAGAAACTATCATCAAAGAAATAGAAAATATAAAGAAGAGCCAAATGGAAATTTTATAACTAGAAAATGCAATGACCAAAATGAAAAACTCAATGAATGGGCCCCATAGCAGAATGGAATGGACAGAGTATAGAGTTAGTGAACTTGAGGACAACACAACAGAATTCACCCAATCTGGGAAACTGAGAAACCATATACTAAAAAAAAAGCATGAGGAACTTGTGTCAGTATAAAAAAAAATCTAATATTCATGTCCTTAGAATCCTGGGTGGAGAAGATAAAGATAGTGGGCTAAAAATATTTCAAGAAATTATGGCTGCAAATTACCACATTTATTCTAAGACATAAACTTGCTGAGTCAAGAAACTGAGTGAACAATAAACATGGTAAACCCTAAGAAACATGCCATAACAAATCATAATCAAATTTTGAAAACTAAAGACAAAGAAAAAATATCATGAAAGCATCCAGAAGGAATTGAAACATTGTAGGGAAAAGCAATTCATATGACAATGGATTTTTCATCACAAACCATAAAGACCAGAATGTAGTGGCACACAATTTTTCAGTGCTGAAAGCAAAGAACTATAGAACCAGAATTCTATATCTAGTGGGAAAAAAATCCCTCAATAATGGAGGGGAAATCAAGACAGTCTATGAAAAAGGAAAGGAATTTGCCTCTAACAGAGCTACCCTAAAATAATGGCTGCAGGAAGTTTTCTAATAAGAAAGGAAATGATCAAAGAAGGAATCTTGGGACATTATGAAGAAAGAAAAAATAATTTATTTTTAAAAATGGGTAAATATAATATCCTTCTCCTTTTGAGTTTTCTTTTTTTTTTTCTGTGGTACACGGGCCTCTCACTGTTGTGGCCTCTCTCATTGCGGAGCACAGGCTCCGGACGTGCAGGCTCAGCGGCCATGGCTCATGGGCCCAGCCGCTCTGCGGCATGTGGGATCTTCCCGGACGGGGGCACAAACCCGTGTCCCCTGCATCAGCAGGCGGACTCTCAACCACTGTGCCACCAGGGAAGCCCTCCTTTTGAGCTTTCTAAATTATGTTTGAGGTCAAAGCAAAAATTATAACACTGCTTGATGTAGTTCTCAATGTATGTAGTGGAAATATTTACAAAAATCATATTATAACTAGGGAGACTAAAAGAATGTAAAGGGTAAAACAACATTGCAACTATACTTCAATTTTAAAAAAAGAAAAAAATCATGTAAAGGGAAGTGAGTTTTCTGCATTTCATTTAAAGTGGAAAATATTTGACACCAGTAGATTGTGATGTTATATATGTATATGTACTATAATACCTAGAGAAACCACTAAATACGCTATACAGTGAGGTAAATCCAAAAACTTTATAGCTAAATCAAAATGGAATTTGAAAAAATATCCAAGTAACTCAGAGGAGGCTAGGATAAAGAAAACAAATAAAAATCAGGGAGAACAAACAGAAAACAAAAAATAAAAAGGCATACTTACACCTTTTATATAAAAATCGTATTAAATGAAAATGGTCTATATACACCATCTAAAAGACAGCCATTGGCAGAGTGGATTAAAAAAACATCACCCTACTATATGCTATCTGCAAAAAGTCTCATTTCAAATATAATGATACAGAGTATAATGATACTTTGAAAGTAAGATGATGGGAAAAGTTATACAACACACTCATTAATTAACAAAAAGCAGGAGTGGTTATATTAATATCAGGTAAAGGAGATGACGGAGCAAGGAAAATTTTCAAGGGAGAGGGGAAACTTGCATAATAAAATAATAAATCAACCAAGAAGACATATCTATCCTAATGTGTATGTACCAAACAACAGCTGCAAAATGTATGAAGCAAAAACTGATAGAACTGAAAGAAGAAATAGACACATCTCCAGTTATAGTTGATAACCTCAAGACTCCTCCAAGCAATTCATAGAACAGCTAAACAGAAATTCACTAAGGGTATAGAAGAACTCAATGACACTATGAGTCAACAGGATCTCATTGACATTTAGAGAACACTCTTCCTGACAAGAGCAGAATACACACTCTTTTCAAATGCCAACAGAATATATAATGAGATAGACCATGCCCTGGGCCTTATAACAAACCTCAGTAAATTTTCCATGTTGAAATCATACACAGTGTGTTTTCTGAACACAGGAAAGCAAACTAGATATCAACAACAGAAAGAAAACAGGAAATCTCAACACCCAGAAGTTTAAAGTAAGCTTCAAATGAATCCATGATTAAAACCAGAAAATCAGTAGAGAAAAACAATACAATAAACAGCCAATTCTTTAAGAAAATTAATAAATTTGACAAAACTCTAGCAAGAAAAAAAGTAGAAGATGCAAACTACTAATATCAGTAACTAAACAGTGGATATCACTACACACCCTGCAGATGTCAAAAGGATAACAAGGGAATACTATGAACAACTCTAAATACATACATTTTACAACTTAGGAAGAAACAAAAAGCAGAAACTACCACAACTACCTCAGTTTGAGATAAGTACTTTGAATAGCCCTATTGGAGTTAAGGTAAATTGTTAAAAAGATTTCCAAAGAAGAAAACTCCAGGCCTTGATGACATCACTGGAGAATTTTCTAAAATATTTGAATAATAACACCAATTTTACACAGCCACTCCCAGAAAATATAAAAGAGGAGGGACCACTTCTCAATTCCTTCTAACAAACTCAATATTGCCAACATACACCAAATCCCAGCATACAAAGTATAAAAGGAGAATGACACACCAGTATCACTCATGAATATAGATGTAAAAATTCTTTTAAAAAATTGGTGAATAGAATTAAGCTATAATATGTACATACAAAAATTATACACTATGAGTAAGTGGAGTTTATTTCATGGATGTAGGCTTGTTCAATATTTGAAAATCAATGTAGACCACTATATTAACAGGATAAAGAGAAAAATCATATGATCAAATGCAAAAAAAAGCATTTCACAAAATTCGACAGCCATTTATGATAAAAACTGTCATAAAATAAAGAATCCAAGGGAATTTTCCGCAATTTTATTCATATCAGCTTTATTTGTAATGGTGAAAAACTGGAAACAACCCAAATGTTCTCCAGTAGGTGAATGGCTAAACTGTGGTTTTCATACCATGGAATATTACACAGGAGTAAAAAGGGACAAGCTATTGATACCTGCAACAACTTAGATGGATCCCAAAGGCATTATTCTGAATTTAAAAGCTAAGCTCAAAAATTTACATGCTCTATGATTCCATTTTTATAAACTACTTGAGATGACAAAATTATAGAGATGGAAAACAGATCAGTGGTTACCGGGGATAAGGGATGGCAGCAGTGTATGTGGGGTAGAGTGTGGGTGTTGACTATAAAAAGGTAGCAAGAAGGAAATGTTTCTTGGGATGGAATAGTTTTATATCTTGTGTGTGGTGGTAGTTACATGTGATGAAATGACTTAGAACTACACATGTACATTTATATCCATGTCAGTTTCCTGGTTTTGATATTATTCTAGATATATTTAAGTAGTAATCACTGGGGAATATTGGGTGAAAAGTACACAGAATCTCTCTGTACTACCTTTGCAACTTCCTGTGTATCAGTAATTATTTCAAAAGAAAATGTTAAAAAACCCTATTATTCAATTTTTTTCAATTTTCTGTGTCTTTAAAAATTATTCCAGATGTGGCACATATATACAATGAAATATTACTCAGCCATAAAAAGAAACGAAACTGAGTTATTTGTAGTGAGGTGGATGGACCTAGAGTCTGTCATACAGAGTGAAGTAAGTCTGAAAGAGAAAAACAAATACCATATGCTAACTCATATATATGGAATCTAAAAGAAAAGAAAAGGTTCTGAAGAACCTAGGGGCAGGACAGGAATAAAGATGCAGATGTAGATAATGGACTTGAGGACACGGGGAGGGGGAAGGGTAAGTTGGGACGAAGTGAGAGAGTGGCATGGACATATATACACTACCAAATGTAAAATAGCTAGCTAGTGGGAAGCAGCCGCATAGCATAGGGAGATCAGCTCCGTGCTTTGTGGCCACCCAGAAAGGTGGGGTAGGGAGGGTGGGAGAGAGATACAGGAGGGAAGGGATATGGGGATATATGTATACATATAGCTGATTCACTTTGTTATACAGCAGAAACTAACACACCATTGTAAAGCAATTATACTGCAATAAAGATGTTAAAAAATTCTTCTATGGCATAATTTGCAATGCTTGTAGTACCTTAAATTCCCATGAATGATTCCTACTTTCTCAACCCTCTCCATCATTGTTGAGTAAAGGTGATTCAAATTGTTCCCATTTTAAATAGGTGGTGGTGAACAGAACATCATTGTATTTAAATTTGTGCTGATATCCAGAATTACTTATGAGGCAAAGATTTCACAAGATTAAGTGGCACTTTGAAAGTACCTGTATATTTCAGAGCTTTGAATGAAATGTTGCCAAATGGCTTTCATTGAAGTTGCTCCAGTATAGGGTCCCATGGGTAATATGATATAGTGCCCAAGTGAATGCCTCCATTGGGTACCTTTAATTATACTGGGTCTGTGCTCATTTAATTAATTAAAACTACTTGGTTCTTATTGTTTTGTACAGGCTTTAAAATGTTATTACACAAGAGACAGTACTTGGCTGTAGGCAAATAATAAATCAGGATAAGAAGATTAAAAAATCACCAGAATTCCATGCAACATAGAGATGTGACCAAAGTTTGAGAGCATTAATTTCCATTGCATAAATTTTATGTATATATGCCTATTTTTACAAAAATATAATCATACAAAATATTTGCTTTTTATCACAAAATGAGAAATCTTCAGCATTTATGTGCCTTTAAATATTTTTCTGCTCCTTCCTGTACAATGACAGAATTCAATTTAATTAACAAATCTTATTTTCTGTAACTAATTTTTGGTTTTAAAATAATTTCATATTTTAGCCTGATAAATCAATATTACTATGGAATCCATATAGCCACATCTATGTTTATCTGCAGGATTATTTCCTGAGAAAACCTTCAAAAGTGTTATTTTGCTGCCAAAAGACCCTCCACAAAGGGGCTGTTCACATGTATGCTCCCACTCACAGCATAAAAGATTGTCTCCTCAACCAAACCCTCATTTAGAACATTTAAATTCTTTTCCACTTTTAAAAAGAAAGAGGTTGGGTTTCCCTGGTGGCGCAGTGGTTGAGAGTCTGCCTGCCAATGCAGGGGACACGGGTTCGTGCCCCGGTCCGGGAAGATCCCACATGCCGCGGAGCGGCTGGGCTCGTGAGCCATGACTGCTGAGCCTGCGCGTCCGGAGCCTGTGCTCCGCAGCAGAAGATGCCACAGCACTGAGAGGCCCGCGTACCGCAAAAAAAAAAAAAAAAAAAAAAAAAAAAAAGAAGAGGTTATCACAGTGTGCCTTTGGTGTTTTCTTCAATTCATTAGAACAAATATAATTCCAGTGTGGAAAATTAAGAAAATAAACATTAGAATATATTTTAAAAAATAGAAATCAGCTGTAAAAGCACTAACTAAAGATAAATAAGATTATAATGTGGCTGGAGAAATAGTCCTTTTTTATTCCATAGAAATTGAGTCACACTGTTAATATTGTTTCCTAAACGAACTTTCTTGCTTTTAACCATTATTGAATATCATAATTTCTGATGTCTTTATGTCATTCCATTACATAGAAAGACCTTTATTTTCCTTACCAATCAAATATTATTGAAGATTTAGTTGGTGTTTTTAGTGGGTTTTAGCTGGTGTTTTTCCTCATTTAAATTAAGTCTGGGATGATACTTTCAAACCAAATGTAAGCTCACATCCAAGAATGTTTTCTCAAAATCCATTCTTAGAAATGAAACTGTAGGGTACAGGACACAAGCATTTCCTTAAAATTTTTATGTTAATACTTAATGTAGCCCTACATTACCCACTATCACTTTAAACTTCTGTGAGACATGTAACTACTTGCATTTTTTTCCTTCTGCATTCTTCTACATGGGTATTGCAACACTTTAATTTTTTACAGTCATAAGCTGACACCATAGTCTCATTGTTATGGACAGATCCAGCTGCTTTAAACACTGTATTTTATTTATCTTATTTATCTGAATGTTAATTTCTTTTCAAGCAAAATAGACAGAAATCGAAATTCCTCTGCCCTGTAGTAAGCATTTGTATTAGTTTCCTATTGTTGCTGTAGCAAATTATCACAAATTTAGTGGCTTAAAACAACAAAACTTTATTATTTTACAATTTTGGAGGTCAGAAGTCCAAAATCAATCTCATTGCACTAAAGTCAAAATGTCAGTACAGCTAGTTCTCTCTTGAAGCTTTGAAGGGAGGATCCATTTCCCTGTCTTTTCAGCTTCCAGAGGCTGTCGGCATTTCTTGGCTCAGGATTCCCTCCTCACATCACTTCAACCTCTTGCTTCATTTGTCACATCCCCTACTACTAACTCGGATCCTCCTGACACTCTCTTATAAAGACTCTTGTGATAACATTGGGTCCATCTGGATAATCCAGGATAATCTCCCCAATTCAATTTCCTTAATTCAATCAATCTGAAAAGTCCCTTTTGCCATGTAAAGTAACATATTCACAGGTTTCAGGGATCAGAATGTGGTTTCTTTGAGGAAATGTTATTTTGTCTACCACACCACTATTCATCAGTTTGAAAGGAAATATATTTCCATTATTTACACATACATTTTTGCAAGATAATATTGACTCCATTGTTTCATAGCTTGTATTTTGTATTTAACAATATATATTAACCATAATTTGCTTCTTTAATAGTCTCTACTCCATCATTCCCAAATATTTTATACTGTTCCATTAAAAGGAGGGGCTCTAATTATATTAACAAATAAAACCAAAATATTTGCTGTGAGAATTTAGATTGACTTCAACTTTTACCTATTAAAATAGAAGTTGTGTTCTGGTCATGATGCAGGATTTATCCCTCTTTTCCTCTTCTTTTCAAAATCCCATTAAATGACACTAAAGATTTATAAAAGGATTAAACTATAAGAGCACTGAGTGATAAAAGGCAACAGAGATTTGGATAAGTATCTCAAAGACATATATAGAGGAGAAGGCTTCCATGGGGCAGGAGGTATTCTCTTCAGCAGAGCGCAAGAGAGCCTTCAAGCTCAGAAACACATTGTATCTGTGCTGGAAGGGCTGGGGTAGAACAGCTGCACCAGACAGCACATAACTCCATCCTTCCTCCCCAAGAGGGAGAGATTGGCAGCAGAGGCAGCCTTAGAGAGTCTCTCAGAAGGTAATGCCAGCTAAGGATTAACACACAGATACAAGTTATAACGCACATACAAAAACTCACCACCATTAGATACTGAGCAGACCCAACAAAATGCAGAATTTACAACTAAAGAAATAAGCAATAATAGACAAATATGAAAAGAACTGGAAAAGAATAAGACTGCTTAAAATGTTTAAAGAGTTGAAAAGACGACTGGAATCTAAGAAAAGAACAGAGTATTTTTTTAAATAAGGTATATTTGAAAAAGAAACAATTAGAAATTCTAGAAATGAAAAAGGTACACATTGAAATAAAAATCTTAATAAATTGATCATATAGTTGATCAGACTCAAAGGTGAATAGAGAGTTAGAACACAGACAATGTAGGGGCCTTATCTGAATCATCCCTGTGTCTCAGTATCTAATATAACAAGGCCAGCATATACCAGGTATTCAGCAATTGCTGGTTGAACTGAACCGGGTAGGTGACTTTTGGACAAGCCTGACATCCAGGGGGCTCCTCCAGTGTAGGTGAGTCTCAGGGACCAAGACAGTCTTAGGTGGAACTACCTGAGGATTGGGCTGAACTGGGTCTGGCTCCTTGTTGATCGGGTCAGTAGGGTTGCCATTGACCTCAGGGGCCAGTTTGTTCCCTGTCAGAGCTGGTGATCAACTTCTCTTCACTCAGTATGTCCCTGTTAGGAACTTTGAGGATGTTCATGGCCATATTTGTGTGAGGAGATATTATATAAATGGTTAACGGTTTTGCCAAAGTTCCCTCTCCTTACTTCCTCCCTCCTAGGCCTTATACTCTCCCTGACCCTGCCCCCAATCCAGAGAAAGGAGAGCAGTGATGTGTGCACCCATCTCTCCACACCTGGCCTTCATAGCTGGATCTCAGGGTGGTCTCCCTCACTGTCTGGAATAATGAACATCTTCTTCTAGGACAGCATTACTCTTTGTCTTGCAGAAGGAGAGCAATCCAGGCTGGGGCCATTCCAGGGCACCTTATACCCTGCAGCCCTCACCACCAGGGAAGCTTCTCTGAGGTGTGGTTGAGGCTTCAAAACAGAGGGCAGCTTCAGAAGCAATGATCATTCTTGTGTCCTTTCTACATCCTCCTTCTCCTCTATATTTCAAGGGAAGTAGACACTCAGAGGACAGATGCTCTACCCTGGCCAGCCCATGCCAAACCAAGTGCTTTCAGGAGAAAGGCAATTTGAGATAGGCTACTCAGACCATGGGCTTCAGATCCCAAATCCCTTCCTAACCCTGCCTCCTTTTAAGAGAAGTCATCCTCACTGTTTGTTTGGGACTCCTGGAGTGGTATATAGAGCAAGTGATTATCTGTAGGTCACTGAGGACTACTTAAAGAGACCACACATGAGCTCCTAAAAAAGTGTCTTGTGGATAGGTGTCTGCAAAGAATATAAAGAATATATTACCAATGCAGCTAAACCTCAGTAATTCATAACTACCTGGGGCTAATATTTACCTGAAATATTTACTAAAGAAAACAAACACTAGTAAGTCTAAGAACCCAGTAACCATTTGAACTCAGCTACCAAGGTGCTGACAAGTAGCAGTCTTAAAAGCAGTGGTGTAGGTTGGAAATATCAATAGACTAAGATACAATTGGCCTGGGTTATAGTTCTGACATTATCAAATAATAAATGTGTGACCCTGGGCTTTTCTATCAATTTCTTGAAAACAGCTTTGAGAGGTCTAGAAAGAGATGTTGAGTAACTTGCCCAAGTTCACACAGTTAGGAAGTGACAGAGCCAGCATTGTCCAGATCCAGAGTTCATAGCCATTCTGATATACTGTCCCCTCCTTATGCTTAGTGTGTTCGTACAAGGACTAGAACAAAAATGTCTCAGGGAGGAGGGCCTACTCTGGTAATTCTTTTACAGCTTTCTTTGCAACTAGCCTCAAACCCTGCCTGCAGACAATTCCTTAAGACATTTTTGAGTATTCATGGAAGGGGAAGAGAAAGCCTGTTGAGTGAGAAATCTCACGGTATGGAGATACCCTTAGGAAGGGAGGAGGAGACTGTAGGGTCCTTGTCTGAACCTGAAGGGTACTTACAGGCTGCCCTAGATTGTTGGTACCAGAGGGTTTAGGGGCAGCAATCCTGTGGCTGGGAGAATTGGCTTGAAGTCCACATTTGTCAGTCCAGCTCAGCTTTTCCTTGGATTGTATTGCTTATTTGTGACAACTAGTATACAGAAACTGATGAAGAGAAGGGCAGGAAAAGGCTTCTCTAACCATCCATCCTCTCCAAAAGAGGGCGCTCCTGGGCCTCAGCAACTGAACATGAATGTATTTTCAATGTTTTTTTCTCCAGCAATGATCCTAATCATAGATCAAAGGGGACTCTGGATAGCATTGTATATACAGGATGATGCATATACAATACATATCTAACCAACACCCAGTCGGCAAGCCCCACCTTGGCCAAAACTTCAATACTTGGTGGGTATCAATAGCCCAAAGAATCTGCAAATGAACTCAGACTGTACCATTTTACAAACTAATTCACATAGATAAGAAGGGTATTTTGTTCGGTGTTCTAAAGGCTTAATGGAGATTGTACTTCGGAGTAATACATACAACATCCTTTGTAAGTCTTGCTTGCCATACACTCATTTCCACCCCTAAGTGTTTCTCCTAAGGGATGCTAATTCTAATTTGGTACGTGAATAAAGGAGAGTATGCAGGCCTCGCATGACCTTCAAAGGAATGGCTGTAGCCACTAAGATAACTACACCCTTCCCCTTACCATAGGTATACAAGCTTCACCTTTGTTACTTCTGGGAAATTACATGTGGCATGTATGACACAGAGTCTATTTCCCACTTCTGTTTTTGCATCCTGAGCTGGGCAAAGCAAGAGCTCCCCTGGGCAAGGCAAGAGCTCTGTCAGGTCATTGTTCTTTCAGGATGACAAAAAACAAAAATAGTGATATTTGACTCTCCCTGAGTAAAAGCCAGCATATAAGGCTGGAAGCTTGCAGAAGAGAGCAAAGTGGGGAAGATTCTTAGGACAGAGCAGGGAGATTGGACAGAAATGCACATTTCACACCTACATAGCTCTCAGGGAGCCCGAGTAATGGAACAAGGAAGAGCCTGGAGAAATTCCAGCCTCACTTTCATCCTCTTTTGGAGGGCTGTCATCTTGCCCCTCCCAGCCTGGCATACAGCCCTTCCTTATATTTTTTGAGAGTCAACAAATTCGAGTGAGAACACAGCAAAGGCTGAAGGGGGCCTGTGATGCTATGCACTGTAAACAGGGTGAATTGTAGCCAAAAGCAGACTTAAACTCTAATCCCAGCTGTCATTGAATGGCTGTGTGACCTTGGGCACATTACTTAAGCCTCAGTTTCCTATAGTGTCAAATGGGACTATTAAAACGCTTTTTGGAGAACTGGTGAAGCGATTGGAGCTAAAGAAAGTGAAGAATCCAGCATAGTGCTTGGCACATATTTAGTACTAAAAAAGTTGGCAGCTTTACATTATTGTTGGTCCATATGCTACACCTTCCCCTTGGCAAGTTTCTCTCAACTGGTGCCCCCAGAAGAACTGATGTGCCTGAAGATCCAGGAGTCTACCAATCCCCCCCACCAAAAAAAAATCAGAGCAAGAAAAACTTGGCACTTTAATCAGCTTGCCCCTTTCCCCTCCGCCCCACAAGCATGTACAGATTAAAGGTCCAAGGAGGCTGAAGAATGAGAGGCTCTCAGTTTAGCATGGAGGCAGTACCCTATTTCAAGGTTCCAGATTTCAAGTTGGATATTCTCCTGCCTCTCAACTCCACCCCCATCCTATTTTCCAAAACCCCTTTCTCTCCAGTTACTCATTTCCTTGTCACCGGAAATCCCGCCCTTAGCATCAGTTTTCCTCGGAATGCGAAGATAGAGAAGATCTCAGAGACTAGTGGGGCCTATATCTCCCAGGCAACTTCGGAGTGCGCCTGCGCAGTGGCTTCCCCAAGCAAGCAGCTCTAATTTGGCTTCTGCACGGCTGCTGGACTTGGGGGCCAAAAGGGTGTATCTCCCGTCTTTCTGTCCCCTCCCCACAGCGAGACGGTTATGTTGTTCTCTTCCTGAGGCTGACGAAAATGTGAGGAAAGTCCTCTCTCCCATCTTATAGGAGGTGGCAGTTGAGGGTAACCCCTAGTGATTAAACGGATGAAAGGGCAGAAAGCTTGTGGGTGCCAGGAGGTGAGGAAGCATAAAACCTACACCACTGATAGGTAGCCCCCTTCTACCCCCGCCACCTCGCGTTATAGGTGACTTTATGTATAACATCCACCACTGAGCCAAGGCTTCCTTACAGAAATTGTTAGCTGCCTGTTCTCTAGGGAAGGCTTGGAGAGAGCCCTGAGCAGGGTTAGAAGCTGCGAGATCCGGCATCTGAATGAAGAGAACCAAAATGCTAACACTCACCTTAACGGCTTGAGTGCAGAAATAAACAGCGCAGGCAGAGGTAGCCATTCAGAGTTCCTCCGGGTGGATTGTTCTGTCTGACACGAGATCCAAGACCAGCTGGCTTCAGGAGAACCATTGTTGATTCCTAAGACCCACTCTCTGAGGATATGGACCTTTGTTATTGCTGCCACAGGTTTATCTCTCCCACACTTCTCTTGAACTCAACACTGTCTTTCTGAGCTACACTAAATCCCGCGAAGCTGTTTTACATACTGCCCCTGACCTCACGGACTAGTCCTCCCTCCCTCCCTCTCCCCAACCTCAGGTCTTACAATAGAAGTCACTAAAGGTTAACTTGTCCCAGCTCTCCATACCACCTCATCCTCCCCTGCCACCACCCCTGACCACTCCCACACTCACCCTTTGCTTGACACCCCTGCCCCTTCACCGTCCCCTCCCAGAACCCAAAGTTTAGTTGGGAGTTACTCCTGTAAACTCTCATAGCTCTCTGAGCTTACCCCTATTATATGACTTGCCACAGAAATAATTGTTGGTTTACTTCCACAGCCCCTCCCCCTCAATCTCTGGGGCTCAGCTGGGCCTTCCTCACCCTTATATTCCCAGCATAAACACTGTGCTTAGAGCATGGCAGGTACTTAATAAATGTCTGTTGAATAAAAGAGTGCTTAAGCATGGAGCCTAATTCATTATACTTTTATTTTTCACTACACTCTGGAATCACAAAGCAAATACAGGTAAATGCCAATATTAAAAAAATAATAAAACCATAGACACGATGGGAGAACATCAACAGATGAGTGATTTTGTGTTTGTTTTTGTTGTGGGTATGTTATTACTGTTGTTACTTAACTCCTGTACCAGACCATTTTACTGATTATTTCAAACGGTTAAAGAACAACTGTATATTCTCTTCCACATCATAGAAAGATGTAAATATTACCACTACACTTTATGCAGCTATATGAACTTTTATATTGAAACAAGACAGGAATGGCAAATGAACAATTTCATTTATAAACACTGATCATGAATCTAATTCAAGGGTATATTAAAAGGAAGGAAATACTATTAGAAATAGAACACAAATAGCAAGCACAATGTGTACTTTTCACCCCAACCCTGCCCAGCTTCTGATTTGGGGCCCCAGTGCCCATTTCCCCAGGACCCCTTTAATTGATGCCACCCAACTGAAGTGACATACTTCCCCCAGACTTCACATGGGGCCAAAGAAGAACATAGCAGTTGCCTCAGACCTGGCTCTGGCCTCCTCATCTTCAACAGCCTCCCTATATTGCTCTGGCCAGTCCTGTGGTTGCTTTCTGTAGAGCCTGGCCATGTACTCCAAGGCTTTCATTTTGGTGGTTTCAAGGTGAGCTCGAGGACCCCACAGAAGCTCATATTCAACTGGATTAGAATAGGACAGTGGCCTGCATTCCAAGTAGCGCTGTCTCATAAGTTTGCAGGTGATGGCATGCTTTCTCCCTACATCCACACCAAATCTCCGAAGCAAATTCCAGACACTGGCCTCTTTGACACGGTTGCCCATCAGGAAGATCAAACCCAGGATTGGCATCAAATATTCTTGAGTGGGTCTCCCCAGGCTCTCTAGCATCATTTGCTCTTCTTCTGATTCTGGTTGCTGGACAAGGAGGTAAATGTGCTCACTGGTATCAACCTCAATCAGAGAGAACCCATAGAACAGATCAAGGATTAGAGTAGCTCGACTGAGGATATTTGGGAACACGTCCTCAAATTCTTTGCCAGTGTGAGCCAACAGCTCATCCTGATGTATAGGCAGCAACTCCTCTGTGACATTAATGGCCAACTGGACCAAATCATTTGCCTTATCATTCATAGTGTCCTCTGACCAGAACTCCAAGCCAGCAGCCTGGCTTCTTTCTTTGGCCTTGTCAGCTTCCAGGGCTTTATTATATTCTTCTGGCCAGCTCCAGGGTTCTTCATCATGGGCCTCTGCCACAAACTTCAGGGCTTCCATCTTTGTGATTTCCTTGTGGGCTCTAGAGCCCCACAAGAACTCAAATTCGAGGGGATTAGTGCCATACACTGGCCAGTACTCCAAGAACCGCATATCCAAAAAGTCAGTAGTTAGGAGGTTCCTTGTGCTCCCAAAGGGGATGTTGATCCCCTGGGGCTCATCTAACACATCAACCTTTAGCAACAGATCCCAAATGGAGGCCTCTCTTGCTCGGTTACCATTCAGGAGAATGTGGCCTAGGACCAAGGCCAGGAGACCTGCCTTTGGCATGTCCAGGGATTCTGCTATCCGATCAGTGGTCTGGAGACCCCGTTTGCTGATTAGGTTGTAGGTGTCAGCCTGGGGATCAAGAACCCTCAGGTTCAACCCAAAGACCTGGTCCAGATGGGCTGAGGCTCGTCTGAGGATCTCAGGAAACTGATCTGAGTATTCTCTGAGGAACTCTAGCATCTCTGTCTGCTGAATAGACCCCTCGATTTGGCTTTTCATTCGCATGAAATTCACCAAAGCAATCGACCTGTCCTCTAGAGGGTCGTGGACCCTGAGCGCCCCCAAACGTCGGGACTGCTCATCTATCAGCACCTCGAAGTCGTTCGGGTCCTGCGCAGCCTGGGAAGCGCTAGCACCCTGAGAATCGATTGGCGCCTGAAGGCCCTGGGGAGCATCAGGAACTAGCATGGAGGTGGGGGACCCGTAGGCATTAGTAGCCTGCATCTCACCATGGAAGTCGCTGTAATCTACAGTGGTCTCTGCGTTGCGGTGGCATGCATTCTGGCTTACCAGAGACATGGTTCCAGGAGACAGGAACAGGAATGGGGAGGTCAGCGATCCGTCGGAGAGAGGATGGTAGGTGTGTCGGCGGCTCAGCACAAAGCTGAAGCCAGAGACCCAGGAGCTGCGCGGATCAGAAGTGAGAGCTGGTGAGAGGAGCGATCCTCCTACACAAACACCAGCCAGCAATAAACGCAACCCTCAGAGAGCTAGGCTTTGCCGCAGCCTACGCAGGCGCAGTTGCGTTCTGCAACGTGGTGGCCACGCCCCGCTCCCAGTACCCGACTCCGGGCCCCCTACTTCTGCCTGGCCCGAGAGGCTAGTTGAAGTGGTTGTTGCTAGAGTCAAACTTGTCAGAGAAAAGAATTCATGAAAGGGGGTAACAAACAAAGGTAAAGCAAAGAGGGTAAGGGTTGGGGAATGTTCAGTGATGCACCACAAAGGTTTTCTGTGAGGTATAAAGCTAATAGGCAGTAGAGGATTTGGAGAGGAGGAGGATGCTAAGGATGAGAATTATTTCACGGATTCATTAATTCATCCACTCATTCAACATACGTTTCTTGAGTATGTGTCACATGCTAGGCACAGTATTGGGTACTAGAGGTACACCAGAGGACAAACAATGATTATCCCTTTCTGTGTAGAGCTTACATTTTGGGGTAGGTTCAAACAATGGTAATAATAATGGAGCACTTACTATGTACCGGACACTATTTCTGGTATTTTCACTTATCTCATATTAAATCACTTAATCTTAGCTATGAGGTACTACTCTTAATGGTCCGCATTTTACAGATGAGGGAATTGAGTCATAGAGGTGAATTTACCTGTCCAAAGTCAGGCAACAAGTAGAAGAGACCAGGATTTGAATCCAGGTCTGTCAGAATCTCAAGCATAAGTACTTTCTCTCATACCATCTGCCCTTCACAAATGATTAGCCCTGTTTATTTAAGATACTCTTAATTAAAGTAGTTGAAAATATATGCTCTGATGGAGGGACAGTTAACATATGGTACAAACACAGAAGGAACAAGCAATGAATTACAGCTTAGTCTGGGGTGTCTTGGATTGGGGGCACATGCCTCAAGGAAGAATTGAGCTCTAAGTGATGAATAGGATGGGAAGGATTTATAAGGGCATTCTAGGCTGAGGGATCAGCATCAGAAAAGGCTCAGAGGTTTGAAAGTACAAAATAAGTTTGCATAACAGCTGGACACCCAGGGTGGCTAGAGCTAAAGTGCACTAGGTTGGGAGGGAGATGCGGATGAAAATGACGACAGGAATGATTGGATTTCCTGTTTCTTCATTTAGCAGTATGTGAGGACTGGTTGGGGCTCCATAACGTGAGAACAACACCACCAGAATAGGACCTGATTATTTAAGTAGTTCGTCTTGTGTTTGGGGAGGCATAATTCAAATGCTTCAGCAAGGAAAAGGAGTCAGCTGCTTTATTTTCTGGGAGTGCTACCAAAGTAATTGGGCTAAATCCTAGCTCTCAACCATCAGGGTATGCAGTGGAACATTGAGAAGGAGAAAAATTTACATTTTTCTCCACAATTGAAATCCTTCCTTAAATTCTTGATGGTAATGAATACTGTTACATTCAGTTATCCTGTGCCCTAGAATTCCCTCAGAGGGCATTGCCTTCACATGAGGGTCCAGACACTTAACCTCTGACATTTTCTACATTCCAGATGCTTTCTTAAAGTAGCGAAGCAGGCAGTTCAGGACCATGGATTTGGCCAAACTGGAGTAAAAAGATCGATTTTTATACAAGTGAATGTGCATGTTCTACAGGTAGAAATGTTCAGTTTCTGTGCTGATCGTATCTTAGGAGAATCTTGTGGAAAGCAGCAGCATCTTTTGAGCTGCTACAAAGGAGTAATTGAGATCAGACCTGATGGGATCCCTCACCCTGGTCTTTCCTCTTCACCAGAAGCACTCCATGCTCCTTGTCTAGACAGGTGCTTCCCAAGGGCAGATTCAGAGAGGATTTTAAATTCTGCAGTCATTAAAGAAAACAAATGCAATTTCCCCCTGAAATCCAGTTCACATGTTTTTGTAAGTTGAATTTTCTACTACCCCTGCATCTAATAGATAAAAATAGCATTGAATGACAATATCTTACCTCTGAAATGACATGCTGATCCCATTCTACAGCATTCAAATTCTTCGCAAATTGGTCCCTACCTGGCTCTCCATCTTCATCTTTATCCCCCCTGTACATCCTTCCATGAAATCTGTTCCATAGCCACATTGAACTACACTTCTGGTCTCAGCCGTTTCTACTTTACCAGTGTCCAAACTGTTCTAGTTATTGCTAAATGAAAAACGAAGGAGCTGTGCCTGTGGCTGTGACATATGACATGTTTTCCACCCTAAGTATGAAAGTAAAAAGATGGGATCATACTCTCCATTCTGAACTTCTTTTGATAGTTTCTGACCTTCTTTTTGCATTTTAAAAACCTGTGAATATCTTTCCATACAACTGTTTATCTTCAGCATAATTTTAATAAAATATTTTAACTTTGAGTGCTTTTACTGAGATAACATAGACAAAGTACACAAATCATGAATGTAGACTTGATAAATTATGACAGATTTAACACACCTTATGACCATCATGCCAGTCAGGAAACAGAACATTACCAGCATCTCAGAACCTACTATGGCACCCATCCCATCTCTCCCCTCATATTTGTCCCAAGAGGAAGCCCCTATTCTGACTTCTAGCATCACAGATTAGTTTTGATGGTTTCTGAGTTTTGTACAATATCAATGGAATTATACAATATGTACTCATTTGTAGCTCTCTTTTTTCCAATAAAAATCCACTATGTCTTGTTAATTATCTTTGTTGTATATAGCAGTATTTGCTCATTTTCATTATTATATACTTTAACATTGAATGAATGTAGTACAACTTATCCTGTCGACTTCTGGTGGACATTACCTTTTTTCCAGTTTGGAGTTCTTACCAAAAATGCTGCTATGGACCTTCTCGTACCTGTCTTTCTGCTCACAGGTTCGTTTACGTTGGAAATAAATCTATTCATGGAATTCCTGTATTATAAGTGTGTGTGATTTCAGTTTACATAGCTTTTTCCAGAGAGTTTTTGAAATTTTTACTCCAATTTACACTTCCACTAGTAGTGTATGAGAGTTCCTATTACTCTATATTCTTATCTGTAGGCATTCTAGTGTTTTTTTTCATTTTGTGTTTTTTTTTCTTCACTCATATTTAGCTTTTTTTAAAAACTGCTTTTCAAATAAGAGTTGTCATTTGTTTTCCCAGTGGACGTTAAAGGCCAATGGACATTAAAGGCAGAAAGTTAAGAAAATGGGAGATGCTAGAATTTAGCTAGAAGACAGCAGCAAGAAGTGATAGTTGGTAGACACTCAAAGGGAAAGAGATAGAAACACTATTCAAAACTGAAATTAGAACGTAAATACTATAGCTGTGTTAGAGCACTCAGTGCAAGGACAAGAAATCCTCAGTGTACTAATTGTCCTCAAAATTTTCACTGCATATTATAATTTTTAAAGACTTAGCTTTATCAAGAAAAGTTAACTTCTGCTTATGAAAACAAATAAATATATATTACAGAATTATTAACCCAGAAAATACATAGCATTAAAAAAAGTGTTAGTACTCAAAGGAATAATATAATCACATATGTAAAATCTCATTCCTGACAAACTGGTGTTCACCAGAGGGGAAGGGGGATGGGGATTGAGTGAAATAGGTGAAAGGGATTAAGAGATACAAACTTCCAGTTATAAAATAAGTAAGTTACAGGGATGTAATGTATAGCATGGGGATTATAGTCAATAATATTATAATAATTTTGTGTGGTGACAGATGGTAACTAGAATTATTGTGGTGCTCAATTTATAATGTATATAAATGTTGAATCACTATGTTGTACAACTGAAACTAATATAATGTTGTATGTCAACTGTACTTCAATTTAAAAAATTAAAAGGAAAAAATCTCATTCCTGGATAGTGATGTATAGATACAACATTGTGGCAACTGTACCCCAATTTTTTAATAATATGCATTCCTTTATATCTAAAATAGTAATGACCACCCGATTTATTTTTTAAACAATATTATTTTTATTCAGAGTCAAATAACAAGACCTGATTATTGTTATTAAGTTGGCCTGTACAGTTGACCCCCTTCACCCATTTTGCCCAACTCCCAACCCCCTTCTCCTCTGGTAACCACTACGTTGTTCTCTGTATCTATGAGTTTGTTTTAGTTTTATTTTGTTTTTTCATTGGTTTTCTTCATTTTTTTAGATTCCACATATGAGTGAAATTATATGGTATTTGTCTTTCTCTATCTGACTTACTTCACTTAGCATAATATCCTCCAGGTCCACCTATGTTATGGCAAATGGTAGGATTTCATTCCTTTTTATGGCTGAATAGTAGTATTCCAGTGTGTGTGTACCTAAGTTTCTGTGTGTGTGTGTGTGTGTGTGTGTGTGTATCTCACATCTTTAACCATTCATCCATTTATGGACTCTTATGGTATTCCCATTTCTTGGCTATTGTAAATAATACTGAGATGAGCATAGGAGTGCATATATCTTTTTGAATTAGGGTTTTCATATTCTTTAGATAAATATCCAGAAGTGGAACAGCTGGATTTATTTAGCAGTACTATTCTTAATTTTTTGAGGAAACTCCTTATTGTTTTTCACAGTTGTTGAACTAATTTACATTCCCACCAATAGTGTACAAGTGTTCCCTTTTCTCCCCATTCTCACCAATACTTGTTATCACCTGTATGCTTCAGGATAGCCATTTTAACAAGTGTAAAGTAATATATCATTGTGGTTTTGATTTGCATTTCCCTGATGATTAGTGATATTGAGCATTTTTTCATGTGCCTCTTGGTTATTTGGTGTCTTCTTTGGGAAAATGTCTATTTAGTTCCTCTGCCCATTTTTAAAAATCGGACTGGGTTTTTCGTTGTTACTGTTACTGAGCTATATGAGTTCTTTATATACTTTGGATATCAACCCCTTATCTGATACATGGTTTGCAAAAATTTTCTCACATTCTGTATGTTGTCTTTTAATTTTTTAAATTGTTTCTTTTGCTGTACAGAGTCTTTTAAATTTGGTGTAGTCCCATTTGTTTATTTTTGCTTTTATTGTTTGATTTGGTGCCATATCCAAAAAATTATTGCCAAAACCAAAGCCAAGGAAATTCTTCCCTGAATTTTCTTCAAGGAGTTTTATGGTACCAGGTCTTATGTTTAAGTATTTAATCCATTTTGAGTTAACTTTTGTGAGCGATATAATATAAGGGTTGAATTTTCTTGTTCTGCATATGTTTACCCAGTTTTCACAACACCATTTGTTGAAGAGGCTATTCTTTCTCTATTGGGTGTTCTTGGTGCCATTGTCAAATATTAGTTGACCATATATGTGGGGCTTTAATTCTGGGTTCTGTATTGTGTTCCACTGGTCCATGTGTCTACTTTTATGCCAGTGTCATACTGTTTTTATTACTACAGCTTTGTAATAAAGTTTGAAATCAGGAAGTGTGATACATCCAGCTTTCTTCTTTTTCTTTATGATTGCTTTGTTTATTCAGACTCTTTTGAGTTCCATATAAATTTTTGGTTTGCTTTTACTATTTCTGTGAAGAATGCCATTTGTATCTTGATGCAGATTGTATTGAATCTATAGTTGGCTTTGGGTAGTAGGGACATAAAATGTTTTTAAGAGATTATTTTGGATGCTCTCTGGTGAATGGATAGTAGGAAGGAGCAAAAGTAGGTCCAGAGAGACTGTTGGCTATTGGAATAATGCCAGTTAGTGATAATGATGGCTTGGACTTGAATTATGGTATGAGAAGGAAATTTTTTAGATTCTCAACATGTATTAGGATGAATTAAGATTTGGTTGATGTATTATATGTGGAGGAACAAGAAAATTTGGGAAAAATTCAGAGTAAATTTTAAGGTTTTGGCTTAAGCAATTTGGTACATAGGGATGAAGTTACAAGGATCGTGAAGATTGGGAAAGGAACAAGTTTGCTTGGAGGAAATCAAGAGTTCTATTTTGACCATGTCATATTTTAAGTGGCTTATTATTAATTCAAACAGCAGGGTCAAGTAAGCTTTGGGGCCTGTGAATATGGAGATGTATGGGCTAGAGATTGCATTTAAAACCATCAAGCTAGGAAAGATCACTCAGGGGCAAAGTGTAGAATAAGGGAAGAAACAAGGGCTTTAAGACATAACACTGAATGAAGCCTTCCTACATTTAGAGTTTAGGTAGATTACATGACTGTTGTATTCCTGGTGAGAATCATATCTCTCTGATCCCTTCAGCAAAGGATTTCATGTCCACAATGATCTCGGGAACAATTTTTCCTAAGGACAAATGTTGCCCACCTGTCTCTCAGGTGGAGGCAGATAGGTGTTTGCTGGATGTTATAGAGGAGGCTAAGTTTTTAGAATTCAGTTTTCAAAACCTTGATGAGCACTTGGCTCTGTCCCAGCAGTCAGTCAGCGGGGCTCCACTATGTTCCAGGTTCCCCATCCTGTAAGGTCATGGGAATGCATATTTTAAAGACACAGTCCATGTCTTTACAGAACTGAATAAGGTTAAGTGCAAGATGCTGTTGAGACATAGAAGAAGGAGTTCTTAACCATGTCTCTGGGTGTCTGACAATACTTCAAAGAGGAGATGATATTTGTGCATGGTAGGAGCTTTTCTAAGGCAATGTTTCTCCATTTGAAATGCATGGTGGTCCTTGAGATGATTTTAGTTGGTGGTCATACATTGATTTTAATGTGTAAGAGAAATATAGGTAAAGATATAAATAGATACAAACAGGTGCATGCACACATTTATAGCATAATAAACTCACAATTTCTCAAACATTAGTATTGTGCCTGAAAAAGTGTACACATCCCGACTGATTGGTCTCATTTATATTCAAGAACTCAAAATCTCAGATGGGAAGATAACATTGCCCAGTAAGGTTAATATGCTACCCTACTGTTTCTTTCCTATTGCCAAAATTATTCTCCTACCTCAAACCTCCACTATTTCATCCCTTCCCCTTTCTCACAGCAAACTCATGACTGTGATTCACCTGTCGCTTAGAAAATATTCACAGTTAGATGGAAAGTCCATTGCCTTCATCCACCAAAGCTATTAACTTACTGACATCTTTACCCATATGCCTTCCTTTTATAATAGATGACATGTCCCTCTTTCTATTAAAGGCTGACATCTCTTCTTGTGCTATGGATATGACTCCTTCCTCCCCATCCTAAAAAATTATGCTTAAATATTTTCATAATGGTCTAGAGTAAGGATACTATACAATTGATTCAATTCTCAATTGGTAGGTTATTTACAAACCTTACCACTATAAACAGCACAGCAATAAACATTCATATGCATATGAATATGAATATATATATATATTTTTTAGTGGTACTTTTATATGATGTTTCCAAATGTAGGATTTATGGGTTGAAAAGCATTTTTATTTTCAGTTTTGATAGGTATCTGTACATCACTTTCCCAATCAGTTGGTTTTAGCTATTCTAGGGCCTGTGCCTTTCCATGTGAATTTAATTTAATTTATTTTATTTTATTTAAAAAAAATTAATAACACATTTTATTTAGCCAAATATATCCAAAATATTATGATTGCAACATGTAATCAATATAAAAATATTATTATTTTTTAGATGGTGCATTCTCTTATTGGTGCCACTGAAGGTTTAAAACAATATTTTTATTGTGGTAAATACATATGACACAAAATTTATCATTTTAACCATTTTTAATTGAAGCATAGTTGATGTACAATATTATGTAAGTCAGAGGTGTACAATAGAGTGATTCACAATTTTTAAAAGTTATATTCCAAAGTTAAACCATGTTGTAGCATGTACCTGAACCTCGTTCCTTTTTGTGGTTGAGTATATATATATATATATATATATATATATATACATATTCCATTGAATGTATGTGCCACAATTTGTTTATCCAGTCATCTGTTGATGGACACTTTTCTTGTTTCCACCTTTTGAATATTGTGAATAATCCTGCAATGATAATTGACATACAAATATATGTTTGTGTCTGTCTTTTTATTCTTGAGTATATATACCTAAGAGCAGAATTGTTTGGGCACATGGCTTAACTTTTTGAATAACCACCACACTGTCTTACACAGCACCTGCACCATTTTACATGCTCAACAGCAATGTGTGAGTGTCCCAAATTCTCCACATCCTTGCCAACGCTTGCTTGTTTTTTCTTATTATAGACATCCTAGTAAGTATTAAGTGGTATCAAATTGTGATTTTGATTTGCATTTCCCTAATGAATAATGATATTGAGTACCTTTTCATATGCTTACCAACGATTTGCATATCTTCTTTGGAGAAATGCCTATTAAAGTCTAACTTTAAAAAATTATATTCCATTTATAGTTATTATAAAATATTGGCTGTATTCCCTGTATTGTACAATATATCTTTGTAGCTTATTTTACATATAACTGTTTCTACCTCTTAATCCCCTATCCCTATATTGCCCCTCCCCATTCCCTCTTCCCACTGGTAACCACTAGTTTGTTCTCTATACCTGTGAGTCTATTTCTTTTTTGTTATTTTTACTAGTTTCTTTTATTTTTTAGATTCTACATATAAATGATATCACACAGTGTCTTTCTCTGCCTGACTTATTTCACTAAGCATAATACCCTCTACGTCTACCCATATTTTTGCAAATGGTAAAATTTCATTCTTTCTTCTGGTTATTATTCCATTGTATATATATACCACATCTTCTTAATACATTCATCTGTTGATAGGCACTTTGGTGGCTTCCATGTCTTAGCTATTGTAAATAATGCTGCTATGGACATTTGGGTGCATGTATCTTTTCAAATTAGTGTTTTCATTGTCTTTGAATACATACCCAAGAGTGGAATTTCTGAATCATATGGTAGTTCTATTTTTAAATTTCTGAGGAATATCCAGAATGTTTTCCATAGTGGGTACACCAATTTACATTCCCACCAATGGTGTATGAGGGTTCCCTTTTCTCTACATCCTCGCCAACATTTGTTATTGTGTTCTTTCTGATAATAGCCATTTTGAGAGGTAAGGTGCTGTATCATTAATTTTGATTTGCATTTCGCTGATGATTACTGATGTCGAGCATCTTTTCATGTGCCAGCTGGTCATCTATATGTTCTCTTTTGAAAAATGTTTATTCAGGTTTCTGCCCATTTTTAAATTAGGTTGTTTGTTTGATTTTTATATTGAGTTGCATGAACTGTTTATATATTGATATTTTGGATATTAATTATTTATTGGTCATATCATTTGCAAATATTTTCTCCTGTTTATTAGATTGTCTTTTCATTTTGTTTATGGTTTCCTTTGCTGTGCAAAAGCTTTTAAGTTTAAATAGGTCCCATTTGTTTATTTTCTTTTTTTTTTCAAGGATGTTGGTTTTATTTTATTTATTTTTAAAAACATTTTATTGGAGTATAATTGCTTTACAATGGTGTGTTAGCTTCTGCTTTATAACAAAGTGAATCAGGTATACATATACATATATCCCCATATCTCATCCCTCTTGCGTCTCCCTCCCTCGCACCCTCCCTATCCCACCCTTGTAGGTGGTCACAAACACCGAGCTAATCTCCCTGTGCTATGTGGCTGCATCCCACTAGCTCTCTCTTTTACATTTGGTATTGTATATATGTCCATGCTGCTCTCTCACTTTGTCCCAGCTTACCCTTCCCCCTCACCATATCCTCAAGTCCATTCTCTAATACGTCTGCGTCTTTATTACCGTCTTGCCCCTAGGTTCTTCATGACCATTGTGTTTGTTTGTCTTTTAGATTCCATAAAAATGTGTTAACATACGGTATTTGTTTTTCTCTTTCTGACTTACTTCACTCTGTATGACAGAGTCTAGGTCTATCCACCTCACTACAAATAATTCAATTTCATTTCTTTTTATGGCTGAGTAATATTCCATTGTATATATGTGCCACATCTTCTTTATCCATTCATCTGTCGATGGACACTTAGGTTGCTTCCATGTCCTGGCTATTGTAAATAGAGTTGCAATGAACATTGTGATACATGACTCTTTTTGAATTATGGTTTGCTCAGGCTATATGCCCAGTAGTGGGATTGCTGCATCATATGGTAGTTCTATTTTTAATTTTTTAAGGAACCTCCATACTGTTCTCCATAGTGGCTGTATCAAACAATTTACATTCCCACCAACAGTGCAAGAGGGTTCCCTTTTCTCCAAACCTTCTCCAGCATTTATTGTTGGTAGATTTTTTGATGATGGCCTTTCTGACTGGTGTGAGATGATATCTCATTATAGTTTTGAATTGCATTTCTCTAATGATTAATGATGTTGAGCATTCTTTCATGTGTTTGTTGGCAGTCTGTATACTTTCTTTGGAGAAATGTCTATTTAGGATTTCTGCCCATTTTTGGATTGGGTTGTTTGCTTCTTTGATATTGAGCTGCATGAGCTGCTTGTATATTCTAGAGATTAATCATTTGTCAGTTGCATCATTTGAAAATATTTTTCTCCCATAATTAATGTTGTTTTTTCATCTTGTTTTTGGTTTCCTTTGCTGTGCAAAAGCTTTGAAGTTTCATTAGGTCCCCTTTGTTTATTTTTATATTTTCGATTTCTGTAGGAGGTGGGTCAAAAAGGATCTTGCTGTGGTTTATGTCATAGAGTGTTCTGCCGATGTTTTCCTCTAAGAGTTTGATAGTGTCTGGCCTTACATTCAGGTCTTTAATCCATTTTGAGTTTATTTTTGTGTATGGTGTTAGGGAGTGCTCTAATTTTATTCTTCTACATGTAGCTGTCCAGTTTTCTCAGTACCACTTATTGAAGAGGCTGTCTTTTCTCCACTGTATATTCTTGCCACCTTCATCAAAAATAAGGTGACCATATGTGCGTGGGTTTATCTCTGGGTTTTGTATCCTGTTCCATTGATATATATTTCTATTTCTGTGTCACTATCATACTGTCTTCATTGCTGTAGCTTTGTAGTATACTCAGAATGCAGGGAGCCTGATTCCTCCAGCTCTGTTTTTCATTCTCAAGATTGCTTTGGTTATTCGTGGTCTTTTGTGTTTCCATTCAAATTGTGAAATTTTGTTCTAGTTCTGTGAAAAATACTAGTGGTAGTTTGATAGGGATCACATTGAATCTGTAGATTGCTTTGGGAGTATAGTCATTTTCACAATGTTGACACTTCTATCACAAGAACATGGTATATCACTCCATCTATATATTTGTATCATCTTTAATTTCTTTCATCAGTGCCTTATAATTTTCTATATACAGGTGTTTTGTCTCCTTAGGTAGGTTTTTCCTACATATGTTATTCTTTCTCTTACAATGGTAAATGAGAGTGTTTTCTCTTTTTTTAAACATCTTTATTGGGGTATAATTGCTTTACAATGGTGTGTTAGCTTCTGCTTTATAACAAAGTGAGTCAGTTATACATATACATATGTTCCCATATCTCTTCACTCTTGCATCTCCCTCCCTCCCACCCTCCCTATCCCACCCCTCCAGGTGGTCACAAAGCACCGAGCTGATCTCCCTGTGCCATGCAGCTGCTTCCCATGAGCAATCGACCTTACGTTTGTTAGTGTGTATATGTCCATGACTCCCTCTCGCCCTGCCACAGCTCACCCATCCCCCTCCCCATATCCTCAAGTCCGTTCTCCAGTAAGTCTGTGTCTTTATTCCTGTCTTACCCCTGGGTTCTTCATGACAATTGTTTTTTCTTCTTAAATTCCATATATATGTGTTAGCATATGGTATTTGTCTTTTTCTTTCTGACTTACGTCACTCTGTATGACAGACTCTAGGTCTATCCACCTCATTACAAATCGCTCAATTTTGTTTCTTTTTATGGCTGAGTAATATTCCATTGTACATATGTGCCATATCTTCTTTATCCATTCATCCGATGATGGGCACTTAGGTTGTTTCCATCTCTGGGCTATTGTAAATAGAGCTACAACGAACATTTTGGTACATGACTCTTTTTGGATTTTGGTTTTCTCAGGGTATATGCCCAGTAGTGGGATTGCTGGGTCATATGGTAGTTCTATTTGCAGTTTTCTAAGGAACCTCCATACTGTTCTCCATAGTGGCTGAACCAATTCACATTCCCACCAGCAGTGCAAGAGTGTTCCCTTTTCTCAACACCCTCTCCAGCATTTATTGTTTCTAGATTTTTTGATAATGGCCATTCTGACTGGTGTGAGAGGATATCTCAGTGTAGTTTTGATTTGCATTCCTCTAATGATTAATGATGTTGAGCATTCTTTCATGTGTTTGTTGGCAGTCTGTATATCGTCTTTGGAGAAATGTCTATTTAGGTCTTCTGCCCATTTTTGGATTGGGCTGTTTGTTTTTTTGTTATTGACCTGCATGAGCTGCTTGTAAATTCTGCAGATTAATCCTTTGTCAGTTGCTTCATTTGCAAATATTTTCTCCCATTCTGAGGGTTGTCTTTTGGTCTTGCTTATGGTTTCCTTTGTTGTGCAAAAGCTTTGAAGTTTCATTAGGTCCCATTTGTTTATTTTTGTTTTTATTTCCATTACCCTAGGAGGTGGGTCAGAAAGGATCTTGCTGTGATTTATGTCATAGAGTGTTCTGCCTATGTTTTCCTCTAAGAGTTTGATAGTTTCTGGCCTTACATTTAGGTCTTTAACCCATTTTGAGCTTATTTTTGTGTATGGTGTTAGGGAGTGATCTAATCTCATACTTTTACATGTACCTGTCCAGTTTTCCCAGCACCACTTATTGAAGAGTCTGTCCTTTCTTCACTGTACATTCCTGCCACCTTTATCAAAGATAAAGTGACCATATGTGTGTGGGTTTATCTCTGGGCTTTCTACCCTGTTCCATTGATCTATCTTTCTGTTTTTGTGCCAGTACCATACTGTCTTGATTACTGTAGCTTTGTAGTATAGTCTGAAATCAGTGAGCCTGATTCTTCAAGCTACATTTTTGGTTCTCAAGATTGCGTTGGCTATTCCGGGTCTTTTGTGTTTCCATACAAATTGTGAAATTTTTTGCTCTAGTTCTGTGAAAAATGCCAGTGGTAGTTTGATAGGGATTGCATTGAATCTGTAGATTGCTTTGGGTAGTAGAGTCATTTTCACAATGTTGATTCTTCCCATCCAAGAACACGGTATATCTCTCCAACTGTTTGTATCATCTTTAATTTCTTTCAACAGTGTCTTATAATTTTCTGCATACAGGTCTTTTGTCTCCTTAGGTAGGTTTATTCCTAGATATTTTATTCTTTTTGTTGCAATGGTAAATGAGAGTGTTTTCTTGATTTCACTTTCAGATTTTTCATCATTAGTATATAGGAATGCCAGAGATTTCTGTGCATTAATTTTGTATCCTGCTACTTTACCAAATTCATTGATTAGCTCTAGGAGTTTTCTGGTAGCATCTTTAGGATTCTCTATGTATAGTATCATGTCATCTGCAAACAGTGACAGCTTTACTTCTTCTTGTCCGATTTGGATTCCTTTTATTTCCTTTTCTTCTCTGATTGCTGTGGCTAAAACTTCCAAAACTATGTTGAATAAGAGTGGTGAGAGTGGGCAACCTTGTCTTGTTCCTGATCTTAGTGGAAATGCTTTCAGTTTTTCACCATTGTGGATGATGTTGGCTGTGGGCTTGTCATATATGGCCTTTATTATGTTGAGGAAAGTTCCCTCTATGCCTACTTTCTGGAGGGTTTTTATCATAAATGGGTTTTGAATTTCGTCAAAAGCTTTCTCTGCATCTATTGAGATGATCATATGATTTTTCTCCTTCAGTTTGTTAATATGGTTTATCACATTGATAGATTTGCATATATTGAAGAATCCTTGCATTCCTGGAATAAGCCCCACTTGATCATGGTGTATGATCCTTTTAATGTGCTGTTGGATTCTGTTTGCTAGTATTTTGTTGAGGATTTTTTCATCTATGTTCATCAGTGATATTGGCCTGTAGTTTTCTTTCTTTGTGACATCCTTGTCTGGTTTTGGTATCAAGGTGAAGGTGGCCTCGTAGAAGGAATTTGGGAGTGTTCCTCCCTCTGCTATATTTTGGAAGAGTTTGAGAAGGATAGGTGTTATCTCTTCTCTAAATATTTGATAGAATTCGCCTGTGAAGCCATCTGGTCCTGGGGTTTTTTTCGTTGGAATATTTTTTATCACAGTTTCAATTTCAGTGCTTGTGATTGGTCTGTTCATATTTTCTATTTCTTCCTGATTCAGTTTTGGCAGGTTGTGCATTTCTAAGAATTTGTCCATTTTATTGGCATAGAGTTGCTTGTATTAATCTCTCATGATCTTTTTTATTTCTGCAGTGTCTGTTGTTACTTCTCCTTTTTCGTTTCTAATTCTATTGATTTGAGTCTTCTCCCTTTTTTTCTTGATGAGTCTGGCTAGTGGTTTATCTATTATGTTTATCTTCTCAAAGAACCAGCTTTTAATTTTACTTATCTTTGCTATTGGTTCATTCATTTCTTTTTCATTTATTTCTGATCTGATTTTTATGATTTCTTTCCTTCTGCTAGCTTTTGGGGTTTTTTGTTCTTCTTTCTCTAATTGCTTGAGTTGCAACGTTAGGTTGTTTATTTGAGATGTTTCCTGCTTCTTAAGGTGGGCTTGTATTGCTATAAACTTCCTCCTTAGAACTGCTTTTGCTGCATCCCATAGGCTTTGGGTCGTTGTGTCTCCATTGCCATTTGTTCCTAGGTATTTTTTTATTTCCTCTTTGATTTCTTCAGTGATCACTTCATTGTTAAGTAGTGTATTGTTTAGCCTCCATGTGTTTGTATTTTTTACAGATTTTTTCCTGTAATTGATATCTAGTATCATGGCATTGTGGTCAGAAAAGATACTTGATACAATTTCAATTTTCTTAAATTTACCAAGGCTTGATTTGTGACCCAACATATGATCTATCCTGGAGAATGTTCCATGAGCACTTGAGAAAAATGTGTATTCTGTTGTTTTTGGATGGAGTGTCCTATAAATATCAATTAAGTCCATCTTGTTTAATGTATCATTTAAAGCTTGTGTTTCCTTATTGATTTTCATTTTGGATGATCTGTCCATGGGTGAAAGTGGGGTGTTAAAGTCCCCTACTATGAATGTGTTACTGTCGATTTCCCCTTTTATGGCTGTTAGTATTTGCCTTATGTATTGAGGTGCTCCTATGTTGGGTGCATAAAAATTTACAATTGTTATATCTTCTTCTTGGATCGATCCCTTGATCATTATGTAGTGTCCTTCTTTGACTCTTCTAATAGTCCTTATTTTAAAGTCTATTTTTTCTGATATGAGAATTGCTACTCCAGCTTTCTTTTGGTTTCCATTTGCATGGAATATTTTTTTCCATCCCCTCACTTTCAGTCTGTAGGTGTCTCTAGGTCTGAACTGGGTCTCTTGTAGACAGCATATGTAAGGGTCTTGTTTTTGTATCCATTTAGCCAATCTGTGTCTTTTGGTGGGAGCATTTAGTCCATTTACATTTAAGGTGATTATCGATATGTATGTTCCTATTCCCATTTTCTAAATTGTTTTGGGTTCGTTATTATAGGTCTGTTCCTTCTCTTGTGTTTCTTGTCTAGAGAAGCTCCTTTAGTATTTGTTGTAAAGTTGGTTTGGTGGTGCTGAGCTCTCTCAGCTTTTGCTTGTCTGTAAAGGTTTTAGTTTCTCCATCATATCTGAATGAGATCCTTGCTGGGTAGAGTAGTCTTGGTTGCAGGTTTTTCTCCTTCATCTCTTTCAGTATGTCCTGCCACTCCCTTTTGACTTGTAGGGTTTCTGCTGAGAGATCAGCTGTTAACCTTATGGGGATTCCCTTGTGTGTTATTTGTTGTTTTTTCCTTGCTGCTTTTAATATGCTTTCTTTGTGTTTAATTTTTGACTGTTTGATTAATATGTGTCTTGGCATATTTCTGCTTGGATTTATCCTGTATGGGGAGAGTGTTTTCTTAATTTTACTCTCAGATTTTTCATCATTAGTGTATAGGAATGCCAGGGATTTCTGTGCATTAATTTGGTGTCCTGCTACTTTACCAAATTCATTGATTAGCTCTAGTAGTTTTCTGGTAGCATCTTTAGGATTCTCTATGAAGAGTATCATGTGATCTGCAAACAGTGACAACTTTACTTCTTTTTTTCCGATTAGGATTCCTTTTATTTCTTTTTCTTCTCCGATTGCTGTCACTAAAACTTCCAAAACAATGTTGAATTATAGTGGTAACAGTGGGCAACCTTGTCTTGTTCCTGATCTTAGTGGAAATGGTTTCAGTTTTTCACCATTGAGGATGATGTTGACTGTGGGTTTGTCATATATGGCCTTTATTATGTTGAGGAAAGTTCCCTCTATGCCTACTTTCTGGAGGGTTTTTATCATAAATGTGTGTTCAATTTTGGCAAAAGCTTTCTCTGCATCAATTTAGGTGATCATATGGTTTTTCTCCTTCAGTTTGTTAATATGGTGTATCACGTTGATTGATTTGTGTATATTGAAGAATCCTTGCATTCCTGGAATAAACCCGACTTGATTACGGTGCATGATCCTTTTAATGTGCTGTTGGATTCTTTTTGCTAGTATGTTGTTGAGGATTTTTTCATCTATGTTCATCAGTGATATTGGCCTGTAGTTTTCTTTCTTTGTGACGTCTTTTTCTGGTTTTGGTATCAAGGTGATGGTGGCCTCGTACAATTAGTTTGGGAGTGTTCCAACCTCTGCCATATTTTGGAAGAATTTGAGGAGGTTAGGTGATAGCTGTTCTCTTCATATTTGATAGAATTCACCTGTGAAGCCATCTGGTCCTGAGCTTTTGTTTTTGGAAGAATTTTAATCACAGTTTCAATTTCAGTGCTAGTGATTGATGTGTTCATATTTTCTATTTCTTCCTGGTTCAGTCTCGGCAGGTTGTGCCTTTCTAAGAATTTGTCTGATTCTTCCAGGTTGTCCATTTTTTGGGCATATAGTTGCTTATAGTAATCTCTCATGATCACTTGTATTTCTACAGTGTTTGTTGTTACTTCTGTTTTTTTCATTTCTAATTCTACTGACTTGAGTTTTCTCCCTTTTTTTCTTGATGCATCTGGCTAATAGTTTATCAATTTTGTTTATCAACTCAAACAACAAGTTTTAGTTTTATTGATCTTTGCTATCATTTTCTTCATTTCTTTTTTCATTTATTTCTGATCTGATTTTTATGATTTCTTTCCTTTTGCTAACTTGGGGTTTTTTTGTTCTTCTTTCTCTAATTGCTTTAGGTGTAAACTTAGGTTGTTCATTTGAGATGTTTCTTGCTTCTTAAGGTAAGATTGTATTGCTATAAACTTTCCTCTTAGAACTGCTTTTGCTGCATCCTGTAGGTTTTGGGTCATCGTATTTTCATTGTCATTTGTTTCTAGGTATTTTTAAATTTCCTCTTTGATTTCTTCAGTTATCTCTTTGTTATTTAGTAGTGTTTTATTTAGCCTCCATGTGCTTGCATTTTTTACAGTTTTTTTCCTGTAATTGATACCTAGTCTCATAGCGTTGTGGTCAGAAAAGATAGTTAATACAGTTTCAATATTGCTAAATTTACCAAGGCTTGATTTGTGACCCAAGATATGACCTATCCTGGAGAATGTTCCATGAGCACTTGAGAAGAAAGTGTATTCTGTTGTTTTTGCATGGAATGTCCTTTAAATATCAATAGAGTCCATCTTGTTTAATGTATCATTTAAAGCTTGTGTTTCTTTATTTATTTTCCTTTTGGATGATCTGTCCATTGGTGAAAGTGGGGTATTAAAGTCCCCTACTATGATTGTGTTACTGTCGATTTCCCCTTTTATGGCTGTTAGTATTTGCCTTATGTTTTGAGGTGCTCCTATGTTGGGTTCATAAATATTTACAACTGATATATCTTCTTCTTGGATTGATCCCTTGATCATTATATAGTGTCCTTCTTTGTCTCTTGTAATAGTCTTAGTTTTAAAGTCTATTTTGTCTGATATGAGAATTGCTACTCCAGCTTTCTTTTGATTTCCACTTGCATGGAATATCTTTTTCCATCCCCTCACTTTCAGTCTGTATGTTTCCTTCAGTATGAAGTGGGTATCTTGTAGACAGCATATATATGGGTCTTGTTTTTGTATCTATTCAGCCAATCTGTTTCTTTTTGTGGGAGCATTTAGTCCATTTACATTTAAGGTAATTATCGATATGTGTGTTCCTGTTACCATTTTCTTAATTGTTTTGTTATTGTAGGTCTTATCCTTCTCTTGTTTTCCTGCCTAGAGAAGTTCCTTTACCATTTGTTGTAAAGGTGGTTTGGTGGTGCTGAATTCTCTTATGTTTTCTTCTCTGTAAAAGTTTTAATTTCTCCATTGAATCTGAATAGGATCATTGCTTGGTAGAGTAATCTTGGTTGTAGGTTTTTCCCTTTCATCACTTTATATATGTCCTGCCAGTCCCTTCTAGCTTGCAGTGTTTCTGCTTAGAAATCAGCTGCTAACCTTATGGGGATTCCCTTGTATATTATTTATTCCCTTTCCCTTGCTGCTTTTAATACTTTTCCTTTGTATTTAATTTTTGATAGTTTTTTTTTACATCTTTATTGGAGTATAATTGCCTTACAATGTTGTGTTCCTTTCTGCTTTATAACAAAGTGAATCAGTATACATATACATATATTCCCATATCTCTTCACTCTTGCATCTCCCTCCCACCCACCCTCCTTATGCCACCCCTCCAGGTGGTCACAAAGCACAGAGCTGATCTCCCTGTGCTATGCGGCTGCTTCCCACTAGCTATCTAACTTAGGTTTGGTAGTGTATATATGTCCATGCCTCTCTCTCGCTTTGTCACACCTTACACCTCCCCCACCCCATATCCTCAAGTCCATTCTCTAGTAGGTCTGTGTCTTTGTTCCTCTCTTACCACTAGGTTCTTCATGACATTTTCTTCCTTAAGTTCCACACATATGTGTTAGCATGCGGTATTTGTCTCTCTCTTTCTGACTTACTTCACTCTGTATGACAGACTCTAAGTCTATCCACCTCATTACAAATAGCTCAAATTCGTTTCTTTTTATGGCTGAGTAATATTCCATTGTATATATGTGCCACATCTTCTTTATCCATTCATCCGATGATGGACACTTACGTTGTTTCCATTGCTGGGCTATTGTAAATAGAGCTGTAATGAACATTTTGATACATGACTTTTTGAATTATGGTTTCTTCACTGTATATGCCCAGTAGTGGGATTGCTGGGTCATATGGTAGTTCTATTTGTAGTTTTTTAAGGAAATACCATACTGTTCTCCATAGTGGCTGTATCAATTTACATTCCCACCAACATTGCAAGAAGGTTCCCTTTTCTGCACACCCTCTCCAGCATTTATTGTTTCTAGATTTTTTGATGATGGTCATTCTGACTGGTGTGAGATGATATCTAATGGTAGTTTTGATGTGCATTTCTCTAATGATTAATGATGTTGAGCATTCTTTCATGTGATTGTTGGCAGAGAAAAGACCATACTGTCTTGATTACTGTAGCTTTGTAGTATAGTCTGAAATCAGTGAGCCTGATTCTTCAAGCTACATTTTTGGTTTTCAAGATTGCGTTGGCTATTCCAGGTCTTTTGTGTTTCCATACAAATTGTGAAATTTTTTGTTCTAGGTCTGTGAAAAATGCCACTGGTAGTTTGATAGGGATTGCATTGAATCTGTAGATTGCTATAGGTAGTAGAGTCATTTTCACAATGTTGATTCTTCCAATCTAAGAACATGGTATATCTCTCCATCTATTTGTATCATCTTTAATTACTTTCATCAGTGTCTTATAATTTTCTGCATACATGTCTTTTGTCTCCTTAAGTAGGTTTATTCCTAGATATTTTATTCTTTTTGTTGCAGTGGTAAATGGGAGTGTTTTCTTGATTTCACTTTCAGATTTTTCACCATTACTCTATAGGAATGCCAGCGATGTTGGTGCATTAATTTTGTATCCTGCTACTTTACCAAATTCATTGATTAGCTCTAGGAGTTTTCTGGTAGCATCTTTAGGATTCTCTATGTATAGTATCATGTCATCTGCAAACAGTGACAGCTTTACTTCTTCTTTTCCGATTTGTATTCCTTTTATTTCCTTTTCTTCTCTGATTGCTGTGGCTAAAACTTCCAAAACTATGTTGAATAAGAGTGGTGAGAGTGGGCAACCTTGTCTTGTTCCTGATCTTAGTGGAAATGCTTTCAGTTTTTCACCATTGCGGATGATGCTGGCTGTGGGCTTGTCATATATGGCCTTTATTATGTTGAGGAAAGTTCCCTCTATGCCTACTTTCTGCAGGGTTTTTATCATAAATGGGTTTTGAATTTTGTCAAAAGCTTTTTCTGCATCTATTGAGATGATCATATGGTTTTTCTCCTTCAATTTGTTAATATGGTGTATCACGTTGATTGGTTTTCGTGTATTGAAGAATCCTTGCATTCCTGGAATAAACCCCACTTGATCATGGTGTATGATCCTTTTAATGTGCTGTTGGATTGCTTGCTAGTATTTTGTTGAGGATTTTTTCATCTATGTTCATCAGTGTTATTGGCCTGTAGTTTTCTTTCTTTGTGACATCCTTGTCTGGTTTTGGTATTAAGGTGATGGTGGCCTCGTAGAATGATTTTGGGAGTGATCCTTCCTCTGCTATATTTTGGAAGAGTTTGAGAAGGATAGGTGTTAGCTCTTCTCCAAATGTTTGGTAGAATTCGCCTGTGAAGCCATCTGGTCCTGGGCTTTTGTTTATTGGAATATTTTTAATCACAGTTTCAATTTCAGTGCTTGTGATTGGTGTGTTCATATTTTCTATTTCTTCCTGATTCAGTCTTGGCAGTTTGTGCAATTCTAAGAATTTGTCCGTTTCTTCCAGGTTGTTCAGTTTATTGGCATAGAGTTGCTTGTAGTAATTTCTCATGATCTTTTGTATTTCTGCAGTGTCAGTTGTTACTTTTCCTTTTTCATTTCTAACTCTATTGATTTGTGTCTTCTCCCTTTTTTTCTTGATCAGTCTGGCTAATGGTTTATCAGTTTTGTTTTTCTTTTCAAGGAACCAGCTTTTAGTTTTATTGATCTTTGCTATTGGTTCCTTCATTTCTTTTTCATTTATTTCTGATCTGATCTTTATCATTTCTTTCCTTCTGCTAACTTTGGGGGTTTTTTTGTTCTTCTTTCTCTAATTGCTTTAGGTGCAAAGTGATGTTGTTTATTCGAGATGTTTTCTGTTTCTTAAGGTAGGATTGTGTTGCTATAAACTTCCTTGTTAGAACTGCTTCTGCTGCATCCCATTGGTTTTGGGTCGTCGTGTCTCCATTGTCAGTTGTTTCTAGGTATTTTTTGATTTCCTCTTTGATTTCTTCAGTGATCACTTCGTTATTAAGTAGTGTATTGTTTAGCCTCCATGTATGTGTATTTTTTGCAGACCTTTTCCTGTAATTGGTATCTAGTCTCATAGCATTGTGGTCAGAAAAGATACTTGATACAATTTCAATTTTCTTAAATTTACCAAGGCTTGGTTTATGACCCAAGATATGATCTATCCTGGAGAATGTACCATGAACACTTGAGAGAATTATGTATTTTGTTGTAGTTGGATGGAATGTCCTATAAATTTCAATTAGGTCCATCTTGTTTAATGTACCACTTAAAGTTTGTGTTTCCTTATTTATTTTCATTTTGGATGATCTGTCCATTGATGAAATTGAGGTGTTAAAGTCCCCTACTATGAATGTGTTACTGTCGATTTCCCCTTTTACGGCTGTTAGTATTTGCCTTATGTATTGAGGTACTCCTATGTTGGGTGCATAAATATTTCAATTGTTATATCTTCTTTTTGGATCAATCCCTTGATCACTATGTAGTGTCCTTCTTTGTCTGTTCTAATAGTCGTTATTTTAAAGTCTACTTTGGCTGATATGAGAATTGCAACTCCAACTTTCTTTTGGTTTCCATTTGCATGGAATATCTTTTTCCATCCCCTTACTTTCAGTCTGTATGTGTCACTAGGTCTGAAGTGGGTCTCTTAGACAGCATATATATGGTTCTCGTTTTTGTATTTTTTCAGCCAATCTGTGTCTTTTGGTGGTAGCATTTAGTCCATTTACATTTAAGGTAATTATCGATATGTATGTTCCTATTCCCATTTTCTTAATTGTTTTGTGTTTGTTATTGTAGGTCTTTTCCTTCTCTTGTGTTTCTTGCCTAGAGAAGTTTTTATAGCATTTGTTGTAAATCTGGTTTGGTGGTGCTGAACTCTCTCAGCTTTTGCTTGTCTGTAAAGATTTTAATTTTTCCATCAAATCTGAATGAGAGGCTTGCTGGGTAGAGTAATCTTGGTTGCAGGTTTTTCTCCTTCATCACTTTAAATATGTCCTGCCAGTCCCTTCTGGCTTGCAGAGTTTTTGATGAAAGGTCAGCTGTTAACCTTATTGGGATTCCCTTGTGTGTTATTTGTTGTTTTTCCCTTGTTGCTTTTAATATGTTTTCTTTGTATTTCATTTTTGACAGTTTGATTAATATGTGTCTTGGCATATTTCTCCTTGGATTTATCCTGTCTGGGACTCTCCATGCTTCCTGGACTTGATTAACTCTTTCCTTTCCCATATTAAGTAAGTTTTCAACCATAATGTCTTCAAATATTTTCCCAGTATCTTTATTTTTCTCTTCTTCTTCTGGAACCCCTATAATTCGAATGTTGGTGCGTTTAATGTTGTCCCAGAGGTCTCTGAGACTGTCCTCCGTTTTTTTCATTCTTTTTTCTTTATTCTGCTGTGCAGTTGTTATATCCACTATTTTATCTTCCAGGTCACTTATCCGTTCTTCTGCCTCAGTTATTCTGCTAGTGATCCCATCTAGAGTGTTTTTAATTTCATTTATTGTGCTGTTCATTATTGTTTGTTTCATCTTTAGTTCTTCTAGGTACTTGTTAAATGTTTCTTGCATTGTGTCTATTCTATTTCCAAGATTTTGGATCATCTTTACTATCATTATTCTGAATTCTTTATCAGGTAGACTGCCTATTTCCTCTTCATTTGTTAGGTCTGTTGGGTTTCTATCTTGCTCCTTCATCTACTGTGTGTTTCTCTGTCTTCTCATTTTGCTTATCTTACTGTGTTTGTGGTCTTCTTTTTGCAGGCTGCAGGTTCCTAGTTCCCGTTGTTTTTGGTGTCTGTCCCCAGTGGCTAAGGTTAGTTCAGTGGGTTGTGTAGGCTTCGTGGTGGAGAGGACTAGTGCCTGTGTTCTGGTGGATGAGGCTGGATCTTGTCTTTCTGGTGGGTAGGTCCATGTCTGGTTGTGTGTTTGGGGGTGTCTGTGGACTTATGATTTTAGGCAGCCTCTCTGCTAATGGGTGGTGTTGTGTTCCTGTCTTGCTAGTTGTTTGGCATAGGATGTCCAGCACTGTAGCTTGCTGGTCGTTGAGTTAAGGTGGGTGCTAGTGTTGTGATGGAGATCTCTGGGAGATTTTTGCCATTTGATATTATGTGGAACTGGGAATTCTCTTCTGGACCAGTGTCCTGAAGTTGGGTCTCCCACCTCAGAGACACAGCACTGACTTTTGGCTGTAGCACCAAGAGCCTTTCATCCCCACAGCTCAAAATAAAAGGGAGAAAATTAGAAAGAAACAATTAGTAGAAGTAGAAAGAAAGAAGGAAGGAAAGAAAGAAATAAATAAAGAAAGAATAAAATAAAATAAAGATAAAATATAATAAAGTTATTAAAATAAAAAATAATTATTAAGAAAAAAAATTAAAAAAAAAAACTCGACAGATAGAACCCTAGGGTAAATGGTGGAAGCAAAGCTATACAGACAAAATCTCACACAGAAGCATACACATACACACTCTCAAAAAGAGGAAAAGGGGAAAAAATCATAAATTTTGCTCTCAAAGTCCACCTACTCAATTTGGGGTGATTCGTTGTCTATTCATGTATTCCACAGATGCAGGGTACATCAAGCTGATTGTGGGGCTTTAATCCACTGTTCTGAGGCTGCTGGGAGAGATTTCCCTTTCTCTTCTTTGTTCTCACATCTCCCGGGGCTCAGCTTCGGATTTGGCCCTGCATCTGTGTGTAGGTAGCCGGAGGGTGTCTGTTCTTCACTCAGACTGGACGGGGTTAAAGAAGCAGCTGCTTCGAGGACTCTGGCTCACTCAGGCCGTGGGGGAGGGAGGGGCATGGAGGGCGGGGCAAGCCTGCGGCGGCAGAGGCCGGCGTGACATTGCACCAGCCTGAGGCGCGCCGTGCGTTCTCCCGGGGAAGCTGTCCCTGGATCCTGGGACCCTGGTAGTGGCAGGGTGCACAGGCTCCCCGGAAGGGTTGTGTGGATAGTGACCTGTGCTCGCACACAGGCTTCTTGGTGGTGGCAGCAGCAGCCTTAGCATCTCATGCCCGTCTCTGTGGTCCACGCTTTTAGCCGCGGCTCACGCCCATCTCTGGAGCTCCTTTAAGCAGCGCTCTTAATCCCCTCTCCTTGCGCACCAGGAAACAAAGAGGCAAGAAAATGCCTCTTGCCTCTTCGGCTGGTCCAGACTTTACCCGGACTCCCCCCTGGCTAGCCGTCGCGCACTAGCCCCCTGCAGGCTGTGTTCATGCCACCAATCCCTGTCCTCACCCTGCGCTCCAAACAAAGCCTGAGCCTCAGCTCCCAGCCCCGCCCTCCTCGGTGGGTGAGCAGGCAAACCTTTCAGGCTGGTAAGTGCTGTTTGGCACTGATCCTCTGTGCGGGAACCTCTCCACTTTGCCCTCTTCACCCCCGTTGCTGCTCTCCACTCCGTGGCTCCGAAGCTTCCCTGCTGACCACCCCCCATCTCCGTCAGTGAAGGGGCTTCCTCATGTGTGGAAACCTTTCCTCCTTCACAGCTCCCTCCCACTGGTGCAGGTCCCATCCCTATTCTTTTGTCTCTGTTTATTCTTTTTTCTTTTGCCGTACCCAGGTACGTGGGGAGTTTCTTGCCTTTTGGGAGGTCTGAGGTCTAATGCCAGCGTTCAGTAGGTGTTCTGTAGGAATTGTTCCACATATAGATGTATTCCTGGTGTATCTGTGGGGAGGAAGGTGATCTCCGCATCTTACTCTTCCAGCATCTTCCCCTCAAAACACCAATTTTTGATAGTTTGTTTAATATGCATCTTGGTATGTTTATCCTCGGACTTATCCTGTATGGGACTCTCTATGCTTCCTGGAATTAATTGTCTATTTCCTTTCCCATATTAGGGAAATTATCAACTATAATCTCTTCAAATATTTTCTCAGTCCCTTTCTTTTTCTCTTCTTCTTCTGGGACCCCTCTAATTTGAATGTTGCTGTGTTTAATGTTGTCCCAGAAGTCTCTGAGACTGTCCTCAATTCTTTTCATTCTTTTTTCTTTATTCAGCCTTGTGGAAGTCATTTCCACTCTTTTGTCTTCCAGTTCACTTATCTGTTCTTCTGTCTCAGTTTTTCTGCTATTGTTCCCTTCTAGAGAAATTTTAATTTCATTTATTGTGTTGTTCATCAGTGTTTGTTTGCTCTTTAATTCTTCTATGTCCTTGTTAAACTTTTCTTGTATTTTCTCTCTTCTGTTTCCAAGATTTTGTATTATCTTTACTCTCATTACTCTGAATTCTTTTTCAGGTAGACTGCCTATTTCTTCTTCATTTGTTTGGTCTGGTAGGTTTTTACTTTGCTCCTTCATTTGCTGTGTATTCCTCTGTCTTCTCTTTTTGCTTAACTTACTGCATTTGTGGTCACCTTTTCACAGGCTGTAGGTTTGTAATTTCCATTGTTTTTGGTGTCTGCCCCCAATGGGTAAGGTTGGTTCAGTGGGTTGCATAGGTTTCCTGGTAGAAGGGACTGATTCCTGTGTTCTGGTGAATGAGGCTGGATCTTGTCTTTCTGGTGGGCTGGACCACATCTGGTAGTGTTTTTCTGTGTGTCTATGACCTTATTACGATTTTAGGCATCCTCTCTGCTAATGGTTTTTGTTGTGTTTCTCTCTTGCTAGGTGTTTGGCATGGAGTGTCTAGCATTGTAGCTTGCTGTTCGTTGTGTGGAGCTTGGTCTTAGCATTGAGATGGAGATCTCTGGGAGAGTTTTCACCATTTGATATTACGTGGGGCCAGGAGGTGTCTGGTGGACCAATGTTCTGAACTCTGCTCTGCCACCTAAGAGGCTCAGGCCTGACACCTGGCTGGAGCACCAAGACCCTCTCAGCCACATGGCTCAGAATAAAAGGGAGGGGGAAAAAAGAGCAAAAAAAAAAAAAAGAAAGAAAAATAAAATAAATATTTAAAATAAAAAGAAATTATTAAAAATTTTAAAAAATTGAAAGTAATAAAAAAAGAAATAAAGATTAGCCAAACCAATAAACAAATCCACCAATGATAACAAGCACTATAAACTATACTAAAAAAAAAGAAAACGGACAGACTGAACCCTCAGACAAATGGTAAGAGTAAAGCTATACAGACAAAATCACACAAAGAAGCATACACATACACACTTACAAAAAGTCAAAAAGGAAAAAAATATAGATATATATAAAAGGAAGAGAGCAACCAAATCAATAAACAAATATACCAATGATAATAAGCTCTAAGTACTAATCTAAGGTAAACGTTAGCCAGAAACAAATTAGATGCAGAAAGCAAACCCCAAGTCTACATTGCTCCCAAAGTCCACCACCTCAATTTTGGGATAATTTGTTTTCTATTCAGGTGTTCCACAGATGCAGGGTACATCAAGTTGATTGTGGAGATTTAATCCGCTGCTCCTGAGGCTGCTGGGAGAAATTTCAGTTTCTCTTCTTTGTTCACACAGCTCCTGGTGTTCAGCTTTGGATTTGGCCCCACCTTTTTGTGTAGGTCGCCTGAGGCCATCTGTTCTCTGCCCAGACAGGACGGGGTTAAAGTAGCAGCTGATTCAGGGGCTCTGGCTCACTCAGGCCAGGGAGAGAGAGGGGTACACAATGTGGGGCAAGCCTGCAGAGGCAGAGGCCAGTGTGATGTTGCAACAGCCTGAGGAGCACCATGTGTTCTGGGAAAGTTGTCCCTGGATCCTGGAACCCTGGCAGTGGTGGGCTGCATAGGCTTTCAGGAAGGTAGGTGTGGATAGTGACCTGTGCTTTCACGCAGGCTTCTTGGTGGCTGCAACAACAGCCTTAGCATTTCATGCCGGTCTCTGGTGTCTGCGCTGATCACTGCAGTTTGTGCCCTTCTCTGGAGCTCATTTAGGCAGTGCTCTAAATCCCCTCTCCTCACGTACCCCTAAACAATTTTCTCTTACCTCTTAGGCAGTTCCAGACACTTTCTCGGACTCCTTCCCAGCTATCTGTGGCTCACTAACCCCTTTCAGGCTGTGTTCACGCAGCCAACCCCAGTCCTATCTCTGGAGTCTGACCTCCGAAGCCTGAGCCTCAGCTCCTAGCCCCCACCAGCCCCAGCACATGAGTAAACAAGCCTCTCAGGCTGGTGAGTGTTGGTCGGCACTGATCCTCTGTGCGGGAATCTCTCCACTTTGCCCTCTTCACCCCAGTTGCTACTCTCCACTCCCGTTGCTGCTCTCCACTCCGTGGCTCTGAAGCTTCCCTGCTGACCACCCCCCATCTCCGTCAGTGAAGGGGCTTCCTCACGTGTGGAAACCTTTCCTCCTTCACAGCTCCCTCCCAGAGGTGCAGGTCCCATCCCTATTCTTTGTCTCTGTTTTTTCTTTTTTCTTTTCCCCTATCCAGGTACGTGGGGAGTTTCTTGCCTTTTGGGAGGTTTGAGGTCTTCTGCCAGCATTCAATAGGTGTTCTGTAGGAGCTGTTCCACATGTAGATGTATTTGTGGGGAGGAATGTGATCTCCACATCTTACTCCTCTGCCATCTTGAAGGTCTCACACTATGTATTTATATTTAATGTAATTATTGACTATTTTGTGTTAGGTCTGCCATTTTATCATTTATTTCTGTTTCTTTTTTTCTCACTCTCCTTCTATTTTCTTTCATTGCTTTGGGTTATTGGAATATTTAAATGATTCAATTGTATTTTATAGTGTCCTTGAATGGACATCATTTTGTATAATTTTCAGTGGCTTTTCTAAGATTTAAAATATATATACATAATTTATCACAGCCTACTATTATCTGTGTTTAACCACTTTGAGTGATGTATTGAAAGTTTTCTTCCATTTAGATCCTTCTGTTCTCTCCATTTAAAAATTTTAATTGTCTCATATATTTCCTCTATGTTCATTGATCCCCATAACATTATTTTAATTTTTGCTTCAACCCTCAAATATGATTTAAGAAATTCACAAGGAGAAGAACAGGCTCTTATGCTTACTCTATTTTTACCCATTTTGCTGTTCTTCTTACTTTTCTGATGGTCTACTTTTTCTCCTTTTGTTATTTTCTTTTGCTTAAGAACAATAATTTAGTTATTATTTAAGGATAGGTCAGCTAATGGCGAATTCTCTGTTTCCCTCCATACAAGAATGTCATAATTTCTTCTTAATTCTGGAAGAATAGCTTTACCAGCTACACAATTCATGGTTGGCAATAATTTTCTTTCAGCACTTGCAAGATGTGCCACTTCCTTCTGGCCTCAACAGAAATTCACTGTTATTCATTTTTTTCTCCTCTACGTAATGCGTAGTTTCTCTCTACCCGCTTTTAAGATGTTTTCTCTTGGTATTTATTTTTCAGAAGTTTATGATGTGTCATTCCATGGGTTTCTTTTTATTTATATCTTTTGAGGGTTCACTTAGCCATTTTAGTCTGTAGGTTGCCTTATTTGGAAATTTTTTTGAATGCTTTTTCAGACTTACCCACTTCCCCCCCTCCTCATCTGAGACTTTGATGATATACGTGTTCGAACTTTTGTTAATGTCTCACAGAGCAATGAGGACTTGTTCTTTTTTTTTTTCAGTCAACTTTCTCTGTTTATCAGATTGAGTAATTCTATTGCTCTGTCCTTAGGTTTACTGATTCTATCTTCTATCATTGCCATTCTACTATCAAGCCAATCAGCAAATTTTTCTTTTGTTTATTCTATTCATCAATTCCAGAATGTACAGTTGGTCCTTTGTTATAACTTCTATTTTTATATGATACTTTCTAATTTTTTATTTGTTTCAAGAAAATTTGTAATTTATTATTGAAACTTTTTTATGATGACTGCTTTAAAAACCTTGTTCAGAACAGTTGGAACCTCATATATTGCTGGTGTAAATGCAAATGTATGCAGCCACTACAGGAAATATTTTGGAAGTTTATCAAAAAGTGAAATATAAAGTTACTGTGTGATCCACCAATTCCACTCTTATATATACACTGAAAAGTAATGGAAGGATACATTTAAACAAAACTTGTCACATAGCATCATAGTACAAAAGTGGAAACAACACAAATATCCACTAACTGATGAATAGATCAAAAATATTAGCATATCCTTGCAATGGAATATTATTCATCAATAAAAGAAATAAAATACTAATACACACTACAATATGAATGACGCTTGTAAGCATGCTAAGTGAAATAAACCAATTACAAAGTGTGATATATTATATAATTTCATTTATATGAACCGTCCATAATAGGCAAATTTATAAAGACAGAAAATTGATTCCTGGTTTCTTATGTCTGGGGCTTGAATGGGGATGATGGTTGACTTCTCATAGATATAGGTTTCTTTTAGGGATGTGTAATTTTCTAAAATTAGATTGTGTTGTTATAAAGCAGAAACTAACACACCATTGTAAAGCAATTATACTCCAATCAAGATGTTAAAAAAATTTTTAAATAAAATTAGATTGTGCTTATGGTTGCACAACCCTATGGATATACTAAAGAACACTGAACTGCCTACTTTAAATGGGTGAATTGTATGTTATGTGAATTATATCTCAATAAATCTGTCTATAAAAATCCTTCTCAGATCATTCCAATATCTGATTGATATTGCTATTGACATGAGTTGATTATCTTTTCTCATTCAAGTTGTTACTTAGTTTTTTCTAGGGCTGCCATAATAAAGAACCACAAATTGGGTGGCTTAAACAGAAATTGATTGTCTCAGAGTTCTGTTGTCTAGATAACCAAAATTAAGGTACTGCCAGGGTTGGTTTCTTCCGAGTACTGTGAGAAAAATCTGTTCCATGCCTCTCACCTAGCTTCAGGTGGTTTTGTATATAGTTCTGGCCTTCTTTTGTGGGCTGTAGTTTTCTGAGCCTTTGCAATGATATTGTAGTCTACTTCATTCTTCTGGTTCTGCTTTATCTCTGCTGTATCCATGCTAGTGCCACCTGTGAGTATGAAACTTTTTTCCTCTGGGCCACTGGTGCTATTAGGGGAGGAATAGAGGATACCAACCCACTGGACAGAAAGCACTTTCGTTGGACAATTTTTCAGCCACTCAATGTGAGTGAGCTCCCCACTCTATCTCTACTAGTAGCACCAGGTAATGGAAGCACCTATCTATACAACTTTCTTCCACTGACTGGAGGATCAAGAGTCACAGGATCTGGGTAAGCAGAGGTTCAGGAGACCATCTACCTGATGCACCTCTACCACTGGACAGAGAACCAGGATTCAGTGGACGAGGTTGTCTTCTGCTATTATGTGAAACTCTGGGAGACATTTGGCTTTGATTCTATTCTGCCACTTCACTGAAGATCAGGAGCTGCTGGGTCTGGGTGGTCCTCTGTCACACTGGATGGAGGGTTGGGAGACACCCAGCCTATTGACAACCTTGGTGATAACAGAGGGACCTGTCCACTGCTGATGTGCTTGACACATTAGTTAGCTGGCTTTCCTGGTTGCTCTGTTGCTGCTGATTCAAGAATATTCGTCCATTACTGCCAGTGGACATAGTTGGAGAAAGGTATGGTTTTCACTGCCACAGGTAGATTGTCTTACTTCTACTGACCAATAAATGGGTTGTACCCTCTTCCTGTTCTTCTGGCACTGCTTCTGGGGGCAGACTGGGTTGGATGTATTGACCCCATGGGCTTTTCTAATGCTGCTACTGGGGGCAGATCCAGCTGTCTATAATGGTTTTTAATATACACCTCTTCTAATATACACAAAAAACTCATCTATGAGACTTATGTTTCTGGCCAAAGTGGAGTACTAGTGACCAGATTTACTTTCCTTCCTGAAACAACTTTTTAAAAACAGACAAAATATATGAAACTATCATTTAAAAAATCATGCAGTGAAATACAGTGATACCTGAGAATCATGAAGGAAAAAAATTGATCTTTATAATTGTCTCAGCTTATTTCCTTGAGAGTTTCCAAGTCTCAGTGTAGTAATGGGAAATCCAGGTGTGCCTTAGGGACTCACAGAGTTGAAGAAATGAAGCCGAGAGTCAGGGGAAACCTAAGGTAAATAGAGTTTGCAGGACAAAGTAAAGAAGACAAGGCAGCTATGTGCACAGAGAGAATAATAGAGAGCAACAGAGAGTTCCACTCAAGTATGCAGTAGAGTGCTGATCAAGGCTTGCATGTGAAGAAAGTACCTAAAAGCAGGAAAAAGAACCACATGATAAAATCTAAGGGAAGAGCACTCACTCAGAAATAGGGCCTCTTCCAATCATCTAGTGGGAAAACCTTATAAGTCCTGGGATAGTAGGTAAAGTACACAGAAGGGTCTTGTCTCAATAGTGGGGAATAATTATCCCTGGACTAAAGGGGATAACCCAGGGGACATGGGTTCAATCCCTGGTCCGGGAGGATCCCACATGCCACAGAGCAACTAAGCCCATACACCACAATTACTGAGCCTGCACTCTAGAGCTGGTGAGCCACGACTACTGAAGCCTGCAAGCCTAGAGCCCCTGCTCTGTAAGAGAAGCCACTGCAATGAGGGGCCTGCACACCACAACGAAGAGTAGCCCCCACTTGCTGCAACTAGAGAAAGCCCACCCACACACAGTAACAAAGACCCAACACAGCCAAAAATAAATACAAATTAAAATTTAAAAAAAAAATAAAAAGGGCAGACTACTGACCTGAGAAAAACACAACTAGATAATTACATACCTAGAATAGATGTCACTGAATGCCATATAAGCTATAAGATTAAACTAGAAATATTTGGCCAACTGCTAAAGGCTAATTGTGAATTAGCCTGTGAGCATGAAGCCCCTGGGGGACCTCAAGCATAAGTGGGTTCTCACCCCTTTGCAGGCCTTTTTTCTCCCAGAAACCCCACAGATAAGACGGAAGAGGATCCTAAGAAAACTCTCCCATGTTTCTGGCTGGAGGGAAAAAAAGCAACAGCTTCTGCCAAAATCAACCTAGACCAACATCCTCCTCCCCTCCATCTGCATTACAGAGCAAATACTTTATCTTCAGGGTAATGCACTAGTGGAAACCCATTCCACATTGAGTGAGGGGAATGGAGACCACCACCAAAATTGCACCCGTATTTGTCTCCCTAGAGGCTTCTACATTTGGAGAAGGGATAGGGGTACCTGTGAATAACATAACTCAAAACCCAGGTTCAAAATACTTGCCTAAAACTGAGACTTATAAAGAATATCAGAGAATGGCCCCTTTACCCACCTTCTTCTCACCAGGTTAACAAACCTTGAGTAAACATTATAGTGGAGTACAGCTGGAAGAATCGCAAGAGACAGATTATGAGGAGCAAAATAAAACAAAAAGATCTAAAGCCAAGAAGAGAGACAAAAACGAGGTATCACTAGAGGATTCTGAAATCTCTGGTGCTCTTAGCAACAGCAAAATCCGACTCTGATAACCATAGCAACAAATTCCAACTCTGGTAACCATAGCAACTAAGCAAATTTCAAACCTAGTCCAACTCCTGACTAGATCAACACAAGCGTCCACATTAAAGGCCCAGCAGAAGGAAAAGCATGCTAATCTTGAAGTATAAAAAATTTATCTCAGTATCTACTATTCTATACATGTTCCTCTTTCAACAACAAAAATTGTGGCATAACAAAAAGCATGAAAAAACGCAGATTAAAGAGACAAAGAAATCATCTGAAACAGACTCAGATATGACATGGCTGTTAGAATGATCAGAAAAGAAATTTAAAACAACTATGATGAATATATTTTTGTTTGTTTTTTTCTTTCTCCGTGATCTTTATTTAAAGTTTGTCTCTTATTTTTTGTTTTATTAATCCAGTCTTAAATCTTTTTAATTGAGATATAATTGATTTATAACATTATATTACTTTCAGATGTACAACTTAATGATTTTATATTTGTACATATTGCAAAATGATCACCACAGTAAGTCTAGTAAACATCTAATGCCCCACATGGTTATAGATATTTTCCTTGTGATGAGAACTTTTAAGATCTACTCTCTTAGCAACTTTCAAATATACAATACAGTGTTATTAACTATAGTCACCAAGCTGTACATTACATCTCCATGACTTAGTTTTTTAAATTAATTTTTATTGGAGTATGGTTGCTTTACAATGTTGTTAGCCTCCACTGCACAACAAAATGTATCAGCCATACACATACAGATATCCCCTCCCTTTTGGACTTCCCTCCCCCTTAGTTTACCACAGTGCACTAGGTGAGTTCCCTGTGCTATACAGCATGTTCCCATCAGTTGTCCATTTTATACAGAGTATCAATAATGTATATGTGTCAATCCCAGCCTCCCAATTCCTCTCACCCCACCCCTTTCCCCCTTGGTATCCATACATTTGTTCTCTATGTTTGTGTCTGTATTTCTGCTTTGCATCTTTATCATTTTTCTAGATTCCACATATATGCGTTATTATACGATACTTGCTTTTCTCTTTCTGAATTACTTCACTCTGTATGACACTGTCTAGGTCCATCTGTGTCTCTACAAATGACCCAATTTCGTTCCTTTTTATGGACGAGTAATATTCCATTGTATATATGTACCACATCTTCTTTATCCATTCCTCTGTCGATGGATATGATTAACATGTTTAAGCACTGTTTCTCAAAGTGGGGAAACTTTGTTCACAGGGAACATTTGGTAATGTCTAGAGATATTTATCATTGCCATAGTATGTGCTACTAGCATCTACTGGGTAGAAGCTTTCTATAGCCTTTTGATTAGGTCTCAGTCTATTAGTGAGCCTATGCTTCCAGAATGTGAACTTCACAAGTGTTTCTCACAATTTTCTCCCCCCATTAGGAAGGGCAGGATGGCTAGAGTAGACTGGAGCTGTTTTTTCCTTCTCCCACATGGAAGGCTAGAGCCATCTGGAGTTGAGTATTTCTCTCCCCCAGGTTAGTTTGACTCTGATAATACCCAGCAAGTTAGGCTCTAGTTTTTCCTGAGGGCATGCCTTGTTAAGAGCAGAGTGCTCCTGTGTATTTCACAATGTTTCCTTTTCTTCCCCCTGCTGGAATCACAATGGGATATTTCTTTAATATTTACTGTTGGAACCTGGTCGAGCTCTTGAAAATAAATCTCACAATATTGTTGGGGAGTCCCGCTATGACTGGGTCCTCCTAGAGTTTTTGACTCTCACGTTTGTTTTCACTGAGCCTCCAGAAATTCACCAATTACATTTCCCACCTCAGCACTGGTTCCCATGGCAGTTTCTGCTTGTGAGTCTCTGCTCTGGTAAACCACGACTCCGTGTATCTATCTGTTTCTCCAATCTTGCAGGCAATGGTTTGCCCTGTGTCCTCCCTTCTCTTATGGATCCAAGAAGAGTTTAAATTTTTATTTGTTGTTAGGACATAGTGGCAATTTCCAAACTTCTTACATATAGAACTGGAAACAGAAATCTCTAATTCTATGTCATTTGATTGGGAGTTTAATTTATTTACATTTAATATAATTACTCCTCAGAAAGCACTTAGTATTGCCATTTTGTTAGTTTTTTTCTGTGTCTTATATCGTTTTTGTTTCCTCCCTTACTGCTTTCATTTGTGTTTAGTTAATTTTTTGCAATGACACATTTTGATTACCTTTAATTTCCTTTTGTGTATATTCTACAGATATTTTCTTTGTGGTTAACATGGAGGTTACATAAAATATCCTAAAATTATAACAATCAATTTTGAACTGATACCAACTTAACTTCAACCACATGCAAAAATCTATTCCAACACTGCTCACCCTCAGCCACTTTTTGTTATTGATGTTACAAATTATATCTTTATTGTGGACCCATAAACATAGATTTATAGTTTTATACTTTTGTCTTTTAAATACTATAAAAGAATTAAAAGTGTAGTTGTGAAAATTGTCAGTTATATAGGATTTTATATTCATTCATATATTTACCTTTTCTGGATAATTTTATGTTTTCATATGACTTTGAGTTATTATCTAATGTCCTTTCCTATCAAATTAGAATCCCTTTATCATTTCACAGAGGGCAGTTCTTGTGGTAATAAACTCCCTCCGCTTTTGTTTCTCTTGGAATGTCTTAATTCTTCATTTTTTTTTTTTTTTTAATTCTTCATTTTTGAAGGACAGTTTTCCTGAATATAGTATTCTTGGTTGACAGGTTTTTGTTCTTTAAAGACTTTAAATATACCATCCTACTTCCTCCTGGGCTTCAAGTTTTCTCATGAAAAATCTGTTTATAATTTTATTGAGGTTCCCTTTATGTGATGAGTAATTTTTCTCTTCTTGCTTTCAAAATCCTGTTTCTTGACAATTTGATTATATTGTACTTGTAGATTCATGTCTTTCCTCAAACTTTGGAAGTATTCTGCCATCATTTCTTCAAATAATCTACTTCTTTCACTCCTCTTGCTTTTTTTCTTCTGAGATGTGCACAGGGCTTATATTGGTCAACTTATGGTCTCCATAAATCCCTCAGGATCTGTTCTCTTTTCTTAATTCTTTTTTTTCTTTTTGTCCATTAGACTTGATAATTTCAATTGACTTACCTTCAAGTTTACTCCCTCTTCTACCTGTTCAACTCTCTAGTGAATTTTTCAATTCAGTTCTTATATTTTGCAGCTCCAGTATTTGTTTCTTCTTATAATTCCTATCTCTTTTAAAGTGTTCTCATTTTGTTCATATATAATTTTTCTGATTTCATTTCATTGTCTATTTGTATTCTCCTTTAGGTCACTGAGTGTAATTGTCAAACTTGCTAAGAGAATAGAATTTAATTATTCAAATCACTAGAAAATGGTAAATATGTAATATAATAGCAGTGTTAATTATTGCTACAATGGCAATCATATTACAATATATAAATGCATCAAATTAACATGTTGTACACCTTAAATGTGCACAATGTTATACTTCAAATATATTTCAATTCAAAAACAGTTGTCTTAAAGTCTTTGTCAAGTATATCAGAAGCCTCTGGATTTGTTGTGTGGTGATATCTCATTCTGGCTTTAACTTACATTTCCCTAATGACCAATGATGCTAAGCATATTGTTCTTATTTATGCTACATATAACTTTGGGGGGCTAGTTATCTCTTCAGATATTTTCCTGGTTTTTATTGGGTTGCAAATATCTCCCAGTTTATGCCTGTCTTCTCATGGTCTTCACAATACAATTCAAAAATCAGATGTACACTTTATCATTTTTCTCTTTTATCGATCACATGATCATCCTTTTTTCATATCTAAGAGATATTTGCCCAATCCAAAGTGACACAGATTTTCTGTTTTCTTCTAGATGTTTTATGATTTTAGTTTTCACATTTAGGTCTGTAATCCATGTTGAGTTGTTTTTTATATATGGTAAGAGGTGTGGATTGAAATTCCTTTTTTTTTTTTTTTTTCGGTATATGGATATCTAGTTATTCCAGAATCATTTCTGGAAAACATGATCCTTTATCTACTGAATTGTGTTTGCACATTTATCAAAAATTAATTATCTATCATATATATATCTATATATATGTGCCTATTTATGTTCCATTAATTTGTCTACCTTCATGCTAATACGACAATGACTTTATTACTAGAAATGTACAATAAGTTTTGAAATTAGGTAGTTTTAGTCCTCCAAATTTCTTCTTCTAGTTCAAATCTGCTTGGTTATTCTGTATTTTATGCATTTACAAATGAATTATGGAATCAGTCTGTCATTTTCTAAGGAAAGACTACTTGGATGTAATTGGGACTGAGATGACAATATTGAATCTTCTGGCCCAGGAACTTTGTGTATATCTCCATTCATTTTTGATCTTTTAAAATTTCTTTCAACAAATTTCTGTGTCCTACAAATCAATGTACAGGGTTACTTCTTTTGTCAGATTTACCCCCTAAGTATTCATATTTCTAATACTACTGTTAATGTTAGTGTGTTCAGTTATTCCTTGCTGATATATGGAAATTCAGTTGTTTTTATATTGATTTGATATCCTTCAAACTTGATAATTCATTTATTATCCCTTGTTGCCTTTATGCATATTCCATAGAATTTTCTACATAGACACTGATGGCATTTGTAACTTAGGAGAGTTTTATTTCTTCCTTTCCATTCTGGATGTGTTTTATTTCTTTTTACTGTTATATTGCATGAGTTCGCACCACCAGTACAATATTGAATACAAATGGTGAGAGAGAGCATCTTTGTCTAGTTTATATTTCAGGGTGGAAACATTCACCATTAAGTATCATGGTACCTGTAGGTTATTATAGAGGCCCCTTATCAAATTGAGGAAGTTACTTTCTATTCCTAGTCTGTTGAGAGTTTTATCAGAGATGGATATTATCAAATGATTTTTCTTCTTCTATTGATCTGGTCTCATATTTCTTAATTTTAAATGATTAATTACATTAATTTTGTACATTAAACCCATTTTGCAATAAACCCTGTTTAGTTATCATATGTTTATTATTCATTTTGCATATTGTTGGATTCATTTTGCTAAAATTTTATTTATAATTTTTGCATCTATGTTCATGACAGATATTGGTCTCAGTTTTCTAGTAATGCTATCTGGTTTTGAATATTAGGACAATTTGGGTCTCAGAATGATTTAGGAAATATATTTTTCCTCTTCAATTTTTTAGATTTTGGGTTATTTTTGAATCATTTTTAATTAAATGTTTGGTATGATTTACCAGTGATGCCAAGCGGGCTAGGAGTTCTTTTGTGGGAAGACTTTTATTTGTACATTCAATATTTTTCTTAGATATAGTGCTATTCAGGTTACGTATTTCTTGTTGGGAGATTTGGGTAGTTTGTGTCTTTCAGGGAAATTGTCCCTTTCATCTAAGTTGTTGAATTTATGGGTATAAAGTTGTTTATAATACTTCCTTATTATTGATTTAATATCTGTAGAATCTGCAGTGGTAACATTTCTCCTCCTCTCTCATTTTTTCTAATCAGTCTGCCTGATTTATCAGTTTTACTTAGAGATTCATCAATTTTGTTGATCTTCTCAAAGAAATAATTTTTGTTTCTTTATTTATCATTTTTGGTTTTTAATTTTATTGTCTTCTGCTCTGATGTTTATTATTTCAATTTTTCTGTATACTTTGCAGTTTATTGGCTCTTTCTTTTCTAGCTTCATAAAGTAGAGGCTGAGACCATTTGATTCAGACATGTCATCTTTCTAATATAGATGTTTAGTGCCATAAATTTTCCTCTAAGTACTGCCTTAGCGGCCTCCCACAAATTTTGATATGTTTTATTTTTATTTCTTTCAGTTCAAAATACTTTATAATTTCATTTTGTTTTATTCTTTGATTCATGTGTTATTTACAAGTGTTTTATTTACTTTGTAAATATTTGGGAATTTTACAGATATCTTTTTGTCATTGATTTCTAATTTAAATCCATTTAGATCAAAGAAAATACCTTGTATAATTTGAACTTTTAAAAATTTATTGAGACTTGTTTTATGGCCCCAAATATGGTCCTTGTTGGAATATGTTCTGTATGCACTTGAAAATAATTTTTATTCTGACGTTTTTGGGTTTGTTAGGTTGGTTGATAGTACTTTTCAAGTCTTCTACATGTTCACTGACATTTTGGCTACTTGTTCTATTAATTATTGAGAAAGTGTTATATGACTATCCAATTATAATTCTGACCTTACCTATTTATTCTTGCATTTATATCAGTTTTTGCCTCATGTATTTTATGGCTGTATTAATTAAGCACATGAAAGTTTATAATTTTATCCTCTTGAAGAATTAGCAGTTTATTATGAATTTATTATTTTTGATAATATTCTTTGCTCTAAAATCTACTTTGTATGATATTGATACAGGTATTGGTCCCTTTTTATTAGTGTTTGCCTAGTATATCTTTTTCAAGTCTTTTAAGTGTTTTTATTTTTAACCTCTTTGTATTTTATTTATTATTGTGAATTCCTAGTGGGCAGCATATGGCAGTGTCTTGGTTTTTTCATCCAATCTGATGATCTGATTTTATTTTGGATATTTCCAAACTTTACAACTAGTGTGAATGTTGATATGATTGAGCTTTTAATTACAGTCTTAATATTTGTCTTCTAATTGTTCAATGTGTTTATTGGTCACTTTATCTTCTTTTTGCCTTCTTATAGATTAATATAATACATGTTATAATTCTTTTTTATGCATTGCTGCCTTTTAACTGTAACTGTTTATTGAATTATGTTGGTGGTTGCTTTGAGTCTTACAGTATACATTTGTGATTTATCATAGTCTAACTTCAAATGATACTATGCCATAATACATTGTATAGGAAACTTACATCATCTTATTTCTTTTTCTTCCACCCTCCAGATTATGAACCAGTTTTGTAATGCATTTAAATTTTGCATATGCTATAGACTCCACTGTTGTAATTTTCTGTAAATAGTTTATTATTTTTATAATAATATGTTATATTTACATAATAAAAATGTTTATATTTACTCATGTATTTTCCAATTTCTGTGATTTTCATTCTTTATTTAGATCCAGATTTCTACCTGGTATCATCTTCCTTATGCTTGAAGGAATTCATTTCACATTTATTGTAATGGAGACCTCGTGGTGATAAATACTTTGAAGTATTTTATTTCTGAGAAAGTATTTTGCCTTTATTTTTGAAAGGCGATTTCACTGACAAAATAATTCTAAATTTACTCTTTTATTTTTCTTTCAGTACCTTGAAGTTTTTACTCCATTGTCTTCTTGCTTACACATTTTCAACTGAGAAATCTGATGCTATTTATACCTTTATTATTTGGTATGCAATGTATCTTTCTTCTCTCTGGCTACTATTTGATGATTTGCTCTTTATCAATACTTCTAAGCAATTTCATGATGAATGCCATGGCGTAATTTTCTTCATTTTTATTATTCTGAGGGTCACTGAACTTCTTGGATCTGTGAGTTTGTTTTTAAATCAAATTTCTTCAAATATTTTGCTGCTCCTCTTTCCCTCTCCTTTGGGGTCTTTGAACTCATGTATATTTGGCCGTTTGAAGTCAGAGAACTCAATGATGATCTGACCTTTTATCCCAATTTTTTTTTGTCTGTGTGTTTCATTTGGATGTTTTCTATTGCCAATTCACCAAATTCTCTAATTTTTTTCTTCTGCAAAGTCTACTTAAGGAATTTTCAACTCAGGAATTGTAGTTTTATCTATAGAAAGTCATTTTGGATCTTTCAAAGTGTATTCAACATGTCTCTATTGAACGTGTTCAATATTTCCTCTAAAATTCTGAGTATATGAAATAGAGTTATAATAATCTTTTCAGTATCTTAGTCTGCTAATTTTTTTACCATATTTGTCATCTTACAGCCACTTTGATTAATTTTTCTCCTTATTATTTCCCATGTTTTGCATATCTCTTATTTTGAAATTGGATGTCAGCTATTGTAAATTTTCACTTTGTGTTCTGGAATTTTTTATTAAATATTTTAGATATTTATTCTGCAGTGCAGTTAAAATACTTGGAAATAGTTAGACCATTTTGTGCATTGCTTTAAACTTTGTTAGGAGGAACCAGAGCTAGAATTTAGTTTATGGCTAATTTTCACCCACGATTGAGATGAGAACCTCCTTATTACTCTACCCCATGCACTTTGAAACATAAGTTAGTCCACTTTGGCTATTAACAATAGGCAGTTTTCTCTGTCTTGTGTGATTTCTGAGTATTGTTTCCTGTAATAGTTTCAAGTGGTTGTTCTACTTCTTATATTGATCACACACATGCATGCAATGATTAGTACACAATTGAAAACTCAAGTGAAACCAGCTACAGAACTTCAGAGTTCTGTGTGTGTGTGTATCTCTCCTCTATGATGCTCTGTTCTGTAAATTCTATCCTCCTTGGCCACGGAACACTTGCTCCATTACCTAAACTCTGCTTTGGTTAACAGTCCCTGCAACATTGCCTGGAAAATTTCTCCAGTAACTAAGCTGGGGCAATTGTAGGATTGTTTACATGGGAATGCATACTTTGTGCCTCTTACTCCATATTTACTGGAGCAAATACAACATATATATTTTAATGAAAGCTTTATCAAAATACAATTCACATATGATAAAATTTACCCATTTACACTGTACAATTCAATGTATTTTAGTATATTCACAAAGTTGTACAACGTACACCACAAATGATTTTGAAATATTTCCATGACCCTGAAAATAAACACTTTATCTTTTAGCAGTCACTCCTCATTATTCCCCTGCCTCCAACCATCCAATCCTAGGTAAGCACTAATTGAATTTCTAGCTCTATAAATGTGTCTATTCTAGACAATTCATGTAAAATAATTATATGATATGTGTTATTATATTGATATGACAGGTTCTATTCGACATATTGTTTTCAATGTTCATACATATTTTAACATGTCTTATAACTTCATTTGTTTTTATTGCTGAATAATATTCCATTGTGTGGATATACCACAGATTATTTATTCATTCATCAACTGGGTTGTTTCCATTTTAGCTACATGAATGTTGCTACCATGAACATTCATGTACACATTTTTGTGTGAGCATAAGTTTTCATTTCTCTTAAGGATATAACTAAGGGTGGAAGTGCTACATCATATGGCAACTTTATGTTTAACTGTTTGAAGAACTGACAAACTGTTTCCAAAGTGAATACATTTCACATTCTCACCAGAAATGTTCAGTTGTTCCAATACCTGTACATCTTCATCAGCAATTGTCATTGTCCAAGTTTCCTATTATAGTCAATGTGAAAGGCTGTAGTGTGTGTGAAGAGGTATCTCATTGTGGTGTTGATTTGGAATTTCCTAATGACTAATGGTTTTGAGAATCTATTCATATGCTTATTTTCAATTTGTATATCTTTTTTTTGAGAAATGTCTATTTGGATTGGTATTTATATTTTTTTGGGTAATTTGTCTTTTTAGTATTGAGTTGTAAGACTTCCTTATATATTCTATATATAAGTTCCATATTAGAAATATGATTTAGAAAAATTTCTCCCATAAATTTCACTTTCTTTTTTTAAGTATACAGTAAGTCGCCTACATACAAATGAGTTCTGTTCCAAGAGCGCATTCCTAAGTCCAATTTGTTTGTAAGTCCAACAAGGTTAGCCAAGGTACCCACCTAACACAATCAGCTACATAGTACTGTACTGTAATAGGTTTATAACACTTTTCACACAAATAATACATAAAAACAAACAAAAAATAAAGAAAACGTTTAATCTTACGGTACAGTACCTTGAAAATTACAGTAGTACAGTACAACAGTTGGCATACAGGGGCTGGCATCAAGTGAAAAAGCAAGAAGAATTACTGACTGGAGGAGGGAGAGGAGGTGGGAGATGGTAGAGCTGAAGGATCATCAGCAACAGAAGATGGAGGGTAAGCTGCAATTTCGCTCATGCCTGACGTTGATGGCACAGGTTCTGGCTCCTTGCTGGATTCAATTCTATCTACCCTCTTGAAAAAACCGATCCAGTGATGTCTGGGTAGTAGCTCTTTTTTTTCCATCATAGATGACATGGTAACACTGGATTGCATTCTGAACGGCTGCTGAAACTTTCGTGTATTGTTCTACATTCAGGTCCTGTGGCTCACAAACTAACAGTGCCTCCTCAAATAAAGAAAATCCCCTTGCCATGTCCTGCATCTTGAATCTCTTCAGTTCTTCAGTTACTTCCTCTTGTCTCTCTTCATCCTTTCTCTGGGCCTCAAATTCCATCAGGTTTTCATTAGTAAGCTCCTCGTGTGGCACAGCAAGTTCCATCATTATCTCTTGGTGCTTCTTAGCAGTACCAGCTACATCACCACTGCTTTTATGCTTGCTTCCGGACGTCCTGGGCTTGAAATAAAGATACTGTACTCTATACAATACTGTACAGTAAAGTACACAAAAGCACAACCACTTGTAGAGGATGCATGCATGTGACAATGTACACCAGATATGTGAGCTAACTTATGTGATTGGACATGTGAACACAAGTTCGCATCTTTGAAAGTTTGCAACTTGAAGATTTGTATGTAGGGGACTTACTGTAGTTGATTTACAATATTATATTAGTTTCAGGTGTACAGCATAGTGTTTCAGCATTTTTGCAGATTATACTTGGATATAAATTATTATAAGATAATGACTATAATTCCCTATGTTATACAGTATATCTTTGTTGCTTATCTATTTTATACATAGTAGTTTGTATCTGTTAATCCCACACCCCTGATTTGTCCCTCCCCTCTTCTCTCTCCCCGTTGGTAACCACAAGTTTGTTTTATATATCTGTGAGTCTTTTTCCGTTTTGCAAATACACTCATTTGTATTATATTTTAGATTCCAAATATAAGTGATATCATACAGTATTTGCCATTCTCTGTCTTACTTATTTCAATAAGCATATTCTCTAAGTCCATCCATGTTGCTGCAAATGGCAGAATTTCATTCTCTTTTATGGCTGAGTAATATTTATTGTGTGTGTGTGTGTATCACATCTTCTTAATCCAATCATGTGTTGCTGGGCACTTGGGTTGCTTCCATGTCTTGATTATTGTAAATAGTGCTGCTATGAACATCGGGTTGCCGGTATCTTTTCAAATTAATGTCTTTTTTCCCCTGGATATATACCCAGGAGTCAAAAGTCTGAATGATATGGTAGTTCTATTTTCAGTTTTTGAGGAACTTCCATACTGTTTTTCATAGTAGCTGCATCAATTTTTTTCCCAGCCACAGTGTACAAGAGTTCCTTTCTCTCCATATCCTCAACAACATTTTTTATTTGTAGACTTTTCAATAATAGCCATTATGACACATGCGAGGTGATATTTTATCTTGGTTTTGATTTGCATTTCTGTAATAATTAGTGATGTTGAGCATCTTTTTATATGCTTCTTATTCATCTGTATGTCTTCTTTGGAAAAATATCTATTTTGGTCTTCTACTCATTTTATAATTGGGTTGTTTGTATTTTTGATATTGAGTTCTATGAGTTGTTTATATATTTTAGATATTAACCCCCTACCAGTCATATCATTTGCACATATTTTCTCCCATTCAGTAGGATGTCTTGTTTTGTCAATGGTTTCATATACTGTGCAAAAGACTTTAAGGTTAATTAGGTCCCATTTGTTTATTTTTGATTTTATTTCTTTTGCCTTAGGAGACAGATACAAAAAATATTGCTACAATTTATGTAAAAGAGTGTTTTGCCTATGTTTCCTTGTAAGAATTTTATGGTTTCTGATCTTACATTGAGGACTTAATCCATTTTGAGTTTTTTTTCTGTATGGTATTAGAGAATGTTCTAATTTCATCCTTTTACATGTAGCTGTCCAGTTCTCCCAGCACCACTTATTGAGGAGACTGCCTTTCATCCATTGTATATTCTTGTCTCCTTTGTCATAGATCAATTGACCATAGGTGTGTGGGTTTATTCTGGGCTCCCTATTTTGTCCCATTGATCTATATGTCTGTGTTTGTGTCAATACCACACTATTTTGATTACTGTAGTTTTGTAGCATAGTCTGGTCTGAGAGGGTGATACCTCCAATTTTGTTCTTTTCTCTTGAAATTGCTTTGGCAATTTGGGGTCTTGTGGTTCCATATGAATTGCAGGAGTATTTGTTCCAGTTCTGTGAAAAATGTTGTAGGTATTTTGATAGGGATTGCATTAAATCTGCAGATTGTTTTGGGCAGTATGGACATTTTAGCAATATTAATTCTTCCAGTCCAAGAGCACAGGATACCATTCCATTTCTGTGTATCATTTTCAATTTCCTTCCTTAGTTTTTTATAGTTTTCTGAGTATAAGCCTTTCACCTTCTTGGTTAAGTTTATTCCTAACAATTTATTCATTTGATGTGATTTTATTTTATTTTTTTTTTAAACATCTTTATTGGGGTATAATTGCTTTACAATGGTGTGTTAGTTTCTGCTTTATAACAAAGTGAATCAGCTATACATATACATATGTTCCCATATGTCTTCCCTCTTGCATCTCCCTCCCTCCCACTCTCCCCATCCCACCCTTCCAGGCTGTCACAAAGCACCGAGCTAATATCCCTGTGCCTTGCGGCTGCTTCCCCCCAGCTATCTACCTTACTACGTTTGTTAGTGTGTATATGTCCATGACTCTCTCTCGCCCTGTCAAAACTCACCCCTCCCCCTCCCCATACCCTCAAGTCCGTTCTCCAGTAGGTCTGCGTCTTTATTCCTATCTTACCCCTAGGTTCTTCATGACATTTTTTTCCCCTTAAATTCCATATATATGTGTTAGCATACGGTATTTGTCTTTTTCTTTCTGACTTACTTCACTCTGTATGACAGACTCTAGGTCTATCCATCTCATTACAAATAGCTCAATTTCATTTCTTTTTAAGGCTGAGTAATATTCCATTGTGTATATGTGCCACATCTTCTTTATCCATTCATCCGATGATGGGCGCTTAGGTTGTTTCCATGTCCTGGCTATTGTAAATAGAGCTGCAATGAACATTTTGGTACATGACTCTTTTTGAATTTTGGTTTTCTCAGGGTATATGCCAAGTAGTGGGATTGCTGGGTCATATGGTAATTCTATTTGTAGTTTTTTAAGGAACCTCCATACTGTTCTCCACAGTGGCTGAACCAATTCACATTCCCACCAGCAGTGCAAGAGTGTCCCCTTTTCTCCACACCCTCTCCAGCATTTATTGTTTCTAGATTTTTTGATGATGGCCATTCTGACTGGTGTGAGATGATATCTCATTGTAGTTTTGATTTGCATTTCTCTAATGATTAATGATGTTGAGCATTCTTTCATGTGTTTGTTGGCATTCTGTATATCTTCTTTGGAGAAATGTCTATTTAGGTCTTCTGCCCATTTTTGGATGGGGTTGTTTGTTTTTTTGTTATTGAGCTGCATGAGCTGCTTGTAAATTTTGGAGATTAATCCTTTGTCAGTTGCTTCATTTGCAAATGTTTTCTCCTATTCTGAGGGTTGTCTTTTGGTCTTGCTTATGGTTTCCTTTGCTGTGCAAAAGCTTTGAAGTTTCATTAGGTCCCATTTGTTTATTTTTGTTTTTATTTCCATTACTCTAGGAGGTGGGTCAGAAAGGATCTTGCTGTGATTTATGTCATAGAGTGTTCTTCCTATGTTTTCTTCTAAGAGTTTGATAGTTTCTGGCCTTACATTTAGGTCTTTAATCCATTTTGAGCTTATTTTTGTGTATGGTGTTAGGGAGTGATCTAATCTCATACTTTTACATGTACCTGTCCAGTTTTCCCAGCACCATTTATTGAAGAGGCTGTCCTTTCTCCACTGTACATTCCTGCCTCCTTTATCAAAGATAAGGTGTCCATATGTGCGTGGGTTTATCTCTGGGCTTTCTATCCTGTTCCACTGATCTATCTTTCTGTTTTTGTGCCAGTACCATACTGTCTTGATTACTGTTGCTTTGTAATATAGTCTAAAGTCAGGGAGCCTGATTCCTCCAGCTCCTTTTTTCGTTCTCAAGATTGCTTTGGCTATTCGGGGTCTTTTGTGTTTCCATACAAATTGCGAAATTTTTTGTTCTAGTTCTGTGAAAAATGCCAGTGGTAGTTTGATAGGGATTGCATTGAATCTGTAGATTGCTTTGGGTAGTAGAGTCATTTTCACAATGTTGATTCTTCCCATCCAAGAACATGGTATATCTCTCCATCTATTTGTATCATCTTTAATTTCTTTCATCAGTGTCTTATAATTTTCTGCATACAGGTCTTTCGTATCCTTAGGTAGGTTTATTCCTAGATATTTTATTCTTTTTGTTGCAATGGTAAATGGGAGTGTTTTCTTGATTTCACTTTCAGATTTTTCATCATTAGTATATAGGAATGCCAGAGATTTCTGTGCATTAATTTTGTATCCTGCTACTTTACCAAATTCATTGATTAGCTCTAGGAGTTTTCTGGTAGCATCTTTAGGATTCTCTATGTATAGTATCATGTCATCTGCAAACAGTGACAGCTTTACTTCTTCTTTTCCGATGTGGATTCCTTTTATTTCCTTTTCTTCTCTGATTGCTGTGGCTAAAACTTCCAAAACTATGTTGAATAAGAGTGGTGAGAGTGGGCAACCTTGTCTTGTTCCTGATCTTAGTGGAAATGCTTTCAGTTTTTCACCATTGAGGATGATGTTTGCTGTGGGCTTGTCATATATGGCTTTTATTATGTTTAGGAAAGTTCCCTCTATGCCTACTTTCTGGAGGGTTTTTATCATAAATGGGTGTTGAATTTTGTCGAAAGCTTTCTCTGCATCTATTGAGATGATCATATGGTTTTTCTCCTTCAATTTGTTAATATGGTTTATCACATTGATAGATTTGCGTATATTGAAGAATCCTTGCATTCCTGGAATAAACCCCACTTGATCATGGTGTATGATCCTTTTAATGTGCTGTTGGATTCTGTTTGCTAGTATTTTGTTGAGGATTTTTGCATCTATGTTCATCAGTGATATTGGCCTGTAGTTTTCTTTCTTTGTGACATCCTTGTCTGGTTTTGGTATCAAGGTGATGGTGGCCTCGTAGAAGGAATTTGGGAGTGTTCCTCCCTCTGCTATATTTTGGAAGAGTTTGAGAAGGATAGGTGTTAGCTCTTCTCTAAACGTTTGATAGAATTCACCTGTGAAGCCATCTGGTCCTGGGCTTTTGTTTGTTGGAAGGTTTTTAATCACAGTTTCAATTTCAGTGCTTGTGATTGGTCTGTTCATATTTTCTATTTCTTCCTGATTCAGTCTTGGCAGGTTGTGCATTTCTAAGAATTTGTCCATTTCTTCCAGATTGTCCATTTTATTGGCATAGAGTTGCTTGTAGTAATCTCTCATGATTTTTTTTATTTCTGCAGTGTCAGTTGTTACTTCTCCTTTTTCATTTCTAATTCTATTGATTTGAGTCTTCTCCCTTTTTTTCTTGATGAGTCTGGCTAGTGGTTTATCTATTTTGTTTATCTTCTCAAAGAACCAGCTTTTAGTTTTATTGATCTTTGCTATTGTTTCCTTCATTTCTTTTTCATTTATTTCTGATCTGATTTTTATGATTTCTTTCCTTCTGCTAGCTTTGGGGTTTTTTTGTTCTTCTTTCTCTAATTGCTTGAGGTGCAACGTTAGGTTGTTTATTCGAGATGTTTCCTGCTTCTTAAGGTGGGCTTGTATTGCTATAAACTTCCCCCTTAGAACTGCTTTTGCTGCATCCCATAGGTTTTGGGTCGTTGTGTCTCCATTGTCATTTGTTTCTAAGTATTTTTTTATTTCCTCTTTGATTTCTTCAGTGATCACTTCATTATTAAGTAGTGTATTGTTTAGCCTCCATGTGTTTGTATTTTGATGTGATTTTAAATGGGATTGTTTTGTTTACTTTCTCTTCCTGATATTTCATTTTTAGTGTATAAATATGAAACAGATTTCTGTATATTAATCTTGTATCCTGCAATCTTACTGAACTTATTTATTAGTTCTAATAGTTTTTGAGTGGAGACATTATGGTTCTATATATAAAGTATCATGTTATCTGCAAGTAGTGACAGTTACCTCTTCCCTTCTAATTTGGAAATATTTTATTTCTTTTTCTCCTCTGATTGTTGCGGCTTGCATTTTCAATACTGTGTTTTAAATAGAAGTGGAGAGAGTGAGTATCATTTTCTTGTTCCTGAATTTAGTGGGAAGGCTTTCAGCTTTTCACCATTGAGTAAGATGTTGGCTATGGGTTTGTCATAAACCGTCTTTATTACATTGAAATATGTTTCTTCTACACCCACTTTGATGAGAGTTTTTGTCATTAAATATTGAACTTTGTCAAAAGCTGTTTCTGCATCTATTGAGATGATCATGTGACCTTTATCTTTCCTTTTGTTAATGTGTATCACATTGGTTGATTTGCGATTGTTGGACCAGCTTTGTGACACTGGAATTAATCCAATTTGAATGTTATATGGTCCTTTATATATATTGTTGGATTCAATTTGCTAATATTTTCTTGAGGATTTCTACATCCATATTTATCAAAGATATTGGCCTGTGATTTTGTTTTGTGTCTTTGTTTGGTTTTGGCATCAGGGTAATTGTGGTCTCATAGAATGAGTTTGGAAGTGTTCCATCCTATTCAATTTTTTGGAATAGCTTGTGAAGGATAGGTATTTTTTTGTATATATTTCGTATAATTCCCCTGTGAAGCCATCTGGTTTTGGACTTTTCTTGCTGGGAACTTTTTGAATACAAATTCAATTTCATTTCTATTGATCTGTCTGATCAAATTGTCTGTTTCTTCTTAACTCAGTCTTGGCAGGATGTATGTTTCTGGAAATGTGTCCATTTTTTCTAGGTTGTCAGATTGGTTTGCATATGTGTTTGTAATATTCAATTATGATTTTTTGTATCTTTGTGGTATCAGTTATTTCTCTTCTTTTATTTCTTATTTTGCTTATTTAGATCCTCTTTCTTGTCTTCTTGATTAATCTGGCTAAAAGTTTATCAATTTTGTTTATCTTTTCCAAGAAACAGTTTTAGGTTTCATTGATCTTGCTATTTTTAAATCTCTTTTATTTATTTCCTCTCTGATCTTTATTATTTCCTTCCTTCTGCTGACATTGAGATTCCTTGACATTGGGCTTCTTTTCCTAATTTTTAGGTGGGAGGTTAGGATGTTTATTTGAGATTTTTTTGTTTCTTGGGGAAGGCCTGTATTGCTATGAACTTCCCTTAAGAGGGAACGGCTTTTGCTGCATCCCATAGATTGTGGATTGTTGTGTTTCCATTTTCATTTATCTTGACGTATTTTCTGAATTCCTCTTTGATTTCATCATTGACCCATTGGTTTTTTAGTAGCATGTTGTTTTTTGTTTTTACATCTTTATTGGAGTATAATTGCTTTACAATGTTTTGTTAGTTTCTGTTGTACAACGAAGTGAATCAGCTATTTGTATACATATACCCCCTCCCTCTTGGACGTCCCTCTCCCCCGACATCCCATCCATCTAGGTCACCACAGAGCACTGAGCTGAGCTCCTTGCACTATACAGCAGGTTCCCACTAGCTATCTTTTTTACACATGGCAGTGCACATATGTCAATCCCAATCTCCCAATTCATCCCACCCCCCTACCAGGTCCACACATCTGTTCCCTACATCTGTGTCTCTATTCATGCCCAGCAAATAGGTTCACCTGTACCATTTTTCTAGATTCCACATACATGCATTAATATACGATATTTGTTTTTCTCTTTCTGACTTACTTCACTCTGTATGACAGACAAATGGATAAAAAAGATATGGTACATATATACAATGGAATATTACTCAGCTATAAAAAGGAATGAAATTGGGTCATTTGTAGAGACATGGATGAACCTAGAATCTATCATACAGAGTGAAGAATGTTGCATTTTTTAAATTTGTCTTTCTATATGCTGTGATTGTGTGATTTCCATTAGCCTATCTTCCAGATCACTTATGCATTCTTCTTTGTCATTTAGTCTGCTATTCATTGCTTCTAGAGTGCTTTTTATCTCAGATATTGCATTATTTATTTTTGGTTGGGTCTTTTTTATATTTTCTAGTTCTTTGTTAAATGATCTGTGTTTAGATCAATTATCTTCCTTAATTCAGTTAGCATTTTTATTACCAATGTTTTGAATTCTTATCTGGTAAATTTTTAATTTCTCTTTTATTACTTATTTCTTCAGGGATTTTCTTTTGCTCTTTCAATTAAGAGTATTTCCTCTGCCTTTTCATTTCCCTTAACTTTCTCTGTCTCTATGAATTTAGTTACCTCTTGTGATCTTGAAGTGTTTCTTTTTATGTCAGAGCATCTCTATGCAGATTGCATGTGCCTAATTTCTTTGGTGGGAAAGCTGAATTTGATGTGGATGCCAGTTACATCTTTCCTCAGGGTGTGCTGGCAGCTATCACCTTGGTATGGGGTGTAGCTGGTGATGGAAGTGCTAGAGCCTATGTGTGAGGTATGACTTCCTCTCTGCTTAGTGACCATCACCACCCTGTTAGTGGTGGGGTCTGCTCCTAAGTTGCTGAAGCAGAATCTCCGAGGGTCAGTCTTGAGCTGGCTCTGTTCCCTTTAAGTGTGCATTTTCCTTTTCCCTGTGCTTGGACATTTGCCCCCAGAAAGATGAGTGCTGAACCAAGTGGGGCTTATGTGCTTACAGAGGTCCAATGCTCTGCCTGTGTGGGCAGCAGCAGCTCCACTCAGATGCAGCCCACAGTCATATCTTTTCCCCTGTCATGGCCACCCCAGATCTAGTGTTAGACTGTGGCATGGAGTGAGTGGGGCCCAAACGTTTACCTCACTCAGGCTGGAGAGCACAGTAAGGTGGCTGTGGGAATTATAGGGGCCACTCTTGTCAGAAGTCTGGGATGCTTCTGGAGTTGCTGCTTGAGTAAACACCAACAATGGCCACCACTGTCCCACCTGGCCTGTGTCCTTGACCCGCAGGTCAGTTCTGCTTTCCTTCAACAAGTCTTTTCCTTGGTTCTGGCTGCCCTCAATCCAGTGCCAAGCTGTGGTATGGATTGTGCAGGGCTGGGGCATTCTCTTAGCTCAACTGGGGAGCATGTCAAGGCAGTAGCCACAAGGGCAGACCTCTCTCCACCCTGCCTGAGCACATGCCAGCATATGCACACTCCTCATGAGTGGATCTAGGCTTCTTCAGACTTTTTATCTGTCCCTGAAATTCTATAAGCAGCCAAGGGGGCTTTTCTCCTACATGTAGGTCCCCAGAACTGGGATGCCCAGTCTGTGGCTTGACCAATCCCTCCCCAGGGTGAGTGTCCAGCCATGTGATCTCCCTTTTCCTCTGAGTCACCTCACAGGGGCATAGGTCTTGACCTGATGCTTTTCTTCACATCCTACCTGATTATGTGTGTATTTTTTTATTACAATCTTGGTTGTATACGTGTGCTTCTGCCAATTTCCAGTTTGTTTTCCATGAGTTTCGTTCCACATGTAAATATATTTTTGATGTGTTTGTAGGGACAGGAGAGCTCCACGTCCTCTTACTCTGTCATCTTGACCTCTTCAGTCTCTAATCTTTATTATTTCTTTCCTTTGTTTGCTTTAAATTTAGTTAGCTCTTCTTTTTCCAGTGTCCTAAGGTGGAAAATTAGCTTATTGATTTGTGATCTTTCTTCTTTCTTAATACAGATATTTACAGCTATAAGTTTCCCTGTAAGCACTGCTTTACCTCCATCCCATAAGTATTATGTTGTGTCTTCATTTTCATTCATCTAAAATTATTTTATAATTACTCTTTTGATTTATTCTTTGACATTGATTATTTAAGATTGCATCTTTTTTCAAGTTTCCACATATTTGTGAGTTTTTCTGCTTTTTATTTTGAATTTCATTCCATTTTGGTCAGAGCATCACTCTGTATTTTTTCTATCTCTTTAAATTTGCTGAGATTTGTTTTACAATTTAGTGTATGGTTGATGCTGGAGAGTTTCTAGTGCACTTAAGAATATATATTTTGCTGTTGTGTAAAGTATACTATAGATGTTTGTTAGGTCAAGGTGGTTTATAGTACTGTTCATATCTTCTATTTTCTTGTTGATCTTCAGTCTAGCTGTTCTACTGATTCTTGAAATATTGGTATTTAAGTCTCCAAATATTATTGTTGAATTTTTCTTTTTCCCTTCTCCATTTATTTCTGTTAGTTTTTGCTTCATGTATTTTGGTGCTCTGTTATTAGACACATACATGTTTATAATTGTTATATCTTTTTGATAAGTTGATAATTTATATTTATAAATTTATTAAAATTTATAAAAATAAAAATTTGTATTTATTGCCAATATATTTTTTAAATTTTTATTTATTTATGACTGTGTTGGGTCTTCGTTTCTGTGTGTGGGCTTTCTCTAGTTGTGGCAAGCGAGGGCCACTCTTCATCACGGTGCACGGGCCTCTCACTATCGCGGCCTCTGTTGTTGCGGAGTACAGGCTCCAGACGCGCAGGCTCAGTAATTGTGGCTCACAGGCCCAGTTGTTCCGCGGCATGTGGGATCTTCCCAGACCAGGGCTCGAACCCGTGTCCCCTGCATTGGCACGCAGATTCTCAACCACTGTGCCACCAGGGAAGCCCTATCACCAATATTTTTAAAAATCTATTTTGCCTGATATCAGTAATTTTGTGGGAAACTAGACATTTTAGATAATATATTGTAGAAACTCTAGGTACTGGTCCACTCTTCCCCCTCCACTGTTTTTAAAAATTATTGTTTGATTATTTACTTGTTTACTGACTGGCTGCATTATTTTAGGGAAATCTATTCAATCCCTTCCCAAATGGTTTTAAGCCTCTGATATTGCACCTCTGGAAGGCACAACTTTTGATATGCTCACAGTCATCCTGGGATGCCAGTGATTTTGGTGGGGCTTTATTTTTCTCTTTACCTGACCATATAAGTTGTTAAACTCCACCAATTGACTAGTGATTGCTCTATTGTTTTCCACAATGCCCTGGAAGCATAAATTGCTCTACGAATTATTACAACCAGAATCTGGATCCCTAGAAGAAATAGTTTCTGAGGACAGTGTTTGATATTTGTTTTGTCTCCATGAGCGACAACTAAGCAGAAGAAGAGAACCCCTACCTCTCAACTGCAATTGCCATGATTTAGCCTCAGAAACAGGTAGCAGGAGGAAGAAGTAGAAGCACTGTGGTTCTGCTTCTTCCAGGTAGAAAACCCTCTGATTGGGAGCAGGGGGGATAAGAGCCCTGTGTTCTTGGCTGCAGCAATATGGATTGAAGTCTCCACATCACTGAGTTTGGAGAGGTAATGGAGGGATAAGTCTTAGTTCAAATACCACAAACTTATCTTTCTTGCTGAATCTTCATGTGCTCTCTTGAATAGATATTGCTTCATTTGCTCTTTGTCCTTCAAATCATTCCAAGGGCTTTAGATAGTTATTGGGATTTTAAAAATAAGTTTCACCGTTTTTTACTGGGGTGCAGATCAGCAGAGCTCCTCACAATGTCATGCTAGATGTCAATTTTCTAGGTCACATTTTAAGACATTTTTCTTCAGTTTCTTGTATATCATTGTTGATTTCCTGACTACTGCTTCTATTGATTACTGAGAGAGGAATGTTGAAGTTTCCAAGTATATTTGTGGATTTTTCCACTCTCCTTTCAGATCTACAAGTTTTTGCCTCATATGTTTTGAAGCACTCTTTTACTCGCTTAAATATTTTTGTTATGTTTCTTGGTGAATTGATCAATTTATTTTTATGTAATAACTTTCTATATTCCTGCTAACATTGCTTCTAGTGAAGTTTGCATTGGTATTAAGAAGCAACTCCATTTTCAATCCTGATATTGTTAACATATCTATATATTTTTAATTAAAGTGGGTTCCTTGAAGGCAGTGTATAATTGGATCCTGCTCTTCTATCTAATCTGAAAATATCAGTCTTCTTAAAAATTTTTATTGGAGTATAGTTGATTTACAATGTTGTGTTACTTTCTGCTGTATAGCACAGTTAATCAGTTATTCATATACATATATCCACTCTTTTTTAGACTCTTTTCCAATATAACTCATTACAGAGTTGAAAAATCAGTCTTTTAATTGGTATGTATTCATTTTCTATCCTTGCCGTAACAAGCTACCACAAATATAGCTACTTAAGACAAAACCACCTTTTATTTTTTTTTTTGAACTTTAAAGATCAGATTTATTTGGAGAAAACAAAAAACCCCACAACCTAAAGGATGGGATTTTGCATCTCAAGACATCTCCCAGGTAATAAGTCTACAGATTACAAATCATTTTCATAGAAGATATTTTTGTACAAATTTTACATGTATTGAGGAGCGGGTCATAAATCCCTGTTTGTTTTAACAGGGTGGCAGGGTAGAGGAATGGGGGGAAAAGCAGCTTTTTTTGACACATCTATTTGGAAGCAGACATGAAGAGGGCAAACCTTACTTTTTCATCATCTATAGCAAATGGTTAAAAAAAATACCCTCTCAACCTTGGGTATCTCTAAAAGCCACTTCCTAGCTACTACCCACTCCAAGCCAATTATTTAAATTCACTTGGTGTGTTTTCTATGTCCACTGGGTAAATGATTCATTATGCTCACTGCTGCAGCACTCATAAACCAACACCCCTGCATGGCTATAAAGGGTATAACTTAGGACTGATGCAAGAAGAGACCAAGATGTCTTTTCTCTGCAGGTACCAAAATTGCCTGTAAGGACACCATCTGTTGAGCTGACAGTACCAAGGTGCACATAAAAGCAGGCAAGTAAAGCTACTGTGTTGCAAGAGAAGCCAGGACCTTGTGAAATTGTTCTCCTCCATTATCATTTATTCTCTCAAGGGGATGCTAAAAAAACAGAACCAAAAAAACCACACATTGGTCTAAGCCACATTATAAATCCAAACATTGCTGTGGGATTTCACTTGGAGAGAAGGAAACTTTTGTTTTTTAAAAAGCCCCTCAAACCCCAATCAAGGTTGTAAGAAAGGCTCCCAATTTAACCACCCTCGCTCACCACCTAAGACTAGTAATTCTAAAGTTTTCTGAGGTGTAAAAGGGGTCAAAGTAGCAGGAGCACGAATGGCTAGAGGGAAGGAGTGTCAAAACATGAAGGAGGCAAGATTTGCTTGAGAAAAAGCAGTGATGATTCCTCATTGGACAGCTCCCAGGGGCTCTAGAGAATGCTTAGGAGGTCAAGTATGTGACTTAAGTAGAAGCTGCCTGTAGGAAGGTTAACAGGAAAGAGTAGCATGATGAATGTAAGATGACAAGAGTCTAAATTTTTAAAGCTTCAAGATTTCAACAGAATGTGGATATATTTGAACTTTCAGAAGGGATAGTGTTTAAGAAAGGGTGAAACCAGGACACATAAAAGACCTGGGAATTCCCACAACACTTAAGTGCTTCCTGCTCCAGGAGGTAAACGACTATGTGTTTACTGGAGGTGATACCATTTTCCCTGTTACTGGTGCAAAATAATTCATCAAATCCCCAAGCTTCTTTTCAAACCACCATTTACTTTGGTCACCAAACAGTCCTATTCTTCAGTGGCCTGTAGACTCACTCCCACCTACCCCCATGGGGGGCACAAATGAAGGAACTCCCCCTTAGGCTGGCCCCAGTAACTCAGAATTAAATAAGAGGTGGGGCTGGCAGCCTCCTGGAGACTAAAACAACATCAGAGACTAAACCTACCTTGCTAAGAATGGAGAATTTATTCAGATACTGTTTGCTAATTCATGTATGCCACAACAGGATAAGAATTAAAGGTTATATGATTATTCCTGAAAATTAAAAATCTTTCATCTAGATGAAGGAGGAATCCAGAATGGAATACCAGCTATGAAATGAATCTAACTATATTACAAATATATTACATGGCCTCATTGAAGGGTATGAAAAAGAAAAGAGCTGACCTAAGTAATGTTCAAAAACAGCATTTTTGCTACATACATTACTATATGAGTTTAAGGCATACAGAATAATGATATGACATATATATTGTGAAATTATAAACACAATAAATTAAGTTTGTTCCATGATCTATAGCTACAAAAAAATAAAATTTTTTTCCTTGTGATGAGAACACTTAGGATTTACTCTATTAACAACTTTCATATATATTATAAAACAGTGTTAACTATAGTCATCATGTTGTATGTTATATTCCTAGTACTGCTTTACCTTATAATTGGAAGTTTGTACCTTTTGACAACCCGCACACAATTCCTTCTCCCCCTAAACCCTGCATTTGGTAAACACACATTTGAACTCTTTTTATTAGTTTCTTTTTTTGTTTTTGTTTTCTTTCCACATATAAGTGAGGTCATAGAGTGTTTGTCTTTTTCTGTGTGACTTATTTCACTTAGCATCCATCCACATTGTCACAAATGGCAAGATTTCTTTCTTCTTGTGGCTAAATAATAGTCCACCACACACACATGCACACACACATGTCACTAATTTTTTCTTATTGAGATATAATTAACATACAATATTATATTAGCTTCAGATGTACAACACAACTCATATTTTTGTACATTATAAGATGCACATCACAATAAGACAAGTTACCATCCATCACCATACAAAGTGGCTGCAATGTTATTGACTATATTCCCTATGTCTACATTACAACCCCATGACTAATAGCTGGAAGTCAGTACCTCTTTACCCCCTTAACCAATTTTGTTAATCCCCTCACCCCTCACATCTCTGGCAACAGTTTGTTCTCTGTATGTATGAGCCTCTTTCTGTTTTGTTTTGTTTGTTCATTTGTTTTGCTTTTTAGATTCCACATATAAGTTATATCACATGATATTTGTCTTTCTCTGTCTGCCTAACTTCACTTAGTATGATAATCTCTAGGTCCATCCATGTTGCTACAAATGGCATCATTTCATTCTTTTTCATGGCTGAGTAATATTCTAGTGTGTGTGTGTGTGTGTGTGTGTGTGTGTGTGTGTGTGTGTGTGTATCACATCATCTTTATCCATTCATCTGTGGATGGACATTTAGGTTGCTTCCATATAGGCTGTTGTAAATACTGCTGCAATGAACATAGGGATGCATATATCTTTTCAAATTAGAGTGTGTTTTTTGTTGTTGTTTTAGATAATATTTTCTTTTATTGTTTAGAGTTTCTGTGTTGTTTTTAATACCCAGAAGTGGATTCCCTGGACTGTATGGTAGTTCTATTCTTAGTTTTCTGAGGAAACTCCATACTGCTTCCCATATGGCTGCACCAAGATACATTACTACCAACAGTGCATGAGGATCCCATTTCTTCCACATGCTCACCAATTGTTGTTTCTTGTCTCTTTTATAATAGTTATTCTGACAGATGTGAGGTAGTATTTCATTGTGGTTTGGATTTGCATTTCTCTGATGATTAGTGATGTTGAGCACATTTTCATGTGACTGTTGGACATCTGTATGACTTATTTAGAAAAATGTCTATTATGGTCCTCTTCCCATTTTTATTCAGGCTCTTTTGGGTTTTTTTTATATTGAGTTGTATGAGTTCTTTATATATATTGAATATCAATCTTTATCAGATATATGATTTGCAAATATCTTCTGCCAATCAGTAGGTTGATATTTCATTTTGTTAGTGCCTTCCTTCCCTGTGCAAAAAGGTTTCTAGTTTGATGTAGTCCCATTTGTTTATTTTTGTAATTGTTCCTCTTGCCTGAGGACACAGATACAAAATAATATTGCTAAGACAGATGTCAAAGAACTTACAGCCTGTGTTTTCTTCTAAGAATTTTATGGTTTCAGGTATCACATTGAAGTCTTCAATCCATTTTGAATTTATTTCTAAATATTGGGTAAGACAGTGGTCCAGTTCCATCCTTGTGCACATGTCTGGCCAGCTTTCCAAACACCATTTATTGAAGGGACTGTCTTTTCCCCACTGTATATTCTTGCATACGTTGTTGAATATTTATTGACCAAGTAATTGTGAGTTTATTTCTGTGCTCTTTATTTTGTTCCATTGATATATGTGTCTATTTTGCTGCCAGTACCATACTCTTTTGATTACTATAGTTTGTAGTATATTTTCAAGTATAGGAGCATGATACCTTCAGCTTTGTTGTTTTTTCTCAAGATTGCTTTAGCTACTTGTAGTCTTTGTGCTTCCATAAAATCTTAAGAATATTTATTCATGTTCTCTGAAATATGCCATTGCTATTATGATAGGTATTGCTTTGAATCTATAGACTGGGTAGTATGAATATTTTAACAATATTGATTCTCGCCATCCATGAACACAGTATAGATTTCCATTTATTTGTGTCATCTTCAATTTCTTCAGTGTCTTCTAGTTTTCAGAGTACAACTCCTTGGTTAAATCTATTCTTCAGTATTTTATTCTTTTTGATGTGATCATAAATGGAATTGTTTTCTTCATTTGTCTTTCTGATAGGATTATTAGTGTATATAAATGCAACAGATTTCCATATATAATTTTGTATCTTGCAACTTTACTGAATTCATGTATTGGTTCTAATAACTTTTTGGTGGAGTCTTGAGGGTTTTTAATATATAGTATCATGTCATCTGCAAATAGTGACAGATTTACTTATACCATTCAAATTTGGATGACTTTTATTTATTTTTCTTGTCTGATTGCTGTGGCTGGGACTTCTAATGCTGTGTTAAATAACAATGGCAAGAGTGAGCATCCTTGTTTTGTTCCTGATCTTAGAGGAAATGTTTTCAGCCTTTAACTGTTTAGTATGATGTTTACTGTGGGTTTGTCATAAGTGGCCTTTATTAGGTTGAGATATGTTTCCTCTAAACCAACTTTGTTGAGAGTTTTTATTATGAATGGATATAGAATTTTGCCAAATGCTTTTTTACATCTATTTAGGTGATCATGTGATTTTTATCTTTTTTTTTAACGTGGAGTATCACATGGATTGATGTGTGTATATTGAAGAATCCTTGCATCTCTGGGATAAATCCCACTTGATCATGGTATATGATCGTTTTTATTTATTGTTCAATTCTATTTGATAACATTTTATTGAGGAGTTTTGCATCTGTATCCATCAGAGATATTGGCCTGTAATTTTCTCTTCTTTGTGGTATCTTTGTTTGGTTTTGGTGTCAGGGTAATTGTGGGCTCATAGAATGAGTTTGAGGGTGTTCATGCCCTTAAAGTTTTTGGAAAAGTGTGATAAGATAGGTATTAACTCTTTATATGTTTGCTAGAATTCCCTGAAAAGCTTTCTGGTTCTGGACTTTTGGTTGTTGGGAGTTTTTGTTTTTGGTTTTTTTTTTCTTGATTGAAATCCAGCAACTAGCAATAAGTCTATTCGGGCTACCTATTTCTTCCTAATTCAGTCCTGGAAGATTGTAAGTTGCTAGGAATGTATCTATTCTTCTAAGTTGTCCAATTTGTTGACATATAACTGTTTATAGTATTCTCTTATGGTTCTTTGTATTTCTGTGATATTGGTTGAAATTTCTCCTCTTTCATTTCTAATTTTGTTTATTTGGGTCCTCTCTCTTTTTTTAATGAACCTGGCTAGAGGCTTATCAATTTTGCTTCCCTTCTCAAAAATCCAGCTCTTGTGCTTCCCTGGTGGTGCAGTGGTTGAGAGTCCACCTGCTGATGCAGGGGACACAGGTTTGTGCCCCGGCCCGGGAAGATCCCACATGCTGTGGAGTGGCTAGGCCCATAAGCCATGGCCGCTGAGTCTGTGCGTCCGGAGTCTGTGCTTCACAACGGGAGAGGCCACAGTAGTGAAAGGCCCGTGTACTGAAAAAAAAAAATCCAGCTCTTGTTTCTTTGATAATTTCTTTTTTGTTGTTCTCTAATTTATTTACATGCTGATCTTTAATAGTTCCTTCCTTCTGCTGACGTTGGGCTTTGTTTGTTCTTTTTTTCTAATTCCATTAGATGTAGGTTTGTTTATTTGAGAATTTTCTCATTTACCAAGGTAGGCCTGTATTGCTATAAACTTCCCTCTTAGAACTGCTTTTTCTGTGTCCCATAGATTTTGTAAAGTTGGGCTTTTATTTTCATTTGTCTCAAAGTATTTTCTGATTTCCTCCTTGATTTCTTTATTTACCCATTGGTTTTCTAGTAGCATGTTCTTTAGACTCCATGCTTTTGTGTTTTTATCCAGTATTCTTCCTGTAATTGATTTCTAGTTTCATACCTTTGTGGCCTGAAAAGATGCTTGATATAATTTCTATCTTCTTAAATTTGTAGAGACTTGTTTTGTGGCCTAGCATGTGATCTATCCTGGAGAATGTTCCATATACAGTTGAAAAGAATGTGTACTCTGTTGTTTTTGGATCCAATGTTCTGTAGATATCTATTAAATCCAACTGGCCCAATGTGTCATTTAAGGTCACTGTTTTCTCTCTGAATGCTCTATCCATTGATGTCAGTGGGATGTTAAAGTCCACTACTATCATTTTATTACTGTCAGTTTCTCCCTTTATGTCTGTTAATATTTGCTTTATATGTTTAGATGTTCCTTTATTAGGTGAATATATGTTTATGAATGTTATATCATCTTCTTCTATTGATCCATTCATCATTATATGTCTTTCTTTGTCTTTTGTTAGAGACTTTGCTTTAAAGTCTGCTTTGTCTGACATGAATATTGATACCCCAGCTCTCTTTTTGTTTCAATTTGCATTGAATATCTTTTTCCACCCCCCACTTTCAGGCTGTGTGTGTCTTTAGCTCTGAAGTAAGTCTCTTTTAGGCAGCATATAAATGGGTCTCATATTTTTATCTAATCAGTCTTTGATTGGAGCATCTAGTTCATTGATATTTAAAGTGATTATTTGTAGGTATGTATTTACTGCCATTTAATTACTTGTGTTCTGTTATGTGTGTGTGGGGGGGGTGCAGTTTTTCTCTCTTCTTTTCTTCTTTATAAATTTTTCCCTTGTGGTTTTGATGATTTTCTTCAGTGTTATCCCTATGTTCCTTTCATTCGAGATTTTGTGAATTCTTTTTCAGGTCGGTTGCCTATTTCCTCTTCATTTATTTGGTCTTATAGGTTTTTAACTTGTTCTTTCATCTGTAACATATTATTTTGTCATCTCATTTGTTTTTTGATGGGTGAGGCTGTGTTCCTGTCCTACTGGTTGTTTGGCCTAAGGCATCCAGCACTGGAGTTTGCAGGCAGTTGGGTAGAGCTGGGTCTTGGTGCTGAGATGAGGACCTCTGGGAGACCTCACACCACTTAATACTCCCTGGGATCTGAGGTTCTCTGTTAGTCCAGAGGTTTGGACTTGGCACTGCCGCCACAGGAGTTCAGGCCTAACCTCTGGCCTGGGAACCAAGATCCCACAAACCATGTGGTGTGGCAAAAAAAGGCAACAAACAAAAAGGAGCAGAACAATAACAAAAAATAAAAAATAAAATAAAATTAGAATAAAAATATATTAGAAAAATATAAATATAAATGAAACAACAACAAGGCAAAACAGAACCACAAGAGAGAAAAAAAGCCAGAAAAGGCCTTGGGAGTGTGTGGGGCTTAGTGCAGCTGGAGGGGACCCAGGAGGGCAGAGGTTCAGGCCCGGGACCCCAGCAGACTTGCTGGGGTCCAAGTGAGTGGGGGAAATGCTGGCCATGTTCCCCTGTAATTCCCCGATCCTCCAAAGGTCTCTCCCCATTCCCACAGAACCCCCACTGTGAGTGGGCCCCTCTGGGCATAGGAACCCCTCCACTCCCCCTAGCCACCCCTCAAGGGCACTGGTCCCATCCTGCCTCCATTTCTCCTCCCCCATTCCCCCAATGTCCTACCCGCTCATGTGGAGGATCCTTCTGCTCCCTTAGGTGTCCGAAGTCCCCAACTAGCACCTGGTAGGTGCCCTAGTTGTGAGGAGACACGAACTCTGCATCCTCCTACTCCACTATCTTGACTCCGCCCCACCATTATGTTTTTACTCAGGCCCTGGGGTCACTAGCCAGTTTGTCTTATTCTCACCTAATAGGTTTTTTTTAAATGTTTGTTTTATGTGTAACATCAGAGTTTTTTAGCTGTTCTTAGAGGGAGAAATAGAGAAAAGTAAGGAAATTAAGTCTATTTCATCTTCCAAGAAGCAGAAATCCTTGTACAATACATTTTCAGGAATGTGAATGAATAATTAAATAAAGAAAATTAATGGAGGTAAATCTAAGAACATGTAGAGTATGATTATATTTTTTAAATGTTATATATAAATATAGCATAAGGAACATACACAGACACACATATATGTACACACACATAGACAGAAAGAGTCATATGCAAAACTTAACAGTTTTTACCTCAAGTTACTAGCTGATTTCCTCTTTACTTCAACTTGATTCTATTTTCTGCTTTATTTATTATTTTACTCACAGATTTCAATCCATGAATTCTAGAATTTATGAAAGAAAGATGTAAGCAAGAAAAAATTTAAAGTATTAGCTCATTGTATTGAATAAATATAACAAGAGTTGTAACACTCAGTGTAGGAAACAGTGTGAAGAAATGGGTATTTTCCTATATACCTGCATGAATATAAATATGTGGCACTACATGGACAACGTATTCTCTGTGATGCTTGAAAGCTTATCCATATTAACATTCCATGAGCATCAAATTTCAGTTGTAGAGATGTTTATATTGTACTAGGATTACATAGTACAATGTCTCACAAGTATAATTAGAATTCTAAATGATCCTGAAGTGCCTTGTGAAAATATTAAATTTGATATTTAATGAAATATTCAAATGGAAATGTCAAGTAGTAGGCAGTTAGATATACGAGGTTGAGACCTTTGGATCATCAAGAAGATGCCAATCAAACACTGCTCTTATACATTGGCCCCTATGGACGAAATGTGTTTATGCTCTCATGCTTGCTTCTTTTAGTTGGTGATTGAGCAGAGTTTCGAATCAATCAGGTTTATGAATCCTTCAATGTTTCCTTGCTTAAGGTTTTCTTCATGTTTGCATTTGTTCCTCATGATTGAAGACCTAATCTCTCTACCATGTAAAGGTCCTCTGGAGCTTCCTCAGTCTCCCTTCAATACACATTGAACATAACCCCAAACTATCACCCAGAGTCGCATGCACATGAATTTTTGACACATACCTTGTCACAGAGTATTCCAAGATTTGATATACTACTATTTTGTTAACAACTCACTGACTCTGTTTAGTTCATTCTTAATTCACTGATGCCATTTGGTGTAAGTTAAAAAGAGACATCACTAAGGATGGAACTATTATGAACGGAAAGTACATCAGTCTAGAGGAGTAGGTGCTTTTGAGGATCAACTTATCCAGTGACACATAAATGCCATAATTTACAGACAATTGCTGTCAATAAGTGGATATAACATATCACAGTAAACTTTTCTCTTTGCAAACATACAGGTTTCTTTTTCTTTTCCTCCTCCTCCTTCTGCTTCTACTTCTCCTTTTACATTTCGACAATGAGATCACCGAAACCAACTCTGGGATATCCGTATGATGTAATAGTACTCAGCAATAAAAGGGGAAAAAATACCAATGCACACAACAATGTGTATGAATCTCAAGACCATTTGCTGAGTGGAAAAAGACAAGCACAAAAGATGACATACCATTTATTAAAAGTTCTAGAAATAGTAAAACTAACCTACAGAAGCAGAAAGCTGACGAGTGTCTGCCTGTGAGGGATGGAGGAGCAGATGGATTGGGAGGAGACATGAGAACACATCTGGGGTGAGGATAATGTTCTAGATACTGATAAGAGGGTTGGGTTACACAGGTGTGTGCAATTGTCAAAATTCAATGAATGGTGCAGTTAGGATTTGTGCATTTTGCTCTGTGCAAATTTTCCCTCGACGAGAAAAAAAGGAACCACCATAAACAAATATTAAACTCTAGTTAATCATTTGGGTGCTGAATTATCTAGGGTTGGAAAGTACTGTTGCTTACAGCTTACTTTAAAATGCATCCAGTGTATAACATGAATTGTTGGATGGATAATGGATGGACACAGAGATATATGTGTGATTAAGGAAGGATAGAAAACGGCTAATGTTGTAGTCTCTAGGTAGCGATCATATGGATTTTCACTGTACAACCTGGTAGACATTTCCGGATGTTTGATGGGTTTCATAACAAAATATTAGGAAAAATGGACTCATACTAAGCATAAATTTGTACCTAATTTTATGCACCTTCAGTACAGCTTGAACATCACTTCATTTAATTTTATATGCTACTACTATCTTTTAAATGGAGATGTATACTCACATTTTATAGGTGTCCTATCATTTCTACCTTTTGGTGTGTTTTAATAATTTTGTTGGTCATGGCTGTGGTAAACACTATGGGAGTGAAAACTTTGTTCTTGTGAAAAATTATTGCCTTAGAACCATTCATTTCCTTGACATATAGCCCCAGGGCCAGAACATATGCCAAGTGTTCAGGTGGGAGCACATATTTTCTAGAGAACCCCAGAGGGGTTCATATCAATTTGCATTTATACCAACAGGATGTGAGAGGGTCAGTTCTCAAGCCAGTAGCCAATGCAAGGGAATACAACTATCTATTTCTCACTTGCTTAAGTATCTCTTTGTTGGAACTCTTGATTTATCAAAACTCTAAACATCATTTTAGATATAATTTCTTATAAAAACGTTGGTGGGAGAAATGTCAGAAAATGCAAGTCAACATGAGCAGATGATAAGTAGTAACAATATCTCCCATTGCTACTAATAACACATGTATAAATCCTAGACAGGAATTAAGCTTCTCTGTGCTTGGGGTGGAGGAGAGAATGAATACTGGAGGAACACACACAATGTCTGCTCAGTCATAAAACTGGAAAAGCAGAACATTTAGTCCCTCTTGAGGCAGTTGTAATGACAGCAAGTGGGAAGTTACATAAAGAAACATTCACAAATATACTCATACCAACTATAATATGAATTAGGTTAATATGAGAATGTATTACAAAGAAATGGATCTAAGGACAGAGATAATTTTAAGTGATAATTTCGTTATTTAATAAAGACAAAGGAAAAGTAGAATGGACATACTTTGAAACCAAAATTGTGATAAATGGAAGGCTTATTTCACAAGCCAGGGTAAATATACAAAAATAAAGTTGCTCTTAGGTTACGAATGGCCTGGGCTCTGAGCCAAGGACTTTAGGACAGTTGTCTGAAGAGAGGCTGGGGCAGTCTTGGTGCCAGGTAGGTAAACCTAAGGTTGAGTAGGGAATGAGCTTTGAATCTCAATTTAATTTATAGAAGTGGAGCTCTGGATCTGCACTGTCAGTGGCTTATGGGCTCCTCATTACACTCTGCTGATCAGGACCAGGCCCAATTTGAGATGAAAATTAGACATCCAAGAGGCAATGTTGAGTAGGCAGTTGAATGTATGAGCCTGGATTTCAGGGATAAGACTGGACTTGAAATATTAATGTGTGATTCTTCTATTTGTGGGTGGGATCAAAGTGATGGAACTATGTATGATTCTGCAGGAAGTGAGCATAGGTAGGGAAGAGAAGAAATCTGAGAATCAAAACCTAGAGCACTTGAATGCATAGAGGTCAAGGAGTCACAGAAGGACTCACCAGGACACTGAAAAGTAGCAGAACCTGAGGCAGAACGCCAACCAAGGGACAGGAATGTCCTGTAAACCAGAGGTCCCCAACCCCCGGGCCGTGGACCGGTACCGGTCCGAGGCCTGTTAGGAGCCAGGCCACACAGTAGGAGGTGAGCGGCGAGCGAGCGAGTGAAGCTTCATCTGACGCTCCCCATCACTCGCATTACCACCTGAACCATCTCTCCCCTCCCCGCACCGTCCCTGGAAAAATTGTCTTCCACGAAACTGGTCCCTGGTGCCAAAAAGGTTGGGGACCGCTGCAGTGTAAACCAAGTGAAGAAAGTATTGCAGGGAGGAGGAAGTGATCAACAGTGCCAAATACTACTGATCAGTCAAGTAATGTCAATACTGAGAAATGACCACTAGATTTAGCAACGTGCAGGTCTTTGGGGACCTTGAGAAGAGCTAGTTCACTGGATTGGTGGGAACAAAAGGTCGATTGAGATGGTTCAAGACAAAATGGGAATAGAGGAAATGGAGATACCAAAAATAAATAATGGCTTTTTAGGAGCTTTTCTGTAAAGTGCAAATCGAGAGATGATGATGCTGCAGATGGAGCGCGTTGTGCAGTTAAGGTGGGGTTTTTGTCAGTTTCTCTCTTTCTTGTTTTGTTTTTAAGAGGGAGGACTTTGCGGAAGGTTTGTGTACTTATGGGAATCATCCAGCTGAGAAGGGCAAATTGGTGATGTGGGTGAGAGCTCTGGGAGCATTGCTGGGGCCACGCATTTACTCACCCAAAAGGGGTAGAATCTACTGCCCAGCTGCAGGGCTGGGTTTTGATAAGAGTGTGGACGGTTCGTTCATAGTGACAAGAGGGAAGGCAGAGTATCTAGTGTCAGATGCAGGGAGGTAGAAAGTTTTGTGAGATCTTTCCTTCCACGTTCTCAGTCTTATCAACCCAGACTGTGGCTGTTCCAGTAGTAGACGGAGGTTTGAGGAAGGAGGATAAGATGTGAACTGCGATGTCTAAGATGGAGTGAGTGGACTGGGGAAGTGTATGAGTTTGCATCAAAGACCCCTACCATATTTCTGACACTGTTCTAGGCACAGGAGGTGCAGTCATGGGAATGCACATGCGGAACTCATATTCACTCATGTGTGTTTGTTTGGTAACAAGGCGGGACAGGGGCGGATCTGGTGCCTGGTACCCTCACCGCGGGCTAGGGCAGAGGACACATATTCTGGTCCAAACACAGGCCTTAGCCCCCACAGGGAACAAAGCTGTCTCTGAATACCCCTCCTTACCTGGAGGCACAAGGATGAAGGATGAGGTGGAAGTGTGTCGGATCACTGAGAAGCCTAGTGGCCTACTTCTCTCCAGCTCACGGTTAATGTATTTTCCTCCCCAAAGTCAACCCCTCTCCAACAGACACTACACTAAGGTTTGGTGTCAAGTGACTGACTCACCCTCCTACTCTGTCTGGCTTCTGGTTGCTATGGCGATGCGGCCAGAAGCTTTGCTCCCTCAGTGAAAATGAGTGGAAACCTGTGAATGTAGAGGGGGCTATTGAGAGGGAGGAGGGATTTCTTGCAGGTGACAATGACCTAATACTCTTAGGGCCTTTGGTGATTAACAGCCTAATGCCACCCTCACTGCCTCCCCTCCATCCACCAAACAGTTAACACCATCATCACCAAAAGGCAGAGGAGCCAGACTGTGAACAGGGAGCCTTACACACCAGATGACATAGGTTTTTCATTAGTGTCATTTCCCAGAAAAAGTCACTGAGTTAGGAGTCTTCACTTGCCCACGTTCTAAGGTGTTCTCATTGTGCTCTATCTTGTAGTGCTCTGTCTAGTGGGATTGCTGGGCAGCAAGCCCTACGAGTACCTACTGTGTGCCAGGTAACGTAGTAGGAAACGAGGATACCCAATGGGGAAGGCATGCTACAGGTGTGAGTTTGGGGACATGGCAAGGGTTAGCCAAAGAACATAAGTTCTTATGTCCAAACCCAGACTTTCATCCTTAATAGGGCCAGTCCCCTCTCACGCCTGCCTCCCTCCTTCTCCTTCCCTAAAGAATTCAGGGGGTAAAGATAAAGTTAAGGGTGGAGGGTAGGCTGAAGCCCTGAAGAGCTCAGCTGCCCCTTCTCTCCAGCCAAGAGCCTCTTTATTTTCATACCAGCAGTCTTGCTCTGCCTTCAAGTCTCAAGACCCATAATCGGCTTTGAGTCTCAGTGTCCAGATCCTCAATGGCCTAATAGGCCTGGTGGCTTGGTTGCTATGGCAATCCTGCCAAGAGCTCTCCTCACTAGATAAAATAAAAAGGGAACACGAAAGGGGAGTGGCCAGCCTCATGGGGGAGGGAAGAAGAATTGTAATGTGAATATCCTAATTACACTAATTGATAGCCCTTTGTGATTAAAGGCCCATAAAAGGAGGCCAGGGCAGCAGGGGCTTTGATTGGGAAAAGGGAGCCCCAAAAAGGAAGAGGCTTTTTCCTTAGAGAAACTTCCACAGAGTATTTGGAGGATAAGGAAAGCACCACAAGACTAGGACTCAGGGTGAACTCAGTAATTGACTCTGCCGGTTACTCTGAATTTTATTTAAAAATCCAGAGCCAGATCCCTGTGTTTGGGGCATGTTGGCAGGGAGGTATCAAAAATTACATTTCTGTGTGGGGCAGGGTCCTGGTTGCCCCACCTTCTGGCCTGGTGGTTGAGGGCACATGCCATGTTGTCCACACCTGGGCCCATGGTCCCCAGGGACTTGAGGTGGGATATGGTTTGCAGCCCTCAGCTACTCAGCTGCCCACTTCTCTCCAGCTAAGACTTTCCTTGTTGTCCTTCCTATCAGCCTCTCTCCTGCATCCAGTATTCTGGACTCTGTAAATCAGCTTAGGTGTCTAATGACTCAGTCAAGGCTTAATTGGCCCTAGCTTCTGGTTGCTATGGTGATGCAGCCAAGAGCTCTGCTCACTAAGTTAAGATAAGAGGGACCCTGATGTGGGAGGGGGACAACGTGGGGAGAGGGCCAAGATTAAAGAGGAGAATACTCTGATTACACTAATTGATAGCCTTTTGTCATTAAAAGCCCATAAACACAGGCCCGCAGGGTCCAAGGCAGAGGGAGCTGAAGGCTTATCAGGGAAAATAAAGCATCAAACATGAGGGAAAAAGCTCTTTATACTAGAGACATTTCCAAGGAGTAATCTGGAGGTTAAGAAAATGTTCCACGTGCTCAGCATCTTGGAGTATGGATTTTGGAAAGACACAGGCACATTAGGGGCCCAGGTCTTTATTTGCAGAAGCCTAGGAGCCCTCAATTGTCAGTCACAGCTGTTCAGATGGGAAACTGAGGCTCAGAAGTGCGAAGGGACTGGAGCTACATCACATGCTAGGCTAGTGGCAGAGCTGTGAGTAGCATTCAGGGCTCTTGATGACCATGCCAGAGCTCTCTCTATGACCTCAGTCAGCCTCCACGTGGAGACCAAGACGGTCAAATCCTTCATTTTACAAAGAGATGAACCAGAGAGGGGAAGCAACCTGCCTAGGGCCACACGGTCCCTTTTGGGATGAGAACACAGCTCTCCTGGCTTTTAATGTGGACCAGGTAAATAGCGAGTGCTTTGAGAATTAGGGCAGGGACAGTGGGAACAGGGAAGAGAGCACTTGAACTTATGGGGAATTCCACAGGACTTGTGAGCCAGGATGGGAGAGGTTCTCACCTAACTGGTGAGAGGGGATTGGCGCCATTAACAGAGAGAGCAACAAAGAGGAACAAAGGAAGAAAGGAGAGAGACAAACACCTCCTTGTCTATTACTGAGATTTTCGTTGGAAATATTCCTTTCCTTGAGCAGTAGCTCGAAATGATATGCAGGAATAACCAAGGGGAGCATGATACTAATTTGCAGGTGCCTAAGAGGCCCCCATCACTAAATGGATGGGGAAACTAGGACACCCAGAGTGAGGAGATGACGCCCCCAAAATCAGAAGCTGGGTTACTGGCAAAACTGTGAGTGGCTCTCTGGACTCACGACCAACGTGTCAGGGCTCTGGCTAGCAGGAGTGCCAGGCAGCAATAAGAGCACTTACTGTGTACTTGGAACTTCTCTGGAAGTAAACCGTAGGGAGAGTATGCTCATACCTGGGCATCAGGGGGCATGATGGGAGAGAGGCATCCCCTATGCACTTTCCTGAAGGGTCCTGGTGCCCCTCCCTCTGACTGTGGGAAAAGGTTACATGGCTCTAATGAGAAAGGTTTAAAGTACAGGAGGAGAAAACGATGACTGTGGTCAGAACCGACAGGCAAACAGTGAAAATCAAAAGGTGATGGGAAATTAGAGGGGCCTATAATGGACTTGACTGATGTGTGGAAAGGACTGGAAAGTTTTACAAGGATTTCTTTTCATTCTTGATTTCTATATTCAAGAATGTAGGGGATTGGGGGAATCTCGCAGGCTGGGTTCAGAGTTAGGACACTTCATGTCGACCAGGGAAATGGTGACAACAGGAAAGTGGAGGCATGCAGGGGGCTCTACAATGCTTAGCTGAATATAGGTATCTGAAGAGGAGGGTGAAGGTGGAATGAGGTCCTAAGTGCATAGCTAGAGGAGTGCTGGAGCTGTTATTAAAGAATAAAAAACAAAGGAGAGAGGAAAGAAGGGAGCGAGGAAGATGGGGGGGAGGGAGAGAAAAGAAGAAGGAGGAGGGGGAGAGGAGAGGGGAGGGGGTGGAGGAGGGGAGGGGAAGGAGGAGGAGACGGTGGAAATAAGAAGTAAAGGAGGAGAAGGAGAAAAGGGAGAAGAGTGGACAGAACTTTGTCTATTTCTGTGATATTTGTTTGAAAAAGCCAGACACATACCACTACCCGCCCGCACAGCGGCTACAGGTGACTTGCAGCTGTGTATGTGTGTGTGCATGCACACATACGCACACATACATATATATTTACTCCAAGTTGTCCGCTAGGGGCTGAGTGAAAGGTGACTGACACCCTGGCTGTTACTTCCTTCCTTGAGGAAAGCCCCCTTCCTTCCCTCTCTTGACACTCTTCTCCTGCTCCAGTTACAGCCTCTTTCTAGAAATCCCTCCAGGTCCCAGGTCTGTCTTCCTCCTGGTGGACAGCCCTGCTCCTTTTGAACACAGAGCAGAGCCATAATCAGAAATGCAGTTCTGGACACCGCATGAGCAGGCATGCAAACCAGGACCAGACAGATCTGGAAGGAGCAGACAGCCGGCGTGGGCACAGGGGTGAGCAGGGTGGGCCCACTGGACGTTGACAGGAACTGCCGCCCCCTCTTTCTCTTTAGCACAGCTGAATGCCTCACTCTTCTCAACCACAAAATATAATAATTGCCCAGTTTGGTCCTTCCTTTGGGGAGGTCATAATATCAGAGCTGCCATGACCACCATGGTGACAGGAGATCCTTTTTCCCTCTGACCTGGAGTGGGGAAGAGATAATGATCAGCGTGGGGCAGTGACAATATGTGGCCCCGTGAGGGATGGTCCCACTGTCCCTTCCAAATCATTCCAAGGCACGTACTGTCTCTGCATCCAGGGGACCTGCATGCCTTGGAGCTCCAGGGGTTCAGCTCCATTCCTCAGGAGGGATATGGAGAGGAAAATGTAACTGTCAGATTCCATATTTGCACTGTTGCTTCCCCAGGACACAATTCATTTGATCGAATTCAAGTGGGATAGGAAGGAAAAGAGAAAGTGCCTCTGGGGATGTTACTATCAATATTTGCAATGTAAAATCGATACTGTAAGCATTACATATATCTTGTATGTGTGTTTAGGGGGGCCTGTGTGAGTGCTGGTGTAACTTTTATTGAGGAGTCACAACTGAACGGAGTACTAATGGGGAAATTTTTCACTTATAGTATGCCAAAACCCACCCACCCCCACCCCGCTTTCCTGTTCCTTTAAAACGCTTTCACAAAGTTCCTAAGTTTCCTCTCTCTTTTGGGTTTAAAAAATCATCCAGAACTGGTTACAGTAGAAGAATACAATGAATGAAAAAGTCAGGTGAACCATCCCACAGATACCAATTATGCAATCTGGAAAAGCATATAAGAAAACAAATATTTAAAGGTACTTGATTGAGACACAGATGTAGAGAACAGACGTATGGACACCAAGGGGGGAAAACCGCGGTGGGGTGGGGATGGTTGTATGCTGAATTGGGCGATTGGGATTGACATGTATACACTGATGTGTATAAAATTGATGACTAATAAGAACCTGCTGTATAAAAAAAAAAGTTACTTGAAAGCATCCAAAAGCAGGCAGAGGTCAAGGAGAGTTTACTCTTGAAAATGACAGTGGAGAAGGGGTAAGAGTTGAGAATTTATGGCTCTCTTATTATAGCGTGCTCCTCAATCTCCACAGCTACTGTGGCAGGAAATGACAGACAACCTTACCACCAAAGCTGAAGATGACAGAGAATGGAGTTTAGGTCTGGAAGAGCAGCAGGAAATTTAAGTTGTGGGTTGGGGCAGGGGGCTGGAAGTTAGAGAACCTCAGAGGGCATAAGACCTAAAATATGAATAAAAACTCTACCTAAATCCCTGGGTGACCAAGAATCAGGCTACTGCAGATGGACAGACAGAGGCACCCTCCATTTCTGGACCTAGGCTCCAGGATCCGAAGGCATCGGTTGTAAGCAAAACCTCCTGTCACATCCATGGGGCTGTTCATTTCCCAGGTGCCTGTGGATGGGCCTTCTGGTCCCTGAGTTCATTTCTTCCCCTCTGCACATCGACTTAGGAATGCAAGTGGTAGCAGCCTTCACTACACAGACACACTATGACCTCCCCTAACTGTTAAATAATGACACCTAACCTGTCCCCCCAAATCCTTGTCTTTGGAACACAGCTCCCACGTATCCAGGGATGAGACCACAGCTCAAACTATGGACTAGAAGCAGTGGTTTGAGGGCGATTAGGAGATCCTTGCTGTCCCCCAACATAACCCCACTCTCTCCCAGTGCCACAGGCTTCCCTGCAGCTGCATTCCCAGTGTGTCTGTTTCTTCTCTGTGCTCTTGATATGGATATCATTCTCTTTTGGTGTCTCTGAGTCTTGCTTGTTCAACAGGCACCAAGAGAACCAGAGAAAATGGTCACCACCACTTGGCATACAGCCTTAGCCCGAGAAGCCCAGCCCAACTAAGTGAAACCTGTACTCATATTTCCCCAAGGAGAAGAGTATTTTCACTGAGTGAAACTGCCATCATCAAAGATAAAGGAATCATGGCGTGGCAGAGTTATGTGTAAATCTCCCTCACAGGCTGCCACCCTTCCCGATGTCCAGCCTATATGTGGTTGACTTTCATACAACATCCCATCCCTGCCCCAGTCCCTTGCGGTGAAGTGAAGACACAGCCAAGCACAGATAAAGAAAGACCTGTGGGGAGTGAGTCCTCCACAGCACAGAACATTCAATGGTTTTGTGTGAGCTGGCCCTGCCCTCAAATTTACACAGACGCTGAAAAATACAGAAGAGAAGTGAGGGGTCACAGGGATTTCCACATTCTCCTCTCTTCAAAGTATCCTCTTCACTCTTTCCTCCTAAGCAACCCTTCCCAAACATTCACAACCATCCCCACAATCCTCTAATGTAGAAAAATGCATTGAGAGCATAAGGCTGGTGAACTAGGAGCCAGGAGGCCAAAATTCTACTCCTGGTATACTTCTGATTGGTTACCTGACCTTGGGAGAGTCACCTCACATTTCTGGGACTAATTTTTATTACAGGTTAAAAATAGGAAGTTTGAAGTCCACGAACTCAAGGCTCCCTTACAATTCTAGACTACCGTAATTCTCTTCCAGCGAAGGAACATTTACTAGCGACTAAGGGACATAAGACCTTTTGCTAGGCACAGTGAGAAATACAGAAATGATAGCGATACTGTCTCCCTTCTCCAGGACACAGTGAGAAACACAGAAATGATGGTGATACTGTCTCCCTTCTCCAGGACCCCAGAGTTCATGGGATTCATTTCTCCATACCTATTTCGGATTATTGCTTTACTAAGGAAGCCCGGTTGCTTCTGGTGTATTGACATGTACAAGATCCTAAGCGAATAATGTTGTTCATACTACAGATAAACGTTTTGGTACTTGCATTAGTTATCTATTGCTTCATAACAAAGTGCCCCAAAACGTAGTGGCTGAAAGCAATAGACTCTTATCTCACAGTTTCTGTGGGCCAGCAGCTCAGGAGCAGCCTGGTTGCTGGGTGGTTCTAGCTCAGAGTATTCATGAAATTGCATTCAGGATGTTGGCCAGGGCTGCAGTCATCTGGAGGCTTGACCAGAGCTGGACAATGCACCTCTAAGATGATTCACCCATATGGCTATAAGCAGGAGGTCTCAGTTCTTTGCCATGTGGCCTCACCATAGGCTACTTGAGTGTCCTCTTGATATGGCATGTGGTTTTGTCCAAAGCAAGTCATCCAAGTGAGAGACCAACTGAGACAGAAGGCTCAATGCCTTTTACGACCTACTCTTGGAAGTGACGCACTGGAACTTCTGCTTCTTTCTATTCATTGGAGGCAAGTCACTAAGACTAGCTCACACTCAGAGTGGGGGATTAGACTGTACCTTTTGAAGAGACTGTCAAGGAATCAATGGACACGTGAAATCATCAGGGGTTTTTTGTGTTTGTTTGTTTGTTTTGGTTTGGTTTTGGTTTGGGTTTATATGGGCCACAGTATTTCAAAGGGCCATAATAAGGAAATGTTTTATCTTGTTGTGTTAATTTCTTGGTCCTTCAGATTCTGTCTTACCCTTGCTCCCCTCTTTAATGGTGGCAGGGGTATGAGACTGGGCTTATTTGACTTCATTGTATTGGAGGGAGGGGGTCAAATTGGCTTCCTCCTGGTCCCTGGATCATGAACGGGCAGCTTTTCCCAGTTAGGGTTAAGGTAGTCCCATTTCCTTTCGCCCTGTGGTTCCACTGCCATGTCTGTTGCTGATAATCCCATGGACTCCATTTTCAGGGCTCTGTCTGAAACTGATGAATCTTCCTCTTGACCCATCCCCAGCAGGGCTTCACTTCAATGAGCAACTTCTGACTCTATCACTGGCTCTAGCCCATTGGATTGTGATATCTTGACTATAACCCAGGCTAACCTTGAGTCCACCCAAGTCTCTCTCCTCTTCTTTCTCCTCCCCTTGCCTCATGTGAATATTTACAGATGCTTCCCACTCTTCAGAAATAAATCCCTCTACGTGCCAAATTACACATCCAGGTATAGAGTTTTTATTGAAAAATTGACCTGTCTCCCTGAGAGCCCTCCTTCTCTACCTCCAGCTCTATCATCTTGGTTCTATACTACGTGAAAGAACTGCCACAATCGAGATACAGCAAAGTTCCTCCTCATCTAAAAGATTTGCTGTGCTCTTTGCAGTCTGTCCCTCCTTATGTCTCCTGTCCCAGACAAACACCAATCTGTTTTTTATCACTGTAAGTTTACTGGCAATCTCTAGAATTTTAAATGTGAGCATACAGTATCATTCTTGTGTTCTGCTTCATTCACTCAGTATAATAATTTTGAATACCAGCTATGTTATCAAATGCATCGGTACTTCATTCCATTTTATTGCTGAGCGTTATTCTGCTGTATGGATGTCCACCTTTTGTTTTTGCTCATTGTCTATTGATGGCCCTTTGGACTGTTTCCCTTTTCAGGTCATATGAATCAAGCCACTATGAGTATTCATGTATGTGTCTTTGCAGGGACATACGTTTTCTTTTCTCTTGGGTAAATACCTAGGGGTGGAATAGATGGGTTATACGGTGATAGGTGTATGTTCCACTATTTAGAAATCTTTCAAACATCTATCAAATGTGTTTCTACAAGTTTAGATTCCAGCCAGCAGTGTGTGATCCTTTTAATGGCTCCATATCCTCGCCAAGAATTGGTATGGTAAAACCTTTTTACTTTTAGTCTATTGAGTACCTTAATAGTGTCACTGGAGGAACAATATTTTACATTTTAAGCAATTCAATTCATTGAGTTTTCCTTCAATACTTAGCAATTTTTTGGTGCTGTCTAAGACATCTCGACCTAAGCAAAGGTCACAGAGATATTCTCATATATTCTCTTTTAGAAGAATTATGTTTCTAGCTTTTACATTTAGTTTTAGACTCATCTCGAATTATTTTTGCATATGGACTGACATTGGTTTGGTTTTTTCCTTTTCATTTTCTTCAATTGGTTCTAACATTGTTTGTAGAAGGAAACTTAACTTTCCTTATCGGATTTCCTGGCACCTTGGTCTAGAATGAACTGGCCATAATGTGTGGTTCTATTTCTGCACTCTTTTTTCTGTCCCATTGAGCACTGCTCTATCCTTATGCCAATATCACACTGTCCGGACTACTGTACTTTGATTATCCTAGGAAGAAAGGGCAGCAAGAAGAGAACCAATGCATCACTGTCTTGTTCCATATCTCTTCTTAGAGAAACACAGGCAATGGAATTTGAACATACAGAGTCAAGTGTAGTAGAATTAAGGATGTGTTTTGAAATCCATCCCTTCATGTTTCTGTGTATCCCATCAAACCACCTGCAACCCGCACAGTTTTCCAGTCTGTCAGATGACTGGTTTACAGTCCAAAGCCTAAAGAGTCGATTGCGGAAGCAGAGAGTGGGGAGTTCTGGGATTTGTTTGCTGTTTGGTTGTTCTACACTAGTCAACAACTATCTGTGTACACCAAAATTTGCATTTCATATAACTGTCAAGTTTTATGAAATATTATTCTTTTGATTTGTTTCAAGCACTTAAAAATGAAAAAGTAAATCGTAGCACCCAGTGTGCACAAAAACAGGTGGTGGGCCAGTTTTTGCTCATGGGTTATAACTTGGTAACCCCTGATCAAAGTTGTCTATGCATTGTCCAATAGCTTCAAACTCATTTTACAAGGCCAGGATCACCTTGACCATAAAACAGACAAAAACATACAAAAAAAAGAAAATTATAGGCCAGTATCACTGATGAACATAGATGCAAAAATCCTCAACAAAATATTAGCAAGCCAAATCCAGCAATACATTAAAAAGACAATACACCGTGATAAGGTGGGATTCATCCCAGGGATGTAAATATGGTTCAGTATGTGCAGATCTATCAATGTGATACATCACATTAGCAAACTGAAGAATAAAAAACATGTAATAATCCAAGAGATGCAGAATAAAAAGCTTTGGACAAAATTTGATATCCATTTATTATAAAAACTCTCAACAAAGTGGTTATAGAGGGAACTTAGCTCGACATAATAAAGGCTATATATGACAGACCCACAGCTAACATCACTCAGTGGTGAAAAGCTGAAAGCTTTTCCTCTATGATCAGGAACAAGACAAGAATGCCCACTCGCAGCATTTTTACTCAACATAGTATTGGAAATCCTAGCCACAGCAATCAGAAAAGGAAAAGGAACCCAGGTTGGAAAGGAAGAAGTGAAACTACCGCTGCTTGCGGGTGACATGATACTAGACACAGAAAACCCTAAAGATGCCAACAAAAAACGGTTGGAACTTACCAAAGAATTCAATAAATTTGCAGGATACAAAATTAATATTTAGAAATCTGGTGCATTTCTATACACTAACAACAAACTATCAGAAAGAGAAATTAAGAAAACAATCCCATTTATCACTGCATAAAAAACAAAACAAAACAAACAAACAAAAAAACCCTAGGAACAAATCTAACTAAGGATTTAAAAGATGTGTACTCTGAAAACTATAAGACACTGATGAAAGTAATGGAAAACAACACGAAGAGATGGAAAGATATACTCTGTTCGTGGATTGGAAGAAGTATAATATTCTTAACGTGGCCATATTACCCAAGGTAATCTACAGACTCAATGCAATGCCTATAAAATATCAATGTCATTTTTCACAGAACTAGAACAAATAATTCTAGACTTTGTGTGGAAATACAGAAGATCCTAAACAGCTAAAACTAGCTTATGAAAGATAAACGAAACAAAAGGTGTCCCAGTCCCTGATTTGAAACTATACTGCAAAGCTACAGTAATCAAAAAAGGATGGTACTGGCACAAAATTAGACATATAGATCGATGGAACCGAATAGAGAGACCAGAAGTGAATCCACTCTTATATGGGCGATTAACCTATGACAGAGGAGGCAAGAATATACAATGGGGAAAAGACAGACTCTTCAGTAAATGGTGTTGGGAGAATCAGACAGTTACATGCAAAAGAAGCAAACTGGAGTGCTTTCTTACACCATATACAAATATAAACTCAAAATACATTAAAGGCTTAAGTGTGAGACCTGAAACCATAAGACTTCTAGAAGAAAACATAAGCAGTATGCACTTTGACATCGGTTTTAGCAATATTTTTTTGTATATGTCTCATCAGGCAAATGAAACAAAAGCAAAATTATACAAATGGGACTACATCAAACTAAAAAGCTTTTGCACAGTAAAGGAAACTATTTTTAAAAACCCGAAAAGGCCACCTACTAAATGGCAAATGATATTTGCCATACATTGCTTGTCAGATACAAACAATGTATCTGACAAGGGATTAATATAAAAAGTATAAAAAGAATTCATAAAACTCAACATCAAAAACACAAACGACCCAACTAAAAAATGGATAGATGACCTGAATAGATATTTTTCCAAAGAAGATATACAGAGAGCCAACAGCAACATGAAAAGATGTTCAATATCACTAATCATCAGGGAAATTTAAATCAAGTCCACAATGAGGTATCACTTCACACCTGTCAGAATGGCCATTATCAAAAAGACAACAGATAACAAGGATGGTGGAAAGGAACCTTCATGCACTGTTGGTGAGAACATAAACTGATGCAACCACTATGGAAAACATTATGGAGATTCCTCAAAAAAAGTAAAAATGGAATGACCATATGGTCAAACCATTCCTCTTCTGGGTATTTATCAGAAGAAAACAAAAACACTAATTAGAAAAGAAATATGCACCTCTATGTTCACTGCATCATTATTTACAATAGCCAAGATATGGAAGTAACCTAAGTTCCCACCTATAAATGAATAGGTAAAGAAGATGTGGTATATATATATATATATACAATAGGATATTAGTCAGCCATTAAAAAGAATGAAATATGGAAAAAGAACTAAAGAAATTAGAAAATGGTATATCTTAAAATTAGAATATCAATAAAGAGATAAATAATTATAAAGAGGGACCAAACAAATTCTGAAGCTAAAAATTGCAATAACTAAAATGAAAAATTCACTATAGAGTATCAGCAGCAGATCTGAACAGGCAGAAAAATCAGCAAACTTGAAGGTAGGAAATGGGAATCATCAAATCTGAGGAGCAGAAAGAAAACAACATGAAGAGAAGTAAGCAGAGCATAAGGTACTTATAAGACATTATTAAATAGACCAACATATGCATTATAGGAGTCCCAGAAGTGAGAAAGGGGCAGAAGGATTATTTGAAGAAATAATGGCTAAGATTCACATTTCTCTAATAATTAGCAATGTTGAGCATCTTTTCATGGGCCTTCTGGCCGTCTGTATATCTTCTTTGGAGAAATGTCAATTTGGATCTTCTGCCCATTTTTTGATTCAGTTGGTTTTCATTTTTTATTACTGAGCTACTTGAGCTGTTTGTATATTTTGGAGATTAATCCCTTGTGAGTCACATTGTTTGCAAATATTTTCTCCCATTCTGTGGGTTGTCTTTTTGTTTTGTTTATGGTTTCTGTTGCTGTGCAAAAGCTTTTAAGTTTCATTATGTCTCATTTGTTTATTTTTGTTTTTATTTTCATTACTCTAGGGGCTGGATCAAAACTACAATGAGGTATCGCATCACACAGGTCAGAATGGCCATCATCAAAAAGTCTACAAACAATAAATGCTGGAAAGGGTGTGGAGAAAAGGGAACCCTTCTACACTGTTGGAGGTACAGCCACTATGGAGAACAGTATGGAGGTTCCTTACAAAAACTAAAAATAGAACTACCATGTGATCCAGCAATCCCACTCCTGGGCATATATCCAGAGAAAACCATACTTTGAAAAGATACATGCACCCCAATGTTCATTGCAGTACTATTTACAATAGCCAAGACAGGGAAGCAACCTAAATGTCCATCAACAGAGGAATGGATAAAGAAGATGTGGTACATGTATACAATGGGATATGACTCAGACATAAAGAAGAGTAAAATAATCCCATTTGCAGCAAGATGGATGGATCAAGCGGTGATCATACTGAGTAAAGTAAGTCAGACAGAGAAAGACAAATACCATATGATATCACTTATATGTGGAATGTAAAAGAAGGATACAAATGAACTTATTTTAAAAACTGAAACAGATTTCACAGTCTTCAAAAACAAACATTTGGGACTTCCCTGGTGGCACAGTGGGAACTTTTCAGTGTAGTGATCTAGCATAGGGTTCAGCAAACTGTTTATATAAAGGGCCAGAATTGTTGCGCCATGCAGTCTCTGCCAAAACTACTCAACTCCAGTGTCATAGTGGAAAAGCAGGCATAGACAATACACAAACAAATGTACAAGGTTATGTTCCAATAAAAGTTTATTATCAAAATCGGGACATGGGCCAAAGTCATTTCTGATTGTTCTGATTTGCCAAACTATTCTTGATCTAACATTTCTGTTTTTATATACATTCCCATTATTTAAAACGTTTTGATGTCATTTAAAAAGGTGCTTAATTTCATCTTATAATTGCTATTGTTATATAGAAACACAATTTAAATTATTGAAACCGTATCCCATGACTTCCTACAAGCATTTATTATATCTCCTAGTTTTTGCCAATTCTTACCAGTTTCAATGTTTACAATGATGTCATCTAAAAATAAAATTGGGGCTTCTCTGGTGGTGCAGTGGTTAAGAATCCACCTGCCAACGCAGGGGACACAGGTTCAAGCCCTGCTCCGGGAAGATCCCACATGCCGTGGGGCAACTAAGCCCGAGTGCCACAATTACTGAGCCTGTGCTCTAGAGCCCATGAGCCACCACTACTGAAGCACGTGCCACAACTACTGAAGCCTGCGCACCTAGAGCCTGTGCTCCACAACAAGACAAGCCACCGCAATGAGAAGCCTGTGCACCACAACGAAGAGTAGCCCCTGCTCGCCACAACTAGAGAAAGCCCGTGTGCAGCAACAAAGACCCAATGCAGCCAAAAATAAATAAATAAAATAAATATATTTTTTTAAAATTAAATAAATAAATAAAAATAACATTGTTGCTTAGTCCTTTCTAATACTTATGCATTTTATTTCCTCTTGAATTATTGAAATAGCTAGAATTTTCAGAACTATTATGAAACAGTAGTTATAAGACTAGCCATACTTGCCTTGCTACCAGTCTAAATGAAGAATGGGAAGTTTGGTTCAAGATGGCGTAGTAGAAGGACATCCGCTCACTCCCTCTTGTGAGAGCACCAGAATCACAACTAACTGCTGAACAATCATCAAGAGGAAGAAAATGGAACACATGAAAAAAGATACCCCACATCCAAAGACAAGGGAGAAGCCGTAATGAGAGGGTAGGAGGGGTGCAATCATGATAAAAATTAAATCCTATAACCGCTGGGTGGGTGACTCACAAACTGGAGAACAATTATACCACAGAAGTCCACCCACTGGAGTGAAGGTTCTGAGACCCAAGTCAGGCTTCCCAACCTGAGGGTCCAGCAACAGGAGGAAGAATCCCCAGAGAATCAGACTTTGAAGGCCAGTGAGATTTGATTGCAGGACTTTGACAGAACTGGGGGAAACAGAGACTCCACTCTTGGAGGGCACACACAAAATAGTATGCACACCAGAACCGAGGGGAAAGGAGCAGTGACCCCATAGGACACCGAACCAGAATCACCTGCTAGTGCTGGAGGGTCTTCTGCAGAGGCAGTGTGTGAATGTGGCTCATGTCGGGGACAAGGACACTGGTGGAAGAAATTCTGGAAAGTACTCATTAGCATGAGCCCTCCCAGAGTCTGCCATCAGCTCCATTAAAGAGCCTGTAGCCTCCAGTGCTGAGTCGGCTCAGGCCAAACAACCAACAGGGAGGAAAATCAGCCCCACCCATCAGCAGACAAGCAGATTAAAGTTTTACTGAGCTCTGCCGACCAGAGCAACACCCAGCTCTACCCACCACCAGTCCTTCCCATCAGGAAGCTTGCACAAGCCTCTTAGATAGGCTCACCCACCAGAGAGCAGACAGCAGAAGCAAGAAGAACTACAATTCTGCAGCCGCCAGAATGTAAACCACAATCACAGAAAGATACACAAAAAGAAAAGGGAGAGGACTCTGTCCAAGATGAAGGAATAATATAAAATCCCAGAAAAACAATTAAATGAGGTGGAGATAGACAACCTTCCAGAAAAAGAATTCAGAATAATGATAGTGAAGGTGATCAAGGACCTCGAAAAAGGAATGGAGGGAAAGATTGAGAGGATGCAAGAAATGTTTAACAAAGACCTAGAAGAAGTAGAGAAGAAACAAACAGAGAAGAACAATACAATAACTGAAATGAAAACACACTAGAAGGAATCAATAGCAGAATAACTGAGGCAGAAGAACGGATAAGTGACCTGGAAGACAGAATGGTGGAATTCACTGCCGTGGAACAGAATAAAGAAAAAAAATGAAAAGAAATGAAGACAGCTTACGAGACTTCTGTGACAACATTGAACACACCAACATTTGCATTATAGTGGCCCCAGGAGGACAGGAGAGAGAGAAAGGACCCAAGAAAATATTTGAAGAGATTATAGTCAGAAACTTCCCAAACATGGGAAAGGAAATAGCCACCCGAGTCCAGGAAGCACAGAGAGTCCCAGGCAGGATAAACTCAATGAGAAACACAACGTAACACATAACAATCAATTGACAAAAATTAAAGACAAAGAAAAATTATTAAAAGCAACAAGGGAAAAACGACCAACAACATACAAGGGAACGCCCATAAGGTTAACAGCTGATTTCTCAGCAGGAACTCTACAAGCCAGAAGGGAGTGGCACGATATATTTAAAGTGATGAAAGGGAAGAACCTACAACCAAGATTACTCTACCCGGCAAGGATCTCATTCAGATTCAACAGAGAAATCAAAAACTTTACAGGTAAGCAAAAGCTAAGAGAATTCAGCGCCACAAAACCAGCCCTAAAAGAAATGCTAAAGGAACTTATCTAAGTGGGAAACACAAGAGAAGAAAAGGATCTACAGAAACAAACCCAAAAAATTGCGAAAAGGACCTACAGAAACAAACCCAAAAATTTGAGAAAAAGGTAATAGGAACATACATATCGATAATTACCTTAAATGTGAATGGATTAAATGTTTCAACTATAAAACACAGGCTCACTGAATGGATACAAAATCAAGACCCATATATATGCTGTCTAAACTATAACCGCTTCAGACCTAGGGACACATACAGACTGAAAGTTAAGAGATGGCAAAAGATATTCTATGCAAATGGAAATCAAAAGAAGCTGGAATAGCAATAGTCATATCAGATAAAATAGACTTTAAAATAAAGAATGTAACAAAACACAAGGAAGGACACTACATAAGGATCAAGGGATCAATCCAAGGAGAAGATACAATTATAAATATATATGCACCCCACATAGGAACACCTCAATACATAAGACAAATGCTAACAGCTATAAAAGAGGAAATCAACAGTAACACAATAATAGTGGCGGACTTTAACACCTCACTTACTCCAATGGACAGATCATCCAGACATAAAAGGAATAAGGAAATACAAGCTTTAAATGACACAATAGACCAGATGGGTTTAATTGATATTTATAGGACATTCCATCTGAAAACCACAGATTATATTTTCTTCTCAAGTGAATGCAGAACATTCTCCAGGATAGATCACACCTTGGGTCACAGATCAAGCCTCAGTAAATTTAAGAGAATTGAAATCATATCAAGCATCTTTTCTGACCACAACACTGTGAGATTAGAAATAAATTACAGGGTAAAAAATGTGGAAAACACAAACACATGGAGGCTAAACAACATGTTACTAAATAACCAAGACATCACTGAAGAAATCCAAAACTACCTAGGGACAAATGACAATGAAAACACGACCATCCAAAACCTATGGGATGTAGCAAAAGCAGTTCTAAGAGGGAACTTTATAGCAATACAATCCTACCTCAAGAAACAAGAAAAATCTCAAATAAACAGTCTGACCTTACACCTAAAGGAACTAGAGAAAGAAGAACAAACAAAACCCAAGTTTAGTAGAAGGAAAGAAATCATTAAAATCAGAGCAGAAATAAATGAAATAGAAACAGAGAAAATGATAGGAAATTTCAATAAAACTAAAAGCTGGCTCTGAGAAGTTAAACAAAATTGGTTAACCTTTATACAGACTCATCAAGCAAAATAAGGAGTGGAGTCAAATAAATAAAATTAGAAATGAAAAAAAAGTTACAACAGACACCACAGAAATACAAAGTATCATAAGAGACTACTACAACCACCTATATGCCAATAAAATGGACAACTTGGAAGAAATGGGCAAATTCTTAGAAATGTATAACCTTCCAAGACTGAACAAGGAAGAAATAGAAAATATGAACAGACCAATCAGAAGTAATGAAATTGAAACTGTGATTAAAAATCTTCTGACAAACAAAAGTCCAGGACCAGGTGGCTTCACAGGTGAATTCTATCAAACATTTAGAGAAGAGCTCACACTCAAAACTCATTCTATGAAGCCGCCATCACCCTGACACCAAAACCAGACAAAGATACTACAAAAAAATGTTACAGACTAATATCACTGATGAATATATGCAAAAATCCTCAACAAAATATTATCAAACAGAAAACAACAACATATTAGAAGGATCCTAAGCCATGATCAAGTGGGATTTATCCCATGGATGCAAGGATTCTTCAATATACACAAATCAATCAATGTGATATACCATATTAACAAACTGAAGAATGAAAATCATATGATCATCTCAATAGATGCAGAAAAAGCTTTTGACAAAATTCAACACCCATTTATGATAAAAACTCTCTAGAAGCTCGGCAAAGAGGGAACCTACCTCAACATAATAGAGGTCACATACTACAAGCCCACAACAAACATCATTCTCAATGGTGAAAAACTGAAAGCATTTCCTCTAAATCAGGAACAAGACAAGCATGCCCACTCGCACCACTATTATTCAACATAGTTCTGGAAGTCCTAGCCACAACAATCAGAGAAAAAAAGGCAATAAAAGTAATACAAATTGGACAAGAAGAAGTACAACTGTCACTGTTTGCAGATGACAGGATACTATACATAGATAATCCTAAAAATGCCACCAGAAAACTACTAGAGCTAATCAAAGAATTTGGTAAAGTTTCAGGATACAAAATTAATGCACAGAAATCTCTTGCATTCCTATACACTAACAGTGAAAGATCAGAAAGAGAAATGAAGGAAACAATCCCATTCCCCACTGCAACAAAAAGAATGAACCATCTAGGAACAAACTACCTAAGGAGGTAAAAGACCTGTCCTCAGAAAATTATAAGACAATGCTTAAAGAAATCAAATATGATGCAAACAGATGGAGAGATACACCATGTTCTTGGATTGGAAGAAACAGGATTGTGAAAATGACTATACTACCCAAAGCATTTCACATATTCAGTGCAATCCCTATCAAATTACCAACGGCATTTTTTTACAGAACTAGAACAGAAAAATCTTAAAATTTGTATAGAGACACAAAAGACCCCAAATAGCCAAAGCAATCTTGAGAAATAAAACAAAACAAAACGGAGCTGGAGGAATCAGGCTCCCTGACTTCGGACTATACTACAAAGCTACAGTAATCAAGACAATATGGTACTGGCACTAAAACAGAAATATAGATCAATGGAACGGGATAGAAAGCCCAGAGATAAACCCACACACCTGTGGTCAACTAATCTATGAAAATGGAGACAAGGATAAACAATGGAGAAAAACCCATCTCTTCAATAAGTGGTGCTGGGCAAACTGGACAGGTACATTTAAAAGAATGAAATTAGAACACTTCCTAACACCATACACAAAAATAAACTCAAAATGGATTGAAGACCTAAATAAAAGAACAGACATTATAACTCTCCTAGAGGAAAACATAGGAAGAACATCCTTTGACATAAATCACAGCAAGATCTTTTTTGACCCACTTCCTAGAGAAATGGAGATAAAAAAAAACAGTGGTACCTAATGAAACTTAAAAGCCTTTGCACAGCAAAGGAAACCATAAACAAGACAAAAAGACAACCCTCTGAATGGGAGAAAATGTTTGCAAACGAAGCATCTGACAAAGGACTAATCTCCAAAATATACAAGCTACTCATGCCGCTCAATATCAAAGAAACAAACAACCCAATCCAAAAATGGGCAGAAGATCTAAATAGGCATTTCTCCAAAGAAGATATACACATTGTCAACAAATGCATGAAAGGATGCTCAACATCACTAATCATCAGAGAAATGAAAATCAAAACTACATTGAGGTATCACCTCACACTGGTCAGAATGCCCATCATCAAAATATCTACAAACAATACATGCTGGAGAGGGTGTGGAGAAAAGGGAACCCTCTTGCACTGTTGATGGGAATGTAAATTGATACAGCCACTATGGAGAACAGTATGGAGGTTCCTTAAAAAACTAAAAATAGAACTACCATATGACTGAGCAATTCCACTACTGGGCATATACCCTGAGAAAACCATAATTCAAAAAGAGTCATGGAACACAATGTTCATTGCCACTCTATTTACAATAGCCAGGACATGCAAGCAACCTAAGTGTCCATTGACAGATGAATGGATAAAGAAGATGTGGCACATATATACAATGGAATCTTACTCAGTCATAAAAAGAAACCTAATTGAGTTATTTGTAGCGAGGTGGATTGACCTAGAGTCTGTCATACAGAGTGAAGTAAGTCAGAAAGAGAGAAACAAATACCATATGCTAACACATATATATGGAATCTAAAGGAACAAAATATGGTTATGATGATCCTAGGGGTAGAACACGAATAAAGACCCAGATGTAGAGAATCGACTTGAGGACATGGAAATGGAGAAGGGTAAGCTGGGATGAAGTGAGAGAGTGGCATAGAGTTATTTATAATACCAAATGTAAAGTAGATAGCTCGTGGGAAACACCTGCATAGCACAGGGAGATCAGCTCCGTGCTCTGTGACCACCTAGAGAGGTGGGATAGTCGGGAGGGGAGGGAGATGCAAGTGAGAGATAATGTATTTATATATGTATATGTATAGCTGATTCACTTTGTTATAAAGCAGAAAGTAACATACCATTGTAAAGCAATTATACTCCAATAAAGATGTTTTAAAAATCCCCTAAAAAACATGAGTAATTAAGACATATGCAGATTAACAGAAGCTGAGGTAATTCATCACCAGTGTACTTACCCTAAAAGAAATGCTAAAGAGAGTCTTCAAGTTGAAATGAAAGATTGCTAAACAGTAAATTAAGGATAAACCATAAATTAATTAAAAATATAAAGATCTTTGATAACAGTAAAATATGAAGAAATGTAAAAGCCACTACTGTTTTAATTTTGGTTTGTAACTCTGCTTATTTTTCTACAAGATTTAAAACATGAGTCGGTGTCCTGTCTGCCACCACAGACAAAGCCTCCTTTGGCCACACAGGCCCCAGTGGGCCTGTTCACTCCACCCATGCCAAAGCCTCTGATGGAATCAGCCCTGGGCACCACAGCCTGAGAGAGGAAGCCACCAATGCTGGCAGGGGCTGAGTGTTAAAGTGTGGGGTTAAGAGAGCAGATTCAAGGAGAGGACTGCTGTTGGCTGTGCAGAGACAACCTGAAAGAATGGGAGTGAGAGGATCTACAGACATGAATGCTACTAGAGGAAGCATGGTCTGCCTTGGAAATGAGGTATCATTGCTGAGTGGTGCACAAGGGACAGGGCTGCCATTGCAACCCTCTTCCCCATCCACCATCCCATGCCTCTGAGGGCACCAGAAGAGACTCCCATCAAAGTGAGTACATTCCAATCAGTTGGAATTTCCTGTCAGTCGCTGCCACCACAGGCACTTTTTGCATGCTCCAGTTGTGGCCATCTTATCCCTCCCCGGCCTGAGCAAGTAAGTGTCCCAATCAGCCAGAGTGCCCCAATCAGCTGCTGCTTTCACCGCCTCTCACCTGGGCAGAGAAAAGTTGCCTGAGGGCGGCCCACAGGCAGAGATGGGGCCAAAACCAAAGCTGAGCCCCAGGGGATGTGTGACTAAGGAAGAGGAACTGGGTATCTCTCTGTACAGTTGCACAAGTGGTGGATTAAATCCCCAAGATCTCCTTGGTAAACCAAGGAATATCTGAATGGACAAAGAGTTCTCCCACAACTGACACTGCTCTAGTCTCAGCTGTGCATTTTGTGGGCAAGTACACTTAGGAGTTCGGCCAGGTAAGAGTCTGAGCTGCCTTCACAGTGCCCACAGTGGGACCAGAGACCTACCTAGAGGTATTGGAGGGCCTCCTGGGGAGGCAGAGGTTGGCTGTGGCTCACTGTGGGGACAGGGAAGCTGACAGCAGAGGACTCAGGAAAATGTTAGTATTACCATTCTTAAAATTTTTGTTCTATTTTTGTTTTTTGTTTTTTTATTATTTTTTATTTATTTTCCTTTTTTCTTAATTTTTAATATATTTTTAATTTTCCTATTCTTACTTTACTTTTTTGTTCCTTTGTGTTTTTTTCTTGTTTTTGTACTTTGTTTTGATTTCTGGGTTTCTTTTGTTTCTTTATCATTTTTCTGTGTTTGTTTTGTTTCCTTTGCTTTTCTTAGTTTGCTATCTGTTTTTGTTTTCATTAATTTTGTTGTATTGTTTACTTTCTTTTTGAGTTCTTTGTTTAGTTGTTCTCGTTTCCTTTATTTTTTGTTTGTTTGTTTTTATCATTTGTCTTAGATTGCATTTGTCTGTTTGTTTTCTTTTCTTTTCTTCTTCTTCTTCTTCTTTTTTTTTTTTTTTTTTTTTGGCTCCCCAACCAGGGGTTGGGCCTGAGCTTCCAGGGTAAGAGTGCAGACCCCACGATGCTGCACCACCAGAGAATTACTGGCCCAAGGGAATATTAATCAGTGTGAGCGCTCCCAGAAGTCTCCATCTCAACACAAAGATCCTGCTCCACACAACAGCTTGCAGGCTCCAGGGCAGGACAACTCATGCCAAACAACCAGCAAGATAGGAGGACATTGTCATGCATCAGCAGACAGGCTGCCTAAAGTTGGACTAAGTTCACAGACCCACCAAAACACACCATATGATGTGGCCATGCCCATCAAAGGGACAAGACTCAGCTCCAACCACGACAGCACATGCACCAGTCCCTCCCACTGGAAAACCTACACAAGCACTTGGACAAACCTCACCCACCAACTGGCAGGCACCACAAGCAAGAGGAACTACAAGCATGCAGCCTGCGTAAAGGAGACCACAAACACAGTAAGTCAGACAAAATGAGATGATAGAGAAATATGTTGCAGACAAAAAGGCAAGGTAAAAACCCACAAGACCAAATAAATGAAGAGGAAATAGGCAACCTACCTGAAAAAGACTTCAGGGTAATGATAGGAAAGATGATCCAAACTCTCGGAAACAGAATGGAGGCAAGGATTGAGAAGATACAAGAAATATGTAACAAAGACCTAGAAGAATTAAAGAACAAACACACAGTGATGAACAACACGATAACTGAAGTGAAAAATACACTATAAGGAAGCAATAGCAGAATAACTGAGGCAGAAGAACCGATAAGTGGGCTGGAAGCTAGAATGGTGGAAAAAATCGCCATGGAGCACAATAAAGAAAAAGAATGAAAAGAAATGAGGACAGTCTCAGAGACTTCTGGGACAATGTTAAATACACCAACATTCAAATTACAGGGGTCCCAGAAGAAGAGAAAGAGAAAGGGTCTGAGAAAATATTTGAAGAGATTAGAGTTGAAAACTTAACCTGGGAAAAGAAAGAGTCACCCAAGTCCAGGAATCACAAAGAGTCCCATACAGGATAAAGCCCAGGGGAAACATGCTGAGATACATATACTGAAACTAACAAAAATTAAATCCAAAGAAAAAATATTAAAAGCAGCAAGGGAAAAGCAGCAAATAACATACAAAAGAATCCCCATAAGGTTATCAATGGATTTTTCACCAGTAACTCTGTGGACCAGAAGGGAGTGGCATGACATATTTAAAGAGATGAAAGGGAAAAACCTACAACCAAGAGTACTCTAACCAGTGAAGATCTCATTCAGATTCAATGGAGAAATCAAAAGCTTTACAGACGAACAAAAGCTAAAATTAAGCACCACCAAACCAGCTTTACAACAAATGCTAAAGGAACTTCTCTAAGAGGGAAGCAGAAAAGAAAAAGCCCTACAAAACCAAACCCAAAACAATGAAGAAAATGGTAATAGGAACATACATACTGATAATTAGCTTAAGTGTAAATAGATTAAATGCCCCAATCAAAAGAATTTATGAAAAGTGAAATCATATCAAGCATCTATTCCAATCACAATGCTATGAGATTAAAGATAAACTATAAGAAAAAAATGTAAAAAACACAAACACATGAAGTCTCAACAATATGCTACTAAACATCAAAGGGATCACTGAAGAAATCAAAAAGGAAATTTAAAAAACCTAAGATTGCTTTGGCTATTCAGGGTCTTTTGTATTTCCATACAAATTGTGAAACATTTTGTTCTAGTTCTGTGAAAAATGCCATTGGAAATTTCTTAGGGATTGAATTGAATCAGTAGATTGCATTGGGTAGTATAGTCATTTTCACAATGTTGATTCCTCCAATCCAGGAACATGGTATAACTCTCCATCTGTTTGTATCATCTTTAATTTCCTTCATCAGTGTCTTATAATTTTTTGCATACAGGTTTTTGTCTCCTTAGGTAGGATTATTCCTAGGTAATTTATTCTTTTTGTTGCAATCATAAATGGGAGTGTTTCCTTATATTCTCTTCCAGACTTTTCATCGTTAGTGTATAGGAATGCAAGAGATTTCTGTGCATTTATTTGGTACCCTGCAACTTTACCAGATTCATTTATTAGCTCCAGTAGTTTTCCGGTAGCATCTTTACAATTCTCTATGTATAGTATCATGTCATCTGCAAAGAGCGACAGCTATATTTCTTCTTTTCTGATTTGGATTCCTTTTATTTATTTTTCTTCTCTGATTGCCATGACTAAAACTTCCAAAACTATGTTGAATAACAGTGGTGAGAGTGGGCAGACTTGTCTTGTTCCTGATCGGAGGGGAAATGGTTTCAGTTTTTCACCATTGAGAACCATGTTCGCTGTGGGTTTGTCATATATGGCCTTTATTATGTTGAGGTAGTTTCCCTCTATGCTCTCTTTCTGCAGAGATTTTATCATAAATGGGTGTTGAACTTTGTCAAAAGTTTTCCTGCACCTATTGAGATGATCATATTGTTTTTATCCTTCAATTTGTTAATATGGTGTATCATATATATATAGAATCAAAAAAACGGTTCTGATGAACTTAGGGACAGGACAGGAATAAAGATGCAGATGTAGAGAATGGACTTTAGGACACCAGCAGGGGGAAGGGTAAGCTGGGATAAAGTGAGAGAGTAGCACTGAAATATATACACCACCAAATGTAAAATAGATAGCTCGTGGGAAGAAGCTGCATCACACAGCAAGATCAGCTTGGTGCTTTGTGATCACCTAGAGGGGTGGGATAGGGAGGGTGGGATGGAGACACAAGAGGGAGGGGATATGGGGATATGTGTATACATGTAGCTGATTCACTTTATTATACAGTAGAAACTAGCACAGCATTGTAAAGCAATTATACTCCAATAAAGTTGTTAAAAAAAGAAACTAAGAAAAATGAAAAGGAAAGTAGGACCATCCAAAACCTATGAAAAGCAGCAAAAGTAGTTTTAAGTATAACGTTTATAGCAATACAATCTTACCTCAAGAAACAAGAAAAATCTCAAATAAACAATCAAACATTTCACCTAAAGCAAATAGAGAAAGAAGAACAAACAAAACCGAAATTTAGTAGAAGGAAAGAAATCATAAAGATGAGAACAGAAATGAATGAAATAGAGATGAAGAGAACAATCACAAAGATCAATGAAACTAAAAGATTGTTCTTTGAGAAGATTTAAAAAATTGATTAACCTTTATACAGACTCAATAAGAAAAAGAGGGAGAGAACTCAAATCAGTAAAATTAAAATTGAAAAAGAAGTTACAACAGACACCGCAGAAATACAAAGCATCATAAGAGACTACTGTAAGCAAATATATGCCAAAAAATGGGCAAGTTGGAAGAAATGGACAAATTCTTATAAAGGTAAAACCTTCCAAGACTGAACCAGGAAGAAATGGAAAATATGAATAGAACAATCAGAAGTAATGAAATTGAAACAGTGATTAAAAACCTTCCAGAAGACAAAAGTCCAGGACCAGATGGCTTCACAGGTGGTTTCTCTCAAACATTTAGAGAAGAGCTAACACCTATCCTTCTCAAACCGTTCCAACAAATTGCAGAGGGAGGAACACCCCCAAGATAATTCTATGAGGCCACCATCACCCTGACCAACACCGACAAAGATACCACACACAAAAGTATTACAGGCCAATGTCACCGATGGACATGGACACAGAAATCTTCAACAGAATACTAGCAAAACAAATCCAACAACACAAAGGATCATACACCATGATCAAGTGGAATTTATCCCAGAGATGCAAGGATTCTTCAATATACACAAATCAATCAATGTGATACACCATATTAAAAAACTGAAGAAAAAAATCATATGATCATCTCAATAGATGCAGAAAAAGCTTCTGACAAAATTCAACACCCATTTATGATAAAAAAAACTCTCCAGAAAGAGAGCATAGAGGGAACCTGCATCAACATAATAAAGACCATATATGACAAACCCACAGGAAACATCATTCTTTTAAAAAAAATTATTTATTTATTCATTTATTTAAATTTTGGCTGCATTGGGTCTTCACTGCTGCACATGGGTTTTCTCTAGTTGCAGTGAGTGGGGGCTACTCTTTGTTACGGGGTGCAGGCTTCTCATTGTGGTGACTTCTCTTGTTGCAGAGCATAGGCTCTAGGTGCATGGGCTTCAGTGGTTGTGGCACATGGGCTTCAGTAGTTGTGGCTTGCGGGCTCTAGAGCACAGGCTCAGGACTTGTGGCGCACAGGTTTAGTTGCTCTGCGGCATGTGGGATCTTCCCGGACCAGGGCTCAAGCCCATGTCCCCTGCATTGGCAGGCAGATTCTTAACAACTGCACCACAGGGAAGCCCAGAAACATCATTCTTAATGGTGTAAAACTGAAAGCATTTCCTTTAAGATCAGGAACAAGACAATGATGTTGACTCACCACTTTTATTCAACATAGCTTTGGAAGTCCCAGCCACAGCAATCAGAGAGCAGAAAGAAATAAAATGAATCCAAATTGGAAAAGAAGCAGTAAATCTGTCACTGTTTGTAGATGACATGATACTATACATAGAGAATCCTAAAGATGCCACCAGAAAACTACTAGAGCTACTCAATGAATCTGGTAAATTAGCAGGGTACAAAATAAATGCACATAAATCTCTTGCATCCCTATACACTAATGACAAAAAATCTGGAAAGTAAATTAAGGAAACACTCCCATTTACCACTGCAACAAAAAGAATAAAATACCTAGGAAAAAACCTACCTAAGAAGACAAAAGACTTGTATACACAAAACTATAAGACACTGATGAAAGAAATCAAAGATGATGGAAACAGATGGAGAGATATACCATGTTCTTTGATTGAAAGAATCAACATTATGAAAATGACTATACTACTCAAAGCAATCTACAGATTCAGTGCAATCCCTATCAAACTACCAATGGCATTTTTCACTGACCTAGAACAAAAAATTTCACAATTTGTATGGAAACACAAAAGACCCTGAATAGCCAAAGCAATCTTGAGAAAGAAAAATGTAGCTGGAGGAATCAGGTTCCCTAACTTCAGACTATACTACAAAGCTACAGTAATCAAGACAGTATGGTACTGGCACAAGAACAGAAATATAGAACAATGGAACAGGAGATAAATCCCAGAGATAAACCCACGCATCTAAGATCACCTAATCTATGACAAAGAAGGCAAGAATATACAATGGAGAAAAGACAGTCTCTTCAATAAGTGGTGCTGGGAAAACTGGACTGCTACATGTAAAAGAGTGAAATTAGAATATTCTCTAACACCATATACAAAAATAAACTCAAAATGGATTAAAGACCTAAATTTAAGACTGCATACCATAAAACTCCTAGAGGAAAACTCAGTCAGGACTCATTTTGACATAAATCACAGCAATATATATTTTTGATCTGTCCTCTAGAGCAATGAAAACAGAATCAAAAATAAATGGGACCTAATTAAACTTAAAAGCTTTTGCACAGCAAAGGAAATCATAAACAAAGCAAAAGTCAAACTATGGAGTGGGAGAAAGGATTTACAAATGGTGCAGCTGACAAGTGATTCATTTCCAAAATATACATAGAGCTCAATATCAAAAAAATAATCCCAATTCCAAAATGGGTGGAATACTTTAATAGACATTCCTCCAAAGAAAATGTACAGATAACCAATGGGCACATGAAAAAATGCTCCACATTTCTAATTATTAGAGAAATGCTAATCAAAACTACAGTGAGGTATCATCTCCCACTGGTCAGATTGGCTCTCATCAAAAAATCTAAAAACAGGGCTTCCCTGGTGGCACAGTGGTCGAGAGTCCGCCTGCCCATGCAGGGGACACGGGTTCGTGCCCCAGTCCAGGAGGATCCCACATGCCATGGAGCAGCTGGGCCCATGAGCCATGGCCGCTGAGCCTGCACATCTGGAGCCTGTGCTCTGCAACGGGAGAGGCCACAACAGTGAGAGGCCCGCGTACCACACACACACAAAAAAATCTACAAACAGTAAATGCTGGAGAGGGTGTGGAGAAAAGGGAACTCTCCTACACTGTTGGTACGAATGTAAATTGGCACACCACTATTGAGAACAGTATGGAGGTTCCTTAAAAAACTAAAAATAGAACTAACATATGACCCAACAATCCCACTACTGGGCATATACCCTGAGAAGAACATAACTGAAAAAGAGTTATGTACCACAACGTTCATTGCAGCACTATTTACAATAGCCAGGACATGGAAGCATCCTAAGTGTCCATTAACAGATGAAAGGATAAAGAAGATGTGGCACGTTTATACAATGGAATATTACTCAGCCATTAAAAGAAATGAAATTGAGTTATTTGTAGTGAGGTGGATGGACTTAGAGTCTATCATAGAGTGAAGTAAGTTAGAAAGAGAAAAAAAATACTGTATGCTAACACATATATATGGGATCAAAAAAAAAGGTTCTGATGAATCTAAGAGCAGGACAGGAATAAAGACACAGATGTAGAGAATGGACTTGAGGACACAGGAGGGGGAAGGGTGTGCTGGGACAAAGTGAGAGAGTAGCACTGACATATATACACTACCAAATGTAAAATAGATAGCTAGTGGGAAGCAGCCGCATAGCACAGGGAGATCAGCTCAGTGCTCTGTGACCACTTAGAGGGGTGGGATATGGAGTGTGGGAGGGAGATCAAGAGGGAGGGGATATGGGGATATATATACATATAGCTGATTAACTTTGTTATACAGCAGAAACTAACACAACATTGTAATCGTACTTCAATAAAGATGTTTAAAAAATAATAATGATAAAGAGAAATGCTAGGGACAAATACAAAAAAGCAAGCAAACAAAAAATCTAAAAATAGAGCTACCATATGACCCAGCAATCCCATTAACAGATGTATATACAGAGAAAACTCTGACTTGAAAAGATACGTGCACCCCAATATTCATAACAACACTATTTACAACAGGCAAGACATGGAAGCAACCTAAATGTCCATTGACAGATGATTGGACAAAGAAGATGTGGTATATATGTATATATATATAATGGAATATTAGTCAGCCATACAAAAGAATAAAATAATGCAATTTGCAGCAAGATGTATGGACATAGAGATTATCATACTAAGTGACCTAGTTCAGACAGAAAAAGACAAACATCATATGATATCACTTATATGTGGAATAAAATAATGATACAAATGAACTTATTTACAAAACAGAAATGGACTCACAGACATAGAAAACAAATATATGTTTATCAAAGGGGAAGGGGGGATGAAGGGATGGATTTGTAATTTGGGATAAACAAATACACTTTACTATATATAAAATAGATAAACAACAAGGACTTACTGTATAGCACAGGGAACTATATTCAATATCTTATAATAACCTATAATGAAGAAGAATCTCTTAGAGGAAAGAAACTCTTAGAGGAAAATGCTCTTTGACATAAACCACAGCAAGATCCTTTTTGACCGAACCCCTAAAGTAATGAAAAGAAAAACAAAAATAAACAAATGCGACCTAATGAAACTTAAAAGCTTTTGCACAGCAAAGGAAATCATAAACAAGACGAAAAGACAACACTCAGAATAGGAGAAAATATTTGCATACAAAAAAACAGGCAAAGGATTAACCTTCAAAATATATAAACAGCTCATGGAGCTCAATATCAAAAAAGCAACCCAATTATAAAATGGGCAGTAGACCTAAATAGACATTTCTCCAAAGAAGACATACAGATGTCCAAGAGGAACATGAAAAGATGCTCAACATCATTAATTATTAGAGAAATGCTAATGAAAACTACAGTGAGGTATCACCTCACACCAGTCAGATTGGCCATCATTAAAAATCTATGAACAATAAATGCTGGAGAGGGTGTGGAGAAAAGGGAACCCTCTTTCACTGTTGGTGGGAATGGAAATTGATACAGCCACTATGGAGAACAGTATGGACGTTCCTTAAAAAACTAAACACAGAACTACCCTATGACACAGCAATCCCACTACTGGGCATATACCCGAGAAAAACATAATTCTAAAGGACACATGTAGCCCAATGTTCATTACAGCACTATTTACAGTAGCCAGGACATGGGAACAACCTTAATGTCCAACAACAGGTGACTGGATAAAGAAGATATGGTAATACATACAATGGAATATTACTCAGCCAAAAAAGGAACAAAATTGGGTCATTTGTAGAGATGTGGATGGACCTAGATTCTGTCATGCACATTGAAGTAAGCCAGAAAGAGTAAAACAAATATCATACATTAACGCATATATGTGGAATCTAGAAAAATGGTACAGATGAACATTTTTGCAGGGCAAGAATAGATACATAGACATAGAGAATGGACTTGTGAACATGGGTGGGAACGGGAGGGTTGGACGAATTGGGAGATTAGGATTGACATATATACACTACCATGTGTAAAATAGATAGCCCAGTGGGAACATGTTATAAAGCACTGGAAGCTCAGCTGGTGCTCCGTGACAACCTAGATGGGTGGGATGTGGGGTGGGAGGGACGTCAAAGTGGGTGGGGATATAGGTATACATATAGCTGATTCACTTCTTTGTACAGCAGTAACTAACACAACATTGTAAAGCAATTATACTCGAATAAAAATAAATAACTAAATGAAGTAAAAACAAGAGAATCTGAAAAAGTATATATATATATATATATATATACAGCCTTTTGAATCACTTTGCTGTACACCTGCTGAAACATTTTAAATCAAGTATACTTCAATTTAAAAATTTTAGAAAATTAAACATATCATTCACCATTTTTAAAAAAGACATAGATTGGCAAAATGGATAAAATAAAAAACAGGATCCAACTCTATGCTGTCTACAGGAGACTCTTTTTAGACCTAAGAACACACATTGGTTGAAAGCAAAAGGATGGAGACAGATATTCTTTGTATAGTGTAACCAATATACAGCTTGGTTGGCTATACTGGTGTCAGGAAAAACACATAATGTAAGTCACAAACCATTGCAAGGGACAAATAAGGTTATTATATAAAGATAAAATGGTTGATTCACCAAGAAGATATAACGTTATAAAAATATATGTACAAAACATCAGAACTCCGAAATATATAAAGCAAACATTGACAGAACTGAAGGGAGAAATATCTCAATGATAAGAGTAAAAGACTTCAAAATTTTCCTACTCCATTCAGGATACTATAACAAAATATCACAGACTGCATACCATATAAAGAACAGAAATTTCTTTCTCAAGTTCTAGAGGCTGAAAATCCAAGATCAGGGTGCCAGCATGGTTGGGTGATGACCCTTTACCACGTTGTAAAGTTCTTGTTGTATCCTCAAATGGTGAAAGATACAAGGGAGATCTCTCAGGCCTCTTTTATAAAGGCATTAATTGTATTCATGTGGGCTCTGCCCTCATGACCTAATCACCTCCCAAAGGCCCCACCTTCTTATACCATCGCACTGGGCATTAGGATTTCAACACATAAATTCTGTGGGGACACAAACTTTCATACCACAGCAATACTCTACTTCTAATAATGGAGAGAACAACCAGACAATGTTAATAAGGAAATAGGGAACATAAACAACATTCTAGAACAACTGAAACTCATAGACGTACAAAGAGCACTCCATCCCCAAACAGCAAATTACATATTTTTCTCAGGTGCATATTGAAACATTCTCCAGGATAGACCATATATTAGGCCACAAACCACGTTTTAATAAATTTTAAAAGGTAGAAATCATATAGACTATCTTTTTCAATCACAATACAATGAAATAAATCAATGCAAGAATGAAAACTTCACAAATATGTGTGAATTAAACAACACACTCTTAAACAACCAAAGAGTCAAAGGGGAAATCGGAATATATCTTGAGACAAGTGAAAATGAAAACCAAACATGCCAAAACTTATGGAATACAGCAAAAGCAGTGCTAAGCAGGGAATTTTTTGCTGTAAATGTTTTCATCAAAAAAGAAGGAAAAATATTAGGTCAGCAACCTAATTTTTCACCTTAATGAACTAGAAAAAGAAGAATAAACTAAACCCAAACTTAGAAGAAGGAAATAAAAAATACTAGAGCAGAAATCATAAAATGTCAAATAGAAAAACAACAGGGAATATCAGTAAAATCAAGCATTGGTTCTTTGAAAAAATCAACAAAATTGACAAACCTTTAAATAGATTTACCACAAAAAAGAGGAAACTCAAATAATAAAAATCACAAATGAAAGTGGGACTTACTGCTGATTTAATGAAATAAAAAATGATTATAGGTGAGTCCTATGAATAATGGTATGCCATAAAATGGACAACCAAAATGAAATGGACAAATTCCAAGAAACACAAAACCTACTAAGACTGGATCATGAATAAATACAAAACCTGAATAGACCTATAACTAGTAAGGAGTTTGAATCAGCAATCTAAAACCTCCTAACAAAGAAAAGCTCAGGACTAGATGGCTTCACTGGTGAATCCTATAGAACATTTTTAAAAGAACTAACGTCAATACTTCTCAAACTCTTCAACATATATTGAAGAGGAGGGAATATACCTAACTCATTCTGAGGCCAGCATTACCTTGATACTAAAGCCAGATTTACAACCAAACAATGCAAAACTACAAACAGATATCCCTTATGAAAATTTATGTTAAAAATACTCAGCAAAATACTAGCAAACTAAATTCAACAACATATTAAAAATAGTATACACTATGACTAAGTGGGATTTATTCCTGGAAGGCAAGAATGGTTCAACATATGAAAATCAATAACTATAATATATGACATTAACAAAATGAGAGGAACTAAACACATGATTTCTCCAACTGATGCAGAAGAATCATCTGACAAAATTCAACACCCTTTTTATTATAAAACACTCAATGAACTAGGAATAGAATAAAACTTTCTCAACATGCTAAAGACTATGTATAAAAACCCAAAGCCAACATTACATTCAATGGTGACAGACTGAAAACCTTTCCTCTAAGATCAGGAACAAGACAAGGATGCTCACATTGGCCATTTCTATTCAACATATCATTAGAATTTCTAGCCAAAGCAATTAGACAAGAAAAAGAAATAAAAGGTATCCAAATTGGAAAGGAAGAATTAAAATTATTGCAGGTGGCATGATCCTATATGTAAAAATTTCTAAAGGTTTTCCATATAAGAAAAACTATTTAAACTAATATATTCAGAAAAACTACAGGATGAAAAAATCAGCATACAAAAATCATTGGTATTTTTATGCACTAACAATGAACAAAGAAAATAAGAAAACAATTCCATTTACAGTAGCACAGATATGAAAAAGAAATGAAGAACTGATACATTTTACAACATGGATGAATGTTGAAAATATGCTACATGAAAGAAACCAGTCACAAAAAATCACATATTTTATGATTTCATTTATATGAAACGTCTGGAAGAAGCAAATCCTTAAGTAGTAAATGTATATTAGTGTTTTGCCTATGCCTGGATGAATTAAGGGAAAATGGGCAGTGACTGCTAAGATACATGGTTTCTTATTGGGGTGATAAAATGTTCTACAGTTTATTGTTGTGGATCGTTGTACAATTCCGTGAATATATTCAAAACCATTGAACTGTGCATTTTAAACAGGTGGTTTCTATGGTATGTGAATCATATTTCTCTTTATTTCCACTTGAAGTAATTGTATGACTCTTGCTACATATGGATGAGAGAAATTAAAACTTCATCTTGCATTTGCATTCCACTTAACCCTACACACATAATGTCATGTTTCCATAGTCTCCTAATTTCACTCAGTTATTCATCCTAAATTGCTCCACCTAATTAAGGTCCAGCATTTTGTCAGAATGTGGATTTTGGCAAAGTAAAAGAGATCATGGGAGACAAAGGTCTTCATTTACCGGATCTTAGAATCTTGGGCTACTCAGTCAGGACTGGAAAGGTTTTACCATTGTAAATATTGGGAAATTAAGTCGTAGGGACCCAGTCCCAGATCATAAGGTTTGTTACAGATAGAGCTGCTGGTCGATCCCAGGATTCAGATTGACTATGTCAGGGCTCTGTCGAGCAGGAGTGCCAGTCAGCAGTTAAGAGCACTTACTAGACACTGATGAAAGAAATTAAAGATGATACAAATAGATGGAGAGATATACCATGTTCTTGGATGGGAAGAATCAACATTGTGAAAATGACTCTACTACCCAAAGCAATCTACAGATTCAATGCAATCCCTATCAAACTACCACTGGCATTTTTCACACAACTAGAACAAAAAATTTCGCAATTTGTATGGAAACACAAAAGACCCCGAATAGCCAACGCAATCGTGAGAACGAAAAAAGGAGCTGGAGGAATCAGGCTCCCTGACTTCAGACTATACTACAAAGCAACAGTAATCAAGCCAGTATGGTACTGGCACAAAAACAGAAAGATAGATCAGTGGAACAGGATAGAAAGCCCAGAGATAAACCCACACACATATGGACACCTTATCTTTGATAAAGGAGGCAGGAATGTACAGTGGAGAAAGGACAGCCTCTTCAATAAATGGTGCTGGGAAAACTGGACAGGTACATGTAAAAGTATGAGATTAGATCACTCCCTAACACCATACACAAAAATAAGCTCAAAATGGATTAAAGACCTAAATGTAAGGCCAGAAACTATCAAACTCTTAGAAGAAAACATAGGAAGAACACTCTATGACATAAATCACAGCAAGATCCTTTCTGACCCACCTCCTAGAGTAATGGAAATAAAAACAAAAATAAACAAATGGGACCTAATGAAACTTCAAAGCTTTTGCACAGCAAAGGAAACCATAATCAAGACCAAAAGACAACCCTCAGAATGGGAGAAAACATTTGCAAATGAAGCAACTGACAAAGGATTAATCTCCAAAATTTACAAGCAGCTCATGCAGCTCAATAACAAAAAAACAAACAACCCCATCCAAAAATGGGCAGAAGACCTAAACAGACATTTCTCCAAAGAAGATATACAGACTGCCAACAAACACATGAAAGAATGCTCAACATCATTAATCATTAGAGAAATGCAAATCAAAACTACAATGAGATATCATCTCACACCAGTCAGAATGGCCATCATCAAAAAATCTAGAAACAATAAATGCTGGAGAGGGTGTGGAGAAAAGGGGACACTCTTGCACTGCTGGTGGGAATGTGAATTGGTTCAGCCACTATGGAGAACAGTATGGAGGTTCCTTAAAAAACTACAAATAGAATTACCATATGACCCAGCAATCCCACTACTGGGCATATACCCTGAGAAAACCAAAATTCAAAAAGAGTCATGTACCAAAATGTTCATTGCAGCTCTATTTACAATAGCCCGGAGATGGAAAGAACCTAAGCGCCCATCATTGGACGAATGAATAAAGAAGATGTGGCACATATACATAATGGAATATTACTCAGCCTTAAAAAGAAATGAAATTGAGTTATTTGTAATGAGATGGATAGACCTAGAGTCTGTCATACAGAGTGAAGTAAGTCAGAAAGAAAAAGACAAATACCATATGCTAACACATATATATGGAATTTAAGGGAAAAAAATGTCATGAAGAACCTAGGGGTAAGACAGGAATAAAGATGCAGACCTACTGGAGAACGGACTTGAGGATATGGGGAGGGGGAAGGGTGAGTTTTGACGGCGAGAGAGAGTCATGGACATATACACACTAACAAACGTAGTAAGGTAGATAGCTAGGGGGAAGCAGCCGCAAGGCACAGGGATATTAGCTCGGGACTTTGGGACAGCCTGGAGGGGTGGGATGGGGAGAGTGGGAGGGAGGGAGACGCAAGAGGGAAGACATATGGGAACATATGTATATGTATAGCTGATTCACTTTGTTATAAAGCAGAAACTAACACACCACTGTAAAGCAATTATACCCCAATAAAGATGTTTAAAAAAAAAAAAAAGAGCACTTACTGTGAGCCTGACATTTCTCTAGGCATTGAGCTTACAGCTCTAGAAATAGACCATTGGGAAAGTATGCTTACACCTGGGTGTGAGGGGGGTAGGTGAGAGAAAGATGACCTCCTCCCACCCACTGCACTTTCTTTCTCCCCCCCTCTGGCCTGGTTGTTCAGGGAACATTCCAGGTAGTCCACATCCAAGCCCATGGATCCCATGGACTGGAGGTGGGGGAATGATTTGCAGTCCCCAGCTACTCAGCAGCCTCACATCTCTCCAATTAAGTCCTGCTGTGTTTTCTTTCCCGTCAGCTTCTGTCCTCCATACAATATTCTGGGCTCTATAATCAACTCAGGTGTCTAATGGCACAGTTAATTGGCCCTCCCTGCTGGTTGCTATGGTGATGCAGCCAGACGTTCTGCTCACTAAATTGAAATAAGAGGGAATCTGAGGTGGGAGGGGACAGCATGGGGAGAGTGGGGAGGCTGAAATTAAAATACTTTAATAATTTCTCTTGATTAAAAGTCCATTTTAAACTCCTGTTCCCTACTCTGTCTCTTGGAAAATAGAAACTTAATTGGGATAAAAGCCTTTTAAAAGTTTTTTAAATTGGAGTATAGGTGCTTTACAATGTTGTGTTAGTTTCTGCTGTACAGCAAAGAGAATCAGTCATACATATACATATATCCACTCTTTTCCATTCCCTTCCCATTTAGGTCACCACATAGCAGTGAGTAGAGTTCCCTGTACTATACAGTATGTTCTCATTAGTTATCAATTTTGTATATAGTAGTGTATATATGTCAGGGGTAAAAGCCTGGAAATAGGGATATTTCCAAGGTAAGGATAAGGCTTCACATACTCAAGACCAACAGTAATTGCAGGGAGTGCCTTTTGCCTTTGGAAAAAATAGCAGTAGGGATGGAGACCAAGATCCTTATTTATATGGGTCTTAGTTTCATGCATGTCAGTCCAGGCTTCAATGGCACCTTCTAATGTACTTTTTACATACTTCGCTTTTCTCTTTTTTGGAAAAGCTTTATTTATAGACCAGGTTTCTTAAAAATTGAAGTATAGTTGATTTACAATATTATATTAGTTTCAGATGTACAACAAAGTGATTCAATATTTTTATAGATTATATTCCTTTTAAAGTTATTGCAGATAATGGCTATATTTCCATATATTGTAAAATATATCATTGTTACTTATCTATTTTATGCATAGTAATTTGTATCTCTTAATCCTGTACCCCTATCTTGCATCTCTCCACTTCTGTCTCCTCACTGGTAACCACTAGTTTGTTCTCTATATCTGTGAGTCTATTTAAGTGATGTCATACAGTATTTGTCTTTCTCTGTCAAACTTATTTCACTAAGCATAATATTCTCTATGTCCACTCATGTTGTAAATGGCAGAATTTCCTTTTTTATGGCTCAGTAATATTCCATTCCATATGTATACCACCTCTTCTTTGTCCATTCATCTGTTGATGGACACATAGGTTGCTGCCATATCTTGACTATTGTAAATAATCCTGCTATGAATATTGGGGTGCATGTGTCTTTTCAAATTAGTGTTTTCACTGACTTTGAATACATACCGAGGAGTGGAATTGCTGGATCATATGGTAGTTCTATTTTTAATCTTTTGAGGAACATCCATACTGTTTTCCATAGTGGCTGCACCAATTTACATTCTCTCCAAGAGTGTACAAGAGTTCCCTTTTCTCAAAATTCTTGCCAACATTTGTTATTTGGGGTCTTTTTATGATACACATTCTGACAGGTGTAAGGTGAAATCTCATTTCAGATTTGATTTGCATTTCTCTGATGATTAGGGATGTTGAGCATCTTTCATGTGCCTAATAGTCACATCTACATCTTCTTTGGAAAAAATACCTGTTCAGGTCCTCTGCCCATTTTGAATCAGGATGTTCATTTGTTTGTTTGTGTTTTAATGTTGAGTCCTATGAATTCTTTGTATATTTTGCATATTAACCCCTTGTCAGGTAGATCACTTGCATATATATTATTCCATTTAGCAGTGGACTTTTAGTATTTTTTATCTCCTTTTTAAAAAAATTTTTTTAATCTTTATTGGAGTATAATTACTTTACAGTGTTGTGTAAGTTTCTACTGTATAACAAAGTGAATCAGCTATACGTATACATATATCCCCATATACCTTCCCTCTTCCTTCTGCCTCCTACCCTCTGTATCCCACCCTTCCAGGTGGTCACAAAGCACTGAGCTGATCTCCATGTGCTATGTAGCTGCTTCCCACTAGTTATCTACCTTACCTTTGGTAGTGTATATATGTCAATGCTACTCTCTCACTTTGTCCCAGCTTACCCTTCCCCCTCCCCGTATCCTCAGGTCCATTCTCTACGTCTGTATCTTTATTCCTGTCCTGCCCCTAGGCTCATCAGGACCAATTTTTTAAAGATTCCTTATATATGAGTTAGCAAACAGTATTTGTTTTTCTCTTTCTGACTTACTTCACTCTGTAGGACAGACACTAGGTCTATCCACCTCACTACAAATAACTCAATTTCGTTTCTTTTTATGGCTGAGTAGTATTCCATTGTATATATGTGCCACATCTTCTTTAGCCATTCATCTGTCGATGGGCACTTAGGTTGCTTCCATGTCCTGGTTTTGGAAATAGTGCTGCAATGAACATTGTGATACATGACCCTTTATGAATTATGGTTTTCTCAGGGTATATGCCCAGCAGTGGGATTGCTGGGTTATAGGGTAGTTCTATTTTTATATTTTAAGGAACCTCCATACTGCTCTCCATAGTGGCTGTATCAATTTAAATTCCCACCAACAGTGCAAGAAGGCTCCCTTTTCTCCACACCCTCACCAGCACTTATTGTTTCTAGATTTTTTGAGGATGACCAGTCTGACCGGTGTGAGGTGACACTTCATTGTGATTTTGGTTTGCACTTCTCTAATGATTAGTGATGTTGAGCACCCTTTCACGTATTTGTTGGCAATCTGTATGTCTTCTTTGGAGAAATGTCTATTTAGGTCTTCTGCCCACTTTTGGATTGGGTTGCTTGTTTTTTTGATATTGAGCTGTATGAGTTGCTTGTATATTTTGGAGATTAATACTTTGTCAGTTGCTTTGTTTGCAAATATTTTCTCCCATTCTGTGGGTTGTCTTATTTATGGTTTCCTTTGCTGTGCAAAAGCTTTTAAGTTTCATTAGGTCCCATTTGTTTATTTCTGTTTTTACTTCCATTTCTCTAGGAGGTGGGTCAAAAAGGATCTTGCTGTGATTTATGTCTTAGAGTGTTCTTCCTATGTTTTCCTCTAATAGTTTTATAGCGTCTGGCCTTAAACTTAGGTCTTTAATCCATTTTGAGTTTATTTTTGTGTATGGTGTTAGGGAGTGTTCTAATTTCATTCTTTTACATGTAGCTGTCCAGTTTTCCCAGCTCCACTTATTGAAGAGACTGTCTTTTCTCCACTGTATATTCTTGTCTCCTTTGTCAAAGATAAGATGACCATATGTGTGTGGGTTTGCCTCTGGGATTTCTATTTTATTCCATTGTTCTATCTTTCTGTTTTTGTGCCAGTACCATACTGTCTTGATTACTGTAGCTTTGTAGTATAGTCTGAAGTCAGGAAGCCTGATTCCTCCAGCTCCGTATTTTTTTCCTCAAGATTGCTTTTGCTGTTTGGGGTCTTTTGTGTCTCCATACAAATTTTAAGATTTTTTGTTCTAGTTCTGTGAAAAATGCCATTGGTAATTTGATAGAGATTGTATTGAATCTGTAGATTGCTTTGGGTAGTATAGTCATTTTCACAATGCTGATTCTTCCAATTCAAGAACATAGTATATCTCTCCATCTGTTTCTATCGTCTTTGATTTCTTTCATCAGTGTCTTATAGTTTTCTGCATACAGATCTTTTGTCTCCTTAGGTAGGGTTATTCCTAGGTATTTTATTCCTTTTTTGCAACCATAAATGAGAGTGTTTCCTTCATTTTTCTTTCAGATTTTTCATCATTAGTGTATAGGAATGCTAGAGATTTCTGTGAATTAATTTTGTATCCTGCTACTTTACCAGATTTATTGATTAGCTCTAGTAGTTTTCTGGTAGCATCTTAGGATTCTGTATGTATAATATCATGTCATCTGCAAACAGTGACAGCTTTGCTTCTTCTTTTCCAATTTGGATTCCTTTAATTTCTTTTTCTTCTCTGATTGCTGTGACTAAAACTTCCAGAACTATTTTGAATAATAGTGGCAAGAGTGGGCACCCTTGTCTTGTTCCTGATCTTAGAGAAAGTAGTTTCATTTGTTCACCATTGAGAATGATGTATGCTGTGGGTTTTTCATATATGGCCTTTATTATGTTGATGTAGTTTCCTGCTATGCTCCCTTTCTGGAGAGGTTTTATCATAAATGGGTGTTGAATTTTGTCAAAAGCTTTTTCTGCAAAAATTGAGATGATCATACGGTTTTTATTCTTCAATTTGTTAATGTGGTGTATCACATTGATTGATTTGCATATACTGAAGAATCCTTGCATCCCTGGGATAAACCACAGTTGCTCATGGTGTATGATCCTTTTAATGTGCTGTTGGATTCTGCTTGCTAATATTTTACTGAGGATTTTTGCAACTATGCTCATCAGAGATATTGGCCTGTAGTTTTCTTTCTTTGTGACATCTTTGTCTGGTTTTGGTATCAGGGTGAAGGTGGCCTCATAGTATGAGATTGGGAGTGTTTCTGTCTCTAATATATATATATATATATATATATATATATATATATTTATTTATTTTTTTTTTTGCAGTACGCAGGCCTCTCACTGCTGTGGCCTCTCCCGTTGCAGAGCACAGGCTCCGGACGTGCAGGCTCAGCAGCCATGGCTCACGGGCCCAGCCGCTCCACGGCATGTGGGATCTTCCCGGACCGGGGCACGAACCCGTGTCCCCTGCATCGGCAGGCGGACTCTCAACCACTGTGCCACTAGGGAAGCCCTCTACTATATTTTGGAAGAGTTTGAGAAGGATATGTGCTATCTCTTCTCCTAATGTTTGATAGAATTCACCTGTGAAGCTATCTGATCCTGGGCTTTCATTTGTTCAAAAATTTTTAATCACAGTTTCAATTTCAGTGCTTGTGATTGGTCTGTTCATATTTTTATTTCTTCCTGGTAGAGCCTTGGAAGGTTGTACTTTTCTAAGAATTTGTTCATTTCTTCCAGGTTGTCCATTTTATTGGCATATAGTTGCTTGTAGTAGTATCTCATGATCCTTTGTATTTCTGCAGTGTCAGTTGTTACTTCTCCTTTTTCAATTCTAATTCTGTTGATTTGAATATTCTCCCTTTTTTTCTTGTTAAGGCTGGTTAACAGTTTACCAATTTTTTTTATCTTCTCAGAGAATCAGTTTTTAGTTTGATTGATCTTTGTATTGTTTCTTTCATTTCTTTTTCATTTATTTCTGATCTGATCTTTATGATTTCTTTCCTTCTCCTAACTTTCGGGTTTTTTTGGTGTTCTTCTTTTTCTTGCTCTAATTGCTTTAGGTGTAAGTTTAGGTTGTTTATTTGAGATGTTTCTTGTTTCTTGAGGTAGGATTCTGTTGCTATAAAGCTCCCTCTTAGACTGGTTTTGCTGCACCCCATAGGTTATGGGTTGCTGTGTTTTCATTGTCATTTGTTTCTAGGTAATTTTTGATTTCCTCTTTGATTTCTTCAGTAATCTCAGGGTTATTTAGTGGTATATTGTTTAGCCTGCATGTGTTTTTATTTTTTAGATTTTTTTCCCTGTAATTGATATCTAATCTCATAGCGTTGTGGTCGGAAAAGATACTTGATATTATTTCAATTTTCTTAAATTTACTGAGGCTTGATTTGTGACGCAAGATATGATCTATCCTGGAGAATGTTCCATGTGCCCTAGAGGAGAAAGTGTATTCTGTTGTTTTTGGATTGAATGCCCTATAATTATCAATTAAGCCCATCTGGTCTGATGAGTCATTTAAAGCTTGTGTTTCCTTATTTATTTTCATTTTGGATGATCTGTCCACTCGTGAAAGTGGGGTGTTAAAGTTCCCTCCTATTATTATGATACTGTTGATTTCCCCTTTTATGGCTGTTAGCATTTGCCTTATCTATTGAGGTGTTCCTATGTTGGATGCATATATATTAACCATTGTTATATCTTCTTGTATCAATCCCTTGATCATTATGTAGTGTCCTTCCCTGTCTCTTCTAACAGTCTTCATTTTAAAATCTATTTTTTTCTGATATGAGCATTGCTATTCCAGCTTTCTTTTGATTTCCATTTGCATGGAATATTTTTTTCCCATCCCCTCACTTGCAGTCTGTATGTGTACTTAGGTCTGAAGTGGGTCTCTTGTAGATAGCATATATACAGGTCTTGTTTTTGTATCCATTCAGCCAGTCTGCATCTTTTGTTTGGAGCATTTAATCCATTTACATTTAAGGTAATTATCAACATGTATGTTCCTATTACCATTTTGTTAATTTTTTTGGTTTGTTTTTGTAGGTCTTTTCCTTCTCTTGTGTTTCCCACCTAAAGAAGTTCTTTTAGCATTTGTTGTAAAGCTGGTTTGGTGGTGTTGAATTGTCTTAGCTTTTGCTTGTCTCTGACGCTTTTGATTTCTCCATCGAATCTGAATGAGGTCCTTGCTGGGTAGAGTATTCTTGGTTGTAGCTTTCTCCCTTTCATCACTTTAAATATAGCACGCCACTCCCTTCTGGCTTGCAGAGTTTCTGCTGAAAGGTCAGGTGTTAACCTTATGGGGATTCCCTTGTATGTTATTTGTTGCTTTTCCTTTGCTGCTTTTAGTATTTTTTTCTTTGTGTTTAATTTTTGTTAGTTTGACTAATATGTGTCTTGGCATGTTTCTCCTTGGATTTATCTTGTATGGGACTCTCTGTGACTCCTGGATTTCCTTTGCCATGTTAGGGAACTTTTCAATTGCAATCTCTTCAAATATTTTCTCCGACCCTTTCTCTTTCTCTTCTTCTTCTGGGACCCCTGTAATTTGAATGTTGGTGCATTTAATGTTTCTCAGAGGTCTCTCAGACTCCTCAATTCTTTTCATTCTTTTTCTTTATTCTGCTCTGCAGCAGTTATTTCCACTATTCTATTTTCCAGGCCACTTATCCATTGTTCTGCCTCAGTCATTCTGCTATTGATTCCTTCTAGAGTATTTTTAATTTCACTTATTGTGTTGTTCATCATTGTTTGTTTGTTCTGTTGTTCTTCTAGGTCCTTGTTAAACATTTCTTGTATTTTCTCTATTCTCTTTCCAAGATTTTCGACCATGTTTACTAGCATTACTCTGAAATCTTTTTCACGTAGAGTGCCTATTTCCTCTTCATATTTTTGGTCTGGTGGGTTTTTACCTTGCTCCTTCATCTGCTGCTTATTTCTCTGTCTTCTCATTTTGTTTAACTTCCTGTATTTGTGGTCTCCTTTTCACAGGCTGAAGGTTCGTATTTCCTCTTATTTCTGGTGTCTGCCCCCAGTGGGTTAGTTTTGTTCAGTGGCTTGCGTAGGCTTCCTGGTGGCGGGTACTGGTTCCTGTGTCCTGGTTGGTGCAGCTGGATCTTCTCCCTTTGCTGAGCAGGGCCACATCTGGTGGTGTGTTTTGGAGTGTCTGTGAACTTAGTAGGACTTTACGCAGGCTCTCTCTTAGTGGGTGGGCTTGTGTTCCTGACTTGCTAGTTGTTTGGCATGGGGAGTCCAGCACTGGAGCTTGCTGGCCATTCAGTGGAGCTGGGTCTTAGTGTTGAGACAGAGATCTCTGGGAGAGCTCTTGCTGATTAATATTACATGGGGTCGGGAAGTCTCTGGTGGTCCAACGTCCTTGACTTGGCTCTAGCACCTCGGAAGTTGAGGTCTGACACCCAGCTGGAGTACCAAGCCCCTGCCAGCTGCACAGCACAGAAGAAAAGAAAGAAGAAAAAAAATAACGAACATACAGACCCCCAAAACAAGTAGTAAAAGCAAAGCTAAACAAACAAAATCACACAAAGAAACACACACACACACTCACAAAAAGAGGGGAAGAAAAGGAAGAGAAGCCTTTTAGTTTTTTTGATAGTTTCCTTCACTGTACAAAAACTTTTTAATTTAATGTATTCCCATTTGTTTACTTTTGTTTTTTTTCTGTTTGCCTGAGGAGACATATCTAAAAGAAATATTGCTAAGACCGATGTCAAAAAACATACTGCCCATGTTTTTCTTCTAGTTTTATAGTTTCGGGTATTACATCTAAGGCTTTAATACATTTTGAATTTATTTTTGTGTATGCTGTGAGAGAATAGTTCAGTTTGATTCTTTTGCTTGTAGCTGTCCAGTTTTCCCAACACCATTTATCGAACAGGTTGTCTTTCCCCCATTGTGTATTCTTGCCTTCTTTGTCATAGATTAATTGTCCCTCTAAGGATGAATTCATTTCTGGGCTCTCTATTCCATTCCATTGATCTGTGTGTCTGTTTTTTTATTCCCACATGGTATTATGATTTTTAAAATTTTTTACAATTTTTAAAGTTTACAGTGCATTTACAGTTAATACAAAATATTGACTATATTCCTCATGTTGTACAATACATCCTTGTAGATAATCTTAAAACCAATAGTTTGTACCTAACACTCTACCCACCTCTATATTGTCCCTCCCCAATCTCCCCACTGGTAACCACTAGTTTGTTATTTATATCTCTGAGTCTGCTTCTTTTATTATATTATATTATATATATATTATATTATATTTATATATTTATATTATATATAATGTATATAATATATATTTATATTATATATATTTATATATTTACATATATTTATATATATTATACATATTATATATATAATATAATATAATATATTATATATTATATTATATTTATATATTTTAGTTTGCTGCATATTTTAGATTCCACATATAACTGATATCATACAGTATTTGTCTTTCTCTAGCTGACTTATTTCCTTTAGCATAGTGACTTCCAAGTCCATCCAATTTGCAGCAAATAACACAAATTTCATTATTTTTATGGCTGAGTAGTATCTCATTGAAGATATACACCACATCTTTTTTATCCATTCAACTGTTTATAGACATGTAGGTTGCTTCCACATCTTGGCAAATTGTAAATAATGCTGCTATGAACATTGGGGTGCATGTACCTTTTTGAATTAGTGTTTTTGTGTTTTTTCTAATATATATCCAGGAGTGAAACTGCTGGGTTATATGATAGTTCTATTTTTAGTTTTTTGAGAAACCTCCATAGTGTTTTGCACAGTGGCTTCACCAACTTACATTCCTACCAACAGTGTAAGAGGGTTCCCTTTCTCCACATCTTCGCCAATAGTTGTTATTTGTGTTCTTTTTGATGATAGCCCTTTGGACAAGTGTGAAATCATATCTCATTGTGGTTCTGATTTTCATTTCCCTTATGATTAGCGATGTTGAGCATCTTTTCATATGCCTGTTGGCCATCTGTATTTCCTCTTTGAAAAATGTCTATTCAGTTCTGCCACTTTTTAATTGGGTTGTTTGTTTGCTTGATGTTGAGCTGTATGAGATGTTTATATATGTTGGATATTAATCCCTTATCAGTTAAGTCTTTTGCAAAACTTTCTTCCATTCAGTACGTTGTTTTTTTGTTTTGTCAATGGTTTCCTTTGTTGTGCAAAAGCTTTTAAGTTTAATTAGGTCCCATTTTTTTTCCTTTTATTTTCTTTACTTTAGGAGACAGACCCAAAAAAATGTTGCTGGGGTTTATATCAAAGAGTGTTCCGCCTATGTTTTCCTCTAGGAGTTTTATAGTATCCAGTTTTACATTTAGGTCTTTAATTCATTTTGAGTTTATTTTGTATACGGTGTTGGAGAATGTTATAATTTCATTCTTTTACGTGTAGCTGTCCAGTTTTCCCAGCACCACTTACTGAAGTGACTGTCTTTCCTCCAGTGTATATTCTTGCCTTCTTTATTTTAGATTAATTGACCATAGCTACATGGGTTTATCTCTGGGCTTTCTATCCTGTTCCATTGATCTGTGTGTCTGTTTTTATGCCAGTACCATACTCTTTTGATTATTGTAGTTTTGTAGTATAGTCTGAAGTCATGGAACATGATTCCTCCAGCTCTGTTCTTCATTCTCAATATTGTTTTGACTATTGGGTTTTTTTGTGTGTTTCCATGCAAATTTTAGAATTATTTGTTCTAGTTCTGTGGAAAATATCCTTGGTATTTTCATACGGATTGCATTGAATAATATATATATATATATCTTTCCATCTGTTTGTGTCAGCTTCAATTTGCTTCATCAGTGTCTTGTAGTTTTTGGAGTACAAGTCTTTAATCTCATTAGTTAGATTTGTTCCTAGGTATTTTATTTTTTTCGATGTGACTGTAAATGGGATTGTTTTCTTAATTTCTCTTTCTGATAGCAGCTTTCTTTTAAACTACTCAAGTAAAATTCCTGGGAGTATAAGTAGTTGGATAAAACATCAGAAAAAGGAATTGAGCATTATAACATGTTTGGGTATTACCTAAACTTTATTAAACCTTTCAAATAAAAAACAAATCTAGATTTAGATTAGAAGAGGCTTTATTCCAATGGATTTTGGCAAGAGAGGGGAAAGGGACTATTGCAATAGGGAGAATATCTGCCCATGAAATCTGTAAGTATTTCAAAGGTAAGGCATAAAAGGGCCTTTTTTTATTAATAGGGAAAAGAGACCAAAACTAGAAAGAACCAGGCTTGGGGAAGTGGGATGAAAGGGTAGCCAGACTGAACAGGTGATCATGAAATGTTTTTCCCTGAGGTTAATTGATGCCATTAAGGGGTCATGAAGGATACTCAAGCTGAGGGTGGGTCAAAGTTAAAAGGCCTGAAGAAAGGAGAGAAGCTTAACTAAAGTTTGGTAAAGTCAAGGTAGCAGATATATTGTCCAGATTGGTCAGTGGTTTCAATCAGTTAAGTTAATTCTTTATGAAGCAAAGAACAGATATTTGGAGCATCTGGGTTTAGCCTTGTTATATAGGTTAACAAGGTGCATATCGTGTGTCTTATCTAAGTTATATGGAGAAGAGTGTTTCTTTGTAGTAAGTAGTTTCTCAGAGCACAAAAAGGTTGAATATTTCTTAATTTCCTCTGTTTTCTAGGAGCACAGGGCTCAGGTAAAATTCAACATTGTCAGTCTCCACTTTTGTTCAAGATGAATGATATTTGTCACTAAGCAACTCAGAGGTGGTTGTAAACTTCCTGAGTGTTGAGAAGCAGTGTCTCCGAGTATTTCAGCAGACTACCTGGGTGATCCAGACAGCAATTCGTCCAGGGATAAATCTAGCTCATGTATGGTCTGCTGCATTGATGAGTCCTTCAGGTATATTTCAAGTCAGAGGTAAGAATATGGACTGAAATAATGAGAGAGACTGGACATAAAATGTTCAAGTAACAAGTCTGTTTTAATAGTCTGGATGGAAACAATAACAGCTGACTTTACTTAGCACTTACTTTGTTCCAGGCACAATTCTAAGCACATACCACCACTACTGCAACCTGTTCCTCTAATCATACTTAACTGTAACTTCTGGGGATGGGGATATTTGTGAGCAATATCAGGAGTGTGGGGTTGATCATTAGAGCAGCTGCCTGGACCACTGCAAGTCTTTCTAAAATCTGTAAGACTATTCTGTGAATCACGAGGTTAATTTTACTGATAGATGTCCCTGGTGCCAATGCTGCTGTAGGATTGGTTCCTTCTTTAACAAACCGGAGTCCATTTAAAAAATATACTCTTAGACATGTTTATTTATTTATTTTTAACAGGTTTATTGAGGTGTAACTTACACATCATAAAATTCACCCACTTTAAGTGTACAATTCAATAATTTTTAGTGAACTCACAGTGTTGTGTAACCACTGTCAAGTTTTAGAAAGTTTCCATTGCCCCAGGAGGATCCCTAGTGCTCATTTTTAGCCACTCCAAGTTTCCATCCCCAGTCCCAGGTAAACTACTTTGTGTCTCTACTTTCTGTCTCTAGAGATTTGCCTTTCATGGACATCTATGATGTAATAATATAATGTGAGGTATTTTGTGTCTGGCTTCCCAGATGTCTTTTTGATTTGGAGCTACATCTTTCCCATGCCTCACTTTCAGCATCCCAGTCCTTTTCCAATTACTTAGTATACATTATAAACCCTGTAAAATAGTCTTCAAATAGAACATAAAAGGGAAAGGGATTTCATAAAACTTGTATTAGTCTCTGTGTGCTCTTTCCCACATATAGTATGTTAATACTCAAATATATACATATGTGTGTGTTAACCTCTCCCTTTTATTAAATGAATAGTAGAACACAAAAATCTATACATTTTCCCACTTAAAACTTATATTCTAATATTTTATAGTTTTAAAAAATTCTGCAATAAAGTTGTACATATATCATCTTGAGATACACACACACACACACACACACATACATATATCTTTGGAATAAATCCCTATGAATGGAAATGATGATTAAAGGATTTGTGCATTTGTAATTTTGAAAGAAATTTACAAATTGTCCTCCAGAGGTTGTACCAAGTTTTACAAGCAGCATAGAATGTGAACAATAATTCACAAAGGAGGAAATCACATTGCTAATAAGCTTGAAAAATATCCATTGATAATTTTAAAATTAAAATTAATACAATATTAGGGTATCACTTGTCACCTTAAAAAAGAGTAAACAGAACAAAACCAGTAAATGAATCTGTGTACTCAAGGAAAGAGCCATTTACATAAATCTAAACTACTGCAGTATTTTATAAAATGGTCATAACATTTTACCCAGTAATCCACTTCTTGGGCTCTTTAATAAAAGTCAGAAATGCAGATTTTGCACTCAAAAATTCATTATAGCCTAGTTTCTAATAGTGGGGAAATTTTAAGTGTTCAATAGCAGTGGAATATTAAAGTGATTAAACAGTTGGTTTAATATATAGCCACTAAAATAACATTTAAAAATAGTTCTAGGGGCATGTAAAATATAAAATGAAATAATACTCATGTAAAACTGTACATTAGTATATGATCTCAGTGGAATGAAAATGTATAACACTTGCATAGATAAATGGTTGGGAAAATACACCAGAAGTTTAACAATGGTTATCTCCAGTTTGAGGGATTTATATGATTTTTCTTATTAATTTTTTCTGTATTTACCAAGTTTTCAACAGTGCTCAAGAATTGTTTTTTAAATCATAAACAAAAGCTCTTTTAAAACATTTACACAAGAATTATTAATGGTATGGGGAAAGATCACTACATAGTTACATGAAAAAAGGCAGGATATAAAGCAAAATGATATTAAATATGAAAATGCAAATAACTACACAGATGGGGAAAAGCTAGTAAAAATGCATCTAAATGTTAAAATTGTTGTCTCTAGTGGCATGAAAATATGGGTGTTCAGTTGCATAAATATTATTTTTATAATGAGAAAAAATAACGGCTATAAAATAAAATCCCAATGTAAATATAGGGTAAAGGATATGAATATCATTCAAAAAAGAAAAAATAGAAATTCTGTGAAGCATTGCAATATGTTTAGCTTTCCTACTTACCAAAGAAATGCATATTGAAACAATTCTTAGACGCAAATTTTCACCTATCACGTTGAGAAATGATTATTTAAAAGATCATAATCAATGGAAGCAACGATGCAAAAAAAATCTACTTTGTTCCAAGTTTTGAGGAAGGGGGTGTGGGTTGGCAGGGAGGAAGTATAGAAAGTTCTATTTTTTAGAGCTCTGCTGCCAGCTTCAGGAAGCTAATGAAATTAATAATACACATTTTTTTTCAGTTGACTCAGATGTGAAAGCCTTTGTTAAGATGTTTAACCTGGTGACTGAAAGAGCTGTAATTCAGGTATACTTAGTGAAGAACTAGATTTTCGTTAAGTCAAGGAGATGGAGAGAGCTCACTGTACAAAGTTGAAGATGTAGAGTACTTTGTGATCTATTGAGGGTCAGTCTGTTGCATTTGTTGATATTGTAACATTCTTTTCCTCATACTCCACTGACAATTCATTTTCAGTATGTCCACATGTTCCTCTTCCTCCTCTACAAAGGCTGGTGTTCACAAGTTCTCTATCCTAGGTCCTCTGCTCTTTTGCCAATTCGAGGGTTATTAGCATGATAATGACTGAAGTATCAGACCCTACAATCAATGGTAGCTCAGGAAGCAAAACAAAAAGGGAGTTGCACTAATGGAACAAGAGTTCAGAGAGTGAATGTTTTCAATGCAGTATAATAGTAGAGGTATTGACTAATGTCAGCAAAGTGATGGACTCAGAAGTTCCAAGCCCTCTTCCCCAACAGAAAGATCAAAGGGAAAAAAATAAACAAGGACTCTCTGAATCAACCAGAGTCTAAATCACAGACAAAGGTTTACAGCAACCATGCAACTACCTAATCAAGAAAAGCCATCTTCAAAACAGTAGGAAACTTTTGTGGTGTTTTACTCACCTTTGCCCCATGCCCTTTCAACTGAGGTAGTGGTTTTAGTTTTAAAGAGGAAGCAGCCTTGTTCTCAGTTCCCTTATTCAAACTGGAGGTAGCAGAGCACACTTTATTTAAAAAGTATTGTGTACATCTTTTCTATCCTTTCTGGGGGATAGCTGAAGGACTGATGTAAGGTGCTCATTTCTGTTTCCCCTAACTTGGAGCTGAATAGTGAAAAACAGCAGATACTGCTCATAAAATCTCCAAGGCAACTACAGAACCACAGATGCCTGGGGCAGTAGATTATTGGTGGAGACATACAATAGACTAAAGCCTGAAAGAGAAGTTGAAATGAGACTCTTTGGGAAATTAGGACATTCAAAAGCAGTCATACATATGTAGGAATTTAGAAAGCAATATGCAAGGCACATGCTCAGAAAGACCTTACGGGACCTTGAGATTTTGCTTGGGCTGATCTCTAGGCTCTGAGCAAGCCCAGCTAAGTCTTAAAGGCGTGCTCAAGCACAGAGCCAATCTGCAAAGACTTGGTGAGCTCCTGGAATTCAAAAAATCTCTGTCAAAACATTAGTTGAACATGAGCTAATGGAACAAAGACTTCAGTAGTCATGTATGGCAAGGAATAGTCTTTGCGAAAATAGTATGAAAGTCCCAAAATAGACAACTAAGCCTTAAACAATAATATCTATAATAATGAAAACCCTAATGAAGAGGGAGAATTTTATTTCTAAATGCCCAACTATCAGCTAAAAAATCACAGAGCACACAGAGAAACAGGAGAACATGGCCTATTCAAAGGAAAAAAATGAATTGACAAAAACCATCCCCAAGGAAGCCCAGATATGACATACTAGACAGACGTTTTCCCCTAAATTTGTTGAGATATAACTGACATATAATACTATGAAAGATTAAGGTGTATAGGTGATGATTTGATGCCATATATATTGCAAAATGATTACTAAAAGCTTGGTTAATGTCCATTTCCTCACATAATTACAATATTTTTTTTGTGGTGAGAGTATTTAAGATCTTCTCTCATCACAACTTTCAAGAATATAGCACAGTTGTTACAGCCATCACAATAAATATTAGATTCCCAAAACTTATTCATCTTAACTGAAAGTTTGTACTCTTTATTTGCCATTTCTCCATTTCCCTCAATTTTCAGCTTCTGGCAACCATCATTCATTCTACTCTCTGTTTCTATGAGTTTTACTTTTAAATTCCACATACAAGTGAGAGCAAACAGTATTTGTCTTCCTCTGTCTGACTTATTTCACTTAGCGTAATGCCCTCAAGGTCCATCCATGTTGTCACAAATGATTGGATTTCCTTCCTTTTTTATAACAATATTCCATTGTATATATACCAGATTTTTAGAATCAATTCATCTGTCTATAGACACTTAGATTATTTCCATGTTGTGGTTATTATGAATAATGTTGTAATGAATGTGGGGGAGCAGATACCTCTTTGAAATACTGATTTCATTTCCTTCAGATATATACCCAAGAGTGGGATTGCTGTATCATACGGTAGTTCTATTTTTAATTTTTTGATTAAACTTCATACCATTTTCCATAGTGGTTCTTCCAGTTTACATTCCCACCAACAGGGCACTAAGGTTCCCTTTTCTCCACATTTTCACCAATATTCATTATCTCTTGATTTTTTGATAATAGCCATCTCAACAGATATAGGTTGTTATCTCATTATGGCTTTGATTTGTATTCCCCTAGTGGTTAGTGATGTTAAACATCATTTCATGTATGTGTTTTCAAGGGTGTATCCCAGAATTCAAGGCAGCAGAAATGTGCCCACTATTATTTTTTTTAACACAATGGGTGAAAGAAGATTATTTTCTTGTGACACTCTGCTGCCACCTATAGAAAATTATTTTAAAAACAACTAAGAAGTTATTTCCTTGACCTAAAATCCACTGCAGCAGACGTACCCCAAATAAATAAGGAGAAGAAACTTGGCATTCCTCTTGAAATTTTGGCTTCTCTATAGCTACAGAAATCAAATGGAAATGGAGAAATGGGAAGTCTTAGACCTACTTCACCTAATGCTCAATGATCAAATTAATGCAGGGAGGGGATTGAAATGAATAGGAACAGATGCATTGAAGCATAGGAAATATAGACCACTTCTTAGGCTGTAAAACAAACCACAACAATTTTTAAAGAATTGAAATTATACAGAATAGATAGTCTGACAATAATGTAATAAAACTAGAAAACAACAGAAAGATAATAGGAAAACCTTTAAATACCTGAGAAATAGACAACACATTTACAAATAATCAATGGGCCAAATTGGAAATCTGAAAGGAAATAAAAATAAGTAGAACTGAATGAAAATATAAATGCAACATAACAGGATATGTGGAATGCAGCTAAAGCTGTAATGAGAGGGAAATTTATAGCACTAAATACTTACCTTAGAAAAGAAGAAAGATCTTAAATCCATAATCTACATTTCTACTTTAAGAAACTGGAAAAAGAAGAGCAAAATAAAAGCAAGCAGAAGGAAGGAAGTAAAGAGTAAAAGTCAATAAAATTGAAAACAAAAATAATAAAGGAAATCTATTTTTTAAAACTTGTTCTTAGAAAAGACAATTAAAATTTATAAACCTCTAGCAAGACTGACAAAAATAAAGAGAAAAGACATAAATTGCCATTATAAGGCATAAAATAGGGAAAATCATTACAGAGACTGTAACCTTTAAAAAGAAAATAAAAAGAGTAGTATTGACTCTTCTGAATCCTCTTTTCAGCTAGGCCTTGACCTTAGGACTTCTATGTTCATCTTTGCAGTGTTCAATTTTAGCAAGAATCCGGTTAGTCAGTTTAACAAAAATTCCCACTCTAGATATCTGATCACTCTCAATATCTGATTAAATTCTTCATCCCTCATAATCCCTCAGGTGATATCTGATCCCTCTAGGCTGCCTTTAGCAAAAATCCTGCGAAGTCAGTTTAGTCAGAATCACTCCCTATCCCTGATATTTCCTCTTAGTAATTTTCCATCCACTGACCCTTCCACCCTGCTACTTAGCTATAAGTCCCCACTTTTCCTTGCTGTATTCAGATTTGAGTCCAGTTTTATACTGAGGTCTCTTTTCCCCAATTGCAATAGTCCTGATTAAAATCTGATTTTCCACTTTAGCTACTATTAAGCTCTGGTTTTCTTTGACAGTATGGACAATTTACACTCAAAATTTGACAATTTAGAAGAAATGGACTAATTCCTCAAAAATCACAAACTATCAAAACTCTATCAGCATGAGATAATTTGAATAGTTCAAAGAACTAAAGAAAATTATGTCTAAAGAACTAAAGAAAAGTACGAGGACCATGTTTCACTAAACGGAGACTACTGATCAATAAAGAGATAGAAATTATAAAGAAGAATCAAAAGTTAATTCTGCAATTTAAAAGCATAGTAACTGGACTTCCCTGGTGGAACAATGGTTAAGAATATGCCTGCCAATGCAGGGGACACGGGTTTGAGCCCTGATCCGGGAAGATGCCACATGCTGCAGAGCAATTAAGCCCGTGCACCACAACTACTGAGCCTGCACTCTAGAACCCATGAGCCACAACTACTGAGCCCATGTTTCACAACTACTGAAGCCCACGCACTTAGAATCCGTGCTCTGCAACAAGAGAAGCCACAGCAATGAGAAGCCCACACACTGCAACGAAGAGTAACCTCTGCTGGCCGCAACTAGAGAAGGACCACATGCAGCAACAAAGACCCAACTCAGCCATAAATTAATTAATTAATTAATTTTTTAAAAAGTGTAGTAACTAAAATGAAAAAAATTAGTAGAGGAGCCCAACAGCAGATTTGAGCTCTATAATATGGATAAACCTTGAAACCCTTAATTAAGTGACAGAAACCAGACATAAAAGATCACACACATATTTTATGACTCCATTTGCATGAAACATCCAGTATAGACAAATCCACAGTCACAAGAAAGCCGACTAGTGATTGCCAGGGGCTGGGGAATAGAGAATGACTGCTAATGGGTACTAGAGGGTTTTTTTGTGGTGATGAACATGTTCTGAAATTAGATAGTTGTAATGGCTACATGACCTTGTGAATGTACTAAAAACTACTGAATTAGGTTGAATTAAATTGAAATTTTAAATTTAAATTAAATTAAATTGAAACGTAGTCATGCCATGGAATATTTTGTGGCTATTAAAAAGAGTAAACACTCTATCTTTGAGGAATTGCCAAGATTCCTCTAACTTGGAGGAATCACCAAGAGAGAAAAGCAAGATACAACTCAGGTTATATCTAACAATGGTTACCCAGGATTTCTTGTAGACAGGAAGAGCAGTAGCAAAACATTTGTAAAGTAACCTCTTGATTCATAGACCAAATGAGAAGCTTCAAGTATAAGGAAGACCTGGTTTGCACAGGTTAGTTTAACAGCACATGATCATATTCCTACTTTCCTAAAAAATGATCTTCACCCTCAGGTAATTATAAGGCATAATTGAGCATATTTAGAAGACATGCAAACTCTGCTGGTGTTCTTCCTGTGGCAGACCTGGGGAAATCCGCTATGGACCTAGGGCTAGATACTTAACCTCTCCTTGTCTCAGTTTCCTCACATGCAAAATGGGGATGATAGCAGTGGCTACTTATAATGTTGTTCAGAGGATTAAATGCATTAATATGTATAATGTGCTTAGAATTGTGCCTTGTACAAAATAAGTGCTAAATAAATGTTGAGACCTGTTACTATTTATTATTATTATTACTTTAATCCAGACAATTTCTCAATCTTCTTTCAAGTCTCTCCTTCCTTCAGTCCACTATCATACCACATAGAGTCCGTGTAATGAGGATAGGATCATCCAAGGAAAAGAGAGCAGCACACTCCAGGGAAGATCCTGGATCCCTAGGATAAAGCCCTCCTTAGTTACTCCTTTTTGTCTGATTGTCCATTTAACTGATGCCCTTTCCTTTCTATTTCCTGCTTTGAGGACTGTTTTATGGGGTATATAATGTGTGCTGGTAATAGGAGAAAGAAGGAGCTCTGACAGTAAAGCATTGAGGGATCTAGCTCCAATTCAACAAGCATATGGACTGATGAGAAGAAAGATAGCACAAACTGTCTATAACATGAACTCCTGCAACAGAGAGGTAATTGGAGGCTTAGGAAAGCCCAGGAGAAGTGAAGTCTGCAGCTTTAAAACTTTCCCCCATGTTCCTAATCTCCTAGGCAACCATAACACCCACCCTCTGGTATATATTATGGGATTAACTGGTGGTTTCAAGGATAGAACTGGGGAAAGTGCCTATGTTGCATCCCTGACTCTTCCTGAGTGGTCTAGGTAGGCAGGTTTGCTCTCTGAATGTGTACCAGGACTAACATTTCCCCTCTTCCTTTACTCATCTTGGTTTTGCCTCTTAGCAATGTCCTTAAGGTCAAGGGACACATAGTATGACAGGCAAGAAACCAGTTTCCTAGCCTTTAAAATATAAAAAATTTGTTTTCTATAGATAAATGAAGTTCTCTAGGAGAGAAGTCCCTGTTCTTCATCATGGTGAGTGTTGAGTATTGCCTTTGTTAAAATCTTTTATAACTTGATAAATAAAAAAGTATTATCCTATTGCTATTTAATTGTTTTTTTAAAAATTACTTCTGAGGTTTAATATTTTCTCCCACTGTTTATTATCTATTTGGGTCTTTTTCTTTGAAATGTCTGTGTCCTTTATTCATTTTTCTACTGGGGTTTTATATTCTAAATAACTTTGTTATTACATCCTCCTCATCAAACTAATGTGTTGTCATTGTTGAAAATTTGAACATTTCACAAATGCAAATGCAAGGGGAAAAATCACTCATGACCATTCACTATTATTATTTTGGTGATATTTAATGGTTTTTCCCAATGTTAATTTTCTCTATTATTTACAGGTAGTTTAGATAATTATACATATATGAACTCACACACATAGTGAACACATAATGAAATGGTGATAATACTTTGCGGATTTCTATGCAATGTTTCAAATTCATGAATGTTTTTTCATGTCAGGAAAAATTCTTCAAGAATAATATTTCTAACATTTATCAAATAATCCACCTGCTGAAGATCCATATACTATCATTTTTTAAATTTTATTTTATTTATTATTTTTGGCTGTGTTGGATCTTCATTGCTGCGTGCAGGATTTCCCTACCTGCGGCGAGCGAGAGCTACTCTTAGTTGCGGTGCACGGGCTTCTCATTGCAGTGGCTTCTCTTGTTGCAGAGCACAGGCTCTAGGCACATGGGCTTCAGTAGTTGCAGCACGGAGGTTCAGTAGTTGTGGCTCGTGGGCTCTAGAGCGCAGGCTCAGTAGTTGTGGTGCATGGGCTTGCTGCCCCGCGGCATGTGGGATCTTCCCGGACCAGGGACCGAACCCATGTCCACTGCATTGGCAGGCGGATTCTTAACCACTCTGCCACCAGGGAAGTCCAAGATCCATCTACTCTCATTTATTTACCCATTCTCCTATTACACTTTTAGCTCATTTCAATTCACTATTATTAAAAAATAACAATGACTGTCTTTGTAAATAATTTGGAGACATGTACTTTAATTTGTAAAATTAGCTATACAATAAGGATATTAACTATTTATCGTGTATACTGCAAGTATTTTTTTCAGCTTCTTCATTGTCTTTTAAAAATAAAATGTATTGAAAAGGTTATGTACATATATCAAAACAAAAATTTTTCAGCAGAGGAATGGATAAAGAAGATGTGGTACATAATACAATGTAATATTACTCAGCCATTAAAAAGAATGAAATAATGCCATTTGCAGCAACATGGATGGACGTAGAGATTGGTGTACTGAGTGAAATAAGTCAGAGAAAGAGAAGTATTGTATTATATTACTTATATGTGGAATCTAAAACAAAATGATACAAATGAACTTATTTTCAAAACAGAAACAGACTCACAGACTTAGAGAATGAACTTATGGTTACCAGGGGAGAAGGGTTGGGGAGAGGGATAGACTGGGAGTTTGGGATTGACACGTACACACTGCTGTATTTAAAATGGATAACCAACAAGGACCTACTGTATAGCACAGTGAACTCTGCTCAATACTATATTATGTAACAACCTAAATGGTAAAAGAATTTGAAAAAGAATAGATACATTTATATGTATAATTGAATCACTTTGCTGTAAACCTGAAACGAACACAACATTGTTAATCAACTATACTCCAAAATAAAATAAATTTTTTAAAAAACTCAAAATAAAGTATGTAGTAAAATATGTCCTTCCCAACTTAGTCTCCCATCTACCTAGTTTGCACGTCCCACTCAGTTAATCACAGTTATTTGTTTCTTCTGTAAATTTCAAGTGTGTGTATATTCAAGTAAGAAGATAACCTTCCACCCATTTTTCCATTAATTTTGCACAAAAGATAGTATACAATATATACTTTCCTGAACATTTTAAAATCACTTAATATACATTTGTTTTTGTTTCCATGTCAGTGTATAGAACACTTTCTCATTCTTTTTTATAGCATCATTGTATGATTGTACCATAATTTATTTAGTGAGTACCCTAATGCTAGACATTTGGACTTTACTATTACAAACAATGCTGCAGTGAATAACCTGGCACACATGTTATTTAAAACATGTGTAAATACTGGCATGTTTGTAGGGTACGTTTCCAGAAAAGGAGTTGCTGGTTTAGAGGCTTTATGAATTCATTATATGATAGACTTCCTAAATTGCCTTCAACAAGTGTACCAAATTATACTCCCACCAACAAAGCAAGACATTTTCCCACAGCCTCACTAACAGAGTATTTTCATCAAACTCTTGAGGGGCTTTTTTTGTCACTACTATTGATAAAAGTATGTCTTTTATTTTTATTTATGGGTTTCTAGGTTTAAATAGTCTTTGATGAATAGTCCTTGATGCTGGCTCTCCCAGCTGCTGACTTAAATAACCCAGAAGAGGACAAAGGCTTGCAACAACCCTGAAAAATGAGACTAACAAGGAACTCATTGCCAGAATGTGTAAAACATTGCCACAAAGCTCCAAAGTACGTAATATAGTTTCCAATTATTGACTATCCAGTACATGTGGGAGAAAGTATATATGTGTGCATGCATTACTCCCCCAGGAATCTTCACAGTGATTCTATCAGTATGATATTATGAGCCATATTTGACAAGTAAAGAAACTCTGGCTCAGAGAGCTAAGTGACTTACTTGCCTAAAGATATATAACAAGAGGCAGAGCTGAGGTTCAAACACAGGCTTGTAGGACTCCAAACTGGAACTGTTTTCAACACCCTACATGCTTTATCCCTCTCTCATTCTTTGACTCCTGATTCAGGAATAGAACAATTGAGCCAATCACAAAATCGGCCAACTCAAATTTCATGACTATTTTTTTTATAGTCCATTTACAATATTATATTAGTTTCAGGTGTACATCATAGTGATTCAGCATTTTTACAGATTATACTCCATTAGAAGTCATTGCAAGATTATGGTTATAATTCCTTGTGCTATACAATATGTCCTTGTTACTTATCTATTTTTTAACATCTTTATTGGGGTATAATTGCCTTACAATGCTGTGTTAGTTTCTGCTTTATAACAAAGTGAATCAGTTATACATATACATATGTTCCCATCTCTCTTCCCTCTTGCAACTCCCTCCCTCCCACCCACCCTCCCTATCCCACCCCTCCAGGCGGTCACAAAGCACCGAGCTGATATCCCTGTGCTATGCGGCTGCTTCCCACTAGCTATCTACCTTACGTTTGTTAGTGTATATATGTCCATGCCTCTCTCTCGCTTTGTCACAGCTCACCCTTCCCCCTCCCCATATCCTCAAGTCCATTCTCCAGTAGGTCTGTGTCTTTATTCCTGTCTTACCCCTAGGTTCTTCATGACATTTTTTTCCTTAAATTCCAAATATATGTGTTAGCATATGGTATTTGTCTTTCTCTTTCTGACTTACTTCACTCTGTATGACAGACTCTAGGTCTATCCATCTCATTACAAATAGCTCAATTTCGTTTCTTTTTATGGCTGAGTAATATTCCATTGTATATATGTGCCACATCTTCTTTATCCATTCATCTGATGATGGGCGCTTAGGTTGTTTCCATCTCTGGGCTATTGTAAATAGAGCTGCAATGAACATTTTGGTACACGACTCTTTGAATTTTGGTTTTCTCAGGGTATATGCCCAGTAGTAGGATTGCTGGGTCATATGGTAGTTCTATTTGTAGTTTTTTAAGGAACCTCCATACTGTTCTCCATAGTGGCTGAACCAATTCACATTCCCACCAGCAGTGCAAGAGTGTTCCCTTTGCTCCACACCCTCTCCAGCATTTATTGTTTCTAGATTTTTTGATGATGGCCATTCTGACTGGTGTGAGATGATATCTCACTGTAGTTTTGATTTGCATTTCTCTAATGATTAATGATGTTGAGCATTCTTTCATGTATTTGTTGGCAGTCTGTATATCTTCTTTGGAGAAATGTCTATTTAAGCCTTCTGCCCTTTTTTGGATTGGGTTGTTTGTTTTTTTGTTATTGAGTTGCATGAGCTATTTATAAATTTTGGAGATTAATCCTTTGTCAGTTGCTTCATTTGCAAATATTTTCTCCCATTCTCAGGGTTGTCTTTTGGTTTTGTTTATGGTTTCCTTTGCTTTGCAAAAGCTTTGAAGTTTCATTAGGTCCCATTTGCTTATTTTTGTTTTTATTTCCATTTCTCTAGTAGGTGGGTCAAAAAGGATCTTGCTGTGATTTATGTCATAGAGTGTTCTGCCTATGTTTTCCTCTAAGAGTTGGATAGTTTCTGGCCTTACATTTAGGTCTTTAATCCATTTTGAGCTTATTTTTGTGTATGGTGTTAGGGAGTGATCTAATCTCATACTTTTACATGTACCTGTCCAGTTTTCCCAGCACCACTTATTGAAGAGGCTGTCCTTTCTCCACTGCACATTCCTACCTCCTTTATCAAAGATAAGGTGACCATATGTGAGCGGGTTTATCTCTGGGCTTTCTATCCTGTTCTATTGATCTATCTTTCTGTTTTTGTGCCAGTACCATACTGTCTTGATTACTGTAGCTTTGTAGTATAGTCTGAAGTCAGGGATATTTATCTATTTTATGTATAGTAGTTTGTATCTCTTAATCCCATACCCCTAATTTGCCCTCTGCCACTTCTGTCTCCCCTTTGGTAACCACAAGTTTTTTTCTATATCTGTGAGTCTGTTTCTGTTTCACATATATACATTTATTTGTATTATTTTTTAGCCTGAATACTGATTTCTGAAGTACTAGTCCAAAGTTCTTTTTCTTATTCTATTCCATCTCACCTATAATATCTTCCTTTCTACATCCAAACAGAAATTAGAACTTGGAAGCTCAAAACATGTATGCAAGATGACAGGCTGGATAAAAGGAGATAACAGTTGTGCAACTGGCAGTGAGTGGGCCATTACCTCCTGGAAGATGGAGAAGATGATCCAATATAATAATAATGGCTAACATTCATTTACAGTGGGTCAGGGAATTAGCTAACCGTTTTCTAGAAATTAGCTCATTTCAACAGCTTGGCAGGGTAAATACTGTTATTATTCCATTATAGTAGATGAGGAACAGAGTGTGAAGAGGTTGAATTACTAGAGCAAATCAGTTAAAAACTGATGGCTGGGGAAGGGGAGCATGGATGGGGGAGGGAAGGACGGAAGGGCGCGCAGAGCCGAGGGGCGGCCGTGGATGCTCCGGGCGCCGGTCGTGCTGTGCGCGTGCGCAGCTGCCTGGTGTGCGCAGGCTCTGGCAGCGGCCGCAGGCCGGCCTGCCGGCGACAATTTTCTGGACAACAAACAATGGCTCAGCACGGTGTCACAGTACGACCGGGAGGCCGGACAGTGAACCGATTCTGAGACGATGATTATTTCCGCACTTGGAGTCCAGGGAAGGCCTTCGATGGGGCTCTAGACCCAACTAAAGACCCATGCTTAAGGCTGAAATGTAGTCGCCACGAAGTGTGCATTATTCAAGGTTCTCAGACCGCAGTCTGCGTTGGTCAGCGGAGGCTCACACACAGTATGAAAGATGCAGGAGTTGGGCATAAGCAGTGGAGGGGTCCCCTGACATCCACCTGCCAGCAGTGCTCGGGGGTCTCTACCAGCCCTGTCTGTGGTTCAGATGGACATACCTACTCTTCTCAGTGCAAACTAGAATACCAGGCATGCATCTTAGGAAAACAGATCTCAGTCAAGTGCGAAGGACGTTGCCTGTGTCCTTCAGATACGACCATGGGCTCAAGCAGGAATATGAAGAGAGCCTGCAGTGACCTGGAGCTCAGGCAGATGGCCAGCAGACTGCTGGACTGGTTCAAGGCCCTGCATGAGAGTGGGAGCCAGAACAAGAAGACGAAAGCATCGCTGCGGCCGGAGAGAAGCAGATTTGATACCAGTATTTTGCCAATTTGCAAGGATTCACTCGGCTTGATGTTTAACACTTGATACAAACTACCACCTGCTCCTGGACCAGTCGGAGCTTGGGAGCATTTACCTGGACAAGAACGAGCGGTGCGCGGAGGCCTTCTTCAGCTCCTGTGACACGTACAAGGACAGTTCCATCTCCAACAACGAGTGGTGCTACTGCTTCCAGAGGCAACAAGACCCACCTTGCCAGACGGAGCTCGGCAGTATTCAGAAGCGACTCGGGGTGAAGAAGCTCCCCGGACAGTAAATCCCCCAGTGTGACGCAGATGGTTACTACAAGCCAACGCAGTGCCACGGCAGCACTGGGCAGTGCGGGTTTGTGGACCGATATGGAAGGGAAGTCGTGGGCTCCAGGAAGCGCGGTGCTGCAGACTGTGCTATTGATTTTGAGATCTCTGGAGATTTTGCAAGTGGAGATTTCCGTGAATGGGCTGCTGATGACGATGAAGATGACATTATGAACGATGAAGATGAAATTGAAGATGATGATGAGGATGAAGGGGATGATGATGATGGTGGTGACCAGGATGGATACATCTGATGGATGAAAGCTGAGAGCAACAAATTCTACGTTTCTTTTATTTACCAAGTGATCCCCTACTGAGGAGTACCTTCTTGCCCCAAAACAAAATGATTCTAAAACTCACTTAATATTTTGTATAATTATTTCAAATATTGCAACTAAAGTCATAGAACTTTATGTTTAGAGAAGTATCATTTACTTTGAGTTTTTATGTGAAAAAGAGAACACATATGGAGTCTAGCCAGACAAGAGAAAGTTATGAAGAGCTACTGATCTATGTGACTCTGCCACAAACAAAACAGCCAGTGCTTGAGGTCATATATGATATTTTTCTGGGAAAAATTCTAAGTTAAATCTACAATAACATACTAGTGACCTGGATTCTAAGGATTTTATTAAAATATGCATGACCTTAATTGCAGTTTCCAAGTAGACTCTTCCCAGAGCTGGAGTGATTTAGAGGTGAGTGAGGAAATAGCACAAAGTGAGAAAAACAAAGTCACTATCTAAGAGACCTCCACCATGTTTGTATGTTTTTAGTTATGAAGTTTTAGTGATGTTTTTAGTTATGAAGTTATTCTGGATGTGACCAGATATCTTACAAAATGGGCAGTAGGGGAAAACCATGGATTTTGAAAGTTAAAAACATAGTTGTCTTTTCTAATTTTTATTTTAATTTGGACAGCAGTCTCATGTTGATTTGTTTTATAATCTTAACCAGCATGATTTCTTTATCTTTCTAGGTTTCTTTATCTTTCTGACCAGCAACTTAGGGTGCAGAACTTAAAGTAGAAAGACAAAGGGAAAGATTCTTTTAAACCGTATTTTTACAAAAAGTTTGTCATTTGCCTCAATATCAAACTTAAAAATCTTCATTCTTGTTTTATTTCCTATGTTAGATAAATATTTGCATTTAATCTAAGAATTATGCCATTTTTGTTACTAGTGTCGAAACTTAGAGAACAAACTGTATTGTGCCTTGCAAAATAGAAATAGAAAGGTTTCAGCATGCATCCCCACATAGGACATTAGGCCATAGATAGGCACACCTAATCACAAATTAATACCAGTCCCGGTACTGCTGCTGGAATGAAGAAAATAGAATACTTTCTTTCTTTTTTCTACTGTTACATAGTTACCATGTTTATGATTATTGTGTGGAGTACCATTTAAGATTTAACTGCAACAAAAATTACTTTAATTGTTGTATTAAAGTTAGCATGTTAATTAATCATGTAGCCCTTCTGGTACACCATCCCTTTTAAGGATATCATCAGACCTATGGTTTTGAGCCCATAATAAAAGTGGAAAAACCTGTTGGGTGTTACACACTGGTGTCACCACTTAAACAGTGGTTCAGCTGGTTTCCCAGTATACAATCCACTGAAATAAAGTTGTTGGATTCTTTCCATTTGATTTATATAGACTAAGAAAAAAATCTTTAATGTTAACTTTATGTAATATTTAAGATAAAATGCATTTTCTCTTTTACTGTTTATGTATAGTTTACAAAATAAAGAATCTTGAAACCAAAAACAAACAAACAAAAAAACCTGATGGCACGGGGACATTAAAAAAATTTTGAGAGTCAGAAGATGTCTGTGATGTTACTATCCATTTACTTCGTAATTTTGTACAAGTAGATTCCTGTTTCCTTATTTCATTGTCCAAACCTGCAAATCGTACCATTCTGTGACTTCTGAGACTCTGTCTGAGGTAATTGGTGGTATAATTCAAAATTTGGAGGAACAGTCAAGCATGGATAAGACTGGAAGAATATATAAAAATTGTTCTACACCACCATATTCATTTACCCTGCTTCAAACTTTCTTACTTGTTCTCCTGCTCATGGCACTGACTCTCCTTCCTTCCCCACTTGCAGATATGATTTAAGTTCCATAGAAACTAGGTAACTCAAAAAATGAAGGACAATGCAAAACGATGTCACTTTTTGGACCACTGCCTAAGCTGTTTCGGGATATTACCATCTGTAACAGTTTGAGAGTTGGGGAGAGGCATGCACTAACAGCTAGCATAAAGGTCAAGGAAGAATTATTCTGTTAAGGTGATATGTTTACCGTGAAGATTTCGTCTTCTTCCACTGGCATCTAACTTCCCCAAGAATTAGTCACCTTGGATCATGGGCCTGTCATCAATCATAATTTTGGGGGAGCAGACGGGCTTTGTATGCTGAATATTAGAGAGTTGGGACTTTACCCTAAAAGCAATGGGAAGCTACTGAAGGCCTTGAAGTAGACCAGCCTCATGATCAAACTCAAGTTTTAAGAAGGTCACTGAAGCACCCTCTGGAAGAAAAATTTGAGGAAGGCAAAATTGGAGGCAGAGAGACTAACTTGGAGGCACTGGGTAATTAAAAACCTCAGCTGAGGCACTGACAGTTGAGATGGACGTTAAGAATTAATAAGGGAAATAGAATCAATAGGGCTTTTTGACTAATTGGATATGGAGGATAAAGAAGAATTAGGATTCCAATATGACTCCCAGGTTTCAGAATAGGTTTGGGGGATAAATGCCATTGAGCTAGAGAACACAGGAGGAGGGATGATGAGTTTAATTCAGGAGTTGAGTTTGAAGAGCCTATGGGACATTCAGATGGAGTTGACTAGTCAGAGGGAGATCCAATCAGAGATATAAATCTGATAGTGGATACTCCAGGTTTAATTGAGCTGTCCCAGTGAAACCATGAAGAACTATAAAGACACAAAGAGCAGCAGGCCAAGGACAGAACTATTTAGGAAGAAGAGAGGATAGCAAGAAAGAAAAGAAGACTTAAAAAAAAAAAAGGAGCTATCATTGAGACATCAGCAAAGGACCAAGGGAGAGTCTCACAGAAGCCAACGATAAGAGAACTTCCAGAAAGAAGTAGTGAACCATGTCCAATACCCTGGGTTGAGTACCCTCAGCCCAGAAACTTGGAGAGGTCCTTGAAAACCTTAGCAAGAGCAGTTTCAGTGGAGTGGTGAAGGCAGAAGTCAGAGGGCAGTGGGTTGAGAAGGGAGTGGGAGTTAAAGAAGAGATGACAATGACCATACAGCATTCTTCCAAAGAGTTGCAGCTAGAAAGAGACACGAGGTCCAGGGACTTCCTAAAATTCTGGTTAAAAAACACAGAACATGAAAATGTACCATCTTAACCATTTTTAAGTGTACAGTTCAATAGTGTTAAGTATATCCACGTTGCTGGGCAACGGATCTCCAGCACTTTTTCGTCTTGCAAAACTGAGACTCTACACCCATTAAACAACAACTCCCCATTTTCCCCATCCCCTAGCCCCTGGCCACCACCGTACTACTTTCTGTTTTTATGGCTTTGACTACTTTGGGTACCTCATATAAGTGGAATCATATACTATTTGTCTTTTTGTGACTGGCTTATTTCACTTAGTATAATGTCCTCAAGGCTCATCCATGGTGTTGCCATGTGACAGTATTTCCCTCCTTTTTAAGGCTGAATAATATTCCATTGTATGTATACAACACATTTGATTTATCCATTCATCCGTCAACGAACACGTGGGTTGCCTCCACCTTATGGCTCTTGTGAATAATGTCGCTATGGATATGGCTGTGCAAATATCACTTCAAGACCATGCTTTCAATACTTTTGGAGTTATACCCAGAAGTGGGATTGCTGGATTATGTGGTAATTATATCCTTAATTTTTTGAGGAACCTCAGGGACTTTTAAAATTATGATGTTAGGTTTAGAGAGGCTTAAGTGTACTGGGGACTTGGCCTTATACAAAAGACGGTCCTGCAGGGTGAGCTAGGTGTATCTCCAGAGAAATGGAATGAAGAGAGGCAGCATAAGCAGGAAATTGAGGTGTTCCCACCAGATGCTTTCTGTTTTCTCTATGAAGCACGAGAGGGCAGCTGAGAGCAAGAGGGAATGTGTTGAAGTCTTGTCTTGAGAAGAATGACTTGAGAAGTCCTGCATAGCAGCTCGGAGGAGAGGGAGAAGCAGTCTGACAAGGAGATGAATGGAAGTTTTCAGGGACCAGGTCAAACTAGAGGACATGATTCTTCAGGGATAGCACTCTGTATGTAACCCAGCGGTCTGAATGTAAGATGGGTCATCCAGATGGATGCTAAACGTTAGTGAATGTGGAGGCCTGACCAGGAGGTCAATAGACAACAGGAAAACGGAGGGGTAGCCCCAAATGATGGCCAAATCAATGCATAACAAGTGCATATGGATAGAATACCAAAAAACACAAGTAACCTTTTACCTGAGGAAGCACTTAGGTAATTTTCTTTATCTAATATTTTGGGCAGAATCATTGCCTCTAAATTAAAAAGAAATCTATTAAGATGTATAGTATGTGCATGGTTTGTTTGTTAGGACTTTTTTTTTTTTTAAATAAGGGAACTTCTCACCAGTCAAGTACTCACAGCCTTAGATACTTGCAGAGACCAAGAATTGGGTCCTCACAAGACTGGAAAAGCCAACTGCTTCTGTACCCCCAAAGAGCAGGAGATAAAACTGTCACCCAGAGCCTTTCCCACTGCCAGGCAAAGGAACCAGCCCAGGCAGAGGTATAAGAAAAAGCACTGGCCTTTGTGCCCATACCTATTGTTTCAGATGGACTCAAAGTAGCTGGATGTTAAAATAAGAGAAAGAGGAATGTGCCAGGAACAAAAGGTGGTACATAAAAGGGGAGAGGTGGTGGACTTCAAGAACTATATCGAAGAAAGACAGACCTTTTGGTGTGGGGTAAGAAAACTGGAGATGGAAGTCCACTGGGATGATTCCCTCTCTTTTCTGGAAGGGCACCACTGAGTTGACCTTCAGCTTCCTTCTAAGGCAGGTGATGTAGACATGCCATGTGTGGAGCCAAAGGCATCACCAATCCTGACTAAGGTGCTGAGGTGTCTGTAATGCCAGGGATAACAGGGGTGTGGAGAAGATGAAAGCTATAATTGCTGGAGCTAGGGTGTCATGGGGTAGAGGAAGGCATCTCACGTTATTGAATATAAGTTTGTCAGTGGCAAGGCAGTTGGGTGAGTGCTGCTATTTGCAGGTGGTGAAGCCATGTAGACACTCCCTAAAAATATGGATCACATGGTCTTGGTGGCTGTCAGACTATACGGGGAAAGCAAACTTGAAGGGCCTTGAAACTGGCCATTAAAACCTGGGAGCGAAAATAGGGCTATGGTCAGAAACCATGTAAGTTCGTCTACTATGAATATATAAAATCTGGATAATAAAAGTGTTTGCTGTGACAGGTGTGGTTCATGATACCTACAGGAGTTGACCCCTGTCATCTTATGAGGCTGTTTCATGTGAAAACAGGATATTAGAGATGACCTCTCAAGTGATCATACCCACAGGGTGTGTTCTATGGTTAGGAGGGAGTGCAACAGTGACCTTAGGATGCCTTCCCAGATTCGAGCTTGTCCCAGAAACCTTGGAGTGACATAGCTTCAAAATACATAAAGCAAAAATTGAAAGAATTACAAGCAGAAATAGACACATCCGTTAAAAGAGTGGTACATTTTAACATGTCTCTCAGCAACTGACAGCTCAAACAGCCAACAGCTTAATAAGAATTTAGAAGTTTTGAGCAACGTGTGAACAAACTTGATTTAATGGATAAATCCTGAACCCTGAAACCAATAATTATATAATACACATTACGGTCAAGCATATCTGCAACATGTATAATAAATGTAATATCAGACAAGGTACATCTCAAAAAAAAAAACAGAGTCCAGCTCATGCAGACAGTCTAGAAGCCACAATCGATAGGAAGTAGGGTGTCCTAGGACAATGAGTTCAGCGAGATATTAAACATGAATTGACTAGCAACATAGTCAGATCATCTTCAGGGGCATGGTTCTTATGGGTTCTTTGTCTATTGGACTACAGACAGGAAACCAAACTCGGTTGGCCTTGAAACTTGTGACCAAACTCTTGGAGGAAAAGAAATGGGACTGTGGTCAGAAATCATGTGAGAGAGTATTCTGTGAAAGCAGAAAACCTGATTTACCAAACGTAACAGGGGACAGGTAAAAGAGATGGCTGGTGCCATCTTGCTGAAGTTGTTGCCTATGAGAGTGGTGATCATATTCTAGGACTGTTTTGTGGCCAAGAGAAAGTACAATGGGCCCCTAGGATACCATCCTGGCCAACCTGACACAGTTGTTACAGGAGGTGACACAATGCACTGTGTCCCTTTTGACATGATGGGGGCGGGGGGCTCACAGATCCCTGAATCTTGCTCTGTCTTGGGGTGCATTGGCCAGCAGGGGTTCATATCATGACACCGACACCACCAATACCTCTCCCTTATGGAAAGGTACAGCCATTCCCTAGTCTCCATAAGGCCCTCTAAGCTTTGTGTCATGTCCACAATCCCACCTCCTTCCTACCCCTTTACCATCAAAAGTAGCTTTAGTGTTCCCAGGGGTGCTGACATAAGTCCTGGCCAGCTGCCAGGCTGGCCACGGACTCCAGCTACTGCTCTTTCGTACCCGATAGACAGATTTGCTTTTCAGGAAGGAAAACTCAAGAAACACCATTCAGTATCCATAACACCAGCTACTGATAAACTTAGACCTTGAATTTTAATACCTCTATTTAGTGTTTTTGCCCAGGGTCTTATTCTTTCCTTTCTTTCTTTTTTTAGTATTAAATGGGAAGAAAACTACCTAAGTTGTAGAGTTATTCTGAGATTAATGATGTAGTGTGGAACCTAACCTAACTTAGGAGACCTGTTCAATTTATGGAACCTATGTTTTTTGTATTGTTTTATATCATTATTAAGCAGCTGTATAAAGAAATGATGGGCTGCTCCCTGCTGCCCCCTGCAGCACAACTGAAAGTCAGAAGCCTCGCATGATTTCTGAATACCGTGCCAGGGACCATGAGACGATTCAGGTTCCTTGTCCAGGAAAAAAAAAAAAAAAAAAAAAGTGAAAAATTGAAAGCAGCAATGTCTTATAAAGAATGGAATCTGCAAAATATGGGATGGACCCTATCAACAGAATTCACAGATAAAATCTGCTATCTCTAGGGGAACTGGCAGGCAAGTTTGGCCCTTCAACCTTATGCATAGTTAAGAAGCATGTAGAGGTATGGAAGTAGCAACCCTTCTCCTGTGTAGCCTTTGGGGACTCAGAAATTCTAGTATTTTGAGAAACAAGCAATGCAGTCCAGTGAGTCAGAGAAGAAGGTATCTATTCCTAAAAGAAAGGGCTTTCATATTCATGCTCTTTCACTTTTCACTTCTGCTGTCCCTGGTGTGCTGTCCCTGGTGTGCCATTATTGTGTTGCATACAGTATGATAGGCAGACTGGGCCCCCTAAAGCAGACCTGAGACTGAGAAGAGAGCGCTCCCATTACAGGGCTGGATGTTATTTTGCCATCCTGCCTAAGATGTATCCTTACCTGAGTGCAGAGACCCTAGCTTACTTTGCAAAGGATGTTTTGAGGTGTTACAAGAGCTTCCCTTTTTGGTATCCCACCTTCAACGCAGCACCATCTCTTTACCCTTAGTGGGATTTACATTCCACTAAATGTATATTTTATCTCCTCTTGGTGTTTCTCATTTCTTAGATGCAGTATATACCTCATGAAATTTTTCATTCAGTCTCCAATATTTTTGGTAGCCTGCTCAGAGGTGTGCCCATAGGTATATGATAAGCCCTAGGTATATGATAATGAATAATGCACGGTAACCTTCTCACAAGGCACTCATCCTAGTGGGAGATATTGTTACGTTAAAACTAATCATTTTTAACAAAAGACAGTAGTAACTGGAATGACAGGGGTTCCAAGGAATCTCTGTGGCTGACGTCTATTAGAGGAGTTCCATGATTACTTGTTGGATGAATGGATCGATGACAATATATCCAGGGTATTACGGGAAGACAGAGAACGGTTCTAAGCTGTCCTTGGGGCATGGTGGGATCTGCACAACTCCTGAAGTGAACACACCTTGGACGAAGGTTGGAAGCTTCTGATGCATTGAGTTCCCAGGAAAATCCTGGGAATTTTGATTTAATATTGTTCACGGGTAAGGGTAGGGAAATAATCATTCTGTTAACTGCTGAGTCTGGATCATATGGGACTTAATCTGTCCCATACCAGTTGGGCTGTGTGGGGGTGGGGGTGGGGGTGGTGCATGCGTGCCTGCCTGTGAGTACATGTTCAAGAGAGAATGCCTCCCCAGACACACCAGGGGCAGTTCAAGTGATCTGAAATCGGGCCAGATTTTAAATCACCTCCTCCTTGGAAATTATCAACCCTACTCTTCTGCTCAGCCTCGGGGCCGTGATGGTTTATGGTTAAACTATGTCATCTTTTATTTCAGAGGCACCTGAGTTTTACTATCTGGGTGACCTTAGGCAGGTTTCTGAAGCTCACTGAGCCTTGGTTTCCTTACTTCAAAAGTGGAGGCTATAGTCACACTTGTCTCACTTAGTTGTTTCTATCATTAGGAATTATGTAATCAGTGAACATACGAGCTCTTAGCACAGGACCTGGAAGCTAGTGAACGCTCAGTAAATTCTAGATTATTCAGATAGCCATGGACTTTGCAGACATAGCTCAGACTGAGGCTCTGAGATTATTTTCTGCAGCGGTTCCTTTGTTCCACATCTGCTGAGGGAGAAGGAGGCCTGGGATGAGTGAAGGGGAGAAGTAGGCATAAGTTAGCCCTGATACTTGTGGGTCCAGCTGCAACTTCCTGGTGCTGTGGTGAGCTAGGGCTGTGGCTGGGTATAGACCCCAAGTCATGCCTGTCTTGCTGCAGTGTGTCACAACTTTTCCTCCAGGGAAGCTCTGAAAGCTCCATTAAGCAAGCACAGTACCAGGGTGTTATAGCCAAGACTTTGGGCTTTAGAGGCAGCAGCCATGGGTGTCAAGAAGAAAAATGAACTGAGCCCATGGCTGGTCTCTCTGTATAGTCACTGTTCTCTCTTTCCATTGTTTCCTTCCTTTGTCTTTATTTACTCTTTCGTCACACCCTGGTTGGGGCTGCTGAGTATGTTGATGCAGAACTCACTAGGAGTTCTGGAGCAGCCAGAGAAGAGGCAGGGATGAGACTGGTGATGATCCTGTCCTGCTGACCTGGTGCTGACCCTGTTCTGACTCAGCCACATCTACAGGAGATTTCAGGGTTCTGGACACAAGTATCACCAGTAGATTTCTCTGAGAGTGGCTCCTGTGGTGCTTGGTGACACGGGGCACCCTTTGTTCTGACCACAGGCCCACCAGCTGCCCTAATCACTGCCATGAGAGGGAACCATTTGGGATGTGATGAGCGACTTGCACTGCTTCATCACTCCTATGGAAACAGCTCTTTCAGTGTTTACTCTCAGCCCCTCATTGGATTCCTATTTGGTCCTGCGGGGGCTGGGCCAGGAGGCAAACCTGAGTAAGGGATAGAGTCCTCTCTTCAGAATCACCACTTGCTCTTAGTGGGCCAAGCTGGGCTTCCTGGCTCTTTCTTCCTTAGGATGTCATTGCCTAGTATCCTTTACAGTCCCTAAATCAAATAGTCCTCTGAACGGAAAGAAACGGTATCTCACTGTGACCCAAATTTTTTATTGCCTGACTCACTTTGAGGCTAAGCATCTTTTTCCATGAAGGGTGGGGTGTGTGGGAGGGGGGCAAGGAGGCCATTTCTACCAGTCACCACACACGCTCAGCAATGCCTGGAATGCAGCAAGGGACACAATTTAATCTCATGGTAGTAGGATACCTGCTACATTATCTTACCTCCCTAGAAAAGAGAATACTGGGAAGCAAATTAAGTACTAAGTGTGATTATACATTGGTCATGGAATTATGGGTGATTTTTTATTCATTCTGGTAACCTTCCCCTACTTTCAATGTTTTCTTCGGTGAGGATGTCAAGTCCATATGGTGGGTTAAATGCAAAAACAAGATCTGGAATGAAGGGCTGGCAGTGCAGGTCAGAGAAGACTGAGTGAACTGGCTCAGGAAGCATTGCCTGAGGCCATTCCCTGAGGTAAAAAAGAAGTTAGAGAGAGAAACCTTTTGGGCCTTGACCCTGAACCGTCAGGTAATAATTCACGACCCTCAAACTATTTGTGCCCCCATTGGCTTCCCTGTGCACCTCCAAATTGATGAAATCCCATGCCACAGATACCAGGGGCCCGGATTTCCAAGGATTCACTTGTTAGAATGTTTCGACCTGACCAAGGCATTTTCCAGGTGGTTCTGGGGATTGGTCCTCTAGGCAGCATCCTCTTAGGTGGAGAAGGCTCGGAGATGCCACAGTGCCACTGAAGGTATAGCCTCTCCTGTATTTCATACTCCACTTCCCCATCCTGGGTTAGCAGTGCAGGCTGGGGGAGCTAATCCAAGTAGGGAGGGGACAGTCATACTGAATAGGCTGGAGGAGGGAACCTTGGAAGTGCCATGGATTCACCTGGACAGAGAAAATCATAGATGCATGGATACAAGGGTGATGATTGTTGTTATCTAGAAAGGCCCCAGTAAGTTGGCTCACAGCTTCTTTTTCTGGCGGGCAATATGGATGTGCTAGGATAGAAGTAGTTGTCATCACAAGTCTAATAGTCTCAGTGGTGGCTGGTGATTGTATTTCTTCTCAGTGGGTGGGCTGTAGAACAAGAATTTAGCATTGACCAGACAGATACACCTGCCATGCTGTTGGTAGAAAGTGTAACAATATACAGAGTATTTGTGGATATGACTGACAGATATGCTTTATTCAAATGTTGGCATGTACAAGGGGTAAGCTGACTTAGAGAGACATCATCTCTTGCCATCAAAAGCTGGGTTAAGGAAAAAAAAAAAAATCTGTGGCCATGGTCATGTAACATGTGGCTCGATCACCACCAGAAGCAGAAGCCTGTATTAAAAGTATAATCTGGGGCTTCCCTGGTGGCGCAGTGGTTGAGAGTCCGCCTGCTGATGCAGGGGACACGGGTTCGTGCCCTGGTCCGGGAAGATCCCACATGCCGCAGAGTGGCTGGGCCTGTGAGCCATGGCCGCTGAGCCTGTGCGTCCGGAGCCTGTGCTCTGCAACGGGAGGGGCCACAGCAGTGAGAGGCCCGCGTACCGCAAAAAAAAAAAAAAAAAAGTATAATCTGATTCCTGTTCGACTAGGGGCAGAGAGAGTGAAGTGCAGCGAGAGCGAGGAGACTGTGGGAGAGGAAGGCAGAGAGTTAACCAGGAATTAAATCCGATAGATAGTCCTTTACAGGCTAAGGACTGGGCTTTTACTCTGGGTGAGATCAGAAGCCGTTGGAGGGCTTTGAGCTGAGGAATTACACAGCTTATGAAATACATCAACACAAAAGAAAATCAAAGTTAAAAAAAATACATTGGATGAGGAAATCAAGGCCAAATTAAAATGAGGAGGGAGGTCTAATCAGATGACTGATTTGAACGCAAACTGCATGCCATAAGGCTCTGTACATTTACTGCCACTTGGCCACAGATGTGGATCTAAGTTTTCTAGCTGCCCAGATGGAAAGAGGGAAAGGTGATCGTCAGCAGGAGCCACAGTAACCCTGAGCTCAAACCTGAACTATCTGTGCGGGAGGAACAACAATGCTTTTCCCTGAGATGAGTTTCTCCCATGAGTCATCCTAGGGAGGTTACTGTATATCGAGTGAACTTCGTCTTCAACATTGTCCTAACACCAGACACAACAGGTACATTCATGGAGCTATTTTTTACAACACCCTCAGAGTGAGCACAGTTAGGCAAAAGTAGTTTGTTTCCTTAAACTTCACCACCCCCACCCCCACCACCAAATTGTTTTTGAACAATGTTCATTTATTTATGGGTGTCTTCCGGTGTTTTGTTTGTTTTGCTGTTTGGTGTGCTATTTATTGCCTGCTTTTGTTCCTTAGGGTTTTTACCCTTTGCCTGTTATGTGTGTTAGAGATATTTTTCTTTGTCTTGGGATTTTGTCAATGATGGTACAACCATATGGGGGAAATTGAGGAAACACACAGTTTTGTGGGGGACATTAACATCTCCCTCTCGTTCTTCACTGGATCCAAAAAAATTCAAGTAAAGATGGAGGATGTTGGTAATGTATATTTATTCATTCAACAAACATTCATTGAGCACCTACTACTAGCCAGTCACTACTGGGATAAATTAGTGAACAATTGGACACACATACTAAAAACAACAACAACCAAAACAGAGGGTTTGAAGAGCTTGCCTTCTAGTGGGCAGAGACAAGCAAACAATCGTAATAAGGAAATAAATCACATAATGTGTTGAAAGAACAAAATGCATTCGAGAAAGAATAAAATAAGAGGGTAAATAGAAATTGTGTGTGTGTGTGTTTGAAGTAAGATGTTTAGGGGTAAGCCACATTGAAAGGTGACATTTAATCAAAGACACAAAAGAGATGAGGGAGGTAGCCATGCAGGAAAGAATGTGGGGAAAGAATGTTCCAGGCTGCAAAAACAGATGGTGCCAAAGCCCTTACTTTAGGAGCAGTGAGGATGTCACTGTAACCAAAGGGGAATGAGAGAGGAGGAGAGTGAGGAGAGTACTAGGAGATAAGGTAAGACAGGTAACTAGTGGCCACACTGTAAGCAACTGTAAGGGCTCTTAATTTACCCTGAATGAAATGAAAGCTGTTGGTTTTGAGCAGAGGCATTATATGATCTGATCATATGTTTTAATAGCATTATTCTGGCTGCTGGATTGATTATCAGTGGGGAGGTTTGGTGGGGAGGGTGGAGGGTGAAGCAGGGAAAGAAGTCAGGAAACAATTCCAATAACCTAGGGGAAAAACTGATGGTGGCCTGGAACAGGATGGTGGCAGTGGAGGTTGTGAGAAGTGGTCAGATTCTGGATATATTTTGTAAAAAGAGCTCATCTTTTTACAAAAGATGAGACTGCCTGACAGGTTGAAAATGAAGGGTGCATGAAAGAGCAGAGTCTATGGCACAAAAAAGTGGGAGGGCAGAGCTACCATTACCTTGGGATGGGAAATACTGAAGGTGGAGAAAGTTTACAGGGGAAGATGAGGGAGTTCAATTTTGGACTTGTTAATTTGGGTTGACTCCTATGCAATGTTCTCCGTGAAAAATTGAGAATAGGTCATCAGCTAAGAGTTGAGAATGGAAGAGGCAGTGTTGGAGGTTTGAAGAGAGAAAATAGGTTGTGAAATAGAAGGGTGGGCAGGGAGCAGGGCATGAGAGAAATGAGTAGTTTGAGGATTTGGACTAAAAATCTGGTGGAAAGATGTCTTAGTTTAAATAGAGACACTGGGTGTTCTGAGATCTGACATTGTTCTTTCTCTATGATCCAGGTACCTGAGTCCACTGGTGGAGGGGCAGCTTACCTACCAGCTCCCCAGTGGGTAGGAGGTTATATCTAGGATCACATTACTACTGTTCAGTCTACCCTCTGCCTCAATGTACACCTCAATGTACACCTCAATGTACACCAATGTACACCAATGTACACCAGGCAATGTCTTCCTTCATTTTACCCCCAGATGGAGATACTCTGCCTCCCTTTTACCTGAGTTCCATTTGCCAGGAAGGCTGGACATTCTACAACAGTTCTGAGCCTCCCCTGAGAGCTCCTGGCGTCATACAGAGAATTACACAGATGCTTCAGTTTGTCTGCACTGCTGTGAGCTACAGCGGTGGCCAACCTGAGTTTCCTGTAGTTTCCCTCTTCCTTGAGCTCCATACAGCACCATGCTTCCTAATCACCATTCCCATCAGCACTCCCCGAAGAAGCTCCATGCAGCCGCTGAAGCTCAACAAGGACAATCTGAATACCCGATAATTAGTGGGATGCATCCTGGTGGGGGTGCATCAGGAGTTATCTTTTGGGGTACTGGTTGCCCCACATATTCCACAGAGGCCTTACAGTGCTGAAACCTACAAAATGAAAATTTTAGAAACACTTTGGCCAGGAGGGCTGGGGATTTAAAGAGCAGCATATCACACTTCTGGACCGTCAGGCCCCAAATAAGGATGTGCTGCAGACATAATACCTCCTCTAGGTGTACATGTTAACTCGTTGCCTTCTCCATGAAGTTCAGCAAGATTAAAAGGGCCATGGAGGTGCCTGGGCACCCTCTCCATTCAACAAAGCCCCCTACCCCTACCCCAGTCAACGGTCAGATACAATCTGTTTTCTCCTTATCCTCATTTGCCATAAATATAAGGAACACACTCCAAACATCTTATATAGTGAACAGATAGCTTCCTGGCAAAGAGTCCTATATGTCAAAGAAACCAGCAATGTGTGCTCTTTAATAGTAGTTTAGCCATTCAGCACATATGGTATTTTACAAATACAAATTTTTAGGCCACCCCCCCACCCACCCACACACCACATTTGGAGAAACACATTGACATTAATTCGTAGTTGGGTAATACGATCACCCAGGTAAGTCATTCAGAACAAAGCAATCTCGTCCAATATTTCAGAAAATTGTTTTAAGTTATTAAAGGTGATCATATGCTGCTGCCCTTGGTCATTTACTACATCTCATTCAGGCAAAGAATACTGTGAAATTGTCCCTTGGCTCTCCTTTCACTCAAGAAAGAGAGCTTCCAAGTTAAATCTGTCAAGACTCAGCATTTCTGGAAAGGTATTCAGGAGGAGGGGATGGAGCCTGACACTTGATTTCTCTCTTCATCACCATTATGTTCAGGCAAGCATTTGAAAAAGATAAGCAGAGTCAGGGCAATTTAGAATTCTATAGCCTGTCAGCTCTCAGAAATCGGGACTTTAAAGGAGCTAAAACTTCATCTAACCAATAGCTCTGCTCACCTAAGGCACATGAAAGTGCAGTATAGCATGGAGCCTTGGTACTCAAAGTATGGTCCACGGACCAGCCCATGAATCAAACTCTGCATGTGATTTGTGAGCGCACTGAAGTTTGTAAAGTTCAGCTCTAGTGATTGGTTAAGAGCTGGGGCACCGACTAGCGCAGTGGTTCTCCAACTTGAGTGTACATCAGAGTCACCTGGAAAGTGTTTTAAACCACAGGTGACTGGGCCCTGACCCCAGAGTTTCTGATTCAGTAGGTGAAGGGTAGGGCCTGAGGACTTGCATTTCGAACAAGTCCCCAGGCAATGCTGATGCTATTGTTCTGGGGACAACACTTTCAGAAAAAACTGGACTAGAGACAAAGCTGGATGCAAACCATGGCCATATTTGTTTAACCTCAGGTAAGTCTCTTAAACTAAGCCCTAGTTTCCTCCTATGTAAAGTGGAAATAGGGTACCAGTGTTCTGTGTTACTGTGAAGACTAAATGAGGGAACACGGAGAAGGCCCTTGGCACGGGGCCCACCACGTGGTAAACCCTGAACAGATGTAGCCAACTGTTGTTGTTGTTATTATTATTGAAAACATACCACGGCAGACATTTCGTCCTCCTCTAACCTCCCTTTTCCCCTGTCTCTACAGAGAACTCTGTCCCCAAAATAATGTAGCTAAATTGCATGCAGAGTATGGACAATCCTAAAGCTCAGTGCTCTGAACATAGAGGACGAATCCTATCATGGCCTGCATTGGGAGAAAAGGCTGGTGCTGATCTTAGAAAGAAGTGAAGATCATAGTCACCTGCAACCTGCAACCTGCTATCCAACACAACGGGGCAAAGTCTTGCCGCTACCCTGGCCTAGACCAGCTGGTGTCCTCGATATTCCCACTCAACACAGTAGGTAGGTGCCCTCTAACAGGACATCAGGGACTCTTTTCAGTATCTATCTTACACTACAGCAACCAGTCCCACCCTCTCCTTTCCCCTCCCTCCCCCCAGCTAGGGCCATTCACTTTGCTTTGTCTACTTACAGTCCTTTTGCCTCAGATTTTCCCCAGGTTGAGACCCTCCGGATATTAGTTTGGACAGTCAAACTGGATCTTACTGTGGCCATTCTTTCTGAAGGCCTATTTTTCCAGCTTCCCTTCACTGTGCACCTCACACCTACAAAAGGAGAACCATAGCTAGTGACGATCTATAGCCTTTTAACTCCCCTTTTTCCTCCAGACCCAGGATAACTGAGGGGATCCCATTGCTGTCTACCACAGAATATGCATGCATTCATTCTTTCACTCAATTTGTGATGCTGTTGTCAACATGGTTTCACCTGCATACTGAACTTTAGGATTCCTTAAAATATCAAAGTTGTGGTCACTACGTAGGACCTACTGTGTAGTATGGACCCACTCCAAACTCTTATTTGGATTTAAAATTCCACTGGCATTCCGTTGGTAGTACTGCGGGTCTGTGACAAACTCATCCATTTATAGCAAAACAAAGCCCCACAGTGACCTAACCTAGAAAGATCAGATCCCAGGACCCATAGAGAAAGGAGACCAGAAGGGAAGGCAGGCCACAAAGAGGAAGGGAATCAGGCTTCCCCACCCTCTGTACTCTTTGGCCTTCAGTGGAAAGAAGCCTTTCAGCTAGGTGCTCAAGGCCCTAACCTAGCAGCTGTTGTCCACACTCTAGTGCCAGCACTTCCTGGTCCTGATCCATTTAGCCCTTCTATCAGAATTTTCTATTCTGATTCTACTTTTGAGAGTCTAGGAGCTACTGCAGGAAATGAAGCAGCAAACATATCTATCTTTTGTGTTAATTCAAGCCTCTGTATTAATAAGGCGTGAAACAATGTAAAACCAGGAAGAAGCTTTTATCCTTATCAATGTCATCAAAGCCATATAGGACCACTCCTAATGTCCTCACCTGTAATTTCCTTGAAGAAGCCGAATCTGACCACCCAGTGAAAATGGGTACACAGCCACCGCATTTCTCTCCGTCATATCACCCCGTTTTATCTTCTTACTATCACTTATCACTATCTGAAATTAACTCGGTAATTTATTTATGTTCTGTCGCCACTCACTAGAAGGAATGGTCCCTGAGAACAGGGCCCTTGTGTTCTTCAGTGTCTTGGGTCCCCAGGGTCTAAAACTGTGTCTGGTACATAACCGGTGCTCAATGAGCATTTGCTTTATCGAAGAACGGATGTACGGATGGCTGGGTGAATGATGCCCTTAAAAGGGGCTCCGCGGCTAGCTGGCTTTCTCTTTCCCTTACTCAAGCACCCAGGCCCCGACCCACAAAGTAAAGGAACAGCAGAAACTTCCCACTAAATATCAACAGCTTGAGGGCCCAGACGACACAGCTGGCTTGGGAAGTCCGTACTACACTAATGCGCATGTCACCACGGGACTGAACGCGTCCATCTTCGCACTACTCCTCTAGATGACTCTTAGAGTGGGTCCGAGGGCTAACGTCATCCCTCCCCTCGCTTTCAATCGTCCCAGTAATGTCCGCCACCAGGGGGAACATAAGAAACTATCCACGAAATAAACTCAGGCCATGGGTACGAAAGAACGGACCGCATTCCGTACGACCCTAAGACAAACGGCCACACTTCCCATCAGCCATTGGCGCTGCCGCCCGGAAGGCAACGCTAGAACTTCCTGCTGCTGTTGCTATGGCTTCGGGGGCGGGCCTTCAGGAGACCGCTCTCTTGCCTCTCAATTGCAAATCCATTTCCGTGGTGCCCCCAGTTAGCGGCTTTGTGGGCGCCCAGGTCTAGCTACCGTCGCTTTCCCCTTCCCGTTTATCTCTCTCAGGTCCCTTAGTGGACTATTCCGGCTCTAAGAGCAGAGACTGGGCAGCGGAGAGAACGTCCTCCGAAAACCTTCTTCGTTGCTCAGTGAAACTGTGGCCGTTTGATGGCAGCATGACTCCATTAAACGCGCGCAACTCCTCTCTTCCCCCGCCCTTCGTGTTTGGAAAAAAAAAAAGGGCTCCTCAGAGGCAAAGTAAAAATTCTTTCTCCACAGAGGCAGGGCTGTTTTAGGGCGGCCTTGTTGCTCTCCCTTCTTTCCTTAAATCTCTGTGCCAATCTGATGGACAGAAGAGTGACAGTAAAATATTTTAAATGTAAGTTGCTGTGATTACCAGCCCGCTTGTAAACTGTCTCGCATATGCCTCTTTTTTTTTTTTTCTTCTAAGTAAGCCATTAAGTCTCCTGTAGGGCTTATTTTAACTTTCTTTTGTTGTCCATTAAATGAATCTCAAGTGTATAAGTGTTGAAAACTCAGAGAATATCAGTAAGAAGGTAAACGTCACCGCCACTCCACTACCCAGAAACGACCACTAGTAATTTTGTGTATTGCCTTTTATAACTGGTAGCATTTTTTTAATGTACTACTTTCCCATTCATTAAAGGCTGTTCACAAACAACGTTTGAAAGAGTTTCATCTTATTCCGCATTATCAAGATCATATTGTATCGACCCCTTTGTACCCTGATCTTTTAAAAGTCTCCAAAAATATATGCTTTAAGCTTTCTCCTCTTTTCTCATTATTTCCTTAGTGAAGAGTTCCTGAAAGTGTAACACAACTGTTTTTCTTCTTCAGCGTTTGACAGGATTTACCATACCATTGACCAGATTGCGTATTACTTGAGTTTATTCTTGGAATCGTTCTAACCAAGGTCCCTACCTGATTCTTGATACATATTCATGTAAGAGATTCAAGTGGTGAATGGGTGTTTTATGTTGAAGAACCTGCATAGGTATGGTAAGCAAATATTTTGTGAATTTTAAAATATAGGAAAATAAACATGGGTAGTTATTGGAAGGAAACATTTCTTCTCAACCACTTTGAGTTTAAATGGTCTTAGTTACTATGATTTAACTGACCTTAGATTAACAAGGGAAAATGTTTACTATGCCTGGGGAAGTGCACTTACAGAAAGTACCTTAGTAAAGGTTAATATACAGGCTTAATAAAGTGGTAGTATTTAGTGCTTCAAAGAGACAAAGTTTCTCTCATAGGCCTAACTCCACTCAGGCTCCCCTAAACATTTTGTCAATTAGGCCTTTCTTTTGGATTTTCATGTTAATCTCTGCATTGCCCAATTTTCGCAAGAATGCCGTTAATCATTTTAACCAGAATCCCCAGTCCTTGATATATGATCACCCTCAATATCTCATTGGGTTCCTCATCTACCCCCCTTTCCCCCAGGTGATGTCTGATTATGCTGGCCTATCTTTAGCAAGAATCCTGTTAAGTTGGTTTAGCTGGAATTCCTATTACCCTTGATGTTTTACTCTTATTTTCTATCCAGTGAGCCCCACCCTGCTCCTGTTATAAATTCCCATTTACCCATGCTGTATTCAGAGTTGTGACCAATCTCTCTATCCCATTGCAAACTTCCAGTTGACCTACACCTATAGCCACAGTCAAGTGTTCCTTACTGTGTATTTATTTGCAAGTGTCATTGAATAATATTTTGTGTATCAAAAGGATGGAAGACTCTTATGAGGATTGTTTACACATATTTTAGGAATATTATGGCTCCCCAGGTCAATGTCTGTCTGACTAGAGTCCTCCCCAGAGTGCAGGCTGGGAAGAGGTGTTACAGTTAAGTCCCCAATGTCTGTTCTTGTCAGTTAAGGGAAGTTCATATAAGATTTCTTTCTGCATCTTCTGTAGCTCAGCTGTTTTCACTATGAAGTAATCACTATGCCAGTTTAGTGGGTTGCTGATCTCTTCATAGTGTTAACGTGAAATATTTTGACACAAGTTAAATTGGTAAGAAAGATTTTATTCAAGACTTTTGCATTAGGAGTCAACAGTATTGCATTAGAAAAGAGAGACTGAGCTCAACTCTGAATATGACAAAGACAGCTGGGGATTTATGGCAAACAAGTAGAGTGAGGGGGTCAGTTGGTGGAAAATTACTGAGAGGAGGCATTGAGGGTGGAAAGTTCTTGCTAAACTGGCCTAACAGGATTCTTACTAAGCATGGCTAAGGACTTACACACCAAGGGTGGGTTTGAGGAACAAGATCAGATACCAAGAGTAGGGAATTTCTCACTAAAATTTTAGACTTAGCAGGATTCTTGCTGAAGGAGGCCAGGCTGGACGCCTAGTGGAGAGGCTCAGAGGAGCCTGATAAAAGTTTGATGAAGGAGGAAGGCTTTGTCATAATGACCCATGATCACATAGTATCCTGCCATATTCTGTCCACAGATACAGACCACTGTATTGACCTTTTGTACCACTGTTTGGCATTTAGAATTTTCGTATATATCTCCATTTTTTAAAAAACACTAAAAGGAATACACTGTTGTATAATTCTTTGTCTTTCTGTCTCATTATTACACAATCTCTTTTCCAGAAATCTTAATCATTTGCTAAGATCACAGACTAATAGTGCTTTGAATGAGAAAGCAAGCCCCTTAGGACAGTGTTTCTCTAACTTGAATGTGTATCAAGTATCAGTCAGGGTGAAGACGGTAGAGAGATACAAACTTCCAGTTAAAAAATAAGACATGGGAGTGTAATGTAAGCATGGTGACTATAGTTAATGCTATTGTATTGCATATTTGAAAGATGCTAAGAAGCTAGATTTTAAAAGTTCTCATCATAAGAAAAAATTTATTTTGTGTCTATGTAAGGTGAGGGAGGATAAGTAGACTTACTGCGGATAGCATTTCCCAATATCTACAAATAACTAATCATTATGTTGTACACCTGACACTAATCTGTTTTTTATTGAGTAATAGCTGATGTACAATATTATATGTTACAGGTGTACAATGTAGTGTTTCAGAATTTTTAAGGTTATAACTTCATTTATAATTATTTTAAAATATTTGTTATATTCCTTCTGTTGTACATCTTTGTAGCTTATTTTATACATAATAGTTTGTACCTCTTAATCCCCTGCCCATGTATTACTCCTCTCCACTACCCTCTCCCCACTGTTAACCTCCAAATTGTTCTCTATATCTGTGAGTCTGCTTCTTTTTTGTTACATTCACTAGTTTGTTGTATTATTTTATATTCCACATAAGAGTGATGTCATAGAGTATTTATCTTTCTCTGTCTTATTTCACTTAGCATAAAAACCTCCAAGGCCATCCATGTTGTTGCAAATGGAAAAATTTCCTTCCTTTTATGGCTGAACACTATTCGGTTGGATATATATGCCACATCTTGTTTATCCATTCATCTGTTGATGGGTACTTAGATGGCTGCACCCATATCTTGGCAATTGTAAATAATGCTGCTATGAACATTAGGGTGCATGTATCTTTGTTATTAGTCAATCATACCACAATTTTCAAAAATCATCATCATCATCAAGTAGGAACCTTGGTTAGAACGATTCCAAGAATAAACTCAAGTAATACTCAATCTGGTCAATGGTATGGTAAATCCTGTCAAACGCTGAAGAAGAAAAACAGTTGTGTTACACTTTCAGGAACTCTTCACTAAGGAAATAATGAGAAAAGAGGAGAAAGCTTAAAGCATATATTTTTGGAGACTTTTAAAAGATCAGGGTACAAAGGGGTCGATACAATATGATCTTGATAATGCGGAATAAGATGAAACTCTTTCAAACGTTGTTTGTGAACAGCCTTTAATGAATGGGAAAGTAGTACATTAAAAAAATGCTACCAGTTATAAAAGGCAATACACAAAATTACTAGTGGTCGTTTCTGGGTAGTGGAGTGGCGGTGACGTTTACCTTCTTACTGATATTCTCTGAGTTTTCAACACTTATACACTTGAGATTCATTTAATGGACAACAAAAGAAAGTTAAAATAAGCCCTACAGGAGACTTAATGGCTTACTTAGAAGAAAAAAAAAAAAGAGGCATATGCGAGACAGTTTACAAGCGGGCTGGTAATCACAGCAACTTACATTTAAAATATTTTACTGTCACTCTTCTGTCCATCAGATTGGCACAGAGATTTAAGGAAAGAAGGGAGAGCAACAAGGCCGCCCTAAAACAGCCCTGCCTCTGTGGAGAAAGAATTTTTACTTTGCCTCTGAGGAGCCCTTTTTTTTTTTCCAAACACGAAGGGCGGGGGAAGAGAGGAGTTGCGCGCGTTTAATGGAGTCATGCTGCCATCAAACGGCCACAGTTTCACTGAGCAACGAAGAAGGTTTTCGGAGGACGTTCTCTCCGCTGCCCAGTCTCTGCTCTTAGAGCCGGAATAGTCCACTAAGGGACCTGAGAGAGATAAACGGGAAGGGGAAAGCGACGGTAGCTAGACCTGGGCGCCCACAAAGCCGCTAACTGGGGGCACCACGGAAATGGATTTGCAATTGAGAGGCAAGAGAGCGGTCTCCTGAAGGCCCGCCCCCGAAGCCATAGCAACAGCAGCAGGAAGTTCTAGCGTTGCCTTCCGGGCGGCAGCGCCAATGGCTGATGGGAAGTGTGGCCGTTTGTCTTAGGGTCGTACGGAATGCGGTCCGTTCTTTCGTACCCATGGCCTGAGTTTATTTCGTGGATAGTTTCTTATGTTCCCCCTGGTGGCGGACATTACTGGGACGATTGAAAGCGAGGGGAGGGATGACGTTAGCCCTCGGACCCACTCTAAGAGTCATCTAGAGGAGTAGTGCGAAGATGGACGCGTTCAGTCCCGTGGTGACATGCGCATTAGTGTAGTACGGACTTCCCAAGCCAGCTGTGTCGTCTGGGCCCTCAAGCTGTTGATATTTAGTGGGAAGTTTCTGCTGTTCCTTTACTTTGTGGGTCGGGGCCTGGGTGCTTGAGTAAGGGAAAGAGAAAGCCAGCTAGCCGCGGAGCCCCTTTTAAGGGCATCATTCACCCAGCCATCCGTACATCCGTTCTTCGATAAAGCAAATGCTCATTGAGCACCGGTTATGTACCAGACACAGTTTTAGACCCTGGGGACCCAAGACACTGAAGAACACAAGGGCCCTGTTCTCAGGGACCATTCCTTCTAGTGAGTGGCGACAGAACATAAATAAATTACCGAGTTAATTTCAGATAGTGATAAGTGATAGTAAGAAGATAAAACGGGGTGATATGACGGAGAGAAATGCGGTGGCTGTGTACCCATTTTCACTGGGTGGTCAGATTCGGCTTCTTCAAGGAAATTACAGGTGAGGACATTAGGAGTGGTCCTATATGGCTTTGATGACATTGATAAGGATAAAAGCTTCTTCCTGGTTTTACATTGTTTCACGCCTTATTAATACAGAGGCTTGAATTAACACAAAAGATAGATATGTTTGCTGCTTCATTTCCTGCAGTAGCTCCTAGACTCTCAAAAGTAGAATCAGAATAGAAAATTCTGATAGAAGGGCTAAATGGATCAGGACCAGGAAGTGCTGGCACTAGAGTGTGGACAACAGCTGCTAGGTTAGGGCCTTGAGCACCTAGCTGAAAGGCTTCTTTCCACTGAAGGCCAAAGAGTACAGAGGGTGGGGAAGCCTGATTCCCTTCCTCTTTGTGGCCTGCCTTCCCTTCTGGTCTCCTTTCTCTATGGGTCCTGGGATCTGATCTTTCTAGGTTAGGTCACTGTGGGGCTTTGTTTTGCTATAAATGGATGAGTTTGTCACAGACCCGCAGTACTACCAACGGAATGCCAGTGGAATTTTAAATCCAAATAAGAGTTTGGAGTGGGTCCATACTACACAGTAGGTCCTACTGTAGTGACCACAACTTTGATATTTTAAGGAATCCTAAAGTTCAGTATGCAGGTGAAACCATGTTGACAACAGCATCACAAATTGAGTGAAAGAATGAATGCATGCATATTCTGTGGTAGACAGCAATGGGATCCCCTCAGTTATCCTGGGTCTGGAGGAAAAAGGGGAGTTAAAAGGCTATAGATCGTCACTAGCTATGGTTCTCCTTTTGTAGGTGTGAGGTGCACAGTGAAGGGAAGCTGGAAAAATAGGCCTTCAGAAAGAATGGCCACAGTAAGATCCAGTTTGACTGTCCAAACTAATATCCGGAGGGTCTCAACCTGGGGAAAATCTGAGGCAAAAGGACTGTAAGTAGACAAAGCAAAGTGAATGGCCCTAGCTGGGGGGAGGGAGGGGAAAGGAGAGGGTGGGACTGGTTGCTGTAGTGTAAGATAGATACTGAAAAGAGTCCCTGATGTCCTGTTAGAGGGCACCTACCTACTGTGTTGAGTGGGAATATCGAGGACACCAGCTGGTCTAGGCCAGGGTAGCGGCAAGACTTTGCCCCGTTGTGTTGGATAGCAGGTTGCAGGTTGCAGGTGACTATGATCTTCACTTCTTTCTAAGATCAGCACCAGCCTTTTCTCCCAATGCAGGCCATGATAGGATTCGTCCTCTATGTTCAGAGCACTGAGCTTTAGGATTGTCCATACTCTGCATGCAATTTAGCTACATTATTTTGGGGACAGAGTTCTCTGTAGAGACAGGGGAAAAGGGAGGTTAGAGGAGGACGAAATGTCTGCCGTGGTATGTTTTCAATAATAATAACAACAACAACAGTTGGCTACATCTGTTCAGGGTTTACCACGTGGTGGGCCCCGTGCCAAGGGCCTTCTCCGTGTTCCCTCATTTAGTCTTCACAGTAACACAGAACACTGGTACCCTATTTCCACTTTACATAGGAGGAAACTAGGGCTTAGTTTAAGAGACTTACCTGAGGTTAAACAAATATGGCCATGGTTTGCATCCAGCTTTGTCTCTAGTCCAGTTTTTTCTGAAAGTGTTGTCCCCAGAACAATAGCATCAGCATTGCCTGGGGACTTGTTCGAAATGCAAGTCCTCAGGCCCTACCCTTCACCTACTGAATCAGAAACTCTGGGGTCAGGGCCCAGTCACCTGTGGTTTAAAACACTTTCCAGGTGACTCTGATGTACACTCAAGTTGGAGAACCACTGCGCTAGTCGGTGCCCCAGCTCTTAACCAATCACTAGAGCTGAACTTTACAAACTTCAGTGCGCTCACAAATCACATGCAGAGTTTGATTCATGGGCTGGTCCGTGGACCATACTTTGAGTACCAAGGCTCCATGCTATACTGCACTTTCATGTGCCTTAGGTGAGCAGAGCTATTGGTTAGATGAAGTTTTAGCTCCTTTAAAGTCCCGATTTCTGAGAGCTGACAGGCTATAGAATTCTAAATTGCCCTGACTCTGCTTATCTTTTTCAAATGCTTGCCTGAACATAATGGTGATGAAGAGAGAAATCAAGTGTCAGGCTCCATCCCCTCCTCCTGAATACCTTTCCAGAAATGCTGAGTCTTGACAGATTTAACTTGGAAGCTCTCTTTCTTGAGTGAAAGGAGAGCCAAGGGACAATTTCACAGTATTCTTTGCCTGAATGAGATGTAGTAAATGACCAAGGGCAGCAGCATATGATCACCTTTAATAACTTAAAACAATTTTCTGAAATATTGGACGAGATTGCTTTGTTCTGAATGACTTACCTGGGTGATCGTATTACCCAACTACGAATTAATGTCAATGTGTTTCTCCAAATGTGGTGTGTGGGTGGGTGGGGGGGTGGCCTAAAAATTTGTATTTGTAAAATACCATATGTGCTGAATGGCTAAACTACTATTAAAGAGCACACATTGCTGGTTTCTTTGACATATAGGACTCTTTGCCAGGAAGCTATCTGTTCACTATATAAGATGTTTGGAGTGTGTTCCTTATATTTATGGCAAATGAGGATAAGGAGAAAACAGATTGTATCTGACCGTTGACTGGGGTAGGGGTAGGGGGCTTTGTTGAATGGAGAGGGTGCCCAGGCACCTCCATGGCCCTTTTAATCTTGCTGAACTTCATGGAGAAGGCAACGAGTTAACATGTACACCTAGAGGAGGTATTATGTCTGCAGCACATCCTTATTTGGGGCCTGACGGTCCAGAAGTGTGATATGCTGCTCTTTAAATCCCCAGCCCTCCTGGCCAAAGTGTTTCTAAAATTTTCATTTTGTAGGTTTCAGCACTGTAAGGCCTCTGTGGAATATGTGGGGCAACCAGTACCCCAAAAGATAACTCCTGATGCACCCCCACCAGGATGCATCCCACTAATTATCGGGTATTCAGATTGTCCTTGTTGAGCTTCAGCGGCTGCATGGAGCTTCTTCGGGGAGTGCTGATGGGAATGGTGATTAGGAAGCATGGTGCTGTATGGAGCTCAAGGAAGAGGGAAACTACAGGAAACTCAGGTTGGCCACCGCTGTAGCTCACAGCAGTGCAGACAAACTGAAGCATCTGTGTAATTCTCTGTATGACGCCAGGAGCTCTCAGGGGAGGCTCAGAACTGTTGTAGAATGTCCAGCCTTCCTGGCAAATGGAACTCAGGTAAAAGGGAGGCAGAGTATCTCCATCTGGGGGTAAAATGAAGGAAGACATTGCCTGGTGTACATTGGTGTACATTGGTGTACATTGAGGTGTACATTGAGGTGTACATTGAGGCAGAGGGTAGACTGAACAGTAGTAATGTGATCCTAGATATAACCTCCTACCCACTGGGGAGCTGGTAGGTAAGCTGCCCCTCCACCAGTGGACTCAGGTACCTGGATCATAGAGAAAGAACAATGTCAGATCTCAGAACACCCAGTGTCTCTATTTAAACTAAGACATCTTTCCACCAGATTTTTAGTCCAAATCCTCAAACTACTCATTTCTCTCATGCCCTGCTCCCTGCCCACCCTTCTATTTCACAACCTATTTTCTCTCTTCAAACCTCCAACACTGCCTCTTCCATTCTCAACTCTTAGCTGATGACCTATTCTCAATTTTTCACGGAGAACATTGCATAGGAGTCAACCCAAATTAACAAGTCCAAAATTGAACTCCCTCATCTTCCCCTGTAAACTTTCTCCACCTTCAGTATTTCCCATCCCAAGGTAATGGTAGCTCTGCCCTCCCACTTTTTTGTGCCATAGACTCTGCTCTTTCATGCACCCTTCATTTTCAACCTGTCAGGCAGTCTCATCTTTTGTAAAAAGATGAGCTCTTTTTACAAAATATATCCAGAATCTGACCACTTCTCACAACCTCCACTGCCACCATCCTGTTCCAGGCCACCATCAGTTTTTCCCCTAGGTTATTGGAATTGTTTCCTGACTTCTTTCCCTGCTTCACCCTCCACCCTCCCCACCAAACCTCCCCACTGATAATCAATCCAGCAGCCAGAATAATGCTATTAAAACATATGATCAGATCATATAATGCCTCTGCTCAAAACCAACAGCTTTCATTTCATTCAGGGTAAATTAAGAGCCCTTACAGTTGCTTACAGTGTGGCCACTAGTTACCTGTCTTACCTTATCTCCTAGTACTCTCCTCACTCTCCTCCTCTCTCATTCCCCTTTGGTTACAGTGACATCCTCACTGCTCCTAAAGTAAGGGCTTTGGCACCATCTGTTTTTGCAGCCTGGAACATTCTTTCCCCACATTCTTTCCTGCATGGCTACCTCCCTCATCTCTTTTGTGTCTTTGATTAAATGTCACCTTTCAATGTGGCTTACCCCTAAACATCTTACTTCAAACACACACACACACAATTTCTATTTACCCTCTTATTTTATTCTTTCTCGAATGCATTTTGTTCTTTCAACACATTATGTGATTTATTTCCTTATTACGATTGTTTGCTTGTCTCTGCCCACTAGAAGGCAAGCTCTTCAAACCCTCTGTTTTGGTTGTTGTTGTTTTTAGTATGTGTGTCCAATTGTTCACTAATTTATCCCAGTAGTGACTGGCTAGTAGTAGGTGCTCAATGAATGTTTGTTGAATGAATAAATATACATTACCAACATCCTCCATCTTTACTTGAATTTTTTTGGATCCAGTGAAGAACGAGAGGGAGATGTTAATGTCCCCCACAAAATTGTGTGTTTCCTCAATTTCCCCCATATGGTTGTACCATCATTGACAAAATCCCAAGACAAAGAAAAATATCTCTAACACACATAACAGGCAAAGGGTAAAAACCCTAAGGAACAAAAGCAGGCAATAAATAGCACACCAAACAGCAAAACAAACAAAACACCGGAAGACACCCATAAATAAATGAACATTGTTCAAAAACAATTTGGTGGTGGGGGTGGGGGTGGTGAAGTTTAAGGAAACAAACTACTTTTGCCTAACTGTGCTCACTCTGAGGGTGTTGTAAAAAATAGCTCCATGAATGTACCTGTTGTGTCTGGTGTTAGGACAATGTTGAAGACGAAGTTCACTCGATATACAGTAACCTCCCTAGGATGACTCATGGGAGAAACTCATCTCAGGGAAAAGCATTGTTGTTCCTCCCGCACAGATAGTTCAGGTTTGAGCTCAGGGTTACTGTGGCTCCTGCTGACGATCACCTTTCCCTCTTTCCATCTGGGCAGCTAGAAAACTTAGATCCACATCTGTGGCCAAGTGGCAGTAAATGTACAGAGCCTTATGGCATGCAGTTTGCGTTCAAATCAGTCATCTGATTAGACCTCCCTCCTCATTTTAATTTGGCCTTGATTTCCTCATCCAATGTATTTTTTTTTAACTTTGATTTTCTTTTGTGTTGATGTATTTCATAAGCTGTGTAATTCCTCAGCTCAAAGCCCTCCAACGGCTTCTGATCTCACCCAGAGTAAAAGCCCAGTCCTTAGCCTGTAAAGGACTATCTATCGGATTTAATTCCTGGTTAACTCTCTGCCTTCCTCTCCCACAGTCTCCTCGCTCTCGCTGCACTTCACTCTCTCTGCCCCTAGTCGAACAGGAATCAGATTATACTTTTAATACAGGCTTCTGCTTCTGGTGGTGATCGAGCCACATGTTACATGACCATGGCCACAGATTTTTTTTTTTCCTTAACCCAGCTTTTGATGGCAAGAGATGATGTCTCTCTAAGTCAGCTTACCCCTTGTACATGCCAACATTTGAATAAAGCATATCTGTCAGTCATATCCACAAATACTCTGTATATTGTTACACTTTCTACCAACAGCATGGCAGGTGTATCTGTCTGGTCAATGCTAAATTCTTGTTCTACAGCCCACCCACTGAGAAGAAATACAATCACCAGCCACCACTGAGACTATTAGACTTGTGATGACAACTACTTCTATCCTAGCACATCCATATTGCCCGCCAGAAAAAGAAGCTGTGAGCCAACTTACTGGGGCCTTTCTAGATAACAACAATCATCACCCTTGTATCCATGCATCTATGATTTTCTCTGTCCAGGTGAATCCATGGCACTTCCAAGGTTCCCTCCTCCAGCCTATTCAGTATGACTGTCCCCTCCCTACTTGGATTAGCTCCCCCAGCCTGCACTGCTAACCCAGGATGGGGAAGTGGAGTATGAAATACAGGAGAGGCTATACCTTCAGTGGCACTGTGGCATCTCCGAGCCTTCTCCACCTAAGAGGATGCTGCCTAGAGGACCAATCCCCAGAACCACCTGGAAAATGCCTTGGTCAGGTCGAAACATTCTAACAAGTGAATCCTTGGAAATCCGGGCCCCTGGTATCTGTGGCATGGGATTTCATCAATTTGGAGGTGCACAGGGAAGCCAATGGGGGCACAAATAGTTTGAGGGTCGTGAATTATTACCTGACGGTTCAGGGTCAAGGCCCAAAAGGTTTCTCTCTCTAACTTCTTTTTTACCTCAGGGAATGGCCTCAGGCAATGCTTCCTGAGCCAGTTCACTCAGTCTTCTCTGACCTGCACTGCCAGCCCTTCATTCCAGATCTTGTTTTTGCATTTAACCCACCATATGGACTTGACATCCTCACCGAAGAAAACATTGAAAGTAGGGGAAGGTTACCAGAATGAATAAAAAATCACCCATAATTCCATGACCAATGTATAATCACACTTAGTACTTAATTTGCTTCCCAGTATTCTCTTTTCTAGGGAGGTAAGATAATGTAGCAGGTATCCTACTACCATGAGATTAAATTGTGTCCCTTGCTGCATTCCAGGCATTGCTGAGCGTGTGTGGTGACTGGTAGAAATGGCCTCCTTGCCCCCCTCCCACACACCCCACCCTTCATGGAAAAAGATGCTTAGCCTCAAAGTGAGTCAGGCAATAAAAAATTTGGGTCACAGTGAGATACCGTTTCTTTCCGTTCAGAGGACTATTTGATTTAGGGACTGTAAAGGATACTAGGCAATGACATCCTAAGGAAGAAAGAGCCAGGAAGCCCAGCTTGGCCCACTAAGAGCAAGTGGTGATTCTGAAGAGAGGACTCTATCCCTTACTCAGGTTTGCCTCCTGGCCCAGCCCCCGCAGGACCAAATAGGAATCCAATGAGGGGCTGAGAGTAAACACTGAAAGAGCTGTTTCCATAGGAGTGATGAAGCAGTGCAAGTCGCTCATCACATCCCAAATGGTTCCCTCTCATGGCAGTGATTAGGGCAGCTGGTGGGCCTGTGGTCAGAACAAAGGGTGCCCCGTGTCACCAAGCACCACAGGAGCCACTCTCAGAGAAATCTACTGGTGATACTTGTGTCCAGAACCCTGAAATCTCCTGTAGATGTGGCTGAGTCAGAACAGGGTCAGCACCAGGTCAGCAGGACAGGATCATCACCAGTCTCATCCCTGCCTCTTCTCTGGCTGCTCCAGAACTCCTAGTGAGTTCTGCATCAACATACTCAGCAGCCCCAACCAGGGTGTGACGAAAGAGTAAATAAAGACAAAGGAAGGAAACAATGGAAAGAGAGAACAGTGACTATACAGAGAGACCAGCCATGGGCTCAGTTCATTTTTCTTCTTGACACCCATGGCTGCTGCCTCTAAAGCCCAAAGTCTTGGCTATAACACCCTGGTACTGTGCTTGCTTAATGGAGCTTTCAGAGCTTCCCTGGAGGAAAAGTTGTGACACACTGCAGCAAGACAGGCATGACTTGGGGTCTATACCCAGCCACAGCCCTAGCTCACCACAGCACCAGGAAGTTGCAGCTGGACCCACAAGTATCAGGGCTAACTTATGCCTACTTCTCCCCTTCACTCATCCCAGGCCTCCTTCTCCCTCAGCAGATGTGGAACAAAGGAACCGCTGCAGAAAATAATCTCAGAGCCTCAGTCTGAGCTATGTCTGCAAAGTCCATGGCTATCTGAATAATCTAGAATTTACTGAGCGTTCACTAGCTTCCAGGTCCTGTGCTAAGAGCTCGTATGTTCACTGATTACATAATTCCTAATGATAGAAACAACTAAGTGAGACAAGTGTGACTATAGCCTCCACTTTTGAAGTAAGGAAACCAAGGCTCAGTGAGCTTCAGAAACCTGCCTAAGGTCACCCAGATAGTAAAACTCAGGTGCCTCTGAAATAAAAGATGACATAGTTTAACCATAAACCATCACGGCCCCGAGGCTGAGCAGAAGAGTAGGGTTGATAATTTCCAAGGAGGAGGTGATTTAAAATCTGGCCCGATTTCAGATCACTTGAACTGCCCCTGGTGTGTCTGGGGAGGCATTCTCTCTTGAACATGTACTCACAGGCAGGCACGCATGCACCACCCCCACCCCCACCCCCACACAGCCCAACTGGTATGGGACAGATTAAGTCCCATATGATCCAGACTCAGCAGTTAACAGAATGATTATTTCCCTACCCTTACCCGTGAACAATATTAAATCAAAATTCCCAGGATTTTCCTGGGAACTCAATGCATCAGAAGCTTCCAACCTTCGTCCAAGGTGTGTTCACTTCAGGAGTTGTGCAGATCCCACCATGCCCCAAGGACAGCTTAGAACCGTTCTCTGTCTTCCCGTAATACCCTGGATATATTGTCATCGATCCATTCATCCAACAAGTAATCATGGAACTCCTCTAATAGACGTCAGCCACAGAGATTCCTTGGAACCCCTGTCATTCCAGTTACTACTGTCTTTTGTTAAAAATGATTAGTTTTAACGTAACAATATCTCCCACTAGGATGAGTGCCTTGTGAGAAGGTTACCGTGCATTATTCATTATCATATACCTAGGGCTTATCATATACCTATGGGCACACCTCTGAGCAGGCTACCAAAAATATTGGAGACTGAATGAAAAATTTCATGAGGTATATACTGCATCTAAGAAATGAGAAACACCAAGAGGAGATAAAATATACATTTAGTGGAATGTAAATCCCACTAAGGGTAAAGAGATGGTGCTGCGTTGAAGGTGGGATACCAAAAAGGGAAGCTCTTGTAACACCTCAAAACATCCTTTGCAAAGTAAGCTAGGGTCTCTGCACTCAGGTAAGGATACATCTTAGGCAGGATGGCAAAATAACATCCAGCCCTGTAATGGGAGCGCTCTCTTCTCAGTCTCAGGTCTGCTTTAGGGGGCCCAGTCTGCCTATCATACTGTATGCAACACAATAATGGCACACCAGGGACAGCACACCAGGGACAGCAGAAGTGAAAAGTGAAAGAGCATGAATATGAAAGCCCTTTCTTTTAGGAATAGATACCTTCTTCTCTGACTCACTGGACTGCATTGCTTGTTTCTCAAAATACTAGAATTTCTGAGTCCCCAAAGGCTACACAGGAGAAGGGTTGCTACTTCCATACCTCTACATGCTTCTTAACTATGCATAAGGTTGAAGGGCCAAACTTGCCTGCCAGTTCCCCTAGAGATAGCAGATTTTATCTGTGAATTCTGTTGATAGGGTCCATCCCATATTTTGCAGATTCCATTCTTTATAAGACATTGCTGCTTTCAATTTTTCACTTTTTTTTTTTTTTTTTTTCCTGGACAAGGAACCTGAATCGTCTCATGGTCCCTGGCACGGTATTCAGAAATCATGCAAGGCTTCTGACTTTCAGTTGTGCTGCAGGGGGCAGCAGGGAGCAGCCCATCATTTCTTTATACAGCTGCTTAATAATGATATAAAACAATACAAAAAACATAGGTTCCATAAATTGAACAGGTCTCCTAAGTTAGGTTAGGTTCCACACTACATCATTAATCTCAGAATAACTCTACAACTTAGGTAGTTTTCTTCCCATTTAATACTAAAAAAAGAAAGAAAGGAAAGAATAAGACCCTGGGCAAAAACACTAAATAGAGGTATTAAAATTCAAGGTCTAAGTTTATCAGTAGCTGGTGTTATGGATACTGAATGGTGTTTCTTGAGTTTTCCTTCCTGAAAAGCAAATCTGTCTATCGGGTACGAAAGAGCAGTAGCTGGAGTCCGTGGCCAGCCTGGCAGCTGGCCAGGACTTATGTCAGCACCCCTGGGAACACTAAAGCTACTTTTGATGGTAAAGGGGTAGGAAGGAGGTGGGATTGTGGACATGACACAAAGCTTAGAGGGCCTTATGGAGACTAGGGAATGGCTGTACCTTTCCATAAGGGAGAGGTATTGGTGGTGTCGGTGTCATGATATGAACCCCTGCTGGCCAATGCACCCCAAGACAGAGCAAGATTCAGGGATCTGTGAGCCCCCCGCCCCCATCATGTCAAAAGGGACACAGTGCATTGTGTCACCTCCTGTAACAACTGTGTCAGGTTGGCCAGGATGGTATCCTAGGGGCCCATTGTACTTTCTCTTGGCCACAAAACAGTCCTAGAATATGATCACCACTCTCATAGGCAACAACTTCAGCAAGATGGCACCAGCCATCTCTTTTACCTGTCCCCTGTTACGTTTGGTAAATCAGGTTTTCTGCTTTCACAGAATACTCTCTCACATGATTTCTGACCACAGTCCCATTTCTTTTCCTCCAAGAGTTTGGTCACAAGTTTCAAGGCCAACCGAGTTTGGTTTCCTGTCTGTAGTCCAATAGACAAAGAACCCATAAGAACCATGCCCCTGAAGATGATCTGACTATGTTGCTAGTCAATTCATGTTTAATATCTCGCTGAACTCATTGTCCTAGGACACCCTACTTCCTATCGATTGTGGCTTCTAGACTGTCTGCATGAGCTGGACTCTGTTTTTTTTTTTGAGATGTACCTTGTCTGATATTACATTTATTATACATGTTGCAGATATGCTTGACCGTAATGTGTATTATATAATTATTGGTTTCAGGGTTCAGGATTTATCCATTAAATCAAGTTTGTTCACACGTTGCTCAAAACTTCTAAATTCTTATTAAGCTGTTGGCTGTTTGAGCTGTCAGTTGCTGAGAGACATGTTAAAATGTACCACTCTTTTAACGGATGTGTCTATTTCTGCTTGTAATTCTTTCAATTTTTGCTTTATGTATTTTGAAGCTATGTCACTCCAAGGTTTCTGGGACAAGCTCGAATCTGGGAAGGCATCCTAAGGTCACTGTTGCACTCCCTCCTAACCATAGAACACACCCTGTGGGTATGATCACTTGAGAGGTCATCTCTAATATCCTGTTTTCACATGAAACAGCCTCATAAGATGACAGGGGTCAACTCCTGTAGGTATCATGAACCACACCTGTCACAGCAAACACTTTTATTATCCAGATTTTATATATTCATAGTAGACGAACTTACATGGTTTCTGACCATAGCCCTATTTTCGCTCCCAGGTTTTAATGGCCAGTTTCAAGGCCCTTCAAGTTTGCTTTCCCCGTATAGTCTGACAGCCACCAAGACCATGTGATCCATATTTTTAGGGAGTGTCTACATGGCTTCACCACCTGCAAATAGCAGCACTCACCCAACTGCCTTGCCACTGACAAACTTATATTCAATAACGTGAGATGCCTTCCTCTACCCCATGACACCCTAGCTCCAGCAATTATAGCTTTCATCTTCTCCACACCCCTGTTATCCCTGGCATTACAGACACCTCAGCACCTTAGTCAGGATTGGTGATGCCTTTGGCTCCACACATGGCATGTCTACATCACCTGCCTTAGAAGGAAGCTGAAGGTCAACTCAGTGGTGCCCTTCCAGAAAAGAGAGGGAATCATCCCAGTGGACTTCCATCTCCAGTTTTCTTACCCCACACCAAAAGGTCTGTCTTTCTTCGATATAGTTCTTGAAGTCCACCACCTCTCCCCTTTTATGTACCACCTTTTGTTCCTGGCACATTCCTCTTTCTCTTATTTTAACATCCAGCTACTTTGAGTCCATCTGAAACAATAGGTATGGGCACAAAGGCCAGTGCTTTTTCTTATACCTCTGCCTGGGCTGGTTCCTTTGCCTGGCAGTGGGAAAGGCTCTGGGTGACAGTTTTATCTCCTGCTCTTTGGGGGTACAGAAGCAGTTGGCTTTTCCAGTCTTGTGAGGACCCAATTCTTGGTCTCTGCAAGTATCTAAGGCTGTGAGTACTTGACTGGTGAGAAGTTCCCTTATTTAAAAAAAAAAAAAGTCCTAACAAACAAACCATGCACATACTATACATCTTAATAGATTTCTTTTTAATTTAGAGGCAATGATTCTGCCCAAAATATTAGATAAAGAAAATTACCTAAGTGCTTCCTCAGGTAAAAGGTTACTTGTGTTTTTTGGTATTCTATCCATATGCACTTGTTATGCATTGATTTGGCCATCATTTGGGGCTACCCCTCCGTTTTCCTGTTGTCTATTGACCTCCTGGTCAGGCCTCCACATTCACTAACGTTTAGCATCCATCTGGATGACCCATCTTACATTCAGACCGCTGGGTTACATACAGAGTGCTATCCCTGAAGAATCATGTCCTCTAGTTTGACCTGGTCCCTGAAAACTTCCATTCATCTCCTTGTCAGACTGCTTCTCCCTCTCCTCCGAGCTGCTATGCAGGACTTCTCAAGTCATTCTTCTCAAGACAAGACTTCAACACATTCCCTCTTGCTCTCAGCTGCCCTCTCGTGCTTCATAGAGAAAACAGAAAGCATCTGGTGGGAACACCTCAATTTCCTGCTTATGCTGCCTCTCTTCATTCCATTTCTCTGGAGATACACCTAGCTCACCCTGCAGGACCGTCTTTTGTATAAGGCCAAGTCCCCAGTACACTTAAGCCTCTCTAAACCTAACATCATAATTTTAAAAGTCCCTGAGGTTCCTCAAAAAATTAAGGATATAATTACCACATAATCCAGCAATCCCACTTCTGGGTATAACTCCAAAAGTATTGAAAGCATGGTCTTGAAGTGATATTTGCACAGCCATATCCATAGCGACATTATTCACAAGAGCCATAAGGTGGAGGCAACCCACGTGTTCGTTGACGGATGAATGGATAAATCAAATGTGTTGTATACATACAATGGAATATTATTCAGCCTTAAAAAGGAGGGAAATACTGTCACATGGCAACACCATGGATGAGCCTTGAGGACATTATACTAAGTGAAATAAGCCAGTCACAAAAAGACAAATAGTATATGATTCCACTTATATGAGGTACCCAAAGTAGTCAAAGCCATAAAAACAGAAAGTAGTACGGTGGTGGCCAGGGGCTAGGGGATGGGGAAAATGGGGAGTTGTTGTTTAATGGGTGTAGAGTCTCAGTTTTGCAAGACGAAAAAGTGCTGGAGATCCGTTGCCCAGCAACGTGGATATACTTAACACTATTGAACTGTACACTTAAAAATGGTTAAGATGGTACATTTTCATGTTCTGTGTTTTTTAACCAGAATTTTAGGAAGTCCCTGGACCTCGTGTCTCTTTCTAGCTGCAACTCTTTGGAAGAATGCTGTATGGTCATTGTCATCTCTTCTTTAACTCCCACTCCCTTCTCAACCCACTGCCCTCTGACTTCTGCCTTCACCACTCCACTGAAACTGCTCTTGCTAAGGTTTTCAAGGACCTCTCCAAGTTTCTGGGCTGAGGGTACTCAACCCAGGGTATTGGACATGGTTCACCATTTCTTTCTGGAAGTTCTCTTATCGTTGGCTTCTGTGAGACTCTCCCTTGGTCCTTTGCTGATGTCTCAATGATAACTCCTTTTTTTTTTTTAAGTCTTCTTTTCTTTCTTGCTATCCTCTCTTCTTCCTAAATAGTTCTGTCCTTGGCCTGCTGCTCTTTGTGTCTTTATAGTTCTTCATGGTTTCACTGGGACAGCTCAATTAAACCTGGAGTATCCACTATCAGATTTATATCTCTGATTGGATCTCCCTCTGACTAGTCAACTCCATCTGAATGTCCCATAGGCTCTTCAAACTCAACTCCTGAATTAAACTCATCATCCCTCCTCCTGTGTTCTCTAGCTCAATGGCATTTATCCCCCAAACCTATTCTGAAACCTGGGAGTCATATTGGAATCCTAATTCTTCTTTATCCTCCATATCCAATTAGTCAAAAAGCCCTATTGATTCTATTTCCCTTATTAATTCTTAACGTCCATCTCAACTGTCAGTGCCTCAGCTGAGGTTTTTAATTACCCAGTGCCTCCAAGTTAGTCTCTCTGCCTCCAATTTTGCCTTCCTCAAATTTTTCTTCCAGAGGGTGCTTCAGTGACCTTCTTAAAACTTGAGTTTGATCATGAGGCTGGTCTACTTAAAGGCCTTCAGTAGCTTCCCATTGCTTTTAGGGTAAAGTCCCAACTCTCTAATATTCAGCATACAAAGCCCGTCTGCTCCCCCAAAATTATGATTGATGACAGGCCCATGATCCAAGGTGACTAATTCTTGGGGAAGTTAGACGCCAGTGGAAGAAGACGAAATCTTCACGGTAAACATATCACCTTAACAGAATAATTCTTCCTTGACCTACTAACCACTCCATTGCCTAGCTGCATGCCTGCTTGTAACTTAATCCGTGCCTGGGGTTTTGGGAACTGTGAGTTGTGTCCCCGTCTGAATGCGCGTCCAAGCACAAGTGGAGAATGTAAATTCGAATCTCTGCAGGGCACTCCGCGCAGTGGGGATAGGAAAGTTGCATTATTTTAACTCAGTCTTTTCCCATGTTCATCGCAGATATTACTGACTGTTTAACCACCTCCTGGCCGTCAAGCAGCCCAGAGTATACAACAAAGCCACACCTTTGCGCAAGGCGTAAGAGGAGGGGCAAGGAAGTACTGCCTCCAGGCGAGGGAGACGGCACGCAGGCGCAGCCGCAGTCGGATGAAAGCCACTCTTTCCGGCCGTCCCTTTTCAATGAACTGGGAACTGCGGAAGGAGCACGCAAAACGTCATTTCCGAACTGGAGCCACGCCTTGTAGGCTGCAACATGGAGGCGACCAGTGGAATTGATGAGGTGGTGAGACGCAGCTCTGGGGTCGGGTGAATGGGGAAGCCGGGCTGGGTCGAAACTCGAACTCTCCTTCCCCGTTTCTGTTTCCTTTCCCAGGTTTCCGGGGAACTGACGTCCGTGGCGCACGCTGTTTCTCTCCCAGCAGAGTCTTATGGCAACGATGTGAGTATGACTCACCCACGGTTTTACACGCACGCAGCTATCCTGGGATGTCTGCAGGGCCTGCCACGAAATTGTAACCCTCCTACCCAGATGGCTTCCGTAGACTCTCTCCACGTCTGCCAGAAAATGCGGCTTTCAATTAATTCTAATCCTTTTGGTTCGCAAACGCAGGACTAACGTTAATGGGAGTAGTTCCCAAACTGTGCTGTACTTTAGAGTTACCTGGGAAGCTTTTAAATATCTCGAAGTTCGGGTCGCAATCCATCCCAGCTAAATCACCGTATCTGGGTGGTTAGAGTCAGGAATCAGTATTTTTAAAGGTCCCCGGGTGACTCCATTGTGCAGTAAGTTGCACTGGCTTATGGTGTATCTGGTTTAGATCCTTAAGGAGAAAGCACATGATGTATTTTGAGTTATAAGACACACGGACATGAAAATAGTAATAACACTCAAATAATAATGTGATGTATGGTAGATTAGTGAATCAGGGCATAAGATCCAAAGGAGGTTAGCCAAAGAAGAAACCCCTAAGGACCCAGACAGTAAAGGAAGACTTTGCTGAGGAAGTGGATGTGGAACTGGATCCTCAAAGTGTAAGTGGACAAAAGATATGGATTGGCAGTCAGGAAAAGGGCATGGAGGTAAAAATGCAAATTTTTTTCTGGGGTCAGTGAAATAGATCCATCCAGTTGGAGTGGGAGATTCCAGTGGAACAGGTACTTGGTAAGGCTTATTATAACCTAGCCTGCTTCACGATATTGATTCATTTCTAAGTGTTGTAGGATAGGGAATTGGCTATCTGATGAACACACATGATGATTATGACATTGTACACTCTTAAAAGTGAAGAGTAATATTACTTCTGTTAATCTTACTCTGTCCTCTCAACAACTCAGTGGTGTATGTGGGTATTTCAGTTTTACAGTAATTTAACTCAGTCCTGAGAAGGTGATTTATCTACTGCTTTATGTAGTCTTCTACACTTTCACTAGCTGCTGGGAAAAGACAGCCAGTGGCTCATTTTGTTTATTAGACTGTGTAGGTAGCTTCTTTTGGTTGTCATAAAGACAAAAGAATTATTATATTGTCCAAACTTATTAGTCCAGTTTTTTTTAACATCCAGAATCTTTTATTGGTCACTTGTATGCCAGGTACCAGCATCAACAAGAAAAAAAAAGGTGTTTCCACCTAAAAGAGCCCCTTATCTCTTCTTTTTCTTCTTCCTGTAGTGTTTCTCTCCCAACTCTGTAGATCTACAATCACAGATGAAGACAGCTACAACAAACACTCGATCAGTAGGCAAGAAAGCTATGGATAAATCCTTCCCAAGTACAGAAATATTAGTCAGCAATCACTATACCAATTGCCCAGAGCTTCACATACAGCCTCCCTTTAAGCCTAAGATTATCCCATTTTACAGGGGAGGAGGCAACAAGTTCCAAGAGAATTCAACCTTAGTCCAGTTTTTAACCTTTGACAGTAACACCAAGCTTGGTAGCCCTCTTGAGCATTAACTAGACATCCACAGACTTCCTTAATTTGTTCTCTAGTAGCAAGATTGGGTGATTTCTGACCTGGCATTCTTCACTCCTTTGCAGCCTGATATTGAGATGGCTTGGGCCATGAGAGCAATGCAGCATGCTGAAGTCTACTACAAAGTGAGTTGACTGTCTTCATTGTTAAGCAGAATTAAACATGTAATTTCAGCATATTGTGCTCTGCTAATCACCATTCTCAGCAAGTTAAACAGTTGTGTTTTGGAGATAATTTTTATTACTCTAAGGAGAACTGGGGCATGGAAGTCAGTTTTGCTTTGACAGTGAGGAGTTGTGCTTCTCTGCGCAGTGTTGTGTTGCTAACCCACAAAAGGATGCCTGGCCCATAGTAGGCACTAAATAAATGTTTGTTGACTGAATGAATAATCCACAGAGGGTAACAGCCAGACATAAATAGGGCCAAAGGGGTTTGAATTGGTGGAAGGGACTGTAGTATATTATGGCCCTTTAAAATTATGTCATGATTTCATCTGGGACCTAGGCTGTCTATATTTTCTAATAAACTCTTCTGCCCTGAGAACCATGAGGATCTTCTGGGGAAGAGGGGACAGAAATATAGTAAATTAGAGACTAGCATCTTTACCTTGTCTTATTGTCTGGCAGCTGATTTCATCAGTTGACCCACAGTTCCTGAAACTCACCAAAGTGGATGACCAAATCTATTCTGAGTTTCGGGAGAATTTTAAGAAACTCAGGATAGATGTATTGGACCCAGAAGAGCTCAAATCAGAAGGAGCTAAAGAGGTAAGAATTCTCTCTTTTAAATATTGCCTAGCATCTGACCAACAATTATTGACTGTGAATACATTTTTATACATTTAAACTTTTGGGGGGTTTGTTTTAAGGCAAATACCTAAAGCACCAGGGCTTTTATGCAGTTGTAATTAATGTGTTACTAAATGAATGTTTTTCTGGTTTATGGATTTTTCATTTTCATTGAATCTATTTCTTTTTCCCCTTTGATTTGGACCTTTCATCCTCACCCACCTAGCTCTTTCAAGGGAGAAGGAATAAATTTATTTATGTGAGTACTTTAGCCAGAAGGCTTAGATAGAGGGTTGGCAAATAGAGTACTGAGAGGTGTTTGGATTCTCTGGATTTAAGATCATATTATCACAGGCCGTGGATAATTGGAAAACTTGTGTTTTGCATTGCTTGCTTGATTATGTTATACTTTTACAGAGCACTAAAACTCTTATAGTTAGGAAATTTTTTTCCTTGAGGGTAGACTCTTGGCTTATGAGGAATGTAAACTTTTAACTCTAAGCAGGCTGTTACTGATCTTTGGAAAATTGCCTCTATTGGATGGACTTCTTTCTTAAAATTTAACTTTGTGACTTTGGGCCAAATTCCTGCCTTCTTTGTCTCATTTGCTTCAGTGGGGATGAATAACCATTTTGGACTGAACTAGCCAATAACTTAAAACAGAGAATATACTTAAGAAATTAAAATTTAATTCTCTAGTCAAGGATCTAAGTATTTTATCAGATTAAACTATTGTTCATGTTGGGAAATACCAGCCTAAAGATACCAAAGATAACACAGAAACTCATTGCTAGTGAAACTGGTAATCAGCTCAATTCTAGTCTCTTTCACTGTGGTTACTTTCCTTACCGGGGAAATGGAAGCCCCTCTCCTGGCCTGACTTCACCAGCCTCCTGCATTTTTTAGCTAAGATACCTTTTTTGCCTTTACAGAAGTGGAGACCATTCTGTTTGAAGTTTGATGGGATTGTAGAAGACTTCAACTATGGTACTTTGCTGCGACTGAACTGTTCTCAGGGCTACACTGAGGAAAACACCATCTTTGGTGAGTTTCTTGCCTCTGGGATTGTTTCTGTATAAGGAGAGTGAGGGATCTGGTTTTACTGATGAATCAATGACATGAATAGTTAGTTTGGGAATCATTTTATTTGTTATATCTGTAAAGATCATGTTACTGTATCTTGAGTAACTGTGAGGTAAGATAAGTATTTTCAGCATCATTTAGTATAGGATTAGAATTTACATCTCTGAATCTTATGACTATATTTGAATGCTTTGCATGTTAGTACAGCTTTGTCAATAGATTTCCAGTAGGTTTAGAGAAGTAACTGTGACTAGGACAAATAATCAATTCTATTCACCTTTCAGCACACAGGATACAATTTTTTGCCATTGAAATTGCTCGGAACCGGGAAGGTTATAACAAAGCAGTTTACACTAGTGTTCAGGACAAAGAAGAAGAGAAAGGAGCCAACAATGGAGGAGACGAAGGAGCCAACAGTGGAGGAGAAGAAGAGAAAGGAGCCAACAGAGAAGGAGAAAAGGAGAAAATCAACAAAGGAGGAGAAAAAGAGAAAGACACCTACAAAGAAATCAACAAAAGTGGTGAAATAGCTATGTAAGGTAGACAGGGAACAGCACTCTAGAAGCTGTGATTCAGCTGAGCCTACAAGTACCATGATGCTACTTGCACAGGCCCCTATGGTGAAATGTATCTCCTTGTTCACTGGAAGGACATGCAGAAGGACATCTTTCTGGCCTAATCATCAGGAGCTGCAATGGTTGTTCTCTTGTATGAACTGGCTTGAACACTATTAGTGGGGTCTTAGTTGATGGTTTCTTGCTTCTCATCACCAGTCAAGTAAGAAATTTTGTAAATAAATTTCTTTTGGTTCTTATGACTATATGTCTGTGATTGACTTTTAAAATGTATTGAAAATTATTTGACACTTGATTTTTTTTTTAGGTACATAATCTCTTTGTCATGTCTTATATAAAATGATTTATGCCTATTTCTTTTTTGTTGTTGTTGTTTTTTTTTGTTTTTTTTTTGTTTTTTTGCGGTATGCGGGCCTCTCACTGTTATGGCCTCTCCCACTGCGGAGCACAGGCTCCAGAAGCGCAGGCTCAGCGGCCACGGCTCACGGGCCCAGCCACTCCGTGGCATGTGGGATCCTCCTGGAGCAGGGCACGAACCCACGTCACCTGCATCGGCAGGTGGACTCTCAACCACTGCGCCACCAGGGAAGCCCTATGCCTATTTCTTAATGCTTCTCACTATTTCCTGTAGTGAAGTTCTCTCAAACCTGTAAAGTTGTATACGGTTTTGGATTAGAAGTCCTTACATAAGAATTGACTCTTGCCATTTGAGTGACTCTAGCTTTCTGATTTTATTTGATATATCTCTCAAAAGATTTGATAAATACTCTATGGGGATAACAGCAGCAGCCTGAACCTGTCACACTAGTGAACACAGCCCAGTTCACATTAAAGGAGCAGGAGACTGAACCTGCTCTCTCTTGTAACCTGCTTCTCTCTTGTAACCTGCTTCTCTCTTGTAACCAAGTTGTTACCTAAAATACAGCAGAAATTAATAAATATAAAGCCTGGTAGAGTGGCTTTCCTTTTATAATGCTGTGGACAATAGCACATATTTATACATTAATACAAAATGAACATATTTCTAAATGGGATTTTGTCAGACTCCAAAAATAGACCAGTTGATTTTATATGGATGGGGGGTTCCTTCTCATCTAATGACTTTTAAGAGTGCATGTTTTCAGTTATCTTTACAAATGTATAGATTTGTGCGTGTCCTCATAGACATACTGACTTTGTTTGCTAAAACTAGCTAGAGAAAGCTGCAATGTTCATAGTGCATACAGTAAATAGTCTAACCACAGCATGATCATGCAAGGAAAGATTTACCAGAGGAGAGGAGGGTGAATGAGACTTGTTTTTCTCAGTGGACACAGGAGGAGACAAAAATTAAACTTAATTGATCAGTTGTCCCCTAGGCAAGAGCTGCACTAGAGATGCACAGTCAGCAGCAACAATTGGGCACAAAGCGAATAGGTTTCTCCATGAATTCTCTTTGGCGAGTTCTTAGAAATATTTAAAACATCTGTTAAAGTTTTCATTTTATAAAAATATGTTTTTTAAAAGGTAAGAGAGTGTTAAATATATCATATTAGGCAGACTTTTTGAGATGAAGAACATGCTTTACTGTATTAACTTTCTCTTTGATTTTACAGAGAATATGAAACATACTGTTGATAGACTGCTTTAGAATAAGAGGCATCTGTCTAAGAACTAGGTTATAAAAACTGGGAAAAAGAGGGGGAATAAGAACACGGAACACTTCACACTAACCATTTGATTTGGAGTTGATCAAAAGGGACAATATCCTGGGTGGATCTGGCCTAATCAAGCGAGTACTTAAAGGAGACAAGCAGTAGCAGATGTTCTGTTGGCCTTGAAGAAGCAAACAGATGTATGAGAGAAGGGGGCCATGTGGCAAAGAGGTGAGGGTGGCAGTTGGGAGCTGATGGTGATCCCAGTTGCTGAGAGCCAGCAAGAAAATGGGGATTCTACTACAGTTGAAAGGAATTGAATTTTGCCAACAATTGGTGAGCTTGGGAGAGGAACTCAAGCCTCAGGTGAGATTGTAGTCCTGGTTGATACCATGATTTCAGCCCTGTGAGACTCTGAACAGAGGACCCAGTTAAGTCATACTTGGACTCCTAACCCACAGGACTGTGAGATAACAGGTATTGTCTTAAGCCACTAATTATGTGTTTATTTATAACAGAGTAGTAGTAACTACATAGACTTTGGTAATGAAAGTGGACTGCTGCTGTAACAAGTACCTAAAGTGTGGGAATGGCTTTGGAATCAGGCAGTGGGGGGAGGCCGGAGAATATTGAGGAGCATGAGAGAAAACCTAAATAGCCTTGTACAGACTGTCAGTGGAAATATGGACTTTAAGGATGCTGCTGGTGAGGGATCAGAAGGACATATTATTGTTATTGAAAACTGGAAGAAGGGGGATCCTATTAATAAGTGGTAACATTATAGCTAGAGGCCAGGAAGTTTGAGATTTGAGTCCTAGCTCTGAATTATTTGGAAGATGATATGAAGCCAGGCTTGACATAGTGTGTAAACATCTGTGATTTATTCAGAATGTGGTACCTATCCACTTATTTATCTCCATGACATCTTTTGGAGGCAGGGAAAGAGCACAGACTAATTTTTGCATTTACAGAAGGGAAAACTGCAGCCATTTAAAAATTTTAAGCCATTAAGTTTGTGGTGATTTGTTACAGCAGCAATATGAAACTAATAAAGAAAGCATACTGAACCCTGCTCCAAAAGTGGAGACATTCACTGCACTGTCATTATTTATTTTGAAACTATAGTTTAAACAAGGATATGTTGTACCGATGATTGGAGACATGAACTGCACCCAAAGTGAGCTTCAATAATTCTAAACCCTTTTGAACTTAGGAACTCCTGTAGCTGAGTCTGTGTGTCGTGTGTCAGGTGCCATTAGTATAACTGGAAGTTCTCTAACTTTGCTTCTATGTACAATACAATGCTTATTAATGCATATGTGCTCATTTGGAATATATGTATATATATATATATATATATATATATATATATACACACACACATACATAAAACTCAACAGTAACTTCATCAATTGTTTAGACCTTGGACCAAGAAAATGTGTTTCTGGGGAGGTGTGTTTTATCAATGACATTGTTTAAGATTGCCAGAGCATGGTGATAATTAAAGCTGACCAGGTTTTTGTTGGTTTTATTACTGTTTTTAAATTTTCTACAGGTAATACAGCTTTTTTTGCTTGCACCCAGTGTAGATGATTCTCACTACCTCACATTTGTACTCCACAGTTGCTTTCATATGTTGTTTATTCAGATAAGTTAATATCTTAACTGATTATTCAGAATTAAGGCCTGTATGTATGTTATGTTAATGCTCTTTTTCTTTGCCTACATTCTATCTCTAAAAATATGGAAACGTTATGAATGTCAACACGTTGTTGGTCTCCTGAATTGCACAGCTGTCACATGATAACCTTATATATGACTGGCTAGCTTTAAGTTTTCCCTGCTGTACTCAGGGTTTCTCTGAATTCCTTAGTATAAATTTTACTTTCTTGAAGTCAGTATTTATGTTTTCATTTTATAAATTGAAAAAGATTGAATCATAATTTGCTATCTGTCACATAAGTGGTGGTGTTGGGACTCAGATCTACATCTTTTGATTATGAATCTCATTGTTTCCCAAATTCCCATTCTAGAATAAGCTTCTTGCTAGAATAGACAGATAATTTGGATGAGGAATTGAAGTATTCGATAATCATAAGCATTCTGTTGTGGAGTGATGCACTAAACTAGTTTAAACTCCTCAAGACATTTTCAATATCTCTGTCTTTTTCCTTCTAAGAGATTCCTTTTTACATATACAACCAAGACATTTAAAAAGCATTATAGTATAATTACTATATCACTGTAATCTTTCTTCAGTTTCAAAATTATATTTTAATTTCTTAACCTTTCTTATGAACTGAATTTGGCTGACACATTTTCCTCAAGTGCTTTGTAGTTTTTTATTATTTTTTTCTTTTTGAGGCTTTATCTTCATGAAATCTTCCTGAAATAAGTTTTTTCAGGCTAAATCGTTGGAAGCTATAACATGTATTACTGGTTGGTTTTTACTTTGTAAAGGAAATTAAAAATGTCAACTTAGAGGATAAGCCTTTGCAACTGGAATATATCTCAGAAACCTAATTCAAAAATTTCATTTTTCTGTGAAAAAATAAAAAGACACAAAAGGATGTGCTTTACCCAGTTGGAAATCCTCTATGTATGTAAAGATTGTTTATTAACTTACTTATTGTCCTTCCTGTTACACCAAGTACACTGCACAAGACATCATTCCATAAGGTTTCCATTGTCTTAGATACATCCCTGCACAAGACACTTTCCTCTAGAAAACAGTTTTAAAATAGTCTCCATGATTTAGGATTTTTATGATGTCCTTTTTGTTTACACTAAACTATATCTGGCCAATCTTACACAATTCTGAGAATTTGGATTATATTTAAAATCAAAATCACAATAATTTGAAATTTACATGTTCTTGACTTTTTTTTTTTTGGCTGCGCTTGGTCTTCATTGCTGCGTGTGGGCTTTCTTTAGTTGCAGCGAGCGGGGGCTACTCTTCGTTGCGGTGCGCGGGCTTCTCACTGTGGTGGCTTCTTTTGTTGCGGAGCACGGGCTCTAGGAGTGTGGGCTTCAGTAGTTGTGGCATGCAGGCTCAGTAGTTGTGGCTCGCGGGCTCTAGAGCGCAGGCTCAGTAGTTGTGGCACACAGGCTTAGTCGCTCTGTGGCATGTGGGATCTTCCCTGACCAGGGCTCGAACCTATGTCCCCTGCATTGGCAGGCGGATTCTTAACCACTGCGCCACCAGGGAAGTCCCAGTTCTTGCCTTTTTATTAAAGAAAACAAGGCTTTTAAAATTTTTGTCACTCTTAAGGTCATTTTTCTCCCCCAAAATCACAACAGCTTACATGCTGTCCTTTGGTTTAGGGAAGATAAACGAAGGAATTCTCCCTTCTGCTCCCTGCAACCCCCTGCCATTGAATTAAGTTGATTGCCTCTTAATCCTGGATGAGATCATGAACTCTGACACTTGCTTATCTGGTAAGCTCAAATTCACCTATGGGACATTTATTTTAAATTATTTTTTTGTTATGAAAATTTTAAACATATACAATAGTAGAAATAATAGTATAATGAACCCCTATATATCTGTCATCCAGATTATATAGTTACCAAGATTTTGCCACATTTGCTTCATTTATCTTCCTTTTTGCTTTATTGAAGCGTGGAAAACAAGTCTCAGATATTATATCATTTTACCCCTATATATTTCAGTGTGCCTTTTTTTTAAAATTTTTAATTAATTAATTTATTTTTGGCTGTGTTAGGTCTTCGTTTCTGTGCGAGGGCTTTCTGCAGTTGTGGCGAGCGGGGGCGACTCTTCATCGCGATGTGTGGGCCTCTCACTGCCGTGGCCTCTCCTGTTGCGGAGCACAGGCTCCAGACGCGCAAGCTCAGTAGCTGTGGCTCACGGGCTTAGTTGCTCCGTGGCATGTGGGATCCTCCCAGACCAGGGCTCAAACCCATGTCCCCCGCATTGGCAGGCAGACTCCCAACCACTGCGCCACCAGGGAAGCCCTCAGTGTGCCTTTCTAAAAATGGATATTTTCTTATATAATCGCAGTGATAATCATAAAATTTTCAAATGATATTCAATTATAGCAAAAATTTGTGAATGCATATTCAAATGATGGAGATCCAGGAAACAATCCTTTAGTGTATATTTAAGGAACAGTGATTAGTGTAAGTTGACTAAAGTATAGGACATATGTATGTACAAAGGATTTAGTAGAAAAGGTTGAAAATGTGTATTTGATTCACACTGTGGGCACTAATAATAAGCCCTAGATACTGAGCTAGATGCCTTACATATATCTTATTCCTATCATATAGGCATTATCAACCCTATTTTACACATTAAGAAATTAATTCTTGGCTAGTGATATGATGAAAACTGCTTAAGGAAGATTAAACGATGTACTATATTGAGTAAATTAAATATTAAGCACTTATTCTGGATTGATTGTTTTGACCTGATTCATGCATTCATTCATTTACTTAAATATTTATGGAGTGGGTCTTACACACCATGGACGTTAACAATCTAATGGGGAAGACAGAACTTAAATATACATAAGATATAGATATGGTTTGCTAAGGAAATATATGGTAGAACTCTTAGTGTCTTTTTGTGATTAAAAAACAAACTTATGGTCTTTTTGTTAAATATGGAAATCAAAATCCACAAAGAAGGAAATTTTAATTACTCATTACTTACTGCCAATGACATTGCCAGGGAAGGGGAAAGTCCATGAAGGACTGTTTATTGACTTGCATTGGCCTGTCCTAGAACTGATACACATCTTCTACTCATATTCTGTTAAATAGAACTCAGTCTTCTGTCAATGACTTGAGGGTGGGAAATTTAGTTTAGATCTGTGCCTAGGAAGATGAGAAAGAAAAGGTTTTATTGACCACCTAGGCAGTCTCCCTCACATATTTATTAATTTCAGTTTATTCATTTTTCAAACTCTGGAAGGAGATTCCCAAACTATGACTCTGGTGCTCAGTCACTTAATTGTACAGTTAACTTCTTGAATCAATGTTCCTGGACACTGTGTCAATATGGTCTGAAATAACAAGCTTCTCCTTTGGACTCATTTCTTCTTTTTTTTTTTTTGTGGTACGTGGGCCTCTCACTGTTGTGGCCTCTCCCATTGCGGAGCACAGGCTCCGGACGCGCAGGCTCAGCGGCCATGGCTCACGGGCCTAGCTGCTCCGTGGCATGTGGGATCTTCCTGGACCGGGGCACGAACCCGTGTCCTCTGCATCGGCAGGTGGACTCTCAACCACTGCGCCACCAGGGAAGCCCTCATTTCTTCTTTCAAGTGATTAAAATGCACTGTGTTGGGATAAGTCACTCACTTTTGCGTTTTTCATCTAGACAATATAATCCATGCATTGTTTATTTTTGGTTAAAAAGAAATCCATCTGTTCTGGACACAGAGAGACTGTTCATTTCCTCATAATCTGCAATAGGTTTAGGACATTAAACCTGATAGGCTAGATGAGCAAATCATAGAAGTGGCAGGTTGGTTCAGCCTTTAGTTAAGGAAGTGTTACATGATACACAATAAACATTACAAATTCACACAGAATAGAGCTGGACCTCAGCTCTGAAACTTAGTACCCTTAAATTTAACTTATTCTAAATTAGTGCAGCACAGTGTAAGAGAGAATGGATTAACATGTGGAATCATTTTAGAATTATTTGTAGAAGTATTTGAATTATGTATATGATAAAAGGAAATGTATTCCTTTCTTCAAGGAAATGTTCTAGCAATGTCATTACCAACAAAGTTATAATTTATTCAAACAAGCTTGAAATATTTCATCTGATCCTGGAGTTCATTTTATCATTTATTCATTCATTTCTTCATTACATCATAATGAACACGTTTCCATATTGTCTTTACCCATTATTTAAAGGGTAATCATCTTCTTCAAGATCCCTGTCACCGGGCTTCCCTGGTGGCGCAGTGGTTGAGAGTCCGCCTGCCGATGCAGGGGACATGGGTTTGTGCCCCGATGCGAGAGGATCCCACATGCCGCGGAGCGACTGGGCCCGTGAGCCATGGCAGCTGAGCCTGTGTGTCCAGAGCCTGTGCTCTGCAACGGGAGAGGCCACAACAGTGAGAGGCCCGCATACCAAAAAATAAAATAAAAAAAATAAAACAAATACAAGATCCCTGTCACCTTCATCAGTGACTCATACTCTCCTGCTCTCACCTTCAGCCTCAGGTCCTTTACACGTGATATTCTGTCTGCCTGGAAAGCTATTCCCACAGATATCCATAGGATATTCATTCATTTCTCAAAGATCTCTACTCAAATATCACCATAATAGAGAGGTCTTTCCTGACCTCTTTATTTAACATAACAACTCTCTTGGTGCTCTCTATCCCCCTTACCTAGCTGTATTTTTAATTATAATTATAACTTATCACTCTCCTCTTTACCCCCACCCCAGAGGATGGAACATTGTTTTGCTTGTTTTTGTATGCTTAGCACCTAGAACAATGTCTGGCTGGCATATAGTAGGATCTTAATATAAGTATTGAGTAGGATCTTAATAATATATATATATACATATATAGTGTATAATATATATATACACTACATATACATAAATATATGTAGTGTATATCAGGCATAATTCCAATACACTAGGATCACAGCTGAGACACTGAACAATCAGAATGAAGGAAGATCTAAAATGTTTCCAATGTTGTTCTATCCATCCAGACAGTGATATATTAGAAAAGAAAAATAATGATCCAAATAACTGTACTTTTTTTTTTTTTGGTGGTACGCGGGCCTCTCGCTGTTGTGGCCTCTCCCGTTGTGGAGCACAGGCTCCGGACGTGCAGGCTCAGCGGCCATGGCTCACGGGGCCAGCCACTCCGCGGCATGTGAGATCTTCCCGGACCAGGGCATGAACCCGTGTCCCCTGCATCGGCAGGCGGACTCTCAAACACTGCGCCACCAGGGAAGCCCTAACTTTACATTTTGAAGGGTCTTTCCACGCATGAGAGCGTGGCATGGACATATATACACTACCAAATGTAAAATAGATAGCTAGTGGGAAGCAGCCACATAGCACAGCGAGATCAGCTCGGTGGTTTGTGACCACCTAGAGGGGTGGGATAGGGAGGGTGGGAGGGAGGGAGATGCAAGAGGGAGGGGATATGGGAATATATGTATACATATGGCTGATTCACTTTGTTATAAAGCAGAAACTAGCACAGCATTGTAAAGCAATTATACTCCAATAAAGATGTTAAAAAAAAGAAAGCATAGAGAATTCAGAAAAATATATCTACAGATGTAAAAGCCAAAATTTTGCATGGATTCTATTATGCTCTGTCTACAATCCTCACTTTTGTAGTATACAGTTAAGTGCAAGATAATTACAGAATAAAATACATAGCCACCTTTCATAATTAAAACTCAAAAAATTGACCCTATTTACCATAAAAGATTTCTCTCATTCAAGTAAAGATCATCCGAATTAAACATTTTTAATTCCCTAAAAAAAAAATTAAAAGAAGCTGAGATGGAGCCAAAATGGTAGAGTAGGAAGACCTTGAACTCACCTCCTCCCATAAGCACACCAAGATTACAACTATTTACAGAGCAATTATTGGTGAGAAAAAACTGGAAGACTAGCAGAACAGATCTTCTACAACTAAAGATATAAAGAAGGAATTACAAAGAGACAGGTAGGAGAGGCAGAGATGTGGTATAGTCATGACCCATAACCCTAGGTGGGCACCCCACAAACGGGAGGATAATTACATTGCAGAGGTTCTACTAAAGGAGCAAGCGATCTGAGCCCCACATAGGCTCCCCAGCCTGGGGGTCCTGCACTGAGAAGACAAGCTTCCAGAACATTTGGCTTGGAAGGCCAGTGGCGCTTACTTTCGTGAGACCAGAGGGCTGTGGAAAATAGAGACTCCACTCTTAAAGGGTGAACACAAAATCTCGCATGCACTGGGACCCAGGGAAGAAGCAGCAATTTGAAAGGAGCCGGGCTCAGACCCACCTGATGATCTCGGAGAGCCTCCTGGAGAAGCAGGGGACAACTGGAGCTCACCCCGGGGACAGAGATGTTGGTGGCAGCCATTTGGGGGAGCTCATTCTATCACGAGGACACTAGTGCTGGCAAGTGCCATTTTGGAATGCTCCCTCAAGCTTATTAGTGCTGGGACCAGGCCCCTCCCATTAGCCTGTGGGCACCAATACTGGAACATCTCAGACCAAGCACCTAGCCAGGCAGGGACACAGCCCCGCCCACTAGCAGGGCTGCTGCCTTAAGAACCCCTGAGCCCACAGGTGCCCCAGGGCTTGGACTTGTCCACCAGAGGGCCCAGGACCTGGCCCCACACACCAGTGTGCCAGCATTAGCCCTGGGACACCCCAGGACCCTGCATCTAGAGACCCAGGGACCTGACTCCGCACACCAGTGGGTCAGCACTAGCACTGGGAACCCACCAGCTGGCCAAAACACCAACTTCAGAGCACCCAGAGTTCTGCAACCAGAGACCCTGAGACTCAGCTCTGCCCACCAGTGAGCTGGCACTAGCCCCAGGATCCCCTGGGCCTCAGTCCTGCCAACCAGCAGGCCAACACCAGCTTAAGAACCACTGGACCCTGCAGCCAGAGACCCCAGGCCCTAGCTCCACCCACCAGTGGGCAGAAAACAGCTTTGCGATCCCCTGGGTCCCAGCCCCACCAACCAGTGGGGGACACCAGCCCCAGGACCACCAGAGCCCTTCCACCTCTAGTACCAAGACCCAGCCCATCCACCAGCAGGCCAGGACCAGCCCTGGGACCCCCAGGGACCTACAGCCAGAGTCCTGGGATCCAGCACAACTCACCAGCAGGTCAACACCTGCTTTGGGACACCACAGACCCCACAGTCAGCTGTGTCAGGAACTGGCCCCATCCACTAGCAGGCCAAAACTAGGTCCAGGACCCCCAGGTCCCACAACCACCCACTCCAGAACCTGGCTCCACCCACCAGTGGGCAAGCACTAGCCCCAGGATCCCCTGGGGCATTGAAGCCAGCAGCCTTGTTACCCAGCTCCACCAACCAGTGACTGGCAGGCTCTGCACAAGGCAGTGCCTGGCAACCAACTGGACCTAGGGCCAGTCATGCCTACCAGACTACCCACAGTAGCTAGCCCGCCATAACAGAAGGACCCATGCAGTCCACATAGAGGGGCACCCTCTAGAACATATAGCTCTGGTGACCAGGTGGTGTGCACTGCTGGGATGCATAGGATATCTCCTACAAAAGGCCACTTTTCCGAGATTGGGAAACAAACAACCTACAAGATACATAGAAAAAAGCCCAGCAAATTAGGCAAAATGAGTCAACAGAGGAATATGGTTCATACAAAAGAACAAGATAAAAACCCAAAAGAGGAACTAAGTGAAGAAGAGATAGGTAATCTTCCCAAAAGAGTGTTCAAGGTAATGATCATGATGATGCCTAATGAACTCTGGAGAAGATTGGATGAAAAGAGTGAGAAATTAGAAGTTTTAAACAAAGGGAAAATATAAAGAAGAACCAAGCAGAACTGAAGAATACAATAACTGAAATGAAAAACATATTAGAAGGAATCAACAGTAGATTTAATGATACAGAGGAGGGATCAGCAAGCTGGAAGACAGAGTAGTGGAAATCACTGAAGCTGAACAGAAAAAAGGATTGAATAAAAAGAAATGAGCACAGTTTGAAAGACCTCTGGGACAACATCAAGTGTACTAACATACAAATTATAGGGGTCCCAGAAGGAGAAGAGAGTGAAAGGGGCAGAGAACATATTTGAAGACATAATAGCTGAACACTTCCCTACCCTAGGAAAAGAAATGGACATCCAGGTCCAGGAAGCACAAAGAGTCCCAAAGAGAAAGAGGACCACACCAAGACACATTGTAATTAAAATGGCAAAAATTAAAGATAAAGAGAGAGTATTAAAAGCAGCAAGGGAAAAGCAACAAGTTACATACACGGGAACTCCCATAAGGCTATCAGCTGACTTTTCAGCAGAAATTCTTCAGTCGAGAAGGGAGTGGCAGGATATATTTAAATTGATGAAAGGGGAAAACCTACAACCAAGAATACTTTACCCAGCACATCTCTCATTCAGATTTGATGGAGAGATCAAAAGTTTTACAGACAGGCAAAATCTAAAAGAGTTCAACACCACCAAACCAGCTTTACAAGAAAAGTTAAAGGGACTTCTCTAAGCAAAAAAGTAAAAGCCACAGCTAGAAACATGAAAATTGTAAAAGGAAAAATCTCATTGGTAAAGGCAAATACACAGTAAATGTAGTAAATCAGCCATGTATAAAGCTAAAAAAAAGGCTAAAAGACAAAAATAGTAAAATCATCTTTATCTGCTATAAGTAGTTAAGGGATACACAAAACAAAAAGACTTAAAATATGATGTCAAAAACAGTAAATGTGGTGGGGGTACTAAAAATGCAGGATTGCTAAAATGTGTTTGGGGGAGACCTTCAAGACGGCAGAAGAGTAAGACGTGGAGATCACCTTCCTCCCCACAAATACATCAGAAATACATCTACTCCCAACAGAACAACTCCCACAGAACACCTACTGAATGCTGGCAGAAGACCTCAGACTTCCCAAAAGGCAAGAAACTCCCCACGTGCCTGGGTAGGGTAAAAGAAAAAAGAAAAAACAGAGACAAAAGACTAGGGATGGGACCTGCACCATTGGGAGGGAGCTGTGAAGGAGGAAAGGTTTCCACACACTAGGAAGCCCCTTCACTGGTGGAGACTGTGGGTGGATGGGGGGAAGCTTTGGAGCCACAGAGGAGAGTGCAGCAACAGGGGTGCAGAGGGCAAAGTGGAGAGGTTCCCTCAAAGAGGATCAGTGCTGACCAGCACTCACCAGCTTGAGAGGCTTGTCTGCTCACCCACCAGGATGGGTGGGGGCTGGGAGCTGAGGCTTCAGCTTCAGAGGTCAGATCCCAGGGAGAAGACTGGGGCTGGCTGCGTGAACACAGCCTGAAGGGGGCTAGTGTGCCACACTCGTCTGGAACTGCCTAAGAGACAATAGGCCATTGTTTCGGGGTGCTCGAGGAGAGGGGATTAAGAGCACCACCTAAATGAGCTCCAGAGATGGGCTCAAGCTGCGGCTATCAGAGTGAACACCGGGGATGGGCATGAAATGCTATGGCTGCTGCTGCAGGCACCAAGAAGCCTGTGTGCAAGCACAGGTCACTATCCACACCTCCCCTCCCAGGAGCCTGTGCAGCCCACCACTTCCAGGGTCCTGTGATCCAGGGACAACTTCCCCGGGAAGTTGCACCTCAGGCTGGTGCAACCTCATGCCAGTCTCTGCCACCACAGGCTCACTCTGCATTCCGTACGCCCCCCTACTGCCAGCCTGAGTGAGCCAGAGCCCCTAATCAGCTGCTACTTTAACCCCGTCCTGTCTGAGGGAAGAACAGATGCCCTCAGGCGACCTACACGCAGAGGCAAGGCCAAATCCAAAGCTGAACACCATGAGCTGTGTGAACAAAGAAGACGAAGGGAAGTTTCTCCCAGCAGCCTCAGAAGCAGTGGATTAAATCTCCACAATCAACTTGATGTACCCTGCATCTGTGGAATACCTGAATAGACAACAAATCATCCCAAAATTGAGGTGGTAGACTTTGTGAGCAAAGATATATATTTTTTCTTCATTTTTCTCTTTTGGTGAGTGTGTATGTGTATGCTTCTTTGTGTGATTTTGTCTGTATAGCTTTGCTTTTACCAGTTCTCCTAGGGTTCTGTCCATCTGTTTTTTTGTGTTTTTGTTTTTTAACATAGTTTTTAGTGCTTGTTATCATTGGTGTATTTGTTTTTAGGTTTGATGGCTCTCTTCTTTCTTTTTTTCCTTTTTTTATACTTTTTAATTTTTAATAATTATTTTTTACTTTAATAACTTTTATTTTATTTTTTCTTTCTTTCTTACTTTTTTTTCTCCCTGTTCTTCTGAGCTGTGTCTTGGTGCTCCGGCTGGGTGTCAAGCCTGTGCCACTGAGGTGGGAGAGCAAAGTTCAAGACACTGGTTCACCAGAGACCTCTCAAATCCACATAATATCAAATGGTGAAAGCTCTCCAAGAGATCTCCATCTCAACGCTAAGACCCAGCTCTATTCATTGACCAGCAAGCTACAGTGCTAGACACCCTATGCCAAACAACTAGCAAGAGAGGAACACAGCCCCATCCATTAGCACAGAGGCTACCTAAAATCATAAGGTCACAGACACCCCAAAACACACCACCAGACACGGTCCTGCCCACTAGAAAGATAAGATCTAGCCTCATCCACCAGGACAAAGGCACTAGTCCCCTCCACCAGGAAGCCTACACAACCCACTGAACAAACTTTAAACACTGGGGGTAGACATCAAAAACAACAGGGACTACGAACCCGCAGCCTGTGAAAAGGAGACACCAAACACAGTAAGTTAGGCAAAATGTGAAGACAGAGAATCACACGGCAGATGAAGGGGCAAGGTAAAAACCCATAAGACCAAACAAATGAAGAAGAAATAGGCAGTCTACTTGAAAAAGAATTCAGAGTAATGACAGTAAACATGATCCAAAATCTAGGAAACTGAATGGAGAAAATACAAGAAACGTTTAACCAGGACCTAGAAGAACTAAATAGCAAACAAACAATGATAAGCAACACAATAAATGAAATTTAAAATTCTCGAGAAGGAATCAATAGCAGAATAACTGAAGCAGAAGAATGGATAAGTGACCTGGAAGATCAAATAGTGGAAATAACTACTGCAGAGCAGAATAAAGAAAAAAGAATGAAAAGAACTGAGGACAGTCTCAGAGACCTCTGAGACAACATTAAATGCACCAACATTCGAATTATAGGGGTCCCAGAAAAAGAAGAGAAAAAGAAAGGGACTGAGAAAATATTTGAAGAGATTATAGTAGAAAACTTCCCTAATATGTGAAAGGAAATAGTTAATCAAGTCCAGGAAGCGCAGAGAGTCCTATACAGGATAAATCCAAAGAGAAATATGCCAAGACACATATTAATCAAACTGTCAAAAATTAAATACAAAGAAAAAATATTAAAACCAACAGGGGAAAAACGACAAATAACATACAAGGGAATCCCCATAAGGTTAACAGCTGATCTTTCAGAAGAAAATCTGCACACCGGAAGGGAGTGGCAGGACATATTTAACGTGATGGAAGGGAAAAACCTACAACCAAGATGCCTCTATGCAGCAAGGATCTCATTCAGATTAGACGGAGAAATTAAAACCTTTACAGACAGGCAAAAGCTAAGAGAATTCAGCACCACAAAACCAGCATTACAACAAATGCTAAAGGAACTTCTCTAGGCAGGAAACACAAGAGAGGGAAAAGACCTACAATAACAAACCAAAAACAATTAAGAAAATGGGAATAGGAACATACATATCGATAATTACCTTAAATGTAAATGGACTGAATGCTCCCACAAAAAGACATAGACCAGCTGAATGGATACAAATACAAGACGTGTATATAGGCTGTCTACAAGAGACCCACTTCAGACCTAGGGACAAATACAGACTGAAAGTGAGGGGATGGAAAAAGATCTTCCATGCAAATGAAAATCAAAGAAAGCTGGAGTAGCAATTCTCATAGGAGACAAAAGAGACTTTGAAATGAAGACTATTACAAGAGACAAGGAAGGACAGTACATAATTATCAAGAGATCAATCCAAGAAGAAGATATAACAATTGTAAATATCTGTGCACACAATATAGGAGCACCTCATTACATAAAGCAAATGCTAACAGCCATAAAAAGGAAAATCAATAGTAATACAGTAATAGTAGGTGACTTCAACACCCCACTTACGCCAATGGAGATGTCATCCAAAAAGAAAATAAATAAGGAAACACAGCTTTAATTGATATATTAAAAAAGATGGACTTTATTGATATTTATAGGACATTCCATCCAACAACGACAGAATACACTTTCTTCTCAAGTGCTCATGGAACATTCTCCAGGATAGATCATATCTTGGGTCACAAATCAAGCCTTGGTAAATTGAAGAAAATTGAAATCATATCAAGTATCTTTTCCGACCACAATGCTATGAGATTAGATATCAATTAAAGTAAAAAAATATGTAAAAAATACAAATACATGGAGGCTAAACAATACACTACTTAACAACCAAGAGATCACTGAAGAAATCAAAGAGGAAATCAAAAAATACCTAGAAACAAATGACAATGAAAACACGATGACCCAAAACCTATGGGATGCAGCAGAAGCAGTTCTAAGAGGGAAGTTTATAGCAATACAATCCTACCTCAAGAAACAAGAAACATCTCAAATAAACAACCTAACCTTACACCTAAAGCAATTAGAGAAAGAAGAACAAAAAAATCCAAAGTTAGCAGGAGGAAAGAAATCATAAAGATCAGATAGAAATAAATGAAAAAGAAATGAAGGAAACAATTGCAAAGATCAATAAAATGAAAGTCTGGTTCTTTGAGAAGATAAACAAAATTGAAAGACCATTAGCCAGACTCAACAAGAAAAAAAGGGAGAAGTCTCAAATCAGTAGAATTAGAAATGAAAAAGGAGAAGGAACTACTGACACTGCAGAAATAGAAAGGATCATGAGAGATTACTACAAGCAACACTATGGCAAAAAAATGGACAACCTGGAAAAAATGCACAATTCTTAGAAAAGCACAACCTTCCAAGACTGAATGAGGAAGAAATAGAAAATATAAACAGACCAATCACAAACACTGAAATTGAGACTGTGATTAAAAATCTTCCAACAAAAAATAACCCAGGACCAGATGGCTTCACAGGCGAATTCCATCAAACATTTAGAGAAGAGCTAACACCTGTCCTCAAACTCCTCAAAAATATAGCAGAGGGAGGAACACACCCAAACTCATTCTATGAGTCCACCATCACCTGGATACCAAAATCAGATAAAGATGTCACAAAGAAAGAAAACTACAGGCCAATATTACTGGTGAACATAGATGCAAAGATCCTCAACAAAATACTAGCAAACAGAATCCAACAGCACATTAAAAGGATCATGCACCATGACCAAGTGGGGTTTATCCCAGGAATGCAAGGATTCTTCAATATACACAAATCAATCAATGTGATACACCATATTAACAAACTGAAGGATAAAAGCCATATAATCATCTCAATAGATGCCGAAAAAGCTTTTGACAAAATTCAACACTGATTTATGATAAAAACCCTTCAGAAAGTAGGAATAGAGGGAACTTCCCTCAACATAATAAAGGCCATATGTGACAAACCCACAGCCAAGATCGTCCTCAGTGGTAAAAAACTAAAACCATTTCCACTAAGATCAGGAACAAGACAAGGTTGCCCACTCTCACCACTCTTATTCAAGATAGTTTTGGAAGTTTTAGCCACAGCAGTCATAGAAGAAAAAGAAATAAAAGGAATCTAAACCAGAAAAGAAGAAGTAAAGCTGTCACTGTTTACAGATGACATGATACTATACATAGAGAATCCTAAAGACGTTACCAGAAAACTACTAGAACTAATCAATGAATTTGGTAAAGTAGCAGGATACAAAATTAATGCACAGAAATCTCTGGCATTCCTATACACTATGATGAAATATCTGAAAGAGAAATTAAGGAAACACTACCATTTACCATTGCAACAAAAAGAATAAAATCCCTAGGAATAAACCTACCTAAGGAGACAAAAGACCTGTATGCAGGAAACTACAAGACACTGATGAAAGGAATCAAGGACGATACAAACAGATGGAGAGATATACCATGTTATTGGATTGGAAAAATCAACATTGTGAAAATGACTCTACTACCCAAAGGAATGTACAGATTCAATGCAATCCCTATCAAACTAACAATGGCATTTTTCACAGAACTGGAACAAAAAATTTCACAAATTGTATGGTCGCAGAAAAGACTCCAAATAGCCAAAGCACTCTTGAGAAAGAAAAACGGAGCAGGAGGCATCAGGATCCTGGGCTTCAGGCTATACTACAAAGCTATAGTAATCAAGACAGTATGGTACTGACACAAAAACAGAAATATAGATCAATGGAACAGGATAGAAAACCCAGAGATAAACCCATGCACATATGGTCACCTTATTTTTGATAAAGGAGACAAGAATATACAATGGAGAAAAGACAGCCTCTTCAATAACTGGTGCTGGGAAAACTGGGCAGCTACATGTAAAAGAATGAAATTAGAACACTCCCTGACACTGTACACGAAAATAAACTCAAAATGGATTAAAGACCTAAATGTAAGGCCAGACACTCTACAACTCTTACAGGAAATCATAGGGAGAACACTGTGACATAAATCACAGCAAGATCCTTTTTGACCCACCTCCTAGAGAAATGGAAATAAAAATAAACAAATGGGACCTAATGAAACTTAAAAGATTTTGCACAGCAAAGGAAACCATAAACAAGATGGAAAGACAAACCTCAGAATGGGAGAAAATATTTGTAAATGAAGCAACTGACAAAGGATTAACCTCCAAAATATACAAGAAGCTCATGCAGCTCAATATCAAAAAAACAAACACCCAATCCAAAAATGGGCAGAATACCTAAATAGACATTTCTCCAAAGAAGATATACAGACTGCCAACCAACTCATGAAAGAATGCTCAACATCATTAATCATTAGAGAAATGCAAATCAAAACTACAATGAGATATCATCTCACATCAGTCAGAATGGCCATCATCAAACAATCTACAAACAGTAAATGCTGGAGAGGGAGTGGAGAAAAGGGAACACTCTTGCACTGCTTGTGGGAATGTGAATTGGTACAGCCACTATGGAGAACAGTATGGAGGTTCCTTAAAAAACTAAAAATAGAACTATCATACGACCCAGCAATCTCACTACTGGGCATATGCCCTGAGAAAACCATAATTCAAAAAGAGTCATGTACCAAAATGTTCATTGCAGCTCTATTTACAATAGCCAGGACATGGAAGCAACCTAAGTGTCCATCAACAGATGAATGGATAAAGATGTGGCACATATATACAATGGAATATTACTCAGCCATAAAAAGAAACGAAATTGAGTCATTTGTAGTGAGGTGGATGGACCTAGAGTCTGTCATACAGAGTGAAGTATGTCAGAATGCGTAAAACAAAAAATCTATGCTAACACATATATATGGAATCTAAAAAAAACCCCATGGTTCTGAAGAACCTAGGGGTAGGACAGGAATTAAGACTCAGACGTAGAGAATGGAGTTGAGGACATGGGGAGGCCAAAGGGTAAGCTGGGACGAAGTGAGAGAGTGGCATGGACTTATATATACTACCAAATGTAAAATAGAGAGCTAGTGGAGAGCAGCCACATAGCAAAGGGAGATCAGTTCAGTGCTTTGTGACCACCTATAGTGGTAGGATAGGGAGGTTGCGGGGGAGACACAAGAGGGAGGATATATGGGGATATATGTATATGTATAGCTGATTCACTTTGTTATAAAGCAGAAACTAACACACCACTGTAAAGCAATTATACTACAGTAAAGATGTTAAAAAAAGTGCTTTTGAACTTAAGAGATCAGCAACTTAAAATAATCACATATATATATATTTCTATGTACAATGTGGAAAATATAGTAAATAAGTATGCAATATCTTTGTATGGTGACATATTATAACTAAACTTAACGCGGTGATCGTTTTGAAATGTATAGAAATACCAAATCAGTGTGTTTTGTAGCAAGAACTAACATAGTGTTGTAGGTCAGTTATACTTCAAAAACAAACAAACAGACAAGCAAACTCATAGAAAAAGATATTGGATATGTTGTTGCCGGAGGTAGGGGATGAAGGGAGGGAGAATTAGATGAAGGCAATCAAAAGGTACAAAGTTTCAGTTATAGGATGAGTAAGTAGTAGGGATATAATGTACAGCAGGATAAATATAATTAACACTGTTGTATGTTATATATAAAAGTTGTTAAGAGTACATCTTAAGTGTTCTCATCACAAGGAAAAATTTTTTCTCTGTTTCTTTAATTTTGTATCTGTACAAGGTAATGGATGTTCACTATACTTACTGTGGAAATTATTTCATGATGTATGTAAGTCAAATTATTATGCTGTATGCCTTAAACTTATACAGTGCTGTATGTCTATTACATGTCAATAAAACTGGATGAAGAAAAGAAAGAATTAACAATGTTGTTTGTTGCTCAGAGGTCCTGGACAAATGTCCATCCTTGGTCCTTAGGTTTTCTTATTGGTTAAAATGGGAGTGTTATAGGACTAGTACAAGGGTTCAAGAGGCCTTGAACCTTGTAATCTTGTATTTTGGGCTTTGTTCCTTGGAGGACTTCTTTATTTGTAGGGCTGGTTAATTCTGAGATGAAGTTTTAGGGGTCTATTTGAATTTTGATGGGAGGAGCACTGTGAATTTTGTCAATATCAGTTGGAGATTTTGCCCATAAGGAAAGTTGCAGCTGATTCAATACAGACACATGATCAGTGTTTCCAGAATCTGCTCTAGTACCATCACAGACAGAAAAAATGAAATATGCCAGAGGGTCAGTCAATTCACCTGATCGGTTAGTTTGATGACTACCATCAAAATTTAGAATTATTTACCCTTTTTGGGAGAAAGAAATTCTGACATGATATTTCTCTAAGAAGTCTTGGCCTAATAAATGGGTACGGGTGGAGTAACTAAGGAGAAACGAGTGTATATCTGTCAGAGGGCCTAAACAAAAGGAAATAGGTTCAGAGACAGGAATCTCTCAAGGTTCATTAGAGATACCCACTTATTTGAACTGTTTCAGTACGCCAAGGCAGGGACCTTTATAATAGTGGGGTTGAGCACCGAGAGTGTGGCTCTGGTGTCAGTTAGGACTGGAAGAAATTCGTTCCCTATCTGGAGAAAGGCTTCTCCAACCTGATTAAGAAGGAGGATTGGGAAGAGTCCCTGTAGTTTCTCAGAGCCCCATGATTGAGAATTAGGAGGACATTGGAAAGGCTGGTTATAGAGCTGAAAGCACCTAAACTGCTTAAATTTGTAACCATCTCTTTTCTCATTTCCTGGCTCCTTGCAATAATAGCAGAAACTAGGATGGTTTTGGTTTTCTTTCGGAGCCTTTATTTGCTGGAGTTGAACATTAAGAGTTTTAGCAGTTTTCCTTTGAGGTGTCTCATCTAGAGTGTGAGAGAGCTGGTTTTCAGACTAAACAATCTGAAGTGGACATAGTTTTCCCACTCCATCCTGGTCTTTTTTACTAGATGGGAAAAGTTCCTGTTCAGCCCAGTAATAAACATAGAGTTAAAAGGTAGCCAGGTGGAATCAATAGCTGAAGGAAGACCAGAATTTTCTTTGAAAAGCAATCTGATGTCAATTGTAATAATTACAAACAGGGTCATCACATGTTTGTGTGCAATCTTGAATTTTGTTCCAATCAATGGGCTTTGGAAAAGAACTAGGAACTTTGCAATGAAGTTGCCTAGTAAGTGCTCAATCCCAATTATATAGTAAGTTAGTGGGTGGTCTCCCAGTTGTGATTCTAGACACCTTTCAGTATTTTCCAAATTAGCAGTTTTTATTCAATGCTGGGCTTAGCCTTTACTGACAAGTATATCATATAGCTAATATAAGCAAGAGAAACCAGGTTGATAAGTTTGAATGACTATATAAAATTTCTCTGAACATCTGTGAGGAACTTCAATTACTTTGGGGAAATCTTTGACTATGGCTCACAGTTCAGCTTTAGTTCAAGTAGTATAACAAATTAAGGGTTTGGCTTCTGTATCCTCAGAAGGCTTAATTTTAAAGGAACAGGTTCTCACAAGTTCAGAGCAAGGGGGAATAGGGAGAGTTTCTTGAGAAAATGGGACGTTTAGTGAGACTAGTATGGGGAATCTGGGGATATAAAGGAGGCATAGGCAGAATAGAAAGGAAGGAAGAAAATGATGTCAGAGGCAGATTTTGACCGTGAGGAGCCAAAGGAGAGAGACAATATGGTGCTGAACGTGGAGCCTGAGACAAAGAAGCCAAGGAATAAGAGCCTGAGATTTTGAGAGCCATTTTATCTTTCTTTAGTTGTTTGTTTGCCTCAGTTGATCTTAAAATCTTATTTTGCAGAGAGGCAATCCATGATTATGCTACATCTTTCCATTTATGATATTTTTATGATATTGCATTCAGTTTTATCGATTAATCAGCTTTATTTTTTAGACCAGTTATAAGTTCACAGCAAAATTGTATGAAAGTACAGAGTTCCTCTATAGTCCTTTTCCTCACATATGTATAGCCTCCCCCATTTTCGACATCCTGCACCATGGTGGTACATTTTTTATAATCAATAAACCGACATGAACACATTATTATTACCCAAAGTCCATAGTTTACATTAGGTTTTATTTCTGGTGTTGTATATTCTATGGGATTTTGGGGGGGGCAAATTTATAATGACATGTGTCCATTACTACCCTAAAAATTCTCTGTGCTCTTCCTATTCATCCCTCCCTTGCCCCTGACTCCTAACAACCACTGATCTTTTATTTTTTCAAACATCTTTATTGGAGTATAATTGCTTTACAATGGTGTGTTAGTTTCTGCTTTATAACAAAGTGAATCAGTTATACATATACATATGTCCCCATATCTGTTCCCTCTTGCATCTCCCTCCCTCCCACCCTCCCTATCCCACCCCTCTAGGTTGTCACAAAGCACCGGGCTGATCTCCCTGTGCTATGCGGCTACTTCCATAATAGCTATCTATTTTGTGTTTGGTAGTGTATATATGTCCATGCCAGTCTCTCACTTTGTCCCAGCTTACCCTTCCCCCTTCCCATATCCTCAAGTCCATTCTCTAGTAGGTCTGTGTCTTTATTCCCATCTTGCCCCTAGGATCTTCATGACCATTTTTTTTTTTTAGATTCCATATATATGTGTTAGCATATGGTCTTTGTTTTTCTCTTTCTGACTTACTTCACTCTGTATGACAGACTCTAGGTCCACCCATCTCACTACAAATAACTCAATTTCTTTTCTTTTTATGGCTGAGTAATATTCCATTGTATATATGTGTCACATCTTCTTTATCCATTCATCTGTTGATGGACACTTAGGTTGCTTCCATGTCCTGGCTACTGTAAATAGAGATGCAACAAACATTTTGGTACATGACTCTTTTTGAATTATGGTTTTCTCAGGGTATATGCCTGATCTTTTTACTGTCTTCATAGCTTTGCCTTTCTTTCCCAGAATGTTATGTAGTTGGAATCATTTGCACTGGAGCCTTTTCTGACTGGCTTCTTTCACTTAGTAATATGCATTTAAGTTTCCTCCATGACTTTTCATGTCTTCTTAGCTCATTTCTGTTTAGTGCTAAATAATATTTCATTGTCTGGATGTACTACAGTTTATTTATCTATTCTTCTATGAAAGACAACTTTGTTGCTTCCAAATTTTGGCAATTATGAATAAAAGTGCTTATAAACACCCATGTGCAGGTTTATGTGTGGACAGACGTATATGATTCATTTGTATAAGCACCAAGGAGCATGATGGTTTGATAAAATGGTAAGAGTATGTTTAGTTTTGTAAGAAACTGCCAAACTATTTTCCAAAAGGTCGGTGCCATTTTGCATTTTACCATCAATAAATGAGAGTTCTTGTTGCTCCACAACCTTGCCAGCATTTGATTTTGTGTTTTGAATTTGAGCTATTGTAATAGGTGTGTAGTGGTATCTTATTGCTGATTTAATTTTTAATTCCCTAATGAGATATGTTGTGCATCTTTTCATATGCTTACTTGTCTTCTGTATATCTTCTTTGGTGAGGTATGTATTCAAATGTTTGCCTATTTTTTGTCAAATTATTTGTTTTCTTATTGATAAGTTTTAAGAGTTCTTTGTATATTTTGGATAATAGTCCTTTATCAGATGTGTCTTTTGCAAATATTTTCTCCCAGTCTGTGGCTTGTCTTCTCAATCTCTTGACAAGGTTTTCTGGAGAAGTTTTAAATTTAATGAAGTCCAGCTTATCAATTATATTTTTTATGAAGCATAACTTTGGTGTTGTATTTTAAAAGTTATTGCCCTACCCAAAGTCCTCTATGTGTTCTTCTATATTACCTTCTAGAAGTTCTATCAGTTTTTTCCTCATATATTTTGATGCTCTGTTGTTAGGTGCACACACATTAAGGATTGCTATGTCTTGAAGAACTGGCAACTTTATCATAATGTAATGTATCTCTTTATCCTTGATAACTAGTCTTGTTCTGAAATCGACTGTCTGAATTTAATATAGATGCTTCCATTTTCTTTTGATTAGTATTAGGATAACATACCTTTGTCTATCCTTTAATTTTAATCCATATGTGTCTTCTACATAAGTTTCTACAGAGAAATCAGCTGATAGCATTATGGGAGTTCCCTTGTAACTGACTGTATTTCTGTTGCTGCCTTTAGAATTCTCTCTTTAACTTTTTCCATTTTAATTAAGATATATCTTGGTGTGAGTCTGTTTAGTTTCCTCTTGTTTGGGTCCCTCTGTGTTACTGTATCCAGATATCTGTTTCCCTCTTTAGATTTGAAAGGTTTTCATCCATAATTTCTTCTAATACATTTTTTATCTCCTTCTTTCTCTGTCTTTTCCTTCTGGAACCCCTAATATGCATAGGTTGGCACGTTTTATATTGTCCTATATATCTCACATGTTGCTTTCATTTTTAAAAATATGACCTTCTGTCTGTTGTTCTGATTGAGTGATTTCTGTTATCTTATTTTCCAGATTACTTATTTATTCTTCTGTGTCATTTAGTCAGATATTCATTGGTTCTAGATTGCTTTTTATCTTGGAAATTGAATTATCTATTTTTGATTGGCTTATCTTTATAGTTTCTAGTTCCTTGTTACAGTGATCTGTGTTTCTATTAATAATCTTTGTTCACTTAGCATTTTTATTATCACCTTTTTGAACTAGGAGTCTGGTAAACTGGTGAGCTCTGTTTCACTATTTGTTCTTTCAGGAGATTCCTCTTGCTGTTTTAATTGAGAGTAGTTCCTCTACCTTTTAATTTTACTTAACTTTATCTCTATGAATTTAGGAGAAACAGTTATCTATTGTGGTCTTGAAGGGATGTTTTATTTGAGAGCATCCCTGTGTAGACTGTGTGTCCAGTGTCTTTGGTGCAAGGGCTGATTTTGATATGGATGCCAGTCACATCTTTCCTCAGGGTGTGCTGGCCACTATCACCTTTACAAGTGGTGTGGTTGGTGTTATAGTATCTGGAGCCTGTGCTAGACATGAAGCAGAGTTTCTCTCTGCTCCATGGCTGTCACTGTCCTGTCATGGATGGAGTCTGTTCCCCAGTTGTTGGAGTAGAAGCCCTGAGGGTTGGGTTCAATCAGGCTCCATTGCCCTTGAATGTGTGCCCTGCCCCAAAGGAGGTGATTGCTGAAGCAAGTGAGGCCTATGCAGTCACAGAGAACTTATGTGTTGCCTGTGTAAGCTTCCAGGGTTCCACTCAGAAGCAGGACAAGGTTGCGTTCCTTGTCTTGTTTATTCCAGATCTAGTGCAAGGTTGTGGTGTGGAGTAGGCTGGGGCTGGGGGTTGGGGCATCTTGGTTGCAGAAATTGAGGTAGATGTGCTGCCCTGAGAGATCTGGGCTGCTTCTGTGGCAGTCTTCTCCCAGGACCTGCCTGCCCCAGATCTAGAGCTAAGCTGTGGTGTGGAGTGGGAGGAGCCTGTGGCACTCTTACTGGGAGACAAACAGCTGTGTACTCCTGCATGAACTGACAGCTCCTGTCTCCCCCTCCTGCCCACCCAGATTACACCTTAGGCTCCCTGGGCTGTCTCTGCATAGCTAGATTGAGTCCTCTCCCAAAGCCTGTATGCCCAAGATCTAGCGTTAAGCTGCAGTAGCTCCTGTGGTGCTACCCGGTGTGTGCACTGGTAATGGTCACCACTGCTGCCCTATACAGACCACACCCCAGGACCCCCACCTGTCTCTGTAGTAGACTGAGTCCTCTTCCAGAGCCTTTCTGCCCAATATCCAATGCTATGCTGTGGCACACACCTGTGACTCTGCCTTGTACATGTCCTGACAGTGGCCTTCACCACCCCACCTGGATCACACACCAAGCCTCCCAGTCTGTCTCTCTGTAGCTAGACCTTGTCTTTTCCCAGCACCCAGTTTGCCCAGATCTAGCATCAAGCTGTGTTGTGGAGTTAACGGGGCCAGGGTATTTGCCCCATTTGGATTGGGGAGTACAGTGAGATGGCAGCTGCCAGTGCAAGGCTCTCTCCACCCTGATTGCTGGCAACAGCATGCACACACTCCTTATGAGTAACATCTAGGCTTCTCTAGCCTTTCAGTCTGTCCTAGTGATACTCCCAGCACCCAAGGGGCTTGTCTTTTCTGTGCAGGACCCTAAGTCTGGGATGCCCAAATAGTGCTCTACCTGCTTGTTAACCCATGTGAGGGTCCACCTGTGTGGACCTTCTCTTCCTTTCAGATCCCCCCAGAGGTGCAGGTGCTGATCTGATGTGTTTTCTCCTTCCTAACTGGTTATGTAGAGATCTTTCTTGGAGCTTTGTTTGTGTAGGACTTCTGTCAGTTTTCAGTAAGTTTTCTGTGAGAATTGTTCCACATGTAGATGTATTTTTGATGTGCTTGTGGGGGGAAGTGAACTCCATGCTCTCCTACTCCACCATCTTGATCCCCTCCCTTGCAACTTTAATTCAGCATATACTGAAAGTCCTAGCCAGAGCAATCAGAAAGTCAATCAATCAATCAATCTATCTATCTGTCAATCAAGCTTGGAAAGGAAGAAAATTTGTCACTTTTTGCAAATGGTATGACACTGTATATAGAAAATCCTAAGGACTCCACAAAAAACTATTACAACTAATAAATGATTAAGTAATTTTTCACAATACAAAATTAATATACAGAAATCTGTTGTGCTTCTCTACACCAATAATGAACAACCAAAAAGGGAAATTAAGAAAATAATCCCTATACGTATACACATATCCCGATATTCCCTCCTTCTTGCATTTCCCTTCCACCCTCCTTATCCCACCCCTCTAGGTAGTCACAAAGCACGGAGCTGCTTCCCATCAGCTATCTATTTTACATTTGGTAGTGTATATATGTCGATGCCACTCTCTCACTTCCTCCTAGCTTATCCTTCCCCCTCCCCATGTCCTCAAGTCCATTCTCTACACCTGCGTCTTTATTTCTGTCCTGCCCTTACAGCAGAAACTAACACAACATCGTAAAGCAATTATACTCCAATAAAGAGGTTAAAAAAAAGGAGAATGAACTACCAACATATATAATGATGAGTGAAAGAATCCAGAAGCAAAAAAGTACATACTGTAGGATTCCACTGATATTAAGAACAGTTCAAGAACAGGCAAACAAATCTATGATTACACTGTGCAAGGGAATAATAGCAAACAAAGTAAAGTTCCAAACAAAAAAATAAAATAAACTGTTTGAGGAAAAAAAATCCTAGTTACAATTGCCTTAAAAGGAATAAAATACCTAGGAATGAATCTAGCCAAGGAGGTAAAAGACTTGTATTTGAAAATCTGTAAGATATTAGTGAAGGAAATTAAGACAATAAAATCAGATGGAAAGATATACCAGGCTGATGGATTTGAAGAATTGATATTGTTAAAGTGACCATATTATCCAGGCAAGCTACAGATTCAATTCAACCCTTCTCAAAATACCAATGACATTTTTCACAGAACTAGAACAAATATTTCTAAAATGTGTATGAAAACACAAAAGACCCTGAATAGCCAAAGCAATCCTGGAAAATAAGAACAAAGCTGGAGGTATCACACTTCCTGATTTTAAACTGTATTACAAAGCTATAATAATCAAAACTGCACAGTATTGGCAGAAAAACAGACTCCTAGATCAATGGAAGAGAATAGAGAGCCCAGAAATAAACCCACACTTATATGGACAGTTAGGCTATGAGAAAGGTGGAAAGAATATACAATGGGGAAACGACAGTCTCTTCAACAGGTGGTGCTGGGAAAACTGGACAGCTACATGTAAAGGAATAAAACTGGACTACTTTCTCATACCATATACAAAAATAAGCTCAAAATGGATTAAAGACTTAAATGTAAGACCTGAAACCATAAAGCTCATAGAAGATAACGTAGACCACATAATTTTTGACATTGGTTAGCAATATTTTTTTCGATCAATCTCCCCAAGCCAGGGAAACAAGAGCAAAAATATCCAGTGGGACTACATCAAACTAAAAAGATTTTGCAAAGTGAAGAAAACAGAAAGGCAGCCCACTGAATGGGAGAAAATATTTTCAAACCATTTGTTTGATAAGTGCTTAATATCCAAAATATATAAGGAAATCATACAACTTAATAGCAAAATGCCCCCCACAAATAATCCTATTAAAAATGGGCAGTAGATGTAAATAGATATTTTTCCAAAGAAGACATACAGATGACAAACAGGTACATGAAAAGTTTCTTGTATCACTAACCATTAGGGAAACACAAATAAAAACCACAAGGAGGTAACACCACATGTCTGTCAAAATGACTATCATCAGAAAGATAGCAAATAACAAGCTTTGGTGAAGCTGTGGAGAAAAGGGAACACTTGTGCATTGTTGGTGGAATGTAAATTGGTACAGCCAGTATAGAAAACAGTATGAAGCTTCCTTAAAAATTAAATATATAGGCTTCCCTGGTGGCACAGTGGTTAAGAATCTGCCTGTCAATGCAGGGGACACGGGTTTGAGCCCTGGTGTGGGAAGATCCCACATGCCGTGGAGCAACTAAGCCAGTGTGCCACAACTACTGAGCCCACGTGCTACAACTACTGAAGCCCACTCACCTAGAGCCCGGCTCCACAACAAGAGAAGCCACAGCAATGGGAAGCCTGCTCACCACAACGAAGCGTAGCCCCTGCTTGCCGCAACTAGAGAAAGCCTTTGCACAGCAACAAAGACCCAACGCAGCCAAAAATAAATGAATAAAATAAATGAATTAAAATTAAATAAATATAGAACTACCTTATGATCCAGCAATCCCACTTCTGCTTATATATCCAAAAGAACTGCAGCCACACTCTTAAAGAAATCTCTACACTCTTATGTTTATTGTAACATTATTCATAATAGCCAATATATGGAAATATATAGCTTAAGAGCATTATTCTGAGTGAAATGATTCAGACAGGGAAAGACAAATACTATATGTTCTCACTTACATATGGAAGCTAAAACAGCCAAATTCAAAGAAATATAGAGTAGAATGGTGATTTCCAGGGGCTGTGGTGTGGGGGAAATGGGTTATGATGCTCAAAGTTTACAAACGTCTAGCTATAACATGTAAGTCCTGGAGGTCTAATGTACAGCATGATGGCTATAATTAACAGTACTGTATTATATACTTGAAAGTTCTTTAGAGAGTAAATCTATAAGTTTTCTCCACAAAAATAAATTGAAAATATGTGAGAGGCTGAAAGTGCTAACTAACTTTATTGTGGTAATCACTTCACAATATATATGTGTATTACATCATGTTGTACATCTTAAACTTACATGTATGTCAATAATATCTTAATAAAACTAAAACAATAATATCTCAAAAATATTGTCTAAGATAAATAGTTCAATACAGTGAAGCCAAATTCTTGAGTATGAGGCAGCATAATACAGAGTTTAAGGGCAACATGTCTGCCGTGCTCCAGAGGTTAGAATCTTTGCTGTTATTTAATAGCCATGTTAAACTGGTCTTGTTATGTAGGTCTCTATCTTTACATTTGCTTTTAGTGGGTATAATAACTAACAAATGCACAGGACTTTTACAAATATTAAATAATATTATAAAGTACTCATAATTGGTTTTTGCATACAATAACTGCTGTATGTGTTTGCTAAATAAATAAAAATATTTTAATGAAAACACTTGCTCATAATTTCCGTAAATCACTAAATTCTCATTATTGTTACAATATATATTTGAATTGTTTAATTTCATTCATGCTTATTTTTTGTTTGATTTCTTACAGCATAACATGATCTTTATACTATCATTCCAATTCAATACCATACTGCCATAGACACAGCAATCCTCAACAAAATACTAGCAATCTGAATCCAACAATACATTAAAAGGATCATACATCATGATCAAGTGGGATTTATCCCAGGGATGCAAGGATTTTTCAATATCTGCAAATCAATCAGTGTGATACACCACATCAACAAATTGAAGAATTAAAACCATATATCATCTCAATAGATGCAGAAAAAGCTTTTGACAAAATTCAACAGCAATTTGTGATAAAAACTTTCCAGAAAGTGGGCATAGAGAGAACGTGCATCAACATAATAAAGGTCATATATGGAAAACCTACAGATAACGTCATACCCAATGGTGAAGAGCTGAAAGCATTTCCTCTAAGGTCAGGAACAAGACAAGGATGTTCACTCTCATCACTTTTATTCAACATAGCTTTGATAATCCTAGCCATGGCAACCAGAGAAGAAAAAGAAATAAAAGGCATCCAAACTGGAAAAGAAGAAGTAAAACTGTCACTGTTTGCAGATGACATGATACTATACATAGAAAATCCTAAATATGCCACCAGAAAACTACTAGAGCTCATCAATTAATTTGGCAAAGTTGTAGGATACAAAATTAATACACAGAAATCTGTTGCATTTCTATACATTAACAATGAAAGATCAGCAAGAGAAATTAAAGAAACAATCACATTTATCATCACATCAAAAGAATAAAATACCTAGAAATAAACCTACCTAAGGAGATGAAAGACCTCTACTCTGAAAACTCTAAGATGTGTATGAAAGAAATCGAAGAAGACATAAACAGATGGAAAAATTTACCATGTTCTTGGATTGGAAGAATCAATATTGTCAAAATGACTACACTACCCATGGCAATCTACAGATTCAATGTAATCCCTAATAATTACCAATGGCATTCTTCACAGAACTAGAACAAAAAATCTTAAAATTTGTATGGAGGCACAAAAGACCCAGAATAGCCAAAGAAACCTTGAGAAAGGAAAACGAAGCTGGAGGAATCAGTCCCCTTGATTTCAGACTATACTACAAGGCTACAGTCATCAAAACTGCATGGTACTGGCACAAATTCAACAATATAAATCAATAGAACAGAATAGAAAGCCCATAAATAAAACCACGCACCTATGGTCAATTGATCTATGACAAATGAGGCAAGAGAATACACTGGAGGAAAGAGAGTCTGTTCAAAAAATGGTGCTGGGAAAGCTGGACAGCTACATGTAAAAACTAAATGAGAACATTCTTTAATACCATACACAAAAATAAACAAAAATAAACTCAAAATGGAGTAAAGACCTAAATGTAAGACCAGATACTATAAAACTTATAGAAGAAAACATAGGCAGAACACACTTTAACATAAAGCACAGCAATATCTTTTTTGATCCATCTCCCAGAGTAATGGAAATAAAAACAAAAATAAACAAATGGGACCTAACTAAACTCAAAAGCTTCTGCCCAGCAACGGAAACCATAGACAAAACGAAAAGACAACCCAGAGAATGGGAGAAAATATTTGCAAATGATGCATCTGACAAGGGATTAGTCTCCAAAATTTACAAACATCTCATGTAGCTCAATATCAAAAAAAAAATGACCCAATCAGAAAATGAGCAAAAGACCTAAATAGACATTTCTCCAAAGAAGACATACAGCTGGCCAAAAGACACATGAAAAGATGCTCAACAATGTTAATTATTAGAGAAATGCAAATCAAAACTACAGTGAGATATCACCTCACACCAGTCAGAATGGCCATCATCAAAATATCTACAAGCAATAAATGCTGGAGAGGGTGTGGAGAAAAGGGGACCCTCCTACACTGTTGGTGAGAATGTAAATTAGTACAACTACTATGGAGAACAGTATGGAGGTTCCTTAAAAAAGCTAAAAATAGAGCTATCATATAATCCAGCAATCCCACTCCTGGGCATATATCTGGAGAAAACCATAATTTGAAAGGGTACATGCACCCCAATGTTCATTGCAGCACTATTTACAATAGCCAAGATATGCAAGCAACATAAATGCCCATCAATAGAAGAATGGATAAAGAAGATGTAGTGCATATATACAATGGAATATTACTCAGCCATAAGAAAGAACAAAATACTGCCATTTGCAGCAAAATGGATGGACCTAGAGGTTGTCATGTTGAGTGAAGTAAGTCAGACGTAGACAAATATCATATGATATCACTTATATGTGATAAATATTTACAATTGTTATATCTTCTTGGATTGATCCTTTGATCATTATGTAGTGTACTTCCTTGTCTCTTGTAACAGTCTTTATTTTAAAATCTGTTTTGTCTGATATGAGTATTGCTACTCTAGCTTTCTTTTGATTTCCATTTGCATGGAATACCTTTTTCCATTTCCTCACTTTCAGTCTGTATGTGTCCCTAGGTCTGAAGTGGGTCTCTTGTAGACCACATATACATGGGTCTTATTATTGTATCCATTCAGCTAGTCTGTGTCTTTTGGTTGGTGCATTTAATCCATTTGTAATCCATTTACACTTAAGGTAATTATAGATATGTATGTTCCTATTACCATTTTCTTAATTGTTTTGGGCTTCATCTTGTAGGTCTTTTTCTTCTCTTGTGTTTCTTGCCTAGAGAATTTCCTTTAGCATTTGTTGCAAAGCTGGTCTGGTGGTGCTAAATTGTCTTAGCTTTTCCTTGTCTGTAAAGATTTTGATTTCTCCATCAAATCTGAATGAGGTCTTTGCTGGGTAGACCTTGGTAGTACTCTTGGTTGTAGGTTTTCCCCTTTCATCACTTTAAATATATCATGCCAGTCCCTTACGGCCTGCAGAGTTTCTGCTGAGAAATCGGCTGATAACTTTATGGGTGTTCCCTTGTATTTATTTATTTATTTATTTATTTTGGCCGCTCTGCACGTCCTGTGGGCTCTTCGTTTCCCCAACCAGGGATTGAACCCATGCCCTCGGCAGTGAAAGCACAGAGTCCTAACCACTGGACTGCCAGGGAATTCTCGGAAGTTCCCTTGTATGTTCCCTTGTATTTGTCATTTTCCCCTTGTTGCTTTTAATATTTTTTCTTTGTCTTTAATTTTTGTCAATTTGATTACTATGTGTCTTGGCACGTTCCTCCTTGGATTTATCCTGCCTTGGACTCTTTGTGCTACCTGGACTTGGGTGACTATTTCCTTTCCCATGTTAGGGAAGTTTTCAACTATTATCACTTCAAATATTTTCTCCAGTCCTTTCTCTCTCTCTTCTCCTTCTAGGACCTCTATAATGCAAATATTGGTGTGTTTAATGTTGTCCCAGAAGTCTCTTAGTCTGTCTTCATTTATTTTCATTCTTTTTTTCTTTATTCTGTTCCACAGCAGTGATTTCCACCATTCTGTCTTCCAGGTCACTTATCCATTCTTCTGCCTCACTTATTCTGTTATTGATTCCTTCTAGTGTATTTTTCATTTCAGTTATTGTATTGTTCTTCTCTCTTTGTTTGTTCTTTAGTTCTTCTAGGTCTTTGTTAAAGATTTCTTGCATCTCCTCAATCCTTGCCTCCATTCTTTTTCCAAGATCTTGGATCATCTTTGCTGTCATTATTATGAATTCCTTTTCTTGTAGGTTGGCTATCTCCACTTCACTTAGTTGTTCTTCTGGGGTTTCATCTTGTTTCTTAATCTGAGACAAATTCCTCAGCTGTCTCATTTTGACTATTTTTGTGATTGTGGTTTCCATTCTTCAGGCTGCAGGATTATAGTTCTCCTTCTGCCATGTGTCCTCTTCCATTTCTACTTATAGAACTGGATTTCTAGCTGATATTTTTCTTCAGCATTTAGAACTTCTTTCAGCACTTTTTGTAAAGAACTCTGCCAAGGATGAATTTTTTAAACCTATTTTCTGGCCAAAGATATCTTTATTTACCTTCATTTTTGAAGGATATTTTTACCAAGTATGGAATTTTAAACTGACGTGGTGTTTCTTTTTAAAATATTATTCCTGTCCTCCAAATTTTAATTTAAATATAGTTGATGTACAATATTATGTCAACCTCAGGTATACTACATAATGATTGCACAATTGCATACATTATGAAATGATCAGCACAATAAGTTTAGTGAGCATCTGTGCCCATATAAAGTTATTACAGTATATATGACCATATTACTTATGCTGTATATTACATTCCCATGACTTATTATATAATTGGAGATTTGTACCTCTTAATACTGTAACCTATTTCTTACACCTCCTTCCCTCCCTTCTGGAAACCACCTATTTGTTCTCTGTATCTATATGTCTGTTTTTGCCTTCTTTTGTTTTAAAAGAGATCATGAGGTATCGGTCTTTCTCTGACTGACATTGCATTTAGCATAATACTATCTAGATCCATTCATGTTGTAACAAATAGGAAGATTTCATTTTTTATGGCAGATTAATATTCCATGTGTGTATGTGTGTGTGTGTGTGTGTGTATATATATATATATATATATATATATATATATATATATATACCACATCTTCTTTATCCATTCATTTATCATTGGACTCTTAGTTTGCTTCCATATCTTGGCTATTATAAATAATGTTGCAATGAACTTTGGTGTGTGTATATCTTTTCAAATTAATGTTTTTGCTTTCCTGGGTTAAATACCAAGAAGTGAAATTGCTGGATCATATGACAGTTCTATTTTTAATTTTTCAAGGAACCTCCCTAATATTTTCAATAGTGGATGTACCAGTTTAAAATTTATTTGGGGGTTCTTGATTCTGTTCCACTGCTTTATGTGTCTATTTTATGCTTGTACAATGTTACATATATTATTATAGCTTTTAAATAAAGTTATAAACCAGGAATTGTGATACCTCCAGCTTTGTTCTTGTTTTGAGTATTTGGAATCTTTCATGATTCCACACAAAATTTGATTTTTTTTCTACTTCTGTGAAAAACGCCACTGGAATTTTGATAGAAATTGCATGAAATCTATAGATGGCCTTGGAAGTATGGAGATTTTAACAATATTAATTCTTTTGCTCCATGAATATGGATATCTTTCCATTTGTTTGTGCCTCTTCAATATCTGTAATCAAAATATTACAATTTCAATGTACAGATATTTCATCTCCTTTGCTAAATTTTTCCTCAGTAATTTATTAATTTTGATGCTATTGTGAATGTAATTCTTTATTTCTTTTTTTAGATAGTTTATTGTTAGTGTATGGAAACACAACTTATCTTTTGTATGTTGATTTTGTATCCTGTAGCTTTACTGAATTTGTTTATTAGTTCCAGTAAATTTTTAGATTTTAAAAATTTTAATCCAGTAAATTTTGGAATCTTTAGGGCTTTCTATATATAAGATTATATTATCTCAAAAATATAATATTTACTTCTTCATTTCCTATTTGGATGCCATTTATTTCTTTTTCTTGCCTAATTGCTTTGGCTTGGACTTCCAGTACTATGTTGAATAAGAGTGGTGAAAGTGTGCATCCTTATCTTGTTCTTGATGTTAGAGGGAAAGCTTTCAACATTTTATCATTGAGTATGTCAGTTATGGGTTTGCTGTATATGGCCTTTATTGTGTTAAGGGATGGTTCTCCCATACCCAATTTGTCAAGGTTTACTATCATGAAAGGATGTTACTTGGCAAATTTTTTTTTGCATCTATTGAGATGATCATATGACTTTTATTTTTCTTTCTATTAAAATGATATATCACATTTATTTATTTGCATATATTAAGCATCCTTGCATCCCAGGAATAAATCCAATTTGATTTCAGTGCATGATTGTTTTAATGTTATGTTGAATTCAGTTCACAAATGTTTTGTTGAGAATTTTTCCATGTATATTTATCAGGGATATTGACCTCCAATTTTCTTTTCTTGTCATGTTCTTATCTGACTTTGGTATCAGGCTAATGGTAGTCTTATAAAATCAATTTGGGAGTGTTCCCTTCTCTTCAATATTTCTTGGAAGAGTTTAAGAAGGATTGGTGTTAATTCTTTAAGTGTTTGGTAGACTTCACCCAGAAAACTATGATTCTTAGCTTTCTTTTGTTGAGAAGTTTTTGAATACTGTTTCTGTCTCCTTACTTAGTATTCGTCTGTTCAAATTTTATGTTGATTCATGATTCAGTCTTGGTAGGTAGTATGTTTCTAGGAATCTTCATTTCTTCTAGGTTGTCCAATTTGTTGGCATATAATAGATCATGGTAGTCTCTTATGATCCTATGTATTTCTTTGGAATCATTTGTAATGTCTCCTCTTTAATTTCTAATTTTATTTATTTGAGTCTTCTCTTCTTTTCAGTCTATTAAAGAATTGTCAATTTTGCATGTTGTTTTTATAAACTGGCTCTTAGATTTTTGAGTTTTTTTTGACTTGAAATTTATTTGTCTGACATGAATATAGCTACACCTGCTTTCTTTTGGCTGCCATTTGCTTGGAGTATTATCTTCTATTCTTTTATTTTGAGTCTATGTCCTTATAGCTGAAGTTATCTCCTGGAGGAAGCATATAGTTGGGTCTTGTTTTTTAATCCATCCAGCCACTCTGTGTCTTTTGATTGGTGAGTTCAATCTATTTGTATTTAGGATGATTACTGATAAATGAGAGCTGCCATTTTATCTTCTGTTTTTTGATTGTTTTATATCTTCATTGTTACTTTTGTGTGCTTCACTCTGCCGTTTTACTTTGGTGTTTTCTATGATGTTTTTCTGTTTCCTCTTTTTTTGTTGTTTTGTGTCTTGGCTCTAGATTTATGGTTTTTGTTTACCATGAGGCTTGTATAAAATGTCTCATAGATAAAATTGTCCTTTTCTAAGGATAGCATCTTACCTTCATTTGCCTATTGAGGTTGCAACCTTTTTGTCTTCCCCTTTTATGGTTTTATTGTCTCAAATTATCCATTTTTATGTTGTGAGCTTGTTATGAAATTGAAGTATCTATTATTATTTTTACTGATTTTTCCCTTTAACCTTTATGCTACAATTAAGTGTTTAAAAACCTATTTTGTTAAAAAGTTGCAATTTTCTGATTCTGTCAACTTACTCAAAGTTTTGTGTACTTTTGCTTCTTTATTTCTGGTAGACGAAATGTTTTGTTTCAACATTTATTGTACAGCAATTCCAGTGGTGAAAATCTCTCTCATCTTTTACTTGTCTAAGAAAACCTTTATTTCTCCTTCACATTTGAAGGACAACTTTGCTAGACAGAGTATTCTAGGGTGAAAGTTTTTATCTTTCAGTATTTTGACAATATCCTTCAACACCCTCTTGGCCTGTAGGGTTTCTGCTGAGAAATCTGCTGAGAGCTTAGTTGGGTTTTTTTTTTGTTGTTGTAGGTTTCCTTCTTTTTTTCCCTGACTGTCTTTAAAATTATTTATTTGTCATTGATTTTGGACAATTTTAGCATAACGTTTCTTGGAGAAAGTCTTCTTGTATTGAGATAAGCAGGCATTCTCTTTAGCTTTATTGACTTGTATATTCAGTTTGTTCCCCAGGTTTCAGAAGTTCTCAGCTGTTATTTTTAAAAATAAACTCTCCAAGAATTTGTCCATTTCTTCGTGGTTGGCCATTTTATTGGCATATAGTTGTTTGTAGTAGTCTCTTATAATCCTTTGTATTTCTGTGGTGTCAGTTGTGATTTCTCCTTTTTCATTCTAATTTTATTGATTTACATCCTCTCCCTTTTTTCTTGATGAGTCTGGCTAAGGGTTTATCAATTTTGTTTACCTTCTCAAAGGACCACCTTTTAGTTTTATTGATCTTTGCTATTGTTTCTTCATTTCTATTTCATTTATTTCTGCTCTGATCTTTATGATTTATTTCCTTCTACTGACTTGGGTTTTCTTTGTTATTCTTTCTCTAGTCGCTTTAGGTGTAGGGTTAGTTTGTTTATTTGAGATTTTTCTTGTTTCTTGAAGTGAGATGAATTGCTAAAAACTTCCCTCTTAGAACTGCTTTTGCTGCATCCCATAGGTTTTGGGTCGTTGTGTTTTCATTGTCATTTGCTTTTATGTAGTTTTAAAATTTTTCCTCTGATTTCTTCAGCGATCTCTTGGTTATTTAGTAGTGCACTGTTTAGCATGCATGTATTTGTGGTTTTTACAGTTTTTTTCCTGTAATTGATTTCCAATCTCATAGTGCTGTGGTCAGAAAAGATGCTTGATATGATTTCAATTTTCTTAAATTTTCCAAGGCTTGATTTGTGACCCAAGATGTGATCTATCCTGGAGAATGTTCCGTGTGCACTTGAGAAGAAAGTATATTCGACAACTTTTGGGTGGAATGTTCTATAAATATCAATTTAATCTTCCTGCTCTAATGTGTCATTTAAAGCTTGTGTTTCCTTATTTATTTTCTGTTTGGATGATCTGTCCATTTGTGTAAGTGGGGTATTAAAGTCGTCTACTATTACTGTGTTACTGTAGATTTCCCCTTTCATGGTTGTTGGCATTTGCCTTATGTAGTGAGGTGCTCCTATGTTGGGTGCACAAACATTTATAATTATTATATCTTCTTCTTGGATTGATCCCTTGATCATTATGTAGTGTCCTTCCTTATCTCTTGTAACAGTCTTTATTTTAAAGTCTATTTTATCTGATATCATTTTTGCTACTCCAGCTTTTTCTTGGTTTCTATTTGCATGGAATGTCTTTTTCCATTCCTTCATTTTCAGTCTGTATGTGTCCCTAGGTATGAAATGAGTCTCTTGTAGACAGCATATATATGGGTCTTGTTTTTGTATCCATTCAGCCAGTCTGTGTCTTTTGGTTGGGATATTTAATCCATTTACATTCAAGGTTATTATCGATATGTATGTTACCATTTTCTTATTCTGAGGGGTTTGTTTTTCTGGGTCATTTTCTTTTCTTGTGTTTCCCACCTAAAGTTTCTTTAGCATTTGTTTTAAAGCTGATTTGGTGGTGCTGAATTCTCTTAGCTTTTGCTTGTCCATAAAGCTTTTTCTCCATTGAATCTGAATGAGATCCTTGCTGGGTAGACTAATCTTGGTTGTAGGTTTTCCTCTTTCATCACTTTAAGTATATCGTGCCAGTCCCTTTTGGCCTGCAGAGTTTCTGCTGAAAAATCAGCTGATAACCTTATGGGGATTCCTTTGTATGTTAATTTTTGTTTTTCCCTTGCTGTTTTTAATATTTTTTCTTTGAATTTAATTTTTTTTAGTTTGATTAATATGTGTCTTGGTGTGTTTCCCCTAGGGTTTATCCTGTATGGGACTCTCTGCACTTACTGGACTTGGATGAGTATTTCCTTTCCCATGTTAGGGCAGTTTTCCACTATAATCTCTTCCAATATTTTCTCAGAACACTTCTTTTTCTCTTCTTCTTCTGGGACCCCTATAATTAGAATGTTGGTGTGTTTAGTGTTGTCCCAGATATCTCTGATATTGTCTTCAATTCTCTTTATTTTTTTTCTTTATTCTGTTCCTTGGTAGTTATTTCTACCATTTTGTCTTCCAGCTCATGTATTCATTCTTCTGCCTCAGTTATTCTGTTATTGATTCCTTCTAGAGTATTTTTCATTTCAATTATTGTGTTGTTCATCTCTGTTTGTTCTTTAGTTATTCTATATCTTTGTTATACATTTCTTGTGTTTTCTCAATCCATGTCACCATTCTATTTTTGAGATTCTGGATCATCTTTACTATCATTACTCTGAATTCTTTTAGGTAGATTGCCTATTTCCTCTTCATTAATTTGGTTTTGTAGGTTTTTACCTTGCTCCTTCACCTGTGACACATTTTTTGCCGTCTCATTTTTTTCCTTTTTTCATGAGGGGGATTATGTTCCTGTCTTACTGGTTGTTTGGCCTGAGGCTTCCAACACTGGAGTTTGTAGACTGTTGGGTAGAGCTGGGTCTTGGTACTGAGATGAGGACCTCTGGGAGACCTCACTCCAATGAATATTCCCTGAGGTTTGAGGTTCTCTGTTAGTCCAGTGGTTCAGACTTGGAGCTCCCACTTCAGGAGCTTTGGCCAGTTCTCCAGCTCCTGAACCAAGATCCTGCATGTGCTGGCCAAAAAAAAAAAAAAAAAAAAGAAAGAAAGAAAGAAAGGAGAGCAATAACAAATTAAAAAAATATAATTAGGCTAGGAAACTAACAGATATGTTGGTAAAAATATAAAAATTAAAATGTAGATGAAACAATAACTGGAAGGTAAAACAGAACCACAATAATAAAAAAGAGGAGGAGAAAAAAACCCCAAAATGGTGGAAAAGGCCTTGGCTGTGGAAGGCAGACCCTAAACAGAGGTGAGGATTGGGTGGTGGTGGGTCCTATGCTTGGGACCCACAGGTCTGGAGAAGGCCTTGGGGGTGTGTGTGCAGGGGTGTGGGGGTGTGGGGCTTAGGCTCAGCTGAACAGAAGGGGCCCAGGTGTGCCTCCCACCTCTGGTCTCAGAGTGTGGGGTACCCCACCTGGGAATCCAGCAGGCTCCCCAGGACCCAGTGGGTGGAGCAAATGCCCATAGCTCCTCTCTTGTGCTCCTTGGTCAGGAGGGCCCCTTCCGCATGCCTCTCCTGATCTTCCCGGCCTCCCTCCTATGTCCCCAGGACCCACGTGGCCTGGAGGCGTTACTGGGAGCTTAGCAGGCTCCCGGGGCCTGAGTGGGTGGGGCAAAAGTCCTCCACTGTTCTCCCCCTCCTCCAGTCCTAGAGGGCCCCTCACATCTGCCTCTCCTGGTCTCTCCTGGCCTCCCTCCTAAACTGCCAGGACTAACCTGACCCAGAGGGGATCTCTGAAAGTGTAGGACCCAGCCCAAGAGCTGGGAAGACTTCCATGGCTGATTGAGCAGGGGAAAATCTGGGCACACGCCCCCATGATCCGAGTCCCCGAGGGTCTCTCCAGGCATGGGAACCTCTCCCTCTCTCAGTCACCCCTCAGGGGCTCTGGTCCTGTCCATCCTACGCTTCTCTTTCCCCCTCAGTCCCCCCACATCCTACTCATTTGCGTGGGGGCTATTCATTGAAGAAATCAAAGAAGAAATAAAAAATACATAGAAACAAATGACAATGAAAACATGACAAACCAAAACCTATTGGATACAGCAAAAGCAGTTCTTAGAGGGAAGTTTATAGCAATTCAATCCCACCTCATGAAACAAGAAAAATCTCAAATAAACAATCTAACCCTACACCTAAAGCAACAAGAGATAGGAGAACAAATAAAACCCAAAGTCAGTAGAAGGGAAGAAATCATAAAGATCAGAGCAGAAATAAGTGAAAAAGAAATGAAGAAAACAATAGCAAAGACCAATGAAATAAAAGCTGATTCTTTAAGAAAATAAACAAAATTGATAAAGAAAAACCTTAGCCAGACTCATCAAGAAAAAAAAGGAGAGGATGTAAATCAATAAAATGAGAAATGAAGAAGGAGAAATCACAACTAACACTGCAGAAATACAAAGGATTATAAGAGACTACTACAAACAACTATATGCAATAAAATGGACAACCACGAAGAAATGGACAAATTCTTGGAAAAGTACAATTTTCCAAGACTGAACCAGGAAGAATTAGGCAATATAAACAGGCCTATCATAAGTAATGAAATTGAAACTGTAATTAAAAATCTTCCAACAAACTCTAGGACCAGATGGCTTCACAGGCGAATTCTAACAAACATTTAGAGAAGAGCTAACACCTATCATTCTCAAACTCTTCCAAAAAATTGCAGAGGGAGGAAGACTCCCAAATTCATTCCCTGAAGCCACCATCAACCTGATACCAAAACCAGAAAATGTTATCACAAAAACAGAAAATTTTAGACCAATATTACTGATGAACATAGATGCAAAATCCTGAACAAAATACTAGCAGACAGAATCCAACAACATATTAAAAGGATCAAACATAAATGATCGAGTGGGATTTATCCCAGGGATGCAAGGATTCTTCAATATACACAAATCAATCAATGTGATACACCATATTAACAAATTAAGGAATAAAAACCATATGATCATCTCAATAGATGGAGAGGAAGCTTTTGACAAAATTCAACACCCATTTATGGAAAAAAACTGTCCAGAAAATGGGCATAGAGGGAACCTACCTCAAAATAATAAAGGCCATATATGACAAATGCACAGCAAACATCATACTCAATGGTGAAAAAGTGAAAGCATTTCCACTAAGATCAGGAAGAAGACAAGGATGTCCACTCTCACCACTCTTATTCAACATAGTATCGGAAGTTCTAGCCACAACAATCGAGAAGAAAAAGAAATAGAAGGAATCTAAATTGAAAAAGAAGAAGTAAAATTGTTACCCTTTGCAGATGACATGATACTATACATAGAAAAACCTAAAGATCCCACCGGAAAAGTACTAAAACAAATCAATGAATTTGGTAAGGTTGCAGGGTACAAAATTAATGCACAGAAATCTCTGGCATTCCTATACACTAACAACGAAAAATCAGAAAGAGAAATTAAGGAAACAATCCCATTTACCATTGCAACAACAAAAAAATAAAATACCTAGGAATAAACCTATCTAATGAGGCAAAAGACTTGTACTCAGAAAACTATAAAACACTGATGAAAGAAATCAAAGATGACATAAACAGAGTGAGAAACATATCATGTGCTTGGATTAGAAGAATCAGTATTGTGAAAATGACTATACTATGCAAAGCAATCTACAGATTCAATGCAATCCCTATCAAACTACCAATGGCATTTTTCACAGAACTAGAACAAAAAATTTCACAATTTACATGGAAACACAAAAGACCCCGAATAGTGAAAGCAATCGTGAGAAAGAAAAACGGAGCTGGAGGAATCAGGTTCCCTGACTTCAGACTACATTACAAAGCTACAGTAATCAAGACAGTATGATACTGGCACAAAAACAGAAATATAGATCAATGGTACAGGATAGAAAGCCCAGAGATAAACACACACATGAATGGTCAACTAATTTATGACAAAGAAGGCAAGAACATACAATGGAGAAAAGACAGCCTCTTCAATAAGTGGTGCTGGGAAACCTGGATAGCTACATGTAAAACATGAAATTAGAACACTTTATAACACCACACACAAAAATATACTCCAAATGGATTAAAGGCCTAAATGTAAGACCAGACACTGTAAAACCGTTGGAGGAAAACATAGGAAAAATACTCTTTGACATAAACCACAGCAAGATCTTTTTTGACCTACCTCCTAGAGTAATGGAAATAAAAACAAAAATAAACAAATGGGACCTAATGAAATTTAAATGCTTTTGCATAGCAAAGGAAACCATAAACAAGATGAAAAGACAACCCTCAGAATGGGAGAAAATATTTGCAAATGAAACAACGGACAACGGTTTAATCTACAAAATATACGAACAGTTCATGGAACTCAATACCAAAAAAACAAATAATTCAATTTAAAAATGGGTGGAAGACCTAAATAGACATTTCACCAAAGCAGACATACATATGGCCAAGAGGGACATGAAAAAGGCTCAACAGCACTAATTCTTAGAGAAATGCAAATCAAAACTACAATGAGGTATCACCTCACACCTGTCAGAATGGCCATTCTCAAAAATGTAGAAACAATAAATGCTGAAGAGGGTGTGGAGGAAAGGTAACCCTCCTGCACTGTTGGTGAGAATGTAAATTGGTACAACCACTATGGAGAACAATATGGAGATTCTTTAAAAAACTAAAAATAGAACTACCATATATCCCAACAATCCCACTCCTAGACATACACCCTGAGAAAGCCATAATTCAAAAAGAGACATGCACCACAGTGTTCATTGCAGCACTGTTTACAATAGCCAGGACATGGAAGCAACCTAAGTGTCCATTGACAGATAAATGGATAAAGAAGGTGTGGCAGGGGGGACCTTGAAGATGGCGGAAGAGTAAGACGCGGAGATCACCTTCCTCCCCACGGATACACCAAAAATACATCCACACGTGGAACAACTCCTACAGAACTCCTACTGAAGGCTGGCAGAAGACCTCAGACCTCCCAAAAGGCAAGAAACTCCCCACGTACCTGGGTAGGGCAAAAGAAAAAAAGAAAAAACAGAGACAAAAGAATAAGGACTGCACCTGCACCAGTGGGAGGGAGCTGTGAAGGAGGAAAAGTTTCCACACACTAGGAAGCCCCTCCGCGGGCGGAGACTGCAGGAGGTGGCGGGGGGAGTTTCGGGACCGCGGAGTAGTGCACAGCGATGGGTGCGGAGGGCAAAGCGGGGAGATTCCTGCACAGACGATCGGTGCCGACCAGCACTCACCAACCCGAGAGGCTTGTCTGCTCACCCGCCGGGGCGGGCGGGGCTGCAAGCTGAGGCTCGGGTTTTGGTTTTGGACGGAGCTCAGGGAGAGGACTGGGGTTGGCGGCTTGAACATAGCCTGAAAGGGTTAGTGCACCACGACTAGCCGGGAGGGAGTTCGGGGAAAAGCCTGCACCTGCCGAAGAGGCAAGAGACTTTTTCTTCCCTCTTTGTTTCCTGGTGCGCGAGGAGAGGGGTTTAAGAGCGCTGCTTAAAGGATCTCCAGAGACGGGCGTGAGCCAGGTTAAAAGCGCGAACCCCAGAGACGGGCGTGAGCCGCGGCTAAAAGCACGAACGCCAGAGACGGGTGCGAGCCGCGGCTGAAAGCGCAAACCCCATAGACGGGCGCGAGCCGCGGCTAAAACCGCGGACCCCAGAGACGGGCGGGAGACGCTAAGGCTGCTGCTGCCACCACCAAGGGGCCTGTGTGCGAGCACAGGTCACTCTCCACACCCCTCTTCCGCGGAGCCTGTGCAGCCCGCCACTGCCAGGGTCCCGGGATCCAGGGACAACTTCCCCGGGACAACGCACGGCGGGCCTCAGGCTGGTGCAACGTCACGCCGGCCTCTGCCGCAACGTCACGCCGCCTCTGCCGCCGCAGGCCCACCCCGCACGCAGTGCCCCTCCTTCCCCCATCCCCCAACCCCCGGCCTGAGTGAGCCGGAGCCCCCGAATCAGCGGCTCCTTTATCCCCGTCCTGTCTGAGCGAAAAAACAGACGCCCTCCAGCGACCTACACGCAGAGGCAGGGCCAAATCCAAAGCTGAGCTCCTGTGAGCTGTGAGAACAAAGAAGAGAAAGGGAAATCTCTCCCAGCAGCCACAGAAGCAGCGGATTAAAGCTCCACAATCAACTTGATATACCCTGCATCTGTGGAATACCTGAATAGACAAGGAATGATCCCAAATTGAAGAGGTGGAATTTAGGAGCGAGATCTATGATCTTTTTTCCCTTTTCCTCTTTTTGTGAATGTGTACGTGTATGCTTCTGTGTGAGATCTTGTCTGTATACTCTTGCTTCCACCATTTGTCCTAGGGCTCTATCCGTCCATGATTTTTTTTAGAAATTCTTTTTCTTAATAATTAAGTTTAATTGTAATAACTTTATTATACTTTACCTTCGTTCTTTCTTTCTTTCCTTCCTTCCTTCCCTCCTTTAGACAACGAATCACCCCAAATTGAGGAGGTGGTCTCTGAGAGCAAGATTTATGATTTTTCCCCCTTTACCTCTTTTTGTGAAGGTGTATGTGTATGCTTCTGTGTAAGATTTTCTCTGTATAGCTTTGCTTCCAACATTTGTCCTAAGGTTCTATCCGTCCCTTTTTTTTTTTCTAAATATTTTTTAATTCAATAACTATATTATACTTTATTTTATTTTTACTGTATCCTCTTTCTTTCTGTCTTTTTTCCTTCTTTCCTTCCTTCCTTCCTTCCTCCCTCCCTCCCTCCCTCCTTTCTTTCCTTCTTTGCTTATTTCTTCCTTCCTTCCTTTCCTCCTTTCCCTCTTTCTTTCCTCATATTTCTACTAATTCTCTCTACTTTTTCTCCCTTTTATTCTGAGCCATGTGGATGAAAGGCTCTTGGTGCTCCAGCCCAGGAGTCAGGGCTCTGCCTCTGAGGTAGGAGAGCCAACTTCAGGACACTGGTCCACAACAGACCTCCCAGCTCCACATAATATTAAACGGTGGAAATCTCCCAGAGACCTCCATCTTAACAACAGCACCCAGCTTCACTCAACGACCAGCAAGCCACAGTGCTGGACAACCTATGCCAAACAACTAGGAAAAAAGAACACAACACCACCCATTAGCAGAGAGGCTGCCTAAAATCATAATAAGGCCACAGACACCCCAAAACACACCACCAGACATGAACCTGCCCACTAGAGAGACAAGATCCAGCCTCATCCAGCACAACACAGGCACTAGTCCCCTCCACCAGGAAGCCTACACAACCCACTGAAACAAACTTAGCCACTGGAGACAGACATCAAAAACAACGGGAACTACAAAAGTGCAGCCTGCAAAAAGGAGACCACAAACACAGTAAGATAAGCAAAATGAGAAGACAGAAAAACACACAGCAGATGAAGGAGCAAGATAAAAACCCACCAGACCTAACAAATGAAGAGGAAATAGGCAATCTACCTGAAAAAGAATTCAGAATAATGATAGTAAGGATGATCCGAAATCTTGGAAGTAGAATGGACAAAATGCAAGAAACAGTTAACAAGGACCTACAAGAACTAAAGATGAAACAGGCAACGATGAACGACGCAATAAATGAAATTAAAAGCACTCTAGATAGGATCAATAGCAGAATAACTGAGGCAGAAGAACGGATAAGTGACCTGGAAGATAAAGTAGTGGAAATAACTACTGCAGAGCAGAAAAAAGAAAAAAGAATGAAAAGAACTGAGGACAGTCTCAGAGACCTCTGGGACAACATGAAACGCACCAACATTCGAATTATAGGGGTTCCAGAAGAAGAAGAAAGAAAGAAAGGGACTGAGAAAATATTTGAAGAGATTATAGTTGAAAACTTCCCTAATATGGGAAAGGAAATAGTTAATCAAGTCCAGGAAGCACAGAGAGTCCCATACAGGATAAATACAAGGAGAAACACACCAAGACACATATTAATCAAACTGTCAAAAATTAAATACGAAGAAAGCATACTAAACGCAGCAAGGGAAAAACAACCAATAACACACAGGGGAATCCCCATAAGGTTAACAGCTGATCTCTCAGCAGAAACCCTACAAGCCAGAAGGGAGTGGCAGGACATACTGAAAGTGATGAAGGAGAAAAGCCTGCAACCAAGACTACTCTACCCAGCAAGGATCTCATTCACATTTGATGGAGAAATTAAAACCTTTACAGACAAGCAAAAGCTGAGAGAGTTCAGCACCACCAAACCAGCTTTACAACAAATGCTAAAGGAACTTCTCTAGACACGAAACACAAGAAAAGGAAACGACCTATAGTAGCGAACCCAAAACAATATAGAAAATGGGAATAGGAACATACATATCGATAATTACCTTAAATGTAAATGGATTAAATGCTCCCACCAAAAGACACAGATTGGCTGAATGGATACAAAAACAAGACCCTTACATATGCTGTCTACAAGAGACCCACTTCAGACATAGAGACACATACAGACTGAAAATAAGGGGATGGAAAAAGATATTCCATGCAAATGGAAACCAAAAGAAAGCTGGAGTAGCAATTCTCATATCAGACAAAATAGACTTTAAAATAAGGACTATTAAAAGGGACAAAGAAGGACACTACATAATGATCAAGGGATCGATCCAAGAAGAAGATATAACAATTGTAAATATTTATGCACCCAACATAGGAGCACCTCAATACATAAGGCAAATACTAACAGCCATAAAAGGGGAGATCGACAGTAACACATTCATAGTAGGGGACTTTAACACCCCACTTTCACCCATGGACAGATCATCCAAAATGAAAATAAATAAGGAAACACAAGCTTTAAATGATACATTAAACAAGATGGACTTAATTGATATTTATAGGACACTCCATCCAAAAACAACAGAATACACATTTTTCTCAAGTGCTCATGGAACATTCTCCAGGATAGATCATATCTTGGGTCACAAATCAAGCCTTGGTAAATTTAAGAAAACTGAAATTGTATCAAGTATCTTTTCTGACCACAACGCCATGAGACTAGATATCAATTACAGGAAAAGATCTGTAAAAAATACAAACACATGGAGGCTAAACAATACACTACTTAATAATGAAGTGATCACTGAAGAAATCAAAGAGGAAATTAAAAAATACCTAGAAACAAATGACAATGGAGACACAACGACCCAAAACCTATGGGATGCAGCAAAAGCAGTTCTAAGGGGGAAGTTTATAGCAATACAAGCCCACCTTAAGAAGCAGGAAACATCTCGAATAAACAACCTAACCTTGCACCTCAAGCAATTAGACAAAGAAGAACAAAAAAACCCCAAAGCTAGCAGAAGGAAAGAAATCATAAAAATCAGATCAGAAATAAATGAAAAAGAAATGAAGGAGACGATAGCAAAGATCAATAAAGCTAAAAGCTGGTTCTTTGAGAAGATAAACAAAATAGATAAACCGCTAGCCAGACTCATCAAGAAAATAAAGGGAGAAGACTCAAATCAATAGAATTAGAAATGAGAAAGGAGAAATAACAACTGACACTGCAGAAATAAAAAAAATCATGAGAGATTACTACAAGCAACTCTATGCCAATAAAATGGACAATCTGGAAGAAATGGACACATTCTTAGAAATGCACAACCTGCCAAGACTGAATCAGGAAGAAATAGAAAATACGAACAGACCAATCACAAGCACTGAAATTGAAACTGCGATTAAAAACCTTCCAACAAACAAAAGCCCAGGACCAGATGGCTTCACAGGTGAATTCTATCAAACGTTTAGAGAAGAGCTAACACCTATCCTTCTTGAACTCTTCGAAAATATAGCAGAGGGAGGAACACTCCCAAATTCCTTCTACGAGGCCACCATCACCTTGATACCAAATCCAGACAAGGATGTCACAAAGAAAGAAAACTACAGGCCAATATCACTGATGGACATAGATGCAAAAATCCTCAACAAAATACTAGCAAACAGAATCCAACAGCACATTAAAAGGATCATACACCATGATCAAGTGGGGTTTATTCCAGGAATGCAAGGATTCTTCAATATACGCAAATCTATCAATGTGATAAACCATATTAACAAATTGAAGGAGAAAAACCATATGATCATCTCAATAGATGCAGAGAAAGCTTTCGACAAAATTCAACACCCATTTATGATAAAAACCCTCCAGAAAGTAGGCATAGAGGGAACTTTCCTCAACATAATAAAGGCCATATATGACAAGCCCACAGCAAACATCATCCTCAGTGGTGAAAAACTGAAAGCATTTCCACTAAGATCAGGAACAAGACAAGGTTGCCCACTCTCACCACTCTTATTCAACATAGTTTTGGAAGTTTTAGCCACAGCAATCAGAGAAGAAAAGGAAATAAAAGGAATCCAAATCGGACAAGAAGAAGTAAAGCTGTCACTGTTTGCAGATGACATGATACTATACATAGAGAATCCTAAAGATGCTACCAGAAAACTACTAGAGCTAATCAATGAATTTGGTAAAGTAGCAGGATACAAAATTAATGCACAGAAATCTCTGGCATTCCTATATACTAATGATGAAAAATCTGAAAGTGAAATCAAGAAAACACTCCCATTTACCATTGCAACAAAAAGAATAAAATATCTAGGAATAAACCTACCTAAGGAGACAAAAGACCTGTATGCAGAAAATTATAAGACACTGATGAAAGAAATTAAAGATGATACAAATAGATGGAGAGATATACCATGTTCTTGGATGGGAAGAATCAACATTGTGAAAATGACTCTACTACCCAAAGCAATCTACAGATTCAATGCAATCCCTATCAAACTACCACTGGCATTTTTCACAGAACTAGAACAAAAAATTTCGCAGTTTGTATGGAAACACAAAACACCCCGAATAGCCAAAGCAATCTTGAGAACGAAAGAAGGAGCTGGAGGAATCAGGCTCCCTGACTTCAGACTATATTACAAAGCAACAGTAATCAAGACAGTATGGTACTGGCACAAAAACAGAAAGATAGATCAGTGGAACAGGATAGAAAGCCTAGAGATAAACCCAGGCACATATGGACACCTTATCTTTGATAAAGGAGGCAGGAATGTACAGTGGAGAAAGGACAGCCTCTTCAATAAATGGTGCTGGGAAAACTGGACAGGTACATGTAAAAGTATGAGATTAGATCACTCCCTAACACCATACACAAAAATAAGCTCAAAATGGATTAAAGACCTAAATGTAAGGCCAGAAACTATCAAACTCTTAGAAGAAAACATAGGAAGAACACTCTATGACATAAATCACAGCAAGATCCTTTCTGACCCACCTCCTAGAGTAATGGAAATAAAAACAAAAATAAACAAATGGGACCTAATGAAACTTCAAAGCTTTTGCACAGCAAAGGAAACCATAAGCAAGACCAAAAGACAACCCTCAGAATGGGAGAAAACATTTGCAAATGAAGCAACTGACAAAGGATTAATCTCCAAAATTTACAAGCAGCTCATGCAGCTCAATAACAAAAAAACAAACAACCCCATCCAAAAATGGGCAGAAGATCTAAATAGACATTTCTCCAAAGAAGATATACAGAATGCCAACAAACACATGAAAGAATGCTCAACATCATTAATCATTAGAGAAATGCAAATCAAAACTACAATGAGATATCATCTCACACCAGTCAGAATGGCCATCATCAAAAAATCTAGAAACAATAAATGCTGGAGAGGGTGTGGAGAAAAGGGGACACTCTTGCACTGCTGGTGGGAATGTGAATTGGTTCAGCCACTATGGAGAACAGTATGGAGGTTCCTTAAAAAACTACAAATAGAATTACCATATGACCCAGCAATCCCACTACTGGGCATATACCCTGAGAAAACCAAAATTCAAAAAGAGTCATGTACCAAAATGTTCATTGCAGCTCTATTTACAATAGCCCGGAGATGGAAACAACCTAAGCGCCCATCATCGGATGAATGGATAAAGAAGATGTGGCACATATACACAATGGAATATTACTCAGCCTTAAAAAGAAATGAAATTGAGCTATTTGTAATGAGATGGATAGACCTAGAGTCTGTCATACAGAGTGAAGTAAGTCAGAAAGAAAAAGACAAATACCGTATGCTAACACATATATATGGAATTTAAGGAAAAAAAAATGTCATGAAGAACCTAGGGGTAAGACAGGAATAAAAACGCAGACCTACTGGAGAACGGAGTTTTGACAGGGCGAGAGAGAGTCATGGACGTATACACACTAACAAACGTAGTAAGGTAGATAGCTGGGGGGAAGCAGCCGCAAGGCACAGGGATATTAGCTCGGTGCTTTGGGACAGCCTGGAGGGGTGGGATGGGGAGAGTGGGAGGGAGGGAGACGCAAGAGGGAAGACATATGGGAACATATGTATATGTATAGCTGATTCACTTTGTTATAAAGCAGAAACTAACACACCACTGTAAAGCAATTATACCCCAATAAAGATGTTTAAAAATAAATAAATAAAAAAAGAAGGTGTGGCACGTATATACAATGGAATATTACTCAGCCATAAAAAGGAACGAAATTGAGTTGTTTGTAGTGAGGTGGAGGGGCATAGAATCTGTCATACAGTGTGAAGTCAGAAAGAGAAAAACAAATACTGTATGTTAACACATATATTTGGAATCTAAGAAGAAAAAAATGGTACGGATGAATCTAGTGCCTGGGCATGAATAAAGATGTAGACATAGAGAATGGACTTGAGGACACGGGAGGGAGGGGGCAGCTGGGGCAAAGTGAGAGTAGCGTCGATATATATACACTACCTAATGTAAAATAGCTAGTGGTAAGCAGCCAAATAGCACAGGGAGATCAGCTCGGTGCTTTGTGACCACCTAGAGGAGTGGGATAGGGAGGGTGGGAGGGAGGCTCAAGAGGAAGGGATATGGGGATATATGTATCCATATGGCTGATTCACTTTGTTATACAAGAAACTAACAGAGTATTGTGAAGCAACTGTACTCTAATAAAGATGTATTTTTTTAAAAAAGCTAGTCAAGTAGCCTTAACTGGAAAGAAAAAATAAATATGTAAACTCTCTCCTCTCTTCCTACTTTCTTCTCCTGGGAAGCTCATTATTCTTATGATACCCCTCCTAATGCTGTGAGATAATTCTCATGGAACTTATTGTGTTTAGATCGATCTTAGTTCTCTCTTCTTTTCTACCTGTATCATTTTAGATTTCTATCTTCAAGCTCGCAATTCTCTCTTCTTTAAGATCTTCTCTATTTCCAATGTTTTCTAATGCTCTCTTTGTCTCATTTATTGAGTCCTTCAGCTCCAGTATTTCTCTTTGGTTCTTTTTTGGAGTTCCAATCTCTTTGGTAAAGTATTCCTTCTGCTGATTAATTTTATTTCTGAGCTCCTTGAACTGTCTTTTGGAGTTTGTTTGTAGCTCGTTGTGTTTCTTCAAGACACCTATTTTGAATTCTCTATCAGTTAAACTGCAGTATTCTGTGACTTTAAGTTTGGTTTCTGAAGAATTGTCATTTTCTCTTTGTGATACCATGTTACTGTGGTTTTTCATGGTGCTCGATGAGTTGTTGCTCTGTTGATATCTTTAAAGCCACAAACACCTCTCTTCTTTAGGTAAAAAGTTTTACTTGATTCTAACAATTCAAGATTAGTAATTACAGGCTTTTCTTTTTATTTTTCAGTAGGTGGCAGTATAGCACAAGTTTTTGGTTTCTCTTACCTGAGCTGCCTCTGGCTATTTTTGAGTATTGGCACTTTTCACCTTCTACTGCTTCTGCCAGAGGTGCTGTTTGGTGCCCTTGTTGTCACTGTTTTTGCCTTCCGGGTCACTCGTGCCTTGCTGCTACCAATGCTGCTGCTGTCACTGCCTAGGGCACCAGGATGGTGTGTACTTTCAGCACATCTGGTGTCACCTGGGTCACGGACTCCACTGCTGTGGGGGGAGAGGGAAAGGTAGTGGGGAGCCAGCGTCACGGATGCCTCTGCTGAGTCCAGGGTCGTCAGGTTCATGTGTGCCATAACTGTTGGAAGGGTGGCCAGGGTCACAGGTATCTCTGCAGCTGGAGGGATCAGGTCACAGGCCTTGCTGCTGTGGCTGCCTGGTTCCCTGTGGCTGTGGGTGCAGCAATGGCTAGGAGGCTGGAGTTGTCTGGGGGACCTCTCCTGCTGCTACTAGGTTCTTTGGGGCTGTAGGCTCAGTCACCACAGCAGGAGAACTAGGGTCGTAGGCATCACCTCTGTTGTTCCCCTTGTTCTGCCTCCTCTATGTGTTCCAGTCCACCCACCTTTAGATGTACAGATGTGTGGAATTCTCTGACACCCTGGTGTGTTGGACTGAGAAACCTTCATTGAGTTATGGAAGTTTTATTGGTTTTATCAATAGATTGGAAGTGAGATACAAAGAGCATTTCATGCTGCTATGATGCTGATGTAACTGTTCATTTTTAATTTAAATTTTATATTTTATTTAACTAAATATATCCAAAATGTTATCTTTTCAACATAAAATTAATGTAAAATTTATTAAGATGATTCCGTTTTATAAAGATACATTTCACATGCTGTAAACTTACCATTCTAATATATACATTTTAGTAGTTTTTAATATATTCACAGAGTTGTGTAATCACTAACCCTATCTAATTCTAGAACATTTTCATCTTTCTAAAAAGAAACTCCGTACCCATTAGCAATTATTCCCCACTTTTCTTTTTCCACCAGAAATTTCCTTCCAGAAATTACTAATCTAATTTCTGTGTACATAGATTTCCTATTCTAGACATTTCAAATAAATAGAATCATATATTATGTGATATTTTGCATCTGGCTTCTTCCACTTAGCATAGTATATTCAAGATTCACCCATATTGCAGCATACGTCAGTACTTCATTCCTTTTTGTGGCTGAATAATTTATATTGTATGGATATACCATATTTTGCTTATCCATTTATCAGTTGATGAACATTTAGTTTGTTTCCAATTTGGCAATTATGAATAATGCTGCTATGAACATTTGTGTGCAAGTTTTTTACCTGGAAATATGTTTTAAATTATCTGGGATATACCTAAGAGTGGAATTACTGGGTATGTTAAGCAGAATAATGGCCCTCTAAAGTTGTTAGGATACATGGCTAAGGAAATTAAAATTGTAGATGGACTTAAGGTTGCCAATTAGGTGACCTTAAAATAGGGAGCTTATCCTGAATTATCTAAGTGGGCCCACAGGTAATTACAAGGATATATAAATGTGGAAGAAAGAGGCAGAATAGAAGGTCCAGAGAAAAATATGTGATACCAAAAGAAGGATTAAAATAATGCTACGCTGCTGGTTTTCATGATGTAGGAAGGAAGGCACAAGCTAAGAAATGCTGGATGCCTCTAGAAGCTGGAAAAGGAAAGAAAGTATCTCCTATGGCCTCCAGAAAGGAAAACAGCTCTGCCAGCACATTGATTTCAGTCCAGTGAGATGTGTATCTGATTTGTGAAATAGGGAAAAATGAGATAATGTTTTCTTATTGTGCTAAAATATATATAAATTATACCAATTTTAAACATTTTAAAGTATAGAATTCAGTGGTATTAAATACATTCACAGTGTTGTACAGCCATCACCAATATCTAGTTACAGAATTTTTTGTTATGGCAAAAAGAAACTCTATATTCATTAACAGTCACTCCCAATTTACCTTTTCACCCAGTCCCTGGAAACCACTAATCTGCTTTTTGTCTTTATGAATTGCTAATTCTAGATATTTTACGTAACTACAAACATATGTGGCTTTTGTGTCTAGTTTCTTTCACTTAGCATAGTAGTTTCAAAGTTCATACAAGTTGTACCATGTATCAATACATTATTCCTTTTAATGGCTGAATAGTATTCCATTGTACAGATATCCCACATTGTGTCTCTCTGTTCAACAGCTGATGGACATTTGAGCTGTTTTCACCTTTTGGTTATTGTGAATAGTGCTGCTATGAACATTCCTCTACAAGTTTTTTATTTGAAAACCTGTTTTCAGTTCTTTTGGGTATATACCTATGAGTAGATTTGCTGGGTTGTAAAATAATCCTATGTTTAACTATGGTTGACCCTTAAACAATGTGGGGGTTAGGGGTACTGACCCTACACAAAGTTGAAAATCCATATATAACTTATAGTTGGACCTCCATATACACAATTCCTCCATATTTGTGGTTCCTCTATATACATGACTCTGCATTTGCCAATTCATCCAACTGCAGATCATGTAGTACTATAGTATTTACTACTGAAAAAAGCCCATATATAAATGCACTCGTGCAGTTGAAACTCATATTGTTTAAGAATCAACTCTAATCAAAGAAATGCCAAAGTACTTTCCACAGTGGCTGCACTATTTTATATTCCCACCAGCAGTGTATGAGGGTTCCCATTCCACACACCTCACCAACACATAATTTTCTTTTTTATTAATTATGGTCATCCTGTTAGCTGTGAAGTGGTATCTAATTGTGGTTTTGATTTGCATTTTCCTCATGACAAATAATATTGAGTATCTTTTCATGTGTTCATTGGTCACTTGTATATCATGTTTGGAGAAATATCTATTCAAGTCCTTTGTACATTTTTTATATAAATTTTAAAGGTTACTTTCCACTTACAGTTATTACAAAATATTGGCTATATTCACCGTGTTGTACAATACATCCTTGCGTCTCTCTTACACCCCATAGTTTGTACTTCCCACTCCTTCACCTCTATATTTCCCCTTCCCCCTCCCCACCGGTAACCACTAGCTTATTCTCTATATATGCAAGTCTGCTTCTTTTTTGTTATATTCACTAGTTTGTTGTATTTTTTAGGTTACACATCTAAGTGACATCATATAGTATTTGCCTTTGTCTGAATAATACCACTTAGCATAATGCCCTCCAAGTCCATCCATATTGCTGCAAAGAACAAAATTTCATTCTTTTTTATGGCTGAATAGTATTCCATTGTGTATATATATATATATATATATATATATATATATATATATATACCACATCTTCTTTATCCATTCATCTGTTGATGGACACATAGGTTGTTTCCATATCTTGGCAATTGTAAATAATGCAGCTATGAACATTGTGGTGTATGTATCTTTTTGAATTAATGTGTTTGGTTTTTTCAGATATATACTCAGGAGTGGAATTGCTGGGTCACATTATAGTTCTATTTCTAGTTTTTTGAGAAATCTCCATACTGTTTTCCATAATGGCTGCACCAATTTACATTTCCATCTACAGTGTAAGAAGGTTCCCTTTTCTTTGCATCCTTGCCAACACTTGTTATGTGTGTTCTTTTTGATGATAGCCATTCTGACAGGTGTGTGGTGATACAGCACTGTGGTTTTGATTTGCATTTCCCTGATTAGTGATGTTGAGCATCTTTTCATATGCCTGTTGGATTAAAGAACTAAATGTAAGACAGGATACTATAAAACTCCTTGAGGAAAACATAGGCAGAAGACTCTTTGACATAAATTGCAACAATATTTTTTTTTGGATCTGTCTCCTAAAGCAAAGGAAATAAAAGCAAAAATAAATGAATGGGACCTAATTAAACTTAAAAGCTTTCACACAGCAAAGGAAACTATCCACATAATGAAAAGACAACCTAATAAATGGGAGAAGATATTTGCAAATGATATGACCAATAAGGGATTAATATCCAACATATATAAACAGCTCATACAACTCAACATCAAAAAAACCCCAAAACAACCTGATTTAAAAATAGGCAGAGGAGGTCGGCGGGAAGATGGCGGAAGAGTAAGACGTGGAGATCGCCTTCCTCCTCACGGATACACCAGAAATACATCTACACGTGGAACAACTCCTACTGAACACCTACTGAAGGCTGGCAGAAGACCTCAGAGCTCCTAAAAGGCAAGAAACTCCCCACGTACCTGGGTAGGGCAAAAGAAAAAAGAAAAAACAGAGACAAAAGAATAAGGACGGCACCTGCACCAGTGGGAGGGAGCTGTGAAGGAGGAAAAGTTTCCACACACTAGGAAGCCCCTCCGCGGGCGGAGACTGCGGGAGGCGGAGTGGGGAGCTTCGGGACCGCGGAGTGGTGCACAGCGACGGGTGTGGAGGACAAAGCGGGGAGATTCCTGCACAGACGATCGGTGCCGACCGGCACTCACCAACCCGAGAGGCTTGTCTGCTCACCCGCCGGGGCGGGCGGGGCTGCGAGCTGAGGCTCGGGTTTCGGTTTTGGACGGAGCGCAGGGAGAGGACTGGGGTTGGTGGCTTGAGCATAGCCTGAAGGGGTTGGTGCGCCACGACTAGCCGGGAGGGAGTTCGGGAAAAGCCTGCACCGGCCGAAGAGGCAAGAGACTTTTTCTTCCCTCTTTGTTTCCTGGTGCGCGAGGAGAGGGGTTTAAGAGCGCTGCTTAAAGGAACTCCAGAGACGGGCGCGAGCCGCGGCTAAAAGCGCGAACCCCAGAGACGGGCACGAGCCGCGGCTGAGGGCACGAGCCCCCGAGACGGGCGCGAGCCGTGGCGGGAAGCGCGAGCCCCAGAGACGGGCGCGAGCCGCGGCTGAAGCCGCGGACCCCAGAGACGGGCGGGAGACGCTGGGGCTGCTGCTGCCGCCACCAGGGGGGCTGTGTGCGAGCACAGGTCACTCTCCGCGCCCCTCTTCCGCGGAGCCTGTGCAGGCCGCCACTGCCGGGTTCCCGGGATCTGGGGACAGCTTCCCCGGGAGTACGCACGGCGGGTCTCAGGCTGGTGCAGCGTCACGCCGGCCTCTGCCGCAGCGTCACGCCGCCTCTGCCGCCGCAGGCCCGCCCCGCACGCAGTGCCCCTCCTTCCCCCATCCCCCAACCCCCGGCCTGAGTGAGCCGGAGCTCCCGAATCAGCGGCTCCTTTAACCCCGTCCTGTCTGAGCAAAAAAACAGACGCCCTCCAGCGATCTGCGCGCAGGGGCAGGGCCGGGTACAAAGCTGAGCTCCTGTGAGCTGTGAGAGCAGGGAGGAGAGGGGGAGGTCTCTCCCGGCAGCCGCGGAGGCGGCGGATTGAAACTCCACAATCAACTTGATGTGCCCTGCATTGTGGAATACCTGAATAGACAGGGAGTGAGCCCAAATTGAAGAGGGGGAATTTAGGAGCGAGATCGGTGATTTTTTTCCCTTTTCCTCTTTTTGTGAATGTGTGCATGTATGCTTCTGTGTGAGATCTTGTCTGTATAGTCTTGTTTCCACCATTTGTCCTAGGGCTCTATCCGTCCATGGTTTTTTTTTTTTTAAAAAAAAAAAAATTTTTTTTTAATAACTAATTTTAATTGTAATAACTTTATTGAACTTTACCTTCGTTCTTTCTTTCTTTCTTTCTTTCCCTCCTTCTCTCCTTTAGACAGCGAATCACCCCAGGTTGAGGGGGTGGTCTCTGGGAGCAGGATTTATGATTTTTCCCCCTTTGCCTCTCTTTGTGAACGTGTATGTGTATGCTTCTGTGTAAGATTTTCTCTGTATAGCTTTGCTCCCAACAGTTGTCCTAGGGCTCTATCCGTCCATGGTTTTTTTAAAAAAAAAATTTTTTTTTCTTAATAATTAATTTTAATTGTAATAACTTTATTGTACTTTACCTTCGTTCTTTCTTTCTTTCTTTCCTTCCTTCCTTCCCTCCTTTAGACAACAAATCACCCCAAATTGAGGAGGTGGTCTCTGGGAGCAGGATTTATGATTTTTCCCCCTTTGCCTCTCTTTGTGAACGTGTATGTGTATGCTTCTGTGTAAGATTTTCTCTGTATAGCTTTGCTCCCAACAGTTGTCCTAGGGCTCTATCCTTCCATGGTTTTTTAAAAAAAAAAAAAAAAAAATTTTTTTTTCTTTCTTAATAATTAATTTTAATTGCAATAACTTTATTGTACTTTACCTTTGTTCTTTCTTTCTTTCTTTCCTTCCTTCCTTCCCTCCTTTAGACAGCAAATCACCCCAGGTTGAGGAGGTGGTCTCTGGGAGCAGGATTTAGGATTTTTCCCCCTTTGCCTCTCTTTGTGAACGTGTATGTGTATGCTTCTGTGTAAGATTTTCTCTGTATAGCTTTGCTTCCAACATTTGTCCTAGGGCTCTATCCGTCCATGGTTTTTTTTAAAAAAAAAAATTTTTTTTTTCTTAATAATTAATTTTAATTGTAATAACTTTATTGTACTTTACCTTCGTTCTTTCTTTCTTTCCTTCCTTCCTTCCCTCCTTTAGACAGCGAATCACCCCAGGTTGAGGAGGTGGTCTCTGGGAGCAGGATTTATGATTTTTCCCCGTTTGCCTCTCTTTGTGAACACGTATGTGTATGCGTCTGTGTAAGATTTTCTCTGTATAGCTTTGTTTCCAACATTTGTCCTAGGGTTCTATCTGTTCTTTTTTTTTTTTTTTTTTTTCTTTTCTTTCTTTCTAAATATTTTTTAGTACAATAACTATATTATACTTTATTTTATTTTTACTGTATCTTCTTTCTTTCTGTCTTTTTTCCTTCTTTCCCTCCTTCCTTCCTCCCTTCCTCCCTCCCTCCCTCCCTCCTTTCTTTCCTTCTTTGCTTCTTTCTTCCTTCCTTCCTTTCCTCCTTTCCTTCTTTCTTTCCTCAAACTTCTACTAATTCTCTCTACATTTTCTCCTTCTTTCCCTCCTACCTTCCTTCCTTCCTCCCTCCCTCCCTCCTTTCTTTCCTTCTTTGCTTCTTTCTTCCTTCCTTCCTTTCCTCCTTTCCTTCTCTCTTTCCTCAAACTTCTACTAATTCTCTCTACATTTTCTCCTTCTTTCCCTCCTTCTTTCCTTCCTTCCTCCCTCCCTCCCTCCCTCCCTCCTTTCTTTCCTTCTTTGCTTCTTTCTTCCTTCCTTCCTTTCCTCCTTTCCCTCTTTCTTTCCTCAAACTTCTACTAATTCTCTCTACATTTTCTCCTTCTTTCCCTCCTTCCTTCCTTCCTTCCTCCCTCCCTCCCTCCTTTCTTTCCTTCTTTGCTTCTTTCTTCCTTCCTTCCTTTCCTCCTTTCCTTCTTTCTTTCCTCATACTTCTAATAATTCTCTCTACTTTTCCTCCCTTTTATTCTGAGCCGTGTGGATGAAAGGCTCTTGGTGCTCCAGCCCAGGAGGCAGGGCTCTGCCTCTGAGGTAGGAGAGCCAACTTCAGGACACTGATCAACAAGAGACCTCCCAGCTCCACATAATATTAAACGGTGGAAATCTCCCAGAGACCTCCATCTTAACACCAGCACCCAGCTTCACTCAACGACCAGCAAGCCACAGTGCTGGACAACCTATGCCAAACAACTAGCAAAACAGGAACACAACCCCACCCATTAGCAGAGAGGCTGCCTAAAATCATAACAAGGCCACAGACACCCCAAAACACACCACCAGACGTGAACCTGCCCACTAGAGAGACAAGATCCAGCCTCATCCAGCACAACACAGGCACTAGTCCCCTCCACCAGGAAGCCTACACAACCCGCTGAAACAACCTTAGCCACTGGAGACAGACATCGAAAACAATGGGAACTACGAAAGTGCAGCCTGCAAAAAGGAGACCCCAAACACAGTAAGATAAGCAAAATGAGAAGACAGAAAAACACACAGCAGATGAAGGAGCAAGATAAAAACCCACCAGACCTAACAAATGAAGAGGAAATAGGCAATCTACCTGAAAAAGAATTCAGAATAATGATAGTAAGGATGATCCGAAATCTTGGAAGTAGAATGGACAAAATGCAAGAAACAGTTAACAAGGACCTAGAAGACATAAAGATGAAACAAGCAACGATGAACAACGCAATAAATGAAATTAAAAGTACTCTAGATAGGATCAATAGCAGAATAACTGAGGCAGAAGAACGGATAAGTGACCTGGAAGATAAAGTAGTGGAAATAACTACTGCAGAGCAGAATAAAGAAAAAAGAATGAAAAGAACTGAGGACAGTCTCAGAGAGCTCTGGGACAACATTAAACGCACCAACATTCGAATTATAGGGGTTCCAGAAGAAGAAGAAGAAAGAAAGGGACTGAGAAAATATTTGAAGAGATTATAGTTGAAAACTTCCCTAATATGGGAAAGGAAATAGTTAATCAAGTCCAGGAAGCACAGAGAGTCCCATACAGGATAAATACAAGGAGAAATACGCCAAGACACATATTAATCAAACTATCAAAAATTAAATACAAAGAAAGCATATTAAAAGCAGCAAGGGAAAAACAACAAATAACACACAAGGGAATCCCCATAAGGTTAACAGCTGATCTCTCAGCAGAAACCCTACAAGCCAGAAGGGAGTGGCAGGACATACTGAAAGTGATGAAGGAGAAAAGCCTGCAACCAAGACTACTCTACCCAGCAAGGATCTCATTCAGATTTGATGGAGAAATTAAAACCTTTACAGACAAGCAAAAGCTGAGAGAGTTCAGCACCACCAAACCAGCTTTACAACAAATGCTAAAGGAACTCCTCTAGATAAGAAATGCAAAAGAAGGAAACGACCTATAATAATGAACCCAAAACAATATAGAAAATGGGAATAGGAACATACATATCGATAATTACCTTAAATGTAAATGGACTAAATGCTCCCACCAAAAGACACAGATTGGCTGAATGGATACAAAAACAAGACCCTTATATATGCTGTCTACAAGAGACGCACCTCAGACCGAGAGACACATACAGACTGAAAGTAAGGGGATGGAAAAAGATATTCCATGCAAATGGAAACCAAAAGAAAGCTGGAGTAGCAATTCTCATATCAGACAAAATAGACTTTAAAATAAGGACCATTAAAAGGGATAAAGAAGGACACTACATAATGATCAAGGGATCGATCCAAGAAGAAGATATAACAATTGTAAATATTTATGCACCCAACATAGGAGCACCTCAATACGTAAGGCAAATACTAACAGCCATAAAAGGGGAAATAGACAGTAACACATTCATAGTAGGGGACTTTAACACCCCACTTTCACCCATGGACAGATCATCCAAAATGAAAATAAATAAGGAAACACAAGCTTTAAATGATACATTAAACAAGATGGACTTAATTGATATTTATAGGACACTGCATCCAAAAACAACAGAATACACATTTTTCTCAAGTGCTCATGGAACATTCTCCAGGATAGATCATATCTTGGGTCACAAATCAAGCCTTGGTAAATTTAAGAAAATTGAAATTGTATCAAGTATCTTTTCTGACCACAACGCCATGAGACTAGATATCAATTACAGGAAAAGATCTGTAAAATATACAAGCACATGGAGGCTAAACAATACACTACTTAATAATGAAGTGATCACTGAAGAAATCAAAGAGGAAATAAAAAAATACCTAGAAACAAATGACAATGGAGACACAACGACCCAAAACCTATGGGATGCAGCAAAAGCAGTTCTAAGGGGGAAGTTTATAGCAATACAAGCCCACCTTAAGAAGCAGGAAACATCTCGAATAAACAACCTAACCTTGCACCTCAAGCAATTAGAGAAAGAAGAACAAAAAAGCCCCAAAGCTAGCAGAAGGAAAGAAATCATAAAAATCAGATCAGAAATAAATGAAAAAGAAATGAAGGAAACGATAGCAAAGATCAATAAAACTAAAAGCTGGTTCTTTGAGAAGATAAACAAAATAGATAAACCACTAGCCAGACTCATCAAGAAAAAAAGGGAGAAGACTCAAATCAATAGAATTAGAAATGAGAAAGGAGAAATAACAACTGACACTGCAGAAATAAAAAAAATCATGAGAGATTACTACAAGCAACTCTATGCCAATAAAATGGACAATCTGGAAGAAATGGACAAATTCTTAGAAATGCACAACCTGCCAAGACTGAATCAGGAAGAAATAGAAAATATGAACAGACCAATCACAAGCACTGAAATTGAAACTGTGATTAAAAATCTTCCAACAAACAAAAGCCCAGGACCAGATGGCTTCACAGGTGAATTCTATCAAACGTTTAGAGAAGAGCTAACACCTATCCTTCTCGAACTCTTCCAAAATATAGCAGAGGGAGGAACACTCCCAAATTCCTTCTACGAGGCCACCATCACCTTGATACCAAAACCAGACAAGGATGTCACAAAGAAAGAAAACTACAGGCCAATATCACTGATGGACATAGATGCAAAAATCCTCAACAAAATACTAGCAAACAGAATCCAACAGCACATTAAAAGGATCATACACCATGATCAAGTGGGGTTTATTCCAGGAATGCAAGGATTCTTCAATATACGCAAATCTATCAATGTGATAAACCATATTAACAAATTGAAGGAGAAAAACCATATGATCATCTCAATAGATGCAGAGAAAGCTTTTGACAAAATTCAACACCCATTTATGATAAAAACCCTCCAGAAAGTGGGCATAGAGGGAACTTTCCTCAACATAATAAAGGCCATATATGACAAGCCCACAGCAAACATCATCCTCAATGGTGAAAAACTGAAAGCATTTCCACTAAGATCAGGAACAAGACAAGGTTGCCCACTCTCACCACTCTTATTCAACATAGTTTTGGAAGTTTTAGCCACAGCAATCAGAGAAGAAAAGGAAATAAAAGGAATCCACATCGGAAAAGAAGAAGTAAAGCTGTCACTGTTTGCAGATGACATGATACTATACATAGAGAATCCTAAAGATGCTACCAGAAAACTACTAGAGCTAATCAATGAATTTGGTAAAGTAGCAGGATACAAAATTAATGCACAGAAATCTCTGGCATTCCTATATACTAATGATGAAAAATCTGAAAGTGAAATCAAGAAAACACTCCCATTTACCATTGCAACAAAAAGAATAAAATATCTAGGAATAAACCTACCTAAGGAGACAAAAGACCTGTATGCAGAAAATTATAAGACACTGATGAAAGAAATTAAAGATGATACAAATAGATGGAGAGATATACCATGTTCTTGGATGGGAAGAATCAACATTGTGAAAATGACTCTACTACCCAAAGCAATCTACAGATTCAATGCAATCCCTATCAAACTACCACTGGCATTTTTCACAGAACTAGAACAAAAAATTTCGCAATTTGTATGGAAACACAAAAGACCCCGAATAGCCAAAGCAATCTTGAGAATGAAAAAAGGAGCTGGAGGAATCAGGCTCCCTGACTTCAGACTATACTACAAAGCAACAGTAATCAAGACAGTATGGTACTGGCACAAAAACAGAAAGATAGATCAGTGGAACAGGATAGAAAGCCCAGAGATAAACCCAGGCACATATGGACACCTTATCTTTGATAAAGGAGGCAGGAATGTACAGTGGAGAAAGGACAGCCTCTTCAATAAATGGTGCTGGGAAAACTGGACAGGTACATGTAAAAGTATGAGATTAGATCACTCCCTAACACCATACACAAAAATAAACTCAAAATGGATTAAAGACCTAAATGTAAGGCCAGAAACTATCAAACTCTTAGAGGAAAACATAGGCAGAACACTCTATGACATATATCACAGCAAGATCCTTTCTGACCCACCTCCTAGAGTAATGGAAATAAAAACAAAAATAAACAAATGGGACCTAATGAAACTTCAAAGCTTTTGCACAGCAAAGGAAACCATAATCAAGACCAAAAGACAACCCTCAGAATGGGAGAAAACATTTGCAAATGAAGCAACTGACAAAGGATTAATCTCCAAAATTTACAAGCAGCTCATGCAGCTCAATAACAAAGAAACAAACAACCCCATCCAAAAATGGGCAGAAGACCTAAACAGACATTTCTCCAAAGAAGATATACAGAATGCCAACAAACACATGAAAGAATGCTCAACATCATTAATCATTAGAGAAATGCAAATCAAAACTACAATGAGATATCATCTCACACCAGTCAGAATGGCCATCATCAAAAAATCTAGAAACAATAAATGCTGGAGAGGGTGTGGAGAAAAGGGGACACTCTTGCACTGCTGGTGGGAATGTGAATTGGTTCAGCCACTATGGAGAACAGTATGGAGGTTCCTTAAAAAACTACAAATAGAATTACCATATGACCCAGCAATCCCACTACTGGGCATATACCCTGAGAAAACCAAAATTCAAAAAGAGTCATGTACCAAAATGTTCATTGCAGCTCTATTTACAATAGCCCGGAGATGGAAAGAACCTAAGCGCCCATCATCGGACGAATGGATAAAGAAGATGTGGCACATATACACAATGGAATATTACTCAGCCTTAAAAAGAAATGAAATTGAGATATTTGTAATGAGATGGATAGACCTAGAGTCTGTCATACAGAGTGAAGTAAGTCAGAAAGACAAAGACAAATACCGTATGCTAACACATATATATGGAATTTAAGGGGAAAAAATGTCATGAAGAACCTAGGGATAAGACAGGAATAGAGGCGCAGACCTACTGGAGAACGGACTTAAGGATATGGGGAGGGGGAAGGGTGAGTTTTGACAGGGCGAGAGAGAGTCATGAACATATACACACTAACAAACGTAGTAAGGTAGATAGCTAGGGGGAAGCAGCCGCAAGGCACAGGTATATTAGCTCGGGGCTTTGGGACAGCCTGGAGGGGTGGGAGTGGGAGAGTGGGAGGGAGGGAGACGCAAGGGGGAAGACACATGGGAGTACATGTATATGTATAGCTGATTCACTTTGTTATAAATCAGAAACTAACACATCATTGTAAAGCAATTATACCCCAATAAAGATGTTAAAAAAAAAATAGGCAGAAAAACTTCATATATTTTTAAACTGGATAGTTTCTTTCTGTTGTTTTTGAGTCGTAAGAGTTTTTTTTTTTTTAGTTTTGATCACTTTATAATTCATACATTTTCAGTAAAAGGCAAAGTTTGACAAATTTCTCTGTTTTTTGTTGTCTTAGGTAGCTAAAATCAAACATCTGCTCTTAATTTCTAAGCAAATTTAATGCTGTGTCTTTCTAGTTAATTTTCTTATTTCCCCTTTCCGTACTTACATACTGTATTACTATTATAGTTTAGAAAATGTGATCTCCTATTTGAGCTAAAACTAAGGACTTTCTTTCCTTCTTTTTTTACATCTTTATTGGAGTATAATTGCTTTACAATGTTGTGTTAGCTTCTGCTGTACAACAAAGTGAATCAGCTATATGTATACATATATCTCCATATCCCCTCCCTCTTAAGCCTCCCTCTCACTCTCCCTATCCCACCCCCTTTTAAGTCCTTAAGGACTTAAAAAAAACTTTTTATTTTATATTGGAGCATAGGTGATTAACAAAGTTGTGTTAGTTTCAGGTGTACAGCAAAGTGTGTCAGTTTCAGGTGTACAGAAAAGTAATTCAGTTATACATATACATGTATCTATTCTTTTTCAAATTCTTTTCCCATTTAGGTTGTTACATAATATTGAGCAGAGTTCCCTGTGCTATACAGTAGGTCCTTGATGGTTATCCTTTTTATTTTTTAATTAATTTTTATTGGAGTATAGTTGCTTTTCAATGTTGTGTTAGTTTCTACTGTACAGCAAAATGAATCAGCTATACATATACATATATCCCCACTGTTTTTGGATTTCCTTCCCATTTAGGTCACTACAGTGCATTAAATAGAGTTCCCTGTGCTATTCAGTATGTTCTCATTAGTTGTCTATTTTATACATAGTATCAATAGTGTATATGTGTCAGTCCCAACCTTCCAATTCCTCCCATCCTCCCCTTTCCCCCTTGGTATCCATACATTCGCTCCCTACGTCTGTGTCTCTATTTCTGCTTTGTAAATAAGATCATCTATAAGATTTTTAAAAATGTAATCTGGATACTAGACCTTTATCAGATACATGATTTACAAATATTTTCTCCCATTCTGTATGTAGTCATTTAACTCTCTTGAGAATGACATGAAGTCCATTTATCTATTCTTGTCTTTTGTTGCTCATACTTTTAGTGTCATATCAAAGAAACCATTGTCAAATACGAAGTCATGAAGATTTATCCCCATGTTTCTTCTAAGAATTTAAAGTTTTAGTTCTAATATTTCAGTCTTTTAAACCACTAAAAACGTTTTTTGTATATGGCATGAGGTAAGTGTCCAAATTTATTGGATTGCATGTGGATATCCAGTTGTTCCAGCAAAATTTTTTTTTTTTTTTTTTTTTTTTTTTAAACATCTTTATTGGGGTATAATTGCTTTACAATGGTGTGTTAGTTTCTGATTCACAACAAAGTGAATCAGCTATACATATACATATGTTCCCATATGTCTTCCCTCTTGCGTCTCCCTCCCTCCCACTCTCCCCTTCCCACCCTTCCAGGCTGTCACAAAGCACCGAGCTAATATCCCTGTGCCTTGCGGCTGCTTCCCCCCAGCTATCTACCTTACTACGTTTGTTAGTGTGTATATGTCCATGACTCTCTCTCGCCCTGTCAAAACTCACCCTTCCCCCTCCCCATATCCTTAAGTCCGTTCTCCAGTAGGTCTGCGTCTTTATTCCTATCTTACCCCTAGGTTCTTCATGACATTTTTTTCCCTTAAATTCCATATATATGTGTTAGCATACGGTATTTGTCTTTTTCTTTCTGACTTACTTCACTCTGTATGACAGATTCTAGGTCTATCCATCTCATTACAAATAGCTCAATTTCATTTCTTTTTAAGGCTGAGTAATATTCCATTGTGTATATGTGCCACATCTTCTTTATCCATTCATCCGATGATGGGCGCTTAGGTTGTTTCCATGTCCTGGCTATTGTAAATAGAGCTGCAATGAACATTTTGGTACATGACTCTCTTTGAATTTTGGTTTTCTCAGGGTATATGCCAAGTAGTGGGATTGCTGGGTCATATGGTAATTCTATTTGTAGTTTTTTAAGGAACCTCCATACTGTTCTCCACAGTGGCTGAACCAATTCACATTCCCACCAGCAGTGCAAGAGTGTCCCCTTTTCTCCACACCCTCTCCAGCATTTATTGTTTCTTGATTTTTTGATGATGGCCATTCTGACTGGTGTGAGATGATATCTCATTGTAGTTTTGATTTGCATTTCTCTAATGATTAATGATGTTGAGCATTCTTTCATGTGTTTGTTGGCATTCTGTATATCTTCTTTGGAGAAATGTCTATTTAGGTCTTCTGCCCATTTTTGGATGGGGTTGTTTGTATTTTTGTTATTGAGCTGCATGAGCTGCTTGTAAATTTTGGAGATTAATCCTTTGTCAGTTGCTTCATTTGCAAATGTTTTCTCCCATTCTGAGGGTTGTCTTTTGGTCTTGGTTATGGTTTCCTTTGCTGTGCAAAAGCTTTGAAGTTTCATTAGGTCCCATTTGTTTATTTTTGTTTTTATTTCCATTACTCTAGGAGGTGGGTCAGAAAGGATCTTGCTGTGATTTATGTCATAGAGTGTTCTTCCTATGTTTTCTTCTAAGAGTTTGATAGTTTCTGGCCTTACATTTAGGTCTTTAATCCATTTTGAGCTTATTTTTGTGTATGGTGTTAGGGAGTGATCTAATCTCATACTTTTACATGTACCTGTCCAGTTTTCCCAGCACCATTTATTGAAGAGGCTGTCCTTTCTCCACTGTACATTCCTGCCTCCTTTATCAAAGATAAGGTGTCCATATGTGCGTGGGTTTATCTCTGGGCTTTCTATCCTGTTCCACTGATCTATCTTTCTGTTTTTGTGCCAGTACCATACTGTCTTGATTACTGTTGCTTTGTAATATAGTCTGAAGTCAGGGAGCCTTATTCCTCCAGCTCCTTTTTTCGTTCTAAAGATTGCTTTGGCTATTCGGGGTCTTTTGTGTTTCCATACAAATTGCAAAATTTTTTGTTCTAGTTCTGTGAAAAATGCCAGTGGTAGTTTGATAGGGATTGCATTGAATCTGTAGATTGCTTTGGGTAGTAGAGTCATTTTCACAATGTTGATTCTTCCCATCCAAGAACATGGTATATCTCTCCATCTATTTGTATCATCTTTAATTTCTTTCATCAGTGTCTTATAATTTTCTGCATACAGGTCTTTCGTATCCTTAGGTAGGTTTATTCCTAGATATTTTATTCTTTTTGTTGCAATGGTAAATGGGAGTGTTTTCTTGATTTCACTTTCAGATTTTTCATCATTAGTATATAGGAATGCCAGAGATTTCTGTGCATTAATTTTGTATCCTGCTACTTTACCAAATTCATTGATTAGCTCTAGTAGTTTTCTGGTAGCATCTTTAGGATTCTCTATGTATAGTATCATGTCATCTGCAAACAGTGACAGCTTTACTTCTTCTTTTCCAATTTGGATTCCTTTTATTTCCTTTTCTTCTCTGATTGCTGTGGCTAAAACTTCCAAAACTATGTTGAATAAGAGTGGTGAGAGTGGGCAACCTTGTCTTGTTCCTGATTTTAGTGGAAATGCTTTCAGTTTTTCACCATTGAGGATGATGTTTGCTGTGGGCTTGTCATATATGGCTTTTATTATGTTTAGGAAAGTTCCCTCTATGCCTACTTTCTGGAGGGTTTTTATCATAAATGGGTGTTGAATTTTGTCGAAAGCTTTCTCTGCATCTATTGAGATGATCATATGGTTTTTCTCCTTCAATTTGTTAATATAGTTTATCACATTGATAGATTTGCGTATATTGAAGAATCCTTGCATTCCTGGAATAAACCCCACTTGATCATGGTGTATGACCCTTTTAATGTGCTGTTGGATTCTGTTTGCTAGTATTTTGTTGAGGATTTTTGCATCTATGTTCATCAGTGATATTGGCCTGTAGTTTTCTTTCTTTGTGACATCCTTGTCTGGATTTGGTATCAAGGTGATGGTGGCTTCGTAGAAGGAATTTGGGAGTGTTCCTCCCTCTGCTATATTTTGGAAGAGTTTGAGAAGGATAGGTGTTAGCTCTTCTCTAAACGTTTGATAGAATTCACCTGTGAAGCCATCTGGTCCTGGGCTTTTGTTTGTTGGAAGGTTTTTAATCACAGTTTCAATTTCAGTGCTTGTGATTGGTCTGTTAATATTTTCTATTTCTTCCTGATTCAGTCTTGGCAGGTTGTGCATTTCTAAAAATTTGTCCATTTCTTCCAGATTGTCCATTTTATTGGCATAGAGTTGCTTGTAGTAATCTCTCATGATTTTTTTTATTTCTGCAGTGTCAGTTGTTACTTCTCCTTTTTCATTTCTAATTCTATTGATTTGAGTCTTCTCCCTTTTTTTCTTGATGAGTCTGGCTAGTGGTTTATCTATTTTGTTTATCTTCTCAAAGAACCAGCTTTTAGTTTTATTGATCTTTGCTATTGTTTCCTTCATTTCTTTTTCATTTATTTCTGATCTGATTTTTATGATTTCTTTCCTTCTGCTAGCTTTGGGGTTTTTTTGTTCTTCTTTCTCTAATTGCTTGAGGTGCAAGGTTAGGTTGTTTATTCGAGATGTTTCCTGCTTCTTAAGGTGGGCTTGTATTGCTATAAACTTCCCCCTTAGAACTGCTTTTGCTGCATCCCATAGGTTTTGGGTCGTTGTGTCTCCATTGTCATTTGTTTCTAGGTATTTTTTATTTCCTCTTTGATTTCTTCAGTGATCACTTCATTATTAAGTAGTGTATTGTTTAGCCTCCATGTGTTTGTATTTTTTACGGATCTTTTCCTGTAATTGATATCTAGTCTCATGGCGTTGTGGTCAGAAAAGATACTTGATACAATTTCAGTTTTCTTAAATTTACCAAGGCTTGATTTGTGACCCAAGATATGATCTATCCTGGAGAATGTTCCATGAGCACTTGAGAAAAATGTGTATTCTGTTGTTTTTGGATGGAGTGTCCTATAAATATCAATTAAGTCCATCTTGTTTAATGTATCATTTAAAGCTTGTGTTTCCTTATTTATTTTCATTTTGGATGATCTGTCCATGGGTGAAAGTGGGGTGTTAAAGTCCCCTACTATGAATGTGTTACTGTTGATCTCCCCTTTTATGGTTGTTAGTATTTGCCTTATGTATTGAGGTGCTCCTATGTTGGGTGCATAAATATTTACAATTGTTATATCTTCTTCTTGGATCGATCCCTTGATCATTATGTAGTGTCCTTCTTTGTCCCTTTTAATAGTCCTTATTTTAAAGTCTATTTTGTCTGATATGAGAATTGCTACTCCAGCTTTCTTTTGGTTTCCATTTGCATGGAATATCTTTTTCCATCCCCTTACTTTCAGTCTGTATGTGTCTCTAGTTCTGAAGTGGGTCTCTTGTAGACAGCATATATAAGGGTCTTGTTTTTGTATCCATTCAGCCAATCTGTGTCTTTTGGTGGGAGCATTTAGTCCATTTACATTTAAGGTAATTATCGATATGTATGTTCCTATTTCCATTTTATATATTGTTTTGGGTTCGCTACTATAGGTCATTTCCTTCTCTTGTGTTTCGTGTCTAGAGAAGTTCCTTTAGCATTTGTTGTAAAGCTGGTTTGGTGGTGCTGAACTCTCTCAGCTTTTGCTTGTCTGTAAAGGTTTTAATTTCTCCATCAAATGTGAATGAGATCCTTGCTGGGTAGAGTAGTCTTGGTTTCAGGCTATTCTCCTTCATCACTTTCAGTATGTCCTGCCACTCCCTTCTGGCTTGTAGGGTTTCTGCTGAGAGGTCCGCTGTTAACCTTATGGGGATTCCCTTGTGTGTTATTTGTTGTTTTTCCCTTGCTGCTTTTAATATGCTTTCTTTGTATTTAATTTTTGACAGTTTGATTAATATGTGTCTTGGCGTGTTTCTCCTTGTATTTATCCTGTATGGGACCCTCTGTGCTTCCTGGACTTGATTAACTATTTCCTTTCCCATATTAGGGAAGTTTTCAACTATAATCTCTTCAAATATTTTCTCAGTCCCTTTCTTTCTTTCTTCTTCTTCTGGAACCCCTATAATTCGAATGTTGGTGCGTTTCATGTTGTCCCAGAGGTCTCTGAGACTGTCCTCAGTTCTTTTCATTCTTTTTTCTTTATTCTGCTCTGCAGTAGTTATTTCCACTACTTTATCTTCCAGGTCACTTATCCGTTCTTCTGCCTCAGTTATTCTGCTATTGATCCTATCTAGAGTGATTTTAATTTCATTTATTGCATTGTTCATCGTTGCTTGTTTCATCTTTAGTTCTTGTAGGTCCTTGTTAACTGTTTCTTGCATTTTGTCCATTCTACTTCCAAGATTTCGGATCATCCTTACTATCATTATTCTGAATTCTTTTTCAGGTAGATTGCCTATTTCCTCTTCATTTGTTAGGTCTGGTGGGTTTTTATCTTGCTCCTTCATCTGCTGTGTGTTTTTCTGTCTTCTCATTTTGCTTATCTTATTGTGTTTGGGGTCTCCTTTTTGCAGGCTGCACTTTCGTAGTTCCCGTTGTTTTTGATGTCTGTCTCCAGTGGCTAAGGTTGTTTCAGTGGGTTGTGTAGGCTTCCTGGTGGAGGGGACTAGTGCCTGTGTTGTGCTGGATGAGGCTGGATCTTGTCTCTCTAGTGGGCAGGTTCACGTCTGGTGGTGTGTTTTGGGGTGTCTGTGGCCTTATTATGATTTTAGGCAGCCTCTCTGCTAATGGGTGGGGTTGTGTTCCTGTTTTGCTAGTTGTTTGGCATAGGTTGTCCAGCACTGTGGCTTGCTGGTCGTTGAGTGAAGCTGGGTGCTGGTGTTAAGATGGAGGTCTCTGGGAGATTTCCGCTGTTTAATATTATGTGGAGCTGGGAGGTCTCTTGTTGACCAGTGACCTGAAGTTGGCTCTCCTACCTCAGAGGCAGAGCCCTGACTCCTGGCTGGAGCACCAAGAGCCTTTCATCCACACGGCTCAGAATAAAAGGGAGAAAAAGTAGAGAGAATTAGTAGAAGTATGAGGAAAGAAAGAAGGAAAGGAGGAAAGGAAGGAAGGAAGAAAGAAGCAAAGAAGGAAAGAAAGGGAGGGAGGGAGGGAGGGAGGAAGGAAGGAAGGAGGGAAAGAAGGAAAAAAAGACAGAAAGAAAGATGATACAGTAAAAATAAAATAAAGTATAATATAGTTATTGAATTAAAAAATATTTAGAAAAAAAAAAAAGGGACGGATAGAACCTTAGGACAAATGTTGGAAGCAAAGCTATACAGAGAAAATCTTACACAGAAGCATACACATACACCTTCACAAAAAGAGGTAAAGGGGGAAAAATCATAAATCCTGCTCCCTGAGACCACCTCCTCAATTTGGGGTGATTCATTGTCTAAAGGAGGGAGGGAAGGAAGGAAAGAAAGAAAGAACGAAGGTAAAGTATAATAAAGTTATTACAATTAAACTTAATTATTAAGAAAAAGAATTTTTAAAAAAAGTCATGGACGGATAGAGCCCTAGGACAAATGGTGGAAGCTAGAGTATACAGACTAGATGTCACACAGGAGCATACACGTACACCTTCACAAAAAGAGGAAAAGGGAAAAAATCATAGATTTCGCTCCTAAATTCCACCTCTTCAATTTGGGATCATTCCTTGTCTATTCAGGTATTCCACAGATGCAGGGTATATCAAGTTGATTGTGGAGCTTTAATCCGCTGCTTCTGTGGCTGCTGGGAGAGATTTCCCTTTCTCTTCTTTGTTTTCACAGCTCACAGGAGCTCAGCTTTGGATTTGGCCCTGCCTCTGCGTGTAGGTCGCTGGAGGGCGTCTGTTTTTTCGCTCAGCCAGGACGGGGTTAAAGGAGCCGCTGATTCGGGGCCTCCGGCTCACTCAGGCCGGGGGTTGGGGGATGGGGGTAGGAGGGGCACTACGTGCGGGGCGGGCCTGCAGCTGCAGAGGCAGCGTGACGTTGCGGCAGAGGCCGGCGTGACGTTGCACCAGCCTGAGACCCGCCGTGCGTACTCCCGGGGAAGTTGTCCCTGGATCCCGGGAACCTGGCAGTGGCGGGCTGCACAGGCTCCGCGGAAGAGGGGTGTGGAGAGTGACCTGTGCTCGCACACAGGCCCCTTGGTGGCGGCAGCAGCAGCCTTAGCGTCTCCCGCCCGTCTCTGGGGTCCGCGGTTTTAGCCGCGGCTCGCGCCCGTCTCTGGGGTTTGCGCTTTCAGCCGCGGCTTGCGCCCGTCTCGGGGGCTCGCGCCCTCAGCCGCGGCTCGCGCCCGTCTCTGGGGTTTGCGCTTTCAGCCGCGGCTCGCGCCCGTCTCGGGGGCTCGCGCCCTCAGCCGCGGCTCGCGCCCGTCTCTGGAGTTCCTTTAAGCAGCGCTCTTAAACCCCTCTCCTCGCGCACCAGGAGACAAAGAGGGAAGAAAATGTCTCTTGCCTCTTCGGCCGGTGCAGGCTTTTCCCCGAACTCCCTCCCGGCTAGTCGTGGTGCACTAACCCCTTCAGGCTATGTTCAAGCCGCCAACCCCAGTCTTCTCCCTGAGCTCCGTCCAAAACCAAAACCCGAGCCTCAGCTCGCAGCCCCGCCCGCCCCGGTGGGTGAGCAGCAAGCCTCTCGGGTTGGTGAGTGCTGGTCGGCACCGATCGTCTGTGCAGGAATCTCCCCGCTTTGCCCTCCGCACCCGTCGCTGTGCACTACTCCGCGGTCCCGAAACAACCCCCTCTGCCTCCCGCAGTCTCCGCCCGCGGAGGGGCTTCCTAGTGTGTGGAAACTTTTCCTCCTTCACAGCTCCCTCCCACTGGTGCAGGTGCCGTCCTTATTCTTTTGTCTCTGTTTTTTCTTTTGCCCTACCCAGTTACGTGGGGAGTTTCTTGCCTTTTGGGAGGTCTGAGGTCTTCTGCCAGCCTTCAGTAGGAGTTCTGTAGGAGTTGTTCCACGTGTGGATGTATTTCTGGTGTATCCGTGGGGAGGAAGGCGATCTCCGCGTCTTACTCTTCCGCCATCTTCAAGGTCCCCCCAGCACAATTTTTGAAGAGGCTATTATTCCTCATTGAATGGTCCTGACATCTTTTTCAAAAACCAATTGACAACAGATATTTACTTGTTGACTCTCAATTCTATTCCATAGATCTATATGGCTACCCTTATACTAGCATGACACTTTTTATTATTGTAACTTTATAGTAAGTTTTTAATCAAAATGTATGAATCCTCCAAATTTGTTCTTTCTTTTCAAGACTGTTTTGGCCATTCAGGGCCCCTTGCATTCCTATATAAATATTAGGATTGTTTTTTTTTTCATGTCTGCAAAAGTGTTGTTGGTATTTTCTAGCAACTGCGCTGAATCTGTAGATCACATTCAGCAGTATTATTATCTTAAAAATATTAGCTTCCAATCCATGAATATGGAATGTCTTTCCATTTATTTAGGACTTTTAAAATTTCTTTCAGCACATTTTGTACTTTCAGTGTTTATGTCTTATACTTCCTTAGTTAAACTTATCCCTAGGCATGCTATTATTTTTAATGTTACTTTAAATAGAATTGCTATACTAATTTCATTTTTGGGTTGTTGATTGCCAATACATGAAAATGCAACTGATTTTTTTGTTTGATGATTTTGTATCTTGCAACTTTGCTTGAATTTTTTATTAGCTCTAGTAGACTTTTGTGGTAAATCTTTAGGATTTTTATATATACAATCATGTCATCTATGACTAGAGATAGTTTTAAGGCTTCCTTTTAAAATTATATACCATTTATTTCTTTTTCTTGCCTAATTGTTCTCTCTAGAACTTTAGTACAATGTTGAATATATGGGATGAAAATGAGCATCCTTTTCTTGATCCTGATCCTAAGGGTAGGATTTTAGTCTTTCACGATTGAGTATGACGTTACCTGTGGATTTTTCATAAAGCCCTTTTCATCTTAAGGAAGTTCATTTCTATTCCTACTTTGCTAAGTGCTTTTATTATGAAAGGGTGTTGAATATCATCAGTTGTGGGGTTTTTTGCATTATTTAATATGATCACAGTTTTTAATGCCTTCATTCTATTACTGTAGTGTCAAAGAAGGACTGATTCTCATATGCTGAACCACCCTTGCATTTTTGATAATCTTCACTTTGAAATGGCTTATATTTCTTTTAGTATGCTTCCGGATTTGATTGGCTAGTATTTTGTTGAGAATTTCTCCATCTATATTCATAATGTATATAGTCTACAATTTTCTTTTATTGCTATGTCCTTTCCTGCATTTGTAATAAAGGTAATTATAGTCTCATAGAAAAAGTTATGATGTACTCCCTCTTCTATTCTTTTGGAAGAGTTTGAGAAAGATTGGTATTAATTCTAATTTTAAAGGTTTGGTAGAATTCATCAGTGAAACCATATGGTCCTTAGATTTTCTTTGTTAAAATTTTTTTTATTATTTATGTAATTTATTCTCTTATTTCATAATAAGGATCCAAGAAGGATAAGAAAGAGAAAATGGGATCAAAAATGTATTTGAAGAAAACTTCCCCAAACTAAAGAAAGAAAAAGATATCCAAGTACAAGAAGCACAGAAGGTCCCAAACAATATGAACCCAAACAGACTTGTACCAAGACACATCATAATTAAAATGGCAAATTTTAAAATAGAGGATTCTAAATTAGTGAGAGAAAAATAAAGAGTCAGTTACAAAGGAACCTCCATAAGGCTATCAGCTGATTTCCCCACAGAAACTCTGCAGGCCAGAAGAGAGTGGCAAGATATATTCAAACTCCTGAAAGGGAACAATCTACAGCTTAGGATACCCTATCCAGGAAGATTATCATTTAGAACAGAAGGAGAGGTAAAGAATTTCTCAGATAAGCAAAAACTAAAATAATTCAGCAATATTAAACCTATCCTAAAAGAAATATTGAAAGGTCTTCTCTAAAAGAAAATAAAAGAAGCAAGAATATACAGGAAATGTAAAATCAAATAGGAAAAGCAAATATATTGTAGATCATTGAAATAAGCCAATACATAGATTTTAAAAAGCAATAAAATTTTTTGTGAAAACAATTATAACTACAATGAACAGCAAAAGGCTAAGCATGAAGATGTAAAATAGGACATCAAAATCACAATATGTGGGAAGGGGAATAAGAAAATGTAGATTTTTTGGATTTCCCTGATGGTGCAGTGGTTAAGAATCCACCTGCCAAGGCAGAGGACAAGGGTTCCATCCCTGGTCTGGGAAGATTCCACATGCCACAGAGCAACTAAGCCCATGTGTCACAACTACTGATCCTGTACTCTAGAGCCTGTGAACCACAACTATTGAGCCCATGCACCACAGCTACTGAAGCCCACGCTCTCTAAGGCCAGCATGCTGCAACTACAGAGCCTGCATGCTGCAACTACTGAAGCCTTTGTGCCTAGACCTCATGCTCTGCAACAAGAGAAACCACCACAGTGAGAAGCCCGTGAACCTGCAAGGAAGAGTAACCCCCTCTCACCACAACTAGAGAAAGCCTGCACATAGCAACAAAGACCCAACACAGACAAAAATTTAAAAAAAAATTTTAAATAAAAAAAAGAAAATGCAGATTTTTAAATAATGTGTTTGAGCTTATATTACTACCAATCTAAAGCAAGTAGATATATTAATGGGCCAACACACTTGAAAATGAGGGTAACCACAAATCAAAAACATAAAATATATTCACAAAAATCCAGAAGAAGAGAAGTTAAGCATAATTCAAAAGAAAACCATCAAACCAGAGGAGGGAAAACAAAAATATAAAGAAAGGAACAAAGAAGAAATACAAAATCAATTGTAAAACATGGTTTAAAATGGCAATAAATATTGGGTTAGCCAAAAATTTGTTCGGGTTTTTCTGTAAGAGCAGATCAAAAAACATAGAGTTGCATATTGGATAATAAAACAAGGACTTACAATATGCTGCCTACAAGAGACCCACTTTAGGGCAAAGGACACTCATAGATTGTAAGTGAGGAGATGGAAAAAGATATATCATGCAAATAGAAATGACAAGAAAGTAGAGGTAGTAATATTCATGTCAGACAAAATAGATTTTAAAACAAAGGCCATAAAGAAAGATAAAGAAGGACATTATGTAATGATAAAAGGATCAATAAAAGAAGAGGATATTACACTCATTAACATATATGCACCTAATATAGGAGCACCTAAATACATAAAACGAATACTAACAGACATAAAGAGAGAAACTGATGGGAAAACAATAATAGTAGGAGAGTTTTACACCCCACTGACATCAATGGACAGCTTTTTCAGAGAGAAAATCAATAAGGCAACAGGTGTCCTAAATGACACAATAGAACAGTTGGACTTAATTGATATTTTCAGGACATTACATCAAAAAAAACCCAGAATACACATTCTTTTCAAGCTCACATGGTACATTCTCTAGCATAGACCAGGTATTAGGACACAAAACAATCCTCAACAAGTTGGAGAGGATAGAAAGTATTTCAAGCATTTTTCTAATCACAATGGCATACAACTAGAAATCAACCACAGAAATATAAGTGAGAAAAAAAGATTACATGGATTAGCAATATCTTAAAAGTTTTCAGTGTGGATATCTCACTCAGTTTTACTTACATGAGTCCTATGTATTTTCTGCTACTTGATGTAAATTTAAATGATACTTTTTTATATAATTTGCCACTTGTTTGTTGGCTAGTATATGGAGATAAAATATTTTGGTTTATCAATTTTATGTGCATTAAAATTACCAAATTCACTTATTAAATATAAATGTTTATTGATCCATCTGGAATTTTAAAATAAGTAATAAAGTCATTCTGAAAATTTAAATAATTGATTACATGGAGACTAAACAACATGCTACTGAAAAACCAATGGGCCAACAATGAAATCAAAGAGGAAATTTAAAAATACCTAGAGACAAATGACAATGGAAACACAACCACGTAAAATCTATGCGATGCAGCAAAAGCAGTCCTAAAAGGGAAATACATAATGGCACAGGCCTTCTTCAAATAACAAGAAAAATCTCAAATAAGCAACCTAACCTACCACCAAAAAGAAGTAGTAAAAGAGGAACAAACAATACCCAAAGTCATCAGCAGGAAGGAAATAATAAAGATCAGAGAGGGAATAAAAATAGAAAAAAATTTTTAAAGTAGAAAAAAATCAATAAAATCAAGAGCTGGTTTTTTGAAAGGATAAAAAAAAGTTGACAAAATTCTGGCCAGGCTTACCAAAAAGAAAAGAGAGATGACCTAAATAAACTAAATAAGAAATGAAAGAGGAAAAATTACAAGTGATACCACAGAAATACAATGAACCATAAGAGAATACTGTCAACAATTATTTGCCAGCAAATTGGACAACCCAGAAGAAAGTTACAAGTTTCTAGAAACATATAGCCCACCAAAGCTGAATCAGGAAGAAATAGATAATTTGAACAGACCAATCACTAGAATTGAAATAGAATTTGTAAAAAACAAAAAACAAAAACTCTCTGCAAACAAAAGTTCAGGAATGGATGGATTCACTGGAGAATTCTACCAAACATAAAAGGAACTTATATCAATCCTTCTCAAACTCTTTCAAAAGATTGAAGAGTAGTGATCACTCCCAAAGTCATTCTATGAAGCCACCATCACCCTGATACCAAAACCAGATAAAGACACTACCAAAAAGAAAATTACAGGCCAATATGTCTGATGAATATAGATGCAAAATTCTCAACAAAATATTAACAAACCAAATCCAACAACACAGAAAAAAGAGCATACACCACGACCAAGTGGGATTCATCCCAAGTTCACAAGGATGGTTTAAAAGAGGCAAGTCAATCAATGTAATATACCACATCAACAAAAGAAAAGACAAAAACCACATGATCATCTCATTAGATGCAGGAAAAGCACTTGATAAAAGTCAACATACATTCATGATAAAAACTCTTACCAAAGTGGGTATAGAGGAAACATATCTCACCATAATGAAAGCCATTTATGACAAACCCACAGCCAATACAATACTCAATGGTGAAAAGTTGAAAGCCTTCCTGCTAAGACCTGGAAAAAGACAAGGATGCCCACTCTCACCACTTCTATTCAACATAGTATTTGAAGTCCTAGCTACAGCAGTGAGATAAGAAAAAGAAATAAAGGGTATCCAAATTGGAAGGGAAGGGGTAAAATTGTCACTATATGCAGGTGACATGATACTATATATAGAAAACCCTAAGGACTCCACACAAAATCTATTAGATCTAATAAATGAATTCAGCAAAGTAGCAAGAAACAGGATTGAACACTCAGAAATCTGTTGCATTTCTTTACACTAATAATGAAATATCAGAAAGGGAATGTAAAAAAAAACTCATGAATTGGTCATCCACCACACTGGGTTCTAGTCTCAGAAGATACAGGTCAGGGAACACTGGTTGTCAGCATAACAGCATCCCACATTTCTAATTGAGCCTTGCAGCCCAGATTTTCCCTTTGGTCTAGTTTGAAGGATCCAGATATGTAAAGATTATATTCTAGATAAATCATGGGCTATCCTGAAAGAAATTCACCAGTAAATTATTCCAGTTTCTCTGGCCTTCCTGAAGTATATCCAGTAAGGCATCTCATTCATGTCTGGAAAGCAAATATATCATTTATTGCAACTTCATCGTGGAGTGATGCATTGGTTTAAAGTACGATCAACACAATTTGGTCATTGTGAGTATGCCAGCTGGGTCCACTGTTTACTACACATATGTAACTCTAGAGATTCTTATGCCCAAGAGAGGAGACATACTCTTGGGTGTCTAGGGCAAGGGAAACATGTGCTGTTATTCAGGAGCTGGAAGCTTCAGCATGACAGGAAAGAATTGAAAACTCCTTGTCTACACATCACTTTACCTTGTTTGAAACTTGTTTCTTTGGCTTGCTTCATTAGAGTGTTTTCTCTGTACTGGGGCTGACATTGTGTGTTATGTATCATGCATGTGACATGTAGAAGTTTCAGAACCCAGAGTCATATAGATTAGTAAAAATTTATTTATATATTTTAGTTTAAAATCTATTTAAAATACCACTGGGCATAATTCATATATTCCAAAATTAGTTTGACTCTCTGCTCATGAGATTCTTTTAATGGTATGTGACAGCAAATTTGGACTTCCATCCCTAATAAACTTTGAGGTTGGAGGACACAAAAGGTTTTGCTCAGACCTAAATTCTGTCTGAAAAAAAGGGTAAATATTATAAGCCCTTTCTAACCTCTCTAGGAGCAGAAATGATTTACAGCTGTGGCGTTTAACCATAATTGCTTGATCTCATTTGAGAAGAGTTCAGTAAGAAACAATGTCTTGATTTTTGTTTGTTTTGTTTGTTCCCTGTTTTCTTGTCTTGCTTACCAGCAATCCATTGTAATTCATGAGTTAGTATGGCAGCAGGCTGAGTGTTCCCTGGAGCTCATAAAATGAACTTTTTTTCCTAATAAAAAACCAAAAAAACCTCCCCCCAAAACCAATATCTTTTAAAATCACACCAAAAAAAAATCTAGGAATAAACCTGAACAAGGAGGTGAAAGACATATGCTGAGAACTATAAAACATTAAGAAAGGAAATTAAAGAGGATTCAAAAAATGGAAAGATATCCCATGCTATTGGATTGGAAGAATTAATGTTGTTAAATGTCAATACTACCCAAAGAGGTGTACAGATTTAATGTGATCCCTATCAAATTACCCATGCCATTTTTCACAGAACTAGAACAAATAATCTTAAAATTTATATGGAGCCACAAAAGCCCAAGAATTGCCTAAGCAATCCTGAGAGGAAAGAACAAAGATAGAGGCATAACCCTCTCAGACTTCAGACACCACCGTAAAGATACAGTAACCAAAACAGTGTGGTGTTGGCACAAAACAGACATATGGATCAATGGAACACAATAGAGAGCCCAGAAATAAGCCCACACAACTATGGTCAATCAATCTTCAACAAAGGAGGTAAGAATATACAATGGAGAAAAGGCAGTCTGTTCAGCAAGTGGTGTTGGGAAAACTGGACAGCTACATGTAAAAGAATGAAATTAGAACACTCCCTAACACCATACACAAAAATAAACTCAAAATGGATTAAAGACCTAAATGTAAGGCCAGATACTATAAAACTCTTAGGGGAAAACATAGGCAGAACATTCTGACATAAATCGCAGCAAGATCTTTTTTGACCCACCTCCCAGAATTATGGAAACAAAAACAAAAATAAATAAATGGGACCTAATTAAACTCAAAAGTTTATGCACAGCAAAGGAAACCATAAACAAACAAAAAGGCAACCTACTGAATGGGAGAAAATATTTGCAAATGATTTGATTGACAAGGGATTAAGTTCTAAAATAAAACAGCTCATACAGCTCAACATAAAAAAAAAACAAACAACCTAATCATAAAATGGTCAGATGACCTAAACAGACATTTCTCTAGAGATGTACAGATGCCCAACAGGTACATGAAAAGATGCTTAAATCGCTAATTATTAGAGAAATGCAAATCAAAACTATAATGAGGTTTCACCTCACACCAGTCAGAATGGCCATGATTAAAAAGTCTACAAGTAATAAATGCTGGAGTGAGTGTGGAGAAAAGGGAAACCTCCTACCCTGCTGGTCAGAATATAAATTAGTGCAACCACTACAGAGAAGAGCATGGAGGTTCTTTAAAAAATTAAAAATAGATTTACTATATGATCCAGCAATCCCACTCCTGGGCATATATCCAGAAAACACAAAAACTCTAATTTGAAAAGATGCATGCACCCAAATGTTCATAGCAGAACTAGTTGCAATAGCCAAGATACGGAAGCAAGTGTTCTAAGTGTCCATTGACAGATGAATAAAGTAGATATGGTATATATATGCAATGGAATATTACTCAGCCATAAAAAACAATGAAATAATGCCATTTGCAGCAACATGGATGGGCCTAGAGATGATCATACTAAGTGAAGTAAGTCAGAGGATGATAAATATCACATGATATCACTTATATGTGGAATCTAAAAAATGATGCAAATGAACTTATTTACAAAACAGAAACAGACTCAAAGACATAGAAAACAAATATATGTTTACTGAAGGGGAAAGGGATGTGGGATAAATTAGGAGTTTGGAATTAACAGATACACACTACTATAAATAAAATAGATAAATAACAAACTCCTACTGTATAGCATGGGGAACTATATTCAATATCTTGTAATAACCTATAATGGAAAAGAATCTGAAAAAGAATATATATATATGTATATAACTGAATCACTGTGCTGTACACCTGAAACTAACACAACATTGTAAATCAACTATACTTCAATAAAAAATTCAGAAAAACTTAAATAAATATATGTATAAAAAGTAAAAAATTAATAAGCAGAAACCTCAATTAAAGTTGATAGCCCGGAAAAGGGCGGTATGTCTTGCAATGTTAGGAAAGGCCAATGAAAGGAAGGAAGAGCTCTTCTTTCCTGACAACAATTCAGCCAATGAAAAGCCATGGACTCTGTTTACTGTACCCCTCCAAACTTCCTTTTCCCTTTGTATAAGAGTTCTCCTTCCCTTGCTATATGGACACTTATACATGGCTCACCATGGTTGCAGATCTCGAACTACAACTCTTTGCTGATCCCAAATAAACACATTTTGCCTGGAGAAATAACTGGCAGTCTGTTTATTTTAGGTCAAGACTAATAAACCTTTCAAAAGCAGTTGTCTCTGTGTCTGTCATCCTGTCATACCTGATTAAACCTCAGTTGCTTTTTAAAACATTGGGGCAAAGTTGTGGTCAAAGTGGAAGGGAATCCATTACAGGAGATCTTTCTGATAGTCAAAATGATTCTGTCTACTAAGCATAATTTATGCACCAACTTTTCAGCCACAGGTGAAGATAATAACATACCTAGTAATTTCTCTAACCAGATCATGACAGGTGACCCTCCACCAGCAATGTCAATAACTGGGGGAAAGTTTGAATTCATCATAAATCCTTAGAACTATGTCGTGAGAGGAAAAATAATTCTATTTATGTGAGAATTCCCAGTGATTGAAATTAAGTTGTAAAAATCATATTGCAAACACTAATTTTCAGACAAGTACTCAGCCTTCACACCTCTCAGTCTCCATGGCTGTGGCAGAACTTGCATCCAATTGTTGTACTGATGGTGTCATCTATGACAAAGTAATAGACATTGGAAGAGTTGTCCCTGTGGGTTCAGTATCTATTCAACACAGTGTGGAAGGAAAGATGTTTTTAATGAAACTGTGCTACTTTCATTCCTCTCACCATTTGAAGTTAAAACTAAGTTTTATAATTCAGAGATGAGTGACTTGTTTCTTGAAATCCAGATTCAGAATATTTCATCTTCAACTGTCTTTATACAAAAGGTTTCCTTAAAGCCGTCTGAAATGTACACTGGGGCAGAATTAAATACTGTCTATCAGGCTGGAGAAGATGAGTGTACCTTTGGAACGAGAACTTTTTGTAGTCAATGGAAGGATGCCAGTATTTATACCAGCTTCAGCTCAAGCAGGAATTTTCAGAAAAAGCTGCTACCATTAGAGGACTAGCAAAATGGGAAAATTGGATATAGTGTGGAAAAGAAATCTAGGTGAAATGGCAATGCTACAGACAATTAAAATTGAACGAGAGGCTCCAGGTTATGGAAACATGAGGCTGTCCTTGGAGACAGTCCCAGATACTGTAATTCTAGAAGTGCCTTTTCATATTACCTGTAAGATAACAAACCACAGTGATTGGAAAATGAAATTCGTTTTGAAGATGTGTGATACAGATTCTATTCGCTGGTGTGGTGATTCAGGAAGATATCTTGGAAAGCTACCTCCAAGTTCAATGCTCAATTTTACCCTGACACTACTCTCCTTACAACTGGGCTTACAAAGTGTCTCTGGCATACAAATAACAGACAAATTATTAAAGAAAATATACATCTGTGATGATGTGGCAAAAGTTTTTGTAATACTTTCCATGGTTAAAATGAGAAGCTGAAGAAAATTTCCAGTGCTATGCTCTCCAGGGCATTTCACAGAAAAGCTTTTCATAGTTTTGTTAGCAGCAAAATGATCAACGAATAGCAAACATACAGGCAGATTATTTTCATTTACTTTCTTTGAAACCGTGAATGCATTAAGAATTAAACATATATTGATCTCAAAAAGAACAATCTTGACTTTGATCTTATTTGAAGTACTTCCCAATTCTAAATTTATATGTTTCCTAATATTTGTGACTTGATTAAGGTCATTACAGGTAGCCATTGAAGTTTTATTTTTCAGAATGAGGTCACCATTTAAAAATGATTATAACTGCTTTCCAGAAATCCTTAATAACATTCAACACTTCCTTTTTCATTAAAGCTGGTATTGAGAGAAAATAAAATCTTAGAAGTTTACTGATAATTAAATTAAATTAATTATTATGGTTTACTTCATAAAATTTAAGCTTACCCTGTTTTATTATTTTCCTCTTTCATTTTCACTCAACAGAGAACGATCAATGGCAGTGCTTAATATAATTAAGGATGGTCCTCATTATTTAAACTTGTTGACACTTGCTACTTGGAAAATACATAATCTTTTCTAATAGTATTCCAAATTATTGGGGCTATAGGAGTGCATTCATGTGACACACTGAACTGTCTCTTTTCCATTTACTTATCTTGGTAAAATTATGTGAACTGTGGAGCTGGTTCATTTCCATCAGTTATTCCTGCAAGGGCCCTGTGAATACTACTTGGATTACTCACTTTGTTCTTAACCATTAATGTAATACATTCTTTCCCTTTTATCCCAAACCAAAAATCAGCCTTTAAAAAATAAACTTAAAATGGACCACTTACTTTCTTAAGTAGATTTAGTAGGTTCATAAATTTTGGTATGGGGTCTGAAACTCTAAACCAAAATGGACACTTAACCAATGAGTGAAAGCGCAAGGACTTGCTCTTACTTCTGTCTCCCACAAAAACTGATCTCCTAATCATTGTTGAGGCTGGTATGAGGAAGGGATGTGTATTAGAATTTTTTAATGCTATCTTTAAAAAAGTATTCTCCAGTATTTTACTCACATATCAGTTTTTCTTGAGGAAAATAAAACCATCTCAGACATTAGCTGATCATTGACTTTTGAGAATACAAGATCCATGTTTCAATAATGATATTTTCCTTAAGTCTCTACTCCTCCACATTGAGTTTTTTTCATGCTTAAGCACAAATTTCTTACTGTAGAAGCAATTCATGAATGCTTTATCCATAGAAATAACAAATTATAGACTCCCTCCATTTGCTCCTTTAGGCCCAGGAGTGGTAGTGGATTTCCTGCTATTTTTAGCTTTGGGTTACTGTCTTTATCTCCTTTCAGCTTTCCTGACTCTCTGGCCACATCTGTGTAAATAATTCCTTTACTAACTGTGACCTCACTTTCTCTTTTCTGTTGAAGACCTGGCTGATCAACATAAGCAGACATACATAAACATACACATACACACACTACAAACAAGTCCAGAACCCATAAGCCCCTTAGACACATTTTGACATTGAAATTAATGGCAAAAAGTGCTAAAGGAATGTGTTTTACTCATGGAGTACAAACATTTCTGGGATCCTTGAGAGAAAATTGCTAAGAAATCAAAGGCACTTAGATTGCTTCCATGTCCTGGCTATTGTAAATAGAGCTGCAATGAACATTTTGGTGCATGAGTCTTTTTGAATTATGGTTTTCTCAGGGTATATGCCCAGGATAAAGAAGATGTGGCACATATATACAATGGAATATTACTTAGCCATAAAAAGAAATGAAATTGAGTTATTTGTAGTGAGGTGGATGGACCTAGAGTCTGTCATACAGAGTGAAGTAAGTCAGAAAGAGAAAAACAAATACTATATGCTAAAACATATATATGGAATCTAAGAAAAAAAAAGGTCATGATGTACCTAGGGGTAAGACCGGAATAAAGACACAGACCTACTAGAGCATGGACTTGAGGATATGGGGAGGCGGAAAGGTAAGCTGTGACAAAGTGAGACAGTGGCATGGACATATATACACTACCAAACGTAAAATAGATAGCTAGTGGGAAGCAGCCGCATAGCACAGGGAGATCAGCTCGGTGGTTTGTGACCACCTAGAGGGGTGGGATAGGGAGAGTGGGAGGGAGGGAGACACAAGAGGGAAGAGATATGGGAACATATGTATATGTATAACTGATTCACTTTGTTATAAAGCAGAAACTAGCACACCATTGTAAAGCAATTATACTCCAATAAAGATGTTAAAAAAAATCAAAGGCAAGTGATGAAGTAAAAGGCAGGATGAAAAGCAGGGGCTAGGTAACAGATCATGGATTTCATTTTATGCCATGTTAGTATGTTAGACTTAACTTTGTGAATGGTCATACTTAGGAGCAATCATCTTGTGCTTAAATATGCATTTCCATTTCTCCTCTCACCTGTGTTTGGATTATAGATATAGGAGAGGAATGGCAATTGAAAGAGTTTTGATAACTTCTGCCTTCATTCAGGCAGTAAACAAAGAGAGGTTTCACTAGGCCAGTGATAGCATGAATGTAGAAGTAGTTACAGAGAGAACAATGTTTGCAGAATTAAATAAAGGCATCCAAGAATACAATTTGGGGAACAGCTGCAGCACCTGGAGCTTGTCACTTATGTGCGTTATCTACTTGATTACAGACTCTATTATTATTGAGAAAAGTTATAGGTAGCATAATTTTTCTTTTGTTACACTGGACAAGCACTGCATTTAAGTATTGGTCACTGGTACCCTTCTGACTGAATTTCCCCTTTGTTTCATTTTCTTGCTATAGTTTCTAGTGTGAGTGACTGAATGGAAAGCAGAGCTCTTGTCTGACCTGAAGAACGTGGGAAGATGAGCACATAGCTGAAGTTGGGGGGTCAGGGAAAACAATATCACATAAGGGTAAGAAAAGATATCACAGAGTGGGGCAGGCACTGAATTCTGAAAGATTTCCATTTGAATCATGTCTCCACTTCATGAATACTGTTTGACCTGGACATGCTTAATTAACTCTTTTGACCCTTATTTCCTTACTGCTAAAATGATAAAAAGAATGAGTTCTTATATTTATTATGCCTTCATTACATATATAGCCCTTTGTGTGGACATTGCACTTTTATTTCCACAACAATCCTATGAGATAGGTAAACTCTACTATAAATGATATACTTTTTGTACTTCTAACATGACAGTTAATTCCAGCTGATTAGAAAGACCTTTGTCTAAATTTTCACATAGAATCTCCTGAGACTTTTCCAATCAATCCCCCAGAATTTGATCATTCTATTCCATCCATTCTATTCCTAGGTGAGGGGATGAGAATATATGGTAGGTGTCATCATCCTATAGGAGGCAGAGTTCATCCAAAAGGTTTGCTGCATTCTTAAGCAGGCAGAGGAGAGGCAGGAAGTGACCTGGTGAGGTGCTTGTCCTACTGACCTGGTGCTTACTTAGCCACAACTCAAAGATAATACATGACTGTGGATCTTAATGTCACCAGTAGATTTCTGTGGTAATTCTAAATGCTGAAGGAGTGGCTCTCACAGTGCTGGTGGCCAAAGGCATTCTTTGCCCTGACTACCGGCTTCACTTGAATCATCTGCCATGAGAGGAAGCCACTGGGTCATGGAAAGTGAGTGTGGGTCAGGATTCTTAGTCCCTGATTAGGGGAGACAGTGTTCTCCCAGACCTCAACTCTAGATACTCACTTGGTAAGAGTGCGTGAGTTCAGCATAGTTTAAGGCTGGATCTCTGAACACACCCCAGCTCCCAGCTGTCCTCAAGGTTTTCTCATTTATGCTTGACTCAGTTACAAGTTACTACCTGGGCAAAGGCCCAGAAAAATCATCTTGCATTTGGGCTACCCACTTGGCCAGGGAGTACAGAAAAATGGGTTTGTTCCAGGAGTCCTTGAAACCAAATCATTAGGGAATATATGGCTGATCTCTCTTCCCACATGAAATAAGGCCTATGAGACTCAAGCCTAGTTTAAGTTCTGAATTCTGTGGCTTTAGCTTGCTTTGGTCATCCTCATAATACCACTTTCTTACTTTCCCCCATTTAACAGTATGCAGAAATATCACAATGATTTCATCGCAATACATACGCTTGGGAAGCCATGTATTGCTCTTGGTCAATTTCCAGAAATGAAAATGCATTATTATTGCTGGGAGGTAAAAAGTGATTTTCAAATATAAACATTGGAGAGAGGAACAAGAGGTTTTGGTGTAAAGGAACCATTGGTTCCCTGAATTTTTTGTTTTCTAATAATTCCAACATTTAAATATGATTGTACCAGCTTTTCAGAAGTCACTAGTAGTGGCTGCCACTTATTGTGTGGCTCAAACTGCCATCCATAAGATATGTTGTTTTCTTAGAAGCATTTTGATATTTAATTAAAATAATATAGTAAATCTGGTAATATTTTAGTTCTCCCTACAAAATAGAACTACTCAGAATTCTGTTTAAAATAATTGAGGCTAGTCCTCATTATTTAATCTTTTGACATAAGGTACCAGGACAGGACATTAATTTTTCTAACATTTTCACATTATTGGGTCACATTTATGTGAAACATTATACTGAAATTTTCAACTTTTGATATTTGCAACATTCAATTAGCAAAGGAAATGTTAAAATAGTTGACTTATTTCCATTGGTTATTATATCTATAGGGGGAGGGGCAAAATTACTTATCTTTTAACCAAACATAGTTAAAAATGGTTAAAGACTAATGTAATTTTTTTGCCTCTTATTCAAATCCAAAAATTGAACTTTTACCACTGAAAGTATTTAGAAGTGGGCTCATAAGTCCAGAAAGAAGAACCAGTATTTGCGCTCATCTCTGTATCCCACAAAAATTTGAGCTCCTTTCCACTGTTGAGGCTTGCATGACAAAGAATTTGCTAGAGTGCTTATATTTTGGTTTGCTCATTTATTTTCATTCTTCCTATATTTTATTTTCATAGCGGTTTTTCTTTTGGAAAACAAAACCATTTTGCATATTAACTAATTACTGACTTGAGACTGTAAACACTTTACCTTTATTCTTTTTCTCTTTTTTAAAAAAAGGAAATATAGTTCATTTACAGTATTATATTAGTTTTAGGTGCCCAACATAGGAATTCAATATTTTTGTAGATTATATATAATAGATATCAATATTTTATAGATTATACTACATTTGAAGTTATTACAAAATAATGGCTATACTCCCCTGTGCTGTACAATATATACTTGCTGCTTATTTATTTTATACATAGTAGTTTGTATCTCTTAATCCGCTACTGCTATCTTGCAGCTCCCTCCTTCCTTCTCTCCACTGATAACCACTAGTTTGTTCTCTATATCTGTCTGTTTCTGTTTTGTTATATATATTTGTTTCTTTTATTTTTAGATTCCACATATAAGTGATAACATAGTATTTGTCTTTCTCTGTCTGGCATAATATCCTCTAGGTCCATCCATGTTGCAAAGAACAGAACTTCATTCTTATGATTGAGTAATATTCCATTGTGTGTATATGCGTGTGTGTGTATATATATATATATATATATATATATATATATATATATGCCACATCTTCTTTATCCATTCATATGTTGATGGACACTTAGGTTGCTTCTTCTATGTCTTGGCTATTGTAAATAATGCTGCTATGAACATTGGGGTGTATGTATATTTTTCAATTAGTATTTTTGTTTTCTTAAGATATATACACAGCAGTGGTAATGCTAAATCATATGAGAGTTCTATTTTTAGTTTTTTGAGGAACCCAATACTGTTTTCAAAAGGGGCTGCACCAATTTACATTCCCACCAACAATATATGAGGGTTCCCTTTTCCCCACACCCTCTCCAACATTTGTTATTTGTCGACTTTTTGATGATAGCCATTCTGACAGGTAGGAAGTGATACCTCATAGGGATTTGTATTTCCCTGATGATTAGCAATGTTGAGCAACTTTTCATGTGCTTTTTGGCCATCTATATGTCTTCCTTGGAAAAATGTCTATTCAGGTCATTTGCCCATTTTAAAATCAGGTTCTTTTTAAAATATTAAATTATATGAGCTGTTTATATATTTTGGATATCAGCTCCTAATCAGTCATATCATTTGCAAATATTTTTTCCCATTCAGTAGGCTGCCTTTTTGTTTTGTCAATGGTTTCCTATGTTGTGCAAAAGCATTTAAGTTTAATTAGGTCCCATTTGTTTATTTTTGCCTTTGTTTCTTTTGCTTTAGGAGACCGATCCCAAAAGTATTACCATGATTTGTGTCAGCGTTCTTCCTATGTTTTCTTCTAGGTGTTTTATGGTTTCTGGCCTTACATACAGATCTTTAATCCATTTTTATATTATTTTTGTATATGGTGTTAGAAAATGTTCTAATTTCATTCTTTTACATGAAGCTGTTCAGGTTTTCCAGCACCACTTGTGAAGAGACTGTCTTTTCTCCATTATTTATTCTCATCCCCTTTGTCATAGATTAATTGACCATAGGTGCGTGGGTTTATTTCTGAGCTCTCTATTCTGTTCCATTGATCTGTGTCTGTTTTGTGCCAGTACTATACTACTTCGATCACTGTAGATTTGTAGTATGGTCTGAAATCAGGGAGCGTGATACCTCTAGCTCTGTTCTCTGTTCTTTCTCAAGATTGTTTTGGCTATTTGGGGTCATTTATGTTTCCACACAATTTTTAAAATTAATTGTTCCAATTCTGTGAAATATGCCTTTGGTATTTTGATAGGAATTACATTGAATCTGTAGAGTGCCTGGGTCATTTTAACAATATTAATTTTTCCAATTCATTAACACTGTATTTCTTTCCATCTGTTTGTGTCATCTTCAATTTCTTTCATCTTTGTCATATAGTTTTCCAGTTACAGATCTTTAACCTCCTTAGGTCAGTTTATTCATATGCATTTTATTCTTTTTTGATGTTATGGTAAATAGGATTGTTTCCTTAATTTCTCTTTCTGGTAGTTCACTGTTAGTGTATAGAAAGGCAGCAGATTTCTGCATATTACTTTTGTATCCTGCAACTTTATTGAATTCACTGGTGAGCTCTAGTGGTTTTTTTGGTGCCTTCTTTAGGGTTTTCTATGTATTGTATCATGTCATCTGTGAACAGTGAACAGTTTTACTTCTTCCTTTCCAGTTTGGATTCCTTTTATTTCTTTTACTTGTCTGATTGCCGTGACTAGGACTTCCACTGCCATATTGAATAAAAGTGGCAAGTGTGGGCATCCTTATCTTGTTCTTGATCGTAGAGGAATTGCTTTCAGCTTTTCAACATTGAGTATGATGTTAGCTGTGGGCTTATCATATATGGCCTTTATTATATTGGGCTATGTTCCCTCTATACTCATTTTCTGGAGAGTTTTTATCATAAACGGATGTTGAATTTTCTCAAAAGTTTTTCTATATGTATTGAGATGAAAATACTGTGTTTACTCTTCAATTTGTTAATGTGGTGTATGCATTACATCGATTGAATTTCTGATACTGAACCAACCTTGCATTCCTGGGATAAGTCTCACTTGATCACAATGTATGATCCTTTTAATGTATTGGTGGATTCAGCTTGTTGAGGATTTTTGCTTCTATGTTCATCAGTGATATTGGTTTGTAATTTCCATTTTTGGTCATATTTTTGTCTGGTTTTGGTACCAGGGTGATTCTGGCTTCATAAAATGAGTTTGGAAGTATTCCTTCCTCTACAATTTATTGGAATATTTATAGAAGGATAGCTTCCCTGCTCTGGTGGGACAGCAGGACATGCCCCAGGGCTTGTAGAGCATGTTGTTTGGGGAACCAGATCAAGCAAGAGTGTGCACTGGATTCCCTTGTCAAGTGAGGTCACTGATTTTATTCTGCAGATTGTGAAAGCCATGAGCTGTGATTTCTGTTCGTGTGCCACTGTAAGCGGATCTGTTGGATGGACTACACAGTTTCCTGTGTGTTCTTGTTATGTTCACTGTTTGAGTGGGCTGAAGGCTGTATTAAATAGTGAACAGGGCTATAAATTATTTTTCCTGCCTGGGTGCAGTGAGAAGAGCAGCTGCAAGGCTAGCAATGCTTTTTTTTGTGGTCTTGACTCAAGACTGTCTGCTTCATGGTCAAATAGGGCCATTGGCTTTGCTCTGAAGACTATTGTGTCTACTCACCCACCTCTTGGCTTGAGCATTGGTGGGTTATGCAGCTTCCAAGAATTCTCACCACCCCTTCTGGTTACATGGGGCCAGGAACCATGTTCTACTGCAGGGAAGGTTATGACTCAGCTCTCCAGCTTGGGCGGGACAAGGAGGGCACACTTCAGACAACTCCCCCAAATTTTCTTGAACAGGCTTTCTGGTTGGGTGAGGCTGGGAGCTACACTTGGCAACAGGTGTGGCTATGAATTAATTCCCTTGCCTGGGGATAGCAGGAGAACTTTCCATGCCCAGTACTTGTTTTGCTCTGAGGGCTATCAGTTCTGTCCACCTGATTCTCAGCTCTACCTTGCTGGGTTACACAGCAAAGTGTATTGCAGATGTTCTTGCCAGCCCTTCTGTTAAGATAGGGCTTGTAGATATACTTTGTATTGTGTGGGGCTATGACTCAGCTCCTTTGCCTTATTGTGGACAAAGCAGAATCCAGGACTGGCAAAATCTTCATTTGAGGATCCTAATCAGGCAGACCTGCACCCCACCAAGTTCTCTGGTCAGAGCATGCCACTGACTTGGTTCTGTGGATGAACAAAACTGATGACTGGGACTGCTACTTGGTCTCTGTGGGTAGGAACTCAGTTTGCCAAGATCCAAGTGCTGGTTGTTGCAAGCCCCTTCCTCCTTCTCTGTCACAGACTACCAGTGGTTGAACCCCACAGATTCTCCTGAAATCCCTAGGAGGAAAGACTAGGGAGGGGGCTCCCACAAAGTGACCCACAATGCTTGGGGCCGTTGTATGTTCCCCCAGGCTCTCTTTTCCCACTGAAAGAAGCATAGGCTCAGGGGAGACCTCTCTACTTGGTGCTGTGCTTGGAAGGGGCAATGCAGTTAGCATGTAGCCATTTCTTTTACCCTTCTAATGCAGTCTGTCTTTGTCTCTGTGGTGTAAGGTTGTGCTTCAGCTTCACCTCAGTGTTCTGGGATTCTCTCAGTGGTGTCTTGTCCTTGAGCAGTTGTTAATTTTTTCCTTTTGTGAGGGGGAGTAAAGTCAGAAACTATCTATATCACCATCTTGGTGATATCACCCTAGATTTTTTGTTGGTGCTCACTAAACACATTTTATTGTTAATATGAGCTTATGCTATTTTTCCAGTTTTATTGAGATATAATTGACATACTTCACTGTGTGAGTTTCAGGTATACAGCATAGAAGTTTGACTTATATATATTGCAAATGATTACTATATAAGTTTAGTTAAGATTCATCATCTCATATGGATACAAAAAAGAAATGGAAAAAATATCTTTGTAATGAGAAATCTTAGTATTTACTCTCTAACAACTTTCATAAATATACAAGTGGTAACTATAGTCATCATGTTGTACATTACAGCCCTTGTACTTATTTATCTTATAACTGATAGTGTGTGCCTTTTAATCATATTCCTCTAATTTCCCCTCCTCCACTCTCTGCCACCAGTAACCACAAATCTTGTCTCTTTTTCTATGGTTTTTTTTATATTTCACATATTAATGAAATCATTTCTTTGTCTGACATTTTGCTTAGCATAGTGCCCTCTAGGTCTATCCATGTTGTCACAAATGCAGGATTTCCTCGTTTTTTACGGCTGAATAATGTTCCTTTGTTATTTATACCACAACTTCTTTACCCATTCAGTCATCGATGGACACTTAGGTTGTTTCCATGTCTTGGCTATTGTAAATAATGCTGCTATTAACATGGGGGTGCATGTATCTTTTTGAGTTAGTGCTTACATTTCCTTTGGATATATTAGCAGAAGTGGAACTGCTAGATCATGTGGTAGTTCTTTTTAATTTTGAGGATCCTCCATACTATTTTCCTTACTGGTTTCATCAATTTATAATCTCACAAATAGTGCACAAGTGTGCTCTTTTCTCCACATCCACACCACCAGTTATTTTTTTGTCTTTTTGAGAAGAAACACTCTAACAGGTGTGAGGTGATATCTCATGCTTTTGATTTGCATTTCTTTGAAGATTAGTGATGTTGAGCATCTTTTCATGTATATTTTGGCCATATGCATGTCTTCTTTAGAAAATTGTTTATTCAGATCCTCTGCCTATTTTTTTAAATTGAAGATAAATTTATTGAGAAATACCTTCATTGTGAAGACAACAAAAGATTATATGAATTTGAACAGAATATGGTGAAGTAACTCATCTCTTATTTGGTCCAATTTGAGAGAGGTCATGATATGCCCTTCTGCCAAGGGAACTGCTGAGGGGCGAGAATTCTGACATTAACGCTCCTTTGAGTGCATGCAGTTGTTACAATAAGAGTATTACCTGTTATATCATTAACCCAGTAGTTCAAATTTCTTGAAAACTTTAATTATCCAGTCACCCAGAAGTATGCTGAGGTAAAGAAACTCAAGATGGGTTGATTTTACATCACTAGGGGACTGGAAAGACTGTGGAGGAACATGTATTGACCTGAAGGATTAGGCACATGAGAGGCAATGTGGCCATTTGCCTGAGGTGAAAAGGCAGGGATTTCCAGTGACCTGGAGACTACACCAGGGTGGAGTTGCTTGAAACTCTCCTCTTTGGGTTTCCTGGGCTTTTCAGTTTCTTACACCTCTCCCCATAAACACAGTCATTCAATGACATTGCTCTCTAGGATTCCACCCACAACCTTCTCCTATTCTCCTTCTTAAGTAATCTCTTTGAGTAATGTCTATAGTGTTTTTTTTCTCTCTGCCTATTTTTTAATCATATTGGTTTTGGGTTTTGTTGTTGTTGTTGTTTTCCTGTGGGTTTTTTTTTTTTTTTTGCTACTGAGTTGTATGAGTTCTTTATATATTTTGGTTATTAGCCTTTTATCAGATATATGGTTTGCAAATAGTTTTTCTATTTCATAAGTTGTCTCTTCACTTTGTTGATTGTTTCTTTTGCTGTGCAGAAGCTTTTTAGTGTTATATAGTCTTACTTGTTTATTTTTTTGCTTGTGCTTTACATGTCAGATCCAAAAAATCATTGTCAAGACCCTTGTCAAGTTGCCTTTTCCCTATATTTTCTTCTAGAAGTTTCATAGTTTCAGGTCTTATAAGTCTTTAATCCATTTTGATTTAGTTTTTGTGAATCGTGTAATGTAGGGCCTAGTTTCATTCTTTTCCATGTGAATATCAAATTTCCCAGACCATTTATTGAAGATATTGTCTATTTTCCATTGAGCAATCTTGGCTCCATTGTCAAATATTAGTTGAACATATGTACTTGTGTTTACTTCTGGGCTCTCAATTCTGTTCCATTGGTCTATTTGTCTGTTTTTATGTCAGTACTATACAGCTTTGATTACCATAGCTTTATAGTATAGCTTGAAATCATGAAGTGTTATGCCTCCTACTTTGTTCTTCTTTCTCAGTGTTGCTTTGGTTATTTGAGGTCTTTTGCAGTTTCCTATAAATTTTAGGTCTAGAATTTTTAATTTCATCTTTGATTCATTGACTGTTCAGGAGAGTGTTTTTTCATTTCCACATATATGTGAATTTTCTAGCTTTTTTCCTGTTGTTGATTTTTACTTTCATACCATTCTGGTCAGAAAAGATACTTGACATAATTTCAATCTTTTATATATGCTGAGACCATGTTACTACAGTACATGAGTATTCTGAATCTGACCATATACTTGCCTTTACCAGTATGTTGTTTATTTTCATATGTTTTCATGTACTATTTAGCATCCTTGTATTTCAGCTTGAATAAATCCTTTCAGCATTTCTTGTGTGGAATGTCTAGTGGTGATGAACTCCCTCAGCTTTTTATTTGTTTGGGAAATTCTTCACATTGTTTTCATTTCTGATGGACAACTTTACTGGGTGAAGTATTCTTGGTTTTCAGTTTCCTTCTTTCAGCACTTTACATATATCATTCCATTCTCCCTTGGCCTTTAAGGTCTCTGCTGATAAATCCACTGATAGCCCTATGGGTGTTACTTTGTATGAGAAAAACATTTTTTTTAATCTTGCTCCTTTACAATTCTTTCTTTGTCTTTGATTTTAGACAGTCATATAATTTGTCTTGAAGAAGACGATTTTGGATTAAATTTGGGGGGTGACCTATTAGTTTTATGAACTTTGGTGTCCTAATCTCTGCAAAGGTTTGGGAAGTTCTTAGCCACTATTTCTTTAAATAAGCTTTCTACTTGTTACTCCCTCTTTTCTCCTTCTGGTACTCCAATGATGTGTACATTGTTTCTCATATGGTGTCCCATAAAACCTGCAGCCTATATATATATATATATATATATATATATATATATATATATATATATATATAAAAATACATTCCTTTATTTTATTTTTATTTATTTTTGGCTGCATTGCACCTTCACTGCTGCATGTGGGCTTTCTCTAGTTGCATCGAGCGAGGGCTACTCTTCGTTGCAGTGAGTGGGCTTCTCATTGCGGTGTCTTCTGTTGTGGAGCACAGGCTCTAGGTGCATGGGCTTCGGTAGTTGTGGCATGCAGGCTCAGTAGTTGTGGCACACAGGCTTAGTTGCTCCATGACATGTGGTATCTTCCTGGGCCAGGGCTCGAACCCATGTCCCCTGCACTGGCAGGTAGATTCTTAACCACTGTGCCACCAGGGAAGCCCAAACCTGTAGGCTTTTCATACCTTTTCATTTTTTTTTTTTATTCCTCTGACTGGATAATTTCAAATGATCTGTATTCAAGGTCAATGATTCTTTTTTTTTTTCTGATTGGTGTAGTCTTCTGTTTAAACTCTCTATTGAATTCTTCACTTTGGTCATTGTATTTTTCAGCTCTAAAATTTCTGTTTTCTTTTTTTACTTTTTTCTATTTCTTTATTGAACTTATTTTTTTTGTATTGTTTTGCTGATATGTTTAAATTGTTAACTTGTGTTCTCTGAGCATCTTTAAAACAGTTATTTTGAATTCTCTGCCAGGCAATTTCTGTATCTCCATTTTTTGGGTCGTTACTGGAGATTTACTATATTCCTTTAGTGGAATCATGTTTCCTCGATTCTTCATGGTATCTATAGTTTTGTGTATGTCTGCTTATTTGATGAAGCAGTCACTTTTTCTAGACTCTATGGACTGACCTTGGTAACAGAAGACATCTATGGGTGGGGGCATGATGATGTGTATTATGACCTGGGGCCTATGACGTGTACTATGACCTGGGGTCTAGTGGTGCAGGGCATCAAATGTAGGGGTGTCTGGTGGCACCAAGAAGGTGAGGTGGTTCATTGACTGAAGCCATTGGGGTCCACACCTTTGACAACTGCATGGTCCTTGGCAAGCATTGTGGGGAGTCCACTGAAGCTGCAAGGGCTGTTGGAATGTATCAGAAACATCTCCAGGTCCAGCAGGTAGGGATCAGAGCAAGCAGTGGTAGTGGTCAGAGTCAGTGATGTATACACACTCAGCTTCAGAGGCTAGCTACAAGTGACAATGTAGTGGTAGGTGCTGGTTGCAAACATATAGTGGTGGCAGCCAACACAGGCAGCAAGAGCCAGGGCCAACTGCAGTTACACTGACAGTTGTGGGGACCCTGCCTGTCAGCATGCACTACTATGGCTACTGGGTCTCACATTGGAGCATGGCAGTGGAGGCCAGTGACAGGGGTTGAGCTTGGCAGGTGCACAATTGGAGGGGCTAGCTGCAGGTGAGTGCAGGCTTCATGTCAGGGACAGAAAACAAGGCCTGATCTGAGCCAACAAGCAACTGCAGGAGCCCTGTGTCAGTATGCTCTCCTGTGGCTGCACTGTCTTCCCTGGTCAGGTACATGGCAGTGGAGGCCAGTGATGGTGTCTGGCTGATGGTGTGCAATCACACTGCTGGAGGGACTAGCCCCAAGCAAAAGCATGGTGGTGGGAGTTAGCTGCATAAGTGTAGACTGGCATTTGAACTCTTGTAGCCACAGAGGCCTGGGTTGGCTGTTAATGTGGTTTCTGGGCTCTAGTAGGGATGGGAGGGCAGAAAGAGTGAGCAGGGTCTCAAATGGTTAGTGATGGTGAATGCAGATAGATGTGGGGTGAAAACTAGTAAATTCTGCAGGGGGTCCACAGTGCCTGTACTGGCCATTTGTTTCTTCAGTGGCAAAAGCTGCTGGGTTTGTCTACATAGCATATCACTGGGAATGGCAAGCACTTCTGCTGCATTGCTGCTACTGGTAGCCCCTGGTTTTCTTCCTTGTTCCTAACTGTCTCTATACATCTCACCTTTGTTGGTCTCTGGGTGGGGTGAAACCAAAGTGGGACCTTCATGCAGTATCCCAAAAAGCTGGAGAAACTGGTTGCTCATCCCGCTCTTCTGTTGCCTGCTAGGGAAACTTTTTTAACTGGGGAATTCCCTTTTGGTGCTGAGCAATGCTGGCTTGGAGGATTGGATGATGCAGTCAAAACGAAATTGTTTTTCTTTTTCGTGTGTTTTTTCTCAAACTGTTTGTTCTACTGTGTTAGTGAAGTTTCTTAAGTGAACTCCAGAGCTCTCAGAGGGCAGTATTTTTTTCATGGACAGTTGCCTAATTGTTGTTCTCTGTTGGGGGATGGAGGCTGGGATCTCCTACTATGCCATCTTGGTGACATCATTTCTGTCTTTGACTTTTGACAACTTAATTATATAAAGTGTCTCTGTATAGCCCTTTGCGAATTCAATCTTTTTGGGGTCTTTTGGGCCTCATAAATCTGGATGTCCATTTCCCCACTTTTGGAAAGTCTTCAGCCATCTTTCCTTTAAATAGATTTTTCTATCCCCTTCTTTTTCTGGGATTCCCATAATGCATATATTGTTATCTTGACATTCCATAAATCCTGTAGGCTTCCTTCTCTATTTTTTTTTCTTTTTCTTTCTCTGGATAATTTCAAATGAGCTATTTTCAAGTTCATGGATTCTTTCTTCTGCTTGATCAAGTCTGCTCTTGAAGCTCTCTATTAAATTTTTCATTTTGTCATTGTACTTTTCAGCTCTAGGATTTATGGGTTTTTTTAATAGTTTCTACTTCTTTGATGAACTTACTGTGTTCATGCATTGTTTTCCTAATTTCATTTAGTTGTCTGTCTGTTTTTGTAGTTCACTGAACTGCTTTAAGAGGATTATTCTTAATTCTTTGTCAGACAGTTTATAGTTTTCCATTTCTTTAGGGTCAGTTATTGGAGCTTTAATTAGTTTCCTTTAGTGGTGTCATGTTTGCCTGGTTCTTCATGATCTTTGATTCCTTGCATTGATATCTGCACATTTAATGAAGCAGTCTCATTTTCCAGACTTTATGGGTTTGCTTCAGAAGGAAAGTATCTTCACCAGCCAGTCCAGGTTGGGGTACTGGACAGGATAGCTGGTTGTGTCCACAGGCAGGCAGTGTTTTCTATCAGGTCCTCTAGTTGGGCGAAGCCACTGTTCATTCTCTGAGGTTATGGGGGTGGGAATGCCACCTGTTAGGCCCCATGGCTGGGTGGACCTGCTTGCTGGGCTTCATATTCAAGTGGGACTACTGTGTAGAATCCCTGGTTGGGTGGGGCTGTGGGCTGTGCTACACAGTCAGGTAGCTGGGCTCTGCAATCACCTCTGGGTAGCTAAGGTTTCATACTGTGTTTCTGAAACTGTCAGGGAAGTGCCACTGGTTGGACTTTGCAATTGGGCAGAGCTGCAAGCTGGGCACAGAAATTGCTCTCAGGCTGTGTTCCCCAGTTGGATGTGCGACTGGTTTGACTCTGAGTTTAGGCAAAGCAGCAGGCAGTACTTGGCAGTAAGCTGAGGACTTAGGCTGTTGGTCTTCTAATGAGGGGGCTTGAAGTCAGAAACAATCTAAGTCACCATCTTGATATTGTCATCACATGCAAGTGTGTGTTGAAAACAATGATGAAGTTCTGATTTGAAGAACTTGCCATCACAGTTAGGTAGTCAGTCTGGACTCCAAAAGAGAGGACATCATTCATAAAGAAGTAGAAAAATCCAGATTTGGATTTGAGGTAGCTTCCTGAAACTGAGCTAGACAGTTCCTTCCCATCACAACTTGTATTGCTTTGCTATGTACACTAAGATGAGCTTCTTCAATCACTACTCTCCTCACCCACTCCAGCCAATTAGATATTGGCAGCCTCTAATTCTTGACAATTATGAGGATATGACCTGGGAAATGAGAGATGGTGATAGCAAACTTTTTTGATCAAATTTCATTGGTGTTGCTATCATAAGTGATACCCTCAAATTTATTCTTCTTCTTAGTCAGTATTACTTTCCATCAGGAACTAGAAGTATTTGTCTGACCCACAAGTAACCTTTGTGTTTCACCATTCTTAATTCACTCTTAATTCCACATAACAATTCTCAGAATCAAAGTAGAAAAGAGGAGCAATGGGCACGCTATATAAGCTCTTACCCACCCTTCTTCCCACTCCTACCTCAGTTACAAATACTACAGCAAGATACTTCTGTGGTTGGGGGCAGGAGTGAGCATGTGAAGCTACCTGAAGCAGAAATCTGGACTTGCACATTAAGTGTTTGTAAGACCTCAACAGATGTTTTGTTTCCTTTAAGACCAAGAAGGGCTTTGTTTTCTTGAAATCAGGCAAATTATAGTTTATGTTTCCCTTATCTCTAGTTATCTTGATAAGAATGTGCAATTTTCTATCAGATGTAAAGTTCTATATATTTTACTTATTTGATCACGTTTGTTGTTATTCAAATATTCTATAGTCTTATTTTCGTATGTTCTTGATGTGTCCATTTCTAAAACTGATGCATCAAAGACTCCATTACAATGGTGAATTTTCCAGTTTTACCCAATATTTCTAACAGTTTTGTTTCATATATTTTAAAATCATGTTGTTAGGTAGGTAAAGTTTGGCAATTAGCCTATCTTCTTGCTAGACAGTTTTATCATTATAAAACATACCTATTTGTACCATTTAATGCTCTTTTACCATGAATTCCATTTTGCCTAATATTAATATTACTACCCCTACCTGGTATATATTTTTACATCCTCATTTTTCCTAATCTATGTCATTTTGTTTTAGATCTATCTCTTATAGACAGCAAAGTGCTGGGTTTTATATTCTGTTTTCTTGCTTTACCTAATCTGACAGCTTCTGGTTTCCAGTAGAGGAATTTGTTTTATTTTATTTTATTCCATTTTATTTTTAGCAAAGCAATATATATATACAATAAAGATTAAATTGAACTGTTAAAAAGCATGCATAATAAATAAACTATGCTGACTTCCTGTTGCTTCCTCCATTTCTTCACTTTAAAAGGTTTCTGTTTTTATTTTCAGTGATAACATCCTTAACTCTATGTAATATATTGAAATTTCTTTATTTATAGGCTTTAGATATCCCTTCTTTTATGATAACAATGAAAATTTAGGTCACACTTCCCCTTTAAAGTTTAAATTATTATAGTATGATTTATTTTAGTTCTTATGTCTTGTTCCATCTATATTTAACAGCATATCTCTCATATACCTATTAGTATTATGTTGAGCAATAAGAAATTTCCATTTTTATAGTTAAAAGATGGTTAGGGCTTCCCTGGTGGCGCAGTGGTTGAGGGTCCGCCTGCCGATGCGGGGGACGCGGGTTCGTGCCCCGGTCTGGGAGGATCCCACATGCCGCGGAGCGGCTGGGCCCGTGAGCCATGGCCGCTGGGCCTGCGCGTCCGGACCCTGTGCTCTGCAGCGGGAGAGGCCACAACAGTGAGAGGCCCACGTACCGCAAAAAAAAAAAAAAAAAAAGATGGTTAAATATCAGTAAATTCATGTAGTTCAGCTTCATAAAAAGAAGCTAGCAGTGTTCTGATCTTTTCTTTCACTGTTTTTCCCCACTTCCTACCTATCACTTTCTGTTAGCTGCACCTTTATCTTGACATCGTGAAAGCTACTAATGTCTTTAATGTTACAAAATCATAATTAAATATTCATTGCTATGTGTATAGATTGAAAAACCAACAAACAACATCATTTACATTATTATTAAAGAAAAATTAGAAGATAAATCTGAGAAAATCTCTTAGAAAAAAGAAAGAGAGAGAATAAGAAAGGTGGTTATCATGACAAATATGAGATATTGAGGAACAATTCAAGATGGGCAGCATCCATCTTACAGGAGTTCCAAAAGGAAGAAAAACCAAAACAAAGGCAATTATCAAAGAAGTTATAGAAAGTTTCCGGTTGACAAAATGGCGAAAATTGAAATGGCCTGTTGCATGGTGACTGGGAAGAATGGGAAAACACCCTGCAACATGATGCATCACAGTGAAATTTGGAATAAGCATAAACAGAAACTCCTAAAAAATTCCAAAGTTGGGGGAAGGGACAGATGACTTGAAAGAAATGAAAACTGGACTGGCATCATATCTATAATCAGTAACACTAGATGCTAGAAGATAGATATATAGGAGAAATCCTGAGAAATGGAATGGCTGGCAAAAAGTACATGAACCTTAAAAGCATTTATTGATATTGTCAAAGTATTCTCCCAAAATGCTTCTCTAATTTATAGTCCCAAAACCAGTGTGTAAAAATACTCATTTCCCTGCATTCTCACCTCTGCTGGACAACTATTGTCTTTTTTATCTTTCCTTTGATTTAACTTCAATCTGACAGATGATAATGATTATTTTAATTCATATTTAGATGATTACTAGTCAGATTGAGCATTAAAAATAGTTGAGTGCTGCCTTCTTTGTCTATTTTTTCTCTAGAATTTAGATAAATTATATTGTTGCTCAAAATACTTGCTGTTCTTCCCTATGGGGCCCTTCCCTAGAATAAGCTTTGCTCCTGCTCCACGGATACTGAGCTTGGCTGTGCGACTAGCCTCGGCCAATAGAATGCAAGTGGAAATGACATATGCCACTTGGGAGAAAGATTTAAGAGACTTTTTATAGTCTACTAATTTTCCTCTGACACAAGATCAGCAGTGTCTTAGATGGGGCTGCTTCTCTTTCAGTCTGGATTTTGGAGTGAAGATGAGGAGAGAAGAGCCACAGCTAACCTGAGAGGGACGGGAAGCCTGAGCAAGAAGTAAATCTTTGTTGTTGTAAACTACTGAAATTTTGAGGTTATTTTTTTATCCTAGTATAACAGTGTAAACTAACTATTCATCAATTCTTTAATTAATTGGCAAAACTCTTCTGACACTAGATATATTCCTCTTTGTCTATTGTGTATATTACAAATTATTTCCAGTGTTGTACATGTATTTTAATCTTATTTATTCCATTTTATTATCATCATCATGTACTATTAAGAAGATTTTTATAATCTTATAGATTCAAATCGGTCAATCATTTCCATTATAGCTTATGGCTTTTAGGTAACATTTAGGAGAAAAATCTTTCTCCAAACCATAATTATAAAATTATTTACCCATATTTACTTTTATAGCTCTGTAGTTTCATTTTATACATTTAAAATATTTAACTATATGGATTTATTTCAGTGTAATAAATGAAGTTAAAACCAAATTAATTTATTTCAAATGGCTAGCTCATTATTCCATATCAAAAAGTTGTTAGCTTATATTTTACCTAATAATTTTAAATATTGCCTGTATTATACACATATACTAAATTACATAAACGAATCTATTTTAGACCTCTGTCTATTCCAGTGTTTTGTCAGACTATTTCTGTACTTGTATCACTTTGTTTTCTTCCAGTTTTATTGAGATATAATTGACATATAGCACTGTATAAGTTTAAGGTATACAGCATAATGATTTGACTTACATCATGAAATAATTATCCCAGTCAGTTTAGTGAACATCCACTATCTCATATAGATACAAAATTAAAGAAATATAAAAATTTTTTTCCTTGTGATGAGAATGCTTAGGACTTGCTCTCTTAACAACTTTCATATATAACATACAACTGTGTTAATTATATTTATCACAATGTTTTAATTACTGTGGATTTACTTATGTTTTCATATTTGGGCTGTCCCTCATCATTTCTTTTTTTCAGAATCGAATTATTTTTAAATGTTTCTTTTTTGAAGATGAGTATTAGAAAGCTTTAATAAAAATAGAATCTTTTCTATATTATCCCTCTGCTTAAAACACTCAGGACTTTCATCTCCCTGATGCCTCCTGTGCCTTGTCACAGCAACCCCATATGATAAATTGGAGTACAATGGGAAGTGAGTTTTGAATTCCCAATAGTAAGTACTATGTTTTGCTCTATTGCCATCATGGGAACCCACCTCTCATTTCCAGAACACCCCAAAATGTATGTTGTTTTCCAAAAGATGAATGAACCTAAGGATACCCTGATTTTATCTAATTGTGGGGAAAGGACAAAGTGAGGGAGATAAGTGCTCCAGTCTTATACCCACAAACCCAATTGAACCTCCCATACATCATGACCCTTATAAGCATATAAAAGCCAATGTCAAAAACTGATGATGTGCTAGGCCAGTGGGTTGGATATGTTTAATATTCTTGAAATAAAATTACATGTGGAAATTTAATACATCAAAATTATAAACTGGAGCCTTCTGGTTAAAATGAGGACCTTCCTGAGCCACTTCCACTGGACCCATAACACTCCCTGAAGCACAATTTAACAACTACTGTTCAGCAATTCCCCCAGAGATCTAGATTCTGACACGGTTGTTTACTACATTCCATCATTCCATTCCCTTGCTATAGGTTCTCTTATTTTCTCTGGTGAAAACTCTCTGCCACTTAGTTATCAACCCTTCACTCCAGACACTTAAATGACTCAAGGGTAGGCCAGCCATAACCAGTTTATTACTGACTACTGAGAGGGATAAGACCGGTTCTCTTATGATCTCTGGTGAGTAAATTTGGCAAAGTCAGGAAATCAGTTTAGTCTACATATAAAGTCTCTTTCTCCTTTCTTCTCCTCTCCTCTCTTTTTCTCCCTCTTGTCATGGGAGTTTCTTTAATATTTTTCTTTTGGTGGCACTATTGCTCCACTGAAATAAAACCATTCCTTCCTCCCATCCTTTGCTTTTGAAAAATACCTACAATTGAAACAAACATATTTTACTTGCAAAAGTGACTTGCATCTGGGTCTAGGATTTGCATCTAAGGAGATTTCCTAGAACCCATCACTAATAATTCTCTGCCCAGTCTTTCTTGATTATATAGGAAAGGAAGGCCAAGCAGATCCCATGATCTCCCCTCTGTTTCTTTTCTTTATGTTTCTTTTTCTTTTCAATAACTTTTCCATGGCTATAAAACATACACCTGCTTATTGTAGAAAATTTGGAAAATACAGAAAAGATTAAAGAAGAAAATAAATATCTATAATCCCATAAACAAGAGAGAGAACTACTGCTAACAGTTTGAAGCAAGTCACTCCAGTGTGCTTTCTTTGTACACATTTTAACATAATTATGATCATATGGTACATATAATCTAGTATTCTAGTTTTTATCACATATATAATAAGCATGTTTCCATGCTCTTTAATTTAAAATATGTTTTAATTTGTCATTCTTAATGACTGGAATAATCTATTATATGAATCTATCATAAATAACTATTGTTTCCTCTAAGATGAAACATTTAAGTTACTTCTAAAATACCGCTATTTTAAATAATACTTCTATCAAATGAATAAACTGGGTGCTTCCTTATTCAAACGGGCAAAATGCATCTTTGAAGAAATAAAGACTGAATGACAATAATTTTCTACCTTATATTGGAGAATGGTAACAGTTGAGGTATTTTTTCATACTGACCCCCCAAGTCACCTATTCAAGAAAGAGGAGAAATTTCTCTAGAACTTTTAAGAATCTAAAACACACTTTAAAAATATCTCTCTTAGCTAGTGGGAAGCAGCCGCATGGCACAGGGATATTGGCTCGGTGCTTTGTGACTGCCTGGAGGGGTGGGATAGGGAGGGTGGGAGGGAGGGAGACACAAGAGGGAAGAGATATGGGAACATATGTATATGTATAACTGATTCACTTTGTTATAAAGCAGAAACTAACACACCATTGTAAAGCAATTATACCCCAATAAAGATGTTAAAAAATATATCTCTCTAACTATGGTCTACTCTGAAACAAAGTAGCTGTAAATCATTGAAACTGATGTTCTCAATTCTATATTTGGATCATGCCTCCCCCAAAGAGCTTAATTCATGAAACCAGCACCCTTGCCCATGTTTTTAAAGTAAGATGCTCTTCTAATCAAGGAAAACTATCCTCCTGTACCCAGGAATTTTGGGAGATGAAGGCAACTGTTAGGGTTTGAGATATTAACTGACAGATGTCTGGTACAGCTAATTAGAAAGTTCAATCTACTACATATGAGCTGAGTTTTCTTTTTCCTTATTTAATTTTTTTAAAAGTATGCAAATTACTGTCTCCACTTCCATTATTTATAAGTATCCACTTAGTCTTCCATCACTCTTTTACATCTAGTTCACACATTTCCACCTACTACACCCAGAAAGAGATGGAGAAACAATAGATAGTAGAGGAAGTATAGGATTCCTATTATTGCCATAACCAATTGCAATACCTGGTACAATATATAACCCAGAATAGTAATCATGGGGCCCCCAAGTATCTACATAGTGGCCCAGAGTGCTTCAGAACATTCCAAAATGTAAATGTAAATAAGTACCAAATCACTTCAGTCCCTGGTTCCCTTCTCAGTTGAAGCTATCTCTAACTCAGTCTTTCTTATGTCCTTACTGGATGCAGAATCTACCACTCTCAGATCATAGTATATATAATCAGAGTTACCGTTATTAAGTGTATTTGGGGAAAATCTGTCCTTTCTTCAAACTATAGCTGGCTGAAAAGTAGGGCATCATTTATCCAACTCCTATCTTTCTTCGTATTTTTTCAAATAAGCTCATTGGTCTTTTGTGTTTTAAGGCTATTGACCATTGGAAAATAGATGAAGGAAGAAAAATAGCAAATTTGGACACAAAAAAGTTTAAGATACTACAAAATTACAAAAATCCTGGTATGGTCTTCCTGAATGCTTTTCTATTGATGCTATCAGAAAGGCTTCATTGTACGTTTTGTTAGTTTTTCAACCACAAACCTCCACTCCAATCTGGGTACTCACTTTATCTACATCATGTAGACCCTTTTTTCATGAAGGTCCACTTTGTTAGACTTCATGTCTGAAGAGGCAGTAGAGCATGCAATTTAAAGGACATGCTTGCAGATGGACCTCAATCTAAAATGTAGCTCAGCCTTTTAATATTCATGTCTTTGTGCAAGATACACCTCAATTTGTGTACCTGTAATACACAGAGGATAGACTGTATTACGTTTACATTTACTTCTATATTTTAAATTCAGCACTCGGTGTGGACTGGGATCATCAAGAAAGTCTGGAATGTTGGAAAAGGAGGGGTGCGAGGTGAGCTACTAAAGCATGGAAAATTTCTGGAGAGAATACAAAAAAATTTGTTGCTTTACAACATTAGCCATATCTTCTGACCTCCTGAGACTTCTTGATTTGCTTCTCTCATTCTTTATTACTCTGTGATTTTATCAAATATTGAGTTATTTTCTTGAACGAATATTTAAATATAAATGAATGTGAAAAGTCATCAGTGAAAACTGAGAGCAAGCACAGCCCACGTTGTGTAAGGAAAGCACAACACTGCCGTAGATGAAAGCTGAAAAGAGTCTTTGAGTTTTATAGTCTGGCTTCAGTTTCTCTGAGAGTTTACAAATCCATTCTAGACAAAGCCTCAAGTGAGTCCAGGGAACTTAGGCTCACCAATGTGGAGATATCTGTCAGGGAAGTAGAGTGGATTAGATAATGGACATCTGACAAGAAGTGAACTGATTTATATATAAATATATATTTCCTTCTAAACCCACCATGGCCAATCTCCTCTCAGGAGCAGGTAAAAGCAAAACACTTTATTGAGGGTTTATTAGTCAGGGTAGGCTAGTGAACGTAACAAAATTTCAGTAGATTAACACAATAAAATTTTATTTTAAACACATATCACAGTTAAATGTAGATAGGCAGAATGAGCATTCTATGTCATCATTCTCAATTGATCCATACAGTATGAGAAGGAAGTTAGGAACTCCAAGAGTACTTGATCTAAGAAAGCCAAGTACTCAGAAGAATCTGGGCTAAACTCATCTAGGTATTCTGCCCCCATATTACAAAAATAAATGGTCTCATAGCAGCAGGAATCTTGTTGATGACTACCGTTAAAATGTTTGTCCTAAATTCCACTGCACCAGTCTAGACTTGTTGCTTTCAACACTTGGTGCAAAGCTGGGATTTCCCTTCACCTTATCCTAGGGATTCACTTTGACCCTTTCATGTGTTGGGTTTCCAGTTTTATGTATCTTATGTCTTTCTCTTTCATCATTTACTACCTAATTTTGGTGGCATACATCTTCATGTTGCTACATGAGGAATGGTGCATGACAGGTACATTTTTTTGAATCTTTATATATTAGTTTGCTAGGCCTGCCATAACAAAGTACTACAAACTGAGTGGCATATCCAACAGAAATGTGTTGTCTCACATTTCTGGAAGCTAAAATTTCAAAATTAAAGTGTCAGCAAGTTTGATTCCTTTTGACAGTTGTGACAGAGAAATTGTTCCATAGAGCTTTCTAGCTTCTGGTGGATTGATGACAGTCTTTGGCATTCTTTGGCTTGTAGACACATTACTCCAATCTCTGCCTTCATGGTGATGTGGTGTTCTCATTGTGTGTGTATCTGTGTCTGAATTTCCCCTCTTTATAAGGACATCAGTTATGTTAGATTAAGGGCCCAGGCTACTCCGGTATGATCTCATATTAGCTAAAATGATTTCAGCAACCTTATTTCCAAATGAGGTTACAACATAAGGTGCTGGGAGTTAGGATTTTCATATGTGAATTAGAGGAAGACACAATTCAACCCACAACACTTCATATATCTGAAAATGTTTTCATGCTCCCCTAAAATATGACTGGTCATTAAATTCAATGACCAATTTGGAAATAATTTTCCTTCAGATTTTGAAAACTTTGCTTCTTTTTTTTTTGCGGTAGGCGGGCCTCTCACTGTTGTGGCCTCTCCCGTTGCGGAGCACAGGCTCCGGACGCGCAGGCTCAGCCGCCATGGCTCACGGGCCCAGCCGCTCTGTGGCATGTGGGATCTTCCCGGACCGGGGCACGAACCCGTGTCCCCTGCATCGGCAGGCGGACTCTCAACCACTGCGCCACCAGGGAAGCCCAACTTTGCTTCTTTATTGTTTAGTTTCTAGTGTTGCCTATTGAGAAATCTAAAGTTATTCTCATTCCTGATTTTTCACATGTGACCTGTTCCTATCTCTCTAGAAGCTTTAACATCTTTCTTTTCTCCAAGCACTGAAATCTTACAATGATGTCACTTTGTGTGGAAATATTTTTATCCATTGTTATAGGCACCTAGTGGACCTTTTCTAGGAACCCATGGCTCTCATTTCTGGGATATTTTCTTGAATTTGCTAATGGTTTCATGAATTCTCTGTTTCTACGTTTACTGTTTTCTCTCCCTTGGAACGCCTATCATATGGATGTTAGATCTTCTGGACTGGTCCTCTAATTTTCTTTTCTCTCCTATATCCTATTTCTCTGTTGTTTTGTTCCATTTTCTGAGATTGCCTCAACTATCTTCAAAAATTTCTATTAAGTTTTTAATTTTTTGCTATCATGTTTTTAAGTTCCATGAGGTTTTTTGTTCTCTGAATTCTCCGTTTGTTTAACATTCTATTCTTATTTGTTTGTATCTCTGCCTGCATAATCTCCATTTGCTCTAAATTGCCTTTTCTGTTTGTTATTCTCCTCAGCTGTCTCATAATTCTTAGTTGTCTGCTGTTACTTCTTTTTACTGATTCTAATCTCTGAGTTCACATTTATGACTTGTTGACTATGAGCTTCATTTTAAGGTTTTATCACTGCACTGTCAGTACGGTTATAACCTTTCACTTAAAGATGATCAGATTGCCCCCAAAATACTTTTCCATTTTCCGCCTAAAAGGCAAAGGCCTATCTGTCACCTTTCTGGGGGCCCAGTGTAGGAAGAAGGCTTAAGGGAGGTAGTTTCAGTTCAGTACAATAGCACTATCCTCAGCTATACCTGGTGTCCTTCAGTCAAGATATCTTTTGTTTTACCCTAGTCAGATAATAAATGCCCAAATTTCTGTCACAGTGCAAGAATGGAGTTTCCCAACACCATGGTGATAGAGAGTGAGGAGAGAACCTAGTGCTCAAAACTGCTTGTCAAACAGTTTTCAAGTAATACTACTTAACTTAGCCTCCTTTATGGTAGACACTAGGGAAATACAACAATAATTCAGCTTTCCTCATTTCACTTCCCCATCTTCTTTGGAGGTTAAACACAGCCATATGAGTTGTTTTGGCCTTGAAATGTGAGCAGGTGAAATATGCCATTTTCAGACAGAATGCTTAAGAACAAATATATGATTTGCCCTGTTACTTTTTTTCTGCTATGGCAATCATGGAACTATGTTTCACAATGAAGCCCCCACAAGCCTCATTCCCTGAGTGATTACGTTGGACATGTAGTGTGAGCAATAAACAAATCTTTCTATGTTTTAAACTGGTGAGATTCTGGTTACAAGAGTATAACCTAGCCTATTGGTCACAGACTCCCCTTTATCCTTACTTCCAAATTAACTGTTGCCACCATTCCTGAGCTTTTTGAATATGGTTCAGCATGAAACTTATTTGTTGTTAGCTTTCTCCCATTCCCAACATAGGATCATGTTTTCTTGAGAGTGATAAGTTGGTTGCTGCTTGTCCATCTGCATTCTGTCTGCTAAACCTAATTGCTTCTATCTCCTCTCTTATTCCCCCACCTGTGGATGTATGCCTTTAAGAAAGATCCCTTTGCTTTAGTTTTAGTGAGGTTTCAAGAGGTAATGAAAGTAGATGTGTGTGTTCAAGGTGCCATCTTTACTCAGAAGTTTCCACTCCATATGAACTTGAAGGAAAATTGAAGGACATGCTGCTTTTTGGACCCACTGCCTGAGCTCCTTTGGACTTCTGCCACCTGCCACAGTTTGGGATGCTGAAGAGAGCCACACATGACTGCCAGAGTCTGGGTCAAGGAAGTGATATTCTGGTAAGGCTTTGTGTTTACCATAAGGGCTCTAGGGCTTGAATGTACTTTTCACACTCTGGTGTCCAGTTGAACTTCACTGAAAATAGTTACTTTAGATCTTGGGCCTGGAATCAGCCTTCAGAGCATAGAGCCGATCAAGTATCATATGTTCTTCAGAGTTTTTAATTTTCTGGTGGCAGCATTTCTGGCACATGCTTATGTTTCTTGGGATTCTTTAGGCCCTTTATTAATACACCCTGAGATTCTCTCATGCTTTGGCTCCTGGGGAAGCAAGGCAGTAGTGTGCAATGCATGGGGAAGGTATGTGGTCATGATAGAAATATTTGGCAACTTTGGGGAATCTGTGTTTTCATTGGCAAGTTATGTCCTAAAAGACAAGAGCTGAAGAAGAGTCACCTTAGGCTGACTTCTCTGAGCCCCTAAGGAGTTCTGGCCTGTGCCTCAGGGAATCTGAGTTGTAGACTATGCTCAGCTACTAACTCCCTGTGTGACCTTGGACAGACAATTTCACCTCCCTCACCCTCTCAGTTTCCTAAAACCTCTTCCAGCTCAAACATTGTAATTCATGAAACTTTAATGGTGCTGGGAATTGTCCTGCCTGGGGTAATAATGGTTTTAGGAAAGAAATGAATAGGTTGGGTAAAGTGTGACCTTCCCAGGGAGTATAAAATGTTTTCCCAATTAAATGCACATCTTCTAAAGCAGTTCCCAGTTAGCAGGGCCTGTGTGAGTCAGCCTTATAATGAGGCTACATAGACAGGAATTCAGAATCTAGGAAGTAGGTGGTGATAGACACACAATGATTCTTACCTGTCATACAACAAAGCAGGAGTATTGTGATCACAGCTACGTGTCACATTTTAGTGGGAGGCACAGAGAGGCTGGAGAGGTTTCAGGGCTGTGACCAGAATGACAAGGGTACTCTGAACTATGCCACATGAAGAAGGGCAGAAAGACTTGGGGATAAATAGCTGGGATAGGACCCACAGAAAGATCTGGGCCCCTGTTTTTAGGTGTTTGAAGGGCTCTTGTGAGGAAGAAGAGTGACTTAAAACCTGACTCAACAGATATAGTAGGGTTTGGTAGGTAGATGTAACAGAGAGACAGATTTCAAGTTAATAGAAAGATCCTGCTAAGTTTTAGAGGCATAGTATGACTCAAGAAGTAGGGGGTTTCTGTTGCTGAACGTTTTTGAGGAGCGACTCAGTTACCCTTTGTTAAGAAAAATGTAGACAAGGTCAGATATCAGGTGAGGAAGTGGATCAAATTATCCAAAGTATCAGAGTACCTTTCAAATCCAGAGAGTCAATCAGTCATGTTAGTCATCAAGCAAGTGGGAAGGGAATTTTAATCATGAGGTCTGAAATTCAACATAGAAAAATTCCTATATACCACCTTTTATACTGCAGTTTCTGCCCATTGGCCTCTGGACAAATATCTGATTGCCTTCTTGGAGACTACATCTTAAACCCAGCACGTTTGTCATTGTTTCCCAAAAGTCTAAATTTATGTCTCTTTCAGTCTGTAACATTCTTTTCTGTTTCAGGTGTAAATTGAATATTTGAATTATAATGTCATAATGTTGATATTCAAATATGATTATGAATATAAAGGTGTTTGGTAAGTTGCAAAGTGCCACAGAAAAGTACAGGATTATTGATGTTACACTGGTCTAACTACAATCTGATCTCTGATAGATTCAAAAGAAAGACAGCTTCCCCAAGGTAGAAAGAGGTAGATGGTTTGATAAGTGATCCCCTCTAAGGCCTCTGACTAATGATTGCTAATCTTACAAGCACCTCTAGAATCATGTACTTTTCCCCCTAGAGCCATGTGAAGAGAAAAAGAAGAGATGTGGTTGAACACAATGAGTAGGTGGAGGTAAGAGAGTGCAGGAGTGGGGCTGGGTATAGAAGAAACAGGAATAGAACATATAAAGGCCAATGTGAATCCAATAGTGTCATGTGCAGATGCTCCCAGTATTTTTTAAATAAAAATTTTAGAAATGTGTTCTTTTGTACAAGAGTGCTTAAGTGGTGCCACCTCAGCATAGAGATTACTGTCCAAGACCTAGGGACTTTAAAAGAGTACAAAAGCCTCTACTTTCTTTGGCACAGGTATGATGGGTGGGGAGCTTCATCTCTGCAAATGGGTTGGATAAAGAACCAGTATAATGGGAAAGGGAATTGGATCCCTGGAATGAACTCTAGGGCTGGCAAGAACAGCTGATATTCTTTCCTATACTCCCAGCTGTTTCTAGGAAACAAGCATTGTTTACCTTTTGAAGAGGAGAAGAAAAAATGACATTTTTTTCCACTGGGGAGGAAAAAAGATGTCTCTGTCTGATTGTCTCTGGGCTTGGGCTTGTTTATTTATCAGCTGCTAGGAATCAACTGTTTTCTGAAGCCAAGTCCCAGGTCACAGGGCCTATGTAATGAGAGGATGTATCATTAATGAACAGTGGATATCAGCCTCACTGTGCATAGTAACACCTCAGTATTCTTGATTAAAGCTCTTCTCAGCTGTTATTCTCTTTCCTTTTTCTCCTTGACTTCTGATTCACTCTGTTCTCTTTTCATTTCTCCCCCTCTTCATTTATTTGTCTTTTATTTCTTAACCTCTCTTTCCTAGTTCTTTCCCGTTATACCTGTTCTATATTCAATTTTTCTTCTCCCTATCCGTGGATTTCTTTTGCTTCTTATCCCCAGCTGGCTCAGACACCATTCAGATGTGCATCCACTTTTCCATCCCCAGTTTAGAAAAAAAGACAGATGCAAAGCCCTTATTAGCTCATCTGCTTGGTCTCCCAGCCAGGGAAAGATTGCTCTCTAGATAGATTCTACTTTACCTTACTTCAATTCAATGTGAAATGACCCAAACCAAGGGACTTCCACATCTTCCCTTGGGGATGATCATTCCATAGTTTAATAATACATGTTTTCAATTTTTCCTTCTTGGTCTAATATTTCCTTTGCTTCACTTTAACCCACTACTCCTGGTTAGGATAGCTGGGACCACTCTAAACCTTTTTGCTCCTTCCTTTCTTAGGGCTTGAATGTACTTGTAATACTCCCAGAGAGTGATGATGCTTTGGGCCCCTAAAAAATTCAAAATTCTGTTCCATGGCCACTACTCTGTAAGGTAGTTACTACTATCACCATTTTTAAAGTATGAAAATTGAGACCCAAAGGGATTAAGAAAGTTGCATAAGAACACAGAGTTAGAAAGTAGTGGACTTGAGATCAAAAATTAGATCCGCTTGATTCCAAAGTCAATCATGTTCTGTTCACATCAAAACAAGGCTCAGGATAGCTTATGAAAAAATCTCATAAAACACTTCTCTAGTTACTTGATCAACCCTCAGATCTAGCCCAAAATTCACTTGAAAATTTGATTGTGGAGTACACGAAAGGCAGCATGGTATATTAAAAGAACTCCTGGGCTATAGTCCTACACACACACACACACACACACACACACACACACACTATATATATATATATATATATATATATATATATATATATATATATACACTTATACACTGTAGGTGGCAGACATTAAGCTAAGTACTTTAAGTATACTAACTTATTTTATTTTCTGCATTTCACAGATTGAGAAACTGAAGCAAGTGAAATTAAGTAATACTCAAGGTCACCCATCTATTAAGTAGCAGAATTAAATCCGAAACCAGATAGTCTGACTCTAGAGCCTATGGTTTCAACCACAACATTATCTCTTGCCAAATACCTTGTGTACCTTGGTCCCATTGGTCCTGTTTCTTCTCAGGTGTTCACTTTCCCCATATACAAAATAAGCAGGCTGGACTGATGCAAATTATGTTTTGCAGAATGCTGGGTTCTACAGAGTTATCTCAGGGGCCAGAGAAAACAAAGGAGAAGGTAGGGAAGGGAAGACCAATCAACAGTGTCCTAGGTCTACCAGCTTGCTTTCAAACAAAACCACATTTGCTTTTATCTATTTTATGTATTGGAGTTCCTCCACCATGAAAATGCTTGAAAATACATTTAAAGGATGATGCAAATGGGTAGCAGAATGTTTTAGAGAATGGCAATCTTATTTTATTTCATCTTAAAGTTCACCTGTATTTAGTCCATGTATTTAGTCCCTCACTAAAGGCCATTAATCTTGATGGACTTTATATTTGCTCCAAGACACTGAAAACTGTGTCTAGGCTTCCACATGATTTCTTATGTGCCCTTTGCACCACATTTATCTCTTTCTTATCAAGAAATCAGCTCTAATCTATCTAACTGATTTTTAGCCTCAGCACCTTCTACCCCTGCCCACCCCCCATCCAATAATCACCCAAAGATTGTGAAATTCTTTGAACTCCTAGGGACATAATATACTTATTCTTAGTGATGTGAGCTGACACTTTTTTGAAGCAGGGACTGGAAATTTTCTGATACTCTTCTGTGTTACAGCCTGGACTTAAGTTCACATTTTTATTACACTCAGGTAATTCTGAGCACCAACAATATGTTAAGTATATTCTAAACATGGGACCAAACAGGAACACAGGGTAATTGAAATAATGTGGGAGAAGGGGAAGAGGTAAAAGTTCTACATCAGCTGTTTTATCTCAAATTGTACCTAAAGTCCCATATTTTACCTTTTCTCCTCTCTGGCTGCTGAGATTAGAAGGTCCTATGTGTTGGAAAACTGAATTCAGCTCCAGTTGGGAAGTTTGTAAGCCCTGTAACATTGAGATAAGACATCTTATTAGCATTTCCATGAATTATAGACCATTCTTGGAGTAATTTCCATTAGCTCCAGTTACATTCCAATTATCATGGAAACTTATAGAGGAAAAAAGATGAACCAGTTTTGAAAACTGGTGGCCATAATTTTATCTCAACAACAAAATAGGTTCACACAGTAAATTTATGTTCTATCTGTATTTTACTTAATGGCATAATAATATGTTCCATATGAGATGACTCTTTTGAAAGTTATCACATAACAAAGAAATAGATTGATTTCTCTGGATTACTAAAGAAGAACTGGTCTGATCATTTTGACTCACCTATCATGGTATGCTTAATATAACAAAATGACATTATGAGGTCAGAGACAAGAAATGGCATGAACTTTTTTTTTTATGTCAGATGCAGGATGATTAGGCAGACAGCATAAGTGAATATGTGATATTTTGGGGTTTTCTAATCACCAGGATAATCTATTAGCCCTTATTTTTATTTCACATTTTTTATATCATTGGGCCTTCTCAACAAATTTTTGAGAAATGCCTACTGAAGCCTTACTTTTTCTGGCTCTATGAAGGAACAACACTTTGTTCTTCCCAACTGAGGAAGAAATGGGAGGCTTCAATGCCCCTCTCTGTTTTATTTTTCCTAGCAAAATATTTGAATTTTATGCTTACTCATGGAAAGACTGATCATCTGTTTTTTCACCCATCTCCTCCTTCCAAAATAGCTGTGTACCACAGTCTCTCTTTCTGCAGTACAAGGAAGGCACAAAGAAGAAAATGGAAGTTAAGGGATGAATCCAAGAATTTAAAAAGGAGAAATTTCTACTGAGTTTCTCAGATCATGTAAAATGAATCTGTGAATCAAAGAAGCTATGACAGGTTGAGAAGTCAAACGTTGTCAACTTGGTTATTTACTCAGAATTTATTTATTTATTTTTAATAACTTTATTGGAGTATAATTGCTTTACAAAGTTGTGTTAGTTTCTGTTGTACAACAAAGTGAATCAGCTATATGTATACATATATCTCCAAATCCCCTCATTCTTGAGCCTCCCTCCCACCCTCCCTATCCCACCCCTCTAGGTCGTCACAAAGCATCAAGCTGATCTCCCTGTGCTATGCAGTAGCTTCCCACTAGCCATGCATTTTACCTTTGGTAGTGTATATATGTCAATGTTACTCTCCCACTTCATCCCAGTTTCCCCTTCCCCTCTCCCTGTGTCCTCAAGTCCTCTCTTTATGTCTGCGTCTTTATTCCTGCCCTGCCACTAGGTTCATCAGTAACGTTTTTTTAGATTCCATATATGTGCGTTACCATACGTTATTTGATTTTCTCTTTCTGACTTACTTCACTCAGTATGAGAGACTCTAGGTCCATCCACCTCACTACAAATAACTCAATTTCGTTTCTTTTTATGGCTGAGTAATATTCCATTGTATATATGTGCCACTTCTTCTTTATCCATTCATCTAAATGCCAATGGACATTTAGGTTGCTTCCATGTCCTGGATATTGTAAATAGTGCTGCAATGAACATTGTGGTACATGTATTTTTTGAATTATGGTTTTCTCTGGGTATATGCCCAGTAGTGAGATTGCTGGGTCATATGGTAGTTCTATTTTTAGTTTTTTAAGGAACTTCCATACTGTTCTCCATACTGGCTGTATCAATTTACATTCCCACCAAGAGTGCAGGAGGGTTCCTTTTTCTCCATACCCTCTCCAGCATTTATTGTCTGTAGATTTTTTAATGATGGCTCTTCTGATTGGTGTGAGGTGATACCTCATTGTGGTTTTGATTTGCCATTCTCTAATGATTAGTTATTCAACTTGGTTATTTAATGCTCTTTTTTTTTTTACTTTATCTGCTCTCTTCCAATTTTCCTTTGTTTTTAGTAGTGTTTCTTTGGATAATTATAGTATTTCTAAGTTGTGTTAAAGGTAACAAGGAAAAAGGAATATTTTTGTGTCCAAAATTGGTCTGGGTGAAATGGAGAAGTGGTGTCTTTTGATGTATGTTTGAAAAAGGGTACAAGGGAGAAATTATTTCAAGCCATTCTCTACCATTTAGAGACTTCATTCTCAGAACTGTTCTGTACTCCAACTTTGGAAAATTTTGTTTTATATAGCAAGAGGGATTATTCCATTGACAAACTCACCACAAGATGCTTTCGGACACCAAAGGATTAAACTGCCTCTGCTGTCATTGATAGATATTGCTACATACTTCATTTTCAATGATGTGTTGTCCAACCAATCAAATGTATAAAATACCTAATGTTTGATACTAAGATAAGTTTTGTCCTCAGACTCAGTCATATCAATAATAGTTGATATCATTAACCATAAGAAAGCATGCTGTTACTCTCCAGTTAAAATTCAACCTGTGGGGCTTCCCTGGTGGCGCAGTGGTTGAGAGTCCGCCTGCCGATGCAGGGGACACGGGTTCGTACCCCGGTCCAGGAAGATCCCACATGCTGCGGAGTGGCTAGGCCCATGAGCCATGGCCACTGAGCCTGCACGTCCGGAGCCTGTGCTCCGCAACAGGAGAGGCCACAACAGTGAGAGGCCCACGTACCACACACACAAAGAAATTCAACCTGTGAAAAGAAAAACCCAGAGAAAGAATTTTGTCAAGTACTCTAGGCCACAAGTTTTGGCTGAGAAGTTTCAGGACATAATAACTTAGAAGGCATCCACATTTTATTTTACCCCATCTAGTGCTTATGAGACCCATGAGTCCCCACATGTATCAGCAGACTAAATTAAGTTTAGTCTCGCTAATATTTATTCCTGTTAAAATGTAGTTAGTTAGTTTTATTAACACATAGTACATAACAATACCAAGAATCTTGGCCAACAGGGTCTACTCCTGAAAATTTTCTCTTCCGTTCATACTGACTGGGTTGTATACAGAGGAAAGCAAGTGGTCAGTGTACCAGGGAAATGGGAATTGTGCTGGACTGAAGATTCTATTAGGGGAAAGACAGCACCATCAGCTGGGTACTAATCCCAGAAATGGGCTAAAGACTTAAGCAATTAAAGCTTTAGATATTTCACCTTGGTTACTTAGAAGCAAACTTTGCTTATTGTGTTATTTAGGCTTTTGAAAAGTTGAGGGATAGTTTTTTATAAGCATTAGGCTCAAAGTGTTTGGCAACCTCTTTGTCAGTGTTGCATTATTTGCACTTATATCAAAACATGTCCAAATATTTTGTCTATATAAACTTAATATGTTAGTTTTATTATGAACATTCCAGGACCACATTTTCCTGAGAGTCTATTCCTGTTTCTTATCAGCATCTCTTAGAAAAATCCACACATCTGTGGCCCACTTCTTCCCCATATTAAAACAAAACAAATAATCAGTTGTTGGAGAGGAAGAAAATTGACTTGGCCAATGGATTTAGTTTAGGTGTCTTCTCTATGGATATTGATCAATCCAACATGGCTGCCATATAGTAGCCTAATGGAAAGAACAAGGGATTTGGAGAAAACACACTTGAGTGCTCTGGATCACATTTGGCTGGGACTGAACTGATTTGAGCCTTATTTAACTAAACTTTAAAGTGGGGGAATAAAATTGATTTCACAGGGATGCTGTGAGGATTAAAAAATATAATTTGTAGAAATTTACTAGCACAAGGTAGGTACTCAATAATTAGTAGTTGTTCTACAAAATGGATGATCTTTTGTTTGTTTGTTTGTTTGTTTGTTTTTGCAGTATGCGGGCCTCTCACTGTTGTGGCCTTTCCCGTTGCGGAGCACAGGCTCCGGACGCACAGGCTCAGCGGCCATGGCTTACGGGCCTAGCCGCTCTGCGGCATGTGGGATCTTCCCAGAATGGGGCATGAACCCGTGTCCCCTGCATCGGCAGGCAGACTCTCAACCACTGTGCCACCAGGGAAGCCCCAAAATGGATGATCTTTGATAACATTAAGCTAAGTGATATAAGCCAGTCACAAAAATATAGTAAGTATATGACTCCACTTATATGAGTTATCTAAATAGTAAAATTTATAGAAACAGAACGTAACATTGTGGTTTCCAAGGACTGGAGAGAGGAAGAAATGGGAAATTGTTGCTCAATAGGTATAGAGTTTCTGTTTTGCAAGATGATAAAATTCTAAAGAGTGGCTAAGATAGTGGAATAGAAAGACCTTGAGCTCACTTCCTCATACAGGCACACCAAAACTATAACTCTTTACAGAGCAACTATAGATGAGAATGACCTGAAGACTAGAAGAAAAGATCTACAACTAAAGACATAAAGAAAGAATCATTACTATATTTAAAATAGATAACCAGCAAAGACTTACTGTATAGCACAGGGAACTCTGCTCAGTATTCTATAATAACATAAATGGGAAAAGAATTTGATATAAAGAATAGATACATGTATATGTATAACTGAATCACTTTGCTGTACACTGGAAACTAACACAACAATGTAAATCAACTATCGTCCAATATAAAAAAAAAAAAAAAAGAACCACAATAAAATGGGTAGGAGGGGTGGAGATGCAGTATATTCAAGACCCATACACCCAGATAGGTGACACATTTTCCCCAGGGAGAGAGGTCTGAGCCCCACATTCGGCTCCCAAACCCAGGGGTTCTCTACCAGAAAGATGAGCCCACAGAACATTTGGCTTTGAAGGATTGTTGGGAGAGCCAGAGGGCTGTGGGAAATAGAGAAACCACTTTTTTTTTTTTTTTTTGACGTTCAATGCATACTTCTATCCATAACTCATTTCTTTTTTATTTTTTTTATTTTTTTTATTTTTTTATTTTTTAAACATCTTTATTGGGGTATAATTGCTTTACAGTGGTGTGTTAGTTTCTGCTTTATAACAAAGTGAATCAGCTATACATATACATATGTTCCCATATGTCTTCCCTCTTGCGTCTCCCTCCCTCCTACTCTCCCCATCCCACCCTTCCAGGCTGTCACAAAGCACCGAGCTAATATCCCTGTGCCTTGCGGCTGCTTCCCCCCAGCTATCTACCTTACTATGTTTGTTAGTGTGTATATGTCCATGACTCTCTCTCGCCCTGTCAAAACTCACCCTTCCCCCTCCCCATATCCTCAAGTCCGTTCTCCAGTAGGTCTGCGTCTTTATTCCTGTCTTACCCCTAGGTTCTTCATGACATTTTTCTTCTTAAATTCCATATATATGTGTTAGCATACGGTATTTGTCTTTTTCTTTCTGACTTACTTCACTCTGTATGACAGACTCTAGGTCTATCCATCTTATTACAAGGAGCTCAATTTCATTTCTTTTTAAGGCTGAGTAATATTCCATTGTGTATATGTGCCACATCTTCTTTATCCATTCATCCGATGATGGGCGCTTAGGTTGTTTCCATCTCCGGGCTATTGTAAATAGAGCTGCAATGAACATTTTGGTACATGACTCTTTTTGAATTTTGGTTTTCTCAGGGTATATGCCCAGTAGTGGGATTGCTGGGTCATATGGTAATTCTATTTGTAGCTTTTTAAGGAACCTCCATACTGTTCTCCATAGTGGCTGAACCATTTCACATTCCCACCAGCAGTGCAAGAGTGTCCCCTTTTCTCCACACCCTCTCCAGCATTTATTGTTTCTAGATTTTTTGATGATGGCCATTCTGACTGGTGTGAGATGATATCTCATTGTAGTTTTGATTTGCATTTCTCTAATGATTAATGATGTTGAGCATTCTTTCATGTGTTTGTTGGCATTCTGTATATCTTCTTTGGAGAAATGTCTATTTAGGTCTTCTGCCCATTTTTGGATGGGGTTGTTTGTTTTTTTGTTATTGAGCTGCATGAGCTGCTTGTAAATTTTGGAGATTAATCCTTTGTCAGTTGCTTCATTTGCAAATGTTTTCTCCCATTCTGAGGGTTGTCTTTTGGTCTTGGTTATGGTTTCCTTTGCTGTGCAAAAGCTTTGAAGTTTCATTAGGTCCCATTTGTTTATTTTTGTTTTTATTTCCATTACTCTAGGAGGTGGGTCAGAAAGGATCTTGCTGTGATTTATGTCATAGAGTGTTCTTCCTATGTTTTCTTCTAAGAGTTTGATAGTTTCTGGCCTTACATTTAGGTCTTTAATCCATTTTGAGCTTATTTTTGTGTATGGTGTTAGGGAGTGATCTAATCTCATACTTTTACATGTACCTGTCCAGTTTTCCCAGCACCATTTATTGAAGAGGCTGTCCTTTCTCCACTGTACATTCCTGCCTCCTTTATCAAAGATAAGGTGTCCATATGTGCGTGGGTTTATCTCTGGGCTTTCTATCCTGTTCCACTGATCTATCTTTCTGTTTTTGTGCCAGTACCATACTGTCTTGATTACTGTTGCTTTGTAATATAGTCTGAAGTCAGGGAGCCTGATTCCTCCAGCTCCTTTTGTCGTTCTCAAGATTGCTTTGGCTATTCGGGGTCTTTTCTGTGTCCATACAAATTGTGAAATTTTTTGTTCTAGTTGTGTGAAAAATGCCAGTGGTAGTTTGATAGGGATTGCATTGAATCTGTAGATTGCTTTGGGTAGTAGAGTCATTTTCACAATGTTGATTCTTCCCATCCAAGAACATGGTATATCTCTCCATCTATTTGTATCATCTTTAATTTCTTTCATCAGTGTCTTATAATTTTCTGCATACAGGTCTTTTGTCTCCTTAGGTAGGTTTATTCCTAGATATTTTATTCTTTTTGTTGCAATGGTAAATGGGAGTGTTTTCTTGATTTCACTTTCAGATTTTTCATCATTAGTATATAGGAATGCCAGAGATTTCTGTGCATTAATTTTGTATCCTGCTACTTTACCAAATTCATTGATTAGCTCTAGTAGTTTTCTGGTAGCATCTTTAGGATTCTCTATGTATAGTATCATGTCATCTGCAAACAGTGACAGCTTTACTTCTTCTTGTCCGATTTGGATTCCTTTTATTTCCTTTTCTTCTCTGATTGCTGTGGCTAAAACTTCCAAAACTATGTTGAATAAGAGTGGTGAGAGTGGGCAACCTTGTCTTGTTCCTGATCTTAGTGGAAATGCTTTCAGTTTTTCACCACTGAGGATGATGTTTGCTGTGGGCTTGTCATATATGGCCTTTATTATGTTGAGGAAAGTTCCCTCTATGCCTACTTTCTGGAGGGTTTTTATCATAAATGGGTGTTGAATTTTGTCGAAAGCTTTCTCTGCATCTATTGAGATGATCATATGGTTTTTCTCCTTCAATTTGTTAATATGGTTTATCACATTGATAGATTTGCGTATATTGAAGAATCCTTGCATTCCTGGAATAAACCCCACTTGATCATGGTGTATGATCCTTTTAGTGTGCTGTTGGATTCTGTTTGCTAGTATTTTGTTGAGGATTTTTGCATCTATGTCCATCAGTGATATTGGCCTGTAGTTTTCTTTCTTTGTGACATCCTTGTCTGGTTTTGGTATCAAGGTGATGGTGGCCTCGTAGAAGGAATTTGGGAGTGTTCCTCCCTCTGCTATATTTTGGAAGAGTTCGAGAAGGATAGGTGTTAGCTCTTCTCTAAACGTTTGATAGAATTCACCTGTGAAGCCATCTGGTCCTGGGCTTTTGTTTGTTGGAAGGTTTTTAATCGCAGTTTCAATTTCAGTGCTTGTGATTGGTCTGTTCATATTTTCTATTTCTTCCTGATTCAGTCTTGGCAGGTTGTGCATTTCTAAGAATTTGTCCATTTCTTCCAGATTGTCCATTTTATTGGCATAGAGTTGCTTGTAGTAATCTCTCATGATTTTTTTTATTTCTGCAGTGTCAGTTGTTATTTCTCCTTTCTCATTTCTAATTCTATTGATTTGAGTCTTCTCCCTTTATTTTCTTGATGAGTCTGGCTAGCGGTTTATCTATTTTGTTTATCTTCTCAAAGAACCAGCTTTTAGCTTTATTGATCTTTGCTATCGTCTCCTTCATTTCTTTTTCATTTATTTCTGATCTGATTTTTATGATTTCTTTCCTTCTGCTAGCTTTGGGGTTTTTTTGTTCTTCTTTGTCTAATTGCTTGAGGTGCAAGGTTAGGTTGTTTATTCGAGATGTTTCCTGCTTCTTAAGGTGGGCTTGTATTGCTATAAACTTCCCCCTTAGAACTGCTTTTGCTGCATCCCATAGGTTTTGGGTCGTTGTGTCTCCATTGTCATTTGTTTCTAGGTATTTTTTTATTTCCTCTTTGATTTCTTCAGTGATCACTTCATTATTAAGTAGTGTATTGTTTAGCCTCCATGTGTTTGTATTTTTTACGGATCTTTTCCTGTAATTGATATCTAGTCTCATGGCGTTGTGGTCAGAAAAGATACTTGATACAATTTCAGTTTTCTTAAATTTACCAAGGCTTGATTTGTGACCCAAGATATGATCTATCCTGGAGAATGTTCCATGAGCACTTGAGAAAAATGTGTATTCTGTTGTTTTTGGATGGAGTGTCCTATAAATATCAATTAAGTCCATCTTGTTTAATGTATCATTTAAAGCTTGTGTTTCCTTATTTATTTTCATTTTGGATGATCTGTCCATGGGTGAAAGTGGGGTGTTAAAGTCCCCTACTATGAATGTGTTACTGTCGATCTCCCCTTTTATGGCTGTTAATATTTGCCTTATGTATTGAGGTGCTCCTATGTTGGGTGCATAAATATTTACAATTGTTATATCTTCTTCTTGGATCGATCCCTTGATCATTATGTAGTGTCCTTCTTTGTCCCTTTTAATAGTCCTTATTTTAAAGTCTATTTTGTCTGATATGAGAATTGCTACTCCAGCTTTCTTTTGGTTTCCATTTGCATGGAATATCTTTTTCCATCCCCTTACTTTCAGTCTGTATGTGTCTCTAGGTCTGAAGTGGGTCTCTTGTAGACAGCATATATAAGGGTCTTGTTTTTGTATCCATTCAGCCAATCTGTGTCTTTTGGTGGGAGCATTTAGTCCATTTACATTTAAGGTAATTATCGATATGTATGTTCCTATTTCCATTTTCTATATTGTTTTGGTTTCGCTACTATAGGTCGTTTCCTTCTCTTGTGTTTCGTGTCTAGAGAAGTTCCTTTAGCATTTGTTGTAAAGCTGGTTTGGTGGTGCTGAACTCTCTCAGCTTTTGCTTGTCTGTAAAGGTTTTAATTTCTCCATCAAATGTGAATGAGATCCTTGCTGGGTAGAGTAGTCTTGGTTGCAGGCTTTTCTCCTTCATCACTTTCAGTATGTCCTGCCACTCCCTTCTGGCTTGTAGGGTTTCTGCTGAGAGATCAGCTGTTAACCTTATGGGGATTCCCTTGTGTGTTATTTGTTGTTTTTCCCTTGCTGCTTTTAATATGCTTTCTTTGTATTTAATTTTTGACAGTTTGATTAATATGTGTCTTGGCGTGTTTCTCCTTGTATTTATCCTGTATGGGACTCTCTGTGCTTCCTGGACTTGATTAACTATTTCCTTTCCCATATTAGGGAAGTTTTCAACTATAATCTCTTCAAATATTTTCTCAGTCCCTTTCTTTCTTTCTTCTTCTTCTGGAACCCCTATAATTCGAATGTTGGTGCGTTTAATGTTGTCCCAGAGGTCTCTGAGACTGTCCTCAGTTCTTTTCATTCTTTTTTCTTTATTCTGCTCTGCAGTAGTTATTTCCACTACTTTATCTTCCAGGTCACTTATCCGTTCTTCTGCCTCAGTTATTCTGCTATTGATCCTATCTAGAGTGCTTTTAATTTCATTTATTGCATTGTTCATCATTGCTTGTTTCATCTTTAGTTCTTGTAGGTCCTTGTTAACTGTTTCTTGCATTTTGTCCATTCTACTTCCAAGATTTCGGATCATCCTTACTATCATTATTCTGAATTCTTTTTCAGGTAGATTGCCTATTTCCTCTTCATTTGTTAGGTCTGGTGGGTTTTTATCTTGCTCCTTCATCTGCTGTGTGTTTTTCTGTCTTCTCATTTTGCTTATCTTACTGTGTTTGGGGTGTCCTTTTTGCAGGCTGCACGTTCGTAGTTCCCGTTGTTTTTGATGTCTGTCTCCAGTGGCTAAGGTTGTTTCAGTGGGTTGTGTAGGCTTCCTGGTGGAGGGGACTAGTGCCTGTGTTGTGCTGGATGAGGCTGGATCTTGTCTCTCTAGTGGGCAGGTTCACGTCTGGTGGTGTGTTTTGGGGTGTCTGTGGCCTTATTATGATTTTAGGCAGCCTCTCTGCTAATGGGTGGGCTTGTGTTCCTGTTTTGCTAGTTGTTTGGCATGGGTTGTCCAGCACTGTGGCTTCCTGGTCGTTGAGTGAAGCTGGGTGCTGGTGTTAAGATGGAGGTCTCTGGGAGATTTCCACCGTTTAATATTATGTGGAGCTGGGAGGTCTCTTGTTGACCAGTGTCCTGAAGTTGGCTCTCCTACCTCAGAGGCAGAGCCCTGACTCCTGGCTGGAGCACCAAGAGCCTTTCATCCACACGGCTCAGAATAAAAGGGAGAAAAAGTAGAGAGAATTAGTAGAAGTATGAGTAAAGAAAGAAGGAAAGGAGGAAAGGAAGGAAGGAAGAAAGAAGCAAAGAAGGAAAGAAAGGAGGGAGGGAGGGAGGGAGGGAGGAATGAAGGAAGGAGGGAAAGACGGAAAAAAGACAGAACGATGATACAGTAAAAATAAAATAAAGTATAATATAGTTATTGAATTAAAAAATATTTAGAAAAAAAAAAGGGACGGATAGAACCTTAGGACAAATGTTGGAAGCAAAGCTATACAGAGAAAATCTTACACAGAAGCATACACATACACCTTCACAAAAAGAGGTAAAGGGGGAAAAATCATAAATCCTGCTCCCAGAGACCACCTCCTCAATTTGGGGTGATTCATTGTCTAAAGGAGGGAAGGAAGGAAGGAAAGAAAGAAAGAATGAAGGTAAAGTATAATAAAGTTATTACAATTAAACTTAATTATTAAGAAAAAGAATTTAAAAAAAAAATCATGGACGGATAGAGCCCTAGGACAAATGGTGGAAGCAAGAGTATACAGACAAGATCTCACACAGAAGCATACACGTACACATTCACAAAAAGAGGAAAAGGGAAAAAAAATCATAGATCTCGCTCCTAAATTCCCCCTCTTCAATTTGGGATCATTCCTTGTCTCTTCAGGTATTCCACAGATGCAGGGTATATCAAGTTGATTGTGGAGCTTTAATCCGCTACTTCTGTGGCTGCTGGGAGAGATTTCCCTTTCTCTTCTTTTGTTCTCACAGCTCACAGGAGCTCAGCTTTGGATTTGGCCCTGTCTCTGCGTGTAGGTCGCTGGGGGGCGTCTGTTTTTTCGCTCAGACAGGACGGGGTTAAAGGAGCCGCTGATTGGGGCCTCCGGCTCACTCAGGCCGGGGGTTGGGGGATGGGGGAAGGAGGGGCACTGCGTGCGGGGCGGGCCTGCGGCGGCAGAGGCAGCGTGACGTTGCGGCAGAGGCCGGCGTGACGTTGCACCAGCCTGAGGCCCGCCGTGCGTTGTCCCGGGGAAGTTGTCCCTGGATCCCGGGAACCTGGCAGTGGCGGGCTGCACAGGCTCCGCAGAAGAGGGGTGTGGAGAGTGACCTGTGCTCGCACACAGGCCCCTTGGTGGCGGCAGCAGCAGCCTTAGCGTCTCCCGCCCGTCTCTGGGGTCCGCGGTTTTAGCCGCGGCTCGCACCCGTCTCTGGGGTTTGCGCTTTCAGCCGCGGCTCGCACCCGTCTCTGGAGATCCTTTAAGCAGCGCTCTTAAACCCCTCTCCTCGCGCACCAGGAAACAAAGAGGGAAGAAAAAGTCTCTTGCCTCTTCGGCAGGTGCAGGCTTTTCCCCGAACTCCCTCCCGGCTAGTCGTGGTGCACTAACCCCTTCAGGCTATGTTCAAGCCGCCAACCCCAATCCTCTCCCTGAGCTCCGTCCAAAACCAAAACCCGAGCCTCAGCTCGCAGCCCCGCCCGCCCTGGCGGGTGAGCAGACAAGCCTCTCGGGTTGGTGAGTGCTGGTCGGCACCGATCGTCTGTGCAGGAATCTCCCCGCTTTGCCCTCCGCATCCGTCGCTGTGCACTACTACGCGGTCCCGAATCTCCCCCCTCCGTCTCCCGCAGTCTCCGCCCGCGGAGGGGCTTCCTAGTGTGTGGAAACTTTTCCTCCTTCACAGCTCCCTCCCACTGGTGCAGGTGCCGTCCTTATTCTTTTGTCTCTGTTTTTTCTTTTGCCCTACCCAGGTATGTGGGGAGTTTCTTGCCTTTTGGGAGGTCTGAGGTCTTCTGCCAGCCTTCAGTAGGAGTTCTGTAGGAGTTGTTCCACGTGTGGATGTATTTCTGGTGTATCCGTGGGGAGGAAGGCGATCTCCGCGTCTTACTCTTCCGCCATCTTCAAGGTCCCCCTCGAGAATCCACTTTTAAAAGGCACACACAAATCTTACACTCTGGGACTGAGGGCAGAAGCAGTAATTTGAAATGAGCCTGGGTCAGATGCACTTGCTAATCTTGGAGAGCCACCTGGAGAGTCAAGAAGCAACTGGGACTCACCATGGGGACATAGATGCTGGCAGCAGCCATTTTGGGGAGCTCATTCTACCATGAGGATACTGGTGCTGGTAAATGCCATTTGGAATCCTCCCTCTAGTTTATCAGTCCAGGACCAGACATCACCCACCAGCTGGTTGGTACTAGTATTGGGATGCCCCAGGCCAATCAGCTAGCTGGGCAGGGATACAGCCCCACCCACCAGCAGGCCAGCTGCTATAAAAAGTCCTGAGTCCTGGCTGTCCAATGACCTGGCCCTGCCCAGAAGAGGGTCCAGGACCTGAATCCACACACCAGCAGGCTGATATAAGTTCTGCGACCCTTAGGCTCCACAGCCAGAGATTCCAGGACACAGCTCCATTACCATGGGCCCAGCACTAGCCCCAGGACCTGGCTTAACTCAACTGTTGGTGGACACCAGACTTGAGACACCCTGGGCCCTGGAACTTCCCACGAGTGGGAGGACACCAGCCCCAGGACCACTGGGAAAAGGCAGCCAGACATGTCAGGACCCACCCCATCCACCAGTAGGCTGGAGCCAGCACTGGGACCCCCTGGACACAAGCCTCATCCATCAGTGGTCTGACATCAGCTTGGGACACCCAGAGCCCTTCAGCTAGAGACCCCAACAACCAGTTCCACAAAACAGAGGGCTGGCACTAGCCCCAGGAACCTCTGGGACTGGCCTCACTACCTGTGGACTAACACCAACTCTAGGACCCTCAAAACCCCACAGCTAGAGACCACAGGACACTGTTTCACCCACCACAGTGTGAAGGACCTGGCCCCACTCACCAGTGTACTAATACCAGCTCCAGGCTACATAGGCTCCACAGCTAGAGGCCACAGGACTTACCTCCAGCCACCAGTGGACTAGCTCTAGCCCTGGGAACCTGTGGGCCTTAGCCTGCACACCAATGGGCGAACATTAACTCTAGGGTCTCCAGGGCCCTGCACAAGAGACCAGGATTCCATTGGCTATGCAGCCAGATGTTTCAGGACATGGCCTCATCCACCAGCAGGGGGAAGCCTTTGTACAAGGCAGGGCATAGCAACCAACTGGACCAGGTGCCGGATATCAGTGCACCCATGCAGTAGTTAAGACTGCCACAATAGAAGGAACCACACAGTTCACATAGAAGGCACCCCAGAATGTATAGCTCTGGTCAACAGAGGGGAGTGTACTGCTTGGCCCCATAGGACATCTCTTACAGAAGGCCACTTCTCCAAGTTTGGGAAATGTAAACAACCTATCAAATATATAGAAATAAAAACAGAAAATTAGGCAAAATTAGGTGATAATACAATATGTTACAAATGAAGGAACAAGAATAAGAAATAAGTGAAGTGGAGATAAGAAATCTACCTTATAAAAACTTCAAGAAAACGACCGTAAAGATTTTCAAAGAGCTTGGGAGAAGATCGGACAAACAAAGTGAGAAGTTTAACAAAGAGTTAGAAAATATAAAAAAGAACCAAACATAGCTAAAGAATATAATAACTGATCTGAAAAAGACTATATATAATTTGCACATATATGTAACTAAATCACTTTACTATACACCTGAAACGAATACAATATTGTAAATCAACTATACTTCAATAAAAATAAATAAATTTAAAAGCAATATAATAACAAATTAAAAAATACACTAGAAGGAATCAAAAATAGATGAGATGATACAAAGGAATGGATCAGCAAAGTGAAAGACAGAGTAGTGGAAAGCACTTGAGCTGAACAGAAAAAAAGAATTTTAAAAAATGAAGACAGGTTAAGGGAACTCAGTGACAACATCAAGTTTACTAACATTCACGTTGAAAGGGTCCCAGTAGGAGGAGAGAGAGAGAGGAGCAGAGAACATATTTGAAGACATAATAGCTGAAAACTTTCTTAACCAGGGAAAGGAAACAGACATCCAGGTCCAGGAAGCACAGAGAGTCCCAAACAAGATAAACACAAAGAGGATCACACCAAGAGATACTGTAATTAAAATAAAAAATTTAAAAATAAAGAGAGACTATTAAAAGCAGGAAGGGGAAAGTAACAACTTACATATAAGGAAACTCCCATAAAGCTATCAGCTGACTTTTCAGAAGAAACTCTGTAGGCCAGATGGGAGGGGCATGATATATTTAAAGAAATAAAAGGGAAAAACCTGCAACCAAGAATACTCTACACAGCAATGCTATCATACACATTTGAAGGAGAAATTAACAGTTTTATAGACAAGCCAAAGCTAAAAGACTTCAGCACTACAAAATCAGGATTACAAGAAATGTTAAAGGGACCTCTCTAAGAGAAAAGTTCAACTAGAAATGTGAAAATTACAAAAGAAAACCTCATTGGTAAAGGCAATAAACAGTAAAGGTAGATCAACCACTTATAAAGCTAGTAGGAAGGTTAAAAAACAAAAGCAGTAAAATAATCTATATTTGCAATAAGTAGTTAAGGGATACCCAAAACAAAAAGATGTAAAATAGATGTCAAAAACAGTAAATGTGGGGGGGGGGGACAAATAAGCAGGGTTGTTAAGATGTGTGAAATTAAGAGATCATCAATTTAATAACAGATAGATAGAGAGATAGAGAGATAGCAATATATAAATCTAGTGGTAACCATAAACCAAAAATTTATAATAGACACAGACACAAAAAGAGAGAAAGGAATAAAAATATAACACTATAGACATTCATTAAATCACAAGAAAAGAGAGCAAAAGAAGAAAGGAACAAAAAGAACTACAAAACAATCCCAAAACAATTAACAAAATGGCAATAAGTACATACCTATCAATAATTACTTTAAATAAATATGGACTAATGCTCCAATCAGAATACATAGAGTGGCTGAATAGATGCAAAAACAAGATCATATATGTGCTGCCGACAAGTGACTCACTTCATATCTAAAGACACACACAGACTGAAAGTGAAGGAATGGGAAAAGGTATTCCATGCAAATGGAAGTGAAAAGAAAGCTGGGGCAGCAATACGTACATAAGGCAGAATAGACTTTAAAGCAAAGACTGTAACAAGACATGGGAAGGGCATTACATAACCTAGAGACCTATTCAACAAGGAGATACAACAACTGTAAATATAGGAGCCGCTAAATACATAAAGCAAATATGAAAAAACATAAAAGTAGAAATTGACTTTAACACAATAATAGTAGGAGTTTTTTTTTTTAATAGTAGGAGTTTTTAACATGCCACTCACATCAATGGACAGATAATTCAGACAGAAAATCAATAAGAAGTATGCCTTAAAGGACACATTAGGCCAGATGGACTTAATAGATATATATATAGAACAATCCAATAAAACACAGCAGAATACACATTCTTTTCAAGTATACATGGAACATTCTCCAGAACAGATCACATTCTAGGCAATAAAACAACTCTCAGTAAATTTAAGAAGATTGGAATCATAACAAGCACATTTTCCTACACAAAGCTATGAGGCTAGAAATCAACTACAAGAAAAAAAACTGCAAAAAACACAAACACATGGAGGCTAAACAATATGCTCCTATATAACCAATGGGTTACTGAAGAAATCAAGAGGAAATAAAAAAATACCTGGAGCCAAATGAAACCACAATGATCCAAAAATCTTTGGGATGCAACAAAGGCAGTTTTAAGAGGGATATTTATAGCAATAAAAACCCGCCTCAGGAAACCTGAAAAATCTCCAACAACCTAACCTTACACCTAAAGGAACTAGAAATAGAAGGACCTCCCCCCACCCCAAAGTTAGTAGAAGCAACAAAATTATAAAGATCAGGGCAGAAATAAGTGAAATTGAAACTAAAATATATCAATTAATCAATAAGATCAATGAAACTAAGAGCTGGTTCTTTGAAAAGATAAACAGAATTGATAAACAGCCACACTCATCAAGAAAAAAAAATTGGCTCAAATAAATAAAAACAGAAATGAAAAAAGAGAAGTTACAACTGATACCAGAGAAATACAAAGGATCATAAGAGCTAACTATGAACAATTATATGCCAATGAAATGGGCAACCTAGAAGACGTAAATAAATTCCTAGAAAGGTACAATCTCCTAACACTAAATCAGAAAGAAATAGAAAATATGAGCAGAACAATTAACAGTAGTGAAGTTGAATTATCATTTTTTTCATTTTTCCCAACAAACAAAAGTCCAGGACCAGATTGCTTCACAGGTGAATTCTACCAAATGTTTAGAAAACAGTTAACACCTACACTTCTCAAACAATTACAAAAATATTGAAGAGAAAGGAAAACTTCTGAACTCATTCTATGATGAGAGCATTACCCTTATATGAAAACAAGACAAAGATGTCACAATAAAAGTAATTACAGGTCAATATCACTGATAAACATAGATGAAAAAATCCTCCAGAAAAAATTAGCAAATGAAAATTTTCAATACATTAAAAAGATCATACACCATGATCAAGTGGAAATTACCCCAGGGTTGCAAACATAGTTCAATATCTGCAAATTAATAATTGTGATACACCACATTATCAAACTGAAGAATAAAAATCATATGAGCATCTCAATAAAGGCAGAAAAATATTTTGACAAAATTCAATATCCATTTATGATAAAAACACTCAACAAAGTTGGTATAGAGGGAATATTTCTGAATAAATAAAGACCTTATTTGACACCCACAGCTAACATCCTACTCAATGGTGAAAAGCTGAAAATATTTTCTCTAAGATCAGGAACAAGACAGGGATGCCCACTCTCACCACTTTTATTCAACATAGTATTGGAAGTCATAGCCACAGCAATCAGACAAGAAAAAGAAACAAAGGAATTAAAAAGGAAGAAGTAAAACTGTCACTGTTTGCAGATTACATACCATACACAGTAAATCCTAGAGATGGCACCAAAAATCTACTAGAACTCATCACTGAATTCAGTAAGGCTGCATCATGCAAGATTAATATACAGAAATCTGTTGCATTTCTATACACTGACATATCAGAAAGAGAAATTAAGACAACAATCCCTTTTACAATTGCATCAAAAAGAATAAATTACCTAGGAATAAATCGCACTAAGGATGTAAAAGGTCTGTACTCAGAAAACTATAAGACAGTGATGAACAAAACTGAAGATAAAACAAACAGATGGAAAGATGTACCATGCACATGAATTGGAAGAATTAATATTTTTAAATGACCATACTACCCAAGGCAATCTACAGATTCAATGAAATCCCTATCAAAATACGAATGCCACTTTTTTTTTTACAGAACTAGAACAAATAATTTTAAAATTTGTATGGAAACACAAAAGACCCCAAATGGTCAAAACAATCCTAAGAAAGAAGAGCAAAACTGGAGGTCTCAAGCTCCCTGATTTCAAACTATACTACAATAGTAGTATACTACAATAATCAAAACAATATTGTACTGACACAAAAATACACACATAGATCAACAGAACAGAAAACCCGAGCCTAGATATGAACTCACATTTATATGCGCAATGAATCTTCAACAAAGGAGGCAAGAATACAGAATAGGGAAAAGACAGCCTCTTCAATAAACGGTGTTGGGAGAACTGAACAGCTACATTCAAAAGAATCAAACTGGACTATTTTCTCACAGCATATACAAAAGTAAATTCAGAATGGATAAAAGACTTAAATGTAATACCTGAAACCATAAAACTCCTAGAAGAAAACCTAAGCAGTAAGCTCTCTGACATCAGTCTTAGCAAATTTTTTTGTATCTGTCACCTCAGGAAAGGGCAACAAAAGCAAAACTAAACAAATGGGTCTACACCAAACTAAAAAGATTTTGTACAGCAAAAGAAACCATCAACAAAATGAAAAGTTAATGTACTAAATGGGAGAAGATATTTGCAAATCATATGTTTGATGAGGTTGATATCTAAAGTATATAAAGAATACATACGACTCAAAAATAATCTAATTAAAAATGGATAGAGGATCTAATTCATTTTATTGGAGAATGTTATTAGAAACCAAGACCTGGGTGCTAGATGTGCTTTTTGTCATTTCTTTTATGCCCTCTCAGTTGACAGAGTAAGGAAATATATGTGTGTTTACTAATCCATATATTATATACATATCTATGTATATTTCTATATGTAACTATATATATTAGATTAAATATCAGTTTGCATTGATGTCTACAACTCTAATCCATTAGCAATTAGGTTATTTAGCCTCCCCCCCATTTTTATCTATATACACCTACTCTACTCCAAAAATAAGAAAACTGGCTCCTACCATCCACCATGCATTTACTTAACTGTTTATTTCCTGTACACATAGAACAGTCCTTTGTATTGTAGAAGTATCAAAACTATTAACCCATGCACCGCCATGGGAACAACTTCATCAACTAGAATTCAGTGAATATGTACAGTTTCATTTGCCTTTAGCCCTAGGGACTCCACTCATTTCCAAATTTACTTAAGCCAACATTTTTTTTCTCCATCTTCTTTATTGAGATTGTTTCATACATTTATAATACAATGTGATTATTTTGTCACATTCTAAATCCCATTCTGGGATCCTCCAACCTCCTGAATGATGTTTTCAATTAATATATTAAGGTTAACTTTTTGCACTGTAAACTTCTATGCATTGTGAAAAATGCATAGTGTTATATATCCACCATTACAGTATCATACAGAATAGTTTCACCAACCTAAAAACTCCCCTGTGCCTCACCAACACACCTCTCTCCCTCTCCTTCTCCCACTGGTGACCCATGGTCTTTTTACTGTCTCTATAATTTTGCCTTTTCTAAAATATCATGTATCTGGAATCATACAATATATAGAGTTTTCAGCTGGCTTCTTTCACTTAACAATACGTATTTAAGATTAAGTCGTGTCTTTGCATGACTTGGTAGCTATCCCTGAATAGAATGCCATTGTATGGATGTACGACAGTTTGCTTATCCATTTACCTATTGAAGAACATTTTGGTTTGGTAGGATTATAAATAAAGTTGCTATACACAATCATGAACAGGTATTTATTTAGACATTTTAAATCAACTGGTTAAGCACCTAGGAATGTGATTGCTGCATCATATGGTATCATTATGTTTGGCTTTGCAATACACTGCCAAACGACCTCCCAAAGTGGTTGCATTCCACAACTTTTCAGGTAAAGAAAAATCAAAATCCTTAACATGAACTACATGGCCTGGATAATTACCATGTTCCCCTTAGCCACTGACAGCCCGTTCTGTGCCCTAGCACTGGAAGCCACTCCTTCCACTTCTGTAAATCCTCTACCCCCTAACTTTGTTATCATCACACTTTTCCATCACATCACAGCTTAATCACCTTTTCTTCAGGCAGGCCTTCATTGACCTCTATGGCTAGGTCAAATCCCCCTAATATAGGCTCTCATATCTCCAAATATCTCGCATTTATCATAGTTGTGTTACTATATTTATTTGTTTTTCCCCCTATATTCCTTAGGCTGTAATCACCATGAAATCAAGACCAGATTTTTCTCACTATTATACTCCTAGCACACAGCACAGTACCTTACAGGTAGGAGGGGCTTAATATATACATTTTTGTTAGGTAAATAATAAATGAAAGGGTAAACAGAGTAGAAGTTGTTGATTACATTTAAAAGTTAATGACCAACAACCAAGAATACTCTACCTAGCAAGGCTCTCACTCAGATTTCAGGGAGAAGTCAAAAGCTTTATGGACAAGCAAAGCTAAGAGAATTCAGCACCATGAAACCAGCTTTAAAACAAAGGCAAAAGGAAGTTCTCTAGGCAAGAAGCATAAGAGAAGAGAACAAAAAAGAAAGGGAAGAAAAATGGCCTACAAAAACAAACCCAAAACATTAAGAAAATGGCAATAGGAACATGCATATTGATAATTACCTTAAATATGAAGGCATTAAATGTTCCAACCAAACACACACACTGGCTAAATGGATAGAAAAACAAGACCCATATATATGCTGTCTACAAGAGGCCCACTTCAGACCTACAGATACATACAGACTGAAAGTAAGGGGATGGAAAAAGATATTCCATGCAAATGGAAATCAAAAGAAAGATGGAGTAGCAATACTCATATCAGATAAAGTAGACTTTAAAATAAAGATTGTTACAAGAGACAAGGAAGGACACTATATAATGATCAAGGGATCAATCCAAGAAGAAGATATAGCAATTGTAAATATTTATGAACCCAACATAGGAGCACCTCAATATATATGGCAAATGTTAACAGCCATAAAAGGGGAAATTGACAGTAAAACAATCATAGTGGGAGACATTAACACTCTACTTACACCAATGGACAGATCATCCAGACAGAAAATTAATAAGGAAACACAAGCCTTAAATGCCACATTAGACCAGATAGACTTAATTGATATTTATGGGACTTTCCATCTGAAAGCTGCAGAACAAACTTTCTTCTCAAGTGCACGGGGAACATTCTCCAGGACAGATCACATCTTGGGTCACAAATCAAATCTTGGTAGATTTTAAAAAACTGAAATCATATCAAGCATCTTTTCCAGCAATAATGCTCTGAGATTAGAAACCAATTACAGGAAAAAAAATGGTAAAAAACACAAAGACATGGAAGCTAAACAGAATATTACTAAATAACCAATGGATCACTGAAGAAATCAAAAAGGAAATCAAAACTACCTAGAGAAATTACAATGAAAACACGATGATCAAAAACCTATGGGATGCAGTAAAAGCAGTTCTAACAGGGAAATTTATAGCAATACAATCTTACCTCAGTAAACAAGAAAAATCTCAAATTAACAACCTAACCTTACACCTAAAGCAACTAGAGAAAGAAGAACAAAAAAAAAACCCGCCAAAGTTAGTAGAAAGAAAGAAATTATAAAGATCAGAGCAGAAATAAATGAAATAGAGATGAAGAAAACAATAGCAAAGATCAATAACACTAAAAGCTGGTTCTTTGAGAAGATGACCAAAATTGATAAACCATTAGACAGACTCATTGGGAAAAAAAGGGAGAGGACTCATATCAATAAAATTAGAAATGAAAAAGGAGAAGTTACAACTGACACAGCAGAAATACAAAGGATCATAAGAGACTACTACAAGCAACTATATGCCAATAAAATGGACAACCTGGAAGAAATGGACAAATTCTTAGAAAGGTATAGTCTCCCAAGACTGAACCAAGAAGAAATAGAAAATATGAACAGATGAATCCCAAGTAATGAAATTGAACCTGTGATTTTAAAACTCCCAACAAACAAAAGTCCAGGACCAGATGGATTCACAGGCGAATTCTATCAAACATTTAGAGAAGAGCTAACACCTATCCTTCTCAAACTCTTCCAAAAAATTTCAGAGGCAGGAACACTCCCAAGCTCATTCTATGAGGCCACCATCACCCTGATACCAAAACCAAAGGCATCACACAAAAAAGAAAATTACAGGCCAATATCACTGATAAATATAGATGCAAAGATCCTAAACAAAATACTAGCAAACAGAATCCAACAACACATTAAAAGGATCATACAACATGATGCAGTGGGATTTATCCCAGGGATGCAAGGATTTTTCAGTATCTGCAAATCAATCAATATGATACACCTTATTAATCAATTGAAGAATAAAAACCATATGATCATCTCAATAGATGTAGAAAAAGCTTTTGATAAAATTCAATACCCATTTATGATAAAAGCTCTCCAGAAAGTGGGAATAGATGAAACCTACCTCAATATAATAAAGGCCATATACAACAAACCCACAGGAAACATCATTCTCAATGGTGAAAAACTGAAAGCATTTCTTCTAAGATCAGGAACAAGACAAGGACATTCACTCTTGCCACTATTATTCAACATAACTTTGGAAGTCCTAGCCATGACAATCAGAGAAGAAACAGAAATCAAAGGAATCCAAATTGGAAAAGAAGAGTAAAACTGTCACTGTTTGCAGATGATATGGTACTATACATAGAAAATCATAAAGATGCTACCAGAAAACTACTAGAGCTCATAAATGAAATTGGTAACTTTGCAGGATACAAAATGAATGCACAGAAATCTCTTGCATTCCTATAGACAAATAACAAAAGATCAGAAAGAGAAATTAAGGAAACCATCACATTTACCCTCACAATAAAAAGAATAAAATACCTGGGAAAAAAACCTACCTAAGGAGTCCAAAGACCTGTACCCAGAAAACTGTAAGATACTGATGAAGGAAATCAAAGATGACACAGATGGAGAGATATACCATGTTCTTGGATTGGAAAAATCAATACTGTGAAAATGACTATACTACCCTAAGCAATCTACAGATTCAGTGCAATCTCTATCAAATTACCAATGGCATTTTTCAGAGAACTAGAACAAAAAATTTTACAATTTGTATGGAGACACACAAAGCTCTGAATAGCCAAAGCAATACTGAGAAAGGAAATGGAGCTGGAGGAATCAGGCCCCCTGATTTCAGACTATATTACAAAGCTACAGTAATCAATACAGTATGGTACTGGCACATAATCAGAAATATAGATCAATGGAACAGGGTAGAAATCCCAGAAATAAACCCATGCATCTATGTTCAACTAATCTACAACAAAGGAGGCAAGAATATACAATGGAGAAAATACAATCTCTTCTATAATTAGTGCTGGGGAAAATGGTCAGTTTCATGTAAAAGAATGAAATTAGAACACTACGTAACACCATAAACAAAAAAAAACTCAAAATGGATTAAAGACCTAAATGTAAGGCTGGACACTATAAAACCCTTATAGGAAAACATAGGCAGAACACTCTTTAACATAAATTGCAGCAAGATCTTTTTTGATCCACCCCCTAGAGCAATGAAAATAAAAACAAAAATAAATAAATGGGACCTAATTAAACTTAAAAGCTTTAGCACAGAAAAGAAAACCATAAATGAGATGAAAAACAGCACTCAGAAGGGGAGAAAATATTTGCAAATGAAGCAACTGACAAAGGATTACTCTCCAAAATATACAAGCAGCTCATGCAGCTCAATATCAAAAAAACAAATAACCCAATCAAAAATGGGCAGAAGATTTAAATAGACACTTCTCTAAAGAAGACAAACAGAAGGCCAAAAACCACATGAAAAGATACTCAACATCACTAATTATTAGAGAAATGCAAATCAAAACTACAATGAGGTATGACCTCACACCAGTCAGAATGGCCATCATCAAAAAATCTACAAAAAGTAAATTCTGGAGAGGATGTGGAGAAAAGGAAATCCTCCTACACTGTTGGAGGGAATGTAAATCAGTACAGCCACTATGGAGAACAGTATGGAGATTCCTTAAAAACTAAAAATAGAACTACCATATGACCCAGCAATCCCACTCCTGGGCATATACCCAAAGAAAACCATAATTTGAAAAGATAATGTGCACCCTAATGTTCATTGAAGCACTATTTACAATAGTCAGGAAATTGAAGCAACCTAAATGTCCATCGATAGAGGAATGGATAAAGAAGATGTGGTACAAATATACAAAGGAATATTGCTCAGCTAAAGAAAAGAACGAAATAATGACATTTTCAGCCACATGGATGGACCTAGAGATTGTCATGCTTAGTGAAGTAAGTCAGATAGAGAAAGACAAATATCATATAATATTGCTCCTATGTAGAATCTAAAATAAGGGTACAAATGAACTTATTTACAAAACAGAAGTAGAGTCATAGATTTGGAAAAAAACTTATGGTTACCAGGGGATAAGGGGAGGAGGGATAAATTGAGAGATTGGGACTGACAAATACACACTATTATATGTAAAATAGATAACTAATGAGAACCTGCTGTATGGCACAGGGAAGTCTATTCAATAATCTATAATGGCCTATATGAAAAAAGAATCTTAAAAGAAGAGTGAATATATGTATATGTATAAGTGATTCACTTTGCTGTACACCTGAAACTAACACAACATTGTAAATCAACTATACCCCAGTAAAAAAAACTTTTAAAGTTAATGGCATATATTTACAACAACATGGATGAAATCTGAGGGCATTATGATAAGTGAAATAAGTCAGATAGAGAAAGACAAATACTATATTCCACTTATATGTGGAAACTAAAAAAGCCAAACTCATAGAAACAGAGAGTAGAATGGTAGTTACCAGGGGCTGAGTGTTAGGGGAAATAGGGAGATGATGGTCAAAGGGTACAAACTTCCTGCCAAAAGATGAGTAAGTTGTGAGGATCTAATGTACAGCATGGTGATTATAGATAGTGCTGTATTATATATTGTACTTGAAAGTTGCTAAGGATGTTGGTCTTAAATGTTCTTAAGCAGAAAAGCAGAAATGATAATTATGAATTACAATGGAGGTGTTAGCTAACCCTGTGGTGGTAATCATTTTGCAATATTTAAGTGTATGAAATCAACATGTTGTATACCTTAAACTTAGATAATGTTATATGTGAATAAGGTATCGTTATATATCAATAAGGCTAGAGAAAATCAATGGCAAAACATTCTTTACATTTAAAGATGTCAGCTAAATTTGTAGGATCAATGTTTTCATAACACTTTTCAAAATATGCCATTTTCAACATTCTATAGCATAATAATGTCATACTATAATTGCTGTAGTACATATAAAGTAACTACTAATTCTAACTGTAATTCCAAGTTTATTAGAGTTATTTATTTACAACATTTAGAACAAAGTGTTTTTGCAAAAGACCACTGTAAATGAATGGAGTTTTTTTTCAGCATGATGCTCAGTTTGCTTCAGTTTTTTAAAAAGATTCATCAGGTTCCAAGAAAGGACAAAATAATATAAAGCATCTACAGAGAAAATCTGTATCTTAAAACTGCTTTGCCTCAATCATTATCAAGAGATTCAAGCAAAAGTGGATGAATAGATTGTTTCCAGTCAACCAATTTGGCCATTGTTTCTTAACTGGATCCCAAGAACCTACATGTAGTTAACTGAAAGCTTAAATGACTCACTAAAGAATAAAAACTACTTCAGTCTTAAACTGCATTAACAAAAGTCTTATCACATTTCACCTAACATTTATTTGTGCGCCTTTTTAACCTAAGTGTAAAAAAAGTATCCCTTTTTAATTTCTTTTTGTTTTACTAACAAGAATAGTCATTTCAGACTAGTGAAAGGATCACCGACTCCAAAAAATTTAGATTTGGAAAGAAACTAATTTATCTTCCCATCCAATATGTATTTTCTTTTAACAATATTTGGCCTCTTCTTGATTATCTCCAGTGATGGCCATCTCACTTGTACTGACACCATCCATTTGATTATTGTAAATTTCTTATCTATGAGTAAGTGACCAAAACTTTAAATTGGAGAGAGTCAAATACAGAGAAATGAGCATGCACCAAACCAACACTGAATCAGTAGTTGTACCTTGCTAATTTTGAATCATTATAATTATGTTCTCAAAGCTACATTTCTCCATCTCATCCACAAATATAATATTGTTTTTATAGGCAACAGTAGGATTTTCCTCATATTCTACCACTCTCCAACATAAACTTGCTATACCAGCCAGCTTGGTTTATTCCTACCCCAAATCCAAATCAAATTTTTCATCTCAGTATACAGGATAACTTTCTGATTTCTCTTAACCTAACTTCACTTCTAGAAATCTGGATCCCTCTTTTCTTAAACTCCAGATTAGAAATCCTCCATCCCCAAGAAGTCTTTTTGATTAATCCCAAATGACTCCAACCTTTGAACTTGATGAACTAGCCAAGGTAATTGGTTTACCCGACCTACAACTCAATTATTCTAGTCTTAGTATTTACTCTGTGCTTTTTGGATGCTGCAGCGAACAAGACATAAGTTAAGAAACCTCCCCATTGGCATAATTTAAACACTGAAGGATACAAGCAAATGTATTTGCAGATGTGGAGGAAAGAGAGAAGACTACAGATTAAAGAAACAAGGAAGACTTTATGGAAGAAGTAACATTTGAGCTGGGCCTCAAAAGATGGCCCTGGGCAAATTCTGAAAGTTGGAAATACCAAGAAAAACCTTTTTTTTTTTTTTTTCTTTTTTTTTTACGGTATGCGGGCCTTTCACTGTTGTGGCCTCTCCCATTGTGGAGCACAGGCTCCAGACGCGCAGGCTTAGCCGCCATGGCTCACGGGCCCAGCTGCTCTGTGGCACGTGAGATCTTCGCGGACCAGGTCACGAACCCGTGTCCCCTGCATCGGCAGGCGGACTCTCAACCACTGCGTCACCAGGGAAGCCCAAGAAAAGCCATTTTATGTAAAAGGAATAGCTGGAACAATGGCATGGAGGTAAGAAAGGAAATGATGTATATGAAGAACTATACCTTTAGTCCTCTGTGGCCAGAACAAATGTTTATGAAGGTGCCAGTGAAAGGTGAAGCTAGAATATACAGGGACCATATTACAGAGGAACATGTTTGCCATTCTAAGGAGCTGAGACTTTATTTTGTACGTTATGAGGAGCCACATGTAGCAAACCAACATGACCAGACTTATTTTTAACAAAGAATAAGAAAATCAGCATTAATAATTCTTTAGAATTATAATTTCAGATAGTAGGGAAAGTAGTTTTGTACCAGGGACCCTCTTGGTTTTTTTCCAAAATTTTCAATATCTATAGTTTTGAAGGATACAAGTAAATGTATTTGCAACATCTTATAGTTGCAAATACATCTTATAGTTTAAGTATGTTAATTCAGGCAGAGAATGATAAGAATCAGAATAATAAGAATAATGAACTTATTGAGAGTTGCCATATACCAGATATTTTTCTAGCTGCTTTATAGTCTCATGAGTTAATATTATTATTCTTCTCATTTTATGATAAAACTGAGCATCAGATAGCTTTAAAAGCTTGCCAAGTGTCAGCTAAGTACTAGAGCTTGAATATGAATCCATGTAGCTTGACAACAATACCTGTATTCTTAAGCACTGCATCACTTGACCCTCAAAGGCTGAGTAGCTACTAAACCAGAGCATCAGAACTAAGAGGCCCTCTAAAACAATTTGCTCAACGCTCTTATTGTCAAATGATGAAATTGAGGGCTAGGAGATGGGAGAGCATCATGCTCAAGGTCACAGAACTCATTAGTAGCAATGCCTGGCTAGAACATAGGTCTCCTGATTCCCGGTTGTATTCATTCTATTGTACTATTTTGCTATTCTTCCAGCAAAAATGAAGGCTGTGTATCTCCCCAGTACTAGGGTTGGAGTTTTTCAGGAAAGCTGATTCAAATGCAAAGTCCCTAAAATTCAAATGACATAACAAGTCAAAAATTCCAAATGTATGGTCTTGTTTTGTGTGTGAGTGTGTGTGATGTGTGGCTGGAACAGGTTATGGAGATGCAGGTGAAAGGCCACAACTTTGGGAGGGAAAGAATCTCTTCAGACAGGGATTTCCCCTTACTAGCCCCAGGTGCATTTCCTCCTTTCTTATCCCCTGGGAATAAGGCTGTTCCAAGCATGTGACTCCTGTTCTCTGCAAAGTCTGAAGCAGCCGCCTGTCTGCTTTGGAGTACAACTCCAGGTGTTAATCTCAATCAATCTCAAAGGCCAAAAAATTTTCAGGCCACAATTCCTGGAAAAGTTGTCTATTCCAGCTCAATCTTCTGTGTGACCATTGCAAAACACCACCAAAATTCTTGATAAATAGGCCAGGAATTCTGTTAGACCTCTCATCTCCTCCTGTTAAAGCGTAGGTGGGTAGTTACTTTTTATCTTCTTACCACAGCTTCCAGCCATGCTCTCGAATTTTTAAGGTTTAAAGGTAACTGTAACCAACACAAAAATAGCCTTAGCAAAGGGAAAACTGTTCCAGGAGTATCTATGGTAATCCTTCTCAAACTTTGATGGCAACCAAATAACTTGGGCTGTTGTGAAAAATTCAAATATTCTAGTTTCATCCCCAAATATTCTGATTCAGTCAATCTGGGGTCAGAGTCAGAAGTCTTCATTTATCAAGAACCACAAGTGAATCTATTATGTACCCAAGTTTGGAAACCACTGACCTATGGTTTGCATGTTAAGGATGAAATTCTGAGAGATATTGTAATTAGAGATATGGATAGACATAGAAAACTGAGCCATCACTGAAGAAAATCTTGCAGCTGGGGAGATGAGAGAAGTCTGAAATTTTGAGTTTTACCTGTTTTCCCCTAAGACTGTTGTGCAAATAGGTAAGAATATGTGTGTGAACATGACAGAATAATGCTTTCCATTCATACAGAGTGAAGCTGAAGAGCCTCCATGTTGGAAGACCTGAAGAAGTCATGTAGAACAGTGTTTCACAAACTTTAATGTACATATGAATTGTCTGAATAGACTCTCCATCTACTCAAAGTCTGGTCCCTGGACCAACAGCATTAGCATCACCTGAGAGCTTATTGGTACTGCAGTATCTCAGTCCCCACACCAGACTGCCAAAATATAGTCTGCATTTTAACAATATCTCCAGGTCTGAATCAGTGGTTCTCAAAGTGTATTCCCAAGAACAGCACCATCAGCATCACCTGGGGACTTGTCAAAAATGTACATTCTCAGGCGCCACCCTGGACCTTCTGAAGCAGGACCTCTGGAATTGTGGGCTAGAAATCTGTTTTAAGAAGCCCTGCAGGTAATGGGACCTAATGAAACTTCAAAGATTTTGCACAGCAAAGGAAACCATAAACAAGACCAAAAGACAACCCTCAGAATGGGAGAAAATATTTGCAAACAAATCAATGGACAAAGGATTAATCTCCAAAATATATAAACAGCTCATGCAGCTCAATATTAAAGAAACAAACAACCCAATCCAAAAATGAGCAGAAGAGACCTAAATAGACATTTCTCAAAGAAGACATACAGATGGCCAAGAAGCACATGAAAAGCTGCTCAACATCACTAATTATTAGAGAAATGCAAATCAAAACTACAATGAGGTATCACCTCACACTAGTTAGAATGGGCATCATCAGAAAATCTACAAACAACAAATGCTGGAGAGGGTGTGGAGAAAAGGGAACCCTCTTGCACTGTTGGTGGGAATGTAAATTGATACAGCCACTATGGAGAACAGTATGGAGGTTCCTTAAAAATCTACAAATAGAATTACCATATGATCCAGCAATCCCATTACTGGGCACATACCCAGAGAAAACCATAATTCAAAAAGGCACATGCACCCCAATGTTCATTGCAACACTATTTACAATAGCCAGGTCATGGAAGCAACCAAAATGCCCATCGACAGATGAATAGATAAAGAAGTTGTGGTACATACATAAAATGGAATATTACTCAGCCATAAAAAGGAACAAAATTGAGTCATTTGTTGAGACATGGATGGATCTAGAGACTGTCATACAGAGTGAAGTAAGTCAGAAAGAGAAAAACAAATATCGTATATTAATGCATGTATGTGGAACCTAGAAAAATGGTACAGATGAACCGGTTTGCAGGACAGAAGTTGAGACACAGATGTAGAGAACAAACGTATGGACACCAAGCTGGGGGAACAGTGGTGGGGTGGGGATGGTGGTGTGCTGAATTGGGCGATTGGGATTGACATGTATACACTGATGTGTATAAAATTGATGACTAAGAAGAACCTGCAGTATAAACAAACAAACAAACAAAAAACAACTAATACTAAACTTTCTGTGGGTTATTTGTATGGAAATATGTTAATATAAATGTTTCAGACATTATATGAAATTTCTAAAAATCTTATATGTTCTGGTATAATGTTATAAGTCATAAATCTAGTTATTATTTTAAAATGTATGTCTCAGAAATAACTAAATTTCCTTGTCAATTGAATTATTATGAACTTTCATCAAATCTTTAACCGTGGTCATTTTTAAGTCTTTTGTCATTTACAGACAGTTCTGGGTGTACTCTGATGCTTTTGCAAAAATGTTCCTATAAAAGGGTTTCATCTTCAATGAATTCATGGAAAAGACTCTGACAAGTACAGGTTTCTGGTAACTGACTATACTGCTGAACTGAATGAATAAGCATTTTCAGAACTCTAATGGAAAACTGATGAATTCATAAAAGTGCTAACAAAAGATCAAGATAAAAAAATTAATTACATGGGACTGAGTGAACTGATGAAGATGATTATAATTTTTGTGACTTTCTGTTTGAATAAAAATAAAATCCCACAAGGACTCAGAGGCAAAATATATACAAATCAATTTTCACTGCAAAGTAAAGGACCTGTTACAGTGGAGGATTACTGGACTGAATGTCAATATTATGACATAGTATGAGTGTGTTTCATGTCTGGTAATTGCAATCATTGTTGCTTTTGTTGTGGTCATCCATTTACAATGCTTGGTGTCAGTGTATTTATCTCTTGTAAAAATAAAATACAGTGTGTGTGTGTGAAAAAAAATCAATGCTTTTTCAAAAGATTTGTTTTCATGATATACTAATCAAATCAAACTCAAAGCCTCCAGTGTTAGATATCTGAAAAATGTAGAAAATTCCTTCTTTCAGAGGGATTATAAACTAATGGGGAAGACTAAATGTATAAATAAAAAGATCAGCAGTGGGCTTCCCTGGTGGCGCAGTGGTTGAGAGTCCACCTGCCGATACAGGGGACATGGGTTTGTGCCCTGGTCCGGGAAGATTCCACATGCCGTGGAGCAGCTGGGCCCATGAGCCATGGCCACTGAGCCTGCGCGTCCAGAGCGTGTGCTCTGCAACGGGAGAGGCCACAACACTGAGAGGCCCATGTACTGCAAAAAAAATAATAAAGCAATGATGTGGAGACAAAGTTCAAAGGGGTCTCTGAATTAGAACATGAAAGTTTTGGTTTGAGCACATAGAAAGAAAGGTGGCTGTAACCAAATCAAAGACCATGAGTTGAAACTGAAGATCAGCACTACAGCCTAAATGTGCCAGAAGAAGTCTGCATTTTAGATAATATTCTTGCCATTGAACCACATGCACTAATGTTGTAGTCAAAAACAAATTAGATTAGGTTAAGAATCTCAGAAGACAGAAAATGGAGTTTGCCAAATCCTTTACAGATGGTTTTTAAACAACAAGATATTCCATGAAATTCTAAGACAAACTACACAGAGAAGTGAAGTGACTAAACACAAGCCAGGGAAAGATCTAGAAGGCAGGGAAGCTCACAAGTCATACAGGAGTCAAGAGACAGTGCTATTATTTTAAAAGCTAAAATACACTAACATATAATCCCATATTTATGTAACAAAAGATACAGATACAACCATTCCATACTCTTGTCAATGCAGAATTGCTTTTTAGAATGACAACTACATAATGTAACTCACTGTATTTACAACTTTAATTTAATATACATATGGCCAAATTATCCTCCAAAACTTTTGTACCAATTGGTAGTTCTGTCAATGATATATAAAAAGTTCACATTCTCACAAATCTAAATGTTACCAGTTTTGAAACTTTTTGCTAATTTGATAGGTTAAAAACAATATTTATTATAATTTTCAGTTTTCTAATTAAAACTGAGGTTGGGTAACCTTTCATGTGTTTGTTGAAAATTGTCAGCTCTTCTTTGTAATTACTTGTTAACATATTTGCTCCTTATTACTATTATTTATAATTTTTCTAATTATTCTTAAAGTGTTGTTTGTGTATTAGGGTTTGTGACATAATAAAATATATTTTTGGGCTCTGGCAAAAAAAAAAAAGAAGCCCTGCAGGTGATTTTGATGCACACTTAAGTTTAAAAAATACTCTAGACCATTCTTCTGCTTTCAGGCAATATTGGCTTTCACTGAGTCATAGAATATGGGGGCAGATTTGGGCAGGTTTCAGGGCAAGAGATTCCATTATCAATTTCAGAAAGCTCCCTCTCTTTTATGAAGCACTTTATGATCCTGATATACACTTAATGTTTGTCACCCCAAATTTTATATGTCGAAACCTAGTTAATCTCCAATGTTGTGGTATTTGGAGGTGGAGATTTTGGGAGGTGATTAGGTCATAAGAATGGAACCCTCATAAATGGGATTAGTGCCATTATAAAAGAAACCTCAGAAAATTCCCTTGCCCCCCTTCACCATGTGAAGATATAGCAGAAGATGGTCATCTATGAACCAGGAAGTGAGCTCTCACCAGACACCAAATCATCCAGCTCCTTGATCTTGGACTTTCCAGCTTCCAGAACTGTGAGAAACATTTCTGTTATGTATAAGCCACCCAGTCGAAGGCATTCTCTTATAGTAGTCTTAACAGACTAAGATATTGCCCTGTCTTCATACAGGGTCCTCCTTCTCATTGACAACCCTTTTCAAATCCTCTTTGCTACAAGAAATCCAGATTTGGCAAGTACTTCCTCATATCCTCTGTCAAGTGATTGCCTAGTTTCTGAGCTTCCATATCATGTCTCTCAGACATAACCAACAGAAATAAAACTCCAAAATTTTCAACATCCTAAAGTTGCAATGAGTTTTATTTTCATTAGTATGCTGATGGAACTCTACTCTTTAAAGTTATCTTTACTCACATTATCTCATATAACCCACTTAAAAATCTTCTGAAGCAGTTCCTGTTATTACCCCCATTTTCATGGGAAACTGAAGCTTAGGCAGTTTAGTAACTTCTGTAAGATTAGAGCTAGCTAGCAGCAGAGCCAGGACTGAAAGTGAGGTAATATTTCAAAGCCTATGAGCTTAATCATAAAAGTATGCATGACCCCTTCCCTGAAAGGGATGCAATGAAATGGATAAGGATGTAGAAGGACAAGGCCTGGACTTATGAGGCTATATCAGGGAGAGGGAACAATGAGGGGACAAGAGAAGGTATGGCTAGCTTCTGTTTTGGAGTATGCTCTAGGAGGGAAGAACTACAGAAAATTCATCCTGATAGAGTGTGCTCCATTCAAACTAGAAGAGTGTGTTCAAATAGGGCATCCAACAAGAGGGTCTGAAGCAATTTATCAGAGCCAAGTTAGTTTCAAATCTAAACTGGAGTTCGAGGAATAGGGATGGTGACAGTAAGGAGCAGTGTACAAATTGGGGTCTACCTGGATTAATATCAGAATTCCAGAGATGGGGTGGGGAGGTCAGGAGGACAACAGCAAGATTTTTATGAGTTCCCAGCATATATTTGTATCACTTTATCACACATTGTCTTTTAATTGCTAATTGCAATATCATATGTATGAATAGCCCTCCAATCAAACTGCAAATCTCTTGAGGACAGCAAACATAAGTTGCACTTCTTTTGTCTTTCCCCACAGTACCCAATGTTCACTAATTCATTTATTCTTTCATTGATCATCTGATCAGTTTCTGTGTTAGATACTGGGGATACAAAGATGAGTTAGACATGGTCCCCAACCCCGTAGAGCCCACATTATAAAATGGATTCTCAGCAAGACTTAATGGATGAAATTCAGAGGTTATAGACCTGAAAAATATTGGATATGTGAGAATATATGCATTTTTTCTGTATAAAATCTATAGTTTCTGTCAGATTCTCAAAATTGACTAGAGCCTATAGTTTGGTGAGGGGGAGCAGACATGTAAATAAATAATAAAATATGAGTCCTAAGAGTGGGAACAGATCATGGAAGCATGTAAAGCTTCATAGAAGAGGTAATAGTTGGCTTTTTCAACCTAACCAGGGGGACAAAGCATATTCCAGGAATAGGGCACAATATGCAAATACACGGAAGAGTGAAAGAGCATACTGCATTTGGGAAACCACAAATAGTTTGGTATGGCAGCAAGTAAGGCTAGAGAGGCAAGACCAAAACTACCTCTTCCTCCCTTTACCTCACTTTTGGAATATTCCTGTCTGTTCTGTGGATAGACTCACACAGACAGCCCCCACACTACAATAGCTACTAAGAAGAGATAAACAGTAGGCAGGTGTCCTCAACAGGACCACAGGACCTGGCCCTCATTTCAAGATTTGAAAAGTGAAAAGAGGAGGTTTAGATAGGTAGCCTTTTTCCCCTCTCACATTTGTATTCCTAGCTTTGGCACTTGGAGAAATCACTGGTGGTAAGGGAAATGAAATGCCATTATTCACTTTTTAGTCTTTTTCCATTTTATTTCTAAGAGACTTTGAGGGACCAGCGGGGTGGAGAGCAGTGTGTCTGTGGTTATGTAGCATATTATCTAGTTGCTAACTTTCCAACTCATTCTCTATTGTTGCTCTGGGAGTTTGTATGGTCTCTTAAGCCATTATACCAGAGCTAGTATCTTTGGCATTGCCTTATTCCCCTGCCTTCTTCTCCCTTTTTTCAGGCTGTTACCAGGACTGACTTCAGAAATTTGTCACTTTAAGAAGCAGAGTAGTCTGAGAGAGTATTGAGTTCAGACCAAAGTGTTGACGCCTCCCTCTTCCCTGCTTGGTGAACCGTTACCTGGCTTTGGATTTTGGCTTCCCTTTTAGTCTGTTTTTCCATCGGGGTACTCTGGATTTCTCAGCTCCTCTCAGTCTGACCTCTATCCTGTATGATTGCTTCCAGAACCTGGCTTCAATGAGGGTTCCTCCCTCTCCTAAGCTCTGGCATTTGTTTCAAGGGACTGATCTCTGTATTACTGACTCCTACCTGACCCTGGATTGGGTATATCTCAACAAGCAGCTTTTTGCAGTCAACGTTCTTTAGTGTGTCTATCCTCTGTCATTAGTATTTCCGAGCTAATTCTTGAGGTCCCTACTAGGAAACAAGTACCATTTCCCACCATCTAGTCCCCTGGCTTATGCCCACAGCCAGCCAAATCCATTTTATCTTAGCTTCTATTTATACCTGCAGGGAGCAAATTTCATCACTTTCATAGCCCCGTTTCCAGGTGCTCCCCCATTAGCTGGGAATCAATAGACATCTGTTACCTATCTCCCCACCTGGTGGTAGGTGAGGGTCAGCATAGTGAGGGAGATGAGGAGGATCTTCATTAACTCCCTGGATTATGAGTTTCTCTGAGATAACAGGAGAGTTGTGAAAAAATGAACTCAATTAATTTTGGTAGCCTGCAATTTCTAGTCATAGCTTGTGACTGTTCTGCATCCTAAGAATGCTTTTGGAATTCTGCTATGTTCTTATCCTTCTCACGAGGATAAGCCTTACAAAAAAATCAAAGTCGATGCTCTACCAACTGGTATACTTTTAGGAGCCATAAACAATCTCTTAGGGTGGTTTAGGCCTGAACACCTTTTTCTAGGGTCATGTCTTTTGCTTTCACAATGAGGAATAAGGCTCAGAATGAGAGCTCAGGACTTACCCCACACATATGCATGGGTTAAGGCCTAAAAGTAAGGCTTTTGCTCAGAACAACAGGGGAGAAGGTGAAGGAAAAGAACTCAAGGACACCAGGAATTTGGAATAGAAAAAAGAGAAATGGTAAACTAGGGGGTTGTGAAGGTTCAGAGAAAAGTATGACTCAGTAAAAGAATCATCAAAAGTAAGACCTAGAGTTCCCTTTTCTCCACATCCTCACCAACATTTGTTATTTATATACTTTTAGGTGATAGCCATTCTGGCATCTATGAAATGATATCGCATTGTGGTTTGGGTTTGCATTTCTCTAATGATTAGTAATGTTGAGCATCTTTTCATGTGCCTGTTAGCCATCTATATCTCTTCTTTACAAAAATGTCAGTTCATGTCTCCTGCCACTCATTTAATCCGTTTTCTTTTTTGATATTGAGTTGTGTGAGCTGTTTATATATTTTGAATATTAACCACTTATCAGTCATATGTTTGTAAATATTTTCTCCCATTCAGTAGGTTGTCTTTACATTTTGTCAATGATTTCCTTTGCTGTGTAAATCTTTTAAGTCTAATTAGGTCCCCCTTGTTTATTTGTGGTTTCGTTTATTTTATCTTTTTTTTTTACATCCTTATTGGAGTATAATTGCTTTACAATGGTGTGTTAGTTTCTGCTTTATAACAAAGTGAATCAGTTATACATATACATATGTTCCCATATCTCTTCCCTCTTGTGTCTCCCTCCCTCCCACCCTTCCTATCCCACCCCTCTAGGTGGTCAAAAAGCACTGAGCTGATCTCCCTGTGCTATGCGACTGCTTCCCACTAGCTATCAATTTTACGTTTGGTAGTGTTTATATGTCCATGCCACTCTCTCACTTTGTCACAGCTTACCCTTCCCCCTCCCCATATCTTCAAGTCCATTCTCTAATAGGTCTGTGTCTTTATTCCTGTCTTACCCCTAGGTTCTTCATGATATTTTCTTTTCTTAGATTCCATATATATGTGCTAGCATACGGTATTTGTCTTTCTCTTTCTGACTTACTTCACTCTGTATGACAGACACTAGGTCCATCCACCTCACTACAAATAACTCAATTTTGTTTCTTTTTATGACTGAGTAATATTCCATTGTATATATGTGCCACATCTTCTTTATCCATTCATCCGATGATACCCACTTAGGTTGTTTGCATCTCATGGCTATTGTAAGTAGAGCTGCAATGAACATTTTGGTACATGACTCTTTTTGAATTTTGGTTTTCTCAGGGTATATGCCCAGTAGTGGGTTTGCTGGGTCATACAGTAGTTCTATTTGTAGTTTTTTAAGGAACCTCCATACTGTTCTTCATAGTGGCTGTACCAATTCACATTACCACCAGCAGTGCAAGAGTGTTCCCTTTTCTCCACACCCTCTCCAGCATCTATTGCTTCTAGACTTTTTGATGATGGCCACTGTGACTGGTGTGAGATGATATCTCATTGTAGTCTTGATTTGCATTTCTCTAATGATTAATGATGTTGAGCATTCTTTCATGTGTTTGTTGGAAATCTGTATATCTTCTTTGGAGAAATGTCTATTTAGATCTTCTGCCCATTTTTGTGTTGGGTTTTTTGTTTTTTGGTTATTGAGCTGCATGAGCTGCTTGTAAATTTTGGGGATTAATCCTTTGTCAGTTGCTTCATTTGCAAATATCTTCTCCCATTCTGAGGGGTGTCTTTTGGTCTTGTTCATGGTTTCCTTTGCTGTGCAAAAGCTTTGAAGTTTCATTAGGTCCCATTTGTTTATTTTTGTTTTTATTTCCAATTCTCTAGGAGGTGGGTCAAAAAGGATCTTGCTGTGATTTATGTCACAGTGTTCTGCCTATTTTTTCCTCTAAGAGTTTGATAGTTCTGCCAATAAAATGGACAACCTAGAAGAAATGGATAAATTCTTAGAAATGCACAACCTGCCAAGACTGAATCAGGAAGAAATAGAAAATATGAACAGACCAATCACAAGCACTGAAATTGAAACTGTGATTAAAAATCTTCCAACAAACAAAAGTCCAGGACCAGATGGCTTCACATGCGAATTCTATCAAACATTTAGAGAAGAGCTAACACCTGTTCTTCTCAAACTCTTCCAAAATATAGCAGAAGGAGGAACACTCCCAAACTCATTCTACGAGGCCACCATCACCATGATACCAAAACCAGAAAAGGATGTCACAAAGAAAGAAAACTACAGGCCAATATCACTGATGAACATACATGCAAAAATCCTCAACAAAATACTAGCAAGCAGAATCCAACAGCACATTAAAAGGATCATACACCATGATCAAGTGGGGTTTATTCCAGGAATGCAAGTATTCTTCAATATACGCAAATCAATCAATGTGATACACCATATTAACAAATTGAAGGAGAATAATCATATGATCATCTCAATAGATGCAGAGAAAGCTTTCAACAAAATTCAACACAAATTTATGATAAAAACCCTGCAGAGTGTAGGCATAGAGGGAAATTTCCTCAACATAATAAAAGCCATATATGACAAACCCACAGCCAACATCGTCCTCAATGATGAAAAACTGAAAGCATTTCCACTAAGATCAAGAACAAGACAAGGTTGCCCACTCTCACCACTCTTATTCAACATAGTTTTGGAAGTTGTAGCCACAGCAATCAGAGAAGAAAAGGAAATAAAAGGAATCCAAATTGGAATAGAAGAAGTAAAGCTGTCACTGTTTGCAGATGACATGATACTATACATAGAGAATCCTAAAGATGCTACCAGAAAACTGCTAGAGCTAATCAATGAATTTGGTAAAGTAGCAGGATACAAAATTAATGCACAGAAATCTCTGGCATTCCTATACACTAATGATGAAAAATCTGAAAGTGAAATCAAGAAAACACTCCCATTTACCATTGTAACCAAAAGAATAAAATATCTAGGAATAAACCTACCTAAGGAGACAAAAAACTTGTATGCAGAAAATTATAAGACACTGATGAAAGAAATGAAAGATGATACAAATATTTATTTTGTTTTAGGGGCCAAACCCGCCAAAATACTGCTATGATTTATGTCGAAGAGTGTTCTGCCTATGTTCTCTTCTATAAGTTTTGTTATTTCAGGTCTTACACTTAACTCTTTACTTCATTTTGCATTTATTTTTGTGTATGGTGTGGGGAAATGTTCTAATATCATTCTTTTACATGTAGCTGTTCAGCACCACTTGTTGAAGAGACTGTCTTTTTTCCATTGTACATTCTTGCCTCCTTTGTTGTAGATTAGTTGACTGTAGTTGTGTGGGTTTATCTCGGGGCTCTCTATTCTGTTCAGTTGACCTATGTGTCTATTTTTGTTCTGGTACCATGCTGTTTCTATTACTATAGGTTTGTAGTACAGTCTAAAGTCAGGGAGCATTATACCTCCAGCTTTGTTTTTCTCCTTAAGATTGCCTTGGCAATTCAGGGCCTTTCGTGGTTCCATATAAATTTTAGGAATATTTGTTCTAGTTCTGTGAAAAATGTCATGGGTATTTTTATAGGGATTGCATTAAATCTGTGGGTTGCTTTTGGTAGTATGGACATTTTAACAACATTAAGTCTTCCAATCTGAGAACACAATATACCTTTAAATGTCTTGTATAATTTGCAAATTCCTTCATCAATGTTTTGTATTTTTTAGAGTATAGGTCTTTCACTTCCTTGGTTAAGCTTATTCCTAGGTATTTTATTCTTTTTGATTCAATTTTATGTGGGATTGTTTTCTTGCTTTTTCCTTCTGGTAGCTCATTATTAGTGTATAGAAAAGCAACAGAGGACTTCCTTGGTGGTGCAGTGGTTAAGAATCTGCCTGCAAATACAGGGGACATGGGTTCAATCCCTGGTCCGGGAAGATCCCACATGCCACTGAGCAACTAAGCCCATGTGCCACAACTACTGAGTCTGCACTCTAGAGCCCATGAGCCACAACTACTGAAGCCCATGCATCCTAGAGCCCACGTGCCACAACTACTGAGCCCATGCACCACAACTATTGAAGCCTGCTCACTGTAGGGCCTGTGTGCCACAACTACTGAAGCTTGTGCACCTAGAGCCTGTGCTCCACCACAAGAGAAGCTACCTCAATGAGAAGCCTGTGCACTGCAATGAAGAGTAGCTCCTGCTTGCTGCACCTAGAGAAAGCCCACACACAGCAATGAAGACCCAACACAGCCAAAAATAAAAATAAATTAAAAATTTAGAAATATATATTAAAAAAAGAAAAGCAACAGATTTCTGTATTTTAATCTTGTATCCTGCAACTTTACTGAATTCATTTATTACTTCTAATTGCTTTTTGGTGGAGACTTTAGGGATATATATATATATATATATATATATATATATATATATATATGTTTTCTGCAAATAGTGGCAGTTTTACTTCTTCCCTTCCAGTTTGGATGCTTTTATCTCTTTTTTATTGTCTGATTGCTGTGGCAAGGACTTCCAGTACTATGCTAAATATTGTAGAAGTGACAAGAATTATAGGAATGTAAATTGGTGCAGCCACTATGGAAAACTGTATGGAGGTTTCTAAAAAACTAAAATTGGAACTACCATATGATCCAGCAATTCCACTCCTTTGTATACATCTGAAGAAAATAAAAACACTAATTCAAAAAGGTACACACACCCCAGTGTTCATAGCAGAATTGTTTACATTTGCCAAGGCATAGAAACTACCTATACGTCCATCAACAGATGAATGGATAAAGAAGATATGGCATATATACATATATATATATAGTGGAATATTACTCAGCCATGAAAAAGGATAAAATTCTACCATTTTCAACGACTTGGATGGATGTAGAGATTATTATGCTTAGTGAAATAAGTCAGACAAAGACAGAGACAAACACTTATATATGGAATCTAAAAAAAAAATGAATGTATACAACAAAATAGAAACAGGCTCACCAATATAGAGAACAAACTAATGATTACCAGTGGGGAGAGGGAAGGTAGGAGGAACAAGTTAGGGGTATGGGATTAAGTGATACAAAGTACTATGTTTAAAATAGATAAGCAACAGAATATATTGTACAGCACAGGGAAATGTAGCCATTGTTTTGTAATAACTTTAAATGGAGTATATAAAAACACTGAGTCACTATTTTGTATGCCTGAAACTAATATAATATTGTAAATCAACAATACTTCAATAAAAATGTTATACATATATATATATATATATATATATATATATATATATGTAACCTAGAGCAGCTTTGAAGACGTGGTCTAAATTTATAGATGGGAAAACTGAAGTCCAATAATATCTACAAGGGAGATATTATTCACTTCTTAGAAATGAGCAATCACAGGCTCAGAAGACATTATACAGCCAGTAAATAATGGAGCCAGGATTCAAACAAAGATCTATTTAATGCAAAATTATAAGTTCTTAATCACTAAAATATCTCAGTTCTCAGGAAGGCTTCATAGAGGAACAAACATTTGAGATGGGTCCTGAAAACTAAATAGTTTGGGATAGGTGGAGCAAAAGAAGCAAAGGGAATTTAAAGTGGTAAGAACAGCATAAGAAAAGAGGCATGTGAGTACTCAGGGTTTGGGGAGCAGTAAGAAGAGCAGCCTGACTCAAATGGAAAGTACACTTTGGGAACTAGCAGGATCAAAAGCTAGAAAGGCAAATTGGGTTTAGAATTCAAAGAGCCTTGAATGCTAAGCCAAGAAGTTTGTATTATAAACCCTTTATCTTTGACTCTTTCTCTTCCTTCTGCCCTCATGATCAGTTAGTCTCTAATTTTACCATCTAAATTCACCCTGGCACCTAGTACACTGCCTGGCATCTAGTAGAATCTCAATAAACATTTGTTGAATGAATTATTAAATATTTCTTGACTCTATCTTCTCTCTATCCCACATTAAACCAATTCAGGCCCTTATTTTTTCTTGTCTGATAATTCAATAGCTTCCTAACTAGAAATTCCTACCTTTTCTACCTGAAGAGGAGGAAATAGAAGGAAGGGGTGTATTTAAGTCTATTTCTGATGCAACCTTTAACCATTTGGGACATACAACTGCCCCTACTCCATCAGCTTCTGGCTCAAGAAAATCCCACTCTCTAGTTGAGCTCTGCCAACTATAAGTGTCTTGGCTTTTTGACTGGTTACCCATTTGGGTTTGCTTTCAAATTATGCGCTGGCTAAGCTTCTCAACTCACCACTTAAATGTCCTACTCAGTGAATTTGGCTTTGGTTTTGTACTATCTTTTCTTGCTTTCATAACCCAGACTTAATCTGAACCTACAAGAACAAGGTGCCCGGCCCCTTACCCTTCCTTGCCCAGGTTTACTATCCAGCTGGGCTCTTTTCCTGCCTGGAGTACAGAAGTAAAATTGGGCAAACTCCTTGAGCCTGCCATCAGTTCCTCTGGCCTTCCTTTGAGCGCTTCCAACTACAGACTATGGTTGCTGAAATTGTTCTACTTTACCTTGTACATTTTAACAACTCAGCCTTTGAGAAGAAGAATATGAAACCACATGCCCAGTTGACGGCTGCCATTACTCAAATGGAGAAGTAAAGGTAGAAAATTATAGGCCTATATTCACAGGCATGACCTCCCCCCTCCTAAAAAACTGCTCTTACCCAAGAATAATTTAAATGAAAGTCTACACAACTGCTTAGGTTTTTCTTTGCTGAAACCTGGAAAATGTATAGGAGTTAGTAAGTTTGAATTTTAAGAGCAAGTGGTATTCTTCACGCCCCATAGAATCAGGAAAGTAGAATGCTGGAGAAGCTCCTGATATGGCTTGAGCTTCTACATCAATTCATCTAAATGTTTCTTTAAAATTAATCTAAATCTAATTAAATGAAAACCACTTTACCTAAAACCTACCTTTCCAAAACCAGTTTGCCTAGTGAACAATTCTGCTAAAACTTTGCCCTAAATTCAACTATCATTTGAGTGTTTCTGCATCTGGTTGTGTGTCCTGTTTTTTCCTTTCCCTCTTTTTGCCATTTAAAGAAAATTTAAAGGATTTTAAAACCAATTTGTCTATGCATAATTCTAAATTAATGTTGTATTTATAAATAATTATTCATCAATCTTACAGTGTTATATTAATAAAAAATGGGATTCTCTTGAAAAATTTTGGAGGGTCTTTTTCTATACTTTTAATCCAGTATGTCTAAAGATCTGTTTTAGAAAAAATATTGTCATAATTCAATATTGTATGGCTTTAATTTACTTTATTTTTCATGTAACTTCAAATATATAGAAAAGTTGCAATAGCAACTCCCATATAACCCTTCCCTCAAATTCACTAATTGTTTACATTTTATCTTATGAGCTGTATCATTTTAAATAACCTATTACTACAATACAAACCACTTCAAAAATAATTGGCTTCAAACGACCAACATGGTTCTTTTGGTTTGCTAGGCTAAAGTAAGCAGTTCTTCTGCTAGTCTTACTTGAAATCTCTTATGCTGTTACAGTGAGACGGCAGCTGGGGCTAAACTTATCCAAAGGCCCAACTGGGATGCTGGGATGCTGGGATGGATACACTATGTAGTTTCAGGGCCTTGCCTCTCCATGTAGCCTTTCTACCTTGTCTTTCCTGCGGCATATTCAGAATTCTTACATGGTATCTTGAGGCCCCCACAAGAACTAAAAGGAAAACTTCCATGCCTTTCTAAGGTGTGGACTCAGAAGTCCCAGAATGTCACATTATATTGGTTCAAGTAAATCACAGGCCACTCCAGATCTATGTGGAAGGAAATTACCCAAAGGCATTTATTAAAAACTAGGCGGTCACATTAATACCTCAAATTTCAATGTCCTACGAGAAACAATCAATACTTCCCTTCCATATCTGTGGCTCTGTTCTCCAAAAGTAACAATCCTAGCTCACATGTTCCTCAATTTCTTTACTCATTTGCTCAAGCCTAGGACAAACAGAATGTAGTTTCTGATTTGCTATTACATACCACAGTGAGAAACAAATCTACCAATATACATTAATATATATTAACAATATATATCAATATATGTTAATTTTTTATTTTGGGTATTGAAGTATATAACTGCAAAAATTCCTAAGGGTACAATTTAACTTCTGACAAATTCATACACCTGTATAATCCACACCTCTAACAACAGTTCCATCATCACAGAAGGTTACTTTTTGTTCTTACAGAGTTAACCAACCTCCATTATGATTTATCACCATAGATTAGACTTGCTTTTCCTCAACCTTCATATAAATAAAATCATAATCTATGCTCATGTTCTTTTACTTAGACTTTTATTGCTGAGGAGTATTTCACTCTATTAATATTCCATGCATTGCTTATCCACTATTCCCTTGATGGACATCTAGGATTTTTATACACTTTAGTTTTTTAAATAAAGTTGCTCTGAATATTCATTGTGCAATCTTTGTGTATACATTCATTTATATTTTCATTATAAAGTGTCTGTTCAAGTCGTTTGCCCATTTTGACAAGGGATATAACTCTTTTCTTTCATTGTTGTTCTAGAAGTTCTTTAATAATTTGTATACAAATGCTTTGTCAGATATATTGTGTTGGTTAAAGTCCGTCAGAAACTAAACATCAAGATGGACTTATAAGGGCAAGAGATTTGTTGGGGAAATGTCCTGGACCAATAAATGGGAAGGAGAAGGAGTAGGCTGGGAGAGCCTTAGCCTGTGATCATATCTGACAATGAAACAAGAGAGAGGAAAGGAAGAACTGGCTAGGAAGAGCCTTAGGCTGAAGCACAGCTCTTAGAAAGTTTCAGTCAAGACAGCAGCGAGCCCCAGAACAAAGATTGTACACGAAAACAATCAAATTAAGCAGCAAAGTCCCAACTCTAGTACCACTATCATGATTAGTCATAGTTTGGGAGCATATACTGGACATAGTGTAGCCTCTACATGAATCCTGAAGTGGATGCAGAAGGTATATCAGCTTGATGTTTCCAGCTAATTACACTTCTCATAGTAGGTTCTCTCTGAAGGAAGATTCAAGGGACACACTCCCACAATTGACCCAGTCCACCCCTGTATTACACTAATCTACATCTCCATCCATGTTCAGAGATAATTCTTCCAGGGTTCCTATGAAACACTTCTCCTGAAGGGAAACTAAAAAGAACGAAGCTTGTGAAATGAATTATAGCCTCCATTGCTGCAATTGGTCTTAGGCAACAACTGACATTCATCCTCTCCATAATTTACTATCCATTGAAAATCACTCTCATCCTAAGCTATTACCTCTGCAGGTCTTGGTGATCTACTTCATTATATGACCTAAGCCTTCATTCCTGAGAGGTCTGAGCCCTTGAACAAATCATATTATCTCAAGCTGGAGATGGGTGCACATGTTCGTTACAGTTACAATTGGACAGGGGAGTAACAGGAGGTGAATTGGAATGCAAAGTTGAAGGGACATTTCAAAAATAAATCAATGTAATTCACAATATAAATAGAATAATGGAGGAAAAAAATGTGATTATCTCAGTAGGTGTCAAAAAAGCATTTGAGAAAATCTAATACCCATTCATAATGAAAAATCTTAGAAAACTATGAATTAAAGGGAGTTCCTCAACCTGATAAAGATCATCTAAAAAGCCTACAGTTATCATCATAATTAAAAGTGAATTATTGCAGCTTTCTCCCAAAGACTGGTAACAAGGAGAATATGATGCCTTTTATGATTTCTTTACAGCATTGCACTGGAAGTCATAGCAATTGCAATAAAACCAAAAAAAAAAAGGCACATAGATTGGAAAGGAATAACTAAAACTGTCTTTATCCACAGATGACATGACTGTCTATGTATAAAATTTGATGTAATCTACAACAAATCTCAGAGAACTAAAAAGTGAATTTATCAGTGTTGCCAATCAGTACCCAATGCTGCTTATTTTACCAGCTACTGTAACGAAAGGGCACAGCATTGTGTGTTTAATTCTGTAAAGGTCTCATTTATGATTCTAGGATGTATGGCTAGGCCACCAAAGCCCACAAGACTCTCTCAATTAATAAAATTGTGCAAGGAAGGAGACCAAGATGGCAGAGTAGGAGGAAGTGAAGCTCACATCCCCCCAAGGACACATCAAAAACATATCTACAAGCCCAGAAATAAACCCACACACTTATAATCAATTAATCTACAACAAAGATGGCACGGATATACAATGGAGAGAAGACAGTCTCTTCAGTAAGGTGCTGGGAACACAGGACAGCTACATGTAAAAGAATGAAATTAGAACACTTCCTAATACCGTACACAAAATGAAACTCACAATGGCTTAAAGAGATAAATGGAAGGCCAGAAACTATAAAATTCCTAGAGGAAAAATTAGGTAGAACATTCTATGATATAAATCACAGCAAGATCCTTTTTGACCCACCTCCTAGATTAATGGAAATAAAATAAAAAATAAACAAATGGGACCTAATGAAACTTAAGAGCTTTTGCATAGCAAAAGAAACCATAAGCAAGATGAAAAGACAACCCTCAGAATGGGAGAAAATATTTGCAAATGAAACAACTGACAAAGGACTAATCTCCAAAATATACAAGCAACTCATACAGCTCAACATCAAATAAACAAACAACCCAATCCAAAAGTGGGCAGAAGAGCTAATTAGACATTTCTCCAAAGAAGATATACAGATTGCCAACAAACACATGAAAGGATGCTCAACATCACTAATCATTAGAGAAATGCAAATCAAAACTACAATGAGGTATCTCCTCACACTGGTCAGAATGGCCATCATCAGAAAAATCTACAAACATTGTAAAGCAATTATACTCCAATAAAGATGTTTAAAAAAATGAGAGAGAGATGTAGTATATACATGCAATGGAATATTACTCAGCCACAAAAAAGAATGAAAATTTGCCATTGGCAACAACGTGGATGGATTTGGAGGGTATTATGCTTAGTAAAATAAGCCAGATAGAGAAATGCAAATATTGTATTTTATCACTTATATGTGGAATCTAAAAAAAATGCAAACTAGTAAATAAATAAATAAATAGTTGATGAATGAGTGGAAAAAAATCTACAAACAATAAATGCAGGAGAAGGTGTGGGAAAATGGGACAGACATTCCTACACTCTTGGTGGGAATGTAAATTAATACAGTCACTATGCAGAATAGTGAAGAGGTTCCTTAAAAAAACTACAAAAAGAGTTAACATATGATCCAGCAATCCTACTTCTGAGCATATATCTGGAAAGGATGAAAACTCTAAGTCAAAAACATACATGCACCACAATGTTCATAGCGGCACTGTTTATAGTAGCCAAGACACAGAAGCAACCTAAATGTCCATTGACAGATGAATGGAAAAAGAACACGTGGTGTGTATATGTATCATATATATTTATATATATATATATACATACACGATGATATATTACTCAGCCATAAAAAAGAATGAAATAATGCTATTTACAGCAACATGGATGGATGCAGAGATTATCATATAAGTGAAGTAAGTCAGACAGAGAAATCCAAATATCATATTATGTCACTTATACGAGGAATCTAAAATATGACAGAAATGAACAAATCTACAAAAGACAAACAGACTCACAGACATAGAGAACAGACTTATGGTCGCCAAGGAGGAGGGGAGGTGGGGGAAGGAAATATTGGGAGTTTGGAATTAGCAGATGTAAACTATTATATGTAGGGTGGATAAACAACAAGGTCCTGGTGGGGAGGAGTCAAGATGGCAGAATAGGAGGATGCAGAGTTCATCTCTCCTCACAAGTACATCAAGAATACATCTACAAATGGAACAGTTCTCACAGAGCACATGCAAAACATTAGTGGAAGACTTCAAACACCTAAAAGGACAAGAAAAATGCCCTTGCAACTGGGTAGGATGAAAGAAAGAAAAAACGAAAAGAGGAACCAAGAAAGGGACCAGAGGGCTTCCCTGGTGGCACAGTGGTTGAGTCCGCCTGCCGATGCAGGGGACATGGGTTCGTGCCCCTGTCCGGGAAGATCCCACATGCCGTGGCAGCGGCTGGGCCCATGAGCCATGGCTGCTGGGCCTGCGCGTCTGGAGCCTGTGCTCTGCAATGGGAGAGGCCACAGCAGTGAGAGGCCTGCGTATCACAAAAAAAAAAAAAAAAAAGAAAGGGACTGGAGAAGATATACACATGGCCAACAAACACATGAAAGGATGCTCAACATCACTAATCATTAGAGAATTGCAAATTAAAAACACAATGAGGTATCACCTCACACCGGTCAGAATGGTCATCATCAAAAAATCTACAAAAAATAAATGCTAGAGAGGGTGTGGAGAAAAGGGAAACCTCTTGCACTGTTGGTGGGAATGTAAATTGATACAGCCACTATGGAGAAGAGTATGGAAGTTCCTTACAAAACTAAAAATAGAACTACCATATGACCCAGCAATCCCACTACTGGGCATACACCCAGAGAAAACCATAATTCAAAAAAAGTTATGTACCACAATGTTTATTGCAGCACTATTTACAATAGCCAGGAAATGGAAGCAACCTAAGTGTCCATCAAAGAATATGTGGCACATAAACACAATGGAATATTACTCAGCCATAAAAAGAAACGAAATTGAGTTATTTGTAGTGAGGTGGATGGACCTAGAATCTGTCATGCTGAGTGAAATAAGTCAGAAAGAGAACAACAAATACTGTGTGCTAACACATATATATGAAATCTAAAAAAAATAGAAAATGGTTCTGAAGAACCTAGGAGCAGGACAGGAATAAAGTTGCAGATGGAGAGAATGGACTTGAGGACACAGGCAGAGGGAAGGGTAAGCTGGGATGAAATGAGAGAGTAGCATTGACGTATATACACTACCAAATGTAAAATAGATAGCTAGTGGAAAGCAGCTTCATTGCACAGTGAGATCAGCTCAGTGCTTTGTGACTACCTAGTGGGGTGGGATAGGGAGTTTGGGAGGGAAGCGCAAGAAGGAGGGCTATGGGGACATGTAAACATATAACTGATTCACTTTGTTATACAGCAGAAACTAACATATTTTAAAGCAATTATACACCAATAAAGCTGTTAAAAAAAAAAGATTGCTTCAGCTATTCAGGTCTTTTGTGTCTCCATACAAATTTTAAGATTTTTTGTTCCAGTTCTGTAAAAAATGCCATTGGTAGTTTGATAGGGATTGCATTGAATCTGTAGATTGCTTTGGGTAGTATAGTCATTTTCATAATATCGATTCTTTCAATCCAAGAACATGGTCTATCTCTCCATCTGTTTGTGTCATCTTTGATTTCTTTCATTAGTGTCTTACAGTTTTCTGAGTACAGGTTTTTACCTCCTTAGGTAGGTTTATTCCTAGGTATTTTATTCTTTTTGTTGCAATGGTGAATGGGAGTGTTTCCTTAATTTCTCTTTCTGAACTTTCATTGTTAGTTTATAGGGATGCAAGAGATTTCTGTGCATTAATTTTGTATCCTGCAACTTTACCAAATATATTGATTAGCTCTAATAGTTTTCTGGTGGCATCTTTAGGATTATGTATGTATGGTATCATGTCATCTGCAAAGAGCGACAGTTTTACTTCTTTTCCAATTTGGATTCCTTTTATTTCTTTTTCTTCTTTAATTGTCATGGCTAGGACTTCCGAAACTATGTTGCATAATAGTGGCGGGAGTGGACATCCTTGTCTTGTTCCTGATCTTAGAGGAAAAGTTTTCAGTTTTTCACTATTGATAATGATGTTTGCTGTGGGTTTGTCGCATATGTCCTTATCATGTTGAGGTAGGTTCCCTCTATGCCCACTTTATGTAGCGTTTCTATCATAAATCGGTGGTGAATTTTGTCAAAAGCGTTTTCTGAATCTATTGAGGCGATCATACGATTTTTATTTTTCAATTTGTTAATATGGTGTATTGCTTTCTTCTTTTTGTTCTTTGCATTTTTATTTTTGATCATTTTTATGTGTTTTATGTTTTCTTTGTTGTTTTGTTTTGCTTTCTGGTTTTGCTTTATTTTTCATTTTTTGTTTTTGTTAGTTTAGTCCTTATTGATTGTTCTCATTTTTGAGTTTTTTGGTTTGTTTTTCTCTTTTTTTTTCTTTCTGTCTGCTTCTTGTTTCTTTCTGTTAGTTTGGTTTTGTTGTTATCATTTGTCTTGGACTTGGTGTGTCTGTTTGTTTTCTTTCTTCCTTTTTTGTGTGTGTCCTATTATTATTGTTTCTGTTTGTTTTAATTTTTGCTATTTGTCTTGGGTTTTGTATGTCTGTTTTCTTTTCCTTTGTTTTTTCTTTTCTTTCTTCTTTCTTTGGCCATGTTGTGCAGCCTGTGGGCTCTTGGTTCCCCAGCCAGGGGTTGGGCCTGGGCCTCCAGGGTGGGCGCTCTGAGTCCAGGATGCTGGAGCACCAGAGAATTCCTGGGACCAGGGAATATTAATTGGCATGCGCTCTACTGCAGTTATCCATCTCAACACCAAGACCTGGCTCCACCCAACTGCCTGCATGCTCCATTGTTGGACATCTCAGGCTAAACAACCAGCAAGACAAGAACACACACCCACCCATCAGCAGACAGGCTGCCTAAGGTCGTACTGAGCTCAAATACACCCCCAAACACACAAACTGACATGGCCCAGCCAATCGGGAGACAAGACTGAGCTCCACCCACCAGAGTGCAGGCACAAGTACCTCCCACCAGGAAGTTTACACAAGCCCCTGGACTAACTTCATCCACCAGGGGACATACAACAGAAGAGGAACTAAGATCCTGCAGCCTGTAGAAAGGAGACCAAAAGAAACAGTAACTTAGACAAAATGAGATGACAGAGAAATACTTTGCAGATGAGGAGCAAGGTAAAACCCCAAAAGACCAAAATAAATGAAAAGGAAACAGGCAATCTACCTGAAACAGAATTCAGAGTAATGATAGTATAGATGATCCAAGATCTCAGAAGCAGAGTGGAGGCACTGATTGAGAAGATACAAGAAATGCTTAACAAGGACCTAGAAGAGCTAAAGAGCAAACTATCAGTGATGAACAACACAAAAACTGAAATTAAATGTACACTACAAGGAATCAATAGAAGAATAACTGAGGCAGAAGAATGGATAAGTGATCTGGAAGATACAATGGTAGAAATAACTGCTGTGGAGCAGAATAAAGAAAAACGAATAAAAAGAAATGAGGACAGTACCAGAGACCTCTGGGACAAGATTAAATGCAACAACATTAGAATTATAGAGGTCCCAGAAGAAGATGAGAAAGAGAAAGGATCTAAGAAAATATTTGGAGAGATTATAGTCAAAAAATTCCCTAACATGAGAAAGGAAATAGTTACCAAAGTTCAGGAAGCACAGAGTATCCCATACAGGATAAACCCAAGGAGAAACATGCTGGGAAACATTTTAATCAAACTAACAGAAATTAAATACACTGAGAAATATTAAAAGCAACAAGGGAAAAGCAAAAATAACATACAATGGAATCCCCATAATGTTATCAGCTGATATAGTCTTTTCAGATTGACTTCTTCCACTTAGTAGCGTGCATTTAAAATTCCTCCATGTCTTTTTATGGCTTGATAGCTCATTTCTTTTTAGCACTGAATGATATTCTACTGTTTGGATGTACCACAGTTTATTTATCCATTTACCTACAGAAGAATCTTGGGTGCCTCCAAGTTTTGGCAATTATGAATAAAGTGGATATAAACATCCACGTGCAGGTTTTTGTGTGGACATAAGTTTTCAGCTCCTTTGGGTAAGTACCAAGGAGTGCAATTGGTGGATCATATGGTAAGAGAATGTTTAGTTTTGTAATAGCAGGCCAGAAGGGAGTGGCAGGACTTATTTAAAGTGATTAAAGGGGAAAATCTACAACCAAGAGTACTACCAAGATCTACCCAGCAAATATCTCATTCAGATTCGATGGAGAAATTGAAAGGGTTACAGACAAGCAAAAGCTAAGAGAATTCAGCACCACTAAAACAGCTCTACAACAAATGCTAAAGGAACTTCTCTAGGTGGGAAACACAAGAGAAGAAAAAACCCTACAAAACAAAACCAGAACAATTAAGAAAATGGTAATAAGAACATACATATTGATAGTTACCTTTAAAGTAAATGGATTAAATGCTCTAACCAAAAGAAACAGACTAGCTGAATGGATACAAAAACAAGACCCAAATATATGCTGTCTACAAGAGACCCACTTCAGACCTAGGGACAAATACAGAGTGAACATGAGGGGAAGGAAAAGATATTCCATGCAAATGAAAAACAAAAGGAAGAGTAGCAATACACATATCAGATAAATAGACTTTAAAATAAAGACTATTACAAGAGAGAAGGAAGGACACTACATAGTGATCAAGGGATCAATCCAAGAAGATGATATAACAATTGTAAATATTTATGCACCTAACATAGGAGCACCACAATACATAAGGCAAATGTTAACAGTCATGAAAGGGGAAATCAACAGTAGCATAATAATAGTGGGGGACTTCAACACTCCACTTATATCAATGGACAGATCATCCAGAAGGAAAATCAATAAGGAAATATCAGCCTTAAATAACACATTAGACCAGCTAGAATTAATTGATATTTACAGGACATTCCATGTGAAAGCATCAAAATACACTTTCTTCTCAAGTTCATATGGAACATTCTCCAGGATAGATTGCATCTTGGGTCAAAAATCAAGCCTCTGTAAATTTAAGAAAGATGAAAATCATATCAAGGATCTTTTCCAACCACAAGCCTATGAGATTAGAAATCAATTACTGGAAGAAAACTGTAAAGAATGCAAACACATGAAGGCTAAACAAAATGTTACTAAATAACCAATGGATCACTGAAGATATCAAAGAGGAAATCAGAAAGCACCTAGAAACAAAAGAGAATGAAAACACAATGACCCAAAACCTATGGGATGCAGGAAAAGCAGCTCTAAGAGGGAAGTTTTTACAATACAATCTTACCTCAAGAAACAAGAAAAATCTCAAATAAATAACCTAAATTTACACCTAAAGCAACTAGAGAAAGGAGAACAAACAAAAACCAAAGTTAGTAGAGGGAAATAAATCATAAAGACCAGAACAGAAATAAATGAAATACAGAAGAATAAAATGAGGACAAAGATCAATGAAGCTAAAAGCTGGTTCTTTGAGCAAAAACATAACTGATAAACCTTTAGCCAGATTCATCAAGAAAAAAGGGAGAGGACTCAAATAAATAAAATTAGAAATGAAAAAGGAGAAGTTACAATTGCCACAGCAGAAATACAAAGGATCATAAGAAACTACTACAAGCAACAATATGCCAATAAAGTGGACAACCTGGAAGAAATGGACAAATTCTTAGAATAGTACAACCTTCCAAGACTGAACCAGGAAGAAATAGATAATTTGAACAAACCAATCACAAGTAATGAAATTGAAATTGTGAATAAAAATCTGCCAACCAACAAAAGTCCAGGACCAGATGGCTTCACAGGTGAATTCTATCAAACATTTAGAGAAGAGCTAATACCTATCCTTCTCAAACTCTTACAAAAAATTCAAGAGGGAGGAACACTCCAAAATTCATTCTACAAAGTCACCATCACTCTGACACCAAAACCAGACAAAGATATCACTAAAAAAGAAAATTACAGGCCAGTATCAATGATGAATATAGACGCAAAAATACTCAACAAATTACTAGCAAACAGAATCCAACAACACATTTAAAGTATCATACACCAAGATCAAGTGGGATTTATCCCAGGGATCCAAGGTTCTTTAATATATGTAAATCAGTCAATGTGATACACCATATTAACAAACTGAAGAATAAAACCCATATGATTATCTTAATGGATGTAGAAGAAGGTTTTGACAAAATTCAACACCCATTTATGGTAAAAAATTTCCGGAAAGTGAGCATAGAGGGAACCTACATCAACAGAGTAAAGGCCATATATGGCAAACCCACAGCAAACATAATTCTCAATGGTGAAAAACTGAAAGCATTTCTTATAAGATCAGGAACAAGACAAAGATGCCTACTCACATCACTCTTATTCAGTGCAGTTTTGGAAGTCATAGCCATGGCAATAAGAGAAGAAACAGAAAGAAAAAAAGAATCCAAATTGAAAAAGAAGAAGTAAAACTGTCACTGTTTGCAGATGACATGATACTATACATAGGAAACCCTGAAGCTGCTAACAGAAAACTACTAGAGCTAATCAATGAATTTGGTAAAGTAGCAGGATACAAAACTAATACACAGAAGTCACTTGCATTCCTATACACTAACAACGAAAAATCTGAAAGAGAAATTAAGGAAGCACTCCCATTTACCATTGCAACAGAGAGAATAAAATACATAGGAATAAACCTACCTAAGGAGACAAAAGACCTGTATACAGAAAACTATAAGACACTGATGAAAGAAATCAAAGATGATACAAACAGATGGAGAGATATACCATGTTCTTGGATTGCAAGAATCAATATTGTGAAAATGACTATAATACCCAAAACAATTTACAGATTCAATGCAATCCCTATCAATCTACCAATGGCATTTTTCACAGTACTAGGACAAGAAATTTTACAGTTTGTATGGAAACATAAGATACCCTGAATAGCCAAAGCAATCTCGAGAAAGAAATACAGAGCTGGAGGAATCAGGCTCCTGGTTTTCAGACTATACTACAAAGTTACAGTAATCAAGACAGTATGGTACTGGCAAAAAAACAGAAATATAGATCAATGGAACAGGATAGAAAGCCCAGAGAAAAACCAACGTACATATGGTCACCTTATTTTTGATAAAGGAGGCAAGAATATACAATGTAGAAAAGACAGCCTTCTCAATAAGTGGTGCTGGGAAAACTGGACAACTACATGTAAAAGAATGAAATTAGAACACTTCCTGACACCATACACAAAATTAAAATAACAATGGCTTAAAGAGCTAAATGTAAGGCCAGAAACTATAAAATTACTAGAGGAAAACATAGGCAGAACACTCTATGACATAAATCACAGCAAGATCCTTTATGACCCACTTCCTAGAGAAATGGAAATAAAATAAAAAATTAACAAATGGGACCTAATGAAACTTAAAAGCTTTTGCATAGCAAAGGAAACCATAAACAAGATGAAAAGACAACCCTCAGAGTGGGAGAAAATAATTTGCAAATGAAGCAAGTGACAAAGGATTAATCTCCAAAATATGCAATCAGCTCATACAGCTCAACATCAGAAAAAAAAAAACAAAAAAAAACAACCCAATCCACAAATGAGCAGAAGACCTAAATAGACATTTCTCCAAGAAGATATTCAGATGCCAAGAAACACATGAAAGGATGCTCAACATCAGTAAACATTAGAGAAATGCAAATCAAAACCACAATGAGGTATCTCCTCATACCAGTCAGAATGGCCATCATCAAAAAATCCAAAAACAAATGCTGGAGAGCGTGTGGAGAAAAGGGAACCCACTTGCACTGTTGGTGGGAATGTAAATTGTTGCAGCCACTATGGAGAACAGTATGGAAGTTCCTTAAAAAGCTAAAAATAGAACTGCCATGCAATCCAGCAACCCCACTACTGGGCATATACCCTGAGAAAACCATAATTCAAAAAGAGGCATGTACCACAGTGTTCATTGCAGCACTATTTACAATAACCAGGACATGGAAGCAACCTGAGAGTCCATTGACAGATGAATGGATAAAGAAGATGTGGCACATATATACAATGGAATATTACTCAGCCATAAAAAGAAATGAAATTGAGTTATTTGTAATGAGGTGGATGGACCTAAAGTCTGTCATACAGAGTGAAGTATGTCAGAAAGAGAAAAACAAATACTGTATGCTAACACATATATATGGAGTCTAAACAAAAAGTGGTTCTGATGAACTTAGTGGTAGGACTGGAGTAAAGATGCAGATTTAGAGAATGGACTTGAGGACACGGGTGGGGGAAAGGGGAAGCTGGGGCAAAGTGAGAGAGCAGCATTGACATATGTACACTACCAAATGTAAAATAGATAGCTAGTTGGAAGCAGCTGCATAGCACAGGGAGATCAGCTCGGTGCTTTGTGACCACCTAGAGGGGTAGGATACGGAGGGTGAGAGGGAGGCACAAGAGAGAAGGGGTATGAGGATATATGTATACATATAGCTGATTCATTTTGCGGTACAGCAGAAACTAACACAACATTGTAAAGCAATTATATTCCAATAAAGATGTAAAGAAAAAATGACACACATATTCCAGTGTTCATTGCAGCACTATTTACGCTAGCCAGGACATGGATACAACCTAAATGTCCAGTGACCGATGAACAGATAAAGAAGAGGTTGTACTTATATAGTTGGAATATTACTCAGCCATAAAAGGGAATGAAATTGGGTCTTTGTGGATGGACCTAGAGTCTGTCTTACAGAGTGAAGTAAGAAAGAGAAAAACACATATATGTGGAATCTAGAAAAATGGTACAGATGAACCTATTTCCAGGGCAGGAATAGAGATGCAGACGTAGAGAATGGACATGTGGACACAGTGGGGGAAGGGGAGGGTGGGACAAATTGGGATATTAGGATTGACATATATACACTACCATATGTAAAATAGATAGCTAGTGGGAACCTGGTGTATAGCACAGGGAACTCAGCTTGGTGCTCTGTGATGACCTAGATGAGTGGGATGGAGGGGTGGGAGGGAGGTCCAAGGGGGTGGGTATATATGTATACATATAGCTGATTCACTTCATTGTACAGCAGAAACTATTACAGCATTGTAAACAATTTGTAGTAAGGTGGATGGACCTAGAGACTGTCATACAGAGTGAAGTAAGTCAGAAAGAGAAAAACAAATACCGTATGCTAACACATATATATAGAATCTAAAAAAAAAAAGGTCATGAAGAACCTAGGGGCAAGATGGGAATAATGATGCAGACCTACTAGAGAATGGACTTGAGGATACGGCGAGGGTGAAGGGTAAGCTGGGACAAAGTGAGAGTGGCAAGGACATATATACACTACCAAACGTAAAATAGATAGCTAGTGGGAAGCAGCCACATAGCACAGGGAGATCAGCTCTGTGCTTTGTGACCACCTAGAGGGGTGGTATAGGGAGGGTGGGAGGGAGGGAGACACAAGAGGGAAGAGATATGGGGACATATGTATAACTGATTCACTTTGTTATAAAGCAGAAACTAACACACAATTGTAAAGCAATTATACTCCAATAAAGATGTTAAAATAATTAAAAAATAAAACGTCATCACCATACCCACAATCACCTAGTTTTCTCCTACATTGTTGTCTAGGAATTTTATAATTTTACATTTTGTGTTTGCATTGATGATCCATTTTGAGTTAATTTTTTGAAGGTTGTAAAGTCTCTACCTAATTTCTTTTTTTAAATTTTTTGACACGTAGATGTCCAACTGTTCCAGCTCCATTTACTGAAAAAGAAAAAAAATCCTGTCTGTTTCATTTTATTGTCTTTACTCCTTTGTCAAACATCTGTTGACTGTATTTATGTGGGTCTATTTCTAGGCTCTCTCTTCTATTCAACTGATCCATTTATTCTTTCACCAACATCACACTCTCTTGATTATTATAGCTTTGTAGTAGGTCTTAAGGCAGGTAGTGTCAGTCTTCGATATTTTTTCTTCTGTGTCTTTGCCTTTAGAATCAGTTTGTCCATACCCACAAAATTTTCTGGAATTTTACTGGGACTATGTTAAATCTGTAGATCATGTTGGGAAGAACTGACATCTTGACAATACTGAGTTTTCCTATCCATCATCATGTAATATCTCTCCATTTATTTAGTTCTTTACTTCATTCATCAGCTTTTTAGTTTTTCTCATGTAGACTTTATACATATTTTGTTAGATTAATATCTAAGTATTTCATTTTGGGGGTTGCTAATTGCAATTGGCATTGCATATTTTTATTGAAGTATGGTTGATTTACAACAGTGTGTTAGTTTCAGGTGTACAGCAAAGTGATTCAGTTATATATATATTTCAGATTATATTCCATTATAGGATATTACAAGATATTATATATATATATATATATATATATATATATATATATATATATATTTACAGGTAATCCAAGTCTACTTTCAAATAACACTGTATCACTTCATGGGTAGTGTGAATACCTTATAATAACAAAATAATGCTAATTTCTTCCTTTTGTCCCTTGTATCATTGTTGTCATCCATTTCACTTATATATAACCATACCTGAGGACACATATATATACATAAAAATATATATAAGCATACATACTTGAATACATTTTTGGTATTATTATTTTGAACAAATTGTTATCTGCTAGATCAATTAAGAATGAGAAAAAATTTTTATTTTACTTTCACTTATTCCTTCTCCAGTGCTATTCCTTACTTTATGTAGATCCAAGTTTCTGATGTATTATTTTCTTTCTCTCTAAAGAACTTCTTTTAATGCTACACCGGAAACAAATTTCCTGAAGTTTCGTTTATTTGAGAAATTCTTTCTTTTTCACTTTTGAAGAATTTTGCAGGGTATAGAATTTTAGGTTGGTGGGTTTATCCTTAACACTAAATATTTCACTTCACTCTCCTCTTTGCATGATTTCTGAGGAGAAGTTGGATGTAATTCCTATCTTTGTTCTTCTATAGGTAAGGTATTTTTTTTCTCTCACTTCTTTCAGGATTTTTTCTTTATTTTTTATTTTCTGTAGTTTGAAAATCATATGCCTAGGTGTAAATTTTTTGTCATTTATCCTGCTTGGTCTTCTCTGAGCTTCCTGGATCTATGGTTTGCTGCCTTACATTAATATAAGGAAATTCTCAGTCATTAATATATCAAATATTTCTTCTGTTTCTTCGTCTCTTCTCCTTCTGGTATTTGTATTATGCGAATGATACAGCAGTTGTAGTTGTCCCACAGTCCTTGGTTTTCTATTTTTTCCAGTCTTTGTTCTCTTTGCTTTTCATTTTTTGAGGATTCTATTGATATATCATCTAGTTCAGAGGTTCTATTCTTAGCTCAGTCCAGTATATTAATAAGCTCCTCAAATGCATTATTCATTTATATTATAGCATTCTTTTTCTTATATTTTTTTATTGAAGTATAGTTAATTTACAATATATCACCTCACACCAGCCAGAAAGGCCATCATTTAAAAGTCTACAGAAAATAAATGCTGCAGAGGATGTAGAGAAAAGGGAACCTTCCTACACTGGCAGTGGGAATGTAAGTTGATGCAACCACTATGAAGAACAGCATGGAGGTTCCTTAAAAAATTAAAAATAGAGTTACCATATGATCCTTAAATCCCACTCCTGGGCATATATCCAGAGAAAACTCTAATTCGAAAAAATACCTGCACCCCAATGTTTATAGCAGCACTATTTACAATAGTGGCAATTACCATTTTACTCTCTGCTGTATGAGTTTATTTTATAATAGATATCTCATGTAAGTGGAATCATGTGGTACTTGTCCTTCTGTAATTGGCTTATTTCCCTTAGCTTAATGTTCTCCAGGCTCGTCCATATGAATGCATATGGCAGGATTTCCTTCTTTGCTGATGCTGAATAATATTTCCATAATATGAAAATACTGCATTTATTTTCTTTATCAAATCATACATTGATGGACATTTAGATTGTTCCCATAGCTTAGCTATTATTAATAATGTTGCAATGACCATGGTAGTGCAGATACAGCAAGTCACCTACATATGAACGAGTTCTGTTCTAAGAGTGCATTCGTGAGTCCTATTTGTTCATAAGTCCAACAAAGCTAGCCTAGCTGTGCAACTAACACACTATATAGTACTGTACTGTAATAGGTTTATAATACTTTTCACACAAATAATACATAACAAACAAACACAATTGTAAATATTTATGCACCCAACATAGGAGCACCTCAATACATAAGGCAAATACTAACAGCCATAAAAGGGGAAATTGACAGTAACACATTCATAGTAGGGGACTTTAACACCTCAATTTCACCAATGGACAGATCATCCAAAATGAAAATAAATAAGGAAACCCAAGCTTTAAATGATACATTAAACAAGATGGACTTAATTGATATTTATAGGACATTCCATCCAGAAACAACAGAATACACATTTTTCTCTAGTGCTCATGGAACATTCTCCAGGATAGATCATATCTTGGGTCACAAATCAAGCCTTGGTAAATTAAAGAAAATTGAAATTGTATCAAGTATCTTTTCCGACCACAATGCTATGAGATTAGATATCAACTACAGGAAAAGATCTGTAAAAAATACAAACATATGGAGGTTAAACAATGCACTACTTAATAACGAAGTGATCACTGAAGAAATCAAAGAGGAAATCAAAAAATACCTAGAAACAAATAACAATGGAGACACAACGACCCAAAACCTATAGGATGCAGGAAAAGCAGTTCTAAGAGGGAAGTTTATAGCAATACAAACCTACCTTAAGAAACAGGAAACATCTGGAATAAACAACCTAACCTTGCACCTAAAGCAATTAGAGATAGAAGAACAAAAAAACCCCAGAGTTAGCAGAAGGAAAGAAATCATAAAGATCAGATCAGAAATAAATGAAACAGAAATGAAGGAAACAATAGCAAAGATCAATAAAACTAAAAGCTGGTTCTTTGAGAAGATAAACAAAATTGATAAACCATTAACCAGACTCATCAAGAAAAAAAGGGAGAAGACTCAAATCAATAGAATTAGAAATGAAAAAGGAGAAGTAACAACGGACACTGCAGAACTAAAAAAGATCATGAGAGATTACTACAAGCAACTCTATGCCAATAAAATGGACAACCTGGAAGAAATGGACAAATTCTTAGAAATGCACAACCTGCCAAGACTGAATCAGGAAGAAACAAAAATATGAACAGACCAATCACAAGCACTTGAAATTGAAACAGTGATTTAAAATCTTCCAACAAACAAAAGCCCAAGACCAGATGGCTTCACAGGCAAATTCTATTAAACATTTAAAAAATAAAGGAAACATTTTTAATCTTACAGTACAGTACCTTCGAAAGTACAGTAGTACCACCTACATCACTGCTGCTTTTATGCGTGCTTCTGGACATCCTGAGCTTGAAGTGAAGATACTGTACCCTACACAGTACTGTACAGTAAAGTACATAAAATCACAACCACTTGTAGAGGATGCACACACGTGAAAATGTACCCCAGGCACCTGAACTAATTTATGTGATTGGACATGTGAACACACATTCGCATCTGTGAAAATTCACAACTTGAAGGTTTGTATGTAGGGGACTTACTGTATCTCTTTGAGATTCTGATTTTGATGATTTTGGACATATACCTAGAAGTGGGATTGCTGGATCATATGGTACTTCTATTTTTTTAGTTTTTGAGGAACCTCCATACTGTTTTCCATAACAGCTGTGCCATTTAAAATTCCCAGTAACGTTGTACAAGGATTCCAATTTATCCACATCCTCAAAAACACTTGCTAGCCTTTTTTTTTTTAAATAATAGCCATCCTAACAAGTGTGAGGTGATATCTCAATGTAGTTTTGATTTGCATTTCCCTGACGATTAGTGATGACAAGCATCTTTTCATATACCTTTAAGCTATTTGTGTATCTTCTTTGGTGAAATGTCTATTCAAGTCCTTAGCCCATTTTTAATTGGATTATTTGTATTTTTGTTATTGAGTTGTAGAAGTTCCCTGTATAGTTTGGATATTAGTTCCTTTTCAGATATATGGGTAAAGTTAACATTTAAATCAGTGCACTTGGAGTAAAGCAGATTGCCATCCGAGATATGAGTGAGCCTCATCCGATCAGTTGAAGTCCTGAATAAAACAAAAGAATGACCTTCCCTGAGCAGGAGGGATTTCTGCAGCATATGGTAGCAACATTTATTGAAAAGACTCTCCTTTCCCCATTGAACAGACTTGGCATCCTTGTCAAAAATCACTTGACCATAGCTATATGAGTTTTATTTCTGGATGCTCAATTCTATTACATTGGTCTATATGTCTATTCTTCTACTAGTACCATATTATTTTGATTACTGTAGATTTGTAATAAGTTTTGAAATCAGAAGTGTGAGTCCTCCAACTTTTTTTTCAATATCATTTTTGATTTTTGTAGCCCCTTGCAATTCCATATGAATTTAAGGATCAGCTTTTCCATTTCTGGAAACAAATAAAGACTGTGGGAATTTTAATAGGGATGACATTGAATCTGTAGATCACTTTGAGTAGTATTGCTGACATAATATTAAGTCTTTCAATCCATGAACACAGGATGTCGCTCACTTTACTTATGTCTTCTTTAATGCCCTTACCGATGTTTAGTAATTTTCAGTATACAAGTCTTTCACCTGCTTGGTGAAATTTATCCCTAGGTATTTAATTCTTTTAGATGCTATTTTAAATGTAATTGTTTTCTTAATTTCATTTTAGGATTTTTCTTTACTAGCATATACAAATACATCTGATTTTTGTGTGTTGATCTTGTATCCTGAAACTTTACTGAATTTGTTTATGAATGCTAATAGCTTCTTTTTGTGGATTCTTTGGGGTTTTCTATGTATATGATTATGACAACTGCAAATTGAGATAGTTTTATTGCTTCCTCTCCAATTTGGATGTCTACATTGATTTTTATTGGTTAATTATTCTACTAGGTCTTCCTGGTACAAGGTTGAATAAAAGTGGAAAAAATAGGCATCCATATATTGTTCTTAGGGGAAAGTTTTCAGTCTTTTACACTGCATGATTTTGGCTGTGGATTTCACATAAAGCCCTTTATCTGGTTGAAGAAATTTTCTCCCAATCTTAGTTTGTTATCTGTTTTTATCATAAAAATATTGTGGATTTTGCCAAATGATTTCCCTCCATCAATAGAGATGATCATGTGGGGTTTTTTACTTTATTCTATTAATGTAGTATATTACATTGATTGATTTTTGTATTTTGCACCACGCTTGTATTTGTTAATAGAAAATCCCAATTGATCATGATGTAAAGTTCCTTTCATGTTCTGCTAGATTTGTTTGTTAGAATTTCGTTCAGGATTTTCACGTTATATTCATAAGAGATATTTATCTATAGTTTTCTTTTCTTGTGATGTCTTTGGCTTTGGTGTTGGGATAATGCTGACCTGATAGAATGAGTTAGGAAGTATTCTCTCCTCTTCGATTTTCTGGAAATGTTTGAGAAGAGTTGGTGTTAATTCTTTAAATGACCTGTAGAATTCATTAGTGAAATCCTCTGGCCCTGGATTTTCATTTTTGCAAGGCTTTTGATTAATTATTTTATCTTTTTACATGTTATAGGTCTTTGTCTTAATCCATTCAAGCTGCTATTACAAAAATAACATAGATTGGGTGACTTAAGCAACAAACATTTATTTCTCACACTTCTGGAGGCTGGGAAGTCCAAGATCAAGGTGCCAGCAATTTGGTGCCTGGTGGGAGCCTACTTCCTAGTTCATTGACAGCAATCTTCTTGCTGTGTCCTCACTTGGAGCAAGGGGTGAGAGAGCTCTCTGGGGTCTCTTTAATAAGGGCACTAATCACATTCATGAGGGCTCCACACTCAACACCTAATCACCTACCAAAAATTTCCACCTCCTAATAAAATCACATTGGGGGCTAGGATTTCACCAAATGAATTTTGGGAGTACACAAAAATTCCATCCATAGTAGTATTTCTTCTTGAGTCAATTTTGATAGTCTGTGTGTTTCTGGGAATTTTGTTTCATTTTATCTATACTATCTAATCCATTGGTATACAATTGCTTATAGTATTCTCTTATAATCCTTTTTATTTCTGTAAGGTTGGTAGTATGATTCTCCACTTTCATTTCTGATTTTAATAATTTGAGTTTTCTCTTTTTTTCTTAGTCAATATAGCTAAAGATTTGTCAATTTTGTAGATCTTTTCGAAGAACCAACTTTTGATCTCATTAATTTTCTCCATTGTTTTTCTCTTTGCTATTTTGATTATTTCTCCTATAATCTTTATTATTCCCTTCCTTCCATTGTATTTGGGTTTATCTTTCTCTCTTTTCCTAATTATTTTCCAAATAAATAACTTTAAGGTGTAAGGTTATTTATTTGAATTTTATCGATTATTATTAAATTTTCCTCTAAGCATTGTTTTTACTGTATCCTATAAGTTTTGGTATGTTGGGAATGTTTTTCATTTGCCTCAAAGTATTTTCTTTTTTTCCAGTTTTACTGAGATAAAATTGACATACAGCACTGTATAAGTTTAAGGTGCACAGCATAATGATTTGACTTACACTGTGAAATGATTACCACAATAAGTTTAGTAAATATTCATCATCTCATATAGATAAAAAAAAAGAAGAAAAAATTTTTATTCCTTGTGATGGACTTCTTAGGGTTTTTTCTCTTAACAACTTTGAAATATATCATACAGCAGTATTAACTATAGTCATCATGTTGTAAATTTCATTCCCAGTACTTATTTATATTATAACTGAAAGTTTGTATGTTTTGCCTATCCCCTTCCAATTCTTCCTCCCCTCACACCACTCCTATGGTAATCATAAATCTGATCTATTTTTCTATGGGTTTGTTTTTGGTTTGCTTGTTTATTTTTTAGATTCCACATATGAGGTCATACAGTATTTGTCTTTCTCTTTCTGGCTCATTTCACTTAGCATAAAGTGCTCAAGATTCATCCACTTTGTCAAACATGGCTGGATTTCCTTCTTTTTTATGGCTGAATAATATTTCAAAGTGTTTCCCTTGTGATTTCTTCTTTGAACCATTGGTAGCTGAAGAGTGTGTTGTTAACATCTACATATTTGTACATTTCCAAAATTTCCTTGTTATAGATTTCTAGTTTCATTCCTTTGTGGTAGGTGAACAGACTTTGTATGATTTCAATCTTTTAATTTATTCAAATTTATTTGTGGCCTAACCTACAATCTATCTTGAAGACTGTTCCATGCGGCCTTGAAGAAAATATGTATTCCGGTACTGTTAGGTGGAATGTCCTGTACACGACTGTTAGGACTAGTTGGTTTATAGTGTTGCTCAAGTCCTCAATTTCCTTATTGATCTTCTGTCTAGTTGTTCTGTCCATTATTAATATTGGGGTATTATTATAGAACTGTCTTTTTCTTCCATCAATTCTAACAAGGTTTGCAGGTTTGCTTCATATATCTTGGGTTCCTTCCTTCCTTCCTTCCTTCCTTCCTTCCTTCCTTCCTTCCTTCCTTCCTTCCTTCCTTTCTTTCTTTCTTTCTTTCTTCCTTCCTTCCTTTCTTTCTCTCTCTCTCTCTTTCTTTCTTTCTTTCTTTCTTTCTTTCTTTCTTTCTTTCTTTCTTTCTTTCTTGTGTGTACATTTATAATTATTATGTTCTTGAGGAAATAATCTTTAACCAATATGCAATGTACTTACTTATTTCTATTAACAGTTTTTAACCTATTTTTTATATTAGTATAGCCACCTCAGCTCTCATTTAGATACTATTCACATGAAATATCTTTTCCATCCTTTTACTCTCAACCCATTTGTGTCTTTAGATCTACAGTGATTTTCATAGACAGCATATAGTTTGATCATATTTTTAAAATTCATTCTTCCAATTTCTGCTATTTTATAGATCAATGGCAAATTTTATATATATATATATAATTTTAATACTTATGTTTTTACCATCTTAAGCATTTTTAAGTTTACAGTTCAATAGTGTTACGTATATTTACATTATTGTGAAACATATTTCCAGAACTTTTTGTCTTGTAAAACTGAAACTCTATACCTATTAAATGACAACTCCCCCTTTCCCCCTACTTATCCCTTGGTAACCACCATTCTACTTTCTATCTCTATGAATTTGACTATTTTAGATATCTCATATAAGTGGAAACATATAGCATTTGTCTTTTTGTAACTGGCTTATTTCACTTACTGTAATGTTCTCAAGTTTCATCCATGTTGTAACATGTGTCAGAATTTCCTTCCTTTTAAAAGCTGCATAATATGTCATTCTATACATATACATCACATTTTCTTTATCCATCCATCAATGAACATTTGAGTTGCTTCTACCCCTTGTCTATTATGAATAATGCTGCAATAAACATTGATATGCAAAAATCTTTTGAAGACTCTGCTTTAAATATTTTTGTGTATGCACCCAGAAGCAGAATTGCTAGATAATAAGGTAAATTTATTTTGAGGAACTTCCATAGTATTTTCCATAACAGCTGCACCATTTTTACATTCCAAACTACATACACAAGGGTTCAAATGTCTCTTCACCAACACTTGTTATTTTCTGTTTTGTTGTTTTTTTTATAGTAGCTGTATTGGTCAGGGTGCTTCTGAGAAACAGAATCAATAAGATGTATGTGTATGAAGAGATTTATTATAAGAAATTGGCTCATACAATTATGGAGGATAACAAGCCCCAAGATCTTCAGGGTGAGTTGGAAAGCTAGAAATCCAGGAGAGTTGATGGTTTAATTCCAATCCTAGTCTGAAGTCCTGGGAAACGAGAGACAACTGGGTCATTCCAGTCCAAAGGCTGGCAGGCTCAAGTGTCAGGAAGATCTAATGTTTCAATTTGAGTCCAAAAGCAAGAAAAAAGCCACTATCCCTGTTCAAAGACTCTCAGGAGGCCACAATTCTCTTACTTGGGGAAGGGTCAGCCTTTTTATTCTATTTAGGACTTCGAAATATTAGATGAGATACACCTACACTATAGAAGGCCATTTGCTTTACTCAATCAATTTAGATGATAATTTCATCCAAAACACCCTCACAGAAATACCCAGAATAATGTTTGACCAAATATTTGAATACAATCATGGCCAGTCATGGTGACACATAAAATTAACCATCATGGTAGCCATCCTAATGTGTGTGATGTGGTTTCCACTTCCTTTTTTTTCCCCAGATTTTTAAATTTTATTTTTTAAATTTTTTATACAATTTTAAAGGTTACTTTCTATTTACATTTATTATAAAATATTGACTATATATTCCCCATGTTGTACAATACATCCTTGAGCCTATCTTACATCCAATAGTTTTGTACCTCCCACTCCCCCACCCTTATATTGCCCCTCCCACTCACTGGTAACCACTAGTTTGTTCTCTATGTGAGTCTGCTTCTTTTTGTTATATTCACCAGATTGTTGTATTTTTTAGATTCCACATATAAGTGATATCATACAGTATTCGTCTATCTCTGTCTGACTTCTTTCACTTACCATAATACCCTCCAAAGTCCATCCCACGTTGCTGTAAATGGCAAGGTGTCATTCTTTTTTTATGGCTGAGTAGTATTCCATTGTGTGTGTGTGTGTGTGTGTGTGTGTGTGTGTGTACCACATCTTTATCCATTCATTTGTTGATAGACACAGATAGTTTCCATATGTTGGCTATTATAAATAATGCTGCTACAAACATTAGGGTGCATGTATCTTTTCAAATTAGTGGGGTGTTTTTTTTGATATATACCCAGGAGAGGAATTGCTCAGTCATATGGTAGTTCTAGTTTAGTTTTTTGAAAAACCTCCATACTGTTTTCCACAGTGACTCCACCAACTTACATTCCGACCAACAGTATAAGAGGGTTCCCTTTTCTCCACATCCTTGCCAACATTTGTTATTTATATTCTTTTGCTGATAGCCATTCTGACAGGTGTGAAGTGATATCTCATTATGATTTTGATTTGCATTTCCCTGATTATTAGCAATGTTGAGCCTTTTTTCATGTGCTTGTTGGTCATCTGCATTTCCTCTTTGGAAAAACATCTACTCAGTTCTTCTGAATAGTTCTTCTGCCCATTGATAATTGGGTTGTTTGTTTTTTCTGATGTTGAGTTGTATGAGCTATTTATAAATGTTGAATATTAACCCCTTATCAGTCATACCATTTGAAAATATTTTCTCCCATTCAGTAGGTTGTCTTTTCATTTTGTCAGTGGTTTCCTTTGCTGTGCAAATGCTTTTAATTAGGTCCCATTTGTTTATTTTTTCTTTTATATCCTTTACTTTAGGAGGTGGATCCAAGAAAAAATTATTGCTAAGATTTATGTCAAAAAGTGTTCCTCCTATGTTTTATGTTTCCATTTACTTTTAAAGTAATTACTGATGAAGAAGAATTTACTTCTTCCTATTTGCTATTTTTTTCCTATATGTCATATCCTTTTTGTTCTTCATTTTTTCTATTACTGCTTCCTTCTGGGTTTAATTGATTTCTTGATAGTGTACCACTTTCATTCCTTTCTCATTCCCTTTCTGCATATTTTAGTTATTTTCTTAGTTGGTGACGTTGGCATCTATAATTATTTCTATAATATACAATATATATAATATGCAATATGATATACAAATATATACAATTAAATTATAATAATTAATTTTTAATTAATACCACCTTTGCTTCAATAGTATACAAAAACTCTGCTCTTATACATTCCCATTCTTTTCCCTTCATGTTGTTACAAATTACCTTTTTATACATTTGGTGTTCATTAACATAGATTTATAATTATTGTTTTATGTATTTAAAAGAAAAAATATATATATAAGAGGAGTTATAAATCAATAATACAATAATACTATACAATGCAACAATACTTTTATATTTTCCTATGTAGTTTTTACCAGAGTTCTATACTTCTTGTATGGCTTCAAGTTACTGTCCAGTGTCTTTTTATTTCAGTGTGAATGACTCCCTTTAGCAATTCTTGTAGGACAAGGCTACTAGCAACAAATTTCCTCAGGTTTTGTTATCTGGAATGTCTTAATTACTCCTTCATTTTTGAGGACACTTTTACTGGATATAGAATTCTTGGTTGACAGGCTTTTTTCCTTTTCAACACTATAAATATCCCATCACATTTTCTTTGGGCCTCCATGATTTCTAAAGCTAAATTGGCTGTTAAACGTATTGAGGACCCCATTGTATGTAATGAGTTGCTTCTCTCTTACTGCTTTCAAGATTCAACCTGTCTTTGTGTGGACATCTGTTCATCAATTCTTCTTGGAGTTCACTGTTTCTTAGAATTGTAGATTCATGACTTTTATTAAATTTGGGACAGTTTTTGGTCATTATTTCTTAAAATATTCTTTCTGCTCTTCTCTCTCCTTTCCTTATGAGACTATCATTATGTGTTTCTTGGTACACTTGATGGTATCCCACAGATCTCTTAGACTTTGTTCATTTTTCTTTATTCCTTTTTTTTCTCTCCTCAGATTGGATAATTTTAATTGCCCTACTTTTAAGTTCACTACTTCTTTCTTCTGCTTGATCAAATCTGCTATTGAATGTGTCTATTGAATTTTTAAATTTCAATGATTGTACTTTTCAGCTCCAGAATTGCCATTTGGTTCTTTTATCTAGTTTCTGTTTCTTTACTAATATCCTCTATTTGTTAAGACATCATCCTCCTGGTTTCCTTTAGCTCTTTGTACATGTTTAAGACAATAGATTTACTAATCTTTGTCTAGTAAATCCAATGTCTGTGCTTCCTCTGGGACATTTAGGTTAATTTGTTCTGTGAACGGGCCATACTTTGTTGTTTATTTGCATGCTTCATGACTTTTTGTTGAAATATGAACATTTTGAATATTATAATGTGGTAAGCCTAGAATTCAGATATTTTACCTCCTCTGTGTTTGTTTTTGTTGCTTGTTGTGGGTTGTAGTTGTTTTTTTTTTTTTTTTTTTTTTTTTTTTTTGCAGTACGCGGGCCCCTCACTGCTGCGGCCTCTCCTGTTGTGGAGCACAGGCTCCGGACGCGCAGGCTCAGCAGCCATGGCTCACGGGCCCAGCCGCTCCACGGCATGTGGGATCTTCCCAGACCGGGGCACGAACCCGCGTCCCCTGCATCGGCAGGCGGACTCTCAACCACTGCGCCACCAGGGAAGCCCTGTAGTTGTTTTTTTTCTTAGTGACTTTTATAAACTATTTTTATAAAGTCTGTATTCTTTTTTATGTGTGCTTTCTAAAGTCTCTTTTCCTATAACTTCTGGTCAGCTAGTCTCCTTTTTAAGGAGATTTCCTTGAATGTCTGGAGCCACAAAAAAAGAAGAGAGAAAGAAAAAAAACCCACTATCCCAGACCTTGCAAATTGGTTTTTTATTAACGCACTCCTGCAACACTTAACCAAGTCATTTATAACTGTCTTACCTTTCACTCACTGCTAATGTTGAGCTTAGAGATCAGTCAGATATGACAGATTGTGTTCTTCTCAAGTCTTTTCTGAACTACATCCTGCCCTGGGAACATACATGACTTTCTAAATTCCAAACTATATACACATGCTTTTTGGATGTCCTAAAGAAATGTCCCAAAGAAACTCTCTCCTAGATTTTCCTCCCAGGCTTTCAGCATATCTATTGTTTGCCTCAATTGTAATGTTTTGACAAAGGTTGCAGCAGGTTATTCAGTTGCCTTATAATGTTTTTGAGGAATGTCCTCTGCATAACCACTTCTCTAGCTTTTTTTAACAGCTTTATTGAGGTGTAATTGATATACAAAAAAACTACACATATTTAATATATACAGTTTGATGTGTTTGGATACATGAATTCACCCGTGAAACCATCACCACCATGAAGGTAATAGACATCTCCTTCACCTCTAAAATTTTCCTTGTGTCCACTTTTTCTTTATAATAACACTTAACATGGGATCTACCTTCTTCAAATTTAAGTGCACAATACTGTATTGTTATGTAAGGTGTATAGGTGTTATGTAAGTTCTAGAGATATGCTGTACAACATAGTGCTTTTCTATCTTGAGTGAATTCTCACGTAGGTGGAACAAAGACAAGCACCTTGCATCAGTTCTTCAGATAGTCCCAAGCAGGTCAGAACAGACAAAATCAATTCTTTGAGCATGAGATCTGCTCTGCTCTCTCTGGAACCATGGACCAGAGTCCCACACTGGGAATGCAGATTGCTATCTTCAAGAATGCAGGTGAACTGGGGAAGGGGTTAGGGTAAGGGCAAGTAAAAAATCTGCAAAGTTTCCTACCATTCAAAAATTTTTCCTTTTTTATTGAAATATAATTGACATATTACATTATATTAGTTTCAGGTTGTGCAAGATAATAATTTGATATTTGTATATATTGTGAAATGGTTACTACAAGTCTAGTTAACATCTGTCACCATACTTAGTTACAAAATATTTTTCTTGTGATCAGTACTTTTAAGATTTACTCTCTTTAGCAGCTTTCAAATGTGTAATACAGTATTTTTAACTATAGTCACTATGCTATAAATGATATCACCATGACTTATTTATTCTATAACTGGCAGTGTGTACCTTTTGACCATCTTCCCACATTTCACCCACCCCCCAACTCTTGCAATTACCAATCTGTTCTCGGTATCTTTGAGCTCATTTGTTGTTGCTGTTTTGTTTAATTTTGTTTTTAGATTCCACATATAAGTGAGATCATAAAGTACTTGCCTTTCTCTGCCTGACATTTCACTTGGCACAATGCCCTCAAGATCCATTCACATTGTCACAAATAGCAAGATTTCCTTATTTTTTGTGGCTGAGTAATATTACAGTGTGTGTGTGCATGTGTATGTTTCTACAGTTGACCCTTGAATAATACGAGGGCTAGGGGTTCTGATTCCCCCACTCACAGTAGAAAATCTATGTATAATTTTACAGTCAGCCCTCTATATCTACAGTTCAACACCCACAGATTCAATCAACCATGAATTGTGTAGTACTGTAGTATGTATTTATTGAAAACAGTCGGTATATAAGTGGACAAGTGCAGTTCAAACCCATGATGTTCAATGGTCAATTGTACATGTAACACATTTTCTTTATTCATCCATTGATGAACACTTAGATTGCTCCCATATGATGACTATTGTAGATAATGCTGCGATGAATATGGGGATGCAGGTATCTTTTCAAATTAGTGTTTTTGTTTCCCTGGGATTTATACCCAGAAGTGGAATTGCTGGATCATATTGTAGTTCTATGTTGAATATTTTGAGGAAGCTCCACACTGTTTTGTATAGTGGCTGTACCAATTTACATTCTCACTAACAATGCACAAGTGTTTGCCTTTCTATATATCCCTGTCAACACTTGTTATTTGTTGTCTTTTTGATGATAGCCATTTTAACAGTTGTGAGGTGATATCGCATTGTGCTTTTTTTTTTTAACATCTTTATTGGAGTATAATGGTTTTACAATGGTGTGTTAGTTTCTGCTGTATAACAAAGTGAATCAGCTATACATATACACATATCCCCATATCTCCTCCCTCTTGTGTCTCCCTTCCATCCTCCCTACCCCACCCCTCGAGGTGGACACAAAACACCGAGCTGATCTCCCTGTGCTATGAGGCTGCTTCCCACTAGCTATCTATTTTACATTTGGTAGTGCATATATGTCCATGCCACTCTCTCAGTTCATCCCAGCTTACCCTTCTCCCTCCCCGTGTCCTCAGGTCTATTCTCTACGTCTGCATCTTTATTTCTGTCATGCCCCTAGGTTCTTCAGAATCAATTTTTTTTTTAGATTCCATATATATATGTTAGCATACAGTATTTATTTTTCTCTTTCTGACTTACTTCACTCTGTATGACAGTATCTAGGTCCATCCACCTCACTACAATTAACTCAATTTCATTTCTTTTTATGGCTAATATTCCATTCTATATACGTGCCATATCTTTATCCACTCATCTGTCGATGGACACTTAGGTTGCTTCCATGTCCTGGCTATTGTAAATAGAGCTGCAATAAACATTGTGGTACATGACTCTTTTTGAATTATGGTTTTCTCCAGGTATATACCCAGTAGTGGTATTGCTGGGTCATATGGTAGTTGTAGTTTTAGTTTTTAAGGAAACTTCATACTGTTCTCCATAGTGGCTGTATCAATTTACATTCCCACTAACAGTGCAAGAGGGTTCCCTTTTCTCCACACCCTCTCCAGCATTTATTCTTTGTAGATTTTTTGATTATGTGTGCTCGGCCCCGGGCGTCCCCGGGAGTCCCGACCAGCAGGACAAATCCTTGTGAGTCCGAGGAGGAACCTGTAGGGGTTGAAAAGAGAAGAAGGGGCAGGAGACGCGAAAGAATGGAGGCAAGACAAAATCCTGATCAAGCCTCAAACTTTTATTGCTGCAGTAGCTGTATTTATACAGTACAGAGAAAGGGGGGCGGGATCCAGAATAAGGGAAGTATTTGGCAAATTATCATTGGTGCTGCGTGCGTGGGCTTTCGTTTTAGGCGCGGGCTTTTGTTTTTAGGCGCGGGCTTTTATCTCATTAAGCAGGAAGAGAAGCAGGATGTCGGCCATCTTCTAATGGCGAAAACTTCTTGGCTCCCAACATCTCCTCCCTTTTTATTTCTTTTAAGGAGGTGGGCATTAACCGAGTGAGGGAGTAGTGACCTGAATCCTCCCGTGGACAATGTATGTGTGTCCACCATTGCTGGCTCTTGGTATCTTTTGGGGAGGAGAGGCAGAGCCGAGAATAATCTTAGATACTGAAGCCAAAAACAATGTTTAGATACCAACCTCTTTCATAATTCAGGTATACTCACAGGGGATAACAGAGATTACCTTATGTATAAAGGTTTTCCCTTGTGCATGCTTTACTGTCACACTCAACTCGGTACCCATACCCTCCCATCAAAGAGGGGGGTAGGCATGTCTCTGTCTCATGCCGCTCCAGTGGAGGGGCAGCCAGAATCATCTTTTGGTTCTGCTTCAGGTTAAATTCTGAGGCAAGTGTGGAGGGGGTTCAGCCTGGCTGACAACCAGCAAAGATGACAGGATCAGGGTCACAACGGATAGTCCTTGTTGTCTTTGTCGTCTTTTCAATGCCCAAGAGGATCTCCATCTTTTTCTGAAAAGGAAAAGAAATACAATCTCAGGGAAAAGGGCCCTGGATAATTTTCATTATTTCATAGAATTTATAGGTTTAATAAGACGCTCGGGCAGCCAACGTCTGGGTGAGGGGAACTTGTCCAGATTTTTGAGGAACAAACCGAATCGCCCCTTGGTTCGGTTCCAAGGAAGGGGCCAGGGGCTGGCCCCGTGAAAAGTTTCCCTGTTTTTTGGCCATTTATGTCCGTTTTTGAATAACATTCCGAAGACCAATGTTTGCCTCTTTTACAGCGAGGACAAACGGTGGTGGGAGGAGCTCGGGATTGATGTTGGGGTTGTTGTGGGTTAGCCTTTGATGACTGTCCTTGTCTATATAGTGGACAATCCCGGGCAAAGTGTCCAGGTTGTTTGCAATTATAGCAAGTTTTTTGTTGTTTGTCTAGGGCGGATGTGTCTTTAATAAAATCTTTTAGGGCGGCTCCTATTGCAAGACCAACAAAATGGGAGGGACCAATTCCGGAACACAATTTAATATAATCAGCAAGGCTACCACCACGATGAGCCCGAAGGGCAGCCTGGCAGGCTGGATTAGCATTTTCATAAGCTAAATGTTTAACAAAGGCGTTATCAGTTTCACTGTCGCCCACCAGACGTTCGGTGGCGTCCGTGAGGCGGCTAATAAACTCACAATAAGGCTCTTCTGGTCCCTGGCGAATTTTCGCCAAAGAAGTTGTGGCCGAACCCTTAGGCGGAAGGCGGCGCCAGGCCTTAAGGCCAGCATTTTGTATTTGAGCCAACAGACCAGGGGGAAAAGCAGCCTGAGCCTCATTGGAATCATAGGGGCTGCTTTAAGAATTGTTTCTCCGGTCTCAACAACCTTTTGGATATCGGGGTCAAAAAAATGACCCATAAGAATCTCTCTAATTAAATTCCAATATGAAAATGCAGTCACAGGTACTTTAGAAGGCCCAAAAGTCTTATAATAATCATTTAAACAATCTCCTACACGATTCCAACATTTTTTATCTATCGTCCCTTCTTGTGGGAACCATGGGCAAACATCAGACAAAAATATAAAAAAAAATCACGCAAATCTTTTTTTCTAGCCTTAATCTTTCGCATCTTGAGGGAATCCTCGATCCCCTGAAGAAAGAGTTCGTGGGAACTCAATTCCTGTCCCATTTTTAAGCTCCACTTACCTTACTCTCTACCGGTCACAACTGCCGAAGGGCGGCTAGTCCTCCGGGGACCTAATCGAGCTGCACTTTCGAGTTCACTCTCGCGGCGGCTCAGTGGGTGCCTGGCCAGGCCTTCGTAAGCGTGCTACCTCCGTTAGGATCCGTTCCTCGAGCCCCACGTTGGGCGCCAATTGTGCTCGGCCCCGGGCGTCCCCGGGAGTCCCGACCAGCAGGACAAATCCTTGTGAGTCCGAGGAGGAACCTGTAGGGGTTGAAAAGAGAAGAAGGGGCAGGAGACGCGAAAGAATGGAGGCAAGACAAAATCCTGATCAAGCCTCAAACTTTTATTGCTGCAGTAGCTGTATTTATACAGTACAGAGAAAGGGGGGCGGGATCCAGAATAAGGGAAGTATTTGGCAAATTATCATTGGTGCTGCGTGCGCGGGCTTTCGTTTTAGGCGCGGGCTTTTGTTTTTAGGCGCGGGCTTTTATCTCATTAAGCAGGAAGAGAAGCAGGATGTCGGCCATCTTCTAATGGCGAAAACTTCTTGGCTCCCAACAATTATGGGCATTCTGACCAGTGTGGGGTGATACCTCAATGTAGTTTTGATTTACATTTCTCTAATGATTAATGATGTTGAGCATCCTTTTATGAGTTTGTTGGAAATCTGTATATCTTCTTGGGAGAAATGTCTATTTAGGTCTTCTGCCCATTTTTGGATTGGGTTGTTTGTTTTTTTGATATTGAGCTTCATGAGCTGCTTGTATATTTTGGAGATTAATCCTTTGTCAGTTGCTTCATTTGCAAATATTTCCTCCCATTCGGAGGGTCTTTTCATCATGTTTATGGTTTCTTTTGTTGTGCCAAAGCATTTAAGCTTCATTAGGTCCCATTTGTTTATTTTTGTTTTTATTTCCATTTCTGTAGGAGGTGGGTCAAAAAGGATCTTGCTGTGATTTATGTCATAGAGTGTTCTGCCTATGTTTTCCTCTAAGAGTTTGATAGTGTCTGGCCTTACAGTTAGGTCTTTAATAAATTTTGAGTTTATTTTTGTGTATGGTGTTAGAGAGTGTTCTAATTTCATTCTTTAACATGTAGCTGTACAGTTTTCCCAGCACCACTTATTGAAGAGGCTGTCTTTTCTCCATTGTATATTCTTGCCTCCTTTACCAAAGGTAATGTGACCATATGTGTGTGTTGGTATATCTCTGGGCTTTCTATCCTGTTCCATTAGTCTATATTTCTGTTTTTGTGCCTATACCATACTGTCTTGATTACTGTAGCTTTGCAGTATAGTCTGAAGTCCTGGAGCCTGATTCCTCCAGCTCCATTTTTCTTTCTCAAGATAGCTTTGTCTATCCGGGGTCTTTTGTGTTTCCATACAAATTGTGAAATCTTTTGTTCTAGTTCTGTGAAAAATGCCATTGGTTGTTTCATAGGGATTGCATTGAATCTGTAGATTGCTTTGGGTAGTAAAGTCATATTCACAATGTTGATTCTTCCAATCCAGGAACATGGTATATCTCTCCATCTGATTATATCATCTTTAATTTCTTTCATCCGTGTCTTATAGTTCTCTGCATAGAGGTCTTTTGTCTCCTTAGGTAGGTTTATCCCTAGGTATTTTATTCTTTTTGTTGCCATGGTAAATGACAGTGTTTCCTTAATTTCTCATTCAGATTTTTCGTCATTAGTGTATAGGAATGCAAGAGATTTCTGTGCATTAATTCTGTATCCCGCTACTTTACCAAATTCTTTGAATAGCTCTAGTACTTTCCTGGTAGAATCTTTAGGACTCTCTATGTATAGTATCATGTCATCTGCAAACAGTGACAGCTTTACTTCTCCTTTTCCAGTTTGGATTCCTTTTATTTCTTTTTCTTGTCTGATTGCTGTGGTTAAATCTTCCAGAACTATGTTGAATAATAATGGTGAGAGTGGACAACCTTGTCTTCATTCTGATGTAAGTGGAAATCTTTTCAGTTTTTCACCATTGAGAATGATGCTGGCTGTTGGTTTGTCATATATTGCCTTTATTATGTTTAGGTAAGTGCCCTCTATGCCTACTTTCTGGAGCGTTTTTTTTTTTTTTATCATAAATGGGTGTTGAATTTTGTCAAAAGCTTTTTCTGCATCTATTGAGATGATCATATGGTTTTTCTCCTGCAATTTGTTAAGATAGTTTATCACATTGATTGATTTGCATATATTGAATAATCCTTGCATTCCTGGGATAAATCTCATTTGATCATGGTGTATGATCCTTTTAATGTGCTGTTGGGTTCTGTTTGCTAGTATTTTGTTGAGGATTTTTGCATCTATGTACATCAGTGATATAGGATTGTAGTTTTCTTTTCTTTGTGACATCTTTGTCTGGTTTTGGTATCTTTCACTGTGGTTTTGATTTCCATTTCCCTGATGATGTTGAACAACTTTTGATGTGCCTGTTGACCATCTATTTGTCTTCTTTACAAAAAATGTCTATTCAGTTCCTCTGCCCATTTTTAAATCCCATATTTTTACTATTTGTCTGAACTCTTTTATTTTTGTATATTATCCTATATGAGATTTACAAATATTTTCTCCCATTCAGTAGGTTGCCTTTTCATTTTGTTGATGGTTTCCTTTGTTGTATAGAAGCTTTTTAGTTTGATGTAGTCCCACTTCTTTATTTTGCTTTTGTTGCCTTTGCATTTGGTATCGAATCCAAAAAAAAATTATCTCCACTACAGATGTCAAGGAGCTTACCACTCATGTTTTCATCTAGGAATTTTATGGTGTCAGGTCTTATGCTCAAGTCTTGAGTTAATTTTTGTGTATGGTGTAAGATCATGGTCCAGTTTCATTCTTCTGCATGTGGCTGTCCAAGTTGCCTTTTTCCTGATTGAGAATTTTCTTGGTTGTTCTGAAGTTTTGAATATTTTGCATAGTTCTTACAAAGTTGATTCTGACAGATTTTTGCTCAGTTATTTAGTGTTTCTTTTGAGGAATTGATCCTGGGCTACCTACTCCACCAATTTTGCTTCCCCTTTGTTTCTTTTAAAACTGTGTCAAAGGCATTTTTATTCTTCAGTGGCAGCTAGAGTAGCCAGCTCTGGGCCTGTTTTGCACCAGCCCATTCAGAACTCATGAGAACCTCAGTCTGCTTCCTGAGCTATCATATTGAATGAGATGTATCTAGTGAGTGTCAGCCGAATCTAAAATTATATTTCTCATTCTCTTGGTAAATAGAACCTTCAAAATCCACACTCACACATTCTTTCCAAGATATCTCCCAATATTCATTAGAAAATCCAGTAATAGTTTTATGGGTGGAATTCTTTTTATTCTGACTCTAATTATTCATACTACTCTATGGATATTTAGTTTTAATTATATTTAAGTGTGAGCTAAAATTATTGTGGCACACATCAGGAGGAAATAATACTTTCCTACTACAAGTAATAAGTATTTTTATGGGGCCTGTGTTATTTCCCACATACTCCGTACTCTCAGGTTAGAAATATTGGAAAACAATTTTATCTTACTTAAGCAAAAAAGGTAAGTCATTAGGATGAAACTAGGGTATGTCACAGAATTCAAGAGACCACGGCAGCTCTGGGGACCTCAGCAACAGGAGTGTTTGAGCCTTCCTCCTACTGCTTTGTCATTAAGGTGATATATTTTAATCTCTCTGTGTCTAAGTTCAGAATCACAATTTTATGAGAGAGAATCTGATCGATCTTGTTTGGATTAAGTGTATCTATCCTTAAACCATTCATCTATGGCATACATACATAACATGCTACGGTCTGAATGTTTATATTTCCCCAAGATTCATATGTTGAAATCCTCAACATACACTCAATGTAATGGTATTAGGATGTGGGTCTTTGGGACGGTACTTAGGCCATGAGGGTGGAGCTCTTATGAATAACATTAGTATTGTTATAAAAGAGACATCACAGAGCTCCCTGGTTCCCTTCCACCATGTGATAACACAGTGAGAAGTCAAAAGTCTGCTCCCTGGAAGAGGGCTTTCACCAGAACTTGACCATGTTAGCACCTTGATCTTGGACTTTCCAGCCTACAAACTGTGAGAAAGAAATTTCTATTGTTTATAAGTTACCCAGTCTGTAGTAATTTGTTATAGCAGCCTGAATGGATTAAGACAATATATCTAGAGCTATATTAAATAGATATTATAGATAATAATATATGTATTGTATGTATTAAGAGATTTATTAGTAATTGGCTCATGTGATTGTGGGAGCTGACTAGGCAAATCCAAAATCCATAGGGCAGACCATCAGAAAATATATGTTAGATATCTTGGGCACAAGCTGAAGCTGCTATCCACAGACAGATAATTTATTCTTCTTCAGGGAAGCTTTTACTTTCCTCTTAAGGCCTTACAACTGATTGGATAAGAGCCACCTGTACTATCTAGGATAATCCTCTTAAAGTTAACTGATTATAGACTTTAATCACATCTACAAAACACCCTCCACAGCAACAACTAGTAGGTGTTTGAGTGAATAATGGGGGACTGTAGCCTAGCCAAGTTGACACATAAAAGTGACCATCACAATGAGTGAGACCTCATCTCTGTGGCTCTGGGCTCAGGTCTGTAGATTAAAACAGAGTAGTAACCAGAAAAGGAAGAATTGCAGAGATCTGGGGAGGCAATCCTGAGGATACGTTAAAATGTCCACTCAACAGTTCTGAAGTTAACATAAGCAGCATTATAATTTATTGAGACACTAATTTGTGGGGGTTTCTCTGCATATATATTATTTTTTAAGGTTTTCAAAATAACATTTATTTCTTAAAAGTTAACATGTGCATAATAGGAAACCAAAGAACACAAGAAGCAAAAAACAAAGTCATCCATCATCACAAGCAGTTTACCATTTGATGTGTCCTTCTAGGTCTCGTTTGTGTAAGCATCCATTTTTATGTGATTAAGGTCATACAGTTATGTATCATGCTTCTTCACACATCATGAATATTTACCATTTGAAAGTCCCAAAGCTATGAGTATTTTGATAACCAAAAATACACTACACCAACTCAATCTGGAAGGGAAAAAAATGTAATCCTTTCTTGGTGACAAAAACTTCAGAAAAGACAAAAATGGCAACAGGCCTCTAGATAAAGATATTGGCAGAGTTATGATCAAAATACTACATTCCCTTAACGTTCAATTAAAAATGAGACATAAAGCAACAGAGTACCCACAGTATAATGCTTTTAAGAGGACCCATTATCTGATCTAAACTATTAAAGTATTAGCAAGGAGATATGTTTCCACTGAATTACTTAACAATATATTCCTATAGTACAGCTAAGAGATGCACACACATCAATGGTTATCATCAAAATATAAAAAGGAACACATCCACATACTTCCCTCCCTTTTATACTCCCTTCTGCCCCTCTGCTGCCAACCTAATGAACAAGTCCTGGTGTACATTTCACAGATGGTTTAACAATTCCATATCCAAGATGCTACGTTTTTACCAATTATAACAAGGATATTTACAAATTGGTTAATTCACTAGCTCTACGTTTTATCATACATTGTCACCTCAGGACTCCTAAAAAGCCTAGATGTTGTAAAATAATGAATGAACCTTGTCCATAGTAAGCATTGGTACTTTACAAAAATGCACATTTAGACCTATGGTTATAACCTAAAACTGTCTTCTAGATATGGAGATATTAGCTAAGAGCCCTTCCCTTCACCCTTCCTCTTACCCCTCCTCCAGCATATCAGCGACTAAGTACAGGACTATATCTAGCTCCAAGAGGTAAATTAACATAGACGCTCCTAGAAGACACAGCCCTTACTAAAAACCAACAAAAGGGCATTTATTAAGGGGTTATTTTACTACCTCTACTTTTAATATACTTTGGGCATTAGGACTTGCTTATTCTTTAATACACAGCAATATTAACTAAAACACACAAATAGAACAATGGTTAGACAATCTGAACTTGTCTAAAGACTCATGGGCACAGATCCCTTCTTTGTACTTCCTTCCCTGTCCGCTCCCCACCTCCCCACCACCCAGTGAATAGTCGGCTTACTTTACAAGACTCAAGTTTAACAATTTCTACTCCCCCAATACAACCATTCCTATGAATTAACAGAAAAAAAAATCCTTAAAAGGTGTTACTTTTAACTCTCTATTTTCAACATATGTTGTGCACTTTTACACATCTAGAAAGATTAGATGTTTCAAATACAGATTTAAGTTTGTCCACTATGTATACACGTAGTAGCACTGAAGAAACTGCACATAAAGGCTATAGTCACAAAGTGTCTCCTAAACAGGAACACTCTGGCCTAGAAGCTTCCCCTTCTCATCTCTATCAACCCAGTGCACAAGAATAATAAGCAACTGTAATGCTTAGAGGGGATTTTAACAATTTTACTTCCTCCAGTTGTTTTCAGAAGTCTTTCCTATGAATTTTAACACAAAGTGTACACAATGTTATTATCGGTTATTTTTGTCATACACTGGCAACCTCTTTAACATCTAGGAAGACTAGATGTTGTAAATTTGGACCCTCTGTCCTTTATGTACACTATGTACACAGCCAAATAAAACAAAACACAGAGACACACCAGACAATGGTTAGTCTTGTTATAAAGCCCTTTACATTTTTTTTCTCCCTGAACTAGCACAAATAAAATAATGTGTACTGCTCAGAGAGGTGGTTTGATCATTTTGATCACTCCACTTCTAAAAGACAGTATTTCATATGAATTTTAACAAAAGGATATATCTACAAAATATGTTACTTCACTACCTCTACTTTTAACATACTTTGTGCACTTCTAAACATCTAGAAAGACTAGATGTTTCAAATAATGGCTTAAGTTTGTCCACTATATACACAGTAGTGTTGAATAAACTACACACATGTAACAATGGTTAGATCTGAAAATGTCTTCTACATAGGAACATTCTAATCTAGAACACTTCATTTCTCCCAGTACCTCCTTTCTGCCATCCATCCAACACTGGGCAAGTACAGGCACAGGTGTCACTTAGATGTGATTTACAATTTCACTTCCAAAGGCCCTTTTCAGAAGACGGCCTTTCAATGAATTTTAACACAAAGTGTCCTAAATGTGTTAGTTTACTAACTCTACTTTTGTCATACACTGGCAACCTCTTTAATGTCTAGAGACTAGATATTATAAAATTGGGACCCATTGGTCCAGTATATACAAAATATATACAGTAAAGTTAAACAAAATGCATGTAACATATAGAGCAATGGATAAGTTGAAATGTTCTAGTACCTGCTAGCAAAACATCTTTTGCAATCTTCCCTCCCACCTCCCTAAACCAAATGAACAAGCACAGAGTATACTGTTCAGAGAGGAGGTTTAACAATTCCATTTCCAAAAACAGTATTTCCCATCAGTTTTTAAAAGCTATTTACAAGAAGCATTATTCTACTAAAACTACTTTTAAATACATCAAGCACTTCTAAACATCTAGAAAGAATAGATATTTCATATAAGAACTTACTTGTCCACTATCCATATATTTTTCTCCTATTCCATTATAAAAGCAAAGGCTTTTGTATTTTCTTACCTCAGAGGTGTTAGAACCAAAACCAGAAGATACCTACAGAAAATCTCTTTTTGTGGTTAAAAAAATAATCTCACCCATAGTTATCACAGAAGCTATAGAGCCACCAGATTTCAAGGGTAGTAAGCAGGCATGGACAATAAGGATATCATCACTAAATTGTTTCAGAACCACACAAGCCTCTAATAGTCTTCTATAACTTATGGGAATGGGAGGACCTCAAAATTTACTTGCATTTAACTTCTCACCAGCTCAGTGGGGTGAAAATTTGGAGTTGGATTTAATTATTTAATTAAATTTAAATAAAATAATGGATTTAATTAATGTTAAATAAAATAATGTAGCCTTTCCCACGCTCCCATTTGTGGAGTTCAGAGTTATACTTCCTACACGTATAGTAAGCTTGGCCACAGAAAAAATTTTCTCCCTCTATCCCAATTCTAACTCTGTAAGGAAGAGACTCTGAATAGCTCAGCTGAGTCTGACTCCTACCCCCGATCCAATCAGCTATGATCATAGGAATATTGTAATTATTAGAGATCATAGGAATAGTGTAAAAGTGATCATTATGATCATAGACATAGTGTAATATTGAAATACAGCCACTGGGAACCCTTATGATCATGTATATTGGGGATGTCATTTCCCAGAGGAAGTGGGGGTCATCTGTTTAAAATACTCACTACAACACCACCACTGGCTTCTTTCCCTTGGTCTAATCCAGAGGGTGTCATCATGTACCTAATCATTATCTGGTCTCTTCAGCAGCTTCAGTTTAAGTCACCTTTCATAAGTGATGCAGCTCCAAAATCTTACTATTTGAACCCAAGTATCTCTCTGTCTTACAGTTCCAAAGTTAATATCCTAAATTCCCAAATCCTCCTTTTGATGTCTACCACAAATATAGCCAATATTAATTGGCCTTCCAGGGATATGGACAGATATCCCATATAGATACCTAGTATACATATGCCCTAAAAAGAGGAAAGTCTGTCATTTCTAGAAACTTGACTACTAAGGGAGGTGCTGGGATGAGAGGTCCTGTTCATTCTACAGCATATGGGAAGATTTTTTTCAACTGAGCTTGTGAGGATTATTCAGTTTTTTGACTACCATCTGGTTATGTTTGTTTGCCTCACCCAGGTGTCTCTGAGTGGAAATACCAGATAATTTTTATTTATAAAACAAATATAACTTGATTTTTTTCAGGCATTTATGTGGAAATACCAGATAAATATTGCAGAAATACCATGCAAATATTCATTCAATTAATCATTAATCCAATCAACAAATATTTATTAAATGCTTTCTACTACTAGATACCAGTATATGTACTAAGTATACAAGCCCTCTCAATCCACCACTCTTAAGTGACAAGGTTATACATTGCACAAGCATCATTATACTGCATATAATATGATAGCATCACTCTAAAATGTCACAAATTTCCCCCTCACATTTAACTATATAAATATCCTTCCTTTCCAACAAAGCTCAACAGTGAATAATACATGTTGTTCAGAATATAACAGAATCATTATAATTCAAATAATACAATGACATCAATTTAAAATACTAATGACATTCTCCTTCAATAACAATACAACCCCTCACCCCAGAAATCTCACTACAGAGGTCATATATTTTATACTCTAAAAGAGCATCATCAAAACCAAACAACATATGACAGTGGCATAAAATGTCAACTATCCTCCATCCTCTAACATTTAAAACTATTAACTCCCTTCTATCAATTCAACCACTTCTTCAAAAATAAATTAAATGCCCAAAATATTTACAAAGAATCAGTTTTCTTCCCTCACCCTCTGCCTTGCCATTATCTTCTCAGTCTTCTCAGATCCAACTTTTCAAATTCCTGGTTGGGATTATTAGACAAATGTAAATCAAAACTACAATGAGGTGTCACCTCATACCGGTTAGAATGGTCATCATCAAAAAATCCACAAACAATAAATGCTGGAGAGAGTGTGGAGAAAATGGAACCCTCCTATAGTGTTGGTGCGAATGTAAATGGGTACAGCCACTATGGAGAACAGTATGGAAGTTCCTTAAAAAAGCTAAAAATAGAGCTACCATATGATCCAGCAATCCCATTCCTGGGCATATATCTGGAGAAAACCATAATTCAAAAGGATACATGCACCCCATTGTTCATTGCAGCACTACTTACATTAGCCATAACATGGAAACAACCTAAATGTCCATCGACAGAGGAATGGATAAAGAAGATGTGGTACATATATATACAAATGAATATTCCTCAGCTAAAGAAGAAAATAATAACATTTACAGCCACATGGATGGACCTAGAGATTTTCATACTGAGTGAAGTAAGTCAGACAGAGAAAGACAAATATGATATGATATTGCTTACGTGTGGAATCTAAAAAAAGGGTAAAAAGGAAATTATTTACAAAACAGAAATAGAGTCCCAGATGTAGAAAACAAACTTATGGTTACTGGGGGGTGGGGGGGGAGAGATAAATTGGAAGATTGGGATTGACATGTACATGCTGCTATATATAAAACAGATAACTAATAAGGACCTACTGTATAGCACAGGGAACTCTACTCAGTACTCTGTAATGGCCTATATGGGAAAAGAATCTAAAAAAGAGTGGATATATATTTATGCATAACTGATTCACTTTGCTTAACACAACATTATAAATCAACTATACGCCAATAAAATTTTTTTTTTTTAAAAATCCTGGTTTGAGCCCAGGTCCCTCCTTCAGTTGTAGACTAGGGTGCCTTCTGGTATAAGTAATGAGCCCTGCTGTTATATTATTTAAATCTCTCATGTGTCCTATAATTTTCAAGGTTTCTGATCAGATACCAAGAATTTCCCTTCTGGCATCTACACCTCCAGTAGATAATAACAAAAACATATTTCAAATAATGTATTTCTATACAAATTTCTTCTTACTGTCAATTCGGTTCTTAATCCTCCAGATAAGTCCCAACATATTATATATAAGACTTTTTAAATATAGCTTTCATTTAAAATATTTAATTCCAGGGAGAGTGATCTCGTTCTCAAGAAATTGGTTTGATTCTGGGTCTCTTTAGCAACTGCACACTGATATTTCTCCCACTGGAAGTGACAAAGCATCTCCAAAGTCTTTCGTGAGTCTCAGATTTCTAAAGTTTAAAGAGCAGCTATAAGAGTATGTAAGAATATAACATCAGTCCCACTCTCATGAAAACTTGAAAACAAAATAAAATTCCTGAACTAAATGTGATCCTTGAAGTGGCTGAGACTCTAAAGAACCATCTCTTATATAAGAGCATTTCCCAAGGAAAAGTGATATTCCTAGAACTACATTTTTATTAGAAAAATAGTCCATAACAGAGGCTTAATGTTATTTGGACAAAAGGGAGAGAGAGAGAATCAAAGAGATAAAAGAAGTGCTGGTCAATCCATGACAGCTTCTCAGATCCTACAAAGTATGAATTTAAATATCGCATTTAAAATCCACCACTCATTCAAAATACCTTCCCTCTTAAGAAGGGCACTTAAGAAACATTCCTATATTTCAGAAAAAAATAGAAATGTGTAATATTGCCACCTGTCTTTTTAAGTTTTTTCCTACGACTCCACCCTATGCACACTTTCCTTTAATTTCCAGTTTATATACTTAAATCTATTTTTCCACCGTGCCTGACATACTATCCATTTTGTCCTGCAACACAACCTTTTCTCTTGTGCTCCAGCCCTCCTTTTTTCTGAATTAGAACATGTATACAGCGACCGATTAGGGTCCTTCCTTACTTACTTCCTGGACATGCTACTAGAGAATTAGTGTTTATGGCCGTATGCAGAATTAGTGTTTATGGCCATATGCAGAAGTGTCCAGATGCTCTAGAGACTGGCTTCTGGATAGTTCCTGGGCCAGTTGTTAGGATGTAGTGGCATGCTGACTGGCTGTTCCCCCTTGCAGATCTGATGAATGGCAGCTCTGGTCAGAAACTCCTGGGTGGGACAAACAAACATAACCAGATGGTAGTCAGAAACCATAAATAATTCTCACTTGCCAATTGAAAAAATTATCCTCCCATTCACTGTAGAATGAACAGGATTCATCTCAACATCACCCTTATTAGTCAAGATTCTAGAAATATCAGCCTGACAGGTTTTCCTAGTAAATGAGTATACTAGATACTTTTGAATTTTATAATATTTGTAATTTTTATAAGGAAACATATACATATATATGGATTTTCCATATCTATTTTCTGAAGGATGGCATTGTACTGGTATTGAGGGTGTTGCAGGGGTCTTTGGGGAGAAGAACCTATGAATATACACTGATCACCCATACAGTTGGGTGAAAATCAGGAGAACCTCTTACCTGCAATTATGCTGTGTAGATCTGGAGTAAGAATACAGACTATCAGGTCTGAACGAAGGGGAAACATTCAAGCCAGAAATGCACGTCCAAATTAACTCATCAAGCTTTTAAGTAGTCATGAGTTGAGGATCAAAAAGCAAAGGTGTGAAGCCAAATGGGGTTCAGAGATGTTGGAAACAAGGAACAGTCGGTCTAAACAAGAGAAGTGGTGCATATTTTTTAGAGAAAAGAGCATTAATCCATGGCTGACTTTTTACTAGCTAATTGTCTGTGTTTGCTCGCACAAGTGACTCCATTGAAGAGGCTGAGTTGGGATGAACTTTTGTCCCCAAGATACCCTTCCTTAGACAGAGTCTGGGGTTTTACAGGTTTACCCATAGAGAGCCCTAATGCTCTCTTGTGCATTCCTGAGGTGGTAGGCAGTTAACATGACTGCTTTTGTAATTTGTACACATTTCAGGGAACCAGATACCCAAGCTGCCTATTGTCTCACCATGATTACAGCATATTTTTCATGTTATATACTTGTATTATCATTCTTGGGTTGGAGAAATTAGTAGGATGAAACATAAAGCATGAAAACTTGAATGAATGTTTATGAATTGGCAAGGGTATTCAGTATAAAATTCTAGTGAAGGGAACCAAAAGAAGTCTCCCACTTGGATGTCCTTGCCTGAGCCTTTGTATTGGTTAGAATACTCTTTATATGTCTCTCTGTAAGCTGTCGAGATATTGGTGAAACTAGGAAACACAAGGAGGTAGCAAGATTGGCAATTGTAATTGTTCTGAAAGTGAATATTCAGGATAGAGAAATGCAGTGAGTTGTTATAGGGAATATCATGGTAGTAAACTAGTTAGCCCAGCTGGATTATCATTAGGAGACATAGCAGCAGTCATAATCCAGTACCTTGTTTGATACAAATGATCTGGCCATTAGTCTCCTGGTGTTTGGCAGGAGAATGTGCATATGTAAAGCTTTCACCAAAAGGAGTCAAATGTGCAATAAAAATAAGGGATACAAACAAGGCACAGTAGTCAAAATCTGGCAGGTGAAGATCCCATAGAAGTGGAAGGCTTTCTTCAGGAATGAGGTATCCATGGCCTGTGCTGTAAAGGAGGTGAAAGAAACTGAAAGTGAAAGACTTGTGAACAAAGTAGCCATGGTCAATGCTGACAAAGAGAATATTTGTTCATAAACAAAGTAAACACAGTGTTTGGAACAGTAAGGCAAATGGAAGCTTTCTTTCTTAAACAAAGTAGCCGTGTGGCCAGTGGAAACAAGATATGGAATACTTACTTTCTGAAGCTATGGTTGGCAAAAATTTGGAGATCAAAGACATTTTATGATCCAAGTAGACAGGACTAGTACAGACTAGAAAGCAAACCAAATTATCTAGTCCATTCAGGCTGATATAACAAAATACCATAGATTGGGTAGCTTATAAAAAACAGGAATTTATTTCTCACAGCTCTGGAGGCTAAGAAGTCCACGATTAAGGCACTGGCAGATTTGGTGTCTGGTGAAGGCCTACATTCTGGATCATAGTTAGCTGTTTTTTGCTATAATCTCACATGGTAGAAGGGGCTAAGGAGCACTGTGGGGTCTCTTTTAGAAGGGCAGTCATTAATCCCATTCATGAGGTCTCCATCCTCATGACTTAAGCACCTCTGAAAGGCCTCACCTCCTAATGCCATCATGTTGGGGGTTAGGATTTCAACATAAGAATTCGGAAGGGACACAATATTCAGACAATAGCACACATCTTTTGTGAACAAAACATCACCAACGATGCTGACAAAGAGGTGACAAATTGTTTAGGAAATCCTTCTTTCCCAAACAATATAGCCATGGCCAATGCAAGAAGTAATAGGGAAGACTTTTTAATAAAAATTTAACCATGGTCATTGTAGGCATGGGAAGTTGAAGTTATTCATGAAAAAAGCACTTAGGTCTGGAGCTCTTTATATATTTTTATTTTTCTTGTTGATTTGCAATATATAATATGAAAAAATAATATTATCCAACACTTCTAGTATTTACTGTGTGTTTTAGGCATTTTACATAGATTGTCATATTTAATCATGAAAACAAACTATGAAGTAGATATTATTGCTATTGTTATTCCCATCTTACAGATGAGGGAAGTGAGGCATAAGGCAATTAAATTAATTGTTCAAGGTTATACAGCTAGTAAGGGATAGAGCCATACTTTAAATCCAAGCAGTATAACTGTAGGCATTCTGCTCCTAATCACTTTATGATACTTCCTCTGCAGGGAGGTGGGAGACTTAGAGAAAAAACCTAGCTATGGCCAGTTCAAAGATGGAGGAAGGAGACTACTTTTCATATCAAAGAACTATGAACTATATAAGGAGGTTGAAGATTTCTTTCATGAATACTGGAGCCATGGTTGGGGCAGACAAGGAAGTGGGAAACTGTATGTGGTGATTGGCTGTGTGAGATGGGGAAGAAGGGAGAATTTGTCTCAGCAAGGCCATGATGGTGGAAGAATTTTCCCATGTAAGTCAGTTATGTCCCTTGCAGGCACAGGAAGAAGAGTTCTTTTGTTAATAAATTTGCTGGGGCTAGTGAAGATTGAGAGGTAGAGTTAGAAAATGTGTTTACTAAGTACGTTGTCTATGGATAATTGCAAAAGAAATATGGAAGATTTATTTCATGAACAAGGTGATCAGCTATGACAAGTTTAAACTGGGAATTAGAAGACTTCTTGAATGAACAAAGTAGCCATACCTGGGCAGATACAAGGGATGAATGACTACTAGTCTGGACAAGTGACCACTGCTAATATAAAGAAAGATATGGGAAAACTTTCTTCAAGAATGAAGTAACCACATCTAGTTTAGAGAACAAAACAACTACTGCTGAGATACTCAAAGAATAGGAAGACTTGTTTCATTATTTTTTTAAAAAAGAAAAAGAAATCTATGCCAGTGCAGACATAGCAATATAAGATTTTCATAGTAAAGTAACTACAGATGAAGCAAACAGGGATGAAAAGTGGAAGACTTCTCTCAAAAACAAAATAGTCATTGCTGTGACAGCCAAGAAGATAAAATAAATTTCGTTAATTAAGTTACTATAACCAGAACATATAAGAAAATGGAAGACTTTCATCAATAAGGTAGGCATCTCTAAGGTAAATGGGGCAGTGGGATGATAAGACTTGTAAATAATATAGCTGCAGCCACTACAGAAAAAAAGATGAAAATTTCCTGTAAGACTTTTCTTTTTCCATGAACAAAGCAGTCCTGACGAATGTGAATTAAGAGATGGAAAATTTCTCTCCTGAACCATGCTGTCATCACCAATGTAAATGAAAAAATCAAAACCTTATATATATTGAGATTATCATATAGTTTTTATCCTTCAATTTGTTAATATGGTGTATTGCATTGATTGATTAGAGTATATTAAAGAATCCTTGCATTCCAGGGATAAACCCCAGTTGATCAAGGGGTATGATCCATTTAATGTGCTGTTAGATTCTGTTTGCTAGCGTTTTGTTGAGGATTACTGCATCTATGTTCACCAGTGATATTGGCCTGCAGTTTTCTATTCTGTGAAATCTTTGTCTGGTTTTGGTATCAGGGTGGTGGTGGCCTCGTGAAATGAGTTTCAGAGTATTCCTCCCTCTGCTATATTTTGGAAGAGTTTGAGAAGGATAGGTGTTAGCTCTTCTCTAAATGTTTGATAGAATTTGCCTGTGAAGCCACCTGGTCCTGGGCTTTTGTTTGTTGGAAGATTTTTAATCACAGTTTCAATTTCAGTGCTTGTGATTGGTGTGTTCATATTTTCTGTTTCTTCCTGGTTCAGTCTGGATGGTTGTGCTTTTCTAAGAATTTGTCCATTTCTTCCAGGTTGTCCATTTTATTGGCATACAGTTGCTTGTAGTAATCTCAAGATCCTTTGTATTTCTGCAGTATCAGTTGTTACTTCTCCTTTTTCATTTCTAATTCTATTGATTTGAGTCTTCTCACTTTTTCTCTTGAAAAGTTTTGACAAAATTCAACACCCATTTATGATAAAAACTCTCCAGAATGTAGGCATAGAGGGAACCTACCTCAACATAATAAAGTCCATATATGACAAACCCACAGCTAACATCATTCTCAATGGTGAAAAACTGAAACCATTTCCTCTAAGATCAGGAACAAGACAAGGTTGCCCACTCTCACCACTATTATTCAACATAATTTTGGAAGTTTTAGCCACGGAAATCAGAGAAGACAAAGAAACAAAAGGAATACAAGTCAGAAAAGAAGTAAAACTGTCACTCTTTGCAGATAACATGATACTATACAAAGAGCATCCTAAAGATGCTACCAGAAAACTAGTAGAGCTAATCAATGAATTTGGTAAAGTAGCAGGATACAAAATGCACAGAAATCCCTTGCATCCCTATACACTAACAACAAAAAATCTGAAAGAGAAATTAAGGAAACTCTCCCATTTACCATTGCAAAATAGAATAAAGTACCAAAGAATAAACCTACTTAAGGAGACAAAAGACCTGTATGCAGAAAACTATAAGACACTGATGAAAGAAATCAAAGATGATACAAACAGATGGAAAGATATACCATGTTCTTGAATTGGAAGAATCAACGTTGTGAAAATGACTATACTACCCAAAGCAATCTGCAGATTCAATACAATCCCTTTCAAACTACCAAGGTCATTTTTCACAAAATTAACACAAAAAAATTAAAATTTGAATGGAAACACAAAAGACTACAAATAGCCAAAGCAGTCTTGAGAAAGAAAAACAGAGTTGGAGGAATCAGACTCCCTGACTTCAGACTATACTACAAAGCTATAGTAATCCAACAGTATGGTACTCACACAAAAACAGAAACATAGATCAATAGAACAGGTTAGAAATTCCAGACATAAGCCCACTCACCTTGGTCACCTAATCTATGACAAAGAAGACAAGAATATACAATGGAGAAAATACAGTCTCTTCAATAATTGGTGCTGGGCAAACTGGACAGCTACATGTAAAAGAATGAAAGTAGAACACTCCCTAACACCATACACAAAAATAAACTGAAAATGGATTAAAGACCTAAATATAAGGCCAGATACTCTAAAACTCTTAGAGGAAAACATAGGCAGAACACTCTTTTAAAAAAATTTTTATTTATTTATTTTTTATACACCAGGTTCTTACTAGTTATCTGTTTTACACATATTAGTGTATATATGTCAATCCCAATATCCCAATTCATCCCACCACCATCAACAATCACCCCAGCCACCGCTTTCCTCCCTTGGTGTCCATATGTTTGTTCTCTACATCCGTGTCTCTACTTCTGCCCTGCAAACTGGTTCATCAGTACCATTTTGGCAGAACACTCTTTGATATAAATCACAAAAAGATCTTTTTTGATCCATCTCCTAGAGTGATGAAAATAAAAACAAAAATAAATAAATTGGATCTCATTAAACTTAAAACCTTTTGTACAGCAATGGAAGCTATAAACAAAAATACATCCCTCACAGTGGGAGAAATTATTTGCAAATGAAGTGACTGACAAGGAATTAATCTCCAAAACATAGAAACAGCTCATGCAGCTCAATAGCAAAAAAAGAAGCAACCCAATCGAAAAATGGGCAGAAGATCTAAACAGACATTTCTCCAGAGAAAACATACAGATGGCCAAAAAAGGACATGAAACGATGTTCAACATCACTAATTATTATAGAAACGTAAATCAAAACTACAGTGAGGTGTCACCTCACACTGATTAAATGGACATGATCAAAAAATCTACAAACAATAAATGCTGTAGAGGGAACCCTTTTACACTGTTTGTGGGAATGTAAATTAGTACAGCCACTATGGAGACCAATATGCAGTTTCCTTGAGAAACTAAAAATAGAACTACCATATGACCCAGCAATCCCAGTCCTAAGCCTATACCCAGAGAAAACCATAATTCGAAAAGATACATGCACCCCAATGTTCATTACAGCACTATTTACAGTAGCCAGGATATGGTAGCAACCTAAATGTCCATCGATAGAGGAATGGATAAAGAAGATGTGGTACATATATACAATGGAATATTACACAGCCCTTAAAAAGATCAAAATAATTTCAACTGCAGCAACATGGATGGACCTAGAGATTGTCATACTGAGTGAAGTAAGTCAGACAAAGACAAATATCATATGATACCAGTTGTATGTGAACTCTAAAAAAATGGATAAAAATGAACCTATTTACAAAACAGAAATAGAGTCACAGATGTAGAAAACAAACTTATGGTTACCAAGGGGGAAATCAGGGGAGGGATAAATTGGGGGGTTGGTATTGACATATACACACTACTATATATCAAATGGATAATTAATAAGATCCTACTGTATAGCCCAGGGAACTCTATTCAATACTCTGTAATGACCTATATGGGAACAGAATCTTTAAAAAGAGTTGACATATGTATATGTATAACTGATTCACTTTGACGTATACCTGAAACTAACACAACATTGTAAATCAACTATACTCCAATAAAAATTTTTAAAAGAAGATAACAACAAAAAAAGAGGTTTGGTTCAACATATGACAATCAGTCAAGGCAATAAACCACATTAATGGAATGCCGAGGAAAAAAAATCCATGATCTTCTCAACTGAAGCAAAAAGAACATTTGACCAAATACTATACCATTTCATGATTAAAAATTAATAAACAAGAAAGAGAAGGGAGCTTCCTCAACATGATAAAGACTGTATATGAAAAGCTCACAACTAACATCATATTCAATGGTGAAAGACTATAAGCTTTTCCTCTAGTATCAGGAGCAAGTCAAGTTTGTACACTTTCACCACTTCTACTCAACATAGTACTGGATGTCCTACCCAAAGCATTAGGCAAGAAAAAGAAATAAAATACATCTAATTTGGAAAGAAAGATGAGATTTATTTTATTTACATATGATATGATCTTATAGAGAGAAATATCTGAAGAACATTTTTAAACTGTTAGAGCTAATAAACTAATCAGCAAAGTTACATGACACAAAATCAACCTCAAATGTCCTCAAATATCAGTTGTATTTCTAAAGACTAGCAATGAACAATCTGAAAAGAAAATTAAGAAAACAATTTACAATAGCATACAAAAGAGTAAATTATATAGGGATAACCTTAGCCAAGGAGGTTGCTATGGACTGAATCTTTATGTTTCCCCAAAATTCATATGTTAAAGCCCTATTCCTCAATGGTGGCATTTGGAGGTGGGTGGGGTCTTTGGGAGGTAATTAGGTCATGATATTGGAGCCTTCATGTATGGGATTAGTGCCTTTATTAGAAGATACATGAGAGTGATAAACTCTCTATCCATCATGTGAGGATACAATGAGAAGATGGCCATCTGCAAAGCAGGAAGAGGGCCCTCACCAAGAACCAAATTGGCTAACACCTGGATCTTGGACTTCTTAGCCTCCAGAACTGTGAGAAATAAATTTCTGTTGTTTAAGCCACCTATTCTATGGTATTTGTTATAGCAGCCCGTGCTAAGACAGAGGTGAAAGTCTTGTACAGTGAAAACTATAAAACATTGCTGAAAGAAATTAAAGACCTAAATAAATGAAAGACATGTCATGTCCATAGACTGCAAGACTTATGGTTAAAATGACAATAATACCCAAAGAAATATACAGATTCAATGCAATCCTTATCAAAATACCAATGGCATTGGTATTTTGCAGAATTGCAGAAATTGCAGAAATTGAAAACCATATCCTAAAATTCATGTTGAATTTCAAGTGACTCACAATAGCCAAAACAATATTGAAAAAGAAGAACAAAGCTGGAGGACACATTTTCTGATACCAAAACTTACCGTAAAACTACAGTAACCAAGACAGTATGGAAGTGGCTTAAAGATAGACATAAACCAATGGAATAGGATTGAGAATCTGTAAATAAACTCATACATCTATAATCAACTGATTTTCAACAAGGGTATCAAGACTTTTCAATGGGAAATAATAAGAATAGTCTCTTCAATAAATGGTGCTGAGAAAACTGGATATCCATATGCAAAAGAATAAAGTTAGACCCATACCTTATATCTTATACAAAACTTAACTCAGAATGGATCAAAGACTTCAATTTGAGAGCTAAAGCTATAATACACATAAAGGAAAACATAGGAGCAAATCTGCATGATCTTAGTTATGGCAATGGTTTCTTAAATATGACATAAGAGCATAGGCAACAAAAGCAAAAAATAGATAAATTGGACTTCATTAAACTTTCAAACTTTTGTGCATCAAAGGACACTATCAGAGAGTGAGAATACAAACCAGACAATGGAAGAAAAACATTTGCAAATCATTTATCTGATAAGCTTTGTTATGGGCTGAATTGTGTCTCCCCCAAATTCATATTTTGAAGCTGTAATCCTCAGTACCATAGAATGTGACTGTTTTTGTAGATAGGGCCTTTAAAAACGTAATTAAGTTAAAGTGAAGCTGCTAGCATGGGTCCTAATCCAATATGACTGGTGTCCTTATAAGAAGGGGAGATTAGGACACAGAGGAACAGCCATCCGATGACAGAGTGAGAAGATGACCATCTATCTGCAAGCCAAGGAGAGAGGCCTCAGAAGAAAATAAACCTGTTGACTCCTTGATCTTGGATTACTAGCCTCTAGAATTGTAAGAAAATAAATTTCTGTTGTTGAAGTCACCCAGACTATGGTGTTTTGTTATGGCAGCCCAATCAAACTAATACAGGTTTAATATCAAGAATATGTAAATAACTCCTAAAATGAAACAACAAACAACCCAATTAAAAATGGGCAAAGGACTTAAATAGATATTTCTCCAAGGAAGATATATACATGAGTAATAAACACATAAAAATATACTCAAAATCATTTGTCATTAGGGAAATAGAAATCAAAATCACAATGCAATGTCTTTACACCTACTAGAATGGCTGTTTATAAAAAGGAAAAAAACAGGTTTGGCAGGATGTGGAGAAAGGTATTATATTCCCATACATTGCTGGTGGGAATGTAAAATGATACAGCCACTGTGGAAGCTGGTAGTTCCTCAAAAATTAAACATAGAACTACAGTATGACCCAGCAATTCCACTCCTAGGTATATACTCAAAAGAAGTGAAAACAGGGACTCAAACAGATACTTGTACGACAATGTCCAAGAAAGAATTACAATAATCAAAAGGGGGAAACAACTCAAATGTCCATTAATAGATGAATGGATAAACAAAATGTGGCATATACACACAATGGGATAATATTCAGCCATGAAATAGAACTCTGATATGTTCTGCAACATAGGTGAACCTTGAAAACATTATGTTAAGTGAAAAAAGTCAGAGACAAAATGTCACATATTGTATAATTCCATTCATATGAAATATCTAGAGCAGGCAAGCTCATAGGGATATAAAGTAAACTAGAGGTTACCATGGGCTGGGAGGAGGGGGTTCTAGAGTTACCGCTTAATGGGAACAAAGTTTCTCTTTGGAGTCATGAAACATTTTGCAAATAGTGATCATGGTTATACAACTTTATTAATATAATTAATGCCACTAAATTATACACTTAAAATTGTTAAAATGCCAACTTTTATGCTACATGTATTTTACCACGATTTTTTGAAGTTAAAAAGAGAGAGAGATTAGCAGAGTATAAAAAACTGTGACCCAACTATAGACTGTCTACAATAAATTCACTTCAAATATAATGATATAGGTAATTATTTCAGCATGGTACAACCATAACCAGACATTGGATCTACAAAACTATAAGAAAATACATTCATGTGGTTTTATGCCAGTAACTTTGTGGTAATTCATTATGGCAGCAAAAAAAATACAAACTACCATATCTCATCCATTTTATATATAGAAAATTTATGAAAAAATCTATCAGAATGGGCTTCCCTGGTGGTGCAGTGGTTAAGAATCTGCCTGCCAATGCAGGGCACATGGGTTTGAGCCCTGATCCAGGAACATCCAATATGCCGCAGAGCAACTAAGCCCGTGTGCCACAACTACTGAGCCTGCACTCTAGAGCCTGCGAGCCACAACTGCTAAAGCCCGTGCCCCTAGAGCCCGTGCTCCTCAACAAGAGAAGCCACCACAATGAGAAGCCTGCACAATGAAGAGTAGCCCCCATTTGCTGCAACTAGAGAAAGCAAAGACCCAACACAGCCAAAAATAAATAAAAATAAATTTATATAAAAAAACTATCAGAACTAATAACTTTCAGCAAGATTGCAGGATACAAGATCAATATAAAAACTCAGTTGTATTTCTACACATTTGCAATGAACAATCTGAAAATAAAATTAAGAAAACAATTCCACTTACATTAGCAAAAATAAAATAGGAATAAATTTAACAAAAGTGCCAAATTTATGCTCTAAAAATGACAAAACATTGTTAAAATAAATTAAAGAAGATCTAAATAAATGGGAAAATATCCCATGCTCATAGATCAAAATAGGCAATATTGTTAAGATGGCAACACTTCCTAAAATGATCTACAAATTCAACACAATCCCTATCAGAATCCCAGCTGAGTTTTTTCAGCTGAAATTGTTTTATTCATTGTAACGGCTTCATATACTCTTTTTTTAGTTTGGTTTAGTTTAGGTTATTATTAACACAATTCCATAGGTAGTTAAATAATATAATCTATTATATAAATGATACTCTGTACAGTAAAGCACATACTCAATATATTTTTAACTTAACACTGAAATTATTTGTATCAAATATCTTTAAGTCAAATAATCTAATACAGCTAGTCATGATTGATAATTTTATTATCTTTAAATACATGGCAAGATTTCTCCTCTATGCTCTTTTTCCAAAGGACTTTGTTAGACAAGGTTGCTACTCATTTTTAATTGGAAAGAGATTTGCATAGATTTCCTGGTAACTTTGTGAGAACTTCAGCATGTCTTTAGTCATTATTCATTACACAGACAGAGTCTAACTCTTAAGAAAACAAAAACTTTACATAGTGTATTTTCAAGTGACTTGTGTTTAATTTAAAATAACTTTTCCACAGGTTCATGTTTAATCTCAGTTTGCATCTTGAATACAGAGTAAAGCAAACCAGCTGAGTTCTTTGTAGGAACTGACAAGCTTACTCTAGCTGATTCATTTTGTTGTACAGCAGAAACTAGCACAAGATTGTATAGCAATTATACTCCAATAAAGATGTAAAAACAAACAAAAAAAGGTACCAACCAGGGAGAAAGCAAAAATTCATTTGGAACTGCAAGGGACCCAGAATAGCCAAAACAACTTGAAATAAAGAATATAGTAGGAGGACTAAAACTTCCAAAATTTAAAATTTACTGCAAAGCAGTAGTAATCAAGACAATGTAGTCCTGGCACAAAGAGAGACATATAGATCAGTAGAATAGAATTGAGAGTCCAGAAATCATTGCATATATCTATGGTCAACTAATTTTGACAAGAGTATCAAGATTATTTAATGAGGAAAGAAAAGTCTCTTCAACAAATATCACTAGGATAACTGGATAGCCACATGCAAAAGAATGAAATTGGACACTTACCTTATGCCATAAACAAGAAAACTCAAGACAGGTCAAAAACCTAAAAGGAAGGGCAAAATCTATAAACCTCTTAGAAAAAAACACAGGAGTAAATCTTCATGACCTTGGATTTGGCACGAGCACATGCAACAAAAGAAAAAAGATAAATTGAATTTTATCAAAATTTTAAAAATTTGTGCTTCCAAGGACACTATGAAGAAAGTGAAAACACAACCCACAGAATGAGAGAAAATGTTTGCAAATTATATATCTGATAAAGTACTTGTGTCTAGAATTTATAAAGAATTCTTACAACTCAATAATAAAGGCAGATATAATTTTAAAATGGTCAAAGACTCTGAATAGACATTTCTCCAAAGGAGACTTACAAATGATAAATAATCACATGAAAAAATGCTTTTAGTTTCAATATGAAAGCCCAGAAAATGGTTTATATAGTATAATAGTATATTCTATGGTATGTGCATGTTACCACAATTTTTTTTTTTTTTTTTGCAGTACGCAGGCCTCTCACTGTTGTGGCCTCTCCCTTTGCAGAGCACAGGCTCCAGACGCGCAGGCTCAGCGGCCATGGCTCATGGCCCCAGCTGCTCCGCGACATGTGGGATCTTCCTGGACCGGGGCACGAACCTGTGTCCCCTGCATCAGCAGGCGGACTCTCAACCACTGCACCACCAGGGAAGCCCCTACCACAATTTTTTAATGAGAAAAAAAGAGAAAAACAAACTAAAGAAGAAAAATCGTATAATCTTATCATGTGATGCAGAAAAAGCATTTCACAAAATACAACTGTCCTTCATGATAAATACTGTCAGAAAAATAGGAATAGATGGAAACATCTTCAATGTCACAAAGATCATCTACAAAAACAACTATAGCTAACAACACATATAATGGTAAAAGACTGAATGCTTTTTCCTTAAGATCAGGAACAATGCAAGGATGTCTACTCCCAGTACTCTTTTTTCTTTATTGAAGTAATATATATATAGAAGTAATATATAAACATATATACTATATATATTATATATATATACTATATATATTCTTTTTCAGATTCTTTTCCATTATAGGTTATCACAGGATATTGAATATATTTCCCTGTGCTATACAGGTAGGTCCTTGTTTATCTATTTTATATATAGTAGTGAGTATCTGTTAATCCCAAACTCCTAATTTATCCCTCCCCCACTTCCCCCTTTGGTAACCATAAGTTTGTTATCTACGTCTGTGGCTCTATTTCTATTTTGTAAACAAGTTCATTTGTATCATTATTTTAGATTCCATATATGAGATATCATATGATATTTTTCTTTCTCTTTATGATTTACTTCACTTAATATGGTAATCTCTAGGTCCATCTATGTTGCTGCAAATGGCATAATTTCATTCATTTTTTATGGCTGAGTAATATTCCATTGCATAAACATACCACATCTTCTTTATACATTCATCTGTCAAAGGACATTTGGGTTGCTTCCATATCTTGGTTATTGTAAATAGTGCTACTATGAACATTGGGGTGCATGTATATTTTCAAATCAGAGTTTTTGTATTTTCCTGATATATGCCCAGGAGTGGGATTGCTGGATCATAGGTAACTCTATACCTAGGAATAAACCTACCTAAAGAGGCAAAAAGACCTATACTCTGAAAACTATAAGATGCTGATGACAAAATTGAAGATGACACAAACAGATGGAAAGATGTACTGTGTTCTTGGATTGCATGAATCAATATTGTTAAAATGACCATACTATCCAAGGCAATCACATATTTAATGCAATCCCTACCAAATTACCAATGGCATTTTTCACAGAACTAGAACAAATGTTAAAATTTGTATGGAACACAAAAGACCCCAAATAGCCAAAACAATCTTGAGAAAGAAGAACGGAGATGAATGAATCATGCTCCCTGACTTCAGACTATACTACAGTGATAGTAATCAAAACAATATGGTACTGGCACAAAAACAGACACACAGATCAATGGAACAGGATATAAAGCCCAGATATAAACCTACACACTCATGGTCAGTTAATCTATGACAAAAGAGGCAAGAATATACAATGGAGAAAGAACAGTCTCTGCAATAAATGATGCTGGGAAAACTGGACAGCTACATGTAAAAGAATGAAATTAGAACATTGTCTAACACCAGATACAAAAATAAACTCAAAATGGATTAAAGATCTAAATGTAAGACTGGATACTATAAAACTCCTAGAAGAAAACATAGGCAGAACACCCTTTGACATAAATTGCAGCAATATTTTTTAGATCCGTCTCTTAGAGTAATGGAAATAAAAGCAAAAATAAACAAATAAAACCTTTTGCACATCAAAGGAAACCACAAACAAAATGAAAAGACAACCTACAGAATAGGAGAAAATATTTGCAAACAATGAGACTGACAAGGGATTAATTTCCAAAATATACAAACTGTTCATAAGCTCAATATAAAAAACAAAACAACCCAATCAAAAAATGGGTGGAAAATGTAGACATTTCTCCAAAGGAAACGTACAGACAGCCAACAGGCACATGAAAAGGTGCTCAACATTGCTAATTTTTAGAGAAATGCAGTTAAAAACTAAAATGAGGTACTACCACACACTTTTCAGAATGGCCATCTTCAAAAAGTCTACAAATAATAAATGCTGGAGAGGTTGTGGAGGAAAGGGAACCCTCCTACACACTGTTTAAAATTGGTGCAGCCACCATGGAAAACAGTATGAAGTTCCTTAAAAAACTGAAAATAGAGTTACCATATGATCCAACTCCCAGTACTCTTATTCAACATAGCACTGGAAGTTCTAGCCAGTGCAATAAGGTAAGAAAAGAAAATAAACAGCATAGATATCAGAGAGGGAGAATTAAACTGTCCTTATTTGCAGATGACATATGATCTACATAGAAAATACCAAAGAATTTATAAATAAACTCATAAAAATAATGAGCTCAGCAATGTAACAACATACAAGATTACATACAAAATTGATTGTATTTTTATATATTAACAATGAACATGTAGACACCATAATTAAACATATAATACTATTTACAATCATTAAAATTTTCCTTGTAAATCTAACAAAACATGTAGAAGATTTGTATACTGAAAATTACAAAGCACTGAGGAAAGAAATCAAAGATTTCAATAAATGAAGAGGCATACTACATTCCTGGATTGGAAGACTCAATATTGTAAAGCCAGTTCTTCTTAAATTGATCTGTAGTTTAATGTAGTCCTTATGAAAATCTCAGCAAAGTTTCTTGTAGAAATAAAGAAGCTTATTCTAAAAATTTGTATTACTTTTATTTCTTTTTCTTCTCTGATTGCCATAGCTAGGACTTCCAGAACTATGCTGAATAACATTGGTGAGAGTGAACATCCTTGTCCTGTTCCTGATATTAGTGGAAATGCTTTCAGATTTTCACCACTGAGTACAATGTTAACTGTGGGTTTGTCATATATGGCCTTTATTATATTGAGGTAGGTTCCCTCTATGGCCACTTTCTGGAGAGTTTTTATTTTTTATCATAAAAGAGTGTTGAATTTTATCAAAAGTTTTTCTGCTTCTATTGAGATGATCATATGGTTTTTATTCTTCAACTTGTTAACGTGGTGCATCACACTGATTTGCAGATATTGAAAAATACTTGCATCACTGGGATAAATCCCACTTGATCATGGTGTATGATACTTTTAATGTATTGTTGGATTTGTTAGTATTTTGTTGAGGGTTTTTGCTTCTATGTTCATCAGTGATATTGGCCTGTAATTTTCTTTTTTGTGGGAATTTTGTCTGGTTTTGGTATCAGGGTGATGGTGGTCTCATAGAATGCGTTTGGGAGTGTTCCTGTGCAAATTTTTGGAACAGTTTGAGAAGGATAGGTGTTAACTCTTCTCTAAATGTTTGATAGAATTTGTTGGTGAAGCCATCTGGTCGTGGACTTTTGTTTGTTGGGAGTTTTTTAATCACAGTTTCAATTGCAGTACTTGTGACTGGTCTGTTCATATTTTCTATTTCTTCCTGCTTCAATCTTGGAAATTGGACCTAAGAATTTGTCCATTTCTTCTAGGTCGTCCACTTTATTGGCATATAGTTGCTTATAGTAGTCTCTTATGATCCTTTGTATTTCTGCTGTGTCAGCCGTAACTTCCTCTTTTTCATCTCTAATTTTATTGATTTGAGCTCTCTCCCATTTTTTTCCTGATAAGTCTGGCTAAAGGTTTATCAATTTTGTTTATATTTTTTAAAAAACAGCTTTTAGTTTCATTGATATTTCCTATTCTTTTCTATTTTTTTACATCTTTATTGGAGTATAATTGCTTTACAATACTGTGTTAGTTTCTGCTATATAACAAAGTGAATCAGCTCTGTGTATACATATATCCACATATCCCTTGCATCTCCCTACCACCCTCCCTATTCCACCTCTCTAGGTGGTCAGAGAGCATCAAGCTGATCTCCCTGTGCTATGCAGCTGCTTCCCACTAACTAGCTATTTTACATTTGGTAGTGTATATATGTCAATGCTACTCTCTCACTTCATCCCAGTTTACCCTCCCCCCACTCCCCATGTCCTCAAGTCCATACTCTACATCTGCGTCTTTATTCCTGTCCTGCTCCTAGGTTCATCAGACCCCCCCCCTTTTTTTTTTAGATTCCATATATATGTGTTAGCATACGGTATTTATTTTTCTATTTCTGACTTACTTCACTCTGTATGACAGACTCTATGTCCATTCACCTCACTACAAATAACTCAATTTCATTTCTTCTTATGGCTGAGTAATATTCCATTGCATATATGTGCCACATCTTCTTTATCCATTCATCTGTTGATGGACACTTAGGTTGCTTCCATGTCCTGGCTATTGTAAATAGAGCTGCAATGAACATTGTGGTACATGTCTCTTTTTGAAATATGGTTTTCTCAGGGTATATGCCCAGTAGTGGGATTCCTGGGTCATATGGTAGTTCTATTTTTAGAATCATAAAGATCAGAGCAGAAATAAATGAAATAGAGAAGAAGAAAACAATAGATCAACCCTCAGAATGGGAGAAGATATTTGCAAATGAAGCAATTGACAAAGGATTAATCATAATCTTTATGATTTCTTTCTGTCCACTAACTTTGAGTTTTGTTTGTTCTTCTTTCTCTAGTTGTTTTAGGTGTATATTTTTTTAATGTTTTAAGGGAATTTCTTTTTCTTTTCTAATTGGTCTGGCTAGTATTTCTAGTACTATGCGGAATAGGAGTGGTAAGAGTGGGCACCCTCACCTTAGAAGCAAAGTCTTTACCTTTTCACCATGAGTATGATGTTAGCTGTGGCTTGTCATATATGGGATTTATTATGTTGAGGCATGTTCCTTCCCTGCCCAATTTGTTGAGAGTTTTTTTCACAAACATATGTTAAATTTTGTCAAATGCTTTTTCTGCATCTATTGAGATACTCACATGGCAAAAAAACTAGAATAGCTAAAAGCAACTATGAAAAACAAGAAGAAAGTGAGTGACTCACTCTAAGCAACTTTAAAACTTATTATATAGCGCCAGTCATTAAAACAATGTGGTTCTGGTGGAGGGATAAACACATAAATCAGTGGAATACAATAGAGAAACCAGAAATAGCTCTACACAAATATTCCCAATTTCTTTTTATAAAGATGAAAAATCAATTGTTTGAAGGTGTAAATAACAAATGGTGCTGGGGCAATTGGATATCCATAGGTGAAAAGTTATACTCACACCTTATACAATAATTAACTCAAAATGTATCATAGTCCTAAGTAAAAAACATAAAACTATAAAACTTTTAGAACAAAACATAAGAGAAAATCCTTGGGACCTAGGGCTTAGTGATGAGTTCTGATATTTGACACCAAAAGCACAACCCATTACAGGGAAAATTGATGAATTGGACCTGACGTTATCAACATTAAAACCTTTTTCTCTGTAAAAGACCCTGTTAAAATAATGAAAAAACAGCTACATGCTGGAAGACAATATTTGCAAACCATATATCTGTCAAAGGACTTATATCTAGAACATATAAATAACTCACTGGGCTCCCAGAATTTGTCAGATTTGAGGAGTGTCTAGCCCTTGTTCTTGTGTCTGTAAGATATGCCTAAATTTTATATCATCAGGCCTGTCTAAATGTGACCCTTATAATTCAGACCCTTAGTCTGATTCTGATGCCTAATAATAACCTCCTGAACTTTCATACCTTGATACAGGAGATCTAAGCAATCTACCATTAATTTACAGACACTTTGCTGCCCACAAACTGCCCTGAGAATTCCTCTAGCTGTAAAAAAGGATTGATAGTACCTGGACTACCAGTAAGGCAACACTCTTCTTGCAAGTTTAAAAATTATTATTATCCTAGTTTTCCAGATTGAACTAATGAGGACCTAAGAGATGCAGCGACTTGCCCAAGATTATATACTTACGTAATAGATAGCAGAGCTGAGACTAGAATCCAGAGGTTTTGCTTCCTAGTTGGACGCTTTCTCTCCACCTCATAGCATATCTCATACCAAGCTCCCTCACTAATATCAGAATGTAATGATACCTGAAAGAGAATTTTTTAACTCTTCAAGTTAATAAAATTTGTAGTATATAAAATTGAGTAATATACTCATTCATCATTTCAACAAACATGTGCTGAGATCTTACTATGTTGCAGGCCTTGGGCTAAGTAGTGTGGATGTATTTGAGGTATTCAAATAGGAATCACTACTGGATAATTCTCATTAAATAAGTCTCTAGGAACACTACTGTATATAACAGTCTGAATTTTTCTGAGACCTATTTAGAATCCCACATTTAAAAGGTTTTGCCAAAGATCAAACCTCCAAGTAGAGGCACACCCAACTTAAGCATAGTTAATGCTAAGCACTGATCTAAGCACTATACATACAAGTGCACACACACAGAGTAATTTAATCCACTCTATAATTCTAAGAGATAGGTGCTATTATCTCCAGTTTAGAGATGAGGGAATTAAGGCTAGGACGATTAAGTGACTTGTCCATAACAATATAGCTAGTAAGTAGCTGAGCCAAGATTTCAACTCAGTCTGTTTTGGGAATCTACACTCTTAATCACTTCACTATTCAGCATCTACATTATTTGGTGGCTATTGAACAGTATTCCCCAAATATCTCCACTAACCTAAAGTGAAAGACAGAAAGCAAAAAGGAAGGAAACAAAATAGTAGTCTAATAGTACTCTGTATTTACCTTTAAGCTCAAAGAAACTTATGGCACCATACCAAGCAAAAGCAAAAGTCATAGCATTTTCATAAAGGAGAGATGGAGACATTACACTTGGACTTTTATTAGATTCCCTTACAAGGTTATACAATTGAAAATGTTCTGGGGGTAGTGTTTTGGTGCCGTTTTTAAAATTTATTTTATTTATTAGAGTATAATTGCTTTACAATGTTGTGTTAGTTTCTGCTGTATAACAAAGTGAGTCAGCTATACGTATACATATATCCCCATATCCCCTCCCTCTTGCATCTCCCCTCCCTCTTGCATCTCCCTTCCACCCTCCCTATCCCACCTCTCTAGATCTTCACGAAGCACCGAGCTGATCTCCCTGTGCTATACAGAAGCTTCCCACTAGCCATCCATTTTATACTTTGTAGGGTAAATATGTCAGTGCTACTCTCTCACTTGGTTCCAGCTATGCCTTCACCCTCTGTGTCCTCAAGTCCGTTGTCTATGTCTGCGTCTTTTCCCCTGCCCTGTCACTAGGTATATCAATACCGATTTTTTAGGTTCCATATACATGTGTTATCATACGGTATTTGTTTTTCTCTTTCTGACTTACTTCACTCTGTATGACAGACTCTAGGCCCATCCACCTCATTAGAAATAGTTTCGTTCCTTCTTATCACTATCTCATTTTAATCTTCAGAGCAATCTCGTGAAGGAGGTAGGACAGATTCTTCTTTTTTTAACTTTTTAAAAACATCTTTATTGGAGTATAATTGTCTTACAATGGTGTTAGTTTCTGCTTTATAACAAAGTGAAACAGTTATACATATACATATGTCCCCATATCTCTTTCCTCATGCATCTCCCTCCCTCCGACCTTCCTTATCCCACCACTCTAGGTGGTCACAAAGCACTGAGCTAATCTCCCTGTGCTATGCGGCTGCTTCCCACTAGCTACTTATTTTACGTTTGGTAGTGTACATATGTCCATGACACTGTCTCACTTTTTCCCAGCTTACCATTACCCCTCACAGTATCCTCATGTCCATTTTCTAGTAGGTCTGCATCTTTATTCCCGTGTTGCCCCTGGGTATTTCTGATCTTTTTATTTGTTTTCCTTTCTTTTTTAGCTTCCATACGTATGTGTTAGCATAAGGTATTTGTTTTTCCCTTTCTGACTTACTTCACTCTGTATGAGAGTCTCTAGGTCCATCCACATCACTACAAATAACTCAGATTCGTTGCCTTTTATGGCTAATATTCCATTGTACATATGTGCCACATCTTCTTTATCCATACATCTGTTGATGGACACTTAGGTTGCTTCCATGTCCTGGCTATTGTAAAAAGAGCTGCAATGAACATTTTGGTACATGACTCTTTTGAGTTACGGTTTTCTCAGGGGATATGCCCAACAGTGGATTGCTGAGTCGTATGGTAGTTCTATTTTTAGTTTTCTAAGGAATCTCCATACTGTTCTCCATAGTGGCTGTATCAATTTGCATTCCCACCAACAGTGCAAGAGGGTGTCCCTTTTCTCCACACCCTCTCCAGCATTCATTGTTTGTAGATTTTTTGATGATGGCCATTCTGACCGGTGTGAAATGATATCTCATTGTAGTTTTGAATTGCATTTCTCTAATGATTAATGATGTTGAGAATTCTTTCATGTGTTTGTTGGCAATCTGTATATCTTCTTTGGAGAAATGTCTATTTAGGTCTTCTGCCCATTTTTGGATTGGGTTGTTTGTTTTTTTGATGTTGAGCTCCATGACTTGCTTGTAGTTTTGGAGACTAATCCTTTGTCAGCAGCTTCATTTGCAAATATTTTCTCTCATTCTGAGGGTTGTCTTTTCGTGTTGTTTATGGTTTCCTTTGCTTTGCAAAAGGTTTGAAGTTTCATTAGGTCCCATTTGTTTATTTTTGTTTTCATTTCCATTTCTCTAGGACGTGGGTCAAAAAGGATCTTTTTGTGATTTATGCCACAGAGTGTTCTGCCTATGTTTTCCTCTAAGAGTTTGACGTGTCTGGCCTTACATTTAGGTCTTTAATCCCGTTTGAGTTTATTTTTGTGTATGGTGTTAGGGAGTGTTCTAATTTCATTCTTGTACATGTAGCTGTCCAGTTTTTCCAGCACCACTTAATGAACAGGCTGTCTTTTCTCCACTGTATATTCTTGCCTCCTTTATCAAAGATAATGTGACCCTATGTGCATGGGTTTATCTCTGGGCTTTCTAGCCTGTTCCATTGATCTATATTTCTATCTTCTGCCAGTACCATACTGTCTTGATTACTGTACTTTTGTAGTATAGTCTGAAGTCAGGGAGCCTGATTCCTCCAGCACCATTTTTCTTTCTCAATATTGCTTTGGCTATTCAGGGTCTTTTGTGTTTCCATAAAATTGTGAACATTTGGTTCTAGTTCTGTGAAAAATGCCAGTGGTAGTTTGATAGGGATTGCATTGAATCTATAGATTGCTTTGGGTAGTAGAGTCATTTTCACAATGTTGATTCTTCCAATCCAAGAACACAGCATATCTCTCCAACTGTTTGTATCATCTTTAATTTCTTTCATCAGTGTCTTATAGTTTTCTGTATACAGGTCTTTTATCTCCTTAGGTAGGTTTATTCCTAGATATTTTATTCTTTATATTGCAATGGTAAAAGGGAGTGTTTTCTTGATTTCACTTTCAGATTTTTCATCATTAGTGTATAGGAATGCAAGAGATTTCTGTTCATTAATTTTAAATCCTGCTACTTTACCAAATTCATTGATTAGCTCTAGTAGTTTTCTGGTAGGATCTTTAGGATTCTCTATGTATAGTGTCATGTCATCTGCAAACAGTGACAGCTTTACTTCTTCTTTTCCAATTTGGATTCCATTTATTTCTTTTTCTTCTCTGATTGCTGTGGCTAAAAATTCCAAAACTATGTTGAATAATACTGGTGAGAGAGGGCAACCTTGTCTTGTTCCTGTTCTTAGTGGAAATTGTTTCAGATTTTCACCATTGAAGATGATGTTGCTTGTGGGTTTGTCACCTATGGCCTTCATTATGTTGTTGAAAGTTCCCTCTATGCCTACTTTCTGGAAGGTTTTTATCATAAATAGGTGTTGAATTTTGTCGAAAGCTTTCTCTGTATCTATTGAGATGATCATATGGTTTTTCTCCTTCAATTTGTTGATATGGTGTATCACGTTCTTTGATTTGCGTATATTGAAAAATCCTTGCATTTCTGGGATAAACCCCACTTGATCATGGTGAATGACCCTTTTAATGTGTTGCTGGATTCTGTTTCCTAGTATTTTGTTCAAGATTTTAGCATCTATGTTCATCAGTGATATTGGCCTGTAGTTTTCTTTTTTTGTGACATCTTTGTCTGGTTTTGGTATCAGAGTGATGGTGGCCTCATAGAATGAGTTTGAGGGTGTTCCTCCCTCTGCTAGATTTTGGAAGAGTTTGAGAAGAATAGGTGTTAACTCATCTCTAAATGTTTGATAGAATTCACCTGTGAAGCCAACTGGTCCTGGACTTCTGTTTGTTGGAAGATTTTTTTTTTTTTTTTTTTTTTTTTGCGGTACGTGGGCCTCTCACCGTTGTGGCCTCTCCCGTTGCGGAGCACAGGCTCCAGATGCGCAGGCTCAGCGGCCATGGCTCCCGGGCCCAGCTGCTCCGCGACATGTGGGATCTTCCCGGACCGGGGCACAAACCCGTGTCCCCTGCATCGGCAGGCGGACTCCCAACCACTGCGCCACCAGGGAAGCCCTGTTGGAAGATTTTTAATTACAGTTTCAATTTCAGTTCTTGTGATTGGTCTGTTCATATTTTCTATTTCTTCCTGGTTCACTTTCAGAAGGTTGTGCATTTCTAAGAATTTGTCCGTTTCTTCCAGGTTGTCCATTTTATTGGCATATAGTTGTTTGTAGTAATCTCTCATGATCCTTTCTATTTCTGCAGTGTCAGTTGTTACTTCTCCTTTTACATTTCTAATTCTGTTGATTTGAGTCTTCTCCCTTTTTTTCTTGATGAGTCTGGCTAATGGTTTATCAATTTTGTTTATCTTCTCAAAGAACCAGCATTTAATTTTATTGATCTCTGCTATCATTTCCTTCATTCTTTTTCATTTATTTCTGATCTGATCTTCATGATTTCTTTCCTTCTGCTAACTTTGGGGTTTTTTTGTTTCTTCTTTCTCTAATTGTTTTAGGTTTAAGGTTTGGTTTTTTATTTGAGATGTTTCCTGTTTCTTAAGGTAGGCTTGTGTAGCTATAAACTTCCCTCTTAGAACTGCTTTTGCTGCATCCCATAGGTTTTGGGTTGTGTTTTCACTGTCATTTTTTTCTAGGTATTTTTTGATTTCCTCTTTGATTTCTTCAGTGAGCCCTTGGTTATTAAGTAGTGTATTGTTTAGCCTCCATGTGTTTGTATTTCTTACATATTTTTTCCTGTCATTGATATCTAGTCTCATAATGTTGTGGTCAGAAAAGGTACTTGATACAATTTCAAGTTTCTTAAATTTACCAAGGCTTGATTTGTGAACCAAGATATGATCTATCCTGAAGAATGTTCCATGAGCACTTGAGAAGAATGTGTATTCTGTGTTTTTGGATGGAATGTGCTATAAATATCAATTAAGTGCATCAGGTTTAATGTATCACTTAACACTTGGGTTTCCTTATTTATTTTCATTTTGGATTATCTGTCCATTGGTGAAAGTGGGGTGTTAAAGTCCCCTACTATGATTGTGTTACTGTTGATTTCCCCTTTTATGGCTATTAGTATTTGCCTTATGTATTGAGGTGCTCCTATACTGGGTGCATAAATATTTACAATTGTTATATCTTAGTCTTGGATTGATCATTATGTAGTGTCCTTCTTTGTCTCTTGTAATAATTTTTGTTTTAAAGTCTTTTCTGTCTCATATGATAATTGCTACTCTAGCTTTCTTTTGATTTCCATTTGCATGGAATATCTTTATCCATCCCCTCTCTTTCAGTCTGTATGTGTCCCTAGGTCTGAAGTGGGTCTCTTACAGACAGCATATATACGGCTTTGTTTCTGTATCCATTGAGCCAGTCTATGTCTTTTGGTTGGAGCATTTAATCCATTTACATTTAACGTAATTATCGATATGTATGTTGCTATTGCCATTTTCTTAATTGTTTTGGGTTTGTTATTGTAGGTCTTTTCATTCTCTTGTTTTTCCTGCCTAGAGAAGTACCTTTAGCATTTGTTGTAAAGCTGGTTTAGTGGTGCTGAATTCTCTTAGCTTTTGCTTGTCTGTAAAGCTTTTAATTTCTCCATCAAATCTGAATGAGATCCTTCCTGGATAGAGTAATCTTGGTTGTAGGTTCTTCTCTTTCACCAGTTTAAATATGTCCTGCCACACCCTTCTGGCTTGCAGAGTTTCTGTTGAACATTCAGCTGTTAACCTTATGGGGATTCCCTTACATGTTACTTGTTTTTCCCTTGCTTATTTTAATATTTGTTCTTTGTATTTAATTTTTGATAGTTTGATTAATATGTGTATTGGCATATTTCTCCTTGGATTTATCCTGTGTGGGACTCTCTGTGCTTTGTGGACTTTATTAGTTATTTCCTTTCCCATATTAGGGAAGTTTTCAACTATAATCTCTTCAAATATTTTCTCAGTCCCTTTCTTTTTCTCTTCTTCTTCTGGGACCCCTTTAATTAGAATGTTGGTGCATTTAATGTTGTCCCAGAGGTTTCTGAGGCTGTCCTCAATTCTTTTCATTCTTTTTTCTGTATTCTGCTCTGCAGTCATTATTTCCACTATTTTATCTTCCGGGTCACTTATCGTTCCTCCTCAGTTATTCTACTACTGATCCATTCTAGAGAATTTTTAATTTCATTTATTGTGTTGCTCATCTCTGTTTGTTTGCTCTTTAGTTCTTCTAGGTCCTTGTTAAACGTTCCTTGTATTTTCTCCATTCTATTTCCAAGGTTTTGGATCATCTTTACTATCATTATTCTGAATTCTTTTTTATGTAGACTACCTGTCTCTTCTTCATTTGTTAGGTCTGGTGGGTTTTTTCCTTGCTCCTTCATCTGCTGTGTTTTCTGTGTTCTCATTTTGCTTATCTTACTGTGTTTGGGGTCTCCTTTTTGCAGGTTCGTAGTTTCCATTGTTCTTGGTGTCTGTCCCCAGCGGTTAAGGTTGGATCAGTGGGTTGTGTAGGCTTCCTGGTTGAGGGGACTAGTGCCTGTGTTCTGGTGGATGAGGCTGGATCTTGTCTTTCTGGTAATCAGGTCCACGTCTGGTGGTGTGCTTTGGGGTGTCTGTGGCCTTATGATTTTAGGCAGCCTTTGTGCTAATGGCTGGTGTTGTGTTTCTGTCTTGCTAGTTGTTTGGCATAGGGTGTCCTGCACTGTAGCTTGTTGCTCATTGAGTGGAGCTGGGTCTTGGCATTGAGATGGAGATCTCTGGGAGATTTTCACCATTTGATATTACATGGAGATGGTAGGTCTCTTGTGGAGCAGTGTCCTGAACTTATCTCTCACACCTCAGTGGCACAGCCCCATCGCCTGGCTGGAGCACCAAGAGCCTGTCCTCCACACGGTTCAGAATAAAAGGGAGAAAAAAAAGAAAGGAAGGAAGAAGAAGATAAAATAAAATAAAATAAACTACAATAAAATAATGTTATTAAAATAGAAAATAATTAAGAAAAAATAATTTTTTAATAAAAAAAGGGACAGACAGAACCCTAGGACAAATGGTAAAAGCAAAATTCTACAGACAAAAATCACACAAAGAAGCATACTCATACACACTCACAAAAAGAGAAAAAGGGAATACACATATATATATCGTTGCTCCCGAAGTCCACCTCCTCAATTTGGGATGATTCGTTGTCTCTCCAGGTATTCCACAGATGCAGGGTACATTAAGTTTATTGTGGAGATTTAATCCACTGCTCTTGAGGCTGTTGGGAGAAATTTCCCTTCTCTTCTTTGTTCCCACAGCTCCCTGGGTTCAGCTTTGGATTTGGGCCTGCCTCTGCATGTAGGTCACCTGAGGGTGTCTGTTCTTCGCTCAGACAGGACGGGCTTAAAGGAGCAGCTCATTCGGGAGCTCTGGCTCACTCAGGCCATGGGGAGGGAAGGGTACGGATGCGGTGTGAGCCTGTAGCAGCAGAGGCCAGCGTGACATTGCACCAGCCTGAGGCGGGCTGTGCATTCTCCCGGGGAAGTTGTCCCTGGATCACGGCAACATGGCATTGGCAGGCTGCACAGGCTCGCGGGAAGGAGGTGTGGATAGTGACCTGTGCTTGCACACACGCTTCTTGGTGGCTTCAGCAGCAGCCTTAGTGTCTCATGCCCCTCTCTGGGGTCAGCTCTGATAGCCGCGGCTCAAGCCCGTCTCCCAAGCTCCTTTAAGTGACGCTCTTAAACCCCTCTCATTGTGCACCAAGAAACAAAGAGGCAAGGGATAGTCTCTTGTCTGTTCGGCAGCTCCAGACTTTTTCCTGGACTCCCTCCCGGCTAGCTGTGGCGCACTAGCCCCTTCCGGCTGTGTTCACGCAGCCAGCCCCAGTCCTCTCCCTGGAATCCGACTGAAGCCCAACCCTCAACTCCCAACCCCCACCCATCCTGGCGGGTGAGCAGAGCAGCCTCTTGGGCTGGTGAGTGCTGGTAGGCACTGATCCTCCTTGCGGGAATCTCTCCACCTTGCCCTCCGCACCCCTGTTGCTGTGCTTTCCTCTGTGGCTCTGAAGTTCCCCCCTCCGCCACCTGCATTTTCTGCCCGTGAAGGGGCTTCCTAGTATGTGGAAACCTTTCCTCCTTCACAGCTCCCTCCCACTGGTGCAGGTCCCGTACCTATTCTTTGTCTCTGTTTTTTCTTTTTTCTTTTACCCTACCCAGGTACGTGGGGAGTTTCTTGCCTTTTGGGAGGTCTGAGGTCTTCTGTCAGCCTTCAGTAGGTGTTCTGTAGGAGTTGTTCCACATGTATATGTATTTCTGATGTATTTGTGGGGAGGAAGGTGATCTCCGCATCTTACTCTTCCGCCATCTTGAAGCTCCTCTCAGCTGCCATTTTTTTTTTATTATTTTGGTCTCTTTAATATAGTCTCAACTTGCCATAAAATGGGAAAAAATGTAGCATTTTCCCTCAGCTTTTGAGTCCTTTGACATACACTCCAAAAGTGTTAGTCATCCTACTTCCACCCCCCACTCCCACTGCCACTGCCATGCTGTAACAATCCAAGAAGTACTACAATGTACCTTTTGGGAAAAATGACTCTTTCCAATAGTTTTGGATCATAAGAATGTACACTTTTATCCCCTGATGATTTCCCTCTTCAATTTCCCAGCAAAGAGTGTTTCCTAATGCCTAGACTGTTGGCAGTATTTCCACCAAGAAAAGCTGCTTCCCAGTCCTGCAGCATTCTCAAGCAGATAGTAATGCTGGAAATCCCAACAACTCTGCCAGCAAGGGTGACAGAGAGTCAGGCTACCTGCGCAGTGATTTCTGCTGCAATAAGGTTTCTGTGAGAGAGGTTACCCTGCAAGAACCCATGCACTGGACCTGTCTATGTCACAGGAGATAAATGAAAGGAAAGTATGAGTGTTTGGGAGAGGATGGAAGAGGACAAACAGCACATGAACAAAGGGCATTTAGCTGTTTCAAGAATGGAGAGAAAAATGAAGGGCAACAAACTCTGTAACTCTCTGGCCTACCCCCAGAGAATGTGATGATGGTTTTGCAGGGAAGAATTTGATGTATTAGACATATTCCATCAGAAGAGTCACAACAGATCTGATCCATCTATCACAGAATCCTCAGGCTAGGGTGTATATCTTCCCTTCCACTGCTTTCCAGCCAGAGAGTACTAGAAAAGATGGTTTGTCTGCGTGGGTTTGGGTTTAGAGTTCAGGAATATTCAATCATGCCACAGGAGATTCCCTTGACTCATCCTTCTGATGACCCCTGAGATGGGCTGGGCCTCCAGTAGGAACTTGGAAGGGGGTGGCTCCAGGCTGCTTATCCCTACTGACCCTTTAGGTAATACACCCACACCCTGGAGCCAAAGCTCCCATTAGTCTGGCCTTACCTGGCATAGCTACCCCTGTTATTCTTGGCCAAGATGGAAATTACAGCAAACTGCTTCATGCTTTTCAGCAGGCTCAGCAGTGAGGAAAGCTGAAGCCTCATGGCAGACAGGTGCAGAGAAACTGAAGGTAGAGAATTCCATTCAGTGCCTTCATGGCACAAATACAGTCAATTTTGGGGTTAGAAGTGAGGAATGAGGTGTGGCAACTAGGAAAAAAAGATCAAAGATCAGCTTCTAAAAAATCCTTTTCACTAAATGAAAACAAACACAGAAATACAGAGAACAGAGTAGTGGCTACAAGAGGGAAAGGGGCAGCGGGGAGGGTGAAATGAGTAAAGGGGGCCAACTGTATTGTGATGGATGGAAAGTAAATCTTTGGAGGTGAATACACTGTAGTGTATATAGAAGTAGATATAGTGTAGTGTATACAGAAGTATACAATATAATGTTTTATACATGAAACTTATATAATTTTATAAACCAATGTTACCTCAATAAAAAATAAATTAAAAACCTTTTCACTCTGACATGTTTCCATGTTAGAGAGATAGCCCCCAAAAAACTGCTTTATATTTTAGAGGTAAATTTTTGTCCTAGAGGTATATATATCCAACCCTACCTGTGTCTCCAAAACAAGAGAGTACAAAGATAGGTTTGGGAAGACATGACTTTGCAACAGCACAGGTTTTGTACACTCAGGCCCAGTAAGTTGATTCTGAGCTCAGGATGAGTTAGCAATCTGTCAAAAATCTAATGTAGGGCTTCCCTGGTGGCACAGTGGTTAAGAATCCACCTGCCACATATACACAATGGAATATTACTCAGCCATAAAAAGAAATGAAACTGAGTTATTTTTAGTGAGGTGGATGGACCTAGAGTCTCTCATACAGAGTGAAGTAAGTCAGGAAGAGAAAAACAAATACCATATGCTAACACACATGTATGGAATCTAAAAAAAAATGGTTCTGATGAACCTAGGGCAGGACAGGAATTAAAACACAGACATAGAGAATGGACTTGAGGACACGGGAAGGGGGAAGGGTAAGATGGGACGAAGTGAGAGAGTGGCATGGACATATACACACTACCAAACGTAAAATAGATAGCTAGTGGGAAGCATCCACATAGCACAGGGAGATCAGTTCAGTGCTTTGTGACCACCTAAAGGGGTGGGATAGGGAGGGTAGGAGGGAGACTTAAGAGGGAGGGGATATGGGGATATATGTATATGTATAGCTGATTCACTTTTTTATACAGCAGAAACTAACACAACACTGTAAAGCAATTATACTCCAATAAATATGTTAAAAAAAAAAAAAAAGAATCCACCTGCCAATGCAGGGGACAAGAATTCGGGCCCTGATCTGGGAAAATCCCACATGCCGGGAAGCAACTAAGCCCGTGTGCCACAATTACTGACCCTGTGCTCTAGAGTCCACAACTACTGATCTCACATGCCAAAACTACTGAAGCCCGCGTGCCTAGAGCCCGGGCTCCATAGAGAATCCACCACAATGAGAAACTCACACACCACAATGAAGTGTAGCCCCCACTCACCTCAACTAGAGAAAGCCTGCACACAGCAACGAAGACCCAACACAACCATAAATAAGTAAATAAATAAATTTAAATCAACTATACTTCAATAAAAATTTTTAAAAATTCAAATGTAAAGTTAGGTTGTATCAATAGGACCATAATGCTCAGAATTAGAGAAGTGAAAGTTTCACTTTATTCTGGGTTTGTAAGACCACTTGAGATATTATTTTTCCTGCTGGCTACCATAGTTTATAACTGATATTGGCAAACTGGATCAGGTCACAAAACAGTAGTCAGGATGGTGAATGAGGAGGAACCTGAAAACAATTGAATGTGAGGAACAGTAAAATGAACTAGAGATGTTTATCATGAAGAATAGATTTATATATATATATATATATAATAAATTTATATATATAGATAATAGATTTATATATATATATATATAATAGGGCTATAATAGGAGACTGAAATTAGACTTTCCTATATAATACAAATAAAAGTAGGACTACTGGATGGAAGCTGCCGGCAAATGCAGCTTTTCTAACAAATCTGGGAATATGCCAGAACTCAAAGAGATAGCTCCTAAAATCAGTTCTAAAGTGACTGGAGTGATTGCTTACCAATAGCAGGTAGAAGCAACAGTGAGCTGGCAAAGAGGGACCATCAGAGGACACAGACTGATGGGGAAAGCTGTGAATTTCATTGAAGTGAGGATAAAAGTAAACTCAAAAAGAACAAAAAATGCAACAGTGGGAAAGCAAAAAAATAAGAACAAAGCAAGGTGGAGTCCCAGACAGTACCAGTGGAAACCAAACAACCAGGAGAAATGCACATAGTAGTTTCAGATAAAGTCCAATTAGGAGAACCAACACAGAAACAGTAGCCATGGCCAGAAACATTAGTGACAGTTGAATTCTACCTAGTAAGTTATGTCATAGCTCCTTCAGAAATAGAAAATTTTTAAGAGGGTGACTCAAAAGGACAACTGACTATAAGGGTCACTGCCCCCAAGTGACTGAGGAATCTTAAAGCTAAAAGACAACTTAGAGAGCATATAGTCCATCCTCTGTTTCAGTTCTATCCTTGAAACTATTTTCTGCAGTGTTGAGTACAATTTTCCATAACATGCTAGTTTCAAACTGACAACCAGGAAAAGCACACAAACTTCACACTTGAGGAACACCATTTACAACAAGACAACTAGGTAGCCTTTCTCACTAGGGCAGCTGTCTTTTACAATATTGCAATGTACTTCATCTGAACACTATTTTCATGCCTGTATTTTCATACAGGTCAAAACCCAAGGACTTCCCTCATCCTGCCTCTTTCCACAACTTTCTCCACTTTATACAATTACCTTACATACACAGCAGTGTAGGCCGACATCCAATTATTCCTTCAACAGCCCAAGGACTTATATAAATGACCAAATGGAAATAGTACTCCTCAAGGAATCCTACTACCCTAGAAATAACATGCAGCTGCTCAGCCAGTTCCTGTTCATCGTGTTGTAAATTCCATAGCCTTTTAGTTAGAGCTATCAAATATTCTCAAGATCTGTATCATCTTCCACTGATCCTCAGCTAAAGTTAGCCCTACATCCTAGTCACTGTCAAAAAATGTCCTTTTTAATACAAGTGAAAATAAAAAGGAGATATACACATAGGACGTCCTATATGGGCAAAATTGTGTAAATTCATATCTCTCTCCCTTTCTCCCACTAAGTACAATTACATGTGACAAACAAAGAAGAACTCTGAAAGGTAGAACTGGTTAGGGAGCCCCCAGGATTGCAGGAAAAACACAGCAGCAGGGTGCCTTACATCATGCCATTCAATGGAAGAAAGTAACCCATGCCTGGAATTTCCCAACCTCCAACTTGACAACAGAACGTGGTGCAAGTAGGCTCATTTCTCCCCCAGCTCACCTGAAGTGCTGCCTACAACAGCAGGGCAGCCTATCATCACAGGAAAGGGGGATGTTGATCTACCCACTGACAATAAGTAGCCAGAGAAGTGCTCTCCTTCCCTGTAGGCCTGAAACTCCCCTCCCCCACCAAAAGTTACTCAGTGGCTGGTTAGCACTGACAAAGAGATCGCACCACAACAACCATCAACAGCTGGGTATGAAGTACAGTTTATTCTCACAGGCTAGAGACTCCATTCCCCCACTTAGAAGGACCAGATGACTTCTCATGGGGAAACTCCTGCTGCCTCTCCAATTAGTATCACCTGAGACCAGTGGGAGCCCCAGAGCACAAGATAAACCAAACAGATGAGAATAGCACTGGAAAGGTTCTGAAAATTACACATTCATTGAAACTACAGCTCACAAAACCTTCATGTTAAATCTAAACAGGGTGAGTACCTACTAAAATAAAAAATTTAAATAGGACTCAGAATCTGCTAATGCAATAGAAAAATATATCCAGGAAACAATCAAAAATCACCTATAATAACAAGAACAATGAAAATCACAACCTGGATGAAAAAAGACAATCAATTGATGACATCATCAAAATGAAACATACTGTTCATTATTGGAATTATCTGATGAAAATTTTAAAGCAGCAAGGATTTTAAATCAAAAAAGGATTCGGTAAGCATTACAAATTCTTAGAAAACCTCAGCAAAGAAAGAAGTTATAATAAAAACCAAATGGAGGAGACCTTCAAAATGGCAGAGGAGTAAGACATGGAGATGACCTTCCCCACAAATACATCAGAAATACATCTACGTGTGGAACAGCTCCTACAGAACACCTACTGAATGCTGGCAGAAGACCTCACACCTCCCAAAATGCAAGAAACTCCCCACCTACCTGGGTAGGACAAAAGAAAAAACAGAGACAAAAGAAGAAGGATGGGACTTGCACCTCTGGGAGGGAGCTGGGAAGGAGGAAAAGTTTCCACACACTAGGAAGCCGCTTCACTGGTGGAGAAGGGGGTGGGCGGGCGGGAAGCTTTGGAGCCATGGAGGAGAGAACAGCAACAGGGGCGCGGAGGGCAAAGCAGAGAGATTCCCACACAGAGGATCAGTGCTGACCAGCACTCACCAGCCTGAGAGGCTTGTCTGCTCACCAGCCAGGGCGGGTGGGGGCTGGGAGCTGAGGTTTAGGCTTCGGAGGTCAGATCCCAGGGACAGGAATGGGGTTGGCTGCGTGAACACAGCCTGAAGGGGGCTAGTGCACCACAGCTAGCTAGGAGGGAGTCCGGGAAAATGTCTGGAACTGCCTAAGAGTCAAGAGACCATTGTTTCAGGGTCCACGAGGAGAGGGAATTCAGAGCACTGCCTAAACAAGCTCCAGAGATGGGCTCGAGCTGCGGCTATCAGAGCGAACACCAGGGATGGGCATGAAATGCTAAGGCTGCTGCTGCAGCCACCAAGAAGCCTGTGTGCAAGCACAGGTCACTATCCACACCTCCCGTCCTGGGAATCTGTGCAGCCTGCCACTGCCAGGGTCCCGTGATCCAGAGGACAACTTCTCTGGGAGAATACACAGTGCACCTCAAGCTGTTGCAACATCACGCTGGCCTCTGCCACTGCAAGCTCGCCCCACATTCCTTACCCCTCCTTCCCCCCAGCCTGAGTGAGCCAGAGCCCCCTAATCAGCTGCTACTTTAACCCCGTCCTGTCTGAGTGAAGAACAGATGCCCTCAGGTGACCTACATGCAGAGGCGGGGCCAAATCCAAAGCTGAAGCCCAGGAGCTCTGCGAACAAAGAAGAGAAAGGGAAATTTCTCCCAGCAGCCTCAGGAGCCGTGGATTAAATCTCCACAATCAACTTGATATACCCTGCATCTGTGGAATACCTGAATAGACAAGGAATCATCCTAAAATTGAAGCAGTGGACTTTGAGAGCAACTGTAAACTTGGGGTTTGTTTTCTGCATCTAATTTGTTTCTGGTTTTATGATATCATAGTTTAGTAGTTAGAGTTTATTATCATTGGTAGATTTGTTTATTGATTTAGTTGTTCTCTTCCTTTTTTCTTATATATAGATATATATATTCTTTTCCTTTTTCTCTTTTTGTGAGTGTGTACATGTATGCTTCTTTGTGTGATGCTGTTCATATAGCATTGCTTTTACCATTTGTCCTAGGGTACTGTCTGCTCTTTTTTTTTTAGTATACTTTTTAGCACTTGTTATCATTGGTGGATTTGTTTTTAGGTTGGCTGCTCTCTTCCTTCTTTCTTTCCTTTTTCCTTTATAAATTACATTTTAATTTTTTATTTTCAATAATTTTTTACTTTAATAACTATTTTATTTTACTCTCTTTTTTCTTTCTATTTTTTCTCCCTTTTTTTCTGAGCTGTGTGGCTGACAGGGTCTTGGTGCTCTGGCCAGGTGTCAGGCCTGAGCCTCTGAGATGGGAGAGCCAAGTTCAGGACACTGGGCCACCAGAGACCTCCCAGCCCCACATAATATCAATCAGCGAGAGCTCTCACAGAGACTTCCATCTCAAGCTAAGACCCACCTCCACTCAATGACCAGCAAGCTACAGTGCTGGACACCCCATTATAAACAACTAGGAAGACAGAAACACAACTCCACCCATCAGCAGACAGGATGCCTAAAATCATAATAAGGTCACACACCCCCCAAAACACACCATCAGATGCAGTCCTGCTCACCAGAAAGACAAGATTCAGCCTCATCCACCAGAACACAGGCACCAGTCCCCTCCACCAGGAAACCTACACAACCCACTGAACCAACCTTACCCACTGTGGGTAGACACCAAAAACAATGGGAACTATGAACCTGGAGCCAGCAAAAAGGAGACCCCAAACACAGTGAGTTAAGCAAAATGAGAAGACAGAGAAACACACAGCATATGAAGAAGCAAGGTAAAAACCGACCAGACCAAACAAATGAAGAGGAAAAAGGCAGTCTACCTGAACAACAATTCAGAGTAATGATAGTAAAGATATCCAAAATCTTGGAAGTAGAAAATACAAGAAATGTTTAACAAGGACCTAGAAGAACTAAAGAGCAAACAAAAAATGATGAAAAACACAATAAATGAAATTAAAAATTCTCTAGAGGAATCAGTAGCAGAATAACTGAGGCAGAAGAATGGATAAGTGACATGGAAGATAAAATAGTGGAAATAACTACCACAGAGAAGAATAAGGAAAAAAGAATAAAAAGAATTGAGGACAGACTCAGAGACATCTGGGACAACATTAAATGCAAGAACATTCAAATTATAGGGGTTCCAGAAGAAGAAGAGAAAAAGAAAGGGACTGAGAAAATATTTGAAGTGATGACAGTTGGAAACTTCCCTAATATAGGAAGGGAATTAGTCAATCAAGTCCAGGAAGAACAGAGAGTCCCATAAAGGATAAAACCAAGGAGAAATGTGTCAAGACACATATTAATCAAACTATCAAAAATTAAATATAATTTTTATTAAATATATATAAAATTTTTTTAAACTTATATTTTTATTAAAAATTTAAAAAATTTTATAATTTAAAAATTTAAAATAATTTTATAATAATAATATAAATTTATTATAATTTTATAATACTAAATAATTTTATAATAATTTTATAATAATATAATTTTTATAATTTTTATAATTATAATTTTTATAATAATTTTATAATAATATAATTTTATAATTATAAAATTTTAAAATAATTTTATAAATTTTTATAAAATTTGTAAAAATTTTATTAAAAATATTTATTTATTTATTTATTTATTTAAAACATCTTTATTGGGGTATAATTGCTTTACAATGGTGTGTTAGTTTCTGCTTTATAACAAAGTGAATCAGTTATACATATATATATGTTCCCATATGTCTTCCCTCTTGCGTCTCCCTCCCTCTCACTCTCCCTATCCCACCCCTCCAGGCTGTCACAAAGCACCGAGCTAATATCCCTGTGCCTTGTGGCTGCTTCCCCCCAGCTATCTACCTTACTACGTTAGTGTGTATATGTCCATGACTCTCTGTCGCCCTGTCAAAGCTCACCCTTCCCCCTCCCCATATCCTCAAGTCCGTTCTCCAGTAGGTCTGCATCTTTATTCCTGTCTTACCCCTAGGTTCTTCATGACATTTGTTTTTCTTGAATTCCATATATATGTGTTAGCATATGGTATTTGTCTTTTTCTTTCTGACTTACTTCACTCTGTATGACAGACTCTAGGTCTATCCATCTCATTACAAATAGCTCAATTTCATTTCTTTTTAAGGCTGAGTAATATTCCATTGTGTATATGTGCCACATCTTCTTTATCCATTCATCCGATGATGGGCGCTTAGGTTGTTTCCATCTCTGGGCTATTGTAAATAGAGCTGCAATGAACATTTTGGTACATGACTCTTTTTGAATTTTGGTTTTCTCAGGGTATATGCCCAGTAGTGGGATTGCTGGGTCATATGGTAATTCTATTTGTAGTTTTTTAAGGAACCTCCATACTGTTCTCCATAGTGGCTGAACCAATTCACATTCCCACCAGCAGTGCAAGAGTGTTCCCTTTTCTCCACACCCTCTCCAGCATTTACTGTTTCTAGATTTTTTGATGATGGCCATTCTGACTGGTGTGAGATGATATCTCATTGTAGTTTTGATTTGCATTTCTCTAATGATTAATGATGTTGAGCATTCTTTCATGTGTTTGTTGTCAGTCTGTATATCTTCTTTGGAGAAATGTCTATTTAGGTCTTCTGCCCATTTTTGGATTGGGTTGTTTGTTTTTTTGTTATTGAGCTGCATGAGCTGCTTGTAAATTTTGGAGATTAATCCTTTGTCAGTTGCTTCATTTGCAAATATTTTCTCCCATTCTGAGGGTTGTCTTTTGGTCTTGATTATGGTTTCCTTTGCTGTGCAAAAGCTTTGAAGTTTCATTAGGTCCCATTTGTTTATTTTTGTTTTTATTTCCATTACTCTAGGAGGTGGGTCGGAAAGGATCTTGCTGTGATTTATGTCATAGAGTGTTCTGCCTATGTTTTCCTCTAAGAGTTTTATAGTTTCTGGCCTTACATTTAGGTCTTTAATCCATTTTGAGCTTATTTTTGTGTATGGTGTTAGGGAGTGATCTAATCTCATACTTCTACATGTACCTGTCCAGTTTTCCCAGCACCATTTATTGAAGAGGCTGTCCTTTTTCCACTGTACATTCCTGCCTCCTTTATCAAAGATAAGGTGTCCATATGTCCGTGGGTTTATCTCTGGGCTTTCTATCCTGTTCCATTGATGTATCTTTCTGTTTTTGTGCCAGTGCCGTACTGTCTTGATTACTGTAGCTTTGTAGTATAGTCTGAAGTAAGGGAGCCTGATTCCTCCAGCTCCTTTTTTCATTCTCAAGATTGCTTTGGCTATTCGGGGTCTTTTGTGTTTCCATACAAATTGCGAAATTTTTTGTTCTAGTTCTGTGAAAAATGCCAGTGGTAGTTTGATAGGGATTGCATTGAATCTGTAGATTGCTTTGGGTAGTAGAGTCATTTTCACAATGTTGATTCTTCCCATCCAAGAACATGGTATATCTCTCCATCTATTTGTATCATCTTTAATTTCTTTCATCAGTGTCTTATAATTTTCTGCATACAGGTCTTTCGTCTCCTTAGGTGGGTTTATTCCTAGATATTTTATTCTTTTTGTTGCAATGGTAAATGGGAGTGTTTTCTTGATTTCACTTTCAGATTTTTCATCATTAGTATATAGGAATGCCAGAGATTTCTGTGCATTAATTTTGTATCCTGCTACTTTACCAAATTCATTGCTTAGCTCTAGTAGTTTTCTGGTAGCATCTTTAGGATTCTCTATGTAGAGTATCATGTCATCTGCAAAGAGTGACAGCTTTACTTCTTCTTTTCCGATTTGTATTCCTTTTATTTCCTTTTCTTCTCTGATTGCTGTGGCTAAGACTTCCAAAACTATGTTGAATAAGAGTGGTGAGAGTGGGAAACCTTGTCTTGTTCCTGATCTTAGTGGAAATGCTTTCAGTTTTTCACCATTGAGGATGATGTTTGCTGTGGGCTTGTCATATATGGCCTTTATTATGTTGAGGAAAGTTCCCTCTATGCCTACTTTCTGGAGGGTTTTTTATCATAAATGGGTGTTGAATTTTGTTGAAAGCTTTCTCTGCATCGATTGAGATGATCATATGGTTTTTCTCCTGCAATTTGTTAGTATGCTTTATCACATTGATAGATTTGCGTATATTGAAGAATCCTTGCGTTCCTGGAATAAACCCCACTTGATCATGGTGTATGATCCTTTTAATGTGCTGCTGGATTCTGTTTGCTAGTATTCTGTTGAGGATTTTTGCATCTATGTTCATCAGTGATATTGGCCTGTAGTTTTCTTTCTTTGTGACATCCTTGTCTGGTTTTGGTATCAAGGTGATGGTGGCCTCGTAGAAGGAATTTGGGAGTGTTCCTCCCTCTGCTATATTTTGGAAGAGTTTGAGAAGGATAGGTGTTAGCTCCTCTAAACGTTTGATAGAATTCACCTGTGAATCCATCTGGTCCTGGGCTTTTGTTTGTTGGAAGATTTTTAATCAGTTTCAATTTCAGTGCTTGTTATTGGTCTGTTCATATTTTCTATTTCTACCTGATTCAGTCTTGGCAGGTTGTGCATTTTTAAGAATTTGTCCATTTCTTTCAGATTGTCCATTTTATTGGCATAGAGTTGCTTGTAGTAATCTCTCATGATTTTTTTTATTTCTGCAGTGTCAGTTGTTACTTCTCCTTTTTCATTTCTAATTCTATTGATTTGAGTCTTCTCCCTTTTTTTCTTGATGAGTCTGGCGAGTGGTTTACCTATTTTGTTTATCTTCTCAAAGAACCAGCTTTTAGTTTTATTGATCTTTGCTATCATTTCCTTCATTTCTTTTTCATTTATTTCTGATCTGATTTCTATGATTTCTTTCCTTCTGCTAGCTTTGGGGTATTTTTGCTCTTCTTTCTCTAATTGCTTGAGGTGCAAGGTTAGGTTGTTTATTCGAGATGTTTCCTGCTTCTTAAGGTGGGCTTGTATTGCTATAAACTTCCCCCTTAGAACTGCTTTTGCTGCATCCCATAGGTTTAGGGCCGTTGTGTCTCCATTGTCATTTGTTTCTAGGTATTTTTTTTTTCCTCTTTGATTTCTTCAGTGATCACTTCATTATTAAGTACTGTATTGTTTAGCCTCCATGTGTTTGTATTTTTTACAGATCTTTGCCTGTAATTGATATCTAGTCTCATGGCATTGTGGTCAGAAAAGATAATTGATACAATTTCAGTTTTCTTAAATTTACCAAGGCTTGATTTGTGACCCAAGATATGATCTATCCTGGAGAATGTTCCATGAGCACTTGAGAAAAATGTGTATTCTGTTGTTTTTGGATGGAGTGTCCTATAAATATCAATTAAGTCCATCTTGTTTAATGTATCATTTAAAGCTTGTGTTTCCTTATTTATTTTCATTTTGGATGATCTGTCCATGGGTGAAAGTGGGGTGTTAAAGTCCCCTACTATGAATGTGTTACTGTCGATCTCCCCTTTTATGGCTGTTAGTATATGCCTTATGTATTGAGGTGCTCCTATGTTGGGTGCATAAATATTTACTATTGTTATATCTTCTTCTTGGATCGATCCCTTGATCATTATGTAGTGTCCTTCTTTGTCTCTTTTAATAGTCCTTATTTTAAAGTCTATTTTGTCTGATATGAGAATTGGTACTCCAGCTTTCTTTTGGTTTCCATTTGCATGGAATATCTTTTTCCATCCCCTTACTTTCAGTCTGTATGTGTCTCTAGGTCTGAAGTGGGTCTCTTGTAGACAGCATATATAAGGGTCTTGTTTTTGTATCCATTCAGCCAATCTGTGTCTTTTGGTGGGAGCATTTAGTCCATTTACATTTAAGGTAATTATCGATATGTATGTTCCTATTCCCATTTTCTATATTGTTTTGGGTTCATTATTACAGGTCTTTTCCTTCTCTTGTGTTTCTTGTCTAGAGAAGTTCCTTTAGCATTTGTTGTAAAGCTGGTTTGGTGGTGCTGAACTCTCTCAGCTTTTGCTTGTCTGTAAAGGTTTTAATTTCTCCATCAAATGTGAATGAGATCCTTGCTGGGTAGAGTAGTCTTGGTTGCAGGTTTTTCTCCTTCATCACTTTCAGTATGTCCTGCCACTCCCTTCTGGCTTGTTGGGTTTCTGCTGAGAGATCAGCTGTTAACCTTATGGGGATTCCCTTGTGTGTTATTTGTTGTTTTTCCCTTGCTGCTTTTAATATGCTTTCTTTGTATTTAATTTTTGACAGTTTGATTAATATGTGTCTTGGCGTATTTCTCCTTGTTTTCATCCTGTATGGGACTCTCTGTGCTTCCTGGACTTGATTAACTATTTCCTTTCCCATATTAGGGAAGTTTTCAACTATAATCTCTTCAAATATTTTCTCAGTCCCTTTCTTTTACTCTTCTTCTTCTGGAACCCCTATAATTCGAATGTTGGTGCGTTTAATGTTGTCCCAGAGGTCTCTGAGACTGTCCTCAGTTCTTTTCATTCTTTTTTCTTTATTCTGCTCTGCAGTAGTTATTTCCACTATTTTATCTTCCAGGTCACTTATCCGTTCTTCTGCCTTAGTTATTCTGCTATTGATCCCATCTAGGGAACTTTTAATTTCATTTATTGCGTTGTTTATCATTGCTTGTTTCATCTTTATTTCTTCTAGGTCCTTGTTAACTGTTTCTTGCATTTTGTCCATTCTACTTCCAAGATTTCGGATCATCCTTACTATCATTATTCTGAATTCTTTTTCAGGTAGATTGCCTATTTCCTCTTCATTTGTTAGGTCTGGTGGGTTTTTATCTTGCTCCTTCATCTGCTGTGTGTTTTTCTGTCTTCTCATTTTGCTTATCTTACTGTGTTTGGGGTCTCCTTATTGCAGGCTGCACGTTCGTAGTTCCTGTTGTTTTTGATGTCTGTCTCCAGTGGCTAAGGTTGTTTCAGTGGGTTGTGTAGGCTTCCTGGTGGAGGGGACTAGTGCCTGTGTTGTGCTGGATGAGGCTGGATCTTGTCTCTCTAGTGGGCAGATTCATGTCTGGTGGTGTGTTTTGGGGTGTCTGTGGCCTTATGATTTTAGGCAGCCTCTCTGCTAATGGGTGCTGCTGTGTTCCTGTTTTGCTAGTTGTTTGGCATAGGTTGTCCAGCACTGTGGCTTGCTGGTCGTTGAGTGAAGCTGGGTGCTGGTGTTAAGATGGAGGTCTCTGGGAGATTTCCACCGTTTAATATTATGTGGAGCTGGGACGTCTCTTGTTGACCAGTTTCCTGAAGTTGGCTCTCCTACCTCAGAGGCAGAGCCCTGACTCCTGAGCTGGAGCACCAAGAGCCTTTCATCCACACGGCTCAGAATAAAAGGGAAAAAAAGTAGAGAGAATTAGTAGAAGTATGAGGAGAGAAAGAAAGAAAGGAGGAAAGGAAGGAAGGAAGAAAGAAGCAAAGAAAGAAAGAAAGGAGGGAGGGAGGGAGGGAGGGAGGAAGGAAGGAAGGAAGGAAGGAGGGGAAGAAGGAAAAAAGACAGAAAGAAAGAAGAAACAGTAAAAATAAAATAAAGTATAATATAGTTATTGAATTAAAAATATTTAGAAAAAAAAAGGGACGGATAGAACCTTAGGACAAATGTTGGAAGCAAAGCTATACAGAGAAAATCTTACACAGAAGCATACACATACACGTTCACAAAAAGTGGTAAAGGGGGAAAAATCATAAATCTTGCTCTCAGAGACCACCTCCTCAATTTGGGGTGATTCGTTGTCTAAAGGAGGGAAGGAAGGAAGGAAAGAAATAAAGAAAGAATGAAGGTAAAGTATAATAAGATTATTACAATTAAAATTAATTATTAAGAAAAAAAATTTTTTTTAAAAACCATGGACGGATAGAGCCCTAGGACAAATGGTGGAAGCAAGAGTATACAGACAAGATCTCACACAGAAGCATACACGTACACATTCATAAAAAGAGGAAAAGGGAAAAAAATCATAGATCTCGCTCCTAAATTCCACCTCTTCAATTTGGGATCATTCCTTGTCTATTCAGGTATTCCACAGATGCAGGGTATATCAAGTTGATTGTGGAGCTTTAATCCGCTGCTTCTGAGGCTGCTGGGAGAGATTTCTCTTTCTTTTCTTTGTTCTCACAGCTCACAGGAGCTCAGCTTTGGATTTGGCCCTGCCTCTGCGTGTAGGTCGCTGGAGGGCGTCTGTTTTTTGCTCAGACAGGACGGGGTTAAAGGAGCCGCTGATTCGGGGGCTCTGGCTCACTCAGGCCGGAGGTGGGGGTGGGGGGGAAGGAGGGGCACTGCATGCGGGGTGGGCCTGCGGCGGCAGAAGAGGCGTGACGTTGTGGCAGAGGATGGCGTGACGTTGCTCCAGCCTGAGGCCCGCCATGCGTACTCCCGGGGAATTTGTCCCTGGATCCCGGGAACCTGGCAGTGGCGGGCTGCACAGGCTCCACGGAAGAGGGGTGTGGAGAGTGACCTGTGCTCGCACACAGGTCCCTTGGTGGTGGCAGCAGCAGGCTTAGCGTCTCCCGCCCGTCTCTGGGGTCCGCGGTTTTAGCCGCGGCTCGCGCCCGTCTCTGGGGTTTGCGCTTTTAGCCGCGGCTCGCGCCCGTCTCTGGGGTTCGCGCTTTTAGCCGCGGCTCGCGCCCGTCTCTGGAGTTCCTTTAAGCAGCGCTCTTAAACCCCTCTCCTCGCGCACCAGGAAACAAAGAGGGAAGAAAAAGTCTCTTGCCTCTTCGGCAGGTGCAGGCTTTTCCCCGAACTCCCTCCCGGCTAGTCGTGGTGCACTAACCCCTTCAGGCTATGTTCAAGCCGCCAACCCCAGTCCTCTCCCTGCGCTCCGTCCAAAACCGAAACCCGAGCCTCAGCTCGCAGCCCCGCCCACCCTGGCGGGTGAGCAGACAAGCCTCTTGGGCTGGTGAGTGCCGGTCGGCACCGATCCTCTGTGCAAGAATCTCCCCGCTTTGCCCTCCGCACCCGTCGCTGTGCACTACTCCACGGTCCCGAATCCCCCCTCCGCCTCCCGCAGTCTCCGCCCGCGGAGGGGCTTCCTAGTGTGTGGAAACTTTTCCTCCTTCACAGCTCCCTCCCACTGGTGCAGGTGCCGTCCTTATTCTTTTGTCTCTGTTTTTTCTTTTTTTCTTTTGCCCTACCCAGGTACGTGGGGGAGTTTCTTGCCTTTTGGGAGGTGTGAGGTCTTCTGCCAGCCTTCAGTAGGTGTTCTGTAGGAGTTGTTCCACGTGTAGGTGTATTTCTGGTGTATCCGTGGGGAGGAAGGCGATCTCCGTGTCTTACTCTTCCGCCATCTTCAAGGTCCCCCCCAAAATATTTATATTTTTATAAAAAATATATAAATATATATATATTAAAAGCAGCAAGGGAAAAGCAACAAATAACATACAAGGGAATCCCCAATAAGGTTAACAGCTGATCTTTCACCAGAAACTCTGCAAGCCATATGAGAGTGGCAGGACATATTTAAACTGATGAAAAGGAAAAACCTACAACCAAGATTGGTCTACCCTGTGAGGATCTCATTCAGATTCAATGGAGAAATTAAAATATTTACAGACAGGCAAAAGCTAACAGAATTCAGCACCATCAAGCCAGCTTTACAACAAATGCTAAAGGAACTTGTCTTTAGAAATCTAAATATTTCTTAATTGGATTAAGAAAATGGTAATAGGAACATACATATCAATAATTATCTTAAATGGAAATGGATTAAATGCTCCACACAAAAGACATGGACTGGCTGAATGGATACACAAATGAGACCCATATATATGCTGTCTACAAGGGACCCACTTCAGACCTAGAGAAATATACAGACTGAAAGTGAGGGGATGGAAAAATATATTCCATGCAAATGGAAATCAAAAGAAAGCTGGAGTAGCAATTCTCATATCAGACAAAATAGGCTATAAAATAAAGACTGTTACAAGAGACAAAGAAGGACACTACGTAATGATCAAGGGATCAATCCAAGAAGAAGATATAACAATTGTAAATATTTATGCACCCAATAAAGGAGCATATCAATACATAAGGCAAATGTTAATAGCAATAAAAGAGGAAATCGACAGTAACACAATAATAGTAGGGGATTTTAAAACCCCACTTTCAGGAATAGACAGATGAATGAAAATGAAAATAAATAAGGAAACACAAGCTTTAAGTGATACATTAAATAAGATGGACTTAACTGATATTTATAGGACATTCCATCCAAAAACAACAGAATACACTGTGTTCTCAAGTGCACATGGAACATTCTCCAAGATAGATCACATCTTGGGGCACAAATCAAGTCTTGGTAAATTTAGGAAAATTGAAATCATATCAAGTATCATTTCCGGACACAACTCTATGAGACTAGATATCAATTACAGGAAAAAAATCTGTGAAAAATACAAACACATGCAGGCTAAACAATACAAAACTAAATAACCAAGAGATCACTGAAGAAATCGAAAAGGAAACCAAAAAATACCTAGAAAGACATGACAATGAAAACACGATGACCCAAAAACTATGGGATGCAGCAAAAGCAGTTCTAAGAGGGAAGTTTATAGCAATATAACCCTACCTAAAGAAACAAGAAGTATCCCACATAAACAGCCTAAGCTTACACCTAAAGTAACTAAAGAAAATAACAACAAAAAAATCCCAAAATTAGCAGAAGGAAAGAAATCATAAAGATCAGATCAGAAATAAATGAAAAAGAAAGGAAGGAGATGATAGCAAGGATCAGTAAAACTAAAAGCTGGTTCTTTGAGAAGATAAAAAAATTGATAAACCATTAGCCAAACTTATCAAGAAAAAAGAGGGAGAAGACTCACATCAACAGAATTAGAAATGAAAACAGAGAAGTAACAACTGACACTTCAGAAATACAAAGGATCATGAGAGATTACTACAAGCAACTGTAAGCCAATAAACTGGACAACCTAGATGGAATAGACACATTCTTAGAAAAGCACAACCTTCCAAGACTAAACCAGGAAGAAACAGAACATATAAACAGAACAATCACAAGCACTGAAATTGAAACTGTGATAAAAAATCTTCCAGAAAACAAATGCCCAGGACCAGATGGATTAATAGGTGAATTCTATCAAACATTTAGAGAAGAGCTAACACCTATCCTTCTCAAAGTCTTCCAAAATATAGGAGAGGGAGGAACACTCCCAAACTCATTCTACGAGGCCACCATCACCCTGATACCAAAACCAGACAAAGATGTCACAAAAAAAGAAAACTACAGGCCAATATCAATGATGAATACAGATGCAAAAATCCTCAGCAAAATACTACCAAACAGAATCCAACAACACATTAAAAGGATCATACACCATGATCAAGTGGGGTTTATCCCAGGAATGTAAGGATTCTTCAATATACTCAAATCAATCAATGTGATACGGCTTATTAAAAAACAGAAGGATAAATACCATCTGATAATCTGAATAGATCCAGAAAAAAGCTTTAGAAAAAATTCAACAGCCATTTATGATAAAAATTCTCCAGAAAGTAGGCATAGAGGGAACTTACCTCAACATAATAAAGGCCATATATGACAAACCCACAGCCAACATCGTTTTCAATTGTGAAAAACTGAAACCATTTCCACTAAGATCAAGAACAAGACAAGGTTGCCCACTCTCACCACTATTATTCAACATAGTTTTGGAAGTTTTAGCCACAGCAATCAGAGAAGAAAAGGAAATAAAAAGAATCCAAATCGGAAAACAGGAAGTAAACTGTCACTGTTTGCAGCTGGCATGATATTATATAGAGAGAATCCTAAATACACTAGCAGAAAACTGCTAGAGCTAATCAATGAAATTGAGAAAGTAGCAGGATACAAAATTAATGAACAGAAATCTCTTGCATTCCTATACACTAATGATGAAAAATATGAAAGAGAAATGAAGGAAACACTCCCATTTACCATTGTAACACAAAGAATAAAATACCTAGGAATAAACCGACCTAAGGAGAGAAAGACCTGTATGAAGAAAACTGTAAGACACTGACAAAAGAAATTAAAGATGATACAAACAGATGGAGAGATATACTATGTAATTAGATTGGAAGAATCAACATTGTGAAAATGAATATACTATCCAAAGCAGTCTGCATATTAAATGCAACGCTTATGAAACTACCAATGGCATTTTTCACAGAACTAGAACAAAAAGTTTCACAATTTGTATGGAAACACAAAAGAGCCCGAATAGCCAAAGCAAGCTTGGGAAAGAAAAACGGACATGCAGGAATCAGGCTCCCTGAGTTCAGACTATACTACAAACCTACAGCAATCAAGACAGTTTGGTACTGACACAAAAACAGAAATATAGATCAATGGAACAGGATAGAAAGCCCAGAGATAAACCCATGTACATATGGTCACCTTGTCTTTGTTAAAGGAGGCAAGAATATACAATGGAGAAAAGACAGCCTCTTTAATAAGTGGTGCTAGAAAAACTGGACAGCTACATGTATAAGAATGAAATTAGAACACTCTCAAACACCATACACACAAAAACACTCAAAATGGATTAAAGACCTAAATGTAAGGCCAGGCACTATCAAACTCTTAGGGGAAAACATAGGCAGAGCATTCTATGACATAAATCACAGCAAGATCCTTTTTGACCCACCTCCTAGAGAAATGGAAATAAAAACAAAAATAAACAAATGGGACCTAATGAAACTTAAAACTTTTGCCCTGCAAAGGAAACCATAAACAAGACGAAAAGACAACCTTCAAAATGGGAGAAAATATTTGCCAATGAAGCAACTGACAAAGGATTAATTTCCAAAATATACAAGCAGCTCATGAAGCGCAATATAAAAAAACAAACAAACAAATCCCCAAATGGGCAGAAGACCTAGGTAGACATTTCTCCAAAGAAGATATTCAGATTGCCAACAAACACATTAAAGGATGGTCAAAATCACTAATCATTAGAGAAATGCAAATCAAAACTACAATGAGGTATCACCTCCCACTGGTCAGAATGGCCATCATCAAAAATCTACAAACAATAAATGCTACAGAGGGTATGGAGAAAAGGGAACCCTCTTGCACTATTGGTGGGAATGTAAATTGATACAGCCACTATGGAGAACAGTATGGATGTTCCTTAAAAAACTACAAATAGAACTATCATATGACCCAGCAATCCCATTACTGGGCATATACCCTCAAAAAACCATAATTCCAAAAGAGTCACATACCACAACATTCATCGCAGCTCTATCTACAATAGCCAGGACATGGAAGCAACCTCAGCATCCATTGACAGATGAATGGGTAAAGAAGATGTGGCACATATATACAATGGAATATTACTCAGCCATAAAAAGAAATGAGATTGAGTTATTTGTAGTGAGGTGGATGGATCTAGAGACTGTCATACAGAGTGAAGTAAGTCAGAAAGAGAAAAACAAATACCATATGTTAACAGATATATATGGAATCTAAAAAAAATGCATCTGAAGAACCTAGGGACAGGACAGGAATAAAGACACAGATGTATAGAATGGACTTGAGGACATGGGGAGGGGGAAGGTTAAACTGGGATGAAGTGAGAGAGTGACATGGACGTATATACATTACCAAATGTAAAATATGTAGCTAGTGGAAAGCAGCCGTATAGCACAGGGAGACCAGCTCGGTGCTTTGTGACCACCTAGAGCAGTGGGACTGGGAGGGTGGAAGGCATACGCAAGAGGGAGGAGATATGGTGTTATATGTATATGTATAGCTGATTCACTTTGGTATAAAGCAGAAACTAACCTACCATTGTAAAGCAATTATACTCCAATATGTTAAAAAATGAAAAAGAGACATGCACCCCAATGTTCATTGCAGCACTATTTACAATAGCCCGGTCATGGAAGCAACCTAAATGCCCATCAACAGACGAATGGATAAAGAAGATGTGGTACATATGTACAATGAAATATTACTCAGCCATAAAAAGGAATTAAATTGCGTTATTTGTAGAGACGTGGATGGACTTAGAGACTGTCATACAGAATGAAATAAGTCAGAAGGAAAAGCAAATATTGTATATTAATGCATATATGTGGAATCTAGAAAAATGGTACAGATGAACCACTTTGCAAGGCAGAAATAGAGAAACAGATGTAGAGAACAAACATATGGACACCAAGGGTGGGACAGTGGAGGGCAGGGGTGGTGGTCGTGGGATGAATTGGGAGATTAGGATTGACATATATACACTAATGTGTATAAAATAGATAACTAATAAGAACCTGCTGTATAAAAATAAATTAATTAAATTAAATTAAAAACTAAAAATAGAACTGCCATATGACCCAGCAATCCCACTACTGAGCATATACCTGGAGAAAGCCATAATTCAAAAAGAGTCATGTACCACAATGTTCATTGCAGCTCTATTTACAATAGCCAGGAGATGGAAGCAACCTAAGTGGCCATCGACAGATGAATGGATAAAGAAGATGTGGTACATATATACAATGGAATATTACTCAGCCATACAACGAAACAAAATTGAGTTATTTGTAGTCAGGTGGATGGACCTAGAGTCTGTCATACAGAGTGAAGTAAGTCAGAAAGAGAAAAACAAATACCGTATGTTTACACATATATATGGAATATATTAAAAAATGGTCTGACGAACCTAGGGACAGGACAGGAATAAAGACGGAGGTGTAGAGAATGGGCTTGAGGACATGGGAATGGGGAACGGTAAGCTGCAATGAAGTGAGAGAGTGGCATGTACACATATACACTACCAATGTAAAATAGATAGCTAATGGGAAGCAGCCACATAACACAGGGAGGTCAGCTCCATGCTTTTTGACCACCTAGAGGGGTGGGATAGGGAGGGTTGGAGGGAGATGCAAGAGGGAGTGGATATGGCGATATATGTATACGTATAGCTGATTCAGTTTGTTATACACCAGAAACTAACACACCATTGTAAAGCAATTTTACTCCAATAAAGATGTTTAAAAAAAAATAGGGACTAGTTCGGTAAAGCTGGAGAATAAGGTATATGAAAGTAATGGTAAAAGTTGAACCTAAGTTAGACTAGGTTCAGAATGTGAAGGGCCTTGTATGCAGTTCTGTTAGGATTAATCATATAGGTTCAACCCCAATGGGTAGTCACTGAGGATTTGTTAACTAGGGAGGGACAGGATCACGTCTGTGTTTTAGAACCAAACCTCTGTCTGCAGTACAAAAGTTAGATGTGAGGAGGGAAGCCTGGAGGTAAAGAAGCTTCTCATTGCAGAAATCTAAATAGAAGGTGATGAGAGCCTGAATCTCACTTTCTAGGAGACAATGAGGAAGGTAATGGGGCAGAGAAATGTGGGTGGTACTTTCGTGAGAAAATAATATCAACTTAACCATGTGACCCTTCCAGATCATGAGCAAAGCTTTATATTTCTTTGTCTCCCACAATGCCCTGTTTTCTGCTGGGCCCACAACAGACATAGGATACACTAATCTCTAGAAATTGAAGACTTAGGAATTTTTGGCTCTACTAAGCTTTCTAAGCTAGTTTTCACTTGAAGTAACACATAACTGAGCATGGAGGAGTCCACACGGTGATGCTCCAAGTGAGTCAAGAAGTCTGGTTTGGGTAACTTTAAGCTCTTATTTTTTTTAATAAGAATTAATTTGGCAATCTCTACTGATGAGGCAGGACTAGGCTTATAAGGCCTTGACAGGAGATTTTTGTGCATCTTTTGATTAGAGCCTTTATTTCTTGGACCATATTACCTGTTGTTACATTTATCAAAAAATTATACCTTAAAGCTTATTTTATTTAACTAGTCCCTATTCCAGCCTAATACAGAGACCCCCTCATAACATCCTTGACAGGTATTACCCAGCCCAGCATCTGCCTAAAATTCCCTAAGGATGGAATTCCCATTACTTCCCAAGACACCTAGATTCAGAACCTAAGGGCAGAGGAATTTAGTTAGTCTATGACCATGTACTAATTTTTCAAAGCCAAGGCAACTATTTTGAACATGCAGTAGTTTGTTCTTAGCACCTCTCAACCCCCTACCTTGTACTTTAATAGCATTCTGTTTAAATGTTACTAGGTAAATAACATATTTACAAGCATTCAGTATTTTAACAATACTTATTGAACTCTTAAACTATGTGCAGGGCTCTGTTGTGGCTAGGCAGCAGGAGGGGAAGGTGGTTGAATGGGGCTAGAGAAGGAAGTTAGACACAGACATTAGCCTCAATGAGTATGGCATCTAGTAGGACCAGATCACTGGTGCCAAATACAGCATAAGCCATTGGTGCCAAAGATCATTTACCAAACTAGGTGTGATTAAGAACATGGCTTGGCCTCTTAAGAATTGACAGAACCAACTTTTCCAATGAATCTTCTAAATTTATCCAGTGGCTTGCCACATGGTGGAAAGTGCTTATCTCCTGCTTTCAGTTTTTGTTGGCATACCAGAACCTACTCTGTGAATGATGGCTTCCAAATGCACCCTCTCTTGGGCCCATTAATCATGAGTACAATCCAGTAGAGAAACTAGATTTTAAAATGCTTCCTTAAGGATTCCAGAATTTGTTGATGATATCCAATCTAAAGAATATATAAAACCATTATTCTCTTCCTACTAGGACCTCAAAAATCTCTAGTTTCCCTGAATTGCCAAGAAATGCTATTAGCATTTGGCAAAAGGAGCAAAAGAACGCTATATCACCATGTATGTGACTTTTCTAAGTTCAATAGATTTTATTAGCAGGAGTATCCCATCTTGCTTTTCATCATCTGCACTGTTATTCCCCTCAAAATAACTACTTCTTATGTTTGGAAATGATTTGTATCTTACACAAATCTTATCTCTTTCTCAGTATGAAAAAATTCAAGATGCTGTAGTGAGGCTTTCCAATTTGATTAGGAAGAGTATCTCAGAGCCTTATTTTTTTTAATTCATAAATTCCATGTGAATAAGTAGATGGAATATAATTTGTTTTAATGACTCAAGGTTACCACTACAAGCATGAATTGCTGTACTATGCTATGCTTCTTTCAGGTGTAATTAAGGTGTGTAGGTAGATTAGCCCCTAAGCTAAATGATCCAGCTTACTGTTCTTAAATAATTCTCTTCACTTTTATCCCCTCCTCACTGTAAGCTGTCCCTTCTTGTTGTTGTCAGCATGTATGACTCTAGATGAAATGGCTGCTTTCTGCTCCTTAATGGATTAACTAATTATTCTGCTCCACAATGGATTAACTAGCTATTTTATTAACTAATAGAGCTCAAAATTAATGGATAAAAATAGTTTAATATCCCTTATGGGTTCTGCCAGTCTTAAATGAATCTAAACACCTCTCCAAGCTATCTTCTCAACCTGTACAATCTCTCAAAATATCAGGCTCCATGTGCTTATCACCCTTGCTTATCACACTTTTATTTTCCTGAATTTACTTGAAATTTTGATATGCAGGAATATAGGTAGCCCAGTGAAGGATTCTAGAATTTGGTAATCAAATCCAAGTTCATGTAATCCATATCCTTATAGACTTAAGCGAAACCTCTTTAACTTGTCTTCCAAATAATGAGGCTCATCTTTTCATATTACCTTTATATGATGTCTTATGTGACATGATCCATATATAATATCTTTTTCCACTTGTACATTTTGTTTCCCTTCTTCCTTTTCCAATTGTTTTTTACTTTTTCAAGATCATTACATCATTACTCATGCACAGTGATAAGACATTTGGGCAATGCCTTTCTGTATTGTATACTGCAAAGAACATCTGTGTTCTTCACTTGTAACTTAGTAGATGCCACCTTGCATCCTTCTTTATTTCTGTATTATCAATAAAACCCAATATTGAATATTTAATAGGTGAAGGACACAGAGAGGAATAAGCATCTGTTTTTCAGGGTACTGCTAATTTCAAATACTCTACCCAAATTTTCACATGGTGTGCTCCGATTTTTGGTTTGGAAAATATGGTCACCATAAGTACAAGGTATACATGAAAAATATCACACAGTAAATAATTAGATCAGTGTAATTCAGTCCTAGAGACAAAATGAATTTAAATAAGGCTAAAGGAGTTCAAAGAAAAAACAGTGTGGCCTGAAGGAACTAGAGGGGCTTCACAGGGGAGATGCACATGAGCAAGGCCTCTGAGAGATGGGTCATATCTGGATACAGTGGGGATGGAGATGAGGGTGAGGGTCATCATCTGAGCAAATTAAAGGACTCACTTATGTGACTGTCAAATCCTGCTTAGCAACATCTTATCCTACCAACCAATTCCTTGGCACCTATACTACTAGATTCTGAGGTCACTTGTCAGAAGGCCCTGTCCAGCCACTCAGATGTTTCCCTCTTGGTCCCACAGCCCATTTTGCCAGTTCATTCCCTGGAATCATCTCACTGATCTCTAGTTCCAGTGGTCAATCAGAAGTTGACCAAATCAGTTTAGTTGTCTAGAGGGACGAAAAATGTTCCAGCCTGTGAGTCAGTGATTTGATATGACCTTAAACACTCAAAAGCTAGACTAACTCAACTTTTTTTTCCTTCATCTACAAATTAGTTTGGGGTGGTTACATAGATATAACCCATAACAGACAATGATGACATAAACCATTTCAAAATAGTGAATGAAAACAAGATAAATTTGGTCAGGAACCAAATATGCAGAATTAAACAATTACACTATGTGTAGACCCAGCCCCATTAGTGGGGAAGTGAACAGGGACAGGCAAAAAAGTTTCATGTTTAGACAGACTGAGATTGGTAAAAATTACTAGGTTTCTTTTGAGTGGCCTAGGAAAGCTTGGAAGAGTTAGGGTATAAAAAACTACTTGGGTAGAGTCTAGTGGTTCAGGGAAAAAAACAAGGGAGCTTGAGCTAAAGCCTGTGAACAGAAATAAGAAAATTTGGACAGGGCTTTAGAATATCCAACAAACAAGATTCTCTTTACTCTTATTTATTGGTTTCTTTTATTCCTAGTGCCTTTTAACATGAGCATGTCCAAAACTTTGGATCACCAAAAAGCTGGTAAAAATCCAGGAACCTGTAAGAGCTATGAAAATAAGGTAGTACCATTATTACTTGAATTATTATCAATATCTAGACATACAAACAGATAAATAAGCATAATTGTAAATGCAAATGTTACAATCCAGGGATGACATGGGGATGGTCAGTTAGCATCTTGAAGGCTTCCTATATATTTCGGGCATCTTGCTGGTTGCTTATATGTTACAGGCATTGTGAACAATTTCTAGGAATGACTTACAAACATTATACACATTACCTAGGAATTGTTTACAATTCCTGATTTAACATTCTGCCTGTAACATAAATACCAGTTAAAATACAAGGAACTTGATCATACACTGGCATCAAGTCAGAAGGCAGTATTTCTGCAGTTCTATCATATAACCAGAAGATTGATTTATATATTTAAAATGTAATATAGCATAGGTAATGGCCAAATAACTATGCTATACTTTTAAAGACCTATATGCAGAAGACTATGTATTAATTGACTGAAAGAACCTAAGTACAAAGAAAAATTTGATTCAGTACTTTTAAAATAAGCTAATTTTATAACTGCTTACTGAGTTGTACAACTCTAATTCAAACATATAATGGATACATATAAAAAACCTATTTTTTAGTTCGTTTTTTTATTTCACTGTTTTTTTAAAATAAATTAACTGCTAACTTAATATGTATTTTAAAGACATACCAGAACTTGTACATCAAAATGCAGGCTGTACTTTTCAAAGTAGTCCCCTTGGGACTATTTTTACTTATTTTGATCATGATGCTATTGCCCAGAATATTTTTGAAATGCTGCTTTAGAACTGCCTTCAAAGCCAGTTTATGAGCTACACAATTAAAAGTCATATTTTCTTATCATACTTCAAATGGTAATGTTTATGATATACACCAGCTATACAACATACTAGCTATATAATTTATATAAACCAAATTAAACTGATAAATCTAGTCATTTCATTCTTAAAGCCCTTTCCCAAACTACCCCCTGAGCCTTTTCTCAGGCTAGATCCAAGAGTAGCTCCTCCCGCTCCACCCAACCCTGCCTCCCAGAAGATATGTTCAATTGAAAAGTATTGACCATCATTTGTTTCAAAAATCTAGACTGAACTTACCCCAACAAAGTGTCTTAGTATACTACATTTGGCCAGCAGCTAGACGTGAGCTTCATGATATAGCAGGGAACTTTTCTGTCTGGTTCACTGCTGTATCCCCAGTGCCTAGAGCAATGTCTGGGATGTCGAAGTTGCTCATTAAATATTTGTTGAATGAGTGAATGAATGGAAAAAATAATGAAATTTCTTTCCGAGTCATTATGGATCAACAAACATAGGTGGACATATGTGAAATATCAAGGTGATGGCTATATTGAAGTAAAACCTAGCTTCCATCTGACAATGAGCCCAAGAAATCACTGTTTGGCAGTGGTTAACAAAGATACTGGTGGTGGCTATAGCTTGTCTCTGGATTAGGAGCTGTTTAGCTTAGTGTGACTTTAGAGGCTGGTACCATGCCCCTTGTGGACCAGTTTGCTCATACCATATTCCATTCATAGATTAGGGCTCTGGTACAGGCCAGGTGGCTTGCAAAAAAGTGCTATGGGGCTTTATTTTCAAGGGCAGTTACCAAAACCTAGAGATTTAAAGTAGTTTGGGCTAGGTCACATAGCAAACTAATGAAAACTGGAAGAGCTTGGGTCTGAGATAAGAGAAACACAATACCAGGTCTCTGTACTCTGGTATTTACCCTGTTCCAAGCTAGAATTACAGTCCTGCAATCTTCTTCATTGATACTACCACCTTCTTTATAAGCTAGGAAATCATGACCTTGAGACTCTCTACGACACTTCAACTCATTTGGGAAAAGCTCTCATCGCCAGGAGTAGTAGAAAAAGAAGTAGTAGTAATAGTAGTAGTAGTAATAATTGTTGTTATAGTTGTAGTAGTAGTAGAAGTAGTAAAGGTAAAAATACTTCTAGTAGTAATGTACTGAGTGCTTAATACATGACATACACTGTGCAAACTCTACATGTCTTTTAGTTTTCTTCACAAACCTATCAAGTAAGCAATGCTATTATCACTATTTTACAGATGAGGAAACTGAGGCTATGAGAGGTTAAATCACTCACCTAGTCAGAAGTCTAAGTCTTTGCCTGCCTAACTCTGAAGCCAAGGCACTGAGGCATGACAGAATTCTGCCTCCTTAGCATTATGCTCTGTTATCCGAGCCATCCTTCTCCTGGCTTACAATAAAGCTACAAGTAAAATCTGAAGAACCACCATGGTTCAAACCTTGAAGTAATTTGGTTGTACTTATAACATTCAATAATAATGGCTGTAAATCAACACAATCCTAGAGACTGAACATCTGTTTTAAGACCTTAAGTGAGTAGGTTTTTCTGGAATATCCCCTTAGAAATGTTTTTTGAACATTTGTTCAAACAAGTTGAAGTCTGGACACCCTCTGATGCCTTTCTCGATTGGTTATGTGCCAAGTATGACGTGATCCTTCTGTATGTGGTTTGAGTTAGGTGGAAGCATTGTACATGCCTGGGACACTGGGCAAGCCCTCCAGAGCTGCCCCTAAATCCAGACGAGCAGGCCCACTGAGGAAATATCAGCCCTGGAGTGGCTAGCCTGGAACTACTGATTGGCTGGATCACCCAGAACCCGCAACGAGGAGGCAGCCTTTGCCTTAGAGTTTCAGGGGCTCTGAGCCAAACAACTAGCCCAGGGCTGCTACAGCCTTACTTTCCTGCTGCAAGCCACCTGAGCTCTACCTGCTGTACCATGAAATCATTAGGAAACATTAATGTCATTGGCAGGTGTCTCAGTGCATATAACTGGAAGGGACTACAATTCCAGACAGTTTAACAGCTTTAGCAGGGTGGGAGTATATTCTGTGGACAGACTGAATGTCACACCTTAGCCTACATTTGTGGGAGATGGTTGCAGAGCCCATCAGCAAACCTGCCACATGGCCAAGTACATGTGAGTGATGGAAACATGACTGTGGTAAGAGGCCAAGGCTGGTAATGAGGAGGGAGATACTAAAATCTAAGGGGAATCCCTGAATTCCCAACATTCGTGAGACAATTAGATGAGGCTAGAGGGTAAAAAGCAACAGAAAAGCATTCAGCTGATATAGGTATATAAGGAAGGAAGCAAAGAAGATCAAATCTTATGTTGCGGCCAACAGGAATGCTATAGATGTCAGGTCTACTTCAGCATGCAAACTAGGAGATAAAATATATAATGGGAGTGCTTCAGAGTTAGACACAAATCTAACTATGGGAGCATCTTTCCTTAGTCTATGGTGAACTCCTGAAATTTCCTCCAGCTACTCTAGGAAGTCCTGCAAACTAATGCTATTCCTTCTTCACCTCTCTTAATATAAAACACACTTGTACCACTAAAAACTGAGGCTATCACCTCCCCGTAAACTTGGTCTAACCTCACTGATGGGAAAAGAAACTAAGCTCAAGGTTGTTGTATTGACTGAAGTTAAGATTTAGAGGGAATGGACCAGAAAATGTTATTATAATATCTGAAATGAGAAGTTATGAAGGTCTAAATGAGGGTTGTAGTAGTGAGTATGGAAAGGACTTCTTGGTTGTGAGAGAGATTATGAAGGAATATCCACACAACTTGGGAACTAACTGGATTTAGTGGGGCAATAAAAAGAATCAGAGATATTGCCAAGGTTATTAGTCTTAGTGATTGGGAAAACTAAAATGGTGGTGCCAATAATAGAAACAGTAAATTCAGAAGAATAAAAAGGTATTATAGGGAAGATAAAGGAGTTTGAGGTGCCATACTGAGAGACAGAACAGGCAATTTAACATTCTAGTCTGGTACTTATGAGAGGTTGGGCTGGAGATAAAAATTCAGGTAGGCATCACTTGCCTGCTCCTTCACCTAAGTACAAACTTTCTGGCTCTCAATCCCTATAAGCAGCAGCCATACACAAAGGATATTTGAAACTTTCTCTGCTTCTGCTGATATTCCTCCCCATTCCATGGGTTCTTCTGCCCTCTAATTATCTCTAGAACCTTACTGTAGAGAAACTTAGTTGATCTCTTTGTTCAAGCATTCAGTGTAAATGTCTACTTTTAAGAATAGTTCTTTATATTCCCAAATACATGTCATTTGTGAGTAGGAAGTGATCCAAGCAGATTACATTTATAGAAAGGTTCAATTACTTTGAAAATTATTTATACCAATGAAAAATTAATATACATGAGAAAAACCTAGAAAGGAAAGATCAGGTGAGTGCTACAGAGTTAAAATGACCATATTTTCTGAAGCAAAAAATGGGCATTGGTTTCTGATAAAAAACATATTTGTGTTCTGAAGTCCTTTCTGACTGAATGAGGAAATTTAGGAGATGCAATTAGAATGGTGAAACATTGCAATTACCAGGGTATTTGGATTATTTCTAGGGACAATGGGATAAGATATTTATCCTGGGAAATCTGGGAATTGCATAGAGTGGAATACTAATAACACAATGCATATTTTACATTTTTGTACTATAAAATTATTTTATTATTTTATATTCTGTAACTTTCAGTTTAGGATACCTGACTGTCTTGGTATTTGCTCCCTTTCTAAATAACTTTGAGGACTCAAAAGTATTGAAGGTCAGAGTGAGAAGGTATCTTGGATATCAATTAATCCAACCACTTAAAAAAATAATATAAAGAAACTGAGGATCAGAACTAAGAAATTACTTGCCCAAGTTCACACATCAAGTCAATGGCAGAACTCGGACTAGAATCCAAGTAGCCTAATCTCCCATACATCCTTTCTCCAAACACCAAGTCTCCATTTAGGCAACAGTTTTTCCACTCCTTCTTCTTCACATTTCATCCCCACCATTTGCCTTGGGAATCCCTGGAGGAATGGGGCCCACTGCTAGGAGGACACAGTGTAAAAGTGCAGAACACTCAATGCCTATCATCTTGAATTCCTTTGATCTAGCAGGAGCACCACCACCCCTCACCGAGACATCTTTCTCTCTTCTCAGCTGAAACACCCATACTGCTGTTACAGCAGATATTTTAGGGTCAAATGGGACATCAAGGGGGAATGCAAGTAAAACTTGGATAGCTGATATTCCGAGGTGATTACAGGTTGAGAACTTTGCACATACCTGGACTGCTGGAATGTCAACACATTTTCTTCATTTCAAGCTTCTCTTAAAGTTGTTGGAAGGACCAAACCTCCTATTCAGGGGCAAAGATTCACTATTAAGAGAAAATTCACTGATGGTCATACCTCATTCCTTGAGGTTTGTTCAACTCCTCCCTATGGTTAAACAGGAAAACAATATTGCTTTGTATATCTTGCAAAAAGTGACTGGCCCAAAACCAACACAACAGAGCTAGAACCCAGGACTTACACGTCACATATCCAAGACCTCCCAAGGCTGACAGAAAAACCAATGGCCAGGAATGGAACAGGGGTAGCTCACGCTCCCTCATGTATGACATCTTTACATGGAGCAAGCTCCTATAATTCCATTAACCATGTATGACACTTTAGAAGTTTCCCCTATGAACTTCTGAGCTTTTTGAAGGAGGGATTGTAGGTAGATTGGTCTGTCTATCCCCAGGGACTAGGATGCAACCAGTAAGTATGTCACAAATGAGTGCAACAGGTTAGAATGTGGAGGGCTTTGAGTGATACTCCTGGAGTTTATAGTTCCCAACATAGACTGAGACTGTGCATCTTTGTGTTTTATGCAAAACAGAACACTTTCAACATTGGAGTATATAGTTCTGTGCCAAGTAGGAATTTTTAAAATTATCTCCTTGGTTACTTCAGTGCCTATACAAGAAGTATTCAGCCTTTTTTTTTTAATATTTGAGGAACTCATAGTTCCCAGGCACTCACTCCAATATGTCGCAAGCAATTTGATTGAAGTATTGCATATATCTTGGGCCTGAGACCAAGTGTGAGAAATTTCACCCCATCAGAAAAACCACTGAGGCAGCTTAAGGTAATGGAAACTGGTGCTTTGGAGACTAAACCTGTCTCTTTCCATCTCTGTTTTTGGTGCTTAGATAATGCCTTTGAAGGATAAAACAGAGAGCATATAGATTTAATACTTTGGATTAAAGAGGAAAGAAAGACAAAATGGAGAGGATATGGAGATATGTTAAAGTTTTTAATTCAGGTGCCAACTGAGATCTAAAGACTGACATACAGGTAAGTCATGATCAATAAGGTAGAGTAGGAGGACAGGGAACTAACCTCCTCCAACAAACACATAAAAAATACATCTACATTGCCAACAAACACGTGAAAGGATGCTCAACATCATTAATCACTAGAGAAATGCAAATCAAAACTACAATGAGGTATCACCTCACACTGGTCAGAATGGCCATCATCAAAAAATCTACAAACAATAAATGCTGGAGAAGGTGTGGAGAAAAGGGAACCTTCTTGCACTGTTGGTGGGAATGTAAATTGATACACCCACTATGGAGAACAGTATGGAGGTTCCTTAAAAAAGTAAAAATAGAACTACCATACGACCCAGCAACCCCACTACTGGGCATATACCCTGAGAAATCCATAATTCAAAAAAAGACATGTACCACAATGTTCATTGCAGCCCTATTTACAATAGCCGGGACATGGAAGCAACCTAAGTGTCCATCAACAGATGAATGGATAAAGAAGATGTGGCACATATATACAATGGAATATTACTCAGCCATAATACGAAACAAAATTGAGTTATTTGTAGTGAGATGGATGGACCTAGAGTCTGTCATACAGAGTGAAGTAAGTCAGAAAGGGAAAAATAAATACTGTATGCTAACACATATATATGGAATCTAAAACAAAGAAAACTGGTTCTGAGGTACCTAGGGGCAGGACAGGAATAAAGACGCAGACGTAGAGAATGGACTTGAGGACATGGGGAGGGGGAAGTGTAAGCTGGGGCAAAGTGAGAGAGTGGACATGGACATATATACACTACCAAATGTAAAATAGATAGCTAGTGGAAAGCAGCTGCATCGCACAAGGAGAACAGCTCAGTGCCTTGTGACCACCTAGAGGGGTAGGATAGGAAGGGTGGGAGGGAGACACAAGAGGGAGGGGATATGGGGATATATGTATACATATAGCTGATTCACTTTGTTATACAGCAGAAACTAACACAACATTGTAAAGCAATTATACCCCAATAAAAATGTTAAAAAATACATCTACACGTGGAACAATTCTCACTGAAAACTAACTGGAGCGTGGCAGACTTGTACAAACAAGGCTGTAAGAAAGATCCACGTGGGAAACTGGTAGGAAGGGAAGAAAGCAATCAGGTTGGGACCTGTGCCCCTGGGAGGGGACTCAGAAGAAAAGGGGGATTACCCTGGCAGAGATCGTCATTGAGGATAGAGTGGTTGGAGCCACATATTGGGCACCCCAGCCCTGGGATCCAACACCAGAAAGATGAGTCCCCTTGGCCGGCTAGAGGGCCTGTGTGACTAACAGGAGGGCTGTGGGAAGTCTGAAATCCACTTGTGAGGAGCATGCACACACTTGCTTATTCCTGAAACAGGGCAGAGAGGGCAGACTGAAGCTCCATGGGACTCTGGCACAGCAAAGGAAACCAACGGCGAAACTAAAAGACAACCTATTGAATGGGAGAAAATATTTGCAAATGATATGACAAATAAAGGGTCAATATCCAAAATATATAAACAGTTCATAAAACTCCATATTAAGAAACAAACAACCTGATTAAAAAGTGGGCAGAAGACCTGAAAAGACATTTTCCCAAAGACGACACACAGATGGCCAACAGGCACATGAAAAAATGCTCAATATCGCTAATCATCAGAAAAATGCAAATCAAAACCATAATGAGATGTCACCTCACACCTGTCAGAATGGCTATCATCAAAAAGAACACAAATAACAAATGTTGGCGAGAATATGGAGAAAAGGGAAGGAATGCTCATACATTGTTGGTAGGAATGCAAATTGGTGCAGCCACTATGGAAAACATTATGGGGGTTCCACAAAAAACTAAAAATAGAAGTACCATATGATCCAGCAATTTCACTCCTGGATATATATCTGAAGAAAATGAAAACACTAATTCAGAAAGATACATGCACCCCAATGTTCACAGAATAATTATTTATAATAGCCAAGATATGTAAGCAACCCAAGTGCCCATCATATGTGTGTGTGTGTGTATATATATATATATATATATATATATATATATATACTTACATACACAATGGAATATTACTCAACCATTAAAAAGAATGAAATTCTGTCACTTGTAACAATGTGGATGGACCTAGAGGGTATTATGCTTAGTGAAATAAGTCAGACAGAGAAAGACAAATACTATATGGTATCACTTATATGTGGAATCTAAAAAATAACATGAATGAATACAACAATACAGAAACAAATTCACAGATATAGAGAACAAACTACTGGTTATTAGTGGGGAGAGAGAAGAGGGGAGGGGCAAGATAGGAGTAGGGGATCAAGAGGTACAAACTACTATGTGTAAAATAAATAAGCAACAAGAATATATTGTACAGCATGGAAATATAGCCATTACTTTATAATAATTTTAAATGGAATATAACCTATTTGTATATTGAATCACTATGTTGTACACCTGAAACTAATATAATATTGTAAATCAACTATACTATAAATAAATAAATAAATAGTAACATAAAAAGAAAACTTTCAAACCAGGGGCATCCCACAGGCCAGTAGTTTCCACTGTCACTACTCAAGCTTAGAACATTTGCTCTTTTGACTAAAATACAGGACTATGGCCTTTCCCCTTGTCTCTTCTTGTGTTTCCCAACCTTCTGTAGTGTATTGCCATGACAGTGTCTGTTAGAATTCATTTACTACAGTGTTGGATATAAAACACTAAAGGCTAACATTAAATAAGTTGCAGGCTTATAGCATAGTTACCTATTACAGTTTTAAATGGCTTAGTTACAATAAAAGGAGTATTAACAAGAATACTTAAAATTCATATAAAGCTTTACCATATTCAAATATCATTTGCTTTGAATTAACGTTCACAATATTAAAAAGTAGGTATTTGTATTAGTCTGCTCAGGCCGTCATAACAAACTACCATACACTGGATAGCTTAAACAACACACATTTATCTTCACACAATTCTGGAGGATAGATGTACAAGAGCAAAGTACCAGGGATGGTTTCTTGTGAGACATCTCTTCTTGTCTTGTAGATGGACGCTTTCTCAGTATATTCTCAAATTGCCTTTCCTGTGTGCTTATGCAGAGAGAAAGATATCACCAGTGTTTCTTCTTCTTATGAGGTCACGGATACTATCAGATTAGGAGGCATTTATGCCTCAATTAACCTTAACTACCTCCCTAAAGGCCCTGTTTCCAAACACAGTCACATGGAGGGTTAGGACTTCAACATACAAAATTTGGAGGTGTACAAAACAGTATTATCATTAGTCATACTTTACTGGTGAAGAAACTAAGACTCAAAGAGGTTTAGTGATTTGTACATACTAATAAGTAATAGAAGCCAAGGCTAGAACTCAGAACTTTAACCTCTAGCCTTATGTTTTTTCTGTTATATCATGTTGCCTTATTGAATGAGTTTGGATGTATTCCTTCAACTTCTGTTTTCTGGAAGAAATTATAGAGAATTGGTATAATACCTTTAAATGTTTGGTAGAATTCACCAGTGAACACAACTGTGCCTGGTACTTTCTGTTTTGGAAGGTTATTATTGATTCAGTTTCTTTAATAGACATAAACCTATTCAGATTCTCTCTCTCTCATTGCATGAGTTTTGGTAGATTGTGTCTTTCAAGGAACTGGTCCCTTTCATCTAGGTTATCAAACTTGTGGTCATAGAGCTGTTCATAATATACCTTTATTATCTTTTTAATATCTATGGGATCAGTAGTTATTGCCTCTCTTTCATTTTAAATGTTAGTCATTTGGGTCTTCTCTCTTTTTTTTAGTACCTGGCTAGAGGTTTATCAATTTTACTAGTCTTTTCAAAGAAGCAAATTTTAGTGTGTTGATTTTCTCTGTTGATCTCCTGTTTTCAATTTCACTGATTTCTGTTCTAATTTTTATCACTTCTTTCTTCTGCTTACTTAGGATTTAATTTACTCTTTTCCTAGTTCCCTAAGGTGGAAGCTTAGATTATTGATGGCAGATCTTTCTTCTTTTCTAAAATATGCATTCAGTGTCATAATTGCCCTCTAAGTACTGCTTTTGCTGCATCCCACAAATTGTGATGTTATATTTTTTCATTTAATGTGAAATATTTTGTAATTTCTCATACTTTTTAAAACATCTTTATTGGAGTATAATTGCTTTACAATGTTGTGCTAATTTCTGCTTTATAGCAAAGTGAATCAGCTATATGTATACATATATCCCCATATACCCTCCCTCTTGCATCTCCCTCCCACCCTCCCTATCCCACCCCTCTAGGTGGTCACAAAGCACCAAGCTGATTTCCCTGTGCTATGCGGCTGCTTCCCACTAGCTATCTATTTCACATTTGGTAGTGTATATATGTCCAAGCCACTCTCTCACTTCGTCCCAGCTTACCCTTCCCCCTCCCCATGTTCTCAAGCCCATTCTCTACATCTGCATCTTCATTTATGTTCTGCCCCTAGGTTCTTCAGAACCTTGTTTTTTTTTTTTTTAGATTCCATATATATGTGTTAGCACACAGTATTTGTTTTTCTCTTTCTGACTTACTTCACTCTGTATGACAGACTCTAGGTCCATCCACCTCATTACAAATAGCTCAATTTTGTTTCTTTTAATGGCTGAGTAATATTCTACTGTATATATGTGCCACAGTACTTCTTTTTTGACCTCTGTCTTATTTAGAAGCATGTTTTTTAATCACCAACATTGTGAGGTTTCCAACTATCTTTCTGTTATTGATTTTAGTTCAATTCCATTGTTATCTGAGAGCATACTTTGTATGATTTCTATTCTCTTAAAATTTGTCAAGGTATGTTTTATGGCCCAGAATGTGGTAAATATTCAATGTGATCTAGAAAAGAATGTACATTCTGCTGTTGTTGGATAAAGTATTCTATAAAATACTTATAGAACTGATTAATCCACTTGACTGATGGTGCTGTTCAGTTCATCTATGTCCCTATTGACTTTCTGCCTGCTGGATCTGTCAAGTACTAACAGACAGGTATTGAAATCTCCAACTTATAGTGAGCTTATCTATTTCTCCTTGCAGTTCTATAAGATTTTACCTCACATATTTTGATGCTTTATTGCTAGGTGCATACATATTAAGGATTTTTATGTGTTCTTGGAGTAGTGACCCCTTTATCATTATATAATGTCTGTGTTTATCCATGATAAGTTTACTTGCTCTGAAGTCTGCTTTGTCTGAAACTATTATAGCTACTCCAGCATTCTTTTGATTAGTAATAGCATGGTATATCTTTCCCTATTCTTTTAATTAAGTTATCTTTGTCTTTATTTTTTAATTTGGCTTCTTATACAACAGCTCAGCTTCTTATAGTTGAGTCTTTTCTTAATCCACTATAAAAGACTCTATTTCATTTTTTATGCCTTTTTCCAGCTAAAAGTCTTTAGTTAAAATAAATTGACTTAAATGGTTTAAATGAGATAAGTACCACTAGAAAAAAAATGTTAAAAATCAGTGTCTCAAGTTGTCAGGAACTATTTTAATCACATGGTCTTCAAAATGGTTCTATAATATATATGAAAGAAACAAAAATTGTAAAATGCTTCCCAGCTAGAGTTAGTTCTCTGCTTTCCTCCCATGATGGCGTGGTTACAGTTCCTTTCAAAAGCTCACCTGTGTGTCCAGAAGCAGATTTACTAAGATGTTAATGAATTTAAGCTACCAGGCCTCTCACTTGTGGGGCTTCTGGAAGTATGTTCATGTGAATGACAGATATCATTGCAAAATTTGCAAAAGTAATTTTATATTCTTTTTTCTTAAAGAAGGCCCACAAAATGTTGTAAGTTTCAGGCCTCCCAAATCCTGGCTCTGATGAAGGCTGTTACGGTTCTAAGGTGCAGAGGCCTGCTCAAGTTAGCCCATGTTCTGAAACATGGACTCTGGGGGTATATGTGGGAAGAAACGAAACTGGGGTGTCCCTAAATGTAGCCAGACACAGATATAGGACCCTCTGCCTCCCCATCACCCCATCACCTTCTTTCTTTGGGCTTTTGTTTCTTTCTCTCTCTTTCCCTACTGACTGCCCATCTCACTCCATGTACCATTTCTCTCCCTCATCCTTTCTCTTTAACCATGGAGTCTTCTCCTTTATGGCTTCAGCTTGCTTTTGGCCTGCTACAGCCTCCCCAGCCTCTCCCCAGCCTCTCAGATTCAGCTCCTCTCCCTGCCTGCCCCGAACTCTTCATGGTCCCCAGTTCATACCCTTGCAAGAGAGAAGCTCACAGGCCAGCCATTGTTTTTCTCACATTCGATCTCGTCAATAGTCTCTGGGCAACTTTGGGGTTCATTTTCTTTGCATCAGTGGCCATAGTCTGATGGAATGCACTGTGGTGACCTGAGGGTCAGGGGTTCAAAAGAAAAGCCGTGAAAGACCTGCAGCTCTGGTTAATCAAACAAAACACGCATGCACTACATGAGATTCAAGGAAGTGGGCAAAAAATAACGCAATTTATCAGAGCAGGAGGAAAACAAATGGCTAGCAAGGGTGGGTGAGGGGAGTGGAATTTTAAGTTACACCTGGAAAGAAGCTTTGATTTGCAAACATTTAGAGGAGAACAATTTAATTAAATTAAAACTGCGTGCATTTCACGTGCACGTTGACAGCTTGCCATGTGCGGGGCTTTGCGTCAGCACCTTGGCAGAGAGGTGAGCCAGATTAGGATAGGGTGTGGTACGGTCAAGGAGGAAAGGACTCTGTCTTTCAACTGAGAGTATTTATACCATTGACATTTAAAGTGATGATTGATATAGTTGGATTAATAGCTATCATATTTGTTACTGTTTTCTACTTGTTGCCCTTGTTCTTTGTTTCTTTTTTTGTCTTCCACTCTATTTCTGCCTTCTCTGATCTTAATTAAATATTTTATATGATTTCATTTTCTCTCTTTTCTTAGTATATCAAATATACTACTTTAGTGGTGGCCTAGAATTTTCAATATACATTTACAACCAATGCAAGTCCACTTTCAAATAACAGTATACTACTTCACGAGTAGTGCAAATATCTTATAACAGAGCATTCCCAATTCATTCCCCCACCCTGTATAACACTGCTGTCATTCATTTTATTTATGCATAAGCTATAATCACCAAATAAAATGTTATCATTATTATTTAGAACAGTTATCTATCAGATAAATTAAGAATAAGAAAACTATTGGGAGTTTGGTATTAGAGGATGCAAACTATTATATAGAGAATGGATAAACAACAAGGTCCTACTGTATAGCACAGGGAACTATATTCACTATCCTGTGATAAACCATAATGGAAAAGAATATGAAAAAGAATGTGTGTGTGTGTGTATATATATATATGTGAATCACTTTGCTGTACAGTAGAAGTTAACACATTGTAAATCAAGTATACTTCAATAAAATAAATTTTTAAAAAATAATATATTTTATTTTACTTTCATTTATTCTTTCTCTAATGTTCTTCCTTAATGCAGATCCAAGTTTCTGACCTATATCCTTTTCCTTCTTTCTGAAGAACTTTAAACATTTCTTGCAAGGCAGGTCTACTGGTGACAAATTCTCTCAACTTTTGTCTCAGAAAGCATTTATTTCTCTTTCAATTTTGAAGTGTAATTTCTCTAGATACAGAATTCTCAGTTCCTGGGATTCTTCTTTTGATACTTTAAATATTTCATTACACTCCTTTCTTGCTTGTATAGTTTCTGAAGAGAAGTCTGATGTAGTTCTTATCCTTGGTCCTCTACAGGTCAGGATTTTTGTTCCTCTGGCTACTTTCACGATTTTTCCTTTGTCTTTGATTTTCTGCAGTTTGAGTATGATATGCCTAGGAATAGATTTTTTTTTTTTTTTTTTTTTGTATCTATCCTGCTTGGTGTTCTCTGAGATTCCTGGATCTGTGGTTTGGTGTCTTCCATTAGTTTGAGAACATTTGCAGTCATTATTACATTAAATATTTCTTCTGCTCCTTTCTTTCTCTTCTCTCCTAATATTTGTCCTGTGCATTTATTACACCTTTTGTAATTATCCCATAGTTCTTGGATATTCTGTTCTGTTTTTTTCATTCTTTTTTCTCTTTGCATTTCAGTCTTAGAAGTTTCTACTGACATTTCTTTAAGCTTATTAATTCTTTCTTCAGCTGTGTCCAGTCTATTGCTTTTGATAAATCTATCAAATGTATTCTTCATTTATGTTACAATGTTTTTTATTTTTAGCATTTCCTTTTGATTCTTTCTTAGAGTTTCCATATTTCTGCTCACATTATCCATCTGTTTTTACATGTCATCCCTTTTTCCCATTAGAGCCTTTAGCATATTAATATAGTTGTTTTATATTCCCAGTCTGATAATTCCAATATCTCTGCCATATTTGAGTCTGATTCTCATTCTTTCTCTGTCTCTTCAAACTGGTTTTTTTTGTCTTTTATTTTATTTATTTATTTATTTATTTTTTTGACTTTGTCTTTTAGTATGTTTTAATTTTTGTTGGTGGATGGACATGATTACTGAGTAAAAGGAACTGAGGTAAATAGGCCTTTAATGTGAGGTTTCATGTTTATCTGTCTAGGAGTTGGACTGCATTTACTGTTTGCTTTAGCTATAGGTGTCAGAGACTAAAATTTATTCTGGTGCCCTTGTTTTTTTCTCCCCTGTTGTCTTTGGATTTCCCTAGAGACTTCTTAAATAAGGTTTGAGACACTTGGCTATTTCAGTTGCATTCCTCTCTTATTATACAGAAGTCTTATTGATGTAGTGGTAAGGTATGGGGAGAAGGGAAGCATTCTACAATCCCATGATTAGGCTTCAGTCTTTTAGTGGGCCTCTGCCCCTGGGTTGTGACCTTCATAAGTACTTCTAGGTTTTTACCCTCTTAGGTGAGACAGGAAGGAAAGAGGGGGCTGGAGTTGGGTATTTCTCTTCCTCTAGGTCACTTAGGCTCTGGCAAAGCCCAAGTCAGGCTTTGGTAAATAGTTTCCCTTGGAGGCAGGCCTTGTTAAGAGGAGCAGAATGTTCTAGGCATATTTCAAAATGGCTATTTCCCCCTCCCTCTGCTGAAAGCACAAGGGGATTTTTCTCAGATCCTTGCTGTGAGAACTTGGTAGGGCTCCTGGAAATAAAACTCATGAAAATGTGGGCACTCCCCTAAAACTTGTGTCCCCTGGGGGTTTTAACTCACAAGCTTGTCCACACTGGGTTTTCAGCAATTCATCAACTACAATTTATTTTCCTACCCCAGTACTACTTCCAGTGGTGGTTTCTGCTCCTGGCCTTCTGCTTTGGTAATCTGTGATTCTCTGTAACTGCCTGCATGTCTCTCCAATTTGGGGGACAGCAATTTTCTCTGTGACTTCAACTCTCCAGTGCATCTAAGAAGAGTTATTGATTTTCTGCTTGTTTCATTTTTTCTTGTTATGAGGACAGGAGTGATGATTTCCAAGCTCCATACATGCCAGAACAGACACCAGAAAAGTCACTTTCAGCTCTAAACTTCTTAGCTTGTTCTTGGAATCCCTAGTCCTAGGAAACCCTCAAGCTTATCCTATTCAGTTTCAAACCCTTTTCACTCCATACCTCACTTAGTCTCAGATCAAAACTTCTTAGGCTTCACCATCAGCATCTACCTGTTAGTGGAAGCTCCAATTAAAACATTTGTGTTGGGCTTCCCTGGTGGCGCAGTGGTTGAGAGTCTGCCTGCCAATGCAGGGGACATGGGTTCAAGCCCTGGTCTGGGAAGATCCCGCGTGCCACGGAGCAGCTGGGCCCGTGAGCTACAAATACTGAGCTCTGCGCGTATGGAGCCTGTGCTCTGCAGCAAGAGAGGCCGCGACAGTGAGAGGCCCGCGCACCGCGATGAAGAGTGGCCCCCGCTTGCCACAACTAGAGAAAGCCCTCGCACAGAAACGAAGACCCAACACAGCCAAAAATAAATAAATGAATAAATAAATTTAAAAAAAAAAAAAAAAAAACATTTGTGTTGCTCCATTATTAGTTTTGTTTCAAGTTCAAATAATTAGCTACATCTGTATACTCCAATATCCAAGATCCAATATCTTGTTTATGTACATTTTTTGTATTCCTTATAGAGTTTGGCACATAGTAGGTATGCCACAAATGGGGAATTTCTTTTAAAGGATTTTTTTTAGTGACTAGGGCAAACGCTATAATGTGTATGATCAATTCCATGTGTTTGGCAAGAGCCTCACGTTTTGGAATGATCAAGAAAGTATTCATGATGGAGGCTGAAATTGAATAGTGCCCTGAAGAATGGATAGGATTTATATTGATTGAGAGGAGAATAAAATGGCATTTCAAATTTTGGGCACTGTATGAGCAAAAGTGCAGAGACAGAATAAGAAAAAAACATCTGCTTTGAAGGACATATTCTGTCTGCTACTAAAAAGAGTAGTTTTAAGGACAGCTTGGGTGACTTGAAAGCTTTGAAAATATTAACATACTCCAGCATTGATTAAGTATGGTTACATTGAGGAAATACACCCAGTTTGGAAGATATTGACTGAGTCAATAACAAGCAATAACCAAAGCCTTATCACAAAGTATTTAATGCTTAAGCGTTAACTGTTCTGATTTAAAATATTTATTATAATATTGGGAAGGTCTCAAGTTCTTTTGTGGGCTCAGGTAGAGACATATATATATGGGGGAAGTTGTTAAGTGAAGTTCAGAGAGATAAAGCAACTTCCTCATTATCACCCAGTAAAGTATGGAGGCAGGATTCAAATCCAGGTCTGTCTAACTTTCTTAAAAAATCATACTATTTAAATAACATTGTGCTTTATCTGAATAAGAAAAGTCCAAAAATGGAATGGACTGCCTTGTAAGGGATTGACTACCTTAAACTCCAAGTGTGGGGCCAGAGGCTGAATCACTGTCAGGAAAGGATTTTGTAGAGGTGATTCAAACGTTGGGGTTAAGGGATGAGGTGCACTTGCTACTTAACTATTAAAGATCCCTTCCAACTTGAAGAATCTCTGATCTAATCTAAATGATTTAAGGGCACTTTATTTTACTGTTATACTTTCAGAGTAGATGCACACACACACACACACACACACACACACACTAATTACACAATAAATGACTTTTCCTTCCCAGCAAAATTTCCTCCAAGTATCCTTCCTTGGAACTTATATTTCGACTTTCCAGTGTTCTCAATCATTATTGCCTAAGGTTTTCTGACTGGAAAATGCTACTTCTTTGAAGGCTTCTTTTATTCTAAAATAAATCACTGGGCCCTCTACTCAGGAATGTTGATCCTGCAGAGTTCTCCAGACAAAACTAAGGGTGTCATAGTTACTGTAAGGTAAAATGGCTGTCTGGTGAATGGCCTAGAACTGCACAAGATAACTGAGCATATCAGTGCAGTAATTTAGAAACATCATAGAAGAAAATTGGCCTCTGTTGCTTGAAATCAAATAAAAAGATATCAAGGGTGTCATTGTACAAGTTTGGGAACTATTAAAATCTTATGATGTCATTGCCTTTACTTAACACTATCAGTGTGCTACACTGAGTACTGTCAAAGAAAAATGAACATTTACAACACATGGTAAACATTGTACTCTGGTTATCAAAGCATCTGTGGGGAATATCTGGTGATGGTGCTTCTGATTTCCTCTCTGAGACCCCATCATGGCTGTAGGACAGATCGCCACTTCATAGCTATAACGATTAAACAAATTTTAATAAAATGGATCTTCTGCTTTAGACAGCTACACAGAGGAAGACAGCTTGAATCAGGCCTTAATAGCTGTCAAGAAAAACATCTTGCTTCATCTCTCTCCCCTCCCACCCTCCAGGTTTAGGGTCAATCACCTGGAACTGTGATGATTGTCAGGAGCAAATTTCTAGTTCAGAGAGCAAGAAAAAATTTGGAACGATTTCTTTTTAATGACAACAGGATTTAGTTTGCTTAGCATAACCTAATTGCATTATCCTATTCATATCTTCTCCGTAATTTCCTTTTATTTTTACTTCTTTTTCTTTGCATTGAGTTGTAGAAAGCTTCCCTCTCTCTCCCTTCCTCTCGCCACCACCTCCTTTCTCTCTCTATCACTCATTATCTCTCTCTTTCCCCCAACTAAAATTATGAGAACAACCCCCTGTTGAGGTCAGCCAACTAAACTTCCTCTTATAGTTATGTATGAGAGATGGGAAATGCCTCTCCCCTACTTGACTATAAATTAATTCAGAAAAGACCAACCACACTTTGACAACTTGAGGGTCCCCAGCTTATAATAGACCTTAAAATAATAATAATTTTTGTACAACAGCAAACTAGCACAGTGCCATAGATGTTCACCTCTATTGCATTACTACCAACCCCATCCTCTTGCAGGAAACCAAGAATATAACACAACCTTCATATCTAAAGGCTTAAAAAAAGTATCTGGGGTCAGAAATCACTATTTGGCCATGAATGAAAGGCAAGCTGGAGTTATAAGTTGCAACCCTGTGCTGAAAGCCTCTGAACCAGGGCAGAATTAAAGCAGTTGTCCACAACCAACAGTCTTTTCCCAGAACTAAACCTGACTGAAAAGCTTCCAAAACAGATTTTGAATAGCTTTCCTTGAGGAGTCAGTCCTCCAAAGATTTCCCAAATGAGTACTACTAAGTCTAAGACAGCAAATTCAGTTCTCTCTCTGTCCAGCTGCAATTCCTCTACTGGATATCATCTTGATATTAGGGGAAAAAGAACTTGACTCTTACAGACTGTTCTTTTAAATATCAATGGTTCTGAGTTTATGCAGCATGAAATCCTACCTATTAAGGATCTCAAAACCAAAAGGAATAAGGTCACAGCTTTGGGTATCTAATATGGGGTCTTATCCAATGTGTGACTGAATTTTTCCAACTGCTATGCATATTATTTTAGGAAGAGAAGAATGAGCCATGAAAGAATGAACTATTTTTATTGATAATTTCATACATTTAACTTTACCAAGGGGTGAAAAGGTTAGCTGAGATGAGAAGGGGGCAGGAACAAACCTAAGCCCTGAGCTGCCACTCTGGGACTCATTGTCACTGGAAATGCTAGACTCTGAATAACAGTAACAACACATTTTAACTGATCTCTTACTATGGATCTTCATGTTTTCTATGGATACAGGAAAAAAGATTCAGTCATGTCCTCAAGGAGCTATTGCAATCCAATAGGGTAGGCTCTCTCCAGACACTCTAGCAGTTTGTGCTTCCCTATCACTGTGTTCATAGAACAATTAAAACTCTTATTGTCATCCATATATTTATAGTGAATGTCTTCCCATCTGGGCTGTGAGGCTTTTGAGGGCAGTTCTTTTCACTTATATATCAATTACACCTAGAAAAGATAGTGGACACCCACTGAAAAGTGTTTCAATAAATAAATAAACAAATAAAAGAAGACAGGTATGGACTACACAGAACAAAATCAGGAGTGGGTCAAAGTTGAAAGCTTCTAATCTCAGCTTTCTCCAATATACTTTCTACACTTCTAGCATAGTGAACTTTCCCACAAATTTGATCAGATCACTACCTTAGTTGAATAAGTCTGCACTGCCTTGGGGCTACAACCTGAACCCATTAAGCGCAGTACACAAGGCCATCATGACGTGCCCTCTGTCTGCCTTATCTCTCACCATAGCATGGGTCATACTACTGTAAACATGGCTGACTCCAACTAGACTATAAGTTGCTTGAGGGTAAAAATCTTGTCTACTTTATCTGCATGGTACAAGTGCCTAAGCAGAGTGTCTTAATACCTGCTAAACATTTACTATTTACCAGATCCCTCCAGTGATACTGGGATACTACCACATATTCATTTATTCTTATAGTCTCTTTTATTTAACTGTGCCTCATAGCCCTTATAAAATTTGCCAAATAAACAATAATTCCCAAGCCTTTTTATGAATCACTAAACTCAGGTTCTAGTCATGGCTATCCTACTATTTAGCTGAATTAATCTCTGATTTTTTCCTCACTCATAAAACAAAAATAATATCACCTATACTTTTTACCTTACATGATATTCTAAGCTGACATACTTTCTGGAATATGGTAGAATATAAATAAATACCCACATACACAAATGTTATATAAAGCAAATAATGTAATTATATAAGTATAAAGTGGTATAGTTATAATATTTTATATGGATTGACTGAGCCTGGATTCAAATCTTGACTTAGCCACCTGTGATCAAGGGTTCTCTTTTAATCAATGTCTTAACCTATAAATGGAGATACTAATTCTACTTACTTCTTTGGGTTGTATTAAAGATAAGTATATTCATGTAAAATGCTTAGAACATTACCTGGTATGTAGCAGATACTCAACAAATGTCAAAACAAGTGTTTTCATCATCCTCAATGGTGAAAAACTGAAAGCATTTCCACTAAGATCAGGAAAAAGACAAGGTTGCCCACTCTCACCACTCTTATTCAACATAGTTTTGGAAGTTTTAGCCACAGCAATCAGAGAAGAAAAGGAAATAAAAGGAATCCAAATCAGAAAAGAAGAAGTAAAGCTGTCACTGTTTGCAGATGACATGATACTATACATAGAGAACCCTAAAGATGCTACCAGAAAACTACTAGAGCTAATCAATGAATTTGGTAAAGTAGCAGGATACAAAATTAATGCACAGAAATCTCTGGCATTCCTATATACTAATGATGAAAAATCTGAAAGTGAAATCAAGAAAACACTCCCATTTACCATTGCAACAAAAAGAATAAAATATCTAGGAATAAACCTACCTAAGGAGACAAAAGACCTGTATGCAGAAAATTATAAGACACTGATGAAAGAAATTAAAGATGATACAAGTAGATGGAGAGATATACCATGTTCTTGGATTGGAAGAATCAACATTGTGAAAATGACTCTACTACCCAAAGCAATCTATAGATTCAATGCAATCCCTATCAAACTACCACTGGCATTTTTCACGGAACTAGAACAAAAAATTTCGCAATTTGTATGGAAACACAAAAGACCCCGAATATCCAAAGCAATCTTGAGAACGAAAAAAGGAGCTGGAGGAATCAGGTTCCATGACTTCAGACTATACTACAAAGCTACAGTAATCAAGACAGTATGGTACTGGCACAAAAACAGAAAGATAGAGCAATGGAACAGTATTGAAAGCCCAGAGATAAACCCATGCACATATGGACACCTTATCTTTGATAAAGGTGGCAGGAATGTACAGTGGAGAAAGGACAGCCTCTTCAATAAGTGGTGCTGGGAAAACTGGACAGGTACATGTAAAAGTATGAGATTAGATCACTCCCTAACACCATACACAAAAATAAGCTCAAAATGGATTAAAGACCTAAATGTAAGGCCAGAAACTATAAAACTCTTAGAGGAAAACATAGGCAGAACACTCTATGACATAAATCACAGCAAGACCCTTTCTGACCCACCTCCTAGAGTAATGGAAATAAAAACAAAAATAAACAAATGGGACCTAATGAAACTTCAAAGCTTTTGCACAGCAAAGGAAACCATAAAGAAGACCAAAAGACAACCCTCAGAATGGGAGAAAATATTTGCAAATGAAGCAACTGACAAAGGATTAATCTCCAAAATTTACAAGTAGCTCATGCAGCTCAATAACAAAAAAAAAAAAAACCCAATCCAAAAATGGGCAGAAGACCTAAATAGACATTTCTCCAAAGAAGATATACAGACTGACAACAAACACATGAAAGAATGCTCAACATCATTAATCATTAGAGAAATGCAAATCAAAACTACAATGAGATATCATCTCACACCAGTCAGAATGGCCATCATCAAAAAATCTAGAAACAATAAATGCTGGAGAGGGTGTGGAGAAAAGGGAACACTCTTGCACTGCTGGTGGGAATGTGAATTGGTTCAGCCACTATGGAGAACAGTATGGAGGTTCCTTAAAAAACTACAAATAGAATTACCATATGACCCAGCAATCCCACTACTGGGCATATACCCTGAGAAAACCAAAATTCAAAAAGAGTCATGTACCAAAATGTTCACTGCAGCTCTATTTACAATAGCCCGGAGATGGAAACAACCTAAGTGTCCATCATCAGATGAATGGATAAAGAACGTGTGGCACATATATACAATGGAATATTACTCAGCCATAAAAAGAAACGAAATTGAGCTATTTGTAATGAGGTGGATCGACCTAGAGTCTGTCATACAGAGTGAAGTAAGTCAGAAAGAAAAAGACAAATACCGTATGCTAACACATATATATGGAATTCAAGAAAAAAAAATGTCATGAAGAACCTAGGGGTAAGACAGGAATAAAGACGGAGACCTACTGGAGAACGGACTTGAGGTTATGGGGAGGGGGAAGGGTGAGCTGTGACAGGGCGAGAGAGAGTCATGGACATATACACACTAACAAACGTAGTAAGGTAGATAGCTAGTGGGAGGCAGCCGCATGGCCCAGGGATATTGGCTCGGTGCTTTGTGACAGCTTGGAGGGGTGGGAGGGAGGGAGATGCAAGAGGGAAGACATATGGGAACATATGTATATGTATAACTGATTCACTTTGTTATAAAGCAGAAACTAACACACCATTGTAAAGCAATTATACCCCAATAAAGATGTTAAAAAAAAAACAAAACAAAAAACAACTGTTTTCTCCAGTTTTCTGTGACTTGATTGTGGCAGTGACTGTCAAGTTATCCATCCAGTAAAGACATCAACTGTACACATCTGATAGCTACCTAAGCCCTAAGAGCTAAACCCCAGCATGCTCAGAGGTAGACTCACCTCTAAATTCTACCCAAAATGTAATATGCATGGCCAACTCTTGAGAACTTTCCAAACACTTAAGGTATGCCACCTAGTCCTCAAGATTGAGTACATTTTCACTTATTTGAAAACTTTGTGAATTTTCCCAAGTAACCAGGGAAAGTTCCAAGTTTATATATATCCAATGTAATAGCCAACTCCCCTCAGGTAGGTGTGATATGAGAGGCTCCCCAAAACCCGTTTTCAATAAATCCCTACTGAACTTCTCTGTTCCACCACCCTCCTGTTTGATAAGACAGCCAATTGTCAGAGCTCTCTTGAGTCAGCAAAAGCTTCAGAGAATGAAAGGTTGGGGAGAGCTTTTTATGCTAATCACTTCTCAGAGTTGCAAATTGGGTAACTGAGCTCCCTTGAGACAGTTCAGCTAGGATTATATCTTATCACAGTTTCCCAAATCCTATTCAAAGGATATCATAGAGAATTTGATTTGGAAGGGAAGTCAAGAAGAAGGGGTAGGATGTACACAGAAGGTAAATGTGCTTGATTTTAGACATCTGAATTTGCAGTGTAGGTGGAACCAGACATTCTTATTGATCCTAAAGCCAGATTCCCAGGGATGGAAGATTTTTTTCCTGTTTCACACAACAAAAGAGAATTTGAAAAAGGCAATTTGATTGGAGGGTATGAGCTAGAGGTAATTTTGAAAGGATGAAAGAGATTTGAGTCTTATTTAAAATACTAGAAGAATGGACCTAGAAAGGAAAAGGAAGAGTTCACCAAATGGCTTACTTTAGAAAAACTGATCCAAAGATGAGCTACAAACATGAGAAGTCACTATGTTGGCCCAATTCTGATTGCCTCATCCCTACCCCAGCCATTCATCTGCTAGCAGATAGGGTAGTATTGTTTTGGTTTCCAGCAGTCTGTTAAAGTTGAATTTATGATGCTTGCAATGAATTCTAAGTGTATTTTTAGTATGTGTATTTTTCTCGATCCTCCTCCAATGCACTTATTTTTGATGTTACTTTTAAAATGACCTATTTCAGTTGCTTCTGCAGATCACACCCAATTCCCAATAACTAATTTTAACTTTTTCATCTGGTTCCAAGAATAAGCCAGTGCCCAGCAGAGAGCTGATGTTGCTCTTGGAAAATTGCACTCTCTCAAAATTCATCAGACCAATGGGCCTCTCTAGGTACAGTTAATAGGCTTAGATAGGAGACGTGATGTGTGCAAGCTCAAAACTTCTCAATCAGACTCTCAATTCAGAGTTATTCTTTTTTAACTCCTATATGCCAAGGAGATGAAAATTTCCTATTCTGTAATTCTTTTCCAACTTTGCTTATGGTCAACATGATGTTATCAAGCCAATCATTTTGATGAAACAGATTAGTTAGTTGTCTCTAGCAAGGAAAGAGTTGATTCAGTCCTACAGTCAAGTCCATTTTTTAAAGTCAATCTTAAAAAATTAAGTCAATTTGGTCAAGGGAACATTCTTCCAGTCAATTCAATCAAGGAATTACTTCAGTCAAATAGATAATTCCATCTATCAACAAGTCAGTTCCGTTTCACAAGTAATTAATTCAGTATAACCATTTATTAGTTCTGTCAATTAATCAGTTTATTCAGCTGATCAAACAACCAGATTTAACAGATTCTATTCACCTCATTGGATAAGCTGACAAGAATAGACAAAAATGCTTGGGGGTGGGGGGAAGAGGGCACAGAGTTCCTCAAAGATTCCCGCATCTAGAGTAAGAGGTTGCTCTCTTTCCTGGTATGTATTGAATGTGCCCAGCCAAAGCAAACTCATGAGAACTCTGAACTAAGGGAAATTTGTGGGAAAATAAAATTGCAAATAATAGCTTATTGATAACATGATATACTCAAGACAGACTGTGGAAACATTTTTTGATGTATCATTCACACCTGGAAATGTTGGTTCAGAGTTTTCAGTTCCACTGTGAGAAAAGATTTATCAATTTTATCCTTAATAGGCCATTCCAGAAATGACTATCAGCATCATCAGTAGCCTCAAAATGCATTTAGTAAGAAACTTACCACACAGGAGTATTGGAACAAAATTTACACAAGCTTTGGCCTGCTTACTGGTAGCTAATATTCTAAAGATGAGTCAAATATGTATTTATAGGAAATATATACAACCATATCAAAACATTAAACTTAAGATGTGAACAAGCATTAAGATATATGCATCCAGGTCAAAGGTAAATGTAACCTAGGAGTAAAGATCAGTAGGAAAGTTTTTCTGTTCGACTAATGTGATATCAAGGGAGGCTTCACCTCTTCTCTCACTAATTCCAGAAGACTTCATAAAGTTGGAAACCCATCTTGACTTAATCAGATTTTCTTACACACTAACTTCACCTCCCTCCCATAATTTATACACCACATATCCACATGGTACAGACACTGGAACACTTTTAAATTCTCTAGAATAAACCTTTTTTCTTCCTCTAGCCCCACTCCTACCCCATTATATTATGATTTAAATTATAAGATAGCACACTAATAGCCTTCATTTCAGGGCACATACTGTCACCAAAAATATCTTATTTAGTAGCTGCAAAGAAATCTCTGTATTTCTAAAGTGTTCTTTTCGAACACTTAAAAGAGAAAAATGACATATTCTTCAGAAGGACACAGAAATTAGAAATATGGAGTTTTCTTTGCACAAATATCTTTTCTTTTCCTATTCTAAACCAAAATAATAGAAAAGGGAAAACATAATAGTTCAACATGTGTTAAGCTCATGCTATGCCAGACTCTAAGCTTCTTGAGACGAGGAACTATGTATTTTCGTCTTAAGGTCCCCGGCACCAGAATGTTTGGACACAATATACATTTAACATATATTTGATAACCAAATGAATTAATGAAAAGCATATTGTAACCAGCAAATATGACTAAAACATGGCTCATTCTCTCAAAGAGCTCATAATATAATAAGAAGAATCAGTTGTATAGACAGTTTACTGAAATACAAAATAAGTGTTATAATGGAAGTACAGAATAAGGACAATGGAAGTAGAAGGAGAGCAGTTAATTTTGACTGGGGGCATCTGGGAAAGCCCCTGAAAGAGGCAGCACTTCAGCTGAGCATCAATTCAGATTTTTATACAAACATTTTGACACCAGGAACTTTTGACTTGGCTACCTTAGCCCAGCCATTTTGATGTGGCCTAAAACAACAAACCATTACACTTTCACTTGTTTTATAAAGTACCAAGCAATGTGTAAAACTGTTGTCCATACCCCATTCCCAGCACTCACCCTAATGTCAGCCTCTACCCCTGAGAAGAGTGATGTTCAAGGATGGAGTGGGAATTTGGCACATGTTTTTCATGTACCAAGAACGATGTGTTGACCAGCCTTGATCATCTCATAAAGGGTCAACCATCATACTCAGTAAACTATCTTCTCACTCTCCAAGAATTTACTTTTCTCTTGATAGACAATTCAAATACCCTGATTTTTCTCTAAAAGGCAAAGATGTTGGGAAGAGAAGGTATTTGAGCCCTATTATGATCTCTTTTTCTTAGATCCAGGCTGTACAGAAAATCTTCAGTTGAATCTCTAACAGTCTCAGGCATCTTAAGAATAGGCATATATTTAATATCATAGCATTCTTTTAATTGAGAGTTTTTAAAAACATGATTGATACCTCCTTAGCAGTTAACCTGGCTGGCTCTAACAGATATATATTTAAAAATATTTTCTAAACATAAAGATAATATACTCATCAATTTTTTAGTAAAGAAATTAATAAATGAGAAAGTAAAAGACCCTGATAATTATCAACTGATAAGTTTAAAGCAAAAATAACCATTCTTAGTTGGAACAGTTTCATCAAAACAATGAGGTGAAAATGTCCTGCTTTAGATTTTTGACAGTAGGAGGTAGCTGATTTGAAAAGATGGAGGACCAGAATAAAAGGGAGTGATTTGTTAGTGATAACTAAGAACATTACCAGAAAAAAGGAAAGTGATGTCATCAAATGAGACTCTACTAATGCCAACAGCTTACAAAGAGATGTATAGTGACTTTGTAAAATGGAGAAGTAGGGACATTTCAATACTCCGTTGAAGTGAGAGATAAAGCAATGACGATAAGATGAAATTAAATAATGACATAAAAATAGATTAAAAAGTTTTTAGGGTCTTCCCTGGTGGCGCAGTGGCTGTGAGTTCGCCTGCCGATGCAGGGGACATGGGTTCATGCCCTGGTCCGGGAGGATCCCACATGCCGCAGAGCAGCTAGGCCCGTGAGCCATGGCCACTGAGCCTGCGCGTCCGGAGCCTGTGCTCCGCAATGGGAGAGGTCACAACAGTGAGAAGCCCGCGTACCGCAAAAGAAAGACAAAAAGAAAAGTTTTTAGTTTGTACATGTTTGCATTTCTGTAAACCTTACTCTACTATGACATATTTAAGTAAAAATAAAGATGAATATGTATGCTTTTATTTTACTAAAGAATGATGTGCTAAATGATCTCCACATCTAACTATCCTGAACTAGAGCATGTCTAGCTAGTGGATCTATATGACAAATATATAAGTTCCAGCATTCCCCTGTCACCTTATTGGGAAATACCAGGAAAAACTAACCAGGGGCCAAGCCTGTAAATCTGAATCTATGTAGCAGTTGTTCTTAACTTTTGGAGGATTTCAGACCCTTAGAGAATTTAATCAAAGCTAAAGACCCCAGAAAAATGCACATATGCATATACACATGAGTTTTTGCATACAATTTCTGGGGATTCATAGACCTGAGTTTAAAGTCCTCTGTCTTGGTTTATTTTGGCTCTGAGCATGGTGCTTCCTATCCTGGCTAAAGATATAACATTCTTACTTGAATGCTAGTAGGGTTGCCTTCCAGAGACATGCTCCTTGCTTTCTCTGTGCCTCAAGTACTATGTTGATGAAGTGTGGATAGTGACACAGCTCAACTTCACTTGGGGTCCTTGGGAAATTGGCATATACCACAAGTGGTAACCCTGTCTTGGAGGCTAATGTGCCAGCTCATGTATAACAATAATATAGGAAAAATAACAGAACGAGAACTCCCCAAAACTTTTTTTACCCAGCACATTGACAGGCATGCAAAACCCGACTGGAGATGTAATTTTCTTCACCTTCTTTCTACATTAATTTTTCTTCCTGATTTCAATTAGCCAAACTTGAATGGAGACATTACAGACAGTTCAACCCTACCTCAGAGCTGTGCAGACAGCACTTGCTGCCAAGCTGTCTATCACCAAGACAACTAGGCCAATGTGCTTTGCTCTGTGTAAATACCTCATCAGGGCCAGTTGTAGAAGGAACCTCTTTTCAATGACTTCCCATCAGATCAAAATCCTTACTCTTAGCAATCCAAAATATTTTTTGAAAGTAACTGGGGTATAAATAATCATTAGTATTTTTAAATAATCTTTCATGCTGATTAACAGGAAGCTTATTTTCAGAGATAGTCTCACATGAAGGCAGGTTGATTCAAGGAATCTAGAAAATCTCTCTCTTCCTCGGTAGGTCTGAAGTTCTTCTATTTGTTAGTCATTATTATTTTTTCTTTGCATTAATCATAACTTTCTTCCAACATCTTTTTCTAAGCCACAGATTCCCCTGAAGTGGTCATCAATAATATAGCAATCTTCTGTCTCTAGTCTCTTGTCTTTAAAACATTTTGAATAAGAAGAGATGATAAAAGGTGGGATGACTGACATTGTTACCTCAAATGAAAAATTGAGGAGATAGGTAAATTTTTGGACACAGCAGCATTAGCAAAGTGATACTTTTGATAAGTTCAGTACACATAAATGAGTCAAAAGCAAAAATCTCAAAGAAAGTTTTTTAAATCTCAGCAAAAAGTAATGTTGATTTTTTGGTCCTTGGGGACCTAGCAGAGGTGCCAAATCATTGTACTCCTCCCATCTAGACTTCATTACCACTTATCCACCCTCAGGAACCTTCTGAGCAGCCCCTGTTTGTTGGTCTCCTTGGCGGCAGGTGTCTGCTAATCAAAGGCTTAAGAAGGTGTGGGATTTAGGAGTCAGCACTGACTGGAAGGAAAACTTTCCATTCAGCCTTGGGCAACAATATTGGAGCTTTTTTTGAATGCTTTAATCAACTCTGTGCCAAATGGGGCCCAATATCCCCCTACACAGCCCCAGGAATCCAAAGAAAGAAGTGTTTTCAATTCTTTTCAGAATGTCTGATCTCTCACACTGCAGACCAAATAAAAACAGTCTGAGCTAATTGTGCCTCCCCTACCCCCATCTACTGTGTAATCTGCCTAGGAGAAACTCAGGAAAGTTGGCCTCAGGCCAGCACGGGCCTTCTGTAGAGGCAGAAAAATTCCCTCACTTTCTTTCCACAGACTATTCTGGACACCAAAAGGAGAGCCTCTACCCCAGATATCTCACAGAGAGAGAGGCAGCTGTGAGGGTTAGGGCAGGACCTGAGATGATGTAGCTGAGGTGTTAAAAAGTTCTAACACCTGAGTTAGTATTTTCTGTATGCATACTATTTCACTAGTTACATTTTTTATTGTTAGGTAGACTATGAGGAAAAGTGAAAAGAGTTGCTTGGGAGTTGAAATGGCTAGGGATTGAATCTCACTCAGAACTAGTGCTTACTAGCTATAACCTTAGACAACTTATTTTACAGACCAAGGCTCTCATCCCAGTTCTCTCATTGAACAGCTCTGTGACCTTGGCCAAATCCCCAAGTGCAACCTTGGTCTCCTTATCAAAAAAATGAGAAGATCTCTAAGGACCTCTTCAAGTCTAGTAGTTTAAGTCACTTCTGGGATCCTGAATTAAGAAAATATCCAAGTGGGATTAGACTTGGAAGTTGTTGTCCACCCCATCTCCAACCACCACCAAACTCAAATGGTTTTGGCCATAGCTCCCCAAGCCATTTTCTTGGGAGGGCCTTCTAGGCCTAGGAACAGGAAGTAGGAGTAGGCAATGCAAGAACAGGCCCACAACAAAAGTCCAGCTGGCCATGCTCAAAGTAAAAGCAGCTCGAAATTGCAGGTTTCCAGGTCAGAAATAGCAGTTTGAGCTAATAATAAGGTAATATCAACTTTTCCCTAAGAATTTTACCGAGCAAAGCTTGTCAGGTAGCAGAGGGGTACCCTGGAGAACACGGTTCAAAACTGCCATAGCCAAGGCTCAGACTGGGACTACAGCTAATGTATCCTGAAGATACTAAGGGAAAAGTAGGTGGTCCAGTCCAGGGGAATCAGGGAACATGAGGATGGGAAAGTTCTTGGACACAGAACTATAGAAGGAAACACCTCTAAGAACCCAACAGAAGGACACAAGGACAGAAAGCCTTTTCGTGCTGTGAGGGTTATCAACTGTGCACCAGAGGAGATGACGTCAAAGGCCTGGATAAGCCACAGACAAATAATGGAATGAGGATTCTTAGAAACTAAAACTTAAAGACCTAAATGAACAAAAGTTTAAAAGGCAATCATGAAATTTCAGATACTGTCGTAACTTCTTAAGGAAAACAGTTGGGAGAGTGGAATGGGATGGTGATGTTGAAAAGAATCCCATGAAATTCTTTTTTTGCTTGTTTGTTTGTTCTTAAGATACAATCATTACCACTTAAAGCTGTTGGGGGTAGGAATATGTGGGAGACTATAGTGAAATTCTAAGCAATATGATGCTTACAGTAGAAATACAGGCTATTTCCATACTCAAAATATTTTAGTCTGAATTTATTAAAATAAAACTAAATGAATAAACCTAAAATAAAACTAAATTAAGAACAAGGCTAAACTGAAACTTACATTTTTGTGTTTATGACACTAAATCAACAAATTTTAGTGACTTCTCCCTTTTTAACTAGTTGGTTGGTATTGTATAGATGTGGCCAGCATCTAATATGCTTTCAATTGTGTCCTCAGCCCTCAAGACCCTGGGGGTCTGAAATCTCAGCCAACTTTGCAATTTAATCCAAAACCCAAAGCATTTCAGATTCCAAGTAACCTGTTACCCTCTGCTATCAAAACATCACTCATGGTTTGAAAAATACCATTTTTAATAACTCCTTTTCAGTTTCCTGGCAGGCCCCCAGCTTCACTTCAAAGTTGATTTTCCCCAGTGAGAGTACAGCTAGAAGAATCCAGAAGTGCACTGAGCCATGTTCCCACTACCCCAGGCTGTGAGGGCCCAGCTCTAGGGCAACGAAGAAGGCTGGAGTGGGAAGGTGGGCAGGGGGAGGACCAGGATGTGAATCATAGGCAAATGGCCTAAATTCAGGCCTTCCCAGAGACAAAACAATGTATCACCCTCAAGAGTGAACAACTGGAGAAATTGAATCCAAATTAAATTTTGGATTATATCATTATGCCTTATTTTTTAATAAATTTGATAAAAAGATATCACTATAATTTGAGCTGCCTCTTGAGTGCCATGTTTTTTTGTTTCAGTGACCCACTCTTCAGATGTCACACAAACAGATACCAAGAAAACAATCTATGAAGAGAGGCACTAGGGGCAGGAGTGGGGGCAAGGAAACAGAACTTCATCTTTGGAGACCTAGGGTCTCTTAAGACAAGTGCAGACTGAACTCTCCTTAAACTCCAAGACAGTAGCCTTGATGTCCTAAATTTACTCTTGTATTTCTTGCCCAGGACTAGTGAAGTTGGGGTTGCCAATAAAATGACCATTTTGCTCAAAATGTTGCATTTAAAATCCAAGTCTTCTTAAAACAGCAGAGTAGGATTTTGGCCAGAAAATGCTTTCTAGTACAAACACTAGTGCACTTTTACAAGGCAGGTAAAGCCCAAATTTATGTTGCTAATTAATTTTATATTTCCTCCAGCTACCTAGAACCAACTGCAGCCCAACATTCCCCAATTGGGATTTTGCCAAGAATTCAGATAATGCCATTTATGGACCATGTCAACAGCTGAGGTCATGTTTTCTGTCTAAAGGGAAAAAAAGAAAGAAAAATAAATAGGGAAAGATTCATGGGAAGTACATATTAGAACAGGGATCCCCAACCTTTTTGGCACCAGGGACTGGTTTCGTGGAAGAAAATTTTTCCACGGATGAGGTGGGTGGGGGATGGTTCAGGTGGTAATGCAAGCAATGGGCAGTGATGGGGAACGGCAGATGAAGCTTTGCTCGCTCGCCTGCCGCTTACCTCCTGCTGTGTGGCCTGGTTCCTAACAGGCCACGGACCAATACTGGTCCACAGTCCAGGGGTTGGGCACCACTGTATTACAAGATAGGGACAGAAGGGAGAGGAAAGAGATAAGAGGTAAAAATATTTTTATAGCAACAATCCCAAACAGACACACATACCTGGAGGGCCTGGAGGTTTTGAGTTTGTACTATTTGGGGGTAAAAGTGGAGCAAAAGGAGAATGAGTGACTGTAGGGAATTTTAGAGAACCAACAATTTGATCTCAAAGAAATAACCTTCCTCCCCACAAAATGTAAAGAATACGAAAAGGGAAAAGCCCAATGTCTTGCATCATGGCTGGTACAAGTGTTCTCTGTCATGTGCATGCCAGGAATGTGAATTGCTTGCTACTTGATTTGGGGTTCTGTAACTATCAGTCTTTTTTTTTTCCAGAACAAACTCACATTCCAAGGGCTAGAAAGTATCTTAAACATTAGAATTAGAAAGGAACTCGGATCTCATCTTATCTAATTTTCCCCATTCTAGGGATAAGGAAACTGAGGAAAATGAAGAAGAAACTTGGCCAAATGTCATACAGTAAATTAGTGGCAGAGTCAAAACTAGAACACAGATCTAGTGGGGCAGTTCCTAAATGTCAGTTCATAATGAATATTTCACTGGTCCAAGGGAAGAATGAGAAAAACAAGGATTATGTAGTGATTGTTTTATAAAGTTAATTTTTAAAAACTGTTTCTAATTTTGAGATTATGTCCTTTCTACTTTTTATGTTAAACTATTCCTTCTTCTATGAAATGATAACCAAAGAGAGTAGTTATTTTTATAATGTCCTTAATTAGCAAAACAATACATTGGCAGCCCTATGTGAAGGTGCAAGATTTTTGGGAAAATATTTGGTATGCAAAAACCGTAAGTCTTCTACCACTAGTCCAATCCCCTGGTGTCAGGCAGGATATCACCACTCAATCCAAGGTATCTTCTGCCCCTAAGAGGTTCTATACCCACTGAATATGCCACTGAAATGTCATATAGTGAACAAAGTGTCAGAAAGAGACTGGTTTGGCTGGGATGTGAGGTGGAAGACAAACTAGAAAAGGAAAGAAGCGCATGGTTGAACATGGAGAAACAAATTGGTTTACGACTAATGTCTCATCCTGTCTTTTGTTATGGTATCCTTCAAGTTAGCATAATACCCTGATTTAATAGGCAATAGCTCTTCCACTATATATATTTTTATTTGTGGCTTAATTCAAATTTTCATCATGAGGAAAAATGGCACAGATACTCAATTTCTGTGAAGTAGTCACATTGTATAGAAGCTAAAAGATGTTAAATGACTTGCCCAAGACAACTTGGTTCATATGGTATTGAGCCAGGAATAAATCCTAGAACTTCATTCTAGATCTAATAATCCTTCTTCGAGCGCACATTTCTATCCTGTGTGCATCTTAACTGAGTTTCTGGATATGACCCATCAACTGGCCAATGACATTGTGGTATGCACCATCTGTCCCCAAAGTGCCCAGCATCACCATTCTCGGTGCCAGGTGCAAGAAGCACCAGGCGCCAGGACCCAGATGAATTACAAAGTTACAGGGAATATAAAGGCCTCTGGCTCTTGGCTACCTGCTGATGTGATCTGTGGGAGATAGGTGCCCCAACAGTCCTATCAATGTAGCCATATCTTGCTACCACTTCTGGCCATATAAAGGCCAGAGGAGTGAACCAGTGTATCAAAATGCACACCCAAGCAGCAGCAGCAGCAGCAGCAGCAGCAGCAGCATCACTATCATTATCATTACCAAATTTTCAATGATCTTCCTTGAGATGACTTGACTTATGGATTAACTAGGTTAAGTGTTTCATCCTAGCCATCACCTTCCACCATTCAATCAAGACCCACCCTGATAATCCAAACAGATTTTAACATCAGCCTAAACCAAACAATTTTAAATGCAGAGCAAAAATACTCTATAATGGGGGCTTCCCTGGTGGCACAGTGGTTGAGAGTCTGCCTGCCGATGCAGGGGACACAGGTTCATGCCCCAGTCCGGGAAGATCCCACGTGCCATGGAGCGGCTAGGTCCGTGAGCCATGGCCGCTGAGCCTGCACGTCCGGAGCCTGTGCTCTGCAACGGGAGAGGCCACAACAGTGAGAGGCCCACATACCGCAAAAAAAAAAAAAAAATATATATATATATATATATACTCTATAATGTACCCCAAAGCCAAACCCAAATGCCTTTGAGATTCCTGCTATCTGGAACAGTCACTGTTTGGGATGCTGCTATTTGCAATTCTGGATGTTTGGGACAATCCCCATCTCTGCATCCCTTTATGTAAGTGGGCAAGAATCACATGTTTTTAAAAGCAGATGGCAAAAACTGCCTTCTGGCTGCTTGTTACGTTGGTGGCTAGCAACTTCCAGGGCCCTGACTCAGCACAGTGCTAGGAGGAACTACATAGCAGTCACTGAGCTGTGGCCTAGCCAGAATCTGCCTTCATTCACAATAAATAACCTTTGAGAAGGAAACCAATATCTCTATCTGGGCAGGCACACCCCAGTACAGATCTCATACCTAACCCACCAATAAATGTTCATCTCTCAAACCCTGGTAAAACAAAACAGGGCTCAGAGGCTTTGGGTAAAAGTCAGCTTCCCAGACTCACATGGGAAAAGTTAATATGGTGGTAATGAGCCACTTAAATGCCTGTCTGCCTATGTTACAATAACATGCCCTTTTCATTCCTTCAACAACTCTCAAAAGGCACTGTGGACAGCCGCATTTTGTGGGTATTTCTCACGGTCCACAAACCTACCCACAGAAAGCAAATTTCTTTTTATGTCTCCCAAACTTTGTTTTTTATAGTTATTGGGGCTTTCCTTTTCCTTTAAGTGTTTTTCTTTTTGTTTTGTTTTTCTTTCTTTTGCGCTTTTTATCCTTGAGATTTTTTCTTTTTATCCTTTCTATTGTTTGGGGGTTTTTTTCTTTGTTGTTTTTGTTGCTGTTACTACTGCTGATGTTATTCCCTTTCCTTTCCTTCTTTTTCCCATTGCTTTTTCTTTTTTGTTGTGTTTTGGAGCAATTTCCTTTTCTGTTTGGGGAGATTTTAGTTTTTTGCATTTGGTGATTTTTCTTGTTTCTTTTTTGCTTTGTTGTTTTATGTTTTATGGGGGTTTTCTGTGTTTGGTTTATTTGTTTCTTTCTTTGTTTTTATTTTTTTTCTTTTCCAGGTTTTCTCTTTTTATCTTCTTTTTCTTTTTTGTTAGCTTGTTTTTCTCTTTTTCATATTTTTCTTTTCTATGCTTTTTTTTCTTTCTTTCTTTGGGTTTTGGGTTTTATTGTGTTTTAATTTTTGTTTTGGTGGTTTTTTGAGGGTTTTTTTGGACTTTTTAGAATTTAGGGTCTTTCTTTTTCTTTTAAAGTTTTCCCTTTTTTCTATGTTGTTTCTTTTAAGTTTATTGAAGTACAGTTGATTTACAATGTTGTGTTAATTTCTTCTATACAGCAAAGTGACTCAGTTATACATATATATATATTCTTTTACACATTCTTTTCCTATATTGTTTCTTTTTAAAAATCTTATTTTCTTTCTTATTTTTCACTTTTTGCCTCTTATCTTCTTTTAACACTTTAGTAATATTTTAAATGTGGTATCATTTTAGATTTACAGAAAACTTGCAAAGATAGTACAAAGGGCTCCCATTTACTCAGGACCCAGTTTTGAGTCTGGGTCTTGAGTAATAATAATAATAATAATATATTATTATTAACTAAAGTCCACACTTTATTCAGATTTCCTTAGTTTATACCTAATGTCTTTTTTCTGTTCTAGTATCCCACCCAAGATACCATATTACATCTACTTGTCATGTCTTCTTGGGCTCCTCTTGGCTCTGATAGTTTCCCAGACTTGTTTTTTGAAGATCTTGATGGTTTTGAGGTATTGGTCAGGTATTTCATAGAATGCTCCTCAGCTGAGATTTTTCCAATGGTTTTCTCATGATTAGACTGGAGTAATGCGTTTTGGAGAGGAAGACCACAGTGGTGAAATGCTTTTTTCATCACATCAAAAAAGAGCACATACTATCGACATGACTTATGGCTTTTGAAGTTAACCTTGATCAGCTGGCTGAGGTATGTTTGTCAAATTTCTCCACTGTAAAGTTACTTTTCCCACCTTTCCATACTCTACTTTTTGGAATCAAGTCATTAAGCCCTGACTGCATATAGAATGGGAGAGATTAAGCTCCATATCCTGGATGGGGGACACATACCCAAATAAAGTATTTGTAACCCAGTATCATATTATTTATTATGTTGCTCCAATTATTCGAGTTCTGGCCATTGGGAGTTCTTTCAAGTTTGTTCCTGTGATCCTTTTAACATGCTCCCTTCTTTTTGTTTTTTTACTTGTTTAACATTTTAAGATTATCTCCTCCTCTTTCTTCTTTTTTCTTTCTGTTTTGTTGGCCCTTTCTTTGCCTAAGGTGGGGTGGGGGAAAATCACAGTTTACAAAGGTAAGTGGATGTGAGGGACACTAGGAAGGCCTTCACTCAAACATCAGCCTCTATAGGACCAGATATTTCACTGTTAACATTAACAATCTATTTCTTTGGTTTAAGCAATGTGAATTCCCTAAGCTTCCCCTGGAAAAAGAAGTGCATTCAATCCCTGACACCATAAATCTAAGTAAGGTAGAGAAGGAGGGCCAAGAGGAAGGGTTGCTCTTTGGAATGTGAAATATTTGCTTCAAGTGAACCAAAGACTTATAAAGAAAGAAGTGACCTTAAAGATCTTTTAATTCACCCTGAAACTTAACTATAATAAGCAGTCTCTCAAATTAAAAATTAGAAATGAGGGCAGGGGCTTGGACTGGGAAGAGAGAGGTTCTAGGTCGTATACAAAGGTTAAACCAGGAAAAGATTTTCATTTTGGGGGTAGTTGGTATATGACCTTGAAGGGAAGAGACAAGATGGCACTGAGAAAAATGAGGGGACACAGGTAAAACTAGGTCAGTGTATGGAGCAAGAGTGTGTTGAGGTCTCATATTTTAAAAAGAATTTGCAATGAATTCCAAGGGTACAGAAAACTCTTGAATGGCCAGACATCTACATGATGGTTTTTTTTAGTTTAGGTCCCTCAGGTGAATTGAAATAGAATGTTTCTGTTAAACCAAACACCTAGCAGACCTCAGACCAAGTTATAACCTCCATTCAAATAAAAGTATAGGCAGAAACAGTGGCAAGTGTTAAATTTTACTCTCTTAATAATATAAAATATAGAAAGTATACTTCTGAGGTTTGTTATGGACCTATTTAGAATATTATAGGCTACAATAAGCCCTCTCAGGAAAAAAATAGCAAAAATTCAGCAGCAAGTTCCTCTTTTGTTATGTTTCCTTCCCTTACATTAAGCCCTGTGATGTGTATAGGAGTGATAGTGTTATTTAGGGGAAAATGGAAAGATGGGGAAATGGAAAAAAGTTCCTGTGTTACCTTCCAGAGATAATCTATATATTTACACACACACACACACACACACACACACACACACACACACACACGTTATAAAAACCTCTGTGAAGGCGTCTCTCAGGTTTACTTCACAGCAACACATGATTCCCATGGCAAGGTCTACACCATGTGTCCAAAACAATCTCCAAAGATTCAGAAAGGCAACAGTCTACCTCAATACATACCCAGGACCCAAACTACCACAATAGGGGTAGAATGGGGATAAATCCTGGGAAAACAATGTGAAATTCTCTTAGGAAAATGGGACTATTAGTACCTATGTCACAGGATTGTTGTTAAGTCCTAAAAAACTTTAGTATGCATAAAGTGTTAAAACACTGCCTGGCATAAGTGCTATATAAGTGTTAGCTGTTATCATCATCATTTTTATTGTTGTTGTTTGATGTTGTTACTGATAAAGGACAGCTTGGGGCTTCTTGAAGCTATTCCTTATTTTCTCTGGGTTTTCCTCACAGGTATCTCCAAAGCTGGGAACATCTATCTGTTACTATTCTTCCTCTGGGATACCTCCCCCACCAGGATCTAAAGTGTGGAGCCAATTGGTAACCAAAGTTGTACCTCAAAAGGTCTCCTGGACACAAGGAGCTTAGCCTCATTGCCTGACATTCCTCTCACAGCATCAATGAGATAAACTGTTTTATATGTTATTACTCACTACTGTTCTTGCAAAGACCATGGAAATGCATGGACAGATCAGCAGCTCACCACACTTTCTGGGGAATTACTCAACCTAGAACATGTTGTTTCCATCTCTTTTGTGTGATTCAGTTCTTCCTCAGCCCTACACTTCTCACTGCATCTGGGGAGTTACATGTTACCGGCTAGCCACAGACATTGCACTGCCTTACTCCGCTGGCTAGGTCTTTAGGCAGCCAGTGCTACTGGGACAGGCTGGACTACACAGTCACAGGTCACCATCTTCTGAAGCCTGAGTCTGCCATCTCATTACCTTAGAAGCCCTTCAAGGAGTTGAAGCCAAGGTAATAGATACCCAGCACATCTTCTCTCACTTACCTCTTTGTCTGGAAAGGTAGGTAAATGACAACTGAGACACTAGCTTTCTCCCACCAGTCTCATCACTGGCATTTGCCTACTTCCTGGTGTCTCCCAAACATAAATTGAATGTTTGGCTCCTGATGCAAGTCTTTATACCATTATGGAGGGACTTTAACATCCATGAAGATAAACCATACAGCACCACTTGGCTAAACTCCAGAGACTTTCCCTGCACTTCCGTTGTCCACACCCTAGGCCACATCCAGGGTCTTTTCATCACTCATTACTGCTCCACTTCTAATATCTTAAATTTGTATATGCAACTCTCTGGCTACTGTTCTTTTTTTCCCATTTAAGGGCTTTTACTTCCTCATTCTTACAATTCCTATTCTTTGGTCTCCTGTTTTCTCCCAAATTATCAGTCTCCTCCAGACTAATTTTCTTTCCTGACTGTCCTGGGCCCTACAATCCATGACTTCAACCACTATCTTTTCCATATTCTTAACTCATCACATTTTGACCTGGTACCACCAAAAAAATTCATGGTCTCCTGCTTCAGGAAAGTTCTCAGTGCTATACAACAATTTTTCTAAGAATTCATGGACAGCTTTATCTCCCATCCCTTCCTATTCCCTCAGAAATCTCTTTCCACCAATCACTACTCTTACTTCTGAATCTTCACCCCTTCCCTCTCTGATGTTTCTTTCTCCTCTGCACAACAGTATGTTCAGACCTCTCATGGTTTAAGAAACAGTTCCTCAACCCTGCCTCTCTCTGTTTGCTGCCCTCTCTTTCCTTCTCTTTCTAACCAAGCTTCTTGAAAGAACAGTCTACATTCACTGCCTTCACTTCCTCTTCCCATACTCACCCCTTGACACACTGCAATCTAGTTCTGTTTCTAGGGTAGGTCACCTCCTACCCTTGTTTTTACCTCTGTCATTAAACATATCACACTATTATAACCACCACTAAACCTAAGCACCTCAAAAAGTAGGAGCTTGTCTATTTTATCTATGTGGTCCCAGAACCTAGCACAGTGCTTGATTGATAGGAGGTGCTCAATAAACGAATTATGTCACAAACACTTACTGAACACCTACTAGGAGCCAAGCACTGTAGCGGCTCTGCTAGAATGCACAACACCTAGACCCCTGTAATCCATCATCAAAACTACATTCAAACAGACTTATTCTCACAGAAATGTTCTCCCCTTCATGAATGTCAAGTCAGTACATTTAATTAAGCCACACAACCCTTGCCTTGCTCTGTGCCTTACTCATAGAAATTATTTATCATTTGTTGAATGAATGCCTGATAGAGCTCAGCAGACTCAAAGAGCTATAAATGGGCACACAGGGGTCTGTTCTGGGATCTGGTTCCTTACAGAAGGCTTTTGGGGTTTTTTAAAGCTATTTCTAAACAGTTCGTTCCATAGACACATATTCATTTGCAACTCTATCTCAATATTGCTGATAGTTTTGGTAAGCCACTAGCCTGTTTACAACCCCTCCCTCTCAGTTATCTTAACTTCTCTCCAGGCTTCTTCCCCTCCACCTATAAACAGTACAAAAGTCTCTCCTAGCCTCAAATAAATACCTAAATTAGAAACCCTATGTTGACCCCCAAGGTCCCACTTTACCTAATACCCTTCCTTTCCCCACTGATCTTTTGCAAAAGTAGTCTACACTTGCTGGCTCAAATTTCCTTCTTCCCATTGGCTCCCACATCAAGTGGCCAAAAAGTATAGGATATGGGTTAGGTTGGTTAGGGAAAAGCTTCATGGACAAATAAGGACATAGGACACAGGGGAAACTCTGAGATTAAAGTACAGGAGATGTAAATGTATTGGGGGAGTATGAGGTTTTGCTATTTTGTTTTTAGTCTGTTTTTATAAGTTTCTCTTTTAAGCAGGTAACATGCCTATGATACACAGTTCAAAAGGTATAAAGGGTACAGTGTGAAAAGTAAGGGTTCTTCCCACTCCCACCTAGTTCCCCTCTCTTGAGGCAAGCACTGTTGAACAGTTTCTTATGTATTATTCCAGCGATAGTTTATACATTTACAGATATTTACATAGACAGAGTCTCTATATATAATGGCAGAAAATAATAAGTGCCATGAGAAGGGTGATCTGACAAGCACAGGAGGAGATGTTGAAGAACTAGCGAATATCATCTTCCCTCCAATATACTCTTCCTCTCACCTCCATTAATAGCCTTTTCATCCTCCCAAGTTGCTGAAGCTCAAAGTTTCTGAGCATCTCCCATGGGTACAATGGTTTGAAATTTACAGAACACTGCCACAGCCCTTAATTCATCTAACTTTGGTACAACTCTGTGAACTAAGCAGAGTCCCAACGGTTAGGTGCACATTAAAGTTAAGCTGATTAATAATCCCTCCACCCTTGCTACTGCTACATCCAAATTTATTTCCAAAATGTAAATTACATGCATCCACTCCTCACTACCTCCAGTATCCTACCCTCCTTCAGACCCTCATTACATCTCATCTGTAAAATTGGAATAATTGCCTATTTTTAGTTGTTAAGTACACTCAGTAAAATTAAATAAGAGCTATAACACCACAACAAATTTTTGTTCTCAACAAACATTTCTTCCTTTCTCTTTCTTGCCCCAACATCTCCCCAACCTTTAATCCAGTCTCCACATTACATACCTCCTTCATCAAAATGATGTAGAATTCTTGAATTTTTTTTCTGTGTACATCCCCTATTGATCCCAAGATCAGGGCATCAGAATATGACAACTTACCTGGACTCTGAGGAAAAGCAGTAGAAAATACTAGGTGCAGCCATACCAAAGGAAAATTGCTCTCAGTGCCTCCCAAAGGCATTGCTTTTAAAGTCTAGGGTAGCACGATTAACATTTAGAAGCTAAGAAGGTCAAGATGTGCCCTGAATTTTCCACCTAGGAAAATCCTACATATACTTCACTACTCAATTCAAATGTCACCTTCTTCTTGAAGCCTTACAAAATCCTGCCAACATCACCTCTTCACACAAATCAGAATGAATCTTTCCTTTCTCTGTATTACCAAATGTCAGGAGAGAGAAGGAGGAAGAGAGAGGGAGAAGAGAGACAGGGAGTGAGAGAGGGAGAGAAAGAGAAGGAGAGGAGAGGGAAAGGGGAAGGGAGAGGAGGAGGGGAGGAGAATGAGAGGAGAGAAAAATGGGCAGGGGAGATAAGAGGAAGGGGAGGAGGAGAAGGGGAGGGGCAAGGGCAAGAGAGAAGAAAGGGAGTCCAACTTCTGTCTTTCCCTGGTCTGGTCCAGCCCAGTAGTTCCCAGGTCCTTCTTCTGACAAAACCCACTGACCCATCTACTAAAATATACCCAACTGAATAAAGTTATAATGATGGTTACCAGACAGCAGAGGGGATCCCATCTACCCCTAGCTCCTGGTTAGAAATTAAAGACACATACAATAAAATATGCTTTACTCTTAAATAAATTTATTTATTTTCAGGTTGATTTAGCTTTGTATACATAACTTTAGTATAATTTAATTTAATCATATAGTTCATAATCTGCTTTATATCAATTAAATCATTAACATTTTCCCATTCCATTAACTTTTCTTTAAAAAAATTTTTTAACAGTTTCTAAGTCTCCTATCTTGTTTCCATCCATAATACATCATTCCCCCTATTCTTGGGCATTTCCATTCTCATTTTTACAAATGACATTTTACTGAAGGTACATAAATCTTTATCTGAATCCTTATTTCCTCAAGAAACATTCTTAAAAATTGAATTTCTAAGTAATAAGATATTGAGATTTTTAGAGCTATTGATACATATCCTCAAGCTATTTCCCAAAACAATATATCAATTTAATCCACTGGCAATGTACAAGAATGACCACTGTACTCTAATTAGCACAGAATATTATCTTTTCTATTTTTTCTAATTTGATAGACAACAAAATATGACATGTCATCATTGCTTCAATTTGATTTCCTTGATTACAAGTAAAATAGAAGAGTTTTTTTCAGTAACGTTTATATACATGGTTTGTTTTCCTTGTTTTCTGAATTACATATATATTTCCTTTGCTCATTTTTAAAACCAGGATCTTCCTTTTAAAATCAATTTACATGTATTTTGACATATTTAGCATGCTATATTATAATCATAACTGTATGCAGTCGATTTTCATTATTCACATTAGTTATGTTTTATAAAGTTACTGCAAACACTGAATTGGCAAATCCTGAATGACTGTTCCTGGGGAAACACAGAGTTAGGTTTCTGCAAGCCTCCGTAACAATATTTTTCTCAACAAGTCAATACATACCTTGCTTATGTGTGTTTCTATTTAAAGATACTTTATTTAATGTATATATTGTTGATTCATTAACACTGAACTCATAGCCAATAGCACTATAACTCATGCCTGAACTAAGCTTATCTAACACACATATTTTCTCCATAAGGCACATCACAGCCTTCTTGCACTCAGGAACACTAGACAGCAATTCAGCACTATGCCTTGGGGACATTTTAAACAGCAAAATCACAATAAATAACCATTTCCTTTGTGATATCATATATTATTTTAAGCCTATTCAAAGAAGAAATAACTTATTCAGCTACATTTTCTTCTATTTTTCAGTCTTTAATATTTTGCATAAAATTCTTTAATACACCTGAAATTTAGTTTGGTGGATAGTGTATCTTTTGGGGATATAACAAGCCACCAGTCATCAATCAATGAACCTCACCTTTTGAAGCCTCTATTATTCTGGCTCCCAATGAAGTGCCTTTCTAAATACAGGTCAGCCAGTTCCAGAGTATCTAAGAAGCTTCAAAAAATGGAAAAGCAAAGTTAAAAAAAGTTTCACCTTTCCCACTAAATCCAAGTGTTAGATATCAAGAAATGAAATGGGGCTGGTGGTATTCTACTGCTATTTCATTGGCTGCAATCCGCAGTGAAGCAGGACCAGCAAGGGGATAGAGGCCAAGTCACTGCCAGGAACTAAAATGGGTCAAATGCAGTTTCCTCTGTGTCATAGGACAGTATTCCTCAGAGTACTGTAAAGGACAACCTGCATCTGAGTCACCTGAAGTGTTTGTTAAAACAGATTCCTGGGCCCCATTGCAGACCTATTGACTCACAATATGGTGACTGGGTGCCCAGGATCTGCATTTTAAACAAGCTTCCCAAGTAAATCTTATGCATACTAAGGTTTGAGACTCGCTGACACAGGCAATCACTATTTCATAATTAGAGGGTCAATAATATGGCTTATCAGTAGTACCTGTTAAAGACTTAGGAGGTTTACTCAACAGTATACATGATATGAGTCAGTGGTAAGGCATGGAGACCAAAACTGAGCTAACGTGACCTTAGGCCACACAAGTAAAAGTACAGTGTCTAGAATGAAGGAAGTGATGGTCTTGCTCTTACTCCACACCATACCAGGAGTACTGAGTTTAGCATTAGAACACCACACCTCAAGACTAATAAAACCAAAATATGATATGTCCTCAAAAGAACTTGGCTGATGAAGAGGTTAGAATTCAAGACAAGTGCAGAATTATCAAAGATAATTCTGACATCTAGGGTTGTCAAGTCTAGAGAATTGAATAATCTGGATAACATGACTGTCAACAACAAATAGCTGAAGAGCTGTCATATGGAAGAGATCCCTCTGCCTAGGCAATGCCATCCATGCTTGTGACTTTATATACCTTCCCCTTGGCTGTGGACTCTCAAATCTGCATCTCCAGACTAGGTCATTTTCCTGAGCTTCAGCCTTCCTAAATCTCTCCACCTGGATTTTCCACAAGTATCTCAAACTCTACATGGCTAAAATCAAACTATTACTCCCCTTTTCACAGATAATGATTCTGAAGCTCAAGGAAGTTAAACAATTTCACATGGGTTCAGGTAAATAAATTAAACCCAATCTATCTGACTCTAAAGCTTATGCTCTTTTTATTTTTATCATGCTGGCTTCTCTAATATTAGGAGAAAATAACAAACCAGAAGATTACATACCTATCTTGTAGCTCTGAAACAGAGTAGCAAGCTTCATAGGGGAGTTGTTCCTTCCTGAAAAACAAATCTGCTCTAAGAAACTCTAATCCTAAATTCACTAGATTATATTTTTAAAAGTAAATCCCTGGCAATATCAGGGGCAAAATTATTAAGGGGAAGAAGTTGAGTCCCTTCCCCTCTCTGGGTCACAACTTCTTGGTCTTCAAAATAGATAGGATTGTCTGGACTTTGAAGATCTTTACATCCTCTTACAGCTGTACCATTTGGAGAGTCTATGGAAAACAGTATTCTGTATAAGGTACAGACATTATGAATAAACAGTCATGCCATTTAGCCTGTGTAATAGCTTAGCTGCCTTCCAACACCATCCTCCAGGACCTGCTGGACTAGAGACTGATCATATATCTTCATGATATTCTCATCTACTCCAGGCACCCAGCCCAGCATGACGCACTTGTTCACACAGTCCTGACTTGACTCTGGCAATACCAGCTCTTTACTCAACTGGAGAAGTGATCAGGTAAAAATTAGAAATTCTGTCACATTTTTCCCTACATAGGGTTTTGATTGCTTCCCCAAAGTCACTTACTAGCTGCATGACCTTGGGCGAGTCACTAAACCTCTCTGAGCCCCTGTTTTCTCATCTGTAAAGGCAATACTACTAATACATAAGTCACCTGATTGTTGTAAAAATTTAAAAATAATGTGTGTAAAAGCATGAGGCACACACTAGGTACTTAGTAAATATTTCCTTCCTTCGGTGTAATCCTTGGCTGGACCACACCAGTTAACCCCAGGGTTTCCTTGGATTCACTAGCAATTATCAGGGTTTACCTTATTCCTCTCCTTTCTGATCACCACCCACTCCATCAGCCAAAGAACATTCAATAAGTACTCATGGAAATTCTCTCAATCCACTGAACTATACCAATTAAGGTTGCATGTGAGATTTTGTAGAAAAATTTAAATCCCTAGTAAATAGTCAGCCAGCTTCTGCTAAAATGTTTCCTATGATAGGGAATTCATTCACTTCTAACACAGCCTATTTCATCTTCAGTCAGTTCTGTTATAACTTCTACATAACAGTCCTAATTCTGTCCCTTGGGGTCACATTTTACAGATATATATAAAATCGCCTTTCTTATGACAGCCCTGCACATACTGGAAGATAGTAATCATGTCCCACTCTGCCCTCCAAGCTTTTCTTCTTAGCCTCTATTTTGTATTTGTCCGTCTTTAAAAGATAACTGCCCTAACTAAGTACAATACTTGAGGTGTAGTTCTACAAACTCAGGAAAGAGTGGGATAATCACCTCCTTTTGGAGCCTGTGTTTCCATTAACTTTTTGGCACTAAGCACAATACTTGAGGTGTAGTTCTACAAACTCAGGAAAGAGTGGGATAATCACCTCCTTTTGGAGCCTGTGTTTCCATTAACTTTTTGGCAGCCATATGTAACATATATCCATTCTTTAGAATTGCTAATATTTTTTAAATTTTATGAAAATTATGCAAGATGTTATACATTCTTATCAAATTAATTTTGTGGTTTTTGAACCGCCTTTTCAGTCTACTAAATTCTTTTTGGATTCTTGGTTCTGTCATCCAATACATATACTTTCCCTCCTGCTCCAGTTCTCTTAATGTTTAATGAGCATACTTTTCTACATCTCTATCCAAGTCATTAATTAAAATGTTGAATTTACAGAGCCAGGTACAGAGCCCTACAGCTCACCACCAAAGATCTCTCTTTGCAATAGTGAAGCTCAACCTTTTTCCTGCCTTCTACATACCTGAGAGCCATTCCTACTACCTATTCACATCAATCACATTAGCTCATAAAACATCAGAGATACTCAAGGAGAGGCAGGCCTTCTAAAAGGGAGTACTTTAATGGGGGGAAAGGCCTATATGGTTTGGAAAAACCCTCATTCAGGCGATTCTGATAAACCCCTCAGAGAATGTGCCCTCATCCCACCTTACTCCCCCCCACCACACACACATACTTCTTAAGAATTCTGGATCCAGAGGAACATAGAATCAATAATTAGCACCCTTTGTAAATGGTTTCCTCATCTGTATGATAGAGCTAATAACACATAGCTCATAAGGCTATTGTGAGGATTAAAAGATTAATGCATACAAAGTACTTATTAGCACAATGTCTGGCACACAGTAAGTGCTCAATAAATAGTAGTACTTAAAAAAAAACTATTTCAGAATCCAACTAAAGGAACAATGTTCCAGCTCTTGTTTGCTACATCTTGTTCACCAGGATGTCATAAAAATAAAAATCTTTGTAACACGCCTTGCTGCAATATAGGTACACTGTAACCATCACATACTTGCATCTATTAGTCAAATGGTCCTATCAAAAAGGCCATGTTTCCAAGACCACAAATCTGAATATAGGACATAGCTCCCTAATGGGGCAATTATGGCCAAAAATATATTGAAATTTAATTTTTCAAGCTCAGGCTCTACTGCCTGACCTGGCTCCCATCCCCCTCACTTATTAATGGCAGAATCAGGACTTCCACATTCATGAAGGTCTACATCATTGCCCTTCCTGTTGCTCTTGTACCTGATCCTGCTATTTTCGGGGAGGGTGATAAATCCAGGTGAGGTAATCCAGGCTTGCCTTGCAATAAAATCATTTCAAGATGTTTTTGGTTGAAAGACAGATTGTGATAACCAAAATGGACCCCACCTATCACCTATATTTCTGACATGATCCCCCCATCGTCCATCCCCCACCTTTAGTCACCACAGTTTATAATGCTGCATACCATATCTCAGGGCTTCTGGTGGCCACAGGTCCAGGATGAAGTAGGAAATGAATCTGGAACCAGAGATATCTGTGAGTCTGAAACACTGGAAGCCATTTTATGCTGTGGCTTTTGTGAGTGTCACATTAATGACAATTAACATACTATTATAAAAATAACAATTACTCACATCTATATTGTGCTTTATAGTTTATAAAATACTTCAATGAACAATTTCTCCTTTGTCCTCAAAATAGTTCAATAGCTTCATTTGGGGGCAACATTGTTGAAAATTTTAAGAGAAATTTTCTTTATTAAGCTAAATTGTGTATTATTTCCCCCACATATCCACAATATAGTGCCTGCCACACAATCTAGTTTAATCAAACAAAAATGTTGAATGGCAGCTACTTTGCTCAAAAAGGCACTAAACTCTAAGGTTCTTATTTTTTAGGGCAGATGATATTTATTTTACAAATAAGGAAAACAAGCCTTTGGGAGGTTAGATAATTTGCTCAACATCCACATAGCAAATAGCAGAACCAGGATTCAAAGCCTAAATTATCTGACTCCAAATTTTCTAATTATTTTCCACCTCAGCATCTGGAGGGGCCATTCAACTGTCTTCTCTAAAATGGTCACCATCCTACCCTGTCAAGAAATAGGCAGTGGCTAACTGAATTAATCTTCCTGAAAGACATCTTTCAAATTACAGGATCCTAAGCCAATTCTCTCACAAAAGGATCAGTTTCCTTCCCAGGCAGCTAAGTTCCTATGCCATTCTAGGAATACTTTCATTTTTACCTTACAGGTAAGCAGCCATAGAGCCTCATCCATCTTCAGAAAGGATGTTGAGACATATTGTACCAAACCAGAGGTCCAGCCCCACCCTCAATCTTGCAGCATTCTGTCACTCGTCATCAAAGCATCGGTCCTGTCCATTGTCCCATTGCAGAGATTTTGCACAAATTAGAAATGTTATAGTCTATAAAAATTTCATTTTTCATCCTCCATTTTTTCAATCCCTACCCTTCACAGTGCAGTCCCCACAAAGGACAAAAAGACAACCACCTGGGAGAAATACCAGACAACACAGGCCAATTTCTACTTCAGCCCACAGCAATGAGGAAATAAACAGTCCCATAGGTTCTCAACCTACCACCTTTTCTTATACAGTTCTCTAAAAAATTACAAGGTATAGTCCTCAACTCAATTTTAATTAACTGAGTCAGTCATTTCATGTCTTACCTATTGTAATTAGCTCTTTTCTTCAAGATTTACCAGTTCTTTCTTCTAACCTAAATAGCAACCCTAAACACCTAAAAAGTATCATGACCATCCACAAAGGGGTGGAAAGGTTGTCATTCATGGTTTGGGACTCTAAAAATTGCGACCTGAAATGAGGCTAGATACAAAGAATGATCCCACGGGCTGGCTTTCAGGCAGCACCAGGGCCACATACAGTCCAGTCTCAGCTCTAGCAGGATGGGGCTGCTAGATGGTATCGGCTCCCATACTGCTTACCAGACATACCAATGCACAGAACCCCAAATCCTGAATTACCTCCTCAAAATGGCCTCTCACCTCTTAAAATAAATAGGTTTGGGTGCAACTAAGTTCTTTTGGGCCTCCCCTCAACCAACTCTGGCAGCTATATTTTGCTGTCTCATTTGATCTGTTTTCTTTCCTAGTCCTCAGCTCAGTTTCAACATCTGTTTAAGTACCTGACTCCTTGCTGTGGCTCAAATCAGCATCGTCTTCAGCCATCTTCCTGGGTTTACCGACCTCAGGCTCCAGCTCGGCAGAATTAGTTTAAACTGGTCAAAATAGATTTGAAGTGGTCAGAACTGATTTTCCCTTGTGAGAAAAGATTTGAACTGGTCAAGAGCAAGTTCTGACCATTTAAAACCCATTGGGGCCAGTTTTACATTGCTAATGCAAGAATAAGCCACTGAAGGGATCAAGATGAATTAGGAATGAGATGAAGCAGCTTCAATCTGCTTAGAAGCCAGTGGGGGTTACAAAAAGGACCTAATGCTAAGGACCATACCATTTGTGGTGGTGATGCTGGAGGGGGGATCAGAAAGGACGTAATTGTCTGTGAGGTAGGACCAAACCACTGTAGACCCCGGGGGAGGAGCTAAAAGAAACTGATGCTCAATGACGCAGGATCAAATCATTGGCGTGAGACAAGAGGGGGAATGATGCTGATGCTCTCCAGACAGGATCAAACCACTGAGATGTATAGAGGGCTGAACAGGGATGCTTTTCTATAAGGTGTCTTCAAACCACTGTGAGGTAGGGATGGAAGAAAGGAGAATAAGAACACAAAGGGCCTAGTAGTTTGTGAGATAGGATCAGACTACTGTGGAGGATTTGCAGAAAGGGAAAGCTGTTCTAAGAAGCAGGATCAAACCACTGTGGAAGGGAGGGGAGCAAAAAGAAGATGAATTTTCTTGAAGCAAACTTAAAGTCCTTTTAGTAAAGCAATAGTGCATACGATATTCTGTAAGGCAGAATCAAACTCTTTTTCTCAATAATAAAGGGCATTTACATGATCTCATTTGCTCTTTATTCTGCCCTGATGGTTGGGTCAAACCATCTTCCCACAAAGACCTCTGCAGTAATTCCCAGCTGCCTCTGATTGTTGCTAGGCAACAGTGTAGCAGCTGCCTGATGAACCTTGCCCTTTTGACATTAACCCTTGGGTTTCTGGAAGGGAAATAATAGGTGCACACATTTAAAACCTAGGGAGCAAATTGAGACCGTATCATCAAATGCTAGGTTGGGAAGAGTGGGAGACAACCACACAGACTTTCAAAAATAAAAGGAAAACAGCAAGTAGTTAGAAAATGATGGCTATATGGAGGAAGCAAAACTCACACACAAAAAAACAATCCTATATACTTGGAAAGCATCAAGTGCGAGCTCCCACAAGACTTCTGAGTTCATCTATGACATCCCTGACTGGTGGTGCTTGAATACCTTTGGTGAAAAATGAGTAGCTCTAACTTCCTAGGCAATCTGTTCCATTTCCCTTTAATTCTGATCATTTTTTGAGCCAAACTCTCTCCCCTGTAATTTCCGCCCAGTAGTCCAGTTCTGTCTTCTAGAGCTAGGTTGGCAAACTCGGGCTTACAGACCATATCCAAGCCACTGTCTACTTTTGTTCAGGGTGTGAGCTGAGAATGCTTTTTACATTTTTTAAATGGTTGGAAAAAACAAAAGAAAAATATTTTATGACACGTGAAAAATTATATGAAATTCAAATTTCAGCCCATAAAATAAATTTTATTAGAACACAGCCATGCTCATTCATTTACAACTTACCTATGGCTGCCTTCCTGCAACCACAGCAGAGTTGAATAGCTGAACCTTATGGCTCTCAGAGCCTAAAATATTTACTATCTGGCCCTTTACAAAATAAGTTTCCTGACCCCCAATCTAGAGAAAAAAAGAAACAGTTTTGAATAGGACCCTGCTCAAGTAGTAATGTAATGGGAATGTTAGATATGAAAGAAAGTGAATAGACCTCATAAAGTGTCCCAGATTCTCAGAGAGAGGGAGCAGACTGGTGCCAAAGTCCTCTGCGCCCACAAATAACTTGAAGCCACTTCTCATGGCTTCTAGGGATAAGGAGATATAACCTGTATGGAATTACTGGGAGTCTTCAAGAAGAATGAGAGAACAGATGGAAAGGTTGGGATCAGAGTGTGAAAGGCCTTGAATACCAAATACAGTTCCTTTGCCATACTGAAAACAATGGAAGAGTTGGGTTTCAGATAGGGTTGAGCGACAGGGTAAAAGAAATATTGAGGAAGATGATTCATGCTTCCAGACATCACTCTAGTTCTATTCCAGCTCTAGACAAGTTGAAGTGGTCTGAGAAGTTCAGGTCATTCTGGTCAATCAGGTTCAGAAACATCTCAATACAAGTATCTTAGTCTGAACACAATCTGGTTGAAGACCAGGATCCTACAGTAAATAAAAGATATATCTTGAGCTAGTTTCAAAGTATCTCTGCCTTAAGAGCATAAAAGAATGCTCATCACATGATTATCGGATTCTTACACACTTTTCAGGACCCAGCCCAACCCATATCTCTCCCAGAGCTCTTGCTCTCCTCTGAACTCCTTCAGCACTTCTTTGTGCCATTCATATGGTCCTCATTCTACTCTGTCCAGTACTGAAATTATCTCTTTGTGAAAATGGCCTATTTCCCCAGAAAGACCTTGAGATCCCAGAAAAAAAGGGATCCTAACTGATACCTTTCTGTGTTCCCACCGTATCTGATTGGTTGATTGGTAAGGATATTATTGATCTAATGATCTAGCAGTCCCTCAGTATGGGGAGGCCCCCACTTAGGGGACCTCAGGCACTTTGGGAACTATGTCAGCTCTAACCACATATATACATTCCTAGACTGGATACCCTGGGAAGGGATGAGGTATAGTGATGTATTCTAGCCAGTCCTGGGCTGCAATGACCAAGCAAAAAGCAGCTAGCTTTCTGGCCCTGATACCAGAAGGACCCCAGCTCCCCATCTTTCCTGTCTTCATGAGCTGAATGCCCTGGTCAGGAAGACAAAGCCCACAGTTCTGGCTGCCAGACATCTAGTCCCATTTTCCATGGCCTCTGTTGATCCTGGACCCAGCCTTCAGGCTGGACTCAACAGATTCAGGACAAAAATAGACCCTTGGCTGGAAAGGCTGGCTTTCCACAAAGTGCTCTTTCCCCCAACGGCCAAAGCAAACGCCGCCAGCCAGGGCTAAAAGCCAACCAGCCGCTCCCGACCTCTGCCGGCCAGCACCAAGGAGTCCCAGAGTCAACAGTGCATGGACAGGTCTGCTATTTCATTCCTTCTCATTCCTCAAACATCAGATTTACCTTCAGTGAATCTAAAAAAACAGAACTAATGTCAGCTCTAGCCTCTAGGAAAATGTCAAAGATCACCCATGGGCCTCAGTTACTAATAGTTAGAGAGTCAACACAGCCCCCACCTCCATTCTCCTCCACCTCTCAAGGGTGCCCAAGCCCACAGGCCACTTGCTATAGTCTCTCTGTTTAAATTGCTTTCCTCTGCTCCCTTAGGAAAGAAGAGGAGGTACTTAGGAATGATCTCTCAGTACCCACTGTTCTTGCTGGCTTGCAGGCCAAGCTAAGACTCAAAACAGAGTTCAACCAATCATTTTTCCTGAATTAAATAGCCAGTCTCCTCTCATAATGATGGGGCAAGGGCTGGGTTTTAGACACTGGCCAAAAGGGACATGGAGAGAGGAAGGGGAAGGAAAAGGAAAGTAGAAGAAGCCAGACAGAGGGGAGTATTTTTTATCTAACATACAGAAGTCTCTTCTAAACTTTTGGCTGATGAGAGGATAGAGGAGTGGGAAAATCTTGGCAAAGCTAGAAAATGGTACTGCTTTGAGAATGAATTTTTCTTGCCTGTTCACATAGAAATCACTCTCCCCTCTCAGACAGGGCGAGTTGGTGCTGACTTAGAAGAAACCTGGGACTGGAAGTGATTACTAACAAAAAGGGAGGTGTCCCTCCTCAGAGATATGCAACATCTGGGTTAAACTATTGGACCAGTGTCCTCTTTGGTACCCAGGTCCCTTCTAATAATAATCACAGACATTTTACAATAATAATAAATACCATGTACTTAGCACCAACTATGTACTTGGCGATGTTCTATTCCCAAACTGTGCACCAAGGCACCCCAGGGTACCATAGTCAACTCAAAGGGATAATGTAAGAGATTTTAAATTTGAGGGAAACACAGCGACATCTGTCGGACATGGCATGAATTACTACCATTAAGTTTTTGCACCTAATTACTTAATAAGCAGAAGTGTTAACTATTTCTTTTGGCTTAGGAGTGCTCTGAAAACAATTTCAAAACAATTACACTAAGGGCACAGTGAACCAAGATAATTTGGGAACTTTTGTTATATGCATTACATGGATTATCTCATGCAATCCTCAAATCTTATGTGGTAGATCTTAATATTTTTTTCTACTTTATAAATAAACTAAAGCTCCAGGAGATGAAGTAATTTGCCCAAGGTATCCAGCTAAGTGATGGCAAATCAGAGGTAATGGCAGACAACTTCAGAGACTATGCTCTTGAACCATTCGTAACACTGTCTTCTCATAATTAGCTTTGTCCACTACTCTCATTTCATAGGCAGGCTGTAAAGATGCCTTGATAGGACAAGTGATCTCTATGTTATGGAAATAGTGTTGCTATTCTAGCAGTCTATAATTTTGTCTCTAATTCAACACACATACCATAAGAGGCATAGGAAAAGCAATGTCATTTAAAATCAAGAATTAAACAAATATGAAGCATAAGCTGAAATTGAGGCTGCCTTCAAGCTATTTGAACTGTTCAATTGCTTTTGAACTAATTCTTTGTAGACCTCCTATGCTTATTATAATCTTACCCTAAAATTTACTTATCCCAAAACACTAAGGTTCACTTTTGTATTACAGTGTGAGAAACAATGCTCTCTACTTCACTGGATATAAAACAAGAAGCATCAGCCCTGGTTGCCACTGGTTTCCCTCTTTTAACTATGAGGAAAACCATCCTGAGAACAAGGCCAACATACAGAGGAAGACAGAGTCAAGAGAGTCACAGAGGAAAGAAGCAGAGCCATAACTGAACCATGCTTGTCCTGTCCTACCTCTAGATTTTCCTGTTATATAAGCCAATAAATCCCTGGTTTGTCTCAGCCAGTTTAAGTTGGGCTTCCTGTATTTTGCAACCAAAATAATTCTGAGTAATAGTTACTCTCCTAAAACACTTACCACAATGCTTAGTATACTCATCCATAAGAGCCCAATCCCAATGTCAATTCCTCAATGAAGCTTGTTCTTAATCCCCAAACAGAACATATTGCTCTATCCTTTGTGTACTCATCGCTCATTATACCTAACTAACTTTACTGTATAACATATCACATTGAGTTCTTTATTTACAGTTACTTCTCTACCCATTGTCTTTCCCACTTTAATGTGAACCTTTGGTGTCTTACAAAATGCCTAGCACATAAGCGATACTCCATAAGCATGTTTTGATCTGAACTGAAATGAAATATTAAACATTCAATCAATGTTAGTTCAATCCTCCTTCCTCTGGAGGACAGAATGATGTCTGACAGACCCTCTTCTTACTGCAAATTCCAAGGCTCATGGACATGACCCACTCTAGCCCTAGGCACATGCAGAACAACTACAAATGGTAATACTCAGTCTGCTGTCCCAGCATCCAACACCTTTTTCACCAGAAGGTGTTGGCAGAAGATAATCAAGAGGTTGCTGGGACACGTTGTGGACCCCACTGAACCCAGCCCAGACAGTAACAACACAGTAAAGGCTACCAAAATGCAGCCAATTTTCTAATCAGAGAAGTACAAAGGTATTTTTAGAAAGGTCCTCAAAATATATGCATTCAATTCTCTCCTCTCTGCCCCATCTCCAAGTCTGCAATTCTTCCATAATAATTTAATTGTGTTAACTGAGGGCTTCAGCCTTTTCTAACTTCCAATTCCTTTCTGTACAGTACTTCCCCCTTATTCTGAACTCCCACAGTGCTTTATAAATTCTTGCATCATCATTTCTCTTATTGGCTTGTGATTATCTATATATGTGCCTGTCTTTCCCACTAGACTGTGAGCTCCTTGAGGGTAAGACCGTGTTTCTTCAGTCTGCATCCCATGGACTTAGTGTAGTGCCTAAAACAGAATAGGTGCTCAGAAAGTGTTTGTTGAAATTAATTATTGTTAAATACCCCTCAAAAGAATGGATCAGTGCTATAGGTTAGATTTGATGCCATTTTTAACCCTTGATACCTCCTTGTGCAATGGAAATATTTAGGAATTCAAGATGGCGGTAGAAGACATGGATTTGAGCCTGCCTTAGCCAATTACTAGCCCTATATCCTTATATCCTATTTCCTTATATCCTATATCCCTATACCCTTGCTCAAGTCCTGTAACCTCTCTGAACCTTAGTTTCTTTGCCATCTCAATGAGGACAATCATATACATACCTCACAAGGTTGTAGTAAGGATAAAATGTACTGTCTGAGGTAGTACTTTGTGAATGCAAAGCTTATGGAAAAGTTGTATTATTATATAACAAAATTTAATTGAAGAATTTTTTCATAATTCTTTTTGCTGAGGGATAGATAGGGGTTCCTTCAGAGAGTTGCAGGTATTGCCATTATGTGTGCTGGATATGCCCTGAGGGGTTTTTCATGACCGTAGGCCCATTCTCCCTGCCCCTCCCGTTAGACCATTAGACAATAAACAGCTTTCATCCTTCCTTTTAGCAATCCTCCCTGAGAGGTGTTGAATGTTGGCAAATGGCAGTGGGAACAACCCTGAACTGGCACTTAGAATCAGCACTAGAATGATATTCTTGCAGACGAGAGGCCTTCCGCATTCAGCTGCACTTCAGTTAATATCAACATCAATTTATGTTTCCTGAGCACCTGCAGGCTGGATGGTGAGAGAAGCCATCCAGGAACAGGGATAATCATAGGAGAAAAGTCACCTCTGAATGTCAGACTAAAGCCTGCCAAACTGAACTACTTATTGCTCCTCATACATGCCCTGTAATTTTTCTACCTTTGCTCTTGTGCACCAGAGGTCTGAAATGGCCTCCTTCCACCCCTTTCTCAATGTCAAGTGCTAACTATCCTTCAAGGCCTGGCTCAAATTTTATTTTTATGAAACTTTCCCCATATATCAAACTCCCCACCCTTCACCTGCACGTTGTTTCTCCCTCTTTGATATTCCCCAAAATCACCTTCTGGCACTTACTACTTTTATATTATCTGTCTCAGTTAGTGTCTTTCCAATTTACTCTCTTCCTAGGCATTCATCATCTACTGCCTAAAATGTTACAGTTAATACTAAGCAATCTTCCTGTCACCAGTTTTTCTAGGCAGCTTTCTAAAATACAGACCACTCCTATGATTTAAACTTTCTGGTGGCAGGAGAAAAGTCTAAATTCAGTAACATGATATAGCACAGTAGCTACCAAATACAGATCCATGAACTCACTACATCAGAATCATGAGGGATGGTGGGAGGACAGGGGGAATCTTGTTAAAAACTTAGGTTCCCAATAAGTTTCTGTTTCCTGAAAATCTATAACTTTAAAAGCATTGCAGATCAGACAAGGATGGCAAATATATTTCATCTCATGAATCAATTCAACTTGACTGCAAGTAGCCATTTGGAATACTGTGTTTACAAGGATTCTAAGCCATATCTAGGCACACTAGGAAAGAACGATATGTCTGATTAAAAATTTCTGCCATGGGCATGAGAGGAGCTGATAGTGGTGATCATGCCAGGCATTTACCATATCTGCTTTAGACACACAGAATAACAAGCCATTCCCTAAACAAGCCAGACAACCCCTACCTTTATGTGATGTTCCATTTGTCTAGAATGACTTCCCCTACCCACACCTTCAATCCCTGATTCCCTAGAAAACTCCTAATCATCCTCTGAGTTCAATTCAAATATCACATAATCTTGGAATCTTTGGCTGATTCACTCCAAATCACTCTTTCTCTCATCTGGGCTCTCATTAAAATTTATTCTTAAACAAAACTTACCATGTTTACCACCTCAAATCCATTTTATAAATGAAGGGGGATATAAATAAACTAATTTTTCAATACTGAATTATGTTGCAAACTTCTGTGCCTATCTATCTATACTATTAGACTTTGACCTACTAGAAGTAAGCAACCATAGCGTATTCATCTTTTTATTACAAGCCCCTGGCTCAACGCCTGCTACCCACAGGGTGCTCAGTAAACCTGTACTTAACTGATAGCAGACTCCATCTGGGGGAGTGAAAAGAAGGGGAAGTAACTAAATCAAACACATCTTCCTTCCCTTGAAGAACCATGGAGATAGGGTCAGATCCATGGGTGCAAGAGAACACTTCTGAACAAAGGAAGACAAAGCACTGACACGAATGCAGTCTGAAATAAGTGCAAAGATGTCTCGTTTCCTCCATAATGACTTTTTGGACTAATTCAGCCCTCAGTGGTCTCCTGCTATTCTCAATGGTGCTTATTGTCTGTATCTCACAATTTGGTATCTGCTTATCTCAGGCAGGTGAGTCTTGCCTCCACTGCTAGACTGCTCCTAGAAAGCAGGAATCAGGATTGAACATCTTTATATTTCCTTAAGCAACTAGCACTGGTCTAAGCACATGTTAGGCACTCAAAAAAGGCTTGCTAATTGATTTACTGAATGACTGTTATTTGTGGTTTAATAGGTCAGGCATTTATGTAATACTTGGTCCAGTTGTTATTGCTCTCCAAAACCAGAGAGAAAAATGTTCAAGGAAACTCCTGTTTGTGGAAAAGCCAAATTCTTCCACCTCCACATTAATCTGTCCAGAGCTTACTTCTCCAGATAGACAATGCCTTGCCTTTGCTCTGTATTTGAAAAATAAGACTATAATTTTTGTGTCTAGTATGCTACAGTAGGAAAAGTTATGAATCTAGGCTTAGATTACTTGAACTCTTCTTCTGACTCTGCCGACAGCTTTCTGTATGGCCCTGGGCAAGATCCTTCCCCTCAGTCTTCTGTTAAATGAGGGAGGTAGATAAGCAGGTCTCTAAGGGCCCCTTCTGCTCTAACTTCCATTGTTCTATTAAGACAAGCATGTTTAGCATGAGGAACATGAATGGGGGAATTGAACAGTGTCTGTCCTCAAGCTTTTATGGTCTTGTTTATTTATTTACCCAACAGAATTTTTTAAATGTCTACAATGTGCCAAGTACTATTCTAGAGGCTAGAAATATAGCACTGAACAGAACAAAGTCCTTATTCTCAAGCAATTCATATTCTACTCAGGAGAGATAGACCATAATCAAATAAATAAGCGAAATCATAGTATGTCAGTGAGTACAATGAAAAATAATAAAGGAGAGCAAGGAGGAAAGAGTGCAAGGGTGTATCATTACTAGTTCACATAAAGAAAGTCCTCTTTTATAAAGTAACATTTGATTAGGAAGGAAGTGAAGGAGCTAACCATGAATCTGGGGGAAGATAATTCCAGGCATTGGGAACAGAAAGCACAGAGTCCCTGCGAAAGAATGTATTGGAAGTGTGCAAGGAAATGCAAGGAAGCTCATGTGGTTGGAGCAGAGCAAGCAAGGCGAGAGTAATAAGAGAGGAAGTCAGAGGAGTTGCAGGTAGTATGAAGAGCATGGAAGGGCTTGCAAGCCATTGTTAAGAATTTGGGGGCTTCCCTGGTGGCGCAGTGGTTGAGAGTCCGCCTGCCCATGCAGGGGACACGGGTTCGTGCCCCGGTCTGGGAAGATCCCACATGCCGCGGAGCGGCTGGGCCCGTGAGCCATGGCTGCTGAGCCTGCGCGTCCGGAGCCTGTGCTCCGCAGTGGGAGGGGCCACAGCGGTGAGAGGCCCGCGTACCCTAAAAAAAAAAAAAAAAAAAAAAAAAAAAAGAATTTGGATTTTACTCTGAGTGAGATTGGGAAACACTGCAACGTTTTGATCACAGGAGGTGTTACGATCTGACTTGTATCTTAAAAGGATAGCTTCTGTGTTGAGAGTAGACCACAGGGCGGGCAGTAAAAGCTGAAGCAGGGAAAAGTCAGAAGGCTTTGTTAACAATGATTATGACTTGTTGGGGGAACATAAACATCTACACAAAAAACTCAAATAGGAATAATGAAATGACTACACCCGGGATATAGAGTTTAAGTACTATGGTTGATGGGCAGTGGAGGGACAGTGTAAGAATGGAATTACTGTACGGGAGGTAAAGCTCAAGCTGGCCCTTAAAGGATGCAGAGGTGGGATCTATCAAATGAGAATAAGGATCCAACCCCTGTCAATCCCACAGGATTCATGTGAAACTCAACTGAGAGCCTTGATTGAAGAGAATTATGTAAAACACAATGTAGCATACAGAGATATGGAAGTATTACTCCTGCTCCTTGACCTGGCTATCCCCTACTCTTCACTAGCAACTACAAAAAGGGGACTGGTAACCATGTACTTTCAGACAGACTGGAATACTCAAATCTCACTAAGGAATTGATCAACTCAAAAGACCTGTGTATATGGTAGCCCATATGAGTTGCCCTATTCTCATGAATAGGACAGTGCAGCTTTGTTAACTAAAGCCTAGAGGTTCTACTGCATTTCAGTCTGAGAGCATAGTCTACACTAGTGGAAAATATTATCAACAGCCAAGCTTAGCTCAATTGGAAAGGCCCAATATTTGATGACCAGCACCACAGAAGCTGCTCCACCTCCCAAGCCTGAGGATTCTTCTTTCCTGCTCTGTGTAATCACTGAGAGAAAACTGTCAATGCCATAGGCTACAGCTTTTCCCTTTGCTCCTTCCTCACCTCTGTGACACCATATTACTCAGGAAACCTCCTCAAATTCTTAAATAAGCTATAAGGAGGGGTGAGTAAAGGTTCCCAGTGCTGTTGCCAGGCAAGCAGAGTCAGAGTGTCTGAGCTAGCAGGCACCTCAGATACTATCTAGTCCAATGATTTACTCTGTTGAAGCAGAGGGATGATGAATAGCTCTTGCTGTTTCTCTCCCTTCCACCTCCACTTCAATAGGCACTGACAGGGCTCTCCATGTCCCTGGTGTACCACAGAGCAGTTTGAAAGCCAGTCATCTACCCAACCAAGTATCCTCATTCATAGATGAGTGTTACTGGGGCCTAGAGAGGATAAAATTTTCCAGTCACAGAGTTCACAGCAGAAGTAGCCTAAACCCAGGTTTCCTAAGTCTCTTCCCCATGCCCTTTCTGCTATAACCAAGTTTCCTTGCTTCATCTAGGTTTGCACATTCACTTTTCTCAGATGATCATCATTTGCATCTATGGATCCTATATGTGCCCACAGCTGAAAGGCATCATTTGGATGCTCTCATCATTTTTCAACCTTGAATACATTTTAAGACTGTTTCCATGCTGGGAGGCCTCATCTGGAACAGCCAACTTACTCTGTTTGCTATATGAATCACCATTTTCCCAGGCTCAAAACCCTGGAGATTTTTTCTGTCTCTCTCGCTTATCTTTTATCCCCTAATTTTTCCTGCTCTTAGCAAGTCACTCTGATTCTCGAACTCTAAATAAAATTATAATCCTCACACATATAACCTATACCTCATTTGTGTATTACTTTTCTCCTTAGCATTTAATACCATCTAATGTACTATGTTTTCTTTATTTGTTTGTCTATTCCTCTCTACAACCACAATGTAAGCTTTATAATGGCAAAGATTACTGTTTAGTCATTGTCCTATCCTCAGTATCTAGAACAGTGCTTTGTATATATTAGCCACCCAATAAATATTTCTTGAATCAATACTTCACTGGGCAGAAACTATGTGAGAAACAGCCTCTCTCCACAGAAAATTAGCATAAGCACAATAAAATTAAGTCCTTTCATATGTCTATGTTTTTCAAAGTTGAGAAACCTGTAAGTCCCAACTCTGTGGGACCTTGACCAAGGGACATGATATCTTTGGGCCTGTTTCCTTATGTATTTAATAGTAAAGTTCTAAGTTTCAAATACATTAGAAGATGTAAAAGTGATCTGTAAACTGCAATGCCTTATACAAATGAGAAGAATTATTATATCTGATCCTCACAACTATGCTCTGAGGGAGGCAGCCCCAACCTATCCCCTGCAACTGCTCCAAAGATAGGGATCAAACTTGGTATTTCCATCATACTAGCTTTTTGCTATACTGACCTACATTACAGATGGTATTTCAGCTACCTAGAGAAGAGGACTGACCTGAGTCAGTGCAGAGAAACTTATCTCATTATAGAAATCTACCAGCCCCTGAAAAGCTATTGCCTTAATGAGCCATTTATAACATCATTATTTAAAAAGGATGAATTGGGAGATTAGGTTTGACATAAGTACACTCCCATGTGTAAAATAGATAGCTAGTGGGAACCTGCTGTATAACACAGGGAGCTCAGCTCAGTGCTCTGTGATGACCTAGATGGGTGGGATGGGGGGGGTGGGAGGAAGGTCCAAGAGGGAGGGGATATAGGTATATATATAGCTGATTCACTTTGTTGTACAGCAGAAATAAACATAACATTGTAAAGCAATTATACTCCAATTAAAATTTTTTAAAATAAATTTAGAAATGGAACCAGAATCTAAAAAAATTTTTAAAAATAAAATAAAATGGTTAATCAGTTCTTGTGTACCCTATAATATCGAAGAAAGAGAGCAGGTCCTGTTCTCAAGTAACCATTGTCTGGGTCAGTGCAATATAGTAAATATGTTTTAGAGTCATATAGGCTTAGTTTCAAATCCCAGTTTCACCACTTGATAGCTGTGTGGTCTTGAACAAGTAAGTTAGCCTCTCCAATCATCAGTTTCCTAATCAGTAAGATGAGAATATTAATAGTTTCTACTGTTATAGAGTATACTCAAGATATAACTGATGAAGGAATGAATGAGTGCATTGAATGTTGATCTCTTAGCAGTGCGCCTGGCACACAGCAGATGCCAGGCTCTTTACTCCAAGATTAAGGTCCTATGATTAGTAAACATGTCATAAATATTCACTGAAAATGGTAGCCTGAAGGTTAAATAACTATCTTTGTGTTCAGATATGTTACTTCCAAGTAGAAAGAACACTGGGTTGCAAGGTGAATTACCTGAAATCCATCATTCATTTATTCTTCCATTCATTCAATTAATCAAGAAATAACTGTAAGCATCCATCACATGCCAGGCCCTGTGCTACATTCTAGGGACATGGTGGAGAGTTAAAATCGACATGGTTCTTGATCTTATGGCACTCACAATCTACCAGAAGACACAGACAGCTTAACAGATAATATATATTATTATAATATATATAATTATAATTATTATAATATAGCGTAATAACAGCATATTAACAGGCAAGTCCTGGGTGACATGGGAGTTCAAAGAGGCAACTAACCCATCCTGAGTAGGGAGGCAGGCAAGGGGAAGTTCCTAGAGGAGGCAATGTCGAAGCTAGAGCTTGAAGAACAAGCAGGAGTTTACCAAGTAAAGAGGATTAGGGGAGCAGAGTGTGGCAAGAAGAGGGAATAGCATGTGTACAGACTAGAGCCAGAATCTTCAAAGACCTGAAAAATTTCAGTTATTGGAGGAAAGAATGCAAGGAAGGAGTGGGAAGAGCTAGAGATAGTGGAGAGCTAAGCCATACAGAGCTATGTAGGCCATATTCAAGAGGTTGCTTTTTATCCTAAGAGCAATTGCAAAGAGTTTTAAACAGGACAGTGTCATAGTCAGCTTAACATGTTAGAAGGACCACTCTGACTGCTATGTGAAAGATGGACTGAAGGGTTTGGGCTACAGTGGTGACAATGATGATGGCAAAAAGTGGACTGATTGAGAATGAGGTATGGAAGAAAATCACCCAGACTTGGCACTTGAGTGGAAATAGAAAGAAAGTACTCAAGGATGCTGATGGAGTTTTTTCCATTCTCAGCCTGGTATTATCACTTAATAACTAGAGGCCCTTGGCCATAACTTCACTGCTGAGCCACAGTTTCTTTGTGGGTCAAATGGACATAATAACTGTTAGTGTACTTGCCTCTACTGTATTAGGGAGACTCAAATGAAACAGTGGCTGCGAATGCTTTTTCTAAAGCACAAAGAGCTATAAAACAGGAGGACTGAGGATAACTCATGGGTTTAGACTCGCTGCAAGCACAAATGGTTGATCAACAGGTGATAAGACGCCTAGTCCAATAACACTTTTTCAGGTTTTTTTTCTTTCTTTTTTAAAACAAATTCTCCATGTAAGAGTCCTTGTAAAGACAGAACATCTTACTTTATTCTCAGGAGGATAGGAACCCTGAGGTCTCACAGCAGTGCTGGGATGCCACTAAACCATCTGTACTGTTATCCAGGCCTTCTCATAAGCAATTCAGGGCTGTTCATCTGGCTAGTGGCTACCATACTGGACAGCACATGTGTAGATCTCAGGAGGCTGGTAATTCAGAGATAGGAGCACCAGAGGACTGGTAGGACCGAAGTGAACCCTGATGCCAGGGCAGAGGCTGTTTGTTCTCTACTCTCTGACACCCCCTCTCAGGTATATGCAACCCAAGTAGCACTCTGTCCCAAAGGAAATAAGAGGCTTGAAGATACCAAAGTTAAGGCAAGGGTCTGACAATACAAGCAACCAATGAAGGCAATTTCTAGAGTAGCATTAGCACAAGTCTATGGCATAATGGTAAGACGCAATAAAATTTGTCTTTGGCACTCTCTGCCTTGCTGGCATCCCATGTGTCACATCTGATCCCAATATATTGTTTCCCATTATCATAGGACTTTGTTTCCAACTGACTGTCAACATCTCCTTGATAAGATTTTAGGGTATCCCCATTTTCATATTGTGTTATGCCACTGCTTATACCACCATTCTTCCCTTTGCCTTATGGCTATCTAAATCCTTGGAGATGTTCCCATATCCTGCCATTCTACAAACACCATGGGACAGGGGAAAGGAAAGAATAGCAACTAGTTTAGTTCTGTGTGTCTGGAGGAGGTAAGAACAAATTCCTAGCATTCCTTCATTTCCCCTAGCACATTCATCAATGATCTCCACACCTTGTTCCTACTCCATATATGTGAACCAGGTATTGGTAGCTCCACTTTAAATAGAAGAAGCTGAAACACAAAGAGGTGATGACTGATTGAATAAAGTCACAATGCAAGTTGATGGCAGACCCAAGACCTAAACCCAGGTCTCCTGCCCCAGAGCCAGCCAGAGTTTCTATGCAAGGACATATGCCTCTCCATCAGAAAATGACTTCTTCCTGTTGGATGTCAGTAAGTTAAAGAAATGCAACAAGCCACAAGCAGGGATCCACCCAGCAGGGGCCTGTTCAATGAACTCCTCTACCTCACCCCCAACCCCAACCCCAACAACACAATTTCAGACCTGAAAAATGCAAGCACTATCCAAGCTGGGAGCAGGGGTATACAGAATCTGGTTCCCCTCCTCCTCTTCCCCTCCAGATCCCTGGAGCTTGAGCATTGGAAAAGCCATGCATTACAGGGAGGGGGCCGCCCCATGACAGCTGCATGCAGGTTATTCCAGAGAATGTTGAGATGGCAGGAATATTTTCCAGTTGAAATCAACACAATTCCCTTTGCATTTGAGTCTTGGGAACATTCATGATGAAAATCTAGACAGCATGACATTGTATGAACTCTGAAAGCTGGGCTGATGCTACTCTGGTTGGTGTTGCCTTTGGCTCACACTGAGGACCCAGTCAGACTCCTGGAAAGGTCTGGCCAAAGCAGCTTCAGCCAAAGACCCTGTGCCATCCATATTTTAAAAGCTGTCTATGTCTAGTGGTCACCCAGTCTCTCAGCCATCGATTGGCTTTTTGTACTCTACAAGGTAGATCTGGGGCTGTGAGCCTCACCTCTTGGAGTAGGCCAGGGAAGGGGAGTCCCTTGGCCATACCTTTGTTCCAGTGGCCCAGGGTGAGGAGAGAGAATGGCAGAAAGGAAACATGGCAGGCTGCAGGCAAAGGTAACACATTCTCACCAAGAGTACTATTGGAATCAGGCAGGGATGAATACAGGGCTATAAGCAGGCAGAACCAAGGATTTTCCCACCAAGATCTTTCAGTATACTCAAGGGAGGGAGTATGGTTTTGAGGGAGGGACTCACAACTGGAAATGAGAAATTTGTTTTCCTGACTTTCTGCCTCCTTCTGTGCTCCAGCGTGGGCCCTGTCTGACATCTGAGAGGTTTTTCAGTATGCTCATAAAAATGATCACCACAACCCCAACAGCACAAGTAGAAGCACAGAATATTGCCTAGAAGGCAGAATAAATGGGCTGTGCCACTCACTGGCTACATGACAAGTTACTTCCCCCACTCTGGTCTTCAGTTTCATCCTGCCCACGTCACAAGAACCAAATGAGATAATGGGTATGAGTGAGATTTGGAAGCTGTAAACTGTGAAACTTAGAGCTAGGGTCCCTGGAGCTGACTGGGTGATGCAACTGGCATGGTAATGTGTATAACTAGCTTCCCTGGGCTTGGGGCATTATGAGAGGAATGAAAGGAAGAGTGAAGTATGCCCTAAACTCTGGCTTATAATACATAGAAATCTGAGTGCAAAATGAAACCAGAGAGCAGAGAACAGCACTGAGCTTTAGCAAGGACTGGTGTGAGTGCAATCTAGGGAGGAGGTCTCCACAGCGTTATGTTCCAGGACCAGGAAGGCTCAAGCTCCCAAATATCCCCATCACTAATGGCTGAAATCCCAGAATAAAAGCCATGTTTTTGCAGCACATTGTTTCTTCTGTTAAAAATAAAAATGTACTCATGGCATGGGAAGGACGGTGGGTCTGTGGCATTCTAGCTTACATTTGGGGCTACTTCTTATATGCATCACTCCCTCCAAGTAGTCTCCCACTCCAATCTACCAGGTACTACTGTACTACACCATTTGAGTAATATCCCTGAATTACAGGTAATGCCTCACAGCAGATCCAGAAACTTCAACAGTATCCCATTATCTACAGGAGAAAATTTAAAAGCCTCAGCCTGGCATTCCAGGTTCTCCATAGTCCTAACCTAGCCTCCCTCCAGCTGTACCTCAAACACATGCCTTTTTTTTTTTTTTTTTTTTTTTTTTTTTGCGGTACACGGGCCTCTCACTGCTGTGGCCTCTCCTGTTGTGGAGCACAGGCTCCAGACGCACAGGCTCAGCGGCCGTGGCTTACGGGCCTAGCCACTCCGCGGCATGTGGGATCTTCCTGGACTGGGGCACGAACCCATGTCCCCTGCATCGGCAGGCGGACTCAACCACTGCGCCACCAGGGAAGCCCAAACACATGCCTTTTAAATTTTGTATTTTGGCCAGACTGCTCCATTCCAGAAGCCTCAGAGCAAATACAGATTACAAGGGCAATACACTGGACTAAAAATTAGGAGAAATGGCTTCCAGTCCCATTAACTTTCTGAGTGACCTTGTATAAGTCATTTATTCAACCAGAATGTCCAGAGTTTTAAGATCACTTGGAAAGTGTGTTAAAATCAATTTGTTATTAAATTAACATATAAACGTTTGTGAATGACTTAATTTTATATTCTAGAATGGAGTCTAGGTCCTCCATATAATGCCATCCGTGTTCACAGTTTTTCCAGTATGTTTCCCAGAATGGGAAGGAAATGACTGGTGTTACAGCCAGCACCCAGGGAATCACCCTGAACCCTGGGTAAATATAAGGATCCTTCTAGTTTTAATGTTATAACAAGGGTCACATGCTTTTTTTTCTTCTGTGTGCCTTACCTTCACATTCATCGCTTATAATGTCCTCGCACTTTCCTGGAAAGTGTTTAAATCCGCCCTATCCTTCAAGACCTCACTACTACTAATACTAAAAGTTCTCTCCAATGCCACAAATCCCGCAGTGAACTTCTCACCTACTACACACAAACACACACACATGCAATCTCTAATACTGGCTGTGCCTATTCTCTGGCTTTTCAAAATAGTTGTCTTGTGACTTCATCTCTGTCAACCATCTGAAACAGCTTGCCTTACCTAACTTACCTACTCACACAGTGTATATGCTCCTGAGGGCCTCTCTCTGTCTTACAGGACTTGAGAGAAACTCCATAGGGGATGAGGGTGTGGGTAATAGGATACTGATTTAGGGGATAAACCTGGCGCTGAAGTATGGCTTAAAGTCAACAGGAGCATCATCCTTATCATCATCACTACCGTCACCCCTGAAATGTATAGGGCACAGTTTAAAATGGATTTTTATATCCACTATCTTATACAATCAGAGAATCTAAACTGGAAGGTCCTTTGACGATTCCAGTCCAGTGTTTCTCCTTGCCTGGGGTGGGGGTGCTTGTTAAAAAACACATTTCTTGGTCCCACCCACAGAGTGTCTGATTTTCTAGATGTAGGATGAAGCCTGAGAATTGACATTTATAACAAGTTCCCAGGTGATATGGCTGCTGCTTATCCAGGGATCACACTTTGAGAACAACTGATCTGGTCCAATCCTACCACTTTATAAATGAGGAAAATGAGGCCCAGAGAAAGGAAGAGAGTGGTCGAAGGTTACCTCACAAATCAGTGACCAAGCTGTGACTCCTGATTCCTAAGCCAGAGCTCTTTCTTATCACCACAGCTAAACCTATTCTCCTTCTTTTCTCCTTCCCAAGAGTGCAGTGGAGATAAATTAAATGCTGTCTGGAAAAGCCCTCTGGGTTCTGCAAAGCTAAGATGCTCATAACCAGGTGTCAGTGTTATTGCTCTGCAGAGACATCTGATCCCAATTAGGCCTCTCCTCCTCTCTGCCTGGACTGATATTTGGATGATCCCCTTTGCCCCACCCCCTCCCAGCTGTGTCTGCAACAAATAGCCACCCTTCTTGGCCACAAGCCAGCTTGGGCCACTGTTAATAGCTCTGCCTTCCCTGAGGCTGTGTGCACATGTAAGGGCCCAGCTCAGCCAACGGGATTGTGGGACAGGGGAGCTGGTTTGCTTCAAGTAGGGACCAAGATGGGCCTAGGCTCAGGTTCCACCTGTGACCTGAACCTTCCCCCACCCTCCCCAGGCCCAGCCAAGAGCAGTCTGGAAATTGCAGGCTATACATAGGTCCTATTGGGGATGGAGGATAGTCTACAGTCTTCCCATTATGCATCTGGTCACTGGGGCTCAATTCTGGGGTCACACCACAGATTATCCAGGGGTTGGCAACCTGTGGCACAAATGTTGGATTTTGTCCATGGCCTGTTTTTGTAGTGTCCATGAGCTAATAATGGTTTTTACAGTTTAAATGGGTTTGAAGAAGAAGGAAAAGGAGGAGAAGAGGGAGGAGGAGGAGGAAGAGGAGAGGGAGAAGGGAGAGGGGGAGGGGAGGGGGAGGAAAAGAAAGAGGGAGGAGGAGAAGGCAGAAGAGGAGAAAACAGAGAGTATAGTGGTTCACAAAACCTAAAATACTTACTATCTTACCCTTTACAGAAAAAGTTCACTGACCTCTGGACTTTATACTGATGACAAGGGAACCCTCAAACTATAGAATGTCAGAATTGAAAGGGCTTTGAGAGCTCAGTTAGTTGAGGATCAAACTACATTCCTTGGTGTTCTGGGGTTCTAGAAGTGGCTCAAGAGATACCTCTGAGGTGAACCTGAGCTTCAGCCCTCTACTCGATCTTCTCTCTCAACCAGAGAAGCTATGCCAATTTCATTTTAAAAATGAGTTTCTCTGTTTTTAAAAATATTGAATATCACTGGCAGAAACAAAAGCCTTCATTTTATGGATGTGAAAATTGAGGACCAGAGAAGGAAAGGATCATATTCAAGATCACATAATGATTCAGAACCAGAGCTAGAAGAGAAACTTTAGGTGTGTAGTTCCACAGGTCAGTGATCTTTACACATCAACATCCCACAAATAAAGGAGGACATAAGAGTAACAATGGCAATCATCATTTGCATAGGTTTTGTCACTTTACAAAGTTCCTCCACATGCTTGTCATCCCAACAGATAGCACATGTTGACAGTCCTTTGCCAATTACATTACTATAAATGATAAACCATTCTAGAACATCAGATCATCTCATCCAACCCTCTCATTATACAGGTGAGAAAACTGGGATCCAGGACATGTGGGTGACTTACCCAAGGTATACAATAAACCAGTGGCCACACTCTTTCTACTGCACCACACTTAGAAATCAAATAACACCAATCTGGGAAAAATAAAACCTGCTTCCTCCCAGAGGATTAGCTTCCACAGCTTCCTAGTTCCTTGATAAACTATGCCCTGAGAACTTTCATGGAAATCTCTTCTCTCTACACTTAGTCCCTAATTTATCTCATCAGTTCTGATGGCTTAAAGTGTCACCTGTTTGCCAACAACTCCAAAATTGTATCTCCAAACAAAAGTGTTTCTCAAATTCCATACTCATAAATACAATTGCCTATTCAACATCTCTACTCAGATGTCAAATAGACCTCTCAAACTCAGCATGTTCAGAACTAAACTCCTGATCTCTCCCCATCTTCCAAAAAAACCACCTGCTCCACCCAGCAGGGAGAAAGCATCAATGATTTGGAGACCACTTGAGCCAACCCAAAGAATAAAAGTGTTGGGAAGTATTGTGATGAGTGAGACATTACCTATATGGTATAAGCCAAATTCTTTTCCAAAAAGGAAGAAGCTGCACTTTGTCTCCTTTTTCCATCAGAGCATTCTGGGAGATCACAAAATCAAGTCATCTCAAACAGCATGAAATTAAAAGCAAAGGCAAAAGTGGTTTGTGGGATATTTTGCTGCTTTGAAAGTTACTATGAGGAGTAGTGGAAAAATGGAGGTAAACTAACCCAGTGATTGATAATCTTTCTTTATGACTAGAAGAGGGTGGGTAGTCATATGGAGATGAAAGGAGATAAGAGGAGAGACAGTATGAACAGGAAGCAATTAGAAGGGAGAAAAGAGGGGATAACCAAGCCCTGAGCCCCATACATCTGGGGCTCAAGTCCAAGTCTCCAAAACCCCCAAATAGGGTCTGAAGAGACAACTGCACCATCCCCTGCCCTCAAAGCTCTAGACTGTCTCTTTTCATAATGACCAGCTGCAAATACTCTGCACACATTGCAACTAAACCCTATTTGTAACAGACTTCTGACCTCTTAGTCTTCTTCAAACTTCCCTGGACAGGACATAACCAGCTCAATGGGGCAGTATGGGCTAGTAGAAAGTATTGGACTTCGAGTCAGAAGACCTGGGTTCCAGGCCCAGATCCTCATTAATTCCTATGAGAACTTCCCCTACCCCCAACTTGGGCCTCAGTTTTACCACATTAAAAACAAGAGAACTACACTTGGAGTATGTATCTTTTTAAGCCAGTAGGAAGCCTTCAGCGTCTCAGTCCCCACTATGTTTTTTCCACTTCTTTCACTCAGCCCCATTCAGATGCCTATACTCCACTCCAGCAAATAGACAAAAAGTGAAGCTCTTGTACAAACTACTGGCTGTGTGCCCCTCTCAATAAGGCCTAGATATAGAAATCTATTAGTTAACCCTCTTTCATTTTTAGATGAGGAAACTAAAAACTAAGGCCAGGAGAAGGGATGTAATTTGCCTAAAGTTATATAGGGAGCTAGTGGCAACAAACATTTCTGTTCAGTCTTGAAAGGAAACCACCCTGAGTGAACTGAGGCTGATGGAAGCTCTCAGAGGAGGAGATCAAAGGGGAAACTGGGACATGCTAAGGCCATAAAGCAACCTAGTAGAAAAAGCCCTATAATGAGAGTCTAGTAGTCCTTCTAACTCTGCCACTAACTAGCTGTGTGACCTTGGACAGGTCCCTTTACCTTTTTTGGTTTTAGATTCTTTACAAGTAAAATAAATGAATTGAGCTAGACATTCCCTAAGGACCTATACCCTACTGTTGATATTCTATAAGATATGATTCCTTGGTCCCAAGGAAGCTTATAGCAGGATGCAAGGATAAGCCTGTGAGAAAAACTCTAGCCACCACTCCCAAGCAAAGGATCAGGGCCCAACAGACACCTGGAAAACTGTTCTTCTCCTTCTCATGGAAATATATTTTCCTGGTGGACTCCTTCTGAATGTTAGAGACACAGGTTTAAGCACCATCTCATCCGTGAGACTTTTTTTCTGACTACCTGGAACAGAACTGCTCTCAGCTTCTTTGCGCCCATCACTGTGCTTTGTATAAATGCCTCCGTTAGAGCATTAATCTTTCTGAATTAGCTTTTCATTTATGAAATGAATAAATGGCTATAAATATGGTAAAGAATGAGTGTTCAGAGGATAGAAAGCACAGAGATAAACCACACACATATGGTCGCCTTATCTTTGATAAAGGAGGCAAGTACATACAATGGAAAAAAGACAGCCTCTTCAATAAGTGGTGCTGGGAAAACTGGACAGCTACATGTAAAAGAATGAAATTAGAATACTTCCTAACACCATACACAAAAATAAACTTAAAATGGATTAAAGACCTAAATATAAGGCCAGACACTATAAAACTCTTAGAGGGAAACATAGGCAGAACACTCTTTGACATAAATCACAGCAAGATCCTTTTTGACCTACCTCCTAGAGAAATGGAGATAAAAATAAACAAATGGGACCTAATGAAACTTAAAAGCTTTTGCACAGCAAAGGAAACCATAAAAAGACGAAAAGACAACCCTCAGAATTGGAAAAAAATATTTGCAAATGAAGCAACTGACAAAGGATTAATCTCCAAAATTTACAAGCAGCTCAATAACAAAAAGCAAAACAACCCAATCCAAAAATGGGCAGAAGAGCTAAATAGACATTTCTCCAAAGAAGATATACAGATGGCCAACAAACACATGAAAGGATGTTCAACATCACTAATCATTAGAGAAAAGCAAATCAAAACTACAATGAGGTAACACTTCACACCAGTCAGAATGGCCCTCATCAAAAAATCTAGCAAACGAGAAATGCTGGAGAGGGTGTGGAGAAAAGGAAACCTTCTTGCACTGTTGGTGGGAATGTAAGTTGGTACAGCCACTATGTAGACCAGTATGGAGGTTCCTTAAAAAACTATAAATAGAACTACCATATGACCCAGAAATCCCACTACTGGGCATATACCCTGAGAAAACCATAATTCCAAAAGAGGCATGTACCACAATGTTCATTGCAGCACTATTTACAATAGCCAAGACATGGAAGCAACCTAAGTGTCCATTGACAGATGAATGGATAAAGAAGATGTGGCACATATATACAATGCAATATTACTCAGCCATAAAAGAAATGAAATTGAGTTATGTGTAGTGAGATGGATGGACCTAGAGTCTGTCATACAGAGTGAAGTAAGTCAGAAAGAGAAAAACAAATACCGTATGCTAACACATATATATGGAATCTAAAAAAAAAAAAAAAAGGTTCTAATGAATCTAAGGCCAGGACAGAAATAAAGACGCAGATGTAGAGATTGGACTTGAGGACATGGGGAGGGGGAAGGGTAAGCTGGGATGAAGTGAGAGAGTAGCATTGACATATATACACTACCAAATGTAAAATAGATAGCTAGTGGGAAGCAGCTGCATCAAACAGAGAGATCAGCTTGGTGCTTTGTGAGCAGGTAGAGGGGTGGAATAGGGAGTGTGGGAGGGAGACTCAAGAGGGAGGGGACATGGGGATATATGTATACATATAGCTGATTCACTTTGTTATACAGCAGAAACTAACACAGTATTGTAAAGCAATTATACTCCAATAAAGATGTTAAAAAAAAAGAAAAAGAATGAGTGTTCGGGAACAGAAGGTAAAAGTTGGAGTCAAGTGTTGGAGGACCTTAAGGGCTAAGCAGAGGAGCCTGAACCAGATGAGGGTACAGCAGTGAGTCAGTGATGAGTAGTTTTGTGCAAGGCATATGGTAAAACAGGTGTTCATTAAGGTAGGAGCATAGGTGTGGAGGTAGGAATGATCCTGAAGTTCAAATGTCTGCCTGTGTGTTAAGGGGTTGGGGGAAATAGTGAGAACTCAGGCCTGACCTTGTGTTGCCTACACTAAACTGTTGGCCAATTTCATAATGCAAAGGTCTTTCTTTGATGATAGATGAACCCAAGTAAACTCTTCTATATCATGACAAGTGTTTTTTAAGTGTTCTCTGGGCAGCTCCATATAGGAGCATGAAGACCAGGCTCAGGAAGGGAGGAAGGGGTAGTATCTGTAGCCCATTTTTTGGGGGGACCATTTAGGAGGTAAAAGGGAATGAGAAGAGCTGGGTTCAAATCCCAACCCAACACACCAACTAAGGTATTGTGGTCTACCTCAGGAGTCAGCTCAGGGATGGCCCCTAAATACACACACACCTCTGGCAGCCCTTAGTGCTTTCACACAGCAGGGGAAAATCAACCTTCCCAGCAGCCTGCACAAAGGCCAAACAGCTGAGAGGCCCCTAAAGAGAATATTCAGAAGGTACAGGAGGGTGCAGGGAGTGGCTGGGCACAGTGACCAGCAAAGATTTTGGACTCCTGTTTCAAAGTGGGCTTGACCTGGTACTGCCAAACATGGCAGAAAAAGGCATAGCTTGGTTTTGGTCTAACTTCGGAGGGGGCAATAAGTGCCCACAAACAGCCTGCTATGAAAAAAATATCCGCTCCCTCTGGAAAATCATGGCCTTTAGCACATTCCCCAGAATGACATCAACCAGGGAAGAGTGCCAAAAATGTGACTTTCACATTTCTGCAGCAACAGACGATTTCCTCTCCCAACTTGGCTTTTTTTCTTATATGTATAAATAAAGGAGCCAGTCAATCGTTCAAAAAATATGAACATCTTAAGCACTTCCAGGCTTTGCAAGTAGTAATTATTAATAGAAGCAAGTGACCATGCCTCTTAGAAATGTTATTTCACATACCCCTTTTCTGGTTCCTTAAAGGAGATTTATATATGCGGCCATGCTGAACTGAAATAATAAGAGTTGACACAATGACCGCACCAAAATGAATTTTTTTCCCTACTTGATTTATATCAGCAACCTTGTATGTGAATGTTCCATTTGGTCTGCCCAAAGACTCTTAAGCCTGGAGGCAAGGGACTGGAGGTCACCCAGCCCATGGTGGCTGAGGATAGAATCAACCAGGGCAAAAGAAGTATGGAAACATCAGGGAAGCCCAGCTGTGTGACTGGCCCGCTGCTGTTCAAACTTACTCAGAGGTCACTCTGAAGTCTAACAATGAGGGAAAAGCAATATTCATTGTTCAGCATTTGCCCTCAATTTCTATTCCCTCATTCTCACTTCCTTGCCTGATCTGCTTTTCTTCTCCAGCCATAGCATTCCTCTAAACTCTGGAATTTATATATGTCTTACTCCTTTACTACCTGAGCCTACGTTCACTAACTTTCACTCTCTTCATTTCCTTTCCACCAACCACTTGCCTCATCAGCCTTCCCAATATGACAGAACCTTAAAGACACTGCCCAGCTACATAGCTCAGGTATAATTGCATTGTAGGCAACAGCCTTTCAGCATGCATTGTAGCTAGGGCTATAAAGGCAACTAAGGCCCCAAAATGCTTCCATTTACTCAGGTGAAGGGGGTTTTCTGATTACCTAGAACTGAATGTGCTACTTACTAGTCCATACCTTATGTGAATAACCTGCTCTGCTGCTAAAAGGAGTTTGCCCTCAAGCTGCTGGTGATGTTCAACTAGTTTTCTAGCTAAGGGAGGGCTGCCCCATTCCAGGAGGTGGCAATAGAGATGCCAAAATAGAGGTCTCTGTGGTATAAGACTGGAGTTTATTTTCATTTAAGAACACACGGGTCTCCAGTCAGAAGCCAGAGAGCCAAGAAACACCAGCTAAGGGTTTGCATTAAGGATTGATTCAAAGTAAAAAACAGGTCAAATTAAGCTGGGGCCAGTTGTTCAGCTTCCTGGACTTCAGAAGGCAACGTAAAAGACCAGATTTTCTACAGAGTTTTGATCAGGATGTTATCAATGTTAATGAAGTGTAAGGTGATCCTTCCAAAATTATTTGAGAATCCAAAGAAATGTTGCAAGTCCTGGGGACTTGCTAACATACCAGCTCTAACATGTATTGATTTTGTTGGGAGCTCATCAAAATAACCCACGGGGAGATAGATAGCACACACCAAAAATTTAACCATAGCCTGACCAAATTTGTATTCAGATTTAGTTAAGGGTTGGAATTGTCATGAGTGCTCTGGGCTGAGTTCAGTCCCTTAGAATAAATCAAACAATATATTTCAGTGATTAAGTGTATGGACTTCATAGTCAAACAGACCTGGGCATAGTATGGACTTCATAGTAAAACACACCTGGGCATAAACTTTCTTGATGTATGATAGTGTAAGGTACTTAAACTCTCTATACCCTAGTTTTCTAATTTGTAATATGGGAATAATGATAGTACCAACTTAATAAGTTTCTTGTAAGGACTAAATAAAACAATATATAAAAATCATATATATATATATATACACATACATGTATATACCTTATATATACTTTATATATATACATATATTCACATATAATACACACATATATACATACATGCATACATACACAGACACGCACCACTTAGTGTAGTGCTTAGCACATGGTAACCAACCAATAAATGGTAACTATTAATAACATCTAGATGATTATCTCTTTTTTATTAATTTTTATTAGAGTATAGTTGCTTTACAATGTTGTGTTAATTTCTGCTGTACAGCAGAGTGTTATTAGGTCACAAAATAAATAAGCTTAAGTCCCAGACACACATGTAAAACATTATAGAGACCAGTACGGAAGTTTCTCAAAAAACTAAAAATAGAACTACTATATGACCCAGCAATTGCATTCCTAGATATATATCTGAAAGAAACAAAAACATTAATTTGAAAAGACACATGCACCCCAATGTTCATAGCAGCATTTACAATTGCCAAGGTACGGAAGCAACCTAAGTGTCCATCAACACATGAATGGATAGAGAAGATATGGTATATATATGCAATGGAATACTACTTGGCCATAAAAAGGAATGGAATCTTGCCATTTGCAGCAACATGGATGGACTTGGAGGGCATTATGTTAAGGGAAATAAGTCAGACAGAGAAAGACAAATACTGTATGACATCACTTACATCTGAAATCTAAAAAATACAACAAACTGATGAATAAAAAAAAAAGAAACAGACTCACAGATATAGAGAACAAACTAGTGGTTACCAATAAGGAGAGGGAAGGAGGGAGGGGCAATACAGGAGTAGGGAGAAAAGGGTTATTATGGGATTATGTGAAACCATGTGCGTGAAACTTATGAAAAGTGTAAAGCACTATAGAATTTTTTTAACATCTTTATTGGAGTATAATTGCTTTACAATGGTGTGTTAGTTTCTGCTTTACAACAAAATGAATCAGTTATATATACATATATGTTCCCATATCTCTTCCCTCTTGCGTCTGCCTCCCTAACACCCTCCCTATCCCTGCCCTCCAGGCAATCACAAAGCACCGAATTGATCTCCTTGTGCTATGCGGCTGCTTCCCACTAGCTATATACCTTACGTTTGGTAGTGTATATATGTCCATGCCTCTCTCTTGCTTTGCCACAGCTTAACCTTCCCCTTCCCCATACCCTCAAGTCAATTCTCTAGTAGGTCTGTGTCTTTATTCCTGTTTTACCCCTAGGTTCTTCATGACATTTTTTTTCTTAAATTCCATATATACGTGTTAGCACACGGTATTTGTCTCTCTCGTTCTGACTTACTTCACTCTGTATGACAGATTCTAGGTCTATCCACCTCATTACAAATAGCTCAATTTCGTTTCCTTTTATGGCTGAGTAAAATTCCATTGTATATATGTGCCACATCTTCTTTATCCATTCATCCGATGATGGACACTTAGGTTGTTTCCATCTCTGGACTATTGTAAATAGAGCTGCAATGAACATTTTGGTACATGACTCGCTTTGAATTATGGTTTTCTCAGGGTATATGCCCAGTAGTGGGATTGCTGGGTCATATGGTTGTTCTATTTGTAGTTTCTTAAGGAACCTCCATACTCTTCTCCACAGTGGATGTATCAATTTACATTCCCACCAACAGAGCAAGAGTGTTCCCTTTTCTCCACACCCTCTCCAGCATTTATTGTTTCCAGATTTTTTGATGATGGCCATTCTGACTGGTGTGACATGATATCTCATTGTAGTTTTCATTTGCATTTCTGTAATGATTAGTGATGTTGAGCATTCCTTCATGTGTTTGTTAGCAATCTGTATATCTTCTTTGGAGAAATGTCTATTGAGCTTTTCTGCCCATTTTTGGATTGGGTTGTTTGTTTTTTTGTTATTAAGCTTCATGAGCTGCTGATAAATCTTGGAGATTAATCCTTTGTCAGTTGCTTCATTTACAAATATTTTCTTCCATTCTGAGGGTTGTCTTTTGGTCTTCTTTATGGTTTCCTTTGCTGTGCAAAAGCTTTGAAGTTTCATTAGGTCCCATTTGTTTATTTTTGTTTTTATTTCCATTTCTCTAGGAGGTGGGTCAGAAAGGATCTTGCTGTGATTTATGTCATAGAGTGTCCTGCCTATGTTTTCCTCTAGGAGTTTGATAGTTTCTGGCCTTACATTTAGGTCTTTAATACATTTTGAGCTTATTTTTGTGTATGGTGTTAGGGAGTGATCTAATCTCATACTTTTACATGTAGCTGTCCAGTTTTCCCAGCACCACTTATTGAAGAGGCTGTCCTTTGTCCGCTGTACATTCCTGCCTCCATTATCAAAGATAAGGTGACCATATGTGCATGGGTTTATCTCTAGGCTTTCTATCCTGTTCCATTGATCTATCTTTCTGTTTTGGTGCCAGTACCATACTGCCTTGATTACTGTAGCTTTGGAGTATAGTCTGAAGTCAGACCGCCTGATTCTTCCAGCTCCGTTTTTTGTTCTCAAGATTTCTTTGGCTATTCGGGGTCTTTTGTGTTTCCATACAAATTGCGAAAATTTTTGTTCTACTTCTGTGAAAAATGTCAGTGGTAGTTTGATAGGGATTGCATTGAATCTGTAGATTGCTTTGGGTAGTAGAGTCATTTTCACAATGTTGATTCTTCCAATCCAAGAACATGGTATATCTCTCCATCCATTTGTATCATCTTTAATTCCTTTCATCAGTGTCTTATAATTTTCTGCATACAGGTCTATTGTCTCCTTAGGTAGGTTTATTCCTAGATATTTTATTCTTTTTGTTGCAATGGTAAATGGGAGTGTTTTCTTGATTTCACTTTCAGAATTTTCATCATTAGTGTATAGGAATGCCAGAGATTTCTGTGCATTAATTTTGTATCTTGGTACTTTACCAAATTCAGTGATTAGCTCTAGTAATTTTCTGGTAGCATTTTTAGGATTATCTACGTATAGTATCATGTCATCTGTAAACAGTGACACCTTTACTTCTTTTCTGATTTGGATTCTTTTTATTTCCTTTTCTTCTCTGATTACTGTGGCTAAAACTTCCAAAACTATGTTGAATAAGAGTGGAGAGAGTGGGCAACCTTGTCTTTTTCCTGATCTTAGTGGAAAAGCTTTCAGTTTTTCACCACTGAGGACGATGTTGGCTGTGTGTTTGTCATATATGGCTTTTATTATGTTGAAGAAAGTGCCCTCTATGCCCACTTTCTGCAGGGTGTTTATCATAAATTTGTGTTGAATTTTGTCAAAACTTTCTCTGTATCTATTGAGATCATCATATGGTTTTTCTCCTTCAATTTGTTAATATGGTGTATCACATTGATTGATTTGCTTATATTGAAGAATCCTTGCACTCCTGGAATAAACCCCACTTGATCATGGTGTATGATCCATTCAGTGTGCTGTTGGATTCTGTTTGCTAGTATTGTGTTGAGGATTTTTGCATCTATGTTCATCAGTGATATTGGCCTGTAGTTTTCTTTCTTTGTGACATCCTTGTCTGGTTTTGGTAACAGGGTGACAGTGGCCTCATAGAATGAGTTTGGGAGTGTTCCTCTCTCTCCTATATTTTGGAAGACTTTGAGAAGGATAGGTGTTAGCTCTTCTCTAAATGTTTGATAGAATTCACCTGTGAAGCCATCTGGTCCTGGACTTTTGTTTGTTGGAAGATTTTTAATTACAGTTTCAATTTCAGTGCTTGTGATTGGTCCGTTCATATTTTCTATTTCTTACTGATTCAGTCTTGGCAGGTTGTGCGTTTCTAAGAATTTGTCCATTTCTTCCAGGTTGTCCATTTTATTGCCATAGAGTTGCTTGTAGTAATCTCTCATGATCTTTTGTATTTCTGCAGTGTCAGTTGTTACTTCTGCCTTTTCATTTCTAACTCTATTGAATTGAGTCTTCTCCCTTTTTTTCTTGATGAGTCTGGCTAATGGTTTGTTAATTTTGTTTATCTTCTCAAAGAACCAGCTTTTATACCCTGAGAAAAGCACAATTCAAAAAGAGTCATGTACCAAAATGTCCATTGCAGCTGTATTTATATAGTCCAGAGATGGAAACAACCTAAGTGCCCATCAATGGATGAATGGATAAAGAAGATGTGGCACATATATAAAATGGAATATTACTCAACCAGAAAAAGAAATGTAATTGAGCTATTTGTAATGAGGTGGATAGACCTAGAGTCTGTCATACAGAGTGAAGTCAGAAAGAGAAAGACAAATACTGTATGCTAACACATATATATGGAATTGAATGAAAAAAATGTCCTGAAGAACCTAGGTGTAAGACAAGAATAAAGACACAGACCTACTGGAGAACAGACTTGAGGATATGGGGAGGGGAAAGGGTGAGCTGTGACAAACCGAGAGAGAGGCATGGACATATATACACTACCAAACATAAGGTAGATAGCTAGTGTGAAGCAGCTACATAGCACAGGGATATCAGCTCAGTGCTTTGTGACCGCCTGGAGGGATGGGATAGGGAGGGTGGGAGGGAAGGAGATGCAAGAGGGAAGAGATATGGGAACATATGTATATGTATAACTAATTCACTTTGTTATAAAGCAGAAACTAACACACCATTGTAAAGCAATTATACCCCATAAAGATGTTTTAAAAAAAGAACCAACTTTTAGTTTTTTTGATGTTTGCTATCGTTTCCTTCCTTTCTTTTTCATTTATTTCTGATCTGATTTTTATGATTTCTTTCCTTCTGCTAACTTTGGGGGTTTTTGTTCTTCTTCCTCTAATTGCTTAAGTGCAAGGTTAGGTTGTTTATTCCAGATGTTTCCTGTTTCTTAAGGTAGGATTGTATTGCTATAAACTTCCCTCTTAGAACTGCTTTTGCTGCATCCCATAGATTTTGGGTTGTCGTGTCTCCATTGTCATTTGTTTCTAGGTATTTTTTAATTTCCTCTTTGATTTCTTCAGTGATCACTTTGCTATTAAGTAGTGTATTGTTTAGCCTCCATGTGTTAGTATTTTTTACAGATCTTTTCCTGTAAATGATATCTAGTCTCATAGCATTGTGGTCGGAAAAGATACTTGATACAATTTCAAATTTCTTAAATTTACCAAGGCTTGATTTGTGACCCAAGGTGTGATCTATCCTGGAGAATGTTCCATGAGCACTTGAGAAAAATGTGTATTCTGTTGTTTTTGGACGGAATGTCCTATAAATATCAATTAAGTCCATCTTGTTTAATGTATCATTTAAAGCTTGTGTTTCCTTATTTATTTTCATTTTGGATGATCTGTCCATTGGTGAAAGTGGGGTATTAAAGTCCCATACTATGATTGTGTTACTGTTGATTTCCCCTTTTATGGCTGTTCGTATTTGCCTTTTGTATTGAGGCGCTCCTATGTTGGGTGCTAAATATTTACAATTGTTATATCTTCTTCTTGGATCGATTCCTTGATCATTATGTAGTGTCCTTCTTTGTGCCTTCTAAGAGTCTTTATTTTAAAGTCTATTTTGTATGATATGAGAATTGCTACTCCAGCTTTCTTTTGGTTTCCATTTGCATATAATATCTTTTTCCATCCCCTTACTATCAGTCTGTGTGTGTCTCTAGGTCTGAAGTGGGTCTCTTGTAGACAGCAAATATATCGGTCTTGTTTTGGTATTAGTTCAGCCAAACTGTGTCTTTTGGTCGTAGCATTTATTCCATTTACATTTAAGGTAATTATCGATATGTGTGTTCCTCTTCCCATTTCCTTAATTGTTTTGGGTTCGTTATTGTAGGTCTTTTCCTTCTCTTGTGTTTCTTGCCTAGAGAAGTTCCTTTAGCAGCTGTTGTAGAGCTGGTATGGTGGTGCTGAACTCTCTCAGCTTTTGCTTCTGTGTAAATATTTTAATTTCTCAATCAAACCTGAATGAGATCCTTGCTGGGTAGAGTAATCTTGGTTGCAGGTTTTTCTCCTTCATCACTTTAAATATATCCTGCCAGTACCTTTTGGCTTGCAGAGTTTCTGCTAAAAGGTCAGCTGTTAACCTTATGAGGATTCCCTTGTGTGTTATTGGTTGTTTTTCCCTTGCTGCTTTTAATATGCTTTCTTTGTATTTAATTTTTGACAGTTCGATTAATATGTGTCTTGGCGTATTTCTCCTTGTATTCATCCTGTATGGGACTCTCTGTGCTTCCTGGACTTGATTAACTATTTCCTTTCCCATATTAGGGAAGCTTTCAACTATAATCTCTTCAAATATTTTCTCAGTCCCTTTCTTTTTCTCTTCTTCTGGAATCCCTATAATTCTAATGTTGGTGCATTTAATATTGTCCCAGAGGTCTCTGAGACTGTCCTCAGTTCTTTTCATTCTTTTTTCTTTACTCTGCTCTGCAGTAGTTATTTCCACTATTTTATCTTCCAGGTCACTTATCCGTTCTTCTGCCTCAGTTATTCTGCTATTGATCCCATCTAGAGTGTTTTTCATTTCATTTGCTGTGTTGTTCATCGTTGTTTGTTTTATCTTTAGTTCTTGTAGGTCCTTGTTAAATGTTTCTTGCATTTTGTCTATTCTATTTCCAAGATTTTTGATCATCTTTACTATCATTATTCTGAATTCTTTATCAGGTAGACTGCCTATTTCCTCTTCATTTGTGAGGTCTGGTGGGTTTTTATCTTGCTCCTTCATCTGCTGTGTGTTTTTCTGTCTTCTCATTTTGCTTATCTTACTGTGTTTGTGGTCTCCTTCTTGCAGGCTGCAGGTTCATAGTTCCCATTGTTTTTGGTGTCTGTCCCCAGTGGCTAATTTTGGTTCAGTGGGTTGTGTAGGCTTCCTGGTGGAGGGGACTAGTGCCTGTGTTCTGGTGGATGAGGCTGGAACTTGTTTTTCTGGTGTGCAGGTCCACGTCTGGTGGTGTGTTTTGGGGTGTCTGTGGACATATTATTATTTGGGGCAGCCTCTCTGCTAATGGGTGGGGTTGTGTTCCTTTCTGGCTAGTTGTTTGGCATAGGATGTCCAGCACTGTATCTTGCTGGTCATTGAGTGAAGCTGGGTGCTGGTGTTAAGATGGAGGTCTCTGGGAGATTTCCACCGTTTAATATTATGTGGAGCTGGGAGGTCTCTTGTGGGCCAGTGTCCTGAAGTTGGCTCTCCCAACTCAGAGGCACAGCACTGACTCCTGGCTGCAGCATCAAGAGCCTTTCATCCACACGGCTCAGAATAAAAGGGAGAAAAAGTAGAAAGAAAGAATTAGTAGAAGTAGAAAGAAAGGAGGGAGGGAGGGAGGGAAGAAGGAAGGAAGGAAGGAGGGAAGGAAGGAAAAAAAGAAAGAAAGAAGATAAAGTAAAATAAAATAATGTAAGAGAAAATATAATGAAGTTATTAAAATAAAAAAAGAATTATTATTTTTGTTTGTTTGTTTGTTTGTTTAATCATCTTTATTGGGGTATAATTGCTTTACAATGGTGTGTTAGTCTCTGCTTTATAACAAAGTGAATCAGCCATACATATACATATGTTCCCATATGTCTTCCCTCTTGCGTCTCCCTCCCTCCCACTCTCCCCATCCCACCCCTCCAGGCTATCCCAAAGCCCCGAGCTAATATCCCTGTGCCTTGCGGCTGCTTCCCCCTAGCTATCTACCATACTACGTTTGTTAGTGTGTATATGTCCATGACTCTCTCGCCCTGTCAAAACTCACACTTCCCCCTCCCCATATCCTCAAGTCCATTCTCTAGTAGGTCTGCGTCTCTATTCCTGTCTTACCCCTAGGTTCTTCATGACATTTTTTTCCCTTAAATTCCATATATATGTGTTACCATACGGTATTTGTCTTTCTTTCTGACTTACTTCACTCTGTATGACAGACTCTAGGTCTATCCATCTCATTACAAATAACTCAATTTCATTTCTTTTTAAGGCTGAGTAATATTCCATTGTGTATATGTGCCACATCTTCTTTATCCATTCGTCCGATGATGGGCGCTTAGGTTCTTTCCATCTCTGGGCTATTGTAAATAGAGCTGCAATGAACATTTTGGTACATGACTCTTTTTGAATTATGGTTTTCTCAGGGTATATGCCCAGTAGTGGGATTGCTGGGTCATATGGTAATTCTATTTGTAGTTTTTTAAGGAACCTCCATACTGTTCTCCATAGTGGCTGAACCAATTCACATTCCCACCAGCAGTGCAAGAGTGTCCCCTTTTCTGCACACCCTCTCCAGCACTTATTGTTTCTAGATTTTTTGATGATGGCCATTCTGACTGGTGTGAGATGATATCTCATTGTAGTTTTGATTTGCATTTCTCTAATGATTAATGATGTTGAGCATTCTTTCATGTGTTTGTTGGCATTCTGTATATCTTCTTTGGAGAAATGTCTGTTTAGGTCTTCTGCCCATTTTTGGATGGGGTTGTTTGTTTTTTTGTTATTGAGCTGCATGAGCTGCTTGTAAATTTTGGGGATTAATCCTTTGTCAGTTGCTTCATTTGCAAATGTTTTCTCCCATTCTGAGGGTTGTCTTTTGGTCTTGATTATGGTTTCCTTTGCTGTGCAAAAGCTTTGAAGTTTCATTAGGTCCCACTTGTTTACTTTTGTTTTTATTTTCATTACTCTAGGAGGTGGGTCAGAAAGGATCTTGCTGTGATTTATGTCATAGAGTGTTCTGCCTATGTTTTCCTCTAAGAGTTTGATAGTTTCTGGCCTTACATTTAGGTCTTTAATCCATTTTGAGCTCATTTTTGTGTATGGTGTTAGGGAGTGATCTAATCTCATACTTTTACATGTACCTGTCCAGTTTTCCCAGCACCATTTATTGAAGAGGCTGTCCTTTCTCCACTGTACATTCCTGCCTCCTTTATCAAAGATAAGGTGTCCATATGTGCGTGGGTTTATCTCTGGGCTTTCTATCCTGTTCCACTGATCTATCTTTCTGTTTTTGTGCCAGTACCATACTGTCTTGATTACTGTTGCTTTGTAGTATAGTCTGAAGTTAGGGAGCCTGATTCCTCCAGCTCCTTTCTTCGTTCTCAAGATTGCTTTGGCTATTCGGGGTCTTTTGTGTTTCCATACAAACTGCGAAATTCTTCGTTCCAGTTCTGTGAAAAATGCCAGTGGTAGTTTGATAGGCATTGCATTGAATCTGTAGATTGCTTTGGGTAGTAGAGTCATTTTCACAATATTGATTCTTCCCATCCAAGAACATGGTATATCTCTCCATCCACTTGTATCATCTTTAATTTCTTTCATCAGGGTCTTATAATTTTCTGCATACAGGTCTTTCATATCCTTAGGTAGGTTTATTCCTAGATATTTTATTTTTTTTGTTGCAATGGTAAATGGGAGTGTTTTCTTGATTTCACTTTCAGATTTTTCATCATTAGTATATAGGAATGCCAGAGATTTCTGTGCATTAATTTTGTGTCCTGCTACTTTACCAAATTCATTGATTAGCTCTAGTAGTTTTCTGGTAGCATCTTTAGGATTCTCTATGTATAGTATCATGTCATCTGCAAACAATGACAGCTCTACTTCTTCTTTTCCGATTTGGATTCCTTTTATTTCCTTTTCTTCTCTGATTGCTGTGACTAAAACTTCCAAAACTATGTTGAATAAGAGTGGTGAGAGTGGGCAACCTTGTCTTGTTCCTGATATTAGTGGAAATGCTTTCAGTTTTTCACCATTGAGGATGATGTTTGCTGTGGGCTTGTCATATATGGCCTTTATTATTTTGAGGAAATTTCCCTCTATGCCTACTTTCTGGAGGGTTTTTATCATAAATGGTTGTTGAATTTTGTTGAAAGCTTTCTCTGCATCTATTGAGATGCTCATATGGTTTTTCTCCTTCAATTTGTTAATATGGTTTATCACATTGATAGATTTACGTATATTGAAGAATCCTTGCATTCCTGGAATAAACCCCACTTGATCATGGTGTATGATCCTTTTAATGTGCTGTTGGATTCTGTTTGCCAGTATTTTGTTGAGGATTTTTGCATCTATGTTCACCAGTGATATTGGCCTGTAGTTTTCTTTCTTTGTGACATCCTTGTCTGGTTTTGGTATCAAGGTGATGGTGGCCTCGTAGAAGGAATTTGGGAGTGTTCCTCCCTCTGCTATATTTTGGAAGAGTTCGAGAAGGATAGGTGTTAGCTCTTCTCTAAACGTTTGATAAAATTCACCTGTGAAGGCATCTGGTCCTGAGCTTTTGCCTGTTGGAAGATTTTTAATCACAGTTTCAATTTCAGTGCTTGTGATTGGTCTGTTTATATTTTCTATTTCTTCCTGATTCAGTCTTGGCAGGTTGTGCATTTCTAAGAATTTGTCCATTTCTTCCAGATTGTCCATTTTATTGGCATAGAGTTGCTTGTAGTAATCTCTCATGATTTTTTTTATTTCTGCAGTATCAGTTGTTACTTCTCCTTTCTCATTTCTAATTCTATTGATTTGAGTCTTCTCCTTTTTTTTCTTGATGAGTCTGCCTAGTGGTTTATCTATTTTGTTTATCTTCTCAAAGAACCAGCTTTTAGTTTTATTGATCTTTGCTATCGTTTCCTTCATTTCTTTTTCATTTATTTCTGATCTGATTTTTATGATTTCTTTCCTTCTGCTAGCTTTGGGGTTTTTTTGTTCTTCTTTCTCTAATTGCTTGAGGTGCAAGGTTAGGTTGTTTATTCGAGATGTTTCCTGCTTCTTAAGGTGGGCTTGTATTGCTATAAACTTCCCCCTTAGAACTGCTTTTGCTGCATCCCATAGGTTTTGGGTCGTTGTGTCTCCATTGTCATTTGTTTCTAGGTATTTTTTTATTTCCTCTTTGATTTCTTCAGTGATCACTTCATTATTAAGTAGTGTATTGTTTAGCGTCCATGTGTTTGTATATTTTACAGATCTTTTCCTGTAATTGATATCTAGTCTCATGGCGTTTTGGTCAGAAAAGATACTTGATACAATTTCAGTTTTCTTAAATTTACCAAGGCTTGATTTGTGACCCAAGATATGATCTATCCTGGAGAATGTTCCATGAGCACTTGAGAAAAATGTGTATTCTGTTGTTTTTGGATGGAGTGTCCTATAAATATCAATTAAGTCCATCTTGTTTAATGTATCATTTAAAGCTTGTGTTTCCTTATTTATTTTCATTTTGGATGATCTGTCCATGGGTGAAAGTGGGGTGTTAAAGTCCCCTACTGTGAATGTGTTACTGTCGATCTCCCCTTTTATGGCTGTTAGTATTTGCCTTATGTATTGAGGTGCTCCTATGTTGGGTGTATAAATATTTACAATTGTTATATCTTCTTCTTGGATCGATCCCTTGATCATTATGTAGTGTCCTTCTTTATCCCTTTTAATAGTCCTTATTTTAAAGTCTATTTTGTCTGATATGAGAATTGCTACTCCAGCTTTCTTTTGGTTTCCATTTGCATGGAATATCTTTTTCTATCCCCTTACTTTCAGTCTGTATGTGTCTCTAGGTCTGAGGTGGGTCTCCCGTAGACAGCATATATAAGGGTCTTGTTTTTGTATCCATTCAGCCAATCTGTGTCTCTTGGTGGGAGCATCCAGTCCATTTACATTTAAGGCAATCATCGATATGTATGTTCCTATTCCCATTTTCTATATTGTTTTGGGTTCGTTATTATAGGTCATTTTCTTCTCTTGCATTTCTTATCTAGAGAAGTTCCTTTAGCATTTGTTGTAAAGCTAGTTTGGTGGTGCTGAACTCTCTCAGCTTTTGCTTGTCTGTAAAGGTTTTAATTTCTCCATCAAATCTGAATGAGATCCTTGCTGGGTAGAGTAGTCTTGGTTGCAGGTTTTTCTCCTTCATCACTTTCAGTATGTCCTGCCACTCCCTTCTGGCTTGTAGGGTTTCTGCTGAGAGATCAGCTGTTAACCTTATGGGGATTCCCTTGTGTGTTATTTGTTGTTTTTCCCTTGCTGCTTTTAATATGCTTTCTTTGTATTTAATTTTTGATAGTTTGTTTAATATGTGTCTTGGCGCATTTCTCCTTGTATTCATCCTGGATGGGACTCTCTGTGCTTCCTGGACTTGATTAACTATTTCCTTTCCCATATTAGGGAAGTTTTCAACTATAATCTCTTCAAATATTTTCTCAGTCCCTTTCTTTTTTTCTTCTTCTTCTGGAACCCCTATAATTCGAATGTTGGTGCGTTTAATGTTGTCCCAGAGGTCTCTGAGACTGTCCTCAGTTCTTTTCATTCTTTTTTCTTTATTCTGCTCTGCAGTAGTTATTTCCACTACTTTATCTTCCAGGTCACTTATCCGTTCTTCTGCCTCAGTTATTCTGCTATTGATCCTATCTAGAGTACTTTTAATTTCATTTATTGCGTTGTTCATCGTTGCTTGTTTCATCTTTATGTCTTCTAGGTCCTTGTTAACTGTTTCTTGCATTTTGTCCATTCTACTTCCAAGATTTTGGATCATCCTTACTATCATTATTCCGAATTCTTTTTCAGGTAGATTGCCTATTTCCTCTTCATTTGTTAGGTCTGGTGGGTTTTTATCTTGCTCCTTCATCTGCTGTGTGTTTTTCTGTCTTCTCATTTTGCTTATCTTATTGTGTTTGGGGTGTCCTTTTTGCAGGCTGCACGTTCGTAGTTCCCGTTGTTTTTGATGTCTGTCTCCAGTGGCTAAGGTTGTTTCAGTGGGTTGTGTAGGCTTCCTGGTGGAGGGGACTAGTGCCTGTGTTGTGCTGGATGAGGCTGGATCTTGTTTCTCTAGTGGGCAGGTTCACGTCTGGTGGTGTGTTTTGGGGTGTCTGTGGCCTTATTATGATTTTAGCTCTCTGCTAATGGGTGGGGTTGTGTTCCTGTTTTGCTAGTTGTTTGGCATAGGTTGTCCAGCACTGTGGCTTGCTGGTCGTTGAGTGAAGCTGGGTGCTGGTGTTAAGATGGAGGTCTCTGGGAGATTTCCACCGTTTAATATTATGTGGAGCTGGGAGGTCTCTTGTGGACCAGTGTCCTGAAGTTGGCTCTCCTACCTCAGAGGCAGATCCCTGACTCCTGGCTGGAGCACCAAGAGCCTTTCATCCACACAGCTCAGAATAAAAGGGAGAAAAAGTAGAGAGAATTAGTAGAAGTATGAGGAAAGAAAGAAGGAAAGGAGGAAAGGAAGGAAGGAAGAAAGAAGCAAAGAAGGGAAGAAAGGAGGGAGGGAGGGAGGGAGGGAGGAAGGAAGGAAGGAAGGAGGGAAAGAAGGAGAAATTGTAGAGAGAATTAGTAGAAGTATGAGGAAAGAAAGAAGGAAAGGAGGAAAGGAAGGAAGGAAGAAAGAAGCAAAGAAGGAAAGAAAGGAGGGAGGGAGGGAGGGAGGAAGGAAGGAAGGAAGGAGGGAAAGAAGGAGAAAATGTAGAGAGAGTTAGTAGAAGTATGAGGAAAGAAAGAAGGAAAGGAGGAAAGGAAGGAAGGAAGAAAGAAGCAAAGAAAGAAAGAAAGGACGGAGGGAGGGAGGGAGGAAGGAAGGAAGGAGGGAAAGAAGGAAAAAAGACAGAAGGAAAGAAGATACAGTAAAAATAAAATAAAGTATAATATAGTTATTGTACTAAAAAATATTTAGAAAAAAAAAAAAAAAGGGAAGCAAAGCTCTACAGAGAAAATCTCACACAGAAGCATACACATACACGTTCACAAAAAGAATTATTAAGAGAAAAAAAAAGGACAGATAGAACCCTAGGACAAATGGTGGAAGCAAAGCTATACAGACAAAATCTCACACAAAAGCATACACATACACACTCACAAAAAGAGGAAAAGGGGATAAAATCATAAATCTTGCTCTCAAAGTCTACCTCCTCAATTTGGGATGATTCGTTGTCTAAAGGAGGGAAGGAAGGAAAGGAAGAATGAATATAAAATAAAATAAAATAAAGTTATTAAAATAATAAGTAATTATTCAGAAAAAAATTAAAAACAAACAAACAAAAAAAGGACGGATAGAACCCTTGGACAAATGGTGAAAGCAAAGCTATACAGACAAAATCTCACACAGAAGCATACACATACACACCCACAAGAATTAGAAAAGGGGAAAAAATCATAAATCTTGCTCTCAAAGTCCACCTCCTTAATTTGGGATGATTTGTTGTCTATTCATGTATTCCACAGATGCAGGTACATCAAGTTGATTGTGGAGCTTTAATCCGCTGCTTCTGAAGCTGCTGGGAGAGATTTCCCTTTCTCTTCTTTGTTCTCACAGCTCCCAGGGGCTCAGCTTTGGATTTGGCCCTGCCTCCACATGTAGGTCGCCGGAGGGCCTCTGTTCTTCGCTCAGATAGGACGGGGTTAAAGGAGCCGCTGATTTGGGGGCTCTGACTCACTCAGGCTGGGGGTAGGGAGGGGCACAGAGTGTGGGGTGTGCCTGCGGCGGCAGAGGCCAGCATGACGTTGCACCCGCCTGAGGCGTGCCGTGCGTTCTCCCGGGGGATCATGGGACCCTGGCAGTGGTGGGCTGCACAGGCTCCCCGGAAGGGGGGTGTTGATCGTGACCTGTGCTCGCAAACAGGCTTGTTGGCGGCAGCAGCAGCCTTAGCATCTCATGCGTGTCTCTGGGGTCTGCGCTTTTAGCCATGGCTTGCACCCGTCTCTGGAGCTCCTTTAAGCAGCGTTCTTAATCCGCTCTCCTCACGCCCCCGGAAACAAAGAGGGAAGAAAAAGTCTCATGCCTCTTCGGTAGGTCCAGACTTTTCCCCGGTCTCCCTCCCAGCCAGCCGTGGCGCACTAACCCCCTGCAGGTTGTGTTCATGCTGCCAACCCAAGTCCTCTCCTTGAGCTCCAACGGAAGCCCGAGCCTCAGCTCCCAGCCGCGCCCACCCCAGCGGGGGAGCAGAGAAGTCTCTTGGGCTGGTGAGTGCCGCTCGGCACCAATCCTCTGTGTGGGAATCTCTCTGCTTTGCCCCCCACACCCTTGTGGCTGTGTTCTCCTCCGCGGCTCCGAAGATTTCCCCCTTCACCACCCGCAGTCTCCACCCGTGAAGGGGCTTCCTAGTGTGTGGAAACTTTTCCTCCTTCACAGCTCCCTCCCACTGGTGCTGGTCTCATCCCTATTCTTTTGTCTCTGTTGTTTCTTTTTTCTTTTGCCCTACCCAGTTACATGGGGGGGGGGGTTTCTTGCCTTTTGGGAGGTCTGAGGTCTTCTGCCAGTGTAGGAGTTGTTCCACGTGTAGATGTATTTCTGGTGTATCTGTGGGGAGGAAGGTGATCTCCACGTCTTACTCTTCCACCCTCTTCCGGGAAGTAGCACTATAGAATTTAAAGAATCTTCCATTTAATTAAAAAATATTAAAAAAAAGTCCCAGTAACATGCATACACAATTTATATGCAATATTGATATATATATGTAGGTTATTATTTTAGGGAATAGAAGGTACAGACGTTAATCAAAGCTGCTTTAGTTACTTAAAAGCCACAGACGTTAAAGTGTCTATGACTAGCAACAATGGATTGGTGACAATGACAATTATTTATATAAACTGTAAACTTTGGGGGGGTATGAATAAAAATAATAATGTATAAAAAAAGAAATTTTAAAAAAAATTTCCCAGAAATTTAAAATTCTTATAGCTAAATAATATGAGTTACTAGATTGAAGGGGCCCACAAATGTCCAGTACAACAGATAAAAATAAGCCCACAAAGGCATATCATCATGAAATTGCATAACACTGGGTACAAATAGAGGATGTTGTAAAGTTCTAGAGAGGAAAAATATGCTTCATCTAGAATCAGTATCATAATAAACTTGTCAATAACAACACTGGGGAATGAAAAACAATTTAGCAATGTCTTAAAAATTCTGCGGGACACTTATTTCCAACTTGAAACTCTACTCCAGATAACTGCTCAATTAAGTGTAAAGGCAGAATAAAATATTTTTCAGACATTAAAGAATAGAAATAATTAAATAAATACTTTCTACAGACCCTTTATCAGGAAGCTACTAAAGGATGAACTCCACCAAAACAAGAAAGGAAACCAAGAAGGAAGATATAGGATCCAGAAAAAGGGGAAACCAATACAAGAGAGAGCAAGCAGAGTCCTTGGGATGGCAGTGAAGGGAAATCACAATGTAAGATCTGTACAGCAGGCCCAGGAAGCAACTAATCTACATTGAAGTGGGATAGAACTCTGTGAGAGAGACTGTTTCCAGAAGATGAAACTGATTACTTAATGTTTCTGAACATATTTAAAGATTTATACAACTGGGAGAGAGTGGGGATGAATTAGCACACTAAGCAAGCCAAATAAAGCAAAGAAGAGAACATTAACTTCTTGAAAAACAAAAAGTTGTACATGGAAAGAAAGCATATAGTCTAATACATGGCTTATTGTGAATGTTTACTTGTTCATGATCATGTACTCACTGAATATTGGTAGAATCAGGAGACAGGAAGTGTGTATATATGTACTGTGAGGGTGCAGGTTAAGATAGCAATATCCTCACTTCCCATAGTGAAAAGTCAGGAGATAATGTCTAGATTTTAAAATCAAGAATTAGCAATATAAAAAATGTTATTTAGAGATATGGAGATAAATACCAAAAGAATTAGCTGAAGAGGTAGAAATGGTTGCCCCTGAGGAATGTGAAATGAAAGGAGAACAGGAAATTGATCTTTTTCTGAACAAGCCTTGTTGTTTAACTCTTTAAGCTCTTTAAATTTTGTTCATAAGTTCATGTCACTTTGATAAAAAATAAAAACTAAATTTGAATATGATTTGATCCCTGGGATAGAGATTCTGTAAAGCTGCTTAAAGTCAAAGTCATTGAAGAATTCAGTGGTAAAATCTATAGCAGGAGGCAGTCTACTGTCTCCACCAGGGCTCAAGCTCTCTACTAAAAATAGAGACTATCAGATCCCAAAACCCACCACATTCCACTAATCTCTGAATTTCTAGACCAGCCCCAGGTAACTGTACTTTACACCAAGATATGCTTGTTGAGAGACATAAATCTAGTTCATATTTAAGGGGGCAATGAGTAAAACAGCCTTATGGCTGAGATTCCACAAGGAATACAGAGTATTCCCTTTACATCTAAGTAATACACATTCTATTTTTCTAAAACTTAATGAATACCATTTCCCTATACCTGCACTATCCACGTGGCTGATATCTAGGTATTTATTAATTCCTGAGACCCAGATCAGCCTAATCACATATCCACATTCACACATATTTATTGAGTGCCTATTATGTGCCAGGAGCAATCCTAGGCAGTAAGAGCACAAAGATATTGACACAGAGACCTTGCTCTTAAAGGTCTTCATGTCTAGTAGGGAGTTTCAAGCATAAAAAGTACACATAAGATGAACATAGATGCAAAAATCCTCAACAAAACACTAGCAAATTGAATCCAACAATATATTAAAAGAATTATACACCATAACCAAGTGAGATTTATCCAAGGTATGCAAAACTAGATCAACATTTGAAAAATCACTGAATGTAATCCATCACATCCACAGCTAAAAAGAAAAATCACATGATCATATCCATAGATGCAGAAAATTCATTTGATTAAATCTAACACCCATTCATGATTTTAAAAAAACACAAAAACCTCAGTAAACTAGGAATAAAGGGGAACTTCTTCAATTTGATAAAGAATATCTACAAGAAATCTACTGCTAACATCATACATATGGTGAGGTGTTTGAAGATTTCCCACTAAACTCAAGAACAAGGCAAGAATGTCCATTCTCCCAAATCTTTTCAACGTTGTACTGGAAGACCTAGGTAATGCAATAACACAGGAAAAGGAAATTTAAAGTATACATATTGAGAAGGAAGAAATAAAATTTTATTTGCAGATGACATGATCATCTATGTAAAAAATTAGAAAGAATCAACAACAACAAAAATCTCCTGGAATAGAAATAGACCCCTATAAATATAGGCAACTGATCTTTGACAAAGAAGCAAAGATACTCTTTTCAACAAATGGTGCTAGGACCATTAGACATCCATATGCAAAAAAAAAAAAAATGAACTTAGACACAGACCTCACACTCTTCACAAAAATCAACTCAAAATTGATCATAGACTTAAATGTAAAACACAGAACTATAAAACTCTGTAGTGTAAATGCCTGACAATAAGCTTTTGATTGTTGAGGCATCCATTTCAAAAGACATCCATCCTGAATGAACGTATCGCCACTATATGACATAGCTACTAGCAAAACAACCAAATAAGGAATTAGGCTGCCTCCACCCATGAGGATCCTTCTTTCAGAAAGTCCTGGGGAAACTAGATAACTGACTGCTTCAATAACTCCACTTCTCCCTTCTTGCACCCTAATTCCTGTTCTTATGCCTTGAACTAGCCAGTAAAGAGTGAACTGCAAAAACCTAGACACCCCACCCTCGGACCCTAATAAAAGCAGAGCCCCAGGTTTTCTCTCTCTCTCTCTTTCTCTCTCCTCTGCTCCCTACCATGACCTCCTCTGTGGCCCTCGGGCATGCCACGTAACCTCCAGAACCTGTGACTAATAAATCTTGTTCCTTAAAGTTCCCTGATAGTTTTTGCTGAAGTGCATCCTGTGGTCATAATAAATGCATCCTGTGATCATAATAAGAACCACAAGTGGGGGTCCAGCCACAACATAAGCTCCACTGGAGGAAATGCCTGTTGGGGCTTGTTAAGAGTAATATGGGCCCAGATTTGTGCCTCAGGAATTCCTAGCCAAGAGCATCTCCATCAATAGTCTGGGACCAATACAACAAATTCCTAGAAGACAACATAGGAGAAAACAAAATGATCTTGGGTATGGTGATGACATTTGAGATAAAACATAGAAGGCATGATGCATGAAAGAACTAATTGATAAGCTGCTTTTCATTAAAATTTAAAACCCCTGCTCTGCAAAAGACAATGTCAAGAAAATGAAAAGTCAAGCCACAGACTGGGAGAAGATATTTGCAAAAGATAGATCTGATAAAGAGCTGTTATCCATAATACACAAAGAACTCTTCAAATTCAATAATAAGAAAACAACTAACCTGATAAACAAATGAACCAAAGACCTTAACAGACACCTCACCAAAGATTACAAACAAGCATATGAAAAGATGCTCCAGTTTTCTTTCCTAACAAGTAAAAAGCTGAACAGACTGAAAAATCAACAACTCCTCTTGGATCCATAAGAGAGGGGAGAGGACAAAAGGCAAACCACTGTCTCCAGATTAAAGAGACAGGCAAGTACAGGGAATCAAAGCTTATCAGGGCAAAGACTCAAGAGGTAAAACTGCATCAGGAACCAGTGTCAGAGTAGGAAAACCTGAACTGTAATTAACAAATTGCTGAAGACTCAGTGTGGACAAACATAAGAGTTAAAAAATCCAAAGGCACCCAATCATAAGGGGCCCCACAGTATCATGAGATTTACTTTCAGGAGCTTGATCAGGTTCCCACAGTAAATATCAAAGAAAAATCCCCTCATGTTTCTATCAGGGGAAGGGAGAAAGAAACTATCTTGAAATACACCAGCGTACTCAGTTCTTCTTAACAAAGCCTGCAGGGGAAATTAGTTAACCAGTGCCTAATATACTGGGGTATTACCAGAGACTAACTGACTTGAGGGAAGGAAACTACCCAACGCCAGCCCACCTTAGCCATCCTGTTTCACCTAGGAGGAAGATAAAACTGAGAAGTGTGTGAAGTTCAGAGTCCAGAGGCAGAGGCTCACTAAAGAGTGAGACCTGATCATAGGGCTATCAAATGCGTCCCCTGCACTTCTACCACATTAGTAAGGCCAACTTACAGCGGTCACTCAGTGCATCATGTCTGCTACCAAGAAAAAAATACAAGTCATACCAAAAGGCAAAAAATACAATTTGAAGAGATAAAGCAAGCGTCAGAACCAGACACAGCCGGAATTTTGGAATTATCAGACTGGGATATTTTTTAATTTAATTTTTTTATACAGCAGGTTCTTATTAATAATCTATTTTATACATATTGTTGTATATATGTCAATCCAAATCTCCCAATTCATCCAAGCACCCCCCACCCACTTTCCCCCCTTGGTGTCCATATGTTTGTTCTCTACATTTTTTTTTTTTTTTTTTTTTTTTGCGGTACGCAAGCATGTGGGATCTTCTTGGACCGGGGCACGAACCCGTGACCCCTGCATTGGCAGGCGGACTCTCAATCACTGCACCACCAGGGAAGCCCTGTTCTCTACATCTGTGTCTCTATCTCTGCCTTGAAAACCGGTTCATCTGTACCATTTTTCTAGATTCCACATATATGCATTAACATAAAATATTTGTTTTTCTCCTTCTGACTTACTTCACTATGTATGACAGTCTCTAGGTCCATCCACGTCTCTACAAACAACCCAATTTCATTCCTTTTTATGCTTGAGCAATATTCCATTGTATATATGTACCATATCTTCTTTATCCATTCCTCTGTTGATGGACATTTAGGTTGCTTCCATGACCTGGCTATTGTAAATAGTGCTGCAATGAACACTGGGGTGCATGTGCCTTTTTGAATTATGGTTTTCTCTGGGTATATGGCCAGTAGTGGGATTGCTGGATCATATGGTAATTCTATTTTTAGTTTTTTAAGGAACCTCCAGACTGTTCTCCATAGTGGCTGTATCAATTTACTTTCCCACCAACAGTGCAAGAGGGTTCCCTTTTATCCACAAACTCTCTGGCATTGGTTGTTTGTAGATTTTCAAATGATGCCCATTCTAACCAGTGTGAGGTGATACCTCATTGCAGTTCTGATTTGCATTTCTCTAATAATTAGTGATGTTGAGCAGCTTTTCATGTGCCTCTTGACCATCTGTATGTGCTCTTTGGAGAAATGTCTATTTAGGTCCTCTGTCCGTTTTTGGATTGGATTTTATTTTTTAATATTGAGCTGCATGACCTGTTTGTATATATTGGAGATTAATCCTTTGTCCTTTGATTCGTTTCCAAATATATTCTCTCATTCTGATGGTTGTCTTTTCGCCTTGTTTATAGTTTCCTTTGCTGTGCAAAGGCATTTAAGTTTCATTAGGTCCCATTTATTTTTGTTTTTATTTCCATTACTCTAGGAGGGGGAGTCAGAAAAGATCTTGCTGTAATTTACGTCAAAAAGTGTTCTTCCTATGTTTTCCGGTTAGAGTTTTATAGTGTCGGGTCTTACATTTATGTCTTTAATCCATTTTGAGTTTATTTTTGTGTATGGTGTTAGGGAGTGTTCTAATTTCATCCTTTTTTTTTTTTTTTTTTTTTTTTTTTTTTTTTTGCGGTACGCAGGCCTCTCACTGTTGTGGCCTCTCCTGTTGCAGAACACAGGCTCAGCATTCATGGCTTATGGGCCCAGCCACTCGGTGGCATGCGGGATCTTCCTGGACCGGGGCATGAACCCATGTCCCCTGCATCGGCAGGCAGACTCTCAACCACTGCACCACCAGGGAAGCCCTAATTTCATTCTTTTACATGGAGCTGTCCAGTTCACCCAGCACCACTTATTGAAGAGACTATCTTTTCTCCATTGTATATCCTTGCCTCCTTTGTCATAGATTATGACATAACCACGTGGGTATATCTCTGGGCTTTCTAGCCCGTTCCATTGATCTATATTTCTGTTTTGTGCCAGAGCTATACTGTCTTGATTACTGTAGCTCTGTAGCATAGTCTGAAGTAAGGGAGTCTGATTCCTCCAGCTCCGTTTTTCTTCCCTCAATATTGCTTTGGCTATTCGGGCTCTTTTGTGTCTCCATAAAAATGTTAAGATGTTTTGTTCTAGTTCTGTTAAAAATGCTATTGATAATTGGATAGGGATTGCATTCAATCTGTAGATTGCTTTGGGTAGTATAGTTATTTTCACAACATTGATTCTCCCGATCCAAGAACATGGTGTATCTCTCCATCTGTTTGTGTCATTTTTGATTTCTTTCGTAAGTGTCTTATAGTTTTCTGCATACAGGTCTTTTGTCTCCCTAGGTAGGTTATTTCTAGATATTTTATTCTTTTTATTGCAGTGGTAAATGGGAGTGTTTCCTTAATTTCTCTTTCAGATTTTTCATCATTAGTGTATAGGAATGCCAGAGATTTCTGTGCATTAATTTTGTATCCTGCAACTTTACCAAATTCATTGATTAGCTCTAGTAGTTTTCTGGTGGCATCTTTAGGATTTTCTATGTATAGTATAATTTTAACTGCAAACAATGACAGTTTTACTTCTTCTTTTCCAATTTGTATTCATTTTATTTCTTTTTCTTCTCTGACTGCCATGGTTAGGACTTCCTAAACCATGTTGAATAAAAGTGGCAAGAGTGAGAATCCTTGTCTAATTCCTGATCTTAGAGGAAATGCTTTCAGTTTTTCATCATTGAGAATGATGTCTGCTGTGGGTTTGTCATATATGGCCTTTATTTTGTTGAGGACGGTTCCCTGCATGCCCGCTTTCTGGAGAACTTTTATCATAAATGAGTCTGGAGTTTTGTTGAAAGCTTTTTCTGTATCTACTGAGTTGATATGCTTTTTATTCTTCAGTTTGTTAATATGGTGTATCACACTGATTGATTTGCATATATTGAAGAATCCTTGCATCCCTGGGATAAATCCCACTTGATCATGGGATATGATCCTTTTAATGTGTTGCTGGATTCTGTTTGCTAGTATTTTGTTGAGAATTTTTGCATCTGTATTCTTCAATGATATTGGTCTGTAATTTTATTTTTTGTAGTATCCTTGTCTGGTTTTGGTATCAGGGTGATGGCAGCATCATAGAATGAGTTTGGGAGTTTTCCTTCCTCTGCAATTTCGTGGAAGAGCTTGAGAAGGATGGGTGTTAGCTTTTCTCTAAATATTTGATAGAATTCACCTGTGAAGCCATCTGGTCCTGGACCTTTGTTTGTTGGATGATTTTTAATCGCAGTTTCAATTTCATTACTTTTGATTCATCTGTTCATATTTTCTATTTCTTCCTGGTTCAGTCTTGGAAGGTTATGCCTTTCTAAGATGTTGTCCATTTCTTCCAGGTTGTCCATTTTATTGCCACAGAGTTGCTTGTAGCAGTCTCTTGTGATGCTTTGTAGTTCTGTGGTGTCCATTGTAACTTCTCCTTTATCATTTCTAATTCTATTGATTTGAGACTTCTCCCTTTTTTTCTTCATGAGTCTGGCTAATGGTTTATCAATTTTGTTTATCTTCTCAAAGAACCAGCTTTTAGTTTTATTGATCTTTGCTATTGTTTTCTTTGTTTCTATTTCATTTATTTCTGCTCTGATCTTTATGATTTCTTTCCCTCTACTAACTTTGGGTTTTGTTTGTTCTTCTTTCTCTAGTTCCTTTAGCAGTAAGGTTAGATTGTTTATTTGAGATTTTTCTTGTTTCCTGAGGTAGGCTGGTATTGCTATAAACTTCCTTCTTAGAACTGCTTTTGCTGCATCCCATAGGCTTTGGATTGTCGTTTTTTTGTTGCCATTTATCTCTAGGTGTTTTTTGATTTCTTCAGTGATCTCTTGGTTATTTAGTAAGGTTTTTTATAGCCCCTATGTGTTTGTGTTTTTTACGTTTTTTTCCCTGTAATTTATTTCTAATCTCATAGTGTGGTGGTCGGAAAAAAATGCTTGACATGATTTCAATTTTCTTAAATTTACTGAGGCTTGATTTGTGACCTGAGATGTGATCTATCCTGGAGAATGCTCCGTGTGCATTTGAGAAGAAAGTGTAATCTGCTGTTTTTGGATGGAATGTCCTATAAATATCAGTTAAATCTATCTGCTCAATTCTGTCATTTAAAGCTTGTGTTTCCTTATGAATTTTCTGTCTGGATGATCTGTCCATTGGTGAAAGCGAGGTGTTAAAGTCCCCCACTATTATTGTGTTACTGTCAATTTCCTCTTTTATAGCTGTTAGCACTTACCTTATGTATTGTAGTGCTCCTATGTTGGGTACATATATATTTATAATTGTTATACCTTCTTCTTGTATAGATCCCTTGATCATTATGTAGTGTCCTTCCTTGTCTCTTGTTACATTTTTTATTTTAAAGTCTATTTTATCTGATATGAGTATTGCTACTCCAGCTTTCTTTTGATTTCCATTTGCATGGAATATCTTTTTGTATCCCCTCACTTTCAGTCTGTATGTGTGCCTAGGTCTAAAGTGCATCTCTTGTAGACAGCATGTATATTACTTTTGCTTTTGTATCCATTCAGCAAGCCTGTGCCTTTTAGTTGGAGCATTTAATCCATTCACATTTAAGGTAATTATCAATATGTATGTTCCTATTACCATTTTCTTAATTGTTTTCATAGTTCCTTTTCTTTTCTTGTGTTTCCCACTTAGAGAAGTTTCTTTAGTATTTGTTATAGAGCTAGTTTGGTGGTGCTGAATTCTCTTAGCTTTTGCTTGTCTGTACAGCTTTTGATTTCTCTGTTGAATCTGAATGAGATCCTTGCAGGGTAGAGTAATCTTGGTTGTAGGTTCTTCCCTTTCATCACTTTAAATATATCATGCCACTCCCTTCTGGCTTGTAGAGTTTCTGCTGAGAAATCAGTTGTTAACCTTATGAGATTTCCCTTGTATGTTATTTGTCATTTTTCCCTTGTTGCTCTTTATAATTTTTCTTTGTCTTTAATTTTTGTCAATTTGATTACTATGCGTCTCGGTGTGTTCCTCCTTGGTTTTATCCTGCCTGGGACTCTTGCGCCTCCTGGACTTGGGTGGCTATTTCCTTTCCCATGTTAGGGAAATTTTTTACTATAATCCCTTCAAATTTTTTCTAAGGTCCTTTCTCTCTCTCTTCCCCTTGGGACCCGTATAATGTGAATGTTGGTGTGTTTACTGTTGTCCTAGAGGTCTGTTAGGCTGTCTTCATTTCTTTTCATTCTTTGTTCTTTATTCTGTTCCACAGCAATGAATTCCACCATTCTGTCTTCCAGGTCACTTATCCATTCTTCTGCCTCAGTTATTCTGCTATTGATTCCTTCCAGTGTATTTTTCACTTCAGTTATTGTATTGTTCATCTCTGTTTATTTGTTCTTCAATTCTTCTAGGTGTTTGTTCTTTAATTCTTCTATGTCTTGGTGAAACATTTCTTGCATCTTCTCAATCTTTGCCTCCATTCTTTTCCCTAGGTCCTGGATCATCTTCACTATCATTATTCTGACTTTTTTTTCTTGGAGGTTGCCTATCTCCACTTTAGTTGTTTTTCTGGGGTTTTATCTTGTTCCTTCATCTGGTACATAGTCCTCTGCCTTTTTCTTTTGTCTATCTTTCTGTGAATGTGGTTTTTGTTCCCCAAGCTGCAGGATTGTAGCTCTTGCTTCTGCTGAGCCTGGGATTTTTTTAAAGTATGATTGATTCAGTACGGGCTCTAATGGATAATGTAGATAACATGCAAGTGCAGATAGGTAATGTAAGCAGATGATGGAAATTCCAAGGGAGAGCCAAAAAGAAATGTTAGAGTTAAAAAACACTGTAACAGAAATGAATAATGCCTTTTTGGAACTTATTAGTAAACTGGACATGGTTGCAGAATAATCTTTGATCTAGAGTATATATCAATAGAATCCTCAAAAACTGAAAAGCAAAGAGAATGAAGACTGAAAAACAACAGAACAGACTATCCAAGGACTGTGGAACAACTGCAAAAGGTGTAACCTATGCATAATGGGCATACCAGAAAGAGATAGGTTGTGCCTGTGTCTTCTGTTAGCCCCTACATATTTACTCTTCACCATTCTCTTCCATGCTCTAAACTCTGGGAGGCTGACCTGTATGTACTGCACCAATGATCTCTCTCCCTCTGGCTTCTGGTTGTGTTTAGCCAATGTAGAAAAACAACAATAGACTTAAAGGTCAGGAGATAAGGTCAGAAAATTTATTTCCCTGGTTCCCCTGTTGCAGGGTAGCCATAAGCTGGCTGCATGTCTTTTTTTTTTTTTTTTTTTTTTTGGTATGTGGGCCTCTCACTGTTGTGGCCACTCCCATTGCGGAGCACAGGCTCCTGACGTGCAGATTCAGCAGCCACGGATCACAGGCCCAGCCATTGCACGGCATGTGGGATCTTCCCAGACTGGGGCACAAAGCCGTGTCCCCTGCATCGGCAGGTGGACTCCCAACCACTGCGCCACCAGGGAAGCCCCTGGCTGCATCTCTTAACCAAAGGTCTCAGCTCTCATCAGTCAGTTCTCTCCAAACATCCCCTCTCTCTCTCCTTCAGGTCTTGGGATAATAATTGTACCTAACCCCATTGTACTGCACTATCTACTCCTTGTGTTTTTCCTACTCCATGCCCATCTTTGTAATTAGTGCCACTAATAAATGTTTTTCAGATATCAAATCTAAGTGTACAGTTCCCTGTAAGGACTCTGAGAAAATTGTAGATATGCTAAGTGTCATAAAGGCCCAGAGGTGGGAAGTTAGCTCTACTTAGAGAGGGAGGTCATGAAGGGGGGAAATGCTTAAATAAAGTTGTGAAAGATGAATAGGTGTTATCTAGGAAGACTGAAAATGAAAGAACATTCTCGGTACACAAATCCAGATGAGTAAATGCATAGAGGCATAAAACAGCTTGGAATTGGGCACATTTGGAGAATCATAAGGATTTCAACATAACTAAAGCTTAGAGTATATGAGCAGAGCTTAGAGTAAGTTAAAGCAAGAAAAGATGATGTTTGTCATGTTTTCTGTATGCCCTATATACTCAACCAACCAGTTACTGCTACATTTGGTTTCCAAGGAATATACACAGCACAAAGTCCTCTTCAGGCAAATATATAATCCTCACATACCTAGCTTGGGCTTTGGGCTCAAGTTTTCACATATCCCCTACCCTGATAAATTGGGCTAGACCTTGAGAAAATCTTAAGAGCACTTGGGCTCTCCCAAGGCATCTGAATGAGACCTTTCTAGTGGGGACTGAGCAGAATGAGAAATTTGTAAAGTGGTGATGTTTTGTACATATTTGAGGATTTTATGTTCACCACATGAATAAAGATATAGTAATGGGATGGAAGTTACATTATTAAATTTTACAGTGTGATGGACAAATGTGAGGCAGTTTATAGTACTGGCATTGTATTATTTAGGTCACATTGATACTATTATATTGTGTATGTTAAATAACTGATTGGCAAGTTTGGTTGAAGAAATATACATTATGATATGATAAATGTGACTTTTTGACATTGTAAAGCATGGCTTTGAAGTAAACTTAATGAAGGAATATTCTAATATGGTGGTTTCTGGGGACCAACATTAAATAAAATGTGTAAAATGCCTTAAAGAACTGTCCTGCCAATCCCATTGATCCCTGGTGGGTGAACAAGACAGAGAGAAAAATGGGAAATATCTTCATGAAACTATAGGAAGGATTTTTCTGAGACACTGTTGATCTGCTCCCTCAAGTGGGATAGCAACAAACTTGGCTGATCACAGACCTGGCTGACAAACCCATTTGAATAAACAGAGAAGGAATAAAATGTAGCAGAATGTTGGCCATACAAACCAACCTCTATTAGAGGCCCAAATCATCAACCATTATTCTTTCCATTCCCTGGGAAGAACAGCTCTGATATGGGTCAAAACTCCCTTGTTAGTAGGGAAAGGGGCTTTCCATAGTAGGAGCAGGAAGATTCAAAACTCTGTCTTCCTTAGAGTATGATTAAATTGGATTATTTATCTTTCTTCCCTCTTATTTTCTTGATGCAATAAAATAGGCCTGCGACTGTTTAGGAAGGCTCCTCCTCCCCCACCACCACACACACAGACACACCACTACTACGTTTGAAAAACCTAGCAGGACCAGGGAGAAAGGAGGCTTAGGGAGAAGGGTTCTCCTTTGGTGTTTCATTCCATGCCTTACAATATAGATAATATTATAATCATTAGTCATCTTTTAGTATCTGTAGGGGATTTATTCCAGGACCCACTGTGGATACCAAAATCCATGGATGCTCATATCCCATAGTTGGTCCTTCACATCTTCAGTTCCACATCTGTTCCACATTCAGCCAACCACGGATCATGTCGTATTGTAGTACTTACTGAAAAAAAATCCATGTATAAGTGGACCCACACAATTCACACCCATGTTGTTCAAGGGTCAACTGTATATATATATATATATATATATATATATATATATATATATATATATATATAAACAAGACTAGTCTATGCCCCTCAGAGAAAGAGACCAATAAGCAAGCCAGTCTACCATCCCTATAGCTGAGGTCAGTGGTTCTCAATATGCGGCTCCCCATAGCAACAGAATCAGCTTTACCTGGGAACTTGTTAGAACAATAAATCTTCAGCCACCTCCAGATCTACTGAATCAAAAACTCTGGAAGTATCACCCAGAAATCTGTGTTTTAATAAGCCCTCCAGGAGATTCTGATGCACGCTCAGGTTTGAGAACCACGGCCGAGGTAAACAAAGTCTTTGAAGCTGAAACATAGTCCAGCCCAGCTCACCAAAATAGAGCAATAGCTAATACTTAAGTGTGCATTTTCCTGTAGTGTCCCCTCTGCATATATTCCACAGGATCCTGCAGAAAGGGGCTCAAATATTGAAAAATCCCAATCCTGGACACCTTGATTAATAGGATTGCTGAACAGTGCTATAGGCCTTGCTAAAATGGGAACTTTCTAGAGCACTAACATGTAGGGTTGTATGATTCTCCCAGTAGCATGTGGATCTGGTTCCAGACTCTTCCAATTATCACTCACTCAAGCCCTAAAAGGAAATCCTGCAGCTCTCAAGAGAGTGATTTCCAAACCTCCCCCATCTTGGAAGGGAAGACACTTCTCCAAGCTCACTCACACCAAGTAGAATTGTATACACTATTTGGGGAAAGGATAACAGCCATACAATGGGACAAGGCAGGGTCCTTTGAGTTGAGGTGAAAGCAAATGACCAGCAACATGACCAGGACCATAGTTTACAGCTGAGTATACTATACTCCTGATGGAAAAGTCAAGGGCAGGGAGCTCTCAACCTGTCGATGCAACTTAGAGGGTGTATGTTATAATCAACCTTAGGCAGAAGGAAACAAACTCTCTGTAGTTCTTCAGTTCAAGGAGGCAAAGGCAAAGCCTTGGAAAACAATTCAGCAATCTCCCCTTTGGAGCAAGGAAATGTTGTGACAGATTTCCTTGTTCTCACCAGGAACCAACACCAATGGCTCAAATTTCAGCATACTAAATCACTGCCTTCTCGGGCCCTCCACTAAGGCAAAGGCTGGGTGAGCTGTTTGAGGATGGACTGTCCTTCCTATGTACCCATCTCTATGTCACCTTCATAAAATAACTCTCACTCCCAATTCTATGACTCAGCCATAAAACCCTGTTCTCATATACACTGGCCTGTGGGTTGATTGCATAAAAAAATGGTGGGTTTATTAATTGCATTGTTCCAAACCCTGCTCCTAGAGATTCTGACTCAGTATGTTTGAAAAGCTCCCCAGATTTTGATGGGCAGCAAGGTTTGGAAATTACTACCTTAAGTGACATTATCTCCTTAGTCCTTAATGAGATTGTCTCAGATCAAAGCCCCCACTTCTAATGAAGTCTCTTTTCAACTCTCTAAGAGAAATCTTCATTGATCCTCTCATGCAGGGAATAGACAGATGGCCTAGCATGCCAGACTGACATGGGGCAGCACAATTGTGCTCTTTGTTATCTCTGAACTCTTCCAATCACACACACTCTATGCACAGGCTGGGTGCAGAGTATATACTCAATAAAGACTGGTAGGTTGATTAGCATCTCACGAGAAGCTAACACATTTTCTAAACTAAGATGATAAGCACTAGAGAAGCTTCAAGAGGAATAAGCAGTAAAGTCCGTTAGAGGCTTTTACAAATCCACATGCCCATGAAGAGATCACAGCTATTTTGAAAGATAAGGAAGGAAATTGTTATGAACATTGGGCATCCATGCCTCTTTGTAAATGGATGGAAATATTAATAACAATAAGTTTGCAACTTACTGAGGATTGACTATACCAGAATAACAATTTCTATAACATAGTACTATTACATCCATTTTCTGGATGAGCACACTGATGTCAGAGATGGTAAGTCATTTTCCTAAGGTCACACAGCTAGCATATAGTTGAGGCAGTCTTCCAACAAAAGCAGTTTCATTCCAAAGTCCAGACCATATGACTACTACAATGACAAGAAGATACCTTAGAAATGCAGATAATTTTCATCATCTTATGATTGGTATGCTATGCAATAGACTCCTTGCTTCCAGAAGAATATAATCAGCAAATCAGAACAGAAGACAACAAGAGTTTAGCCTGAAAAATGGCACCCTGGGAAGAGATGGAGTCTAAGGAGCTCTGCCTAGAAGCAAAGCATGATGAAAATGTACCCCTATATGTTTATATACCCTAGTGGTCCTTTTTTGCTAGCAAGACTTCAAACTATTGAACTAAATGATGGTGTTTTTAAGCCCTGCCAGAAGGCCTGACATGTGTGTGTGTGTGTGTGTGTGTGTGTGGGTGTGGGTGTGGGTGTGGGTGTGTGTGTGGGTGTGTGTTGGGGTGGAAGGTAGGGATGGGGACACCTGTGAATAGGAAAACAATCCCTTTGACTGTCAGCAATCCATCTTGTCAAAGAAAAAAGGCATTTCTCACCACGCACTCCCCAAAGTCAGTGCTCTTTTTCTCCCATTTACACAGTCTTTTTCACTTTTCAGTGTAATGCAATCAAAGAAGATGGGGTCAAGATAGATAAGAATGGCAGCCACAAAACATTTCCTTGGGAGAGTTTCAAATAGAACTGTCTGCAAAGAATATCAGACAGTGTTTTGTCTTATTGTTCCTAGAGTGGGGAAACTCTGGTCCACTAACATGACCCAGAACTTGTCTAAATGTCATCTGCTCAACTAGTCCCTTGCTACTAAATGCCCAAGCCATGAAAACGTACCACAACTCTAAATATTTTCAGTCATGCTACCCTAAAGAACAAAACAGATGTGACATCATGGAAATAGATAGAAGGAAATATGACTGTTCCATTGCACCTCCACATTTCAGAGAAAGAAATAAGGGGTTTTCCCATAAAGAATGAGGAATAGAAAGAATTTCAATGATGCATGTGGTCCCAGTTTTCAGGCTGGAACTACAACACTGTTTTTTAAAAACCTAGAAATGTTTACTCTTCTTTAAAAATTCAGATCAGCATCAAGATGGTGGAATAGGAGGATGTGGAGTTCACCTCTCCACACAAGTACATCAAGAATATATTTACAGGGCTTCCCTGGTGGTGCAGTGGTTGAGAGTCTGCCTGCTGATGCAGGGGACACGGGTTCGTGCCCCATTCAGGGAAGATCCCACATGCCACAGAGTGGCTGTGCCCGTGAGCCATGGCCGCTGACCCTGCACGTCCGGAGCCTGCACTCCACAACGGGAGAGGCCACAAAAGTGAGATATCGTGTACCGCAAAAAAAAAAAAAAAAAAAGAAAAGAATACATCTACAGAAGGAACCAAGATGGTGGAGTAGAAGGATGTGCTCTCACTCCCTCTTGTGAGAACAACAGAATCACAACTAGCTGCTGGACAATCATCGAGAGGAAGACACTGGAGCTCACCCAAAAAGATACCCCACATACAAAGACAAAGGAGTAGCCACAATGAGATGGTAGGAGGGGCACAATCACAGTAAAAACAAATCCCATACTGCTGGGTAGATGACTCACAGACTGGAGAACACTTATACCACAGAAGTCCACCCACTGGAGTGAAGGTTCTGAGCCCCACGTCTGGCTTCCCAACCTGGGGGTCGGGCAACGGGAGGAGGAATTCCTAGAGAATCAGACATTGAAGCTTAGTGGGAATTGATTGCAGGACATCAACAGAACTGGGGGAAACAGAGAATCCACTCTTGGAGGACACACACAAAGTAGTGTGCACATCAGGACCCAGGGGAAGGAGCAGGGACCCCAGGGAGACTGAACCAGACCTACCTACTAGTGTTGGAGGGTCACCTGCAGAGACGGTAGGGTGGCTGTGGCTCACCGTGTGGACAAGGACACTGGCAGCAGAAGTTCTGGGAAGTACTTCTTGGTGTGAGACCCCCAGAGTCTGTCATTAGCCCCACCAGAGAGCCCAGCGTAGGCTCCAGTGTTGCGTTGCCTCAGGCCAAACAACCAACAGGGAGGGAACTCAGCTCCACCCATCAACAGTCAAGCAGATTAAAATTTTACTGAGCTCTGCCCACCAGAGCAACAGTCAGCTCTACTCACCACCAGTCCCTCCCATCAAGCCTCTTAAATAGACTCATACACCAGAGGGCAGACAGCAGAAGCAAGAAGAACTACAATCCTGCAGCCTGTGAAACAGAAAGATAGAAAAGATGAAAAGGCAGAGGTCTATGTACCAGGTGAAGGAACAAGATAAAACCCCAGAAAAACAACTAAAAGAGGTGGAGATAGGCAACCTTCCAGAAAAAGAATTCAGAATAATGATAGTGAAGATGATCCAGGACCTCGGAAGAAGAATGGAGGCAAAGATTGAGAAGATGCAAAAAATGTTTAAAAAGACCTAGAAGAATTAAAGAACAAACAAACAGATGAACAACACAATAACTGAAATGAAAACTACACTAGAAGGAATCAATTGCAGAATAACTGAGGCAGAAGAACAGATAAGTGACCTGGAAGACAGAATGGTGGAATTCACTGCTGAGGAACAGACTAAAGAAAAAAGAATGAAGAGAAATGAAGACAGCATAAGAGCCCTCTGGGACAACATTAAAGGCAACAACATTCGCATTATAGGGTTCCCAGAAGGAGAAGAGAGATAGAAAGGATCAGCGAAAATATTTGAAGGGATTATAATCAAAAAGTTCCCTAACATGGGAAAGGAAATATCTATCCAAGTCCAGGAAGCACAGCGAGTCCCAGGCAGGATAAACCCAAGGAGAAACATGCCAAGACACATAGTAATCAAATTGACAAAAATGAAAGACAAAGAAAAATTATTGAAAACAGCAAGGGAAAAACGACAAATAACATACAAGGGAACTCCCATAAGGTTCACAGCTGATTTCTCAGCAGAACCTATACAAGCCATAAGGGAGTGGCATGATATACTTAAAGTGATGAAAGGGAAGAACATACAACCAAGATTACTCTATCCACAAAGATCTCATTCAGATTCAATGGAGAAATCAAAAGCTTTACAGACTAGCAAAAGCTAAGAGATTTCAGCACCACCAAACCAGCTCTGCAACAAATGCTGAAGGAACTTCTCTAAGTGGGAAAACAAGAGAAGAAAAGGACCTACAAAAAAAAACTGAAAACAATTAAGAAAATGGTAACAGGAACATACATATTGATAATTACCTTAAATGTGAATGGATTAAATGCTCTAACCAAAAGATATAGGCTTGCTGAATGGATACAAAAACAAGACCCATATATATGCTGCCTACAAGAGACCCACATCAGACCTAAGGACACATACAGACTGAAAGTAAGGGGATGGAAAAAGACATTCCATGCAAATGGAAATCAAAAGAAAGCTGGAGTAGCAATACCCATATCAGATAAAATAGACTTTAAAATAAAGAATGTTACAAGAGAAAAGGAAGGACACTACATAATGATCAAGGGATCAATACAAGAAGATATAACAATTATAATTATATATGCACCCAACATAGGAGCACCTCAATACATAAGGCTAACAGCTATAAAAGAGGAAATCGACAGTAACACAATAATAGTGGGGGACTTCACCTCACTTACTCCAATGGACAGATCATCCAAAATGAAAAAAAATAAGGAAGCAGAAGCTTTAAATGACAGAAAAGACCAGAAAGATTTAATTGATATTTATCGGACATTCCATCCCAAAACAGCATATTACACTTCCCTAAGTGTGCATGGAACATTCTCCAGGATAGAAGACATCTTGGATCACAAATCAAGCGTCAATAAATTTAAGAAAATTGAAATAATATCAAGCCTCTTTTCTCACCACAACGCTATGAGATTACAAATGAATTACCAGGAAGAAAACGTAAAAAACACAAACACATGGAGAGTAAACAATACATTACTAAATAACCAACAGATCACTGAAGAAAGCAAAGAGGAAATCAAAAAATACCTAGAGACAAATGACAATGAAAACACGGTGATCTAGGTCTTCGGCCCATTTTTGGATTGGGTTGTTTGGTTTTATGTTATTGAGCTGCTTGTAAATTTTGGAGATTAATCCTTTGTCAGTTGCTTCATTTGCAAATATTTTCCCCCATTCTGAGGGTTGTCTTTTGGTTTGTTTATGGTTTCCTTTGCTGTGCAAAAGCTTTGAAGTTTCATTAGGTCCCATTTGTTTATTTTTATTTCCATTTCTCTAGTAGGTGGGTCAAAAATGATCTTGCTGTGATTTATGTCATAGAGTGTTCTGCCTATGTTTTCCTCTAAGAGTTTGATAGTTTCTGGCCTTACATTTAGGTCTTTAATCCATTTTGAGCTTATTTTTGTGTATGGTGTTAGGGAGTGTTCTAATCTCATGCTTTTACATGTACCTGTCCACTTTTATGAGTACCATTTATTGAAGAGGCTGTCCTTTCTCCACTGTACATTCCTGCCTCCATTATCAAAGATAAGGTGACCATATGTGCGTGGGTTTATCTCTGGGCTTTCTATCTTGTTCCATTGATCTATCTTTCTGTTTTTGTACCAGTACCATACTGTCTTGTTTACTGTAGCTTTGTAGTATAGTCTGAAGTCAGGGAGCCTGATTCCTCCAGCTCTGCTTTTCATTCTCAAGATTGCTTTGGCTATTCGAGGTCTTTTGTGTTTCCATAAAAATTGTGAAATTTTTTGTTCTACTTCTGTGAAAAAGCCAGTAGTAGTTTGATAGGGATTGAAGATATACAGATTGCAAACAAACACATGAAAGAATACGCAACTTCATTAATCACTACAGAAGTGCAAATCAAAACTACAATGAGATATCATCTCACACCGGTCAGAATGGCCATCATCAAAAAATCTTGAAACAATAAATGCGAGAGAGAGTGTGGAGAAAAGGGAACACTCTTGCACTGCTGGTGGTAATGTGAAATGGTACAGCCACTATGGAGAACAGTATGGAGGTTCCTTATAAAACTACAAATAGAACTACCATATGACCCAGCAACCCACTACTGGGCATATACCCTGAGAAAACCATAATTCCAAAAGAGGCATGTACCACAGTATTCATTGCATCTCTATTTGCAATAGCCAGGAGATGGAAACAACCTAAGTGTCCATCATCAGATGAATGGGTAAAGATGTGGCACATATATACCATGGAATATTACTCAGTCATAAAAAGAAACGAAATTAAGTTATTTGTCATGACGTGGATGGACCTAGAGTCTGTCATACAGAGTGAAGTAAGTCAGAAAGAGAAAGACAAATACCATATGCTAACACATATATATGGAATCTAAGAAAAAAGTGTCATGGAGAACCTAGGTGTAAGATGGGAATAAAGACACAGACCTACTAGAGAATGGACTTGAGGTTGTGGGGAGGGGGAACGGTAAGCTGTGACAAAGTAAGAGTGGCATGGACATATATACACTACCAAATGTAAAATAGATAGCTAGTGGGAAGTAGCCGCATAGCACAGGGAGATCAACTCAGTGCTTTGTGACCACATAGAGGGGTGGGATATGGAGGGTGGGAGGGAGGGAGACACAAGAGGAAAGAGATATGGGAACATATGTATATGTATAACTCATTCATCTTGTTATAAAGCAGAAACTAACACACCATTGTAAAGCAATTATACTCCAATAAAGATTTTTTTAAAAATAAACACGATGACCCAAAACATATGGGATGTAGCAAAAGCAGTTCTAAGAAGAAAGTTTATAGGTATACAAGCATACCTCAAGAAACAAGAAAAATCTCAAGTAAACAATCTAACCTTATACCTAAAGGAACTAGAGAAAGAAGAACAAACAAAACCCAAAGTTAGCAGAAGGAAAGAAATCATAAAGATCAGAGAAGAAATAAATGAAATAGAAACAAAGTACAATAGCAAAGATCAATAAAACTAAAAGCTTGTTCTTTGAGAAGATAAACAAAATTGATAAACCACTAGCCAGACTCATCAAGAAAAAGAGAAAGAGGACTCAAATCAATAAAATTAGAAATGAAAAAGGAGAAGTTACAACAGACACTGCAGATATACAAAACATCCTAATAGACTACTACAAGCAACTCTATGCCAATAAAATGGACAACCTGGAAGAAATGGACAAATTCTTAGAAAGGTATAAGCTTCCAAGACTGAACCATGAAGAAACAGAAAATATGAAAAGACCAATCACAAGTAATGAAATTGAAACTGTGTTTAAAAATCTTCCAACAAACAAAAGCTTCCCTTGTGGCACAGTGGTTGAGAGTCCACCTGCCGATGCAGGGGACTCGGGTTCGTGCCCTGGTCTGGAAAGATCCCACATGCCATGGAGTGGCTAGGCCCATGACTCATGGCTGCTGAGCCTGCGCGTCCAGAGCCTGTGCTCCGCAACGGGAGTGGTCACAACAGTGAGAGGCCCGAGTACTGCAAAAAAAAAAAGAAAAAATAATGTCTTCCAACAAACCAAAGTCCAGGACCAGATGGTTTCACAGGTGAATTCTATCAAACATTTAGAGAAGAGCTAATATCAAGACTTCTCAAACTCTTCCAAAAAATTGCAGAGGAAGGAACACTCCCAAACATATTCTATGATGCCACCATCACCCTTTCACCAAAACCAGACAAAGATACTACAAAACAAGAAAATTACAGACCAATATCACTGATGGATATAGATGCAATAATCCTCATCAAAATACTAGCAAACAGAATCCAACAACACATTAAAAGGATCATACACCATGATAAAGTGGGATTTATCCCAGGTATGCAAGGATTCCTCAATATATGCAAATCAATCAATGTGATATACCATATTTACAAATTGAAGAGTAAAAACATATGATCATCTCAATAAATGCAGAAAAAGCTTTTTGACAAAATTCAACATGCATTTATCATAAAAACTCTCCAGAAAGTGGGCATAGAGGGAACCTACCTCAACGTAATAAAGGCCGTATATGACAAACCCACAGCAAACATCATTCTCAATGGTGAAAAACTAAAAGCATTTCCTCTAAGAACAGGAACTAGACAAGTATGTCCACTCTCACCACTATTATTCAACATGGTTTTGGAAGTCCTAGCCTTGGCAATTAGAGAAGAAAAAGAAATGAAAGGAATACAAATTGGAAAAGAAGAAGTAAAACTGTCACTGTTTGCAGAATCATGATACTATACATAGAGAATCCTAAAAATGCCACCAGAAAGCTACTAGAGCTAATCAATGAATTTGGTAAACTTTCAGAATAGAAAATTCATGCACAGAAATCTCTTACATTCCTATACACTAATGATGAAAAATATGAAATAGAAACTATGGAAACACTCTCATTTACCACTGCAACAAAAAGAATAAAATGCCTAGAAATAAACCTACCTAGGGGGACAATAGACCTGTAAATAAACCTACCTAGGGGGACAATAGACCTGTATGCAGAAAACTGTAAGACACTGATGAAAGAAATTAAAGATGATACCAACAGATGGAGACATATACCATGTTCTTGGATTGGAAGAATACATATTGTGAAAATGACTATACTACACAAAGCAATCTACAGATTCAATGCAATCCCTATCAAATTACCGATGGCATTTTTTATGGAACTAGAACAAATCATCTTAAAATTTGTGGACAGACACAAAAGACTCTGAATAGCCAAAGAAGTCTTGTGGGAAAAAAACGGAGCTGGAGGTATCAAATGCCCCGACTTCAGACTGTACTACAAAGCTACAGTAATCAAGACAATATGGTACTGGCACAAAAACAGACACATAGATAAATGGAACAAGATAGAAAGCCCAGAGATAAACCCATGCACCTATGTTCAACTAATCTATGACAAAGGAGGCAAAGATATGCAATGGGGAAAAGATAGTCTCTTCAATAAGTGGTGCTTGGAAAACTGGACAGCTATATGTAAAAGAATGAAATTAGAACTATCCCTAACATCATACACAAAAATTAACTGAAAATGGATTCAAGACCTAAATATAAGACCAGACACTATAAAACTCTTAGAGGAAAACAGAGGAAGAACACGCTTTGACATAAATCACTGCAAGATCTTTTCTGATCCACCTCCTAGAGTAATGGAAATAAAAACAAAAATAAACAATTGGGACCTAATGAGGCTTCAAAGCTTTTGCACAGCAAAGGAAACCTTGAACAAGATGAAAAGACAACCCTCAGAATGGGAGAAAATATTTGCAAATGAATCAACGGACAAAGGATTAATCTGCAAAATATATAGACAACTCATGCAGCTCAATATTTAAGAAACAAACAACCCAATCCAAAAATGGGCAGAAGACCTAAATAGACATTTCTCCAAAGAAGACATACAGATGGCCAAGAAGCACATGAAAAGCTGCTCAACATCACTAATTATTAGAGAAATGCAAATCAAAACAAAATGAAGTATCACCTCACACCAGTTAGAATGGGCATCATCAGAAAATCTACAAACAACAAGTGCTGGAGTGGGTGTGGAGAAAAGGGAACCCTCTTGCACTGTTGGTGGGAATGTAAATTGATACAGCCACTATGGAGAACAGTATGGAGGTTCCTTAAGAAACTAAAAATAGAATTACCATATGATCCAACAATCCCACTACTGGACATGTACCCAGAGAAAACCATAATTCAAAAAGACACATGCACCCCAGTGTTCATTGCAGCACTATTTACAACAGCCAGGCCATGGAAGCAACCTAAATGCCCATCGACAGATGAATGGATAAAGAAGTTTTGGTACATATACACAATGGAATATTACCCAGCCATAAAAAGGAATGAAATTGGGTCATTTGTTGAGATGTGGATGGATCTAGAGACTGTCATACAGAGTGAAGTAAGTCAGAAAGAGGAAAACAAATATCATATATTAACGCATATATGTGGAACCTAGAAAAATGGTACAGATGTACTGGTTTGCAGGGCAGATGTTGAGACACATGTAGAGAACAAACGTGTGGACACCAAGGGGGGTGGGGAACCACGGTCGGGTGGGCATGGTGGTGTGCTGAATTGGGAGATTGGGATTGACATGTATACACTGATGTGTATAAAATTGATGACTAATAAGAACGTGCAGTATAAAAAAAAAGAAACAAACAAACTAAAACAACTAACATTAAACGTTCTTTGGGTTATTTGTATGGAATTATGTTAATATAAATGTTTCAGACATTACATGAAATTTCTAAAAATCTTATATGTTCTGGTATAATGTTATGTCATAAATCTAGTTATTACTTTAAAATGTATATCTCATAAATAAATAAATTCCCTTGTCAATTGAACTATTATGAACTTTCATCAAATCTTTAACTGTGGTAATTTTTTTTTTTCCACAGGCCTCTCACTGTTGTGGCCTCTCCCATTGCGGAGCACAGGCTCCGGACATGCAGGCCCAGAGGCCATGGCTCACGGGCCCAGCTGCTCTGCGGCATGTGGGATCCCGGACCGTGGCACGAACCCACGTCCCCTGCATCGGCAGGTGGACTCTCAACCACTGCGTCACCAGGGAAGCCCTAACTGTGGTCATTTTTAAGTCTTTTGTCATTTACAGACAGTTCTGGGTGTACTCTGATGCTTTTGCAAAAATGTTCCTATAAAAGGGTTTCATCTTCAAGAAATTCATGGAAAAGACTCTGACAAGTACAGGTTTCTGGTAACTGACTATACTGCTGAACTGAATGAAAAAGCATTTTCAGAAATCTAGTGGAAAACTGATGAATTCATAAAAGTGCTAACAAAAGATCAAGAGAAAAATGTTAGTTACATGGGACTGAGTGAACTGATGAAGATGATTATAATTTTTGTGACTTTGAATAATAATAAAATAAGCAGATAAAATCCAAGAGACCATACCAGATATGTTTTGTACCTCTTGAGTTGCTTTAGCAGGTTTTTGGATCACAAACTTTTGATGAGGGAAAAGAAATGTGTATTTTCTCTCAGATAAGGTGACCATAAGGCAAACTCCTCCTATCTGAGCACTGCTTGCATGGAATTCTCCATTGCACGAGTTCTCTATTTGATGTTTAAATTGAATTCATTAGACATTTAATGCACAATGACCACACACAAGGTAGTAACAAATATACATATCTATAATAAACAGGAAGCACCCGGTCCTGAGGGAGCTCCATTATTACTGTAAGAGCCAACAGAGCTGTTCTGAGTTAGGGCCAGAACACCAAAAGTTTCAAAGTCTGTGTTTTCCCTGATTCAATCACTCCTATAGCATTGGGTGAAAGAAAACGTGGTGAGTAAAGGGATGCTTTAGAAGCAGTGACATCCAGGACTCCAATTCCAAATTTACAGAATTAATAGTTGAATGGATTTTCGAGACTACCTATAAGATACATGATTTGGAAGTGGTGTAAATCACGCTTCTCCATGTGATAATCTGTGTTAGGGTGACATGTAGAATGATACTACAAAAGTCTTACTTTTGCTGCCAGGATACCACCCAGGAATATCAAGTATCTCTCAAACACATTTAAAAAGTAACATAGCAATTCTTTCACACTTTGAAAAATTCTGCCCAAGAGGGTGAAAACAAAGCTTCAGTTTTCTTTCTAAATGACCATGTGCTATGGTTAGGTATCAACTGACTTAATACTCACCAAAAAAAGGTCTGATTTTTTTTTCTGTGTGTGTGTACATGCAGAGGTGGCTTTTATTTCCTTCAATGAGTTGTTCATTGTTTTCAAAAATTTGCTCAATGAACATATATATATATATATATATAAAACATCTTTATTGGAGTATAATTGCTTTACAATGGTGTGTTAGTTTCTGCTTTATAACAAGATGAATCAGTTATACATACACATATGTTCCCATATCTCTTCCCTCTTGTGTCTCCCTCCCTCCCACCCTCCCTATCCCACCCCTCCAGGCGGTCACAAAGCACCAAGCTGATCTCCCTGTGCTATGCGGCTGCTTCCCACTAGCTATCTACCTTATGTTTGGTAGTGTATATATGTCCATGCCTCTACAGTATGGTACTGGCTCAAAAACAGAAAGATAGATCAATGGAACAGGATAGAAAGCCCAGAGATAAACCCACTCACATATGGTCACCTTATCTTTGATAAAGGAGGCAGGAATGTATAGTGGAGAAAGGACAGCCTCTTCAATAAGTGGTGCTTGGAAAACTGGACAAGTACATGTAAAAGTATGAGATTAGATCACTCCTTAACACCATAAACAAAAATAGGCTCAAAATGGATCAAAGACCTAAATGTAAGGCCAGAAACTATCAAACTCTTAGAGGAAAACATAGGCAGAACAGTCTATGACATAAATCACAGCAAGATCCTTTTTGACCCATCTCCTAGAGAAATGGAAATAAAAATAAACAAATGGGAGCTAATGAAACTTCAAAGCTTTTGCACAGCAAAGGAAACCATAAAGAAGACCAAAAGACAGCCCTCAGAATGGGAGAAAATATTTGCAAATGAAGCAAATGACAAAGGATTAAACTCCAAAATTTATAAGCAGCCCATGCAGCTCAATAACAAAAAAAACAAACAACCCAATCCAAAAATGGGCAGAAGACCTAAATAGACATTTCTCCAAAGAAGATATACAGACTGCCAACAAACACATGAAGGTCTGATATTTGGAGCAAGAAAATATGAGAAGAAAAGACTATGCAGGGTGTGAGCTAGCAGGCTTCTTTCCCAGGTTTACACTATATGAATGGGCTATTTCAGACAAGTGGAATAAAACGGTGAGAATCATTGTAAGAAAGCAAACAGGTGACCTGTAACCAACAGCCCAATGGCATGAACTGTCAAACACAAACTGTCGTCTGAAGCTTACTCAATGCAAACAAAATGAGCAGACCACAGGTCAATTATGTTCCCTATAAGGTATGATGCAGATCACTGGGGTTTCTACAGACTGGTGTGGGTGCACACAGGTGTGTATTGATGGTTAAACATTTGAAATGAGTGCCTACTTGTGTGTCCTGTTATTTGATAGCTTCATAATGAAACAATGAATCTGCTAAGTTATAAAATGACAAGGGTTGTCTTTAGAAGGCTAGGCCTGGGAAAGGCCTCACGCACAGGGAAAATCCTACTCAGGGCTTGTCAGAGATAGAAACCCTCAGGGGGAGCCTTTGGTCCTATAGGTGGGCACACTTCAAAAATATTTGAATAAAGGAGGTGGATAAGCTGAAAAAAGAAAGGATACATCTACCAATGGAACAATTCACACAGAGCACCTACTGAACACTAGTGCAGGACCTCTGACACCTAAAAGGACAAGAAAAATCCCCATGCAACTGGGTAGGATGAAAGAAAGAAAAAAAAAGAAAAGAGGAACTGGGATGGAAACAGCCCACCTGATGGGGACCTGAGGAAAGGAGAGGTTACCACACTCAGGAAATCCCCCTCACAGTGGGGGCAATCATCTGGGGTAGAGAGGGGTGTTCAGGGGATCAAAGGGAAACACAGCAACTGGTCAGTGGAAGGTAGGACATACTAAGACCTACCAGCATGGTCCGTGTCACAGCCCTGCGTACCCCAGGCTAAGTTGTGTGTCTCTTGGTGCAGAGGGTGGCTGAGTGCCTGAAAGTGGGGTATGGAGAGTGGACCCAGGGAGGGGTCAGCTGTTGTTGGTAAAGAGACAGCCTGAGGGAATGGGAGTGAGGAGTGCCACAGACAGGAAGGTTTGTGGAGGAAGCCTGAGCCACCATAGAATCAAAGAACCATTGTTGAGTGGCACACAATAGGTGGGGCTGCCATTGCAATCCCCTTCCCTACCCACCAACCCCAGTCTCTGTGGGCAATAACAGGGGTGCACACATAAACAGGCTAGCTCTCTCAAGAAAAACCCTCCTCCAGCTGTGCAGGCCAGGAAGGCCCAAGAACTGCGTCCCAAAAGCCTACACTGGCTGTACCAGCCCTGGCTGCCATGCCTGTCAACACCTGCACCCTGCCAGTCTGTGCCAGCATGTGTGCACCAGGGCAGTCTCAGGAGTGGATTCTAGTGGTAGGAACACAGGCAGATGTGGGGCTGAAACAGCAGGTGCAGAGACATACCTACAGGTCTTGGAGGGCCTCTTGGGGAGGCAGGTGCTCACAGTGGCTCACAGGGCGGCAAGGATACTGATAGCAGAGGGCCCAGGGAATTTGTGTGTGTGTGTTTTCTTTTCTTTCTTTTTAAATTTTTTAATATTTTTAAATTTTTTTTTATTGTCTGTTTTTTGTTTTTGTTCTTTTATATTTTTCGTTTTTTGGTGTTGTTTTTGTTTGCTTGTTTTTTTGATTTCTTTTTGTTCTATATTGTGGGGTTTTTTGTTTGGTTTCATTTTGTTTTTACCTTCTTCTTTTGTTGTTTTCAAGTGTTTTTTTTGTTCCCTGCTTTTTTAGTTATTTTTTTAATTTTTGCATTTTATTTCATTTATTCTTTTATACAGCAGGTCCTTATTAGTCATCAATTTTATACATATCAGTGTATACATGTCAATCCCAATCGCCCAATTCATCACCACCACCACCACCCCCAGGCAGCTTTCCCAACTTGGTGTCCATACGTTTGTTCTCTACATCTGTGTCTCAATTTCTGCCTTGCAAACCGGTTCATCTGTAGCATTTTCCTAGGTTGCACATATGTGCGTTAATATACAATATTTGCTTTTTACTTTCTGATTTACTTCACTCTGTATGACAGTCTCTAGATCCATCCACGTCTCAACAAATGACCCAATTTCATTCCTTTTTATGGCTGGGTAATATTCCATTGCATATATGTACCATATTTTCTTTATCCATTCATCTGTCAATGGGTATTTAGGTTGCTTCCATGTTTTGGCTATTGTGAATAGTGCTGCAATGAACATTGGGGTACATGTGTCTTTATGAATTATGGTTTTCTCTGGGTATACACCCAGTAGTGGGATTGCTGGATCATATGGTAATTCTATTTTTAGATTTTTAGGAAACCTCCATACTGTTCTCCATAGTGGCTGTATCAATTTACATTCTCACCAACAGTGAAAGAGGGTTCCCTTTTCTCCACACCCACTCCAGCATTTGTTGTTTGTAGATTTTCTGATGATGCCCATTCTAACTGGTGTGAGGTGATACCTCATTGTAGTTATGATTTGCATTTCTCTAGTAATTAGTGATGTTGAGCAGCTTTTCATGTGCTTCTTGGCCATCTGTATGTCTTCTTTGGAGAAATGTCTATTTAGGTTTTTGGCCCATTTTTGGATTGGGTTGTTTGTTTTTTTAATATTGAGCTGCATGAGCTACTTATATATTTTGCAGATTAAACCTTTATCCACTGATTCGTTTGCAAATATTTTCTCCCATTCTGAAGGTTGTCTTTCCGTCTTGTTTATAGTTTCCTTTGCTGTGCAGAAGCTTTGAAGTTTCATTACATCCCATTTGTTTATTTTTGTTTTTATTTCCATTACTCTAGGAGGTGGATCAGAAAAGATCTTGCTGTGATTTATGTCAAAGAGTGTTCTTCCTGTTTTCCTCTAAGAGTTTTATAGTGTCTGGTCTTATATTTAGGTCTCGAATCCATTTTGAGTTTATTTTTCTGTATGGTGTTAGGGATTGTTCTAATTTCATTCTTTTACATGGAGCTGTCCAGTTCACCCAGCACCACTTATTGAAGAGCCTGTCTTTTCTCCATTGTATACCCTTGACTGCTTTGTCATAGATTAATTGACAATAGGTGTGTGTGGGTTTATCTCTGGGCTTTCTCTCTTGTGCCATTGATCTATGTTTATGTTTTTGTGCCAGTACCATATTGTCTTGATTACTGTAGCTTTGTAGTATAGCCTGAAGTCTGGGAGTCTGATTCCTCCAGCTCTGCTTTTATCCCTCAAGACTGATTTGGCCCTATGGGGTCTTTTCTGTCTCCATGCAAATTTTAAGATTTTTTGTTTTAGTTTTGTAAGATAATGCCGTTGGATATTTGATAGAGATTGCATTGAATCTGTAGATTGCTTTGGGTAGTATAGTCATTTTCATAATATTGATTCTTTCAATCCAAGAACATGGTATATCTCTCCATCTCTTTGTATCATCTTTAACTTCTTTCATCAGTGTCTTATAGTTTTCTGCATACACATCTTTTGTCTCCCTAGGTAAGTTTATTCCTAAGCATTTTATTCTTTTTGATGCAGTGGTAAATGGGAGTGTTTCCTTAATTTCTCTTTCATATTTTTCATCATTAGTGTATAGGAATGGAAGAGATTTCTGTGCATTAATTTTGTATCCTGCAACTTCACCAAATTCATTGATTAGCTCTAGTAGTTTTCTGGTGGCATCTTTAGGATTCTCTATGTATAGTATCATGTCATCTGCAAACACTGAGAGTGTTACTTCTTTTCCAATTTATATTACATTTATTTCTTTTTCTTCTCTGATTGCCATGGTTATGATTTCCAAAACCATGTTGAATAATAGTGGTGAGAGTGGACATACTTGTCAAGTTCCTGAACTTAGAGGAAATGCTTTCAGGTTTCACCTTTGAGAATGATGCTTGCTGTGGGTTTTGTCATATATGGCCTTTAGTATGTTTAGGTATGTTCCCTCTATGCCCACTTTCTGGAGAACTTTTATCATAAATAGGTGTTGAATTTTGCCAAAGCTTTTTTCTGCATCTATCAAGATGGTCATATGGTTTTCATTCCTCAATTTTTTAATATGGTGTATCACATTGATTCATTTGTGTATATTGAAGAATCCTGGCCTCCCTGGGATAAATCCCACTTTATCATGGTGTAAGACCCTTTTAATGTCGTGTTGGATTCTGCTTGCTAGTATCTTGTTGAGGATGTTGGCATCTATATTCATCAGTGATATTGGTCTGTAATTTTCTTTTTTTGTAGTGTCTTTGTCTGGTTTTGGTATCAGGGTGATAGCAGCCTTATAGAATGAGTTTGGGAGTGTTTCTTCCTCTGCAATTTTTTGGAAGAGTTTGAGAAGGATTTGTGTTAGTTCTTCTCTAAGTGTTTGCAGGAATTCACCTGTGAAGCCATTTGGTCCTGGACTTTTGTTTGTTGGAAGATTTTTAATCATAGTTTCAATTTCCTTACTTGTGATTGTTCTGCTCATATTTTCTATTTCATCCTGGCTCAGTCTCGGAAGATTTTACATTTCTAAGAATTTGTCCATTTTATTGGCATAGAGTTGCTTGTAGTTGTCTCTTGTGATGCTTTGTTTTTCTGTGGTGTTTGTTGTAACTTCTCCTTTTTCATTTCTAATTTTATTGATTTGAGTCCTCTCCCTCTTTTTCTTGATGAGTCTGGCTAATGGTTTATCAATTTTGTTTATTTTCTCAAAGAACCAGCTTTTAGTTGTATTAATCTTTGCTATTGCTTTCTTTGTTTCTTTTCATTTATTTCTGCTCTGATCTTTATGATTTCTTTCCTTCTGCTAACTTTGGGTTTTGTTTGTTCTACTTTCTCTAGTTCCTTTAGGTGTAAGGTTAGATTGTTTATTTGAGATTTTTCTTGTTTCTTGAGGTAGGCTTGTATAGCTATAAACTTCCCTCTTAGAACTGCTTTTGCTGCATCCCATAGGTTTTGAAACATCGTGTTTTCACTGTCATTTGTCTCTAGGTGTTTTTTGATTTCCTCTTTTATTTCTTCAGTTATCTCTTGAATATTCAGTAGCATATTGTTTGGCCTCCATGTGTTTGTGTTTTTTACGTATTTTTCCCTGTAATCATTTCTAATCTCATAGCATTGTGGTCAGAAAAGATGCTTGATAAGATTTCAATTTTCTTAAATTTACTGAGGCTTGATTTGTGACCCAAGATGTGATCTATCCTGGAGAATGTTCTGTGCACACTTGAGAAGAAAGTGTAATCTGCTGGGTTTGGATGGAATGTCCTATAAATATCAATTACATCTATCTGGTAGACTGTGTCATTTAAAGCTTCTGTTTCTTATTTTTTCTCATTTTGGATGATCTGTCCATTGGTGTAACTGAGATGTTAAAGTCTCCACTATTATTTTGTTATTGTCGATTTCCTCTTTTAAAGCTGTTAGCAGTTGCCTTACATGTTGAGGTGCTCCTACATTGGGTGCATATTTATTTATAATTGTTATATCTTCTTCTTGGATTGATCCCTTGAACATTATGTAGTGTCCTTCCTTGTCTCTTGTAGCATTATTTATTTTAAAGTATATTTTTTCTGATATGAGTATTGCAACTCCAGCTTCTTTGATTTCCATTTGCATGGAATATCTTTCCATCTCCTCAATTTCAGTCTGTATGTGTCCCTAGGTCTGAAGTGCATCTCTTGTAGACAGCCTATAGATGGACCTTGTTTTTGTATCCATTCAGCACGGCTGTGTCTTTTGGTTGAGGCATTTAATGCATTCAGGTTTAAGGTAATTATCGATATGTATGTTACTATGACCATTTTCTTAATTGTTTTGGTTTGTTTTTGTAGGTCCTTTTCTTCTCTTGTATTTTCCACTTAAAGAATTTTCCTTAGCATTTGTTGTAGAGCTGGTTTCATGGTGGTGAATTCTCTTACCTTTTGCTTGTCTGTAAAGCTTTTGATTTCTCCCTCAAATCTGAATCAGCTCCTTGCTGGCTAGAGTAATCTTGGTTGTAGGTTCTTCCCTTTCATCACTTTAAATATATCATGCCACTCTTTTCTGGCTTGTAGAATTTCTGCTGAGAAATCAGCTTTTGACATTATGGGAGTTCCCTTGTATGTTATTTGTCATTTTTCCCTTGCTGCTTTTAATAATTTTTCTTTGTCTTTAAATTTTGCTAATTTGATTACTATGTGTCTTGGTGTGTTTCTCCTTGGCCTTATCTTTTATGGGACTATCTTCACTTCCTGGACTTGGGTGGCTATTTCCTTTCCCATGTTAGGGAAGTTTTATACTATAATCTCTTCAAATATATTCTGTCATCCTTTCTCTCTCTCTTCTCCTTCTGGGACCCCTATAATGCAAATGTTGTTGCGTTTAATGTTGTCTCAGAGGTCTCTTACACTGTCTTCATTTCTTTTCATTCTTTTGTCTTTATTCTGTTCTGTGGCAGTGAATTCCACCATTCTGTCTTCCAGGTCACTTATCTTCAGGTACTCTTCTGCCTCAGGTATGCTGCTACTTATTCATTCTAGTGTATTTTTCATTTCAGTTATTGTATTTTTCCTCTCTGTTTGTTTGTTCTTTACTTCTTCTAGGTCTTAGTTAAACATTTCTTGCATCTTCTCAATATTTGCCTCCATTTTTCTTCTGAGGTTCTGAATCATCTTCACTATCATTATTCTGAATTTTTTTTTCTGGAAGGTTGCCCACCTCCCCTTCATTTAGCTGTTTTCTGGGGTTTTATCTTGTTCCTTCACCTGGTACATAGCCCTCTGTCTTTTCATCCTGTGTATCTTTCTGTGAATGTGGTTTTTGTTCCTCAGGCTGCAGGATTGTAGTTCTTTTTGCTTCTGCTGTCTTCACTCTCCTCGATGAGGCTATCTAAGAGGCTTGTGCAAGTTTCCTGATGGGAGGGGCTGGTGGTGGGTAGAGCTGACTGTTGCTCTGGTGGGCAGAGCTCAGTAAAACTTTAATCTGCTTGACTGCTTATGGGTGCAGCTGGGTTCCCTCCCTGTTGGCTGTTTGGCCTGGGCAACCCAACACTGGAGCCTACCTGGGCTCTGTGGTGGGGCTAATGACAGACTCTGGGACGGCTCATGCCAAAGAGTACTTCCCAGAACTTCCACTGCCCGTGTTCTTGTCCCAACGGTGAGCCACAGCCAGCCCCACTCCTGAAGGAGACCCTCCAACTCTAGCAGGTAGTCTCCCCTGGGGTCACTGCTCCTTCCCCTGGGTCCCAATGTGCACACTACTTCGTGTGTGCCCTCCAAGAGTGTAGTCTCTGTTTCCCCCAGTCCTGTCAAAGTCCTGCAATCAAATCCGACTAGCCTTCAAAGTCTGATTCTCTAGGAATTCCTTCTGTCATTGTCGGACCTGCAGGTTGAGAACCCTGACGTGGGGCTCAGAACCTCCACTCCAGTGGGTGGACTTCTGTGGTATAAGTGTTCTCCAGTCTGTGTGTCACCCACTCAGCAGTTATGGGATTTGTTTTTACTGTGATTGTGCCCCTCCTACCATCTCATTGTGTCTTCTCTATTGTCTTTGGATGTGGGGTATATTTTTTGGTGAGTTCCAGTGTCTTCCTGTCGATTATTGCCCAGCAGCTAGTTGTGATACTGGTGTTCTCACAAGAGGGAATGAGAGCACGTCCTTCTACTCCATAATCTTGTTTCAGGGCCTTTAGTTAGCTTTTTATTTTTTGTTTTTGTTAGTTTTTTTGTTGTTAGTTTTTGTTTTCATTACTTGTATTGGGTTGGATGGTTTTCTGTGTTTCATTGTTTTCTTAGGTTGTGCTTAATTTGCTTTTTTGTTGTTTGTGTTTCTTTGGATTGTTTTTATTTTAATTTGTCTTAGGTTTTGTTTCTCTGTTTTCTTTTATTTATTTATTTTTTATTTTATTTTATTTTTTTAATGAATATGTTGAAGTCTTAACTCTTAATTAATTAATTTATTTTTGATGGGTTGCATCTTCATTTCTTTGCAAGGGCTTTCTCTAGTTGTGGCAAGCAGGGGCCACTCTTCATCATGGTGAGTGGGCCTCTCACTATCGCGGCCTCTCTTGTTGTGGAGCACAGGCTCCAGACGCGCAGGCTCAGTAGTTGTGGCTCACGGACCAATTTGCTCCGCAGCACGTGGGATCCTCCCAGACCAGGGCTCAAACCTGTGTCTCCTGCTTTAGCAGGCAGATTCTCAACCACTGCATCACTAGGGAAGCCCTATTTTTTTATTTTTTATGTTCATTATATGCTGCTTGCAGTGTCTTTCTTCACCACCCTGGGTTCAACACTGAGCCCCCATTCTGGGAGTGCTGAGTTCAGGCAGCTAGAACACCAGAGAATTCTTGACCCAAGGGAATATTAATCACTGTGAGCTCTTCCAGACGTCCCCATCTCAGCAACATGACCCAGCTCCACCACCTGCTTGCAAGCTCCAGTGCTGAAAGCCTCAGGCCAAACAACAAGCAAGACAGGAACACAGCCCAAACCATCAAAAGACAGGCTGCTTAAAGTCATACTAAGCTCACAGACACCCCAAACACACCCACTGACATGGCCCTTCCCACCAGAGCGACAAGACTCAACTCCAATCCCCAGAGCGCAGGCACCAGTCCTCCAATCAGGAAGCCTACACAAGCCCCTGGACCAACCTCACATACCAGGGTGCTGACACAAGAAGCAAGAGGAACTATGAGTCTGCAGCCTGTGGAAAGGAGACAACAAACACAGTAAGTTAGACAAGATGACAGAGAAATATGTTGCAGATGAAGGAGCAAGGTAAAAACTTACAAGACCAATAGGCAAGCTACATGAAAAAGAATTCAGAGTAAAGATACTAAAGATTATCCAGGCTCTCAGAAATAGAGTGGAGCACAGGTCAAGAAGATACAAGAAATTTTTAACAAGACCCTAGAAGAACTAAAGAACAAACCGTGATGAACAGTAAAATAACTGAAATGGAAAATACACTAGAAAGAAGCAATAGCAGGGGCTTCCCTCGTGGTACAGTGGTTGAGAGTCCGCCTGCCAATGCAGGTGACACAGGTTCATGCTCCGGTCTGGGAAGATCCCATGTGCTCCAGAGCAGCTGGGCCTGTGAGTCATGGCCGCTGAGCCTGTACGTCCAGAGCCTGTGCCCCACAACGGGAGAGGCCACAACAGTGAGAGGCCAGTGTACCGCAAAAAAAAAAAAAAAAAAAAGAAGAAGCAATAGCACAATAACTGAGGCAGAAGAATGCATAAGTGAGCTGAAAGATAGAATGGTAGAAATAACTGCTGCTGAACAGAATAAAGAAAAAAGAATGAAAAGAAATAAAAACAGTCTCAGAGACATCTGGGACAACATCAAATGCAACAACATTCGAATTACAGGGGTCCCAGATAAAGAAGAGAAAGAGAAAGGGTCTGAGCAAATATTTGAAGAGATCATAGGCAAAAAATTCCCTAACGTGGGAAAGGAAATAGTCATCCAAGTGCAGAAAGCACAAAGAGTGGCATACAGGATAAACCCAAGGAGGAACAAGCAAAGACGCATATTAATCAAACTAATGAAAATTAAATTCAAAGCAAAAATGTTAAAGGAGCAAGGGAAAAGCAAAAAAATAACATACAGAAAATACACATAAGGTTATCAGCTGACATTTCAGTAGAAAATCTGCAGGCCAGAAGGGAGTGGCATGAAATATTTAAAGTGGTGAAAGGGAAAAATCTACAAACAAGATTACTCTAACCAGCAAGAATCTCACTCAGATTCAGTGAAGAAATCAAAAGCTTTACAGACAAGAAAAAGCTAAGAGAATTCAGCACCACCAAACCAGCTTTACAACAAATGCTAAAGGAACTTCTCTTGGTGGTAAACACAAGAAAAAAAAAAAACTACCAAAACAAACCGAAAGCAATTTAAAAAATGGCAATAGGAACATACATATAGATAATTACCTTAAATGTAAATGGGTTAAATGCTCCAGCCAAAAGAGAGACTGGCTGAATGGATACAAAAACAAGACCCAAATATATGCTGTCTAAAAGAGACCCACTTCAGACCTAGGGAATCACACAGACTGAAAGTAAGCAGATGGAAAAAGGTATTTCATGCAAATGAAAATCAAAAGAAAGCTGGAATAGGAATACTAATATCAGACAAAATAGACTTTAAAATGAAGAATGTTACAAGAGACAAGTAAGGACATTGCATAATGATCAAGAGATCAATCCACGAAGAACATATAACAATTATAAATATATATGCACCCTACATAGGAGCACCTCAATATATAAGGCAAATGCTGACAGCCATAAAAGGGGAAATCGACAGTAACACAATAATAGAGGAATTTTAACACCCCACTTACACCAATGGATAGATCATAGAGACAGAAAATTATTAAGGAAACAGAAGCCTTAAATGCCACATTAGACCAGATAGACTTAATTGATATTTATAGGACATTCCATCTGAAAGCATCAGAATACACTTTCTTTTTAAGTGCACATGGAACATTCCTTAGTATAGATCACATATTGGGTCACATATCAAGCCTTGATAAATTTAAGGAAAATGAAATACTTTCAAGCATATTTTCCAATCACAACACTATGAGACTAGAAATTAGGGGAAAAAACTGTATAAAACACAAACGTGGAAGCTAAACAATATATTACTAAATAATCAATGTATCACTGAAAAATCAAAGGGGAGATCAAGAAATCAAGAAATACCTAGAGATGATAATGAAAACACAGCAATCTGAAGCCTATGGGACACAGCAAAAGCAATTCCAAGATAGAAGTTTATATCAATATAGTCCTAGCTCAAGAAAAAGAAAAATCTGAAGTTAACAACCTATCCTTACACCTAAAACAACTAGAGAAAGAACATATAAAACCCAATCTTAGTAGAAGGAAAGAAACCATAAAGATCATAGCTGAAATAAATGAAATAGAGATGAAGAAAACAACAGCAAATATCTATGATACTAAAAGTGGGTTCTCTGAGAAGATAAACAAAATTGATAAACCATTCACCAGAGTCAACAAGCAAAAAAGGGAGATGATCCAAATCAATTAAATTAGAAATGAAAACAGAACCTCCAACAGACACCACAAAAATACAAAGGATCATAAGAGACTACTTCTATAAGCAACCATATGGTAATAAAATGGGCAACCTAGAAGAAATGGACAAATTCTTAGAAAGGTCCAATCTTCCAATACTGAACCAGGAAGAAATAGAAAATATAAACAGACTAATCACAAGTACTGAAATTGAAAGTGTGATTTAAAATCTTCCAACAAACAAAAGTCCAGGGCCAAATGACTTCACAGGCAAATTATATCAAACATATAGAGAAGAGTTAACATCTGCCTTCTGAAACTCTTCCAAAAAACTGCAGCAGAAGGAACACTCCCAAGCTCATTTGATGGGGCCACAATTACCCTAATATCAAAAGCAGACAAAGATATCCCCAAAAAAGAAAATTACATGCCACTTTCACTGATAAACATAGAAGCAAAAATCCTCAACAAACTACTAGCAAACAGAATCCAACAAAACATTAAAGGGATCATACACCCTGATAAAGTAGAATTTACCCTAGGGATGCGAGGATTTTTCAATACACAAACATCAAGCAATGTGGTACACCACATTAACAATTGAAGAATAAAAACTATATGATCACCTCAATACATGCAGAAAAATCTTTTTGACAAAATTGAATTCAAATTTATCATAAAAACTCCAAAAATTGAGCTTAAAGTGAACCTACCTCAAGATACTAAAGGCCATAAACAAAAAACCTACAGCTAACATCATACTCAGTGGAGAAAACCTGAAAGTATTTCTCTCAGATGAGGAAGAAGACAGGTTGTCCACTCTCACCAGTTTTATTCAACATAGTTTTGGAAGTCCTGGCCAAGGCTATTAGAGAAGAAAAAGAAATAAAATGAACCCAATTTGGAAAAGAAGAAGCAAACGTCACTGTTTGCAGATGGCGTGGTACTAAATATACAAAATCCTAAAGATGCTACCATAAACTACTAGAGCTCATCAATGAATTTTGTAAAGTTGCAGGATACAAAATTAATACACAGAACTCTCTTGCATTACTATACACTAATGATGAAAAATCTGAAAGAGAAATTAAGGAAACACTCCCATTTACCATTGCAAAAAAAAGAATAAAATACATAGGATTAAACCTACTTAAGGAGACAAAAGACCTGTATGCAGAAAACGATAAGACACTGATGAAAGAAATTAAAGATGATACAAACAAAAGGAGAGATATACCATGTTCTTGGATTGAAAGAATCAACATTGTGAAAATGACTATAGTACCCAAAGCAATCTACAGATTTAATGTGATCTCTATCAAATTACCAATGGCATTTTTCAGAGAACTAGAATAAAAATTTCACAATTTATATGGAAACACAAAAGACCCTGAATAGCCAAAGCAATCTTGAGAAAGAAAAACGGAGCTGGAGGAATCAGGCTCACTGACTTCAGACTATACTACCAAGCTACAATAATCACGACAGTGTGGTACAGGCACAAAAACAGAAATATACATCAATGGAACAGGATAGAAAGCCCAGAAGTAAACCCACACACATATGGTCACCTTATTTTTGATAAAGGAGGAAAGAATATACAATGGAGAAAGACAGCCTCTTCAATAAGTGGTGCTGAGAAAACTGGACAGCTGCATGTAAAAGAATGAAATTAGAACACTCCCTAACACTGTACTAAAAACATAAATAAATAAACTCAAAATGGATTAAAGACCTAAATGTAAGGCTGGATACTGTGAAACTCTTTGAAGAAAATATAGGCAGAACATTCTTTCTTTCTTTTTTATTTTTGCAGTACGTAGGTCTCTCACTGTTGTGGCCTCTCCCGTTGCTGAGCACAGGCTCTGGGTGAGCAGGCTCAGAGGCCATGGCTCACGGGCCCAGCCACTCCACGGCATGTGGGATCCTCCTGGACCGGGGTACAAACCCATGTCCTCTGCATCAGCAGGTGGACTCTCAACCACTGTGCCACCAGGGAAGCCCAAGCAGAACATTCATTGACATAAATCACAGCAAGATCTTTTTTGATCCACCGCCTAGAGTAATGAAAATAAAAGCAAAAGTAAACAAGTGGGACCTAATGAAATTTAAAAGCTTTTGCACAGCAAAGGAAACCACAAACAAAACAAAAAGACAGCCCTCATATTGGGAGAAAATATTTGCAAATGAAGCAACTGACAAAGGATTAATCTCCAAAATATATAAACAGCACATGCAGCTCAATAAAAAAAAAAAAAGCCAATCAAAACCAGACAGAAGGGCTTCCCTGGTGGTGCAGTGGTTGAGTCCGCCTGCCGATGCAGGGCACATGGGTTCTTGCCCCGGTCTAGGAAGATCCCACATGCCATGGAGCAGCTGGGCCCATGAGCCATGGCCATTGAGCCTGCAGGTCCAGAGCCTGTGCTCCACAACGGGAGAGGCCACAACAGTGAGAGGCCCACATACTGCAAAAAAAAAAAAAAAAAAAAAACTGGACAGAAGATCTAAATAGACATTTCTCCAAAGACATATAGATGGCCAAAAAGCACATGAAAAGATGCTCAACATCACTAATTAGTAGAGAAATGCAAATCAAAACTACAGTGAGGTATCACCTCACACTGGTCAGAATGGCCATCAGCAAAATATCTACAAACGAGGGGAGGAGCTTCAAGATGGCGGAAGTGTAAGACGTGGAGATCACCTTCCTCTCTACAAATATATCAGAAATACATCTACATGTGGAACAGCTCCTACAGAACACCTACTGAGTGCTGGCAGAAGATCTCAGACCTCCCAAAAGACAAGAAATTCCCCACGTACGTGGGTAGGGCAAAAGGAAAAAGAACAAACAAAGACAAAAGAATAGGGACGGGATCTGCACCACTGGGAGGGAGCTGTGAAGGAGGAAATGTGTCCACACACTAGGAAGCCCCTTCACGGGCAGACAATGCGGGTGGTGGAGGGGTGAAGCTTTGGAGCCACGGATTAGAGCATAGCAACAGGGTGTGGAGGGCAAAGCAGAGAGATTCCTGCACAGAGGATCAGTGCAGACCAGCACTAATCAGCCCGAGAGGCTTGTCTGCTCATCTGCCAGGATGGGCAGGGGCTGGGAGCTGAGGCACAGGCTTCGGAGGTCGGATCCCAGGGAGAGGACTGGAATTGGCTGCATGAACATAGCCTGAAGGGGGTTAGTGTGCCACGGCTAACTGGGAGGGAGTCCGGGAAAAGTCTGGAGCTGCTGAAGAGGCAAGACTTTTTCTTGACTCTTTGTTTCCTGGTGCGTGAGGAGAGGGGATTAAGAGCACTGCACAAAGGAGCTCCAGAGACTGGTGTGAGCTGCAGCTATCAGCGAGGACCCTAGAGACGGGCAGGGGATGCTAAGGCTGTTGCTGCAGCCACCGAGAAATCTGAAGCACAGGTCACGATCCACACCTCCCCTCGCAGGAGACTGTGCAGCCCACCACTGCCAGGGTCCTGTGACCCAGGGACAACTTCCCCGGGAGAATGTACAGCGTGTCTCAGGCTGCTGAAATGTCATGCCGGGCTCTGCCGCCACAGTCTCACCCCGCATCTGTACCCCTACATCCCCCTGACTTCAGTGAGCCAGAGCCACCGAATCAGATGCTCCTTCAACCCCGTCCTCTCTGGGCGAAGAACAGACGCCTTCAGGCAACCTACACACAAAGGTGGGTCCAGATACAAACCTGAACCCTGAGAGCTCTGCAAACAAAGAAGAGAAAGGGAAATTTCTACCAGCAGCCTCAAGAGCAGAGGATTAAATCTCCAGAATCAATGTGATGTACGCTGCATCTGTGGAATACCTGAGTAGACAACGAATCATCCCAAATTGAAGAGGTAGACTTTGGCAGCAAAGATATATTTTTCCCCCTTTTTCTCTTGTGAGTGTGCATGAGTATGCTTCTGTGTGTGATTTTCTCTGTATAGTTTTGCTTTTGCCATTTGTCCTAGTGTTCTTTCTTTTTTGTTTGTTTTTTACTTTATTTTATTTTATTGTCTCTTCTTTCTTTCTTTCTTTCTACTTTCTCTCCCTTTTATTCTGAGCCGTGTGGATGAAAGGCTCTTGGTGCTCCAACCAGGCGTCAGGGCTGTACCTCTGAGGTGGATGAGCCAAGATCTGGACACTTGTCCACAACAGATCTCCCAGATCTAAGTAAAAACAAACGTTGAAAATCTCAATGTGAAGACCCAACTTCACTCAAGGACCAGCAAGCTACACTGCAGGACACCCTATGCCAAACAACTAGCAAGACAGGAACACCACCCCACCCATTAGCACACAGGCTAAAATCATAATAAGGCCACAGACACCCCAAAAAACACCACCAAACGTGGACCTGCTCACCAGAAAGACAAGATCCAGCCTCATCCACCAGAACACAGGCACTAGTCCCCTCTACCAGGAAGCATACACAACCCACTGAACCAGCCTTAGCCACTGGGGACAGACACCAAAAAAAACGGGAACTACGAACCAGCAGCCTGTGAAAAGGAGACTCAAAACACAGTAAGTCAAGTAAAATGAGAAGACAGAAAAACACACAGAAGATGAAGGAGCAAGTGAGACACCAACCAGACCTAACAAATGAAGAGGAAATAGGCAGTCTACCTAAAAAAGAATTCAGAATGATAGTAAGGTTGATCCAAAATCTAGGAAATAGAATAGAGATAAAAAAACAAACGTTTAACAAGGACTTAGAAGAACTAAAGGGCATACAAACAGTGATGAAAAACACAATAAATGAAATTAAAAATTCTCTAGAAGGGATAAACAGCACAATAACTGGGGCAGAAGAATGGATAAGTGACCAGGAATACAAAATAGCAGAAATAAATACTGCAGAGCAGAATAAAGAAAAAGGAATGAAAAGAATTGAAACAGTCTCAGAAACCACTGTGACAACATTAAACACACCAACATTCGAATTACAGGGGTCCCACAAGAAGAAGAGAAAAAGAAAGAGACTGAGAAAATATTTGAAGAGATTATAGTTGAAAATTTCCTAACATGGGGAAGGAAATAGTTAATCAAATAGAGGATGCACAGAGAGTCACATACAGGATAAATCCAAGGAGAAACACGCCAAGACACATATTAATCAAACTATCAAAAATTAAATACAAAGAAAACATATTAAAAGCAGCAAGGGGAAAACAACAAATAACACACAAGGGAATCCACATAAGGTTAACAGCTGATCTTTCAGCAGAAACTCTGCAAGCCTGAAGGGACTGGCAGGACATATCTAAAGTGATGAAGGAGAAAAACCTGCAACCATGATTACTCTACCCAGCAAGGATCTCATTCAGATTTGATGAAGAAATAAAGACCTTTACAGGCAAGAAAAAGCTAAGAGAATTCAGCACCACCAAACCAGCTTTACAATAAGTGCTAAAGGAATTTCTTTAGACAGGAAACACGGGAGAAGGAAAAGACCTACAATAACAAACCCTAAACAATTAAAAAAAATGGGAATAGGAACATACATATCGATGATTACCTTAAATGGAAATGGATTAAATGCTCCAACCAAAAGACATAGACTGGCTGAATGGATGCAAAAACAGACCCATATATATGCTTTCTACAAGAGACCCACTTCAGACCTAGGGACACATACAGAGTGAAAGTGAGGGGACGAAAAATGATATTCCATGCAAATGGATATCAAAAGAAAGCTGGAGAAGCAATTCTCATATCAGACAAAATAGACTTTAAAATAAAGACTATTACAAGAGACAAAGAAGGACACTACATAATGATCAAGGGGTCGATTCAAGAAGAATATATAACAATTGTAAATATTTATGCACCCAACATAGGAGCACCTCACTACATAAGGCAAATGCTGACAGCCATAAAAGGGGAAATCGACAGTAACAAAATCGTAGTAGGGGATTTGAATACCTCAATTTCACTAATGGACAGATCAACCAAAATGAAAATAAATGAGGAAACACAAGCTTTAAGTTATAAACTAAACAAGATGGACTTAATTAATATTTATAGGATATTCCATCTAAAAACAACAGAATACACGTTCTTCTCAAGTGCTTATGGAACATTCTCCAGGACACATCATACCTTGGGACACAAATCAAGCCTTGGTAAATTTACGAAAATTGAAATCGTATCAAGTATCTTTTCCGGACACAACATTATGAGACTAGATATCAATTACAGGAAAAACTCTGTAAAAAAATACAAACACGTGGAGGCTAAACAAAACACTACTTAGTAACCAAGAGATCACTGAAGAAATCAAGAGGAAATCAGAAAATACCTAGAAACAAATGACAATGAAAACACGATGGCCCAAAACCTATGGGATGCAGCAAAAGTAGTTCTAAGAGGGAAGTTTATAGCAATACGATCCTACCATAAGAAACAAATAATGTCTCAAATAAACAACCTAACCTTATGCCTAAAGCAATTAGAGAAAGAAGAAGAAAATAACCCCAAATTTAGCAGAAGGAAAGAAATCCTAAAGATCAGATCAGAAATAAATGAAAAAGAAATGAAGGAAACGATAGCAAAGATCAATGAAACTAAAAGCTGGTTCTTTGAGGAGATAAAAAAAATTGATACACCATTAGCCACACTCAACAAGAAAAAAAGGGAGAAGATTCAAATCAATAGATTTAGAAATGAAAAAGGAGAAGTAACAACTGGCACTGAAAAATACTAAGGATCATGATAGAGTACTACAAGCAACAATAGGCCAATGAAATGGACGACCTGGAAGAAATGGACAAACTCTTAGAAATGCACAGCCTTCCGAGACTAAACCAGGAAGAAATAGAAAATATGAACAGACCAATAACAAGCACTGAAATTGAAACTGTGACTAAAAATCTTCCAACAAGCAAAAGCCCAGGGCCAGATGGGTTCACAGGCAAATTCTATCAAACATTCAGAGGAGAGCTAACACCTATCATTCTCAAAATCTTCCAAAATACAGCAGAGAGAGGAAAACTCCCAAACTCATTCTATGAGGACACCACCACCCTGATACCAAAACCAGACAAAGATGTCACAAAGAAAGAAAACTACAGGCCAATATCACTGATGAACATAGATGCAAAAATCCTGAACAGAATACTAGCAAACAGAATCCAACAGCACATTGAAAAGATCATGCACCATGATCAAGTGGGGTTTATCCGAAGAATGCAAGGATTCTTCAATATCCGCAAATCAAGCATTGTGATTCACCGTATTAAAAAATTGAAGGAGAAAAACTATATGATCATCTGAATAGAGGCAGAGAAAGCTTTTGACAAAATTCCACACCCATTTATGATAAAAATCCTCCAGAATGTAGGAATAGAGGTAACTTTCCTCATCTTAAAAAAGACCAAATATGACAAACCCACAGCCAACATTGTCCTCAATGGTGAAAAACTGAAACCATTTCCACTAATATCAGGAACAGGAAAAGGTTACCCACTCTCATCTCTATCATTCAACATAGTTTTGAAAGGTTTAACCACAGGAATCAAAGAAGAAAAAGAAATAAAGGAATCAAACTCGGAAAACAAAAAGTAAAGCTCTCACTCTTTGCAGGTGGCATGATACTACATAGAGAATGCTAAAGATGCTACCAGAAAACTACGGGAGCTAATCAATGAATTTGGTAATGGAGCTGAATACAAAATTAATGCACAGAAATCTCTAGCATTCCTATACACAAATGATGAAAAATCTGCATGTGAAATTAGAAAACACTCCCATTTACCAAAGCAACATAAAGAATAAAATATCTAGGAATAAACCTACCTAAGGAGACAAAAGAGCTGTATGCAGAAAATTATAAGAAACTGATGACAGACATTAAAGATGATACAAATAGATGGAGACATATACCATGTTCTTGGATTGGAAGCATCAACATTGTGAAAATGACTCTACTACCCTAAGCAATCTACAAATTCAATGCAATCCCAATCAACCTACCACTGGTATTTTTCACAGAACTAGAACATAAAAGTTCACAATTTGTATGGAAACACAAGAGACCCCAAATAGACAAAGCAATCTTGAGAAACAAAAACGGATCTGGAGGAATCAGGCTCCCTGACTTCAGACTATACTACAAAGCTACAGTAATCAAGACAGTATGGTACTGGCTCAAAAAAAGAAATGTAGATCAATGGAACAGGATAGAAAGCCCAGAGATAAACCCATGCACATATAGCCACCTTATCTTTGATAAAGCAGGTAAGAATATACAGTGTAGAAAAGACAGCCTCTTCAATAAGCGGTGCTGGGAAAATGGACAGTAATATGTAAAAGTATGAAATTAGAACACTCCTTAACACCACACACAAAAATAAACTCAAAATGGGTTAAAGACCTAAATGTGTGGCCAGTCACTATCCAATTCTTACATGAAAACATAGGTAGAACACTCTATGACATAAATCACAACAAGATTCTCTTTGACCCACCGCCTACAGAAATAGAAATAAAAACAAAAATAAACAAATGGGACCTAATGAAACTTAAAATCTTTTGCACAGCAAAGGATACCATAAACAAGACGAAAAGACAATCCTCAGAATGAGCAAAAATATTTGCAAATGAAGCAACTGACCAAGGATTAATCTCCAAAATTTACAAGCAGCCACTCAATATCAAAAAAACAAACAATTTCAAAAATGGGCAGAAGACCTAAATAGACATTTCTCCAAAGAAGATATACAGAATGCCAACAAACACATGAAAGAATGCTCAACATCATTAATCGTTAGAGAAATGCAAATCAAAACTACACTGAGATATCACCTCACACCAATCAGAATGGCCTTCATCAAATAATCTACAAACAATAAATGTTAGAGAGGGTGTGGAGAAAGGGAACTCTCTTGCACTGTTGGTGGGAATGTAAATTGATACAGCCACTATGGAGAACAGTATGGAGGTTCCTTAAAAAACTAAAAATAGAACTACCATATGATCCAGCAATACCACTACTGGGCATATATCCTAAGAAAACCATAATTCAAAATGAGTCATGTACCTAAATGCTCATTGCAGCTCTATTTACAATAGTCAGGACATGGAAGCAACCTAAGTGTCCACCAACAAATGGAAAATGAAGATGTGGCACATATATACAATGGAATATTACTCAGCTGTACAAAGAAACGAAATTGAGATATTTGTAGTGAGGTGGATGGACCTAGAGTCTGTCATACAGAATGAAGTAAGTCAGAAAGGCAAAAACAAATACCTTATGCTAACACAAATATGTGGAATCTAAGGGGAAAAAATTATCATGAAGAACATAGGGGCAAGACGGGAATAAAGACACAGACCTTCTAGAGAATGGACTTGAGGATATGCAGAGGTGGAAAGGTAAGCTGTGACAAAGTGAGAGAGTGGTGTGGACATATATACACTACCAAACATAAAATAGATAACTAGTGGGAAGCAGCCACATAGCATGGGGAGATCAGCTCGGTGCTTTGTGACAACCTAGAGGGGTGGGACACGGAAGGTGGGAGAGAGGGAGAAGCAAGAGGGAAGAGATATGGGAACATATGTATATGTATAACTGATTCACTTTGTTATAAAGTAGAAATTAACACACCATTGTAAAGCAATTATACCCCAATAAAGATGTTAAAAAATATCTATAAACAATAGATGCTGGAGAGTCTGTGGAGAAAAGGGAACCCTCTTGCACTGTTGGTGGGAATGTAAATAATACAGCCACTATGGTGAACAGTATGGAGTTTCGTTAAAAAAATAAAAATAGGGGCTTCCCTGGTGGCGTAGTGGTTGAGAATCTGGCTACTAATTCAGGGGACACGGGTTCAAGCCCTGGTCTGGGAAGATCCCACATGCTGTGGAGCAACAAGGCCCATGACCCACAACTACTGAGCCTGCGTGTCTGGAGCCTGTGCTCTGCAACAAGTGAGGACATGAGAGTGAGAGGCCCGTGCACCGCGATGAAGAGTGGCCCCCGCTGCCACAACTAGAGAAAGCCCTTGCACAGAAACAAAGACCTAACACAGCCAAAAATAAATATAAATAAAGAAATTAAAAGAAGACTGAACATTAAAAAAATTTAAATAATAAAAAAAGAACTACCATGTGACCCAGCAAATTCACTGCTAAGCATATCTCTGGGGAAAACCATAATTTGAAATGATTCATGTTCCCTGGTGTTCATTGCATCACTATTTACAATAGCCAGGACATGGAAGCAACCTACATGTCCATCAACAGAGGAATGGATAAAGGTGTGTTACATATATACAATGGAATTCTTTTTTTTAACTACTTTATTGGAGTATACTTGCTTTACATTGGTGTGTTAGTTTCTGCTTTATAACAAAGTGAATCAGTAATACATATACATATGTCCCAATATCTCTTCCCTATTGGGTCTCCCTCCCTCCCACCTTCCATACCCCAACCCTCTAGGTGGTCACAAAGCACAGAGCTGATCTCCCTGTGCTACATTTAGGTCCTAAACTATTTTGAGTTTATTTTTGTGTATGGTGTTACGGAGTGTTCTAATTTCATTCTTTTACATGTAGCTCTCCAGTTTTCCCAGCACCACTTATTGAAGAGGCTATCTTTTCTCCACTGCATATTCTTGCCTCCTTTAGCAAAGATAAGGTGACCATATGTTCATGGTTTTATCACTGGGCTTTCTATCCTGTTCGATTGACCTATATTTCTGTTCTTCTGCCAGCACCATACTGTCTTGATTACTGTAGCTTTGTAATATAGTCTGAAATCAGGGAACCTGATTCCTCCAGCTCCATTTTTCGTTCTCAAGATTGCTTTGGCTATTTGGGGTCTTTTGTGTTTCCATACAAATTGTGAAATATTTTTCTACTTCTCTGAAAAATGCCAGTGACAGTTTCATTGGGATTGCATTAAATCTGTAGATTGCTTTGGGTAGTATAATTATTTTCACAATGTTGATGCTTCCAATCCAAGAACATGGTATATCTCTACGTCTATTTGTATCATCTTTAATTTCTTTCATCAGTGTCTTACAGTTTTCTGCATACACGTCTTTTGCTTCCTTAGGGAGGTTTATTCCTAGATATTTTATGTTGCAATGGTAAATGGGAGTGTTTTCTAATTTCACTTGCAGATTTTTCATCATTAGTGTATAGAAATGCTAGAGATTTTTTTGCATTAATTTTGTATCGTGCTACTTTACCAAATTCATTGATTAGCTCTAGTAGTTTTCTGATAGCATATTTAGGATTCTCTATGTAGAGTATCATGTCTTCTGAAAACAGTGGCAGCTTTACTTCTTCTTTTCTGCTTTGGATTCCTTTTATTTCTTTTTATTCTCTTATTGCTGTGACTAAAACTTCCAAAACTATGTTGAATAATAGTGGTGAGAGGAACAAAGCTACAACCTTGTCTTGTTCCTGATCTGAGTGGAAATGTTTTCAGTTTTTGACCATTGAGGACGATGTCGTCTGTGGGTTTGTCATATATGGCCTTTATTATCTTGAGGAAAATTCCATCTATGCCTACATTCTGGTGGGTTTTTATCATAAATGGGTGTTGAATTTTGTCAAAAGATTTTTCTGCATCTATGGAGATAATCTTATGGTTTTTATCCTTCAGTTTGTTAATATGTTTTTTCACATTGATTGATTTGCATATATCAAAGAATCCTTGCATTCCTGGGATAAAACTCACTTGATCATGGTGTATGATCCTTTGAATGTTCAGCTGGATTCTTTTTGCTTGAATTTTGTCGAGGAATTTTGCATCTATGTTCACTGTTGTTGGGCTGCAGTATTTTTTTTTTTTTTTTTACATAATTGTCTGGTTTTGGTATCAGGGTGATTGTGGCCTCATAGAAAGAGTTTAGGAGTGTTCCTCCCTCTGCTATATTTTGGAGGAGTTTGAGAAGGATAAGTGTTTGATAAACTAAATGTTTGATAGAATTCTCCTGTGAAGCTATCTGGTCCTGGGCTTTTGTTTGTTGGGAGATTTTTAATCATAGTTTCAATTTCAGTGCTTGTGATTGGTCGGTTCATATTTTCTATTTCCTCCTGGTTCAGTCTCAGAAGGTTGTGCATTTCTAAGAATTTGTCCATTTCTTCCAGGCCATCCATTTTATTGGCATATAGTTGCTTGTAGTACTCAATCATGATCCTTTGTATTTCCGCATTATTAGTTATTACTTCTCCTTTTTCATTTCTAATTCTATTGATTTGCATCTTCTCCCTTTTTTTCTTGATGAGTCTGGCTAATGGTTTATCAATTTTGTTTATCTTCTCAAAGAACCAGCTTTTAGTTTTATTAATCTTTGCTATCGTTTCCTTCATTTCTTTTTCATTTATATCTGATCTGATCTTTATGATTTCTTTCCTTCTGCTAACTTTGGGGTTTTTCTATTCTTCTTTCTATAATTGCTTTAGGTGTAAAGTTAGGTTGTTTACTTGAGATGTTTCTTATTTCTTAAGGTAGGGTTGTATTGCTACAATTTTCCCTCGTAGAACTGCTTTTGCTGCATCCCATAAGTTTTGGGTCGTCGTGTTTTCATTGTCATTTGTTTCTAAGTATATTTTGATTTCCTGTTTGATTTCTTCAGTGATCTTTTGTTTATTAAGTAGTGTATTGTTTAGCCTCCATGTGTTTGTATTTTTTACAGGTTTTTTCCTGTAAGTGATAACTAGTCTCATAGCGTTATCATCAGGAAAGATACTTGATACAATTTCAATTTTCTTAAATTTACCAAGGCTTGATTTGTGAACCAAGGTATAATCTATCCTGGAGAATATTCCATGAGCACTGGAGAAGAATGTGTATTCTGTTGTTTTTGGATGGAATGTCCTATAAATATCAATTAAGTCCATTTTGTTTAATGTATCATTTAAAGCTTGTGTTTCCTTATTTACTTTCATTTTGGATGATCTGTTCATTGATGAAAGTGGGGTGTTAAATTTCCCTACTATGATTGTGTTACTGTCGATTTCCCCTTTTATGGCTGTTAGTATTTGCCTTATGCATTGAGGTACTCCTATGTTGGGTGCATAAATATTTCAATTGTTATATCTTCTTGAATTGATCCCTTGATCATTATGCAGTGTCCTTCTTTTTCTCTTGTAATAGTCTATTTTTTTAATGTCTATTTTGTCTGATATGAGAATTGCTACTCCAGCTTTCTTATGATTTCCATTTACATGGAATATCTTTTCCCGTCCATCACTTTCAGTCTGTATGTGTCCCTATTTCTGAAGTGAGTCTCTTTCAGACAGCACGTATACAGGTCATGTTTTATGTCCATTCAGCCAGTCAATGTCTTTTGTCTGGAGCATTTAATCCATCTACAATTGAGGTAATTATCTATATGTATGTTCCTGTTACCATTTTCTTAATTGTTTTGTGTTTGTTATTGTAGGTTTTTTTTCCTTCTCTTGTGTTTCCTGCCTAGAGAAGTCCCTTTACTATTTGTTGTAAAGCTGGTTTGGTGGTGCTTAATTCTCTTAGCTTTTGCTTGTTTGCAAAGCTTTTAATTTCTCCATGAAATCTGAATGAGATCCTTCCCGTGTAGAGTAATCTTGTTGTAGGTTTTTCTCCATGATGACTTTAAATATGTCATGCCACTCCCTTCTGGCTTGTAGAGTTTCTGCTGAAAGATCAGCTGCTATCCTTCTGGGGATTCCCTTGTATGCTATTTGTTGTTTTTCCCTTGCTGCTTTTTTTTTTTTTTTAAACATCTTTATTGGGGTATAACTGCTTTACAATGGTGTGTTAGTTTCTGCTTTATAAAAAAGTGAATCAGCTATACATATACATATGTTCCCATATGTCTTCCCTCTTGCATCTCCCTCCCTCCCACTCTCCCCATCCCACCCCTCCAGGCTTTCACAAAGCACCGAGCTAATATCCCTGTGCCTTGCGGCTGCTTCCCCCTAGCTATCTACCTTACTATGTTTGTTAGTGTGTATATGTCCATGACTCTCTCTCGCCCTGTCAAAACTCACCCTTCCCCCTCCTCATATCCTCAAGTCTGTTCTCCAGTAGGTCTGCGTCTTTATTCCTGTCTTACCCGTAGGTTCTTCATGACATTTTTTTTTCCTTAAATTCCATATATATGTGTTAGCATACGGTATTTGTCTTTTCCTTTCTGACTTACTTCACTCTGTATGACAGACTCTAGGTCTATCCATCTCATTACAAATAGCTCAATTTCATTTCTTTTTAAGGCTGAGTAATATTCCATTGTGTATATGTGCCACATCTTCTTTATCCATTCATCCGATGATGGGCGCTTAGGTTGTTTCCATCTCCGGGCTATTGTAAATAGAGCTGCAATGAACATTTTGGTACATGACTCTTTTTGAATTTTGGTTTTCTCAGGGTATATGCCCAGTAGTGGGATTGCTGGGTCATATGGTAATTCTATTTGTAGTTTTTTAAGGAACCTCCATACTGTTCTCCATAGTGGCTGAACCAATTCACATTCCCACCAGCAGTGCAAGAGTGTCCCCTTTTCTGCACACCCTTCCAGCATTTATTGTTTCTAGATTTTTTGATGATGGCCATTCTGACTGGTGTGAGATGATATCTCATTGTAGTTTTGATTTGCATTTCTCTAATGATTAATGATGTTGAGCATTCTTTCATGTGTTTGTTGGCATTCTGTATATCTTCTTTGGAGAAATGTCTATTTAGGTCTTCTGCCCATTTTTGGATGGGGTTGTTTGTTTTTTTGTTATTGAGCTGAATGAGCTGCTTGTAAATTTTGGAGATTAATCCTTTGTCAGTTGCTTCATTTGCAAATGTTTTCTCGCATTCTGAGGGTTGTCTTTTGGTCTTGATTATGGTTTCCTTTGCTGTGCAAAAGCTTTGAAGTTTCATTAGGTCCCATTTGTTTATTTTTGTTTTTATTTTCATTACTCTAGGAGGTGGGTCAGAAAGGATCTTGCTGTGATTTATGTCATAGAGTGTTCTGCCTATGTTTTCCTCTAAGAGTTTGATAGTTTCTGGCCTTACATTTAGGTCTTTAATCCATTTTGAGCTTATTTTTGTGTATGGTGTTAGGGAGTGATCTAATCTCATACTTTTACATGTACCTGTCCAGTTTTCCCAGCACCATTTATTGAAGAGGCTGTCCTTTCTCCACTGTACATTCCTGCCTCCTTTATCAAAGATAAGGTGTCCATATGTGCGTGGGTTTATCTCTGGGCTTTCTATCCTGTTCCACTGATCTATCTTTCTGTTTTTGTGCCAGTACCATACTGTCTTGATTACTGATGCTTTGTAGTATAGTCTGAAGTCAGGGAGCCTGATTCCTCCAGCTCCTTTTTTCGTTCTCAAGATTGCTTTGGCTATTCGGGGTCTTTTGTGTTTCCATACAAATTGCGATATTTTTTGTTCTAGTTCTGTGAAAAATGCCAGTGGTAGTTTGATAGGGATTGCATTGAATCTGTAGATTGCTTTGGGTAGTAGAGTCATTTTCACAATGTTGATTCTTCCCATCCAAGAACATGGTATATCTCTCCATCTACTTGTATCATCTTTAATTTCTTTCATCAGTGTCTTATAATTTTCTGCATACAGGTCTTTCGTCTCCTTAGGTAGGTTTATTCCTAGATATTTTATTCTTTTTGTTGCAATGGTAAATAGGAGTGTTTTCTTGATTTCACTTTCAGATTTTTCATCACTAGTATATAGGAATGCCAGAGATTTCTGTGCATTAATTTTGTATCCTGCTACTTTACCAAATTCATTGATTAGCTCTAGTAGTTTTCTGGTAGCATCTTTAGGATTCTCTATGTATAATATCATGTCATCTGCAAACAGTGACAGCTTTACTTCTTCTTTTCCGATTTGTATTCCTTTTATTTCCTTTTCTTCTCTGATTGCTGTGGCTAAAACTTCCAAAACTATGTTGAATAAGAGTGGTGAGAGTGGGCAACCTTTTCTTGTTTCCCTTGCTGCTTTTAATATGTTTTCTTCGTATTTAATTTTTGTCAGTTTGATTGATATGTGGCTTGGCATGTTTCTAATTGGATTTATCCTGTATGGGACTCTCTGTGCTTCCTGGACTTGATTAACTATTTCCTTTCCCATATTAGCGAAGTTTTCAACTATAGTCTCTTCAAATATTTTCTCAGTCCCTTTCTTTTTCTCTTCTTGTTCTGGCACCCCTTTAGTTCTAATGTTGGTGCATTTAATGTTGTCCCAGAAGTCTCTGAGACTGTCCTCAATTGTTTTCATTCTTTTTTCTGTATTGCACTCTGCAGTCGTTATTTCCACTATTTTATCTTCCAGGTCACTTATTTGTTCTTCCTCCTCAGTTATTCTACTGTTGATCCCTTCTAGAGAATTTTTAATTTCCTTTATTTTGTTGTACATCACTGTTTGTTTGCTCTTTAGTTCTTCTAGTTCCTTGTTAAACGTTTCTGTATTTTCTCTATTCTATTTCCTTCATTTTGTATCAACTTTACTATCGTTATTCTGAATTCTTTTTCAGGTAGACTGCCTATTTCCTCTTCATTTGTTAGGTCTTGTGGGTGTTTGCTTGCTCCTTCATCTGCTGTGTGTTTCTCTGTCTTCTCATTTTGCTTAACTTACTGTGTTTGCGGTCTCCTTTTCTCAGGCTGCACGTTCATAGTTCCCATTATTTTGGGTGTCTGTCCTCAGTGGTGAAGTTTGGTTCAGTGTGTTGTGTAGGCTTCCTGGTGGAGGAGAAGAGTGTCTTTGTTCTGGTGGATCTTGTCTTTCTGATGGGCAGGTCCACGTTTGGTGGTGTGTTTTGCGGTGTCTATGGCCTTATTATGAGTTTAGGCAGCCTCTGTTCTAATGGTTGGGGTTATGTTCCTGTCTTGCTAGTTGTGTGGCATAGGGTGTCCCATGCTGTTGCTTGCTGGTCATTGAGTGGAGCTGGGTCTTGGCATTGAGATGGAGATCGCTGGGAGATTTTTGCCATTTGATATTATGTGGAGTTGTGAGGTCTCTTGTGGACCAGTGTCCTGAACTTGGCTCTGCCACCTCAGAGGCACAGCCCTGATGCCTGTCTGGAGCACCAAGAGTCTGTCATCCACATAGCTCAGAAGAAAAGGGAGAAAAATAAGTAAGAAAGAAGAGGATAAAATAAAATAAAGTTATTAATATAAAATATAATTATTAAAAAAATTTTAATTAATAAAAAAATTTGAAAGGAAAGAAAGACAAGAGCAATCAAACCAAAATACAAATCCACCAATGATAACAAGTGCTAAAAACTATGCTTAAGGGAAAAAAAATGTACAGACAGAACCCTAGGACAAATGGTAAAAGCAAATCTATACAGACAATGTCACACACAGAAGCATACTCATACACACGCACAAAAAGAGAAAAGAGGGAAATTATATGTATATATATGTATATATCATTGCTCCGAAAGTCCACCTCCTCAATTTGGGATTATTTGTTGTCTATTCAGGTATCCCACAGATGCAGTGTACATCAAATTGATTGTGAAGATTTAATCCGCTTCTCCTGAGGTTGTTGGGAGATATTTCCCTTTCTCTTCTTTGTTCGTACAGCTCCTGGTGTTCAGCTTTGGATTTGGTCACGCCTCTGCATGTAGGCCACCTGAGGGCATCTGTTCTTCGCTCAGACAGGACTGGGTTAAAGGAGCGGTTGATTTAGGGGCTCTAGCTCACTCAGGTCAGGGGGAGGGAAGGGTACGGTGTGCTGGTTGAGCCTGTGGCAGCAGAGGGTGTCATAACGCACCAGCCTGAGGCGTGCTGTGTGTACTCCCGGGGAAGTTTTTCTTGGATCATGGGACCCTGGCAGTGGTGGGCTCCTGGGAGGGGCAGTGTGGATAGTGACCTGTACTTGCACATAGGCTTCTTGCTGGCTGCAGTAGCAGTCTTAGTGTCTCATGCCCATCCCTGGGGTCCACGCTGATAGCCACGGCCCACGCCCGTCTCTGGAGCTCCTTTAAGCAGTGCTCTTAATCACCTCTCCTCAGGCCTTAGGAAACAAAGAGGCAAGAAAAAGTCTCTTGCCACTTCGGCAGTTCCAGAACTTTTCCCGGACTCCCTCCAGGCTACCCATGGTGCACTAGCCCCCTTCAGTCTGTGTTCACGAAGCCAACCCCAGTCCTCTCCCTGGAATCCGACTGAAGCCGGAACCTCAGCTCCCAGCCCCCGCCCGCCCTGGCGGGTGAGCAGACAAGCCTCTCGGGCTCGTGCGTGCTGTTTGGCACTGATCCTCTGTGCAGGAATCTCTCCGCTTTGCCCTCTGCACCCCTGTTGCTGCACTGTCCTCTGAGTCTCCAAAGCTTCCCTCCTCTGACACCCGCAGTCTCTGCCCCCGAAGGGGCTTCCTAGTGTCTGGAAACCTCTCCTCTTTCACAGCTCCCTCCAACTCTTGCAGGTCCTTTCCCTATTCTTTTGTCTCTGTTTTCTCTTTTTTCTTTTGCCCTACCCAGGTACATGGGGAATTTCTTGACTTTTGGGAGGTCTGAGGTCTTCTGCCAGCGTTCAGTAGGTGTTCTGTAGGAGTTGTTCCACATGTAGATGTATTTCTGATGTATTTGTAGGGAGGAAGGTGATCTCCGGGTCTTACTCTTCTGCCATCTTGAAGCTCCCCATACAATGGAATATTAATCAGCCATTTAAAAGGAACAAAATAATGCCATTTGCATAGAGGTGGATGGACCTAGAGATTGTCATACAGAGTGAAGTAAGTCAGAAAGAGATAAACAAATATCATATAATATAGCTTATATGTGGAATCTAGAAAAATGGTACAGATGAACTTATTTGCAAATCAGAAATAGAGTCACAGATGTAGAGAACAAACTTATGGTTACCAAGGTGGGAAGGGCGTTGGGACGAATTTGGAGATTGGGATTGACATATATACACTACTATGTATAAAATAAATAACTAATGAAAACTTACTTTATAGCACAGGGAACTCTACTGAATGCTCTGTGGTGACCAAATTTGGAAGGAAATCTAAAAAAGAGTGACTACATGTATACGTATAACTGATTCACCTTGCTGCACAGAAGAAAGTACCACAACATTGTAAAGCAGCTATAGTCCAATAAAAATTAATTTAAGAAAATGCATGGAATATAGTAAATGATGAGTGTGCAAGAGCAGAAATAATAAAAGTTGAAAAGGTGAAAAAATAAAAATTCAGAAAAGTTTCCCTTCTTTAAACCTCCAGAGTATCTTTTTGCTTTTCATTCTTTGCTTCAGAAAAATAGATAAGTAAAAGGAGAACTCTTTATAGATGTTATATTTTCACCACCATGATATATTTATTGAATAGAATTTATGTTCCTGGGCCCTAGCTTGAAAAGTGAAAGCATTGCATGCTTTAGATTTTTATTTTGCTTTAAAAATTAAACACTAAGTTGTGTTTTACTTAATACAGATTTTTAATGCATTTTTTTGTTGTTCTGTGTCCGTGTTTTTTCTATGTCAACAGCCCTTTACAGAAAAATGTTTCTCCACTTCTGCTCTAAATGGACAAAAAGCCCACACAGTGAGGTTGCTTACTCTCCATAGTAAGCACCAATGAGGAGAAAGAGAAACGTATGGAGGAAAAATGAGACAGCATCATTTTTGTATTCAGTTGAGAAAACATTTGAGGTAGCATGTATAGTAAAGAACATGGCACAAAGAGTCAGCTAACATGGGTTCTAGTCCCAGTTCTGTCACTAACTGCCTATATTATCTGTTGCAGGGCACTTCCTTCCCTCTTCTTGGCCCTACTTTCTTCATCTTTAAAATGAAAGTGGGGTGGGCCAATGAAATGGAAGGCAAGGGGAAGAGATTAGACTAGATGATCTCTAAGGTCAAGCTTTAATATTCTTTGAGGCCAGGAGCACTCTGGGTAAAGAAGAAAGAGCTCTCAACACAGTGTTAATGCATTTGCAGGTCTGAAGTTGCATACCACAATCCATCTGCAATTTATTTTCTTAGAGCAACCAGACTTATATCTGCCCCCACAGCCAACCTTGGCAAGGCTAAGGAGGATCAGGTAGTACTATTTGCCAACCCCCACTACCTATCTGGTTTCTTTTTTTTTTAACTTTTTATTTTATATTGAGTAGCTGATTAAAAATGTTGTGATGGTTTCAGGTGCACAGCAAAGTGACTCAGCCATACATATAAATGTATCCATTCTCCCACAAAATCCCCTACCATCCAGGCTGCCACATAACATTGAGCAGAGTTCCTTGTGCTATACAGTAGGTCCTTGTTTGTTATCCATTTTAAATGTAGCAGTGTGTACATGTCTATCCCAAACTCTCTAACTTTCCCTTCTCCCCATCCTTCCCCCCTGGTAACCATAAGTTTCTTCTCTAAGTCTGTGAGTCTATTTCTGTTTTGTAAATAATTTGTTTGTATCATTTCTGTTTAGATTACATATATAAGGGATAGCATGATATTTCTCTTTCTCTGTCGGACTTACTTCACTCAGTATGACAATCTCTAGGTCCATCCATATTGCTGCAAATGGCATTATTTCATTCTTTTTAATGGCTGAGTAATATTCCATTGTACATATGTACCATCACTTCTTTATCCAGTCCTCTATCAATGGACATTTAGATTGCTTCCATGTCTTGGCTATTGTAAACAGTGCTGCAGTGAACATTGGGGTGCGTGTATCTTTTCAAAATAGAGTTTTCTCCAAATACATGACCAGGAGTGGGATGGCAGGGTCATGTGGTAGCTATATTTATAGTTTTTTAAGGAACCTCCATACTGTTCTCCATAGTGCCTGTACAAATTTACATTCCCACCAACAGTGTAGGAGGGTCCCCTTCTATCCACACCCTCTCCAGCATTTATTGTTTATGAATTTTTTCATGATAGCCATTTTCACTGGTGTGAGGTGATACTCATTGTAGTTTTTTTAAAAAACATTTTTATTTGTGTATAATTGCTTTACAATGTTGTTTTACTTTCTGCTGTATAACAAAGTGAACCAGCTATATGTATACTTATATCCCCATATCCCCTCCCTCTTGTGTCTCCCTCCCACCTTCCCTATCCCATCTCTCTAGGTGGTCACAAAGCACCAAGTTGATCTCCCTGTGCTATGTGGCTGCTTCCCACTAGCTATCTATATTACATTTGGTAGTGTATATATGTCCATGCCACTCTCTCACTTCATCCTAGCTTACCCTTCCCCCTCCCCGTGTCCTCAAGTCCATTCTCTATGTCTGTGTCTTTATTCCTATCCTGGTCCTAGGTACTTCAGAACCTTTTTTTTTTATTATTCCATATATATGCGTTAGCATATGGTATTTGTTTTTCTCTTTCTGCCTTACTTCACTCTGTATGACAGACTCTAGGTCCATCCACTTCACTACAAAAAACTCAATTTCGTTTCTTTTTATGGCTGATTAATATTCCATTGTATACATTTGCCACATCTTCTTTATCCATTCATCTGTCGATGGACACTTAGGTTGCTTCCATGTCCTGGCTACTGTGAATAGAGCTGCAACGAACATTGTGGTACATGACTCTTTTTGAATCATGGTTTTCTCAAGGTATATGCCCAGTAGTAGGATTGTTGGGTCATATGGTAGTTCTATTTGTAGATTTTTAAGGAACCTCCATACTGTTCTTCATAGTGGCTGTATCAATTTACATTCCCACCAACAGGGCAAGAGGGTTCTGTCTTCTACCCACTCCCGTATTTATTGTTTGTAGATTTTTTTGATGATGGCCATTCTGACTGGTGTGAGGTGATACCTCATTGTAGTTTTGATTTGCATTTCTCTAATAATTAGCGATGTTGACCATCTTTTCATGTGCCTCTTGGCCATCTGTATGTCTTCTTTGGAGAAATATCTATTTAGGTCTTCTGCCCATTTTTTGATTTGGTTGTTTGTTTTGATGATATTAAGCCTCATGGGCTGTATGTAAATTTTAGAGACCAATCCCTTGTCGCTCACATCATTTGCAAATATTTTCTCCCAATCTGTGTGTTGTCTTTTCATTTTGTTTATGGTTTCCTTTGCTGTGCAAAATCTTTTGAGTTTAATTAGGTCCCACTTGTTTATTTTTTTTTTATTTCCATTATTCTTGGAGACAGATTGAAAAAGATACTACTGTGATTTAAGTGAAAGAGTGTTCTGCCTGGGCTTTCCTCTAGGAGTTTTACAGTGTCCAGTCTCACATTTAGGTCTTTAATCCATTTTGAGCTTATTTTTGTGTATGGTGTTAAAGAATGATTTAATTTCCTTTTTTTACATGTAACTGTCCAGTTTTCCCAGCACCATTTGTTGAAAATACTGTCTTTCCACCATTGTGTAGTATTTCCTCCTTTATCATAGATTAATTGAGCATAGGTGCATGGGTTTATTTTTTGGTTTTTTATCCTGTTCCATTGCTCTATATTAATGTTTTTGTGCCAGTGCCATACTGTTTTGATGACTATAGCTTTGTAGTATAGTCTGAAGTCAGGGAGCCTGATTCCTCAGCTCCATTTTTCTTTCTTAAGATTGCTTTTTGCTATTCAGGGTCTTTTGTGGCTCCATACAAATTTTAAGATATTTTCTTCTAGTTCTGTGAAAAACGTCATTGGTAATTTGATAGGGATTGCATTGAATCTGTAGACTGCATTGGTAGTATAATTATTTTGACAATATTGACTCTTCAAATCCATGAACATGGTATATCTTTCCATCTTTTTGTGTCTTCTTTGATTTATTTCATCAACATCTTATACTTTTCAGAGTACAGGTCCTTTTGTCTCCTTAGGTAGGTTTATTCCTAGGTATTTTATTCCTTTTGATGGGATGGTAAATAGGATTGTTTCCTTAATCTCTCTCCCTGATCTTTTGTTGTTAGTGAATAGGAATGCAACAGATTTCTGTGTATTAATTTTGTATCCTGCAACTTTACCAAATTTATTGATGAGCTCTAGTAGTTTTCTGATAGCACTTTAGGATTTTCTATGTATAGTATCATGTCATCTGCAAACAGTGACAGGTTTACATCTTTTCCAGTTTGGATTCCTTTTATTTCTTTTTCTTCTCTGATTGCCATAGCTAGGACTTCTAAAACTATGTTGAATCATAGTGGTAAGAGTGGACAGCCTTCTCTTGTTCCTGATATTAGAGGAAATGGTTTCAGGTTTTCACCTATGTGTATGATGTTAGCTGTAGGTTTGTTGTATGTGGCCTTTTATATGTTGAGTTATGTTCCTTGTATGCCCACTTTCTGGAGGGTTTTTTTTTTATCATAAATGGTTCTGAATTTTGTCAAAAGCTTTTTCTGCATCTATTGAGATGATCATATGGTTTTTATTATTCAAGTTTTTGATGTGGCGGATCACAATGATTGATTTGCAGATATTGAAAAATCCTTGCATCCTGAGGTAAATCCCACTTGATCATGGTGTATGATCCTTTTAATGTGTTGTTGGATTTGGATTGCTAACATTTTGTTGAGTATTTTTGCATCTAAGTTCATCAGTGACATTGGCCTGTAATTTTCTCTCTTTTTTTTTGTGGGATCTTTGTCCTCTTGGTATCAGGGTGATGCTGGCCTTGTAGAATGAATTTGGGAGTGTTCCTTCCTCTGCAATTTTTTAGAACAGTTTCAGGGTAGTTGTTAGCTTTTCCCTAAATGTTTGATAAAATTCGCCTGTGAAGCCATCTGGTCCTGAACTTTTGTTTATTGGGAGTTTTTAATCACAGTTCCAATTTCACTGCTTGTGATTGCTCTGTTCATATTTTCTATTTCTTCCTGTTTCAGTCTTGGGAGAAGGTACCTTTCTAAGAATTTGCCCATTTCTTACAGGTTGTCCATTTTATTGGCATATAGTTTCTTGTAGAAGTAGTCTCTTATATCCTTTGTATTTCTGTGGTGTCAGTTGTATCTCCTCCATTTTCATTTCTAACTTTATTGATTTGCATCCTCTCCCTTTTTTTCTTGATGAGTCTGGCTAAAGGTTTATCAATTTTGTTTATCTTCTTAAAGCACCAGCTTTTAGTATCATTGATCTTTGCTGTTTCTTTCATCATCTCTACTTCATTAATTTCAGCTCATACTTTATGATTTCTTTCCTTCTACTAACTTTAGGTTTTGCTTGTTTTTCTTTCTCTTGTTGCTTTAGGTTTAATGTTAGGTTCTTTATTTGAGATTTTTCTTGTTTCCTTAGGTAAGATTGCATTGCTATAAACTTCCCTCTTGAACTGCTTTTGCTGCATCCCATAGGTTTTGGATCATTGAGCTTTCATTTTCCTTTGTAGGTATTTTTTGATTTCCTCTTTTATTTCTTCAGTGATCCATTGGTTGTTTAGTAGCATATTGTTCAGCCTACATGTGTCTGTGTTTTTTATAGGTTTTTTTCTTGTAGTTTATTTCTAATCTCCTAGTGTTGTGATTGGAAAGGATGCCTGGTATGATTTCAATTTTCTTAAATTTACTGACACTCGCCTTGTGGCCCAGGATGTGACCAATATTGGAGAATGTTCCATGTGCACATGAGAAGAATGTGTATTCTGCTGCTTTTGGATGGAATGCTCTATAAATATAAATTAAGTTCATCTGCTCTAATGTGTCATTTAAGGCCTGTGTTTCCTTATTGATTTTCTGTCTTGATGATCTGTCCGTTGATGAAATTGGGGTGTTAAAGTCCCCTAGTATTATTGTGTTACTGTCAATTTCTCCCTTTATGGCTGTTAGTATTTGCCATATATATTGATGTGCTCCTATGTTGGGTACATATATATTTATAATTGTTATATCTTCTTGGATTGATCCCTTGATTATTATGTAGTGTCCTTCTTTGTTTCTTATAACAGTCTTTAAAGTCTGTTTTGTCTGATATGAGTATTGCTACTCCAGCTTTCTTCTGATTTCCATTTTATGGAATACCTTCTTCCCTCAGCTAAATTCCAGTCTGTATGTGTCCCTAGGTCTGAAGTGGGTCTCTGGTAAACAACATACAAACGGCTCTTGTTTTTGTATCCACGCAGCCAGTTTATGTTTTTTGGTTGGTGCATTTAATCCATTTACATTTAAGGTAATTATTGATATGTGTATTCTTATTGCCACTTTGTTAATTGTTTTGGGTTTGCTTTTGTAGGTCTTTTTCTTCCCCTTCCTCTTTTTTTTTTTTTTTTTTTTTTTTTTGCGGTACGCAGGCCTCTCACTGTTGTGGCCTCTCCCATTGCAGAGCACAGGCTCTGGACGCGCAGGCTCAGTGGCCATGGTTCACAGGCCCAGCCACTCCGTGGCATGTGGGATCCTCCCGGACCGGGGCATGAATCTGTGTCACCTGCATTGGCAGGCAGACTCTCAACCACTGCGCCACCAGGGAAGCCCCACCTTCGTCTTTTGTTCTCATCTTGTGGTTTGATGACTCTCTTTAGTGTTGGGTTTCAGTTGCTTTTTCTTTTTGTGTGTGTGTGTCTATTGTAGATTTTGTGTTTGCTGTTCCCATGAAGTTTTGATATAGCAGTCTGTATATGTACAAGGTTTTTGTTTTTAAGTTGCAGATAGTCTCTTTCCTACCTAGAAGAGTTCCTTTAGCATTTGTTGCAAAGTTGGCCTGGTGGTGCTGATTCTCTTAGTGTTTTTTTTTGTTTGTTTTTTTGTTTTGGTCTATAAAGCTTTTGATTTCTCCATCAAATCTGAATGAAAGCCTTGCTGGCTAGAGTATTCTTCCCTTTCATCACTTTAAATATATCGTACCACTCCCTTCTGGTTTGCAGAGTTTCTGCTGAGAAATCAGCTGATAACGTTATGAGAGTTCCCTTGTATGTTATTTGTTGCTTTTCCCTTGTCACTTTTAATATTTTTTCTTTGTCTTTAACTTTTGTTAATTTAATTACTGTGTGTCTCGACATGTTCCTCCTTCAGTTTATCCTTTATGGGACTCTGTGCTTGCTGGACTTGGTTGACTCTTTCCTTTCCCATATTATGGACGTTTTCAGCTATTATCTCTTCAAGTATTTTCTCAGGTCCTTTCTCTCTTGTCCTTCTGGGAACCCTATAATGTGAATGTTGTTGCATTTAATATTGTCCCAGAGGTCTTTTAGGCTCTCTTCATTTCTATTCACTCTTTTTTCTTTATTCTGTTCCACAGCAGTAATTACCACCAGCTGTCTTCCAGGTCACTTATCCATTCTTCTGCCTCAGTTATTCTGCTATTGATTCCTTCTAGTGTATTCTTCATTTCAGTTATTGTATTGTTCATCTCTGTTTGTTTGTTCTTTAGTTCTTCTGAGTGTTTGTTCTTTAATTCTTCTAGGTCTTTGTTAAACATTTCTTGCATCTTCTCAATCTTTGCCTCCATTCTTTTTCCAAGATCTTGGATCATCTTCACTATCATTATTCTGAATTCTTTTTCTGGAAGGTTCTCTATCTCCATTTTATTTAGTTTTTTTTTTCCTGGGGTTTTATCTTCTTCCTTCATCTGGGACATAATCCTCCGCCTTTTCATTTTCTCAAACTTTCTCTGATTGTGGTTTTCTTTCTGCAGGTTGAAGAATTATAGTTCTTCTTGCTTCTGCTGTCTGCCCTCTGGTGGATGAGGCTATCTAAGTGGCTTGTGCAAACTTCCTGATGGGACAGACTTGTGGGTAGAATTGGGTTTTGCTCTGGTGGGCAGGGCTGTGCTCAGTAAGCCTTTAATCCACTTGTCTGCTGATGGGTGGGGATGTGTTCCCTCCCTGTTAGTTGTTTGACATGAGGCAACACAGCCCTGGAGCCTACAGGCTGTATGGTGGGGCTAATGGCATCCTCCATGAGGGCTCACACCAATGAGTACTTCCCAGAACTGCTGCTGTCTGTGCTTTTGTCCCCACAGTGAGCCACAGCTGCCCCTCACCTCTGCAAGGGACACTCCAACACTTTCAGGTCGGTTTGGTTCAGTGTCCTATGGGGTCACTGCTCCTTTCCCCTCGGTCCTCCTGTGCACAAGACCTTGTATGTGCCCTCCAAGAGCGGAGTCGCTCTCTCCCCCAGTCCTGTTGAAATCCTGCAATCATATCCCGCTGGACTTCAAATTCAGAATATCTGGGGATTCCTACTCCTGTGGCTGGACCCCAGGCTGAGAAGAGTGATGTGAGGCTCAGAACCTTTACTCCAGTGGGAGAATGTCTGTGGTGTAATTGTTCTCCATTTTGTGGGCTTCCCACCCATTGGGTATGGGATTTGATTTTATTGTGATTGCACCTGTCCTACCATCTTGTTGTGGCTTCTCCTTTGTCTTTGGAAGTGGGGTATCATTTCTGGTGTGTTCCAGCATCTTCTTGTCGAGGGTTGTTCAGTAGTTAGCTGTGATTTCGGTGGTCTCGCAAGAGGAGGTGAACACATGTCCTACTGTGCCATCTTGAATCAATCTCTCCTATGTGTTTTCTGTTGAACAATTCACTGACAAATACTACTGGAATGGCCTCAAATACACCAACATGGGCCACCCAGGATTCCTCAAAGTGAATTAGCACATTATCTCTTTTTCACTCAGTCTGCCAATATTCTTCTCTCAACTATGTAGTTCAACAGTTCCTGTGTCAGCTCTTGCCCAGAGTTGGGTGGCCCAAGTGTCAATCAAAGTGAGCTCTTTACTGGTCCTACCCTCCTTCTCTATTAGAGATCATAAATCTTTTGAATTCTTGGATAAAGAGGTCAACATGCAGTTCAAGTGGAAATGGTTTTAACCTCTACTACCACAGAAACAGGTGGGTAGAGAGAAATTTTTCACGTATAAATATTTAGATGAAGGTTTAGAGATAGGCAGTGTATACGGTCGAGGCAAAGACAGAGACCTTTACATTCCTGGGCTAGCTTTTTCAACAGTTGGGCCTCAGTCTCACACCTCAAAAGTGTGGTCCCAGGGATGATGATTGTGAGTTTGGTATATATGTGTAAATATAGTACATACACCAGGGGAGGAAATAAAACAAGCCTTTAAGATGTGTATGTAGCAAAAACTCTGCCTCCAAGTTTCAAGGAAAACTGTTTCCATGATGAAGTCACGGAGATAAACCTGAAGAAACGAGTTTTTCAGAGCAGCTCAGGCTGGACCGGAAGAAGGGTAGTTCAGTAAGAAAGGACAGTGAGAGCAAGGCCAGGGCTTGACTAGAAAGGAAAAAATTGGAGAGTATCCTGAAGGAGAAATAAATGCTGCTTACAAAACAGCATCAGATTTCCAGTCTGACCAAGATGAAGATGTACTTTTCCATATTCCACCCACTAAGTACAGCTTAAAACCCCAGGCATTATATATAAAATAAGCATACAACTATTCTGAAAGGTAGAGAGAAGAAGGGAGACTAGCTAGAGACCTTGAGACCTGAGGAATGACATGGTCATAAGTTCCCTATGTTTTATTTATGCCTTATAGATCCTTGATTGGGTGCTGGAGAAGCCAGCAATCTAGAAAAGCCAATGGGTGAAAAAAGAAGAAGACTAAAGACCCTGTTCTTTCTAGCCAAAGGACAAAAAACAGGGATAGCCTAACAAAACAGAAAACTTAGAAAATACCTGCTCCACTCCTGCCAAATGCCACAGAAAAAAACTGTGGCCCAAATCCCACCCTGGTCAGGAAAGGCCTAGTGTAGAGCCTAGACGTCCACTCTTGTCAGGTTATAACAAGGTTCCCTTTCTCAGCCACCATGTGATGGCAGAGAAGACCAAGTGTGGACCTGGGGCTTGCATCCCTGATCAGTATTAAGGAGTCTCTCCCAAAGATTTCAATGGAAACTACATGGGAGCAGTAGCAAGGTGACCACCCCACCACCACCCAGGGTGGTATCACCATAGGCTTAGTGGAGAGCCTGAACTTCTATCCCTGAAACAACAAAACTCCTCTCCCACTGAAGTTTTATTAGAAATTTAGTAGAAAATGTGGACTTCCACTTTTACCCGTCAGTAATAAGTAGCAGCATTCTCTTCCCCCCCCCCAGAAAGCCAGCTAAAACAGAATTAATTAAGTTCCAGAATTCATAAATGTCACAATACTACACAAAGTCACTCATCACATCAAGAACCAGGACAATATCAACTTGAATGGGAACAGACAATCAACAAACACAAACACCAAAATGACACAAATGTTATAAATATAACTGTTCAGCAGCTATAATAAAAATGCTTGAATAAGAAGTTACAAACATGCTTGAAATAAATGAAAAAATAGTCTAAGCAGAGAAATAGAAAAATCTTAGCAAAGAAATAGAAGATATAAAAAGAACCGAATGAAAAATTTAGAACCGAAAAATACAATAATCAACATAAAAACTCAGTGGGTGGGCTCAACAAAAAAATGGAAGGGATAAAGAAAAGAATGGGTGAACCTGAAGCTATAACAATGCAAATTACCTAATCTGAATAACAAAAAATATAGACTGAAAAAAAAAATGAACAGAATCTCATGGACCTGTAGGAGTATGACAAAAGACCAAATATCTGTTGTTAAAGTCCCAGAGGTAGAGGATAGAAGGAAAGGCCAAAAGAGAAACAACAGCTGAAAAAAATCTGGGAAAAAATAATAGTGGAAAAAGATAAACTTGTAGATTCAAGAACCTTCAACATCACCCTCTCAGCAACTGATAGAACTACTAGACAGAAAATCAGCAAGGAGATAGAACTCAACAACACCATTCAACCAACAGGATATAATTGACTAGACCACTCCACCCAACCAAAGTAGAATACAAATTCTTTTCAAGTGCCCACGGAATATATACCCAGATAAACTGTATCCTGGGTCATAAAAAACGTTAACAATTTTTAAAATTATTATTTTATATTAGAGTATAGTTGATTTACAATGTAGTGTTAGTTTCAGGTGTACAGCAAAGTGATTCAGTTATAGAGATACATATATTTATTCTTTTTCCAGATTCTTTTCCCAAACAGGTTATTACAGAATTTGGAGTTCCCTGTGCCATATAGTAGGTCCTTGTTGATTATCTATTTTATATATAGTAGTGTGTGTATGCTGATCCCAAATTTCAAATAACTGAAATCATGCAGAATGTGTTCTCTGACCATAATGGAATCAAATTAGAAATCAATAGCAGAAAGACAACAGGAAAATCTCCAAAGCCTTGGAAATTAAACAACATACTTCTAAATAATTTATAATTCAAAGAAGAAGTCTCAAGTGTATCAAAAATACATTGAAGTGAATGAAAATGTAACATATCAGAATTTGTGAGACATAGCTAAAACCATGTTGAGAGCGAAACTTGAAACACTACTTACATCTGAAAAGAGGAAAAGTCTCAAATTAATAATATAAGCTCCCAATTCAAGAAAGTAGAAAAATGATGACAACATTAACCCAAAAGAGATGAAGAAAGGAAAAAAATAATTATGATAACAGAACTCAGTGAAACTGAAAAGAGTAAAACAATAGAGAAAATTAATGAAACGGAAACCTGATTCTCTGGAAAAGTCAATAAAACTGGCAAACCTCCCTCAAGACTAACAACAAAAAAGAGAATATGCAAATTACCAATATCAGGAATGAAACAGGGTATGTCACTACAGATCAAGCAGATATCAAAAGGGTAATAAAAGGGAATACTATAAACAACCCTACACACATAAATCAGAGAACTTTGATGAAAAAGACCACTTTCTCAAAATACAAAAACTACCACAACTCACCTGACATAAAATAGATAATTTGAATATCTCTATGAATATTAAAGAAATTATGTTTGTAATTTTTTAACTTAGACATTAAAACCCTAGCAAAACACTAACAAATAGAATCCAGTAATATTAAAAAAGAATTATACACCATGACAAAATAAGGTTTATTCCAGGGATGCAAGTCTGGTTCAATATTTGAATCAATCAATGTAATTCACTATATTAATAAGCTAAAGAAGAAAAAGATTATATTAATTAATACAGAAAAAACATTTGGCAAAATTAAACATCCATTCATGTTCAACACACTAAGAGTAAAAATGTTCAACAAACTAGGAGTAAAAAGAGAATACCTCAATTAGATAAAGAATAGTTACACAAAACCTATATGTAACGTGATAATGAAAAAAGATGGACTAAGGCAAGAATATCTTCTCTCACCATTGCTAGTCAATGTATTACTGGAAACTCTTGCTATGAAAACATGGCAGAAAATGAAACAAAAGTCATACAATTCAAAAAGGATGAAATAAAACTGTCCATATTTTCAGATGTCATTTGCTTACTTAGAAAATCCTGAGGAGGGGCTTCTTTGGTGGTGCAGTGGCTAAGAACCCGCCTGCCAATGCAGGGGACATGGGTTTGAGCCCGGGTCTGGGAAGATCCCCCATGCCATGGAGCAACTAAGCCCATGTGCCACAACTACTGAGCCTGCGCTCTAGAGCCTGTGAGTCACAACCACTGAAGCTCACATACCTAGAGCCTGTGCTCCACAACAAGAAAAGTCACCACAATGAGAAGCCCGTGCACCACAACGAAGAGTAGCCCCTGCTTTTCACAGTTAGAGAAAGCCTACACACAGCAATGAAGACCCAATGCAGCCAAAAATAAATAAATAAATAAATAATAAAATTAATTTAAAAAAAGAAAATCCTAAGGAATCTACAGAAACCTCCAAAAATTAATAAATGAATTCAGCAACTTTGTAGGATAAAAGAGAAACACAAAATCAATAGTATTTCTACATACTAACAACTAATACATAGAAACCAAAATTTAAAACATAATATAATTTTGAGTGAAGACTGCCACCATGTCCTGCCTACAGTCTGCTGCATACAGTGTGGTGTCATTCCAGGACCTTGCTTCACACGTGGACTTGGTCTGGAGTTAGTGGGATCTGTGCTTGTTGATCTCACATGATCTCAGAGAGGAGAAGGCTTGTGTTTTATCCATCTTTGTATCTCCAGTGCCTAGAAGAATGCCCAGTACATAATAGGTATTATTTCTTAAAATGACCTGAGGTCAGAAGAGAGAAAGTTGTTTTACATTAATATTTGAATTATGAGGTTTTACAATGCCTGAGAGTCACCAGGGCCAATTGCCGGCATATCCAGAGTTAAGGCGGGACCAAGAGCAGTGCCAACAGCAGTATACTTTGTGAACCCACACAACAAGACATAAGGCATACAACAGAGCACATTCACAGGTGAACAGCACCAAAGGAGGAAAACTCAATGGCTTCTCTCCCAGTGGGAGTGCTCCAATCCAGCCTACCTTCCATTGAAGATCAGAATCACAGCTAAGAAAGAGATCTGGGTGCTTTTCTCCAACAACTAGGCAGCAGACCCTGCCTCTGACAGGGGAGTGAAAACTACAGAGCAAAGAGGAGGCCCTGCTCAATAGCTAGGGTAGGTTCTGAACACAGTACCAATCAAACCCACTATCAAGGGGATAATGGCACAAGCCTCTGGACCAATCTCAAACACCAGGAGGCAGACACCAGAAGCAAGAGGAACTGCAATCCTACAGCCTGTGGAAAGGAGACCACAAACATAGTAAGTCAGACAAAATGATATGACAAAGAAATATGTTAAAGAGGAAGGAACAAGGTAAAAACACACAAGACAAACTAAATGAAGAGGAAATAGGCAATCTAAGTGTAGAAGAATTCAGAGTAATGATAGTAAAGATGATCCAAGATCTTGGAAACAGAATGGAGACATGGATCAAGAAGATACAAGAAACGTGTACTAAAAACCTATACGAACTGAAGAACAAACAGAGATGAAAAAGACAATAACCGAAATGAAAAATACACTAAAAGGAATCAATAGCAGAATGACTGAAGCAGAACAGATAAGTGACCTGGAAGACAGAATGGTGGAAATCTCTGCTGCAGATCAGAATAATGAAAACAGAATGAAAAGAAATGAGGACAGTCTCAGAGACTTCTGGGATAACATAAAATGCACCAACATAGGAATAACAGAGGTCCCAGAAGAAGAAGAAAAAGAGGAAGAGCCTGAGAAAATATTCGAAGGGATCATAGTTGAAAACTTCCCTAACATGGGAAAGGAAATAGCCAAGCCCAGGAAGCACAGAGAGTCCCATACAGGGGAAACCCAAGAAGGAAGAAGACAAGATGCATATTAATCAAAGTAACAAAAATTAAAGACAAAGAAAAAATATTGAAAACAACAAGGGAAAAGCAACAAATAACATACAAGGGAATCCCTGTAAGGTTATCAGCTAATTTTTCAGCAGAATTTCTGCAGGTCAGAAGGGGGTGGCATGATATATTGAAAGTGATGAAAGGGGAAAAACTGCAACCAAGAATACTCTACCCAGCAAGGCTCTCGTTAAGATTCAATGGAGAAATCAAAAGTTTTACAGATAAGCAAAAACTAAGAGAATTCAGCACCACCAAACCAGCTTTACAACAATTGCTAAAGGAATTTCTCAAAGCAAGAAACACAAGAGAAGAGAAAAAAAGGATTGGGAGAAAAAGACCTGCAAAAACACTCCCAAAACAGTTATGAAAATGTCAATAGGAACACAAATATTGATAATTACCTAAAATGTAAATGGATTAAATGCTACAACAGAGAGAGACTGGCTGAATGGATACAAAAACAAGACCCAAATATATGCTGTCTACAAGAGATCCACTACAAACCTACAGACACATACAGACTGAAAGTGAGGGGATGGAAAAAGGTATTTCATGCAAATGGAAATCAAAAGCTGGAATAGCAATACTCATATAAGACAAAATAGATTTTAAAATAAAGACTTACAAGAGACAAAGAAGGACACGGCATAATGATCAAGGGATCTATCCAAGAAGACATAACAATTGTAAATATTTATGCACCCAACATAAGAGCTCCTCAATACATAAGGCAAATGCTAACAGCCATAAAAGGGGAAATCAACAGTTATGCAATCAGAGTAGGAGACTATAGCACCCCAGCTTCACCAATGGGCAGATCACCCAGAGATAAAATTAATAAGGAAACAAGCCTTAAATGAAACTTTAGATGAGATCGAATTAAATGATATTTATAGGACATTCCATCCAAGAGCTTCAGAATACATTATCTTCTCACATGCATGCAGAACATTCCCCAGGATAGATCACATCTTGGGTCACGAATCAAGCCTTGGGAAATATAAAAAAACTGAAAATCATATCAAGCATCTTTTCAGATGTCAACACTATGAGATTAGAAATCAAATACAGGAAAGAAAAAACTAAAAAGACACAAACACATGGAGGCTAAACAACATGCTACTAAATAACCAATGGATCACTGAAAAACTCAAAAGGGAAATTAAAAAATACCTAGAGACAAATGAAAATGCGAACACGATGACCAAAAACGTACGGGATGCAGCACAAGCACTTCTAAGAGGGAAGTTTATAGCAATACAGTCTCACCTCAAGAAACAAGAAAAATCTCAAATAAACAAGCTATCCTTATGCCTAAAACAACTAGAGAAAGAAGAACAAACAAAACCCAAACTTAGTAGTAAGAAAGAAATCATAAACATCAGAACAGAAATAAATGAAATAGAAACAAAGAAAACAATAACAAAGATCAATGAAACTAAAAGCTAGTTCTTTGAGAAGATAAAAAAAAATGATAAACCTTTAGCCAGACCCTTCAAGAGAAAAAGGAGAGCATTCAAATAAATAAAATTAGAAATAAAAAGGAGAAGTTACAATGGACACCACAGAAAAACAAAGTATCATAAGGCATTACTACAGGCAGATATACGCCAATAAAAAGGACAACTACAAGAAATGGACAAATTCTTAGAAAGGTATAACCTTCCAAGACTGAACCAGGAAGAAATATACAGAAAAATGAACAAAGCAATCACAAGTAATGACATTGAAACTGTGATTAAAAATATTCCAACAAACAAAAGTCCAGGACCAGATGGCTTCACAGGTGAATTCTATCAAATATTTGCAGAAAAGCTAACTCGTATCCTTTTCAAACTCTTTCAAAAATTTGCAGAGGAAGGAGCACTCCCAAGGTCATTCTAAAATGCCACCATCACCCTGATACCAAAAGGAGACAAAGATATCACAAAAAAAGAGAAAATTACAGGCCAATATCACTGATGAACATAAATGCAAAAATCCTCAACAAAATACTAGCAAACAGAATCCAACAGCACATTAAAAGGATCATACACCACGATCAAGTGGGGTTTCTCCTAAGAATGCAAGAGTTTTTCAATGTACGCAAATCAAACAATGTGATACACTATATTAACGAATTGAAGGATAAAAACCATATGACCATTTCAGTAGATGGAGAAAAATCTTCTGACACAATTCAGTGCCCATTTATGATAAAAACTCTCCAGAAAGTGGGCTAAGAGGGAATCGACCTCAACATAATAAAGACCATATTGGACAATCCCACAGCAAACTTCATCTTCCATGGTGAAAAACTGAAAGCATTTCCTCTAAGATCAGGAGAAAGACAACGATGCCCACACTTGCCAAAATTACTGAACATAGTTTTGGAATTCCTAGCCACAGCAATCAAAGAAGAAAAATAAATAAAGGGAATACATATTGGAAATGAAGTAAAACTGTCACTGACTGCAGAGGACATGACACTATACATAGAAAATCCTAAAGATGCTACTAGAAAACTACTCGAGCTCATCAATGAATCTGGTTAAGTTGTAGGATACAAAAATTAATACACAGAAATCTCTTGCATTCCTATACAGTAACAATGAAAGATCAGAAAGAGAATTTAAGGAAACAATCCCATTTACCATTGCATCAAACATAATAAAATACCTAGGAATAAGCCTACCTATGGAGCCAAAATATCTGTACTCAGAAAATTATGTTACTGGTGATAAAATCAAAGATGTCACAAATAGATGGAGAGATATACCATGTTCTTGGATTGGAAGAATCAATATTGTGAAAATGACTATACTACCCAATGCAATCTGCAGATTCAATGCAATTCCTATCAAATTGCCAATGGCATTTTTCACAGAATTAGAACAAAAAAATTTTACACTCTGTATAGAAACATAAAAGACCCCAAAGAGCCAAAACAGTCTTGAGAAAGATAAAAGCTGGAGGAATCAGGCTCCCTGACTTCAAATTATACTACAAGCTACAGTAATCAAGACACTATGGTGCTGGCACAAAAACAGAAATATGGTTCAATAGAACAGGATAGAAAACCCAGAGAGAAACCACACACCGCTGGTCACCTAATCTATGACAAAGAGGCAAGAATATAGAATGAAGAAAAGACAGTCTCTTCAAAAATGGTGCTGGAAAACTGGACAGCTATATGTAAAAGAATGAAATTAGAACACCCCCTAAAATCATACATAAAAATAAACTCAAAATAGGTTAAAGACCTAAATGTAAGTCTGGACACTATAAAACTCTTAGAGGAGAACATAGGCAGAACACTCTTTGATATTAATCACAGCAAGATCTTTTTGATCCACTTCCTAGGGTAATGAAATTAAAACAAAAACAAACAAATGGGATCTAATTAAACTTAAAAGCTTTGCACAGCAAAGATAACCATAAACAAAACAAAAAGACAACCCTCAGAATGGGAGAAAATATTTTCAAGTGAAGCAACAGAAAAGGGATTTCTCTCCAAAATATACAAACAATTTTGTATAACTCATGGAGCTCAATATCAAAAAAAAACAACCCAATCCAAAAATGGGCAGAAGATCTAAATAGACATTTCTCCAAAGAGGACATAAAGATGGGCTACAAACACCTGAAAGAATGCTCAACATCACTAATTATTAGAGAAATGCAAATCAAAACTACAATGAGATATCACCTCACAGCAGTCAGAATGGCCATGATCAAATAATCTACAAATAACAAATGATGGAGAGGGTGTGGAGACAATGAAACCTTCCTACCCTGTTGGTGGGATTGTAAATTGGTACAGCAACTATGGAGAACAGTATGGACGTTCCTTAAAAAACTAAAAATAGAGCTACCATATGACCCAGCAATGCCATTCCTAAGCATATATCTTGAAAAAAACATAATTTGAAAGGATGTATGAAACCCGATGTTCATTGCAGCACTAATTACAATAGCTAGGACATGGAAGCAACCTAAATGTCTGTGGACAGAGGAATGGATAAAGAAGATGTGTTACATATATACAATGGAATCTTATTCAGCCACAAAAAGGAACACAACAGTGCCATTTGCACAGACGTGGATGGACCTAGAGATTGTCACAGAGTGAAGTAAATCAGAAAGAGAAAAACAAATACCATATAATATCATTTAAATGTGGAATCTAGAAAAATGGTACAGATGAACTTATTGAAAAAACAGAAATAGAGTCACAGATGTAGAGAACAAACTTATGGTCACCAAGGGGGGAATGGGTGGTAGGATGAACTGGGATATTGGAATTGACATATGTACACTACTATGTATATAATAGATAACTAATGAGAACCTACTGTATAACACAGTGAACCCTACACAATGTTCTGTGGTGACCTAAATGGGAAGAAAATCTAAATAGGAGTGGCTATATGTATATGTATGACTGCTTCATTCTGCTGTATAGCATAAACTAACACAACATCATAAAGCAACTATACTCCAATAAAAATTAATTTTCAGAAACATAATTTAAATCGCTCAAAAAAAAGAAATATGTAAATATAAGACTAACCAAACACATGTAAAACAATGAGGAAAGAAATCAAAGAAGATCTAAATAAATGGAGAAATATACCATGATCATGTATTGGAAGACTCAACACAGTAAATATATCAATTATTTCCAAAATGATACAGAGGTTTACTGCAACCCTTATCAAAATCTCAGGAAGAGTTTTTTTTTAATACATCTCTAGTGGAGTATAATTGCTTTACAATGGTGTGTTAGTTTCTGCTTTATAACAAAATGAATCACCTATACATATATATATATCCCCATATATCTTCCTTCTTGTGTCTCTCTCCCTCACACCCTCCCTATCCCACCCCTCTACGTGGTCACAAAGCACCCAGCTGATCTCCCTGTGCTATGCTGCTTCTTCCCATTAGCTATCTATTTTACATTTGGTAGTGTATATATGTCCATGCCACTCTCTCACTTTGTCCCAGCTTACCCTTCTCCTTCCCTGTCTCCTCAAGTCCATTCTCTAGTAGGTCTGCATCTCTAATCCCTTCCTGACCCTGGTTATTCATGACTTATTTTTGTTTTATTTTTTTAGATTCCATTTACATGTGTAACATACAGTATCTGTTTTTATCTTTCTGACTTAATTCACTCTGTATGACAGACTCTACTTCCATCCACCTCACTAGAGATAAATCAATTTTGTTCCTACTTATGGCTGAGTAATATTCCATTGTATATATGTGCCACGTCTTTTTTCTCGATTCATCTGTCGATGGACACTTAGGTTGCATTCATGTCCTGCCTATTGTAAATAGAGCTGCAATGAATATTGTGGTACATGACTCTTTTGGAATTATGGTTTTCTCAGGGTATATGCCCAGTAGTGGGATTGCTGGGCCATATGGCAGTTCTATTTTTAGTTTTTTAAGGAACATCCATACTGGTCTCCATAGTGACTGTATCAATTTACATTCCCACCAGCAGTGCAAGAGGGTTCCCATTTCTTCACACCATTTCCAGCATTTATTGTTTGTAGATTTTTTGATTATGGCCATTGTGACCAGTATGAGGTGACACCTCAATGTATCTTTGATTTGCATTTCTCTAATGATTAATGGTGCTGAGCATTCTTTCATATGTTTCTTGGCAATCTGTATATCTTCTTTGGAGAAATGTCTGTTTAGGTCTTCTGCCCATTTTTTGATTGGCTTTTTTTTTATATTGAGCTGCATTTGCTGCTTATAAATTTTAGAGATTAATCCGTTGTCAGTTGCTTCATTTGCAAGTATTTTCTCCCATTCTGAGGGTGACTTTTTGTCTTGTTTATGGTCTCCTTTGCTGTGCAAAAGCTTTTAAGTTTCATTAGGTCCCATTTGTTTATTTTTGTTTTTATTTCCATTTCTCTAGGAGGTGGGTCAAAAAGGATCTTGCTGTGATTTATGTCATAGAGGGTTCTGCCTATGTTTTCCTCTAAGAGTTTGATAGTGTCTGGCCTTACATTTACGTCTTTAATCCATTTGGAGTTTACTTTTCTGTATGGTGATAGTGAGTGTTCTAATTTCATTCTTTTATAGGTAGTTGTGCAGTTTTCCCAGCACCAATTATTGAAGAGCCTGTCTTTTCTCCATTGTATATTCTTGCCTCCTCTACCAAAGATAAGGTGACCATATGTGCGTGGGCTTAACTATTGGCTTTCTATCCTGATCCATTGATCTATATTTCTGTTTTTGTGCCAGTACCATACTGTCTTGATTACTGTAGCTTTGTAATATAGTCTGAAGTCAGGGAGCCTGATTCTTCTAGTTCTGTTTTTTTTCCCCAAGATTGCTTTGGCTCTTTGGGGTATTTTGTGTTTCCATACAAATTGTGAAATTTTTTGCTCTACTTCTGTGAAAAGTACCAGTGGTAGTTTGATAGGGATTGCATTGAATCTGTAGATTGTTTTGGGTAGTAGAGACATTTTCACAATGTTGATGCTTCCAATCCAAGAACATGGCATATCCCTCCATCTATTTGTATCATCTTTATTTTCTTTCATCAGTGTATTTTAATTTTCTGCAAACAGGTCTTTTGTCTCCTTAGTTAGGTTTATTCCTAGATATTTTATTCTTTATGTTGCAATGGTAAATGGGAGTGTTTTCTAATTTCACATGCAGATTTTTCATCATTAGTGTATAGGAATGCTAGAGATTTCTGTGCATTAATTTTGTACTCAGCTACATTACCAAATTCATTGATTAGCTCCCGTAGTTTTCTGGTATCATCTTTAGCATTCTCTATGTATAGTATCATGCCACCTGCAAAGAGTGAGAGCTTTACTTTTTGTTTTCTGAGTTCGATTCCTTTATTTCTTTTTCTTCTCTGATTCCTGTGGCTAAACCTTTCAAAACTATGTTGAATAAGAGTGGTGAGAGTGGGCAACCTTGTCTTGTTCCTGATCTTAGTGGAAATGCTTTCAGTTTTTCACCATTGAGGACGATGTTGGCTGTAGGTTAGTCATATATGGCCTTTATTATGTTGAGGAAAGTTCCCTCTATGCCTACTTACTTGAGGGTTTTTATCATAAGTGGGTGTTGAATTTTTTTGAAAGCTTTCTCTGCATCTATTTAGATGATCATATGGTTTTTCTCCTTCAATTTGTTAATATGGTGTATCACATTGATTGATTTGCATATATTTAACAATACTTGCATTCCTGGAATAAACCCCACTTGATCATGGTGTGTGATCCTTCAAATGTGCTGCTGGATTTTGTTTGCTATATTTTGCTGACGATTTTGGCATCTAAGTTCATCAGTGATATTGGCCTGTAGTGGTTTTTCCTTGTGACCTCTTTGTCTGGTTTTGGTATCAGGGTGATGCTGCCCTTGAAGAATGAGTTTGGGAGTGTTCCTCCCTCTGCTATATTTTGGAAGAGTTTGAGAAGGATAGGTGTTAGCTCTTCTCTAAATGTTTGGTAGAATTCACCCATGAAGCCATCTGATCCTGGTCTTTTGTTTGTTGGAAGATTTTTAATCACAGTTTCAATTTCAGTGCTTGTGATTGGTCTGTTTATATATTCTATTTCTTCCTGGTTCAGTCTTGGAACGTTGTGCCTTTCTAAGAATTTGTCCATTTCTTCCAGGTTGTCCATTTTATTGGCATAGAGTTGCTTGTTGTAATCTCTCATGATCCTTTGTATTTCTGCAGCGTCAGTTGTTACTTCTCCTTTTTCGTTTCTAATTCTATTGATTTGTGTCTTTTCCCTTTTTTAATTGATGAGTCTGGCTACTGGTGTATCAATTTTGTTTATCTTCTCAAAGAACCAGCTTTTAGTTTTACTGATGTTTGCTATTGCTTCCCTCATTTCTTTTTCATTCATTTCTGATCTGATCTTTATGATTTCTTTCCTTCTGCTAACTTTGGGGGTTTTTTCTTCTTTCTCTAATTGCTTTAGGTGTAAGGTTCGATTTCTTGTTTGAGATATTTCTTGTTTCTTAAGGTAGGATTGTATTGCTATCATCTTCCCTCTTTGAACTGCTTTTGCTGCATCCCATAGGTTTTGGGTCGTCATGTTTTCGTTGTCATTTTTTGTAGGTATTTGATTTCCTCTTTGATTTCCTCAGTGATCTCTTGCTTATTAAGTAGTGTATTGTTTAGCCTCATGTGTTTGCATTCTTTACAGATTTTTTCCTCTAGTTGTGGTCAGAAAAGACACTTGATACAATTTCAATTTTCTTAAATTTGCCAAGGCTTGATTTGTAACCCAAGATATGATCTATCCTGGAAAATGTTCTATGAGCACTTGAGAAGAAAGTGTATTCTGTTGTTTTTGGATGGAATGTCCTATAAATATCAATTGAGTCCATCTTGTTTAATGTATCATTTAAAGCTTGTGTTTCCTTATATATTTTCATTTTGGATGATCTGTCCATTGTGGTGAATGGGGTGTTTAAGTCCCCTACTATTATTGTGTTACTGTCAATTCCCCTTTTATGGCTGTTCGTATTTGCCTTATGTATTGAGGTGTTCCTATGTTGGGTGCATAAATATTTACAATTGTTACATCTTCTTGGATTGATCCCTTGATCATTATGTAATGTCCTTCTCTGTCTCTTGTAATAGTCTTTGTTTTAAAGTCTATTTTGTCTGATATGAGAATTGCTACTCCAGCTTTCTTTTGATTTCCATTTGCATACAATATCTTTTTCCATCCCCTCACTTTCAGTCTGTATGTGCCCCTATTTCTGAAGTGGGTCTCTTTTAGACAGCACATATACAGGTCATGTGTTGTGTCCATTCAGCTATTCGATGTCTTTTGGTTGGAGCATTTAATCCATTTACATTTGAGGTAGTTATCGATATGTATGTTCCTATTCCCATTTTCTTAATTGTTTAGGGTTTGTTATTGTAGGTCTTTTCCTTCTCTTGTGTTTCCTGCTGAGAGAAGTTCCTTTAGCATTTGTTGTAAAGCTGGTTTGGTGGTGCTGAGTTCTCTTAGCTTTTACTTGTCTGTAAAAGTTTTAATTTCTCCATCAAATCTGAATAAGATATTTGCTGTGTAGAGTAATCTTGGTTGTAGTTTTTTCCCTTTCATAACTTTAAATATGTCCTGGCACTCCCTTCTGGCTTGCAGAGTTTCTGCTGAAAGATCAGCTGTTAACCATATGGAGATTCCCTTGTATGTTATTTGTTGTTTTTCCCTTGCTGCTTTTAATATTTTTTATTTGTATTTAATTTTTGATACTTTGATTAATATGTATCTTGGTGTGTTTCTCCTTGGATTTATCCTGCATAGGACTCTCTGCGCTTCCTGGACTTAATTAGCTATTTCCTTTCACATATTAGGGAAGTTTTCAACTATAATCTCTTCAAATATTTTCTCAGTCCCTTTCTTTTTCTCTTCTTCTTCTGGGACCCCTATAACTCGAATGTTGGTGCATTTAATGTTGTCCCAGAGGTCTCTAAGTCTGTCCTGAATTCTTTTCATTCTTTATTCTGCTCTGCAGTCGTTATTTCCACTATTTGATCTTCCAGGTCACTTATCCATTCTTCTGCCTCTGTTATTCTGCTATTGATTTGTTCTAGAGAGTTTTTAATTTCATTTATTGTGTTATTCATCATTGTTTCTTTGCTCTTTAGTTCTTCTATGTCCTTGTTAAACGTTTCTTGTATTTTCTCCATTTTATTTCCAAGATTTTGGATCATCCTTTCTATCATTATTCTGAATTCTTTTTCAGGTAGACTGCCTATTTCCTCTTCATTTGTTAGGTCTGGTGGGTTTTTACCTTGCTCCTTCATCTGCTTTGTGTTTATCTGTCTTCTCATTTTGCTTAACTGACTCTTTTTGGACTCTCCTTTGCACAGGCTGTGGGTTCATAGTTCCTATTTTTTTGGTGTCTGCCCCCAGTAGCTAAGGTTTGTTCAGTGGGTTGTGTAGGCTTCCTGGTGGAGGGGACTAGTGCCTGTGTTCTTGTGGATGAGGGTGGATCTTGTCTTTCTGTTGGGCCAGTCTGCATCTGGTGGTGTGTTTTGGGGTGTCTGTGACCTTATTATGATTTTAGGCAACCTCTCTGCTAATTGGTGGTGTTGTGTTCTTGTCTTGCTAGTTGTTGTCATAGGTTGTCCAGCACTGTAGCTTGCTGATCATTGAGTGGAGCTGTGTCTTGGCATTGAGATGGAGATCTCTGTGTGATTTTCACCATTTGATATTATGTGGAACTGGGAGGTCTCTGGCGGACCAATGTCCTGAACTTGGTTCTCCCACCTAAGAGGCACAGCCTTGATGCCCAGCCAGAGCACCAAGACCCTGTCATTCACATGGCTCAGAATAAAAGGGAGAGAAAAGGAAAGAAAGAAAGAAAAATTAAATAAATAAAATAGTTATTAAAATTAAAAATACTTTTTAAAAGGAAAAAAAATTAAGTAATTAAAAAAACAAAGAAAGAAAGAAGAGGGTAACCAAATCAAAGCACAAATCCACCAATGATAATGAATGCTGAAAACTATTCTAAACAAACAAACAAACAAAAAACGGGCAGACAGAACCCCAGGACAAATGATGAAAGCAATGTTATATAGGCAAAATCACACACAGAAGCATACATATAGACACTCACAAAAAGAGAAAAAGGGTAAAAAATATACATATATATCATTGCTCCCAAAGTCCACTGCCTCAATTTTGGGATTATTTGTTGTCTATTCAGGTAATCAACAGATGCAGTGTACATCAAGTTGATTGTGGAGATTTAATCCACTGCTCCTGAGGCTGCTGGGAGAGATTTCTGTTTCTCTCCTTTGTTCGCACAGGTCCTGGGGTTCAGCTTTGGATTTGGCCCCGTTTCTGTGTGTAGGTCACCTGAGAGCTTCTGTTACTGTTCAGACAGGACAGGGTTAAAGGAGCAGCTGATTCGGGAGCTCTGGCTCATTCAAGACAGGGGGAGGGAGGGGTACAGAAAGTGGGGCAAGCCTGACGTTGCAACAGCCTGAGGCGCGCCATATGTTCTCCTGGGGTAGTTGTCCCTAGATCACAGAACCCTGGCCGAAGAGTGTTTATAGATATCAGCAAAGTTATTTTAAAATTATATGGAAGGCAAAGGAACTAGAGGAGCTAAATCAATTTCAGAAAGAATCCAAGGGGAGGAATAACTCTACCTAATTTTAAAACTTATTATATGGCTACAACAGTCAATACCATGAGCTTTGGTAGAGGGATAGACCCATAGATAAATGGAACAGAAAAGAAAACTCAGAAATCGATCAACACAAGTATGGCCAATTGAATTTTACACAGGTACGAAAGTAATTCAGTGGAAGAAGAGTCTGTACAAATGGTTGTGGAATGATTGAATATCAATAGGCAAGTAAAATTAATCTTGACTTGAACCTCACACCTCATATAAAAAATGAAATCAAAATGGATCATGTAAAATGTAAAGCTCTAAAACTAATAGGAGAAAACACAGGAGAAAATCTTTAGGACATACAGCTTGGTGAAGAGTTCTTGGACTTGAAATGAAAAGCACAATCCATACAAGAGAAAAATCAATACATTGGACTTTAAAATTTTTTAAACTTTTGGTCTGGGAAAGATTTCATGAAGATGATGAAAAGCCAAACCACAGATTAGGGGGAAATATTTGCAGGCCATATTTCTGACAAAGGACCCATATATAGAATATATTAAGGAATTTTTTCAGAAGTCAAATACTAAAAGAATAAACAACCCAATTTTTAAAATGGGCCAAGGACATGAAGAGACATTTCACCAAAGAGGATACATGGATGGCAAATAAACACAAGAAAGAATGTTCAATAATAGCAGCCATTAGGGAAATGTAAATTAAGACCATGATGATACATCACTATACATCTATCAGAAAGGCTAAACTAAGAAATAGTGATGACACCAACTGGTGGAAAGGATGTAGAGAAGCTGGATCATGTATACAGTGCTGATGGGAATATAAAATATTACACTCTGGAAAATTTTAGTAGTTTCTTTTAAAACTAAATGTGTAACTATCATACAATCTAGCAATCGCTCTCTTGGTGATTTATCCCAGAGAAATGAAAAATTATGTCCAGAGAAAAACCTGTAGCAGTTTTATTCATAATCATAGCACCTTTCTTCATAATAGCTAAAAACTGGAAACAACCAAAATATCCCTTAATAAGTAAATGGTTAAGTAAATTGTATTACACCCATACCTTGGAATACTATTCAACAATAAAAAGGAACAAGCTATGGATACATGCAACAACTCAGATGTATTTCAAGGGTACTGTGCTAAGTGAAAAGAGAATCTCAAAAGATTACATACTATATGATTCCATTTCTACAATATTCTTGAAATGACAAAATTATAGAGATGAAGAACAGATTAGTGGTTGTCAGGGTTCAGGGTTAGCAGGGAGGCTGAGTATCTGACTAGAAGGGTAACATAAGGGAGCTCTTTGTGGTGATGAGAAAGTTCTCTATGTTGATTGTAGTGGTGGTCACAGGAATCTACATGTGATAAAATTATATAGAACTATACACACACATTGTACCAATGTCAATTTCTTGGTTTTGATGTTGTACTATAGTTATGAAAGAAGTAACCATTAGGGGAAACTGGGTGAAAGGGTACACAGTGCCTCTCTGTACTATATTTGCAATTTCCTGTGAATCTATAATTAATTTAAAATTTAAAGATATTTTTTAAAAACGGTATCAAGGTAACCAAGAAACCTGAGATTATTAAACACTACACTATTTCCTGGCCACACCAGGAAATCTTAGATATGTCATTATCTTAAAGTTAATGAAGGGCTATCGTGTAAAAGGAGCATACTTATTCTTTGATGTCTAAAGGATTGAACCAGGACCAATAGCTAGAAGTTTGAGTGACAGATTTCAACACAGAAAAAGAAAGAACTTTATAACCTTCAGAACTCTTTTCAGGGGGGTTGAAAGCTGAACAAAACTGCTTCTATCAGGAAGTGTTTACAAACTCTCTTTAGCTTTTTCACAGTGTTTCTCCATCTCCCTGTTACTGTTCCACTGGATTCGTTCACCTTCTCTCTCCTCTCTACTATGAACAGCCTCCAAAACAGCCCAACAACCTCCAATCTTTATCCCTATAATGTGTCATCTCTTCTCTACACTGCCACCAGAGTGATCTTACTGAAACACAAATCAGACCCATTTTCCTCCTCTACTTACAGCCTTTCAATAATTCTCTACTGCCTAAAAACTGAAGTTTGAACACCTTAAACACATGATCAAAGTCCTCAGTAACATGGCACCTGCCAACTTTTCTAGCCTCCATCTCACACTTCATCCTCCATGTACATTACCCTCCAGAATCATAGAACTTGAAGCTATTCCTCAGACATACCTTGTACTTGTCAGCAGCCACGCACTCTTTCTTCCTTTTCTCTCACCTGGAATGCTTTCCCATCTCAATCCCTACCCCTCTCCTTTTCTGAATCTCTTAAAAATCCTATTCATAGTGATTAACACTGAATTAATGATTTCTAATGCTGCCTAATTCGATCCTCCTCACCACTACCATATTCATTCCGAATTTTTAATTTAATTTAATTTATTTTTTATACAGCAGGTTCTTACTAGTTACCCATTTTATACACATTAGTGTATATATGTCAATCCCAGTCTCCCAATTCATCACACCACCACCCCCCAACCATTTTCCACCCCTGGTGTCCATACGTTTGTTTTCTGCATCTGTGTCTCAATTTCTGCCCTGCAAACAGGTTCATCTGTATGATTTTTCTAGGTTCCACACATATGCGTTAATATACGATATTTGTTTTTCTATTTCTGACTTACTTCACTCTGTATAACAGTTTCTAGATCCATCCACGTCTCTACAAATGACCCAATTTCCTTCCTTTTTATGGATGAGTAATATTCCATTGTATATATGTACCACATCTTCTTTATCCATTTATCTCACGATGGACATTTAGGCTGCTTCCATGTCCTGGCTATTGTAAATAGTGCTTCAGTGAACACTGGGGTGCATGTGTCTTTTTGAATTATGGTTTTCTCTGGGTATATGCCCAGTAGTGGGATTGCTGGGTCATAAGGTAGTTCTACTTTTAGTTTTTTAACGAACCTCCATACTGTTCTCCATAGTGGCTGTATCAATTTACATTCCCACCAAAATTTCAGGAGGGTCCCCTTTTCTCCACACCCTCTCCAGCATTTGTTGTTGTAGATTTTCTGATGATGCCCACTCTAACAGGTGTGAGGTGATACCTCATTGTACTTTTGATTTGCATTTCTCTAATAATGAGGGGTGTTGAGCAGATTTTCATGTGCTTCTTGGCCATCTGTATGTCTTCTTTAGAGAAATGTCTATTTAGGTCTTCTGCCCATTTTTGGATTGGATTGTTTGTTTTTTTTTAATATTGAGCTGCATGAGCTATTTATATATTTTGGAGATTAATCCCCTGTCCGTTGATTCATTTGCAAATATTTTCTCCCATTCTGAGGGATATCTTTCCGTCTTGTTTGTAGTTTCCTTTGTTGTGCAAAAACTTTTAAGTTTCATTAGGTCCCATTTGTTTATTTTTGTTTTTATTTCCATCATTCTACGAGGTGGATCAGAAAAGATCTTGCAGTGATTTATGTCAAAGAGTGTTCTTCCTATGTTTTCCACTAAGAGTTTTATAGTATCCGGTCTTACATTTAGGTCTCTAATCCATTTTGAGTTTATTTTTGTGTATAGTGTTAGGGAGTGTTCTAATTTCATTCTTTTACATGTAGCTGTCCAGTTCTCCCAACACCACTTATTGAAGAGATTGTCTTTTCTCCATTTTATACCCTTGCCTCCTTTGTCATAGATTAGTTGACCATAAGTGCGTGGGTTTACCTCTGGGCTTTCTATCCTGTTCCATTGATCTATACTTCTGTTTTGGTGCCAGTACCACATTGTCATGATTACTGTAGCTTTGTAGTATAGTCTGAAGTCTGGAAGCCTGATTCCTCCAGCTGTGGTTTTTTCCCTCAAGACCACTTTGGCTATTTGGGCTCTTTGTGTCTTCATACAAATTTTAAGATTTTTGTTCTAGTTCTGTAAAACTTGCCATTGGTAATTTGAAAGGGATTTCACTGAATCTGTAGATTGCTTTGGAAAGTATAGTCATTTTCACAGTATTGATTCTTCCAATCCAAGAGCATGGTATGTCTCTCCATCTCTTGGTATCATCTTTAATTTCTTTCATCAGTGTCTTATAGTTTTCTGCATAGAGACTTCTTGTCTCCCTAGGTAAGATTATTCCTAGGTATTTTATTCTTTATGTTTCAATGGTAAATGGGAGTGTTTCCTTAATTTCTCTTTCATATTTTTCATCATTAGTGTATAGGCATGCAAGAGATTTCTGTGCATTAATTTGTATCCTGCAACTTTACCAAATCCATTAATTAGCTCAAGTCATTTTTTGGTGGAATCTTTAGGATTCTCTATATATAGTATCATGTCATCTGCAAACAGTGACAGTTTTTCTTCTTCTTTTCAAATTTGTATTCCTTTTATTTCTTTTTCTCTGATTGCTGTGGCTAGGACTTATAAAACTATGTTGAATGATAATGGCAAGAGTGGACATCCTTGTCTAGTTCCTAATCTTAGAGGATATGCTTTCAGTTTTCCACCATTGAGTATGATGTTTCCTGAGGATTTGTCATATATGGCCTTTATTATGTTGTTGTAGGTTCCCGCTATGCCCACTTTCTGGAGAGTTTTTATCATAAATGAGTATTGAATTTTGTAGAAAGCTTTTTCTTCATCTATTAAGATGATCATATGGTTTTTGTTCTTCAATTTTTTAATATGGTGTATCACATTGATTTATTTGTGTATACTGAAGAATCCTTGCATCCCTGGGATAAATCCCACTTGATCATGGTGTATGATCCTTTTAAGGTGCTGTTAGATTAAAAAAAAATAGTATTTTTTGAGGATATTTGCATTTAAATTCATGAGTGATATTGGTCTGTATTTCTTTTTTTGTAGTATCTTTGTCTGGTTTTGGTAGCAGGGTGATGGTGTCCTCATAGAATGAGTTTGGGAGTGTTCGTCCCTCTGCTATATTTTGGAAGAGTTTGAGAAGGATAGGTGTTAGCTCTTCTCTAAATGTTTGATAGAATTCACCTGGAAGCCATCTGGCCCTTGCCTTTTGTTTGTGCAAAGATTTTTAATCACAGTTTCAGTTTTATTACTTGTATTAGTCTGTTCATATTTTCTATTTCTTCCTGGTTCAGTCTTGGAAGGTTATACCTTTCCAAGAATTTGTCCATTTCTTCCAGGTTGTCCATTTTATTGGCATAGAGTTGCTTGTCCTAGTCTCTTAGGATGCTTTGTATATCTGCAGTGTCTGTTGTAACTTCTTTTTCATTTCCAATTTTAATGATTTGAGTCCTCTCCCTCTTTTTCTTGATGTGTCTGGCTAATGGTTTATCAATTTTGTTTATCTTCTCAAAGAACCAGCTTTCAGTTTTATTGATCTTTGGTATTGTTTTGTTTCTATTTCATTTATTTCTGCTCTGATTTTTATGATTTCTTTTCTTCTGCTAACTTTGGGTTTTGTTTGTTCTTCTTTCTCTAGTTCCTTAGGTGTAAGGTTAGATTGTTTACTTGAGACGTTTGTTGTTTCTTGATGTAGGATTTTATTGCTATAAACTTCCCTCTTAGTACTGCTTTTGCTGCATCCCATAGGCTTTGAATTGTGTTTTCATTGTCATTTGTTCCTAGGTATTTTTTGATTTCCTGTTTGATTTATTCAGCGATCTCTTGGTTATTTAGTAATGTATTGTTTAGCCTCCACGTGTTTGTGTTTTTTACGTTTTTTTCCCTGTAATTGATTTTTAATCTCATAGTATTCTGGTCAGAAAAGATGCTTGATATGATTTCAATTTTCTTAAACTTACTGAGGCTTCATTTGTGACCCAAGATGTGATCTATCCTGGAGAATGTTCCATGCTCCCTTGAGAAGAAAGTGTAATGTGCTGTTTTTGGATGGAATGTCCTATAGATATCAGTTAAATCTATCTGCTCTATTGTGTCATTTAAAGCTTGTGTTTCCTTATTAATTTTCTGTTTGGAGGATCTGTCCATTGGTGTAACTGAGATGTTAAAGTCCCCCACTATTACTGTGTTACTGTTGATTTCCTCTTTTATAGCTGTTAGCAGTTGCCTTATGTATTGAGATGCTCCTATGTTGGGTTCATATATATTTATAATTGTTATATCTTCTTCTTGGATTGATCCCTTGATCATTATGTAGTGTCCTTCCTTGTCTCTTGTAACATTCTTTATTTTAAAGTCTATTTTTTCTAATATGAGTATTGCTACTCCAGCTTTCTTTTGATGTCCATTTGCATGGAATATATTTTTCCATCCCCTCATTTTCAGTCTTTATGGGTCCCTAGGTCTTAAGTGGGTCTCTTGTACGCAACATATATGTGGGTCCTGTTTTTTCACTTTAAGTATGTCATGCCACTCCCCTCTGGCTTATAGTGTTTCTGCTGAGAAATCAGCTCTTAACCTTATGGGAGTTCCCTTGTATGTAATTTGTCATTTTTCCCTTGCTGCCTTCAATAATTTTTCTTTGCCTTTATTTTTTGCTAATTTGATTACTATTTGTCTTGGCATGCTTTCCCTTAGGTTTACCCTGTATGGGACTCTCTGTGCTTCCTGGACTTGGGTGGCTATTTCCTTTCCCATATTAGGGAAGTGTTCGACTATAATCTCTTCAAATATTTTCTCTGGTCCTTTCTCTTTCTATTCTCCTTCTGTGACCCCTATAATACGAATGTTGTTGCATTTAATGTTGTCCCAGAGGTCTCTTAGACTGTCTTCTTTCTTTTCATTCTTTTTTCTTTATTATGTTCCACAGCAGTGAGTTCTACCATTCTGTCTTCCAGCGCACTTATCCATTCTTCTGCTTCAGTTATTCTGCTCTTGATTCCTTCTAGTGTATTTTTCATTTCAGTTATTGTATTGTTCTTCTCTGTTTGTTTTTTCTTTAATTCTTCTAGGTCTTTGTGAAAAATTTCTTGTATCTTCTTGATCTTTGCCTCCATTCTTTTTCCAAGGTCCTGTATCATCTTCACTATCATTATTCTGAATTCTTTTTCTGGAAAGTTGCCTATCTCCACTTCAGTTAGTTGTTTTTCTGGAGTTTTATCTTGTTCCTTCATCTAGTACATAGCCCTCTGCCTTTTCATCTTGTCTATCTTTCGTGAATGTGTTTTCTGTTCCACAGACTGCAGGATTGTAGTTCTTCTTGCTTCTGCTGTCTGCCCTCTGGTAGATGAGGCTATCTAAGAGGCTTGTGCAAGGTTCCTGATGGTAGGGACTGGTGGTGGGTAGAGCTGACTGTTGCTCTGGTGGGCAGAGCTCAGTAAAACTTTAATCTGCTTGTCTGCTGATGGGTGGGGCTGGGTTCCCTCCCTGTTGTTTGTTTGGCCTGAGGTGACCCAACACTGGAGCCTACCTGGGCTCTTTGTTGTGGCTAGTGGTGGACTCTAGGAGAGCTCACGCCAAGGAATACTTCCCAGAACTTCCGCTGCTGGTGTCCTTGTCCTCACATCAAGACACAGCCACCCCCGACCCTGCAGGAGACCATCCAACACTAGCAGGTAGGTCTGGTTCAGTCTCCCCTGTGGTCACTGCTCCTTCCCCTGGGTGCCAATGCGCACACTACTTTGTGTGTGCCCTCCAAGCATGGAGTCTCTGTTTCCTCCAGTCCTGTTGAAGTCCTGTAATCAAATTCTGCTAGCCTTCAAAGTCTGAATCTCTAGGATTTCCTCCTCCCGTTGTTGTACCCCCAGGTTGGGAAGCCTGATGTGGGGCTTAGAACCTTCAGTCCAGTGGGTGGACTTCTGTTGTATAAGTGTTCTCCAGTTTGTCATTTACCCACCCAGCAGTTATGGGATTTGAATTTATTGTGATTGCCCCCCTCCTGCCATGTTATTGTGGCTTCTCCTTTGTCTTTTGTTGTGGGGTATCTTTCTGGTGAGTTCCAGTGTCTTCCTGTCAATGATTGTTCATCAGTTAGTTGTGATTCCAGTGCTCTCTTAAGAGGGAGTGAGAGGGCTTCCCTGGTGGCGCAGTGGTTAAGATTCCGCCTGCCGATGCAGGGGACACGGGTTCATGCCCCGGTCCGGGAAGATCCCACATGCCGCAGAGCGGCTGGGGCCGTGAGCCATGGCCGCTGAGCCTGCGTGTCCGGAGCCTGTGCTCCGCAACGGGAGAGGCCACAACAGTGAGAGGCCTGGGTATCACAAAAAAAAAAAAGAAAAGAAAAAAAAAAAAAGAGGAAGTGAGAGCACGTCATTCTACTCTGCCATCTTCCCTATAGTATCTCATTCAGATTTAGTCTTTCATTGCTATGCTGGCTATTTATCTATTGTCTCTCAGCTTCACCTGTACTCTTCTGTATACTGATCTGTAATGGATTCTGCACACCACCCTTCCTAGACCGCTTGCCAACTGACTTTTAGTTACACTCTGCCAACGGAAGGCAACTAGAGTGATACCTGAGAATAGATATCAACACATCCAGTAGCTTCTCTTTGAACTACCAACACCCAGTCTCACTGTGTCCCTTCAAAGCAGCAGCTAAGTCATTTTCCCTTGACAATCAGAGTCAATTTCTCATCAGTAGGCTGCAACCCTTGGACCAATATCAATTGAACCATATTCCCTTAGGGGTCCTAATACCCCTTAAGTTGCATTTACTCTTCAGAGGTCCAGCATGCCATGTCTCCTTCTCAAAGATTCAAAAACTGGTTGTTCATAACTTCCTTCCGTAGATTTTTTATTCCTCCAGCCCTAGCAATTTCCTGCAGTTATTAATCTCTCGGTTGTCTGGTTATCTCACTTTGCTCTTTCATATTTCCAACTTCAGTATAACCAATTGCCTTTATCAATTCCCTTCTGCTTAAAATACATAATATCTTCTGTTTTCCTGACTGGACCCTACAGTTGTCTGCCTTTCCATTATAGCACTCCTAACATTCTTGTATTGCATTTATGTATTTCTCTCTGCCATGCATAACATGCCATTGGGACATATGTGTTGAATTAATGTATGAATAAATGAAAGAACAAATGGTAGTTTGTAAGTGACTTTTCTAGAGCAACCTATGTTAAGAAAAAATAATATTCTGGTCATAGGTATAAAGGGAGAAGATAGACTAAAGAGAGTTAAAGGATGAGAAGTTTAATTCTCCAATATTATTTTCTATGAAATAAATATCACTTACCTTTAAACCTATCTGCTGGAGTTTTAATTCATAAACAAAAAAATAGGCAGGAAATGAAAGACATGACTGATTTCTTAAAGGGTAAAAATGTATTCACAATGTGACCCACTGAATATAATATGGCAGCCAATAAATACATAGGGATCTACTGTGTATTAACCCTCTGCTGGGCATTAGGGGAAATAAAATGTAGAGATAGTCACTTCCCTTAAAGAGCTTATAATGAAGCTGGAAAGAGAAAAATAATTGGCTTGAGGGGGTCAACAGACATGCTTTTGACCAAATCAATTCTCTCCCCTGGATCTCGGTTTCTTCATCAATAACACAAAAGGGGGTGCACTAGGAGCTCCAAATAGCCCCACAAGCTGAAGTACACTGTGGCTTTAAGTTTCTATGTGGAGAAGGGGATACAGGGCCATTAATTAGTTTTGAAATGGGGATCTCGAGCAGTTTCAAACACAAGAATAATCATATTCATTTTCTACTTCCAAACCAGGCAGAATCAGATACAAGCTGGAATCTCAAGACAAAAATGAGTCTGTTGACAATCAAGTGGGAAGAGAGCCTCCATTTCCCTAGATGGGTGTATAAGTGTGTGTCAAATCTTTCCATGAGGATGACACCCTGTTTGAGATCTGAAAACTTTCATTCTTTTCTCCTCAGCATAATTTCCTAAAAACTGTTGAAGAATCAGGTGAAACTTATGCCCTCTGTGAGCTACTTACTGAGCCATTTGATGGTGTCCTAGTCACCCACTCCATCTGCAAGACAATTGGCTTCCCAGAAGTTGTCTCCTTCCTTCTTTACTATCTCACACATTACCTGGGTCAATTTCTGCTGGCTTTATTCTAATGCAGCAGGCGGAGCTAGGACATACACATGAAAATAACTAGTAAACAAGCTTGATGTAATATGCTGTACTAATTCTTTCAACAAGTATTTATTGAGCATCTACTGTGAGAAGAGAGTGAACAAGAAAGTCACAGTCCCTGCTGTCATGGAGCTTACTTCAGGTGACTAACCCAAAATAAGTAAAGCAACATACGAAGAAAGTATTTATAAATTATAACAAGTTATTTGAAATAAATAAAGTACTAGGAGAATAATGTGAGACCTACATTAAAGAGCGTGATCAGAGAAGGATTCTGAGTTGGGTGACTAGTACTGAGACACAAAGTATAAGAGTTAGGCATGGGTAATTGGAAGGTTGACCAATCCAGGCAGAGAGAAAATCATGTGCAGAGGCCCTGTAGTAAGAAGTATCTTGATGGTTTAAGAGAAAACCATTGCAGCTAGAGTATAGCAGATCTCAAGGAGAGTGGTGGGGCATGAAGCTAGTGAGATAGACAGAGGCCAAATTACATACAGTCTATTTGGATTTTATTCCAAGTGAGATAGAAAGCCATTGTGTTTTAAGAAGAAAATGACATGACCTGGTTTACATTTTTAAAAGCTAACTGTGGATGCTATGTGGACGATGGACAGTAGTTAGAGTGCATATGTATTTCTATATGCATATAAGTAGGTAAGTAAGTGTGGAAGCAGGGATACAGGTTAGGAAACTGTTGCAGCAGTCCAGGAGAGAAATGATGGTATCTTGGACCAGAGTGTTGGCAGCGGGGATAGAAAAAAAGTTAATGGATTCAAGATGTTTTAGAGGTAAAATCCAGAAAACTTAATGAAGGATTAGACATAGGGTTTAAGGGAAGGTGAAGGAGTCAAGATGACTTCTAGGTTTTTGGTTCAAGAAACTTTAGCAAAGAATCCTTCCCGAGGCAGCCAATCTGACCAAGACAGAAAGCAAGAATTTACCATAGTTCTCAATAAGGGGCCACAATCTGTTGGCCTTTTTTTTCTTTTTTTTTTTTCACTGTTTCTTTTGAGCTGATTGGTAACTGCTTTCTCCTAGGGCAATCCATTGTCACATATTTTAGGTCTATAACTTGAGTTTCTCTCAGTCTCACCTGCCTACAGGGGCTAGTATGGGTAACCTGATAGTAATAACCCAAGTGTCATCAGCTCTTTCCACACCTGTACAATGCAAGACTTCAGGTCTTTGAAAACTTCTCACAGGTATTTCTGGGAGTCCTTGGGGGTGTCTCACATGTGTTCACTACCAGTGCTCACACAGCTTAGGTATGCAATTCCATAATTAGGGTCATTTTCATCTTTCTGGCTCTGAAACATGAAAAAAAAAACCTGCAGTGTGGAAATAAATGCTTAATATATGCAAACTTCAATCAAAGTTACTTTTAATATTCATAAAAACTTGCATTACATTTGAAAACAATTTGTGGGTTATATTTTCTCACTTTACAAGAATTCCCAAGTATGCATAATGATTACTTAGAAATCATAGCCCATTGTAAATTAAAGGAGTTCATTGTAGCCAAATAATTTCAAAAGTAACATTTAAAAAATCTTTTATAATTTTTTACAGTAATAAAATTCTATTTCATGTATACTGTGGGTGTCTTTTATAATATTTGATATAATGATGGATGGGGGCTCCAAAACCTAAGGCTTATGAAGGTTTATAAAGGTCTCTACCCACAAGCAGCACCCACTGCTCTTAAAGCTATTTGCAAGCAGCACCTCCCCACTGCCACTGCTGCCAGGACTCACTATAAGTAAGCGGGTATTTGTAGGTGCCCCAAGGCTGTAAACTTTCTTTTCTCAAGCACTCCTGGATTCCCTGTCATTCTCAGAACAGCAAAATCACACTTTGTTGTACATAGGAAGAACATCTCTCCTCATTACCATGAAGAAATTCACCTCTGAAGCACCTTTGCCTTGTTCCTCAATGCCTGTCAGACTCCCATGATTAACCTGCCCTTCTGCCTGTAACTGTCTATGGGGTTGTAAATAGTCCATGGCAGTAACTGGTTTTCTTCCAAACGTTAGGTGCCAGCATAAAACTGTTTCCTTATTCTTCTTCTCTAAACAGCAAAAGTAAGACAAATCCCCTGAAGGCCTGGCCCAATAGTGAAGACCAGCCCTGCATGAATAATGGCTTAGACTCAAGGTGACTACCACTACAGGTATTTCAAAGGAAAACACTTTTCAACCCACGCCAATCTTTTTCTCTTGCTTCCAGAGCCACTAGATTTCTGAAATGATGTTAGAAACTTTAAGATGTTGTGTGAGCCACTCTTACTCTATAAGGGCAAGGTCACTCTGGATTGGGATTGGCTTCATAGAGGTAGTGGGCCTAAAGCTGAGAAAAGTCATGTAAAGTATTTGTACAATCCACTATGTGGTCTACAAAGAACTTTCACATACATTGTCTCATCTGATCATCACAATATATGAAGTAGGCAATACCCTTCGTCCCTTTTAACACATGAAGAAATGGAAACTCAAAGAGATGAATGATAGTCCAAGAGTTCTCAGCTTGGAGAAAGCTATAGGAAGAAGCTTTCAAATTGATGAAGATTTTATTTTTAATCTTTGAAAAGTTTTAAAAGCCAAAAGAAATGCTTCTCTCCCTGGATCTCTACCTGTGTTCCCAAAAGTACTATCTCCTTATTGCATTTGCAAAAGGCATGGATTCCCTTTTCCAGTGGGTAAATATATCATGTCCTCTTGCTTCTCCCACTTCTGGTGCTCAAATGAGTTGTGTAATCAACATTTGGAGCCATTCAGGAGAAAGGGAATTCTGACCTCATCAAGACACAAGAGATCAAACCCCCACAAATACGTCAATAGATCATTTAGAACAACAAAGAGTACCAAATTTATGTAAATATCGCTGATCAAGGCCAATACAAAGACCTTTTACCAAATCCAAACAAGCTTTGGAAATCACACACAAAATAGACAGCCGAGCATAGCAATGCAGTTGACCTCTCTGCCCAGAAGTCAATATTCTGAAAGATTTCTTCAGGAACTAAAAACTGTAGACTTTTATAAATTCTTATATTTAACGCTTGTTTTCCTAACAGCAGTAATAATGATTAGTCGTGGAGAATTCAAACGCAACAACCAGGTTGGTTTGTACTGATTGAACAGTCAAGAAGCACCTACTATATGCTAAGTACTATATTACATGCTGGGTTTATGGAAAGAATGAAGACATGGACCCTGCCCTTCAGCAGCACACAGCAAAAGAATAAAGATGTAAAAGGGCAAAAGGAATTTCATTGTCTACTCAAGAGCTACTGTCCTCCTCTTACTTGCTAACAGCACTTCACTTTTCTTTGGAATCACAATATATCCCAGCCTCAAGAGATGAATCATGATTAGTTTAAGTGGTTCAAAATTCCATTCCCATTTTCCTTTGTCAAATATTTACTTTCCCAGACTTCCATGCAATTAGAAGTGGTCATATGATGAAGTTCTGTGCAAAATGTAAAGGGAAGTCTTTTGGAAGTCTCTGTGGAAGATTTTGCTAGGCTTCCTCCAGACTAATGAGAATAAAACTTTACACCTCTCTCCTTTTTCCATATAAATGTGAGGATGCCTTTCCTTCAGCTGCAGCAGCTATCTTGCAACCATAAGACAATAAGAATGAAGACAAAAAAGCCATATACTGAAAGTGATGGAACAACAGGATAGAAATAGTTGAAGTCCTTCATGACATAATTGAGCCATTGAATGAACCATAGAACCACATCCTCCAAAGTTCTTGATAAGTAAACAAAATGTCCTGTGGTTTAAATAATTTGTTAAGTTTTTTGTTACTTGCAAATGAAAGTATTGCTAACTGATAGCACAATTCACATTTATTGGGCATCCACTATCTGCCAGAAAGAACGTGGTGTTTAACATATTTTATCATATTTAATTTAATCCCCACAAAAATACCACAGCCTAGATATTATTATCATCACTCTTTTACCAATAAAACTTAAGAGAGATTCAGTGTTTTGTCCAAGGCCACAAAATTATTAAGTCATAGAACCAAGAGTCAAATCCATATATGTCCAACTCCAAAACTCTTTCCATTAAAAATATATTCATAATTGTAACACATGATAGAAAATGAAAAACACTTTAAAAACTTAGACATAAAGTGAGTCTTAGAATTAAGCCAAAGAAGAGATTATTTCCAGATAAAAAGGGAGGTATCATGAAGGAGATAACATTTAAACTGGGCACTAAAGAATGGGTATGATTTATTTTATTTAAAAGGGGAGAGGAAAGCAAGGACAGCCTGAGCAAGTAATTGTTACCTTTTGTTGCTTTATTTTAGTCACACACTCTTTTGAGACTCTAAGGACACTCTCCTCCAGAAAAAATCACATATTCCCAGACTCACAAAGTTTTACATATAATTTTTATATGTTCATAGGCCCCTTGAAGCTCTTCCATTGATGTGCAGATTCTATTGATTGACAGATTCTAAACAAAAGAAACAACATGAAGCAAATCACTAAGACAGGAAAGTATAGGGCATATAGATGAAGCAGTAAATAGAGTTTGTCTGAAACATAGGCTGTTAAATAAAAGTGGCTGCTTAAATAAAAGTGGTAGAAATAAGATAAATAATAGTCAATATTTGAGGGCCTGGAATGCTGCAGGTAAAAATGCATCAAAAGAGATGACATTAATGAAAATGGCAGAGTAAGAAGTTCCAAGGTCCCATCACTTCACAGAAACAAACAAACAAAATGAGCATAAACTGTTAGTATCAACTTTTTCAGAACTCTGGAAAATATTCAAAGGCTTATAGGAAATGAATGCTGAATCAAGGAAAATGTGACTGGAGCAAGGTAGGAGAGCTTTAAGGCACTTTAACTTAAATTTACCCCACCTTCCTTACCAGCACAGTGGCTGTTTAAGACATCAGTCTGCATTTAGTTGTAGACACCTGGTTTCCGGAAGGACAGAGTGGACCTTGTTCATAAAGAATTGTGTTTGTCAATTTTGACCTTTCTGGGAATAGGGTTGTTGTATGTTGAAGGTCAGACAGTAGTGTTAATCCTTGCCTATCTTAGATAGTTATGCTGTCCATTTTTTACTGGTGTACCATGTTTGATTCATTCCTTATACCTTTGGAGTTTTTCTGAGGAATGGAGCAATGTTACAACATCAACTTATTTAAACAGTTAAACAGTTTAAAAACAGTTAAAAAAAAGAATGATGTAGGGATTCCCTGGTGGTCCAGTGGGTAAGACTTGACACTTTAACTGCTGTGGGCCCAGGTTTGACCCCTGGTCAGGGAACTAAGATTCCACAGCCCTCATGGCATGGCCAAAACAAGCAAACAAACAAAAGCAAAACAAAAGGAATGATGTAACGCACTTGATTTGTTTCATGTAATTACTCTTTCAGGGCAGAAAAATGGCCAGGTAGAGGGCATACCTTGAAAACATAGAAAAGCAAATGAACAAGCTTCTGCCACTGGAGACAAAAGATTACAGCTGGGCAAACATCAGCATGGTGAAAGTCTGGGAGGAAAAGCTGGAGAGTTACTTTGGGGAATAAGGACTTTGAAAAGCTCTCATGTTCTGTAAACCTAAATCTGCTCTAAAAACTAAAGCCTATTAATAAAAAAATTATAAAGGATTAACAGAATGGACTTACCAGAAGAAAGAGCACAACAGAAGGATGTGTTATTGAAGTTGAAGAGAAGTTAAACAGAAATTATTCATAATAAAAGACAAAGAAAAATGAGAAAAAACAAATTTCCTTCATATTAACAAGGAATCTAAAAGTTTGCCCAGGATAGTACATATGCTCAGATAAAGTCTGAGAAGACACTTAGCTTTCACCCCAGGCTGATCTTTAGGTTCAGTGCAAGCAGGAAGTGAAGGCTAAGGCACAGTAGTAAATAGACTGGCTTAGTCTAGAAAGGGTGCCCCTAGAGAAGGCCTATCTGCAAAGACCAGAAGAGTTTTGCTGTTTTATTTTTTTAACTTAATATTTACATAAATCACCAATAAATCACCATCTGACCACCAGCCAAAGGAACAGAGACATCAGAGGCCATACAAAACAGAGAATATGATCTTTTAAAATTAGTAAAAATTACTTTAAAAAACAGTCATTAAGCAAACAACAAGAACCCCCAGTAAGAAACAACTGCAGAGGGAGGAGAATGTGATTTCTATGGTTACCACATTATAATACTCAAAATGTTCAGTTTTAACCAAAAAATGAGGCATGCAAAGGAACAAGAAAGTACATCCCATTAAAAGGGAAATAAATAAATTGAGAGAAACTATCCCTGAGGAAGCCCACATATTGCATTTACTACTTAAAGACTTTAAACCAACTGTCTTAAATATACTCAAAGAGCTAAAGGAAACCATGGAAAAGAAATAAGGGAACCAGGAAAATGATATCCTCCAAATAGAGAACATCGATAAAGAGAAAAATATAATAAAAAGGAAGCCAAATAGAAATTATGAAGCTGAAAAATACAATAACTGAAATTTTAAAATTTACTAGAGGGTTTCAACTGAAGATTGGAGCAAGCAGAAAAGAATCAGCAAACAGGAAGATAGGACAATTGAAAATTTTCAGTACAAGGAGCAGAAAAAAAAAAGTGAGGAAAAATGAACAGAACGTAATAGACCTGTGGGACACTATAAAATGTACCAACACACAATGTGATAATGGGAGTCTCAGAAGGAGAGGAGAGACAGAAAGGAGAGAAGATCATTTGAAGAAATAATGCTTAAAAACTTCCCAACATTGATAAAATACATGATCTACACATACAAAAGGCTCAGTGAACTCCAAGTAATATAAACAAACAGATCCACAATGAGACACATTATAATCAAAGTGTTGAAAGCCAAAGAAAAAAATACTGAAAGCAGCAAGAGAGAAGCAATTTATCATGTACTAGTTATACTAAACAATATTAGCAACAAGTTTCTCAACAGAAACCGTGGATAACAGAAAGAAGTGGGATGACATTTAAAGTGCTGAAAGAAAAAAAAAACTGTCAACCAAATAATTGATATACAGCAAAGCTATCCTTTAAAACAAGGAGAAATTTTTTTAAAAGAAAGAAAATTTATACACTCCCAAGTAAGCAAAAGCTGAAAGAATTCACTGCTGGTAAACCTGCACTACAAGAAATGCTAAAGGGAGTTATTAATACTGAAATGCAATAACACTAGAGAGTATCTTGAAACCATTTGAAAATAAAAAGAACACTGGTAAAGATACATACACAGGTAAATATATAAGCTAGTATTATTGTCTTTTAGTATGTTTCTCCTCTTTTTACATATGATTTAAAATGCAAATGCATAAAACATTGATTACAAATCTATGTAAAAGGGTAAAGTATAAAGATATAATTAGTGACATTAACAACAAAAAGGGGGAATAACAGAGTTATATAGGAACAAAGATTTTGTATAATATTGAAACAAAGCTGATATTGTTTCAAACTAGAAGGTTGTAAGTTTAAGGTGTTTCTCATAACTCCCAGAGTAACCACTAAGAAAAAGACTTTAAAATACTAAAAAGAGTGATATAAACAAGATGGCTGAGTAGGAAGCCCTGTACCTTCTGTTCACCTACAAACATTGATTCAGAAACAATCTGTGGACTAATTTGCTTTTTGAAAAATCCAGAAAATATTTGAAAAGGATCCTGTACCCTGACAGAATGCAAAGCCATACTTAACAAAGATGGGAGATTTGGAACATTTTATTGCAGCAATTCCTGCCCCTGTTTCAGCACCTTATGATCAGAAAGAGACCCCCTAGCTACCAGATTCTCCCAGCAAAGGAAAAGGGTTGGATTTTGTGTTCAAGATGCGAACTTTTTAAGGCGGAGTCCCCAGAGTACTGACTTATGTCTTGCTTGTCATGGAGTTCTGACAGGTCTGGCACAGTCGAGCCACCACAAGGAGAATGTAGATTTTGGTTTGAACTTGTAGATACAATATATCCTCCCCTCTGCTCAGCATAGATTGAGTGGAAGAAAAATCCCAAGTCTCAGTTTCCTTCTGGTGAGGGAAAGAACTGATCCATTCATCCAGTGCCCCAACTTCTCCAGGGTTGTCCAAAGGACTGTCATCTGTCTTACTAGTCTTGGAACTCTGATGGATCTGGTGCAGTCTAGCCACCTAGGGAGAATGGAGATGGTGGTTTGGGGTTAATAGATGCTATAGTTTCACCCTCCTGCCCCCATTCATCACAGTGATTTAACAAAATCAAAGCTGATTTGCTCTGGGAAAGGAAGGAGATACCCAGAATCTCAAGCCAAGCAGATTGGTAGGAGGTCTTCTCTGTTACAAGGCCAGTCCTTGAAGACTAGAAGAGGTGCCTACATTGTCTAATGAACAGAGACCAACACAAAGAGTGAAAGAATATGAAAAATTAGTGAAAGATATCCTCAAAAATGGAGTAAGATAAATCTCCAGAAACCAACCTTAATGAAATAGAGTCATTGATTTGGCTGACAGAGAATGCAAAATGACTGCTGGAAAGATGTTTGCTGAGGTCAAGAGAATAATTCATGAACAAAGAGAAAATTTCAGCAAAGAAATATAAAATATCCTTATAATACCAAAGAGAAATCGTGAAGCTAAAATGAAATTTTAATTAAAGAGGTTCAAGAGAAGACTAGATCAACCAGAGGAAATGATTATCAAACTCAAAGAAGGGTTCTTGAAAATAGGTCAGTCAGAGAATAAAAAGAAATAAATTGAAAAAGAATGAATAAAGCTTCAGGGGCTTATGAAACAGACCAATAAATGCATTATGAGTATTGCAGAAAGTAAAGAGAGAAAAGACCAGAAAGCTTAGTCAAAGGAATAATGGCTGAAAACTTCCCAGATCTCTGAAAGGAAATGGCCATACAGATACAAGAAGCCCAAAGGAAACCAATCAAATAAAAGCAAAGAAATCCACACCAAGATACATCATAATCAAATTGTCAAAAGTCCAAGTAAAATAGAATTTTGAAAGCAGAAAAAGAAAAGCAACTTGTAACATAATATTTTTCAGCACAAATCTTGCACACCAAAAGGGAGTGTGATGGTATATTCAAAGCACTAAAATTTTTTAAAAAAGCACAACTGCCAACCAATTACATATACCTAGAAAATTGTACTTCAAAAATAAGAATAGGAGTGAATATATAAACAGCTCATACAACTCTATCAAAAAACAAACAACCTGATTAAAAAGTGGGCAGAACACCTGAATAGACATTTCTCCAAATAAGATACACAGATGGCCAACAGGCACATGAAAAGATGCTTAACATCACAAATTGTGAGAGAAATGCAAAGCAAAACAACAATGAGCTATCACCTCATACCAGGCAGAATGGCTATCATCAAAAAGTCTACAGGTAACAAATGTTGGAGAGAATGTGGAGAAAAGAGAACACTTGTACAATATCGGTGGGAATATAAAATGCTGCAGCCACTTTGGAAAACGTTATGAAGATTTCTCAAAAAACTAGGAATAGAACTACCATATTACCCAGCAATTCCACTTCTGGGTGTATATCTGAAGAATATGAAAACACTAATTTTAAAAGACACATGGACCCCAATGTTCACAGCAGCACTATCTACAATAGCCAAGACACAGAAGCAACCCAAATGTTCATCAACAGATGAATGGATAAAGAAGATGTGATATATTTATACAATGGAATATTACTTAGCCATAAAAAAGAACGAAGTTCTGCTATTTGTAGGAATGTGGATATACCTAGAGAATATTATGCTTAGTGACATAACTCAGACAAAGACAAACACTGTAAGATATCACTTATATGTGGAATCCAAAAATACATACAAATGAATGTATATGCAAAACAGAAACAGACTCACAGATATAGAAAGCAAACTCGTGGTTACCAAAGGGGGGGAGGGGAGGGACAAATTAGGGGTTTGAGATTAAGAGATACAAACGACTCTGTATAAAATAGATAAGCAACAAGGATATACTGCATAGCACAGGGAATTATACCTATTAACTTGTAATAACTTTTTTTAAAACATCTTTATTGGAGTATAATTGCTTTACAATGGTGTGTTAGTTTTTGCTTTATAGCGAAGTGAATCAGTTATACATATAAATATGTTCCCATATCTCTTCCCTCTTGCATCTCCCTCCCTCCCACCCTCCCTACCCCACCCCTCTAGATGGGCACAAAGCACCGAGCTGATCTCCCTGTGCCATGCGTCTGCTTCCCACTAGCTATCTATTTTAGGTTTGGTAGTGTATATATGTCCATGCCACTCTCTCACTTTGTCAAAGCTTACCCTTCCCCCTCCGCATATCCTCAAGCCCATTCTCTAGTAGGTCTGTGTCTTTATTCCTGTCTTACCCCTAAGTTCTTCATGACCTTATTTTTTTCTCTTAGATTCCATATATATGTGTTAGCATATGGTATTTGTTTTTCTCTTTCTGACATACTTCACTCTGTATGACAGACTCTAGGTCGATCCACCTCACTACAAATAGCTCAATTTCGTTTCTTTTTATGGCTGAGTAATATTCCATTGTATATATGTGCCACATCTTCTTTATCAATTCATCCAATGATGGACACTTAGGTTGTTTCCATCTCCGGGCTATTGTAAATAGAGCTGCAATGAACATTTTGGTTCATGACTCTTTTTGAATTATGGTTTTCTCAGGGTATATGCACAGTAGTGGGGTTGCTGGGTAATATGGTAGTTCTATTTGTAGTTTTTTAAGGAACCTCCATACTGTTTTCCATACTTGTTGTATCAATTTACGTTCCCACCAGCAGTGCAAGAGGGTTCCCTTTCCTCCACACCCTCTCCAGCATTTATTGTTTCTAGAATTTTTGATGATGGCCATTCTGACCAGTGTGAGATCATTGTAGTTTTGATTTGCATTTCTCTAATGATTAATGATGTTGAGCATTCTTTCATGTGTTTGTTGGCAACGTGTATATCTTCTTTGGAGAAATGTCTATCTAGGTCTTCTGCCCATTTTTGGATTGGGTTGTTTGTTTTTTTGTTATTGAGCTGCATGAGCTGCTTGTAAATTTTTGAAATTAATCCTTTGTCAGTCGCTTCATTTGCAAATATTTTCTCCCATTCTGAGGGTTGTCTTTTGGTCTTGTTTATGGTTTCCTTTGCTGTGAAAAGCTTTGAAGTTTCATTAGGTCCCATTTGTTTATTTTTGTTTTTATTTCCAATTTTCTAGGAGGTGGGTCAAAAAGGATCTTGCTGTGATTTATGTCATAGAGTGTTCTGCCTATGTTTTCCTCTAAGAGTTTGATAGTGTCTGGCCTTATATTTAGGTCTTTAATCCATTTTGAGCTTATTTTTGTGTATGGTGTTAGGGAGTGATCTAATCTCATACTTTTACATGTACCTGTCCAGTTTTCCCAGCACCATTTATTGAAAAGGCTGTCCTTTCTCCACTGTACATTCCTGCCTCCATTATCAAAGATAAGTTGACCATATGTGCGTGGGTTTATCTCTGGGCTTTCTATCCTGTTCCATTGATCTATCTTTCTGTTTTTGTGCCAGTACCATACTGTCTTGATTACTGATGCTTTGTGGTATAGTCTGAAGTCAGGGAGCCTGATTCCTCCAGCTCCATTTTTCATTCTCAAGATTGCTTTGGCTATTCGGGGTCTTTTGTGTTTCCATACAAATTGTGAAATTTTTTGTTCTAGTTCTGTGAAAAATGCCAGTGGTAGTTTGATAGGGATCACATTGAATCTGTAGATTGCTTTGGGTAGTAGAGTCATTTTCACAATGTTGATTCTTCCAATCCAAGAACATGGTATATCACTCCATCTATTTGTATAATCTGTAATTTCTTTCATCAGTGTCTTTTTTTTTCTTTTTTGCTGTATGCAGGCCTCTCACTGTTTTGCCCTCTCCTGTTGCAGAGCACAGGCTCCAGACATGCAGGCTCAGTGGCCATGGCTCATTGGCCCAGCCACTCCGCAGCATGTGGTATCCTCCTGGAACTGGGCACGAACCCGTGTCCCCTGCATTGGCAGGTGGACTTCCAACCACTGCGCCACCAGGGAAGTCCTCATCAGTGCCTTATAATTTTCTGCATACAGGTCATTTGTCTCCTTATTTAGGTTTATTCCTACATATTTTATTCTTTTTGTTGCAATGGTAAATGGGAGTGTTTTCTTGATTTCACTTTCAGATTTTTCATCATTAGTGTATAGGAATACAAGAGATTTCTGTGCATTACTTTTGTGTCCTGCTACTTTACCAAATTCATTGATTAGCTCTAGTAGTTTTCTGGTAGCATTTTTAGGATTCTCTATGTATAGCATCATGTCATCTGCAAGCAGTGACAGCTTTACTTCTTCTTTTCCAAATTGGATTCCTTTTATTTCTTTTTCTTCTCTGATTGCTGTGGCTAAAACTTCCAAAACTATGTTGAATAATAGTGTTGAGAGTGGGCAACCTTGTCTTGTTCCTGATCTTAGTGGAAATGTTTTCAGTTTTTCACCATTGAGGACAATGTTGACTGTGGATTTGTCATATGCGGCCTTTATTATGTTGAGGAAAGTTCCCTGTATGCCTACTTTCTGGAGGGTTTTTATCATAAATGGGTGTTGAATTTTGTCAAAAGTTTTCTCTGCATCTATTGAGATGATCTCATATAATATTAGAAATCAACTGTACTGCAATTTTTCAAAAAGGATCAACAAAATGAAAACACAACTTATGGAATGGGTAGAAATATTTTTAAACCATATATTTGATAAGGGGTTAATATTCAAAACATATTTAAAAACTCATGCAAAATAGAAAAAATATATACAAATATTCCAATAGTTTAAATAGGCAAAGGACCTGCAAAGACATTTTTCCAAAGAAGATATATGAATGGCCAAAAAGTACATGATAAGTTGCTCACAGCTAATCGTAAGAGAAATGCAAGTCAAAACCACAATCAGCTATCACCTCACACCTGTCAGAATGATTTTTATTTTAAAAAATGATAAAGATAACAAATGCTGATGAAAATGTGGAGAAAGGAAACACTTGTGCGTTACTGGTGGAATTGTAAATTGTTACAGCCAATATGGAAAACAGTATGGAGGTTCCTCAAAAAATTAAAAATTGAACTACCATATGATCCAGAAACTCCACTTCTGGAAATACATTAAAAGGAAATGGAAACATTTTGTCTAAGAGATACCTTGACCCCCATATTAATAGCAGCATTATTTATAATAACCAAGATGTGAAACAACCTTAGGGTTCATTGATGAATGAATGTATAAAAAAGTTTTAATATATATATATACAATGGAATAATATTTAGCCAGTAAAGGAAGGAAATCCTGCTATTGGTGACAACATGGATGGAATTGAGAGTATTGTGCTAAGTAAAGTAAGTCTGAAAAGAGAAAAATACTGTATCATCTCTCTTGTATGTTGAATCTTTAAAAAAAATACTAATAGAAAAAGAAATCAGGTTTGTGGTTACCAGAGATGGGAGGTGGCAGGGTGGAAGAATTGGATGAAGGAGGCCCAAAGGTACAAACGTCCAGTTAATAAATGAGTACTGGGCATGTAATCTACAACATGATGACTAGAGTTAATACTGATGTACAACTATATAGTATATTTGAACATTATTAAGAGAGTAGATGCTAAGAGCTCTCATCACAAGGCAAAAATATTATATTTTCTTATTTTTGTTTCTACATGAGATGTTGGACATTAACTTAACTTATTGTGGTAATCATTTCACAATATGTAAAAGTCAAGTCACTATGCTGTACACATTAAAATTACACAGTGGTGTACATCTATTATATCTCAGTAAAACTGGAAGAAATTTTAAAAGAAGTAAAACTTGAAAATTCACAAATATGTGGAAATTACACAACACAATCTTGAAAAAAAATTGAGTCAAAGAAAAAGTCAAAAAGGAAATTTAAAAATATCTCAAGACAAATGGAAATGAAACAAACAATACTTAATGAGGTGCAGCAAAGACAGCACCAAGAGTGAAATTCATAATGATAAGCACTTACATTTAATGTAGATGAAACAATGAAAGAAGAAACAATCCAAATTTACATCTCAATGAGGTAGAAAAAGAACAAACTAAGACCAAAGGTAGCAGAAGGAAGGAAATAATAAACATTAGAGCAGAAATAAACAAAATAGAAAATAGGAAAACAACAAGAAAAAAAATCAATGAAACTGAGTTGGTTTTTTAAAAGATAAATAAAATTGATAAAACTAGCCAGTTAAGAAAAAAAGAGGGCTCTCACAGATGTAGAGAACAAACTTATGGTTACCAAGGGGGGAAAGGGGGGGTGGGATGAATTGGGAGTTTGGGATTGACATATATACACTACTATGTATAAAATAGAAAACTAATGAGAACCTGCTGTAGAGTGCAGGGAACTCTACTCAATGATCTGTGGTGACCTAAATGGGAAGGAAATCTAAAAAAGAGTAGATATATGTATACACATATCTGATTCACTTTGCTGCACAGCAGAAACTAACACAATATTGTAAAGCAACTATAATCCAATAAAAATTAATTAAAAAAAAGAAAAAAAGACGACTCAAATAAACCAGAGATAAAAGAAGAGACATTAGAACTGGTGACAGAAAAATACACACAAAAATATCTTGAAACCACTATTAACAGTCATACACCAACAAACTGAATAATCTAGAAGAATGGGAAAATTCCTAGAAACATACAATCTACCAAGACTGAATCTTGAAGAAATAGAAAGTCTGAAGCAGCCTATAACTAGTATGGAGGTTGAATCAGTAATCAAAAACTTCCCCACAGGGCTTCCCTGGTGGTGCAGTGGTTGAGAGTCCGCCTGCTGATGTAGGAGACACGAGTTCATGCCCCGGTCTGGGAAGATCCCACGTGACGCGGAGCAGCTAGACCCGTGAGCCGTGGCTGCTGAGCCTGCGTGTCTGGAGCCTGTGCTCTGCAACGGGAGAGGCCACAGCAGTGAGAGGCCCACGTACCGCAAAAAAAAAAAAAAAAAACTTCCCAACAAAGGAAAGCCCAAGACCATGTGGCCTCACTAGTGAATTTTAATGCACAACAAAGAGAAATTAACACCTACACTTCTCAAACCCTGTCCCAAAAAATTGAAGAGGAGGGAACACTTTCAAACTCATTTTATGACAACAGCATTACCCTGATACCACAGCAAGGCAAAGTCATTACACAAAATGAAAAATACAGGCCAATATACCTAATGATTATGGATGCAAAACCCTCCACATATGCAAATCAATTAATGTGATACACCACATTTAGAGAATAAAGGATAAATATCACATGATCATCTTTTTCTTGTAAATTTATTTATTTATTTATTTATTTATCTTTGGCTGCTTTGGGTCTTTGTTTCTGCACAAGGGCTTTCTCTAGTTGCGGCAAGCTGGGGCTACTCTTCATTGCAGTGCACGGGCTTCTCATTGTGGTGGCTTCCTTTGTTGTGGAGCATGGGTGTAGGTGGGCGGGCTTCAGTAGTTGTGGCTTGTGGGGTCTAGAGTGCAGGCTCAGTAGTTGTGGTGCACGGGCTTAGTTGCTCCGTGACATGTGGGATCTTCCTGGCCCAGGGATCGAACCCATGTCCTCTGCATTGCCAGGCAGATTCTTAACCACTGTGCCACCAGGGAAGCCCCACATGATCATCTTGATAGATGCAAAAAAAATTTGACAAAATTCAACACCCTTTCATGAAAAAATTCTCTACAAACTAGGAATGGAAAGCACCCCAATATAATAAGGATCATATATAATAAGTCCACAACTAACATCATACACAATGGTGAAAAGCTGAAAACTTTTCGTCAAACATCAGGAACAAGAAAAAGATGCCCAAACAAATGGGAAGACATAACATGTTCATGGACTGGAAGACTTAATATTGTTTAAATGTCCATACTGCCCAAAGCAATTTATAGATTATTGCAATTCTTATCAAAATCCCAATGGCGTATTTAACAGAAATAGAAAAAAATAATTCTAGTGATACAATTAATATAAAACCATAAATACCACAAACAGCCAAATCAATCCTGTAAAAGAAAAACAAGGCCGGAGGCATCACACTTCCTGATTTCAAATCATATGACACTACAATAATTAAAACAGTATGTTACTGGCATAAAAACAGGTTTATACACCAATGGAACAGAATGGAGAGCCCAGAAATAAACCCACACATATACAGTCAACTGATCTTTGACAAGGGTTCCAGGAATACACAATGGGGAAAGAATAGTCTCTTCCACAAATTGTATTAGGATAACTGATATCCACAGGCAAAAAAAAAAAAAAAAAAATGAAATTGGACACCCCTCACTGACACCATATGTAAAAGCCAACTCAAAATGGCTTAAAGACTTAAACATAAGAACTGAAACCATAAAACTCCTAGGAAAAAGCATAAAGGAAAAATTTCTTCACATTGGTCTTGGCAATGAGTTCTTGCATATGATACCAAAAGCACACACAACAAAGACAAAAATAAACAGTGGGACTACATCAAACTTAAAAGCTTCTGCAAAGCAAAAGAAAGAGAATGAAAGGCAACCTAGAGAATGGAAGAAAATATTTGCAAACAATATATCTGATAAGGGGTTAATATGCAAACTATATATGGAATTCCTATTCCTGAATAGTAAAATATCTAATAATATGATTTTTAAATAGGCTTAGAAACTGAGTAGACACTTCTCCAAAGAAGACATGCAAATGGCCAACCAATAGATGAAAAAGTGCTTGACATCACTAATCATCAGGGAAACATAAATCAAAACCACAGTAAGCTATCACCTCACACCTGTTAGAATAATTATTGAAGGAAATTCTGCAATATGTGACAACATGAATTAGCTTCAGTGACATTATGCTAAGTGAAATAAGCCAAAATACTAAATAATTCCATTTACACGAGGTATCTAAAATAGTCAAATTCATAGAATCAAAGAGTAGAATGATGGTTGCCAGGTGCTGAGGTGAGGGAGAAATGAGGAGTTACTAATCAATGGGAATAAAGTTTCAGTTAAGCAAAATGAATAAATTCAAGAGATCTGCTTTATAACATTGTACGTATAGTCAACACTAATTTTAAAATGTATTAAGAGAGCAGATCTTTTGTTACATGTTGTTACCACTTAAAAGATCCTTACCAAAAAAAATCCAATATATGTATGTAAAAAAATGAGAAGGAAATAAAAACATGTGCAGTGAACTGAATTTTTATGTCCACCCCAAATTCATATGTTGAAATCCTAGCCCTCAAGGTGGGATTAGGTAGTAGGACTTTTGGGATGTCATTTATTCATGAGAGTGGAGGTCAATCACCCATTTCTCCATATGACATTACAGCAAAAAGATAGCTGTCAATGAGGAAGTGGGCCCTCATCAAACACCAAATCTGCCAGCACCATGATCTTGGACTTCTTAGCCCACAGGACTGTGAGAAATAAATTTCTGTTGTTTGTAAGCTACTCAGTCTATGATATTTTTGTTATAGCAACCTGAACAGATTAAGACAACACATGACAGCAAAAAATTAGTTAAAGAAAGTAAAAGATGGGCTTCCCTAGTGGCACAGTGGTTAAGAATCTGCCTGCCAATGCAGGGGACATGGGTTCAAGCCCTGGTCGGGGAAGATCCCACATGTTGTGGAGCAACTGAGCCCATGTGTCACAACTACTGAGCCTGAGATCTAGAGCCTGTGAGCCACAAATACTGAGCCCACAGGCCACAACTACTGAAGCCTGTGCACCTAGAGCCCATGCTTGGCAGCAAGAGAAGCCACTGCAATGAGAAGCCTGTGCACCACACCGAAGAGTAGCCCCCACTTGCTGCAACTAGAGAAAGCCCATGTGCAGCAACAAAGACCCAACACAGCCAAAAATAAATAAAGAAAATAAAAGTAAAGAAAAAGAAAGCGAAAGGCAATAGTGGAAGAATTGAGGAACCAAAAACACATGACACATAGAAAACAAATGACAAAATGGCATAAGTAAATCTCTCCTTGTGAGTAATTACTCTAAATGTAAATGAATTAAACTCTCCAATAAAAAACAGAGACTGGCAGAATGGAATGTTTAAAATCATCAACTGTATGCTCTCTACAAGAGACTCACTTTGGATCCAATGACAGAAATGCATTGAAAGTGAAAGAATGGAAAAGCGTATTCCATCCAAATAATAAACAAAAAAGAACTGTGGTGGCAATACTAATATCAGAGAAAATCAACTTTATTCAAAACTATAACAAGAGACAAAGAAGGATATTATATATCAATAAAAAGGAAAGCCCAAAAAGCTATAAAAATTACACACATATATAGACATAACAGCAGAGTCAATATATATGATACAAACATTGTAAGAAATAAAGAAATAGACAGTTCTACAATAATAGTTAGAGCCTTCTATACTCCACTTTCAATAATGGATAAAACAATCAAACAGGATTAATGAGGGAACAAAGGACTTTAAAAACAGTATGAATTAACTAGATTTAACAGACATATACAGAACACTCCACCCATAAACAGCAGAATACACATTCTCACATGAAACATTCTCTGGCATGAACTATATGTTAGGTAACAAAAAAAGTCACAATAAATTTTAAAAGATTTAAATAATCCAAACTATCTTCTCTCACCACAATGGAATGAAACTAGAAATTAATAACAGATGGAAAACTAGAAAATTCACAAACATGTGGATGTTAGACAGCATATTCTTAAACAATCAATGGGTCAAATAAGAAATCACAAGTTAAATTAGAAAATACTTTGAGACTAATGAATCAAAAACACAAAGGACTAGAACTATGAAATGAAGCAGAATCAGTATTCAGAGGGAAAATTACAATGATAAATTCGTGCATTAAAAAGGAAGAAAGGGGGGCTTCCCTGGTGGCGCAGTGGTTGAGAGTCCGCCTGCCGATGCAGGGGACACTGGTTCGTGTCCCGGTCCGGGAAGATCCCACATGCCGCGGAGCTGCTGGGCCCATGCGCCATGGCCACTGAGCCTGTGCGTCCGGAGCCTGTGCTCCGCAATGGGAGAGGCCACAACAGTGAGAGGCCCGCATACCGCAAAAAAAAAAAAAAAAAAAAAAAAAAGGAAGAAAGGGGACTTCCCTGGGGGTGCAGTGGTTAAGAATCCACCTGCCAATGCAGGGAACATGGGTTTGATCCCTGGTCCAGGAAGATTCCACACTCCATGGAGCAACTAAGCCCGTGTGCCACAACTACTGAGGCCGCACTCTAGAGCCCACAAGCCACAACCACTGAGCTCACGCACCACAACTACTGAAGCCCGTGTGCCTAGACCCCGTGCTCTGCAACAAGAGAAGCCACCACAATGAGAAGCCTGTACAGCACAACGAAGAGTAGGCCCCGCTCGCCACCACTAGAGAAAGCCCACGCACAACAATGAAAACCCAATGAATCAAAAAATAAATAAATAGAATAAATAAATTAGTTAAAAAAAGAAAGAAAGATCTCAAATCAATAATCATATTTTACACCTAGAGGAGCTTGAGAAAAAATAGCAAACTACACCAAAAACTGAAAGAAACAAGGAAATTATAAATATTATAGAGGAGTTTAAAAAATAGAGAATGAGAAACAATAGAGAAAACTGATGAAACAAAAGTTGGTTCTTTGAATAGATCAACAAATATGAAACTTTAGCTAGGCTAAGAAGGAAAGACTGATTTATTTACTTCTGAAAATCAGAAATAGAAGTGGGAACATTACTACCAACCTTACAAAAAGAAAAAGATTATAAGAGAATACAATGAGCAATGTTTTTAAATAATTGATATTGCAGTATAGTTGCTTTACAATGTTGTGTTAGTTTCTGCTGTACAGCAAAATGAGTCAGTAATACATATATATATATATATATACCCACTCATTTTTAGATTCCCTTCCCATCTAGGTCACCATGGAGCACTGAGTAGAGTTCCCTATGCTATACAGTAGGTTCTCATTAGTAATCTATTTTTTTTTTTTCAGGTTCCTACGATACTGTTTTTATTTTGATTTGTTTTTTTATGGATCCATGTCACTACATGGATACATTACCATATAGGTAAATACAGAATCTTCACTATCAATTTTAATGATTGTGTTTTTTTTTTTTTTTTTTAACATCTTTATTGGGGTATAATTGCTTTACAATGGTGTGTTAGTTTCTGCTTTATAACAAAGTGAATCAGCTATACATATACATATATTCTCATATGTCTTCCCTCTTGCGTCTCCCTCCCTCCCACTCTCCCCATCCCACCCTTCCAGGCTGTCACAAAGCACCGAGCTAATATCCCTGTGCCTTGCGGCTGCTTCCCCCCAGCTATCTACCTTACTACGTTTGTTAGTGTGTATATGTCCATGACTCTCTCTCGCCCTGTCAAAACTCACCCCTCCCCCTCCCCATACCCTCAAGTCCGTTCTCCAGTAGGTCTGCGTCTTTATTCCTATCTTACCCCTAGGTTCTTCATGACATTTTTTTCCCTTAAATTCCATATATATGTGTTAGCATACGGTATTTGTCTTTTTCTTTCTGACTTACTTCACTCTGTATGACAGACTCTAGGTCTATCCATCTCATTACAAATAGCTCAATTTCATTTCTTTTTAAGGCTGAGTAATATTCCATTGTGTATATGTGCCACATCTTCTTTATCCATTCATCCGATGATGGGCGCTTAGGTTGTTTCCATGTCCTGGCTATTGTAAATAGAGCTGCAATGAACATTTTGGTACATGACTCTTTTTGAATTTTGGTTTTCTCAGGGTATATGCCCAGTAGTGGGATTGCTGGGTCATATGGTAATTCTATTTGTAGTTTTTTAAGGAACCTCCATACTGTTCTCCACAGTGGCTGAACCAATTCACATTCCCACCAGCAGTGCAAGAGTGTCCCCTTTTCTCCACACCCTCTCCAGCATTTATTGTTTCTAGATTTTTTGATGATGGCCATTCTGACTGGTGTGAGATGATATCTCATTGCAGTTTTGATTTGCATTTCTCTAATGATTAATGATGTTGAGCATTCTTTCATGTGTTTGTTGGCATTCTGTATATCTTCTTTGGAGAAATGTCTATTTAGGTCTTCTGCCCATTTTTGGATGGGGTTGTTTGTTTTTTTGTTATTGAGCTGAATGAGCTGCTTGTAAATTTTGGAGATTAATCCTTTGTCAGTTGCTTCATTTGCAAATGTTTTCTCCCATTCTGAGGGTTGTCTTTTGGTCTTGGTTATGGTTTCCTTTGCTGTGCAAAAGCTTTGAAGTTTCATTAGGTCCCATTTGTTTATTTTTGTTTTTATTTCCATTACTCTAGGAGGTGGGTCAGAAAGGATCTTGCTGTGATTTATGTCATAGAGTGTTCTTCCTATGTTTTCTTCTAAGAGTTTGATAGTTTCTGGCCTTACATTTAGGTCTTTAATCCATTTTGAGCTTATTTTTGTGTATGGTGTTAGGGAGTGATCTAATCTCATACTTTTACATGTACCTGTCCAGTTTTCCCAGCACCATTTATTGAAGAGGCTGTCCTTTCTCCACTGTACATTCCTGCCTCCTTTATCAAAGATAAGGTGTCCATATGTGCGTGGGTTTATCTCTGGGCTTTCTATCCTGTTCCACTGATCTATCTTTCTGTTTTTGTGCCAGTACCATACTGTCTTGATTACTGATGCTTTGTAGTATAGTCTGAAGTCAGGGAGCCTTATTCCTCCAGCTCCTTTTTTCGTTCTCAAGATTGCTTTGGCTATTCGGGGTCTTTTGTGCTTCCATACAAATTGCGAAATTTTTTGTTCTAGTTCTGTGAAAAATGCCAGTGGTAGTTTGATAGGGATTGCATTGAATCTGTAGATTGCTTTGGGTAGTAGAGTCATTTTCACAATATTGATTCTTCCCATCCAAGAACATGGTATATCTCTCCATCTATTTGTATCATCTTTAATTTCTTTCATCAGTGTCTTATAATTTTCTGCATACAGGTCTTTCGTATCCTTAGGTAGGTTTATTCCTAGATATTTTATTCTTTTTGTTGCGATGGTAAATGGGAGTGTTTTCTTGATTTCACTTTCAGATTTTTCATCATTAGTATATAGGAATGCCAGAGATTTCTGTGCATTAATTTTGTATCCTGCTACTTTACCAAATTCATTGATTAGCTCTAGTAGTTTTCTGGTAGCATCTTTAGGATTCTCTATGTATAGTATCATGTCATCTGCAAACAGTGACAGCTTTACTTCTTCTTTTCCGATTTGGATTCCTTTTATTTCCTTTTCTTCTCTGATTGCTGTGGCTAAAACTTCCAAAACTATGTTGAATAAGAGTGGTGAGAGTGGGCAACCTTGTCTTGTTCCTGATCTTAGTGGAAATGCTTTCAGTTTTTCACCATTGAGGATGATGTTTGCTGTGGGCTTGTCATATATGGCTTTTATTATGTTTAGGAAAGTTCCCTCTATGCCTACTTTCTGGAGGGTTTTTATCATAAATGGGTGTTGAATTTTGTCGAAAGCTTTCTCTGCATCTATTGAGATGATCATATGGTTTTTCTCCTTCAATTTGTTAATATGGTTTATCACATTGATAGATTTGCGTATATTGAAGAATCCTTGCATTCCTGGAATAAACCCCACTTGATCATGGTGTATGATCCTTTTAATGTGCTGTTGGATTCTGTTTGCTAGTATTTTGTTGAGGATTTTTGCATCTATGTTCATCAGTGATATTGGCCTGTAGTTTTCTTTCTTTGTGACATCCTTGTCTGGTTTTGGTATCAAGGTGATGTTGGCTTCGTAGAAGGAATTTGGGAGTGTTCCTCCCTCTGCTATATTTTGGAAGAGTTTGAGAAGGATAGGTGTTAGCTCTTCTCTAAACGTTTCATAGAATTCACCTGTGAAGCCATCTGGTCCTGGGCTTTTGTTTGTTGGAAGGTTTTTAATCACAGTTTCAATTTCAGTGCTTGTGATTGGTCTGTTCATATTTTCTATTTCTTCCTGATTCAGTCTTGGCAGGTTGTGCATTTCTAAGAATTTGTCCATTTCTTCCAGATTGTCCATTTTATTGGCATAGAGTTGCTTGTAGTAATCTCTCATGATTTTTTTTATTTCTGCAGTGTCAGTTGTTACTTCTCCTTTTTCATTTCTAATTCTATTGATTTGAGTCTTCTCCCTTTTTTTCTTGATGAGTCTGGCTAGTGGTTTATCTATTTTGTTTATCTTCTCAAAGAACCAGCTTTTTGTTTTATTGATCTTTGCTATTGTTTCCTTCATTTCTTTTTCATTTATTTCTGATCTGATTTTTATGATTTCTTTCCTTCTGCTAGCTTTGGGGTTTTTTTGTTCTTCTTTCTCTAATTGCTTGAGGTGCAAGGTTAGGTTGTTTATTCGAGATGTTTCCTGCTTCTTAAGGTGGGCTTGTATTGCTATAAACTTCCCCCTTAGAACTGCTTTTGCTGCATCCCATAGGTTTTGGGTCGTTGTGTCTCCATTGTCATTTGTTTCTAGGTATTTTTTGATTTCCCCTTTGATTTCTTCAGTGATCACTTCATTATTAAGTAGTGTATTGTTTAGCCTCCATGTGTTTGTATTTTTTACAGATCTTTTCCTGTAATTGATATCTAGTCTCATGGCGTTGTGGTCGGAAAAGATACTTGATACAATTTCAGTTTTCTTAAATTTACCAAGGCTTGATTTGTGACCCAAGATATGATCTATCCTGGAAAATGTTCCATGAGCACTTGAGAAAAATGTGTATTCTGTTGTTTTTGGATGGAGTGTCCTATAAATATCAATTAAGTCCATCTTGTTTAATGTATCATTTAAAGCTTGTGTTTCCTTATTTATTTTCATTTTGGATGATCTGTCCATGGGTGAAAGTGGGGTGTTAAAGTCCCCTACTATGAATGTGTTACTGTTGATCTCCCCTTTTATGGTTGTTAGTATTTGCCTTATGTATTGAGGTGCTCCTATGTTGGGTGCATAAATATTTACAATTGTTATATCTTCTTCTTGGATCGATCCCTTGATCATTATGTAGTGTCCTTCTTTGTCCCTTTTAATAGTCCTTATTTTAAAGTCTATTTTGTCTGATATGAGAATTGCTACTCCAGCTTTCTTTTGGTTTCCATTTGCATGGAATATCTTTTTCCATCCCCTTACTTTCAGTCTGTATGTGTCTCTAGGTCTGAAGTGGGTCTCTTGTAGACAGCATATATAAGGGTCTTGTTTTTGTATCCATTCAGCCAATCTGTGTCTTTTGGTGGGAGCATTTAGTCCATTTACATTTAAGGTAATTATCGATATATATGTTCCTATTTCCATTTTATATATTGTTTTGGGTTCGCTACTATAGGTCATTTCCTTCTCTTGTTTTTCGTGTCTAGAGAAGTTCCTTTAGCATTTGTTGTAAAGCTGGTTTGGTGGTGCTGAACTCTCTCAGCTTTTGCTTGTCTGTAAAGGTTTTAATTTCTCCATCAAATGTGAATGAGATCCTTGCTGGGTAGAGTAGTCTTGGTTGCAGGCTATTCTCCTTCATCACTTTCAGTATGTCCTGCCACTCCCTTCTGGCTTGTAGGGTTTCTGCTGAGAGATCAGCTGTTAACCTTATGGGGATTCCCTTGTGTGTTATTTGTTGTTTTTCCCTTGCTGCTTTTAATATGCTTTCTTTGTATTTAATTTTTGACAGTTTGATTAATATGTGTCTTGGCGTGTTTCTCCTTGTATTTATCCTGTATGGGACCCTCTGTGCTTCCTGGACTTGATTAACTATTTCCTTTCCCATATTAGGGAAGTTTTCAACTATAATCTCTTCAAATATTTTCTCAGTCCCTTTCTTTCTTTCTTCTTCTTCTGGAACCCCTATAATTCGAATGTTGGTGCGTTTCATGTTGTCCCAGAGGTCTCTGAGACTGTCCTCAGTTCTTTTCATTCTTTTTTCTTTATTCTGCTCTGCAGTAGTTATTTCCACTACTTTATCTTCCAGGTCACTTATCCGTTCTTCTGCCTCAGTTATTCTGCTATTGATCCTATCTAGAGTGATTTTAATTTCATTTATTGCATTGTTCATCGTTGCTTGTTTCATCTTTAGTTCTTGTAGGCCCTTGTTAACTGTTTCTTGCATTTTGTCCATTCTACTTCCAAGATTTCGGATCATCCTTACTATCATTATTCTGAATTCTTTTTCAGGTAGATTGCCTATTTCCTCTTCATTTGTTAGGTCTGGTGGGTTTTTATCTTGCTCCTTCATCTGCTGTGTGTTTTTCTGTCTTCTCATTTTGCTTATCTTACTGTGTTTGGGGTCTCCTTTTTGCAGGCTGCACTTTCGTAGTTCCCGTTGTTTTTGATGTCTGTCTCCAGTGGCTAAGGTTGTTTCAGTGGGTTGTGTAGGCTTCCTGGTGGAGGGGACTAGTGCCTGTGTTGTGCTGGATGAAGCTGGATCTTGTCTCTCTAGTGGGCAGGTTCACGTCTGGTGGTGTGTTTTGGGGTGTCTGTGGCCTTATTATGATTTTAGGCAGCCTCTCTGCTAATGGGTGGGGTTGTGTTCCTGTTTTGCTAGTTGTTTGGCATAGGTTGTCCAGCACTGTGGCTTGCTGGTCATTGAGTGAAGCTGGGTGCTGGTGTTAAGATGGAGGTCTCTGGGAGATTTCCACCGTTTAATATTATGTGGAGCTGGGAGGTCTCTTGTTGACCAGTGTCCTGAAGTTGGCTCTCCTACCTCAGAGGCAGAGCCCTGACTCCTGGCTGGAGCACCAAGAGCCTTTCACCCACACAGCTCAGAATAAAAGGGAGAAAAAGTAGGGAGAATTAGTAGAAGTATGAGTAAAGAAAGAAGGAAAGGAGGAAAGGAAGGAGGGAAGAAAGAAGCAAAGAAGGAAAGAAAGGAGGGAGGGAGGGAGGGAGGGAGGAAGGAAGGAAGGAGGGAAAGAAGGAAAAAAGACAGAAAGAAAGATGATACAGTAAAAATAAAATAAAGTATAATATAGTTATTGAATTAAAAAATATTTAGAAAAAAAAAAAGGGACGGATAGAACCTTAGGACAAATGTTGGAAGCAAAGCTATACAGAGAAAATCTTACACAGAAGCATACACATACACCTTCACAAAAAGAGGTAAAGGGGGAAAAATCATAAATCCTGCTCCCTGAGACCACCTCCTCAATTTGGGGTGATTCGTTGTCTAAAGGAGGGAAGGAAGGAAGGAAAGAAAGAAAGAACGAAGGTAAAGTATAATAAAGTTATCACAATTAAACTTAATTATTAAGAAACAGAATTTTTAAAAAAAAGTCATGGACGGATAGAGCCCTAGGACAAATGGTGGAAGCAAGAGTATACAGACAGGATCTCACACAGAAGCATACACGTACACATTCACAAAAAGAGGAAAAGGGAAAAAAATCATAGATCTCGCTCCTAAATTCCACCTCTTCAATTTGGGATCATTCCTTGTCTATTCAGGTATTCCACAGATGCAGGGTATATCAAGTTGATTGTGGAGCTTTAATCCACTGCTTCTGTGGCTGCTGGGAGAGATTTCCCTTTCTCTTCTTTGTTCTCACAGCTCACAGGAGCTCAGCTTTGGATTTGGCCCTGCCTCTGCGTGTAGGTCGCTGGAGGGCGTCTGTTTTTTCGCTCAGACAGGACGGGGTTAAAGGAGCCGCTGATTCGGGGCCTCCGGCTCACTCAGGCCGGGGGTTGGGGGATGGGGGTAGGAGGGGCACTACGTGCGGGGCGGGCCTGCAGCTGCAGAGGCAGCGTGACGTTGCGGCAGAGGCCGGCGTGATGTTGCACCATCCTGAGACCCGCCGTGCGTACTCCCGGGGAAGTTGTCCCTGGATCCCGGGAACCTGGCAGTGGCGGGCTGCACAGGCTCCGCGGAAGAGGGGTGTGGAGAGTGACCTGTGCTCGCACACAGGCCCTTGGTGGCGGCAGCAGCAGCCTTAGCGTCTCCCGCCCGTCTCTGGGGTCCGCGGTTTTAGCCGCGGCTCGCGCCCGTCTCTGGGGTTTGCGCTTTCAGCCGCGGCTCGCGCCCGTCTCGGGGGCTCGCGCCCTCAGCCGCGGCTCGCGCCCGTCTCTGGGGTTCGCGCTTTTAGCCGCGGCTCACGCCCTTCTCTGGAGATCCTTTAAGCAGCGCTCTTAAACCCCTCTCCTCGCGCACCAGGAAACAAAGAGGGAAGAAAAAGTCTCTTGCCTCTTCGGCAGGTGCAGGCTTTTCCCCGAACTCCCTCCCGGATAGTCGTGGTGCACTAACCCCTTCAGGCTATGTTCAAGCCGCCAACCCCAGTCCTCTCCCTGAGCTCCGTCCAAAACCAAAACCCGAGCCTCAGCTCGCAGCCCCGCCCGCCCCGGCGGGTGAGCAGACAAGCCACTCGGGCTGGTGAGTGCCGGTCAGCACCGATCGTCTGTGCAGGAATCTCCCCGCTTTGCCCTCCGCACCCGTCGCTGTGCACTACTCCGCAGTACCGAAACTCCCCCCTCCGCCTCCCGCAGTCTCCGCCCGCGGAGGGGCTTCCTAGTGTGTGGAAACTTTTCCTCCTTCACAGCTCCCTCCCACTGGTGCAGGTGCCGTCCTTATTCTTTTGTCTCTGTTTTTTCTTTTGCCCTACCCAGTTACGTGGGGAGTTTCTTGCCTTTTGGGAGGTCTGAGGTCTTCTGCCAGCCTTCAGTAGGAGTTCTGTAGGAGTTGTTCCACGTGTGGATGTATTTCTGGTGTATCCGTGGGGAGGAAGACGATCTCCGCGTCTTACTCTTCCGCCATCTTCAAGGTCCCCCCCAGTAATCTATTTTATGTATAGTAGTGTATATATGTCAATCCCAATCTCCCAATTCAACCCACCCGCCCCTTCCATTCCTTGGTAAACATGTTTGTTTTCTACATCTGTGACTCTATTTCTGCTTTGCAAATAAGTTCATCTGTACCATTTCCTTAGATTCCACAAATAAGTGATATTATATGATATTTGTCTTTCCCTGTCTGACTTACTTCAGTCTGTATGACAATGTCTTGGTCCATCCATGCCTCTGCAAATGGTACTATTTCATTCCTTTTTTATGGCTGAGTAATATCCCATTGTATACATGTAACACACCTTCTTTATCCATTCTTCTGTCGATGGACATTTATGTTGTTTGCATGTCCTGGCTATTGTAAATAAATCTGCAATGAACACCGGGGTGCATGTGTATGCCTCATTTCAAATTATACTTTTCTCCAGATATATGCCCAAGAGTAGAATTACAGGGTCAAATGGCAGCTCTACTTTCAGATTTTTTAAGGAACTGCCATACTGTTCTCCACAGAGTGTGTACCAATTTATAGTCCCACCAACAGTGGAGGAAGGTTCCCTTTTCTTCACACCCTCTACAGCATTTATATTTTGTAAATTTTTTGATGATGGCCATGCTGACTGGTGTGAGGTGATACCTCATTGTAGTTTTGATTTGCATTTCTCTAATAATTAGTATTGTTGAGCTTATTTTCATGTGTTTGAAGGCCATGTGTATGTCTTGTTTGGAGAAATGTCTATTTAAGTCCTCTGCCCATTTTTGGATTGGGTTGTGTGTTTTTTGATATTGAGCTGCATGAGTTGTTTGTATATTTTGGAGAGTAATCCCTTGTCAGTTGCTTCATTTGCAAATATTTTCTCCCATCCTGAGGGTAGTCTTTTCGTTTTGTTTGTGGTTTCCTTTGCTGTGCAAAAGCTTTTAAGTTTAATTAGGTGTCAGTTCTTTAGTCTTGTTTTTATTTTCATTACTCTAGGAGGCAGATCAAAAAAGAACTTGCTGCAATTTATGTCAAAGAGTGTTTTGCCTATGTTTTCCTCTAAGAGTTTTATAGTATCTGGCCTTATTTTTAGGTCTTTAATCCATTTTATTTTTGTGTATCATGTTAGGAGGTGTTCTAATTTCATTCTTTGACACATAGCTGTCCAGTTTGCCCAGCACCAATATTGAAGAGACTGTCTTTTCTCCATTGTATATTCTTGCCTCTTTTGCCATACATTAGGTGACCATAGGTGCATGGGTTTATCTCTGGGCATTCTATCCTGTTCCATTGACATATATTTCTGTTTTTGGGCCAATACCATACTGCTTTGATTACTGTAGCTTTTTAATATAGTCTGAAATCAGGGAGCCTGATTCCTTCAGCTCAATTCTTGTTTCTCAAGATTGCTTTCACTATTCGGGGTCTTTTGTGTTTCCAAACAAATTGTAAAATTTTTTGCTCTAATTCTGTGAAAAAGGCCAGTGGCACTTTGACAGAGATTGCATTGAATCTGTAGTTTGCTTTCAGTAGTAGAGTCATTTTCACAATGTTCATTCTTCCAATCCGAAAACATGGTATATCTCTCCATCTATTTATATCATCTTTAATTTCTTTCATCAGTGTCATAGTTTTCCGCATACAGGTATTTTGTCTCCTTAGGTAGGTTTATTCCTAGGTATTTTATTCTTTTGATGTGATGGTAAATGGGATTGCTTCCTCATTTTCTCTTTCTGATCTTTCATTGTTAGTCTATAGGAATGCAAGAGATTTCTCTGCATTAATTTGGTACACTGCAATTTTACCAAATTCATCGATGAGCTCTAGCACTTTTCTGCTGGCATCTTTAGGATTTTCTTTTTTTAATTTAATTTTATTTATTTTTTTATACAGCAGGTTCTTATTAGTAATCAATTTTATACACATCAGTGTATCCATGTCAATCTCAGTTGCACAATTCATCCCACCACCATCCCCACCGCTCCACAGCTTTCCCCCCTTGGTGTCCATACGTTTGTTCTTTACATCGCTGTCTCAAGTTCTGCCCTGCAAACCAGTTCATCTGTACCATTTTTGAGGATTCACACACATGCATTAGTATATGATATTTGTTTTTCTCTTTCTGACTTACTTCACTCTGTATGACAGTCTCTAGAACCAACCACACCTCAACAAATGACTCAATTTTGATCCTTTTTGTGGCTGAGTAATATTCCATTGTATACATGTACCAAAACTTCTTTATCCATTTGTCTGGCATTGGGCATTTAGGTTGATTCCATGACGTGCCTGTTGTAAATAGTGCTGCAATGAATATTGGGGTACATGTGTCTTTCTGAATTATGGCTTTCTCTGGGTATATATCTAGTAGTGGGATTCCTGGATCATATAGTAATTCTATTTTTAGTTTCTAAAGGAACCTCCATACTGTTCTCCGTAGTGGCTGTATCAATTTACATTCCTACCAACAGTGCAAGAGGGTTCCCTTTTCTCCACACCCTCTCCAGCATTTGTTGTTTGTAGATTTTCTGATGATGCCCATTCTAACTGGTGTGAGGTGATATCTCACTGTAGATTTGATTTGCATTTCTCTAATAATTAGTGATGCTGAGCAGCTTTTCAGGTGCTTCTTGGAAATCTGTATGTCTTCTTTAGAGAAATGTCTATTTAGGCCTTCTGCCCATTTTTGGATTGGGTTGTTTGTTTCATTAATATTGAGCTGCATGGACTGTTTATATATTTTGGAGATTAATCCTTTATCCACTGATTTGTTTGCAAATATTTTCTCCCAATCTGAGGGTTGTCTTTTGGTCTTGTTTATGGTTTCCTTTGCTGTTCAAAAGCTTTGAAGCTTCATTAGGTCCCATTTGTTTATTTTTGTTTTTATTTCCATTACTCTAGGAGGGGGATCAAAAAAGATCTTGCTGTGACTTATATCAAAGCGTGTTCTACCTATGTTTTCCTCTAAGAGTTTTATAGTGTCCAGTCTTACATTTAGGTCTTGAATCCATTTTGAGTTTATTTTTGTGTATGGTGTTAGGGAGTGTTCTAACTTCATTCTTTTACATGTAGCTGTTCAGTTTTCCCAGCACAACTTATTGAAGAGACTGTCTTTTGTCCATTGTATATCCTTGCCTCCTTTGCCATAGATTAGTTGACCATAGGTGGGTGGGTTTATCTCTGGGCTTTCTATCTTGTTCCATTGATCTATGTTTCTGTTTTTGTGCCAGTGCCATATTGTCTTGATTACTGTAGCTTTGTACTATAGTCTGAAGTCACGGAGTCTGATTCCTCCAGCTCCGTATTTTTCCCCTCAAGACTGCTTTGGCTATTCGGGGTCATTTGTGTCTCCACACAAATTTTAAGACTTTTTTGTTCTAGTTCCGTAAAAAATGCCATTGGTAATTTGGTAGGCATTGCATTCAATCTATAGATTGCTTTGGGTAGTATAGTCATTTGCACAATATGTATTCTTCCAATCCAGGAACATGGTATATCTCTCCATCTGTTGGTATCATCTTTAATTTCTTTCATCAGCTTCTTATAGTTTTCTGCATATAGGTCTTTGTCTCCCTAGGTAGGTTTATTCCTCGTATTTTATTCTTTTTGTTGCAATGGTAAATGGGAGTGTTTCCTTAATTTCTCTTTCATATTTTTCATCGTTAGTGTATAGGAATGCAAGGGACTTCTGTGCATTAATTTTGTATCCTGCAACTTTACCAAATTCATTCATTAGCTCTAGTAGTTTCCTGGTGGCATTTTTAGGATTCTCTATGTATAGTATCATGTCATCTGCAAACAGTGACAGTTTTATTTCTTCTTTTCCAGTATTAATTCCTTTTATTTCTTTTTCTTCTCTGATTGCTGTGGCTAGGACTTCCAAATCTTTGTTGAATAATAGTGGTGAGAGTGGACATCCTTGTCTTGTTTGTGATCTTAGAGGAAATGCTTTCAGTTTTTCACCATTGAGAATGATGTTTGCTGTGGGTTTGTCGTATATGCCTTTATTATGTTCAAGTAGGTTCCCTCAATGCCCACTTTCTGGAGAGTTTTCATCATAAATCAGTGTTGAATTTTGTCAAATGCTTTTTCTGCATCTATTGAGATGATCATACGGTTTTTATTCTTCAATTTGTTAATATGGTGTATCACGTTGATTTGTTTGCGTATATTGAAGAATCCTTGCATCCCAAGGATAAATCCCACTTGATCATGGTGTATCATTCTTTTAATGTGTTGTTGGAATCATTTTGCTAATATTTTGTTGAGAATTTTTGCATCTATCTTCACCAGTGATATTGGTCTGTAATTTTCTTTTTTTGCAGTTTCTTTCACTGGTTTTGGTATCAGGGTGATGGTGGCTTCATACAATGAGTTTGGGACTGTTCTTTCCTCTGCAAATTTTTGGAAGACTTTGAGAAGAATGGGTATTAGCTCTTCTCTAAATGTTCGATATAATTCACCTGTGAAGCCACCTGGTCTTGGACTTTTGTTTATTGGAAGATTTTTAATCACTGTTTCAATTTCATTACTTGTGATTTGTCTGTTTATATGTTCTATTTCTTCCTGGTTTAGTCCTGGAAGGTTATACATTTCTAAGAATTTGTCCATTTCTTCCAGGTTGTTCATTTTATTGGCATAGAGTTGCTTGTAGTAGTCTCTTAGGGTGCTTTGTATTTCTGCATTGCCTGTTGTATCTTCTCCTTTTTCATCTCTAATTTTATTGATTTTAGTCCTCTCCCTCTTTTTCTTGATGAGTCTGCCTAATGGTTTTTCAGTTTTCTTTACCTTCTCAAAGAGCAAGATTTAGTTTTATTGATCTTTGCTATTGTTTTCTTTGTTTCTATTTCATTTATTTCTGCTCTGATCTTTATGATTTCTTTCCTTCTGCTAACTTTGGGTTTTGTTTGTTCTTCTTTCTCTAGTTCCTTTGGGTGTATGATTAGATTGTTTATTTGAGATTTGTCTTGTTTTTTTTTTTTTTTTTTTTTTTGCTGTACACGAGCCTCTCACTGTTGTGGCCTCTCCTGTCGCAGAGCACAGGCTCCGGATGCGCAGGCTCAGTGGCCATGGCTCACGGGCCCAGCCGCTCCGCGGCATGTGGGATCTTCCCAGACCGGGGCACGAACCCGTGTCCCCTGAATCGGCAGGAAGATTCTCAACCACTGCGCCACCAGGGAAGCCCTTGTCTTGTTTTTTGAGGTAGGTTTGTATAGCTATAAACTTCCCTCTTAGAACTGCTTTTGCTGCATCCCATAGGTTTTGGATCTTCGTGTTTTCATTGTCATTTGTCTCTAGGTATTTTTTGATTTCCTCTTTTATTTCTTCAGTGATTTCTTGGTTATTCAGTAACATATTGTTTAGCCTCCATGTGTTTGTGTTTTTTACCTTTTGTTCCCTGTAATTCATTTTCTAATCTCATAGTGTTGTGGTCAGAAAAGATGCTTGAAATGATTTCAATTTTCTTAAATTTACTGAGGCTTGATTTGTGATGCAAAATGTGATCCATCCTGGAGAATGTTCCATGCACAGTTGAGAAGCTTGTGTAATCTGCTGTTTTTGGATGGAATGTCCTATAAATATCAATTAAATCTATCTGGTCTATTGTGTTATTTAAAGCCTCTGTTTCCTTATTTATCTTCATTTTGGATGATCTATCCATTGGGGTAAGTGAGGGGTTAAAGTCCCCCACAATTATTGTGTTACTGTTGATTTCCTATTTTATAGCTGTTAGCAGTTGCCTTATGTATTGAGGTGCTCCTATGTTGGGTGTATGTATATTTATAATTGTTCTATCTTCTTCTTGGATTGATACCTTGATCATTATATAGTGTTCTTCCTTGCCTCTTGTAATGTTCTTTATTTTAAAGTCTATTTTATCTTATATGAGTACTGCTACTGCAGTTTTCTTTTGGTTTCCATTTGCATGGAATATCTTTTTCCATCCCCTCACTTTCAGTCTGTATGTGTCCCTAGGTCTGAAGTGGGTCTCTTGTAGACAGCATATACATGGGTCTTGTTTTTGTATCCATTCAGGAAGCCTATGTCTTTTGGTTGGAGTCTTTAATCCATTCACGTTTAAGGTAATTATCAATATGTACGTTCCTATGACCATTTTCTTAATTGTTTTGGGTTTGTTTTTGTAGGGCCTTTTCTTCTCTTTTGTTTCCCACGTAGAGAAATTCCTTTAGCATTTGTTGTAGAGCTGGTTTGGTGGTGCTGAATTCTCTTTGCTTTTGCTTGTCTGTAAAGATTTTGATTTCTCCATCAAATCTGAATGAGATCCTTGCTGAGTAGAGTAATCTTGGTTGTAGTTTCTTCCCTTTCATCACTTTAAGTATATCATGCCACTCCCTTCTGGCTTGTAGAGTTTCTGCTGAGAAATCAGCTGTTAACCTTATGGGAGTTCCCTTGTATGCTATTTGTCATTTTTCTCTTGCTGCTTTCAATAATTTTTCTTTGCCTTTAATTTTTGCCAATTTGATTACTATGTGTCTCGGCCTGTTTCTCCTTAGGTTTTTCCTGTATGGGACTCACTGCACTTCCTGGACTTGGGCGGCTATTTCCTTTCCCATGTTAGGGAAGTTTTTGACTATAATCTCTTCAAATATTTTCTCTGGTTCTTTCTGTCTCTCTTTTCTTTCTGGGACCCCTATAATGCGAATGTTGTTGCCTTTAATGTTGTCCCAGAGGACTCTTATGCTGTCTCCATTTCTTTTCATTCTTTTTTCTTTAGTCTGTTCCTCAGCAGTGAATTCCACCATTATGTCTTCCAGGTCACTTATCTGTTCTTCTGCCTCAGTTATTCTGCTCTTGATTCCTTCTAGTGTAGTTTTCATTTCAGTTATTGTATTGTTCATCTCTGTTTTTTTTCTTTAATTCTTCTAGATCTTTGTTAAACATTTCTTGCATCTTCTCGACCTTTGCCTCCATTCTTCTTCGAGGTCCTGGATCATCTTCACTATCATTATTCTGAATTCTTTTTCTGGAAGGTTGCCTTTCTCCACTTCATTTAGTTGTTTTTCTGGGATTTTATCTTGTTCCTTCATCTGGTACATAGCCCTCTGCCTTTTCATCTTGTCTATCGTTCTGTGAATGTGGTTATTGTTCCACAGGCTATAGGATTGTAGTTCTTTTTGCTTCTGCTGTAGGCCCTCTGGTGGATGAGGCTATCTAAGAGGCTGTGTAAGTTTCCTGATGGGAGGGACTGGTGGTTGGTAGAGCTAATTGTTGCTCTGGTGGGCAAAGCTCAGTAAAACTTTAATCTGCTTGACTGCTGACGGGTGGGGCTGGGTTCCCTCCCTGTTGGTTGTTTGGCCTGAGGCAACCCAACACTGGAGCCTACCTCGGCTCTTTCTTGGGGCTAATGACAGTCTCTGGGAGGGTTCACACAAAGGAGTACTTCCCAGAACTTCTGCTTCCCGTTTCCTTGTCCCCACAGCGAGCCACAGCCACTCCCACCTCTGCAGGAGACCCTCCAACACTAGCAGGGCGGTCTGATTCATTCTCCCCTGGGGTCACTGCTCCTTCCCCTGTGTCCCGATCTGCACACTACTTTGTCTGTGCCCTCCAAGAGTGGAGTCTCTGTTTCCCCCAGTCCTGTCAAAGTACTGCAAACAAATCCCACTAGCCTTCAAAGTCTGATTCTCTAGGAATTCCTCCTCCCATTGCTGGACCCCCAGGTTGGGAAGCCTGACGTGGGGCTCAGAGCCTTCACTCCAGTGGGTGGACCTCTGTGGTATAAGTGTTCTCCAGTCTGTGAGTCACCCACCCACCACTTATGGGTTTTGATTTTGCTGTGATTGTGCCCCTCCTACCATCTCATTGTGTCTTCTTTATTGTCTTTGGATGTGGGGTATCTTTTTTGGTGTGTTCCAGTGTCTTCCTTTCAATGATTGTCCAGCAGCCTGTTGTGATTCTGGTGTTCTCACAAGGGGGAGTGAGAGCACATCCTTCTACTCTGCCATCTTGGTTCCTCCTAGGATTTTCTTTGTATAGTATCATGTCATATGCAAACAGTGACAGTTTTACTTCTTTTCAAATTTGTATTCGTTTTATTTCTTTTCTTATCTGATAGCCATGGCTAGGACTTCCAAAACTATGTTGAATAAAAGTGACAAGAATGGACGTACTTGTCTTGTTCCTGATATCAGAGGAAATGATTTCAGCTTTTCACCATTCAGTATGATGTTAGCTGTAGGTTTGTCGTTTAATGCCTTTATTATGTTCAGGTAAGTTCCTTCTATACCCACTTTCTGGAGATTTTTTTCATAAGTGGTGTTGAATTTTGTTAAAAGCTTTTTCTGCATCTATTGAGAAGATCATATGGTTTTTATCTTTCAGTTTGTTAATGTGGTGTATCACATTGATTGATTTGAAGGTATTGAAAGATCCTTGTATCTCTGGGATAAATTCCACTTGATCATAGTGTATGGTCCCTTTTAATGCATTGTTGGATTTGGTTTGCTTGTATTTTGTTGAGGATTTTGAGTCTATATTCATCAGTGAGGTTGGCATGTAATTTCTTTTTTGTGATATCTTTGTCTGCTTTTGGTATTAGGGTGATGATGGCCTAGAGCTTGGGAGTGTTCCTTCCTCTGCAAATTTTTGACAGAGTTTCAGAAGGGTAGGTGTTAACTCTGCTCTAAATGTTTGATGGAATTTACCTGTGAAGCCATCTGGTCCTGGACTTTTGTTTGTTGGGAGTTTTCGAATCACTCTTTCAATCTCAGTACTTGTGATTGGTCTGTTCATATTTTCTATTTCTTCCTGTTTCAGTCTTGGAAACTTGTACCTTTCTAGGAATCTGTCCACATTTTCTAGATTATACATTTTATTGGTGTATAGCAGCTGGTAGTAGTCTCTTGTGATCTTTTGTATTTCTGTGGTGTCCATTGTAACTTTTCCTTTTTCAGTTTTAATTTTATTGATTTGAGTCCTCTCCCTTTTTTCTTGATGAGTCTAGGTAAAGGTTTATCAATTTTGTCTTTCTTCTCAAAGAACCAGCTTTTAGTTTCATTTATCTTTGCTATTTTTCTCTTCATCTCTATTTCATTTATTTCTGCTCTGATCTTTATGATATTTTTCCTTCTACTAAGGTTGGGTTTTGTTTGTTCTTCTTTCTCTAGTTGTTTTAAGTATAAGGTTAGGTTGTTTAAGATTTTTCTTGTTTATTGAGGTAAGATTCTATTGTTATAAACTTCCCTCTTAGAACTGCTTTTGCTGCATCACATAGCTTTTGGATTGCAGTGTTTTCACTATAATTTGTCTCTAGGTAATTTCTGATTTCCTCTTTGATTTCTTCAGCAATCCATTGGTTATTTAGTTACATATTGTTTAACTTCAATGTGGCTGTGTTTTTTCCTCTAATTGATTTCTAATTTCATAGCGTTGTGATCAGAAAAGAGGCTTGATATTTTTTCAATTTTCTTAAATTTATTGAGGCTTAATTTGTGACCCAAGATGTGATCTATCCTATAGAATGTTCCACATGCCCTTGAAAAGAAAATGTATTCTGCTGCTTTTGGATGGAATGCCCCATAAAGATCAATTAAGTCTATTTGGTCTAATGTGTCATTTAAGGCTTGTGTTTCCTTATAAGTTTTCTGTCTGGATGATCTGTCCATTGGTGTAAGTAGGGTGTTAAAGTCCCCTACTATTAATGTGCTACTGTTGATTTCCCCTTTCATGGCTGTTAGCATTTGCCTTATATATTGAGGTGCTCCTATGCTGGGTGCATATATGTTTACAATTGTTATATCTTCTTCTTGGGTTGATGCCTATATCATTAAGTAGTGACCTTCCTTGTCTCTGGTAACAGTCTTTATTTTAAAGTATATTTTATCTGATATGAGTATTGCTACTCCAACTTTCTTTTGATTTCCATTTGCATGGAATACCTTCTACCGTCCCCTCAGTTTCAGTCTGTATGTGTCCCTAGGTCTGAAGTGGGTCTGTTGTAGACAGCATATATATGGGTGTTGTTTTTGTATCCATTAAGCAGGCCTCACTCTTTTGATTGGAGTATTTAATCAATTTACATTTAAGGTAATTATTGAGATATATATATATATATATATATATATATATATATATATATATATATATTCCTATTGTTATTTTCTTAATTTTGTTGGGTTTGTTTATGTAGGACATTTTTCTTCCCTTCCTCTTTTGTTCTCTTCTCTTGTGTTTCTTGCCTAGAGAAGTTTCTTTAGCATTTGTTGTAAAACTAGTTTGGTCATGCTGAATACTCTTAACTTTTGCTTTTCTGTAAAGCTTTAGATTTCTCTGTCAAACCTGAATGGAGACTTTCTGGGTATTCTTTGTGTAGGTTTTTCTCTTTCATCACTTTCAATATATCATGTCACTCCCTTCTGGCCTGCAGATTTTCTGCTGAAAAATCAGCTGATAACCTTCTGGGGCTCCCCTTGTATGTTATTTGTTGCTTTTCCCTTGATGATTTTAATATTTTTTCTTTGTCTTTAATTTTTGTTAATTTGATTAATATGTGTCTTGACTTGTTCCTCCTTGGGTTTATCTGGTATGGAACTCTCTGTGCTTCTTGGACTTGGGGGACTATTTCCTTTCCCATGTTAGGTAAGTTTTCGACTATAATCTCTTCAAATATATTCTCAGGCCTTTTCTATTTCTCTTCTTCTTCTGGGACCCCTATAATTTGAATGTTGGTGCATTTGATGTTATCCCAGAGGTCTGAGACTGTCCTCATTTCTTTTCATTCTTTTTTCTTTATTCTGCTCCTCAGCAATTATTTCTACCATTCTGTCCTCCAGCTCACTTTTCCATTCTTCTGCCTCAGTTATTCTGCTATAGATTACTTCAAGAGTATTTTTCACTTAAGATATTGTATTTTTCATTTCCATTTGATTGTCCTATAGTTCTTCTAGTTCTTTGTTAAGTATTTCTTGCATCTTCTAAATCGTTACCTCCATTCTTTTTCTGAGATCTTGGATCATCTTTACTATCATTACTCTGAATACTTTTTCAGGTAGATTGACTATCTCCTCTTCATTTAGTTATTCTTGTAGATTTTTATCTTGCTCCTTGATCTGTAGCAGTTTCTCTGACTTCTCATTTTGTCTAAATTATTGTGTTTGTGGTCTCCTTTCTGCAGGCTACAAGAACGTAGCTCTTCCTGCTTCCAGTGTCTGCCCCTGGTGGGTGAGGTGGATATTTAGCAGGAACTCCCCATTGCTTTGTGGCTGTCACTGCCCTGTTAGGGGCATGGTGTGCTCCCTAGTTGCTGGAGTAGAGGCACCCAGATCTGTTTCATAGCTGTGTTTCTGATCTGCAGTGTGAGGTAGGCAGGATTAGATCACTCCCACTGGGAGAGAAGCCACTGAGCATTCCTCCTCTGGAGCTATTCACCTGTGAATATGTTCTGTTGTGTACCGTTTTGCCTATTGTGCTGGCTCACAAAGTACACTGTTGTTTGGCACTGCTCTTGGTCCAACCTTAACTGAGGGTATGTCAGGAATTGGCTCTGGTGACTCTTAGGTGTTGTTTTCACCACACCACAAATGCAGATCTACTGAGGTCAGGAACCAGTACTGCAGTAGTTGTGCACCTGTACCCACTACAAGACGTATGGAGGCAACTCAGACTCTGGCGTGGCCCAACCATCACATGTATGTGTCCAGAAAGCCCACAGCTGCTAAAGCAAGACCTGTCTCACCTGCAGGAGTATTTGTTGTTGATTTCAATGTTCCTCAGGAGTGGAATTTAGGAAACCATTGGTGGACCTGTAACTCCATGGCTTATGTAGATCCAAGGAGAGCTTTTAATAGAATATGCTACTAAATAACCCTGAGATTACAGAAGAAATCAAAGATGAAATCAAAAACTACTTAGAAAGAAATGACAATGAAAATACAGCAACCCATAACCTATGGTATACAGCAAAAGCAGTTCTAAGAGGGAAGTTTATAGCAATATAATCCTACCTCAAGAAACAAGAAACATCTCAAATAAACAACCAAACCTTACACCTAAAGCAATCAGAGAAAGAAGAACAAAAAAACAAAAACCCAAAGTTGGCAAAAGGAAAGAAATCATAAAGATCAGATCAGAAATGAATTAAAAATAAATGAAGGAAAAAATAGCAAAGATCAATAAAACTCCAAGCTGGTTCTTTGAGAAGATGAACAAAATGGATAAATAACTAGCCAGATTCATCAAGAAAAAAGGGACAAGACTCAAATAGACAGAATTAGAAATTAAAAAGGAGAAGTAACAGCTGACACTGTAGAAATACAAATGATCATGAGAGATGACTACAAGCAAAAATAGGCCAATAAAATGGACAACCTGGAAGTAATGGAAAAATTCTTAGAAAACCACAACCTTCCAAGACTGAACCAGGAAGAAAGAGAAAATATAAACAGACCAGTCACAAGCACTGAAATTGAGACTGTGATTAAAACTCTTCCAAAAAAGAAAAGCCCAGGACCACATGGCTTCAAGGGGAAAGTCTATCAAACATTTAGAGAAGAGCTAACACCTTTCTTTCTCAAACTCTTGCAACACATATCAGAGAGAGGAACACTCCTAAACTCACTCAACAAAGCCATCATCACCCTGTTACCAAAACGAGACAAAGATGCCACAAAGAAAAAATACTACAGGCGAATATCACTGATGAACATAGATGCAAAAATCCTCAACACAATACTAGCAAAAAGAATGCAACTACATATTAAAAGGTTCATACACTATGATCGAGTGGGGTTTATCCCAGGAATGCAAGGATTCTTCAATATATGCAAATCAATCAATATGATACACCAGATTAACAAATTTTAGAATAAAAACCTATGATAATCTCAATAGATGAATAAAAAGCTTTCGATAAAATTCAACACCCATTTATGCCCAGAAAGCAGGCATACAGGGAGCCTACCTCTACATAACAAAAGCCATATGTGACAAACCCACAGCAAACATCATTCTCAATAGTGAAAAACTGAAAACATTTCCTCTAAGATCACGAACAAGACAAGGATGTCCACTCTCGCCAATATTATTCAACATAGTTTTGGAAGTCCTAGCCACAGAGTTCAGAGAAGAAAAACAAATAAAAGGAATCCAAATCGGAAAAGGTGAAGTAAAACTGTCACTGTTTACAGATGACATGACACTATACACAGAGATTCCTAAAAATGCTACGAGAAAATTACTAGAGCTAATCAATGAATTTGGTAAAGCAGCAGGATACAAAATTAATGCATAGAAATCTCTTGCATTCCTCTACACTAATGATGAAAAATCTGAAAGAGAATTTAAGAAAAAACTCCCACTTACCACTGAAACAAAAAGAATAAAATACCTAGCAATAAACCTACCTAAGGAGACAAAAGACCTGTATACAGAAAACCATAAGTCATTGAGGAAAGAAATCCAAGATACAAATAGAGGGAGAGACATACCATGTTCTTGGATTGGAAGAATCAACATTGTGAAAATGGCCATATGACCCAAAGCAATCTACAGATTCAATGCAATCCGTATCAAACTACCACTGGCATTTTTCACAGAACTAGAACAAAAAATTTCACAATTTATATGGAAACACAAAATCTCAATAGCAAAAACAATCTTGAGAAAAGAAAGTGGAGATGGAGGAATCAGGCTCCAGACTTCAGGCAATACTACAAAGCTACAGTAATCAAGGCAGTATGGTACTGGCACAAAAACAGAAATATAGATCAATGGAACAGGATAGAAAGCCCAGAGGTAAACCCACGCACATATGGTCACCTTACTTTTGATAAAGGAGGCAAGAATATACAATGGAGAAAAGAAAGCCTCTTGAATACGTGGTGCTGGGAAAACTGAACAGCTATATGTAAAAGAATGAAATTAGAACACTGCCTGACACCATACACAAAAATAAACTCAAAATTGATTAAAGACCTAAATGTAAGGCCAGACACTATAAAGCTCTTAGAGAAAATATAGGCAGAACACTCTAAGACATAAATCACAGCAAGATCATTTTTGACCCACCTCCTAGACAAATGGAAATAAAAACAAAAATAAACAAATGGGACCTAATGAAACTTCAAAGCTTTTGCACAGCAAAAGAAACCATAAAGAAGATCAAAAGACAACCCTCAGAATGGGAGAAAATATTTGCAAATGAATCAACGGACAAAGGATTAATCTCCAAAATATACAAGCAGCACATGCAGCTCAATATGAAAACAACAAACAACCCAATCCAAAAATGGGCGGAAGACATAAATAGACATTTCTCCAAAGAAGGTATACACAGAGCCAAAAACACATGAAAGAATGCTCAACATCGCTAATCATTAGAGAAATGAAAATCAAAACTACAGTGAGGTATCCACTCACACAGTCAGAATGGCCATCATCAAAACACCTACAAACAATAAATGCTAGAGAGGGTGTGGTGAAAGGGTACCCTCTTGCACTGTTAGTGAGAATGTAAATTGATACAGCCACTATGGAGAACAGTATGGAGGTTCCTCAAAAAATTAAAAATAGAACTCCTATACAGCGCAGCAATCCCACTACTGGGCATATACCCTGAGAAAACCATAATTCAAAAAGAGTCATGTACCACAATGTTCACTGCAGCTCTATTTGCAATAGCCAGGACATGGAAGCAACGTAAGTGTCCATCGACAGATGAAAGGATAAAGATGTGGCACATATATACAATGGACTATTACTCAGCCATACAAAGAAATGAAAGTGAGTTATCTGTAGTGAGGTGGATGGACCTAGAGACTGTCATACAGAGTGAAATAAGTCAGAAAGAGAAAAACAAATACCGTATGCTAACACATATATATGGAATATTTTTAAAAAATGATTTTGATGAACCTAGGCACAGGACAGAAATAAATATGCAGATGTAGAGAATGGTCTTGCAGATGTGGTTGAGGAGGGAAGCTGGGAAATAGTGAGAGAGTAGCATGGACATATATACACTAGCAAATGTAAAGTAGATAGCTAGTGGGAAGCAGCTGCATAGCACAGGGAGATCAGCTCGGTGCTTTGTGACCACGTAGAGGGGTGGGAGAGGGAGTGTGGGAGAGAGGCTCAAGAGGGATGACATATGGGTATATATGTATACATTTAGCCGATTCACTTTGTTATACATGGGCTTCCCTGGTGGCGCAGTGGTTGAGAGTCCGCCTGCTGATGTGGGGGACACGGGTTCATGCCCAGGTCCGGGAGGATCCCACATGCCGCGTAGCGGCTGGGCCCCTGAGCCATGGCCACTGAGCCTGCGCTTCCGGAGCCTGTGCTCCGCAACGGGAGAGGCCACAACAGTGAGAGGCCCGTGTACAGCAAAAAAAAAAAAAAAAAAAATTGCCTTGCTTTGGTATGGCAAGACAAAGTTTGACAGGAGTTTTGAATTCAAATTTAAAGAATAAGTAGGACTTTTTCCTAATATGTTACTATAAGAAACTTTAAATAGACAGCCAGGGTCAGCTGCAAAATTTGTGGGGCTAAGTGCAAAGTGAAAATGTGAGACTACTCATTCAAAAATCAAGGGAAATTCCAGCTAAAGGCACTAAAATATAAAGCATTTTTCCTGTGCACGCTCTTTCACTCACTTGCTCTCTCTCTCAACTTGTCATTATGGTTTCCATTTGTTATTTTATATTGTTCTAAATAAAGAATAACTTAAAATTTAAATTATTAGTGTGAATTTTACTGTTCATCTTTATATTATGCAGGATGTTTTAAATACAAATATAAGAACATTTAACTCATATGCAGAATCACAGAAATCACACAGTTCATATTTCATACCTCTCACATGTGTTTCATTCTTACCAGAACAGTGGGAATACTGCACAAATACTACTTTTATTTCACTTTTTTATTTGCGTACTTTGTACCAACGTTCTTTGGTTTACTGATGAATAATGAAGAAAGTAAAATGAAAAGGAACTATAGATTGCCCTATCTTTTTCTTTATTTCTATATCATCATGTCCAGCAATTGTGGTTAGTAATACAGGGAAGTAATAGGGTTCTTATCACAGGAAGTGATAGGGTTCCTTGGTTGTTCATGTTTCTTAGAACGCCATTGCCTATTTTTTACGTTTGAAGCAAGCTCTAGTTTGCATGGAAAGCACAGCATTTTGAGATTGTCAGTGTCCCCATTTACTCAGTTATACCCTTAATCTGTTAACCCTATACTCAGTTTGAGTCTTGCTGAACCCCCACACATTGCAGATCCACTAGAGTTCTGTGCTCATGCAGCATCACAAACACTATATGCAAATGGGGAACAGTAGACACACTTCAGTTTATGTGCATATTCCATTGTCCCATTGGACTTCACTTGTAAAACACAAGTTCAAAGATGAAATTATTAAGAACTTCCAAAGAGTGACAGTAGAGCATTAAACCAAGCACAGGGCCCTTCTGAGCATAGTGCCCTGTGTGACTGCACAGGTCACACATCCATGGAGTTGACACTGCATAAAACATAATAAAAAGAATTTTATAGTGAACACACATATACCCACTACTTAGATTCTACCATTTACATTTTACTTAAATTGCTTTATCATATATCTATCCATCTATCCATCCTTCTATTCGTTCACTAAGCTATCTTATTTTGGTTGCATTTTAAAGTAAGTATCAGACATTAGTACTCTTCACCACTAAACACTTCAGCATGCATGTTATTAAATTTCAATATATGTTTACAGTTATTCTAAGGTAAACACATACATTTAAAAAATATTAAGAGAACATATGCTGAGTTCTGACAAATGCATATACCTGTTTAATTCAAATAATTATTGAAATATGGAACCTTACCAACATCCCAGAAATCTCCCCTTTCCAGTAAATTGTGACTGTCATAACATTCTCAGAGGTAACCACAAAAACAGGTAGAAATTTGATAGGTGAAGACTACAACAATCAAAGGTAAAGGAGAAAATGGGAATATGAGGCCAGCAGATGGAAAGCTTGTGTAATAATGGTAAGAGCTACCATTTGTTGAGCACTATTTGCCCAGCACAGTACTACTTACATGAGTTAACTCAATTTTAATCTTTACAACAACCTTATAAAGTGGGTACTATTACTATCCCCATTTTACAATCAAGAAAACTGAGTCATAGAAAAGAGTCAATAAATGGCAGCCCACGATTTGAATGTAGATGGTGTGGCTCTAGAGCCCATGCTCATAGATAGCATACCATGCTGCCTGTGGTAGGAAATCAAAGGAGAAAAGATGAGATGGTGGGGTGGGCCCTGATCATAGAGAGCCTTGAATGCCAGAATAAAGAACTTATATTATCCTTTAAGTCATGGGAAATACTCAGAGGTTTTTGAGTATAGGATGAACCTTTCATGCCTTATATGAAAATCAACTCAAAATGGATCACACATTTAAATGTAAACATGCGTGTTATTAAACTAAAGTTCAATATATGTTTACAGTTATTCTAAGGTAAAGTAAGTCAGAAAGAGAAAAACAAATACCATATGTCAACACATATATATGGAATCTAAAAAAAAAATGGTTCTGAAGAACCTAGAGGCAGGACAGGAATAAAGATGCAGACATAGAGGATGGACTTGAGGACACAGGGAGGGGGAAGGGTAAGCAGGGACAAAGTGAGAGAGTGGCATGGACATATATACACTACCAAATGTAAAACCAATAGCTAGTGGGAAGCAGCAGCATAGCACAGGGGGATCAGCTTGGTGCTTTGTGACCACCTAGAGGGGTGGGATAGGGAGGGTGGGAGGGAGGGAGATGTAAGAGGGAAGAGATATGGGGATATGTGTATACGTATAGCTGATTCACTTTGTTATAAATCAGAAACTAACACACCATTGTAAAGCAGTTATACTCCAATAAAGATGTTAAAAAACAAATATTAAGAGAACATTTGCTGAGTTCTGACAAATGCATATATCTGTTTAATTCCAATAATTATTGAGATACAATAATATAAAACAATATAATATTATAAAAATATAATAAGAATATAAAACTTTTAGAAGATAAGATAAAATATTCAGGACCTTGGGATTCGTAAAGGACTCTTAGATATGACACCAAAGCATGAGACATAAAAACTCTGATAAACTCTGCTTCATCAAAATAAAAAACTCTCACTCTGTGAAAGATCCTATTAAGAAAATGAAAAAATAAGCCACAGATTAGAGACAATATTAGCAAACCACATGTCTGATGAAGGATTGTATCTAAAATATATAAAGAACTCACAGTCTAAATGGTAAAACACTCACACACAAAAAAAATATTCAATTGGAAAATAGGTAAAGAACATGAAGAGATGCTTGGTCAACATCAGTAGCTATTAGGGAAATGAAAACTAAAACCACAATGAGATATCACTGCATACCTGTCAGAGTGGCTAAGTGACAACACCAAATGTTGGTGAAGACATGGAGGGACTGGATCTCTCATACATCATTTTAGTCAAGTAGCCACTCTGGAAAATAGTTTGGCAGCTTTTTTAAAAACTAAACTTGCAACTACCATACAACACAGCAATTGCACTTCTGGGAAGTTATTCTAGAGATAAGTAAACCTATGTTTACACAAAAATCTGTACATGAATGTTCATAGCAGCTTTATTTGTAATAGCCAAAAACTGGAAACAACCCAAATATCCTTCAATAGGTAAGTGGATAAAAAAAAAAACATTGTACACCCACACCATGGAATACCACTTAGCAGTAAAAAGGAGCAAGTTATTAACACATACAATAACTTGGATGGATCTCAGGGGCTCCATGCTGAGTGGGGGGAAAAAAGCCAATCTCAATAGGCCACATACTGCATTTGCATAACATTATTAAAATAACAAAATTATAGTGATGGAGAAAAGATCAGTGGTACCAGTTATCAAGGATGAGGAAGGGTGTAATGATAAAAAGGTAGCTCTAGAGAATTTCTCTGTGTTGGTGGAACAGTTTCTTATCCTAACTATGGTGTTTGCTTGTTAACAAATCTATACATATGGTCAAATGTCATAACACATTATAAACTGAATTATGTTCTCTCAAATCTCATACTTTGAAGCCCTAAACCCCAGTACCTCAGAAAGTGACTATTTGGAGATAGGACCTTTAAAGAGGTGATTAAGTTAAAGTGAGGCTATTAAGGTACACCCCAATCCAATCTGACTGGTGTATTTATAGGAAAAGGAGATTAGGACACACTGAGAGACAACAGGAGCACATGTGCCCAAAGGGACAACCATTGAAGAGCCAGCAAGAGGACAGCTGTCTGCAAGAAAGGATAGAGGCTTCAGAATGAAATCAACCCTGGCAACACCTTGATTCTGGACTTCTAGCCTCCAGAAATGTGAGAAAATTAATTTCCTCATGGTTTCAGGATTGGTTTCTTCTGAGACCTCTCTTCTTGACTTGCAGATGACCACTTTCTGTGTCCTCACATGGCATTTCCTCTGTGCACATGGAGAGAGATCTCTGATGTTTCTTCCTCTTCTTATAAGGACACCAGTTCTATTGGATTAGGATCCCATCCTTATGACTTAATTTAACCTTAATTACCTCCTTAAAAGCCCTACCTCCAAATACAATCACATTGGGGCTTGGGGGTTCAACATACGAATTTGGGGTGGGGGAGGACCACAATTCAGTCCACAACAAAGGTATACAGTTTAGTTCGTAGTATTTTACCAATGTCAATTTCTGGTTTTGAAAATGTACCATGGTGATATAAGATAATATTATCATTGGGGGAAGCTGGGTGAAGGGTACACAGGAACTCTCTGTACTATTTTTTCAACTTCTAGTGAGTCTAAAATTGTTTCAGAATAAGTTTAAAACAACAAACAAAATAAAAGAAAACAAGACTTCCCTGGTGGCGCAATGGTTAAGAATCTGCCTGCCGGGCTTCCCTGGTGGTGCAGTCGTTGAGAATCTGCCTGCTAATGCAGGGGACACGGGTTCAAGCCCTGGTCTGGGAGGATCCCACATGCTGTGGAGCAACTAGGCCCGTGAGCCACAACTACTGAGCCTGCGCGTCTGGAGCCTGTGCTCCGTGGCAGGAGAGACCACGACAGTGAGAGGCCCACGCACCATGATGAAGAGTGGCCCCCGCTTGCCACAACTAAAGAAAGCCCTCACAAGGAAACGAAGACCCAACACAGCAAAAATAAATAAATTAATTAATAAACTCCTACCCCCAACATCTTCTTAAAAAGAGAAAAAAAGAATCCACCTGCCAAAGCAGGGGATACAGGTTCGAGCCCTGGTCCAGGAAGATCCCACATGCTGCAGAGCAACTAAGCCCATGTGCTACAACTATTGAGCCCACGTGCCACAACTACTGAAGCTCATGCACCTAGAGCCCGTGCTCCGCAACAAGAGAAACCACCACCATGAGAAGCCCACACACCACAATGAAGAGTAGCCCCCACTCGCCACAACTAGAGAAAGCCCACATGCGGCAATGAAGACCCAACACAACCAAAAATAAATAAATTTATTTTTAAAAAAAAAGAAAGAAGTGGGCTTCCCTGGTGGCACAGTGGTTGAGAGTCCGCCTGCCGATGCAGGGGACGCGGGTTCGTGCCCCGGTCCAGGGGGATCCCACGTGCCGCGGAGCGGCTGGGCCCGTGAGCCATGGCCGCTGAGCCTGCGCGTCCAGAGCCTGTGCTCCACAATGGGAGAGGCCACAACAGTGAGACGCCCGCGTACCGCAAAAAAAAAAAAAAAGAAAGAAAGAAAGAAGTATTCTAATAAGTCCTGCAGTGTACAGGAGTTCTTGACTCTTTCCACACCATAGGGAACCAAGACAAGTTAGATCCTGGCTTCACAACTTACTGGCTCTGCAACTTCACCAACTCACCTAAGTTTTCTGAGCCTCAATGTCTACATCCTTAAAAAGCATGGCACACATTAAGACCTCTGGATCTTTGCCCTATTAACTTCTAGGCAGTTTTTGAAACATTTCTTCCTGTCTTTTAGTAATATGGGGATGATCTCTAACCTGCCCTCCCTCACAACACTGTAGTGGGGATCTAGGGTGACAACACCATGCTTATGGCTCATTGACATCCTCATATTGTTTTTATAATTTTCTTTCCTAAGTAGAAAAAATAGAAGATGGGGTGGGGGGTTTAGAAATTAGGCAATATGTAGAAAGGAAGAGGGGAAAAAAGCTGCACACCAGATGTTTTTGAGAAATGAAGAAAGTGTGAGGTGAAGTAAGCATTTGACAAGAATGTTTAGGAAGAAAATTAATCACCATTTCAGTGTTCCATGTCCAAAATGATTGTGTCTTTGCTTGTTTGGCTGGGTCTGATTTCAGAATTAAAGAAATCAGCTTTCTCATTAGGCAGGATGAGGCAGAGGAGGGGGTAGGGACAGACCAGAGCTTCTTTACGGTTGGCCACTAATAGAGGACTGATGGAAATGACTAGAATGCCCTTAAGTAAAGCAGAAAACAACTGAGAGAAAACTGTTTTAAAAAAGTACATAAACCATTTGACCACAAACTACCAGGTTCTGACTTGCTGATAGGGGTGTAAAACTAACTTGTCAGCTTGGTTTTAAGTGCCAAATAGTGAGTGCTGAGGTGGCAAGCCATTTGTAACAGGGATGAATCTTAAGGACATTATACTAAGTGAAATAAGCCAGATACAAAAGGACAAATACTGCATGATACCATTTATATGATGAATCTAAAGCAGTCAAATTCATAGAACAGAGAGTAGAATGGTTGTTTCCAGGGACTGGGGGGAGGAGGAAATGGGGATGTATTAGTCAAAGGGTATGAAATTTCAGTTATGCAAGATGAATAAGTCCTAGACATCCAATGTACAGCATAGTGACTATAGTTAACAATATCATGTTTTATACTTAAAATTTTGCTAATAGGGTAGATCTTTTAAGTGTTATCATCATAAAAAATATTAGCAAATAATAAGAATGAGGACAGGAGAAAACTTTTGGAGCAATAGATATGTTTATGGCCTAGATTGTAGTGATAGATTCACAAATATATACTTATCTCCAAACTCATCAAGTTGTATACATTAAATATGTACAGATTTTTGTATGCCAATCATACTGCCATAAAGTGACTTTTAAATATGTAAAATAAAAAATTTTTAAAGATGATCTATGACAGTGTGTTCACATCTCTTTTGCCTCATCTCTCAAAGTTCTTCTCTACCTTCTCTTTGTACTTTACATAAAATTATATGGATTCCACTAACCATACTGTATTTTAATTCCCTGTTTATGAGCCTGACTCCCCCACTAGACTATGAGATACCCAAAGGCAGGGATTGTGTCTTATTGAATTTAATACATTCAACACCTAGTATGCAGTAAGCCTCAACAAGGGTTTACAGGATTGGGCTGCTGAATTGAATGTCTCTTCAATAAGTTGGAACATTACTAAACAAATATTGAGTTACAGAAGTTCATTACAATGTCAATTACAATTAATTCAATTGATTTCAACAAAAATTGACTTAGAACAAACTGTATACAAGGCACTAAGCTAGGCATTATGTATCCAGCTGTAAATGAGACAGACTCTGACATGGGTACTGGTTCTCAATCTTTGTTTCACAGTGGAATCATTTAGGAAAGCTTTTTTAAAAATACTGATGTCTGGGTCCCCCACCCCAAAGATTATAATTTAATTCATCTGAGATACAATCTGGTATCAGAATTTTTAATGTTCAACCTAGGCTAAGAATTCCTGCTCTTATGGTGGAAATAGGCATGAAACAAGTAACTGAGAGTGTAATGAGTGCCTTAGAAGAAGAAAGATGTTATGGGGATTCTTAACCTGGTCTCAGGAAGGTTGAATTCTATGCCCAGTGAAAATATTCTTCAGGAATGAAATGGAAATGAAGACATTCTCAGCTGAAGGAAAATCAAGAATTTGTCATCAGCACACACACTGTAAAATAATGACTAAAGGAAGTTCTCTAAACAGAAAGAAATTAAGTTTTTAAAAAGAAAGAAATATTAGAGCATCATCAAAGAAGAAACAGCAATCAAGACAACAATTACTCCTACTCAGGAGTTTTAAAAATTATATTTGATAGTTGAAACATAATTATAGCATTGTCTGATGTGATTCTCAACTTATGTAGAGGAAATATTTAAGATAATTATATTATAAATAAGGGAGGGTCACTCCTGGGCATTTTTCCCAGAAAAACAAAAACTTATATGTACATAAATACTTATACAAGATTGTTCATAACAGCTTTATTCACACTAGCCAAAAACCAGAAACAACCAAAATTCCCTGCAATTAATAAATGGTTAAACAAACTGTGGCATATATCATCAATCATGGAATACTGCTCAGCAATAAAAAGGGACACACTATTGATACATGCAACATCTTGGATGGATCTCAAGGCCATTTTGCTGAGTGAAAAAGCCAATCCCTAACGTCACATACTGTATGATTCCATTTATATAACATTCTCAAAATGACAAAGCTATAGAGGCACAGAACAGATTAGCAGTTGCCAGAAGTTAGAGACAAGAGAAGCGGAGAGAAGGCTGAGGCTATACTGACTGAAAGGTAACATGAGGGATATTTGTGATCGAATTATTTTGTATCATGATTGCAGCAGTGGTGACTGCAAATCTACACATGTGATAAAATGACAGAATTATACACATACATTTTATTAATGTCAAATTCCTGGTTTTGATATTGTACTATAATTAATATATAACCATTGGGAAACTGAATGAAGAGTATATGGGACCCCTCTGTACTATCTTTATAACTTCCTGTGAATCTATAAGTATTTCAGAATGAATCTGCACTCTCATGTTCATTGCAACATTATTCACAATAGCCAAGACATGGAAACAACATAAGCATCCATTGATGGATGAATGGATGAAAGGATGTGTGTGTGTGTGTGTGTGTGTGTGTGTGTGTGTGTGTGTGTATTCAGCCATAAAAATAAGGAAATTCTGTCATTTGTGACACCATGGATGGACCTTGAGGGCATTATGCTAAGTGAAATAAGTCAGACAGAAAAAGACAAATACTCTATGATCTTATTTATATATGGAATTTAAAAACATCATACTCATAGACAGAGTATAATGGTGGTTGCCAGCAGCTGTTGGTAATGGAAATGAGGAGATGTTGGCCAAAGATCAAACTTTCAGTTATAAGATGAATAAGTTCCAGGGATTTAATGTACAGCATGGTGACTATAGTCAGCAATATTGTGTTGTATACTTGAAAGTTACCATGAGAGTAGAGCTTTAATGTTATCACCATAACAACGACAATAACAAAATTGTAAGTATGTGAGGTAAAGATTATATTAACTAACTTTATTATTGTAAATATTTTACAATCTATATGTGTACCAAATTATCTCATTGTGCATCTTAAACTTACACAATGTTATATGTCAAACTTACATAATGTTTTGTCTCAGTAAATGGGGTGAGAAATGGGATATTGCCTGCCATATCATAAACAAAGGATGTCACAGTCATCAGCCATGACAGTGAGCTTGTGAGCCTTGAGGGAACTCATGAAGAAAACAAAGAATACCTGCCATCTAGCAGCCATCGGACTGCAGCCACTCCCCACAGTGAGCACTAAGGAAACTCAGGATATGAAAACACAGGATACTGGCCCCAGATAGCTGAGGTGCAGATCAAAGGAATGATTTCAGTGAGCCCAGACTCTTGCATCTTCCTATACATAGAAAAGCGCTAAATTCCTTAACTTGAGATATCTAGTTTTCTTTTATTAAGAGTAATCTTTTGTTCCTACTACCAGTCCTTTGTTGTAAAACTCCTATATATCCTAGCTCCCTCCTCGTCTCTTTGGAGTTTTCTCAGGGTTACTTGAGATGTTGTCTCCTGGGCTTGAAGTCCTAAAAATTCCTGCTGAATAAAACATACCTCTCCACTTTTAGGTTTTGAATATTTATTTTAGTTGACAGGGGGAAAAATGTTAAACGACTGCAGCCCTAACCAACATCTTGACTACAACCTCGTGAAAAACTCTAAGACAGGATCATTGGTTAAGCCACTCCCAAATTCCTGACCCAGAGAAACTGTATGAGATAATAAATATTTATTGTTGTTGAAGCCACCAAGATTTGGGATATATTGTTATGCATCCATAGGTAAATAATGCCTATTCAATGTGCTAATATCTTTTCAAGTATTTTTGCAAAATAATGAAAGAGATGGATTGAGAAAATAATTTTGGAAGAAGGTCAACCAAGATGATGACACAGGAGGCTCCTGAGCTCCCCTCCTCCCATGGACGCACTGAATGTACAGCTACACACGAGCAATTTCCTCTGAAAGAGATTCATAAACTAGCTGAATGGCTCCTACACATAGGGTCAATGAGAAAATACCCACATCAAAAGGGGTAGGAAAAGCTGAGACATATTCTCACTATAAACTCCACCTCTAGCACAGCATCATACAATCAGGAGGGAATACCCAACTCCCTGCTTCTCACTGAGGAGCAAAAGTTTGGACTTTATATTCAGTGTTCCAATATTTAACACTCCCACTTAAAGTAGAAGCCCCCAAAATACCTAGCATTGAAAACCAATAAGGCTTGCATCCAAGAGACTCACAGGACTATGGCAAACAAAAAAGCAGTTCTTAACAAGCACTTGCCACAACTATACCCCCAAGGTTCAACATAAAGGGAGCAGGTGAAAAATGCCCATCTTCCAGTATTTCCCTGAAAGAGGTTTATCTGTATACTTTAAAAGCTGCTATCTGAGGACCAGGCTTCTAATTTAGCACACATTAGGGACTAGCTGTATACCTCCCCAGAAACTAGAGAAGCCTGAAGGCATCTCCTCTGTCTTCTCCCTCCAGCCAGCTCCAAGTTACCAGTATCTCCCTGAAAGGAGCTTGTACACACATCTACACCCCAGCTTTTATGACTGCTGTTCAAAGCACAGTACCTATACCAGCTGACTCTCATAGCCAATGGAGCTTCCATTCACAAGCCCCCAGAACTGCGGCAAGCAAAAAAAATAGTTATTAACTGGCTATCCATTCAGAGCTCAGCATAGAGAGAGAAGGCAAAAATGCCCATCTCTCAGTTTTTCCCTGAAAAGGGTTTGCACACTTTACAAGTTGGTGCCCAAATTTTAGGCTTCTAACCTTAGTACATATCTAAGGGGACTGGCTGCAATCCACCCCAGAGCTGAGGAAGTCAGTGAACACCTCCTCCACCTTCTCCCTCCAGCCCACACCAATAATAAAACCAAGTTGCCAGTGTCTCCGAGGAGAAAGTTTGTACACGTCTGATACCCCAGATTTTGAAGTTGCCACATGAGAGGTGGGTACCCAGTGAGAAATGGAATATTGCCTGCCATATCAGTAAATAAATGATGTCACAGTCATCAGTGATTGTAGCTCTCCAACATGAGACAGTGAGCCCTGAGGAAACTCAAGAAGGAAAGAATTGCTGCCATCTATAGCAGCCATCAGACTGCAGCCACTCCCTTCAGTGAGCCCTGAAGAAACTCAGGATGTGAAAACTGGCCCCAGATAGCTGAGGTGCAGATCAAAGGAATGATTTCAGTGAGTTCAGACTCTTGCATCTTCCAATACATAGAAAAGCACTGAATTCCTTAACTTGACATATCTGGTTTCTTTAATTAACAGTAATCTTTTGATGTTCCCAACTACCTGCCCTTTGTTGCAAAACTCCTATATATCCTAGCTCCCCCCCTCGCCTCCTTGGAGCAGTTTCTCAGAGCTATCTGAAACACTGTCTCCTGGGCTACAGTCCTTATTTTGCCCCAAATAAAACTTAACTCACAACTCTCACGTTGTGCATTTTTTTAAGTCAACACTTATGGCAACCATGAAGGGACCCAGAGTGGACTTTCCTCTTTCACCTGAACTCTAAGAGGAACAAGGGCCTTGGTACCAGCAGGGGCCCCTTGCACCCATCCACCTGCTTGGGGAGTCAAGACAAATTTGGGTAAGTCTCTCCTGGTTCTCAGATCTCCAAGTATTGGTTGATCATCCTGAGTTTTAATTGGCAGTGTGCAACAGGTACCTGCCCTTCCAATTGAAAGATACTGGGGAGGGGGGCTCATTTGAAAGATACCAGGGAATACCTACTCAGGTGAAAGATACTGGGGGCGGGGGGGGGGATGTTGGGGGGGTGCTGGTTGAAAAATACCAGTGTTTGCTCAGTTGTAAGAGACTGAGTGGTCTTGGCTGAGTGGTTAGGTAAGAGGCTGATCTGACGCTTTTCCTCAGTTTGGCTACCTTAATAGAATTTGTTGGGATAAAAGTGAAGATATTACATAAGAGCTTTGCTTCAAAGAAAAGGGACAAGTCTCCTCCCAACCAGTTACGGCTTTCTCAGGCGACTGAGAAATTTACGGGAGTGGTGGAGGCAGAGTCCTCATACCATGCAGTGGTCCCATAGGGAAACCTTCTCATTAATTAAAACACTTGCTTGTCCAGGGGTCGCAGATAAGAATTGGCCATTCAGCAATCCGAGCACCCACAGTGGTCTTAGACCACCAACGGGAGAAACCGAGACACATAAGACAGCTGAAACGACTCTAGGGTGACGCCTAGAGGAGTTAAGCTCACCAGCAACACGCAGGCCACCACACAACTTCGTTAGTAAATTTTATCCCTGACAAATTCAACCTAAAATGGGAAATAAAGGTTTCAAAATAAAAGAAAAAGGAACAACAGATTGCCAGCCTCCAACTAATACCCCAGCCAGGTTAATGTACGTACAAAACTTACAAGTATTTACTTAACTGGAAATTAAAGGAAATCTCGCCCTAAAATAATGTGGCTCTTTTATTTCATATGCAGTTAAGTTAAATTAAGTTTAAAAAGCTGGCTTGGTAAAAACATCTTTTCAGCATTCTGACTTTAAACAAAGGCCTTGTAGGGGAAAATTCGCATTTCTCTGTGTCTTTGAAATGTAAATGTTCTTTCTGATCTTCCTAGAACATTCCCTGTGTGTGTGTGTGTGTGTGTGTGTGCGTGTGTACACACACGTGCTTTGAAAATTTGACCTCTGCCATACTATTTTTGAGAGTAAACTCTCCTGATTTTACTTAGCTTACATCCTCCCCCACTCTCTTATGGGGAAGCCTCTTGCATCTTCTTGGTTTTAATCACTATTAATATATTTTATTAATGGCCAAATGATGGATCCTTTTAAATTTGAGAAACTAATAAATTGGTGAATCTAAAGTGCTCTCGTTATAAACAGCTGTTTTACTGATACCTATAAAACAAAAATCAAACTAAATGCGGAAAAAAGAAATATATATATATTTCTTATAGTTAACCTAAAAACTTCTTTAGTTTAAAACAAGAAAAACTGGTTTGGGAAGCTTCATTTGTGATCTTTGCTTCCCCTCAATGGGCCTTACAGATGCTAATAAAAGCATTAGAATAATTAATGTTAACAGGAAAAAACTTGTAAGGAAATTCTAGGTACTATTTCCAACAAGGTAGGAATTTTTTTTTTTTTTTTTTTTTTTTGTGGTACGCAGGCCTCTCACTGTTGTGGCCTCTCCCGTTGCGGAGCACAGGCTCCAGACCGCAGGCTCAGCGGCCATGGCTCATGGGCCCAGCCGCTCCGCGGCATGTGGGATCCTCTCAGACCGGGGCATGAACCCGTGTCCCCTGCATCAGCGGGCGGACTCTCAACCACTGCGCCACCAGGGAAGCCCCAAGGTAGGAATTTTACAAGGAATTATTTCAAATGAATAAAGAAATCTTTAGATGGTTATTTAAAATGGGATAAATCAAATGGACATTTATGTGATTAAAACACAAGAATTTTTTAAATAGATCTTTATTGGAGTATAATTGCCTCACAATACTGTGTTAGTTTCTGTTGTACACCAAAGTGAATGAGCCATATGCATACATATGTCCCCATATCCCCTGCCTCTTGAGCCTCCCTCCAATCCTCCCTATCCTACCTTTCTAGGTCATTGCAAAGCACTGAGCTGATCTCCCTGTGATATGCTGCTGCTTTCCACTAGCTAACTATTTTATATTCAGTAGTGTATATATGTCGATGCTACTCTCACTTCGTCCCAGCTTCCCTCTCCCACCCTGTGCCCTCAAGTACATTCTCTATGTCTAAATCTTTATTCCTGCCCTGCGACTAGGTTCATCAGTACCATTTTTTAATATGTATATACCATACATATTCATTAGAATCCAGTATTTGTTTTTCTCTTTCTGACTTACTTCACTCCGTATGACAGGCTCTAGGTCCATCCACCTCACTACAAATAATTCAATTTTGTTTCTTTTTATGGCTGAGTAATATTCCATTGTATATATGGGCCACATCTTTATCCATTCATCTGTCAATGGACATTCAGGTTGGTTCCATGTCTTGGCTATTGTAAAACACAAGGTTTTGATATTACTGCACTACCTAAGGTTAAATGGGCCAAAAGGGACACCCTACTGGTCCCCAACATTAAAAGCCAAACAAGTCCGTTCTATTTACCCCAGTTTTAAAATATATACTTAAGGGGCTAGAAAAAATTTACACTGAGGTACTTGATCAGCAATTATTTGGGGCAACAGGTAGGCCAAAGGGCTTGAGTTCCCACTCTGGGGATCTCAGAGCCTTTTATATAAAAATAGAGAAAATGGACAGGGAACAAAAAGAAGAAAAACTTCTAGAAGTCCTCCTGTAAGATCAAAGCTTGTTGATTGGATCTTAATAAAAAGCAAAGTTAAAGGTATAAAGCTGATGGAATTGAGATGAAAGTATATAAAATTGGTATATTTAAATATCCTTTTTATAAGATGGTTACATCTCATTTGTTTAATTATATTGTGGGATAGGTATGCTTCACTGAGAAATACTTCCATGCATGGTATTATAAGACAAGTCATATAGATTGCCACTTAGGAAATATTAAACATACTAAAGGAAATCAATAGGGTAACCTGAGCCATACAAATAAGTAAAAACTGGGAACTAACATTCAAGGGCTGATAAAAATAAAAAATAGTGATTTTGCTCTGGGCTTAACTTGTGAACTCAAAATGCAAGTCTTTGCTGAATGCCTTACACAAACCTTTGAAGGCATGATAAATTAAACTCTAAAGTTCTACATCATAGAACTCATAAAATAAATTTCAGTTTAGTTAGAAATCTTGTCACTGATAAAATCTTTCAGTATCATCTAGCTGACAGACCTGTTGTTTGGAAACTAAAAGCAACTGTCTTTCTCTTGCAAATCTCTACAAACTAGAAATGTAAATACAGGCTACAAGGAACTGAGACTGAGTCTAAAGAGGCAAGACCTGAAACCAAGAAAATAAAATGACAAAGTGGCAGTTTTAAAATCCAAACTGCTGGGAATGCTCCCTGAGCCAAACTTTACAAATAGCAAAACCTTAGTCATCTGAGCAAGCAACGTTAATGTAATCCAACTGTTTGTAAACTAGTAAGTTTATATTGTAATACCTGATTCATAACTAAGCTTTAAAGTGAAGCCATGAGATCTCTAGTTTTGCCTATTTATGTGTGTGTACACAATATACATATGCGATATATCTACCTCTGGAAAATATTATCAAAATTGAATTTATAAAGAGCTCTATTTAATTTAAAAGAAAATGCTTACAAATACAGAAACTGGCCGAAATGACTTTCAGGTTGATGTGAACTGGGAAAAATGGAATATTAAATTGATACCTGGTATTAAAGTTTGTTGATCTAATTAATATAGACATGTCTTTAGAGTCAACAGCATTAATACTATTCTAACTACGTTTAACAGAAGTGAAATAAGACCTTATTTTATCTGTTGCAAGGGAAAAAGCTTGATATTATGAGACTTTAACTGTAAATGAGATAAGAGATTTTGGGTAAACTTTTAAAATAATTATATTTTAGAAATGTCTACTTAAAATGATCTTTCCAGATATTTGGTAACTTAAAGTTATAGAATTGTGCTAATTTGTGATGGAAGTTTATTGAATAGCTGGAAAATTTCCAAAAAAATAAGATACTGAGACATCAATTACTAAACAGAGAAGCTAAAGGTATTTAGGACTATTAATGAAAATGTTTGGTGCCACCCTGAGATATTCTGTATAAAAAAATGCTTTTAGAAATTATCACTGGTATTTATGTTCACCAATCTATAGAATGCTAATGTAAAAGACAGTTCATAATAGCTTACTTCTTAATTTTCACTATAAGTTAAGGTTTTAAAAGCTGAGGATTCTAATTTAAACTTGTAATTAAAGCTAATAGGAATAACACAGAAACATTTCAGTGTACAGAAGGAAAGTAGAATGTGTGTTTTCAGTAAAGAAGGTATGAGGGATAGAACTACATTTTGCTGAGGGAAAAGAAAGAAAGTATGTCTTAGAGCTTGGTTGGTGTTATTTGGATGGAAAAATAAGGGACAGGCATATATAGGATGAAAGGTTATGGAAAGGAACCTTGAGAAAAAATATGTGTCCATGGTCAGGATTAAATAAATTTAGATCAAAATTAACTAAGTAAATGGATTTTGTTAAGTAAGCTAATACAAGACTGGAATTTGATTTCTGTCTCTGTTAGAGTGCTCCTTTTTGACAACAGATTTTGTGAGTTTCTGTGCCCTTCTGATCCACATTTGTTGTTTTCTTTTAATCGTTTTAGGACTTTGGTTAAATGAAAAAGTATTGTTTCACAGTGACCTATGATCCTGCTGTGTTTTTAAAACTTTTTGATATTTTTAACAAACTTCCCAAATATTAAAATCCAACTAAAGCTCTTTTGGCCTCCAGCTGACTTTGGGATGCTTCAAAGGAGCATATCTGAGACATCTCAGAGATGAACGTTAAAATAATTAAGTTTATTTGGTTTGTTAAATTACATCAAAAACATTGTCAAGTAATTGGAGATGAACCTTAGGTTATAGTGTATAGATAAATGTAATTAATATAGATATTCCATATTTTATATGGAATCCCTAACATCTGATATGTCTTGATATAAAGTTATCAGTCATAAATTTAGTTATTATCCTAAAATGTTATCTGTTACAGAAATATCCAAATTTCCTGCTAATTGCATTGTACTCAAATCTTTAACCATGCTATTTTAAGGTTTTTCCTTTATAGACAATAATTATTTTACACTGATGCTTTTACAAAATGAAGATTTTCAAGAAGACTCATAAAAATAACTTTTTAGGAGCCCCAACCACACCAAAGCCTCCTCTAGCTGTGCAGGTCCTGATGGACCCAGGCACTGCCCCTGCAAAACTCCACAGGCCACGAGGGTCCCAGCAGCATGCCCACCATCCCTGACAAAGCCTCACCTGGCCACGCAGGTCCCAGTGTACCAAAACTCCACCTCCCCAAAGCCTCCATGGCCTGTGCAAGTCAGAGCTGCCCACATGCCACCCGTAACAAAGCCTCCTGTGGCCACATAGGTCCTGGTGGGCCGAGAGCCACCCCCCCAAAATCCTCCTCAAGCTGCACTGGCCCCTGCGGCCATGCCCATGGAAGCCTGCACTCCAGCTCACCTGTTCAGGCACATGTACTATGGGTCAGTTTCAGGAGCAGATGCTGGTGAGAGGCAGAGGTGGGGCCAACACATTTGGTCCAAAGACCTACCTAGAGGTCTTGGAGGGCCAACAGGGGAGGCAGGGGTTGGCTGTATCTCACCATGGGGGCAAGGACACAGATAGCAGAGGAACCATGGAATTTTTTATTTTCCTTTTTTTTTACATTTTTTTAAACATCTTTATTGGAGTATAATTGCTTTACAATGGTGTGTTAGTTTCTGCTTTATAACAAAGTAAATTGCCTATACACAGGAAGAACCTAGGGGCAGGATGGGAATAAAGACACAGACCTACTAGAGAATGGACTTAAGGGTACAGGGAGGGGAAAGGGTAAGTTTTTTAATCTTTAATTTTTATTTTTTTGACTGTTGGTGTTCTGTCTTATTTTGTTGTTACAGTTTCACTTTTATAATTTCTAATATATTTTTTATTTTTCTAATTTTATTTTATTATTTTTTATTCTTTGTTAATGTTCTATGCTTTTTTGTTTGTTGTCTGTTTTCTTTTTGCTTTGTTCCTTTAATATTTTGCTTTGCTTTGTTTTGTTTTCCTCTTTTTTATTTTTTGTTTTTCTTTTTGTCATTTTTGTGTGTTTGTGTTTTCTTCACTTAGATTTTCTTTCAGTTTGTTTTTATGATTTTGGTTTTTTATAGATTTATTTTATTTATTTATTTATTTGGCTGCATTGGGTCTTTGTTGCTGTGCACAGGCTTTCTCTAGTTGCAGCGAGCAGGGGGTACTCTTCATTGTGGTGCAAGGGCTTCTCATTGCAATGGCTTCTCTTCTTGTGGATCACAGGCTCTATGTTCACAGGATTCAGTAGTTGTGGCATGTGGGCTAGAGTAGTCTTGGCTCATGGGCTCTAGAGCACAGGCTCAGTAGTTGTGGCACACGGGCTTAGTTGCTCTGCGGCATGTGGGATCTTCCCAGACCAGGGCTCTAACCCGTGTCCCCTGCATTGGCAGGCAGATTCTTAACCACTGCACCACCAGGGAAGCCTTTTGTTTTCTGTTTAGGTTAGTTTTGTTTTTATTATTGGTTTTGGTTTGGGGGCTCTCTTGTTTGTTTTGGTGTCTTCTTGTTTTTTGCTTCCCTTGTTTTTTTGTTTTGTTTTGTTTTGTTATTATTGTTGGCTTGGTAGTTTATTTTTGGTTTGCTTGGATTTGTTTTTATTATTTGTCTTGGGTTTTATTTGTTTGTTTTCTTTTCTTTTTTATTTGTGAGTTTATTTTTCTATTTGTTTGTTTGGTTTGGTTTTTATTATTTGCCTTGGGCTTTTTTTCTCTCTCTCTCTCTTTTATTTTTTGCAACACCACATGGCTTGTGGGGTCTTGGTTCCCAGGCTGGGGGCCAGGCCAGAGCCCCTGTGGTAGGAGCATGGAATCCAAGCCACTGGACTACCAGAGAGCTTCAAGCCCCAGGGAAAATTAATCAATTGGTGTGAGCTCTCCCAGAGGTCCTCATCTTGGCACCAAGACCCAGCTCCTCCCAACTGCCTGCAAGCTCCAGTGCTGAACACCTCAGGTCAACAGCCAAAAATACAGGAACACAGCCCCTCCCATCAACAAAAATGAGATGACAGAGAAATATGTTACAGACGAAGGAGCAAGGTAAAAACTTACAAAACCAAATAAATGAAGAGGAAATAGGCAAGCTACCTAAGAAAGAATTCAGAGTAATGATAGTAAATATGATCCAAAACCTCAGAAATAGAATGGAGGCATGGATCAAGAAAATACAAGAAATGTTTAACAAGGACCTAGAAGAACTAAAGAACAAACAAGCAGTGATGAACAACACAATAAGAGAAATGAAAAGTACACTAGAAGGAATCAGTAGCAGAATAACTGAGGCAGAAAAACAAATAAATGAGCTGGAAGAGAGAATGGTGGAAACAACTGCTGAGAAGCAGAATAAATTAAAAAAAATGAAAAGAAATGAGGATAGTCTCAGAGACCCTGGGAGAACATTAAATGCACCAGCATTTGAATTATAAGGGTCCCAGGAGAAGAAGAGAAGAGAGAGGGTCTGAGAAAATATTCAAAGATATTGTAGTCAAAACTTCCCTAACATGGGAAAGGAAATAGCCAACCAAGTCCAGGAACTGGAGAGTCCCATACAGGATAAACCCAAGGAGTAACACATCAAGACACATATTAATCAAACAAACAAAAATTAAATTCAAAGAAAAAATATTAAAAGCAGCAACGGAAAAACAACAAGTAACATACAAGGGAATCCCCATAAGGTTATGAGCTGATTTTTCAGCAGAAACTCTGCAGGCCAGAAGGGAGTGGCAGGCTATATTTAAAGTGATGAAAGGGAAAGATGTACAACAAAGATTACCCAGCAAGGATCTAATTCAGGTTCAATGGAGAAATCAAAAGCTTTACAGACAAGCAAAAGCTAAAAGAATTCAGCACCACCAAACCAGCATTAAAACAAATGCTAAAGGAACTTCTCTAGGTGGGAAACACAAGACAAGAAAAAGACCTATGAAAACAAACCCAAAACAATTAAGAACATGGTAATTGTAACATACATATCGATAATTACCTTAAATGCAAATGGATTAAATGCTCCAACCAAAAGACACAGGCTGGCTGAATGGATACAAAAATAAGACCCATATATATGTTGCCTACAAAAGACCCACTTCAGATCTAGGGACACATACAGACTGAAAGTGAGGGGCTGGAAGAAGATAGTCCATGCAGATGGAAATCAAAAGAAAGCTGGAATAGCAGTACTCATATCAGAAAAAATGGACTTAAAAATAAAGACTATTACAAGTGACAAGGAAGGACACTACATAATGATCAAGAGATCAGTCCAAGAAGGTATAACAATTGTAAATATTTATGCACCCAACATAGAAGCACCTCAGTACATAAGGCAAATGCTAAGAACCATAAAAGGGGAAATCGACAGTGACACAATAATAGTGGGGGACTTTAACACTTCACTTACACCAACAGATAGATCATCCAGACAGAAAATTAATAAAGAAACACAAGCCTTAAATGCCACATTAGACCAGATAGACTTAATATTTATAAGACAGTCCACATGAAAGCAGCAGAATACCCTTTCTTCTCAAGTGCACATGGAACATTCTTCAGGATAGATCCTATCTTGGGTCACAAATCAAGCCTCAATAAATTTCAGAAAATTGAAATTTTATCAAGCAACTTTTCCGACCACAATGCTATGAGATTAGAAATCAATTACAGGGGGAAAAACTGTAAAAAACACAAACACATGGAAGCTAAACAATATGCTACTAAATAACGAGGAGATGACTGAAGAAATCAAGGAGGAAATTTAAAAATACCTCCAAATAAAGGACCACATACTCCAGACATTTCTACTCTTACCCATGATAATATACAAACCTGCATACTCCCACGCTGCTAATATGATTCCCCACTACTCAGCTAAAGTGAAACAGGTTACTGGAGCAGTTGCAAACTGCACTGCAGGCACCTTTGGGCTGTAATGCTCACCTCCCCAAACCAGAGGATGCTTTCAAAGGGCCTTGGAGACCTCTGTCAGAGGTAGCACCACACACCTCAGCTGGTCTGGTCCTGATGAAAGGCTCAGAGGAAAGGTAAAACAACCAAATAAAGCTAGTTAAGTTCTTACCTGTCATCTTTGCTAATTAGAGACTGCAGGTTCTGGGTTGACATGTGAAAAGGGATTAGAAAGAAATGAGAAGGGGAAAGAAAGATGAAAGTGAATGTGGAGAAAGCTCAACCCCATAAAATGGCAAGGGGAAATACCTGATAACAGGGAAAACAGGTCTTTGTTTAGAACACCTCCCACCCCAACCCTCAGGTTTTCATCAACATTTTGAGTCATTCTCTACTATGCAGGAAGATCCACTACAAAGAAAAAAGAGTCTCCTTGTCTTTCAGTCCCAGCCAAACTCTTCCCAATCAGCTTTGAAGGCTAAGAAATGTCAGCCAACATTCAGAGAAAGTAAAACTACATTGGCACTTTCACTCCTCATCTATGTGCACACCATTTTGGACCAACTTCCCTTCCAAGTCCAGAGAGCTCATGGCTACTAAGGGTAAAGAGCCGAAAGACCTAAGACCTTTCAAATACCTCTGGTTCCAGATCCACAACTGTTGCCTTCTGGGTAAAGTCAATAGGCACATAGGTAACTTAATAACACCTACTGCTCTACCCTCCCCAACACCACCACCACTACCACCCATGAAATCATTAATGGAAGCTGGCATGAGAATTCAGATACCAATCATCAGGAATTTAGAGTGCTCTTCATGGTATCCATGTCTTTATCTGAAAAATATCTGTCTCGGCTAAGATGCACTGTGCACCATGTTTTCCACTCTAAAGTTTATATTTTCTCCTTTGTAACAGTAAGTAATTTATGTTGAGATTCTTTGAGTATATGTAAATATCCTGTTCCCCATCAAACCTTCATCCACTACTTTTAGCATCTATTGATGATTTTTGCCCAAATCAATGATTACTATGATGGTTGGAAAATAGTAATTTTTCCAACTCGTTTCTTCTAAAACCAACATCATGTGGCTCCTGATATGATGCACTGAGAAGAACACAGCATCACTCTGTGGTATTTCTGCCAAATTCATAATTTCAATGTAAACATGAGGATATACAATGGAGAAAAAAGAGTCTTTTCAAGTGCTACAGGGTAAACTGAATAGCTTTATGTCAAGCAATGAGATTAGAACAGCTGCACACACTATATACAGAAATAAATTCAAAATAGATTAAAAACCTATACCATAAAAACCCCTAGAAAAAAAAACATAAATCTCTGACATAAATTGTAGCAACTTTTTTTGGATCTGTCTCCTAAAGCAAAATAAACAGAAGTAAAAATAAATGAATGGGACCTAACTAAACTTAAAAGCTTTTGTACAGCAAAGGAAACCATTGACAAAATGAAAAGAAAACCTTCGGAATGGGAGAAAATATTTGAAGGCAATATGACTGACAAGGAGTCAATATTCAGAATATACAAACAGCTCATACAACTCAATATCATAAAAACAAACAGCCCAGTCAAAAAATAGGCAGACAGAGCTTCCCTGGTGGCACAGTGGTTGACAGTCTGCCTGCCGATGCAAGGGACACGGATTTGTGCCCCGGTCCAGGAAGATCCCACATGCCACGGAGTGGCTGGGCCTGTGAGCCATGGCTGCTGAGCTGTGCATCCGGAGCCTGTGCTCCGCAACGGGAGAGGCCACAACAGTGAGAGGCCTGCATACGGCAAAAAAATAAAAATAAAAATAAAAAATAAATAGGCAGACATTTCTCCAAAGAAGACATAGAGATGGCTAACAGGCACATGAAAAGATGTTCAACATCACTTATTATTAGAGAAATGCAAATCAAAACAGCAATGAGATATCACCTCACACCAGGGAGAATAGCTATCATCAAAAAGTCTAAAAATAACAAATGTTGGAGACAATGTGAAGAAAAGAGAACTTTTGTACACTGTTGGTGGGAATGTAAATTGGTGCAGCCACTACGGAAAACAGTATGGAGGTTCCTAAAAAAATAAAAATAGAACTACAACCAGAACATGACTAGAGCTAATCAATGAATTTGGTAAAGTAGCAGGATACAAAATTAATGCACAGAAATCTGTTGCAATCCTATACACTAATGATGAAAAATCTGAAAGAGAAATTAAGGAAACACTCACATTTTCCACTGCAACAAAAAGAATAAAACACCTAGGAAAAAACTTACTTAAGGAGACAAAAGACCTATATGCAGAAAACTGTAGGACACTGATGAAAGAAATTAAAGATGATACAAATAGACGGGGAGAAAAACTGTGTTCTTGGATTGGAAGAATAAACACTGTGAAAATGACTATATTACCCAAAGCAATCCACAGATTGAATGCAATCCCTATCAAACGACCAATGGCATTTTTCACAGAGCTAGAACAAAAAAATTCACAATGTGTATGGAAACACAAAAGACCCCGAATAGCAAAAGCAATCTTGAGATGGAAAAACAGAGCTGGAGGAATCAGGCTCCCTGACTTCAGATTATACTACAAAGTTACAGTGATCAGGATAGAATGATACTGACAAAAAAAAAAAGTATATAGAGCAATGGAACAGGATAGAAAGCCCAGATATAAACCCACGCACATTTGGTCACCTTGTCTTTGATAAAGGAGGCAAGAATATACAATGGAGAAAAGACAGCTTCTTCAATAAGTGGTGCTGGGAAAACTGGAAATCTACATGTAAAAGAATGAAATTAGAACACTCCCTAATGCCATACACAAAAATAAACTCAAAATGGATTAAAGACCTAAATGTAAGGCCAGGCACCATCAAACTCTTAGAGGAAAACATAGGCAGAACACTCTGACATAAATCACAGCAGGATCCTTTTAGACCCACCTGCTAGAGAAATGGAAATAAAAACAAATAAACAAATGGAAGCTAATGAAACTTAAAAGCTTTTGCACAGCAAAGGAAACAACATAAACAAGATGAAAAGACAAGCTTCAGAATGGGAGAAAATATTTGTGAAAGAAGCAACTGACAAAGGATTAATCTCCAAAGTACACAAGCAGCTGAATATCAAAAAATCAAGCAACCCAATCCAAAAATGGGCAGAAGACCTAAATAGACATTTCTCCAAAGAAGATATACAGATTGCCAGCAAACACATGAAAGGATGCTCAACATCAGTAAACATTAGAGAAATGCAAATCAAAACTACAATGAGGTGTCACCTCAAACCAGTCAAAAGAGCCATCATTAAAAACTCAACAAACAATAAATTCTGGACAAGGTGTGGAGAAAGGGGAACCCTCTAACACTGTTGGTAGGAGTGTAAATTGATAAAGCCACTATGCAGAACAGTATGGAGGTTCCTTAAAGAACAAAAAATAGAACTACCATACGAACCAGCAATCTCACTACTGGGCATATACCCTGAGAAAACTATATTTCAAAAAGAGTCATGGAACACAATGTTCATTGCAGTACTATTTACAATAGCCAGAACATGGAAGCAAACTAAGTGTCCATAAACAGATGAATGGATAAAGAAAATGTGGCACATATCAACAATGGAATATTACTCAGCTATAAAAAGAAACAAAATTGAGATATTTGTAGTGAGGTGGATGGGCCTAGAGTTTGTCATACGGAGTGAGGTAAGTCAGAAAGAGAAAAACAAGTACTGTATGCTAACACATTTATATGGAATCTAAAACAGAAAGTGGTTCTGAAGAACCTAGGGGCAGGACGGGAATAAAGACATGGATGTAGAGAATGGACTTGAGGACATGGGGAGGAGGAAGGGTAACCTGGGACAAAGTGAGAGAGTGGCATGGACATATATACACTACCAAATGTAACATTAATATCTAGTTGGATGTAGCCACATAGCACAGGGAGATCAACTCGATGCTTTGTGACCACCCACAGGAGTGGGATAGGGAGGATGGGAGGGAGATGCAAGAGGGAGGGGATATGGGGATATATGTATACTTATAGCTGACTCACTTTGTTATACAGCAGAAGCTAGCACACCATTGTAAAGCAATTATACTCCAATAAAGATGTTTTTAAAAATCTTTTAAAAATATATAAATAGAAAAGGAAACCATAATCAAGATGAAAAGACAACCCTCAGAATCGGAGAAAATATTTGCAAATGAAGCAAATGACAAAGGATTAATCCCCAAAATTTACAAGCAGCTCATGCAGCTAAATATCAAAACAACAAACAACCCAATCCAAAAATGGGCAGAAGACCTAAATAGACATTTCTCCAAAGAAGATATACAGATTGCTAACAAACACATGAAAGAATGCTCAACATCATTAATCATTAGAGAAATGCAAATCAAAACTATAATGCAATATTGTCTCTCACCAGTCAGAATGGCCATCATCAAAAAAATCTACAAATAATGAATGCTGGCGAGGGTGTGGAGAAAAGGGAACTCTCTTGCACTGTTGGTGGGAATGTAGATTGATACAGCCACTATGGAGAACAGCATGGAGGTTCCTTAAAAACTGAAAATAGAACTACCATACAACCCAGCAATCCCACTATGGGACATTTACCCTGAGAAAACCATAATTCAAAAAGAGTCATGGAACACAATGTTCATTGCAGCTCTATTTACAACAGCCAGGACATGGAAGCAACCTAAGTGTCCATCAACAGATGAATGGATAAAGAAGATGTGGCACATATATACAATGGAATATTACTCAGCCATATAAAGGAATGAAACTGAGTTATCTGTAGTGAGGTGGATGGACCTAGTGTCTGTCATTCAGAGTAAAGTAGGTCAGAAAGAGAAAAATAAATACCATATGGTAACACATATATATGGAAGCTAAAAAAAAAAAATAAAAAGGGTCATGAAGAACCTAGGGGCAAGATGGGAATAAAGACGCAGACCTTCTAGAGAATGGACTTGAGAACACGGGGAGGTGGAAGTGTAAGCTGGGACAAAGTGAGAGAGTGGTAGTGTATATATGGACATATATACAGTACCAAATGTAAAGTAGATAGCTAGTGGGAAGTAGTTGCATAGCACAGGGAGAACAGCTTGGTGCTTTTTGACCAGCGAGAAGTGTGAGATAGGGAGGGTGGGAGGGAAGGAGATGCAAGAGGGAAGCGATATGGGGATATATGTATATGTGTAACAGATTCACTTTGTTATAAAGCAGAAACTAACACACCATTGTAAAGCAATTATACTCCAATAAAAATGTTTACATATATGTATATATATATATATATATATATATATACACATATATAGTACATCATAAAGGGAGGCCAGCAAGACGGTGGAGAAGAACATGAGCTCACCCCTTCTTTCGAAAACACGAAAACCACAGCTTGCTTCTGAACAACAATTGACAGAAAAATGCTGGAACCTACCAAAAATGATACCTTAAAGGCAAAGACAAAGAGGAAGCCACAACAAGACAGTAAGAGGGGCAAAATTATAAAATAAAATCCCATGCTCACTAGGTGGGTTACCCACAAACTGGAAAATAATTATACCACAGAAGTTCTCTCACAGGAGTGGAAGTTCTGAGCCCCATGTTAGGCTTCCCATCCTGGGGGTCTGACAATGGGAGAAGAAGCTCCCAGAGAATCTGGCTTTAAGGCCAGTGGGGCTTGAGGACAGGAATTCCACAGGATTGGGGGAAAGAGTATTTCCACCCTTGGAGGGCACACAGAAGGCCTTGTGCACAACAGGACCCAGGGAAAAAAATCAGTGATCTCATAAGAGACACAGCTAGACCTACCTGCTAGTATTAGAGGGTCTCCTGCAGAGGTGGGGGACAGCTGTGGCTGACTGCAGGGACATAGACACTGATAGCAGCTGTTCTGGTTAGTACTCATTGGTGTGAGCCCTTTTGGAGGCTGCCATTCCCTCCCCAAGTACTAGCCCCACCCAATAGCCTATAGGCTCCAGTTCTGGGAAGACTCAGGCCAAACAGCAAACAGGGCAGGAACACAGCCCCACCCATCAGAAGGCAGGCTGCTTAAAGACATCCTAAGTTTGGCCCTGCCCACCAGAGGGACAGGACCCAGCTCCACCCACCAGAGGGCAGAAACCAGTCCCTCCCACCAGGCAACCTACACAAGCCTGTTAGAAAGCCTCATCCACTAGAGCGCAGACAGCAGAAGCAAGAAGAACAACAATCCTGCACCCTATGGAATGGAAACAACACTCACAGAAAGTTAGACAAAATGAAATGGCAGAGGAATATGTCCCAGATGAAGGAACAAGATAGAACTCCAGAAGAACAACTAAGTGAAATGGAGATAGGCAGTCTAATGGAAAAATAATTTAAAGTAATGATAGTGAAGATGATCCAAGATCTCGGAAAATGAATGGAGGCACAGACTGAGAAGATACAAGACATATTTAACAAAGAGCTAGAAGAACTGAAGTACAAACAAACAGAGATGAATAATACAATAACTGAAATGAAAAATACACTAGAAGGAATCAATAGCAGAGTAACTGAGGCAGAAGAATGGATAAATGAGCTATAAGACACAATGCTGGAAATCACTGCCATGGAAAAGAATAAAGAAAAAAGAATGAAAAGAGATGAAGACAGTCTAAGAGATCTCAGAGACATCAAGTGCACCAACATTCACATTATACAGGTCCCAGAAGAAGAGAGAGAGAAAGGACCTGAGAAAATATTTGAAGAGATAGTAGCAGAAAACTTCCCTAACATGGGAAAGGAAACCATCACCCAAGTCCAGGAAGTACAGAGAGTCCCAGGCAGGATAAACCCAAGGAGGAACATGCCAAGACACATAGTAATCAAATTGACAAAAATTAAAGACAAAGAAAAAATATTAAAAGCAACAAGGGAAAAGGAGCAAATAACATACAGTAGAACTCCCATAAGGTTATCAGCTGTTTTCTCAGCAGAAACTCTTCTGGCCAGAATGGAGTGGCACAATATATTTAAAGTGATTGAAAGGAAGAATCTACAACCAAGAATGCTCTACCCAGTGAGGGTTTCATTCAGATTAGACCAAGAAACCAAAAGCTTTACAGACAAGCAATAGTTAAGAGAATTCAGCACCACCAGACCAGCTTTGCAACAAATGCTAAAGGAACTTCTCTAAGTGGAAAAGAAAAGGCTACTACTAGAAACAAGAATATTACAAATGGAAAAGCTCACAGGTAAAGGCAAGAAATCATCTGCACACAAATATGGTATCAAAACCAGCAATCGTAAGAAGAGGAGAGCACAAATACAGGATATTGGACATGCATTTGAAATTAAAAGATGAGCAACTTAAAACAATCTTGCTTATATGTAGACTGCCATATCAAAACCTCATGGTAACCACAAAACCAAAATCTACAATAGATATGCACAAAAAGGAATCTAAATTCAACACTAAACTTAGGCATCAAATCACAAGAGAAGAGAACAAAAGAGGAAGGGAAGAAAAAAGACGTACAAAAACAAATCCAAAACAATTAAGAAAATGGCAATAGGAACATACATATCAATAATTACTTTATGTAAATGGATTATATGTTCCAACCAAAAGACATAGACTGGATGAATATATACAAAAACAAGGCCCATATATATATACTGTTTACAAGAGGCCCACTTCAGATTTAGGGACACATACAGACTGAAAGTGAGGGAATGGAAAAAGGTATTCCATGTAAATGGAAATCAAAAGAAAGCTGGAGTAGCAATACTCACACGAGACAAAATAGACTACAAAACAAAGACTGTTACAGAAGACAAAGAAGGACACTACATAATGATCAAGAGATCAATCCAAGAAGAAGATATAAAAATTGGAAATATCTATGCACCCAACATAGGAGTACCCCAATATAAAAGGCAAATACAAACTGTCATAAAAGGAGAAATCAACAGTAACACAGTAATAGTGGGGGACTTTAACACTTAATTTCATCAATGGACAGGTCATCTAGACAGAAGTTCAATAAGGAAAGCCAGGCCTTAAATGACACATTAGTCCAGATAGACTTAATTGATATTTATAGAGCATTCCATCCAAAACATTCTTCTCAAGTCCACATAGAACATTCTCCAGGATTGATCACATGCTGGGCCACCAAGCAAGCCTTAGTAAATTTAAGAAAATTCAAATCATACCATGCATTTTTTTTGACCACAGTGCTACGAGATTAGAAATAAACTACAAGAAAAAAAACTATAAAAAACACAAATACGGGCAGGCTAAACAATATGCTACTAAACAACCAATGGATCACTGAAGAAATCAAAGAGAAAATAAAAAAATACCTAGAAACAAATGAAAATGAAAGCACAATGATCCAAAACCTTTGGGATGCAGCAAAAGAAGTTCTAAGAGGGAAGTTTATAGCAATAAATCTTACCTCAGGAAACAATAAAAATCACAAATAAACTATCTAACTTTAAACCTAAAGTAACTAGAGAAGAAGAACAAACAAAACCCAAAGTTAACAGAAAGAAAGAAATCACACAGATCGGAGCAGAAATAAATGAAATAGAGAGAAAGAAAGCAGTAGAAAAGATCAATGAAACTAAAAGGTGATTCTTTGAAAAGATAAACAAAATTGACAGACCTTTAGCCAGACTCATCAAGAATAAAAGGGAGAGAGCTCAAATCAATAAAATTAGAAACAAAAAAGAAGTTACAACTGACACCATAGAAATAAAAAGGATCATAAGAGACTACTACAAAAACCTCTATGCCAATAAAATGAACAACCTGGAAGAAATGGACAAATCCTTAGAAAGATACAGTCTCCCAAGACTGAACCAAGAAGAAATAGAAAATATGGACAGACTAATCACAAGTACTGAAATTGAAACTGTGATTTTAAAATTCCCAACAAAAAAAGTCCAGGACCAGATAGCTTCACAGTCGAATTCTATCAAACATTTAGGGAAGAGTGAACATCTATCCATCTTAAACTATTCCAAAAACTTGCAAAGGAAGGAATACTCCCAAACTCATTCTATGAGGCCACCATCACCCTGATAACAAAGCCAGAAAAAGATCCCACAAAAAAGAAAATACAGGCCAATATCACTAATGAATATAGATGCAAAAATCCTCAACAAAATACTAGCAAACCAAATCCAACCATACTTTGAAAGGATCATACACATTGATCAAGTGGGATTTATCCCAGGGGTGTAAGGATTTTTCAATATCTGCAAATCATTCAGTGTGATACACCATATCAAAAAATTGAAGAATAAAATCTATATGATCATCTCAATAGATTCAGAAAAAGCTATTGACAACACTCAGCACACATTTATGATAAAAACTCTCCAGCAAGTGCACATAGAGCAAGCCCCAACATAATAAATGCCATATATGACAAACGTACAGCTACCATCATACTTAACATTGAAAAGCTGAAAGAATTCCATCAAAGATCAGGAACAAAGCAAGGATGTCCACTCTTGCCACTTTTATTAAGCATACTTTCAGAAGTCATAGCCACAGCAATCAGAGAAGAAAAAGAAATAAAAGGAATCCAAATTGGAAAGGAAGAAGTAAAACTGTCACTCCTTGCAGAAGACATGATATTATACAAAGAAAATCCTAAAGATGTAACCAAAAAGCTACTAGAGCTATCAATGAATTTGGCAAAGTTGCAGAATACAAAATTAATTCACAGGGACTTCCCTGGTGGTGCAGTGGTTAAGAATCCTCCTGCCAATGCAGGGAACATGGGTTCGATCCCTGGTCCAGGGAAGATCCCACATGCTGCAGAGCAACTAAGACCACGTGCCACAACTACTGAGCCCATGCACTGTAACTATTGAAGCCCACATGCGCTAGGGCCCACATGTCACAACTACTGAGCCCACGTGCTACAGCTACTGAATCCCACGTACCTAGAGCCCATGCTCCACAACAAGAGAAGCCACTGCAATGAGAAGTTCATGTACCACAATGAAGAGTAACACCTGCTCGCCATAACTAGAGAATGCGCACATGCAGCAATGAAGACAAAATGCAGTCAAAAATAAATAATAAAAAATTAATACACAGAAATCTGTTGCATTTCTATACACTAACAGCAAAAGATCAGAAAGTGAAATTAAAGAAACAATCACATTTACCATCACATCAAAAAGAATAAAATACCTAGGAGTAAACCTACTTAAGGAGACATAAGACCTGTACTCCAAAACCTATAAGACACTGATGAAAGAAATTGAAGATGACACAAACAGATGGAGAGATATACCATGTTCTTGGATTGGAAGAATCAGTGTTGTGAAAATGACAATACTACCCAAAGCAATCCACAGATTCAATGCATTTCAATGCAAATTACCAAGGGAATTAGAATTAGAACAAAAAATCTTAAAATTTTTATGGAGACACAAAACACCAAAAGCAATCTTGAGAAAGAAAAACGGAGCTGAAGGAATAAGGCTCCCTGGCTTCAGACTATACTAGAAAACTAGAGTCATCAAAACAGTATGATACTGGCACAAAAATAGAAATATAGATCAAAGGAACAGGGTAGAAAGCCCAGAAATAAACACACGCACCTATGTTCCATTAGTCTGTGACAAAGGAGGCAAGACTATACAATGGAGGAAAAACAGTCTCTTCAATAAATGGTGCTGGAAAAACTGAACAACTACATGTAAAAAATGAAATTAAAACATTCTTTAACACCATACACAAAAATAAACTCAAAATGGATTAAAAACCTAAATATAAGACCAGATACTATAAAATGCTTAGAGGAAAACATAGGCAGAACATTCTTTGACATAAATCACAGCAATATCTTCTTCAATCTGGCTCCTAGAGTAATGGAAATAAAAACAAAAATAAATAAGTGCGACCTAATTGAACTCAAAAGCTTTTGCACAGCAAAGGAAACCATAAACAAAACAAAAAGACAACCCACAGAATGGGAGAAAATATTTGTGAACAGTGTGACCGACAAGGAATTAGTCTCCAAAATTTACAAACAGCTCATGTGGCTCCATATCAAATAAAACAAAGCAACCCAATCCAAAAATGGGAAGAAGACCTAAATAGACGTTTCTTCAAAGAAGCAATACAGATGGCCATAACACACCTGAAAAGATGCTCAACATTGGTAACTATTAGAGAAATGGAAATCAAAACTGCAATGAGATATCACCTCACACCAGTCAGAATGGCCATCATCAAAAAAAATCTACAAACAATAAATGCTTGAGAGGGTGTGGAGAAAAGGGAACCCTCCTACACTGTTGGTGGGAAAGTAAATTGGTACAGCCACTTTGGAGAACAGTATGGAGATTCCTTTAAAAACTTAAAATAGAGCTACCATATGATCCTGCAATTCCACTCCTGGGCATATATCTGGAGAAAAACATGGTTCAAAAGTATATATGCACACCAATGTTCATTGCAGTGTGGTTTACAATAGCCAAGACATGGAAGAAACCTAAATGTCCATCAACAGATGAATGGATAAAGAAGATGTGGTACATATATACAATGGAATATTACTCAGCCATTAAAAAGAATGAAATAATACTATTTGCAGCAACATGGATGGACTTGGAGATTATCATACTAAGTGAAATAAGTCAGACAAAGACAAATATCATATGATATATTTTATATACGGAATCTTAAAAAGTGATACAAATGAATTTATTTACAAAACAGAAGCAGACTCACAGACTTGGGGTATGAACTTATAATTACTGGGGGAAGGGTGTGGGAGAGGACCAGATTGGGAGTTTGGTATTGACATGTACACACCGCTATATTTAAAATAGATAACCAACAAGGACCTACTGTATAGTATGGGGAACTTTGCTCAGTATTCTGTAATAACCTAAATGGGAAAAGAATTTGTAAAAGAATAGATATATGTATATGTATAACTGAATTACTTTGTTGTACACCTGAAACTGACACAACATTGTTAATCAACTATACTCCAATATAAAATAAAAAACTTAAAAAGAAATAAAGACATTTAAAAAAACCTATTTGTGGCAATGATGTGGAAAAAAACAAGAATTCTCATGTCCTGCTTGAGTGAGAATAAGGTGACAGAATCATATTGAATGGCATTTTGTGATATTAAAATGCATGTACATTTTGATTAACTCTTATAGAAATTTATCTTATGGATGTACTTGGAAATACATATAAACTGTGTGTACAACATTATTTACTGCATCATCACTAGCAATACATAAAGACCAAACACAAATAATAACAATGTATTTTTTAATATCTTTTTTGTATCTTTATTTTTTTTTCTTTTAACATCTTTATTGGAGCATAATTGTTTTACAATGTTGTGTTAGTTGCTGCTGTATAACAAATTGTATCAGCTATATGTATACATATATCCCCATATCCCCTCCCTCTTGTGTATCCCTCTCACCCTCCCTAACCCACACTTCTAGGTGGTCACAAAGCATTAAGTTGATCTCCCTCTGCTATGCAGTTGCTTCCCACTAGCTATCTATTTTACATTTGGTAGTGTGTATATGACAATGCTACTCTCTCACTTCGTCCCAGCTTAAACTTTCCCCCTCCCCATGTCCTTAAGTCCATTCTCTACTTCTGCATCTTTATTCCTGTCCTGGCCCTAGGTTCTTCAGAACCTTTTTTTTAACCCATATATATATGTGTTAGTATACGGTATTTGTTTTTCTCCTTCTGACTTACTTCACACTGTATGACAGACTTTAGGTCCATCCACCTTACTACAAATAACTCAATTTCATTCTTTTCTATGGCTGAGTAATATTCCATTGTATATATGTGCCACATCTTCTTTATCCATTCATTTGTTGATGGACACTTATGTTGCTTCCATGTCCTGGCTATTGTACATAGTGTTGCAATGAACACTGTGGTGCATGCCTCTTTTTGAATTATGGCTTTCTCAGGGTATATGCCCAGGAGTGAGATTGCTAGGTCATATGGTAGTTCTATTTTTAGCTTTTTAAGGAACCTCCATACTGTTCTCCATAGTGGCTGTATCTTTATTTTTATTCTTTTAATTTAAAATTTTTTTATATTGAAAAAGAAGAAAAGAAAAAAATGAAATTTGAAGATCAGGGAGGACTTCCTCCTATAAAAAGAGGTAATACTCAAGCTAGGTCTTAAAGAACAAGCAGAAGTTCCTTAAGCAGAGAAAGGAGATAAGAGTGTCTGTTGCAAGTATTGGAGAGTCTATGTCATAGTATCACAGGCACTGTATCATGGAGGTCCCTGAATGACATTCTGAGGTTTTAAGGTTTATCCCACAATTAGAAGTCCTGAGGGATTGCAGGCAGGTAAAAAGCATGATTAAATTTGTGGATTAGGATTATAAGGGAGTAAGACTGAAGTTGTAGATACCAGTTAAGAGGCTTTTGTAGTAGTCCAGGAAAGAGGTGATAGTGATCTTAACTAAGACAGTGGGAGTGGGGATAGAGAGAATTTGATAGATTGGAAAACATTCTGATAACTTGGTAATGGACCTTTGTGAGGAGAGTTGAAGAGATCAAGGGTGATTCTATCTGGAAGAAGAGATGGGTAATATAACTAGAGAGACTAAAATTCTAAGAAAGAATCAGAAAGAAATTCTAGAAATAAAAAACAGTCTAACACAAATGAAGAAAGTCTTTTATGGCCTCACTAGTAGAGTGGATGCAATTTAAAAAGGATCAGTGAGCTTGAAGATATGTCATTAGAAACTTAAAAAATTGGAAATCAAGAGAAAAAGACAGAAAACATGTAACAGAATATACAAGGACTGTGTATAGCTACTTAAGGTGTAACATATATATATAATAGTAACATCAGAAGGAGAAGAGAAAAAGGTATAGAAGAAGCATTTGAAGCAATAATGACTAATAATTTCCCCAAAATTAATGACAGACTTCAAATCACAGATCCAGGAACTTCAGTGAACACCAAGCAGGACAAATGCCAAAAATTCTATACCTAAGCATGTCATATTTAAATGCAGAAAATCAAAGATAAGGAGAAAATCCAGGGAAATAAAACAAAAGAGGGGAAGGGAACACCATGCCTAAAGAGGAACAAGGATAATAATTACATTGGACTTCTCTCCAGAAACCATGAAAACAAGAATAAAGTGAAGTCTCTCTCCAACTTTATCCAGTGTAGCATTGGAAGCCCTACCTAGAGCAATTAGGGAGAAAAAGAAAGAAAGAAAAGGCATCCAAATTGCAAAGGAAAAAGTAAAGTTGTCACTACTTGCAGACAACATGGTGTTGTATATAGAAAACCCTAAAGACTTCACCAAAACACTGTAAGAACTAAGTCACAGGATATAAAATCAATATACAAAAATATATTCCATTTCTATGTATTAATAACAAACTATCAGTAAGAGAAATCAAGAAAATAATCCCATTTACAATCACATCAAAAGAATAAAATACCTAGGAATAAATTTAACCATGAATGTGAAAGACCTGTACACCAGAACTATAAGATATTGATGAAAGAAATTGAAGAAGACATTAATAAATGGAAGGCTATTTTGTGGTCATGGATTGGAAGAATTCATATTGTTAAATATGTTAAATATTGTTAAAATGTCCATACTACCAAAAGCAATCCACATATTCAATGCAATCCCTATCAAAATGTCAATGGCATTTTTCACAGGACTAGAACAAATAATCCTAAATTTTGTATGAAACAAAAAAGACCCCAAATAGCCAAAACCATCTTAAGAAAAATGAACAAAGCTGGAGGCATCACATTCTCTGGTTTCAAACTATATTATGGTGCTATAGTAATCAAAAGAATGTGGTACTAGCAAAAACAAACAAAAACCAGACACACAGATAACTGTAATAGAATAGACAGCCCAGAAATAAACCCATGCATATATGTCAATAAATTTATGACAAAGGAACCAAGAATATACGATGCGGAAAGGACAATCTCTCCAATAAATGGTGCTGGGAAAACTAGGTGGGCACAGGCAAAGAATGAACCTGAGCCAGTATCTTACACATTGACAAAAATTAACTCAAAATGGATTTCAGACTTGAACATAAGACCTGAAAACATAACTTCTACAAAATATAGGTGGTAAGCTCCTTGACATCGGTCTTGATGATGAGTTTTTGAATTTGGCACTAAGAGCAAAGGCAACAAAAGCAAAAATAAACAAGTGGAAATGCATCAACAAAAAAGCTTCTGCATAGCAAAGAAAACCATCAATAAAATGAAAAGGCAACCTACCAGAAAGAAGGAAATATTAGCAAAGTACATATATGGTAAAGGGTTAATATCCTAAATATATAAAGAACTCATACAACTCAATAGTAAATAAACAATTCGATTTAAAAATGAACAGAGGATTTGAATAGACGTTTTTCCAAAAACAGACATACAGATGGCCAATACATACATGAAAAGATGCTCAACATCACTAATCATCAGGAAAGTGTGAATCAAACCACAATGAGGTATCACCTCACAACTTTCAGAATGGCTATTATAAAGGCAACAAATAACAGGTATTTGCAAGGATGTGAAGAAAAGGGAACCTTGTACACTGTTGGTGAAAATGTAAGTTGGTGCAGCCACTATGCAAAATATTATAGAGGTTCTCAAAAATTAAAAATAAAACTACCATATGATCAAGCAATTGCACTTCTCTGTATTTACCTCAAGGTAACAAAAACATTAACTCAAAAAAAATGCAACCCCATGTTCTTTGCAGTGTTATTTACAATAGCCAAGATATGGAAACAATCTGAGTGTCTGTCAATGGATGAATGTGGGCATTTATGACAAGCCCACAGCTAACATCATACACAGTGGTGAAAAGCTGAAAGCATTTCCTCTAACATCATGAACAAGACAAAGATGCCCACACTTGCCACTCTTATTCAACATAGTTTTGGAAGTTCTAGTCACAGCAATCACACAAGAAAAGGAAATAAAAGGAATCCAAACTGGAAAGAAATAAGTAAAACTGTCACTGTTTGCAGATAACATAATACTATACATAGAAATCCTAAAAATGGCACCAAAAATCTAGTAGAACTCATCATGGAATTTGGTAATGTTTCAGGATACAAAGTTAACATGCAAAAATCTCTTGCATTTCTATGCACTAACAATGAACTGTCAGAAATAGAAATCAAGAAAACAAACCCATTTACAATCACACCAAAAAGAATGAAATACCTAAGAATAAATCTAGCTAAGGAATTGACTTATACTCAAAGAACTATAAGACTTGATGAAAGAAATTGAAGACAACTCAGACAATTGGAAAGATATACCATACTCATAGATTGGAAGACTTAATCTTGTTAACATTACCATACTACCCAAGGCAATCTACAGATTGAGTGCAATCCCTATCAAAATACCACAGGCATTTTTTACAGAACTACAACAAATAATCCTAAAATTTGTATGGAAAAAAAAAAGATCCTGAATAGCCAAAAAAATCTTGAAAAAGAAGAACAAGGCTCGAGGTATCATGATCCCTGATTTCAAACTATACTACAAAGCCACAGTAATCAAAACAATCTGGTACTGGCAAAAAAACAGACACACAGATCAATGGAGCAAAATAGAGAACCCAGAAAGGAACCCACACTTATATGGCCAATTAATCTATGACAAAGGAAGCAAGACTGTACAATGGGAGAAAAATATCTTCTTCAATAAATGGTTATGGGAAAACTGGACAGTTACATGCAAAAGAATCAAACTGAACTACTCGTTCATACCATATGTAAGTAAACTCAAATGGATTAAAGACTTAAAGGTAAGACCTGAAAACTCCTAGAAGAAAACAGGCAATAAGCTGTTTCACATAGTATTAGTAATGTTTTTTGGATATGTCTCCTCAGGCAAGGGAAACAAAGGCAAAAATTTTTAAATGGGACTACATCAAACTAAAAATCTTTTGCACAATGAAGGAAAGTATTAACAAATGAAAAGGCTGCCTACTAAATGGGAGAAGATATTTGCAAACAATATATCTGGTAAGGGGTTAGTATCCAAAATATACAAGGAACTCAAACAACTCAACATCAAAAAATAAATAAATAAATAACCTGATTTAAAACTGGGCAGAGGACTTGAGTAGATGTTTTTCCAAAGAATACATATAGATTGCCAACAGGAACATGAAAAGATGCTCAACATCACTAATCATCAGGGAAATGCAAATCAAAACCACAATGAGATATCACCTTACATCTATCAGAATGGCTATCATCAGAAAGATAATAATAATTTTTGTTGAGGATATGGAGAAAAGGGAACCTCTTGCACTGTTGGTGGAATTGTAGATTGGTGCAGCCACTATGGAAAACAGTATGGAGGTTCCTCAAAAAATTAAAAATAGAACTGCTATATGATCCAGAAATTTCACTTCTGGGTATTCACTCAAATAAAACAAAAACACTAATTCTAAAAGATATATGCACTCCAAAGTTAACTACAGCAATATTTACAATAAGCAAGATATGGAAGCAATCTAAGCATACATCGATGATCAAATGAATAAAGAAGCTTATATATATATATATATACATATATTTATATCACTCAGCCATAAGGAAAATGAAATCTTGCCATTTGCAACAGCATGGATGGATCTAGAGGTTATTATGCTAAGTGAAATAATTTGTCTTTCTCAAAGAGAAAAAGACTAATACCATATGATCTCAACTTACATCTGGAATCTAAAATACAAAACAGAGAAACAAAATGAAAACAGAGTCATGGATACAGAGAACAAACATGTGGCTGCCAGAGGGGAAGGGGATGGATGTGGGTGAAATAAGTGAAGGGGATTAAGAGGTACAGACCTCCAGTTATATAATAAATAAGTCACAGGGATATAATATACAGCATAAGGAATATGGTCAATCATATTGTAATAACTTTGTATGGGGACAGATGGTTACTAGACTTATTGTGGCGGCCATTTCGTAATGTGTGTACAAATGTCAAATCATTATGCAGTACACCTGAAACTAACATAATATTGTATGTCAACTATATTTCAATTTAAAATTAACAAACTAGGGCTTCCCTGGTGGCGCAGTGGTTGAGAGTCTGCCTGCCGATGCAGGGGACACGGGTTCGTGCCCCGGTCCAGGAAGATTCCACATGCCATGGAGCAGCTGGGCCATGGCCACTGAGCCTGCACGTCCGGAGCCTGTGCTCCACAACAGGAGAGGCCACAACAGTGAGAGACCCGCGTACCACAAAAAAATAAATTAATTAATTAATTAACAAACTAAAAATAAATAAATCTATATGTATATACATATATATACATATAAGGTTTACTGTGTTCTGGAATAAAGTTATAGAATGTAGTGCAGGGTGTGAGGGGTGGGGATTCAATAGCGGTAATTATAAGAAATAATTTCCTAGATTGTAAACATATCCTCTCAAAAATGACAAGTAAAGAAATACGGTTTCTGTGAGTCACTTCGGACTAAAAATAAAAAGTTTGATCACAAAAAAAACAGAATGCAGAAATACAGTGGAAGACAAAAATTGAAACAAAGAACAAGGACAACAAGTAGAAAACAGTGATAAATATGGTAGATATTAATCCAATTATATCAATAATCTCTTTAAGTGTCAAGAGTCTAAACACACCAATTAAAAGACAGATTGTCAGAGAGGATCAAAAAAAAAGACTCAATTACATATTGTCTAAAATAGATGCACTTTAAACATAAAGACATATATAGATTAAATGTGAAGGGATGGAACAAGATATGCCATACTAAGACTAATCAAAAGAAAGCTGACGTGGTTATATTAATTTCAGACAAAGCAGACTTCAGAACAAAGAAAATTATCAGGGATAAAGAGGGGCATTACATAATGATTAAAAAGTCAATTCTCCACAAAGACATAATAATCCTTAATGTGCATGCACTAACAACAGGGCATCAAAATATATGAGATAAACACTGATAGAACTGCAAGGAGAAATAGATGAATCCACAATTATAGTTGGGGACTCCAATGCTCCTCTATCAGAAATGGACAGATCTAACAGGCCAAAAATCAGTAAGGACATGATTGAACTCAACAGCAACCAATCAACTGACATCTATCGAATACTTCAACCTAAGGTGAGGAAAAAGAGCTAGTAGAAAGGAAGAGGTTGAAGATACAGAAGTATGTGTATCGAGGAGGGGAGTGGTGGTGATTGATCACAAAAATGTCTGAGAAGGCAGGATAGAATGGGATCCAGAGGTACGGTAGAGGGTTACACTCTGAGCAGGAAAAGCTATACCTCCTCCACTGAGACAGAAGGAAAGGAGGAGATAATGGGTCCAGGTAAAATTGAGATGATAGGTGGTGAAAGAGGAAGTCGGGGGAGGTCCTGCCTGATATCTTCACATTCACAGTCAAGTAGGTGACAAAGTTAACTTACACGAATGAGAAGAGAGAGGGTAGAATAGAGGGATTAAGAAGAAAACTGGAAATATAAAATAGCCACTAAGAAATTCAAGAGTGAGCTACCTAAGTACATACAGAGGGTCACCAAGCAGCTCAGTTGAAAGTCTAACTGAGAATGGAAAATCATAAATTTGTATTGGCTTCAAACTGCATAGTGTGTGTGTGTACCTGTGCATGAGTTGCGTGAATGTTTTCCAACAGCCTGAGTGTTGAGCAGAAAAATGGCGGAAACTTGGACTTATCCTAGGTTGCAGCTCTACAGGGCAAGTGTGGCAGCAGGAGTAGGAAGCATGATGATAACAAATGAAGTAAGGCTCCTAAGCTTAAGATGGAGTCCTAGGGAACACCAAAATGTAAAGGGTAAACAGAAAAAGGGGAACATGCCAAGGTAAATGAGAAGGAGCCAGAAACCAGTGGTGTCACAAAAGAAATATTCTTGAAAACTTCAGCATTTGGAGAGCTTTCTGAGATCATGTTGTCCGAACCCTTAACTGTGACAGATAAGGAAAGTGAGGCCCCAAGAAGGGAAGAGGCTTGCCCAAGGTTCATAGTAAGCTAGAGGTAGAGCTAGGGCTGAAATTCAGGTATTTTAACTCTGTCCCATTTACTCTATGGCACTTGGGTATCTTTCCTTCTTTTATTTTAGAAGTAATATATGTTTTCTGTAGATAATTTGAAAAATTCAAAAAAGAATAAAAAATAAAATTTAATTTCTTTATACTCTTACCACTGACTGTTAACATGTTGGCATATGTTAGCTTTAAAACAAGTTGAAAAATTCTTTGACATTTATCATATCAAGAGGTGGAATTTAGCTCCCCTCTTCTAGAATATAGGCTAGCTTTAGTGACTTTCTTCTAACAGCATGAGGTGAATATGATGCTGCATGACTCCTGCCTCTAGGTCATAAAGTCAATATAGCTTCCTCTCAGCTCTCTTTCCCTCAGGACACTTGTTCTTGGAACCCAGTCGTCATGCTATGACGAAACCCAGGCCACATGGAGAAGCCACATGTAAGTGTTCCAGCTGAAAGCCCCAGTTGAATTCGGAGCCAGCAGCTAGCATCAACTGCCAGACATGTGAATGAGTAAGCCTCCGAGATTTCTCCAGCTCCAGCCGCTGTCTGACTGCAACTGTATGAGAGACTCTGAGAAAGAACCATGTAACTGAACCCAGTCAATCCTCAGTCTTGAGACATGATAATAGTCATTTTACATCACTAAGTTTGTAATGCAGTGTTAAATAACCAATATAGCAAATATCCTTCTAGTCTTTTGTATGCATATACATTTTTTAACATCTTTATTGGATTATAATTGCTTTACAATGGTGTGTTAGTTTCTGCTTTATAACAAGGTGAATCAGCTATACATATACATTTTAATTACAATATTGAAATTACAAAGTATATACTATTTCCTATCCTACTTTTCTCACCTTGCATTTTTCATGAGCATTTCACTGCCACGTTAAAATTTGTTTAGAAAGATCACGATAGTAGGCACATAATATTCAGCTATATAGATATTTCAAACATATTTAACCAGTCTTTATTGTTAGATATTTATATTAATTTCTAATTTTTCACTATCACAGATAAAGCTGCAGTGAACATTCGTGCATCTACACCTTTTTTAAGGCATGTTTACTTTGTCATTTGAATGACAAAAGCATCATAGTTTAACTGAAGCAATTTACATAAAATACAAAAGATCCAAAAGTTAAATTTGTATATTCTCCCACTCCCCCTCCAGAGCCATCTCCCTAACCACTGTTGAAAATCTAGTGTGAATCCTTACACACTTTATCCTTCACATATACCAACATATAAACATATAGTATATTTTCTTTCACAAAAATGTTATTACTATAGCCTTCTCTTTTACTTAGCAATGTATCATGGGCAGCCTTCCAAGTCAATATTCCTTATTCCTTTCAATGATTTCATAGTAGTCCATAGTATAGTTAGACCATAATTTATATAACTAGTTCCCTATCAGTGGACATTCAGATTGTTGCTATTACGTATAATATTGCAGTAAACACCTTTGTACAGTTACCTATACATACTGGCACTTTAATTTCTGACAGTTAAATTATCATAAGTGAGATTTCCAGGTCAAGGGGTGTGTGAATTTTTCAGTTTAATAAATACTGTAGAGGACCTCCCATTAAATATGACAGATTAAATACATGTTTATCATCTCTTCTAAAACTGCAATAAAATGAAAGAGAATGGACTTTTTTAACATTTTTATTGGCGTATAATTGCTTTATAATGGTGTGTTAGTTTCTGCTTTATAGCAAAGTGAATCAGTTATAGATATATCCCCATATCTCTTCCCTCTTGTGTCTCCGTCCCTCCCACTCTCCCTATCCCACCCTTCTAGCTGGTCATAAAGCACCGAGCTGATCTCCCTGTGGACTTTTTAAGGAGTATAAACTCACAAAGATAAAGAGAACAGAAATGAAGACAGCAACAGGCAAGATATGCCAACACATTTTTGGAAGATGCAAAGCAGATTCGGGTTAGCACAACTGAAAGAGCTGAAGAGCAAGTGCCTCCAGGTGGCAGATGCAAAATGAGAAGCAACACAATTCATGCAGCAGAATGTCTGCGAAGCTCAGAAATTGGAGACACCAATGACCAAAAAAGTCAGGTGTGTGTCAAAAGGCTGAAAACCAAGGTTTAGTTGCTTGTGTGTGAGAAGTGGGGTTAGACCACTCTTAGATCCCTTCCTTAATCCTGCTCAGCCAGGAAAATACCTTTTCCCTACTCTGGCAGAAGACTGGAAGTTTATTCAATCCACAGAAGCCTCAGAGCCAGATGCTCCAGGTAGAGTGAAAGATGGGGAAAGGGTATCATACTGAAAATAGCGACACTAAATGAAAGTCTACAATAAGATTCTTTTCCCTACAACCACCACCCCCCTCAAATACCTTGGTTCCAAGAACACAAACAATCAGGTATATATTTTTCAGGTAGGAAATTGAAGAATTCATCTCTGAAGAAATTGAAACTGCTCTTAGAGAAAAGACCTACAGATAATGTCATTTTGGGGTCCCCAGTGAACTAGCTATTCTCACTCAATCATCTTAGAGTGAAGATCACCAGTTGACAAGCCCTTCCCCTATAGGAAATTCTCCTATATGAAAGATAAAGAACAAGACAAACAAGTCAAATGAAACAGTGAAATAAAGGAGAGAGCAAAAGAAAACTTTTTTATTATACCCGGAAATAAGATATTATAACCATGAAATAAAAACAAGATGCTATAAAAAATAAACACTTAGAAAACCAAAGAGAAGTTATACAAATATCCTAATTTTCTTATAATACATTTACAGTTTACTTTTTACACATATATCTCAAATTCTATGATTTTTTTTCTATATGGTACAAGGTGAGGATCTGAATCTATTTCTTCACAAATTGATTGCTGTCCCAATATCATTTATTGAATAATTCATACATAAAGACCTTTGTTCACACTGATTATTTCCTTAGGATAAAAACATTAAGTGGAACTACTGGCTTTAAGGGCAAGAACAATTTTAAAGCTTTTAAAATATACTGTCAAATTGCCCAACAGAAAAATTATACCAATTTTAATTCCATGAGCAGAGTATAAGTGTATATTTCTTATATGTGTACCAACAGTGAATATTGTTATCTTCACCAGTTTTATGAGCCAACAATGGTATTCTTTTATTTAATATTTTTTTCTCTTATTTTTGTTTTTTCTTCCACTTTAAGATATAAATGATATACAGTACCATATAAGGTGTACAGCATAATGATTTGATTTACATACATCATGAAATGATTATCACAAGTTTAGTGAATATTTATCATCTCAAATAGATAAATTTAAAAATAGAAATATATATATATATATATATATATATATATATTTCCCTGTGGTGAGAACTCTTAGGATTTAGTCTCTTAACCACATTTTCATATAACATACAGCAGTGTTAATTGTATTTATCATGTTGTACATTATATTCCTACTACTCATTTATCTTATAACTGGAAATTTGTACCTTTTGACTGCCTTCATCCAATTCCCCTCCTCCCACCCCCAGCCTCTGGTAACCACATATCTGATCTCTTTTCCTATGAGCTTGTTTGTTTGCTTGTTTTTGAGGGATAATTGACCTACAACACTGTTAGTTCTTGTTACACAACATAGTGATTTATATTTCTATACATTTCAAAAAATGATACCACAATAAGTCTAGTTATGATATGTCACCATAAGAAGTATTACGTAGTTATTGACTATATTCCCCACACTGTACATTTCATACCCACGACATTTATTTTGCAACTGGAAGTTTGTACCTCTTAATCTCCCTCACCTATTTCTTTCCTCCCCTCACCCTCCTTTACTCTGGCAACCACATATTTGTTCTCTATATTTATAATTCTGTTTCTGTTTTGTTATGTTTATCTGTTTCATTTTTTAGACTCCACATATAATTGGAATCATACAGTATCTGTCTTTCTCTGTCTGATTTATTTCACTTAGCATAATATCCTCTAGGTCCAACCATGTTGTCACAAATGACAAGATTTCATTCTTTTATATGGCTAAGTAAAATTCCATTGTGTGTGTGTATATATATATATACACACACCACAACTTCTTTATCCATTAGACCATATATGGACACTTAGGTTGCTTCCATCTTAGCTATTTAAATTTTTTGCTTCAATGAACTTTGGAGTGCATATATCTTTTCTAACTAGTGTTTTTGTTTTCTTAGTGTAAATAACCAGGAATGAAATTGCTTGATCATATGGTAGTTCTATTTTTAATTTTTTAAGGAATATCCATACTGTTTTCCATAGTGGCTGCACCAATTTACAATCCCACCAACAGTGCAAGAGGGTTCCCTTTTCTCTATATCCTCGCCAAAACTGTTGTTTGTTGTCTTTTTGACAATAACTATTTTATACGTGTGAGGCAGTATCTCATTATGGTTTTAATTCTCATTTCCCGGAGAATGAGAATAAGAATTCTCATTCCCAGAGATTTTGAGCATCTTTTCATGTGCCTTTTGGCCATCTCTATATCCTCATTTAAAAAATGTCTGTTCAGATCCTCCATCCATTTTCAAATTGGGTTATTTGGGGGTTTTTTTGATGTTGAGTTGTATGAGTTCTTTGTATACTTCGGATATTAACCCCTTATTGAATGTATCATTTGCAAGTATCTTTCCCCATTGAGTAGGCAGCTTTTTTGGGGGGTTTTGGTAGTTTCCTTTGCTGTGCAAAAGATTTTTAGTTTGATGTAGTCCTGTTTGTTTATTTTCACTTTTGTTTCCCTTGCCTGAGGAGACACGTCCAAAGAAATATTACTAAGACCAATGTCAAAGTGATTATTGCCTACGTTTTCTTCCAGATATTTTATGGTTTTACATCTTACATTTAAGTTTTTAATACACTTTGAATTAATTTTTGTGCATTTTGTGAGACAATAGTCCAGTTTGATTCTTTTAAATGTAGCTATCCAGTTTTCTCAAAACATTTATTGAAGAAGCTTTTTTTCCCCATTGTATATTCTTCCCTCTTTTGTTGTAGATTAATAGGCTGTATAAGTGTGGGTTCCTTTCTGGGCTCTCTATTCTGTTCCATCAAGCTATGTGTCTGTTTGGTTTTTTTTTTTTTGCCAGTACCATACTGTTTTGATTATTGTAGCTTTGTAGTATAGTTTGAAATTAGGAAATGTGATACCTCAAGCTTTGTTCCTCTTTCTAGAGATTATTTTGGCTATTTGGGGTCCTTTGTGTTTCCATACAAATTTTAGAATTATTTGTCCTAGTTCTGTAGAAAAATGCCAGTGGTATTTTGATAGGGATTGCATTGAATCTGTAGATGGCCTTGGGTAGTATGGTCATTTTAACAATATTAATTCTTCCAACCCATGAAAATGATACTTATTTCCATCTGTTTATGTCATTTTCAATTTCTTTCATTAGAGTCTTATAGTTTTTCAAGTACAGATCTTTTACCTTCTTATTTAGATTTATTCTTAGGTATTTTAATCTTTGTGATGCATTTGTAAATGCAACTGATTTCTTAATTTCTCTTTCTAATAGTTTGTTTTTGGTGTGTAGAAATCCACAGATTTTTTGTATTAATTTTGTATCCTGGAAATTTACTGATTTATTGATGAGTTCTAGTAGTTTTTGAAGCCATCTTAGGATTTTCTATATAGTATCATGTCATCTGCAAACAGTGACAGTTTTACTTATTTCATTACCGTTGGAATTCTTTTTATTTATTTTTCTCATCTGATTGATATGAATAAGAGTTCCAATACTATGTTGAATAAAAGTGGCAAGAGTGGGCATCCTTGTCTTGTTCCTGATCTTAGAGGGAATGCTTGCAGCTTTTAACTGTTGAGTATGATGTTAGCTGTGGACTTGTCATATATGGACTGTATTATGTTGAGGTATGTTCCCTCTAAACCCACTTTGTTGAGAGTATTTATCATAAATGGATGTTGAATTTGGTTAAAAGCTTTTTCTTCATCTATTGAAATGCTCTTATGATTTTTGTTCTTCAATTAGTTAATGTGGTTTATTACACTGATTGCTTTGTGAATGTTGAACTATGTTTGCATCCCCAGGGTTGCAAGTGGGGTTCCACTTGATCATGGTATATGATCCTTTTAATGTATTGTTGAATTTGATTTCCTAATATTTTGTTGAGGATTTTTGCATCTATGATCATCAGTGATATTGTTGGCCTATAATTTTCTTTTTTGTGATATCTTTGTCTGGTTTTGGTATCAGAGTGATGCTGGCCTCATTAGAATGGGTTCAGAAGCATTTCATCCTCTGCAATTTTTTAGAATAGTTTGAGAAGGATAGGTGTTAATTCTTCTCTAAATGTTTGGTGGAATTCTCTGAAGACATCTGGTCTTGGACTTTTGTTTGTTGGTAGTTTTTTTTATTACCGATTCAATTTCACTACTTGTAATAAGTCTGTTTATAATTTCTATTTCTTTGTGGTTCAGTCTTGGGAGATTTACATTTCTAGAAATTTGTCCATTTTTTCTAGGTTGTCCATTTTATTGGTGTGTAATTGTTTGTAGTGATCTCTTTCTGTGGTATAGGTTGTAACTTCTCCTTTTTCATTTCTGATTTCCTTTATTTGGGCTCATTCTCTTTTTTTCCTGATCAGTCTGGCTCTAAGGTTTAGCAGTTTTGTTTATCTCATTGAAGAACCAGCCCTTAGTTTCATTGATCTTTTCTATGTTTTTTAGTCTCAATTTCATTTATTTCTGCTCTGATCTTTATGATTTCTTTCCTTCTACTAACTTTGGGTTTTGTTTGTTCTTTTTTTTTCCTAGTTCCTTCATGTGTAAGGTTTGGTTGTTTATTTGAGATATTTCTTTCTTCCTGAGGTAAGCATGTATCACTATAAAATTCCCTCTTGGAACTGCTTTTGCTGCATCCCTTAGATTTTGGATTGTTGTGTTTTCCTCTTCATTCATCTCCAGGTATATATTTTTTTTATTTCATCCTTGATTTGTTCAGTAACCCACTGATTATTTAGTAGCATCTTGTTTAGCCTCCATGTGCTTGTGGGTTTTTTGCAGTTTTCTTCTTTTATACTTTTTATTGGAATATAGTTGATTTACAATGTTGTGTTAGTTTCTGCTGTACAGCAAAGTGAATCAGTTATAAATATATCCACATAGATTTCCTTCCCATTTAGGTCACAACAGAGCATTGAGTAGAGTTTCCTGTGCTATACAGTAGATTCTCATTAGTTATCTACTTTATATAAGGTAGTGTTCATATGTCAATCCCAATCTCCCAATTCATCCCACCCCCGTTCCTCCCTTGGTAATCATAAGTTTGTTTTCTACATCTTGCATTCTTCTTGTAGTTGATTTCTAATCTCAAAGTGTTTTGGTCTGCAAAGATGGTTGATATGATTTTAATCTTCTTAAATTTACTTCACACTTGTTTTGTGGCCTAGCATAGATCTATCCTGGAGAATGTTCCATGTGCACTTGAAAAGAATGTGTATTATGCTGCTTTTTGGTTGGAATCTTTTATACACATATATGTATATATATACTGACCTTTTATGTATGTATATATATATATATATATATATATATATATATATATATATATATATACACATAAAGGCCATCTGGTCTAATGTGTTATTAAAAGACCAGTATTGAAATCCTTATTGATTTTCTGTCTGGATGATCTGTCCATTGATGTAAGTTGTGTGTTAAAGTCCCCTACTATTATTGTCTTACTGTCAATTTCTCTCTTTATGTCTATTAATACTTGCTTTCTGTATTTAGGTGCTTCTATATTAGATGCATACATATTCACAATTGTTTTATATTCTTTTTGGGTTGATCTCTTGGTCATTATGTAATGTTCTTCTTTGTCTCTTGTCACAGTCTTTGTTTTAAAATTGATTTGTCTGATACAAGTGTTGCTACCCCAGCTTTATTTTTTTTTTCCATTTGCGTGGAACACCTTTTCCATCCCCTCAATTTCAGTCTGTGTGTATCTTTAGATCTGAAGTGAGTTTTTTATAGGCAGCATATATATGGGTCTTGGTTTTTTATCCATTCAGCCATTCTATGTCATTTGATTAGAGCATTTAGTCCATTTACGTTTAAAGTAATTATTGATAGGTAGGTACTTATCATTTTCTTAATTGTTTGGGGGTTTTTTTGTAGTTCTTTTTTGTTCCATTTTTATTCTTTTGCTCTCTTCCCTTGTGATTGGATAACTACTTTTAGTGTTGTGTTTGGATTCCTTATTTTTTGTGTGTCTGTGTATCCATTATAGATTTTTGGTTTGTGGTTACCATGGGGTTTATATATAGCAATATATATATGATTATTTTAAGTTGCTGGTCTCTTAAGTTCAAATACATTTTAACAACCCTGCATTTTTACTCTCCACCTCCCATATTTACTGTTTTTGACATCATATTTTACATCTTTTTGTTTTTTGTATCCCTTAAGTACTTATTGTAGATGTAGATAATTTTACTACTTTTGTATTTTAACCTTCCTACTAGCTTCATATGTAGTTGATTTACTATCTTTTCTGTATACTTTCCTTTTGCAGTTTTCATATTTCTAGTTGTGACCTTTTCTTCATAGAAAAGTCCCTTTAACATTTCTTGTAAACCTAGTTTTGTGCTGCTGAACTCTTTTAGCTTCTGCCTGTGTGTGAAAATTTTAATCTCTCCATCAAATTTGAATGAAAGCCTTGTCAGTTAGAGTATTCTTGGTTGTAGGATTTTCCCTTTCATCATTTTAAGTACATCATGCAACTCACTTCTGGTCTGCAGAGTTTCCACTGAAAAGTCAGCTGATAGACTTATAGGAGTTCCCTTGCACATAACATTTTGCTTTTCCCTTGCTGCTTTTTATTATTCTTTCTGTATCTTTAATTTTTTTTTTTTTTTTTTTTTTTTTTTTTGCGGTATGTGGACCTCTCACTGTTGTAGCCTCTCCTGCTGTGGAGCACAGGTTCTGGACGTACAGGCTCAGCAGCCATGGCTCACAGGCCCAGCTGCTCCACAGCATGTGGGACCTTCCCAGACTGGGGCATGAACCCATGTCCCCTGCATCGGCAGGTGGACTCTCAACCACTGCACCACCAAGGAAGCCCACTGTATCTTTAATTTTAACATTTCAATTACAGTGTGTCTTGGTGTATTTCTCTTTGGGTTGATCATGTTTGGGACTCTCTGTGCTTACTGGTCCTGGATGCCTGTTTCCTTTCCCAGGTTAGGGAAGCTTTCAACTATTATGTCTTCAAGTATGTTCTCTGTCTCTTTCTCTGTCTCTTCTCCTTCTGAAACCCCTATAATGCAAACATTAGTATGCTTGATGTTGTCCCAGAGGTCTCTCAAACTATCCTTATTTCGTTTTATCCTTTTTCCTTTTTTTCTGCTCAGCTTCAGTGATTTCCCCTACTCTGTCTTCCAGCTCACTGATCCATTTCTCTGTATCATCTAATCTACTCTTGAATCCTTCTAGTGTACTTTTTATTTAAGTTATTGTATTCTTCATCTCTGTTTAGTTGTTCTTTATATTTTCTAACTCTTTGTTAAAAACTTCTAGGTTCTCACTCTGTTCACCCAATCTTCTCCTGAGTTTTCTGAACATCTTTACGATCATTACCTTGAACTCTTTACTGAGTAGATTGCTTATCTCCACTTCACTTAGTTCTTCTTCTCGGTTTTATCTTGCTCCTTCATTTGGGACATATTCCTCTGTGGCCTCATTTTGCTTAACTTGCAGTTTTTATTTCTCTGTATCTGATAGGTTGGTTACATTTCACGACCTTGGAGAATTGGCCTTTTATGGGAGACATCCTATGCATCCCAGCAGGGCACTCCCTTCTGGTCACCAGAACTACATGTTCTAGTGGTACCCCTTATGTGAGCTGTGTGGGTCCTTCTGTGTGAGATGACTATTGTGGGTGGTCTGGTAGGCAGGTCTGGCCCCCAGTCCTATTGGTTGCCAGGCCCTCCCTTGTGCAGAGGCAGCTAGCTGCTGGTGGGTGGTTGTGTTACAGGGCTGCTGGCTATGAAGCCCTATGGGGCCCCAGGGCTAGCGCAAGCCCCCTGGTGGGTGGGCCCAGGGGCATCCCAGGGCTAATGCCAATCCACTTGTGGGCAGACCCACCGCCCAGGGTTACTGGCTACAGAGTCCAGGGTGCCCCAAAGCTGGTGTCAGCCCACTGATGAGTAGGGCCAGATCCCAGGGCAGCTGACTGAGTGGCCCAAGGTGTCTCATAGCTGGTGTTGGCCTGCTAGTGGGCACAGCTGAGGCCCAGGGGGTCCCAGGGCTAGTTCCAGACTGCTAGTGGGTGGGCTGGATCCTGACATAGCAGGCTGTAGGCATACAGTCATCCTGGGGCTGGTATCCACCCTCTGGTGGGTGAGGTTGGGGCCCAGGTAATCCCAGCTTGGGCCTGCCAACTGATGGGTGAGACTGGGTCCTAGGGCTAGTGTTGGCTCTCTGGTGGGTGGAGCTGTGTCCAGGTATCTCTGGCTGCAGGACTCCTGGGGTCCTAGATTTGGTGTTTCAGCCCTCTGGTGAGCAGGGCCAGGCCCAGGGGGTCCTGGGGCTGGTGCCTGCCCACTGATGGGTGGAGCCAGGTCCCAGAGTCTCTGCCTGATCTAGTGCCAGTGTACTGTTGTGTGGCCCAGGGTCCTGGGCCCTCTGGTGGACAGGGCCAGATCTGAGGGTGGCTGTGGGCTCAGGAGATCTTAAGGCAGCCAGCCTTCTGGTGTAAGAGGTTGTATCCCTGCCGGGCTAGTTGCTTGGCCTGAGGTGTCCAAGTACTGGTGCTGACAGGCTGGTGAGTGGGGCTGGGTCCCTATGCTAATAAGATAGGGAGTGGATTCCAAAATGGCACTTGCCAGCACCAGTGTCCTCATGGTAGAATGAGCTCCCCAAATGGATGCCACCAGTGTCCACATCCCCAGGGTGAATTACAGATGCTTTCTGCTTCTCCAGGAGGCTCTCCAAGATCATTAGGTGTTCTGACCCAGGACCCTTTCAAATTACTCCTTCTTCCCTGGGCCCCAGAGTGGGTGAGATTTTGTGTGTGTCCTTTAAGAGTGCCTTTTCTATTTCCCACAGCCCTCTGGATCTCCCAAAAGTAAGCCCCCCCAGGCTTCAAGCCAAACAGATTGGGGAGTCCAATGTGTGGGTCAGACCCCTTGCTCCTTGGGAAGAACCTCTGTAATTGTAATTACCCTCCCACTTGTGGGTTGCCCACCTAGGAGTCTGGGTATTTACTATACCACATCTCTGCCCCTCCTACTCATCTTGTTGTGGTTCCTTCTTTATATCTTTACTTGTAGATCTTTTCTGCTCGTCCTCCAATTTTTCTCATCAATGGTTGCTCTGTAAGTAGTTATAATTTTAGTGTGCCTGTGGGAGGAAGTGAGCTCAGAGTCTCCCTACTCTACCATCTGGCCACTCCTACCTCTCCTAATTATTTTTGGTATGGCAAGGAATGGGGCTAAATTCTAGTATCTGATACTTTTGGTAGTTCCCTGTGACTTCTTTCCTGGCCTTCCACTTTCTTTTTCTTGTCCTAACTTTGTCCCCTTTCACATATATTCCTTCATGTTTTTGTTTATATATGAGCCCTAGAATGCTGGGACTAGCCTTACAAGTAGATAGTTGTGTGATATAAGACCTTGTTGATTAAAAAATTTTCCTACAATTTGTGAAATGAAGTGTGGTAATGTATTAAAATTCAAAATACACATACTGTTTGAAACAGATTCCCATTACGAGAATGTGACCTAAGGAGAAAACAAGCAGAGAACTGTTCAAAGATGTAGGTATAAAACTATGCATCCAGCTACTTTAACACTAGTCTTATTTCAGGAAATGGATGTGATAGCTCTTCTGTAATGCATTTAGAGATATGTTTAAAATCACATGCAATAAATATGCTTATAAGAAAAAGAAAACAAAACAAAAAAATAGAACTGTGCATCCAAGATTGTTTCTAAAAAAAGACCTAGATTAAATATGCTTATAAGAAAAAGAAAACAAAACAAAAAAATAGAACTGTGCATCCAAGATTGTTTCTAAAAAAAGACCTAGACAAACTTAAGTGCCATCAATAAGAAACTAGTTAAATAAAATATTCTATGTTGAATTAAATATAATGCAAATAGTTTTTTCAAAGAACTTAATATATATTGACATGGAAAGATGCATTATTAGGTTTTTAAAGCATATTTCAAAATGAGATATTCATTCATTAGGCAGATTTTTATTGAGCATCTACTATGTACCAGGCATTGTCATAGCAACTAGGAAGAGAATGGAATTTAATTCTAATAGAATATATACTATACTCACATTTATATAAAATTTTGAATGTACATGTATATGTGTTTTGTGTAAAGAGAGAAATGTCTGAAAAGAAGTTCACTATAAAGCTAATGGCCATTTTTTTCTGGGTGGTTTTAGTTAATTTTGACTTTTTCTTTTTTTGTGGTACACGAGCCTCTCACTGTTGTGGCTTCTCCCGTTGCGGAGCACAGGCTCCGGACGTGCAGCCTCAGCGGCCATGGCTCACGGGCCCAGCTACTCCATGGCATGTGGGATCTCCCTGGACCGGGACACGAACCCGTGTCTCCTGCATTGGCAGGCGGACTGTCAACAACTGCACCATCAGGGAAGCCCCAATTTTGACTTTTTTACTCATGCTTTTCTTAGTGTTTAAACTTTTAACATTAAGCATATAATATTTTTTATAATCAGAAGAAACAACAAAGTTATACCCACTTGTGGAGAAAATTTCCAGCCACCATCCTTCACCCTTCACTCTAGTTATTGTCCATGAAAAGTTTCAAGTCTCTCATGAAGAACAAACTAAGCTAACATCAGTCACCAATACCCCTTCATGAACTTCTTTTTTAGCCCTTTGAGGGGCTGGTTGGCTAAGGGAAGATATTCCTAAGGGTTAAAGTAGGGTGTTGGAAGGTATGGAGACAACCACTGAAATGAATCTGTTGATTGCAGTTTTCCGAGGAGAAGTTGGGAAAGGCAACTACATATAAGTCTAAGGGAAGGGAAGATCTACACGGTGTCAAAGAGATTTTGCACTTCCCCACCCTTCTTGGCCTCAAAGCCTCACCTTCACAGCATTCTAGAAGAGTTGCGTTTGGTAGACTGCCAGGAGCCCTCTGACATTCAGGAAGGTTATAGGGAGGAAGAAAGTTCTCATCTGTATAAATAACTGTCCTTCTCCTTCTTTTCTCCTCCCTGCAAATAGACTCATTAGGCTTTCGGCATCCTCCAGAGAGTGGGAGCCAGGCCTTCACTGCCGACAATTCCCATTAGCATGCCTTCATTGCAGCTCTTTTATCACAATGATCAAATTACTTTCTCCAAGAACATTCCCCAGTCCACCAAGTAAGTTATGTATTGAAGAAGAGCATCTGGGGAGCCCTCATGCTTCTTATCCAGCATGCTGGATCCCAGAAATAAGGCAAGGTAGGGTACTCCTTAACTGAGGCTATACTCCAAACCCCTTTAGCAGAACCTATCACAAGTACTGTTGCCTTTAATTAACAAAGAGACAGACATTTACTTAAAAGTGTAGCATAGTGATTAAGGTTTAGTTTACAGTCTAGGAGGACTAACAGATATGTACATAATAAATATTAGTACCAACAAGGAGGAATGAAATAATATGATAAACTGCAAGCAAAGAGCTAAGGGATTAAAAAGAAAAGAACCATTCAATCTAATTGGAAGATCATGGCTGACGTTAAAGAGAAATAGAATTAGAGCTAAGGCTTGAAGGGTGAGTTTCATTTCAGCAAATTGAAATGATGACAAAGATCAATCCAGGCTGAGAGAACATCATAAGCAAGGGTATGAAGGAAGAGAAGTAAGTGAGTTATTAAGCTACAAATGAGTAATCAGCTGCGACTAAAGGAGGTGGCACGGTAGCCCTGGCCCACAGTGCTCACTAGATATTGAATGATTACATGTAGGATTCCTGGAGAAATGCAATAAGAGATGCCATCAGAAGAAAGTAGCAGGGGCCAGACTGTGAGGATTTAATTATTTAGGAATTATCAAAGTAGAGGAGTGACAGGGTCTAACCTCTGACTTAAAAAGACAACTCCAGTGTTTATATGAATGGTGGAATAAAAGAAATAAGAATGGTACAGAAAGAAGACCAGTTAAGAGGCTACTACAGTAGTATAGGTGAGATACAACAAAGGCCTGGAGTAAGATAATGGTGATGAGGATGAAGAAGAGAGATACAGATATAGGAGTCCTCAGTATATAGGAGACCTCCAAAACTATGAAAATAGATGAGCTTACCCTTGGACAAAATATAGACTGAAAAGAGACGAGAATCAAAAAATAAACCCTGGGAAAGACTATGTTAATTAGCTTGATTGCGGTAATCATTTAACAGTGGATACATATATCAAAACATCACATTAGGAGTCGCTTATTCTTCCTCTGTGCATCCGCTCTCTGCCTGTTATATTCAGAAAGTACTAGATTGCTTTGGGGAGAGCGAGTAGATGGTGGAAGAGTAAAATGCGGAGATCACCTTCCTCCCCACAGATACACCAGAAATACATCTACACATGGAACAACTCCTACAGGACACCTACTGAAAGTTGGCAGAAGACCTCAGACCTCCCAAAAGGAAAGAAGCTCCCAACGTACCTGGGTAGGGCAAAAGAAAAAACAGAGACAAAAGAATAGGGACGGGACCTGCAGCAGTGGGAGGGAGCTGTGAAGGACGAAACGTTTCCAGACACTAGAAGCCCCTTCTCGGGCAGAGACAGCGGGTGGCGGGGGGGGGGGAAATCTTCACAGCTACGGAGGAGAGCGCAGCAACAGGGGTGTGGAGGGAAAAGCTGGGAGATTCCCGCAGAGAGGATTGGTGCCAACCAGCATTCACCAGCCTGAGAGGCTTTTCTGCTCACCCGCTGGGGCGGGTGGGGCTGGAAGCTGAGGCTCGGGCTTCGGTCGGAGCTCAGGGAAAGGAATGGGGTTGGCAGCATGAACACAGCCTGCAGAGGGTTAGTGCACCACGGCTAGCCGGGAGGGAGTCCGGGGAAAAGTCTGGACTTGCCAAAGAGACAAGAGACTTTTTCTTCCCTCTTTGTTTCCTGGTGCACGAGGAAAGGAGATTAAGAGCGCTGCTTAAAGGAGCTCCAGAGAAGAGCGCGAGCCGTGGCTAACAGTGCGGACCCCAGAGATGGGCATGAGATGCTAAGGCCACTTCTGCTGCCACCAAGAAGCCTGTGTGCGAGCACAGGTCACTATCCACACCTCCCTTCCGGGAAGCCTGTGCAGCCCACCACTACCAGGGTCCCGTGATCCAGGGACAACTTCCCTGGGAGAAAGCAAGGTGCGCCACAGGCTGGTGCAACGTCACGCCGGCCTCTGCCGCTGCGGGCTCACCCCGCATCCGCACCCCTCCCTCCCCCTGGCCTGAGTGAGCTACAGCCCACAAGTCAGCTGCTCCTTTAATCCCATCCTGTCTGAGCGAAGAAAAGACGCCCTCTGGCGACCTACATTCAGAAGCGGGGCCAAATCCAAAGCTGAGCCTCGGGAGCTGTGCGAACAAAGAAGAGAAAGGGAAATCTCTCCCAGCAGCCTCAGGAGCAGCGGATTAAATCTCCACAATCAACTTGATGTTTCCTGAATATGTGGAATACATGAATAGACAATGAATCATCCCAAATTGAGGAGGCAGACTTTGAGAGCAAGATTTATTATTTTTTCCCCTTTCCCCCTTTTTGTGAGTGTGTATGTGTACACTTCTGTGTGAGATTTTGTCTGTATAGCTTTGTTTTCACCATTTGTCCTAGGGTTCTATCCATCCATTTATTTATTGTTTTGTTTAGTTTTATTTTCTTTTTTAATTTTTTAAAAAAATTCTTAATAATTATTTTTTATTTTAATAACTTTATTTTATCTTACTTTATTTTATTTTATTTTCTCCTCTTTCTTTCTTTCTTTCTACTTTTTCTCCCTTTTATTCAGAGTGGTGTGGATGAAAGGTTCTTGATGCTGCAGCCAGGAGGCAGTGCTGTGCCTCTGAGGTGGGACAGCCAACTTCAGGACACTGGTCCAGAAGAGACCTCCCAGCACCACGTAATATCAAATGGTGAAGATCTCCCAGAGATCTCCATCTCAACACCAGCACCCAGCTTCACTCAACAACCAGCAAGCTACAGTGCTGGGCACCTATGCCAAACAACTAGCAAGACAGGAACACAAACCTACCCATTGGCAGAGAAGCTGCCTAAAATCATAATAAGTCCACAGACACTCCAAAACACACAACCAGAAGTGGACCTGCCCAAAGGAAAGACAAGATCCAGCCTTAAACACCAGAACACAGACACTAGTCCCCTCCACCAGGAAGCCTACACAACCCACTGAAACAACCTTAGCCACTGGGGACAGACACCAAAAACAAAGGGAACTACGAACATGCAGCCTACAAAAAGGAGACCCCAAACACAGAAAGATAAGCAAAATGACAAGACAGAAAAACACACAGCAGATGAAGGAGCAAGATAAAAACCCATCAGACCTACAAATGAAGAGGAAATAGACAGTCTACCTGAAAAAGAATTCAGAATAATGATAGTAAAGGTAATCCAAAATCTTGGAAACAGAATAGACAAAATGCAAGAAACATTTAACAAAGACCTAGAAGAACTAAAGATGAAACAGACAACGATGAACAACACAATAAATGAAATGAAAAATACTCTAGATGGGATCAATAGCAGCATAACTGAGCCAGAAGAACGAATAAGTGACCTGGAAGATAAAATAGGGGAAATAACTACTACAGAGCAGAGTAAAGAAAAAAGAATGAAAAGAACTGAGGACAGTCTCAGAGACTTCTGGGACAACATTAAATGCACCAACATTCGAATTATAGGGGTTCCAGTAGAAGAAGAGAAAAAGAAAGGGACTGAGAAAATATTTGAAGAGATTACAGTTGAAAACTTCCCTGATATGGGAAAGGAAATAGTTAATCAAGTCCAGGAAACACAGAGAGTCCCATACAAGATAAATCCAAGGAGAAACATGTCGAGACACATATTAATCAAAGTGTCAAAAATTAAATACAAAGAAAACATATTAAAAGCAGCAAGGGAAAAACAACAAATAGCACACAAGGGAATCCCCATAAGGTGAACAGCTGATCTTTCAGCAGAAACTCTTCAAACCAGAAGGGACTGGCAGGACATACTGAAAGTGATGAAGGAGGAAAACTTACAACCAAGATTGCACTACCCAGCAAGGATCTCATTCAGATTTGATGTAGAAATTAAAACCTTTACAGACAAGCAAAAGCTGAGAGAGTTCAGCACCACCAAACCAGCTTTACAACAAATGCTAAAGGACCTTCTCTAGGCAAGAACCACAAGAGAAGGAAAAGACCTACAATAACAAACACAAAACAATTAATGGGAATAGGAACATACATATTGATAATTACCTTAAATGTAAATGGATAAAATGCTCCCACCAAAAGACACAGACTGGCTTAATGGATACTAAAACAAGACCCATATATATGCTGTCTACCAGAGACCCATTTCAGACCTAGAGACACATACAGACTGAAAGTAAGGGGATGGAAAAAGATATTCCATGCAAATGGAAACCAAAAGAAAGCTGGAGTAGCAACTCTCATATCAGAGAAAATAGACTTTAAAATAAAGACTATAAAAAGAGACCAGGAAGGACACTACAAAATGATCAAGGGATCAATCCAAGAAGAAGTTATAACAATTGTAAATATTTATGCCCCCAACATAGGAGCACCTCAATACATAAGGCAAATACTAACAGCCATAAAAGTGGAAATAGACAGTAACACATTCATAGTAGGGGACTTTAACACCCCACTTTCATCAATGGACAGATCATCCAAAATGAAAATAAATAAGGAAACACAAGCTTTAAATGATACATTAAACAAGATGGACTTAGTTGATATTTATAGGACATTCCATCCAAAAACAACAGAATACACATTTTTCTCAAGTGCTCATGAAACATTCTCCAGGACAGACATATCTTGGGTCACAAATCAAGCCTTGGTAAATTTAAGAAAATTGAAATTGTATCAAGTATCTTTTCCAACCACAACACTATGAGACTATATATCAACTACAGGAAAAGATTTGTAAAAAACACAAACACATGGAGGCTAAACAACACACTACTTAATAACGAAGTGATCACTGAAGAAATCAAAAAGGAAATTTAAAAATACATAGAAACAAATGACTATGAAGACACAACGACCCAAAACCTATGGGATGCAGCAAAAGCAGTTCTAAGAGGGAAGTTTATAGCAATACAATCCTACCTTAAGAAACAGGAAACATCTCGAATGAACTACCGAACATTGCACCTAAAACAATTAGAGAAAGAAGAAGAAGAATCCCCAAAGTTAGCAGAAGGAGAGAAATCCTAAAGATCAGAATAGAAATAAAAGAAAAAGAAATGAAGGAAATGATAGCAAAGATCAATAAAATTAAAAGCTGGTTCTTTGAGAAGATAAACAAAATTGATAAACCATTAGCCACACTCATCAAGAAAAAAAGGGAGAAGACTCAAATCAAAAGAATTAGAAATGGAAAAGGAGAAGTAACAACTGACACTGCAGAAACACAAAAGATCATGAGAGATTACTACAAGCAACATTATGCAAATAAAATGGACAACGTGAAAGAAATGGACAAATTCTTAGAAATGCACAATCTGCCAAGATTGAATCAGGAAGAAATAGAAAATATGAACAGACCAATCACAAGCACTGAAGGTGAAACTGTAATTAAAAATCTTCCAACAAACAAAAGCCCAGGACCAGATGGATTCACAGGCGAATTCTATCAAAAATGTAGAGAAGAGCTAACACCTATCCTTCTCAAAGTCTTCCAAAATATAGCCGAGGGAGGAACACACCCAAACTCATTCTACAAGGCCTCCATCACCCTGATACCAAAAACAGACAAGGATGTCACAAAGAAAGAAAACTACAGGCCAATACCACTGATGAACACACATGCAAATATCCTCAACAAAATACTAGCAAACAGAATCCAACAGCACATTAAAAGGATCATACACCATGATCAAGTGGGATTTGTCCGAGGAATGCAAGGATTCTTCAGTATACGCAAATCAAACAACGTGATACACCATATTAACAAATTGAAAGAGAGAAACCATATGTTCATCTCAACAGATGCAGAGAAAGCTTTCGACAAAATTCAACACCCATTTATGATAAAAACCCTCCAGAAAGTAGGCATAGAGGGAACTTTCCTCAACATAATAAAGGCCATATATGACAAACCCACAGCCCACATCATTCGCAACAGAGAAAAACTGAAAGCATTTCCACTAAGATCAGTAACAGGACAAGGTTGCCCACTCTCACCACTCTTATTCAACAAAGTTTTGGAAGTTTTAGCCACAACAATCAGAGAAGAAAAGGAAATAAAAGGAATCCAAAATGGAAAACAACAAGTAAAGTTGTCACTGTTTGCAGATGACATGATACTATACATAGAGAATCCTAAAGATGTTACCAGAAAACTACTAGAGCTAATCAATGACTTTGGTAAAGTAGCAGTATCCAAAATTAATGCACAGAAATCTCTGGCATTCCTATACACTAATGACGAAAAATCTGAAAGTGAAATCAAGAAACGCTCCCATTTACCATTGCAACAAAAGGAATAAAATATCTAGGAATAAACCTACCTAAGGAGACCAAAGACCTGTATGCAGAAAATTATAAGACACTGATGAAAGAAATTAAAGATGATACAAACAGATGGAGAGATATACCATGTTCTTGGATTGGAAGAATCAATAATGTGAAAATGACTCTACTACCCAAAGCAATCTACAGATTCAATGCAATCCCTATCAAACTACCACTGGCATTTTTCACAGAACTAGAACAAAAAATTTCACAATTTGTGTGGAATCACAAAAGACCCTGTAGAGCCAAAGCAATCTTGAGAACGCAAAATGGAGTTAGAGGAATCCGGCTCCCTGACTTCAGACTATACTACAAAGCTACAGTAATCAAGAGAATATGGTACTGGCACAATAAAGGAAAGATAGATCAATGGAACAGGATAGAAAGCCCAGAGGTAAACCCACGAACATATGGTCACCTTATCTTTGATAAAGGAGGCAGGAATGTACAGTGGGGAAAGGACAACCTCTTCAATAAGTGGTTCTGGGAAAACCGGACAGCTACATGTAAAAGAATGAAATTAGAATACTTCCTAATACCATACACAAAAATAAGCTCAAAATGGATTAAAGACCTAAATGTAAGGCCAGAAACTATAAAACTCTTAGAGGAAACCATAGGCAGGACACTATGACATAAATCACAGCAAGATCTTTTTTGACCCACCTCCTGGAGAAATGGAAATAAAAACAAAAAAAAACAAATGGGACGTAATGAAACTTCAAAGCTTTTGCACAGCAAAGGAAACCATAAACAAGACCAAAAGACAACCCTCAGAATGGGAGAAAATATTTGCCTATGAAGCAACTGACAAAGGATTAATCTCCAAGATTTACAAGGAGCTCATGCCGCACAATTACAAAAAAACAAACAACCCAATCCAAAAATGGGCAGAAGACCTAAATAGACATTTCTCCAAAGAAGATATACAGATTGCTAACAAACACATGAAAGAATGCTCAACATCATTAATCATTAGAGAAATGCAAATCAAAACTATAATGCAATATTGTCTCTCACCAGTCAGAATGGCCATCATCAAAAAAATCTAGAAACAATAAATGCTGGAGAGGGTGTGGAGGAAAGGGAAAACTCTTGCACTGCTGGTGGGAATGTGAATTGGTACAGCCACTATGGAGAACAGTATGGAGGTTCCTTAAAAAACTATAAATAGAACTACCATATGACCCAGTAATCCCACTACTGGGCATATACCCTGAGAAAACCAAAATTCAAAAAGAGTCATGTACCAAAATATTCATTGCAGCTGTAGTTACAATAGCCAGGAGATGGAAACAACCTAAGTGTCCATCATCGGATGAATGGATAAAGATGTGGAACATATATACAATGGAATATTACTCAGCCATAAAATGAAACGAAATTGAGTTATTTGTAGTAAGGTGGGTGGACCTAGAGACTGTCATACAGAGTGAAGTAAGTCAGAAAGAGAAAGACAAATACCGTATGCTAACACATATATATGGAATCTAAGGGAAAAAAATGTCATGAAGAACCTAGGGGTAAGATGGGAATAAAGACACAGACTTACTGGAGGATGGACTTGAGGATATGGAGAGGGGGAAGGGTAAGCTGTGAGAAAGTGAGAGAGTGGCATGGACGTATATACACTACGAAACTTAAAATAGATAGCTAGTTGGAAGCAGCTGCATAGCACAGGGCGATAAGCTCTGTGCTTCGTGACCACCTGGATGGGTGGGATAGGGAGGTTGGGAGGGAGGGAGATGCAAGAGGGTATGAGAACATATGTATATGTATAACTGATTCACTTTGTTATAAAGCAGCAACTAACGCACCATTGTAAAGCAATTATACTCCAATAAAGATGTAAAAAAAATCACATTTTATACCTTAAATATATGCAAATTTTATTTATCAATCATACCTCAATAAAACTTGGGAAGGGGGAGAGAGACAAGTGAAAAGTTCTCAAGTGAGATGTAAGAATCACCAGTAGGAGAACCAGTAGAGTACAGTGCTCTGAAAATCAAGGGTAGAAAGTCTCTCAAGATCTACATTATCCTGGAGCTAGCCCTCCTTTGATCTGCATACCGAAAAAGAAGCCTGTGATTGTAGTAGCTTTTTTTAGAATCCATGTCATAATTTTGGCTCATAGTGAGTTTGTTGTCAATTACAACTCCCAAATCTTAGCTACAAGAATTAAAATCCAGTCAGATCTCCCTGTCCTAGACATTTGCAGTTGCAAAAACAGGAACTATTTTGTTCTTATTTAGTGTCATTGTGTTTGTTTTGACCTGTTATTCCAGCCTGTCCAATTATTTTTTATATCTTTATTCTGACATTCAGCCTATTCACTTTCTCCCAGCTTTCTGTCATCTGCAATTTGATCAGCTCACTGTCTATGTCTTCATCCATATCCTTGATTAAAATGTTGACTAGGAAAAGACCAACTCCAGTGTGGCACTAGAGATCTCCTTTAGGCAGACATAAAAACATAAATCAAAGAGTTGGGGGCTCAAATTATTACTCTTGTACTGTTCCATCATTCAGCCCATGTTTCTGCCTTCTGTACACAAAGATGTCACAGAGAAAATTTACTGAAGTCAATATACATCATTACTAAAGAGTTCTCTCTCTCTAGAAGTAACCACATCCAGAGAAGAAATTGACTTCCTTTGGTAAGCTGGCTCCTAGTGATCCCTCCCTGTTCTGGATCCTCACAATCCATCAGTTTACTAATCAATTCTAAAATGTTGCTGAGCATTGACATCTAGTTTTTTTAATCTGACCTTTCTAGAATCTGACTTCAGTGTTTTGTTAACCTCTCCTCAAAAAGAATTTACATGAATGTTAAAAATAGTATCTATATATTCTTCTTAACTCCATAGTGTAGAAAGTGGTTGTTGTTATAAATGTGAGAAGAGGCCATGGTGGTTTTGAATGGGGAAGGGAGTGACATATCTAATTTTCATGCTGCCTAGCATGAGAATGGATTGTCAACCCCAGGGAAAACTCCAGAGCTGAATGAGGCTGCATAAGGTCACTTTGAGGTTTCCTTAATGTCTCTAAAATCCCAAAGTATCAGCCCAACTCATCCTACAAGACTACACTTCCCACCTCTGCTTTTGTTCACTCTTTTCCCCTCTGCCTGGGATATCCTTTTCCCACTCCCACTACCCTTTACCAATGTACAAATATGGTCCATCCTTTAAGTTCCAGTTCTAATGTCACCATTGCCAAGAAGTCTTCTGGATTTCCCCAGCATCTAAATTCCCATACCCTTTCTCTGTGCCTTCCTCAGGCACTGAGTCCTTTCTACCTTAGACTATACTCTTTGGAGTATAAAGGAGGTACAAACAGCAAAAGCTATCCTGAAGGCAGATGCTTATACTGGCACCCCACAATCTGAGACACAAAGGCACCTCAGAAAAGATTTGAGTCCCTAGGAGTGCTCGTCAGAGACAAAGCCAGACAATTCCAAGAGTGTTCCCTGTTGTTCATACACTAGTTTCCATCATCAATATACTTTAAACAATGAACCTCTCTTTTCATTGTTTAGCCCCTTTATTAGTGGACTGTTCATTAGCTAGGACATGACCTCACCTTTTACCTCCCATACTGAACCTATCAGTACACCCAGAACAAAGATGACACTACAACAAAATTCCTATTGTCAGTGGACCCACTGATGATAGACACCCCAAACATGAGCTTCAATGACCTTCTGTATCTTATGAAATCCTTCTTATTGGAATAACAGCTAAAATACCTGGTCAGAGAACATCTATCAGTTCTGGCTCAAATGAAACTGCCCAGCTGCCTCCAAAAGCATGGGTTTTCTAGAGAATAATTACTATACTTCCTCAAATTCTAATGGAAAATTCCAGTACGCATGAAAAAAAACTCTGAAACTCTACTGTGTCAGTTAGAATTGTGTTCAGCTGCACGTAATATAAACCTAAATCCAGTGACTTAAACCAGAAAGGAGTTTATTTTTTCATGACACCAGAAGTCTGATGGTATGCAGTCCAGAGCAGATACAGCCGCCCCCACAATATCTCATGTTACAACATGGCTGTTACAACTCTAGACATAACATATGCATTCCAGGATGGAAAGAGAAAAGACTAAATGGAGCAAGTCAACCAGATTTGTCAAGAAAACTATCGTTTTCCCAGAAGCCTCACACTGTAGACTTCCACTTACATCTCATTGGCCAGAACTTTATCACATGATTACCTTTAGCTACAAACCCTCTCAAGAAATCAAAATTTTTAAATGGGCATATCATGTCCCCAAATAAATTCAGAGGAGTTTTAGTACAGGAGAAATTAAGGAATTAAGAAATTCCCTATTAAGTAGGTAATTAGTAGTGTTTGCCTCTTATAATGAGATGAAAAGTAATCAAAACTATAAAAACATGTAACAGGGCTTTCCTGGTGGCGCAGTGGTTGAGAGTCCACCTGCCGATGCAGGGGACACGGGTTCGTGCCCCGGTCCGGGAAGATCCCACACGCCGTGGAGCAGCTGGGCCCGTGAACCATGGCCGCTGAGCCTGCGCGTCCAGAGCCTGTGCTCCACAACGGGAGAGGCCACAACAGTGAGAAGCCTACGTACCGAAAAAAAAATGTAATAGTCATTTGAATACATGGCTTATTTCCCTTTTTAGGCTGTACTTTCCCTAAAGTCTGGGACTACATTTTCATCTATCCATTCCGCACAGCAGGTTAAGAAAATTTATTCCACACTCACTATATACCAAAAACTGTATAGGTACTTAATATATACTATTTTATCTAAAGTCCTCTCAACAACCCTAGAAAGTAGATACTATTACTATTCCTATTTAATAAATGAAACTATGTCTCAGGGAGTTGAGTTGACTTGACTGAGATACCACCTCTAGCAAGTGGTCCAGGTAGAATTTCAATTGTACATTCCGATGTTAAAGGCTGTGTTCTTCCACTATACCACAGTACCTGATATAAAGTTGACAATAAATGTTGAATTAATCAGTCACAGTGGTCACACCAAACTCACTTTCTGCCACTGTCATCTACTTCAAAGGGTCATATGCCTTCAAATTTGGGGTACTCATCATACAGCCTCTTGTGACTATATGCACACTGCTCTCCTGCTCACCTTTCTGCCTCATCCGGGATTTGTCGCCAGAGCGGTAGAGGCTTTTGCTTAATACAGGCCAGTTCCAGGTTTCAGACAATCCTTGTTGGTATGGGACAGAGATTTCAAGACATTGTTTCCAGGAAAACAGGCAAAAGCCACTGTTTAAAGAAAATAAAGAGATAGATTTTACAGAGGTAGGACAAAAGTTGACTATGGTAGCTCCAGGGAGGAGTGTCCCAATCACATCAGCCAAGTGCTAAGTAAGGGAGAGAGGGGAGAGTACAGAACTGGCAGTCAGGAGATTTATGTTTTAGCCCAGGTTTTGTCATTAATGCACTGCATGACATCAGACAAGTCACTGCCCAGTTCTCATTCTCAGTGTTTATCATCTGTAGAACAAGGGATTTGGGATAAATAAGGCTGCTTTGAGAGTTGACACCTGTAAATCTATGACCTAGAATTAAGGGGACGCTAGGCAGAGTCACATGCCTGGGCACATACATGCAAGCACACACGCGCACACACACACAAACACACACTGTATTGAACAAGCCCTATCACTTGTGTAAGCGCAAGCCATTTACAGAACACATTTTCATAAGGGCCAAATTTAGTGCTTTCTTTCTGCTTGCCAAGGCTAAGCCATGTGATCATTTTTCTTGTAATCTACATCCACTCACAAGAAGAATGTTTTTCATGATGTCACCCAAATTATATTTGTTAAAGTGAGTGAGACTGGAAGCTGGGCATGAGGAGTCTGCTTAATTGCATTATTTCAGTATGTTAAGTTATTGCGGGTGCTCAAGTCTGACTGTGATGAGAAGAAAATCTGCCAGCATTTGGGTTTTATCCACCAGCACTGAAGGTAGCCTTAGAGTTTGCTGAGCAATGAGGTAGATTTCTTTTCAATGTTCACATTTTTCCTATTAAACTTCTGAGCTTATCTTTCCATTCACCCTATTCTTAGCAAAGGCTCCAGCACTAACCTGAGCCTAGGTCTTCCTGAGTTGATATAATGAAACCAGATAGTGTTTCCCAGACCCTCTGCGTACACCAGTTCCTCTAGAAACCCCCTCACCTTGCTCCTCACCCTTCAAAAGACAAGTTAAGAATGCAAACACTTCAGTGCCATTCATGGAACTTCTTTTCTCACTAGGGAGCTGGCCTCATGGTCTTACACATATATAAGAGCAGCATACACACTGGTGAGAGCAATCGGTGGGACTTAGAAAGCCTGGTTGCTGGTCCAAATTCTGTCTTCATGTATGTGACCTTAAGAAATCCCTTTCTATTATTTGGGCTTTTAAAGTCCATCTTAAAATCCATCCATCTTAAAATTCATCCATTTTAAAATCACCGGGTTGAACTAGGTAAACTCTCAGGACCATTTTGATTCTAATAATCATGATTTGTTCACACAAACACATCCATGTTAGAATGCACTTTCTCAGAAGTTTAATTAAGGTCATCTTTAGTACCTCAGGGTTGCACAGCTCCAAATGGCACCATTCATATTGTGGGGGTTACCACTCACCTGAGACCCTAAGATCACCTGACATCATGTTTGAGAACCTGACAAAGTTTTCTTTAGTGTAATGCCTGCCATGCATATATATGCCTTGGGCCATGCATACTGGTTTAAAGCCTGTTTCCCCACTAAACTTTGGCAAAAGAGTCCCCCACTTCAAAACCTCGGGTTCCTTCTTCAATGAGAAATCATAAATCTCTAGATCTCTGTCTTGGTCTCCTTCCCAAAAATGTAGGGCTTATGAGGAATGGCATCTCTGTTCAAAGGATGGAGAACTTGCATGTAAAAGGAACAAAAAGGTTGAATTTAGTTGAAGATAGAACATCTGAAGGGAGCATCTTGGCCTGAATAATATAAACAGGTCTTTTTCCCCTAACATAAAGGTCCAAGTGCCTTAGAGGAGAAGGAGTCATGGAAAGGTAATATTAGAATTATTTAAGCTAAGTGGAAGATTTCACAAATTTCCTTGGGCCAAACCAAGAATGCACCACATATACCCAGATGTGGGATATATCAGACGCTCATGAGGTACTTCCCCAAGGGTATCTTTGGCAAAAGTGGAGAGGTTATACTTCTCCCAGGGGAATGAACTCAATGATATCTATTGGAATATCGAATATTGTTATAAGTAAGATAGGACCTGTGTGCACATCAACTTCCATTCAACAGAGGTTCCAGGGAACTAGAGCTCTATTACATGCTCCGTACATGCACATGAACTCTGCATGCACATAGACTCTGGCCCTGCTGACCAGATTAGCTGGCCTTTCCAGCCATCTTTCATACCCTTGAACATTTTCCCTCACTAGACTCAGTTTCCTGGTATGTAAATGAGAGAGCTTGCAAGCAGTCACAGTTTTCAAACTATTCTGTGGAGCCCTAGGGTTCAGACTCAAGGACATGGCTTGAGCTCATGGCTCAAGGGCTACCTCATTGATGAGAAAGACAGGAGAGGCCAAAAAGGCAGAGATCTACAAAACACACTTCAACAGAGCAGTTCAGCATCTATCAGTTTTATATATCAGGCTTTCACAAAAGATTCCATTTGAAAAATATATTGTTCTAATGCTAAAAATAGAAAGCTACTGGTCTGCATGCTTGATAAGTGCCCTACAAGCACTAATGTTCTATATGTCTATGAAGAAAGAGTCATAAATTGAGAAGAACTAATTTTTTTTCTTGGGAGACTGGTACTCTGCTGGGAAGAAAACCCCAAGAAGTAGCGAAGAATCATCTGTCACTGAGCTACATAGATAGATCTTTTGTTGAGTTTTGCCTCCCAATTGGAGCATGAGGCGAAAATCTTCTGTGCTTTAGTTACATTCCTATGAGTGAGATTCCAACTGGAAGAAAACTGATTTAGCTTGAAAGGAGCCTGGATGTATGGGTGGAAGCTGCACCTAGGTTTCAGGTGAAGCTCTGTTCAAGGGAGTTAAATGGTGACAATCATCTCCTTCATATGAACTTTCCAGAGCAATTAATATGCCTACATTTATCTAGTCTCTGATTTTAAGGAAAATTTGAATATTTATTTTAAGAGGGAGAAGCTACATTTTAGCACCATCTGCTGGTGTTAAATTAGCTCTGGAAACCAAATGCCACCTACCTACCTTACTTGCAAGCTGGGCATCTTCTGGCACTAATTAGTCAAGGTGACATGCCTGTTTCAGTTATATGGTCACTTTGAATGATTCATTTGTAAAGAAAAGAGCAGTCATCAAAGAAGGGTTTCAAAGGAGCCCAGAAATCCTGACTTCCCCAAAAAACTTGGCAGAAAATGTCACCACCTGGCTAGTAGAATTTGAAGAGCCCCAAAAAGGTATTTCTTGTTCTCAATTTCACCACTGTTAGTCAACCCTAGTATCACCACAACTGTGTTATTTTAGATCTTAAAGGCTCTGTGGTCTCCTAAAGCCCCATGTGAAAACACAACTCCCTCTAGAGGGAGAAACATTGTAAGTTGTTAGCAGCTAACGTTTCATGAGGAATTAATTAGATATTTTTTGGTAGTCACCTTTAAGAGGGTTATGGCTAAGATTTGCTCTGGGTGGTCCCAGTTTATACCTATTGTCCTGATATGATTATTCAATAGCACCCCCATATACACTCAAATATGTTCCAATTTGGGAGATACATTATATGGTCATCTTAGCCATAATATTTGTTATCATATTATACACATGAATTTACCAAGTCCAACACTGTCAAGGCTGATTAGTACTTTCTAGCCATTTATGCTTACCATTCAGAAGGCCCCCACTAACTGGACAGTGTTGCCAGCGTGTGACTTTTATGAGAAGACTTTCAGGCAGATGGGGGTTGGTGGATACAACTTAGAACACAGACAATACTTGTGACGTAATATTTGTTAAATTGAAAAAGCTTAACACTAACTAATCACTCGTTACTGTTTTATAAGTTTATTATTTTAATTTTTATTGGAGTATAATTGCTTTACAATTTTGTGTTAGTTTCTACGGTACAGCAAAGTGAATCAGCTATACATATACGTATATCTCCTCTTCTTTGGATTTCCTTCAAATTTAAGTCACCACAGAGCACTGAGTAGAGTTACCTGTGCTATACAGTAGGTTATAATTAGTTATCTATTTTATACATAGTATCAATAGTATATCTATGTCAATCCCAATCTCCCAATTCATCCCACCCCCCCTTTTCCCTTAGTATCCATACATTTGTTCTCTATGTCTGCATCTCTGTTTCTCCTTTGTAAATAAGATCATCTATACCAATTTTTTCAGATTCCACATATATGCGTTAATATACAATATTTGTTTTTCTCTTTCTGACTTACTTCAAAAAGACACATGCACCTCAATGTTCATTGCAGCACTATTTACAATAGCCAGGACATGGAAACAACCTAAATGTCCATCAACAGAGGAATGGATAAAGATGTGGTACATATATCCAATGGACTATTACTCAGCCATAAACAAAATTGGGTCAGTTGTAGAGACATGGATAGACCTAGAGACTGTCATGCAGAGTGTTTCATAAGCTTAAAGGCTACAGTGAAGAGTGAGGTTTAAAAAACTGCTAGTATCAATTTGATTAGATCTCAACCCCTATATCACATTACATTACATTTGCATTTATTTGTTTAGCACAATGACTCTGCTAGACTTTGGTCGCTCCTCAGGAAGTTAGACTTTTCAAGGTAAAAGCAGCATGGTAACATTTTTTTTTTTTTTTTTGCAGTACGTGGGCCTCTCACTGTTGTGGCCTCTCCCGTTGCAGAGCACAGGCTCCGGACGCACAGGCTCAGCGGCCATGGCTCACGGGCCCAGCCGCTCCGCAGCATGTGGGATCCTCCCAGACCGGGGCACGAACCCATGTCCCCTGCATCGGCAGGCGGACTCTCAACCACTGCGCCACCAGGGAAGCCCAGCATGGTAACATTTTTAAATATCACTCAGTAGGTTTTCCCTTCTTGGTCATTAATGGCATGGTCCTAGACCAGGATTTCTCAACCTAACCGTTCTTGACATTGTAGAGAGTTGTATTGTGCATTGCAAGATGTTTAGCAGCATCCCTGGCCTCTACCCACTAGGTGCTAGTAGCACCAACCCCTAGTTGTAACCATCAAAAATATCTCCAGATTTTGTCAAATGTTTCCTAGAGGACAAAATCAACCCTAGTTGAGTACCACTAGCCTAGACCTTCTGTGTTTAAGCCTAGAACCCAGTGACTATGATTTCTTCTGAAGAAGAAAGGCAGGTGGTACCTAAAATGAAAGTCATTGTTCAGCTTCAAGTTTGTAACTAGGCTTTTGGAAGTCCATATAGAGACAACAATCTTGAAATTCAGCCTTTTAAAAAGAAAAAAGGTTATTCTCAAAACTGTAAAAAGCTGAGTTAATAAATTTCAATAACCAAACTTGGAGGACCCACCATAAAATAAATTGTAGAACTGAGATAGTAAGTTATAACATATGGAAACTTCCCACCCCGTGGGAAAAAGATAAGCCTTCTGGGGCTGGAGAAGGAAAGGATGGGGACAGATGGAAGGAAAGGAATTGAGAAATGATTCCCTTGTCTTGAACTATAGGAGTGAAACCCCCACATGGAGCTGCAGGGGGAGGACTGCAGGTAGGTTTAGGGGAATAAAAGAACAACTAAGGCTTGTGCCTTGCTTCCCTAGAGTAGCCCTCTGAAGCTCCTGCTGCTTAGAAAATATGGTGTGAAAACTATGGAGTAGTTAGGACTAAAACTGGAGGCAAGGCAGGTGGGCCTGAGGGCAGCCTTGCAGGAGCTTGCACACTCTTACAGTACCTGGAGAAAGAAGCAGAGGGTTCCTAAGTCCCCATTAGGAGAAGGGGAGCATAGAAACACTAAAAGAAGGATTAATGAGCCAGAAGAGGATGTGCCAAAGTACTACGACCTCCTGACAAGAGAAGGGCCTGGCAACATCTATGGTCCTCAGTAGCGAGTTGAACACATAATGCCTGAAAGACCAGGAGGTCTGATATAATAATTGCTGAAAAAAAAAATCACTGTATGTATCTGAGCTGGGTTCAGAGCAAAGTTGAGCTCTGTAATATAAAGGAAAGAAGAACCATCTGCTTTGTGACTGTGAAATTTCTGCTGCTTCATATTCTTAGAAATTGCAAGAGAGAAAGTCATGAGTTGCCTTCTTAGTATGCCCTTATTTAGATTTCAGAACCTCCAAAGTACTTGTCCTGCATCTTTTTTGTACAGAGGAAAAGAACTGCTTTCAGTTCCATTTGAGTCTTCTCTGCTTCCACCCTGTTTCAGTGGATAAAGAAAAATTTTCACCACAACACAATTCCATATGTTTACCTAGGCTGGATGCCCCAAAACGTCTACAGAGGAAACCCCATGATTTTGTTTTCTTGCCAGATCTTCTATCCACCTGTTTTCCCTCCTACCTAATTTCCCTGTCTCTTGGGACACACAACTGTATAAAAACTTAATTTCCCTTAGGCTGCTCAAAATCATCTCTGAAAGATCCCAGCATACTTTTTTATCAACTTTAGAATTTCATTTCCGCCACAAACTTCTTACAGAAAGCCATGCCTTTCTTCTTCCCTAGAACATTTCATTTTATACAATGTACAGCAAATACATGTTTGAATACGCACAGAATATTTCTGGCCAGATAGAAACTTTGTAACAGCCCTTAGGGAGCCTGGACTTGGGCTGAACAACCTTTCTACCTGCCAGGCTAAATAAAATCTCACAACACTTTTTTACAAGGCAGAGGCTTTGGAGAGAACCAGTTGTGCTAGAAGTAACAAGTAACAGAAGAAGAGAAGAGCAAAAGTGGGGTATATATGGGGAAAACTCAAACACTGCAAGTTGAGGGCCCTTGGTACATCCCTTAATGGTCTCTTCACAGTTACCTGAATTCACTTAGCCACATCAGCTTCTGGCTTTGCTTAGATTGCAACCTGCATGGAATGGCTTCCTTCCTCCTTTCTATCTAATAAATCCTTCAAGGCCAGCTTCAAGCGTTAATTCTTCTAGGAAGCCGGCCTTCCCTCTTTTAGCCTCACAAATCTCTCACTTCTCTGAAATTCTGAAACACTTACTGTTACTTGGCACTTAGCATAGACTGTCCTCTATCATAGCCTGTACTTTCATCTTTGTCAGTTATATTTTCTACATCTTTATTGCAGTATAATTGCTTTACAATGTTGCATAAGTTTCTGCTGTACAACAAAGTGAATCACCTATATGTATAAATATATCTCCATATCCCCTCCCTCTTGCGTTTCCCTCGCACCCTCCTTATCCCACCCATCTAGGTCATAAGAAAGCTTCAAGCTGATCTCCTTGTGCTGTGCAGCTGCTACCCACTAGCTATCTATTTTACATTTGGTAGTGTATATATGTCAATGCTACTGTCTCACTTCGTCCCAGCTTACCCTTCCCCACCCCCAAGTCCTCAAGTCCATTCTCTACATCTGCGTCTTTATTCGTGCCAGGTCATTAGGTTCATCAGTACCGCTTTTTAGATTCCGTATATATGTGTTAGCATATGGTATTTGTTTTTCTCTTTCAGACGTACTTCACTCTGTATGACAGATTCTAGGTCCATCTACCTCACTACAAATAACTCAATTTTGTTCCTTTTTATGGCTGAGTAACATTCTATTGTATATATGTGCCACATCTTTTTTTTTAACATCTTTATTGGAGTATAACAGCTTTACAATGTTGTGTTAGTTTCTGCTGTATAACAAAGTGAATCAGCTATATGTGTACATATATATCCATATCCCCTCCCTCTTGCGTCTCCCTCCCACCCTCCCTATCCCACCCCTCTAGATGGTCACAAAGCACCAAGCTGATCTCCCTGTGCTATGCAGCTACTCCCCACTAGCTATCTATTTTACATATGGTAGTGTATATATGTCAATGCTACTCTTTCACTCTGTCCCAGTTTACCCTTCCCCCTCCCCGTGTCCTCAAGTCCATTCTCTACATCTGTGTCTTTATTCCTGTCCTACCCCTAGGTTCATCAGAACCATTTTTTTTTAGATTCCATATATATGTGTTAGCATACAGCATTTGTTTTTCTCTTTCTGACTTACTTTACTCTGTATGACAGACTCTAGGTCCATCCACCTCACTACAAATAACTCAGTTTCATTTCTATTTATGGCTGAGTAATATTCCATTGTATATATGTGCCACATCTTCTTTATCCATTCATCTGTTGATGGACATTTAAGATGCTTCACTGTCCTGGCTATTGTAAATAGTGCTGCAATGAACATTGTGGTACATGTCTCTTTTTGAATTATGGTTTTCTCAGGGTATATGCCCAGCAGTGGGATTGCTGGGACTTATGGTACTTTTATTTTTAGTTTTTGTTAAGGAACCTCCATACTGTTCTCCATAGGGGCTGTATCAATTAACATTCCCACCAACAGTGCAGGAGGGTTCTCTTTTCTCCTCACCGTCTCCAGCATTTATTGCTTGTAGATGTTTTTTGAATTTTATTTTATTTATTTTTTATAGAGCAGGTTCTTATTAGTTATCCATTTTGTACATATTAGTATATATATGTCAATCCCAATCTCCCAAACATCCCACCCCCCCTTTCTCCCTTGGTAACCATACATTTATTCTCTATGTCTGCATCTCTGTTTCTCCTTTGAAAATGAAATCATCTATACCAATTTTTTCAGGTTCCACATATATGCGTTAATATACAATATTAGTTTTTCTCTTTCTGACTTACTTCAAAAAGACACATACACCCCAATGTTCATTGCAGCACTATTTACAATAGCCAGGACATGGAAACAACCTAAATGTCCATCAACAGAGGAATGGATAAGGAAGATGTGGTATATATACACAATGGAATATTACTCAGCCATAAAAAGGAACAAAATTGCATCATTTGTAGAGACGTGGATGGATCTAGAGACTTCCATACAGAATGAAGTAAGTCAGAAAGAGAAAAACAAATATTAATGCATATACGTGGACCCTAGAAAAATGGTACAGATGAACCAGTTTGCAAGACAGAAATAGAGACACAGATGTGGTGGTATAATGAATTGTAGATTTTTTGATGATGGTCATTCTGACTGGTGTGAGGTGATACCTCATTGTGGTTTTGATTTTCATTTCTCTAATGATTAGTGATGTTGAGCATCTTTCTTGTGTTTGTGACAATCTGTATATGTTCTTTGGAGAAATGTCTATATGGGCCTTCTGCCCATTTTTGGTTTTGGTTTTTTTTTTTTTTTTTGACATTAGGCTGCAAGAGCTGCTTGTATATTTTGGAGATTAATCTTTTGTCAGTTGTCTCTTTTGCAAATATTTTCTCCCATTCTGAGGGTTGCCTTTTCATCTTGTTTATGGTTTTCTTTGCTGTGCAAAAGCTTTTAAGTTTCATTAGGTCCCATTTGTTTATTTTTATTTACACTACTCTAGGAGGTGGGTCAAAAAGGATCTTGCTGTGATTCATGTCATAGAATGTTCTGCCTATGCTTTCCTCTAAGATTTTTATAATGTCTGGCCTTACATTTAGGTCTTTAATCCATTTTGAGTTTATTTTTGTGTATGGTGTTAGGAAGTGTTCTAATTTCATTCTTTTACATATAGCTGTCCAGTTTTCCCAGCACCACTTATTGAAGAGGCTGTCATTTCTCCATTGCATATTCTTGCCTCCTTTGTCAACAATAAGGTGACAATATGGGTGTGAGTTTATCTCTGGGTTTTCTATCCTGTTCCATTGATCTATATTTCTGTTTTTGTGCCAGTACCATCCTATCCTGATTACTGTAGCTTTCTAGTAGAGTCTGAAGTCAGGAAGCCTCATTCCTCCAGCTCCGTCTTTCTTTCTCAAGATTGCTTTTGCTATTTGTGGTCTTTTATGCTTCCATACAATTTTTTTAATTTCTTGTTCTACTTCTGTGAAAAATACCATTGGCAATTTGATAGGGATTGCATTGAATCTGTAGCTTGCTTTGGGTAGTATAGTCATTTTCACAATGTTGATTATTCCAATCCAATAACATGATATGTCTCTCCATCTGTTTCTATTGTCTTTGATTTATTTCATCAGTGTCTTATAGTTTTCTGCATACAGGTCTTTTGCCTCCTTAGGTAGGTTTATTCCTAGGTATTTTAGTCTTTGTGTTGCAGTGGTAAATGGTAGTGTTTCCTTAATTTCTCTTTCTGATTTTTCATTGTTAGTGTATAGGAAGACAACAGATTTCTGTGCATTAGTTTTGTAACCTGCTACGTTACCAAATTCATTGATGTGGTGAGCAGAGGTATTCTTCATTGCAGTTCACAGGCTTCTCATTGCAGTGGCTTCTCTTGTTTTGGAGCACGGTCTCTTGGTGTGCAGGCTTCAGTAGTTGTTCCACACACGCTTAGCAGTTGTGGCTCATGGAATCTAGGGCACAGGCTCAGTACTTGTGGCATACGGGCTTAGTTGATCCACAGCAAATGGGATCGTCCCAGACCAGGACTCTAACCCATGTCCCATGCATTGGCAGGCAGATTATTAACCACTGTGCCATCAGAGAAGTCCAGGGTTTTCTATATATAGTATCATGTCATCTGCAAACAGTGACAGCTTTACTTCCTTTTTTCCAGTTTGGATTCCTTTCATTTCTTTTCCTTCCCTGATTGCTGTAGCTAAAACTTCCAAAACTATGTTGAATAATAGTGGTGAGAGTGGGGACCCTTTTCTCATTCCTGATCTTAGAGGAAATGCTTTCAGTTTTTCACCATTGAGAATGATGTTGGCTGTGGGCCTGTCATATATGGCTTCTATTGTGTTGAGGTAGATTCCATCTATGTCCAATTTCTAGAGACTTTTTACCATATATCACTGTATTTACCATTTACCATATAGTACTGAATTTTGTCAAAAGCTCTTTCTACATCTATTGAGATTATAATATGATTTTTATCCTTTAATTTGTTAATCTGGTGTATCACATTGATTGATTTGTGTATATTGAAGAATCCTTGCATTCCTGGGAAAAACCCCACTTGATCATGCTATATGATACTTTTCATATGCTGTTGGATTCTGTTTGACAGTATTTCATTGAGGATTTTTACATCTATGTCCATCAGTGATATTGGTCTGTAATTTTCTTCTTTTGTGACATCTTTGTCTGGTTTTGGTATCATGGTGATGGCGGCCTCATAGAATGAGTTTGGGAGTGCTATATCTTCGAAGAGTTTGAGAAGGATAGGTGTTAGCTCTTCTCTAAATGTTTAAGAGAATTCACCTGTAAAGCCATCTGGTCCTGGACTTTTGTTTGTTGGAAGGTTTTTAATGACAGTTTCAATTTCAGTGCTGTGATTGGTCTGTTCATATTTTCTATCTCTCCTGGTACAGTCATGGAAGATTTTACTTTCCTAAGAATTTGTCCATTTCTTTCAAGTTGTCCATTTTATTGGCATAGAATTGCTTGTAGTAGTCTCTCACGATCCTTTGTATTTCTGCAGTGTCAGTTGTTACTTCTCCTTTTCCATTTCTAATTCTGTTGATTTGAGCATGCTCCTTATTTTTCCTGACAAGTCTGGCTAATGGTATATAAATTTTGTTTACCTTCTCAGCCAGCTTTTAGTTTTATTGATCTTTGCTCTTATTTCCTTCATTTCTATTTCATTTATTTCTGATCTGATCTTTATGGTTTCTTTCCTTCTGCTAACTTTCGGGGCTCTTGTTATTCTTCCACTAATTGCTTTAGGTGTAAGGTTAGGTTGCTTTTATTTTTTAACAACTTTATTGGAGTATAATTGCTTTACAATGTTGTGTTAGTTTCTGCTTTATAACAAAGTGAATCAGCTATATGTATGCATATATCACCATATCCCCTCCCTCTTGCGTTTCCCTCCCTCCCTCCCGACCCCACCACTCTAGGAGGTCACAAAGCACCGAGCTGATCTCCCTGTGCTATGCAACTGCTTCCCACTAGCAATCTTTTTACATTTGGTAGTATATATATGTCAATGCTACTCTCTCACTTCATCCGAGCTTATCCTTCCCCTTCCCTGTGTCCTCAACTCCACTCTCTACATCCGTGTCTTTATTCCTCTCCTACCCATAGGTTCATCAGAACCTTTTTTGTTTTTAGATTCCATATATGTGTGTTAGTATATAGTATTTGTTTTTTTCTTTCTGACTTACTTCACTCTGTATGACAGTCTCTAGGTCCATCCACCTCACTAGAAATAACTGAATTTAGTTTCTTATTATGGCTGAGTAATATTCCATTGTATATATGTGCCACATCTTCTTTATCCATTCATCCGATGATGGACACTTAGGTGGCTTTCATATCCTGGCTATTGTAAATAGTGCTGCAATGAACATTGTCGTACATGTCCCTTTTGGAACTATAATTTTCTCAGGGTATATGCCACGTAGTGGGATTGCTGGGTCACATGGTAGTTCTATTTTTAGTTTTTTTTAACATCTTTATTGGAGTATAATTGCTTTACAATGGTATGTTAGTTTCTTCTTTATAACAAAGTGAATCAGTTATACATATACGTATGTTCCCATATCCCTTCCTTCTTGCATCGCCCTCCCTCCCACACTCCCTATCCCATCCCTCTAGATGGTCACAAAGCACTGAGCTCATCTCCCTATGCTATGCGGCTGCTTCCCACTAGCTATCTATTTTAAGTTTGGTAGTGTATATATGTCCATGCCACTGTCTCACTTGGTCACAGCTTTCTCGTCCCCCTCCCCATCTCCTCAAGTCCATTCTCTAGTAGGTCTCTGTCTTAATTCCTGTCTTACCCCTAGTTTCTTCATGACATTTTTTTTCTTAGATCCCATATATATGTGCTAGCACACGGAATATGTCTTTCTCTTTCTGACTTACTTCACTCTATATGACACACTCTAGGTCCATCCACCTCACTACAAATAACTCAATTTTGTTTCTTTTTATGGCTGAGTAATATTCCATTGTATGTATGTGCCACAACTTCTTTATCCATGCATCCGATGATGGACACTTAGATTGTTTCCTTCTCCTGGCTACAGTAAATACAGCTACAATGAATATTTTGGTACATGACTCTATTTGAATTATGGTTTTCTCAGGGTATACACCAAGTAGAGGGATTGCTAGGTCACATGGTAGTTCCATTTATAGTTTTTTAAGGAACCTCCATACTGTATTTTCTTGAGGGCTTCTGCATCTATGTTCATCAGTGATATTGGCTTGTAGTTTTCTTTCTTTGTGACATATTTGTCTGGTTTTGGTATCAGTGTGATAGTGGCCTCGTAGAATGAGTTTGGGAGTGTTCCACCCTCTGCTATATTTTGGAAGAGTTTCAGAAGAATAAGTGTTAGCTCTTCTCTAAATATTTGATGGAATTCTCCTGTGAAGCCATCTGGTCCTGGACTTTTGTTTGTTGGAAGATTTTTAATCACAGTTTCTATTTCAGTGCTTGTGATTGGTCTGTTCATATTTTCTCCTTCTTCCTGATTCAGTCTTGGCAGGTGGTGCTTTTCTAAGAATTTGTCCATTTCTTCCAGGTTGTCCATTTTTTTGGCATAGGGTTGCTTGTCATAATCTCTCATGATCTTTTGTATTTCTTCAGTGTCAGTTGTTACTTCTTTTTCATTTCTAATTCAATTGATTTGAGTCTTCTACCTTTTTTTCTTGATGAGGCTGGCTAATGGTTTATCAATTTTGTTTATCTTCTCAAAGAACCAGCTTTTAATTTTATTGATCTTTGTTATCAATTCTTTCATTTCTTTTTCATTTATTTCTCACCTGATCTTTATGATTTCTTTCCTTCTGCTAACTTTGGGGTTGTTTTTTTCTTCTATCTCTAATTGCTTTAGGTGCAATGTTAGGTTGTTTATTCGAGATGTTACCTGTTTCTTAAGGTAGGATTGCATTGCTATAAACTTCCCTCTTAGAGCTGCTTTTGCTGCATCCCATAGGTTTTGGGTCGTTGTGTCTTCATAGTCATCTGTTTCTAGGTATTTTTAAATTTCCTTTTTGATTTCTTCAGTGATCACTTCGTTAATAAGTAGTGTAGTGTTTAGCCTCCATGTGTTTGTATCTTTTATAGATCTTCTCCTGTAATTGATATCTAGTCTCATAGCATTGTGGTCGGAAAATGTACTTGATAAAATTTCAATTATTTTTAATTTAACTAGGCTTGTTTTGTGACCCAAGATATGCTCTATCCTGGAGAATGTTCCATGAGCTCTTGAGAAAAATGTGTATTCTGCTGTTTTTCGATGGAAAGTCCTATAGATAACAGTTAAGTCCATCTTCTTTAATGTATCATTTAAAGCTCGTGTTTCCTTATTTATTTTCATTTTGGATGATTTGCCCATTGGTGAAAGTGGGGTCTTAAAGTCCCCTACTATGCACGTGTTACTGTCGATTTCCCCTTTTATGGCTGTTAGTATTTGCCTCATGTATTGAGGTGCTCCTATGTTGGGTGCGTAAATATTTACAAATGTTGTATCTTCTTCTTGGATCGATTCCTTGATCATTATGTAGTGTCCTTCTTTGTCTCTTCTAATAGTCTTTATTTTAAAGTCTATTTTGTATGATACGAGAATTGCTACTCCGGCTTTCTTTTGCTTTCTATTTTCATGGAATATCTCTTTCCATCCCCTCACTTTCAGTCTGTATGTGTCTCTAGGTCTGAAGTGGGTCTCCTGTAGACAGCATATATATGGGTCTTGTTTTTGTATCCATTCAACCAGTCCGTGTCTTTTGGTGGGAGAATTTAATCCATTTACATTTAAGGTAATTATCGATATGTATGTTCCTATTCCCATTTTCTTAATTGTTTTGAGTTTGTTACTGTAGGTCTTTTCCTTCCCTTGTGATTCTTGCCTAGAGAAGATCCTTTAGCATTTTTTGTAAAGCTGCTTTGGTGGTGCTGAACTCTCTCAGCTTTTGCTTGTCTGTAAAGGTTTTAATTTCTCCATCAAATCTGAATGAGATCCTTGATGGGTAGAGTAATCTTGGTTGCATGTTTTTCTCCTTCATCACTTTAAATATGTCCTGCCAGTCCCTTCTGGCTTGCAGAGTTTCTGCTGAAAGTTCAGCTGTTAACCTTATGGGGATTCCCTTGTGTGTTATTTGTTGTTTTTCCCTTGCTGCTTTTAATATGTTTTCTTTGTATTTAATTTTTGACAGTTTGACTAATATGTGTCTTGGCGTGTTGTTCCTTGGATTTATCCTGTATGGAACTCTGTGCTTCCTGGACTTGATTAACTATTTCCTATCCCATATTAGGGAAGTTTTCAACTATAAGCTCTTCAAATATATGCTCAGTCCCTTTCTTTTTCTCCTCTTCTTCTGGACCCATATAATTCAAATGTTGGTGCATTTATGTTGTCCCAGAGGTCTCTGAGACTGTCCTCAGTTCTGTTCATTCTTTTCTCTATATTCTGCTCTGCAGTAGTTATTTCCACTATTTTATCTTCCAGGTCACTTTTCCGTTCTTCTGCCTCAGTTATTCTGCTATTGATCCCTTCTAGAGTATTTTTAATTTCATTTATTGTGGTGTTCATCATTGCTTGTTTCATCCTTAGTTTTTCTAGGTCCTTGTTAAATGTTTCTTGCATTTTCTCTATTCTATTTCCAAGATTTTGGATCATCTTTACTATCAGTATTCGGAATTCTTTTTCAGGTAAACTGCCTATTTCCTCTTCATTTGTTAGGTCTGGTGGGTTTTTATCTTGCTTCTTCATATGCTGTGTGTTTTTATGTCTTCCCATTTTGCTTATCTTACTGTGTTTGGTGTCTCCTTTTGGCAGGCTGAAGGTTCGTAGTTCCCGTTGTTTTTGGTGTCTGTCCCCAGTGGCTGAAGTTTGTTCAGTGAGTTGTGTAGGCTTCCTGATGGAGGGGATTAGTGCCTGTGTTCTCATGGATGAGGCTGGATCTTGTTTTTCTGGTAGGCAGGTCCACGGCTGGTTGTGGGGTGTCTGTGGACTTATTTTGACTTTAGGCAGCCTCTCTGCTAATGGGTGGGTTTGTGTTCCTGTCTTGCTAGTTGTTTGTCATAGGGTGTCCAGCACTGTAGCTTGCTGGTCATTGAGTGAAACTGGGTGTTGGTGTTGTGATGAATATCTCTGGGAGATTTTCACCATTTGATATTACATGGAGCTGGGAGGTCTCTTGTGGACCAGTGTCCTGAAGTTGGCTCTCCCACCTCAGAGGCAAAGCACTGACTCCTGGCTGCAGCACCAAGATCCTTTCATCCACATGGCTCAGAATAAAAGGGAGAATAAGTAGAAGGAAAGAAAGAAAGAGGATAAAAGAATAAAAAATAGAGTAAGATAAAATAAATTAAAATTATTAAAATAATTATTATGAAAAAAAAATTTTAAGTAAAAAAAAAAATGGACGTATAGAACCCTAGGACAAATGTTGAAAGCAAAGCTATATAGACAAAATCTCACACAGAAGCATACACATACACACTCACAAAAAGAGAAAAAGGGAAAAAATAATAAATCTTACTCTCAAAGTGCACCTCCTCAATTTGGGATGATTCATTGTCTTTTCAGGTATTCCACAGAGTCAGCATACATCAAGTTGAGTGTGGAGATTTAATCCACTGCTCCTGACGCTGCTGGGAGAGATTTCCCTTTCTCTTCTTTGTTCGCACAGCTCCCGGAGCTCAGCTTTGGATTTGGCCCTGTATCTGCGTGTAGGTCGCCTGAGCGCATCTGTTCCTCACTCAGACAGGACAGGGTTAAAGGAGTCGCTGATTCGGGGGCTCTGGCTCACTCAGGCCAGAGGGCGGGAGGGGTACGGAGTGCAGGGCGAGCCTGTGGCGGCAGAGGCTTTTGTGACATTGCAAGAGCCTGAGGCATGCCATGCATTCTCCTGGGGAAATTGTCCCTGGGTCCCGGGACCCTGGCAGTGGCTGGCTATGCAGGCTCCCTGGAAGGGAGGTGTGGATAGTGACCTGAGTTCGCACACAGGCTTCTTGGTGGTGGCAGCAGCAGCCTTAGCATCTCATGCCCGTCTCTGGGGTCCGCACTCTCAGCCGCGGCTCGCTCCTGTCTCTGGAGCTCCTTTAAGCCGTGCTCTTAATCCCCTCTCCTCGCACACCAGGAAACAAAGAGGGAAGAAAAAGTCTCTTGCCTCTTCGGCAGGTCCAGACTTTTCTCCAGACTCCCTCCTGGCTAGCCATGGTGCACTAACCCCCTGCAGGCTGTGTTCACGCCACCAACCCCAGTCCTCTCCCTGCGCTCCTACCGAAGACCGAGCCTCAGCTCCCAGCCCCGCCCGCCCGGCAGTTGAGCAGAGAAGCCTCTCGGTCTGGTGAGTGCTGGTTGGCACTGATCCTCTGTGCGGGAATCTCTCCGCTTTGCCCTCCACACCCCTGTTGCTGTGCTCTCCTCCGCGGCTGCAAAGCTTCCCCCCTCTGCCACCCGCATTCTCTGCCCGCAAAGGGTCTTCCTAGTGTGTGGAAACCTTTCCTCCTTCACAGCTCCCTCCCACTGGTGCAGGCCCCGTCCCTATTCTTTTGTCTCTGTTTTTTCTTTTTCCCTACCCAGGTACATGGGGAGTTTCTTGCCTTTTGGGAGGTCTGAGGTCTTCTGCCAGCATTCAGTAGGTGTTCTGTAGGAGTTATTCCACGTGTAGATGTATTTCTGATGTATCTGTGGGGAAGAAGGTCATCTCTGTGCCTTACTCTTCTGCCATCTTCCCCCTCTCCTCCCCTATTTTTAGTTTTTTAAAGAACCTCCATACTGGTCTCCATAATGTTTGCATCAATTTACATTCCCACCAGCAGTTCAAGAGTGGTCCCATTTCTCCACCCCCTCTCCAGCAATTATTGCTTGTAAATTTTTTGATGTCCAATCGGATCGGTGTGAGCTGATACCTCATTGTAGTTTTGACTTGCATTTCTCTAATGGTTAGTGATGCTGAGCACCCTTTCATGTGTTGGTTGACAATCTGCATGTTTTCTTTGCAGAAATGACTATTTAGGTCTTCTGCTCATTTTATATTTGGTTGTTTGTTATTTTGATATTGAGGTGCATGAGCTGCTTGAATATTTTGGAGATTAATCCTTTGTCAGTTGCTTCCTTTGCAAATATTTTCCCCCATTCTGAGGGTTGTCTTTTCATCTTGTTTATGGTTTCCTTTTCTGTGCAAAAGATTTGAAAGTTTCATTATTTTCCATTTGTTTATTTTTGTTTTTATTTCCATTTCTGTAGGAAGGGGGTCAAAAAAGTCTTGCTGTGATTTATGTCATTGGGTGTTCTGCCTGTTTTCCTCTGAGAATTTTTTAGTTCCTGGCCTTACATTTACGTCTTTAATCCTTTTTGAGTTTATTTTTGTGTATGGTGTTAGGGAGTCTTCTAATTCATTCTTTTACATGTAGCTGTCCAGTGTTCCCAGCACCAGTTATTGAACAGGCTGTTTTTGCTCCATTGTATATTCTTTCCACCTGTGTCAAAGATAAGTTGACTATATGTGTGTGGGTTTATCTTTGGGCTTTCTGTCCTGTTCCATTGAACTATATTTCTGTTCTTGTTCCAGTATCATACTGTCTTGATTATTGTAGCTTTGTATTATAGTCCGAAGTAAGGGAGTCTGATTCCTCCAGCTCCATTTTCCTTTCTCAAGATTGCTTTGACTATTTGGAGTCTTTTGTCTTTCCATACATATTGTGAAGTTTTTTGTTCTAGTTCTGTGAAAAGTGCCATTGGTAGTTTGATAGGGATTGCATTGAATCTGTAGATTGCCTTGGGTAGTATAGTCATTTTCACAATGTTGATTTTTCCAATCCAAGAACATGGTATATCTCTCCATTTGTATATCTTTATTATTAAATAATAATTATTATTATTAATATATTTAATGATATAAATAATAATTATTTTTCAATGTCTTATAGTTCTGCATACAGGTCTTTTGTCTCCTTAGGTAGTTTTATTCTTAGATATTTTTTTCTTTTTGTTGCAATGTTAAATGGGAGTGTTTCCTTCATTTCTCTTTCAGATTTTTCATTATTAGTGTATAGGAATGCAAGAGATTTCTGTGCATTAATTTTGTATCCTGCTACTCTACCAAATTCATTGATTAGCTCTAGTAGTTTTCTGGTAGCATCTTTAGGATTCTCTCTATATAGTATCATGTCATCTGCAAACAGCAACAGTTTTACTTCTTTTCCTTTTTGGATTCCTTTTAGTTCTTTTTCTTCTCTGATTGCTGGTGCTAAAACTTCCAAAACTATGTTTAATAATAGTGGTCAGAGTGGGCAATCTTGTCTTGTTCCTGGTCTTAGAAGAAATGGTTTCAGTTTTTCACCATTGAGAATGATGTTGGCTGTGGGTTTGTCATATATGGCCTTTCTTATGCTGAGGTGATTCCCTCTATACCTACTATCTGGAGAGTTTTTATCATAAATGGCTGTTGAAATTTGTAGAAAGGTTTTCCTGCATCTATTGAAATTATCATGTGGTTTTTATCCTTCAGTTTCTTAATATGGTGTATCACATTGATTCATTTGTGTATATTGAGGAATCCTTGCATTACTGGGGTAAACCCCACTGGATCATGGTGTATGATCATTTTAATGTGCTGTTGGATTCTCTTTGCCAGTATTTTGTTGAGGATTTTTGCATCTATGTTCATCAGTGATATTGGCCTGTGATTTTCTTTTTTTGTGACATCTTCCTCTGGTTTTGGTTTCACGGTGATGGTGGCCTAGTAGAATGAGTTTGGGAGTGCTATATTTTGGAAGAGTTTGAGAAGGATAGGTGTTAGCTCTTCTCTAAATGTTTGAGGGAATTCGCCTGAGAAGCCATCTGGCCCTGGGCTTTTGTTTGTTGGAAGATTCAATTTCAGTGCTTGTGATTGGTCTGTTAATATTTTCTATCTCTTCCTGGTTCAATATCGGAAGGTTGATCCAAAAACGGGCAGAAGACCTAAACAGACATTTCTCCAAAGAAGATATACAGAATGCCAACAAACACATGAAAGAATGCTCAACATCATTAATCATTAGAGAAATGCAAATCAAAACTACAATGAGATATCATCTCACACCAGTCAGAATGGCCATCATCAAAAAATCTAGAAACAATAAATGCTGGAGAGGGTGTGGAGAAAAGGGGACACTCTTGCACTGCTGGTGGGAATGTGAATTGGTTCAGCCACTATGGAGAACAGTATGGAGGTTCCTTAAAAAACTACAAATAGAATTACCATATGACCCAGCAATCCCACTACTGGGCATATACCCTGAGAAAACCAAAATTCAAAAAGAGTCATGTACCAAAATGTTCATTGCAGCTCTATTTACAATAGCCCAGAGATGGAAACAACCTAAGCACCCATCATCGGATGAATGGATAAAGAAGATGTGACACATATACACAATGGAATATTACTCGGCCTTAAAAAGAGATGAAATTGAGCTATTTGTAATGAGATGGATAGACCTAGAGTCTGTCATACAGAGTGAAGTAAGTCAGAAAGAAAAAGACAAATACCGTATGCTAACACATATATATGGAATTTAAGGGGAAAAAATGTCATGAAGAACCTAGGGGTAAGACAGGAATGGAGACGCAGACCTACTGGAGAACGGACTTGAGGATATGGGGAGGGGGAAGGGTGAGTTTTGACAGGGCGAGAGAGAGTCATGGACATATACACACTAACAAACGTAGTAAGGTAGATAGCTAGGGGGAAGCAGCCGCAAGGCACAGGGATATTAGCTCGGGGCTTTGTGACAGCCTGGAGGGGTGGGATGGGGAGAGTGGGAGGGAGGGAGACGCAAGAGGGAAGACATGTGGGAACATATGTATATGTATAGCTGATTCGCTTTGTTATAAAGCAGAAACTAGCACACCATTGTAAAGCAATTATACCCCAATAAAGATGTTTAAAAAAAAAAAAGACCACATGCAGCCAAATAAATAAATATATATATATAAATTTTTAAAAAAATATTGGAAGGTTGTACTTTTCTAAGAATTTTTCCATTTCTTCCAGTTTGTCCATTTTATTGACATAGAGTTGCTTGTAGTAGTCTCTCATGATCCTTTGTATTTCTGCGGTGTCAGTTGTTACTTCTCCTTTTTCATTTCTAATTCTGTTGATTTGAGCCTCCTCCCTTTTTTTCCTGATGAGTCTAATGGTTTATCAATTTTATTTATTGTCCCAAAGAACCAGCTTTTAGTTTTATTGATCTTTGCTCTTGTTTCTTTCATTTCTTTTTTATTTATATCTGACCTGATCTTTACGATTTCTTTCCTTCTCTGAAATTTGGGGTTTTCTGTTTTTCTTTCTCTAGTTGCTTTAAGTGTAAGGTTAGGTTGTTTTTTTGAAATTTTTCTTTTTTCTTGAGGTACGATTGCATTGCTATAAACTTTCCTCTTAGAACTGCTTTTGCTGTGTCCCAGAGCTTTTGGGTCATCTTGTTTTCCTGTCTTTTGCATCCAGGTATTTTTTGATTTCCTCTTTGATTTCCTCTGTGACCTCTTGGTTATTTAGTAGTGTATTGTTTAGCCTTCATTTGTTTGTAGTTTTACATTTTTTTTCCTGAAATTGATATCTAGCCTCACAGCATTGTGGTTGGAAAAGATGCTTGATATGATTTCAATTTTCTTAAATTTACCAAGACTTGATTTGTGACCCAAGGTGTGATCTATCTTGGAGAATGTTCCATGTGCACTTGAGAAGAAAGTGTACTCTTTTGGTTTTGGATGGAATGTCCTAGAAATATCAATTAAGTCCATCTGCTCTAATGTGTCATTTAAAGCTTGTTTTTATTTATTTTCTGCTTGGTTGATCTGTCTATTGGTGAAAGTGGGGTGTTAACGTCCCCTACTCTTATAGTGTTACTGTTGATTTCCCCTTTTATGGCTGTTAGCCTTTGCCTTATGTATTAAGGTATTCCTATGTTGGGTGCATAGATATTTATAATTGTTATACCTTCTTCTTGTATTGATCCCTTGATCATTATGTAGGGTCCTTCCTTGTCTCTTGTAATAGTCTCTATTTTAAAGTCTAGTTTTTCTGTTATGAGAATTGCTACTACATCTTTCTTTTGATTTCCATTTGCATGGAACATCTTTTTTCCATCCCCTCACTTTCAGTCTGTATTTGTCCCTAGGTCTGAAGTGGATCTCTTGTAGACAGCATCTATATAGGTCTTCTTTTGTATCCATTATGCCAGTGTGTGTCTTTTGGTTGGGGCATTTAATCCACTAACATTTAAGGTAATTATCGATATGTATGTTCCTATTACCATTTTCTCAATTGTTTTGGGTGGGGGTTTTTTGTAGGTCTTTTCCTTTTCTTGTGTTTCCTGCCTAGAAAAGTTCCTTTAGCATTTGTTGTAGACATGGTTTGGTGGTGCTGAATTCTCTTAACTTTTGCTTGTCTGTAAAGCGTTTGATTTCTCTGTTGAACCTGAATGACATCCTTGAATGTGTAGAGTAATCTTGGTTGTAGGTTTTTCCCTTTCATCACTTTAACTATATCCTGCCATGCCCTTCTGGCCTGCCAAGTTTCTGCTGAAAGATCAGCTGGAAACCTTTTGGGGATTCCCTTTTTTAATTATTTTATTTTATTTATTTATTTTTTCCTGCTTTTGGTCTTCATCCCTGTGCATGGGTTTTCTCTAGAATGGTGACTACTCTTCATTGTGGTGCATGGGCTTCTCATTGCAGTGGTTTCTCTTGTTGTGGAGCACAGGCTCTAGGCACCTGGGTTTCAGTAGTTGTGGAATACTGGCTCATTTAGTTGTGGTGCATGGGCTTAGTTGCTCCGAGGTATGTGGCATCTTCCCAGACCAGGGATGGAACCCATACCTTCTGCATTGCCAGGTGGATTCTTAACCACTGTGCCACCAGGAAAGCTCCTGGGGATTCCCTTGTATGTTATTTTTGCTTTTCCCCTGCTGTTTTTAATATTTTTTCTTTGTATTAAATTTTGTTAGTTTGATTAATATGTTTCGTGGCATGTTTCTCCTTGCCTTTATCCTGTATGGGACTCTCTGTGCTTCCTGGACTTGACTATTTCCTTTCCCAAGTTGAGGAAATTTTCACTATAATCTCTTCAAATATTTTCTCAGACCCTTTCTTTTCTTCTTCTTCTTCTGGTACACCAATAATCGAAATGTTGGTGTGATTAATATTCCAGAGGTCTCTGAGACTGTGCTCATTTCTTTTCATTCTTTTTTCTTTTTTCTGCTCTGTGGCAGTTATTTCCACCATTCTGTCTTCCTGCTCACTTATCCATTCTTCTACCTCAGTTATTCTGCTTTTGATTCCTTCCTGAGTATTTTTAATTTCAGTTATTTTATTGTTCATTACTGTTTGTTTGCTGTCTAGTTCCTCTAGGTTTTGTTAAACATTTCTTGTATTTTTCTCAATTCTGTTTTTGAGATTTTGGATCATCTTTACTATAATTACTGCCAATTCTTTTTCAGGTAGTTTGCCTATTTCTTCTTCATTTATTTGGTCTTTTGGGGTTTTGTCTTGCTCCTTTGCCTGCAAGATGATTCTCTGTTTTATCATTTTGTCTAGTTTACAGTATTTGAAGTCTCCTTTCCATACGCTGCAGGGTTATAGTTCTTCTTGCTTCTGTTCTCTGCCCCTGGTGGTGAGGTTTGTCCAGTGGCTTGTGTAGGCTTCCTGATGGGAGAGACTGGTGCCTGCGCTCTGGTGGGTGGAGCTGAGTCTTTTCCTTCTGATGAACAGGGTCGTGTCAGGTGGTGTGTTTTGGGGAGTCTGTTAGCTTAATATGACTTTAGGTAGTCTGTTTCCTGATGGGTGGGATTTTGTTCCTGTCTTGTTTGTTGTTTGGTTGAGGTGTCCAGGACTGGGAGCTGCTGGTGGTTGGATGGAGCTGGGTCTTGGTTAATCTTCCCTGGGGTCAGAAATTCATGGTCCAGCATCCTGGCTTCAGTACTCCCACTCCAGAGCCTCAGTCCCAACTTCCTGTCAAGGAACCAAGACCCTGCAAGTCGCATGTCCAGACAATAAAGAGGATTAAAAAAAAAAAAACTAACAAAACCCCAGACCAATGGTAAAAAGTAAAATCAAACAAACAGAAACAAGGGAACATGCACACACATAAAAGAAACAAAAATAGAACCAAATAAAACAAAAGGCAAGAGAACAACCAAACAAAAGAAACCAAGAATGAAATCAAACAATTAAAAAGAAAACTTTTGTCAGTTATTTAATTTTTTCCTGGAAACACCAGGAAAGGGAAAGGATAGCATGAAGTGATTTTCCATATTGTCCACAGCAGGCCCATAGCAAATAATCTATAATGACACATCCACTGACTAATCAAACAGTGGCCTTGGCATAGAAACGGAATGTCAGGTGGTCATACTCCCTACAAAAGCTCTGCTTTTAAACCCTTAGCAGAGGTTTTTGCCCATGTAGTGTCTTAATAAATACTCAATTTTTAAAAGTTCTCTCTAAGAGAAGCTTGGTCCAGAAGGAAGCTGCCTTTAGGCTTTGAGACCCTGTCCATATTACATAATAACAAACAGCTAATATTGATTGGAAATATATGCTAGGCACTATTATAAGTGCTTTATGTGAATTATATATTTTTAATCATCTCAGCCTTAGGAGATATGTTATAAATCTCAGTTTACAGGTGAGGAAATTGAAGGACAATGAAGTTAAATAACTAGCCTGAAGTCACACAGCTAGTTAGTAGGGGAGCTGCAGTAAAAACCCACGAAGTCTGACTCTAAGGTGTGTTCTTTTAACTGCTATGCTATAGTACTGCCCTCACTTGGAAGCAGAAAGACAATAGCGACAAATAATTATAATTAGAACTTTAAATGACAGTATCAAAAAGATGTACTTTTTTTAAAAAAAAAAAAGTTGTCAAAAATAAACAACCTTGTTGTCATAGACACAAAGTCAGTACCATGCAGGTGAGTGTACACGTGATGCTGCCATCTCTGGGAAAACCATATTAATTCCAAGGGAAGTTGGAACTATCACCAACTGTCTAGAAGGGTATTTGACAGGATGTTTCTTTAAAGTGGGGAGGGAGAATTTATAGAGATTTAAATCAAATGACTAAAGAGTTACAAAACAAATTAGCAGGAAGATATTTTCAGAGTTCAAAAAAATGAGACATCTTTAAGAACAGCATTTCCTAGTTTCAAAAGAATGTAAATTTTTGGTTCCCTCAGTGTTTAATTACTCTTCTCTGTGTACTCAGACAGGTCCTGGCAGCACATTTACAGGCAGACCAGTTTTAATCAATGACCCATAACAGGAAACTCAAATTTAGATAGCTATTGTAGCAATTATTTATTGCTATGTAACAAACCACCTCAAAACTTAGTAACAAAAACCAACCATTTAATTACGCTCACAAATGTTGGGAATCAGGAATTTGGGCTAGACTTAGCAGGGTGTTGTTTCTGCTGGATTCTCTTGGGTCACTCATGTGACTATAGCTATCAAATAGCTCAGCTGGAGCTAGATAGTCTAAGATGTCCTTCCTCATGTGTGACAGTGGGTACTGCCTGTCAGATGGGCTTCTCAATATGGTCACTCGTCCTCAAGATCTCTCATCCTCAAAGTGTGGTATATTTCAGATGGTGGCAGAAGAGTTCCCTGGAGCAAGAGATGACAACCACACATCACAAGGATTTTGCAAGCTTCTGTTTGTGTCACATTTGCTAATATTCCAATGGCCAAAGCAAGATATTTGGCCAAGCATCAGTGTGGGAAAGAACCATAAAAGTGCATAGATCCCGGGAGGCATGACTCATTAGGAACAATTACTTAAACAATCTACCACAGCTGTTATTTAGAATTTAGGCAGACACATCCAGTGGCTGGCACTATTGTCTGCTTATTTTCCCATCCTGTCTGGGTTACTCATGAAAAACTATTCAAAAGTCTTCCAAAAACAATGCCTAGCAGAAATCCCAAGTGGGAGAAGGCCCTGAGGCTATACTCAGGTCTGCCTCTGGCCTGCTTGTGACGCCAAATGCCAACAAAAGGGAAAGGGAAACTTAAATGCATATTTCTAAGTCAAAGAAGCCCATCTGGAAAGGCTACATACTGTATGATTTCAAGTATGTGACATTCTGCAAAAAGGCAAAACTATGGAGATGGTAAAAAAGATCAGTGGTTGCCAGGGATTGGGGGAGGAGGGAGGGATGAATAGGTGAAACAAAAGGGATTTTTAGGGCAGTGAAACTATTTTGTATGATACTGTAATGTTGGATACATGACATTATGCATTTGTCAAAACCCATGGAACTCTATAATACAAAGTGTGAACCTTAACGTAAACTATGGATTTCAGTTAATAACAATGTATCAATATTGGTTCATAAATTTTAACAAAGGGACCACACTAATTTAATAATATTCAGCCTTTAAAAAGAAGGAGAGATTCAAGGTGGCAGAGGAGTAGGTGGACATGGAGTTCATCTCTCTCCAAGGATGTATCAGGAATATATCTATAGATGCAACAATTCACACAGAACACCAACTGAAAACTAGCAGAAGATCTTGAACACTGGAAAGGACTATAAAGATCCCTGCATAACTAGGTATGACAGAAAAAACAAAGAAGAAGGAGGAGGAAAGGAAGCAGGACAGGACCTGCACCCTGGGGCAGGGGAGCTGAAGCAGAGGAGAGATTCCCGAATTTGCAGAAATCCCCTCTCTGACTGGGAAATCGATTGGGACATAAGGGAAGCATTTGAGGCTGTCAGAAGAGGGTGAAGCGGCCAATCTGTGGCAGACGGGACAGAGTGAGAAATATGCAGATGGTCTGTACCAAGGCCCTACGTGCCCCAGACTGGGACGTGTGTTCACAGGTGTGCAAGGAGGCTGGGAGCTTGTGCGTGGGGATTGGAGAATAGGCCTGGAGCAAAAACTGTTGTTGGATGTGGGGAGATGGACTGAGGGGAGGGGAGGAAGGAAATCCACAGCAGGGAATGCCTACAGAGGAAGGCCAGACTGCCATGGAAGCAGGGCACTACTGCTGAGTCACACGCAGGGGGAGGAGCTACTATGGTAACCTCTATCTCCCCACATGCTGACGCTTGCCAACAATAATAAAAGAAACCCACTCAAGGTTGGCTCTTGCCCATTGGCTGCCGAGCAATAAAACAAGACCCCTCAGAGCTGGCACTCATATGCTGGCTGCAGGGCAATTAAAAAAATAATAAAGCCCTCTCAGGACTGGCCCTCATGCGCCTGCTGTTGGGCACCAGAAAAAGCCTGGCCAGGGCTGGCCCTCACACACCTTATGCCAGGCATGAAAAAAGGCTCTCACTAGGGCCATATCTCTTGCACCCATGGCTGCCGGTTTCCCTGTGCATTTGGCACCACTGGGACTCCCACGATCCAAGCAGTCACACCACGCCTGCACCCTATCCTCATAGGAGCAGACCCAAGAGCTCCAAGGCAGACTCAGGACCAGACTCCTGTGGGTGGACCACATACAGAGGTGAAGGTAAAACCAAACCTGAGGGGCTTCCCTGGTGGCGTAGTGGTTGAGAGTCCGCCTGACGATGCAGGGGACACGGGTTTGTGCCCCGGTCTGGGAAGATCCCACATGCTGCGGAGTGGCTGGGCCCATGAGCCATGGCCGCTGAGCCTGCGTGTCCGGACGCTCCACAAGGGGAGAGGCCATAACAGTGGGAGGCCCATGTACCGCCAAAAAAAAAGCAAACCTGAGCCCCAGGGATGGGGCGACTAATGAAGAAGATTGAAAATCTCTCCATCGGCTGTACAAGCTGCAGATTAAATCCCCACAACCAGCTAGGTAGACCCTGTGTCTATGGAATATCTGAGTAGCCAATGAGTGTTCCCACAAATGAAAACGGTCTAGCTCCAGCAGCTGTGGACTTTGGGGGCAAGCACACACAGGAATTGGGCCAGATCAGAGTCTGAGTGCTCCCCACAGAGCCCACAGCAGGTCCAGGCACCAGCCCAGAGACAGAAGTGGGCTGTGGCTCATGGTGTGTGCAAGGACACTTACAGCAGAGACCCCAGGAAAATATAATTGTTACTATTAATTTTATTATGTTTTGATTCATTCTGCTATTGGTTCTGGCTTTTTTTGGAGGGCTTTCTTTTTTCTTTTTTTGTTTATTTGTTTATTATTGTTTTAGTATTTTTTATTTAGTCTTTTGGGATCCCCATGTTTATAACTTATTTTTTATTTTTATTTTTAAAATATCTCTATTTTATTTTCTGTTGTCTGTGTTCTTTTCCCTTATTTTTTTCTTCTTCTATTTCTTTCATATATTTTCTTTTTTTATTATTTCCATTTCTACTTTACTTTTCTGCTGTCTTGTGTTTCTTCCCTTTTTATTTTATTTTATTCTACTATGATTATTACTTTTTAAATCATTTTTATCAGTTTGTTCTGTTTCCTTGCTTTATTCTTCAGTTCGCACAATGCTTTGATTTTGTTTTTAGGATACATGTATTTGTTAGTTTTAATCCTAATTGCTCGATTTCATTTTTGAGTTCTTCTATTTTTCTGGATATTTTCTAGCTGTTTGTTATAATTGGCTCTGTTTTTGTTTTGTTTAATTGTGTGTGTGTTTCCTTGTTTCTGTTTTTCTTTGTCTCCTTTTATTTTTATCATTTCTCTGGGGTTTTGCTTGTATTTATTTTTCTTTAATATACTCCCTATTTTATTTTTCTTATAATTCTATTTCTACATTTCTTTTCTGTTGTTCTGTCTTCTTTCCCATTTCTTGTTTTCTTCTTTTTTTAATCATCTTTGTTGGTTTTGTTTCTTTGCTTCATTCTTCAGTTGGCACTCTGCTTTGGTTTTGTTTTTTGGTTCTGTGCTTTTGTCAGGTTTCTTTTTAATTCTTTGATTTCCTTTTGGGGTTCTTTTGCTTGGTTGGCTGTTCCCTTCCTTTTTGATTTATTTGGTTAAGTTTTTGTTTCTTTTGTATGTGTGCATGGTTCCTTGTTTCTGTTTCTGTTTGTTTGATTTTACTTTTTACCATTTGTCTGGGGTTTCGTTAGTCTTTCTTTTGAAATCCCCTTTATTGCCAGCAACTTGCAGGGTCTTGGTTCCTCGAGGGGAAATCGGGTCTGAGGCTCTGGAGTGGGAGCAAGGAGCCAGGATGCTGGACCACAAGAGAATTCCCAGTCCCAGGAAAGACTAACCAAGACCTAGCTCCACCCAACTGCCAGCAGCTCCCAGCACTGGACACCTCAACCAAACAACAAACAAGACAGGAACACAAACACACCCATCAGCAGACTACCTAAAGTCATATTAAGCTAACAGACACCCCAAAACACACCACCTGACATGGCCCTGCTCATCAGAAAGACAAGACTCAGCTCCACCCACCAGAACACAGGCACCAAAATCTCCCATCAGGAAGCCAACATAAGTCACTGGACCAACCACACCACTGTGGGCAGAGAACAGAAGCAAGAGGAACTACGACCCTACAGCCCAGGGAAAGGAGACTTCAAATACTGTAAACTAAACAAAATTATAAGACAGAGACATATATTGCAGGCAAAGGAGCAAGATAAAAAACACACAAGACTGGGCTTCCCTGGTGGCGCAGTGGTTGAGAGCAGGGGACATGGGTTCGTGTCCTGGTCCGGGAAGATCCCACGTGCCGCAGAGCAGCTGGGCCCATGAGCCATGGTCGCTGAGCCTGCACGTCCAGAGCCTGTGCTCCGCAATGGGAGAGGCCACAACAGTGAGAGGCCCGCATACCAAAAAAAAAAAAAAAAAAAAAACCCACAAGACCAAAAAAATGAAGAGGAAATAGGCAAATTACCTGAAAAAGAATTCAGAGTAATGACAGTAAAGATGATCCAAAATCTCAGAGACAGAATAGAGAAAATATAAGAAATGTTTTAAAAGGACCTACAGGAAATAAAGAGCAGACAAACAGTAATGAACAATACAATAACTGAAATTAAAAATACTCCACAAGGAATCAATAACATAATAACTGAGGCAGAAGAATGGGTAAGAAAGGTGGAGGACAGACTAGTGAAAATAACTGTCATGGAACAGAATAAAGAAAAAGAATGAAAAGAAATGAAGACAGTCTCAGAGACTCCTGAAACAACATTAAGCCCACCAACATTCTAATTATAGGTGTCCCAGAAGAAGAAGAAAAAATAAAGGGTCTGAGAAACTATTTGAAGAGACTATAGCCAAAATCTTCCCCAACGTGGGAAAGGAAATTGTCAATCAAGAACAGGAAGCACAGAGGGTACCATACAGGATAAACCCAAGGAGAAACATGCTGAGACACATACTAATCAAAATAACAAAAATTATATACAAATAGAAAATATTAAAAACAGCAATGGAAAAACAACAAGTAACATACAAGGGAATTCCCAGAGACTTCCCTGGTGGCACAGTGGTTAAGAATCTGCCTGCCAATGCAGGGGGCACGGGTTCAATCTCTGGTCGGTAAGATCCCACACCTCGGAGCAACTAAGCCGACGTGCCACAACTACTGAACCTGTGCTCTAGAGTCCACAAATAACAACTACTTAGCCCATGTGCCACAACCACTGAAACCTACATGTCTAGAACCTGTGCTCCACAACAAGAAAAGCCACTGCAGTGAGAAGCCCTCACACAACAATGAAGAGTAGGGCCTGCTCACCATATCTAGACAAAGTCCATCTGAAGCAATGAAGACAAAGCACAGCCAAAAAAATAAATACAAGAAAATAAATTAATTTTTTATAAAAAGGGAATCCCTATAAGGTTCCCAGCTGATCTTTCAGCAAAAACTCAGCAGGCGAGAAGGGAGTGGCAGGATATATTTAACATGATGAAAGGGAAAAACCTACAACCAAGATTACTCTACAAAGCAAGGATGTCCTTCAGGTTTGACAGAGAAATCCAAAGCTTTACAAAGAAGCAAAAGTTAAGAGAATCCAGCACCACCAAACCATGTTTACAACAAATGCTAAAGGAACTTTTCTAGGCAGGAAACACAAGAGGAGGAAAAGACCTACAAAAACAAACCAAAAACAATTAAGAAAATGGTAATAGGAATATACATATCAATAATTACCTTAAAGGTAAATGGATTAAATGCCCAAACCAAAAGACACAGAATGTCTGAATGGATACAAAACAAGACCCGTATATATGCTGTCTACAAAAGACCCACTTCAGACCAAGGGACACATGTAGACTGAAAGTGAGGGGATGGAAAAAGATATTCCATGCAAATGGCAATCAAAGGAAAGTTGGAGTAGCGATACTCATATCAGGCAATATAGACTTTAAAATAAAGACTATTACAAGAGACAAGGAAGGACACTACATAATGATCAAGGCATCAATACAAGAAAAAGGTATAACAAATGTAAAAATCTATGCACCCAACATAGGACACCTTAATACATAAGGCAGATGCTACCAGCCATAAAAGAGGAAATCAACAGTAACATAATAATAGTAAGGGACCTTAACACCTCACTTTCACCAATGGACAGATCATCCAAAGAGAAAATGAATAAAGAAGCACAAGCTTTAAATGACACATTAGAGCAGATGAACTTAATTGATATTTCTAGGACATTCCATCCAAAAACAACAGAATACACTTTCTTCTTAAGTACAAACAGAACATTCTCCAAGATAGATCACATCTTGGGTCAAAAATCAACCCTCAGTAAATTTAACAAGATTGAAATACTATCAAGCAACTATTCCAACCACAACACTATGAGGCTAGATATCAATTACAGGAAAAAAATCTGTAAAAAATACTAACAAATGGAGGCTGAACAATACACTATTAAACAACCAAGAGATCACTGAAGAAATCAAAGAGGAAATCAAAAAATACCTTGAAACAAATGACAATGAAAACACAATGATTAGGATTGACATATATACACTAATATGTATAAAATAGATAAGTAATAAGAACCTGCTGTATAAAACAATAAATAAATAAAATTAAATTCAAAAAAATAAGAAAAGAACAAAAAAGAAGAAAAAGAAAACATGACAACTCAAAATCTATGGGATGCAGCAAAAAGAGTTCTAAGAAGGAAGTTTATAGCAATAAACTCCTACCAAAAGAAACAAGAAATATCTCAAATAAGCCACATAAACTTACACTTAAAGCAATTAGAGAAAGAACAAAAAAAACTGCAAATTATCAGAAAGAAGGAAACCATAAAGATCAGATCAGAAATAAATGAAAAAGAAATGAAGGAAACAATAGCAAAGATCAATAAAACTAAAAGCTTGTTCTTTGAAAAGATAAACTAAATTCATAATTCGATAGCCAGATTCATCAAGAAAATAAGAGAGAATACTTCCATCAACATAATTAGAAATGAAAAAGAAGTAACGACTGACACCACAGAAATAAAATGATCAGGAGAGATTACTACAAGCAACGCTACGCCAATAAAATGGACAACCTGGAAGAAATGGACAAATTATTAGAAAAGTACAAAGTTTCAAAACTGGACCAGGCAGATAGAAAATACGAACAGACCAATCACAAGCACTGAAATTGAAACAGTCTTTAAAAACATTCCAACTAACAAAAGCACAGGGCCGGGTGGCTTCACAGGCACATTCTTTCAATCATTTAGAGAATGTGTACCTATCCTTCTCAAAATCTTCCAAAATATAGCACTCGCAAACTTATTCTACGAGGCCACCATCACCCTGATACCAAAAACAGACAAAGATGTCACAAAAAAAGAAAAATACAGGCCAATATCACTGATGAACATAGATGCAAAAATCCTCAACAAAATACTAGCAAGCAGAATCCAACAGCACATTAAAAGGATCATACACCATGATCAAGTGAGGTTTATCCCAGGAATGCAAGCATTCTTCAATACACGCAAATCAATCAATGTGATGCGCCATATTAACAAATTGAAGGAGAAAAACCATATGCTCATCTCAATAGATGCAGAGAAAGCTTTCGACAAAATTCAACACCAATTTATGATAAAAACCCTGCAGAAAGTAGGCATAGAGGGAACTTTCCTCAACATAATAAAGGCCATATATGACAAACCCACAGCCAACATCGTCCTCAATGGTGAAAATTGAAAGCATTTCCACTAAGATCAGGAGCAAGACAAGGTTGCCCACCCTCACCACTCTTATTCAACATAGTTTTGGAAGTTTTAGCCACAGCAATCAGAGAAGAAAAGGAAATAAAAAGAATCCAAATCGGAAAAGAAGAAGTAAAGCTGTCACTGTTTGCAGATGACATGACACTATACATAAAGAATCCTAAAGATGCTACCAGAAAACTACTAGAGCTAAACAATGACTTTGGTAAAGTAACAGGATACAAAATTAATGCACAGAAAACTCTTGCATTCCTATACACTAATGATGAAAATCTGAAAGTAAAATCAAGAAAACACTCCCATTTACCACTGAAAAAAAAGAATAAAATATCTAGGAATAAACCTACCTAAGGAGACAAAAGACCTGTATGCAGAAAATTATAAGACACTGATGAAAGAAATTAAAGATGATACAAATGGATGTAGAGATATACCATGTTCTTGGATTGGAAGAATCAACATTGTGAAAATGACTCTACTACCCAAAGCAATCTACAGATTCAATGCAATCCCTATCAAACTACCACTGACATTTTTCACAGAACTAGAACAAAAAATTTCAAAATTTGTATGGAAACACAAAAGACTCCAATAGCCAAAGCAATCTTGAGAATGAAAAACGGAGCTGGAGGAATCAGGCTCCCTGAATTCAGACTATACTACAAAGCTACAGTAATCAAGACAGTATGGTACTGGCACAAAAACAGAAAGATAGATCAATGGAACAGGATAGAAAGCCCAGAGATAAACCCACGCACATATGGTAACCTTATCTTTGATAAAGGAGGCAGGAATGTACAGTGGAAGAAGGACAGACCCTTCAATAGGTGGTGCTGGGAAAACTGGACAGACACCTGTAAAACTATGAGATTACAACACTCCCTAACACCATACAGAAAAATAAGCTCAAAATGGATTAAAGACCTAAATGTAAGGCCAGAAACTATCAAACTCTTAGAGGAAAACATAGGCAGAACACCCTATGACATAAATCACAGCAAGATCCTTTTTGACTCATCTCCTAGAGAAATGGAAATAAAAACAAAAATAAACAAATGGGACCTAATGAAACTTCAAAGCTTTTGCACAGCAAAGGAAACCATAAACAAGACCAAAAGACAACCCTCAGAATGGGAGAAAATATTTGCAAATGAAGCAACTGACAAAGGATTAATCCCCAAAATTTACAAGCAGCTCATGCAGCTCAATAACCAAAAAACAAAAAACCCAACACAAAAATGGGCAGAAGATCTAAATAGACATTTCTCCAAAGAAGATATACAGACTGCCAACAAACACATGAAAGAATGCTCAACATCATTAATCATTAGGGAAATGAAAATCAAAACAACAATGAGATATCATCTCACACCAGTCAGAATGGCCATCATCAAAAAATCTAGAAACAATAAATGCTGGAGAGGGTGTGGAGAAAAGGGAACACTCTTGCACTGCTGGTGGGAATGTGGATTAGTACAGACCGTATGGAGAACAGTATGGAGCTTCCTTAAAAAACTACAACTAGAACTACCATATGACCCAGCAATCCCACTACTGGGCATATACCCTGAGAAAACCATAACTCAAAAAGAGTCATGTACCAAAATATTCATTGCAGTTCTATTTACAATAACCAGGACATGGAAGCAAATTAAGTGTCCATCAACAGATGAATGGATAAAGAAGATGTGGCACATATATACAATGGAATATTACTCAGCCATACAAAGAAACGAAATTGAGTTATTTGTAGTGAGGTGGACGGACCTAGAGTCTTTCATACAGAGTGAAGTAACTCAGAAGGAGAAAACCAATACCATATGCTAACACATATATATGGAATCTAAGAAAAAAATAATGTCATGAAGAACCTAGGGTTAAGACAGGAATAAAGACACAGACTTACTAGAGAATAGACTTGAGGATATGGGGAGGGGGAAGCGTAAGCTGTGACAAAGTGATAGAGTGATGTGGACATATATACACTACCAAAGGTAAAATAGATAGCTAGTGGGAAGCAGCTGCATAGCACAAGGAGATCAACTCAATGATTTGGAACCACCTAGACAGGTGGGATGGGGGGGGGGGAGGGAGGGAGACACAAGCGGGAAGCAATATGGGAACATATGTTTATGTATAACTGATTCCCTTTGTTATAAAGCAGAAACTAACAAAACATTGTAAAGCAATTATACTCCAATAAAGATGTAAAAAAATGTGATACACCAGATTAACAACTTGAAGGATAAAAATCATATGATAATCTCAAAAGATTCAGTAAAAGCTTTTGACAATTCAACACCCATACATGGTAAAAACTCTCCAGAGGGACTTCCGGGAAGATGGCGGAAGAGTGAGACGCGGAGATCACCTTCCTCCCCACAGATACACCACAAATACATCTACACGTGGAAAAACTCCTACCGAACACCTACTGGACACTGGCAGAAGACCTCAGACCTCCCAAAAGGCAAGAAAACCCCCACGTACCTGGGTAGGGCCAAAGAAAAAACAGAGACAAAACTATAGGGATGGGACCTGCACCAGTGGGAGGGAGCTGTGAAGGAGGAAAGGTTTCCACACACTAGAAGCCCCTTCGTGAGCGGAGACTGCAACTGGTGGAGTGGGGAGCTTTGGAGCCGCGTAGGAGAGCACAGCAACAGGGGTGCAGGGGGCAAAGCGGAGAGATTCCTGCACACAGGATCAGTGCCGGCCAGCACTCACCAGCCCGAGAGGCTTCTCTGCTCACCGGCTGGGGCGGGCGGGTCTGGGAGTGGAGGGTGGGAGAGGACAGGGGTTGGTGGTGAGAACACAGCCTGAAGGGGGTTACTGCACCACGGCTAGCTGGGAGGGAGTCCGGAGGAAAGTCTGGACCTGCTGAAGAGGCAAGAGACTTTTTCTTCCCTCTTTGTTTCCTGGTGCGCGAGGATAGGGTATTAAGAACACTGCTTAAAGGAGCACCAGAGACAGGCGTGAGCAGCAGCTAAAAGCGCGGACCACAGAGACAGGCATGGGACACTAAGGCTGCTGCTTCTGTCACCAAGAAGCCTGTGTGCAAGCACAGGTCACTATCCCCCCCACCCCGCTTCCGAGGAGCCTGTGCAGCCCGCCACTGCCAGGGTCCCGTGATCCAGGGACAACTTACCCGCGAGAATGCAAGGTGCACCTGAGGCTGGTGCAACGTCACGCCGGCCTCTGCCACCACAGGCTCGCCCCGCATTGTGCCCTTCCCTTCCACCGGCCTCAGTGACCCAGAGCCCCTGAATCAGCGGCTCCTTTAACCCCGTCCTGTCTGAGCGAAAAACAGATGCCCTCCAGCCACGTACACGCAGGGGCGGGGCCAAATCCAAAGCTGAGCCCCTGGGAGCTGTGAGAACAAAGAAGAGAAAGGGAAATCTATCCCAGCAGCCTCAGAAGCAGCGGATTAAAGCTCCACAATCAACTTGATGTTCCCTGCATCTGTGAAATACATGAATAGAAAACAAATCATCCCAAATTGAGGAGGTGGACTTTGAGGGCAAGATTTATGATTTTTTCCCCTTTTCCTCTTTTTGTGAGTGTGTATGTGTATGCTTCTGTGTGCGATTTTGTCTGTATAGCTTTCTTCCACCATTTGTCCAAGGGTTCTATCCATCCATTTTTTTGTTTTTTGGTTTTATTCTCTTAACAATTATTTTTTAAAATAACTTTATTATATTTGAATACTACTTTATTATATTTTACTTTATCTTCTTTCTTTCTGTTTTTCCTTTCTTCCCTCCTTCCATCCTTCCTCCCTCCCTCCATCCCTCCATCCCTCCCTCCCTCCTTTCTTCCTTCCTTCCTTTCTTTCTTTCTTTCTTTCGTTCTTTCTTCCTATGTCTACTAATTCTTTCTTTCTACTTCTCTCCCTTTTTTCCTGAGCCATGTGGATGAAAGGCTCTTGGTGCTGCAGCCAGGAGTCAGTGCTGCACCTCTGAGGTGAGAGAGCCAACTTCAGGACACTGATCCAGAAGAGACGTCCCAGCTCCACATAATATCAAATGGCAAAAATCTCCCAGAGATCTCCTTCTCAACACCACCACCCAGCTTCACTCAACGACCAGCAAGCTACAGTGCCGGACATCCTATGCCAAACAACTAGCAAGACAGAACACAACCCCACCAATTAGCAGAGAGGCTGCCCAAAATCATAAGTCAACAGACACCCCAAAACACACCACCAGAGGTGGACCTGCCTACCAAAAAGACAACATCCAGTTTCATCCACCAGAACACAGGCACTAGTCCTATCCACCAAGAAGCCTATACTACCCACTGAACCAACCTTAGCCACTGGGGACAGACACCAAAAACAACACGGACTACAAACCTGCAGCCTGCAAAAGGGAGACACCAAACACAGTAAGATAAGCAAAATGAGAAGACATAAAAACACACCACAGTGGAAGGAGCAAGATAAAAACCCACCAGACCTAACAAATGAAGAGGAAATAGGCAGTCTACCTGAAAAAGAATTCAGAATAATGATAGTAAAGATGATCCAAAATCTTGGAAATAGAATAGACAAAATGCAAGAAACATTTAACAAGGACCTAGAAGAACTAAAGATGAAACAAACAATGATGAACAACACAATAAATGAAATGAAAAACACTCTAGATGGGATCAATAGCAGAATAACTGAGGCAGAAGAATGGAAAAGTGACCTGGAAGATAAAACAGTGGAAAAAACTACTGCAGAGCAGAATAAAGAAAAAGAAAGAAAAGAACTGAGGACAGTCTCAGAGACTTCTGGGACAACATTAAACGCACCAACATTCGAATTATAGGGGTTCCAGAAGAAGAAGAGAAAAAAAAAGGGACTGAGAAAATATTTGAAGAGATTATAGTTGAAAACTTCCCTAATATGAGAAAGGAAATAGTTAATCAAGTCCAGGAAGCACAGAGTCCCATACAGGATAAATCCAAGGAGAACTACGCCAAGACACATATTAATCAAAGTGTCAAAAATTAAATACAAAGAAAACATATTAAAAGCAGCAAGGGAAAAACAACAAATAACACACAAGGGAATCCACATAAGGTTAACAATTGATCTTTCAGCAGAAACTCTGCAAGCCAGAAAGGACTGGCAGGACATATTTAAAGTGATGAAGGAGAAAAACCTGCAACCAAGATTACTCTACCCATCAAGGATCTCGTTCAGATTTGATGGAGAAATTAAAACGCTTACAGACAATCAAAAGCTGAGAGAGTTCAGCACCACCAAACCAGCTCTACAACAACTGCTAAAGGACCATGTCTAGGCAAGAAACACAAGAGAAGAAAAAGACCTACAATAACGAACCCAAAACAATTAAGAAAATGGGAATAGGAACATACATATCGATAATTACCTTAAATGTAAATGGACAAAAAGACACAGATTGGCTGAATGGATACAAAAGCAAGACCCATATATTTGCTGTCTACAAGAGACCCACTTCAGAACTAGAGACACATACAGACTGAAAGTAAGGGGATGGAAAAAGTTATTCCATGCAAATGGAAACCAAAAGAGAGCTGGAGTAGCAATTCTCATATCAGACAAAATTGACTTTAAAATAAAGACTATTAGAAGAGACAAAGAAGGACACTACATAATGATCAAGGGATTGATCCAAGAAGAAGATATAACAATTGTAAATATTTATGCACCCAACATAGGAGCACCGCAATACATAAGGCAAATACTAATGGCCATAGAAGGGGAAATCGACAGTAACACATTCATAGTAGGAGACTTTAACACCCCACTTTCACCAATGGACAGATCATCCAAAATGAAAATAAAGGAGGAAACATAAGCTTTAAATGATACATTAAACAAGATGGACTTAGTTGATATTTATAGGACATTCCATCCAAAAACAACAGAATACATATTTTTCTCTAGTGCTCACGGAATATTCTCCAGGATAGATCATATCTTGGGTCACAAATCAAGCCTTGGTAAATTTAAGAAAATTGAAATTTATCAAGTATTTTTTCCGACCACAACACTATGAGACTAGATATCAACTACAGGAAAAGATCTGTAGAAAATACGAACACATGGAGGCTAAACAATACACTACTTAATAACGAAGTGATTACTGAATAAATCAAAGAGGAAATCAAAAAATACAATGGAGAGAGGATTACCCAAAATCTATGGGATGCAGCAAAAGCAGTTCTAAGAGGGAACTTAAAGCAATACATTCCTACCTCAAGAAACAGGAAGCATCTCGAATAAACAACCTAACCTTTCACCTAAAGCAACTAGAGAAAGAAGAACAAAAAACCCCCAAAGTTAGCAGAAGGAAACAAATCATAAAAATCAGATCAGAAATTAATGAAAAAGAAATGAAGGAAACAATAGCAAAGATCAATAAAACTAAAAGTTTGTTCTTTGAGAAGATACACAATATTGATAGACCATTAGCCAGATTCATCAACATAAAAAGGGAAAAGACTCAAATCAACAGAATTAGAAATGAAAAAGGACAAGTAACAACTGATACTGCAGAAATACAAAGGATCATGAGAGATTACTACAAGCAACACTATGCAAATAAACTGGACAACCTGGAAGAATTGGACAAATTCTTAGAAATGCAAAACCTGCCAAGACTGAATCAGGAAGAAAGAGAAAATGTGAACAGACAAATCACAAGCATTGAAAATGAAACTGTGATTAAAAATCTTCCAACAAACAAAAGCCCAGGACCAGATGGCTTCACAGGCATATTCTATCAAACATTTAGAAAAGAGCTAACACCTATCCTTCTCAAACTCTTCCAAAATATAGCAGAGGGAGGAACACTCCCAAACTCATTCTCCGAGGCCACCATCACCATGATACCAAAACCAGACAAGGATGTCACAAAGAAAGAAAACTACAGGCCAATATCACTGATGAAAATAGAGGCAAAAATCCTCAACAAAATACTAGCAAACAGAATCCAACAGCACATTAAAAGGATCATACACCATGATCAAGTGGGGTTTATTCCAGGAATGCAAGGATTCTTCAATATACGCAAATCAATCAACGTGATACACCATATTAACAAATTGAAGGAGAAAAACCATATGATCATCTCAATAGATGCAGAGAAAGCTTTTGACAAAATTCAACACCCATTTATGATAAAAACCCTGCAGAAAGTAGGCATAGAGGGAACTTTCCTCAACATAATAAAGGCCATATATGACAAACCCACAGCCAACATCGTCCTCAATGGTGAAAACCTGAAAGCATTTCCTTTAAGATCAGGAGCAAGACAAGGTTGCCCACTCTCACCATTCTTATTCAACATAGTTTTGGAAGTTTTAGCCACAGCAATCAGAGAAGATAAGGAAATAAAAGGAATCCAAATCGGAAAAGAAGAAGTAAAGCTGTCACTTTTTGCAGATGACATGATACTATATAGAGAGAATCCTAAAGATGCTACCAGAAAACTACTAGAGCTAATCACTGAATTTGGTAAAGTTGCAGGATACAAAAGTAATGCATGATCTTGAGAACGAAAAAAGGAGCTGGAGGAATCAGGCTCCCTGACTTCAGACTATATTACAAAGCAACAGTAATCAAGACAGTATGGTACTGGCACAAAAACAGAAAGATAGATCAGTGGTACAGGATAGAAAGCCCAGAGATAAACCCACGCACATATGGACACCTTATCTTTGATAAAGGAGGCAGGAATGTACAGTGGAGAAAGGACAGCCTCTTCAATAAATGGTGCTGGGAAAACTGGACAGGTACATGTAAAAGTATGAGATTAGATCACTCCCTAACACCATACACAAAAATAAGCTCAAAATGGATTAAAGACCTAAATGTAAGGCCAGAAACTATCAAACTCTTAGAAGAAAACATAGGAAGAACACTCTATGACATAAATCACAGCAAGATCCTTTCTGACCCACCTCCTAGAGTAATGGAAATAAAAACAAAAATAAACAAATGGGACCTAATGAAACTTCAAAGCTTTTGCACAGCAAAGGAAACCATAACCAAGACCAAAAGACAACCCTCAGAATGGGAGAAAACATTTGCAAATGAAGCAACTGACAAAGGATTAATCTCCAAAATTTACAAGCAGCTCATGCAGCTCAATAACAAAAAAACAAACAACCCCATCCAAAAATGGGCAGAAGACCTAAATAGACATTTCTCCAAAGAAGATATACAGAATGCCAACAAACACATGAAAGAATGCTCAACATCATTAATCATTAGAGAAATGCAAATCAAAACTACAATGAGATATCATCTCACACCAGTCAGAATGGCCATCATCAAAAAATCTAGAAACAATAAATGCTGGAGAGGGTGTGGAGAAAAGGGGACACTCTTGCACTGCTGGTGGGAATGTGAATTGGTTCAGCCACTGTGGAGAACAGTATGGAGGTTCCTTAAAAAACTACAAATAGAATTACCATATGACCCAGCAATCCCACTACTGGGCATATACCCTGAGAAAACCAAAATTCAAAAAGAGTCATGTACCAAAATGTTCATTGCAGCTCTATTTACAATAGCCAGGACATGGAAACAACCTAAGCGCCCATCATCGGATGAATGGATAAAGAAGATGTGGCACATATACACAATGGAATATTACTCAGCCTTAAAAAGAAATGAAATTGAGCTATTTGTAATGAGATGGATAGACCTAGAGTCTGTCATACAGAGTGAAGTAAGTCAGAAAGAAAAAGACAAATACCGTATGCTAACACATATATATGGAATTTAAGGGAAAAAAATGTCATGAAGAACCTAGGGGTAAGATAGGAATAAAGACGCAGACCTACTGGAGAACGGACTTGAGGGTATGGGGAGGGGGAGGGGTGAGTTTTGATAGGGCGAGAGAGAGTCATGGACATATACACACTAACAAACGTAGTAAGGTAGATAGCTGGGGGGAAGCAGCCGCAAGGCACAGGGATATTAGCTCGGTGCTTTGTGACAGCCTGGAAGGGTGGGATGGGGAGAGTGGGAGGGAGGGAGATGCAAGAGGGAAGACATATGGGAACATATGTATATGTATAGCTGATTCACTTTGTTATAAAGCAGAAACTAACACACCATTGTAAAGCAATTATACCCCAATAAAGATGTTTAAAAAAAAAAAAAAGATACTCTTGTGGATTACAGGTCAGTTATATCTCAATAAAGCTGAAAAAAAAGAAAAAAAAAAAAAGTAATGCATGGAGAACCCTTGCATTCCTATACACTAATGATGAAAAATCTGAAAGTGAAATCAAGAAAGCACTCCCATTTACTACTGCAACAAAAAGAATAAAATACCTAGGAACAAACCTACCTAGGGCGACAAAAGACCTGTATGCAGAAAATTATAAGACACTGATGAAAGAAATTAAAGATGTTACAAATAGATGGAGAGACATACCATGTTCTTGGATTGGAAGAATCAACATTATGAAAATTACTCTACTACCCAAAGCAATCTACATATTCAGTGCAATCCCTATCAAACTACCAGTGGCATTTTTCACAGAAGTAGATCAAAAAATTTCACAATTTGTATGGAAACACAAAAGACCCCGAATAGCCAAAGCAATGCTGAGAACGAAAAACGGAGCTGGAGGAATCAGGCTCCCTGACCTCAGACTATACTACAAAGCTACAGTAATCAAGACAGTATGGCACTGGCACAAAAACAGAAAGATAGATCAAGGGAACAGGATAGAAAGCCCAGACATAAACCTACGCACATATGGTCACCTTACCTTTGATAAAGGAGGCAGGAATGTACAGTGGAGAAAGGACAGCCTCTTCAATAAGTTGTTTTTGGAAAACAGGACAGGTACATGTAAAAGTATGGGATTAGATCACTCCCTAACACCATACACTAAAAGAAGCTCAAAATGGATTAAAGACCTAAATGTAAAGCCAGAAACTATCAAACTCTTAGAGGAAAACATAGGCAGAACACTCTATGACATAAATCACAGCAAGATCATTTTTGACCCACCTCCTAGAGAAATGGAAATAAAAACAAAAATAAACAAATGGGACCTAATGAAACTTCAAAGCTTTTGCACAGCAAAGGAAACCATAATCAAGACCAAAAGACAACCCTCAGAATGCGAGAAAATATTTGTAAATGAAGCAGCTGACAAAGGATTAATCTCGAAAATTTATAAGCAGCTCATGCAGCTTAGTAACAAAGAAACAAACAACCCAATCCAAAAATGGGCAGAAGATCTAAATAGATATTTCTCCAAAGAAGATATACAGACTACCAACAAAGACACGAAAGAATGCTCAACATCACTTATCATTAGAGAAATGCAAATCAAAACTACAATGAGATATCCTCTCACACCAGTCAGAATGGCCATTATCAAAAACTGTACAAACAATAAATGCTGGAGAGGGTGTGGAGAAAAGGGAACCCTCTTGCACTGTTGCTGGGAATGTAAAGTGATACAGCCACTGTGGAGAACAGTATGGAGGTTCCTTAAAAATCTACAAATAGAACTACCATATGACCCAGCAATCCCACTACTGGGCATATACCCTGAGAAAACCATAATTCAAAGAGAGTCATGTACCAAAATGTTCATTGCAGCGCTATTTACAATAGCCTGGGGATGGAAACAACCTAAGTGTCCGTCATCGGATGAATGGATAAAGAAGATGTGTCACATATATACAATGGAATCTTACTCAGCCATAAAAAGAAATGAAACTGAGCTATTTGTAATGAGGTGGATACCCCTAGAGTCTCTCATACAGAGTGAAGTAAGTGAGAATGAGAGAGACAAATACCGTATGCTAACACAAATATATGGAATTTAAGGAAAAAAATGTCGTCAAGAACCTAGGGGTAACACAGTAAGAAAGACACAGACCTTCTGGAGAATGGACTTGAGGATGTGGGGAGGGGGAAGAGTAAGCTGTGACAAAGCGAGAGAGAGGCATGGACATATATACACTACCAAACATAAAATAGATAGCTAGTGGGAAGCAGCCGCATAGCACAGGGAGATCAGCTCGGTGCTTTGTGACCGCCTGGAGGGGTGGGATAGCTAGGGTGGGAGTGAGGGAGACGCAAGTGAGAAGAGATATGGAAATATATGTATGTATATAACTGATTCATTTTGTTGTAAAACAGAAACTAACACACCATTGTAAAGCAATTATACTCCAATAAAGATGTCACACACAAAAAAAAACTCTCCAGATAGTGGGCATAGAGGGAACATACCTCAACATAATAAAAACCATATATGACAAACCCACAGCAAACATCTTTCTCAATGGTGAGAAACTGAAATCATTTCCTCTAAGATCAGGAGCAAAACAAGGTTGCCCACTCTCACCATTATTATTTAACATAGTTCTGGAAGTTTTACCTACAGAAATCAGAAAAGGAAAAGAAATAGAAGGAATCCAAATTGGAAAAGAATAAAATTGCCAGTGTTTGCAGATGACATGATACTCTACATGGAGAATCCTAAAGATGCTACCAGAAAACTACTAGAGCTAATCAATGAATTTGATAAAATAGCAGGACACAAAATTAATGCACAGAAAACTCTTGCATTCCTATACACTAATGATGAAAATCTGAAAGACAAATTAAGGAAACACTCCCATTTACCATTGCAACAAAAAGAATAAAATACCTAGGAATAAACCTACCTAAGGAGGCAAAAGACCTGTATGCAGAAAATTATAAAACACTGATGAAAGAAATCAAAGATTATACAAACAGATTGAAAGATATACCACGTTCTTGGATTGGATCAATCAACATTATGAAAATAACTCTCCTACCCAAAGCAATCTACAGATTCAATGCAATCCCTATCAAACTACCAATGGCATTTTTCAGAGAACTAGAATAAAAAATTTTACAATTTGTATGGAACCACAAAGATCCCACATAGCCAAAGCCAATCTTGACAAAGAAACATGGAGCTGGAGGAATCAGGCTTCCTGACGTCATACTCTACTACAACGCTACAGTAATCATGACAGTATTGTACTGATACAAAAACAGAAATATAGATCAGTGGAACAGGATAGAAAGCCCAGCGGTAAACCCATAGTCATATGGTCAACTTATCTTTGACAAAGCAGGCAAGAATATATAATGGAGCAAAGACAGCCCCTTCAATAAATGGTACTGGGGAAACTGGACAGCTACATATAAGAGAATGAAATTAGAACACTCCCTAACACCATACACAAAAATAAACTCAAAATGGATTCAATAGCTAAATGTAAGGCCAGGCACTATAAAACTCTTAGTGTAAAACACAGGTAGAACACTCTATGACATAAATCACAGCAAGATCCTTTTTGAATCACCTCCTAGAGAAATGGATATAAAAACAGAAATAAACAAATGGGACCTAATTAAACTTAAAACCTTTTGCACAGCAAAGGAAACCAAAACAAGATGAAAAGGCAACCCTCAGAATGGGAGAAAATATTTTCAAACAAAGTAACTGACAAAAGATTAATCTCCAGAATTTACAAGCAGCTCATGCAGCTCAATATCGAAAAAACAAACAACTCAATCCAAAATGGGCAGAAGACCTACATAGACACTTCTCCCAAGAAGATATACAGATGGCCAGAAAACACATGAAAGGGTGCTCAGCATCACTAATCATTAGAGAAATGCAAATCAAAACTACAATGAGGTATCACCTCACACCAGTTAGAATGGGCATCATCAGAAAATTTACAAACAACAAATGCTGGAGTGGGTGTGGAGAACAGTATGGAGGATCCTTAAAAAACTAAAAATAGAATTACCATATGACCCAGCAATCCCACTACTGGGCATATACACAGAAAAAAACATAATTCAGAAAGACACATGCACCCCAATGTTCATTGCAGCACTATTTACAATAGCCAGGTCATGGAAGCAATCTAAATGCTCATCGACAGACGAATGGATAAAGAAGTTGTGGTATATATATATATATATATATATATATATATATATATATATATATACAATGGAATATTACTCAGACACAGAAAGGAACGAAATTGGGTCATTTGTAGAGACCTGGATGGATTTAGAGACTATCATACAGAGTGAAGTCAGAAAGAGAAAAACAAATATCATGTATTAACACATATATGTGGAATGTAGAAAAATGGTACAGATGAACTGGTTTGCAGGGCAGAAATTGAGACACAGATGCAGAGAACAAACGTATGGATACCAAGGGGTGAAAGTGGTGGAGGGTGGTGGTGTAATGAATTGGGAGATTGGGATTGACATATATACACTAATATGTATTAAATGGATAACTAATAAGAACCTGGTGTATAAAATAAACAAAACAACAAACAAATGGGACCTAATGAAACTTTCAACTTTTGTACAGCAAAGGAAGCCATAAACAAGACGAGAAGACAACTCTCAGAATGGGAGAAAATATTTTCAAATGAAGCAACTGACAAAGGATTATTCTCCAAAATTTACAAGCAGTTCTTGCAGCTCAATATCAGAGAACAAAAAACCCAATCCAAAAATGGGCAGAAGACCTAAATAGACATTTCTCCAAAGAAGATATACAGATTGCCAACAAACACATGAAAGATTGCTCAACATCACTAATCATTAGAAAAATGCAAATCAAAACTACAATGAGGTATCACTTCACACCAGTCAGAATGGCCATCATCAAAAAATCTACCAGGGGCTTCCCTGGTGGTGTAGTGGTTGAGAGTCTGCCTGCCAATGCAGGGGACGCGGGTTCGTGCCCCGGTCTGGGAAGATCCCACATGCCGTGGAGCGGCTGGGTCCGTGAGCCATGGCCGCTGAGCCTGCGCGTTCGGAGCCTGTGCTCCACAACAGTGAGAGCCCCGCCCACCCCAAAAAAAAAAAAAAAAAAAAAAAAAAAAAAAAAAAAAATCTACCAATGATAAATGCTGGAGAGGGTGTGGAGAAAACGGAACACTCTTGCACTGTCAGTGGGAATGTAAATTGATACAGCCACTATGGAGAACTGTATGGAGGTTCCTTAAAAAACTAAAAATAGAATGACCATACGACCCAGCAATCCCACTACTGGGCATATACCCTGAGAAAACCATAATTCAAAAAGAGTCATGTACCATAATGTTCATTGAAGCTCTATTTACAGTAGCCAGGACATGGAAGCAACCTAAGTGTCCATCGACAGATGAATGAATAAAGAAGATGTGGCACATATATACAATGGAATATTACTCAGCCATACAAAGAAATGCAATTGAGTTATTTGTAGTGAGGTGGATGGACCTAGATACTGTCACACAGAATGAAGTAAGTCAGAAAGAGAAAAACAAATACCGGATGCTAACACATATATATGGAATGTAAAAAAAAAAAGAAAAAGGTTCTGAAGCACCTAGGGGCAGGACAGGAATAATGACACAGACCTACTAGAGAATGGACTTGAGGATATGGGGAGGGGGAAGGGTAAGCTGGGGCGAAGTAAGAGAGTGGCATGGACGTATATACACTACCAAATATAAAATAGATAACTAGTGGGAAACAGCCGCATAGAACAAGGAGATAAGCTCGGTGCCTTGTGACCACCTAGAGGGGTGGGATAGCGAAGGTTGGAGGGCGACGCAAGAGGGAGGGGATGTGAGCTGTATGTATACTTACAGCTGATTCACTTTGTTATACAGCAGAAACTAACACACCATTGTAAAGCAATCATACTCCAATAAAGATGTAAAAAATAAATAAATAAAACAACATATATGTATTATCCTACAGTTTGTTGGTCCAAAGTCTGATGTGGGTTTCACTGAGCTAAAATCAAGGTGTCAACCAGCTGCCTTCCTTTTTGGAGGTTCTTGGCTAGAATACTTTTCCTTGCCTTTTGAAGCTTCTAGAATCCACCCACACTCCTTGCCTCATGACCCTCTTCCTCCACCTTCAAAGCCAGCAGCATTGCATCTCTGAATCTCTTGTTCTTAATCACATCTGCCTGTTACTCTCCCTTTACCTCCTTCTTCCACTTTAAGGACTCTTGTGATTACATTGGGCCCACCAGGTAATCTAGGAGACTCTCTCCATCCAGAGGTCAGCTGATTAGCAACTTTAATTCCTTAATAATTCCTGCAACCTTAATTCTTTGTCATGTAACAACATATTCAAAGCTTCTGATATTAGAGCACAAACATCTTTGGGGTTTGGAGGAACTATTCTACTTACCAAGAGCTTCAAGGGTTAGAACTTGGGAGCTCACAAGGATGGTAGTGCCACTGATGATGATGGAGAAAACAAGAGAAATCCATTTTGATGGGAAGACAACAAAGTTGTGCAAATTAAGTGGAATGTCCTAATGGTAACAACACCTAGAGCTGTTGGTCTTGAGGATCTGGATCCCAGAAAGCATACCATGATTAGGGACATGAGTTTAGGGAGCCTTACACCTGGAGGTAAAGTCTGAAAGCCCTTAAGCCAATGATCCCTTAGTCATTTTAGAAAGAGAATAACACAAGGATGAGGCGGTGAAAAAGGAAGTGCCCTCATCATCTCTTATCTAGGCTTAACACTGGGCAAACACTCATTTTTTGGAGAACTGAAAGGACCAAGGGAAGTCCTAGAGGGTCCTGAAGATGGTGCAACAAAATTCCAAAAGGGACCATTTAGCTGGTCCCTCCAACCACATCTGTAGCCCAGATGTTCCGTGTAACCAGAGCACATGCCCACACCAAAAAGCCAACATTATATGCTCCATGAGGTCCGTGGCCAATGTAAAAGTGTGGAAGAACCTGTCCACATGGCAAACCAAATTTGTTATTTGTGTCACATCAAAGCCAGAGCCTCAATGAATTACTGCCCTCTGAGGTCATTTAATTATGATTAAGTGAACTATGAACCAGTGTAAATGGCATTTTATACTCTAGTGAATTAAGGTATGAGATATAGCAGAAGTGAATAAGATTTATGACTCAAATTCATGCAACCTTACAGTAATTTCATGACACTTTTACTATGAGGCAAGCGATGCCAGCTCTTGAAATAATTAAAAGTACATACCAACTCCAAGGCTGGGTTTCAGGCATTTATGGGAAGCCAGGAGACAGAATGAGGAGCAGGCTTCATTGTGACTAATTTACTCTGGATAGCAGCAGCTCTTTTTTTACCTGCAGCAAAAGTCTTAATTAGAGTGGGAAGACTGCCCCTGAGCAGGCCATGGAGGCTCTGGGAGGTCAGATGACACCACACATCTCCAGGAACCAGGTTCCTCCCCACATGAATCAGTCCCTCCCCAAATGAGAAATGCTTCATAGACAAGTAGCTTTTCAAATCCCTAGGTTCATACACCACTGCCCTCTGCAGATCCCTTTGTTCCCTTGAGATTACCTTAGTCTGGGTTACCATCCACAGAAGCAAGGAATCAGTGTCCATAGATCCCAAGGGAACTGGTAGAGCAGGACAAAAGTCAGCCAGAATATGCCCCATTTACCTTGGATACTTTTTTCCCATTGCCAGCTCTCTCTTGTCTTCTGGCACTTCTGCTTCTTCAGGTTTATGCACCAATTGGCATCTTCCTGACTTCTGACTTTGTACTCCATCTCAGGGATTCTGATCTCACCTCTCCCATTCAATGAAGGGGGTCCCATGGACAGAACCCAGTGCCAACCATAAGGGAAGACCTCCGTTATCTTCAGTTTCTTATATTTCTAATTTAAGAAACCTCAGGTGTGAGAAAGAATGTTTGCCATCATAATCAGTTAAATTCAAATATGGAACAAAATATTTTCCTTGCAGCTCCTGATACTCATGACAGTACCTGATTATATCAAGCATAAAGAAAACAGGGGGATGAGAAGAGTGTTGTTAACCTCTAATCATGGAATAAAACCATATATTTTTATTTATCAGGCCAGATAAGTTGAAGACTTTAGCTATTGCAATATTCTCCTAAAATATCTCCCCATCTTCAATCTTGTCCCCACTCTAATACAGTCTCTTGTAAAGTGAATAATTTTTCTAAACAACAAATCAATTCAAGTTACTTTCTCCCTAAAACCTTTCAGTGGATCCCCATTGCCTATTAAACAAAGTCTGTACTCCTTATCATGGTCAACAGCAGAGCTGCTCAACCAGTGTGCCCTAAATGGATTGCAAGTGTACCTAGATATTGATCAACTCAGCCCAGCATAGAGGCCTGGAGTGGCTGAGCCCTAGAGGCCTTGGCCTTAGGAAAGGTCTTTTGACTTATGAAAAAGACTTGAGAGAAGCCTTTCAAAAATGTGGTGTCTGAATCCCTCTCTAATCTTCTATTTAGCTCCTAAATACACACACACACACACACACACACACACACACACACACACACACATTCACATTCATATTATTTTTCTTGATATATAAATGTATAGAAGCTCGCCATATAGGCTATATAGGACATTATAGTGCATCAGAATCACCAAGGAAACAAATTGAAATGCAGATTTACAGATCCCACCACAGAGATATAGTAAGTCTGGGACTCTTCATTTTCTTAAGAAACAGCCCATGTAACTCTGGTGCAAATGGTTGGTGTATCATACTTGGAGAATTACAACCTACTCTAGCTATACTGAATCATACCATAATTCTTCAAATGCATATGTTCTCTCCCTTGTTTTTGCCCATGCTATTCCCTGTGCCTGGGATGCCTGTCCTCCATCTGATCACCTAGATAACACTTATTTGTCCTCCAGGCCTATGCTTCGACTTCATTTCCTCTGGAAAGCTTTCCCAGATTCACAAGGTATGTTGGGTGTCTCTCCTATATTCTCTCTGAGGCCCCATACTTCTCTTGTAGCATTTAAATGATTACCTGCTATAGAGGTAAAGGTCACGTCAATCCTGTTTATCATTTTATCCCTAACACACTCTAGGCATTTTGTAAACATTCGAATTAATGCCTTATCTTGAACACAGGTCCTAAAGGAAATTTAACTTCAATTGACCATTTCAGATCTAGGTGTGATAACCTCTGTCAGCCTCAAAATGGAGTGAGCCACTGCTCTAGTTCTACACTCAGAGAGCCAGGAACCTAGTTCTTCCCCATCTCCTAGTTTGTATGAGCAGTCCTTATGCTCTGAAGCAAAACTGCTCCTGCTTCCAAAAATTTTATCTTCTATGGATTATCACTTATAAGGCCCACATTTACAACCAGAAGATATTCCTTGTCATCCTTGACAGTTTCTCATTGACCAGCATCTTGACAATGGCTTTAATTTCCCAGTATCTCTCAGAAATTTTTCCTTCTGGCTTCCTTTCTGAATGGTTTTCTCTTATCCCAATTAGGGACAAGATTTCACTTTCATCTAAACCAAAGGGTTGTAAAGCATTGCTCAGGCCCTGTCACCATATCTGCTAACAGGGTTGCTAGTTTTAGGGCAACTTGATACAGGGAAAATAGGCCCAAGACATTTTCACTTTTAACATTGAAAGTCCCCCATCTCTCACTTTCCCCACCCTCAGCCTCGGGCAACCACCATTCTACTCTATGGTTCTGTGAGTTTGATTTTTTTAGATCCCACATATAAGCAATAGCATACAGTATTGCTCTTTCCATGTCTGGTTTATTTCACTCAACATAATGCCCTCCAGGTCGATCCATTTGTCATGAATAAAAGAATTTCTTTCTTTTTCATAGCTGAATAATATTCCATTTTACAGTTATACCACATTTTCTTTACCCATTCATGCATTCATGGACACTTAGATTTTTGGTCAAAGAGTAAAAACTATCAGTTATCAGATGAGTAAGTTCTGAAGATCTAACATGGAGCATGGTGATTATACAAGCATACTTTGTTTTATTGTCCTTTGCTTTACTATGCTTCACAGACACTGTGTTTTTTACAAATTGAAGGTTTGTGGCAATTCTGCATCAGAACAAGCCTATTGGCACCATTTCTCCAAAAGCATTTGCTCATTTCATGTCTCTATGTCACATTTTGATAATTCTGTCAATATTTCAAATTTTTTCATTATTATATTGATTATGGTGATCCAATCAGTGATCTTTGATGTTACTATTGTAGCTGTTTTGGGTCACCAACAACAGTGCCTATATAAGATGGTGAAGTTATTCAATAAATGTTGTATGTGTCCTGAATGCTCCACCAACCAGAGGTTCCTTCGCCTATCTATCTCACCTGGGGTCTCCCTATTCCCTGAGGGGTAACAATATTGAAATTAGGCCAATTAGTAACCTTACAATGGCCTATAAGTGCTCAAGTGAAAGGGAGAGTCACGCTTTTCTCACTTCAAATCAAAAGCTAGAAATGCTTAAGCACATTCACAGTAATTTCAAAATATTACTGCTATTGGTCACCCAAGAGCTCTGATGGAGAGTACAATGAGATAATATTGTTTTTAAGCCTGCTAACACAACATCCATACTGCAGCTCATGGATCAAGGAGTCACTTCAACTCTCAAGCATTATCATTTAAGAATTATATTTGGTGAAATAGAAACAAAGGAAACAATAGCAAAGATCAATAAAACTAAAAGCTGGTTCTTTGAGAAGATAAACAAAATTGATAAACCATTAGCCAGACTCATCAAGGAAAAAAGGGAGAAGACTCAAATCAAAAGAATTAAAAATGGAAAAGAAGTAACAACTGACACTGCAGAAATAAAATGGATCATGAGAAATTACTACAAACAACTCTATGCCAATAAAATGGACAACCTGGAAGAAATGGACAAATTCTTAGAAAGGCACAACCTGTCGAGACTAAACCAGGAAGAAACAGAAAATATTAACACACCAATCACAAGCACTGAAATTGAAACTGTGATTAAAAATATTCCAACAAACAAAAGCCCAGGACCAGATGGCTTCACAGGCATATTCTATCAAACATTTAGAAAAGAGCTAACACCTATCCTTCTCAAACTCTTCCAAAATATAGCAGAGGGAGGAACACTCCCAAATTCATTCTACAAGGCCACCATCACCTTGATACCAAAACCAGACAAGGATGTCACAAAGAAAGAAAACTACAGGTCAATATCAGTGATGAACATAGATGCAAAAATCCTCAACAAAATACTAGCAAACAGAATCCAACAGCACATTAAAAGGATCATACACCATGATCAAGTGGGGTTTATTCCAGGAATGCAAGGATTCTTCAATATACGCAAATCAATCAATGTGCTAAACCATATTAACAAATTGAAGGAGAAAAACCATATGATCATCTCAATAGATGCAGAGAAAGCTTATAACAAAATTCAACACCCATTTATGATAAAAACCCTGCAGAAAGTAGGCCTAGAGGGAACTTTCCTTAACATAATAAAGGCCATATATGACAAACCCACAGCCAACATCATCCTCAATGGTGTAAAACTGAAAGCATTTCCACTAAGATCAGGAAGAAGACAAGGTTGCCCACTCTCAACACTCTTACTCAATATAGTTTTGGAAGTTTTAGCCACAGCAACAAAAGAAGAAAAGGAAATAAAAGGAATCCAAATCGGAAAAGAAGAAGTAAAGATGTCACTGTTTGCAGATGACATGATGCTATACATAGAGAATCCTAAAGATGCTACCAGAAAACTACTAGAGCTAAACAATGAATTGGGTAAAGTTGCAGGAGACAAAATTAATGCAGAGAAATCTCTGGCATTCCTCTACGCTAATGATGAAAAATCTGAAAGTGAAATCAAGAAAACACTCCCATTCACCATTGCAACGAAAAGTATAAAATATCTAGGAATAAACCTACCTAAGGAGACAAAAGACCTGTATGCATAAAATTATAAGACACTGATGAAAGAAATTAAAGATGATACAAATGGATGGAGATATACCGTGTTCTTGGATTGGAAGAATCAACATTGTGAAAATGACTCTACTACCCAAAGCAATCTACAGATTCAGTGCAATCCCTATCAAACTACCAGTGGCATTTTTCACAGAAGTAGATCAAAAAATTTCACAATGTGTATGGAAACACAAAAGACCCTGAATAGCCAAAGGAATCTTGAGAATGAAAAACGGAGCTGGAGGAATCAGGCTCCCTGACTTCAGACTATACTACAAAGCTACAGTAACCAAGATAGTATGGTACTGGCACAAAAACAGAAAGATAGATCAATGGAACAGGATAGAAAGCCCAGAGATAAACCCACGCATATATGGTCACCTTATCTTTGATAAAGGAGGCAGGAATGTACAGTGGAGAAATGACAGCCTCTCAATAAGTGGTTCTCGGAAAACTGGACAGGTACATGTAAAAGTGTGAGATTAGATCACTCCCTAACACCATAGTGTTAATCCACCAAAGTGGATTAAAGACCTAAACGTAAGGCCAGAAACTATCAAATTCTTAGAGGAAAACATAAGCAGAACACTCTATAACATAAAACACAGCAAGATCCTTTTTGACCCACCTCCTAGAGAAATGGAAACAAAAATAAACAAATGGGAACGAATGAAACTTCAAAGCTTTTGCACATGGGCTTCCCTGGTGGCGCAGTGGTTGGGAGTCCGCCTGCCGATGCAGGGGACGTGGGTTCACGCCCCGGTCTGGGAGGATCCCACATGCCGCGGAGCGGCTGGGCCCGTGAGCCTATGGCCGCTGAGCCTGTGCGTCCGGAGCCTGTGCTCCGCAGCGGGAGAGGCCACAACAGTGAGAGGCCCGCGTACCGCAAAAAAAAAAAAAAAAGCTTTTGCACAGCAAAGGAAACCATAAACAAGACAAAAAGACAACCCTCGGAATGGGAGAAAATATTCGCAAATGAAGCAACTGACAAAGGATTAATCTCCAAGATTTACAAGCAGCTCATGCAGCTCAAAAAGAAAAAAACAAACAACCCAATTCAAAAATGGGCAGAAGACCTAAATAGACATTTCTCCAAAGAAGATATACAGACTGCCAACAAACACATGAAAGAATGCTCAACATCATTAATCATTAGGGAAATGAAAATCAAAACAACAATGAGATATCATCTCATACCAGTCAGAATGGCCATCATCAAAAAATCTAGAAACAATAAATGCTGGAGAGGGTGTGGAGAAAAGGGAACACTCTTGCACTGCTGGTGGGAATGTGAATTGGTACAGCCACTATGGAAAACAGTATGGAGGTTCCTTAAAAAACTACAAATAGAACTACCATATGACCCAGCAATCCCACTATTGGGCATACACCCTGAGAAAACCATAATTCAAAAAGAGTCATGTACCAAAATGTTCATTGCAACTCTATTTACAGTAGCCCAGAAATGGAAACAACCTAAGTGCCCATCATCAGACGAATGGATAAAGATGTGACACATATATACAATGGAATATTACTCAGCCATAAAGAAAAACGAAATTGAGCTATTTGTAACGAGGTGGTTAGACCTATAGTCTGTCATACAGAGTGAAGTAAGTCAGAAAGAGAAAGACAAATACCATATGCTAACACATGTATATGGAATTTAAGAAAAAATACTCATGAAGAACCTAGGTGTAAGACAGGAATAAAGACACAGACCTAATGGAGAATGGACTTGAGGATATGTGGAGGGAGAAGGGTGAGCTGTGATAAAATGAGAGAGAGGCATGGGCATATATACACTACCAAACGTAAGGTAGATAGCTAGTGGGAGGCAGCCACATAGCAGAGGGATATCAGCTCGGTGCTTTGTAACCACCTGGAGGGGTGGGATAGGGAGGGTGGGAGGGAGGGAGATGCAAGAGGGAAGAGATATGGGAACATGTGTATATGTATAACTGATTCAATTTGTTATAAAGCAGAAACTAACACACCATTGTAAAGCAATTATACTCCAATAAAGATGTTAAAAAAAAAAATCTTCCAACAAACAAAGCCCAGGACCGGATGGCTTCACAGGAGAATTCTATCAAACATTTAGAGAAGAGCTAACACATATCCTTCGCAAGCTCTTCCAATATATGCAGAGAAGAGAACAGACCCAAACTCATTTCAGGCCAACATCACCCTGATACCAACACCAGACAAAGACGTCACAAAGAAAGAAAACTACAGGCCAATACCACTGATGAACATAGATGCAAAAGTCCGCAACAAAACACTAGCAAACAAAATCCAACCGCACATTAAAAGGATCATACAGCATGATCAAGTGGGGTTTATTCCAGAAATGCAAGGATTCTTCAACATACACAAATCAATCAACGTGATACACCATATTAACAAGTTGAAGGAGAAAAAAACCTATGATCATCTCAATAGATGCAGAGAAAGCTTTCGACAAAATTCAACACCCATTTATGATAAAAACCCTGAAGAAAGTAGGCATAGGGCTTCCCTGGTGGTGCAGTGGTTGAGAGTCCGCCTGCTGATGCAGGGGACATGGGTTCGTGCCCTGGTCTGGGAAGATCCCACAACCGCGGAGCGGCTGGGCCCTTGAGCCATGGCCACTGAGCCAGTGCATCTGGAGCCTCTGCTCCGCAATGGGAGAGGCCACAACAGTGAAAGGCTCATGTACCGCAAAAAAAAAGAACAACAAAAAAAAAAGAAAGTAGGCATAGAGTGAACGTTCCTCAACAAAATAAAGGCCATATATGACCAACCCACAGCCAACATCATCCTCAATGGTGAAAACTGAAACCATTTCCACTAAGATCAGGAACAAGACAAGGTTGCCCACTCTCACCACTCTTACTCAACATAGTTTTGGAAGTTTTAGGCACAGCAATCAGAGAAGAAAAAGAAATAAAAGGAATCCAAATTGGAAATGAAGAAGTAAAGCTGTCACTGTTTGCAGATGACATGATACTCTACATAGGGAACCCTAAAGATGACACCAGAAAACTACTAGAGCTAATCAGTGAATGTGGTAAAGTAGCAGGATACAAAATTAATGCACAGAAATCTCTGGCATTCCTATACACTAATGATGAAAAATCTGAAAGTAAAATCAAGAAAACACTCCCGGGCTTCCCTGGTGGCACAGTGGTTGAGAATCCGCCTGTCAATGCAGGGAAGAAGAGTTCGTGCCCCAGTCCGGGAAGATCCCACATGCCACAGAGAAGCTGGGCCCGTGAGCCATGGCCGCTGAGCCTGCACATCCGGAGCCTGTGCTCTACAATGGGAGAGGCCACAGCAGTTAGAGGCCCATGTACTGCAAAAAAAAAAAAAGGAAGGAAGAAAACACTTCCATTTACCACTGCAACAAAAAGAATAAAATATCTAGGAATAAACCTACCTAAGGAGACAAAAGATCTGTATGCAGAAAATTATAAGACTCTGATGAAAGAAATTAAACATGATACAAATAGATGGAGAGATATACCATGTTATTGGATTGGAAGAGTAAACATTGTCAAAATGATTCTACTACCCAAAGCAATCTACAGATTCAATGCAATCCCTATCAAACTACCACTGGCATTTTTCACAGAACTAGAACAAACAAATTCACAATTTGTATGGAAACACAAAAGACTCCGAATAGCCAAAGCAATCTTGAGAACAAAAAACGAAGCTGGAGGAATCAGGCTCCCTGACTTCAGACTATACTACAAAGCTACAGTAATCAAGACAGTATGGTACTGGCACAAAAACAGAACTATAGAACAATGGAAAAAGATAGAAAACCCAGAGGTAAGGCCACGCACATATGGTCACCTTATCTTTGAAAAAGGAGGCAAGAATATACAGTGGAGAAAAGACAGCCTCTTCAATAAGTGATGCTGGGGAAACTAGACATGTACATGTAAAAGTATGAAATTAGAACAGTCCCTAAGACCATCACAAAAAGAAGCTCAAAGTGGATTAAAGACCTAAATGTAAGGCCAGAAACTATCAAACTCTTAGAGGAAAACGTAGGCAGAACACTCTATGACATAAATCACAGCAAGATCCTTTTTGACCCACCTCCTAGAGAAATGGAAAAAAACAAAAATAAACAAATGGGACCTAATGAAACTTCAAAGCTTTTGCACAGCAAAGGGAACCATAAACAAGAACAAAAGACAACCCTCAGAATGGGAGAAAATATTTGCAAATGAAGCAACTGACAAAGGATTAACTTCCAAAATTTACAAGCAGCTCATGCAGCTCAATAACAAAAAAACAAACAACCCAATCCAAAAATGGGCAGAAGACCTAAATAGACATTTCTCCAAAGAAGATATACAGATTGCCAACAAACACATGAAAGAATGCTCAACATCATTAATCATTAGAGAAATGCAAATCAAAACTACAATGAGATATCATCTCACACCAGTCAGAATGGCCATCATCAAAAAATCTAGAAACAATAAATGCTGGAGAGGATGTGGAGAAAAGGGAACACTCTTGCACTGCTGCTGGGAATGTGAATTGGTACAGCCACTATAGAGAACAGTATGACGTTCCTTAAAAAACTACGAATAGAACTACCATATGACCCAGCAATCCCAGTACTGGGCATATACCCTGAGAAACCATAATTCAAAAAGTGTCACATACCAAAATGTTCATTGCAGCTCTATTTACCATAGCCAGGCAACGGAAGCAACCTAAGTGTCCATCATCGGATGAATGGATACAGAAGACATGGCACATATATACAATGGAACATTACTCAGCCATAAAATGAAACGAAATTGAGTTACTTGTAGTCAGGTGGATGGAACTAGAGTCTGTCATACAGAGTGAAGTAAGTCAGAAAGAAAAAAACAAATACCGTATGCTAACGCATATATATGGAATCTAAGAAAAAATTTTAAAAAATGGTCATGAAGAACATAGGGACAAATATGGGAATAAAGACGCAGACCTACTAGAGAATGGACTTGAAGATATGGGGAGGTGGAAGGATAAGTTGTGACAAAGTGAGAGAGTGGCATGGACATATGTACATTACCAAACGTAAAACAGATAGTGGGAAGCAGCCACATAGAACAGGGAGATCAGGTCGGTGCTTTGTGACCACCTAGAGGGGTGGGATAGGGAGGGTGGGAGGGAGGGAGATGCAAGAGGGAAGAGATATGGGAACATATGTATATTTATAACTGATTCACTTTGTTATAAAGCAGAAACTAACAAACCATTGTAAAGCAATTATACTCCAATAAAGATGTTAAAAAAAATCATATATTGAAAAAAAAAGAATTATATTTTGTAAGGCTATAGATGCCATACATAGTCATTCTTCTCATGAATCTGGGCAAAGTCAATTGAAAACTTCCTGGACAGGAACAGCATTACATGCAACAGAGAAATTATTCATGAAAGGAAAAGCCAACTGATGTAGCAAACTTCATTGTTGTCTTATTTTATGAAATTGCCACAGCCACCCCAGTCATCAGCCAGCACCAGCCTGATCAGTCAGCAGCCATCAACATGGTGGCAATACCCCTCACCAGCAAAAAGATTACAGTTCACCTCAGCAAGATGATAGTTAGCATTCCTTAGTAATAAAGCATTTTTTTGGCTGTGCCACACAGCTTACAGGATCGTAGTTTCCCAACCAGGGATCAAACCTGGGCCCCTGCAGTGAAAGCACCGAGTCCTAATCACTGGACAGTCAGGGAATTACCTAAAGTTCTTTTTTTTTTTTTTTTTTTTTTGTGGTACGCGGGCCTCTCACTGTTGTGGCCTCTCCCGTTGCGGAGCACAGGCTCCGGACGTGCAGGCTCAACGTCCATGGCTCACGGGCACAGACGCTCCGCAGCATATGGGATCCTCCCAGTCCGGGGCATGAATGCACGTCCCTGCATTGGCAGGTGGACTCTCAACAACTGCGCCACCAGGGAAGCCCAGCCTAAAGTATTTTTAATTAATGTATGAACATTATTTTTTAGGCATAGTGCAATTGCACACATAATAGACTACAGCATAGTGTAGACATATTTTTATATGCACTAGAATGCCAAAAAATTCATGTGACTCACTTTATTGGAATTGAACACATAATATTTCTGAGGTGTGCTGGTAATCAGTTAAGGTGTACACAGTATAAATGATGTAAAATGTGACATCAAAATCATAAAACAGGAGGAGGAGCTTCAAGCTGGAGGAAGAGTAAGACGCAGAGATCACCTTCCTCCCCACAGATACACCAGAAATACATCCACACGTGGAACAGCTCCTACAGAACACCTACTGAACGCTGGCAGAAGACCTCAGACCTCCCAAAATTCAAGAAACTCCCCACGTAACTGGGTAGCGCAAAAGAAAAAAGAATAAACGGAGACAAAAGAATAGGGACAGGATCAGCAACCACTGGGAGGGAGTTGTGAAGGAGGAAAGTTTTCCAAACACTAGAAAGCCCCTTCATGGGCGGAGACTGCGGGTGGCGGAGGGGGGAAGCTTCGGAGCCACGGAGGAGAGTGCAGCAACGGGTGCGAAGGGCAAAGCGGAGAGATTCCCGCACAGAGGATCAGTGCCGACCAGCACTCACCAGCCTGAGAGGATTGTCTGCTCACCCTCTGGGGCGGGCGGGGGATGGGAGCTGAGGCTCCGGCTTTGGTCGGTTGCAGGGAGAGGACTGGGGTTGGCAGTGTAAACACAGCCTGAAGGGGTTAGTGCACCACGGCTAGCCGGGAGGGAGTCCAGGAAAAAGTCTGGACCTGCCGAAGAAGCAAGAGACTTTTTCTTCCCTCTTTGTTTCCTGGCACTAGAGGAGAGGGGATTAAGAGCGATGCTTAAAGGAGCTCCAGAGACAGGCACGAGCCGCGGCTATCAGCTTGGACCACAGAGATGGGTATGGGACGCTAAGGCTGCTGCTGCCGCCACCAAGAACCTCTGTGCAAGCACAGGTCACTGTCCACACCTGCCCTCCCGGGAGCCTGTGCAGCCCGCCACTGCCATGGTCCCGTGATCCAGGGACAATTTCCCTGGGAGAGCACACGGCATGCCTCAGGCTGTTGCAACGTCATGCCAGCCTCTGCCACCGCAGGCTCACCCCGGATCTGTACCCCTCCCTCTCCCCAGCCTCAGTGAGCCAGAGTCCCCGAACCAGCTGCTCCTTTAACCCTGTCCTCTCTGAGCAAAGAGCAGATTCCCTCAGGCAACCTATATGCAGAGGTGGTTCCAAATCCAAAGCTGAACCCCGGGAGCTGTGCAAACAAAGAAGAGAAAGGGAAATTTCTCCCAGCAGCCTCAGGAGCAGTGGATTAAATCTCCACAATCAACTTGATGTACCCTGCATCTGTGGAATACCTGAATAGACAACGAATCATCCCAAATTGAGGAGATGGACTTTGGAAGCAAAGATGTATTTTTTCGCCACTTTTTCTTTTTGTGAGTGTGTATGTGTATCTTTCTGTGTGTGACTTTGTCTGTATAGCTTTGATTTTACCACTTGTCCTAGAGTTCTGTCCGTAGGTTTTGTTTTGTTTTGTTTTTTACTTTTTAAAATTTTTTTCTTAATAATTAGTTTTTATTTTAATAACATTTTATTTTATTTTTCTTCTTTCTTTCTTTCTATTCTTGCTCACTTTTATTCTAAGCCATGTGGATGAAAGGCTCATGGTGTTCCAGCCAGGCAAGAGGGCTGTGCCTCTGAGGTGGGAAAGCTAACTTCAGGACACTGGTCCACAAGAGACTTCCCAGCTCCACGTAATATCAAACGGCAAACATCACCCAGAAATCTCCATCTCAACACCAACACCCAGCTTCACTCAACGACCAGCAAGCTACAATGCCGGACACCCTATGCCAAACAACTAACAAGACAGGAACACAACCCCATCCATTAGCAGAGAGACTACCTAAAATCATAATAAGGCCACAAACACCCCTAAAACACACCACCAGACGTGGACCTGCCCACCAGAAAGACAAGATCCAGCCTCATCCACCATAAAACAGGCACTAGTCCCCTGCACCAGGAAGCCTATACAACCCACTGAACCAACATTAGCCACTGGGGACAGACGCCAAAAATAACGGGAACTACAAACCTGCAGCCTGCGAAAAGGAGACCCCAAACACAGTACGTTAAGCAAAATGAGGAGACAAAAAACACACAGCAGATGAAGAAGCAAGGTAAAAACCCACCAGACCTAAGAAATGAAGAGGAAATAGGCAGTCTACCTGAAAAAGAATTCAGAATAATGAGAGTAAAGATGATCCAAAATCTTGGAAATAAAATAGAGAAAATACAAGAAAAGTTTAACAAGGACCCAGAAGAACTAAAAAGCAAACAAACAATGATGAACAACAAAATAAATAAAATTAAAAATTCTCTAGAAGGGATCAATAGTAGAATAACTGGGGCAGAAGAACGGATAACTGACCTGGAAGATAAAATAGTGGAAATAACTATTGCAGAGCAGAGTAAAGAAAAAGCAATGAAAAGAACTAAGGACAGTCTCAGAGATCTCTGGAACAACATTAAACGCATGAACATTCGAATTATAGGGGTTCCACAAGAAGAAGACAATAAGAAAGGGACTGAGAAAATATTTGAAGAGATTATAGTAGAAAAATACCTTAATATGGGAAAGGAAATAGTTATTCAAGTCCAGGAAACACAGAAAGTCCCATACAGCATAAATCCATGGAGATACACACAAAGAAACATATTTTTTTGTTTCTGTTTTTGGTTTTGTTTCTTGCGGTATGCTGGCCTCTCACTGTTTTGGCCTCTCTCGTTGCAGAGCACAGGCTCTGGACGCGCAGGCTTAGCGGCCATGGCTCACGGGCCCAGCTCCTCTGTGGCATGTGGGATCTTCCTGGACCGGGGCACAAACCCGTGTCCCCTGCATCGGCAGGTGGACTCCCAACCACTGTGCCACCAGGGAAGCACAAGAAACATATTAATCAAACTATCAAAATTAAATACAAAGAAAAATATTAAAATCAGCAAAGGAAAAACAACAAATAACACACAAGGGAATCCCCATAAGGTTAACAGCTGATCTTTCAGCAGAAACTCTGCAAGCCAGAAGGCAGTGGCAGGACATATTTTTAGTGAAGAAGGAGAAAAATCTACAACCAAGATTACTCTACAAGGCAAGGATCTCATTCAGATTTGATGTATAAATTAAAATCTTTACAGACAAGCAAAAGATAAGAGAATTAAGCACCAGCAAACCAGCATTACAACAAATGCTAAAGGAAATTCTCTAGGCAGGAAACAAAAGAGAAGGAAAAGACTTACAATAACAAACCCAAAACAATTAAGAATACAGGAATAGAAACATACATATCAATAATTACCTTAAATGTAAATGGATTAAATGCTCCAACCAAAACACACAGATTGGCTGAATGGAAACAAAAACAAGACCCGTATATATGCTGCCTACTGGAGACCAAATTCAGACCTAGGGAAGCATACAGACTGAAACTAAGGGAATGAGAAATGATATTCCATGCAAATGGAAATCAAAAGAAAGCTGGAATAGCAATTCTCATATGAGACAAAATAGACTTTAGAATAAAGACTATTACAAGAGACAAAGAAGGACACTACGTAATGATCAAGGGATAGATCCAAGAAGAAGATATAACAATTGTAAGTATTTATGGACCCAACATAGGAGCACCACAATACATAAGGCAAATACTAATAGCCCTAAAAGGGGAAATTGACAGTAACACAATCATAGTAGGGGACATTAACCCCCCACTTTCACCAATGGACAGATCATCCAAAATGAAAACAAATAAGGAAACACAAGCTTTAAATGATTCATTAAACAACATGGACTTAATTGATATTTATAGGACATTCCATCCAAAAACAACAGAATACACATTCTTCTCAAGTGCTTATGGAACATTCTCCAGGGTAGATCATATATTGGGTCACAAAACAAGCCTTGGTAAATTTAAGAAAACTGAAATCATATCAGGTATCTTTTCCGACCACAATGCTATGAGATGAGATATCAATTACAGGAAAAAATCTATTAAAAATGCAAGCACATGGAGGCTAAACAAAACACAAATTAATTACAAAGAGATCACTGAAGAAATCAAAGAAGATAACAAAAACTACCTAGAAACAAATGACAGGGAAAAGACGACGATCCAAAACCTATGGGATGCAGCAAAAGCAGTTCTAAGAAGGAACATTATAGCAATACAATACTACCTTAAGAAACAAGAAACATCTCAAATGAACAACCTAAGCTTAAACCTAAAGCAATTAGTGAAAGAAGAACAAGAAAAACCCAAAGTTAGCAGAAGGAAAGAAATCATAAAGATAACATAAGAAAGAAATGAAACAGAAATGAAGGAAACGATAGCCAAGACAAATAAAACTAAAAGCTCTTTCTTAGAGAAGATAAAAAAATTGATAAACCATTAGCCACCTTATCAAAAAAAAAAGGAGGAGACTCAAATCAATAGAATTAGAAATGGAAAAGGAGGAGTAACAACTGACACTGCAGAAATACAAAGGATCATGAGAGATTACTACAAGCAACTCTATGCCAATAAAATGGACAAATTCTTAGAAAGGAACAACCTTACGAGACTGAACCAGGAAGAAATAGAAAATATGAACACACCAATCACAAGCACTGAAATTGAAACTGTGATTAAAAATATTCGAACAAACAAAAGCCCAGGACCAGATGGTTTCACAGGCGAATTCTATCAAACATTTAGAGAAGAGCTAACACCTATCCTTCTCAAACTCTTCCAAAATACAGCAGAGGGACGAACACTCCCAAACTCATTCTAAGAGGCCACCATCACCTGGATACCAAAACCAGACAAAGATGTCACAAGGAAAGAAATCTACAGGCCAATATCACTGATGAATATAGATGCAAAAACCCTCAACAAAATACTAGCAAAAAGAATCCAACAGCACATTAAAGGGATCATACACTTATGTTACTGTCTTGCTAGATGTTTGGCATAGGGTGTCCAGCACTGTAGCTTGCTGGTCGTTGAGTGAAGCTAGGTGTTGGTGTTGAGATGGAGATCTCTGGGAGATTTCTACCATTTGATATTATGTGGAGCTGCGAGGTCTCTTGTGGACCAGTGTCCTGAAGTTGGCTCTCCCACCTCAGAGGCACAGCACTGACTCCTGGCTGGAGCAGCTAGAGCCTTTCATCAACATGGCTCAGAATAAAATGGAGAAAAATAGAAAGACAAGAAAGAAAGAAAGAAAGAAAGAAAGAAAGAAAGAAAGAAAGAAAGAAAGAAAGAAAGAAAGAAAGAAAGAAAGAAAGAAAGGAAGGAAGGAAGGAAGGAAGGAAGGAAGGAAGGAAGGAAGAGGACAATATAAAATTTTAAAAGTAAGATAAAATAAAGTTATTAAAATAAAACAAAATTTTAAGTAATAAATAAAAAGCAGAGAGACACAGACCTACTAAAAAATGGACTTGAGGATATGGAGAGGGGGAAGGGTAAGCTGTACAAAGTGAGAGCGTGGCATGGACATATATACACTACCATACATAAAATTGATAGCTAGTGGGAAGAAGCCACATAGCACAGGGAGATCAGCTTGGTGGTTTGTGACCACCTAGAGGGATGGGAGGGAGGGAGACACAAGAGGGAAGAGATATGGGAACATATGTATATGTATAACTGATTCACTTTTTTATAAAGCAGAAACTAACACACCATTGTAAAGCAATTATAATCCAATAAAGATGTTAAGAAAAAAAGGATCATACACTATGATCAAGTGGGGTTTATCCCAGGAATGCAAGAGATCTTCAATATATGCAAATCAATCAATGTGACACACTGTATTAACAAATTGAAGGAGAAAAACCATATGATCATCTCAATAGATACAGAGAAAGCTTTCCACAAAATTCAACTCCATTTATGATAAAAATCCTGCAGGAAGTAGGCATAGAGGGAACTTTCTTCAACATAATAAAGGCCATATATGACAAAGCCACAGCCAACATCATCCTCAATGGTGAAAAACTGAAAGCATTTCCACTAAGATCAGGAAAAAGACAAGGTTGCCCACTCTCACCACTATTATTCAAAATAGTTTAGGAAGTTTTAGCCATCAGAGAACTAAAATGAATAAAAGGAATCCAAATCTGAAGAGAAGAAGTAAAGCTATACTGTGTGCAGATGACATGATAATCTACATAGAGAATCCTAAAGATGCTACCAGAAAACTACTAGAGCTAATCAATGAATTTGGTAAAGTAGCAGGATACAAAATTAATGCACAGAAATTTCTCACATTCCTATACACTAATGATGAAAAATCTGAAAGTGAAATTAAGAAAACCCTCCCATTTACCATGGCAACAAAAAGAATAAAAGATCTAGGAATAAACCTACCTAAGGAGCCAAAAGACCTGCATGCAGATAATTATAAGACAGTGATGAAATAAATTAAAGATGATACAAATAGATGTAGAGATATACCATTTTCTTGGAGAGGAAGAATCAATATTGTGAAAATGACTATATTATCCAAAGCAATCTAGAGATTAAATGCAATCCGTATCCAACTACCACTGGGTTTTTTCACAGAACTGGAACAAAAAAATTCACAATTTATATGGAAACGCAAAAGACCCCGAATAGACAACCAATCTTGAGAAAGAAAAACGGAGCTGCCACAACAAGAGAAAACACCACAATGAGAAATCCACGAACCACAACGAAGAGTAGTGCCTGTGTACTGCAGTGAAGAGTAGCACCTGATCGACACAACTAGAGAAAGCCCGCACTCAGCAACAAAGACCAAACACAGCCAAAATTGAATAAATAAAATAAATAAAAAGTGAATTTAAAAAAAAACCCTCAAAACAAATGCAAGTGGAAACACCATCTACTGAAACCTATGGGATGCTGCAAAGGCAATTCATTGAGTAAAAAATAAAATAATTAAAAATTTAAAAAAAGAAACATAGAGCTGGAGGAAACAGACTCCATGACTTCACACAATTCTACAAAGCTACAGTAATCAAGACAGTATGGTACAGGCACAAAAACAGAAAGATAGATCAATGGAACAGGATAGAAAGCCCAGAGATAGACCCACGCACAGATGGTCACCGTATCTTTGATAAAGGAGGCAGGAATGTACAGTGAAAAAAGGGCAGCCTCTTCAATAAGTGGTGCTGGGAAAACAGGACAGGTACATGTAAAATTAGGAGATTAGATCACTCCCTAACACCATACATGAAACTAAGCTCAAAATGGATTAAATACCTAAATGTAAGGCCAGAAGCTATCAAACTCTTAGAGGAAAACATAGGCAGAACACTCTATGACATAAATCACAGCAAGATCCTTTTTAACACACCTCATAGAGAAATGGAAATAAAAACAAAAATAAACAAATGGGACCTAATGAAACTTCAAAGCTTTTGCACAGCAAAGGAAAGCATAAACAAGACAAAAAAACAACCCTCAGAATGGGAGAAAATATTTGCAAATGAAGCAACTGACAAAGGATTAACTTCCAAAATTTACAAGCAGCTCATGCAGCTCAATAAGAAAAACACAACCCGATCCAAAAATGGGCAGAAGACCTATATAGACATTTTTCCAAAGAAGATATACAGACTGCCAACAAACACATGAAAGAATGCTCAACATCATTAATCATTAGAGAAATGCAAATCAAAACTACAATGAGATATCATCTCACACCAGTCAGAATGGCCATCGTCAAAATATCTAGAAACAATAAATGCTGGAGAGGGTGTGGAGAAAAGGGAACACTCCTGCACTGCTGGTGGAAATGTGAATTGGTACAGCCACTATGGAGAACAGTATGGAGGTTCCTTAAAAAACTACAAAGAGAACTACCATATGACCCAGCAATTCCACTACTAGGCACATACCCTGAGAAAACCAGAATTCAAAAAGAGTCATGTACCAAAATATTCATTGCAGCTCTATTTACAATAACCAGGAGATGGAGACAACCTAACTGCCCATCATCGGATGAATGAATAAAGAAGATATGGCACATATATACAATGGAATATTACTCAGCCATGAAAAGAATCGAAATTGAGCTATTTGTAATAAGGGGGATAGACCTAGAGTCTGTCATACAGAGTGAAGTAAGTCAGAAAGAGAAAGACAAATACCATATGCTAACACATATATATGGAATTTAAGGGAAAAAATGTCATGAAGAACCTAGGGGTAAGACAGGAATAAAGACACAGACCTACTGGAGAATGGATTTGAGGATATGGGGAGGGGGAAGGGTGAGCTGTGACAGAGCGAGAGAGAATCATGGACATATATACATTACCAAACGTAAGGTAGATAGCTAGTGGGAAGCAGCCGCATAGCACAGGGATATCAGCTTGGTGCTTTGTGACTGCCTGGAGGGGTGGGATAGGGAGTGTGGGAGGGAGGGAGATGCAAGAGGGAAGAGATATGGCAACATATGTATATGTATAACTCATTCACTTTGCTATCAAACAGAAACTAACACACCATTGTTAAGCAATTATACACCAATAAAGATGTTTAAAAAAAAAGAAAAATAAAACAACTGGGCTTCCCTGGTGGCGCAGTGGTTGAGAGTCTGCCTGCCGATGCAGAGGACACAGGTTCGTGCCCCGGTCCGGGAAGATCCCACATGCCACAAAGCGGCTGGGCCCGTGAGCCATGGCCATTGAGCCTGCATGTCTGGAGCCTGTGCTCCGCACTGGGAGAGCCCGCAACAGTGAGAGGCCCGCATACCACCAAAAAAAATAAAAAATAAAACAACTACTCTAGGTGGGATCAATAGCAGAATAACTGAGGCAGAAGAACGGATAAGTGACCTGGAAGATAAAATATTGGAAATAACTACTGCAGTGCAGAATAAAGAAAAAAGAATGAAAAGAACTGAGAACAGTCTCAGAGACCTGTGGGACAACATTAAATGCACCAACATGAATTATAGAGGTTCCAGAAGAAGAAGAGACAAAGAAAGGGACTGAGAAAATATTTGAAGAGATTATAGTTGAAAACTTCTTTCATATGGAAAAGGAAAGAGTTAAACAAGTCCAGGAAGCACAGAGAGTCCCATACAGGATAAATCCAACAAGAAGCACGCCAAGACACATATTAATCAAAGTGTCAAAAATTAAATACAAAGAAAACATATTAAAATCAGCAAGGGAAAAACAACAAATAACACACAAGGGAATCCGCATAAGGTTAACAGCTGAACTTTCAGCAGAAACTCTGCAAGCCAGAAGAGACTGGCAGGACATATTTAAAGTGATGAAAGGGAAAAGCCTACAACCAAGATTACTCTACCCAGCAATGATCTCATTCAGATTCGACAGAGAAATTAAAACCTTTACAGACAAGCAAAAGCTGAGAGAGTTCACCACCACCAAACCAGCTTTACAACAAATCCTAAAGGACCTTCTCCAGGCAAGAAACACAAGAAAAGGAAAAGACCTACAATAACAAACCCAAAACAATTAAGAAAATGGGAATAGGAACATAGATATCGATAATTACCTTAAATGTAAATGGATTAAATGCTCCCACTAAAAGAAACAGACTGGCTGAATGGATACAAAAACAAGACCCACAAATATGCTGTCTACAATAGACCCACTTCAGACCTAGAGACACATACAGACTGAAAGTGAGGGGATGGAAAAAGATATTCCATGCAAATGGAAATCACAAGAAAGCTGGAGTAGCAATTCTCATATCATATAAAATAGACTTTAAAATAAAGACTATTACAAGAGACAAAGAAGGACACTACATAATGATCAAGGAAACGATCCAAAACGAAGATATAACAATTGTAAATATTTATGCACCCAACATAGGAGCATCTCAATACATAAGGCAAATACTAACAGCCATAAAAGGGGAAATCGACAGTAACACATTCATAGTAAGGGACTTTAACACCCCACTTTCGCCAATGGACAGATCATCCAAAATGAAAATAAATAAGGAAACACAAGTTTTAAACGATACATTAAACAAGATAGTCTTAATTGATATTTATAGGACATTCGATCCAAAAACAACAGAATACACATTTTTCTCAAGTGCTCATGGAACATTCTTCAGGATAGATCATATCTTGGTTCACAAAGCAAGCCTTGGTAAATTTTTAAAAATTGAAATTATATCAAGTATCTTTTCCGACCACAACGTTATGAGACTAGATATCAATTAGAGGAGATCTATAAAAGATACAAACACATGGAGGCTAAACACTACACTACTTAATAACGAAGTGATCACTGAAGAAATCAAAGGGAAAATCAAAAAATATCTAGAAATAAATGACAAGGGAGGCACGACGACCCAAAACCTATGGGATGCAGCAAAAGCAGTTCTAAGAGGGAAGTTTATAGCAATACAATCCTACCTTAAGAAACAGGAAACATCTCGAATAAACAAACTAACCTTGCATCTAAAGCAATTAGAGATAGAAGAACAAAAATACCGCAAATTTAGCAGAAGGAAAGAAATCATAAAATCAGATCATGAATAAATGTAAAAGAAATGAAGGAAATGATAGCAAAGATCCATAAAACTAACAGCTGGTTCTTTGAGAAGATAAGCAAAATTGATAAACCACTAGCCAGACTCATCAAGAAAAAAAGCGAGAAGACTCAAATCAATAGAATTAGAAATGAAAAAGGAGAAGTAACAACTGACACTGAAGAAATACAAAAGATCATGAGAGATTACTACAAGCAACTCCATGCCAATAAAATGGACAACCTAGAAAAAACGGACAAATTCTTAGAAAAGCACAACCTGCCAAGACTGAATCAGGAAGAAATAGAACATATGAGCAGACCAGCCACAAGCACTGAAATTGAAACTGTAATTTAAGATCCTCCAACAAACAAAAGCCCAGGACCAGATGGCTTCACAGGCGAATTCTATCAAACATTTACAGAAGAGCTAACACCTATCCTTCACAAATTATTCCAAAACATGGCAGAGATAGGAACACTTCCAAACTCATTCTACAAGGCCACCATTACCCTGACACCAAAACCAAACAAGGATGTCACTTAGAAAGAAAACTACAGGCTAATATTACTGATGAACATAGATGCAAAAATCCTCAACAAAATACTAGCAAACAATCCAATAGCACATTAAAAGGATCATACACCATGATCAAGTGGGGTTTATTCCAGGAATGCAAGGATTCTTCAAAATACGCAAATCAATCAACATCATACACCATATTAACAAATTGAAGGAGATAAACCATATGATCATCTCAATAGATGCAGAGAAAGCTTATAACAAAATTCAACACCAATTTATGATAAAAACCCTGCAGAAAGTAGGCCTAGAGGAAACTTTCCTCAACATAATGAAGGCCATATATGACAAACCCACACACAGCATTGTCCTCAGTGGTGAAAAACTGAAAGCATTTCCACTTAGATCAGGAACAAGACAAGGTTGCCCACTCTCACTACTCTTATTCAACATAGTTTTGGAAGTTTTAGCCACAGCAATCAGAGAAGAAAAGGAAATAAAAAGAATCCAAATTGGAAAAGAAGAAGTAAAGCTGTCACTCTTTGCAGATGACATGATACTATACATAGAGAATCCTAAAGATGCTACCAGAAAACTACTAGAGCTAATCAATCAATCTGGTAAAGTAGCAGGATACAAAATTAATGCACAGAAATATCTTACATTCCTATACACTAATGATGAAAAATCTGAAAGTGAAATCAAGAAAACACTCCCATTTACCATTGCAACAAAAAGAATAAAATATCTAGGAATAAACCTACCTAAGGAGACAAAAGACCTGTATGCAGAAAATTATAAGACACTGTTGAAAGAAATTAAAGATGATACAAATAGATGGAGAGATATACCATGTTCTTGGATTGGAAGAAGCAACATCGTGAAAATGACTCTACTACCCAAAGCAATCTACAGATTCAATGCAATCCCTATCAAACTACCACTGGCATTTTTCACAGAATTAGAACAAAAAAATTCACTTTTTTTATGGAAACACAAAAGACCCCGAATAGCCAATGCAATCTTGAGAACGAAAAGTGGAGCTGGATGAATCAGTCTCCCCAACTTCGGACTGTACTACAAAGCTACTGTAATCAAGACACAAAAACAGAAAGATAGATCAAGGGAACAGGATAGAAAGCCCAGAGATAAACCTACGCATATATGGTCACCTTATCTTTGATAAAGGAGGCAGGAATGTACAGTGGAGAAATGACAGCCTCTTCAATAAGTGTTGCTGGGATAACTGGACAGGTACATGTAAAATTATGAGATTAGATCACTCCCTAACACCATACACCAAAATAAGCTCAAAATGGATAAAAGACCTAAATGTAAGGCCAGAAACTATCCAACTCTTAGAGGAAAACATAGGCAGAACACTCTATGACATAAATTACAGCAAGATCCTTTTTGACCCACCTCCTAGAGAAATGGAAATAAAAACAAAAATAAACAAATGGGACCTAAAAAAACTTCAAATCTTTTTCACAGCAAAGGAAACCATAAACAAGACGAAAATACAACCCTCAGAATGGGAGAAAATATTTGCAAATGAAGCAACTGACAAAGGATTAATCTCCAAAATTTACAAGCAGCTCATGCAGCTCAATAACAAAAAACCAAACAACCCAATCCAAAAATGTGCAGAAGATCTAAATAGACATTTCACCAAAGAAGATATACAGACTACCAACAAACACATGAAAGAATGCTCAACATCATTAATCATTAGAGAAATGCTGATCATAACTACAATGCAATATCATCTCATACCAAGCAGAATGGCCATCATCTAAAAATCTAGAAACAATAAATGCTGGAGAGGGTGTGGAGAAAAGGGAACACTCTTGTACTGCTGGTGGGAATGTGAATTGGTACAGCCACTATGGAGAACAGTATAGAGGTTCCTTAAATAACTACAGATAGAACTACCATATGACCCAGCAATCCAACTACTGGGCATATACCCTGAGAAAACCATAATTCAAAAAGAGTCATGTACCAAAATGTTCATTGCAGCTCTATTTACAATAGCTCAGAGATGGAAACAACCTAAGTGTCCATCATCAGATGAATGGATAAAGAAGATATGGCACATATATACAATGGAATATTACTCAGCCATGAAAAGAATCGAAATTGAGCTGTTTGTCATGAGGTGGATGGACCTAGAGTCTGTAATACAGAGTGAAGTAAGTCAGAAAGAGAAAGACAAATACCATATGCTAACACATATATATGGAATTTAAGGGAAAAAATGTCATGAAGAACCTAGGGGTAAGACAGGAATATAGACACAGACCTACTAGAGAATGGACTTGAGGATATGGGGAGGGGGAAAGGTAAGCTGTGACAAAGTGAGGGAGTGGCATGGACATATATCCACTACCAAACATAAAATAAATAGTTAGTGGGAAGCAGCCCCATAGCACAGCGATATCAGCTTGGTGCTTTGTGACCACCTAGAGGGGTGAGATAGGCAGTGTGGGAGGGAGGGAGATGCCAGAGGGAAGATATATGGATAAATATGTATGTGTATAACTGATCCACTTTGTTATAAAGCAGAAACTAACACACCATTGTAAAGCAATTATACTCCAATAAAGATATAAAAAAAAGAAAAAACAACAACCTAACTTTACACCACAAGGAACTAGAAAAAGAAAAACAAATTAAGACCAAAGTTAGTAGAAGGAGGGAAATAACAAAGATTAGAGCAGAAATAAATGAAATAAAGACTCAAGCAATTGTAGGAAAAAAAATCAATAAAACTAAGAGCTGCTTTTTTGAAAAGATAAACTTGACAAAACTTTAGCTAGACTCAGCAAGAAAAGTAGACAGGACACAAATAAATAAAATCAGAATTGAAAGAGGAGATATTACCACCGATACCACAAAAATACAAAGGATCATAAGAGACTACTTTAAACAATATATGCCCAAAATTTGGACAACCTAAAAGAAATGGATAAATTCCTAGAAACATGCAACCCCTCAAGACTGAATCTTGGTGAAACACAAAATCTGAACAAATTTATTTCTGGTAAGGAGATTGAATCAGTATTCAAAAACTTCCCCCCAAATACAAGTCCAGGATAAGAAAGCTTCACTGGTGAATTCCACCAACCAAAGAATTAGTAACATTTCTTCTCAAATTCTTCCAAACAATACAAGAGGGGTGAACTCTTCCAAACACATTTTACAAAGCCAGCATTACACTGATACCAAAACCAGACAAGGATGCTACCAAAAAAAGAAAGAAAGAAAAGAAAATTACAGGCTAATATCCATGATGAGCATAAATGGTAAAATCCTCAACAAAGTATTACCAGACTGAATTCAACAATACACTAAAATTTCATACACCATGATCAAGTGGAATTTATTCCAGGGATATAAGGATGGTTCAACAACTGCAAATGAATTAATGTGATACACCACATTAGCAAAATGAAGGCTAAAAATCATATGGTTATCTCAATAAATGCAAAGAAAGCATTTTACAAAATTCAACATCTGTTTATGATTAAAACTCTCAACAAAGTGTGTATAGAGGGACCAGACTTCAACATAATACATTTCATGTATGAGATGCCCACAGCTACCATCATACTCAACAGTTCCTCTAAGATCAGGAACTAGAGAAGGATATCCACTCTCTCCACTTTTTTTCAGCATATTATTGGCAGTCCTACCCAAAGCAATTAGACAAGAAAAAGAAATAAAAGGCATCTAAATTGGAAAGGAAGAAGTAAAACTGTCACTATTTGCAGATGACATGATATTATATATAGAAAACCCTAAAGACTCCATCAAAAAACTATTATAACTGTGACCACCTAGAGGGGTGGTATAGGGAGGGTGGGAGGGAGGGAGATGCAAGAGGGAAAAGATATGGGGATACATGTATATGTATTATTGATTCACTTTGTTAAAAAGCAGAAACTAACACACCATTGTAAAGCAATTATACTCCAATAAAGATGTTAAAAAAAAACTATTGTAACTAATAAATTCACTAAAGTTGCAGGATACAAATCAATATACATAAATCTGCTGTGTTTTTATACACTAATAACATGCTATCAGAAAATGAAATTAAGAAAACAATCCCATTTACAATTGCATCAAGAAGAATAAAACACCAAGGGATAAATTTAGCCAAGCAGGTGAAAGACCTGTACACTCTAAACTATGACACATTAATTAAAGGAATTGAAGACACAAATAAATGGAAAGATATTCCACGCTCATGGGTTGGAAGAATTAATATTGTTAAAATATCCATACTAACCAAAGCAATCTGCAAAGTTAATACAATCTCTATCAAAATTCCAATGGAGCTTTTTGCAGAAATAGAATAATCCTATAATATGTATGGAAGCTCAGCAGACCCTGAATAGTCAAAGCAGTCTTGAGAAAAACGAACAAAGCTGGAGGCATAACAATGCTTGGTTTCAAAGTATATTACAAAGCTATAGTAATTAAAAACTGTGTGGTATTGGCATAAAAATAGACACATAGATCAGTGGGACAGAATAGAGAGCCCAGAATAAAAACATATATATATGACCAATTAGTTTATGACAAAGGAGCCAAGAATATACATGGGAAAACACAGTCTCTTCAATAGTGTTGAGAGGTTTGGATAACCACATGCAAAAGAATGAAACTGAACATCTTATGCCATATGCCAAAATTAACTCAAAGTGGATTAAATACTGGAACATAAGACCTGAAACTATAAAACTTCTAGAAGAAAACCTTCTGACATAGTTCCTGGTGATTATTTTTTAAATCTCACATCAAAAGCAAAAATAAACAAGTGAGACTACAACAGACTAAAAGCCTTCTGCATAGCAAGAGAAACCATCAACAAAATGAAAAGGTAACCTACTGAATGACAGAAAATAATTGCAAATCATATATCTGATAAGGGGCTAATATCCAAAATACATTTTAAAACTCATACAACTCAATAGCAAAAAAAAATCTGATTAAAAAATGGGCAGAAGATTTGAATAGACATTTTTCCAAAGAAGGCATACAGATGGTCAACAAGTTCATGAAAAGATGCTCTACATCATTAATCATCAGGGAAATGCAAATCAAAGTACAATGAGATATCTCCTCACTCCTTTTAGAATGGCTAGTATCAAAAAGACAAGAAATAACAAGTGTTAGGGAGGATGTGGAGAAAAGGAAACCCTCCTGCCCTTGCTGGTGGGAATGTAAATTGGTGCAACCACTATGAAAAACAGTATGGAGGTTCCTCAAAATATTAAAAATAGAGCTACCATATGATCTAGCATTTTCACTTTGGGTATTTATTTGAAAAAAATGAAAATGTTAATTTGAAAAGATATCTGCACTCCCATGTTCATCACCACATTATTTACAATAGCCAAGACATGGAAACAACCGAAGTGTCCATCATTGGATGAATGGATAAAGAAATTGTGTATATGTATATACAACAGAATATTATTCAACCATACAAAAGAATGAAATCTTACCATTTGCTACAATATAAATGGACCTCGAGAGCATTATGCTAACTGAAATGTCAGACAGAGAAAGACACATAACACATGATCTCTCTTACATGTGGAATCATTAAAAAAAAAAAAGCTCATAGGTACAGAAAACAGATGGTGACTGCAAGAGGTGGATGGTGGGGGTAGGAGAAATGGGTGAACTTTTTAAAATTTAAATAAATTGAATTTAAAAATTTTAAAATATTCATGCCATTTTGGCAATCATTCATGAACAGGCATAGAGCAGTGAGAATTTTGAGTTGTCCAAGGCATGTGTTCCCAGCTGAGGTTGAACAGGGCAATACTCTGCCTTTTTTTTCAGCTCTCATTTTGTAAACAAGAGTCCTATTTGAAATCTATTTAGTGCCATGTTCTTCCCCTTTTATGTGCTTTTTGTTGGTGATTTTGCTATTTAAAATGGCCTTCATGCATAGTGATGAAGTGCTGTCTAGTGTTCCTAAGCACAAGATTGTGATGTCTTACAGAAAAAATATGTGTGTTTGATAAGCTTCATTCAGGCTTGAGTTACAGTGATGTTGGCCATGAGTTAAATGTTCATGACTCAACAACTTATATTAAATAAACTATCTTTAAACAGAGACACACATAAAACAAAGCTATGTGTTTATCAGTTGATAAAAGCATTGTGACCAGGGGCTCACAGGAACTTAAGTCTGTATTTTGCTGGGAGCAGTGGTTCAGGATTCACTAATTTAGTGTTGGCGGCAACTTTATAGAGTGTAACAACTGTGAATAATGAGAATCAACTGTACTTTGGTCTTTTCCTTCATAGTACTGATCACACGTTATAAGTATATATTTATTTGTGTGATTTTTAAATGTCAGTCTCCTCCAGCAGAATGTAAGCTTCAGGGGAACAGGGACTAGGATTTTTCTCATTTGATTAGATCCCCAGTACCTGATATCCCAGTGCTGGTGCTTGGTAAAAAATTGTTGAATGAAAAATTAAATGAGTGAATGAATGAACAAAGTGCCTGTGGCTGTGTGGCACAGAGGAATATCTGGGCAGGGAGCCAGGCAGGTCATTACAGAAAGAGGTTGCAGACTGTGGTAGGAGGGACCATCAGTCTGTTTCCCTTTTCCATTATAGTAACTCTTGTCCTATAGTGTTGACTATACTCAATGTATAATGTAAGGATTTTCCATTGAGAGTAAGACTTTTCAGGTGCCAAAGCAAAGTACCACCTTCCTCTAAGTAGTTTAACATCCTTTCATTGTGCTGATAGTGAAAACAGTCAAAAGCAGCTCCTGTAACTTGGTGGCTACAAATACCAGACAGATTTAGAAGGGGCATGGGGTTTTCTTCCTCCTTTCCATTGGAGGCCTTAAATTGGCTCTCAGATGTAGTCACAACTCCTTTTGGGGTTCATATCTGTTAACATTCCCCAGGCAGGCCTGGAACACATCTCCACATTATGTGTATTGAAATTGAATCACTCAGGCTTTTCTAGGTATCCTGACCTAACACAGCTAGACAAATATTTATTTATTTAGTAATCCCAGAAGGTAGAAGATAATCCAGCTATCAGAAAGCCATCTTAAGGAGCCAGCCAGTTGGGTCATTGTGGAAAGGAAGTCATAATAAGCACAGGGCCAAGTCAGGGAAGGCTTTATCTAACTTAGTAAAGGATTGTTTGAAAGCTGACCTTATATGTAAGCAGAAATGGTAAGTAACCTGCTCTGTGGTCACCTTTGGAGAATGATTTGAGGGTCATCAGGAAGGATCCTCCCACCCTTATTCCTTAGTAAGATCTTGTTTTACACCCAAACTATGTTCTTGGTTGTTCTGTTCCCCTAGACTAACCTTCCTTTTTTCTTTCAGCCTCATTAAATCTTAGTTATCATTCAAGGCCCTGCTCCTCCAAGAAGTTTCACTGGACGTTAGGTCTCAGTGCCCTCACTGTCAGACTGTCTGGGCATCCTAGGACTTCTTTGCATGTACTGACTGCCTTTATCAGTGATAAACAGTGATGCAACTAACACTGTATGGCTCTGTTGACATGTTTTCCTGAAGGATGTTATACACTATTGGAAGACAGGGAAAATGTCCAACATTTCCTCTGTATTCCCAACATTTCCTAGCACAATCTTCTGTACATTTTGGTCTTTAGTAAAGATTTGTTCAAAAATGGAGTCAAGCAATTGAACTTTGTAAAGCCTTCTGTGTCCACCTTACCTGGAAGGGACCTCTCCTTCCCCAGAGAACTATATTGCTTTGAGAGTTTACTATATTCCAGGGACAACTCTGGATAAAGAAAGTTTGGGTGGTAGGGTCTGATACAAATATGATCATGACCTGGGATTTACCTTCTCCACTGACCAAGCAAGAGTTGATTTTGGCATGTGGGACCAGCCCAAACACATTTGGAATGCAGGTAGAGATGGTCTTTAGTGTCCTTAAATCCCTGTTTGGTCCCTTCTCCCTCTGAGATTCAGCACCCTCTTGCTTATGATCCCGCTACCCCCACCCCTATCCATTCCATTTAGTTGTGTTTACACAGTCCAAATACATGCAGGTTGCTATCATTTCCCTCCTCACGCTTGCTCCAGTCCAGATTTAGTTTCTTTCACCGGTCTTCACCAATCATCCTGGCTGATTCTCCAGGATCATATTTCAAGATCTTCTCTAGGCCTCCCACTGCCAGTCTGCCCAGGTCAGGGTATTTTTCCTAATGACTAGAACCCTGGCTAGAGAACCAGATCTCCCTGTGCCCCAGTTGGACCTTGGGACAGTCCAGGCATCACCAGAATGACCTCTGCAACTCGCCACAAGTTAAGGCCAACCCCTGGCTCATTGGTTAGCAAGGCCAGACATCTCTCAGCCCTGGCGTTCTTCAGCTTCCTCCTACCTCAGAAACATGTCTTTCTTAGATTAATTTTTTCCCAGTTACATGATTTATTTTGTGAGTATCCAAGTAGAATCTCTTTTGGCTATTTCCTGTGCATATTCTGAAGCTTGTTCTCTCTGTATGCTGCCCATGTCTCTATTTCTGTTTCTCTGCTTTTTTTCTCCATGTCCCTTTCTGCTGTCTTCTCTCCTTTGTGAGGGTAAGTTACTCTCACTCATAGTAGTGTGAACTGTTCTAAAACTGATGGGAACTGTGGTTCTAAAGACCCCTTTCAAAAGTTCCAGACAAAAGGAGAATTGGTGCATCACTTTTAGGACTCTTTAGCAAAAGACCTCCACAGTATATCTGAGACCCCTTTGGCCAGGGGCTGGGCATTGCAGTGCCTGGGCTCTGGCCTTATTTTCTACCTTATTTCTACCTCATTTCTACCTTATTCTCTATTTTTAGCTAAAATAAGCATATTACCCCATCTTCGACCATTTTCTTACACTCTAGGCCAAGGTTTCATTGGCACTCTTGACGTTTTAGGCCAGATAATTCATTGGTGTGCATATGTGTATATAGGGGGGGCTGCCCTGTGCACTATAGGAAGTCTAGCAGCATCCTTTGCCTCTACTCATTAGGTGCCAATAGCACCCCCTACCCAGTTGCAGACTCTGACCCAGTTGTGACAATTTAAAATGTCTCCAGACATTACCAAATGTCCCCTGGGGCAACAGTCCCCAACCTTTTTGGCACCAGGGACCGGTTTTGTGGAAGACAATTTTTCCACGGACAGTGGGGGAAGGGGGGCATGGTTCAGGTGGTAATGCAAGTGATGGGGAGCGGCAGATGAAGCTTTGTTCACTCGCCCACTGCTCGCCTCCAACTGTGCGGCCCAGTTCCTAACAGGCCATGGACCGGTACCAGTCCGTGGCCTGGGGATTGGGGACCCCTGCCCTGGGGGGCAAAAAACATCCCAGATTGAGGACCACTTCCCTAGGTTCCCTTGCCTTGGTCCCTAGACCCTGCCTGATATTCCCTTGTACTTCAGCCCTTTCCCCAGTCTCACTGGGAAGTCACCATCACTTGGCTAATAAAGTCATCAGGGAAGTAGCAAAAGGAGCAATAGACTTAGGAGAACTTTCTTTCCATTGCTCAGTCCACCACTTATCTATGTGACCCTGAACAAGTTGCTGAATCCTCAGTTTCCTCATCTATAAAATGGAAACAATAATACTCCCACACCACAGTTTTGTGAGGATTAAATATCTTTCTAAAATCATTATTGCTAACCATTGCTTTTACCATTCATGGCTTCAAAAAGTAATATGACAGTGAATGGAGCCCAGGGTAGAGCTGACAGCCTTTGACAGTGCTGTAACTCACAGTGGTATAGAAGAAGAATGCCACATATCTGGAAGGAAGAAGAATAGAAGTATTGGTTTGCAAAGCTAGTTGAGCATCAGAATCATCTGGAAACATTTTTGAAAGGACAGAGTCTTGAACTGTACACTAGGTGTCCTGAATGCTGACATCTGGGTGTGGGACACAGGATCTGTACCAAACAAACTTCCCAGTGTATTCTCTTGACAAGCCATGTTTGGATACCACAGAGTTAGATGCTCTCTAATGTCCCTTCTAGCTCTGAAATTTGGTGATTGTACATTGCTATTTATCCTGGAAAATATTATACAAACTGGAATTGTACCTTCTGAGCATGATCTTAGGGAATTTTCATGGAATTTTTTTCAGAGACTGGAGTTGAAGAATGTCACCTTGTTCCAAGAGAATAAAGCAGCTTCTAGAGGCACGTTTGATCTTATAAGTAGGGAATAAGGAGGCAGCTCCATGAAGCTTCAATTGGCAGTTGTTTCCACTTCAGTAAAGAGCACAAATCTACAAACTGGCTGATGAATAAGCTTCAGTCAATGGTCCACAGACCAGAGTGCAGACTAGGCCAGAATAGAAGGTAAGATTTCCAGTGGCAAGAGTCCTGAAAATCTCTCTGACTGGCTGGAGAGGTGACTGCAACTTTGGTGCAGGAAGGTATGTAACCCCAAAGACAGGGTTCAGAAACCTCCAGGACAAAAACAGAAAGGGCCTTTCTGTTCAAGAAGACTAGGTAGGAGTCGGCGGGAAGATGGCGGAAGAGTAAGACGTGGAGATCGCCTTCCTCCTCACGGATACACCAGAAATACATCTACACGTGGAACAACTCCTACAGAACACCTACTGAAGGCTGGCAGAAGACCTCAGACCTCCCAAAAGGCAAGAAACTCCCCACGTACCTGGGTAGGGCAAAAGAAAAAAGAAAAAACAGAGACAAAAGAATAAGGACGGCACCTGCACCAGTGGGAGGGAGCTGTGAAGGAGGAAAAGTTTCCACACACTAGGAAGCCCCTCCGCGGGCGGAGACTGCGGGAGGCGGAGGGGGGAGCTTCGGGACCGCGGAGTGGTGCACAGCGACGGGTGTGGAGGGCAAAGCGGGGAGATTCCTGCACAGACGATCGGTGCCGACCGGCACTCACCAACCCGAGAGGCTTGTCTGCTCACCCGCCGGGGCGGGCGGGGCTGCGAGCTGAGGCTCGGGTTTCGGTTTTGGACGGAGCGCAGGGAGAGGACTGGGGTTGGCGGCTTGAGCATAGCCTGAAGGGGTTGGTGCGCCACGACTAGCCGGGAGGGAGTTCGGGGGAAAGCCTGCACCGGCCGAAGAGGCAAGAGACTTTTTCTTCCCTCTTTGTTTCCTGGTGCGCGAGGAGAGGGGTTTAAGAGCGCTGCTTAAAGGAACTCCAGAGACGGGCGCGAGCCGCGGCTAAAAGCGCGAACCTCAGAGACGGGCGCGAGCCGCGGCTGAGGGCGCGAGCCCCCGAGACGGGCGCGAGCCGCGGCGGGAAGCGCGAGCCCCAGAGACGGGCGGGAGACGCTGGGGCTGCTGCTGCCGCCACCAGGGGGGCTGTGTGCGAGCACAGGTCACTCTCCGCGCCCCTCTTCCGCGGAGCCTGTGCAGGCCGCCACTGCCAGGTTCCCGGGATCCAGGGACAACTTCCCCGGGAGTACGCACGGCGGGTCTCGGGCTGGTGCAGCGTCACGCCGGCCTCTGCCGCAGCGTCACGCCGCCTCTGCCGCCGCAGGCCCGCCCCGCACGCAGTGCCCCTCCTTCCCCCATCCCCCAACCCCCGGCCTGAGTGAGCCGGAGCTCCCGAATCAGCGGCTCCTTTAACCCCGTCCTGTCTGAGCAAAAAAACAGACGCCCTCCAGCGATCTGCGCGCAGGGGCAGGGCCGGGTACAAAGCTGAGCTCCTGTGAGCTGTGAGAGCAGGGAGGAGAGGGGGAGGTCTCTCCCGGCAGCCGCGGAGGCGGCGGATTGAAGCTCCACGATCAACTTGATGTGCCCTGCATTGTGGAATACCTGAATAGACAGGGAGTGATCCCAAATTGAAGAGGGGGAATTTAGGAGCGAGATCTGTGATTTTTTTCCCTTTTCCTCTTTTTGTGAATGTGTGCGTGTATGCTTCTGTGTGAGATCTTGTCTGTATACTCTTGCTTCCACCATTTGTCCTAGGGCTCTATCCGTCCATGGTTTTTCTTTTTTAAAAAAAAATTTTTTTTAATAATTAATTTTAATTGTAATAACTTTATTGAACTTTACCTTCGTTCTTTCTTTCCTTCCCTCCTTCCCTCCTTTAGACAGCGAATCACTCCAGGTTGAGGGGGTGGTCTCTGGGAGCAGGATTTATGATTTTTCCCCCTTTGCCTCTCTTTGTGAACGTGTATGTGTATGCTTCTGTGTAAGATTTTCTCTGTATAGCTTTGCTCCCAACAGTTGTCCTAGGGCTCTATCCGTCCATGGTTTTTTTTAAAAAAAAATTTTTTTTTTCTTAATAATTAATTTTAATTGTAATAACTTTATTGTACTTTACCTTCGTTCTTTCTTTCTTTCTTTCCTTCCTTCCTTCCCTCCTTTAGACAACAAATCACCCCAAATTGAGGAGGTGGTCTCTGGGAGCAGGATTTATGATTTTTCCCCCTTTGCCTCTCTTTGTGAACACATATGTGTATGCTTCTGTGTAAGATTTTCTCTGTATAGCTTTGTTTCCAACATTTGTCCTAGGGTTCTATCTGTTCTTTTTTTTTTTTTTTTTTCTTTCTTTCTAAATATTTTTTAGTACAATAACTATATTATACTTTATTTTATTTTTACTGTATCTTCTTTCTTTCTGTCTTTTTTCCTTCTTTCCCTCCTTCCTTCCTCCCTTCCTCCCTCCCTCCCTCCCTCCTTTCTTTCCTTCTTTGCTTCTTTCTTCCTTCCTTCCTTTCCTCCTTTCCTTCTTTCTTTCCTCAAACTTCTACTAATTCTCTCTACATTTTCTCCTTCTTTCCCTCCTTCCTTCCTTCCTTCTCCCCTCCCTCCCTTTCTTTCCTTCTTTGCTTCTTTCTTCCTTCCTTCCTTTCCTCCTTTCCTTCTTTCTTTCCTCATACTTCTACTAATTCTCTCTACATTTTCTCCTTCTTTCCCTCCTACCTTCCTTCCTTCCTCCCTCCCTCCCTCCTTTCTTTCCTTCTTTGCTTCTTTCTTCCTTCCTTCCTTTCCTCCTTTCCTTCTTTCTTTCCTCATACTTCTACTAATTCTCTCTACATTTTCTCCTTCTTTCCCTCCTACCTTCCTTCCTTCCTCCCTCCCTCCCTCCTTTCTTTCCTTCTTTGCTTCTTTCTTCCTTCCTTCCTTTCCTCCTTTCCTTCTCTCTTTCCTCAAACTTCTACTAATTCTCTCTACATTTTCTCCTTCTTTCCCTCCTACCTTCCTTCCTTCCTCCCTCCCTCCCTCCTTTCTTTCCTTCTTTGCTTCTTTCTTCCTTCCTTCCTTTCCTCCTTTCCTTCTTTCTTTCCTCATACTTCTACTAATTCTCTCTACATTTTCTCCTTCTTTCCCTCCTACCTTCCTTCCTTCCTCCCTCCCTCCCTCCTTTCTTTCCTTCTTTGCTTCTTTCTTCCTTCCTTCCTTTCCTCCTTTCCCTCTTTCTTTCCTCATACTTCTACTAATTCTCTCTACATTTTCTCCTTCTTTCCCTCCTTCCTTCCTTCCTTCCTCCCTCCCTCCCTCCTTTCGTTCCTTCTTTGCTTCTTTCTTCCTTCCTTCCTTTCCTCCTTTCCTTCTTTCTTTCCTCATACTTCTAATAATTCTCTCTACTTTTCCTCCCTTTTATTCTGAGCCGTGTGGATGAAAGGCTCTTGGTGCTCCAGCCCAGGAGGCAGGGCTCTGCCTCTGAGGTAGGAGAGCCAACTTCAGGACACTGATCAACAAGAGACCTCCCAGCTCCACATAATATTAAACGGTGGAAATCTCCCAGAGACCTCCATCTTAACACCAGCACCCAGCTTCACTCAACGACCAGCAAGCCACAGTGCTGGACAACCTATGCCAAACAACTAGCAAAACAGGAACACAACCCCACCCATTAGCAGAGAGGCTGCCTAAAATCATAACAAGGCCACAGACACCCCAAAACACACCACCAGACGTGAACCTGCCCACTAGAGAGACAAGATCCAGCCTCATCCAGCACAACACAAGCACTAGTCCCCTCCACCAGGAAGCCTACACAACCCGCTGAAACAACCTTAGCCACTGGAGACAGACATCAAAAACAACGGGAACTACGAACGTGCAGCCTGAAAAAGGAGACCCCAAACACAGTAAGATAAGCAAAATGAGAAGACAGAAAAACACACAGCAGATGAAGGAGCAAGATAAAAACCCACCAGACCTAACAAATGAAGAGGAAATAGGCAATCTACCTGAAAAAGAATTCAGAATAATGATAGTAAGGATGATCCGAAATCTTGGAAGTAGAATGGACAAAATGCAAGAAACAGTTAACAAGGACCTACAAGAACTAAAGATGAAACAAGCAATGATGAACAACGCAATAAATGAAATTAAAAGTACTATAGATAGGATCAATAGCAGAATAACTGAGGCAGAAGAACGGATAAGTGACCTGGAAGATAAAGTAGTGGAAATAACTACTGCAGAGCAGAATAAAGAAAAAAGAATGAAAAGAACTGAGGACAGTCTCAGAGAGCTCTGGGACAACATGAAACGCACCAACATTCGAATTATAGGGGTTCCAGAAGAAGAAGAAAAAAAGAAAGGGACTGAGAAAATATTTGAAGAGATTATAGTTGAAAACTTCCCTAATATGGGAAAGGAAATAGTTAATCAAGTCCAGGAAGCACAGAGAGTCCCATACAGGATAAATACAAGGATAAATACGCCAAGACACATATTAATCAAACTATCAAAAATTAAATACAAAGAAAGCATATTAAAAGCAGCAAGGGAAAAGCAACAAATAACACACAAGGGAATCCCCATAAGGTTAACAGCTGATCTCTCAGCAGAAACCCTACAAGCCAGAAGGGAGTGGCAGGACATACTGAAAGTGATGAAGGAGAAAAACCTGCAACCAAGACTACTCTACCCAGCAAGGATCTCATTCAGATTTGATGGAGAAATTAAAACCTTTACAGACAAGCAAAAGCTGAGAGAGTTCAGCACCACCAAACCAGCTTTACAACAAATGCTAAAGGAACTTCTCTAGATAAGAAATGCAAAAGAAGGAAACGACCTATAATAACGAACCCAAAACAATATAGAAAATGGGAATAGGAACATACATATCGATAATTACCTTAAATGTAAATGGACTAAATGCTCCCACCAAAAGACACAGATTGGCTGAATGGATACAAAAAAAAGACCCTTATATATGCTGTCTACAAGAGACCCACCTCAGACCTAGAGACACATACAGACTGAAAGTAAGGGGATGGAAAAAGATATTCCATGCAAATGGAAACCAAAAGAAAGCTGGAGTAGCAATTCTCATATCAGACAAAATAGACTTTAAAATAAGGACTATTAAAAGGGATAAAGAAGGACACTACATAATGATCAAGGGATCGATCCAAGAAGAAGATATAACAATTGTAAATATTTATGCACCCAACATAGGAGCACCTCAATACGTAGGGCAAATACTAACAGCCATAAAAGGGGAAATTGACAGTAACACATTCATAGTAGGGGACTTTAACACCCCACTTTCACCCATGGACAGATCATCCAAAATGAAAATAAATAAGGAAACACAAGCTTTAAATGATACATTAAACAAGATGGACTTAATTGATATTTATAGGACACTCCATCCAAAAACAACAGAATACACATTTTTCTCAAGTGCTCATGGAACATTCTCCAGGATAGATCATATCTTGGGTCACAAATCAAGCCTTGGTAAATTTAAGAAAATTGAAATTGTATCAAGTATCTTTTCTGACCACAACGCCATGAGACTAGATATCAATTACAGGAAAAGATCTGTAAAATATACAAACGCATGGAGACTAAACAATACACTACTTAATAATGAAGTGATCACTGAAGAAATCAAAGAGGAAATAAAAAAATACCTAGAAACAAATGACAATGGAGACACAACGACCCAAAACCTATGGGATGCAGCAAAAGCAGTTCTAAGGGGGAAGTTTATAGCAATACAAGCCCACCTTAAGAAGCAGGAAACATCTCGAATAAACAACCTAACTTTGCACCTCAAGCAATTAGAGAAAGAAGAACAAAAAAGCCCCAAAGCTAGCAGAAGGAAAGAAATCATAAATATCAGATCAGAAATAAATGAAAAAGAAATGAAGGAAACGATAGCAAAGATCAATAAAACTAAAAGCTGGTTCTTTGAGAAGATAAACAAAATAGATAAACCACTAGCAAGACTCATCAAGAAAAAAAGGGAGAAGACTCAAATCAATAGAATTAGAAATGAGAAAGGAGAAATAACAACTGACACTGCAGAAATAAAAAAAATCATGAGAGATTACTACAAGCAACTCTATGCCAATAAAATGGACAAATTCTTAGAAATGCACAACCTGCCAAGACTGAATCAGGAAGAAATAGAAAATATGAACAGACCAATCACAAGCACTGAAATTGAAACTGTGATTAAAAATCTTCCAACAAACAAAAGCCCAGGACCAGATGGCTTCACAGGTGAATTCTATCAAACGTTTAGAGAAGAGCTAACACCTATCCTTCTCGAACTCTTCCACAATATAGCAGAGGGAGGAACACTCCCAAATTCCTTCTACGAGGCCACCATCACCTTGATACCAAAACCAGACAAGGATGTCACAAAGAAAGAAAACTACAGGCCAATATCACTGATGAACATAGATGCAAAAATCCTCAACAAAATACTAGCAAACAGAATCCAACAGCACATTAAAAGGATCATACACCATGATCAAGTGGGGTTTATTCCAGGAATGCAAGGATTCTTCAATATACGCAAATCTATCAATGTGATAAACCATATTAACAAATTGAAGGAGAAAAACCATATGATCATCTCAATAGATGCAGAGAAAGCTTTCGACAAAATTCAACACCCATTTATGATAAAAACCCTCCAGACAGTAGGCATAGAGGGAACTTTCCTCAACATAATAAAGGCGATATATGACAAGCCCACAGCAAACATCATCCTCAATGGTGAAAAACTGAAAGCATTTCCACTAAGATCAGGAACAAGACAAGGTTGCCCACTCTCACCACTCTTATTCAACAGTTTTGGAAGTTTTAGCCACAGCAATCAGAGAAGAAAAGGAAATAAAAGGAATCCACATCGGAAAAGAAGAAGTAAAGCTGTCACTGTTTGCAGATGACATGATACTATACATAGAGAATCCTAAAGATGCTACCAGAAAACTACTAGAGCTAATCAATGAATTTGGTAAAGTAGCAGGATACAAAATTAATGCACAGAAATCTCTGGCATTCCTATATACTAATGATGAAAAATCTGAAAGTGAAATCAAGAAAACACTCCCATTTACCATTGCAACAAAAAGAATAAAATATCTAGGAATAAACCTACCTAAGGATACAAAAGACCTGTATGCAGAAAATTATAAGACACTGATGAAAGAAATTAAAGATGATACAAATAGATGGAGAGATATACCATGTTCTTGGATGGGAAGAATCAACATTGTGAAAATGACTCTACTACCCAAAGCAATCTACAGATTCAATGCAATCCCTATCAAACTACCACTGGCATTTTTCACAGAACTAGAACAAAACATTTCGCAGTTTGTATGGAAACACAAAAGACCCCGAATAGCCAAAGCAATCTTGAGAACGAAAAAAGGAGCTGGAGGAATCAGGCTCCCTGACTTCAGACTATACTACAAAGCAACAGTAATCAAGACAGTATGGTACTGGCACAAAAACAGAAAGATAGATCAGTGGAACAGGATAGAAAGCCCAGAGATAAACCCACACACATATGGACACCTTATCTTTGATAAAGGAGGCAGGATTGTACAGTGGAGAAAGGACAGCCTCTTCAATAAGTGGTGCTGGGAAAACTGGACAGGTACATGTAAAAGTATGAGATTAGATCACTCCCTAACACCATACACAAAAATAAGCTCAAAATGGATTAAAGACCTAAATGCAAGGCCAGAAACTATCAAACTCTTAGAGGAAAACATAGGAAGAACACTCTATGACATAAATCACAGCAAGATCCTTTCTGACCCACCTCCTAGAGTAATGGAAATAAAAACAAAAATAAACAAATGGGACCTAATGAAACTTCAAAGCTTTTGCACAGCAAAGGAAACCATAATCAAGACCAAAAGACAACCCTCAGAATGGATGAAAACATTTGCTAATGAAGCAACTGACAAAGGATTAATCTCCAAAATTTACAAGCAGCTCATGCAGCTCAATAACAAAAAAACAAACAACCCAATCCAAAAGTGGGCAGAAGACCTAAACAGACATTTCTCCAAAGAAGATATACAGAATGCCAACAAACACATGAAAGAATGCTCAACATCATTAATCATTAGAGAAATGCAAATCAAAACTACAATGAGATATCATCTCACACCAGTCAGAATGGCCATCATCAAAAAATCTAGAAACAATAAATGCTGGAGAGGGTGTGGAGAAAAGGGGACACTCTTGCACTGCTGGTGGGAATGTGAATTGGTTCAGCCACTATGGAGAACAGTATGGAGGTTCCTTAAAAAACTACAAATAGGGGCTTCCCTGGTGGCGCAGTGGTTGAGAGTCTGCCTGCCGATGCGGGGGACACGGGTTCGTGCCCCGGTCCAGGAAGATCCCACATGCCGCAGAGCGGCTGGGCCCATGAGCCATGGCTGCTGAGCCTGCGCGTCTGGAGCCTGTGCTCTGCAACGGGAGAGGCCACAACAGTGAGAGGCCCACGTACCGGAAAAAAAAAAACAAAAAACTACAAATAGAATTACCATATGACCCAGCAATCCCACTACTGGGCATATACCCTGAGAAAACCAAAATTCAAAAAGAGTCATGTACCAAAATGTTCATTGCAGCTCTATTTACAATAGCCCGGAGATGGAAAGAACCTAAGCGCCCATCATCGGACGAATGGATAAAGAAGATGTGGCACATATACACAATGGAATATTACTCAGCCTTAAAAAGAAATGAAATTGAGTTATTTGTAATGAGATGGATAGACCTAGAGTCTGTCATACAGAGTGAAGTAAGTCAGAAAGACAAAGACAAATACCGTATGCTAACACATATATATGGAATTTAAGGGAAAAAAATGTCATGAAGAACCTAGGGATAAGACAGGAATAGAGGCGCAGACCTACTGGAGAACGGACTTGAGGATATGGGGAGGGGGAAGGGTGAGTTTTGACGGGGCGGGGGAGAGTCATGGATATGTACACACTAACAAACGTAGTAAGGTGGATAGCTGGGGGGAAGCAGCCGCAGGGCACGGGGATGTTAGCTCGGGGCTTTGGGACAGCCTGGAGGGGTGGGAGGGGGAGAGTGGGAGGGAGGGAGACGCAAGAGGGAAGACACATGGGAGCGCATGTATGTGTATGGCTGATTCACTTTGTTGTAGATCAGAGGCTAACACACTATTGTAAAGCAGTTATACCCCAATAAAGATGTTAAAAAAAAAAAAAAAGAAGGAATCACTAAATGTGGGGTTAAATACCAATTCACAAGCATTATTCTAGTTTGTTAATGGTTTCAAATAAAATATACATATCAATGAAAAAAAAAAAAAAAGAAGACTAGGTAGTTTGATAGGGATTGCATTGAATCTGTAGATTGCTTTGGGTAGTATAGTCATTTTCACAATGTTGATTCTTCCAATCCAAGAACATGGTATATCTCTCCATCTGTTTGCATTGTCTTTGATTTCTTTCATCAGTCTCTTATAATTTTCTGCATACAGGTCTTTTGTCTCCTTAGGTAGGTAGGTTTATTCCTAGGTATTTTATTCTTTTTGTTGCAATGGTGAATGGGAGTGTTTCCTTAATTTCTGTTTCAGATTTTTCATCATTAATGTACAGGAATGCAAGAGATTTCTGTGCATTAATTTTGCATCCTGCTACTTTACCAAATTCATTGATTAGCTCTAGTGCTTTTCTGTTACGATTCTCTATGTATAATATCATGTCACCTGCAAACAGTGACAGTTTTACTTCTTCTTTTCCGATTTGGATTCCTTTTATTTCTTTTTCTTCTGTGATTGCCATGGCTAAAACTTCCAGGACTATGTTCAATAATAGTGGTAGCGTGGGCAACCTTGTCTTGTTCCTGATCTTAGTGGAAATGGTTTCAGTTTTTCACCATTGAGAATGATGTTGGCTGTAGGTTTGTCATATATGGTGTTTATTATGTTGAGGTAGGTTCCTTCTATGCCCAGTTTTTTGAACCACCTCCTAGAGAAATGGAAAAAAAAGCAAAATAAACAATGGGACTTAATGAAACTTAAAAGCTTTTGCACAGCAAAGGAAACCATAAACAAGACGAAAAGACAGCTCTCTGAATGGGAGAAAATATTTGCAAACAAAGCAACTGACAAAGGATTAATCTCCAAAATATACAAGCAGCTCATGCAGCTTAATGTCAAAGAAAGAAACAACCCAATCCAAAAATGGGCAGAAGACCACAGACATTTCCCAAAGAAGATATACAGATTGCCAACAAACACATGAAAGATTGCTCAACATCATTAATCATTAGAGAAATGCAAATCAAAACTACAATGAGGTATCACCTCACACCAGTCAGAATGACCATCATCAAAAAATCTAGAAATGATAAATGTTGGAAAGGGTGTGGAGAAAAGGGAACCCTCTTGCACTGTTGGTGGGAATGTAAATTGATACAGCCACTATGGAGAACAGTATGGAAGTTCCTTAAAAAACTAAAAATAGAACTACCATATGACCCAGCAATCCCACTACTGGGCATATACCCTGAGAAAACCGTAATTCAAAAAGAGTCATGTACCACAATGTTCATTGCAACACTATTTACAATAGCCAGGACATGGAAGCAACCTAAGTGTCCATCGACAGATGAATGGATAAAGAAGATGAGGCACATATATACAATGGAATATTACTCAGCCATAAAAAGAAACAAAATTGAGTTATTTGTAGTGAGGTGGATGGACCTAGAGTCTGTCTGTATGACAGACAGAGTGAAGTAAATCAGAAAGAGAAAACAAATACTGTATGCTAACACATATATATGGTATCTAAAAAAAAATGGTTCTCATGAACCTAGGGGCAGGACAGAAATAAAGACACAGATGTAGAGAATGGACTTGAGGACACAGGGAGGGGGAAGGGTAAGCTGAAACAAAGTGAGACAGTAACATTGACATATATACACTACCAAATGTAAAATAGATAGCTAGTGGGAAGCAGCTGCATAGCACAGGGAGATCAGCTTGATGCTTTGTGACCACCTAGAGGAGTGGGATAGGGAGGGTAGGAGGGAGACGCAAGAGGGAGGGGATATGGAGATATATGTATACATATAGCTGACACTTTTTTATACAGCAGAAACTAACACAACATTGTAAAGAAATTATACTCCAATAGAGATGTTAAAAAAAAAAAGCATCCTGACAAACCACATAACTGTGTACTTACTTTCTTGTTTTCTTCCTTCTTTACAAACCTGATGAATGATTGAGGAGCTGAACCACAAACAACAGGGTATTGGCTTTGAGTTGTAGTACAACAAAAGACATATTTGGTTTAAAAACTGTGAATCACTAAGTTGTACAGCTGAAATTTATATAATATTGTACATCAACTACACCTCAATAAAAATAAATAAAGCAATAAAAGAAAAGACTAGGTAGACTTTGGAAGTGAAAAAGGACATAGCCCAGAACCTGAGGTTCTGTGTCTCAGTGGCTTGCTTTAGCACTGACTCTTTCACCCCAGGAATTGCTGAGGTATAAGAAGAAAGAACTGGGATGTTATGTTCCATTAGCTATGTCAGACAGACCAACTTGTCTGAGTTACTCTTCGGTCAGAGTTCAATGTTATATAAAATTACCTGGATCTGTGTTGTTTTGTTTGCCCTTGGTTTCCTGGTAAAAACTCTTTGTGACAAATTCCAAACTTGTCTTCACTGACCTAAGGGAAAAGAAGGAATTTCCACACTGTATTAGTTTTCTATTGTTGTGTAACAAATTACCACAAATTCAGTGACTTAAAACAACTGTTTTAAGTAAAACACAAACTGATTATCCCACAGCTTCCATGGGTCAGGATCCAAGTACAGATTATCTGGGTCCTCTGTTCAGGGTATCACCAGGCTGACATCAAGGCTGCAGTTTCATTTGAGGCCTTGTGTCCTCTTCTAAGGTCACTGATTTTGGAAAGAATGTATTTCCTTGTGGTTGTAGGACTGAGGTCTCCATTTTCTTTCTGGCTGTTGGTTGGGGACCACTCTCAGTTACTATAAGTTGCCTCCCATGTCTTTGCCATGTGGCCTCCTCCACAGGCAGTTCACAACATAACTGTTTGCCTCTCCAAGACCAATAGGATAACCTATGCTGATTTGAATGTCTCTGACTTATTTTAAGTGCTCACTTGCTTAGGTCAGGCCCACTCAGGATAATCTCCCTAAAATAAAGTCAACTGATTAGGGACTTTAATTGAATCTGCAAAATCTCTTCACAGCAACACCTAAATTAATGTTTGACTGAATAAGTGGGAGATGTGTATACCAGGAGCGGGAAATCTTGGCAGACCATCTTAGAATTCAGCTTGCTTGGTCAAGAAGTGTGGCAACGGGGCCCAGAGAGAAAACTGTTCAGGGAATTAGGTGGATTGTGTGATTGTATTGTTAGGCAAGTCTCTTTAGCAACATGGCTCCTCTTGGAGAGGGGAGGAATGCCTTTGGTCATAATCTTTACCCCACCTCCTTGCTACCCTAAGTTGCTTATTTGGCTTACAGGGCAAATATTCCAGTCAGTTTTTTCCTCTTTTTTCAAGTTAGATTGGACTGTGATTTGAAACAGAATCAAGGGCAGTATGGTGTAGAAGAAAGACACTTCCTTTGACAAAGACTGCTCTAGCCCTTTGCAAGTGTTCTGTCCAAGTGACCCTAACCATGATTCAGCAAAGACAGATGAAAAAGGAGTCACACAGGCAAGAGGAAGCTCTATGGCTTCAGGCCACTGTGACTGAGTGCTTAGGGGTGTGAAGGTTGAAGGAAGTTGTCTCTTTGGGGGAAAAGTATAAACTCCTATTGGTGTGGAGACCTCAGAAGACCTAGAAGACAATTCATGAATTTGTGTGTATGTGGCAATAAGGGGGGAAGGAGGAGATGCAATACTGGCACACTGACCTGCTTCTCTTAGGAGCAATTGAATAAGTGGGATTTGTTGGGGTAAAACAGTAATAACATTTTTTTTAATTAATTAATTTATTTTGGCTGCATTGGATCTTCGTTGCTGCACATGGGCTTTCTCTAGTTGCGGCAAGCGGGGGCTACTCTTCATTGTGGTGCGCAGGCTTCTCGTTGCAGTGGCTTCTCCTGTTGCAGAGTAGGCACATGAGCTTCAGTAGTTGTGGCACATGGGCTCAGTAGTTGTGGCTCATGGGCTCTAGAGCACAGGCTCAGTAGTTGTGGCACACGGGCTTAGTTGTTCTACTGCATGTGGGATCTTCCCGAACCAGGGCTCGAACCTGTGTCCCCTACATTGGCTGGCGGATTCTTAACCACTGCACCACCAGGGAAGTCTCAAAACAGTAATAACTTTTTTGACTACTTTCTATATGCAGGCACTATTCTAAGTGTTTACTTGTATTAACCCTCCCCCAAAGTTTTTGAAGTAGCTACTAATATTATCCCCATTTTTTATAGATGAGGAAACTTGCACAGAGAAGTTAAATACAAATTATTCTAAATTCTAGTTAATAACATGCATGCTACAGTGTTTAGGAGCAAGTGTGCTGATGTCTGCAACCAGTAAAATATTAATGGTAGAATCTAGAGGTAGATATATGGGTATTCACTGTAAAATTCTTTCAACTTTTGCATATGTTTGGAAATTTGAAAAAAGTGAATTGTCCAAGATCACACAGTTAGTAATGATGGAAACAGGATTCTAACACAAGTAATCTGGCTCAGAAGTATGTGCTCTTAACAACTATGCTAAACTGCTTCTCAGAAGCTGGTTTTCCAAGGATTTGTAATGTATTGAATGCTTGAAATCAGGTTGCTCTCTCAAGTCATTTGTTCTTTATAAGCTTTGCTGTGGAAACTACGGAACAGTGTAACAGTCTCTGATGCAAGGAGCTCAGAGTTTTTTTGGGGAGACAAGATGCACACACTTAAATCAACCTGAGAAGGGATAAAATGAGGGAGCAGAGCTCTGGAGGGAGACTAGGGGGAACTGAATTGAAGGCATTGATTTGGGCACTGGTGTTCTCCTCAAAGACAGGAGGAAAGAAAAGAGTGAGAACAAGGGTATAAAGTTTGAGATACCTGAGGTAGAGTGGAAGGAGTTTGGGTCTGATAAGACTATCTTGTAGGTACATATAGCAGATGAGATCATCTGCCAAGAAAGAATAGGTGAAGGCCAATGAGTTAAGGAAAGTGGACAAGAATTGAAACCATTGTTTTGGGGAGAGAACATAAAATGCCTAGAAAATGTGTTGGACAGTAGGGAGATCCCAGCTTGTATCAGAGGGCAAATATTTGCTATGGTTCTATATTTCTTCAGTCAAGTTCAATGTAATCTATTAGAAACAGGATAGAACAGGGCAGGAAGTGGGATAAGATTGGAAGAAAACAGGAAGGAGACCAAGGAGTCTAAGGTGACTTTGATATCTCCCTCTCCTTGAAAGTCCTCTGCTTGATGTTGCTATTCATGTAAGAATCTGGCTGTTCCCTCCATCCTGTCATTGGTCTGCAAATCTTTCAAACCTGGATGCCAGCTCTGACAACCCTACCTCTCAGATAATAGTTCTCTGCTGCCTAGATTTTGCCCTTAAGGTTTAATTCTTTCAAAGCTCACCAAATCAAGTAGTTTTTAATTCTAGCTCACCAAATCAAGTAGTTTTTATTCTGTGCTCATTTCCTTGACCACTTTTCTCTGTGCTTACCTTCTTTCTAAGAACTGTCTTCCCTAGATTTTCATGATGACATTCTCTTGGTTCTCCTTCTGCTTTCTGACTGTTCTTTCTCAGTCTCCTTGGTTGAACTATCCGACTTCTTCCTCTCATTTCTCACAATAACTGGGCCCAGGAGCCCTTTCTTGACCCTCTTCCATTCTTGCTCTAGAAGGTATCCCTCATATCTCTGACAAATCCTATTTACTCCCTTGGTTTAACAATGATCTCTTTCAAGATGAGTCTCAAATCTCTACCTCCAGACTTTACCTTTTTCTGGAGCTTCAGATATTCCATTGGTTGGTGAAACCTCCACTTAGATGTCCCTTACGTAGCTCAGATCAAACATGTCTTAAACAGCGAGTCACGTCTTCAAGTCTGTGAGTGTCTCTTTCCCCCATTATAGGTATGAGCTCCTGGAGGACAGAACTTGGGCTCCTTGGCTGTCTTTGTAGACTGGCGCTAAGCCAGCATCACAATGAGAGGGGATCTTTTCCTTGCACAAGCCTCAGCAAATGTGTCTTGATGGAGGAGTGAGTTAATAGCAGGTAGAAAAGAGGGCTGGGTGAGGGAGTGAGGATGGGCACTGCTGTGCTTTGTACATGGATGTGACTCATACACTTTAGGCACATTAGTCATTATGCCTCTTGGCATCCCTAGTCCCCCTACTCCAATGATTGCTCATACACATATGGACTCATGCCCAGACCATTCTCGTGTCTGCTTGGGAAGCACTCCACACACACAGTCTTCACATGCCACGTGCAACAGCATCAATTTAAATAACCTTCAGATTCAGGGAACAGAGTGGAAGGTTCTGGGAAGGCAGTGCATGCTTTAACTGCTCCATTGTCCTTCTTGGAGCACTCTTATCTCCAGTCCCAGGGGTTGACTGTGCCCTGGGACTGGAGCTGAGGGATTGTGGGCTTAACAAATTTGTTCCATACTTTCTGTCATTTTTTAAAAGGATTTTTCATTTTCTGTGTAACACCCTATAGAGGCAGGCTAGGAAGACACTATTACCTTTGCTTTCTAGATTAGAAAACTTAGGCCTCACAAGGAGTGATTTGAGATAGAGGTGGACCTAGGAGTCTTGGGCTGCTCATTTCCAGCCCAAGGCACTTACCACTGCCCCACAAAGCTAAGCTCAATCAGTTCCTGGTGGCCCTGGTTCCTAATTCAGGTAAGCAGTCAGCAATTAAGGGGGACGCTGCTGGGGCCAGGCTGAGCTAAGATTCTTTTTGCTTTCCTTAGGAGATGTTGGGGCATTTGGAGAGCAGGGGCCTGTGAGTTTCTGTGAGAAGGGAAGGAGGGGTTAGGATTTGGGCCCAGGAATTCCCATCAGGAATGAAACACTTTCCACCTGCTAGGCCTAAAGCGCCTAACTCTGTCATGGAATTTGCGTGCAGACAGTTAGATCGGACTTCGGAAAGAAAGGATGAAAAACGAGTTTCCTTCTTTCTGTTCACAGAGGCCAGCCAAGAGCCAGAGCTGGAGCCAGGTCTCTAGTCATGAACTAAACAACAGAACCAGTTATCGGTTTCAAGTCTGACTGCCTCCTCTTGTAAGGACTTTGGAACTTGGAGAGGCTCCCTGACCCTTTATAAACCAGCAGAAAGAAGTATGATTGTCAAGACCCCAGATAGAATGGCAGGTATGCTCAAAGGTGAAGTGGGAGGTTGAAAATGCTGCTTAGAATATATTTAATAATTTTATTATTTTAATTCTCTATGTAAAATTTTCTGGGAAAGACCAGATTTAGGGGTGTGGGAGAAGTGTGGGTTAAGTAGGCAATATCAAGGCACTGGGTGCCTTGGAATTCGGGGCTGGGAGCATAAAAAGATATAACTTCCTGGGGCTCAGGGAGCTCATAGCTATCCATCACAAGACTACCAGGAGACTAATCCTCTAGTCAAGTCTTAACAGGATGGGAGTTGAATATTTAACACATGTCCCCATCAAGACACCTGTCTTTGACTCTTGGCTCTTCCACCTAACTGTGGGACAAAAAAAAAATTTCTTGTCACTCCTCTGGGTCTTGATTGCCTTTTATGTTAAATGAGGATGATGTTCTATGAAACAGAAACAGACTCACAGACATAGAGAACAGACTTGTGATTGCCAAGGGGGAGGGGGTTGAGGGAGGAAAGGATTGAGAGTTTGGGATTAGCAGTTGCAAACTATAATATATAGGGTGGATAAACAACAAGGTCCTACTGTATAGTACTGGGAACTATATTCAATATTCTGTGATAAACCATAATGGAAAAGAATATGAAATGGAATACACCTGTGTATAACTGAGTCACTTTGCTGTACAGCAGAAATTAACACAACATCGTAAATCAACTATACTTCAATAAAATAATTTTTTTTAAATGGGGATGATGTTAATCTACCTCACAGGGTCATTAAGAGGATTACAAAGCCACACAAAGCCTGGTGCAGATATGAGGGTCCAATGTCATTATTACCACATGGTCTGGCTTCTCCTACTTAACACCTCTAGGAGGGAATAAGGAAATCCCAGGATTAAGGGGGAAATATAAGTGAGTATATTTTAGTATGGGTGACCTCTAAAGAGGAGAAATGTATGGTTGGTGAGACTAGAGCTCTTCCAATTATATCTATTCCCCTGCGTATATGTTCCCCTTGTCCTCAGGGTGGAGGTGCCAAGTTGGGCCTTCAGTTTGGGCTATAACTCCCTTTTGGGTGTCATCCTCAGTTGCCTCTCTACCTGGTTGGAGTTTGAGAAGGCAAATAACACTAAGCTCAGGAGTTATAGTCCTATCAGAAGTCAATCAACTTTATATCAAAATGAAGATTGACTCTATAAACACTGGCTAGGCCAACAATCAGCCCAGCCAGAGAGGCAGCATAAAGCCAAGGAAGAGAATTTGACTAGGAGTCAAGCCAGAGATTCTGCTCTGGCTCTGCTCTTGACCAGCTGTGAGACCTTGCATGAGTCTGAGAGTTGTATGAGAGAGGGAGTATGTGAGAACCCCTTCTAGGCTGTAAAGCAGCATATAAGTAGAAGCAGTTAATACTATTGCTTATATTATGTAATGTAGGAAATCGTTATTTTTGTTATTCTACCCTCAAATGTGAGCTCTTTAGTTGCAAAGGGGACCCAACATGTTGGATTGATATATCCCATTTCCATTTATTAGATAAACAATTGAAAATGCAGAAACTATTGTTTTTATCATTATTATCACATTTGAAGAACAGGTTTATTCAATAGTGGAGGGAGACCTTAAAGATCTCTTCCCACATACAGGGTTTATTTGAGGGGTAATGGAAATGGTCTGGAATGAGAAGGAGTGATGGTTGTACAACACTGTGAATATACTAAAAAAAAAAAAAACTGAAATCACTTTTAAATGGCAAATTTTTCTCAGTTTTTAAAATTACAACAATAAAAAATCCCTGCCCAGAAGTCATAAAGGCCATGAAGCCTAGATCTGAAGCAGTGAGAACAGACCCAGAGCAGATAAGTCAAACATTGCTTCTTACTCTGTGAATTGTGTACTTGTGAGAAATAGGGGAGTCTTTTGGGTGGTGTGTGTGTGAGAGAGAGGCAGACTACTTAGATATAAAAACAGTACATCCCAGAAATAGTTAAGATGCAGTAGTATTGATAATGGGTAAAGAAATGGTGTTCCCAGAACAATTTGAGGGATCTTGACTGGAGGATCCCTATTGGCTTCAGGGATTAGTAGCTCAAATTTACTTATCTGAAGGGTAAGGTAAATGCAAACTTAGATTGGCCAACCATTCTGATTTGCCCAGAATTGAGGGGTTTTCTGAGATGTGGCAACTTAATTTCTTTCTTTCTTTTTTCAATTTTCTAAAAGACTTTACCAGCTTTAGTGAGGTATGACTGCAAATAAAAATTGTATATATTAGCTTGTCCAATGTGATTTTTAAGGAGTATAATGTGATGATTTAATATATGTATACATTGTGAAATTATTACCACAACACATCCATCACCTCACATAGTTACCATTATTTTTTGTGTGTGGTGAGAACACTTAAGATCCTCTCATAGCAAATTTCAAGTATACAATACAGTATTATTAACTATAGGGACACCTCATAGATATTACGGGATTCCAGACCACTACAATAAATTGAATATCATAATAAAGTGAGTCATGTGACATTTTTGGCGTTCTAGTATATATAAAAGATATGTCTACACTATTCTGTAGTTTATTAAGTGTACAATAGCGCTCTGTCTTAAAAAACAATGTACATACCTTAATTTTAAAATACTTTATTACTAAAATAATTCTTGCATCGTCTCGTCATAACCTTTTTGCTGGTGGAGGGTCTTGCCTCCATGTTGATGGCTGCTGACTGGTCAGGGTGGTGGTTGCTGATGACTAGGGTGGCTGTGGCAATTTCTTAACGTAAGACAACAATGAAGTTTGCTGAATCGATAATTGCTCTTCCTTTCATGAACGATCTCTCTGTAGCATGCAATGCTGTGTGACAGCATTTTACCCACAGTAGAATTTCTTTCAAAATGGGAGTCAATCCTCTCACACCCTGAAATTGATTTATCAACTAAGTTTATGAAATGTTCTAAATCCTCTGTTGTCATTTCCACCATCTTCACAGCACCTTCGCCAGGAGCAGATTCCATCTCAAGAAACCACTCTCTTTGCTCATCTATAAGAAGCAACTCTTCATCCATTAAAGTTTTACCATGAGATTGCAGCAATTCAGTCACATCTTCAGGCTCCACTTCTAATTCTAGTTCTCTTGCTATTTCCACCACATCAGCAGTGACTTCCTACCCTGAAGACTTGAACCCCTCAAAGTCATCCATGAGGGTTGGAATCAACTGCTTCCCAACTCCTGTTAATGTTGATATTTTGACCTCTTCCCATGAATCACGAATGTTCTTAATGGCATCTAAAATGGTGAATCCTTTCCAGGAGGTTTTCAATTGACTCCGCCCAGATCCATCAGTGGAATCACTATCTATGGCAGCTATAGCCTTACAAAGTGTACTTAAATAATAAGACCTGAGAGTCAAAATGACTCTTTGATCCATGGGCTGCATAATGGACAATGTGTTATCAGGCATGAAAATATAATCTCGTGGTACATCTCCATCAGAGCTCTTGAGTGATCAGGTGCAGTAATATTTTAAAAGGAATCTTTTTTTCTGACCAGTACGTCTCAACAGTGAGCTTAAAATACTCAGTAAACCGTGTTGTAAACAGATGTGAAGTCATCCAGGCTTTGTTGTTCCATTTATAAAGCACAGGCAGAGTATATTTAGCATAATTCTTAAGGGCCCTAGAATTTTCAGAATGGTAAATGAGCACCGGCTTCAACTTCAAGTCACCAGATGCATTAGCCCCCAACAAGAGTCAGCCTGTTGGGCTTCCCTGTGGCGCAGTGGTTGAGGGTCCACCTGCCGATGTGGGGGACGGGGGTTCGTGCCCCGGTCCGAGAGGATCACACATGCTACGGTGTGGCTGGGCCCGTGAGCCATGGCTGCTGGCCTGTGCGTCCGGAGCCTGTGCTCTGCAACGGGAGAGGCCACAGAGGTAAGAGACCCGCGTACCGCAAAAAAAAAAAGAGTCAGCCTGTCCTCTGAGGCTTTGAAGCCCGGCACTGGCTTTCTCCTCTCTGGCTGTGAAAGTCCTAGATGGCATCTTCCTCCAATAGAAGTCTGTTTTGAAATTCTATTGTTTAGCATGCCCTCCTTTATTAATTATTTTAGCTACATCTGCTGGATATTTGGCTGCAGCTTCTACATTAGCACTTGCTGCTTCACCTTGCACTTTTATGTTATAGAGATGACTTACTTCCTTAAACCTCATGAATCGACTTCTGCTTGCTTCAAACTTTTCTTCTGCAGCTTCCTTACCTCTCTCACCTTTTATAGAATTGAAGACAATTAGCACCCTGCTCTGGATTAAGCTTTGGCTTAAGAGAATGTTGTGGCTGGTTTGATCTTCTATCCAGACCATGACAACTTTCTCCAAATCAGAAATAAGGCTGTTTCACTTTCTTATCATTCGTGTGTTCACTGGCATAGCACTTTTAATTTCCTTCAAGAATTTTTCCTTTGAATTCACAACTTGGCTAACTGTTGCAAGAGGCCTAGTTTTGGCCTATCTTGGCTTTCGACATGCCTTCCTCAAGAAGCTTAATCATCTCTAGCTTCAGATTTAAAGTGAGAGACAAACGAGTCTTGCTTTCACTTGAACACTTAGAGACCATTGTAAGGTTATTAACTGGCCTAATTTCAATATTGTTGCCTCTCAGGGAATAGGGAGGCCCAAGGTGAGGGAGAAAGATGGGGGAATGGACAGTCAGTTGAGCAGTCAGAACACACACAACATTTGTCAATTAAGTTCACCATCATATATGGGCATGTTCTGTGGTGCCCCAAAACAATTACAAGAGTAACATCAAAGATCACTGATCACAGATCACCATAAGAAATATAATAATGAAAATTTTCAAATATTGGGAGAATAAACAAAATGTGACACAGAGACACAAAGTGTGCAAATGCTTTTGGGAAAATGGTGCCACCAGACTTGCTCAACACAGGGTTACCATTAACCTTCAATCTGTGAAAAAAAGGAAAAAAAAACAATATCTGTGAAGCACAATAAAGTGAAGCACAAGAAAATGAGGTGTGCCTGGATTGTAATCATAGTGATTTTTACTACTTTTGTCTTTTAACCTTCACACCAGCTTTATAATTAATTAATCTGCTACCTTTACTATGTATTTACTTTCCCAGTGAGGTTCATTCTTTCATTATGTGTTCTTGTTAACCGAATTAGCACCCTTTCTTTTCAGTTTAAAGAAGTCCCTTCAACATTTTAGTGGTCATGAACTCCTTTAGCTTTTGCTTGTCTTAGAAACTCTATTTCTCCTTCGACTCTGAATGATAATTTTTCCAGGCACAGTAATCTTGGTTGGAAGCCTTTTTTTTCTTTTTCCAGCACTTTGAATATATTATGCCACTCCCTTCTGGACTGCAAATATTGTGCCGAAAATATCTGCTAGTAGTCTTATTGGGGTTCCATTGCATGTAACAAGTTGTTTTGCTGATTTTAACATTCTTTCCTCATCTTTAACTTTTGACATTTTAATTATAATGTGTCTTGGTGTGGGTCTCTTTGATTCATCTTTTTTGGAACTCTCTGGACCTCCTGCATCTGGATGTATGTTTATTTCCCCAAGTTGGGAAAGCATTCAACCACTATCTCTTCAAATAATATTTTTGTCCCTTTCTCTCTTCTCCTTCTGGGAGCCCTATAATGCAAATGTTCATCTGTTTGATGTTGTCATATAAGTCTTTTAAGCAATCTTCACTTTTTTCCTTTCTCTTTTTCTTTTTGATGCTCTGATTAGGTGAGTTCTACTGCCTTGTCTTTGAGCGGAGTGATCCTTTCTTTTGCTTCATCTAGTCTGCTGTTGAACCCCACTAGTGTATTTTTTAGTTCAGTTATTTTATTCTTCAGTTCTTTGACTTTTACTTGGTACTTTATTATATTTTCCATCTCTTTGTTGAAGTTCTCACTGTTTTCATCCATTCTTCTCTGCAGTTCAGTGAACATCTTTGTTACCATTACTTTGAACTTTTTATCAGGTAAATTACTTATCTCCATTTTATTAATGTTTTTTCCTGATATTTTTATCTTATTCTTTCATTTGGAACATACTGCTATGTTTCTTCACTTTTCTTGACTCTCTGAGTGGGTTTCTATGCAGTAGATGAAACAACCCCCTCTGCCAGTCTTGAAGGAGTGTTCTCATGTAGAAGATGAAACTCTTTATTCAGCCCTGCCCAAGCCCTTTGTCGTCTCTCAGATCTCTGTGCTTGTCCAAGCATTAGATTATATTTTTAATAGCTTCCAGTAGTTGAGGATGTGCCAAGACCTGTCAGTGTCCCAAAGGGAGGATCTCAGCACCTAGATTCAGGCTAACTGGAAGCCAGACCCTCAGGCAGCGGCTTTTAGAAGTATGCAAATATATACAGTCCTGAGGGACCACAAGCATAAGACTCACTGGCTGCCAGAACCAGGTGATCTTGGAGATGTCCCCTGGGTGGCAGTCACAAAACTTGGGGCTCCAGAGAGGTGTATAAGTTCCTTTCTGGGAGATACTGGAAAGCTGGAGCAAGGCAGAGGGAAAGCGCAAAGATGGTGTCCACAGCTTATGTTCCTTGAAAACAGCTCCATAGGCCACTAAATATGCGCCACACTTGAAGACTACCATCAGTCCAAATCTCCAGGAGAAGCAAAGTGGCCTCCTTCACAGAAAGACTGGGTGGAGGGGGTGGGGCGTGCCTTAGTCCACTGTTTGTGCAGTGCCCTGGGTGTGGTAGCCTGCCAAGAACCACATCTCCGATTGCAACAGTTCTGTGAGACCCAGGAACACAAACCCCTCTGGCCACCAGAGCCCAATATTCAAGGAGTGTCCCGTGGGCATCAGCCGCAAAATGCTGGCATCAGATGCATGTAAAACTTTCCTCCAGGAGACACTGGCTCTGTGGAGCATACCAGAGGGTTAGGGTAAAGATAGCATCCACCCTCTGAGGTCTCTGGGAAGAGTTACAGTCAGCCCCTAGATACATGTTTAATTAGAAGCCTACCACTCAGGCCACAGTCATGATGATTAGCTAATAGGTCTACTTCACAGAAAGATTGAGCTCTTGGGTCTGTTGCCTCTTGCTATACCTGTGGGTGGTAACTGTTTAAGAATTCTTTCTCCATTGGTTACAGTCCTGAGGGACCCACAAGTGCAAGCCCCACTGGCCACCAGAGCCAGACAATGTATAGGTGTCCCCTGCTAGGAGTCAAAAAAACTGGGGTACCAGACAGGGGTATAAACTCCTTTCTGGGTGATACTGATTATTACAGTCCCATATGACCAGGAATGCAAGTTACCCTGGCCTCCAGAGCCAGGTGATCAAGAGGCATCCCCTGGGTGGCAGCCACAAAAGTTGGGGCACCATACATGTGTAAATGCTTCTTTCCAGGAGCACAGCAAAGGGAGAGTGTGAAGATGTCACCCATAAGTCTCCATCCCCAGAGAGTTTTCCAGCAGGATCCTAGTGTGTGCCAAATTACATGTCTGCCCCTCAGGCTGAAGTTTTAATGTAAGCAGGTGAGCCTCCTTCATTTTAAGTCTATGCATGATCAGCTCCCTCTGATCTGGTAGAGCTGGACTTTAGGGTAGGTGAGCCCAAGTGTTTGAGCCCTTTAGGAGGCATTTCTCAGATCACTACCATCTTGTGGGTCTTGGAACACGAGCCTTGCTGGTTTTCAAAATTAGATGTTTTAGGGGCTTATCTCTCAAGTGCCTGTCTTAGAAGTTGGGGTGACTGATGTGAGGTTTGAACCCTTCACTCCTCAGGGAGAAGCTCCAGGTTTTGAGTTCTCTCTCAGTTATGGGTCACTGAGCCAGGGGTGGGGTTTATGGTGAGATTTTATCCCAGCCTCTCCTACCTGCTTTGATGTGGTTTCCTTCTCATTTGCCCAATATGTAGTCATCACTCAGCCAGACTTTAGGATTTTTAAGAGGAAATTTTTCCATATGTAGCTGTAGACTCAGTGTGTCCATGGGAGGAAGTGAATTCAGGATCATCCTACATCACCACTTTGAACCGGAACCCCACCATGAGTATTGAGTTTGAGGTTAGAAACAAATTTTATCAAGTAAGCTAATTCACAAATACAGAACCCACAAATAATGAAGATCAACTGTACTATGAGAAACAATAATGGAGGGGGGCACTCTGACCTATCTGAAGAAGTAACATCTGAGCTGAGCTGGATGAGAGGGAGGGGTGAAAAAGAACATTCCAGTACAGGGAACAGCATGTTCACAGGCTCTAAATCAGAGAGAAGTTAGGCCTGCTCTAGGGACAAAAAGGCCAGTGTGGTTTGATTATAGTGAACAAGGGAGAGAGAGTTAGGTGATAAGCCTGGAAAGAAAGGTAGGGGCCTATAAAAGACAAAATGCACTGGACAATTAAGGAGATAATTTTATACAATCTACTGCAATAAGAAGCATATTCGTAAATGAGGAACATCTCAAAAAGGAAGGAAACAAGGTTTTTTATAAAAGAGGGAAGTCATTGAGGAAGGGTAGAGGTGGGTCTTAAAAGGATAGACGAGTTCTTACCTATCATTGCTTTCCAGGAGCACAGGGTTCAGATAAAATTCAACATCATCAGTTCCACCTTTTTGTTATAAATAAATAAATATCATTCATTGCTGAACCACTCAGAGGCAGCCACAGACCTCCTGAATGGGGTAAAACAGGGCCTGAGAAGTAGTCTCTCAGGCTATTTTATGCAATTTTGCATAATTTTATGCAAAATTGTTGAACCATCTGTTGAGGAGTGGTGGCAAAGATCAGTTGTTTTAGGATCCTAAAGATTAGGCATCCTTAAAGAGGTGTATGTAAAATGAAAAAAAGAGAAATATTAATATAAAAGGTTGTATAAAGGAGTTGAATTCTTAGGGTAACCAGACCAGTAGATTCTAAGAGGCCAGTAGAGAAAGATCTCGGTTATACAGCACCACTCATTGAGTTTTTTGAAACTAGAATGTTGCTACTCTTGGTGATGTTGCCCACAATCTTAGTTACTTCTCATATAAGGGTGTACATGACTCAAACATTTCATTCAAATTCTTTAATGGTCCAGGCAGTGGCTTGTTCAGGGAGAAAATGGACCTATGCATTGTCTGCAGCAGTGATGTCTTCTTCCAAGTTTGTATCAAGTTACTAGGCTTTAGCTTGAAGATCTGCTTCAGATCTTAGATAAAAGGGCAAGCTGCAAGGCAAGCTACAGTTTCAATAGCAGTCTAAACTGTCAGGTTTTAGTTCTCAGTGTACCAAGCCAAGGGGAGGAAGAAAAATTAGAAAGTTAATTTGGAGGGTTGTAGTCAGATATTGAAGGAAGCTAGAAGAATTGAAAATTTGGTAAGGATTGACAATTAACATGATCCAGTCCAGTTTGCAGATAGGTGTCAAAACTGGTTTACCATGGTTGAGGAAAAGTCAATTAAATCTCCACCAGACAAGACAGAGTTTTCATAGTCATCAGTTGCTTGCAATTTACAAAGAGATGCAAAGTAGCTCAAAGACAATAAACAGGACCAGGAATTGATAACCCAGAAGGATTTGATAGTTTCCTATTGAAACACAAAATTTACCTCTACCATCTCCCCATTTTGCATGAAAGATAATCTCAGAGAAAGATTATTCTTGATCACACAAATAGGCTGTTCTCATTAGATTTGATCTAATTATTTACATAGTTGCAGAAAGAATAAGTTACTATTTAGGGCTTCTTAAACTGGCTTTGCTAGAAGTTTTCATAAGGAAACTCAGATTGGAATTTTAAAAGCCCTGAGTCTGGGAGGCCAAATCAAGAACTTCACCACCAGATTTCACCTTAGTACCTATAAATTTAGGCAAATTCCTCTCTTTCCAAGGTCTCCAAAATATCCCATTTTCCTGGTCTGCCAGGAAATGACTTTCCTTACTCACCTGGAAGACTGGGAACCCTGTAAACCAGGTACCAAACGAGTTTCCCCAAGAGAGCTGTGTAATCATTGGTCCCATAAAGTCAATCCAAGTTCCTAAAAAGCGTCTGGTCATATCTGATTCAGTGAGCATCATTCTCAAATATAGCATTTGGGCAAGGCCTTTGTTGTATGGGCAAGACCTTGGTTGCAATAAGCAATGTTTCCAATCACCTCGTGTTAAACAAGACAACAGATTCTTACTGAGCCTATGCAAATTATCATATTGCCATGAAAATTAAAATACTGAATAAAAGTTTCAGAATTCTGGAGTGTTTAAACAGGATGAATAAGATATCATTTATAAATATTTCCTTTCTGTTTACAAAAGCATAGTCTACTAAATTGTCATGTGTTATAGATAACTTAAGACAAAAGAAAAGAGGGTTCCTTATATATCTGGGAAAGAGAACATTAAAACATTAGTAGTATTCCAAACAAAACCCACAATCTGGGAGTTCCCTGGTTGCCTAGTGGTTAAGATTCTGGGCTTTCACTGCCATGGCCTGGGTTCAATCCCTGGTCAGGGAACTGAGATTCCACAAGCCGCACGGCATGGCAAAAAAACCCACAATCATCCCTCATCTGTTCATTCAGATTTATGTATTTGTTCTTAGTCCATGTAATCTTGATTAGTGATCTCATAGACCCATCTGTTTTCTGACTGGAGTTCTGGAAATTCAAACTCAGTATATTGGTACATCTCAAAGTTGTTTAAATGATGCCATCAGAACTCTGTACCCAGTAGTACCTGGAATAGTCCTTTTCAAAGGAACTTTGAGACAGTCCTTTGTTGAAGATGAAGCACTCTGGCCTGTAGCTGATTGCAAATGCTTTCAGGGAAGCATCAAATTAAAACATTTTTTTAAAGTATCTGTAGATTACAAAAGACTTACATTAGCTGTGGTTTACTACTGATCATTCTCAAAAGTGAAAGATCTAATGAGAGTTCATTACAAAAATAAAATAACTGTCAAGGAAATTTGGTTGTTTCTGTGGCATGCAAAACAAGACAATAAAGTCAATCCCCCAAAAAGTTTAAAAATATCTATAAACATAATGATTAACACAATTTTCAAAGAAGAGTGTATGTTGCATCTAAGTTATAAAAAAAATGGATTAACATAATCTTTACAAAGAAAAATTACTCAAACATAGTAATCCTAACATAACATGCATGAATATGTTAAGGATATTGTTGGAATATACCAAGAATATATGAAGAATATCAAGTAAAGAGTTTCTACAAGTCTAGAGTAGGTCCTAAACAGGCTTATATTAATAAAACTCCATGGCTAAGTGACATGAATCCCCAATTAACAATCATTGGCTTAGAAGATGCTATATTCAAATTAAATAAGCAAAGTTACAACCAAATTAACATTTTTAAAAAACTGAAATTATGACTGATAATACTATACTGTTGATTTCTATTATCAGGCAAAGCAACACTAGGACTCTGACAAATAGAAACATTTCATGGACAGCAAGGACATTGACGATTCTCTAGGAATTTCCCCTACAGCATACAATTTCTGAAATATTTAAATTAATAACATTTACCTATACCACTTTAACCTAGAGAAGGCTGAGGATCTCCTCTGATTTAACCACTCTTCTCATGCAACTCATCAATAGTAATATATCAAAGAAACCCAATTATTTCTAGCAATTCTATTTTACAAGATAAAAGAACAAATTCTTTTTTTCCCCCAGGGGCCCTTTGGGAAATCTGAAAGACAATTGTAGGTGCAAAAGATATCATTTAGGATTAGATTTGGGGAATCCAAAATATCAAAAGTTGTCAGGATATTTGAACACTTAAAATAGGATCATGGGTTACTGAAAAACAGTACTTGGATGCCTATTTGACCAACTAGACAATAAAAGATTTGGAAAGTAAACATAGGAGGTAACATGATTGTAAAGAACCATAGCTCTTTCCTAAGAAGGGAAATACTTTGCTTTCTTAAATAATCAAGGACATCAAAAAGTCAATATAAACCATAGAAGGTTACTCTAGCAAGACACAGAATCTTTGACTTCTAGGCAGATTACACAGAAAATAAAGAATAATCTTTTACAACCTCTTATTAAGAGCAGACCAATAATGGCTTCCCTGGTGGCACAGTGGTTAAGAATCCACCTGCCAATGCTGGTGACACGGGTTCGAGCCCTGGTCTGGGAAGATCCCACATGCCACAGAGCAACTAAGCCCATGCTCCACAACTACTGAGCCTGTGTTCTAGAGCCAGTGAGCCACAACTACTGAGTCCATGCACCACAACTACTGAAGCCCGCGTGCCTAGAGCCCGTGCTCCACGACAAGAGAAGCCACCACAGTGAGAAGCGTGTGCACCACAATGAAGAGTAGCCCCCACTCACTGCAACTAGAGTAAGCCTGCACGCAGCAACGATGACCCAACACAGCCAAAAAAAATTTTTAAATAAATAAATTTTTAAAAAAAGAGCAGACCAATAATCCAAGAAAAAATTGATGTTTTAACAGAGAGAAAATCCAATTCTACTTTTGCCTCAGTAAGATATTTAACACTAAAGCTCTTTTTGAAAATCTTATAAACAAGCACATCAAGCCTTAGCCAGCTTTGAACTCAACAAAATAAATTCCCTTTCCACAAACCTTCTACAACTGTCTATATCCATATATAACCCTTACATTACTTTTCAAAGTAGCAAAAACCAACACATTTATTAAATTTGCAAAGTATATATAGCCTCTCTGTAGTATGTATAAATAAGAAACAAAGGTATATAAACTTAAAATTATGCTTAGTAATTAATATTTCAGTATTCTATCTTGGAAATGATCTAAGGTATTTAATGAATATCCATTAATCAAGTCGATTTAGTATCAGTTCAAGGTTTTAAGTTACCTAAATATTTTGGAAATTATCTTCAAGCTAACATGCTACAAAACATAATTACTCTTGAAATAGAGTTTGTCAGAATAATGATTTGATTTGGTTAAACACAAATTTATAGTTTTCATAATCTTAAACACTTAATAGAAGTAATACTAGCTTATTTGATTAGTAAACTTATATAAATTTAGGAAGAACATACCCAAGTAGAATAATTATGTATGCTTGTAGCATATTCAACACTGATAAATAAGAAAAAGCATAGCTCTTTTTATTAAATCAAAATATTAAACTACTCTCATTTGCTATATTTATCTAAATTATGTGAACTTGAATTCTTAAAATATTTGAATTATTTTCTGTAAAAACACTTCTGTTTAGCGTATTGAAAGTGTCTAATACAATACAATTCCTTAATTTCTGGGAATTCTAGGAACATTCAATTTATACAAGCACTTATTTATCTCTAAGCCAATCAGAATAGAGCTCCTTTAAGAGATTTTACAATCTAATTTGGTAATACCATCCAGAAGTAGAAAAATATTACATGATCACACAATGAAAGGTAAAGGCCTTTCTGAATTACATATAAACATACAGACAGACATAGATAGAAAGACAGCTTATTGCTTTAATTCTAAAATTTTGTCATGGGTCAAGTGTAAACACAGATTACAAAACTCCCTGATCCATATTAAACAGCCATTCTCTTCCTGATGGGCATGGAATTCTTAATTGATTTGAGCTCAAAATAGAAAAGACTAACCATCATCTTTCACCCAACAGAGATAAGATCTCTATAAACCATTACAGATGGTCCCGGACTTATGATGGTTCGACTTACGTTTTTTGGCGTTATGATGGTATGAAAACAATATGCATTCAGAAGAATCCATACTTTGAATTTTGATTTTTGATCTTTTCCTGAGTTAGCAATATGTGGTGCAATACCCTTTCATGTGCGGCACTGAGCCACAGCTCCCAGTCAGCCACACAATCACAAGGGTAAACAACTGATACACTTATAAGCATTCTGTTGTTCATTTTCAGTACAGTATTCAATAAATTACATGAGATATTCAACACTTTATTATAAAATAGGCTCTATTAGATGATTTTGCCCAAATGTAGTTTGTAAGTGTTCTGAGCATGTTTTTAAGGTAAGCTAAGCTATGATGTTTGGAAGGTTAGGTGTATTGAATGCATAATTGACTTACAATATTTTCAACTTACAGTGGGTTTATCAGAATATATATGATGGGGTTTATCAGAACCCCATCATAAGTCAAGAGTTGTAATCCACTTACAGAGATCACTGAATGGTCAGACAATGAAACCAAAAGAAACCAGAGATCAAGCAAACACTCAAAAATAATCAAAATCAAATCCTTAGAGTGCTAACAGTAGACAAGAGTCTGAAACCGAGGATCTGGAGCTGGACTCACTGTTGGGTCCTCTGATCACCCACCAGTCAGGAGAGGAGCACAAGCAGTTCTGAGAGGCCTTGTTACCTGGGTGGAGTAAATATGAATCTGAAGGTGAGGTCCAATCCCATTCAAATCATGGCACCAAAACCCTGAAAGACAAAATGCAACAGACAATTAAGGAGATGATTTTATTCAGGCTATTGCAATAGGGAGAATGTTCATGAATGAGGACTATATCAAAATAAATGGAGAAAACTTGGGGTGGAGCTTATCTGAGTCATTTAGAAAGGGTTAAGGAGGGTCTTGTCTTATAATTTGTGAGGGTGGGGTGGTCCTTTGCTGTTAGTCATTTCTCCTAACACAAAAGAGTCACAAAAGGATAAGGGGTTTTCTAGAAGTATGGGGCTCAAGATAAACTTCAGCATCATCAGGCCAAACCATGCAGCACCTTGCTGACCATAGTAAGGCTGTTTGTCTTTATCCTTAGAACAAAGGGAAGTCATCGAGAGTTTATGTAGGACTATGGTGGAGTCACTTGACCTCAAACCGTCTGGCTCTATCCTCCTACTTGCAGAATATTCCTTCCCTCGATGTTTCCTGCCCGGGTCTTCACAAGATGCTAGATTCTGGGCTCCCTTTTGCTGTGATCCCTCTGCCTGACAGGATACCACATCATGATCTCCAGCTGACCCTTTCAGGCTTTCAGGCTTTCTCATTATTTTCCAGCCCTACTACTCATCTGGTCTCCCATCCCCTGCAGCAGAATCTCCCCCTAAGGCCTATTCCACCATGGTGAGTGTTCAAAGTTCAGGGATCACAAACTGGTCTATAGGAGCCAGACAGATAGTCTAAGTGAGAGAAGCACACAGGGTATAATGCAACTGATAAGGAAATGGGGGACTATGGCAAACTGGAAAGTACAGATCTTGCCCAAATGTGGTAGCCACTACTCAGTATAACTGAGTACTATTAAGCAGGCAACTTGCCCAGTGTTATGTGATCCTATTACTTTCAAGTTTCTGAATTTTTAAATGGGGGGAACAATTCAAATGTTCTAAAACACTGTTCAAGTCACAATGGGGTGTGAATGCTGGATTTGGCCTTCAGATTCCCACTTGGCAGCTAGTACCCTCATCAGGAGATCCTGTCCCTCTTAGCCTGCTCCCAGCCCCCACCCCAGCTGCCAATAGAGCTCTGAGCTCCTGTTCTGATGCCCTTGGCCCAAGAAGGAATTAACCTACAATCCCACTGCACTGAAAGCAAATCACCTGTCAATCCCCTCCTGGCCCATCAAAAACATTAGTATCCATATTTATATATTAAGCCTGCCCCATTCAGAGAAAAGATCTATCTGAATCTGCCACAGAGAGAGGGTACAATTCCAATACACAAATATGGGTGGAGGTTTTTCATCAGCGCTCCTGGCAGGGGCTGGAGTGTGGGGCAACCTGCTGACCACTGACCCTACAAAGACTGGGAAATGAGACATTTTCCAACTGAAGGGAGGTGATGCTCACCTCTTTCCCTCTTCAGTCTTCCTCTGGAGAAGTGAGCAAGAGGATGACAAGTAGAAATGGAAGGCAAGCCCTGTGATAACCTACCAGCCACAAGACAAACAGCCCCTGGCAAATTCAGGTCCTCTGATCCAACCTCTCCTGGGTCACTTTCCCCAAATTTATCCAAGGTCCCCACATTCTGAATGGAGAACATTGATACCTAGAGTGGCAACCTATCATGCCCTGGGTATTGTCAGACCTCAACACAATCAGGAACAATGCTCTAAGAAGAGTAGGTGGTGATTTTACTTACATATAAGGCAGCAAGGAAGAACCATTTCTTTTCATAGCAAACTCTTAAAGTAGAGAATCCTGAAAATAACCAAAGGGCAAATTCACAGAGCATGAATACAGCGCATGCACGCTCAAAATACACACTTATGCCCACAACCCACAAAAGAACATTCCACCACCCCTTCACCCTGTACGTACCTACAAACTAGCCTCAGCCAGTAACCCCCTCACCTTCACCCCCACCCCGGTCCTCAACACACATGAGATCCTTGGCATTGATATTTCAGGCACAAAACTTATTTCTGTTCAACATTAATAGCACCAGAGGAACTTTTAACTAGGAATTACACCTCTCTCCAAAGGAGTTTAACACTAGGCCCCAGGCTATTCTGTGAGCATGTGAAAAGCCTCAGGAGCTGCTTAGGGGGATTAGCAGAAATAATCTTTCCAGACTAATGGCTTTTCTGAGCCCCAGGTCTGATCTCCAAGCCTGGAACAGAGCTCATCAGGCCTCTTGAGTCAGTGTGACTCAAAACTCAGGGAAGGAGCAGGTAAATTGCTAGAAATTGGTTCTTTGTGCTCTCAGAGGCCTCACACAAGAGAAGACCCCAAGGTGGTCCTAGACACCTCAGGCATTTTCTGCACACAAACCACAGTGTGTGCTGCAGAGCAAGTCCTATGCAGAGGAAAAGTAAGTGGCCCCCTACCAGGGCAATCTGAGAAATGCCTTAAGAGACCCCCTAACAACAGCAACTAAACCTAGCCCTCCCCTGATTGAGCACCTGGAATCCACCATTACTCATTCCTCCTGAAGCAGGGAAATCTCCCTGTTGAAATGTAAATATATCGTCCAATTAACAGCCCTTAACACACTAGCATGGAATCCTTTTCCAGATTTGGAGATAAAATAGCCTAGAGAACAGAAAGTAGAGTCCTAAAGCAATGGTAAATAGGTTTAGGTAAAGGTCAGCAGGGCTGGGAGGGAAGGGGCAGGTAAGAGGCCTGAAAAGCAGTAACTGTGATTCTCTTACAGGTTACAAAGTGCTTGGGCCTCACAATAACCCTGGTAAATTGTTTATCCATCCTCCTCTTATAGGCTTAAAGAGGTTAATTAATTTGCCCAAAGCTAATCAATGGCTAAACTCAACAGTACATCAGCTCATCACTTGAATTGAGCTCTATAAACATTTCCTGCACATCTGCTCCACTCAGGCAATATGCTGTTTGTCCAGGATACAGAGATGGTCAAGACATTGTCCTCACTCTCAAAGAGCTCAGTCTACTGTGGATGACAGTTGGAAGGTAGTGACAACAGAAGCAAATACCATGATAAGGGAAATAGTAGGCACTGTGAGGAGGAAGAGACAAGGCATCTGACCCAGATAGGGAGGTGGGATACCGCAAGGTCAAGGAACACTTCCTGCAAAAACTAAGACTTGAACCCAAATGTTCTCACTCCAAAACCCATACTCTCTCCATATCACTGATGATAAACATCATGATGCTTTGACACTCCAGTTTTCCCAGCCCACGGATAAGGTACATGGATAAAGTATAGCATGTTCCAAGATCCCAGACCATCGTTCCCAAGTTCTAAGTCAGGTCCTCACAGCTATGGCTGTCAGATCAGCCAGGCTGCCAGCCCCTGCCCTCATAGTCAGGCCTCTGTGAGCTTCCCAAAACATTGATTTTCTTCCCCTTTAACTTGTGGGCCAGTGGGAAAGGGGGAGACCTGAGGAGTATAGGATATGGTTGAAGTTCACATTCTGCCTCATTGGAAATCAATCATTTGCTCCTCATTGGGATGACCTAATTAAAAACAAAGGTATTTTTAAAAAAGGTATTGTTTATTATGTGCCAGACACTGTGCTAAGCTTTAAGCTTTTTGTAGACATTATCTCATTTCATCCTCCAACAGCCCTATACAGTAGGTACTATTAACACCTCCAATTTACAGATGAGAAAATGGAGAGTTGGAGAGATCACATGACTTGGCAGAGACTGGGATTCTAACACAGGCCTGTAATGTGGTTCACTACACTATTGTCCCTGAATTGTCATAATGCCCCCCTCTCCTGCCTTCCAGCCACTCACTCCATTCAGTCACTCATCGGCTTTTATTAAGCACCTCCTACATTTAAGGTACTACACTTGAATATGCTGTAATTAAGATTCTAAGATATGTAAGCCAAGGAATTTACCTTCCAAGAGTTCACAGAATATAAACTTGCTGATTTTTAAAACTGAAAGGTCATATTGCCCAACCCCTTCATCCTACAATGAGGAAATAAAAGCCCAGAGAGGACAAGTGAGTCACCCAAAGTCACATAGCTGGTTAGTGACTGAGCCAGGATGAAGATGAGTCTCCCTAAATCACAGGCACTCAAACTTTGTGCATCAGAAGGATCTTCTTTCAAATGCAGATTCCAGAGTCCCACCCCAGACTACACATTTTGAACCTTTGGAGATAGTACCTGGGAATCTGCATTTAAAGAAGGGCTGCTTGGATGTAGAGAATGGACTTGAGGACACGGGGAGGGGGAAGGGTAAGCTGGGACGAAGTGAGAGAGTGGCATGGACATATATACACTACCAAATGTAAAACCGATAGTGGGAAGCAGCCGCATAGCACAGGGAGATCAGCTCAGTGCTTTGTGACCACCTAGAGGGGTGGGATAGGGAGGGTGGGAGGGAGATGCAAGAGGGAGGGGATATGGGGATATATGTATACATATAGCTGATTCACTTTGTTGTACAGCAGAAACACACAACATTGTAAAGCAGTTATACTCCAATAAAGATGTTAAAAAGAAAGAAAGAAAGAAGGGCTGCTTGTCTTCCTTGGACCGCACATAGATAAACTGTTTCCTGTGTCCTGATGCATCCTTTGTATCACTGAATAAGAGCAAACTCATTTTTATTCCAAAGTAAGACAGAAGAGCTAGACCAGATCAAAAGCACAAAGTACTGTGGACACTATCTACTTGGAGAGGTAAGACCAATGCAAAGGAAACAACTGGGAAGGAATACATGACAGTAAAGAAAGAATTAGCAAAATACATAGCAAAGACAGGGTTATAGCAGTCAGAGAAGGAAAAGCTCTCTGTGAGCTGAGGTGATCAAGGGGGCCTTTTGGGAAGAGGTGGGACTTGAGTCCAGCATTGCAGGACAAGAAGGATTGGACAAACAGGGAGAAATACATTCCAGAGATGGGAAATACTTTGAGCAAAGGTACAAAGTGAGCACATGTATGTTGTATTCAGGAGACAGAGAAGAGGCCTGCTCAATTCTGGGGACGAAGTGGGGACCAAACACAGTCAGTGCCTGCTCTCATGGAGCGTACACGGGACAGGAGGATGGGGAGGGACAAGAAACAACCAAATAACCAAATGGCAATTTGAGGTAGTAATAGGTGCTATGAAGACAATAAACAGAGTGATATGGCTATAGGTGTTGGAGGAGCTATCAAAATAGTGAAGTGATGGAAAGCCTCTGAGGAGGTGTCACTTTTGCCACAAGCCAAATGAAGGTAGATGTAGGAGAGCAGTGAAGACTATGATAGGAAAAATGTTTGTTGAGACCATAACTGGAGACTCTGCACACTAGCTTTCATCTAAGCCCAGGTGAAAGACACATAGGGTAGCACTGAGCCTGTTTTGTTCTTTTTTTAATATACAGCAGGTTCTTATTAGTTATCCATTTTGTACATATTAGTGTATATATGTCAATCCCAATCTCCCAATTCATCACACCACCACCCCCTCCCCTGCCACTTGAGCCTGTTTTTTTTGATTTGTTCAAGATAGAGTGGGGTCCAGAAAAAGGGAGAATGTATTTCTGGGTCAGTGGATAAAATCAGGCTTGGAGGGGGGTCTAGCCTGGCAGAATGGGCTACATCTAAGGGCACACTTTTCTCTAACATTCCGGTCTGTCACTCAGCCCAAGTCTTCACACACTCTCCTCCTCCCCTCAAATACCTAGAAGTTCCCAAGCTGGTTCAGCTCTCTCAACTCAGTGGGAACCAGAGGTCCTACAGCCAAAGTGTGACCCACAGAAGTTGCCCAGTGCCCAGGGGCTCAGCCTAAACTGGCCCAAATGCATGAGCAGGCAGTCGTCTCTCTCCTTTTTTTGAGGCCAGGGTCTGTCACTCTAGAACCAGGGCCTGAGGCCCATGCTGGGAAAATGGCTCATTAAACTTAAGTGCATCTTCTTTTTACCTCCCTCCCCTTACCATCCCTCTACCTCCCAACCCCCACCCCAGGAACAGAACCCCTGCAGTGGTAGCCATGACCTCTGTCTACAAATAGTTTGTGGAAAAACCATCAGGTCGGTGATTTGTTTGCAGTGCTCCAACATCCCCTTTGTATGCCTTTCTCTTCCCTTGAGGGTGATCTCTCCCTGGCCAGGTGTCTAGTACCCTCATGGTCTCTCCTTTCAGCCCATCTCCTTCTCTCAGGAAACAATAGTAAAAGCCCATTAATATTAAAAATCGAAGTAACTAATGAGGCATTTGAATTTTGACAGAGTGGAATTGTAGGTCTTAGTAAATAGATGTGGAGTTTTTTTTTTAATTAGGTACTTTACTGCATCCCTAAAAATGATATTAGGAAGACAGTGGCCTAGTCTGGCAATATGGAGTTAAACTCTGGTTCCCTAAGGCAGGAGCTAAAAGAAAGACAATGCAGGGGCAAGAAAGAGCCAAGACACAGATTTGTCATAACTTCAGGATGAGTTTATTTGTTTTTAACCATAATAATGATTAATATTATGGCAACACCCTGTATTGCGGGTATAAAAACACAATCCTCTCCCAAAATATGACTCAGCCTCTGTGCTCCCAGATACACTGAAATTCCTTGGAAGGCAGCTGCAGGCCTTTGTGGAGACTCCCATTCTTGCTTCTTTCACAGTTGGACAAACCAAAGACCCACAACCCTGCTGCTAGGTGCCCAGTCATAAGGAAAGAGGCACTGGGCCCACAGATCCCCACACAGTACAGTCAAGTATGTTTTGTTCAGACTGACAGTTCCCTACCCCCAACTACCACCCAAAACCAGCCTGCTTCCAGGCCTAACTCTGGGTTTAACAGCAATCCAAACACTTCATCCTGGACCTCTGAGTGGAGGGGCTTGGGAAAGGTCAGGGGGTTAACTGTTTGCCTTTATCCACAAAATTCCTACACTTCTAGAACCTTACCCCTGCCCTCTTCTTGCTTGGTAACTCTCTGTGATTATATCTTTTACATTAAGAAGTGAAAAATAACTCAGTCCCTCTACTCAGACCATACCCTTGGGTGTGGCTTTTCGGTTAAGTAACTGCTTCCTGGGAGGAGGAGAGATAGTAAGGAGGGGGTGGGGCAAGGGCTAGGAAGATCTTAGAAGCCCCAGTATTCTAATTAGCATCACTTTTGAGTGTGGGCTCCAAAGGTTTTCCTTTCCGTTTATCAAATTTATTGAAAGGGAAGCTAAGGCCCCAAAGAGGGTAGGAACTTGCTCAAGGTCACACCAAAAGTATAGAGTAGAGCTTGGGAATGGGAGCCAGGTCCTCTGCCTCCAGCCAAGTGCTCCATCCAAAAAGATGTGTGATTCTCCCCAGTGAGTCAGGGAAAAATGCAGTGAAACAGGGTTATCAGAGGAGAAGGTTGCAGCTCATGTGCTTTCATTCAGCCTCACAAAATGAACGGGAAAGACAGACACAGAAAAGGCCTGAATGGATGCACTAGAAATCCTGAACTGTAGAGGAAAAGGGCAGTGCAATTACAGTCTCCTATTTTCAAAGATGCTGCTCCAGCATTGGGCCACTTCGAGTGTCCAGATGTCCTTCACTATCCTGGAGAGAGGGAAGGAGGGGAGTGAGAAAAGAGTGGAAAGGAAGACAAGGAGGGGAAGAAGTGGGGAAGAAAAGGAAGGAAAGAAGCTGAGGGAAAGATGTGGAAGAAAAAAGGTTGGCTGAAAGAATGTTTGAAAAAGAACAACATGCCATCCCAGGATGCTTTGGGACCCTAAGTTATAGGGCCCTTTCTCCTCTCTCCCTTTCTCCTCTCTCCTTTCCCTCATTCTGCACTGTCTTAGGTGCATGAACACACACACACACACACACACACATTCATTCTCATTGGTCTCCCTTGGGCCTGCCCCTCTTTCTTTCCCAGACGTGCTGGCCCAGGCTCTGTAGCCTCGGGCTTCAACGGTTGTGAAGGAATTGCTGGGCCAGCCCAGCCTGTATGCTGCTTGACCCATGTATTTCACAGATGTTAGTTCCCTCTGCCATTCCCCAGGGGACTTGAACAGAGACAGTTTAGCAGGAAAATGTCTATACCAAATGGTCTCATTATATTCAAAAGAAAGATGCCACATTTCCTAACCTCCATTTACTACCAAAACAAAAAGGCCCCTTCCTGATGGCCCTAGAGACTACCCCCTTGGGGCAGGTCCACCTAGACAGTTGGGCTAAAACTACATCTACAGCTCTACAACCTGACAGCTGCCTTTGACCCATAACAGTGGGGATTCACTGGCCCCAGAGGAGAAGGGGGTCAAAGACAACAATAAAACTGCTGAAGCAAGGCAAGACCCACTCTCCAGAACCAAACAGACTAACACCTGACTCATCTGGAGGTCACTTCTTTGGCAACCTCATATATCTGGAACAAAGCAGAGAATAAAGAAGTGAGAAGGGAAAAAAAGCCTCGAGGAAGTCAAAATAGATGTCAGCATCCATACAGTGAAGTTTTCAGGCTTTACTCATAAAACAATCTTTCTAGGAGCCAATTTACTTTACTTCAGACTAAATCCTTACAAGGATGTTTATTGTTTTCATAGCCACAACAAATGAGAGACACAGCAAATTGTGAGGAAGCAGAAATATTGATAATAGCAAAAGTGACAGTTGAATATAGATGTAGATGATGAATCAAGGTCTTCAGGTTTTGTCCTCTTAATAATACACCATGACTGACTCCTGTTGTCAGATGTCAAAGAGCAACTTGCTGAGTGATGAGAAATTTGTCAAGTCTTGCTGGCCAATCTTACCCAGCTATCCACTTTAGGGATAAAGTTAGTTGTCTCTAGACTGTCCTTTCAGCCTAACCATTTGCTTGAGGGTGATGAGTTATGATGATGACAGCTCAGCTAAGTTTCCTTCTTTAAAAAAAAAATCACTTCACCTAATAAATAAACCAGTAAATCAATAAATACAATGTTGTGTTAGTTTCAGGTGTACAGCGAAGTGATTCAGTTATACATATACATACATAGATATATTTTTTCAAATTCTTTTCCCTTATACGTTATAAAATATTGAGTGTAGTTCCCTGTGGTATACAGTATGTCATTGTTTCTTATCTATTTTATATATAGATATATAAATATATATAGAGAGAGAATATATAGATATATCCTTTTCCCCCTTCCCCTTTGGTAACCATAAGTTTGTTTTCTATGTCTGTAGGTTTATTTCAATAAAAAAATTAAGTTTTTTAAAATAAAAATTATAAATAAATAAACTCCTTAAGCCCAGCTAAGGTAAACCCAAGCTCATTGTCAGAAATTATGGAGCTCAGAGGTGTGATTGCAGGACGTCTGGGATGGGACTCAGAGCATCAGGCTCTCTTTAGAAAAGGAGCTACCACCGACAGGACACAAGTCTCTTCCCTGGAATGGTCCTGCCAAATCATTGTAGCTGATTTGTAGCTTTCCACGGAGATTTCCTCTGGAAAGAGAGGTGCTGGGCTGAAGGCTGGACCAAGCAGCTCCACCTGCTCTACACTCCTCTGTCCATGTTGCTTTTAGCATTAGAATCTCGCCCAGGGCAGCTAGTATCAACAGTTCCTGGGTATGCTCTTTGCAGAATGGGCAAGATAACAAGATTACACTTTACTGTCACTTGAGTGGGTTTAGGTGTGAGACATGCAATATGGACCAGTGGAGAGGAGGAAGACATTAGAACCGGGTGAGAGGAGAACTAGGAGTCACCACCCTGACTACTGAGGCTGGATCCTGAGGGAGGAAGCAGTGGAACAGGACAACGCAACTTGGCTAAAGGGCATGTGGATATCTGGGGTCCATTAGGGACAGAATGTGGGGTCCCAGAGGGAAGGCAGGACCAGGAGCACCTCCCTCCCAATCACAGCCAGAGAACTTAGGTAGCAGGCCGCAACCCTCCAAATTAGACAGATGGTAGCATTGAATTCATTCACAGCTGAACCTCAGCCACTGGCAGGAGAGGACAGGAAAAAGCATTTAGCCTCCAGGGGAGGAACTTGGCCAGAGCCAGGTGGGGAATCAAGGTCCCAACCAAGTGGGCCTTAGTCCAAGCAGAGAACCAAAATCCAGGCAGATGAACCGAGCCACACAGTGGGGAATAGAAAAAGGCTGTCACAAGAGGGCTGCAAGGTACTTGGGACTTTCTTGTGGCTCACTCCAGTCACCAGTGGGCTGAGGCAGCTGAGGCGTCCCCATACCCCATTCAGGACTGGCTCAGTGCGGGGGCGGGGAACTGGGAAAGGCTGGGAAGGCAGAGGCTTGTAGTTTTCTTGAACAAAATAACAACTCCACCGTCAGGGTCATCCTTTGTGGGCCAGTAATTTACCTTGGACTCCTTAGCTTCCCTGATGATCCTTGCACCCACTTTAACAGCTTTATTGAGATATACTTCACATATCATACAATTCACCCATTTAAAATGTACAATTCAATGTGTTTTAATATATGCCCAGGGCTGTCCAACCATTGCCACAAATCTCCTGATTTTTTAATTAAATTTTTTATTTTAAGATAATTGTAGATTCATATATAGTTGTAAGAAATAACACAGAGGTCTCTTGTACACTTTATCCAGTTTCCCCCAACAGCAACACCTCGTAAAACTGTAGAACCATATCACAACCAGAACATTGACATTGATACAATCTACCCATCTTTTTCAGATTTCTCCAGTTTTACTTGTATTTATTTGTGTGTGTATGTGTGTGTTTCGTTCTATGCTATTTTATGACCTGTGTAGGTTTGTGTATCTACCACCAGAGTCCAGACACTGAATAGTTCCATTGCCACAAGGATTCCTCATGTTGCCCTCATCCCTCACACCTGCCTCACTCCCTCTTCCTTCCCTAAACCCTGGCCACCACTAATCTGTTCTCTATTTTTATAATTTTGTCATTGCAAGAATGTTATATAAACAGAATCATACAACATGCAACCATTTGAGAATGATTTTTTTTACTCAGCCTAATACCCTTGAGATTCATCCAAGTTGTTGCATGTTTCAATAGTTCATTCCTTTTTATCTTGCACTCACTTTTAAGTTAGGGAAATCTGCCAGTGGCTTAATACACTGAAGGAAAGGTCCTGGAGATGGCATTGCAGCCCAGTGAAGGAACTATAGAAGCAGAGGGCATGTGCCTCAGTGGAATTCTTCCTTCCTTGAAGACATGCCTGGAATCCTGAACTGCACATAATCATGTGGCTCCCTCTTTTAGTTGAAAAGTACACAGCCCTGTTCTTTAGCAATCAGCCACCAGCAATTGTCACCACAAGACATCTGGCATTTGGGGGTTCCACCCAGATCAGACTCCACTCTCTAGAGGAGAAGCCTCAGAGGTAAGAAATCTTTAGCAGAGCCCAACTATTGAGTGCTTAACATTCCAGAAACTGTCCACACACTGAGCAACAGTTACCTTTTGGGGAAGAAAAAAACATGGCAGAAGCCAAGGAGCCTCAGGAAAGCCAAAGACAAGAGCTGGAATTCTCGAAGTATTTTAAGGAAGATATTCTCCAGCAGTCTTCATGGTACTGATTTCGTATTTCTCTTCTTTCACTCATATTGAAACCCTAAAGACTTTCTGCTTCTTCAACTTCTATTGATTCCAGGATCATCAGAATGAGGCACCTGCTATGGTGTCTGTAATTTACTTTAAAATACTAAAGCAGAGACAGTGTGATGTTCTGTGTGATTAGTTTAAATATATACTCTATGTAGGGTTACCTTAATCAAGACCTCTCACTCAAAAGCCGCGCTCCAGAGATGGCTACTACAGCTATCTGCTTCAACTATCATTACTTCCTAGTAATACCAGAGGCTATGATAATTAGCATAATAAATGTTAGAAATAAGTTTTCATTGGAAAAAACAGAGGCATGTTAACTAATATTGAATACAATGGTTGTTAAAATTGGGTTCATATTGGTGAAATTAGTGGTATTCAAAATATGTGGACAGACTAGAATGTTTTGTTTGAACAGGGTATTAAAATCTAGTAGTCTCTACTTTTTAGGGAGGGTACTCTTTTTTTTTTTTTTTTTTTTTTTGCGGTACGTGGGCCTCTCACTGTTGTGGCCTCTCCCATTGCAGAGCGCAGGCTCCGGACGCGCAGGCTCAGCGGCCATGGCTCATGGGCCCAGCCACTCTGCGGCATGTGGGATCTTCCCGGACCGGGGCACGAACCCGTGTCCCCTGCATCAACAGGCGGACTCTCAACCACTGCGCCACCAGGGAAGCCCCGGGAGGGTACTCTTGACCTGATTCCCAAAGGGTCCTGGGTCCTGCTGCTGTTTCCAGATAATTCTTGGTCCCCTGACCCCACTAAATGATTAATTGAATCTGTGGCTGGGATATTATCACATTTACCTCAGGTGAACCTTTCATACAAGAAGAACCAAAAAGGACAGAGATATGAAGTATCACTGAGCTTCTAGAACAGGTTTTATGACTGTTTTGTACCTGCTTGCTAATAAATATTTACATGTGTGGCAGATTTGGGTGTGATGCTTGCTTTTATTCTAAACCAGCAGCAAGGTTGTGGGGAGGTAGCTAAACCCTTCACCTTCTTCCCACTATTGGTGACTACTGAGATCTACTCACAAAACCTAATAATTGTACAGGACCAAATTTGTTTACGTCGGTTCACCACAGGACCTTAAGAATACAAAGAGGGACTTCTCTGGTGGCGCAGTGGTTAAGAATCTGCCTGCCAATGCAGGGGACACGGGTTCAATCCCTGGTCCGGGAAGATCCCACATGACGCAGAACAACTAAGCCCGTGCACCACACTACTGAGCCTGCACTGTAGAGCCCGTGAGCCACAACTACTGAGCCCGTGCACCTAGAGCCCGTACTCTGCAACAGGAGAAGCCACTGCAGTGAGAAGCCCGTGTACCACAACGATGAGTAGCCCCCGCTCGCCGCAACTAGAGAAAGTCCATGCACAGCAACGAAGACCCAACACAGCCATAAATAAATAAATGGGAAAATAAAGAATACAAAGAAGGAGCCCGGGGCTTCCCTGGTGGCGCAGTGGTTGAGAGTCCGCCTGCCGATGCAGGGGACACGGGTTCATGCCCCGGTCCGGGAGGATCCCACATGCCACGGAGCGGCTGGGCCCGTGAGCCATGGCCGCTGAGCCTGCGCGTCTGCAGCCTGTGCTCCGCAACGAGAGAGGCCACAACAGTGAGAGGCCCACATACCGCAAAAAAAAAAAGAAAAGAAAGAGGAAGAAGAAGGAGCCCTTATGGTAGGACCTCCAGAAAGTTCTGAAAAATCCCAAGAGCCACAAAACTTCTGAAGGGAAGATACTGAACTCAGTAGCAAACAGCAGTCTTTGTCACGTGAGCAAACTAGGTATCTAGATGTCAGATGAGGAGACCTGCAACTTGTGAGTCTGCATATTCATTGGGAAGGATGTTTCTGTGGCATAATTTCTCAAAATGGATCTTCTTGAAAAGTCAATATTTCAAATCCTTGAAACCGTGGAGTATGAATAAGCCTTTCACAGCCTTAGCTAACCCACACATCTTTAAAAATCTAAAATCTCTGAACAATGAGAGAATAAAAACTTCTCTGTATATTTAAGTGCCAAGCATGTTACACGCATTATCTCTTTTGATTCTTAAAAAAAAAAATCCTTCAAAGAAAGTGAAGTTCAGAGACATTAACATGACTTATCTGGAGTTCTATGGCCTGTAAGTGGCACAGTTGGAGTTCAATCCCCATCCGTCTGACTCTTTCTGCTCCACACCATGCTGCTTCTCATCCTTTAAAAAGATAATGGGTGGATAGAAGGGGGAAAGTCAAACAAGCAAGAAGCATGCATTCATAAAACAGTCCTCTATTGCTTCAAAGTCACTCTAACCCACCTCTCAAAAACTTCACTATAATCAACAATCATGGAAATAAAAAAGAATCAAAAGACCCAATAATGTAGAACCACGGGGTCCCTGGCATACATAACCCCGTATAACTGTGTTACTAACTCACTGTCAGAGCTTCAGATAAATATGTATAGTCATATTTTAGTCTCAAAATCACCTAAGAGGTAGCTTCAGTTATTGTTTCAATTTTACAGCAAGAGGCAGAATTGGAGAGGACTCACTGCCTTGCCTAAAGCCACACAGCCAAGGATGGAACCAGGAGTCAAACTCAGATCTGATTCTATATCCAGTACACTCCACTGCTTATCAATGCTTTACCTGATATTTCACACCTTCCACAAATTCACTCTTGGACTCAGAGAGAGCCTGAGACCCACCAGTTATTGTGTGTATCTAATTTTAAGACCATCAGCTGGCCCAGCCTCAAACCCTTGCTGGAGGGCAAGACATCTTGCCCCATGCAAGCAGCCAGTTGGCCCCAGTTATGGTTTAGGAAGCTAAGCAATTCCTGCTAGGATTTTCTCTTTCTCTCTTACTATTTTTTTCCAGGTTGGGGTCAGTAGGTTAAGCACCCTCTGCTTTGGAAATCTTCAAGGCACTTGAAAAGACAAAGCTTTTTATATCTCCAGAAGAGGAGACCCCTATCACATTAAGAGAAACCATGAGTGTTGGTCTCACCCTTGAACTATCTGGGCCTTGCTTGTCTCCCCAGCTCTCAGCTCTTCCATCCCCCACACTGCCATAACCATCCCCTAATCCACACTTGGTTCAGAAGAAAGTCAGAATTTTACAAATAGCTTCATGGTCATTGCTTTGAATTACACAACCCCTTGGGTAAACTATGAGATTACAAAATTTAGCTTTAAAAGCAGTTGTTTTATGGCCAGCCAAGTCATGATACTGTCATTTCATCTCACACCAGGGTGACCTCATCCTCCACTATGGGCCTGAAATGCTAATCAAGAAAGGCCTGGTTTTGGGGAGGTCCAGACAGTCAAGAGCCAATGAAGTTAACGCCCTGAAACGACAATTCGGTGCTCCATTCTTGGGGTGGTGTCAAGGGAGACAGGGGCAGGGGGTGATGAGGAAACATATGTCTCTGGATCCTGCGGCAGAGATTTTGAACAGTAGTATGGCTATGGGAGCTTGCCTGGGTGGCACTGTGATGACCTGTCCAGCTCCATGGCCCTTCTAAGGCCACCTAACCCTCACTGGTAGGTTTTTCCCCCATTTCTACAAAACCTGGACTCTGGGATTCATTCTGTCCTGAACCAGGGGGAAGTATAAGATATCTCCATCCATACCTTACCAGCTGAGGCTCAAGTGAGTGGCATTTGGCCCTGCTCTGAGCTCATAATTTCAGTTCCAGTAACAGGGGTCTTGTCCCTTCCTGTGTGTCCCTTCCTGCAGGTACGTGCTTTGTACCCAGTTCCTGCGATTGGGCTGCTGTCTTATTTCCTCTATATCCGAGGCCCTGTAGTTTCCCTAGGTCTCCAAATTCCTCCAACACTGAGGGGAGAGGGGTTTTTTTTTGCCAATCCTTCCAATGCCTACCCAACCTGGGTCCTTTATGGCAATTGAAGTACTTTGGAATTTTTAAATTTATACATTTCAATTTTAGATGTTATAAATTGGCTCCCTGGTAGGAAAGATTAAGGACTCCACATTCAGTTATGCTAGATGAATAAGTCCTAGAGAGCTACTCTACAGGGTAGCACCTATGGTTAATAATACTATATTGTATACTTAAAATTCTGTTAAGAGAGTAGATGTTATGTTAAGTGTTCCTATGACAAAAAAATAATAGCAATAATAATAAAGAAATCAAGAGGATAGGAAGACACTTTTGCAGGCGATGGATAGGTTTATTGCATAGATTGTAGTGATGGTTTCATGGGTATATATTTATCCCCAAACACACTAAAGTTGTATATATTTACATATGTACAGGTTTTTGTATGTCAATCATGCCTCAATATTTTTAAAAAATCAGCACTTATTCATTTCTGCTTATTTTCTCTTCCTTCACCTCCTTAATTCTGTTAGTCACGTTAATATTTTTACTTTTTCTGGATTTGTAACCTATTGGTAATGTGTCCCTGCCACTTGCAACTGCACTTGCTTGACACCAGCTTGCTCCCTAGACCTTATCTGAACCCCGCCACCAGGCTCCCAGGATGCTGGCTATGCCCCCTTCAGGGCCACCTGTGACTGCCTGTTGCCTGGCTCCCTGGTCCTGTGACCACTGGCCTACAACCTCGTTCTACCTGGGCCTATTGGTGAAACCTCCCCTTGTCACCAACTCTGCTCCCCTTGGGTGTGTTTCTCCTTAGGCTCTGAGGCAATGCTGGCATCGCCAACCCCAGCCACCAGCAGGTCCTAGGCAGGTTCCTTCACTCTGGCCCTCACACTCTGCTCTGAGGTGGTGCAGACAGGGGCTGGGAGCTCCCCTGCACCCTAGGCTGCCCTGAGCCACATGTGCTGTGCAGGTACTATCCAGCCTCCCTTGAAGGGAATTTTTACCAGTAAATTAAAGAAAACCAGAGGAAATAGCATGCACCCCAAAGAACAGAAATCAAATGGCTTACAGAATAAGCATACAACTAATCACAGATTGGATTGGATGACAGTATATGAGGTCATGTAGATATCTTTTTATCCTCTACTCTCTCCCCCAAATCCCTTTTGGAAGGTTGTTTTGGTTTTTTCCAGGGATTTCCTACTCCCTGCAGGAGAGGGGATTCAGCCCTAGTCACAACCTCCTTAAAAAGAAGACAGTGAACTGATAAGTAGCTAATAATTCATGCCCAGGAGGAGAAAGACCCCATTTCAGCTTTCTGTGTCTCCTGCCACTGAGCAAGACTCTGGCCCCAACCTAAGCAGGCCATGATCCTGACAGCCTCCAGACCTTTACTCTTGCCCTCCTCCCAGCTGGATTGTCCCTCTCCCTCTACTCCATTTACCTGAACTATCATCCTATCACCTCCTCCAAGAAGCACATCTATGTTCTACTTCTCAAACTCTTGCTGCGCTTAAAATCCACAGCCCACAGTTTACTACTTAACTCACCAAACTCTTAACCGCTATTGCTTCATGGAAGCTAGATTAAGCGCCACAGTAGTGCCATAAGAATCCCCAGGACAACTTAGCATAAGCCTGAGCCTGTACTTGGGGCTCAGCAAAGACATATTGGAGATGCTTGTTCTAGAAACAAAATCAGAGGTTTCCATTCCTTTTGCATAACTGTCTAGAAAATGGAGTGCTCAGATGGAGCCATTAAAAAAAACTCTCTAGCATCCTGGGGAGCAGTTACAAAAGACACCACAGGTATTCCCAGGTCATTGAGCCAGAGTGTTAGAGCAGAAAGGAATCTTAACCATTTACTTCCAAACTTTTAAACCAGAGTATGCATACTCCTGGGGATCCATGGCAGTGTGCCAAGGGGTCCACAGAGTCACAGGATAAACATGGCATGTTCTTAGAGTGTCAATTTTACTTGAGTATAAGAAATTTAAAAATTTTCTTTATCGGACTTCCCTGGTGGCACAGTGGTTGAGAATCTGCCTGCTAATGCAGGGGACACGGGTTCGAGCCCTGGTCTGGGAGGATCCCACATGCCGTGGAACAACTAGGCCCGTGAGCCACAACTACTGAGCCTGTGCGTCTGGAGCCAGTGCTCCACAACAAGAGAGGCCGCGATAGTGAGAGGCCCACGCACCACGATGAAGAGTGGTCCCGGCTTGCCACAACTAGAGAAAGCCCTTGCACAGAAACAAAGACCCAACACAGCAAAAATAAATAAATAAAATTAGTAAACTCCTACCCCCAACATCTTCTAAAAAAAAATTTCTTTATCAAAACAAATATGGCTATATCATGGAAGGGAATGCAAATTTTGAACACATTTTTAGGATAAAACATGACACTTCAAGCTCACTTTGACCTTGCAGTAGGCTGCTTTGGATTACCCCCATCCACCCCTCTCCTCCACCCATGCTCCTCTGCCATTAGGGTTACTTCAGTTAAGAAATAAACGAAAGTTTGAGAAGACGGATCTAGTCCAGCTCCCTCTTCTCATACTTAGGAAAACGGAGGCCCACAGATGAGAAATAATCTGGCCAAAGCCCCAGACAGTGAGTTGAGCGAGAGCTAGGACCACAATCCACCCCCCTCGGAATGTACATTTCTCCTTAGTGACTTGCTCAGGTGACCACTGACTGAACTACACTTCCTTGCTAACTCTGTTCCACGCTTTGTACCCTTCAACATTTTTTTTTAATTTGCCAAGGGTTCTGTAACCTGTGCTTGTGGCACCAGCAGCTCTGAGAGCAGGACAGAACTGTTAGTCCCTTTCTAAATCTTCAAATGCAGTGAATAATGCTCCATTTCCAAGAAATCAGAGTGTAACTGATGAGATTCAAATCCCTTGCAGAAACAAGATGAAGTCCATAGCTTTAGGGAGAAAGAGGAAAAGCAGGGAGGAGGTCCTGCTAATCAGAGGCCAGGAAGCAAAGATCTGATCTTAAGACTCTGCTTTGTTCCTTGGTTTATGTAAGAAAGAGATTCTATAAGGCCACCTCAACAAGGCTCCAAGGAAACTGGGCCCTCAGAGGAGTCCCCCAACTGGTTTTCCTATCTCCTGATGTGAATGAATGTGCCCTCAGGCTGTGCGACCAAAACAATCACCTTGGGTTTAAAAAAAGGGGGGGGGGCGGGGGGGGCTTGCCTGGTGGCGCAGTGGTTGAGAGTCCGCCTGCTGATGCAGGGGACACGGGTTCGTGCCCCGTTCCGGGAAGATCCCACATGCCGCGGAGCAGCTGGGCCCGTGAGCCGAGGTCGCTGAGCCTGTGCGTCCAGAGCCTGTGCTCTGCAACGGGACATTCCACAACAGTGAGAGGCCTGCGTACCACAAAAAAAAAAGGAAATGACTTTAGATTCAAATGAACTCAGCTTCACAGCCATCATATATCTTCTTCATGCAAATTAACAGAGGCTGCCGGTAGATTCACATACTTAAATCCACTTACTCACACCGTAAACCCACAACTCTTGCTGTTACACAGACATATGGAAACTCTTCTGCATCCAGTCACAAACACAAACATAAGCACACATTTGTATTGAGAAAACCGGTACAGTCACGCTCTCTGCCCATATTTCTCCCCCAACATCCAGCCCCAGACACACACAGCCACCATTGTACCCACATTCACAGTCACATACACCAGGTTGAGAAGTGACCCAGATTGCCAGGGTTAGAGCCACATTCCACAGTGTCCCATTCTTCTCAGAGAACTAACAGATCATTTCACAAAGATGTCATCACCTGCCGACTAATGGCAAGTTACAGCCAGAATAAATGGTCCATTACCCACCCCCATTACAGGTAGGCCCAGAGAATAATGACAGCAGAGACAAAGGAGACTTGTGGCTCAGTGTCACTGCAGGAGACTGACCGGAAAGGTAAGAAGGGGGCTCATTCAAACCAAAGAGATTGCCTTTCCTCTCTGGACCCTAGAGTCGGGGGTGGGGAGATTGGAAGGTGGTCTGACTTTTTGCAGATTTTGCAAACTCTAGCTACAAATCACCTGGGCGGGGAGTGGGAGTGGTATTGCTCTTTTAACCTAGGTTTTCCCTGTCCAGAAGAGGATTGTGTCATGATATACTTTCTCTTTTGAACAAGGCCCCAACACTCTTCAGAGTAGTGTAGTGACCAACAGCATGGTCTCTGGAGTTACTCTCCAGGTTTGAATTTTAGCCCCACCATATACAAGCTGTGTGACCTTAAGCAAGTTACTTAACCTCTCAAGCCCTCAGTTTTGTCATCTGTTAAAAATCGGAATGATAATATCTACCTTGTGGGGGTGTGATGTGAGTTAAATGTAAGGCAATCAGATAATGCCTGGTACTTAGGATGCTCAATAAATGAAACTCTACAGGTGAGCAATTTCCTGTTTCTCTCAGACCTCCACTCCCTCACTACCTGCTTGCCCACACAGAGGTGACAGTTTGGTGACCCCATTTCTGAGACAGGCCTTCTAAAACCCAGAGAGAACAAGACTGACCCAACATCACACAGAAAGAGTAATAGGATTGGAATTGATTGCTTTGGGGTGACTAGGCCAGTGTTCTCATTCAGTTCATTTCTCCCTTAGGAAAATATGAGCATAGTTTGAGGGAACCTGGGGAATAAATATGACTGGGGCCAGATAGGATGTAAATAATATTAAGAACAATGACAACTTAATATGTGCCAGGCACCGTATTAAGTATATTCTGTATATTATTTCACTTAAACCTCATAGCATCTCTATGAGGTTATGAGGACCATCATCATCTGCATTGTACAGAAGAGGAAACTGAGGCTCCAACACCTAGAATGGCTTTAAGCTGGGATTTGAACCCAGGTTGTCTGACACCGGAGATGGAATGTGCAACTGCTGCATTATACTGCTGCCTACAAGGAAAGCAGGAGAGGGGAGACAGGAACAAAAGACAAAGAAGGAATACAAATTCTTTTTGAAGTAAATAGATTGAGGCAGTGTAGTGTCATGGTTAGGTTCAAACTTAAGATCAAAAATTTATCCCTTAAGATCAGAGGTCCTACCTCTGCTACTAGTTATTGAATATCTCTGGGCCTCAGTTTCCTCCTCTGCAAAATGGGAAGAAAACTACTCCTTAGAGCAGGTGTCCCCAAATGGTACTGGTCCGTGGCCCGTTAAGAACTGGGCTGCAGGGCTTCCCTGGTGGCTCAGTGGTTGAGAGTCCGCCTTCCGATGCAGGGGACACGGGTTCATGCCCTGGTCCGGGAAGATCCCACATGCCGCGGAGCGGCTGGGCCCGTGAGCCATGGCCGCTGAGCCTGCACGTTAGGAGCCTGTGCTCTGCAACGGGAGAGGCCACAACAGTGAGAGGCCCGCGTACCGCAAAAAAAAAAAAAAAAAGAACTGGGCTGCACAGCAGGAGGTGAGCGGTAGACGAGTGAGTGAAGCTTCATTTGTATTTACAGCCACTCTCCATTGCTCGCATTACCACTTGAGCTCCGCCTCCTGTCAGATTAGAGGCAGCATTAGACTTTCATAGGAGCGCGGGCCCTACTGTGAACTGCACATGCGAGAGATCTAGGTTGCGCGCTCCTTATGGGAATCTAATGCCTGATGATCTGAGGTGGAGCTGAGGCAGTGGTGCTAGTGCTGGGGAGTGGCTGCAAATACAGGTTAACATTAGCAGAGAGGTTTGACTGCACAGAGACCATAATAAATCAATTGCTTGCAGACTCATGTCACTTGAGTAGCAAGTGACAATTAAGCTGCATCTGGTGGCAGCATTTTTAGTGGCAAGTGAGTTGATGTACTTCAATTATACAGCTGCATCTGGTGGCAGGCTTTAAGTCAGAATCCAACACTTAATTTAGTCCGTGCCAGCTACATGTAAAAGAATGAAATTAGAACACTTCCTAACACCATACACAAAAATAAACTCAAAATGGATTAAAGACCTAAATATAAGGTTGGATACTATAAAACTCTTAAAGGAAAACATAGGCAGAACACTCTTTGACATAAATCACAGCAAGATCCTTTTTGAACCACCTCCTAGAGAAATGGAAATAAAAACAAAAATAAACAAATGGGACCTAATGAAACTTAAAAGATTTTGCACAACAAAGGAAACCATAAACAAGATGAAAAGACAACCCTCAGGGCTTCCCTGGTGGCGCAGTGGTTGAGAGTCCCCCTGCCGATGCAGGGGACACAGGTTCGTGCCCTGGTCCAGGAAGATCCCACATGCCACGGAGCGGCTGGGCCCGTGAGCCATGGCTGCTGAGTCTGCGCGTCCGCAGCCTGTGCTCCACAGAGGGAGAGGCCACAACAGTGAGAGGCCCATGTACCACCAAAAAAAAAAAAAAAGACAACCCTCAGAATGGGAGAAAATATTTGCAAACAAAGCAACTGACAAAGGACTAATCTCCAAAATTTGCAGGCAGCACATGCAGCTCAATATCAAAAAACAAACAACCTAATCCAAAAATGGGCAGAAGACCTAAACAGACATTTCTCCAAAGAAGATATACAGATTGCCAACAAACACATGAAAGGATGCTCAACATCACTAATCATTAGAGAAATGCAAATCAAAATTCCATGAGGTATCACCTCACACCGGTCAGAATGGCCATCATCAAAAAATCTAGAAACAATAAATGCTGGAGAGGGTGTGGAGAAAAGGAACCCTCTTGCACTGTTGGTGGGAATGTAAATTGATACAGTCACTATGGAGAACAATATGGAGGTTCCTTAAAAAACTAAAAATAGAATGACCATATGACCCAGCAATCCCACTATTGGGCATATACCCTGAGAAAACCATAATTCAAAAAGAGTCATGTACCACAATGTTCATTGCAGCTCTATTTACAATAGCCAGGACATGGGAGCAACCTAAGTGTCCATCGACAGATGAATGGATAAAGAAGATGTGGCACATATATACAATGGAATGTTACTCAGCCAGAAAAAGAAACGAAATTGAGTTATTTGTAGTGAGGTGGATGGACCTAGAGTCTGTCATACAGAGTGAAGTAAGTCAGAAAGAGTAAAATAAATACCCTATGCTAACACATATATATGGAATCTAAAAAAAAAATTGTTCTAATAAACCTAGGGGCAGGAAGAATAAAGACAGAGATGTAGAGAATGGACTTGAGGACCCGGGGAGGGGGAAGGGTGAGCTGGGACGAAGTGAGAGAGTAGCATGGGCATATATACACTACCAAATGTAAAATAGATAGCTAGTGGGAAGCAGCTGCATTAGCACCGGGATATCAGCTCTGTGCTTTGTGACCACCTAGAGGGGTGCGATAGGGAGGGTGGGAGGGAGACGCAAGAGGGAGGAGATACGGGGATATATGTATATGTATAGCTGATTAACTTTGTTATAGAACAGAAACTAACACAGCATTGTAAAGTAATTATACTCCAATAAAGCTGTTTAAAAAATGAAATTTAGTCCGCGCGTGGCCCGCCCATTATTTTATTTACCACTTCCGTCCGCGCCTCTTTCCCACACTGCGCGCTTGTCTCAGTCACAGTCTTGGTAAGCCCACAAGCTAACCCTAGCCAAAATGAGTAAAAAATAGACGTCGCTGGAGGGATTCTTTGAAAAGGGGGAAAGACCAAATGATGAGACAGCAGAAGACTCTAAGACTGCCAACAAAAGGAAAGCTGCATTTAAAAGAAAATACGAAGAGTCCTACTTAAATTACGGGTCCGTTGCAACAGGTGATTCACATTCTCCAAGCCCACTTTGTATAATGTGAGACCAAGAACCCTGCATTAAAAGACAAGCCTTTGGAGTTTTTCCAAAGAAAAAACACGAAGAACAGAAGCAATTATTGAAGGCCACCACTTCATCAAATGTGTCTGCTCTGAGAGCATCATTCTTAGTGGCTAACCACATTGCTAAAGCTAGGAAGTCCTTTACTATTGGTGAAGAGTTGATCCTGCCTGCTGCTAAGGACTTTTGTCGTGAACTTTTAGAAGAGGCTACAGTTCAAAAGGTGGCACGTGTTCCTCTTTCGGCTAGCACCATAACTAGACGAATTGATGAAATAGCAGAGGATATTGAGGCACAATTGTTAGAGAGGATTAATGACTCACCGTGGTACGCAATCCAGGTTGACTAGTCTACTGATGTTGACAACAAGGCAACAATGCTTGTTTGTGTGATATATTTTTCAGGAGGATGTGCATGCGGATATGTTACGTGCACTTTTGTTGCCAACCAACACCACAGCTGGAGAGCTATTCAAGTCTTTGAATGAAAACATATCAGGAAAACTGAATTTGTCATTTTGTGTCAGTATACGCACGGACGGAGCAGCTGCCATGACTGGACGGCTTTCTGGTTTCACTACTCGGGTCAAAGAGGTCTCTTCTGAATGTGAGTCTACGCACTGTGTCATCCATAGGGAAATGCTGGCTAGACGAAAAATGTCACCTGAACTTAACGTTTTGCAGGATGTGATTAAAATTATTAACCACATTAAAGTACATGCTCTTAACTCACCTCTGTTTGCGCAGCTCTGTGAGGAAATGGACATATAAGAGCACACACGTCTTCTCTTTTACACAGAAGTGAGATGGCTTTCTAAAGGTAGATCACTGGCCAGAGTTTTTGAGTTATGAGAGCCGCTCCAGAGATTTCTTTTAAAAAAAACAGTCACCACTGGCAGCACATTTCAGTGACACAGAATGGGTCGCAAAATTTGCTTACTCGTGTGACATATTCAATCTGCTCAACGAACTCAATCTGTCACTTCAGGGGAGAATGACAACTGTGTTCAAGTGGGCAGATAAAGTGGCTGCATTCCAAGCCAAACTGGAATTATGGGGGCAACAAATGAACATTGGGATTTCTGACATGTTTCAAACATGAGCAGATATTTTGAAAGAGACTGAGCCAGGGCCTTCTTTCTCCCAGCTTGTGCATGATCACCTATCTCAGCTTTCAAAAGAGTTTGAGCATTACTTCCCAACAACAAAAGACCTCCGAACTGGGAAGGAATGGGTCCGCAACCCATTTGTGAATAAGCCGGGTAAATCAACTTTGTCCATGCTAGAAGAGGATCAACTGCTTGAGATCGCAAATGACGGTGGCCTTAAAAGTATGTTTGAGGCAACTTCAATTCTCCATACATTCTGGATTAAAGTCAAGGCGGAATATCCCAAGATTGCCGCAAAAGCAGTGAAAAGCCTGCTTCCATTTCCAGCATCCTATCTTTGTGAAGCAGGGTTTTCTGCAGTGACAGCAACCAAAACGAGATCACGGAACAGACTGGACATACGCAACACACCTCTGGTGTCACTGTCTCCCATCACCCCCAGATGGGACCATCTAGTTGCAGGAAAACAAGCTCAGGGCTCCCACTGATTCTGCATTATGGTGAGTTGTATAATTATTTCAGTATATATTACAGTGTAATAATAATAATAAAAATAAAGTGCACAATAAATGTAATGCACTTGAATCATCCCGAAACCATCTCTCCCCACCCCCGCCCGGTCCGTGGTAAAATTGTCTTCCACAAAACCGGTCCCTGGTGCCCAAAAGATTGGGGACCACTGCCTTAGAGAATTCCCTGGTGGTCCAGTGGTTAGGACTCCACGCTTTCACCGCCGAGGGCCCGGGTTCAATCCCTTGGGGAACTAAGGTCCCACAAGCTGCATGGTGTGGCCAAAAAACAAAACAAAACTCTTCCTTAGAGTTTTTATAAGGCTTAGGGAGATAATGCATGTAAAGCGCCCAGGGCAATGCTTAACCCAAAGTAAGTACTAAATAAACTGGAGCAAGTGATGGAGTTAACTGCACTTCCTGCTGGATTTGCCAAGCAATACAGCTCCTGCTGTCCGTTATCAGGGAAAATGTATTAGGAAGGAAAAAACATTTATAAGCTGTTGGGAAAATGAAGAACCAGGCAGAGCAACAATTCCAGACATCTTTTCCCCTCTCCGAGGTGTACTGTTGTGGCAGGGGGAGGGGGAGGTGAGCATCAGAAGTATTAGCTTCACCATCTCCTTCCTCAAGGAACAGATCCCAGCAGGTTGCCCTCAGCCTCTGGTCACTTACAGCCTGAGTCAGAACTCCCATTTTTTTAATGGAGTTTTATTTTTCCATGTCCTTTCCACATAGGTTGCTTAATTTTTCACATTAGCCCTGTGAGATATTGGGAAAGGAGGATGGAACCTCAGATGTGTTGAGTTATCTTCCGTGTGCTGGACAGAATGCTGGGCACTTTCCATCAGTTTTTTTCTCTTTTTTTTTTGCGGTACACGGGCCTCTCACTGTTGTGGCCTCTCCCATTGCGGAGCACAGGCTCCGGACGCGCAGGCTCAGCGGCCATGGCTCACAGGCCCAGCCGTTCCACAGCATGTGGGATCTTCCTGGACCGGGGCCCGAACCCGTGTCCCCTGCATCGGGGACAGTTATTTTATTTCATCTTCGTAATACCACTGTGAAGGGGTACAGTTATCTTCACTTTACAAGTGACATCCCGAATCCAGAGAGGGTCGCTTCTTTTTCTAGGTACATTTTCCTCTCATCCCATGCATCCAGCACAATGCTGCCCTGGGGTTGTGTCCTGCTGAGGATATTCGATAAACAAAAATATTCTGAAATCTCACTGTCCTTCACATGCCAATCTTTGCATAATCCCAAGGCCCATAAATTGAGAGTAAATTGCCCCTAGTGGAGCTGAGATTAAATGACGACTCTGCTCCTTATTAGCTATATGATTCTGTGCTAGTCACTTAACTTCACCTCTAAAATAGGGATAATGGTACCGCCTACTCCACAAGGTTGTGAAAATTAAATAACTTTCATGAAAGTGCTCTGTCAATTGGGATACTTCATGGAAACATTACTTAAACAGAATTATCAGTCAGCTTAATCTCAAAAGAGGGAGGCGCAAGAGGGAGGAGATATGGGGATATATGTATAGCTGATTCACTTTGTTATAAAGCAGAAACTGACACACCATTGTAAAGCAATTGTACTCCAACAAAAATGTTTTAAAAAATAAAAAGAACCCAAGAAGGGCAATGGGATGCTTATATCTCTAACATTTGGACAAGTAGGACTCCAGATATGCAACTGCAATTGGTGACTTTGGGAATATTGGGGGACAAAGAATGTAGAAATTCCCTGAAGCGACTGTTGAAGAAATGGGCTTTGACCATTATCAATGTGTAATTTATATAATCATAGAGACATCTAACTCCTTCACACCACATACTTCTCAAAGCAGTTTCATCAACATTATTTCCTTTGACATTCACCAAAACCCCCAGGAATTAGTCTTTACCAATTAAAATTTTTCCACTTGCTTCATTACTATTTTCCCCTTCCTGGAAGTGGCCCATCTGAATTTGCAAGATCTTCCCCATCTTCCCTTCAAGGCCCATCCATCACAAAGGCCACTTTGGTCCAGAACCCGGCTCTAAACCCCCAGATCAACCTTCTCTGTGCTTTCTGAATCCACACAGTACTATGCACCTTAAACTGCCTGCATTCTAGTCATTTATACACTTAGCTAACCTCTGCTCCACCTTCCCCACCTCTTCACTAAATCCACAAACTCTTTGAAGGGAAGAATGAAGAAGGAAAGAAGGATTTCTTTGTTGTTTCATGTCAGTCCCATTTTTTAAAGCTTTTATTATGGAAATTTCACGTTTGTGTGTTTATAGAGAGATTAGAGGACATATATAATGAACACCCATGTACCCATCACCCAGCTTCAATAATTAGTAACATGAACAATGTTATTTTCTCATCTAAACCTCCATTCCTCCTGCTTTCTCACTCTAGATTATTTTAAAGCAAATCGTTGATAGCCTGCCATTTCATCCGTAAATACTCCAATACAGACACCATCTTTTGCATTTCTGTCCTGTAGAGTCGGAAGATTACTTGCATCTGTGTTCCCCACTACTGGGTGCACACCAGAAGATGATTTCTGAGCACCTACCACGTGCCAGACCTTGTGCTTGGTTCTGGAGGTTCTGTCTGAGCTAGGGAGGCACACCAGAACCAAGCCACGATGTTCCAAACCAAGAACTGCTACAGTTCTGGAGACTGAGCACAGGGTGCCCGTGTGAGCTGAGGAGCAGGACCTCAAATTGCACTAACTGAATTGAGCTGAGTCAGTTTTCTCCTCTCCTGGAGACTGAATTCCAACTCGCCGCGAGACACGGGTTCTCCAGCAGGAGGCGCTGCAAAGGAGTGGCGGGGTTGGGGTGCTCGCTCTTTCAGTTTCTCCTGATGGAGCCGGAGCCAGGGAAGGTAGCCAGAGCCCCCATGCGGGTGCAAACTGCAGACAACGTAGTTTAATAGGCAGGCGAGCAGGACGCTGAGCGCGAGGCCCCGAGAGGGGCCCCAGGGTTCTGGTGCCGGGTAGGGGCGCGGGGCGCGAGGCAGGCCGGGCACCTGCTCCCCAGGTCTTCTCAACGCTGTCCGTTGCCCTGGCTGCCTCCAGTTCCCGCCCCAACTGCCGCTCTTCCTGATAGAATATCTCCGAGGAGGGCACAGGACAGAGCGAGGAAACACCTGTTTCCAACAAGAAAAGAGGTGGGGGAAAACCCCCACCAGACTTCCAATGGTCTCTCATCAAGCTTGCTCTCGAGAGCCTAGTAAAAGCGCGCCCAGAAAGCCAGAGGAGATCATTTTTCAAAAAGATCGCTTTCTATTTCTTACTCCCCCCCTCCTTTTCCTAAGCTGTAACGTCCCTTTTTAAAAAAATGCCTTCTTTCCTCCGTGGGGCTTCCCGCTCCTCCCAGGCCCCTTAAGGCCCCTTAAGGCCCCCAGCCTGGGTGCCTACAGGAACCACCTACACCCCCAATCCCACGCTTTGCAACTGCATGCGTTTCCGAATTCTTCACTTCCTCAGCCCCCTGCCGACCTACAGGTGGGGAGTGGGACTAGGGGGCAACAGAACAAAGAAACCAGGGAGCCACTGACCCAGGCCAGGCGCCCCTTCTGCAGCCTCCGACCGGCCGGGGAGCGAGAGGCTCACGAACGCGTGAACCCCCCAGCCCGGGTCTCACGCCACTTTCCAAAGGCGAGCAGCCGCAGGCCGCGTGGGAGGTGGGTGCTGCCCCAGCGCAACAGGCCTGAGTGGCAGTGGACGCCAACAGCCTCCACGCACTGGGCTCCGTTATTTCATCAGCAGTTTCAGAAAAACCTGCCAAAAGCAGTTATGCCTCACTGCAATGTGTAGCTTTTTCCTGCCATTTTTTCATAATAAAAGAGGGAGTGAAGCTCGCTCGCTCTCTCCCACTCCACCCCCCTCTCCTAAAAAGAGCCAAAAGGATACGAGGAGGAAAAAAAAAAAAAGAACCCACACACCAATCTCCGAGGGGATGCCATTGAGGTGTGGCTTGTATTTAAATATCCAATATGTCAATGTAAGGGGAGTGGGTATGTATATAAAGTGCCGTTTGCATCTGATAGCTCGACGAAGCCAGCTATGAGAGGCCTGGGGAGATGGATGCGGAGGGGAAGCGGCACTTTAACTGAGCGCAAGGTCAGGAGCGCGCTGCCCCACGCTCCCCGCCGCTGAGAAGTTCCTTGGACAAGAACAGACGTCGACTGCAGCTCGGCAGAGCGCGGAGCGAGCTAGCAAGCGAGCGCCGCCGAGTCGCCCGCGCCCGCGGCGGGGAGAGGCAGTTCGCGCCCCACGGCCCGGACTCGGCCCCGCGCACCCCGCCATGGCTGAGGTGGGGGGAGTCTTCTCTTCCTTGGACTGGGATCTGCACGGCTTCTCCTCGTCTCTGGGGAACGTGCCTTTAGCTGACTCCCCAGGTTTCCTGAACGAGCGTCTGGGCCAGATCGAAGGGAAGCTGCAGCGCGGCTCGCCCACCGACTTCGCCCACTTGAAGGGGATCCTGCGACGCCGCCAGCTCTACTGCCGCACCGGCTTCCACCTGGAGATCTTCCCCAACGGCACGGTGCACGGCACCCGCCACGACCACAGCCGCTTCGGTGAGGACGCGGCCGGGAGGGACGGGAGGCGAGCAGACGGCGCACTGGGGAGCCGACGGCTCGAGGCTCCGGCTTGGGGCCCGCGGACCGCCCCCCCCCCCCGCCCCTCGGCTCGGCGCCGTCTGAGCCCTTCGAGGCGGGAGGCCGACGGGGACGCGGGGCAGGCGGGACGCGACGGTGCGGACTTGAGCCGCGCAGCGGCGTCGGGGCGCCTGACACCCTCAGACACTCTCGGGAGGAGGCGGGGGCGCCTTGAGGTGCGGCTTCTCCTTTCCCCATTCCACCTTCCCTCCCCCGGGAGCTAGGGGATTGTTCTGGGACCTGGACGCTGCAGGTGGAGCTGGGAGAGGGGTAGGAGCATCCGCCGAGGAGGTCGGGGACCGTGGCTACAGCGTGAGGCTGAGCCTCCAGGGCAGCTGGGTTGTCGCGGCAGATTACCTGAAGCTGGAGCCTTCGTGGGCCGTGGATACGGCGTGTGGACGGTCCGCGCCCGAGTCGATTTTGGCCCGCGGGGACGCGGCAGCCGTGGCACCTGCCTACCTCTGTGTTGCTCTGCCCGCGTTGAGGTACAACCCAGACAGCACGCCGGGATCTGGGTATTAGAGAAACTAGGAAAGCCTCCCGGTGGCTACTGTGTAAGGGCACAAGCCCTGGGGCAGCTTTTGCCGGAGCTACCTCTGGACTCCTTGCCTCAGTGAGGAAACCGTTCTGGGCCCACTCCCAGCCCCCAAAACAGGTGTATTCTGGGCCCAGCGCAGAAGACACCCAGCCTCCATCCAGGATTTTCTCTGCCTGCCACTTTGCAGATTGTTCAAAGGGCACAGCTGCCTGTCTCACATACAGAACACAATTAGTATAAACCTTGACCTGGGACAGAGATCATTGGGTTTCTAAGCAAGTGTGTTCACTCCTCAATAATTTGGCCATTTTCAGTTTCAATTTCCTATCCTCTACTAAACTGTTATTTTGATGCTGTGACAGCTACCCTTCTTTGGGTCCCCGCATCTCCCAATGCCCTCTGCTTCCTCCCAAGGACCCTAGGGGCCAAAGACACCATCTAAGCCAGTGAGAGGCTTTGCCTGCCATCAGGCGTGATACTCTTCCCTTCTTTTTCCCATCCTCCCTCACTTCCCCCAAACCTCCCTATCCTCCTATTCCCCGTGCCTTGCTAGAGCTGCACCCCAGTGCACCATAAAAAGTCTGGGGTGGATGGGGAGAGGGGCAGAGGCCTGTTCCTGGGCAAGTCTAAGTCTAGCAAACAACTTGGGGCCAGGGCTGGTCTTCCTTGCTGGGAGCAAGCAGGAACCCTAATGAGGTCTATGTCATCTTGGAAAAATGCACTTGGAGAGCTGGAGTACAGTAGGTTGTGTGTGGGATGGGGGTAATGGAGGAGTGCAGGTGTCTGTATAAACTTGCAGCAGGTCCTCAAAAGGGTGACAAGGTGGGGTGGGGTGAGGGGAGAGGGAGGGTTAACTTAGCTCCTTTCCCTTCCATCACTAGTGACTTTGCAGTCCCCTTTTGTTCCTCTTCAGAAGGAATGGGACTCCCACCCTAGCCTCAGAGCCTCCCAAAACTCCCAGAAATGGCCTAAAGATATTGGGGTAGCTCATTCCTGAGATGTAGAATAAAAATTCTGAAATGATGGAGAAATGTGAGGTGGGGGCAGCAGAGGTGGAGAAACTGTGAGCTTGACTCCCAGCAGCTCCAAGTGTTCGTCTGATTCTGTGCCTAAACTGAGCCCAGGAACCTACAAGGTCAACATAAAGCAGTAATAGGCTCTTGGGATAAGTGGTCTTTAATTACCTCCCTAAGGACACATCTTGATTTCTTTTCATCTCCCAGGTCTGCTAAGGGTGTTAAGTTTAAGGAGAAACCAAAGGAAATAAAACTGGCGGGAGGAAGGGGTGTTTTCACTGCTGCTTAACTGTTTCATTTTGGGTTTTGCCTTAAGCGCATGCGCACACACACACACATACTGACTGAGACCACCTCTGCATCACCTTTTCCCTTTCCTCCTTCCCTGGCTTCCTGGCAGTTCCGTGTATTTCCTGTAAAGGAAATGATAACTGGTCAAAGCTGTGTCTTTGTAACGTCCCCTGCCAACTTGCAAGCACACATTTACTCTTTCTCAGTTTAGCTTTTGGCAGAGAAAGAGGTGGCGTTTGAGTTTGCTAACTCTCTCCTCCCTCCACATTTGAGTTAATCAGCCAGGGTATTCAATAAATCGAAACTTTAACATTCCATAAGTGCTTTAGCAGTCAACATTCCAGCAGGGTAAAGTAGGCCAGACTTAAGATATAAAATATTATAGATTTCTGCTTGGGGGGAGGAGGTAGTCTCCAAAGGCCATGTAAAGTAAATAGCTATTTGTTGTAATTGGAGAGCAGGGCCCCCAAGGATTACCCTGGAATCCATGTGTTCGGAATGAGTCAGGCTGAGCCCAAGAGCAGCCTCGACTCCAAATAATAACCTGTTGGCACAGCCTATGCTCCCCTCCCCTCCCTCCCCTCCCCCACACCCCTCCCCCACCCCACCCCCATTCTGCAATGAGTAGCCAGGAGTATTTCAATCTCCGCCTGGCTGGCTGGTGGCATTTACATAAGGTTCACAGGGATCCTGACATTCCTGAGGGGCACCTGTGGGCTGGCAGAGCGGAGCTTGGGAGCCAGACTGGAGGAGAGGCCTCCCGCCAGGTGGGATGGAACAGGCTCGTGCAGCTGCTTTGGTTTGTGAGCGATATGGTTCTTATTTGGCAAGGTGCCAAAACAGCACTGTCTTGGCCCTGAAAGGCTGAAAGGATGGCTGAGGGCATTCAGGTGAGTTATGGAGCCAGATTAAATGACATACTAGGCCAGTCATCTAGCTAGGTTCTGAAGCAGTGGGACCCAGAACAGATCTGTTTTCACTGAAGCCGTGGGGCAAAAGGTGTAAGAAGAGAAGAGTCTGGAAACTGTCGAACACAGGCCAGAACCTGAGGTGGACAGGTCAAATGAGTCAGGGGAGAGGGAGGTCCTGGGCTTTGAAGGGGGTGAAAGTACTGAGGACAAACTTTGTCTACTTAATACTTTGCTTCAACGTTTTGCTATTAACACCCCTCTCCAGCTGTAGTTGGGAAAATGTGAAAATGGCTTGTTTTCTCTCTCCCTTCATGCTGGCTGGAATTCAGAAGAAGGTTTAGGAATATCTGTTCCATCATCATGTGCCACTGGGTTCCCACAGATTGAATCCAGCTAATAGGAAAGTTGGCAAAGGGAAATGATGCCCAAAGACAGCTGGGCAGGGATGATTCCAGCTGTTGGAGACCCTGTTACTGGACACAACCCAAGTGACTTCCTCTATGATCTGTCTTTTGGCATCAGGGTTAACAGAGAGCTGGAGAAAAACGGTGGTGACTCAAATGGCCACACCTCTTGGGTTTCATGATTTGTTCTCATACCAGGTTTTGGATGGTGAGATCACAAGCTGCCCTCTGCTACTTAATGAGCTCAGGGTGGTCAGAGACATGAGATAGAGAATGAGGGAACTAAGACTCAGAAGCTCAGAAGTAAGCTGCCTAAGCAAAGAACCGAAGGCTTCAGCGGGTTGGTATCCCTCAAAGTTTAGCACCCAGAACTGAATCATGACCTGGCTTCTTGTTTCCTGGCCATACTGGCCACTCTCCTTTGAACACCCTCCTGTGTTTCCATAGCCCTCTTTAAACACAGTAGAACTAAAAACGGCACTCTTGTGATCTGAGGCAGAGCAGAATGGGGCAATCCCCTCCTTTATGCCAGTTACTAAATCTTGATCAATACAGCCTTAGATCACATTAGTTTTTTTTCTATTTTTTTACATTAGCTTTTAGCAATTTTTAATTTTTACATGACTAGCTTCACATTAGCTTTTTAATAATCTCGTGAATCAGCCATACTGAGGTTACCTTGTTCAATCAAATTCTGTACTCCATTGTTGTGCATGTTTTGCTAAGCCACGTCTCCCCATTCCAAAGCTGAGCAGACTTGCATTTAGTAAAAATGCATGAGGGCTTCCCTGGTGGCGCGGTGGTTGAGAGTCTGCCTGCCGATGCGGGGGACGCGGGTTCGTGCCCCGGTCCGGGAAGATCCCGCGTGCCGCGGAGCGGCTGGGCCCGTGAGCCATGGCCGCTGAGCCTGCACGTCCGGAGCCTGTGCTCCGCAATGGGAGAGGCCACGACAGTGAGAGGCCCGCGTACTGCAAAAAAAAAAAAAAAAAAAAAAGTCCCTAAAAATAAAATGCATGAAAACACAAAAGAACAGTCCATGTTTTCAAGAAAATATACGTGGTTGCCTGAAGGGGGGAGGAGAGGGGAAGAAGCTTATGGAAATAAAAAGAAAGAGATAGATAAATAAAAAAGCCTTTACGCAGACCAATTATGATAATAGGCCATGAAATAAGGAGTATGATTGACTCATACTGTACTTGAGGCTTGCCCTCCCCCAACAAAACCCCAAACACAAAACATCTTGGGTAACTGGTTTGGGGACCAAAGTGCAGGACTTTACATTTATTCTAATTAAAGCTTATTTTGTTGGAGTCAGCCCATTTTTCCATTCTCTTGAAATCTCTTTGGATTTTTATTGTCATCCTCTCAGGTGTATGTCTTCTGGAACTAGGGTAAACAGTCCCCCTATGTCCTTTTATAAGTCATTTATTAAAATGTTAAACAGGGCAGAACCAAAATCAGAACCCTGTGCAGTGTAACTAAAGGTTTTGGTCCACTAAATCAGTATCTGCTTAAGCCCTACTTGGCACCAGGTATTTTCCCTTCCCCTCTTACCATCTTGTGTCAATATCCTTTCCCAAAACTCTTTTTTTGTACTACAAGAGTTAGTAACAACCAGACTGAGACTAAAGCTTGGAGGATGTCAATGCTAGAGGACAAAGGCCACGTTCTGAGTGTTCTATACAATGGCAGCAGAAGAGCGTTACATTCTCCAAATAGGTCCGAGTGTGCCCTAAAAGATTCCATACGTGAATGCCCACCCACCAGCCCAAGTCACTGGGGCTCTTCAGGAGACTTCCCACTGGAGTTCTGAACCTGATTTCACAATTGCCCACTTAATTTTTTAAAGTGATCTTTAAGGAATCAGTCCCACTCCCTGTGTAGATTACATAGAATATTATTACCCTTAAGAATTACATTTTTGGATGAGAAAGACAGCCAGATATGAGCTCATTTCATACCTTTGGATGCCTGTGTGAGTCAATAGTATCACGTTTTGGTCTGTATGTTGAAAAACATGGTTAGAGAAAATCAAAGAGAAATCTAGTTGACCATTACATCTGTATCCAAATAATAGATGTGCTATCTTAGAACAAAACTGTGAAGTCTTCAGTATCACCAGGATTTCAGTTCTGTTTCTTTTTTCCCTCTTAGTAGTCAATTTCTTTTTTCCCCCGTACTGCTCCTGGGTAAATGAAAACTTTTTCAAATCCTCACCTATAACTTTGTCAGCTAGAGGGACATTTCTGAGTATCTTCCCTTTTCCCTTAAAGCTGCAACATCTCACATCAGTATTAAGTCTAATACTACCTGCCAACTCTTTGCCATAGATAAATTTAAAATCCTCAGGAGGTAAGGGGAGAATGACAGGCTTGTCAGCCTGAGGCTGCACTGGCCAAGAGTACTTTTGAGGAGAAAGCTCTCACCAGGCCAAGTTTTGCTTCCTGCCATAGGCTGAAGGAACAAACTTTGTGAGTGGCCTGTGTGGCCTTTGTTAGAGTCAGTTACAGGCAGTTGACAGCCTCATGTGGCTTTAAGGACATGGGAGCTAAGAGGCTGCAAAACAAGTTCAGCCTAGAGGACAGCAAGGTAATGCTGTGTGCTCTGGGGAGGAGGGAAGTGACTTTGGGAAGATACAGAAACCTGGCCACATTCTTTCATTTTGAAAGCTGCCCTCCCAGTTCTTGAAATGGTGGTATTTAACAGCAATAGTACCTTGTAATTATGGAGCTTCTGTAGCCAAACCCTTCTCATGGTCTTTTCCTTATAATATGCCTAAGAGTGTTGAATAGAGGCAGAGATTGTGTCCCCCATTTTACATATGGACAAGCCGAGGCCCAGAGAGACTCAGTGTCTTCTCTGAGGTTCCATTCTTGCTGCAAAAGATGGTTTCATCAGGTAATTCACCAAAGGCACACAGAGCTGGCCTCCAGTTGGGCATAAAGGACTAGTAGCTCATGTCACCTGAACAGTTTCCTCTTAGCTTGATATCAGTGATGGAAATGGCATTCACTTTTTTGCTCTAGGAATTCTGGAGTTTATCAGCCTGGCTGTGGGGCTGATCAGCATCCGGGGAGTGGACTCTGGCCTGTATTTAGGAATGAACGAGCGAGGAGAACTCTATGGGTCGGTAAGTTTAAGGTTTTTTGTCCTCGGAAGCTGTTACCACAAGTGTTTGGACAATGTAAGGCAAAACATTCATCTAGCACTTGAAAGCACTTTTGTCAACTTTAAAGGATTAGTGTCTTCTAGTCAGTTCTTGACTGCCCAGGAACTTGCTACATAACACTTTCACTCATTCAGCCTCCATCAAAACAGAAGGTTTTCTGTAGTACATTTGCTTTCACCTTCTCCATTAGAGGGCCAGCTCATCTGATAATAATAGGAAGCTGTACTGGTTTGTCAGTAGATGGTAAGGGTTTGGGGCATTAACTCTCCCAAGGAGCACATCTTATTTGTGATGAGTACCCAGAGGAGTAGCCAACTGGCTGGCACAAAAATAGGCAATGGTAAAGCTGGCCTTCAGATTGAGGATTCTGAGATTAACGACACAGTCCTTGATGTCCAGATTGCTTCAGCTGAATCCCAAAGGCCAAACAAAATAAACAAACAAATGAAGAGTGAGGGTTCCAGGGTCTGGTGACAGCCCTAAAGTCCCCAGCTGGAACTGGGTTGGCTGCAGTGCATGTTCACTATTTTGGAAGCCAGCCCAGAGCTGGGGAATGGTGACTTTGCTGATCTTAACCCTTTCAGAGGATCCCAACTCCTGGCTTTGGCTTTTGAGTCACAGAGCATACTTTCTGGCTGCGTGCACCCCATGAAATCAGAGCACATTCTTCCCTGACACCTAAGAGATAGGCCTGTCCCCAGCACTCAGTATCGGCAAAACCCCAGCAAGTAGTATGGTGGTTGGATCAAGTGTGAGAAGGGACAGAGGCAAGAGACCCAGGAGCTGCCAGCTTGAAGTAGCCAGATTTGGAGGAACTTTTCAAGGAGATCTTTTCTGAGCTTTCCAACTGACAGGCCTGAGACCCTTCATTAGGAGAGATCACAGCTCACCTCCCATGGAGCTTTATATAGATCTGAGGCCTTTGCCTGTCAGTTGACATAGTTGACTGCAATCTCAGTGGATTTGAACATCATTAGCCCTAAATAGGGAGAAAACTCAGGGGTGCCAGCAGGGCATTGGAAGGCCATAGCAGAAATTCTCAGGCTCAAAGTGCCAGGTGAGCCCATCTCTTTCAGTCTCCTGCCTTCAGAAAAAAATATCACTGGAAACATTTTTGCGTGGCTCACAAAAGAGGGTGAAAGTGATACCGACAGGGCTGTTTTGTGCTGTTTAGAAAGAAGATGCCTCAGGAATACCGGGAGATAGGACTGAAATATTCTAATATCAATGTGCTATTACTATTTTAGTTTCCCCACCAGCAAGCTGGGATGGGAGAAATAGTCATATAATGGGCTCTGCTTTATTTTCTTACCCTCACAGAAGAAACTCACACGTGAATGTGTTTTCCGGGAACAGTTTGAAGAAAACTGGTACAACACCTATGCCTCCACCTTGTACAAACACTCGGACTCGGAGAGACAGTATTATGTGGCCCTGAATAAAGACGGCTCACCCCGGGAGGGGTACAGGACTAAACGACACCAGAAATTCACTCACTTTTTACCCAGGCCAGTAGATCCTTCTAAGTTGCCCTCCATGTCCAGAGACCTTTTCCGCTATAGGTAACGGACTCCTAGTGTGACCTCTGTGACCTGTATACTCTGGGGCCACAGTTGTCTCTGGAAGCACTATATTCATAGCTTTTCAATCTTCTTTCCTATCAATTTAGATAACAGAGAAGCACTTACTGTTCAACTCGACCCAGCTGTTCCCTTGTTGTTCAAAGTGTATATCAAGGTTGGGTTATTTTGGGGAGGGATGTGGGGGGAGGGGGAGGTCTAGAGGGAATCTTGTATATACTTTTTTCTTTACTCATGTTCTTTCCCCTGAGGTGGCACAAGAAAGAATGGGGTCCCCGCCAAGGGCCAGAGGTGTCTTGCCCCACAATCTACCCAAATACCTTGACAGTGGGTAAATGAAAGACCAAGGAATCTGCCATAGATGCTACCTACAGAGCTTTGGAGAAGTCTCATTAAGAAAATCCTTGGGGCTACAGCCCTGCTGCAAGCCATCCCTGCACTGGCTCTGCAGATTTCTCATCTGTCCTGACATGCAGTTTCCCTGCCATTGGAAGTGGGAGATGGGGCAGGCTGTAAGAAAATGATATTAAAATGTAAGCATGGATACTGTGCATAAGGACAAACTATTTATGAAATGTATATGCTATTTATTTTATATATTTATTTATTTCAAAATAATTTTATTTTTAATGAGAGATGCTATGACTGGATTTTCATCAGAAAGAATAAGGTCCTACTGAAACAGGATAAATGAGTTAGTAAAGGCTTTTATTGGCAATAAAATTGTCTTTATATTGTAACCACTGTCTAATTCTATTCATTTGTACACTTAGAATTAGAAGGTTGGTTAGCTTCTTTCACTAATTAGAATCTCTTGATGTTGGCATCACACTGCCTAGGCTAGGTGACCCACTATCTATCTACAATATTAGCATTATCTAGGGGCCCTATCTGAAGTTCCTTCTGGTTCTATGACTTTAACTTTAGTGGTGAATCAAAGCTTCAGGAAGGCCCGGACCAACAGCCCTTATGGAAGCACCCATTTGTGCTTAGGACTAAGCATAGAGAAACCCTCCTTTGGGATTTGGTTAGGGCCCAAAGCCTGAAGGTCAGAAACCCTAATAATTGGTGGCTTCTTACTTAACATATGAAGATGACGGGATTCAAAAAAAACAACAATCAATAGGGAGAATGATTTTTTTTGAACCAGTCAACTTCCCTTCTGGAGGTGTTCTCCCACTCCCTCTCCAAACCCCCAGCCCCCTCCTTTGCCAGTGTTTCTCCTAAAGAGCAAAAGTTCTTAGAGTATATGGTCTCTTCACCAGCAGCAGCATCTGAGCACTTGTTAGAAATGTAAGAGATCAGGTCGTATCCCAGACCTGCCAAATCAGAATCACTGGGTGTGGGGCCCGACAATCTGCACGTTAACAAGCCTTCCAGAGGATTCCTATGCACAATAAAGTTTGAAATCTAGTGCCCTAAAAGAATGGTTTTCAAGAAGAATTCTTTTTGCATCTGAATTGTCTATAAAGAAAGTTTTAGGATAAGTTCAGTCCATAAAATAAGAGTGGCTGTAGTTGAAGTGGGGAAGGCATTCTTGGAGCTCCGTCTTCTCCAGAGCAGCCTCTGAGATATCTTGCTTTGAAATCCCTGGCCTCTTGACTGATATTTACTGAGGTGGGAGTATAAGGTTATTTACATTTTCAAAGCAAATGCTGTCTGGAAACAAGAACCAAAGGAATAAAAGTCTCATTGAGTACTCAGGCACCATGAAGTACTGGTGGGAGAAGTTTTTGGGTTTAGGATCGTTCCTCCTGGTGCTCCTCAGTCACATCCACTATTTCCCCAACTGATTGGTAAAACAAATAGCTTAGGTAGCGGCTCACTTAAAAATCAAAACCAAAAACTCTATAAAAGTTCATCCAAATCTAAGTACCCAACAGAGAAACCACACGTATGAGCATACACACATCAAAGAGCAAATACGACTGTATGATTGATTGATAGAAAGTGCTAAGTTGCACAGTGTATGTGATCACAGACTAGAATGCTTGCCCACGGAACCACCAAGGCAGAGATCACACAGGGCTGGGGTGAGCAGGGAAAGTTTCCTGAAAGGGATAATGCCTGCTGCAGAGAACCAACAGGCTGATGGCAATGTCTGTGTTGGGCTACAGGGAAGAACTACCACCTCTAGAGGTCTCTGGGAGGAGGGTAAAAATCAGCCGTGTGACATTTTTTATCACATTTTGAATGTGCATCACACCTTTATTTTAAAACCAAAATTTTACCTATATTCTCTATGGTCAGCTACCTAGAACTTCTGATACACAGCCCCAACTTCTGAGGGCTTGTGAGATAAGTGAGATCTGTTTTAACCAATAGGAAGCTGGCACTGCCCTGTGAGTAGGGCCAGTGTTACTCTAGTGAGGCAGTTGACATGGGCCTGGCAATGCCACGAGCACCATACTACACAGGGTAGGATTTACAATGAAAATGCCAATGTAATGAAAAGGCAAAGATTCCAAATCCTAGGGTCAGGTCTTACCTTTTTCCTCTGGGTAGAAGTAGAGGGGAAAAGAACAGAAGAAGGGTCCCAAGATGCAGAAGGGGTTCATAGGGGAGGCAGTCTTGTACTGAGCTTTAGGAATAACAATGAATGGGGCACATTGCCAGCAAATGTCAGTGGGCATCTGTTGTCACAGTCAAAAAGAGGGAAAAGATAAATTCTGGAAATTAAAATGTAAGAAACCTAGTACCACTAGAGCAATCAGCAACTGATTGACACTGTATCCCCAAAGTGCTAAAGTAATGGATTTTGTGCCAACCTAGAGGCAATTGTAGAGTAGTAAGCTCTGGACCTCTGGTTTTGAATGAAAACATGCACAGAGACTGTTTACTAGTCATCTTTTCATCCCCTCCCAATGTTTAGGGTGTTCCTGGAACAAAACAAACACTTAGGAAATGGTTGCTGAATAAATGAATGGTTGGTTGAAAGAAAGAATGAGTAAATGAATGAATGGACATAGACACCTTTAGCAAATATGTATATGATGCAAATGCCGGGCTAGAGAAAGCAAATGCATTACATACAAGCATCATCTGAACTATTAAGTTCCCAGTACACTTAAATATACACAATGACAAACTAGGCTGTATCTTAAGAAAGATACTCAGTTCCCTGTCACTGGAAGTGTTTAAGCAGAGGCTAGACAAAGTCTTGAGAAGGATATTGCATCATTTGGATGGAACAGGGTGAATGCTAAATAAAAGTGACCGAATGTGGTGGCATTATTTACTAATTACATACTCCACGGGACCCCCAGATTTCTTCTGGGCACCTATCGTGTCCTAGGAGAAAGAGGATATAAGACCTAGGAGTGCTACACAACTGCTATTCCAGGCCAAGAAAAACACTGTACACCAGAGTTTCCAAACTTGGGGTTCACAAGGTCCTTAATGGTCCATGGAAGGCCCTTTGGACCTGAACTCCCAAAACAGTATGCAAAATTTTATGTGTGTGTACATTTGATCTTCCATTGGTTCTCAGAGGATCCCCCAACATGTTAGGAACCACTACCCTAGGAGTTTCCACAGCCTCAAAACATTTGGCATAAGAACTGGTGGCCACTGCGATCCTGTGTGAAACCTTGACAGAGTTTTAGTTTAGTTTTGTTTTTCTCAAAGACATAGATTTTATGTGTGAAATCTCTGACTCCTATCATCTAAGAGATAGCTGTAAGTTTGGCAACAGTGAGGTAGGAGTGAGGGGAGGGAAGAGCTGGGCTGGCTTCACTGCTCAGTGGTTCTGCACAAAGCTCAACCCAGGGCCAACCCTGACAGCAGTTCTGATGGCAACAAGACTCTCCTTCCCCTCCCTTCCAGCCCTCTTTTCACCCCTACTGCCACAGCCAAATGTTGTTCATGCTGAAAAAACAATCAGAGACTGAACCCACCAGGCCCAGACACAAGGAGCTTATCAGAACCATCAGAGCAGACTCCCTCCCCAGAGGACTTTAATCAAAGGCTTAAGATAATAAAAGAACCCAAGTTTATCTTACCTTCAAGTCACTGTGGTGCTCAGCCACTGAATCCCTGGCTACATAGTCAGAAATCCATCAGGCTTAGGGCTCTAGTGGGGCCTCAAGTCACACAGGCTTTGTCCAAGTTGCCTAAAGCAACTTGGTTTAGCCTTCCTCTCCCTGACTCTTCAGCTGACTTTCGGGGACTGCTGCTTTCCTTCTCTCTGGAGTAGTTGGAGCTGCATTGCCTTTTCCCAGCACTTCATGAACAGGGAGCTGCTGAGGAGGAATGTGGGATGTTAGGGAGAAAGCGATCAGTGAGGAAGGACACTTTCTTTTGGAAAGACACGTTCACGGTCAGTCATCTAACTAACTTCCTTGCTCAGCAGGAGGAACAGAACATAATTTAGTTTGTCATTCCTAGAGCTCCCTCTGTTCTCAAAAGAGAAAATGGAAGACCTTTCTAATAGGCCTCTACGCCAGGGCTCTGGTGTCAACTGCAGAGATACCCAACTCTTGCAACCCAGCACAGGCTGTTGCTCCTCTAAATCTCTTTCCAATTCCCAGACGAAGTATGGGCTCAGCTCTGTTCCTTATCGTTGCAATGTAGCACAAGACATGCAGATAACATGTTCTTCAGGTCCTGACGTCAGACCAACCTTGTTTTATATCCAGATTCCTTTACTTCCTCTTTGACCCTGAACAAATTCATTAATTAATTCATTAATTCAACGAGTATTTGTTGAGCATATTTTCATCTTTAGAGACATAACAGTAAATAGGACAGGTGTAGTTCCTCTCCTCCTGATATGGTCTAGTCAGGAAGACAGACATAAACAAGTAAACCTACAAATTGTAACATGTGCCATAAAGAAAGAGTGCAAGGTGCTATGAGAGTATATAGCAAGGCAGGCATAACCTTTTAAGGGGATTAGGGGAAGGCTTCCTGAAAAAGTGATTCTTACAGTGAGACCTGAAGGGTGACTAGGAGGGTAGGAATAGCTTTCCAGGGATAGAGAACAGGAATATGTAAAAGTCCAGAGGCAGGAAGGAGTTAGGCATGATCAAAAAACTATGAGAATGTGATGTGGCTCAATTGTAGTAAGCCACAGGGTCTTCACCTGTAAGGTGAAAATAAAAACAGAACCTACCTCAAGGGCAATTGCTATGAAGACTAAATCAGATAATGTATTGAAAGTGTAAAGTGCTTAGCACAGTTCCTGGTGCATAGTAAGTGCTCAATAAATGTTTGCTATCGCTATTACATTTAGTTCATTATTTATTAGTAGCAGTATTAATTTGAAGAAATATCTCAGAAAGAACATATGCATCACTCCACCCCCTCTCCATATGTATGATTTTGCTGGGGTTTTACAAAGGACAGGTACCAGAAGGTAAGGTGGTACATGAGACAGCCATGCCATACACATGCCAACCTCTTACTAAGAACACATAATGAGAGTACCCACTTGGAAACTCCACTGTCTAATGTACCTAATGAAGCAAACCAACAGAATCTGTCAGCCCTCATCCAACTTCTATTTTAGTTATATTTTAGCAGTGCATCCTATGGTCACAGGAGACTCCCTTCTGCAGGCTCCCATGACCGCACCATGAATAGACAGCCTCACCCGGGTCCCACATATCCAGAACCCTCCTTCTTCATTTCTCTTCCTTATAGTCATGCACTCTGAGCCCCATCCCAGTCCTCTTTAACATGCCACACACTAGACTCCTAGTAAACTCGTGGTGGCAGATGCATACTTGTCCTGTTTCCAATTTCCCTGTGTCCCACCAGTTGTAAATGTTCCAAGTTTCCAAAACCCATCATACCATCCTAACCTCACCTAACACTATATCCTATAGGTTTCTCCATGCTTGCCCCTTAAGCTATTATACCCACACCCAATAGATCCCACAATTCTCCTCCAATATAAACCCAGGGCACAGCCTCCTCAATGTACAATCTGAATGTCATGTATATATACAGGACAGAATAACTTGGAGAGCCCACATCCAAAGCTCCATCCAACTCAGTTTAAAGTGCCCACTTTCTCTGCTTCTGCTTCTGGATTGCCAACATTGCTAGGTAAAGCTATGAAAATTGGGTCATCAAATGACTCCACTACAAATACAGTCACATCAGTCTCAAACAGACCAGGCTTTTCCCACTTAACAGGCCTTTTATTCATTTAGTTTTGAGTCTGTCTGGCATTCACCGTAGCCTATCATAAAAATCCCTAACATCTAAACAGCTTTATATTGGCTTAGTATTAACCAAACTTTTCTTCTAAGCATCTGGTAAAATTGTCTAAAAATAGACTCTGGGCTCTGTTGGGACTTCCTAAATCAGAATTTCCAGCTGAAAGGCTTGGTTATCTATATCAATGTTTCTCAAACTTTTTGATCTGAGGAGCCCTTACAAACTTAAAAACTATGTAGGACCTCAAAGAGCTTTTATTTATTTGGATCATAGCTATTGGTATTTAACATATTAGAAATTAAAATTCAGCAATTTTAATTATCTAATAATTCATTTAAAATAACAAACCCATTAACATTAACATAAATTACATTTTTATGAAAAAAGTAACTCTATTCTCAAAAATTTAATGAGTGGAATTATTTTACATTTTTCCAAACCTCTTTGATGTCTGCCTTAATAGCAGACAGATGAATTCTTATATCTGCTTCTGCATTCAATTTGTTGCTATATGTTCTTGTGGCTGAAATATGGGGAGAAAATCTAGCCTCTCCTAGATCTGTAATTAGGAAAGAAAGGACCTCATGGACCCCCAAGAATCCTTAGACTACTCTTTGAGAATCACTGATCTGTATATTTAAGTCCCCAAGGAATTCTTATCAAGAAAATAGGTGGCAAACACTGCATTTTTCATGTGAGATATTACAAATCTCCATTCGTCTCTAGCTCTCAGCTCCAGACTGTTCCAGATCAGGCATTCTCCGGTCTCTCTCTGTAGATGAAACCTCCCTCATGTTTTACTAAGACCTAAGCCATCTAGTAGTGGTTTCCTAGCATTCATTTTTTGGTATTGTTTAGTTTGGCCTCTTTCTTTCTTTCTTTCTTTTTTTCTTTTATTGGCCATTTGTATATTTTCTTTTTTTAAATTTTCTTAATTTTTTTGGCTGCATTGGGCCTTAGTTGCGGCTCACAGGATATTTCGCTGTGGCACACGGGCTTCTCTCTACTTGTGGCATGCGGGTTTTCTCTCTCTAGTTGTGGCGCAGGGCTCCAGAGCACGTGGGCTCTGTAGTTTGCGGCATGCGGGCTCTCTTGTTGAGGTGCGTGAGCTCAGTAGTTGTGGCATGCGGGCTTAGTTGTCCATGCATGTGGAATCTTAGTTCCCTGACCAGGGATTGAACCCACGTCCCCTGCATTGGAAGGTGGATTCTTAACCACTGGACCACCAGGGAAGTCCTGGCCTTTTAAAGAAAACAGTTTTTTGAATTTTTTATGGTGGTAAAATATATATAACAAAATTTGCCATTTAAACCATTTTCAAGTGTACAATTCAGGGCCATTAATTACATTCACAGTGTTATGTAACCATCATCACTTTCTATTTCCAAAATTTTTCATCACCCCAAACAAAAACTCTGAAACCTCATTACTTCCTCCTCCCAGCCTCTGGTGACCCCCTAATCTACTTTGTTTCTATGGATTTTCCTATTTTGAACATTTCATATAAATGGAATCATAGAATATGTGGTGTTTTGTGACTGGCTTCTTTCATGTAACATAATGTTTTGAAGGTTCATCCATATTGCAGCATGTGTTAATACTGCATTTCTTTTTATAGGAATAGAATTGCTAGGAATAGCATTGCTGAGTTATATGGTACTTCTATGGTCAACCAATTGAGAAACTGCCAACCAAACACTTTTTCAAAGAGGCTGTACCATTTTCCATTCCCACCAACAATGTAAGAGGGTTCCAATTTCTTCATATCTTCACTATCACTTGTTATTTTCCATCTTTTTTTATTGTAGCAATCCTAGTGGATGTGAAATGGCATCCCACTGTCGTTTTGATTTGCATTTTCCTGTTGAGCATCTTTTCATGTGCTTATTGGCCATTCGTATATTTTTCTTGGAGAAATGTCTATTCAGATTATCTGTCCATCTTTAATAGAGTTTTATGTCTTTTTATTATTGAATTATAAAATCTCTTTATATGTGGGGAACCTGGTGCTAAACCATTCGTAGACAACCTGCTTCTGGGTCAGGGTTTCGTATGTAGCAGAGCAGCTCCCTTGCCGCAATCTATTGAAAGTCAGCCCTCGACACAAGGGTTTGTAAAATAAATTTTTAAAAAGAGTATAAGATGAAATAGAAACAAATAAAAGACTTAAAAAGAAAAAAATGATTTCTTTATATATTCTGGACACAGTATATGGGATGAGGTAGAGACCCAACTTCATTCTTTTGCATGTGTATACTAAATGTCATGGCACCGTATGTTGAAAAGACTATTCTTTCCCCACTGGATAGTCTTGGCACTCTTGTGGATAATCAATTGACCATAGATGTATGGGTTTACTTCTCCATTCTCAATTCTATCCATATATGTATGTGTCTATCCTTATGCTAGTACCACACAATCAAAATTACTATAGATTTTTTGTAAGTTTTGAAATCATGATGTAGGAGTCCTCCACTTTGTTCTTCTTTTTCAAGACTGTTTTGGCTATTCTGGGCCCCTTGCAATTCCATATGAATTTTAGGATCAGCTTGTAAATTTTTTACAAAGAAACCATCTGGGATTTTGATAGAGATTGTGATGAATCTGTAGATCAATTTGGGGGGTGTTGCCATCTTAATAATATTAAATATTCCAGTCCCTGACCATGGGACGTCTTTCCATTTATTTAGGTCTCCTTTAATCTTTTTCAAGCAGGCTTTAGACTCATTTTTCCTTTCTTCCTCTTTCAGATAGTGTTCCTCCATCTCTGAAAGTTATGTCCTTCCTCTGCACGCTTGATTCCAACTCCTCCACATAGCCTTTCCCTTTCAATATGTCCAAATTTCTCTAGTTCTTAAAGAACTTCCTAAACGTACAAGTAAAGGATGGAATCATTAAGGAAAAAAATCAAGAAGTTTGTAAACTGCTAAATATAAAAATAATTAATAAAATTAAAAGCTTAAAAAAACTGGGGAAACATTTGCCACAAAATTTTAAAAAGTTATTATCATTAACATACTGACTATAGGACCCATACAAATATATAACAAAAACACTAAGCTTCCAATAGAATATGGGTAAAGAAAATATATAGACAATTCACAAAAGAAGATATACAACTTGTAAAAATCATAAGCAACATACTTCAACCTCACAAGTAACTAATGAAATGCAAAATAATGAAATATATTTTTCTTATGAAATTAAGAAAGTTTTTTAAAATATAATAATACTTAAAACCAGCAAGGGTGCAGAGAACTAGTTTCAATCATATACTGCTGTTGAGAAAATACTGATGATGCAACTTGATAATATAAATCCAGAACTTTACATTTTTCATGTTTTTTGACCCAGTAATTCTTCTAAAATGCAATCGATGTTCTTTGCAACATTATTTATAAAAGAAAAAGAAAACTAACTTTCCAACAATAGAAGAATAGCTATAAATTACAGTACATTATGTGATCAATCATTCTGCAGTCCATGATAAATATTTTAATGACATAGAGATATTCTCTCAGGATAATTTAAAGGGAAAAGCAGAATATGGAATTGTATTACACTATGATCTCAATTATGTAAATATACCATACATACATAATATGAATAGAAAAAATAATAGAGGTAAAGGAGACAAAATGTTGAGCGCTTGTCTCTGAGCAGTAGGTTTTTATGATCTTTATCTTCTATATTTTTCTAACTTTTCTACAGTGGGCATGTATAATTATCTATAGTGCCTTGAGGCCATTACAGTATTTAATCAGTCCCCCATCAATGGGCATTTAGGTTGTTTCTAGTCTTCTGTCACTATGACCAACATTCAAGTGAATATAGTTAAACATATATCTTTGTGCACATATGTGAGTATATCTGTAAGACAAATTTCTAAAAGTGAAATGTTCTGGGACAAATGTGATGAGCATTTTAAATTTCAGTAGATAGTGCCAAATTATCCTTCAGTGAGGTTGTACCAATTTATACGACCACCAATAGTTTATGAGGGTGCCTGTTTCCCCATGATCTTGTCAACAAAATAAACAATTGTTTTATCTTTGCCAATGAAACATAGATGAAAATTGTATTTGTTTTAGCTCATTTGCATTTTATGACTGAGATTAAGCATCTTCCTATTTGTTTAAAAACCATTTGCATTTCTTCAAATGGGGAGACTGACACCCAAAGAGGGTAATATATTTAAAGGCACATACCTAATTAGTGACAGAATCAAAACTGGCTCCATAGTTTACTGAACATCAATCCTAGACTCTTTGTATCACATCATTTTGTTTTTACCTATACCACACATTACCATGTGATCGTATACTGCTCCAGTGTGCTGTCTTCATATCAAGATCATCAGCTCTATCTTTCCAAGCAGGTTGCAAGAAGTGACATAAAAGAAAAAGAAGGGGCTTTGCAGGTGGCAGACTTGGATTTGAAACCCGTGTGTTCCACGTTCTTCTTCTGTGACCTTTGGCAAGGCTCAGTTTTCTCATCTATAAAAAGGTGGCAATAATACAGGACTAAATGACATTATGGGTGCAAATAACCTAGGATAGTGCCTGGCACAAAGATACTTCATAAACGGGACATAAACACACACATACATAGGCTTCTTAATGCCGGGATCCAGACCAGCAAGTTCTCTATAACTTTTTATCATATCCAACACAGTGCAGGGTACTGAGTAGGTGCTAACAAATTTTCTTTGACTTGACTTGACTTGACAGGGTGGGGGCTTACAGTGTAATAGTGTAATATGGTGATTGCACAGTAATGACTCAAATCCCTGAGGCTAACTGACAGAGAAAACAATCACGAGTCCCCACCCCAACGCCCGCCCCACACTCCCGACCCCGCACCCACACTGCTCCTCAAGGCAAATCTGGATGGGAAGGGCAGAACTCCTAGGCTAATGAGGCTGAGCCCTCTAGCAGTTTTGATCACTTTTAGTTTAGTGGCGAATGTACTATATGAGCTATATGGTGGGAAGCAACCTAAGGAAATGTAACATGGTCAGATTTGTGTTTTAATAAGAACGTTCTGACTGCAGTGTGGAAGATGGATTGTATGGGTGGGGAGACCAACCAAGAGGCTACTGCAGTTATCGCATCAGGAAGAGATCAGAGTTGGGGAGCTGGAGGTTGAAGGAAGGTATAGGAGAAAGAGGGGATGATGGATGGAGCCAAATCTCTAAGGAAGAGGGAGGAACTTGGCTCCATAGCACAGGTGGAAGAATTCATTTATTGACAGAAGGGAGACACTGAAACACGAGAGAAGGGAAAAGGAAAGGTAAGTTTTTGAAGGAGACTGGGTGGAAAGGTGGTCAAGAAGTTCTGACTTGATGCTCTTGTCATTCAAAGTGAACTGGGAGGCACCATCTCCTGAGCATGGAGAGGAAGGTAGTAGGCAGCTGATTAGGGACACAGAAGGGTTTCTAGACAGCTGAATTTAGAGATCATGACTTTGTTGTGGCTCCAGTCCATAGAGTTGTGGGCTTTTCTTTTTGAGAAAAAGTTATATGGTTATGGTGATTAGGATATCATGGGTTCCTGTCAAGAAAGTATTGATATCTTCTGTGGAGGAGTAGGAGTAGAAGGCATATTGCTGGACCTGAGGAATGAAGAGAATGATGAGGGGAACTGTAGGCAGCAAGTACAGACCACGCTTTCAAGAGGTTTAGCAGAAAAGAGAAGAAGGGAGATAGGGCCATGGCTTGAGGAAGAAGTAAATAAAAAACACTTTGTGTTTATTTTTAGGGTAGCAGAGACTTCGAGGTCTAAAAAAGATGCTATGTATGTACTCTAATGGAGGTCATATAAAGTAATGTTTAAGAGCACAGGCTCTGTAGCCATTAGTGCCTGGGTTCAAATTCTGGCTTTGCCATTTTTATTTAAAATTAATTAAAGTCACTTAACCTCTTTGTGCCTCGATTTTCTCAATGGAAAAATGGGAAAAATTACGGTACCTACCTCAGGATTCTTGCAAGTAATAAATGAGATAATATTTCTAAAACACTTAGAACAGTAACTAGAGTATGGTAAGTACTTGATAAGTATTAGATTATTATTATTATTTAAGCAAAAGGCACATGCAGGACATGATTGGGTTTGTTTTGCTTTTGGCAAACCTTTTTCCTTATTGTAAAAGTGATAGATGTGCCCTTTTTTAAAAGTAGCTTTTCAAAATTATACAAGTATTTTTTTGCTACAGAAAAATCAGAAAATAAAGATTAGCAAAAAAATAAGAAAACAAAATTCCCTATCATCTTTAACATTCTGGTGTATATCACTCTGGACATTTTTCTATTCATTCAATAATGGTTTTCAAATTGTCTTTCAGTATGTGTGCCCGCATACAGCAAGGGGTCAGGCAAGTACTTTGGCTGAGCTTTTGAGCTTTGTCTCTGTGGCAGCTAGGGTTAAATACCGTAATACACGTGCTTGCCTCACTTTCCTTAACCCCCTACACACACACACAGGGAAGGCCAGACTCGCTGTACTCTGCCTCAGCCCCTGATTCTGGGGGCCCAGCATATGAGAGACCTAAGCCCTCCATCTGCTTGAAAGGAGAGGGGCGCTCAGACACCTTCTGTGAGGCTCTGGTTCTAGAAATGACCACCTTCTGGTTCCCCTATGCAGAATGCAGATACTCTAGCTCTGATTGTCCTAGATCCGCTGTCCTCTTGCTCCTCAAAGTGTGGTCCCTGGACCAGAAGAATCAACATCACCTGATAGCTTGTTAGAAATGCAAATTCTTGGACCCTACCTCAGACCTACTGTATCAGAATCTAAAGTTTAATGAGCTCCCTGGGTGATTTGCACATACGTTAAAATTTGAGAAGCTCTGGACTAGCACAGGTCCTTTCAATTCTAGGAATGAAGATTTTCCTAAATGTTCTTGAACATTAGAAATTTCAAGAACTTTCCCACCAAAAGTTTTACCTTTCCGTAGGCCATTCTACTTCATGGAACAGGCTGAGCTTTGTGGATTAACAATAGGCCCAATGCTTTCCTCAGGATTCCAAGTGCATACCATTCAAACATTAAACATCTTTATGATCAAACTCAGTAGCCGGCAGATGGAACCAGGGAAAAGACTAAATAATTCTGATCCTAAGGGGGGATCCAATTTCTTCTAAGTACACAAGGTCAAACAATTTCCTCTCAGAAGAGAGGAAATTATGTTATCTAGCTAATGTGGGCCATGCAATCAGGGAATGAGTTCCCACCATCAGGTACAAAGGCATAGCTTCTGTGGGATGTTTCTGCCCCTGGTTTCTATACACCCTCCTAAGTTAGAAATGAGAAACTTCTATCAAGGGTCACTCACCCACTGATGTTGATTAAACAGGTAATAAATGAAGGGGGCCCTTGAGTAGAAAGCAATTTTTTCAGTGCAATGAACTATATAACTTATTTCTTTTTAAAAACCATGAACAGATAATATGACCTTATTCCATAAATATAATAGAGAATTACAAGATGTACTGCAGTTCTTTGTTATGGCCAATTAAGAAATAGGGACAGAAGTCAGGAAGAGGGGCTTCCCTGGTGGCGCAGTGGTTAAGAATCCGCCTGCCAACGCAGGCGACATGGGTTCGAGCCCTGGCCCAGGAAGATCCCACATGCCGCGGAGCAACTAAGCTCATGTGCCACAAGTACTGAGCCTGCGCTCTAGAGCCCGTGAGCCACAATTACTGAGCTCACGCACCACAACTACTGAAGCCCGCATGCCTAGAGCCCAGGCTCCGCAACAAGAGAAGCCCAAGCACTGCAATGGAGAGTAGCCCCTGCTCACTGCAACTAGAGAAAGCCCATGCACAGCAACAAAGACACAACGCAGCCAAAAATAAATAAATAAATTTATGTTAAAAAAAAAAAGAAGTCAGGAAGAGAGAAGGGCGACTAAAGAAGGGGAAGGAGAAAGACAAAGAGACCCAAAGAAAAAGGCAGAGAAACAGACATACATATACATTTAGGGACACAGAAACAGACATTGATGGTATTGACATTGCCATAATTTTCTCAGGTAATATATGACCACCAAGACATTCACACACCAATTCATCAAACTATCTCATACTTTTTCTGTGTCAGGTGCTGAGGATATTAAAGTGAGCAAAATAGACAGGGTTCTGCCCTTAAAGAGCTCACATATCTAGCAGGGGAGCAAGACATTAATCAAGTAATCACACAAATAACCATTTGATTAGTTTCTTGTTTCTGTTGTAACAAATCACCACTAATTTAGTGGCTTACAACAACACCTGTTTATTATCTTACAGTTCGGCAGGTAGGATAGAAGTCTGATGCAGGTCTCACTGGGCTAAAATCAAGGTGTTGGCAGAGCTGCATTCCCTTTTGGAAATTCTAGGTGAGAATTCTTCTCCTTGGCCTTTCCCAGCACCACCAGGAAAAAGGCCACACACATTCCTTGCCTCATGACCCTTTCCAACCACCTTCAAAGCCAGCAGCATTGCATCTCTCTGAACCTCCTTGTCACACCTGCCTGTAACTCTACCTCTGCCTCCCTCTTCCACTTTTAAGGACCCTTTTGATTACATTGGACCCACCAGATAATCCAGGGGGTGCTCCCATTTCAAGATCAGTTGATTAGCAACCTTAATTCCTGTAATCTTAATTCTCCTTTGCCAAGTAACTTAACATTCACAGGTTCTGTGATTAGGAGGTGGATATCTTTGGGGGATCATTATTCAGCCTACCATGCCATTTAATTACAATTTGTGTATTCCAGAAACTATTGGCTTAAATGGGGCTTTGACCTTCTGTGCACAAGTACAGAAGCATGGCATTTCCTAGAACTACCCTGAGTTCTGTTCTTTGCTGCCTACATGTGTTTGTGTTTGCTGTTTCCTCTGAGATGCCCTTCTCCTCAATCTCTGCATGTCCATATTCTAGCTCTTTTAAGGCCTTGCTTGAATGGTACCTAGACTTTACCAGGTGGAAAAATGAAAAATAAACTTAGTTCAGAATAGTTCTATCTTTAGGATTCTCAATTGGTGCCTAATTGGACTTGTGAGGAAGCCACTGTATTAAAAATGAGTTCTGATATCTTAAAACAAGAATTTCAAAGTACTCACACTGGATTTTTCAGACACTTCTATTTGGATCACAGAAGGAAATGAAAGGATAAAGCTAAACCCTCTAGGCAGCACCGAAGAGAGACAGAAGGAAGTGCCCTGAAAACAAGCTTGTTCAATGGCAAAAACAGAATCCTGCCTCTTCCAGTTAGTCATGTGACATTGAGTGAATAATTTAATTATTTTAAACCTATTTCCTCATCTGTAAAACACAATTATAAAAGTGACTAGTCATAGTGCCTGACACATAATAGGCATTCAATAAATATTGCTATGCGAGAGAAGATTCAGAGAGGTGAAGTAACTTGTCCAAGTTTATAAAAATAGAACCTGGCTCCCAAATTCTAGCATATTAAGATCATTTTGCTGTTTCTTAGTTCTTTGGAAATATGACTATTCATGATCCTTCTGGCACATCTCTATAACTCAAGAATAGTTAGTTGCCCCTATCCTGACAGATGTCACTACACTAACACAGAGCTTTCTGTTTTGTTCCCTTGTGAATACAGCAGCATTTCTCATTTGAAATAGAGGATTTTGAAGTACTTGGTACATCAATCTACCTCATCTGAGGAAGGCTGAATTATTCCATCCTTGGCTCTGAAGGACACTGAGATCCAGAAAGTAGAACAGTGCTTCCAGATCCTATTGGTCTAAACTGTGCTGAGTGTGGTGAAAGAAGAAACAAATAAAGATCCCATTGTACAGTTATCACACAGGAATTTGTTTCCGTCATCTTGGTTCACATACCCCTCTACTTCCCACAAACAGTTCTCATTTTAAAGTTTAGTTCAGTACCAGTTATTCTGAAAATTCGCTTAACGTGGTCTGACAGATGATTGAAAAAAAATTGAATTGGAATACAAGTGTAATAGGAAGTATCTGAACAGAGTGGAATGAGAAGTGGAATAGAGGCTAGAAGACGTGGGTGCCCTTGGGCATCTCTTCCCCTCTCTGGACCTTTGTTTTTCCCGACTATAAAGAGAGAGGGATAGGCTACAGGGTCTCTAAGACCCCTACCATCTTTAGCACCGTATGATTCTATAATTATAGAATTATAATTATAAATTATAATTCTAATGTATAATTTATAATAAAGTATAATTTATTATAATAAAGTATAATTTATAAATTACAATTCTATTATAGAATAATTATCCCATAATTATTCTATAATTATAGAATATTCTATAATTACAATTATAAATTATAATTCTAAATGATAATTTATAAATTATAATTCTATAATTCCCCTACACAGACACTGAGGTATTAGAATATAAAGGGGTGTGTGTGTGGTGAGGGGTGGGGAGATGATAGTTTGGAGAAAGGGAAAAAAATTGTAGGCAGGTACTTCATTTGAGCTTAGCACATACGGTGGAGTGTGCAAGATATGGGAAGAGAGGACAGAATCACTTGCTAATAGAAAAATAGTTTTACTTTGCTAAGGATAGGGTCCAAGCAAGCCTGTATCACTAAAGCCTTTGAAGGCCAACCTCTATGCTGTATGTTATTGAAAACCTACCAAGAGCTGGTAATGAACGAACAATACCTCAAATGATTTATATTAACCATGTTTCTTTTTCTTTTTTGTTTGGTTTTGTTTTCATTGAAATGTATTCAGCGGGCCAGACACAAGCTTCTACCTGCTTTGCTACTGGCAGGTGGGGACAAGCAGCTACAGAAAAAAATGATCACTATTTCACTCTTCTATTAGTTTTTGTCACAAGATTTGACTATTATAAAACCTACATCTCAAAAACTATGCCATATGCGTTGTTATGTAAGAGTCAATATAAACAAATATTGCCTCCTACTCACTATAAACTTTGTCCAGACCAGACAATTTAAATATCGGCCTAATTTGGGCTTTACAGTTATGAACAATCAAACGGGAAGTTACCAATTATTTGCTTAAAAGCTGACTTTACAAAAGCGGATTTATATTTACCTTGGTGTTTTGTCATGTATAATATATAACCCAATCAGGTGACAAAGCTATAAGAATCAGATCCTTAAACATGTTTTTTCATTTTCTGCGGAGTTCCAGAAGCAGTAAGAAACACAGCTCTGAAAGTGCCCCTGGGCAAAAGATAAAGGAGGTTACAGCTTGTGGAAGTGGTAATTAGAGCCAATTACAACTTGACTTACCTGCTTTGTCATTAAAATGCTTGTCAGACCTCTCATTTTTCTAAGCAGAGGAAAAGAAAAGGTATAGCTTAGTAGGGGAGAGGGTTAGCTAAAGGGAAGGGATTTCTAATTGTTCACAAACTTACTGTGTAACTTTAGATAAACATTGCCTTTTGGCTTCAAACTGTGCTTTGCTCACAGCTAAACCCTAACTCTGGGAGCTGAAAAGGACCTCAAGAAATCACCTGGTCCAGCCTCCTGCCTTCAAGAAAGTAAGGTATTATTATAGTCCCATTTTCCAAATGAGACATGAAAGGCTCAGATAAATTGACTAGAATATGTCTTCTGCATCCTAAGTGCCAATAGATTTGATTTTGGTCTTTTAGCTTAACTGTCACGAGGAAAATGTAACTATTCTCCTCACTTTTCTCACAGATATGTTGTACACAGGCTAACACGTAATAAGCACAAAGCACTTTGAAAATAACAAGGGAAGATTATAAATATAACATTACCAACTGAGATACTAGCCCTTGGAATGGATGGGTCTCAAGGAAAAGTAACAGGAATGGATTTAGCCCTTTGAAGAGTTAGCTTGAGGAAAGATGTAGAATTACACTCGACTTAAATGGACCAAACTCACTTTCTGCAAATAATGTATACGGGTTAATTAGGAGTAACGAAAAATTGTGAAAGAACATGAATGCCACTAATGCATTTATCACTGTTTGAGAGGGTAAACAAAGAGTAAGTGAACTTTTGCATGTAAGATCAGAAATCCTAAACAAATTGGGCTCCTTGGGGAAGGGTAAAAGGAAATAAGGTTTTTCTTACAATTTAAGAAGTTCACTATCCTATACAAGCTCTGATGACTGTGCCTTTTGTCCTTAAAATTGTCAGTAGTCTGGTCACTGAATGCCTAATTATCCATCTTCCTGTCTGCAATCTTTCTTCACCTAACCATTCAAATTACCCCTGCCCAAATCACTGTCTTTACCTGCTACTTTGAACACATCTGCTCCCTCACAAACCCTTGTTATCCTCCGTATTGAATTACTCATTCAGGATTTCAAGGTCCTCCATCAATCCACTCCAATCTAGTCTGTCTTTCCCGATCCTTCTCTAACCTTTGTTCTTTTTCTTTCAATACTACACTTTCTCCTCATATACCTGAAACAAATCCCATCCTTGCATCTGATAAGTCATCTCTCGTCACCTTTCTTGAAAACCAGCACATATCTGATGTGAGAACTATAGGCAGGGGGCTGAGTCTACTTAATAGGTAGAAGTCTCTCAGTAGTTATCTGATATGATTACCCAAAGGAGATTGGAGCCAAGCTCCCCCTCCCTTAACGTGTTTCTATCAGGGAGGAGAAGTGAGGGCATAATGTTCAGGAATAGAATGCGGAAGAGTGCTGCTGGGTAGACTGCTTGGAAAATGTGGCAGTTCTGAGTATTAAAAGGAGTATTTTAGGATTTGTCTCACCCTTTCATTCCTTTAAAGCTTTATCTTTATTGTTTTTAATAAAGGTGTCAATTTATATGCTGCCTTCCTTGTCACACCTCCCTTGGTGAAGGTATGCAGTGGTCACTATCAGAAAGACAGATCCCTAGAGTGGGGGGAGGAAGAGTGATTTCCATAGTCAGCCAAGTAGGCACAATGGTTTCAGGAAGGTTATTCCAAAGAGAGGGTGGCAGTATATATTGTATAGAAATTTTATGGTAGTACATACTCTAGGGAGTAAAACTAGGGGCTGCAAAGGCCATTCTCTTATTAGATCCAACATGAGTGATGTGTGCAGTTTGGTTACCTGGCAGATATTGAGCTTAGAAACAGTATATATTTTGGATTTTAAATTTTTATTCACTTCCATATAACCGCATATATAAAATGTTGCACAGACAAAAAGCATTTCTGGTCACTCCTTTGAGATTGGCAAAGATTACATACTTTTGAAAAAAAAAAGTCAACGGTGTAAGAATTTTCATCTCTAAGGGTAGATTTTATTTGGAGATAGCCAAAAGTCACTTGAGATTAAGTCTGGTGAACTAAGGTGGGGAATAACCTGAACATAATTTTTAGTGAAATAAGCATGTAAAAGGATGACCTATTTTACTGTTAAAATATCTCACAACATGCCACCCTCAAAGGAAACAATTTTTACTGGGGTATGTAATTAATTGTCTTTAAAGTTTTGTTTAGGGTACAGAAATATGTATCTGACTTTATGATACTAGAGGGAGAATGGGCATAGCTAAGGGAAGACTACAAAATATTCACCTTCTTTGGAGGTCAGGTAACAAGGTTTCCATCAACCTGCTATTGCTCCGGGATAGTAAGCAGCTTTTGTATCAAGTGTGGAGTTGTAGCTCTGCTTGACTTAAATGAGTGACGCAGCAGTTGGGAAGCAGGAAATGGTACTGGATTACACACAGACAACCAAAACTAACACAAACACACATAGACTTCCTGGGATGTAAATTATTTTTGAGGTTTGAGATCTCCTTTTACAGAATTTAGTATATAACAGATTTAAAAACCAAACTTCTTGACCTCCCAATATTAAATAACTAAATGTGCAAAAGAACCACCATTAAATAGCACATAAAAAGCTATACATTTTCTATGAAACAGTATGTGCACAGATTTTCAAAGCTGTGAAAATGCAATAAAGAGCACAACACATTTTGGTCACTTTATTAAATGACATTAAATAGTTTAAGTTTCAACTACTAAACAGCACTTTGAATGGTGAAAACACAGATAGTATTATTGTCATACTTGAATGCTTTTCTTTAAAAACACAATTCCAGTCCTTATATATATTACAAAACAGCCTTAAAGGAAGAAGTGACATCTTTTCTACAGTACTTAAGATACTCAATACGGAACTGAAAAGCAGTCTAACAGAAACAAAGGCAAGTCTTCACAGCTGTATGATTTCAGCAGCCAAAGCTGGATGATGGACTGAAACATTACTATACAACTGGGACAAAACATATACAATATCACAATACTAAGCAAAAACGCTTTACACCCAAAGAAATAAAACAGGTTACAAAATGTGGAGAATTTAGCAGGCAAAACTGTATTACAAGCAACATTTTAAATCGTCATTTTTTTAAGCCATTGCAACTATTTAAAACATCTAAAACAAATATAAAAATGAGCCTTTTAGTATCTTATTGATGTGATTTTGTCTTTAAATATTTGTTAAAGCTTGATGTTATACTCAAAGTACATATTATGTAGCTAAAATGTCAAGTGAAGAAGAGTATGCAAAGTGGTCCAAGTTTTATCTCAAACTTTCTTATTTCCAAATCATTCTTCTATGTATTATCCTTTAAGTCATAGTTTCATTAATGATGAAAAAGGTTTAGAAGGTTGCCTAAAATTTTGACACCTACGTCTTTGAGCAAGCAATCAGACCATGATGAAAGTTCACAGGTCTAGTAAATCAGGTTTAAAGTATTCTGGACTTGTAGAAATACCAACTGATAACAGTTGGCCAAAGTATACTGTCTTCAAATATTTATCTCATAAATCTTGTCTCTTTCATTTCTTCTAAAGTAAAAACACCCCCCCCCACACCAACTGAATGAACTTGATTATATGGCTGGCATAATATCCAAATACATGGAATTTGTTAGTGATAACTCACCACGGGAAGGTGGAGGGTGGATCCACCAAACCTCAAAATTCTATATGACAAACTTAGTACTCTTGGATGTTTACCACTAGTTTTTCATGATCAAAGTGGAAATCTCTTAATCATCCTAACAATTCAAAACAGTTTTAGCTAATGTTAAACTCATTCCTCATTCTAATCCAGTGATAACTAGAGCAAATCCTCAACCCACCTTTCTCTTTTTTGGAATTCGTTGGCCATTTCCACTACATGTTACGTCACCATCTCAAAAATAGTTTTGCCATGTTGAGTTGACTCTCATAGTCTTAACAATCTTTTTCTTTAAGAAACTCAAGCAACCAAATTGTACATGAATAAGCTTATAAGTCATTTTTACAGGCCTGGATTAAGAAAAATGACAATGTAATGACTTTCTAGTAAAACCTCATAAAAGGGCATTAGAGATGAATTAATTTTAATTAGAAAATTGCCTCACAGACCTAAACTAAAAAAAAAAAAAATCGAGCTTTGAAACATAATTTATGTAAGAAAATGTAGTTGGGAAAAAAGAACATACTGATGAGAGAAAAGAAGAAGAGCACAGAAGCCAGTGAACCTTATCTTTAGGAGGAATTATTTCACAATACTGACAGTACTGGGAATTGTTTTAAAGCACATTCCTCATGTGAACTTAAAGTCAGCAATGGTTCTGCCATTTTGATGTTGTTTATAAAACAGGGTGTGAAGCTAACAACCACAACATCATCCTTAACCTCCTAAAATGCTAGAACTTGATTTTGTTAGTCCACATCCCACTGCCAGCAACAGGATGAAGCACTAGCACTGACACCAAGCAGTTAAGAGATGTGCTTTATATTAGTGCCAGGAGAGAGAAAATTCTTGTGTGGAAGATAATCCACAACCCTGAAATTTTACCAGTAATTATTTCAGCACGTATAACTGAAAATAAAAAATGGCAGAAAGACTACAGAAGAAAAAGGAATTCTCTTCTTAAGCTGTACTTAAGGCTGTTTATACAATGCTAAGATAACTGCAAGACTCCTCCAAGTTTTAGAGCAGTAGTATTTAATAATATTGCACACAATTCTGTGTCAAAGATAACCCTTAGTTTCTAATTTTCAGTCACAGATATGATAAAGTAGGAGCCTAGTTTCAGACTTCAGTCAAAAGAACATTAAAACCATTTCAATCACTTTAATCAAGAAATGGATTAATACAAAAGTATTTTGTAACTTGAGGAATCAACTCTAAGAACTCAGCTGTGTGTTTTTATATGTAAAGAATGAATATATAAATCTGTATTCTTTCATAAATCCATTAATTTATGACAATTTTATGGTCGCTAAAAGCAGGCATAAAAATTTAGAGAGGAAATCTGTGGAGTTGTTACTGTTATGGAAGGACTTGTTTTCACTGAAAACAATTTGAAAGATCTTCTGTACTCAGTGTGTGTAAGAAGATTCTAGGCAACATCACTGACAAATGTCAGGAAGAAATGGTATGCCCTATTAAAAAAATTTAAAACTAATATGGAAGATTGCCATTTAAGGGGAACAAACTATTTATACAGTTGAGTTCTGTTAAGTCATTGATTCCTAAAAAAATAAAAGATCTTTCTATGATTTTAGCAATCTTTTAATCTTTTAGTGCAAAATCACATTGATTTCCCTTGGGAAGGTCCCGGATTTTTGCTTCTCATTGGGGGTGGTGCACGCTGTAATGGTGGTGGCTGCATACCACCAGCCACTGACTGATACATTCCTCTCATATCAATCTGCTGGTAGTTAGAAGGATTCATGATTAAATTTGGAGGCTTTGGCATCATGAGGTGACCCAGTGTTGCTTGTTGATAAGTCATTTGCTGCTGTTGCTGCTGATTGTACTGCTGCTGGAGCCTTCGGTTCATAAGTATTCGCTGAACACAGCTGATTAACTAAAGAGAGAAAAGAGAGCTGTTACAAGTGCATGACCTGTCTCAAAGAGGCAGTATCAAGTTTTGAGTTAAAATCAATTTGTTAAGGGGGTACCATACCAAAAGGGAAACACATTATTGTTATCACCATTACTAATTTGATGGCATTCACAGGACCATTACTGTAGAAACTGGTTAGTAACACCATTTAGGGCTAAATTCTCTTAATGACTTGACTATTGTAGTGCAAGCAGCATTTAGGTTAGTTGCCATAGTAACCCATCCTGCACTGTGATTAGTCTCAAGTATTAGTTACAGCACTTTTTTGTCAAGTCTCCTTTCTTTGTCATTCTTTTGAATATTTCACCTGATGATAGACAAACAGTTTTAGTGACAAACACCCAAGGGAAAAGGCACTTGCAGTGGGAATAACTCCTACTTGGAATGGCTCAAATTTCCTAAGATAATTTAAAACCACATAATTCTACAGTGCTTTCTAAGTAAAATTCATGCCACAGAAATTGATTCCCTGGTGTCAAGAGTTGAAATTTCCCAGTGCAAGGCAGATAGATGGCTGGCAAAGACCATGCTAGGAAAGATGATCAAGGATCCTGGAATATGCTAGTCTTTTAAAGAATTACATAATTTAGTAGGAACCTGTGTCATGTATCATTTATAGCTCCACTTTTTATCTCAAATTAAATATATTAAAAAGTATACATATTTGTGGAAGTTGTTTTAAAATAGTAAATGTGGTAAAAAGTCTGGCAAAAATCCCTTTTTAGATGTCCAGAATATACAAAAATAAAATTATAGGGAAGAGAGTCTATGTAAACTTCAAGGACACCCATTTGGGAAGTTGTTGCTCCTTTGCAACAAAAGACATTACCTTTATTTGACATTACTAGGTTTTTGGATAAAGTTTCTCTGGGAATAACCAATGACCATCCATCCGTCCATATGAGGGAATGGTTATTGACACAGATGTCACACAAACCGATTATTATAAATTCAAGAAAATTAAACATAACCTAGAGATAGTCCAAATTCTTACCATCTGTTGTTTTGTCAATACGTCATTGTAGATTGCTTCTCTTCGTTTAACATCAAGCTCCTGGCTGGCTTGTCTACTTAATGCTAACGCCTGTACCTGGGCCTCTGAGAGATTCATGTTTTCCTTCCACTAAAAGAAAAGTTTCTATTTACTCCTTATTGCAGTAGAGTTGAGAAAAAATAATTAAGGTACTTAAAGATACTGAGGATTTTTTAAGGTTTTTTTTCCTTTTCCTTTACTCTTTTCTAAAGAAGACAATGATGTAAAAACTGGGTACTAAGTTGTCCACTATTGTACAAGGGTTACCTATGTCTGGAATAAAACTATTTGGATTTAATTCATGCAACTGGTAATTAAAGTACATTTATGTAAACAATGCACACATTTCTAGGATTAACTGATTTCCAAATTCTTAGATTTTACATTTCTCTTTTGTGCCAACATCCAGGTAAAACTGAATTACATATAGCTTGGCACTATTATCCAGTTTATTAGTATTTTACTGTTGCAAATCAAGTTATAAGGATTACGCTCTTTTCCCCATGGAAGTAGTGAATCAAACAACAATTAAAAATTAAAACAAATGGGGGGGGAGAACACAAACCGCAAGTTGGAATAAACAATTGCCAATTAACTTACTACAGCTGAAATTATATCTTCAAGAGGCTGAATCCTCACTGCTGTCACACTGTTTGTTGCTTCCACAACTTTTTCTCTTCCCTGATTAATGAGGTCCTAGAAGAATGCAAGAAATAACTTTATAAGGGCATGTAAAAGACAGCATAGTTTTAAAGTATAGGGATCCTTTCTCTTGCCAATTTATAGCATTCGGTCTTAAAACTCTTTAAATAATTGAAAAGAGCAGCAAAATTCAGCATCAATAAAATGGAGTAAAACTCATCAGTGAGGGTCTTGTTAGGAAGATAAAAGTTTGGGTTCTATTGCACCAATATTTTAATAATTTAAATGACTCCATAAGCACATTTTAAAAAGAAAACCACAGATTAAATTATTAAATTATTGGTATATTAAAACCTAGTCCTTCTTATTTAAATCATAACTGATTCTAGTTTTCAATTACTTATTTCAAAATACTGTGCATTATCGTATACTTAATGTTGCATCTACACTGCATTAGAATATAAATCAATGTGTGTATTTATCCTGTTTATTCAAAATATTTTATAACTGAAGAAAGTGCTATTTCCCTAGCCAGTCAGCTGCTCTATTGTTCCTTAATTAAAATTATTCAAACTACATTAATTCAAGGCCTGATTCCCTTGTGCTCTGAACAAACCACATTTTATTATACTATGCTGGTTCAAAAAGGTCAACAAATAAAAGAAAACTTTCTTGGTCTCTTCAGAGGTAATCTTTTGGAGAATGTGATATTCCAGCATAGGGAACCTTCAACAACAGGGCATTTGAAATTGCCTTTAATTCAAGTTAAACTACTTTTGTACTTCACAACATACCTCCAGCTGTTGATTACTCATTGCTGACAGGGCTCCCAAATTGAAAGGAATATAAGGAGTTTGAGAGTTGAAACTGACAGGGGGTAAATTGGTCCCAGTTGGTATGTTGAAACGCATGGTCAGTCCCTAAAAACAAAAAATTATGCACTTTCCACATTGTGATTTAAAACTTGAAATTCTACATCACCTACTGGTTTAGAAAAAAATCCACATTCTCAGATCTAGGAAATTATTAACACTCTTTCACACACAAACAAAACACCCTTTTCACCCGAAACCAAGATCTTCTTACATAGAAAGCTTTAACCCCTAACGGTGTACTCTTTTTCTGATAATTCCCACAGAATGGGGCAACTCAGAGAATTCTGATGAGACTACTAAAATCACAACGTTAAGGAAGTTTGGTACAATGAGTTTAAAAAGGATTCAGGCATTAGGATAAGGTTTCCCATATGCTCAGGCATATTTTTGCTCAAGTGGGGGTGGTGTTTAAAACAGATGTGGAACTATTTTAAATAAAGTTGCTGCTGGAGATTGACACTAATGTCTAATAATGGAGTCTTTTTGTGTTCTGATAATCAGTCAAAACTTAGATTTCATGGTACACATGCTAAAAGCAACATTTACTCCTACCTCCAAACTCTAAGCTCCTATATGTCTGTTACTACTGTGAGGGTGTTGATGGAAGTTAAGTGATGCTAAATATATAGCTTCCCACTAATCTCTCAATTTAGCAAGTGCTAATCAGAAATGAGGTTACTACTCTTTAAGGGGAAAATATTTTCTTCTCTCCTCTCCTCCCACTCTATCACCAAAGGTACCGGAAAGCCCATAAACAGAGTCTCCTACTTGGAGACTCTGTTCCTGAAGATTCACTACATTACTACCTGTTCCAAATGTGACGTTTTTCTTCCCCCACTGTTCTTTTAAATGACTAACATAAAAAAAAAAAGCATTTCAAATGAACTACCTTCTTCTCTGCTTCATACTCAGCCCAAGCTGCTTTTCTCTCTTCTTCAGTCAACTCTTCTTCTTCTTTGTGGTCCAAAAGAGAATCATGTTCATGATATCCTACAATGTGTTCTTTATGTATTTGAAGAAGTTCTGCAAGTATGGTGTCCTGTTTAGAGGGGTTGAAATAATAATTATTTTCTCCCTCTGGATCATATCTCCATAGTTCTTTGGTCTACTGTTAGACTAGAAGCTAGAAACTGGCTGCTATACATATTTCTGATATATATGATAAATTACCTAGAAAACATTCACAATACATGCAACACCAGCCTCTTACGTAAGAATGTTATGTTTATATAGCATGTTTTAGGGGCTCAATTTTTTAATGACTACTTTTCATCTTTCAAGGTTTTTTCCTCCAACTCTTTTCTAACTTTTTCATATGCATTTTATTTTGTGCTTTGTTCTGAGCTGATAAAAAAATGCTAACAGAAGTCTGCTTAACTCAGAGATTACACTGAATGAATGACTGTGCTAAAAATCATGGCTACTCCTGTTCATACATGTTTAACAACTTTATTTTCATAATCACTTCAGCTACCAACCACTATACTAACAAAAACTAAATTTAAATTAATCAAAACAGCTACAGAACTGGAACATACAATCCTTATATTTCAATTGTAAGAAGGTCAAATATAAATTACACTGTAAGGACACATGGTTCAAATTTAAACTGATATACACTGTTTATCAATTTATTATCATAGTGTCTTTTTTAAAAGTCATAATGTCTTAAGCCAGTCTTTTAAGGATAAAAAAACTAAAAGCTTAAAAATTGGGATCATTTATATACTCAGTAAGAACACCAAACTCCTGCTCTGTGTGATTATGATTATGAGAGAGACACACACAAACGGAGATTTGGGGGGCAGGGGGTTAAAGTGAACCATGGGTATGTTACTTGCTAATAAAAAATTAAAATATTCACAAGTTGTTTATTAAGAAATAAAAGATGAAAACCTGGATATATAAAAGGCAAATTAATTCACTTTACAAAAGGATTTTCCATAGCTTCTAACAGCAAGTTTCCTTAGAACACACTTTCTAAATTGAGTGTGAACTTAGTGAAAGAACGTAAATAATATTTGACTGGCCAAAGGAAGGTACAGCGAGGTATATAGCACATTAAATTTAAACTTAATCTGCATCTAATAATGCTTAATGCCTCCATAAGTTTAGCATAGACAAAGCCCACACTTGAAAAGAATTTTGTCTTTACATCTTCAACCATACCTAGAGTATAGCGTCCAACACAGGGTAGGGGCTCAAATGTTTGTTAAATAACTCAAGATGAAAAATTCAGCTCATGAGGCCCTAAGTTTTTTTCTGTACAAGAGCAAATGCTGACACCAATTCCAAACATTCTGATATTTGGCATCATGTTAACAAACTTTTTATCTTGCTACCTCAATAAATAATCACTTCATAATTTCACGAAAGAAAAGGAACTGATTTTTCTTAATGGATACAGCTGTAATTGAGATTTTATAATTCATTTTGAAGGCATGTGCTATTTCTTTCGTTGAAAACATTAAAAGACCATACAAGCAAGAGGGCTCAAGAAAGTCTACTGGTAGAACACATATATGTTAATAAGTTTATTCTTTTAAAATGTTAAGTAAACATTTCTCTCCTGCACCAGTGTAGAAGTCTTCCATCAAAGCTGACTTCTCTGGCCTATGACATATAGAACAGGTTTATCATCACTAGATAGATCTCCAAAGTTCAGAGTCACTGACCAGGCAGGCAGGGAGATAGGGCAGTCTGAATTAAATTCTGTTAAAAGATAATGCTTTCTTAGATGTGTGTCTCCCATGCTTACCCCCCAAGCATGACTCAGGAGAGAGGTATGTAATAAAACCAGATAACATTGACTAATATTTTTAGCAAGTGACCATGCCAAGTACAATTAGGAAAGTCAGCTGTTCTACAAAATACCAAATAAATTACAAGGTAGAAATGTTCTACAGATAGTCCCTAATTTTACTTCTATCTGACAATAGGTGATGTTCTTAACCATAGTCAAAAATCACTTCATTTCTCTAAGACATCAACCTAAGGGAAAGACCAGGAGAACTGTGTGCTAGGAACTGAATTTATTTTTCAGCTGTGTGGTTTCTCCGTAATACTGGATAATAACTTAATCTAGTTATGACTATAAGTTAAACATGGATGAAATATTCTACCATCACATATGTAATAGGATGAGATAAGAATAGCAGGAATAAATGAAATACCCAATTATTTGGAAATAAACACTATGTCAATCAAGTGTAACGTTTATTTCTCAATTATAAATACCACGATCCATACATTAACTACTTTTTATGGTTAGAGAAAAACCTTTCCAGAAATGCATGTATGCAGTATGCATACATGCACACACATACACACAAACACACCCATATACACCCTTTCAAAAAGTGTCTGTGATTTCAGGGAGCTTTATCAAGTTAGTCCTTAGCATCCTGTAATTTCAAAGTCCAAACTTATCATCTTGAAATTGGTAGAAACTGATGTCCAGAGAGGCAAAGTAACCTTTTTCCAATCACAGAGCTAAGGACTAGCTGGGACTAGAAGATAAATGTCCTGACTCCTATCCAGTGATCATTCTATCACACTGTAAAGAATGACTGTTTTCTTGAGGTATAGTGCCCTCTATTTCCCAGATCTATTCTCTTAAAAAAAGAAAATTCCCGGGCTTCCCTGGTGGCGCAGTGGTTGAAAGTCTGCCTGGCGATGCAGGGGACGCAGGTTCGTGCCCCGGTCCGGGAGGATCCCACATGCTGCGGAGCGGCTGGGCCCGTGAGCCATGGCTGCTGAGTCTGCGCGTCAGAGCCTGTGCTCCACAACGGGAGAGGCCACAACAGTGAGAGGCCCGCGAACCGCAAAAAAAAAAAAAAAAAAAGAAAAAGAAAAAAAAAAAAAGAAAATTCCCTAAAGGATTCCAGGGGAAGGAAAAACTTAAGTAGGTCTATTTTTTCTCTTTTTAACACCTTTGTTCTTTCTGAAGTTTTTAAAAACAAGTATGTGTTAATTTTTTAATAAAAGAAAATATAAAAACTGAAACAAACACAATTCTTAGACAAAAACTTGTGAAAGGCCAGTTCATGCTTAGCCTGAACCTGACATGAACTATTTTTACTATTTTCATCTTCAGGAGATATTCATTTCAGGAAATCCCATTCTAAAACCTTTAAATATCTTCTCCCCACCAATTCCAGATTTAAGATCTATGCTATCAAGTCAAACATGATTGCCTAATTTTATGGTCAGATTATGATAGAGGTTCAGCTTCTGCCCATGCAATAACTTTCATTTTGACCCACAGTCAACTAAAATGTCAACAAGTCAGAGGAAAAGTGCATGTGACTTAGCTTTTTATCATTAAAAAAATTTGGACCCTTTTCCTAAAACATTACCTCCCTGCTAACATCAAGCCAAAAAATCAATCATATTGCTACTACTGGCTACAGCACTCCCTTCTTTTCAAAGAATTTTTAAAAATTTTAATGGAAACGATGTTAATATCTATTATAAAAACTAGAGATAACTACTGGTAACATTTGTTGTATATCCCTCCACACATTTACACTTAACACACATGCGTGCACACATTTTCACATAAAAATGGGATTGTACTATATTTAAAACCTACCTTTCTGCCTTAATATCTTTCCATGAACATTATTTTACATTAAATACAAACTTTCATTGTTTTTAATGGCTGCAAGGTGTGAACATTATATAGATACACTTTATCATCTATTTAATTATTCTCTTCAGAGTTTATCAAGACATTTATGCCACTTCTAGTTTTTAATTATTACCAAATCTGCAATGAAATAGGTTAATGGATAAATTTTAGGGACTTCCCTGGTGGCACAGTGGTTAAGAATCTGCCTGCCAATGCAGGGGACACAGGTTCAAGCCCTGGTCCGGGAAGATCCCACATGCCGCGGAGTAACTAAGCCCGTGAGCCTCTGCTCTAGAGCCCATGAGCCACAACTACTGAAGCCCACGCGCCTAGAGCCCGTGCTCCGCGACAAGAGAAGCCACCACAAAAAGAAGCCCGTGCACTGCAACGAAGAGTAGCCTCCACTCACCGCAACTAGAGAAAAGCCTGCCGCAGCAGCAAAGACCCAATGCAGCCAAAAATAAATTAATTAATTTAAAAAAATTTAATGTATTATTATATGAACCACTTGTTCATACAATAATATGCCGACAATACTCAAGGACTCAGACGAGTATGTTTACCACTATCTTCATTTTAACAAAGAAAAGACATTACATAAAAGTTAACTGACTTTTATAGGAACAAGATTCATTTATACATTTCAGAAGCATGAAAGCAGAAATCTTTCTTTCTTCCAGAGTGTTGTGTAAGACACAAATAACAGAAAGAAGATACAGGATTTCTGATACAAACTGTTTCTACATCTTTCCCATTTAAATTAATTGCAGCATACTGTCAATACAAGAAACTTGATGGGATTAAGAGGGCAAAGAAGTATTTGTAACAAGATCTTCAGAATATTTCTTTGGGAAAAAGTTTTGCAAAATCTAGAGCAAGTTATAAAAGTTAATAAAGAAAAATTTCATCCCAATATACAATATAATTGTGGAGAGGTTTTTTGTTTTTTCCCCTTGAAGCATGCATTTATATTAGTTGCTATAGTAACACTATTATTGAAAACAATACTGGAACAGAATCTATAATCACTAGGCCAACAGTCATCAAAATGAGGTTTAAATTACATCCAAATGTGTACCTTTACTTTTCTTTGTCTAAACTTTATTTTTCCTTAAATAAGTGAAAAAGCTTACAAGCTGGGAAAAGCATGGTCTATATTCTAGCTAACAACCTAAATTAGTTTGAGCTTCAAAATGACTAGTTCAATTAATAAAATAAAATTAATGATAAACTACAAGTTTAAGTTAATCTATTTAGAAGTTTAAAGTATTTGGTAAGCTGACAAAAATTTCCATTTCATTAATTCTGAAATTCAACCTTGAAAATAAAATTTTTAAAAAACAATCAAGACTTTGCCTAGAGGTGGGAGCAAGGATTTGCCATGTTTCAAAATATTTTGCTTGCCATCACTTTGAACTTGAGTTTCATAATATCTGGAAATAAAATGTCACTAGAATACTTAAGTGTCACAGGACCCACTCAAAAAGCTATGAAAAAATTCCTTTTATTACTTAAATAAGTCTAGATTCTTAATAAACAAACAATATTGCTGGTCAAAAAAGTTTCTATTTTCAAATTTAAAGCCCCTTTCTTCCCAAACTACACAAGAAAAAAATGCAACATATTTGATGAGTAACTAGAGAGCTATTGAATGAAGTTCACATACCACCTCATATCAGATTTTTAGGTCAAGAGCACATAACCCTTGCCAAAGAGCATTTATAAATATATTCAGATTCTCAAATTGTAGGTATGAATAAGATAGTGACAACTACAGAACTTGTAACTTTCAAGGAAAGAAAAGGCAGGCCTGCCAAACTGACACTGGTGGAGGGTAAAAGCCAGAATCTCCTTTGATAAAAATGTTTTATACTCAATTTAACATTTAAAGAACTAGATACTATATTTAGCATTTAACCTTTAAAAACTGGTGATCCATTACAATTCTTATACATGACATATGCCATTCACTGCGAGGTAAAGAGTGTCATTCTGCATTTTATATGACTGTAGTAACTTTCTAGAGGTTGCAGCTTTCCAAGTAGAGCCTGAATTCAACTCAATTCTTATGCTATACAATCTGGAGTTCACATCATCTCTTTAATTTATTAACACTGTTACATCCTCTAACTCAACCATAGGTGTGCTCTAAAAAATATATGAAAATAAGAGGGAAAGCAGTTATTTAGCAGTTCAAATTACATTTAAAGAAAGAAAACATCAGGGACTTCCCTGGTGGTCCAGTGGCTAAGACTCCATGCTCCCAATGCAGGGGGCCTGGGTTCAATTCCTGGTCAGGGAACTAGATCCTACATGCTGCAACTAGGAGTCCGCATGCTGCAACTAAAGATCCCATGTGCCGCAACTAAGACCCGACCTGGTGCAACCAAATAAGTAATAAAGTAAATAAATAATGTTTTTAAAAAAAGTATGATTGATAAAAAAGAGAAAGAAAACATTAAAATATAAAATGGTTTTAAAAATGACATAAATAAGGCCATCTAATGATTCTTATATTGACCAAATCTCTCCCACAATTTATATTCTTTGAAGGGTCCAAAGTAATAAATTTGATGTAAAAAGCTCAGTCATGAAAACATTAGTAATTGAAGAGACAGAAGTGAGACATTCACCTACTTAATTCCCCTAAAAGCATCACAGCTTCAATTTTCCACTGTCCCTACTCCTGGAAGTTTTACAAGACACATTTGAACCAGCCAACCTCAGTTACACACTTTAGGATATTAATACACAGATACTGTGGCACTCAAGTACCTATACTAATTCAGAATCACTGTCACTTCAACATATTAGTTATGTCCTCTGAACTCCCCTAAATGAAAATGGAAAAAACTGAAAGGACATATAGCCATGCTTACCATGTTTCTCTTGACAACAATTTTATGTATGACCAGACTGCATGAAATATAAACATCAGTATAATTTTGTGGGAATCAACTGATTTGATAACAAAAGAAGACCTGTACCAGCCTTTTGATTTTCAGAGGAAAGTTTACTGGCAGAATTTAAATGAAAGAATATATATATACATATATATGTATATAAATCACAGTGGTTAAAATCACAGGCTCTAGAGTACTGCTCCAACAGTACTCTGGGCAATGATAGAAACGTTCTGAGTCTGCACTATCCAATATGGTACCTACTGAGCACTTGAAATGTGACTAGTGTGACTGATGAACTAAAACTTTAATTTATTTAAATGTAAATAGCCACATGTAGCTAGTGGCTTTTGTACTGGGCCGTGCAGATCTAGAGTCTTACTGGGTTTAAATCCTAGCACTAACACTTATTAGCCCTATGTCCTTGAGCAAGTTATCTCTCTGGATCTAAGTTTCCTGGTCTGCAAAATGGGCCTAATAAGTATCTACTTCACAGGATTACTATGGAGACTAACTATTACACAGGAAGTATTTAGCAAAGTGCCTGGTTTACCAATGACCTCTGCATTGCTAAATCTAATGGTCACTTCTCAGACCTGATCCGATCCATCTACCAGTAGCATCTAACAGCATTTTATCACTTTCTTCACCAAAATATTTTCTTCTCTTGGACAGCTAACTGGGACCAAGAAAAGACTCTACTAGGTGTTAATTTACCACTTACTCTTACTTTCAACACCTTTTCTAAAGGTCTAAAGCAGACCCTCACTTTAAAAAACAATGTATTCCCATACAGAGAGTAGTTTTTACACCTTAACCAAGTCTTCCTATTGAAAAATTCATAAAACAAATTTGACAGGACAAATTATCTGATATCAGAATTGTCCTAGAAAATTCTAGATATATGGCCATCATAATTATAGAAGGACCAATAAGTTATTACTTGTCCTGAGAATGTACATATTTAAAAAAAAATTTAGCTGATGCTCATAGGATACCTCTCATTACCTAAATGAAAGCATGATAAGCCAAAGTAATTTATATATGTGAAGATCAATTTGTTGGGTTGACCAAAAAGTTCCTTCGTTTTTTTTTTTTTTGTTTTTTTTGCAGTACGCAGACCTCTCACTGTTGTGGCCTCTCCCGTTGCGGAGCACAGCCTCCGGACGCGCAGGCTCAGCGGCCATGGCTCACGGGCCCAGCCGCTCTGCAGCATGTGGGATCTTCCCGGACCAGGGCACGAACCCGTGTCCTCTGCATCGGCAGGCGGATCCTCAACCACTGCGCCACCAGGAAAGCCCCCTTCAGTTTTTAAGTAAAAATAAAAGACATATTTTTCATTTTCAACAAGAACTTTATTGAACAACATAGTCACCGTTTTGTTCCACTACCTTCTGCCATTTTTCAGGCAACTTCATAATTCCATCTTCCCAAAACTTTGTCTTTTGAGCAAAGAACTGTTCCACGTGCCTTTTACAGTCTTCCAGGGAATTGAAATTTTTTCCATGAGAATTTTGTAAAGACTGAAATAAATGGAAATCCGAAGGTGCAATATCTGGTGAATACAGCAGGTGAATCAGAACTTCCCAGCCAAGTTGTAACAGTTTTTGCCTGGTCATCAAAAAATCATGCTGTTTTGCGTTATCCTGATAGAAGATAACACGTTTTCTGTTGACTAATTCCAGACGCTTTTCATCAAGTGCTGTTTTCAGTTGGTCTAACTGGGAGCAGTACTTGTTGGAATGAATCATTTGGTTTGCCAGAAGGAGCTCATAATAGAGGACTACCTTCCAATTCCACCATATACACAACATTACCTTCTCTGGATGAAGACGGGTCTTTGGTGTGGTTGGTGGTGGTTCATTTTGCTTGCCCCATGATCTCTTCCATTCCACATTATTGTACGGTATTTACTTTTCATCGCTCATCACAATTTGTTTTCAAAATGGAACGTTTTCGTTATGTTTAAGTAGAGAATCGCACACAAAAATATGGTGAAGAAAGTCTTTTTCACTTAACTTATGTAGAACACAAACATAAAAGCGATTAACATAACCAAGCTGGTGCAAAGATTTTCAACGCTTGATTTGGACATTTTGAGTATGTCAGCTATCTTCCGTATGGTATAACACTGATTGTTCTCAATTAAGGTCTCAATTTGATCACTATCAACTTCAACTAGTCTACTCGACCGTGGAGCATTGTACAGTGAGAAATCTCCAGCACGAAATTTCACAAACCACTTCTGACATGTTCGATCACTCACAGCATCTTCTCCATACACTACACAAATCTTTTTTGCGTTTCAGTTGCGTTTTTACCTTTCTTGAAATAATAAAGCATAATATGCTGAAAATGTTGCTTTTTTTCTTCCATCTTCAATATTAAAATGGCTACACAGGGACTTCCCTGGTGGCGCAGTGGTTAAGAATCCACCTGCCAATGCAAGGGACATGGGTTTGAGCCCTGGTCCGGGAAGATCCCACATGCCGTGGAGCAACTAAGCCCGTGCACCACAACTACTGAGCCTGCACTCTAGAGTCTACGAGCCACAAACACTGAGCCCGCACGCCACAACTACTGAAGTCTGTATGCTCTAGGGTCCGCGTGCTGCAACTACTGAAGCCCACGTGCCTACAGCCCATGCTCTGCAACAAGAGAAGCCACTGCAATGAGAAGCCCGCCCACTGCAATGAAGAGGAGCCCCCGCTTGCCACAGCTAGAGAAAGCCCGCACGCAGCAGCGAAGAGCCAACACAGCCCAAAACAAATAAAATTTTAAAAATAAATAAATTAATTAAAACAAAACAAATGGCTACATAAAAATTCACCAATTTTGGTAAGTTTTCTTTAAATGTGAGCTGATATGATAGCTGTCACTATACAATCTAACAAAATTGTTTCAAATGAAGTTAAAGACAACTAAGCACTACTAGAGCCATCTTATGGAAAACACTGAACCTTTTGGCCCACCCAATATTTTACCAGAGACTGAAGCACAAAGAGCAGTAAAATTAGTAAAAATTTTTGTCTATGTAAAGATAAAGTGTCTTGTTTGACTTTTTCCCCGTTCTCTCTTTTAAAGAATTTTTATCTTATTATATTTAATTGAGGTATAGCTGATATACAATATAAGTTTCAAGTGTGCAACATAGCGATTCACAATTTTTAAAGGTTATACTCCACTTTTACTTATTATAAAATATTGGCTATATTCTCTGTGCTATACAATACATCCTTGTAGCTTTATTTTATACATAGTAGTTTGTACCTCTTAATCCCTTACCCTTATCTTGCTCCTCCCCACATCCCTCTCCCCACTGGTAACCACTAGTTGGTTCTGTATATCTGTGAGTCTGTTTCTTTTTTGTTATATTCACTAGTTTGTTGTATTTTTTAGATTCCACATATAAGTGACATCATACAGTATTTGTCTTTCTCTGGCTGACTTATTTCAATAAGCATAATACCCTCCAAGTTCATCCACGTTGTTGCAAATGGCAAAATTTCATTCTTTTTTTATGGCTGAGTAGTTTTCCATTGTGCATATGTTACCACATCTCCTTTATCCACTCATCTGTTGAAGGACACTTAGGTTGCTTCCATATCTTGGCTATTGTAAGTAATGCTGCTATGAACATTGGGGTGCACATACCTTTTTGAATTAACATTTTCATTTCTTTCAGATATACACCCAGAAGTAGAATTGCTGTGTCATATGGTAGTACTATTTTTAGTTTTCTGAGAAACCTTTTTTGGAATTCTAAGTTTGCTCTTTAATAATTGGGTAATCTCTCAGAACCAATTCCCTTACTACAAAGGCAAAGGGGTAATACCACCTGTAACTAATAGGACCATTGTAAGGATAAAAAGAGATAATGGGGGCTTCCCTGGTGGCACAGTGGTTGAGAGTCCGCCTGCCAATGCAGGGGACACAGGTTCGTGCCCCGGTCCGGGAAGATCCCACGTGCCGCAGAGCGGCTGGGCCCGTGAGCCATGGCCACTGAGCCTGCGCGTCCGGAGCCTGTGCTCTGCAACGGGAGAGGCCACAGCAGTGAGAGGCCCGCGTACCGCAAAACAAACAAACAAAAATAAACATACTGTCTTTATGATAAGGGAAACAGACAACACAAGACTATATGGCAGAATTCTGGGACAGACCAAAGTCTAAAAGATGGGTCCATACCCTTTTTAGCCCAAGTTAGCTCTCTATTTTAGCATATCAAAACAGTTTTCTTAAGCTGGAGTCTGAATCCGAGTCACCTTTTTACAGATTTTTTTTTTTTTTTTTTTTTTTTTGCAGTACGTGGGCCTCTCACTGCTGTGGCCTCTCCCGTTGCAGAGCACACACTCCGAACGCGCAGACTCAGCGGCCATGGCTCATGGGCCCAGCCACTCCGTGGCATGTGGGATCTTCCCTGACCGGGGCACTAACCCATGTCCCCTGCATCGGCAGGTGGACTCTCAACCACTGCGCCACCAGAGAAGCCCTTTACAGATTTTTTAAAATGCTAAACTGGGACTTCCCTGGTGGCGCGATGGTTAAGAATCTGCCTGCCAATGCAGGGGACACGGGCTCAATCCCTGGTCTGGGAAGATCCAACATGCCACAGAGCAACTAAGCCCATGTGCCACAACGACTGAGCCCACACGCCACAACTACTGAAGCCCACGTGCTGAAACTACTGAAGCTCGTGCGCCTAGAGCCCATGCTCTGCAACAAAAGAAGCCACAGCAATGAGAAGCCTGCGCAGCGAAACTAAGAGTAGCCCACGCTTGCCGCAGCTGGAGAAGCCCACGCGCAGCAATGAAGACCCAATGCAGCCTAAAATAATTACAACTAAAAAAAACAGACGGCTAAAACACTGTCATATAAAATAATGAGGAGGAGACCTTTAAGATGGTGGAGGAGTAAGATGTGGAGATCACCTTCCTCCACACAAATACATCAGAAATACATCTACATGTGGAACAACTCCTACAGAACACCTACTGAACACTGGCAGAAGACCTCAGACTTCCTGAAAGATATATACATTATTTTTCTTTTGCTCTATTTGTGAGTATGTGTATGCTTCTTTGTGTGATTTTGTCTGTACAGCTTTGCTTTTACCATTTGTCTGAGGGTACTGTCTGTCCTTTTTTTTTTTTTTAGTAAAGTTTTTAGCACTTGTTAGCATTGGTGGATTTGTTTCTTGGTTTGGTTGCTCTCTTCTTTCTTTCTCTTTTCTTATTTTTAATTACTTTTTTTAAAATTTTAATACTTTTTAATTTTAATAACTTTATTTCTTTTTATTTGATTATTTCTTTCTTCCTTTCTTTCTTTCTCCCTTTTCCTCTAAGCCATGTGGCTGACAGGGTCTTGGTGCTCTGGAGGGGTGTCAGGCCTGTGCCTCTGAAGTGCAAGAGCCGAGTTCAGGACACTGGTCCACCAGAGACCTCCCGTCTCCACGTAATATGAACTGGCGAAAGCTCTCCCAGAGATCTCCATCTCAACGCTAAGACCCAGCTTCACTCAAAAACTAACAAGTTACAGTGCTGGGCACCCTATGCCAAACAACTAGCAAGACAGGAACACAACCCCACCCATTAGCAGAGAGGCTGCCGAAAATCATAATAAGGTCACAGACACCACAAAATACACCACTGGATGTGGTCCCGCCCACCAGAAAGACAAGATCCAGCCACATCCACCAGAACATAGGCACTACTCCGATCCACCAGGAAGCCTACAGAACCCACTGAACCAACCTTAGCTACGGGGGGCAGACACCAAAAACAACGGGAACTATGAACTTGCAGCCTGTGAAAAGGAGACCCCAAACACAGTGAGTTAAGAAAAATGAGATAACAGAGAAACACACAGAAGATGAAGAAGCAAGGTAAAAACCCACCACACCAAACAAATGAAGAGGAAACAAGGAGTCTACCTGAAAAACAATTCAGAGTAATGGTAGTAAAGATGGTCCAAACTCTTGGAAATAGAATGGAGAAAATACAAGAAATGTTTAACAAGGAACTAGAAGAACTAAAGAGCAAACAAACACTGATAAACAACACAATAAATGAAATTAAAAAACTCTAAAGGAATCAACAGCAGAATAACTGAGGCAGAAGAATGGATAAGTGACCTGGAAGATAAAACAGTGGAAATAACTACTGCAGAGCAGAATAAAGAATGAAAAGAATTGAGACAGTCTCAGAGACCTCTGGGACAATATTAAACACACCGGCATTCAAATTATAGGGGTCCCAGAAGAAGAGAAAAAGAAAGTGACTGAGAAAATATTACAAGAGATTATAGTTGAAAACTTCCCTAATAAGGGAAAAGAAATAGTCAATCAAGTCCAGGAAGTGCAGGCAGTCCCATACAGGATAAATCCAAGAAGAAACACACCAAGACAGATATTAATCAAACTATCAAAAATTAAATACAAAGAAAAACATTAAAAGGAGCAAACGAAAAACAACAGGTAACATACAAGGGAATGCCCATAAGGTTAACAGTTGATCTTTCAGCAGAAACTCTGCAAGCCAGAAGGGAGTGGCAAGGCATATTTAAAATAATGAAAGGGAAAAATCTACAAGATTACTCTACCCAGCAAGGATCTCATTCAGACTCAACTGAGAAATTAAAATCTTTACAGACAAGCAAAAGCTAAGAGAGTACAGCACCACCAAAGCAGCTTTACAACAAGTGCTAAAGGAACTTCTCTAGGCAGGAAACACAAGAGAAGGAAAAGATCTACAATAATAAACCCAAAACAATTAAGAAAATGGGAACAGGAACATACATATTGATAAATAGTTTAAATGTAAATGGATTAAATGCTCCAACCAAAAGACACAGACTGGCTGAATGGATACAAAAAAAGACCTGTATATATGCTGTCTACAAAAGACCCACTTCAGACCTAGGGACACATAAAGACAAAGTGAGGGGATGGAAAAAGATATTCCATGCAAATGGAAATCAAAAGAAAGCTGGAGTAGCAATTCTCATATGAGACAAAATAGACTTTAAAATAAAGACTACTACAAAAGACAAAGAAGGACACTACATAATGATCAAGGGATCAATCCAAGAAGAAGATATAACAATTGTAAATATGCACCCAACATCGGATCACCTCAATACATAAGGCAAATGCTAACAGCCATAAAAGGGGAAATCAAAAGTAACACAATCATAGTAGGGGACTTTAGCACCCCACTTTCACCAATGGACAGATCATCCAAAATGAAAATAAACAAGGATAAAAAGCTTTAAATGATACATTAAACAAAATGGACTTAACTAATATTTAGAGGATATTCCACCCAAAAACAAAACAATACACTTTCTTCTCAAGTGCACATGGAACATTCTCCAGGATATATCATATCTTGGGTCACAAATCAAGTCTTGGTAAAGTTAAGAAAATTGAAATCGTATCAAGTATCTTTTTCAACCACAATGCTATGAGCCTAGATATCAATTACATGAAAAAATCTGTAAAGAATACAAACACATTCAGGCTAAACAATACACTACTTAATAACCAAGAGATCACTGAAGAAATCAAAGAGGAAATTAAAAAATGCCTAGAAACAAATGACAATGAAAACACGACGACCCAACAGATATGGGATGCAGCAAAAGTTCTAAGAGGGAAATTTATAGCAATACAATCCTACCTCAATAAACAAGAAACAGCTCAAATAAACAACCTACGCTTACACCTAAAGCAATTACAGAAAGAAGAACAAAAAAACCCCCAAAGTTAGCAGAAGGAAGGAAATTATAAAGTCAGATCACAAATAAACTAAAAATAAATGAAGGAAACAACAGCAAAGATCAATAAAACTAAAAGCTGGTTCTTTAAGATAAACAAAATTGACAAACTATTAGACAGATTCATCAAGAAAAAAAGGGAGAAGACTCAAATCAATAGAATTAGAAATGAAAAAGGAGAAGTCACAACAGACGCTGCAGAAATAACAAAGGATCATGAGAGATTACTACAAGCAACTATATGTCAATAAAATGGACAACTGGGAAGAAATGGACAAATTCTTAGGAAAAAGCACAACTTTCCAAGACTGAACTAGGAAGAAATAGAAAATATAAACAGACCAATCACAAACACTGAAATTGAGACTGTGATTAAAAATCTTCCAACAAACAAAAGCCCAGTACCAGATGGCTTCACGGGTGAATTCTACCAAACATTTAGAGCTAACACCTATCCTTCTCAAACTCTTCCAAAATATAGCAGAGGGAGGAGCAGTCCCAAACTCATTTGCAGAGGCCACCATCACCCTGATACCAAAACCAGACAAAGATGTCACAAAGAAAGAAAACTACAGACCAATATCACTGATGAACATAGATACAAAAATCCTCAACAAAATACTAGCAAACAGAATCCAACAGCACATTAAAAGGATCATACACCATGATCAAGTGGGGTTTAACCCCTAAGTGCAAGGATTCTTCAATATACACAAATCAATCATTGTGATACACCATATTAACCAATTGAAGGATAAAAACCATATGATCATCTCAATAGATGCAGAAAAAGCTTTCAAAAATATTCAACACCCATTTATGATAAAAACTCTCCAGAAAGTAGGCATTGAGGGAACTTACCTCAACATAATAAAGGCCATATATGACAAACCCACAGCCAACATCGTCCTCAATGGTGAAAAACTGAAACATTTCCACTAAGATCAGGAACAAGACAAGGTTGCCCACTCTCACCACTATTATTCAACATAGTTCTGGAAGTTTTAGCCATGGCAATTAGAGAAGAAAAAGAAATAAAAGGAATCCTAATTGGAAAAGAAGTAAAGCTGTCACTGTTTGCAGATGACATGATACTGTACATAGAAAAACCTAAAGACTCTACCAGAAAACTACTAGAGCTAATCAATGAATCTGGTAAAGTAGCAGGACACAAAATTAATGCACAAAAATCTGATTTCCTATACACTAATGATGAAAAATCTGAAAGAGAAATTAAGGAAACATTCCCATATACCACTGCAATAAAAAGAATAAAAAAACCTAGGAATAAATCTACCTAAGGAGAAAAAAGACCTGTATGCAGAAAACTATAAGACACTGATGAAAGAAATTAAAGATGATACAAACAAATGGAGAGATATACCATGTTCTTGGACTGGAAGAATCAACATTGTAAAAATGACTCTACTACCCAAAGCAGTCTACAGATTCAATGCAATCCCTATCAAACTACCAATGGCATTTTTCACAGAACTAGAACAAAATTTTCACAATTTGTATGGAAACACAAAAAACCCCAAATAGTGAAAGCGATCTTGAGAAAGAAAAACGGAGCTGGAGGAATCAGGCTCCCTGACTTCAGACTATACTAGAAAGCTACAGTAATCACGACAGCATGGTACTGGCACAAAAGCAGAAATATACATCAATGGAACAGGATAGAAAGCCCAGAGATAAACCCACGCACCTATGGTCAACTAATCTATGAGAAAGGAGGCAAGGATATACAATGGAGAAAGACAGCCTCTTCAATAAGTGGTGCTGGGAAAACTGGACAGCTACATGGAAAAGAATGAAATTAGAACATTCCCCAACACCATACACAAAAATAAACTCAAAATGGATTAAATACCTAAATGTAATACAAGACACTATAAAAGTCTTAGAGGTAAACATAGGCAGAACATTCTATAACATATATCACAGCAAGATCCTTTTTGAACCATCTCCTAGAGAAACGTAAACAAAACAAAAATAAACAAATGGAACGTTAAGAACTTAAAAGCTTTTGCACAGCAAAGGAAACCATAAACAAGACAAAAAGACAACCCACTGAATAGGAGAAAATATTTGCAAATGAAGCAACTGACAAACGACTAATCTCCAAAATTTACAAGCAGCTCATGCAGCTCAATACCAAAAAAACAACTAACCCAATCCAAAAATGGGCAGAAGACCAAAACAGACATTTCTCCAAAGAAGATTTACAGATTGCCAAAAAGCACATGAAAGGATGCTCAACATCACTTATCATTAGAGAAATGCAAATCAAAACTACGATGAGGTATCACTTCACACCGGTCAGAATGGCCATCATCAAAAAGATCTACAAACAATAAATGCTGGAGAGGGTGTGGAGAAAAGGGAACCCTCTTGCACTGTTGGTGGGAATGTAAATTGATACAGCCACTATGGAGAATAGTATGGAGGTTCCTTAAAAAAACAAAATAGAACTACCATATGACCCAGCAATCCCACTATTGGGCATTATACCCTGATAAAACCATAATTCAAGAAGAGTCATGTACCACAATGTTCACTGCAGCAATATTTACAATATCCAGGAGATGGAAGCAACCTAGGTGTCCATCAACAGATGAATGGATAAAGAAGATGTGGCACATATATACAATGGAATATTACTCAGCCATAAAATGAAACGAAATTGAGTTATTTGTAGTGAGGTGGATGGACCTAGAGACTGTCATACAGAGTGAAGTAAGTCAGAAAGAGAAAAATAAATACCCTATGCTAACACATATATATGGAATCTTAAAAAAAAATGGTTCTGACGAACATAGGGGCAGGACAGGAATAAAGACACAGACAAAAGAATGGATTTGAGGACACAGGGAGGGGGAAGGGTAAGCTGGGACGAAGTGAGAAAGTGGCATGGACTTATATACACTACCAAATGTGAAATAGATAGCTAGTGGGAAGCAGCCACATGGCACAGGGTGATCAGCTCGGTGCTTTGTGACCACCTAGAAGGGTGGGATAGGGAGGGTTGGGAGGTAGACACAAGAGGGAGGAGATGCAGAAGGGAATAGATATGGGAACATATGTATAGCTGATTCACTTTGTTATAAAGCAGAAACTAACACACCATTGTAAAGCAGTTATACTCAAATAAAGATGTTAAAAATAAATAAAATAATGATAATAAAAAGGACATTTTTTTTAAAAAGCTAAACTGAATGCATAAATGCATGGTGACACTGTTCTAAGAACTTCAAATGAAATATCAAATTTGTCATAATAACTGTCTGAAGTACATACTATTTTTAACCCCCATGTTACTGATGAGATCTCTAAGATTGCGAATCAGAATGGGCTGCTGGTCCCCTCTCTGAAAATCAACCTGCAGAAAAGCTACAGAAGGGAAAAGGAAACATGAAGTCCAGGAACTTATAGACACAGACATGTGTGTGCAATATCACTGGGGTGACACAACGGGCATCATATGCCATATAAAGCACAGTTACGGGAAAAATAATTCAAATTAATAAGCATGATAGGTGTACTTAAGGAAATAAGGGAAGGCATTACCAATATGAAATTCAAATAAAAATTATCTTAAAAGTGTCAAAATGAAATATTTTGGATAAAAATAATCATTGAAATAAATAATGGATAGTATAAATAGCAGGAGAGGTACAGCTGAAGAATAACTTAGTAAAGGATAAAGAAATAGGAAATGCAAAAGAAAAGCTAAAAGATATGGAAGCTAAAAGCAGATGGGCAGGCATTCAGTAATAATAGTCTCAGAAGGAAATGAAAATAAAAATGGAGAGGATGAGATTTTTGAGGAGTAATGGACACCAATTTCCCAGAACAACAGATCAAGAAACTGAGGCACAGAAAAGTAAAATAACTTGATATGGTCAAGATTCAAACCCAGGTCATCTTGTCTGAGTGCTCTTGCCCTTAACCACCATGCTATACTGACTCAGGACTGAAGATCAATAAATTCAACATCAAAGATAATTAAGGAGGACTGGAATCAGCTTTGTCACTCTAGGATTTTGTGGTAACTAAAAGATGAAATCTATACTCTCCAGTATTACACACCTTGATAACATTTCAAATGCCTTTCCATAAACTCACAGCACTGATTAAAAAGGAAGTGTGAAGAAGTAAAGAAAAGGGAACTTGTGCACTGTTGGTGAAAATGTAAATTGGTGCAGCCACTATGGAGAACAGTATGGAGCTTCCTGAAAAAAATAAAAATAGAACTACCGTATGATCCAGCAATTCCACTCTTGGGTATTTATCCAAAGGAAACTAAAACACTGACTCAAAAAGATATCTGTGAGATTGGGATTGACATGTATACACTGATGTGTATAAAATGGATGACTAATAAGAACCTGCTGTATAAAAAAATAAACAAAATTCAAATATCCAAAAAGAAAAAGATATCTGCACCACTATGTTCAACGCAGCATTGCTTACAATAGCCAAGACATGGAAACAACCGACGTGTCATCCATGGATGAATGGATAAAGAAAATGTGGTACATACAATGGAATATTACTGAGCCATAAAAAAGGAAATCCTGCCATTTGTAACATGGATGGATGGTCAGGGCTTATGCTAAGTGAAGTAAGTCATACTGAGAAAGACAAATATCATATGATCTCACTTATATGTGGAATATAAAAAAGCTGAAATTATAGAAACAGAGTAGAGTGATGGTTTACAGGAGCTGGTGTGTGTGTGAGAGATGGAGAGATATTTGTCAAAGGGTACAAATTTCCAATTATAAGATAAGTAAGTTCTGGTGATATAATGTACAGGGTGTTGGCTATAGTTAATACTGTATTGTATATTTGAAAGTTGCTAGAAAACAGATCTTAAAAGTTCTCATCAAAAAAAAATTGTAACTATGTATGGTGATGGATGTTAACTCGACATTGTGGTGCAACATACATTTTGCAACATACACATATATCAAATCATTATGTTGTACATCTGAAACTAACATAATGTTATATGTCAATTATATCTGAATGGAAAAAAGTTGGATATAAAAAGAAGAAAGTGTCAAGTCCTAGCAAAGGAGACTGCCTCATTTTACTATTTTCACAAGTTTATTCACATAACATATTAATGGCAGCATAGTAGAGCGTAGTAGTTAAAGAGCATGGGGTCTGGAATCATTGCACTAAGATCAAATGCAGGTGACACCACTTCTCTCTGTCATAATTTTATCACCTATAAAATAGAAATAAACTCTACTGGCTTTGTAAGGTGGCTATAAGGATTACATGATTCAGTGCTAATAAAGTCCTTAATACAGTACCTGGCTGCTGGGAAAACTGGACAGCTACATGTAAAAGAATGAAATTAGAACATTCTCTAACACCATGCACAGAAATAAACTCAAAATGGATTAAAGGCCTAAATGTAAGACTGCATACTATAAAACTCTTCGAGGAAACCATAGGCAGGACACTCTTTGACATACATCACAGCAATATCTTTTTGGATCTGTCTCCTAGAGCAATGAAAATAAGAACAAAAATAAACAAATGGGACCTAATTAAACTTAAAAGCTTTTGCATAGCAAAGGAAACCATAAATAAAACAAAAGGACAATGTATGGAATGGGAGAAAATATTTGCAAATGAAGTGACTGACAAGGGATTAATCTCCAAAATATACAAACAGCTCATACAGCTCAATAACAAAAAGCCAAACAATCCAATCAAAACCTGGGCAGAAGACCTAAATAGAAACTTCTCCAAAGAAGAGATACAAGTGGCCAAAAAGCACATGAAAAGATGCTCAACACTGCTAATTATCAGAGAAATGGAAATCAAAACTACAATGAGGTATCACCTCACACTGGTCAGAATGGCCAACATCGAAATGTCTACAAATAATAAATGCTGGAGAGGGTGGTGGAGAAAAAGGAAGCCTCCTACATTGTTGATGGGAATGTAAATTGGTATAACCACTATGAAGAACAGGATGGAGGTTCCTTAAAAAACTAAAAGTAGAGCTACCACATGATCCTGCAGTCTCACTCCCAGGCATATATTCAGAGAAAACCACGGGCATATATCCAGAGAAAACCATAATTCAAAAAGGTACATGCACCCCAATGTTCACTGCAGCACTATTTACAATAGCCAAGACACGGAAGCAACCTAAATATCCATCGACAGATGAATGGATAAAGAAGACGTGACACACACACACACACACACACACACACACACACACACACACATACACACTGGAATTATTACTCAGTCACAAAAAGGAATGAAATAATGCCATTTGCAGCAACATGGATGGACCTAGAGATTATCATACTAAGTTAACTAAGCCAGGCAGAGAAAGACAAATACCATATATCACTTATATGTGGAATCTAAAAAAATAAAAAAATGATACAAATGAACTTATTTACAAAACAGAAAGAAACTCATGGACTTAGAAAACAAACTTATGGTTACCAAAGGGGAAATGGGGGGGGAGGGATAATTTATGACGTTGGGATTAACATATACACACAACTGTATATAAAATAGATAACCAACAAGGACCTACTGTATATCACAGGGAACTATACTCAATATTTTATAATAACCTATAAGGGAAAAGAATCTGAAAAGGAATATATAAGACTTATGGAAAAACCCGAAGGAACATTTTTGCCAACCCAAACATTTACATATATCTGAATCACTGTTCTGTACACCTGAAACTAACACAATATTGTAAATCAACTATACTTCAATAAAAGTAAATAAAATCTCCAAAATGCACTCAATACACACATTTCAGAACCACATGCCTGTTTTTCTTCTCATAGCATTGGTTTAACTGTCACACTCTATATTTTATGTATTTACCTTGTTTATCATCTGTCTCTCCCCACCCCCACTGCAATGGAAGCTTCACAAGAGCAGGGATTTTTGTCTGCTTTATACATTGCTATAGCCCCAGGATCTTGAACAGTGACTGGCACACAGCAGGTACAGAATACATTTTTGTGAAGTGAATGAAAGTCGGTTTCCTCCCTCCCTCCCTCCTCTTCCTCTTACCCTATGAATAGAGGGTTTGAACTCTGTTTTCACTCCCTTCTTTTTTCATAATTTCCAAGAGCTAGGAATAACTTTCAGGATCTTTAAGACAGATTAAATGTCACACACACTCACCTTCTGCCTAATTCCTTAAAACTCCAGCCCAGGTCCAGGCATAAAATAGTTACCAGCTTGCTTCACATCCTTGTTTGGAATTAAGGAAACATAAATTAATTTGTTCTCACTTTCAACTAAATTAAGGGCAGAAGTCACAGGTTCAGAAACACTGCTTCTGATTTGGTAGCATGAAGACGTTTTCCTTAGTGGGTAGGAGGAGAAGGAATGCCTTTTAAAAATGCCAGCAGTCAGATAAAAATACCTTTGTCTTTGGTGAGTTAGGTAAAAATTGTGTTCAATCTATGTCCAAAATTTCCATGTTTAATTGACTTTGGAAGCAATAATAAAAGTCAAATTTTTATCAAAAAATACAGTACCTAGCATAAAAAGCACTCAAACATTAGCTACTGTTCATTATTTTTCTTAATTCAAAGATTTAGCTGATAATAATTAGAAAGGCGAATCATACTCCTATATACCTTGTACTCACAGCAGTGGTAGAGCTTGTTAAAAATACAGATTCCTAGGTCCCACATCAAGAAATTGATTCAGTAGGTCTTGGATGAAGCCAGGAATCTGCATTTTTTATCAAGCTGTCAGGCAAATATTAATGCAGGTTAGTCCAAGGCATGTCAACCATTGTCTTAGCTTGCAATTTTAGGACAAAAATTTATTTGTTCATTGTCACTTTTATTGACTATTTGCTATGTGCTAGGTATTATACCAGGAGCTGGGGATACAGTGATGAAGATATACTAATACAATCCCTGCCCGCATAGGCTAGTAAGAAGCATATAACCTAGAGAGAACAGATACATCTTTGGATTTGTATATAAAACCAAAAAGTTTCTACTACTTAATTCATTTATTCAATGAGCATTTACTAAATATAAACCTGGTATTTTCAATTTCAGAATTTCCATGATCCATAGTAGTAGCTATTTCTAGTGCTTCAAAAGGAGACACATTTCCTTAAGTCTATCCCCAACTGCCTCCACTCCCCCAACCCCTCTCCACCCCCGCAATGGAATCTCACATTCCACCCCCAACTCTGCCAGCAAGACAATTCATTTGTGTTGATGTTTCCATTAGCAGTGATTTGTAAAACAGCTTGCCTGAGTTAGGGAGGTTGCCATTTAGGGCCATCATTGGTACCCTGACCTCTTTAACCCAAATGTTCTGCCTAAAATACTTGTTGACTTTGGCTCCTTAGTTTTTCCTGTGTTATAAGGTGATACAATCAAAGTTAAGACACAAAACAGCACTGTTAAAAATCATGTCAGTCTATTAACATGTATTTATTTTGTAGTTTGAGAAAGCATACTAGAAGCAACCCTTCAGTTTTAAAAATTACTACACTGGTATCACAGCTGGCTGTGAGGCAGACAATTCCTTTAAAGTTTTATGTATTATTTAAGGGGGAAAATTCTTGAATGTTAGAAAAAGTAACAGTTTGTAGTCAAATGCATGCTAACATCACTGGAAGTGATTATCAATGTCTAGTAATTAAATATTATCATATTCCCTCTTCTTGATTATAATTGATCTCTAAGGGAGTTAAAGCCTCAAATACCTATCTCTTCTGCAGCCTAGCTGGGATTATTGCCTCTGGCCTCTAAATGATTTTAGTCTTCTACTGATCTGTCATATGTCAAGCTAAACCTTCTAAGGATCAGGACCTCATATGACTCCTCTGAAATTCCACAAATTTAAGTCTATACTGGTTTCAGAGAAATGAACCAAGTATAATGGCAATATTAATGACGATTATGGAAACAAAAATAGCAGCTAACATTTGAGCACTTACTATGTGCTAGGCAGTGTGCTCTACATGGATTATCTCTTCTGTGAGGTAGGTACTACTGTTTTCTTATCTTCTTAAGGGAAGTGGGGCTTGGAAAGCTTATGTGGCTTGTCTAAAATTACACCCAAAAAAGGGTGATTGGTAGGTTACTTGCAAAAGGGACAGGGCTTAAACCATTTGCTCATTTTACTGGGCATCAACCATCCCAGCAAATACTGAATAGGAGACTTTTACAACCTACAAAGAAATGGTAGAATTAAAACAATTTTTCTAGAGTTTAGCATGATTTCTGGTGGTCTGTTCTTATTCAGATGAATAATAATCATTTTTATGCCAGTGAATACAAATATAGAAACAATACTAAAACTTGTAGTAAATAATAAATGTACTAAACTTGTGATAAAAGAGGCAGAGAAGTAGGAGATAATGACATCAAACCTCAAATATGCTTCAATTATGAGCATAGCTCCTTAGAGGTACATGTCAACAAAAATTGGGTTCATGTGCCACCATGCGGTTAATATGCTATAGGTTATTAATACTCACCCGACAATTAAATGGGTCCTTTCGAACCTTTTGATTAGCTATTTTATACTTCACATCAAATTATTTTAATGGAGTATATTTCTCTCTAATGTTAAGAATGACAAAGGTAAAACCTTATACTACCATCTGCTGGCTAATAAAACTGCACAATAACACCTCTGTTCAGTAAACTATGCTATGAGGTATTAAAAGTTGAATGAAGGATTAAAGACAAAGGGACAAAATTGTACACAACATCAGGGTAGAGGAAGTAAAGCCTCACTTTAGGTACTTTAATTTAAATCCCCATTTTGTTTTCCCTATAATTATCAACATGCAGTCCATATTTAAAAAGACATAGGTAGTAAATGCTGGAAAAGGGAAGTGCAAAAAAAATTTCTATGCCAATTTTACTGACTTTTGTTTTCTTACTAAAGGGTACAGAGCTTAGGCTGTATACCCACTGAAGCATATTATGAAACATGACCTTGACCAAGATTTTTATCTCTGATATCTATATAATTCATAAGTTTATTACCAGAAGAGGTACTTTCCCCTAACATAATTTACATAAACGTTAACAGAGGTCAGATATTACTTTAATATTAAAAAAACAAACAGTTAAGAATCAGTCACCAAACCTTTATCACTAGAAACTTGTGTTAAAGTATTTATCAGTTTAGGTCATGTTGAAGTTTCAAAATGTCTGAGGAACATTATTACCCTGAACAACTGAAGAAATGCATAGACATTTGGTACCCATGATACAGGAGACCCTAAAATCAATATATTTTAAAATACGGTTCCACAGAACTACAAGACCATTATATTTCAAAAAGGAAAAAGCAACAACACCAACAACAGCAAGAAACCAATGAGGGGATATAACAATATAATTAACGGGGTGTAGTGATGAATAGAGCTAAGATAGCTGATTGAATATAGAACTGAAGACATGAATTAAAGCTCCAATTCTCTTCCTTTTACATACCTGATTCATTTCAATTTTACTGCTTGCAAAAGTAAGTCAAATTCTAACACCGATTTTCAATGATATATGGATCAATATGGAACAATAAAAAATACAGTTAAATATCACTATAAAGGTGACTAAAAAGGCCATATAAAAGTGTTAATACTGCTTTATTCACTATGGATGAAAGAAAAGGAGCAAATACAGTTCTTGCCTTTAAAGAACTTCAGAGATAAAAAGACAAGAAAAAGTCAAGTGGTTAATAAACTGAGATAGTAAATCTAATTAGAAAGTGAAGAAGTAAAAGAAAGTAAACAAGAACAGAAATACAGAAGAGGAGTTATATAATAATGACTTTAAGAGGAAGTGATGAGGCAGAAAGAGATAATAATCACATATCAAGTAAGTTGAAAATGAATACTTTTTCAAAGGACAAAGAAAAGTTAACTCAAAAAGGCATGCAACTTAATCATTAATTAGATAATAGCAAGTTAAGGGGGAAGTGAAAATGTACCATTTTTAGCAGTCTTTCATCTTAAAAAATATGTATAAAAGGGCAGGTGTTTGCAATTGTACTATAACATAGTAGGAACCAACTTTGAAATGTCTTTAAATAAGAGCAGGTTCAAACACCAAGAAATCCTTCACTGCAAATATAAAAAACATCTACTTGTACCCATTTCAGAGAGAACTAATTTTCAAAATCCCATTAAAGGAAATGAAAATCAAATAGTATTGGGCAAAGTTAAATGAAATTCTAAATACAAGCCCAGGGAACAAAATTAACATTTATTGAGTACCTACATCATGCCTGGTACTTCTCTATCCCCATTGCTACCACCTTACTCCAGGCCTGCATTACCTCTCTCATGCGGATCATTTTAATAGCATATTAACAAGTATCTTATCCATTTTCTTTTCTCCAATCCATCCTGCACACTGACACCCAAAGTGATTTTTCTAAAATGAAAATTTGATGTTGGTCTTTTGTTTAAAATCATTAAATAGATCCCACAGCCTGTAACACAATGTCCAAGCTCTCTAACTTCTACGATCTGATTCCCATCTACCTTTCTAGTCTTTCTCTCGCCTCTTCCCATGCCCACCCTTATACTCTACACCCCTATCTCCTTACACGCCATTATTTATTTTTAACTACCTGAGGTTCCTAAAACTTGCAATGCTGTTTTATGCACATGTTTCTTTTTTTCTGCTCCTCCCCTTGAAGGGCCTTCATCTTTTGCCCTCATAGCGATGCACAGAGCTACCATGTCTATTTTCAACATTAGTTCAAGTCCCCTAATGTCAGCTCCCCATCCCCAACTTTTCCAAGAAAGAACTGAATATTCCTTCCTGTACAGGGTGCCTATACAGATTTCTATTACAGGACCCATAATTTTTATTGTTACGGTATGTTTATTTAGACTGTAGGCTCCTTGTGAGCAGGAACCTAGTCTTATTTACCAAAGTATCCTTACTAACCAGCACAATAATTGGCACATCACAGGTACCTACAAAGTTTTTAACCAATTAATAAATAACTAAGCTTCATTACTTAGGTTAAAGGTTTTTCACTGCCTACCAAAAGGTATAGTCTATCATCAGTGATTGAGTTCCATCATTTATTTCCTTGAAATGTCTGTTTCACTCCACAATCATCACCTTATTATATGTCCTCATCCTGCATTTTAATGCCACACTAATTTTCCAAAAGCCCACATTCATCATAAAAGAGCCCCATTCATGAACTTACAGTGAATACTATTTTACATCCAAATGCTTCCATTTACCTTTAATGTCTCTCCAAAAGCTGGTCCTACCTTTACCTATCCAATTTCAACTCATCATCTGGCCAATTTCTTCATCATACCTTGAGTCTGGTACATAAATTCTTACCCTTTCCTTTCACCCAAACTGTTTCATTCTATATTCACACCTTATTCTTACCTAATCCAATCAAATACTAACCATCACTTATGGGCCAGTCTGATTTTTTTCCATTAAAACTGTACCTGAATGCACCCCCTCCATTTTTTAACCATATGCTATAGCGAATACATTCAGTACCAGTCACATCAGCACTTCATTCTTTTGTTTTTAAGAATGTTACTTTTTTCTCTCCAAGTGGAGAGAAAAATTTACTCCTTCAGGTAAATCTCATATACATCCTATTGTATTTTCTTTTAGATCCCTAACAATTCTTAGTTACTATGATAGTAAGCCATCATTATATGGTACAGTGTTTTAAAAACTTTTTAAAACTAAAAAAGTCCTCTTTTTAAATAAAATATTATGTTGCAGCCCAATACATAAAATTGATAAAAGGAGAGGGACTCTGATCGAAATGAGATGCAGAGCTTGGAGTGCTGCCCATCTGGCCTTCCCCAACTTGCTTAGCCACATGGTAGCCCTGGAGCACCCCTGAAAATCTCCTGAGGATCTTTGGAATACAATTTGAAAACTACTGTGTTCAAGTTCTAGCTCTAACACTTATTGGCCATGTACCCTTGGGTAATCACAAACTCTCTAAGTTTCAATTTCCTGAGATAATGAGTATACGTGAGAAAGGCCTTTGTAAACTTTAAAGCTTTCTATAAATTTGAGGAATTTACAACTTCACAAGCCGTGAGCTAAACTGGTTATATTATACAATCTTAACAATAGTTACATCACCCAATGGTACCGACTGTGAAAGCATTCTATATTTTAAAATCCACCTTTATTTAAAATAAAATAAAGCATTCTAAATATCATCAAATTCTGGGAATCCCAAGTCCTCTGCCTTGTTTCTTGTACTTAGAATTAACTTTCTAATCTCCATTTGGGGGCAATAACGTATAATGATTAAGAGGACATGCTTTTGAGTTGGGCAGACTTGGTTTGAAAGCCAGCTTTACCACTAATTAGGTGTGTAAACTTGGATAAGTTACATAAACCTCCCCAAGCCTTAATTTCCTCATCTCAAAAATGAGAACAGCACTAACAGCTTTTCAGTTGCTGCTAGATTAAGGAAAATAACCTGAACTAATTATTTAGCACAGAGTATGAAACCCAGTAAGAAATCAGTAAGTTAACTATTATTTTCCTCTTGGGAAGAGGCATGGGAGAGTTGAAGCACTTTGCATTAAAGTAGCATTCAATATTCCTTTTCCTTTTTTTCATGGGCAAAGGGTCATAGCACCAAAACCAAAATACAGTAAGTAAAGTCTATAAATGAAAAAACATGACACCTTTGACAACTCAGAGTGCCAAGTTATAAAACAGATGGTTTCTTTCCAGATATCCTGTAACAATTAAACAGCATTTCTTTACTGCTGGATTTTTAAAATCTTCTTTAAAGCTTAGGTAATGTCTTGTTCTTCTTAATACACCTTCACAATACACCTCAAAGTCAGCAAACAATCAGTAAATGTTTATTAAATTAAACAGATTTCCTACAATCAGACATTTACCATATAACAAATAACTTCAAAGCAACTATCTCTCTCTCTTTTTTTTTTTTGCAGTACGCGGGCCTCTCACTATTGTGGCCTCTCCCATTGTGGAGCACAGGCTCCGGACGCACAGGCTCAGCGGCTATGGCTCACGGGCCCAGCCGCTCCGCAGCATGTGGGATCTTCCCAGACCAGGGCACGAACCCGTGTCCCCTGCATTGGCAGGCGGACTCTCAACCACTGCGCCACCAGGGAAGCCCAACAATTATCTCTATTCAACTTGGAATGGTAGCTTCCTATGAGAAATATTACTAATCATGGGCTATTTCTCATGAAAATTGAAGTTTAAAGTTAAGTTTAATTTTAGGAAAGAGGCTAATTAAATATAAAATCAGTCTCAATTTGAAAAAGGAAACTTCACTATCTTTAAAATTATAAACATAAATGTGTGCAAGTCTTTAAAGAATACTCTTTGCCATACAAAATTAAGTACCTGATAGGAAAGGTGTTAGGGATATAAGAGTTAAATAAAACAAGGCAAGTATACACTACGAAGTTTTTATTTTAAAGTAGAGATATATGTATCAATATGGAAAGATGTTCAAGAAACATCTAGGTGAAAAGAGCAAGTTGTAAAAGAGTATGTATGGTATGAGCCCATTTGTGTTTGTCTGCTTTTAAAGATACACAAACAGGGGCTTCCCTGGTGGCGCAGTGGTTGAGAGTCCGCCTGCCGATGTAGGGGATACAGGTTCGTGCCCTGGTCCGGGAAGATCCCACATGCCGCGGAGCGGCTGGGCCCGTCAGCCATGGCTGCTGAGCCTGTGCGTCCGGAGCCTGTGCTCCGCAGCGGGAGAGGCCACAACAGTGAGAGGCCCGCGTACCGCAAAAAAAAAAAAAAAAAAAAAAAAAAAAGATACACAAACAAATCTGTTTGCACACAGAAAATTTTCTGAAGACTATTCAAGACCCCTACTCACATTCTATAATAATATAATTAAGAAAGGAAGCCAAATCACTATCAATTTAGTATTTCATAACATGGAAAGTGAAATGACAATTCTTTAAAAAGTATTATAAAAACGATAGACTTTAACCTTCATGTGGCCCTAAGCCATTATCAAAGAGATTTGATAGAGACTGTCACAAAACCTCTTTCCTAAATGCTCTATCAGTAAACTTTAAATGGAAGAAAAGTTCATTGATTACAAAAACAAAATATTTGCTTATATAGACAAAGGACGTTTAAAAAATTTTCCCAAATGCTAAGTATTCATGTTACTTTAATTGACTTATATACATTGAAAAATAATTAGAGAAATCACTGGTTTATATTAATGTTAGAAATATATTTATTTATATTACCTTTTGTTTTAATTAAATGTTCCAACCATATGAAGAACTAAGATACTGTTGAATTTTCTTTACAAATGACTGAAGTTTGGTAAAGTGACACTGTAACCCAGTAGTTGCTTTCCCAATTCTCTTAACAGCTACATGGAACATTAAGTGCTTAAATTTGAAACCAAGACAACAGGAACAGCACCTCCCCCAATAATCTCCCCCCAAAATTACATTTTAAATAATCAGAATAGGTTTAAATATATAAACTCTTTATTTAGATCAGAGAACATACAGTTTTCTCGCATGTTCAGTAGGGTCAAAATGGTATCTACCATATTAAATTTCTTTATTAATATTAAATACTGTTTTCTTATCCAAGAACAATGGACCAGAAGACAGATGTATTCCTATGGCTATAGGAATAGACTATTCCTGTCTCTGCCACTTATTAGGTAAAAACTGGGCAAGTCATCGAATGCCTCTAACCCTAAGTTTCCCCATCTATAAAATGAGAGGACTTTCACACTTGGAAATGTGAAAGTCCTACTTACTTTATGACAGTGAAAAATATCAAGTAGGAGACACTTTTATTTGCTGATTCTTAATTGCTATATGACAACAAAAAATGTTAAGGAAGAGACAATTAAATCTCATATATAATTATTAAAATTATGTATGCCCTCTACTGGAGATTATTAAAAGAGAACCATACTATTTCCTTTAAGGTTTCTACTCAGAAACCCTTTTCTGCAGGGCTGAATTTTTTATTGGCATAAAATATGTGTTTCAGATTACACTATCTTTTGTGGTGTTATGTGGAGAATTGACCTCTCATTTAAATACAGTTTTATTCTCTTTGAAAAGTTCTGAAATATAGCCTTAGATGAATAACTTTCATAGTAGGAATAAAATTTCCTTGGTCCACGTTAGTTTCTTTTTTTAAGCTAACAATTTAAAGATGTTTACCTTTGGCAGCATGGGAGTATCCCTTTTCTTCTTCTTTTCTGAATTAGGGTCATCTAACAAGTCTGGCTCAAAGGTATAAAGTTCAGTAAGCTCATTCATGGTAAAATGACGTTCAACTTGCTGTTGATCAACAACTCGAAAAGACAGTGACTGCTTAGTTACTTGCCGATCATAAATCTTATCTTCCATGGTTCCCTTTGCAAAAAAGAATGAACAATATGCAAATAAATAAATTTTGTAAACATGAAACTTAAACACAAAGAAATATAGGTTATTGGTTACTACAAAACAGAACTTCATAGTGATATACTGCCATGAAGCAAATTTTATGTACAATGCTGTTTAATTCATGAGAGATTTTTATGTTCAAAGTAGTTTACATTGGCAAAAAAGAAAAATTCTAAATTTTTCACCAATATGCATTCATTTGTTGCTTTAAATAATTCTATACTTGGTGGAAGCAGGAGAGCAGTCAGATACCAAGGTAAACAGAATAAAAGAGTACATGAAATAAGATTTTAGGAGGTTACTGATGTAAGAATGCAAGAGAACAGTTTAATTCCTTTCCAATGGAATACAATAAGCTCTCAACAATCACTATAAACTGTCTTTATGTAATTTAAGTCTTACTTTCCATAACTTCAGGACAAAAAGTTAATAACTAAAATGCCAATATATTATATATGACATTCATATAGAAATATGATCAGTTCCACCCAATCTTTCAATATTAAAAAGAGAATGTAGGGCTTCCCTGGTGGCACAGTGGTTGAGAGTCCACCTGCCGATGCAGGGGACAAGGGTTTGTGCCCCGGTCCGGAAGGATCCCACATGCCGTGAAGCGGCTGGGCCTGTGAGCCATGACCACTGAGCCTCCGCGTCCGGAGCCTGTGCTCCACAACGGGAGAGGCCACAACAGTGAGAGGCCCGTGTACCGCAAAAAAAAAAAAAAAAAAGAGAGAGAGAGAATGTAAATGATAAACCTACCTGAGCTAAGAACCTATATACATACACAGGTTTAGTTTGTCCAAAGCGATAAACTCTGAATATACTTTGGATGTCATAAGACGGATTCCAAGAAGCATCAAATATAATCACTCGATTAGCAGCTACCAGATTAATTCCAAGAGATCCTGCTTTGGTTGAAATGATAAACAAGCGCCCTCTGAAAATGAAAATACAAAATAAATGTTTAGTAATGAGTGCTACACATATATCTTATTTATGATATGACTTCTTTATTCTAAGGCAGTTTTATGAACAATCAAGAGTTCAGAGAATTCATTACTCACTCACTGAAAAATAGACATGTCTAAGGAGTCGGGTTGATGATTTACATGCACAAGAAGAATCTTACTGCAGTAAAACGAAACAGTCTATTTAGGAATAAAGATAAATATGGAAACCACATGTTTAAAATGTATTCAACGTATTTATAGATTTCTCAGTAAATGTAGAAAATTTATGTACAACTCAAAAAAATATATTCTGTTCACTACTGTTATGAGCACTAACTGCATCAAAATGAAGGGCACTGCCCAAGGAGCTGAGTGTAGTAGCGGAGACTGATATGCAATTACAATATAATGTAACAAATGTAAGAAGAGAAGTTAGATAGATGCTAGGTACTGAGGTAAGAAAAATATGATCAAGTAGACAGAGGGCACCAGGAAGAATGTATTCAAGAAAAAAAAAACTGATAGATAACCTGCTACGTTGGAACACAAGAATTTATATTTCTCGTTTTTCTAACATCTTTATTGGAATATAATAGCTTTACAAAGTTGTGTTAGTTGGTGCTGTGTAACAAAGTGAATCAGCTAAATGTACACATATATCTCCATATCCCCTCCCTCTTGCTTCTCCCTCCCACCCTCCCTATCCCACTCCTCTAGGTGGTCACAAAGCACCAAGGTGATCTCCTGGTGCTATACGGATGCTTCCCACTAGCTATCTATTTTACATTTGGTAGTGTATATATGTCAAGGCCACTCGCTCACTTCGTCTCAGCTTACCCTTCCCCCTCCCCGTGTCCTCAAGTCCATTCTCTACATCTGCATCTTTATTCCTGCCATGTCACTAAGTTCATCAGTACTGTTTTCTACATTCCATATATATATCTTAGCATACAGTATTTGTTTTTCTCTTTCTGACTTACTTCACTCTGTATGACAGACTCTAGATCAATCCACCTCATTATAAATAACTCAATTTCATTTCTTTTGATGGCTGCTAACATTCCATTGTGTATATGCGCCACATCTTCTCTATCCATTCGTCTGTCGCTGGGCACTTATGTTGCTTCCATGTCCTGGCTACAGTAAACAGTGCTGAAATGAACATTGTGGTACATGACTCTTTTTGAATTATGGTTTTCTCAGGGTATATGCCTAGTAATGGGATTGTTGGGTCATACAGTAGTTCTACGTTTAGTTTCTTAAGGAACCTCCATACTGTTCTCCATAGTGGCTGTATCAATTTATATTCACACCAACAGTGCAAGAGGGTTCCCTTTTCTCCACACCCTCTCCAGCATTTACTGTTTGTAGATTTTTTGATGATGGCCATTCTGACTGGTGTGAGGTAATACCTCATTGTAGTTTTGACTTGCATTTCTCTAATGATTAGTGATGTTGAGCATCCTTTCATGTGCTTTTTGGCAATCTGTATATCTTCTTTGGAGAAATGGTTATTTAGGTCTTCTGCCCACTTTTGGATTGGGCTGTTTTTTTGATATTGAGCTGCATAAGCTGCTTATAAATTTTGGAGATTAGTCCTTTGTCAGTTGCTTCATTTGCAAATATTTTCTCCCATTCTGAGGGTTGACTTTTTGACTTGTTTATGGTTTCCTTTGATGTGCAAAGATTTTAAATTTCATTAGGTCCCATTTGTTTATTTCCATGTCTCTAGGAGGTGGGTCTAAAAGGATCTTGCTGTGATTTATGTCATACAGTGTTCTGCCTATGTTTTCCCCTAAGAGTTTTATAGTGTCTGGCCTTACATTTAGCTCTTTAATCCATGGTGAGTTTAATTTTTGTGTATGGTGATAGGAAGTGTTCTAATTTCATTCTTTTACATGTAGCTGTCCAGTTTTCCCCAAACCACTTATTGAAGAGGCTGTCTTTTCTCCATTGTATATTCTGGCCTCCTTTATCAAAGATAACGTGACCATATGTGCGTGGGTTTACCCCTGGGCTTTCTATCCTGTTCCATTGATCCATATGTCTGTTTTTGTGTCAATACCATACTGTCTTGATTACTGTAGCTTTGTAGTACAGTCTGAAGTCAGAGAGCCTGATTCCTCCAGCTCCGTTTTTCTTTCTCAAGATTGTTTTGGCTATTCGGTGTCTTTTGTGTTTCCAAAAAAATTGTGAAATTTTTTGTTCTAGTTCTGTGAAAAATGCCATTGGTAGTCTGAAAGGGATTGCACAAATCTGTAGATTGCTTTGGATTATATACTCATTTTCACAATGTTGATTCTTCCAATCCAAGAACGTGGTATATCTCTCCATCTGTTTGTATCATCTTTAATTTCTTTCATCAGTGTCTTATAGTTTTCTGTCTTATAGTTTTCTGCTACAGGTCTTTTTTCTCCTTAGGTAGGTTTATTCCTAGGTGTTTTACTCTTTTGGTTGCAATGGTAAATGGGAATGTTTCCTTAATTTCACTTTCAGATATTTCATCATTAATGTATAGGAATGCCAGAGATTTCCGTGCATTAATTTTGTATCCTGCTACTTTACCAAATTCGTTGATTAGCTCTAGATTTCTGGTAGCATATTTCGGATTCTCTATGTATAGTATCATGTCATCCGCAAACACTGAACAGTTTTACTTCTTCTTTTCCGATTTGGATTCCTTTTATTTTTTTTTCTTCTCTGAACGCTGTGCCTAAAGCTTCCAAAACTATATTAAATAAAAGTGGTGAGGATGGGCAACTTTGTCTTGTTCCTGATCTTAGTGGAAATGGTTTCAGTTTTTCACCATTGAGAACGATGTTGGCCCTGGGTCTGTCATACATGGCCTTTACTATGTTGAGGTAGGATCCCTCTATGCCTACTTTCTGGAGAGTTTTTATGATAAATAGGTGTTGAATTTTGCAGAAAGCTTTTTCTGCATCTGTTGAGATGATCATATGGTTTTTATCCTTCAATTTGTTAATATGGTGTATCACAATGATTGAGTTGCATATATTGAAGAATCTTTGCATTCCTGGGATAAACCCCACTTGATCATGGTGTATGATCCTTTTAATGTGCTGCTGGAATCTGTTTGCTAGTATTTTGTTGAGAATTTTTGCATCTATGTTCATTAGCGATACTGGCCTGTAGTTTTCTTTTTTTGTGACGTCTTTGTCTGGTATTGGTATCAGGGTGATGGTGGCCTCCTCAAACGCGTTTGGGACTGTTCCTCTCTCTGCTATATTTTGGAAGAGTTTGAAAAGGATAGGTGTTATCTCTTCTCTAAATGTTTGAGAGAATTCGCCTGTGAAGCCATCTGGTCCTGGGCTTTTGTTTGTTGCAAGATTTTAAATCACAGTCTCAATTTCAGTGCTTGTGATTCGTCTGTTTATACTTCCTATTTCTTCCTGGGTCAGTCTCAGAAGGTTGTGCTTTCCTTAGAATTTGTCTGTTTCTTCCAGGTTGTCCATTTTATTGGCATATAGTTGCTTGCAGTAATCTCTCATGATCCTTCGTATTTCTGCAGTGTCATTGTGACTTCTCCTTTTCACTTCTAATCCTGTTGATTTGAGTCTTCTCCCTTTTTTTCTTGATGAGTCTGGCTAATGGTTTGTCAATCTGTTTAGCTTCTCAAACAACTACCTTTTAGTTTTATTTATCTTTGCTGCTGTTTCCTTCATTTCTTTTTCATTTTTTTCTGATCTGATTTTTATGATTTCTTTCCTTCTGATAACTTTGGGTTTTTCTTGTTCTTCTTTCTCTAATTGCTTTAGGTGTACGGTTAGGTTATTTATTTGAGATGTTTCTTGTTTCTTGAGGTAGGATTGTATTGCTATAAACTTCACTCTTAGAACTGCTTTTGCTGCATCCCATAGGTGTTGGGTCAACGTGTTTTCATTGCCATTTGTTTCTAGGTACTTTCTGATTTCCTCTTTGATTTTTTCAGTGATCTCTTGGTTATTTAGTAGTGTACTGTTTAGCCTCCAGGCATTTGTATTTTTTCCAGTTTTTTCCCTATAATTGATACCTAATCTCATAGCGTGGTGGTTGGAAAAGATACTTTATATGATTTCAATTTTCTTAAATTTACCAAGGCTAGATTTGTGCCCCAAGATATGGTCTATCCTGGAGAATGTTCCATGCGCACTTGAGAAGAAAATGTATTCTGTTCTTTTGGGGTGGAATGTCCTATAAATATCAATTAAGTCCATCTTGTTTAATGTATCATTTAAAGCTTGTGTTTTGTTATTGATTTTCATTTTGGATGATCTATCCATTGGTGAAAGTGGGGTGTTAAAGTCCCCTACTATGATTGTGTTACTGTCGATTTCCCCTTTTATGTCCGTTAGCATCTGCCTTATGTATTGAGATGCTCCTATGCTGGGTGCATAAATATTTACAATTGTTATATCTTATTCTTGGATTGATCCCTTGATCATTATGTAGTGTCCTTTTTGTCTCTTGTAGTAGTCTTTATTTTAAAGTCTATTTTGTCTCATATGAGAATTGTTACTCCAGCTTTCTTGTGATTTCCATTTGCATGGAATATCTTTTTCCATACCCTCATTTTCAGTCTGTATGTGTCCCTAGGTCTGAAGTGGGTCTCTTGTAGATAGCATATATATGGGTCTTGTTTTTTAATCCATTCAGCCAGTCTATGTCCTTTGGTGGGAGCATTTAATCCATTTACATTTAAGATAATTACCAATATGTATGTTCCTATTACCATTTTCTTAATTGTTTTCGGTTTGTTATTGTAGGTCTTTTCCTGCTCTTATGTTTCCTGCCTAGGGAAGTTCCTTTAGCATTTGTTGTAAAGCTGGTTTGGTGGTGCTGAACTCTCTCAGCTTTTGCTTGTCTGTAAAGGTTTTAATTTCTCTGTCAAATCTGAATGAGATCCTTGCTGGGTAGAGTAATCCTGGTTGTAGGTTTTTCCCTCTCATCACTTTAAATATGTCCTGCCAGTCCCTTCTGGCTTGCAGAGTTTCTGCTGAAAGATCAGCTGTTAACCTTACAGGCATTCCCATTTATGTTATTTGTTGCTTTTCCCTTGCTGCTTTTAAGATTTTTTCTTTGTATTTAATTTTTGATAGTTTGATTAATATGTGTCTTGGCGTATTTCTCTTTGGATTTATCCTGCATTGGACTCCCTGCACTTCCTCGACTTGATTGACAATTTCCTTTCCCATATTAGGGAAGTTTTCAACTATAATCTCGCCAAATATTTTCTCAGTCCCTTTCTTTTTCTCTTCTTCTTCTGGGACCCCTATAATTTGAATGTTGGTATATTTAATGTTATCCCAGAGGTCTCTGAGACTGTTCTCAATTCTTTTCATTCCTTTTTTCTTTTTCAATTTATTTATTTTTGGCTGCATCGGGTCTTCATTGCAGTGTGTGGGCTTCTCATTGAGGTGGCTTCTCTTGTTGTGGAACACGGGCTCTAGGCACACAGGCTTCAGTAGTTGTGCCTTGCGGGCTCTAGAGCGCAGGCTCAGTAGTTGTGGCCCACGGGCTTAGTTGCTCCGTGGCCTGTGGGATCTTCCCAGACCAGGGCTCAACCCATGTCCCCTGCATTGGCAGGTGGATTCTTAACCGCTGCGCCAAAAGCAAAGCCCCGTTCTTTTTTTCTTTATTCTGATCTGCAGTAGTTATTACCACTATTTTATCTTCCAGGTCACTTATCTGCTCTTCTGCCTCAGTTATCCTGCTATTGATTCCTTCTAGAGAATTTTTAATTTCATTTATTGTGTTGTTCATCATTGTTTGTTTGCTCTTTAGTTTTTCTACGTCCTTGTTAAACGTTTCTTGTATTTTCATTCTGTTTCCCAGATTTTGGATCATCCTTCCTATCATTACTCTGAATTCTTTTTCAGGTAGACTGCCTATTTCCTCTTCATTTGTTTGGTCTGGTGGGTTTTTACCTTGCTCCTTCACCTGATGCATATTTCTCTGTCATCTCTAACTAACTGTGTTTGGGGTCTCCTTTTTGAAGGCTGCAGGTGCATAGTTCCTGTTGTTTTTGGTGTCTGTCCCCAGTGGCTATGGTTGGTTCAGTGGCTTGTGTAGGCTGCCTGGTGGAGGGGACTGGTGCCTGTGTTCCGGTGAATGAGGCTGGATCTTGTCTTTCTGGTGGGCAGGACTGTGTCTGGTGGTGTGTTTTGGGGTGTCTGTGACCTTATTATGATTTTAGGCAGCCTCTCTGCTAATGGGTGGGGCTGTGTTCCTGTCTTTCTAGTTATTTGGAATGTGGTGTCCAGCACTGGAGCTTGCTGGTTGCTGAGTGGAGCTGGGTCTTAGCGTTGAGATGGAGATCTCTGGGAGAGCTCTCACCGATTCATATTATGTGGGGCTGGGAGGTCTCCTGTGGTCCAATGTCCTGAACTTGGCTCTCCCACCTCAGAGGCACAGGCCTGACACCCAGCCGGGGCACGAAGACCCTGTCAGCCACACAGCTTTTTTCTCTTTTCCTTTGTGCTTCGTCTAGTTTCACTTGCTCGTAGACTGTGGCGTGCAGAAGCCTTGCCCTGGGTGCTGCAGACCAGAGTTCCTAGTGCGAAAATCTGAACAGAAGTTCTTCATTTTAATGAAGCTCACCTTATCAATCTTTCCTTTTATTGTTAGTAGTTTGTGTGCCCTGTTTATGAAAAATTTCCCACTACAGATCAGGAGAATACTCCATGCTGTTTGCCTTCTAAAACCTTTATGTTTTAGCTTCAACACTGACATCTATGAGCTACTGTGAATTAGTTATCAGGAAAATACAGATTAAGACTATGAAGCCTTATTGCTACATATCTATGACAATGGCTTAAAGAAACAGACATCAGGGGCTTCCCTGGTGGCGCAGTGGTTGGGAGTCCACCTGCCGATGCGGGAGACACAGGTTCGTGCCCCAGTCAGGGAGGATCCCACATGCCGCGGAGCAGCTGGGCCCATGAGCCATGGCCACTGAGCCTGCGCGTCCAGAGCCTGTGCTCCGCAATGGGAGAGGCCACAACAGTGAGAGGCCCACGTACCCCAAAAAAAAAAAAAAAAAAAAAAAAAAAAGAAAGAAAAACAGACATCATCAATTGATAGTGAGGACAGATAACAAATGAAACAGGTACTCTACTAGCTGGAGTGCAAATTGGTACTACCATTTTGGAAAAATGTTTTGGCAGTGTAAGCTAAAGCTGAATATGCACATACCTATTATGTAGCAATCCCACTTCTAGACATACATACACAACACAAGCACATGCATATGTTTACTCTAAGACAGATATAATTCTTTAAAAGTGTAATGTTGGGACTTCCAATTTTGGAAAGATGGAACAGACATGCTGTTCCCTATTCCTCACCATAAGTACAGCTAAAATGCCTGGATATTATATATAAAGTGAACATAAGATTTTTCTGAAAAGTGAGGAGAAGGAAGCATACTGGCTTGGGACCTAAGACAGAACATGGCAGTGAGTTCCACAGGCTTTCTTTTTGCCTCATATATTCCAGACTGAGTGTTGAAGAGCCCAGCAATCTGGAAATATCAGTGCGTGCTGTCAAAATAAATCTCCAAGAAAAGTCTTCTCTCTCTAGCGAAAGGACCAAATGAAAGGCAGACTAGTAAGACAGAGAGCTTTAAAACAACAACCGTTTGACTCCAGTCAAATGGTACAGAAAAAATGCAGTGTACCTCCACTCCTGTCACTAAAGGCTGAGTGGGAAGCCCAAACTTCTACCCTCATGTAGTTGTAACAAGGCACACTGTCAGACAGTGCTGTCAGATAAGTTTGAGTTAACCAAGTCCTCCCACCAGCCCAGCAGTGTCAGATAAGACCACACAGGGATCCAGGATATCCACCCCCACCCAGTGGTTATAAGAAAAATCCTCTCCCCCACTACTGGGTTGGTATCAAAGGAGGTCTATTGGAGAATCAGGAGTTATAACACAACCCATACAGAAGAACAAAATGGAAATTTTAGAACTGAAAAGTACAGTAACAAAAAACTCAATAGATAGGCTCAACAGTAGAATGTAGAGAAGATTCAATGAACTTTGAAAACAGAAGAACAGAAATGACCCAATCTGAATAACAAAAATCAAAAAAAAAAAAAAGAAAAGAAAGAAATAACAGAGACTCTGGGACCTATAGGACTATAATAAAGATCTAACAGTCTTGTCATCAGAGTCCTAAAAGGAGAAGAGAAAAAAAGAACAGGCTATAAAGGTATTCAAAGAAATAACAGCTGAAAATTACCAAAATTTAGCAAGAAACACAAACGTAGAAATTTAAGAAGCTGAATGAAACACAACGTAAAACCAAAGAAATCCATGCCAGGACACACCACAGTCAAACTTCTAAAATCTAAGATAAAGAAAAACTCTTGAAAGAAGTGAGAGAGAAACAAGACCTTAATGACAGGAGAAAAAGCCAATTTGAAAAACAGCAGGTTTTTTAAAAATTAAAATATATCTGACATAATAACTTTGTATAAAATTAAGGTATACAACATGTTAATTTCATACATTTATATATTGTAATATGATTGCCATTGTAGTGACAATTAGATTCCGAGGTTACATAATTATTTCTTTTTAGTGGTTGGAATAATTAAGTTCTAGCCTCTTAGCAAGTTTGATGATTATAATAAAATATTCTCTGTATCACTAATTAGTTCAGCCACTATGGAAAACAACATGGAGGTTCCTCAAAAAATTAAAAATAGAACTACCACATTATCCAGCAATTCCACTTCTGGGTATATATGCAAAAGAAATTAATACAGGATGTCAAAGAAATACCTGCACAGTCATGTTTACTGCAGCATTATTCACAACAGCCAAGATACCAAAACAACCTAAGTGCCCATCAGTGGATGAATGAATGAAAAAGATGTGGGATATATATACCATGGAATATTATTCAGCCAAGAAGGATATCTTGCCATATGTGACAACAGATAAACCATGAGTACATTATGCTAAGTGAGATAAGTGAGACAAAGACAAGGATTTTATGGTATCACTTACATGTAGAATCTAAAAAAGCCAAACTTGTAAAAATAGCCAGTTTTAAGAAATCATGGAGGCTAGGAGGAAGTGGCACATTTTTCAAGTGCTAAAAGAAGAGAACTGCCAACTCAGAATTCTATACCCAGTTAAGATATTCTTCAAAAATGATGGGAAAATCAACAAATTGTCAAATGAGGGTAATCAGAAAATTTGTTGCCAGTAGATCTGCCCTAAAAGAATGGCTAAAGGAAGTTCTCTTCTTTTTTTTAAAAAGGAAATTATAAAAGAAATATGAAACATTAGGAAGGAGGAAACAAAAATGAAAAGAACAAAAATTATGAGTGAATAAAATAGATTTTCCTTCTCTTAAGTTTTCTAAATTATATTTGATGGTTGAAGAAAAAAGTATTATGGTTCCTAATCTATTTATGTAAAGAAAACATTTAAGATAATTATAAAGGGAAAAAAAGGAGCAAAGGTTTCTACACTTCAATCAAAATGGTAAAATGATGACACCAGTAGACTATGATCAGTTATGTACGTATAATACTTAGAACAACCACTATAAAAGTTATACAAAGATACACTAAAAAACATTATAGAGGAATCAAAATGGAATTCCAGAAATTGTAACAGTAACCCACAGGAAGGGTAGGAAAAGAAATCAGAAGCAAAAGAAAACAGAATGAAATAGAACAAACTGAACAAAAACTAAAATGGCAGCCTCAGGCTCTGTATTAAATGTACATGGTTGTACACCTGAAACTAATATAATGTTATATGCCAATTATACCTCAGTAAAAAAAATTGTAAATGGTCTATATGCACCATTTAAAAGAAAGAGATTAACAGAATGGGTAAAAAAAAAATAACGCAACCATACGCTGTCTACAAGAAACTCACTTCAAATATAACAAAATAGGTAGGTTGAAAGTAAAAGGATGAAAAAAGATATAACAAGTAAACATCAATCAAAATAAAGGAGTGGCTATATTAGCATGAAATAAAGTATGTTTCAGACCAAAGAAAATTATAAGTAATAGTGAGGGACATAAATGTGTATACAGTAAACAACAGAGCTGAAAATATGAGAAGTAAAAACCTTGAGAAACAGACAAATCCACAATTATAGTTGGAGGTTTCAAACCTCCTCTCTCAAAAATCAATAACCAACTGGACATAAAGAAGAATACAACCACCCCATTAAATAACAGGATCTGATCAACATTTATAGGAAACTCTGGTCAACAACTGCAAAAAATGCATTGTTTTCAAGGGCCCATGTATGATATACCAAGATGTTCTATATCTTGATCCATTAAACAAAAAATAACGAAGTTAAAAACTGAAATCATAGAGTATATTCTCTGAACAGAACTGAATCAAACTAGAAATCAATAACAGAAAAATAATAGAAATCTCCAAATGCTTGGAAATTAACAGTATACTTCTAGCTATGACTCAAAATAGAAGTCTCAAAAGAAAAAATACACTGAACTGAATGGAAATGAAAATAAAACACATCAAAATTTGTATGCCAGCTAAAGCAGTGCTGAAAGGGAAATTTACAGCACTAAATGCTTATATTAGAAAAGAGGAAAAGTCTTAAATGAGTAATTTGAGGTTCCACCTCAAGGAAGTAGAAAACGAGCAAACTAAGTCAAAACAAGTTGAAACTGAAAACAGAAAGAAAAAATAGAGAAAATCAATTAAATAAAAAGCTGGTTCTTTGAAAAGATCAATAAAATTGACAAACCTCTAGCAAGACTGACAAAAACAAGAGAATACACAATTACCAATACCATGAACGAAACAGAAGCTATCACTATAGATCCTAAAGCCATCAAAAGGATAATAAGGGAATGCTATGAGCAGTTCTATACATAAATTTGAAATGAACCAATTCCTCAAAAAACACAAACTATCACAACTCATTCAATATGAAATAGATAATTTGAATAGTCCTATAACAATTAAGGAAATTGAATTAATGATTTAAAAACTCACAAAAAAAGAAATTTCCAAGGTCTGAAAGTTTCACTGGCAAATTCTACCAAAAATTTAAGATTAATTAACACAAATTCTACACATCTCTTTCAGAAAACAGAAGGGGGAACACTTCTCAACACATTTTATGAGGCCAATACCATCCTGATACCAAAATTAGACAAAGACAGTATAAAAACAACTGGATACAGACCAATATCTCATAAATATTCCCCAACAAAATATCAGCAAATAGAAGCCAGCACTATGTAAAAAGAATTATACATCATGACCAAATGGGTTTTATTCCAGGGATGCAAGGATGTTCAGCTTGAAAATCAAGCTATGTAATATACCATGTTAACAGGCTAAAGGAAAAAAAAATATTTATCAAATTAAATGAGAAAGAAAAAGCATGTGACAAAATTATACATCCATTCATAGTAAAAACTCTTAGCAAACTACGAATAGAGATGAATAGCAGGGAACTTCAACTTAATAAAGAGTATCTACAAAAAATCTACAGCTATATCACAGTTATCAACACTGAATGCTCTTCTCTTAAGATCAAGAAGGCAAGGATATCCACTCTCATCACTGCTATTCAACATGTTACTGAAGTTCTAGCCAGTGCAACAAGGCAAGAAAAGGAAACAAACTACATTCAGATCGGAAAGGAAGAAATAAAACTATCCTTACTTGCAGATGACATAATGGTCTAGGAGAAAATCTCAAGGAATCTATAAAACAAACTCCTAGAACAAATAAATGAGTTCAGCAAGATCACAGGTAAAACATCAACACAAAAATCAACTGCATTTCTACATACTACCAACGAACATGTGAAAAGTAAAATTAAAAATACAATATCACTTACAATTCCCCCAAAATGAAATATTTAAGTGTAAATCTAACAAAACATATATAGGACTTACATGCTGAAAATTATAAAACAGTGATTAAAAACATCAAAGATCTACATAAACAGAGATACTATGTTCATGGGAGACTCAATATAGTAAAGATATCAATTCTCCCCAAACTGATGACAGGTGTAATGCAATTTCTAATAATTCTTGCAAGATTTTTATAGATTAGACAAGAGGATTCTAAAGTTTATATATAAAGGCAAAGATATTAGACTAGCTAAAACAACTTGGAAAAAGTAGAATAAAGTGGGAGATATTGACTTGATACTAAGGCCTATTACATAGCTACAATAATCAAGACTATGTGGTAATGGCAGAAGGACAGATATATGGACCAATGGACTAGAACCAAAAAATAGTCCCACAGAAGTATAGCCAAATGATTTTTCACAAAAATGCAAAAGCAATTTGGTAGAGAAAGGATGGCTTTTTCAACAAATGGTGCTGGAGCAATTGGACATCCACAGGCAAAAAAAAAAGAAAGAAAAAGAAAAGTGAACTCAACCGAAATCTCACATCTTATACAAAAATTAATTTAAAATGTACCTTATACTTAAATATAAAAGGTAAAGCCATAAACCTTTTAGAAAATAACATAGGAGAAAATCTTCAGGACCTAGGGCTTAGGGAACAATTCTTAGACTTGACAACAAAAGCATGACTAAAACAAAAACTGACAAACTAGATTTCACCAAAATTAAAAAGTTTTGCTCTGTGAAAGACCTTGTGAAGGAAATGAAAAGACAACCCATAGACTGGGAGAAAATATTTGCAAACCACATATGAAAAATTACTCATACCTAAATTATACAAAGGATTTTCAACATTCAACAATAAAAAAGCAAACAATCCAGTTAGAAAATGGGCAAAAGATGTGAAGAAACATTTCACCAAAGAGCATATACAGATGATAAATAAACACATGAAAAAAATGTTCAAAATAACCAGCCACCAGGGAAATGCAAATTAAGACCACAAGATACCACTACACACCTATGAAAACAGCCAAGATAAAAAACAGTGATAAAATCAAACGTTGGTGAGGATGCAGAGAAACTTGATCTCTCACACTCTACTGAAGGGAAGGTAAAACGGTGCAGCCACTCTGTAAAACAGTTTGGTAGTTTCTTAAAAAATGAAATAATCACTTACCATGTAAACTAGAAATCGCACTCCTGGGCATTTATCCTAGAGAAATGAAAACTTAGGTCCACACAAAACCTGTACACAATGTTCATAGCAGCTTTATTTGTAATAGCCAAACCTGGAAATGAACAAAATGCCCTGCAGTAGACATTCAGTTTGTATTATACAAGCTGGTACATCCAATCCATTGAATACGACTATGTAGTAAAAAGGAATGAACTATTGATATACACAACAACTTGAATGAAACTAAAGGGCATTATGCTGAGTGAAAAAGGCCAATCTCAAATGGTCACATATACTATGATATAATTTATATAACAGTCTTGATATGACAATTATAAAGATGGAGAACAAATGAGTTATTGCCAGGAGTTAGGGATTGTGGCAACGTTGGTGGTCAGGATGGGTATGACTGTAAAAGGTCAGAAAGAGAGGATTCTCTGTGGTGATAGAATATTTCTGTACCTTGACTGCAGTCATGCTTACAGGAATCTCTACATATGTGATTAAAAAAAACATAGATATACACACACATTGAAACAGTGCCAATTTCTTGGTTTTGATATCATAGGTAAGATGTAACCATTAGGAGAAATTAGGTGAAAGGGTCACAGTACCTCTCTATACTGTCTCTGTAAGTTCCTTTGACTCTAAATAAAATAAACATATAAATAAATATAAATAAAATAAAGTAAAAAAAAAAGGGCCCTGAGACTGTTAAAACTGCTTCCTTGCCACATAAGACAACATTAAGTCACTATCTTAAAACTTATTTTAATGTGTCTTTCTAACTGGTTAACAATAAACAGAATTATATTCTATTTCTGAACATTACTGAGTCATGAGAAAACAGAAGATAGGTAGAAAAACAGACATAATCTCTCACATTTGTGAATTTAATCCAGACAAGTTTACAGATTTAGCTACTCAAGAGTAACCCCTCAAATCCATGGAGTGTGTGTGTGTGTGTGTGTGTGTGTGATATGTGTATGTGTGTGTATATATATATATATACATGATGAATCTGAATCAGAGACACTTTCTGGCATATGTTTAGGAGGCTTAATTTGTTAGTGAAAAAGCCAAGCTGACAGCTCAACATCCACATTTCAATGTTGTTCCCTATTAGTTATCAAATATGACTATTATGGGACAAATCATATGCTATTACGATATTTACAAATTTGGGAAACTGAGCAAGCCAAACGTTTGGATTAAATTTGACAAATTAGACTAGGATAACTCAATAAAATTACTTCTTCACACTCATGCACAAATAATAATTGTTTAAAACATGGCAAACAAAATATAAAAATGTACTTATTCTTTAAAAAGTTATGTAATCATTTTTAAAGTAACTTTACTGTACTCGAACAATCCCTTTGTAAGCTCTCCCAGACTCTACAGATTTTAAATACCTAATAAGAATATACTCCTCCTATGGTCTAACTGGAATTTCCCTAGTTTTAACCCTAGGTGTAGTTCAGGACTCTGTTAGAATTAAAACACATTTTACACACAAAATATAATACCTTTCATACTTTAGAACATTTAGTAAGTCATATCTTAGCCATCTTTGCATTAAACTCACCCCATCTCTTCATCACTTTCTTAAAGGCAATGCTTTCAACGTGTATGTGTGTGTGCAAATGTTTATATGTATGTATACACATAAATTTTTCTCTTCCAAATGCAGTTCAAGTATGTAATTGCTGATAGTTAAAAGCAACATCAACATCACCTATATAACACAACCTCTACCTGCAGTTGTTTAAAGTATATTATTCAAATTATTACAATAAGTAAAGAGATCAAGAATACCTCGTTAACCTTAAGACACTCTAACAGATGTATCACCAAAGATGATATAAAAATGGCCAATAAGCACATAAAATGATGCTTGACATCAACTAACATTAGGGAAATGCAAATTAAAATCACATGAGATTCCATTACATACCTATTAGAATGGGTAAATTTTTTTATTTTTAAATATGATAATACCAAGGACACAGAACAACTGAAACCCTCATAACATTGCTGGTGGGAATGCAAAATTGTACAACCACTTTGGAAAACAGTTTGGCAATTTCCTACAAAGCTAAACATAAATTTACCATATAACCCGGCAATTGCACTCCTGGATTTTCATTTCACTTGGATAAATATCTATGGTCACACAAAACTTATACATGAATGTTTAAAGCACCTTCAATTTTCATTTCAAAACCTGGAAACGATTCCAATGTCTCTCAAATGGAAATGGTTAAACAAACTACTCATTCACACAACGAATATGTCCATATAATGAAAACAAACCATACATCCATACAATGGACACAACCATACAAGGGAATACTACTCAACAATAAAAAGGAGCAAGCTATTGACATATGCAACAATGTGGATGAATCTCAAATGCATTTTGCCATGTGAAAAAAGTGAGACTGAAAAGGCTACAAATTGTATGATTCCATAAGTGAATTTCCTAAGGGGTGATGAAACCATTTTATATCTTGACTACATCTTGCATTTGTCAAAAATTATAGTAGTAGACACTAAAAAGAGTAAATTTTACTATATGTAGATTTAATATGATTTTTAAAAAACTATCTATCCATTCAGAAATGCTTCCTACCTCACATTAGTTTCATCATTAAATTCTTCAGCCCATTTTTTCCTTGATTGAGCAGTTGTAGAACCATCTAAACGGTAATAGTCTATGTTTCGGAGCCACTTCCCTTCACCTGAAAATTCAAAAAGAAAAGAAAAAAGAGACATATATTGTTATCCTAGTACTAAAAGGTTTTCTTTCTTGCTTGCCATTTAAAAGCTGGTCATAGGCCTTCCCTGGTGGCACAGTGGTTAAGAATCCACCTGCCAATGCAGGGGACACGGGTTTGAGCCCTGGTCCAGGAAGATCCCACATGCCGCAGAGAAACTAAGCCTGTGCACCACAACTATTGAGCCTGCGCTCCAGAGCCCATGAGCCACAACTCCTGAAGCCCGGGTGCCTAGAGCCCATGCTCTGCAACAAGAGAAGCCACCACAATGAGAAGCCCGTGCACCGCAATAAAGAGTAGCCCCCACTCACTGCAACTAGAGAAAGCCTGCGCACAGCAACAAAGACCCAACACAGCCAAAAATTTTTTAAAAATTAAAAAAAAAAAAGCTGGTCATATATAGTCAATTTGCATAGCAAGACAAATTTTTAAAATCAAGGGATAATTCATTGTATTACAAATAAATTCACTACAGATTTCCTTCCAACAGATATTGAATAGCAAAGGTACTTTTCAAAAGTATTTCATCTACATGTAAATGTCTGAAAATATTTCCTTGATTAGAATCCTATAAAACTTTCAAAAGTATGATTAAGCTGTATTATGCTCATGAAGCTTCTTTTTAATTAAATCTATAAATGACCAGGTTTCCCACCTAGTTATCAACAAGTTGATACTAAACAGATAAAAACCAGAGACATAGAACACGTTTATTCATTTACTGAACAAATATTTACAGAATGCCTATTTATGTGCCAAAAATATTCTATGATTTAGCCACAAATATCAGCATATGTTCCTATTTCATGACAATTACATATTTGTGAGCATGTATGTACAAGTAAAGAACTGTGATTTTATAAGTTAAACACTGATCAGACATGTCAACATTTGCACAGTGCGGTAAAATTTTACCCAAGCCTGACATTCATACTAAAACACCAATGGATAAAGTACTTATGACACTTTTATATTTTATCATACATAATTTCCACTCTAATTTTTTTTCTTTCTAATTCTGTAACTGCAAACATAATACTACTACTTCCACTCCAAGCAAAATTCATATCATCACACCCTAGAGTCTTAATATAAAACAAGTTGACAACACTGAGATTTATGTCTTTCAGCAAACTTTTTAGTTAAATTCAGTACGTTAGTTTAAAAGATGCTTCTTGGTAGTATGGTCATTTTAGTAATGTTAATTCTTCTGATCCAATGGCCATACTACCCAAAGCAATCTACAGACTTAATGCAATCCCCATCAAAATACTCAGGACATTTTTCACAGAACTAGAATAGATAATCCCTAAAATTCATATGGAACCACAGGACCCCAAATTGCCAAAGCAATCCTGAGAAAAAAAAGAACAAAACTGGAGGTATCACCCTTTCAGACTTCAGACTATACTACAAAGCTACACAGTAATCAAAACAGTGTGGTACTGGCAGAAAAACAGATGCATAGATCAATGGAACAGAATAGAGAGCCCAGAAATAAATCCACATACCTATGGTAAATTAATCTACAACAAGGGAAGCAAGAATATATATGGAGAAAAGTCAGTCTCTTTGGTAAGTGGGGCTGGGAAAACTGGACAGCTACATGTACAATGAGATTAGAACATTTCCTCACACTGTATAAAAAAATCAACTTTAAATGGATTAAAGACCTAAATGTAAGACCTGAAACCATACAACTCCTAGAAGAGAACACAGGCAGAACACTCTTTGACATAAAGTGTAAAAATATTTTCTTGGATCTATTTCCTAAGGCAAAATAAATAAAAGCAAAAATAAACAAATCGGACTTAGTTAAACTTAAAAGCTTTTGCACAGCAAAGGAAACCACTGACAAAACGAAAAGAAAACCCACAGAATGGGAGAAAATATTAGCAAACAATATGACCAACAAGGGGTTAATATCCAAAATATACACACAGTTCATACAACTAAATATCAACAAACAAACAACAGTATCAAAAAATGGGTGGAAGACCTGAACAGACATTTTTCCAAAGAGGACAAAGAGATGGCTGACAGGGACATGAAAAGATGTTCAACATAGCTAATTCTTAGAGAAATGCATATCAAACTCACAATGAGATATCACCTCTCACCTGCCAGAATGGCTATCATCAAAAAATCTACAAATAACAAATGTTGGCGAGGATGTGAAGAAAAGGAAACCCTTTGTATACTGTTGGTGGGAATGTAAACTGGTGCAACCACTATGGAAAACAGTATGGAGGTTCCTCAAAAAACTAAAAATAGAACCACCATATCATCCAGAGATTCCACTCCTGGGTATATATCAGAAAACCTGAAAACACTAATTCAAACACATACAGGTAGACACATACATGTACACAGCAGTAGTCAAGATATGGAAGCAGCCCAAGTGTCCATCAATGGACAAATGGATAAAGAAGATGTGGCGCGTGCGCGCGTGCGCGCACACACACACACACACACACACAGAGGAATATTACTCAGCCATAAGTAAAAGAATGAAATTCTGCCATTTTCAGCAACATGGATGGACCTAGGGAATATTATGCTTAGTGAAATAATTCAGAGAGAGAAAGACAGATACTGTATAATATCACTTATATGTAAAATATAAAAAATAACACATACAAAGGTATATTGCAAAACAGAAACAGACTCAGAGATATAGAAAACAAACTAGTGGTTACCAGTGGGGAGAAGCAAGAGAGGAGGCGTAAAGGAGGCATAAGGGATTAAAAGATACCAACTACTATGTATAAAATAAATAAGCGACAGGGGTATTGTATAGCACAGGGAATTACAGCCATTATTTTATAAAACTTTTAATGAAGTATAATCTGCAAAAATACTGAATCACTATGCTATACACCTGAAACTAATATAATATTATAAATCAACTATACTTCAATAAAAAAAATCTACTCCTTTGAGAATTTGGACTAAAACAAACAAACAAAACAGCAAAAGTAAGTATGTCTCATCAAGTCAAACTTTGTTTATGTCCTAAGGACTGTAATATCCTACAAGATTCAAATATTAAGGATTTCTGGAATAAATGATCTAGTTTTATTAATGATATTCCTACAAACAGGATGTGTTTCAATTGTTTTCCTTTTAAATAATATTAAAAGTTTAGGGCTTCCCTGGTGGCGCAGTGGTTGAGAGTCTGCCTGCTGATGCAGGGGACGCGGGTTTGTGCCCCAGTCTGGGAGGATCCCACGTGCCGCGGAGCAGCTGGGCCCGTGAGCCATGGCTGCTGAGCCTGCACGTCTGGAGCCTGTGCTCTGCAATGGGAGGGGCCACAGCGCTGAGAGCCCGCGTACCGCAAAAAAAAAAAAAAAAAAAAGTTTAAAAGTCTTAGGATACATCTTAAAGTATATAAGAATAAATTATTCCTGAAAAAAATCTAAAACTAACGAATTAATAAAAATAAAACCCCCACATGATCATCTCAGTAGACACAAAGAAACCATTTGACAATGTTCAATACACATTCATGATAAGAAAAACACACTCAAAAAACTGGAAATACTGATACAAGGAACTTCCACAACATGATAAATGATATTTATGAAAAAAATACAAATAACACCATACAGAATGGTGAAAGATCAGATGCTTTCCCTCTAAGATTAGGAAAAAGAAAAGGATCTCTGGTTTTGTCACTTTATTTTTATTTTTTTTTTTTGCGGTACACGGGCCTCTCACTGTTGTGGCCTCTCCCATTGCGGAGCACAGGCTCCGGACGCGCAGGCTCAGTGGCCATGGCTCACGGGCCCAGCCGCTTTGCGGCATGTGGGATCTTCCCGGACCGGGGCACGAACCCGTGTTCCCTGCATCGGCAGGCAGACTCTCAACCACTGCACCACCAGGGAAGCCCTGGTTTTGTCACTTTAATTCAACACCATACTAAAGGTTCTAAGGACGGAAATGGTCAAGAAAAAGAAATAAAAGTAATCCACATTGTAAAGGAAAAAGTAAATTATCTCTATCTGCAGATGACATGATCTTGTATAAGGAAAATCCTTTAAAAATCCACAAAACACTATTTGAACTAATAAATGAGTTATTATGAAAGACTTAATTTATACATTTGCAATGAAGAATCTAAAACTAAAAGAGCACAATTCCATTTACAATACTATCAAAAAGAATAAAATAAATTTAACATAAGAAATGCAAAATGCATACACTGAAAACTATAAAACATCAGTGAAAGAAATTAAAGACCTAAATAAATGGTAAAACATCCCATGTTCATAGATCAGAAGACTTAACATTGTTAAGAAGGCAATACTTCCTAAAATGAACTACAGATTCAATGCAATCACTATCAGAATCCAAGCTGACTTCTCTGTAAAATTTACAAGCTAATTCTAGAATTCATATGGAATTGCAAGGGACCCAGAATAGCCAAAAAAATCTTGAAGAGGAACAAAGTAGGAGGATGCACACTTTCAAAACTTATGTTCAAAGTAAAGGTAATCAAGACTGCTACTAGCATGAGGAATGACATACAGATCAATGGAATAAAACTCAGTCAAGAAATAAACCTGTCTCTTTGGTCAACTAATTTTTAGCAAGGGTACCATGAACAGTGAATGGGGAAAGAACAGTCTTCTCAACTGGTAGACTGAAGTTGGACCTTTACCTCATACCAAATGTAAAAATTAACTCAAAATGCATGAAAGAACTAACTGTAAGAGCTAAAACTATATAATTCTTTGAAGGAAACATAGGGGTAAATAGTCATAGACTTGGATTTGGCAATGGTTTCTTAGATATAACACTAAAGGCATAAGTAACAAAAGAAAAAAAATAAAATTGGTCTTCATCAAACTGAAAATCTTTTCCGCATCAAAGAATACTACCAAGAGAATGAAAAGACAACGAAAAGAATGAGAAAATATTTATAAGGCATGTATCTGATAAGGGCCTGGTATGCAGAAAAAATTTTTTTAATTAAAAATAATTTTTTTAAGTCTTTCAACTCAATAACAAAAAGACAAATGGGCAAAGGACCTGAATAAACATTTTTCCAAAGATATACAAATGGCCATGAAAAAATGGTCAACATTATTAGTCATTAGAGAAATACAAATCAAAATCAAAATGAGATACCATTTCACACTCACTAGGATGGCTATAATTCAACAACAGCAGCAACAAAAACAAGTGTTGGTGAAGATGTGGGGAAATCAGAACCCTTGAACACTACTTCTTGAGAATGTAAAATAGTGCAGCCAGTGTAGAAAAGAGTTTGGTGGATCCTCAATACATTAAACTTAGAATTGCCAAATGGCCCAATAATTCCATTCCTAACTAAATATTCAAAAGAATTAAAAACAGATGTTTAAAGAAATGAAAACTTGTATATGAATGTTCATAGCAGCACTATTCACAATAGCCAAAAGGAGAAAACAACTCAAATATCTATGAATTAATGAATAATCAAAATGTGGGTATTATCCATGAAATGGAATATTATTAGGCCACAAAAAGGAATACAGCACTGACACTTGCTACAACTTGGATGAACCTTAAAAACATGCTATGCGAATGAAGCCAGTCACAAAAGACCACATATTATATGACTCTGTTTATATGAAAGATCCAGAATAGGTCAATCATACAAACAAAGTAGATTAGTGATTGCTTAGGGGTAAAGAGGTAGAAAGGGGGTTAGCAGAGTGACAGCTAAAGGGTACAGGGTTTCTTTGGTGTTGATTAATATGTTCGAAAATTGACTATGGTGATAGTTACACAACTCTGAAAATGTACTAAAAACCATTGAATTGTACACTTTAAATGGGTAAACTGCATGATATGTGAATCATAACTCAATAATGCTGTTTAAAAAAACAAAAAAAATTTTGCTACAACTGCAGCAACAAACACCACATTTATATGGATAAGGACAAAAAGAAAGGACAGAAAAAATAGGTATATTAGGGTTGTGGGTCTGGGTAATATTGTTTTTTTCTATTGTTAAAATGTGTATACAATATGTTTAAATGAATGTTTTTAAAATTATGATATACAAATGTTAACTCACCCTTATAAATAAGAGGTTTATCTTTATCTTCTGTCTTCTCCCTACTAGCCAATTCAAGAAAATCTTCAATCAGGTCCAGAGATATGAGAGACTGGCTGAAAACAAGGCTAAAAAGACAAGTTAGTATTCATGGATTAGAAGATTCACAAACAACATGATTCTAATCTAAACCTCAGTAAATATCCAAAAGAATTAAAAATTAGAAATTTGTAGAAATTAAGAAGCTGATTCTAAAGTTTATATGGGTATGCCAAGTACATAGAGTAGCCAAAACAATTTTGAAAGGAAAAAAGTTGGAGGCCTAACTCTACATGATTTCAACACAAAGCTAGTGTAATCAAAATAGTGTAGTACTGAGGAGACCAACACAAATCAGTGGAACAGAATATAGTCCCGATATAAAGCTACACTATAGTTAATTGGTTTTTGACAAATAGGCAAAAGCAATTCAATGGAAAAAATTAGTATTTTTAACAATGGTCTTGGCAAAATTGGATATTCATATGCTAAAAAAATTAATTTCCACCTAAGCTTCAGCTGCACAAATAGGGAATAGAAGAATCTGATTTGACAAAAGTTCTTCTTAAAAAAAAAAGTCTTAGTTGACCACAAGTCAATATGAACCAATAGTGTTATTTGGATGTTGGAAAACTGCTCCATCAGACTGCAGGAATGGAAAGATAGGGTCCAGAATAAACAAGAACCAGCGTCACTATAATTCTGTGTTAATAAAAATTCAGCTGAAGTGTTTGTGACCATATTTTGAGATAAGTGCTAAAAAAATGAAGTATATTCAAGACCATGTCAGGACTGAAATTATGCCATATAAAGAACAGATAAAACAACTGAGAAGAAAAAGCTAAAAGTGACGAGAGATAAACCCACCATTATCTGAAGAGACAATTGAAATAGTAGTAGTGATGTCTGCAACCTACTTTGAAAGGCATCAGGAAAATAAGATGGATGATGGATAGATATGTAATAAATGAAGTATGATAAAATACAGAATATAGTATAGATTCTAGGTGACAGGTATATAGGTATTCACTCTAAAAATTCTTTCTACTTTTTGTTATGTTTGAAAATTTCCATAATGAAATGTTGGACAAATAAAGAATAGTGGTAATCACAATTCCAGAAATGCAGTTTTATAGTCTTAACGTTGATAACACCTATCAGTTGGGTTAATAACTAAAAATGATCATTATAATAGTATTTTTAAAAAGCAGTAGATATATTCTATTTTAGACCAGGGGAGAAATAGCTATAGGAAGAGTATAAACTAAAGGTAAGGATCCATTTTCTAACACTTTGAAGTATTCAACTATAGGGAGCCTTCTGAGATGTAAAATATTCTACCCAGGAGAGATCAGGAGAACATCCATGATGAACATGGTAGAAGAGATTCTTGAACTGGTTAGGAAATTAAAAGACTACTAAAATTTCCCCTATACTCATAAAATTCTTGTATGGTATCCAATAAAAATTAACTTTAAATTACAGAAGTTAATAGATAAAAAAGCATAAGCATGTCTAGAGCATTAATCTCTCTTGGTCTTTCAGGAACTCTGAGCTCAAATATCCACTTTCTACTTGACATCTCTCATGGACATCTAATAGGCCTTGGAAACTTAACAAAGCCAGAGCAGGACTCCTTACTACCTCTAATAAACTTACTTCTCCCTTAATCTTCTCCATTTTAGTAAATAACACCATAATCTACCAGCCACTTAGGGGGAAAGCCTGAGGGTCATCTTTGACTACTCTCTCCTTACTGCCTTGCATTCCATCTACCAAGTGCTGTTGTTTCTACTCCAAAACATACCCTTCATCTCCACTACTACTACTCCATTCCAAGCCAACATCACCCCTTATCTGAACCACTTGTTTCTGTATAAGTGGCAATATGTAACAAAAATAAGTTATAGTGAGTACTTATTAGATGCCAGGTGAAGGAGTTAATTAAAAAGGAATAAAACAGTTTGTGTCTTCAAACAACTCACTATCCAGCGAAAAGACACAAGTACATCAGAATGTGTTAAGTGTAGAGTAGAGGTATATTAAAAGGTGGTATGAAAATATAACAGAGCTACCTCTTTCCAGGAAAGTTAAAGAAACCAAATTTGACATTTTTTAAGATAGAAGATTGTTTTATTTTAGCCTTATGTTAACGTGCTTAAATTTTTTAACAAAAAAATGGTTATATTAAAAGCATTATATTTTAAAAATATTTTATAACCAGAACTTGGGATCTTATAAAAGCCTAAACAGTAGGTCTGGTTCAAAACTCTGAAAGTATGTTTTTTAAATAATAAAATGAAGGATAAGATTGGGGGTTGGAATCCAGGGAAGGGAAAGGGGGCACAAATGCTAGAAGTAAAATAAACAGGAACAAAAAACAAAGGAGAAATAATAGAGTAGTCAAAGAGGTGAAATAAAGTTTGAGAGGTGTCCACTAGATTTGGAAATTAGAAGGTCATTAAGTGACTTTAGGGGGGAAAACTCAGTAAAGTAATAGGGTAGAAGCCACACCGCATGGATTGAAAAATGATTCTGAAAGTGATGAAATACAAACATCAACTAGAGACTTGGCTCAAGGAAATAAGTTCAAGATACTACAGCCAGAAGGGGAAAACAGCACTGAAGAAATAACCAGAATATGCACTCAGAAACAGTGACTTAGAAGGAAGATAGCTGTCACGACACTAACCATGAAATTACATCTTTAGAAAAGAAGAAAACAAAACAGATTGCTTTAAATAGTTTAAACAATAAAAATGTTATCAAAATGTTCATATAATAAAAATAGGAAAAGAACTTACACTTTATCCCCAATTTCCTCTGCCATTCGAAGAATTTCAAACAGAAGTACCATTTTTCCAGAATGCTCTAAAACCTCAGCATCAGCATCTGTAACAAAATCTTTGTACCAGTCTGGAGCTGGGCTGCTTGGATTAGAAGAGGAAGTAGCTTTACCTAAACAAAATAAATGAAACATAAATAAGTAGGCAAATAAGGGAAGAAGCTGAAAGACTCCAGAGAGGGATTAAGACAGAGATTAAGAGAAAGACATATAGACCAACCAACCCAGGGAGAGAGTGAGAAAGAAAGAGACTGGTAAGGATGTGGGAGATGGGTGCAAAACACACACACACACACACACACACACACACACACACACACACACAGAAGGAGAGAGAGAAAAAAGACAACCCTAGGAAAGAAAGAGCTCTATACTCTGAAAGACACAGGAGGTAAGGTAGAGGGGACCCTGGAAGAGGGAGGTAAAGAGACAGAGAATCAGAAAGACACACAAAGGCACATATAAACATACACATAGGTACACAGAGGAAGAAAGACATGGGGGAGGGGCACCAAGTGAGACAGTAAGCAAGAGACAGACCCTGAGAAAGTGCAAGTATGAGAAACAGAACGTGGGGGCAGGAGGGCTCAGAAAGACAGAGACCCAAAGAGATGAAGCCCCTCAGGTCCTGAGACAGTATAACCCCCAAAGCATACCCCAAGAGATAGGGACCAGGAGAGAAAGACCTAGAGACCCAAAGAGAGAGGAAGAGAGGAAAAGAAGAAGGGAAGGGAGTCTGACTCACGTAGAGATCAAGGGAGAAAAGATCTTAGGGGCAGGCAACATTTCACTGTGCTACTAGAATTCTGGAAAACTCAAACAAGGATTGATCCCGGCATCACCATATCATGTTAAATCATTTCGCTCTTACTTTCCCCACAAACTTTGATTATAAAAGGTGTAAACAGATTGCCAACAGACACATGAAAGAATATTCAACATCATTAATCATTAGAGAAATGCAAATCAAAACTACAATGAGGTATCATCTCACACTGGTTGGAATGGCCATCATCAAAAAATCTACAAAAAATAAATGCTGGAGAGGGTGTGGAGAAAAGGGAACCCTCTTGCACTGTTGGTGGGAATGTAAATTGATACAGCCACTATGGAGAACAGTTTGGACGCGCCTTAAAAAACTAAAAATAGAACTACCATATGACCCATTAATCCCACTACTGGGCATATACCCTGAGAAAACCATAATTCAAAATAGCCAGGACATGGAAGCAACCTAAGTGTCCATCAACAGATGAATGGATAAAGAAGATGTGGCACATATATACAATGGAATATTACTCAGCCATAAAAAGGAACAAAACTGAGTTATTTGTAGTGAGGTGGATGGACCTAGAGTCTGTCATACAGAGTGAAGTAAGTCAGAAAAAGAAAAACAAATACTGTATGCTAACACATATATATGGAATATTAAAAAAATGGTCATGAAGAACCTAGGGGCAAGATGGGAATAAAGACGCAGACCTACTAGAGAATGGACTTGAGGGTATGGGGAGGGGGAAGGGTAAACTGGGACAAAGTGAGAGAGTGCCATGGACATATATACACTACCAAACGTAAAACAGATAGCTAGTGGGAAGCAGCCACATAGCACAGGGAGATCAACTCAGTGTTTTGTGACCACCTAGAGGGGTGGGATAGGGAGGGTGGGAGGGAGGGAGATGCAAGAGGGAAGAGATATGGGGACATATGTATATGTATAACTGATTCACTTTGTTATAAAGCAGAAACTAACACACCATTGTAAAGCAATTATACTCCAATAAAGATGTTAAAAAAAAGGTGTAAGAAGAGAATAACAAAATAATCTATGAAAGATATAAACAGTTCAGTTTAAAATAAGGAATGTACAGGTTTAACCTGTTTCTGTATCTTCTCTCAATTGCCTTTTAATGCAAAGTACTTTAAATTTTTATATATTTTGTTATAAAATATTTTACATATTCAGAAAAGTATATAGAATATAAAGAACAGCAGTGTTCCCATATCCCATCTTCATCGAATTTTAAAACGCGTTAAATCTACTTCTGATGCAACTGAGGCCTAATATGTGACCCTAACCAATACTGTTCTCTTCTTTCCCCCCTTCTTTTGGAAAAGTAATAAAACCCTAAACTTTATATTTACTATTTATGTTGTTTTTATATTTTCACTACATTTGTATTAGTAAACTGTAATTATGTATCATGTTTTTAAACTGTATGTAAATGGTACCATACTGTTTGCATAATTTTACAACCTACTTTTTCACTGAATGGAGTTTTTCATTTTCCACTCAAAGTGAGACTTATTCAATAATTCTAACTGCCATATAGTATTCCACTGCATGAATATACCATAATTTATTAGTTCTCCTGTTCATAGACATTTAGATTATTTCTCATTTTTGGCTACTGTGAAATAACTGCAATGAAGACTCAGTGTTGTATTTTTCTAGAATGTTGTCTACTTCATCTAAGTTTAAAATTTTCTGTTATAAAATTATGCTCATGACTCATAACATATTAAACATACCTACTTTATATTCTTATCAAATAGTTCTAATATCTGTGGTTCTTGACAATCTGATCATGTTGTTTGTTTTTTGTGCTAACTTTGTCAGGTTGACTGATAACTTATTTTGTTGCTAACCTTTCCTAATGTTGATTGCTTCTTTAGGTACTCTATAACTTTTTCTTGTCATTTCACTTTCAGTGTAGCTGTAATATGAGAGAATCCTCGGTAGCCTGGGTTGACATCATACAACTCCACAGTGATTCTGCATCTGCTTCTGTCAGATGCTCCAGGGGATCACCAACCCAGAATTACTTTTGAGGTTAGTATTTCAGCTTGAGATTTTTAGACTATGTAAATAATATAAATTCAAACCACAAACCATGTGAGGGAAAGCCCATGATTATGAATCCAAGAAAACTATTTTTGAAACCCACAGCCCAGGGTGACACAGATAAGCTTCCTTGTCATCTCCTTATCATCTCCCTGGATTGATGGGAAATTTTTTTTCTATCCTATTCTTCTATGGAGTATGTACCTATGTTAAACAGATTCAGCTTAAATCTGAGTTCTAAGAACTCTCCACCTTATAGAGCGCTCAAGGCCTTGAATCTTACCCCTGAGTAGGTGAAAACCAAAGCTGCTACTCTCAAGACTAGCCTATCCCTAGAGCTTCCATAGCATACTTTCTTGAACTTACTGTTTATCAGTTCCTTCTTTTTAGTCTGGGTCCTGGTGATTTCCATTACTTTTACAGAGCTCATTATGCATTTGTATTTAAACCACAATAAACTATTGCCTAAATGTACCGCACATTTTCACGATTCCATGCCTTTCCTTGAATGTCTTATATTACGTTCTCCCCCTCTTTTCTTGACCAACTTCCAGGCATATTTTACTATCCTTCAAGAGTCAACAAAAATTTCATCTTAGAAGAGCCTTCTTAAGAGGGTGACCCTTGGCTGTTGTCTGGGAACTTGAATGGTAAACCGTTCCCTGTACTGATTTTAAACTTTCCCTGAGAAGAAGGGATTGCTGCACCTCATCTAGGCACCTAGAAAGAAAACACCTGTTTTCGTTCTGGGAGTCTGGAATTTGGTAAGAGCCAGGCAGAAAGTGCCTATGTCACCAGTCCCCAGTAAAAACCTTGGGTACTTAGTCTCTAATGAGCTCCTTTGGTAGACAACACTTCACATATGTAGCCATAACTTGCTGCTGCAGAAATTAGTACATCCTGTGTGACTCCACTGCGATAGGACTCTTGGAAGGTTATGCCTGGTTTCCTCTGGACTTTGACCAATATGTGCCTTTTCCCTTTCCTGATTTTGCTTTGTACTCTTCTGTTGTAATAAACCATAGTCCTGAATATGACTATATGCTGAGTCCTATGAATCACCAAACCAGGGGGTAGCTTTGAGGAATCCTGACACGTAGCTTATCAAGCATATGCTAACTAAAATTCCTTTCTACAATTAGTCAACTGGCAAATAATCAGTGCCTTTGGGAATTTTGCAGTTCCACAGACTGAACACAACTTCAGCAATGGTTACCCAATTTAATTAAGGTAATTTATATACGGTAAAAGTGTAAGCAATTATAAAAAAAGCTGGCAGATAGTACAAATGTGGCAGCTAAATAAGAAGTGTAAAAGCTTAGCACAGGTGACAATTTCTGTGCAAATACAATACATTCATTCTAACTGTAATCCTGTTGGATATAATCACAACAGAGTAATCTCTAAAAAAATAAAAAGTGACCCAGAGGGCTTCCCTGGTGGCGCAGTGGTTGACAGTCCGCTGCCGATGCAGGGGACACAGGTTTGTGCCCCGGTCCGGGAAGATCCCACATGCCGCGGAGAGGCTAGGCCTATGAGCCATGGCTGCTGAGCCTGCGCGTCCGGAGCCTGTGCTGCTCAACGGGAGAGGCCACAACAGTGAGAGGCCCGTGTACCGAAAAAAAAAAAAAAAAAAAAAGTGACCCAGAAAAATATGGGCTACTCCAGTTCATAAATATCCTGAATAAATAATTAAAACCTACAAATAGATATTTCATGCTGAATATTCTTACTTCATCATCGACATGGATTAATCATTCCTCCTGTTATAACTTTGTATTGTGTACGCATACATGACAAGTAACAGTGAATTAATAAATCAAAGCCACTTCTAAATATCCACTCTGGATATCAAAAAATGCTTACAAGGCACAAAGGAAATACAAACAAATAGAAAGCAACATTTTTACCCCTAATTTCTTCAAGCAATTTAAATATATATTTAAACAACGTATTTGCAGCAAGATACACTGTAGTTTTTTTTCTTGTAATAACGAACTTTATTTTATACCAGAATTCTACTACACAAGAATATTGGGAGGAGTCATTGGAAATGCAGATTATTGTTAAATGCAACTTAAAAAATACTCTTCCCATCCCATTTAGGTAGCACAGATGTTTCTACGCTTACTAAACTCACTGGTGCTATTGGAAATGCAACATATTTGCCAGTCTAGTGAAGAACATTCCCCACCAGACCAAGCACCTCTGAAGACCAGGCCCCTTTGCTTTTCCTTTGATTTCTGGTGTCAGCATATTGATATGCACCAGGTATTTTTGAATCAATAGAATGACTGAAAGAATTAGGCTATAAATTCATCTATCAATCAATCAATCACCATCATCAATGTCTTCAAAATGTATCCCAAAGTAAAAGACCAGCAGAACCAAAGAATCAAAGATACTTCTTACCACCTCCTAAAACTGAAACTCTTTCCTGACTCCACCCCCTTTTCAGGCTACCACCTCACCCCTTAACTCTTCTTACCTTTTCTTAAATTGAAGTGCAGTTAATTTACTATGTTGTATTAGTTTCAGATGTACAGTAAAGTGATTCAGTTACATATATATATACTCTTTTTCTGATTCTTTTCCCTTATAGTTATTACAAAATATTGAGTATAGCTCCCAGTGTCATACAGTAGGTCCTTGTTGATCATCTATTTTATATATAGTAGTGTGTATATGTTAATCCCAAACTAATTTATCCCTCCTCCCCTTTCCCCTTTGGTAACCATAAGTTTGTTTTCTGTCTGTGGGTGTATTTCTGTTTTGTACATAAGTTCATTTGCATCATTTTTCTTTTTTGATCTTCCACATATAAATGATATCGTATGGTATTTGTCTTTCTCTTTCTGACTTACTTCACTTAGTATGATAATCTCTAAGTCCATCCATGTTGCTGCAAATGGCATTATTTCATTCTTTTCTATGGCTGAGTAATATTCCACTGTATACATATGTGTGTGTTTATGTATACACACACACACACATGCACGCACACATACACACACACACCCCCCACATCTTCTTTATCCATTCATTTGTTGATGGACATTTAGGTTCCTTTCATGTCTTGGTTATTGTAAATAGTGCTGCAATGAACACTGGGGTGCATGTATCTTTTCAAATTATGTTTTTCTCTGGACATATGCCCAGGACTGGGATTGCAGGATCATATGGTATCTCTATTTTTTAGTTTTTTAAGGAACCTCCATCACCTCACACCAGTCAGAATGGCCATCATAAAAAAGTCTACAAATAATAAATGCTGGAGAGGGTGTGGAGAAAAAGGAACTCTCCTACACTATTGGTGGGAATGTAAATTCATACAGCAACCATGGAGAACAGTATGGAGATTCCTTAAAAAACTACACTGTAGGGCTTCCCTGGTGGTGCAGTGGTTAAGAATCCACCTGCCAATTCAGGGGACATGGGTTCAAGCCCTGGTCTGGGAAGATCCCACATGTTGCAAAGCAACTAAGCCCGTGCGCTATAACTACTGAGCCTGCACTCTAGAGCCCACAGGCCACAACTACTGAGCCCATGTGCCACAACTACTGAAGCCCGCATGCCTAGAGCCTGTGCTCCGCAACAAGAGAAACCACCGCAACTAGAGCCCCGCCCACTGCAACTAGAGAAAGCCTGTGCGCAGCAATGAAGACCCAACACAAACAAAAATAAATAAATAAAATTTTAAAAGCCTACACTGTAGTTTTAGAAATAAAGGTAGAATATCATTAAAATATTATATGTATAAATAGTAGTACTAGTAGAATGGTAAACTCTGTAAGTGTATTTTGCACATTGATATAACCCAAGCTTCTTGAGCTGTCCCAGGCACATAGTAAGAACACAATAAACATTTGTTGAATGAATAAATATGGTATGTTAATGCTAATATTATGGTCCTATATAATATACCAAGATTCTATCACAAAAGATTATATCCATACAATAAATTATATACGTTTTGTTTTTCAATTGCGTTACAATTAACATACAATATATTAGCTTCAGGTGCACTACATAGTGATTAGATGTTTTTATACAGTATGCAATGATAACCACAATAAGACCAGTTATCATCCATCACCATATTTTTCAATATTACTGACTACATTCCCTATGTGCACATTAAATGCCTGTGACTTATTAATTTTATAGCTGGAAGTTTGTACCACTTAACTCCCTTTACCTATTTCATCCATCCCCCCAAGATGCACCCCCTTCTGCCAACCACCAGTTTGCTCTAGATATCAACGAGTCTGCTCCTATTTAGTTTAGTTTGTTTTGTTTTTTACATTCCACATATAAGTTAAATCATACAGTCTTTGTTTTTCTTGGTCTGACATTTCACTTACCATAATACCCTGCAGGTTGATCCACGTTGCCATAAAGGCAAGATTTCATTCTTTCTTATGGCTGAGTAGTATTCCATTACACACACACACACACACCCCTTCTTTATCCATTCATCTACTGATGGACACTTATGTTGCTTCCATATCTTGGCTACTGTAAACAGTGCTGCAATGAACATGGGAGTACACATATATTTTCAAATTAGTGTGTTTGTATTTTTCAGATAAATACCCAGAAGTGGAAATGCTGCATCATATGGCATATGGTAGTTCTACTTTTAATTTTCTGAGGAACCTCCATGGTTTTCATAATAGCTGCAACAATTAACATTCCCACCAACAGTGCACAACAGTACCCTTTTCTCCACAACTTCACCAACACTTGTTGTTTCTTGCTTTTTGATAACAGCCATTCTGACAGGTGTAAGGTTGTATCTCACTGTGCTTTTGATTTGCATTCTGCTGATGATTAGTGATGTTGAAAGCCTTCCCATGTTCCTGTTGACCATCTGTATGTCTTCTTTGGAAAAATGTCTATTCAGGTTCTCTGCCCAGTTTTTAATCTGGTTGTTTTTTGATATTGAGTTGTATGAGTTATTTATATATTTTGGATATCAACCCCTTATGGGATATATCACATGTAAATATATTCTTCATTTAGTCCCATTAAACAAATGGGACTACTTTGATGTAGTCCCATTTGTTTAATTTTACTTTTGTTGCCCTTGCCTGAGGAAACAGATTCAAAAAAAAATATTTCTAAGACCCATGTCAAATTCTCTTCTTCCATTTCTGATTTTATTTATTTGGGCTCTCTCTCGATGGGTCTGGCTAAATATTTGATTTTGTTTATCTTTTCAAAGAAACAACACTTATTAGTTTCATTGAATTTTCCTTTTTTTTAAAGACTCAACTTCAGTTATTTCCACTCTGATCTTCATTATTTCGTTCCTTTCACAAACTTTGGGTTTTGCCTGTACTTCTTCTTCTTGTTCCTTTAAATGTACGTTTACATGGTTTATTTGACATTTTTCTTATTTCTTCTAGTAGGCCTGTACCACTATGAATTTTCCTCTTAGAACTGCTTTTGCTGCATCCCATAGATTTTGTAATGGTGTTTCCATTTTCATTTGTCTCAAAGTATTTTTTTATTTCCTCTTTCATTCCTTCATTGATCTATTGCTTGTTTAGTAGCATGATTTTTAGCCTCCCCATATTATTGCTTTTTCCAGTTTTTTCTTGTACTTGATTTCTAGTTTCATATCACTGTGATCTGAAAAGATGCTTGATATGATTCCAATCTTCTTAAATTTATTAAGACTTGTTTTGTGACCTAACATGTGATCTATCCTGGAGAATGTTCCATTTTGTGACCTAACATGATCTATCCTGGAGAATGTTTCATGTGCAATTGAAAAGAATATGTATTCTGCTGCTTTTGGATAAAATGTTCTATATTTATCTATTAAATGCATCCGGTCAAACACCAGATTTCAGGCCAGTGTTTCCTTACCGATTTAGTGTCTAGATGATCTATCCACTGATGTAAGTGGGGTATTAAAGTCCCCTATTATTACTGTATCACTGTCAATTTCTCCCTTTATTTCCATTGATACTTTCTTTATATATTTAGACACTCCTATGTTGGGTGCATGAATATTTACAAATGTTATATCCTCTTGTTTGGATTGACCCCATTAACACTATGGCATGCACTTCCTTGTCTTTTGTTATAGTTTTTGTTTTAAAGTCTATTTTGTCTGACATGAGTATTGCCACCCCAGCATTCTTTACTTTTCAATCTGCATGGAATATCTTTTTCTATCCCCTCACTTTCAGTTTATGTGTGTCTTTAGATCTGAGGTGAGTCTCCTACAGGCAGCATATAGATGGGTCATGCTTTTTTATCCATTCAGCTACCCTATGTCTTTTGATTGGAGCATTTAGTCCATTCACAATCAAAATAATTATTGGCAGGTATATACTTATTGCCATTTTTTTTACTTGTTTTCTGGTTGTGTTTTTAGTTCTTCTCTGTTCCAGTCTTTACTCTCTTCATTTCTTCCCTTATCGTTTGATGGATTCCTTTAGTTTTATGTTTGGATCCCTTTCTCTTTATTTTTTTGTGTATCCATTGTAGGTGTTTTTGATTTGTGGTTATGAGGTGTGTGTATGGCTATGTATGTATGTGTATATACATCAACCTGTATATATACCCAATTATTTTAAGCTGACAGTCACTTTAAGTTTGAAGGCATTCTAAAAGCACTATGTTTTGCTCTTTCCCTTCATCATGCCTCTGAAAATCCTGTTGTCACCATGGGCTGCTGCCATGCCTGGTATTACTAGTATTGTAAGAACAATCTGTACCCAGAGTCTTGCTTCTGCCAAGGTGACCCTAATGCCAAGATCCACATCTTTTACCTGGGGTAGAAGGCAAAAGTTCCCACTCTGTGGCTACATGGTGTCAAATGAGTATGAGCATTCTCCACTGGAGGCTGCCCATATTTCTGACAACAAGTACACGGTGAAAAGCTGTGGCAAAGATGGTTTTCACATCCAAACACATCTCCACCCCTTCTACATCATCCACATCAACAAGACATTCTCCTGTGCTGAGGCTGACAAGCTCTGAGTAGGTAGGTAGGGTGCCTCTGGAAAGCCCCAGGGCACAGTGGCCACAGTACACACTTGTCAAGTCATCATGTCCATCCCCACCAAGCTGAAGAACAAGGAGCATGTGGTTGAGGCCCCTATACAGGGCCAAGTTCAAGTTCCCTGGCCACCAGAAGATTCACATGTCCAAGAGTGGGGATTTATTAAGTTTAAAGTCAATGAATTTGAACATGTGGTGGCAGAAAAGTGACTTAACCCAGTTGGCTGTGGGGTTAAATACATCCTTAATCATGGCCCCTTGGACAAATGGCAGGCCCTGCACTCACAAGAGCCTTGGTGTTGCTGTCCATTCCTTGCTCATGCCCACCAATAAATCCTACTTTCCTGTCTGTCAATCAATCAAAAAAAGCACTCCATTTTCACTTGCCTGTCACATTTTATTTTTTGTTGTTATATTTTACTTCTTTTTATTTTGTGTATCCCTTAACTACTTACTTCAGTTACAGCTGATTTTTTTTACTACTTGTCTTTAAACCTTCATACTAGCTTTTTAAAGTGACTGATTCAATTCCTCTACTATATATTTTCCTTCACCAGTGATTTTTTTTCCTTTCATATATTTTCTTATTTTTAGTTGTGATCTTTTCTTTTCCCCTTAAAGATAACCCTTTAGTATTTCTTGTAAGGCCAGTTTATTGGTGATGAACTGCTTTCGTCTTTGCTTGTCTGAAAAACTCCTTATCTCCCCTTCAAGTCTGAATGATAACCTTGCCAGGTACAGTGTTCTTGACTGTAAGTTTTTATCCTCTCAGCACTTTAAATACATCATGGCACTCCTATCTGGCCCACAAAGTTTCTGCTTTAAAATTAGCTGATAGGCTTATGTGGTTTCGCTTGTATATGACTAGCTGTTTTTCTCTTGCTGTCTTTAAAATTCTCTTTTATTCTTAAATTTCTGCCATTTTAATTATGATGTATCTTGGTATGGGTCTCTTTGGGTTCATCTTGTTTAGGATCTCTATGCTTCCTGTACCTGGGTGTCTGTTTCCTTCCCTAGGTACGGATGTTTTCCACCATTATTTCTTCAAATAAGTTTTCTGTCCCTTTCTCTCTTCTCCTTCTGGGACCCCTACAATATAAATATTAGTATGGTTGAAGTTTCACAGAGGTCCCTTAAACTCTCATTTTTAAAAATTCTTCCTTCTTGTTGCTATTCTTATGGGGTGATTTCTACTATTTTATCTACCAGATTACTTATCCCTTCTGTATCATCTCATCTGCTTCTGATTCCCTCTAGTGTATTTTTTATTTCAGTTACTGTATTGAGTTCTGACTCTTTCTTACATTTTCTAAGTCTTTGTTAAAGTTCTCACTGAGTTCCTCCAATCGTTCCCTGAGTTTGGTGAGCATGCTTATGACTGTTTCTTTGAACTCTTTTATCAGGTAAACTACTTATCTGTTTCATTAGGGTTTATTTTTTCCCGGGGTTTTTATTTTGTTATTTTGTTTGGACCATATTCCTCTATCTCGTTACTTTGATCTTCTTTTGTGTTTCTATAAATTAGGTGAAACAGCTACCTTCCCTGATCTTGAAGAATAGGCCTTGTGTGGGAACATTCCCTGTGTAGACTACTTGTGCCTAGAGACTTTGCCAGGCCAGATGGGGCTGCAGTGGGCACCAGTTGGGGTTAATCCCTGGGGACCACTATGCCTGAGGCTGCCTTGGTGGGACCACAGAACCTGGAGGAGGGCCCAGTCCAGAGGCAGCCCCCTGGGAAGTACTGCACCCAAGGCTGCCTTAGGAGGATAGCTGGAGCTGGAGAGGACCTGGTCCAGGGGCAGTCCCTGAAGAGTGCTGGGCCATAGGCTGCCTTGATGGGGCGGCTGGAGCTGGAGCAGATATGGGGCAGGAGGAGTCTGGGGAGGGAACTCCAAACAATAGTGATCACCAGTGCCTCCTACCCAGGCAAGGGCTCCAACAGTTCCCTGTCATTTTGGCAGAAACTCTAGGGTTAGGAAACAGATTTCCTTTACATATACTGTAGGTGCCTTTAAAGTTTTTTCACTGTGTCCCAGGGTGAGTGTGTCTGCATTTGGATCCCTCAGCAATCCATCTCCCTACTGTAGATCACTGCGAAAGAGGAGGGGTTCCCATGGATACCATGTCTCTGACTTTCCTACCAGTTTCTATGTGGTTCTTCTATTGGCAGCAACAGTTCATTCAGCCCCCAGATCTTCTTCAAGAGGATATGCATTGTGTTTAGGTATAGATCACTGTGCTCAGGGGAGGAGGTGAGCATAGGGTCTTCCTGTGCCGCAACCTATCCAAGTCCACTCTATGTTTGTTTTCAAATATAATGCTCACTGATAAAGCTTACTCTGAAAACACAGGCATACCTCAGAGATGTTGCAGGTTTGGTTCCAGACCATCACAATAAAGCGAATTATCACAATAAAGCGAGTCACACAATTTTTTTGGTTTCCCACTACATATAAAAGTCAGGTCTACACTATTCTGTAGTCTATTAAGTGTACAATAGCATTATGTCTTAAAAAAACAATGTACATACCTTAATTTAAAAATACTTTATTACTAAACAAATGCTTGCATCATCTCGCTGAAGCAAGTCATAATCTTTTTGCTGGTGAGGGGTCTTGCCTCCATGTTGCTGGCTGCTGACTGGTCAGGGTGGTGGCTGCTGATGACTGGGGTGGCTGTGGCAATTTCTTAACGTAAGACAACAATGAAGTTTGCTGAATCGATAATGGCTCTTCCTTTCATGAACGATCTCTCCGTAGCATGCAATGCTGTGTGACAGCATTTTACCCACAGTAGAATTTATTTCAAAATGGGAGTCAATCTTCTCACACCCTGCAATGGATTTATCAACTAAGTTTATGAAATGTCCTAAATCCTCTGTAGTCATTTCCACCATCTTCACAGCATCTTCGCCAGGAGCAGATTCCATCTCAAGAAACCACTCTCTTTGCTCATCCATAAGAAGCAACTCTTCATCCATTAAAGTTTTATCATGAGATTGCAGCAATTCAGTCACATCTTCAGGCTCTTCTAACTCTAGTTCTCTTGCTATTTCCACCACATCAGCAGTGACTTCCTACCCTGAAGACTTGAACCCCTCAAAGTAATCCATGAGGGTTGGAATTCACTTCTTCCCAACTCCTGTTAATGCTGATATTTTGACCTCTTCCCATGAATCATGAATGTTCTTAATGATACCTAGAATGGTGAACATTTTCCATGAGGTTTTCAATTGACTCTTCCCAGATCCATCAGTGGAATCACTGTCTATGGCAGCTATAGCCTTACAAAGTGTACTTCTTAAATAATGAGACTTGAAAGTTGAAATGACTCCTTGATCCATAGGCTGCAGAATGGATGTTGTGTTAGCAGGCTTGAAAACAACATTAATCTTGTTTTACATCTCCATCAGAGCTCTTGGGTGACCAAGAGCAGTAACATTTTAGAATTACTGTCAATGAGCAGAAATATTTTGAAAGGAATCTTTTTTTTTTCTGACCAGTCAGTCTTAACAGTGAGCTTAAAACACTCAGTAAACCATGCTGTAAACAGATGTGAGGCCATCCAGGCTTTGTTGTTCCATTTATAGAGCACAGGCAGAGCAGATTTAGCATAATTCTTAAGGGCCCTGGGATTTTCCAAATGGTAAATGAGCAGTGGCTTCAACTTGAAGTCACCAACTACATTAGCTCCTAATAAGAGACTTAGCCTGTTCTTTGAAGCTTCAAAGCTAGGCATCGACTTCTCTCCAGCTATGAAAGCCCTAGATGGCATCTTCTTCCAACAGAAGGCTGTTTTGTCTACACTGAAAACCTGTTGTTTAGTGTAGCCACCTTCATGAAATATCTTAGCTAGATCCTCTGGATGACGTGCTGCAGCTTCTACATCACCACATGCTGCTTCACCTTGCACTTTTATGTTATGGAGATGGCTTCTTTCCTTAAACCTCATGGAACCAACCTCCATTAGCTTCAAACTTTTCTTCTGCAGCTTCCCCACCTCTCTCAGCCTTCATACAACTGAAGAGAGCTAAGCCTTACTCTGGATTAGGCTTTGGCTTAAGAGAATGTTGTGGTTGGTTTGATCTTCTATCCAGACCACAACAACTTTCTCCATTATCAGAAATAAGGCTCTTTCACTTTCTTATCATTTGTGTGTTCACTGGAATAGCACTTTTAACTTCCTTCAAGAACTTTTCCTTTGAATTCACAACTTGGCTAACTGTTCGGCAAAGAGGCCTAGTTTTGGCCTATCTTGGCTTTTGACATGCCTTCTTCACTAAGCTTAATCATTTCTAGCTTTTGATTTAAAGTGAGAGACAAGCAAGTCTTCCTTTCACTTGAATACTTAGAGGCCACTGTAGTGTTAATTGGCCTGATTTCAATACTGTGTGTCTTAGGGGACAGGGAGGCCTGAAGAGAGGGAGAGAGACAGGGGAAAGGCCAGTCGGTGGATCAGTCAGAACCCACACAACACAAAATTTATCAATTAAGTTGCCTGTCTAACATGGGTGTAGTTCATGGCTCCCCAAAACAATTACAATAGTAACATCAAAGATGACTGATCACAGATCACCATAACAAACATAATAATAACAAAAAAGTTTCAAATACTGTGAGAATTACAAAATGTGACACACAGATATGGAGTGAACAACTGCTGTTGGAAAAATGGTGCTGATAGACTTGCTTAACACAGGGTTGCCACAAACCTTCAATTTGTGAAAAACACAGTATCTGTGAAGTGCAATAAAACAAGGTATGCTTATGCTGAAATAATAAATCAAATATTTTGAAGTAGTTAATATACAGTCATTTCCTCATCATAAGATGTCCTAATACGATACTAAACTAAAACACAGAGATGTGGATGCTGTAAGGTAAACTTAAATGACTTATTCAAGGTGCTGCTTCTCAAAAAGTTCAGAAAGCTACTGCAAAAGAATTAAGCATAAACTCTTTGAAGTGAAAGTGGAGTATGCAGTGAAAATCATAGCTCAGTTATAGCCATCTACTTATTTAATATCCATTTCAATTTCCAGGTGCAACATTTTGGCTCTCTAATACTTCCTATTTAGGTTTTCTTACATTTACTGTAAGAAAGTGATTTGCAAGGGGAATTCCCTCGCGATCCAGCAGTTAGGACTCGGAGCTTTCACTGCCGGGTCCCAGGCTGGATCTCTGGTCAGGGAACTAAGATCCCACAAGCCACGCAGCACGGCAAAAAAAAAAAAAAAAAAAAAAAAAAAAAGAAAAGGTGATTTATTTTTTAACACTTACATAGTACCAGGTATATATGATCATGTATTATGATCTACTCAGCCTTATATAGAGTTAATCTAGATGTAAAGAACAAAAATAGATTTTTATCATCTATTTGTTCTAGAAAATGTTTCTGATCAACTATACATGTAGATAGCTACAATAAATAAAAAATATATCCATCTATGAATGACTTCTATTTGACTGCACAGAGCTAAAATGAAACACAATAGAAAAGTAGGCAAAGTTTGTCATTTGGAACCCACAGCCTTCCCTGTCTGCTTTTAAGTTCATAACAGGTAGCAACCTACTCTCTGCTCCAGTTCTTTTCAAATTTTTTCATATTATGGCATATATGGAAAGCAATAGAACTTATAATAGCACACCAGGAAAACTGGAAGATGCTATTCATTTCTGAAGGTGACCCAGCTGCATAAGACCCCATCTATAGTTCCAAGTGATGAACACATCAATACCTCAGCATACTTTTATGTAATCCATTTAGAGCACAGTATGAGATACGCTGGTTAGTCTACTCTCTCTTTTCTCTTAACCATAAGTTATGAGAAAAAAGAATATTTTAAGAAAATCATTCCCAGGAACACATAAACTTTAAGCTATTTATTTCTAATTATGAGATGAGAGACTGAGGAGAACTTAAGTGAAAATGCAAGGTCAGGAGACCAGGGGAAGAGATAACAGGAGCTTCCCACTACCTTAAATTAAACTATAACCATTCCTTTACTATTCTTAGAAAAGCATACTTTAAATCTAGTTGGAAGATGAATGCTGATAATAAACTGCCTTTATGGGGTAACAGAAGAGAAAAACAAGAAAAGAAATTTTGTAGTTTAAGTTTTACTATTCCCCTGATTTCTTAGAGAAGTTAGCCAGGGTCTGTGGTTAGGCTGCCATCTGTCTATTCCAAGGAGATACTGAAGAGAGAAATGTTTATCAAGGAATCACCAAATTTGTTCAGCTGCAGGCCTGAGACCAGCTAAGCTTGTCTGTGCACAGGATCATTCACCTAGCTGGCATTCACATCTCTTCTCAGATGGTCTCTACTGCTTTGCTCCATGATTCGCAAATGCCACATATTTAGAGTTACTTACACTGTTCTGTTTTCAGATATTTGATATTTCAAATATTCAGATATCTGTTCCCAGCATGGGAGTTCCTAAACACCCAGTCAGGCTGCACTAGGAGCATACAGAGCCTGAACACTAAACCTTCAAATGTAGATATGAGTAAAGATAACTTTAGCCATTGGGAAGTTCAATGGAAGACTTTCACTGAGTATACACTCATGCACAAGAGAAAGAAAGAAAGAGAAAGCGAAACATATGACAAACTGTACCTGACACAGGGGAAAACTAGAGACAATAAATATAGATTATGAAGAATTAAAAAGGAAAAAGACTAAACCAATGAAACTAGTTTTACTGTATAAAATGAATTGTAATCATAGTTTATCATCTGAAATGCTGCCACTTATTTATATAGTAGTTAAGTGAAATTACCCTGGTGGGTTTGAAATGGGCTATATCTGGTGGGTTTGAAATGGGCTATATCTAGGTCTGAATCCCACTTCTACCAATCATTTATAAAAATAAAGATAACAGCATTGCGAGGCTGCTCAAGAATTAAGTTAGCTAACACATGGAGTGAAAATAATACAGAGTTTAGGAATATACATGTAAATAAATGTTAGTTTTTCTTTTTTCCCTTCCTCTTAAATACCAGAGAGAGCACAATGGCTTGCTTGTAATTCAACATTCATCAAATATTTGTTATTACTTGTATCTGATTATCCTAGATGCTTACCAATTGAGGAAAGATATTCCTTTGAGCCAACCAGTGAGGATAATTAATAACTGAAAAAAGCACTGACATTACAATGACATGATATTTTCTAAATCAATGTTCCATGATAAACATAACATTTATCAGACTCACTTTCTTCCAGCTTTAAAGAAACTGAGGGATTGTTTCCTGTTTCATCCACATTTCCTTCACCACCTCCTCGAGATCTTGAATTCCAGACTTTAATCACTTCAACATCATTGTCACTGCCACTTCCACTTGAGCTACTATCTTTTTTCCCCCTTTTCCCCTTTGTTTTCTTCTTTCTAAAAAAAAGGAACAAATTCAAAGTATTAGGAAAACACAGGAAAGATACAAGTGCCAATTATTAGAGGATGATCAGCAAGTAGGGATTTTAAACATGTCAACACAGGGCACAAAAAGTATTCAATTTACTTTGTATAATCATCAGAGCTTAAACTCATGGAGGTTTCTTCAGAATCTGAAGCTATAAATTCATCCATACTGTCTTCATCAAAATATCCCTAGAGAAAAAAAAAGATGAATGTTTTAAGAATTTATATCAATTTATACTGGAAATTATAATAATGTTTATTTCATTTAAGGATAAGTTAATTGTTATGAGATAAGGAAGAACTGAAGAACTATCATAGATTAGAAAAAATAAAGGAGACGTCACAGATATGAATAATAAACAAAATGTGAAATCTTGGATTGAATCAAGGAAAAGAAAAAGGATGTAAGTACAAAAACTGATGAAATCCAATTAACATCTATTGTTTAGTTAATAGTACTAACCCAATGTTAATTTCTTAATTTTGACCATTTTACTATGGTTATGCAAGATGTTAATCTATAACAAAGGAGGCAAGAATATACAATGGAGAAAAGACAGCCTCTTCAATAAGTAGTGCTGGGAAAACTGTACAGATACATGTAAAAGAATGAAATTACAACACTCTCTAACACCATACACAAAAGATAAACTCAAAATGGATTAAAGACTTAAGTGTAAGGCCAGATACTATAAAAATTCTTAGAGGAAAACATAGGCAGAACACTCTGACATAAATCGCAACAAGATCTTCTTTGACCCACCTCCTACAGTAATGAAAATAAAAACAAAAATAAACAAATGAGATCTAATGAAACTTAAAACCTTTTGCACAGCACAGGAAACCATACAAAAAACAGAAAGACAACCCACAAAATGGGAGAAAATATTTGCAAACGAAGAGACTGACAAGGGATTAATCCCCAAAATATACAAACAGCTCATGCAACTCAATATCAAAAAAACAAACAAACCAATCAAAAAATGCATGGAAGATCTAAATAGACATTTCTCCAAAGAACACATACAGATGGTCAAAAAGCATATGAATATATGTTCAACATCACTAATTATTAGATAAATGCAAATCAAAACTACAGTGAGGTATCGCCTCACACTAGTCAGAATGGCCATCATCAAAAAATCTACAAACAATAAAGACTGAAGAGGGTGTGGAGAAAAGGGAACCCCCTTCTACACTGTTGGTGGGAATGTAAACTGGTACAGCCACTATGGAGAACAGTATGGAGGTTCCTTAAAAAACTAAAAATAGAGCTACCACATGAGCCAGCAATCCCACTCCTGGGTATATACCCGAAGAAAACCATAATTCAAAAAGATACATGCATCCCAATGTTTACTGCAGCACTATTTACAATAGCCAGGACATGGAAGCAACCTAAACGTCCGTCGACAGACGAATGGAAAAAGAAGATGTGACACATATATACAATGGAATATTACTCAGCCATAAAAAAGAATGAAACAATGCCATTTGCAGCAACATGGACGGACCTAGATTGTCATACTGAGTAAAGTAAGTTAGAGGACATATATCACATGATATCACTTATATGTGGAATCTAAAAACAGGGTACAAATGAACTTATTTACAAAACAGAAATAGAGTTACAGATATAGAAAACAATCTTATGGTTACCATGGGGAAGGGTGGGGAGGGATAAATTGGGAGATTGGGATTGACATATACACACTACTATATATAAAATAGATAGCTAATAAGGACTTGCTGCATAGCACAGGGAACTCTACTCAGTACTCTGTAATGACCTATATGGTAAAAGAATCTAAAAAAGAGTGGATATCTGTATACATATAACTGATTCATTTTGCTGTACACCTGAAACTAATACAACATTGTAAATCAGCTATATTTCAATAAAATTTTTTAAAAAGATTAACATTTAACACTCCTTCCATAATCACAGTGCATTCAAACATACAGTAATTAACTAGAAATAAAATAAGTTGAATTACTGTACCAAAAAGAAATAAATTTTTGAATATACAGTACGTCTATACAGATCAACCTTTTTCCTAAAGTTATCCTGCTTCCAACAGATACCTTTTGATCAACTTTAGGTTAGTTGATTTACCTTATTTTCTTTGCTAATGTAGTCCAGCTGCAAACACCAAGGATGAGTCCAGATTCTACTTAACATCTGAAAATCTTGGAAAAGTTTTGCACCTGCCTTTCCTCTTCCACCTTCACTGCTATTACCTACACCTGATCAAAAGAAAAAAAGAGTTAATGTTAAGACATAAGAATTCTCTAATTCATCCAAGGTGTTTCTAAATTAGGGCCTTAACTTTATCTGTGCCTCGGACTCCTTTGCCCATGTAGATAATCTTATAGGCCCTCTTTCTCAGAAAATTTCAAAACATACAAAATAAACAGGATAACAAAAGAAACCCATTATACAGAAATTATCAAGATGTTTAAAAACAAACTTTTGATATAGTGGTATGTGTACCTTATTAATGCATTAAATAACAAACTATAGCAGTAATTTTAACAACTGCCTGAAATTCTGAAGCATTGATAAAGGTAAATTTGAGATATCGGTAATGACAATAATATATAGAAATATTTCTGATTTCTATTGGTAACAAAGTCACAATTAACACTAACACTACTTTGGTTTGTTGCCTATATTAATAATTGGAAAAATGCTGTATTTTTGATAGAGGTTAGTGAAAACGTAATTTTTTTCTTATTCAGGTTTTTCTTATTCAGGTCCTAGATTCTAACCATAGACCCTAGATTACAAACTTCGGCTTTAGATAAAGCCACTCTCTGTATACAGTATTTTTGCAACTCTCTCCAATTATTCTTACACCAAAAAAAACTACTTCTAAAACTTACGTTTTTCCTGTTGAAGAAAATAGATTTCTTTTGCCCAGAGTAATTTCAACAAAATTATATTTTTCATATGAAAATGAAGTGAAAATTAAATGAATGCACATTTCATTAATATGACAAAATCATCAAGAGGGTAAAACAGAAGAACAAAGCTGACTTTTTTTTTTACTAAATTTATTTTTGGCTGTATTGGGTCTCCGTTGCTGCGCACGGGCTTTCTCTAGTTGCGGCAAGTGGGGCCTACTCTTCATTGCAGTGCACAGGCTTCCATTGTGGCAGCTTCTCTTGCTGTGGAGAATGGGCTAGGCGCATGGGCTCCAACAGCTGTGGCACGTAGGCTCAGTAGTTGTGGCTCACGGGGTCTAGAGCGCAGGCTCAGTAGTTGTGGCACATGGGCTTAGTTGCTCCATGGTATGCTGGACCTTCCCTGACCAGGGCTCGAACCCGTGTCCCCTGCATTGGCAGGTGGATTCTTAACCACTGCACCACCAGGGAAGACCAAAGCTGACTTTTTTAAAAAACAGCATTTAAGCAATAACATTTTTCTGTCCACAGCTTTAAAAGATGTAAATTCACTGATAATTAATGTCTTGTCTCCATGAGGGACAAGAGTATATTCAGTAATGATATGAAACATGAATAAAAATGCATAAAAGCCTGGTACTGATTATTTTGCCTGATAGAGGTATTTCCACTGTGTATGATAGAAATCATTGCTGTGAAAATGAGGTATCTAATTACTTGATATACAACTGTTCATAGCATTCCCTTATAATTCTTTTATTTCTGTAAGGTCAGTAGTAATGCTCTTTCATTCTTGATTTTAGTTATTTGTATCTGCTCTATTTATTACTTTGTAAGTACAACTAAAGAGTTATCAATTATCTTGATTATTTCAAAAAACCAAGTTTTGGTTTCAATAATTTTCTCTACTGTTTTCCTTTTCTCCTTTATACTTATTTCTGATTAGTCTTCATTATCTCCTTCTTTTTGCTTTGGGTTCAGTTTGCTCTTATTTTAGTTTCTTAAGGTAGAAAGTTAGTTATAAATTTGAGATCTTCTTTCTTGATATAGGCATTTACAGCCATAAACTTCCCTGGAAGCATTGCTTTACCTGCATCCCCTATTTTAGTATCTTATGTTTTCATTCTCATTTACCTCTAAATGTTTTCTAATTTCCTTTGTGATTTCTTCTTTTGACTCACTGGTTACTTAAGAGCATGTTATTTACACATATTTGTGAATTTTCTCACTTTCCTTCAGTTATTGGTTTGTAATTTCATTCTAATGTGGTTAAAGAAAATATTTTGTGTGAATTTTATCCTTTTATATTAAATGAGGCTTGTGTTATGCTCTAAAATATGGTCTATCTTGGAGAATGTTCCATGTGCACTCGAGAGGAATGTGTATTCTGCTCCTATTGGACAGACTGTTCTACAGATGCCAGTTAGGCCTAGTTGATTCATAAGTGTTTTTCAAGTCTTCTATTTCCTTGCTGATCTTCTGCCTAGCTGTTCTATCCAATATTGAAAGCCTTATGAGTTTTTTAAATTAATGTGAAGAAATGAGAGATTTCAAAAAAAAGTAAGCTAAACAACTACCATTTATTCTCCAAGAAAGGCTGATTAAAAAGTCAATTTTTATTTTGGTGGGTGGGAACTACTCTTGTATATACCATAAACATCTTCTATTATAAAAAAATTTCATAAGACTTTCAGGCCTAACTGGCTAGTGTAGAATGTTAAAGGGGAAAAGCTGAAGTCTCCTCTACCTACAGTACTGATACGTGTTAGAGCTGTTATTCTTTGTGAGGAATGGGAACCACATAAAAAGAATATATTAATGTTAGCCAAATAAACAGCCACAGAAAAATGTTCTCTATACAAAAGAGAATTGACAATTATTATTGAATCATTCTATCCTAAAAAAAAATGTTTTGACGCCAAATGGCTTTATTTGGAAATACAAGCACAAAAAAGGGCAAGTAAATACATAATGACAAGTGAGTCTTCCTTTCACTTGAACACTTAAGAAGCTGAGGTATGCCTGTATCTTGTTCTGGTTTTGATTTACATTTCCCTGATGGCCAATCATACTGAGCATCAGTTAGAGCAGTGATACTCAAGCAGAGGGTACATCAAAATCACCTAGAGGGCTTATAAAAATGCAGCTGCCTGAGCCCTACTCCAGAACCACTGACTCAACCTCTAATGTGTGGCACTTAGACCCATTCATTTTTAGAGACAAAAGGATATTACTGTTCTCTATTTTTAAAAGTACAGTTCAGTGGCATTAAGTATAACTGAAATGTTGTGCAACCATCAGCACTCTCCATTTCTAAGACTTTTTTCCATCATCCTAAACAGAAACTCTGTACCCATTAAATGAATCTGACTATTCCAGTCACCTCTAAGTGTAATCACACAGGATTTGTCCTTTTGTGTCTGGCTTATTTCATTTAACATGATGTCTTCAGGATCCGTTCATGTCAGGATTTCTTTCTAGACTGTAATATTCCATTGTTTGCATATATCATATTTTGTTCATCTATTCATTACTTGATGAAGACTTGGATTGCTTCCATCTTTTTGGCTATTATGAAATAATGCTATATAAACATGAATGGGTAAGTATCTATTAGAGTTCTTGCTTTCAATTATTTTGAAAGTGGAATTCTACCTAGAAGTGGAATTGCTGGATCATATGGTAACTCTCTGTTTAACTCTTTGAGGAACTGCCACACTACTTTCTCCACAGGAGCTGTACCATTTTATATTCCTAGCAGCAATGCACCAGGGTTCTAATTTTTCCTTATCATTGCCAACACTTATTATCTTTCTTTATCTGATAGTCATCCTATTGGGTGTGAAGTGGTATCTCTTGGTTTCAATTTATGTTTCCTGAATAACTAATGATGATGTAGAGCATCTTTTAATGTGCTTATCAGTCATTTGTATATCTTTTTTGGAGAAATGTCTATTGAAAACTTTGCCCATTTTTGAATCGGCTTGTTTGGTTTTTCGTTGTTGTTGTTAGGTTGTAAGAGTTCTTTATATATTCTGGATATTATTCCCCTTTTAGGAAAGTGACTTACAAATATTTTCTTCCAATTTGTGGGCTGTCTTTTTATGTGCTCCATTTTTGCATTCCTTAAGACAGTGTATGGATTTTAATACTGATTTAAGCTTAAAATCAGGCTGTTTGAAAACTAAGTATTCACACTTGTAAAACCTAAAGTTGTTTACCGAAGGCAGAGGCTTACATGTAAATATAAACTTCTGACACTTGATAGTAAAAAGGAAGACTGTAGGATTGTACTTTTTAGAGAACAAAGGAAAATTAAGAGGATGTTAATTTTCTTGAAATTCATTAAATTTAGCCTCTCATGACTTTAATTCTGTAAATATTAAATATATTATAAATTATCACTACTAAAATTAACATCAAATTGTTGCTAGTATCAAAAGCAAAATTTATGTGAACTTTTAAAAGCCAAGTCAAATATAAAAAGAGTCAAATATAGAAACAAAAGAATTTCTGGAATATGTAACGGAAAAAATACCAAACATTTTAAATGCAAGTGAGATAGGTGAATGACATTTTGGGAGAAACACTTTGATGGTTTGTAGTGAGAATCAAGATAAAGTAACCTTTAATATAATCCATTTAGCCTTTTATGGAAGTTTTTTTAAGGGGGCTATTAACTCAGGTTAACTTTAAGGAAAATAAAACATCACATTTAGTAGGGGGAAAACCCAAGACATTCTCATGACTGAAAGCTTCATGGCATCAGATAATAATTTAGCAATTATACCTTTCTGAGTTTAGAAGCGTTGGCAATTAGTACTTTAGATATATACTCCTATCAAGTGAAGTCACAAAGAATGAGGTCCCTTTAATTCTTAAATACTGCATTGCTCTCAAAAAGAGTACATTTTAATATCTATACATGAGCTATTAACATTTTGCTGTTGGTTATTAGAGACAACTGATTCTTTAATAATTGAAAACATCTAGTACATTCCTCACAATAAAACAAAATTTCAAATGGAGAAAATATTAAATGACCAAATTTAGTACCCTTTATTACTCAGAGATTAATGAAAGATAGGTCTGATAATCCCTCTCTTTCTCTCTCTCATTAGAATTTCTACATTTGGTTACTTAATCATGTCTGCAATTTTTGTCATTCAAAACAGAATGGTACTGATACAATAAATCTAATAGCTTATGATTACTATACAAATGAAACTGTATGCCTTGCTGGAAATGACCTCCTTCCAAAAGTCAGTCAGAAAATTCTGTTTTTATAATACAGCAAAACAACATTTCTATAAAATACAAACATTCAAATCCTCTTTTCCCCAAAGCAGAACAACTGTTGAGGACTATCATCATTATTCTACTTTCTAAAATGCACTGCTGTCACAAAAAGTATTACTTTAACTATTGATAGGATATGAAGTATCATTCTAATATGTGTGTATACACCTCCACCCTCCATTATTTTTTGATCAACTATTGTATCCACAATGGCTGAAGGGTGCCTTCTAACCTGTAGCTCCTAAATAAATCTGGCACATCACCTGGGGAAAGGTACCAGAATAAAGTGACTAACAAGTAAAAAAAAATCAATCCAGATCAAACAGAAACTAAAGTTTTGCTCTGTGAACAGTGACAACCTTGGGCACACAGACACACACAAACACGCGAGTTTACTGATGATGAAACAATATCTATTCATTGTATTTTTAAAAAGCACATAGAAAATAGTACAAAATAAAGTTCTGCATAATGTCATCACCCAGAAAATAACCTATTATTAACATTTTTGTGTATTTTAGGCATTTGTGCATATTTTTACTGTAACATTGGGACATAATATGTGCGCTGCTTTGTATTTTGCCTTTTTTTCCCTTCAAACTTTGTCAATTTGATACCTAAGAAATGATTTCATAAATTTAATTTACAGGTTTTTTATTATTAATGTGGTTGGATATTTTTTAATAATACACCGGAATTTTATTTATCTTGGATATTAGTTTTTTTAATTAGAAATATTTTGTGCTTTTACAATATAAACATACCCATTTTATGCAAATGCAAAATTGCAAAAGAACAACTGACATGGTGAAATTATCAAGACAGCATTCTTCAGAAAAAGAATGCTTTAAGAGAGAAAACAATAAGCTAAGTGTATTTGTTACCTGTCAAGTGATCTAAGTAGTACTGATAGAGTTTGCACTGAATAGGAGTCATTCTCACAGCTAACACGTATTCATGTTTTGGAGGCAAGAACTTTGTTAATGCTGTATAATCTTTCCTCTGCAATTAATAAAAAGAGAATGAAAATTAGTTAAATATATGACAGTAACTAACTGTTCTAAGAATTATCATTGCTTGCAACTAAAAAAATGTACATAAATAAATAGGTACCAGACATATAAGAAAACATTTACTTAAACATATTTACCCTCTTTAATCACACAATGATCCCATATAATTGTAGTTAATGTATTTCATGTGACTATACAATATGACGCACTGGTAAAAAGATACTGCAACACACCAGGCAGGTTTTAAATTGAAGTGGCCATATTACCAAGTGAGCAATTTAGGTTTTCAAATGGTCTCCTCTATATAGAAAAAAAGAAAAGAAAAAAAGGTGGGGAGGGGATATAGTAGGTAGTGCTAGCAAAAAGACTTGCTTTAATCATACAGTAAAACCGTTGAATCAAAGTTTGATGCAGTCTGGGTTATCCTTTGGGTAAGATGTGCCAACATGCCGGAGGATAACACATAATGTCAGGGGGAATGTTTGCCCAACTGAGAAAACAAGCCAAGTATAGGCACCCTTGAAACCATTTAACATAGGAACAGGAAAGAAAGAACACTAATGTGCTAGATACAAATGACTACCTAAACAAGAAAAACGCTGCCTAAGTAGCAGCAGTAATACAGAAATACAGTACCTGCTAGTACCTCTGGCTAACCTGAACAAACAGGATGATTTCACCTTATGTAATGGTAGTATATTCAGTCAAAATGATAGCCTGTCTCATCTGTTGCATCTCTTTTGCTACCATTAATATCTAGTGTCTTAAGAAAAATACAGAACTAAGATAAAATGCAGACTGACCAACTGGTCAGTCTCTACATGCTTATCTACTCATTTTAACAAAGGTTTACTGAAGATCTGTGTGTAAACAACACTATTAGCCCATTAAGGTTACTGTATGTACTTGGAATTAATAAAACTGTTTCTTCAGGATTACATTAATATGGCTTCACTCATAATTCATAATTGCCTTTCCTAAAACCATTTCAAACAAATGAGGCTTGGAATACTATACTATAGAATTAGGTGAGCACAGAAATTTCTTAATCATAATAGCTGTGTTCCTTTTACATACTCCCTATCTTAAGGATGAGAAAATCTAAACATGAACATATTAACACATGAAGTTACACACCCAGCAAATGAATTAATCAATTATGTTCTAAACCTCTCAAGGCAATTTTTTTAAAGTTCAATGCTGCATAAACTTTGGAAGAGACTGCAAAGAGATTTAGCTATAAAACTATTGATACATGCTGAAAGGAGAAAGAAAACACAAAGTTTGAATTCAGAAAACATTTTGAGATTGCAATATACCAAAGTAACAATATTTTATTACTGTGGAATGTACTTGTACCTGAACACATCCAGCTAACATTTCATAGAGAATGTGAGCACGTTTTTTCATTACTCTGACATCTACCATGGTAGAATCTGCACACTGACCATTTTGGATTGGATTTATAAATCGATTCCTGAACTCCTTAATGGATCCAAGCAAATTTTCTTTGATAAAGTTAACCATGCAATGATCTAAGAAAGAAGATATTAGTTCATTAACAACAGTAATGGCTAAAAGAACTGAGAACAATTCTCTGATAAAATGCTCGTGTCTAAAAGGCATGCCATGGAAGCATTACAATTAAGCTACAAAGAAAGAACACCAAACTGAGTGTAGACTAATACTGGTTATCAGTACGATTACCTAAATCAGATGAGAAACTCAAATAAAACCCATCCCAAAATTCTAGACATCATTGTTTAAGAAAACACCAAAGAACATTTTATTTGAACTCACTAGTCTTTTTAATAGATACTGAGTATAAAACAACTGCTCTATAATTCTAACCATGATTTTATGGTCAGCAAGGGAATCTCGTGAAAAAAACATAGATACTGAATCAAAATAATAAAATCAGGTAATAAACGACTATATCAAATTTTGTATTAACTGATTTAGTTCCAGAAATCCTTAACAGAGTAATCAGTTGCCCTATACTATACAGGACCACAATGTGAAACAGGGCAACAGTCTATAAATGGGGCAACAGAAAAGCGGGAAACTGGAACAGACAAAAATAAAGATAAAATATAGATACATATTATAGATAAATATAAACAAGGACAAAGTGAGACAATAACCAGTATTACAAATAATAAAATAGAAAACAGTAACTATAAATACACCAAAAGAATATAAATAACATAAAAATAACAAAAAGCCATTAGAACAGATTACAATGGGAAATTTCAATTTGTTATTTGCTGAGTAACTCATGTTCCCTCTTTAGTGTTACCGCACACATATGAAAATAAGGCAAATTCACAAGTCACTTCCCTGGGTTCACATCATCTATCCTCAGCCTCAGCAAACTGTATCTTGACATCAATTCAACATAGCTCTCCTCCAATCTCCGCCTTCCTAAAACTTTCATGCTTAGCATTTCTTTTCAATTTCCTATCAGTACCTCCTCCAAAACTGGATATATTTTATTACAATATCTCCTGAATAGTCACAAATGCATTTGTATTTTTTAAGCAATCATTAAGACTTCTGATACCTTGCATATACTTTAAATTCTATATTTGTATTTGAACACTCATAATGGCACACCTCTTGATTGTGGTTTACCATTTATATTTATAAAACATTCCACTTGATGGGCTTCCCTGGTGGTGCAGTGGTTGAGAGTCCGCCTGCCAATGCAGGGGACACGGGTTCGTGCCCCGGTCCGGGAGGATCCCACATGCCGTGGAGCAGCTGGGCCCGTGAGCTATGGCCACTGAGCCTGCGCGTCCAGAGCCTGTGCTCCACAATGGGAGAGGCCACAGCAGTGAGAGGCCCGCGTACCGCAAAAAAAAAAAAAAACACACAAAAAAACCCCATTCCACTTGAAATGAATGGTATACTTTCACAGTAGACTAAGAATGGCCTATGTAGTTCATGGTCAGAGACTATACTAGAATAAACTAAAGATAGGCAGATGGCGATGTGGCAAAAATATATCTGAGGCAATGCCAATACTCTATAGCATAACTACAGATATTGACTCACACTCAATTAGGTTATTTTGAAGTGGGGTTCCCGTTAAAATAATCCTCCTCCTTGATCGTATAGAATTCATAGCTTTTGAAACAGCAGATGCTTCATTTTTTAGAATATGGCCTTCATCACAGACAACAAAGTCAGGGCCTAGAAAAAACAACATTTAACATATAATAAAACTAAAAATATAATCCATTTAAGTTAAGTTAATCGTTTTACAGTGCTGCTCTTGTGGAAAGATAAAACAACATCCTGATAAGTTATATTTTATCTGTATATGGTTAATGTGGCTCTCACTAGTATTAATTTTATTAAAGTACTACTATGGATGGTACTTAAGGTTCTCTGAGAGTACAAAAATAGGCAAGAATAGAAATAATCACACAGATGAAAAGATCCCAAGAGATCTGGGGTATCTGAAAAAAACAGTATCTTTTACAAATGAAAAACAGTATCTAAAGATACATTTCAGCACTAATGTATCAAGTTAAAACTATCAACTGATATGTTTATGTACAGCTGATTCACTTTGTTGTGGAGAAGCTAACACACCATTGTAAAGCAATTATACTCCAATAAAGATGTAAAAAAAATTTTTAAAAACCTATCAACTGAGACTAAGAGCAATTTATATATACATGAAATGACAAATTTCAAAAGTTACATTTTAAGAAATAATATGTAAATCACAATAGGCCAAGTAGTATTTCCCATTTGACTTATTCCTAATAACTAATACCCATTGTTGGCGAAAAATTTAACTGATAAAGGACCGCTAAACCGATTGTTACATGGGTATTGGGGTTGGGGGGAAAACACTTTCCAAGCTGTAAAAGATCTCTTAGCTGAGAGTGACTCTTTCAAAAGAAATACATATTATTATTTTATGAAAATAACCATATGTATTCTTTGCTAAAGTATCCTATAAACACAATTTGCTTGCTGCTTAACGTACACACAAATTACTTAAATATTGATTTAAACAATAGCAGTTGTCAAATTATCCCCTATATGTTAGGCATTATAGAAAATGCATCTTCTACATGATTTCAAAAGTAACTGCTTCAGCATGCCTGATCAAATAACACAATTGCTATTCAGTATTTAGATGGGGCTACATGAACAGTAAGACATTTTTAAATTACTAATTGACTTTCTAAAAACTAAAATATGTATCTTGCTTTGTAAATTACCTTTTACACAAGTGATTTAAATGATTTCTACCACCTAATATTCAGTGTTTATGAGGGTGTGGTGAAGCAGGTACTCTCATATACTCTTTGTGGAAGTCTAAATTAGTATCAAACATTTTGGAAGACAATTTTACAGTATCTCTTAAAATGTAAAATATGTGCACCCTTGACCCAAATTTCAATTTCTAGGAATTTATGCTTAAGATATACTTCCACGAGTACCCCAAGATACATAAAATATTCTCTGAAGTATTGTTTGTTTACGGTGGAAAATTGGAAACAACTTAGAAGATTGGCAAAGGGGGTTAATAAAACTATGCTATAATGGAATGTCACAGAACTAAAATTAATGATGTAGATTTCTATGTAATAACCTTGAAAGATATGCCAAATATGTTCTTTATATTATTAAACAAAAAGAAGAGTTTCAATATCTATATTATGATCCCATTTGTATTTAAACAACCACCTCAAACAGGGTGATTTTTATCTACATATACATATATGTAGTAAAGTAAAGGATTAATCTGGCCCAAAGAAAAGTTTAGCCTTTGCCTCCACCTCTAGGGAGGTAACCTAAACTCCTGGAATGTCTGACCTGATAAAAATATCTCTGTTCACCTGGATGGCTTGGGACACATTAGATAGTCTATGCTAACATGATGTGGGGTGAAGGGAGAGCAGCTTTGGTCATGTGGCATCTTCTCAACTTCTGGAGGAGCTAGAGACTAAGATCACCTGCATGGGTGGTCAACCATGTCTATGTGACCAAGCCCAAACTCTAGACACCAAGGCTCAGATGAGTGTGCCTGGTTGGCAATACTCCACGTGTATTGTCACACATCACTTCTGGGAGAAGTAAGTGCTGCCTGCATGATTCCACTAACAAACTGGGTGTGGAACTCTCCTGGGCCCTGTCCTATGTGCCTTTTCCTGTGGCAGATTCTAATCTGTATCCTTTCACCGTAATAAACCATAACCATGAGTATAAAGGCTTTTCTGAGTTCTGTGAGTCCTAGTGAATTACTGAACCTGAGAGTGGCCTTGGGAACATCCAAATATTGCAATATAAAATACATGCTTGCAAAGAAATATATAATTTAAAAATGGGCAGAGGATCTGAAGAGACATTTTTCCAAAGAAGACATACAAATGGGCAACAGGTACATAAAAAGCTCCTCAACATCACTAATCATCAGGAAAATGCAAGTTAAAACCACAATGAGATATCACCTCCCACCTATCAGAATGGCTATGATAAAACAAACAAACAAAAAAAAAAAAACGAGAAATAACAAGTGTTGGTGAGGATGTGGAGAGAAGGGCACCCTTGTGCACTGTTGGTGAGAATATAAATTGTTACAGCCACTATGGAAAACAGTAAGGAGGTTCCTCAAAAAACTAAAAATAGGGCTTCCCTGGTGGCGCAGTGGTTGAGAGTCTGCCTGCCAATGCAGGGGACATGGGTTCAAGCCCTGGTCTGGGAAGATCCCACGTGCCACGGAGCAGCTGGGCCCGTGAGCTACAAATACTGAGCTCTGCGCGTATGGAGCCTGTGCTCTGCAGCAAGAGAGGCCGCGACAGTGAGAGGGCCGCGCACCGCGATGAAGAGTGGCCCCCGCTTGCCACAACTAGAGAAAGCCCTCGCACAGAAACGAAGACCCAACACAGCCAAAAATAAATAAATGAATAAATAAATTTAAAAAAAAAAAAAAAAAATTAGGAAAAAAAAACTAAAAATAGAACTACCATATGATCCAGCAATTCCACTACTGGGGATATAACTGGAAAAACTGAAAACAATAATTTGAAAAGATACACACCCCAAGGTTCACGGTGCCACTAATTGCAAGAGCCAAGATATGGAAGCAGACCAACTGTCGACAGATGAAAGGATAAAGAAGATGTCTCTCTCTCTCTCTCTCTCTCTCTCTCTCTCTCTCTCACACAAACACACACACACACACACACACACACACACACACACACAGGGAAATGTTACTCACCTATAAAAAAGAATGAAATTCTGCCCTTTGCAGCAATATGAATGGATCTAGAGAATACTATGCTTAGTGATATAAGTCAAACAGAGAAAGACAAATACTGTATGATAACACTTACATGTGGAATCTAAAAAACAAAACAAACAAATGTATATAGCAAAACAGAAAATGACTCACAGATATGGAAAACAAACTAGTGGTTACCAGTGGGGAGAGAGAAGGGGGGAGGGGCAAGATAGGGATATGAGACTGAAAGATACAAACCACTATGTATAGAACACATAAGCAACAAGGATATATTGTATAGCACAGGGAATTATAGTCATTATCTTGTAATAATTTTTAATAGAGTATAATCTGTAAAAATAATGAATCACTATGCTGAACACCTGAAACTAACATAATGTTGTAAATGAAGTATACCTCAATTTTTTAAAAAAAACATTAAACTCTACATTACAAAGAATAAACTTTAATGTATGCAAATAAAATGAAGGAACTGACCTATGTAACTTTAGAAATGATGCTTGGAAATTATAAAGCTACAGACAAAAGCAATCATACATAAGCACTGTACTCTAGTTGGTAAATTTGTTTCTCACGAGGGTATAGGTTAATAATTCTAAAACTACTTTACATATAAGATGAGGCTGAATAAATAAGTAAATGGATAGTGGATGGTTGAAGCCAAGATTCTCACTGTTGAAAAAGACAAGTAACAGAATAACAAAAAAAGACTAAAATGAACCCTATGATACTGAATTAGAGTCAAATATATCATTATGACATCAAGTTTATGTTTATACACACACACACACACACACACACACACACACACACAGATAGATTTGTGTATATACCTGCATTCGTAGACCTATCACCTAGTTCTGTCTGCTGAGTGAACCTAGAAGCAATGACACTGCAGTAGCAACAAACACACCCAGTGCCCAGATCTTGGTTCGTAAACACCATTTTTCAGTGAAAGGAACCACGCATGGTTCCTTGTTGAAATGATGGACTCCGGGGCAAGGACAAATTAACATGATCCTAGAGCATACTACCAGAAAGTAATGAAGTGCTCAAAAAAATCAAAAGGATGAAACATCAAAGGGATATAGGAATCAATCTGAAAGAGCTCCCAGTGGACAAACTGGAACAATCTGAGCAACAAAATAAATAATACAGTGCTAGTTCTAACATATAAACCAATAATAGATGATTAATCTATCCTGATATAAATGACTGATTAAATAAATGGGTAAGAAGTGACAAATCTTTCTTAAAGAAAAATTACAAATTTAAGTGTAGCCCACTATAAGAGATGGAGCTTAATTTTTGCCCTCCCCCCACTTGGATGGGCTAGACTTAGTGACTGGCAAAGAACAGACACAGGTGAAAACAGTAACTCTACAGCAGAGAAACCTGGCAAACACTACCTTAACCAAGTGATGAAAATTAACATCACTAGTGATGTCATGTGGATCTAATTTACCCTTGATATAATGTGAGGAGAAGGATACTACACCTCTAGTACATTATTTCAAAAACCTATAACCCCAGTCTAATTACAAGAAAAACAACAGATACTAGTGAACATCCTACAGGATACTTTAACAGTACTCCACAAGACTGACAAGATAACAGAAAATAAAAGAAAGACTAAGAAACTGTCACAGACCAGAGGAGACTGTGGAGACATTACAATTAAATGCAATGTGGTACCCTGGATGAGATCCTGGAACAGAAGGTGAACAGTAATATTAAACTGGTAGAATTCAAATAGAGTTTGGAGTTTAGTTAATAATATACAAATTTCTTAGTTTTGACAAATCTGCCATGGCAATGTAAGATGAACAGTGCGGGATTTGGGTTCAAGGTAAATGGGAGTGTTCTTTACTATCATTCAACTTTTCTGTAAACAAAGAAAACACAAAACTTTCCAAAATAATTTTTTTAAATGTCACTAAATGACTTACATGGAAATAACAAACATTACTCTTCATGTTATGAGCTTTAATTTCTTTTTAATTCATTTCCTCATGATCACCATATTAAGCATCTGAAACTTGTTTAAACTGTTCCAAGGAAACCTTCTGAAAAACATGCTATTCACTAGCTCATAGCTCTCTGACAACAAAACAACCACAGGACTTCTAGACGACTATTTTAATCATGAGAAAATGATAAACTTATTATTAGGCCTTAACACTTACAATGGCAATTAGTTTGGTACATGCTAATTACATCATTATCTAAAAAAAAGAGGCAAAAGTGTACGAACTTTCAGTGATAAGATTTATAAGGTCTGAGGACCTAATGTATAAATAACATCGTAATAACATGGCAACTGAAAACAATGTATTGTAACTGAAATCTGCTAAATGAGTAGAGCATAAATGTTCTAAACAAAAAAGAAAAAGAAAACTAAGTGAGGTAATGATGTGTAACTCAAAGGGGGTTATTCTTTCACAGTGTATACATATATCAAATCATCACATTGTACACTTTAATTATGTTACAATTTTACTTCTCAATTAAACCTCAATAAAGCTGAAAAAATAAATTAAAAGTAGAATTATAAAGGGGCAAAGCCAAGGATTCTTGGATTAAATAATTCTAAATTATTTTGGCAGTGAAAAATTGGACTTTCTCAACAAACATCTAAAGCCTCAACAGGGCTTCCCTGGTGGCGCAGTGGTTGAGAGTCCGCCTGCCGATGCAGGAGACACGGGTTCGTGCCCCAGTCCGGGAAGATCCCACATGCCGGGGAGCGGCTGGGCCCGTGAGCCATGGCCACTGAGCCTGCGCGTCCGGAGCCTGTGCTCCGCAACGGGAGAGGCCACAACAGTGAGAGGCCTGCGTACCGCAAAAAAAAAAAAAAAAAAAAAATCTTAAAGCCTCAACAGTGTCTTAAAGTAATTAGATATGACAAACTGAAGTTTGATAAGGAAAAAATATAGAATACAAACAACTAAATATTAATTGGTTCTGTGGATCGTACAACTTGCTGCTTTTACAAGTCGCAAGTAAGAATCAAATATTTGGATCTTGCATCATGAAGATTACTGTTAGAAGGAATGACAACATTGCAAATATTAACCTTCCACAGTGATGACTATTTAAAAGACAGAAAAAATGCAGCCAATTCTTCTAATGACATAAAGTTGGGAAAGAAACGTAAAGAACTGTTTTCAGAGTATGGAGAGAGCTCTAGTAATCATCTAATATTCAGAAAGTCAGAAGAATCTGCGATTGTGACACAGGTACCTGGTGAATTTTTAATCATTTACAAGGTCTCCCCTGAAAACCTCAAACACTTCCAGACTCAGCAAATGAATTCTGAACATCTGGCAATATTAAGGGTGATTTCATCTTAATGAAATTATACTAAGAAACAAACAGAAGGCAAAAACCTGAATGATACACAAAAACCAGCTACTCAGTAGTTGGTCAATTAGTATTTGTTAAATATAAGCATATTTTTCATTCAACTTGTTTCTTTATCTCAGTGCCTGTTAATATCTTACCTGGATCAACCAAAGCTTTGTTAAATATTTCTTTAAGTTTCCTACTCTTCACATTCCTTCCTTGAGCAAGATTTCTGTACATCTCATAGCCTATGATCATAACACCACCATCTTCTTGCCATCTCTGCAGCATGTAGCTTCTCTCCTGAGGACGTTTCACAGTTGCTAATTCAGAGACCTTTTGTGAGGAAATAAAGATTTTTTAAGGTAGGAATGTATGAATACTAAATATCTCCACTGAAATATGCATCATTGGTAATTAAAAATCTTTTTATTTTACTATATGAATTTCATGCAGTTATTCTGATAATAGAAAACATTCTAAATATGATACCTCAAGCTTCTCATCATCTTTTAATCCCTCTTGCCACTTCTCAAATTCATTCATCCAATTCAAAGCAGTATTAAGAGGACAAACCACTAAAGCTGTGCTGAAATCCAATTTGTCGCACAAAAGAACCGTATGAAGAAAGCTTACCACCTACAAGAAAACAAATTAAGTTGCCACCTTCATTTAAATATCTGCAAAAAAAGTTAATAAATCGAGCAAACTTACAATAGCTGAGTTTTTGGATTTTGTTTTGTTTTTTGTTTTAAACAATAAAGCAACCAACCAAAGGTCAACAGGGAAAGAGATAGGTACAATAAGGGACTTCAACTAGATGATATATAAGATCCTTCCAACTCTAAAGCTCCATGATTCTATGATCGGTAATAATAATATGAATATAAAAAGTAACCACACCAAAACAGCTACTAAGTCCCTAGTCCCCAGAGAACATCCCTACGATCTTCAGAAAATACCACTGCCCATTTAGAAGAGAATTATGTTACCGAGTATTTTTCTATGTAGTGTTCTGACTCACTGAATCTATAGTAATTGTCTTATGGCTTGAAATTTTATATATATATATATATATATATATATATATATATATATATAAACTAATTCCACATCTCTGCTACAACTCCTGCAGTCTTCCTGCAACTTCCTGCATTCAGAAATGTAGTATTTTAATAGTGAAAAATATATTATGTTCTCATTACTATAGGATCACAGACTGTTAAAAAGTCGGGAATTCCCTGGCGGTCCAGTGGTTAGGACTCAGTGCTTTCACTGCCAAGGGCGCGGGTTCAATCCCTGGTTGGGGAACTAAGATCCCGCAAAACCACGCAGCACGGCCAAAAAAAAAAAAAACCACAGTGTTGTAAAGGAACTCCATTTCCGCCTCAGACTCTTTGCAGTTTTACTGGCTATGCCTGTAACCCTACACATTCACTTCATTAGGATCTCTGCTCAAAGATCACTTCCTAAAAGATGCTTTCCCTCTCTATTCTTCCTTAACATTTATTATCTGAAAGTACATATTTCTTATTTTATTTGATTAAAATCTCTCTCCCCCACCAGAATATAAGCTTCTTGAGGGAGAAATCTTGTTATTCTTGTTCATTGCTTTATCTCCAGCTCCTACAACTGTGCTGGAACATAAAAGAATACATATTCTTAAATTAATGAATGCACAAGAACAGAACACCTTCATGTTCTTACCTGTAAAGTCTTACCAAGGCCCATGCAGTGGGCGAGAATGCATCCTGAACCTGGAGATTTCTTTGTTTTTTTTACAGACTCACAGCAGCAATCCCACATAAACTGAACACCTAAAAATGACAGCTTCGTTATGCTCAATGTAAAGGCTCAAGTTAAAAAAAAAAATCTTCCGTCGAGACTTCCCTGGTGGCACAGTGGTTACGAGTCACACTCCTAATGCATGGGGCCCCAGTTCGATCCCTAGTCAGGGAACTAGATCCTGCATGCATGCCACAACCAAAGTTTGCATGCCACAACTAAAGAGCCAAAGAGCCGCAACTAAGGAGCACGCCTGCCACAACTAACAGCTGGAACAACCAAATAAATATATAAAATAAAATAAGATAAAATAAAATAAATCTTCCATCATAAACACATCAAAAACATAACCAAAACTTCTAAGAAATAGAATTTTTTAAAAAGAGAGATTAAAATCTCTTAAATGTAAATGAGATTTGTTTTACGTCCCCCCCACACTAAGGTTAAATAGAAAAAAATGTGAACACAAGCACACAAGAGGGTAACTTTCACTCTTCTATCACAGAAGACCTTCTCCATTCCCTGGGATGGTCCAAAGAGACATATGAATAATCTAAAATAGAAACTTTATCCAAAGGGAGAATAGATTCCTATCAAATATACTTTCAGGTTTACTGAGTCAATCAGGAAAAAAAAAATCCAGGAGATAATTCATCATTTCTCCCTTTATTCAACATTAAAATCTGAACAATAAAGGGGCTTGCTACCTAAGGAGTAGGAACTATAGAACTTCCCTTATGAATTCATTCATATACACAATCAAAACTGACTTACTGATTCCACTCTGACAAAGCAGAGGATAGGGATAATTTGGTATCTTTCCAAAACCAATGTAGGAATATTATTAACAAACATACTTGAAAAAGCATTTCCTGAAGAAGGCTTTTAGCTAACTGTACCTCTCCCTACCCCACAGCTGCCTTTACCCAACCACTGTAGATTAGGTGAAATTCACTTGCTATATATACCCATTTGTGAGGGGCATACTTCCCCTTTCATAATACTCATTTTCTTTGCAATTGTCCAGTTTTGTTCTTCATTTGCTTATGCACTCCATAAGGGCAGGGATCATATCTGTTTTGCTCACCAGTAGAAGTAACTCCAGTACTTAGCAGAATGTGAGGCACACAGGGGACACCAAATATTGGTAAAATTTAACTAAAAATGCTTTAATCATCTAATAGTTTCTTACCATCTACTTGATGGGGTTTCAATTTGATAACCATATTTCTATGAACCTGCACTAAAGGTTCTTTGGTTTCTTCATCTTCATCTAAAACCAACTTGGTTGTTATTGGACACTTAGTGGGTGAAGCATCTTCAATTTCTATCACCTACAAGAAAGACAATTATAGTTAAGCTCAAAGAAATCTTTCAAGCAATGGTGGAGTATGAGGCTTACTAAGGGAAATTTTGCAAAATACAGACACATCTACTTCCATACCATACATCCAATATTCTGGTTCAGTAAGACCAGGACAGATCACAGGTTTATATGTTGTCCAAAATCAAAAACCTCCACAAGACTTAGAATCACTGTGGTAATGTCGCTGATTTAGCTCATTGGTTCTCACCTTGAACATCTCAACACGTTTTAGGTAGAGATGTGACAAAAGTAGCACTCTAAATTAATCCATGGCACCACCATTAAGATTTGGCTCCCCAAAAGGGATTTTTCTATTCTTCTACGGGACATGTGAAAATGTGCAAGGGCACTTATGATTATCACAATGACTGGTTAGGACTGGTATTTAATGTAGGCAGAGGGGAAGGTAAATATAAATGTTCTACAATGTGAAAGACAGTCCCAAACAAGAACTGTCCCACCCAAGATTCCAGAAGACTCCCATTGAAAAACACTGTAAATATGTGTTGTGAAAGGGAAAAACTTTCAGAAACACCGGTTTGAGAACCTCAGGCTCGAAAGCATGACAAGAACATATAATAACCTCTAAATGCAAAAGGGAAACAATTACCTCAAGTTTCTTATTTGAAAGAAAACTTAAATACATATAAATACATATGAATACATGTATCTGTATATATTTTTTGCTTTCTTATCCCATTGTCTATCCATTACATAGTATACTCAAGAACTATATAAGCTAGGTACAAGTGTTGCCATTTTACATATGAAAAAAAATGAGAGACTGAGAAGTTAAATAACTTACACGAGGTCATACAACTATTAAGTATCACAACACTAAGATTTATACCCAAAGGGTTAGGCTCCAGAGTCCATGCTCTTAACCACTATGCATTACTACTTTAATAAATTAAATACTTGTATAAACAGGTTTATGGTTCCATGGCAATCAATAAAGATTCATGATTTTAAACTGTACACAATGTGCTGCTTAAGGATAAAATATTAGCTGGTATTCTTTCCCTTATTTAGAACCGTAACTAGAAACGAATGGATTATTTGATACTCACTACTGAAATTTTCAAACATAAGCAAAAGTAGACAGTAGCATAATGAACCCTGTTACCCATTATTCAACCTCAAAAATTATCAACTTCTGGCCAGTTCTGTTTCACTGACAGCCTCGCACCCATTCTACAACTCCTTTGATTCCATAACTGATTTTGAAGCAAACCCAAGCAAGCATGTTATTTCATCTGTAAGTGTTTTAGAATGTCTCTTTAAAATGACACTCTCGAGAGGTGCTCCCGCTCTCGGCTTGCATGTATCCCCAGGGTGTTTTGCCCTCCAGAGGGTACTTTTGGTCTCATGTCCCTTCCCTGTGCTGTGCCCATCTGAGAGGTCGGGAGAGAGGCAAGGAAACACCCAAGACTGTAGCCGAGGGGTGGGGGAGGGGGATGAGAAGGAAGAGGAGACGCTCCCCCTCACATCTGCCTGCAACGGTGGCAACCGGGCAGCGTTTTTCCCGGAGATGAAGCTCCCCAAGAAGTCAGCTTAGTATCCCAACCTTGGGGACTCTAGGATAAAAGAGACTGGATCCACAGATGGAGACTTTCTTACTCTCCTTCCGTCCCTGAAATTGCGTTACTGTGAGATTTTATAAACGTTCTGCACCAACTCACAGAACGTCTCAGGAACCTAAATGACCAATACACTTCAAACTCCCTGTCTGAGCCGTGTGAATGAAAGGCTCTTGGTGCTGCAGCCAGGAGTCAGTGCTGTGCCTCTGAGGTGGGAGAGCCAAATTCAGGACACTGGTCCACAAGAGACCTCCCAGCTACACGTAACATCAAATGGCAAAAATCTCCCAGAGATCTCCATCTCAACACCAGCATCCAGCTTCACTCAACGACCAGCAAGATACACTGCTGGACAACCTATGCCAAACAATTAGCAAGACAGGAACACAACCCCATCCATTAGAAGAAAGGCTGCCTAACATCATAATAAGTCCACAGACACCCCAAAACACACCACCAGACGTGGACCTGCCCACCAGAAACACAAGATCCAGTCTCATCCACCACAACATGGGCACTAGTCGCCTCCACCAGGAAGCCTACACAACCCACTGAACCAACCTTAGCCACTGGGGACAGAAACCAAAAACAAGGGGAACTAAGAAAATACAGCCTGCAAAAAGGAGACCCAAAACACAGTAAGATAAGCAAAAGAAGAAGACAGAAAAACACACAGCAGATGAAGAAACAAGATACAATCCCAACAGACCTAACAAATGAAGAGGAAATAGGCACGCTACCTGAAAAAGAATTCAGAATAATGATAGTTAAGATGATCCAAAATCTTGGAAAGAGAATGGACAAAATGAAAGAAACATTTCACAAGGACCTAGAAGAACTAAAGATGAAACAAAAAACAATGAACAACACAATAAATGAAATTAAAACTACTCTAGATGGGATCAATAGCAGAATAACTGAGGCAAAAGAATGGATAAGTGACCTGGAAGACAAAATAGTGGAAATAACTACTGCAGAGCGGAATAAAGAAAAAAGAATGAAAAGAACTGAGGACAGTCTCAGAGACCTCTGGGACAACATGAAACGCACCAACATTCGAATTATAGGGGTTCCAGAAGAAGAAGAGAAAAAGAAAGGGACTGAGAAAATATTTGAAGAGATTATAGTTGAACACTTCCCTAATATGGGAAAGGAAATAGTTAATCAAGTCCAGGAAGCACAGAGAGTCCCATGCAGGATAAATCCAAGGAGAAATACGCCAAGACACATATTAATCAAACTGTCAAAAATTAAATACAAAGAAAACATATTAAAAGCAACAAGGGAAAAACAACAAATAACACACAACGGAATCCCCATAAGGTTAACAGCTGATCTTTCAGCAGAAACTCTGCAAGCCAGAAGGGACTGGCAGGACATATTTAAAGTGATGAAGGAGAAAAACCTGCAACCAAGATTATTCTACCCAGCAAGGATCTCGTTCAGATTTGATGGAGAAATTAAAACATTTACAGACAAGCAAAAGCTGAGAGAGTTCAGCACCACCAAACCAGCTTTACAACAAATGCTAAAGGAACTTCTCTAGGCAAGAAACAATAGAGAAGGAAAAGACCTACAATAACGAACCCAAAACAATAAAGAAAATGGGAATAGGAACATACATATCGATAATTACCTTAAATGTAAATGGACTAAATGCTCCCACCAAAAGATAGAGATTGCCTGAATGGATACAAAAACAAGACCCATATATATGCTGTCTAAAAGAGACCCACTTCAGACCTACAGACACATACAGACTGAAAGCAAGGGGATGGAAAAACATATTCCATGCAAATGGAAACCAGAAGAAAACTGGAGTAGCAATTCTCATATCAGACAAAATAGACTTTAAAATAAAGACTATTAGAAGAGACAAAGAAGGACACTACATAATGATCAAGGGATTGATCCAAGAAGAAGATATAACAATTGTAAATATTTATGCACGCAACATAGGAGCACCTCAATACATAAGGCAAATACTAAGAGTCATAAAAGGGGAAACTGACAGTAACACATTCAGAGTAGTGGACTTTAACACCCCACTTTCACCAATGGACAGATCATCTAAAATGAAAATAAACAAGTAAACACAAGCTTTAAATGATACATTAAACAAGATGGTTTTAATAGATATTAATAGGACATTCCATTCAAAATAACCAGAATATACATTTTTCTCAAGTGCTCATGGAACACTCTCCAGGATAGATCACACCTTGGGTCACAAAACAAGCCTTGGTAAATTTAAGAAAATTGAACTTGTATCAAGTATCTTTTCCGACCACAACACTATGAGACTAGATATCACTCACAGAAAAACATCTGTAAAAAATACAAACACATGGAGGCTAAACAATACACTACTTAATAACGAAGTGATCACTGAAGAAATCAAAGAGGAAATCGAAAAATACCTAGAAACAAATGACAATGGAGACACGACGACCCAAAATCTATGGGATGCAGCAAAAGCAGTTCTAAGAGGGAAGTTTATAGCAATACATTCCTACCTTAAGAAACAGGAAACATCTCGAATAAACAACCTAACCTTGCACCTTAAGCAATTAGAGAAAGAAAAAGAAAAAAGCCCCAAAGTTAGCAGAAGGAAAGAAATCAGATCAGAAATAAATGAAAAAGAAATGAAGGAAACGATAGTAAAGATCAATGAAACTAAAAGCTGGTTCTTTGAGGAGATAAAAAAAATTGATACACCATTAGCCAGATTCATCACGAAAAAAAGGGAGAAGACTCAAATCAATAGAATTAGAAATGAAAAAGGAGAAGTAACAACTGACACTGCAGAAATACAAAAGATCATGAGAGATTACTACAAGCAACTCTATGCCAATAAAATGGACAACCTGGAAAAAAAGGACAAATTCTTAGAAATGCACAACCTGCCAAGACTGAATCAGGAAGAAATAGAAAATATGAACAGACCAATCACAAGCAAGGGCATTGAAACTGTGGTTAAAAATCTTCCAACAAACAAAAGCCCAAAACCAGATGGCTTCACAGGCGAATTCTATCAAACATTTAGAGAAGAGCTAACACCTATCCTTCTCAAACTCTTCCAAAACATAGCAGAGAGAGGAACACTCCCAAATTCATTCTACGAGGCCACCATCACCTTGATACCAAAACCAGTCAAGGATGTCACAAAGAAAGAAAACAACAGGCCAATATCACTGATGAACATAGATGCAAAAATCCTCAACAAAATACTAGCAAACAGAATCGAACAGCACATTAAAAGGATCATACACCATGATCAAAGTGGGGTTTATTCCAGGATTGCAAGGATTCTTCAATATACGCAAATCAATCAATGTGATAAACCACATTAACAAATTGAAGGAGAAAAACCATATGATCATCTCAATAGATGCAGAGAAAGCTTTCGACAAAATTCAACACCCATTTATGACAAAAACCCTGCAGAAAGTAAGCATAGACGGAACTTTCCTCAACATAATAAAGGCCATATATGACAAACCCACAGCCAACATTGTACTCAATGGTGAAAAACTGAAACCATTTCCACTAAGATCAGGAACAAGACTAGGTTGCCCACTCTCACCACTCTTATTCAACATAGTATTGGAAGTTTTAGCCACAGCAATCAGAGAAGAAATGGAAATAAAAGGAATCCAAACTGGGAAAGAAGAAGTAAAACTGTCACTGTTTGCACATGACATGACACTATACATAGAGAATCCTAAAGATGCTACCAGAAAACTACTAGAGCTAATCAATGAATTTGGTAAAGTTGCAGGATAAAAAATTAATGCACAGAAATCTCTGGCACTCCTATATACTAATGATGAAAAATCAGAAAGTGAAATCAAGAAAACACTCCCATTTACCATTGCAACAAAAAGAATAAAATACCTGGGAATAAAACTACCTAAGAAGACAAAAGACCTGTACGCAGAAAATTATAAGACACTGATGAAAGAAATTAAAGATGATACAAATAGATGGAGAGATATACCATGCTCTTGGATTGGAAAATGACTCTACTACCCAAAGCAGTCTACAGATTCCATGCAATCCCTATCAAACTACCAGTGGCATCTTTCACAGAAGTAGAACAAAAAATTTCACAATTTGTATGGAAACACAAAAGACCCCAAATAGCCACAGCAATCTTGAGAACGAAAAACGGAGCTGGAGGAATCAGGCCACCTGACTTCAGGCTATACTACAAAGCTACAGTAATCAAGACAGTATGGTACTGGCACAAAAACAGAACGATAGATCAATGGAACAGGATAGAAATCCCAGAGATAAACCCACGCACATATGGTCACCTTATCTTTGATAAAGGAGGCAGGAATGTACAGTGGAGAAGGACAGCCTCTTCAATAAATGGTGCTCAGAAAACTAGACAGGTACATGTAAAAGTATGAGATTAGATCATTCCCTAACACCATACACGAAACTAAGCTCAAAATGGATTAAATACTTAATGTAAGGCCAGACACTATCAAACTCTTAGAGGAAAACATAGGCAGGACACTCTATGACATAAATCACAGCAAGATCCTTTTTGACCCACCTCCTAGGCAAATGGAAATAAAAACAAAAATAAACAAATGGGACCTAATGAATCTTCAAAGCTTTTGCACAGCAAAGGAAACCATAAACAAGACAAAAAGACAGCCCTCAGAATGGGAGAAAATATTTGCAAATGAAGCAACTGACAAAGGATTAATTGCAAAAATTTACAAGCAGCTCATGCAGCTCAATAACAGAAAAACAAACAACCCAATCCAAAAATGGGCAGAAGACCTAAACAGACATTTCTCCAAAGAAGATATACAGACTGCCAACAAACACATGAAAGAATGCTCAACATCATTAATCATTAGAGAAATGCAAATCAAAACTACAATGAGATATCATCTCACACCCGTCAGAATGGCCATCATCAAAAAATCTAGAAACAATAAATGCTGGAGAGGGTGTGGAGAAAAGGGAACACTCCTGCACTGCTGGTGGGAATGTGAATTGGTACAGCCACTATGGAGAACAGTATGGAGGTCCCTCAAAAAACTACAAATACAACTACCATATGACCCAATAATCCCACTACTGGGTATATACCCTGAGAAAACCATAATTCAAAAAGAGTCATGTATCAAAATGTTCATTGCAGCTCTATTTATGATAGCCCGGAGAAGGAGACAACCTAAGTGCCCATCATCGGATGAATGGGTAAAGAAGATGTGGCACATATATACAATGGAATATTACTCAGCCATAAAAAGAAACGAAATTGAGCTATTTGTAATGAGGTGGATAGACCTAGAGTCTGTCATACAGAGTGAAGTAAGTCAGAAATAGAGAGACAAATACTGTATGCTAACATGTATATATGGAATTTATGAAAAAAATGTCATGAAGAACCTAGGGGTAAGATAGGAATAAAGACACAGACCTACTGGAGAACGGACTTGAGGATATGGGGAGGGGGAAGAGTGAGCTGTGACAAAGCGAGAGAGAGGCATGGACATATATACACTACCAAACGTAAGGTAGATAGCTAGTGTTAAGCAGCCGCATAGCACAGGGATATCAGCTCGGGGCTTTGTGACCGCCTGGTGGAGTGGGATAGGGAGGGTGGGAGGGAGAGAGAAGCAAGAGGGAAGAGATATGGGAACATATGTATATGTATAACTGATTCACTTTGTTATAAAGCAGAAATTAACACACCATTGTAAAGCAATTATACCCCAAGAAAGATGTTAAAAAGTATATCTGGAAACAAATGCTGGAGAGGGTGTGGAGAAAAGGTAACCCTCTTGCACTGTTGGTGGGAATGTAAATTGATACAGCCACTATGGAGAACAGTATGGAGGTTCCTTAAAAAACTACAAATAGAACTACCCTATGACCCAGCAATCCCACTACTGGGTATATACCCTGAGAAAACCATAATTCAAAAAGAGTCATGTATCAAAATGTTCATTGCAGCTCTATTTACAATAGCCTGGAGATGGAAACAACCTAAGTGTCCATCATCGGATGAATGGATAAAGAAGATGTGGCACATATATACAATGGAATATTACTCAGTCATAAAAAGAAACGAAATTGAACTATTTGTAATGAGGTAGATAGACCTAGAGTCTGTCATAGAGAGTGAAGTAAGTCAGAAAGAGAAAGACAAATACCGTATGCTAACACATATATATGGAATTTAAGAAAAAATAAATGTCATGAAGAACCTAGGGGTAAGACAGGAATAAAGACACACAGACCTACTAGAGAATGGACTTGAGGATATGGGGAGGGGGAAGGGTAAGCTGTGAGAAAACGAGAGAGAAGCATGGACATATATACACTACCAAACGTAAGGTAGATAGCTAGTGGGAAGCAGCTGCATAGCACAGGGAGATCAGCTGGGTGCTTTGTGACTGCCTGGAGTGGTGGGATAGGGAGGGTGGGAGGGAGGGAGATGCAAGAGGGAAGAGATATGGCAACATATGTATATGTATAACTGATTCACTTTGTTATAAAGCAGAAACTAACACACCATTGTAAAGCAATTATACTCCAATAAAGATGTAAAAAAATAAAATAAAATAAAAAAGTCAATAAATGAAGCTAAATAGTAGTCTTCTTAAAACAAAGGACACTCTCTTTTTAAAATCATAACTACAGTACCATTATTGCATGTAAAAAATGTTAAATAAGTCACAAATTTGTAATAAATCACCTGGATAGATACTTCACTTATATAAAACTGAAATTATATACAAATCAAGATGAATACTAGGATAAAGTGTGGTGGAGTATAAATAGCACAGGCCATCTAGATCCCAGCTCCATTTCAACAAGTTACTTAAACCCTCTTAGCTTCAGTTTCTCCATGTGCAAAGTAGGAAAGATTATAAACAACCCACATGGGGTTGTTGCAGAAATTAGATAAGGCAAAGAATAAAAAATATTAGGCATAGACTAAGTATTCACTAAATTTTTATTGTTTTCTAGCTTGGATGTGTTCCAGCTTCATATTGCTGGGGCAAAGCCTTTAGCCAAAATGTAAAATTCTCTGAATGTCTTGTCCTATTTGCAAGGTGTGGTAGGCAGAATCCTAAAATGGCCTCCAAGATTCCCACCCTCTGGTATAATCCCATCCCCTTTAGTGTGACTGAGATCTGTAACTATGATGAGATATCATCCCCATAATTGGGCCACTAATCAGCTGGGTTTGGTTTAATCAAAAGGGACATTCTCCTAGGTGAGCCAGACCTGATCAAGGTAAGCTTTTTAAAAGACTGAAGGGTAAGAGATGGTCTCTTCTGGTCTCCAAGACAAGCACACTGCCATACTGTGAGAAGTCTCTAGTAGCTAAGGACCTCACTGCTACAATCACAAGGAACTGGATTCTGCCAATATGTGAGCTAGAAAACAACAAAGTCTTAGATGAAAATTGCAGCTTTGGCTAACATCTTAATTTCAACTTGGTGAGACACTGAGCAGATGACCCAGTAGACCACGCTCAGCTAAGCCACTCTCAAATTCCTGACTTATAGAACTGTGAGATAATAACTTTGTCTTGTTTTAAGCTAAGCTTGTGGTATTTTTTAATGCACAGTAGTAAACTAATATACAAGGCTTTAAGAATTTTGAACCATATATTCATAAGTGATATTTTAGCTATTAAGCACTATCTTCAGGATTGGAGATTAGTGAATCTTCATCCTGAATGGAGGAGAAGACAACTTATAAAAAAACTGTCTACTTATTAGTGACTAAGTGCATGTGTTTATGCACTCAAGGTACAATTTAAGTAAAGTTTATATAACTAATAATAGTAATGAAATGGGAGAATTTAGGAGAAATGATAAATTAAGCTATAGCAAGGAATAATAAATAAGGACATGAAATGTATCCCATGTCTGAATTGAAAAAGGAAAAGAAAAAATGAAAGCAAAACCATTTAAGCAACATACTGAAAAGGCTGAGCCCCATTTCTGCTGATGGAGATTCAGGATCACAATGAATGATGGAGCACTAGGGACCAAATTTACCCTCCTGCTGTAATCAATTAGGAAAGTAGACAAAATATACAAAACTAACATTTTTGGACTTTGAATAACAGGCACCAGCAGGACACTGATACCTGAGAGAAGCAAAACCAATAAGGAGGGCCCTATTCCCCCTTGACTGCTGCCTGAAGGCACATTCCAGAATCGAGGGTATCCAAAGCAGAACACCGGAGTTGTGCTGAGCTGGGGAGACAGAAGTCAAGCTGAGATGGCTAGAAAAACTACAGAGAGAAACTACAGAGAGAAAAGGACTATACAAAAAGACCTCCAGAAATCAAAATGGGAGTCACTGTCTTAACTGAATATTAAAATGCACATGAGGAGTAAAACTCCACAAAGTCAGACAAAGTGTGACCAAGAAGTTGTGAGCTAAATAGTTCCCAATTATCATATAGGTCTGGAAGGCATTCAATTTCAAACAAGGTAGAGTATACTCTTCATGCATAACACAGGGCATTCAGTAGAGACCAGAGAAAGGCCATCTTTAAAATGGTAGGAAAGTTTTATGGTATTTTTACTTACCCTTATCCCACTACCTCCTAGTGAGGTGATGGTCTTATTCTTGAAGCAGCAGCAGCAGCCTGGTTGACAGTTTCCTCCCTCAAAATAGAGGGAGCACAGCAGAAATTATTTGCAAATTATGGTATATATCTATTATAACCTGCCTGGGGATAACCAAATGAATGACATAAAACTCTTATCATTGTTTCACCTAAGTTGAAATTCTGATGGGAAAAAGCAGAAAAATATGCTTAAAAAAAAAAGCTACAAGGCAACTATAAACCCACAGTTGTCAGGGCCAAGACATTATAGGTGGAGACATATAACTGACCACCTAAGGCCCAGAGACGAAGCTAGGATGAGATTCTTGGAATTTAGGACATTCAAAACCAGCAAAATAGACAGAAGAATTATAAAACCAAGTGTATGCCCAGGTAAGAAACATGCTCAGAAAATACCTGAAAAGCCCTTAAGTTTTAACCTCAGAGTGATCCTTTAGCTTCATTGCAAGTCTTGTTAAGTACTGAAGGAGTGCCCCAGTACAGAGCCAATCTACAAAGACTGGAAAAGATCAGGCATTCAAGGAAATCTCTTTCAAAACATTAACAGAACATTAGTGAAAGGAAAAGAGCATTCAGTAATGATGCAAAACAATGAACAAACTTTGCAAAAATAAATGGGGAGAGTCTCATATCAATCAGACTATGACAACTAAAGAAAAAAAATACAGCAAATCCTTGGGAAGGGAGAGAACTTAATTTCCAGAGTTACTGCATTATAATAGCCAAATGCCCAATATGCAATTAAAAAAACCCCACAAACCAAACAATGAAACAGGAAAACATGGCTCATTCAAAAAAACAAAATAAGACAACAGAAACCATTCCTGATAAGTCCCCAACAATGGACTTATTAGACAAAGACATTAAAGTAACTGTCTTAAAATATGTTCAAAAACCCAAAGGAAACTGGACAATCTAAAGGAAATCAGGAAAACAATGTAGGCACAAAATGGGACTATCAACAAAGCAGCAGAAATTATAAAAAGGAGTCAAAAGAACTGAAAAAGGCAATAAGTAAAATTCAAAAAGGATTCAGATATGAGCAGGCAGAAAATTATCAAACATGAAGATGTCAACTGAAATTATCAAGTCTAAGGAGCAGAAAGAAAAAAGAATTGAAAAAACTGAGAGACCAAGGGACTTGTAGGACATCATCAAGCAGATCAATATATACATTATGAGAGTCTAAGAAGGAGAAGAAAAATAGGGGCAGAAAGGTTATTTGAGGAAATAATGGCCAAAACTCCCCAAATTTGAGTAAAGACCAGGATCTAGAAATCCAAGAAGCACAACAAACTTGAAGTGAGATAAACTAAGAGACCCAGACTAAGCACTTTATAATCAGAACTTCAAAGTACAAAGAAAGAGAGAATCTTGAAAGTAGCAAAAGAGAAGTGACTTGTCACATACAGGGATCATAAATAACATGATCAGCTTATTTCTCATCAGAAACTTGAAGGCCAAAAGGCAGTGCAATAATATATTTTAAAGTATTGAAAGAAAACAACTGTCAGCTGAGAATTTTATATCAAACAAAAGTATCCTTCAAAATAGAGGGAGAAATCAAGACATTCCTTAACTGAGAGAATTCGTTAAAAATAGACCTACCCTACAAGAAATACTAAAGGGAAGCCTTCAGGTTGAAATGAAAAAAATGCTTTATACTCAAAGATGTATAAAAGAACTAGAGATGTATGGAAAAGATACACAGTCAAATATAAAACCCAGTATTATTGTAATTTTGGTTTGTAACTCCAGGTTTACTTTCTATAGGATTTAAAAGACAAAACCATAAAAAGTAATTATAAATATATGTTATTGTGGCATAAAATGTATAAAAACAAAATCTGTGACATGAATTATATACGGGGGGAATGGGGCTCTAAAACACTACGATTTATGTGCATGACTGAGGTCAAGTTCATTCAATTTAAACTACATCATTATGATGTTAGGATCTTATATGTAATCCCATGTTAACCACAAAGAAAATATCTACATATGATTACACAAAAGAAAATGAGATGGGAATCAAAATGTGTCACTGCAAAAAATGAAATAAACAAACCAAAAAAAAGGGAAGCAATGGAGGAAATGATGAGCAAAAAAGCAGTAAGACATATAAAATATAGCATAATGGAAGAAGTAAATCCTTACTCATCAGTACTTACTGAAAATGTAACGGATTAAACTGCCAATCAAAAGGCACAGAATGCTAAAATTCATTAAAAAATGATCCAAATATTGGTTGTCTACAAAAGACTCACTTTAGATCAAAAGACACAAATAGGTTGAAAATGAAAGAATGGTAAAAGATATTCCATGTAAACAGCAACTAAGAAGGCTGGGATGGCTATATAAACATCAGACAAATAGACTTTAAGTCAAAAACAATTACAAAAGGCAATATATATATATATAAACAGATGAGTAAATTAATCAAAAAGATATAACAATCATAAACATAAATGCACCCAAAACAGAGTCCCACATTATATGAAGCAAACACTGACAGAATTGAAAGGAGAAATAGGCTGTTCTACAATAATAGTTTGGAGACATCACACCCTACTTTCAATAATGCATAGAACAAGCCAACTAAAGATCAACAGGGAAACACAGAACTTGAACAACCCTGTAAACCAATTAGCCCTAACACACAGAACACTCTGCTCAACAACAGCAGAGTACGAATTTTCTCAAGTGCACATGGAACTTCTCAAGGACAGACCACATGTTAGGGCACAAAACAAGCCTTAATAAATTTTAGAAGATTAAAATCATAAAAATCAACTATACTTCAATAAAAAATAAATAAAATGAAAGGTTTTACTGACCACTTAAAAATAAGTAAATAAATAAAATCATAAAAAACTATCTTCTCCAATCACAGTGGAATGAAACTAGAAATCAATAACAAAAGGACAATGGGAAAAATGCAAATATGCATAAATTAAACAAGATACTCTTAAATAACCAATAGGTCAAATAAGAAACCACAAGGGACATTAGAAAATACCTTCAGACAAATTAAAATGAAAACACAAAATACTAAAACCTGTGGGATTCAGCAAAAGAAGTGCTAAGTGGGGAATGTATAGTGGTAAACACACACATTAAAAAGGAAATAAGATCACAAATTGAGAACTTAACTTTACACCTTAAAGAAGTAGAAAAAGAGGAGCAAACTAAACCCAAGCTAGCAGGTGGAAGGAAATAATATGGCTTAGAGCAGACAGAAATAAAACAGACACTAGAAAAAGAGAAAATCAACAAAATCAAAAGTTGGTTCTTTGAAAAGAATAAAATTCACAAATCTTTAGTTAGAATGAGTAAGACAAAAAGACAGAGGATTCAAATTATTAAAATCTGAAATAAAGGTGATGACATTACTAGCAATTTTACAGAAATAAAAATAATTATGAAAGAATACTATGAACAACTATACAACAAAATGGATAACATAGATGAAATGGAAAAATTCTTAGAAACACAAACCACCAGATCAGACCCATGAAAAAAACAAAATCTGAACAGACTGCTAAACTAGTTAAGAACACTGAATCAGTAATCAAACTTCCAACAAAGAACAAAGCCTAGGGCCAGATGGGCTTCCCTGGTGAATTTTACCAAACATTTAAAAAATAATGACAATTTTTCTCAAACTCTTCTAGAAAACTGAAGATGAGGGAATATTTTCTAATTCATTCAATGAGACCAGCATTACCCTGATTCAAAATTCAGACAAATAAACTATATGAAAGCTACAGATTCTCTATTAATATAGATTCAAAACTCCTCAACAAAGTACTAGCAAACCAAATTCAATAGCATATTAACAGGATTATACAAAATGGCAAAGAAAGAAACTGTCATGACAAAGGATTTGGCAATGATGTCTTAAATAAAACAACAATAGCACAGGCAATGAAAAAAAAAATTGATAAACTGGACTTCATCAAAATTTCAAACTTTTATGCAAAGGATACTTATCAATAGAATTAAAGATAATCCACAAAATGGGGGAATATATTTGCAAATTACATATATGATAAGAGACTGATATCCAGAATATATAAAGAACCCCTACAATACAACAATAACAAAAAAAGCACAATTTTAAAATGTGCTAAGGATTTCAATAGACATTTCTCCAAAAATATACAAATGGTCAATATGCACATGAAAAGATGATCAACATCATTAGTCATTAAGGAAATGCAAATCAAAACCACAATGAGGGCTTCCCTGGTGGCGCAGTGGTTGAGAGTTTGCCTGCCGATGCAGGGGACACGGGTTCGTGCCCCGGTCCGGGAGGATCCCACATGCCACAGAGTGGCTGGGCCCGTGAGCCATGGCCGCTGAGCCTGTGCGTCCGGAGCCTGTGCTCTGTGGCAGGAGAGGCCACAGCAGTGATAGGCCCGCATACCGCAAAAAAAAAAAAAAAAAAAAAACATAATGAAATACCACTTCACAATCATTAGGTTGGCTATTACAAAAGACGGGAGGGGCAGAGAAGAAAGAAGAGAAAAGAAAGAAAAGAAATATTGTAAAGATGTAGAGAAATTGGAACCTGTATGCATTGCTGGTGGAAATATAAAATGGTGCAGCTGTTGTGGAAAACACTGTGGTGATTCCTCAAAAAATACATCAAGAATTACCATATCTTCCCCCATTCCACTTCTGTATATATACCCAGAAGACTGGAAAGCAGGAACTTGAAGAGATACTTGTACATCCATGTTCAAAGCACCATTATTCACAATAGCCAAAAAGTGGAAGAAACCTAAGTATCCATCAACAGATAAATGAATAAACAAAATGTTGTATATGCATAGAATATACTGTTCATCCTTAAAAAGAAATTAAATTCTGATAGTTGATATAACATGAATGAATCTTGAAAACATTCTGCCATGTGAAATAAGACAGACAGAAAAGGACAAATACTGAATGATTCCACTCATATGAGGTACCTAGAATAGCCAAATTCATAGAGACAGAAAGTAGAAGAGGGGTTACAAGAGACTAGGGAGAAGGGGGAATGGGAATTTATTGTTAAATGGGTACACAGTTTCTGCTTAGGATGATAAAAAAGTCATGAAAAAGGATGGTGATGATGGTTACACAACATGTATTTCACTGAACTGTGTACTTAAAAATAGTTAAAATAGTAAGAAATTTTTTTAAAAAACCCAAAGAAGCACAAACAAAAATAGTCATGCCAATATGTAACAGGATACTCCAATTTAGTGAAAACGTTGGAACAACCTAACTGTACCTCAAAAGAAGATTTGGGGAGGGGAGGATTGACAGTGGTACATCCATTCAACAGATAAGCTGTTTCACAGTTAAGAGCAGACACAACCTAGGGAGGACAGAACACTCTCGAAACATTAAGTAAAAGGAAAAAAGGCAAGCTGAAGAAAAACACAAAAATACGTAGATGTGTGCATTCCATGGTATGTCAAAAGCAAATGTACACTTAAGATTGGTACATTTCACTCAAAATAAATTTTACATAAAAAGAAAAATTTTTAATAAATATGAATTCTAGCTAATGACATGCAAGCTAAAGCATTAAGGTTAAGTGAAATGATGTCTGCAATTGACATTGAAATGCATAAAAAATATAATGATCGATAGAGAGATTAGTAAATAAATAGGAATGTAACAAACCAAGTATAGTAAAATGTTAACAGAAAATCTAGGACCTGAGTTTATGGGAAATCACTGGGAAATTCTGTAAACCTTGCAGTACGGTGGAACTTTTCATAGTAAAATGCTTGAAAAGAAAGATGGTGTGACTATACTATCATCACACAGAGTAGATTTCAGATGGTGAAAAATCACCAGAGGTAAAAGGGGACATTACTCATTGATAATGGGTCAATTCACAAGAAAGGAATAACAATCATACATGTACATGTACCTAATAACAAACTATAAGCAAAAAACTGAGAGAAGTGCAATGAGAAAATGACAAATTAACAATTATAGTTGGAGACCTCAACACTGCTCTCTCAATATGAGACAAAATATCATTAAGGATAAACAGGACCTGGGACTTCCCTGGTGGTCCAGTGGATAAGATTCCACGCTCCCAATGCAGGGGGCCCGGGTTCGACCCCTGGTCGGGGAAGTAGATCCCACATGCATGCTACAACTAAGAGTTCGCCTGCTGCAACTAAGACTCTGCATACCATAACTAAGAAGTCCACGTGCTGCAAATTGAGAGTCCGCATGCTGCAACTAGGAAAAAATAAAAAAGATCCCACATGCCACAACTGAGACCTGGTGCAGCCTAAATAAACACTTTTTTAAGTGTTAACTTAAAAAAAAAAAAAGGATACACAGGACCTGAATGTAATAAACCATCATAACCTAATTGAAATTTATAGAATATTTCACCCCACAATGGCAGAATATATACATGGAACGTTCAGAAAGATACATCATTTTCTGGGTCATAAGAAAAATAGGAAAGAGCTGAACAGAGTAAAAGGAAAACACAAAACATCAAAATTCATACACTGCAGCATTTAAAACAGTATGCAGAGTGGGGAACTTTATACCTTTAAATGTATATATTAAAAAAGGAGCAAGATCCAAAATTCACCTTAAGTAGCTGGTAAAAAAGCAAATTAAACCCAAAGAAAGAGTGATAACATAAAAATAGAATGGAAACCAATGAATTAGAAAAAGGTGAAAACAATAAAGGAAATTAAATCCAAAGCTGGTGTTTTTGAAAAGATAGTAAAATTGCTAAACCTCTAGAGAGACTAATCAAGAAAAAAAAAGACAAATTATCAATAACACAAATGAAAGATGAGATATCATGACAGTGCCTACAAAAAACAAAAAACTTAATAAGGGAATACTGTGAACAAATTTACATCAATAAATTAGACTACATAAATGAAATGGACAAATTCCTTAAAGACAAAATTGACCAAAACAGGCCTAAGGAGAAACAGATAAGTCTAAATAGCCCAACATTTATTAAAGTAACTGAATCTGTTTAAAATTTTCTAAAAACTCAGAAAACATCAGACCAATAGCTTCACTGGAGAATTCTATCAAACATTTAAGAATGAAATAATATCTATCTTACAAACATCCTTTTAAGAAGACAGAGGAGGGCTTCCCTAGTGGCACAGTGGTTGAGAGTCCGCCTGCCGATGCAGGGGACACGGGTTCGTGCCCCAGTCCAGGAAGATCCCACATGCCATGGAGCAGCTAGGCCCGTGAGCCATGGCCACTGAGCCTGCACATCCGGAGCCTGTGCTTCGCAATGGGAGAAGCCACAACAGTGAGAGGCCCGTGTACCGCAAAAAAAAAAAAAAAAAAGAAGAGGAGATAGAGCACTTCCCTACTCATTTTACATGAGAACAGTATTACTGTGATAGCAAAAACAGAAAGATATTACAAGAAAAGGAATTTACAAACCAATATGTCTCCTTAACAGTGAGGTAAAACTCCTGTTAAAACAATATAGCAAAAGAAATACAACAATATATAAAAAGAGTAATATACCATAACCAAGCAAGGCTTATTCTAGCAATGCAAGACTAATTTTCTAGATCACCAGATACATTTAAAAGCATTTGACAGCTTCCTTGGTGGCACAGTGGGTATGAATCCGCCTGTCAATGCAGGGGACACAGGCTAAGCCCTGGTCTGGGACGATCCCACATGCTGCAGAGCAACTAAGCCCATGGGCCACAATTACTGAGCCTGCGCTCTAGGGCCCGCGAGCCACAACTACTGAGCCCACGTGCCCTAGACCTCGTGCTCCAGAACAAGAGAAGCCACCGCAATGAGAAGCCCGCACACCACAACAAAGAGTAGCCCCCGCTCACTGCAACTAGAGAAAGCCTGTACGCAGCAACGAAGACCCAACGCAGCCAAAAAGAAAGAAATAAATTTATAAAAAAAAAGCACTTGAAAAAATTAAATATCCTTTTATAATTTAAAAACAGAAATGAACAATAAATTTGAAAGAAATTAATAAAATGGTTTCTGTGTATAGACAACATGACTGAATATGTAGAAAATCTTCAGGAATCTACAAAAAAAGCTACTAGAACTCGTAAGAGAATTTGGCAAGGTCATAGAACACAAGGTCTTTAAATCACTTAAAATTTCATTTACAATGACATCAAAAAGTATAAATTACTTAGGGATAAATTTAGCAAAATATGTGCTAGGTTTGTACAATGAAAAGCATAAAACATTGCTAAGAGAAATAAAAGGAGCACTAAATAAATGGAGAAATATACTATATTTATGTAACAGTAAACAAAATACCGTTAAGATGTCACTAATCTAAATATCCAACACAATCCCAATAAAAGTTCCAGGAAGATTCTTGTTAAAAATTGACAAGAGGATACTAAACCATATGCAAATAATTGAGTAGAGCCAAAACAACTATAAAAAGGTAGAACAGGGCTTCCCTCGTGGAGCAGTGGTTAAGAATCCGCCTGCCAAGGCAGGGGACACAGGTTTGAGCCCTGGTCCGGGAAGATCCCACACGCTGCGAAGCAACTAAGCCCATGCTCCACAACTACTGAGCCTGTGCTCTAGAGCCCGTGAGCCACGACTACGGAGCCCATGTGCCACAACTACTGAAGCCCGCACGCCTAGAGCCCCTGCTCCGCAATGAGAGAAGCCACCACAACGAGAAGCCTGTGTACTGCAACGAAGAGTAACCCCCGCTCACTGCAACTAGAGAAAGCCCGTGCACAGCAATGAAGACCCAACGCAGCCATAAATAAATAAATAAATAAATAAAATTTTAAAAAAATAAATAAAAAAGTAGAACAAAGTTGTAGAAGTTACAGTATCTGATTTCAAGACTTACTATAAGGTTACAGTAATCAAGACAGTGTGGTATTAGCTTAAGGATAAACATAAACGTAAGTATCCAAATGCAACACAATATGTAGTGAGACTTTCTTAGGATCCTGATTCACACCAACTATTTTCAAAACCACTATCATGTTTGTGAGGAAAATGAAATTATTTTGAATTTTAACTGGATATTTGATGATATTATGGAATTACTGTTAAAGTTTCAGTGTAATAATGGCACTATGGTAATGTTTAAAAAGTCCTTATCTTTCAACAATATATTCTGAACTATATATAAACAAAATGATATGATTTCTGAGACTTCTCCAAAATAATCTGAAGGCAAAAGAACAGATTAAACAAAACTGGCCACGTGTTAGTAATTATTGGAGCTGGGTAATGGATACATGGAGATTTATAACACTATTCCTTCTGCCTGTACCTGTGCTTAAAATTTTTTTTTTTTTTTTTTTTTTTTTTTTTTTTTATGCGTTACGCGGGCCTCTCACTGCTGTGGCCCCTCCCGTTGCGGAGGACAGGCTCCGGACGCGCAGGCCCAGCGGCCATGGCTCACGGGCCCAGCCGCTCCGCGGCATGTGGGATCCTCCCAGACCGGGGCACGAACCCGTGTCCCCTGCATCGGCAGGCAGACTCTCAACCACTGCGCCACCAGGGAAGTCCCGCTTAAAATTTTTTACAAGAAAAAGTTTATTCAAAAAATTGAAATGCTTTATGGATTTAAGCAATAACCTCTTAACAGTTTTCTACTCCAAATAAAACACAATCACTCTGGTGATCAAGAATCTCAACTCTTTTCTGTACCTAATTCATATAATCTAATGAAGATTTATAAGTTGCATAAAATATTGCTAATAGGAAAAAGTAACTGTAACTAAAAATCCGTGGTTGATTACAACATCCTATTCTTGAAATACTAAAGTATATCTATGAAGGTCATATATTAAAAAAAATCATAAATAAAAATTGGTTTACCTCTCTCAATTTCTCTCGCTCACGTTCCCGCTCAGCAATACGCTTTCGTCTCTCTTCCTCTTCCTTAAGAGCATTTTGTGTTTCCGTTCTCAGTTTATCATCTTTAAGAATCTTTCGAATTTTCTTTCTGCCTTTTCCAGGAGACTTGGAATCGTCATTTTCATCTTCTTCTTCTTCTTCTTCATCTTCTTCTTTATCATCTTCTTCAGAATTACTCTATGGAATTTAAATGATCAAAGGTTAATACTATAAAGTTTTCTAATTTGTCCACTTGAAATTCCAATTAACATACCAAGAAAAGGTGGAAGAAAGCGTACTGAAAAGCTTTAGAATTACACTTTGTAATATAGAAGAGTATTAATAAAACAACCCTAAAAAGGGGGCAACGGACTGAACAGACCTTTCTCCAAAGGAGACACAGAAATGTCCAATAAGCACATAAAAAGGTATTCAACATCACTTGTCATTAGGGAAATTTAAATCAAAACCACAAATGAGATACTAACTCACACCCATTAGCATGGCTATTAAAAAAAACAGAAAATAAAAAGTGTTGGTGAGGATGTAGAAAAACTGGAAGGCTGGTGCACTGGGAAAACAGTGTGACAGTTCCTCAAAAAGTTGAACACAAAAAAAAAAAAAAAAAAAAAGTTGAACACAGAATTACCATATGATCCAGCAATTCCACTTCTCAGATTATAACCAAAAGAATTAAAAGCAGGGACTCGCCTGCATTCACAGCAGCATTATTCAAAATAGCCAAAGGTATAAACAACCCAAACATCCATCAACAGATGAATGGATAAACACAAAGTGATATATACATACAATGGAATACTATCCAGCCTTAAAAAGAAAGGAAATTCTGACATATGCCACAACGTGGATAAACCGTGAAAACATTATGTCAATGAAAGAAGCCTGACAGAAAAGGACAAATACTGTGTGATTCCATTTGTATGAAATACCTAAAACAGGTAAATTCATAGACACAGAAATTAGAATTAGATGTTATGAGGGGCTGCAGATAGGTGGGAATCGGAGTTACCGTTTAAGTGGTACAGAGTTCCCAATTATGAATGTAATTAAGGCCACTGAATTGCACGTTAGAAATGGTTAAAAGGTTCATTAAAAAAATGAACTCCCCCCAAAAGAGAATAGGATTGACAAAACATTACAGAGAACTTGTACTCTAAATAATTCTGCTTATATATTGTACAAGAAACTTAAATTGACTGACTTCACTGGTAAAAGAAATTTAATCACATATGAGTCATTATGTTTTATGTCTTCAGACAGAATACTTCACATCAAGTCCTATTATTTCCTAAGAATGGAAATAATGAATTAGAACAGCTTAAAACTTCCATTAGATTCAGTTAAGGAAAAGAAAAATATTGATAATATATCAAAGTTAATACTTCTGCATATTTATACATTCAGTAAGTCAATTCTTCCACAAAATTTAAAATGTAAATAAATGAGTAGACAGGGCGAGAGAGAGTTATGGATATATACACACTAACAAATGTAGTAAGGTAGATAGCTAGTGGGAAGCAGCCGCATGGCACAGGGATATTGGCTCAGTGCTTTGTGACAGCCTGGAGGGGTGGGATGGGGGGGTGGGAGGGAGGGAGACGCAAGAGGGAAGACATATGGGAACATATGTATATGTATAACTGATTCACTTTGTTATAAAGCAGAAACTAACACACCATTGTAAAGCAATTATACCCCAATAAAGATGTTAAAAAAAGAAAATAAATAAAAAAAAATAAATGAGTAGAATTTAACTAATGAATGGAATGCAGAAGATGTAATAACATATTTACAATAGTCTACTGTACCAGTTATAATTCCAAGAGCACACAGTAAATCTCATTATTTACTACCTTGTTTTCACTGGATGAATCTTCTTGAACCTTGATGCGTCGCCTTTTCTTTTTCTGTTTATAACTTCGCTGATTTTCTTCCAACTCTGCTTTCTTTGCAGACCTAAAGAATATTTAAAATGCAAAATAAAATACTTCATGATGAATTTCCTTAAGTAAATTATGAACTATTTTAGAACTGCTTTACCTGTGTGTACATTCCTAAAAAAGATAAAGGAAAAATCAAAGAGCCAAAAAAACCTTCACTAGGTTCAAAAAGGAGAACCCTTAATTTGAAATCCAGTGATCAAAAAAATAAAGTTAAAAAAAAAATCAAACAGAAATCCAATCGACATTTTAATTTATTCAAGGGGGAGGTTTAGCATATGAGTAGTAAGATGGATGGAGGGCCTTTAGAAATATAAATCGTCAATATACACATGAAAAATATTCACCATCTCTTTAAATTAAAAAAAAAAACAGATTACAAAACTTAGATATGATTTTATTCATACCAGCTCACACAAATTAAAACAAAAACAGTAACAACAATTTGTGGTGAGAAATGTATTTTTGCGCTTAGGAATTGGTATACAAAGTTACATTAATCAAGACAGTACGTTCCTGGCATAAAGGATAGACATGCAGATCAATGGAAGAGAAATGAGAGTCCAGAAATAAAACTTTATGTTTATGGTCAATTGATTTTCCACAAGGAGGTCAAGACAATGCAATACGGAAAACAGTCTTTTCACAAACGGTGCTCAGACAACTGGGTATCTACATGCGAAAGGATGAATCTGGACCCCTATCTTACACCATACAGAAAAATTAACTCAAAATGGATTGTAGTTCCCCTAAGATATACGTTCTAGTTAATAGACTGCTCATTGTTTTATTGTTGAAAGAATGAGGAAATGGCTATTTACATACTCTGCTGGGAGAAGAAAAAACTGACTTCTGTAAGACAGCGTGAAAATATATATGAAAAGTCCTAAAATTGCAAAACTTTAACCCAACAATGTCACTTTTTGAAATTTACTCTAGGATTTAGGTATGAGGGAAGAGACAAGATGGCAGAGTAGAAGGACTTGAGCTCACCTCCTCTCACAGAAACATCAAAATCACAGCTAACTGCTGAACAACCATCAACAAGAAAAACTGGAAACTACCAAAAAAGATGTTCTACATCCAAAGACGCCACAATTGAGACAGGAGGAGGGGTGCTTTCACCACACAATCAAATCCCATACTGGCTGGGAGGGCGACCGGCAAACAGGAAAATAATTATATCACAGATGTTCTCTGACAGGAGTGAGACTTGTGAGCTCCACATCAAGCTCACCAGCCTGGGGATCTGACATCAGTAAGAGAAGACCCCAAAGCATCTGGCTTTGAAGGCCAGCGGGGCATGAGAGCAGGAGCTCCACAAGACTGGGGGAAACAGAGACTTCACTCTTGGAGGGCGCACACAAGGTTTCATGTGCACTGGGCCACAGGGCAAAGCAGTGACTCCATAGGAGACTGGATCAGATGAACCTGTGGGTCTTGGAAGGTCGCCTGGGGAGGTGGAGGTCAGCTATGGCTCACTGTGGGGGGCAAGGACAGTGGTGGTGGAGGCCCCAAGGAATATTCATCAGCAAGAGCTCTCCCAGAGGTCACCATTTTGGCAACAAGACCTGGCCCCACCCAACAGCCTGCAGGCTCCAGGGCTAGGATGCCTCAGGCCAAACAAACAACAGAGTGGGAACACAGCCCCACCCATCAGCAGATAGGCTGCCTAAAGTCCCCCTGAGCCCACAGCCGACTCTAAACACACCCCCTTGACATGGCCCTGCCCATCAGAGGGACAAGACCCAGCTCCACCCACCAGTGGGCAGGCACCAGTCCCTTCCAACAGGAAGCCTGCACAAGTCCCTGGATCAACCTCATCCACCAAAGGGCAGACACCAGAAGCAAGACAAACTATAATCCTGCAGTCTGCGGAACAGAGAACACTAACACAGACAGACAAAATGAGATGGCAGAGAAACATTTTCCAGACGAAGGAACAAGATAAAACCCCAGAAGAACAACTAAGTGAAGTGGAGATAGGCAATCTGCCTGAAAAAGAATTCAGTTAATGATAGTAAGGATGATCCAAGATCTCAGAAAAAGAATGGAGGCACAGATTGAGAAGATACAAGAAATAAGTTTAACAAAAAGCTAGGAGATTTAAAGAATGAGCAAACAGAGATGAACAACACAATAACTGAAATGAAAAATACACTAGAAGTAATCAATAGCAGAATAAGGACTTCCCTGGTGGCACAGTGGTTAAGAATCCACCTGCCAATGCAGGGGACATGGGTTCAAGCCCTGGTCTGGGAAGATCCCACATGCCGCGGAGCAACTAAGCCCATGCGCCACAACTACAGAGCCTGCACTCTAGAGCCTGTGAGCCACAGCTACTAAGCCCACACGTTGCAACTACTGAAGCCCACACACCTAGAGCCCATGCTCCGCAATGAGAGAAGCCACTGGAATGAGAAGGCCAAGCACCGCAACAAAGAGTAGCCCCCATTCACTGCAACTAGAGAAAGCCTGCGTGCAGCAACAGAGACCCAACACAGCCAAAAATAAATAAATAAATATATATATATTTTAAAAAATAGCAGAATAAATAAGGCAGAAGAATGAATGAGTAAGCTGGAAGACAGATTCCTGTAACTCACTGCTACAGAACAAAATGAAGAAAAAAGAATGAAAAGAAAGGAGGACAGTCTCAGAGACCTCAGGGAAAACATTAAATGCACCAACTTTCAAATTATAGGGGGCCCAGAAGGAGAAGAGAGAGAAAGGCCCTGAGAAAATATCTGAAGAGATAAGAGCTGAAAATTCCCCTAACGTGGGAAAGGAAACACTCAAGTCCAGGAAGTGCAGAGTCCAACACAGGATAAACCCAAGGAGGAACATGCCGAGACACATACTAATCAAACTGACAAAAATTAAAGACAAAGAGAAAATATTAAAGGCAACAAGGGAAAAGCAACCAAAAACATACAACGGAATCCCCATAATGTTATCAGCTGATTTTTCAGCAGTAACGCTGCAGGCCAGAAGGGAGTGGCATGATATATTTAAAGTAATGAAAGGGTAAAACCTACAACCAAGAATCCTTTACCCAGCAAGGCTCTCATTCACATTCAACAGAGAAATCAAAAGCTTTACAGACAAGCAAAAGCTAAGAGAATTCAATACAACAAAACCCACCTTTATAGCAAATGCTAAAGGAACTTCTCTAGGCAGAAAAGGCCACAACTAGAAACAAGAAAATTATGAATGGAAGAGCTCACTGGTAAAGGCAAACATACAGTGAAGGTAGGAAGTCAACCACACACAAATATGATGTCAAAATCAGCAATCGTGAGAAGAGTACAAATGCAGGATATTGGAAATGCTCTGGAAATTAAGAGACCAGCAACTTAAAACAATCTTGTATATATATGGACTGCTATATCAAAACCTCATGGTAACTGCAAACCAAAAATCTACAATAGATACACACACAAAAAAGAAAAAGCAATCCAAACACAACACTAAAGAGTGTCATCAAATCACAAGAGACACTGATAAAAGAAATCAAAAATAACAAAAACAGATGGAAAGATATACCATGTTCCTGGATTGGAAGAATGAATATTGTCAAAATGATTGTACTACCCAAGGCAATCTACAGGTTCAAGTCAATCCCTATCAAATTACCAATGTCATTTTTCACAGAACTAGAACAAAAAATTTTTTAAACTTATATGGAGACACAAAAGACCCTGAATAGCCAAAGCAATCCTGAGAAAGAAAAACAAAGCTGGAGGAATCAGGCTCCCTGACTTCAGACTATACTACAAAGCTAGAGTAATCAAAACAGTATGGTACTGGCACACAAACAGAAATATTGATCATTTGAACAGTATAGAAAGCCCAGAAATAAACCCATGCACCTATGGTCAATTAATCTACAACAAAGGAGGCAAAAATATACAATGGAGAAAAGACAATGTCTTCAATAAGTGGTGCTGGGAAAACTGGACAGTTACATGTAAAAGAATGAAATTACAACATTCTATAACACTGTACACAAAAATAAACTCAAAATGGATTAAAGACCTAAATGTAAGATCAGATACTATAAAACAGAGAAAAACATAGGCAGAACACTCTTCGACATAACTTGCAGCAATATCTTTTCAGATCCACCTCCTAGAATAATGAAAATAAAACCAAAATAAACAAATGGGATCTAATTAAACCTAAAAGCTTTAGCATAGTGAAGGAAACCACAAACAAAAGGAGAAGATAACCCACAGAATGAGAGAAAATATTTGCAAACAATGCGACTGACAAGGAATTAAACTCCAAAATATACAAATAGCTCATGCAGCTCAATAAAAATAACAAAAAATCCCAATCAAAAATATGGGCAGAAGATCTAAATAGACATTTTTCCAAAGATACATACAGATGTCCAGAAAGCACATGAAAAGATGCTCATCATCACTAATTATTAGAGAAATGCAAATCAAAACTACAATGAGGTACCACCTCACACCATTCAGGATGGCCATCATTAAAAGGCCACAAATAATAAATGCTGGAGAGGGTGTGCAGAAAAGGGAACCCTCTTACACTGGTGGTGGGAATGTAAATTGATGCAGCCGCTATGGAAAACAGTATGGAGTGTCCTCAAAAAACTAAAATTAGAGTTACCATATGATCTAGCAATTCCATTCCTGGGCATATACCCAGACAAAACTATAATTCGAAAAGATACATGCACCCCTATGTTCCTAGCAGCACTATTTACCATAGCCAAGACATGGAAACAACCTAAAATGTCCGTCTACAGATGAATGGATAAAGATGTGGTGTGTGTGTGTGTGTGTACATACACACACACACACACACACACACACACATATACACACAATGGAATATTACTCAGTCGTCAAAAAAGTGAAACAATGCCATTTGCAGCAACTTGGATGGACCTAGAGATTACCATACTAAGTGAAGTAAGTCACAAAGAGAAAGACAAATACCATATGATATCCCTTATATGTGGAATCTAGAATAGGACACAAATGAACATATCTATGAAACAGAAACAGACTCACAGACGTAGAGAACAGACTTGTGGCTGCCAAGGGGGAGTGAGGGGGTGAAGGAGGGAAGGACTTGGGAGTTTGTGATTAGCAGACACAAACTATTATATATAGGATGGATAAACAACAAGGTCCTACTTGAACTATACTCAAGTTCCACAGGGAACTATATTCAATATCCTGTGATAAACCATAATGGAAAATAATACAAAAAAGAATATAAATATGTATAACTGAATCACTTTGCTATATAGCAGAAATTAACACAACATTGTAAATCAACTATACATCAATAAAATACTTTTTTAAAAAGGAATAAAGTACTGTAACAAGCTACAGCCCTGGATAAACACTGAAAACATTATGCTAACTGAGAAAATCCATTCATAAAAAAGACACATATTTACGAATCTATTCATACGAAATGTTCAGAATAAGTAAATCCATACACAAATAGATTAGTTTTTGCCAGGGGATGAGAAGCAGGAAGAACGGGAAATGACGGCTAAGGGGTACAGGATTTCTTTCTGGGATGATGGAAATGTTCTGAAATTAGATAGTGGTAGTAGATGCACAACTTTGTGAATATTCTAAAAATCCCTGTATTCTACTCTTTAAAATAGTGAATTTTGTGCTATATGAATTCCATCTCAGTGCTTTAAAATTCTCATTGTATCCTATTGTTATTTTATATTTCCCTGAAGTACAGTACGTTACTATACTCCAGGCACAACCTGGTATTAATCTAAAACAACCTCAAATATTTTAAAAGTGCAAACAGCTATGTAGATATACATATACACACTCACACAAACACAAATTGATAAGTTGATAGAAGTATCATATTATTCTGGAGGAAATAAAAAATTTCTTAGAATGGTTATTATCTAAAATACTATGCTAAGAAGGAAGCAAAATTTTAAATAACTTGTAATCTAGATCAGTAGCTATGTGTATTGAGAGAACAAACAAATCTTAATTACTATAATACTAGTAGTACTACAAACAGCAATAATTAGCATTCATGGAGCACTTACTAATTACCAAATAGGCACTATTATAAGTCCTTTACATGCACCATCTCATTTAATGCCTACAATAATCAATAAGGTAAATAATAATGTAATCCCCCATTTTACAGATGAGGAAACTGAAGCACAGAGTATTCATACAAACAGGAAGTAGTAAAGCCAGGAGTTAGAGTGCAGTAGTTTGTCTACAGAGCCTCTTACCTACTACAACTTCTCACCACAACAACGAAAAATTACAGTTAAGCGTGTTTTTGCACACTGAAAGTCCACCTAATTTAGAACATATAATTCAAGTATATATAGCATGTTTATACATACTATTTTTAAATTAATAATTAGTTTCAAATCAAAATGTTAAATATTTTACTTTATTAGTAACAGCAAACTTTCTACAAATAATTTGAAGCATGGTTATTCAGATTAATTCCTAAAATTTTAGAAAATACTATATATTTACCGTGTTCTTGGCCGTTGTTCATCTTCAGATTCACTAACTTCTTCACTAACTCCTGATTCCTGAAAATCAGAATCTTCAGAATCTTCACTGCTCACTTGAATAAAAATATATATTAAAAGTTATTAAATACTTCCCAATAGAAATGCAATTTGTCAATAACTTCACATTAAAACTTAGAGTATTATGAGAATAATATCTGTAGTACATATTATGTCATATAGATTAGACCAGTTAATGACACAAATGGTATTTATAAAAAAATCAAGTGAAATCCAACTATGGTTATAAAATTATGATTCTACATTAAAATATAAGTATTAATTATATACGAATTGACAAAATGAGAAATTGCCTGTCAATAAAAGAATTCTGGTTATTTAAAACAAGCAAAGTAGGCTGGCCAAGGTGGAATAAGGGCGATTACAGACCCTCTGCCATTTATGACAACTGAAAACTATAGACAGAATACATAAAATAACAACCTAAGAACTGAAAAGGAAACAAGAGCAGGCAGACTAGGGACTGAAATCAAAACCTGAATAATGATCCCCATAAAATTGTGGAGGGATGTGAATGTCATGTGTTTTATTTTTTCCTCCTTTCTTTCCTGGTTTTGACAGGAAGGCCGGCTGAATTCCAAAACTATGCAGAGGGTGCTGACAGCAAAACTCTGGGAGGACTGCATTTCTAGCCACAGCACTGGGAAAAGGAGCAGAGCCCTGCATATCACAAGAATATAAGGTGAATTCCCAATTTTATTTTTTCTCTCCAAAATTTTATTTTTCTGTACCAAAACTGCCACTAAGACACAGGCATCTGAAACCCCAGGAGAATACCCATATCTTTCTGGCCAGAGGAAGCCAGGCAGGGAAAATATAAGATGAGCCTGGACTATCTTGTGGTGCCAGAAAGTAAAGCAGTGCTCAAAAAATGATGGGGATATATTCAAAGGACACAGGATCCAACTTGAGAAGCTCCCAATAAGCAAAGCTGGAACAATGTGAGCAACAAAATGAACAACCAGATTATAACTCATAGAATAAAATAAGTATCTATCTATAAGTCCATATTAATATAAGCAATGCAATAAATAAATAAACAGGGGGAAACAACTCTTTCTAGAAGTAATGAAAGAAACTGAAAATCACCACTTACACATACATCACAGTAAAAACTGCTCAGGCAGTTGGATGCTAAAATTAGTGGGCATAAGTATGATGAGAAACAGGATATTTGCATTGTCTCAAAGTATCTCCCCACAAGATATTAAATATGAACAGAAAAATAGTTTTTCTTTTTACAGTGGAAAAATCCAGCAGACACCAACTTAAGCAACTTAAATCAGGTTAGCATTACCAGTAATAAGACATATTGTCATCATACACCCTTGGTATGATACACTGAGAAAGATTCAATATCACTTTTGTAGTACTGTTGTCAAAATGCCTAATAACCTAAATCTAACCATAAGACACTAGACAAAAATATATAGATGGACAGTCTAGAAAATAATTGATAATAGACTTCAAAAGCGTCAAGGTCATGAAAGAAAAGACAAAGGAACTGTCAGATTGGAATAGATTAAGGAGACAAGTGAATGCAATGTGGGATCCTAGAATGGATTCCAAAGTGGTAAAAGAACATCAGTGGGAAAAATAATGATACCCAAATAAAATCTATAGTTTACATCAGAGGTCAGAGGTCTGACGGTAAGTATTTTCAACTTTGTAGACTATATGGTCTCTGCTGCAACCACTCATCTCTACACAACTTTGCCACTGTAAACACATGAAAGCAGTAACTGAATAAGTATAACAGTGCCCCAATAAACCTTTACTTATAAAAAAAGGCAGAAGGTCAGATTTAGCCTACAGGTGTAGTCTGTCAAACCCTGGTTGAACTAATAGTATTGCATCAATGTTAATTTCCTGGTTTTGATTGTTGTGCTGTAATAAGTATAAGGTATTAAATTAGGGAAGCTGGGTGAAGGGTATATAGGAACTCCACACTATTTTTCTGACATTTCTATAAATCTAAAATTATTTCAAAATAAAATATTTTTAGAATATCATGAGCTGACCTCAGAATCAAAGGTCTATTCTATCTAAAAAAAAATAGGCAAGCATAAATAATATAAAGACTTGCTATGGGAGAAGAGGGGAATGAGGAATTACTGTTTAGTGAGTTTCAGCTTGGGATGATGAAAGAATTCTGGAGACAGATAGCGTTAATGGTTGCACAACAATGTGAATATATTAATGCTACTGAATTACTTCAAAAACTTAAAAATGGTTAAAATTTTATGTTATGTATATTTTTACCACAATAAAAAAAAACAATAGTAAAAAAGAACTGCTAAGCAACTGGGAATTTGGGAGAACACAGGTGTCCACATGCACGCACAAACTTATCCTGTAATTAAATACAATTTTAAGTCTAGTATTCATTTTTCATCAAACATTTTATTTTAAAAATTTTCAAACCTACCAAAAGTTTTAAAGAATTTTTGAATGTATCCTTTCTCCTATATTCACTTACTGTTAAGTTTAGCACATTTGCTTTATCTCTCCCTAAACATATACGCACCCTTTTTTGCACTGAACTATTTGAAATTAAGTGCTGATATCATGACAGTTAACCCTTAAGCATAAGGACACTGTCCTACATAACTAAATACCACTATAATGCATGAGAAAAATAACATCAATTTTAATATCTACTATAAAGGCAATCAATAACTACACTTTTGAAATTATCACCAAAATAACTTTTATAACTTTTTAAAAATTTAGGTGAAAACTGAAATCCACATACTACACTTGATTTAATATTATAATTCAGCTATTAGCTTTTGATTTCTCCCCATTACCCAACATTAAGTTTCCAGACAATACAGGGACAACAGAGTTTGCAAAACTTGGAAAATCATGCAACTCCAAATGTAGTATCAATCACTATGATCATAACCTACATTAGAAAAATTAATATGATGGGATTTTAGTTTACTCCCTTCTACACAAACGAACCAAAAAAAAAAAAAAAAAACAGCTGGGTAATAAGTTACCCACAGAAGAGGACAATGGAAACACAGGTCACAGAAAACTTGGGTTTCAATAAAGCATTTCAAATGTATTTGGCCCATTAAAGGACTCTATTCCTGAGCTAAGCCTCAGAGGCAAAATCAGTATTTCTCCTTTTGTTGAAGATGCACAGGAAATCATGTTGTTATGCTAAATCACTCAGTTCCTTTATAGAATGCTAAATCACTCAGTTCCTTTATAGAATCTGAAAGACCGGCTTGTACTCAGGCTGCAAAGAAATTTATGAGAAAAGCATTCACAAAATGAGGTACTATTATTTATTTGTCTACATGAAAATATCCATGAAATATTAAGTATATGTGTGGGTGGGGGGGTACCTTCCTCCTCTTCTTTAATGGATGGCTGCTGCTCTTTAGCCCTTAAATGTTCAGGATTCCAAGATGCTTTCCTTAGCCCTCTATTTGCACAACATTACAGCTCCACTGGGTAATCTCACTATTACACTTATACCAGAACAACCACACTTGACATCAACTATGGCAATATCCTTCAAATGGATTCAAAGCCTTCAGTCTCACAGAATAACAGGCAACTAATCTGAACGTATTACAACCTTGGTTGAAATCTTTTGATGGAAAAAATGAGTGGTTGTGCTGAAGTTGTGATTCTTGAGTGCTGGTAACGAATGTCCTGTGTCTTGAGGTGCCATACATGTTCATCAAGCTATCCACTTATGAAATGCACACTTTTCTGTATATATACCTTAAATAAAAAGTTTTTTAAAAAGTGGTGGCACTCCTCTGTGACTACACTAAAAACAAATTATACACTAAACTGGTAAACTGTATGGTTTGTGAATTATGTCTCAATATAGCTATGATATAAAAATAATTTTTAAAATTAAAAAAAAATTAAACCTTTCAATGGCTCTCCATCCTATAGAGCCTACTATACTTCTCAGACACTTCCAGAAATGCTTTCTTATTCCTAGTGGCAAAGAAGAGTTAATCTGCCCGACAGGAATTGGCTAGTAAAGTCTTCAGAATCTGCCCCAAAGAAGAAAAAACTTTCTTTAAACTTCTTGTTAGCCGAAATTCTCAGGAAAAGTTCACATTTAATTGCTCAATATATGTGATTACTTAATATAAGAATGCTCTCCACCAACTCTCAAGTAAAATGAACACACCAAAGATATGTACCACGTTTACTCTATAGCCTGATATACCCATGAGTCCACTGCCAAGTACTTCAGTTTGAGAAACACAGGCTTACAAAGGTCTCTGGTATCTGGTCTCTGTCTTACTGGCCCAGCCTAATTTCCTGCTGTTCCTTTCCCTACTCCCTCCTATACTCCAACTATACCACATTAATTGCATCCCCTCCACCATGTGCTAAACAATTTGCAGAGGCTTTTATAATTTTTTCCCTGCTTGTATTATACATCTTCACAATACATCTACCTGCTCCCCATTTAGAACTTGATCTGCTGGGTGAAACTCTTCACCTTTGTGAAGTCTTCTCTGATGATAACCCCTAGCCCCCAAGAAGCTAAAGAAATCCTCTCAGTGCCACACTTTATAATACCTCTGTTATACAAGACAACCCTCATGGTACTATAATTTCGTATAATATTAATGTCAATAATTCTTATTAAACCAATGACTGCCAAATCATATCAGAGATGCTCTTAAAACATATGGATACATAGGTCCCACCACCACCAATTATGCTGTAATTGGCTTGGGGTGCAGCCCTGCCATAGGTATATTTTTAAATCCAAGTTAACTGCATGTGTAGTCAGGTTGAAAACCATCACATAAGACAATGATTTCCTTATTCATTTTGTATCCTCGATGTTTACCATGATGCTGGAAACAGGTAAGTAACTCAGTGCAGAAGGTTTCAGACTTTTAATGTAATAAAAATTTAATCTGGCTAAAGTTTTACATATAAACTTGCATAAATCTATCCAAATTAATTGTATGTTCTATCTTTCCTCATTATTTCTTCCTGCACTTACAGGCAGTCTTAAATTTTCTACATAACTTTAATGCATATTTTATTTATTGTCATATTTCTTTGTCTTTTTAATCTAAATGTATATGACTACTAAAGGTCAAAAATAGTCTTTGTGTCATCTCTCAAGTTTCTGGGTTATCTTCCCACTCTAAATTCTTTATTTCACTCTCAGAATAGTTGTTGTCAGTGTGCTGATACTCACCTAATATAGGTGGTCAATTGTTGGAGCCAATATACTTAAATTTCACAACTATACTTAGTTTATAAAACCAGTATGTTCCTTGCTATCAGAATTAAAATGTCTTACCCTTCCTTCTATTTCTGCCTTTGGCTTCTTTGTGCTCTTTAGGCTTCGTCTTTTTTTCTTCTCCAGATTCTCCATCACTCACAGTCAGCTTGTGCCTCAAAAGCCTATGTCTGTATCTTGGCTTCTTAGATTCTTCAGAATCTGAATCTGATTCAGAATTGACTTGATTTTTTGCTTCTAAATGGAGAAAACAAATCAGTAAAACCTTCAGCGTTTTTTCCTTTAAAATGTTGTAAAACTACATATTTTGTTTGTTGACAATTATCATGATTTATGGAACTGATCAGAGCTGTGTACTTATCTGTGTTGCATTGGTGATAACAGGCTATCTCATACATCAAACTTGATCTATTACTATTATTAAATATTGATTAAATATCACCAGTATACATTTATAGATTTTTTTAAAAGGTAAAAAAATTGTCCTTTAAAAATCATCTGTTTATTGGCAGTAACTGACAAAACTTGCACAATTATTACCAGATATTCAAACGGAGTAAAGGTAGTAAAGTTTTCAACATTTTAATAAACTTCAAATGCATGTGTTAAGAGATTTCATGGTCAGACAGTCTTCAAAGCCTGAATTGGTCAAATAATTATGACATCTCTTTGAGCTTCTCTTTGGGGAGCTCACCCTCATCTCCAGGGTTTTCTTCATTGTGTTTTCCACTTCTTTTTTTCCCTTCTTCTGATTCATCATCTGAAGATCCATCCTCATCGGAGGAAAGATTGGCTTTAATTTCTTCTAAAAGCATCTTCTTGGCAATTCTTGAGTAAAAAGACAATAAAAACTATATATTTGGTGGTGAAGTGTAACAAATTAAAAACAAAAAGAATTATGTGTATCAAAATAGAAATAAATGTGTCAATAGATATTTTATTATAAAGGAAAGGCTATCAAAACGATATTTTAACCTAAACTACCAACCAAATTTTCTGAAAATGCTCTTAGCACTGATTTTCTTCCAGTTCTATACAATTCTGCAATATAGTGAAAAATCTCAGGGACATTTCTACTAACTATTTTGACCAATTCTAACTTCATGCTGGATAACTTTCCAATCCTACACTTGCTCTGCTGCCACCATCCAACAACTACAATATCAAGACAGGCCCACAAAGGTAAATCAATTCATTCAGACAAATGGCATTCCAACACTGAACTCCACATGAGAGGATTTATTCAACAGCAAAACATATTCTTATAAAATCAGTGTGTAATAAACCACTTTATTGTGAAACAGTACCTCAAACTAGTGGATAATATTTTGGCCCTTAAATTTCAATTTGCTTCATAAATTCTTCTAACCAAATGAAAGAACACAACACATAAGTAGTGAAGCAATCAAAAATCCCTAATAATATTCAAACTAGGGCAGAGAAGGGGCAAGAGTGCTATTAACCACATACATAGTTAAAAGAACAAAAACTACCATAAATGAGTTTCCACTTTCCAAAGAAGTAGATAGTGCATTAGCCTCAAACATATCAAAATTTTTCAAGATGCTCCTCAAAGACCAATTTGCTAATGAAAAAATCAACTGCTAAAAGCATGAGAAAATAATTCTTTAATACCATCTTATGTTAAAATAAAATATATTCCTAAAAAATCTCCATATTTGCACTAAAGGAAGATATCTGAAGGTGTACAATAAAAGCAGTTTTTGTGCAAGACGAGGTGTTTTGCACCTTTTGATATAAATTCATAAATCACAGTTAACAAAGGAATACCTTACAGAAAGGCTCAAAAGTTGACATGATTCTTGGTTTTCCATGAACTAACTTCTATGTGGATAAACATCTACTCTGCAATCAAGAATGACTCTAGCTCAGTCAAAAACTTGCGACTGGAATTATGAAACTTTTGTTATTTTTGGATTTGAAACTCCTCTTTTTATTTCTTAACAAGCACTCACATTTAAATCAAGAATACATTCAATGGTAGGAGATGCCAATGCATGTTAATGCCTTAACTTTATTTGATACATTGTTCATTGCTATTTATACTCAAAGATATATAGCAAAGGCACCTAAACAGACTGAAGCAAACAAAATAGCTAATCACTTCCATAAATGCTTATTATATGCCCTTTGGTACTTCCCCCCTAACCAGATAGATAAGGAATATTTACACAACGTGGAGAGTTACCAATTGCAAGAGGAAACCACAGATGAGTTAGCTTTTCTGAGGGTTTCCAACTTGATTTGCTAAAATTAGATCACTCCAATTAAAATCCTACTGGAGCTGGGGACTTCCCTGGTGTTCCAGTGGTTGGGACTTCGCCTTCCAATGCAGGGGGTGCGGGTTCAATCCCTGGTCAGGGAGCTAAGATCCCACATGCCTCATGGCCAAAAAAACCAAAACATAAAACAGAAGCAATAATGTAACAAATTCAATAAAAGACTTTAATAATGGTCCACATCAAAAATTTTAAAAATTAAAAAAAAACCCTACTCGAGTTGAGCAATAAAGTCTTCGTTGCTCTTAAACTTCTACATCAGTAGTTTGCTGACTTCGGTTGCACACAGTAAACATTTTAAAAATGGGGACTAATATAGGGTTGCCAACTTTTCATTTCATCAAGAAAAAAATTTAAACCCAAATATCATTTACTTTTATCATTTTATAAAATAAACAAACACACCCTCCACAAATTAGGAAACAGTTTCAAAATAAACAGTGGTTCTTTAAATTTATTAAAAGCATCTTTCTGGAAAAACTCTAAAATCATATTTAATACACACCACATTATCATTTCCCATGAACAAGGAAGAACTTTCTCAAGCCAGTTTGAGTAAAAACACTGTTTTGGAATGAATAAATGTGTGTGCGTGCTCGAGTGTGCATATAATGTGAAGCACTGGATAATAGGTTACAAATAGGAAAACATAGTTTACCTGCAGTTACAAGATCTTATATACCCATTTGGGTGGTACAATAATAGCCAACAAAAATACAATTATTAATTTAGTTACTCTAAAGTTTAGTTCAATCACCTGATTTCAGTTTGTATTTACAAGTTCAAAAAATGTCTTAAATTCTGTATAATCTGTAAAGACTTGGTTGTTAACTTTAACAAACCACATATTTCTTCTTTCAAACTCTAGACTCCTAATATGTCTACTAAATGGAAAGTCAAAATATGTAAACCTACAAATACTAAAGTTCTAGACTGTCATGAAGAACTATGAAATATATAAAACAATAAGATTCTATACCAACTTAAAATACTCACATAAGTCATGGAAAATAAAATGAGATCCACATAATGAAGAATTAATTGATTTATCAACAACCTTCAGTAAGACCATAATATATAGATCACAGATACTTTAGAAGCAAAAAAAATTTACAAACTTCAGAGAATGCCCATTTTTCTCCAAACTGACAGTTATACAGAGTGATAGAGACTCACTAAGATGTTTTAAATTTCCCCTCTAACACCTTTTGAGCAAAGGAAAGTCTAATGTACAGCCAAATACATTAAGCCCTAAAAAGAATAATAAAGTTAAATTATTTTGCATAAATTATGGCTGATGGCTCATGTCCAATATGTCAAAGACCTACTGTATCACACACCTAGCCTATCGCATAGCTGACACCTCAAAGTTAGAACTTAATTTGAAGGACCTAAGTAAGGGCTGAGGCTGACCTTCAACCTGAGTATTCAGCAAACATGTTGAGGTGAGATGTGTCCCATCTACAGAGCCTGCTGTGAGATGCTTTAAGGGAAACTCCACTACTTTAACTCTTGAGTCACAGGCCACAGAGACTTCAAGGACATCATCACTTGAGAACCAGCTGAGGCTGGCAAAGCATCATTTTGGAGGCCTCGGCTGGACCCGTGCTGGTATGCATGTGATGGATGTATAGTCATGATCCCTAGTTGATTCTGTTTCTGAGAAAATCATCCAAGCAACAAGGTACTGCCCCTGGAATCTCAAAGCTCAACATTGCATCTTGAGGCAGGTGTAGCATCCAAAGCAGTCACGACTCTATCAGAAGCATTAGAGGCACAGGCTGTGCCACTCTTGTGGCAGAAAACCTGGGCAGAGCTGGAAGTAATGGAGCCAGTCCTCCATTTTCCTGAAAGGGAGGGAAGGGAGAGGGGAAGAAAGCAAAACAATATGGGAGGGAGGGTAAAAACCCACAAACAAACAATGATCGGAACTGGTGCATGAAAGAATAAATAAAAGAACTGCAAAACTCGAACAAGCTAAGTCTTCTAAATCACATAATGAATACCAAGATACGATAATGCCTTATTACACCGTCCACCTTCGTCTACTAAAATAAAGCAAAACTAAAATAAGGAATGAGCCCAACAATGCAAAGACAAACAAGCAATCAGAGAGGGAGGGGGGGAGAGAGAGGGAGAGAGAGACAGAGAGAGACAGAGAGAGAGAGAGAGAGAGAGAGAGAGAGAGAGAGAGAGAGAGAGAGAGAGCACCAAGAAAGCCTTTAGTAATTCTGATCCTATCTAGAAAGGAAATCAGTAATGCCTCTTGTTTAAGCACTCAAACAGGAAAAGAAAGTAAACTGCCTCTTGCTGGTAGGTAAATCAAGAATTCAAAACACTGAGTTTCTAAGAAAGGAGTGATCAAGAGAAAGATCTCTTGCACCAAGGAATTGTAGAGAAACAGCCATTACAAAAGCAACACAAAATGTTAGAGCTAGAAGAAGGGACCTTAGAGTCCAACTCTGTCATTTTACAGATGAGGAAACAGGCTTAAAGAGGGGAAATAACTTGGCCAAAGAAACAAAGCTAGTTAGTGTCAAAGCCAGGAGTAGTACCTAAGATCCTGAACCCCAATCTGCTACTAATTTTATTATGCCAGTGCTATATTCTCTATTAATTCACTACTACTGTGCTAATGAGTGCTTGGGGCAATAGACTAAGGTCACATTCTTAAAGTTATCTGTATTTCACTGATTTAGAAATGAAAGAATTCAAGTTTTGATTAAAAAAAATTTTTTTGAAAGAGTTCTAAACATCTTTCGGCCAGTATGCACCATCTCTAAAATGTACTGACAGGTCATCTTGAATACATCCTACAATCTACTGCTTTATCTTTTAAGAGGTTCTGAAAACAGGCTTGAAGAAAATTGCTAAATGAAAAATACATTTTTAGAAGGCCAAAATACTGTGCATCCATACACACAGGTGACAAAATTTTAAATTTCTTTTTTACATTCTGTGCACAATATCACAATAGTTAAAACAGAGAATTCTGAATAAGATTATAAGTTTCGAGATTAAAAAAAACTGTGTAAGTAAATGTAGTACTAAAACATCATACCATATATAAAAGGTTGATATGTAAAACAATTCAAATGACTACAGTCCAAAAATCGTTGAATATTTTTTGTGAGGAACACACGTTCTTCTAGTAGGGAGGGAGGCTTTGTTTTAACAAATGCTACATATTTCAGGTTGAGAATTAAAACATTTCGGGGACTTCCCTGGTGGTCCAGTGGTTAAGACTCTGCACTCCCAATGCAGGGGGCACAGGTTCAATCCCTGGTCAGGGAACTAAGATCCCACATGCCGCACAGCACGGCAAAAAAAAAAAAAAAAAAAAAAAATCAATCACATAATTACAATGGAATTCCTCATCTTCAAAATCTGTATTAGTGATTTTTTAACTTCTTGGTTCAAAATTATCTTTTTTTTTTTTTTGACGGCGCCACTCAGCTTGCGGGATCAAACCTGGGCCTCCTGCAGTGGAAGCATGAAGTCCTAACCACTGGACCGCCAGGGATTTCCCCAAATTAGTACCTTGATATAAACCTTTCTATGAAAAACTATAACCAAGGCATAATGATCTGCACCTAAAGATAGTGCTATTCATGAAACAATGATGAAGTCACTAAATAACCAAAAAGCTGAACAACAGTATGAAACTATTTTTTAAGTCACATGTTCTACAATGTTTGCAGTTAATGAAAAACATCACTGTTTTCGTAAAATTAGTATCAAATAACTTTTAAAAAAAATCTTAGGAGTACGAAAATAAAAGCTGTATGAAATCAAGAACCCACAGTTTATTAACAATTTATACATGGGCTCAAATTACAAAATGTGTATTCCCTGATTTTATGTAAAAATCTAAGTCAGCTTTAGAGGAAATTTTAACAAGAAAAAATTTATTAACATTGATATAAATTTAGAAAATTTGATCATACTAAATAGCTCAATATTTTTATAACTGAAAAGTAAAAACAAAGACTTATGTGTTTCAATTTTATTTTTAAAATTCAAAGTAAAAGGGCTTCCCTGGTGGCGCAGTGGTTGAGAGTACGCCTGCCGATGCAGGGGACACGGGTTCGTGCCCCAGTCCGGGAAGATCCCACATGCTGTGGAGCGGCTGGGCCCGTGAGCCATGGCCGCTGAGCCTGCGCGTCCAGAGCCTGTGCTCCGCAACGGGAGAGGCCACAACAGTGAGAGGCCCGCGTACCGCCAAAAAAAAAAAAAAAAAATCAAACTAAAAGACAAAGACAATACAGTCAGAAAAATGAACCTTTTTTGCTAACACTAGAAAAATCCAAACTCTCCTTTTGGGCGGGGGTGCTTTTTCTCATCTAAAAGTCCCATTACAATATCACCAAAGAATAGAGAATAGGAACAGAAGGCTGAACATAATATTTATATCTTAAGCAGAGAGATCACCACTAATGACCATATTTCTTTCATTGCTGGGAATTCTAGCATAAAAGAGAGAGCTGGTGGCAACTGTAACCAGTTTAGATATCTAAAAATAGATCCTATCCAGTGTCTAGACACCTGTATTATACTTGAGTTACAATACTTACCTGCACTATAAAGACAAAATAAATTGAACAAGAATTACCTTAAAATTGCCAGACATTTAAAACCCTTACTCAAACATGAAACAAGTAAAATACTCATTTAAAAAGCTACCTTTGTTTTTCAAACCCAATAAAGGAGAACTAAAGCAATTTTGCTAACCAAATAGGACCATCATGAAAGAAAATTCACAGAAAAAAATTATTACAGATTCAGCAAATTTGTATAGAGAACATATAAAGTCATGTACAGAAAATGAACATTTGGAAAAGTGTTTAAAATAGAAACCAAAGTCATATGTCAAAGGAACGTGAGATATACTCATGCCATTAATCTTTGCTGAAATCAGGTAAACAATCATCAAATATCTTTATTAGCATGAACAATATCCAGGAATCATTAATCACTTCCAAAAATATGCTGGATTAACAGCACAGAGCCTGCATCAAAAAAATACGTATGACTTCCGGGAAGGTGGCGGAAGACTAAGACATGGAGATCATCTTCCTCCCCACAGATACACCAGAAATACATCTACATGTGGAACAACTCGTACAGAACACCTACTGAACGCTGGCAGAAGACCTCAGACCTCGCAAAAGGCAACAAAACCCCCATGTACCTGGGTAGGGAAAAAGAAAAAAGAATAAACAGAGACAAAAGGATAGGGAAGGGACCTGCACCAGTGGGAAGGAGCTGTGAAGGAGGAAAGGTTTCCACACACTAGGAAGCCCCTTCGTGGGCGGAGACTGCGGGTGGCGGAGGGGGAAAGCTTCGGAGCCAAGGGGGAGAGCACAGCAACAGGGTTACGGGGGGCAAAGCGGAGAGATTCCTGCACAGAGGATTGGTGTGGACTGGCACTCACCAGCCCGACCGGCTTCTCTGCTCACACGACGGAGCGGGCGTGGCTGCGAGCTGAGGCTCGGGCTTCGGTCAGAGCGCAGGGAGAGGACTGGGGTTGGCGGCATGAACACAGCCTGCAAGGGGTTAGTGCACCACGGCTGGCCGGGAGGGAGTCCTGGGAAAAGTCTGGACCTGCCAAAGAGGCAAGAGACTTTTTCTTCCCTCTGTGTTTCCTGGTGCGCGAGGAGAGGGGATTAAGAACGCTGCTTAAAGGAGCTCCAGAGACGGGCGCGAGCCGCGGCTAAAACGGCGGACCCCAGAGACGGGCATGAGACGCTAAGGCTGCTGCGGTCGCCACCAAGAAGCCTGGGTGCGAGCACAGGTCACTATCCACACCCCTCTTCCGGAGAGCCTGTGCAGCCCGTCACTGCCAGGTTCCCAGGATCCAGGGACAACTTACCCGCGAGAACGCAAGGCGAGCCTCAGGCTTGTGCAAGGTCACGCCAGCCTCTGCTGCCACAGGCCCGTCCCACACTCCATGCCCCTCCCTCCCCCCAGCCCGAGTGACCCAGAGCCCCCGAATCAGCGGCTCCTTTAACCCCGTCCTGTCTGAGCGAAAAACAGACGACTTCCAGTGACCTACACGCAGAGGCAGGGCCAAATCCAAAGCTGAGCACCTGGGAGCTGTGAGAACAAAGAAGAGAAAGGGAAATCTCTCCCAGCAGCCTCAGAAGCAGCGGATTAAAGCTCCACAATCAACTTGACGTACCCTGCATCTGTGGAATATATGAATGTCAGACAACAAATCATCCCAAATTGAGGAGGTGGACTTTGAGAGCAAGATTTATGATTTTTTCCCCTTCTCCTCTTTTAGTGAGTGTGTATGTGTATGCTTCTGCTTCTGTGTGAGATTTTGTTATGTATAGCTTTGCTTCCACCATTTGTCCTACAGTTCTATCGGTCCGTTTTTGTTTATAATTTTTTTCTTAATAATTAATTTTAATAACTTTATTTTACTTTATCTTCTTTCTTTCCTTCTTTTTTCTTTCTATCCTTCCTTCCCTCCTTTAGACAGTAAAACATCCCAAATTGAGGAGGTGGACTTCGAGAGCAAGATTTATGATTTTTTCCCCTTTTCCTCTTTTTGTAAATGTGTATGTCTATGCTTCTGTATGAGATTTTATCTCTACGGCTTTGCTTCCACCATTTGTCCTAAAGTTCTATCTGTCCATTTTTGTTTTTTTTTTAATTTTTTTCTTAATAATTACTTTTAATTTAATAACTTTATTATATTTTACTTTATTATATTTTACTTTATCTTCTTTCTTTCTTTCTTTTTTCCTTCCTTCCCTCCTTGCTTCCTTCCTCCCACCGTCCCACTCCCTCCCTCCTTTCCTTCCTTCCTTCTTTTCTTTCTTTCTCCCTTCCTTCCTACCTTCCTTCCTTCCTTTGTTTCTTTCTTCCTAGTTCTACTAATTCTTTCTCTCTACTTTTTCTCCCTTTTATTCTGAGCCGTGTGGATGAAAGGCTCTTGGTGCTGCAGCCAGGAGTCAGTGCTCTGCCTCTGAGGTGGGACTCCAACTTCAGGACACTGGTCCACAAGAGACGTCCCAGCTCCACATAACATCAAACGGCGAAAATCTCCCAGATATCTCCATCTCAAAGCCAGCACCCAGCTTCACTCAACGACCAGCAATCTACAGTGCTGGACACCCTATGCCAAACAAATAGCAAAACAGGAAAACAACCCCACCCATTAGAAGAGAGGCTGCCTAACATCATAATAAGTCCTCAGACACCCCAAAACACACCACTGGACATGGACCTGCCCACCAGAGGGACAAGACCCAGCCTCATCCACCAGAACACAGGCACTAGTCCCCTCCACCAGGAAGCATACACTACCCACTGAACCAAACTTAGCCACTGGGGACAGAAACCAAAAACAAGGGGAACTACCAACTTGCAGCGTGGAAAAAGGAGACGTCCAAACACAGTAAGATAAGCAAAATGAGAAGACATAAAAACACACCGCAGTTGAAGGAGCAAGATAAAAACCAACCAGACCTAAGAAATGAAGAGGAAACAGGCACTCTACCTGAAAAAGAATTCAGAATGATAGTAAAGATGATCCAAAATCTTGGAAATAGAATAGACAAAATGCAAGAAACATTTCACAAGGACCTAGAAGACTAAAGATGAAACAAACTACAATGAACAACACAATAAATGAAATGAAAAATACTCTAGATGGGATCAATAGCAGAATAACTGAGGCAGAAGAACGGATAAGTGACGTGGAAGATAAAATAGTGGAAATAACTACTGCAGAGCAGAATAAAGAAAAAAGAATGAAAAGAACTGAGGACAGTCTCAGAGACCTCTGGGACAACATTAAATGCACCAACATTCGAATTATAGGGGTTCCAGAAGAAGAGGAGAAAAAGAAAGGGACTGAGAAAATATTTGAAGAGATTATAGTTGAAAATTTCCCTAATATGGGAAAGGAAATAGTTAATCAAGTCCAGGAAGCACAGAGAGAACCATACAGGATAAATCCAAGGAGAAATATGCCAAGACACATATTTATCAAACTGTCAAAACTTAAATACAAAGAAAACATATTAAAAGCAGCAAGGGAAAAATAACAAATAACACACAAGGGAATCCCCATAAGGTTAACAGCTGATCTTTCAGCAGAAACTCTGCAAGCCAGAAGGGACTGGCAGGACATATTTAAAGTGATGAAGGAGAAAAACCTGCAACCAAGATTACTCTACCCAGCAAGGATCTCGTTCAGATTTGATGGAGAAATTAAAACGCTTACAGACAATCAAAAGCTGAGAGAGTTCAGCACCACCAAACCAGCTTAACAACAAATGCTAAGGGAACTTCTCTAGGCAAGGAACACAAGAGAAGGAAAAGACCTACAATAACGAACCCAAAACAATTAAGAAAATGGGAATAGGAACATACATATCGATAATTACCTTAAATGTAAATGGACTAAATGCTCCCACCAAAAGACACAGATTGGCTGAATGGATACAAAAAAAGACCCATATATATGCTGTCTAAAAGAGACCCACTTCAGACCTACAGACACATACAGACTGAAAGCAAGGGGATGGAAAAACATATTCCATGCAAATGGAAACCAGAAAAAAGCTGGAGTAGCAATTCTCATATCAGACAAAATAGACTTTAAAATAAAGACTATTAGAAGAGACAAACAAGGACACTACATAATGATCAAGGAATCGATCCAAAAAGAAGATATAACAATTGTAAATATTTATGCACCCAACATAGGAGCACCTCAATACATAAGGCAAATACTAAGAGTCATAAAAGGGGAAATCGACAGTAACACATTCACAGTAGTGGACTTTAACACCCCACTTTCACCAATGAACAGATCATAGAAAAAGAAAATAAATAAGGAATCACAAGCTTTAAATGATACATTAAACAAGATGGACTTAATTGATATTTATAAGACACTCTATCCAAAAACAACAGAATACACATTTGTCTCAAGTGCTCATGGAACATTCTCCAGGATAGATCATACCTTGGGTCACAAATCAAGCCTTGGTAAATTTAAGAAAATTGAAATTGTATCAACTACCTTTTCCGACCACAACGCTATGAGACTAGATATCAATTACAGGAAAAGATCTGGAAAAAATACCAACACATGGAGGCTAAACAATACACTACTTAATAACGAAGTGATCACTGAAGAAATCAAAGAGGAAATCAAAAAAATACCTAGAAACAAGTGACAATGGAGACATGACGACCCAAAACCTATGCGATGCAACAAAAGCACTTCTAAGAGGGAAGTTTATAGCAATACAAGCCCACCTTAAGAAACAGGAAACATTTCGAATAAACAACCTAACCTTGCACCTAAAGCAATAAGAGAAAGAACAAAAACACCCCAAAGTTAGCAGAAGGAAAGAAATCATAAAAATCAGATCAAAAATAAATGAAAAAGAAATGAAGGAAACAACAACAAAGATCAATAAAACTAAAAGCTGGTTCTCTGAGAAGATAAACAGAATAGATAAACCGTTAACCAGACTCATCAAGAAAAAAGGGAGAAGACTCAATAGAATTAAAAATGAAAAAGGAGAAGTAACAACTAACACTGCAGAAATACAAAAGATCATGAGAGATTACTACAAGCAACTCTATGCCAATGAAATGGACAACCTGGAAGAAACGGACAAATTCTTAGAAATGCACAACCTCCCAAGACTGAATTAGGAAGAAATAGAAAATATGAACAGACCAATCACAAGCACTGAAATTGAAACTGTGATTAAAAATCTTCCAACAAACAAAAGCCCAGGACCAGATGGATTCACAGGTGAATTCTATCAAACATTTAGAGAAGAGCTAACACCTATCCTTCTCAAACTCTTCCAAAATATAGCAGAGGGAGGAACACTCCCAAACTCATTCTATGAGGCCACCATCACCCTGATACCAAAACCAGACAAGGATGTCACAAAGAAAGAAAACTACAGGCCAATATCACTGATGAACATAGATGCAAAAATCCTCAACAAAATACTAGCAAACAGAATCCAACAGCACATTAAACGGATCATACACCATGATCAAGTGGGGTTTATTCCAGGAATGCAAGGATTCTTCAATATACGCAAATCAATCATTGTGATACACCATATTAACAAACTGAAGGATAAAAACCATATGATCATCTCAATAGATGCAGAGAAAGCTTTTGACAAAATTCAACATCCATTTATGATAAAAACCCTGCAGAAAGTAGGCATAGAGGGAACTTTCCTCAACATAATAAAGGACATATATGACAAACCCACAGCCAACATCATCCTCAATGGTGAAAAGCTGAAAGCATTTCCACTAAGATCAGGAACAAAACAAGGTTGCCCACTCTCACCACTCTTATTCAACAGTTTTGGAAGTTTTAGCCACAGCAATCAGAGAAGAAAAGGAAATAAAAGGAATCCAAATCGGAAAAGAAGAAGTAAATCTGTCACTATTTGTAGATGACATGATACTATACATAGAGAATCCTAAAGATGCTACCAGAAAACTAGTAGAGCTAATCAATGAATCTGGTAAAGTAGCAGGATACAAAATTAATGCACAGAAATCTCTGGCATTCCTATACACTAATGATGAAAAATCTGAAAGTGAATCAAGAAAACACTCCCATTTACCACTGCAACAAAAAGAATAAAATATCTAGGAATAAACCTACCTAAGGAGACAAAAGACCTGTATGCAGAAAATTATAAGACACTGATGAAAGAAATTAAAGATGATACAAATAGATGGTGAGATATACCATGTTCTTGGATTGGAAGAATCAACATTGTGAAAATGACTCTACTACCCAAAGCAATCTACAGATTCAATGCAATCCCTATCAAACTACCACTGGCATTTTTCACAGAACTAGAACAAAAAATTTCACAATTTGTATCAAAACACAAAAGACCCCGAATAGCCAAAGCAATCTTGAGAACGAAAAACGGAGCTGGAGGAATCAGGCTCCCTGACTTCAGACTATACTCCAAAGCTACAGTAATCAAGACAGTATGGTACTGGCACAAAAACAGAAAGATAGATCAATGGAACAGGACAGAAAGCCTAGAGATAAACCCACGCACATATGGTCACCTTAACTTTGATAATGGAGGCAGGAATGTATAGCGGAGAAAGGACAGCCTCTTCAATAGTGGTGCTGGAAAAACTGGACAGCTACATGTAGAAGTATGAGATTAGATCACTCCCTAACACCATACACAAAAATAAGCTCAAAATGGATTAAAGACCTAAATGTAAGGCCAGAAACGATCAAACTCTTAGAGGAAACCATAGGCAGGACACTCTATGACATAAATCACAGCAAGATTCTTTTTGACCCACCTCCTAGAGAAATGGAAATAAAAACAAATAAACAAATGGGACTTAATGAAACTTCAACGCTTTTGCACAGCAAAGGAAACCATAAACAAGACCAGAAGACAACCCTCAGAATGGGAGAAAATATTTGCAAATGAAGCAACTGACAAAGGATTAATCTCCAAAATTTATATGCAGCTCATGCAGCTTAATAACAAAAAAACAACCAACCCAATTCAAAAATGGGCAGAAGATCTAAATAGACATTTCTCCAAAGAAGATATACAGACTGACAACAAACACATGAAAGAATGCTCAATATCATTAATCATTAGAGAAATGCAAATCAAAACTACAATGAGATATCATCTCACACCTGTCAGAATGGCCATCATCAAAGAATCTAGAAACAATAAATGCTGGAGAGGGTGTGGAGAAAAGGGAACCCTCTTGCACTGTTGGTGGGAATGTAAATTGATACAGCCACTGTGGAGAACAGTAAGGTGGTTCCTTAAAAAACTGCAACTAGAACTACCATATGACCCAGCAATCCCACTACTGGGCATATACCCTGAGAAAACCATAATTCAAAAAGAGTCATGTATCAAAATGTTCATTGCAGCTCTATTTACAATAGCCCAGAGATGGAAACAACCTAAGTGTCCATCATCAGATGAATGGATAAAGAAGATGTGGAACATATATACAATGGAATATTACTCAGCCATAAAAAGAAACGAAATTGAGCTATTTATAATGAGTTGGATAGACCTAGAATCTGCCATACAGAGTGAAGTAAGTCAGAAAGAGAAAGACAAATACTGTATGCTAACACATATATATGGAATCTAAGAAAAAATATGTCATGAAGGACCTAGGGGTAAAAGAGGAATAAAGACACAGACCTACTAGAGAATGGACTTGAGGATATGGAGAGGGGCAAGGGTAAGCTGTGACAAAGCGAGAGAGAGGCATGGACATATATACACTACCAAACCTAAGGTAGATAGCTAGTCGGAAGCAGCCGCCTAGCACAGCGAGATCAGCTCCGTGCTTTGTGACCGCCTGGAGTGGTGGGATAGGGAGGGTGGGAGGGAGGGAGGCGCAAGAGGTAAGAGATATGGGAACATATGTATATATATATATAGCTGATTCATTTTGTTTTAAAGCAGAAACTATCACACCATTGTAAAGCAATTATACTCCAATAAAGATGTTTAAAAAATTAAATTAAATTTAAAAAAAAAGAATACCTACACCGAGCTAGTAGGGAAAAAAAATAATCATTTGCATGTTTTCCAGTCTGAAAAGCAAAGTATTACCAAATGATAAAATACTTGGAAAATTTGAAGGCTACAGTGTAGTCCCACAATAATTAAACAGAACTTCTATTAACATTGGGTAATTTCTTTAAGCAATCTCTAAATCAAATTTTGCTTCAATGAAAAAAAAATCATTTAACCCCACTGAGAGAGAAATTATGAGAAAAATTATGCAGTATTTGTAGACCCAACTAAGCATTTTTCAACTACGAAGTAAATACATGTATCTGTGTGGCAGGAGAGGGTATCCATATAAAAACCTCAGCTTTTAAACAAAATTGGGATTAAAAAAAAAATGCTGATTTAGAAAAAAATATAGCAATCTAGTTTTCTCCTCTTAAAAGCTCAGTTTTAAATATTTTCCATGCCCTGTGAAAAATACAAATGAAGAATATTCTTAAAATATTTCTTTTTTGGGAGAAATGGATTCTTCAGTGACTGTTTTAGTATGCAACCCCTAAAGCAAAGCCTGGTTTAATAATCCTCAACACTATCACTGTTGAACTTGAATACACTACCATCTTATAACTGAGGCTAATTCACAGTGCAGGTATTAAAATATAGGACATTAAATATCCTTTCAATGAAAGAAACAATTTCAAACATAACTAACTGGTATTTGAAAGGCAACATTAACATAATGGCACATTCAAATAAATGACTTTAAAATTACATGTATAATTTAAATAACCTGACAAACTGTTTGATATTATTATTCTCCCTTTCAAAAAGTACATAAAGTCTAAGCTATAAAATTTGAAGTAAATTCTCAGTTATACAAAATTGAAAGTATAAAGTTCGTCCACTATTTAATTTTTTCTAAAAAGCTCAGTCAAAAAATCGTAAAAGTTAACCTGTTATTCAACCTATAATTCTTGTCATTGTTTATTAAATAAATGCAATTAAATAGAAATTACTTTACAAGTTAGACCACTCTATCTCACAACAGCATACATTTACTTTCAAATACGAATGATACTACATAATAGACTAAATACATAATAGACTAAATACACTAAAATAACAGAAACTTATTTATTCACACCTACTGAAATATTCAGAACATGACTAAGTTCTTTAAATGACCTCAAAAGCTATTATAACTTTAAAACAGAAAAGATAAATAATGGTGAAATCTGTTGTAAAACTTTCACACACATATATAAGTAAATATGACATATATAAGTACATATGTTTTGGGAATTATTACTTCATCAATTTTAAAAATATCAAAACTTCTTTGGCTACAAACTAGCCTACATATCTTGGTTCTATCAAATTCTTTCAACTCTCATGAAAAGATGGATTATAATTAAAATTAAATGCTTGAACAAGCAAAAAGTTTTTCAGAAATTTATTGCATCCAAATAGTTAACCATTTGCATTAATATACTATTTACCTCTCCATAAACATTAACACTGAAAATGTATTACAATACTGCTAAAAAGGCAAAGCATATGCAGTTTATACACAATTACACAATTGTGTACAAATTTATACACAATTACAACATGCTGTCTACCAAAATACATCCTACTCAAAAATGTGAAAGGTAAAAATAATTCCAAGACTTTATCATGATCTGAAAACAAATTTTTAAAAGTTGCTTAGTGCATATGCAAATATGCTCAAGTACGCTGTCTATACCAAAATAATTCAAGAAGGTATTTGTATCCCCATCATTAGATAACCCATGGGTATTAGATACCTCATTGGTATATTGGATATGAAACAAGTTATTAATGGCATATTTTATAAAAGCACACTAAACTGAATATAAAGGAAAACATGCTCAAGGTAAAATTCAATTCTTCTCAAAAGTACTCAACAGGGCTGTATTTTTTAATCACAAATGCAAGATGGAATTAAAGATACCTTTCAATAAAATAATTGCCAGTTACAGAGAGATATGATCAAGTAACTTAAAAAATAAAAATGATATTTATATTTTGACAAGCTCTAACACAAATAAAAAATTATCATACCTTAATGACACTCATTTGGTGTTTAAATATGAAATTAAGATTCTAACTCATAAGTAAATTAGGATATAGCATGTTTTAAGCATTATTAGCCTTTCAATAACATTTAAGGCCTTAAGATTTACAAGAAAGCAAATGATAGCATAAATAAATGAAGAGGAATTAAAGCATTTTAAAAGAGAATAAAATTTTAAATGCTTTCATAATCTCACTGTGATCATATCATATACTATATAAAATGCCTGATGAATAAAATGTATGCCTTCACCATTCCATTATGGACCCGACCCCGATCCCACAAAATAATTGGATATATATTTTTAATTAAAAAATAAGTAGGTAAAGCAGCATCTGAGTCTTTGTATCTGTGATTAAGCTCTATTCAAAAGTGCAAAATAAAATTGTTCATTCACCTTAATAAAAACGCCCTCCTGCTAATTAGGAGAATGCTGATCTTTGAAACAGAAAAATCTATCAGCACCAGCAAGATATAAAACAGCTAGAGTGACGGTTGGCCCCACAGTATTTACCAACTCAAAGTTAATTCCTTACAAAATTATGACACAAAAATTACATGTTTATTTTCATGTTTTCTTAATTATTAGAGTTTACTATTAGGAATAAATGGATGGTTAATACAGTACTATGTAGTAAAACCTCAAGTCTATTATAGATTTTTTGGTGCTAGAATTAATCAGAGAACATTTCATCCAACCTTTTTGTTTTAAAGAACAGAAAATTTTGGCAAAGAGTAGTTAAGTCACTTGCCCACGATCACACAGAAAGGTTAAAACTAGAAGTCAGATATTCTTATCCCCATTATTCCAAAATTCCATCCACTACACCACACTGTCTTCTTGTTGAAGATTATGAGTGTGGGGGATCCTGTAGTCCAGGAAGCATTTAAAAAATATGTAAAAACATTATGGTTATACTCTTTAATACCTTTGTTTTCTTTATTCCTCATTGCTAGAATATGGGTGTATCTTTATTTTTTTTCTTCTCCCAGCTATTCCTTAGTTAAGTCAATCTGTACAGGCTACACTGTTCCCATATAAACCTATTAAGTATTCAAATTAATACTATCATACTGTCTACTTCTATATTATTTGACAAACTGTTAAAATCTAAATCAGTCTAGATACTTTACAAATTCATACTTATTTTGAAAGCAATATCTTAATCTTAAACATCTTAGCAGTCTCTTTTTCACTTTGAACAGGTTTTAATGAATAGGACCACCACACTGGATGGCAATTTAAAACAATAATCAAATATTGAGAAGAGAGATGTCTGTTGTCACCAATTTATTGAGATATGATTTACTTTCACCAATAAAATAATCTGTCAAAATTAAAATATTCTCAAAAAACTATCACTAAATTACATGGAAACATAAAAATTGACAGTGCTGTATTTATAACACACCCTATGCTAGGTGTGTTACTATTTATATTTACTTTCTTTTAAGGTTTCTGAGTTTTAGCCCATTTTCTGGCCTTTCTTTCAAACTTGCAGGAAGACTGTGAGCGAGTCTTTCTAAGGCAGGCACTCCTGGTTTTTAAACCTGCTTGTGGTTCCCTTGCTGCTGTTTGTGCCCACACCTAGGGTGTGTTATAATCTTTTTAAAGTCCTTAGAGATGGAATCATACCTATTCTCAGGATCATTGTCATCGTCGTCATCATCCACTGTGACAGGCATTGATTTAGATAAGGCTTCATCTCCTTGAAGGAACAAAAGTGTACTTAAAATTAGCTTTAAATTATCTTTATAAGTAAAACCATGTAAAATAAAACTGAAAGCCAAAAACTTTAAAACAACTAGTGAGTTCTAAACTATACTCTGGGATCCAAAACATGAATAAAAAGGATTTATAAGGAAAGTACAATGGGGAATTTAAGAAGTGCCAGCAGCAAAATAATAAATAGTTGGATGTTACATATTTCAAAGTTCCTTCCCAGAGCACAAGAATTTTAAAACTCATCCTTCGCAGTAACAAATCTTTTATCATTCACCACCATATTAGCATAAGTTTGTGGCTAAAATAAGCTTTGTAGTGATCCATTTTAAGTTTAAAGTTAACAGATGTCTAATTTTTCCTGTATCATTGAAGAACTTTTTAAAATGCTATTAATACTTGGTAGTACCAAATAATTTTAAAATATACCTGAATTTGTATGGTATCCAGGAGTAGAATCATCCAGAGATATATTCAAGTACAGTAAAACTTACTTCCTTACAAAAAGCAACGTTTCTATCCTTTGATTAAAACTATAAAGAGATTAAGATTTGTGCATTTCACTGTATGTAAATTTTGCCTCAAAAACAAACTTAAACATTGTACTCTAGTTAACACTATATACGCTGAAGTAACCAGGGAGAATTATGTTAATGTTTACCATTTACTTTCAAATGCATCAAAGATTTCAAGGGCATTACACTGAGTGAAAAAAGACAATTTCAAAAGGTTACACACTTCATGATTCCATCTCAAAATAACAAAATTACAGAGATGGAAATCAGATTAACAATTGCCACAGGTTAAGAATAGAGATATGCTAGGGAGTGTGCATAAGGGGTAGCACAAAGGAACTTGTGGTAATGAAAGTTCAGTATCTTGGTTGTCTGTGGTGGTTATATTTACAAAGCTACACGTGATACAAATTTTGCACAGAACTATACTTACACACACACACACACACACACACAAATGAAGGAGTACATGTAAAACTGGTAAAATCTGAATAAATCTTCAGTTCCCTGGTTCTGAGATTGCACTATAATTATGAAAGATGTTACCAATGGAAGGAAATTAGTGAAAGGCATACAAAACCTCCCTGTACATTTTCTTGCAACTTCCTGTGAATTTATAATTATTTCAAAATAAACAGTTAAAAGGGGGGGAAAAGTTAGGTACACTGATGGATAGATAGGATATATAGATAAGTATGTGATAAAGCAAATACAGTACAATGTTAACTGTAGAAACTTTTCTGCATATTTAATATTTTTTCATAATAAAATACTGGGGGAAAATATTCGAGAAAAAATCCCATAAGGAACACAGACACCTACAGGTTCAGGATACAAATATGCTAAATATAGAAAGGCAATAATAAATCTCACAATATCTTAGCAAACTCACAATAAATACCTCATTCAAACAGACCAATATTCAAATGAAATATTACTAGTGATATTACCATTGTTCCTCTTTACTACACCTTTGAAAATGTTACCCATCCTTCAAAGTCAAGTTCAAATGCTACCCGTTCTTTTAAGTCTTCCTCCAATATTTATATTAAGTGGCTCACTTGCTATTTATCACACAGCCCCATTTTAGTTTTATATCTTTCTTCTGGTATTTTTTTTAAAAAATGACTTATCTATGTCTATCTTGCTCATTGGACTATAACCTCCTAGGATGGTGTTCTTCATCTTGGTTGGTCATGCCATGCCACAATTTCTAGGAAAATGTTGTACCCTGTAACAGGATACCCAACTATTGCTGAATAAATTGGAATCCTCTAAATTCATGGGAGCAGGGGAGGCTTTTTAAGAGCTCATAAAAACTGTCACCTAAATTAAGTTGGACATATTAGGAGAATAAATAAATTTAGCAACTACTATATTATGTTTTTTTTTTTTTTTTAAACATCTTTATTGGGGTATAATTGCTTTACAATGGTGTGTTAGTTTCTGCTTTATAACAAAGTGAATCAGCTATACACTATATTATGTTTTGAATACAAGTCCACAATCTCATACACAATTTGAAAATCCAAAAAGTTCTCAAAATTTAAAGTTTTGTAAGGTGGTGCCAAAGTTCATTTGGCAGCAAAATCTAATCTGAACTGTTTATTCCTCTTACATGTAAATGTTCATATGTTTTGCTGTGGAAATACTAATGTGTTTGATTATGGGGCCTCAGGACCTACTGGGGCTACTATATAATATATGATAACTACTCCATATTACCTTCCTAAAAACAAAAGAGTTGAAAATCCTGAAATACATTAAGCCCCAAGAATATCAGAGACTGCGGACCTGTAGTTAAAACAGCCATACAAGCAGAACTCCATCTAGGTATCTGATATAGCAGAGCATTAAAATGAGAGCATTAAAATGAGTATACCATGCATATCCCACTTGGTTTTCAAACCAACTCACTGGAGCTCCAAAAAAGGGATTTAAAGTTTTACTAAAAATCAAGATTCAAGTGCATTCCACTAAAATCCAACTGGGATAAATGGAAAATCACAACAAAAGGAAAGAAAGGAAAATTTTTTAACATTTTGCTTGTGCTGGGAAAACAGTTACATAAGAAATCTACTTTATATTTTAAAATTAATTTTAAGTGTCCCTGGTTAACTGATGGGTTTTACTGACTTAAAAAAAAGACAATATGACCAACAAGTGTACATTTATTATACAACTGATTTTTTTAAAGAACTGCCATAATGATAAATATTTTTAATTTTTTTTGGGGGGGGGCGTATTATTGACCGGTTGACCCAAACCCTAATTGTCCTAGTGCTCTATCTCATCAGGGTAGGGTAATCCACCTACTTTCTGGATTTCTTTCTTCCTCTATTTTGTTAGTGTTAAAAATGGAAATATCTTTTCATGTCATTAGAAAAAAAATTGATGAGCATAAGCAAAGGGTTTCAATAAATAAACTTAAATTTTTCTGAGGATTTCATAGGACACAAAGTTACTCTGCCCAATTTAAAAAGTCAGATGAATGGCAAAGCAGTTAAAACTTTCACACACATTATATCCATACCAAGCACTCATCTCCATTACTTGAATAAATATCTACTGAACTACTAGCACCAGTCTGATCTTCCTTCATAAATTACTTTTCATTACTCCAAATAAAAGCATTAAACATTGATAAATTTACCCAACACACTTGGTATAGCTGATACAGAATACTAACAATGCTGCAAATACCTCCCAATGATGACCAAAAAATGGAGAAAAGTTTCTAGTAAATCTCTATAAAGAATTTTTAAATGGTGTTTTCCTAAACAGTAAGTAACCTTGCGTTTGATTGACTTCAGAGAAAATTAAACAATGTAGTTATTCAAGAGGGAGAAAGTACAAATTTTCTATTTATTTTCTCATACCTGAAGATTGACAAAATCCAGTATGTGAAGACAGCACTAAATTTTCAGTCACAGGCTTTATTTTCTGCTCATCACTGCTCCCCTCACCTACAGAATTCTGATCATCATCTCCTATATCAGAAGAAGATGAGGAAGAAATGTCAGCCTGCTTCCTTTTAGTGCTTGTTCTTAAGGAGCTTCTCATTTTCTCCTTCATATTGCCTGCCTTCTTTTTAGCTGAAGCTCTTTGTTTCTTCAGCTTTTTATTATCTTCGGAACTCTCCTCAACATCAGAAGATGATGAGCCATTTTGTACTTCCCTGGTATTTCTCTTTGAATTTAAATTTCTTCTTTCCCTTAATTCGATTCTTTTTGGTCTCTTATCAGAAGAATCACAGCCATCTTCTTTCATGGAATATTTCTCAGTATCAGATGATGAACAATCTTGTCTCTTCCTTGAACTCTTTTCAGGTAAGTTGCACCTTTTCTTCTCTCGACTGGATGTTCCATTCTTACTCCTCTTATCTTCGGAAGAATCACAACTATCTCTTTTCCCTGGTAACTTCTCAGCATTATCAGATAATTCATCCTTCTTTTTAGAAGTTTTACCTTTTATTTTTTTACTCTTCTTTTCCCCATCAGTCGTGTCATTCTTATTTTGTTTTATGCCTTTAGGAAAATGACAAATTTCTTCTCCTTCGGGTAATTTCTCAGTGCTATCAGATGATGATTCATACTGTTGTTCCATCTTAATTACTTTTTTCTTCAAGTCTGTAGTTTTCTTTTCTTTTTCTTCAGTTCCCTTTTTGCTCTGCTTGTTATCATCTTCAGAGGATTCATCACTCTGTTCTTTCTTTGGGAACTTCTCAGCAACATGAGATAAGCCACCTTGTACTTTCTTACACATTTTGGTTTTCAGATACTTACTCTTTTCTTTAGTTTCAGCAACCTTTTTGTCTTCTGGAGAATTAAAACTCTCCTCTTTCCCAGAAGAAAGCTTATCAGCACCATCTGAGGAAACACTTGGCTGCTGCTTCTTAGAGAGTCGATCTCTCAATTCCATGAGAGTCTTGTCTTTATCAACTATGCCTTCTGCTGAAGAGAAATTCTCTCTCTCTTCTTTCCTTTCAGCATCATCAGATGATCCTTCCTGGGCAGTCCTCAAACTTTTCTGACCTTGATTATCCATTCCTTTTTTGCTGTGTTTTTCATCTTCAGAAGAATCGTAATCTTCTTTATTTGGAACTCTTTTTGTTGTTGTTCTGGCAGCCCCAATTTTACTCATACTCTTTATCTCCTTTTCTAATTCTGAGTCATAATTAGAAGATTCAGACTGGTTTTGTCGTTTCTTTTTAGAAATTATAGACCTTTTAGCTGATTTGCCTTTTTTAATATCAAAATCTGAGCCAGAAGTAGAACTTTTTCGTTTCCTTTTTCCTTTATCATCTTTTCCTGTTTGAGTCTTTACATCATACAAAGTCTTCTCATGATTTGTATGAGGTTCATTAATATCAGTATCTGAAGAAGAACTGTGACTCATCCTGGATACTTCTTTGAGGATTGCTAGCATTTCATCAGAATCTGAATTTTGATCCACAGTCTCTGACTGCTTAGATTTAGGCAACTTATTAGGTTTAGGATTATCTATAGCACTGTCAGAAGAATTCCGCTTATCCTTTTTTCTCATTGAAACTGATAGTTTTTGTTTCTCCTTAACGGTGTCATTATTTTCTTCATCTGAATTAAATGTTGTAGGGTTGGTTTCTGTCTGTCGCCTCAAGGGTGTAGTCTTTACACGTGGGGATCTTCGAAGATCAGATTCTTCTGAAAGTAATGGAACTTCACTTTCAACCAAATGCTCATTATCATTCTTTTCCTGTTCAAGTCCACAGTTCTCCAGCTTGGGGTTCAGACAAGAGCTTCTATAGCTATCTTTATCTTGTGGAACTTCCTGACAATCAGCACCTTTAATTGGGGAACTAAAAAGGGAAACAGGGGTGAGTTTAACATATAATTCTTTTGTTACTTTAGCTGTTGTTTTTGATTTAATACCTCCTCTGTTGTCTTTTGAAGTAATATTTAATTTTACAGAACTCTCCAGTTCTTGCTCAGTTCCACTGTTGCCATCTCCCTGATAATCTGCTGAACTCTGAACTTCCATAGCAGTCTCAAGATTCTCAAAAATGTCTTCTGGAACTGAGGAAGGAACAGACACAATATCCATGTCTAAGTCTTCAGAAGTGTTAGCAGGTTCATACTGAGGTTCTTCTTTTTTATCAGATTTTTTATGTTCACCACTGGGATTTTTATTTGCTCTTTGTTCCTCTACTGCAACACTCTGATCCACACGTTCACTATCTACCTGCTTTCTTGACAGTTTAGCTTCTGATTTTGAAAAATCCTTCCTTTCCAAAGCACAGGGTTTTTCCCCTTTTCGTACTTTTGTTTCAGACTTAGCATCTATGACTTTATGCTCTTTGGTATTTTTCTCTTTGTTTACAGCATCCAAAGCTCGAATCTCTGAATTCAAATCTTCTTCTAACGCAAGATGAGCTTTCTTGATATCAGCCAACACAGATTTAAAAGCCTTAAGCTGACGTAACTTTGTAGCAGAATTGATTTCTGAATTATCTGTTGCCCGCTTCAAAAACTTAACGTAACTGGAGTTCATGTTGGCAGTAGTCTCAATCAGTTTCTTTGCCTTCTTAATCATCTCCTTGGGCACAATTAGTGCTGAATAAGAGTAGGTTACAGAACCAGAACATGAATCATCTAATTTCTTTTCTTCTCCATTACAATTTGAACTGTTTTTCTTTGGAGAAAATCTGGGTGTATGGTCATATACTTTACTACTCTTTTCATTGTCAACTTTTATCTTCTTCTTATTTTGTTGCAACAACTGTTCTAAGTTTTCAAATACGCTGTTACATGCTGTGACCAAATCCAACAAAGGCTCCGGGCGACAAATGTAGCAATGCCATTGGTTGTTTTCATCCATTATTGTAGACAGCTCCTTTCGACCAAGGTTGCGTAGAATGCATTTCTTGCAGAAGGCATTATGGCAAAAGTCACAACAAATCAAGTTTCCACCTTCTGCACACCATCTGAAATTATTTAAAGATTAAAATATTATTCTGAAATGAAACACATTTTAAACCTTTACAGTATTAAAGCAATTTAAAATTTCCTGGCAGCAATTTTAATAGCAAAGTAATTTTGGTTATTTACTTATTCTTTATTAGAAAATTAAAAGACATAAACCAAGGACTTCATGGAAAAGACAAACCTTTCACGAAAGATATCAATGATGATACTATAAAAAATAGATCTAGTAACAGACTATGTAAGAATTTCGCCTCAAAAAGCAGACAACACTGAATTTTAGTTCATCTTGATTTATTACCTACCTACACTGTTCATCCATTCCATCTGAGTCACGGCTAATATCATCACTCATGTAATATTTAAAGCAATTCTATTAAAACAGAAAAGGGAAGGGGGAAATTTATTCAAAACTGTTAACATTCATAAAGGAGAAAAACTTTATTTTTTAAGTCATTAAAAAAGTACAGGGAATGTGTGTGTGTGTGTGTGTGTGTGTGTGTGTGTGTGTTTTAGAGAATCAAAGCGATAACACTGTATTAGCCCTACTAGTACTTTCCAGACACAGGAATAGCTCAAGAAATTAATTCCTTGAAATATATTTCCATATCATCAAGTACCACTTTTCCTTACATAAAAGTTGATAAAAGATTTTGGTAAAGCAAATTTCTGATCTCATATGACTAGCTACCAAAGATCTACATAAAAATGTATTAGATGTTGCTATTAGTTAATAATAATTTACTAGTCATCATATATAAACAGCTACTATGTATAGAGCTGAGCAACAGTATCCTACATTAACCCATATTATCTTTAAATCTCAAATACCTACTGTGCAAGGTAGGAGGTACTACAGCCCAATTTGAGAGAAAAGGCTTTGGCTCACTAATACGTAACTAAATCTCCTAAAGTTATACAACTGAAAGAGGCAAAACTGGTATTCAAATCCAAGTCTGAATGACTTTAAATTCCTTTTCACTGGGACTGGAGAAAAGGGAAGGTTCCATGCCCACTGATGAAAACTACTGATTACTGAAATGGGCTAGGCACAACAGACTGGCCCTTAAAAAAAAAATACCAATCACGTATGTAAGAAAAGAGAAAAGCAATGCACATTACAAATCCAACAATATAAAATTCAGCTGTCACAATTTAAAACTAGAAGCTACAACATGTACCCTAAACAGGCTCCTGGCTGAAATGAATTCAAGGAAAGGAGGACACAAATTACTAAAAGATGGAGTAAATTTAGTACATTTAAGGAGGTCTACATCTACCAAAAATTCATACAAGATCTAGAACTGGAACTCTAATTAAGGAAAGTCTGGTCTGCCCCTGCAATTCAAGGAGGCATTTTATTAGGAAGCAAACTAACAAAGGATTAATTTTAGCAGTAATATGAGTTGGGGAAATGATAACCTTGATATTATAGATATTTAAAATTAATTCCAAGGTATTACTTGTAAAAAAGCTTACACAGACTGTTAAAACTATCTTCAATACATATGAAACATTTTTAATTCTATTATCTCCAAATTATGTCAAAATCCTGCTCCACATGGAGAGTTCAGATTTGGGTAATTAGGTTATGTAAGAGGGAATGTTATAAAACATGTGTGTGCACACATATATACTCTGCAGTTTCCCAAGACACCACACTCTCCCTCACCTCTGAGCCTTTGAATACCATGTTGCCTCTGGACTAGAATATGCTGAACCAATCCCACTTTGCCAAGCTAATTCCTATTTATATTTCAGGTACCACCTACATCATCTCCATTATAAAGCCCCCCACCACCCAACTCCAAATTACAAAGGCTTCCTGGGTGTTCCCAAAGTACACAGTAACTTCCCTATCATAGCACTTATTGGGCCTTTCATGTCTGTCTTCCCCACTACATTATATGTCCTCCAATGGCAGAGACCATTTCCATCTTCATCACTGTGCATCAAAAGTCTGACACATGTTAAGCATTCAAATATTTGTGGAATTAATTATCAACAGATCATTACATACCTTACAAATAAGTACTTGCAGTGAAGGATGTCTATAAATGGAATCTTTTTGAAAATGATTGACCTGTTGTCCACAAGCGGTACAGCTCACAATCCCATGAAGCCCATCTTCTAGGAGAAAGGAGTGACCATTATTCACACATATACACACATACAAAAAGATATATACTTTAGTCAGCATTTCCCAACATTCGAATTGAAAATTAAATACCTCATAATCCTTGAGAAAATGACATTTTGGACACAAATACAAAGGTTAATAATTTTACAGACTTACTAAAAAAATGACAACCTTGACAAATTGCAGAGCTAATTTGCTCCCTTTTACAGATACAAACCCTGTTTCTTACAACTTGATATAACATGAAGAGACTCCATAAAAAAAGTTCTAAAAATAGGGGTCAAGAGCTCTTTTTCATTTTGCTACTGCTTCACAAAGAAATTCAGGATCAGTTCTTAAAGAATGGGGAAGTGAAATATATGGAATAGATTCTTTTGTAACCCTGTACTTAAGTTAGGTATGCCATAAAGTTTTTATTCTCAAAATGGAATTGTCTACACAGATCCTTTCAATATTATGTGAAAACCTGCTAACTTTATATTACCAATTTCCTTCCTAAGATTCCCTTCAATACTATCCACAATCCCCATTAACCTGCCTTTTTTCTATGTCTATTCCATATCGGCACTATTATTTCCAAATAACGACAAATAAGATTTGCAGGTATATCTATCTTGACAGCAAAACTTCAGAATGGCTGAAGAGCCATTCTGTTTTGACAGAGCCCCATTCCACAGTTTCTGCAGAAAAACAGATGGAAGATAACCTACACAAGAATAAAGGGGACCTCTCCTGCCTCACTCTCGTCCATAGTTCTGCACGGTGCTTCACAATCTGAGCTGAACATTAGAATCAGCCAAAGAATCTTTTAAAAGCAGGGACAGCCATTCCCACCCCTAACCCACTGAATGGGGATCTCCTGGACACGTTTTTCTTTTTTAAGTTTTACAGATGACTCTGATGTGCAACCAAGACCTTGATCCAAATAAGATGGTAGATTATGATTCAAAAGAGGCCAATGAAAATGCCTGCATTCACCAAAAAAAAAAAAAAAAGGTGAATGACTTAAAAAAAGAAAAACAAACTGTCTCTATCCCTAAATAAAAGACAAAACAATAAATACATTTCTCACCTTTTAATTTTGTGTTTTTCTTAGTTTTAAGATCCAAAGCACCATGGACCGAAGCATTATCACAAATATCTTTATTTGCAAAAGTTTAACCAAGGTATAAGGGCACCATGATACTCTTCCAGAAAATACAGAGAATTTGAAGACCTACTATATAAGCTGCTAATATTTTCCTTTAAATCATATTCTCCTCCATTAGTTTTGATCTTGAGTATTCATATATTCTGTATTTCTTTTAACATAAATAAATATACAGTGTGCTTTTTCATGTCAAATAATGATTGCATTCACATAAGGTAACAAAAAGCTGGAGTTTGAATGCTCATCCACTGTTAGATAATATTAAGTATCTTCTATGTGCTTTCGCACATATATCACTCAAGAATTTTAAAAAACTAGGTGATCCATTGGAGACTTTCTCCCATATGTGCACAATGACTCATATAAAGGATATTCATTGCAGTGTTAATTAGCAAATTTGAAAAATTTGAAAATTAGAAATAATTTCACATTTGGAAAATGGATAGTGGTTTACTCATACAACTAAATTCTACAGAAGAGCGAAAAAAAAAAACTAGATTGTACATTTACTGATATAAATAGATGTCAAAATCAATACTGGATGAGAAATGCTACAAAAGGATATATACAAGATACTACTTTGTATACTTTTAAATGAAAAATAAATGCTGTAAGAATAAAAATATGTAAAGAAAAATATAAAAACATGCATGGAAACACCACACATGCATACAAACGTCAAATAATCACAACCTGAGGTGTGAAAGGAAGGATATATAGATGAGAGTAGGACTAAACCAATTAGTTTAAGTGAGATCTTATTTAAGTGAGATCTGAAACAAATATTGTAAAATGCTCAAGTGTTACTTTAGTATACATACTTGTTTCTATGCATGCCATGTTTTAAATTTTTATTTTTAGCTATGAAATATCTTCACGATTATAATATATATAGTGTATAAATGGAAAAGAGGCATTTTCAATTCTGAGCTCAATACATTTTATCAGTTTTAAAGAAAGAACAAAATTATTCTGCCATATAGAAAATTTAGGTATAAAATATGTTTTCTAACAATTAAACTAGGGAAAGGATATCAAAATAGGCTATGGTATTTAAAAAACAATGGCTCCTGAAATGATCAATATCTTTGTGTTTAATTTTGTTTCAAATCATTATAAGATTATTTTATGTATAAAGTTTACCTTCTTGACAGTTTCCTATATTAGACTTCAATTTTAGAACTAACTTTCCTAGGAAGTTTGAATATTAACTAGAAATTCAGTACCTCAGATCACTAGTTTATTCGTACATGTGTATATGAGTAAACATAGTTAAATTTCCTGTGTGATTTCCGACAGCTTAAAGATGTAGCAAATCATTAAGACAAAAATTAACATGAAAGATTTTAAGTGCTATTATATGGCTATAAACATACATTTTCCCTAAAGCACAATATAAACATTCTTACACAGAACACTCAATAAAATGTTCCAGAGACATATCAGCTCAGACCAAATACCAGCAGCATAGTAAAGTGTCACTAAAAACACCCTCCCCAATGACTGTGGTTCTTTTTTATTCTCCTTTTAGCTGTTATCCACATTTGAGACACTGACTGCTCCAGAGTCCCTCCCCAAAAGCCACCAATTAGATATTAATTTTGACACAGTACACTTAGTTATCTGTCTTCCCTAGAGGACCCATAATCAGAAATAAAAAGAAGGAAACTCTTACTACTGGTCCTTATCATCACCTTCTACTTGCAGATTCTCTTATTTTAAATACTGTTTAGCTTTGGTGAGCTCTGTTGTTGCAATGGCAGTTTCTCTACTATGAATTAGATTCTCAATGAATCTTCCTTATGCTTGAGAGGGGTAGAACACCCCCTTGTGGACAAAAGACTAAACAACATTTCCTTGATTTTCTCTAACAATCTAATGAATTATTGAATCTGAAAACCTATATATATATATATATATATATATATATACACATACACACACATATATACATATATGTGTATATACACATATATGTGTATATATACTATAAACACATATATATTTTACTAGTACCATCAAGATATCACATAGCACTGAAATTAAAATCTTCACAAAATTTCACCAAGAACTATGCTATAATTTCACAATGTACATGATAAATATTTAACAGACACGCTTCCATTACACTTCTATTTAGAAATTTAGTGTCATGTTCTATCTTTTAGAGATTCATTCTTCCTACAGTAATGGATTCTGACTCTCTTAATCTGCCCAAAAAATACATACAGGTACTATTTTAAACTCACACACAAACAAGTGGGACACATACTCCACTGTCGTAAATTTTTAAATGAATCCTCCTTATGCTAACTTTCTACAGATGATTAGCCAATGGTTGTGTGTATAAGTGAGGGTAGACATACAAAGGGAAAGGCGGCTCAGACAGATGGAGGGAAGGTTACTAGCTCTAGTTCCCATCTCCTTCCTACTCATCTCTGCACTGATATCCTTAGATCAATAGATCTCTGACTTGAACGCACATAAGAACAAACTGGGGCAGAGTCTTGACATCATCCTCAGAAATTCTAAATTGTTATGAGTGGAGTCAAGGGACTTGCATTTTTAATAAGCACCCCAGGTGACACTAATGCAGATGTCCATCACTCTGTGAAACAATGTTTTAGATATGTATAAAGTTACCTGAAGGCCACAGGCAAGATTTTATCCAAATCTAAAATTCTTTCGGGGTGAGAGGGAACACATGGTATTCTGGCATATAAGCATTACAGAACTAACATGTGTAAGAAGGAAATAGTAAGCTTCTTGAGATAACTTAATAGCCACTGAAGGCAAAGGCATTTTGATAAATGGTGTTTAACCTTTTCTGCTTCAGAGCTCAGAAAGAAACAGAAGTTATTTTTAAGTAGTGCTTTTAAAAAACAATGGGCAGAAAAGTGGAGGTATTTTTAGTAAGCACATCAGATTTTCCAATATGGTCATAAACAGCACTTTAAACTCATGTTTTCATTTTCACTTGTATTTACCTCCGCGTTTTTTGAGATTTTCAGTTTTCATTTTACTTCTGCTTCTAAATTCAGGCCCTTTAAAATCATCTTTGTCTTCATTCAGCACTGGCTCTGGTTGTACAATCACTGTACCTAGAATGATTTCATTTAAAAAACCATTACACATATTAAATGTGCAAGTGAAGTACAAGACTTCAGTTCAGATAAAGCCAACATTGCTGGTACATAGTTTTGTTTCTTTCAAGTTTTCAATATTTGTATAAGGACCTCTCAGGAATAAATAAAACAGGGAAATAGTAAAAGGGCCAGGTGTCAACAGATTACTTTTTGGAATATAGTTCATAAAAATGGGGGGGGGCAGTATTATGTACTGATTCATAACAGAAATGTGTGAATAAAGTATAAAGCCTTAGCCCAGTTCTGAATTTTATACTGCCTATCACAAAAGCTGTCCTGAATATGAACATCCATGCTAAGTTCCACAGTTTAAAAAATAAAAGGATCAGAAGAGAAAATTTTAAAAAGACATCCTATTCTTCTCATAAGCCAAATCATAAATGCAGAAAAAGATTTTTAAGGGGTTGTTTTATATTGCTTTGGGGGAGGATAGTGGGGGACAATGTGAGAAGTTAATTCTGCTATTACTGCTATACCTATTCTGTGGCATTTACCAAATAATACATCCAAGTTTCAGTACCCTGCAAAGTCCTTAAAGAGTTTTAAACAAAGACTGCCTTAAGATACTTAAGCTCAAGTGCTATGACAATAAATTGCAGAATGAGATCAATTGTTGGTCCCTATGGAAATCTTTTAGAAAGAATGTACTTTCTTAGCTATAAAACATGTGAACTGAAGAGAGAGGTTGCTAATTTAAGTTTTCATTTTAATCTCTCAAGAGCAAATAAAGCAGGGGCATAGTAAAAAGGGTCCAGGTCTCACATTTACCTACACTGCTGGGCTTAGTAATTGGGCATTACTGACAACAATTAAGAAAGTACAGTCATCCCTCAGTATCCATGGGAGATTTGTTCCAGGACCCCTTGGATACCAAAATCCGTGGATGCTCAAGTCCCTTAAATAAAATGGCATAGTATTTGCATATAACCTACGTACATCGTCCTGTATACTTTAAATCATCTCTAGATTACTTATAATACCTAATACAATGTAAACACTATGTTAATAGTTGCCGGCCAACGACAAACTCAAGTTTTGCATTTTGGAACTTTCCAGAATTTTTCTCCCCAAATATTTCTGATCTGCAGTTGACTGAATATGCAGATGTGGAACCCACGGATACAGAGGGCCAACTGTAAAATCTGGTAGTTGTCAGGGGCTGTCTCCCTGAAACATGGGTCTATGTTATTTAGCGAGCAAGTTTTAGCAAGGTATAGCACCTACTTAAATGAACTTCTGAGTCTCTGAAAAAAGGGGGGAAATAGGGCACAGAGGATTGAGTTTTTACAAACTGGTAAATATAAATAATCTCCACACACAGAAAAAACCTTTATTCACAACAACCATTTCACATATATACTCTCAGAGAAGCCCTGGCATTTGAAAAAAGCTAAAGATTTATAGTTAACCAAAAAAAACCAGATTTCTTTCTGAAGATTCTTCTCTAAATGGAAGCAAAGCAGCAGAGTGGAAAGAGCACTCACTAGCTTTGGATTCAGGCAGACCTGGCTTCAAATCTTAGCTTCTCAATTTAAAGCTGAAAAAGTTCCTTGAGCTCTGTATTTGTTCTTTCATCTCTACAAATAGAAACAGTAACTACCTTACAGCATTGTTTTGAGGATTAAATAAGTTAACTTTTTAAGAGTCTGGTACTTACACATACTCAATATAGTATTATAACAATAATTATAATCAATCAAATTTAACCTTATGAAACAGGTCTATTTTTGGTTTGGTGGGAGACAATTACACTTAGTTCAGGTTCGTAACATCCCATACTAACTCTCTTCCACAATATCATTAAAACAAAGACTGGTATTCCTAGTTCTTAGCTCACCCAGTGGCCATCATAAGGACTCCCAGTGACAACCACTGAGAATGTAATAATCCAAAGTGAGTCACTGCCTATGGGACTCAGACTCCCATGTTAGTTGTTTCTGCCGTAGGCCACCAAAACCATTACATAAAATTGTCACAGATGATTTTCAAAGCCAAGTAAATGGTAGGCCCATCAATTTTCCTTCTATCTCTCTTCTTTCTCTCATTCATTTCTTTTCCTCATTTCATTTCTCATCTATTATAACTCCCAATTTGTCCTAGTAAAGCAATGTATTATTCTCCTAACTCATCATTTTTTTAAATTTTCATAATCAAAAAATGTGTCACATAAGCATAAGTAGAGAAAGAGAATAAAGTAGTAAACACTGCTGTAAATGATCTGTGAGAATAAATTTGAAAAATCTGCTAAGAGCCTTTAAACATATTATTCAATAAAGAAAAAAATCTAAACTGTTGATTTCTGAAACACTATGAAATTACCAAGACCCTTGTCATTCTCTCATCATGTAATCACACTGCTCTCAGACCTGGGCTATGAAAAGTCCAAGATTTTCATTTGGCTTCCCCCCTCCCACCCCTGCCCAGGCCCCAATCTAATCAATGCACTTTTAAGGTCAGAAATGGAACGGTTGAGAGGAAATGTAACAAGGCGTTTTTGAAAACATAATTACAAGAACTATACCTAAGTCAAATTTAATAGGTAACTTCAGCTTTGCGTCTTAGGGAATTTAAGAATGCAGTAAGACTAAACTAGACTTTAAATGTTTTCTAAAGAAGTTTTCAGAGTATTCATTATGTTTTTCTATAAAGCAAACACATTAAAATTTACTGAACCAAAACTTAATATACTAAACTTTTAAACCAACTTCCACATTCAAGTATAATTTGGAAAATAAAATCCCTTTTCTAAAACCCAATGGAAAGAGAAAATAAGTCTTTTTCTTATCAAACCTGACTGAATATTCTAAATTTTGAACCTCAGTAACACACATTATCATTACCATACTAATACATTTCCAGACCATCACTATCAAAATATTAGGTTTGGTCCTTCACACACAGCTTAAAGTAATCAAGTTCCAATTTTATAGTAACGACATTTAAAAATGCATTTCAACTTTAACTTCATATGAAAAATTAATACACTTTACCTTTTGGCAAGCTTTGCATAGTAATATCATTTTCTGAATTTTCATTAGAAGCATCTTCATTTACAGTTTCATCCAAAGGTTTTTCATCATCAGATTCTACATACTTTGTTACAATTGAAGGTTTCCTATGAGAGAATTAAGTCCACAGAATTATGGACATATCTGCTATTGGAAAAACACCCAAGTAACATAAATAACATGTTTAGATTAAGCAGTGGCTCTTAACCAGGGATACATATCAGAATCACCTAGGGAAGCATACATCTCTATACCATATAACTGAATATTATGATTTAGTATGTCTTGGGAGGATCAGAGCATGTGCATTCTGAAAAAGCTATGAGGAAGATTTTAAAGGGAACTCCTATTTAAGAATCACTACTTTAGGGAATAAGTTAATAACAAGCAAGCTGTGATTATTAAGAGACATTTCCACTGGTTCAAAAAAGTAAAAGTCCAATAGAATAAATTGCAAACTTCTAATACAAACTACACTCCACAGTTATATTATGCATTACATTATGCTTTGCAGTAGTTTCAGTTGTTACGTACAATTCACTTTGACAATTTAACAGAGACAAGTATTTGAACCACTCTTTGATCTTCTTATAACTTCCTCATCACTATGATGGCTACCAGTCCCCATCCTAGACAATTTCATATAACCCTAAAAAACTCATATTGCCTCATGAGGCATTCAACATTTCATTTCCCCTTTTCTCCTTGTTTTTAAAGCATATATATTATCTGACAGAAATTATCTACATATTGCCAGGGCCACTAATATATAATAAATCCCCTCCTGGGAAATTTTTAATTAAAATTAAAAGTCAAGTGATGGATACAAGAGATTCATTATACTATACTGCCCTTTTAAAAATATATGTTTGTATAAAATAGTTTACTGAGAACAGAGTGCTTTAAGTTTAGAAAAAAAGATTATTCTAAGAAAAAGAAAATAAAACAACCTGAAAAAGAAAGTAACTTTTTTCCCTTCAACATCAACCAACCTCTTTGATCGTGATGATCCTGATGATCTGGATTTTTCTGAAGAGCTAGCTCCCTAAATGCGAGAAATAAATACAAAGGTGAGTAAAACGCTCAGAGAAACATCCCTACAATTAACTGTTTCCCTGTACCAAGATGTCTAATATAATGATAGAATGAGATATAATTATTATGCCTAAAGTATTTTTCTAAAAGGAACTTCAAAAACTAATTCTAATTTACTCTCAAGTTTCCTTGATTTAAGATTAATTTTTTTCATTAAATTGTTACTGTTGAATTTTGAGGTACAGAAGATGATACACGGCTATATCATGATCTCGGCCTAAGCCAACAAAGACAAAACAAAGGTGCAGAGGTAATCAGATCCCAACAGGGGCAGAGAGTTTTAAGGATCTAAACATGTGTCACTTTCTCTATCCTAACATATGGCACAGAATACCTTCTACAATTTCCTTTGAGATACTAAATTTACCTTGGTTTTGCCAATATAATCAGTATATTTTATTGGATTCAATTTTTTACACTAGGTGGGAAGAATCCTAAAACTGTAGTGTAGGCTGGGGTATCAGATGAAGGACCTCAGGATGGGTTCCAATAATACTGCTTAAGAGACTCTAAAATATTCAGTTTTGAGAGATCTCAGAACCATGGGGTCATGTCCATAACAACCACCTTGGGTACCACTGTTGCAATATAATAACACTCAAATACCTATCTGTTAGCAAGCCTTCAGTTGTCTGACTTTAGCTATACAGCTGAAGCAAACCACAACAATAACAAAAAACAATGAACACCATCAAAAAGTGGACAACGACCCAAAATGAAGTACTGTAATAATACTTGGGTATAACAGTAAACTCAAACACATGCATGTATTAAATAAAAGCAACCTGATGACATACTCTAGTTGATTAGCATTAATTAATAAATATATTTTAAATGCTTCAAATTATTCTTACCTCTTCCTTGCTGTTTTCCATCATATCAGAGTTATTTCCAGAACCACTGACTTTATCTTAAAAGAGAAGAAGTAAAAACATTATTTATCTCTTTGGTGCATTATCAAATAGAACACCAATACCTACGATTCCATGAACCTATTTTTCAATCTATGTAGTATGGCAGTATTGGCAGTACTTTACTCACATTAAAATATAAGAGTTTTCTATCAACTATACTCCAATAAATTTTTTTTAAAAATAATATTGCTTTGGTTAAAAAAGAGTTTTCTGAGTGGCATGGACATATATACACTACCAAACGTAAAACAGATAGCTAGTGGGAAGCAGCCAATAGCACAGGGAGATCAGCTCAGTGGTTTGTGAACACCTAGAGGGGTGGGACAGGGAGGGTGGGAGGGAGGGAGACGCAAGAGGGAAGAGATATGGGAACATATGTATATGTATAACTGATTCACTTTGTTATAAAGGAGAAACTAACACACCATTGTAAAGCAATTATACTCCAATAAAGATGTTAAAAAGAAATTCATGTAAAAAACAAAAAAAAAGAGTTTTCTGATTAAAATCACTCTCTTTTGACACACTAATCCCTTCTGAAACAGCATTTCTGAAAAGAGCAGTTTGTAATCAAAATATTTCCTACTGTAATTGTTCAAGGTTTTTCTCTTAGAAGAAAATTTAAGTTCCATCTTCTACTAAAAATAAAATCACATTAATTGTATTTTCCTTTACCATAAGACACTAAAAAAAGAAAAACAACTTCCTAAAGGAAGCAGAGGGAAGGAAATAATAAAGATTAGAGTAGAAATTAATGAAACAGGGAATAGAAAACAATAGAGAAAAATCAACAAAACCAAAATAAGTTCTTTGGAAAGATGAATAAAACTGAAAAAAAAAACTTAGGCTAGATGCACCAAGAAAAAAAGGAGACAAGACTCAAATTACTAGAATGAAAAATTAAAGAGAGGATGTCACTACTTACCTTAAAGAAATAAAAGGATTATAAAGAAATATCATAAACAACTGTATGCCAACAAATTAGATAACCTAAATGAAATGGACAAATTCCTAAACACACACAAACTACTGAAGTTGACACAAGAATAAAGAGACAATGTAAATAGACCTATAACTGAAAAGACTGAATTGGTAATCAAAAAACTACCCACAAAGAAAAGCAAAGGTCCAGATGGTTTCACCACCAAATTACACCAAACATTCAAAAAAAAAAAAAGCATTAACACCAATTTTTCACAAACTCTTCTAGTAAAAAAGGAGGGAACACATCCCAACTCATTCAATGAGACCAGTATCGTACCAAACCAGAAAAGATACCACAAAAAGACCAACATCACTTATGAATACAGATGTAAAAGTCCTTAATAAAATACTAGCAAACTTCAAAAGAATGAAAGACATGTCTTTCTGCTACAGACTGCGAGAAAATACTTGCAAAAGACATATCTAACAAAGAACTATTATCTAAAATATATAAAAAACCCAAAACTCAACAATAATAATATAAACAACATGATTAAAAGCAGGCAAAAGATCTGAAGACATTTTACCAAATATATGCAAATGAAAAATGAGCATATGAAAAGATGCTCCACATCATATGTCATTCGGGAATCGGAAATTTAAAAAATAAGATAACACTATATACCTATTACAATAGACAAAATGCAGAACACTGACAACACAAAATGTTGGTAAGGATGTGGAGAAACAGGAACTCTCATTCACCGCTCAAAAAAATGCAAAATGGTCCAGCCACTTTTGGCAATATCTTACAAATTAACCAAACTCTTACATGATCCAGCAATCACACTCCTTGATATCTACCCAAATAAGTTGAAAATAAAGTCCACTCAGATGGACTGCACACAGATGGTTTTAAATATTTTTACTTATATAAACACCTTCGAGTTCCGGCAGAGAGCGCGGTGAGAATCAGATCGCGGCCTTCTAGCCCGGGGCCCTCCAGGCCCTCCGGCCTCTGGTCGGCAGGTGAACTGGGGGGCCCCCGGGACAAGCTCAGGCTGTGTCTTACCGAGCCCCAGAGGCTTCGCCGCAGCCGCCCACTGGCAGGGCCCGAGCCTGGAAGCAGCAACAAACTGCTCCCACACCCCCGCATCCGCGACCTAATGGCGGCAGCCCCTCAAAGCCCAGATCCCGCCCACCGCCGGGTGTCTTGACCCCACGCTGCAGGGGTTAGGCAAGCCTCCGTCAGGTCACCGAGGACGTGGCACCTTTGGGTGTTGGGCGTGGCCGGGCGAGAAGAATGGCGGCCACTGGAACACTGCGGAGGGCCATTAGAGCCTCGAGGGCCCGGGAAGGGGGCTCTATGTGGACGCCAGCTCAGCCACCCTTAGGCCTTGGAGCCCGCGCATATCCGGGACCTGAGGTGACCTCTCTGCCCCAGTTGGATGAGACCTCACATCGTCCGGACAATGACAGACAAAGGCCTTAACGGGCCCGGAAGGTGAGCGGAGCCCTGGTCGACGACGGTTGGAACGTTAGCGGGTCATCGGGTGGTTGGTCATCGTTTTACCAAGACCTCGATGTCAGAAGATAGAAATGGTATTATAACGTACCACATGCGGCCAATAGGAAGTGCCAGCCACCCTTTGGGAAGATTTACTGGCCGTTTATAGAAGGCCTGTGTATATAATATGAAAAAGCTGCTCTCAACTTTCCCCCCAATCTTTGGAAAGAAAACTTTTCGCTACATATAGGCCTTCTAGATGTGAAGAGGTTGCCGACGTATGATAGAGCTAAAGTCACATGTCTTGTAAATGCCCATTTGTTTCTTTAAAAAAAAAACCGTAGAAAAGAAGTCTTCTGGAAATGACTTTTTGAAATGGAGTTGTTTGACCACCTCTAGAGGCGACATCAGGAGCCACAGAGGTCCACGTTTGTTCAGTGTATTAGAGGACATGGAATGGAAGACGTTGAGGAGGAAGAAAAGAAGATTCTGTGCCAGACTGGTCACAGAAGACATTTGTATATTAGAACCATTGTTTTGTGTGTGCATTTTACTCCTTACTACTGTATGTGTAGTTGACCGTAAATACTTTTTTGAAATATCTAGTCTTTCTAGATCTTCTAAAGTGCCTGATATATTTTCAAAGTAGAGGTAGTAAAAAGACATTTTGTAAATATCTTTTTGTTAAAATTCGTATGAAATGTTGTTTTGCGGGGGGAGGGGTGGCCAAACCACCTTTTTGAACAGTACGCAGTATGCAGTGTTTGTGCACTGGTTCAAGGTCTGCGGGGAGAAGAAGCAAGTGCAAAGAGCTCTGTGCCAGTGTGTTTATAGTGAGGCGAGATTAACCATTGTCTTTTTTATGTTCCTGCATTTTGTTTCACTTTGCTGTGTATATAGTGCATATAATGGACAAATGAGTCCTAATTTACAACATCTAGTCTTTCTAGATGTTAAAGAGGTTGGCAGTGTATGACAAAAATAGTAAATAATACATTTTGTACATTTTGTGTTAAAATTTCTAGGAAAGATTGTCTTCTGAAAATTTGAGCATGATAGCCCTCTGGGTTGGTGGGGGGGGGAGAGAGAGAAGGGGGTTGGTCTTAGAATGGCTAGAATGCTGGTATTTTGAAGACAGTTTCAGATTATAACTGTTACATGTGTGCAGTTCATTCAGTACTGCTCTGTATATAGTGGACAAATTAAGTCCTTATTTGAAACATCTAGTCCATCTAGATGTTTAGAAGTGCCCAACGTATGTTAAATGTAGAGGTAGTAAAATATCACTTTGTAAACATCTTTTTGCTAAAATTCACAGGAAGTACTGTCTTTGGGAATGTTAAACCACCTGTCTGAGCAGTATACTATTGTCTATACTTGTTTAGTGGTTTGGAGGAGGGAGGGAAAGAATTGCAAAAGGTAATATGCTAGTGTGTTCATACCAGGACATTTTCAGACAAAACCATTTTTTGTATGTTCATTTTGTTTTGCTGTGTATATAGTGTATATAATGGACAAACTGAGTCCTAGTTTTGCAACATCTAGTCTCTAGATGTTAAAGGGGTTGCCAGTGTATGACAAAGTAGTAAAATTAGCACATTTTGTATACTTTATTGAAATTCATAGGAAAGCTTGTCTTCTGTAAGTGACTTTTGGATATGAATTTGTTCAGCCACCTCTAAGCATTACATATGCATGTACTTGTCCACTGGATTGGCGGTGGAGAGAAGGAAGTGAGGGAGGAAATGGTTCAGGCCAAAATGGTCATATTTAGAAGATACCTCAGATTATAACCATTGTTACATGTGTGCAATTTTATTTAACAGTGCTGTGTACATAGTGGACAAGTAAGTTTTTATATGAAATATCTATTCTTTCTAGATGTTTAGAAGTGCTTGATGTATTTAAAAGTAGTTTTAGTAGAATAATGCTTCTTGTAAATAGCTTTTAAAAACTGATGGGAAACACTGTCTTTGGAAATGGAATTGTTAAACCTCCTCTCTGAACAGTATACTCTGTGCTTGTTCATTGGGTTTAGGGAGGTGGGAGGGAAGACTGCAAAAGATGTTTTGCTAGCAGGTACTAGAACATTTCAACTTATCCATTGCTCTATATGTTACATGCATTTTGTTTAACTTTACTGTATATATTTTGTATATACTGGACCAATGGGTCCCAATTTTATAATATCTAGTCTCTAGATATTAAAGAGGTTGCCAATGTATGACAAAAGTAGAGTTAGTAAACTAACACATTTTGTACACTTTGTGTTAAAATTCATTGAAAGGCCGTCTTCTGAAAAGGGCCTTTGGAAGTGAAATTGTAAATTACATCTAAGTGACACCTGTGCCTGTACTTGCCCAATGTTGGATGGACGGCAGAAAGGAGGTACTGGGAGAAATGAAGTGTTCTAGATTAGAATGTTCCTATGTAGAAGACACTTTCAGACCTAACCATTGTTACATGTGTGTAGTTTATTCAACACTACTGTGTATACAGTGGACAAACTTTAGTCCTTATTTGAAACATCTAGTCTTTCTAGATGTTTAGAAGTGCACAAAGTATGTTAAAAGTAGAGGTAGTGAAGTAACATATTTTGTAGATATATCCTTTTGTTAAAATTCATATGAAATACTGTCTTTTAGAAATGGAGTGATCAAAATGATCAAACCACATCTCTGAGCAGTACACATTATTTTATTTGTGCTGGTTCAGGGAGAAAGAAGAAAGTGTAAAGGGCTTTATACCAAGACTAACCATTGTCTGGTGTGTCTCTGCATTTTGTTTTACTTGGCTGTGTACATAGTGTACATAAAGGACAGAGGGTCCAAATTTACAACATCTAGTCTTCCTAGATGTTAAAGAGGTTGCCAGTGTATGACAAAAATAGCCGATAAATACATTGTGTACACTTCGTGTTAAAATTCATAGGAAAGACTTCTGAAAACAACTGGAGGAAGTAAAATTGTTAAAATCCCCTCTAAGCATTACAGTTGCTTATTATTCTTGTCCACTGGGTTGATAGAGATGAGAAGGGGAAGCTTCTAGGCCAGAGTGTTCCTGTTTAGGAGACACTTTGTGACTATAGCCTTTGTGTGCAGTTTCTTCAGTGCTACTACGTGTATACATAGTGGACAAACTTAAATCTGTATTTGAAACATCTAATCTTTCTAGATGTGTAAAAGTACACAACATATGTTGAAAATAGAGAGTTAAAAGTAACACCTTTTAAGTTTTTTTTTCTGTTAATTCATAGGAATGGTTGTATTGTGGAGTGGAAATTGTTAAACTTGAGTCTTGTAGAGTAAGCTATTCACTGGGTGGTGGGGAGGCGGGAGTGGACAGGAAGGAAGTACAGAGAAGGGATCTGTGCCCATGAGTCTTTAGACAAGTTCAGATTGTCTAACCATTGTTCTATTTGTGTGTTTTAGTTAATATTGCTGTGTATCAAAGAATAAGCAAGTCCTAATGCCCAAAGTATATTAAAAGTAAAGGTAGTAAAATAACCCCTTAATAAATGCCCTTTTGTTGGTTTTTAGGAAGGGCTGTGTCTTCTGGGAGCATCTATGTTAATCCACCTCTTGGAGCTAGATATAGTCCTGTACTTAGTTGCTGATATGCTGGAGAAGGGGTAAGAGGAAGGGTGAAGGGAAGGGCTCTTAGCTATTATCTCCATATCTAGAAGACAGTTTTAGGTTATAACCATAGGTCTAAATGTGCATTTTTGTAAAGTACCAATGCTTACTATGGACAAGGTTCATTCATTATTTTGCAACATCTAGGCTTTTTAGGAGTCCTGAGGTGACAATGTATGATAAAAAGTAGAGCTAGTGAATTAACCAATTGTAAATATCTTTGTTATAATTGGTAAAAAAGTAGCATCTTGGACATGGAATTGTTAAACCATCTGAGAAATGTACACCAGGACTTGTTCATTAGGTTGGCAGCAGAGGGGCAGAAGGGAGTATAAAAGGGAGGGAAGTACGTGGATGTGTTCCTTTTTATATTTTGATGATAACCATTGATGTGTGTGCATCTCTTAGCTGTACTATAGGAATACATTGTTAAGTAATTCAGTGGAAACATACCTCCTTGCTAATACTTTAATAGTTTAGATCAGATAATGAATCCTCTTAAAAGCATTATACTTTGGGTACGCTGTTGCTTTATGTCTCAATTTTAATTGAACGTTAAGGGAATGTAGTATTTTAATCATAACTCTGCCAATATCTTTATCTAGAGGCCTGTTGCCATTTTTGTCTTTTCTGAAGTTTTTGTCGCCAAAAAAGGATTACATTTTTTTCCTTCCAGATTGAGTTGGTGTAGTGTATTTTTGGTTATCAAAATACTCATAACTTTGAAATGGTAAATATTCATGATGTGTGAAAAAGCATGATACATAACTGTATGATCTTAATTACATAAAAATGGATGCTTAGTTGTGTTTAAATACACAAACGAGACCTAGAAGGACACATCAAATGGTAAACTGCTTGTGATGGAGGATGACTTTGTTTTTTGCTTCTTGTGTTCTTTGGTTTCCTGTTATGCACATGTTAACTTTTAAGAAATAAATGTTATTTTGAAAACCTTAAAAAAAAAAAGAAAACACCTTCGTAAGTAGCTTTTTTCCCATAATTGTCAGAATTTGGAAGCAACCAAGATATCCTTCAAAAGGTGAATTGGATAAACTGTGTTACATCCAATCAATGGAATAATATTCAGCTCTAAAAAGAAATGAGCTACCAAGCCATGAGAAGACATGAAGGAACTTTAAATGTATTGTATATTACTATGTGAAAAAAGCCAATCTGAAAAGATTACATACTGTACGATTCCAACTATATGACGTTCTGGAAAAGACAAAACTATGGAGACAGAAAAAGATCAATGGTTGCCATGGATTTGGGGGCGGGGACAGGGGGGAAGGATGGATAGATGGAACAGAGGATTTTTAGTGCACTTGAGACAGGAGGGAGGGTGGCAGAGCACAACCATTAAAAGAATGAGAGCCATTGAGGATACGACAAAAACTGGTTAGAACCAAGTAGGCCCAAGATGGTGGAAGATTCGACTTCCAGTAGACCTTAAGCCTTGTTATACACTCACTGTAATACATTAGCATGCTAAATGACACACCCACAAGGCACCATGACAGTTCCTAGGCTAATTATAAAAGGCCAAAAAGTAGGCAGTGACTCAATTCCTGGAAATCCCCGCCCCTTCCCCAAAATAGTTGGAATAAACCTCTTACTCATTAGCCTATGAAATTACCAAACCCATAAAAAATAAACACACCCCAGGGCCTCTCTACTTCTGAGGTGGCCCACACCTTATGGATTGTGTAGCTCCCAGGGCTGCTCTCTCACCTTCTGAGATGAATCGCATTCTGCCTACTGAATGTGTATCTCGCTCAATAAACCTACTTTCACTTCACTATGGCTCACTCTTGAATTCTTTCCTGCACGAAGCCAGGGACCTTCACTTGGCAGCACATCCCAGGAACTCACCCAAGACCTGGAACATGACCATCCTCTTGCACCCCATTTTCCTGCAACATCTTTACAAAGGAAGAGGAAGAAGGTGGTCTTCTCTCCTTTCCCACTTTTCCTTTGATTGTAAAAATGTAGCCAACTTAGTTCTCAGGGCACAGCCCTCTTGCCTGCCTGCTTGTATACTTCACATGCATCTTACATTAATAAATCTACTTCTTGCCTGTCACTTTGCCTCGCGCTGAATTCCTTCTGTGCTGAGACATAAAAATCTGAGCTTCACTGAGTCCTGAGACCAGGTGTGCAGTTTCAGCTTGGGAGGGTTTGAGTCCCCTCCTAAGCCAGAGGTTGCAGGTTCAAGTCCCATCTGAGGCACAACTGGGTTTTAGTCCCATCTGAGGTGCGATTGAGTTCAAGTCCCAATCTGAGGTGTACGGTTTCACAGTGAAACTAACCTGTATGATACTATAATGATAGATAGATGTCATTATACATTTGTCAAAATCCCCAGAATGTACAACATCAAGAGTGAAATCCAATGCAAGCTATGGGTTTTAATGACTTGTCACTCACTGTAGGTTCATCAACTGTAACAGATGTACAACTGTGGTGCAGGATGTTTACAGTGGGGGAGGCTGTGCATGTGTGTGGACACATAATAGGAAATTTCTGTACGTTCCACTCAATTTTTCTGTGTACCTAAAACTGCTCTAAAGAATATAATTTATTTTTAAAACTCTTAATAAAGGGAACTTCCACAACAAGCTACAAAATACCCACAGGTAACATCATACTTAATGGTAAAAGACTGAATGCTTTTGCTCTAAGATCAGAATACGAGAAGGAAATCCTCTCTTGCCACTTCCATTTAACATTGTAATGGAGATTCTAGCCAGAGCAAGTAAGCAAGAGTAAAGAAATAAAAGGCAGCCAGACTGAAAAGGAAGAAGTAAAACTGTCTTTGGAGACATTATCTTGAATAGAGAAAGTCTCAAGAAATCCATTAAAAATATTACAACTAGTAAATGAGTTCAGAAAGGTTGAAGGATGTGAGAACAATATACAGAAGTCAACTGTATTTCTGTACACTTGCAAAGAATGATCTGAAAATAAAGAAAACAATCCATTTATAATACCATCAAAAAGAATAAAATGCTTAGGAATAAATTTAACAAGAGAAGTTAAAAACTTATACTCTGAAAACTACAAAACATCATTGAAAGAAATTAAAGACTTAAATCAGTGGTAAAACACTGCATGGTCATGAAATAGAAGACAACATTAAGATGGCAATACTCCACAAATTGATCTACAATTTTTTAAAAAAGGCAATCCCTGTCAGAATCTCACTTGACTTCTTTGTAGAAATTGACAAGCTCATTCTAAAATTCATGTAGAATTAAAATGGACCCAGAATAGTCAAAACAACCTTCAAAAGGAAAAACAAAATAGGAAGACTCGCACTTCAAGATTCTAAAACTTAGTGTAAAACAACTATAATCAGTACAGTGTACTACAGGCAAAAGAACAGATATAAAAATCAGTCGAAAAATCAAAGTTCAGAAATAAACCCATATATCTATGGTCAACTGATTTCCAACAGCATGCCAAGACCATTCAAAAGGGAGAGAATAGTCTTTTCAACAAACAGTATGGCACAACTGTGTATCCACACGCAAAAAGTTAAGTTGGAGACCTGCCTTACACCACATACAAAAATTAACTCTAAATGCATCATTAAAAACCTAAACATAAGAGCCTAAACTATAAAACTCTTTGAAGAAAATATTGGGGTAAATCTTTGTGACCCCAGATTTAGAAATAGATCCTTAGACATGACACCGTAAGTATGAGCAACAAGAATAAAAATAGATACGCTGGACTTTATCAAAACTAAAAACATTTGTGCTTCAAAGGACATCATCAAGAAAATTAAAGAAATACATACATATACACAACAGAATGCTATTCAGCCTTAAAAGGGAAGAAAATTTTGATACATGCTACAACACTGATTAACCTTGAAGACATTATGCCAAGTAAAATAAGCCAGACACAAAAGGACAAATACCGTATGACCCCACTTATATGAGGTTCCTAAAGTAGTCATATTCATAGAGAAAGAACATAGAATAGTGGTTGCCAGGGACTGGGGGTAAAGGGGATTGGGAAGTTAGTGATTTTAATGGGTACAGAGTTTCAGGTAGAGAAGATGAAAAAGTTCTGGAGATGGATGGTAGTGATGGTTACACAACAGTGTGAATGTACTTAATGCCATAGAACTGTATACTTAAAATTGGTTAAAATAGTAAATTTTATATTGTGTAATTTTATCATAATAAAAGTCTAGAATATATAAAGAATTCTTACAAATCAATGATAAAAAGATAAACACCCAATTAAAAATGAGCAAAGAATCTAAATAGATAATTCTCTAAGGAATATATACAAACTACCAATAAGCACATGAAGAGATGCTCAACATCATTAACCATTAGGCAAAATGAAAACCAAAACCATAATAAGACACGACTTCACATGTACTACGATGGCTAAAATTAAAAAGATAACAACTACTGTTGGCAAGGATGCAGAGAAATCAGAATCCTCATACACTGCTGGAGGGAATGTGCAATGGTGTAGCCACTTTGGGAAACAGTTTGATATTTCCTCAAAGGATTTAACAGAGTTACCATATAACTCAGCAATTCCACTCCTAAGAGAAATGAAAATATATGGCCACACACAAACTTGTTCACAAATGTTTATAGTAGCATTATTCATAATAGCCAAAAGGTAGAAACAAGATGTTATTGTCCATCAACAAATCAAACAAATGTGGTATATCCATATAAAGGAATGTTATTTGGTCATAAAAAGAAATGAAGTACTAATATGCACTACAACATAAATACACCTTAAACACATTATACTAAGTGAAAGAAGCCAGTCACAAAGAACCACATGTAATAGAATGCCATTCATAAGAAAGTCTGAAATAGGGAAATCTATAAAGACAAGAAAGTAGATTAGTGGTTGCTTAAGGCTGGGGGTAGGGGGTGATATCTAAAGAGTACAGAGTTTCTTTTTCAAGTGATAATAACATTATAAAATTTACTGTGGTGACGGCTTCATGTATTTGTGAACATACTAAAAACTACTGAATTGTACACTTTAAACTGGTGAATTGTATGGTAAGTAAATTATATATCAATAATGGTGTTAAAAGTTTTAGTAGTCATTAGGGAAATGCAAATTAAAACCACACTGAGATATCATTATGTATCTATCAGAATGTCTAAATTTTTTTTAAAATAGTGGTAAAACCAAATGCTGGAGAGGATGCAGAGAAATTGATCCTTCTTACATTGCTGTGAGAATATAAAATGGTATAGCCACCCTGGAAAACAATTTAGGAGTGTCCTTAAAAAAAAACAAAACATGCAACCATCCTATGACACAACAACTGCACTCCTGGGTATTTGTCCCAGAGAAATGAAAACTTATGTTGACACAAAAACCTGTACACTAATGTTTACCAGCAGCTTTATTTGTAACAGCCCAAATCTGGGATCATCCCAGATGTCCCTTAATGGGTAAATGGTTAAACTGTGGTACATCCATACCATAGAAAACTACACATTGCAATAAAAAGGAGAGAACTATTGACACATGCAACAACCTGGCTGAATCCCAAGGGAATTATGCTAAGTGAAAAAACCCAATCCCCAAATGTCATATACTATAGGATTCCATTTATAGAACATGTTTAAAATGAAAAACAATTTAGAAATGGAGGACAAATTAGTGATTTCCAGGTGTTAGGCACAGGTAGGAGTAGGGGTAGGGAGTTGAGCATGATTATAAAAGGGCAAGAGAAGGAATCTGCATGTTGACTGTGGTGGTGGATACATGAATCAACTCAAGGTAATCAAACTGTATAGGACTTAACAAAAACACAAAAGTACAAGTAAAACTGAGGAAATCTAAATCAGATTGGTAGATATCAATAACATGGTTAGCTGACAATATGTTATACTTCTGTAGAATGTTGCTATTGTGAGAAACTGGGAAAAGTGTGTAAGAGCTGTGTGTGTGTTACAACTGCATATGAATCTACATCCATCTCAATAAAAATACCACTTTAGGGAAAAAACTCAGAAAACTAGGGGAGGGGAACTTCCTCTACTTGACAGACTATTTACAAAAATCTTATACAGTAACCATCATACTTAATGGTGAAAGAGCTGAACGCTTTCCTACTAACATCAGAAACACCAAGATGTCTGATATCATCATTCTTCTTCAACGTAATAATGGAAAATACAGAAAGTCCTACCCAGCATGAGGCAAGAAAAGGAATTAAAAGGCAAAGAGATGGAATGGAAGAAATAAACATGACCCTATTTGCAGACAACCAGATTAGGTAGAAAATTTCAATAAATCTAAAAGATGAAAAAGAAGCTACCTAGAGCAAGTTCACAGGATACAAGGTCGACATAAAAAACATAACTGAATTCCTGCAATGAACAATTGGAATCTGAAATTTAAAAACCAGGGAATGTAAAATAGCACCACAAAAATGAAGTAAGAAGGTAAAAATGTATCAAAGTATGTGCAAGATTAGTATATGGCTAACTACAAAACACTGGGCCAACTGAGAGTTTCTATCAACATTTTTTTCTCTATCATTAAACATTCCTATTCTTTACATGTATTTGGTGGATAACTACACAGATTTATTGGGGAAAGGATCTGAAGAGCAAGTGTTCTGCACACTTTTTATTTTTCAATGTTTTCTATTCTCATTTTGGATAATTTCTATTAGACTATCATCAAATTTACTGACACTACTACAGCTATCTCTAATCTCCTGTTAAGTACAAACAATGATTTGTTATTCAGAAATTTATTTTTCAGTTCTAGAATTTCAAATTGGTTCTTTTTTACATTTTCTACGTTTGTACTGAGATTTCTTACCTGTCCATTCAACATAAATGTATTTGCTTTATTATACTAAAGCATAGTTGCAATAGCTGCTTTAATATTGTTTGCTAATTTTAACATTTGAGACATATGTGGATTGTCTCTACTGCTTGCCTTTCCTTTTGAACATGAGTCACAATTTCCTCTTTTTATTTCAGATTGGGTACTGGACATTTTTAAAGATACAGTGAAAACACTGCATGCTGTTACAGTTGTTATTTTTGTTAAAAGTGGATAGTCAACTTACCTGAAATCAAACCCCAAAATATAAACCCTCTAGTGTAAGCAGCTGAAAGCTTTATTCTGTTCTTTTAGCCCTAACTGGGCTACCTAGAATCTGGGCTGCACTTGTGAATCAACCAGATATGGCAAGAGTTTTTGCAGGTTCCAGAGCTCCCAAACTGTAGCTCTCTTCTAGGTGGGATCTCCCCTCTCATTTTACTAAACCTACTGTGGTCTCCCTAAATTCCTTTATGCCTCATCAAGAATGCAGGTTTCCATTCAACTCTTTTAAATGAAAAATAATTAACTTAATATATTAGTTTTAGGTGCACAACATAGTGATTCAATATTTTACAGGTTACAAAATGACCACCCCTACAAGTCTAGTTATCATCTGTCACCATACTAAGTTATTACAATATTGATAACTATTAATTTTTCTTTAAATGTTTGATAGAATTCACCTATGAAGCCAACTGCTCTTCAACTTTTGTTTGTTGGAAGTTTTTTGATCACTAATTGAATTTCATTAGTAATCAGTCTGTTCAGATTTTGTATTTCTCCATGATTCAGTCTTGAAAATTGTTAAGTTTCTAGGAATTTATCCATTTCTTCGATGTTGTCCAATTTGTTGGCACAATAGTCTCTTAGGATTCATTGCATTGATGTCGTATAAGTTGTTACTTTTCCTCTTTCCTTTCTCATTTTATTTATTTGGACTCTCTTTTTTTCATGATGAGTCTGACTTAAGGTTTTTCAATTTTGTTTACATTTTCAAAAAGAAAACTAGCTCATAGTTTCATTGATCTTTTCTATTATTTTTTAGTCTCTATTTCATTTATTTCTGCCCTGATCTTTATGGTTTATTTCCTTCTACTAACTTTGGGTTTTGTTTGCTCTTCTTTTTCTAGCTCCTTTATATGTAAGAAAAGCATGATCCTCAAAAGGAAATCTATAAATTAGACTTCCTCAAAATTTAAAACTTTCACTCTGCAAAAGACCCTGTTAAGAGGAAGAAGACGAGCTATCAGTTGCATTATTTCCAATCTGACCTTTATTATTTCCTTCCTTTTACTAAGTCAGGCCTCGTTCTGTTCTTCTTTTTCTAGACCCTTTAAATGTAAAGCTACATTTTTTTTAATTTGAGATTTTTCTTTTTTCTTGAAGTTGGCCTGTATCACTATAATCTTCCCTCTTGGAACTGCTTTTGCTGCATCCCATAGATTCTGGAAAGTTGTGTTTCCATTTTCATGTGTCTCAAGGTATTTTTTAATTTCCTCTTTGACTTCTTCGTTGATACATTGGTTTTGTAGCATTTTGTTTAGTACCCCTGCTTTCTTTTCGTTTCCTTTTTCATTGAATACCTTTTTCAATCCCTTCAGTATCACTCTGTTTGTCTTTAGATCTGAAGTGAGTCTCTTGTAGGCAGCATATAAATGGGTCTTGCTTTTTAATCCATTCAGCCATCTCTATTTTGATTGGAGCATTTAGTCAATTTATATTTAAAGTGGTTATTGATAAGGATTTACTTATTGCCATTTTGTTAATTATTTTCTGCTTGTTTTTATTGTTATTCTCTATTCCTTTCTTCTCTTGGTTTCTTCCCTTGTAGTTTTTTTTTAAATATTTTATTAATTTATTTTTTGGCTGCCTCGGGTCTTAGCTGCGGCACACGGGCTTCTCTCTAGTTGTGGCGTGTGGGCTCTCTAGTTGCGGCACACAGGCTCAGTAGTTGCAGCACGCAGACTTAGCTGCCCCGTGGCATGTGGCATCTTAGTTCCCTGACCAGGGATCAAACCCACGTCCCCTGTGTTGGAAGGCAGATTCTTAAACACTGGACCACCAGGGAAGTCTCTTCCCTTGTAGTTTGATGATTTTCTTTATGTTTGGGCTCCTTTATTTTTTGTTTATCTATTGTAGGTTTTGGGTTTGCAGCTACCATCAGGTTGATACGTGCGCACACATACACACACACCGATTTAATTTAGGCTGACAGTTGCTTAAGTTCAAATATATTCTGAAAGTACTACATTTTTACTACCCCCCCAACATTTTGTTTCTGACATGATATTTTACAACTTTATACTTTGTGTATCCCTTAGCTACTTATTGTAGTTATAGTTGATTTTACTACTTTTTGTCTTTTAACCTTCCTACTAGCTTTGTAACTGGCTGATTTACTATATATTTACCTTTACCAGTGAGAATTTTTTCTTTCATATATTTTCTTATAACTATTGCCTTTTCTTTTCCACCTAAGAATACGTTTTAACATTTCTTGTAAGGCCATTTTAGTGGTGCTGAACTCCTTTAGGTTTTGCTTGTCTGGGAAACTCCATCTCTCCTTCAATTCTGAATGATAACCTTGCCAGGTAGAGTATTCTTGGTTGGAAGTTTCTTTACTTTCAGTACTTTAAATATATCATGCCACCCCCTTCTGGCTTGCAGAGTTTCTGCTGAAAAATCAGCTAATAATTTTATGGGATTTTCCTTGTATATGATTAGTCGTTTTTCTCCTGCTGCCCATAAAATTCTCACTTTATCTTTTGCCATTTTACTTACATGTTTGGTGTGGATCTCCTTGGGTTCACCTTGTTTGGGACTCTGTGATTCTTGTACCTAGATGTCTGTTTCCTCTCCCAGACTAGGGAAGTTTTCAGACATTATTTCTTTAAGTAAATTTTTTGTCCCTTTCTCTCTCTCTTCTCCATCTGAGACCCCTACCCCTACTATGAGAATATTAGTACTCCTGATGTCCCAGAGATCTTTTTTTTTTTTTTTTTTTTTTTTTTTTTTGCAGTACGCGGGCCTCTCACTGTTGTGGCCTCGAGCACAGGCTCTGGACGCGCAGGCTCGGTGGCCATGGCTCACAGGCCCAGCCGCTCCGCGGCATGTGGGATCCTCACGGACTGGGGCATGAACCCATGTCCCCTGCATCGGCAGGCAGACTCTCAACCACTGCGCCACCAGGGAAGCCCCCCAGAGATCCCTTAAACTCTCATTTTCTAAAATTCTTCTTTTTTCCTGTTCTGATTGGGTGGTTTCCACTATTCTGTCTTCCAAATCACTGATGTGTTCTACTGTATCAACTACTCTGCTGTTAATTTCCTCTACTGTATTTTCCAATATTGTGTTCTTCAGTTCTGACTGTTTCTTTTTTACATTTTCTCTTTGTTGAAGTTCTCACTGTGTTCCTCCATTCTTCTACCTAGTTTGGTAAGCATCTTTATGACCATTTCTTTGAATTCTTTATCAGGCAAATTACTTATTTCCACTTCATTAAGATTTTTTTCTGCAGTTTTACCTTGTTCTTTCACTTGGAACATATTCCTCTGTCCCCATTTTGTTTGACTTTGTGTTTCTTTCTATACATCAGGCAAAACAGGTACCTCTCCCGGTCTTGAAGGCATAAGCTCAGTTAAGAGCATCCCCTGTGTAGTCTGCGTGTGCCAGGCAGCTTTGGCAAGCCGGCTGGAGCCTAATAAGTCATGAGCCGGGGGGTCCTGGGGCACTGTATACTCAGGCTGCCTTGGTAGGACGCCTATAGCTTGTGTGGGCCAGAGGTATGCTGAGGTGGCCTTGGAAGGCCAGCTAGAGAACGTGGACTATGTTCCCACTTGTGCTATCAAGGTAAAGGAGGAACACAAAAAATGGTGCTCTCTAGCACCTTCAACATTGGAGATAGTTCCAGCAGTTCTCTGCCCATTTAGCAGACACTCTAGGGTTAGTAAGTGGATTTCCTTCATGTACAGTCTAGATCCCCTTTAAACCACTGTTTTTTCTCTCTGCCCCAGGGGAGGCAGGTCTGTACACAGGCCCCTTAGTGATATCCCTCGCCACGGCAGTACACCACACTGAAGTGGGGCTCCCATCAATACTCTCTCTCTGTGTCTCCTACCAATCTCTATGTGGTCCTTGTATCATTTGTTGTGGAGAAGCTGTTTAATCAGACCTCAGTTCTTCTGCAAGAGGCATCACTCTTTACGTAGCTGTAGATTCGGTGTGTCTGTGGGGAGGGGTGAGATCAGGGTCTTCCTACACCACCACCTTGGACCAAATGCTGAGTTTTATGCTGGTTCAACCTTAGTCGCAAGAAGGCTATCAGAAGTAGTGGGGTTGCAAGCTCAAACAGCATATCCAGAAGGACAGAGCTATCCAAGTCTTAAATTCCACTGATGGAGCTAACTGGCACCTTTCCTAAGGAAAAAAGGCTTAACAATTGGGAATTCAGCCATTAATACTTCTTTCTTCCATGGGTTGACCCTACTCCAATTTGTGTCTGCTTTGTGTCACTGTTCAGTTTCCTCACATCATTGTGTTCAGTGTTTTGGCCAGAATTAATAATTGGTATCTGTGAGAGATATCTGTTTATCCATACAGAGCTACTCTGCCACTACCAGAAGCAGAACTCCCCAACTAACTACTGAATGTAGAACTGTGACACTATGATTTCATTCTAAAGACAAAAGGAACTTTAAACAAATATTTAACACTAGTTAGGTTTCTTTATTGTGATGATTTGGTTTGCAAATTTGAAACCACGTGGATACAATGAAGACTGATCAACTGAGTACATAAACTGAGGATAATGGGAGCCACCTTTCTGTTGCAGTAAGAAGTTAAAATACAAAAAGAGGAAGACTAGAATGATGTCTGTAGTCCAAAGTAAAATTAAAAGTATCAATATCAGTGCATGAAAACATAACACATATACTGGCTTTCTCTGCTAAAAAGCCTGGAAGCAGACATCCTGGCGGCAATAAGCACATCATACACCCAGATATTGCTTTCTAAATACCATATCCCACTAAAAGGAATCAGAACTCCTTGGAGAAATAACTGATTCCAGGGCTGGGGAAGGGACAGTGCAAAGTAAATAATGAACATCTTGTGAGAGCAGAAAGTAAGAAAGTGCTCAAGGTTGATGAAGACTTGTGAAAAGGTCTGCAGGAGCCATACAAAAGGGGTTCCCACTAGCCAATACTAGTACAATTTGGATATTAAAATAATGACAGTAAGAAAATGTTCATGGAAAAAGAAAAAAATTAGTATATACTAATATAAACAAATGAATACAGAGCGTAGAAATGTAAACTTCTCCCTTATAGTAATATGCCAACTAAAACATAGGAGGAATGATAGATCAGAACATCATGATTTTGAACCCATCATAGTAACATATCATTGAGCCACAAGAATCGTGAATGGATGTGGTGTAGGCAGAATTTCTAGGAATGGTCCCCAAGATTTCATGATCCCGAATCTTGAGAACCTGTGAACGTGAGGAAATAACACTCCCATGGTTTTGCTATGTAAAGTGGCACAGTTGACCTTAAAAATGGGAGCTCATTGGGAAGTGATGAGAAGGAGGGGGTCTAGTCTAATCACATGAGACCTTTAAAGTAGAAAACTGACTCCAGCTCGTGCAGAAGGTGCAGAGAAGCAAAAGGATAAGTCAGAGAAATTCAAAGCATGAGGAAGACACATGTTTTTGATGTCTTTGTAGATGGAGGGGGCCATGTGAGAGGAAATTAAGGAGCTGAGAGGATCCTGGCCAATAGTCAGCAAGAAATGGGGACCTCAAGCCTACAACCACAATGAACTGAATTCTGCCAACAACCTGAATGAGCATGGAAATGGATTTTTCCACAGAGTCTCCAGAAAGGAACATAGTCTTACTGTCACTTTGACTTAGACCTTGTGATTCCCTTAGCAGAGCTCATCAAAATCCACCTAGACTCCAAACCTACAGAACTATGAGATAATAAATTTGGGTTGGGACTTCCCTGGTGGTACAGTGGTTAAGAATCCACCTGCCAATGTGGGGGATGCAGGTTTGATCCCTGTTCCAGGAAGACCCCACATGCTGCAGAGCAACTAAGCCCATGTGCCACAACTACTCAACCTGCGCTCTAGAGTCCGCAAGCCACAACAACTGAGCCCACATGCCACAACTAGTGAAGCCCGCACACCCAGAGTCCTAGAGTCCGTGCTCCGCAACAAGGGAAGCCACTGCAATGAGAAGCCTGCACACCACAACGAAGAGTAGACCCCGCTTGCCACAACTGGAGAAAGCCCACGTGCAGCAACGAAGACCCAATGCAGCCATAAATAAATAAATAATCTGGGTTGTTTTAAGATGCCAAGTTTGTGGTAATTTGCAGTAAGAAACCATAAAAGCTCACTTCTGATGATGAAAAGAATACCTAAGGGGGCTTCCCTGGTGGCGCAGTGGTTGAGGGTCTGCCTGCCGATGCAGGGGACACGGGTTTGTGCCCCGGTCTGGGAGGATCCCACATGCCGTGGAGCGGCTGGGCCTGTGAGCCATGGCCGCTGAGCCATGGCCGCTGAGCCTGCGCGTCCGGAGCCTGTGCTCCGCAACAGGAGAGGCCACAGCAGTGACAGGCCTGCGTGCCGCAAAAAAAAAAGAAAAAAAAAAAACCTAAGTTAATTTCAAAGTAATCTTCAACAAATTAGTTACAAAGGAATAAATCATACCTTTGCAGTGGCTTAACTTAGAAAAACAACCATAACCAAGTAACCTAAGTTAACATCACCAATAAACGGGGAGATTACATCACGTGCCTTGTGATATGATGTACGGACAAGAACATAATGCCACTTACATGGCAATCCTGCCAAAAATTAAAACTCCCAATCTAATTATAACTGATCAGACAAATCCACATTGAGAGACAACCACCAAAATAATACATCTGTACATTTGAAAAATGTTATGGTTCCAGCTTGTATCAGATATGAAAAGGCTAAAGACCAAATAACTATTTACAATGTGGCATCTTCAACTGGATGCTGTACTTGCAGGGGGCGGAAGTTACCTATGAAAACACTGTTGGGGCAATTTATGAATTAAGACTACGGACTGTGGATTAGATAAAAGTACATATTTCATTTTATTCACCTATTTATCCCTTCCATTGTTATTTGTAACTTCCTGTATTTTGGTGTCACCATTTCGAATTATTTTCCTTCTCATTTAAGAAAACCCTTTACTATTTCCTCTAGTGTCGGTGTGCTGACATCAAGTTCTCACTTTTTATCTTTACTCCACCTTCACTTTTCAAAGATGTTTTCACTGAGAAAACTTTGACGCTGGCAATTATTTTCATTTCTCACTTTAAATAAATCATTTCTTCATCATCCAGCTTCTAAAATTCCTGCCGTCAAATGAGCTATCAGTGTTACTGTTGTTCAGAAACATTCAACATTCAAAAAGCAAAGACATTTTTCCTCTGGCTGCTCCTAAGATTGTTCTCTTTGTTTTCGTTCTTTAGGAGTTTAATTATGATATTCATAGTTGTAGTTTTCTATTTATCCTGCGTGGGGTTCATAGTGTTTCATGAATCTACAGCTTGATGTCTTTCTTCACTTTTATAAAATGCTCAGCGAGGGACTTCTCTGGTGGTCTGGTGGTAAAGAACCCACCTTACAATGCAGGGGATGCAGGTTCGATCCCTGGTCAGGGAGCTAAGATCCCACATGCCATGGGGCAACTAAGCCTGTGCGCCACAACTACTGAGCTTGCGCACCTCAACAAGAGAGCTGCGCACCTCAACAAGAGAGCCTGCGCACCTCAACAAGAGAGCCTGCATGCTGCAAACTACAGAGCCCTGAGAAGAGAAAATCCTCACGCCACAGCTAGAAAGAAGCCTGAGCACCACAATGAAAGAGACGGCACACCACAACTAAGTCCCAACACAGCCAAAAATAAATAAAATAAGTAAATAATAAATAAATCTTTAAACAAAAAAAAGAAAATGCTCAGTGAATATCTCATCTCATCAAACTCAGCTTCTGACCCACTCTCTCTTTTCTCCTTCTGGTAATCTAATTACACATATGGCTGAACTTTTCACTGTGATCTACCACTCTTCACCCTTTTTGTACATATTGTGTTTGTGTGCAAGTACGTGTGAGTGTGTGTGTGTGTGTGTGTATTCACCTCTTATATATGTGGCTACCCTTAAAAACCTCAAAACAAATGATGGTAATCATCATATATGATACAAGATACTTTTAAAAAGGAAAAATGGAGGTAGAGAGGAGATGTTGTTTTTCATTAAAAAAAATTTATGTACCAAATCTACTCAAAGAAGTTATCAAACAATATAAAAATGTAACTCATAATACATGAATAACTTCTAGGATAATATATTTCTGTACTATTCCTACAACTTCTAATACTATCTATTTTAAACAGATAACCTCATCACCCACCTCTATAAAACATTTCTATTACACACAAAACCCTACGTATATGCTTCTCTAAGCACCTATAACCATAAAACCTTATACTTTTTACTTATCTGAATTAAAATCTCAAGTATCAGATATTATCTAACTACTAGATACACAGGGGCTATTAAAGACTTTAATAACTGCACCTGCTCAAAAATAAATGGAAAATAGACTAGAAGATGTTACACATCCTTTTTCAATTTACCTGTGCTTTGGTTCATCACAAGTCTTGGAGGAGAACTTGTTTCTTCAGATTCTTCTGATGAGTGTGCCAGAAAGTCATGAAGCTTCTGCACCAATGTATTCAACTTGCTTTCACTGTCAAAATAAAAATTTTAAGAATATCCTAACTTACCAGGTCATATATTAAATTAAATATAAAGTTTAACAAACTGAAAATATATCTACACTGTAAGTGGTCTGAAAGAATGCATACTTAAAATAAGAATTAAAGAAAATGAATTTTCTTTATTTCACTGAGGATATGAAAACATGAGTAACAAAATCTACCTGTACACTTATCTACAATCAAAGTATAATTCAAGGACTGTGATAAACCATAATGGAAAAGAATATGAAAAAGAATGTATATATATGCATATATGTATACCTGAATCACTTTGCTGTACACCTGAAACTAACACATTGTTAATCAATGATGCTCCAATATAAAATTAATTTTTTTTAAAAAAGTATAATTCAAGAACTGTGATAAACCATAATAGAAAAGAAAATGAAAAAGAATGCATCTATATACATATATGTATAACTGAATCACTTTGCTGTACAACAGAAATTAACACAAGACTGTAAAATAACTATACTTAAATAAAATAAATTAAAAAGTACTAATCAAGGAAAATGCTGGTAGTATGAGATTTTGCTTTACATCATTTAAAATAATAATCCAGTAATTTATCAAATATATTTCCTGAGCACTTAGTCTCTGGAAGCCTTCAGTAGTTCTTTTGTTTATTATTCTACTTTCTGCTTAGAACAGAATAAATGTATAAATGACCAACACTAAGATGAATAGAACAGGACCTAGAAGAGCTCACAGATTCCCATGGAAATATTTATATAACTAAATTATCATAGCATATCCTATTAAGTTACATAATAAGTGTATCTGTAATCCAACAAACAAGGTTATAAAAAATTAAAAGTTTAGGGCTTCCCTGGTGGCGCAGGGGTTGAGAGGCCGCCTGCCGATGCAGGAGACACAGGTTCGTGCCCCGGTCCGGGAAGATCCCACATGCCGCGGAGCGGCTGGGCCCGTGAGCCATGGCTGCTGAGCCTGTGCGTCTGGAGCCTGTGCTCCACAACGGGAGAGGCCACAACAGTGAGAGGCCCGTGTACCGCAAAAAAATAATAATAATAATAATAAATAATAAAATAATCCTTTTATAAAATATATACCCTTTTAATAATGTAAAGAATTCTTACAATTAAACAGTAAAACGGCAAATCCAATTTGAAATGGGTTTTAAAGAACTTAGATATACAACAACTCAACAACAAAACACCAAACAACCCAACTGAAAAACGGGCAAAAGACCTAAATAGACATTTCTCTAAAGAAGACATACAGATGGCCAGCAGGCACATGAAAAGATGCTCAACATCGCTAATTATTAGAGAAATGTAAATCAAAACTACAATGCAGTACCACCTCATACCAGTCAGCATGGCCACCATTAAAAAGTCTACAAATAACAAATGATGGAGAGGGTGTGGAGAAAAGGGAACCCTCCTACACTGTTGGTAGGAATATAAGTTGGTGTAGCCACTGTGGAAAACAGTATGGAGGTTCCTCAGAAAGCTAAAATAGAATTACCATATGATCCAGCAATCCTACTCTTGGGCATATATCCAGACAAAACTATAATTCAAAAAGATACATGCACCCCTATGTTCATAGCAGCACTATTCAGAACAGCCAAAACATGGAAACAACCTAAATGTCCACCGACAGATGAATGGATAAAGAAGATGTGGTACATATATACAATGAAATACTACTTAGCCATAAAAAGAACAAAATCATGCCATTTGCAGCAACACGCATGCAACTATAGATCACCATACTAAGTGAAGTAACTCAGGAAGAGAAAGACAAATACCACATGATATCACATATGTGGAATCTAAAATATGACATAAATGAACCTATGTATGAAACAAAAACAGAATCACAGACATAGAGAGCAGACTGGTGGTTGTCAAGGGGGAGGGGGTTGGGGGAGGGATAGCGTGGGAGGTTGGGGGTAGCAGATGTAAGATTTTATATATAGAATGAATAAATAACAAGGTCCTACTGTACAGCACAGAGAACTATATTCAATATCCTATGATAGACCATAATGGGAAAGAATATTTTTAAAAAAGAATGTATATATATTCATAACTGAATCACTTTGCTGTGCAGCAGAAATCAACACAACTTTGTAAGTCAACTATACCTCGATAAAAAACAGAAGTTAGATATACAATTCTAAGAATATACACAAATAGGAAGCACATGAAAAAATGCTCAAGATTATTAATCATTAGAGCAAAATACAAATCAAAACCACAATGAGATACTATTTTACACTCTTTAGAATGGATATGATCATAATTTTTTAAAAAATAAGGGTTGGCAAGGATGGAAAGAAATTGGAACTTACGTACACTGCTGGTGGGAATGTAAAATGGGACAGTCAGTATAAAAAAGATTTTAGTAGTAATTCAAAAAGTTAAACACAGAGTTACCAAATAACCCAGCAATTCGACTCCTAGATATATACCCAAGAGAATGAAAACATATGCCCACACTCAAAAAACAACACAAAAGTTCATAGCAGCAATATTCATAACAGCCAAAAAGTGAAAAGTACCCAAATATCCATCAACTGATGAAGAGACAATGGGATATTATACCCCAATTAAAAGGAATGAACTATTCATCTATACTAAGCACGGATGAACATTGGAAACTTTGTGCTAAACAATGCAGACACAGGGCTTCCCTGGTGGCGCAGTGGTTGAGAGTCCGCCTGCCGATGCAGGGGACAGGGGTTCGTGCCCCGGTCCAGGAAGATCCCACATGCCGCAAAGCGGCTGGGCCCGTGAGCCATGGCCACTGAGCCTGCGCGTCTGGAGCCTGTACTCCGCAACGGGAGAGGCCACAACAGTGAGAGGCTTGCGTACTGAAAAAAAAAAATGCAGACACAAATTCCTACATATTGGATGATTCCATTTATATATGTAAAATGTCCAAGTAGGCAAATCCACAGAGGCAGAAAGTAGATTAGTGGGTGCCAGGGGATAAAGGAAGGGGGAAATTGGGTGGTATAAGTTATCTTTTGGGGGCAATGAAAATATTCTAGAATTAGAAAGTGGTGACAATTGTACAATATTGTGAATTTAGTAAAAACTTTAAAAACTAAATCATATACAAATGGTTTAAATGGTTAATTTTATTTTATGTGAATTTCACCTCAACGGAAAATGCAAAATAGAGGAAGGAATTCAAGAATGTATGTAAGTAGGGCTTCCCTGGTGACGCAGTGTTTGAGAGTCCGCCTGCCGATGCAGGGGACACGGGTTGGTGCCCCGGTCTGGGAAGATCCCACATGCCGCGGAGCGGATGGGCCCGTGAGCCATGGCCGCTGAGCCTGCGCGTCCGGAGCCTGTGCTCCGCAACGGGAGAGGCCACAATGAGAGGCCCACGTACCGCAAAAAAAAAAAAAAAAGAATGTATGTAAGTAATAAAACTTTACATAAGAAATAAAACTTCTGCATGCAACCTCCAAAAACATAACCAAAATTTAATAGGCAAACTCATCTGAAAATAAAGAGATAAAGATTCTTATTATACTAAATAATACTGGGAATTCCCTGGCAGTCAAGTGGTTAGGACTCCATGCTTCCACTGCAGAGGGCACGGGTTTGACCCCGGTGGGGGAACTAAGATCCCGCATGCCATGTGGCATGGCCAAAAAATAATAACAATACTAAATTCCTAGTAGATAAATGAATAAAAGACAAAAAATTTTTTAAAAAGGGAATATAACTGTGTAACCAAAAAAAATGGGAGAAAAAGCACACCGACCTCACTAATCATCAAAAGAATGCACATTAAAACATTAGGGGCTTCCTTGGTGGCACAGTGGTTGAGAGTCTGCCTGCCGATGCAGGGAACACGGGTTCGTGCCCCGGTTCGGGAAGATCCCACATGCCACGGAGCGGCTAGGCCCCTGAGCCATGGCCACTGAGCCTGTACGTCCGGAGCCTGTGCTCCGCAAAGGGAGAGGCCACAACAGTGAGAGGCCCGCATACCACACACAAAAAAAAAAAAACATTAGGAAACAGGTAACATCTCAGTCAGGCCTTCATGGGCCAGATACCACCCTGATTCAAGCAGGGTGCTGGGCACCAAACCCAGTGGCCCCTCTGTACCATTTTTCTACGTTTGGTTAGGAAGATCCCAAGATATTTAGTGAACGAAAAAGAAATGAAATTAACAGGCATACTGCAACTAGACATTGTGTGTGGGATTTTGGTTGTTTTGGTGGAGAGGGTTGTTTTAAATAATCTTAAAACAAACTTGACTCTAGAATATAGGTACCAAGAGGGTATGGTTTCTTTTTGCCATAACCTTCCTTTGGAAATGAGCCAAATGTACAAAAAAATTATCATCAAGTCACTCAGTATCCTTAATCTTCAATTAGAGAATGGAACCAGAGGAAAAGATGCTACATGTCAACCAATGGCACACAATATTCCTGGTAACCAAAATCTAAAATTAAGAATGGACGATGTCATTCTACATCGTTTCATCAACAGATTACCAAACAGCAAAAGCGCTGTACTTTAGAAATGAAAGAGTACAGCAAACCAGCATAATGATTATCGCACTCATTCCTAGAATTCACAGCAATCCAACCACAAAGCCAGCTATCACATGAATTCATACTGTAGCTGAACAAGGTCAAGACTATGGATAAATCAATGCAGCCCATTAACAGTACCTCAATACGCAAAAATTAAAACAAGAGGATACAATCAGAATTTTTTTGTTCTCTGAAGGACAGCATTCTTAGGAATGAACATATTTGTGTAATATTATACATTATGAGACCAGCTATAAGTCCAATGGTGAAAAAAAATTGATACTTAAAAAATTTGCCCACTCATTTGAAAAATCCTCTCTAAGGGCAGATGTGATATTTGGAAAGAGCCAAATGTCATTTAGAGTCAAGTATGGTGAATAATGAAAGATTATCAGGTGCATTAAAAATAGTTTTTGCCAAAATTCAAAGTATTCCTGAAGACTTAATTTCTTGCATGTCTTCTAAATTGGTTACAAAAGGAGAGTTCTTGAAGTATCCTCAGGAATGACATCATCATTGGTTTCAGTATGGCCTCCAAGGGTGACTATTTAGAAGGGAAATATTCATTCATTTATAAAAGCTCTGATGTCAGCTTTTAAAATCTGCCTCATTTCTAGAGTCATACATTGGAGATGGTCCTTGGAATTGAGTCTTATTTGTGGAAATGATATTTTAAACACACCAAATAAACTGTTTAAAAGACAACACTTATCAACCCTTTTGTAAATTGAAGGATCTTTTCCTAAGGCAAAACTGCACACATTAACTTATCAGTTTTATAATTGTGAACTATACTAAGTTATTTTTATTAAATCCAGACGTGGCTGTCACTCTCTTCCTCCTCCACCAAAATGTGAAGCTTACTCCACCAGTACTATACACTACTTAATTCTAGGTTCTAGGTACAAGTCCTTAAAATGATCCTTAAGAGTAGTTAAAAATCTTGATTGAAGAAGAATCTGATCAGCCTTCATACTCACAAACACACAATTACAACATGGGCTTGATGTAAATGACCAATGACATCTAATCTACCTATCTTCAAGAGGACCAAAAAATTCTAAATTCCTAATGTAAGCTAACCATATCATAAATGACTAGATTTCAGACAAGTCTTAAGTACTAATGTCAGTGTTTTTAACTATGGGCCATTTTCTTCACCCTGAATGTTTTACAACATTTCTTCCATGAGAAATGTGGAGTTCTAAAAATTACTAGTGTTTCACCTCTTTTGCATTATTTGTAGAAGTATATGTGTAAAGGAGCTAGCCTTTTTTAAATTAAACTTTTCATTTTGAGATAATCGTAGATTCACATGCAGTTGTAAGAAAGATCCTGTGTATGCATTACCCAGTCTTCCACAATGGTAACATCCTAAACTATTTTTCGGGAATTCCCTGGTTGGCCAGTGGTTAGGACACAGCGCTTTCACTACTGTGGGCCTAAGTTCAATCCCTGTTTGGGGAACTAATATCCCACGAGCCTCACGGCATGGCCAAACAAAAACAAAACAAAAACTATTTTTCATTTTCCCCCATTCGTCTACCTGCTCACACAGATGGGTGGCTGTCTTCTAGCAATGGACCATATAGAGTCTAAAATTTGGACATGTGTTCATGAGTATACTGACCAAAAATGGTCTTTTTTATAAACAAATCATTGGTAATTAACTTTACATTTTTGTTCACTTAACAACTGTTTAAAATAGCATATTATAAAAAAAAAATAGCATATTATAATCCAAACTGGAAAAGAAGAGTAAACTTATCTTTGTCCACAGATGACATCTTACATGTACAAAACCTTAAAGATACCACAAAAAATTCTTAACAGTTAATACACAAATTCAGTAAAGTTGGTGGATACAAAATTCACACACAAAAATCAGCTGCATTTTTCCAAACTAACAATGAACAATCCAAAAAGGAAATTAAAAAAACAATGCCATTTACAATAGCATCAAGAAGAATTAAGTATTTAAGAATAAATTTAACCAAGGAGTTGGAAGACTTACGGAAAGCTGCAAAACAGGAAAACTTTCACTGCTGAAAGAAATTAAAGACACAAATAAATATTGTTAAGATGACAATACTACCCAAAGTGATCTAGAGATTCAATTCAACTCCTATCAAGATTCCAAGTTTTTTCACAGACACAGTAAATTCCATCCTAAAATTCATGATGAATCTCAAGGAATCTTGAACAGCCAAAACAGTTGTGAAATACAACAAAATTAAAGAACTCACAATTCCTGACTTCAAAACTAACTGCAAAAGCAACAAGGATTTACTGTATAACACAGAGAACTACATTCAATATCATGTAATAACCTATAATGGAAAATAATCTGAATATATATATATATATATATATAAATATATATATACTGAACTACCTTCCTGTAAACCTGAAACTAACACAATATGGTAAATCAACTATACTTAAATGAAAAAAACAAAACTAACTGCAGAGCTAAAATAATCAAAACAGTATGGTACTGGCAAAAGGACAAGCATATAGAACAATGGAATAGAGAACCCAGAAATAAAGCCTTGCATATATGTGGTCAACTGATTTTCAAGAAGGGTATCAACAACATTCAATGGGAAAACGACAGTCTTTTCAACATGGGGTGTTGGAAAAAATGAATAACCAAATGCAAAAGAATAAAGTGGATGCCTGCTTCACACCACATACAAAAATTAACTCAAGATGCATCAAAGACCTAAAAATAGTAGCTAAAACTATGAAACTCTTTAAAGAAAATAGAGGGGGAATCTTCATGACATTGGATTTCGTCATGCTTTCTTGAATATGATACCAAAAGCACAGACAACAACAAAAAATAAACTGGATTTCATCAAAATGAAAAACTTTTGTGCATCAAAGGTCACTATCAAGAGAAGAAAAGACAATCCACAAAATGGGAGAAAGTATTTCTGAATCATATATCTGAAATGGTATTGATAACCAGAAAACATAAAGAAATCCTATAACTCAACTCCAAAAAAACCAAACAACCAAATACAAAAATGGGCAAAGGCACAGCAATCAGATAAGAAAAAGAAATAAAACGTATCTGAATTGTAAGAGAGAGGTAAAATTGTGATTACATGCAGATGACATGATACTCTATACAAATATTCCTAAAGAGGCCACAAAAAAAACTATTAGAACTAATAAATGAATTGAGCAAGGTAGAAAGATACAAGATTAATATACAGATAGCTATTGCATTTCTGGGGACTTCCATGGTGGTCCAGTGGCTAAGACTCTGCTCCCAATGGAGGGGGCCCTGGTTTGATCCCTGGTCAGGGAACTAGATCCCACATGCCGCAACTAAAAAGATCCCGCATGCCGCAATTAAAGATCCTGCATGCCACAATGAAGATCTCGCACACAGCAATGAAGATCCCACGTGCTACAACTAAGACCCAATGCAGCCAAATAAATAAATAATATTTTTAAAAAAAGAAAAACGAAATCTGTTGCACTTCTTTACACTAACAATGAAATATCAGAAAGAGAAAGTAAAAAAAATCCGATTTAAAATAGCATCCAAGGAGTTCCCAAGCGATCCAGTGGTTAGGACTCAGTGCTTTCACTGTCATGGCCTGGGTTCAATCGCTGTTCTGAAACTAAGATCCTGCAAACTGAACGGTGCAGCCAAAGAAATAAACAAAACTTAAGATAATTTTTAAAAATAAATAATACGATACAACAGCATACAAAAAAATAAAATACCTAGGAAAAAGCCCTAGGAGGTGAAAGACCTATACCCTGAGAACTATAAAACATGGAAAAAGGAAACTGAGAACTAGGAAAAAGGAAACTGAAGTTGACTCAAAGAAATGGAAAGATATTCCATGCTCTTGGTTTGGAAGAATAAATATTGGTAAAATGGCCATACTATCCAAAGCAATCTACAGATTTAATACGATCCTTATAAAATTACCCATGACATTCTTCACAGGACTAGACCACATAATCCTAAAAGTAACAGGGAACCACAAAAGACCTGGAATTGCCAAAGCAATCCTAAGGGAAAAGAACAAAGCTGGAGGCATAACTCTCCCAAATTTCAAACAATACTATAAAGCTACAGTAATAAAAACGGTGTGGTATTGGCACAAAAACAGACATACAGATCAATGTGACACAATAGAGAGCCCAGAAATAAACCCACACACCTAGGGTCAATCAACCTTCAACAAAGGAGGTAAGAATATACAATGGAGAAAAGACAGTCTCTTCAACAAGCTGTGTTGGGAAAGCTGGACAACCTCATGTAAATCAATGAAGTTAGAACATTCCCTCGTACCATATACAACAAAAAAACGTAAAATAAAGACCTAAACATGAGACACACCATAAAACTCCTAGAAGAGAGCATAGGTAAAACATTCTCTGACATAAATCATACCAATGTTTTCTTAGGTCAGTCTGCCAAGGCAATAGAAATAAAAACAAAAATAATAAAATGCGACCTAATCAAACTTAAAACCTTTTACACAACAAAGGAAACCATGAACAAAGTAAAAAGAAAACCTACGGACTCAGAAAAAATATGTGCATGTGATGTGACCAACAAGGAATTAATGTCAAAAACATACAAACTGCTCATACAACTCAATAGAAAAAATACAAAAACATCCAATCAAAAAATGAGCAAGGGCTTCCCTGGTGGCGCAGTGGTTGGGAGTCCGCCTGCCGATGCAGAGGACGTGGGTTCGTGCCCCGGTCTGGGAGGATCCCACATGCCGCGGAGCGGCTGGGCCCGTGAGCCATGGCCGCTGGGCCTGCGCGTCGGGAGCCTGTGCTCCGCAACGGGAGAGGCCACGGCAGTGAGAGGCCCGCGTAACACAAAAAAAAAAAAAAAAAAAAAAAAAATGAGCAGAAGACCTAAACAGACATTTCTCCAAAAAAGAAATGAACAGGCACATGAAAAGATGCTCAATGTTGCTAATTATTAGAGAAAAGCAAATCAAAACTACAATGAGGTATCACCTCACACCAGTCAGAATGGCCATCAGCAAAAGTCTACAAATAGTAAATGCTGGAGAGGATGTGGAGAAAAAGGAACTTTCCTATACTGATGGTGCGAATGTAAACTGGTGCAGCCACTATAAAAAACAGTACGGAGGTTCCTTCAAAAACGAAAACTACAGTTACCATACAATCCAGCAATCCCACTCCTGGGCATATATCTAGAAAAGACAAAAACTCTAATTCAAAAACATACATGCAGCACAATGTTCATAAAAGGACGATTTACGATAGCCAAGACATGGAAGCAACCTAATTGTCCATCAACAGATGAATGGATAAAGAACATGTGGTATATATACACAATGGTATATTACTCAGCCATAAAAAAGGAATGAAATAATGCCATTTGCAGCAACATGGATGGAGTTACAGATTATCATACGGAGACAGAAAAAGGCTAATATTATATAATACTATGTGTGAAATCTAAAAAATAATACAAATGAATCTAAATATAAATAGAAACAAACTCACAGACGTAGAAAACAAACTTATGGTTACCAAAGGGTAATGGGGAGGGATAAATTAGGAGTATGGGATTATGAGATACATACCACTATATATAAAACAAACAACAAGGATTTACTGTATAGTACAGGGAACAATACTGAATATCTTGTAATAACCTATAATGGAAAAGAATCTGAAAAATAATACATATATACATACACATGTACACATATGGGGTTGGCCAAAGAGTTCGTTCTGTTTTTTGCATAAGATGGCTCTAGTAGCACTGTCATCTTTAACTTCATTCGAAACAATTTTGTTAGACTGTATTGTGACAGCTGTCATATCAGCATGCATTTAAAAAAAGACTTACTAAAATTAGTGAATTTTTGTGTAGCCATTTTAATATTGAACATGGATTAAAAAAGTAACATTTTTTGCATAATATGCTTTATTATTTCAAGAAAGCTAAAAGTCCAACTGAAATGCACAAAAAGATATGTTCCGTGTATGGAGAAGGTGCTGTGACTGATCAAATGTGTCAAAAGTGATTTACGAAGTTTCGTGCTAGAGATTTCTTGCTGGATGATGCTCCACGATCGGGTAGGCCAGTTGAAGTTGATAGCAATCAAGACACTAATTGAGAACAATCAACATTATACCACGTGGGAGATAGGCAACATACTCAAAACGTCCAAATCAAGCGCTGAAAATCATTTGCACCAGCTTGGTTATGTGAATTGCTTTGATGTTTGGGTTCCACATAACTTAAGCAAAAAAAAACCTTCTTGATGGTGTTTCCACATGCGATTCTCTACTTAAACGTAATGAAAATGTTCCATTTTTAAAATAAATTGTGACCGGCGATGAAAAGTAGATACTGTACAACAATGTGGAACAGAAGAGATTGTGGGGCAAGCGAAATGAACCACCACTAGCCATACCAAAGGTCAGTCTTCATCCAAAGAAGGTGATGTGTATATGGTGGGATTGGAAGGGAGTCCTCTATTATGACCTCCTTCCGGAAAACTAAACGATTAATTCCAACAAGTTCTGCTCCCAATTAGACCAACTGAAAGTGGCACTCGACGAAAAGCACCCAGAATTAGTCAACAGCAAACGCATAATCTTCCATCAGGATAACGCAAGCCAGCATGTTTCTTTGATGACCAGGCAAAAACTGTTACAGCTTGTCTGGGAAGTTCTGATTCATCTGCTGCATTCACCGGATATTGAATCTTCAGATTTCCATTTATTTCGGTCTTTACAAAATTCTCTTAATGGAAATAATTTCAGTTCCCTGAAAGACTGTAAAAGGCACATGGAACAGTTCTTTGCTCAAAAAGATAAAAAGTTTTGGGAAGATGGAATTATGAAGTTGCCTGAAAAATGGCAGACGGTAGTGGAACAAAACAGTGACTACGTTGTTCAATACAGTTCTCGGTGAAAATGAAAAATGTGTCTTTTATTTTTACTTAAAAACTGAAGGAACATTTTGGGCAACCCATTATATACACACATATATATATGTATGTATATATATGTATGTATATGTAAAACTGAATCACATTTCTGTACACCTGAAAGTAGCACAATATTTTAAATCAACATACTTCAATAAAAAATAAAAATATGCAGTTCAACAAAAAAAAATTTAATGGGCAAAGGACTTGAATAGACATTTCTCCAAAGAAGACATACAAATATCCAATAAACACACAAAAGGATGTTCTACATCACTAGTCATTAGGGAAATACAAATTAGAACCATAATGAGATAACACTTCACACCCGTTAAGAGGCTATTAACCCACACCCACACACACAAAAAAGAGTAAAGAAAATAACACGTGTTGGTGAGGATGTGGAGAAACTGGAACCCTGAGTGTGATGCTGTTAGGAATATAAAATGGTGCACCCACTGTGGAAAAACAGTATAGCAGTACCTCAAAAAGATAAACATAGAACTGCCATATGATCCAGTAATTCTACTTCTAAGTATATACCAAAAGAAATGAAAGCTGGGACACAAACAGATACTTATACATCAATGTTCATAACAGCATTATTCACAAGTGGCAAAAAGGGAAAACAACCAATACATCCATCAACAACAGATGAAAGGATAAGTAAAATTTAATATACTGGATGGGCCAAAAAGTGCCTTCGGTTTTTTAAGGAAAAATAAAAGACACATTTTTCATTTTCACCAAGAACTTTATTGAACAACGTAGTCACCATTTTGTTCCACTACCTTCTGACATTTTTCAGGCAACCTTATAATTCCATCTTCCCAAAACTTTTTATCTTTTTGAGCAAAGAACTGTTCCACGTGTCTTTTACAGTCTTCCAGAGAACTGAATTTTTTTCCATTAAGAGAATTTACGTAAAGATCGAAATAAATGGAAATCCGAAGGTGCAATATCTGGTGAATGCAGCAGATGAATCAGAACTTCCCAGACAAGCTGTAACAGTTTTTGTCTGGTAATCAAAGAAACATGCTGGCTTGCGTTATTCTGATGGAAGATTATGCGTTTTCTGTTGACTAATTCTGGACGCTTTTTGTCGAGTGCCGCTTTCAGTTGGTCTAACTGGAAGCAGAACTTGTTGGAATTAATTGTTTGGTTTTCCGGAAGGAGGTCATAATAGAGGACTCCCTTCCAATTCCACCATATACACAACATCACCTTCTTTGGATGAAGACTGACCTTTGATGTGGTTGGTGGTGGTTCATTTCGCTTGCCCCGCAACCTCTTCTGTTCCACATTACTATACAGTATCTACTTTTCATGGTCTGTCACAATTTGTTTTAAAAATGGAACATTTTTGTTACGTTTAAGTAGAGAATCGCACGTGGAAACAGTCAAGGTTTTTTTTTTTGCTTAAGTTATGTGGAACCCAAACATCAAAGCAATTCACATAACCAAGCTGGTGCAAATGATTTTCAATGCTTGATTTGGACATTTTGAGTATGTTGGCTATCTCCCATGTGGTGAAACGTTGATTGTTCTCAATTAATGTCTCGATTTGATTGCTGTCAACTTCAACTGGACTACCTGACCGGGGAGCATCATCCAGCAAGAAATCTCTAGCACGAAACTTCACAAACCACTTCTGACACATTCGATCAGTCACAGCACCTTCTCCATAAACTGAACATATCTTTTTGTGCATTTCAGTTGCATTTTTACCTTTCTTGAAATAATAAAGCATATTACGCCAAAAATGTTGCTTTTTTTATCCATGTTCAATATTAAAATGGCTACCAAAAAATTCACCAATTTTGAGACCTTTTTTTGAATGCATTCTAATATGACAGCTGTCACAATACAGTCTAACAAAATTGTTTCGAATGAAGTTAAAGACAACTAAGTGCTACTAGAGCCATCTTATGGAAAAAACTGAACAAACCTTTGGGCCAACCCAATACACATGGTATAAAAAGAATGATATTCGCTAAAAAAGAATGGAATTCTGATACATGCTACACCACAGATGAACTTTGAAAACATTATACTAGCTAAAATAAGCCAGGCACCACAGAAGGAGAAACATTGTATAACTCCACTTAGATGAGGGTCCTAGAGTAGTCAAATGCACAGAGACAGAAAGCACAATACAGGGCTGGAGGGGGGAAGGGAATGCAGAGTTATTGTTTAATGGGTACAGAGTTTCTGTTTTGGAGATGATGAAAAAGATCTGGAAATGGAGAGTGTCGATGGTTACAAAGGACTGCCAATGTAGTTAATGCCACTGAATTGTACCCTTAAAAATGATTAAAAGAGTAAATTTTTAAAAGATATTTGATATATCAGGCAAATATTAAAAGAAAGCTCATGCTGTATGTGGCCACTAAAGCTATGAATGAAGACATGTACAAACTGCAGTACTGTTTGTACTAGAGAAAATTTGAAAATAACCTAATTATCCATAAAAAACAGGATAGACAGATTATACATTCACATGACGGATGACCATATATGAATTAAATGAATGAACTAGAGCCATATGTATCAATATAGATACATCAGAAAATAGTTCAAATGGAACTTAAGCTTTAGCTACAATATTCTAATAACTTAAAGTCTGAAGGAAACGTAATTAATTTTAACTAGCATATTATTTTAATAATAAAGCAACTTAGCTTGCAGGAAGTACCTGAGGAGTCCTGAGCGGAGCTAGTTTGCACCTCCTGGCGCAGGAGAATGGGGGTCAGGGGTTAGAAGGGGTAAGGCAAAGCACCCCTCCCAGGACCAAGTGCCCTGCTTCCCACACAAGACACTGTTCCCAAGGCCAACCATGGCTACCTTTCAGCAGCTAATAGGGAGATGGCTTTGATGAATATATGAAGGAAGAGTAAAGACTTTGAGGAATACATGAAGGCAAGAGGAGTGGGATTGGCACTGTGAAAAATGGATGCAGTGGCCAAGCCAGACTGTGTCATCACTTCTGACAGCAAATCTCTCACCATAAAAATTGAAAGCACCTTGAAAACACAGTTTTCTTGAAAACTGGAAGTTCGAAGAAACTACAGCTGTTGGTAGAAAAACTCAGATTGTCTTCAACTGACAGTGCATTATGAACAATGTAACCTGTACTAGGATTATGAAAAGGTATCATAAAACTTGCAACATCACTTTAGAGAGGAACTAGCTTGTTAAACAATCTCAGTTCAATGGGCAAATCTTCACAATACTTCTTTTTTTCATTACTATATTCTATTATCTCTATCACACACAATTTGCATGCAACTATTTCCAAGCATTGACTTAATTAAGATCATCCCAACATAGAAAATCCTAAAGATGCCACCAAAAAACACTACTAGAGCTCATTAATTTGGTGAAGATGTTGGATACAAAATCAATATACAGTAATCCGTTGCATTTCATAAAATAACAGTGAACTATCAGAAAGGGAGATTAAGAAAACAATCCCATTTACCATCACATAACAAAGAATAAAACACCTAGAAATAAATCTCACTAAGGAGGTAAAAAACCTATACTCAGAAAACTGTAAGACACTGATGAAAGAAAATGAACATGACAACAAACAGATGGAAAGATATACCATGTTCATGGGTTGGAAGAATTAATATTGTTAAAATGACCATACTACCCAAGACAATCTAGAGATCCAATGAAATCCCTACCAAAATACCAATGGCATTTTTCACAGAACTAGAACAAATAATTCTAAAATTTGTATGTAAATACAAAAGACCCGGAACAGCCAAAGCAATCTTCAGAAAGAAGAACAGAGCTGGAGGTATCACACTCCCTGACTTAAAACTATACTACAAAGCTACAGCAATCAAAACATTATGGTAACAGCACAGAAACAGACACATTGATCAGTGGAATAGAATAAAGAGCCCAGAAGTAAACCCATGCACTTATGATCAATTAATCTACCACAAAAGAGACAAGAATATACAATGGAAAAAAGAGAGTCTCTTCAGTAAGTGGTGCAAGAAAACTGGACAGTTACATGTAAAAGAACAGAATCAGAACATATTCTCACAACATATACAAAAAAAAAACGTAAAATGGATTAAAAACCTAAATATAACAGTGGAAAACATAAAACTCCTAGAAGACAGAAGATTCTTTGACATAAATCATAGCAATTTTTTTTGGATCTGTCTCTTAAGGCAAAGGAAGCAAAAGCAAAAATAAACAAATGGGACCTAATTAAACTTAAAAGCTTTTGCACGACAAAGGAAACCATCAAAAAAATGAAAAGACAACTTACAGAATGGGAGAAAATATTTTCAAATGATATGACTGATAAGGGGTAAATATCCAAAATATATAAACAGCTCATATAACTCAATATTAGAAAAAAACCCCAAAAAGATAAAAAATGGGTAGGAAACCTGAATAGACATTTTTCCAAAGATATACAGATGAAAAACAGGAACATGAAAAGATGCTCAACATAACTAGTCATCAGAGAAATGCAAATCAAAACCACAGTGAGGGACTTCCCTGGTGGTGCAGTGGTTAAGAATCTGCCTGCCAATGCAAAGGACACAGGTTCAATCCCTGGTCTGGGAAGATCCCACATGCTATGGAGCAGCTAAGCCTGACAGCCACAACTACTGAGCCTGCACTCTAGAGCACATGAGCCACAACTACTGAGCCCACAAGCCACAACTACTGAAACACACGTTCTTAGAGCCCGTGCTCTGCAACAAGAGAAGCCACGACAATCAGAAGCCCATGCACCGCAATGAAGAGTAGCCCCCACTTGCCGCAACTAGAGAAAGCCCACATGCAGCAACGAAGACCCAACGCAGCCACAAATAAATAATTTTTTTAAAAAAAACCCACAATGAGATGTCACCTCATACCTGTAGAATGGCTATCATGAAAACATCTACAAATAACCCATGTTGGAGAGGACATGCAGAAGAAAGGGGACCCTAGTACACTGTTGGTGGGAATGTAAATTGGTGTAGCCACTATAAAAAGCAGTATGGAGATTCCCGCAGAAAACTAAATGTAGAACTGCCATATCATCCAGCAATTCCAATCCTGGGTATATATCCAAAGAAAACAAAAACACGAATTTGAAAGGATACATGTACCCCAGTGTTCAGAGCAGTATTACTTACAATAGCCAAGATACGGAAGCAACCGAATTTCCATAAACAGATGAATGGATAAGGAAGATGTGGTATATATACACAATGGAATACTACTCAGCCATAAAAAATGAAGATTTTGCCATGTGCAAAAACATGGATGGACCTGGAGAGTATTATGCTTAGTGACATAACTCAGAGAAAGACAAACACTTCATGTTGTCACTTATATGTAGAATCCAAAAAATAAAATGAACGAATGCAACAAAACAGAAACAGTTTCACAGACATAGAGAACAAATTAGTAGTTACCAGATGGAAAGGGGAGGAGCAAAATAGGAATAGGGGATTAAGAAGTAGAAACTACTATACATAAAATAATTAAGCTACAAGGGTATATTGTACAGCACAAGGAATACAGCCAATATTTTATAATAACTTTAAATGGAGTATAATCTATAAAAATATTGTATCATTATGTTGTACACCTGACATTAATATTGTAAATCAACTATACTTCAATTAAAAAATTAGAATCAGAGATCAGATCAAGATGGCAGAGGAGTAGAATGTGGAGCTCACCTTCTCCCACAAATACATCAAAAAAAAAAACATCTACCTGTGGAACAATTCTCACAAAACATCTACCAAACACTGGCAGAAGGCCTCAGACTTCCAAAAAGGTAAGAAAATCTCCATGTAACTGGGTAGGGCGAAAGAAGAAAGCAGAAAAGAAGAGAGAAAGGAATCGGGACAGGACCTGTGCCCCTGGGAGGGAACTGTGAAAGAGGAAAGGTCTCTGAAGACTAGGAAGCTCCCTCACTGGTGGGGAGATCAGACAGGACAAAGGGCGAGATTCAGAGCCTCGAAGAATAACACAGCAACTGGTTTACAGAGGGCAAAGCAAAGAGAGACCTGCACAGACAGTGCTGCCCAGCACTCCCCAGCCTGAGATGCTCATCCACTGGGGAAGGTGGGGACTGGGCGCTGAACCTCGGGATTTGGAGGTCAGACCCAGAGGAAAGGACTGGGGTTGGCTGCATGGAGACAGCCTGAAGGGGCTAGGGTGTGGTGTGGAAGGTCTGGGCCCACCAGAGAGGCAAGGGGACATTGTTGGGGGGCATGCCGCCATAGGAGCATCCTTCTCCACACACACTCTCAGGCACTGCCTACATGAGCTCTGGGGGCGGGCATGAGCTGCCGCTGCCATTTCAGACTCCAGAGGCAGGCACAGACCACTGCCACTGTTGATGGTCCCACGACTGGGAGCCAACCACTGCCCCCGCCTTACTTGGAGCGTGCACAAGCCACACACCTGCACACCCCCTATCAAGGGGATAATGGCCAGCAAACACTGAGGAAAGAGACTGCAAGGATCCAAATCAAAAACAGCCCTCACGCCAAAAATCATTAAACCCATACGACCTATGCAGGAATGCTCCCGCATATAAATAGGGCTCCAAGACTACAGGATATAATTGTTTCTCCTAAACTCACAGAATAAGATAAACATAAGCAAAGTGAAGAAGCAGAGGAACAACTCCTAAAAAACCAAGAGAATTCCCCTGAAGAAACAAACAATGAAACAGACCTTTTCCGTCTAACAGACACCGACTTCAAAAAGGAGGTAATGAAAATACTGAAGGAATTAAGAAAGGTTATTGGCAGAAATGCAGATTATTGTAAAAAGGAACTAGAAACTATAAGGAGGAGACAAGAAAAATTAGAAAATTCATTTGCCAAGACGAAAGCTGATCTAAAGGCAATGAATAGCAGAATGAATAATGCAGAAAAAAGAATAAGCGATCTGGAAGATAGAATAATGGAATTTACTGAAGCAAAACAGCACACAGAAAACCAAATGAAAAATAAAAGAAAGCAGTATGAGACCTAGGGGATAATACATAGCATCCCAATCTACTAATAGGGATTCCAGAAGGAGAAGAAAGAGAAAAGGGAACTGAAAATGTATTTGAATAAATTACAGCTGAAAAGTTCCCAAGCCTAAAGAAGGAAAAACATATCCAGATACAGGAAGCACAGAGAGTCCCAAACAAGATGAACCCAAGCAGACCTACACCAAGACATATTATAATAAAGATATTAAAAGTTAAAGATAAAGAGAGAATTCTAAAGGCAGCAAGAGAAAAACAAAGAATTAATTAAAAGGGAAGCCCCATAAGGCTATCAGCTGATTGCTCAACAGAAACACCACAGGCCAGAAGGCAGTGGAAAAATATATCCAAAGTCTTGAAAGGGAAAAATCTGTAACCTAGAATACTCTACCCAGCAAGATTATCATTTAGAATAGTAGGAGAAATAAAGAACTTCTCAGAAAAGCAAAAACTAAAAGAATACAGCAATACTAAACCTATCCTAAAAGAAATATTGATAGATCTTCTCTAAATATTAAAGAAGCAAGAAGATATAGGAAGGAGGAATTCAAAATTTGAAAGTAAATCACTTTAATTAGCCAGTAAACAGATCAAAAAGAGAAAGAGAAAAAAAAAAAACCTATTTGTGAAATTGATAATAAACACCAGGAACAGCAAAAGGATAAACACGAAGATGTAAAAAAGGACATCAAAATCACAAAATGTGGGGAAGGAGAGTAAGAAAATGCAGCTCCTTTTGGTTTTTTTGTTTGTTTGTTTTTGTTTCTTTTCTGTTTTTTTTTTTTTTTTTTTGCGGTACGTGGGCCTGTCACTGCTGTGGCCTCTCCCGTTGCGGAGCACAGGCTCCGGACGCACAGGCCCAGCAGCCATGGCCCACAAGCCCAGCTGCTCCGCAGCATGTGGAATCCTCCCAGACCAGGGCACGAACCCGCATCCCCTGCACCAGCAGGCAGACTCTCAACCACTGTGCCACCAGGGAAGCCCATGTTTTTTTTTTAAGAATGTGTTTGAGCCTATATATCTAAAGCAAGTAGACAGAGGAAGGGGTTAAGATACTTGAAAAACAGAAAAAACACAAATTAAAAACACACAATACATTCACAAAAACCAAAAAGGAGAACACACAAGCATAAAATAAAAGGAAATCATCAAATCACAGAAAGAAAATGAAAGGATCAGGGAAGAAACAAAGAATCAACTGGGAAACAAGGTTTAATATGGCAATAAATACATATGTATCAATAATTACCTTAAATGTCAATGCTCTGACCAAAAGACATAGAGCGGCAGACTGGATAAAGAAACAAGAGCCTACAATATGCTGCCTCCAAGAGACCCACCTTATGGCAAAGGACACACATAGATTGAAAGTGAGGGGATGGAAAAAGATATTTCATGGAAATGGAAATGAAGAGAAAGTGAGCGTTGCAATACTCATATCAGATAAAATATAGTTTAAAGCAAAGGCTGTAAAGAAAGATAAGGACGGACACTATATAACGATAAAAGGATCAAAACAAGAGGAGGATTTTACACTCATCAACATATATGCACCTAATATAGGAGCACCCAAATACATAAAACAAATACTAACAGACATCAAGGGAGAAATTGATGGGAATACAATAATGGTAGGAGACTTTAACACCCCACTCACATCGATGGGCAGATCTTCTAGACAGAAAATCAATAAGGCAACAGAGATGCTAAATGATACAATAGAACACTCAGACTTAATTGACATTTTCAGGACATTACATCCAAAAAAAAAAAAAGACAGAATACACATTCTTTTCAAGTGCACATGAACATTCTCTAGGATTGACCACATGCTACGGCACAAAACTAACCTCAACAAATTTAAGACTATAGAAATTCTTTCAAGCAACTTCTCTGACCACAAAGGCATGAAACTAGAAATCAACCAAAGGAAAAGAAATAGGAAGTTCATAGCGATACAAGCCTTCCTCAAAAAAACAAGAAAAACAATGTTTTTTTGTGACATAATAAATTCACTGCATTACTCCTAAGTGCATGTGTTTTTTTAGGTTTAAAATTATCATATGTGTTTATAATGCATTATAAAATATACAGTTCATTTATTTCTTAGTATCTGTAATTTCACTTATAAATTAACTAGTAATTCACAATTGGCTTTTCACTAATCCAACAGATTTTCTACACTTCCTTTATTTACCACAAGTTTAGTATTCATTTAAGTGTTTAAAATCTTCTAACTTATGTCCTTATTCAAGTAAAATTATAAGAAATCCTTTTAACAGCTGCCCAATATTAACTATGTAAGCATATAATATAAAGCCTAATTCCCTATAAACTTTTTATGCCTTAATTTTACTCCCAAATGTGATAAAGGTCCATAGAGGTTTCTACTATGCCAATGAATATCAACCACTAGAAGATCAAGTGTTAGGGTAAAAGGTGGAATTTTTCTTAGTGAGTCTACGCTGCCTTGGGTTTCCTTACATAACCATGACAAATTTTAACATGCATTTTATACACGCTGGCCTGATTTAAACCTCATGAAACCTCCCTCCTTATTACAGAGAACTGAGGCTCAGAAAGGCACTTATTTGCTAAATACAGTAAGGGAATTAAATAATTTGCACTTGCATTGGAAAATCAGGAATTCTATCTCTAACCAAAGCCCACCCTATACCACATCCCTTAAGAAAACTCAAGGCACAGTGACTAATATAACTTAATGAACAGAAAAGTAGTTATCACACTAGTAGATAATCCTCAAAAGTCAGAACACTTCAAAGGACTAAGGATAAACTAAGATGTCCACAAAGTGCCTTCAGTTACTACAGCATACTTTTCCAAAGTTTTTCATCTTTGTTCATTGCTATCTTTGTTATCATTTTGAATACACTCATTGATTTTTTCTTTAATTTTTAATAAAAACACTATATGAACACTTTAAATTACCTAAATTCTCTAGTTTTACTGTGCATGCTTAATCCACTGAGCTTACCACACTACCCTTACTTGGATGCAGCAGTAACTAAACATAAGGTGTTAACAATAAGAAAAACAAATCATCTTAAAATCAATTCCTAAAACTTCCAACTGAAATTGGAACCTGATCCTCACAAAGACCAAGACCTGAAGGATGTAACAAACAAAGGAGAGCACCCCCAAAAAGCCACAGATAGCTATGTCATCTCACATAGGTTCATTTATTTTAAAAAGTCAAAAACAAACCAAAAAACTAACCAGTCAGCTACAAAAGGTAAGGAGCTTAGAAGTCCTCACTCCTATTCTCACAACAAGAAAAAAGATAAACAAGTTGAAAATCAGCAAGTTATCTTAGATCCATTAGAGAACTGAGGTCACAGGACAAATCACCAAAAAGAAAAAAAAAAGGAGAGACAGGCAGATACAGAGAATCACATTTTATCTGAAGTGCAAACACTTCAATAGTAACTGACGAATTATTGGAGGCCAAATACAGATTAGCTTGAGTGTTAAAAAATTCTGGGGTCCCAGCTGGGAAGGGGGGCACACTTTCCTGGGTTTTACCTCCAGGAGTGCCACAAGCTTTTCAGGTATTCACGAGGAAGATCTGAGGGGGAAAAAATCCTCTTGTGCCTTGAGCAGGAGGAGGGAAAAGTAAACATATTAAAACTCACCCAGAGCATTCTCTTTTTAACAAAGTCATGCTCTCAAGGTAAACTACTTTACCAGAGCATTACGTACCTGGAGGAAGAGCAATTAGACAACCTCAGCCTCCTCGAGGTTTCCTGTCTCACCTAAGTAGTGTTGGGGGGGGAAAGGCTAAGAAATATTTCTGAAGGTCACAGCCCAGGGACCACTTAAAAAAAAAAGATGTAATTCATAAGATTACAGATCACTTTCCCTCTCCAACTCCTGGGATCCAATATGGTAACACTGAATTATAAATGAGAAAGCTACAAGATACAGACTCTGAGAAGGAATTCTTGGGCTTCCCTGGTGGCTCAGTGGTTGAGAGTCCGCCTGCCGATGCAGGGGACACGGGTTCGTGCCCCGGTCCAGGAAGATCCCACATGCCGCGGAGCGGCTGGGCCTGTGAGCCATGGCCGCTGAGCCTGCTTGCCCGGAGCCTGTGCTCCACGACAGGAGAGGCCACAACAGTGAGAGGCCCACGTACCGCAACAACAAAAAAAAAACAACAACAACAAAAAAAAGGAATTCTTAAGGAAACCCAAAGACAAAAGGGAAGAAAAAAAAAAACTAGGACAAGGGAACTAGAAGAAATAATGTGTTTAATGTGTGCTGTAGCACCTACAGCTACAGCACACCTACAGCTACAGCACACATTAAACACAGCCCCATTCCTAGCCAGATTAGCATAAAATCTCATACTAAAAGTCTGATTTCCTATTACCAGAAATATCACATAGAGCTTTCAAAAAAATTAAAAGTCCTGCTAAAAGGCAAGAAAAAACACAATCTAAAGACACAAAGAGAGCATGAGAACCAGACTCAGAGAAGACACAGATTTTTGGAATTATCAGACAGGGAAATTTAAAATAACTATGACTAGAATGATAAGGACTCAATAGATAAAGTAGGCAGTGTGCAAGAATAATTGGGTACTGTAAGCAGAGAGATGAAAACTCAAATAAATAAAATAAAATGCTATAAATCCAACACACTGTAAAAGAAATAAAGAATGCCTTTGATGGGTTCATCAACAGAATGGACATAGTCAAGGAAAGGATCAATGAGACTGAAGAGGAAAGAATCAGTGAGGCTGAGGACATGTCAATAGAAACTTTCCAAACTGAAATGCAAAGAGAAAAAAGAACAAATAAAAGGGAACAGAAAAACTATAACTGTAGAATAATTACAAAAGTTGTAACATACATGTCATGGGAATACAAAGGAGAAGGAAAAGAGAAGAAATGTTTGAAATAAAAGAATGGTGGAAATACTTCCAAAATCAATGACAGATACCACAGAAGCAGGATACCAAGCAGGGTAAATAGCAAATATCTACACCTAGCTATGTCATATGCAAACAGCAGAAAACCAAAGACAGAGAGAAAAATCTTTTAAAAAGCCAGGAGAAAAAAAAACAAAACATCTTATCTATAGAGGAACAAGGATAAACATTCCATCTTATGTATTGTCAGAAACTATGCAAGCAGGAAGACAGTAGAATGAATTATTTAAAGTGTTGGGGAAAAAAAAAACCCACCAAGCTAGAATAATGTACCCAGCAAAATGATTCTTCAAAGGTAAAAGAAAAATACTTTCTCAGACAAACAAAAACCAAAGGCATTTGTTGCCAGCAGACTTTCCTTGCAAGAAATGTTGAAAGAAGTTCTTTAGAGAGAAAAAAATTATATGGGACTTCTGTGGTGGTCCAGTGGTTAAGACTCCACACTCCCAATGCAGGGGGCACGGGTTTGATCCCTAGTCAGGGAACTAAGATTCTGCATGCTGCAGGGCATGGTCAAAAAATAATAATAAAAAAAAATTATATAAGGCAGAAACATGCATCTACATAAAGTAAGGAAGAGTGTTAGAGAAGGAATAAATGAGGGTAAAATAACATCTTTTATGTTTCTTATTCTTTTTTTTTTTTTTTTTTTTTTGTGGTACGCGGGCCTCTCACTGTTGCAGCCTCTCCCATTGCAGAGCACAGGCTCCAGATGCGCAGGCTCAGTGGCCATGGCTCATGGGCCTAGCCGCTCCGGGGCATGTGGGATCTTCCCAGACCGGGGCACGAACCTGTGTCCCCTGCATTGGCAGGCGGACTCTCAACCACTGCACCACCAGGGAAGCCCCTATGTTTCTTATCCTTAACTGACCTAATAGTTAACTGTCCAAACTAATAATAGCAAAAATGCATTGGATGATTATAGCTTATGGATAAGGAGAGGAATTGGGAATACTATTATAAGCTATCTACAGTACTTGTGAAGTGGTACAGTGTCATTTAAAAATGGACTTAGACTAGTTATAAATGCATATTGCAAACTATAAGGTAACCAATAAAATGTCTAAAGAAGTATAATTTATAAGTTAAAAGAGGAAGGAAAATGAAATCATATAAATGTTCAATTAAAAGCAAAGGCAGGATAGCTGATTCACTTTGTTATACAGCAGAAACTAACACAACATTGTAAAGCAATTATACTCTAATAAAGATGTTAAAAAAAACAAAACAAAGGCAGGGACTTCCCTGGCGGTCCAGTGGTTGAGGCTTTGCCTTTCAATGCAAGGGGTGTGGATTTGATCCCTGGTCCTCCCAGCCGAAAACCAAAACATAAAACAGAAGCAACATTGTAACAAATTCAATAAAGACTTAAAAAAAAAAAAAGGCAAAGGGGCTTCCCTGGTGGACCAGTGGTTAAGAATCCGCCTTCCAATGCAGGTGACGTGGGTTCGATCCCTGGTCAGGAAACTAAGATCCCACATGCCACGGGGCAACTAAGCCCCCGCGCTGCAACTACTGAGCCCATGCGCCACAACTAGAGAGAAGCCCGCACACAGCAACTAGAGAGAAGCCCGTGCGCCGCAACAGAAGATCCCACATGCCACAACAAAGATCCTGCAACTAAGACCTGATGCAGCCAAAAATAAAATAAATAAATAAAATAAATATTTTTTAAAAAGACAAAAAAGGAGAAGATAAAAAACAAGTACAATGAAGAGAAAAGTTACAAACATGGTAGATATCAAACCAACTATATCAAAATTCACTTAAAATGTGAATAATCTAAGTACACCAACTAAGAGAGTGTGTCAGAGTGTGAGGTGGATACAGTCAGATGTCAGAGAGGACTAAAACCAAGACCCAAATATATGCTGTCTACAAGAAATCCACTTTAAATATAAAGACAATGATTATAAGTAAAGGGAAGCCAAGGGAAATGGGGAGTTGTTGTTTATAGGGTGTAGAGTTTGTGTTATTTTTTCTTTTAAAATATTTATTTATTTATTTGGCTGTGCCAGGTCTTAGTTGCGGCATGCGGGATCTTTTTAGCTGTGGCATGTGAACTCTTAGTTGCAGCATGTAGGATCTGGTTCCCTGACCAGGGATCGAACCCAGGCCCCCTGCACTGGGAACGTGGAGTCTTAGCCACTGGACCACCAGGGAAGTCCCCAGAGTTTCAGTTTTCCAAGATGAAAAGGTTCTGGAGATTGGTTGCACAACAATATAAAAATGTACTTAACATTATTGAAATGTACACCTTAAAAAGGTTTATATTATGTTATTTTATCACAATTTTTTTTAAAAAGTAAAGGGATTTCTATTCAAGTCCTTTGTACACTTTCTGAGTTGTCCTTTTGGTGCTGAGTTGCAAAACTTCTTTATATATTCTGGATATTAAATCTTTATCAGATATATGATTTGCATACATTTTCTTCTATTTCTGTGGGTTGTCTTCACTCTCTTGATAGTGTCCTTTAACACACACATTTTTTATTTTAATGAAGTCTGTATTATCTATATTTTTCTTTTCTTGCCTGTGTTGTTTCCATCTTATTTAGAGACCACTGACAAATCCAAGGTCCTTATGTTTTCTCCTAAGAGTTTTATACTTTTAGCTCTGAAATTTAGGTATTTTTAGTTGTATATGCTGTAAAGTATGGGTCCAACCTTCTTTCACATGTAGATATCCAATTGACACAGCACCATTTATTAAAGAGACTATCAAGATGGGTACAGAGTTTTTTGTTGGGGATGATCAAAGAGTTTTGGGTACACATGGTGGTGACTGTTACATATTGTGAATGTACTTAATGCCACTGAACTGCACATTTACAAATGGTTAAAGTGATAAATATTATGTTATGTATATTTTACCACAGTAAAAATAAACAAAAGATACTACTTCATACCCACCAGAATGGGTATAATTTAAAAGATGGTCAACAGGAGGTATTAGTGAGGATGTGGAAAAATTGGAACCCTCATACACTCCTGATGTGAACATAAAATAGCACACTTTGGGTATTCCCAGGTGGTGCAGTGGTTGAGAGTCCGCCTGCCGATGCAGGGGACGAGGGTTTGTGCCTGGGTCTGGAAAGATCGCACATGCTGTGGAGCGGCTGGGCCCGTGAGCCATGGCCGCTGAGCCTGTGCGTCCGGAGCCTGTGCTCCGCAACGGGAGAGGCCACAACAGTGAGACGCCCGCGTACCGCAAAAAAAAAAAAAAAAAGCACAGTTTACTATTTGTAAAATAATACAAAACTGAAAAACAGTTTTGACAGTTGCACAAAAAGTTAAACATAGTTTCCATATGACCCAGGATTCCAAAAAGAAATGAAAATAAATGCCCACACAAAAATTTATACACAAATGTTCACAGCAGCAATGATTCATAATAACCAAAAAGTAGAAACAAACCAAATATCCATGAAATGATGAATGTATATTTTTCAGCAATAAAAAGGAGTAAAGTTCTGAGTCATCCTACAACATGGATGTACCCTGAAAATATGCTAAATGAATGTAGCCAATCACAAAAGATCACATACTGTATGATTCCTTTTACAGGAAATGTTCAAAACATGCAAATCCATAGAGATAGAAAATAAAATAGTGGTTGTCAGGATCTGGGGTAGGGATATGGGGGGAAATGAGGAGTAACCACTAATTGGTATAGGCTTTCTTGTTGGAGTGATGAATATTCTGTTGATGGCTGTACAGATTTGTGAGTATACTAAAACCACAAAATTGTACCCTTTAAATGGATAGACTGTGGTATGTGATTTACATCCGTAAAGTTGTTAATTTTTAGAAAATGACTTGGACATTAGCTGAGTTGTTCAGAGATCTTTTGACAGCAATTGCACTAGAATTTAGACCTTTCATACAATTTCTACCCTGAACGAGTTAGGGGAAAAACTGACTCAAACTAAAAGTTTTAACAAGATCTGAGAATATTACTTGAATATCTTTAGCTTTAAAAGCAGTGAATAGGAAGTAATCGATCTGCTATACTGCTTGAATTTTTTGGTTCAGCACAGATTATAAAACTACGGAATAGAAACAGAAATTAAAATAAATCTGTTATCTATATCTTTTAAAAACTCATCTGTCAAACTAGATAGCTACTTTGGTGCTTTGGAGGCCAAGTAGCAGTGAACACTGATTGACGATATTAAAAATGAGGTAGAAAAAGCACAAGTTTCTTCTACCCAGGATCTCACCGTAGGATATCAAGCCTTTCATGAAGCTCTGCTTCTGAAAAATTCCACATTCAGTATTAAAAAAAAGAATCAAGGGCTTCCCTGGTGGCGCGGTGGTTGAGAGTCCGCCTGCCAATGCAGGGGACATGGGTTCGTGTCCCGGTCCGGGAAGATGCCACATGCCGTGGAGCGGCTAGGCCCGTGAGCCATGGCCACTGAGCCTGCGCGTCCGGAGCCTGTGCTCCGCAACGGGAGAGGCCACAACAGAGGCCCGCGTACCGGAGAAAAAAAAAAAAAGAATCAAGTGTCCACACTTCATTTTCACAAGAGCACAAGGTTTTACAATATGGTTTTACAATTTCTGTTATCTACAATAAGACTTTTCCAGCCTTCAACTCTACCTGAATCTTATTATTGTAATATTCTTTCTATTTAACATTAATTGTTTAACAGTAATTTTATAGTGGGACATAGGAAGGATCAATGTACCACACAGTCTGGTATAAAACTTGTGCCGCAAATAAGGGAAGTTAAATGGTATCTACTCTCTAAATTCTTCAGAGATTCCTCTAGGTATCCTCTAAAAGACCTAGACTTTTTAAAGCCACATGCTTCTCTTGACCCTTGGGAAATGTTATTAACATCTTATACTTAAAGAATTTCTGGGAATACAACAAATTTTTGTTCCTTTACAAAAAGAAGAAAAGGGAGGGGAACAAAAAAAATACTGAAACAGGAAATAACACTGGTATCTCTTTTACATCATCTCAAAAAATCATTCAGGCCTCTTAGCCATCTAAGGACATAAAAATTAAGTATATGAGATGACAGGGCATATCCAGCATGGGCACCATAGAATAATCATCTTAGAAGATAAATTTTATTTTTCTGAAAACAGAATCCAAAATTTACCACAACAAACAAGGCACTACTAAAATGTAAGATCTTTTCTTTGAGTCCCAAAACAAGAAGATATATTAAAAGTTAGTCTTTCATAAAAAGTATACTGAATACAAAGAGCCACTAAAAATCTCTTGAGTACCATTGAACATTTCTCTAAAAGCAAAAAGGAGGCAATCTCTTTTTTCACAAAAACTTGGATCTAACTTATTTGAGTTAAAAAGCAGAACAGTCGTTCTAAATTTTGTAGAAAGCATCCCTTTATAGAAATAAACAGAATCCAAAAGGAGTTGATCAGAAGCGAACTAATTATATAAAAAATGCTTAGATATTAAAGTTATATAAAGATTAGCATGAAGAAAGGACTCAACTAAGAAGAAACAAGAGAAAATCAGTAAGTTCTACATTCTGATAGATGAGTAGAAAATAACCAAACAAACCTGTTCAACATCAACTCTAATCCTCCTATCTCAAGACAACTAGCGCTCCTAGTCTGTGTGTACTCATCCTAACATTTGAGTATCTTGTGCTGTATGTGTAACCTAACTCTATGACAGTCTTACCACCCAAAACTACAAATCATTCCTTGTCCTTCTGGTTAAACTTCCTCATTCATTTCTTTCAGTTGATGGATCCAATCCTGGAAATTTTAAACTAATACCAGCTATCAGAATGGTATTATTGTAAATAATAAATGGTAAATATCGTATCTTCTTTAACTATTAAATGATTTTCTTATCATTCTGCAAGACTAAATAAAAGAGATTCAGAAAAGGCTAACATCCTGAGTTTCTAATTTTCCAGTCCGACTTTAACATCTGAAAGTCATATCAATCTCTTTCTTTCAGTGGGCTGATGCCTCAGTGGAAAGATGAGCCATAATCCAGAAGTTATAATATAAGCAAATCAGATATTTGTTAATTTAAGAGATATAACTTTGTTGAGATATAACTCTCTAATTGTTCAAGCTTTTTGGAAAATCCTTGAAAGCATCTGTAAAGCATTAAAATTTCAAAACAAAGACAATTCAGGTCAGCTTCACAAATATCACTTGCCTGAAAAACTTCCATTTAAACTCTTCCCAAACTGACCTAAGAGTTTTAACCGTAAGTCAGTCAGATTTCACTTTTTATTCATGAGGAGTAAGATTCACTTATTCATTTTACAGTATTTACCAAATGCTGAATATATTGTGAGTACGTAGTATTGCAATAAAAAATAAATACATAATACCTGACCCTAAGGAACTCACAATCTAATGGTAAAGAAAGGCTGTTAAGTATCCCAGGAATAATCTAGGGAAGAAAGGGGAACCATCCTTATAACTGTGAATTTCCTAACGCTTTTAAATCTCTCATACATGTAATTTTTTTCATCTAATTTTTATACAGCTTCCTTTAGGGTTAAAACTCTTAACCTTATTTCCAACACCTGCTAACCTCCATTTTAAAAAGCAAAGTTTGCTAGAGAATCAGGAATTTCCTGAAGAATACCTTGGGAAAGCAAACACTGAACCACGGATATTCCCTGTATTAAAAGAGAAAGGTGTAATGGTTTTATACAGAATCAAAGAGAATAAAAATCAGTTGAGGGTGAGAAATATGCATAAATATTTGAAAAACTTAGATTTATTCCATTCGAGGCACATCTATCTAAATTCAATATATTCTATTCACTTTAACACAAAAATTAATAAGTGCAAGTATTATATCACTATCTTTATTTTCTAACAAAAGCATACTAAGTTCCCTCAAAAAAAGAAACCTTTGGAAAGTTTTTATTGGGATGAAGTACATTTTAGCTCAAAGGGAATGAACTTAGATTTAAATAGGTTAAAAAACAAACTATCCTCTGATGAAGCAGAAATGCAATTTTACTTTGCCCATTGTAAGAAAATCAATTTTCTTCTACAACTTGAATCAGAGTGAATCTATATACCTATATACTGTAATGCAAAGAGTACTGAAATCCAATTTAAGTAAGATTCTCATTTCTCTTTTGGTAAAGAGGAAAGGGGAGAAAAACAAAATCTAGGTTTTCTGAGAGAAGACAAAGTCACATAATTCCTATATCTATAGCTAAGCATTCAGTGCTTTAACGAAGCCCATCTACAAGCCATTGAGCTAATCATTTAATTTGTGGACTCCTACTCAATTTTGAGGGAGTTATAAAAAGCAAATCTCTCCAGATAAAAATAAAGCTTACGTCCCTAATCAATAAAAACGGAATCAGATAAAGTCTGCAATGCAATCACTAGCTAAATGGAGTTTTGATAACTGCTGATCAAGGTCTGAGATAGTATTAATGTTTTTACAAGAGCAACAAAACCATCATTCCAAGGGAAAAAGATATATAAACAGATTAGATAATCTTTGAAAATACAGTGTTTGGTTAATCTTTAGAATCTAGTGAACTCAATGCTCCAGGTAATAGAAACCTGAGGGGGAAGGTATGAAAAATCAGAATCAACTTATAAGTAACTTCTCTACTTTTTGATATGTACATCAGAGCTACTCATACCTCTTTTCATGAAATTGATACCTAATCAGTTCTGTCTCCAGCTATTAAGTGCATCCACTCTGAAAAATAGAAAAGGAGGAGATAAAGCAACTCAATTTTGTTAAGCGCTTACACTATGCTATACAGCTCATAAAGATTTTCATTTAGGTATTACTGTCTCCACTGCATAGATAAAAAAACAACGCAAAAGTTGGGTAACTTTCCAAAGGTTACAAAGAGAACTGGATTTGAACCCAAATCTAGCCATACATGAGGTAATTCCAAACGAAAGCAAGTTGAGACCGGAGCTCCAACTGTCTGAATTTTATTCCAAAGGACTGGAGAATAATCCATTTTCCACTATTTCTTTTCCCCAAGAGTAGAACACATCAAATGCAAATGGTCTTCTTACTGAAGTTAAATGACAATCCCTAATTCTTGGAAAACTTCCTGTAATACTGGAAAAACAACAGGTATAGAATAATATAGTTGGGTCCATTTGTATCTTAAGGAAAGCCTGATATTTAATATCTAGAATGGCAACAATTACAGCTCATTTACTCTCCCTTGCCTATAATAATATTCCAGATGTGGAAGTTTTAGCTGATTGTTGCTAAGGACTCCCTCCACATCCTCCTTCCCTAATAAGTCCACTATAGAAAGTGCAATATAAAGAAAAGTGTGAAGTACAAAATAAAATGTCAGCTAAAATCCCACCATGCAGAGATAATCATAGGGGAAAATATTAGCACACATTTTCATTGTTTTTAACAAAATCGAATGGTTACTTTACTGCTTTGTAACCTCTTCCCTCTGTTAATACACAGTGAATATTTTCCTGCATCACTATTTTCCTAAAACAATTTTTAATGGCAGTATAGTATTCCATCATGTAAAGATGCCAGAAGTTTTTTCTCAAGCTAACAGCACTTAAAGACAGATATGCTTTTGTTGCAGGAATTGCAGCTGCCTCCTAATAGGATCTGTAGCATGGCTGCTAAATTTTAAAATCAATTTTTATTTATTCAGAACATAAATAGTGCAGAAAAAAAGGGCTATGTGCACTGACTATTACAAAAGATTCACAAAGAGAAATAAGCTGACACACTTAAAGAATTACCAATGCTTGCTTCAGCTGTTAACTTATAGTTGTTACAAAACCACATTGGCCAGGGTGAACAACTATAGAATAAGAAAATTCTCAAACTGCCACTGGAAGTGTAAATTAGTAAAACCATTATGGAGATCAATTTGGCAATCATCTTACAATAAAAAATAAAATTGACCTCCTAAAGAAACTCCAGCATATATGCAAAGGAGACACATTTAAGAATGTTCTAACACTTTTTAATAGCACCAAATTAGAAAAAATTCTAAATACCCACCAACGATAGACAGATGAATTGTAATATACACATTCAACTCAAAACTAATGAAATGAAAAGTGAGCATTCCAGATCAGTTTGTTCAACAGAGATACATAGCGTAAGCCACGAATATAATTTAAAATTTTCTAGAAACATTTTGAAAAAAGAAAAAGCAGGTGAAATTAATTTTAATCTTATTTAACCCAATATATGCAAATTATCATTTCAATATGTAATTAATATAAAATAATTAGTAATAAGATATTTTACATTTTTTTGTACTAAGTCTTTGAAATCCTCTGAGCAAATACACTTCCAGCACATCTTAATTCACACTGGCCACATTTCAGGTGCTCAACAGCCACAGATAGTTAATGGCTATTATATTGAACAGTGCAGATCTAAAGTTACCTCAAAATCCCCAAAACAATACTGAACCGAAAAAGGAAGTTGCAAAATCATATGTATTATATGGCATCACTTAAATAAACTTATAAAACTAAAAAACTTCTAAATTATGTCTCTGGGAACTTCCCTGGTGGCACAGTGATTAAGAATCCGCCTGCCAGTGCAGGGGACACAGGTTCTAGCCCTGGTCCGAGAAGATCCCACATGCCGCGGAGCAATTAAGCCCGTGCACTACAAGTACTGAGCCTGCACTCTAGAGCCCATGGGCCACAACTACTGAGCCCGTGGGCTACAACTACTGAAGCCCGTGTGCCTAGAGTCCATGCTCCACAACAAGAGAAGCCACCGGAATGAGAAGCCTGTGCACCGTAACGAAGAGTAGCCCCCACTCACTGCAACTAGAGAAAGCCCACGTGCAGCAACAAAGACCCAATGCAGCCAAAAATAAAATAAATAATTTTTTTAAAAATCTGTATTGGGGGCTTCCCTGGTGGTGCAGTGGTTGAGAGTCCGCCTGCCGATGCAGGGGACACAGGTTCGTGCCCTAGTCCGGGAAGATCCCGCATGCCGTGGAGCAGCTGGGCCCGTGAGCCATGGCCGCTGAGCCTGCGCGTCCGGAGCCTGTACTACGCAACGGGAGAGGCCACAACAGTGAGAGGCCCGCGTACCGCAAAGAAAAAAAAATCTGTATTGGGACATTCCTGTTGGCACAGTGGTTAAGAATCCGCCTGCCAAGGCAGGGGACACAAGTTCGAGCCCTGGTCCGGGAAGATCCCACATGCCGCGGAGCAACTAAACCCATGTGCCACAACTACTGAGCCTGCGTTCCAGAGCCCGCGGGCCACAACTACTGAGCCCATGTGCCACAACTACTGAAGCTGTATGCCTAGAGCCCGTGCTCTACAACAAGAGAAGCCACCGCAACGAGAAGCCCACGCACCGTAACGAAGAGTAGCCCCTGCTCGCAGCAAGTAGAGAAAGCCTGCGCACAGCAACAAAGACCCAACGCAACCAAAAAAAAAAAAATCTGTATTGATAGTTCATAAGTGTGCATGTATAAGCTATCTCCATATTTGTTGCCAGAAAAATATGTTTATACAATTCACTAAATATCTTCTTGTCTTGTGTTATTAGCTTAGTTTTATTCTAAAAGCACTTAAGGGCAGAACCTAGCTATTTCTGGTTTTATTAGACTCAGTACCAACAGTACCTACTTTGGCAAATAAACACTATTCAGAATTTGTCAGAAAACATCAAACTTTCCAAAACAATGAAGAAACAATGGAGGACTGAACAAATTCCAGTCTACTGTTTTGAATACAAAGATATAAGTGCTCTAATGCAGGTAAAAAGATGCAAGTTTGAGTAATAAAGCATCAACATTTGAATAAGACCCACATTTTACCTTATGTATAGTGATCTCTGTGTAACATTCAGAATTTTTTAATTGCAATAACAGTCACCATGTTCACATGGGCCAAATCAGTAATTCCCAGTAGGAACTTCAAGAAATGTTTCATTCTATTTGGCACACTGATTAAATACAGTTCATTTCATCAATATGCCACACCCCATCCCCACCCAAACGCAGAGTCTTCAAATGGAGAAAGGAGGCAAAGAACGTGGCAAGATCAAGAAAGCAGGGGACTTCCCTGGTGGTGCAGTTGTTAAGAATCCGTCTGCCAATGCAGGGGACACAGGTTTGAGCCCTGGTCCAGGAAGATCCCACATGCCACGGAGCAACTAAGCCCGTGCGTCACAACTACTGAGCCTGCACTCTAGAGCCCACAAGCCACAACTACTGGGCCCATGCAGTGCAACTACTGAAGCCCGCGTGCCTAGAGCCCATGCTCTGCAATAAGAGAAGCCACCACAATGAGAAGCCTGTGCACCACAACAAAGAGTAGCCCCCACTCGCCGCAACTAGAGAAAGCCTGCACGCAGCAATGAAGACCCAACACAACCAAAAAAAAATAAATAAGTAAATAAATAGTTGCCTATGTGCAGCAAATTCAAGTTTCGCTTTCTGGAACTTTTTACCCCAAATATTTTCAATCGAGTTTGGTTAAATCCACGGATGCAGAATCCAGTATATTTGGCATAGTTGAGCAGACTCAAATATCTGTCATGCCCATGCTCAAAACATTCAGGGGCTTCCCATGTTTATAAATAAGGATAAAGTGCAAATGCCTAAGCAAGAGAGACTGCCCTGGTGGTCCAGTGGGTAACACTCCATGCTCCCAATGCAGGGGATCCGGGTTAGATCCCTGGTCAGGGAACTAGATCCCCCATGCATGCCGCAACTAAGAGCCCACATGCTGCAACTAAACATGCCGCAATGAACATCCCACGTGCGACAACTAAGACCTGGCACAGCCAAAATAAATACATATTTTTTAAAATCCTAAGCAAGAATTTGAAGGTCTCTGCAAAATAATTCACAGATGACCTTCCAATCTCATCTGACCACAACTCTAAGCTCAAAGAAGGTTCTCTTTCCCCTCTTCACCCACTGAATATTGTTTTACTTCTCTTTAAGAACAACACATTCTGCTTATAGTTCCTCGTTTAAAACTCAAGAGTACTCCCTACTGGAGTGTAAACACCTCAAAGGAGGAAACTGGTCTGAGTTCACCTCTTTTTCCCATGTGAGAAATAACAAATTTCCTTGAACAGAGGAATACTAAATGTTTATTAAGATAAAGATAATGCCTGCTCAGGGATTCCTTAAGAGAAAAGTGTTGATTTGTTGAGCATTTTTTAAAAGCCCTGAAGTCATTTAGTACAATCAAATATTTTCCCTTCTATCTCTAAATTGAAATATTCAATAAGCTGTGTTGGATGCTCTACAGGCAGCCTTCGAAAGAAATGCATTATTTCATATACTTAACAGTAACAGGTCCAGTCACTGTAATATGAAACATTTACTCTTAGTTCTCTATTTTTAGGAGATACTCAGAGAACACAATGAAAATTCATAAATAGGGTGTTTTGATTTTGAATGTTGGGGGTATCTGAGGAAAGGGGAAAGGCAAGAAAAATAAGAGGTGGGCAAATTCTCTCTAACTCTACAGAAATTAACCAAGCCTAGCTTCAAAATCTCTAAAGTGGGCTGATAATATTAGTATTAAAAGTAAAACCATTTTTAAAATATACTAGGGACTTCCCTGGTGGTCCAGTGGCTAAGAGTCCACCTTCCAATGCAGCAGACAGGGATTCGAGCCCTGGTCGGGGAACTAAGAGCCCACATGCCACGGGGCAGCTAAGCCTGAGCACTCTAGAGCCCGCGTGCTGCTACTGAGCCCATGTGCCCAGGAGCCCGCACGCCAAAACTAGAGAGGAGCCCGCATGCCACAATGAAGAGCCCATGCACCACAACTAAAGATCCTGCATGCCACAACGAAGATCCTACATGCCACAACTAAAGACCCGACACAGCCAAATAAATAAATATTTTTACAAAATAATAATAAAATATAGTAAAAGCAAAGATGTGCCTCCTGATAAAATGTGCTCAAAAAGGCGTATCACTTCATACTATGCCTAGCAAAATACATAAACACAAGGAAACACCAGACAAACCCAAATTAACTGGCCTGTGTTCTTCAAAAAACGGAAGGCAAAAAAAAAGGCACGGTGAACTGCTCCAGATTAAAGAAGATTAAACAGACATGAAAATAAAATGCAATGCATATTCCAGAACTGGATCCTGGACCAGAAAACATGATATTTTAGTCTTTCACTATGAAGGACATTATGAATTAATTGGCAAAATGTAAATAAGGTCTGTAGATTAGAAACAATACTGTATCAAGGTTAATTTCTAAATTTGCTAACTATATTGACGTTATATAAGACAATATTCCCATTTTGGGGAAACTTTTTTTTTTTTTTTTTTTGGCTGCGTTGGGTCTTCGTTGCTGTGCAGGCTTTCTCTAGTTGAGACAAGCAGTGGCTACTCTTCATTGCGGTGCACAGGCTTCAGTGGTTTCTCTTGTTGCAGAGCACGTGCTCTAGGCGCATGGGCTTCAGTAGTTGTGGCACACAGGCTTAGTAGTTGCTACGCAGCACGTGGGAACTTCCCGGACCAGGGCTTGAACCCATGTTCCCTGCACTGTCAGTCGGATTCGTAACCACCACGCCACCAAGGGAGGTCCCTGGGGAAACTTTTAATTTTGAAATATAGTAAAAAGGAGATATTCTTTTTCCTTTTTTTGGCCACACCACACACAGCATGTGGAATCTTATTTCCCAGACCAGGGATCTAACCCCCTCCTGCTGCAGTGGAAGTGCAGAGTCTTAACCACTGGCCTGCCAGGGGAGTCCCAGGAGATAATTATTCTTTATCTCCCTGAAGGTAGGATCAGGTTCACCTCCTGAGGTTACAGTTATAAAAAACATTCACAAAAAATCATTCAATAAAATAGTACATGAGATGAATGAGACATCGACTAGAAACTTAAGGAAGTATCTTCGATCTGTTGAGAGACTTTTTTTTAACATCTTTATTGGAGTATAATTGCTTTACAATGCTGTGCTAGTTTCTGCATTATAACGAAGTGAATCAGCTATACATATACATATATCCCGATATCTCATCCCTCTTGCGTCTCCCTCCCTCCCACCCTCCCTATCCCACCCCTCTAGGAGGTCACAAAGCACCGAGCTGATTTCCCTTTACTATGCGGCAGCTTCCCACTAGCTATCAATTATACATTTGGTAGTGTATATATGTCCATGCCACTCTCTCACTTTCTCCCAGCTTTGCCTTCCCCCTCCCCATGTACTCAAGTCCATTCTCTACTATGTCTGCATACTATTCCCGTCCCCCACTAGGTTCTTCATAACAATTTTTTTTTTTAGGTTTCATATACATGTTACCATACGGTATTAGTCTTTCTCTTTCTGACTTACTTCACTCTGTATGACAGACTCTAGGTCCATCCACCTCACTACAAATAACTCAATTTCGTTTCTTTTTATGGCTGAGTAATATTGCATTGAATATATGTGCCACATCTTCTTTAACCATTCATCAGTCGATGGACACTCAGGTTGCTTCCATGTCCTGGCTATTGTAAACAGAGCTGCAATGAACATTGTGGTACATGACTCTTTTTGAATTATGCTTTGCTCAGAGTATACGCCCAGTACTGGGATTGCTGGGTCGTTTGGTAGTCCTATTTTTAGTTTTTTAAGGAACTTCCATACTGTTCTCCATAGTGGCTGTATCAATTTACATCCCCACCAACAGTGCAAGAGGGTTCCATTTTCTCCACACCCTCTCCAGCATTTATTGTTTGTAGATTTTTCGATGATGGCCATTCTCACTGGTGTAAGGCGATACCTTATTGTAATTTTGATCAGCAATTCTCTAATGATTAGTGATGTTGAGCAGCTTTTCATGTGTTTGTTTGCAATCTGTATTTCTTTGGAGAAATGTCTATTTAGGTCTTTTGCCCATTTTTGGAGCATGCTGTTTGTTTTCTAGATATTAAGCTTCATGAGCTGCTTGTAAATTCTGGAGATTAATCCTTTGTCAGTTGCCTCATTTGCAAATATTTTTTCCCATTCTGAGGGTTGTCTTTTCATCTTGTTTATGGTTTCCTTTTCTGTGCAAAAGCTTTTAAGTTTTGTGAAGTCCCATTTGTTTATTTTTGTTTTTATTTCCATTTCTCTAGGAAGTGGCTCAGAAAGGAACTTGCTGTGATTTATGTCATAGAGTGTTCTGCCTATGTTTTCCTCTAAGAGTTTGATAGTGTCTGGCCTTACATTTAGGTCTTTCATCCATTTTGAGTTTATTTTTGTGTATGGAGTTACGGAGTGTTCTAATTTCATTCTTTTACATGTAGCTGTCCAGTTTTCCGAGCACCACTTACTGAAGACGCTGTCTTTTCTCCACTGTATATTCTTGCCCCCTTTATCAAAGATAAGGTGACCATATGTGTGTGGGTTTATCTCTGGGCTTTCTATCTTGTTCCACTGATCTATATCTCTGTTTTTGTGTCAGTACTCATACTGTCGTGAGTACAGTAGCTCTGTAGTATAGTCTGAAGTCACAGACACTGATTCCTCCAGCTCCATTTTTCTTTCTCAAGATTGCTTTGGCTATTCGGAGTCTTTTGTGTTTCCATACAAATTGTGAAATTTTTTGTTCTAGTTCTGTGAAAAATGCCAGTGGTAGTTTGATAGGGATTGCATTGAATCTGTAGATTGCTTTGGGTAGTAGAGTCATTTTCACAATGTTGACTCTTCCAATCTAAGAACATGGTATATCTCTCCATCTATTTGTATCATCTTTAATTTCTTTCATCCATGTCTTATAGCTTTCTGCATACAGGTCTTTTGTCTCCTTAGGTAGGTTTATTCCTAGGTATTTTACTCTTTTTGTTCCAATGGTAAATGGGAGTGTTCCCTTACTTTCTCTTTCAGATTTTTCATCATTAGTGTATAGGAATGCAAGAGGTTTGTGTGCATTAATTTTGTATGTTGCTACTTTACCAAATTCATTGATTAGCTCTAGTACTTTTCTAGTAAGCATCATTAGGATTCTATATGTATAGTATCATGTCATCTACAAACAGTGACAGCTTTATTTCTTCTTTACCAATTTGGATTCCTTTTATTTCTTTTTCTGCTCTGATTGCTGTGGCTAAAACTTCTAAAACTATGTTGAATAATAGTGGTGAGAGTGAACAACCTTGTCTTGTTCCTGATCTTAGTTGAAATGGTTTCAGTTCTTCACCACTGAGGATGGTGTTAGCTGTGGGTTAGTCATATATGGGTTTATTATGTTGAGGTAAGATCCCTCTATGCCTACTTTCTGCAGAGTTTTTATCATAAATGGGTGTTGAATTTTGTCGAAAGCTTTTTCTACATCTATTGAGATGATCATATGGTTTTTATTCTTCAATTTGTTAATAAGTGTATCACATTGATTGATTTGCATATATTGAAGAATCCTTGCATTCCTGAGAGAAACCTCACTTGATCATGGTGTATGATCCTTTTAATGTGCTGTTCGATTCGGTTTGCTAGTATTCTGTTGAGGTTTTTTGTATCTATGTTCATCAGTGTTAGTGGCCTGTAGTTTTCTTTCTTTGTTACATCTTTGTCTGGTTTTGGTATCAGGGTGATGGTGGCTCGTAGAATGAGTTTGGGAGTGTTCCTCCCTCTGCTATATTTTGGAAGAGCTTGAGAAGAACAGGTGTGAGCTCTTCTCTAAATGTTTGCTAGAATTCGCCTGTGAAGCCATCTGGTTGTGGGCTTTTGTTTGCTGGAAGATTTTTAATCAGAATGTCAATTTCAGTGCGTGTGATTGGTCTATTTATATTTTCTATTTCTTGCTGGTTCAATCTCGGAAGGTTGTGCTTTCCTAAGAATGTGTCCATTTCTTCCAGGTTGTCCATTTTATTGGCATATCACTGCTTGTAGTAATCTCTCATGATCCTTTGTATTTCTGCAGTGTCAGTGGTTACTTCTTTTTCATTTCTAATTCTATTCATCTGAGTCTCCCTTTTTTTCTTGATGAGTCTGGCTAATGGTTTATAAATTTTGTTTCTCGGGCTTCCCTGGTGGCGCAGTGGTTGAGAATCTGCCTGCCAATGCAGAGGACACAGGTTCGAGCCCTGGTCTGGGAAGATCTCACATGCCGCAGAGCAACTACGCCCGTGCACCACAGCTACTGAGCCTGCACTCTAGAGCTCACGAGCCACAACTACTGAGCCCATGTGCCACAACTACTGAAGCCCGCGCGCCTAGAGACTGTGCTCCGCAACAAGCGAAGCCACCGCAATGAGAAGCCTGTGCACTGCAACGAAGAGTAGCCCCCGCTCGCCACAGCTAGAGAAAGCCCGTGCGCATCAACGAAGACCCAATGCAGCCAAAAATAAAATTAATTAAATAAATAAATTTATAAATTTTGTTTCTCTTCTCAAAGAATCAGCTTTTAGTTTTACTGATCTTTGCTATTGTTTCCTTCATTTCTTTTTCATTTATTTCTGATCTGATCTTTATGATTTCTTTCCTTCTTCTAACTTTGGGGTTTTTTTGTTCTCTTTGTCTAATTGCTTTAGGTGTAAGGTCAGGTTGTTTACTTAATATGTTTCTTGTTTCTTAAGGTAGGACCGTATTGCTATAAACGTCCCTCTTAGAACAGCTTTTGCTGCATCCCATAGGTTTTGGGTCATCCTGTTTTCACTGTTATTTGTTTCTAGGTATTTTTTGATTTCGTCTGATTTCTTCAGTGAACTCTTGGTTATTAAGTAGTGTGTTGTTTAGCCTACATGTGTTTGTATTTTTTACAGACTTTTTCCTGTTATTGATATCTAGCCTCACAATGTTGTGGTTGGAAAAGATACTTGACACGATTTCAATTTTCTTAAATTTACCAAAGCTTGATTTGTGACCCAAGATATGATCTATCCTGGAGAATGTTCCATGAGCACTTAAGAAGAAAGTGTATTCTGTTGTTTTTGAATGGAATGTGCTATAAATATCAATTAAGTCCATCTTGTTTAATGTATCATTTAAAGCTTGGGTTTCCTTATTTATTTTCATTTTAGATGATCTATCTGTCCATTGGTGAAAGTGGGGTGTTAAAGTCCCCTACTATGATTGTTACTGTCGATTTCCCCTTTTATGGCTGTTAGCATTTGCCTTATGTATTGTGGTGCTCCTATGTTGGGTGCATAAATATTTACAATTGTTATATCTTCTTCTTGGATCGATCCCTTGATCATTATGTAGTGTCCTTCTTTGTCTCTTCTAATAGTCTTTATTTTAAACTCTATTGTGTCTGATATGAGAATTGCTACTCCAGCTTTCTTTTGATTTACATATGCATGGAATATCTTTTTCCATCTTCTCACTTTCAGTTTGTATGTGTCCCTAGCTCTGAAGTGGGTCTCTTTTAGCCAGCATATATAGGGGTCTTGTTGTTGTATCCATTAAGCCAGTCTGTCTTTTGGTTGGAGCGTTTAATCCATTTACATTTAAGGTAATTATCGATATGTATGTTCCTATTCCCATTTTTGTAATTGTTTTGTGTTTGTAATTGTAGGTCTTTTCCTTCTCTTGTGTTTCCTGCCTAGGGAAGTTCCTTTGGCATTTGTTGTAAAGCTGGTTTGGTGGTGCTGAATTCTCTTAGCTTTTGCCTGTCTGTAAAGGTTTTAATTTCTCCATCGAATCTGAATGAGATCCCTGCTAGATAGTGTAGTCTTGGTTGCAGGTTTTTCCCTTTCATCACTTTAAATATGTCCTGCCACTCCCTTCTGGCTTGCAGAGTTTCTGCTGAAAGATCAGATGTTAACCTTTTTGGCATTCCCTTGTATGTTATTTGTTGTTTTTCCCTTGCTGCTTTTCATACTTTTTAATAGTTTTGATAGTTTGATTAATATGTGTCTTGGTGTGTTTCTCCTTGGATTTATCCTGTATGGGACTCCCTGAACTTCCTCTACTTGACTATTTCCTTTCGCATATTAGGGAAGTTTTCAACTATAATCTCTTGAAATATTTTCTCAGTCCCTTTCTTTTTCTCTTCTTCTTCTGGGACCCCTATAATTCGAATGTTGGTGTATTTAATATTGTCCCACAGGTCTCTGAGACTGTCCTCAATTCTTTTCATTCTTTTTTCTTTATTCTGCTCTGCATTAATTATTTCCACTATTTTAGCTTCCAGGTCATGTATCCATTCTTCTGTCTCAGTTATTCTGCTACTGATTCCTTCTAGAGAATTTTTAATTTCATTTATTGTGTTGTTCAACATTGTTTGTTTGCTCTTTAGTTCTTCAAGGTCCTTGTTAAACATTTCCTGCATTTTCTCTATTCTATTTCCAAGATTTTCGATCATCTGTACTATCATTACTCTGAAGCTTTTTTCAGGTAGACTGCTTATTTCCTCTTCATTTGTTTGGTGTGGTGGGTTTTTACCTTGCTCCTTCATCTGCTCTGTGTTTTTCTGTCTTCTCATTTTGCTTAATTTACTGTGTTTGGGGTCTCCTTTTCACAGGCTGCAGGTTTGTAGTTCGTGTTGTTTTTGGTGTCTGCCGCCAGTGGCTAAGGTTGATGCAGTGGGTTGTGTAGGCTGCCTGGTGGAGGAGACTGGTGCCTGTGTTCTGGTGGATAAGGCTGGATCTTGCCTTTCTGGTGGGCAGGTCTGCATCTGGTGCTGTGTTTTTGGGTGTCTGTGACCTTATTATGATTTTAGTCAGGCTTTCTGCTAGTGGGTGGGGTTGTGTTCCTGTCTTGCTAGTTGTTTGGCATAGGGTGTGCAGTAATGTAGCTTGCTGGTCATTGAGTGGAGCTGGGTCTTGGTGTTCAGATGGAGATCTCTGGGAGATTTTTGCCATTTGATATTATGTGGCACTGGGAGGTCTCTAGTGGACCAATGTCCTGAACTCGGCTCTCCCACCTCAGAGGCACAGGCCTGACACCCGACCAGAGCACCAAGATCCTGTCATCCACATGGCTCAGAATAAAAGGGAGAAAAAAAAGAAAGAAAGAAAGAAAAATAAAATAAAGTTATTAAAATTTTAAATAAAAAATTAATAAAAATTTAAAAGAAAAAAAGAGAAAGAGAGCAACCAAACCAAAAAACAAATCCACCAATGATAACAAGAGCTAAAAACTACACTAAGCAAGAAAAAAAATGGGGGGGGCCAACAGAACCCTAGGACAAATGGTAAAAGCAAAGCTATACAGACAAAATTACACACAGAAGCATATACATACACACTCACAAAAATAGAAAAAGGAAAAAATATATATATCGTTGCTCCCAATGTCAACCGCCTCAATTTGGGATGATTCGTTGTCTATTCAGGTATTCCACAGATGCAGGGTACATCAAGTTGATTGTGGAGATTTAATCCACTGCTCCTGAGGCTGCTGGGGGAGATTTCCCTTTCTCTTCTTTGTTCGCACAGCTCCTGGGATTCAGCTTTGGATTTGGCCCCGCCTTTGCATGTAGTTCGCTGGAGGGCGTGTGTTTTTCGCTCAGACAGGACGGGGTTAAAGTAGCAGCTGATTAGAGGGCTCTGGCTCACTCAAGCCCAGGGTAGGGAGAGGTACGGAATGCAGGGTGAGCCTGCGGAGGCAGAGGGCAGCGTGATGTTTCAACAGCCTGAGGCGCACCGTGTGTTCTCCCGGGGAAGTTGTCCCTGGATCACAGAACCCTGGCAGTGGCGGGCTATACAGGCTCCCTGGAGGGGAGGTGTGGATAATGACCTGTGCTGGCACACAGGCTTCTTGGTGGCTGCAGCAGCAGCCTTAGCGTTTCATGCCCGTCTCTGGTGTCTCTCTGATAGCCATGGCTCATGCCCGTCTCTGGAGCTCATTTAGGTGGTTCTCTGAATCCCCTCTTGTCATGCACCCCGAAACAATTGTCTCTTGCCTCTTCAGCAGTTCTAGACTTTATCCCAGACTCCCTCCAGACTAGCTGTGGCACACTAGCCCCTTCAGGCTGTGTTCACACAGCCAAGCCCTGTCCTCTCCCTGGGATCCGACCTCCAAAGCCCAAGCCTCAGCTCCCAGCCCCGACCCGCCCCGGAGGGGGAGCAGACAAGCCTCTCAGGCTGGTGAGTCCTGTTCAGCACCAATCCTCTGTGCAGGGATCTCTCCGCTTTGCCCTCTGCACCCCTGTTGCTGCGCTCTCCTCCGTGGCTCCGAAGCTTCCCCGCCACCACCCCGTCTCCACCAGTGCAGGGGCTTCCTAGTGTGTAGAAACTTTTCCTCCTTCACAGCTCCCTCCCAGTGGTGCAGGTCCCATCCCTATTCTTTTGTCTCTATTTTTTCTTTTTTCTTTTGCCCTACCCAGGTATGTGGGGAGTTTCTTGCCTTTTGGGAGGTCTGAGGTCTTCTGCCAGAGTTCAGTAGGTGTTTTGTGGGAGTTGTTCCACATGTAGATGTATTTCTGATGTATTTGTGGGGAGGAAGGTGATCTCCACCTCTTACTCTTCCACCATCTTGAAGGTTTCATGGATAGACATTTTTTAAGTATCATTTATAAAAACACCAAAACATCTTTTTTTGTTGTTGTGGGGGAACAGAGTTACTAGCCAAAATGTAAATTAGTACTGATTTTTTTAAGTATAGTGTAAAGTATAATGTAAGCTCCATGGGGAGCCTTAATTTAATTTGTCTTGTTCACCTAAGCAGTACTTAGAACAGTTCTTGGCAATGGTAATAGTAATTAGTAACAACTTATATTTGAGTAATTATTATGTCACACTTACCTAAGTGTTTTGTGTCCATTAACTCATTTAGTCTTCACACAACCCAAGAAATGTTTGGTGAATGAATCAATACTTTTTGCAGTATGACAATTACAGTCAGTTCTGCAATAATATAACATGAGTTCCTAAAAATCACCAGGTAATGCAAAATTGTGCAATGAACACCATAGGATTCACGGGAAAAACGGGGTTAAAAGCACAACACTGAAAAAACTTCATCAGTGACACATTTTTTTTAAAAAGACAGAAACCTAATAGAAATGGTAGCACAATTTTACACAGTTTACACATATTAAGTGATTAAGAAATACACAAGCACAACAATAAATATGGCACGTTACCTTGAAAAAGACCTGAAGTTTGCTTGTGGAAGTGGGCATCAGAAGGGTTGCAGCTCATGAATTACTGTGAAGTGATGGAAGGAGAGTTATCTGAAATCGGACGAAAAATTGTAACAATAGGTGTGGATGGGTGTGGCTCATAACACAAGGGGTGAACTGAGGTATGTGGTAGATATCTGAGGTATGTGCCTATATATGCGTGTATTTTAATGTAACTCAGTTCAGCTGGATGCAGTTTCCTGCATTCACCCAAGGCAAACTTTCTATAAAGGGCCAGATAGTAAATATTTTAGGCTTTGTGGGCCACTAGGTCTCTGTTGCAACTATTCAACTCTGAGACTGTGCTACAAAAGCAGCCACAGGACAAAGTAAACAAATGGGCTTGGGTGTGTTCCAACAAAACTTTATTTACAAAAATAGGGCACTGTTTGGTGGCCATAGTTTGCTGAGCCCTGAACTTGCAGACAAAATCCTAAATAAGCAAATGCAAATTTTGTCTTATGCTCAAATTGTCCCCCGATACATCCATCTTGTTGGAACAAATTCACTTTTCAAAACAAGTTTTATAGCAGAACTAAGTTTAGAATGCTATCAAGTAAACCAAAAAATAACTGATATAATTCAAATAAGCAAAATAAATCCAGTATTACTCAAAGATAAACTATTTTTGATTTTGGATTTTATAAATCAAATGTCACCCAAAAGTCAACTGACAAATGACCAAAATAAAGACAACTAATGGTACATTTTGAACACTCACAGTCATTCAAAATCTGTGCATTAAATTCTACACAATCTTCAAGGAAAATGGGTTATGCTTTTGATAGCTCTTCTGAATTAAAATTATCGGGCTCAGTCACAAGGGCACATGTGGCTTTTACAAGATCATCGAGCAATCAAAGTTAACATATGAACTGCACTGTAAGATAAATAAGTTCTGAAGATATGATGTACAGCATACATCATGGTGACTATAGTTAACAATACTGTATTATATCCTTGAAAGTTGCTAGAGAGTAGATCTTAAAAGTTCTCTCCACAACAATAACAAAAAAAGGTAATTATTGTGACAGTCATTTCAAAATATATACACATATCAAATCATCACATTGTACACCTTAAACTTACACAATGCTATATGTCAATTATATCTCAATAAAGCTGGAAAAATACTAATTGCACATGGTTATACAATATTTGCCCAGGAACTGAGTTAAAAAGTCTAAGCTGACCTCCTTTCAATTAGAAAACACTAATATATACAACATTTCTTTGCTCAAGCTGCCATAACTCACATCTGAAATCCTCCCCCAGTCTTCTTTGTTAAAAGTAGATGCATCCTCCAAGGGTCACATCCAAATGCTACCTCTCTATAAAGCCTTCCCTGGACCCCATCAGAAATGTCCTCCTACTCTAAACTCCCACAGCAAGTCACTTTTTACCCAACACAGCATGTAGCACTTTATATCCTGCTTCGAATTTATTTGTGAACATGTCTTATTTCCTCTGCTGTGTGGAAAATAAGCCTAATCTTTAGCCATACTAATCCCTCTGCTGGATTGCCCTTTTTCACAGCCAACCCTTAACTGCTAACTTACCTTCAAGACCCAATACAGATACCACCTCCTCTGCAAAACTTTCCTAAACATCCCCCAAATTAGGCTTTCATTCATTCTGATCCCTAGCACAACTAATATACCTCCATTTTAGCACTGCTTTGTAACTGCTTATTTACTTACTATTTCCCTCCTTAGATTAAGAATGCTCTAAGGAGGCAGGAATTTTGTCTTTTACCCTTTGCATACGCTAGTACGATGCCTGGCACCTAGTTGGTACTCAAGTATTTGATCAACTAATAAAGCATTCCTCCAAAATATGGAATATAGGCTATATACACACGAACACCACTACCATACCAATAAATTTCTTAAACAAATATTTTATGTAACAGTTCACAAGAAAGCTGGACTACCGATACCAAGAATGGCTACTTCAAGCCAAAACTCAGAGACAAAGTCTCAGAGACAGGATCTGAAAACAGTGGCTAGAGAGCAAAATTCACAGAACCTTTTCCCAGGGCAAAAATCACAATCAGCTAGAATATACGTCTTTTCAGAAGTATCATCTCCAATCATAAAAGAGCAGAAATACACTGCATATAGTAATCTTTCAAAACAGAACATATCCTGAGCCGTAATAATTATTAACGAACTTCCCAGCAAAGTTTTTCTGTTCTAATAAATGTCTGTGTATGTGACAGTATATGAGATTATATTAGCAACAAAACACCTGTATCCTAACCATGTACGCTTCAAGGCAAAAAAGATATGCATACATTGAATAAAGAAACTTTCCCTCATCACTTCTTCTCCCTACCCCCAAAAAGGCAAACAAAGTCAAAAAATGATCGACACTAACATAACCAGGATTATGTTTTTAATAACTTTGTAGACTATCTAGTACAAGTTCATTCTGTAAATGACAAAGCAGAGGCCTAGAAAGATGAATGATTTGTCCACAACAATCAGTTGAGCAACACAGCTGTAACTAGAACACCCAGGTTTGCCTCGAGTTAAGCATTCATTCCTCTACAACCTGCAGTTCTCAAACTTCTAGTCTCAGGACCTCTTTACACTCCTAAAACACTTAAAAATTAACAAAGACCCCCAAAGAGCTTTTAGTTTACTGTCTTTTAAGAACCGCTGTTATAACCATGTTATCTCCTCCAGAACTGCAGGCTTTATCAGTATCTTTTAAACTTACTCCTATTTTACAGATGAAGAGCTATGGAGATTAGTCATCCTGCATGTCAGCTATCAAGCCAATAAGACAAGCATTAGGATACATGTACAGAGAGATCCTACTTAGACACTCCTTTTACTGCCCTGCTATATTCAACATTCCTAAAGGAAGAGCTATACATCATTTTCCAATGGCTTAACCCATTTTAACAGCTTATGCCAATGTCCAAGAGAACATTCAAGCTCTGGAGGAAAAAGACTTCATGTAAACCCAAGAATTGCCTGTATTCTGTCACCCAATCCGTAAATTTATTCAGATTTCAAAAGTGAAATAGGCACACAAATACACACAATTTCTTACAGAAAAAAATATTTCACACACCTAAATCTATATACAAATACCTTTAAGTACTACATTTATCTTATCCCTAGAAATACAATATAAAAGTGAAGGCTCATGGTCAACTATACCAAGGGTTGCCAATAATGAGAACTGTCCTGATCACAATTAAAATCACAAATGTCTTTCTTCTCATCCCCACCAATAACATAACGAAACAGCTGGCATTTGAATATTTTCAAAACCCTTTGTAAAATTTGCATGTACTCTGCTGCCACAGGCCTGGCTTAATAATTTCCACACAGTGGGAATGAACATATTTCACAGATATCATTTTTCAAAAACAGATTAGTATGCAACTGATTGTGAACTACCACAATAACAGACACTTTCTAAGACATTTTCCAAACATCTCTCATGTAGGACCACTTCTACCTTTTAAAATTTAAGACCAATAACTGGTTATATTGCTTTCAGCTTTTCAAGTAATCAATTGCCATAAGGATTAGAATGACAAGTTCCATCAAATCTCCAAGATCTTTATATAAAAATAAATGAGGGGGCTTCCCTGGTGGCGCAGCGGTTGAGAGTCCGCCTGCCGATGCAGGGGACGCGGGTTCGTGCCCCGGTCCGGGAAGATCCCACATGCTGCGGAGCGGCTGGGCCCGTGAGCCCTGGCCGCTGAGCCTGCACGTCCAGAGCCTGTGCTCCACGACGGGAGAGGCCACAACAGTGAGAGGCCCACGTACCGCAAAAAATAAATAAATAAATAAATGAGGGCTTCCCTGGTGGAGCAGTGGTTGAGAGTCCGCCTGCCAACGCAGGGGACACGGGTTCGTGCCCGGGTCTGGGAAGGTCCCACATGCCACGGAGCGGCTGGGCCCGTGAGCCATGGCCGCTGAGCCTGTGCGTCCGGAGGCTGTGCTCCGCAACGGAAGAGGCCACAACAGTGAGAGGCCCGCGTACCGCAAAAAAAAATAATAATAATAAATAAATAAATGAAAGTTTACCTGTCAATCAGAGGCTGATCTTTCAGGCCAAAAAACTGAAGAAATAATCTTATTTAAAACAAAATAAATAACAAAAAACTCTTTAAAAACAATAACAGGGCTTCCCTGGTGGCACAGTGGTTGAGAGTCCGCCTGCCGATGCAGGGGACACGGGTTTGTGCCCCAGTCCGGGAAGATCCCACATGCCGCGCGGAGCGGCTGGGCCCGTGAGCCATGGCTGCTGAGCCAGCGCGTCCAGAGCCTGTGCTCTGCGACGGGAGAGGCCACAACAGTGAGAGGGCCGCGTACCACAAAAAAATAAAAATAAAAAAAATAACAAAACCTTTGAAAACTGAGCCACTGATTTTTCAGTGTATATTTGTCCCTCGGTATCTGAGGGGAGTTGGTTCCAGGACCCACCACAGATACCAAAATCTGAAGATGCTCAAGTCCCATAGTCAGCCCTCCATATCAGCAGTTCCGCATCCTCGGATTCAATCAACCACAGATTGAAATCCTTTGTACTGAGTGGAGGAACACAGAGCCAACTGTATGATTTAGTCAAATCATCAATTTATTTTCCTCCCTCTTGCCTTTTGGCTATTTTTTTTTACCACAGAATCCTAGGAATGTTCTTTTTTTATAAATGTAAGTAAAAATTAGAAACTAATCTTTGCTCCTATTTTTAAGTGCTGGACAGAAGATCTGATAAAGAAAAAATCTGGAACAATTGTGTAAAATAAAATTAATGACAATTCATAGAATTGTTCATATTATTTCTGCCTCACATTAGAAGAGAATCAAGAGTGATTTGGTATTGTGGGTTCAACTCACTCAAGCATTACCTGTCAGATTATCCTTTAACTACAATTATGGTTTGAGATGAATGACACTTCAGACTGAGACAGCTCTTCTGAACACCCACTTGGAGCACTTTCATAGTAAATAATCAGCATCACACTTTTTAAAATTAATTCTTCACATTTATACATGTGTTCTTTGCAAGGGGGTTTTCACGTAGCTTAAGAGTCTCCTGGAATTAAATGCTTCAGTTATCTTACTATCTCATATGAACATAAAAGACAAAATACAAAGACAAAACACCTACAAACTCAAAAGACCTACAACAAATGACAACAGTATCTAACATGAACTTCTTCCATTGTAATACTTGGGCTAAATTAAAATGGTCATAATCACATTATATCTGGCAGCTCAAGGAGATATTAATGCCTGTGGTTAAGAACATAAGCTCTGGAGTCAAGACTGGGTTCAATTCCAGCTCCACCAATTACAAACTATATAACTTTGATCAAGTTCTTTGATCTCTCTATGCCTCAGTTTCCTCCTTATCTGTAAAAAGGGGAACACCAAGTACCTACCCATAGAGTTGTTCTGAGAATTAATCACGATTACACAGGTAAAAGTCAACAGTAAGCACTCAATTTTAGTTATGATTATTACTTTTACCACTAAGATCAACAAAAATTCAAGGCTCATAAGGAAAACTGACCCTGGCATAAAGTGAATAATTCTATTCAGAAAGTCTATACATAATTAATTTGCTCACCCTAAAGAAAGGGAGAAAATCCAAGTTCAAGCTACAGTTTTAGAGGCAGACTTTGTGAGATTTAGTAAAACCTAGAAGTCATATTTAACTGTAAGGTACACCCTTCATGTACAGGAACATGGGCACCTGATAATAACTAACCAACAAGTTGTACTGGGTACCTCTTATGTGCCCAATACCCCTTACGTAAAGGCTTATTGCACTTTGACCAATTAACACAAATTCAAAAACCAAGGCCACAATCCTTACACAACTAGGGATCTACAATCTAAGAACTAAAGTGCATTTTTTTTCCTCAAAGGAAGGAAAACATCTTCCATCTACTGCTTGTTAATGCAGAAAAATAGACACAATAAATATCATAGGTTCATTCCCAAATTCTATACACTAGGTAAAGTGCTCTAAAAACATATATACCTATATACTATTAAGATGATGTGTATATATACACACACACACACACACACACACGCATATACACCATCCTAATAGTTACTCAAAAGCATATTTTGCCAACTACGAATGCAATTCTGATCTATGATCCCTGTAATTTTACTCTGCCACTAGGCACCAAGGATACATCTCAGAGCAGAAAAATTACTTAATTCACAAGGGATGAAAAGTCAAATGTCAAACTGTCTGAAAAGCAAGCCAGCCACCTGTGTAAAAGTGGTATACATTTCTTATTAACAACCCATTATTTTTAGACACTATCAAGAGGCAAATCAGAAGCACAAGAGAAAAGCAGCCTCAACCTAATATAAACGTGCTTGATTGGTAAGAGGTGGCCTGCCAGGCACTACTTCCTTGCAATAGATCTTACTTCCCATCAACCCATGTTAACGTGCTCCCCACCCCTCTTGGAATATATAAATAAATAAACAAAAATAAGGTCTAATTACTTTTGCTCAAAATTTGCCCATAAATTGGAGAAACATCTAAGGACTGCCTTACCACCCATTTAAAGCTGGACTACACAAAAAGTAGTATACTTGGGTCCTCTGGAAGCAAAACCCTGCGTTAGTATCCCTTTGCCTAGAGGTAAATCCAAGGATACCCCTCAGGGTCTGGGATAGATAAGGAATACTGGCAAGACCCACCCGTTCACCCCACAAAATGGGCTTGTCCCCAGGGGCTGCAGGAAAAAAAAATAAAATTCCGCAAGGATGGGGTACTTCCCGTCTTCAGCAGTCCAAACGCCACTAAGTCGTCCCAGGATCTCACATCCTCCCGACCGCCCCTCCCCCTCTTCCCACCCCTCACCCCCACCCCTTCGTCCCCTAGCAGTCTCTAGGCCCAAAGATTAGGAAGAAAGACCGGGATACCAAAAACTGCCTCCCACTTCAGGGTCTCAATTCCACAAGCACCAAAGAATAAACAGAGGAGACCAACTAAGCTCCGCGGTTCGGGGAGGCTGGAGAAAGCGCCCGACACGCCAGGCCGCGCCCCCCACCCCCACCCCGGGTTGGAGCCTACCGCCGAAACCCCGAAACCCTCCTCACCTAAGGAGAAAACGATGCCTCTTTCCGCTCAGCAAAACACAGGCCTAACCCACCAAGCCAAAGCTTTCCCAAACACCCGGCTCAGAAGGCGCGTAGGCCGAAACCACTGGGATCCGTGAGACGGGGTTGTGTTTTACCTCATGGGCTCAGCAGTCATGTTTTCGCTTCAACGCCTTGTCGGCTTCAGCGACCGTAGGGCGCCACTCTGCGCTCCCCGGTGCCCAGTTACGATAGAAATGCACTGGACTCTTAGTCGTCACTACAGCTGGCGCCGGATCCTCCCCACAGCTCAAAGGCCGCCACCGCTGCCACCTCCGCAGGAGCCGCGGAAACAAAGCGACGCCGCCGCCGCCGCCATTTTGTTGGGCCGAGGCTCAGGCAGCAGAATTGGCGCGTCCTCCCTCTTCCTCCTTCCATCATCCATTGGCTGCCTTCTCCGCAGCGCAGATGCCTATTGGGTACAGAAATTCACCTTCTTTGGGGGCCTGTTGCTAAGGCGGTCTACGTCATTTGATCCCCTCCACCTTTTCATAGGGGGTCCAATTCAGTCCCATTGACCTGAAAGTACTAGTGACGTATTTTGACTTTATTCTGAAAATGCTTTTTAACCCGTCCTCTTTTCTTTGACATATTGACAAAACAAGAACAGCAATTTACATTTATTGAGAGTTTACTATATACCCAGCACTATACTAATCCTTTATCCAGATTGTCTCATGTAATCCTTATACCCTTTGAGTCAGACAGCCGCTTGTTACCTACATTTTCTAGACGAGGAAACCAAAACACAAAGTCACACAGTAGTGGAGCCAAGATTCCGATCAGACACCACACTCTTAACCACTAATCTACGTGGCCATCCTATACATTTTCTTTCCTATATTCCAGGTTATCATCAAGTTCTTTACTTTCCTAGATGATTTATATATAATATTAATCATTCCAGCATGCTTACATATATATATATATTATAAATATAAAACATAAGACCAACTTGAGATCTGCACACAATTTTTTCAATATTGAATAAATTGCCGCTAGGAACACACACGTGGACCATTTCCCCAGTCTGATGTGATGTTTGGCTCACAAACTAACCAATCTAGGTCTATTTCCACCTCATTACAGAGGTTTGGCTGTATCATCTCTAAAAGGCTTTCCAGGGAATTCCCTGGCCATCCAGTGGTTAGGGCTCTGCGCTTTCGCTGCCGAGGGCCAGGGTTCGATCCCTGGTCGAGGAACTAAGATCCCACAAGCTGTGCAGCGTGGCCAGAGTAAATAAATAAAAATAGAATAAAAGCCTGTCCAGTTTTCACGTTCTATAATTTGTCTATTGGTAATCTCTGCAAGTCACAAATCAGTTCTCTAAAATCAAATAGTTTCAAGTTTTATTTCTAAATTTATTCTGCCATAAATAAAGTTCATTCTGCTCGCTTTTTCCTGAAATCTGCAAGAGCTCCTGTTGTGTTTAGGTGACAAGGTTGCTACTTTCTACTGGAATAGCAAGCGATGAGCATTTTTTGAATGGAACACTTTGATAATCTGATAGACTTGGGCAACTTTTTAATCAAGAGAAGCCTGTACACACTTCAAGTCATCTTTCAGATACTGAAGTACCATTGCAAACTGTAGAAACCAGCCTTCTGTATCTGGAATACTGATTTTCTTCTTGTCTTTTATACATTAAATATTACTTAAACATACAATTTACAGAAGTTATGTTTTCCTGGTTAGTAAATGCAGTTAATTTGAAAGGAGACCCACTCCGTTAGAAGACATCACACAACTTTCAAACGAGCTCTTGGGGACAAGACTCAAGACTAAGCAGATTTAAATGGCAAATTCCACAAATAGAAAAACATCTTAATAACAAAATTATAATCACACAATTTTAAAAGTATAAAATAACTCACTATTTGTGAATCATAAAGAATATCTTTGCTATTAAAGGATGACTAACAAAGTTTTACTGATGTATTTATAGGGGGATCACTTTCAACATATAATTTTCAAAGACTTTCCTTCAGCTGTATTTTAGAAAAAATTCACTGGTACACATCACTTTCACATTTTTCATCAAGTTGCCACAGAAATCAACACAGACCCCTTTCTTGGACTCTTGAACATAAATGTGTGATTTGTGAATCTACTTATTTGCTTTGGAAGAAAGACAAGGTAAATTACCTTTAAAGTGCAAGTTAGAAGAAAAAGTACTCTCATAATTTTAAATAAACAGCATCACAAATTCTGACTATCTTATGTCAAAATCATAATGCTTTGGTGATAATCATGAAATTTTTGAATGTATATATCCTTTAATCCAGAAATTTAACTTCTAGGAATTTATCTAACAGATAAACTCTACATGTGAAAGATGAGTTATTCACAAGACTATTCATTGCAACATTGTAACATCAAAGATTTAGAAACAACATAGATGTTCCTCAATAGAGGACTGGTGAAATAAACTATGCTATCCATATAACATAATACCACATAAGTCCTTAATATAAAAATTTTTCAAAAATCACTTGTGTTTCTATGCACTAACAACAACCAATCCAAAAAGGAAATTAAGAAAACAATCTCATTTTCTATGGCATCAAAAGGGATAAAATACTTAGGAATAAACTTAACAAAGGCTGTGAAAGACTTGCACACTGAAGTCTATAAAGCATTGCTAAAATAAATCAGAGAAAGACAAAAAGAATGGAAAGACATCTCATGCTCATGGACTGCAAGACTGACTGTTGTTAAAATGTCCTACTAGCTAAAAAGACCTACAGATTTAATGAAATCTGTATTAAAATCCCAGTGGCATTCTTTGAAGAAATAGAAAAAAAATCCCAAAATTAACATGGAAGCTCAAGGGACCTTAATATCCAACTCAGTCTTGAAAAAGAAGAGCAAAATTGGAGACCATACTCTTCCCGATTTCAAAATATACTACCAAGCAACAGTAATCAAGATTGTGTGGTATTGGCATAATATATAGAAAATGGAACAGAAAAGAGAGCCCAGAAATAAACCCTTACATATATGGCCAAATGATTTTCAGCTAAGGTGCCAAGACTACACAATGGGGAAAGGATAGTCTCTTCAATAAATGGTGTTGGGAAAATAGGATATCCAGCTGCAAAAGAGTGAAGTAGTACCCTTAACTTACACTATATATAAAGATTACCTCAAAATGGCTTAAAGACGTAAACCTGTAACATTCTTAGAAGAAAACATAGGGGGAAAGCTTTAGGTCATTTAATTTGGCAACTGGTTTCTTGGATGTGACAGCAAAAGCACAAGCAATGAAACTAAAAAAGATAAATGGGACTATATCAGATTTTAAAACTTATGCACATCAAAGGAAACTATCAACAGTGTAAAAAGGCAACTTACAGAATGGGAGAAAATATTTGCAAATCCTATATGTGATGAGGGGTTAATATACAGAATATATAAGGAACTTCTACAATTAGCAGCAATGACAAATAAAGAATAAAAAATGGACAAAGGAATTGAATACGCAGTTCTCTAAAGAAGATATACGAATGGCCAACAAACATATGAAAAGATGCTCAACGCCACTAATCATAAGAGAAATTCAAATCAAAATCTCAATGAGGTATTATTTCAGGCTGTTGGAATGACTATCATCAGAAAGACAAGAGATAAGAAATGCTGGCAAGGGATTTCCCTGGTGGCACAGTGGTTAAGAATCTGCCTGCCAATGCAGGGGACATGGGTTCGAGCCCTTGTCTGGGAAGATCCCACATGCCACGGAGCAACTAAGCCCATATGCCACAACTACTGAGCCTGCATGCCACAACTACTGAAGCCTGCGTGCCTAGAGCCAATGCTCTGCAACAAGAGAAGCCACCACAATGAGGAGCCCGTGCACCGCAATGAAGAGTAGCCCCCGCTCGCGGCAACTAGAGAACGCCCGTGTACAGCAACAAAGACCCAAGGCAACCAAAAATAAATAAATAATTAATTTTTTAAAAAAAAAAGAAATGCTGGCAAGGACACGGTAAAAAGGGAATCCTTGTGCACTGTTGCTGGGAATATAAAATGGTGAAGCTGCTATTGAAAACAGTATGGAGGTTCCTCAAAAAGTTAACGAGAATTACCATATGATCCAACAATTCCACTTCTGGGTATATAACCAAGAGAACTGAAAGCAGGATCTTGAAGAGATAATTGCCCACTGATGTTCATTGTAGCATTATTCACAATAGTCAGGAGGTGGAAGCAACCCAAATGTCGATTGGCAGATGAACGAATAAAGAAAATGGAATATTATGCAGCCTTAACAAAGAAGGAAATCCTTTCGTATGCTACAACATGGATGAACATTGAGGATATTATGCTAAGCAAAATGTTACTCACAAAAGGACAAATACTGTATGGTTCCACTCATATGAAGTATTTTAAATAGTCAAAATCCTATAAATGGAAAGTAGAAAGTGGTTGACAAGGGCTGGGGCGATGGGTAAAGGAGAGGGCATTAGTTTTTTTTTTTTTTTTTTTTTTTTTTTTTTTTTTTTTTTTTTAATTTTATTTATTTATGGCTGTGTTGGGTCTTCGTTTCTGTGCGAGGGCTTTCTCTAGTTGTGGCAAGTGTGGGCCACTCTTCATCACAGTGCACGGGCCTCTCACTATCGCGGCCTCTCTTGTTGCGGAGCACAGGCTCCAGACGTGCAGGCTCAGTAATTGTGGCTCACGGGCCTAGTCGCTCTGCGGCATGTGGGATCCTCCCAGACCAGGGCTCGAACCCGTGTCCCCTGCATTGGCAGGCAGATTCTCAACCACTGCGCCACCAGGGAAGCCCGGCATTAGTTTTTAATGGGTATAAAGTTTCAGTTTTTCAAGATTAAATAGTCCTAGAGATCACAACAATCTAAATATACATAACACTGCTGAACTGTACACTTAAAATGGTTAAAATGGTAAATTTAATATTACATGCTTTTTTACCAAATAAAAAAAATTTTTTTTTTTTTGTGGTACACGGGCCTCTCACTGTTGGAGCCTCTCTCGTTGCAGAGCACAGGCTCCAGACGCACAGGCTCAGCGGCCATGGCTCACGGGTCCAGCCGCTTGGGCTGGTGGGATCTTCCTGGACCGGGGCATAAACCCGTGTCCCCTGCATCAGCAGGCGGACTCTCAACCACTGCGCCACCAAGGAAGCCCTAAAAACATTTTTAAAAAGGCAGGTATAGATGTACATATATGAGCTATTTTTCTAGTTATATTGTTAAATGAAAAAACAAAGCAAGTTGCATAACACTGTATTTTAATATTTGTGTTGGGGAGAGAGGAAGAGCAAGAGTAAGAGCCAGAGTGAGAATGAGAAAGAGAGAAGATAAGAAATAAAATAACTCTGAAAGAATGGAAATTATATTTAATAATAGTGATTACCTGGAGAAGATAACCTGGGAGTGGGGGGACCAGGGCAGGAGGAAACTTCACTACACTATATACTCTTTGCACCTTTTATATTTTATAAATACATGTGGGCGTATTTCCTGTTCAAAAAATGAATGTGAATTTAAAATTAAGACAGTTTGATATTGGTGAAAGAACAGACAAATAGATCAATGGAAGAACAGAGAGGCCAGAAATAATCCCACACAAACAGAGTCAATTGATCTGCGGCAAAGGACCAAAGGCAATTCAACGGGGAAAGGACGGTCTTCAACAAATGGTACTAGCAAAAGACACTACTAAGATAATGAAATGATTAGCCACAGATTGGGAGAAAAATCTTTGCAAAACATATCTGATAAAGGACTGATGTCCAAAATACACAAAGAACTCTTACAACTCAACAATAAGAAAACAAAAGCCCAGTTTTAAGATTGGGTTCTTCTTGGGCAAAAGAACCAAAGACACACCTCATCAAAGAAGTTATACTGAGAGCAAATAAGCTTATGAAAAAATGCTCAACATCACATGTCACTGGGGAATTGCAAATTAAAAGAACAATGATATACCACTACACAACTATTAGAATGGCTAATCCAAAGCACTGACAACAACAAACGCCAATGAGAACGTGGAACAACAGGAACTCTCATTCACTGCTGGTAGGAATGGAAAATGGTACAGACACTTTGGAAAGTTTCTTACCAAACCTAAGGCTAAACATACTTTTACCATATGAGCCCACACTTGCAGGAATGAATGCACGAATGAATTGGAAAATGACATCCACACCAAAACCTGCATGCAGATGTTCATACCAACTTTATTCATAGTTTCCAAAACCTGGAAGCAACCAAGATGTCCTTCAGTAGGTGAATGGATAAATAAACTGTGGTGCAGCCAGACAGTGGTATGTTATTCAGTCCTAAAAGAAATTAGATATCAAGCCATGAAAATACATGGAGGAAACTTAAATGCCTATTGCTAAGGGAAAGAAGCCAATCTAAAAAGCTATATGCTGTATGATTCCAACTATCTGATATTCTGAAAAAGGCAAATCTATGGAGACAATAAAAAGAGCAGTGGTTGTCAGGGGTTGTTGGGGGAAGGATCGATGAAGAAGAGCACAGAGGATTTTTACAGCAGTGAAACTATTTTGTATGGTACTATAATAGTAGATACTTGTCGTTATACATTTGTCCAAACCCACAGAATGTACAACACCAAGAGTGAACCCTAATGTAACCTATGGATTCTGGGTGATAATGATGTATCAATGTAGGTTCATCAATTGTCACAAATATACCACACTAATTTAAGTAATTAATAATAGGGGAGGGACTTCCCTCGTGATCCAGTGGTTAAGAATCCGCCTTCCAATGCAGGGGACATGGGTTCGATCCCTGGTCAGGGAACTAAGATCCCACATACCACGGGGCAACTAAGCCTGCACACCACAACTACTGAGTTCACGCGTCTCAACAAGAGAGCCCAAGTGCTGCAACAAAAATATCCTGCGTGCCGCAGCTAAGACCTGACACAGGGGCTTCGCTGATGGTGCAGTGGTTAAGAGTCCACCTGCCAATGCAGGGGACACGGGTTCCAGCCCTGGTCCGGGAAGATCCCACATGATGTGGAGCAACTAAGCCCCTGCTCCACAACTACTGAGCCTGCACTCTAGAGCCCATGTGCCCAAAGCCCATGCTCCACAACAAGAGAAGCCACTGAAATGAGAAGCCCACACACCGCAACAAAGAGTAGCCCCCACTCGCTGAAACTAGAGAAAGCCCACGTGCAGCAACGAAGAACCAATGCAGCCAATAAATAAATAAATAAAATAATAGAGAAAACTGGAGGGGTGGTTAGGCGGCATATGAGAAAGATCTGTACTCCCTGCTCAATTTTCCTGTAAAACTAAAACTTCTCGAAAAATAAAGTCCATTTAAAATGAATATAATTAAAAATCATAAAATAATTCACTTTTCCTCATAGGTCTGTTTAGGTTTTTTAACATAAAAGATATATTAAAACGACCTCTCTATTCACTTTATGAAAATTATGGGGGAGAACAGAATATTTAAAAGTAAACCAGGTACAAACTTCCAGTTATAAAATAAATAAGTCATGGGGATATAATGTACACCATGGTGACTATAGTTGATAATACTGTGTTGCATATTTGAAACTTGCTAAGAATAAATCTTAAAAGTTCTCATCACATGAAAAGAAATGGTAACTACATATGTTGATGAAGGTTAACTAGACTTATTGTGGTGATCATTTTGCAACATCCACAAATATTTAATCATTATATTGTACACCTGAAACTAATATAATATCATATGTCAATTATACCTCAATTTTGAAAAGTACACCAAACGAGATTAATCTTATAGCTCCAAATGAAATAATGTTTCCTTCTCATAAACCAGTGGTAGTTTAATAAATTATGCAATATTTTTGAAGAGTCTAAACCTAAGGCAACCTAATAATTTGTTGCTATTTTCAAAAAGCCAATATTTCATTTGTTGATTTTCTCTGTTGTTTTTCTATTCTCTATTTTGTGTACCTCCATTCTAATCTAATCTTTAGTATTTCCTTCCGTCTGCTAGCTTTGGGTGTAATTTCTTCTACATATCTTCTATACCTATAGTTTCTTCTTTCCTAGTTGAGCTGTAATGTTAGGTTATTGATTCGAGATTTTTTTCTTTTCAATGTAGACATTTACAGGTATAATTTTCCCTGAGCAATGCTTTCACTACATTCTGTGCTTTTGTATGATATATTCTTGTTTTCACTCATCTCAAAATATTTTCTAATTTCCTTTGTGGTTTCTTCTTTGACCTATTGATTGTTTAAGATTATACTGTTTAATTTCCACATATTTATGAATTTTCCAAATTTTCTTGTTATTGATTTCTGGTTGTGTTCCACTGTAATCATGGAAGATATTTAGTATGATTTTAGTCTTTTAAAATTTACTGATTCTTGTTTGTGGCCTAATATATAGTCTAACCTGGAGAATGTTGCATGTGCATATGATAAAAGTATGAATTCTGCCTTTGTTAGGTGAAGTGTTCTGTGTAAGTCTGTCAGTCTAGTTGGTTTATAGTGTTGTCCAAGGACTCTGTTTCCTTAATGATCTCCTTTCTGCTTGTTCTACTCATTATTAAAAGTGGAGTACTGAAGTCTCCAACTATTATTGTAGAATTGTTTACTATTTCTCCCATCAAGTCTATCAATATTTTCTTCATATATTTTGGGGCAATATTGTTAGGTGTATATGTTTATAATTATCATATTCTCTTGATGGATTGACCCTTTTATCAATATATAATGTCTTTATTGTCTTTTGTAACAATTTTTGACTTAAAGTCTATTTTTTCTGATATTAGTATAGCTACCCCAGCTCTCTTTGGTTACTATTTACATGGAATATCTTTTTCCATCCTTTCATTTTTTATCTATTTGTGTCTACATCTAAAGTGAGTCTCTTCTCACAGATATAGAGAACAAACAGGTGGTTACCAGTGGGGAGAAAGAAGAGGGGAGGGACAATACAGGGTTAGGGGATTAAGAGGTACAAACTGTTAGGTATAAAATAAGCTACAGGGGACTTCCCTGGTGGCATAGTGGTTAAGAATCCACCTGCCAATGCAGGAGCCATGGGTCTGGGAAGATCCCACATGCCACGGAGCAACTAAGCCCGTGTGCCACAACTACTGAGCCTGTGCTCTAGAGCCCACAAGCCACAACTACTGAGCCCACACACCAAAACTACTGAAGTCTGCATGCCTAGAGCCTGTGCTCCACAACAAGAGAAGCCACTGCAATGAGAAGCTTGCACACTGCAATGAAGAGGAGCCCCCGCTCACCGCAACTAGAGAAAGCCTGCGTGCAGCAGCAGAGACCCAATGCAGCCAAAACTAAATAATAAAATTAAATAAATAATAATAAATAAATAAATTAAATAAGCGACAAAGATATATTGTACAACACGGGGAATATAGCAAACATTTTACAAGAGCTATAAATGGAGTATAACCTTTGAAAATTGTGAATCACTGTATTGTACACCTGTAACTTATATAATATTGTACAGCAACTATACTTCAATAAAGAAAATAGAAAAAAATGAAAGTGAGTCTCTTGTAGACAGCCTATAGTTGGATGGTGAGGTTTTTTAAAAATCCATTTTGCCGTTCTCTATCTTCTTATTGGAGAATTTAACCCATTTACATTTAAGTAATTAGTGATAAGGAAGGACTTACTTTTGCTATTTGATTTCTATGTCATATATACTCTGTTCTTTGGTTCCTCCATTACTGCTTACTTTTGTGTTTAATTGATTTTTTGGAGTGTATTCCTTTCTGTTAGTCTTATTGAGCATCTCTTCAAAGTGAAAAATCATTTTTGTCTTGGTACTTTCAAAATTCTTTGTCTGTCTCTCTTGGTGTGGATCTCCGTGTTTATTTTACTTAGAGTTCGATGAGCTTCTTGATGTGTAGACTCATGTCTTCCATCAAATTTGGGAAGGTATCAGCCATTATTTCTTCATTTTTTCTTTCTGTCTTTTCTCTCTCTACTCTTCTGCTGGGACTCTCATTATTTGTATATTGGTGTGTTTGATGCTGTCCCGCAGGTCTCTTAGGTTCTGTTAATTTTCTTCATTCTTTTTTTTTTCCTGCTTCTCCAATTGGATAATTGTAATCAACTCATCTTCATGCTCACTATTTATTTCTTCTGTCTGCTCAAATATGTTTTTGAAGCCCTCTAGTAAACTTTTTTCACTAATGTATCTTTCAGATCAAGAATTTCTATTTTTTATATCTCTTTTTTCTCCCCATGAGTAATGTGTTTTACTTTTATCCAGCTTTATTGAGATATCATTGACAGATAACATTGTGTAAGTTTAAGGTGCACAACATGATGATTTCATACACATATATATTGTGAAATGTTTACCACAATAGGGTTACTTAACACATCCTTTACTTCACATAATTACCATTCTGTTGTTATTCTCTTTCTTTATTGATATCCTCTGTTTGGTGATACATAGTTTACCTGGTTTCCTTTATTTTTGGGGTATGATTTCCTTTAGCTCTCTGAACATATTTTAACTAGCTGATTTAAAATCTTTTTCTAGTAAGTCCAATGTCTGGGCTTCCTGAGGTATAGTTTCTGTTAATTTCTATGTTTCCACTGTGAATGAGCTATATTTTCTTATTCCTTCATGTGCTGCATCATTTTTTGTTGAAAACTGGACATTTTGAATATTATAATGTGGTAACTCTGGAAATCATATTCTCCTCCTTTCCCATTAGTTGTTGTTTCTGCATGTTGTAGGTTATAGTTTTTGCTTAGTGAACTTCCTAAACTATATGTGTAAAGACTGTATTCTTTGTCATATGTCGACACTGAAGTCTCTGTTTCACTAGCTTAGTGGTCATCTAGTGATATGAGAGTGATTTCCTTAAACACCTGGAGGCAAAAAACAAAACAAAAACCCTCTTTCAATCTTTGCAGATTGGCCCTGTCTTGGTACAGTCCTTCAACACTTAGCCAGTCTGTTTACAACTCTGCCTTAGTTTTCACTTCCTGCTTGCACTGAGCATAAAGATTAGTCAGAGGTAAAAGCTTGGAGAACTATTAAGTCTATTCTGAGCATGCATCCTGTTAAGTCTATTCTGAGCATGCATCCTGTTTCCCAAAGTAAGTCTCTTCTCAGCTTTTGCTCCCAGACTTTTGACACATCTATTGATTGCCACAACAGCAATGTTTTGCCTCAGGCAACAGTGGCTTGTTCATTTGTCTTTTAACATTTTTGAGGATAGCTGCTTTTCGGTCCTGAATGATTTCTGAGCTGGGCAAACTGAGGTAAGTCTCTTGTGTCATTTCTTAGGGAACCCACAGACAGGTCAAAACAGACAAACACAATTTCTTGGAAACAAGGTCTGCTCTGCTCTCTTTGGGACCAGCTACCCAAACTGGAAACACAGAATGCCATCTTCAAAACTCTGCCACACCAACATGGGGAGACAGGGCGAGGCTAAAACACCACAAAGTTCTCCTACCATGCTTAAGTTTCCTTTTTCTAAAGGCAACTTTTTCTGATTTAGCATTCACTTTGTTGTTTCAAACCTTTGCCTATTTTCCAGAGTTACAACAGAGTTGATTCTGGCAGTCTTTACATCTTTTTCAGTGTTTCTGCGGAGGGATGGGCCCTCTGAACTGTTTACTCTGTCATTTTTCTATCTTAGCTATTTTTTTGTTTGTTTTGTTTTGTTTTTTGATTGTTACGCAACATTTTATTTTTAATTAATTTTTATTAGAGTGTAGTTGATTTACAATGTTGTGTTAGTTTCTGCTGTACAGCAAAGTGAATCAGTTATACATATATCCACTCTTTTTTAGATTCTGTTCCCATATAGGTCATTACAGAGTATTGAGTAGAGTTCCCTGTGCTATAAAGTAGGTTCTTATTAGTTATCTATTTTATATATAGTAGTGTGCATATGTCAATCCCAATCTCCCAATTTATCCCTCCCCTCCCCCCTTTCCCCTTGGTAACTGTAAGTTTGTCTTCTACATCTGTGATTCTATTTCTGATTTGTAAATAGGTTCATTTGTACCTTTTATTTGCTTCCACATATAAGTGATATCATGTGATATTTGTCTTTCTCTGACTTACTTCACTCAGTATGACAGTCTCTAGGTCCATCCATGTCACTGCAAATGCCATTATTTTGTCCTTTTTATGGCTGAGTAATATTTATCTTAGCTATTTTTGGCCCTTCACATTTCCATATAAACTTCAACCTTCACACACACACAAAAATATGCTATAATTTTTATTGGAGTTGATATGAAAATTGAGAGCTTTACAACATTAAATTGTATTTTTTGAGAAAGTTTAGCATATTTCATTTTTGATGTTACTTAGTGTTATAATTGTAGGAAGTAACTTGTAAAGGGTTATTATTGTTCAAGGTTCATACACATTTCAACTGAAAGAATTCTTTTATTTCCTTAAAAGTTTAAAAAAAATTTTTAAGAATTTTTATTGGAGTATAGCTGAACATTGAATTTTAAAATCTGTGAACAGGGGCTTCCCTGGGCGCAGTGGTTGAGAGTCCGCCTGCCGACGCAGGGTTGAGAGTCCGCCTGCCGACGCAGGGGACACGGGTTCGTGCCCCGGTCTGGGAAGATCCCACATGCCGCAGAGCGGCTGGGCCCATGAGCCATGGCCGCTGAGCCTGCGTGTCCGGAGCCTGTGCTCTGCAACGGGAGAGACCACAACAGTGAGAGGCCCGTGTGACACACACACACAAAAAAAACTATGAACAGGGTATATCCCTTATTTGTGTTATTTATTTATTTATTTTAGCCATGCCACGTGGCATGTGGGATCTGGGTTCCCTGACCAGGGATCAAACCTGTGCCCCCTGCAGTGGAAGTGCGGAGTCTTAACCACTGGACTGCCAGGGAAGTTCCTATTTGTGTTCTTTAATTTCTCTCAACAATGTTTTGTAGTTTCCAGTCAATATGTCTTGCACATCTTTTATTACATTTATTCCTGATACTATCTTAATTTGAATTAACATTTGATAGAACTAGCTAGTCACTATCAGGGAATTCCATCTTACTTTCTTCTGCTAAGCTGTTGGAACTTGAATCTGTCAATAATATGTATGATACTAGAGCAAAATGGTTGTACTAATATTTTAGTATTTTGTATATTATCAAAACATTGGTATTTTATTAAAATCTGAGATAAAATTGTCATAGTCATCTACATGTCCTCAAATGTTGTTACACCTGCAAAAGGACCAGGACCTAGGATTAAGGATCGCTTGTATGTCTGGCTTTCCAAATAGAATGAATAAGGAAGAAAATCTTGATTAAAAGAGGTGAGGAGGGGTCAGACTTGTGAGAATGAATTTGACCTTTGAGGGAAAGAAAGAGAGGTAAGAGGAGGAAATCTAACCATGGAGGAAGAGAAGCATTTGGGTTTCAGGGGTCCTGGAAACCTGCCTCCATCTTTTTTCTTTTTTACCTCAAATTTCACTATCTTCTCTTTTGCTTTCTTTCTTTTTTTTTTTTTTAAAGTTTTTGGCTGCGTTGGGTCTTCATTGCTGCATATGGGCTTTCTCTAGTTGCGGCCAGTGGGGGCTACTCTTTGTTGCGGTGTATGGGCTTGTCATTGCAGTGTCTTCTCTTTTGCGGAGCACAGGCCCTAGGCGTACGGGCTTCAGCAGTTGCAGCAAGCAGGCTCAGTAGTTCTGGTGTGTGAGCTCTTGCAGGTTCAGTAGTTGTGGTGCACAGGCTTAGTTGCTCCGCAGCATGTGGGACCTTCCCGGGCCAGGGATTGAACCCGTGACCCCTGCATTGGCAGGCGAATTCTTAACCACTGTGCCACCAGGAAGTCCCTATCTTCTCTTTCTGTTTCCATAAAGTTTCTCTACCTCAATTCTAAGAAGACTATGGAAGACCTTTGGAATTAGACGAAGGCCCAAATTGGTTCTATGGGATATACAAATGACTAAGAAATAAGAGAAAAGATGTTCAGAGTTACTAATAACTTGAGAATTGGTCATTAAAATGAGATCCCTCAGAAGACTTTGTAAAACAGGCAGAGGGATAAGAATGGTAAGAATATTTTTAAAGTAGTGCATTTTTGTTCATTTAGAAATTGTCACATACCATGTAACCCTTTGGGTATGATTTGGGATGTAAATGACTCTGACTTGAGATTTTCTTAAAAGTACTAAAATGATACTATACTGATAAGAGTAATTTGGCATTTCAGTACTTTAAAAATGTATCTTGTGAACTAATCAATCATCCTTTAAAATTTCATTTCCCATCACAGAAACCTCTCCTTTCCCCTCCCACCCAACCTCAAGAGAGTGATCAAACCCTCCTCTGTATCCATGATATAAAACATATTTTCTTACTAGGATTGCATTTGTTTACATGTTTGTTTCCACCACAAGACTGCAACTTGAGAGTAAAGACTTTTTTCTTTATTCAATCAGTGAAAATTTACTGAGTGTGTACTATGCATGCATTTTAGAAAAGGAGTTTACAGAGATGAGTAAGACAATGTCTCTGTTCCCAAGGAATTTACAGTTTATGGGAGGGACAGGGCAATTACAAGATAGGATAACAGAGATGCACCGAAGAAGAGAGGAAGGGTATAAAACCCAAACTGGGAGGTCAGGAAAGCTTCCGGAAACTATAATATTCAAGCTGTGTTTGGAGGGAGAGAAAATATTGCATTTATTTTATTTGATTATCATAAAAAGAACTTCAGACCCAAAGTTCTCTAGGTACAACTGCTAGCCACAGAGCCACAGCCAGGCATTATAAACTGGAAGGTTCAGACCAAATGCATCATTTCTGAGTCTGGGTATTTGGTGGAGCCAACACATCTTAGTTTGTTTTTCTTTTTTTCAGCTGGAAGTCATTATTTATAAAGCACTCATAGGAATATACTCATCACTAATTCTGAAGGTAGGGTTTATCTGCATGTTCTTAAATTGTCACCCAAAGAGCCTGAAGACCATACTCCAACATTCCCACCATGAGTCATACTCTATTCAGCTGTAATCATTTTCAGGACAATGATCAAATACAAAGTGGTGTCAGTAAGGATATGCTAATATGGGGTTGGTGCCAAAGCAATAGTATTTGTCTTAATTTTGAGTTGTGGTAAAATATACATAAAATATACTTTCTCTACCATTTTTAAACGTATAGTTCAGTACTGTTAAGTTCATTCACACTGTTGTGCAACCAACCTCCAAAATTATTTTCATCTTGCAAAACTGAAACTCTAATTATAAGCAACAACTCCCCATTCCCCTTTCCCTAAGTCCCTGCAATCTAGATATCAGGAAGCAATCAAGACAGACTAACTATGGTTTCCATTTTTCCAGGGAGTAATTTGTATCCTGAAGTGAAACCTAATCCATAGGAAATTTGCAGCTAAATAGGAAACCTGTAGGAATTTCCTTGGAATAACCTTCAGTAAATTGCTTCACCTCTCTAGGGCAGGTTTTCTTTAGCAGTCAAAACGAAGGGAGTGATTAAATGGTATCTAAGGTCCCTTTGGTTTTGACTTTCTATAATATTAGCATACTATTACAGTTATTCATCTCATCCTTGCTCAAAATTGGGCAGAACCCACTTAAATCAAGATCTGATATTAACATAATTGTTTCAAGTGTATTCTTTCTAAAAAAATATTTCAATGCATATTATTAAACAATTTTCAGCTATAATGGCTTCCACAAGCATTTCATAGCTTCTTCCGAAATCTGACTACAAAACACCCTGCATTTCAATTGATCTAATTCAACACCAAAGCTGAATATCATAAATGATATCCATTCAAAATTGAAATACATCTTTAATATTTTACATCATAGAACAGTAGTGCTGAAAGGAACACTGAGGTGGTTTAATCCAATGCACTCACATTAGAATAGAGAAACAGGTCCAGAGGGGTTCACTGATTTGCCTATGGTCACATAGCTAGACAGAAACAAAGTAAGGACTAAAAGCTGTTTAAAAGCCAGATTTCTTTACTTCCTGTTCAGTGTTTCTACTCCATATTTGCAAATTTACTGCTGCCCAGTCTTATATAACTTGATAATCTGTCTGGGTAACTGTTTCAAATTAATTAGTGCCAAAAGGGAATTACCTAGTCACAGCATTCACTGACTAGGGCAAAATGTAATGAACCATTAAAAACAGTCATTCATTTACTTATCTTGGTTGTTTTGACTAATCTAATGGGTGACAGCATTAATGAAGGATAATGTATGGAATCCTGGAAGAATGTATCTCAGTCCAGAAATACCTAAGTAAATTGGCCTATCAAATTCACTGTCATTAGGACAATAAGAAATTTAACTATAATTTCAAAATGGTATGTTCTAATATTACAATTCTAGTTTAGTGTTTTAAATTCACCTCTCCTTAGTTGTTAACCAGAAACTCAGAATTTAGATTGTAAAAGTTTATTGATATGATCAAAAAGCAAACAGCCAGACATTTGGTTATCTTTGTCACTACAATGTGTCATTTTAAATAGTATTTTTAAATGCATAACAAATAATATTTAAACAATTGCTAGAAAAGTTAATTAAGAGTCTACTTAAGGCACTTCAGATGAAAGCTAATTTCAACATTTCCACAAAAGTAACACTATTCTAAGTGTAGTAAATCTGCTTTCTACAGATTTTAGCCAGAATGCAACTTCTCTCCTTAAAGAAGAAGAATGTGCTCTTAAGAGACAAAACAAATACAAAAAAACTGTCATTCTTTCAATGTTCATTGCAAATTATCTGGAGCTATACATTTTACATGGCAGTAATATTCCCCCGGTAAGTATGTACAAATCAGGGTATATTCATACAAGTCTCATAAGAATCACAGCATAAATTTACTTGGCCTGAGACAAGTACAAGAACAGCAGATAAGGAATCCAGAATCATACAATTTACAGTGGAGTAACAAAAACAGGCTCCACTAGAGAGTAAATATCCCCTCACCCACCAAATCTACTAACAAAAACAAAAACAAAACCCCCACATATAACATTTCTTCTTAGGCAATCATATCCATCTCTTTCTTCAAACCTCTATTATATAAGACTTCCAGACCACGTGGGAGAGTTATTAGATGGTAAATAGTAGCAGGCAGTCACAGTATTATTTTAATGTAATAATACTTCTAAGATTTATTAAACATTTTTTTCATTATCAGAATTCTCATATTTCCATTAACAGTGGCATTTCTGGATACTCTTTATAACTATGGGGGAGGTTATAGCTAGATCTAATGATAACCATCAACTTCCATTCTTCACAGAAATTTGGTTAGCACATACGGTTACTTTCACTGACACAAAAAAAGATAAAACTCAAAACTTCTACAAATGATTACTTTGTTCTCCACTTAAAGTGAGAAAATGAAGGCTAAAATAATAGCAAAAACCAGAACAGTTTTCAAGAAACATTTCCTTTCTATTCACAGGCAACAGCTTAATATTTCATGATTTTATTTTCCCAATCTAGGGGAGTCCTTTTCCTAAACACAAGGGTTAATGAAATATGTTGCAACTGTAATACAGATATCAACTTAACCAGATGAACCTAGCTTTTTCTCTTAGGTACAAATGAAATAAGTGATGAGCTCTAATTTGCAGAAACGTTTTAGACCATTTAAAATTTACACTGATTTTAGCACTAAGCTACATTTTTATTAGAAAGGCGCCCACCTTAAATAAAAGAAAACTAGGGAGACAGAATGAGCCTGAAATATTTCCAAATACAGGTAGTTAATACCACACTCATGCAGAAATCATAATCCTGCATTTAGAGATATTTCTTAATGTCTACAGCTACCAAGAAGCATAGTTTGCACTGCATTTCAGGAGGAAAGATGGAGGAGGACTGGCTAGTCTTTTTTTCTAAAGTCTAGACATGTACTCTGAAGAATGGTGTTCCATTTTCAGAAGACACATAGCACATATGATTTCTCTGCCCAAAAGGAAAGATGTGCAAAGTATACACATCCATGCAAAGATGGAAAAGAATGGATTCTTGATGTTGTTATCAGAACTGCCCGCCACACCTTTGGATAAGATAATAAAAAATCACATGGTCAAAAGTTAACTAAAGCAGTTTTGAACCTTGTTGTAACTAAAATGAAGTAGTAGCTTTAAAATTTTTAAAAAATATTTAATTCCACTAAATTAAATATTCCACAAAGTTTACTGGGAAGGGAAGGTTAAGAGGAGAATCATATCCAAATACTTCATGATTTTGATGGAAAATTGCTTCTTAAGGCACTATACATCTTCTTTGGTTAAATGATTAACTATTTTAATCACTTGAAAAAAAGAGGTAATACAAAATACACAAATTGCATTCTTCTTTTCACACACACGTTTTTCATTTTTCAATTTCCATTACTCCAGTGTCTACATATCTCTGGAATCCTTTTTAACTCATCAGAAAGCTGAAACAAAAATATATACCAATCTATTAGTCTCTGAAAGAAAAGTAGTCTTTACTTCTAATAAATACCTTGATTTTTTTCAGATCAAAGAACGTTTGGGTACATGTATAATAAACTTTGAGCATCAATCACAAAAAGTGAGAAACACTGAGATATTGAGGTAGTCTTAGGAGAAAAGGAAATAGAAATAACTTCGAATTAAAATATCTCCTGGAGACACCAATTAATAACTGAATCAACCACGGTGATCAAATACGTAACAGAAGTCCCAGCTTCTGGGGAGCAGAAGATTACCCTTGTATCTCAGCTAGTATTCTATAGGGGATAAATTATTTTAAAATGTACATACACAGAAGAATAAAAGTATAAAGCTAGAGGATTATAAGTCAAGGATCAAAGTTCTAGTAGGTTTTGGTCTTAAATTAAGTAAGTCTGCAGAAAATGCAAAAGAAGATTAAGTTGTTCACTAATCAAAATGCATTTAGGAATGTGACAATATAATGAACTGATCAGGGAGTGTTTCAAAATTACCTACTAAAAACTTGTGTTAAAAATACGAAGAATGAATGTGTCTCAAAAATATCACTTGATATACTTTACCTTTAGTGTTCATAGTCGTTTATACAACAGGACAATGTTGTATTAAAAGAATAGGAATTATAGTAAATGGCACTCAGATTATAAAACTAACTTACAACATTCCCCATTGTGTACTGGTACATTTATTTTGGCTAGTAACAGAATAAAAGCAAGAACTTATAACCAGGAGAATAATGTCTTCCCTGAGCCTTAGAGATCTCTATGAACATTACAAGCCAATTAGACCTTCTTAAACACTCTTTCTTATTATACACTCTACAAACTGGATTCTAATCAAATGTTCTGTTTATGCCAGCTAAAGAGCCTGAAAAGTAGAGTGAGAAGTTTTAAAAAACATTAGAAAAATAATTCTGTCATCAAAAACACGTAAAGTATGCAGATAAGGAACTGTATGAGTAGACAGGGTATAAAATGTCCTAATCATTATGTGTTTGATAGATTTCTAGGTTAAATTAGGAGATGTCAGAATAACCCTGAATGATGTTCCTGAGAAATCACATGCTATTGTTCATTGTATCATAATTATTTTAATTTCTATATGCAACATACCTAAATTAAAGCCTACCTCTTTGTTTTAGAAGCCAGAGTAATTTGGCAATACAGTCAAAAATACTGTAAAGCAACATCAACTCTAATCATTGTAAGTATAGATAATCACTATATAAATGAAAAATAATACCTATATGGATATCCATGATATTTAGATCTGAAAATAGAGAGCATCCAACTGAAGAATAATACAACGAGTCCAATACCAGCCACACACATTACTGCAGAAAAATAAAAGGACAGTAAAATGAGCATGTTAAGCATAATAAAGAGCAAGAGCATAACTTGTAGGCTATACTTCCAAGAGTAAAAAGCAAGGGCTTTAATTTACTGGTAAATCTAAACTGTACAACAAAGTTCATCCCCATTCTTATATCTTCAGCAGTCTGCCTTCTCCTTTAATTTGCTCCATTACAATATAATAGAATAGTTCCATTTACATACTTGTGTAATTTAGTTGTATGAAATAATGAATTTCATTAAAGCCATCACAGTCAAGAATTTAGTGTTAAATACACTGTTTTATGACTGACAAGAAAATAACTCAGTTATTAAACTTCTTTTAAATCCTTAGTATGATCTTATTTATTATTGATAAATATTCACTTAAAGACATCTGGCAATATCATTGTGAAAGCCTTACTTGAAAGTATTTTATTCATTCACTGGTAACTACACTGCTTGTATGAGGAACTCCTTCAACATGGATTCCTCATTTGAATTATGAGGGGAAAAAACCCGCCCAGATTCCTAGTCCTAAATTCATAGCTCTCTCCATTAATCCCACATGCTCTGGTTTAGCATAGCAGCTACCAACCTTAACTCTAGATGCTGACCCTACAATGCTCAAGTATGATTCCCATAACATGAGGCTCTTTGAGTCCCTGGACTAAGACTGGCTAAGAAGCATAGAGGGAGGGGTGTGGGAAAGCATGTGTGCTACAGCAATGGAAGCTCCAGGGAAACTGGAGCTCCATATTTATTGGCCGATACCAAAAACAACTTTTAGTTTTGTTATACTTAGAGAATAATTCTTTTTCCTTTTAAAATTTTCACACAATATGATTAGGGGCCAAAATGTAAATGTTAAATATATTATATCTGAGTATTAACACATGCTCTTTGGAGAAGTCTTTTTTTTTCCCTAATCAAATGCACACATACATGTATATATACAGTTTCACTCTGAATATATACTTGTACTCTACTTTTTTCACGTATCTAAGAATGCTTCAGGTAGTTCTTGGTACATAATAGGCACTAAAGAAATATATATTATTACTATTTGTGACTATTTCATTAAGTTAGAATCTTAGAAGTAAATCAAATTGTGACTATTTTAATATATGTCACCAAAATGTTTTACAATTTAAATTCATGCCAGCCGTGTAGTACCCAGATGGCCTTTCCCCAATAATGAATACTGAAATAGGCAATTTTTCAAAAGTCAGGAATGAAAGGATGTATATTGACTAGATAAAAAATTGTTACATTAGTTCTATTTTTCTAATATGTAAAAATTCATTTCAATTCAGCAAAATACATATCTCCCAAATTTAAAATCCAATGTCATCATCTTTTTTCTAGAAGAAAAAGTAAATAGATTTATTAACCTAGGTTAATTTTGATGACATTTAACTCTTTAACCATAAAAAGAAAACTCTTAGACTGATTTCATGTAAAACTCTTAGACATAAATTACATTGTTTGCATTTCTTTGTAACAAATATCAGTGTGTGAATATTCTAATATATAAAAAGTCTATGCAAACCAATAGGAAAAGGAATAAGACTCTAATACATAAATGGCAAAAGACATTTTACAGAAGGGAAAACACAAACAGCTAATAAACATCTAAGAAAATACTCAACTATACTAATAACCAAAGAAGTACAAAATAATGTATTTCCCCCTTATCTGATTAGCAAATATACACATACACATTTTTAATGAGGTTATCTAATGTTGATAAAGTTACAGTGAAACAAGCATTTTGAAATACCACTGGTAGGAATCTAAATTATTAAAATATTTGGGGAAAGAATTTGGCATCGTCAGCTTAAAACATCAAGATAATTGAAAATACTCATACACAGGACCCAGTCATTCTACTTTAAGGAATTAATATGAAAGAGGATAAAGTTTAATATGCACCATAATAGTCACTAAATAAGTATTATAATGAAAGTTAGGAAAAAAGTAAACACTTAACAAAATCAGATAGGTTAAGTAAATTACAGTATAGACTATAAATTAAAAATTATGTATGGGAAAGTATTAGTGAAATATTTTAACTCTGGTTAAAAAGGGGTGGTATAAGATTCAAAGTATTATACATACAGTTGAAAAGATGTTTTTATAAATGGAAGGAACTTATATTACATTAAAATTATTAGCTTTTCAATGGTGGAATAATGGGTAACTCTCCCCCGAAATGTTTCATTCTCCTATTTTCCCCCACATTTTCTACAATGAGCACATATTATTTTTATAATCATAAAGAAGTAAAATAATATAACTAAGAGGGGAAGTGATTAAAAGGACATTCTTTTTTCTGTATTAAAGGCAGAATTGCTACATTTTGGCATATGATATGACTTACTCTTTCGCTTTCCAATATCCATGTCAGATGTAGCAGCTTCACATAAAAGCACCATCCCTAAGGTAACCCCACCATCTTAGAAAAATTGTTTAAGGAGAAATTCACACAGACAAAAATAACATACAACTTTAATATTTCTAGAATAATATAGAATGAATAAATATATGAACCTTCTACTCTCAATTACAAAAAATTATAACTACATAATCTGGTGTCTACATAGTATGACAATTATTTACTATGAAGATATAATAAAAATTAAGGTTAGAAAATTACTTTATTTGCACAAATAAAAACTGATATTTTAAACAAATGTCTGATATCAGTATTTAAAACTGATATTTAAACTCATAGATGAAATATGAGTTTTCCTCTAAAATTGTACTTTGAAATAAACTTCTGGAACATTCTTCCAACTATTGTGCCAATCTCATACACATTTTAAAAAATTAAATAGCCATTTTGAACACACAAAAAAGAACACACTTGAAACGTACACCATTTAAAGAATAGCAACTGGGCTTCCCTGGTGGCGCGGTGGTTGAGAGTCCACCTGCCGATGCAGGGGACACGGGTTCATGCCCCGGTCCGGGAGGATCCCACATGCCGTGGAGCGGCTGGGCCCATGAGCCATGGCTGCTGAGCCTGCGCGTCCAGAGCCTGTGCTCCGCAACGGGAGAGGCCACAACAGTGAGAGGCCCGTGTACCACCAAAAAAAAAAAAAAAGAATAGCAACTAATTTTTATTTGAAAAATAACTTATCAAAATTTTCCAGAATTTCAATAATTAACCTTTAAAGCACAAATTACTACTAAACTACCTAAACTGTCCTATTCTAATAAAAAGAGAAAATCCTGCGAGCTATAACCTCACTTTTATTCAGCTTAATATAGAAGCTATATAAATACAAAATAGACTTACTCGTGCAAAAGGTAACACATGGCATGGCAGAACAGTAAAATAAGAAAAATCACATTTTGAAACAAATAGAATGTGTTCTAGTAGAAAAGAGAGACTCACCCTGCAGTTTGGTGAATACAAACAGCAGTTTAAAATGCTCATATTAATTATGCATATACACATGCACATTGTATGCTACCTCATGTGGGTATAATTAAACAGAAAGGGGCATAAACTCATTCATGTTTTTTGTTTTTTAGCCAAGTTGTCTTCTCCAGTGATTAGTTTTTTTCTTACTGGGGTTCTTTGTATGCATGTAAGCATAAAGACTGATCATTTCTATAGGCTTTGGCTATAGGTACTCTGATTAATGGTTGAGACTTTTGTTTTTGGAATGGTTTGCTTCTGTATCATGGTCTATGAGCTTTCCATCTTACAGTATACCACCAAGGTCCAGCTATCAAGAGCTATGATGCACTTCCATATGTATTGTTTCATTTCATTTATAGACTCTTTAAACTTTTACTATTATACTTTTACTGCCTATTATAGGGAGGCACTATTAGTTGGAGTCACAAAGTTAGAGGAAATACAGACCATTCCTTAGACAAGTTTACACTCTAGTGGGGGGATACAAGCAATAAATAATAAAAAATTACATAATCATGATGACATGTTACCCTGAGAGAACTAAATAGAAAAGAGAGGAGGTGGTATTCCATAACATACAGGAACTAGGCTACTAAACGAGCTACTAGGGGGACTTCCCTGCTGGTGCAGTGGTTAAGAATCTGCCTGCCAATGCAGGGGACACAGGTTTGATCCCTGGTCCGGGAAGATCCCACATGCCACGGAGCAACTAAGCCCGTGCTCCACAACTACTGAGCCTGTGCTCTAGAGCTCATGCACCACAACTACTGAAGCCCACATGCCCTAGATCCCGCGACCCACAACTACTGAGCCCACGTGCCACAACTACTGAGCCCATGTGCTGCAACTACTGAAGCCCGCACACTTAGAGCCTGTGCTCCACAACAAGAGAAGCCACAACAACGAGAAGCCCCTGCACCGCAATGAAGGGTAGCCTCTGCTCACCGCAACTAGAGAAAGCCTGCATGCAGCAACAAAGACCCAACGCAGCCAAAAATAAATTGAAAAAAATTAATTAAAAAAATTAAATAAAAGAAATAAATGAGCTAGTAGGTTTGGGGTTCAAGATGGCAGAGTAGGAGGATGTGAGCTTACCTCCCCCAACAAACATATCAAAAATACACCTAAATGTGGAATAATTCTCATGGAAACATAACTAGACACTGGCAGAAGAAATCCTATACAACCAAAACTGAAAGGAAGATCTCCACTTAACCGGGTAGGTCAGGAAAAAAAAAGGTGTTGGGTCAGGACCCACTCCTCCTGGAGGGATCTGTAAGGAAGAGAAGGTCCGCATGGGTGGACCCTCACCCTGGGGAGTGAGCAGGTCATGTCACAGTCTGGGCATCCCACTCCTTGCCTGCTAGGAAATTTGCTGGGACAGACAAAAGGGCTACAGAAGCTTAGATTCTACTTGCAAGGAGCACACGAGTGATGGCTTGCTAACCATCAGGGCAGAGTGAGCCCTGCACTGATATCTGTCACACCACAATCCCAACCTGAAGGGGCGGACACCCCAGCTGTGCTCACTCCACCCTACAGCCTGGCGCGAGATCTGGGCAAAGACTTGGTCTAGCTACGCAGAGACAGACCAGGTTGCCTAGGGTGGTACCACAAGAACATGCAGCAGCTAAGCGCTGAAATCTCAGGAAGACAGGTCCTGGGAGAGGACTCATCTAGCTATACAAAGACTGCCTGGAGGGCCTGGGGTGTGGTCCAGGTGTACACAGTCGTTCCTATCGCAGTGGCACCTAGGCTCTGCCAACTCCACACCCTAGCTTAGCTCTAGATATGGGGCAGACAGGTCTTGGGAGAAGACTGCCACAGAGGCAGCCCAGTTCTCTCATGGCAGTGCAGCCCCCTCAATTCCTGCAGCCACAATGCTCCAACCCCCACAGCCTTGCACTAGATCTGGGACAAACACAACAAAGGGATGCAACCTTGTACTGCTTCTGAGCCGAACTGTGGATAGCTACACAGGCAGCACATAAGTCCTCTGTGACTGCATAGGCCTCACTTGCTTTAGCAGTCACCTCCAATGGGGCAGGGCACGCATTCAAGGGCAGTGGAGCCTGATTAAACCCGACCCTCAGGGCTTCTATTCCAAGAACTGGGGAGCAGACCCTGCCCCTAACAGGGTAGGGATAGCCATGGAGCAGAGAGGAAGCCCAACTCATATCCTGCATAGTCTCTAGATACTCCAACACCAACCAAAACCCCCATCAAGGGGATAATGACCAGCACACCCTGAGGAAAGACGTGGCTGGTATCCACACCAAAACCACCCTCGCAGCAAAAACGTTGGACACACACAGTCTACACCGGGATGCTCCCACTTAAAAACACCCCTTTAAGACCACAGAAGATAACTGTTTCTCCTGAAATCATAGAGACAGAGAATGTTAAGTAAAATGAAAAGGCAGAAGAACTACTCCCAATTAAAGAACAAGAGAGGGCTTCCCTGATGGTGCAGTGGTTGAGAGTCCGCCTGTCGATGCAGGGGACATGGGTTCGTGCCCCGGTCCGGGAAGATCCCACATGCCGCGGAACGGCTAGGCCCCTGAGCCATGGCCGCTGAACCTGTGCGTCTGGAGCCTGTGCTCCACAATGGGAGAGGCCACAACAGTGAGAGGCCCGTGTACAGCAAAAAAATAAAATAAAATAAAATAATAATAAACCAGTACATAGATTTAAAAAACAATTTAAAAAATTTTAAAAGTGACTGTAACTACAATAAACAGTAAAAGGTTAAGCATGGGGCTTCCCTGGTGGCGCAGTGGTTGAGAGTCCGCCTGCCGATGCAGGGGATACCGGTTCGTGCCCCGGTCCGGGAGGATCCCGCATGCCGCGGAGTGGCTGGGCCCGTGAGCCATGGCCGCTGGGCCTGCGCGTCCGGAGCCTGTGCTCCGCAATGGGAGAGGCCACAGCAGTGAGAGGCCCGCATACCGCAAAAAAAAAAAAAAAAGGTTAAGCATGAAGATGTAAAACAGGACATCAAAATCACAGAATGTGGGGGAGGGGAGTATATGCATATAAATGAATATATATATATATATATATATATATATATATATATATATATATATGGTAGGCTGAAAGGTTCGTTCGGTTTTTTCCGTAAGATGGCTCTAGTAGCACTTAGTTGTCTTTATTCATTTGAAACAATTTTGTTAGACTGTATGTGACAGCTGTCATATCAGCATGCATTTAAAAAAAACTAATCAAAATTGGTGAATTTTTGTGTAGCCATTTTAATAATGAAGATGGGGGAAATAGCAACATTTTCAGCATATTATGCTTTATTATTTCAAGAAAGGTAAAAACGCAACTGAAATGCAAAAAACGGTTTGTGCAGTGTATGGAGAAGGTGCTGTGAGTGATCGAACATGTCAAAAGTTGTTTGCGGGGCTTCCCTGGTGGTGCAGTGGTTAAGAATCCGCCTGCCAATGCAGGGGACATGGGTTCAAGCCCTGGTCTGGGAAGATCCCACATGCCATGGAGCAACTAAGCCTGTGTACCACAACTACTGAGCCTGTGCTCTAGAGCCCACAAGCCACAACTTACTGAGCCCGTGCTCCCTAGAGCCCGTGCTCTGCAATAAGAGAAGCCATCTCAATGAGAAGCACGTGCAGCGCAACGAAGAGTAGCCCCCACTCGCTGCCACTAGAGAAAGCCCGTGTGCAGCAACGAACACCCAATGCAGCCAAAAATAAAATAAATAAATTTATAAAAACAAAAAAAGTGATTTGCAAAGTTTCGTGCTGGAGATTTATCGCTGGACGATGTGCCACGGTCGGGTAGACCAGTTTAAGTTGATAGCAATCAAATCGAGACATTAATTGAGAACAATCAACGTTATACCACGTGGGAGATAGCCAACATACTCAAAATATCCAAAACAAGTGCTGAAAATCATTTGCACCAGCTTAGTTATATGAATCGCTTTGATGTTTGGGTTCCACATAAGTTAAGCAAAAAAAACCTTCTTGACCGTATTTCCACATGTGATCCTCTACTGAAAAGCAACGAAAACGTTCCGTCTTTAAGACAAATTGTGACAGGCAATGAAAAGTGGACACTGTACAACAATGTGGAACAGAAGAGATCTTGGGTCAAGCGAAATGATCCACCACCAACCACAGCTCCCAATTAGACCAACTGAAAGCGGAACTTGATGAAAAGCGTCCAGAATTAGTCAACAGAAAACGCATAATCTTCCATCAGGATAACGCTAGACCGCATGTTTCTTTGATGACCAGGCAAAAAGTGTTACAACTTGGCTGGGAAGTTCTGATTCATCCTCCTTATTCACCAGACATTGCACCTTCGGATTTCCATTTATTTCAGTCTTTACAAAATTCTCTTAATGGAAAAATTTTCAATTCCCTGGAAGACTGTAAAAGGAACCTGGAACAGTTCTTTGCTCAAAAAGATAAAAAGTTTTGGGAGGATGGAATTATGAAGTTGCCTGAAAAATGGCAGAAAGTAGTGGAACAAAAGGGTGAAGATTTTGTTCAATAAAGTTCTTGGTGAAAGTGAAAAATGTCTTTTATTTTTACTTAAAAACCGAAGGCACTTTTTGGCCAACCCAATATATATGAATCTATGTACGAAACAGAAACAGACTCATAGACATAGAAAACAAACTTATGATTATGAAAGGGGAGAGGGAGGGAGGGACAAATTAGGGTTATGGGATTAACAAACACAAACTACTATACATAAAATAGATAAGCAGCAAGGATTTACTGTATAGCACAGGGAATTATATTCAATATCTTGTAATAACCTATAATGGAATATAATCTGAAAAAAACTGAATCAGTATGTTGTACACCTGAAACTAACACAAATATTGTAAATCAACTACACTTCAATAAAAAAATAAAAGAGCCAGTAGAAGAAAGTACATTATATATGATGAAGGCAAAAATATTTGTATAAAAGGAAGCATAAGTATAGAATTGTGGAAAAATGTTTGTTACTTTATTATTGTCCAAGCTATATTTAAACAATTTCTTTGCCTACTGAATTAGCAGTTTAAAAAAATAATACATAACGATGGTTAGGACTTGCCAGGGAAAGCAGGGCACATATATATTTCTGGCAGCAAACCTCCCTACCCCACCGCCTTTTTTTTTTGGCCTCACTGCGTGCTATGTGGGATCTTAGTTCCCTGACCAGGGATTCAACCCACACCCCCTGCACTGGAAGCACAGAATCTTAACCACTGGACCACCAGGGAAGTCCCTTCTACCCTTAAATTTAAGCAATAGCCTTTCGGAAAACAATTTGGACAAAACACGAAGAGCAATAGACAGATTTACACACTCTGTTTCATACTTCTGGAAATTCAGAGATATGCCAATTATTATTATTATTTTTGGCTGTGCCGTGTGTCTTGCAGGATCTTATTTCCCTGACCAGGGATCGAACCTGGGCCCCCAGCAGTGAAAGCCTGGAATCCTAACCACTGGACCACCAGGGAATGCTGTCAATTATTTTTATACCCAAGAAAACATTCTTTCCAATATTCACCAATAGGAGAATAATTGAATTATGATATATCTATTATAAAGACATTGATAATGATGACTATTTTTCCTTTTCCTTGCCAATATTTTCTTATTGCTCTGTAATTCTCATGCACTTTTGTAACTTTGAAGGCCATATACAATTTATTAAATGCTTATAATACATTAAAAAACCAAACTGTGTGTGAAGTATGTCTATAACTATAAAAAATGGAACTCCTCTTAGTCATCTAGATGATGGGATGACAAGGCAGGGCAAATGACATTACCACCAAGTCACTGGGCAGATTCTCTAACAGCCTGGGCTACAATTGATTCCTGTATGTCAATGTTAGGACCCCTTGGCTGAGAAGCACAACTCTAGGAACATTACATTTATTCCCCTTGTTGATTTGCTCCGCAGAGTCACTGCTTATGCATTCAGGTGGGTAAACTATGATCAGTAATACTAAGAAATGTAGACTGCTACCTATCTGATATCACTGTTACCTATTCTTCAGCTTACAGAGACATCAATTTTCAGATGTGAGAAAGTAAAAATCTACCCTGCCATTCAAGAGGATGGGCCAACACACATATAAAGTAGCTGCACAGTTTACAGGAAATAATATTTCTCCCTAGGGCATGCTGCAGCTGTAAAATGTCAAAATAAACCCTGTCTTTGAGTAACTACAGTTTTCTTACTCAATGAGGAACCTTGTTCTCTAAAATCGTAGACTGATTCAAATTATATCAGTAAGACGGAAACATTCCATTCTTGACTGGAGGATCTAAGTTACTCAATTTACAAGTACAATTTCTAAGTAGCCTCAATTTACAACCAAAGTACAGAGCTTTAAAAAAGGCGTTTCTGGGTTTCCCTGGTGGTGCAGTGGTTAAGAATCCACCTGCCAAGGCAGGGGACACGGGTTCGAGCCCTGGTCTGGGAAGATCCCACATGCTGCGGAGCAACTAAGCCCACGAGCCACAACTACTGAGCCCGTGTGCCACAACTACTGAAGCCCACATGCCTAGAGCCTGTGCTCTGCAACAAGAGAAGCCACCGCAACAAGAAGCCCGCCCACTGCAACAAAGAGTAGCCCCACTTGCCACAACTAGAGAAAGCCCACATGCAGCAATGAAGACCCAATGCAGACAAAAATAAATAAATAAATTTAATTTTAAAAAAAAGGAGTTTCTGAAGACAAATTCCCAAATTTATCTGAACGGTGTAGTTTCCAGGAAACAGAACCCTGGGTTCACTTCACAGTCCAGACCTGATTCTGATCCCTTTACACTTAGCCTGGCTTTGCTTTGAGCTCATCAAAACATTGCTTCATTTACATTTCATCTAAGCTCCACCTTTCCTTAAATCCTATAACAACTCTATCTTTCCTTAGGTAAGATATCCCATGGTCCCTCTGATTTGTAGTCTCCTTTGTAGCAATGATCCAATAAACTTGGCTTTATCAGACTTGCAGGTTTGTCCCTGGTGGTCTTTAGCTGATCAGGCTAAGACAGATGACACAGTAATATGATTCCAAAGATATTATGACTTGCACTAATAAGAGAGCAGCCTCAACCAAATGCTGTAGAATGTGAGAAAACAGACAAATTAAAATGTGGCACCAAGAACTTATTGTAAAGAGGATACTAAACAGAAGAACAATGTGTGTTTCAGCTACAAACTGGGCTTGGCTGCTTCCATGGATATAATTCTGGGGGAAAAAAGGACAAAATTTAATCTTTAAATATACAGTAAATTTTGGTGATTTAATCCTAAAATTGACTACTTTCAAACACTATGAAATTAATAATTTACCTGATGTATGTAAGCATTGGATCTGTAGCATTCATCAGTAAAAAGTTTGATTAAAATGAAAGCTATTTCTGTGTTATTTATTATTATTTGTACTTATATTTATTTGTACTTATTCACTGTACTTATACTGTGTTTTCAACAACAGAATATATGAGAAAACTAGTTTTTCAGTGTAGAAGACCATGAGGTACAATAAAATAAACTCCATGAAAACAGGGACTATGTTTTTCTTATCACTATACCTAGTAATACCTAGTACAGTGCCTAGAAAGGATAGATGCTCAAGTACTTAATCGTCTATTATTCTATTTAGTTGAAGGCTAACTTTCATTCTTAGCCACGTTACTCAAAAGAACTACCAAATGGGATAAGGAACTTCCCACTTCTAAGAGTACTGCACAGCTTTTTAGCAATTGAAGCTCATTAATACAAAGAGATTGAAAAGTCAAAACTAAATCTAGTTCCTTCATACACTGGCACTGATCTCACAGGATAATAATAATTAAGGTTAACTTTGGTATAAGATGAAAAGAAATCCTGGACTTTCCCTTACCACATGTCCTGTGTGGGGATTCTTATGAGCATATGGTGGTCCTCTTATATGGTTCCACATTTGACCAGATGTCATAGCAAGCACAAAACACTAGGAAACAAAAAGTAATGAAATACTCATATAACATGGTGTAGCTGTTCCCACCTTGATTAGACTCATAGGTGTATGAAAAGTGCACCCTCTCAAGTAATATATGAAATAAATTTTTTCAGATAAATGATAAAAGATAAAAGGCTTATATTTCATCACAAGGATCACAAGAATCAATAATATTTACTTTGAAAGGAAAACACTGTTTTAACATTATAAATAAACTGACACAAGTTTAAAATTGAATATTGAAAACCGTTTTAGAAGAATATTTTCAAAAGAACTGGAGATTTTCGTAGGGGTGACAGTCTTTCAGGTTGAATAAAAACTGGGTACAATGAGTTCCTTCAAGCTCTGGCCATCCTAATGAGATAATGGAGGAAACAAACTGATTTTAAGGTATAAAATAAAAATTATCATATCTTTTCCCACAGGCAAGAAATAAACAAAATGCCACCTAACAATGTAATATTAGGAGTTTTATTCAAGCAATTTTTCTTCTAAAATTCACTTACCAGAGCCGCAAAAGCCCATCCAGTTTTATTAAAAAGAAATTCCATATTGCTTCTTCGAAGATACACAAGTCCACCAATAACAGCCAAAAGCAATCCCAACATAAGGGGGCCAGCATAATTTGGGGGTCTAATTACTCTAATCTAATGGAAAGGAGAGAAAAACACTTTAAAGTATGAATTTTATCCATTAATTATACAGTTCAAAATACTTTGAAATGAAAGCAATCAAAATTAGTTGGTCATTTTCAAGAAAAACTACACTTTTTCTTTTCATCCTAATGAAAAAGTCTACAATGTACCCGAAAATGGGATGGATACAATATTCTCTTTAACCACAACATAACATCTTTTATTTATCTATTTATTTATTTTTGCTTTTTTTTTTTTTTCTCATGGCACGCGGGCCTCTCACCTTTGTGGCCTCTCCCGCCGCGGAGCACTGGCTCCGGACGTGCAGGCCCAGCGGCCATGGCCCACGGGCCCAGCCGCTCCGCGGCACGTGGGATCCTCCTGGACCGGGGCACGAACCCGCGTCCCCTGCATCGGCAGGCAGACTCCCAACCACTGCGCCACCAGGGAAGCCCTATTTTTGCTTTTTGAAAGCCATTTTTTTTTCACAACATAACATCTTTTAGATTAAGAAGAATTTGCCAAGTACAACTAGATAGTCCATGGACTTAAGGACAAAAGAGTGGTTTCCATGCTGAATTGACTACATAATAGAGGATGTTTTGTAATGTCATTCTTTCATCAGGATGATTCTCTTAAATGCTACTTATGAAGGGACTGACAAACTATCACTACCTCAGTGATATGGGGACAAGACCAATTAGGACCTCCCAGAAAGATTCAAAGTGGATAATGACAAAGTAACTTTCTACTGTACAAAGCAAGGAAACTTACATTGACATCAGTCCTGTCAGCAATCCACCGGGCAATCTGCTCAGCTGAAAATCCACGCACCTGCAACTCATATGTATCACCCCGTTTGGGTTTCCCTTTTGCAGGAAAGTTGATGAAAGTTGGAGCTGAATTCATGTTTAGCTGAATAAAAAGTATTGCGTTAAAATATAAATTACCAAGAAAATAATCTTAACAGCAAATATTATCTTGAAATTTAGGCATTTTACAAAGATGAGGAAGCCCAGGTTTAAGTAGGTTAAGTGATTTGCCTAAGGAAAGTGGTAAGTGATGGAGACAGGATTCAAACCGAAGGCTGCTTGTGACCTTAACTAGTACACTTTACTTACCAAATATAAATTCCTAGCTAAGAAACCAACATTTTACTCCTTTAGAATGGAAAATTTCCCATACTGCAATCACTTTAATCTGTTCAGAGATTATGCAAAACATAATACGTTTATGAGAACTAAAATTGTCTCATGTAGCTTAGGTAAGCTCCAAATAGAGCACACTCTCTATTTTTTTTGGCCGTGACATGTGGCACACGTGGGACCTTAGTTCCCTGACCAGGGATGGAACCTGCACCCCCTGCAGTGGAAGTGCAGTGTCTTAACCACTGGACTGCCAGGGAAGTCCCTAGAGCACATTCTCAATTTGGAGGAAACAAGATCAGGATAAGAGAGTGCTCTATTGTAGTGAAAACCAATACGAAATGATAACCAATACGAGAAATAGTCAATTCTAAAAGGTTCATAAATGTTTAGTGATAAGCATCACGTTTCTCTGTTCTCTGTCATGAGACCATGGTACTCTTAAGAAGATAACACTGGAATTGCTAAGGTAAAGAATCTATGACCTACTCATCCGCATTATATCTTTCCTGACGTGATATAACTATACTTGTGGAAAATAAAAAGTCTAAGTCCAGGGCTTCCCTGGTGGCGCAGTGGTTGAGAGTCCGCCTGCCGATGCAGGGGACACGGGTTTGTGCCCCGGTCCGGGAAGACCCCACATGCCGCGGAGCGGCTGGGCCCGTGAGCCATGGCCGCTGAGTCTGCGCGTCCGGAGCCTGTGCTCTGCAACGGGAGAGGCCACAACAGTGAGAGGCCCGCGTACCGCAAAAAAAAAAAAAAAAAAAAAAGTCTAAGTCCAGGGAAAAGATGTTGACCAATGAATGCAAGCATTCAGGTCCCCTCAGCAGGTAATCCTTTAATGGAGATTGGCTTGTATAAAACAATTATAACTTAAGACATCAACCAATAAAATAACCCACTCCCTTGCTTTGATTCTATACTTATTACAGTAACCCTTCTAACAGTAATATTTTTAGATATTCTCATAAGGGGAGAGGGTATACCAATAGTGGACATGATTATTTTGGTCTCCTTGGCAGTAAAATATGGTGAATTGGTGAATTAAAAGATTAGGTCTTTGGTTACCAATGTCCATGGATTTTTATGGTTTGGTGAGTATATACAAAGTCTGCAGAGCTAGATAAATTCTGGCTACACTGTTAAAAATTCAATTTGAGTCTGCAAAACTTAAGAACCACACCCTGGATAGTGTTCACGCCACCAAACTGCTGCCCAAACTTTAGGCCAAACTCTTCAGTATTTGTTTAGCTATACAGCAGTTCCCACTTGTCTGCAGTTTCACTTTCCAGAGTTTCAGTTACCCATGGGCAACTTCAGTCTGAAAATACTAAACGGAAAATTCCAGAAATAAACAATTCAAAAATTTTAAATTGCAGTCATTCTGAGCAGTGTGATGAAATCTCTCACCATACCGCCCAGGATATGAATCATCCCTTTGTCCAGCATATCCCACCCATTAGTCACTTAGTGTTGGTTATCAGATCAACTGTCGTGGTACCACAATGTTTATGTTCAAGTAACCCTTATTTTACTTAATAATGGCCCCAAACACAAGAGTAGTGATGCTGGCAATTCAGATATCCCAAAGAGAAGCTGTAAAGTGCTTCCTTTAAGTGAAAAGGTGAAAGTTCTCAACTTAATAAGGAAAGAAAAAAAATCATATGCTGAGGTTGCTAAGACCTATGGTAAGAGTGAATCTTCATGAAATTGTGAAGAAGGAAGATAAATTCATGCTGACTTTGCTGTTCCACCTCAACTGCAAAAATTACAGCCACAGTAAGTGATAAGTGCTTAATTAAGATAGAAAAGGTAAGATGGAAAAGATAAATTTGTACAACAAAATATTTTGAGAGAGACCACATTCACATAAATTTATTACAGTATATTGTTTTAATTCTTCCATTTTATTATTATTGTTGCTAATCTCTTACTGTACTAATTTATAAATTAAACTTTATCATAGGTATGTATTCATGTATAAGAAAAAATACAGTTACATATAGGGTTCGGTATTGTCTGCAGTTTCAGGGTCTTAGAATGTATCCCCTGTAGATAGAGGGGACTATTGTACCTCCTTTGGATTTAAAAAATATATATGCATCTAAAAGAACTAGGTAATATATGAAATCCATTTCCCTTATGAAATTAAAAATAAAAAATTACAGGGTTATGAGGATCAACTCCAGTCCATTCTGGCAGCCACTATTACCATTTCTAGACCTTTCTGAATTTATTCATATACATGGGTATGTACCAACAGAAAACATATAATATTGCTTTGTGTGTGCTTTATTTTAACACAAATGATATCACATTAACTGTAATATTCTGCAATTTGCTTTTTATTATTCAACCATGTTTGAGAGATCTATCCATGAGAGTATGTATATATATATATTGACCTCACTCTCAGTGAGGTCACAGTTTATTAAGTAATTATGCTATTGTTGGTATTTTAGTTCTTTTTTTCCAATTAAAAATGATGTTGTAATGAACAGCCATGTACATATCTCCCTGTATACATCTGAGAGTGTTTCTCTAGAAATGGAATAATTAGTTCATAGGGCAGAAACAACTTAAATTAAAATGGATAGGGCTTCCCTGGTGGCGCAGTGGTTGAGAGTCCGCCTGCCGATGCAGGGGACACGGGTTCATGCCCCGGTCCGGGAAGATCCCACATGCCGCGGGGTGGCTGGGCCCGTGAGCCATGGCCGCTGAGCCTGCGCGTCCGGAGCCTGTGCTCCGCAACGGGAGAGGCCACGACAGTGAGAGGCCCGTGTACCGCAAAAAAAAAAAAAAAAAAAAAAAAATGGATAGAGCCAACTCGCCTTCAGAAGTGGCTGTACCAATTTACACTCCTACCCAGAGACATAGGAAGGTATCTGTTTCCCCACATTCTTGCCAAAAGCTGATCTAATGGATGAATATTGTGTATCACCATTATTGTAATTTGTATTTCCATGATTACTAGTATAACATCTTTATACCAAATCAGCTTTGTAAAAATATCTTGTAGGCTACAGACACAATCAACAGAGTGAAAAAGCAATCAATGGAATGGGAGAAATATCTACAAATCATATGTCTGATAAGGGGCTAATATCCAGAATACATAAAGAAATCCTACAACTAAAAAACAAACAAACTGATTAAAAACTGGGCAAAGGATATGGATAGACACTTCTCAAAAAAGATATACAAATTGCCAACAAGCACATGAAAAGATGTTCTACATCACTAATCATTAAAGAATTACAAGTCAAAACCACAATGCGACACCATCTCACACTCATTAGGGCAACTACTATCAAAAAATCAAAAATAATGCAAAATGGTACAGACACTATGGAAAACAATATGGAAGCTACTAAAAAAAATAATAAATGGAACTACCATATGACCTAGGAATTCTACTTCTGGGTATAAATCTAAAACAACTGAAAGCAGGGTCTTGAAGAGATATTTGTATACCTATGCTGATAGCAGCATTATTCACAATAGCCAAAAGGTGGAAGCAACCCAAGTGTCCATCAACAGATGAATGGATAAATAAAACGTGGTATATACATTCAGTACAACATTATTCAGCCTTAAGAAGCAAGGAAATTTTGATGCATGCTACAACATGGATAAACTTTGAGGACATTATCCTAAGTGAAATAAGCCAGTCACAAAAAGACAAATACTGTATGATTCCACTTATATGAGGTACTGACAGTAGTCAAATTCATAGAGACAAAGTAGAATGATAGTTGCCAGGGGCTGGAGGAAGAGGGAATAAGGAATTATTTAATGTGTAAAGAGTTTCAGTTTTACGAGGTGAAAAGAGTTCTGGAGGTTGGTTGTACAACAACCTGAATGTACTGAACACTACTGAACCACATTTAAGAATGGTTAAGATAGTACATTTCATGTTATGCCTATTTTCTCACAATTTAAAATATTTTTAAAGTCTTGTATGCTTTGAAAATCCTTAGATGTTAAAGAACCAAAATAAGATGTACTGTTTTTGGTAGGTACCACTTTTCATCCATGCTTAGCTTTTGTATACTGTGGCATATGACATTGTTCTTTGGAGAAAGGTTTGAATTTCTTCCACAGATGGACACACTGCCATCCTTATACCACTAACTCTAAATATAGCTCTAAAATGGACATTGATATTAAAAGGTATTTGACATAGAAGAAAATTGGTTTTGTATTTTTACAAATCACTAACAGAAATTCTTTATGTGTATCTTGTTCAAATAAATGGAATTACAATTTTTAATTTCCAAAACAGTCCTTGCTTTAATAGTAGAGAATGAGAAAGCAGTTCTTAAACTTTAGAAATTGTTTCCTTTGGTCTAAAAAGGCCTAAATGCACTAACCTTTTAGGCTATAGCATGTTTTATGAATATACTGATTTTGATTTATGGAGCTGTGTGAGACTAGAATATGAACAGCATGATGACATACTGTAAAATGGAACATTAATCCATCCGTTTGACATTTACTGAACATCTATTATGTGCTTAGCACTAATAGCTACAGGATGTTGGCTCTGCCCATAAGTAAGTATATTCTAAGAGGGACTGTCAAACAACTCTAGGGTTAATTCTACTATAAGATAGAATCTGGATATATATATATATATATATATATATATATATATATATATATATAAAAGAAATATAAGGAAAGTAGTGTGACAATACAAAAAAAGGGTTGACTCACATTTGAGGATTTGAAAAGGCTTCAGGGGAATATCTGAAATGAGGCTTAAAGGGTAAACAGAACTTTGAAAGTGGAGAGAAAGGGAGCAAGAGAGAAAAGATACTTTATGTTGTAGGAAATGATCAACAATGTTGAAATAAAACAACGACATAATATTAATATGGGAAAGGTGGTTATGTGTTTGGAGTAAAGAGGGCATGAAGTGAGGAGGACTAAGGAATTTTGGCTTTAGTCTATATGCCACTATTTCCAAAAGTGTGTTCCATAGAATACAACTAAAATGCTCCATTAAGTAGTCCAATACGTGGGGAAATTCTGCATATTACAGCTCACTATTAGAATGGAAGGAATAACACATTTCAGCATGTTGAAGTCTATGAGAAGTCCTGTGTTGGAAAACAGTTTCTCATGTTTATGCATGTCTTGCGAGCAGAGGCACTGACTGCCTTTGTTCTGGATGATCTTCTCAAGGATGTTTGTACAGCCTTAGAAGATAGCAACAGAGTCTACCTCCAAAGCAATGGGCATGCATGCTTACTAGCCTTTATAGAAGATTTGGGTTCCCAAAGCTTAGAGTTCCTCTTCCATAATGCAACCCACTCATTTTCCTTGCATTGTCCTATGGGAAGTGGGGCTTAGGGAACCAGTGCAATGAAGTGTTGATACTTTGGATTTTGTTGTTGTGAGTAATAAAGTCCTTTAACTCCAACCCAGGAGTGTCATGTCATCTGTGAGCATCTATGAAACTGTGGCAGGGTCACTTGTTAGCTTGCAAGTAGAATAAAACCTCAAGACCCTTCATAGTTCTTGATACCCTGAAGTAAAAAATAAAATTTAATTTTGTTTAAATTAAGGTTTCCCAAATTTTATTTTCCCCCAAGTTTTCTTATTAATACCCTCTAGGAAAAAACCTCTAGGAACTGTTACAGCAGGCAATATCGAGAGAGTATTATATGGATGGTAAGTTCAAATGAAAGAAGATGAAGGCCTTGGAAGTAAAGGATGATGGATGTTGTAGAAAAAGAGGAATGACAAAAAAGTGTCACCAATGATACAGAACCCAAGAGGACCGGGTTTGAGTAGAAGTGGGAGAGACAGGAGTTTTATTTGGGACATAATGAATTTTTGGATTGGGAAGTCATTCATATAAAGGTGTACAACAAGAAGTTATACCCAAATCTTTCCTTTCCTGTTTTATACAATTGTTGAGTAAAAATATGTCCAAATATATGAGTTAGACAGATTTATAAACAGACAAAACTCAATCTATGTCCTTGAATCTACTGATTGCATCTATGTCCCCTTATATGCAAAGGAGAAAGAACCACTACAGGGCTTCCCTGGTGGCGCAGTGGTTAAGAATCTGCCTGCCAAGGCAGGGGACACGGGTTCGAGCTCTGGTCCGGGAAGATCCCACATGCCGCAGAGCAACTAAGCCCGTGCGCCACAACTACTGAGCCTGCACTCTAGAGCCCACGAGCCACAACTACGGAGCCCACGAGCCACAACTACTGAAGTCCGCGCACCTAGAGCCTGTGCTCCGCAACAAGAAAAGCCACCGCAATGAGAAGCCCACGTACCGCAACGAAGAGTAGCCCCCGCTTGCCACAACCAGAGAAAGCCCGCGCGTAGCAACAAAGACCCAACACAGCCAAAAATAAATTAAAAAAAAAAAACTAGTACAGATGCTGAAGTTAAAAATACAGTTGAAAGTTATGATTTCCAGTTCTGCATGTAAGGAGCTTGGAAGTCGCTACTCTCATATTAACAAGTAAAAACCTGAACAAACTGAAAAGCAGACAACTCTTCTGGGATTCCCTAAGAGAGAGGAAGACACAGGGCAAACGACTGCCCCCAAGATTGGAGAGACAGACAGGCAAATACAGGGAGTCACGGCTTATCTGAGCAGAGACCAAGTGAAAACCGCCTCAGGAACATTTCCAGAGTAGGAAAACCTGATCTGTAACTGACAAATTACTGGAGGCTCAGTGTGGACAACTCTGAGAGTTAAAAACTCCAAAAGCACACAGTTTTGGGGAGGGGGTAAAAATATTGTGAGATTTACCTCCAGGAGCTTGACTAGGTTCCCACAGTAAATACTGGAGAAAAATCACCTCATGCTACTGTCAGGGTGAGGGGAAAATAAAACATTTTGAAATACCCCAGAGAACTCTGCTCTTCTTAACAAGGTCTGTCCTCAGAGGAGACTAGTTAACCACAGCCTAACCTGCTGGGGTATTATCAGAGCCTAACTGACCTGGAAGAAGGGAAATACCGAACTCTAGTTCACTCCAGCCATCCTGTTCTCTAAGAGGGGAGGAAAAAAACTGAGAAACTCTTTTGAAGCTCACAGTCCAGAGGCATATGCTCACTAAAAGACTGAGATCTAATTATAGGGCTATAAAACATCCCTCTCCCCTTACACCACATTACTAAAGGCCACTTTACAGCAGTTCCTTTCATCTAGTACATCATGTCTGGCTATGAAGAAAAGAATTACAAGGGATACCAAAAGTCAAAAAAACACAATTTGAAGAAACAGAGCAAGTATCAGAACCAGACTTGGAAGGGATGTTGGAATTATCATACCAGGAATTTTAAACAAAACTGACTAATATACTAATATCTCTAATGGATAAAGTAGACAACATGCAAGAACAGATGGTTAATGTAAGCAGAGAGATGGAAATCCTAAAAAGAACCAAAAAGAAATGCTGACGATGAAAACCACTGTAACAGAAATGAAGAATGCCTTTAATGGACTTAGTACACTGGACATGTCTGAGGAATCGCTGAGCTAGAAGATCTATCAATAGAATCCTCAAAAACTGAAAAGCAAAGAGAACAAAGACAAAAAAAAGGAAACTAAAACAGAACAGAATATCCAATGACTGTGGGCCAATTACAAAAGGTGTAACATACACATAATGGGAATACCAGAAGAAAGAGAAAGGAATAGAAGAAATATTTAATGACTAAGAATAACCCAAAATAACGTCAGACTCCAAATCACAGATCCAGGAAGCTCTAAGAACATGAAACAGGATGAATGCCAATAAAACTATGCCCAGGCATATAATTTAACTCAAATAAACCAAAGATAAAAAAAAAACTCTGGGGCTTCCCTGGTGGTGCAGTGGTTGAGAATCTGCCTACTAATGCAGGGGACACGGGTTCGAGCCCTGGTCTGGGAGGATCCCACATGCTGCGGAGCAACTAGGCCCATGAGCCACAACTACTGAGCCTGCGCGTCTGGAGCCTGTGCTCCGCAACAAGAGAGGCCGCAATAGTGAGAGGCCCGCGCACCGCGATGGAAAGTGGCCCCCACTTGCCACAACTAGAGAAAGCCCTCGCACAGAAATGAAGACCCAACACAACAAAAATAAATAAATAAGTTAATAAACTCCTACCCCCAACATCTAAGAAAAAAAAAAAAAACTCTGAAAGAAGTCAGAGGAATCTCTCTTCCTCTTACCTATAGAGGAAGAGAGATAAGAATTACACCCAATGTTTCTTCAGAAACCATGCAAACAAGACGAGAGCGGAGTGAAATATTTAAAGTGTTGAGAGGAAAAAACAACACCAACTTAGAGAATCCTGTACCCTGTGAAATTATTCTTCAAAAGTGAAGGAGAAATAAAGACTTTTTCAGACAAAGAAAAATTGAGGGAATTCCAGGCAGGAAATGTTAAAAGAAGTTCTTTAGAGAAAAGGAAAATAAGGTAGGTTGGAAACTTGGATCTACATATATTAAGGGAGGGACTGAAGAGGGAATAAGTGAAGGTAAAATAAAAACTTTTGTTTTTCTTATTCTTAATTAATCTAACACATAACAGTTTGTTCAAAATAACACCAGCAATATATTCAATTGTGTGTGTGTGTGTGTGTGTGCCTATATATAAGTGAAATGAATGACAGAAATGACACAAGGGATGGAAGGGGGGGATTAGGATTATTTTGTTATTATAAGGTATTCTTGATACCCATGAAGTGGTATAGTGTTATTTGAAAGTGGGCTTTGATTAGCTGTAAATGTATTCTGCCAACTCTAGGGCAACAACTAAGAAAAGCAAAAAAAAAAGTATAACTAATATACTAAAAAAGGAGAGAAAAATGGAATCATATAAAATGATCAATTAAAGCCACAAAAGGCAGAAAAAGATTGGAAGACAAAAATAGGAACAAAGGGCAAAAAACAGAAAACAGTCATGAATATGGCAGATGGTAATCCAACTATATCAATAATCAACTTGAATATCAATGGTCTAAATGCACCAATTAAAAGATAGAAATTGTTAGAGTGGTTCAAAAAACAAGACCCAAGTATATGTTGTCTTCAAGAAACCCACATTAAAATAGACACATATATAGATTAAAAGTAAATAGATGGAGGAAACATACCATGCTGTATCTTCTGAGTCATTATCATCATCATCAAAGAAGAAGAAAGCAAAGCTAGAACATGGAGGATCATCAAGCTCTAAACAAAATTCTGATCATAGCAATGGATCATTTAACTCGAAAGTTCTATCAGGACACTCTAGATATAAGTTTGGCGTTCTTGCTAAGATTTTGAATTACGTGAAGACATGGCATTAGCAACGAGATACATATCCTCTTACTAAAATTTTGGATGAAACACAACATTTAGATATTGGACTCAAGCAGAAACAACGGCTAATGACTGAGGCAACAGTCAGTAATCCCAAAACTGAAGTAATAGATGGAAAGTATGCCTTCAAGCCCAAGTACAACTTGAAAGATAAGAAGGTCCTACTTAGGCTCTTAAATAAGCATGATCAGCAAGGCTTAGGAGGAATTCTTTTAGAAGACTTTGGGGAAGGACTGCCCAATTCCCAGAGAGCAGTTAAGGATTTAGGGGACCAGATACCATTTGTAAACTTTCCTGATAAGAAGAAAATTCTTTTCTTCAATGATAAGAGCTGTCAGTTTTCTGTGGATGAGAAGTTTCAGAAACTGTGAAGGAGTGTCACCGTGGATTCAATGGATGAGGAGAAAACTGAAGAATACCTAAAGTGACAGGGTATTTCTTCCATGCAGGAATCTGGACCAAAGAAAGTGGCCCCTATTCAGAGAAGGAAAAAGCCTGCTTCACAGAAAAAGCGATGGTTTAAGCCTCACAATGAGCACTTGGCCTGGGTGCTGAAGGACTACTCTGACATCGCTCCTGGCAAGTAGTGAACAGTTTTGTCTGAGAGCAAAGAGTTACAAAGTCAAGATCTTCCTTGTTGATGCTGGGATCTGAAGACTGACTGTCTTCCCATTCTAGTTCTTAGGACCGAGGAGAGGAGCAGTTCAGTTTACAGAACTAGTGCAAATTACCATACTCGAAGCTTATTTTCATTAATGCGCTAATGAGAAATGTGATGTCCCCGTTAACCTCCTGTTACTTCTTGGGGGAAAGGCAGTCAGCATGGCATGCAGGTGTCTTTGCTATTTATCTCTACTTCTAAGTGGTTCCTGGTTCCATTTTCCCTCTTTTATTACCTTAGAACAAGTTTGCTGATAGTCTTGAATGCAATATTTGTTTATTTCAAAAGAACATATTTATAATAAAATCATTGTAGAAGGAAAAAAAGTAACTGGAGGAAATATACGATGCTAACACTAATCAAAAGAAAGCAAGAGTAGTTATATTCATTTCAGATAGAGCAGACTTCAAAACAAGGAAAGATATTAGGGATAAAAAAGGGCATTACATGATGAAAAAGGGGTCAATTCTCCAAGAAGAGATACAATCCTTAACATGTATGTGCTTAACAACATAGTGTCAAACTATGTGAGGCAAAAACCAATAGAACTGCAAGAAGAAATAGATAAATCTACTATCGTAGTTGGAGACTTCAAGACCCAATGGACAGATCCAGCAGGCAAAAAATCAGTAAGGACATAGCTGAACTCAATAATACCATCTAAACAACTGGATATAACTGACATCTATAGACTTCATCCAAAACAACAGAATTTGCCAAGTAAGACCACATTATGGGCCATAAAACACACCATAACAAATTTAAAGAACAGAAATCACACAATGTCTGCCCTCAGACCACAATGGAATTAAACTGGACACCAATAACAGAAAGATAACTGGAAAATTCCAAAATACATGGAAACTAAACAGCACAATTCTAATTAACACATGGGTCAAAGAAGAAATCTCAAGAAAACTTAAAAAGTATTTTGAATTAAATGAAAATGGAAACAGAACTTATCCAAATCTGTGGAATACAGCAAAAGCAATGGTTACAGGGAGATTTACAACACTGAATGCATATACGGCAAAAAAAGAAAGGTCTAAACTCAATAATTTAAGTTTCCATCTTAAGAAACCAACAAAAGAGCAAATTAAATCCAAAGGTAAATGAAGAGAAATAATAAAAATTAGAGAAGAAAGTAATGAAACTGAAGGTAGAAAAGCAATAGAGAAAAAATCAATGAAACCAAAAGCTTGTTCTTTGAAAAGATCAGTAAAATCAATAAGCCTCTAGGCCAAGCTAACTAAGAAAAAAGAGAGAAGACACAAATTACTAATATCAGAAATGAAAGAGGGGGGACTTCCCTGGTGGCACAGTGGCTAAGAATCCACCTGCCAATGCAGGGGACACGGGTTCAAGCCCTGGTCCGGGAAGATCCCACATGCCACGGAGCAACTAAGCCCGTGTGCCACAACTACTCTAGAACCTGTGAGCCACAACTACTGAAGCCCACGTGCTTAGAGCCCGTGCTCTGCAACAAAAGAAGCCACCGCAATGAGAAGCCCATGCACTGCAACGAAGACCCAACACAGCCAGAAATAAATAAATAACTTATTTTAAAAAAAATAAAGTGGTAATTTTTTATTATATTTTACCACAATAAAAAATACATAAAAGTTACTTGATTTCTACCCAATTTCCATATTCTAATAGGCTAGTATTGACCACTACATTTCATGTTTAGCTTAAGTTTAGCTTTTATCTCATTAACTACTCTAGATCTTAGGTAAGACAAATCTTATTTAACTTCTTGCAGCCATTGAAATAAAGGTATTCCATATTAGCCATATGTTATCTATTTCTATTTAATAGAATAAACCAAATAGCTTACCATCTGAAATACATCAGAGCCTTCATCAAAATCCACCATAGCAAAAAATATCCTGTTGGTAAATGCACTGGAATATCGCCAGGAGTTTGCCAGGATCTGGAATTCTTCATCAGCTTGCCTGGATGCAATCGGATTTGTGAAGATAACATATAAAACATTTTTTAAAGCAATCTAATGCAAGTCAGGCTCTGCTGACAGGGTTAGGACAAACCTTAGGACAAACCTTGGAAAACACTGCCACTGTTTTGGCATAAGAGAAGCCTTATACCAAGTGTTGGGGATTTCACCATGAAGTAGTGATTACTTGACTCTGCTTCATACTTTGTGCCTACTCCTTATCTCAAAGCTCCTTCAACATTCGCTGGAAGAAAGTCTAACTAGATTGTTTCTACACCAATTTTTTTTTTAAACATCTTTATTGGGGTATAATTGCTTTACAGTGGTGTGTTAGTTTCTGCTTTATAACAAAGTGAATCAGCTATACATATACATATGTTCCCATATGTCTTCCCAATTTTTTAATACCCTAAATTACTTCTAAGAGTTCAAAGACAAGGTTGAAGTACTTCTCAGAGAAATTAGACTATAATATTAATCTATTTAAGAAATCTAAAGTACAAAATGCTACTTAGTAAGAATACAGTCTGATGAATTATTACAGTGAAAAAGAAGAAGAATCTAAGGAATTGAGATTAATTGAAACCTCAGGCCATATTTTACCTTTCCCTGATCTCCCATATGCTTTCAGTTTTTAAGATCTGACAATTTTTCATTTCTGATTATCTTTTAACTCTATCCTTCCCCATTTATTTTCATTGTTATCATCTAAAGTCAGATCCTTAATATCTGAAATTAGAACATTAAAACCCTGGCTCTACTTTCTCCTCCTCCAATCCTTCTTACATTGCAATATATATCAGTCTTCCTAAATGACTACTTTCTTGATACTCCTCCTCTTCTCAGAAACCATTGTTGCTTTTCTATTACCTTCAGAACAGTCTCCAAGCTCTTTCACTGGTTATTCAAAGTTCTTTATCATCTATTTCCAAATAATGCATCTAGCTTTTACATAGCCTTACTACTACTCAACCTCAAACATGATCTCTTAATTCCAGCACTTTACGCCTATCTCTGTACCCTTGCACACATCATTGCTTCTAATCAGAATATCCTACTGCTATGTAAATCTGATCCATCTGTCTAGCCCTAGTACAAGTCCTATCTTCTCCATTAGGCCAACCCTAACCACTCCTCTTATATGTCCTTCCTGAAATTTTATAGCATTTATTATGTACAGAATTCATTTGGTACTTAATCATAAATTGTCTTATATTGCCAGCTAAATTTTCATATGTGGAACTGATTTCCCTAGCCGGATGATAAGGATAGCATATCTTTCTTATACTTTTCATCCTGATAGCACCAAATATATAGTATTACACACATTGCTGTTGCTTAGTTTTAATTATTTGAATGAGTTTAGGAAAATGTGCTAATTTACAATTTGGTCTTGTAAAAAGTAAGACAGTATTAAAAACTTTAGTTATTAAGAACTCCATTAATTTGCATTTAATACAGAATTATGAAGGACTTTGTTCATTCCCTGACATTTTTGTATACTCATGATTGCTAGTGAGTAAACTGACTGAATTATAGAGTAATTCCAGAGTTTAAGTTTATTCACAGTTAATACCTACTATTGTTTTTCCTTCTTCTACTTACTTTTAATTTATACTCAGCATAACAGCCATCCCTAAAAAAAAAAAAAAGCACTCTGGTACCAAATCCCTTGACTATCTCCTACCTCTGGGGAGAAAATCCTTTAAAAAGAGTTAGAAAGGCTTGGGGTAGCATAACACACTATTCTGAAAGAAGGCTGTCTATTCCTTCACATGGGCTCAGGCTATCAGAATTTGAAAAGCCTCCAAGATTTTACTAAGTTAGTTTTTCACAGGGTAACTTTGTCGTTTCATTTAAAGTGAATTCCCAGATCACAATACTGATCTAAAAAATAAGTAAATAAACAACAAAAAGCAAAAGCGATTTTATTTTTTAGTATCCACTATTTTTAATTATCTATAGTGCTTTTGTTTAAAGAAATGTCTTTTTTCCTAAGATCATTCAGAAATAGTAAAATAAAATCAACAAACCATTGTTTGATGAAATTTTAAGTGAGATAGTCTCGATTTCTAAGGTTTAAAATTACTACAAAATAATCTAGAAAAAAGAAACACCTCTAAATCATGCATCTTTGTTTTCTAAAAAAGTTCTCTTGTAATCCCAAATTTTGGATGTAGCCACCATTATTGCATTAATAAATATCTATAGCTTTGGGTAGACCAGTTAACATATTGGAACCTGTTTCTTCCAAAAATGAGAGAATATTTGCTTTACGTACCTTCTGGGGTTGTTGTGATAAAACAAGAGTATGAAGTTGAAAGCACACACAAATAATAAAACACTACATCAATGCTATTGACATGCATTTATATAAGTTGATACCAATTTATAAGATGATTGTTAGATTTTTTTATGTTATTTCTAGGATGGTTACCATGAAACTTTATCCTTGCTCTTTGTCCCTCCCCCAATAATATGGACCATCAAGAAAAGACTATAAAAGAGTAGTACTATTATGTGTTACTACAGACACTCTAAGTAACGTATATACATTAATTGTTTATGTACCCACTGAACTAATTTCATTCTTCTGGGGTTGAGATATGGTTAAAATCTTATGAGTTATTTAATTTTTAAAGTGTAGTTGAAAGGTCATACTTGCACACGACACATTGTCTATGAAGTTGGAGAGCAGTGAACATGACAATAACGGAGTAGTTTCTCGGTGGGGCTTTAACAAGGCGACGGAACTTGTCTCCATTCATTCTTATTACAGGCCTTTTATTGGTCCATTCCATCAGTTGACTAACCTTTTCAGATAACACCATCTAAAAAAAAGACAAAGACAGCATGCCATTAATACTCTCAACTTGGCATTTAAAATTTCTTTTAGCTAGAGAACTTACTTAAAACCAAGACTAATAAGCAGAGGTACATAAAAAATGTGAAAGAACTAAAAATTAAATTTAGTACTTGTGCCTGATGATGATAATTATTCTTAAAATTACATTATTTCATGATGAGATTTAAATGTATATTGCAATACTACATTTTTTTGTGAATTACTTATTTCCTAATAAATAAAATAAGATAAAATCAAAAAACCTTTCATTGGCTAAAGATTCCAAAGAAAGTGAGAAAAGCCACTCTACCTGATTTTAAGGTTTATTATATAGCTACATAAAAGGATAGATACATATAGATCAATGGAACAGAAACAAGAGCCAGAAACAGACGTACACAAGTATAGCCAACTGATATTTCACAAAGGTGCAAAATCAACTCAGTACAGAAAGGACGGCCTTTTCAATAAATGGTGCTGAAGCAACTGGACATCCATAGTCAAAAATATGAACCTCAAACTAAACTTCACACCTTATACAAAAATTAATTAAAGGGGCTTCCCTGGTGGTGCAGTGGTTAAGAATCCACCTGCCAATTCAGGGGACACGGGTTCGAGCCCTGGTCCAGGAAGATCCCACATACCGAGGAGCAACTAAGTCCGTGTGCCACAACTACTGAGCTTGCACTCTATAGCCCACGAGCCACAACTACTGAGCTTGCCTGCCACAACTACTGAAGCCCTCGTGCCTAAAGCCTGTGCTCCACAACAAGAGAAAGCCACCACAATGAGAAGCCGGCTCACCGCAACAAAGAGTAGCCCCTGCTCGCCACAACTAGAGAAAAAGCCTGCACAAAGCAACGAAGACCCAACACAGCCAAAAATACATACATAAAATAAAATAAATAAATTTATTTTAAAAATTAATTAAAAATGGATCACATACCTAAATGTAAAAATGAAAACTATTTAAAAATTAGGAAAAAAATATGGGAGAAAATGTTCAGGATCAAGGGGTAGGCAAAGAGTTCTTAGACCTGACACCAAAAGCACGATTCATAAAAAAGGAAAAAAAAAAGGTAAACTGGACCTCATCAAAATTAAAAACTTTTGCTCTGTGAAAGACCCTGTTATGAGGATGTGAAGACAAGCTACAGAGTGGGAGAAAATATTTACAAACCACACATCTAAAAAGGATTAGTAGCTAGAATATATTTTCTAAAACTATCAAAACTCAACAGTAAAACAAACAAAATAGGCAAGACATGAAAAGATTTCATCGAAGATGATCTACTGATGACAAAGAAACACACAAAAAGATGTTCAACATCATCAGCCGTTACAGAAATGCAAATTAAGAGCACAATGAGCTATCACTACACACCCGTTACTAAAATAAAATATAGCGACAGTACCAAATTCTGGCGAGGATGTAGAGAAACTGGGTCTCTCATACATTTTTGGTGGGAATGTACCATGGTACAGTCACTCTGGAAAACAGTTTGGCAGTTTCTTTAAAAAATTAAGCAAGCACACCATTGTAAAGCAATTATACTCCAACAAAGATGTTAAAAAAAATTAAGTAAAATATACACTAACCATACAATCCAGCAACTGCACTCCCAAACATTTATCTCGGAGAAATGAAAATTTACGTCTACACAAAGAAAGAGCTACATTTTGTTTGTTTCTTTTTAAAAGCCAGTCATCATGAGGCAATGGAAGAGAAGCATGGTTAATCAATGAGAATTTCAGTTTGAAATAAACGCAATCATATTCATTTATCTTTCCCCTCACCTCTACCCTTATGTTCAAACTTTGCAAGAGTAGTAAGAAGATGGGAAAAGATAAAAAAAGAAGTGCAGAAGAATCTCAATGCAGAGTTAATGCTAATTTATGGTTTTGTTCTTCTTTACAGGGATATGTTTGTAAAGGGCTGGGAAATCATGGAGTGGTTCACTATTCAGAAGCATTTGACCAATTACATTTCCCATTACTTACACTGAAGTTTGGCCAGGGCACTGGCATTCAAACTTTAAAAATAGTTCCTTCTCATTAAATTCAATCATCAAAGAACAGATGTTAGGATGTGCCTTTTCAGTTGGGAAGTGGATCAGGAACCTAATAGAAAGATAGCACTCTTTGAAAGATAGGTGTCAGTAATGCAAATGAGTTGCCTCAGACTTAGGCTAAGAAAAATAATCCCTGGAACCAATAAGAATAGCTTCTATGGCTTTAGTCATCCCAACAAAATTCTCAAAGAATGCACGTCTAGTGGGTTTAGTGGGTTTTAATTGAATGACCCTAAATGGTTTTCCTAGGTGGTCAAGGACCCAGGACACAAGCATATTAATCCCCCCACCCCTGCTAGATGTTTCACAACACTTTTTACCTGTGTTATAGCACTTATCATTCTAAGACAATTTGATATCTGTTTCCTTCTCTAGATTATTAGCTACTAGAGAGCAGACACACATAGTACTTTACCATATAGTAGGCATTCAGTTAGTGTGTACTGAATTTCTATTTAACAGAACCTAGCTGGGAATGGACTCACTTGCATCATTAACATATAAGGAAAAAAAGACGATTGCACACATAAACACTTAATAGAAATGGGATTTTTTTTTAATTTCAGGAAGGCAACAATAACATGGATTCTAAAAATGCATGATTTACCTTTAAAGCATGCCTGAATTCAGGCAATACTGAAAAAAATTTTACTTCCTGAGTACACTTCTACGAACAATAGAGAAAGATGGCATAAAAAATAGTTTTGTAGCAGATATAAAGTAATTCCAGTAAGAGCCACAAAATGAATATGCTACACATGGAAAAATGAATATAGTCTCTAATAAGCCCACAGAGAAATATATACACTCGCAGAAGACTGGTATAACAAATAATTAACAAGACTTGTGGAACAATGAATGCTACTAAGGAAACAGGTTGTTGGGGGAGGGATAAATTAGGAATTTGGGATTAACATATACACAGTACTATATATAAAATAGATAACCAACAAGGACCTACTGTATAGCACAGGGAACTATACTCAATATTTTGTAATAACCTACAAGGGAAAAGAATCTGAAAAAGAATACATATGTGTATAACTGAATCACTGTGCTGTAAATCTAAAACTAACACAACATTGTACATCAACTATACTTCAACTTTAAAAAAAGGAAACAGGTTGGTGGTAAAGGCAGTGGAAGAGAGTGAACTAGAAGGCAGATAGGACAAGGAACAAGGGGTGGAGGCTAGTTCATCTTTAGCAGTAGAATTAGTTACCAAAAATTGTCAAGAATAGGGATATTTGATTTAAAATAAGGCTGTATAAATTAAACTCAGTTTTTCTAAAAAATGAATTCTTATTATTTGATACAGACTTAATGATCCTCTTGGCTAAGAGAACAATATTAGTTCACAGAAAATATGCATTCTATATTCTAAAGCAGTCATTAATTTTGTTATATTTTCAAATTAAATTTGACAGTTACCAGCAAATTCAAACATAATTTGCCTATTTTATTCACCATGGCTACAGATACTATTTCGGGCTCTTTTAGAAAAAAAAAAAGTAAAGCAGTAACAGGTATAGTTTCATATAGTCTATCTCTATTCAACCACATAGATATATGTTCATTCCAATAAAACAAATGTATGTGCTTTGAATTAGTGGTAAACATGTGGAGTCTTCTTAAACAAAGTCTTGAATAGGTCTATGTAAAAAATGTATTATATTCCTCTTCTTGTTTATTAACAGACTGGAAAGACCAGATTTCTGGCTATACAATCCCCAAATAACTTATCAAGTAGAAGAAATTAGTTCAAAGGAATTACAAATTCTCTTTAAAGCTCTTATAAATGGGATTATTACCTCAAAAGACTGCTTATTACCGAGGCAATTAATTAGGTTACTTTCTCAGTTCATTTTTTTTTAAATGAACTAGTTTTAAACTTCTACAATAAAAGTACATGAACATAGCTTGGGACATGATAATTAGAAGCTATAATCCTTATTCACAATGACCTAATCTTTTAACATTTTAATATATATTAAAGTAAGCCCATCTTGATTTTACGGAGAAAAGAGCAGTTACTATTTGGAATGCTTAGTACGTATGTGTCAGGCAGCAACTTCTCTCCTTATAGAATGAGTATTTAATTCAATCCTCAGAACAACACTATGAGGTTAAATACTCTATTTTTAGTTCATTTAAATGTTGAGTAAACAGGATCAGAGAGGTTAAGCAACTTGGCCAAAGTGCCATAGTAAGACACAGAGCTAGGATTCAAACAGATCATTCTAAACCAAGGTTTCTCAGCAGCAGGGTAACTGACATCTTGGGCCAGATAATTCTTTTGTGGGGAGCTGTCCTGCACATTGCATGTTGAGCAGCATCCCTGACCTCTACCTATTAGATGCCAGTAGCATCACCAGCTGCCAATAACCAAAAATGTCTCCAGACATTGCCAGATAACCCTTGGGAAGTAAAATTCCCCACTCCCTCTTGAGAACCACTGTTCTAAACTGAAAAGGATTTTCACAGTCCGATTTAAGCTTTTATAATCTTATTATGTATTCAAAACTATTTTTATTAATTACCGATCGGAACACAATGTAAAAGAAAGACTTGGTGATAAAGTAAATCAAAACTTCCCAGAGCAAGCCCTTAGCATAATGGATAATACACTTACTAGGTCCATGTTTCTCAAAGTGTGGCTAGTATAAAGGAGCCTGTTAAAAGTGCAGACTTCTAGGTTTCATCCTCCAGTAAATTTGATTCAGTAGATCTACATAAGCCTTACTCAAAGGATGCTGATTAGCAGGGTTAGCTGATAAAAAAGACCAAGCAGCATGCCTGAGTGAGCCACATACTGTCTCCAATACCCAAAACTGTCCAATAAGGTGCTGGGTTTCCTGTTTGGTTTAGTGGGCCAAAGAGACAGCCATTTTTCCATGACCACAACAGGAATTGAGTATTATAAATCCACTGCCTTAGTCCCAAGGAACTTTGCTTTGTGAGCAGGCCCTTGGACTTTGTCGGGTTTATCAGCTACTGCTCCTGGCTACCTCTGTAATATGAGAGCACCACCACCAAGGTCATTGAGACTGAGGCTTTTACTTGCCAACAAGGCATCATCCATATAGTGAAAGCTTTAAACATGGAAGGGTAGAGGAACTTATGCTAAATCCTGACTCACCAACTGGTAGCAAATGGCACGGGACCTTAGGTACCCCTAGAGAATACTATAAACATATATAAGAGATCTTGCTACCTGAAAATGAACTGACCTTGATCCTCAAATATCAGTAAGATGGCACAGAAGGTGTTAGTGATGTCTAAGACTGCATACCACTTGTCATCAGTCTGTGTAATAGATTCAGTTGCAGTTGCAATGTCTGGAACAGCCTGGGCTATGGGAGCAACAATTGAAATCAGTTGGTAATAATCTGCTATAAGGCTTCAGTTCCTGTTAGTCTTTTTTCACTGGCCATTGAGGGCTGTTGTTGTGAGATATTGCATCACTTACCACCTCTGATGCCTTTAAATCTTTAATCAAGGCTGTGATTTCCCTTTCTCTTCCTAGGGGGCTCTTTAGCTTCTGGTGGATTCCAGGAATACAGAATTTTAACATGTACCTCAAGTGATTCCTTTTTTTAAAATTTATTTATTTTATTTATTTATTTTTGGCTACATTGGGCCTTTGTTGCTGTGGGCAGGCTTTCCCTAGTTGTGGTGAGCGGGGGCCACGTGCATGGGCTTCTCATTGCGGTGGCTTCTCTTGCTGCAGAGCACGGGTTCTAGGTGCACGGACTTCAGTAGTCGTGGTGCGCGGGCTCAGTAGTTGTGGCTCGCAGGCTCTAGAGTGCAGGCTCAGTAGTTGTGGCACACAGGCTTAGTTGCTCCATGGCACGTGGGATCTTCCCAGATCAGGGATCAAACCCATGTCCCCTGCGTTGGTAGGTGGATTCTTAACCACTGCGCCACCAGGGGAGTTCCCCAAGTGATTCTTTATACACTGAAGTTTGAGTACTACTGCTCTACATTTTAATTCTTAAGGGTAAGGACTACGTCTTATATAATTTCTATGCAATTACACAGGGAAAATAAATAAACATTAAGCAATTCAAATTATACACAACAGGAAATAATACACCATTCCTAAAAATAAACCACCACCTGATCTTCCTGAAATGGTTGAAGAATGTGATATATTCTAGATAACTCAAATATAACACCTTATCTAGGAATAAACCTACCTAAGGAGACAAAAGATCTGTAAGTGGAAAATTATAAGACACTGATGAAAGAAATTAAAGATGACACAAATAGATGGAGAGATATACCATGTTCTTGGATTGGAAGAATCAACATTGTGAAAATGACTCTCATACCCAAAGCAATCTACAGATTCAATGCAATCCCTATCAAACCACCACTGGCATTTTTCACAGAACTAGAACAAAAAAATTCACAATTTTATGGAAACGCAAAAGACCCCAAATAGTCAAAGCATCTTGAGAAAGAAAAACGGAGCTGGAGGAAGCAGGTTCCCTGACTTCAGACTATACTACAAAGCTACAGTAATCAAGACAGTATGGCACTGGCACAAAAACAGAAATATAGATCAATGGAACAGGATAGAAAGCCCAGAGATAAACCCACGCACATATGGTCACCTTATCTTTGATAAAGGAGGCAAGAATATACAGTGGAGAAAAGACAGCCTCTTCAATAAGTGGTGCTGGGAAAACTGGACAGCTACATGTAAAAGAATGAAATTAGAACACTCCCTAACACCATACACAAAAATACACTCAAAATGGATTAAAGACCTAAATGTAAGGCCAGACACTACCAAACTCTTAGAGGAAAACATAGGCAGAACACTCTATGACATAAATCACAGCAAGATCCTTTTTGACCCACCTCCTAGAGAAATGGAAATAAAAACAAAAGTAAACAAATGGGACTTAATAAAACTTAAAAGCTTTTGCACAGCAAAGGAAACCATAAAGAAGACCAAAAGACAACCCTCAGAATGGGAGAAAATATTTGCAAATGAAGCAACTGACAAAGGATTAATCTCCAGAATTTACAAGCAGCTCATGCAGCTCAATATCAAAAAAACAAACAACCGAATCCAAAAATGGGTAGAAGACCTAAATAGACATTTCTCCAAAGAAGATATACAGATTGCCAACAAACACATGAAAGAATGCTCAACATCATTAATCATTAGAGAAATGCAAATCAAAACTACAATGAGATATCATCTCACACCCGTCAGAATGGCCATCATCAAAGAATCTAGAAACAATAAATGCTGGAGAGGGTGTGGAGAAAAGGGAACCCTCTTGCACTGTTGGTAGGAATGTAAATTGATACAGCCACTATGGAGAACAGTACAGAGGTTCCTTAAAAAACTAAAAATAGAACTACCATATGACCCAGCAATCTCATTACTGGGCATATACCCTAAGAAAACCATAATTCAAGAAGAGTCATGTACCACAATGTTCATTGCAGCACTATTTACAATAGCCAGGACATGGAAGCAACCTAAGTGTCCATCAACAGATGAATGGATAAAGAAGATGTGGCACATATATACAATGGACTATTACTCAGCCATAAAAAGAAACAAAATTGAGTTATTTGTACTGAGGTGGATGGACCTAGAGTCTGTCATACAAAGTAAGTCAGAAAGAGAAAAACAAATACCGTATGCTAACACATATATATGAAATCTAAGGAAAAAAAAAAGGTCATGAAGAACCTAGGGGCAAGACGGGAACAAAGACACAGACCTACTAGAGAATGGACTTGAAGATATGGGGAGAGGGAAGGGTAAGCTGGGACAAAGTGAGAGAGTGGCACGGACATATATACACTATGAAACTTAAAATAGATAGCTAGTGGGAAGCAGCCGCATAGCACAGGGAGATCAGCTCGGTGCTTTGTGACCACCTAGAGGGGTGGGATAGGGAGGGTGGGAGGGAGGGAAATGCAAGGGGGAAGAGATATGGGAACATATGTATATGTATAACTGATTCACTTTGTTATAAAGCAGAAACTAACACACCATTGTAAAGCAATTATACTCCAATAAAGATGTTAAATATATATATATATATATATAAAACACCTTAATAATTCCTAGACACTTCTTTCACTTGTCCTCTTTTGTCTCTTCTGTTATATGATTTTATAAAGGAATTTCTCTTTTTTCACATTTGAGTTAAAAGTTTTCTTGATCGGAGTAAATCGCTAGTACTGAAGAACCTTCTTCCTTAGGATGCCTCTTATCCGTTGTCAAGAGCCCATTGTTTGGGTACTGAACGCTATGCCTTAGAAATAAAAATTTTGTTTCTCTATAGGCTCTACACTAAGTCCCACTATTCACTCTCTAAATATTCCTTTATCTTCCAAAGTCATAACCTTCAAAAGTAAAGGATTAATATATCACCTGTGACCTTCAGGTCCTTCTATTTACTATTTAATACTTTAAAGTTGTTAGTAGGAAAGATATTTTCCAGGGACTATAGTACATAAAGGTAGGAGGTTTATCAAGTGAGCTCAACTCAAAAAAGTAATTGATTTGGAAACAACTCCTACTGCAAATACTTTTTCCACTACGGTTTTAAAAAAACATTTGAGAAAATATACCCATCCAGTTTTAAAATTTGCACTGGATATATTTATTTAAAACAAAATAAAAGTTTACTATGAAAAAACATTAAATTTATAAGCAAAGACTTTCACAATCAATTGGTATCTCCCCTTCTTGGAGTACATTACTCTACTTTCGACTATTTAAATAAAACAAAAAGCAGAGTAATAATATTCACAATTAAAATATAATACTTACCAACAAAGTTAAGTAAGCTTAAAGTCTTTCTCTTCTCTTGAAGCATTTAAATTATTATGGCCACAAAATAATCCCACTAACAGGAAGTCAATTAATATCTCTAATTCTGTTAGTAATAATCAAGTACGATGAAAATTTTAGGACTACAAGGGATTAAGAGGACCAAGAAAGTGCAGTAACACAACACTGCACTAATTTAACTTTATTCTACTTGCTTGCATAATATGTATCCCAATTAGCTCTAGCAAAATAGATTAAGCCTTAACAACTACAAATTTTCTTATTATCACTAAATATCACTCAGCAAAGATAGCATATAGCAGTCAGTGGTCCCCAACCTTTTCGGCACCGGGGACTGGTTTTGTGGAACAGTTTTTCCATGGACGGGGTGGCGGGGGATGGTTTCGGGATGATTCAAGTGCATTACATTTATTGTGCACTTTATTTCTATTATTATTACATTGTAATATATAATGAAATAATTATACAGCTCACCATAATGCAGAATCAGTGGGAGCCCTGAGCTTGTTTTCCCTTGCCGCTCACTGATAGGGTTTTGATGAGTTTGCAAGCAATTGATTTATTATGGTCTCCGTACAGTCAAAGCTCTCTGCTAATGATAATCTGTATTTGCAGAGCATCAGCGCCTCACCTCCACCTCAGATCATCAGGCATTAGATTCTCATAAAGTGTGCGCAACCTAGCTCCCTTGCATGCGCGGTTCACAGTAGGGTTCGCACTCCTATGAGAATCTAATGCCCCCGCTGATCTGACAGGAGGTGGAGCTCTGGCGGTAATGTGAGCAATCAGGAGCGGCTGTATTTCGCTCGCCCGCCCGGCGGCCCTCCGCTCAGTCCCTGCTGTGAGTCCCGGTTCCTAACAGTCCACGGACCGGTACCAGTCTGTGGCCCGGGGATTGGGGACCCCTGGTATATAGGAATCCCCTATAATTTAAATCTAAATTCTGATGCTGCCATTAAGATTACTTTTGAATTTCAGAAGTAATAAAGCTAAGCATCAACAGTCTGAATTCCTCTAAAATGCACCTCCCTTTCCCCCAAAACTTATTTCATTATATCTGTGTTCTAGACCATCAGGGTTTATTCATAAAAATTCTTCATATTTTTAGCTTTCTTAATAATCCACTAGCCTACAAATGTTAGTTTAAAAAATTCCTGGTTAAGGAATAAATTTTCAACTCCATCCTTAAATTACAAGTGAGACTGAACAGACCTGGAAACATAATTGGCAGATAATGACTGAAGGAGAAAGACAGTGAACAGAGAAGAGAGTATCTGTAATCCTTAAATGCTATCTGCTCCATTCTCAGTTCACATACTTCTTGCACAGGGCTAAAATATACCACTGTCCCCTGTCCTTGATGTTTATTTTTGGAGGATGTCTCAATTTGTTTGTTTTGCAATGCTACTGAGCCTTTTGTTCTTGGTAATAAGGTATTTTCTAAGTAATTGCTGGGGTTTTGCGCATGTGATACTTTCATGCATCACTTCTCAAAGCAATGTCAAAGAATACAGAAGTTTTTTCCAATAATTGCCTGCCTTGTCAAAATATGCAGATAATTTTATTTTCTGAATAATCTTCATAAAAACAATATAAAAAGACCAATTGAAAAATATTTTATACTGCAGAGGAACACAATCTTATTTTATTTTCTATCAATAATATTCATCTAATGTCTTCTACATACCAGGTACTGCATTAGGCACTTTACAGCCCTCATCTCCTTTAATTCTCACAATACAAAAGAAGATAGGCATTTTCCCATTCTACTGATAAGGAAAATGAGACTCAGAGTAACTTGCTAAAGATCACTTGGGTTGCATTAACATATATGATCTTTAAAATTTTACACAATTTTTTGAAAACTGAGCTAACGGGAGGAAAACTATCTGCCACCCTAGCACTATTAAGACCATTTTTTAATGTTTCAGGATGCTTTGTGCATTCATTCTTTTCCAGGGAATTCCCTGGCAGTCTGGTGGTTTGGACTCAGGGCTTTCACTCACAGGGCCCAGGTTCGATCCCTGGTCAGGGAACTAATATCCCACAAGCCACACAGTGTGGCCAAAGAAAAGAAAAAAAAAGACACTCTTTTCCATATTATTTTTCTATTACAGATTCCCAGAAGTAGATCAAGAAATATGGATAATTTTTTACAAGTGAAGAATTGCCAATTATTTTTTTTTAAATATTTATTTTCGCTGTACCGTGTCTTAGTTGCAGCATGCAGGATCTTCCTTGCATCATGTGGGATCTTTAGTTGTGGCATGCGGACTCTTAGTTGCGGCATGCATGCGGGATCTAGTTCCCCGACCAGGGATCGAACTCAGGCCCCCTCCATTGGGAGCTCAGAGTCTTACCCACTGGACCACCAGGGAAGTCTTGAAATATGGATAATTTTGTCAAAGACCATGCCTTTTCATTTTTATCATGCTGCCTCCCTAAAATGACACCAGTTGCAAGAATAAGCAACTTTCTTTCTACCAGAGGGGGAAATAATTCACCATAAAAATAAAATAAGTCACTGCAAAATAAGTCTTTGTGGCCTAGCAGAGAGCATACGATTTGGAGTCAGACAAGGGGTAGAATCCCAGCTCAGCCTCTACAGCTGTGCTTCTTTAGGCAAACCCCCAACATCTCTCTTGCTCAGTGTCAGTTTCCTCACCTTTCAAAAAGGGCTAATACACTGCAGGGTTACTGTGAGGATTAGAGATAATGCATGTAAACCATAGTGCATGACATGTAGAAGGCATTGAATAAATATTAGAGAATAAGTCAATGTTCCAGTGAAAACACTGTTACAAGTGTAAGTAATCCGATAAGTAGGGTAGCATTTCATTTAACAACAGACAACTATGAAGAACTTGAGTGATTTTTAATTATATTCATTTAGGAGAGTTGTCTTTTTTTGTTGTTCTTCTCTATTTTTTAAAATAAATTTATTTATTTTATTTATTTATTTTTGGCTGCATTGGGTCTTCATTGCTGCACGCAGGCTTTCTCTAGTTGTGGCAAGCAGGGGCTACTCTCCGTTGCAGTGCTTGGGCTTCTCATTTCGGTAGTTTCTCTTGTTGCAGAGCACGGGCTCTAGGCACACAGGCTCAGTAGTTGCGGCTCTCAGGCTCTAGAGCTCAGGCTCAGTAGTTGTGGTCCACAGGCTTAGTTGCTCCGCGGCATGTGGGATCTTCCCGGACCAGAGCTCAAACCTGTGTCCCCTGCATTGGCAGGCAGATTCTTAACCACTGCTCCTCCAGGGAAGCCCTCTATTTTTTTTTAATTGAAGTGTAGTTGATTTACAAAGTTGTGCTAATTACTGCTGTACAGCAAAGTGACTCAGTTATACAGGAGAGGTGTCTTTTTAAACATAATACTTAGATTATAAGATCATACATTATCCTACCATTTAAAGCCAAATCTACTATGGTGGATAGACCTGGGATTTTTTAAAAATAATGTTTTCAAAAATTGTAAGCATTTTGCAACAGAACGTCTATATTTTTAAACTGTCTCTAAGTAGTATCACAGTAATCTCATTATTAAAAAGTCCAAAACATGCTCAGTTACAGGGGAAAGGTATAAAAACGAAACCAACTTTACCAGCCTATGTTTATTCCTTGTTTACTGATGAGAAAATCCAATTTTAGATTGTGAAACCTAAACAAACCCTCAAGTGAAAGAACAGATTGCTGACTTTATATGTACACAGTTAATTAATTAATTAATTAGATGTTTATTGACAGATACTGCTAGGTGTGAAAAAAATTAATTTAAAAGTGTCTGTATTCATAACCAATATTTTATAATAACTATAAATGGAGCATAATCTTTAAAAATGGTGAATAGCCATGTTGTACACTTGAAACTCATATAATATTGTAAATCAACTATACCTCAGTTAAACAAAAGTGTCTGTATTCAAGATGCTCACAGTCTAATGCGAAAGACTGGTATATAAACAATGACAATACAATGTGCTGAATTCATCTCAATTCACCTAGGGGAACCAGGAAAAGCTTAGTTGAGAAGGAAGGTAATGTTTGAACTAAGAGTTGAAGAGTAGGAACCCTCAGGTGAATGAGGGAGTGGGGTGAGGGAGAAGAAGGGAGATACTCCAGCAAGTATAGATACTTGCAAGAGAGTATAGAAAGATCAAGGCAGGAATTCCCTGGCAGTTCAGTGGTTAGGACTCGGCACTCTCACTGCCGGGGCAAGGGTTCAATCCCTGGTGGGAGAACTAAGATCCCGCAAGCCATGCGGCCAGTAGAGGGCGGAGCTTGAATTGAGATGAGCCTGGAAAAAGCAGACCAGGGACAGACTACAGAAGTCCTTTTATACTTTGCAAAATAGGTTATTTTAACCTTTCGGTTGTCAGTTTTTTACCTTAGCATCTCTGGCAACACTATGAAGGATGAGTTCAAGGATGACCAGTTAGGCAGTTATGGCAAGAGATTTGCAAGAGCGATAAGGGTCTTGAACAGTGGCATGATGGGAAGGGAGTTAGAATCTGATTCCTTAAAAACATTTTTTTATTGAGATAAAATTCAGGTAACATAAAATCCACCGTGTTAACAATTTTAAAGTACATAAAACATTATTAATCATTAGAGAAATACAAATCAAAGCTACAATGAGATATCATCTCACACTGGTCAGAATGGCCATCATCAAAAAATTTACAAACAATAATTGCTAGAGAGGGTGTGGAGAAAAGGGAACCCTCTTGCACTGTTGGTGGGAATGTAAATTGATACAGCCACTATGAAGAACAGTATGGAGGTTCCTTAAAAAACTAAAAATAGAACTACCATATGACCCAGCAATCCCACTACTGGGCATATACCCTGAGAAAACCATAATTCAAAAAGACTCATGTACCACAATGTTCACTGCAGCACTATTTACAATAGCCAGGACATGGAAGCAATCTAAGTGTCCACCAACAGATGAATGGATAAAGAAGATGTGGCACATATATACAATGGAATATTACTCAGCCATAAAAAAGAAACGAAATTGAGTTATTTGTAGTGAGGTGGATGGACCTAGAGTCTGTCATACAGAGTGAAGTAAGTCAGAAAGAGAAAAACAAATACCGTATGCTAACACATATATATGGAATCTAAAAAAACCAAAAAGGTCATGAAGAACCTAGGGGCAAGACGGGAACAAAGACACAGACCTCCTAGAGAATGGACTTGAGGACACGGGGAGGGGGAAGGGTAAGCTGGGACAAAGTGAGAGAGTGGCATGGACATATATACGCTACCAAACGTAAAACAGATAGCTAGTGGGAAACAGCCACATAGCACAGGGAGATCAGCTCGGTGCTTTGTGACCACCTAGAGGGGTGGGATAGGGAGGGTGGGAGGGAGGGAGATGCAAGAGGGAAGAGATATGGGGACATATGTATAACTGATTCACTTTGGTATAAAGCAGAAACTAACACACCATTGTAAAGCAATTATACTCCAATAAAGATGTTTAAAAAATAAAAAATCAAGTACATAATTCATTGCTAATTCCTTTTGAAAGTAATCTATCCCCTGCTAGGCTCTTCTGCTTCTAGTTTAGTGAGAGGTTAAATGAATAAATAATTTAACTGGTAGAAATACTAGTTTTTAACATTTTTCACTGTTTTATTAAAAAATGGTGGTTGTAGAAATTTAGACAATACCAACATATAAGGTAAAAAGTTACAGTGTTCCCCTAATGAACAATCCCAACTACCCAGAGATATCCATTGTTGTATATCCTTACAAAGGTTTCTCTCTCTATATATATACACTTATATATATATATATATATTAACATAAAAGGCCTCTAGAATATAAAACTATGTATTGCTTTACATCTTGTTTTCCATGTAAAAATGGCTTGGAACCCTCCTAAAAAAGCACATAGATTTCTAGTTCCAGTGTATGAGCCTGCTCATTTCACCATTACTTTGAAAATTGTATATTTTTAATTTTACTTTTTGCCAATCTATTAATTAACTCGTTTTAATATGCTAGCTTATTTTTTTCTTATGCAATAGTACACATATTCAAAAACAGAGAAGATAGGTTCTCTTAAATTCAGCTCAAGTTGACAAGCATCGGAGATGTTTAAATGGCATTTTAAAAGTGCCTGTACAGGTATCGTGTACTAGAAGGAGGCACAGAATGTACAGGAAATAGCATAAGACTGACTGACCTAGGATTTCAGTCCTTGTTCTGCAACAGTTAACTGTGCAAGTTTAGGACTTGGGTTTCCTCATTTATAAAATTAGAGAGCTTAAAGAATCGCTAGTAATCTGTAAAGCTCTAAGAGCATACGGCTCTACACATGTTTCAAAACAACAATGTTAAAATTCCTCAGCTTGGATTGCTTAATGGTGAGTAAAGAATACTGTATCTCCTCCACTTGCCAAAGTCAGTAAATTCCACGAGGAGGAATCTTAGTTTTGTTCACTTATATACACTAAGCTTCTCACAACAGCGCCTGGCGCGCTTGATATTTGGTAAAACATTGAAAATGGTTTAAGAGCTTCACTCCGGTAACTTGTTTTGAATCAATTATTTGGACAATGAAATAAATTTGGCATAGCTCCGCTCTTCTGTTTACTCCTCTCATTCCTGAAGTGAAAATGCTACAAAATATATAGTTCTCACACGTCTAAAAGGGAGTTACATCTACTGACAGAAGAAAGACTCAGATATTCTACCCCTTGGACCTAAAGTCGAACTTCCCGCCACCACCTGATGGGGCCCATACTCAAAGAAGTGTCAAAACTCGTAGCTATGTACATCCACAGGCCTATAGAAGCCAGCTTGTCACCTACTCCACCCCACTCTCAGACTCTACAGTCCCAGAAGACAAGGTATTACAGTTTCTTCTCTCGCGAACCCCACAATTCCAAAAACGGCGGAATTGGAGCCGCCAAAGGTACAGAATCGGCGGGGAAAAGGGATCGGGAAGGACAAAACAGACCCTCTCAAGCCCCACTCGTTGGGAGAAGCCCGTGTTGCTGGAAACAGCGTCCTCACCTCCTTCTTTCTCTGGGCAGAGGCTGAGGGAACCCCGTAAACGAGCAGCAGTGCCACCGCTACGGTCGCAGAGACGCACCAAAGCCACCAACGCGCTGCCATGTTCGCTTCTCTCCTTCCTAGAAGGGAAACTTTCCTGGGGCTGGGTCTGAGGGTTGGGCGTGAGAACAGACAAACCAGCCCCCTCGCGCCTCCTCATTGGTCCAGCTCAACCCTACCCGTAGTCCCCTCACATTACGTCAGGGCGCTGTACAGCCAGACGCCCGCTAAAAGACGTTTCACTTCTAATTGGTCTCTGTTAGCCAATAGAAAAATGACAATCTGGAGGTTTTACATTGGTCCGCTAAGGATGAGGGACCGCCCCTTTCATTAAACGTAAAGATGGCGGGCTTAGCGGTTCTTCAAATACGCGTGCGCAGTTATGAAGCCTTGCGGTTTTTCAGCGTCCAAGCTGGCTTAGGGTTGTTAACGACAGAAACTTTTTCCCGGAGACTCTTTAGAACTCTTTGAACACCTCTTTCGTGTAATATTCTAGAAAAATTGGACCTAACCACGTGATTGATAGGAGCTATCCAAGTCCCTTATTTGGCCTCCAAAGTATTTCAAATAAAAAAATAAAAAGAAAGTTGGGGCTTCCCTGGTGGCAGTGGTTAAGAATCCGCCTGCCAGTGAAGAGAACACGGGTTCGAGCCCTGGCCAGGGAAGATCCCACATGCCGTGGAGCAACTAAGCCCGTGTGCCACAACTACTGAGCCTGAGCTCTTGAGCCCGCAAGCCACAAATACTGAAGCCTGCGCACTTAGAGCCCGTGCCCTGCAACAAGAGAAGCCAGGACAATGAGAAGCCCGCGCACCGCAGCGAAGAGTAGCCCAGGCTCACCGCAACTAGCGAAAGCCCGCACACAGCAAGGAAGACCCAACACAGCCAAAAAATAGGTAAAAGCAGGAAAGCAAAAACAGTGTTACTGAGGGATATTTTCAAAAGTGAATGAACAAGAGCTTGTTGAATACCTTGTGTGTCCCAGGAACTGTGCCACATGTGCTGAACACAACAGACATCAAAAGTTATATTCTAAAGTGTTTATTCATGGCAAACCTTTAGGTTTATTAGGTAGGCACCAACAAGTACTTAAATTTCTGTTATAGACAGCAAAAATTTTTTTTTTACTTGCCGTTCTTTTGTTTGAGGGATGGACGCAGCACTAAGGTTGTAAGAAAGCACTTCTGTCTTTTTAAAGTTTTTGTGTCGTAATCGGTTTTCTTAAATATCCAGTTCCCTTATCTAAAAAATAATAAAAATCCTACATAGCAGAACTTTCCACTTTTTTGGCCCAGTTCTGTTTACCATTGTGGGTTGTAAAACTGGGATAATGGAGAAGAATAATATACTCAAGAGGAAAACCACCAACAAAACCAATTGCATGTAATTTGGATTTATTTTGATGCTGTGGAATATCATATGACCATTCTTTTAGGCCCTGCTGAGAAACACACGGAGAGGAAAATAATTTCATTAAGTTGGAGAGACAAGGAGATGGGTATGGAAGGGAAAATAGTTGCTTCTGAAGAGATGTGATCTAGAGATATGTAAAAAATTAAAACGTTTACAGACACTCGTAGTAAGAAAACTTTTTAAAAAGGACACTGAGACATGCCATATGATTCCATTTATATGACATTCTAGAAAGGTAGAGAACAGATCAGTGACTATCAGGGGCTGGAGGTGGGGAGAGGGACTGACTACAAAGGGGCCACACAAGGAGATTTTTTGTGAGGATACAGCCTTTCTCTCCTTAATTATTGGGGTGGTTACACACTGTTTGTATTTGTCAAAACTCAGAAGACTACACTAAAAAAGAGTGAATTTTACTGCATGTAAATTTAACAAATAAAAAATTAAGATAAGTTTTTTAAGTACACAAAAATCTCACCTATCATTTTGGCAAAAATTCAATACGTGATGTCATTGAGTCTGTGGGGAAACAGGCACCCTCATACATTGCTGGTGGGAATGAAAAATGGAGGATAACTTAATATCTAATGCATTTATCCTTTGATTCAGCAATCCCACTTCTAGGAATCTACTCCAACAATAAGAAAATATATGCTCACAAATTTGTTCATTTCAGCACTATTTGTAATTGAAATATTCTCAAAACCACCTAAATGTTCAAATATAGGAGAATGATTGAATATACTATGGTACATAAATACCATGGAGTATTTCACAGCTGTAAAGAAAAGGAATGAGGAAGAACTCTGTAAATGATATGGATTTTCAAGATCTATTTTTAAAGTGAAAAAACCAAGTGCAAAAGTACATACATATTATGCTACATTTGTGTAAAATAGAAGAGGAAATAAGAAAATATATATGTTTGCCCATTTTGCAAAAGGAAACACAAAAAGCTTAAATCAGAAACTAATGAAATTGGTTACCTACAGAAGGTGGAGAAAATGGAGTAGAAAAGTTATGAGAGGGAATGACACTTCTCTAAGTACACCAGTTTTGTATAGTTTTGACTTTTGAAATAATGTTAATATTTTAAAAATAAAATATAAAAGCAAATCATATGGTTTTGCAAGATAAAAAAGTTCTGGAGATGGATGGTGGTGATAGTTGTACAACAATGTGAATGTACTTAATACCACTGAACTATACACTTTAAAATGGTTAAAATAGTAAATTTTATCACAATTTAAAAAATAAGTTAAACATTTAAAAATCACATCAGTAAGAATGGGTTAAAAAACTGAAATTGAATACAAACAGAAAAAAGGGAGCACAACTCTATTTCAAATGAAAAAAAACCACACTAAAAAAAAAAAATCTGAAAAATTTATGAACACAGTACCTTGATTACATACCATTAGTCTAAAGAAAAAAACACAACTACAAGCAAATCTTAAACTCTACTAGGTAGATTTGTTTTTCATAGTGATATGAGCAAAGCAATTCTGAAAATATATTGTGTATAATGTAATATGTAAAAACACTGATGTTGAGAGCCAGGATTCTCACTGTGTAAGAAGGGAGATACAAATATGAAATGAGGGAAAGTAAAAAAGAACTTTTGGGGGTTGGACTGGAATTGGAAGTATTTGTATAAATTTATCATTCATGATATATATCCCTAGCTCTATTCACAGGAAGGACTAGAAGCAATGACACTCCAATATCAATGAGCAAACCTAGTGCCAAATCTAGGTTGCTAAATGCCATCCCTGAAATAAATTGGGGCTCCTTAGGGAAATGGTTGATTCCAGTGCTGGGGCAGGGAAAGTACAAGATGAGCCTTGTGTCAGAAAATAAAGATGTGCTCAAAAAAAATGATGGCGATGTCAAAAAAATACATATAAGCCAGCTTGAAGGGAATCTTACTGACCACATCTGAGACTATTGAGCATTAAAATAAATCATGATAGCAATGGATTATAACCTATGGAATCCATGGATCCACACTGATAGTGAACAAATAAATAGGGGAGAAGATCAAACTCCTCTTTATAGTAGAACACTCAGTATTAAATATGGAAGGAATGATAGAGTTAGAAAATCACCATTTTGCAACTTTCATACTAATAATTCTTTTAGGCAAAAATCATCAATGGATACAAAAACTAGTGGGTGGAAGTTTGATAAAGAACAGGATATATACATAGTCTGAATGTATTCCTCACGTTACTTATTAATGACAAAGGGAAAAACAGTAACTTTATACTATAGGAACTTGGAGGTCACCCTTTTGATCAAATGATTAAAGTTGGCATTATCAATAATGGGACAAGCTAATATTATAGGCTTCCTGATAAGATGCCCTAAGAAGACATATCTGTCATGTAGTATTCCTGTCAGAAGTGCATTAACTGAATCTAATTAGGAGAAAACGTCAAGCACACAAAATTTGACGGAACTTTTACAAAATAACTGGCCTGTACTCTTCAAATATATTACAGAGCACAGACCTGTGGAGTCAGAAGGTCCGTTACCAGTTGTCACTTACAATTGCCTAATCTTGATTCTGCACCTCACTTCCTTCATACGTAAGCTTGAGAGTATAAAGTTTACCTTAGTAAGAAAAAAATTAGTGCCGTGAAAGACAAAGAAAGGCCGAGGAACTGTTTGATTTTCTAGGAGACTAAAGACATAACTTAAATGTAATGAGGTGGCTGGACCTAGAGTCTGTCATACAGAGTGAAGTAAGTCTGAAAGAGAAAAACAAATACCTTATGCTAACACATATATATGGAATCTAAAAAAAACAAAAAGGTTCTGAAGAGCCTAGGGGCAGGACAGGAATAAAGACGCAGACGTAGAGAATGCACTTGAGGACACGGGGAGGAGAAAGGGTAAGCTGGGACGAAGTGAGAGAGTGGCATGGACATATATACACTATCAAATGTAAAACCGATAGCTAGTGGGAAGCAGCCGCATAGCACAGGGAGATCAGCTCGGTGGTTTGTGAGCACCTAGAGGGGTGGGATAGAGAGGGTGGGAGGGAGACGCAAGAGGGAGGAGACATGAGGATGTGTGTATATGTATAGCTGATTCACTTTGTTATAAAGCAGAAGCTAACACACCACTGTGGAGCAATTATACTCCAATAAAGATGTTTTAAAAAAAGACATAATTAAATTCAATACAGGGAACTGGATTGAATTTTGGATGGAGATATTGGGGTAATTGGTGAAATTGGAATATGAGCTGTACTGTCTCAATATTAAAATTTCTGAATTTAATAACTGTACTGTGGTTATGTAAGAGAATAGCTTACTCTTAGGAAATGAACCCTGAAGTATTAACAGGTAAAAACACATGACGTATGCAAGTTATTCTCAAATGGTTCAGAAAAAAAGAGATGCATTTATATATACATCTTTTATGTACATGTATTTAATCACACACACAAAGAAAACATGTGGCAAAATATTACCAAGTGGTGTACCTTGGTAATGGGTGTACAGGAAGTCTCTCTCCCCCAATATTTTATTATGAAAATATCCAAATATACAAAGTGAAAGAATTGTACTCTGAACACACACCGCTAAGATTCTACAATCAACAATTTGTTAAATTTGCTTTATCACATATTTATCTACATACTAATAATTCTTTTTACTGTTCTTGCAAGTTTCCTCATAACTTGAAATCATTTCAAAATTAAAAGTTAAACGAATTAGTAGGTAGTAATAGGAAAAAAAGTAAAGAAATGAAGGAAGTTTGGAGGGAACAGAAAGTACTGCTAGTGTGGAGCGAGATACAAGCTCAGTCTTCTAAAACACTATCTTGAAGCTGGTGCCTTTGATGTCTCAGTCTGAGATCAATGTCTCAGCTCTCCTCTATAGATCCCTAAACCTGGCTTCGAGGCCAGGGATTCTCTCATTGTTACGTAAATATCTTGGTACGTCATTTACAAAGTGTAAAACTTCGTTTCCCACAAGGCGTTTATCCTTCCGTGCTGTAAAGAGGACAAATTCTATAGGTTTTTTACAGGTCTCGCGAGATTCATCAAATCTCTTTAACGAGCTCAGCAGGAAGCCATTTTGTTTCTCAGGGCGCTTTGCAAGGGTGCTAGAGGTGAAATTGCAAGAAGTCGGCAACTGCAGTTGCCGCCGTTCTGTCTTCAGCTTCACGATGTTTCCCTTGGCCAAAAACGCACTAAGTCGTCTCGGAGGTGAGCAAAAATTGTGAGCACATCTTTTCCAACTGCCTTTATCCGTTGTCTTCGTGGTCTTTCGTGCCCCTTCCTTCCATGTGCATCTCGACTTTATTATTCTAAATGCTCTGTCTCCCACCTCACCCCAAGTAATTGGGGAAATGTTCTTAGCATTAGCCTAATCGCTCAGCGTTTCTGTTTGGGTTCCCAGCTTTCTTTTGTTACTGGAGTCATAACCCAGCTCTGCTTTTTTTTTTTTTTTTTTTTCGGTAGCCTACGATTTCAAGGGAGACACTTGGTGAACACTTCTCATTCCTTAAGTAATTCCATAAACTTTAGCTTTGGGGACACGTTTACCCGCAAATGGAAGAGCCTCTTCTCCAATTCTTGGTTTCATTGCAGGGAAACAACCTAAATGGTAGCACTGCAGCTTTTATGTTATTTGTGGATTATTAACTAAATAATTGTGGTCATTTTTTTCTTACCTAAAAGTTAGGCAGGTACAGGGAAATTTTGAGACCAGCATTATGTACTAAGAATGCACTAGATTGGAGAGATAAAAGTCATTTCCATACTTGATTTGCACTGAAGGTGACCTTGAGTAACGTGAGCAGTTTTACAATGAAAGTGACCTTAAACAACTACCGTTTAGCTTCTTTAGCCATCTTTTTATTTTCTGTTTATGGAGTCATTAGAAGTATTACTAGATTGTGTTCTAAATGCTCAAGCACCTTTGACAATAACCAAAAAATAGTTGTCTGACCGGTTTTTCATATTCCAAAAGCCACGTCTATTATCTCTTTCACTTTGGGCAAATGATTTAACCTCTCTCAACTTCATTTTCCTCCTTTGTAAAATAGGGGCTTAGTAAATAATACCTACCTCGTAGAGTTGTTGAGGATTATATGAGATTACCAATAAGTGGTAACTGAACCATTTCTTGTCACAGAGAAGAGGTCCAAAGAAATCCACTTGGGTGACCTGAGTGTTGAGGTCATGAGGTGTTCCAGAATTGCTTGCTTGGTAATCTTATTTTCTTTGCTTTTTGAGCAGGTAGGGCCTTGTACCTCAGGAAAGGGGTTTGGGGGTTGTTATTTTCAATGTGGAATTCACATGCTCACTTTTTAACTGCTCTAGAGCAGATTATATTGGGAAATGTTTGTAAATTTGCTCATCCCAAGTGTGACTAAAGGTGAAAAAAACTAAGGCACTTAAGCAAAGAAACCATTAAATGGTCAAATAACTATCCTGAAATAACCCATTGTATCACATTATATCAAATAACCCATTGTATCACAAAACCCATTATATTCATAAGTGCTAGTGAATGGGCAACATTGCTGTTTCTTTAATACGTTTTTCATTACATACCTTTTGAGGCTCTAAAACAATAAGGACCTGCTACTTAGATTGGAGAGGAAGAAAAAAGCAGCTGGAAATATGCATTTTCCAGTCTTGGCTCTTTCCCAAGCCCCCCAAGTACCTCCAGAGGCAGGTTGAAACTCTTTCTACTAAAATAGCAGTAATAGCACAGCTTTCATGTTGTCATTCTGCTCAACAGCTTTTATCTCTACCAAAAAAGTGGCCCTCCATGAACCTTTCTAGTTTTACCTCCTGTTACTAATTTATTTACCTTGTCCTTCAAACGTAATTTGTTTTCTAGGACACTGGGTTTTCTGTCTCCGCTTTTTTCAGATTCGCCTTTCCCATGCCTATATAACCAAATCCTACCTGCTATTCAAAGTGCTTAGCTAACATTCTGCTTCCTTGTATTATAGTGGTTTGTGTCTTTGTATCTAATAGCCTGGCTACATAACCAAATCCTACCTGCTATTCAAAGTGCTTAGGTAACATTGTACTTCCTTTTATTGTAATGGTTTGTGTCTTTGTATCTAATAGCCTCCCCTAGAGTGGAAGTTACCCAAGAACAGGGTCTGTGTCTTACACATTTCCATATACCCCATTTCTTTTAGCATGGTGCTATAGTCATTAGTAACTTTTTTAAAAAGTCGAGATTACTCTAGTTTTTGGAGGTTTTGGGGTAATTTTAAGGTCATAAACATTTAGCGTGCTTTAATGATTTTGAGTTTATTTACCCCTTTATGTTGTAAGTTGTTGAGCACTGCTGAGTAAACTTTAGTGAAATTCAAAGTAATAAATACTCAAATTAATGAAGTAGGAGCTAAGTTCAGAGGTTATACAAATACCAATTTGTCATGGATGTTACTGACATCACTTTTTCTTGGTTTTTCCCCTCAACATTTTATTGTGGAAAGTTCCAGACATATCGAAAAGTTGGAAGAATTGTATAATAAATACCCACATACCCACCACATAGATTCAACTAACATTTTGCTGTATTTGTTATATCACATATTTGTCCATCTGTCAATCTTATTTGTGAAGCATTTCAAAGTATTCTACTTTGCTTTTAGCTGCAATATGTTTTAACATTTTATTATACTGCATAATACTGTAGAGTTAACGTCCTTGGCTTTTGTGTGTGGCAATATCAATTACACATGTTCTCTTTTCCTGATAATTGATAGATATGCTCCCGTATTCTCTTTTCTTTCCCCCTTTAAGTTCGAAGCATTCCGCAAACAATGGCAAGGCAGAGCCACCAGAAGCGGGCACCTGATTTCCATGACAAATATGGTAATGCTGTATTAGCAAGTGGAGCCACTTTCTGTGTTGCTGTATGGGCATATGTAAGTACTGTTGATTGATAACCTGTTTTAGATGTTTTTTATTCCCATTTATCTCATGTATTCAAAATGTTTTCACACAGTATACATTTCTAGTTAGGAGGGGCTTTAGAGATTTTCTAACGTAATTACCAACCTAGTGCAGGAATTTCTTCCTCAACATTGAGCATTCATCCGTCATCTGTTCTTAACATTTCCGATAACAAGTTGCTTAGTGGATCAAAAGGCAGTCTTTTCCATATTGTGTAGCTGGTTGAAAAGATCTTATGTTGAGTTAAAATCTGCCTCCTTCATATTTTACCCATCATTTCATTGCAATACAGAAATTCTGATCACATTTCCATGTATCAGCTGTTAGATATTAGAAGATTCCTATCATGTCTCCTGGATCTTCTCTTTCATATTAAACATTCTTAGTTCTGTTGATCATTTTTTTGTTATATGATTTCCAGTGTTTTCACCATCTTGGTCACCTTTCTTTGCTTAATCAACCTTTCTTCTATAGAAGAACTGAGTACAGCATTTCTGATGGATGACATATAAAGTGACTTGCTTTTAATATTTTAGTTTTTTACATCTTCATTTACCAATCTACTTACCAGTCACTGTACTTGCTGGTTAAAAATAGGAGTCTTGAAGTTATAATAAATATATAAACTGATTTTAAAAGATATGAAACAACCCTTGCCTTAATAATCAAAGACTTTATTAATAGGCCTTTTTCATTCTTATTTTGATCTTCCTGAAATCAGATATATTATTAAAATAAGTGTGTGTACTTAATTGGAAGAGTAAACAGATGTTGAACAAATGTGTGATCGGGGGCACTTTTGGAAGTGAAGTGCTACTTGAAGAAGGGATATTATAAAAGTCCTCTTTGGCAGTATTTAGGTAGTCGTGGTTGAGTGCAACAATGTTTTTGAGGATGTAGTATAGAAATGTGATATACAAATTTGAATTAATTAAATGAAATTTAAAATGTAGTTGCTGAGTCACACTAGCTACATCTTAGTTGCTCAATAGCTGTATGTACCTAGTGGCTAACTGTATTAGTGCAGATATAGAACATTTCCTTCATCTCTGGAAGTTCTACTGAACAGCACTGCTCTAGAGAATTAGGACAGCAATTAGGTTTGGCCTACCTGGAGGGCACTGTATCCCAGGTGACTTTCTGTGTGTTTTTAACCTACAGTGCAGAATACCTTTGCCACTTTAGGAAGTACTCTCCAAGGGAGAGTGGGCTCTGGTTTAAACATATAACTGACAGCATTTTAATTCTTACAGACAGCAACACAAATTGGAATAGAATGGAACCTGTCCCCTGTTGGCAGAGTCACCCCAAAGGAATGGAGAGAACAGTGATCATCCCAGCTGGTTTAATACTGAATTGTTTCAAAATCAACTCATAATTGATGCCAAGTAAAAGCATTATGTACCCATTAAAATATGGCGTGATTGAAGAAATAAAGTACATTTGAAAACCTCATTGTAGATTTGTTTGTTTCTTTTGTAAATGAAACCAAGCTTGATCATTTTTATTTATTTAACCTTTGTGTTAATATTAAAGTCAAAACACTGTACAACTTCTTGAATAGCTTTTCTCTGTTAGGTAGTGTGAAAGGAAAGTTTGGCTGTCACCTAGGAGTCAACTTTATAATAGGCTGAAATTACAGTTTATGAATAACTGATCACAGTTATTTTAGGGCATCTATGAGTTTAAAATTTGGTGTCCATATCTTGGTTATACCTACTACTTTCAGCCTCTCATATATGTTTGTATTTAGAATTGGCGTTAAGTCCTTTGTACTCCTGCCAAGAGAACTTAGGGTGTCACCAGACCCATAGGAAGAGTGGTCCTATCAAATGAACTCCTAGGATGTCTGAAGACTAGCTAGCTCCTTGGCTCCCTTGGTACATTTATCTTAGAGCTCTATTTTTTTTTTATTTTTATTTTTTGTGGTACGCGGGTCTCTCACTGTTGTGGCCTCTCCCGCTGCGGAGCACAGGCTCTGGACGCGCAGGCTCAGCAGCCATGGCTCACGGGCCTAGCCACTCTGCGGCATGTGGGATCTTCCCGGACCGGGGCACGAACCCGTGTCCCCTGCATCAGCAGGCGGACTCTCAACCACTGCACCACCAGGGAAGTCCGAGCTCTATATTTTTCAGCATATTTATTTGAGATGTTTATGAGGTTATTAAAGAAAGGATCTGTTTTACTTACCTAACTACTAGTGACCTCTGCTGTTGGCTTTCTGTAACGATACCAGTTTTTGGATTAGTGGATTATCCTGAACTCACTATGACATTGGATTTTATGTGTAAGATATTAACTGAAGAAAACATAGTATCTACACCATGTGCTTCTTTATTTCCTCAGCCAAAGGCTCTGAAGTAAGCCTCAAGTAGTGGCTTTTTAATAGTGCTCAAGCAGAAAATTGAAATTTCAGTCGAGTAACCTATCTATATTGGCTAAATTTGAGATTTCTAAAATTCACTTACCTGATACTGTAGGTTATCAGGTAAGTGGCTTTTAGGACTCTCCAAATTTTCCTGATGTAGATAAGGATTTATACTTAACCAAACATTTGAAGAATGTTTACTCAATAGGTGAAATACTAGAATTGCTCTTATGGCAATATGTCCTGTTTTCTCATTAATGTACCAAAGCCAGTAATTTCATGACTTTTTAAAGTAGGAATAAGGATTTGAATGTCATTGCAGCACAGTACATTGCAAGATTAGTAACTACATAGTAGTGGCACCATTTGGTAAAATTTGAACACTTTATATCATATTTAGAATGTTAAAAGAGGGCTAAAGTATTCAAATGCACGTAACCCTCCAACATGATTAAGCAAAATAAACATGTCTTTAAGAAAGTTTCAACCTTCTGTTTTTGTTCCTGAGTTGGCACTGAGAATTTCTAATGACTGGAGGTAATTTTCAGTATGATTTATACCACTTCTGTCAGATAAGTAGTAATTGTCAGCTATTCTGATAGGCAAAAATAAATAGTATGGGGGCTTTCCTGGTGGTGCAGTGGTTGAGAGTCCACCTGCCGATGCAGGGGACACGGGTTCATGCCCCGGTCCGGAAGGATCCCACATGCTGTGGAGCGGCTAGGCCCGTGAGCCATTGCTGCTGAGCCTGCGCGTCCAGAGTTTGTGCTCCGCAGCGGGAGAGGGAGGCCACAACAGTGAGAGGCCCGCGTACCAAAAAAAAAAAATAATAATAATAATAGTATGACTTCTTTTAAAAATAAATTTATTTTTTGGCTGTTTTGGGGTCTTTGTTGCTGCACGTGGGCTTTCTCTTGTTGCGGCGAGCGGGAGCTACTCTCCGTTGCAGTGCTCGTTGCTGCGCGCAGGCTTCTCATTGCGGTCGCTACACTCTTGTTGCGGAGCACGGGCTCTAGGCGTGAGGGCTTCAGTACTTGTGGCACATGGGCTCAATAGTTGTGGCTTGCGGGCTCTAGAGCGCAGGCTCAGTAGCTGTGGCGCACAGGCTTAGTTGCTCCGCGTCATGTGGGATCTTCCCAGACCAGGGCTCAAACCTGTGTCCCCTGCATTGGCAGGCAGATTCGTAACCACTGCTCCACCAGGAAGTCCTAGTATGACATTTTAAAATGTCTATTTGTCAGCATATGTGTTGCCTTCTGTGATAAAATCGTGGTGGTAGTCAGCATCTTTGAAAATACTTACAAAACTTAGTTTTATGATTAATCTTGTCCTGATGAGTAGTTATAAAACTACCACAGCCACTACCAGAAATGAAGCTGTGGTTTAAGTCAAAGTTATTTTGTGTCATCACAATATTCTGACCTTGCAGCTTGCTTAGTGTACTCAAAGTTTTCATCCTGTGTGAAGGTTGTCAAATTAGTCTCCCTGTAAAAATCTGTATGTTTGAAGAATTTAGATAAGTGACTTAATTTAGAAGCATTGCCAATCCTTCAAATGTTATTTATTGGGGGAGTTATGAAGTATTTTTTAAAAAGGGTGAATATTGTAACTGCCATTCTTAATTTGACTCAAGCTATTTTAGCGCATGTGTTCTGTTCTTTTAAATTCATTAAACTTACTTAGAACTAGGTATCATGGTAGTTGTAGAGGCACAGATGTTGTGTTCTCACCCTCATGACTATTAACTTTATTGGTGATATTAATAAGCATTTCATAAGCATTTGGGGGTACCTACTATCTGCTCAATGCCAGGAAACCTGATATACTTCTTGAAGACATTCCCTTCTATTTGAAAGCTCAGTATAATATAGTAGTAATTTAAAAAGTGTTGGTATGCTCATGCATTGATACGGGAGATTAGGGATGCTTCATTTAGAGATACGAAGTGGTTTATTTATTTTTATTTATTTATTTATTTTTTGTGGTAAGCGGGCCTTTCACTGTTGTGGCCTCTCCCGTTGCGGAGCACAGGCTTCGGATGCGCAGGCTCAGTGGCCATGGCTCACGGGCCCAGCCGCTCCGCGGCATGTGGGATCCTTCCGGACCGGGGCACGAACCCGTGTCCCCTGCATCGGCAGGTGGACTCTCAACCACTGTGCCACCGGGGAAGCCCGGTTTATTTTTTTTTAATTATCCAGGTTCTATTTTTTTTCTAAATAAATATTTATTTATTTATTTGGTTGCACCAGGTCTTAGTTGTGGCAGGCGGGCTCCTTAGTTGTGGCTCACAGGCTCCTTAGTTGAGGATCACCAACTCCTTAGTTATGGCTTGCTGGCTTCTTAGTTGTGGCTGGTGGGCTCCTTAGTTGCAGCACACAGGATCCTTAATTGTGGCATGCGAACTCTTAGTTGCAGCATGCATGTGGGATCTAGTTCCCTGACCGGGGATTGAGCCCAGGCCCCCTGCATTGGAAGCTCAGTCTTATCCACTCCACCACCAGGGAGGTCCCTGAAGTGTTTTCTTTTCCTTTTTTTTTTTTTTTTTACATCTTTATTGGAGTATAATTGCTTTACATTGTTGTGTTAGTTTCTGCTGTACAGCAAAGTGAATCAGTTATATGTATACATATATCCCCATATCCCTTGCCTCTTGCATCTCCCTCCCACCCTCCCTATCCCACCGAGCTGATCTGTGTGATGTGGCTGCTCCCCACTAGCTATCTATTTTACATTTGGTAGTGTATATATGTCAATGCCACTGTCTCACCCTGAAGTGTTTTAAAGTCAGGGAAAGGCCCAGTGATAAAGAATGTAGAGGATGTTGCTGCTCATAATGATAAACTTTACCTAAAAACTAGAGAGCCTAGTAGATTTGATATTCTTCTGATAAAGCTTTATTTCTGGTTTCTGCCTTTCGGTGAATTTCTTTGAAAGCTTAACACAGTGTTAATGTTGAAGTTAGAAAACAACTTGCTAATAATTGGAAGCCCACTTAAAACGCATCTTAATTTCATGTGATGTGAGTTAAGATTTTAAATTTGGGGCTGAATTTATATCTTAACAGTTAAGGCTATGCACATTGATTGACAACTACAATTGAATGTCCAGGAAGGCAAGGAGTCCTGAAGTGAATTTTTATGTGGATGGGTGTAAAGCGGCAAAGAATAATTCTTTCTGAAATACTTAATTGTAGGCCTAAAATTTAAATCTATGGGCAGTGTTTCCTGTCAAGGCTTATTAGGGATTTCAAACAGGTAGGATGAAAATTATTAAACATACAAATATGCATACTGTGTGCCACTTTTCCAAGTCTTTTACAGTTTTACAATAATATTTGCACTTTGCTTACTGAGTTCTGCAACGTTATTTGACTTGATACTCTATGGTAACTGGGTTGAAATGGTTCCAGTTGAAAATATAAATAATCCTATGATTATTTTCCTCCTACATCTTACGACAGATATTTAATGAAAGGAAGTATGAAAAGACCACATCTTACTTCAAAATTAGTGAGATGGAGCCCCTCCCTCTTACTGTTAATGTTTACAGTTTTAAAAATTCTAGGATTTTGCTGCTTTTTAAAATGACAAATTGGAACAGGAATAAAAAATACACTTTTTTCTGAAATGCTTTCTGTACTGCTTATTTATTGCATTGTATTACTACATGTTAGGCATCTCAATTCTGTCTAAACTCAGGATGATAGATACTTTAATATTCTTTGCATCCTTGGAATCCTGTAAGTTTTTAAGATCATGGACAAATGAATAAATAAATGGGGAAGTGTTTGAGAGCTTTAAATGGCGATGTGAAGGTAGTGTGAGGTGAGATCCCTGCCCCAACTCAAATACACTCATACATAAAGATTATGAATTTAAAAACATGAATTAAAAAAAATTGAGATCATTATTTTGGGGGGGATAGCTTTCCATTTATTTGTATCTTCAATTTCTTTCATCAATGTCTTGTAGTTTTCAGTGTACAAGGTCTTTCACCTCCTTAGTTAAGTTTATTCCTAAGTGTTTTATTTTTTCATACAGCAGGTTCTTATTAATTATCTATTTTATCCATATTAATGTATATATGTCAATCCCAATCTCCCAATTCATCCCACCGCCGCCCCCCCCACCACTTTCCCCCCTTGGTGTCCATACGTTTGTTCCCTACATCTGTGTCTCTATTTCTGCCCTGCAAACCAGTTCATCTGTACAATTTTTCTAGGTCTAAGTGCTTTATTTTTTTATGCTATTGATTTTGTATCCTGCAACTGTACTGAATTAGGGTGCCAAAAATACACAATGGGGAATGGATAGTCTCTTTAACAAATGATGTTGGAAAACTAGGTAGCCACACACAAAAGAATGAAATTGGGCCTTTATCTTACAGCACAAATGGATTAAAGACTTAAATGTAAGACTTCAAACTATAAAACTCCTAGAAGAAAACATAGGGGAAAAACTTCATGACATTGGTCTTGACATTGATTTCATGGATATGACACCAAAAGCATAGGTAACAAAAGCAAAAATAAACAAGTGGGACTACATCAAACTAAAAGGTTTCTACACACCAAAGGAAACAACAGAGCGAAAAGGCAATCTAAGGAATAGGAGAAAATATTTGCAAACTATATATCTGATAAGGGGTTATGCTCCCAAAAATATAAAGAATTCCCACAACTCCACAGTAAAAGTAATAACTCAATTTAAAAATGGGCTAAGGGGGCTTCCCTAGTGGCACAGTGGTTAGGAATCCTCCTGCCAATGTAGGGGACACGGGTTCGAGCCCTCGTCCGGGGAGATCCCACATGCAGCGGAGCAACTAAGCCCATGTGCCACAACTACTGAGCCCGCGTGCCTAGAGCCTGTGCTCTGCAATAAGAGAAGCCATCGCAATGAGAAGCCTGCGCAGCTCAACAAAGAGTAGCCCCCGCTTGCCACATCTAGGGAAAGCCTGTGCACAGCAGCAAAGACCCAATGCAGCCAAAAATAAATAAATTAAAAAAAAATGGGCTAAGGACTTGATTAGATATTTCTTAAAGATACACAAATGGCAAACATATATATTTATATGGAATTTAAGAAAAAAATGTCATGAAGAACCTAGGGGTAAGACAGGAATAAAGACACAGACCTACTAGAGAATGGACTTGAGGATATGGTGAGGGGGAAGGGTAAGCTGTGACAAAGCGAGAGAGAGGCATGGACATATATACACTACCAAACATAAGGTAGATAGCTAGTGGGAAGCAGCCGCATAGCACAGGGAGATCAGCTTGGTGCTTTGTGACCGCCTGGAGGGGTGGGATAGGGAGGGTGGGAGGGAGGGAGACGCAAGAGGGAAGAGATATGGGAACATATGTATATGTATAACTGATTCACTTTGTTATAAAGCAGAAACTAACACACCATTGTAAAGCAATTATACTCTAATAAAGATGTAAAAAAAAGATAATCAGCCTCACTAATCATCAGGTAAATGCAAATCAAAACCACAAACCTCAAACATGTTAGAATGGTTATGAACAACAACAACAAAAAAGCAAGTGTTGGCAAAGATGTGGAGAAATTGGTACTCTTGTACACTGTTGGTGCAGCTGCTAAGGAAAACAGTATGGAAGTTCTTCAAGAAATTAAAAATAGAACTACCATATGATTCAGCAAACCCACTTCTGGGTACTTATCCAAAAGAACTGAAGAGACATTAGCACTCACATGATCACTGCAGCACTATTCATAACAGCGGGGATGTGGAAAGCACCTAAATGTCCATCAGACAAATGGCTAACGAATACGCATATACATACAGTGCAATGTTATTCAGCCTTAAAAAAGAAGGAAATCCCGCAGTATGTGGCAACATAGATGAACTTTTAGAACATTATGCTAACTGAATAAGCTAGTCATAGAATGACATATACTGCATGGTTCCACTTAGATGAGGTATCTAAAATAGTCAAACTCATAGAAGCAGAAAATAGAATGGTGGTTGCCAGCGGCAGAGGGTAGGGGGAAATGGGGAATTGCTAACCAATGGGTATAAAGTTTCAGTTATGCAAGGCGAATAAGTTCTAGACATCTGCTGTACAATCTGCTAGGAAATAAAGTAGCTTTTCCTTGAATGCTAACCATCATGTAAGTTCACTAGTTTCCTCAAAAGTAAATGGTGTGCTCTGCTTCCGTTTCTGGTTTTGCTCCAGTGTTTGGGTTTTCTCCGTGGCCGCCTAAGACGAACCAATTCTTCGGGAAAGCAAAACCCAAGGCTCCGCCGCCCAGCTTGACTGACTGCACTGGCACCGTGGACAGCAGGGCAGAATCCACTGACAAGATTTGTCGGCTGGATGCTGAGTTGGAACAGACCCCTCAGTGTCCCCCGCATCTGTTTTGCAGAAAAGCTTTAGCCTTCTGGGCCTTCCAAGTTTACCTAAGTGGTATTCTCACTCAGAATCTAATGTCACTCCTCCAAGCCTCAGCCACCGATTTTTTTTTAAACTTTTGATGCACATCTGTTCACCTTTCTGTTGGAGAAACACGGAAGTGAAGCAAAGCGAATTCCATTTTGCGCGAATGAGCGCGGTTTCCCACGACCTCACCGGAGAGCGCGCAGAGATCATTTTTCAATTGAGGGATATGGGTAAATTCATCTGGAGTCAGGCTACGCAGTCTAACAGGAGCACGTTAATGTCATGCTATGAGAGGCTGAACTATCCAGAAGAAGATTATAAGTAGGTCTAAGGTCCTTCTTGGCTTCAGGTTAGGAAACTGCAGTTTTGGTGGTGGTGGTGGGGGGGTTGTTTTGTCTTTGGTGAGCGGGGAAGAGGACTCTCTACAGCGCCAAAAAGGAAGATTTTCGCTGGCGGCTGTGTGTCGGGCCAGGCGCTGCAGGGAGAGGGAGAAGCTTGACTCTAGTCTGGGCGTTTCCCCTTTCACGTGACGCGTCCCCCACCGCCTCTCCGGCTGCTTCCGGCCGGGGCATCACCCGGAAGTGGGGGGGGGAAGGTGGGGTAAAAGCGGCGGCCGGGCGGCTCCGGGAAGAAGCGGAGGGAGGAGTTGGCGACGCCGCGGCTGTCGCGGTTGCCGCCGCCGTCGCCGCCATCGCCGCCGCGGCTACTGTGACTTCTCCTGGTGTGTGAGATCGGAGCCTATGCGCCTGGATTTGTCGCCGCCACCGGCTGCGTAGCTCCGGAGGTTTAACCACAGGACAGAAAAAACAGGTAAGTCCTATGTCGGCTTCCCGTCGTCCCCTTCTACAGAAGGGGTGTTCTGTACTGTCAGTCTGTACTACCGAGTGTGGCGAGAAGGTGATTTTAATCTGGGGGAGTTTCCAAACTCTCACTGCTTCACAACTCAGGTATTCACTACACTCTTGTTTTACCTCTCATAACAGGGAATAGAGGAGGGAAGATTGGGTCCTGACCCCTGTCGCTTTCTTGTCCCCTCCTGAGGAAGTGTCCTGATCATCCATAGCCCATGTTACCTAATTAATTGAAGGTACAAGAAGGTCTGTGCCCGATTTTGGAGGTCACATGGACTGATCACCATTATTAATGAAATAATGTAAAGAAATTAGATATTTTGCTTCTTGTCTCGCTCTGGGAGCATGAAGTAAACTGAGAGAGCACTCTTGTTTCCATTTCATTTTGTTTATTCTGACCCCTTCCCAGTAAAGTTACTCTCCATCCTTGTTGCACCCTGTGGCATCTTTTTCTTTGACACTTTTTCTTGTAGACGTTGAAGTTATTTATCCTAAGCACCGGCAACTCTTTCATCGTTTCGCAGGTTAATATTATTCAGCATCTGGTTTTTGTTTTAATTACACCCTCTTCATCTACAGTGGTATGACTTTGTATTGAGACTTAAGATGTGCAGAACAATGAATTAGGTGATATTGAGGTGTGGGGGGTGGTAGGGGGGTATACACAAAAAATAAGATGAAGTCCCTAGCCTCAAGAGAGTTTGCATTCAAGTTGAGTTCAGTTATGAAGACAATGGATTCTAGCAGCCCCACTTACTGAATAACTACATTGCTTATCTCATCCTTTTTAAAGGATATTTTGAACTGAGATTTTATTTTTTAATCTTTCAAACTTTCTTGTTTCTACAGTCATGACATGAGAGGGTTTTTTTCCTTTTTGTACTGAAGGGTCTCACAATGTAGTAGGAAAGATAGATACACCCTTTTAATCTCAGTAATGTATATTAGAAACAGAAAGTGTTATGAGAGTGTAGGGAAGGGAGCTTTTGAGCTGGGCCTTGAAAAATGGATAGGATTTAGCTTTGCAGGAATGGAGGTAGGGGGCGACAGCCCAGGTACATGAAATAATGTGAGCAAAGGCTTGGGGGGCTGGAAAGATGCCTCCAGCAATACATTGTACATCAACATCTTTAACACAGCCACATCTTCCAAAATGTCACTGTTTAAAAGAAAAAAATATAGAATTCAAAACTGGTAAGCTTACAACCATATCCGACTACCCTCCAGCCAATAAAAAAGCTTATATATAGGAAGAAAACCCATGAAGTGACAAAAGCAGTGTTAATGTGTGAGATTTAATTCCGATGTAAACTCAAATGTAAAAGAGAAAAAGTAAAGCTTGCTATATTTTAATTCTGACTGAGTGTCGTGTCTTAAATATAATTTGGAATCTTTTTTAAAAAATTGCTGAGAATGAATAACAACACTGTGTGAAGTCAGAAGGCGTTCCAGTTTTTCCCCAAGGAATTTCTGTATTTCCTTGTCTCCTACAAAATGATTTCTCTACTGGCCTTCTTAACCTGATAGAAACTATTTTTTTACAATCATAGTCTTAGATCTTGATTCTTGACCTTTAGGTAGCGTTAGATTAAACACTAATTCCTCCAAAGGATAGGTTAACACCCCTGATCTCTAATGCAGAAGGTTGTTTTTCTTTGAAAAATGCATGCAGAAGTGGTAAAATTTGTTTGAAAGTGAGAGTGAGAGAGCAAGCAAAAATAACCCTAACTAACATACCACAACCTTTACTTCTGGGAGGGATCTAAGGCAACACATTCCTTTTTATAAATTCCTCATTATAACTGCTTTTATCTACATGTTTAAAAATGCTTGGCAAACTTTAATCAAGACTTCTGACATCCCAATGAGTGAAAATAATTTTCTTTGGCCAGTTGGGAAAGTAAATTGTGAGGAGAGGTTTGTCTGACATGATACAGGCACTGGCATAAATGAGAATAATATTTGGGAGTTTTGTCTCAAAATTCCTTCTACTTATCTTTGTTAAAGGGAAGTTCAGCTTTTAAAGGTTTTACAGTTTTGTTTTTAAACAGAAGTCTTTCTTAGGACATAAATCACAGTGAGAGTGGGGGGTGGGAGAGGCAGGCAACAGTTGGCCTATTTCAGTTCAGTCTATTGTCCCAGCAACCATGTGTTTCATTTATAAATCACAGTGTTCAGGTTGATTTCACATGATATAACTTGCTTACTTACTTGCTGAGATAGTATGGCAGAAATAGTGTCACAATACTTTTAGAATGTGTTCCATTAAAGTGAAAGGGTAGGATGTTTCTGGTTTCATAAATATGTTTCTAGTTTCTCCAGCACTATTAGAAAATGGATTTCCTAGGACTTGCCTGATGGTGCAGTGGTTAAGAATCTGCCTGCCAATGCAGGAGACACAGGTTCGAGCCCTGGTCCAGGAAGATCCCACATGCCAAGGAGCAACTAAGCCTGTGAGCCACAACTATGGAGCCTGTGCTCTACAGCCCGTGAGCCACAACTACTGAGCCTGCGTGCCACAACTACTGAAGCCCGTGCACCTAAAGCCTGTGTTCTGCAACAAGAGAAGCCACCTCAATGAGAAGCCGGTGCACCACAATGAAGAGTAGCCCCTGCTCGCTGCAACTAGAGAAAGCAGGCGTGCAGCAATGAAGACCGAACGCAGCCAAAAATAAATTAAAAAAGAAAAAAGAAAATTGATTTCCTCATCTTTGTGGGCTCATATTTGTGTGGGATATTGGTAGATTGCATCAGTTTTCACAGATATTTCTATCCTTGAAGGAAATGAGGATAAAATGAGCCAATTAACTGTGCTTTGGCCTGTGTTTTCCATTTATATTTATAATTATACAGGTATGGCTGAAGGATTAAATTTTTTTTACCTGTTTTTACTTTATAATTCTCTAGTGTAGAAGTCCACTTTTCCAGACCTATAATCAGGAGAACGTTTAACAATTTACTAATTAGAATAAATGGGTTATTCCACATCTTAGGGAAATTGTTTTAGGCTGACCATTTACCTTAGTTGATTTTGTTTGTAAAAAAGTTCAAGTGTTTTGTTTTATGCTCTAGTAATTGCTCCTGATCTGCTTGTGCATTTGATGTCACAACCAAAGCAGATAGGGAGCAAATAATACTGGAATTACTTCCTTCCCCTACTCCCACCTGAGTTTGCAGAACACTGTATATTTCTTATAATTTTGGAGAAATGGTTTCTGATCTCTTGAACGTTCACCTGAAGCGTGCTGCCCACCACTCAGGAGAGGAGGGCATTAAAAGGGCTTCTGTTAAGACCTGAAACAGTGTCAACAGAGGTTGAAGAACAGAGAGGAAGAATTCCACAGCAGAGAGCCTGCTAAACAAAATTCTCAGGACTACTTAGGATAAATTTGTAGCTGATCTCTGGGGTCATGAGGATACTTAAGAGTTGATCCTTGGACTTCCCTGGTGGCACAGTGGTTAAGAATCCGCCTGCCAATGCAGGGGACATGGGTTCGATCCCTGGTCGGGGAATATCCCACATGCCGCAGAGCAACTGAGCTAGTGTGCCACAACTACTGAGCCTGTGCTCTAGAGCCCGTGAACCACAACTACTGAGCCCTCACGCCACAACTACTGAAGCCCGTGTGCCCTAGAGCCCGTGTGCCCTAGAGCCCACGTGCCGCAACTACTGAGCCCACGGGCTGCAACTACTGAAGTGTGCGCACTTAGAGCCCGTGTTCCACAACAAGAGAATCCACCGCAGTGAGAAGCCCCTGCACTGCAACGAAGAGTAGACCCCGCTTGCCACAACTAGAGAAAGCCTGCACGCAGCAACGAAGACCCAGCACAACCAAAAAATAAATTAAAAAAAAAAAAGAGTTGATCCTTGAGCTAACAAAAGCTTAGAGAGCTTAGTTGTTACAGAGTTCCACGCGTAATTTCTTTTTTTTTGTTTCCATGTGTAGTTTCCTTTGTTGTTGATTCTTGCACTGAAAATGGTAGTGGAAAAAGGTGTCTAATTTTTTCGCGATGATAAAGTTATTTGTGCTAAGAATTCTAATTGAATTATTAAATTAATCATTAATCTAATAGTATTAAATTAAAATAGAAAGTATATTGTATTGATTATTGGTAAATATATTAATAATATCAAAGCACTAATATTAATATTAAATTATTATTAATTTCAATTAATTGAATTTTATATTAATTATAATTATGCTTAATATAATTATAACTATATATAAATATAATATATATAATATATAAAATATGTTTAATATATAGTTATAATTTTAATTTTATTATAATTAATAAAATTAGCTAATTTCATTTTGGCCAATAAATGCTTTCTCTTATTTTACTATACCATTTCACTGTTAGTTCTAAATATCACTTTTTAGTTCAAATTTATAGCCACAGTATCTTGGTATTAAGTACTAATCACAAATGTAAGTACTTTTTTATGTATTAACAATCAGATTGGTGTCATATGTCATTAAGTATTGTGCATCAAAAGCGAAGTATTTTGTCTTACTTCTCTGTTTCTAGCTAGGTGATAACAGGATTAATTTTAGTCATAAAAACCTTCCTAGCCTTCAGAGAGTTTTAAAGCCTTAAATTCATCATATAATGATGGATAAAGGAATAAATTAATATTTGACCTTGAGTGTCAGGGTATGATTCATATGATCATATGATTCATATGATTCATATGTCAGGGTATGAGGATGTGGAGAAAAGGGAACCCTCATACACTGTTGGTGGGAATGTAAATTTGTGCAGCCACTGTGAAGAGCAGTATGGAGGTTTCTCAAAAATCTAAAAATAGAACTACCATATGACCCAGCAGTTCTACTCCTGGGTATATACCTGAAAAAAACCAAAAGATACATGTACTGCAATGTTCATAACAGTGTTATTTACAATTGCTGAGATATTGAAGCAACCTAAGTGTCCATCAACAGATGACTGTTTAAAGCAGCTGTCTGTATGTATCTATATTTCTATAGATACATACAGACAGCTGCTTTATCTAGATATAGATATATATACACACACTCATACACACACACACACACACACACACACGTACAATGGAATATTACTCAGCCATAAAAAGGAATGAAAATTTTACCATTCACAACAACATGGATGGACTTGGAGGGTATTACGCTAAGTGAAATAAGTCAGACAGAGAAAGACAAATACTGTATGATATCACTTATATGTGGAATCTAAAAAATTCAACAAACTAATGAATATAACAAAACAGAAAAAGACTCACAGACATAGAGAACAAACTAGTGGTTACCAGTGAGAAGAGGGAAGAGGGGAGGGGCAAGATAGGGGTATGAGATTAAGAGCTACAAACTACTATGTATGAAATAAATAAGCTACAAGGATATTTTGTACAACTCAAGGAATATAGCCACTATTTCATAATAACTATAAGGGAATATGACCTTTAAAAATTGTAACACCTGAAACCTATATAATATTGTAAATCAACTATACCTCAATAAAAAAAAAAAGATTGCTTAAGAGTTTGTCCGCTGTGTTTATTATAAAACTAACCCGTTAATTCCTGTTTCTTAACTTTAGGGCAAATGGTAAGTCATGGGATTTTGAATCTTACATTTTTTGGAGGGGGGTGCACATAAGTAAAGGAGACCGGAACTGTTGCTTTGTCTGGTATGAAAAAAAATAAATCTGGTACTTTGTCTATTGTTTGCAGTTTGGTAAGTGTTGACATATTCTTTCATAGGGCCAAATTTTATTCCTAGACCTAGCAAGTGGCTAAACTGAGATTTAAAGGCAGTCAGTCTGGCTTTAGAACCTATGCTCTTATCTAACATAAAGGAACTGTATTTTTAAAAAAAATACATAGGGCTTCCCTGGTGGCACAGTGGTTGAGAGTCTGCCTGCCGATGCAGGGGACACAGATTCGTGCCCTGGTACGGAAAGATCCCACATGCCGCAGAGTGGCTGGGCCCGTGAACCATGGCCGCTGAGGCTGCGCGTCTGGAGCCTGTGCTCCGCAATGGGAGAGGCCACAACAGTGAGAGGCCCGCATACCGCAAAAAAACAAAACAAACAAACAAAAAAAACATAGACATTTGAGCAAAATTAGGTCTATTGGAATTAAGTTCCTTGTTTGTCCTAAAGAGGGAAACACTCATTTATCTTATTTGAAAGTATGAATGAGCAAATTGATTTGATGATTAAAAATTAAAGTATCATTACCTCAAAATTTCCTTGGTACTTACAAACGAAGTTCAAAAGTAAAGACCATAGTTTTGTTTTTAGCTAATTACATTTTTTAAGGATAAGCTAAATGACCTAATACTTAAAATGGTGTTAGTCTTATTTGTATTCTCAGAGTCCCAGGAAAAGAAATGGACTATGCGTTTTTTTCATCTTTACAATAAACACATCTTTGCACTTGGCCAGACTTTGATATTTACAACATGCTTAGAACTTAAACTGTACTAAGAGAACATATAATAAAAGTTAATAAGTAAGCATAAATTGGGACATTGCTGGTTACATTTTCTGGATTATTGGATATTATTCTCTTGATATTTTCAAGGCATAACGTCACCATTTTATTGTGATCTACTGTTTTGGGGAGGCAGTATAATATAGGGTTAAGAGTGGGGCCTCAGGCCCACACTGCCAGGGTTAGAACCCCAGCTCCTCTGTTTACTGCTTATATGACCCTGAGCTGGTCTCTTTCCTTTTGTGCCTCAGTTCCTTCAGATTTCCAAAATGGCAGCAATAACGGTGGGATTTCAATGAATTAATACATATAGAGCCCTAAGAGCAGTGTGTACTATATAGTGATTCACAATTTTTAAAGGTTATACTCCATTTATGGTTATTATAAAGTATTGGCTATATTCCTTGAGTTGTACAATGTATCCTTGTAGCTTATTTATTTCATACATAGTAGTTTGTAGCTCTTAATCTCCTACCTCTGTGTTGTCCCTCCCCCCTTCCCTCTCCCCACTGGTAACCACTAGTTTGTTCTCTATATCTGTGAGTCTCCTTCTGTTTTGTTATATTCACTAGTTTGTTGTATTTTTTAGATTCCACATATAAGTGATATAATACAGTATTTGTCTTTCTCTGTCTGACTATGTCACCAAGCATAATACCCTCCAAGTCCATCCATGTTGTTGCAAATGACAAAATTTCATTCTTTTGTACGGCTGAGTAATGTTCCGTTTTGTGTGTGTGTGTGTGTGTGTGTATGTGTGTACACCACATCTTTATCCATTCCTCTGTTTATGGACACTTAGGTTGCTTTCATATCTTGGCAATTGTAAAATAATGGTGCTGTGAACTTTGGGGTGCATATAACTTTTCGAATGTGTTTTTGTTCTTAGTAGATATATACCCAGTAATGGAAGTGCTGGGTCATATGGTAGTTCTATTTTTAGTTTTTTGAGCCACCTCGATAATGTTTTCCACAGTGTATTCAGCTTTTTAAAATTGCGGCATATATATTGGTGATTAAAAGCACAGACTCTAGACTATGCTTGGCTTCGAATTTTGATTGTGTCCCTTAATAACTGTGTGACCCTGGGAACGTTTCTTTCCCTCTCTGTGTCTCAATTTCATTATCTGTAAAATGGAGGTAATAATAGTACATATCCCGTTGGGTTGTGAAGATTAAAATAGTAAAAAGTATTAGGTATTATTATATATTAATATTTACTGACATAGAAAAATGTTCATTATAGTGTTGTTGATCAATAATCAATAAACATTCTATAATAGTAATAGAGTTTTATTTGATCCAAACTGAGGGCTATAGCCCAGAGACAGCCTCTCAGATAACTCTGAGGAACTGCTCCAGAGAAGCATCATTTTCAGCATGGTTTTATATCTTGTCAGAATAAAGAACATCAAACAAATCAGGGATACATTCCTTCAAGGTTTCAAAAAAAAACCAAAAAACCAAAACACCAGAACAGATCAGCATGTACACAACTAGTCAGTATGGCATTGGCACCTGAAAAGGAGGCTTATCATTGAATGAGTACCAGCATTGCTGTCCAGGAAGGGAGGCATTTAATCTTTATTTTTAATATAGACATTCTTTACTTCCGGTCAGTGTGCTCTTTTCTTTAATAATCAAAGCAGATGTACAATGTATGTTTGATAGGCCACAAACAGGCTGTTTTAGTTAGCATAAGATTCGAGTTAAATCATATATAAGTCAGAATGACTTCCCCATACCTCGGTATGTGGACATTTCTTTCATCAGTGTTGAATGAAAAGGAGCATGTTATAAAATAGAATAGCATATCATTTTTATTTAAAATGTGTGCTTATACATACATACACATAACCTCATAAACTTACACGTACACACATGTATACATCCCTACCTCAGAATTTTAACATTTGTTGTTTCTTGTTGGTGGACTAATTTATTGTTTATTTTTATATTTGCTTGTCTATATTTTCTCTTTTTATCCAGTTGATATTTATTTCTTATTTTTTAAAAAAATATTTATTTATTTTGGCTGCGCCTGGTCTTAGTTGTGACACATGGACTCTTAGTTGTGGCATGCATACTTCTTAGTTGAGGCATGCGGACTCTTAGTTGTGGCATGCGAACTCTTAGTTGTGGCATGCATGCGGGATCTAGTTCCCTGACCAGGGATTGAACCGAGGCTCCCTGCATTGTGAATGCGGAGTCTTACCCACTAGACCACCAGGGAAGTCCCTTCCTTTTATTTTAAAGGAAGGAAAAAGGCACAATTAAAGCATCTCTTCTGTGAAGTCTTCACTGAACTCCCTTCCTTCATCTCTGAGCCCCTTGAAAGCAGAGCCCATGTCATATTCATTCATCTTTGTATCCCCAGCTGGGCCTAGCGCAGAATCTAAAAAGATACTGGGCACTTAGCAATGTTTGTAAGGTTAAGAGGAGATGGAATTATGTGACAAGAACTTTACATATGTTATCTGATATACTCCTTTCAACAGTCCCATGAGTAAGAGTTATCTGTATTGTTCTGATGAGGAAACTGAGCATCAGAGAGATCAAACAATTTGCTGGAGGTCACAGAGCTAATAAATAACAGAATTTGGATTCAAGTCCAAGTCTGTCTGAAGCCAAAGATGTATGTCCAGTTAAAGAATTGCCTAATGAATATACCTGTTGTCTTCAAAAAATCTATTCATATATATATATATATATATATAAATTTTTTTGGCTGCATCAGGTCTTAGTTGCAGCATGCGGGCTCTTTGTTGTGGTGCACAGGCTTCTCTCTAGTTGTGGTGCATGGGTTCCAGAACACGTGGGTTCTGTTGTTGTGGCGCATGGGCTCTCTAGTTGTGGCACGCAGGCTCAGTAGTTGCGATACGTGGGCTTAGCTGCCCCGCGGCATGTGGCATCTTAGTTCCCTGACCAGGGATTGAACCTGCATCCCCTGCATTGGAAGGCTGATTCTTAACCACTGGACCACCAGGGAAGTCCCTCCAATAAAATAATTTTTGAAAGATTTCTTTGTAAACAGAAATGAGCTATATGAATGTAAAGTTATATTATTCTTATTTCCTGCTATAATCCTACCTGTACCCTCGATTCTGACTTGGCAAACCTGCTTTCCTGCTCCCATGTAAGACTTTTTCCTCTCTATTCAACTGGTGCTTTAGTTCTCCATATATGTCTTTTTATATTGCCCAAGTTCTACCCACTTTTTAGGAACTTGGCTTATAATTATGATATGAAGCTTTTCAGATTAATCCAGCCGTTTCCATCAAACTCAGTATTGGATTTGCATGTTGAAGAGATTGATTTGCGAGTATCTAGCCAGGTATTTGTTTCGCACCAAAGTATGGCAGTATCATCTTTGAACATAGATACTTATACTTTTCCTAATTTGATCTGTTCACTTTTCTCTGTGCTGTGTTCAACTTTAATGTCCCACATTCATAGCCATACCTTTTTCAAAAGGAGGTGTTGTCAGAATTAGTTTTTAGCTGAAAGATGTTAGTAAGTTCAGTCTGTGTCTTATGTATATGCATGTGTGTGTTTGTGCACATGAACCCTTGATCAGAAGTAGAAAAAAAGGGCAGGTAAGGCAAGAGAAGGAGTGCTTTAATAATTTATTTCAAAGACCCAACAGCATACACTAAACCAAAATTTAGGATTTAGTTATAGCTTGACTCCCTATGGCTTTTTAAGAATTAAGAAGGTGAACCCCCTTTAAATTATTAACTAACTAAAGGGAAGCATCCACTTTGTGAAAACTGCATGTTTTAAATGGGGAAAAAATAGCTCTTTGTAGTAAAGAATATTTTTTTAGTCTACCAGAACCAACTTTCTAAAGATTTCAGCCTATTTTATTTTATTTTTTGAACATAAATCGCTCAATTAATTATTATTATTTATATTTTATATTGGAGTAGAGTTGATTAAAAATGTTGTGTTAGGGCTTCCCTGGTGGCGCAGTGGTTGAGAGTCCGCCTGCCGATGCAGGCCACGCGGGTTTGTGCCCGGGTCCGGGAAGATCCCACATGCTGTGGAGCAGCTGGGCCCGTGAGCCATGGCCGCTGAGCCTGTGCGTCTGGAGCCTTGCTCCGCAACAGGAGAGGCCACAACAGTGAGAGGCCCGCGTACCGCAAAAAAAAAAAAAATGTTGTGTTAGTTTCAGGTGTACAACAAAGTGATTCAGTTATATATATACATGTATCTATTCTTTTTCAAATTCTTTTCCTATTTAGGTTATTATATAGTATTAAGTAGAGTTCCCTGTGCTGTACAGTAGGTCCTTGTTGGTTATCTATTTTTAATATAGCAGTGTGTACATGTCAGTCTCAAACTCCCAATCTATCCCATCCTTCAACCCTTCCCTCCTGGTAGCCATAAGTTCATTCTCTAAGTCTGTTTCTGTTTTGTAAATAAGTTCATTTGTATCATTTCTTTTTAGATTCTGCATATAAGCGATATCATACAATATTTCTCTTTCTCTGTCTGACTTCACTCAGTATGACAATCTCTAGGTCCATCCATGTTGCTGCAAATGGCATTATTTCATTTTTATTATGTGTACCACATCTTCTTTATCCATTGCTCTGTCGATGGACATTTAGGTTGTTTCCATGTCTAGGCTATTGTAAACAGCACTGCAAAGAACATTGGCGTGCATGTATCCTTTTGAACCATGTTTTTCTTCAGATATATGCCCAGGAGTGGGATTGCAGGATCATATGGTAGCTCTATTTTTAGTTTTTTAAGGAACCTCCATACTGTTCTCCATAGTGGCTGTACCAATTTACATTCCCACCAACAGTTCAGGAGGGTTCCCTTTTCTCCACACCCTCTCCAGCATTTATTGTTTGTAGACTTTTTGATGATGGCCATTTTGACTGGTGTGAAGTGATACCTCATTTTAGTTTTGATTTGCATTTCTCTAATAATAATTAGCGATGTTGAACATCTTTTCATGTGCCTCTTAGCCATCCATATGTCTTTTTTGGAGAAAAGTCTATTTAGGTCTTCTGCTCAGTTTTTGATTGGCTTGTTTGTTTTTTTGATATTGAGCTTCCTGAGCTGTTTGTAAGTTTTGGAGATTAATCCCTTTTCTGCAGCATCATTTGCAAATATTTTGGCCCTTTCTGTGGATTGTCTTTTTTAAAATATTTATTTATTTATTTGGTTGCGTCGGGTCTTAGTTGTGGCATACGAGATCTTCATTTCGGCATGCAGGATCTTTCATTATGGCGTGTGGGCTCTTAATTAGGTGCACAGGCTTCTCCCTAGTTGTGGCGTGCAGGCTCCAGAGCACACGGGCTCAGTAGTTGTGGCACGTGGGCTCTCTAGTTGTTGTGTGTGGGCTCTGTAGTTGTGGTGCACGGGCTCTAGAGCATGCGGGCTCAGTACTTGTGGCATGTGGTCTTAGTTGCCCCGCAGCATGTGGGATCTTAGTTCCCCGACCAAGGATCAAACCCACATCCCCTGCATTGGAAGGCGGATTCTTAACCACTGGACCACCAGGGAAGTCCCTGTGGGTTGTCTTTTCATTTTGTTTATGGTTTCCTTTGCTGTGCAAAAGCTTTTGAGTTTGATTAAGTCCCATTTGTTTACTTTTGTTTTTATTTCACTTACTCTAGGAGATGGATCGAAAAAGATATTGCTGTGATATATGTCAAAGAGTATTCTGCCTATGTTTTCCTCTAAGAGCTTTATGGTATCTGGTCTTAATATTTAGGTCTTTAATCCATTTTGAGTTTATTTTTGTGTATGGTGTTAAAGAATGTTCTAATTTCATGTTTTTTACATGTAGCTGTCCAGTTTTCCCAGCACCATTTATTGAAGAGACTGTTTTTTCTCCATTGTATAGTCATTGCCTCCTTTGTCATAGATTAGGTGACCATAGGTGAGTGGGTTTACATCTGGGCTTTCTATCCTGTTCCATTGACCTATATTTCTGTTTTTGTGCCAGTACCATACTGTTTTGATGACTGAAGATTTGTAGTGTAGTCTGAAATCAAGGAGCCTTATTCCTCCAGCTCTGTTTTTCTTTCTCACGATTGCTTTGGCTATTCGGGGTTTTTGTGTCTCCATTATAAATTTAAGATTTTTTTGTTCTATTTCTGTGAAAAATGCCATTGGTAATTTGATAGAGATTGCATTGAATCTGTAGATTGCCTTGGGTAGTATAGTCATTTTGATAATATTGATTCTTCCTATCCAAGAACATGGTATACCTTTTCATCTCTTTGTGTCATCTTCGACTTCTTTCATCAGCATTTTATAGTTTTGGGGTTATAGGTCTTTTGTCTCCTTAGGTAGGTTTATTCCTAGGTATTTTATTCTTTTTGATGCAGTGGTAAATGGGATTATTTCTTGAATTTCTCAGCCTATTTTAGAATCTTTGTTTTGTGAGATGACAAAGTTCATCCTAGTGCTTCCTAACAAAGCACAGAATCACAGAACTAAGGAATGAATTCTGAAAAAAACATCTTCTTGACAATCGTAATGAATTTGCGCTTCAATTTCTAAAAATAGTAACTATTGTTGATGGCTATTTGTCTTGATTTCTGTTCAACAACTGTACATTGAGTTTAAAATAACATTTTTTCTCAGCAATTCAGTGGATTTGATATAGCCATCAGTATTAGGGCTTCTGCTTGTGATAACAAAGCACTTGAAAATTGCCAGTTAAAAACTCTTAAGGATGTGAAGTGATGTAGGCCTTCTCTGAATTTGTTCTCATTCATCTATATAAAAATACCTGGCTAGGGCTTCCCTGGTGGCACAGTGGTTGGAGGTCCGCCTGCTGATGCGGGGGACGCGGGTTCGTGCCCCGGTCCAGGAGGATCCCACATGCCGCGGAGAGACTGGGCCTGTGGGCCATGGCCGCTGGGCCTGCGCGTCCGGACCCTGTGCTCGGCAGCGGGAGAGGCCACAACAGTGAGAGGCCCACGTACCGCACAAAAAACAAAACAAAACAAAACAAAAAAACCTGGCTAAACAGTTGTCCTTGACAATTTTGAATTGCTAGTTCCTTTTTATAAACTGAACTCCCATATATTTCCAGTACATAATTTTTCATCCTTATCTATTCTGATAGTGATTCAACTTGGAACAAGAGGCGTGTTATCATATTTTCACCTTTGTTAACCAGAGTCTGTAAAGCAGGACATTAAAGGAATTGAGAAGTTGGGTGTGGATGGGGATATAGATCTGGGCTATCTTTATGGAGTATTTAATTACTTCATGATGAAAATTGTTCTTTGGACCTTGATCTGATAAAAACAAAATTTATGAGAAATATGGATGTTAGGAAAAGTCAGAATATTCTGAAAAATAGATATGTATTTTTTTTAGGTTTTAGTTATACCACATGAATGTTTCAACTATAAAAATTAAGACAAAATACTTTTTCTATCAACATATTAGCTGCTTTAAAAAAAAAAGTACTGGCACAATTGATTATATTCTTACCTGATAGGGGAGATATCTTTGCTTAATCAGCAAAGTGGGTCACCGAGTTATACCACATATGCTGAGTATTACAGTATTCTCCAACATGAGTTGAATGCTGGCGTGTATGGGGTTGGTGGTATAAATCTACTCGGTACTTTTTTGGTTTGGCTGATTAAATAGTGTTAATGAAGACAGAGTTATAGTCTTCATCTCTGTGGGAGGCATTTGTCCTTTGGAGTCATTAGCTATACCTCTAACTCTGCTGCACAGTTATCTGAATGCAGTCTGTTAGTTAAGAGGGAGGGTAGTCCAGAGAAAAAATATCTCAGTAAAAAACCATCATCAATGGATAAAGCAGCTGTGGTATATATATACAATGGAACATTACTCAGCCATAAAAAAGAATGAAATTTTGCCATTTTCAACAACATGGATGGATTTGGAGGGCATTATACTAAGTGAAATACATCAGAGAAAGACAGTTACTGCATGATATCACTTATATGTGGAATCTAAAAAATACAACAAACTAGTAAATATAGAAAAAACAGAAACAGACTCACAGATATAGAGAACAAACAAGTGGTTACCAGTGAGTGGGAGGGGCAATATAACGGTGGGGGAGTGGGAGGTACAAATTATTGGGTATAAGATCTGCTCAGGGATGTATTGTACAACATGAGGAATATAGCCAATATTTTGTAATAACTGTAATTGGAAAGTAACCTTTAAAATTTGTATAAAAATTAAAAAATATATATTTTGGTTAAAACAAAACAAACAAAAACCCCATTATCAATGTCAAAGCCCTTGTTCTGCTTATAGAAGAGTCTATAATATCCAGGCTTTCAAAGACATCATACATATTTTCATTGTATCACTCAACAGTGGAGGCTGCACTTAGAAACTTATTCCTTCGGATTTCTGGAATATTCTACCCATAATGTCTCTCCGATTTCAACTCTAGATCCCTTTTTGCCTTTATCTCCAGACTCTTTTGTCTCAAAACTTTTCAGTCTCAGAGAACCAAAGGAAAACCTTGGCTCACTATATACATTTGTAGAAAGTAATAGAGCTTTTTTTTTTTCCATCTCTGTAAAGTGATTTTAACAAATGCCTCTAGAGTTATAGATTTTTGGTTTTGGAATTAAAACATAACAACTTTTGAGGGTTTAACAGGATCTTCTATATTGAGTAGAGAAGTTTTAGGTGAGCCTCTGGGAATCCCATGATATTGAGCCTCCAAGTGCAACCCATGGTCTTTTGTGATCTAAAGTACCTTTTATTGATCATCGTTGAGAAATGAGGCATTTTGCAGAAGTTAATTTTCCAGATAGCTGAAGTCTACCCTTTAAATATCATTATAAAAGTAATACATGGGGTTAAACATGGTCAACTGACTACACATGTTTAGCTCTTGTTCTTCTCAAACTCCACTAATATGTCAGTAAACAACTTTTTTTTTTTTTTTTTTTTTTTTTTTTGCGGTACGCGGGCCTCTCACTGTTGTGGCCTCTCCCGTTGTGGAGCACAGGCTCTGGACGCGCAGGTTCAGCGGCCATGGCTCACGGGCCTAGCCGCTCCGCGGCATGTGGAATCTTCCCAGACCGGGGCACGAACCCGTGTCCCCTGCATCGGCAGGCGGACTCTCAACCACTGCGCCACCAGGGAAGCCCAGTAAACAACTTTTAAAAGGCTTAAACCTGCAAGGACAAATAGAACAGGAGAGGGACATCAGCACAGGTGTGGTTTGAACACATCATTGGAAGGTAGGAAGCAGAGGAAGGGGGGGCCCTGCCTGCAGAAGGATATCAATGAGAAGTGAGTTCTTTTATCACACAGTACTCATGAGAGGCTTAGAACTTGAAGGTAGGTGTTTTTTCCTAAAAAGTAAGGAGGTGATCCAGGGCTAAAAATAAGGGAAATGTTTTAAAAACTGACAGAATGGGGTTGGACCCCTCAGGTCTCTTCCATTTTCTGCTGCAGTAAGGTGATCCACCTGCCTGCCCCCCACCTCCACCTGCCCTGGGTGGTAGGAGACCAGGAGGAGAGTCTCTGGCCTAAGTGAACCTGAAAGGCTCTGAGCTCTCAGATGATGGGCAGAGTGGAGGGCACTGAAACACAGGGCTGAGAACAGGGTGATTGAGTGGAAGGCTGCAGACTGAATGGTCAGCCCCTTCCCCTCACCTTGCTCCAAACATAGTGTCCTGGTATATGCTTCCCAGGCAGGAGATTGGAGAATTCTTCTCTTGGAAAACAAATGACCCTGGAGAAAAGAATTCCAGACACTAACATGTCCGTGTTCTAGAGTGAAAAAGACAGCTAGCTGCTAAAAGCATGGGCTCTAGAACTAGACTTCTTGAGTTTGAATTCAGGCTTAGCTACTTAGTAGCTACATGACCTTGCTAAAGTTACTTAACCTATTTGTGCCTCTGTGTTCCCATCTGTAAGATGGGGGTAATTGTAGTGTTTACCTCAAGGTTGTTGTAAGGGTTCAATTAGTTAATACATGCAAAGTACTATTCATAGTAACCACTCAATAAATGTTAGCTGCGGAAAGAGGTGGTACCCAGGGACTTCCCTAGCTGCCAAAGGTAGTTCTAGAATTTAGATGATATCCCATGGTGACCAGCGGCCTTTTTTACTTAGGGTGGAAGATAGGTTCTGAACAGAGGCTTTGACCCCACAGAAGGTACCTTACCCTAGTCTCTCTCCCTCATCCTTAACTCTTTCTTTTAGGAACACTTTTGAGCTATAAGGCTGGCTCAGCATTGAGCTCTTCTAATTCATTTATTCAGTAAATGTTTATTGGGTCCCTGCTCTGTGCCAAGGACTGTTCAAGCTGCTGGAGCGACAGCAGTGAAGTAGGTCGATAATAATAGTAGCATTTACTGAGTGCTTATTGTGTGCTAGGTTTTGCTAAGTTCTTTATATAAAGTCATTTAATTCTCATAATGACCCTATGAAACAAATGCCATTACTATCCCTGTCTTACAGGTAAGGAAACTGAGGCAGAGAGCTTCAGTAATATGCCCGAGGTCACACAGCTAGGAAGGCGCAGAGATTGGAATCATATCCAGTCAGTCTGGCTCTCGAGTCTGTCTTTTTAACCATTATGCCTCCCTACTCTCATGGAGCTTTCATTTTGGAAGGAGAAGACAGTAAATAAGTAAACAGAGAAAATAGATATCAAATAGCAATAAGTGGTATGATGAAATATAAAACAAGAAGATTGTGATCCAGAGGGACTGGCAGAGGGTAGCTTTTGACAAAGTGGTCTATGTTTATGAGCATCAGATGAGATAAGTTACAGTTCTCTAAGAACTGATTACTTAGAGTATTGGCGTCTCTGCAGATTTGCAAAATGCTCTTGCCATGATTTGATTCCTAATGCTACTTACACATTTTAATATTGCTAATAAAAAATAATAGCAGTTCATATGCACTGATGGCTTACTGTGCATGGGACTGTACTAAGCAATTTGCATAGATTGCCTCATTTTAACCTCATAGTGATGTTATAATTATTCATATTTTCAGCCATGGAAAACTGAAGCTTAAAGAGACAAAGTGACAGGCCCAGGGCTTAAAATGTGGCAAGTAGCAGAGCTAGGATTAAAACTAAGGTAGCCTGATTCCAGAGCTCTTGTTCTTAAATACTTACCATTTTATAGAAGAAGTGATATGTCCAAGGTAACTCTTTTTTTTTTTTTTGGTAACTTTTTTTAATAAACAAGAATAGCTAAGTTTTATAGAGATTCAAAATACTATTCTAAGCATTACTGGGTCTTCACAATATCAAAGAGGCTTATGCATATTTTGGAGCTTTGAGATAGGATAAGTAACACATTTTGAGTGAATAAGCTTCTAGTGCTATATGATTTTAGCACCCCAGTTGGAAATTTTATTCACATGAATTAATATGCATAAGTTATTTCAGCACAAAGCCAGAGCCAGGGTTTGACACCAAGCCATTTGACTTGAGGTGTAGAGCTGTTACCCACTCCACTGCAAAGTAAAAGATAGTATATAGCTTATCTTTGTTCAATGTACGTTGAGAAATCAATCTAGTGAAATTACATTTAACAATCCCCAAGGAATGTTTGTTAAATTATTTGTAATTTCCTAAAACTTTTATATATCTCAAAGTAAAAGCTGAATAAAGAGAGTTTGTCTTCATGGATTTGGAAACAGTGTAAGGGAATGGTCTGGAGTGAGAGCTCTCAGGTCAGATTGTCTGGTGGTTTTCTCTCATCTTCACTCCTTGATTTACTGACTCAAACATGAACTTGAACAGGCAACTTTGCCCTCCAAGCCTCAGTTCCCTTAATTGTGAAAGAAGCATAGTATAGTTTCTTCCTTATAAGTATGAAGACTAAATGAGAAAACCTTTCTGTAAAATGCTGGGCAATGTCCCTTTTGGCTGGCTACCTCTCATCTTGGAAATGGACCCTCATTCATCATCCATGGGTCCAAAGTGAAGCTTTGGCTCCATTACCTTGGTTTCACCGCTGCCAAACAGTGTCCGTGAGCTTTAGAACAGAGACTTCCCTGACATTGTTGCTCGATGGCAGTTTTTTCTTTTTATTATGGTAAAATTATATAACAAAACTTACCATTTTTAAGTGTACAGTTTGGTGACATTAAGTACATTCACATTGTTATGCAACCAACCATCACCACCATCCATCTCTGGACCTTTTTTTATCTTCCCAAGCTAAAACTCTGTACAGATTAAACAGAATTGATGGCAGCTTTTATTCGTTCTCAGCTTTATGTCCGAGGCTGCTAGTTAGGAGAAATGTTACTCTATATAAGGAAAGACATAAACAAAGAAATGTGATTAAAAATCTGTATTAGCCCCAAAGTATAATCCATAAATGAAAAAATGGGTACATGGACTTTATTAAAATCAAAAACTTCTGTGAAACAAAATGAAAAGTCAAGTCACAGACTGGCATAAAATATTTGCAAAAAATTATATCCAGAATAAAAATTTAAAACCCTTAAATATCAACAATGAGAAAATAAACAATCCAGTGGGCAAAAGATCTGAATAGACACTTCACCTAGAAGATACGCAAATAGCAAATAAAGGAAATGCAAATTAGTCAGGTGCAAATTAAAACCATTAGAGAAATGCAAATTAAAACCACAGTGGTGATTGTAACCAATGTACCAATCTGATTCAGGATGTTGATAGTTGGGGGAGGTTGTATGTGGGGGCGAAAGGAGTAATTGGGAAATCTCTGTACTTTTCATTCAGTTTTGCTCTGAATCTAAAAATGCTCTGAGAAGTAAAGTAAAAAAGAAAAAAATCACAATGAGATACTCTGATACACCTATTAGAATGTCAAAACAAAAAACTGGCAATACCAAATGTTAGCAAGACAGAGCAATTGGAACTTTCATACATTGCTGGTGAGAATGAAAAATGGTATAGCCACTTTGGAAGACAGTTTGTTAGTTTCCTACAAAATTAAACATATTTTTACCATATTGCTCAGCAATCTTACTTCTAGGTATCTATCCAAGAGAAATAAAACTTATGTTCGTACAAAAACCTGTTACATGAATATTTATAGCAGCATTATTCAGCGTTAATCACTCCAAATTGGAAACAACCCAGTTATTTCAACTGATGGATAAACAGATTGTTGTATATCCACACTGTGGAATATTACTTTATGACCAAAAAAGGAACTACCTGTTGATTCATGCAATAACATAGGTGAATCTTAAAATGCATTTAGCTAAGTGAAAGAAGCCAGACTTAAAAAGGCTACATAATGTATGATTCCATTTATATGACAATCTGAAAAAGCAAAACTATAGGAAGGGACGGAGATCAGTGGGTGCCAGGGTTTGGGCGTGTAGGGAAGCGTTAGTTTATAAAGGAGCAGCACGAGGGAAGTTTGGAAGTAATGGGATGGTTCTCTCTCGCTCCCACCCCCGCCCTTTCTTGCCTGCTCTCACCAAATTAATAGACATGCTGTTGGTTAGTGTTAATATTTGTTCTGATCTGTCAGCTTTCACAGGCAGAAATAAAGGGAACTAATTATCCTTTTAAGACCTATATTATCAACTTGGTAGCATATAAAGTACAATTCAATTAATGAAAGTAAATGTAACTTCATTAACTCTTGTATCATATGGAAAGTCATAGAAATGCCCTTTTAGTTAAAAATGGGGAATCATATATTAACAAAACAAAACAAACAAAAACACCTTTTCACTTTGCTGGAATTTGCTGGTCATACCAGAAAAAGTTTTACTACTGCTAGGTCATTCAGTAGACAGTTTGTGCAAGTTAATGATAAATTTTGTGAGCATATCTACTTGAGCTTCTTGGACTCTCACAGAAAAGCATTTATCTTGCGCTCTAGGCAGCCGAAGATGGAAGGTGCTAACAAGAGATAAGTACTTTTCTTTCAAAAGTATCCTGAAATTTTAAATGTTATAGAGAACAAGATTTTAACATACATTTTCAGAAGGCTCATTCAGTTTTGGTGCCTCTTTTTCTAATAAACTTAAATCTTCTCATAAACATCAGGTATCATATGACCCTTGTGAAACAGCTTGCTAGAACTAGATATATCCCAGGATTCTAACAGGATTGGATTAACCAAAGTGGAATTTGAACTTTTTTGAGGAATATACATGGGCAGCAAGCTGAATTTTCTAATTCCTAGGATTTATGGGTTTGATCCCACATAGGTTGCCAGTCACTCTCTTTCAGTAAACAACATATTCACTGTAGAAAACTTCATAAAGTACAGCAAAACATCATAACACTGTCAGAATTACTACTCTCCAAGATAACTTTATATAGTCTTCCAAACTTTTTCCTATGCAAACATACACACTTTTGTCTGTCTCCTTCGAAAACAACAAAAAAGACTTATTCAGTATATTGACTGTCTTTGTATGTCAGGAAATTTAAATTTCATAGCTGTATAGTATTCCATTGAATACATGGGTCATCATTTATTTTACCAATCCTCATTTTTTGAGTCATTTAACTTGTATCCACTTTTTTGTGATGAATATTCTTGTGTTTATATCTTTGATTGTCTCTCCATTTATTTCCTTACAATATATTCCTGAAAGCAGTACTGCCGGGTCAGGGAGTGGTAGTTGTTTTAAGCTTATTTTTTTATAGCAAAAGTAATATATATGTTCATAGTAATAAAAAGTCACAAGGTACAAAAATTACAATGCTCAGAATCCCAACCCCTCCTCAGAGAAAGTATTAGCACTTTCTTGCGTATTCTTCTAGAAATTTTCAGTGCATTTTCAAGCCTATGTAATACCTATCTCTTTTTATTTCTCTTTACACACATGGGATTATACTATACATATACTATTTTGCACCTTGCAATTTTCATTGAACAGATCTTGTACATCTTGTATGAAGAAATATAGACCTACCTCATTTTATAAAATGGTTATATGATGTTTCATTTTGTGGATATGCTGTGGTTTATTTAATTAGTTCCTTTTTGATTAGCATTTAGGTTGTTTTCAGTTCTTTGCTATAATAAACAGTGCTTCAGTGAATATCCTTGTATATGTATATTTATGAGCCTGTCTTCTAGATAAAATTCCTAGAAGTGGAATTGCTAGATCAAAGGGCATGTACATTCTAGATTTTGGTAAATAGTGCCAAACTGCCCTCCAGAAAAGTTGCACACATTTATACTTTCACTAACAGCATATAAAAGTGTTCAGTACTTTTAGAGACTTTTGATATATACTACCAAATTGTCCTCCAGAAAAATATCATTTCATGCTTCCACTAGCAGTGTAGGAGTGTCAGTCTAACCACACTTACAACAGATACTGTTAAGATTCTTTTTAAGCTTTGTCAGTCTGTTATGTGATTGCCCTTTTATGTTTATGTCCCATGACTAGTGAGAATTTTTTGACCATTTCTATTTCTTTGTTTGTGAGTTGCCTGTTTATTTCCATTGTGCATTTTTCTTTTGGGTGTTCACCTTTTTATTACAGATATGGAAGAGGCCTTTGCCTGTCATATATATTGCTAGTCCTCTTTTACAGTTTTTTAAATCTTTTATCTTTTTTTATTTTTCCCTATACATAAGCTTTTGATTTTTTATGTATCATGCTTAGAATGGCCTTCTCTATCCCAAAATTATACTCATTATTGCTTATGCTTTCTTCCAGTACCTTTTGTACTTTATATATATATATATTTTAAATTAATTAATTAGTTTAGCTTCATTTTTGGCTGCATCGGGTCTTTGTTGCTGTGCGTGGGCCTTCACTAGCTGTGGCGAGCAGGTGCCACTCTTCGTTGCGGAGCATGGGCTCTAGGCGTGCAGGCTTCAATAGTTGTGGCATGCAGGCTCAGTAGTTGTGGCTCGTGGGCTCCAGGGCACAGGCTCAGTAGTTATGGTGCACGGGCTCAGCCGCTCTGTGGCATGTGGGATCTTCCCAGACCAGAGATTGAACCCGTGTCCCCTGCACTGGCAGGCGATTCTTAACCACTGTGCCACCAGTGAAGTCCCCATACTTTATATTTAAATCCTTAATTCATATAGAATTTGTTTTAGTTTAAGTATATTATACAGGGAACTAACTTTATTTTTTTTTCAAAATGAGTAACTGGTTGTCCCAAAGCCATTTGTTAAGTGAACCACTGTTTCCTCACCTACTTGAAATGCTGTCACTATTTTATGTATAGTGATATAGAGAGTTGTGTATATATAGACACCCTCCTTATCACTCTTTCAAAATTTGTGTGTCCTCAAATATTTATTTTTTCATGTGAACCTTAGGATCATTGTGTCAGGTTCTCCCTACCTCAAAATTCCACCAACTCTATTAAATTTATAGACTAATTTGGGTAGAATTAACCTCTTTTAACAGTATCTTCCTACACATTTCTTATTAAGTTTATTACTGAATATTTAAAATATTTTTTCAGGGAGATGTAGAGTGCTATATGAATGGGATGTTTTACCATTCTATTTTCTAGTTGATTATTGTCAGTGTATAAGCAATTGATTTTGATATATTTAACTGCCAGTCTTATTAAACTCACTAATACCTGTCTGTAGTAACTCAACCTTAATAAACTCTGTAGTTAGAGTGGAATTTCAGGAAAGCAAACATATCACCTAATACACATACATTTTCTATAAAATGTATAAATTTATATAAATATCTCTGCTTATTTTACTTGCTTTTTTCATTAGATCCAAATAACAACTCTATGATATAGGTTAAGTAGCTATTCATTCCCATATTATTTAGGACTATGTTTATTAATGTATATAGTCTCTGTCTTTACTGCATTAGAATCTTCAGAGGTATTTGTTAAAAATGCAGATTCTTTGATATCATTTCTCTCCTAATGAATAAGATCTTTGGGTGTAGAGCTTGCAAATCAAGAATGTAAAAATTCTCCCCTAGATAATTCTTAAGTACATTGAAGTGTGGGAACCATTGGAGCAAAAACTGTGGCTCTGAGAGCAATTAAATGACTTCCCCAAATTCATGTAGGAAATTTATTCTTGGCCACAGGTTTCCTGACTTCAGGTCTAGTGTTCACCACATGTCTGTGTGTTCTGTCTGCGTGATTCCTAAAATAATAATAAAGTTTTCATTTGTATCCTTATGATATAATTCAGGAATAAGTTATTTTCACTTCTTTCCAGTTGTGTTAAAAGTTCTGTTGACTGGACATGAGAGCTAGCATCACATGCTCTCTAATCTAAATATAAAATATCTTTATATTAGATACCTTAAAGGTTATGAGAATATTAGAATAAATTACTATATTCCTTTGCTTATCAATTAAGTATATTGCACTAAGAGAATTTGTTTCTCTGGGAACAATGTCAACCTATAAGTCTCAGGATGGAAATGATGTGACAGGGTAGAGATCCAGGTCTTTCAGCCTTTTGAGTAGAAAGAATGGTCAGAAAAGTGATTTATCAGTTTTACCATTTTTAGGCAGGTTGAAATGACTGTAATGTTTTAATTATCAAGGCAGTATAACCTCTAAAGTTATTTTGCCCAAGGCAGATTTATTGGTGTTATATGTTGTTGAGCCTAAAAAAAGAAAGAGATTCTCTCAAAATCAAACTACCATATTATCTCCTAATGTCAAAATTTTCATTTAATATGCAACCCTCTGTAACTGCTCATTCATAGGGTTTTATAAGTAATTTATATGCATCTCATTTCTAATTTGATAGACTTTCTATACTATTAGGTTTGAAGAAAACTTAATTCATTTTGCTTATGGAAATTTTACAAATTTCTTTGTCCCAAATCCATCCCTAAAGTCAGATTATTAGAACGTGCTGTTTGTTTTCCTTGTTATCCCAAAGATTCTCAACCAGTTTGGGAACTAGTTTGTTCCTATTTTTCTGAGAGTACGTATAATTTCCTGATCACAGTTGGATTTTTCTAGTCTTTTAAAACTTATTGTAGTGAGATTTATTGTTGTTGTTTATTTTAAACTCTCCTTCTGTGATTGAAGAAACCTATATCTCAGTTTTTCTTTTTTGCTTCTCTTTCTAATTTAAGATTAAAGAATTATATTCTGTTCATTATTTTCACGCCCAGCACTAAAATAATTCCTTTTCCCACACTTCTCTATCAGCCCTCTCATACTCCTGTTTTCCTCACTTCCTTTATTTTCTACAATCTCCTTTTTCTTCATCACCCTTACTTAACCTTTGCTTGTCTTTAAAACAGGAACTGTATGTGACCTGCTTCCTCTTGTGTTTGGGAAAAAGCTATCTGCAGATGTCTAAGGCTCTGGAAAAAAAATAGATGCATCCCGTTCAAGCAAAGGCAGTATGTTTGGCCAATTGTAGCTTTTTCTTTATTATTTTTTTCTGAATACTAAAGTAATACATGCTTATTTTAATGAAATTATAATAATACAGAAGGATATAAAGTAAAAAAGGAGAAATTCATCCCCCCAAAGGGTAATCACTTTTAATGGTTTGTCTCTTTCTAGACCTTTTTCTCTTCATGCATGTGCTTCCATGTCATTGTATACAGATGTAGCTTATTCTCTTTAACTGCTATGTAGTCTTCTATAGTATGAATGCATCATAATTTATCTATTTCTTTATTGATGAATGTTTAGAGAGTCTCCAAGTTTTAACTCTTTTAAGTATGCTTACCCTATACCTTTAAACATCTGTGTAAACATTTTCATAGGTTACAGTCTTTTAAGTAAAATTGCTGGGTTAAGGGTTATATATACATGTGATATCTTGATAGGCATTGAAGAATTGCCCTCCAAAAAAAGGCCATAGTGATTTACACTTGATTGACAGGATGGTAAAATATTTTTCTGCATCCTTGACCATATTGAATAGATACATTGGTCTTTTAAGTTTTTGCCACCATGATAAGCAAAAAACATGATGTCACTCTTTTAGTTTATATCTAATTTGTATTCACCAAATTTGTATTTTTAGCTAGTTTAAACATCTTTTCATTTAACAACTAAATTGTATGTTAAATAAAAAAGGTTGTAAGCATACACTATAATCGTTCAGCAAGAAAAAAAATGTACATATTAGAAGAAAGCATGTAATCTTCCCTCTTTTCTTGCATATGCTTGGAATAAAGTAATGAATGTATGAATTGGTCATCTTTTCATGTGTATATAAAGAAATCCCAACTTGTAGATTTCAGCATGTGTTGGGCTAATAAACCAAGTGTCTCTTTCCTAGGCTGCTCTCTCACCTGTTATCTCCCTGAACAGGCCGCCTCTCAAGTCTGTCAGTGAGAATGACTTAGCTTTGTGGATAATTATGTTCTTCGTGATAGTGGGCTAATTTTTTTGACTTTATAAATCTTTTTTAACCTGATTGATTAGCTCACTACTATTTAACATCAACCTGCCATAAGAACTCTTTATTTATTTTGTGCTTATAGGCCAAAGTCCCTGTAGGCATAAGCACTAAATTGATCAGAATTACACAATAAATCACAGAGTCATATGGAAGCAGAAGTGTAATTTGCCAAATTATCTCAGTAGGTCAACACTGAAATGATAAGTTGTGAGTCACTAGGATATGTTATCTTCAATGAAACTTCAAAAACTGGGCAGATTCTTCTCTCCAGTGATTACAGTACAACACTGCCTTCACATGAGTAATTTTATTTGCTGACCTTTATTAAGACTTCTATTAAGATGCTATATTGTTATATTTCTAAGGCTACAAATTATATTTTTTTCAAAAGAACAGATATAGATTTAATTCTGATGTTTACTGTCCATCAAGAGGTGTGATTTAAAATAACTTTACAGGTATAGTAAGATGGACTGCAGGTAAGAGTCTTTTTTTCTTAAAGGTTTATTGAGTTATCATTGACATACAACATTGTATAAGTTTAAGGTAGACAGCATAATGAGCTGACTTACATATATTGCAAAATGATTACTACAATAAGTTTAATTAACATCCATCACCTCTTATAGATACAAGAAAAAAAGAAAAAAAATTTTTTTCCTTGTGATGAGAAGTTTTAGGATTGACTCTTAGCAACTTTCAAATATATCATACAGCAGTGTTAACTATAGTCATCATATTGTACATTGCATCCCTAGTACTTATTTATCTTATAACTGGAAGTTGTACATTTTGACCACCTTCATTCAATTTCCCTACCCCTTACCCCCTGTCTCTGGTAACCACAACTCTTATCTCTTTTTCTGAGTTTTTTTTTTTTTAAGATTCCACGTACAGTATTTGTCTTCCTCTGTCTGACTTATTTCACTTAGCATAATGCCCCCAAGGTCCATTCATGTTGTCACAAATGACAGGATTTCCTTATTTTTTATGGCTGAATAGTATTCCATCGTATATATATATGTGTGTGTGTGTGTGTGTGTGTGTATACATCTCACATTTTCTTTATCCATTTATCTGTTGATAGACATTTAAGTTGTTTCCATGACTTGGCTATTATAAATAATGCTGCAATGAACATGGAAGTGCACATCTCTCTTTGACATAGTGATTTCATTTCCTCTGGATATATACCCAGAAGTGGATTTGCTAGATCATATGGTAATTCTATTTTTAACTTTTTGAGAAACTTCCATACTGTTTTCATATAGTGGCTGTACCAGTTTACATTCTTACCAGCAATGCACAAGGGTTCCCTTTTCTCTATGTCCTCGCCAAGATTTATTATCTCTTGTCTTTTTGATGGCGAGTTATACTCTTGTAACCTCAAGATATGTTGATGGGTAGTTCTAACCGCCATATGTTCATATATGTTAAAGCTTTTTTTTTTTTTTTGCGGTATGCAGGCCTCTCACTGTTGTGGCCTCTCCTGTTGTGGAGCACAGGCTCCAGACGCGCAGGCTCAGCGGCCATGGCTCACGGGCCCAGCCGCTCCACGGCATGTGGGATCTTCCCGGACCGGGGCACGAACCCATGTCCCCTGCATCGGCAGGCGGACTCTCAACCACTGTGCCACCAGGGAAGCCCCATATATGTTAAAGCTTTTATCCTTTAGATTTTGCATTTCAATCATAGACATATTTGTCAAAAAAGATGAAGTAATCACTTATACTTGCATGTATTGATAAGAAAATAGTTTTGTTTTATAAATCCCAAAAGACATGGGTTTTTTATTCCCACATCCTCTAGTTTAATGCCTGTGCAGTGTAAAAATTAAGTAAATGCTGAGTGAATCAGCTTTATTATAAAAGCATAAATATTAGCTATTAAAATTTGTCAGCATGTTTCAAGAACTTTCAAAGTGCTTTTTTTCCCTTTAGAATATCCTCCCATCCACACACAAACACAGAAAAATGTCAAATACTCATTACACAAGAGAAGAAAAATGAGTGGTTAAGAAATGTATGAAAAGATCATCAACCTCATTTAATAATCTAAGAAACACATAAAAAATAAAATATTTTTACCTGCCATATTGCTAAACATTAAAAAGAATACTTGGTTATACAATTATCTGTTTGAGTCCTTGCTTTCTATTCTTTTGGGTATATACCTAGAAGTAGAATTGCTGGATCACACGGTAATTCTATGTTTAACTTTTTGGGGAACTGCCAAACTTTTCCACAGTGAGTGTACCATTTTACATTCCTACCAACAAGTGTTCCAATTTCTCCACATTTTCACCAATGCTTGTTATTTTTTGTGTTTTATTTATTTATTTATTTTTATTATAGTCATCCTCAATAGATTTGATGTGGTAGCTTCTTGGGGTTTTGACTTACATTTCCCTAATGGCTAGTGATGTTGAAATCTTTTCATGTATTTGTTGGCCCTTTATCTTCTTTGGAAAAATGTCTGTTCAAGTCATCTGCCCATTTTTCAACTAGGTTTTTTGTTGTTGAGTTGTACCATTTGTTTATATATTCTGGATATTCAGTCTCTTATCAGATAAATATTTTGTAAATATTTCTCTCATTCTGTGGGTTGTCTTTTCACTCTCTTGATAGCATCCTTTGATGCATAAAAGTTTTTCATTTTGATGAAGTCCAGTTTACCTATTTTTCCTTTTGTTATTTGTGCTTTTGCTGTCATATCCAAGAAATCATTGCCAAATCCATGTCATGGAACTTTTCTACTGCGTTTTCTATTAAGAATTTTATAGTTTTTGCTCTTAAGTTTAGGTCTTTCAATCCATCTTTAGTTAATTTTACTGTATGATGTAAGTGACTTTATTCTTATGCATGTAGATATCCAGTTTTCCCAGCACATTTGTTGAAGAGACTGTCCTTTCCCCATTGAGTGGTCTTGACACCCTTGTTAGAGATCATTTGACCTTATATGGGAGGGTTTATTTCTGGGCTTTTATTCTATTCCATTGGTCTATATGTCCATCTTTATGCCAGTACCACACTGTTTTTTTTAAATTTAATTTTATTTATTTTTTTATACAGCAGGTTCTTATTAGTTATCCATTTTATACATATTAGTGTATATATGTCAATCCCAATCTCCCAATTCATCACACCACCACCGCCCACCCCGCACTTGCTGCTTTCTCCCATTGGTGTCCGTACGTTTGTTCTCTACATCTGTGTCGCAATTTCTGCCCTGCAAACCAGTTCATCTGTACCATTTTTCTAGGTTCCACATATATGCGTTAATATATGATATTTGTTTTTCTCTTTTTGACTTACTTCACTCTGTATGACAGTTTCTAGATTCATCCATGTCCCTACAAATGATCCAATTTCATTCCTTTTTATGGCTGAATAATATTCCCTTGTATATATGTATCACATCTTCTTTATCCATTCATCTGTCGATGGGCATTTAGGTTACTTCCATGACCTGGCTATTGTAAATAGTGCTGCAGTGAACACTGGGGTGCATGTGTGTTTTTGAATTATGTTTTTCTTTGGGTATATGCCCAGTAGTGGGATTGCTGGGTCATATGGTAATTCTATTTTTAGTTTTTTAAGGAACCTTCATACTGTTCTCCATAGTGGCTCTGTCAATTTACATTCCCACCAACAGTGCAAGAGGGTTCCCTTTTCTCCACACCCTCTCCAGCATTTGTTGTTTGTAGATTTTCTGATGATGCCCATTCTAACTGGTGTGATATGAGGTGATACCACATTGTAGTTTTAATTTACATTTCTCTAATATTTAGTTATGTTGAGCAGCTATTCCTGTGCTTCTTGGCCATCTGTATCTCTTCTTTGGAGAAATGTCTATTTAGGTCTTCTGCCCATTTTTGGATTGGGTTGTTTGTTTTTTTAATATTGAGCTGCATGAGGTGTTTATATATTTTGGAGATTAATCCTTGTCGGTGGATTCATTTGCAAATATTTTCTACCATTCTGAGGGTTGTCTTTTCGTCTTGTTTGTAGTTTCCTTTGCTTTGTGAAAGCTTTGAAGTTTCATTAGGTCCCATTTGTTTATTTCTGTTTTTATTTCTGTTACTCTAGAAGGTGGATCAAAAAAGAACTTGCTGTGATTTATGTCAAAGAGTGTTCTTGCTATGTTTTCCTCTAAGAGTTTTATAGTGTCCGGTCTTACATTTAGGTCTCTAATCCATTTTGAGTTTATTTTTGTGTATGGTGTTACGGAGTGTTCTAATTTCATTCTTTTTTTTTTTTTTTTTTTTTTTTGCGGTACGCGGGCCTCCCACTGTCGTGGCCTCTCCCGTTGCGGAGCACAGGCTCCGGACGCGCAGGCTCAGCGGCCATGGCTCACGGGCCCAGCCGCTCCGCGGCATGTGGGATCCTCCCGGACCGGGGCACGAACCCGCGTCCCCTGCATCGGCAGGCGGACCCCCAACCACTGCGCCACCAGGGAAGCCCCCTAATTTCATTCTTTTACATGTAGCTGTCCAGTTTTCCCGGGACCACTTACTGAAGAGACTGTCTTTTCTCCATTGTATATCCCTGCCTCCTTTGTCATAGATTAGTTGACCATAGATACATGGGTTTATCTCTGGGCGTTCTGTCCTGTTCCATTGATCTATATTTCTGTTTTTGTGCCAGTACCATATTGTCTAGATTACTGTAGCTTTGTAGTATTGTCTCAAGTCAGGGAGTTTGATTCCTCCAGCTCCGTTTTTTTCCTGCAAGACTGCTTTGGTTGTTCAGGGTCTTTTGTGTTTCCATACAAATTTTAAGATTTTTTGTGCTAGTTTTGTAAAAAATGCCATTGATAATTTAATAGGGATTGCATTGAATCTGTATATTGCTTTGGGTAGTATAGTCATTTTCACAATATTGATTCTTCCAATCGAAGAACATGGTATATCTCTCCATTGGTCTGTATTATCTTTAATTAATTTCATCAGTGTCTTATAGTTTTCTGCATATAGGTCTTTTGTCTCCCTAGGTAGGTTTATTCCTAGGTATTTTGTTCTTTGTGTTGCAGTGGTAAATGGGAGTGTTTCCTTAATTTCTCTTTCAGATTTTTCATCATTAGTGAATAGGAATGCAAGAGATTTCTGTGCATTAATTTTGTATCCTGCAACTTTACCAAATTCATTCATTAGCTCTAGTAGTTTTCTGGTGGCATCCTTAGGATTCTCTGTGTATAGTATCATGTCATTTGCAAACAGTGACAGTTTTACTTCTTCTTTTCCAATTTGTATTCCTTTTATTTCTTTTTCTTCTCTGGTTGCCATGGCTAGGACTTCCAAAACTGTGTTGAATAATAGTGGCAAGAGTGGTCATCCTTGTCTTGTTCCTGATCTTAGAGGAAATGGTTTCAGTTTTTCACCATTGAGAATGATGTTTGCTGTGGATTTGTCATATATGGCCTTTATTATGTTGAGGTAGGTTCCCTCTCTGCCCACTTTCTGGAGAGTTTTTATCCTAAATGGGTGTTGACTTTTGTCAAAAGCTTTTTCTGCATCTATTGAGATGATCATATGGTTTTTCTTCTTCAAATTGCTAATATGGTTTATCACATTGATTGATTTGCATATATTGAAGAATCCTTGCATCACTGGGATAAATCCAACTTGATCATGGTGTATGATCCTTTTAATGTGTTGTTGGATTCTGTTTGCTAGTATTTTGTTGAGGGTTTTTGCATCTATATTCATCAGTGATATTGGTCTGTAATTTTCTTTTTTGTAGTATCTTTGTCTTATTTGGGTATCAGGCTGATGGTGGCCTCATAGAATGAGTTTGGGAGTGTTCCTTCCTCTGCAATTTTTTGGAAGAATTTGAGAAGGATGGGTGTTAGTTCTTCTCTAAATACTTGATAGAATTCACCTGTGAAGCTATCTGGTCCTGGACTTTTGTTTGTTGGAAGATTTTTAATCACAGTTTCAATTTCATTACTTGTGATTGGTCTGTTCATGTTTTCTCTTTCTTCCTGGTTCAGTCTTGGAAGGTTATACCTTTCTAAGAATTTGTCCATTTCTTCCAGGTTGTCCATTATACTGGCATAGAGTTGCTTGTAGTAGTCTCTTAGAATGCTTTGTATTTCTGTGCTGTCTGTTGTAACTTCTCCTTTTTCATTTCTAAATTTATTGATATAAATCCTCTTCCTCTTTTTCTTGATGAGCCTGGCTAATGATGTATCAATTTTGTTTATCTTCTCAAGGAACCAGCTTTTAGTTTTATTGATGTTTGCTATTGTTTTCTTTGTTTCTATTTCATTTATTTCTGCTCTGATCTTTATGATTTATTTCCTTCTGCTAACTTTGGGTTTTGTTTGTTCTTCTTTCCCTAGTTCCTTTAGGTGTAATGTTAGATTGTTTATTTGAGATTTTTCTTGTTTCTTGAGGTAGGCTTGTATAGCTATAAACTTCCCTCTTAGAACTGCTTTTGCTGTATCCCATAGGTTTTGGATCGTCGTGTTTTCATTGTCATTTGTCTCTAGGTATTTTTTGATTTCCTCTTTGATTTCTTCAGTGATGTCTTGGTTACTTAGTAACGTATTGTGTAGCCTCCATGTGTTTGTGTTTTTTACGTTTTTCCCCCTGTAATTGATTTCTAATCTCATAGCATTGTGGTCGGAAAAGTTGCTTTATATGAGTTCAGTTTTCTTAAATTTCTTGGGCTTGATTTGTGACCCAAGATGTGATCTATCCTGGAGAATGTTCCATGCGCACTTGAGAAGAAAGTATAATCTTTTGTTTTTGGATGGAATGTCCTATAAATATTAATTAAATCTATCTGGTCTATTGTGTCATTTAAATCTTGTGTTTCCTTATTAATATTCTGTCTGGATGATCTGTCCATTGGTGTAAGTGAGGTGTTAAAGTCCCCCACTATTACTGTGTTACTGTAGATTTCCTCTGTTATAGCTGTTAGCAGTTGTCTTATGTATTGAGGTCCTCCTATGTTGGGTGCCTATATGTTTATAACTGTTATATCTTCTTCTTGGATTGATCCCTTGATCATTATGTAGTGTCCTTCCTTGTCTCTTGTAACATTCTGTATTTTAAAGTCTATTTTATTTGATATGAGTATTGCTACTCCAGCTTTCTTTTGATTTCCATTTGCATGGAATATCTTTTTCATTGCCTCATTTTCAGTCTATGTGTCCCTAGGTCTCTTGTAGACAGCATATATATGGGTCTTGTTTTTGTATCCTTTCAGCGAGCCTGTGTCTTTTGGTTGGAGCATTTAATCCATTCACGTTTAAGGTAATTATCAATATGTCTGTTCCTATTACCATTTTCTTAATCATTTTCGGTTTGTTTTTGTAGGTCCTTTTCTTCTCTGTGTTTCCCACTTAGGGAAGTTCCTTTAGCATTTGTTGTAGAGCTGAATTGGTGGTGCTGAATTCTCTTAGCTTTTGCTTGTCTGTAAAGCTTTTGATTTCTCCATCAAATCTGAATGAGATCCTTGCTGGGTAGGGTAATCTTGGTTGTAGGTTCTTCCCTTTCATCACTTTAAATATGTCATGCCACTCCCTTCTAGCTTGTAGAGTTTCTTCTGAGAAATCAGCTGTTAACCTTATGGGAATTCCCTTGTATGTTATTTGTCGTTTTTCCATTGCTGCTTTCAATAATTTTTCTTTGTCTATAATTTTTGCCAATCTGATTACTATGTGTCTCAGTGTGTTTCTCCTTGGTTTTATCCTGTATGGTACTGTCTGCACTTCCTGGACTTGAGTGGCTATTTCCTTTCCCATGTTAGGGAAGTTTTTGACTATAATGTCTTCAAATATTTTCTTGGGTCCTTTCTCTCTTCTCCTTCTGGGACTCCTATAATGCAAATGTTGTTGCATTTAATGTTGTCCCAGAGGTGTCTTAGGCTGTCTTCATTTGTTTTCATTCTTTTTTCTTTATTCTGTTCTGCAGCACTGAATTCCACCATTCTGTCTTCCAGGTCACTTATCCGTTCTTCTGCCTCATTTATTCTGCTCCTAATTCCTTCTAGTGTATTTTTCATTTCAGTTATTGTATTGTTCATCTCTGTTTGTTTGTTCTTTAATTCTTCTAAGTCTTTGTTAAACATTTCTTGAATCTTCTCGATCTTTGCCTCCATTCTTTTTCGGAGGTCCTGGGTCATCTTCACTATCATTATTCTGAATTCTTTTTCTGGAACGTTGCCTGTCTCCACTTCATTTAGTTGTTTTTCTGGGGTTTTATCTTGTTCCTTCATCTGGTACATAGCCCTCTGCATTTTCATCTTGTCTGTCTTTCTGTGAATGTGGTTATTGTTCCACAGGCTGCAGGACTGTAGTTCTTGCTTCTGCTCACTGCATTGTTTTGATTACTGTAGCATTGTAATATGTTTTGAAACCAGGAAGTATGAGACTTCTAATTTTTTTTCTTTTTCCAGATTGTTTGGCTACTTAGGTTCCCTTGAGATTCCATATTAATTTTAGGATGAGTTTTTCTATTTCTGTAAAAATACCTTTGGGTTTTTATAGGGATTGCATTCAATCTGTAGGTTGTCTTAGATAGTATTGGCATCTTAACAATATTATGTCTTCCAGTCTGTGAACACAGGATGTCTTTCTATTTTTTGGTATCTTCTTTAATTTCTTTTATCAATGTTTTGTAGTTTTTGGTATGCCAGTCTTTCATCTCATTGGTTAAGTTTATTCATATGTATTTTATGAAGAAACGTGCATTTCAAAATGCAAGCATAGTTCACAGAGTGAAGTTTAAATATGTAATGTATAACTCTAAAAATAAGATGGACATAACAGTTTTTGGTTACATACAATTGGGGGAATAGTGTCAAGAGGATTACTTGACAGAAAGGTAACTCAGAGAAAAGTTCCAGGCACACTGATTTTTGCATGTTGATTTTGTACCCTGGAACATTGCTGAATTCTTTTTAATATTTGTTATTTATTTATTTGGCTGTACTGCATTGTAGCTGCAGCACACAGGATCCTTGCCGCCACATGTGAGCTCTTTGCTGCGGCATGCAGGATCTTTTAGTTGTGGCGTGCAGGATCCCCAGCTGTGGCATGTGGGATCTCTAGTTGCGGCATGCAGGATCCTCAGCTGTGGCATGAGGGATCTTCAGTTGTGGCATGCGGGCTCCTAGTTGCAGCATGTGGGCTCCTAGTTGCGGCAGGCAAGATCCGGTTCCCTGACCAGGGATCGAATATGGGTCCCCTGCATTGGGAGTGTGGAGTTCCAACCAGTGCACCACCGGGGAAGTCACTGCTGAATTCTTTATTAACTCTAACTTTTTTTTTTTTGGTGTGGGGTCTTTAGGGATATAAGATCATGTCATCTGTGAACAGAGATCATTTTCCTTTTCCTTTTCCAATTTGGATGCCTTTTTTTCTTTTTCCTGCCTATTTACGCTGGCTAGGATTTCTAGTGCTATGTGAAACAGAAGTGGCTGGGGTCAGCATCCTTGTCTTAATCCTGTCCTTAGAGAAAAAGTTTGCCGGTGTTTTACCATTTAAGTATGACGTTAGTTGTGGAGTTTTCACAAATACCCTTTATCAGATTGAAGTAGTTTCCTTCAGTTTTCCATTTTCTGAGCTTTTTTTTTTTTAATCATGAAAGTGTGTTGAACATATCAAATGCTTCTTCTGCATCGATTGAGATACTTGTGTTTGTTGTCCTTTATTCTAATACCATGGTATATATCACTGATTGATTTTTGTATGTTGAACCAACCTTGCATTTGCATGATAAATTCTACTTGGTTATGGTGTATAATCCTTTTTATATGTTGCTGGATTTGGATTACGACCATTTTTCTGAGGATTTTTCTGTCTGCATTCTTGCAGATGTTGGTCTGTAGTTTTCATTACTTGTGGTACCTTTATCTGACTTTTGTATCAGGCTAACTTTAGCTCATAGACTTAGTTAGGAAGTTCCCTCTTCTCCTATTTTCTAAAAGCGTTTGTGAAAGATGTGTATTATTTCTTCCTTAAATGTTTGGTAGACTTTACTAAAGAAGCTGTGGTGAGCCTGGAGTTTTTCTGAGGAAAGTTGTGTTTTGTTTTTACTGTAATTTTGATTCCTTTAATAGATTAGGACATTTAAGGTTGTTTTTTTCTTCTTGGATGAGCTTGTGTCTTTCAATGAAGTGGTCCATTTCATTTAAATGTTGAGTTTATTGACATAAAGTTGTTTACACTACTACCTTATTGTCTTTCTAATGTCTGTAGAATCTGTAATGATGTCACCTCTCCTGTTTCTGATAATGGTAATTTGTGTTGTCTCTCTTATTTTTCCTTATAAGTCTGGAAAGAGATTTATCAATTTTACTGATATTCTCAAAGAACCAGCATTTACTTCTATTTGTTTTCTCTGTTGTTTTTCTGCTTTTTCTTTTATTGATTTTTGTAGTCTTTATTATTTCTTTTCTTCTGCTTACTTTGGGTTTAATTGCTCTTCTTTTTCTAGATTTTGGATGTGGTACCTGAGGTCATTGATTTGAAACCTTTCTTCTTTTCTCATATAAACATTTAGTACCATAACATTTCCCGTGACTACTGCTTTACTGTCATACTACGAATTCTGCTATGTCACATTTTAATTCTGTTCAAAATAGTTTTTAATTTCCTTTTTGATTTCATCTTTGACCCATAGGTTATTTAGAAGTGTGTAGTTGGCTTCCAAAGAATTGTGGGTTTTCCAGAGATCTTTCTATTTTTTTATTTCTACTATAATTCCATTGTGGCCAGAGAACCTACTTTCTTTGACTTGCATCCTTTTGAATTTAGTGAAACTTATTCTGTAACTCAGAATTTGGTCTATCTTAGTTAAGGTTCTATCTGCACTTGAGAAGAAAGTGTAATCTGCTGATGTTAGGTGGACTATTCTGTGCTTGTCAGTCTAGTGAAATTGGTTGGTAGTGTTGATCAAATCTACTCTGTCCTTGCTGGCTTTCTGCCTACTTTTTTTATCAGTCATTTAGAGAGGGGTATTTAGATGTCTGACTATACTTGCAGGTTTTTCTATTTCTCCTTGCAGTTCTTTCACTTTTTGCTTCATGAATTTTGAAGCTCTGTCATTAACTACATAAACATTTAGAATTATTATGTCTTCTTCATTAATTGGCCCCTTTATCGTTATGAAATGCCTTTCTTTATCTCTGCTTTATAGTCTTTGCTCTGAAATATACTTATGTATTAATATAGCCTCTTAGCTTTCTTTTGAATAGAGTTAGCATGGTATGTCAATTTGTCTCATTAATTGTGATGATAATTTGTATTGTTTCTTTAAAAGATTTATTTACTATAAGGTTAATTAAGGAGTCTTTTATACTTATTTATTGCTAATTGGTAAGTATTTTGTAGGGTGGTACTTTGCAATAATGTAAGTGTCCTCTTTCTCATCAAGCTTTTTTTCACTAGTATTAGCATTCATGAATGATTTCTTCCTCAATCAGTTATTACCGTGATTGAGGTAATAATGGTGCCAAATGGTGATTTTCTAACTTCATTGTTTTGTCTATGTCTCTTGGCATTCTGAGAGGTAGAGCTTTCCTTTCTGAAGTGTTTGTAAACATATTGAATTAAAATATGTGTCACCACTAACACAAAATGTAGGAGAGGTGTGGTACACAGAATGATAGCCCCACAGAGATGTCTATGTCTGAATCCCTGAAACCTCTGACTTCCTTACAAGGAAAAAATGACTTTGCAGATGCGATAGAGTCGACCTTGAGGTGGAAGCATCCAGGATTATCTGGTTGGGTCCAATACGATCACAAAAGTCCTTGTAAAGTAAAAGAGTGTCAGGAGAGTCAGAGAATGAGATGTGCAGGTAGAAGCAGAGGTCAGAGTTGTGCAGTTGGGGGCTGGATTCAAGGAATGTAGGCAGCTGAAAAATCAGAGAGGTGGATTCTCCCCTAGAGCCTCCAGGTAAGATACAGCCTGTCAATACCTTGATCCTTTGTTTTCCCTTGGCTACAAGGTGATATCCTTTAGTTCCTATTATTTCCTGTATGTTGGAAGTTAGCTCTAAAACCTTGATTAGATACATGTTAAAGATTTTTGTTGAAAATGTTTCATAGGTGGTGCATAATATTCATGATACTAATTTTTAAAAATTTTTTTATTGGAGTATATTGATTTACAATGTTCTGTTAGTTTCAGGTGTACAGCAGAGTGAATCAGTTATATATGTACATATATCCACTCTTTTTAAGATTCTTTTCCCATATAGCCCATTACAGAGTATTGAGTAGAGTTCCTTGTGCTATACAGTAGGTCCTTATTAGCTATCTATTTTATATATAGTAGTGTGTATATGTCAATCCCAATCTCCCAATTTATCCCTCCCCTCGCTTACCCCTGGTAATCATGAGTTTGTTTTCTACATCTGTAATTCTTGTTTCTGTTTTGTAGATAAGTTCATTTGTACCCTTTTTTTTAGATTCCACATATAAGCGATATCATATGATAATTGTCTTTCTCTGTCTGATTTACTTCACTCAGTATGATAATCTCTAGGTCCATCCATGTTGCTGCAGATGGCGTTATCATAATACTAATACTGATCACTGAGTCAAGATGGACTTTGCTCCCTTCACTCCACTTCACCCAGTGAGACCTATTTTGGGTTACTGACCTCCAGAATTGTAAGATAATACATTTGCATTTGTGGCAATTTGTTATAGCAGCAATAGGAAACCGATAAAAGGGAGATGTTAAATGGAGTTAACATGTTTTAAAAGTTTTTCCACTATCCAGGCAGAGATAAAAGTTCTAATTTAAGATAGACTGTAATAAATAAAGAAGACATGTTGTAATCTCTAGGGTACTAAAAGAGTGATGTTTAAAAACTATAACAAGCTATTACATGGGAAAAGGGGAATAATGAAAGGCATTTGATTAATGCAAAATAAAGCAAGGAAGGAGAAAAAGCCTCAAAGAATACTTGGGCCAAATAGGATAGGCATAAACCCCAAAATATTAGTAATTTTATTAATTTTATTAAATGCAAATGCACCCAATATTACAGTTCAGAGCAGAGCTTGTAAGAAGGATTAAAAAAAAACAGCTAGGGCTTCCCTGGTGACACAGTGGTTAAGAATCCACCTGCCAATGCAGGGGACATGGGTTTGAGCCCTGGTCGGGGAAGATCCCACGTGCCATGGAGCAAGTAAGCCTGTGTACCACAACTACTGAGCTTGTGCTCTAGAGCCCGCGAGCCACAACTACTGAGCCTGTGGCCACAACTGCTGAAGCCCACGCCCCTAGAGTCCATGCTCCGCAACAAGAGAAGCCACCTCAGTGAGAAGCCCACACACTGCAATGAAGAGTAGCCCCTGCTCACTGCAACTGGAGAAAGCCCATGCTCAGCAATGAAGACCCAATGAAGCCAAAAATAAAAAAATTAAATAAATAAAATAAATAAATTAAAAAACAACTAAGTGCTATTCCCAGATATAACATACAACTATATGTCATTCATAGAAAAGTTGAAAATAAATGTATTAAAAATATTTTATGCAGATACTTCCGAAAGATAACTGGTGTGGCCATACTACTGGAGAGGAGAATAATTCATAATAATGAAACGATTAATTCAACAGATAGACATAATATTCCTAACTTTTTATGTAGGTAATTGCATAGCCTAAAAATGTATGAGACAAAAAATGGAGAACTAAAAGGGGAAATAGGTCCGTAATTGTAGTTGGAGATTTTAATACACCTCTCTCAATAACTGATATAACAGCCTTTCCACAAGGAAAACTTGAGGTCCAAGTGGCTTCTCTGGTGAATTTTTCCAGTTAGTAAAGAGCTAACACCAATCTAACACCAATCTTTAATAGAGAACTGAAAAATAATACTCTCCAACTCTTTTTATGGAATAAGTGTAACCTTTATAACAAAATCTGACAAGAACATTACATGTAAGGAAAATCTCTTTCAATAAGTGGTAGCAGGTCAATTCAGTATCCATATGGGGGAAAATGAGCCTTGTCTCCTACCTCATACTGTATACAAAATGTAGTTCCATGTGGATCATAGACGTAACTTTAAAAGATAAAATAATGACTCTAGAACAGCACTGTCCAATAGAAATAAAATGTGAGCCACACATGTAATTTAAATTTTCCTAATAGCCACAATAAAAAAAGGAAATGGGAAATTAATTTTAATTATATATTTTAGTTAATATATACAAGTTATTGTCTTTTTAAAAATTTATTTATTTAAATTTATTTAATTTTGGCTGCATTAGGTCTTCGTTGCTGCATGTGGGCTTTCTAGTTGTGGCGAGCGGGGGCTACTCTTTGCTGCACTGCATGGGCTTCTCGTTGCGGTGGCTTCTCTTGTTGCAGAGCACGGGCTCTAGGCCCACGGGCTTCAGTAGTTGTGACTCGCAGGCTTTAGAGCGCAGGCTCAGTAGTTGTGGCACATGGGCTTAGTTGCTCCGTGACATGTGGGATCTTCCTGGACCAGGGCTCGAACCCATGTCCCCTGCATTGGCAGGTGGATTCTTAACCACTGCACCACCAGGGAAGTACAGTGATACTAATATTGATCACTGAGCTAAGGTGGACTTGCTCCTTTGAGTTTTCATTTAGCAGTCAAGGGAAAAGTAAAGAATATCTGGAAAATATCTTAGAATGTTAGTAGTTTCCCACCATTTTTGGTCTTCTGACCAAGAAGAAATCACTTTCCCCCTTTCAGCTTTCTTATCTCGCAGGAGAATTCAGAGTTGGCTTGTCTATCCATCCAGTCAATTGACCATCCACCCAACAACAAAAAAATGTTTATTGAACAACTGCTTTGGGTATCTCTTTCTCTCTCTGGGTGTCTCTCCTTCCAGTCGGTTTTCTCCCCAGTTCATATTTGGAATATTTGAAATAGATTGTTTTCATCTAAGTAAGAGGGAAAAAAGTTGAGGCACATGTTTATGCTGTAGCCTTATCTGCCACTCGTTGGAGTCCCTATGGAGAAGCAAAAATGTGATTATCTTTGGATCAGTGTTTGGGTAAGTATATGTGATTTTGGCTCATGCCGTTAATCTCTGAGTTTTTATTGTATAGTAATAATACTTACTATGTAACTATAAGTTAACACTTATATAGCAATAACTAGTACTAGGTTGCTGTTTATGTACATTTGCCTAGTTTAAAATAGGCATAATTTCCTATTTAAATTTTCCTGAGATTTCATTGGTCCTAAATATATTACAAATTATTTTATTCTTGTGTGGGAGACATTTATATAAATGCTTAGGTGAGTTGAGGACAAGTATTTGAATAAATAACTTCACTGCGTGACATGCAGGATCTTGAACCTGTGCCCCCTGCAGTGGAAGCTCAGAGTCTTAACCACTAGACTACCAGGGAAGTCCCTGAATAAGTAACTTTTAATGATAAGAGTTCAGTTCCTCTGCTATTACTTTCCAAAGTAGATAGAACAAACAAGTTGTTCAGGGTGATTGAGTAATATGTTCCTAGGGTCTAGATATTGCCCACATCATCTTTACTGGTCAGTCTACTTTGTTATAGTAATTGTGGCTAGTATTGCTTCATTATTATTTGGCTATTCATTTATAGTGCTGAAAGCACAATATTGTACCCTTTAGTATACTCTACCCCTTTAGTATACTCTTACTAGCTTTAGGAAAAAAGTTAGAGAAATGTGCTTAAATCTGAAAGGTAAGTTTCCGAAGAACTGATGTAAATGAAATTCACAACAATTCCTCTTTTATATCCACTTCAAAAATAAGCACATGTTGAGCCAAGAACATTTACATGGTTTTTTTTTGGCAGTGCCACGCAGCTTTCAGGATCTCTGTTCCCCGACCAGGGATTGAACCCGGCCCACCCCAGTGAAAAAGCACTGTGTTCTAACCACGGGACCACCAGGGAATTCCTACATCTTCTTATCCTGATCCCTTTGAACTCATTCCAAGTTCTTGTGCTAACCTGTTAAACTAATCATACCTAAAATAGAGCTGAAAACATACTGGTTCACATTTAAAGTATATATTGTAACAAGTTCTTGCCATAAAATCCAAATATAGAAGAAATTTTCAAGAAAAATTGTAAGAATACATTGTAAATGAAATAAAGTAACAGTGAAATGGCTAATAACGAAAGGTTATGGCTTTCCATCTATCTCATATTTTAGCTTTAATTCACTAATTCTTTATTGAAATTTCTGAGATGTAGAAAAGTGTATTACCACTTCACACCCATTAGGATAGCTATTATTTTTTAAAAAACAGAAAATAATAACAAGTGTTGGTGAGGATGTAGAGAAATTGAAACCCTTGTGCATTGTTGGTAGGAATGAAAAATGGTACAGTTGCTATGGAAAACAGTATGGTGATTCCTAAAAAAATTAAATGTGGAATTACCAAATGATTCCAAGTCTAAGTATATACCCAAAAGAATTAAAAGCAGGGACTTAAACAGATATTTGTATAACAGTGGTTATAACAGCATTATTCAGGGTAGCACAAAGATAGAAGCGACCCAAAGGTGTATTAGAAGATGAGTAGATAAACAAAATATGGTATATACATACAATGCAATATTATTCAGCCTTAAGAAGGAATAACATTCCGGGCTTCCCTGATGGTGCAGTGGTTAAGAATCCACCTGCCAATGCAGGAGACACGGGTTTGAGCCCTGGTCTGGGAAGATCCCACATGCTGTGGAACAACTAAACCTGTGCACCTCAACTACTGAGTCTGTGCTCTAGAGCCCTCGAGCCACAGCTTCTGAGCCCACGTGCCACAACTACTGAAGCCTGCGTGCCTAGAGCCCGTGGTCTGCAACAAGAGAAGCCTGCACACCACAGCAAAGAATAACCCCAACTCGCCACAACTAGAGGAAACCCGTGTGCAGCAACGAAGACCCAACTCAGCCAATAAATAAATAAATAAATTTATAAAAGGAAAAACAAATAAAAGGCCATATACACGTGTGTGCATACACACACACACATGGACACACACACTTTTTTTTTTAAAAAAAAGAAGGAATAACATTCTGACATGTGATACAACATGGGTAAACCTTTAAGATATTATGCTAAGTGAAATACACCAGACAAGAAAGGACAAATGATTCTACTTATATGAGGAACCTAGAGTAGTCAAACTCGTAGAGTCAGAAAGTAGAATGATGGTTACTAGGGGTTGGGTAGAGGTGAAATGGGTAATTAGTGTTTAATGAGTATAGTTTCAGTTTAGGAAGATGAGCAAGTTCTGGAGATGGATGGTGGTGATGGTCGCACAACAGTGTGAATGTACTTAATGCTACTAAACTGTACACTTTAAAAATGGTTAAAACGGCCCTGGCTCATATCTGGCTCCAGCCCTCTAATTCTAAAGGAATTAGAAAAAGAACAAACAAAGCCCAAAGTCAGCAGAAGGAAGCTAATAATAAAGATGAGAGTGAAAATAAATAAAATAAAGACCAAAGAAACAACAAAAGATCAGTGAAACCAAGAACAAAGCTGGACATACCATACTCCCTAACTTCAGACAATACTACAAAGCTACAGTAATCCAAACAGTATGGTACTGGCACAAAACAGACAAGCAGATCAATGGAACAGAATAGAGAGCCCAGAAATAAATCCAGTTATATGGTCAGTTAATCTATGGCAAAGGAGGCAGGAATATACAATGGGGAAAAGATAGTTTCTTCAGTAAATGGTGTTGGGAAAACTGGACAGCTACATAAAGGAGAATGAAACTCGAACATTTCCTTACACCATATACAAAAATAAACTCAAAATGGATTAAAGACCTAAATGTAAGATCTAAAACCATAAAACTCCTAAAAGAAAGTATAGGCAGTATTCTCTTTGACATTGGTCTTATGAATAGTTTTTGTATCTCTCTTCTCAGGCAAGGGAAACAAAAGCAAAAATTTAAAGATGGGAGCTAATCAAACTTAAAAACTTTTGCACAGAGAAGGAAACCATCAACAAAATGAAGAGACAGCCTTGAATGGGAGAAGACATTTGCAAACAATATGTCTGATAAGGGGTCAAATCCAAAATATATAAAGAACTCATACAAATCAATATTTTAAAAAATCAATTCAATTAAAAAATGGGCAGAGGACTTGAATAGTCATTTTTCCCAAAGAAGACATACAGATGGCCAACAGACATATGAAAAGATGCTTAGCATCACTAACCATCAGGGAAATGCATATCAAAACCACAGTGAGATACCACCTCACACCTGTCATAATGGCTATCATCAAAAAGACAAGAAATAACAAGTATTGGCTAGGATGTGGAGAAAAGGGAACCCTCGTGCACTGCTGGTGGAAATGTAAATTAGTACAGCCACTATGGAAAACAATATAAAAGTTCCTCAGAACATTAAAAACAGGACTACCATGTGATCCAGCAGTGCCACTTCTAGGTGTTTATCCAAAGAAAATGAAAACACCAATATTAAAAGATATATATATATATATATATATATATATATATATATAGACCATATATATATGGACCTGGGTATTATGCTTAGTGAAATAACTCAGAGAGAAAGACAAATATTACATATTTTTACTTATATGTGGAATGCAAAAAATAAAGCACATGAACAAATAGAACAGAAACAGATGCACAGATACAGAGAACAAACTAGTGTTTACCAGAGGGGAAAAGGGTGGGATGAGGGGCAAAATAGCTGAAGGGAATTAAGAGGTACAAACTACTAGCTATAAAATAAATAGGTTACAAAGATGTAATGTACAGCACAGGGAACACAGTCAATATTTTATGACAATTTTTTATGGAATATATTCTGTGAAAATACTGAATTACTATGTTGTATACCTGAAGCTAATGTAATACTGTAAGTCAACTATACTTTAATTTAAAAAATAGTTAAAAAAAAAATAGTTAAAATGATTAATTTTATGTTATGTGTATTTTACACACACACCCCCCACACACAAACTTTTACAAAGTACCTGCCTTTCTCAGGAAATAATAGTCTTCCTAAGCCTATAAATACTTTTAGAGGAAGAAGAAATGTCCTATAAAACTATGTGAGGAGAATCATCTCTGAATTCTACTGAGGATTCTGAATGGAAACAACTTAAAAAATAGCATAAAGTATTGGACATAGCCATTGTAATAGGCCATTGCAACATTTCATGGCTTTATAGGACAAACAGGAAATTCAATGAAGGGAATAAAATTCATTAAAGTGTAAATTTCAGTGATGTCCTTGTTAGGGATACACATTCTCAATCCAACTATTTATAAAAGTTGGCTTATGACAGGTTTTATTCAAGGCTGAAAATGTAAATTATCAGGGCCGTTTAAAACAAAATGAAATCAGGTATTTTTTCCTCTTTGTTCTGTGGTATATTCTAGAGTCTTCCTTCGTAGAAGATGGAAACATGGTAGAAACCCTCCTGAACCATCCAGTGGTTGGTCAGTTGAAGAAAGGAGCCATAATAACTATATGTAGCCTATTCATTTTGTAAAAACCTAGAACATATATTCATTCATTCTCCAATATTTATATGTAGGGCCAAGGCCTTTTCCTTGTATATGGGCCCTTTGAAATTCCTCCTTTTCTTTCTTGTATAAACCACATCCATATTGTTTCATTCCAGGTTTCCAGATTTCCAATTTCTAGTTTGCTTTCATGAAAGTAGAGAATAGAATTTTTAGATTTTTATGATTTCTCTCCCCCCATTCTGTTAAAGTTGCTTATGTGCAGCTATTTCAGCAGTTTACTGCTCACCTTTATTGAATCTTTCTAAAGCATTCACCTTTGTTTTCACAGAAATAGTAACTCTCTTTTATACTCATGTTTCATCCGTTTACATAATATTTAATTAAATCACACGATTAAAAGAAGTTCAGTGGGCATAAAGAGGCTTGGGAGCAAACACAGATGAAACTAAGTATGTCAACACACTACTGGTGGGACAAAGAGTGCACTTAAGCATGCTGTGGGCATCTGAATATTTGGGTGATAGAATGGAGACCATTAGTTAACCCATTGGTGGTGGGTTTAGAGAACTTCTTGCAGAGTGAAAATTTGCTTTTTCTTACTTAATGTATCCTGAATATTTTCCCCATGAGTAAATGGAGATCTACATCATTGTTTTTAATGGCCACATGGTATTTATTATACATGTATTATGCTGAGTTTTTGCTTGCAAACAACATAAAGCAGTTCAACTCACTTACCCAGGCAAGGAATTTATTGGTAGGCTATGAAGATTGTTTATAGAGTCAACAGGAAAGATGGTCAGCCAGGCTTGGAAAAATGGGCAGGAACCCAGAGAGGCTAAAACAGCCAAGATCACACCCCCCATGTACAGTCTGGTGAGGACCTCTCCAGTGGCACTGGCTTTCTCAGGACTTTTGCCACCACCACTGCTGGCATCTTGACTCTGTTGCTGAAGCTGCTGCGAATTCTCTTTAACTCTCACTGCGTATTTGTGTCACTCTCTCAGAATTCAAAAACCTGGGCAGAGGTATCTGCCCAGCCAGATCTAGAATCACTTAGCATCTTACCTTGAAGGATGAAGGGAAAGGGAATACCTCCTCTTTCCACTTTGGCTTTAGTAGTGGCGGTGGGTCCTACTGCCTATTACCAAGACGCTCACTCACAGCAGGGGATTTCCTTAACCTAAGCTGTGTGTTTGGATGCTGGGTAGCCAAAAAATATGACAACTATCTGTAAAAGTGTGGATCTACTGGAGTTTATTTAACCAGTGCCCTACTGTAAAAAATGTAGGTTGTTTCCTGTTTTGTTGTTTTAAGCTATGTGGTAATAGACACGTTTTACTAATCTAGTAGGGGGAAAACATTGTATTTTAGTCGTTTTAATTTATAGCTTTAAATGTAAATTTTATGTTTATTGGAATTTTGGATTTCTTATTTTGTCAATTGACATATATATTACATATATGGACTTTTTTGAGATATAATTTACATGTCATAAAATTCAGTATAATTTTATGTAATTCAGGGGTTTTTAGTGTATTCGCAGACTTGTGCAACCATTACTACTATCTAATTCCAGAACATCTCATCACCCCAGAAGGAAACTCCATATGCATATATATTTTTGTAATTTGCTTACGTGGGTTTTTTATGGCACATGACATTTAAAAAATGCATAAAAATTAAATTTAAAGATCTTTTCCTTTATCGTTTCTGCTTTTGGCTTAGGCTTAGAAAGGCCTTCTCCATCCCAGTTTTGTTGTTGCTGTTTTTGTTAATTATCCACTTTTATAGCATTAAACATTTTTTTTTTTACATTTCAGTCTTTAACTCATTTAGAATTAATTTTGGAGTAAGATGGGATTTAAACGTGTTTACCTCACATGGTTAGCACATTATGGCAACACCACTTATTTATTTCCCCACTGATTTGAAATACTTCCCTTATTATATACTAAATTCTTTTTTTAACATCTTTATTGGAGTATAATTGCTTTACACTGGTGTGTTAGTTTCTGCTTTATAACAAAGTGAATCAGCTATATGTACACATATATCCCCATATCTCCTCCCTCTTGTGTCTCCCTCCAACCCTCCCTATCCCACCCCTCTAGGTGGTCACAAAGCACGGAGCGGATCTCCCTGTGCTATGCAACTAAATTCTTTTTTTTTTTTTTTTTTTTTTTTTGCGGTACTTGGGCCTCTCACTGTTGTGGCCTCTCCCGTTGCGGAGCGCAGGTGCAGAGGCCATGGCTCACGGGCCCAGCCACTCCGCGGCATGTGGGATCTTCCCAGACAGGGGCACGAACCCGTGTCCCTTGCATCGGCAGGCGGACTCTCAACCACTGTGCCACCAGGGAAGCCCTGGCTGGTTTTCTTTTATACGTTTTGCAAACATTGCCCTATTAAGTCAATCCCTTTGAGGCTATTGTTAGCTCTAGACTTCAGCTTGAATTGGCTGTATGAGCAGAGGTAAGTCTGAGTGTTAGCTTCCTTAATTTTAAAAGGAGGCAAGTACCTCATTTATATTGCAGGATTGTTGTGAAATTATGTATATGAAATGCTATAGGAATCTGAAATATCTGTAGTTATCACAAGGACAGCTCTTTTGTAAGAAGCGGTGATTAGTCAAGGAGTCACAAAAGTGGCCAGCAAAGCACATAGCCTTTTCCTAATTTGAGTGTGCTGGTCTTTTTTGACCTTACTAATATGTCTGAAGTACTGACTCCTAATCTTTTGGGAATGGTCAAACGAAAAGAACAATTATGTTTTGAAACATACACTAGTCTACTCCAGCTGTTTCATCTGAAATCTTAGTCTTCTGTTTGTATAGTGACAGTTGTGTGATGAAAGAGGTTAGACACTCAGTATTTTGAAAACAAGTTAAGGAATAAGATCATTGTTCATTTTAAAGGTTCACACAATTTAAATGAGATGTTTTATGTAAAATAATAAAGAAGCTAATGCTTTCCCCTTTTGTTTTCAATTCAGAGGTGGTAGATTTTAAATAAAAGCAAATGGGTAGGAAAAAACTAAAAAAATTAAAACTTTTAAAAAATTAAATTGATTTGGAAATATATATACTCTGAAGGCAACTAGTTGAGTGTTTGCATAGCTAGAAATTATTAATTTGCTTGACAAAACAGGGGTGTTTTTATAGCCCTGGTGTAATAGACTGGGTGATTTTTGTCTCTTTATATGTTTGAGTTTATCATTGGTCTCACTTATTGAATTATTTCAATTTTGGTAACTTATCTCTTAATTTCTGCACATTCCCTATATATTTTTCTTCTTTATTTCCCCCTAAAGTGGACTGTGTTTCTTAAAAATCTTTTTTCCTCTATCTTTATCGAGGTATAATTGACAAATAGAAATAGTATATATTTGTTGTAAAACGTGATATTTTGATGTACATATACATTGTGATATGATTACTGCAATCAAACTGATGAACATATCCATCACCTTACATAGTTACCATTTTTTGTTGCTGTTGAGGACAATTAACATCTCTTTTAGCAAGTTTTAAGTAAACAATTATTAACTGTAGTCATCATGCGTACGTTAGATTTCCAGAGTTTATTCATCCTGCATAATTGAAACTCTGTACCCTTTAACCAACACTTCCCCATTTCCCCCACTCCTCAGGCCCTGATAACCATCCTTCTAGTCTCTAAGAGTTCAACTTTAGATTCCACATATAAGTGAGATCATGCAGTTTTTGTCTTTCCATGTCTGGCTTATTTCACTTAGCATAATGTCCTCCAGGTTCATTCGTTTATTTTCCTTTCAAAAATTCTTACAGTGAAATAACTAAGGTCTACAAAGAGTATAGGGAACCCTATAACATATTTGTGCATCCACTACTCAGCCTAAGAAATTAAACATTACATACATAGTTGAAGTTTCCATTTATGTTCCAGTTGCATCTTTTCCTCCCTCGCCAAACTCCTGAATTTGGAGTTTATTATTCCCATGCATATTTTTATATTTTATATATATTTTATATTTTTAAATTTTATTTTACTACTACATATGTTTGCATACAAAAAAAACATATGGTATTTTACATTTTTAGAATTTTGTATCCTTCTGAAACTTTTTATTTCCTCAACTATGTTTGTGAGATTTATCCATGTTGCTACCTGTAGCCCTAGTTTGGAGTTTCTCAACCTCTGTTTTGTTGACATTTGGGGCCAGATATTCTTTGCTGTGAGGAGCTTTGTTGTCCATTATAGGATGTTTAGTGATATCCCAGTAGCACTTTCCCCTCCACCCCACACCCCACATTGTGATAACCAAAAATGTCTCCAGACGTTGCCTGATATTCCTTTCATGGTGAAATCTCCCCTCCTCCCAGTAAGAACCACAATTTTATTTATTTTTTAAATTTTTATTTTATTTTTTTATACAGCAGGTTCTTATTAGTTATCTATTTTATATATATTAGTCTATATATGTCAACCCCAATCTCCCAATTCATCCCACCACCATCACCCCCTCCTGCCACTTCCCCCCATGGTGTCCACATGTTTGTTCTCTACATCTCTGTCTCTATTTCTGCCCTGCAAACTAGTTCATCTGTACCATTTTTCTAGGTTCCACATATAGGCGTTAATATACGATATTTGCTTTTCTCTTTCTGACTTAATTCACTCTGTATGACCATCTCTAGATCCATCCACGTCTCTACAAATGACCCAATTTTGTTCCTTTTTATGGCCGAGTAATATTCCATTGTATATATGCACTGCATCTTCTTTATCCATTCGTCTATCGATGGGCATTTAGGTTGCTTCCATGACCTGGTTATTGTAAATAGTGCTGCAATGAACATTGGGGTGTATGTGTCTTTTTGAATTATGGTTTTCTCAGGGTATATGCCCAGTAGTGGGATTGCTGGGTCATATGGTAATTATATTTTTAGTTTTTTAAGGAACCTCCATACTGTTCTCCATAGTGGCTGTGTCAATTTATATTCCCACCAACAGTGCAAGGGGGTTCCCTTTTCTCCACACCCTCTCCAGCATTTGTTGTTTGTAGATTTTCTGATGATGCCCATTCTAACTGGTGTGAGGTGATACCTCATTGTAGGTTTGATTTGCATTTCTCTAATAATTAGTGATGTTGAGCAGCTTTTCATGTGCTTCTTGGCCATCTGTATGTCTCCTTTGGAGAAATGTCTATTTAGGTCTTCTGCCCAGTTTTAGATTGGGTTGTTTGTTTTTTAATATTGAGCTGCATGAGCTGTTTATATATTTTGGAGATTGATCCTTTGTCTGTTGATTCATTTGCAAATATTTTCTCCCATACTGAGGGTTGTCTTTTCGTCTTGTTTATGGTTTCCTTTGCTGTGCAAAAGCTTTGAAGTTTCATTAGGTCCCATTTGTTTATTTTTGTTTTTACTTCCATTACTCTAGGAGGTGGATCCAAAAAGATCTTGCTGCAATTTATGTCAAAGAGTGTTCTTCCTATGTTTTCCTCTAAGAGTTGTATAGTGTCGGATCTTACATTTAGGTCTCTAATCCATTTTGAGTTTATTTTTGTGTATGGTGTTAGGTAGTGTTCTAATTTCATTCTTTTACATGGAGTTGTCCTGTTTTCCCAGCATCACTTATTGAAAAGACTGTCTTTTCTCCATTGTATATCCCTGCCTCCTTTGTCATAGATTAGTTGAGCATAGGTGCGTGGGTTTATCTCTGGGCATTCTATCCTGTTCCATTGATCCATATTTCGGTTTTTGTGCCGGTACCATATTGTCTTGGTTACTGTAGCTTTTGTAGTATCATCTGAAGTCAGGGAATCTGATTCCTCCAGCTCCGTTTTTTTTCTCTCAAGACTGCCTTGGCTATTCGGGGTCTTTTGCGTCTGAATACAAATTTTAAGATTTTTTGTTGTAGTTCTGAAAAAAATGCCACTGGTAATTTGATAGGGATTGCATTGAATCTGTAGATTGCTTTGGGTAGTATAGTCATTTTCACAATATTGATTCTTCCAATCCAAGTACATGGTATATCTCTCCATCTGTTTGTGTCATCTTTGATCTCTTTCATCAGTGTCTTACAGTTTTCTGAGTACAGGTGTTTTACCTCTTTAGGTAGGTTTATTCCTAGGTATTTTATTCTTTTTGTTGCAATGGTGGATGGGATTGTTTCCTTAATTTCTCTTTCTGATCTTTAGTTGCTAGTGTATAGGAATGCAAGAGATTTCTGTGCATTAATTTTGTATCCTGCAACTTTACCAAATTCATTGTTTAGCTCTAATAATTTTCTGATAGCATCTTTAGGATTTTCTATGTATAATATCATGTCATCTGCAAACAGTGACAGTTTTACTTCTTCTTTTCCAATTTATATTCCTTTTATTTCTTTTTCTTCTCTGATTGCCGTGGCTAGGACTTCCAAAACTATGTTGAATAATAGTGGCAAGAGTGGACGACCTTGTTTTGTTCCTAATCTTAGAGGAAATGGTTTCAGTTTTTCACCATTGAGAGTGATGTTTGCTGTGGCTTTGTCATATATGGCCTTTATTATGTTGAGGTAGGTTCCCTCTCTGCCCACTTTCTGGAGAGCTTTTATCATAAATGGGTGTTGAATTTTGTCAAAAGCTTTTTCTGCATCTATTGAGATGATCATATGGTTTTTGTTCTTCAATTTGTTAATATGTTGTATCTCATTGGTTGATTTGCATAGATTGAAGAATCCTTGCATCCGTGGGATAGATCCCACTTGATCATGGGGTATGATCCTTTTAATCTGTTGTTGAATTCTGTTTGCTAGTTTCTTTTGTTGTTGTTGTTTTTTTTTTTGCGGTACGCGGGCCTCTCACTGCTGTGGCCTCTCCCGTTGCGGAGCACAGGCTCCGGATGCGCAGGCTCAGCGGCCATGGCCCATGGTCCCAGCTGCTCCACGGCATGTGGAATCCTCCCAGTCCAGGGCACGAACCTGTGTCCCCTGCATCGGCAGGTAAACCCTCAACCACTGCGCCATCAGGGAAGCCCCTGTTTGCTAGTATTTTGTTGAGGATTTTTTCATCTATATTCATCAGTGATATTGGTCTGTAATTTTCTGTTTTTGTAGTATCTTTGGTTTTGGTATCAGGGTGATGGTGGCCTCATAGAATGAGTTTGGGAAAGTTCCTTCCTCTGCAATTTTTTGGAAGAGTTTGAGAAGGATGGGTGTTAGCTCTTCTCTAAATGTTTGATTGAATTCACCTGTGAAGTCATCTGGTCCTGGACTTCTGTTTGTTGGAAGATTTTTAATCAAAGTTCCAGTTCCATTACTTGTGATCGGTCTGTTCATATTTTCTCTTTCTTCCTGGTTCAGTCTTGGAAGGTTATACCTTTCTGAGAATTTGTCTGTTTCTTCCAGGTTGTCCATTATATTGGCATAGAGTTGCTTGTAGTAGTCTCTTAGGATGCTTTCTATTTCTGCAATTTTTGTTGTAACTTCTCCTGTTTCATTTCTAATTTTATTGATATGAGTCCTCTCCCTCTATTTCTTGATGAGTCTGGCTAAAGGTTTATCAGTTTTGTTTATTTTCTCAAAGAACCATCTTTTAGTTTTATTGATCTTTGCTATTGTTTTGTTTCTATTTTATTTATTTCTGCTCTGATCTTTATGATTTCTTTCCTTCTACTAACTTTGGGTTTTGTTTGTTCTTCTTTCTCTACTTCATTTAGGTGTAAGGTTAGATTGTTTATTTGAGATTTTTCTTGTTTCTTGAGGTAGGCTTCTATTGCTATAAACTTCCCTCTTACAACTGCTTTTGCTGCATCCCATAGGTTTTGAATCGTCGTGATTTCATTGTCATTTGTCTCTGGGTGTTTTTTGATTTCCTCTTTGATTTCTTCAGTGATCTCTTGGTTATTTAGTAACGTATTGTGTAGCCTCCATGTGTTTGTGTTTTTACGTTTTTTCCCTGTAATGGATTTCTAATCTCATAGCATTGTGTTTGGAAAAGATGCTTGATATGATTTCAATTTTCTTAAATTTACTGAGGTCTGATCTGTGACCCAAGATGTGATCAATCCTGGAGAATGTTCTGTGTGCATGTGAGAAGAAACTGTAATCTGTTGTTTTTGGATGGAATGTCCTATAAATATCAATTAAATCTATCTGGTCTAATGTGTCATTTAATGCTTGTGTTTCCTTATTAATTTTCTGTTTGGATGATCTGTCCACTGGTGTAAGTGAGGTGTTAAAGTCCCCCACTATTATTGTGTACTGTTGATTTTATTTTATGGCTGTTATCAGTTGCCTTATGTATTGAGGTGCTCCTATGTTGGGTGCATATATATTTATAATTGTTATATCTTCTTCTTGGATTGATACCTTGATTATTATGTAGTGTCCTTCCTTGTCTCTTGTAACATTCTCTATTTTAAGGTCTAATTTATGTGATATGAGTATTGCTACTCCAGTTTTCTTTTGATTTCCATTTGCATGGAATATCTTTTTCCATCCCCTCACTTTCAGTCTGTATGTGTCCCTGGGTCTGAAGTGCGTCTCTTGTAGACAGCATATATATGGGTCTTGTTTTTGTATCCATTCAATGAGCCTGTGTCTTTTGGCTGGAGCATTTAATCCATTCACGTTTAAGGTAGTTATCAATATGTATGTTCCTATTACCATTTTCTTAATTGTTATGGGTTTGGTTTTGTAAGTCCTTTTCTTTCTTGTGTTTACCACTTAGAGAAGTTCCCTTAGCGTTAGTTGTAGAGGTGGTTTGGTGGTGCTGAATTCTCTTAGCTTTTGCTTGTTTGTAACTCTTTTGATTTCTCCGTCGAATCTGAATGAGATCCTTGCTGGGCAGAGTAATCTTGGTTGTAGGTTCTCCTCTTTCATCACTTTAAATATATCATGCCACTCCCTTCTGGTTTGTGGAGTTTCTGCTGAGAAATCACCTGTTAACCTTATGGGATTCCCTGGTATGTTAGTTGTCGTTTTTCTCTTGTTGCTTTCAATAATTTTTCTTCGTCTTTATTTTTTGTCAATTTGATTACTGTGTGTCTTGGCATGTTTCTCCTTGGGTTTATCCTGCCTGGTACTCTCTGTGCTTCCTGGACTTGGGTGGCTCTTTCCTTTCCCATGTTAGGAAAGTTTTTGCCTATAATCTCTTCAAATATTTTCTTGGGTCCTTTCTCTCTCTCTTCTTCTTCTGGGGCCCCTATAATGCAAATGATGTTTTGTTTAATGTTGTCCAAGAGGTCTCTTAGGCTGTCTTCATTTCTTTTCGTTCTTTTGTCTTTATTCTGTTCTGCGGCAGTGAATTCCACCATTCTATCTTCCAGGTCACTTATCTGTTCTTCTGCCTCAGTTATTCTGCTATTGATTCTTTCTAGTGTAGCTTTCATTTCAGGTATTGTATTGTTCATCTGTTTGTTTGTTCTTCAATTCTTCTAGGTCTTTGTTAAACATTTCTTGCATCTTCTCGATCTTTGCATCGATTCTTTTTCGGAGGTCCTGGATCATCTTCACTATCATTATTCTGAATTCTTTTTCTGGAACGTTGCCTATCTCCACTTCATTTAGTTGTTTTTCTGGGATTTTATCTTGTTCCTTCAACTGGTACATAGCTCTCTACCTTTTCATTTTGTCTGTCTTTCTGTGAATGTGGTCTTGTTCCACAGGCTGCAGGATTGTAGTTCTTGCTTCTGCTGTCTGCCCTCTGGTGGATGAATCTATCTGAGAGGCTTGTGCAAGCTTCCTGTTGGGAGATACTGGTGATAGGTAGAGCTGGGTGTTGCTCTGGTGGGCAGAGCTGGGTAAAACTTTAATCCGTTTGTCTGCTGATGGGTGGGGCTAGGTTCCCTCCCTGTTGGTTGTTTGGCCTGAGGGGACCCAACACTGGAGCCTACCTGGTTCTTTGGTGGGACTAATGTTGGACTCTGGGAGGGCTCACGCCAAGGAGTACTTCCCAGAACTTCTGCTGCTGGTGTCTTTGTCCTCACGGTGAGCCACAACCATCCCCTGCCTCTGCAGGAGACCCTTCAGCACTAGTAGGTAGGTCTGGTTCAGTCTCCTATGGGGTCACTGCTCCTTCCCCTGGGTCCCAATGTGCACACTACTTTGTGTGTGCCCTCCAAGAATGGAGTGTCTGTTTCCCCCAGTCCTGTCAAAGTCCTGCAATCAAATCCCGCTAGCCTTCAAAGTCTGATTGTCTAGGAATTCCTCCTCCCGTTGCCAGAGCCCCAGGTTGGGAAGCCTGACGTGGGGCTCAGAACCTTTACTCCAGTGGGTGGACTTCTGTGGGATGTGTTCTCCAGTTTGTGAGTCACCACCCAGCAGTTATGGGATTTGATTTTATTATGATTGCACCCCTCCTACCTTCTCATTGTGGCTTATCCTTTGTCTTTGCATGTGGGGCATCCTTTTTGGTGAGTTCCAGTGTCTTCCTGTCGATGATTTTTCAGTTAGTTGTGATTCTGGTGCTCTTGCAAGAGGGAGTGAGTGCATGTCCTTCTACTCCACCATCTTGAACCAGTCCTCTGAGAACCACTATTTTAGTTCATTCATTTTAAGTACTGTGTCATGCTCCATGATGTATATATCCCACTTATTTTTTCATTTTCCAGTTGATAGACTTTCAGATTATTTCCAAAGTGTTGGGTTTTTGTTGTTTTGGTTTTGGTTTTTTTTGCAATGGGCATTCTTGTTCATGTGTCCTTGTACACATGTGAGATTTTCTCTAGGGTAATATGCCTAGGAGTGAAAATGTTGAGTTCTAGTATATGCATATCTTGAACTCTTCCAGATATTACCGAACAGGTTCCATAATGGTTGTACTAATTTATGTTCTCACCAGCTGAATATGGGAGATCCTGTTGCTCCACATTCTCATTAACACTTGGTATTGTCATATTTTGAAAGTTCTGTTTACCTGATGGGAGTAAATGATATCATTGTGGTTTTAATTTGCATTTTCTTGATTACTGTAGTGATCAAAAATTATCCATGTAGAGCTGTATCCAAAAAAAGAATTAAATTTTACCATATAATATATTAAGAATCCAGAAACGTTTCTCAAATTATGAGGCCTCATTATTTTAGGATGATTTAAAAATAATGTTTGAGGGCTTCCCTGTGGCACTGGTTGAGAATCTGCCTGCCAATGCAGAGAACGTGGGTTCAATCCCTGGTCCGGGAAGATCCCATGTGCCACGGAGCAACTAAGCCCGAGCACCACAGCTACTGAGCCTGCACTCTAGAGCCCGTGAGCCACAACTGCTGAGCCTGCGTGCTGCAACTACTGAAGCCTGAACGCCTAGAGCCTGTGCTCTGCTACAACAGAAGCCACCGCAATGAGAAGCCTGCACGCTGCAACGAAGAGTAGCCCCCGCTCGCCACCACTAGAGAGAGGCTGCATGCAGCAACAAAGACCCAACACAGCCAAAAATCAATTAATAAAATAAATAAATTTAAAATACTAATAAAAAAATAAAAATAATGTTTGAGCTTCTTTGATCAGCTTTAAGAAGTGGTTTTGTGCAGTCAGACTTCGTATGTGTCATGTTTGTTTGTACTCAACTTACGCAGTTTCTGTTTCCAAATCAGAGATGGTGATCTAGTCATAATACTGTACTTCCTCTTAGAAAATGTTATTACTGATGATGATTACCATCTGTGTTTAGGGAGTGGCTCAAAATACTTTAATAACTGGAAGTTATTTCCCTCAGTGTTGTTGGATGCTCTTTTTCTCAGAGTCACCTCATTGCTAATAGCTGCATGCCAGATTTGTTTCTCTGATATTGTCATCTCCCATAAACATATATTTTTTTCCACACCGTATGAAATTATTTACACTCTTACTTTGTTTTCTTAGTCATTTTGCTAAATGCAGTGGGAGATTACAAAAACTGTTCTTGACTTTGTACCTATCATTGAGACATTTAAGATTCAAAAGATGGTTATACATATATTATAAAATCAATTAGAGTTGTGTGTGTTATATTTTATATAGAAAAAAATATATATATAAATAATATATGTAAAATAGAGGAGTATGAGGGGAATGGAATTCCTCTGAGGTTTTGAGTGTAAGGTCCAATTTAAGTATAGTTTTGAAGAAAAAGTACAGGCAAATTATGAGGGCAGAAGAAATACATATTATTCATAGTTGATTTGACATGCTTAAATTAGGATGTAGTGGGAAAAGTAGCTGTATTAATGTAATTTTCATTCATGCTCAGAATTTCTTTCCTCCCTAATACATATTTCCAGGGTGAATTATCCACTCACTTTAAAAGTGCCTTTCAGGGGCTTCCCTGGTGGCGCAGTGGTTGAGAGTCCGTCTGCCGATGCAGGGGACACAGGTTCGTGCCCCAGTCCGGGAGGATCCCACATACTGCGGAGCGGCTAGGCCCGTGAGCCATGGCCGCTGGGCCTGCGCGCTCAGAGCTTGTGCTCCGCAATGGGAGAGGCCACAACAGTAAGAGGCCCGCATACAGCCAAAAAAAAAGTGCCTTTCTGCTTAACTAGTCTTTTTCAGTTCCTCAGTAAGCCTGAGAGATGCTCCAATACTTTGGTCTGGAGCATACCCGATAATAAAACTGTATTTCAGTTTTACATTCCTAACTAACCAGGTAAACTAGCCTTCATCTGTTGAGTGTATTGTATTCCAAAAGTTTGTTACCAATTCTGTTTTTTGAACTTGACAGTTTCTTATAAAACAATTTAGTCAATTTTGGTAATGTACCTGAGTCAACCCTCAAAAGCCCCATTTTGACCCATAACATATTTGAGCCATATAGGTACTAAGTCTGAATGTTCTGACCTTGAGGCAGGCAGCCATGTGCTACAAGAGGAAAGAGGAAGCAACTCCTTTTTTAGGCACAGGGCTAACAGTAGACAAAATATTGATAGGATCTGTTTGTTTTAGACATTATCACCTTCCCTTTTCATACTCATTACTGCTTCCCAGTGACCCTCTCCCTAGTTGGAGCCCCTAATGCCTTCATGCTTGCCTTAAGTACCCTGCCTTGGACTTTTCACCTAGGCCCGTGAGTTCTTACATCCCAAGGATCCTTTGCTCACAATTACCTGCCTTTCCTGTCCCATTTGGGCTTCTGTTCTATTGTAGTAACTGATCATACCTAGATATTAGGAGGTGTAATGCCAGCTATCAGCCCCTTAACCTATCAAAGAGGAGTTTGTATTTTAAAAAGAGGATACAACGTCTATTAAGACAACTGACCTAGATTCTTCAAAAAGTTACTTGGGGGAAAAGAGATAAAGGAGAGAGGCTGTTTTAGATTAAATGAGACAAAGGAGACACAACCAAATGCAGAGTGTGAACCTTGTCTGGATCCTGGTTTGGAAAAAAATAAAAGCTGTAAGGGATATTCTTAGGACATTTAGGACAATTTAAATAGAGAATTTATATTAAAGGATGTACAATGATTAATTTTCTTAGCTGTGATCATAGTATTGTGGTTTTATAGGAGTCCTTATTGTTTGGATATGCGTGCTGAAGTATTATGATCTCTAAAACTTAAAAATAGTTTAGGAAAAATAGAGCAAGTATAGCAAAATGTTAACAATTGTTGAATTCATGCAGAGGGTATACAGATAGATGTTCATTGTATTATTCACCTTTTATGTGTGGTTGAAAATTTTCATAGTAAAGATTTGGAAAACAGGGAAGCTGTTTATTAGTATAATATTCTTTAGATTGTAAAATTTCATGCAATGGAGAATTCAGGCAATATGGAGAACTTCATTTTTTACTACTTCTTCCCTATTCCACTTATCATTCATTCAAAGATTCACATATTGTCCTATTGACAGCAGCTGCTCTGGCTAGAGGAAGGAAGAGTTTCTCAGGGCAACAACAGCTTATTTTTACATATAGATTGTAAGTCATAGATTACCAGAATGTGAAAATCTTTGGCAGTGTGGTTCATTAGAATCATTATTTTTTTTGACTTTGAATAAAGGCTGTTTCAAGTCATTAAAATCAAAAGTTAGACAAAATGTATTCTTTTATATTGAATATATATTGTAAGTCTTTCTATGTAAAAATAGACAGTAATTTAATAGTAATTTCATAAGAAGAATCAGTGGACATAACTGAATTGTTAAGTGTTGCATTTGGAATAACTTTAGCTCTAACTTTAAAAGTAAATAACAAAAATAGACTAATAATTATGAGTCTATTTCAGATCAAATCACACTATAAGTTACAGTTGTTCCATAATTAATGCCATTTGAAGTTAAGACTGAGACTGATGCACCTAGGGATGAATTTTTCTTTCAACTTTTCTAAGATTTTTACATTTTAAAAATGGATATGGAAAACAGTATGGAGGTTCTTGAAAAAAAATTAAAAAACAGAACTATCATGTGATCCAGCAATTCCACTTCTGGGTATTTATCCAAGGGAAATGAAATCACTATCGCAAAGATATTTGCACCCCTGTATTCATTGAAGCATTATTTACAATAGCCAAGACATGGAAATAACCAATGTCCATTGATAGATGAATAGATAAAGAAAGTGTGATATACATATACACATTCTTCAGCCGTAAAAATGAAGGAAATCCTGCCACTTGTGACAATATGGATGGACCTTGAGGGCATTATGCTAAGTGAAATAAGTCAGACAGAGACAGACAAATACTGTATGAGTTCACTTATACGTGGAATCTGAAAAAACCTGAACTCATAGACACAGAGAACAGATTGATGGGTTGGTTACCAGAGGTGGGGGGTAGGGAGTGGGCAAAATGGATGAAGGTCGTTAAAAAGTATAAACTTCCAGTTATAAGGTAAATAATTCCTGAGGATATAATGTACAGCATGGTGACTATAATTAACAATATTGTATATTTGAAGGCTGCTAAGAGAGTAGATCTTAAAAGTTCTCATCACAGGAAAAAAAAATGTAACTATGTATAGTGATGGATGTTAACTAAACTTATGGTGGTAATTTTGCAATATATACATATATCAAATCATTATATTGTATACCTAAAACTAATACAATATTATATGTCAATTATATCTCAATAAAATGGCAGTTTCATGTGATTCAAACTAATTATCAGTGAAAAAAACAAAGATTCCTGCCTTCATGGAATTTTCATTTTAGTGGGAAGTGTATTGCAGTGTAACAAATTATTCCAAAATTTAGTGGCTTAAAGCAACCAACAATTATTATCTCACAGTTTCTGTGGGTCATGAATTTGGGAGTGGTTTAGCTGGGTGGTTCTGGCTCAAGGTCTGTCGTGAGGTTGTAAGTCTATATGTTAGCTGAGGCTACAGGCATCTAAAGACAACTGATTCTGAAGGATCAGCTTTCAAGGCAGTTAACTCACCTGGTAGGAGGTCTTATGTCTTTGCTGGTTATTGACAGGAGGCCTCAATTTCTCACCATGTGAACCTCTCCAAAAGGCTGCTTGAGTATCCTCATGCCATGGCGGGTAGCTTCCCCTAGATGGGGTGATTCAAGAGAGAGGACAAGGAGGAAGCCACAGTGACTTGTTTCCCCTCCTGCAGTGCCTTTTATGGCCAATCTTGGAAGTCACACTTTGTCACTTCCACTATTGACTTGGAAGCAAGTCACTGAGTCCAGGCCACACTCAAAGAGAAAGGAGTTAAATTCCACCTCTTGAAGGAAAGGAGTAGCAAAGAATTTGTGAACATATTTTAAAACCACCACAGGAAGACAGGTAATATGCAATAAACATAGTAAGTAAATTATGGAGTTTATTAGAAGGTTATAAGTTCTATGAAAATAAGAAAAAATAGAGCAAAGGTAATGGGAATCAGAGTATCTGTGTGTGGAAGGGGTGTGGGATGCAATTTTCAACAGGGTGGTCATTGAAAGACTCATTAGTAAGGTTAGATTTGAGTAGACTTGAAAGAGATGAGGAAGTTAGCTAAGCAAATATCTAAGAGAAGAAAGTCCTAAATCAAGGGAATAGCTAACCCAAAGGCCCTGTGGTGGGGGTAAAATGAGGTGAGAGAAAAGAATGTTAGCCATATTTTATTAGTAGGGTATTTTCAGCTGGGGAGGTGGGAAAGTTGAGGAAGGATAATTTATTTTTTTTTAACTTAAAGTTTTTTGTTGTTTTTCGGTTTTTAAGTTTTTATTTTATATTGGAGCATAGTTGATTAACAATGTTGTATTAGTTTCAGGTCTACAGCTAAGTGATTGAGTTATACATATACATGTGTATATTCTTTTTCAAACTGTTTTCCCATTTAGGTTATTACAGTGTTTTGAGCAGAGTTCCCTGTGCTATACAGTAGGTACTTCTTGGTTATCTTTTTTTTTTTTTTTTTTTTTTTTTTTTGCGGTATGCAGGCCTCTCACTGTTGTGGCCTCTCCCGTTGCAGAGCACAGGCCCCAGACGCGCAGGCTCAGTGGCCATGGCTCACAGGCCTAGCCGCTCCGCGGCATGTGGGATCTTCCCAGACCAGGGCACAAACCTGTGTCCCTTGCATCGGCAGGTGGACTCTCAACCACTGCATCACCAGGGAAGCCCAGTTATCTATTTTAAATATAGTATTGTGTACATGTCAGCCCCAAACTTCCAATCTATCCCCCCCACCCTTCCCTCCTGGTAACCATAAGTTCGTTCTCTAAGTCTGTGAGTCTATTTCTGTTTTGTAAATAAGTTCATTTGTATCTTTTTTTTTAGATTCTGCATATAAGCAATATCATGTGATATTTATCTTTCTCTGTTTGACTTCACTTAGTATGATAATCTCTAGGTCTATCCATGTTGCTGCAAATGGCATTATTTCATTCTTTTTTATGGCTGAGTAGTATTCCATTGTATATATGTACTACATCTTCTTTATCCATTCCTCTGTTGATGGACATTTAAGTTGTTTCCATGTCTTGGCTATTGTAAACAGCACTGCAGTGAACATTGGAGTGCATGTCAGAGGAAGGATTATTTCCATGGCTGAAATTAACAAGTTCATTGTTTCTAATAGGAATATAAAGAAGAAATCAAAATGGATCCAAGTATGAGTGTGAATTCTGTCACCATCTCTGTTGAGGGGATGACATGTAGTTCCTGTGTTTGGACCATTGAACAGTGCATTGGAAAACTGAACGGTGTACATCACATTAAAGTAAGTTACTCCTTGGAAATCAGTGAAGTCAAATGCTGTTGACTGGAATTCTTCTGGGAAATTACTTCTAACACTGAGACAGATGCAGACACACTGACACGTACGACATAAAGACTATCACACTTTTAACCTTGAAGCTGAATAAGTTTTCTTCAGCCCATTAACTTATTTTTTTGTTAAAAAATAAATAATACATTTTTAAAATTTAAAAACATCTGAAGATGGAATCTGGATGTTATGTTTGTATATTTATCAATATATATTTTATAAGTATATAGATGCTGATATAATTTTTATTACTCTTAATCTCATGTTGATCTAAAATATATGTTCTCAGAGAAAGGATTGTGAGGTTTCTTTCTCTTTTATAGCATGACAGTTACTATGTTTAGTAATAATGTAGTCTTCTCTAAGAGCATGAATACAAAGTGTAACTAATTTTCTAACCATTTTCACTTCAATGTTATTTAATCAATAAATCATTTTATTTAAAAGAATACGTTACAATTAATTACATTAAGTGACATTACCAAACAGTTTTAGAGTGGTTAGCTCTAGAACAAGGAATGAAAGAAACACTTAACCATTATGTGTCTGTGTATTTTCTCTTCACATTTCTTAAATCACAAATAAAAAATAACAAGATACTGCAGTGAAAATACAATTAGTTTCTTGCAAATAAATTAAAAGTGTGTATGGTCTGGGGAAAACTGAAGCCCAGCTCACCGGCTTACAAAGGGGGTGTGATATAAAACTGGTGCCTCCACCCATATCACTCCCCTCTTCGATTCTGTTCTTCCCCAGAGCCATAAGCTTCCCACACACCCTAGATTACTGCTGAGGAGTGAGCTGACACCATCCTGTTTGAGTGAGGCCTGGCATGATGCGCTCAGGTTTAGGGCAAGGGGAAGGCCGTAGGTGAAACTGGAAGATGGGGAACTAAAGACGTGCACCCACTGCCTCTGCTCTCTGAGTATTCAACCACATCACCCTCCCTCCAAAAGGAAGCTAATGTGACACAGTGACTCTGGAAGGAACCTAGCGGTACGTTGGAGTGCAACAGACCAAATGGTTTCTACAGCTGAATCAATCCAGCCAGAGAACATGAAGGAGAGAAGGGAGGGCACAATTGTCCCTCTAGGTCTGGAGACTTTGGGTCACCCAGGATGCAGTCCCCTTTAAGAAAACTGCCTTCCAGAGCCAGGCCCCTAAGTTGGCAAATTCTGAAATGAAAGAGAGAGGTATCACCTGTTAGAGCCCTATGCTGCTGCTCCAAGCATTGGGTTTGCAGATATAAGAGGGGATAACCCGAAGCTAATGGCCTGGGTAACTAAAGAATGAAACTAGATGGGCTAGGCACGGGCATGCTGAACATTTATCTAATTCCTCCCTGAGAGCTGTCCAGGCCTAGGAGCTGCCCTGAGCACTCGTCTTTGCTGGGCTTAGACTTAGGGCAAGGGGAGGGCAGAAAAATGGAGATTAAAATAAAAATATAAAGAGCAGAAAACCCGAAGCATGGCCCAAGGGAACCTTTCTGCGGGGATAGGTTTCTCAGGGCCTGCATTTTCTCCTGATCCATAAAAACTCTGAGCTTTTATCAAAGAGGATAGAAACTCTCTGTTGGGGAGGGAGGACAACAGGAGATCAGGGAGATCCTGCTGGCTTTCCTGGGGCAAAGCAGGGGGAAAGGGAGCCTCTCCATTTCCCAGAGACAAACTGCCAAAAAAGACTGTGTAGAAGCCTCCCTGGGCAGAGCCCAGGACTGAGAAAGGAGGTAGGGATTTGAGTTCACTTCAGTTTTTAATTGCAAAAATAAAATTGACTTTTGTTAGACTATCTTAACACATTCCTGCTATAATTCGTCTCAGAATCCTACTTAGTGGAAAAGAGTGGTTTATTTGTATATTCTAATTTTTCTGCAATGAACATGAATTGTTAATATAATTGTTATAAATAAATAAGAAAACCTAAACTTTGTTTAGCGCCTTCTAAACACAAAAGCCAAAAGTACCAAAGTCAACACAAAACTACCCCAAAGGGAACAAAATGATACTGTGCCCCCTCATATCCTGTAAAAAATGTATTTGAATGTGTCCTGTGCTCATTTTTTTGACATAGACATAGTATGTTAAAGCTGCAAGGGATCTTAGATATGACTTAAGTCGTCTAGCCCCCTCATTTTACAGATCAACAGATTGAAGCCCAGATAAGGAAGTGACCTGTGCTAAGTTACACAGCTACCTAATACCAAACAAAACTAGAACTCAAGTTCCATGATTCCTGGGCCAGTATGTTTCGTGGTCATACAGTGTCTACAGATGCAGTTTAATTTGTATATGGTTCTCAAACTTGTGATCTCCAATTTATTCTTTCACATAACTTCTAAAAATAAAGGAACCTGGTATTTTCATCATAAAGGTGCTTCCTACCACCAAATTGCTGTTTTAGCTCTGTATCACTAGTCTCTATAAATTCTCCTCAGAATAGTTCTAGTATTTTTAGTATGAGACACCTTGAATTATATTTTATTTGTCATTACCTTTTTAATGTTTTTATTTCCATGTTTGTAAAAATGTCTTTGATTTTAAAGCCTTTGGGGTTAAAAAAATGTTTTGATTAAGTCCAGCTTTCTCAGCCTCAGCACTATTGACATTTTGGGCTGGATAATTCTTTGTTTTGGGGGGCTGTTCTGTGCTTTCTATGATGTTTAGCAGCATCCCTGGCCTCTACCCACCAGATGCCAGTAGCCTCTCCTCCCACTTGTGACAACCAAAAATGTCTCCAGACATTGCCAGTGTCTCCTAGGGGCGAAATTGCCCTCAGTTGAGGATCACTTCTGTAGTCCCTTCTCAGAGAACCTACTGTACACCCTTTGTCTGTTCAGTTAATATTTGATGATGGTGAATTGATATATCAAACAGGCTCATGTGCCCCTTTCTCTTCATATTAGCTTCTTATGGTTCTTTTTTTGCCAGTTAGAGGTATAGTGAACAGTGATTCTCAAACCATACCATGAGAATCACCTGGAGGGCTTGTAAAACATAAATTGCTGGTTCCATGCCCAGAGTTTCTGTTTTAGTAAATCTGCTTTTAGCAGTTTTGCTTTTTAAAAACTGCCATGTAAATGGAATCATACATTATATAGCCTTTTGAGTCTGGCTTCTTTCACTTAGCATTATGCATTTGAGATTTGTCCATGTTCTTGCATGTATCACTGGTTCTTTCCTTTTCATTGCTGAGGAGTATTCCGTTGTGTGGATGTACCAAAGTTTGTTTACCCATTCACCTTTTGAGAGACATTGGATTGTTTATACTTTCTTTTGTGATTATGAAAAGCAGTGCTCTGAATGTTCACATCCAAGTCTTTGTGTGGACATAAGTTTTAATTTCTCTTGGGCAAATTACCAGGATTTGATTTGTTCCATCATATGATAAGTGTATGTTTAACTTTTTGAGACACTGACAATTGATTTACCACAGTGGCTATACTATTTTATCTTCCCACCAGCAATGTTTGAGGATTCCACTTTTCTCACATTCTCTCCAACACTTTGTATTAACAGTCTTTTTAGTTATAGACATTCTAGTGAGTATGTAGTGGTATCTCACTAATTCACATTCCCTTAATAGCTAATGATATTGAGCATCTTTTCATGTGTTCATTAGGCATTTGTATACCTTTATTGGTAAAGTGTCTGTCAAACCTTTTGTGAAATTTTTAGCTTGGTGTTTCGTTTTCTTATTATTCAATTTTGATTGTTTTCTATGTATTCTGAATTGTCTTCTCTTAGATATGTGTTTTGCAAATAATTTTTCCAGTCTGTGGCTTGTCTTTTTAATCTCTTAAAAGTATCTTTCCCAGGGCTTCCCTGGTGGCGCAGTGGTTGAGAGTCCGCCTACTGGTGCAGGGGACATGGGTTCATGCCCTGGTCCGGGAGGATCCCACGTGCCGCGGAGCGGCTGGGCCCGTGAGCCGTGGCCGCTGAGCCTGCACGTTCTGAGCCTGTGCTCTGCAACGGGAGAGGCCACAACAGTGAGAGGCCCGTGTACCTCAAAAAAAAAAAAAAAAGTATCTTTCCCAGAGCAGCAGTTTTTACTTTTGATGAATTCCACTTTACCTACTTTTTTTCCTTTATGGAGCATGCTTTTGGTGTCATATCTAAGAAATCTTGGCCTCACCCAGGATCACAAAGATTTTTCTCCTATGTCTTCTAAAAGTTCTTTCATTTTAGGTTTTGCATTTAGATCTATTATCCATTTTGAATTAATGTGAATACATTATGAGGTATGGGTTGAGGTTAATTTTTTTTAATATGGATGTCCAGTTTTCCAGGCAGCTCTATTTGTTGAAAAGTTTATTCTTTCTCCATTGAATTGCCTTTGCACCTTTGTTGAAAATCAATTTGCCATGTATTTATGGGTATATTTCTGTATGCTCTGTTCTATTCCATTGATCTGTATGTCTGTCCTTTGGCCAATAAATACCACAGAGTCTTGATTATTGTAGCTTTATAATAAATCTTTTCTTTATTTTGGAGCAGAGAAAGATTTATTGCAGGGCCAAGCAAGGAGAATGGGTGGCTCATGATTGAAAAACCTCCTTAAGTTCCTAATGGTTTTCAGGGGGAAGTTTTTAATAGGAAAAAATTGGGGTGAGGGCTGCAGGGTGTGTGACTTTCTTCTGATTGGTGGGTGGTGAGGTAACAGGATGGTGCTCCAGGAATCTCGTATTCAGCCTGAAGTTAGCATCCTCCACCTGGGTGGAGGCCTTAGTTCCTGGTCTCAGGACTTAATGAAGCTCAGGTTCTTTACGTCTTGTCACAGAAAGATTTCAGTGAGAGATAAAGTGATAGGTAAGAAATGGATTTACTTAGAGAGATACACATTCCACAGACAGAATGTGGTCTGTCTCAAAAGGTGAGAGCAGCCTATGATAAATCTTAAAATCAGGTAGTGTAATTTCTCAACTTTGTTCTTTTTCAAAATTGTTTTGGCTGTTCTATTTTCTTTCCGTTTACATATACATTTTAGAATCAGTATATAGGTTTCTACAAAAATATTTGCTGAGATTTTGATTGCGATTGTGTTGATTCTGTAGATCCATTTGGATAGAATTAACATCTTAATATTGTGTATTCAACCCTGTGCACATGCTATATCTCTCTATTTAGGTATTCCTTGATTTCTTTTATCAGGGATCTATAATTTTCAGTCTTCATATTCTGCATATATTTTGTTAGGCTTATATTCAAGTATTTTCTGTTTTTAGATGATGTTTAAATGGTACTTTGTTTTTTTTTTTTTTTTTTTTGCGGTACGCGGGCCTCTCACCGTTGTGGCCTCTCCCATTGTGGAGCACAGGCTCCAGACATGCAGGCTCAGTGGCCATGGCTAACGGGCCTAGCCGCTCTGCGGCATGTGGGATCTTCCCGGACCGGGGCATGAACCCGTGTCCCCTGCATCGGCAGGCGGACTCTCAACCACTGCGCCACCAGGGAAGCCCCGGTACTTTTTTTTTTAATTTAAATTTCAGTTGTTCATTACAAACATACAGAAATGCAGTTGGTTTTTGTATGTTGACTTTGTGTCCTGAACTTTGCTAAACTGACATTAAGTCTATTAGCTCTTTTTGTAGATTCTTTGGGATTTTCTACATAAGCAGTTATGTCATCAGGGCATAAAAATAGTTTTATTTCTTGCTTTCTAGTCTGTATGTCTTTTATTTCTTTTCTGTCTAGAACCTCCATTACAATTTGGAATAGGAGTGGTAACAGTGAACATCTACGTCTTGTTACTGATCGTAGGGGGAAAACATTCAGTCCTTCACCATTAAGTATTGTGTTAGTAGAGGGTTTTTGTAGATGCCCTGTATCAGGTTAAGGAAATTCCTTTCTCTTCCTGGTTTTCTGAGAGCTTTTATTTGTAATCATGAATAGATGTTGCATTTTTTCAAGTGCTTTTTCTGCATCTCGATATGATATTATTTTTCTTCTTTAAGGCTGTTAATATGGTGAATTACATTGATTGATTTTCAAATGTTATACTAGCCATGCATTCCCAGGATAAGCCCCACTTGGTCAAAGAATACTTTTAATGAAAAATTTCAAACATACACAAAAGTGAAGACCTAGTACAAGGAACCTCCCTGTACCTGTCACCCTTGCTACTTATTTTCATGATATCCTTGCTACTTATTTTCATGATATTCTCATCATTTGAATTTGATAATGTATTTTGCTGATGCTTTTAAGAGTTTATCTGGACCTTCCTACCTGTTGTACTATTTGACTAGTGGATTGGAATTTCCTAGTATATCTCCATGCCGTTTCCAAGCCTTTTTGCTGCCCCCTGCCCATCGTTTTCCTTGTCACTCTTCAGGATTCTCAGCACTGTTTGGAGCACAGAACTCTTTCCCATGCTTCATTCAGTTTGGTTCCCCACCTGTTCTCTCCTATTTCTCTGCAACTTGTATCTAAGGGCCCAAAGAAATTAACAATATCTCCTTGCCAAATGATTGGGGATTTCTACTATAATGATGGTAATATATGAATGGTTTTTCTTAAATATTTTACTGTGAATTGCTGACTCTTCAGCATGTTTATTTTCACTGCCAGGGCTTAATAAGTTAATGTGTAATTTTAACTGGCTTGTGTCTTCATTTGTATAATGTACTTATTATTTTAATATATTTAAGTTTTCAGCATCATTAAAACAACTTTATATTGGCAGTGGTTCTATAATATTTACCAGAAGTTTTCTATAAATTTGCTTTTATACAATATTCATTATAGTGATGATGGAAAGTTAATGCAACTTTGGAATTTGATCAGCTTGCATCAGTCCTAAAATGCTTTTCTTTTGACTAGTTCATATCCACATGTAAAAGATAAATTTTAGACACACTGCCCAGAGTAGATGTTAATATTCTAAAGGGAGCTTTGTCTAACTGGACATCAGATTTAGTGCAGGATTTTAAATTAGGAATCTGATGGATTCTTTCTAATAATCAGAAACTCATTATATATTTTAAGTGCATGAATCATTAAATTTGAACCAGAATATTTTTTTTACTTTTTATTTTATATTGGAGTATAGTTGATTAACAATGTTGTGTTAGTTTCAGATGTATAGCAAAGTGATTCAGTTATACATATACATGTATCTATTCTTTTTCAAATTCTTTAGGTTTTACATAATATTAAGCAGAGTTCCCTGGGCTATACAGTAGGTCCTTGTGGGTTACTCATTTAAAATATAGCAGTGTGTACATGTCAGTCCCAAACTCCCTAACTATCCATCCTCCCCACCCTTACCCCCAGTAACCATAAGTTCCATTCTCTCAGTCTGTAAGTCTGTTTCTGTTTTGTCAATAAGTTCATTTTTATCATTCTTTTTTAGAATCCACAGACAAGTGATATTATACAATGTTTCTCTTTCTCTGTCTGACTTACTTTACTCAGTATGACAATCTCTAGGTCCATCCATGTTGCTGCAAATGGCACTATTTCATTCTTTTTAATAGCTGAGTAATATTCCATTGTATATATGTACCATATCTTCTTTTTCCATTCCTCTGTCAATGGACGTTTAGGTTGCTTCCATGTCTTGTCCATCGTAAACAGTGCTACAATGAACATTGGGGAGCATGTATCCTTTCAGACCATGTTTTTCTCCAGATATATGCCCAGGAGTGGGATTGCTGGATCATATGGTAGCTCTATTTTTAGTTTTTCTAAAGAACCTCCATACTGTTCTCCATAGTGGCTGTACCAATTTACATTCCCACCAACAGTATAGGAGGGTTCCCTTCTCTTCACACCCTCTCCAGCATTTACTGTTTGTTGATTTTTTGATGATAGCCATTCTGACTGGTGTAAGGTGGTATTTCATTGTAGTTTTGATTTGCATTTCTCTAATAATTAGCGATATTGAATATCTTTTCATGTGCCTCTTGGCCATCTTGTATGTCGTCTTTGGAGAGATATCTGTTTAGGTCTCCTGCCCATTTTTTGATTGGATTGCATTTCTGTACACTAACAATGAAAGATCCAAAAGAGAAATTCAAGAAACAATCCCATTTGCCATCTCATCAAAGAGAATAAAATACCTAGGAATAAACCTACCTAAGGAGACAAAACACCTGTACTCTTAAAACTACAAGACACTGATGAAAGAAATTGAAGATAACACAAACAGATGGAAAGATATATCATGTTCTTGGATTGGAAGAATCAATATTGTCAAAATGGCTATACTGTCCAGAGCAATCTACAGATTCATTGAAATCCCTATCAAATTACCAATGGCATTTTTCACAGAACTAGAACAAAAAATCTTAAAATTTGTATGGAGACACAAAAGGCCCCAAATAGCCAAAGCAATCTTGAGAAAGAAAAACGGAGCCAGAGGAATCAGGCTCCCTGACTTCAGACTATACTACAAGGCCACAGTCATCAAAACAACATGGTACTGGCACAAAAATAGAAATATAGATCAAAGGAACAGGGTAGAAAGCCCAGAAATAAACCCACACACTTATGGTCAATTAATCTATGACAAAGGAGGCAAGACCATACAATGGAGGAAAGACAGTCTCTTCAATAAATGGTGCTGGCAAAACTGGACAGCTACATGTAAAAAAAAAGAAATTAGAGCATTCTTTAACACCATGCACAAAAATAAACTCAAGATGGATATAGACCTAAGTATGAGACCAGACACTATAAAACTCTTAGAGGAAAACATAGGCCAAACCCTCTCTGACATAAATAACAGCAATATCTTTTTTGATCTCTCTCCAAGAGTAATGGAAATAAAAACAGAAATAAACAAATGGGACCTAATTAAACTCAAAAGCTTTTTCACAGCAAAGGAAACCATAAACAAAACAAAAAGCCCACAGAATGGGAGAAAATATTTGCAAATGATGTGACCAACAAGGGATTAATTTCCAGAATTTACAAACAGCTCATACGGCTTAATTTCATGGAACCAGAATATTTTGTGTATCTCCAGATCAAATACTTTTGATCTGTCTTTTAATATTAATCTAAACATTAATCTTTTACCTGTTTATTCTTCAGAGATTTCAAAATGGGTTTTAGCTTTTCTGTGAAGTACAGGATTCATGCTTTCTTGTCCTTACAGTATTCTTTTTTATTTTTCTTGGCTGTGCCGCGCGGCATGTGGGATCTTAGTTCCCCGACCAGGGATCGAACCCGTGCCCCCTGCCTTGGAAGTGTGGAGTCTTAACCACTGGACCCCCAGGGAAGTCCCCTCCTTATGGTATTCTCGTCTGTGATTCAGACGTCTCATGAGATCTTGAGCAGATTGGCTTCAGTTTGTCTTGTTTTTATTACAAAAAGTTGGCTAATTGGCGCATAGTGATTCTTACCACATGTGACGTGTGGTGCCAATATGTGGGCAGTTCTTTTCTATATCTGAAACTCTTGGTGATTTTTTGCATGTCTGAGTTTCATATTCATCTTGGCCAGAGAGCACAAAGTAAACTTTGTATCCATTTTACATGTATGGGAGGGAGGAAAGCAGTGTTTCTCATTTGCTTACTAAACTACACACTCTGGTCAGTTAAGACTATGTTGATGGTTGTGGCAGGAAAAGCTTTCTTTACACAGTGTAATATGCCTTCTGCTAAGTTTTCTGTCCTGTAGGCATCCATGTGAATACTTGGATATGAATTTTTCCCTTTCACATTCTCCAAAAGTAGGATTTTCCTTTGTATTTACCATCTACCTTGGCATAACTACACTTCAGAGGCTTCCTCATTGCCTCCTCCCCTCCTCCCCCCAAGGATGCTCCTGCCTTTAATTTGCTTTGGGGAGAGAGCCAAGTTGGAAAAGCTGAGAGATGACAGGTAACTTTTATTAACTATACTGCAGGTTTTCTCAAATGTGTTTATATTTAAAATACATTTATAAAAACATTTTGTAATTTTTTTCACTAATTGTAACTGTCCGAAAATCAAATGGATGGTTTTTCAATTTGCTAATTAGAAAAGAGGATGGCAAAGTAGTTCTGCAACCCGCAGTCCCAAACTTTAAAAATGAATAATTTAATTTCAGTGAATAATAAATATGGCACTTCCACTTGATTTATCCTCAAATGAAACCAATTAAACTTCCTCCGCTTGATCTAACATGGCTGGTGCTGAAGGCCAGAATAGAAGCTAAATCTTACTAATTAAGTGTCTGTGCTGATTGAAGTAAAGCTGTTTTAACCATCCAGAAACTAGTTCACAAAGTTTCTCCAAGTGATTTAGGTTCTTATTGTCTACTGACAACTAATGCGTTTTCCAAAACCCCCAACTCTCTGACAAACTATTTTTGATTATTAATTTTTTGCCAGCATATCTATGTATAACTAAAGGACTAGATTCTGTTTTGACATTTGCAAGTACATTCCTGTATAAATTTTCCCCAAAGACTGTTGCACCCCACTCATATGTAAGGCTTCTATGTTTACCGCATCTTCCCAGAATTCACCACTGCTTAATATGACCTATTTAAGGTCAGAAAAATGCAATTAAATTGGATTAAGTTGTAAAGGAAGAGTAGCAGAAATATAATATGAAAGCACTTTGTGTTATCAACAGTGATTTATATGGGTCGCAGTGACAGATACTTAAGGCTATACTTTCCAGGGCACAGTCATAATTTGTTTGCTGAAAATGAAAGGAAACACACTTTTTCTGCCTTTTCCAGCTCTGCCTCTCCTTCTTTAGTCAAAAGCCCACATGATATAGAGTATACTAGTGATCTTTCCTCTTTTCTCATTCCTTTAAAAAATATTTTACTGAGTGTTGTCTTCTAGGCCCAGAGACAGATTTATAGTGATGTTAATGAAGTTTAGGTTTCAGAGCCTCTCACTGGCATTGACCAGTTCTGAGACCCTGGAAGGAGTCTTAGTGTGTTCACATGGTTATCTGTTTTTGCAAAAGTAAAACATTTTGACCACAGTCCTTTAATTAAGTCCACAAAAGGTAGATTCACCTCTTTCTAGGCACCATATAGAAAATTGTCCTTGGGACTTCCCTGGCAGTCCAGTGGTTAGGAATCTGTGCTTCCACTGCAGGGGGCCACAGGTTCAATCCCTGGTCAGGGAACTAGGATTCCTCATGCCCTGCAGCGTGGCCAAAAAGAAAAAAAAAAAGAAAGAAAATTGTCCTTGTCCAAACATAATTTATAGTCATAATGCAGCCTAACATGTTAATATATAAATATTGATCACTTTTCAAGGACTGTTAAGGTTTGAAATTTCTGGATCATAGTTTGTGAGATTATAATTAAGACCAATGTGCAGTCAGTTTAGAAACCAGATTTGAATAGGACATTGTTTCGACTAAGTCAAGGAGCTCTTGTAGTGTTTGGAATAAAACTCTGATATGAAGTAATGTAATTGTGATGTTAAATTGAGTGGGGTTGCTTTATTTAAAAAATGTTACAGCGGAACAGATTAGAGCTTTAACAGAATTCAGGGAAACTGAATAGTCAAGAAGTCTCTAATTTTGGAAAAGTAGAATGAATATGATTATATGTCTTTGCAGTTTCAGCGTTTAAATACATTTTGGGAATTGTGTCTTAAATTGTGAAGTTTATAAATGAGTGTAATACTCTTGTTCTGCCAGTGTCAAGACTGTAGACTTTGAAGGGATTAACCTGAAGGTTTATTTAATCACCCCAGTGGTCTGTTCAGGGGAAAAATATAATGGGCAGATAATGTGAAGGTCTTTCTCTGGGATTGTCTGGCCTTTTGAAAGTGGTAATGTAAAATAAATTTAATTAGATATAAGTACTGAATGGCTCTAAAGGTTAATGCCTTATTAACAAATTACTTTGTCCTTGAAATTTAACTGCATTTTGAGTACTTTTTCCCTTTACTCAGTTAAAGGCTGCAGTCCATTTTCCTAATACAGACTATCCTTTAAAAAAATGACCACCTAGGGAATTCCCTGGTTGTCCAGTGGTTAGGACTTGGCACTTTCACTGCAGAGGGCCAGGGTTCAATCCCTGGTCAGGGAACTAAGATCCCACAAGCTGCACAACATCGCCAAAAAACCCCTTAAAAGTAACTTTAAAAAAAAATTATTGGAAAAATAACACATGTCCAGAGTAAAATCCCCTTCCCAAAAGAAACCAGTTATCAGTTTAGTATGTATAGATTCTTCCAGAAATAGACTCTGAATATAAAATGATTTACATGTATATATCTATATGTGTGTGTTTATACAGTTGACCCTTGAACAACACGGGTGTGAACTGCACAGGTCCACTTATACATGGATATTTTTCAAAAAATATGAACTGTGGTACTACATGATCGATGGTTGGTTGAATCCGAGTGTGTGGAACTGAGGATACAGAGGGCCAACTGTAATAGCCTCAGGGGTGGGGCGCCCTTAATTCCCCCAATTGCTTGTTGTTTAAGGGTCAACTGTATATGTGTGTGTGTTTGTGTATCCCCTTTTTATATAAATGGAAGCATACTATATACATACTGTTCTATACTTTGCTTTATTCACTTAGCAAATACATCTTAGATACTGTTCCCTATCAGCGTATAGAAATCAATCTTAAAAAAAAAAAAAAAGAAATCAATCTTTTTGTTTCTATTTGGAACTTTCTCCCCCTAACTTTTGCTATGGCAAATGATGATAGTACACTGAACACTTCTTTTTTCAAACACCATGTTAGAGTAATATAGGCATTTTGCCTTATATAAATTCTTAGGTAATACTCGTCCATCCATGAAGATGCAGACAGTTATTCAAAGAGGCTTATGTTTCTGATTTAGTTGAACTTTATCCCAAGGATCAAAGAAATGTCAAATCCAAGGTAGAAACTAGCAGTGGAGGAATGATGTAAAGAGGGACTTTCACTATTTCCTTTCTTTGTATTTAAATTGTTATAATGAATAATCATGCATTGGTTGTATAATTTTTAAAAAAATTAACATATTTATTTTGGCTGCGCCAGGTCTTAGTTGCAGCACGCAGGATTTTTAGTTGCGGCATGCATGCGGGATCTAGTTCCCTGACCAGGGATCGAACCTGGATCCCCTGCATTGGGAGCGAGGAGTCTTACCCACGGACCACTGGGGAAGTCCCAGTTGTATAATTTTTGAAGCAAAATAAAATTATATTAGCAATGAAAATTCTGACAAAGCACTCAGTTTACAGAAAAACAATGCTACAACTTAAACTAACAAAATCTCCACATCTTTTTCATTTTAAAGCATTTGGCTTTTAAAATTTTAGATTGGTTTTGGGCTATTTTCTTAGTCTCTTAAGAAATTGTCTTTTGCTAGTTCATACATTGATTTAATAATTTTAAGTGGTAACCTTTATTTAGGTTGGTCAAATAGGATAAATATTAATATAACTTGATGGCTTACTCTTATCTTACTTTAATTTTCAGTATGCTATATTGAAGCATCAAAGTAGAGTGTTAATATATACATATATTATTTTTTCAACAAACAATAATAGAATTTGTATTCAGACATATGTAATATAAATAAGATTCCTATTATGTATTTTATATAGTTTTTAGTTGTCAAAATTGTGGGAGGAGAATCAAGCATATTAGAAAGTCAAGATTATTGTAAATCATTTTACTTTTCTGACTTTAGTCTGAAAAATGACAGAATCCTTTCAAGCTCTCAAAAACCTCTGAATCACTCTATGTTGAGTTGTTATGAAAATGTTAGAAAGTGGGCTTTAAACCCTTTGAAGCCTCCCCCACTGGCTGAGTAGCATGCTAATCTGAATTTATGATGACATATAAATTAATTCCTGGGAGGATAAAAAGGAATTTCAGTGTGCTGAAACTTTAGCAAAGGACCTTTCCCAAAGTGGCTTTTGAAAATGGAGAAATGTTAGAATGTAGTAATTGTCAAATCCTGCTAAAAACCCAAAGAAATATATTCTCTAAATTATTTTTTATTTAAACTGGTATGAGAGTAGACATGAAATGTGTGGGGCGAAAGTAAACATAGAACTAAAATTTGGTTCACACACTAGAAATATTTCATACTTTTCAGGTGTTTTTATTTATGTCACACATTGCTCAAAGCATAGGCATAGAATTTTAGTTTTTCAAGGAAATTGAAGATCATCTAGCCTCACCATTTATAGATGGAAAGAACATGGATTTTGGAGTTAAATCGACCTACGTTTGAATCCTCTTTCATTTTCTTGCTGGATTTCTTGGGCAATTTATTCAATTTCCTAGCCTTCAGATAGGAAATTGGATCACTTTTTATAATCTGTAATTATAAAAGTATACAGAAAACACATGCAGATAAAGTATACGGTGCTTGACTTGCAAGGTTTAGACATTTCAGCAAAGAGCTCCATTAAAATAATGGATCTTTACAATTCCTATGGACAATGAGCACCCTTTACACCACTGTTAATGCTATTGAGGCCACAGAGTACGTTTGATTTGTTCTCTTCAACTCCTACCTTCATCTAAATATAGTGAACGGTCCTCCATCTTGAGTCCTTCATAGGAGCCACATTCATAACTTGTAGACTGTTAGATGTTTATTTTCAGAGGAATTATTGATAGAATAGAAAAATAGTTTCTCTGGGGAAAAAAAAACAGAGCAACAGCATTGATTCCTAATGAAAGATTCTGAGAAAGAGAAGCTGTTGAAACTTTCGAGCACTGTGGGGAATAGGCGAAAGTGGTTTACATTGGTGGGGATCATGTGAAAGGAGAGTGGCACAGACCCAGAATCAGATAGACTGCTGCCAGCAATTTCTGGCTCTACGCTACGGAGTCTGTGCCTGCTTTTGCTCACCATTGGACCCCTAGCAAGCTAGCACGGTGCTGGGAACATAATAGGTACTCAGTAAATATTTGTTAAATAAATAAATGCTATTTTAGCTTCCTGCCCAAGGATTTGGCATCCAGAACAGTATTGTGATAATCACTATGTGAATTTCCTCTTAAAAGAAGCAAAGGTGCTGCCTGTTTTTGTTTCCTTTGAGACCTTAGGCTTGAAAAGTCTCTTTGATATCTAAAATTCAGAGGAAAAGTTGAGTGCTGTTATCCCAAAGGGGAACATTTTTGTGCTAGGTGTGGTCGATCCATCTTTAAAACACACAAATGGAAGCTACTAAATAAGGAAGTGTTTTCTGGTTTGCAGCATGAAAACAACATAGGGTAATACAACTTTTTTGTGTAGTATTTTATATACATAGTTTCCTTATTTTTTTATGTCTTTTATAAATAGAAGACAGGCTATAGCAGTAGAAAGTATAGCAAACCATGTAGTGACAAAGTGATTTTTGCTTTAAAAATCAGCTTTAAGAACAGTTTCTCATAGCTAGTGGGAAGCAGCCACATAGCACAGGGAGATCAGCTCTGTGCTTTGTGAGCACCTAGAGGGGTGGGGTAGGGAGGGTGGGATGGAGACGCAAGAGGGAGGAGATATGGGGATATATGTATATGTATAGCTGATTCACTTTGTTATAAAGCAGAAACTAACACAACAATGTAAAGCAATTATACTCCAATAAAGATGTTAAAAAAAAAACTTTCTCATTGCGTATGTTGGTAAATTGAAATTGTGAGGGGAGGATAAGCTCAAAACCAGGTCTTGTTTAAAAGATACCAGATACAATGTATTTAAACATAAAGGGGAAAAAAATCCCCTTCCCTTTTTAAAAGTTTGGCGATTTATCATAAAAAGTATAGTAGTACATAGAGTAGTACTGTCCAATGGAATATTCTGTAATGATGAAAATGTTCTGTATCTACTTTGTCCCATATGGCAGCTACATTGGCCACTGAACGGTAGAAATGTGGCTAATGCAATTGAGGAACTGAATTTTTAATCTCTTAATTTTTTTGTTTTTAAAATTATACCAAAATATTGACTTCTTTTTGGTATATAGTTCTATCAGTTTTGTTTGTTTGTTTTTAGGTTTGGTAAATTTTAACACATGTATAGATTCTTTTAACTACCCCCACAGCCAGGACAGCACAGTTCCATCACTCACGCCACTCCAAAATGATTCTTCACTAAATGCAAATATAACTATATCATTCCCCTGCTTAACTTTTCCATGGCTCTCTATTACCTACAGGATAAATTACAGACTATTATTGGCATACAAGAGGCCGCATAATAAAGCAGTTGCCTAATTCTGCAAGCCTGTCATCTTTCTCTACTTTTGTGTTTCCATTTGTCATAAATTCTCTGCTTCATGTATCCTTGCTGATTTCTGGTTTTCCTTTAACACTCAGGTATTATCTCCTCTAAGAAGCCTTTTTTGACACATATTCCCAGGAATGAATGGGTGTCCGTTTTCTCTATCCTCTATTCTAGTATTGCTCCCTGTGACTGTGTCATGATCAGCTTTGTATCATGAGAATCTCAGTTACTGGCACATATAATAAGTGCTTGATAGGAACTTACCTGGTGGTGCAGTGGTTAAGAATCTGCCTGCCAGTGCAGGGGACTCGGGTTTGATCCCTGGTCCGGGAAGATCCCACATGCTACAGAGCAACTAAGCCCATGCTCCACAACTACTGAGCCTGTGCCCTAGAGTCCGCGAGCCACAACTACTGAGCCTGCGTGCCACAACTACTGAAACCCTTGCACCTAGAGCCTGTGCTCCGCAACAAGAGAAGCCACCACAGTGAGAAGCCCGCTCATCGCAACAAAGAGTAGCCCCCACTTGCTGCAACTAGAGGAAGCCCGTGCACAGCAACGAAGACCCAATGCAGCCAAAAATAAATAAATGCTTGATATTCATTGTTCAGTGTTTACTTTTATATGACTTGCTGCTGCAAAGAACTACTTTCCTGTCTATTTACTCATATCATCCTTATAACAACCCTGGAAGATAATAGGGCACATTTCTTCATTTTTCAGATGGTAGAACTAATGAGTGTGGTTGACTAATAAGTGGCGAATTGACACTGGAGCTCAAACCTTCTGACTCCCAATCCAGTTTGTGTGTGTGTGTGTGACTACTTCATAAATCTTTGTAACCTGTTAGCAAAAGAGATGCAGGGTAAGATGTCCCGGTAGTAGTTAAATTTATATACAGTTGCTGAGCTTTAAGAATACAATCATTGTTTTTATAATCAAATCAGGCAGAACAATAAAGATGTTCTTATTTTGAACAAAAATAATACTAGACTGTAGTGACTTAGAAGGTTATAGAAATATTTGCTGCAAAACCCTATGAATGTTGCCAGCATGTTTATACCTTTTCTTGCCAACAAAGGTGTCTTAATTGAACATTTTAAAACTTTAAACTTAATATCAAATTTGTTGTCTGTAGCTGATCCTGTTTCCTATATTAACTTTTGAATTGGTAGAGTGTGGAGTGTTGGAATAAGTTGTGAAAGGAGATGGAAGAAAGAGTACTTTGTTCTCTGTTATGAAATTCTAGGGCACGTTTTGTCTATGTACGTTTCAAATGCCTGATCAGTACATGAGTCATGTATACCTACATAGAGCTTTACCATTCCTGTAGGTACACAAGACATTTTGTGTTTCTTTCCAAAGAGAATAGTAAAGATAAGAACTATTAGAGAACCTCCATTTGAATTGTTTTGTTCTTTTTTTTAATATGGTTTTTATTCTTCAATTTGTTAATATGGTGTATCACATTGATTGATTTGCGTATATTGAAGAATCCTTGCATCCCTGGGATAAATCCCACTTGATCATGGTGTATGATCCTTTTAATGTGTTGTTGGATTCTGTTTGCTAGTATTCTGTTGAGGATGTTTGCATCTATATTCATCAGTGATATTGGACTGTAATTTTCTTTTTCTGTAGTATCTATGTCTGGTTTTGGTATCAGGGTGATGGTGGCCTCATAGAATGAGTTTGGGAGTGTTCCTTCTTCTGCAAGTTTTTGGAAGAGTTTGAGAAGGATGGGTGTTAGCTCTTCTCTAAATGCTTGATAGAATTCACCTGTGTAGCTATCTGGTCCTGGACTTTTGTTTGTTGGGGAGATTTTTATTTACAGTTTCAATTTCATTACTTGTGATTGGTCTGTTCATATTTTCTCTTTCTTCCTGGTTCAGTCTTGGAAGGTTACACCTTTCTAAGAATTTGTCCATTTCTTCCAGGTTGTCCATTATACTGGCATAGAGTTGCTTGTAGTAGTCTCTTAGGATGCTTTGTATTTCTGTGCTGTCTGTTGTAACTTCTCCTTTTTCATTTCTAATTTTATTGATTTGAGTCCTCTCCCTCTTTTTCTTGATGAGTCTGGCAAATGGTTTATCAATTTTGTTTATCTTCTCAAAGAGCCAGCTTTTACTTTTATTGATGTTTGCTATTGTTTTCTTTGTTTCTATTTCATTTATTTCTGCTCTGATCTTTATGATTTATTTCCTTCTGCTAACTTTGGATTTTGTTTGTTCTTCTTTCTCTACTTCCTTTAGGTATAAGGTTAGATTGTTTATTTGAGATTTTTCTTGTTTCTTGAGGTAGGCTTGTAGAGCTATAAACTTCCCTCTTACAACTGCTTTTGCTGCATCCCATAGGTTTTGGATTGTCGTGTTTTCATTGTCATTTGTCTCTAGGTATTTTTTCATTTCCTCTTTGATTTCTTCAGTGATCGCTTGGTTATTTAGTAACATATTGTTTAACCTCCATGTGTTTGTGTTTTTTTCCCTGTAATTGATTTCTAATCTCATAGTGTTGGGGTGAGAAAAGATGCTTGATATGATTTCAATTTTCTTAAATTTACTGAGGCTTGATTTGTGACACAGGATGTGATCTATCCTGGAGAATGTTCCATGTGCACTTGAGAAGAAAGTGTAATCTGCTGTTTTTGAATGGAATGCCCTATAAATATCAGTTAAATCTATCTGGTCTATTGTGTCATTTAAAGCTTGTGTTTCCTTATTAATTTTCTGTTTGGATGATCTGTCCATTGGTGTAAGTGAGGTGTTAAAGTCCCCCACTATTATTGTGTCACTGTTGATTTCCTCTTTTATAGCTGTTAGCAGTTGCCTTATGTATTGAGGTGCTCCTATGTTGGGTGCATATATATTTATAATTGTTATATCTTCTTCTTGGATTGATACCTTGATTATTATGTAGTGTCCTTCCTTGTCTCTTGTAACATTCTCTATTTTAAAGTCTAATTTATGTGATATGAGTATTGCTACTCCAGCTTTCTTTTGATTTCCATTTGCATGGAATATCTTTTTCCATCCCCTCACTTTCAGTCTGTATGTGTCCCTAGGTCTGAAGTGGGTCTCTTGTAGACAGCATATATATGGGTCTTGTTTTTGTATCCATTCATCAAGCCTGTGTCTTTTGGTTGGAGCATTTAATACCTTCATGTTTAAGGTAATTATCAGTATGTATGTTCCTATTACCATTTTCTTAATCGTTTTGGGTTTGTTTTTGTAGGTTCTTTTCTTCTCTTGTGTTTTGCGCTTAGAGAAGTTCCTTTAGCATTTGTCATAGAGCTGGTTTAGTGGTGCTGAATTCTCTTAGCTTTTGCTTGTCTGTAAAGCTTTTGATTTCTCCATTGAATCTGAATGAGATCCTTGCTGGGTAGAGTAATCTTGGTTGTAGGTTTTTCCCTTTCATCACTTTAAGTATATCATGCCATTCCCTTCTGGCTTGTAGAGTTTCTGCTGAGAAATCAGCTGTTGTCCTTATGGGAGTTCCCTTGTATGTTATTTGTCATTTTCCCCTTGCTACTTTCAATAATTTTTCTTTGTCTTTAACTTTTGATAGTTTGATTACTATGTGTCTCCGCATGTTTCTCTTTGGGTTTATCCTGTATGGGACTGTCTGTGCTTCCTGGCCTTGGGTGGCTCTTTCCTTTCCCATGTTAGGAATGTTTTTGACTATAATCTCTTCAAATATTTTCTTGGGTCCTTTCTCTCTCTCTTCTCCTTTTGGGACCCCTATAATGCAAATGTTGTTGCGTTTAATGTTGTCCCAGAAGTCTCTTAGGCTGTCTTCATTTCTTTTGATTCTTTTCTCTTTATTTTGTTCTGCAGCAGTGAATTCCACCCTTCTGTCTTCCAGGTCACTTATCCATTCTTCTGCCTCAGTCATTCTGCTATTGATTCCTTCTAGTGTATTTTTCATTTCAATTATTGTATTGTTCATCTCTGTTTGTTTGTTTTTTAATTCTTCTAGGTTTTTGTTAAACACTTCTTGCATCTTCTCGATCTTTGCCTCCATTCTTTTTTGAGGTCCTGGATCATCTTCACTATCATTATTCTGAATTCTTTTTCTAGAAGGTTGCCTATCTCCACTTCATTTAGTTGTTTTTCTGGGGTTTTATCTTGTTCCTTCATCTGGTAAATAGCCCTCTGCCTTTTCATCTTGTCTGTCTATTTGTTTCATTCTTGTCGGTGGTGAGATGATTGATATTTTTAAGTTCCATGTCATGTAATTTAATTAAACTGACTTCTGAAATTTCCTTCTGAAAGGTTTCACTGGAAGAAAAAAATGCAGCCATTATTTATGACCCTAAACTGCAGACTCCAAAGACCCTACAGGAAGCCATTGATGACATGGGCTTTGATGCTGTTCTGCACAATCCTAAGCCGCTCCCTGTTTTAACTGAGACCTTGTTTCTGACTGTTACTGCTTCACTGGCTCCGCCATGGGAGCATATCCAAAGCACATTGCTCAAGACGAAGGGTGTGACAGACATTAAAATTTCCCCTCAGCAGAGAACTGCAGTGGTGGTGATAATCCCTTCTATAGTGAATGCCAGTCAGATAGTAGATCTGGTTCCGGCTCTCAGTTTAGATCCAGGAACTCTGGAGAAAACGTCAGGAATCTGCGAAGATTTCAGTATGGCTCAAGCAGGCGAAGTCATGCTGAAGATGAAGGTGGAAGGGATGACCTGCCATTCATGTACTAGCACCATTGAAGGAAAAATTGGGAAACTGCAAGGTGTTCAGCGAATTAAAGGTAGTATGCCTGATGTTATTTGTTTGATTGATTTGCGAGGCTTAGTTTTCTGTTTTGGCCTTTTTAACTTTTGCTTTTTTCTTAAGCATGGGTTTTGAATATGTGGGACTAGAATGTTACTGCTTCATTGAAGTCTGAGGTACAGTGTATTCCCAGCATTAATGTTGGTAAAGTTAATGGTTATAAATAAAAGTTATGTGAATCTTGAACTAGCATAAAAGGCAGCCAGGGTGGTGATTCATGAAGTTCAGGGTTCTTAACACAACATGCCTAGGGTCATCTTGACCTCTAATATGTTTCTATTTAGGCATGCAGAAACTTGGAGACCACAAATGTAGTGGTCACATCTTTTACTTTCTTACTATTCCATATCATTAACATTTTCTGAAAAGAACAGAATTATTTTAAGAAAGGATAATGAGAACAATGAGAGAAACAGTTATATATGGTATTGATTTGGTCGACAGAATGTTTTCTGAAGTGGCCCAGGAATGACTGAAGTAAATAATTATTTTCCTTTTTATTAACTAGTTTCCCTGGACAATCAAGAAGCTACTGTTGTTTATCAACCTCATCTTATCACAGCAGAGGAAATAAAAAAGCAGATTGAAGCTGTGGGCTTTCCAGCATTCATCAAAAAACAGCCCAAGTACCTCAAACTGGGAGCTATTGATATAGAACGTCTAAAGAACACACCAGTCAAATCCTCAGAAGGATCACAGCAAAGGAGTCCATCATATACCAATTCAACAGTCATTTTCATCATAGATGGCATGCACTGTAAATCATGTGTGTCAAATATTGAAAGTGCTTTATCTACACTCCAATATGTAAGCAGTGTAGTCGTTTCTTTAGAGAATAGAACTGCCACAGTCAAGTACAAGGCAAGTTTAGTCACTCCAGAAACTCTGAGAAAAGCAATAGAGGCCATATCACCAGGGCAATATAGAGTTAGTAGTACAAATGAAATTGAGAGTACTTCAAACTCTCCCTCCAGCTCATCTCTTCAAAAGAGTCCTTTGAACATAGTTAGCCAGCCTCTGACTCAAGAAACCGTGATAAACATTGATGGCATGACTTGTAATTCTTGTGTGCAGTCTATTGAGGGTGTCATATTAAAAAAGGCAGGTGTAAAATCCATACGAGTATCACTTGCAAATGGCAAAGGGACTGTTGAGTATGATCCTTTACTAACCTCTCCAGAAACCTTGAGAGAAGCAATAGAAGACATGGGATTTGATGCTTCCTTGTCAGGTAATATCATTTTTTTCTTTGATTCCTTTAATGTTCTTTTATTAACACTTTGCTGGTTCTTTTGGCTTTTATCAACGAGAAATGAGTAATAGGCACTGCTATTCCACTTTTTGGAAATAAGACATATGGAAGTAGTCAGCAGTGTATACAAGGATGCATAAGGATGTTTGCCTAATTATTTATAATATTTAAAAACTAGAAACATTAAATAAAGCATGATACCTTCATATGATGAAATGCTAAGCAGCCATAAAAAATTATGGTATTGAAGATACTTAATGCCACGGGAAAGTGTCTGAGATATTTTGTTAACTGAAAAAAAAGCAAGCAAAAAAGCTGTATGTTCAGTATGATCAAAATTTTATAAACACATGTATAAGGATTTATACCATGTATACGTTATTTATGTATATGAATGAATAAAATTCCTGGTAGGACATGAACTAAATTTTAACAGTAGTTATTTGTGAGTGTAGTTATTTGTGAGTGGTAGGATAAAGGTTATATTTTGGTTTCAATTTGCTTTCTTATGTATTTTAAGTTTGTGTGTGTGTGTGTGACAAGGATGTATGTATGTTTGTATGTATTTTTGTATATATAATATAGGAGAAGCAAATGTTATTTTAAAAAGAAAAAAGTAGAAATAAATAATAGAATTTTAACTGTAGTTTTGAATTTAGGCATTCAAATGAACCTGACTCTAGAACTGGCCCAAAGTCTTCCTGTTTCCTGGCAGCACTTACTTTGAACTAAAACCAAAGACGTATATCCAATGGAATTTGCCCATGTGAACTTGTTTTAAACTAGAATTGAACCTTGCCTTGAATTAAACTGGAAATTCCCTAAATGAAACTTCTTGCTGTAAATAACAATGGAAAAGTTGAATAACTAATTTCTAGACAATGTCATTAACCTTTGCTCTTCTGGTCAGAATGAAAGATATCAAATAGCAGTGTTCTCTTTTCAAGCTCACTAAAACTGAGAAGCATAAAAAATTAGTCACATGCTCAAACTATTATGGTAGATAAGTGTCAGTGGAAAAGGACCCAGAGATGTAAACATTCTTAATTTTCATGTTCATGACAAATGTTAGAAATTGTAGAACTGTCACTTCTTAAAGTCAAGATGTAGTTCACATACCATAAATTCACCCTTTTAAAGTACACAATCCAGTGGTTATTAGTATATTCATAGGAATTTGCAGCCATTACCATTATGTAATTTTAGAACATTTTTATCAGCCTCCCAAAGAAACCTCATACTGGTTAGCAGTCACTCCCCATTTCCCCTTCACCTCCCCCTAGCCCAGCCCCTTTTATCTACTGTTCTGTTTTCTGGCTTTATGAATTTGACAACTCTAAGTACCATATAAGTGGAGTCAGAATATTTGTCCCTTTGTATTTAACGTATTTCACTTAGCATAATGTTTTCAAGATAACAAACGTTCATCCATGTTTGTGATATGTATCAGTACTTCATTCCTTTTTACTGCTGAATAGTATACCATTGTATGCATATACCTCATTTTGTCTCTCCATTCATTAGTTGATGGAGATTTGGGTTGTTTCCACTCCTTGGCTATCATGAATAATGTTGTGATGAGCATTTGTTACAAGTTTTTGCATGAATATATTATTTTATTTCTCCTGGGTATATACTAGGAGTGGAATTTCTAGGTCATATGGTGAATATGTTTAACTTTTTCAGTAACTGCCAAGCTGTTTTCCAAAATGGCTGCACCATTTTATATTCTCACTTAGAAGTCTCACTTTGATAAAGAAGATCTCAAAAGACCAAGATTCTTGTGCCTTAAAAAAGATACACACACACACGTGCGCGAATATGCGTGCACACTGGAATACTACTCAGCCATAAGAAATGAAATAATGTAATTTGCAGCAACATGGATGGACCTAGAGATTATCATACTAAGTGAAGTGAGTCAAAGACAAATATCATATGATATCATTTTTATGTGGAATCTAAAAAAAATGATTCAAATGAACTTATTTACAAAACAGAAACAGACTCACAGACATAGAAAACAAACTTATGGCTACCAAAGGGGAAATGGGGGGAGAGATAAATTAGGAATTTGGGATTAACAGATACACACTACTGTATATAAAATAGATAAACAACAAGGACCCTTGTATAGCACAGGGAACTATATTCAATATCTTGTAATACCCTATAATGGAAAAGAATCTGAAAAAGATGATATATATCTGAAAAAGAATATATATATATCTGGTTGATAACAAATGACTGCATTGTGTGTTTCTACTAGAGATCAGAGTTTAAGATGCCACCAGAATTGTGGCTACCCATTTTCTGAATGCCAGTGTCAGTGCTGATCCAGGCTTCACAGTCTGCCACTCTGACCTGTTCCTAGAGGTACAGGGGATCAGTGTATTTCGCCTTCATGTTATACCAGTCCTGGGTGGGCCATAAATGTTAAAGGAGGTAGTGAGAAAAATGGGAGGTGTTTTTTTATCATGACCATCAATCTCATCATTCTCTTAAAAAGACATAGTATATGAAGTTGTCTTCACTAACCAATTAAAGCAAACACAATACTCAAATTCCTTTTCCTTTTTTGTAACTTTTTTATCTTTAATTTCAAACTTACAGAAAAGCTACAAGAATAGTACAAAGAATTCCTGTTTACCAATTTTACTCAGATTCCACAGTTGTTAATATTTTGCCACATTTGTTTTATCATTCTCTTTCTCTGTCGACAGACATATATTCAAACACACATTACCCACACACGTATATACCATTTTATGAATCATTTGAGAGTAAGTTGCAGACATGATGTTTATAATTGTTTTTAAGCCATTTTCTGATTATGTATTTATTCTTCATATTACTTTAGACTGAACCTGCCAGTTTTGAGGATCAGATTGGAAACCCTTTCTTGAAATTTTTGGAATCTTTTCTGATTGTTGCCTCAAGTGCAGGAGAGTCAGCCTTCCTTTTGAATTCATTTAAGCATAAGTAGTGTGGCTACAGCTTATAGAAAAGCTAATTTAAAGAAACTAGCCATTTAATTCATTGTGGCTTTTTAACACCTGTACTGCCTCTGTGGCAGATGGAAGGTTTTGCTCTTCTTGCCACACTCACTGGGGTAAAGGTCACAATTTTATGAATCTTTGTTGAGAAGTCATGCCAATGTAGCTAAAAGGGATCACCTTGGGGCTTCCCTGGTGGCGCAGTGGTCAAGAATCCGCCTGCCAGTGCAGGGGACATGGGTTCGAGCCCTGGTCCGGGAAGATCCCACATGCCGCAGAGCAACTAAGCCCGTGGGCCACAACTATTGAGCCTGCGCTCTAGAGTCCGTGAGCCACAACCACAACAAGAGAAGCCACCGCAATGAGAAGCCCACGCACAGCAACGAAGAGTAGCCCCCGCTCGCCGCAACTAGAGAAAGCCCACGCACAGCAACAAAGACCCAATGCAGCCAAAAAAAAAAAAAGGGGGGGGTCACCACTATGACTTATTTTAATTTAATACTGTACTTCTAGAGTGTGAAAATTGTAGATGGTATTTAGGTTACTTCTGGTACCTGAAAGAACTAAATTACTCTGGAACAAGACTTAAAGTAATTGGTAGTATAAACTTTTTTTTCATTGTCCAAGTTCAAATTTAAGTCTTGATATTAATAATTATGAGAGAGTGAATAAGCTCCTGGCTAGATTAAAATAATGGTTTTTTTCAAAGCCAAAGCTATTTCCTTTGGGCAAATGAGCCTCCTTTTTGAATTTTTGGTACTATTTGGTAAATTTTTCCTCTTTGTTCTAAATAATACTCTCGTAATCTTAATGAATATCATTTTCTGAACTGATCCACTTAAGACCAGAGACTGACTCATTTCAGAATTGGGAGAATCTTGTCCTTTGCTATTCAGAGTGTCCTTTGCTCTACTCAGACTGACAGTACTGCCATCACCTCGAAGCTTGTTGGAAAAGTAGAGTCTCAGGCCCCACCCTAAATATACTAAATCACAACCTGCATTTTAACAAGATCTCCCAGGTGATGGTATGTGTGTTAAAATTTAAGAGCCATTATTATAACTGATTTGAGAAGTCTAGATCATTATTCATTAGGGAAATGCTAAGGCTTTTGTTAAAGTTTCTTCAAAAGATGCCCTTCTTCAGCACCCTAAAAACCAACTCTGCTATGCAAGCTTTCCTCTGTCGGCTAGCCAAACAGACCTGAACCAGTTTTTTGCCCAAGGGGAAGAAATAACAAGTTAGGTTAGTGGAAATTTCCACATCACTTCTTTTCCTCCTTATCTGTGCAGGAGAGTAGAAACTCTAGCTTTTTTGCATGTATTGATACATGGATGTGCAAAAGGGAATACTTTCTCCCTTCTTGGGAGGTGATTAATACTGCAGTGGATAAAGTAAAACAGAATAGCAACTTTCCTGAGACTGCAGGGGAGCTTCTTGGATGACAGAAGCTTTCCACTGTTTCACAGTCCATAAACATTCTATGGAAAGAGTCTCTGAACACTCCTTTGCGAAAAATGAATATTACTGCTGACTTACTCTTTGCCTCTTCTTCCATTGTCCACAAAGGCATTTTAATTTTAAAAATACGATATATTGGTGTTAAAAGTTCGAACATACAGAAGTGTCTGTAGAGGAAATTTGTTCATCTGTCTGTTATTCTGTTCCTGCTTTAACCCCATTCCCCAGAAGGAGCCACCATTAATAGTTTGGTATGTACCCTCCTAGGCTTTCTTTTGCAGGTTCTCATATATACACTCTAACAATTTTTAAATGACATTATACTTCAATGCTGTTTTGCCAACTGCTTTTGGTTCCACTTACTATATCACGAATTGCTTTACTGCCAGTATGTAAATTGTTAACATAATGATAAAAATTCATGATAAAAATAAGAGCTATCTATTAACAAACCATTGTCTACTTGGGTTTGGGGTAGAGATAATGGCTTGAAGATATTGATGTATAGTTTTGTTTATTCAGTTAGTTCAGATTTTCCCGAGAATTGGGACGGGCAGTGTTGAACTTGGAAGTCACTTCCTAGAAAGTGTAGAGATAACATTGCACTGGGCTCTAGGTCCATTACAATTTTAAAGGAGTGGATTGACAGTGCCAGGTGGTGTGGATTGTGATGAGTGACAAGGATGCAGCTGGAGAATACCTCAAATGAAAAGAATCTTTTCCTGTCCACCAGATACAAATGAGCCACTGGTAGTAATAGCTCAGTCCTCATCGGAAATGCCACTTTTGACCTCAACTAATGAATTTCATACCAAAATGATGACACCAATTCATGACAAAGAGGAGGCAAAGACTTCATCTAAGTGTTACATACAGGTCACTGGTATGACTTGTGCTTCCTGTGTAGCAAACATTGAACGGAATTTAAGACGAGAAGAAGGTAAGACACTCTTAAAACCTGTTATTTTATGTACTAGTTTGAGGACTCTGTCCTTTTTGTCCTCTTATGTGTTTTGTAACCATGTTTATGACTCTTGCCAAGGCCTCATAAAGACTATCAGTGATTTTCAGGACAACCTTGACTTCCTGACAACCAGTTTTTGTTAGTGTTTTGTTCCCTTAGATATAGTTCCTGTCTTGTTTACCTCATGGCCACATTTTAATATCAATGAAGTTTGTAGTCAAATAGCAAAAGGAAATACATAAGATTACTATTCTTTATGGACCTTGGCTGCAATGGATGTTAAGAAACATGAATTTTCTGATAAAGTTATGCTTAAAACTAACAACTACAATCCATAAGTTTCAATATTACTATATCCAGGCCAAGCACTGGACCAAAGCCAAGTTTGTTTAGAATTGTTCTCTTCCAACAATTTGATCACTGATCTTTGCTTACAGTAAAAGTGTTCAAAAGTTACTTAATATTGTGTACAAGTTGTCATTTTAGGTTACAAATTCTTAGAGTAGCTATAATATATATATATTTAATTTTTGAATTTTATTTTATTTTTTTATACAGCAGGTGCTTATTAGTTATCCATTTTATACATATTAGTGTATATATGTCAATCCCAATCTCTCAATTCATCACACCACCGCCCCCTCACCACTTTCCGTCCTTGGTGTCCATACGTTGTTCTCTGCATCTGTGTCTCAACTTCTGCCCTGCAAACTGGTTCATCTGCACCATTTTTCTAGGTTCCACATATATGCATTAATATACGATATTTGTTTTTCTCTTTCTGACTTACTTCACTGTGCTTGACAGCCTCTACATCCATCCACGTCTCTACAAATGACCCGATTTCATTCCTTTTTATGGCTGAGTAATATTCCCTTGTATATATGTACCACATCTTCTTTATCCATTCGTCTGTCGATGGGCATTTAGGTTGCTTCCATGACCTGGCTATTGTAAACAGTGCTGCAATGAACATTGGGGTGCATGTGTCTTTTTGAATTATGGTTTTCTTTGCGTATATGCCCAGTAGTGGGATTGCTGGGTCATATGGTAATTCTATTTTTAGTTTTTTAAGGAACCTCCATATTGTTCTCCATAGTGGCTCTATCAATTTACATTCCCACCAACAGTGCAAGAGGGTTCCCTTTTCTCCACAGCCTCTCCAGCATTTATTGTTTGTAGATTTTTTGATGATGGCCATTCTGACTGGTGTGAGGTGTTACCTCATTGTAGTTTTGATTTACATTTCTCTAATGATTAGTGATACTGAACATCCTCTCATGTGTTTGTTGGCCATCTGTATATCTTCTTTGGAGAAATGTCTATTTAGGTCTTCTGCCCATTTTTGGATTGGGTTCTTTGTTTTTCTTTTTTTTTTTTTTTTTTTTTTTTTTTTTTTGCGGTACGCGGACCTCTCACTGCTGCGGCCTCTTCTGTTGTGGAGCACAGGCTCTGGACGTGCAGGCTCAGTGGCCATGGCTCATGGGCCTAGCCACTCCGTGGCATGTGGGATCCTCCCAGACCGGGACACAAACCTGTGTCCCCTGCATTGGCAGGCGGACTCTCAACCACTGCGCCACCAGGGAAGCCCTGTTTTTCTTGATACTGAGCTGCATGAGCTGCTTGTATATTTCGGAGATTAATCCTTTGTCACTTGCTTTGTTTGCAAATATTTTCTCCCATTCTGAGGGTTGTCTTTGTGTCTTGTTTGTAGTTTCCTTTGATTTGCAAAAGCTTTTAACTATCATTCGGTCCCATTTGTTTATTTTTGTTTTTATTTCCATTACTCTAAGAGGTGGATCAAAGAAGATCTTGCTGCGATTTATGTCAAAGAGTGTTCTTCCTGTGTTTTCCTCTAAGAGTTTTATAGTGTCCGGTCTTACATTTAGGTCTTTAATCCATTTTGAGTTTATTTTTGTGTATGGTGTTGGGGAGTGTTCTAGTTTCATTCTTTTACATGTAGCTGTCCAGTTTTCCCAGCACCAATTATTGAAGACACTGTCTTTTCTCCACTGTATATCCTTGTCTCCTTTGTCATAGATTAGTTAACCATAGGTGTGTGGGTTTATCTCTGGGCTTTCTATCCTGTTCCATTGATCTATATTTCTATTTTTGTGCCAGCACCATATTGTCTTGATTACTGTCCCTTTATAGTATAGTCTGAAGTCAAGGAGCCTGATTCCTCCAGCTCCGTTTCTTTCCCACAAGACTACTTTGGCTATAAGGGGTCTTTTGTGTCTCCATACAAATTTTAAGATTTTTTGTTCTAGTCCTGTAAAATAAATGCTATTGGTAATTTGATAGGGATTGCATTGAATCTGTAGATTGCTTTGGGTAGTATAGTCATTTTCACAATATTGATTCTTCCAATCCAAGAACATGGTGTATCTGTCCATCTGTTTGTATCATCTTTAATTTCTTTCATCACTGTCTTATAGTTTTCTGCATACAGGTCTTTTGTTTCCCTAGGTAGGTTTATTCCTAGGTATTCTATTCTTTTTCTTGCAATGGTAAATGGGAGTGTTTCCTCAATTTATCTTTCTGATCTTTTGTTGTTAGTGTATAGGAATGCAAGAGATTTCTGTCCATTAATTTTGTATCCTGCTACTTTACCAAATTCATTGTTTAGCTCTAGTAGTTTTCTGGTAGCATCTTTAGGATTCTCTATGTAGAGTATCATGTCATTGGCAAACAGTGACAGTTTTACTTCTCCTTTTCCAATTTATATTCCTTTTATTTCTTTTTCTTCTCTGATTGCCGTGGCTAGGACTTCCAAAACTGTGTTGAATAATAGTGGCAAGAGCGGTCATCCTTCTCTTGTTCCTGATCTTAGAGGAAATGGTTGCAGTTTTTCACCATTGAGAATGATGTTTGCTGTGGGTTTGTCATATATGGCCTTTATTATGTTGAGGTAGGTTCCCTCTATGCCCACTTTCTGGAGTGTTTTTATCCTAAATAGGTGTTGAATTTTGTCAAAAGCTTTTTCTGCATCCATTGAGATGATCCTATGGTTTTTATTTTTCAATTTGTTAATATGGTGTATCACATTGATTGATTTGCATATATTGAAGAATCCTTGCATCCCTGAGATAAATCCCACTCAATCATGGTGTGTGATCCTTTTAATGTGTTGTTGGATTCTGTTTGCTAGTATTTTGTTGAGGATGTTTGCATGTATATTCATGAGTGATACTGGTGTGTAATTTTCTTTTTTTGTAGCATCTTTGTCTGATTTTGGTATCAGGGTGATGGTGGCCTCATAGAATGAGTTTGGGAATGTTCCTTCCCCTGTATATTTTTGGAAAAGTTTGAGAAGGATGGGTGTTAGCTCTTCTCTAAATGTTTGATAAATTCATCTGTGTAGCCATCTGGTCCTGAACTTTTGTTTTTTGGAAGATTTTTAGTCACAGTTTCAATTTCATTACTTGTGATTGGTCTGTTCGTATTTTCTCTTTCTTCCTGGTTCAGTCTTGGACAAATTTTTAGAAAGGTATAACCTTCCATTTCTTCCAGGTCGTCCATTTTATTGGCACAGAGTTGCTTGTAGTAGTCTCTCAGGATGCTTTGTATTTCTGTGATGTCTCTTGTAACTTTTCGTTTTTCATTTCTAATTTTATTGATTTGAGTCCTCTCCCTCTTTTTCTTGATGAGTCTGGCTAATGGTTTATCAGTTTTGTTTAACTTTTCAGAGAGCCAGCTTTTACTTTTATTGATCTTTGCTGTTGTTTTCTTTGTTTCTGTTTCATTTATTTCTGCTCTGATCTTTATGATTCCTTTCCTTCTGCTAACTTTGGATTTTGTTTGTTCTTCTTTCCCTAGTTCCTTTAGGTGTAAGGTTAGATTGTTTATTTGAGATTTTTCTTGTTTATTGAGGTAGGCTTGTATAGCTATAAACTTCCCTTGTAGAACTACTTTTGCTGCATCCCATAGGTTTTGGGTCGTCGTGTTTTCCTTGTCATTTGTCTCTAGGTATTTTTTGGTTTCCTCTTTGATTTCTTCAGTGATCTCTTAGTTAGTAACATATTGTTTACCCTCCATGTGTTTGTATTTTTTACGTTTTTTTCCCTCTAATTCATTTCTAATCTCATAGGGTGGTAGTCAGAAAAGATGCTTGATATGATTTCAGTTTTCTTAAATTTACTGAGGCTTGATTTGTGATCCGACATGTGATCAATCTTGGAGTATGTTCCATGTGCACTTGAGAAGAAAGTGTAATCTGCTGTTTTTGGATGCAATGTCCTGTAAATATCAATTAAATATATCTGGTATATTGTGTCATTTAAAGTTTCTGTTTCCTTATTAATTTTCTGTTTGGATGATCTGTCCATTGGTGTAAGTGAGGTGTTAAATTCCCCCACTATTAGTATATTACTGTCAATTTCCTCTTTTTTGGCTGTTAGCAGTTGCCTTATGTATTGAGGTGTTCCTATGTTGGGTGCATATATATTTATAATTGTTGTCTTCTCCTTGGTTTGATTTCTTGATCATTATGTAGTGTCCTTCCTTGTCTCTTGTAACATTTCTTTACTTTAAAGTCTATTTTATGTGATATGAGTATTGCTACTCCAGCTTTCTTTTGATTTCCATTTGCATGGAATATCTTTTTCCATCCCCTCACTTTCAGTCTGTATGTGTCGCTAGGTCTTAAGTGGGTCTCTTGTAGACAGCATATGTATGGGTCTTGTTTTTGTATCCATTCAATGAACCTGTGTCTTTTGGTTGGAGCATTTAATCCATTCACGTTTAAGGTAATTATCAATATGTATGTTCCTTTTACCATTTTCTTAATCATTTTGAGTTTGTTTTTGTAGGTCCTTTTCTTCTCTTATAGTTCCCACTTAGAGAATTTCCTTTAGCATTTGTTGTAGAGCTGGTTTGGTGGTGCTGAATTCTCTTAACTTTTGCTTCTCTGTAAAGCTTTTGATTTCTCCATCCAATCTGAATGAGATCCTTGCTGGGTAGAGTAATCTTGGTTGTAGGTTCTTCCCTTTCATCACTTTAAGTATATCATGCCACTCCCTTCTGGCTTGTAGAGTTTCTGCTGAGAAATCAGCTGTTAACCTTATGGGAGTTCCCTTGTATGTTATTTCTTGTTTTCCCCTTGCTGCTTTCAATAATTTTTCTTTGTCTTTAACTTTTGATAGTTTGATTACTATGTGTCTCGGTGTGTTTCTCTTTGGGTTTATCCTATATGGGACTGTCTGTGCTTCCTGGACTTGGGTGGCTCTTTCCTTTCCCATGTTAGGAATGTTTTTGACTATAATCTCTTCAAATATTTTCTTGGGTCCTTCTCTCTTTCTTCTCCTTCTGAGACCTGTATAATGCAAATGTTGTTGAGCTTAATGTTATCCCAGAGGTCTCTTAGGCTTCTTCATTTCTTTTCATTCTTTTTTCTTTATTCTGTTCCATGGCAGTTTTTTCCATCATTCTGTCCTCCAGGTCACTTATCTGTTCTTCTGCCTCAGTTATCCTGCTATTGATTCCTTCTAGTGTAATTTTCATTTCAGTTATTGTATTGTTCATCTTTGTTTGTTTGTTCTTTAATTCTTCTAGGTGTTTGTTCTTTAATTCTTCTAGGTGTATGTTAAACATTTCTTGTGTCTTCTCGATCTGTGCCTCCATTCTTTTTCCAAGATCCTGGATCATCTTCACTATCATTATTCTGAATTCTGTTTCTGGAAGGTTGCCTATCTCCACTTCATTTAGTTGTTTTTCTGGGATTTTATCTTGTTCCTTCATCTAGTACATAGTCCTCTGCCTTTTCATCTTGTCTGTGTTTCTGTGAATGTGGTTTTTGTTCCACAGGCTGCAGGATTGTAGTTCTTCTTGCTTCTGTTGTCTGCCCTCTGGTGGATGAGGCTATCTAAGAGGCTTGAGCAAGTTTCCTGATGGGAGGGAGTGGTGGTGGGTAGAGCTGGGTGCTGCTCTGGTGGGCAGAGCTCAGTTAAACTTTAATTCCCTTGTCTGCTGATGGGTGGGGCTTCGTTCCCTCCCTGTTGGTTGTTTGGCCTGAGGCGACCCAACCCTTGAGCCTACTGGGCTCTTTGGTGGGAGCAATGGCGGACTCTGCTAGGGCTCACACCAAGCAGCACTTCCCAGAACTTCTGCTGCCAGTGTCCTTGTCCTCACTGTGAGACACAGCCATGCCCTGCCTCTGCAGGAGACCCTTCAACAGTAGCAGGTAGGTCTGGTTCAGTCTCCTATGGGTTCACTGCTCCTTCCCCTGGGTCCTGATGCATACACTATTTTGTGTGTGCCCTCCAAGGGTGGAGTCTCTGTTTCCCCCAGTCCTGTCAAAGTCCTGCAATCAAATCCCGCCAGCCTTCAAAGTCTGATTCTCAAGGAATTCCTCTTCCCATTGCCAGACCCCCAGGATGGGAAGCCTGACGTGGGGCTCAGAACCTTCACTCCAGTGGATGGACTTCTGTGGTATAAGTGTTCTCTAGTTTGTGAGTCACCCACCCAGCAGTTATAGGATTTGATATTATTGTGATTGCGCCCCTCCTACTGTCTCATTGTGGATTCTCCTTTGTCTTTGGATGTGGGGTATCTTTTTGGTGAGTTCCCGTGTCTTCCTGTTGATGATTGTTCAGCAGTTAGTTGTGATTCTGGTGCTTTCACAGGAGGGAGTGAGGGCAGGTCCTTCTTGTCCACCATCTTCAAGCCATTCTACAATATTGTTTTTTTAATCAGTCACACTCAGATGTTTTAGCTTAAAATTTTGCACTCACATCAATGGACTTCGCAGTATGCATAGTAGATTTGTTAACTGTAGAGATACGTGAGTATGTTTAATGAGCCTGAAGTCATAGGTTTGGTACTCAAACAGCCCTCGCCCAAGATGTCTTAATGATACATGCTGTTAGTCAGAAGGGCTGAATAAATATGATTACTATAAGCTTATCCCCACTATTGGGGAAATAACTCAAAGTATATACTGTGATAATGGAATTCTGTAGCCAGTGGAATCACCTTATATGTAAAGGCCAGAACATTATTGTAACAAAATGTATGTTATACACTAGAGTCATCTTCAGTTCAATATTATCTTGTTTGCATTCTGTCATTTCTGCGTCCTTCATTTCAGCCTCCATTATATCTAATTATAATGCAGTCAGGGCTAAATTACACTTTGAGTGATTAAAAAAGAACAGGAGGGAAGTTGCAAGCAAATGAAAGCAAAAAGTTTTCAAGGGGTCTGTTTAATTTTAGAACAAACTCTTTTGGGGCAGTTCAGAAATAGCCTTTCTCATGAGACAAGCAATGCCTGTTACAAATTACAGTTATAGATCTTTTTTCTTCTTTAATCCATTAAGCTGATACTTCCAGTTACCTTCTACTACCCCTTTACTTTCTCCTAACCCAGTTAGGCATACCGTTGCCCTAGCTGGGGTCACTACATTCACTTTTGTTTTTTTAATTAAGTGACACTGGTCTTCCCTCAGTTTCATCTGCATTATATTTTTAAAAATGAATTGATAAGAGTTCTAATTATATTTTGAAGTAAGAATTTTAAAATTTTTCCATAATTTATATAAGTATGAAACATGTTTTTGAAACTTGAAAAACCAGATTTTCTCTTTCTCTTTGGCTGTAGATTACATTCAACTGAAGCAAGAAGATTTTTTTCCTACTTTCTCTATACCCTTCTCTTATTACTGATACTTTCCTGTGATCTGATCTTCTGAATTATTTGGTACCCACAAAACCCAGTGTGTAACTATTATTTTTTTCCAAAGAAAAGAATAGTATTTTATTTTATTTTTTAACCACTTTTATACAGAAAACTTAGTTTATATTAGATACTTTGTCTTCTTATTAAAAACTATTATTAAATTAATATTTGGATATTTTTTCTTTTTTTCAAAACCCAGATCTAACCTATGGACTGTTGATCCCTATTCCCTGTCCGGTAGCCACCAAGGGTTGCTGATTCCTAGAAAGAACTGCCGTTTCTGCTTCACATTATTAATTTTCTTCCTGGCAGTTACAGCAATAGCTGGCCTAGAGAAGTGGGATGGTTGTTAACAAAATGCTTATACCAGAGAACAGCATGACTGCCATAAAATGAACTTTTTTGTTAAGTTGTGTGGCACTTTTTTTTTTCTTAGGAATAAGAGCATTTTAGATTAGTGTGTGTCAGACAATAAAACTTGAGAAAGAAATTACTGTTATTTGGCAATATTGTAATGTGTATGTTGGTATATTCTTGGGTTCTTTGCTACAACTGCAGTCATTTCCTAAGTACACGAGTTCCTTTCTCTAGGACTCTGTCTTACGAGTTTCTAAAAATACTTTATATTTACATGATAAGGTCTCAATGGATTACAATTCATGGGCATTATTTGGATCCCAATTCAAGCAAACAAACAAAGAGTGTTAAACAGTTGTAAGACAGTTGTGGAAATGTGAACATTGCCTGGATATTTGATGATATTGAGGAATTATTTTAGGTTTGATAATGGTATTATGGTTCTTTTTTAAAGAAAAGTCTTATCTTTTAGTGATATGTATTTAAATATTTACATATGATACGAAATCTGGGATTTGCTTCAAAATAATCAAGGTAAAGGGCAGAGAGTGAGTGGGTAGGAATATATATGAAACAAGAGCAGCCCAGTGTTACTGATAATTACTGAAGCTGAGAGATGGGTACATCAAGTTTATTATGTTGTTTTCTCTTTTGTGTGTGTGTGTATGTATTTGAAAATTTCCATACTAAAAAGTTTTTTAAAATGAAGCCTTCTTTTAAAATAGTTTTATTTGATTTTGGCTCAATACTGTATAAAAGTTAAGAAATAAATTTCTTCAGATTCACTTAATCCTTTCACAGTTAAATGAAAAAAAAAACTATTATAAGATTATTATTTTTATGAGAAATGTTATCTGAATTGTTTTTCTTATCAATATTCCTAGGAATATATTCTGTACTTGTGGCTCTGATGGCTGGGAAGGCAGAAGTGAGATATAACCCTGCTGTCATACAACCCCCAATGATAGCCGAGTTAATCCGAGAGCTTGGATTTGGAGCCACTGTGATAGAAAATGCTGATGAAGGGGATGGTGTTTTGGAACTTGTTGTAAGTAAGACGTTTTGTGTGGTTAATAGAATTTGCAGGAAAAACTTGGCAAGAATTCAGAAAAGAGTTTTTTTTTGCCTATGCCACACGTGGCATGTGGGATCTTAGTTCCCTGACCAGGAATCGAACCTGCGCCCCCTGCATTGGAAGCACAGAGTCTTAACCACTGGACTACCAGGGAAGTCCTATTATAGTATTTTTATAATAGCAAAAGATAGGAAACAAACTAAATGTCGGTCATTGGAGACTGATATATACATCCATACCATGGGATACTAAGCAGCTATTACAAAGAATGGGTTGGTTTGTACTTTTTAAAGACTTCTAAAAATTAATAGCTTTATCGAAATATAATTTACATACCATAAAACTCACCCTTTTAAAGTGTACAATTCAGTTGTTTTTAATATATTCTCAGAGTTGTACAACTAATCACCACTATCAAATTTCAAAACATTTTCATCACCCCAAAAAAGAAACCCCATACCTATTAGCAGTCAGTCCTCATTCTTGATATTAATCATTTGAGTCTTCCTTTTTTTTTTTCCTTCATCACTCCAGCCAAAAGTTTGTCAATTTTGTCAATCTTTTCAAGTAACCAACTTTTGGTTTTGTTGATTTTCTCTATTCTCTCTTTTGTTAATTTTCACTCTAAACTTTGTTATTTCCTTCCATCTGTTTGCTTTAGGTTTAGTTTGTTTTACTTTTTCTAGTGTCTTAAGGTAGAAAGTTAGGTTATTTATTTGAGATCTTTCTTACTTTAAAATATTGGCACTTATAAATTTCACTATAGGCACTGATTTCATTTCAGTTATTGTACTTTTCAACTCCAAACTTCCATTGGGCCTTTCTAATAATCTCTCTGTCTTTATTGATACTCTCTGTTTGGTGGGATATTGTCTCATACTTTCCTTTAATTCTTTAGACATCATTTCCTTTAGTTCAGTGAATATATTTAAAATAGCTGATTCAAGATCTTTGCCTAGTAAATCCAATGTCTGGGCTTCATCAGGGAAAGTTTTTTCCTGTGTATAGGCCATACTTTCTTGTTTCATTGTATGTCTGACAGTTTTTGTTGAAAATATAATGTAGTAACTCTGGAAATAAGATTCTTCCCCTCTCCTCAGGGTTTGTTATTTGTTGCTGTTTGTCATTGTTATTGTTTGTTCAGTGACTTCTGAACTAATTCTATAAAGTCTGTGTTCTTTGTTGTGTGTGGCCACTGAAATCTCTGTTTGGTTAGCTCAGTTGTCAGCTAATGATCAGACAGTGATTGCCTTAAATATCTGGAACCAATAAGTCTCCCAGTCTTTGCTAAAGAGCTCTTTGTAAATGTTGGGGCATGCCTTGAACACTCAGCCATGCAGCTGTCAGTTTTGCCTTACCCTTCGACTCCTGCTTCTATGGAGCCTAAAGGTCAGCCTGAGGTGAGAAGTTAGGGCCATTTCAGTTCTTTTTTGAACATACACACAGCCCTGGACATGTGCATAACCCTATGCATGTGCATGGCCTTCTAGATTCCTAGGAATATGTTGCAGCGCTTATGGACGTCTTGCTTCCTGGCTTTCCTTTTTAGTCTTTTTTGTTAGTCTGTTGTTTGCTCCAACTGTTATCCATTGGCTCAGGCAGCCACAAGGTTAAATAATTTCCTCTAATTGTTTCTGACAAATTCTCCTGGGGAAAAGGCTTTTTGTATTCACTGGATCATCAGGACAAACAGACATCTTTGCAAGTGGGATATTTCAGAGAACCATCAGACAGGCCAAATAATGACAGTTGTCTGGGAATGAGGCTTTGAAGGTACTCCAGTCCTTTTCTGTCCTCTCTGGTAGCTTTCCTGATGCTGTTTTTCACCATGATTGTGGCCTATCGGTCTTCATGGCTACCCCAGAACTGGAGGAGAGGGGATGGGAATATGGCAAACTGTAATGCCATATAGCTTGATGTTTTATTGGAATTTATCTGATTTTCTTGAATAAATGCTTCCTGCATTGCTGTAAGCTTTTGTTTAATTTTCAGATTTCTTTTTTAATCAGTTTTTTAAATTGAGGTGTGGATGATTTACAATATTAGTTTCAGGTGTACAGCATAGTGATTCAAAATTCTTACAGATTATATATACTCCATTTAAAGTTATTGTAAAATATTGGCTGTATATCCTGTTCTGTACAATATATCCTCATAGCTTATTTATTTTGTACATAGTAGTTTGTACCTTTTAATCCCTACCCCTATCTTGCCCCAACCCCTTTCCCTTTCCCCATTGGTAACCACTAGCTTGTTCTCTATGTGTAGGTTTCTGTTTATTATATTCATTTCTTTGTTTTATTGTTTAGATTCCACATATAGATGATAAGCAGTATTTGGCTTTCTCTGTCTGACTTATTTCACTAAGTATAATACCCTCCAAGTCTATCCATGTTGTTGCAAATGGCAAAATTTCATTCTTTTTTATAGCTGAGTAGTATTCCATTGTGTGTGTGTGTGTGTGTGTTTGTGTGTGTGTGTATCACATCTACTTTATCCATTCATCTATTGATGGAACTTAGGTTGCTTCCATATCTTGGCTATTATAAATAATGCTGCTATGAGCATTGAGGTACATGTATCGTTTTAATTAGTGTTTTTGCTTTCTTTGGATATATACACAGGAGTGGAACTGCTGGGTCATATGGTAGTTCTATTTTCAGTTTTTTGAGGAACACCCATACCATTTTCTATAGTGGCTGCAGCAATTTACATTCCCACCAACAGTGTACAAGGGTTCCCTTTTTTCCAACTTTTCTGAAAAAGGTGGTTCCAACAAGTTTTGCCAGTTTTCTAATTGCTTTTGTGGAGGAGAGAATTTTCAGAAATCCTCACTCCACTATTAATGGTATTCTTTTGGTGGATATTTTTGAATAAGTACTTTGTAATTTGTTGTGTACTCTTTTTGGTTACTTCCCATAATCTTTCAGTGGTTGGTTTTTGAAACTTTTGTCCAGTTATATCATTGCTCTTTGGGGAAAGGATTTGCTGAGCTTCTCACACAGTCATTCCAGAAGTCCTGCCCCTCCATTTTAGAATTTAATACCCAACTAAAGTATAACCTCACTCAAGACATAGGGCAAAATACATTTTTGGACAAAGGTAGAACACTTTTGTTATCCATTAACCTTCACTAGAAGTAATACTAAAGGATATATATATATATATATATATACACACACACACACACATACATACTTATATACATTAGCAGGGTGAAAAAAATCTAGAGGGAAGCAAGACATTGAATACAAGAAGCAATGATAGTTGTCAAATCCTCTATCACTGAGTAATAACAGGAAGACGGAGACTTAATGAGATCCTTAATGTTGCAGCTGGGACCATATCTTTGTTCAATGTGATATAAAAACAGTGATCTAATGATCATAATCTAAAGCATATTAATAGTGCAGATAAGATCTTGTGTGTTAATCCCTTGTTACAAGAGTTCTTTTAGTTTAAAGTAACAACACACATTTAATGGAGGAAAAAAGTATATTTCTGAATAACAAAACCTTTGTCTTTAACAGGTGAGAGGAATGACATGTGCCTCCTGTGTACATAAAATAGAGTCTACCCTCACAAAACATGGAGGGATCTTCTACTGCTCTGTGGCCCTGGCAACCAACAAAGCACATATTAAATATGATCCAGAAATTATTGGTCCCAGAGATATTATTCATACAATTGAAGTAAGTGCCAAGACTTTGCATTTCTGTGTTCTTACCTATCTAGTCAGCACTACCTTGAATCACTTCTGGTTTGTATCAGATAGAGATGATGAGAAAAATCTGATTCCTTTGTTTACCTCTATAGACAACGTCTGTCTCAAAATTTAATGTAAGAGTGTCTGCCTTTTTCTTTTTTTTTTTTTTTTGGTCTTCGTCAGGAGGAATTAGGTAAAGGCACATTGGCACTATTAATCAGGAGCAGACTTAAGGCAGAACCACAGATCATTTAAAAATATTTAGAAAATGTAAGCAAAGTACAATTTGTTATGAGTAAAATTCATGTTAATCACTAAGAAAGTGAAGCACCCTGCTAGATGCTGTATTGTTTGTTAGGTCAAAGCAAATGGTATCATAGTTAAAGTAAGAAATTTAAAAGACCAAACCTTTTTCTCTGTGACAAATTCATCCTGCAGTCTTCAGTAAATCTTAAGTGGTAATACATGTTAAAGTGCTTTAGAAGTTTCACTGTGGTCTAGCATTGGTGTTCTAATGATCTAAAAAGCATATTAATCATTCAGGTAAGATCCTGTTAATGTAGATAGTAATACCATTAACATCTTTGTGAAGCTAGCATTATTGAGTATCTACTATGTGCCAGTTACCAAAATTGCAAAGCTTCAACTCTTGATTTAATTCTCACAACAGTGCTGTCATCTTCATTTTGGAAGTGAGGAAGCTCAGGTTATGAGATGTTACTTCCTCAAAGTCACATAGGTAGTAAGTGTCATAGCTGGGATTTGAGTCTAATCTTTCTGACTCCAATGCTCATGCGTGCTCTTTTCACTGTGTTATACTGCCAAGAAACGTAAGATGGCAGCATTTTCCCTAGCAGTTTGAAATATAGTGTATGTTACTGTCTATGTTCATATGAGTCTTACTTAGGTGTAATTTTCTTTCAGTACTTTATTTTATTGCGGAAAATTTTCGTTCGTGTTCTTTTTTCGGGTACAACAAGAATAAAGACTGCATATGCAAACCCTTGAATAATATATTTAGTATGGTGCTAGCTTTTGTGGCCTAATATTCAGTTTTCTGTACTTTCAGGGGATGGATGGATCAATGACTTGATAGATGTCAAAGCTAAAATTAAAAATAAAGTGATTAATATACATCAGTACTAGTAAGATGCTTGTCTAAGTGTACGATTTATGATTTTACTGCTGAATTCTCTTCTTTTTATTGGAGTATAGTTGCTTTACAATGTTGTGTTAGTTTCTGCTGTACAGCAAAGTGAATCAGTTATACATATATCCACTCTTTTTTTTTTTGCGGTACGCGGGCCTCTCACTGTTGTGGCCTCTCCCGTTGTGGAGCACAGGCTCCGGATGCGCAGGCTCAGTGGCCATGGCTCACAGACCTAGCCGCTCCGCGGCATGTGGGATCTTCCCGGACCAGGGCATGAACCCATGTCCCCTGCATCGGCAGGCAGACTCTCAACCACTGCGCCACCAGGGAAGCCCTCCACTCTTTTTTAGATTCTATTCCCATATAGATCATTACAGAATATTGAGTAGAGTTCCCTGTGCTATACAGTAGGTTCTTATTAGTTATCTGTTTTATACATAGTAGTGTATATATCTCAATTCTGTCTTTATTAGGTCATCATACACTCTGTCGGCCTGACCAAGTAATAGATTCTGCTTTTTTCCAAAATTACTTATTGGAGGCTTTAGTTGACTTCTTGATATAAGAACCTCTACTGAGGACAACTGCACTTGAGTTAAATCAGTAGTTTGAGAACAGTAGGATAGACATCAAATAGAGTTGAGAAAATACTCATTTCTTTGATGAAAGATTAGAAACAAAGGTAATTAAGAGAAGGAAGCACATCTTCATCTTTATATTCCCCAGAATGACTTGCACTTAGTAATTGAATTGAGTTGTTCTTAATGACAATACCACAGCTTAGAATTTCTGTAGGTAATATTTATACATTCAGCGAAATAATTGTTTTCTCATGAATTTCCTTAGAGCTTAGGTTTTGAAGCTTCTTTGGTCAAGAAGGACCGGTCAGCAAGCCACCTAGACCATAAGCGAGAGATAAGACAGTAAGTACTTTTGGAATGTCAGTGAAAAACAGATTTTGATTCCTCTTTACAAATTTAATAAACTGTTAGCATGTCAGTTTTTTCAATATCATCCTTACACTGGGTGGGAATTGGTCACAAGTTATATTTCCTTATAGTACATAGAATCTTTAACCATTACCTATTTACTCAAATGATTTTTCTTTTCTATATTAGATGGCGACGGGCCTTTCTTGTAAGCCTGTTTTTCTGTATTCCTGTAATGGGGCTGATGATATATATGATGGTTATGGACCACCACCTTGCAACTCTTCACCATAATCAGAACATGAGCCAAGAAGAAATGATTAGCATTCATTCTTCTACGTTCCTGGAGCGCCAGATCCTGCCAGGATTGTCCATCATGAATTTGCTATCTTTTTTATTGTGTGTACCTGTACAGGCAAGTGAAATGTTAGCAAGTATATTTGTTAATAATGAAAAATAGCCAAAATGTGATAGATGAGGCTATTTTCAATCGTACAACAAATATTGGCCAGAAGTACGATCATTTTATGCTGGATGCTTTACAAAAATAATCTTAAACTGAGTGGTTAAAGTAGATAATAATAAATTCCATTTTAACCCCGAAGGATACTGTTTAATGGCAAAGCAGAGAATAAGAGTTCAATTCATCTTCAGTTATGAATTTGGTATTCATATCTGCTATTGTATGTAACTTTATATTTAAAGTTATTATAATAATAAAATGTTATACTTTATTTTATTTTTATTGTCTTTTTTTAACTTTTTATTTTATATTGGAGTACAATAGATTAATAATGTTGTGTTAGTTTCAGGTGTACAACAAAGTGATTCGGTTATACATATGCATGTAGGAAGTCTGGGATTGACATGTACATGCTGCTATATTTAAAATGGATAATGGCCAACAAGGACCTACTGTATAGCACAGGGAACTGCTCAATATTCTTTTTTTTAACTTTTTATTTTATATTGGAGTGTAGCCGATAAACAATGTTGTGATAGTTTCAGGTGCACAGCAAAGTGACTCAGCCATACATATACATGTATCCATTCTCCCCCAGATTCCCCTTCCATCCAGGCTGCCACATAACATTGTCTGCTCAATATTCTGTAACAACCTAAGTTGGAAAAGAATTGATAAAATGTTATATTTTATTTCTTTATATTTATATTTTATATTAAATGCATTAAAATTCTCTTTATATAAATTATATTAAATATATTTTATTTTAATATATTTATTATTAATTTATTCTGTAAAATAATCATAATAGTTATATTATTTCTCCATGGCACTTAAGTTCATTACTCTCTGTATGTTTTTTTTTTAATTTTATTTTATTTCTTTTTTTGTACAGCAGGTTCTTATTAATTATCCATTTTATACATATTAGTGTATATATGTCAATCCCAATCTCCCAATTCATCATCCTCCCCTGGCCCCCACTTTCCCCCTTGGTGTCCATACGTTTGTTCTCTACATCTGTGTCTCCATTTCTGCCTTGCAAACCGGTTCATCTGTACCATTTTTCTAGATTCCACATATATGCGTTAATATATGATATTTGTTTTGCTTTTTATGACTTACTTCACTCTGTTTGACAGTCTCTAGGTCCATCCACATCTCTACAAATAATCCAATTTCATTCTCTTTTATGGCTGAGTAATATTCCATTGTATATATGTACCACATCTTCTTTACCCATTCGTCTGTCAGTGGCCATTTAGGTTGCTTCCATGACCTGGCTATTGTAAATAGTGCTGCAATGAACATTGGGTGCATGTGTCTTTTTGAATTATGGTTTTCTCTGGGTATATGCCCAGTAGTGGGATTGCTGGGTCATATGGTAATTCTATTTTGTTTCTTGAGGAACCTCAATACTGTTCTCCATAGTGGCTGTATCAATTTACATTCCCACCAACAGTGCAAGAGGGTTCCCTTTTCTCCACAGCCGCTCCAGCATTTATTGTTTGTAGATTTTCTGATGATGGCTATTCTGACCGCTGTGAGGTGATACCTCATTGTAGTTTTGATTTGCATTTCTCAAATAATTAGTGATGTTGAAAATCTTTTCATGTGTTTCTTGGCCATCTGTATGTCTTCTTTGGACTTTTCAACTCTTCTTTTGAGATAAACTTTTACTGTGGAACACTTCCATCTAATAGATCTATTCCTTTTTCTGATCCTTATAAAAAGCAGTAAGTATTCTTAAAACATCTTAGTATGTTTCTCTATACTAATGAACAATAAGCTTTTCGGTTATGTTTCCTAACGAAAACAGTGGACAGATCCAATAGCTTGTGATAGGTTGAATTTGAGAAGAGGGACGTGAGTTTTATATAAAAAATCATTGTCAAAATAATGTAATTCTTTTCCTGGTTCTTGTTTTTGCTGGCTTCAAAAAGAAGAATCCGAGAACCACTTGACTTTCTTTATATTATGGAATATCCATTGGATCATAGCAGAGAGCTGCCAAGGGCTTGTACAGCAATTTGAATCCACCCTCCCCCACACGCACACACACACTTATCTGCTAAAATACAAGCACTATTGTTTCAGCTTAAAAAAAAAAAAAACTCTCCTTAGGGGAATTCCCCATGGCCCAGGTTCGATCCCTGATTGGGGAACTAAGATCCTGCAGGCCGCATGGTGCAGCCAAAAAAAATAATCTCTCCTTAGTTGTTTATGGATTAAATAAAAGCCAAAGGAAATTAACATTGATACTACATCTTAGTTATTGAGGTATATATGTGAATTTCAGCTTTTTTTAAAAGCACTAATCACTGTTTCTATATTACAGTTTTTTGGAGGCTGGCACTTCTACATTCAGGCCTACAAAGCACTGAAACATAAAACTGCAAATATGGACGTACTGATTGTGCTGGCAACTACCATTGCATTTGCTTATTCTTTGGTTATTCTTCTGGTTGCAATGTATGAGAGAGCCAAAGTGAACCCTGTTACTTTCTTTGACACACCTCCTATGCTATTTGTGTTTATTGCACTAGGCCGGTGGCTGGAACATGTAGCAAAGGTAAAGTAAGAAAGGGTGACATTTATTAAAATCTTGGGTGGGTAAATGACCGTAATATTTTCTAGACCAATTATTGGAAATATACATTGATTTATGTAGTTAACGATGTACTAAAAGAAGTATTTTTGTTTTGGCAGTATTTTAGGTTAAATATTCCTTTAGAAGATTTACCAAATTTATGGAATTAATACTTTAGATAATACAGTGTGTCCTTGTTTATTTTAAGAGACATTTAAGAGTACTTATTTTACTTATATCACATTATTAATGGAAAAATTGATGCGACCACAGATTTAAAATAATGATGGAAAAAAATTCACCCACAATCCCATGGTATAACGGAAATCACTTTCTAATCCTGTTCTACATACGTTTATATTTTACGGTGTGGCAAACATGGTATCCATACCACTTTGTGCCCTTAACACTTTAAAGTTTTTTCCCCATTTTTGCAGTCTAGATAATTACTCAGTGTTTCTGAATAATATTCTCTCAAATCAATGTGCTATAATTTACTAAACCATTCTGATTTTATTCTCAATTAGATTGTTTCCAGAGTTTAATTTTAGGTAATCCTGCATTAAACATGGTTAATAGTTATTTCTACTGAATTACTATCTTAGGATAAATTACAAAGGATATGATTAAAGGGCATAAATCTTTCTATGGCTCATTCTACTAATCTTAACAATTTTTGCCATCAAGGGTATGTTAGTGAAGTAGTTTTACTACAACTTCATCAGCACTGACTCCTATCTAAATTTTTGCTAAGTTAGTAGGCATTAAATGGTATCATAGAGTTGCTTTAGTTTGCGTTTCTTCCATTAACAGCAGAGGTAAACATTTTCTACACAGCAGGTATTATATTTCTTCTTAAATGAATTGCCTATTTATGTCCTTTGCTCATGTACCTATTGGGTTCTGATGTTTTTCTTATTAATTTACATTATTTATTTATAAATTATACCTAATAATACATTTTATATTTTGTGTACTTCATATTTTCAAAGTGAAACATTTTCTGATTTGAATTAATTAACATTCCTAAAGTTGTCTTTTAAGTAAATGTTAAAGATTATGCCTTTATTTTACATAAGACTTTTTCTTTCTTAGCATTGTTAACGTATGTGTTTTAATTTATAGGGCAAAACATCAGAGGCTCTTGCCAAACTAATTTCACTACAAGCTACAGAAGCAACTATTGTAACTCTCGACTCTGATAATATCGTCTTGAGGTATTTACCTTCATTATTCTTCCTTCTCTTTTTAACTTCTTAGGAAAAATATCAAATATACACAGAAGTAGAGAGAAAGGTATAATGAACTCACATAATCTATCTCCCAGATTTAACAATTATTCACATTTTGCCACACTTTACTTCGTCTATACAATCTATTTTTCTTCCTGTTGTTGCAGTAGAATTTTAAAGTAAATCCCAGTTATATGGTTATATGGTTATATGGTTTTACTGCAGATATTCCTGTTGTATTTCTAAAAAAGGACATAGTCTTATATAATCATAATGCCCATACTGCATCTAACAAAATGAACAATTATTCTTTAATGTGATCTAATACACAGTCCATATTAACATTTCTCCTGTTGTCTCCAAACTGTTTTAAGTTTCTTTGTTTGAAATGGAATTCAGAAAAGGTCCATGTGTCACTGCATTTGACTGATATGTTTGTTTGTTTGTTTTAAGTTTTGAGTTTTTTGTTTTGTTTTGGCTGTGTTGGGTCTTCATTGCTGTGTGCGGGCTGTCTCTGGTTTCAGCGAGTGGGGACTACTCTTCGCTGCAGTGCACGGGCTTCTCATGGTGGTGGCTTCTCTTGTTGCAGAGCACGGGCTCTAGGTGCACAGGCTTCAGTAGTTGTGGTGCATGGGCTCGGTAGTTGTGGCTCATGGGCTCTAGAGCGCAGGCTCAGTAGTTGTGGCGCATGGGCCTAGTTGCTCCACAGCATGTGCAATCTTCCCGGACCAGGGATTGAACCCGTGTCCCCTGCATTGTTAGGCAGATTCTTAACCACTGCGCCACCAGGGAAGCCCCTGTTTGGTTTTTTTTTGATTTTTAAATTGAGTTATAGTTCATGTACAATAGTATATAAGTTACAAGTGTACAATGTAGTGATTCACAATTTTTAAAGGTTATACTCCATTTATAGCTATTATAAAATATTGGCCATATTCCCCATGTTGTACAATATATCCTTGTCGCTTATTTATTTTATACATAGTAGTTTGTACCTCTTAATCCTCTACCCTATATTGTTCTTCACCGTTCCCTTTTCCCACCGGTAACCACTAGTTATTTCTCTACATCTGTGAGTCTGCTTCTTTTTTGTTGTACTTACTAGTTTGTTGTATTTTTTAGATTGCACATATAAGTGACATCATACAGTATCTGTCTTTCTCCTGACATGTTTGTTTTAATGTAGAATAGCTCCTCTCTCCAGTTCTCCCTCCCTTGTTCCTCCCTGCTCCTCCCTCTCCATACATTTGACTTGGTAAAGAAACATCTATCAGTAGTCCTTTAGAAAATCCCACAGTCCAAATTTGTCTCTGTTTCTGTCTGGAATCATTTAACTTGTTCTATAACTCCTATATTACCTGTAAACTGGAAGTTAGAGCTAAAGACTTGATTAGATTTCATTCTTTTGTATTTCTCATTCCTTTCCTCATAAAATTATTTAGGCAAATATATACAATAAATTAGTTGTTTTGTTCAGTAAAACCCATTACATTCTTTCTAAAGCTTTCAATGACTATTCAATAAATATTTAGAGTGCTTCTTTGTGCTAGCTACTGAGCTATTCCCCAACAGTGAAAAAGACTGACACTGTAGTTCCTAACTTAAATGTTGGCTTTAACTTCCATTGGTAGCAATTATGGGGCCATAAGCTTGATGTCAACTAAAAAGCTTGCATGGAAAGATCAGGGGGAGAAGCATACTGTCATGGTGCTTTTTATTTTAACTCATATCCAGTGAAGAGCAAGTGGATGTGGAACTTGTACAACGTGGAGACATCATTAAAGTGGTTCCAGGAGGCAAATTTCCAGTGGATGGGCGTGTTATTGAAGGACATTCTATGGTAGATGAGTCCCTCATCACAGGTATGTTCTTTCAGAGGATCATGACATGAAAGTGAAGTGAATCCAAAGTGTTAATTAAAAATAGGCATGAAAGAAGTCCAAAAGATGGTGTACTAGGAGGATGCAGAATTCGCATCTCCTCACAACTAGGGCACCTACCAGGCACCAGTGGGGAACCACAGACACCTAACGGGATGGGAGGAACCCCCAGCCACTGGGTAGGACATGGGGCATGGGGGGAGTGAAGGGGGAGGAGAAGTGGAGGTGGGATGGGACTGGCGCCCCTGAGGGGCAGGGATCCCACACCCGAAGGAGGAAATTAGGGAACCACTGGGTGGACAGAGGATCAAAAGGGAGCATGGCCAGGCTTCCCCTGCTCACTTGGGCCCTGGAACCTCCTGAGATCCCGGGCCTGATTCTCTACCCACCTAGGTCCCCTCCAGCCATGCAGGTCCTGAGGGAGTGGGAGGGAAGGGGAAGCAAAAGTAAAGTCCGGACCTCTGGGACTGGCACCCCTGAGGGGTGGCTGGGGGAGGGGAGGCGTTCCTACACCCAGTGGGACCCACCCACGGTTAGGAGTCCATCAGGAACAGGGGAGACCCTGGGGGAGGCGGTGGGGGAGGGGCAAGAAGGAACGGAAGGGAAGGGGCCAGTGCTTTCCCTGTCCACTTAGGCACCGGGGCACCTGTTGGGCTCCCAGGCCTAATCCTCTGCCCTTGGAGCCTCCCTCCTGCCACACAGAGCCCAAGCCCTGCCCTACACCCCCACCCAGGGCCCTACCTCTACACTCGGAGGCCCCCTCCAATGAGCTGGGCCTAAACTCCACCCACACACCCTCACCCAGGGCCCTACCTCCAAACTCGGGAACTCAACACTCCAGAGGCCCTCATTTCCACGTGCTGCCTGTCCCCTTTAGCGCAGGTCCTAAGCAGAGGCCCCTCCCCATGCTTGAATGTCTCCCCGTCTAGGCCCCACCCCACGCTCAAATGTCACTTCCCCACCCGCCTAGGTCCTGCCACACCCTAAACCCTGCCCCTGCCTAAGTTCCACCCCCCCTAAACTCCACCCCCATAGCCAAGTCTTTTTTTTTTCTTTTATTTTTGTAATTTTATTTTATTCTTTATACTTTGTTAGTGATGTCTCCTTTTGGCTTCTTCCTTGCCCCCCACCTTGGTTTTTTTTCTTTTTTCTGTTGTGGTTTTATTTTACCTTGTTGCAGTTGTTTCAATTATAATTTTATTTTTCCTAATACAATATTTATCTTTCTAATTTTATTTTATTTTTTATTCGTTGATATTGTACTGCTCCTTTTTTTCTTTCTTTCTACCTTTTTTTTTCTTTTTTTACCACACCACAAAGCTTGCGGGATCTTGGTTCTGAGGCTGGAGGTTTGGCCTGAGCTCCTGTGGTGGGAGCTCAGAGTCCAAGCCACTGGACTAACAGACAACCTCAGACCCCAGGGAATATCAATTGGAGTGAGGCCTCTCGGAGGTCCTCATATCAGCACCAAGACCCAGCTCTATCCAACTGCCTGCAAACTCCAGTGCTGGATGTCTCAGGCCAAACTACCAATAAGACAGGAATACACCACCACCCATCAAAGAAAAAAAAGTGAAATGACAAAAAACTATGTTACAGATGAAGGAGCAAGGTAAAAAATTACAAGACCAAATAGATGAAGATGAAATAGGCAATCTACCTGGAAAAGAATTCAGACAAATGATAGTAAAGATGATCCAAAATATTGGAAACAGAATGAAGAAAATACAAGAAACATTTAACAAGGATCAAGAAGAGCTAAAGAGGAAACAGACAGTGATGAACAACACAGTTACTGAAATTAAAAATACTCTAGAAGGAATCAGTAACAGAATAACTGAGGCAGCAGAACGGATAAGTGACCTGGAAGATAAAATGGTGGAACTAACTGACAGGGAGCAGAATGAAGAAAACAGAATAAAAAGAATTGAGGACAGTCTCAGAGGCTTTGGGGACAACATTAAATGCACTAACATTTGGATTATAGGGGTCCCTGAAGAAGAAGAGATAAAGAAAGGATCTGAGAAAATACTTGAAGAGATTATAGTCGAAAACTTCCCTAACATGGGAAAGGAAATAGTCAATCAAGTCCAGGAAGCACTGAGAGTACCATGCAGGATAAACACAAAGAGAAACATGCTGAGACACATTAAATAACTATCAAAAATTAAATACAAAGAAAAATGTTAAAAGCAGCAAGGAAAAAGCAACAAATAATGTATAAGGGAATCCCCATAAGGTTTACAGCTGATTTTTTGGCAGAAACTCTGCAAGCCACAAGGAAGTGGCAGGACATATTCAACGTGATGAAAGGGGAAAAACTACAACCGAGATTACTCTACCCAGCAAAGATCTCATTCATTTTTTTTCTTTTGTTTTTGCGATATGCGGGCGTCTCACTGTTATGGCCTCCCTCTTCCGGAGCACAGGCTCTGGACACAGACTCAGTAACCATGGCTCACGGGCCCAGCCGCTCCATGGCATGTGGAATCTTCCCGGACCAGGGCACGAAGCGTGTCCCCTGCATCGGCAGGCGGACTCTCAAACCACTGTGCGACCAGGGAAGCCCCCTCATTCAGTTTTGATGGATTAATTAAAACCTTTACACATAAGCAAAAGTACAGAGAATTCAGCACCACCAAACCAGCTTTACAACAAATGCTAAAGGAACTTCTCTAGGCAGGCAAAAAAAGAGAAGGAAAAGACCTACAAAAACAAACCCAAAACAATTAAGAAAATGGGAATAAGAACATACATATCAATAATTACCTTAAATGTAAATGGATTAAATGCACCAACCAAAAGACATAGACTGGCTGAATGGATACAGAAACAGGACCCATATATATGCTGTCTACAAGAGACCCACTTCAGACCTAGCGACACATACAGACTGAAAGTGAGGGGATGGAAAAAGATATTCCATGCAAATGGAAATCAAAAGAAAGCTGGAGTAGCAATTCTCATATCAGACAAAATAGACTTTAAAATAAAGACTATTACAAGAGAGAAAGAAGGACACTACATAATGATCAAGGGATCAATCCAAGAAGAATATGTAACAATTGTAAATATTTATGCACCCAACATAGGAGCACCTCAATGCATAAGGCAAATGCTAACAGCCATAAAAGGGGAAATCGACAGTAACACAATCATAGTAGGGGACTTCAACACCCCACTTTCAACAACGGACACATCATCCAAAATGAAAATAAATAAGGAAACACAAGCTTTAAATGGTACATTAAACAAGATGGACTTAATTGATATTTATAGGACATTCCATCCAAAAACAACAGAATTCACTTTCTTCTCAAGTGCTCATGGAACATTCTCCAGGATAGATCATATCTTGGGGCACAAATCAAGCCTTGGTAAGTTGAAGAAAATTGAAATCGTATCAAGTACCTTTTCTGACCACAGTGCTGTGAGACTAGATATCAATTACAGGGAAAACAATGTGAAAAATACAAACACATGGAGGCTAAACAATACACTAGTAAATAACGAAGAGATCACTGAAGAAATCAAAGAGGAAATCAAAAAATACCTGGAAACAAATGACAATGAAAACACGACAACCCAAAATCTATGGGATGCAGCAAAAGCAGTTCTAAGAGGGAAGTTTATAGCAATACAGTCCTACCTCAAAAGAAAGAAAAATCTCAAATAAACAAACTAACCTTACATCTAAAGCAATTAGAGAAAGAAGAACAAAAAAACCCTGAAAGTTAGTAGAAGGAAATAAATCTTAAATATCAGATCAGAAATAAATGAAAAAGAAATGAAGGAAACAGTAGCAAAGATCAGTAAAACTAAAAGCTGGTTCTTTGAGAAGATAAACAAAATTGATAAACCATTAGCCAGACTCATCAAGAAAAAAAGGGAGAAGACTCAAATCAACAGAATTAGAAATGAAACAGGAGAAGTAAAAACTGATACTGCAAAAATACAGTGGATCATGAGAGTTTACCACAAGCAAGTCTATGCCAATAAAATGGGCAACCTGGAAGAAATGGACACATTCTTAGAAAAGCACAACCTTCTGACACTGAACCAGGAAGAAGCAGAAAATATAAACAGACACATCATAAGCACTGAAATTGAAACTATGATTAAAAATCTTCCAATAAGCAAAAGCCCAGGGCCAGGTGGCTTCATAGGTGAATTCTATCAAGCATTTAGGGAAGAGCTAACACCTATCCTTCTCAAACTCTTCCAAAATACAACAGAGGGAGGAAGACTCCCAAACTCATTCTATGAGGCCACCATCACCCTGATAGCAAAACCAGACAAAGATGTCACAAAAGAAACTACAGCCCGATATCTCTGATGAACATAGATGCAAAAATCCTCAACAAAATACTACCAAACAGAATCCAACTGCACATTAAAAGGATCATACACCATGATCAAGTGGGGTTTATCCCAGGAATGCACGGATTCTTCAATATACGCATATCAATCATTGTGATACACCATATTAACAAATTGAAAGAGAAAAACCATATGATCATCTCAATAGATGCAGAAAAAACTTTTGACAAGATTCAACACCCGTTTATGATAGAAACTCTCCAGAAAGTAGACATATAGGGAACCTACCTCAACATAATAAAGGCCATATATGACAAACCCACAGCCAACATCATTCTCAGTTGTGAAAAACTGAAACCATTACCCCTAAGATAGGAACAAGAAAAAGTTGTCCACTCTCACCACTACTATTCAACAAAGTTTTGGAAGTTTGAGCCACGGCAATCAGAGAAGAAAAAGAAATAAAAGAAATATAAATTGGAGAAGAAGTAAAACTGTCCCTGTTTGCTGATGATATGATACTCTACGTAGAGAACCCTAAAGATGCTACCAGAGAACTACTAGAGCTAATCAATGAATTTGGTAGAGTTGCATGATAAAAAATTAATGCCCAGAAATCTCTTGCATTCCTATACACTAATGATGAAAAATCTGAAAGAGAAGTTAAGGAAACACTCCCATTTACCATTGCAACAAAGAGAATAACATACGAGGAATAAACCTAAGGAGACAAAAGACCTGTATACAGAAAACTATGAGACACTGATTAAAGAAATTAAAGATGATACAAACATATGGAGAGATATACTATGTTCTTGGATCAACATTGAATCAACATTGTGAAAATGACTATACTACCCAAAGCAATCTACAGATTCAGTATAATCCCTATCAAACTACCAATGAAATTTTTCACAGAACTAGAACAAAAAATTGCCCAATTTGTATAGAAACACAAAAGACCCTGAATAGCCAAAACAATCTTGAGAAAGAAAAACGGAGCTGGAGGAATCAGGCTCCCAGACTTCAGACTATGTTACAAAGCTACAAGAATCAAGGCAGTATGGTACTGGCACAAAAACATAAATATAGATCAATGGAACAGGATAGAAATCCCAGATATAAACCCACACACCTATGGTCACCTTATCTTTGATAAAGGGTGCAAGAATATACAATGGAGAAAGGACAGCCTCTTCAATAAATGGTGCTGAGAAAACTGGACAGCTACATGTAAAAGAATGAAATTACAACATTCCCTAACACCATACACAAAAAATAAACTGAAAATGGATTAAAGACCTAAATGTAAGGCCAGTCACTATTAAACTCTTAGAGGAAAACAGAGGCAGAACACTCTGTCACATAAATCACATCAAAATCCTTTTTTAACCCACCTCCTAGAGAAATGGAATTAAAAACAAAAATTTACCTAGAGACACATACAGACTGAAAGTAAGGGGATGGAAAAAGATATTCCATGCAAATGGAAACCAAAAGAAAGGTGGAGTAGCAATTCTCATATCAGACAAAATAGACTTTAAAATAAGGACTATTAAAAGGGATAAAGAAGGACACTACATAATGATCAAGGGATCGATCCAAGAAGAAGATATAACAATTGTAAATATTTATGCACCCAACATAGGAGCACCTCAATACGTAAGGCAAATACTAACAGCCATAAAAGGGGAAATTGACAGTAACACATTCATAGTAGGGGACTTTAACACCCCACTTTCACCCATGGACAGATCATCCAAAATGAAAATAAATAAGGAAGCACAAGCTTTAAATGATACATTAAACAAGATGGACTTAATTGATATTTATAGGACACTCCATCCAAAAACAACAGAATACACATTTTTCTCAAGTGCTCATGGAACATTCTCCAGGATAGATCATATCTTGGGTCACAAATCAAGCCTTGGTAAATTTAAGAAAATTGAAATTCTATCAAGTATCTTTTCTGACCACAATGCCATGAGACTAGATATCAATTACAGGAAAAGATCTGTAAAATATACAAACACATGGAGGCTAAACAATACACTACTTAATAATGAAATGATCACTGAAGAAATCAAAAAGGAAATAAAAAAATACCTAGAAACAAATGACAATGGAGACACAACGACCCAAAACAAATGGGATGCAGCAAAAGCAGTTCTAAGGGGGAAGTTTATAGCAATACAAGCCCACCTTAAGAAGCAGGAAACATCTCGAATAAACAACCTAACCTTGCACCTCAAGCAATTAGAGAAAGAAGAACAAAAAAGCCCCAAAGCTAGCAGAGGGAAAGAAATCATAAAAATCAGATCAGAAATAAATGAAAAAGAAATGAAGGAAACAATAGCAAAGATCAATAAAACTAAAAGCTGGTTCTTTGAGAAGATAAACAAAATAGATAAACCACTAGCCAGACTCATCAAGAAAAAAAGGGAGAAGACTCAAATCAATAGAATTAGAAATGAGAAAGGAGAAATAACAACTGACACTGCAGAAATAAAAAAAATCATGAGAGATTACTACAAGCAACTCTATGCCAAAAAAATGGACAAATTCTTAGAAATGCACAACCTGCCAAGACTGAATCAGGAAGAAATAGAAAATATGAACAGACCAATCACAAGCACTGAAATTGAAACTGTGATTAAAAATCTTCCAACAAACAAAAGCCCAGGACCAGATGGCTTCACAGGTGAATTCTATCAAAAGTTTAGAGAAGAGCTAACACCTATCCTTCTCGAACTCTTCCAAAATATAGCAGAGGGAGGAACACTCCCAAATTCCTTCTACGAGGCCACCATCACCTTGATACCAAAACCAGACAAGGATGTCACAAAGAAAGAAAACTACAGGCCAATATCACTGATGAACATAGATGCAAAAATCCTCAACAAAATACTAGCAAACAGAATCCAACAGCACATTAAAAGGATCATACACCATGATCAAGTGGGGTTTATTCCAGGAATGCAAGGATTCTTCAATATACGCAAATCTATCAATGTGATAAACCATATTAACAAATTGAAGGAGAAAAACCATATGATCATCTCAATAGATGCAGAGAAAGCTTTTGACAAAATTCAACACCCATTTATGATAAAAACCCTCCAGAAAGTAGGCATAGAGGGAACTTTCCTCAACATAATAAAGGCCATATATGACAAGCCCACAGCAAACATCATCCTCAATGGTGAAAAACTGAAAGCATTTCCACTAAGATCAGGAACAAGACAAGGTTGCCCACTCTCACCACTCTTATTCAACATAGTTTTGGAAGTTTTAGCCACAGCAATCAGAGAAGAAAAGGAAATAAAAGGAATCCAAATCGGAAAAGAAGAAGTAAAGCTGTCACTGTTTGCAGATGACATGATACTATACATAGAGAATCCTAAAGATGCTACCAGAAAACTACTAGAGCTAATCAATGAATTTGGTAAAGTAGCAGGATACAAAATTAATGCACAGAAATCTCTGGCATTCCTATATACTAATGATGAAAAATCTGAAAGTGAAATCAAGAAAACACTCCCATTTACCATTGCAACAAAAAGAATAAAATATCTAGGAATAAACCTACCTAAGGATACGAAAGACCTGTATGCAGAAAATTATAAGACACTGATGAAAGAAATTAAAGATGATACAAATAGATGGAGAGATATACCATGTTCTTGGATGGGAAGAATCAACATTGTGAAAATGACTCTACTACCCAAAGCAATCTACAGATTCAATGCAATCCCTATCAAACTACCACTGGCATTTTTCACAGAACTAGAACAAAAAATTTCGCAATTTCTATGGAAACACAAAAGACCCCGAATAGCCAAAGCAATCTTGAGAACGAAAAAAGGAGCTGGAGGAATCAGGCTCCCTGACTTCAGACTATACTACAAAGCAACAGTAATCAAGACAGTATGGTACTGGCACAAAAACAGAAAGATAGATCAGTGGAACAGGATAGAAAGCCCAGAGAGAAACCCACGCACATATGGACACCTTATCTTTGATAAAGGAGGCAGGAATGTACAGTGGAGAAAGGACAGCCTCTTCAATAAATGGTGCTGGGAAAACTGGACAGGTACATGTAAAAGTATGAGATTAGATCACTCCCTAACACCATACACAAAAATAAGCTCAAAATGGATTAAAGACCTAAATGTAAGGCCAGAAACTATCAAACTCTTAGAGGAAAACATAGGAAGAACACTCTATGACATAAATCACAGCAAGATCCTTTCTGACCCACCTCCTAGAGTAATGGAAATAAAAACAAAAATAAACAAATGGGACCTAATGAAACTTCAAAGCTTTTGCACAGCAAAGGAAACCATAATCAAGACCAAAAGACAACCCTCAGAATGGGAGAAAACATTTGCAAATGAAGCAAATGACAAAGGATTAATCTCCAAAATTTACAAGCAGCTCATGCAGCTCAATAACAAAAAAACAAACAACCCCATCCAAAAATGGGCAGAAGACCTAAACAGACATTTCTCCAAAGAAGATATACAGAATGCCAACAAACACATGAAAGAATGCTCAACATCATTAATCATTAGAGAAATGCAAATCAAAACTACAATGAGATATCATCTCACACCCGTCAGAATGGCCATCATCAAAAAATCTAGAAACAATAAATGCTGGAGAGGGTGTGGAGAAAAGGGGACACTCTTGCACTGCTGGTGGGAATGTGAATTGGTTCAGCCACTATGGAGAACAGTATGGAGGTTCCTTAAAAAACTACAAATAGAATTACCATATGACCCAGCAATCCCACTACTGGGCATATACCCTGAGAAAACCAAAATTCAAAAAGAGTCATGTACCAAAATGTTCATTGCAGCTCTATTTACAATAGCCCGGAGATGGAAAGAACCTAAGCGCCCATCATCGGACGAATGGATAAAGAAGATGTGGCACATATACACAATGGAATATTACTCAGCCTTAAAAAGAAATGAAATTGAGTTATTTGTAATGAGATGGATAGACCTAGAGTCTGTCATACAGAGTGAAGTAAGTCAGAAAGAAAAAGACAAATACCGTATGCTAACACATATATATGGAATTTAAGGAAAAAAATGTCATGAAGAACCTAGGGACAAGACAGGAATAGAGGCGCAGACCTGCTGGAGAACGGACTTGAGGATATGGGGAGGGGGAAGGGTGAGTTTTGACAGGGCGAGAGAGAGTCATGGACATATACACACTAACAAACGTAGTAAGGTAGATAGCTAGGGGGAAGCAGCCGCAAGGCACAGGGATATTAGCTCGGGGCTTTGGGACAGCCTGGAGGGGTGGGATGGGGAGAGTGGGAGGGAGGGAGACGCAAGAGGGAAGACACATGGGAGCATATGTATATGTATAGCTGATTCACTTTGTTATAAAGCAGAAGCTGACACACTATTGTAAAGCAATTATACCTCAATAAAGATGTTAAAAAAAAAAAAAGTTACTTAAAAACAAAAATTTAAAAATGGGACCTAATGAAACTTAAAAGCTTTTGCACAGCAAAGGAAACCATAAACAAGACGAAAAGACAACCCTCAGAATGGAAAAAATATTTGCAACGAAGCAACCTTCAAAGGATTAATCTCCAAAATATACAAGCAGCTCAATATCAAAAAAACAAAGAACCCAATCCAAAAATGGGCAGAAGACCTAAATAGACATTTCTCTAAAGAAGAATACAGATTGCCAACAAACACATGAAAGGATGCTCAACATCACTAATCTTTAGAGAATTACTGATCAAAACTAAAATGAGATATCATCTCACACCGGTCAGAATGGCCATCATCAAAAAATCTAGAAACAATAAATGCTGGAGAGGGTGTGGAAAAAAGGGAACACTCTTGCCCTGTTGGTGGGAATGTAAATTGATACAGCCACTATGGAGAACAGTATGGAGGTTTCTTTAAAAACTACAAATAGAAGTATCATACGACCCAGAAATCCCACTACTGGGCATATACCCTGAGAAAACTATAATTCATAAAGAGTCATGTACCAATATGTTCATTGCAGCTCTACTTACAATAGCCATGACATGGAAGCAACCTAAGTGTCCGTCATCAGATGAATGGATAAAGAAGATGTGGCACATATATGCAATGGAATATTACTCAGCCATAAAAAGAAATGAAATTGAGATATTTGTAGTGAGGTGGATGGAGCTAGAGTCTGTCATACAGAGTGAAGTAAGTCAGAAAATGCAAAACAAATACCGTATGCTAACACATATATTTGAAATGTAAGAAAAAAAACAAAAGGTCATGAAGAACCTAGGGGTAAGACGGGAATAAAGACACAGACCTACTAGAGAATGGACTTGAGGTTATGGGGAGGGGGAAGGGTAAGCTGTGACAAAGTGAGAGAGTGGCATGGACATATATACACTATCAAACATAAAATAGATAGCTAGTGGGAAGCAGCCGCATAATACAGGGAGATCAGCTTGGTGGTTTGTGGCACCTAGGGGGGTGGGATAGAGAGGGTGGGAGGGAGGGAGATGCAAGAGGGAAGAGATATGGGAACATATGTATATGTATAACTTATTCACTTTGTTATAAAGCAGAAACTAACACACCATTGTAAAGCAATTATACTCCAATAAAGATGTTAAAAAAAAAAGTACAATGAGGTATCACCTCATACCGGTCAGAATGGCCATCATCAAAAAATCTGCAAACAATAAATGCTGGAGAGGGTGTGGAGAAAAGGGAACCCTCTTGCACTGTTGGTGGGAATGTAAATTGATACAGCTACTATGGAGAACAGTATGGAGGTTCCTTAAAAAACTAAAAAGAGAACTACCATATGACCCAGCAATCCCACTACTGAGCATATACCTCAGAAAACCATAATTCAAAAAGTCATGTACCATAATGTTCATTGCAGCACTATTTACAATAGCCAGGACATGGAAGCAACCTAAGTGTCCATCATCAGATGAATGGATAAAGAAGATGTGGCACATATATACAATGGAATATTACTCAGCCATAAAAAGAAACAAAATTGAGTTATTTGTAATGAGGTGGATGGACCTAGAGTCTGTCATACAGAGTGAAGTAAGTCAGAAAATGCAAAACAAATACATATGCTAACACATATATATGGAATCTTAAAAAAAAAAAGGTTCTGATGAACCTAGGGGCAGGACAGGAAGAAAGACACAGACATAGAGAATGGAGTTGAGGACACGGGGAAGGGGAAGGGTAAGCTGGGAGGAAGTGAGAGAGTAGCATTGACATATATACACTACCAAATGTAAGATAGATAGCTAGTGTGAAGCAGCTGCATGGCACAGGGAGATCAACTCAGTGCTTTGTGAACACCTAGAGATGTGGGATAAGGAGGGCGGGAGGGAGATGCAAGAGGGAGGGAATATGGGGATATACATATGCTTATAGCTGATTCATTTTGTTATACAGCAGAAACTAACACAACACTGTAAAGCAATTATACTCCAATAAAGATGTTTAAAAAAATAGACATGAAAGGTGAAGAGCTTTTTGTAGAAACTATGGACCGAGTAAATAATGAGCGAAGAGAATATGAGTTTTTTAAAGAATGTATTAAATCAGTTTCTGCAGATTTTCTTTGTGGTTTTATTTATGCTACTGAAGGCTCTTTTCACTGAGGATTGTTAATTACTAGAATGTATAACCAGAGGAAGTTGTCACATTCTGCTGTAGAGCCCAGTAGACTTTGGTAAATTTTCCTGAGCAAATACCTTTTGGGTCTTCCTGCCCTAAAAACTGGTCTAGCCTGAGCTGGGATAGGACTCCAGGTTTTCCACATCAGGGACAGCTCTAAAGAGAATAAGCCTGGAGTAATTTTAGAGATCTTAGATAACTAAGGCCAATACAGAGCAGAACCAAAATAACACCTTTCCTACCTCAGTCCTTACGATAGTGGCTCAGTTTATGAATTGTGTGGAAATAATTTAGGATTCTGTGTTTCTCAGTAGGGGTGCTATTGCTAGTTTGGATGGGACAGTTCTTAGTTCTGACTGACTATCCTACACACGGTACATTTAATATCCGTGACCCTGACCTACTAAATTGGAGTAGCAGTACCCATGCTCCACCTGTAGTTATTACAGCCAAGAACTCTCTCCTACATTTATAAAGGCTCCTTGGGAACAGGTTGAGAAGCAATGATCTAAGACTAGGGTGGAAGTCCAAAAGTACCTGCCAATAAGAGTTAACACATTAGGTTTTTCCAGTTTAAGATATATATCCCTGGGTTTGGCCCAGAACTGACATAAGGAAAGAGAGAGGGCAACCTTCACCTAGGCATTTGTCCAGATTCTATTTCAGGAAATAAGAATCTCCTTTCTAGATATTGACAATTGACAAATAACTGTATATTTCAAGATAGTATTTATTTATGCTCCCTAAATGTATCTTTACTCCTTATATAGGGGAGGCAATGCCTGTGGCTAAGAAGTCTGGCAGCACAGTGATTGCTGGTTCCATTAACCAGAATGGGTCACTCCTTATCCGTGCAACCCATGTTGGAGCAGACACAACCCTTTCTCAAATTGTCAGACTTGTAGAGGAGGCACAAACATCAAAGGTAAATTAACTCCCTAGGAGAAACAAAGTATTTTCATGAAAGCCCACTCAGTATAAATCTTGATCTAGTTTTTATGTGTTCCTTTGATTAATTCTAGCTGTATTAATATGGAGTTTATTAAAATATTTGTGCTCAATACCAAATATGCTCTGTATTCATTATCAAAAAAGGAGACTTTGATATACGTATCTTTTTTTTTTTTAATTCTAGGCTCCTATCCAGCAGTTTGCAGACAAACTCAGTGGCTACTTTGTTCCTTTTATTGTCATTGTTTCCATTGCTACCCTTTTGGTTTGGATTATAATTGGATTTCTGAATTTTGAAATCGTGGAAACCTACTTTCCTGTGAGTGACTTATAACACCTTTTTCATATGTAAAACTGTGTGAATCTTTTGCATAAGTAAGTAATTGGAAAATAACTAATAATTACTGGTATCTTTAACAGGCTGGAGTGAGAGGATGATAAGAATAACATTTGCATTTCTGTAAATATAAAAGAAAACATAAAAGGTTTTTTTCATTATGACTTGTGATTTTCCAAAAGCAAGTACAGGCATACCTCGTTTTATTGCACTTTGCTTTATCGTGCTTTGCAGATATTGTGTTTTTTACAAATTGAAGGTTTGTGGCAACTCTGCGTCGAGCAAGTCTATCGACGCCATTTTTCCAACAGCATTATTTTTTAATTAAGGTATGTACATGTTTCTTGCGACATAATGATGTTACACATTTAGTAGACTACGGTATAGTGTAAACATAACTTTTACATTCATTGGGAAACCAAAGAATTCTTGTGACTCACTTTATTTCGGTGGTCTGGAGCTGAACCCACAATATCTCTGAGGTATGCCTATAGTGACCTTTCACATTTTATACTTAGTCTGAGTCCCAGCATGATTTTGCTTTCATAAAGGACAATGGATATATTGAGGAAAACCTTGGGATCTCAGCTCTGCCACATACCATCAGTGTGATCTTAGGTCAACTTGATTTCTCTTTGAGCTTCGGTTTCCTCACCTCTCAAGTGAGATTTTAATAATGCTCATCCAACATAACTTGCAGTTGTAAAAGTTAGAAAAGATGATATATATTAGACACACTTTGTAATTTATTAAGTGCTTTATAAATATAATATTAGTGTCTGCTTTTCTCTAGTTCTATGATGTTCTCTAACATATGGGACCTGGACTGTACCTCATGTTAGAGATAAAACCTTTAAGTCACTGAATTTCTCTTATCTTCAGTTTTGTCATCTGTAATATAGTGATAATAATACCTAAATTTCAGGGTTGGAATTAGTGTAGGTGAAAACATACACTTATGACATATATGAAAGCATAAGCTTAGATGTCTATGAAAATCTCTTCCAACTCTGTCTCTCTCTCTATATATAACTCTTAGATGATCACTTAGTTTAAGTATTTGAGAACTTAGTAAGAACATAGCACTGTAAAACCATTATTTCTAAGAAAGTCTTACTTTGTTGTGTTTCTTTCTTTTAAAAATGCCATGCTGTACACTGTTTCATGCTGTTTTTCCCTTCAATTAAAGAACAGGTAGAATCATAACATCTATGTATCTATTACATGATATGGTCATTAGTATAATATTAAAAAGTTTCTTTAAATGATTCATATTGGTGGAGTACTCATTGAACAAGAGGATTGCTGGGAAGTATTTTGGAACGTGTCTCCTTCAGGAATTTTTCTCATGAGTTCAGGGAGTCCTTAGGAGATTTCTCCTAATACTATCGATCACACTTAACCACAGAAGCAAATACTCAATGTCACTAAGAGCTATACTACCAGATATACTCAGTTCACATTGTTTTGTCCAAAAGAATTTTATTGAAATGTGGTGAAGCAACCTTTGCAAACTGGGTGATTTTTTTCATTGTCTTTAAAGAATAGTGTGAAAGACAGCTTTATGGTGTTAGTGTACAGAAGTACAGAATTATTTTTGTTCAGGATCAAATATGTTGAGAATTGGGTCGTATGTTTGCAGCTATATTTGAAAGTCCCTAATAAAACACTTATTCTCTCAATATGGGGGGGGAGTTGACTTTTATTATGTTCCTTATATTCACTCCATAGTTTGTAACTCTGGAATCAGCAAAATTGAAATCTTGATTTTAGGACTGTAACTTGTTTACCAGTTATGTCAACAATATCTTATATTCATAAAAGAAAAAAAGTGTTTTCTTACTAATAGCTAAAACGTATGTTGGTAGCTAAGCAGGATTATGTGTGACTCCAAAATTTTGGTTTTATTTAAATAGAGTTAAGCTTTGTTCCTTTTGTTTTATCCAGCTCTGAATCAGTAATCAAAATTCATGCGTTTCTTCTCAAGGGCTACAACAGAAGTATCTCCCGAACAGAAACAATAATACGCTTTGCTTTCCAAGCCTCAATCACAGTTCTGTGCATTGCATGCCCCTGTTCACTGGGATTGGCCACTCCAACTGCCGTGATGGTGGGTACCGGAGTAGGCGCTCAAAATGGCATACTAATCAAAGGTGGTGAGCCATTGGAGATGGCTCATAAGGTAAGATACTTCCCAGAACTAAGAGTTGTCTCATTCAAACTGGCAATAGCACCCGTATTGAAAAATAGAGTCTTAAATTATTTCTACATAGCCCATAAGCTGAGCCTCTTCTGGCACTATCGTGAGGGTTGAGGTAGGAAAGGTGTCAGTTTGGTTCTGCTCTGGATTGGCCTTAGTTATATGAGACCTCTAAAACTACTCCAGACCTATTCTCTTTAGAGTAGACCCTGGTGTGGAAAACCTGGAGTCCTATCCCAGCTCAGATTAGACTGGTCTCTAGGGCAGGAAGACACCATAGATATTTGCTCAGGCAATTTGCCCAAGTCTATCAGGCTTCTAATAACCCGTTTGTGTGTGGCTCCATGTTTGTGCTGTTCGCCATTATATAGGGCTTGCTGTTCCTCTGCCTTTGCTGCCACCAGCTGACAGTTTGCAACTATGACTTGAGGAATATAATCCTGTCCCTGATCTCTCTCCTATTAGAATTGCCATCACAATCTCAATCAAGGCTATTTGACTTAAACTAAAATGATGTTCCTTCTAGTATGTTCTTATTATGAGGATATAAACTATAAAGAGATGCATGTAGTAAACACAGAACACAACTTAGAACAGATTTGGAACCTCATCTAGCCAGTGAATACAGGCTACTAATTTTTATAGTAATTTTAAATTTTGATATGATTTCAAACTTAAATAAAAGTTGAAAGAATGGTATAAAGAACTCCCATATACCCTTTACTGCAGATATGAAGCCCCTTTCCTAAGAACAAGGGCAATCTCTTACATAACCACAGTACAAAGATCAAAATCAAGAAGTTGATATTAATACTCTTTTTTAATCTGTTGTCCATATTCCAGTTTCCTCAGCTGACTCCATAATCCTTTATAGCTGTTTTTAATTTCATCCAGAATCATGCTTTGTACTTAATTGTCATATCTCTTTTCATCTCAGTTCCTCAAGCTATTCATTTCTCAAGTTTCATTATCCGAGTTTACTGTGAGGTGACTGTTCTTTAGTTCCAGACTCTTCCTTTTTCCTACCTGGTCTGAGTTTCCCTCGTTGGTTCCCTGAGCTGTCTCTTCTCAGGGCAGGCTTCTCATCTAGACCCAATAAAGTCAAAGCAACACAGAAGGTCTTATCTGGTGCACACTTCAACTTAATTACTTACTTATAATCATTTGCCTACTGCCCAGATTTCCCCTACAGATCTATTCATTAGTACTGAAAGCCTTTCTCTTTCCCTAGAAGCACTAGAGGCATCTCTTAATTACCTATTAACAGTCAACTCTTAACAAGTAGTTCTAGTTATTTAACATATGTCCACAGTACGTTGAACATTTGCAAGGGAGGGCTATTAGGTGTAACTAAGGATATTTCTTCCCTTTTTCTCCCTTCTTTTTATTCTCCCAAAGACAGTTTATTTAGTCCAATTAAATCAGAGGTCAGCTTTTACGAAACAAGATAGTAATGTGTTTGTCAAAGTAAACCTTTTTCTCATTTCTGGAAAGCTGATATTAAGAATTATCAAGCCATATAGGTGCATTGTATTTTGATTTTCTTACAGGTAAAGGTAGTGGTATTTGATAAAACTGGAACCATAACCCATGGAACCCCAGTAGTGAATCAAGTAAAGGTTCTAGTGGAAAGTAACAGAATGTCATGCAATAAGATCCTGGCCATTGTGGGAACTGCTGAAAGTAACAGTGAACACCCTCTAGGAGCAGCAATAACCAAATACTGCAAGCAGGTACAATTTTTCCCTTGTTTATTCATGATTTACATATATATAGTTGGTATGAAGCTAGAGAGACTCATGTTTTCTCATTTTATTTTGTATGTCTTAATCTCTTCATGCAGGAAAGTATAAAGATGAAAACAAAAATTAACTATAACCCTACCACACAGATAACCCCAGTCAACTAAAAAATTAATATAGAAGTAATACATATTTATGGTAGGAAAATTCAGATAGTTCAGCATTACATAACGAAAAAGGAAAACCTCATTCCCTGCCCCCTTCCATAATTCCTCTCTCCAAAGTTTAACAAGTATTAACCTGTTAACAGTCTTTTTAAATAACAGCTTTATTGAGGTAAAATTCACATACCATAAAGTTCACCCTTGTAAAGTTACAATTCAATAATTTTTAGTATATTCACAAAAGTGTGCATCTGTTAACCATTTTTAGTTCATATACCAGCATTTATTATTTTTTAAACTTTACATAGAAAGGTGATACAATGACCAATCTTTGGTACCTTTTAAAAAGACTTTATTAAATGATTTTTCCATATCAGGACATATAGATCTGCCTCATTGTTTTTAATGACTATATTGTATTCTATTGTATGATTGGTTTTTTGGCCCTTACAGTGTACAGTTAACATCCTTGTCAGCTTTTGCACATTTATCTCTAATGTTCAATGCCTATCAATGCAACTGCTAGATCAAAGGATACATGCTGTTAAATTCTGATGAATATTACCAATGCTCAAATGACAAATATTATCAACACCCACACAAAAAGGTGTACCAGTTTATATTTTCACGAGAAGTTGAATGCCCATTTCCCCACATTCTCACCAACAGTTTATTTTTTCCAATTCAATAAGTAAAAAATATTTATTCATTGATGGTTTACTTTGCATTTTTTAATTATGAATAAGGTTGAGCATCTTTCCACATGTGTATTGGCCATTTGAATTTCTTTTTCTATACCCTGTTTGCTTGTATCCTTTGCCTATTTTTTCATAAGATTGTTTACCTTTTTCTCATTGATTTGTATAAGTTCTTTGTAAATTATCTCACATAGTTTTTCAGTTAGAACATGGCAGTTTCACCACTGGTGTTGCCATTTCTTTATTTGTTCTTTCCTTTTTACCTATTAACTATTACTGACCTGGCTTCTTTACACCCAAATCAAATAACAGAGAGGATGAAGATATAAAGAGACAGGAAACAGTGATGGTTACCAGAATTCTTTGGCTCACTAAGGACACAGAATCATACTAGAGAGACCCTCTGGTAACTGAAGGCCCTGTTCTTTGTTACCCTTTTCCCTGTACTGAATAGAAAATCTGACTTGAAAATAGAATTAAATATGTAACTTGTAATTCTCTACTGGAAAGGACAGAGAAAATTGATAAACCTTCCACATTTTCTTTCCTTAAAGTTGGTATAAATCTTATAAAGTGGGATTTAAAATAAGTATTGTGAGCTTCTCCTCTAACTTTGAACATTATATGCAATGCTCTGTTCCTTCGTCCTTATCAAAAACCCACTGTCAAATAGGCAATGATAAGTGATAGTTTTATTCTAAACATTCAGAATTAACCAGGCATGTAGATTGTGTCTAAACATTTAGAATTAACCAGCAGTAATCTTTGATCTTGCTAATGAGGACCTTGGATTATTAGAACAGCAGAGGAAATCCTTCTGTTTCTATCCGTTAGGAGCTGGACACTGAAACCTTGGGTACCTGCATAGATTTCCAGGTTGTGCCAGGCTGTGGTATTAGCTGTAAAGTCACCAATATTGAAGGCTTACTACACAAGGATAACTGGAAGATAGAGGAAAATAATATTAAAAATGCATCCCTGGTTCAAATAGATACAAGTAATGAGCAGTCATCAACTTCATCTTCCATGATTATTGATGCCCAGCTCTCAAGTAAGCTAATTTTCTTTGTAGTACCAATTATGGGACAGTTATTAACAGATGTCTAACTTTATAATCTGAACTGTTATATAAGAAACAAGATTGGTGTCATGGTTTCATTTTCGTAAATCAGTTTCACTGTAGGCCTTCTAATTATTTTACTCAGTTACCCAAGAACATTTTTCAGCTGTGCTCCTTGATTACAGTAGAGGGTGATAAAGTCTAGCCTTAGCTGATCTTCCATCTTTTAGTTCAGCTTTCTTTCTTTTATTTCTCACCACAGCTGCTCCAAACCTTTTGTATCCTTCACAAGCTCCTGTGGCCTTCCCGCTAGTTCCCTAAGTAAATTGTCCTGCTTATTTTTCACACAGAAATTTAAGGTTCTCAGACATGTGTTCTTTCAGGTTTTTGTGCTCAGAATGTTTCCTTTTTCAGGGAAAGAAGTATCCCTCATCTTGCCTAATGAATCCCCTCATCTTTGCCCTAGATCCCACCCTCTCTTGATTCCTCAGGAACCTCATGCTCTGTTATGTCCCCTTGTTTCTTTTTTTTCCAACACACTGTTGTAGCTCCTTCTCCTAAACATATAAACATTTCTTCCATCAAAATCACTGTATTCCCATCTAGATTTTATCCTACCTGTCTTTCTTTTCCTTAATATCCAAGCTTCTAGAAAGAGTAGTCTAGGCTGGCTGAATTCACTTCTTCACTGCACAGTTTGGCTTCTGCCCCATCCATACTAGTGAAACTGTTTTAAGTCCACTGGTGATCTCATTTAGCCCCCTCTCCAGTGGTCACTTTTTTTTTTGGCGATAAGTGGGCCTTTCACTGTTCTGGCCTCTCCTGTTGCAGAGCACAGGCTCCGGACGCGCAGGCTCAACGGTGGCTCATGAGCCTAGCCACTCCGTGGCATGTGGGATCTTCCCAGACTGGGGCATGAACCCATGTCCCCTGCATCGGCAGGCGGGCTCTCAACCACTGCGCCACCAGGGAAGCCCTCCAGTGGTCACTTTTCAGTCTTCATTGCTGTATGACCTCGCTAAGGCATTTGACAATGTTGACCATTTCTTCTTTCCTAAAATGTTTTTCTCCCTTGATTCCGTGACCCTGCTTTCTCTAGATTCTCCTCTCACCTACCTGGCTGTTCTTTCTAATCCTCTTCTGATTCCTCTTTTCTCCTGCTCTCACATGTTGGGTGTCCTCAGAGTTTTGTTCTTTGTCTTTTGTTCATTTTACATACTCTCTCTGTACAGTCTTTTTTTTTTAATTTTATTTATTTTTTGGCTGTGTTGGGTCTTCGTTGCTGTGCACTGGCTTTCTCTAGTTGCAGCAACCGGGGGCTACTCTTTGTTGTGGTACACAGGCTTCTCATTGCGGTGGCTTCTCTTTGCTGCAGAGCACGGGCTCTAGGCATGTGAGCTTCAGTAGGTGTGGCACGTGGGCTCAGTAGTTGTGGCTCGCGGGCTCCAGAGGGCAGGCTCAGTAGTTGTGGCGCACGGGCTTAGTTGCTCCATGGCATGTGGGATCTTCCCGGACCAGGGCTCAAACCCATGTCCCCTGCATTGGCAGGCGGATTCCCAACCACTGCACCACCAGGGAAGCCCTCTCTGTACAGTCTTGTTCATGCTTATCACTTATTCTACCACCTGTAGGTTTCCACTGCCCCTCTAAAATCCATATCTGCAGCCAAGGCCAGTTTCCCGAGTTTCCTGTTGGTCTATCCATCTGACCAAAAACATGCTATACATACCTAAGTGTGCCAGCACGCCCCCCCTACCCATCTGTTCTTGAGTAATTTTTCTAACATGCAAACCTGAGTATATCACTTTCTGACTAATACCTTTTATTGCAGTGGTTTATAACCTATTTTTGAATCATGAACCTTTGGAGGAAGGTGGTAAAAGCTATGCCCACCACTCAGAAAACTTCTGTTTTGGACGTTTGTATGTATCCAAAAGCCCCTCCATGGAAATCTGTTAAGGACCCTGGCTTTACAGGCTCTCCATCTCCGACAGAACAGAGTCCAGTCTCTGTGGATTTTGTTCAAGATCTGTTCCCCATGATACATCTCCTGCCTGCCTGCACCACCCATCTTGTCTTTTTCCACTGTCACCCACGTACACTGTGTTTTGTCCATATGGAACTACTTAGAGTTTCTCCTTACATCGTGTCGTTTCATGCTCATTAGATCACCTCATTTGCTATTTTCTCATCTTTGAAGACTTAGCTCACATCTCTCTTTAGTGAAGCCTTCACTGACTGACATACATAGGCAGAGATATTTGCTCTTCTTTTTTAGTCATAACTGTACTTAATCTCTAGATGTGCTAGGCACACTGCATGAGAATTCTTTATTTGCCTGCCTGTTTCTACTAAACTGTGATTTCTTTATTATCTGTCTGTGAACTCACAGTATCAAGCACACTGACACACAGTAATTTCATTCACCTGACAGGTTTTATTAAGCACTGTTCAAGACACCAAAGAATCAGCAGTGAGCAGAATAGACGAAGTCCCTATGTCATGGAGTTTACATTCCTGGTGGGAGAACACAAGACAGTGAGCAAATAAATAAGCAAATATAGTCTGTCTGATGGAGATAGTGCTGTGAAGAAAATGAAGAAGGGCAAGAGATATAAGGAATGCTGGGAGTAGCAGGTCCTGTTGATATAGGCTGGTCAGGGTAGGCCTCATTGAGAAGATGGTGTTTGAGCAGAAACCTGAGGAGGGGGAGGGAAAAAGTTATGTGAATATCTGTGATGAGAGCATTCCAGGAAGGAGGAATGTTAAGTACAAAAGCCTTGAGTCAGGAGTGTGCTTGACTAGTTTAAGGAACAAAGTGGCCAGAACAGAGTAAATGAATGGGAAGGAGGTAAGGGATGAGGTAAGGACATCGAAAGGACTTTGGTTTTTACCCTGAGATGGAAAGCCGTTGGAGAGTTTTGAACATAGGAATGACAGAAGCTGACTTAATGTTTAAAAAGTATTATTTGGGCTGCTCTGGGAAAAATACACTGTTGCAGGGGGTAGGGGGAAGGTCAGAAGCAGGGAGATAAGTTAGTGGGCTATTGCCATAATCCAGGTGAAAGATAAGGGTGACTTGGACCAGTGTAATAACAGTAGAGGCTGTTAAGAAGTGGTCAAATTCTGGACATATCTTTTTTTTTTTGGCTGCGTGACATGTCTTGTGGGATTTTAGTCCCTGACCAGGAATCGAACCCGTGCTCTTTGCAACAGAAGCTTGGAGTCCTAACCACTGGACCACCAGGGAATTCCCCTGGATGTGAGCTGGCTGACAGATCTCACAGATTGGAAATGGGGAATTAGGCCAAAGTTTGTGGCCTAAGCAATTTAGAAGGATGGAGTTACCATTTAAACAAGATGGAGAAGATCACAGGAGGGGCAATATTGAGGAAAAGTGATCAAGAGATCAGTTTTTGATATGTTAAGTTTGAGTGCCTGTTAGGTATTCAAGTGGAGATGTCGTATAAATGGAACTATCAAGGAGGCAGGTGGCTGCACAAGTCTGGAGTTCCAAGGAAACAAACTGTGTTGGAGATGTAGACTTGGGAGTCATCCACTTATAGATCTGTGCTGGCCAATATGGTAGTCACTTAGTTACGTGTGACTATTTAAATTTAAATTAATTTAAATTTAATTTAATTTAAAATTCAGCCCTTCAGCCATACTAGTCACATTTCAGTGCTCAATAGCCGCATGTTGTTAGTGGCTACTGTATTAAACAGAGCAGATGTACAACATTTCCATCATCACAAGAAAGTTCTGTTGGACAGAGCTGATATAGATGGTATTTAAAGCCATGAGACTGGATAAAATCATCAAGGAGTTGGGAATTCCCCTGTGGTCCAGTGGTTAGGGCTTGGCGCTTTCACTGCCATGGGCCTGGGTTCCATCCCTGGTCGAGGAACTAAGCTACCACAAGCCGCGAGGTGCGGCCAAAAGAAAAAATAATCATCAAGGAGTGAGAGTAGATAGAGGGGGAATGAGATTAAACCTGAAGAGGTTTAAGGACTGAGCCCTGCAACACTACAAATTAAGAGGTCAGGGAGATGAGGAAGGATCAGCAAAGAAGACAGAAGAAGTGGTGAGTGAGGAGGTAGCTCATAAGAATGTGGTGATCTAGAAGCCAAATGAAGAAAGTATTTCAAGGCGGGAATGATCAACTGTGTTAAAATGCTACTAATAGGGCAAGTAAGATGAGGACGAAGAATTACCCATTAGATTTATTAAAGATCACTGGTGTACTGTATGAACAATTCTTTGGAGTAACAGAGACAAAAGCTGTATTTGAGTGGGTTCACAAGAGAATGGGAAGGTATGAATTGGAGGGCAGCCGATAGAGACAACACTTTTGAGAAGTTTTGCTATGACCAGAAGCAGAGAAATGGGGTAGTAGCTAGAGAGGTAAATGAGATCAAGAGAAGGTTGTTTCATTTTCTTTTTTAAAGATAGGACTATGTACAACAGAAGTAGAAAATATGATTATGCAGGAGAGAGAGGGGAGAATTGTTGGAGAGACGTTCTAAAATAGGCAAAGGGGGACTTCCCTGGTGGGCCAGTGGTTAAGACTCCGCACTCCCGATGCAGGGGGTCTGGGCTCGATCCCTGGTCAGGGAACTAGATCCCGCATGCTGCAACTAAGAGCCCTCATGCCACAACTAAAGATCCTGCATGCTGCAACTAAAGATTCTGTGTGCTGCAACGAAGATCCTGTGTGCTGCAACTAAGACCCGGCACAGCCGAATAAATAAATATAAAATAGACAAAGGAGGGGGGTCTAGTATGCAAGTGGAGAAGTTGCCCTTAAATAGGAGTAGGGGCCATTTATAATAACAGAAGAGAGGCTAGATCAGTATGTACACAGGCACAGACAGTTGGGTAGATGTGGCAATAAGAGCTTGTGGAAGTTCTCTTCTGATTGCTTTTATTTTCTTCCTGAAGTAAGAAGCAGAGTCATCATCTGGTATGACAATGGGAGAAGAGAAGGTATAAAGTAGCCATCTAGAAGGAATGGAGAATGAATGGACTAGGGAAATGTAGTAGAATAGCCAGGCATCACTAAGGGCCCACTTAAAGTTAGTGGTCACACATTTAAAATGAGACATCAGTATGGTTGTGTGTTCTTGTCCAACACTGATGGTTGTACTGATGCACAATAAATATTTTTAATTTAATTCAGTTGCTATGGAAGATCATAAGGAAGTGTCACATGGAAAGCGTCACCAAGAAAGTAACGTTTGAACTGGCTCTTAAAGAATATATATGATGCAGTTTGGTATTTGAAGAGGGGGGGATGAGGACCTCCAGGTGGTCCTCACTCCTCATGTGCAAAGGCCCAGAGGCATGGAAGAGCAGAGTATGTTCCTTGAACATTTGGAAATTACTGTTGTAGGCTGTTTTCTACCAAAAAACCAACGTAGTGACTGTGCAAGATTAGAGAGGAAGACTGTCCCTAAAGGGTTGTTATAAATATTAAACAAGTTCACTAAATGTCATTTCTGTACTTTCTTCAGATGCTCAGCAGTACAAAGTTCTTATTGGTAACCGGGAGTGGATGATTAGAAATGGTCTTGTCATTAATAACGATGTAAACGATTCCATGACTGAACATGAGAGAAAAGGTCGGACTGCTGTATTGGTAGCAGTTGATGGTAAGGTTTTCCTTAAGTACGCTATGACTCAGTGTCATGATTTCACTTGTTTTCTGTGTATTTTTGAGAGACATCTGAACTATGAGGGTTATTCAAAAGCAGCCAGAATGCAAAGTAAAAATGTTAGCAGTACATAATTGTTACTGATTAATTTAAAATTCTCTTGCATTTGCCTGGCTTTGTTATTTTCCTCCGTAGCCTGTGGTTTTAAAAAAAGCTAATCAAGGATTTTTTTTTAAACCTAAAAATATTATAGCAAAGTAAAAGAATATTCATAATCTCATCATCTAAACACAATGTCAGTTTTAATTGACATTTCTGGATATATATTCATACACATCACACAGAATTACAATATTAGTACATATACTGTTTATAAATGGGTGCATTTTATTGTATGTAAATTTTACCTCAAAGTTGAATAAAAATTTAAAATTCCTTGTACACATACTGTTTTATTTTGTCTTATTTTATTTAATAGTAAATATTTCCAATCGTATTTTAATGTGGCACCATTTGTCATACTTATACACTATGACTAACTTAATCATTCCCCTGTTGGAAATTTAAGCTACTCCTAATATTTTATTGTTGTAAGTAACACCACAGTAAACATCTTTGAGGTTTTAGGTATTTTGTTAAATTATTTCTTAGGGTACATTTCTAGCTGTGAGATTAATTAGTCAACATTTATAATCCTTGCTAAGTATGAAGGCATTATCTTACTATGGCCTTTTTAGGCCCAGGAAGAAGCAGAAAATGCCATTTATTTTTGTTTTTAAAATAGCTACTTGTAGTGATTTTTTTCCCAGTATAAAATGCCAGTTTTGTTTCCATCCACCCCTTCACCTTAAAAAGGGTGAAGTATGAGTTTTCAGTTTCATTTGCCTTTAAATTAGCTAAAGTGTTTGGGGCTATTGGCCAATACTTCTCTAAAGAAAGAAAGTAAGTATTTTAGTATCCAGTAAAGTCTCTTCAGTTTCCTATCATTACCTTCATTAGTAAGCCCTACCTCACTCTGAAATTTTCACAACCAAGTATGGAAGCTTGTTGCAGGGTTTGTGGTATAAAGTCTATGTGGTCTTGGAGATATTTTGAGTTAAGCCAAGTCCTGAACAACTTCACTTAACAAAATTCATTTCTTTCTGAAATTTTAAGTCAGAATATTATTCTGCTTTCACCGTATTCCAAATTCTATCTTCTGGTGCTCCTATATTAGATGAGCTGTGCGGCTTGGTAGCTATCGCTGATACAGTGAAGCCTGAAGCAGAATTGGCAGTCCATATTCTGAAATCTATGGGCTTAGAAGTAGTTCTGATGACTGGAGACAACAGTAAAACAGCTAGATCTATTGCTTCTCAGGTAATGGGTTTACTTAGTTGTTGGGGTGGGAGTATGTGGTAACTTCTCATTCTTCACATACGTTTCCTTTCTTGCCTTCAGCTGCTAAAGAAGTCATTTAACTATTATTTTCATTATCCCCGAGTAGCCATATCTGGTTCCTTAAAGAAAAATTGGCATACTATGCGGGAAGGACTTTGGGTTTTGCCTGGAACTGTTATAAGTAAAAAGCTATTTGCTTAGTTCATGGGATGCTTGAGTGACATTGTACACAGTTTCTGTTGATGCTTCCTTTGAAATGTTGCTGATAGTCTCCACCGGTGCTGCCAGCCTAAGCCAGGCTCTCATCCTCTCATGCCTAAAGTACAGCAGTAGCTCCACGCACGTTCCTCTCTAGTCCATCCTGGATACCACTGATAGAACCATCTTCCATAGCATTCTTCTGCTACTCACCCCCACATTTGCCTTCCCTCTAAAACTTTTCTCATATTAGTCTTTTCTATTTTGCAATGCCTTCTCCCCTCTTCTATTAAATAATAAAGATAATATATAAATACATTCTTGTATAAAAAATACAGAAGGCTGTAAAGAAGAACGTTTAAGTCACCAGTTTCCCAAGCCTCCCTGTCCAGCCCTACCCCCTTACACTTTTTCATATGCTTATATGTTCATATACAGATGTATAGTTCTGGTACTTTGAACATAAATTGGATCATTTTTGTACAACTTGTTCAGCAGTTTGCTTTCTTTCAGATAGCAATATATATGCCTTGGAGCTTTGTCCATGTCTGAACATATAAACTTATTTCATTCTTTCTACATTATTGCATTGAATTCCATAGTATGGATGCGTCACAATGTACTTAACCATTCCTCTAATAAAAAAAATAATTTATGTGGTTTTGAAAATTTTGTTTTACAAATAAGGCAGTAATATACATCCTTGGACATACTTATTTTTATGCATGCACAGGTATGTCCAAAATATAGCTAGGGGTGGAATTGCTGAACCAAATGACATGCACACTTTGATAGATGCTGCCAAATACCCTCCAAAAAGACAGTACCAACTTACACACCCACCAACAGTATATAAGAGAGCTCATTTCCCCATATCCTTACTATCCCTGGATATTATTAGTCTCTTACAATTTGGACATTTGGTAGGTGGAAACTGATGGCTTATCATTGCCGAGTTATATTTCAGGTACTCAGTAATATTTCTTGAAATGAATGGAGTTTATTTTTGCCCATGTAGGTTGGCATTACTAAGGTGTTTGCTGAAGTTCTACCTTCCCACAAGGTTGCTAAGGTGAAGCAACTCCAAGAGGAGGGGAACCGGGTAGCAATGGTAGGAGATGGAATCAATGACTCCCCAGCTCTGGCAATGGCTAATGTTGGAATTGCCATTGGCACAGGCACAGATGTAGCCATTGAAGCAGCCGATGTGGTTTTGATACGGGTAAGTCCTATGGTCTGACCTTTGAGGAGTGTGAGACTGCTCTACATGGTCAGGGATAGTGTCGTATATTGAACAAAATGATTGTGCCCTTTGAATTCCCATGCTCCTAGCCATTGAGACTGGGAGAGTTCAAGATGGAAGTATGAGAAGTCTTAGTAATTACTTCCAGACTTTCTCATTTCAGCGAAGCAAATGAGAATGACAAGCTTCTAAAGTGAAGCATTAGATTTGGGAATATACGTATGATACTCTTATCTTCAACAAATACTTGCTGAGGTTATTTTAGTGGGATTTAGTCCCTGTACCAGCATACAACCCTAAAAGTATTTTCAGAACCTGAGAAAAATTCCTGAAAACCCCCTTCCAAGACAGCCTCAAATTTTTAGCAATATCTCAGATTTGTAGTTAATTCACATATTACCGTAAGGTACACATCATCTTCGGTATACATAGTATCAAATACAAGTTACTGGTCAAGTTACAGTCTCTTGCTAATATCACAAATATTTCTGTTCTCAGAATGATCTTCTGGATGTAGTGGCAAGTATTGATTTATCAAGGAAGACAGTCAAGAGGATTCGGATAAATTTTGTCTTTGCTCTAATTTATAATCTGATTGGAATTCCCATAGCTGCTGGTATGTGACAGTTAACTTGTATTGCTTTTTTCATGAAGTCGTTAGAGGCCTACCGTATTGGAAGTTTTAGTCTTCTTATTATTAGTTTTGAGCTCAGTTTTGTATGTAGCCTGCTGGTATGGTGAGAGGTAATATTAAAATCAATAATTTAAATTTTCAGCATGTTCATTATGGCCTAGAATGTATAAGCCTTCTGATAGGTTTATTATATTGTTACCTTACCTTTACCTTCAACTTTGTATTTTGAAATTTTCAAATGTACAAAAACAAGGAGAAAAATGATACAATAAAACAAAATACCCTTCACCGAAATTCACCAGTTAATAATATTTTGCCACATTGCTTCATCTTTTTCTCCATATACTCTCACACACATATGTACTTATTTGCTTACTCATTTAGTTTTTGCTGAAGAGAATAAATTTAGCTTTAATCTCACTACCTGAATACAACTACTGTTGGTATTTTAGTATACATCTTTCTGGTCTTTTTTACTCTGTATTGGTTTTTGTCTTGTTTCATTGTTGTAATTATAGCATGCAGAGAATTTTCTTAATGTTCTAATAGCCAACATTTTTTTTTAAAGTTTGGGAACCAGATGTGAGAAAGAGAGAGAAATTGAACAAAGGAATACGACCAAGAAAAGGCAGTTTAGAATTATTTAATAAGCATCCGATCATCCCCATTACTTAGGGGCTTGGTAGATGTTAGTATTAGTAATAACATAAGAAAAATAGTTATCACTTTCTTCTTGTTCTCTCTGGTTTTAGAGCCAAAGAAGGACATGAGATAACATGAGAACAATTACAAAACTGTTTATCAACAGGGACACACAGATGGAGAGGACAAAGAGTAAAAGAACAAAGTCCAGAGAGATTAATTCATGGAGCAAGTTATTTTTAAAAAATTATACAAGTAATATACGGTCACTGTATAAAAAGTAGAAAAAATACAGATAAGCACATAAAAATTACAAGTACAGTAAGTCTATCTCATCCCCATCATATGAACAAATTTTAAAATGTCTGTCAAAACCAAGTGTGGATGAGTTTGTAGAATATGAACTCTCATACACTATTGGAGGGTTTGTGATCTGGTACAGCCACTTTGGAGAGCAACTGAGAAATATCTACCTAAAGTTGAAGGTGCGCCTATGTTATAATCTAGCTGTTTCACCTCTAGGTATATACCCTAGGGAAATTCTCAAACACATGCACAGGGCGGCATGTACAAGAATGTTCACAGCAACACTCTATTAGTGAAAAATTGGCAACGACATAAATCTCTACCAACAAGAGGATAAATTGCTGAATAAATATCAAAGAAGGAAATTATTTGTATATATGTATTAGGAACACAGTGGTAATCTGTTTAGTACTGTTTGGTCTAACTAATCCAAAATTGTTTTCTAGGAGTTTTTATGCCCATTGGTTTGGTTTTGCAGCCCTGGATGGGATCTGCTGCAATGGCTGCTTCATCTGTTTCAGTAGTACTTTCTTCACTCCTCCTTAAACTGTAAGTATGATAGCTTGCTCACGCTTCTCTTTTATATTCCTTTCATCACCCACAGTCAGTCTTGCTAGGTTTTATTCTTGTGTTGGTCAATGATAAGCCCAAACTGTTCTTAATAATAAATGTTAACTACGTAATTATCACCTTATGTAGTATATACAGAGCAACCACAAGCACTGAGTGGGGTAAAATCTAGTACACTGGCTCTCAGAAGTAGGATTTCTGATCATGTGACCTCACACAACTCCTTTTGACCACCTTTATACATTTCAAACCAGGTTAATCTCTTTTCATTTTTGAATGTAACAAGCGGATAGTTCGCGTTTGATTATTTCAAACTAGTATACTTTTGCATCTTTTCAGTTACAGGAAACCAACTTATGAGAATTATGAAGTACATGCCCGAGGCCAGATGGGACAGAAAAGTCCTTCAGAAATAAGTGTTCATGTTGGAATAGATGATACCTCAAGAAATTCTCCTAAACTGGGTTTGCTGGACCGGATTGTTAATTACAGCAGAGCCTCCATAAACTCACTGCTGTCTGATAAACGATCACTGAACAGTGTTGGTACTAGTGAACCTGACAAGCACTCACTCCTGGTGGGAGACTGCAGGGAAGATGACGACAGTGCGTTGTAACAGGCCACAGAGAGTGCTGCTAGATGATGTTGTTCTGCACTGACACAGCATTCATGGTCACCTTAGCTTTTTAAAATATTGCAGGGCTTTATGTTGGTCTCATGCTCTTATGTTAGGGAATTATTTGAATTGCATTTGTCTAATGGCAAAAATATCTTTTTCAGGGCATCAGCTTGGAACCTAGCTTTATTGAAAATGAATTTCCAGTATTTTTTGTTTTCACTAGCAACAGATAAGGTAGACCAGGGAGGTTTACAAGTCCTACAACTGAAGATTGCTGAATTGCTGCTAAGGTCATAGATAATTTTTATTTGATCCAAAAAAAAAAGTTCAAGAAAAGATCATTGAAAATTTGAAGATTTGAGCGCATAATCTTGAGGAGATTCTCGAGCCCTCCTCCCTGCCAGATTGGGGAGCAACGGCTTTCAAAGCACTGTATAAAGAATCCTGTTTTAGAAGCAAAATAGTAGAAACTGTTTAAAAATAGACAGGCCTATTTATTACAGGCTTTCTTTCCCCCTTCTTCTCCCTGCATCTTTGTCTTTGCCGTTGCTTTCTTTTTTTTTTTTTACAGCTTTATTGGAGTATAATTGCTTTACAATGGTGTGTTAGTTTCTGCTTTATAGCAAAGTGAATCAGTTATACATATACATATGTTCCCATATGTCTTCCCTCTTGCGTCTCCCTCCCTCCCACCCTCCCTATCCCACCCCTCTAGGTGGTCACAAAGCCGTCGCTTTCTTAGATGCCCCAATGTGTTTTCTTTTATTATGTTCTTTCAAGTGAGCTAAGTGTAGGTAATTTCTCATTGACAAAAATAACTGACAACTTTTCCTGTAACTTGTTTCTTTATCTTGTAGCTCAAAAGACCTTCAGGACCTATATGGTTCCCTGCTTCCCACCTTTCCATTGTTGTAAAAAATACATCAGATTCCTCCTTCAGTGACTCCCTAGCTCTGTGCAAGCTTTCAGTTCACTCTTGCTGGGTTCAGCTATAAGTTGTTCTTAGTATCATCTATCAGCCTCAGTTCAGAAACTTAAGATTTTGAGCCACTTCTACAATTGATTTTTTTCCAGAGATTGACACTACCATGTTTAACATGTACCGGTCATATAAAATTACCTGGATTCACTAAATTTGTCCTTTTCTGGAGAGAATGCAAGACATTAGCTGATATTTATAATTTAATAGATTTTAATTGTCTTTTATTGTTTTAGATAATCTCTCAAAATGACTTTAAAATAATGCTATTACACAAAGCCGCTTTTACCAAGAAATACAGTAAATCGTAATACAGAAACGAGAATTTCCCTAGGTTGTGATACCTTTTAGCTAAATCTATATTTTTCTCTAGTTTAAAACATTTGCACTTGCTAGTTAGTGTGGTTGGCATATTCACGGGCTTGTTCTCATCAACATATAAATTTAGAAATCCCCCTGTGAGTGCCTGGGAGTTAATACACTGGTCAGAGATCTGGTACTTGTATCACTATTTAAATTAACTTGTTAACTGCAAGGTGGATTTCAGATGCAGAATATGTAAGTGAAGAAAACTCATACATAAATTCCTAACATCTATTCCCATTGTCATATGTAAAGCTGCTAGCACAATTCCTAGCACATAGGATTTGTGCTCAGTAAATGTTAGTTCTTATTTCCCCTTGAGGTCAGTGATAAATATCAAAAATCGCTTTTACAGAGCAGAGTCTAAAATCAGGTGGGAGTGGGGGATGGGGTTCTTCTCTCCTTTCCAACTTCCTTTTTCTCTTGTTCTTTCATACGCACTCAAAAAAGTTTACAACATAATTCCATGCTGACTTTTCAGATTTGGAAAAGATTTCATTTTTATCTCAGCTATCTTAAAGACAGAGCTGAAACTTGATGAAGGTGCTATTAATCTAGAAAAGCAAACCAATTTTAATGAAATATGAATGAGTTTGTAGGTCTAGGCTCTTTTAGACCAATGCCTGTGCCATCTTCCATGCTTTCAATTTGAATTTTAATATTTGTTTTTTATTTTAATTCCAGTGGCCCATCATACCACAACTTGTTTCTTCTAGAAGAAATAGCTAATACGGCAAAGGTATAATATAGACTTTTGAAAAAGAAACACTTTTCTGTGTGTCTCTCTCTCCCTCCCTCCCTTCCTCCCCCCTCCCCCTTCCCCTCACTTTCACTCTTCTATCTCTCTGAAGCACTTGAACATAGCCAGTTACTACTTTTATTATTCTGTGTGTGTTAGAGTTGTCCACTTGGCCTCACATGCCAAGGGATCCACATGTCATAGGGCAATGAGAAGAGCAGCCTATATAATCTGGGAAAAATCAAGGATGTAATTTCAGCCCTTAGTACAGGAACAGAAAACATGCTGTTTATAAAGAATCCTGCTTTAAATATCTATAGCCATCTTTGAATTCTCTACCACAAGTCTCTTGCAATTCTGAACTCCCATTAGCTTCATAGAGCAGCTGTAGTCACCGGGAGAGAGACATATGGAGGGGATCAAAAACACTGCTTTCGGGCACCCTCGTGGCGCAGTGGTTGAGAGTCTGCCTGTCGATCCAAAGGACACGGGTTCGTGTCCCGGTCCGCAAACCTCCCACATATTGCGGAGCGGCTGAACCTGTGCTCTGCAACGGAAGAGACCGGAAAAAAAAAAAAAAGTGTGAGGAAAATAGGAAATTTAAATTCTTAAAAAAAAAAAAAAAAAAAAAAAAAAAAAAAAAAAAAACACTGCTTTCAGTTAGTAACTAGTGAGAACAAATTTTATAAATGTGTGTGTATGCATCTGTGTTTATTCATATAATACACATATACATATATTACCCATATAGAAGGAAAATGGATTTATATTTGAATTTGATATTAGAATATTTGAAGTTCTTTATTTGTTGTTCCTTTGTCACTCTTTTGTATTCACTGCAACCACGCCCTCAGTCTGAAGATAACAAGGATGTTTTAATATCCAGTGCTGGTTCAGACTCAACTAAGGGGCACCTTTTATCTTAAATATCCAAAGATGCCTTTTAAATTTCAACGGTTAAAACATAACTGTTTAGTGTTATAGTCTAAAGAAGTATGGTTGTCAGTTGTGAAAATAGAAATGTTATTTTTCATAGTTTAGTATCAACATTTTAGGTGTTAGATTTGATGCCTTGTGAACAAATAATTTTATATTGTGCTTCAAATTTTTAAAAGTTATTCTTTTATTGAATGTATTCTTTGTTCAAAATGCTTAAATAGCATTGTAGGCAAGATGTTTCCAAACATTTAAGTGTGCATATCTTTTATGTACACAGCTGAAAATCAAGAATGTATGTTCATTGAGAATTTTTTCCACTACTTATGGATCTTGCTTTAAAATTATTTTTCTTAGTATTTATTTTACTCTATTTTATTATTTTCTTTGGCTGAGGCATCTGGTTACTGGTTGTTTTAATAAGGTAAAAACATTCCTGGAATCACTCCTTTTGGATATTTTTGTTTCTTTTCTCTATTTTAAAAATATTATTTTACCAAATATAAAAAATGCAGATTCGTGCCAAATTATTAGCTATTTTTACACTAACTTTCTGTAGTCCTTCTGAAAGTTTATCTGGTATGAGTAACCAGATAAAACACAAAAGCATGAATTCTTGTTCTTCAATTAAAAGAGCTTCTCTAATGGCACTGATAGTAAATGCCTTTTGTAGCCAAAACCAGGCGTCTCAAACTTATGCTTTTAGTTAAAGAAGTGTTTAACTAACCATTGTTGAACATTGATTGTTTGATACCCAAAACAGCAGTGGACGATGTTGTGCAATAATCATCTACTATAGTCAAGATATTCAGTAGTTTGTTTTTCCATAAGCATGTAATTGAATATATATCTGCCAAGGATGTGCCTTCAACTTTATAATTATAGTATTGTAAAAAAAATGATTTTTTTGTCAGTGTCTCTTTTGTTAAACCATCCAACTCCTCTACCAGCAGTTCCAAACTACCCTGTGTTTTTAGGTGTTGTGTTCTGTTTTATTTTGTTTTTTTTAAAATCAAGGGTGGGGCAGGATTGGAGGCAGCACCACACATTCACTAAGAGTGGGAGGGAAGAAATCTATTTTCCTTCAGACTTCACCTGCTGGATCTTTTAGTGCGGATGAGAAACAAAGGAATATAATTGTCCTCCTTTCCTTTATAGTCTATAATACGTTCTTTATAGATTGTCTACCCCAAATGAGCTAAATGGAGGCAAGAGCTTTTCTTGCCTTTGGGGAGCCATATACAGTGTGTATGAGGATCCCACCCAAAATTCATCCCCATACCCAAACACTGCTTCAAGTTAAGGAAAGGGTTTTAAACCTATTTGTAAGGAAAAATGAAGTTTTACTTTCCTCCCAAACTTTGGGATTATTCAGGGTATTGAAATAGGATTAGAAATGGAAGTATAATAGTAAAATCACTGAGCTTTCCACTTAGCTGGCCAGCCTCCCTTTCCTATTGGCGCCTTGACTAATCTCTGAGAAGGACGTACAGTGATGGTGACATCCCAGGTGAGGTTTCAAAACCTTCAAGACAAAAACTAAACAAAAAGCCAGAAACCTTCCAGTTGGGGAAGGCTTTAAAGGCCTTGCTAAGATTCAAATAGAGATGAGAGAGGTGAGGCTGCCTCTTTCATAAATTTCACCTCAGGCCAGCCAGCCCTACTTGCTTAACAGCTTCATTTTCATAGATGTGACCACTAGTTGTGGAAATGAGTTATGAGTAAGGTATGAAAGGCAAGGCTCTTGAGGACAAGGTTTAAGTGAAATTGCTAGTATAAATAGGATCTCATGCAATTTAAGAAATCTGAAAACTTCCATGCAGGCAGTTCTCTCTGTGGAGAAGTTTGAAATAGGCTGAGTCGTCTTTGGCACATTGTACCTGTTGTCCTCGAATGGCCCCCAGCTTTTCATTGTCAGCGCCCTTCCCCCAGCCCCCAGGCCTGTCTGTAAACTGAAGTGCTGCCATTACTTCAACATTACTTGCTTCACCCTCACCCAATCAAAACTTCAATTTCTTCATTGCAGTTATTATCACCACATAATAAAAAAACTGAGATTAATCCATCCTAAAGTACCAGTGACCTTTAGATCTAGCCAGAAGTACTAGCAATTACTTGAAAAGATTATTTTTTAAATCCAAATAACTTTATAACTATTGAAATGAAAAACAACAGGCCATGTGGAAGAGGTTATTTGGTAGAGCCCAGGATCAGCCCTCCTAAGCTCTTCCTTCTTGCAGCTTTTTACCTTCTACTGTCGCATCCACCATTTCTTTAAAAGCACCGCATCTCCGTAGTAATGGAAAGAGCAATGATTTTGGAGCCCACCAGACCTATCTGCAAAATTCCAGTTCTGCCACATACCAACTGGTGACTATATTAGTTTCCTATTGCTGCTGTAACAGATTACAACAAACTTCATATCCTTTTCTTAAATTTAATTTTTATTTTATATTGGAGTATAGTTGGTTTACAGTGTTGTATTAGTTTCAGGTGTACAGTAAAGTGATTCAGTTACACATATACATGTATCCATTCCTTTTAAGATTCTTTTCCATTGTAAGTTATTACAGAGTATTAAGTATATTTTTCTGTGCTATACAGTAGGGCCTTGTTGGTTATCTGTTTTATATGTAGTAATGTGTATATGTTAATCTCATATTCCTGATTTATCCCTCCCCTGCCCTTTCCACTTTGGTAACCATAAATTGGTTTTCTATGTCTCCCCTGCCCTTTCCTCTTTGGTAACCAAAAATTGGTTTTCTATGTCTGTGGGTCTGTTTCTGTTTTGTAAATAAGTTCATTTGTATCATTTTTTTAAGATTCCACATATAAGTGATATCATATGATACTTTTCCTTCTCTGTCTGGTTTACTCCACTCAGTATGATAATCTCTAGGCCCATCGATGTTGCTGCAAATGGCATTATTTCATTCTTTTTTTTATCAGTATGTAAGTATTGGGCTGATAAAAACAACTTAAGATTTTAAAGACTTTTTCAGTTGTTTGCATATGTACATATACACATAGATGTTTGCATATTATATACACACACACACATTATATGTTATATATTGGTTTAAACTCCAGTTAATATAAACTCCTTCCAGCTTTGCTAGCTAATTCTTTTTTATTTTTGAATTTTATTTATTTTTTATACAGCAGGTTCTTATTAGTTATCCATTTTATACATATTAGTGTATATATGTCAATCCCAATCTCCCAATTCATCACACCACCACCACCACCACCTGCCACTTTCCCCCCTTGGTGTCCATATGTTTGTTCTCTACACCTGTGTCTCAATTTCTGCTCTGCAAACCGGTTCATCTGTACCATTTTTCTAGGTTCCACATATATGCGTTAATATACGATATTTGCTTTTCTCTTTCTGACTTACTTCACTCTGTATGACAGTCTCTAGATGGGTGATCCCTTCTTGAGACGTGTGTTTCAATTGCTATGGAAAGAGTTGCACTAATTTTTCCTATAGAATCTTACAGTGCCTATTAACCATTGATAGGAAGAGGTGGAAGGTCATTCTTCCAGCCTCATATAACAATAGAGGTATGTCTACAATCTACAAAGTAATAATAGCATCATTTGTTTATCATGACACAGTTCCATTAGGCAAAATATATCGCAGGAAAAGATCCCAAAGCAGCTTTGGTACTATGAGTTTAAGTAGGGCAATTGCAACAAGAGTACCCTCAAACTTCTTGACTATAATTTCGAACTATTAGGGCTATTTGTAGACATCAAGGAAGCAACAGCAGATTGATTGGCTTAGTGTCCAGCAATCATGGATGCGGCAGCATAAATGATCATAGCATTGAGTTTAGCGTGGTGATTACACATCAAAGTATCATACCAATGTTGAGAGAAGAAATATGGAATATGTAACTAAATGCATACTTATTTTCAGCTAGATCTTATTTTTCATTTTTTTTCCCCAAAGGTCAAAGTTTGTGTATTATTTTTTTAATTTTTGAATGTTATTTAATTTATTTTTTTATACAGCAGGTTCTTTTTAGTTATCCATTTTATACACATTAGTGTATATATGTCGATCCCAATCTCCCACTTCATCACACCACCACCACCACCACCCCGCCACCACTTTCCCCCCTTGGTGTCCAAGCATTTGTTCTCTACATCTGACCACAGTGCTCAGACACAGCTAGGATCTAGATGAAGAGGAAGCGCACCAGTTCCAGTGAGGAAAACGGGGAAGAGAGGGCTCCCTACCAATCCACATGTACAATTCCAGGCATTGGCTGGAGTTGCTGCCAACAAAGGGCTGGAACCAGCTGAGCAGCCCCAAGAGCTCCCAGGGAGCAAAGAAATCTGGAGGAGCTTGTGATGGGAAAAAGGTGAAATCTTCTCACTGAAAACCTGTTTGTTTCACAACACATGCCAAGCAGGATTTGAAACTCCCTCAGTTATTTCTAGATCTTGGCTATTGTGAATAGTGCTGCAATGAACGTGGGGGTGCAGATATTTCTTCCCATAATTCCTTGTGTATTGCTGGGATGCAGTCAAGGGTCAAAGAAAACAACATACCTGTGAGAAGCTCTTGGTACATGTTCCTGCTGCTCATCATTCTGTAGTCGATTTCTCTAAAATAAAAAAAACTGCTCTCGTGAATCTTAAAAACCTCAAGATGGGACTTCCCTGGTGGTGCAGTGGTTGAGAGCCCCCCTGCCGATGCAGGGGACACGGGTTCGTGCCCCCGTCCGGGAAGATCCCACATGCCGCGGAGCGGCTAGGCCCATGAGCCGTGGCCTCTGAGCCTGCACGTCTGGAGCCTGTGCTCCGTAACGGGCGAGGCCACAACAGTGAGAGGCCCGCGAACCGCAAATAAATAAATAAATAAATAAATAAAAACCTCAAGATGATTACTGAGATCTTAGGACATGTGACCAAAAGCAGAAAACATTTTCTTCCTCTTCGGATCTCATCTCTTTTTTTTTTTTTTTTGCATCCCAGCAATATATAAGGAATTATGGAAAGAAATCCTTTCCCAGAATGGTAGCAAGAGATAGATGGCATTATTAGAGACTGAGGGCTCAAGAAAATAATGTTTTCTTAAAGTAATTCATTCACAAATTCCACCATAGACAGTGGTATTATTACGTGGAGGTGGCATAGCATTTCTTTTCGTATCACCCAACAAGCCTTATTCCCTACTGCTTACACCTTTCTACTTGTACCCAATGACCTAAGAGCCTCTAAGAATTTGGGATCTGAAGAAATATCTGCACCCCCATGTTCACTGCAGCACTATTCACAATAGCCAAGATCTAGAAATAACCTAAGTGTCCAACAGCAGATGAATTGTTAAAGAAAATGCGGTATGTATACGCATGGAATAAAACTCAGCCATAAATAATAGGGAGATCTTGCCACTTGCAACAACATGGATAGACATTGAGGGCTTTATGCTAAGTGGAATAAGTCAGACAGAGACAGACAAGTACTGTATGAGCTCGCTTATATGTGGAATCTAACAAAAACAAACTAATAGAAACAGAGATCAGATTTGTGGTTGCCAGAGGCAGGGGGTGGGGGGAGAGGAATCGGGCGAAGGTGGTCAAAAGGTACAAACTTCCAGTTATAAGTTCTGGGGATCTAATGTACAGCATGGTGACTATAGCTAAAAGTACTGTTTTGTATATTTGAAAGTTGCTAAGAGAGAGGTCTGAACAGTTCTCATCACAAGGAAAAAAAAAATTGTAACTATGTGAGGTGATGGATATTAGCTAAATTTATTGTGGTAATCATTTTGCAGCATAGACAAATATCACATCATTGTGTTGTACACCTTAATCTTACACAATGTTATATGTCAATTATATCACAATAAAACTGGAAAAAGAAAAGAATTTGGGATCCCCAAGTACATCCTAAATTAGGTGCTGCTATGACTGCTGGGCAGAATATGCTGTGCAAAGTATCATAGTGCTTTAAAAATGCACTTCTGCTCTCAGTCTAATAAACTCTCTAAGATAACATATGTAAGTTTAGAGCTAATTTTCATTTTGACCACCACAGTGATTCTTTTTTTTTTAAAAGCATTTATTGTATGTTTGTTTCCATTTCTTTATAGCAGGTTGGATATTTTTTTTAAATTGAGTTATTTGTAATGAGATGGATAGACCTCGAGTCTGTCATACAGAGTGAAGTAAGTCAGAAAGAAAAAGACAAATACCGTATGCTAACACATATATATGGAATTTAAGGGAAAAAAATGTCATGAAGAACCTAGGGGTAAGACAGGAATAAAGACGCAGACCTACTGGAGAACGGACTTGAGGATAAGGGGAGGGGGAAGGGTGAGCTTTGACAGGGCGAGAGAGAGTCATGGACATATACACACTAACAAACGTAAGGTAGATAGCTAGTGGGAAGCAGCCGCATGGCACAGGGATATCGGCTCGGTGCTTTGTGACAGCCTGGAGGGGTGGGATAGGGAGAGTGGGAGGGAGGGAGACGCAAGAGGGAAGACATATGGGAACATATGTATATGTGTAACTGATTCACTTTGTTATAAAGCAGAAACTAACACACCATTGTAAAGCAACTATACCCCAATAAAGATATTAAAAAAAATTTTTTTTTTTGCTGCATTGGATCTTTGTTGCTGCGTGCAGGCTTTCTCTAGTTGTGGTGAGCGGGGGTTACTCTTCATTGCAGAGCACAGGTTCTAGGTGCACGGGCTTCAGTAGTTGTGACACGTGGGCTCAGTAGTTGTGGTGCACGAGCTTAGCTGCTCCGCGGCATGTGGGATCTTCCTGGACCAGGGCTCGAACCTGTGTCCCCTACATTGGCAGGTGGATTCTTAACCACTGTGCCACCAGGGAAACCCCGCAGTGATTCTTTTTTATTTTTTTTAGTATCTTTATTGGCACATAATTGCTTTATAACATTGTGTTAGTTTCTGCTCTACAACAAAGTGAATCAGTTCTATGTATACATATATCCCCATATCCCCTCCCTCTTGAGCCTCCCTCCCACCCTCCTTATCCCACCCCTCTAGGTGGTCACAAAGCACCGAACTGATCTCCCTGTGCTATGCATCAGCTTCCCACTAGCCATCCACTTTACATTTGGTAGTGTATATATGTCAATGCTACTCTCTCACTCTGTCCCACTTCCCCTTGCCCCACTGTGTCCTCAGGTCCGTTCTGTACATCCCGCAGTGATTCTTGATTGGGTTTCACCACACCTCAGAAGTACCAAGAGTAAGCAGTTAGAAGGATGGAGGAGAATCCTAGATAGCACTCTGAGCCCACATCACCCACAGTCCCTGCAGTAGCACTTGGGGAGAAGACGTCAAGATCTCTGTTTGCATCACCTGTGCTGAGGTGGTAACAGCACTGGATTGGAGGTGAAGAGACCTGGACTTGTTTTATTTATTTATTTATTGAAGTATAGTTGATTTACATCATTGCGTTAGTTTCTGGAGTACAGCAAAGGGAGTCAGTTATACATGTGTATATATATATATATATATATATATATATATATTCTTTTTAATATTCTTTTCCATTACAGGTTATTACAAGATATTGAATATAGTTCCCTGTGCTATACAGTAGAACCTTGTTGTTCATCTATTTTATATATAGCAGTTTGTATCTGCTAATCCCAAACTCCTAATTTATCCCTCCCCCTTCCCCTTTGATCACCCTAAGGTTGCTTTCTATGTCTGTGAGTTTCTTTCTGTTTCGTAAATAAGTTCATTTGTATCATTTTTTTAGATTCCACATATAAGTGATATCATATGATATTTGTCTTTCTCTGTCTGACTTACTTCACTTAGTATGATAATCTCTAGGTCCATCCATGTTGCTGCAAATGACATTATTTCATTTTTTTTATGGCTGACTAGTATTTCATTGTATATGTATATATATATATATATGTATATATATATATATATCACATCTTCTTCATCCATTCATCTGTTGATGGACATTTAGGTTGTTTCCATGTCTTGGCTATTGTGAATAGTGCTGCTATGAACATTGGGGTGCATGTATATTTTTGAATTAGAGTTTTCTCCAGATATATGCCCAGGAGTGGGATTGCAGGATCATATGGTAATTCTAGTTTCAGCTTTTTAAAGGAACCTCCATACTGTTCTCCATAGTGGCTGCACCAATTTACATTCCCAACAGTGTAGGAAGGAGGGTTCTCTTTTCTCCACACCAAGAGGCCTGGATTTGAATCTCAATCATGCATAACCATTTACTAGCTGAGTGCAAAGTCGTGCTACTTGTCTGGGCCTCCTTCCTCTTCTGTAAAACTTCACAGAGAATTATGTGACAGGATAGTAAATTGGAAAGTGCTAAGTAATTCCAAGGTGTCTTTTCTGGACATCAAGCCCAAAGACCCCTCAGACTAGAGCATGCACTGTGGATCACCTCCTCTCTTATCTCCCCTATCCTCAGCTGAATTTTCAAATTCAGCTGTCAAGAAACTTCCAAGAGTAGAAATAAAAACATCCACTCTTCCCAATTTCACAGAGAAAGCATAGAATATTAACAAAATAATAGTAATAACAAGCTATGAACACTTTAATTTGTGGCAAACTTTCAACCAAGACTGTTAAAGTGCCTTTTTGAAGATGATGTGGAGTGTTATTTGAAGGAGTGTCATACTCTCAGGTTCTGTGTGAGTCATGAAACCATGTTTTCTAAAAACCCTCACCAGGACTTTCTCCACATGTTACAGGGAAATGTCCTTTAGTCCCTACCCCCTTATACAAGCTTAGGAATGTCTCTGAAGGACACGGTGGTGAAACACAATGTGGTCATCAGCCTTGGAAAAGAACCTCAAGGGTCCTCCTGAGGTATGATAACCCTTGTAAATGTGACAAGATTTGTCTTCTGTTCTCGGAGTTACACGTATCTCCTGCTGGGAAATGTCTTGATTTGGGCGCTGACATATTTGCACTGAGTCTCAGGTCCCCAAGTTGCACTCTGTATTAGGTGGACCCCCACGAGACAGTGACGTCCGAGACTGCTGTTCCCTGCTGGGCCAGTCCTACCTTTCAGGGTCCAGGCGTCGTTGGGGGGAAATTTTACATTATGAAGCAGGTGGCTTGAGGTGCGTGCATGTGTGTCACTCTCTGCTTAGCCTAGGAGACCTTGGCAGGGTTGTGAGCTGATTGTTTCTGCAGTGATACACAGGGTAAGTAGAGATTGACTTGATAACTGAGGGTTGGGGCTGGTTCCATTTTCCTCAGCAATTATTTGGTGCAGGGGTAAACTGAGGAAGAGGCCATGGGAATTTTTTGACATAGAGGCCAAACTCAGATAAGCAGGCAATGACAGTTGTTCACAGACTGTGGTCCCTGGACCAGTAACATAAACACCACCCGGGAACTTGGGAAAAATTCAAATTCTTGGGCCCCTCTCCAGACCAAATGAATCTAAAACTCTGGCGGTGGGGCCCAGCAATCTATGTTTTGAAATGCCTTTCAGGTGATTCAGACTCATGTTCAAACTTGAGAACTACTGGATTAAGGGCTTCTCATCTCTGGCTGCACACCTGAGGCATTTGTTTAAAATACAGATTCTGGAGTGGGGCCCAGGAAATCCCTGTTTTTAATCCCTATGTGATACTGTTGCTCATGCAGGATTGAGAACCACAAGTGCATTCTATCCATAGGAACAAGTTTCTCAGACTGTGCTGAGTTTTTGTCATGGGCCTTCCAGTCCATTGTCTAGACTATAGGTTGTAGTTTTAGGATTAGATGGCATTTTCTGGCTTAGGGCCTGTCTCTGTAATGGAATCAAGGCCTAGGCAGAGAGTGATGCCTGTGTTTCTTGGTAGGGAAGCTAGAGTGCCTCTGCCTATTGGTCCCCTCTCTCCTCCCTTAAAGGTCTAGAAGAAGCAGTTTGCCCTATAGAGTTCCTGTATAGAGGCCTAGAAGAAGAGGCTCTGCAGAAAATAGTGACCCGGGACAGTGGTTGCCAAAATACAGCTACTGTAGTCCATGAATATTCTGCATTTCAAACTAGACATCTCTAGTCCCTTCAATTCTTTCATCATCTCCCCATTACTCCCAGCTCCCCTAGTCACATACTCTTATGACCTCAGATCAGGCACTTCTTTTGCTTTTATTTCTCCATTTTAGAAAATGGGACTAATACCTGTCATCATCCAAAAGTGTGAAGGGGGCAGGCAGGGCTGAGAGAAGGACCAATGAGCTAAACTACCCACATTTGACAATGTGTTAAATGCACAAGACAATGATACCACCTCCATTACACAGTGAAATTTTTGTGGGGAAATGTCTGTACTCATCGTACTTATTTTAAAACTGGTTTAAAAGTAGTTTGAAAGGTTTCAGAGGCAAAACTTATTTCATTCATGTAAATATTGAATCCTGGAGCAGCAGTGAGATAATATGAACTTCTGTTTGCAGTTAAGTCAGTCCATTATTTTACATCTTCTCTTGGCTTCCTGTCATAATAGGGGTATATAGAAACAGGGTAATGTTTACATACATGTGGGCAAAAGTATGTTGGGCACGGGCAAATATGGTTACATTAATTGAGGGTCTATGTGCTAAACATTTTACTTATATCACCGTATTTAATCCTTTCAATAATCTTGTGAGATTCTTACTGCCTTTTACAGAAAAGACTGAGCTTATGTGATCTGACTTCCCAAAGGAGACACAATGTCAGGCAGGATTTGAACTCAGGTATGTCTGATTTGAGGGAGCTTTTGTTCTTTTACAATCACCAGACTTGCTGTCATTTACGTAAGCTTCACAGTAATGCTGCTGTTTAAGAAGCCAGCCAGGCTGCAGTGACCTCTTTCTGATAGGTTTAGATGCAGGGGAGGTATACGATTTGTTCCAGATGATTCACTGAGCTAAGACTAAAATCTAAGTTTTCTGACCATCTGCCAAACTGGAAAGTGCATCTTATGTCCGAAAGATAAGCAGTCCCTTCTTGCTACCGCAATGCCAACACTGACCAAGAAATCAAGAAAGGACCTAGGATGTCCCTATTACTCTCTGGGTTCTGAAATAGGGTCTTGACATTTCACATTGACAAAAGAAGGCCCTTGGAGATTCGCCCAAAAGGCAAGCATGATATGGGGGTCACATTATCAGATATATATCACATATAACCAGAGTTGGGAGGTCAGCCTTCCTTTGGGCTATACTTTGGTCCAAACTTTTTAAAGCTTCAGCTCTGGATTTCAAAATATTTTATATATATATATATATATATATATATATATATATATATACACACACACACACACACACACATATATATATACACACACACAACAAAGTGAAGGGGGGAGAAAGGAGCAATCATAAATATAATTATTTTATTTATTGAAAAAACATTTGTATGGCTCTTACTCTGTGCCAGGTGCTGGTAATTGCCATATATTAACTCATTTAATCTTTAACAACTTTATGCTGAAGGTACAATTATTATCCTAATTTTACAGGTGAAGAAATTGAGACTGAGAAATTAAATATTTACCGAAGTCCAGGGGGAGAAAGGAGCAACATGTTATACCACATGCTATTGTGTGTGTGTATATATATATATATATATATAATAGAATAGAATACAAATAAAATAAAGATGAGCTGCAGGAGTACAGAAGAAGGTGAAACCAATTCCAAGGATGGGAGTTAGGGAAGGCATCATAGAGTTGGTAGGAACTAAGCTCTGTCTTGATTCTTGGGTAAGATTTCAACAAGCCCAGCTGAGGCAGAAGGGCAGGAGAGAAACATCAAATAAGCACAGAAGTACTTTCTTATGGCTGCTGTTCAGATAGCTGACGACAGTCATGTGATGCTCTGAGTCTGTCTATTTCCTGTTCCCTCAGCTGTTTAGCTTCTCATTTAGTGTTTAAGAGCTTGGGCGCTGGGTTTGGATCCTTGTTCTGTCACTCATTACCAGGGCTACATTATGACTTTCATGGGCCCTAGGTGCCTTTACCTTGTGGGCCCCTTCCATTAAAGAAAAAACCTACAGAAAATTAGACTTTCCCACACTTGGTATAAAGACAAATAATATTATATATGAAAACATTTCCTTCAACCTGAAAGTTCATTTTTTTAATCTGATCTTTTTTTTTTTGTGGTACGCGGGCCTCTCGCTGCTGTGGCCTCTCCTGTTGTGGAGCACAGGCTCCAGGTGCGCAGGCTCAGCGGCCATGGCTCCCAGGCCCAGCTGCTCCGCAGCATGTGGGATCTTCCCCGACCGGGGCACGAACCCGTGTCCCCTGCATTGGCAGGTGGACTCTCAACCACTGTGCCACCAGGGAAGCCCTTTTCATCTGATTTTAAAAAGACAATAAAACACTTGTGTGGACCCCTGAACGCATTTTGGGCCCTAGACACTATATCTACTGGGCCTAATTGATGTCAGCCTTGTTCATTATAATCTTGGGATACATACTTAAATTCTCAGAGACTCAGATTCCTCATCCACAAGATGGGAATAATGATATAACACCTATATAACAGGTTTGTGATAAGGATTAAGTGACATCTTACATGACAAAAATTAGCACACAATAAATGGCACTAATAACTATTAGCTATACATATGTAGGGTGACCATGTAATTTATCATTCAAACCGGAGTACTTTTTATTTTGGCTGCGCTAGGTTGTCATTGCTGCCTGCGGGCTTTCTCTAGTTGCGGCGAGCGGGGGCTACTCTTCGTTGCAGTGCCCGGGTTTATCATTGCGGTGGCTTCTCGTCGTGTAGCACGGGTTCTAGGGCGCGCAGGCTCAGTAATTGTGGTGCACGGGCTTAGTTGCTCCACAGCATGTGGGATCTTCCCGGACCAGGGATTGAAGCCATGTCCCCTGCATTGGCAGGCAGATTCTTAACCACTGCGCCACCAGGGAAGTCCCCCAGAATACTTTTTTTTTTTACATCTTTATTGGAGTATAATTCCTTTACAATGGTGTGTTAGTTTCTGCTTTACAACAAAGTGAATCACTTATATATATACATATGTTCCCATATCTCTTCCCTCTTGCGTCTCCCCAACTCCCACCCTCCCCATCCCACCCCTCCAGGCAGTCACAAAGCACAGAACTGATCTCCCTGTGCTATGCGGCTGCTTCCCACTAACTACCATAAGTCTGGTAGTGTATATACGTCCATGCCTCTCTCTTGCTTTGTCACAGCTTACCCTTTCCCCTCCTCATATCCTCAAGTCCATTCTCTAGTACGTCTGTGTCTTTATTCCTGTCTTACCTCTAGGCTCTTCATGACATTGTTTTTTCTTAAATTCCATATATATGTGTTAGCATATGGCATTTGTCTTTTTCTTTCTGACTTACTTCACTCTGTATGACAGACTCTAGGTCTATCCACCTCATTACAAATAGCTCAATTTCGTTTTTTTTATGGCTGAGTAATATTCCATTGTATATATGTGCCACATCTTCTTTATCCATTCATCCGATGATGGACACTAAAGTTGTTTCCATCTCCAGGCTATTGTAAATAGAGCTGCAATGAACATTTTGGTACATGACTCTTTCTGAATTATGGTTTTCTCAGGGTATATGCCCAGCAGTGGGATTGCTGGGTCATATGGTAGTTCTATTTGTAGTTTTTTAAGGAACCATCCTACTGTGCTCCACAGTGGCTGTATCAATTTACATTCCCACCAACAGTGCAAGAGGGTTCCCTTTTCTCCACACCCTCTCCAGCATTTATTGTTTCTAGAATTTTTGATGATGGCCATTCTGACTGGTGTGAGATGATATCTCATTGTAGTTTTGATTTGCATTTCTCTAATGATTAGTGATGTTTAGCATTCTTTCATGTGTTTGTTGGCAGTCCGTGTATCTTCTTTAGAGAAATGTCTATTTAGGTCTTCTGCCCATTTTTGGACTGGGTTGTTTGTTTTTTGCTATCAAGCTGCATGAGCTGCTTATAAATTTTGGAGATTAATCCTTTGTCAGTTGCTTCATTTGCAAATATTTCCTCCCATTCTGAGGGTTGTCTTTTGGTCTTGTTTATGGTTTCCTTCGCTGTGCAAAAGCTTTGAAGATTCATTAGGTCCCATTTGTTTATTTTTGTTTTTATTTCCATTTCTCTAGGAGGTAGGTCAAAAAGGATCTTGCTGTGATTTATGTCATAGAGTGTTCTGCCTATGTTTTCCTCTAAGAGTTGGATAGTTTCTGGCCTTACATTTAGGTCTTTAATCCATTTTGAGCTTATTTTTGTGTATGGTGTTAGGGAGTGATCTAATCTCATACTTTTACATGTACCTGTCCAGTTTTCCCAGCACCACTTATTGAAGAGGCTGTCCATTCTCCACTGTACATTCCTGCCTCCTTTATCAAAGATAAGGTGACCATATGTGCGTGGGTTTATCTCTGGGCTTTCTATCCCGTTCCATTGATCGATCTTTCTGCTTTTGTGCCAGTACCATACTGTCTTGATTACTGTAGCTTTGTAGTATAGTCTGAAGTCAGGGAGCCTGATTCCTCCAGCTCTGTTTTTCGTTCTCAAGATTGCTTTGGCTATTCGGGGTCTTTTGTGTTTCCATACAAATTGTGAAATTTTTTGTTCTAGTTCTGTAAAAAATGCCAGTGGTAGTTTGACAGGGATTGCATTGAATCTGTAGATTGCTTTGGGTAGTAGAGTCATTTTCACAATGTTGATTCCTCCAATCCAAGAACGTGGTATATCTCTCCATCTACGTGTGTCATATTTAATTTCTTTCATCAGTGTCTTATAATTTTCTGCATACAGGTCTTTTGACTCCTTAGGTAGGTTTATTCCTAGATATTTTATTCTTTTTGTTGCAATGGTAAATGGGAGTGTTTTCTTGATTTCACTTTCAGATTTTTCATCATTAGGATATAGGAATGCCAGAGATTTCTGTGCATTCATTTTGTATCCTGCTACTTTACCAAATTCATTGATTAGCTCTACCAGTTTTCTGGTAGCATCTTTAGGATTCTCTATGTATAGTATCATGTCATCTGCAAACAGTGATAGCTTTACTTCTTCTTTTCCAATTTGGATTCCTTTTATTTCCTTTTCTTCTCTGATTGCTGTGGTTAAAACTTCCCAAACTATGTTGAATAAGAGTGGTGAGAGTGGGCAACCTTGTCTTGTTCCTGATCTTAGTGGAAATGCTTTCACCTTTTCACCATTGAGGACGATGTTGGCTGTGGGTTTGTCATATATGTCCTTTATTATGTTGAGGAAAGTTGCCTCTATGCCTACTTTCTGCAGGATTTTTATCATAAATGGGTGTTGAATATTGTCAAAAGCTTTCTGTGCATCTATTGAGATGATCATATGGTTTTTCTCCTTCAATTTGTTAATATGGTGTATCACGTTGATTGATTTGCGTATATTGAAGAATCCTTGCATTCCTGGAATAAACCTCACTTGATCATGGTGTATGATCCTTTTAATGTGCTATTGGACTGTTTGCTAGTATTTTGTTGAGGATTTTTGCATCTATGTTCATCAGTGATATTGGCCTGTAGTTTTCTTTCTTTATGACATCCTTGCCTGGTTTTGGTATAAGGGTGATGGTGGCCTCGTAGAATGAGTTTGTGAGTGTTCCTCCCTCTGCTATATTTTGGAAGAGTTTGAGAAGGATAGGTGTTAGCTCTTCTCTAAATGTTTGATAGAATTCGCCTGTGAAGCCATCTGTTCCTGGACTTTTGTTTGTTGGAAGATTTTTAATTACAGTTTCAATTTCAGTGCTTGTGATTGGTCAGTTCATATTTTCTATTTCTTCCTGATTCAGTCTTGGCAGGTTGTGCCTTTCTAAGAATTTGTCCATTTCTTCCAGGTTGTCCATTCTATTGGCATAGAGTTGCTTGTAGTACTGTCTCATGATCTTCTGTATTTCTGCAGTGTCAATTGTTACTTCTCCTTTTTCATTTCTAATTTTATTGATTTGAGTCTTCTCCCTTTTTTTCTTGATGAGTCTGCCTAATCAATTTTGTTTATCTTCTCAAAGAACCAGCTTTTAGTTTTATTGAGCTTTGCTATCATTTCCTTCATTTCTTTTTCATTTATTTCTGATTTGATTTTTATGATTTCTTTCCTTCTGCTAGCTTTGGGGTTTTTTTTTTCTTCTTCCTCTAATTGCTTTAGGTGCAAGGTTAGGTTGTTTATTCGAGATGATTCCTGTTTCTTAAGGTAGGCTTGTATTGCTATAAACTTCCCTCTTAGAACTGCTTTTGCTGCATCCCATAGGATTTGGGTCTTCGTGTTTCCATTGTCATTTGTTTCTAGGTATTTTTAAATTTCCTATTTGATTTCTTCAGTGATCACTTCGTTATTAAGTAGTGTACTGTTTAGCCTCCATGTGTTTGTATTTTTTACAGATCTTTTCCTGTAATTGATATCTAGTCTCATAGCGTTGTGGTTGGAAAAGATACTTGATAGAACTTCGAATTTCTTAAGTTTACCAAGGCTTGATTTGTGACCCAAGATATCATGTATCCTGGAGAGCATTCCATGAGCACTTGAGAAAAGTGTGCATTCTGTTGTTTTTGGATGGAATGTTTTATAAATATCAATTAAGTCCATCTTGTTTAATGTATCATTTAAAGCTTCTGTTTCCTTATTTATTTTCATTTTGGATGATCTGTCCATTGGTGAAAGTGGGGAGTTAAAGTCCCCTACTATGAATGTGTTACTGTTGATTTCCCCTTTTATGGCCGTTAGTATTTGCCTTATGTATTGAGGTGCTCCTATGTTGGGTGCATAAATGTTTACAATTGTTATATCTTCTTCTTGGATCAATCCCTTGATCGTTATGTAGTGTCCTTCTTTGTCTCTTCTAATAGTCTCTATTTTAAAGTCTATTTTGTCTGATATGAGAATTGCTACTCCAGCTTTCTTTTGGTTTCCATTTGCATGAAGTTTCTATTTCCATCCCCTTACTTTCAGTCTGTATGTGTCTGTAGGTCTGAAGTGGGTCTCTTGTAGACAGCAAATATATGGGTCTTGTTTTTGTATCCATTCAGCCAATCTGTGTCTTTTGGTGGGAGCATTTAGTCCATTTACATTTAAGGTAATTATCGATATGTATGTTCCTATTCCCATTTTCTTTATTGTTTTGGGTTCGTTATTGTAGGTCTTTTCCTTCTCTTGTGTTTCTTGCCTAGAGAAGTTCCTTTAGCAGTTGTTGTAGAGCTGGTTTGGTGGTGCTGAACTCTCTCAGCTTTTGCTTGTCTGTAAAGGTTTTAATTTTTCCATCAAATCTGAATGGGATCCTTGCTGGGTAGAGTAATCTTATTTGCAGGATTTTCTCCTTCATAACTTTAAATATGTCCTTCCAGTTCCTTCTGGCTTGCAGAGTTTCTGCTGAGAGATCAGCTGTTAACCTTATGGGGATTCCCTTGTGTGTTATTTGTTTTTCCCTTGCTGCTTTTAATATATTTTCTTTGTATTTAATTTTTGACAGTTTGATTAATATGTGTCTCGGCATAGTTCTCCTTGGATTTATCCTGCATGGGACTTTCTGTGCTTCCTGGACTTGATTAACTATTTCCTTTCCCATATTAGGGAAATTTTCAACTATAAGCTCTTCAAATATTTTCTCAGTCCCTTTGTTTTTCTCTTCTTCTGGAACCCCTATAATTCGAATGTTGGTGCGTTTAATGTTGTCCCAGAGGTCTCTGAGACTGTCCTCAGTTCTTTTCATCCTTTTTTCTTTATTCTGCTCTGCAGTAGTTATTTCCACTATTTTATCTTTCAGGTCACTTATCCGTTCTTCTGCCTCAGTTATTCTGTTATTGATCCCATCTAGAGTATTTTTCATTTCATTTATTGTGTTGTTCATTGTAGTTTGTTTCATTTTTAGTTCTTCTAGGTCCTTGTTAAATGTTTCTTGCATTTTGTCTATTCTATTTCCAAGATTTTGGATCCTCTTTACTATCATTATTCTGAATTCTTTTTCAGGTAGTCTGCCTATTTTCTCTTCATTTTTTAGGTCTGGTGGGTTTTTATCTTGCTCCTTCATCTGCTGTGTGTTTTTCTGTCTTCTCATTTTGCTTACCTTACTGTCTTTGGTGTCTCCTTTTTGCAGGCTGAAGGTTCGTATTTCCCGTTGTTTTTGGTGTCTGTCCCCAGTGGCTAAGGTTGTTTCAGTGGGTTGTGTAGGGTTCCTGGTGGAGGGGACTAGTGCATGTGTTCTCGTTGATGAGGCTGGATCTTGTCTTTCTGGTGGGCAGGTCCACGTCTGGTGGTGTGTTTTGGGGTGTCTTTGGACTTATTATGATGTTAGGCAGCCTCTCTGCTAATGGGTGGGGTCGTGTTCCTGTCTTGCTAGTTGTTTGGCATAGAATGTTCAGCACTGTAGCTTGCTGGTCGTTGAGTGAAGCTGGGTGATAGTGTCGAGATGGAGATCTCTGGGAGATTTTCGCCCTTTGATATTATGTGGAGTCGGGAGGTCTCTTGTGGACCAGTGTCCTGAAGTTGGCTCTCCCACCTCAGAGGCACAGTACTGACTCCTGGTTGCAGCACCAAGAGCCTTTCATCCACACGGCTCAGAATAAAAGGGAGAAAAAATAGAATTAAAGAATTAGTAGAAGTAGAAAGAAAGAAAGAAAGAAAGGAGGGAGGGAGGAAGGAAGGAACGAAGGAAGGAGGGAAGGAAAAAAAGAAAGAAAGATGATAAAGTAAAATAAAATAAAGTAAGATAAAATATAATAAAGTTCCTAAAATAAAAATATAATTATTAAGAGAAAAAAACAAAAAACAAAAACGGATGGATAGAGCCCTAGGACAAATGGTGGAAGCAAAGCTATACAGACAAAATCTCACCCAGAAGCATACACATTCACACTCACAAAAAAAGGAAAAGGGGGAAAAATCATAAATCTTGCTCTCAAAGTCCACCTTCTTAATTCGGGATGATTCGTTGTCTATTCATGTATTCCACAGATAAAGGGTACATCAAGTTGATTGTGGAGCTTTAATCCGCTGCTTCTGAGGCTGCTGGGCGAGATTTCCCTTTCTCTTCTTTGTTCTCACAGCTCCCGGGGCTCAGCTTTGAATTTGGCAGTGGTGTGCTGCACAGGCTCTCCGGAAGTGGAGTGTAGATAGTGACCTGTGCTCGCAGATAGGCTTCTTGGTGGCGGCAGCAACAGCCTTAGCGTCTCATGCCTGTCTCTGGGGTCCGCGCTTTTAGCCGTGACTCGCGCCCGTCTCTGGAGCTCCTTTAAGCAGCGTTCTTAATCCCCTCTCCTCGCGCACCAGGAAACAAAGAGGGAAGAAAAAATCTCTGCCAGCCGTGGCACACTAACCCCCAGCAGGCTGTGTTCACGCCGCCAACCCCAGTCCTCTCTCTGCGCTCCAACCAAAGCCCGAGCCTCAGTTCCCAGCCCCGCCCACCCCGGCGGTGGAGCAGACAAGCCTCTCGGGCTGGTGAGTGCCGGTCGGCACCGATTCTCTGTGCGGGAATCTCTCCGCTTTGCTCCCCGCACCCCTGTTACTGTGCTCTCCTCCGCAGCTCCGAAGCTTCCCCCTCCGCCACCCGCAGTCTCCGCCCGCGACAGAAACCTTTCCTCCTTCACAGCTCCCTCCCACTGGTGCAAGTCCCATCCCTATCTTTTTGTCTCTGTTTATTCTTTTTTCTTTCCCCCCAGTTATGTGGGGGGTTTCTTGCCTTTTGGGAGGTCTGAGGTCTTCTGCCAGCGTTCAGTAGGTGTTCTGTAGGAGTTTTTCCACGTGTAGATGTATTTCTTTTTTTTTTTTTTTTTTTTTTTTTTTTTTTTGTAGATGTATTTCTGATGTATCTGTGGGGAGGAAGGTGATCTCCACGTCTTACTCTTCCACCATCTTCCCCCCAGAATACTTTTGAAAGTGGAAGGGGGTAATAATTGGATGGGATGACAATAGGCATAAACTGAGACATAATGGTCACTATATATATATATATATATATATATATATATATATGAATGGCCTGCTTTTCTGATCCTTCACCATGATAGTCACCCTCTTGTAGATACCCATCGCATTTTGTCAATGGCTCATTTAAAATATGGTGAACAGGGACTTCCCTGGTGGTGCAGTAGTTAAGAGTCCGCCTGCCAATGCAGGGGACATGGGTTCGATCCCTGGTCCGGGAAGATCCCACATCCGCAGAGCAGCTAAGCCCGTGCACCACAACTACTGAGACTGCACTCTATAGCCTGCGAGCCACAACTACTGAGTCTGTGTGCCACAACTACTGAAGCCCATGCACCTAGAGCCTGTGCTCCGCAATACGAGAAGCCACCACAATGAGAAGCCCGCACACCTCAACCAAGAGTGGCCCCCGCTCACTGCAACTAAAGAAAACCCGCACGCAGCAAGACCCAACGTAGCCAAAAAGAAAATTAATTAATTAAAAAATATATGGTGAACAGGAAATTGCTAAGTATGATTTGACCAGGGGACCAATATTTCATTCATTTAATCCAAGATTGTGTTAACTGCTTGAGCAGCTCTGTAACATGGTTGGTCTGTTGAACAAAATCTTTAGCTTGTTATAATTTCTTAAAGATTACCAGTAGCAATTTTTTTCAAAATTATGTCTTTAAAGTCTTTAAATATCTTAGAATGTTACTGATCTAGGCTTGGAAACTTCCAACTCCTATAACATTTTATTTATTCCTATATTGAGTGTTTACTTCTGTGTAGTATAACTTACTTGTGTATGTGAATCCATCTCTCTGTAAATTATTGCTCAAGGGCAGGGACCATGACCTATACATCTTGTCTTGAGCATCACCTTCCATAGTAGCTGAAACAAAGTAGGTACTCAACAAATGTGTAGGAAATGCATTAACACATGAATGCATGAATTTAAAACAGCTATACATTCTTTTACCAATACCTCAACTATTTTGGCATTCAGCTCCCTCTTAGTCATATTTATTCTATCCTCTCCAACTTGAAAATGTTGATTGCTGTTGTTTTGACTTGGAAGCTATAAATAAAATATAATTCAGTAGTCTGGGTTTCTCTTTGTTATATTATGTATGTTATATTCAGGGTGACCAGATGTTGCAGCCTGTACAGCTCAATTAATGCCTGTTATGTTTAATGCCACTTTCACTCTCAAAAGTGTCCTGATTTGCTTGATAAATTATGTGTAGTCATCTTTCTTATGTCATTTTCCTTCTTCTTTCTGTTCAGAACATAACCTAAGATTCCCTCAGGTTGTCCTCAGTATGTCTTATCTTATAGGCATGTGTCACTCTGGTAAGTGACAGAGCTGGGACTTTTTAATGGTTTTAGAGCATGCAAAGGCTTCAGGCTTCTTAGAGTCCAGGCAATATGCAATCAATTAGCAATCCCTCCTACTGTCTGCTACAGCTTCTCTTCACTTCTAGAAAAGCCAAAAGGAAGAAGTTTAAATTGCAGAGAATAAGGCTGGAAGATCAGGACTACAAGGAACCACTAAACAAATACTTGTATAAACTACTGAGAGGGTTGTGGACTCTCTTTCCCTGGACCTTGACAGATCAGCTCAGCATTCGTCTGTTGTGTATTATGCACGCAGAGGCCTGCTTGATGGCCTTTGGAAGTCCCTCTCAGCTCTGAGATTCTCTAACTACTTTTTAAAGCTAGATTAGCAGTAAAGGTCAGTGACCTATATCTCGGGCTAAAATCAGCATATGATCCCTGGATGGATTAAGGCACAGGGCAAGAAAATCTCTGTTAGGAAAGGAGCAGATGGGTGGCAGTCTAGACACCTCTTAGTGGAATTTCTGGGTCCATCTTTCTCAAGCTGGGTTCCCAGCCTCATCCACAGAAGTCAAGGGCAGTAGTAGCCTGTGCCCTATGCTGCCTGAGTCATGTTTCTACTCCTCACTTTCCCACTTAGGAGCAGCTGGCTTAGCTTCTGGGATGGGAGAGGGCAGGGTGACCAAAGCCCCATCTGCTCTGAAAGCTCCCTAATGACTGGGAACTAAGTAAACAGCAGTTTTCTGAATCAGCCTCTTGCATAACTTTGTCATTTAATGTCAAACTTTTCCAGTATTAGTGAGTTACAGTTCGCCTCCCCAACCCCCATGCTACCCCACTTTCATTTCCAGCTCCACCCAGCGCTGGTTCCTGTTGCCCAAGTAAAATAATGCCTCGGTGAACTACAGAGTAGCTCTCAGTCCCCTCTTGGGTTTTGCTGAAATGACCCAGGAATTCAGAAATGGTTCTTGCCCCCCTGCAGGGTCAAGATGATCTCTGCAGCCCCCTCAGCAACACAGAACATTTCTTCCTCTGCCCCTCTCCATTGGGTTCCATGGCCCCTCCTTTCAATTCTGCTTCCCCTGAGGAGGAACTCCAGCCGGTGGGTAACATATCAAGAGGCTGTGGGCTGACCAGGAGCCTGGTGGCTCAGTGCTCAGCAACAAGCTTTTGGCTTGAGTTACAGTGGATATGAGGCCATTGATTGAACTCTAGCTTACAGATGAGGAAACTGAGAATGAAACAAGTGTATAACTTGAGCATAGCTGGTAAGTGACAGAGCTGGGACTTGAAGCCAGGTTTTGCAGATTTCAAAGCTGAGCCTACTTCTGGTCAGGTCAGCCTAAGAGCTTCCCACCTCTTTTCCTTACTTCCCAGGAATGGGATGGGTTGAGAAGATCAGGTGCTCCCTGTAAGACTTTTTAATGGTTTTAGAGCATGCAAAGGCTTCAGGCTTCTTAGAGTCCAGGCAATATGCAATCAATTAGCAATCCCTCCTGCTGAGAGATGCAATGGAAATGAACTTGCATTAGGCCTGTGTAAACTTTTAAAATTAGGTCTTCTTGTGGTACAGTCTTGTCACGAGTCAAAACACAAATCCAACTTCAATAGCTTTTTCTTAAAGAGAATCTTTTCTGCAGATTTTCTTAAAGGGGCATCACATGGGTTTACACAGCATGTCAAACAGTGAGGCTTGATAAAATCCCTCTTCTCTTGTCCATCTCCACAGCCACAGTTCAAATCTCTGTCTCTTTCTGCCTCCCCCTTCACACTCTTTCTTTCTCACTCTGTGTTGCTCTCTCCACTTCTTCCTTTTCAACACACATAAAAACTTGTTCTCTGGCTTCCCTGGTGGTGCAGTGGTTGAGAGTCCGCCTGCCAATGCAGGGGACACGGGCTCGTGCCTCGGTCCGCGAAGATCCCACACGCGCAGAGCGGCTAGGGCCGTGAGCCATGGCCGCTGAGCCTGCGCGTCAGGAGCCTGTGCTCTGTTGCGGGAGAGGCCGCAACAGTGAGAGGCCCGCGTACCGCAAAAACAAAAACAAAAACAAAAACAAACAAACAAAAAAACTTGTTCTCTTTGCCTTCAGGCTTCTGGGACGTGTAATGCCTGGGACGTCTAATCTGTCTCTTGCTCTGGATGTTTTTCACCCGCAGGGAGAATCCCCACCCTTAACGCTAGTGAATTCTGAATTCTGGTCTCCTTCTTGTTAAAGCTGGGTGATGCAGAAATGATCATTAGATTATGCAAATCCTGAAAAACTGACGATATTATCAATGAACGTGATGTTCTTAATATTTCAGAACAAATTTAAAACACTTAGGCTTGTCTTTTATGGTCTTCTTGTATCTGAGATATCAAAAAAGCCTAAATTCCTGCTTATCAAGAATTGACATTTATTGAGCACCTGTGACATGCCAGTCCCTGTGCTAGGCAATTTCATCCATGTTATTGTATGTAAACTTAGCCAGGTGTGGTGTGGATTTTTAACTCTCACTTAATTTTCCAAAACTAAGGTTCTCAGGGGTTAAGTCCAATGTTACACAGAGCGAGGGTTGAAATCTGATTCTGAAACCCATATCCTTTCCACTGTATCAAATTACCCCTTATAGCTGAAGTGAGATATAAACAATAATAACAGTTACTTTATGCCTAAAAATATTTGAGGCCACTTCTTAATACTACTCTGTAATTATTAAACATAATTTTGCCATTGAATTAAAAACAATTTAATGATAGCCAAGTTTGGTGTTCTCTACACCATAAAGTAAAAAGCTAGTACAATTTTTATTATAAATGTTTGACTAATCTACAGATATACTGTCTTTTTAACACCCCCCCAAAAAAATCCTTAAGCCTTCCCTTTTGGAAAATGTTTGCTAAACCTTTTGGTCAATGGAGATTTCGCTGAGAATATGATTGGATCAACATCAAATATATGAGTCATGTGGCAATGATATTTTTAAGAGAGGATTATCCGTTTGTTTCCTTTTACTGTTTTTTTTTTTTTTTTTTTTTTTTTTTGGTGGTACGCGGGCCTCTCACTGTTGTGGCCTCTCCCGTTGCAGAGCACAGGCTCCGGACGCGCAGGCTCAGCGGCCATGGCTCACGGGCCCAGCTGCTCCGCGGCATGTGGGATCTTCCCGGACCGGGTCACGAACCCGTGTCCCCTGCATCGGCAGGCGGACTCTCAACCACTGCGCCACCAGGGAAGCCCTTTTACTGTTTTTTTTTAAAATTAATTAATTTTTGGCTGTGTGGGGTCTTTGTTGCTGTGTGTGGGCTTTCTCTGGTTGCGGCTGGGGGGGCACTCTTTGTTGCAGTGCACGGGCTTCTCACTGTGGTGGCTTCTCTTGTTGGAGCACAGGCTCTAGGCACATGGGCTTCCGTAGTTGTGGCATGTGGGCTCAGTAGTTGTGGTTCACAGGCTCTAGAGCACAGGGTCAGTTGCTCTGTAGCATGTGGGATCTTCCCGGACCAGGGATCGAACCCATGTCTCCTGCATTGGCAGGTGGATTCTTAACAACTGCGCCACCAGGGAAGTCTCCCTTTTACTGTTCTTATCCTAAAGAAATCCCTGTATAACTGTTTGTGGGATAGCCATCCAACTAGCAAAATAACGTCCTTTCTAGTGGGATTTTCATTGTCCTTTCTGCCAGCTATGGGACTAGAACCTACATGGACAAACTGGTGGAAGATAAAAGTAACTTGAAATCAGGAAACTTGGGTTCTTCTCATGGCTTTTCTTTTGACAAGTCACTTCATCTCTCTAAACATATTAGTTTTTAAGGATTTATACTGAGTCATGAGAGAGATGGGCTAGTCTTTCGCACAAATGGTTTGGCAAGTTAATTCAGTGTATGTGAAATTCTTTCATATCGCTTGTCTTTCTTAGTCAAAAAGGCTGAGTTGAAAAGTGAATTAACATTTATCTGAGAAATGAAAACATATGCCCACACAAAAACTTGTACATGAATATTCATAGCAACTTTATTCATAATAGTCAAAAATTGGAAACAATCCAGGTGTCCATCAACTGATGAATGGATGAACCAGCTCTGGAATACTATGGAATACATACCATGGAATACTACTAAAATAAAAAGGAACAAACTAATAATATACACAACGATCTGGATGAATCTTTACGGAATTATGCGGAGTGAAAAAAACCAACTTAAAAGGTCATATACTATATGTTTCCAACTATATAAAGTTCTTGAAGTGACAAACTTAAAGAGGCAGAGAACAGATTAGCAGTTATTTGTTGTGATAGAATTGTTCTGTATCTTGACTGCAGTAGTGGATATACAAACATACATAGGTGATAAAATTTTATAGAGCTAAATATACCACACATAAGTACAAGTAAAACTGGGGAAATCTGAACAAGATTGGTGGATTGTATCAATGTCAATATCCTGGTTGTAATGCTGCACCATAGTTTTGCAAGAGGTTACCACTGGGGGAAACTGGGCAAAATGTATAAGACATCTCTCTTTATATTTCCTACAACTGCACGTGAATCTACATTTATCTCAAAATAGAAAGTTTACTTTAAAAACAAAGTAAGTAAATAAGGTTTCCTTTTGTCCATTAAAATGCCCTAACCTGAAGTGAAGTGTTGAGGCTAAAGAGAAAGAAATTCCAAAGGGTTTAGAATCTCCTGGGTGCTAATTTTAGGCACAGTCTTGTCTGTGCAAATACAGCAGCAGCTGCCTTGAAAAGTCTTTGTTGAGCAGTTTTCTGAATGGCTCCTTTGATCCTGTCAGTTTCTGCAGTGGGCGTATCATGGGTAGACTTGCAAGTTGGTTGACTTGGCTCCAGGGTGGAGAGAACCACAGCTCCTCCTTTACTCTGTGGGTACCCCACTTCGAGTTCTATGGGCTGGCTTGACAGGGTCCAGTCCAAAAAATCAGCTGCATCCTTGTGGGAAGGGGGAAAGGGTAAATCTGGCTGTCAAGCACCAATGCATAGCAAAGGACACAGAAATGTTGACTTAAGAGTATCTAGTGAGGTCGGCGGGAAGATGGCGGAAGAGTAAGACGTGGAGATCGCCTTCCTCCCCACGGATACACCAGAAATACATCCACACGTGGAACAACTCCTACAGAACACCTACTGAAGGCTGGCAGAAGACCTCAGAGCTCCCAAAAGGCAAGAAACTCCCCACGTACCTGGGTAGGGCAAAAGAAAAAAGAAAAAACAGAGACAAAAGAATAAGGACGGCACCTGCATCAGTGGGAGGGAGCTGTGAAGGAGGAAAAGTTTCCACACACTAGGAAGCCCCTCCGCGGGCGGAGACTGCGGGAGGCGGAGGGGGGAGCTTCGGGACCGCGGAGTGGTGCACAGCGACGGGTGCGGAGGGCAAAGCGGGGAGATTCCTGCACAGACGATCGGTGCCGACCGGCACTCACCAACCCGAGAGGCTTGTCTGCTCACCCGCCGGGGCGGGCGGGGCTGCGAGCTGAGGCTCGGGTTTCGGTTTTGGACGGAGCGCAGGGAGAGGACTGGAGTTGGCGGCTTGAGCATAGCCTGAAGGGGTTGGTGCGCCACGACTAGCCGGGAGGGAGTTCGGGGAAAAGCCTGCACCGGCCGAAGAGGCAAGAGACTTTTTCTTCCCTCTTTGTTTCCTGGTGCGCGAGGAGAGGGGTTTAAGAGCGCTGCTTAAAGGAACTCCAGAGACGGGCGCGAGCCGCGGCTAAAAGCGCGAACCCCAGAGACGGGCGCGAGCCGCGGCTGAGGGCGCGAGCCCCCGAGACGGGCGCGAGCCGCGGCGGGAAGCGCGAGCCCCAGAGACGGGCACGAGCCGCGGCTGAAACCGCGGAGCCCAGAGACGGGCGGGAGACGCTGGGGCTGCTGCTGCCGCCACCAGGGGGGCTGTGTGCGAGCACAGGTCACTCTCCGCGCCCCTCTTCCAAGGAGCCTGTGCAGGCCGCCACTGCCAGTTTCCCGGGATCCAGGGACAACTTCCCCGGGAGTACGCACGGCGGGTCTCAGGCCGGTGTAGCGTCACGCCGGCCTCTGCCGCAGCGTCACGCTGCCTCTGCCGCCGCAGGCCTGCCCCGCACGCAGTGCCCTGCCTTCCCCCATCCCCCAACCCCCGGCCTGAGTGAGCCGGAGCTCCCGAATCCGCGGCTCCTTTAACCCCGTCCTGTCTGAGCAAAAAAACAGACGCCCTCCAGCGATCTGCGCGCAGGGGCAGGGCCGGGTACAAAGCTGAGCTCCTGTGAGCTGTGAGAGCAGGGAGGAGAGGGGGAGGTCTCTCCCGGCAGCCACGGAGGCGGCGGATTGAAGCTCCACAATCAACTTGATGTGCCCTGCATTGTGGAATACCTGAATAGACAGGGAGTGATCCCAAATTGAAGAGGGGGAATTTAGGAGCGAGATCTGTGATTTTTTTCCCTTTTCCTCTTTTTGTGAATGTGTGCGTGTATGCTTCTGTGTGAGATCTTGTCTGTATACTCTTGCTTCCACCATTTGTCCTAGGGCTCTATCCGTCCATGTTTTTTTTTTTTTTTTAAAAAAAAAAATTTTTTTTTAATAATTAATTTAATTGTAATAACTTTATTGAACTTTACCTTCGTTCTTTCTTTCTTTCTTTCCTTCCCTCCTTCCCTCCTTTAGACAGCGAATCACCCCAGGTTGAGGGGGTGGTCTCTGGGAGCAGGATTTATTAATTTTCCCCCTTTGCCTCTCTTTGTGAACGTGTATGTATATGCTTCTGTGTAAGATTTTCTCTGTATAGCTTTGCTTCCAACAGTTGTCCTAGGGCTCTATCCGTCCATGGTTTTTTTAAAAAAAAATATTTTTTTCATAATAATTAATTTTAATTGTAATAACTTTATTGTACTTTACCTTCGTTCTTTCTTTCTTTCTTTCCTTCCTTCCTTCCCTCCTTTAGACAGCGAATCACCCCAGGTTGAGGAGGTGGTCTCTGGGAGCAGGATTTATGATTTTTCCCCCTTTGCCTCTCTTTGTGAACGTGTATGTGTATGCTTCTGTGTAAGAGTTTCTCTGTATAGCTTTGCTTCCAACATTTGTCCTAGGGCTCTATCCGTCCATGTTTTTTTTTTTTTTTTTAAATTTTTTTTTCATAATAATTAATTTTAATTGTAATAACTTTATTGTACTTTACCTTCGTTCTTTCTTTCTTTCCTTCCTTCCTTCCCTCCTTTAGACAGCGAATCACCCCAGGTTGAGGAGGTGGTCTCTGGGAGCAGGATTTATGATTTTTCCCCCTTTGCCTCTCTTTGTGAACACGTATGTGTATGCTTCTGTGTAAGATTTTCTCTGTATAGCTTTGTTTCCAACATTTGTCCTAGGGTTCTATCTGTTCTTTTTTTTTTTTTTTCTTTCTAAATATTTTTTAGTACAATAACTATATTATACTTTATTTTATTTTTACTGTATCTTCTTTCTTTCTGTCTTTTTTCCTTCTTTCCCTCCTTCCTTCCGCCCTTCCTCCCTCCCTCCCTCCCTCCTTTCTTTCCTTCTTTGCTTCTTTCTTCCTTCCTTCCTTTCCTCCTTTCCTCCTTTCCTTCTTTCTTTCCTCAAACTTCTACTAATTCTCTCTACATTTTCTCCTTCTTTCCCTCCTTCCTTCCTTCCTTCCCCCCTCCCTCCCTTTCTTTCCTTCTTTGCTTCTTTCTTCCTTCCTTCCTTTCCTCCTTTCCTTCTTTCTTTCCTCATACTTCTACTAATTCTCTCTACATTTTCTCCTTCTTTCCCTCCTACCTTCCTTCCTTCCTCCCTCTCTCCCTCCTTTCTTTCCTTCTTTCTTCCTTCCTTCCTTTCCTCCTTTCCTTCTCTCTTTCCTCAAACTTCTACTAATTCTCTACATTTTCTCCTTCTTTCCCTCCTTCTTTCCTTCCTTCCTCCCTCCCTCCCTCCCTCCCTCCTTTCTTTCCTTCTTTGCTTCTTTCTTCCTTCCTTCCTTTCCTCCTTTCCCTCTTTCTTTCCTCATACTTCTACTAATTCTCTCTACATTTTCTCCTTCTTTCCCTCCTTCCTTCCTTCCTTCCTCCCTCCCTCCCTCCTTTCTTTCCTTCTTTGCTTCTTTCTTCCTTCCTTCCTTTCCTCCTTTCCTTCTTTCTTTACTCATACTTCTAATAATTCTCTCTACTTTTCCTCCCTTTTATTCTGAACCGTGTGGATGAAAGGCTCTTGGTGCTCCAGCCCAGGAGGCAGGGCTCTGCCTCTGAGGTAGGAGAGCCAACTTCAGGACACTGATCAACAAGAGACCTCCCAGCTCCACATAATATTAAACGGTGGAAATCTCCCAGAGACCTCCATCTTAACACCAGCACCCAGCTTCACTCAACGACCAGCAAGCCACAGTGCTGGACAACCTATGCCAAACAACTAGCAAAACAGGAACACAACCCCACCCATTAGCAGAGAGGCTGCCGAAAATCATAACAAGGCCACAGACACCCCAAAACACACCACCAGACGTGAACCTGCCCACTAGAGAGACAAGATCCAGCCTCATCCAGCACAACACAGGCACTAGTCCCCTCCACCAGGAAGCCTACACAACCTGCTGAAACAACCTTAGCCACTGGAGACAGACATCAAAAACAACGGGAACTACGAACGTGCAGCCTGCAAAAAGGAGACCCCAAACACAGTAAGATAAGCAAAATGAGAAGACAGAAAAACACACAGCAGATGAAGGAGCAAGATAAAAACCCACCAGACCTAACTAATGAAGAGGAAATAGGCAATCTACCTGAAAAAGGATTCAGAATAATGATAGTAAGGATGATCCGAAATCTTGGAAGTAGAATGGACAAAATGCAAGAAACAGTTAACAAGGACCTACAAGAACTAAAGATGAAACAAGCAACGATGAACAACGCAATAAATGAAATTAAAAGTACTCTAGATAGGATCAATAGCAGAATAACTGAGGCAGAAGAACGGATAAGTGACCTGGAAGATAAAGTAGTGGAAATAACTACTGCAGAGCAGAATAAAGAAAAAAGAATGAAAAGAACTGAGGACAGTCTCAGAGAGCTCTGGGACAACATGAAACGCACCAACATTCGAATTATAGGGGTTCCAGAAGAAGAAGAAAAAAAGAAAGGGACTGAGAAAATATTTGAAGAGATTATAGTTGAAAACTTCCCTAATATGGGAAAGGAAATAGTTAATCAAGTCCAGGAAGCACAGAAAGTCCCATACAGGATAAATACAAGGAGAAATACGCCAAGACACATATTAATCAAACTATCAAAAATTAAATACAAAGAAAGCATATTAAAAGCAGCAAGGGAAAAACAACAAATAACACACAAGGGAATCCCCATAAGGTTAACAGCTGATCTCTCAGCAGAAACCCTACAAGCCAGAAGGGAGTGGCAGGACATACTGAAAGTGATGAAGGAGAACAGCCTGCAACCAAGACTACTCTACCCAGCAAGGATCTCATTCAGATTTGATGGAGAAATTAAAACCTTTACAGACAAGCAAAAGCTGAGAGAGTTCAGCACCACCAAACCAGCTTTACAACAAATGCTAAAGGAACTTCTCTAGATAAGAAATGCAAAAGAAGGAAACGACCTATAATAACGAACCCAAAACAATATAGAAAATGGGAATAGGAACATACATATCGATAATTACCTTAAATGTAAATGGACTAAATGCTCCCACCAAAAGACACAGATTGGCTGAATGGATACAAAAACAAGACCCTTATATATGCTGTCTACAAGAGACCCACCTCAGACCTAGAGACACATACAGACTGAAAGTAAGGGGATGGAAAAAGATATTCCATGCAAATGGAAACCAAAAGAAAGCTGGAGTAGCAATTCTCATATCAGACAAAATAGACTTTAAAATAAGGACTATTAAAAGGGATAAAGAAGGACACTACATAATGATCAAGGGATCGATCCAAGAAGAAGATATAACAATTGTAAATATTTATGCACCCAACATAGGAGCACCTCAATACGTAAGGCAAATACTAACAACCATAAAAGGGGAAATTGACAGTAACACATTCATAGTAGGGGACTTTAACACCCCACTTTCACCCATGGACAGATCATCCAAAATGAAAATAAATAAGGAAACACAAGCTTTAAATGATACATTAAACAAGATGGACTTAATTGATATTTATAGGACACTCCATCCAAAAACAACAGAATACACATTTTTCTCAAGTGCTCATGGAACATTCTCCAGGATAGATCATATCTTGGGTCACAAATCAAGCCTTGGTAAATTTAAGAAAATTGAAATTGTATCAAGTATCTTTTCTGACCACAACGCCATGAGACTAGATATCAATTACAGGAAAAGATCTGTAAAATATACAAACACACGGAGGCTAAACAATACACTACTTAATAATGAAGTGATCACTGAAGAAATCAAAGAGGAAATAAAAAAATACCTAGAAACAAATGACAATGGAGACACAACGACCCAAAACCTATGGGATGCAGCAAAAGCAGTTCTAAGGGGGAAGTTTATAGCAATACAAGCCCACCTTAAGAAGCAGGAAACATCTCGAATAAACAACCTAACCTTGCACCTCAAGCAATTAGAGAAAGAATAACAAAAAAGCCCCAAAGCTAGCAGAAGGAAAGAAATCATAAAAATCAGATCAGAAATAAATGAAAAAGAAATGAAGGAGACGATAGCAAAGATCAATAAAACTAAAAGCTGGTTCTTTGAGAAGATAAACAAAATAGATAAACCACTAGCCAGACTCATCAAGAAAAAAAGGGAGAAGACTCAAATCAATAGAATTAGAAATGAGAAAGGAGAAATAACAACTGACACTGCAGAAATAAAAAAAATCATGAGAGATTACTACAAGCAACTCTATGCCAAAAAAATGGACAATCTGGAAGAAATGGACAAATTCTTAGAAATGCACAACCTGCCAAGACTGAATCAGGAAGAAATAGAAAATATGAACAGACCAATCACAAGCACTGAAATTGAAACTGTGATTAAAAATCTTCCAACAAACAAAAGCCCAGGACCAGATGGCTTCACAGGTGAATTCTATCAAACGTTTAGAGAAGAGCTAACACCTATCCTTCTCAAACTCTTCCAAAATATAGCAGAGGGAGGAACACTCCCAAATTCCTTCTACGAGGCCACCATCACCTTGATACCAAAACCAGACAAGGATGTCACAAAGAAAGAAAACTACAGGCCAATATCACTGATGAACATAGATGCAAAAATCCTCAACAAAATACTAGCAAACAGAATCCAACAGCACATTAAAAGGATCATACACCATGATCAAGTGGGGTTTATTCCAGGAATGCAAGGATTCTTCAATATACGCAAATCTATCAATGTGATAAACCATATTAACAAATTGAAGGAGAAAAACCATATGATCATCTCAATAGATGCAGAGAAAGCTTTCGACAAAATTCAACACCCATTTATGATAAAAACCCTCCAGAAAGTAGGCATAGAGGGAACTTTCCTCAACATAATAAAGGCCATATATGACAAGCCCACAGCAAACATCATCCTCAATGGTGAAAAACTGAAAGCATTTCCACTAAGATCAGGAACAAGACAAGGTTGCCCACTCTCACCACTCTTATTCAACATAGTTTTGGAAGTTTTAGCCACAGAAATCAGAGAAGAAAAGGAAATATAAGGAATCCACATCAGAAAAGAAGAAGTAAAGCTGTCACTGTTTGCAGATGACATGATACTATACATAGAGAATCCTAAAGATGCTACCAGAAAACTACTAGAGCTAATCAATGAATTTGGTAAAGTAGCAGGATACAAAATTAATGCACAGAAATCTCTGGCATTCCTATATACTAATGATGAAAAATCTGAAAGTGAAATCAAGAAAACACTCCCATTTACCATTGCAACAAAAAGAATAAAATATCTAGGAATAAACCTACCTAAGGATACGAAAGACCTGTATGCAGAAAATTATAAGACACTGATGAAAGAAATTAAAGATGATACAAATAGATGGAGAGATATACCATGTTCTTGGATGGGAAGAATCAACATTGTGAAAATGACTCTACTACCCAAAGCAATCTACAGATTCAATGCAATCCCTATCAAACTACCACTGGCATTTTTCACAGAACTAGAACAAAAAATTTCACAATTTGTATGGAAACACAAAAGACCCTGAATAGCCAAAGCAATCTTGAGAACGAAAAAAGGAGCTGGAGGAATCAGGCTCCCTGACTTCAGACTATACTACAAAGCAACAGTAATCAAGACAGTATGGTACTGGCACAAAAACAGAAAGATAGATCAGTAGAACAGGATAGAAAGCCCAGAGAGAAACCCATGCACATATGGACACCTTATCTTTGATAAAGGAGGCAGGAATGTACAGTGGAGAAAGGACAGCCTCTTCAATAAATGGTGCTGGGAAAACTGGACAGGTACATGTAAAAGTATGAGATTAGATCACTCCCTAACACCATACACAAAAATAAGCTCAAAATGGATTAAAGACCTAAATGTAAGGCCAGAAACTATCAAACTCTTAGAGGAAAACATAGGAAGAACACTCTATGACATAAATCACAGCAAGATCCTTTCTGACCCACCTCCTAGAGTAATGGAAATAAAAACAAAAATAAACAAATGGGACCTAATGAAACGTCAAAGCTTTTGCACAGCAAAGGAAACCATAATCAAGACCAAAAGACAACCCTCAGAATGGGAGAAAACATTTGCAAATGAAGCAACTGACAAAGGATTAATCTCCAAAATTTACAAGCAGCTCATGCAGCTCAATAACAAAAAAACAAACAACCCCATCCAAAAATGGGCAGAAGACCTAAATAGACATTTCTCCAAAGAAGATATACAGAATGCCAACAAACACATGAAAGAATGCTCAACATCATTAATCATTAGAGAAATGCAAATCAAAACTACAATGAGATATCATCTCACACCAGTCAGAATGGCCATCATCAAAAAATCTAGAAACAATAAATGCTGGAGAGGGTGTGGAGAAAATGGGACACTCTTGCACTGCTGGTGGGAATGTGAATTGGTTCAGCCACTATGGAGAACAGTATGGAGGTTCCTTAAAAAACTACAAATAGAATTACCATATGACCCAGCAATCCCACTACTGGGCATATACCCTGAGAAAACCAAAATTCAAAAAGAGTCATGTACCAAAATGTTCATTGCAGCTCTATTTACAATAGCCCGGAGATGGAAAGAACCTAAGCGCCCATCATCGGACGAATGGATAAAGAAGATGTGGCACATATACACAATGGAATATTACTCAGCCTTAAAAAGAAATGAAATTGAGTTGTTTGTAATGAGATGGATAGACCTAGAGTCTGTCATACAGAGTGAAGTAAGTCAGAAAGACAAAGACAAATACCGTATGCTAACACATATATATGGAATTTAAGGGGAAAAAATGTCATGAAGAACCTAGGGATAAGACAGGAATAGAGGCGCAGACCTACTGGAGAACGGACTTGAGGATATGGGGAGGGGGAAGGGTGAGTTTTGACAGGGCGAGAAAGAGTCATGGACATATACACACTAACAAACTTAGTAAGGTAGATAGCTATGGGGAAGCAGCCGCAAGGCACAGGGATATTAGCTCGGGGCTTTGGGACAGCCTGGAGGGGTGGGAGGGGGAGAGTGGGAGGGAGGGAGACGCAAGAGGGAAGACACATGGGAGCACATGTATATGTATAGCTGATTCACTTTGTTATAAATCAGAAACTAACACACTATTGTAAAGTAATTATACCCCAATAAAGATGTTAAAAAAAAAAAAAAAAAAAAAAGAGTATATAGTGCTCGAACCCGTGTCCCCTGCAGAAGCCCGTGCACCGCAACAAAGAGTAGCTCCCGCTCACTGCGACTAGAGAAAGCCTGTGTGCAGCAACGATGACCCAACACAGCCAAAAAAGAAAAAAAAGAGTATATAGTGGACAGAGGAGGATCAGGAATGGAATCTGGCAGCTAAGGTAGAAAACACTCAACTTTTTGTTTTTCCCTAAAAATGAACTAGCTTATATGTTCTGTATTTGTCAATAATTTTTTCCCTTTTCTTCTCACATAGTTTGCTCCTTAACTAGGGGGAAGCCAGGTTCCAGGTGTTTTGAGAAGTGGAGCTTTAGAATTTCTATAGCAGCTTCGTGCTAGATTGCATCCATACATTTAATTTTGTGCTAGTCTTTTTAATCATTATTTTGGAGGAAAACATATTAAGGAACCTGGAATCAGATACTCAGCTTTTAGATGCTTTTGGTATAGCAAGTTTGCTACAAGAAAGTAAAACTTTAGGCTAAGGACTCTCTAAACAAGGGTGAACTAATGACAAAGTTATAAACTAGTCAAAGTTGTCTTTCACGACTCCTGCCTTCACCCTTTGTGTACTCTTTTTTCCCCTCGTTGGGACTCCTTCCCTCCTTGCCCCACACCCAACTGTCCAGTATCCTCATAGCCTCTCCTTACAGACATTTTAGAGATTTTCTGTCTGGAAGGACACAGGAGAAGCTGATAACAAAGGAGGAGGGCTGAGGAATTGGGGTGAGGAGACTTACATTTTTACTGTGCATCATTTTGTGCTGTTTGAATTTTAAATATCTGCATGTACCACCTACTGGAAAAAATTTTTTTAACTTTTTTCAGTAAAGAATTTGCTATCTAGGCAATCCATGGCATATAATATTTTAGGAAAAGATGGTCTAGGTTGAAGTGATGTAGATCAAACCTTATTTGCTTATAAAAGTTTTCAAAATAAGTGTTTGTGTTCTAAACTGAAAGCCTGATGCCAATTTTTTTTTAATTAAAATGATTACAAATATCATTTTTAATCAAATGCTATGCTTTAGACTAACCTTTACAAATATTGTAAAAATACATCCTGAAATTTTAAATCTAGTTCCAATGAAAAATATTCTAACCCAATGTAAGACTAGCATGTCTTGACTTTTGGTTCATAAAATATGGTCAGCATAGATATATTTTTCTAATATAGAAATTAAGTAGGACAGCACAGTGACAATATCATAAAATTGTATTACATAGTATACAGACATCTAGTTTACTGTAGAAATTTCTTTTTAAATTGAAGTATAGTTGAATTACAATGTTGTCTTAGTTTCAGGTATACAGCAAAGTGATTGTTTATATATATATATTTTTTCAGATTCCTTTCCACTATAAGATATTATGAGATGTTGAATATAGTTCCCTGTGCTACACAGTAGGACCTTTGATGTTTATCTATTTTATATAAAGTAGTGTGTATTTGTTAATCCCAAGCTCCTAATTTATGTCTCTCCCTCCTTCCCCTTTGGTAACCGTATGTCTGTTTTCTATGTCTAGGCTCTGTTTCTGTAAATAAGTTCATTTGTACCTTTTTCTTAGATTCCACATATGAGTGATATCATATGATATTTTTCTTTCTGTATCTGACTTACTTCACTCAGTATGACAATCTGTAGGTCTATCCATGTTGCTGCAAATGGCACTGTTTTGTTCTTTTTTATGGCTGAGTAATTATCACAACTTCTTTACCCATTGATTTCTTTATGGACACTTAGGTTGCTTCCATGTCCTGGCTATTGTACATAGTGCTGCTATGAACATTGGGGAGCATGTATCTTTAGTCTACTATAGAAAGTTCTTATTTCTTCACTATCCTTGCCTCATTTTGAATACCACAACCAGACGAGTTTGGCTCTCTGCCCTGTTCCAGTACTTTGAAAAGTTCAGTGTGACAGGCCTAAACTCAAGCTGCAAAAACCAGTGCTGTTTGGGTCTTTGCACAGATTCTTTCCTATTCACTTTCTTGACTGCCTACTCTCTGCTCTCATCTCCCTGGCATGCTGAACCCAGTTCCACAACTGCTTCTAGAAGTCGTTCATTTTGGTTACCTTTAAGTACTTTTCTTCTATGGTTTATAGGCCCCAGCTCCCTGCTCTGGTATTGGCTCTGAATGCTCCTTTGATTGCAGTAACACCAGCAGTTTCAGGTAAAAGAAACCTCCTCCACTAGCCCTGTACCCATGGAAGCTTTATCAACAAAGCTTGTCCCTTTCTGTACCTTGTCAGGGTGGGCAATTTGGATGTTTGGAGCTTTACAGTTTTCCTTCATTTAAAATTTCCTGTGACAAACAGGGATAGATTTTAGGGGTCATATTGGTAACCCTTGTCATCTGTGAGAGCAGAGAATACATTCATCCCGGCAATGCCATCTTGTTCAACCCAGTTTCCTTGAGTCACCTCACACTTATGCAAGACATATTTACTTATGCTACTACTTTTTCTTCCTCTTCTGCTCCTTCTCCTCTTTGCCCTTCTCCTTCTTCTTATATTTACTTTTGCAATGAAATCTCTCATCCTTTGATCCATTTCCTTCCTGTTGCCTAACAAACTTAAAATGCCTTAAAGCATTAGCCTCCTAGCACTGAATATATCTACTCATCTCAGTCCTAATACCAGTGGGCTGACTTAAAATTGAAACTATCATTAGATCATTGTTTTTTTCATTTTCTCTGTCATTGACATGAATATAAAGTGTAAGTATAAACTTAGGACACCACCTTTTGTGGAATATTCTAGAATTTATACACCAAATTAGCATTCTTCAAAATGACCACTGAGATAGAGTTGTTACAAGTATCCCTGTGATGTAATCATTGTTACAAATGTTTGGGGGCTTCTCTTTTGGAATTAAGGGGCGACAGAAGGTAGTGGAAAGAACATGAGGTTCTGAGATGATATAGCCTTTGCTTTTTTTTTTTGCCACATATTCTGTGTTTCTATTTATATGAAATGTCCAGAATAAGCATACCCATAGAGAGAGAAAATAGGTTAGTGGTCGTCAGGGCCTACATAAAAGCAAGAATGGAGAGTGATTGCTAATGTGTGCAGGGCTTTTTTTGCGGGGGGCGGTGAAGACAATTTTCTGGAATTGGATAGTGATAATTGCAAAAACTTGCAACTATATTAAAAACCACTTCATTATATACACTTTAAAAGAATAAAGCTTATGGTATATAAAATATACTTTAATTAAACTGCTATTAAAAATGTATGTAAACTTACATCTGATTTCCACATAAATAAGATATAGCCTTTTCTTTGAATTGCTAATCTGCCTCACATTAGCTGTACAATATTTGTGTCTCTGAGCTTCCAGTTCCCCATGTATACAGTGGGGTTAAGACTGTTTATCTTGCTGAGTTTTGTAGTGAGTCATTCATGCCTATGAAAATGCTGGACACATAGTAAGTGCTTGATATTTTCACACTTCTGTACTTACTGCCAATTTATCATCTGTGCAAGAAATTTGTTGCCCCTGTACACTCTCCCTTAGTTGATGGCTCTATTTCCCCCTCTCTCTTTGTGTTCTGGTCAAACTCAACTATATTCTTCCTTAAAAAATTAGGAGTATGAGGGAAATTTTCTGACTTGATATATATTGAAACTTATAGCAAATAAAATAATTAATTGAAAATCTATAGATGTCATCCCATTAACAAAAAAAATCTATCATCACTATGATTTAATATAGGGAGGTTGTGACCAATATTATGAGACCAACATAAAAAATACATAGGAAATGTATGAATTTGAAAAAGAGATATATAACTTCCATTACCTACAGAGAACATAATCATTAACAGATAAACCTAATAGAATAAACAGTCATATTTTAAAAACTATTAGGAGTTCAGAAAGCTTTCTATGCTTATGATCAACAAGAACACAAAAAATTAAAAAGTTATGGCACCCTTGCTATACTTAACTAGAAAATTAAATAGGGAAAAATAAGATATTTCTCAATATCTCAATAATAATATCTAAAAGTTTCTAGGACATACCCTAACACAGAAACACAAAAATTTACAGAGAATATTTTAAAACTTTTAAAAAATATAAAAGAGATTTTGACTAAATGAAGATATATCAAATCTATATTTGGTGTCGCCTCCTCTGAAATTTACCTGTATTAGAGGCTTTGGTTTTTTGGGAAAATGCCATTAATGCAGGGGGCGTAAAGCGCCTTGCCAACTGTACCAGGCTTTTGTCCCTTGACCTGAGCCAAAGCAGTGATCTTGTTCACCTCAATGACAGTGAGTTTGATGCTATGCCCAGCCTCCAAAGGCTGAGTCTAAACACGTGTCAACTTTCCTTTGTCAGCAACAGGACCTGGAGTGCCCTCCAGAACTTGAGAGCCCTAGACCTGAGCACAATAAGTTTAAAAGATTTCCAGATTTTGCATTTTCACCCTTGAGGTACCTACAATCTCTCTTTCTCTCTAGAAATCCCATCATAGTACTCAGTAATATGGCCTTCTATGGGCTGTATTCATTGAAGGAGCTCAACTTGGCTGGGTGCTGTATAGTAAAAATTGACAAATACTCCTTTCTTCAATTTCCAAATTTAGAGAGTTTAGACCTTGAATACAACAATATTTGGACACTGAAACACAGAACATTTCAGTTTCTGAAGAAGCTCCAAGTTCTCATTCTCTCCCAGAACCGCCTGAAAGACATAGAGGAGAATGCATTTTCTGACCTAAATTACTTCTATAAACTTGACTTGGCATACAATATCTTGTCAAGTTTTCAAGCAGGCCTTTTCTTGGGCCTGGAAAATCTAGAAGTTTTGAATCTCAGTTTTAATAAAATTAGTTATGAAACCAGTAGGACTTTGCCATTTCCTCCATTTATGAACCTCAAGTCTTTGAAACAACTCAACCTAGAAGGACAAATACATGGAATTCAGGTTGTTCCAACCAACTTCTTCCAAGGGCTGAATGGCCTGCAGGAGCTACTCCTAGGGAAAAATCCCATGGTATTCCTAGACCACCTTCAGTTTGACTCCCTGATTAATCTCACAAAGTTGGATATCTCAGGAACAAAATCTGGAGACTGAAGTCTCAGTTTAAATATTTTCTTATTCCAAAAGCTCAAAAGACTAAAAATGCTGCACCTGGAAAACAACAACTTAGAGTCATTGACTCCTGGCATGTTCTCTGGATTAGAAAGCCTTCAGGACTTCTCTTTAAGATTCAACAACATAAGAGTCATTAATCAAAGTCATCTGGAGAATCTGAAGTCTCTGAAGTACTTTGATCTCTATGGGAACAAACTTCAGTGCAGCTGTGACAATGCATGTTTCAAGAATTGGTCAATAAACACAGCAAATGTCCATATCCCCTACCTCTGGAGCTATACTTGTCAGCAGCCAAATATCCAGAGTTTGTTGATAGATTTTGATGATTCTATGTGTAATTTTGACCTAGGAAATGTTTGCTTCTTCTGCTCCTTCAGTCTGGTCCTCACAACCATGGTCTCCTCTTGGTTCATTGCCAAGATGACTCCATCTCTATGGTATGAGCTCTACATATTTTAAGCCTGGTACCTGGCCAAGTGGCAAAGGACAGAGAAGGAGTTCATCTATGATGCCTTTGTCTCTTTCACTGCCACTGATGAGCAGTGGGTATATGAAGAGCTTGTTCCAGCCCTAGAAGAAGGTGGCCAGCCCACTTTTAAGCTCTGTCTTCACCACTGGGACTTTGATCCAGGCATAGACATCTTTGAGAACATCCAGAATGACATCAACACCAGCCGGAAAACTTTGTGTGTGGTCAGTAACCACTACCTGCACAGTGAATGGTGCCAGCTTGAAGTACAGCTGGCCAGCATCAAGATGTTCTGTGAGCACGAGGATGTCATCATCTTGATCTTCCTGGAAGAGATCCCAAACTATAAGTTATCCAGCTACCACTGACTCAGGAAACTTGTGAATAGGCAGACATTTATCACCTGGCCAGACAGTGCCCAAGAGTGGCCACTCTTCTGGGCTCATATTAGAAATGCATTGGGCAACAAATCTGTGGAGAAAGACAACACACAGCTGATTGTGGCCCAGTGACTAAAAGTCTTTGTGACCTCAAATCCAATGTTGCCCAAGGTGTGTATCGACTAAGAGTGTGAGTGAATGTACCTGCTCTGCAGGGAGAAGGTTGCTTATGACCATTATTTGGTTAATGTCCATCAGGCAACTGGAAGAGTGAAGGGAGCTGCCTGAGGAAGCTTCAGGAACAGTGTTAGGGGATGTAATCCCGCTATTAGGGGATTAGATATCCGGAAAGTAGGGCCCTCATATGTGCTTGAGAACATTGCTCAGCTAGTTTATCCAAATCAGTTCCTGTCAAGATAGATTGAACTATACTCCTTCTAAGAACCTATAACAACATAAACACCACACACAGGGTTTAATAAAAGCAAAAAACCAAAAGTTAGGATTCTGGTGTATTCTCCTTTAGGGCATGAAATTCCAAAGGCCAGCTTCTGTTTAAGTCAGAGCCCAAGCATTAGGAGAGTCCTAGTTTGGATCCATTGATTTACTCAATGGGAAGTAGCCTTGATGATCTAGCAATGCAATGATGACTGCAGGAGCTATCACCTAGCTGTGATAAAAAAGACTTCATAGAGCAGTTTCTGGCAGCTATTCATAGGGTTGTAGCCCCAATGGCTTCATGCTTCAAGCACCAGATACAGACCAGTGTCCTGTAGCAGGCAATATCTGTAGGGAGCAACACCCAGCCTAGGGGCCATGGCTCTGGTAGTAGGCAAAAGTGCTACAGATTCCTGTAGGAAGGAATTTCTTACAGGAAAAGTGCTATAAATTCCTGGAGCAAGAGGGGCCATAGGGATCTAGAGGAGATCAGCCTATAGTCGGATTAGTAGGGTACCAACACTGTCCTTTTCTGATTGTCTCTCCATGAGGACTTGGTCTTTGCCCTTTATCCCTAAGACTCTGAGAGGAGTTTGTTGAGGAAGAAAGACCCTGATGGGCAGAATCTTTAGCAGCTGAGGTAGTCAAATGTCTACCTCAGTGGGCCCTTGCCAGGTCTCTCTGTACTACACATGACTCCCCTGTGTGAAGAGAGGTCGGCATGTTTGGGACAGGACTTTTGTTAGATTGTTAGGGAAAAATCCAAGGGCATTTGTGTGGGAAATTGTGAGTCATCAGCTGGATGTTTGTGGGTTAAATATTACATTGTTGCAGGAAAGGTTTACAACTGCCTCATGGGAGATGAAAGAAATATGACATTACTTAATTTTCTTTAAATCAAATGATATCTGATTTTGAGGCCCTGTTCTGCTAGATTGTTAAAAATTCTATCTTAGTTATTATGGGCTCCTCACCCTCACCCACTAACCCCTCATGTTCTTGCATAAAGCAAAAAAAGAAAAAGTTGGTGGAGGACTTTTGTAGAAAGGAAGTGTTCAGGAGTGAAAAACAGCTCTTTTTTTTTTTGCATCCTGAAAAAAATGGGGGGCAATTTCTCCAGTCTTTGGTCCACAATACCACTTGTATGCCCATCATCCAAGCTGGATCCCTGGAGTCTGAGGACTCTGCTGCCTCTGGGCTATGCTTGGCACTGCATTTTTTGCTGAAATTGGAGATAGCCATTCACCTCCCTGGAGATGAAATGTGTCTTGGATCCCACCACTCAAGGAAACAGCAAGTAGACCTCTGTTCTTTTCCTGGTCTTACGTAAACTTCACCTCTCTGGGTGCTTCCGTCACCATTCTGTGCCCTGTTCTCCTCCCATCACACACACACACACACACACACACACACACACACACACACACACACACAAACTGGCATGATTAAATAAACTAAGACAGGAAGACAACTTCCTGTCTTCAGACAACTTCAACAGGCATAGGAGTATGTTCCCTTTGGATGGGGGGAGCTATATTTCTCTTATTCTTCCTGATTCTTCCACAGCAGGAAAAATAAAACAAAAACATCTCTATACATTATTCTGCCACGAAATTAATAAGTGAAAATGACTAGCAGACTAAGATCATTGGGCAGCATGCCAATCAATGGCTGTATAGGATTCTTTGAAATTACAGTGTGTGATATGAGGGGCACAATACCATGAAGAGGGTGATGGCTGTAGCCTAGTAGGAAAGTACACATTGGTGCATGTGTGTGTAGTCCTTCTTGGAAGGAAAGGTGGATAATTAATAACTTGAACTCATTTCATTTTTGAAACGATGAGGCAATCATGCTGGAACAGAGACTAAATTTTATACACATATTCCAGGAAACCAGATGAACAGCAGTGTTCACCCATGTACTTGGGACCAGCTACATAATTGCAGGGCCTAATGTAAAATGAAAATGCGGGGCCACTTGTCCAAAAGTTATTCGGAATTTCAAGACAGTGATGGCAGAGCACTAAACCAAGTACAGGGACCTTCTGAGTGTGGAGCCCTGTGTGACTGCACTGGTCACATGCCCATGAAGCTGGTCCTGCTTGTGACTATCAGCCAGGTGAATAGGATTTTCTCCTCACAACTTAAATCTTCAAATAGGAAAACAGTGTGTATTTTCCCACAGAACATATTATTTAATCCAGTAAAGGGATGATTATTTCCTTGAACGAAACTGTCTCGCCAGTCTTTGAGGTCATCTTAAAAAAGAAATGGAATTGTCTTTTGTATTAAAAAAAATGCCATCACACCACCACAGATAAAATGGTGCCATTGTCATTCCTGTTGTTTTAGTCTTGGAAGGGATTGGGGCACTAACTCAAGGCATACCCATTATACAAAGGTTTGCATTATGTTTTTACATGTATCAAATATTTACTTAGCTGGGATACAGGGAAATTCATTTCCTAGACCAAATTACTAAAACTATAGGCACTTTAAAATGAAGCCATTGGAGCTGTAATTATATAAAAAAGATATTTGGAAATGATTATGTAGTTAATTTCTCTATCATCAATCAATCTGCAGTAACAAGTGGTTTAAATTGGAACAGAAAAAAATTTAGATGAGAAAAAGAGAAATGTTCCTGCCAGTAAAGCTAAAAATATATTAAGCTTAATTTGTTAGAAAGATCTGAATTTTTTTCCCTACAGATACTGAAAAAAGGGATAGAAATCTTTCTGTTTAGAATTATTTATATGGGCCTACCTGGATGATTTTGCAAAATTTATTTAATTAATTTATTTTATTTTTGGCTGTGTTGGGTCTTCGTTGCTGCCTGCGGGCTTTCTCTAGTTACAGAGAGCCGGAGCTAGTGGGCTTCTCATTGCAGTGGCTTCTCTTGTTGCGGAGCATGGGCTCTAGGTGCACAGGCTTCAGTAGTTGTGGCGCACAGGCTTAGTTGCTCTGCGGCATGTGGGATCTTCCCGGACCAGGGCTCGAACTCATGCCTCCTGCATCGGCAGGTGGATTCTTAACCACTGTGCCACCAGGGAAGCCCCTACCTGGATGATTTTTAAGCTCATCTTCCAAACCAGAGTTTCAGTGCCAGCTCTGTATTTATGAGAAAGGGATGTCTCCACCTATTTAATATGTTTCCTTGCAACCACACATTTGCCTTTAATAATAGGATTAGTGATTGAGTTTAAGAGGTAGAGCCAAAATTATTCCTTGGCACACACAGTGTGGTCCAGAAATCAGAAGCATGAGCATCACCTGGGAGCTTGTCAGAAATGCATACTCTCAGGCCCAGCCCAGAGTCTGCATGTTAACTGAACCAGAATCTGGATGTTAACAAGATCTCCAGAGGATTCTTATACACATTATAGCTTGAAAGGCACTGGGTTAAGCAATTATTTACATTGAGAAATCTCTGGAAAGGTTCTCCTATCTTCAAATATTAACTCCACTTAGGTTACACAGTGATCAAAATGTAATCATTAAATATTCTTTGGATTTCTCTTCTTGCAATATTTCTCGAAAGAGTAACAGTAACAATACCATAATTTTACATGTGTGTTGTTAATTACCATTTCCAAAGCACTTTCATACCTGTGATCTCACTTGATAACTTTGTAATGGGTAGCCCATTAAACTAATGCACCCCTATCATTCTACCAGTAAATATGAAGGTAGGTCAATATTGTATTGCTTTTGCCTAAGACGATTAAAAAATCAAAGAATACTTTGATGGTAATCATTTTGAAATAAATAAATGTATCAAATCAACACATTGTACACCCTAAACTTATACAATATTATGTCAGTTATATATCAATAAAGCTGGGAAAAAACTGCAAGAATAATATATAGGTACAGTGAAATCCAACTAAATGAGTGCAAAATTGACATAAGAGTTTTGAGATAAAAGATAATATAGTGAGGATATATTTCTAAGCGTGAAAATATAGAAGGGTTCATAGAATCCCAGAAAGAATCTTCATCATTGGGTAGATTTAATTATTATGTCTAAAATAACATTCATTTTAATTGTCGAAGTGAAAAGAAGTAGCTCTGGAAGCTACATATGTGTTCATTTAAATCAGGTAACAACTTGAGTTAGAATTAGCCTAAGAAAATGCAGATATACAATGCAAAAATGAGAATAGAGGATCTATTAACTTGGGAACTATAAAAACAGGTTTGTAGATCTATCTGGACACTGCTGTAAAGTTTTGTCTGCAGATTAAGAAGGTGACGTTGACCCAATAATGTCACTTACTATAATCATCTTTGATTTTATTATACTGTACCTCTAGGAGGAATTTAAGCCTGTAATAGGTGGCCTATTGCATCCTAAAACATTTAGGAGGAACTGAGATAAAGCTATTGTGGATTATGGTGGCTCTAAGTCCAGTCCTAACAATTTTGTAGTTTCCAAACAAAGTTCTCAATGGAATCTTTCTAAATTGAAAATCATTAAATAAAGTGACATAGACAGGGGTTCTAACTGGGGGGAACTGTTTCCCAAGATGAGAAATGTTAAGCATCTAGTGAAAAGCTAAAACTTTTAGGCTCACTGTCACAGGTGATAACATGGCTGCAAACACAGCTTAAGGTGTAGTCCCTGGCTTAATGGAGTTTGCGATCTAATTAGGAGATAACATATATTTGTGTAACAGATAATTAAAATGCTAGTCAAATGAGTGATACAGACAGTAAATGTTAAATTAGAGAAAGATGGCCAGAAGCCGAGTTGCACTAAGATATGGCAATTAATATCAGATGACCAAGGTTTGAGGCGTGACTCAACCACTTAAGAACTGTAACCCTGTTAGTTGACCGCTCTAAACTCCAGTATTTCTACTCTGTAAAATCAGGATAATTACAACAGCTTTCTCTAGGCTGTGTTAAAGACTAAGTGGTCTTGGGAGGATGCCTGGCCCATATGTTAGCTAAGAAATTCACCTTCCTCATGACTGAAGGACCTGGGGCAGAAAGAGCATTGGGTGTCTGAGGATGGGCTTACTGAAAAGGAGTAGCTAGAAACATAGAGGTCACCAGCTTTGTCCACTTCACCATTTGCTAAAGGTCATCCCTAAAGGGAGACCTGGGTTGTTTCGCTCAAAGGATACAGCTCAGATTTGATGGTATTTCAAGCTTTGTAGAGTACTAAAAGACAGATCTCATTTCATTGCTTACCATCCCCTGACATGCCCAACCTAATCTCTATAATCTAAAGTACATGTGGATGCCCAAGGCCCAAGCCAGCAGCTTTTTAGGATTAGAAAGAAGATTGGCATCAGTGAGTTGCAGTGATGAAAGGAAAGGGGACCGGAGAGAACGTGAAGTAGCAGAACCGGTTTCCTTGCTAGCCTCTGCACAGTACTGCCACCTGGTGGTTATTTAATAAACCACAATATCTCTTCCTCCCATAGTCTTGTCCTAAAGTACAGCCTTAGAGTTAACGGAGAGAACGTGGTGATGCACTGTATTCGTTTCTGGTGACTACTGTAACAAATTACTACAAAGATGGTGACAACAGAAGTTTATTCTCTCATAGTTCTGGAGGCTAGAAGTCCAAAGTCAAGGTGTGGGCGAGGCCATGATCCCTCTAGAAGTTCTAGGGGAGAATCTGTTCTTTGCCTTTTCCAGCTTCTGTTGGTTGCTGGCCGCTGTTCCTGAGCTTGTGGCTGCATCACTCGAATCTCTGCCTGCCTCTTCACATGGTCTTCTCCTGTTCTGTGTGCCTGATCTTCCTTTGCCTCTCTCTTAAAGGGACACTTGTAATGGCATTTAGGGCCCACTTGGAAAATCAAGGATTTTCTCTTCATTTTAAGATGCCTAATTCAATGGACATCTGCAAAGACTCTTTTCCAAATAGGGCAACATACACAAGTTCCAGGCATTTGATGTGAATATCTTTTGGGGACCATTTTTTGGCCTAACACATTTATTCTTTATTATCATTTATTATACATTGTTGGTAATGAATATATAAAATCGATTGGGACTTCCCTGGTGGCGCAGCAGTTAAGATTCCACCTGCCAATGCAGGGGACACAGGTTCAAGCCCTGGTCCGAGAAGATCCCACATGCCGCAGAGCAACTAAGCCCGTGTGCCACAACTACTGAGCCTGCGATCTAGGGCCCGCGAGCCACAACTACTAAGCCCGCGTGCCACAGCTACTGAAGCCCATGTGCCTAGAGCTCATGCTCTGCAACAAGAGAAGCCCCCGCTCGACACAACTAGAGAAAGCCCACGCGCAGCAAGGAAGACCCAACGTTTCTTTGGTTTAATAAAAACAAAATTATTAAAAAAAAATAAAGATTGATCTGCTGGCCAGGGCAGGCCAAGAGGATAGGATGCAGGATATAAAGTTTTGAATTTGGGTGTGGGGATGAGATAAGGAGGGAAAAATCTAGAGTGTCAACTTTTCTAGGGAAGGCCAGCTTGGGTGGGACAGCTCAGTGAGAGACCCTGGGTGGCTGGGAAGCAGCACAGAGGACTCTGGGCACATGGTGTGGAGGAGAGAGTATAGAAAGGGCAAGAAAGGGGTGGTGAGCTAATATTTAACTTTTGTTTGTTTTTAATAAACTGAATGTGAGTGGTCCTAACCCTTAAAATCCTCTATATGTATAAGGAAATGGGCACTCTCAAACACTGCTGGTGAGACTGGTGGAGTTGGTAAAATCCTTTTGGAGAACAATTCTACATATGTATCATGTACCTCCATCCAGTAATTCTAAGAAGTCTAGAACTCTATTTTAAGGAAATGATCAGAATACAGGAAGATTTATGCACAAAGACATTCCTTATGTCCTTTTTTTATGGTGCTCTTGAGTGTTTGTAAACAACTCAAATGTCTACCTTTAGAAAGTAATAGTTGAGTGAATTATGGTTCATCTATATGATGAAATATTTTATAGTCATAAAAGTATGTTTATGAAAAGTGTACCATAACATGAAAAATGCTTTTATGTGAGATGTTAAGCAAAATAAGTAGGAATTATGAATACATACATACATACTTTACACAAATATTAATGCTAAATTGACTCAATATTTAAAAATATATGTATATGTCACCTCTTTATATGTATATATACATATTGAACTCTCAGAAATTGTGCATAAATATTTAGGTGACATAACCACCTCTTAAAAAGCACAAACAGGGACTTCCCTGGTGGTACAGTGGTTGAGAATCCACCTGCCAATGCAGGGGACATGGGTTTAAGCCCTGGTCCAGGAAGATCCCACATGACGTGGAGCAACTAAGTCTGTGCGCCATGACTACTGAGCCTGCGCTCTAGAGCCCGCGAGCCACTACTGAAGCCCGCACGCCTAGAGCCCATGCTCCGCAACGAGAAGCCACCGCAGTGAGAAGCATGCACAATGCAACGAAGAGTAGCCCCCACTTGCTGCAACTAGAGAAAGCCCGCGTGCAGTAACAAAGACCCGATGCAGCCAAAAGTAAATAAATAAAATAAAATAAATTTATTTATAAAAAAGCACAAACATCATATCGTTTATTTTTGTATTCATCTAGCTCAGTAAAATCTTGCCTCCTGAAACTAAATATTTTCCCTCTATGTTTATTTCAACTTTTGTTCTCAAGCAGTTAGGCTTAAAAATTTGTAGATATATACAGTGTGTCTGTGATACATGCTGAATTACTACAGGAACTGCAGCTATAAATTGAACAAATATGGGTGAATGGGCTTGGTCCTAAAGGATGTAAGGGACTTTGACAGAACCAAATAGAGTGCCAGCACTGCCACTGGTCTTGGAGCTCATGGTACTTGGATTTTAGCACTGATACAGAAGAGACTTCTTAACAGAACTTTTTTGTTCATCAGTCTAAAGTATTTAAAGTCAATTCATGGTGGAAATCTAATTAAAGGTCAATATAGAAAAATGTTCTTATACTGATATTTTAAAATATGGAGATACCTCAGAATAAGCAATAGTGATAGAGTTAACCAAGTACTTCCTGACATTAAACAAATACAAATATATATATATATTTTTTCCTTAATAAAGAAACTTATTAAGCTGCCCTCTCAGCACAGCCAGCAGCACGTCCATCTCCTATCTGAAGAAATTTATTGATATGAGAAAATGCTTACATAATAAGAGGGGTAAAAAATTGTATGTGCCAGATAACCTTAACCATACAAAAATAAATAGAAAAAAAGACTGGAAAAAATATACCACAATGTTAAGAGGGGTTATCCATAGCTACTGAGTCTTTTTAAAAGTTTTTTCTTATATTTCTAATCATTCTACGATGACATGTACTAATTTTAAAACCCAAAAGAAATTCTTTCAGAAGTGAAAGAATGGCCGATAGCAGGAAATGCTGCAGAGGGGCTAAGCATAGTGTGAATTGAAAAGGAGTCACAGAATTTGGGAACCAGAGGTGGTGTTTCAATAAGTGGGGTATCAGACCCCAGGTATTGGGCTTGGATTACTGAGGCAGGCTTGGGTTGAACTGTAGCCCTGCTACTTCACATTTCGGTGACACTGGACACGTAAGTTCTCTAGGCGTCAGTTCCTTTGCTGCAAGCCCTGCTACTCCAGTGGGAAATGCTACCAGGCGTTCTAGTGGAGTTATCCATCTACTCGGCACCACGGTCACAGGGACAGAGTAGTATGTCCAGATGAGTGTGACCATCAGGGCAGCTTGCAATATGTAGAAAGCAACACTTATAACCCATTTTATCTTAGGCAACTGAGCTGTCCGTGCTTTCAAGTGAGTTTTGAGCTTATCAGTCATCTTGTTGATCTTTCTCTCCAGCCTGGCGTATCTGGCAAACTCGTCCATCACGTTGACGGTGGAGAGCTCCTGCTTCATACCCTGAATCTCTGCTCGCATCTGAGATTCCTGCTCCACGTCCTTCTGCAGCACCCTGGACGTGAAGGAGGAGAAGGACGGGAGGAGGATCCTGAGTACATTGCACCCAAACACGAAGCTGAGCACCAGCAGCCAAGCCCAGCGGTCAGCCTATGCCGCGCTCATCTCGGAGGCTCACGGCGGCGCCAGCTCGGCTAAAACAGCTCCACCTGGGACCAAGCTGATGGCCGCGCGTGCGCAGTGAGCCCAGCGCCCCGCAGAGGCGCGCCGCCGTGCCTGCGCACTGCCTATTAATACTTAATAGTAATAATTATTACTTACATAATACTTAGATTTAGAACTCCCATACCCATTCCTGTCCCCATCTACCCCACTCTTTCCATTCTCATAGCTAACCATTTTATTAGTTTCTGATATATCCTTTCAGTGTTTCTTTATACAGATACAAGCAAAAATAAATATATATTTTCATTTCTCCCCTTTCTTATACAAAAGGTAGCATAGTACTATACACTATTTTGCATCTGGCTTTCTTCACCTAAGTACATCCTGAAAATACAGAGCTTTCTCATTCTTTCTTACAACTTCGTATAGTATAACATTCAATTATATACTATAGTTTTAAAAATCTAATCCCTTATTGGTAGACACAAGTTTTTTTCCTGTCTTTTGCTATTACAAACAATGAGAAAATGTACATACATTATCCATAAAGTGCAGATATGTCCTTATCGTGAATAAATTTGCAGAAATGAAACTGTTGGCTCAAAGGGTAAATTCATTAAATCTTCATTCTACTTAGAGTTTTAACCTGCTGTATGGTGTGAGGAAGAGATGGAACTTTATCTTTTTCTATAGTATAGATACCTGGTTGTGTCAACACTATTCATGTAAAAAATAAAGTCCGTCTTTACCCCACTGATTTGATTTTGTACTAATTTTCTGTATGTATTTGGTTCTATGATGGACTTTCTCTTTTGTCCCATTGGTCTGTCTACTCATGTTCCAGTGACTCGGTGTGTACTTTTAAAATTTTGCAAGTTTAGCTCAGCATGGTTTTATTAAGGAGGGTGCAGGTACTATAAGAAAAAGACCCAAGATTGTACACAAGTAGTTTAACAAGATAGAGGTTGGTTTCTCTTTTAGGTTAACAGAGTAGAGGTAAGTGGTCCAGGGCTGGTAAGGAAGCTCTGCCATGTCTGGGTCCAAGGTGGCTGCTTCATCTTTTGGCAGCTCTTAGCCAGCAGATGGGGAAAAGGGCCAAAGGAAAGCATGAACTTTCCCTTTCAGTGTCACAATGTGGAAATGGCTCACAATGATTTCCAGAACTTGGTCACTTGGCCACTCCAAGCCACAAGGGAGATGGGGAAATGTAGTCTCTTGCTGGATAGCCATCTACCTGGCTACAACTTAGGAGTTCTATTAGATAATAGGGGGAAATGGTCTTTACTACAATGGTGGCCTGATGCAAAGGACTCCAATGTTGAAGGTACTGGTGTTAGGGGAAGCACTGAAAGAAACTGGCCAGCACCACACTAATCATTTGCATGAGTTATTTTATGACAGGAGGTCCTGATAAGGAACACGGAACTAACAAGCCACCACCAACCGGAAGAATTCAGGAAAGGTCAAAAGGAGACGCCAGTCCATATGTCCTACCAACCTCCCAGAATCCTCCTTGCTGGAATCCATCTTGGCTGAGTGATGCGCACACTACCAGGAAGGACCCTGAGTCAGAACAATTGGCCAGAGACAATCCAGAAACTAATCCCATTACCATAAAACCTGAGACTGTGAGCCACATGGCAGAGCAGTCCTCCTGGGTTCCCTTACCCTGCTGCTCTCCGCCCGGGCGCCCCTACCCAATAAAGTCTCTTGCATTGTCAGCACGTGCCGCCTTGGACAATTCATTTCCAAGTGTTAGACAAGAGCTCACTCTTGGGCCCTGGAAGGGGTCCCCCTCCCTGCAACAGTGAGGCACTGTAACCTGAAGAATGGCATAAACTCTTCTCTCCAGGGGACTAATGCAAAGGTGTCTAGGGTTCATATAGGCTTTACCTTCCTGCCCTCACAATTTTGGTGTTTTTTCCCCTCAGAATCATATTTATTGTTTGTTAGAGCTTCTCTCTCTCTCTCTCTCTCTCTCTCTCTCTCTGTATGTGTTCTCATATGTGTGTGGGTTTTTTTTTTCCTTTTACTTGTTCTTTTCTCATTGCTTTACTCACATGTCCTTGGAGATATCAATCTTTTTCTGAGGCAACTCTTGGGGCTTGTTAATGAATTAATTGGCAAAAAGAGGCCTCCCAGAGAACAAAAACAAGAACCTGTTTATACCTCTGAACTTCCTGCATCCCTTTCCTTGTTATCCCACTTGAATGTGATAAAGAATGGATAGCTTAAGCGGCCCAAATAAGTGACCTTTTACATTTGCAGAACATGAAGTTTGCATATGAAATGAGATCTGGGTTATAGAGACTGCTAACCTAAAGGATAGGGATAAAGCCAAAAAGAAAAGATCCTAAAGCCTTAGGGAGACCATATTAACTAAACTGGAATACTTTAGAGAGTGAAAGGAGGCACTAAAGCAATTCAGTATATATGAAATATTTACCTACTGATCAACAAGTTGGCTTTATTATATTGGTAGACTATAAAACAGTTCTGTTAAAAACTAATTTCAAAAATAAAATTCTTTCTAAAAATAAAAACAACATATATCACTGTACATTAAAGCAAAAAACACATATTGATTATCTGAACATTAAAAAATAACACAAGCAGAATTTTTTTGGTATATATTCACATACCTTAATCAGTTTCTTAGCCACACCTGTCTCTAAGAGCACGTTACCAATATTTTTCTGAAAACGTATTTTTTTCCAATATGGTCATAATGTTTTAAATCTTTTCATAAAATTGCCCGCAATTTCTTTCACAGTTGCATTTTATGGTTAATAAATTTGAAATTGCAAACATCTTCAATTGATTCTCATCACAATGTTTTTAACTGAGAAAACACCCTCTACAGGAGAAGAAGAAAATTCTACTAAATGGAAAACATTCTCAATACTAATATTTTTATTAGAAAGTATATATACTTCAGCTCAAATATATTCATAGGTTCTGTCTTTTTGCCTCCATTCAGAGTACCTCTCCTTGACTAATATTTTTATAAGACAAAATGTTGTCCATTAAGTTATCTCTACTTTTTTTTTTTTTTTTTTTTTTTGCAGTACACGGGCGTCTCACTGCTGTGGCCTCTCCCGTTGTGGAGCACAGGCTCCGGACGCACAGGCCCAGCGGCCATGGCTCACGGGCCCAGCCGCTCCATGGCATGTGGGACCTTCCCAGACCGGGGCATGAGCCCGTGTCCCCTGCATCAGCAGGCGGACTCTCAACCACTGCGCCACCAGGGAAGCCCTATCTCTACTTTTAATTCCTTTGACTGTTTTGACAAATTTAGATACTGAAAAATTTTAGGATGTGTCAACTTCATTCCATTCTGGAGCAGAATATCAAGTTACCTAATTAAAAATAGAATCCCCATCAAAAGATTTTCTCTACAACTTGAGATATCTCTAAGAACAGTTTGATATAATTTCAAAATCAAATGTTGTACACCATGAAGGCTTCTCATTCTCCAGTCTTCCTTGACTCTTTCTACAAGTGTATGTATTAGCTCTTGGTGTCATAGGTTGGTATATTAGTTTTCTATTGCTGTGTAACAAATTCAACAGTTTAAAGCAACACCCATTTATTATCTCACAGTTTCTGTAAGTCAGGAGCCTGGGCTCATCTTGGCTGGGTAATCTGCTCAAAGTCTCACCAGACTACAATCTAGGTGTTGGCCAGGGTGACAGTCTCATCAGAGGTTCAGCTAAGGAAAGATCCACTTTTCTCAGAATGTTGGCAGACTTCATCTCCTTACAGTTGTAGGACTGAGGTTCTTGTTTTCTTGCTAGCTATTTACCAACGGCTGTTCTCAGCTCCTAGAGGCCACCCATTGTTCCTTTCCATGTGGCCCTCTCCATAGTCCCTTTCACAATATGACAGTTTACTTCAAAGCCAGCAAGGGAGTCTCTCTAGTGCATGCCAGCAAGAGGGAGTCTTATATCTACATTGTAATCTAATCATAGGAGTGACATGCCATCATCTTCACCATATTCCATCAGTTAGAAGCAAGTTGCAGGCCCCACTCACTCAAGGGGAGAGGGTCATACAAAGATGTGAATACCAGAAGGTGAAGATCATGGGAGTCATCTTTGAATTTTTCCCAAGGTTCCCTGGGAAACAGATTCTGAGTTTGAGATTTGTGTGTAGGTGGATTATTGGGGGCTGCTTTTGGGAACAACACCTGTAAAGGAGTAAGGAAATCAGGATTGGATAGAGAGGGAGAAGCTGCAAAGAGGTCGCAACCAATCTCACAGACTGAGATGGTCCTTCAGAAATGTCCTGAAATGAAGAAAAGAAACTAGGCCTTTGTGACCTTCATTGAGCAATCACTGCATGTAGGCTGCCCCTGAGAAGGGGGCATGACCTTAGGCAAGGCAGCTCCCTTCAACACAGGACAATTTCTGAGGAGGTACTCAGTGTGAGCAGTCGGCAACCAATATTCCCAGCAGCTAGAAATGAGTGCCTTAGTTCTGAAGAGGGGGTTCTGAGTGAAATGTCACATCGCCATTACACTTGGTTAACCATAAAATCTCCTTAATTAGTACATATATTTCCCAACTACTATGAATAAAATTTAGTTGAATTTATAACAACAAAAGTGTTCTAAGGGCTCGGAACTGTATTGGCAGGTGAGTCAATGAGGGAGGGGCTGCTCAGAAAAAAGTGGTGGTTTTGATATATAATGTCAAGGGTGGGTGAAGGGGATAGAATTTGGTGGATGAGAGCTCTTTCATGCCTTTAAATAGAATGCAAAATATCATGTGGGGCCAGGCTAACACATTAAATCCCCAAAGCCAAACATATATTTCAGTAAAATATAATAGAATAAGAGCAAAAGCAGGTTGAACTTTATTTTTTTTCGACAATTTAATTCCACTGCTGCTTTCGAATTTTTTTTTTTTTTAAACATCTTTATTGGGGTATAATTGCTTTACAATGGTGTGTTAGTTTCTGCTTTATAACAAAGTGAATCAGCTATACATATACATATGTTCCCATATGTCTTCCCTCTTGCGTCTCCCTCCCTCCCACTCTCCCCATCCCACCCTTCCAGGCTGTCACAAAGCACCGAGCTAATATCCCTGTGCCTTGCGGCTGCTTCCCCCCAGCTATCTACCTTACTATGTTTGTTAGTGTGTATATGTCCATGACTCTCTCTCGCCCTGTCGAAACTCACCCTTCCCCCTCCCCATATCCTCAAGTCCGTTCTCCAGTAGGTCTGCGTCTTTATTCCTATCTTACCCCTAGGTTCTTCATGACATTTTTTTTCCTTAAATTCCATATATATGTGTTAGCATACGGTATTTGTCTTTTTCTTTCTGACTTACTTCACTCTGTATGACAGACTCTAGGTCTATCCATCTCATTACAAATAGCTCAATTTCATTTCTTTTTAAGGCTGAGTAATATTCCATTGTGTATATGTGCCACATCTTCTTTGTCCATTCATCCGATGATGGGCGCTTAGGTTGTTTCCATCTCCGGGCTATTGTAAATAGAGCTGCAATGAACATTTTGGTACATGACTCTTTTTGAATTTTGGTTTTCTCAGGGTATATGCCCAGTAGTGGGATTGCTGGGTCATATGGTAATTCTATTTGTAGTTTTTTAAGGAACCTCCATACTGTTCTCCACAGTGGCTGAACCAATTCACATTCCCACCAGCAGTGCAAGAGTGTCCCCTTTTCTCCACACCCTCTCCAGCATTTATTGTTTCTAGATTTTTTGATGATGGCCATTCTGACTGGTGTGAGATGATATCTCATTGTAGTTTTGATTTGCATTTCTCTAATGATTAATGATGTTGAGCATTCTTTCATGTGTTTGTTGGCATTCTGTATATCTTCTTTGGAGAAATGTCTGTTTAGGTCTTCTGCCCATTTTTGGATGGGGTTGTTTGTTTTTTTGTTATTGAGCTGCATGAGCTGCTTGTAAATTTTGGAGATTAATCCTTTGTCAGTTGCTTCATTTGCAAATGTTTTCTCCCATTCTGAGGGTTGTCTTTTGGTCTTGGTTATGGTTTCCTTTGCTGTGCAAAAGCTTTGAAGTTTCATTAGGTCCCATTTGTTTATTTTTGTTTTTATTTCCATTACTCTAGGAGGTGGGTCAGAAAGGATCTTGCTGTGATTTATGTTATAGAGTGTTCTTCCTATGTTTTCTTCTAAGAGTTTGATAGTTTCTGGCCTTACATTTAGGTCTTTAATCCATTTTGAGCTTATTTTGGTGTATGGTGTTAGAGAGTGATCTAATCTCATACTTTTACATGTACCTGTCCAGTTTTCCCAGCACCATTTATTGAAGAGGCTGTCCTTTCTCCACTGTACATTCCTGCCTCCTTTATCAAAGATAAGGTGTCCATATGTGCGTGGGTTTATCTCTGGGCTTTCTATCCTGTTCCACTGATCTATCTTTCTGTTTTTGTGCCAGCACCATACTGTCTTGATTACTGTTGCTTTGTAATATAGTCTGAAGTCAGGGAGCCTTATTCCTCCAGCTCCTTTTTTCGTTCTCAAGATTGCTTTGGCTATTCGGGGTCTTTTGTGTTTCCATACAAATTGTGAAATGTTTTGTTCTATTGCTGTGAAAAATGCCAGTGGTAGTTTGATAGGGATTGCATTGAATCTGTAGATTGCTTTGGGTAGTAGAGTGATTTTCACGATGTTGATTCTTCCCATCCAAGAACATGGTATATCTCTCCATCTATTTGTATCATCTTTAATTTCTTTCATCAGTGTCTTATAATTTTCTGCATACAGGTCTTTCGTATCCTTAGGTAGGTTTATTCCTAGATATTTTATTCTTTTTGTTGCAATGGTAAATGGGAGTGTTTTCCTGATTTCACTTTCAGATTTTTCATCATTAGTATATAGGAATGCCAGAGATTTCTGTGCATTAATTTTGTATCCTGCTACTTTACCAAATTCATTGATTAGCTCTAGTAGTTTTCTGGTAGCATCTTTAGGATTCTCTATGTATAGTATCATGTCATCTGCAAACAGTGACAGCTTTACTTCTTCTTTTCCGATTTGGATTCCTTTTATTTCCATTTCTTCTCTGATTGCTGTGGCTAAAACTTCCAATACTATGTTGAATAAGAGTGGTGAGAGTGGGCAAACTTGTCTTGTTCCTGATCTTAGTGAAAATGCTTTCAGTTTTTCACCATTGAGGATGATGTTTGCTGTGGGCTTGTCATATATGGCCTTTATTATGTTGAGGAAAGTTCCCTCTATGCCTACTTTCTGGAGGGTTTTTATCATAAATGGGTGTTGAATTTTGTCGAAAGCTTTCTCTGCATCTATTGAGATGATCATATGGTTTTTCTCCTTCAATTTGTTAATATGGTTTATCACATTGATAGATTTGCGTATATTGAAGAATCCTTGCATTCCTGGAATAAACCCCACTTGATCATGGTGTATGATCCGTTTAATGTGCTGTTGGATTCTGTTTGCTAGTATTTTGTTGAGGATTTTTGCATCTATGTTCATCAGTGATATTGGCCTGTAGTTTTCTTTCTTTGTGACATCCTTGTCTGGTTTTGGTATCAAGGTGATGGTGGCTTCGTAGAAGGAATTTGGGAGTGTTCCTCCCTCTGCTATATTTTGGAAGAGTTTGAGAAGGATAGGTGTTAGCTCTTCTCTAAACGTTTGATAGAATTCACCTGTGAAGCCATCTGGTCCTGGGCTTTTGTTTGTTGGAAGGTTTTTAATCACAGTTTCAATTTCAGTGCTTGTGATTGGTCTGTTCATATTTTCTATTTCTTCCTGATTCAGTCTTGGCAGGTTGTGCATTCCTAAGAATTTGTCCATTTCTTCCAGATTGTCCATTTTATTGGCATAGAGTTGCTTGTAGTAATCTCTCATGATTTTTTTTATTTCTGCAGTGTCAGTTGTTACTTCTCCTTTTTCATTTCTAATTCTATTGATTTGAGTCTTCTCCCTTTTTTTCTTGATGAGTCTGGCTAGTGGTTTATCTATTTTGTTTATCTTCTCAAAGAACCAGCTTTTAGTTTTATTGATCTTTGCTATCGTTTCCTTCATTTCTTTTTCATTTATTTCTGATCTGATTTTTATGATTTCTTTCCTTCTGCTAGCTTTGGGGCTTTTTTGTTCTTCTTTCTCTAATTGCTTGAGGTGCAAGGTTAGGTTGTTTATTCGAGATGTTTCCTGCTTCTTAAGGTGGGCTTGTATTGCTATAAACTTCCCCCTTAGAACTGCTTTTGCTGCATCCCATAGGTTTTGGGTCGTTGTGTCTCCATTGTCATTTGTTTCTAGGTATTTTTTTATTTCCTCTTTGATTTCTTCAGTGATCACTTCATTATTAAGTAGTGTATTGTTTAGCCTCCATGTGTTTGTATTTTTTACAGATCTTTTCCTGTAATTGATATCTAGTCTCATGGCGTTGTGGTCAGAAAAGATACTTGATACAATGTCAGTTTTCTTAAATTTACCAAGGCTTGATTTGTGACCCAAGATATGATCTATCCTGGAGAATGTTCCATGAGCACTTGAGAAAAATGTGTATTCTGTTGTTTTTGGATGGAGTGTCCTATAAATATCAATTAAGTCCATCTTGTTTAATGTATCATTTAAAGGTTGTGTTTCCTTATTTATTTTCATTTTGGATGATCTGTCCATTGGTGAAAGTGGGGTGTTAAAGTCCCCTACTATGAATGTGTTACTGTTGATCTCCCCTTTTATGGTTGTTAGTATTTGCCTTATGTATTGAGGTGCTCCTATGTTGGGTGCATAAATATTTACAATTGTTATATCTTCTTCTTGGATCGATCCCTTGATCATTATGTAGTGTCCTTCTTTGTCCCTTTTAATAGTCCTTATTTTAAAGTCTATTTTGTCTGATATGAGAATTGCTACTCCAGCTTTCTTTTGGTTTCCATTTGCATGGAATATCTTTTTCCATCCCCTTACTTTCAGTCTGTATGTTTCTCTAGGTCTGAAGTGGGTCTCCTGTAGACAGCATATATAAGGGTCTTGTTTTTGTATCCATTCAGCCAATCTGTGTCTTTTGGTAGGAGCATTTAGTCCATTTACATTTAAGGTAATTATTGATATGTATGTTCCTATTCCCATTTTATATATTGTTTTGGGTTCGCTACTATAGGTCGTTTCCTTCTCTTGTGTTTCGTGTCTAGAGAAGTTCCTTTAGCATTTGTTGTAAAGCTGGTTTGGTGGTGCTGAACTCTCTCAGCTTTTGCTTGTCTGTAAAGGTTTTAATTTCTCCATCAAATGTGAATGAGATCCTTGCTGGGTAGAGTAGTCTTGGTTGCAGGCTTTTCTCCTTCATCACTTTCAGTATGTCCTGCCACTCCCTTCTGGCTTGTAGGGTTTCTGCTGAGAGATCAGCTGTTAACCTTATGGGGATTCCCTTGTGTGTTATTTGTTGTTTTTCCCTTGCTGCTTTTAATATGCTTTCCTTGTATTTAATTTTTGACAGTTTGATTAATATGTGTCTTGGCGTGTTTCTCCTTGTATTTATCCGGTATGGGACTCTCTGTGCTTCCTGGACTTGATTAACTATTTCCTTTCCCATATTAGGGAAGTTTTCAACTATAATCTCTTCAAATATTTTCTCAGTCCCTTTCTTTCTTTCTTCTTCTTCTGGAACCCCTATAATTCGAATGTTGGTGCGTTTCATGTTGTCCCAGAGGTCTCTGAGACTGTCCTCAGTTCTTTTCATTCTTTTTTCTTTATTCTGCTCTGCAGTAGTTATTTCCACTACTTTATCTTCCAGGTCACTTATCCGTTCTTCTGCCTCAGTTATTCTGCTATTGATCCTATCTAGAGTGGTTTTAATTTCATTTATTGCATTGTTCATCGTTGCTTGTTTCATCTTTAGTTCTTGTAGGTCCTTGTTAACTGTTTCTTGCATTTTGTCCATTCTACTTCCAAGATTTCGGATCATCCTTACTATCATTATTCTGAATTCTTTTTCAGGTAGATTGCCTATTTCCTCTTCATTTGTTAGGTCTGGTGGGTTTTTATCTTGCTCCTTCATCTGCTGTGTGTTTTTCTGTCTTCTCATTTTGCTTATCTTACTGTGTTTGGGGTCTCCTTTTTGCAGGCTGCACTTTCGTAGTTCCCGTTGTTTTTGATGTCTGTCTCCAGTGGCTAAGGTTGTTTCAGTGGGTTGTGTAGGCTTCCTGGTGGAGGGGACTAGTGCCTGTGTTGTGCTGGATGAGGCTGGATCTTGTCTCTCTAGTGGGCAGGTTCACGTCTGGTGGTGTGTTTTGGGGTGTCTGTGGCCTTATTATGATTTTCGGCAGCCCTCTGCTAATGGGTGGGGTTGTGTTCCTGTTTTGCTAGTTGTTTGGCATAGGTTGTCCAGCACTGTGGCTTGCTGGTCGTTGAGTGAAGCTGGGTGCTGGTGTTAAGATGGAGGTCTCTGGGAGATTTCCACCGTTTAATATTATGTGGAGCTGGGAGGTCTCTTGTTGACCAGTGTCCTGAAGTTGGCTCTCCTACCTCAGAGGCAGAGCCCTGACTCCTGGGCTGGAGCACCAAGAGCCTTTCATCCACACAGCTCAGAATAAAAGGGAGAAAAAGTAGGGAGAATTAGTAGAAGTATGAGTAAAGAAAGAAGGAAAGGAGGAAAGGAAGGAAGGAAGAAAGAAGCAAAGAAGGAAAGAAAGGAGGGAGGGAGGGAGGGAGGGAGGAAGGAAGGAAGTAGGGAAAGAAGGAAAAAAGACAGAAAGAAAGATGATACAGTAAAAATAAAATAAAGTATAATATAGTTATTGAATTAAAAAATATTTAGAAAAAAAAAAAAAGGGACGGATAGAACCTTAGGACAAATGTTGGAAGCAAAGCTATACAGAGAAAATCTTACACAGAAGCATACACATACACGTTCACAAAAAGAGGTAAAGGGGGAAAAATCATAAATCCTGCTCCCTGAGACCACCTCCTCAATTTGGGGTGATTCGTTGTCTAAAGGAGGGAAGGAAGGAAGGAAAGAAAGAAAGAACGAAGGTAAAGTATAATAAAGTTATTACAATTAAACTTAATTATTAAGAAAAAGAATTTTTAAAAATAATCATGGACGGATAGAGCCCTAGGACAAATGGTGGAAGCAAGAGTATACAGACAAGATCTCACACAGAAGCATACACGTACACATTCACAAAAAGAGGAAAAGGGAAAAAAATCATAGATCTCGCTCCTAAAGTCCACCTCTTCAATTTGGAGTCATTCCTTATGTATTCAGGTATTCCACAGATGCAGGGTATATCAAGTTGATTGTGGAGCTTTAATCCGCTGCTTCTGTGGCTGCTGGGAGAGATTTCCCTTTCTCTTCTTTGTTCTCACAGCTCACAGGAGCTCAGCTTTGGATTTGGCCCTGCCTCTGCGTGTAGGTCGCTGGGGGGCGTCTGTTTTTTCGCTCAGACAGGACGGGGTTAAAGGAGCCGCGGATTCGGGGCCCCCGGCTCACTCAGGCCGGGGGTTGGGGGATGGGGGAAGGAGGGGCACTGCGTGCGGGGCGGGCCTGCGGCGGCAGAGGCAGCGTGACGTTGCGGCAGAGGCCGGCGTGACGTTGCACCAGCCTGAGGCCCGCCGTGCGTTGTCCCGGGGAAGTTGTCCCTGGATCCTGGGAACCTGGCAGTGGCGGGCTGCACAGGCTCCGCGGAAGAGGGGTGTGGAGAGTGACCTGTGCTCGCACACAGGCCCCTTGGTGGCGGCAGCAGCAGCCTTAGCGTCTCCCGCCCGTCTCTGGGGTCCGCGGTTTTAGCCGCGGCTCGCGCCCGTCTCTGGGGTTCGCGCTTTTAGCCGCGACTCGCGCCCGTCTCTGGGGTTCGCGCTTTTAGCCGCGACTCGCGCCCGTCTCTGGGGTTCGCGCTTTTAGCCGCGGCTCGCGCCCTTCTCTGGAGATCCTTTAAGCAGCGCTCTTAAACCCCTCTCCTCGCGCACCAGGAAACAAAGAGGGAAGAAAAAGTCTCTTGCCTCTTCGGCAGGTGCAGGCTTTTCCCCTAACTCCCTCCCGGCTAGTCGTGGTGCACTAACCCCTTCAGGCTATGTTCAAGCCGCCAACCCCAGTCCTCTCCCTGAGCTCCGTCCAAAACCAAAACCCGAGCCTCAGCTCGCAGCCCCGCCCGCCCCGGCGGGTGAGCAGACAAGCCTCTCGGGTTGGTGAGTGCTGGTCGGCACCGATCGTCTGTGCAGGAATCTCCCCGCTTTGCCCTCCGCACCCGTCGCTGTGCACTACTCCGCGGTCCCAAAACTCCCCCCTCCGCCTTCCGCAGTCTCCGCCCGCGGAGGGGCTTCCTAGTGTGTGGAATCTTTTCCTCCTTCACAGCTCCCTCCCCCTGGTGCAGGTGCCGTCCTTATCCTTTTGTCTCTGTTTTTTCTTTTTTTTCTTTTGCCCTACCCAGGTACGTGGGGAGTTTCTTGCCTTTTGGGAGCTCTGAGGTCTTCTGCCAGCCTTCAGTAGGAGTTCTGTAGGAGTTGTTCCACATGTGGATGTATTTCTGGTGTATCCGTGGGGAGGAAGGCGATCTCCGCGTCTTACTCTTCCGCCATCTTCAAGGTCCCCCTCGAATTTTTTTTTAATGAATTAATTTATTTTTGGCTGCATTGGGTCTTCATTGCTGCATGCGGGCTTTCTCTAGTTGTGGCGAGTGGGGGCTACTCTTCGTTGCAGTGCACAGGCTTCTCATTGCGGTGGCTCCTCTTGTTGTGGAGCGGGGGCTCTAGGTGCGCGGGCTCAGTAGTTGTGGCTCACGGGCTCTAGAGCACAGGCTCAGTAGTTGTAGTGCACGGGCTTAGTTCCTCCACGGCATGTGGGATCTTCCCAGACCAGGGATCGAACCCGTGTCCCCTGCATTGGTGGGCGGATTCTTAACCGCTGTGCCACCAGGGAGGCCCCTGAATTTTTAAAATATTTATTTATTTATTTTGACTGCACATGGGCTTAGTTGTGGCATGCAGGATCTTTAGTTATGGCATGCAGACTTCTTTAGTTGTGGCATGCGAACTCTTAGTTGCAGCATACATGCGGGATCTAGTTCCCCGACCAGGGATTGAACCCGGGCCCCCTGCATTGGGAGTGCAGAGTCTTACCCACAGGACAACCAGGAAAGTCCCAGGATGAACTTTAATAGGGGGAAAAAATCTAAAGTCCTCTCTAAGTTTAGAAATTACTTGTAAAATGATGCAAAGGGTTGCCATGTCCTAAAAGCAGTTCATGTGAAAAATATCTGAGAGGTTTAATTTACCACAGCTTTAGCTCTATGGCATGACTGAGAAAAATGATAATGCAACCTTAAGTTGAGTTAATAGAAGTCTACGTTATTGTAAATAACAGTTCTAGTGTACCCTGTGCTAACCAGACCTCATCTGTGCCCAGTTGAAGGCAAAGTATTTTATAACACACATGTAGAAAAGTGCATGAATCACAACTATACAGCTCAATGAATTTTCACAAGGTTAACATACCCATATAACTGGTAGAGTGACCAACTTTTCCAACTTCCCTAGGGGTGTCCCGGTTTTAGCACTGGAAGACTTGCATCTTGGGAAACTCCTCTGTTCTGGACAAACTAGATGGTTGGTTACCCTAACCCATCCAGATTAAGACATAGAACATTATCAGCACCCTAGAAGCCCTCATATGGATCATCAGTCACTACCTACTCCTCTTCCCCAAAGGAAACCACTATCGTGACTTCTAACACCATAGATTATTTTGAGGTGCTCTATTTTAATATGAGTACTACAAACTAAAGAGCAGAGGTTAAAACCTCATAGCTCATGGGCTGAATCTAGCTGGTAGATGTTCTGTTTGAGTTATGCAATATTGGCCTGTAGAGCTTTTTCTTTTTTTCCATTTATTTTATTTGGGGGCCAGTGCTATGAGTTTTAATACAGGTATAGATTCATGCAACCCCTATCACACTCAGAATACAGAATAGTTCAATTGCCACAAAAATCTTCCTCACGCATCTCCTTTCTAGTCACATATTCCACCGGCTCCTAGTCCTTGGCAACCAATGATCTGATCTCCATGCCTCTAGCTTTGCCTTTTCCAGACTGTCATACATTTGGAATCTTATACACCATGAAGCTCATGAGTGTGCCTTATTTCATTCAGCATGATACCCTTGAGGTTCATGCAAGTTGTTGCTTGTATTAATAGTTCATTCCTTTGTATTGCTGAGCAGTATTTCATTGTATGAACATACTTCAGTTTGCTTATCCATTCAAGGACTTCTGCATTGTTTTCAATTCTGAGCAATTATGAATTGTGCTGCTGTAAATATGTATGTACAGGTTTTTGTGTGAACATAAATCTTCATTTCTCTAGGGTGAATACCTGGGTGGGGGAATTGCTGGGTCATATGCTAGGTATAGGTTTAATTTTATAGGAAACTGCCAAGCTGTTTTCCAGAGTGGCTGTACCATTTTGCACTTCTATCAGCAATGTAAGAGAGTTCCAGTGCAGAGTTCTGCATCCTTGTTAACACTTGGTATTATTATTTTTATATTTATTTCAGCCATCTTAATTGATATAAAGTTGCATCTCATTGTGAGTTTCTTTTTTAAATGTTAATTTAATTTAATTTATTTATTTTTGGCCGCGTTGGGTCTTGGTTGCTGTGCACGGACTTTCTTCTAGTTGCGGCGAGCGGGGGCTGCTCTTCATTGCGGTGCACGGGCTTCTCATTGCGGTGGCTTGTCTTGTGGAGCACGGGCTCTAGGCACACGGGCTTCAGTAGTTGTAGTGTGCGGGCTCAGTAGTTGTGGCATGTGGGCTCTAGAGTGCAGGCTTAGTAGTTGTGGCACATGGGCTTAGTTGCTCCATGGCATGTGGGATCTTCCCGACCAGGGCTCGAACCCGTGTCTGCTGTATTGGCAGGTGGATTCTTAACCACTGCGCTACCAGGGAAGCCCCTCATAGTGTTTTTTTAAATTTTTATTTATTATTTATTTTTTTAAACATCTTTATTGGAGTATAATTGCTTTACAATGGTGTGTTAGTTTCTGCTTTATAACAAAGTGAATCAGTTATACATATACATCCTCATAGTGGTTTTAATTTGCATTTCCCTAATATCAAATGGTATTAAACATTTTATCATGTGCTTATTTGTCACCTGTCTATTCTCTTTAGGGAAGTGTCTAAGTCCTGTGACCATTTTTTAAAAATTGAGTTTGTTTCCTTACCATTGAGTTTTGAGAGTTCTTTATATATCATGAATACAAGGTAACAGTGACTGCAACAAATGGCTTCTCATAGCTCTTAGGATAAAAATCACATCTTTATCATGGTTGTAAGTCCACAGGATCTGGTCTCTCCTTACCTTGCCTCACCAGTATAATTTTAGAACTCTCTTCCTTCCACTCTATTTTCCAGCAACACTGGACTTTTTATATTGTCTCAGGCGCTTTCCCATTTTAGGAACTTTTCATCTCTGATGCTGCTTCAGATCTGTAGTAGATAAAGTTTTCTGATATTTTTGAGCTTCCATGTTCTCATCTGTAAAATAGAGATAATAAGAGTACCTACTTCAAAGCTTTTGTGAGTCGTAAATGAGTCATGTATGTTCAGTCCTTAGCACAGTGTCTGGCATACAGCAAGCGCTCAATAATTGGGAAGTATTATTAAATTCAGTGTGTCAGATTGTATGCTTGTTTTGCTTTCTTTGCTGACAACCTTGGTTGCTAGTCTATCTTATCCAAAAGGAATTGCTTCCCACTACCACAGTAACCCAGGTGGAGTGAAATAAGCGCTAAATATATGCAGAGCTGATCACCGGGAGGCCAGAAGGCCCATCCGGGCCTCAAATGCAGACTCAGTTGGAAGTAACTCCATGGAGATTTCCCAAATATACACTGACAGGATTAAAAGACACCAATGCTTAGCTCATAACTTTGAACTTGTGTCTCAATACCAATGCACTATGAATTAATATTTCCTACATCTTACCTGGACCTTGAGTGCCATGTGGGAAATTTTTGTTTCTGACTCAAATTACTTCATTCCAGCCAACTCTGTAAGCATGTTGGACCCGAGTGCCTAGTTCTGAGCAATGGTTGTCTGTACTATACTATAGTTAAGTAAGTGTATGGACTCTACATCTTAACTGCCTAGGTTTGAATCCACCATTTACAAGATCTGAAACCCTAAGCAAGTCATTAAACCTCTTTGTAGATGAGTTAATTCATCTGTAAAATGAGGATTGCGAGTTTTGTGAGCAATGTGAGTTAATATATGAAAAATGCTCTAAGCGTTTGCCATTAGCTTCATGTCGTAACCAAACAATTACATTGTACTTATTACAAAAAAGGTGAGGGGGGGGACAGGGGGAACCAGGGCCTTTCCCAACTTCTGAGAGGTCTCAATTCTTAAAGGCCCCTTAGCAGTCTTACGGAGAATTCCATTTGGGGGAGCCAGGAAAACAGAAATTTTCCAAAAGGAGCTGCCATTTGCATCTATCCTGATATGGCTGCGGGCAATTCCATGGGGTGCGTGCGGGATGGCGCTTTTCCCCAGGCTGTCGTGGGTTTGCGTGGCGCTGCAGCTGCTCTGGGCGCGGCCGCAGGGACCGAGACGGCGGCCTTGGGCCTCAGACTCTCCACGTCTACCCCTCGGCGCCAACCTCTCCCTTTTCCTCCACCTGCCGGCCCGGCGGCACCGCCGCCCGCCTCTGGTCACGAAGGTTCTCAGCGGCTCGCTGCGTGCCGGACGTGACAGATGGCAGCAGCACGTCCCACCACCGCCCTCGCAGACTGACAGCGCCTTGGAGCAATAGCAGCGCGCAGGCGCCTTCGGGCCGCGTCCTATAGCTGCCCGAGTGGCCGGCGAGCTGGGTGCGGCGGCCGGAAAGGGGCGGGGAGAGGTGGGAGGCGGGGCGATCGAGCCCGCTAGGCGCTCGGCATTTTCCACGCGTTCCGAACGCGAGTCGGTTGCAGTCTCTGCCGTTGTCGCTGCACAGTGTCTTCCCCAGGCCTCTCGCTGCCGCTGAATTGCCAAGATGTCGCTCTCTAACAAGCTGACTCTGGACAAGATGGACGTGAAGGGGAAGCGGGTCATCATGAGGTAATCCTCGGGACTAGGCCGGGGCCGACTTGCTTTCTCTCTTGCCCAAAGTGAACTTTAGTTCTCGTCTCGGCCCCATGGGTCCTAGCCCTGCAGGACTGGGCTGCCCACCACTGTGGCTGAATCTTTGCCCGGATTTAACGGTTTCTAACCTCATTTTCCCCAACCCAAAAAGTGAGCCGAAGTTGCCCTTTGCAGGGTTGGATCCATCCAGGAAGGGCTCAGATTGCAGGGATCCATTTTGCTCTCTTCTCTTATTTCTGAAAGGCAGTTCTATCACCTCCAGTTCCCAGTTAGCGAGGTGGGATGTGATGCTTAGCCTGCAGATGCCTAGACCCCCAGGGAAGGGACCTTGAAAGGCCATTTGGTTAGTTTCCCTTCCCCCACCACCGTAGACCGTCCCAGACAAATCAGAAACGGCCCTGCACAAAAGGACATCTTTCCCAGAGAATGTTGATTTCGTTGTTCAGGAGTAGAACCCACTAAAGCGTTGGGGGTGGGAGGGAGAGGTGGGGTGGGCGCACCGAAGGAGGCCCTGCAGGGCTTATGTAACAGGCTGCTGCCACTCTACGTGTCTTTGGACTACAGGCCATGGGTTTTGCACGAGGTTTGTGCCACATACTGGGTAATGCTAGAGCAGGGTGTGGCTGCTCATTCTTGCTGTTCTCTAACCTCACCCCCACAGGTGGCTAGAGAAGCAGGATATTAGAAGTGGGGAAGGCTCCCCATGCGCTTTGGGGTCTTTTACTCCAAACATGTGGATTCCTGGTCACTTACCAACATGGCTTTTCCCTTGTTTGCCATAGTTAACTAGTATAATGTGTGGAGCTTTTACATTTATCCTTTTCGTAACATGTACATTCGTGCATGCCAGGAGCTAAGTGCAGGAATTCAGTTAGGTATGTAAGTGATGGACTTGACCTTGACAGGATCCAAGGGTGGCGCTTTTGTGGGGGCCATAAGGGCTTGAACTGATAGCGTTGTGTAGTCTTGTCCTTTTAGGGAAGTGGTTGATTGATGGGCAGGCATGTGCATGATGTGATCCAGCCCCTTTCCCAATTTGGGCTGGTTCAAGAGAGGGCAACTTTTGGATATTAATGGATGCAGAAAGCAGTAGGGGATCTCCCTTTACCTAAGGCTTAAACGAAGGTAGGCACCGTGAATTAGTGAACTGTATGGACACCCTAAAAGTTCATGTAGCTCTCCCCTTCCCTCTTATTTCATTATGGCCACTATTAGTTTGCAATTGGCCTTCTCTGCCCTGCTATGGAAATAATTAGAAGAACTCAATGCCTTATGGCCATGAAGAACACCTGGTGTCCCCCTTTTGCTAAATCACCTAGTCCTTTGCAATCTGGACAAAGTAGGAATCATAGCCATCCTAGTATTAGATAAGGGCCCTATCTACCCCTCAGATGCTCTTAAGGAAGGTGGATAGACCCTATGAAAAACAGGACAAGTGGACATTGGCATGCAACTAGATCTTAGATTTTAGTGATTTCCTCCCGTCTCCACTGTGCTCAAGGCTGACCTTTCCAGATGCAGGCACCAGCTGAAAGACAAGAGATGGGGCATCATCTTGGCTACCTTCCTACAATTGCAGTCTTGGGCTTTATCTCCTCTCTTCCCAGGGAAACTGGCTTGAGGAATTATCTGGGCTGGCTGGGAGTGAGACTAGAGGAGGTGCTTATCTTTTCTCCCTATGGACCTAATATGAAATATGTTTCTGCCCAAGGGCTCAAAGTTTCATTTAACACAGATTAACCCTGAGCCTTGAAATGATTGACTAGTCCTGTTTTGCTGATGGAAAATGACCTGTCCAAGGTCACTGAACTAGCAAGTTGGTGGTAGAGCCAGGACTAGAATTTGGGTCTCCTTGGTTACCAACCAGATTCTCTAAATTCTTGGACATAGTGAATAGGGACAGGTTAAAATAGACCTTTGTCCGCTGAAGGTTGCAGTCAATAATTTTTCCCTGTAATCTGGATAGAACTTATTTGGCCTGAGAACAGGAAGTTGCTTTTTTCTCAGATTATTAATGTAGCTCTAGAACAGAGGCAGCCATGCCTCATCAGCTCAAATTTCTTTTTGTCTCAGTTGCCTTTATGTGGTGCTTGCTGGCAGTGCTCCGGAAGTGGGGCCTCTGGAGTAGTGGCTGCTTCACTTGCCTCCTCTCTTTATCTTGCAAAAGGGAGCTGTGATGTTTGTAGAGTTTTCGGGCCCCTGCTTTGAATGCCAAGGGAAATTGACTGATTTGTTGAGGGAACTTCAGATAGCCAGAAATCTCTGGCTAATTACCAGGTTCTACCTCAGTTTTTTAGGACTCCATTTGACTTTATAGCCCTTTGAGTAAATTTCCTGTTTAATTTTGCAATGTCATTTCCTTTTTTCTTCTCATAGGTTGCCAGTCTTATTCCTTTGCCGACTTGTGAAGCGCTTCCCTTTTGCTTGCTCTCCCCCACCTCTCTCCCTCCCCCTATTTTTTTAAACCTCACTGTTTTTTCCCTAACCTGTTGTAACTTGTTAAGCAACAGCCTTGGTGTAGTGGAAGAAGAAACAGGGAGGAAGAACTGAGAGCAGGGGAGGAAAAAAAAGTCTCTAAGGGAGCCGTAATACCCCAATTTTCTAGTCAGGGGCAGTAAAGCGAGGGTGGGAATGGTTCCTCTGAGAGCTTTTAATGGAACTGGGCCTGGACTCCTGCGATTTCAGGTGATAGAGTCTTGATATCTTTATTACAACTAAATTAATATTTTTAAGATTCATTTTGAAATAATTATGTACATTTACAGGAGGTTGCAAAGATAGTATAGAGAGGTCCTGTGTTCACCCAGTTTCCCTCATTGGATACATCTTACATAATTATAGTACAATATCAAGAGTAGGAAGGAAGTTGACATTGGAATAAAGTATATAATTCTTTGCTGTTTTATCACATGTGTAGATTTGTGTAACTCCCACCAGAATCAAGATACAAAACTAGTTTTGTTTGAGCACTGCCAAGATCTCCCTCATGCTACTCCTTTAGAGTCGTGGCCCCTCTCCTTGCGTTCCTAAACCCCTGGTAACTACTAATCTCTCCTCCATTTGTAAAATTTTGTTATTTCAAAAATGTTATATAAGTGGAATCACAGTATATAACCCTTTGGGATGGCATTTTTTCACCCAGCATAATGCCCTCGAGATTTATCCATGTTGTTGCATGTATCAATAGTTCATTCCTTGTATCGCTGAGTAGTAGTCTGTCGTATGGATGGTCCACAGTTTGAAGGACATCTGGGTTGTTTCCAGTTTGGGGTTATTTCAAATAAAGCTTCTGTGAATATTGAACATTTGTGCACTAGTCTTGGTATGGACATATGCTGTCATTTCTTTTGGGTAAACATCTAGGAGTGGAATTGCTGGGTCATATGCTTAGACTTTTGAGGAATTCCCAGACTGTTTTCCAAAGCAGCCGCATCATTTTACATTCCTACTGGCAGTATATGAGTGCTCAATGGCTCTGCATCCTCACTAGCGTTTGATGTCATTTTTTAAATTTCAGCCATTATGATTGGTGTGTAGTGATATCTGACTTTGTGCCTGAGGCTAAGCTCGGGATTGTTTAAGGGAAGTGGAAAAGGAAGGGGTGCAGATTTTACACAGAACAAGTGGAATGTGTAGGTCAGAGCAGTTTCAGTGGTGGAGTCCTTAGACAGGAGAAGCTAAAAGCAGACCTGTTGTTGAGAGTCTAGGGATGATGAGGGAAGATATTCCACAAACAATGAGAAGAGAGTACAAGTCCAATTCTCATCAGTAAGCTATGCCATGGCAGCGTGGATAGATGAGAGAGATTCTTGAATGTTTCCAAAGAACTTCTCTGTCAGGGCTTGGGGGTAGGGAGCAGCACTGCAAGGGTGGCTTATGCTCAGCCCCTTGCCATTAGCCCTTTTGTTTATGTATTTATTTGGCTGTGCCCGGTCTTAGTTGCGGCATGCGAACTCTTAGTTGCAGCATGTGGGATCTAGTTCCCTGACCAGGGATGAATCCTAGCCCCCTGCATTGGGAGTGCGGAGTCTTAGCCACTGGACCACCAGGGAAGTCCCGTAGCCCTTTTGAATGTGGGCCTTCTGGGAGGCTGCAGGGGGTGGGAGAAAATGACTCTTGGTAATGGGATACTCTGTCCTCTTTGGAATGCACTTTAAGGCTGGCAGGGGCCTCGTTCAGGATATTTAAAGAAGATGCTTAGAATCAGAATCGAGTAGCCTGAAATTAAGTAGACTGTATTTCTTTCTTTAGAGGCATACTGCCTTTATTTTTTTAAGATTTTAATTAAAATGTTTGAATATAGAATTAGTCCTTCAACTCACCTTTGGAAAAGCTGTTCTTCAGTGAACTAGACTACAGACCTAGGGGACATAGGAAATTGGTGGTCTTCTTAGTAGATCTAGGATTTTGTAATTGTCTGCCAAGCCTCAGCCTTAGAGAGGAAGGCCTAGTGATGGAGCTTTGTGGTCAAACATGGCAGCAGTCTTTTTGACTAGGTCATACCTTCACAGTAGTCCCTTAGTGCGTGTTGCTAGCTGTTTTTAGTAATGGTTGATCTGCCTTTTAGATCACAGAATCACGTTTTGGAGAAGCCTTAGCATGTATAATAATAGCTACCACTTTTTTTTTTTTTTTTTTTTTTGTGGTATGCGGGCCTCTCACTGCTGTGGCCTCTTCCGTTGCAGAGCACAGGCTCTGGACGCGCAGGCTCAGCGGCCATGGTTCATGGGCCCAGCCGCTCCGTGGCATGTGGGATCCTCCCGGACCGGGGCACGAACCCATGTCCCCCTCATCGGCAGGCAGACTCTCAACCACTGTGCCACCAGAGAAGCCCAATAGCTACCACTTTTATGGCACTTACTGTGTATCAGTTACTCTCCAAAGCACTTTCCAAATCGGTAACTCATTTAATTCTCACAATAACTGTGAAGTAGATAGTAGTATCATCCCCATTCTAGAGATGAGAAAAAAATCACTTAAAAAGGATCTTGGCAGGCAAAACTTAGACCTTACAGATAGCTATCACACATCGTTGTTTTCAGTCAGATTGAAGTAGCCCGAGGTTCTAAGGAGTTAGCAAGAAGGGGGAAGGAATGATCAGTTCTTAAAAATGGTAAAGCAGCAATCTGTTGGGTAAGAAAGGAGACTGCAGTAAATTGCTACCCACACCCCCAACTCCCCCCCCACCCCCCACCCCCGGCCGTGTGCTGTGCCATGTGGCTTGTGGGATCCCGACCAGGGACTGAACCTGGCCCCCAGCAGTCCTAACCAGTGGATCCTAACCACTGGATTGCCAGGGAATTTCCTGCTTGTGCTATCTGGATCACTTCTTTTCTAATTGCCAGTTTGTCAGGTGGGCAGGGTCACATGTTCCATCCTCTCCTCTAAGGCTTTTATTTTCTTTAATTAAAAAAAAAATTATTGAAGTATAGTTGATTTACAATGTTGTGTTAGTTTCAGGTGTACAGCAAAGTGTCCTCTCAGGCTTTTAGAAAGAGGCTGTCTTTTTGTTATTGTCTGTGTTTTGCTTGAAGGATACTGTTTGAACTTGGTCTTGGATACTGGGTTTCTTTCTAGTCCCGAGGTCCCAGCCTTTCTCCCAAAAGAATGATATTCTCTTGACATGTTTTATTGTTCCAATTAATTTTTTTCTTTTGAATAATGTTTGCTTCCTTAGAACCCAGAAATACTATCAAAGGAATCAAAATCCAGACGTGTTCCCTATAACCCTTCACTCCTCCAGCTGCCACTGTTATTAGATACTATCATGCTGGGCCCACATAGAAATCTTTTTAGATGGTACTGGCTTTAGCTTCCCTGGTCTTCAGGGCTAGTTCCTGTGATTTAAGTTGTTTTTTATTTTTTAAAATTTCTCTTTTAAAAAGTATGAGATATGTACCTAAAAGGGCACAAATCATAAGCTTCAAAGAGCGATCACTAAAGGAGCACATTTGTCACCCAGGTCAAGAAAGAGAACATTACCAGAACCCCTGAAGCTCCCTCTGGTGTCCTATCCCAGTCACTACTCCTACCCTCGTCCCCATGGCTAATCACCATCTTCTGATACTGCTGATTATTTTTAAGGTGACTTTTGAACTTCAACTTATTTAACTGGTTCACTAAAAGTCCCTCTCCTAATCTTTGGGGGAATGGAAAATTGATCATGGCTCTGAACCCAACACTTTGTTTCTTTTTCAGAGTGGACTTCAATGTTCCTATGAAGAACAACCAGATAACAAACAACCAGAGGTAATGTCCCTGCTAATCCTTGAGCTAGGTTTATGATGTACCTGGGTCTGAGTATATGGGATGAAATGGTTTCACTTCCTTATTGTAGAACTATGATAACTTAAGCCATGTGATCTTGGCTTTCAACAACCCACCATCTGGTTTGCCTTCTTATGAGAATTTAGAAATTGAAAAAAATCATTTTAAGAAAGCGATTTTTTTCTCCTCCCATTTTTTTTAAATTTGAAGAATTTGGTGTTATGCATTTTTAAAGAATATAAAGGTTTACGGTTACTTGGCTTCCCTTGCAAAATGAAGAACTGTGCATGTAGTTTTACAAGCCTCTATTCTAGCTGGCCCTGATAAAATCAGTTTTTGAGAATTTTGATTTAAGGGAAAAGACTACAGAAGTAATATTTTCAGTCAGTTTAGGCTGCTCCAAATGTCTTGGCTCCTAGATTCAGAAGCAGAAATTTTAAGTGATAGTACTGCTCTTGCTTTTGACTAGATTGTAAAAGAAGGTTTTATTTTAAATTTTAAATGAAAGGTTTGAGCTGGAAAGGTACGTTCCAATGGTATAGACCAGCAGTGTCTAATAAAAATATAATATGAGCCACATGTAATTTAAGATTTTCTAGTGGCCACATTAAAAAAGTAAAAAGAAACAGGTGAACGTAATAATACATTTTATTTAATCCAGTAAGCCCCAAATAATCATTTCAGTATGTAATCAATTAAAAATTAATCAAAGGAACATTTAACTTTTTTGGTATTATTTGAGATCCAGCACATACCAATCTGGACTAGCCACATTTCTAGTATTCAGGAGACACCTGTGGCTAATGGCTACCATATTGTACAGTGCAAGTATAGACTCAGAACACTTTCAGATATTGGCCCCAGAATAGAGCTTGGCATTTTGCCAAGCACATCCCTGCTGCACCATAGTGGAAGGTCTTTGTACAAGGCACCTCTGACCCTTCTTGGCTTTCATTATTTTCTGTAGCACACATAAAAGATTGGAAATATGCCTATCAAGGTATTTTATAAGTAAAAAACAGAGAAACAGGTCTGAGTAGATCTTTTCATTTTCAGAACTCCATGGAGTTGATTAACAAAATGAAGCATTAGAAATAATAGGACTTGGCCAGTAATGGATAGCCCTGAAGATTAATTTGATTTCATTGGGCAAACGTTGTACCTGATGAAGGTTTCATCTTTATTTGGTATAAATGAGTTTTTATATCTGCCAAGTAGCATAAGATATTTTAGAAACATAACTTGGCTTTTTATTATTCCATTCTCTGCTGAAATGTCACCTTATCAGAGAGACTTTCCCTGGCCACCCTCTCTAAAATCCTCTTCACCACTATTCTCCAGTCATTCTTGTCCCCCTACCTTGCTTTATTTTCTCCATAGTTCTTACCACTTCTATGAGAACAGAGACTATTTTATTTACTATTGTATTCTCAGAATCTGATATAGTAGCTGCCACCAAAGAAGCATTCAATAAATATTTTTTGAATAAATAAATGATTTTCTTTGTTATCGATTTTAATTTCTTAAAGACTGCCAAGAATGGAAAGTTAGTATTGAGTTTGTAACAAAAATTTGAAGTGTTTAAAGGAGGTTTAATAAATGTTAGGTTAAACTATAATTTAGTAAATGCAATGCATTATGTAAACCACATTCTATATAATGTATTTATTTTTACCTACATAAAAAAGTGACTTAGGATCTGTAACGGGTGCAGAAAAGTTACATGTTTTTCAGTTTTCCCCAAATTTCTTGTAATGGTTTCAAGATTTGGGAATTTTATATTTCTTCCACAGTCAAACACTTAGGATGTTTCAGGGGTCCCTAAGACCACCCACATATTTGGTGATTCACTGGAAGGACTCACAGGACTCAGCATATAGTTCTCACTGCTAAAGTTTATTACAGTGAAAGGATGCATGACAGTATCAGCAAGGGGAAAAGACACAGGCAGAATTTGGAGAAATCCATGCATGGGCTTCCATGCTTTCTCCCTCTTATGATGGGACACACCAAGCGTGCTCCTTTCTCCAGTAGTGAAAAATGCAATAATTGTGTGCAATGTTTCTGTCCAGAGAAGCCCTTTAGAGACTCAGCTCCCAAGATTTTTACTGGCAGCTGATCACATAGGCACCCTCTGCCCAGCAACTACCAAAATTCCTCCTAGAGGGGAGCAAGTGTTGAGCGTAAATCACCTTGTTTGTACAGACAGTCTAGGAACTGTGAGCAGCCCTTGTCAGAGAACTGAGGGACCACTTCAAAAGCCAAGTTCCCAGATAGCAGCCAAGGGCCAACCTTGCCAGCAGGTCCTTCTGAAGATAACAGCTTCAGTCCTGCTATATTAACTCTTTTCTGCACAAGGGGCAAAACATGATGAGACTGTATAATCCTAGGGGGAGGGTTGACATCCTAATTAACTTCTTCCTCTGCACATGGACCTGAGGACCATCGCTGAGTTGTTGACAGTAGATTTGAAGGAATTTGGAGAAGAAAGGGGGCTTTATGTTTTATGAGGCCATGAATAGAATAGTTACCACTAATTCTTAGGAGTAACCTTACTCTACCTGTTTTCTCTTTTTGGTTGCAGGATCAAGGCTGCCGTTCCAAGCATCAAATTCTGCTTGGACAATGGAGCCAAGTCAGTTGTTCTTATGAGCCACCTGGGCCGGCCTGATGGTGTCCCCATGCCTGACAAGTACTCCTTGCAGCCAGTTGCTGTAGAACTCAAATCTCTGCTGGGCAAGTACGTTTCAGGCTCTGGTGCTGGTGGACTGTGACAGATGTTGTCAAGCATGTTGTTATTGGTTCTTAACTTTCTGACTGCTCAAGTGTTTTCCATGTTGTGCTCTCCCCAGGGATGTTTTGTTCTTGAAGGACTGCGTGGGCCCAGAAGTGGAGAAAGCTTGTGCTGACCCAGCTGCTGGGTCTGTCATCCTGCTGGAGAACCTTCGCTTTCATGTGGAGGAAGAAGGGAAGGGAAAAGATGCTTCTGGGAACAAGGTAGGACCTGTGATTTTGACATTAGTGAGGGTGAGGAAGGCTGAGTGTATAAGAGACTGTGATTGAAGAGTAGAGGAAACTCATGTTTATTTTGACAGCTTTTTATTGAAGTACAGCATACGATTAAAAATGCACAAATGCACAGCTTGATGAATTATCACAAAGTAAGCACACCTGTGTAACCACCACCTAGGTCAGAGAATAGGATATTGTCAGCATCCCAGAAGCCCTCCTCATGATGCTCAAGTGGTTTTGAAATACATTGGAAAAATACGTGAACACCATTTGGGTGTACGAGGATTTGGTGAACATGCTGCTTCTAATTGTCCCTTTGTTACACACCTGGCCTGTGATACATGAAGATTGTTTTTTCTAATAGTATGTGATAATATCCTATCAAAGTGGGAGGCTGTGATTGCCAAGTGCTGAGAGCAGACATTCACAGGTGGTTGTTGGCTGGGGGCATGGGGGTGAGTATCCATGATACACCAGGTGTTCCTCCAGGAGAGCCAGTTTTAGATTTTTTGTTTGTCAAGGCTGGAACTGTTTTTCTAAGCAACAGGCCCTGGTGTGTTATGGAAAGACAATCTGTATTTTTATTTAGAAGGGGAATTAACTTAAAGCTTGAGCTTGATACTTTTAACACACTAAATTAAATTTGATATCATTGGGATTTTCTTATAAAAGAATCATGTGAGCAGAAAAAGTACTTTCCTAAGTCAAGTGGAAAGGGATTATTTGGGACATTTGATTGTAGTTGGGTAAATGATGGTCATGATGATACTGCCTTGGGTTTAAGACATTTTTCTTAAGAAGTGTAAAGCATATTTCTTTGAATTTCTTCTTAAGGAAGTACAGATATCATCATATTTTCAAAAAAAACCTAGGTCTCAGAAAGGCAGTCATTTGATTAAAGTTAGAGGTAGTGGTACTGTTGCTGGGCCTTATATAGAGCTCAGTCCATTAGATCAGCAAACTTTCTGTAAAGGGCCAGACAATAAATATTTTAGGCTTTGTGGACCATACGGTCAGCCACAACCTTATACGGTCTCTGTTGGAACTATTCAGCTCTGACATTGTTGTGCAAAAGCAACCATAGGGAAAAAACCAAAAAATTTTTTAAAAAGGCAACCATAGATAACCCACAAAATAGATTACTGTGAACGACAACCAGAATTCAAATATTAAATGATAAAGCTGGCTCTTTGAGGATGATTTAGAATTTGCCTATTGGTAGAAGGGAAGCTGAAAGCACCCTTTAAGTACTTTCTACTCTTAAGGTCTTTAGTATCTTGTGGAACAAGATGCTCTGAGGCTAGCATCTCAAGCTCCTGTTGTACTTCTGACATTTCTTAAGGTCATTGCAGTGCCTGCTTTCAAGCAGTGCCTGCTTTCTTTTCTTAGCACTGCAGGCTCTGGTCTTGCCTTATCTTGCCTTTGGCATGGTCTTGCTAGAGTAGTATGAGTCAAATGCTGACCTAAAATTTGGTGCCCTTTTAGACTGAAACTCAACCAGCTATACGCTTGGGCTTAGAAATGGCAGGAGGCAACTGGCAAATTGAGGCAAAACCTTTTATTCAGGAAGTGATGAACCAACTATGCTAGTCTATGTCTTTTTTAGTTAGTTTACATTTAGTGTCCAATGGCTTTTCATGCTTGAAATTTCAGGAGCCAGCCATAAGTTCAAAGTGGATAAAAACAAAGTGAGGGCATGAAATTTTTCCTTTATCCAGTGTGCCTGCATTGGTTTTTTTTTTTTTTTTTTTTTTTGCGGTACGCGGGCCTCTCACTGTTGTGGCCTCTCCCGTTGCGGAGCACAGGGTCCGGACGCACAGGCTCAGCGGCCATGGCTCACGGGCCCAGCCACTCCGCGGCACGTGGGATCTTCCCGGACCGGGGCACGAACCCGTGTCCCCCTACATCAGCAGGCGGATTCCTAACCACTGCGCCACCAGGGAAGCCCCTGCATTGGTTTTTTAGGAGCATTCTCTTCCTTCTAGTTATTGGCAGATCAAAAATGAGAAATGGGTTCTTATTACTATTAATTTCTATAGTACCTTTTCCATGAAGAGCTTTCAGTTTGTCTCATTTTTCCTCAAACAATTCTTCTTAAATAGAGGGGTTATCTTCCCTTTTTAATAGATGGGAAGATTTCAGGGGCAGAGAACAACTTGACAAAGGTTACACAGTAAATTAGCGTCAGACCTGGTCCTAGAACCCAGGTCTCCTGCCATTTGGGCAGTGTTTTCATTACTACACACATCATCTTGCAGTCACCAGTGGCAGATTATATTCCATTGTAAAGAGATTATGGGGGCTCTACAGTCTTCAGTTTTAGCATTAGTGCCCCTGCATTCTTTGGTTCATTAGAGGAAAGCACCTGTTATCTGTGGCAGCCTCCTTCTTCTCAGTACATGGGAGAATGGGAGTGGACAGTGACTGAAACAAACATCTGTTTTGTGCTCTTCCCTGCCATGTCCCTCTTATCTGGCTTCCTGTGCATCTTCACTTTAATTCCTACTGGAGACTCTGTTCATCCTGCTGCCCTGCTTTCTTTCCCCTATGGGAGCATGGTGGGTATTATCCCTGGATAGTGAGCCGACATTCAAAGCCCTATGTTTTACTTCTAGTTTTTGTTCCTCTTTCTTTTTTGTAGAAGTGTATTGTTTTATCAGATCCCTAACTTCCAGGGAAGGCTATATGAATTACCTCCTTTTGCTATTATATAAAATGTTTCTGAGGTCCTTTTCTGTTGTCATGTTTCCATCTGCCTTCTCTGTTCCAGCCTGCCCTTGTTGCTTTGATGAGGAATATGTATGAGGGCCTTTTTCCCTTTGCAGAAAGGTCTTGGTAGCCAGCAGCTTGACTCAAGTATAATCCTAAATTTTACAAGGAGAATATGTTAGAATGAGGAAATGAGTCAAGATAAGGAGAGAGAAGGATAATTTGAGTCTTGTCCTAGGAGCTGGAAAGAGGCCAGTGGGATGTGATTAGGGGTTAAGCTGTGGTTCAGGAATCTTAGGCTTGCAATTTGAGGGAAGGTGGAGGAGAGCAGAAACATGCAGAAATGACCCAAAGACCTGGAATATTAGGAAGAAAGAACAGATCCTGTTGCTAGTTTTAAAAACTGCTATCCTACCAACTCAGGGTCTTTAGAGGTGTTGAAGAGGACTCTTGGTATGAAATGCTTTTACAGTTGTCTTTGGAGCCATCAACATTTCCTGTGTTGTTGTTTTTCCTTTTTTTTTTTTTTTGTTTTTCTCTGCAGGTTAAAGCTGAGCCAGCCAAAATAGAAGCCTTTCGAGCTTCGCTTTCTAAGCTAGGGGATGTCTATGTCAATGATGCTTTTGGCACTGCTCACCGAGCCCACAGGTACTAAAAGTTTTTTGCTCATTGTCAAACTGGGAGCATTATTTCTCTGTTTACTTGAGCAGCCCAAGCTCTGGTTTGCTTTTGGATATTTCTGTATTATATTATGATCTTTTTGGCTTCTATCTCTAATTGGAGCTACAAATTACACTGAGGTTCTTGTTGAGTATCTCCGATCTAAAGAGGAAATAAAAGCAAATGTTGAGAATTGTGGAGCTTTTTGTTGAGCTTCAGGAAGATGTTCCTCTGTCTCACTTTGGGATATTTTGTGGAGAGCTCTCCCTTTGTGAATGCTGTGGGAGTGGAATCTTAGGCTGTCAGTAGGAAGCAAACTGAGGAATCCTTTCCTGTTGTCATCACCTGGCTGATTATTTATTGTGATTAAACCCTTGGCCTGAAGACTATTAATTGGGTATCTTAAATTCTACCTTAGGTCATTGCTTTTCACTTGTTCCCCTTGACCCTGCATTATTAGTCAAAAATCTTATCTTGTACCTAAGTGTTTTGTTGCAGTTTGGGCATGACAACCGTGGTGGCCTGGCATCTCAAAAGTGAAAGTATTTTCAGTGATAAGGAGATGGCCTCTAGAATTGGGAGAATTGCTAGGGATTGACCTAACATTTGAATGTCTCGTTCATTTCTAGCTCCATGGTGGGAGTAAATCTGCCAGAGAAGGCTGGAGGATTTTTGATGAAGAAGGAGCTGAACTACTTTGCCAAGGCCTTGGAGAGCCCAGAGCGACCCTTCCTGGCCATCCTGGGCGGGTATGGAGAACTCTTCAAGATCATGCTTTAAGTAGTGTTTTTGCCTGGTAGTAGGCCATAACTTGGGTGGTTTATTGTCAGATAGCACAATCAAACTGGGTGACTGAGGAGAATTTAATAAAGGGACTGTCTAAAAAGGTGTGGGTAGGGTTTAGGGAAACCCAGAAGGGACAGTACAGTAAACTGGGGCAACAGTCATCACCATCCCTAGGCCTGAAGGGAAAAAGGAAAGGGATGGTTACCAAAATCCAGAGACAGTGGTTGCGTGGAGAGGTCTCTCTGATAGAAACCGTAGCCTTTGGTCAAGGGATGTAGGGATAGTCATCTAGCAGGGAAGGAGCCAGGGAAATAGATACTCTGATCTCCTTTTAATGTCCTGCTGATGTACCCCCTCCTACCCACAATGGGCTGCAACCTAGCTGGATGTCAGAGGGAAAGGGAACTCCTTGATGCAGTCCACTCAGGTCAGCCTCCTGGGACAGAGAACAGGGCTGGAAAGGATAGAAAATGGCTCTGGAGGGAAGAATCGGAAAGATCCACCATTGCTCATCTAACGATTTTTGAAGCACTTCAGCCTCTCAGATATGAAAACCTCCTCATATGTGTTTAATATATCATTTGGAACTCATTTCTCCAGCTCACATACCTTTTTATATTTTCTCCTGTGGGGAAAGGTACCCTGTGAATAGTGATATTCTACTGGCTTAGTTAAAAATACGAATTTCAGAAGTGCAACTCAGGAGGCTAGGAGGATACATTTTAGGTGACAGAGACCTGGGACTGCTTGGATAAGATCTTGTCACTTGGCATGGCTATCTAGATGGCAGCCTCTTTATGGCTAGATGCTCCTGACCCTCTTATGAGCGGGGCTTTTTTTTTTTTCCACGGGAATGAACACACTCAGCATTTCCCTATGAATGCTGACTCGAGTTGGGTGTCAATTTCAGATAGCGTAGTTGCTCTCCAGGTTCATGAGCCCAGTTTCAGGGTCCTAAAAATAGTTAAGGTGGGTATAGGTTGTTATCTGTGTCCTGGAATCATTGCCCCTCTTGTGCACTGGTTTATAAAGGTCAGACTCTGATCTTTGCTTCTCTGGAGATTAGGAGTTGGGCTTTGTTCTCCAACCTTCCGTAGATCTGGAATATGGAAGTGAGTGCCACCTAGGGGTTATGATTAGGTTTTGGACTCTGCCTAAAATAGCTATTTTGGGGAAGTTGACGTGGAGGGTTTTTTTTGCCACCTTTCTTGCAATGTAGTCTCCTTAGAACATTAACAATTTAGGGGAAGATTTTACATTTTATTAAAAAACGTTGTGTTGGGAATTCCCTGGTGGTCCAGTGGTTAGGACTCAGTGCTTTCACTGCCGAGGGCCCTGGTTCAATCCCTGGTTGGGGAACTAAGAACCCACAAGCCGCACGGTGCAGAGAAAACCCCATTATTATGGAAACGCTCAAACATTACAGAAGTTGAAAGAATAGTATAATAAACCCCCAGGTACCTCTCACCCTGCTGTAATAATTATTGGCATTTTTGCCAATCCTGTTTCATCTGTCCTCTAATCCTTTTTTTTGTCAGGAGTATTTGAAAGCAAGCCTTAGGCATCATATAATTTCATTTCTCATACTTCTGTATGCATCTCATAACTGATGAGATTTCTTTTAAATAACCACTGTGTGTTATACCTAACAAAATTTAACAATTTTATTACTGTCATCTAATACCCAGTCTGTATTCAGAAATTCTCCATCATTTCAGAAATGCCTTTTTACAGTCAGTTTGTTTGACTAAGGATCCAGATGAAGTCCATGCATTGAATTTGCTTGTTAGGTATATTTTATTCTATAATAGTTCCCTCTTCATTATTATTTTCATTCCATTGATTTGTTGAAGAAGCAGGGCATTTGATCTGTAGAACATCCCACATTCTTTAGAAGACGTTGAGTCTCGTTTCTCCCTCTTTCTCTGTCTCTCTCTTTCTTTCTGTGTGTGTCTGTTTCTATATAAAACAGTTAATCCATTCTTACCCTTGGTGGTGACCAGTCTTTACAAGTGAGATATCTATAGTCTCTTTCCATCCATTCTCCCACATCGCTATTGTTTTGAACCTCCATTTCACAAATCCTAGCATAGGGCCTCTCACAGAGTAGGTATCATCTTGTTTATTGAATGAAGAGGTAGATAGGCCCAAGGTGATTGGTTCATTTAGGTGGGATTTAGATATATAAGAATATCTGTGGAAGGCAAGCTATTACTTATGTGAAGGATTTTAAAGGTTGTGCTTCAAGTGAATGTTTTTCTTTTGTTTAGATATTTTTTTCTCTCGGAGGTGAAAGGTACATCTGTGTTTATTATCTTATTTCCCTCTACTAGAATGTAAGCTCCAAAGGGGTAGGGATCTTCTCTTTTGCCCAGTGATGTTTCTCAGAGACCTAGAACCTTGTCACAGAGTAAGTGCTCAATCAGTGTGTTGAATCAAATGGTCCAATAGAATAACGAATGCCATAAAGCAAATGTTCTAGCAGCTGAGCATGGACCTAAGAGTGTGAATATCTATTTTTGCTCAGTATATATTCATTTCGTATATAATCTGGTTCCTGCTCTAGGATTAGGACAGTTCTCAGGGAGCTCAGGGATTCCACAATTAGCAATCTTTCTCAGGTACAATTAGCAATCTTGACCCTTTGATTTTTGGGGGGAGAGAAGGGGCAAAATAGATCTATTTGGAACTTGTGATTTCTTTAGATGATTGTAAGTCTTCTAAGCCCTTCTTCGCCAAGAGCTACACCTTAAAAGGATTTATTAGTAATGGATTGGCTTTTCGGGTTGGAGAAACGTAGGGCAAAGTTAGCCAATACTTCTGTCACTCTGTGGGACATTTCTCTGTTCCTGTCTCTTAATATCAAAACTCAGGCTTTATGTAATATCAGTTCCTTAGTCCATTGTTTGTTCTTTGGGTGATGATTCTTGCTTTCCCTTCCAGAGCTAAAGTTGCAGACAAGATCCAGCTGATCAGTAATATGCTAGACAAAGTCAATGAAATGATTATTGGTGGTGGAATGGCCTTTACCTTCCTTAAGGTGCTCAACAACATGGAGGTAGGAAACCAATGCCAAGTGGATGTGAAATAGCTCTCCATGAGAAATAGCCGGTTATGTAAATTTAAAAAGGAAATTAGCTTCTGACATGAGCCCTAAAAACTCCCATTTTTATTTATTTTGCAAGTTGTTTTTCTTTCGTCTTTGAATTATTCCTCTGTATTGTGTTGTATTTTGTTCCTGTCTGCTTTGTGAGGTAATCACATTCTTAGTATAGAGGCTGATCTTCATCATCTTGACTTTCCTGTGTAGATTGGCACTTCTCTGTTTGACGAAGAGGGATCCAAGATCGTCAAAGACCTGATATCCAAAGCTGAGAAGAATGGCGTGAAGATTACCTTGCCTGTTGACTTTGTCACTGCTGATAAGTTTGATGAGAATGCCAAGACTGGCCAAGCCACTGTGGCCTCTGGCATACCTGCTGGCTGGATGGTGAGTCACTTGGGTGGTTTGTAGTATGAGTGAACAAATACATTTTGGTATCATTCACTCAACCAACCAATGGGAATTTTAAAAGAAGGGCTACAAATGTTGAGTGAGACCCTCCTTTGGGGAAAATCCATGGGGAAAAGCAGTGGTATCAGATTGCTGCTAAGACTTTTCATTAGTAATGTGGGGGCAAAACTGTTTTTTCTTTCTTCATCTATTTAATGTTTATTAAGTACTTGACTGTGTGCTGGGGATGATGCTATGTACTTTCATGGTTTGGGCTGTTCTGGATTATGTTGCTGCCTAGAAACCTGTATAAGAAATTTTTCTTATATGAAAACATTAAGATAGTACAAGTATAATTATTGCAAGCAGGGAAAAATTTATGTGTGTATTAAAGACTTATTTAGCTGATTGTAATGTTCTCCATATTTTATCATTCTAGTAGCTGTACAAAATTGTTAATGGTGACATACTAGTTTGCTTATCACTTTCCTTTTTTTTTTAGAATTATTTAAGCTTTCATATTTCTTTTTTCTTTTAAGATTTATTTTTTAAATTTATTTTTGGCTGCATCGGGCGGCACGTGGGCTTCTCTCTAGTTGTGGTGCTTGGGCTCCAGGGTTTGTGGGCTCTGTAGTTGTGGCACGTGGGTTCTGTAGTTGTGGCACGTGGGTTCCAGAGCGTGTGGTCTCTGTAGTTTGCGGCACGCAGGCTGTAGTTGAGGCGTGCGAGCTCAGTAGTTGTGGCACATGGGCTTAGTTGCCCCGTGGCATGTGGATCTTAGTTCCCTGACCAGGGATTGAACCCGCATCCCCTGTATTGTAAGGCGGATTCTTTACCACTGGACCACCAGGGAAGTCCCATCACTTTCCTTTTGATAGGCATGTGGGTTTTATTTAGTTCAGTGTTTCTCAAAGTGTAGTCTCAAGAACAGCAGCATCGGACTTGTCTGCTGGCACAGTGGTTAAGAATCCGCCTGCCAGTGTAGGGGACATGGGTTCGATCCCTGGTCCGGGAAGATTCCACATGCTGTGGAGCAACTAACCCTGTGCACCACAACTACTGAGCCTGCGTTCTAGAGCCTGGGAGCCACAACTACTGAGCCCGCCAGCCTAGAGCCCGTGCTCCACAGCAAGAGAAGCCACTGCAATGAGAAAAGCCTGCGCACCGCAACGAAAAGTAGCCCCCACTGGTGGCAACTAGAGAAAGCCCACGTGCAGCAACGAAGAACCAAAGCAGCCAAAAATAAATTAAAAAGAGAACAGCAGCATCAGCATCATTTTGAAACTCATTAAAAAATGCAGATTCTTGCCCCCTGCCCCCCGACCTGCTGAAGCAGAAACTGGGGGTAAGGCCCAGAAATTTGTGCTCGAACAAGACATCCTGGTGATTCTGATGCACAACAAGATTTGAGAACCACTGATCTAGTTTAGTGTTTTTCAACCTCGGCACTATTGACATCTCGGGTAGTTTTAGTTGTGGAGGGCTGTTGTTGCCTTATAGGATGTTTAAGGCACCTTTGGCCACTAGATGCCAGAAGCAACCTCCTACCATCTCCAAATCATGACAATCAAAAATGTCTTGAGACATTGCCATATGTTCCCTAGGGAGGGACGGAACTGACCCTAGTTGAAAACCACTTATCTAGTTACACACAATCATAAAATAGTGTGGCTAAGAATGTTTTTATCAAATAACTTTTGAGGTTTTCCCTTAGACTTGATCTTCCATAAAGGATATGAACAGGTTTATAATTTTAAAGAATGAGGGGTATCTTTTGGTTCTAGAAGACACTCTGGTGTTCAGCCTTGAGTTCTGGTCTTGGTGGAGGTATGGTATTTGCTCCTCTAAGTAGCTTTTATTGGTAGCTCATCCTCTCTTTTAACTCTGCCCCTTAGGGCTTGGACTGTGGTCCTGAGAGCAGCAAGAAGTATGCTGAGGCTGTTGCTCGGGCTAAGCAGATTGTGTGGAATGGACCTGTGGGTGTATTTGAATGGGAATCTTTTGCCCGAGGAACCAAAGCCCTCATGGATGAGGTGGTGAAAGCCACTTCCAGGGGCTGCATCACCATCATAGGTAAGGAGTCCTGTACAAAGCTATTGCCAATGTGAGCTGGCAGAATTCTGATCAGAGGAATGTAGAGGAGAAATGGTTAACTTTTCCTAGGTTCCTTGGTGCCAGGTGAATATTGAGAGCTAAATGGGTATATAATTCATGGAGGAACCTCTAAATGAGATGGACTTGGGGGGTTATCGGCTACCTTTTGGGCTCGAGAGCACATTGCCTTATAGTTTTGGTGCCAATCTTTTTTCTCTCCTTTCCCCTTTTTACTTGGCTTTCATTCAACAGGTGGTGGAGACACTGCTACTTGCTGTGCCAAATGGAACACAGAGGATAAAGTCAGCCATGTAAGCACCGGAGGTGGTGCCAGTTTAGAGCTCCTGGAAGGTGAGGTTCTTTAATGTTTTTCTGACTTATTTGGGGGAAGGATGGGGTTTATGCAGTGAGAGGTGAATAGAATGGAGTGGAGATGGTAGATAGTGTCATTAGCAGTCATTAGCTGGGCAGTACAAATGGAGGAGTTTCAAATAAAGCTCCTGGCTTCCATTTGAGGTGGGGAGGGCTACATGGGAAGACTTATTCTCAAAGAGGTTATGCTCTAGTAGACCTGGGACCCAAAATGTAAAAGTTACCTAACTCCTGGCCATATACCCTAGAGAAGAGCTGATATGTTATTGGGCGGATAGAAGGGGACAGATCTGGCTTAGTGGATCCTATAGTAATGCTGACTGTGTGTGTGTGTGTTCTCTCAAAAACAGGTAAAGTCCTTCCTGGGGTGGAGGCTCTCAGCAGTGTTTAGTACTTTCCTGCCTTTTGGTTCCTGTGCATAGCCCCTAAGTCAACTTAGTGCTTTCTGCATCTCCACTTGGCATTAGCTAATATCTTCCTCTATGTCAAGATTCGGCTAGTGGCCAAGAGATGTAGCACCAGGAACCCTTAAACAGTTGTATGGCATCTCAGCTCACCTTTACTGCACCCTGGCTTTGCCTACATTCTTCAAGATCCCATTTGAATTTCTTAGAGACTAAACCGTTGTTCATTCTAGAGTGCATATATTTGTATTATGCCTGTTAAAAGAAAGTGAGCTGTGTTAGCTTAGTTCTTTTTATGAAGTAGCTTATTCTGATTAGCTTTGTCATAGTTTCACCACTCAGCATGGAAACAAAATGAAATTCCAGTTGTCGGTAAGGAGGGAGATGAAGTTGGTGATCTATTAAATAAATAATAAAAATATCCATTGAAACTGGGATTTTTTTCCTGTCATATTTTGTTAGGGTGAGAACAGAATCTTGAGGAAGGGATCAGATATCTACGTCCATGTTTCTAAGTAACATGCTTAAACTGTTAACTTCTTGATTTCATACATGGGAAGATTTAGCTCTTTTATAGTCTTTGTTCCATATGTATGTCCCCTTCTTAATTCTCCCAGTATAGTTTTGTCATAATTTTAGATTTGATCAATAGAGTCTACATTGTGATTATAAATATTATTCACAGCTGAGCTATGTCATATGCCATGATTATATTTACTTATGTATCTTTTAATTTTCTTTGGAGTTAAAAATAGTTTTAAAAATTAGTTTCTTTTTTTCTATGTATCTATCACTGATTCATTCCCAACATATTCAAACATATGGGACAGTAGGTTCATTTTTATTAGAGATGTCCCTCCTGCAGTACTCTATGTTCCTGTTCCAGTTTGTACTGGCTGCCCCCTATGTTGGCTGTACAGCTGTTGCCCTGGGGTTTCCTGTTTCCAGAGGAAATCCCTGTGGGGTAACTCTTGGGGATTCCTTTAACCTCCTGTGTTGAACCTTCCCTTTCCTGGATCTGTTTTCCCCTTCTTTCTTGGTTTACTTCTCCTTTTTGTGAAATACAAGACTCCAGGGCTTCCCTGGTGGCGCAGTGGTTGAGAGTCCGCCTGCCGATGCAGGGGATGCGGGTTCGTGCCCCGGTCCGGGAGGATCCCACATGCCGCGGAGCGGCTGGGCCCGTGAGCCATGGCCGCTGAGCCTGCGCGTCCGGAGCCTGTGCTCCGCAACGGGAGAGGCCACAACGGTGAGAGGCCCGCGTACCCCAAAAAAAAAAAAAAAAAAAAAAGACTCCACTAGCTTTCTGAGAAATTGAGGGCGTAGGAGGCAAAATTTTTTGTATGTCTGAAGATATCTTTATTCAACTCTTATATTTGCCTGTTTGGTTATATGTAGAATTTCAGCCTAACTATCAGTTTCTCAGACTTAAAGCCTTTGATTCACTGTCATTGCTGAAAATCTAATGACATCCTACACTTGATCTTAGCCAAAAGGCCAAAGCGATTTCAACGACATTCTTATTCTTTTATTGTCCTTGTAATTTTCCCTCCTTTCTCTTTCCTGTCATTTTAATGGGAGTTTCAGGAATGAGCAGAGGTAAATGGTGCAATTTCAAAAGGCTGTGTGTAACTGGAATTTTTCTGCTGGGCATTTTACATACTAGAGTATGTATTTCACCTTTATGGATAAAGAAATAGTTAAACTATTGGACAGGATCACAGAGCCCGTAACAGCAGGGATTCAAATCCAGGTCTGTCTGACTCCAAAGGCTGGTGCTTTTTCAGTGTGCCTCACTCCCTGAAATGATTCTTCTAGACTAGGGCTTTTTTGCTTAACTCTGGAGAGAACAGCAAAAGAAAATTTTGGTGGCTGCTTTAAACAAAACAAATTTTGAAGGCTTGAATTTTTTCTAAAAATTCATTTGTATTTTAATACTGTCACCATAGTTGTAGTTAATTTTTGAAAACACCATATTTCTGCACATCTCTAATGGCATGCTCTACCCTGGTTTGAGAAGCAGGAATTCTAGTACAATCTTTTTTGTAGGTGAGGCCCAGAGATGCTACACATTGATCCAGAGAATTAATGTCATAGCCGGGCCAGAACTTTAGCATACTGATGACTTTCTTCCCCTACTGATTACCTTTCCCTCAACATTTTATTATTTCAAATGTACAGAGGAATTGAAAGAATTGTAAACACCCATAAACCTAACACTTAGACTCTACAACTGCCATTCGTCCATCCGTCAACCCCTGATTGTACCTTATAAGTAATTTCTACCAGACTCTGCTTCCAGGATCTTTTCCCCATTTATTTCGGTCATTAATCCAGAAAATGAATGGGGAAACGCAAACAGCCAAATATTTTGAGTACCTGCTATATGCTCAGGACATAATAGAGGCAGTATAAGATGATAGCAGTTATCTTCTGAAGGAATTTACAACCTAGTCAAGGAAGATAGTATATAACAAACAATTTATGCATATATAAACCAGAATTGTACAAGTATGTGCTTCCTGATTTAATACAGTTATGAATTACTGATAAAACTGCAAAGGTTTAGGCTTAAGTGTAGCAAATTCACTTTTAACCCCCAGACAACATATGTATGCCTGTATATAGAAAAAAAATTATAATCATCATAAATGAGTTCAATCTCTTCTTTAGTTCAGTGTTTCCTGCTTCCTTTCTTTTCCTTTTTATGTCCAAAACTTCCCTCTAGTACATGATACAAAAGTCAAAAAGGAGTACAATGAGAAGACTCCTTCCTACCTTAGTCCCCTAGCTACCAGTTTCCCTTCTTAGAAGCAACCAATCACTGTAAGACTGGTTTACTTCAATCTCGAGCTACTTAATGCATATAAAAAGGGTATGCATGTGCATGTGTGTGTTGGTGTATGGTGGCATAATTACACACACTGCTTTGTACCTGTCGTTCTGATGTTTTTTTTCCTTACCTCCTGAGTTACTTCTCTTCACTCTGGACCCCTTAGGCCACATCTTCCATTCTCCCTGCATAGTGGCTGTATTCCTATATTCTTACTCAGATCAAAGACACTTGTTTCCTACTTGTAGAAGGAAGAACTTGGGACGACAGTGTCCTCACCTCATTTCCTATCAGTACATCTTTTAAAAAAATTCAACCTAGAAGCCAGAGGACAAGAGCTGCCTTAAGTCATTCTTTTTTTAAAAAAATTAATAAATTTTTGGCTGCGTTGGGTCTTCGTTGCTGCATGTAGGCTTTCTCTAGTTGCAGTGAGCGGGGGCTACTCCTCGTTGCAGTGCATGGGCTTCTCATTGCGGTGGCTTCTCTTGTTGTGGAGCACAGGCTCTAGGTGCATGGGCTTCAGTAGTTGTGGCATGTGGGCCCTAGAGCACATGGGCTTCAGTAGTTGCAGCACGTGGGCTCAGTAGTTGCAGCACGTGGGCTCAGTAGTTGTGGTGCGCAGGCTCAGTAGTTGTGGCTCGCAGGCTGTAGAACACAGGCTCAGCAGTTATGGCTCATGGGCTTAGTTGCTCCGCGGCATGTGGGATCTTCCCGCACCAGGGCTCGAACCCATGTCCCCTGCATTGATAGGCAGATTCTTAGCCACTACACCACCAGGGAAGTCCCTTAAATCATTCTTGATGCTAGAATGGGTGGATGTAATTAGGAAAGGGAGATCTGCAAGATAAAGCAGTCTTCATCGGAAAGGGCAAACCACCCACTGGCTGGCTAAGAGAATGAACACTCAGATTGCAACCTCAATTATATGTATAAATTCCCACTAAAGACAGAGCATGTTATGTTAACAGATTTAAACCCATATCCTTTCATATTTATTTTGCTTCATTATGATGAGTCACATGCTGATTCCAAATAAAAGCAAGCAATTCCCTGATTTATAATCATCCATTAAGCAAATCTTGCTTTTTGGACCTCAGAATTACTGGGCCTTGTTCATCCTCTTTGCATCCCTTAAATCAAAAGTGAGAAATACAGTAAGTTCAACTGTTTATTAATAATCTTGGAACAAATACGTTAACAATTCCTTAGAATTATATAGCATTTTTACAATTTTGAAAGCACTTTCACATATACCAATTAAACCCTCACAACATCCCTGTGAGGTAGGCAGGGTTGGTGTTATTTTCCTATTACTAGTGAGGAGAACAAGGCTCATGGGTGAAGTAAGGTCACACAGTTGGTTAGCGATGGAGCCAGGACTAGAACCTAGGCTTTCTGACATGCCTCCCTGAGAACATTCAAGTAATGGCATCCTATGCTATATAATGAACATTTCTCTCCTATGATGATCAGGTCTATTTTTATAAGTCTGGTATCACCTTTTCCTAATATCCAAAAACACTGAATCACAGTTTTGATGAGATATTTCTTCCCTGTTACTGGACTATTTCTCTTTGATGTATCAAGCACCATCCTAAGATGAAACTTACTTGTGTTTTAAGTTTTGAGGATCCTTGGCTATAAGTTCTAAATTATGATATAAAAATTTGTTTTAGAAATTCTGCAAAAGTATTCCTATGTTGAATATGTCAAACTTACTTAAACAAAAACAACACAAGCCTGTTTATATTTTTGAAAGCTTTGCAGTCTTTCTCAATAGGATGTTTAGATGTGTATAAATGGAATAGGGAAAGGTGTTTAGCAACATTACTGGGAAGCCTATGCAGAATGCACCTAAACGCAAGTCACATCACACTAATTTGTTTGTGTTGGCCTTCTAGAGGAAGGAAAACCATTAGAAAACTTTCAGGTTTGATCCCATCTTATGTGTGACATCCTCAGCAATAAGCTGGAAAATTCTGAATTATACCAATAGGGGGGTTCAAGCAGTAGTGATCAAAGCATATATATGTATGGTAGAAAGGAAGAAAACACTTGCTCTTCAGTGGTTTTGCCTAGGTCCAGTGTAAGTATACTTATCACGGCAGATTTTTAAGCTATAGCATCTTTCATGTTAAATTTCAAATTGTGAAATATGGTGGAGTTATCAACTTGGAATATGACTGAAACTGAATGTAACTGACCCCAAACTACCTGTCAAAAGCAGAGTAATGCTCAATGGGCATAAAAGGTAAGGGATAAAACCCAACTGCTCTGGTATGGAGAGAAAAACAGCAAATGCAAACCTTCTGGTTAAAGTGAACCATAGACCATCAGGCATGTAAAGCAGGTTTTAAAAATATGAAAATGACACTGAGCTGTATTATCAGGAATTATATTCCTAAAGTTCCAGTTTTGGCCTTTTAAATTTAAGAGCAATAGGGAGAAACGTAAGCCTGTGGGGAGGAGGTGGTGCAGAAAATGAATGGGATCTAGAAACGGGGCTGAGGTGGGAGGTTAGGGAACATCAAGAAACAGCTTAAATATATTCAAAATGGATTTAGAATCCCTCTAAATCCAACCTCTCCAACAATATTTGCTAAATTGAGAGATCTGGTCAAAAAAGTGGGTGACAATAAAAGTGACTATTTTATCTTACAAAAGAAGTATTTAAATATAGATTAGAAATTATGCTGTTAAAGATTAGTCCACTGATCAGGCTGTAGAAAGTGAAACTTAAGTGTTGCTGTCAGATACATTGCAGAAAACTGCTTCCAAAAATAGAATTACCATAGCAGGACTCAACATTAATGAAACCATTAATAAACAAGCACTTAACTTTTTATACTTGAAGCCTAATGAAAAAACATTGGTACCCTTAAGAAATAAATATAACACTTTAAGGTGAAAGATATTGCAGCTACATTTAAGTTTTCGATCAAGAATGTTCTAGTTTGGTATACTGGGCTCAAAACCAACTACACGTTTGAAATGCATAGAGACTACACTATATTCCTTACATAGTATCATTGTCATCATCTTCATGTTTTCTCTTCAATGGGTTTGATTCATTGGCCGTGTTCTGTGATGAAACCATGTTGGTGGTAATAAGAATATTTTTGGGCCCAATCATTGAAGGATTAAGCAGAACATTTTGAACTGCAGTTGTTGCGGGAACTGTAAACAGAGGAGAAAACACCCCCAAACTATGAACTACACAGAATCAGAAACATATGGTAAAAAGTATTCAACAAAGCTGAAATGTAATTCTAATAATAATTTCTTTTTTTAAGGTTTTTAAAATAACATTTATTTCTTAAAAGTTAACATGTGCATAATAGGAAACCAAAAAACACAAGAAGCAAAAAACAAAGTCATCCATAATCACAAGCAGTTTACCGTCTGATGTGTCCTTCTAGGTTTCGTTTGTGTATCTACATAACTAAGCATCCATTTTATGTAATTAAGATCATACAGTTATGTATATGCTTTTTCACACATCATGAATATTTACCATTTCAAAGTGCCAAAGCTGTGAGTATTTTGACAGCCAAGAATACACTATACCAACTCAATCTGGAAGGAAAAAACATAATCCTGCCTTTTTTGGCGACAAAAATTTCATAAATCACAAAAATGGCAACAGGCCTCTAGATAAAGTTATGATTAAAATACTACATTCCCTTAGTATTCAATTAAAAATGAGACATAAAGCAAGAGTACACAAAGTATAATGCTTCTGAGAATAAAAAGTATTCAACAAAGCTGAATGTAATTTTAATAACAATTTCAATAGCATGAAGTAAAACTATCAGAAGAAACATAATTATACTGCATTAAGAGTTAAATTACATTTTTTAATGATTTAAAGTACGTAAATTAGTATCTAATATAAGGTTAAAGAAGTTCTGTTAGTTTTTTTTGGTTTTTTTTGTTTTTTTTTTTGCGGTACGTGGGCCTCTCACTATTGTGGCCTCTCCTGTTGTGGAGCACAGGCTCCGGACGCGCAGGCTCAGCGGCCATGGCTCACGGGCCTAGCTGCTCCGCTGCACGGATCTTCCCAGACCGGGGCACGAACCTGTGTCCCCTGCATCGGCAGGCGGACTCTCAACCACTGCGCCACCAGGGAAGCCCTGTTTTTAATTTACTTAAAATTTCAATTAGTTCTCAGTCATGGGAAGCAGTGCACTGGATTCATCATGGAACATACTAAAGGCACATGTTCAAGGTCAGGAATCATGCTTCCTTACAGACCAATATTATGGTGTACGGTTAGGTTTCAGAAGATGTGAAATCTAAACATATTCATGAATAAACTACGTTAGAATTCTACTTATATTATTCTAACTTTCTACACATACTTCCGTGAAGTGAATAAAAGTACAGTTTTCATTGGATATGTACTAAGTTGTATTATTTTCTTGAGCTTTAACCCTAAGTGATTTTGCCTGAGATTTGTAGACCATAACTTATTTTAGTTCATAGGGTTATTTGAGACTCTGATGATCATGTTGAAATCTCTCCCTTCCCCCCAAAATGTTACATATATGTAAAATTTCATACAATTTTAGTGTGTTTATAGACCCCCTCTGAAGAACCCAGATTTGCAGCATTACGGCCGCCTTCCTGTTACAATATTAAAACAATTTAATTATTGCTATAGGAATACAAACTGTTCTGTTATCACGAACCATTCACAAATTTTAAAATTCAGAAAAATATTTTAAAAGAACCACTTTCAATCCCCCATGCCCTGCCCATCATGTTACCTGGTTTGACAGGTGTGGACTGAGAAGGTGGAATCTGCACCGTAAATCTTTGGCTTGTCACTGACACTGGAGGTGCAACTTTATTTGGGACAGACACTGTTTGTGGGGTTGCTGTAGTTGTAATTAACAGACCATGTTAGTTAGGTGACTTATTATACAGGTTCAATTTCTGCTCTCCTTTAGCTTACCAGAAACTACCTTCAAAGCACAGGGAATTAATGAAAGATCTGCTTGAGTTTGAATCCAGGCTTTATCACCTACTAGCTGAGTGACCTTGGGCAAGTTATTTAATCTTTTTGTGCTTTTCTCATCTATCAAATGGGGATAACAATACCTGTTTCATAGGATTCTTGTGAGAATTAAAATAATCCAAGTAAAACTCTTCACATAGCATCTGGCACTGAATTTTAGCTACATGAAGTCATGAAGTTGAACATTTAAATAAACAGCATTAAAGACCCAAGTTTTCTATTAATTATCTTATGTGGCACTTTTAATCTCTGTCACTTGCTGGGAATTAGGAGGTGTCTACTATGCCCATGAAGCTAAATCAACATGCATCTAACAGAAGCCTAACATATCTCCATCTTTAGGTAAGTTTTCCATGTATTAAGGAGTGGTCCAAAGAATTTGGTGAAGCTTAATGAAGCAATATAAGTATTTTATTTTGTCAAGAAAATTCACAGTAGGTGGATGTTTTCTTGTCCATTACCATAAGGAAACTGTTAACATTTATCTAAGTATGGAGTTTAGGTTTTAAAATTGAACAGAGTATATGCTTAGGTCTTATGCTTTATGAAACACATTTAAATTTTTTTTAAAGTTTAAAACTTGCATCTTTAATAGTAGTTTTTAGCAGCTCCCTCACTCTAGACTTAAAAATCTCTAAAACATGTACAATAAATGTCTAACTAGGAATAAAAATCACAACTGGTAACTAAAATTGGTTAACTTGCCAACACATGTAACTGATTAGCACAGCTTAGAGTTTTTAAAAAGTTGGTATTCACTTAAGAGATATGAACCCACAGATAAACAGTATATGATAAAAAAGTTACACAAATTATATAGGCAAACTCCTGTCTACAAAGGTCACATGCATATAATTAGAAGTGTACAAATTAATACTATACCAGTCTGGTTTTAAAATGCTGAAATGTGAATTCACACCCTGAAAATATGAAGAGGTTGTCTACACATCTCAAAAATCAAATGCTGCTTACACTAGAGCTATATGACATCTATAGTACTCAAGTTATAAGAGCTAAGAAATCAATACTGGTCAAAGAGAAGGGTTTTTTTTTTCTGAAAAGACTTTGACTATGAAAAAAATACAGCAGGAACATAGGACAAAAAAATCAGGAAATCTAAATCCATTATTCATGTGTTCCTTATTATCTAAGCAACAATGACATTGTGGTTTCTAAATGCCATTCTCCACTAAGAGGAACCAGGGCTCTTTAGAGAAATGGCTGATTCTAGGACTGGGGTAAGGAAAATATAAGATGAGCTTGGAACATCTTGTGCCAGGAAGCAAGAAATGCTCAAAGAATGATGGAGACCTGTCACAAAGGACACAGGAAACAGTCTGAAGGGGTGCTCACTGACCAATACAGGATAATCAGTACTACTTTTGAAAAGGTTATATTAAAAATGATTTTCTTTGATAGTCTTAAGCTTTTTGTATACTTTAAACTTACTTCTTTTGATTGCATCTCTTGCCAATTTACTCAGAAATTTAATTTCTGATAATAAGTAGGCTACTGCTGTGAGTGAGTTTGGCAACTTTATTTGTATAAAACCCAGAAAGAACACTGCTTAAACTTCTGTTTTTGTTACCATAGTTAATACCGGCAACAATGTTGGGTAATGCCCAATTCTATACTCATTTGGGATCAGATATTCCTTGTTGCTTTCTCATTTTGAAATCTGATAAAATATGTTTATAGCATTACTAGAGGACGAGTAAATGTATTAATGGCAACACATATCGGAATTTCTGACTCACCTTTTTACTTGGATTACAGTTCAAAATCAAGTGCTGAGGCACTTCTTTACCAGCCAGAAAAGCCATTTCCCTCTCGCACTTACCTATAGTAGGAGTGGTAGGTCTGCTACTAACAGCACCAACACTTAACCGTGGAACTAGTCTTCCTTGGTTAGGTCCCTAGGGGATTTAAAAAACAAATTAGTTTTAACGTTGTTCACACTTGACACCTAAACTTAGCAGGAAATGAAATTAGGATTGCTGATATGAATTATTAATAAATAATTGATGGCAAGAATGTCCTGTTTCTGTTCAGTGTTCTAATGCAACATTTAAACTAGGGTTTTCACAAATATCTATATATATACACACACATATAATACAAACAATACATATCTATATAAACATGGATAAGAATATATATATAAAATATATAATTCTATATAGTTTTAAAGTTTGAGGTAGAGTGTTATTTGGGGATAACAGCTAACTTCCTTATGATTTTTTAATCTTAACTAGTCAATATCTTAACCCAGTAAGAAACTTCCTTATAGTGGAATTTCAGAGGTACAGAGGTAGCCCAATGTGGGGAGAACTTTCTCAGTGGTGGGAGAGCCTTAGGTCATATTTCAGAAAGCAAGTCCAATGCCTGATGGTATATCATTTACTCTGTTATGGTATAGTGTAAAGATTGGGAGTTATGAGACCTGGGAATCAGTCTTAACTTTGCTACTAACTTCATAGATGAGTTCGGGCTCACTTCCCTGATGAGTTAGATGAACAATAAAGTTCCTTTTAGCCCTAAAAATCTTGGATCATATATTCTATATTTTAACATAGTAGCTAATTGCAGACATAGTATTTTCAAGGAACTAAATTTTAAAAAATCCTAGTAAATTATCTTAGCCTTTAATTTACTGCACTATTTACCCCTAACACATCTTACCCTTTTTAAAAGCTAAGATGACTAAAAATTCTTACCTTTTTAATTAAGGACTTTAGCCTATAGTTTGGAGCTGTTAAGCAGTATCTGTCAGGTGGCAGTCTGGGTCCTGCATATGGCTTAATCAGTGGTAAAGGGGTTTGATTTTTCTGCCTTGCAATATCCAGTAAAAACTAAAAAAAAAATCCTTATTAGAACTACAATTAAAAATTATAAGTAAAATGAACTTCAAATAAAATTTTGCTCACATCTCTCGGGGGAGGAGAGGTAAAAGACTGGTCAGCCCGACACTGGATTGCCAGTCTCACATCATCTGCATCAACATTAGGTTTCTTAGCATGGCTTGAATAAATTTTTGCATCATCCAGAATTGAAGTCACATATCCTTTAAGAACAAAACATTATTTAAAACATATGAAAATAGATTAATATTTATGGCCAGTTTTCTTAAAAAGTTTCACTAATTTCCAGAAAGTTTATGAATTTTGGTTCTAATATCTAATTGTCCTATCTATATGATCAATTTTAAACAGACATCACAATATACTGTTCCCTAGCCTGAGCTCCTTTTTACTGCTTTCTGAATTCTATAACATTAAATTTTTTTTCTTCACATATTTTTAAGACTTTATTTCTGTAGAGTAGTTTTAGGTTCACAGCAAAATTGAGGGGAATATACAGAGATTTCCTATATACTCCCTGATGCCATACATGCATAGCATCCTCTATTATCAATGTTCCCTGCAAAGTGGTGCGTTTGTTACAATTGATAGTCCTACACGGACCCATCATAATCCCCGATAGTCCGTAGTTTATATTATGGTTCACTCTTGGAACTCTACATTTTGTGGGTTTGGACAAGTGTATAATGACATGTTATGACATTAACTGTTAAAGTATTTTGGTTGAAAATGTTCTTACAATGAACGATTTTTAAAATTCACAAGTTAGGCGATTTTGGTGTTTTGTTAACTTACGGAAAGCAAATTCCAACATTTGATTTATAACCCTTGGTTCGTACTCCGTAATTCCCATATCCTTCAGGATCTGTGCCATCACCTGTGGATTCAAATAAAAACGCCAGATGCATAATCTAGGTATAGAAATCAAGACTGGACCGAAGGTAGTAATTATATTTATGATACAAGGTTCCCCCTTCTCTGGGTTCCAAACTTGTACTTATCCTTTTCCTCCCAAGCGAGTGTCAGGTTCACACCAAATCTCGTCTTGATCTCTTTGCTGAAAACTTTTTTTTTTGGCGGGGGTGGGGGTGGGGGCGGGGGCAAAGAGAAGAAAAAGGCCCGGGTTGGCTTTCCCAGTCGAGGTAGGGGTGGTTACAGCTGGTTGTCATTTTCAGATGTGGCGACTGCGGTAGCTTTGCATCAGAACACTGGAGGCGCGAGCCAGGATTCGCAGACGGGGCGGGACGACTAGGCGGCCCGGGCCCGAGGCCCAGGAGACAAAGCCTCCGGCTGGGCCGCCGGGGTGGCGGGAGAGAGCCCTGGGGTCCAGGGCACTCGAATCTCCAGCTCCTGGCGGCCCTGGCATGGCTGAAGTCGACCCGCGAGCCCATCATCAGGTCCTCCCCCCAGGCCCGCCTCTCAGGTCCCCGGCTGCGGTCGTGCCCAGCTTCGCACCCCGCCTCGCATCCTTCGCACTCACCAAGGCATCTCTCGGAGCGTTCTTGGGAGGCGCCATCTTGCCCGACTCCATGTTATCCTGCTGCTAGTCATCCGGGGAGAGAGGACTGCTCGCGGATTCCTCGCTCAGGCTCCACCCCTCCGGGCGCGGAGGGCGGGATTACCGCGCCGGTCCTTTTGCTCCGCTGGCTACCGCTTCCCAGCCGCCCGCCCGCCCCGCGGAGGCAGAGGGAGGCCGGGCTAGCAGGGAGCCCACGGCGCTGAAGCCTTCTCCGAAGAGCCCTCGGCTAACGCTTGGAAAACTGATAAGTTCGCCTTCTCAGAGCTGTTCCCCGGAAAAGTACACAAAAGGGGCACCCTTGTCTTTTCTGGGGCCCCTCCTCACGTCCCCTGCAGCCACCCTGGCCCCTTCCCTCTCCCTGAATGTCTGCAGAGTCCCTGCATCCACCTGCCTTTGTGGTAGTGCTGCCTGGTCAAATGCAGAAAGCCCAGTTAAATTTGAATGTCAGATCAATAATCACGTTTTTAGCATAAGTTTATCCCAAATATTACACGGACTATACTTACACTATGAAATGATTTATTGTTGATCTGATATTCAAATTTAACTGGGTGCTCTTTAGTTTTTGTTTTTGTTTTTTTTTGCGGTGTGCGGGCCTTTCACTGTTGTGGCCTCTCCCGTTGCGGAGCACAGGCTCCGGACGCGCAGGCTCAGCGGCCATGGCTCACGGGCCCAACCGCTCCGCGGCGTGTGGGATCCTCCCGGACCGGGGCACGAACCCGTTTCCCCTGCATCGGCAGGCGGACTCTCAACCACTGCGCCACCAGGGAAGCCCTATGTGCTCTCTTTTTTTTTTCAAAATTCCAATGACATTTAAAATTTTTATTATTTATTTTTTTAACATCTTTATTGGGGTATAATTGCTTTACAATGGTGTGTTAGTTTCTGCTTTATAACAAAGTGAATCAGTTACACATATACATATGTTCCCATATCCCCTCCCTCTTGTGTCTCCCTCTCACCCTCCCTATCCCACCCCTCCAGGCGGTCACAAAGCACCGAGCTGATCTCCCTGTGCTATGGGGCTGCTTCCCACTAGCTATCTACCTTACGTTTGGTAGTGTATATATGTCCATGCCTCTCTCTCGCTTTGTCACAGCTCCCCCTCCCCCCTCCCCATATCCTCAAGTCCGTTCTCTAGTAGGTCTGTGTCTTTATTCCTGTCTTACCCCTAGGTTCTTCATGACATTTTTTCCCCTTAAATTCCATATATATGTGTTAGCATACGGTATTTGTCTTTCTCTTTCTGACTTACTTCACTCTGTATGACAGACTCTAGGTCTATCCACCTCATTGTGCTCTCTATTTTTATTTGCTAAATCTGGCAACTCTACCCTATGGTCTGCTCTCCACCCAGCAGGCATTTGGTCAGCTCTCCTACACTCAAAGCCCTGTCATAATTGCTCATTTCATACTGATGCAAAGCTAAAGCCTTTGACAGCCTGAAAGATTCGCCCCTGGAGCCCCAAATGCCTTCTTCCCACTCTCCACAGAACAGCCTGAGGGTCTTTCAAAAAACATGCATCAGTTAACTGTCTCTGGCTTTAAGTGTCCCAAAGAGAACTCTTTCTTCCTCCTCAACATCCACCAACGCCCTCCATTTCTGAGAAATGCACTCTGACCCACCCAGGCGGGAAGAGCCGTCAGCCATGTTATGCTCTTTCCCGAACAAGCCACACTTAAGTCTAGCAGCAAGTCCTGTCAGGGTGACCTCCCAAAGTCACAAAACCTCTGTCCATGGCTCCGCATCTCCATCCAGTGCTACCATGCTAATGGTCCAAGCTAACAGCCCTAATTACCAAGGCTACAGCAAGAGGACCCCGAAATTGTGCTCCCCCACATTTTTACACAACCGGAGAGATCTCTTAGTCATAAACTAAATAATTGCATTCCTATCCTTAAAACCCTCTAATGGCTTCCCTCACACACACACACACACAAATTCAAACTGATTTCTGGGGCTTGGCAGGCCCTTCAGTTTTGGCCACCGTCTTACCTCATCGGGCCTGTCTGAATCCGTCCACCACACAGCCATATTGAACTCTGAACAGGTCTCCCCACGACCCACGTGTTGTTAACACTGTGGTTCCCGGAGGAACACTGATCCTCATGCTACACAAGCGCCTTTCCCAGCTCAGTGCGGGGAACGTCTATGTAAGACTAATAATGTTTTTCGAATAGGTAGCATATACGCAGGGTACAAATATTTTAAAATATATTTAAAAACTAAGAAAAAGCCTCTCTGGCTTGTTCCAGCCACTCATTTCTCTTTCGCAGAAGGCATCACTGTTTACCAGTTTCTTGTCTATTTAATTTGCAAATATTACCTCCTTTATATCTTTTTCCCCTACCCAAATGGTACTGTACCGTTGGGGTGACCAACCTTTAGAGAGCCAATCGGGACACAGCTGTACTAGATGAAAAGACCCATAAGATGTAATAAATAGTTGTATACATGTGTTATTGCTGTAATATAAAAATATGAAAATAGATGTTCATTTAAAATTGTTTTTCTGTAGTATTTACTTTTCTTTTACATACATGCTATTTAAATAAAACAATAGGACTACTTAACAGTGGCAATTAGTAGTAATTAATAGGACTAATTAATTTTAACCATATTTTTCATATTTCTGTCCTGTCACAGCAATTTATTTCAACTCTTGGTTGTTTAAATTTTTTAGGTCATATTATTGTATATTTTCAATATACATAAATGTAAGACTAAAAAAGAAGAATGTAAACACAATAAAACAAATTAAACAGCTATTATCTATTGGCTATATTTAATAAAAAAATTACAATGAAATGTTCCTTTTGGCACCAGAGTATAGTAGGATATTTTTACTCTTTGTTTCTTTTCTAATAATACTTCTCTGAACTTCCTGCAGACTGTAGGACATCCTTCTTTTATGTAGTGGTAAAACTGAATATGATCAAACGTAATATTCATTTTGATATGCATCTCTGCTCTTATCAAGCCTACATTAGACTGATTCCTGGTGTCAGTCCAGTGTGATGACATCAAGCTAAATATCCTTTCAAAAAAAGTGTTTGAGTATGGAGTACTCCTAAATATTACTTACTAGAAATAGCAGGTTTTTAGACTTGTAGAAATTAGTTCTCAGTTCTCCAAAAAATGCCCATCCACTTAGTACTAGAGGCTTGTCTTGGTAAACCAGCTATTTGCCAGTCAATTAGGCCCTTTGCATCTACACATTCACCATATAGTCTGTCAATGTCTAAAATATCCATCCTTTTTTAACATTCTGAAGCATGTTAGATGTCATCATAAATTAAATCTTTCTTTCTCAGGGAAAAAAGGTTTTCAAGCACAAAGGTAATTTGAACTCATGAAATTGAAGTTGGATTCCAAATAAGTTAAAATTTTAGTAAAGAAATGAGAGAGTCCTGTTTAACTCAGGTGTCTTTCTGGTAACATTCCTTTTTCTTTTCTTTTTTTTTTTTTTGATGGAGACTTTAGGGTTTTCAATATATAGTGTGTCATCATGTCATCTGCAAATAGTGACAGTTTTACTTCTTCCCTTCTAATTTGGATGCATTTTATTTCTTTTTCTTGTTTGGTTACTGTGGTTAGGACTTCCAGAACTATGTTAAATAGAAATGGTGAGAGGGGGCATCCTTGTCTTGTTCCTGATTTTAGAGGAAAGGCTTTCAATTTTTCACCATTTAGTATGATGTAAGCTGTATGTGTGTCATAAATGGCCTTTATTATGTTGAGATATGTTCCCTCTACACCAACTTTGTTGAGAGTTTTTTATCATGAATGGATGTTGAATTTTGTCAAATGCTTTTTCTGCATCTGTTTAGATGATTATGTGATCTTTATCCTTTATTTTGTTAATGTGGTGTATCACATTGATTGATTTGTGGATATTGCACCATCCTTGCATCCCTGGAATAAATCCCATTTGATCATGGTATATGATTATTTTAATATATTGTGGAATTTGTATGATTATTTTAATATATTGTGGAATTTGTTTTGCTACTATTCTGTTCAGAATTTTTGCATCTATGTTCATCAGGGATATTGACCTGTAATTTTCTTTTTATGTAGTGTCATTGTCTGGTTTTGGTATCAGAGTAATGGTAGCCTAGTAGAGGAAACTTGGAAGTGGTTCCTCCTCTTCAGTTTCTGGAATCGTTTGAGAGGAATAGGTATTAACTCTTCTTTATATATTTGGTAGAATTCCTATGAAGCTGTCTGGTACTGGAGTTTTGCTTGTAGGGAGTTTTTTTTTTTTTTTTTTTTGGTTTTTTTTTGCGGTATGCAGGCCTCTCACTGTTGTGGCCTCTCCCTTTGCGGAGCACAGGCTCCAGACACGCAGGCTCAGCAGCCAGGGCTCACGGGCCTAGCTGCTCTGTGGCATGTGGGATCTTCCCGGACCAGGGCACAAACCAGTGTCCCCTGCATCGGCAGGCGGACTCTCAACCACTGCACCACCAGGGAAGCCCCTAGTAGGGAGTTTTTGATTACTGATTCATTTTCAATACTAGTAATTAATCTGTTCAGATTATCCATTTCTTTACTCAGTCTCGGAAGATTGTATGTTTCTAGGTAGTCATCCATTTCTTTAGATTGTCCAATTTGTTGGCATAAAACTATTTATAGTATTTGCAAATGAGCCTGGCTAATGACTTATCAATTTTGTTTATCTTTTCAAAAAAACAGGCTCTTGGTTTCATTGATCTTTTCTACTTTTTGGTCTCTGTTTTATTCATCTCCTCTCTGATCTTTATAATTTCCTTCCTTCTGCTGACTGTGGGCTCTGTTCTTCTTTTTCTAATTCCTTTAGATGGTAGGTAGGTAGTTTATTTGAGATTTGTCTTATTTATTGAGGTAGGACTGCATTGATATAAGCTTCCTCTTAGAACTGCTTTGCTGCATCCCATAGATTTTGGAAGGTTGTGTTTTTATTTCCATTGGTCTCAAGGTATTTTCTGATTTTCTCATTTCTTCAGTGACCAATTGTTTTTTTGCTAGCATGTAGTTTACTCTTCACATGTTTGTTTTTCCCACATTTCCTCCTGTAATTGATTCGTAGTTTCATACGACTGTAGTTGGAAAAGTTGCTTGATATAATTTCTATCCTCTTAAATATGTTAAGAATTGTTTTATAGCCTAGCGTATGGTCTATCCTGCTGAACATTCCATGTGCACTTGAAAAGAACGTGTATTCTGCTGTTTTTGGATGGAATGTCCAGTAGATATCTATTAAGTTCAAATGGACTACTGTGTCATTTAAGGCCACTGTTTCTTTACTGATTTTCTTTCTGGATGGTCTGTCCATTGATGTAAATAGAATGTTAATGTCCTCTACTATTATTGAATTGTTGTCAATTTCTCCCTTTACGTCTGTTAAAATTTATATTTTAGCTTAATATTTAGGAGCTCCTATATTAGGTGTACATATATTTATGAATGTTGTATCTTCTTTCATTGATCCCTTTACATTATATAGTGGCCTTCTTTGTCTTCTATTACAGACTTTGTTTTAAAGTCTACTTTGTCTAACTTGAGTACTGCTACCCCACCTTTCTTTTCATTCCCATTTGCACAGAATAGCTTTATCCACCCCCTTACATGCAGTCTGTGTGTATCTTTAGCTCTGAAGTGAGTCTCTTTTTTATTTTAACAACTTTATTGGAGTATAATTGCTTACAATCTTGTGTTGCTTTCTGCTGTATAACACAGTGAATCAGCTATACATATACATATACGCCCATATCCCCTCCCCCTTGCATCTCCCTCCCACCCTTCCTATCCCAACCTTCTAGGTGGTCACAAAACACTGAGCTGATCTCCCTGTGCTATGCGGCTGCTTCCCACTAGCTCTCAACTTTACATTTGGTAGTGTATATATGTCAGTGACACTCTCTCCTTCGTCCCAGTTTACCCTTCCCTCTCCCTGTGTCCTCAAGTCCATTCTCTATGTCTGCGTCTTTAATCCTGTGCTGCCCCTAGGTTCTTCAGAAACATTTTTAGATTCCATATATATATGATAGCATACGGTATTTATTTTTCTCTTTCTTTTTTGTTTAGCATCTTTATTGGAGTATAATTGCTTTACAATGGTGCGTTAGTTTCTGCTTTATAACAAGGTGAATCAGTTATACATATACATATGTTCCAATATCTCTTCCCTCTTGCGTCTCCCTCCCACCCTCCCTATCCCACCCCTCTAGGTGGTCACAAACCATCTAGCTGATCTCCCTGTGCTATGTGGCTACTTCCCACTAGCTATCTATTTTAGGTTTGGTAGTGTATATATGTCCATGCCACTCTCTCACTTTGTCACAGCTTACCCTTCCCCCTCCCCATATCCTCAAGTCCATGCTCTAGTAGATCTGTGTCTTTATTCCCATCTTACCCCTAGGTTCTTCATGAACTTTCTTTTTTTTCTTAGATTCCATATGTATGTGTTAGCATACGGTATTTATTTTTCTCTTTCTGACTTACTTCACTCTGTATGACAGACTCTAGGTCCATCCACCTCACTACAAATAACTCAATTTCGTTTCTTTTTATGGCTGAGTAATATTCCATTGTATATATGTGCCACATCTTCTTTATCCATTCATCTGTTGATGGACGCTTAGGTTGCTTCCATGTCCTGGCTATTGTAAATAGAGCTGCAATGAACATTTTGGTACATGACTCTTTTTGAATTATGGTTTTCTCAGGGTATATGCCCAGTAGTTATATTGCTGGGTCTTATGGTACTTCCATTTTTAGTTTTTTAAGGTACCTCCACAATGTTCTCCATAGTGGCTGTATCAATTTACATTCCCACAAACAGTGCAGGAGGGTTCCCTTTTCTCCACACCCTCTCCAGCATTTATTGTTTGTAGATTTTTTGATGATGGCCATTCTGACTGGTGTGAGGTGATACCTCATTGTAGTTTTGATTTGCATTTCTTTAATGATTAGTGATGTTGAGTATCCTTTCATGTGTTTGTTGGCAATCTATATATCTTCTTTGGAAAAATGTCTATTTAGGTCTTCTGCCCATTTTTGGACTGGGTTGTTTGTTTTTTTGATATTGAGCTGTATGAGCTGCTTGTCAATTTTGGAGCTTAATCCTTTGTCAGTTGCTTCATTTGCAACTATTTTCTCCCATTCTGCAGGTTGTGTTTTCGTCCTGTGTATGGATTCCTTTGCTGTGTAAAAGCTTTTAAGTTTCAATAGGTTCCATTTGTTTATTTTTGTTTTTATTTCCATTTCTCTAGGAGTGGTTCAAAAAGGATCTTGCTGTGATTTATGTCACAGAGTGTTCTGCCTATGTTTTCCTTTTAAGAGTTTTATAGTGTCTGGCCTTACATTTAGTTCTTTAATCCATTTTGATTTTATTTTATATTTTTTGCGGTATGCGGGCATCTCACTGTTGTGGCCTCTCCCGTTGCGGAGCACAGGCTCCAGACATGCAGGCTCAGCGGCCATGGCTCACCAGCCCAGCCGCTCTACAGCATGTGGGATCTTCCCGGACCTGGGCATGAACCCGTGTCCCTTGCATTGGCAAGCGGACTCTCAACCACTGCACCACCAGGGAAGCCCCTTGAGTTTGTTTTTGTGTATGGTGTTAGGGACTGTTCTAATTTCATTCTTTTACATGTAGTTGTCCAGTGTTCTCAGCACCACTTATTAAAGAGGCTGTCTTTTCTCCATTGTACATTCTTGCTGCCTTTATAAAAAATAAGGTGACCATATATGCATGGGTTTAACTCTGGGATTTCTATCCTGTTCCATTGATCTATATTTCTGTTTTTGTGCTAGTAGCATACTGTCTTGATTACTGTAGCTTTGTAGTATAGTCTGAAGTCAGGGAGCCTGATTCCTTGAGCTTGTTTTTCTTTCTCAAGATTGTTTTAGCTCTTTGGGGTCTTTTGTGTTTCCATACACATTGTGAAATTTTTAATTCTAGTTCTGTGAAAAATGCCATTGGTAGTTTGATAGGGATTGCATTGAATCTGTAGATTGCTTTGGGTAGTATAGTCATTTCCACAATATTGATTCTCCCAGTACAAGAACATAGTATAACTCTCCATCTGTTTTTATCATCTTTAATTTCTTTCATCAGTGTCTTATAATTTTTTGCATACAGGTCTTTTGTCTTCTTAGGTAGGTTTATTCCTTGGTATTTTATTCTTTTTGTTGCAGTGGTAAATGGTAGTGTTTCCTTAATTTCTCTTTCAGATTTTTCATCATTAGTGTATAGGAATGCCAGAGATTTCTGTGCTTTAATTATGCGTCCTGCTACTTTACCAAATTTATTGATTAGCTCTAGTAGTTTTCTAGTAGCATCTTTAGGATTCTCTATGTATAGTATCATGTCATCTGCAAACAGTGACAGCTTTAGTTTTTCTTTTCCGATTTGGATTCCTTTTATTTCTTTTTCTTCTCTGATTGCTGTGGCTAAAACTTCCAAAGCTATGTTGAATAATAGTGGTGAGAGTGGACACCCTTGTCTTGTTCCTCATCTTAGAGGAAATGGTTTCAGTTTTTCACCATTGAGAATGATGTTGGCTGTGTGTTTGTCATATATGGCCTTTATTATGTTGAGGAAGTTCCCTTTATACCTACTTTCTGGAGGGTTTTTATCATGAATGGGTGTTGAATTTTGTCAAAAGCTGTTTCTGCATCTCTTGAGATGATCGCATGGTTTTTCTCCTTCAGTTTGTTAATATGGTATATCACATTGATTGATTTGCATATATTGAAGAATCCTTGCATTCCTGGGATAAACCGCACTTGATCGTCGTGTATGATCCTTTTAATGTGCTGTTGGATTATGTTTGCAAGTATTTTGTTGAGGATTTTTGCATCTATGTTCATCAGTGATATTGGCCTGTAGTTTTCTTTTTTTTTTTGACATTTTTGGTTTTGGTATCAGGGTGATGGTGGCATTGTAGGATGAGTTTTGGTGTGTTCCTCCATCTGCTATATTTTGGAAGAGTTTGAGAAGGATAGGTGTTAGCTCTTCTCTAAATATTTGATGGAATTCGCCTGTGAAGGCATCTGGTCCTGTGTTTTTGTTTATTGAAAGATTTTTAATCAGAATTTCAATTTCAGTGCTTGTGATTGGTCTGCTTATATTTTCGATTTCTTCCTGGATCATTAACTGAAGGTTTTGCTTTTCTAAGAATTTGTCCATTTCTTCCAGGTTGTCCATTTTATTGGTATAGAGTTGCTTGTAGTAATCTCTCATGATCCTTTGTCTTTCTGCAGTGTCAGTTGTTACTTCTCCTTTCTCATTTCTAATTCTATAGATTGGAGTTTTCTCCCTTTCATTCTTGATGAATCTTGCTAATGGTTTATCAATTTTGTTTATCTTCTCAAAGAACCAGCTTTCAGTTTTATTGATCTTTGCTATTGTTTCCGTCATTTCTTTTTCATTTAATTCTGATCTGATATTTATGATTTTTTTCCTTCTGCTAACTTTGGGGTATTTTTGTTCTTCTTTCTTTAATTGCTTTAGATGGAAGGTTAGGTTGTTTATTTGACATGTTTCTTGTTTCTTGAGTTAGGATTGTATTGCTATAAACTTCCCTCTTAGCACTACTTTTGCTACATCCCATAGGTTTTGGATCTTCGTCTTCATTGTCATTTGTTTCTAGGTATTTTTCATTTCCTCTTTGGTTTCTTCAGTGATCTCTTGGTTATTAAGTAGTATATTGTTAAGCCTACATGTGTTTGTATTTTTTACAGATTTTTTTCCTGTAATTGATGTCTAGTCTCATAGCACTGTGGTCAGAAAAGATACTTGATACAATTTCAATTTTTTTGAATTTACCAAGGCTTGATTTGTGACCCAAGATATGATCTATCCTGGGGAATGTTCCATGAGCACTTGAGAAGAAATTGTTTTCTGTTGTTTTGGGATTGAATGTCCTATAAATATCAATTAAGTCCATCTTGTTTAATGTATCATTTAAAGCTTATGTTTCCTTATTTATTTTCATTTGGATGATCTGTCCATTGGTGAAAGTGGGGTGTTAAAGTCTCCTACTATGATTGTGTTACTGTCAATTTCCCCTTTTATGGTTGTCAGCATTTGCCTTATGTACTGAGGTGTTCTGTTTTTTGGGTGCATAAATATATCCAATTGTTGTACTTCTTCTTGGATTGATCCCTTGATTATTATGTAGTGTCCTTCTTTGTCTCTTGTAATAGTCTTTGTTTTAAAATCTATTTTGTCTGTTATGAGAATTGCTACTCCAGCTTTCTTTTCATTTCCATTTGCATTGAATATCTTTTTCAATCCCCTCACTTTCAGTCTGTATGTGTCCCTAGGTCTGAAGTGTATGTCTTGTAGACAGCATATATACTGGTCTTGTTTTTATATCCATTCTGCCAGTCTGTGTCTTTGGGTTTGAGCATTTAATCCATTTACATTTAAGGTAATTATCGATATGTATGTTCCTATGACCATTTTCTTAATTGTTTTTGGTTAGTTTTTGTAGGTCCTTTTCTTCTCTTGTGTTTCCCACTTAGAGAAGTTCCTTTAGCATTTGTTGTAAGGCTGGTTTGGTGGTGCTGAATTCTCTTAGCTTTTCCTTGTCTGTAAAGGTTTTAATTTCTCCATCGAACTTGAATGAGGTCCTTGCTGGGTAGAGTAATTTTGATTGTAGGTTTTTCCCTTTCATCACTTTAAATATGTCCTGCCACTCCCTCTGGCTTGCAGAGTTTTTGCTGAGAAATCAGCTGTTAACCTTATGGGGATTCCCTTGTATGTTATTTGTTGTTTTACCCTTGCTGCTGTTAATATTTTTTTCTTGTATATAATTTTTGATTGCTTGATTAATATGTGTCTTGGTATGTTTCTCCTTGGATTTATCGTGTATGGGAATCAGTGCTTCCTGGCCTTGATTGACTATTTCCTTTCCCATATTAGGGAAGTTTTCAAGTATAATCTCTTCAAATATTTTCTCAGTCCCTTTCTTTTTCTCTTCTTCTTCTGGGACCCCTATAATTCGATTGTTGGTATGTTTATTGTTGTCTGAGAGGTCTCTGAGACTGTCCTCTATTCTTTTCATTCTTTTCTCTTTATTCTTTTCTGTGGTAGTTATTTCCACTATTTTATCTTCCAGGCTACTTATCCGTTCTTCTGCCTCAGTTATTCTGCTATTGATTCCTTCTAGAGAATTTTTAATTTCACTTATTGTGCTGTTTGTCACTGTTTTCTCTTTACTTCTTCTAGCTTCTTGTTAAACGTTTCTGGTATTTTCTCTATTCTATTTCCAAGATTTTGGTTCATCTTTAATATCATTACTCTGAATCCTTTTTCAAATAGCCTTCTCAATTCCTCTTCATTTGTTTGGTCTGGTGCGTTTTTACTTTGCTCCTTCATCTGCTGAGTATTTCTCTGTCTTCTCATTTTGCTTAACTTACTGTGTTTGGAGTCTCCTTTTCGCAGGCTGCAGGTTTGTAGTTCCCGCTGTATTTGGTGTCTGCCCTCAGTGGGTAAGGTTTGTTCAGTGGGTTGTGTAGGCTTCTTGGTGGAGGGGACTAGTGCCTGTGTTCTGGTGGATGAGGCTGGATCTTGTCTTTCTGGTGGGCAGGACCACATCTGGTGGTGTGTTTTGGGGTGTCTGTTAACTTATTATCATTTTAGGCAGCCTCTCTGCTAATGGGTGGGGTTGTGTTCCTCTCTTACTAGTTGTTTTGCATGGGGTGTCCAGTGCTGGAGCTTGCTAGTCGTTGAGTGGAAGTGGGTCTTAGCATTGAGACAGAGTTCTCTGGGAGAGCTCTCACCAATTGATATTACATGGGGCCAGGAAATCTCTGGTGGTCCAGTGTCCTGAAGTTGGCTATCCCACCTCAGAGGCTCAGGCCTGACACCGAGCCAGAGCACCAAGACCCTGTCAGCCACATGGCTTACATGTAAATGGTTAAATTCTCCAGTCCAAATGCACAGTGTGGCCAGCCTTCTGTGCCGCACCCGGTCCTCCAGCTGGGCGTTGTCCTCCAGGCCTGGTTGCTATGGACAGCCTGCTTTGGATCCAGTTCCAGCTGCATTCCCTAACATCTAGAAGAAGGAGTCATTGCCCCCGTCCTCCCCTATCCCCGCTGGAACTCTGAAGTGAGTCTCTTGAAGGCAGCAACTGTATGGATCTTGTTCTTTTAATCCATTTAGCCACCATTTTTTTTTATTATGGCATTTAGTCCTTTGACAGTTAAAGTGATTATTGATATTTATGTACTTATTTCCATTTTGTTTTCTGGTTGTTTTTGTAGTTCTTTGTTCTTTTCTTCTTCTTTTCCATTGTGATCTCTTCCATTGTGGTTTGATGATTTTCTTTAGTATTATGTTTGTGTTCCTTTATCTCCAATTTTTCTATATCTAATGTAGGCTTTTGCTTTGTGGTTACAATAGAGTTCATATATGTTGACCTATAACTACATCTACTGATTTAAAACTGATACTTATTTGTGTTCAAACACATTCTAAAGGCTCTGCATTTTTACCCCCACCCTCCACGTTTTTTTTTTTTACATCTTTATTGGAGTATAATTGCTTTACAATGGTGTGTTAGTTTCTGCTTTATAACAAAGTGAATCAGTTATACATATACATATGTTCCCATATCTTGTTTTTTTAATGTCATAATTTATATCTTCATGTCTATCCCTTAACTGTTTATTGTAGTTATAGTTCATTTGACAATTTTTGTTTTTTAAACTTCATACTCTCTTAGTTAAGTGGTTGATCTACAGCCTTTACTATATATTTACATTTACCAATGCGACTTTTCCCTTCCTATAATTTCCTATTTCTTGTTATAACCTTTTCTTTTTCACTTAAAGAAGACCCTTTAACACTTATTGTATGGTTGGTTTAGTATTGATGAAGTCTTTCAGTTTTTGCTTTTTGAGAAGCTTTTTAATCTCTCCTTCAATCCTTTTTTGAAATTGAGGTATAGCTAATTTGCAATGTTGCATTAGTTTCAAGTGTACAGTAAAGTGATTGTTACATATATATGTGTGTGTGTGTATATATATATGTATATATATATATATATATACATGCATTGTTTGCAAATATTTTCTCCCCTTCTGTAGGTCATCTTTTTTTTTGCTTATGATTTCCTTTTCTGTGCAAAAGCTTTTAAATTTAATCAGGTCCCATTTGTTTATTTTTGTTTTTATTTCCATTTTCTAGGAGACAGATTCAAAATGACATTGCTGCGATTTATGGTAAGAGTGTTTTGCCTATGTTTTCCTCTGGGAGTTTTATAGTATCCAATCTTGCATTTAGGCCTTTAATCCATTTTCAAATGTTTATTTATTTACGTTTTACAGTTTTTTTTTTTTTTTTTTTTTTTTTTTTTTTTTTTTTTTTGCGGTACGCGGGCCTCTCACTGTTGTGGCCTCTCCCGTTGTGGAGCACAGGCTCCGGACGCTCGCAGGCTCAGCGGCCATGGCTCACGGGCCCAGCCACTCCGCGGCATGTGGGATCTTCCCAGACCAGGGCACGAACCCGCGTCCCCTGCATCGGCAGGCAGACTCTCAACCACTGTGCCATCAGGGAAGCCCCCGTTTTACAGTTTTATATTGGAGTATATTTGATTTACAATGTTGTGTTAGTTTCAACTGTACAGTAAGGTGATTTAGTTATACATACATGTATATCTATTCTTTTTCAGAATCTCTTCCTATATAGGTTATTATAGAGTATTGAATAGAGTTCCCTGTGCTGTACAGTAGGTCCTTGTTGATTATCTATTTTATATATAGTAGTGTGTATATGTTAATTCCAACCTCCTAATTTATCCCTCCCCCCACCTTTCTCCTCTGGTAACCATAAGTTTGTTTTCTATGTCTGTGAGTCTGTTTCTCTTTTGGAAGTAAGTTCATTTTTTTTTGGGAGATTCCACATATGATTGATATCTTATATTTGTCTTTCTCTGTCTGACTTACTTCACTTAGTATGATAATCTTTAGGTCCATCCATGTTGCTGCAAATGGCATTATTTAATTCATTTTTATGGCTGAGTAATATTCCATTGTATGTATGTACCATATCTTTACCCATTCATCTGCTGATGTACATTTAGGTTGCTTCCATGTCTTGGCTATTGTAAATAGTGCTTCAGTGAACATTGGGGTGCATGTATCTTTTCAAAGTATGGTTTTCTCCAGATATATGCCCAGGAGGGGGATTGCTGGATCATATGGTAACTCTATTTTTAGTGTTTTAGGGAACCACCATGCTGTTCTCCATAGTGGCTGTACCAATTTACATTCTCACGAACAGTGTTGAAGCCTTCCCTTTTCTTCACACTCTCTCTAGCATTTATTATTTGTTGACATTTTGATGATGGATATTCTGACTGATGTGAGGTAATACCTCATTTTAGTTTTGATTTGCCTTTCTCTAATAATTAGTGATGTTGAGCATCTTTTCATGTGCCTGTTGGCCATCTATGTTTCTTCTTTGGAGGAATGTCTGTTTAGGTCTTCTGCCCATTTTTTGATTGGGTTGTTTGTTCATTTTTTTTTAATAGTGAGCTGTATGAGCTGTTTTTATATTTTGGAAATTAATCCCTTGTTAGTCACATGGTTTGCAAATATTTTCTTCCATTCTGTAGGTTGTCTTTTTATTTTGTTTATGGTCTCTTTTGCTGTGCAAAAGCTTTTAAGTTTAATCCATTCCCATTTGTTTATCTTTGCTTTTGTTTCCATTACTCTAGGAGACAGATCCAAAAAATATTGTTGCAATTTATGTTAAGGAGTGTTCTGCCTATGTTTTCCTCTAGTTTTATAGTATCCGGTCTTACATTTAGATCTTTAATCAATTTTGATTTTATTGTTGTATATGGTGTTAGAGAATGTTCTAATTTCATTCTTTTACATGTAGCTGTCCAGTTTTCCGAGTACCACTTATTGAAGAGACTGTCTTTTCTGCATTGTATATTCTTGCCTTCTTTATTGTTGATTAATTGACCACAAGTGCGTAGGTTTATTTCTGGGCTTTCTATCCTGTTCCATTGATCTATGTGTCTGTTTTTGTACCAGTAACACACTGTTTCAATGACTGTAGCTTTGTAGTATAGTTTGAAGTCAGGGAGTGTGATTCCACCAGGTCTGTTCTTTGTTCCTGACATCACTTTTGCTATTCTGGATCTTATTTGTTTCCATACAAATTTTAAAATGATTTGTTCTAGTTCCATGAAAAATGCCATTGGTAATTTGATAGGGATTACATTGAATCTGTAGATTGCCTTGGGTAGTATGGTCATTTTAACAATATTTATTCTTCCAATCTAAGAACATGGTATATCCCTCCATCTGTTTGTATCATCTTTAATTTCTTTCATCAGTGTCTTATAGTTTTAGGAATACAGGTCTTTTGCCTCCTTAGGTAAATTTATTCCTAGGCATTTTATTCCTTTTGATGCGACGGTAAATGTGATTGATTCTTTAATTTCCCATTTCGTCATTAGTGTATAGAAATGCAACAGATTTCTGTGTAGTAATTTTGTATCCTGCAACTGTACCAAATTTATTGACGAGCTCTAGTAGTTTCTGGTGGTGTCTTTAGGATTTTCTATGTATAACAGGGGTCCCCAACCCTCAGGCCACAGACCAGTACTGGTCTGCAGCCTGTTAGGAACTGGGCTGCAGAGCAGGCGGCGAGCAGTGGGCGAGTGAGCGAAGCTTCATCTACTGTTCCCCATCGCTTCCCACTGCTTGCGTTACCTCTTGAACCATCCCCCAACCCCCGTCTGTGGAAACATTTTCTTCCTCGAAACTGGTCCCTGGTGCCAAAAACGTTGGGAACTGCTGATGTATAGTATCATGTCATCTACCAACAGTGACAATTTTACTTTTTCCTTTCCAATTTGGTTTCCTTTTATTCTTTTTCTTCTCTGATTGCTGTGGCTTGGACTTCCAAAACTATATTGTATAGAAATGGTGAGAGTGGGAATCCTTGTCTTGTTCCTGGTCTTGGAATGCTTTCAGCTTTTGACCATTCAGTATAATGTTAGCAGTGGGTTTGTCCTATATGGCCTTTATTATGTTGAGGTATGTTCCCTCTATGCCCACTTTCTGGAGAGGTTTTATCATAGATGGATGTTGAATTTTATGAAAAGCTTTTTCTGCATCTACTGAGATGATCATATGGTTTTTATTTTTCAATTTGTTAATGTGGTGTATCATACTGTTTGATGTACATCCCTGGGACAATCCCACTTGATCATGGTGTATGATCCTTTTAATATATTGTTGGCTTCAGTTTGCTAGTAGTTTGTTGAGTATTTTTGCATCTATGTTCATCAGTGATATTGCCCTGTAATTTTCTTTTATTGTGATACCTTTGTCAGGTTTTGGTATCAGGATGATGGTGGCCTTATAGAATGGGTTTGGAAGTGTTCCTTCCTCTGAAGTTTTTTGTAATAGTTTCAGAAGGATAGGTGTTAACTCTTCTCTAAATGTTTTGTAGAATTCACTATGAAGCCATCTGGTCCTGGACTTTTGTTTGTTGGGAATTTTTAAATCATAGATTCAATTTCAGTACTTGTAATTGGTCTGGTCATATTTTCTATTTCTTTTTGGTTCGGTGTTGGGAGATTGTGCCTTTCTACGAATTTTTCCATTACTTCTAGGTTGTCCATTTGATTGATGTATAGTTGCTTGTAGTAGTCTTAAGATCCTTTGTATTTCTGTGGTATTGGTTGTAACTTCTCCTTTTTCATTTCTAATTTTATTGATTTGGGCCCTCTCCCTTTTTTTTCTTGATGAGTCTGGTTAAAGTTTTATCCATTTTGTTTACCTTTTCCAAGAACCAGCTTTTAGTTTCATTATCTTGTCTATTTTTTTAGTCTCTACTTGTTTCTGCTCTGGTCTTTATGATTTCTTTCCTTCTAGTAACTTTGAATTTTGCTTCTTCTTTTTCTAGTTGCTTTAGGTGTAAGGTTAGGTTGTTTATTTGATATTTTTCTTCTTTCGTGAGGTAAGATTGTGTTGCTATAAACTTCCCTCTTAGAACTACTTTTGCTGCATCCCATAGGTTTTGGATCATCATGTTTTTTTTTTATTTGGTAGTTTTTGATTTCTTCTTTGATTTCTTAAGTGATCATTGGCTGTTAAATAGCATATTGTTTAGCCTCCATGTGTTTTGGGGTTTTTTTGCAGTTTTTTCTTGTAGTTGATTTGCAGTCTCATAATGTTGTGTTTGGAAAAAGATGCTTGATATGATTTCAATTTTCTTAAGTTAACCAGTGATTGTTTTGTGGCCTAGCATGTGAGCTATCCTGCAGAATGTTCCATGTGCACCTGAAAAGAATGTATATTCTGTTGCTTTTGGATGGAGTGCTCTATAAATATCAATTAAGTCCATTTGGTCTGCCTAATATGTTGTTTAAGGCCTGTGTTTATTGATTTTCTGTCTGGATGATCTGTCCATTGATGTAAGTGGGGTATTAAAGTCCCCTACAGTTATTGTGTTACTATTGACTTCTCCTCTTATGTCTGTTAATATTTGCCTTATGTATTGAGGTGCCCCTATGTTGGGTCCCTGTATATTTACAATTATTATATCTTCTTCTTGGATTGATCCCTTGATCATTATGTAGTGTTCTTGTTTCTTGTAATAGTCTTTATTTTAAAGTTTCTTTTGTCTGATATAAGTATTGCTACTCCAGCTTTCTTTTCATTTTTATTTGCATGGAATACCTTTTTTTTTTTTTTTTTTTGCGGTATGCAGGCTTCTCACTGCTGTGGCCTCTCCCGCTGCGGAGCACAGGCTCTGGACGCGCAGACTCAGTGGCCATGGCCCACGGGCCCAGCTGCTCCGTGGCATGTGGGATCCTCCTGGACCGGGGCACGAACCCATGTCCCCTGAATCGGCAGGTGACTCTCAACCACTGCGCCACCAGGGAAGCCCCTGGAATGCCTTTTTGTGTGTGCATGTATCTGTCATTGAGTTTTGGTTTGTGGTTACCATGGGGCTTATATATAGTATCCTGTATATATGTGATTTTTTTAAGGTGTTGATCTCTTCTGTTTGAATGCATTTTAACAACCCTGCAATTTTACACCAACCTTTCCTACATTTACTGTTTTTTACATCATATTTTACATTTTTGTGTGTATGTACTCCTTAACTACTGATTGTTGATATGGTTGATTTTACTGTTTTGTCTTTTAACCATTCTGCTACCTTATAAGTGGTTGGTGTCCTACCTTTATTGTATATATTCCTTTTCTAATGATATTTTTTCTTTTCTATTTTCCATATTTCTAGATGTATCCTTTTCTTTTCCACTTAGATATGTCTCTTTAACATTTCTTGTAGTGCTGGCTTTGTGGTGCTGAACTCTTTTAGCTTTTTATTGTCTATAAAACTTTGGATCTTTGCTTCAAATTTGTTTTATAGCTTTGCCAAGTACAGTATTCTTGGTGTTGGTTTTTCCCTTTCATCACTTTAAATATGTCATGCCACTCCCTTTTGGCCTGCAGAGTTTTTGCAGAAAAGTCATCTCATAGTTCTGTGGGGTTCCTTTGTATGTAACTTGTTGATTTTCCCTGGCAGCTTTTAAGATTCTCTCTGTATCTTAAATTTTTGCCATTTTAATTACAATGTCTTGGTGTAGTCCTCTTTGGGTGATACTGTTTGGCTTCTCTGTGCTTCCTGGACTTGGACGTCTGTTTCCTTTCCTAGGTTAGAAAAGTTTTCAGATATTGTCTTCAAATATGTTCTCTGCCCCTTTCTCTCTCTCTTCCTTTCTCTTTCTGGAACCCCTTGTAATATGAATGTTTGTACACTCGATGCTGTCCCAGAGGTCTCTTAAACTGTCCTCTTTAATTTTTTTTTTTTTTTGTCCAGCTTAATTTCCAGAGCTCTGTTTTCCAGTTTGATGGTCTGTTCTTGTGTATCATCTAATCTACTGTTGTTTCCTTCTAGTGTATATCTTTAATTTCACTTACTGTATTCTTTACTCTGTTTGGTTCTTCTTTAGATTTACTCTGTCGGAAACTTCTACTTTCTCTCTCTATTCATCCATTTTTCTCCTAAGGTTACTGAGCATCTTTTTAATCATTATTTTGAACTCTTTATTGGGTAGATTGCTTGTCTCCCCTGCACTTAGTTTTTCTTCTGGGGCTTTATCTTCTTCCTTTGGAACATATTCCTTTGTTGCCTCATTGTGCGTAATTTGCTATTTTTATTTCTATGTATTTGGTAGGGTGGCTACATTTCCTGATCTTGGATAAATGGCCTTATGTAGTAAACGTGCTATGACGACCCACCAGCACACTTGCCTCTGGTTACCAGAGCTCTATGCTCTAGTGGTGCTATCTATGAGGACTGTACGGGTCCTACTCTTGTAGGTTGACTACAGTGGGTGTTCTGATACCTCTGGCTTGCTCTTCATCTGGTTGGTTGCCAGACCTTGTGTGGAGGTTTCTGGCTCCTGCTGGGTGGGGCCAGGTAATGGCATGACTAGCTACATAGCCAGGGGAGTCCTGGTCCTTGTGCTGGCCTGCTGGTGGGTGGGGCCAGGTGACAGGCTGGCTGGCTGTGAGGCCAGGGATCCTGGAACTAGTGTCTGCCTGCTGGTGGGATGGACAAGGGTCCAGGGTATCCTGGTGTGGTGCCTTCCTGCTGGTGGGTGGGCCAGGGCTTTGACATGGCTGGCTGCAGGGCTGTGTTGTTCCCTGTACTGGTGTCAGCAAGCTGGTGGGAGGAGCCATGTCCCAAGATGTTCCGGGGCTGGTGCCCACCCACTAGTGGGTGAGGACTGGTCTTCGGGCTAGTGCTAGCCTACTGGGAGGATGGAGCCAGGTCCTGGGTTCTCTGACTGTGGGGCTTGGGGCTCCTGGGTTCGGTGTTGGCCTCCAGTTAGCTGGTGCCAGTGCCCAGGGTGTCCTGGGGCTGGTGCCCACCTACTTCATGGTGAGGCTGTGTCCTGGGGCTAGAGCTGGCCCACTGGCATGCAGTGCCAGGTCCATTGGCTGGCTGTAGGGCCACAGGGTTCCTGGGGCTAGTGCTGGCCTACTGGTGGATGTGGCCAGGTTCTATGCATCTAGGGGTTCCGGGGGTCCAATGGCAGCTGGCTTGCTGGTCAATTGGGCTGTATCCCTGAACCAGCTAGCTGCTTGGCCTTTGACATCCCAGGACTTGTGCCAACTGGCTGGTGTTCCAGCACTAATAAGCTAGATAGAGGATTCCAAAATGGTGCCTGCCAGCACCAGTGTCCTTATGGTGGGATGAGCTCCCCAAAATGGCTGGTGTCAGCATCTGTGTTCCGAGGGTGGGTCCCAATTGCCTCCTGCCTCTCTGGAAGGTCTCCAAGATCAGCACGTGTGTGTGCTCCTTTCAAATTACTGCTTCTGTTCTGAGTTTCTGAGTGTGTGATATTTTGTAGGCTCCCTGTAAGAGTGGAGTCTATTTTCCACAGCCCTATGGCTCTCCTGAAAGTAAGCACCACTGACCTTCAAAGACAAACATTCTGGGGCCTCATCTTCCCAGTGCAGGACCCCTTGGCTGGGTAGCCCAATGTGGAGCTCAGACCCCTTGTTCCTTGTGGAGAACCTCTGAAATTGTGATTATCCTCCCATTTGTGGGTCACCTACCTGAGCATATGGGTCTTGACTATACAAACATCTCCTCCCTTCCATCATTTTGTTTTGACTACTTCTTCGTATCTTTAGTTGTAGAAGATCTTTCTGGTAGGCTTCTGGTTGGTTCTCATAGATAACTGTTCTGTAAATAGTTGTAATTTTGGGGTGCCCATGGAAGGAGGTGAGCCCAGGGTATTCTTACTCCACCATCTGGGCCACTCCTGGCCTCAGGTAAATAATTCTTCGTTAGCAGTTTTCTTCTTTCAGTACTTTGAATATAAAATCCTACTGTTCCCTGGTATGCAGGTTTTCTGCTCAGAAATCTCCTTATAGGCTTATGGTGTTTTCCTTATATGTGTAGAATTTTTTTCTCTTGTTTCTTTAAAAGTTCTCTCTTTGTATTTAATTTTGGACATTTTATTTATAACGTGTCTTAGAGAAGATCTTTTTGGGTTGGAACTTTTTGGGGACCTATGAGGTTCATGAAATTGGAAGTCAAAATTTATCTCCAGATTTGGGAATGGCTCAACCATTATTTATTTAAGTAAGCTTTCTGCCCCCCTTTCTCCCTCTCTTCTCCTTCTTGGACTCCAATAATGCATAAATTGTTTCTCTGAATGGTTTCCCATGGTTCATGTTGGCTTTCTTCACTCTTTTTCATTATTTTTTTCTTTTTGCTCCTGTGGCTGAATAATTTAAAATAATCTGTGTTTTGGTTCACTGCTTATTTCTTCTGCTTGATTGATTTCTATGTTGAAGCTGTCTGTTGAATTCTTCTATTTGTTGAACTTCTCATTTTGTTCATGCATTGTTTTCCTAATTCTATTCAGTTTTCTGTGTTTTCTTATAGTTCACTAAATTTCTTTGCGGATTATTCTGTATTCTCTGTCCAACATTTCTTAGATATCCATTTCTTTAGGGTAAGTTTTTGGAGCTTTATTAGTTTATCTTTGTGGTGTCATGTTTTCTTGATTGTTCATGATCTTGTGGCCTTTGATGAAGTAGGGACCTCTTCCAGTCTTTACAGACTTTCTCTGTCAGGAAAAACCCTTCATCAGTTGGTCTGTTCAGAGATTCTGTGTGGGCCTCCTGATGGTTTCCATTCATGACCTTGCTGCAGGAATCCTCCAGTAAGTAAGTATGGTGCTTGGGTCAACAGGTGGTCAGGATTCTTGGGTCCAAAGGGGGCTTCCTGATGCCTCAGTCTGTGGTGGTAGGTTGCAGTCCTGGGTCCACATGGACAGGCCTGAATCATGTGTTCATGTCAGCTGTCCAGGTGCCAGGGATCACTAGAGTGGGCTTGGTGACTTAGTCAATGTAGGTAGTTCTGGCATCTGGGAATGAGCCTGGAGACTTAGTATTTGGGACTTGACCGCATGCTGGACCCATGAGTCAGGGTCCATGGGAGCAAGCCTGGGGCCAGAAGAGTTGGCCTGTATCTTGGGGCTGTTGGAGCTGGACTGCAGGTTGGGTCAGTGGGGGCCCTCCTTCACTAAGGTGGCCTAGGAGCTTGGGCCCATGGGAACCCACCTGGAGTCTGGGGCCATGGGGGCCAGCCTGGTGATGTAGTAAGGTTGTTGGTAAATAACTTTATGAGGTATAATTTACATAACATAAAATTCACTCATTTTAAGCATACAGTTCAATATTATTTTTAAGTTTATTTTATTGAAGTATAGTTGATTTACAATGTTGTGTAGTTTCTGCTGTACATCAAAGTGATTCAGTTATATATATACTCTTTTTCATATTCTTTTCCATTATGGTTTATCCCAGGATATTGAATATAGTTTCCTGTGTGATACAGTAGGACCTTGTTGTTTATCCATTCTATATATAATAGTTTGCATCTGCTAATCCCAAACTCCCAATCCATCTCTTCCCCCCAATTCAATGATTTTTAATAAACTTACCAAGTTATGCAACTATCACCTCAATCCAATTTTGGAACATTTCCATCACCCCAGTAAGACCTGTTGTGCCTGTTTATAGTTAACCCAGAAAGGGGGTTTTAATATAAAGTTGGCACATATATTAAAGGGGAAGCAGTGCATATCTGTGGGACAAATGTGTGTCAATATGGGAACCCCACAAGGGGCATGAAAATACGTTTATCTGAGTTGGTTGTTGACATTATCTTATTTCTACAAAGAATTACTTTTCATGATCTTTTCTTTGCTCAAATCTTGGGTGATTATGTGTTTTCAGAAGAAAGTCATTCCCTGACAGGATCTGTTCACACTACTATTTTTTCATGTAGTGAGCAGTAAATAGTTCTTACACGATCAAGAAGCAGTTATAGGCTTGCTGCATGGATAAGAAAGTAGCTGAGATGTTATGGAGATTTTTCGGTTTTCCAGTGTTATAGAAGAAAGAAGAAGGAAATAGGCAAGGCAAATCTGGAGTCCATGAAAGAATAGGGACTCCAATGAGTTGACCCAAGATGGTACCTAGTAGGTGTCTCCTGCTCTTCACACCAGTGCCTGATTGCTCTTTGCCTACCTCTGTGTGGAATTATGGATTTAATCTGCCTGAGTTTAGTATGCCTGAATTGTAGTTGATGTATCAGGAGAGACTCTTAGATGTGAAAAGAACTTTAAAGATCATCTATCTTGTAAGATTTATTTATTATTATTTTACACAATTGATGCCTACAGAGGGGAAAGGATTTTCTTAAGATCACACAATTTGTTAGTAGCAGAGATGGGACTAGAACCTTAGTCTTCTGATACTCAGTTCACCACATCAAATATACAGTGCCCTAGAATTAGAAAGAAGTCAGAAACAAGATTCATAAAATAAAGTCTTAGTCAATTAAAGACATCTTGAACTGGTTTTAATTTTTCTAGTTTCTTTGGGAGGAGATAAACATGTAATATCAAAGAGTTAATTATTCCAAATAAATAAACTTGCACAAATCCCATTTCAAAAATAGCAGGTGAATAATTCTTGTTATTTTTATTGGTATTTAAAAATGTTTCTTATGATAGTTATACTTTAATAAGTGTAAATTATAGGTTCTACATTAGTTTGATGAATGTAGATATATGAAATATACAAGTTGCAAAACATTTACTTTTAGCAGATTAAAATGTATTCAGTCTAATTATCAATCTCAAAAGATATTTTAAATTTAATTTTCCATTTTCCTTTGAAAGCAAACTACTAAAGAGGTAAGATTTTTAATACATCTTTAAAATGTTTTCTGCTTGGTAAAATTTTAATGAAATGTTTGCTTATAGGCAAAGAAAAAGTGATAAGATATATATTTTAAACAGGTTTTAAAATATTTGTGTGGTAAAAATGTCGATATTTAACAACTTATTACATTAAAATTTTCAGTTTTAGTATTCTCTAATTAAAATTCAAATATGAAGGGAATATCCTTTGTAGAATGTGGATTAATATTGTACCACAATTTACTTTTGAAGACAACTGTTTTATGCTTTGCATATTTAAACCACATGTCAAGCTCTAAATTGAACAGCAACCAACAAAGTAAATATTCTGTAACATACCACGTATCAGTGCAATACACAATGAAAGGTAATGTCGTTGCATACACCAAAATTAGCCCACATGAAAATTGACACTTTGGTCTCAAATTTATGATTTTCATTTTTGAAACACAAAGAGCAAACTCTGAAATAGAAATAATATTTATTATTTATTAATAATAGCCTTCTTTAAAAAATATTTATTTATTTGGTTGCACTGGGTCTTAGTTGTGACAGGTGGGCTTCTTAGTTGTGGCTCACCTGCTCCTTAGTTGTGGCACAAGGGCTTCTTAATTGCGGAATGTGGGCTCCTTAGTTGCAGCACACAGGCTCCTTATTTGTGGCATGTGAACTCTTAGCTGCGGCATGCATGTGGGCTCTAGTCCCCTGGCCAGGGATCAAACCCGGGCCCCTTGCATTGGGAACATGGAGTCTTAACCATTGCACCACCAGGGAAGTCCCTAGAGATAATATTTAAACATTTTCAATAAAGTTAAGAAAAAGTCTTTGGATGGGTAACATCTCCTTTGCAAGATTGCTGAAACAGCTCCTGAGAGAGAAATTGTGAGAGTAGAGAGAGATGCTTCACTTGTAACTATAAATGGATGTAAACACATCAATTTTGAGAACAAATCATTTTAATATTCCATGTAAAATATGAATAATCATATGTGTAATGTTTAATTATTCCAATTAGAGAGTAACCAACACTGGGTGTATTTTAAAGAGTTTAGAATGGTATAAAATGGCTTCCTACTTCCCTACTTCTACTCCCAAAGTGCTGTAAGTTACTATTTCCCCACTATCAAAGTATTTATCAGGGCACAAGTCAAACAGCTGAATATGTTACCCTGAAAAAATTACAGTTCATAAGGTTGGTAGATACTTTTTTATTATTTCATGTAAGTTGACGTGTAGACGTGTAGTGGTAATTTTTACCACTTTGTCCTGAATGAAATTCCAAAATGCTGTTATCCTCCCATAGTTCTTAAAACTTTGCAAAATACTCATTTGAAAAATGAAGGCAGGGAATAGTTTTCATGAGAGGTTTTAGATAGTTTTACATAATAGTGGGAGTGTTGCTAAAATTCTCAAATTTAAAATATACCTATTTTCTAATCTCTTCTACTGTCACAATGAATTTCTTGAAGGCAAGGCAGTTCTTTTGATGTCAGGTGAATGTTTGTAGGGATTTCTACCCAATAAGATTTACTTTTAAGAATTGAGATTAAAAAAAAAAAAAAAAAAAAGAATTGAGATGCATCTAGCAATTTCTATATTTGATGTAATTTGTTTTAGAACTTCCTAAAAAGTTAAAAATGCATAAAAGTAGATTAGTTGATTAGGAAGTATTGAATTGCAACAGCACATAGAAAGGCAACTAGTGCAAATCCTATCACAAGGATCAGAACAAAGGTATAATCACTCATCTCTACCTTGGGTTTTTCATTTTTCTCTTCACTAGGGTTGCTTCCTTCCTTTCCTCCACTGCCTTTGCCAGGCCCTGGATGTTGCTTATAGGTTGAGAAAAGAGCACTGGGGCTATATTGTCCCCAGAGCTCTTGTATCCCAGCAGAATTCTGATATTGGCATCCAGCGCAGACTTTGAAGCGGTAATGTGAATTTGTGAGAAAGTTGGAAAAGGAGAATGAAGTGTTCGGTCCTTTGTAGATCTAAATGAAAAAGAATCAAAATTAAAATTACATTTTCTTATCAAAAAAATAATATGGTATGTTTTTTGACAACAGGAAGTACCAATTAATCCATTCATTGCATAAATATGTTCACAACAAAAATAAAAGTTTACTGTTACAGTCTCTAATATCCTGAGGACCCAGTACTGTTTAGGTAATTTTCTTCAGTGTAAGAAATAACAAAGACTTGTAACTGTTAAACTTTAATTCCATTTGGTTTGGAATGAGTTGTACATGTGGTCAGTGGAACCTAAAAATACTACATCCAATAGTAATAAGTTAAATAAATAAGTGAATTGTCCCCAAATAAGTATTATGCACATAAAACTTTAGGACCAGATAGGACTTTTGGATAAGATTTAGTTACTTTAAACATCATAAAATAATATTGAACTCTTTGATAAGAGCTCAGTCCCCAGCACAATATAAAACTATAAATTACAAAGACTAAATTTACAAGAATTTACCAGGTCAGTTCCTTTTTCACTGATGAGTTGAAGACTGTAAACTATGGAATCTCCTTTTATTGGCTCTAAAGACTCCCATTTGACCTCACAAGTATTGCTATTCACCTGATGTAATTTAGGTGCTAGGAAAAAAGAATTTCAGTTTAAAGGGTTGCACATTTCCTAGATATCTTGAGAACATTGAAATCTCTCATACAATTTTCTATGGTCATTAAAAGACAACACATGTAGGCTTAATCTAAACAATATATATTTATAATTCTCATTGTAAAGACTTTTGCTGTACCACCAGGCATCTTAATGTTTGCAATAAAAACTTAAAGCACTTAAAACTATCAGTTAATAATGCATATTTCATTTTTCTAATAAGATCTTATTACAACTTTTATTACTATGGTTGAATCCCTACTGGTATAATCTCTTGCATTGTATTTATATGGTGCATCATACATTTGGACGAATTTTCACGTACATTAATAATTTTATTTTAAGATCAGAGCAACTGAGTGAGGAAAGAAGGGCAGGATCTTTATTTCATGTTATTAATCTCTCTACATTTCAGGAAAGTGGGGCTTAAATATGTAGGAAGAGAGCAAGGTATTACTGTGGTCTAAATCATGTTTACTTGCAATATTTTCCAGTTAGCTTTACACTGAAAACCATTTCATAACAGTGCATGGACTCATGTACGTATGGATTAGAAAAACTGAACTTCACAACTGGGAAGGAAAAAAGCCTCAAAGCTTGAGCTTTCCTGACTGTACATTGGCCTCATTATGTATTATACACAGCACTTTATTTTAATGTTCCTATAAGGAGAGTAAACTCAGAGTTTTATAAATGATCAACTATGTACTAATTACCAAATATGAAATTAAAAATTTGTACAAAATATGTACTTAATACTAAATTTATGTAGTGTTTATTCAGGCTTAATCAGTGTAATCATGTTTATTAGTTGATGAACTTTGTGTACTAGTCCATTTGGGAAAATATGGATATAGCAAAGAACGGATAGCATGACAAAGTGGAAGGGGAACCTCAATGGGAATTAGGCGCCTACAATTCTAATCTTGGCTCTGCTACTGGTTCACAGTGTCCTTTAGCTAAGTTACTTATCATTTTGGGGACTTAGCTTCTTATTCTTAAAAATGGCAGTGGTTATAGTGTGATTGGCTGGATTAGTTGATCTCAAAATATTTTAAAATATTATGATTCTGAAGAAGTAAAACTGTCACTGTTTGCTGATGACATGATACTATATATCGAAAATACTAAAGACTCTCCCAGAAAACTACTAGAGATCATCAATGAATTTGGTAAGGCTGCAGGATACAAAATTAATACACAGAAGTCTCTTGCATTCTATACACAAACGATGAAAGATCAGAAAGAGAAATTAAGGAAACAATCCCATTTACTATCACATCAGAAAGAATAATATACCTAGGAGTAAACCTACTTAGGAGACAAAAGACCTATACTCCGAAAACTATAAGATACTGATGAAAGAAATCAAAGATGACACAAACAGATGGAGAGATATACCATACTCTTGGATTGGAAGAATCAATATTGTAAAAATGACTATAATACCCAAAGTAATCTACAGATTCAATGCCAATATCAAATTACCAATAGCATTTTTCACAGAATTAGAACAAAAATTTTACAATTTGTATGGAAACACAAAAGACCCCGAATAGCCAAATCAATCTTGAGAAAGAAAAATGGAGCTGGAGGAATCAGTCTCCCTGAATTCAGACTATAAAACAAAGGTACAGTAATCAAAAGAGTATGGTACTGGCACAAAAACAAATATAGATCAATGGAAGAGGATAGAAAGTCCAGAGATAAACCCACGCACCTATAGTCACCTAATCTATGACAAAGGAAGCAAGAGTATATAATGGAGAAAAAGTCTCTGCAATAAGTGGTATTGAGCACCTGGACAGCTACATGTAAAAGAATGAAAATAGAACATTCTCTAATACCATGCACAAAAATAAACTCAAAATGGATTAAAGACCTAAATAAGACTGGATACTATAAAACTCTTAGAGGAAAACATAGGCAGAACACTCTCTGACATAAATTGCAGCAAGATCCTTTTTGATCCACCTCCTAGAGTAATGAAAATAAATGCAAAAATAAACAAATGGGACCTAATTAAACTTAAAAACTTTTGCACAGCAAGGAAACCATAAACAAAGTGAAAAGACAACACACAGAATGGGAGAAAATATTTGCAAATGAAGCTACCAACAAGGGATTAATCTCCAAAATATACAAACAGCTCATGCAGCTCAATATCAAAAAATACAACCCAATCAAAAAAATGAGCAGAAGGGCTTCCCTGGTGGCGCAGTGGTTAAGAATCCGCCTACCAATGTAGAGGATATGGGTTCGAGCCCTGGTCTGGGAAGATCCCACATGCCACGGAGCAACTAAGCCCGTGTGCCACAACTACTGAGCCTGTGCTCTAGAGCCCGTGAGCCACAACTACTGAGCCCACGTGCCACAACTACTGAAGCCCGCGTGCCTAGAGCCCGTGCTCCACAACAAGAGAAGCTGCCGCATTGAGAAGCCCATGCACCGCAATGAAGAGTAGCCCCTGCTCGCCACAACTAGAGAAAGCCCGCGCACAGCAACAAAGACCCAACGCAGCCAAAAATAAATAAATAAAATAAATAAATTTAAAAAAAAAAAAAAAAAAAAAAAAAAAAATGAGCAGAAGATCTAAATAGACATTTCTCCAAAGAAGACATACAGATGGCTAAAAAGCACATGAAAGGGTGCTCAACATCACTAATTATCAGAGAAATGCAAATCAAAACTACAATGAGGTATCACCTCACACCAGTCAGAATGGCCATCATCAACAAGTCTACAAACAATGCTGGAGATGGTGTGGAGAAAAGGGGACCCTCCTACACTGTTGGGGGGAATGTAATTGGTAAAAACTAAAAATAGAGCTACCATATGATCCTGCAATCCCACTACTGGGCATATATCCAGAGACAACCATAATCCCAAAAGATACATGCACCCCAATGTTCATTGCAGCACTATTTACAATAGCCAAGACATGGAAGCAACCTAAATTTCCATCAACAGAGGAATGGATAAAGAAGATGTGGTACACATATACAATGTAATAGTACTCAGCCATAAAAAAGTATGAAATAATGCCATTTGTAGCAACATGGATGGACCTAGAGATTATCATACTAAGTGAAGTAATTCAGACAGAGAAAGACAAATATAAGATATTACTCATATGTGGAATCTAATTTTAAAAAGATACAAATGAACTTATTTACAAAACAGAAACAGACTTACAGATATTGAAAACAAACTTATGGATACCAAAGGGGAAACGTGGGGGGAAGGGATAAATCAGGAGCTTGATATGAACACACACACACACTACCATACATAAGAGATTTAACCAACAAGGACATACAGTATAGCACAGGGAACTCTACTCAATATTCTGTGATAGCCTATATGAGAAAAGGTTGTAAAAAAGAGTGGATATATGTATATATAACTGAATCACTTTGCTGTACACCTGAAACTAACACAACATTGTAAATCAACTATATGCCAATAAAATTAAAATATAAAAAATTATGATTCTGGGAGTATCATTAAATTCTACCTTTCCCTTTGTATCCATAATTAAGTACTTTTGGTATTCTGTTGTTGAATATTTAAAATAAACCTTACTGTGGAATTTTACATATGAGTTACTGGAACTAAATTAATGTAACCTTCATTATCATGGCTTATAACACTTACCTTTAAGTGTGGCTGGTGGGGTTTTGGTTGTAGTGAAAGTATAGATACCAGACAGCAGCCCCTCACCAGCTTTGTTACATGCCTGGATTTTAAATTTGTATTGCATATATTCACTCAATCTTTGTACCTTGTGAGTCTGACAAAGTCCATGGTAAATGATAGAAAATCTGGAAGTGGGAATAGAGATGGAGGGAACAATATTATTAATCAACAGTCCTACAGATACAAATAACTCTATATAACTGACTTAAAACTGGTTTTAAAACCACAATATCCCCTAAATAAATCAACTTGAAGCCATAAAGGTAAAACACAAAAGAAAAATAATCAGGTTGTAAATATCACAATGTGAAGGTGCAGGTTTTTGTATTTCTTTGGTAACTATATTCCATAGTATTAATTTATCTTGTATAAAGGAAGAAGTGTTTTGGAAGAGGCAAAAATAGAGAGCTTAATTATCAGTAGGAATTTATGAAAGTATATCTAGCATGTTAATGGGCTGCTTTCACATTTATTATTTAATTGAAACCACGTTGGATTATAGGATTAAGATAGGAAAATTTGAAATTTTTTTATTATAATACATGCTAAATAGTAAAAATAGTTTACCTGCCAGATCGATCTCCCATTAATAAATTGTAGCTTATAAGGTTGGAAAGTAACCCTTTGCTTGAAGTGCTACCCCATTTCAGTTTGAGGCTCTGGTGCCCATAGACCACACAGTCAAGTTGTGGAGGCTCAGGTGGTACTGGCTTGGTTTCTGTTCTTATTAATTGGCTAAAAGGGCTTATTCCATAATGATTGATAGCTTGAATTTTGATTCTAGTGATGAGAAGAAAAAAAAATAAACTGTATTAATTTAGATTTAGAAAAGAACATACATTTCTACATTTAAGCTAACCCCCTAGTAACTCTATGTCGGATATTAACCATCATATTATACTACTTATTGGAGACAAATTTCTGAGACAAAAATCTTGAATTTGGATAATCACTATTGACAATTCTTGATGAGGAGAAGAAGCTGGCTCTTAGTAATGCCAAAGTTTTCTAAAACAATAGAAGTCTATTTCAAAGAAAATATTATGTAGGTTATATAAAACATACAAATGTATTGCAGAATTGCTCAAAAGTCTCAAAAAACATTTCCATCTACCTAAAGTAAGATATAAGCGACTTACTTGTATGTGGCATCAGGCTGTAGATTTTTCAGAAGACACTCTGTTACTCTATCAACAGTCAAAATTTTTCTGTCTCCATATTCAATGTTATATGCAGTGATTGCAGAGCCATGGCAATCTGTTTCTGCCCATTGAATAGCAATGCAAGATGATGCCAACTTGGCAGAAATTTTGTTTTCGACTTCTTCTAGCACTGTTACTACTGCTGGTACAGTTGCTGGTGTGGTTACTATGCCAGTTCCTCCAAACATTCCAACTCCAACTATATTTACAGCCTGAAAAAGTATACTCTGTTAGAGATTCATTATTACCTTGTTTATGTGTGTAATCCATTTTGTTGCATAAAAACAAAATAAATTTTCTTAAATTCTAACAATATGGATTTTAAAAAATTGAGATATAATTTACATGTAACATTGTGTAAGTTTAAGGCGCATAGCACATTGATTTGATACATTTATATACTGCAATGTGAAACAATATAGTTCTAAGATGCTGACATACACGCAGAAATCTGTAGGTTGCAAATTTAGGAAAGTAAAGAGTCTAAATATGGAGTTTCCGCGAGGCGGAGGGGAAGATGGCGGAAGAGTAAGATGCGGAGATCACCTTCCTCCCCACAGATACACCAGAAATACATCTACACATGGAGCAACTCCTACAGAACACCTACTGAATGCTGGCAGAAGACCTCAGACCTCCCAAAAGGCAAGAAACTCCCCACATACCTGGGTAGGGCAAAAGAAAAAAAGAAAAAACAGAGACAAAAGAATAGGGATGGGACCTGCACCAGTGGGAGGGAGCTGTGAAGGAGGAAAGGTTTCCACACAGTAGGAAGCCCCTTCACGGGCAGAGACTGCGGGAGGTGGAGGGGGGAGCTTCAGAGCCGTGGGGGAGAGCACAGCAACAGAGGTGTGGGGAGCAAAGCGGAGAGATGCCCTCACAGAGGATCGGTGCCGACCGGCGCTCACCAGCCCGAGAGGCTTGTCTGCTCACCCGCCAGGGCGGGCGGGGCTGCAAGCTGAGGCTCGGGCTTCGGTCAGAGTGTAGGGAGAGGACTGGGGTAGGCGGTGTGAACACAGCTTGCAGGGGGTTACTGTGCCACGGCTGGCCGGGAGGGAGTCCTGGGAAAAGTCTGGACCTGCCGAAGAGGCAAGAGACTTTTTCTTCCCTCTTTGTTTCCTGGTGCGCGAGGAGAGGGGATTAAGAGGGCTGCTTAAAGGAGCTCCAGAGACGAGCGCAAGCCGCGGCTAAAAGCGCAGACCCCAGAGGCGGGCGTGAGACGCTAAGGCTGCAGCTGCCGCCACCAAGGGGCCAGTGGGTGAGCACAGGTCACTATCCACACCTCCCTTCCAGGGAGCCTGTGCAGCCCGCCACTGCCAGGTTTCCAGGATCCAGGGACAACTTCCCCGGGAGAACGCACGGCAGGCCTCAGGCTGGTTCAACGTCATGCCGGCCTCTGCTGCCGCAGGCTCGCCCGGCACTCCGTGCCCCTCCCTCCCCCGGGCCTGAGTAAGCCAGAGCCCCCGAATCAGCAGCTCCTTTAACCCCGTCCTGTCTGAGCAAAAAACAGACGCCCTTCAGCGACCTACATGCAGAGGCGGGGCCAAATCCAGAGCTGAGCCCCTGGGAGCTGTGAGAACAAAGAAGAGAAAGGGAAATCTCTCCCAGCAGCCTCAGAAGCAGCGGATTAAAGCTCCACAATCAACTTGATGTACCCTGCATCTGTGGAATACATGAAAAGACAAAGAATCATCCCAAATTGAGGAGGTGGACTTTAAGAGCAAGATTTATGATTTTTTCCCCTTTTCCTCTTTTTGTGAATGTGCATGTGTATGCTTCTGTGTGAGATTTTGTCTGTATAGCTTTGCTTCCACCATTTGTCCTAGGGTTCTATCTGTCCATTTAAAAAAAAATTTTTTTTTTCTTAATAATTAATCTTAATTTTAATCACTTTATTTTACTTTATCTTCTTTCTTTCTTTCTTTCTTTCCTTCCTTCCTTTCTTCCTTTCTTCCTTCCTTCCCTCCTTTAGACAACGAATCATCCCAAATTGAGGAGGTGGACTTTGAGAGCAAGATTTATGATTTTTTCCCCTTTTCCTCTTTTTGTGAGTGTGTATGTGTATGCTTCTGTGTGAGATTTTTTCTGTATAGCTTTGCTTCCACCATTTGTCCTAAGGTTCTATCCGTCCGTATTTTTTTCTTAATAATTATTTTTTAATTTAAAAACTTTATTATATTTTACTGTATCTTCTTTCTTTCTTTCTTTTCTCCTTCCTTCCCTCCTCCCTTCCTTCCTTCCTCCCTTGCTCCCTCCTTTCTTTCCTTCTTTCCTGCTTTTCTTCTTTTCTTTCTTTCTTCCTTCCTTCCTTCCTTTCTTTCTTACTTTCTTTCTTCCTACTTCTACTAATTCTTTCAGTCTACTTTTTCTCCCTTTTATTTTGTGCCGTGTGGATGAAAGGCTCTTGGTGCTGCAGCCAGGAGTCAGTGCTGTGCCTCTGAGGTGGGAGAGCCAACTACAGGACACTGGTCAACAAGAGACCTCCCAGCTCCACATAATATCAAATGGCGAAAATCTCCCAGAGATCTCCATCTCAACACCAGCACCCACCTTCACTCAAAGACCAGCAAGAGACAGTGCTGGAAAACCTATGCCAAACAACTAGCAAGACAGGAACACAACCCCACCCATTAGCATAGAGGCTGCCTAAAATCATAGTAAGTCTACAGACACCCCAAAACGCACCACCAGACGTGGAACTGCCGACCAGAAAGACAAGATCCAGTCTCATCCACCAGAACATAGACACTAGTCCCCTCAACCAGGAAGCATACACAACCCACTGAACCAACCTTAGGCGCTGGGGACAGACATCAAAAGCGACGGGAACTACAAACCTGCAGCCTGCAAAAAGGAGACACCAAACACAGTAAGATAAGCAAAATGAGAAGACAGAAAGACACACAGCAGATGAAGGAACAAGATAAAAGCCCACCAGACCTAACAAATGAGGAGGAAATAGGCAGTCTACCTGAAAAAGAATTCTGAATAATAATAGTAAAGAGGATCTAGAATCTTGGAAATAGAATAGACAAAATGCAAGAAATATTTAACAAGGACCTAGAAGAACTAAAGTTGAAACAAATGATGAACAACACAATAATCGAGATGAAAAAGACTCTAGATGGGATCAATAGCAGAATAACTGAGACAGAAGGATGGATAGGTGACCTGAAAGATAAAATAGTGGAAATAACTACTGCAGAGCAGAATAAAGAAAAAAGAATGAAAAGAACTTAGGACAGTCTCAGAGACCTCTGGGACAACATTAAACGCACCAACATTCGACTTACAGGGGTCCCAGAAGAAGAAGAGAAAAAGAAAGGGACTGAGAAAATATTTGAAAAGATTATAGTGGAAAACTTCCCTATTATGGGGAAGGAAATAGTTAATCAAATCCAGGAAGCACAGAGAGTCCCATACAGGATAAATCCAAGGAGAAATATGCCAAGACACATATTAATCAAAATGTCAAAAATTAAATACAAAGAAAGCATATTAAAAGCAGCAAGGGAAAAACAACAAATAACACACAAGGGAATCCCCATAAGGTTAACAGCTGATCTCTCAGCAGAAACTCTGCAAGCCAGAAGGGAGTGGCAGGACATACTGAAATTGATGAAGGAGAAAAATCTGCAACCAAGATTACTCTACCCAGCAAGGATCTCATTCAGATTTGATGGAGAAATTAAAACCTTTACAGACAAGCAAAAGCTGAGAGAGTTCAGCACCACCAAACCAGCCTTACAACAAATGTTAAAGGAACTTCTCTAGGCAAGAAACACAAGAGAAGGAAAAGACCTATAATAACAAACCCAAAACAATTTAGAAAATGGAAATAGGAACATACAAATCGGTAATTACTTTAAATGTAAATGGATTAAATGCTCCTACCAAAAGACACAGATTGGCCGAATGGATACAAAAACAAGACCCATATATATGCTGTCTACAAGAGACCCACTTCAGACCTAGAGACACATACAGACCGAAAGAAAGGGGATGGAAAAAGATATTCCATGCAAATGGAAACCAAAAGAAAGCTGGATTAGCAATTCTCATATCAGACAAAATAAACTTTAAAATAAAGAGTATTAGAAGAGACAAAGAAGGACACTACATAATGATCAAGTGATCAATCTAAGAAGAAGATATAACAACTGTAAATATATATGCACCCAACATAAGAGCGCCAAAATACATCAGGCAAATACTAACAGCCATAAAACGGGAAATCGACAGTAACACATTCACGGTAGGGGACTTTAACACCCCACTTTCACCAATGGACAGATCATCCAAAATGAAAATAAATAAGGAAACACAACCTTTAAATGATACATTAAACAAGATGGACTTAATTGATATTTATAGGACACTCCATCCAAAAACAACAGAATACACATTTGTCTCAAGTGCTCATGGAACATTCTCCAGGATAGATCATATCTTGGATCACAAACCAAGCCTTGGTAAATTTAAGAAAATTGAAATTATATCAAGTATCTTTTCCAACCAAAACGCCATGAGACTAGATATCAATTATAGGAAAAGATCTTTAAAAAATACAAACACATGGAGGCTAAACAATACACTACTTAATAACGAAGTTATCACTGAAGAAATCAAAGAGGAAATAAAAAAAAATACCAAGAAACAAATGACAGTGGAGACACGACGAACCAAAACCTATGGGATGGGGCAAAAGCAGTTCTAAGAGGGAAGTTTATAGCAATACATGCCCACCTTAAGAAACAGGAAACATCTCGGATAAACAACCTAAGCTTCCACCTAAAGCAATTAGAGAAAGAAGAAAAAAACCCCCAAAGTTAGCAGAAGAAAAGAAATCATAAAAATCAGATCAGAAAGAAATGAAAAAGAAATGAAGGGAACAATAGCAAAGATCAATAAAACTAAAAGCTGGTTCTTTGAGAAGATAAACAAAATAGATAAACCATTAGCCAGACTCATCAAGAAAAAAAGAGAGAAGACTCAAATCAATAGAATTAGAAATGAAAAAGGAGAAGTAACAACTGACACTGCCAAAATACAAAAGATCATGAGAGATTACTACAAGCAAGTCTATGCCAATAAAATGGACAACCTGGAAGAAATGGACAAATTCTTAGAAATGCACAACCTGCCAAGACTGAATCAGGAAGAAATAGAAAATATGAACAGACCAGTCACAAGCACTGAAATTGAAACTGTGATTAAAAATCTTCCAACAAACAAAAGCCCAGGACCAGATGGCTTCACAGGTGAATTCTATCAAACATTTAGAGAAGAACTAACACCTATCCTTCTCAAACTCTTCCAAAATATAGCAGAGGGAGGAACACTCCCAAATTCCTTCTATGAGGCCACCATCACCTTGATACCAAACCAGACAAAGACGTCACAAAGAAAGAAAACTACAGGCCAATATCACTGATGAACATAGATGCAAAAATCCTCAACGAAATACTAGCAAACAGAATCCAACAGCACATTAAAAGGATCATACACCATGATCAAGTGGGGTTTATTCCAGGAATGCAAGGATTCTTCAATATACGCAAATCTATCAATGTGATAAACCATTTTAACAAATTGAAGGAGAAAAACCATATGATCATCTCAATAGATGCAGAGAAAGCTTTTGACAAAATTCAACACCCAATTATGATAAAAACCCTGCAGAAAATAGCCATAAAGGGAACTTTCCTCAACATAATAAAGGACATATATGACAAACCCACAGACAACATCGTCCTCAGTGGTGAAAAACTGAAAGCATTTCCAATAAGATCAGGAACAAGACAAGGTTGCCCACTCTCACCACTCTTATTCAATATAGTTTTAGAAGTTTTAGCCACAGCAATCAGAGAAGAAAAGGAAATAAAAGGAATCCAAATTGGAAAAGAAGTAAAGCTGTCACTGTTTGCAGATGACTTGATACTATACATAGAGAATCCGAAAGATGCTACCAGAAAACTACTAGAGCTAATCAATGAATTTGGTAAAGTTGCAGGATACAAAATGAATGCACAGAAATCTCTTGCATTCCTATACAGTAATGATGAAAAATCTGAAAGTGAAATCAAGAAAACACTCCCAATTTCCATTGCAAAAAAAAAAAGAATAAAATATCTAGGAATAAACCAACCTATGGAGACAAAAGACCTGTATGCAGAAAATTATAAGACACTGATGAAAGAAATTAAAGATGATACAAATAGATGGAGAGATATACCATGTTCTTGGATTGGAAGAATCAACATTGTGAAAATGACTCTACTACCCAAAGCAATCTACAGATTCAATGCAATCCCTATCAAACTACCACTGGCATTTTTCACAGAACTAGAACAAAAAATTTTACAATTTGTATGGAAACACAAAAGACCCCAAGTAGCCAAAGCAATCTTGAGAACGAAAAACATAGCTGGAGGAATCAGGCTCCCTGACTTCAGACTATACTCCAAAGCTACAGTAATCAAGACAGTATGGTACTGGCCCCAAAACAGAAATATAGATCAATGGAACAGGATAGAAAGCCCAGAGATAAACCCACGCACATATGGTCATCTTATCTTTGATAAAGGAGGCAGGAATGTTCAGTGGAGAAAGGGCAGCCTCTTCAATAAGTGGTGCTGGGAAAACTGGACAGGTACATGTAAAAGTATGAGATTAGATCCCTCCCTAACACCATACACAAAAATAAGCTCAAAATGGATTAAAGACCTAAATGTAAGGCCAGAAATTATCAAACTCTTAGAGGAAAACATAGGCAGAACACTCTATGACATAAATCACAGCAAGATCCTTTTTGACCCACCTCCTAGAGAAATGGAAATAAAAAGAAAAATAAACAAATGTGACCTAATGAAACTTCAGAGCTTTTGCACAGCAAAGGAAACCATAAACAAGACCAAAAGGCAACCCTCAGAATCGGAGAAAATATTTGCAAATGCAGCAACTGACAAAGGATTAAGCTCCAAAATTGACAAGCAGCTCGTACAGCTCAATATCAAAAAAACAAACAACCCAGTCCAAAAATGGGCAGAAGACCTAAGTAGACATTTCTCCAAAGAAGATATACAGACTGCCAACAAACACATGAAAGAATGCTCAACATCATTAATCATTAGGGAAATGCTAATCAAAACCACAATGAGATACCATCTCACACCAGTCAGAATGGCCATCATCATAAAATCTAGAAACAATAAATGCTGGAGAGGGTGTGGAGAAAAGGGAACACTCCTGCACTGCTGGTGGGAATGTGAATTGGTACAGCCACTATGGAGAACCGTATGGAGGTTCCTTAAAAAACTACAACTAGAACTACCATATGACCCAGCAATCCCACTACTGGGCATATACCCTGAGAAAACCAAAATCCAAAAAGAGTCATGTACCAAAATGTTCACTGTAGCTCTATTTACAATAGCCCAGAAATGGAAACAACCTAATTGTCCATCATCGGATGAATGGGTAAAGAAGACGTGGCACATATGTACAATGGAATATTACTCAGCCATAAAAAGAAACGAAATTGAGCTATTTGTAATGAGGTGGATAGACCTAGAGTCTGTCATATAGAGTGAAGTCAGAAAGAGAAAGACAAATACCGTATGCTAACACATATATATGGAATTTAAGAAAAAAATGTCATGAAGAACCTAGGGGTAAGACAGGAGTAAAGACACAGACCTACTGGAGAACGGACTTGAGGATATGGGGAGGGGGAAGGGTGAGCTGTGACAGAGCGAGAGAGAGGCATGGACATATATACACTAACAAACGTAAGGTAGCTAGTGGGAAGCAGCCGCATAGCACAGGGAGATCCGCTCGGTGCTTTGTGACCGCCTGGAGGGGTGAGATGGGGAGGGTGGGAGGGAGGGAGACGCAAGAGGGAGGAGGTATGGGAACATGTGTATATTTATGGCTGATTCACTTTGTTGTAAAGCAGAAACTAACACACCATTGTAAAGCAATTATACTCCAATAAAGATGTTAAAAAAAAAGAGTTTAAATATTGGAAGGTAAGTGAAGAGTGCTAATATGGACACTTCAGGAAAAATATACCCAAACCAAACTCATTTACCACACCAAACGTTCTTCCTTTTCTTCAGCTTGTAGTTTCTATCTCTGTTGGCGGTAGCCTGAAATTCACACCCATTCATCAAGTTTCACTGATTTTGTAAAAACTTTTATTTTGAGATCATTGTAGAGTCAAATGTACCCTTTACCCACTTTCCCCCAAAGGTAATATTTTGCATAACTATAGTGCAATATTACACTCAGGAAATTGACATTGATAATATTCCATTGATGTTATTCAGATTTCACCAATTTTACATACACTTATGTGTGTGTATTTAGTTCTATGAGATTTTATCACATGTTTAACTTCATGTGACCACCAACCCAATTAAGATATAGAAGTTCCATCGCAAACTACCCTTTTATAGCCACAGTGACATCCTCCCCCCCTTTTTCTAATCCCTGACAACCAGTAATTTGTTTTTCGTAACTATAATTTTATTTCAGAATGTTATGTAAATGGAATAATGCAGTATGTGAATTTTTCAGATAAACTTTTTTCAGTCAGCATAATCCTCCTGTGATCCATCAAAGTTGTTGTGTGTATCGATAGTTTTTTAAAAAAATATATTTATTTATTTATTTATTCATTTTTGGCTGCATTGGGTCTTTGTTGCTGTGCGTAGGCTTTCTCTAGTTGCGGGTAGTGGGGGCTACTCTTCATTGCGGTACACAGACTTCTTATTGTGGTGGCTTCTCTTGTTGTGGAGCACGGGCTCTAGGTGCGTGGGCTCAGTAGTGTGGCATGCGGGTTCAGTAGTTGTGGCACACTGGCTTAGTTGTTCTGCGACATGTGGGATCTTCCCAGACCAGGGATCGAATCTGTGTCCCCTGCATTGGCAGGCAGATTCTTAACTACTGCACCATGAAGGAAGTCCATATATTGATAGTTTGATTCTTTTTTTTATTTTCAAATAGTTAGCCATGGTATGGAGGTAGTACTGTTAGTTTAACCATTTACCTGATTGAAGGACATCTGAGCTGTTTTTAATTTTTGTTCCTTATAAATAAAAGTGCTATGAACATCCATGTACAGGTTTTTATTGTGGACATAAGTTTTCATGTCTCTGAGATAAGTGCCCAAGAATGTTGGGAATATAGTCAGTGCATTTTTAGTTTTGTAAGAAACTGCCTTACTCTTTTCCAGAGTGGATGTAATTCCCACCAGAAATGTATGAGTAACTCAGTTTCTGCATATCTTTGACAGCATTTAGTGTTATCACTATTTCTTATTTTAGCCATTCTGGTAAGTTAGGCATGATATCTCATCATGCATTTCACCAATGGCTAATGATGTTGAAAATCTTTTCATGTGCTTATTTGCCATCTGTATACCCTCTTCTGTGAATTGTATTTTACTCATTTTCTAACTAGGTTGTGGGGTTTAAAACTGCTGAGTTTTGAGAATTCTTTATATATTATAGATATTAGTCCTTTGCCAGATATGTGTTTTGTAAAGATTCTCTCCCAGCTTGTAGGTTATCCTTTCATCCTCTCTAGAGGGTATTATGCAGAGTAAAAGTTTTTAAGTTTGAGGAGCTCAAATTAATCAAATTTTCATTTTATGGCTTGTGCTTTTGATATAAAGTTTGAGAACTCTTTCCCTAGCTTCAGGAAATCCTGAAGATTTCCTCCTGTAATTTTTTTCTAAAAGTTTTATGTTTTAATTTTTAGTTTTCTATGGTTCATTTTGAGTTAGATTTTTTGTGAGGTTTATGTTGATATTAATTTTTTTTGCCTATAGATATCCAGTTTCTCCAGCATAATTTGTTGAAAAGGGCATCCTTAACTTATTTTCGTCTTGTCAAAAATCAGTTAGGCATATTCGTGTAGGTTGATTTCTGTGTTCTCTCTTCTGTTCCATTGACTTATGTGTCTTTCCCTTCACTATTTTTTATTTATGTATTTATTTTTAACGTCTTTATTGGAGTATAATTGCTTTACAATTGTGTTAGTTTCTGCTTTATAACAAAGTGAATCAGCTATACATATACATATATCCCCATATCTCCTCCTTGTCACCATCCCTATCCCACCCCTCTAGGTGGTCACAAGGCACCGAGCTGATCTCCCTGTGCTATGCAACTGCTTCCCACTAGCTATCTATTTTGCATTTGGTAGTGTATATATATCCATGCCACTCTCTCACATCGTCCCATCTTACACTTCCCCCTCCCTGTGTCCTCAAGGCTATTCTCTACGTCAGCATCTTTATTCCTGTTCTGCCCCTAGGCTCTTCAGAACCAATTTTTTTTTAGATTCCATATATATGTGTTAGCATATGGTATTTGTTTTTCTATTTCTGACTTACTTCACTCTGTATGACAGACTCTAGGTCCATCCACCTAACTACAAAAAATTCAATTTCGTTTCTTTTTATGGCTGAGTAATATTCCATTGTATATATGTGCCAAATCTTCTTTATCCATTCATCTGCCAATGGACACTTAGGTTGCTTCCATGTCCTGGCTATTGTAAATAGAGCTGCAATGAACATTGTGGTACATGACTCTTTTCTTTTTTTTTAAACATCTTTATTGGAGTATAATTGCTTTACAATGGTGTATTAGTTTCTGCTTTACAACAAAGTGAATCAGTTATACATATACATATATTCCCATATCTCTTCCCTCTTGCGTCTCCCTCCCTCCCACCCTCCCTATCCCACCCCTCTAGGTGGTCACAAACCATCTAGCTGATCTCCCTGTGCTATGTGGCTACTTCCCACTAGCTATCTATTTTAGGTTTGGTAGCGTATATATGTCCATGCCACTCTCTTGCTTTGTCACAGCTTACCCTTTCCCCTCCCTATATCCTCAAGTCCATTCTCTAGTAGGTCTGTGTCTTTATTCCTGTCTTAGCACTAGGTTCTTCATGACATTTTTTTCCTTAAATTCCATATACATGTGTTAGCATATGGTATTTGTCTTTCTCTTTCTGACTTACTTCACTCTTTATGACAGACTCTAGGTCCATCCACCTATATGAAAAAACCTCAATTTCGTTTCTTTTTATGGCTGAGTAATATTCCATTGTATATATGTGCCAAATCTTCTTTATTCATTCATCTGTCAGTGGACACTTAGGTTGCTTCCATGTCCTGGCTATTATAAATAGAGCTGCAATGAACATTGTGGTACATGACTCTTTTTGAATTTTGTTTTTCTCAGGGTATATGCCCAGTAGTGGGATTACTGGGTTGTATGGTAGTTCTATTTGTAGTTTTTTAAGGAATGTCCATACTCTTCTCCATAGTGGCTGTATCAATTTACATTCCCACAAACAGTGCAAGAGGGTTCCGTTGTCTCCACACCCTCTCCAGCATTTATTGTTTGTAGATTTTTTGATGATGGCCATTCTGACTGGTGTGAGGTGATACCTCAGTGTAGTTTTGATTTGCATTTCTCTAATGATTAGCAATGTTGAGCATACTTTCCTGTGTTTGTTGGCAATATGTATATCGTCTTTGGAGAAATGTTTATTTAGGTCTTCTGCCCATTTTTTGATTGGGTTGTTTTTTTCTTTGATATTGAGCTGCATGAGATGTTTGTAAATTTTGGAGATTAATCCTTTGTCAGTTGCTTCATTTGCAAATATTTTCTCCCATTCTGAGGGTTGTCTTTTCATCTAGTTTATGTGATAAACCATATTAACAAATTGAAAGAGAAAAGCCATATGAGCATCTCAATAGATGCAGAAAAAGCTTTCGAAAAAAATTCAATGCCTATTTATGATAAAAGCCCTCCATGAAGTAGGCACAGTGGGAACTTACCTCAATATAATAAAGGCCATATCTGAGAAAACAACAGCCAACATCGTTCTCAGTGGTGAAAAACTGAAACCATTTCCTCTAAGATTAGGAACAAAACAAGGTCGTCCACTCTCATCACTATTATTCAACATAGTTTTGGAAGTTTTAGCCACAGCAATCAGAGAAGAAAAAGAAATAAAAGGAATCCAAATCAGAAAAGAAAAACTAAAGCTGTCACTGTTTGCAGTTGACACGATACTATACATAGAGAATCCTAAAGAGGCTACCAGAAGAATAATAGTGCTAATTAATGAATTTGGTAAAGTAGCATGATACAGATTTAATGCACACAAATCTCTTGCATTCCTATACACTGATGATGAAAAATCTGAAAGAGAAATTAAGGAAACACTGCCATTTACCATTGCAACAAAAAGAATAAAATACCTAGGAATAAACCTACCTAGGGAGACAAAAGATCTGTATGTAGAAAACTATAAGACACTGATGAAAGAAATTAAAGATGATACAAAGAGATGGAGAGGTATACCATGTTCTTGGATGGGAAGAATCAACATTGTGAAAATGACTCTACTACCCAAAGCAATCTACAGATTCAATGCAATCCCTATCAAACTATCAATGGCATTTTTAACAGAACTAGTGCAAAATATTTCACAATTTGTATGGAAACACAAAAGTCCCCAATAGCCAAAGCAGTCTTGAGAAAGAAAAACAGAGCTTGAGGAATCAGGCTCCCGGATTTCAGAGTATACTACAAAGCTACAGTAATAAGACAGAATGGTACTAGCACAAAAACAGAAATATAGATCAATGGAACAGGATTAAAAGCCCAGAGATAAACCCTCGCATATATGGTTACCTTATTTTTGATAAAGGAGGCAAGAATATACAGTGTAGGAAAGACAGCATCTTCAATGAGTGGTGCTGGGAAAACTGGACAGCTACATGTAAAAGAATGAAATTAGAACACTGCCTAACACCATACACAAAAATAAACTCAAAGTGGATTAAAGACCTAAATGTAAGGGCAGACACACTAAAACTCCTGGAGCTAAACATAGGCAGAACACTCTGTGACATAAATCACAGCAAAATCCTTTTTGACCCACCTCCTAGAGAAATGGAAATAAAAACAAATGAGACCTAATGAAACTTCAAAGCTTTTGCACAGCAAAGGAAAACATATACGGTATGTTTTTAACATTAGGTAGAGTGATTTCTTCCTCCTTATTTTTATCTTTCAAGATTGATTTATCTATTTTAGATGTTTTGAATTTCCATTTAAATTTTAGAATGAGATTGCATGTATCTACAAGTAATCTTGCTTAGATTTTGATTGGAATTGTATTAAACCTATAAATCAATTTAGGGAAAATTGAACATCTTTACTAAGTCAAGTATTCCAGTTTTTGAACACAATATGTCTCTCTAGTTGTTTAGGTCTTCTTTGATTAATCAGCATATATGTACAATACATGTTTTGTTGCAATTATACTTACATATTTAATTTTCTTTGGAGTTACTGTAAATGGTATTGTGTTTTAAATTTCTGTTTCTACATATTTGTTGTTAGTATTAGAAATGTGATTGTTTTGGGGGTGTTGAACTTGTATCCTGAAACCTTGCTGACCTCACTTATTAGTTCTAGATTTTTTTTGGTACATTCTTTGAGATGGTCTATGTAGATAATCATGCTATCTGCAAAATAAGGACAGTTTTATTTCTTCCTTTCTAACTTGTATGCCTTTTATTTTCTTTACTCACATTATTGCAATGGCTGAAATTTCTGGTTGTCTGTTGAGTAAGAGTGGTGAGAGCTGACATCTTTGTCTTGTTCTTAATCTTGGGGGAATCACTGAGCCTTTTACCATTACATATGATGTTAGCTGTAGGTGTTTTGTAGATGCTGTTTATCAAGTTGAGGAAGCCCCCCATCTATTCCTATCTTTGAGATTAAAAAAAAATCATGTATGGATGTTGGATTTGTCAAACATATTTTCTGTCAATTGATATGATCATATGATTTCTTTCTTCTCCGGTTGATTTTCCAATTTTGAACCAGGCTTGCATACCTGGAATAAATCCCACTTGGTCAAGGTATATAATTCTTTTTATACAATGCTGGATTTGAAATGCCAACATATTGTTGAGGGCTTTATTTTATTTTATTTTTTGCATCTGAATTAACAAGTTATTTGTCTGAAGTTTTCTTTTTTGTACTCTCTTTGATTTTGAATTTGGGGTAATACTGTCCTCATAAAATGAATGAGGAGCTCTCTCATCTTCCATTTTTTGCAAGAGATTTAAAATTAATGTTAATTTTTCTTTAAATGCTTTGTGGAATTCTCCAATGGAACCATTTAGGACTGGAGATTTCTTTTTCAGGGATATTTTATTAATGAATATTTCTTTGATAACCACCTATAGGTGTATTCAAATGGTCCATTTCATCTTGGCTGAGTTTTAGTAGATTGCGGTTTTCAAAGAATTCGTCCATTTCTTCTATATTATTGCACTCATGAGTGTAAAGTTGCTCATAGTCATCCCTTATTATCCTTTTAATGACTGAAGAATCTATAGTGATATCTGATGTTTTGTTCTTGTTAGTGATAGGTATCTATATACTCTCTTTTTTATCTTTGTCTTGCAAGTGGTTTGTCAGTTTTATTGATTTTTTCAAAGACCAACTTTTTGTTTCACTGATTTTTTTCTAATGTTCTCCTGGTTTTTATTTCATTAGTTCCTGCTCATACATTTTTATTTTCCCCCTTCTGCTTGCTTTGGGTTCATTTTGCTCTTCTATGTACTAATGGAGGTAGGAATTTAGATTGTTGATTTGAGTCCCTCTTTTCTTTTGTAATATACGTGTATAATGCTATAAATTTCTCTCAGCGCTGCTTTAGGTGCATACCACCTATTTTGGTATGCTGTATTTTCATTTTCATTCAGTTCTATGTATTAAATTTTTTTCTTTTGATATTTCCATTTTGGCATATGGATTATTTAGAAGTGTACTGTTTAATTTCTGCCTGTTTTCAGTGATATTCCTGTTGCCTTTCTATTATTGACTTCTAGTTTGATTTTATTATGGTCAGAAAACACAGTTTATATGATTTCAGTTATTTTACATTATTATGGCACAGGATATGGCCTGTTTTGGGGAATGTTCTATGGATGCTTGAAAACAGTATGTAATCTGATGTTGGGTGGTGTGCTATATATGTCTATTAGATCCTATTGGTTGATTGTGTTATTCAGTTGTACAGTATCCTTGATCATTCTCTTGGTAGTTTTATCAATTACTGAGAGGGGTGTTGAAGTTCCCAACTGTAAGTGTGGATTTGCCTAATTTCTCCTTTCTGCTTATCAGTTTATGCTTCATATGTTTTAAGGCTCTGTTGCTTGGTACATACACATTTAGGATGCTTATGTGTCTTGGTACATTGATCCTTTTAGCATTATGTAATGTCCCTATTTGTCTCCAGTAATTTCTTTGTTTTGAAGTTTTCATTATCTATATATATGTAGCCACTCCTGCTTTTTGGTTTTATTAATGTTTGCATGATATATCTTTTCCCCTTCCTTTTACTTCCAATTTTCTTATATTATTAAATTTGAAGTAAGTTTCTTGTAGACAGAATATTGTTCTATGATTTTTTTGAGTCATTATGCCATTTCTTTTTTAAAATACATTTATTTATTTATTTGTTTTTTAAATTTTTGGCTGTATTGTGTCTTCGTTGCTGTGCACAGGTTTCCTCTAGTTGCAGCGAGTGGGGGCTACTCTTCATTGTGGTGTGAGGGCTTCTCATTGTGGTGGCTTCTCTTGTTGCATAGCCTGGGCTCTAGGTGCATGGGCTTCAGTAGCTGTGGCTCACAGGCTTAGCTGCTCTGTGGCATGTGGGATCTTCCTGGGCCAGGGATTGAACCTGTGTCCCCTGCATTGGCAGGCAGATTCTTAACCACTGGACCACCAGGGAAGCCCTCATTATGCCATTGCTGCTTTTAATAAGTATATTGATATTTAGGCTATTTTACATTTAAGGTAATTAATATGCTAGGGCTTAAGTCTGCCTTTCATTTTTTCCTGTTTGTTACTTCTGTTTTTCTTTCTTCTATTTCTTACCTGGTCAAGTGGTGACCTCATTCCCCAAGGGACACCTCCCCCTAGGCTCATGGTGTTTCACCTCTCTGTATCTCTGGCCTCAGCAGATTCTGTAATGGCAAGGAGTGGGGGTAGGGACCTGTGAGGCTGAGGCCTGAGCAACAAAGACCACCTCCCTCTTCCCTGAACATTTCTGGAGTCTTGAATCAAAAGTCCCCTGACTCATTTCTTACCTTTCTATGGGATAACTGGAATACTTTTTGGAGAACTAATTTGATTTCACTTATTTATACTATTTTTGAGTATATAGTTTTCTTTTCAGCTATATAGTTTTCTTAGTAGTTTCCCAGGTATTAAAATATACATATGTAACTTATTAAAGTCTATTGGTATTAATGTTTACCACTTTGAGTGAGGTCTAGAAACATTACTTTGATTTAGTTACCTTTACCCTCCTCATTAAAAAAACATGATTGTCTTAAGTATTTCCTCTTTGTTTATTGAGTACCACATCAGATGGTGTTATAATTTTTGCTTCAAACATCAAATATATTTTAATAACCTATAAGAAGAAGGGTATTCTATTATATTTATCCCTATATTTTACCCATTCCAATTTTATTTTTCAGCTTTATTGAGGTATGGATGGCAAATTATTAAGATATTTAAAGGGTACATTGTGGTGATTTGATATAAATATACATTGTGAAGGATTCCCACCATCTAATTAATTAGCACAAATATCACCTCACACATTTATCTTTTTTTCTGGAGAGGACATTTAAATTCTGCTCTCTTGGAAAATTCAATTATATGATAGTGTTATCAAATATAGTAACCTGCTTTTACATTACTCAGATCTTATTAATCTTACAGCTGAAAGTTTGTAATACGATACTGTTTTGATTACTATAGCTTTGTAATGTAGTTTGAAATCAGGAGATGTGATGCCTCCACTTTTTATTCTTTGTCAGGTTTACTTTGGCTCTTTGGGGTCTTTTTTTTTTTTTTTTTTTTTTTTTTTTTTTGCATTACATGGGCCTCTCACTGTTGTGGCCTCTCCCGTCGCGGAGCACAGGCTCAGCAGCCATGGCTCACGGGCCCAGCCGCTCCGCGGCACGTGGGATCTTCCCAGACTGGGGCACGAACCCGTGTCCCCTGCATCGGCAGGCAGACTCTCAACCCCTGTGCCACCAGGGAAGCCCTCTTTGGGGTCTTTTATGGTTCCATAGAAATTTTACTCTTGTTTGTTGAATTCCTATGAAAAATGCCTTTGGAATTTTGATAGGGATTGCATTGGATCTGTAGTTTGCTTTGGGTAGTATGAACATCTTAACAATATTAATTCTTCCAATATTAATTATTAATATTAATTCTTCCAATATGAACATGGAATATCTTTCCACTTATTTGTGTCTTCCTCAGTTTCTTTCATCAGTGTCTTATAGTTTCAGTGTACAGATCTTTTCACCTCTGTTAAATTTATTCCTAAGTATTTTATTCTTTTTGATGCAGTTGTTTGTGGGATTGTTTTCTTAGTTCCTCTTTCTTATAGTTTGTGATTAGTGTGTAGAAACACAACTAATTTTTGTACGTTGATCTTGTATGCTGTAACTTTACTGAGTTCAATTATTAGTCCTAACAATTTTTTTAGTGGAGTTTTTAGGGTGCTGTATATATAATGTCATGTCATCTGCAAATAGAGACAGTTTTACTTCTTCCTTTATGATTTGAATGCCTTTTCTTTTTCTTGCCTAATTCCTCTTGCTAGGACTTCCAATCCTATGTTGAACAGAAGTGGCAAGAATGGACACCCTTGTCTTGTTCCTGATCTTAGAGGAAAAGCTTTCGGCTTCTCACTGCTGAATATGATGTTAGCTGTGGGCTTACCATATTTGGCCTTTTTTATGTTGAGGTATATTCCCTCTCTACTTAGGTTGTTAAGAGTTAATTTTTTAATAATGCATGGATGTTGAATTTTGTTATATGGCTTTTCTACATCTATTGGGAGGATCATACGATTTTTACTCTTCTTTTTGTTAATGTGGTACATCACACTGATTTATTTGCTGATGTTGAACCATCCTTGCATTCCTGGAATAAATCCCACTTGATCACAGTGTATAATTCCTTTAACATATCGTTGAATTCAGTTTTCTAATATATTGTTGAGAAATTTTGCATCTATGTTCCTCAGGTATACTGGTCTGTAATCTTCTTTTCTTCTCTGGTTTTGGTATCCTGGTAATGCTGGCCTCATAAAATGATTTTGCAAGTGTTCCTTCCTCTTCTATTTTTTGGAAAAGTTTAAGAAAGATTGGTATTAATTCTTCTTTAAATGTTTGGTAGAATTCACCAGTGAAGCCATCAGGTCCTGGACTTTTCTTTGTTAGGAGGTTTTTGATTACTGATTCAATTTCCTTACCTGTTATTAGTCTGTTCAAATTTTCTATGTCTTCATGATTCATTCTGGGTAGGTTGTATGTTTTTAGGAATGTATCTGTTTTTTCTATGTTGTTCAACTTGTTAGTGTATAATTGTTCATGTTAGTCTCTTATAATGTTTTTTTAAATTTATATTTGGCTGCATTGGGTCTTTGTTGCTGCACACGGACTTTCTCCAGTTGTGGCGAGTGGGGGCTACTCTTTGTTGCAGTGCATGGGCTTCTCATTGCAGTGGCTTCTCTTGTTGCAGAGCACAGGCTCTAGGTTCATGGGCTTCAGTAGTTGTGGCTCACAGGCTCTAGAGCACAGGCTCAGTAGTTGTGGCACATGGGCTTAGTTGCTTCACAGTATGTGAGATCTTCCTGGACCAGGGCTTAAACCCATGTTGCCTGCATTGTCAGGAGGATTCTTAACCATGGCGCCACCAGGGAAGTTCCCTCTTATAAAGTTTTGTATTTCTGTGGTATCAGTTGTAATGTCTTTTTCATTTCTAATTTTATTTATTTGAGTCCTCATTCTTACTTTCTTCATAAGTCTAGGTAAGAGGTTTGTCTATTTTGTTTATCTTTTCAAAAACTCAGTTCTTAGTCATTGACATCTTCTATTGACTTTTGGTCTGTAATTCATTTATTTCCACTTTGATCTTTGTTATTTCCTTTCTCTGCTCGTTCATATTAATTTATTTTGTTATTTTCTTCCTTATACTAGGGTTAGGTTTTCTTCTTTTTCTAGCTTTTTGAGGTGTAAAGTTATGTTGTTTATTTGAACTATTTCATTATTGTGGGCATTTATCACTATGAAATTTCCTTTAAGAACTGCTTTTGTTCCATCCCATATATTTTGGTATGTTGTATTTCCTTTTTATTTGTCTCAAGATAGTTTTTTGATTTCTCCTTTGACCCATTGGCCATTCAGTAACATGTTATTAAATATCCACATATTTGTCAATTTTTCAGTTTTCTTCTTGTAACTGCTTCCTAGTTTCATACCATTGTGGTTAGAAAAGATTCTTCGCATTTCAATCTTCTTACATGTATTAAGACTTCTTTTGTGACATATTATACAGCTTGGAAAGTGTTCTATATGTTCTTGAGAGGAATGTGTATTCTGCTGCTGTTGGATGGCATGTTTTGTAAATGTCTCTTAAGTCCATCTGGTCTAATGTGCAGTTTAAGTCCAATATTCCTTTTTGGTTTTCTGTTTGGATGATCTATCCATTGTTGAAAATGGGATACTGAAGTTCACTACTATTATTGTAATGATGTTTATTTCCTCCATCAGGCCTGTTAGTATTGCTTTATATATTTAAGTGCTGTATGTTGGGTGCATCAATATTTATGAATGTTATATCCTCTTGTTTGATTGACTCCTTTTTCATTATGTAATGTCCTTCTTTAACTCTTATTGCAGTCTTTGGTTAAAAGTCTCTTTTGTCTAAGTATAGTTACCCTTGCCTTCTTTTGTTTTTCATTTGCAAGGACTATCTTTTTTCATGCCTTCACTTTCACTTTATATGTGTCCTTAAAGCTGAAGTGTCTCTTGTCATCATCATATAGTTGGTTATTGTTATTTTACCCTTTCAGCCACTTTATGCCTTTTGACTGGAGAATTTAATGCATTTAAAATTAAGTAATTATTGATAACTTTGGAATTACTATTGTAATTTTCTTAATTGTTTTCTTGCTGTTTTATGTTCCATTGTCCCTTTCTTCTTCTCTTGCTCTATTTTTTTTGATTTGATAATTTTCTATAGTGGTATGCTTAGATTCTTTCCTCTTCATATTTTGTACGTCTGTTACACAGTTTTGCTTTGTGATTACCTTGAGGCTTATGTAAAACTTATATTTATAACAGTCTATTTTAGGCTGATAGCAACTTAAGTTTTTACACATACTGAAGGTATGTATTTTTAATCTGTCCCCTATTTTATGTTTTTGTTATCACAATTTACATCTTTTAATCTTGTGTATCTGATAACAAATTATTGTAATTATACTTATTTTTAGTACTTTTGTTTTTTAACCTTTATACTAGATATATGTGACTTACCCACCACCATTACAACATTAGAGTACCTTTAATTTAACTATATATTTATCTTTAACAGTGAGATTTATATTTTCATATGTTTTCCTGTTACTAATTAGTGTCATTTCATTCAGCTTAAAGAAATATAACATTTATTGTAGGGCTGATCTTATGATGATAAACTCCTTCAGACTTTGTTTGTCTGGAAAACTTTTAAAAAAATTTTATTGGGATATAGTTGATTTACAATGTAGCATTAGTTTCATGTGTACAACAAAGTGATTCAGTTATACATATACATATATTCATTCTTTATCATATGATATTTGTCTTTCTCTGTCTGACTTACTTCACTTAGTATGATAATCTCTAGGTCCATCCATGTTGCTGCAAATGGCGCTATTTCATTCATTTTAATGGCTGATTAATATTCTATTGTATATGTGTACCACATCTTTATCCATTCCTCTGTCGGTGGACATGTAGGTTGCTTCCATGTCTTGACTATTGCAAATAGTGCTGCAATGAACATTGGGGAGCATGTATCTTTTCAAAGTATGGGTTCCTCTGGATATATACCTAGAAGTGGGATTGCTGGATCATATGGTAGCTCTACTTAGTTTTTTAAGGAAACTCCATACTGTTCTCCATAGTGGTTGTACCAATTACATTCCCACCAACTGTTTGCTGAGCCCTCCTTACATTTCACCTTGTCTATTTTTCAACTCCTCTTTGAATTTTTCAGTTCAGTTGTTATATTCTTCACTTATGTGATTTCTGCTTGGTACTATTATTTTTTCTATTAGCATGTGTTCTTTCTTTTTTATTTTTTTTGAATTTTATTTTATTTTATTTTATACAGCAGGTTCTTATTAGTCATCAATTTTATACACATCAGTGTATACATGTCAAGCCCAATTGCCCAATTCATCACAACACTACCAACACTGCCCCGCCACTTCCCTCCTTGGTGTCCATACATTTGTTCTCTATATCTGTGTCTCACTTTCTGCCCTGAAAACTGGTTCATCTGTACCATTTTTCTAGGTTCCACATATATGCGTTAATATACGATATTTGTTTATCTCTTTCTGACTTACTTCACTCTGTATGACAGTCTCTAGGTCCATCCACGTCTCAACAAATGACCCAATTTTGTTCCTTTTTATGGCTGAGTAATATTCCATTGTATATATGTACCACAACTTCTTTATCCATTCATCTGTTGATGGGCATTTAGGTTGCTCTCATAACTTGGCTATTGTAAATAGTGCTGCAATGAACATTGGAGTGCATGTACCTTTTGGAATTATGGTTTTCTCTGGGTATATGCCCAGTAGTGGGATTGCTTGTTCATATGGCAATTCTAGTTTTAGTTTGTAAGGAACATCCATACTGTTCTCCATAGTGGCTGTATCAATTTACATTCCCACCAACAGTGCAAGAGGGTTCCCTTTTCTCCCCACCTGCTCCAGCATACGTTGTTTGCAGATTTTCTGATGATGCCCATTCTAACTGGTGTGAGGTGATACCTCACTGTAGTTTTGATTTGCATTTCTCTAATAATTAGTGATGTGGGGCATCTTTTCATGTGCTTCTTGGCCATCTGTATGTCTTCTTTGGAGAAATGTCTATTTAGGTCTTCTGCCCATTTTTGGATTGGGTGGTTTGTTTTTTGATATTGAGCTGCATGAGCTGCTTGTACATTTTGGAGATTAATCCTTTGTCAGTTGCTTCATTTGCAAATATTTTCTCCCATTCTGAGAGTTGTCTTTTCATCTTGGTTATGGTTTCCTTTGCTGTACAAAAGCTTTGAAGTTTCATTAGGTCCCAATTTTAAATTTTTTTAAAATTTCCATTTATATAGGAAGTGGTTCAAAAACGATTTTGCTGTGATTTATGTCATAGAGTGTTCAGCCTATGATTGCCTCTAAGAGTTTGACAGTTTCTGGCCTTACACTTAGGTCTTTAATCCATTTTGAGTTTATTTTTGTGTATGGTGTTAGGGAGTGTTCTAATTTCATTCTTGTACATGTAGCAGTCTAGTTTTCCTAGCACCACTTATTGAAGAGGCTGTCTTTTTTCCCCTGTGTATTCTTGCCTCCTTTGTCAAAGATAAGGTGACCATAGGTGTGTGGGTTTTTCTCTGGTTTTTTACCCTGTTCCATTGATCTATATTTCTGTTTTCGTGGCAGTACCATACTGTGCTGATTACTGTAGCTTTGTAGTATAGTCTGAAGTCAGGGAGCCTGATTCCACCAGCTCCGTTTTTCGTTCTCAGCATTGCTATTGCTATTTGGGGTCTTTTGTGTTTCCATACAAATTGTGAATTTTTTTGTTCTAGTTCCGTGCAAAATACCAGTGGTAGTTTTATAGGGATTGCATTGAATCTGTCGATTGCTTTGGGTAGAATAGTCAATTATACAGTGTTGATTCTTCCAATCCAGAAACATGATATATCTCCCCATCTGTTTGTATCATCCTTAATTTCTTTCATCCGTGACTTATAGTTTTCTGCATACAGGTCTTCTGTCTCCTTAGGTTGGTTTATTCCTAGATATTTTATTCTTTTTCTTGCAATGGTAAATGGGAGAATTTTCTTAATTTCACTTTCAGATTTTTCATCGTTAGTGTATAGGAATGCCAGAGATTTCTGTGCATTAATTTTGTATCTTGCTACTTTACCAAATTCATTGATTAGCTCTAGTAGTTTTTTGGTAGCATCTTTAGGATTCTCTATGTATGGTATCATGTCATCTGCAAACAGTGACAGCTTTACTTCTTCTTTTCTGATTTGGATTCCTTTTATTTCCTTTTCTTCTCTGATTGCTGTGGCTAAAACTTCCAAAACTATGTTGAATAAGAGTGGCGAGTGTTGGCAACGTTGTCTTGCTCCTGATCTTATTGGAAATGCTTTCAGTTTTTCACCATTGAGGACGATATTGGCTGTGGGTTTGTCATATATCACCTTTATTATGTTGAGGATAGTTCCCTCTATGCCTACTTTCTGCAGGGTTTTTATCATAACTGGGTGTTGAATTTTGTTGAAAGCTTTCTCTGCATCTATTGAGATGATCATATGGTTTTTCTCCTTCAGTTTGTTAATATGGTGTATTACATTGATTGATTTGCATATATTGAAGAATCCTCACATTCCTGGGATAAACCACACTTGATCATGGTGTATGATCCTTTTAATGTGCTGCTGGATTCTGTTTGCTAGTATTTTCTTGAGAATTTTTGCAACTATGTTCATCAGTGTTATTGGCTTGTAATTTTCTTTTTGTCACATCCTTCTCTGGTTTTGGTATCAAGGTGATGGTGGCCTCGTAGAATGAGTTTGGGAGTGTTCCTCCGTCTGTTATATTTTGGAAGAGTTTGAGAAGGATAGGTGTTAGCTCTCCTCTAAATGTTTGATAGAATTCGCCTGTGAAGCCATCTGGTCCTGGGCTTTTGTTTGTTGGAAGATTTTTAATCACAGTTACAATTTCAGTGCTTGTGATTGGTCTGTTCATATTTTCTATTTCTTCCTGATTCAGTCTTGGCAGGTTGTGCATTTCTAAGAATTTGTCTATTTCTTCGAGGTTGTCCATTTTACTGGCATAGAGTTGCTTGTAGTAATCTCTCATGATCTTTTGTATTTCTGCAGTGTCAGTTGTTACTTCTCCTTTTTCATTTCTAATTCTGTTGATTTGAGTTTTCTCCCTGTTTTTCTTGATGAGTCTGGTTAATGGTTTATCAATTTTGTTTATCTTCTCAAAGAACCAGCTTTTAGTTTTATTGATCTTTGCTATCATTTCCTCCATTTCTTTTTCATTTATTTCTGATCTGATCTTTATGGTTTCTTTCCTTTTGCTAACTTTGGTTTTTATTTTTGTTCTTCTTTCTCTAATTGCTTTAGGTACAAGGTTAGGTTGTTTATTCAAGATGTTTCCTGTTTCTTAAGGTAGGATCGTATTGCTTTAAACTTCCCTTGTAGAACTGCTTTTGCTGCATCCTATAGGTTTTGGGTTGTTGTGTCTCCATTGTCATTTGTTTCTAGGTATTTTTTGATTTCCTCTTTGATTTCTTCAGTGATAACTTCGTTATTAAGCAGTGTATTGTTTAGCATCCATGTGTTTGTATTTTTTACAGATCTTTTCCTCTAATTGACATCTAGTGTCATAGGTTTGTGGTTGGAAAAAATACTTGATACAATTTAAATTTCCTTAAGTTTACCAAGGCTTGATTTGTGACCCAAGATATGATCTATCCTGGAGAATGTTCCATGAACACTTGAGAAAAATGTGTATTCTGTTGTTTTTGGATGGAATGTCCTATAAGTATTAGTTAAATCCATCTTGTTTAATGTATCATTTAAAACTTTTGTTTCCTTATTTATTTTCATTTTGGATGATCTGTCCATTGGTGAAAGTGGGTTGTTAAAGTCCCCTAGTATGAATGTGTTACTGTCTATTTCCCCTTTTATGGCTGTTAGTATTTGCCTTATGTATTGAGGTGCTCCTATGTTGGGTGCATATATCTTTACAATTGTTATATCTTCTTCTTGGATCGATCCCTTGATCATTATGTAGTGTCCTTCTTTGTCTCTTCTAATAGTCTTTATTTTAAAGTCTATTTTATCTGATATGAGAATTGTTACTCCAGCTTTCTTTTGGTTTTCATTTGCATGGAATATCTTTTGCTATCCCCTTACTTTCAGTCTGCATGAATCTCTAAGTTTGAAGTTGGTCTCTTGTAGACAGCATATATATGGGTCTTGTTTTTGTATCCTTTCAACCAATCTGTGTCTTTTAGTGAGAGCATTTATTCCATTTACATTTAAGGTAATTATCAATATGTATGTTCCTGTTCCCATTTTCTTAATTGTTTTCGGCTCGTTATTGTAGGTCTTTTCCTTCTCTTGTGTTTCTTGCCTAGAGAAGTTCCTTTAGCATTTGTTGTAAAGCTGGTTTGGTGATGAATTCTCTTAGCTTTTGCTTGTCTGTAAATATTTTAATTTCTCCGTCAAATCTGAATGAGATCCTTGCTGTGTAGAGTCATCTTGGTTGTAGGTTTTTCTCTTTCATCACTTTAAATATGTTCTGCCTGTCCCTTCTGGCTTACAGAGTTTCTGCTGAAAGATCAGCTGTTAACCTTATGGGGATTTCCTTGTGTGTTATTTGTTGTTTTTCCCTTGCTGCTTTTAATATGTTTTCTTTGTATTTAATTTTTGACAGTTTGATTAATATTTTTCTTGGAGAGTTTCTCCTTTGGTTTATCCTGTATGGGACTCTCTGTGCTTCCTGGACTTCATTATCTATTTTCTTTCCCATATTAGGGAAGTTTTCAACTATAATTTCTTCAAATATTTTCTCAGTCCCTTTCTTTTTCTCTTCTTCTTCTTGGATCCCTATAATTCGAATGTTGGTGTGTTTCATGTTGTCCTAGATGTCTCTGAGACTGTCCTCAAATCTTTTCATTCTTTTTTCTTTATTCTGCTCTCTATGGCAGCTCCAGACTTTTCCCCGGATTCCCTCCCTGCTAGCTGTGGCACACTAACCCCTTTAGGCTGTGATCATGCAGCCAACCCCAGTCCTCTCCCTGGGATCTGACCGAATCACGAGCCTCAGCTCCCAGACCCCAAACACCCCGGCTGGTGAGCAGACAAGCCTCTTGGTCTGCTGAGTGCTGTTCGGCACTGATCCTCTGTGCAGCAACCTCACCACTTTGCCCTCCGCACCCTGTTGCTGTGCTCTCCTCTGTGGCTCTGAAACTTCCCCTCCACCACCCGCAGTCTCTGCCTGTTAAGGAGCTTCTAGTGTGTGGAAAATTTTCTTCCTTCACAGCTCCCTCCCAATGGTATAGGTCCCATCCGTAGTCTTTGGTCTCAGTTTTTTCTATTTTCTTTTACCCTACCCAGGTACGTGGGGGAGTTTCTTGCCTTTTCGGAGGTCTGAGGTTTTCTGCCAGTGTTCAGTAGGTGTTCCGTAGGAGTTGTTCCACATGTACGTGTATTTCTGATGTACTTGTGGGGAGGAAGGTGATCTCCAGGTCTCACACTTCCGCCATCTTGAAGCCCCTACTCAGTCATCCATTTTATACACATCAGTGTATACATGGCAATCCCAATCTCCCAGTTCATCACACCACCACCCTCACTCCCCTCTGCTTTATCCCCTTGTGTCTATACGTTTGTTCTCTACATCTCTGTCTCATTTTCTGCTCTGCAAACTGGTTCATCTGTACCATTTTCTAGGTTCCACATATAGGCGTTAATATACGATATTTGTTTGTTCACTTTGCTTGGAAGGAGAAGTGGTCAGACATGTGACTATGTACTGATTCATGGAATGTAGTCAATGGTTTGGCTAGATGGTCAGGGATTTAGAATAAACATTATTGGAAAATTGGTGACAAAGAAATCTGGGGAAGAGATATGTGGATGGATCTCTCTGAATTCACAAAATATGTGAAGATATTTGTGTCCCATTTGAATGCTCACCAAAAGGTGACCACAGCAGAGGAAGATTTTAATAATCAAGTGGATAGGATAACTTGTTCTATGCATTCTAGTCAGCCTCGTTCCCCAGCCACCCCTGTCATTGCTCAATAGGCTCATGAGAAAATTGGCCATGGTAGCAGGGATATATATCTATGCATGGGCTAAGCAACATGGACTTCCATTCACCAAGGCTTACCTCACTATGGCCACCAGTGAGTACACATTATCTTAGCATGAGAGACCAATACTGAGCCCCCATTATGGCTCCATTGCCTGGTGTTATCAGCCAACTACCTGGTGGTAAGTTGTTTACATTGGATCACTTCCATCAAGGAAGGGGTAAAAATTTGTCCTAACTGTAACAGACACTTACTTTAGATATGGATTTTCTTTCCATGCACACAATGCGTCTGCCAATACTACCATCTGTGGACATATAAAATGCCTTATCCATCATCATGGGATTCCACATAGCATAGCCTCTGATCAAGGAACTCACTTCACAGCAAAAGAAGTGCAGCAGATATACTCCAGAAGATGGTGGAAGAGTAAGACACGGAGATCACCTTCCTTCCCACAGACACATCAGAAATACATCCACACGTGGAACATCTCCTACAGAACACCTACTGAACGCTGGCAGAAGACCTCAGACCTTCCAAAAGGCAAGAAACTCCCCCACGTACCTGGGTAGGGCAAAAGAAAAAAGAATAAACAGAGACAAAAGAATAGGAACGGGACCTGAACCAGTGGGAGGGAGCTGTGAAGGAGAAAACGTTTCCACACATGAGGAAACCCCTTCGCGGGTGGAGACTGTGGGTGGCGGAGGGGGGAGATTTGGTGCCACAGAGGAGAGTACAGCACCAGGAGTGCAGAGGGAAAAGCAGAGCAATTTCCGCAGAGGGTCTGTGCCGACCAGCACTCACCAGCCCGAGAGGCTTGGCTGCTGAGCCGCCGGGGTGGGCAGGGCTGGGTGCTGAGGCTCGGGCTTCGGTCAGAGCGTGGGGAGACGGTTGGCAGCATGAACACAGCCTGCAGGGGGTTAGTTCACCACGGCTAGCCATGAGGGAGTACAGGAAAAAGTCTGGACCTGCCGAAGAGTCAAGAGACATTTTCTTCCCTCTTTGTTTCCTGGTGCGCGAGGAAAGGAGATTAAGAGCGCTGCTTAAAGGAGATCCAGAGATGGGCGTAAGCCGTGGCTAACAGCGTGGAACACAGAGAAGGCCATGAGACGTTAAGGCTGCTGCTGCCACCACCAAGAAGCCTGTGTGCGAGCACAGGTCACTCTCCACACCTCCCTTCTGGGGAGCCTGTACAGCCTGCCACTGCCGGGGTCCCGGGATCCAGGGACAATTTCCCCGGTAAAACGCACAGCGTGCCTCAGGCTGGTGCAAAGTCATGCCGGCCTCTGCCGCTGCAGGCTCACCCCGCATTCCATACCATTCCCTCCCCTCGGCCTGAGTGAGACAGAGCCTCCAAATCAGCGGCTCCTTTAAGCCCATCCTTTCTGAGCGAAGAGCAGACGCCCTCCGGCGACCTACACGCAGAGGCGGGGCGAAATCCAAAGCTGAAACCCGGGAGCTGTGTGAACAAAGAAGGGAAAGGGAAATCTCTCCCAGCAGCCTCAGGAACAGTGGATTAAATCTCCACAATGAACTTGATGTACCCTGCATCTGTGGAATACCTGAATAGGTAACGAATCATCCCAAATTGAGGAGGTGGACTTTGAGAGCAAGATTTATTATTTTTCCCCATTTCCTCTTTTTGTGAGTGTGTATGTATATGCTTCTGTGAAAGATTTTGTCTGTATAGCTTTGCTTTCACCATTTGTCCCAGGGTTCTATCAGTGCGTGTTTTTTTTACTTAAAAATTTTTTTCTTAATAAATATTTTTATTTTAATAATTTATTTTATTTTACCTTACTTTTTAATTTTCTTTTATCCTCTTTCTTTCTTTCCTTCTACATTTTTTCCTTTTTATTCTGAGCCATGTGAATGAAAGGCTCTTGGTGCTACAGCCAGGAGTCAGTGCTGTGACTCTGAGGTGGGAGAGCCAAATTCAGGACACTGGTCCACAAGAGACCTCCCAGCTCCACGTAGTATCAAATGGCAAAAATCTCCCAGAAATTTCCATCTCAACACCAACACCCAAGTTCACTTAACGACCAGCAAGCTACAGTGCTGGACACCCTATGCCAAACAACTAGCAAGACAGGAAGACAACCACAACCATTAGAAGAGAGGCTGCCTAAAACCATAATAAGTCCACAGACACCCCAAAACACACCACCAGACATGGACCTGCCCACCAGAAATGCAAGATCCAGCCTCATTCACCAGAACACAGGCAGTAGTCCCCTCCACCAGGAACCCTACACAAGCCACTGAAACAACTTCAGCCACTAGGTAGAGACACCAAAAACAAGGGGAACTACGAACGTACAGCCTGCAAAAAGGGGACCCCAAACACAGTAAGATAAGCAAAATGAGGAGACAGAAGAGCACACAGCAGAAGAAGGAGCAAGATAAAAACCCACCAGACCTAACAAATGAAGAGGAAATGGGCAGTTTACCTGAAAAAATTCAGAATAATGATAGTAAAAATGATCCAAAATCTTGCAAATAGAATAGAGAAAATGCAAGAAACATTTAACAAAGAAAGAAATAAAGATGAAACAAGCAATGGTGAACAACACAATAAATGAAATTAAAAATACTCTAGAAGGGATCAATAGCAGAATAACTGAGGCAGAAGAACGGAAAAGTGACCTTGATGATAAAATAGTGGAAATAACTACTGCAGAGCAGAATAAAGAAAAAGAATGAAAAGAACTGAGGACAGACTCAGAGACCTCTGTGACAACATTAAACGCACTAACATTCGAATTATAGGGGTTCCAGAAGAAGAAGAGAAAAAGAAAGGGACTGAGAAAATATTCGAAGAGATTGTAGTTGAAAACTCCCCTAATATGGGAAAGGAAATAGTTTATCAAGTCCAGGAAGCACAGAGAGTCCCCTACTGGAAAAATGCAAGGAGAAACATGCCAAGACACATATTAATCAAAATGTCAAAAATTAAATACAAAGGAAACATATTAAAAGCAGCAAGGGAAAAACAACAAATATCACACAAGGGAATCCCCATAAGGTGAACAGCTGATCTTTCAGAAGAAACTCTGCAAGCCAGAAGGGACTGGCAGGACATATTTAAAGTGATGAAGGAGAGAAACCTACAACCAAGATTACTCTACCCAGCAAGGATCTCATTCATATTTGATGGAGAAAGTAGAACTTTTACAGACAAGAAAAAGCTTAGAGAGTTCAGCCCCAGCACACTAGCATTAGAACAAATGCTAAAGGAACTTCTCTAGGCAAGAAACATAAGAGAAGGAAAAGACCTACAATAACAAACACAAAAGAATTAAGAAAATGGGAATAGAAACATACATGTCGATAATTACCTAAAATATTAATGGATTAAATGCTCCCACCAAAAGACACAGACTGGCTGAATGGATACAAAAACAAGAGCCATATATATGCTGTCTAAAAGAGACCCACTTCAGACCCAGAGACACATACAGACTGAAAGTAAGGGGATAGAAAAAGATATCCCATGCAAATGGAAACCAAAAGAAAGCTGGAGTAGCAATTCTCATATCAGACAATATAGACTTTAAAAACTATTAGAAAAGACAAAGAAGGGCACTACATAATGATCAAGGGATCGATCCAAGAAGAATATATAACAATTGTAAGTATTTATGCACCCAACATAGGAGCACCTCAATACATAAGGCAAATACTAACATCCATAAAAGGGGAAATCGACAGTAACACATTCAGAATAGGAGACTTTAACACCCCACTTTCACCAATGGACAGATCATCCGAAATGAAAATAAATAAGGAAACACAAGCTTTAAGTGATACATTAAACAAGATGGACTTAATTGATGTTTATATGACATTACATACAAAAAAACAGAAGACACATTTTTCTGAAGTGCTCATGAAACATTCTCCAGGATAGATCATATCTTGTGTCACAAATCAAGCATAGGTAAATTTAAGAAAACTGAAATTCTATCAAGTATCCTTTCCTGCCACAACACTATGAGACTAGATATCAATTATAGGAAAAGATCTGTAAGAAAAACGAACACGTGGAGGCTAAATAATACACTACTTAATAACGAAGTTATCACTGAAAAAATCAAAGAGGAAATCAAAAAATACCTAGAAAGAAATGACAATGGGGACACGATGACCCAAAATCTATGGGATGCAGCAAAAGCAGTTCTAAAAGGGAAGTTTATAGCAATACAATCCTACCTTAAGAAACAGGAAACATCTCGAATAAACAACCTAACCTTGCACCTAAAGCAATTAGAGAAAGAAGAACAAAAAAACCGCAAAGTTAGCAGAAGAAAAGAAATCATAAAGATCAGATCAGAAATAAATGAAAAAGATATGAAGGAAATGATAGCAAAGATCAATAAAACTAAAAGCTATCTTTGAGAAGATAAACAAAATTGATAAACCATTAGCCAGACTCATCAAGAAAAAAAGGGAGAAGACCCAAATCAATAGAATTAGAAATGAAAAAGGTGAAGTAACAACTGACACTGCAGAAATACAAAAGATCATGAGAGATTACCACAAGCAACTCTGTGCCAATAAAATGGACAACCTGGAAGAAATAGACAAATTCTTAGAAATGCACAACCTGCCAAGACTGAATCAGGAAGAAATAAAAAATATGAACAGACTAATCACAAGCACTGAAATTGAAACTGTGATTAAAAATTTTCCAACAAACAAAAGCCCAGGACCAGATGGCTTCACAGGCGAATTCTATCAAAAATTTAGAGAAGGGCTAGCACCTATCCCTTTCAAAATCTTCCAAAATATAGCCAAGGGAGGAACACTCCCAAACTCACTTTAAGAGTCCCCCATCACCCTGATACCAAAACCAGAGAAGGCTGTCACAAAGAAAGAAATCTACAGGCCAATTTCACTGATAAACATAGATGCAAAGATCCTCAACAAAATACTGGCAAAAGAAGCGACAGCACATTAAAAGGATCAAACACCATGATCAAGTGGGGTTTATTCCAGGAATGCAAGGATTCTTCAATATACACAAATCAGTCAATGTGATACACCATATTAGAAATTTGAAGGAGAAAAACTGTATGGTCATCTCAATAGATGCAGAGAAAGCTTTTGACAAAATTCAACACCCATTTATGATAAAAACCCTGCAGAAAGTAGGCATAGAGGGAACTTTCCTCAACATAATAAAGGTCATATATGACAAACCCACAGCCAACATGGTCCTCAATGGTGAAAAACTGAAAGCATTTCCAGTAAGATCAGGAGCAAGACAAGGTGGCCCACTCTCACCACTCTTATTCAACATAGTTTTGGAAATTTTATCCACAGCAATCAGAGAAGAAAAGGAAATAAAAGGAATCCAAATCAGAAAAGAAGTAAAGCTGTCACTGTTTGCAGAGCACATGATACTATACACAGAGAATCCTAAAGATGCTACCAGAAAACTACGCTAGCTAATCAATGAATTTGGTAAAGTAGCAGGATACAAAAATAATGCACAGAAATCTCTGGCATTCCTATACACTAATGATGAAAAATCTGAAAGTGAAATCGAGAAACACTCCCATTTACCATGGCAACAAAAGGAATAAAATATCTAAGAATAAACCAACCTAAGGAGACAAAAGACCTGTATGCAGAAAATTATAAGACATTGATGAAAGTAATTAAAGATGATACAAATAGATGGATAGATATACCATGTTCTTGGAATGGAAGAATCAACACTGTGAAAATCACTCTACTACCCAAAGCAATCTACAGATTCAATGCAATCCCTATCAAACTACCACTGGCATTTTTTCACAGAACTAGAACAAAAAATTTCACAATGTGTATGGAAACACGAAAGACCCCGAATAGCCAAAGCAATCTTGACAACGAAACACAGAGCTGGAGGAATCAGGCTCCCTGACTCCAGACTATACTCCAAAGCTACAGTAATCAAGACAGTATGTTACTGGCCCCAAAACAGAAATATAGATCAATGGAACAGGATAGAAAGCCCAGAGATAAACCCACGCACATATGGTCAACTTATCTTTGATAAAGGTGGCAGGAATGTACAGTGGGGAAAGGACAGCCTCTTCAATAAGTGGTGCTGGGAAAACTGGACAGGTATATGTAAAAGTATGAGATTAGATCACTCCATAACACCATACACAAAAATAAGCTCAAAAATGGATTAAAAACCTAAATGTAAGGCCAGAAACTATCAAACTCTTAGAGGAAAATATAGGCAGAACACTCTATTACATAAATCACAGCAAGATCCTTTTTGACCCACCTCCTAGTGAAATGGATATAAAAAAATAAACAAATGTGACCTAATGAAACTTCAGAGCTTTTGCACAGCAAAGGAAACCATAAACAAGACCAAAAGACAGCCCTTAGAATGGGAAAAAATATTTGCAAATGAAGCAACTGACAAAGGATTAGTCGCCAAAATTTACAATCAGCTCAATAACAAAAAACAAACAACCTATTCCAAAAATGGGCAGAAGACCTAAATAGACATTTCTCCAAAGAAGATATACAGACTGCTAACAAACACATGAAAGAATGCTCAAGATCATTAATCATTAGAGAAATGCAAATCAAAACTACAATGAGATATCATCTCACGCCAGTCAGAATGGCCATCATCAAAAAATCTAGAAACAATAAATGCTGGAGAGGGTGTGGAGAAAAGGGAACACTCTTGCCCTGCCGGTGGGAATGTGCATTGGTACAGCCACTATGGAGAACAGTATGGAGGTTCCTTGAAAAACTACAAATTGATCTATCATATGACCCAGCAATCCCACTGCTGGGCATATACCCTGAGAAAACCATAATTCCTAAAGAGTCATGTACCAAAATGTTCATTGCAGTTCTATTTACCACAGCCAGGAGATGGAAACAACTTAAGTGTCTGTCATCTGATGAATGGATAAAGAAGATGTGGCACATATATACAATGGAATATTACTCAGCCATAAAAAGAAACGAAACTGAGCTCTTTGTAATGAGGTGAATGGACCTAGAGTCTGTCATACAGAGTGAAGTAAGTCAGAAAGAGAAAGACAAATACCGTATGCTAACATATATATATGGAATTTAAGGAAAAAGTGTCATGAAGAACCTAATTGTAAGACAGGAATAAAGACACAGACCTAGTAGAGAATGGACTTGAGGATATAGGGAAGGGGAAGGGTAAGCTGTGACAAGGTGAGACAGTGGCATGGACATATATATACTACCAAACGTAAAATAGATAACTAGTGGGAAGTAGCCGCATAGCACAGGGCTATCAGCTCAGTGCTTTGTGACCACCTAGAGGGGTGGGATATGGAGGGTGGGAGGCAAGGAGATGCAAGAGGAAAGATATAGAGGAACTTATGTATAACTGATTCACTTTGTTATAAAGGAGAATCTAACACCACTGTAAAGCAATTATACTCCAATAAAGATGTAAAAAAAAAAAAAAAAGAAGTGCAGCAATGGACACATGCTCATGGAATTAACTGGTCTTATGTTCCCCACCATTCTGAACAGTTGGCCTGATAGATTGGTGAAATGGCCTTTCAAAGACTCAGTAAGAGCACCAGCTAAGTGGAAATACCTTGTAGAGTTGAGGCATGGTTCTCCAGAAGGCTATATATGCTCTGAATTGTCCAATATTTGGTGCTCTTTCTCTGATAGGCAGAATTTCCAGTTCTAGGAATCAAGGGATGGAAATGGGAGCAGCACCATTTACTTTTACCCTTAATGACACATTATCAAAAAAATTTATTTGTGTTCCCATGACTTGCTCTGCTGGCTTAGAAGTCTTTGTTCCAGAGAGATGAATACTTCCACCTTGAGGCACAACAATGATTCCGTTGAACTAGATGTTAAGATTGCCATCCAACTACCTTGGGCTCCTCATGGCTTCTGAATCAACAGGCAAAAATGGAGTTACAATTTTGGCTGAGGTGATTAGTCCTGACTACCAAAGGGTAATTGAACTACTATTCCACGATGGAGGTAATAAAGAGTATGTCTTGAATACAGTAGATCCCTTAGGAAATCTCTCATTACCATGCCCTGTGATTAAGCTCAGTGGAAAACTACAACTCAATCCAGAAAAGACTACTAATGGCCCAGTGCCTTCAGGAATGAAAGTTTGGGTCACCCTGCTATGTAAAGAACCGTGACCAGCTGAGGTGCTTGCTGAAGGAAAATGGAATGCAGAATGGGTGGTGGAAGAAGAGAGATAAAATACCAGCTATGATCAGATAACCAATTATAGAAAAGAAGATGTAATTGTCATGATAATTTCCTTCTTTCATTGTTATAAATACATCTGTGTATATATACATATATTAAGCAAGTATCTTTATTTTCTTTCCCTCTTAGTCCCATATTCCATAACATAAGATATATTAATTATCATGGTATTTATGTATTGTTAATTTTACACAATGATATTTAAGTTACATGATATCAGGAGAAGAGTAAACATCACTCAAGGGGAAGGGATTAGTGCATTTAAGTTGTTAACATAATGGTTGTTTCATGTTAGGCAAAATTATGTCCCTGTTATTGTCTTTATTTGGATATTAGATTTGGTTTAAGGAGATCATGTGTGTGCCAAGTTGATAAGGGATGGACTTGTGATAGTTAATTTTATATATCAACTTAACTGAGCAAAGGGATGCCCAGATAGCTGGTAAAACATTATTTCTAGGTGTGTTTGTGAGAGGTTTTCTGGAAGAGATTATCATTTGAATCAATACACTGAGTAAAACAGATCACTGTCACCAGTGTGGGTGGGCATCATCCCGTCTATTGAGGGCCTGAATAGAATAAAATATGAAGAGTAAATTTGCTCTCTTTTTGTTGGAACTGGGACATCCACGTTATCCTGCCCTTGGACATCAGCTCCTGTTGGAGCTTAAATTGTAGCTCCTATTTCTTGGGCCTTTGGACTTGGACTGGGACTTAACCATTGGCTTCCTGATTCTCAGGCCTTTGGACTCAGACTGAATTACACCACTGGCTTTCTTCATTCCTCCACTTGGAGATGGCAGATCATGGGACTTCTTGACCTTCATAATCATATGAACCAATTTCTATAATAAATCACCTCTTATATAAATATCTTTATGTGAAGCCTGTGTGTGAGCACAGGGCACTATCCAAACCTCCCTTCCGGGGAGACTGTGCAGACCACAACTGCCAGGGTCCCGGGATCCAGGGACAATCATCCCCAATTGTGGAGGTGGACTTTGAGAGCAAGATTTATTATTTTTTCCCCTTTTCCTCTTTTGTGAGTGTGTATGTGTAAGGTTCTGTGTGAGATTTTGTATTTATAGCTTTGCTTTCACCATTTGTCTTGGGTTCTATCTGTAAGGTGAACAGCTGATCTTTCAGAAGAAACTCTGCAAGCCAGAAGGGACTGGCAGGTCATATTTAAACTGATGAAGGAGAGAAACTTACAACCAAGATCACTCTACCCAGCAAGGATCTCATTCATATTTGATGGGGAAATTAAAAACTTTACAGACAAGCAAAAGCTGAGAGAGTTCAGCACCAGCAAACCAGCTTTACAAACAAATGCTAAAGGAACATCTCTAGGTAAAAAACACAGAGAAGGAAAAGACCTACAATAACAAACCCAAAACAATTAAGAAAATGGGAATAGGAACAAACATATAGATAATTACCTTAAATGTAAATAGATTAAATGCTCCCACCAAAAGATACAGACTGGCTGAAGGGATACAAAAACAAGACCCATATATATGCTCTAAACAAGAGACCCACTTCAGACCTAGAGACACATACAGACTGAAAGTAAGGGGATGGAAAAAGATATTCCATGCAAATGGAAACCAAGAGAAAGCTGGAGTAGCAATTCTCATATCAGACAAAATAGACTTTAAAATAAAGAGTATTAGAAGAGACAAAGAAGGACACTACATAATGGTCAAGGGATCGATCCAAGAAGAAGACATAACAATTGTAAAGATTTATGTCCCTCAGTAGGAGCACCTCAATACATAAGGCAAATACTAACAACCATAAAAGGGGAAATCGGAAGTAACACATTCATACTAGGGGACTTTAACACCCCACTTTCACCAATGGACAGATCATCCAAACTTAAAATAAATAAAGAAACACAAGTTTTAGATGATACATTAAACAAGATGGACTTAATAGATATTTATAGGACATTCCATCCAAAAACAACAGAATACACATTTTTCTCAAGTGTTCATGGAACATTCTCCAGGATAGATCATATCTTGGGTCACAAATCAAGCCTTGGTAAATTTAAGAAAATTGAAATTGGATCAAGTATCTTTTCCAACCACAGTGCTATGAGACTAGGTATCAATTACAGGAAAAGATCGTAAAAAATACAAACACATGGAGGCTAAACAATACACTACTTAATAACGAAGTGATCACTGAAGAAATCAAGAAGGAAATCAAAAAATGCTTAGAAACAAATGACAATGGAGACACGACGACCCAAAACCTATGAGATGCAGTAAAAGCAGCTCTAAGAGAGAAGTTTAGCAATACAATCCTACCTTAAGAAACAGGAAACATCTCGAAGAAACCTCCTAACCTTGCACCTAAAGCAATTATAGAAAGAAGAACAAAAAACCCCAAAGTTATCAGAAGGAAAGAAATCATAAAAATCAGAAATAAATGAAAAAGAAATGAAGGAAATGATAGCAAAGATCAATAAAACTAAAAGCTATCTTTGAGAAGATAAACAAAATTGATAAACCATTAGCCAGACTCATCAAGAAAAATGGGGAGAATACTGAAATCAATAGAATTAGAAATGAAAAATGAGAAGTAACAACTGACACTGCAGAAATACAAAAGATCATGAGAGATTACTACAAGCAACTCTATGCCTATAAAATGACCAACCTGGAAGAAATGGACACATTCTTAGAAATGCACAACCTGCCAAGACTGAATCAGGAAGAAATAGAAAATATGAACAGACCAATCACAAGCACTGGAATTGAAACTGTGATTAAAAATCTTCCAACAAACAAAAGCCCAGGACCAGATGGCTTCACAGGTGAATTCTATCAAACGTTTAGAGAAGAGCTAACACCTATCCTTCTCGAACTCTTCCAAAATAGAGCAGAGGGAGGAACACTCCCAAATTCCTTCTACGAGGCCACCATCACCTTGATACCAAAACCAGACAAGGCTGTCACAAAAAAAGAAAACTACAGGCCAATATCACTGATGAACATAGATGCAAAAATCCTCAACAAAATACTAGCAAACAGAATACAACAGCACATTAAACGGATCATACACCATGATCAAGTGGGGTTTATTCCAGGAATGCAAGGATTCTTCAATATACGCAAATCTATCAATGTGATAAACCATATTAACAAATTGAAGGAGAAAAACCATATGATCATCTCAATAGATGCAGAGAAAGCTTTCGACAAAATTCAACACCCATTTATGATAAAAACCCTGCAGAAAGTAGGCATAGAGGGAACTTTCCTCAACATAATAAAGGCCATATATGACAAGCCCACAGCAAACATCATCCTCAATGGTGAAAAACTGAAAGCATTTCCACTAAGATCAGGAACAAGACAAGGTTGCCCACTCTCACCACTCTTATTCAACATAGTTTTGGAACTTTTAGGCACAGCAATCAGAGAAGAAAAGGAAATAAAAGGAATCCAAATCGGAAAAGAAGAAGTAAAGCTGTCACTGTTTGCAGATGACATGATACTATACATAGAGAATCCTAAAGATGCTACCAGAAAACTACTAGAGCTAATCAATGAATTTGGTAAAGTAGCAGGATACAAAATTAATGCACAGAAATCTCTGGCATTCCTATATACTAATGATGAAAAATCTGAAAGTGAAATCAAGAAAACACTCCCATTTACCATTGCAACAAAAAGAATAAAATATCTAGGAAGAAACCTACCTAAGGAGACGAAAGACCTGTATGCAGAAAATTATAAGACACTGATGAAAGAAATTAAAGATGATACAAATAGATGGAGGGATATACCATGTTCTTGGATGGGAAGACTCAACATTGTGAAAATGACTCTACTACCCAAAGCAATCGACAGATTCAATGCAATCCCTATCAAACTACCACTGGCATTTTTCACAGAAATAGAACAAAAAATTTCGCAATTTGTATGGAAACACAAAAGACCCCGAATAGCCAAAGCAATCTTGAGAACGAAAAAGGAGCTGGAGGAATCAGGCTCCCTGACTTCAAGACTATACTACAAAGCTACAGTAATCAAGACAGTATGGTACTGGTCCAAAAACAGAAAGATAGATCAATGGAACAGGATAGACAGCCCAGAGATAAACCCACGCACATATGGACACCTTATCTTTGATAAAGGTGGTAGGAATGTACAGTGGAGAAAGGACAGCCTCTTCAATAAATGGTGCTGGAAAAACTGGACAGGTACATGTAAAAGTATTAGATTAGATCACTCCCTAACACCATACACAAAAATAAGCTCAAAATGGATTAAAGACCTACATGTAAGGCCAGAAACTATCAAACTCTTAGAGGAAAACATAGGCAGAACACTCTATGACATAAATCACAGCAAGATCCTTTCCGACCCACCTCCTAGAGTAATGGAAATAAAAACAAAAATAAACAAATGGGACCTAATGAAACTTCACAGCTTTTGCACAGCAAAGGAAACCATAATCAAGACCAAAAGACAACCCTCAGAATAGGAGGAAATATTTGCAAATGAAGCAACAGACAAAGGATTAATCTCCAAAATTTACAAGCAGCTCATGTAGCTCAATAACAAAAAAAAAACGACCCAATCCAAAAATGGGCAGAAGACCTAAATAAACATTTCTCCAAAGAAGATATACAGAATGCCAACAAACACATGAAAGAATGCTCAACATCATTAATCATTAGAGAAATGCAAATCAAAACTACAATGAGATACCATCTCAGACCAGTCAGAATGGCCATCATCAGAAAATCTAGAAACAATAAATGCTGGAGAGGGTGTGGAGAAAAGGGAACACTCTTGCACTGCTGGTGGGAATGTGAATTGGTTCAGCCACTGTGGAGAACAGTATGGAGGTTCCTTAAAAAACTACAACTAGAACTACCATATGACCCAGCAATCCCACTACTGGGCATATACCCTGAGAAAACCAAAATTCAAAAAGAGTCATGTACCAAAATGTTCACTGCAGCTCTATTTACAATAGCCCGGAGATGGAAACAACCTAAGCATCCATCATTGGACGAATGGATAAAGAAGTTGTGGCACATATATACAATGGAATATTACTCAGCCTTAAAAAGAAATGAAATTGAGCTATTTGTAATGAGATGGATAGACCTAGAGTCTGTCACACAGGGTGAAGTAAGTCAGAAAGGAAAAGACAAATACCGTATGCTAACACATATATATGGAATTTAAGGGAAAAAAATGTCATGAAGAACCTAGGAGTAAGACAGGAATAAAGACGCAGACCTACTGGAGAACGGACTTGAGGATATGGGGAGGAGGAAGGGTGAGCTTTGACAGGGCGAGAGAGAGTCATGGACATATACACACTAACAAACGTAGTAAGGTAGATAGCTAGGGGGAAGCAGCCTCCAGGCACAGTGATATTAGCTCGGTGCTTTGTGACAGCCTGGAGGAGTGGGATAGGGAGAGTGGGAGGCAGGGAGATGCAAGAGGGAAGACATGTGGGAACATATGTATATGTATAACTGATTCACTTTGTTATAAAGCAGAAACGAACACACCATTGTAAAGCAATTATACCCCAGTAAAGATGTTTAAAAAAAAAAAAAGAACAGAAACAAACAAATAAACCAAAAAAAAAAATAATAAGAAACAGGAAACATCTCGAAGAAACCTCCTAACCTTGCACCTAAAGCAATTAGAGAAAGAAGAACAAAAAACCCCAAAGTTATCAGAAGGAAAGAAATCATAAAAATCAGAAATAAATGAAAAAGAAATGAAGGAAATGATAGCAAAGATCAATAAAACTAAAAGATATCTTTGAGAAGATAAACAAAATTGATAAACCATTAGCCAGACTTATCAAGAAAAATGGGGAGAATACTGAAATCAATAGAATTAGAAATGAAAAATGAGAAGTAACAACTGACACTGCAGAAATACAAAAGATCATGAGAGATTACTACAAGCAACTCTATGCCTATAAAATGACCAACCTGGAAGAAATGGACACATTCTTAGAAATGCACAACCTGCCACGACTGAATCAGGAAGAAATAGAAAATATGAACAGACCAATCACAAGCACTGGAATTGAAACTGTGATTAAAAATCTTCCAACAAACAAAAGCACAGGACCAGATGGTTTCACAGGCAAATTCTATCAAATATTTAGAGAAGAACTAACACCTATCCTTCTCAAACTCTTGCAAATATAGCAGAGGGAGGAACACTCCCAAACTCATTCTACAAGGCCACCATCACCCTGATACCAAAACAAGACAAGGATGTGACAAGGAAAGAAAACTACAGGCCAATATCACTGAGGAACACAGATGCAAAAATCCTCAACAAAATACTAGTAAACAGAATCGAACAGTACATTAAAAGGATCATACACCATGATCAACTAGGGTTTATTCCAGGGATGCAAGGATTCTTCAATATATGCAAATCAATCAATGTGATGCACCATATTAACAAACTGAAGGAGAAAAACCATATGATCATCTCAATAGATGCAGAGAAAGCTTTCGACAAAATTCAACACTCATTTATGATAAAAAGTCTCCAGAAAGTAGGCATAGAGGGAACTTTTCTCGACATAATAAAGGACATATATGACAAACCCACAGCCAACATGGTCCTCAATGGTGAAAAATTGAAAGCATTTCCAATAAGATCGGGAACAAGACAAGGTTGTCCAGTCGCACCACTCTTATTCAACATAGTTTTGGAAGTTTTAGCCACATCAATCAGAGAAGATAAGGAAATAAATGGAATCCAAATCAGAAAAGAAGAAGTAAAGCTGTCACTGTTTGCAGATGACATGATACTATACACAGAGAATCCTAAAGATGCTACCAGGAAACTACTAGAGCTAATCAATGAATTTGGTAAAGTAGCAGGATACAAAATTAATGCACAGAAATCTCTGGCATTCCTATACACTAATGATGAAAAATCTGAAAGTGAAATCAAGAAAACACTCCCATTTACCATTGCAACAAAAAGAATAAAATATCTCGGAATAGACCTACCTAAGGAGACAAAAGACCTGTATGCAGAAAAGGGTAAGACACTGATGAAAGAATTTAAAGATGATACAAATAGGTGGCGGAATATACCATGTTCTTGTATTGGAAGAATCAATATTGTTGAAATGACTCTACTACCCAAAGCAATCTACAGATTCAATGCAATCCCTATCAAACAACCACTGGCATTTTTCACAGAACTAGAACAAAATGTTTCACAATGTGTATGGAAACACAAAAGTCCCCAAATAGCCAAAGCAATCTTGAGAACGAAACACGGAGCTGGAGGAATCAGGCTCCCTGACTTCAGACTATACTACAAAGCTACAGTAATCAAGACAGTATGGCACTGGCCCAAAAACAGAAATATAGATCAATGGAACAGGATAGAAAGCCCAGAGATAAACCCACGCACATATGGTCACCTTATCTTTGATAAAGGAGGCAGGAATGTATAGTGGAGAAAGGACAGCCTCCAATAAGTGGTGCTGGGAAAACTGGACAGGTACATGTAAAAGTATGAGATTAGATCACTCCATAACACCATACACAAAAATAAGCTCAAAATGGATTGGAGACCTAGATGTAAGGCCAGAAACTATCAAACTCTTAGAGGAAAATATAGGCAGAACACTCTATGACATAAATCACAGCAGGATCCTTTTTGACCCACCTCCTAGAGAAATGAAAATAAAAAACAATAAACAAATGGGACCTAATGAAACTTCAAAGCTTTTGCACAGCAAAGGAAACCATAAACAAGATGAAAAGGCAACTCTCAGAATGGGAGAAAATATTTGCAAATGAAATAATTGACAAAGGATTAATCTTCAAAGTTTACCAGCAACTTGTGCAGCTCAATAACAAAAAAATAAACAACCCAATCCAAATATGGGCAGAAGACCTAAATAGACATTTCTCCAAAGAAGTTATACAGACTGCCAACAAACACCTGAAAGAATGCTCAACATCATTAATCATTAGAGAAATGCAAATCAAAGCTACAGTGAGATATCATCTCACACCAGTCTGAATGGCCATCATCAATAAATCTAGAAACAATAAATGCTGGAGAGGGTGTGGAGAAAATGGAACACTGCTGCACAGCTGGTGGGTATGTGAATTGGTGCAGCCACTATGGAGAATAGTATGGAGGTTCCTTAAAAAACTACAAATTGATCTACCATATGACCCAGCAATCCCACTACTGGGTATATACCCTGAGAAAACCATAATTCAAAAAGAGTCATGTAACAAAATGTTCATTGCAGCTCTATTTACAATAGCCAGGAGATGGAAACAACCTAAGTGTCCATCATTGGATGAATGGATAAGGAAGATGTGGCACATATATATAATGGAATATTACTCAGCTATAAGAAGAAATGAAATTGAGCTATTTGTGGTGAAGTGGATGGACCTAGAATCTGTCATACAGAGTGAAGTAAGTCAGAAAGAGAAAACAAATACCGTATGCTAACACATATATATAGAATTTAAGAAAAAAAATGTATTGAAAAACCTAGGGGTAAGATAGGAATAAAGACAGAGACCTACTAGAGAATGGACTTAAGGATATGGGTAGGGGGAAGGGTAAGCTGCGATAATGTGAGACAGTGGTATGGACATATATACACTACCAAAGCTAAAACAGATAGCCAGTGGGAAGCAGCCGCATAGCACAAGGAGACCAGCTCAGTGCTTTGTGACCACCTAGAGGGGTGGGATAGGGAGGGTGCGAGGGAGGAAATCGCTAGAGGGAAGAGATATGGGAACATATGTGTATGTACAACTGATTCACTTTGTTATAAAGCAGAAACTAACACACCATTGTAAAGCAATTATACCCCAGTAAAGATGTTAAAAATAAAGTCACAAATGTGTGGGGGTCTTACAATGACTGTCTCCCCCAGGAGTTTTTAACTCTCAAATTTGTCCACAGTGAGCCGCAAGCAATTCATTAAGTATATTTCTGGTTTCTCTACCCCAGCACTGTTTCCCATGGAGGTTTATGATTATGATTTTCTGTACTGGTGAATTGTGATTCTCTGTGTCTACCTGTCTTTCTTTCCAATTTTAGTGTCAGCAGTTTTCCCAGTCCTCACTTCTCTGATGAATCTAAGAAGAGTTTTTAATTTTTCAGTTTTCAGCTTTTTACCTGTTGTTAGGACAGAATAATGACTTCCAAGCTCCTTACCTGCTGGACTAGAAAGGGGAAGTCCTGGATCTCATATGTGGAATCTAAAGAATAAAACAGAGGGATCTGCGAAGATAATGGAGAAGAAAGAACCTGAGCTCACCTCCTCCCATGAGCACACCAAAGTCACAACTATCCTCAGGATGACCATTGATGAGAAAGACTGGATGCTGCTAGAAAATATCTATAACTAAAGACATAAAGAAGGGGGCTTCCCTGGTGGCGCTGTGGTTGAGAATCTGCCTGCTAATGCAGGGGACACGGGTTTGAGCCCTGGTCTGGGAGGATCCCACATGCCACAGAGCAACTAGGCCCGTGAGCCACAACTACTGAGCCTGCGCGCCTGGAGCCTGTGCTCCACAACAAGAGAGGCTGCGATAGTGAGAGGCCTGCACACCGCGATGAAGAGTGGCCCCCACTTGCCACAACTAGAGAAAGCCCACGCACAGAAACGAAGACCCAACAGAGCAAAAAATAAAAAATAAATAAATTTTTAAAAAAAGGAAGAGAGAGAGGTTGAGGTATCTATCAAAAAAAAAAAAAAAAAAGAACAGAAAAGACATACAGAAGGGACTACAATGACAGGTAGGAGTAGTGGATTCATGATATAATCAAGTCCCATACCCCTGGGAGGGTGACCCACAAACTGGAGAATAATGATATTGCAGAGGTTCTTCAACAGGTGTGAGAGTTCTGAGCCCTACTTAGAGCTCCCCAGCCTTCGGGTCCTGCACCAGGAAGATGAGCCCCTAGAGCATTTGGCTTTGAACTCCAGCGGGGTTTAATTTTAGGAATCCCAAAGGACTGGGGGAAATAGACTTTACTCTTAAAGGGTGCACACAAAATCTCATGTTCACCAGGACCAAGGGCAAAAGCAGTGATTTTATAGGAGCCTGAGCCACACCTACCTGCTGTTCTTGGAGAGTCTTCCAGAGAGGTAGGGGGCAGATGTGTCTCACTCTGGGAACATAGATACTGGCAGCAGCCATATTTGGAAGCTTTCCATCACATGTACAATAGTGCCAGCAGGTGCCATCATGGGATCCTCGCTCTAGCTCATTATCACAAAGACCTGGCCCCACCCAACAGCCTATAAGCACCAGTGCTGGGATGCCTCAGGCCAAACAACTAACTGGGCAAGGACAAAAGCCCCACCCATCAGCAGATAGGCTGCTTAAAGAATTCCTGAGGCCGCAGGTGACCCTAGACACATCTCTTCCCACCAGAGGGCCAAGACCGAGCTTCACCCACCAATGGGCAGGCACAGGAATCCTGCACTACCCTCTAGACTAGCCTCACCCACTAGGGAGCAGACACCAGATGCAAGAAAACCACAAATCTGTAGCCTGTGGACCCAGATCACCCACAGCTGTCCAGACTCTACCCTGGGACCATCTAGGCCCTGGCTCTGCAAGCTAACAGGCCAACACAAGTTTGAGGACACACTGGGCCCCATGTCCAACTGTGTCAGGAACTGGCCTCACCCCACCAGTGATCTGACACCAGCTCTGAGATCCCTGAGCCCTGCAGGCACACTCTAGGAAATGGCTCTTCCTGCTGATTGTCACACTTGACAGGATGCTTTGTTATAGCACATGCTATGTATTTCAAATGGACAAAAAAGTGGTATTATCTACATTATTTTAAGATAAATTGCCTTTGAATGAGAGCTTCCTTTCCAGTACTTTGAGGTCTACAAAGCGTATCTATAAAAAGTCACCACTGTGGAAAATAGAGACTGAGTGGGGGACTACCCTGGCAGTCCAGTGGTTAAGACTTTGCCTTCCAATGCAGGGGGTGAGGGTTCAATCCCTGGTCAGGGAGCTAAGAGCCCACATGCCTCACAGCCAAAAAACCAGAACATAAAACAGAAGCAGTATTGCTACAAATTCAATAAAGACTTTAAAAATGGTCCATATCAAAAAAAATCTTAAAAAAAGACTGAGGCGGGGCTTCCCTGGTGGCACAGTGGTTGGGAGTCCGCCTGCCGATGTGGGGGATGTGGGTTCGTGCCCCGGCCCGGGAGGATCCCGCATGCCACGGAGCGGCTGGGCCCGTGGGCCATGGCCACTGGGCCTGCACATCCAGAGACTGTGCTCCGCGGCGGGGGAGGCCACAGCAGTGAGGGGCCCGCGTACTGCAAGAAAAAAAAAAAAAAAAAGACTGACGGGGAGAGGCTGTGGTTTTTCTTTTTGATTAGTTGCTGTAACACTGTCCTTCAGGTGGCTGAGGAATTATCATATTTTCTTTAAACATCATTAAACTCTTAGACATCAATAAAGCTCTTGCAAGGCAACTTTTATGCTATAGGAATTCTGCCATTTTGCTAGCACCAACATGGCTCTTCAGCTCACAACTCCATTACAACTATTAACTACATTCATACTATTTTTGTTATAAATCTTCCAAAGTGGTGTGATTCTGAGTATTTAGGTCCACATTCTGTTTTAAGGCTGTATATCCATTTTTCATAAAGAGTTACTATCCCTTTCTATCTTGTGTCATGTCTTCATCATTTTCTAGACTCCAGCTAACTGTGCAATCTCCTCCTCCTTTCTGGCTTTCTTCATGTTCTAACAGTCAGAAATTTCAGGAGACTTTTACTCCTCTGGAGTGAAATTGCCTGGGTTCAAGCCCTCTTTACCACTCACATTGCTGTGTGACTTCAGGTGAGAGACTTGAATCTTTCCTGGCCTCAGTTTTTCCATCTGAAAAAGAGGAGGAAAATATCAACTTCATAGGGTTTCTGTGAAGACTAAATTCTTTGCTAAACTTTAGCACAGGGAGGAAGAGAGGACACTAGAAGAGGCAGTATTTACCAGGCCATTATATCCAGCTTTTAATCCTCACAACTTCTCAACGCAGCAACTCCTAGTAATATCCTCTTTATAGAGATAAAAACCCTTGAAACTTTAAGCTAATGGATGGAGGAGTGCATATTAAAACACAAGCCTCTTATCTGTGATGCTCACAAATATCTGCTACTCGCAGAGATTCCTCAGTTCTTGGAGGGATTTCTTACAAGAAAAATTGACAAAGTGAATTCCTGTACATTGAGTCTTTTGGCCTGGACTCCCCAGTTTTTTTCTTGCTACTTCATAAGGATACTCGTAAGTATAACAAGCTTTTGGTTTCCTTCAGATGCATAGCAGTGAAGAACACAATGACTAATAGTATAATTTGGGACCACTGCCATAATTCATGCTAAAGTATACATAGTTTTACCCACCATTTGCATCAGTACAAATCCAACACATTTAAAATGGCAAATGACATCTTAGTATTATTATGAAAATAACATTGACCCTATGGACTCCCTGAATATGCCTTAAGTACCCCCAGGGGTTCACAGAACACACTTTGAGAACCACTGACTAAGCAGCCACTTAAAGACATGCATGAATTTCAACTATATTCCACAAGATGGTGCTATAGTAATGCACATCAGTAATTGAATGTTGGGTCAAGACTGATCTTAAAAATTTGGTTGGTTTCAGAAACCAATGTAGCTAAAATGTATATATTAAGAAAGTTGCTTTAAGTGGGCTCTTGGAGTACCAGGTCTATCTTATTATCTGAGCCCTCACCTCCAGCACATAACCTTGTTCCCTGAATACTGCTTTGCACATAGTTACATTCCATATAAACCCTTTCCTCAGGGGCACATGAACACCTCATGTTAATTTGGATGGTCATATGTTGCAATCATGGACTCTCGAAACCTAATCAAATTTAATGCTTTTTCGATAAGAATATTTTACCTCCTTCCAAATAACCTTCCACCTTTGTTTTTACAAACCATACACCCTGGAATTACATGTAACTTTCCTGGAGCTGAGATCTTTAAGTTCTGTGGTTCTAAAGCTGTATTTTCAGCGGGGGAGGAGCACAAATCCTTTTGTGACTTTGACAAAAGTTGTGGACCTTCTTCCCAGAAAAAAATGTACATATATGTACATGAAACTTTGCATACAATTTCAAAGAGGTTAGATATGCCCTGAAGCCACGACTCATGTTAAGAACTGCTTTAGTGGTAGAAACTCTTGCCAAGCCTCATCTAACTCTTTCAGTTTAGGTAAAAGAGAAGTTTGTATTACACAAAAGAGATCTGGAGTCTATATGTCCTCTTATTGTTTTGCTATTATTAAGAACTTTGTATGCTATAGTGTTTTCATCCTTTAAAAATCCCATGCTTCTAGTTGATAATGAGAAAAATTTAATATGCCCACCAGGATTTTGATATGGCTTTTTGACAAGGGGTCATTACTCTCCATGTTAAGGATTATGTCCTATCTTTTTCATATACACCACTAGCCAAGAACATTTTGCTAGACTTTATTTTTGTATTCTATATTACAAAGCAATAGGATCCATTTTATTTTTTAAATGTAAAATTATAATATTTAATATGACGTTTGTTATCAAATTATCAGCAACCTACACTACCCTCAGGGCCTTTGACACTTTCTGAGAGGCTTACTGTCTGAAATTTCTCCTTTAAACATTTATTAATTCAATTTTTGAAGACTTTTCTTTGGAATTCCCTATTAAATGGTGAATTACCCAAGGAAAAGTACATGTTAAGCTGGTGGTTTAAGGTACATTCTGTGGATTCTTGGGTCTCATAAAAATGATCTAGAAAGCCTAAAAAGGTTTTGCTTTTTTAAAAAAATTCTTTATTGGAGTATAATTGTTTTACAATGGTGTGTTAGTTTCCGCATTATAACAAAGTGAATCAGCAATACATATACATACATCCCCATATCGACTCCCTCTTGTATCTCCCGCCAACCCTCCCTATCCCATCCCTCTAGGTGGTCACAGGGCACCGAGCTGATCTCGCTGTGCTATGTGACTGCTTCCCACTAGCTATTTTATTGGTTTTTTTTTTGCGGTACGCGGGTCTCTCACCGTTGTGGCCTCTCCCGATGCGGAGCACAGGCTCCGAACGCGCAGGCCCAGCAGTCATGGCTCCTGGGCCCAGCCGCTCTGCGGCACGTGGGATCCTCCCGGACCGGGGCATGAACCCGTGTCCCCCGCATCGGCAGGCGGACCCTCAACCACTGCGCCACCAAGGAAGCCCCCCACTAACTATTTTACATTTGTAGTATATATTAGTCCATGACACTCTCTCACTTCGTCCCAGCTTCCCTTTCCCCCTCCCTGTGTCCTCAAGTCCATTCTCTACACCTGCCTCTTTATTCCAGTCTTGCCCCTAGGTTCTTCATAACCATTTTTTTTTAGATTCCATATATATGTGTTAGCATACAGTATTTGTTTTTCTCTTTCTGACTTACCTCACTCTGTATGACAGACTCTAGGTCCATCCACCTCACTACAAATAACTCAATTTTGTTTCTTTTTATGGATGAGTAATATTCCATTGTATATATATGTCACATCTTCTTTATCCATTCATCTGTCGATGGACACTTAGGTTGCTTCCATGTCCTAGCTATTGTAAATAGAGCTGTAATGACCATTTTGGTGCATGACAATTTTTGAATTATGGTTTTCTCAGGGTATATGCCCAGTAGTGGGATTGCTGGGTGGTATGGTAGTTCTATTTCTAATTTTTTAAGGAACCTCCATACTGTTCTCCGTAGTGGCTGTACCAATTTACATTCCAACCAACAGTGCAAGAGGGTTCCCTTTCACCACACCCTCTCCAGCATTTATTGTTTGTAGATTTTTTGATGATGGCCATTCTTATTGGTGTGAGGTGACACCTCACTGCAGTTTTAACTTGCATTTGTTTAAGGATTAGTGATATGGAGCATCCGTTCATGTGTTTGTGAGCAATCTGTATATCTTCTTTGGAGAAATGTCTATATAGGTCTTCTGCCCATTTCTGGATTGGGTTGTTTGTTTTTTTGATATTGAGCTGCATGAGCTGTTTGTAAATTTTGGAGATTACTCATTTGTCTCTTGCTTCATTTGCAAATATTTTCTCCCATTCTGAGGGCTGTCTTTTTGTCTTGTTTATGGTTTCCTTTGCTGTGCAAAAGATTTAAATTTTCATTAGGTCCTGTTTCTTTATTTTTGTTTTTATTTCCATTTTCTAGGATGTGGATCAAAAAGGATCTTGCTGTGATTTATGTCATAGAGAGTTCTGCCTATGTTTTCCTCTAAGAGTTTTATATTGTCTGGCCTTACATTTAGGTCTTTAATCCATTTTGAGTTTATTTTTGTGTATGGTGTTGGGGAGTGTTCTACTTTCATTCTTTTACATGTAGCTATCCAGTTTTCCCAGCAGCACTTATTGAAGAGGCTGTCTTGTCTCCATTGTATATTCTTGCCTCCTTTATCAAAGATAAGGTGACCATATATGTGTGGGTTTATCTCTTGGTTTTCTGTTCTGTTCCATTGATCTATATTTCTGTTTTTGTGCCAGTACCATACTGTCCTGATTACTGTAGCTTTGTAGTATAGTCTGAAGCCAGGGAGCCTGATTCCTCCAGCTCCGTTTTTCTTTCTCAAGATTGTTTTGGTTATTAGGGGTCTTTTGTTTTTCCATGCAAATTGTGATATTTTTTGCCCTAGCTCTGTGAAAAATTCCATTGGTAGTTTGATAGGGATTGCATTGAATCTCTAGATTTCTTTGAGAAGTATAGTCATTTTCTCAATGTTGATTCTTCCAATCCAAGAACATGGTATATCTCTCCATCACTTTGTATCATCCTAAAATTCCTTCATCACTGTCTTATTGTTTTCTGCATACAGGTCTTTGGTCTCCTTAGATAGATTTATTCCTAGGTATTTTATTCTTTTCGTTGAAATGGTAAATGGAAGTGTTTCATTAATTTCTCTTTCAGATTTTTCATCTTCAGTGTATAAGAATGCAAGACATTTCTGTGCATTCATTTTGTATCCTGCTACTTTACCAAATTCATTGAATAGCTCTAGTAGTTTTCTGGTAGAATCTTTAGGATGTATAGCATCATGTCATCTGCAAACAGTGACAGTTTTACTTCTTGTTTTCATATTTGGATTGTTTTTATTTCTTTTTCTTCTCTGATTTCTGTGGCTGAACCTTCCACAATTATGTTGATTAATAGTGGTGAGAGTGGGCAACCTTGTCTTGTTTATGGTCTTAGTGGATATGGTTTCAGTTTTTCACCATTCAGAACAATGTTGGCTGTGGGTTTGTCATATATGGCCTTTATTATGTTGACGAAAATTCCCTCTATGCCTATTTTCTGGAGGGCTTTTTGAATAAATGGGTGTTGAATATTGTCAAAAGCTTTTTCTGCATCTATTGAGAAGATCATATGCTTTTCTCCTTCAATTTCTTAATATGGTTTTATCATATTGATTTGTGTATAGTGAAGATTCCTTGCATTCATGGGATAAACTCCATGTGATCATGGTGTGTGATCATTTTAATGTGCTGTTGGATTCGGTTTGCTAGTATTTTGTTGAGGATTTTAACATCTATGTTCATCAGTGATATTGGCCTGTAGTTTTCTTTCTTTGTGACGTCATTGTCTGGTTTTGGTATCAGGGTGATGGTGGCCTCTTAGAATGAGTTTGGGAGTGTTCCTCCCTCTGATACATGTTGGAGGAGTTTGAGAAAGATAGGTGTTAGCTCTTCTCTAAATGTTTGATAGAATTCGCCTGTGAAGCCATCTGGTCCTGGGCTTTTGTTTCTTGGAAGATTTTAGTCACAGTTTCAATTTCAGTGCTTGTGATTGGTCTGTTCATATTTTCCATTTCTCCCTGGTTTAGTCTCTGAAGGTTTTGCTTTTCTAATAATTTGCCCATTTCTTCCATGTTGTCCATTTTATTGGCCTGTATGTGCTTGTAGTAATCTCTCATGATCCTTAGTATTTCTGCAGTGTCAGTTGTTACTTCCTTTTCATTTCTAATTCTATTGATTTTAGTCTTCTCCCTTTTGTTTTTTTTTTTTTTTGATGAGTCTGGCTAATGGTTTATCAATTTTGTTTATCTTCTCAAAGAGCCAGCTTTTAGTTTTATTGATCTTTGCTATCCTTTCCTTCATTTCTTTTTCATTTAGTTATGATCTGATCTTTATGATTTCTTTCCTTCTGCTAACTTTGGGGTTTTTTGTTCTTTCTCTAATTGTTTTTGGTGTAAGGTTAGGTTGTTTATTTGAGATCGTTCTTGTTTCTTGAGGTAGGATTGTATTGCTATAAACTTCCCCTTAGAACTGCTTTTGCTGCATCCCATATGTTTTTGCTGATTGCGTTTTCATTGTCATTTGGTCCTATGTATTTTTTGATTTCCTCTTTGATATTTTCAGTGATTTCTTGGTTATTTAGTAGCGTATTGTTTAGGTTCCATGTGTTTGTATTTTTTACAGATTTTTCTTGCAATTGATATCTAGTCTCACAGTGCTGTGGTCGGAAAAGATATTTGATATGATTTCAATTTTCTTATATTGATGAGGCTTTATTTGTGGACCAAGATATTATCTCTCCTGGAGAATGTTCCATGAGCACTTGAGAAAAATATGTATTCTGTTGTTTTTGGATGGAATGTCCTATAAATATCAATTAAGTCCATCTTGTTTAATGTATCATTTAAAGCTTGTGTTTCCATATTTATTTTCATTTTGGATGATCTTTCCATTTGTGAAAATGGGATGTTGAAGTCCCCTACTATGATTGTGTTACTGTTGATTTCCCCTTTTATCACTGTTAGCATTTTTCTTATGTATTGAGGTGCTTCTGTGTTGTGTGCATAAATATTTATAATTGTTATATCTTCTTCTTGGTTTGATCCCTTGATCATTATGTAGTGTCCTTCTTTGTCTCTTGTAATAGTCTTTATTTTATAGTTTAGTTTATCTGATACGAGTATTGTTACTCCAGCCCTCTTTTGATTTCTTTGGCATTGAATATCTTTTTCCATCCCCTCATTCTCTGTCTGTGTGTGTCCCTAGGTTTGAAGTGAGTCTCATCTAGACAGCATATATACACATCTTGTTTTTGTGTCCATTCAGCCAGTCTATGTCATTTGGTGGGAGCATTTAATCGATTTACATTTAAGGTAGTTATCAATATGCATGTTCCTATTCCCATTTTCTTAATTGTTTTGGGCTCGTTATTATAGGTATTTTCCTTCTCTTGTGTTTCTTGCCTATAGAAGTTCCTTTAGCATTTGTTCTAAAGCTGGTTTTGTGGTGCTGAATTCTCTTAGCTTTTGGTTGTCTGTAAAGGTTTTAATTTCTCTGTTGAACGTGAATGAGATCTTTGCTGTGTAGAGTAATCTTGGTTGTAGGTTTTTCCCTTTCATCACTTTAAATATGTCCTGCCACTCCCTTCTGGCTTGCAGAGGTTTTGCTGGAAGGTCAGCTGTTACCGTTATGGGGACTCCCTGTGTGTTATTTTTCCCTTGCTGCTTTTAATATTTTTTCTTTGTATTTAATTTTTGATAGTTTGATTAATATGTGTCTTGGCGTGTTTTTCCTTGGAATTTTCCTGTATAGGCTCTCTGCACTTCCTGTGCTTGATTGACTATTTCCTTTTCTATATTAGGGAAGTTTTCAACTACAATCTCTTCAAACATTTTCTCAGTCCTTTTCTTTTTCTCTTCTTCTTCTGAGTCCCCTATAATTCGAATGTTGGTGCGTTTAATGTTGTCCCAGAGGTCTCTGAGACTGTCCTCAATTCTTTTCATTCTTTTCTCTTTATTCTGCACTGTGGTAGTTGTTTCCACTATTTTATCTTCCAGGTCACTTATTCGGTCTTCTGCCTCAGTTATTCTGCTATTGATTCTTTCTAGAGAATTTTAAATTTCATTTACTGTGTTTTTCATCATTGATTGTTTCCTCTTTAGTTCTTCTAGGTCCTTGTTAAATGTTCCTTGTTTTTTCTCCATTCTATTTCCAAGATTTTGTATCAACTTAACTATCATTACTCTGAATTATTTTTCAGGTAGACTGCCTGTTTCCTTCTCATTTGTTTGGTCTGGTGGGTTTTTACCTTACTCCTTCATCTGCTGAGTAATTCTCTGTCTTCTCATTTTGCTTAACTTACTGTGTTTGGGGTTTCCTTTTCGCAGGCTGCATATTCGTTATCCCTGTTGTTTTTAGTGTCTGCTGCCAGTGGGTAATGTTGGTTCAGTGGGTTTTGTAGGCTTCCTGGTTGAAGGGACTGGTGCCTGTGCTCTGGTGGATGAAACTGGATCTTGTCTTTCTGTTGGGCAGGAATGCATCCAGTGGTGCGTTTTGGGGTGTCTGTGGCCTTATTATGATTTTAGGCAGCCTCTCTGCTAATGGGTGGTGTTTTGTTCCTGTCTTACTAGTTGTTTGGAATGGGCTGTACAGCACTGGAGCTTGCTGTTCATTGAGTGGAGCTGGGTCTTAGCATTGAAATGGAGATTTCTGGGAGAGCTCTTGCCGATTGATATTACATGGGACCAGGAGGTCTCTTGTGGTCCAGTGTCTTGAACTTGGCTCTCCCACCTCAGAGGCTCAGTCCTCTCACCCATCTGGGGCACCAAGACCCTGTCAACCACATGGCTGCAGCATCAGTTGGCATTATTGTTGCTTTCTTTCTCTCTCAACAACTGAGCATGATAACATACAGCCTCTTTCTTCTGAATCAGCAGAAGCTGAAGGAGAGCTGGTGGGAGCAGGAGGAGCCACAGACACAGTTGATGTTTGATTCCAATGAAGTCAAAACAGTGCAAACCCCCCTTCTCTTGCACCCTGCACCAACTTTCTCAGCACACAATCTGCCACGTCACCACCTAAAAAGGTTTTGTTTGCAGTTTTAAAAATTTGTAAGTTTTGAATGAACAAAAACCTCAAATACAGGTGTTATGTATCAAATTTAACATATTGGAGTACAGTAATGCCTTAACTTTTGATTAACTTTGTAATATGAATTAATTAAAGATTTGCATCTATAGATTAGATTTATATTAGTAAAATGCCACTCTTTTTGTATTCTTATTGGAAGAGGCTCAGCATACAATTTGTTTGGTAATATGATTCTTCTGAGAATAATTGCCATAAGCTATTAGTTACACTACTCCTACATATTTCTTCTCTCTACACCTAATTGTGCCCTTCATACTTTTCCATCCAGTCCACTATCCCATCCTTCCTCTCATCAAACCCCTTCATGCTTTCTTAAATATATGTTTTACCAGGCACTCATTTACTCCCTTATATCATGTCTGATAGAGGCTCCAAAAGTCCCCTTTTTACTCACTGCTTTCAGTAATCTGATTTCCCCCAGACCCCAGCCATTTTTGCCTTCTTCTCTCAACAGTGCTCCCTTCTGAGGCTGTTTCTACGTACCACCTTTCCGACAGCTGGGGACTAATTTTAACTAGGGATCGAGTAGTCTTTCTGGAAGGGGATGAGGGCACAGGCAGTTCTGACTACAACTTGGTAAACAAGGCTGAATCTAACCAGATGCTACCAACCAAACATGCTGCTGCCTAAAGTTTACTCAGAGGTGAGTAACAGCTTGAGGACCTGACAGTGTAATCCAGAGGAAGGAATATTGCAATGATTGTAATTCCTTCAGTCTTTTTTCCCCCAGCATTTTTTTTTCAACCCCTAACTCTACATGCAACTTTGGGCAAGTCACTTTCCTATCTGAGTTTCCTCATCATGGTGTACAGAATTTAAAAAGTTGGAGTCAAATAGCCTGGAGTCAAATAGCCTAGAGTCAAATTAGCCTGATTGCATGATCTTGAGGTCTAACACCCTATGATTAGGTGCTAAAAACAGAAAGAAAGGCCCAGGGCTACTGGGAATGAAGAAAGGCCCTGGGGTTGAGAGTAGATCAGTTCCAGGAGAAGGAGAGAAACATTGGATAGGTTTCACTAGATGCTATGTGATGAGATGACAATAGATATAGAGGAGTAGAGGCCTGGGGAAGGTGATGGACTAGGGCACACTGGAACAAAAACCAAACTTTTCTTGTTTTGCAGTGTTGCTCTGCCCTAAATTACTATCGTCCAAACCCTTGCAGTGTGTCACCAGATGTCTCATTGCTGTCTCCCCTGCATTCTACCACTCAGCTTTGTAATTGCTTTTGCACATGACCTTAAGACTAAATTTCCTAAAGTGCAACTTCATTCATGCCACTTCCCTTCTTTAAAAATATCAGCCAGTGATTTCCCATGGCCTACAGAATAAAATAGAAACTATTCTTGCTTTTGAGGTCCTTATTCATCTGTCCTCAACTAGTTTCCAAGTCTTATTCACTTCTCCCCTGCAGGTACTCAATGCACACGTCACTCTGGATTCCTTTTTCTTCCAACATGTAATGTCTATACTCACCTTAGTTGACAATCCTATTCATACTTCATGGTCCATCTCAAATGATCCTGTGTCTCTCAACTCTTCACTTCCTCTTTGGAGTGCTCTGCTGGTACCTTTCATAGGCAATTCCCACATTTTGTCTTGTGTGTGATTGCTTTTTGTATTAAATTTCCCTTTCTTAGGTGCAAGTTCCCAGAGGGTAGAGACTCCACGTCATTTCATCTGTATCGGTTTCTTCTATCTAATCCCTACAATTGTGCCTGGTATATTTCTGTGTGCATTGAGATTCAATAAATATTGAAATAAATGTAATACTTAAAAAATCTGCTTTCTCCAAACTCAGTTCTTTTTGTTCTGTTTTCTAAGTAATTAAAAAGGATTTTGAGCTATAAGACTTTTAGGGAACCATTCTGGTAGGACGTTTTTGTAGTAGTTCTAGTACTAGTTTCTAGATTTAACCTGATGTTCATCCCTACTGAAGCCAGCAAGTCTCTTAATATACTGGGGGCAGCTAAGAAAAAGTTTGTGACTGACTATTGAGTTACAACAATGTCTATTGAGATCAGAATGAGGACAATACCTATTATGATATACTTTCAAAGGTTTCATATATTGCCCCTTTTTATTTCCTACTCTAGGATTCTAGAATCTCCACAAAGCAAACCTGACTATCTCAAACTGCCAGGGTTCTAGGGTTTCTGTCCATGTTACACTGTTCCTCCCACCAATTTCCCAAGGAAAACTTAGTACACATTATCCCTAAACTTCCACTTCAGAGCAGGTTAAACAACATTTCCTTGGAAACAGTTGATAGTATTTCCAACAAATGGAGAGGTGAAAATTGCATCTATGGCTACTGTTAGGTACCATTATCTACTTAATGCAGAATTCTGCTATGTATTCTGGGACCCAAGGGACTGTGGAGTAAGAAAAATTAAATGAAAGTACTTAGATTTGAGTATTTGGATTGGAACTTAACAATTTTTAGTCCTGTGAGAGGCAGGGATATTTGTATATGAGACAACTGAAATAAAATTGGAGAGACACTGGGAGCAATTGGTTCAAGATGGTGGAGTAGAAGGACGTGCACTCACTCCCTCTTGCAAGAGGACTGGAATCACAGCTAGCTACTGAAGAATCATCGACAGGAGGACACTGGAACTCACGAAAGAAGATACCCCACAACCAAAGACAAAGGAGAAGCCGCAATGAGATGGTAGGAGGGGTTCAATCACAATAAAATCAAATTCCGTAACCACTGGGCGGATGATGCACAAACTGGAGAACAATTATAGCACAGAAGTCCACCCACTGGAGTGAAGGTCCTTAGCCCCACATCAGGCTTCCCAACCTGGGGGTCTGGCAACGGGAGGAGGAATTCCCAGAGAATCAGACTTTGAAGGCTAGTGGGATTTGATTGCAAGACATCAACAGGACTGGGGGAAAGAGAGACTCCACTCTTGGAGGGCACACACAAAGTAGTGGGTGCATGAGACCCAGAGGGAAGGAGCAGTGACCACATAGGAGATGATCTCCTGCTGAGGCATGGGGTGGATGTGGCTTACTGCAAGGACAAGGACACAGGCAGCAGAAGCTTTGGGAAGTGCTCCTTTGCATAAGTCTTCCTGGAGTCCACGATTAGCCCCACCAAAAAGCCTGTAACCTCCAGTGCTGGGATGTCTCAGGCCACAAAGCCAACAAGGAGGGAACTCAACCCCACTTATCAGAAGACAAGAAGATTAAATTTTTATTGAGCTCTTCCCACCAGAACAACACCAGCTCTACCCACCACCAGTCCCTTTCATCAGGAAGCTTGCATAAGCCTCTGAGATAACTTCATCCACTAGAGGGCAGACAGAAGAAGCAAGAACTACAATCCTGCAGCCTGTGGAACAAAAACCACATTTACAGAAAGATAGACAAAGTGAAAAGGCAGAGGACTTTGTACCAGATGAAGGAACAAGATAAAGTCCAAGAAAAACAACTAAATAAAGTGTATATAGGCAACCTTCTAGAAAAAGAATTCAGAATAATGATAGTGAAGATGATCCAGGACCTCAGAAAAAGAATGGAGGCAAAGATTGAGAAGATGCAAGAAATGTTTAACAAAGACCTAGAAGAATTAAAGAACAAACACCTAGAAGAATTAAAGAACTGACAAACAGAGATGAACAATACTATAACTGAAATGAAAAACACACTAGAAAGAATCAGTAGCAGAATAACTGAAGCAAAAGAATGGGTAAGTGACCTGGAAGACAGAAAGGTGGAATTCACTGCCACAGAACAGAATAAAGAAAAAAGAATGAAAAGAAATGAAGACAGCCTAAGAGACATCTGGGACAACATTAAACACACCCACATTCACATTATAGGGGTCTGAGAAGGAGAAGAGAGAGAGAAAGGACCCAAGAAGGTATTAGAAGAGATTATAGTCAAAAAGGTCCCTAAGGTCTCCCAAGATAGGGGGTTGGCCAATCTGGGGCGTCCAAACCATCCAGAGAAGCTGGCAGGGAAGAGGCAACTCTTAGCACTTTTCGCTTCTGCAATCCTTTCCCCAGGACCACAAATCCCAGAAGTCACTGTGGCCACCCCCACCCCATTATTACCCTCCGAGGCTGGTAGTCTGGGCCGCCTGGGCCAGGAGTGCCCTCTAGCAGCGGACGAGAGCATCGGTACACAGACGCCAACAGCTCGGGAGCATGGGAAACTGTGGCTGCACAGGCTGAGTGGATGGAGAGGACAGACCTGGCGGTACCGCGAGGTCCATTCTGTCAGCAGGTGGTTAATTTTTAGATGAAACAAACACTCACTAATTTAGATGAGACAAAAATCACCACGCTTGGAGGAGCAACAAGATGATGGAAGAATAAGACATGGAGATCACCTTCCTCCTCACAAATACATCAGAAATACATTTACATGTGGAACAACTCCTACAGAACACCTACTGAACACTGGCAGAAGACCTCAGACCTCCCAAAAGGCAAGAAACTCCCCACGTACCTGGGTAGGGCCAAAAAAAAGAAAAAAACAGAAACAAAAGGATAGGGATGGGACCTGCACCAGTGTGAGGGAACTGTGAAGGAGGAAAGGTTTCCACACAATAGGAAGCCCCTTTGCGGGCTGAGACTGCGAGTGGTGGAGGGGGGAAGCTTCGGAGCCACAGAGGAGAGAACAGCAACAGGGGCGTGGAGGGCAAAGCAGAGACATTCCCACACAGAGGATTGGTGCCGACTAGCACACACCAGCCCCAGAGGCTTCTCTGCTTACCCGCCAGGGCGGGCGAGGGCTGGGAGCTGAGGCTCAGGCTTCGGAGATTAAATCCCAGGGAGAGGACTGGGGTTGGCAGCATGAACACAGCCTGAAGGGAGATAATGTGCCACAGCTAGCCGGGAGGGAGTCTGGGAAAATGTCTGGAGCTGCTGAAGAGGCAAGAGACTTTTTCTTGCCTCTTTGTTTCCTGGTTTGCAAAGAGAGGGGATTAAGAGTGCCACTTAAAGGAGCTCCAGAGACGTGCGCGAGCCGTGGCTATCAGCGTGGACCCCAGAGACGGGCATGAGACGCTAAGGCTGCTGCTGCAGCCACCAAGAAGCCTGTGTGCAAGCACAGGTCACTATCCACACCTCCCCTCCCAGGAGCCTGTGCAGCCTGCCACTGCCAGGGTCCCGTGATCCAGGGACAACTTCCCCAGGAGAACACACGGCACACCTCAGGCTGCTCAGACTTCTGCCGCTGCAGGCTTGCCCTGCATCCCTTACCCCTCCCTCCCCGCGGCCTGAGTGAGAGACCCGCTTAATCAGCTGCTCCATTAACCCCGTCCTGTCTGAGCGAAGAACAGACGCCCTCAGGAGACCTACATGCAGAGGCGGGGCCAAATCCAAAGCTGAAACCCAGGAGCTGTGCGAAGAAAGAAGAGAAAGGGAAATTTCTCCCAGCAGCCTCAGGAGCAGTGGATTAAATCTCCACAATCAACTTGATGTAGCCTGGATCTGTGGAATACCTGAATAGACAATGAATCGTCCCAAATTGAGGAGGTGGACTTTGAGAGCAACGATATATATATTTCCTTCCATTTTTTTCATTTTGTGAGTGTGTATGTGTATGCTTTTGTGTGTGATTTTGTCTGTATAACTTTGCTTTTACCATTTGTCCTAGGGTTCTCTCTGTCCTTTTTTTTCTTTTTTCAGTATAGTTTTTAGAGCTTGTTATGACTAGTGAATTTGTTTTTTGGTTTGGTTGCTCTCTTCTTTCTTTCTTTCATTCTTTTTTTGCATTATATTTAAATTTTTTAAAAATAATAAATTTTTATTTTAATAACTTTGTTTTATTTTATTTTATTTACTTCTCTCTTTGTTCTTTCTTTCTTTCTTTCTTTTACTCACTTTTTTTCTGAGCTATGTGGATGACAGGCTCTTGGTGCTCCAGCCAGATGTCAGGGCTGTACATCTGAGGAGGGAGAGCCAAGTTCAGGACATTGGTCCACAAGAGACCTCCCAGCTCCATGAAATATCAAATGGTGAAAACCTCCCAGAGATCTCCATCTCAACGCCAAGAGCAGCTCCACTTAACGACCAACAAGCTACAGTGCTGGACTCCCTATGCCAAACAACTAGTCAGACAGGAACACAACCCCACCCATTAGAAGAGAGGCTGTCTAAAATCATAATAAGGCCCCAGACACCCCAAAACACAACACCAGATGTGGACTTGCCCAACAGAAAGACAAGATCCAGCCTCATCCACCAGAACACAGGCACTAGTCTCCTCCATCAGGAGGCTTACACAACCCACTGAACCAACCTTAGAACTTCGGGGCAGACACCGAAAACAATGGGAAATATGAACCTGCAGCCTGCGAAAAGGAGACCCCAAACACAGTAAGTTAAGCAAAATGAGAAGCAGAGAAACACAGCAGATGAAGGAGCAAGGTAAAAACCCATTAGACCTAACAAATGAAGAGGAAATATGCAGTTTACCTGAAAAAGGATTCAGAATAATGATAGTAAAGATGATCCAAAGTCTTGGAAATAGAATGGAGAAAATACAAGAAAAGTTTAACAAGTACCTAGGAGAACTAAAGAGCAAACAAACAGTGATGAACAACACAATAAATGCAATTAAAGATTCTCTAGAAGGGATCAATAGCAGAATAACTGAGGCAGAAGAACTGATAAGGGATCTGGAAGGTAATATAGTGGAAATAATTACTGCAGGGTAGAATAAAGAAAAAAGAATTAAAAGTATTGAGGACAGTCTCAGACACCTCTGGGACAACATGAAATGCACAAACATTCGAATTATAGGGGTCCCAGAAGAAGAAGAGAAAAGGACAGGGACTGAGAAAATATTTGAAGAAATTATAGTTGAAAATTTCCCTAATATGGGAAAGGAAACAGTCAAGTAGAGGAAGTATAGAGAGTCCCATATAGGATAAAGCAAAGCAGAAACATGCCAAGACACATATTAATCAAACTATCAAAAATTAAATACAAAGATAAAATATTAAAACCATCAAGGGAAAAATAACACACAAGGGAATCTCCATAAGGTTAACATCTGATCTTTCAGCAGAAACTCTGCAAGCCAGAAGGGAGAGGCAGGACATATTTAAAGTGATGAAGGAAAAAACCTACAACCAAAATTTCTCTACCCAGCAAGGATCTCATTCAGATTTGATGGAGAAATTAAAAACTTTACAGACAAGCAAAAGCTAAGAGAATTCAGCACCACCAAACTTGTTTTACAACAAATGCAAAAGGAACATTTGTAGGCAAGCAACACAATAAAAGGAAAAGACCTACAATAACAAACCCAAAACAATTAAGAAAATGGTAATAGGAACACACATATCAATAATTACCTTAAATGTAAATGGATTAAATGCCCCAACCAAAAGATACAGACTGGTAGAATGGATATAAAAACAAAGACCCGTATATATGCTGTCTACAAGACACCCACTGCAGACTTAGGGACACATACAGCCCAAAAATTAGGGGACGGAAAAAGATATTCTATACAAATGGAAATCAAAAGAAAGCTGGAGTAGCAATTCTCATATCAGAAGAAATAGACTTAAAAAAAAAGACTATTACAAGAGACAAAGAAGGACACTACATAATGATCAAGGGATCAATCAAAAAAGAAGTTATAACAATTGTAAATATTTATGCCCCCAACATAGGAGCACCTCAATACATAAGGAAAATTGCAGATTCAATGCAATCCCTAACCAACCTATCAAACTACCACTGGAATTTTTCACATAACTAGAACAAAAAATTTCAGAATTTGTATGGAAACACAAAAGACCCCAAATAGCCAAACCAATCTTGAGAAAGAAAAACAGAGCTGGAAGAATCAGGCTCTCTGACTTCAGACTACACTGCAAAGCTACAGTCATCAAGATAGTGTGGTACTGACACAAAAACAGAAATATAGATCAAAGGAACAGGATAGAAAACGTAGAGATAAACACATGCACATACGGTCACCTTATGTTTGGTAGAAGAGGCAGGAATATACAGTGGAGAAAAGACACCCTTTTCAATAAGTGGTGCTGGGAAAATTGGACAGCTATATGTACAAGAGTGAAATTAGAACACTCCCTAACACCATACACAAAAATAAGCTCAAAATGGATGAAATACCTAATGTAAGGCCAGACACTGTCAAACTCTTAGAGGAAAACATAGGCAGAACACTCTATGACATAAATCACAGCAAGATCCTTTTTGACCCACCTCCTAGAGAAATGGAAATAAAAACAAAAATAAACAAATGGGACCTAATGAATCTTCAAAGCTTTTGCACAGCAAAGGAAACCATAAACAAGACCAAAAGACAACCCTCAGAATGGGAGAAAATATTTGCAAATGAAGAAACTGGCAAAGGATTAATTTCCAAAATTTACAAGGGGCACATGCAGCTCAATAATAAAAGAGCAAACAACCCAATCCAAAAATGGGCAGAAGACCTAAATAGACATTTCTCCAAAGAAGATATACAGATTTCCAACAAACACATGAAAGGATGCTTAACATCACTAATCATTAGAGAAATGCAAATCAAAACTACAATGAGATACCATCTCACACCAGTCAGAATTGCCATCATCAAAAAATCTACAAACAATAAATGCTGGAGAGAGTGTGGAGCAAAGGGAACCCTCTTGCCCTGTTTGTGGGAATGTAAATTGATACAGCCACTATGGAGAACAGTATGGAGGTTCCTTAAAAAACTAAAATTAGAACTACCATATGACCCAGCAATCCCACGACTGGGCATATACTCTGAGAAAACCAGAATTCAAAGAGAGTCATGTACCACAATGTTCATTGCAACTCCATTTACAATAGCCAGGATATGGGAGCAACCTATGTGTCCATCAAGAGATGAATGGATAAAGAAGATGTGGCACATATATACAATGGAATATTACTCAGCATAAAAAGAAACGAAATTGTTATTTGTCATGAGGTGAGTGGACTTAGGGTCTGTCATACAGAGTGAAGTAAGTCAGAAAGAGAAAAACAAATACCGTATGCTAACACATATATATGGAATCTTAAAAAAAAGTTTATGAAGAACGTAGTGGCAGGACAGGAATAAATATTCACACCTACTAGAGAATGGACTTGAGGATAAGGGGAGGGGGATGGGTAAGGTGAGACAAAGTGAGAGAGGCATGGACATATATACACTACCAAATGTAAAATGGGTAGCTACTGGGAAGCAGCCACATAGCACAGGGAGATTAGCTCAGTGTTTTGTGACCACCAGAGGGGTGGGTTATGTAATGTGAGAGGGAGGGATATGTAATAGGGAAGAGATATGAGGATATACGTATATTTATAACTGATTTACTTTATTATAAAGCAGAAACTAACACACCATTGTAAAGCAATTATAGTCCAATAATGATGTTAAAAAAAAAAGTCCCATACATTGGAAAGGAAATAACCACCCAAGTCCAGGAAGTGCAGAGAGTCCCAGGCAGGATAAACCCAAAGAGAAACATGCCAAGACACATAGTAATCAAGTTGACAAAAAACTATGACAAAGGAAAATAATTAAAAGCAACAAGGGAAAAATGACAAATAACATACAAGGGAACTCCCATAAGGTTAACAGCTGATTTCTCAGCAGAAACTGTACAAGCCAGAAGGGAGTGGCACGGTACATTTAAACTGATGAAAGGAAAGAACCCACAACCAAGATTACTTTTCCTGGCAATGATCTCATTCAGATTCGATGGAGAAATCAAAAGCTTTACAGATAAGCAAAAGCTAAGAGAATTCAGCACCCCCAAACCAGCTCCACAACAAATGCTAAAGAAACTTCTGTAAGTGGGAAACACAAGAAAAGAAAAGCACCTAGAAAAACAAACCCCAAACAATTAAGAAAATACCAATAGGAACATATATATTGATAATTACCTTAAATATGAATGGATTAAATATTCCAACCAAAGGACACAGGCTCAGTGAATAATACAAATACAAGACCTGTATATATGCTGTCCACAAGAGATGCACTGCAGACCTAGGGACACATACAGACTTAAAGTGAGGGGATGGAAAAAGAAATTCCATGCAAATAGAAATCAAAAGAAAGCTGGAGTAGCAATACCCATATAAGATAAATTAGACTTAAAATAAAGAATATTACAAAAGACAAGGAAGGACAATACATAATGATCAAGGGATCAATCCAAGAAGAAGGTATAAAAATTACAAATATATATGCACCCAACATACGAGTACCACTGTACATAAGGCAAATGCTAACAGCTATAGAAGAGGAAATTGACAGTAACACAATAATAGTGGGGGAATTTAACATGTCACTTACACCAATGGACAGATCATCCAGATAGAAAATTAATAAGGAAACACAAGATTTAAATCACACAATAGACCAGATGGATTTAATTGATATTTATAGAACATTCCATCTGAAAACAGCACATTACACTTCTCAAGTGCGCATGGAATATTCTCCAGGATAGATCACATTTGCATCACAAATCAAGCCTCAGTAAGCTTAAGAAAACTGAAATCATATCAAGTATATTTTCCGACCACAACACTATGAGATTAGAAATAAATTACAGTGGAAAAAACACAAACACATGGAAGCTAAACAATACGTTACTAAATAAACAAGAGATCACTGAAGAAATCAAAGAGAAAATCAAACAATACCTAGAGAAAAATGACAACAAAACCACAATGATCCAAAACCTATGGGATATAGCAAAAGCACTTCTAAGAGGGAAGTTTATAGCAATACAAGCCTAACCCAAGAAAAAAGAAAAATCTCAAATAAACAATCTAACCCTACACCTAAAAGAACTAGAGAAAGAAGAACAAACAAAACTCAAAGTTAGCAGAAGGAAAGAAATTACAAAGATCAGAGCAGAAATAAATGGAATACAAGCAAAGAAAACAATAACAAAGATCAATAAAACTAAAAGCTGGCTCTTTGAGAAGATAAACAAAATTGATAAACCTTTAGCCAGGCTCATCAAGAAAAAGAGGGAGGGAATTCAAATAAAAAATATTAGAAATGAAAAAGGGGAAGTTACAATGCACATCATAGAAATAATAAGCAGCATAAGAGACTCCTACAAGAAACTCTATGCCAACAAAATTGACAACCTGGAAGAAATGGACAAATTCTTAGAAAGGTATAACCTTCCAAGACAGAAGCACCAGGAAGAAATAGAAAACAGGAAGAGAGCAAACATAAGTAATGAAATTGAAACTGTGATTAAAAATCTTCCAACAAACAAAAGTCCAGGATCAGAAGGTTTCACAGGTGAATTCTATCAAACTGTTAGAGAAGAGCTAACACCCATCCTTCTCAAAGTCTTCCAAAAAATTAGACAGGAAGGAACATTCCCAAACTCATTCTATGAGGCCACCATCATGCTGATACCAAAACCAGAAAAATATATCACACACAAAAAAATTACAGACCAATATCACTGATGAATAAAGATGCAAAAATCCTCAAAAAAATACTAGCAAAGAGAATCCAACAGCACATTAAAAAAATCATACACCATTTTCAAGTGGGGCTTATCCCAGGAATGCAAAGATCCTTCAAAATATGCAAACCAATCATTGTGCTACACCATATTAACAAATTGAAGAAAAAAACATATCATCAACTCAATAGATGCAGAAAAAGCTTTTGACAAAATTCCACACCCATGTAGATAAAAACTCTCCAGTAAGTGGGCATAGAGGAACCTACGTCAACATAATATGGGCCATATATGATAAACCCATAGCAAACATCATTCTCAATGGTGAAAAACTGAAAGCATTTCTACCAAGATCAGGAACAAGACAAGAATGTCGACTCTCACCACTATTATTCAACATAGTATTGGAAGTCCTAACCATGGCAATCAGAGAAGAAAAAGAAATAAAATAATCCAATTTGGAAAAGGAGAAGTATAACTGTCACTGTTTTCAGATGATATGACACTATACATAGGAATCTGAAAGATGTCACCAGAAAAATACTAGATCTAATCAATGAATTTGGTAAAGTTGCAAGATACAAAATTAATGCACAGAGATCTCTGCCATTGCTACACACTAACAATGAAAATTCAGAAAGAGAAATTACTGAAACAGTTGCATTCACCAATGCAACAAAAATAATAAAATACCTAGGAATAAACCTACCTAAGGATATAAAAGACCTGCACTCAGACAACTATAGAGCACAGTTGAAAGGAATCAAAGATGACACAAATAGATGGAGAGATATGTCATGCTCCTAGATTTGAAGAATCAATTGTGAAAATGACTGTACTACCCAAAGCAATCTACAGATTAAATGCAATCCCTATCAAATTACCAATGGCATTTTTTACAGAACTAGAAAAAAAATCTTAAATTTGTATGGAGACACAAAAGACCCTGAGTAGCCAAAGCAAATGAGGGAAAAAATCTGAGCTGGAGCAATCAGACTCCCTGACTTTAGACTATACTACAAAACTACAGTAATCAAGACAATATGTTACTGGCACAAAAACAGAAATATAGATCAATGCAAAAGGATAGAAAACCCAGAGTTAAACCAGCACACCTATGGTGAAGTCATCTATGACAAAGGTGGCAAGGACATACAATGGTGAAAAGACAGTCTCTTCAATAAATGGTGTCAGGAAATCTGGACAGCTACATGTAAAAACATGTAATTAGAACACTCCGTAACACCATACAAAAAAAAACTCAAAATGGATTAAAGACCTAAATGTAAGACAGGACACTATAAAACTCTTAGAGGAAAACATAGGCAGAACACTCTTTAACATAAATCACCACAAGAACTTTTTTGACCCACCTCCTAGAGTAATGGAAAGAAAAACAAAATTAAACAAATGGGAGCTAATGAAACTTAGGAGCTTTTGCACAACAAAGGAGGAAACTATAAACAAGATGAAAAGACAACCCACAGAATGGGAGAAAATATTTGCAAATGAATCAACGAACAAAGGATTAATCTCCAAAATATATAAACAGCTCATGCTGCTCAATATTAAAAAAAACAAACAACCCAATCAAAACATGGGCAGAAGACCTAAATAGACATTTCTCCAAAGAAGACATACAGATGGCCAAGAGCACATGAAAAGTTGCTCAACATCACTAATTATTAGAGAAATGCAAATCAAAACTATAATGAGGTATCACCTCACACTGGTCAGAATGGGCATCACCAGAAAATCTACAAAAAACAAATGTTGGCTAGGTTGTGGAGAAATGGGAACCCTCTTGCTCTGTTAGTGGGAATATAACCTGATACAGTGACTATGGAGAAGAGTATGGAGGTTCCTTAAAAAACTAAAAATAGAACTACCATATGACCCAGCAATCCCACTACTGGGCATACACCCCAAGAAAACCATAATTCAAAAATAGTCATGTACCAAAATGTTCATTGCAGCACCATTTACAATATCTAGGACATGGAAGCAACCTAAGTGTCCATTGACAGATGAATGGATAAAGAAGATATGACACATATATACAATGGAATATTACTCAGCCATAAAAGGAAACGAAATTGAGTTATTTGTAGTGAGGGGGATAGACCTAGGTTCTGTCATACAGAGTGAAGTAAGTCAGAAAGAGAAAAACAAATAACATATGCTAACGTATATATATGGAATAAAAAAACCAAAAAATGGTTCTGACAAAACAAGTGGCAGGACAGGAATAAAGACACATAGGTAGAGAATGGACTTGAGGACATGGTGAGGGGGAAGGGTAAGCTGGGACGAAGTGAGAGGGTACCATTGACATATATACACTACCAAATGTAAACCAGATAGCTAGTGGGAAGTAGCTGCATAGCACAGGGAAATCAGCTCAGTGCTTTGTGACCACCTAGAGGGGTGGGATAGGGAGTGTGTGAGGGAGACGCAACAGGGAGGGGATATGGGGATATATGTATACATATAGCTGATTCACTTTGTTATACAGCGGAAACTCACACAACGTTTTAAAACAATGCTACTCCAATAAATATGTTAAAAAAAAAGACACATACACCCCAATGTTCATTGCAGCACTATTTACAATAGCTAGGTCAATGGAAGTGACCTAAATGCCCATTAAATGATGAATGGGTAAAGAAGAAATGGTACATATATATAATGGAATATTACTCAGCCATAAAAAGGAACGAAATTGGGTCATTTATAGAAACGTGGACTAACGTAGAGACTGTCATACAGAGTGAAATATGTGGGAAAGAAAAAAACAAATATAATATATTAATGCATATATGTGGAATCTAGAAAAATGGTACAGATGAACTGGTTTGCAAGGCAGTAGTAGAGACACAGATTTAGATAACAAACGTATGGACATCAAGGGGGAAAGCAGAGGGGGACATGGTGGTGGTGGGATGAATTTGGATGTTGAGATTAAGATATCTATACTAATATGTTTAAAATAGAGAATTAGAATGAACCTGCTGTATAAAAGATAAATAAATTAAATTAAATTAAAAAAATTGGAGAGGCACTTATCTAACAGTGTGAAATACTGTGGATTAAATTTGTGAAAAATATTTTCTATTTATGGAAAATACATGGAGAAAAAGAACAACACAGTGCCAAATTTTAAAATAGAAGAGATTAAATTTTAATTCCTCTGACTGAAATTCATCTTAGATGTCGATTTAGATAGTATAAAAAATGCAAAGGTATAAAGATCAAAAATATTCATTCAATTTTTAATATTTGTTACTTAATTTATATCATTTTATAGTATAATTTTATCAAAATGTGTCTTTCAAATAAGAATTATTGATGCATTTACTGGTTTTATAATTTCAGGTCATCTTTAGCACAACTAACTATGTTTAAAATGTAAGCTAAGTAACACTGGTGAAAATGGGAGAGCAAAGAACCTCTGAAAATTCTCTACTCCATAAAAGTAATGGAGATCACTGATTTTTTAAAAAGTCATAATCAACTTTTATTTTTTCATTTTTTTTTTACATCTTTATTGGAGTATAATTGCTATACAATAGTGTGTTAGTTTCTGCTTTATAACAAAGTGAATCAGTTATACATCTACATATGTTCCCATATCTCTTCCCTCTTGCATCTACCTCCCTCCCATCCTCCCTATCCCACCCCTCCAGGTGGTCACAAAGCACCGAGCTGATCTCCCTGTGCTATGCGGCTGCTTCCCACTAGCTATTAACCTTACGTTTGGTAGTGTATATATGTCCACGAATTTTTCTCGCTTTGTCACAGCTTACCCTTCCCCCTCCCCATATCCTCAGGTCCATTCTATAGTAGGTCTGTGTCTTTATTCCTCTCATACCCCTAGGTTCTTCATGACATTTTTTTCCTTAACTTCCATATATATGTGTTAGCATATGGTATTTGTCTTTCTCTTTCTGACTTACTTCACTCTGTATGACAGACTCTAGGTCTATCCACCTCATTACTAATAGCTCAATTTCGTTTCTTTTAATGACTGAGTAATATTCCATTGTATATAGGAGCCATATCTTCTTTATCCATTCATCCGATGATGGACACTTAGGCTGTTTCCATCTCTGGGCTATTGTAAATAGAGCTGCAATGAACATTTTGGTACATGACTCTTTTTGAATTATGGTTTTCTCAGGGTATATGCTCACTTGTGGGATTGCTGGGTCATATGGTAGTTCTATTTGTAGTTTTTTAAGGAACCTCCATACTGTTCTCCAAAGTGGCTGTACTAATTCACATTCCGACCAGCAGTGCAAGAGTGTTCCCTTTTCTTCACACATTCTCCATCATTTACTATTTCTAGATTTTTTGATGATGGCCATTCTGACTGGTGTGAGATGATATCTCATTGTAGTTTTGATTTGCAGTTCTCTAATGATTAATGATGTTGAGCATACTTTCATGTGTTTGTTGGCAGTCTGTATATCTTCTTTGGAGAAATGTCTATTTAGGTCTTCTGCCCAATTTTGGATTAGGTTTTTTGTTTAATTGTTATTGAGCTGCACGAGCTGCTTATAAATTTTGGAGATGAATCCTTTGTCAGTGGCTTCATTTGCAAATATTTTCTCCCATTCTGAGGGTTGTCTTTTGGTCTTGTTTATGGTTTCCTTTGCTGTGCAAAAGCTTTGAAGTTTCATTTGGTCCCATTTGTTTATTTTTGTTTTTATTTCCATTTTTCTAGGATGTGGGTCAAAAAGGATCTTGCTGTGATTTATGTCATAGAGTGTTCTGCCTATGTTTTCCTCTAAGAGTTTGACAGATTCTGGCCTTACATTTATGTCTTTAATCCATTTTAAGCTTATTTTTGTGTATGGTGTTATGGAGAGATCTAATCTCATACTTTTACATGTACCGGTCCAGTTTTCCCAGCACCACTTATTGAAGAGGCTCTCCTCTCTCCACTGTACATTCCTGCCTCCTTTATCAAAGATAAGGTGACCATATGCGTGTGTGCTTACGTCTGGGCTTTCTATCCTGTTCCATTGATCTATATTTCTGTTTTTTGGGCCAGTACCATACTGTCTTTTTTTGTTTGTTTGTTTAACATCTTTATTGGGGTATAATTGCCTTACAATGGTGTGTTAGTTTCTGCTTTATAACAAAGTGAATCAGTTATACATAAACGTATGTTCCCATATCTCTTCCCTCTTGCTTCTCCCTCCCTCCCACCCTCCCTATCCCACCCCTCCAGGTGGTGACAAAGCACCAATCAGATATCCCTGTGCTATGCGGCTGCTTCCCATTAGCTATCTACCTTACGTTTGGTAGTGTATATATGTCCTTGACTCTCTCTCACTTTGTCACAGCTTACCCTTCCCCCTCCCCATATCCTCAAGTCTGTTCTCCAGTGGGTCTGTGTCTTTATTCCTGTCTTACCCCTAGGTGCTTCATGACATTGTTTTTCTTAAATTCCATATATATGTGGTAGCATACGGTATTTGTCTCTCTCTGACTTACTTCACTCTGTGTGACAGTCTCTAGGTCTATTCAACTCATTACAAATAGCTCAATTTTGATTCTTTTTATGGCTGAGTAATATTCCATTGTATATATGTGCCACATCTTCTTTATCCATTCATCCGATGATGGGCACTTAGGTTGTTTCCATCTCTGGGCTATTGTAAATAGAGATGCAATGAACATTGTGGTACATGACTCATTTTGAATTATGGTTTTCTCAGGGTATATGCCCAGTACTGGGATTGCTGGGTCATATGGTAGTTCTATTTGTAGTTTTTAAGGAACCTCCATACTGTTCTCCATAGTGGCTATACCAATTCACATTCTCACCAGCAGTGCAAGAGTGTTCCCTTTTCTCCACACCCTCTCCAGCATTTATTGTTTCTAGATTTTTTGATGATGGTCATTCTGACTGGCGTGGGATGATATCTCATTGTAGTTTTGATTTGCATTTCCCTAATGATAATTATGTTGAGCATTCTTTCATGTATTTGTTGGCAGTCTGTATATCTTCTTTGGAGAAAGGTCTACTTTGGTCTTCTGCCCATTTTATGATTGGGTTGTTTGTTTTTTTGTTATTGAGCTGCATGAGCTGCTTGTAAATTTTGGAGATTAATCCTTTGTCAGTTGCTTCATTTGGAAAAAGTTTCTCCCATTCTGAGGGTTGTCTTTTGGTCTTGTTTATGGTTTCCTTTGCTGTGCAAAAGCTTTGAAGTTTCATTAGGTCCCATTTGTTTATTTTTGTTTTTATTTCCATTTTTCTAGGATGTGGGTCAAAAAGGATCTTGCTGTGATTTATGTCATAGAGTGTTCTGCCTGTGTTTTCCTCTAAGAGTTTGATAGCTTCTGCCCTTACATTCAGGTCATTAATACACTTTGAGCTTATTTTTGTGTATGGTGTTAGGGAGTGATCTAATCTCATACTTTTACATGTACCCGCCCAGTTTTCCCAGCCCCACTTATTGAAGAGGCTGTCCTTTCTCCACTGTACATTCCTGCCTCCTTTATCAAAGACAAGGTGACCATATGTGCGTGGGTTTATCTCTGGGCTTTCTATCCTGTTCCATTAATAGATCTTTCTGTTTTTGTGCCAGTACCATACTGTCCTGATTACTGTAGCTTTGGAGTATAGTCTGAAGTCAGGGAGCCTGATTCCTCCAGCTCTGTGTTTCGTGCTCAAGATTGCTTTGGTTATTCGGGGTCTCCTGTGTTTCCATACACATTGCGAAATTTTTTGTTCTAGTTCTGTGAGAAATGTCCGTGGTAGTTTGATAGGGATTGTATTGAATCTGTAGATTGCTTTGGGTAGTAGAGTCATTTTCACAATGTTGAGTCTTCCAATCCAAGAACATGATATATCTCTCCATCTATTCATATCATCTTTAATTTCTTTCATCAGTGTCTTATAATTTTCTGCATACAGGTATTTGTCTCCTTAGGTAGGCTTATTCCTAGATGTTTTATTCTTTTTGTTGCAATGGTAAATGGGAGTGTTTTCTTGATTTCTCTTTCAGATTTTTCATCATTAGTATATAGGAATGCCAGAGATTTCTGTGCATTAATTTTTTTTTTTTTTTTTGCAGTACGCGGGCCTCTCACTGTTGTGGCCTCTCCCGTTGCGGAGCACAGGCTCCGGACGCGCAGGCTCAGCGGCCATGGCTCACAGGCCCAGCCACTCCGTGGCATGTGGGATCTTCCCGGACCGGGGCACGAACCCGTGTTCCCTGCATCGGCAGGCGGACTCTCAACCACTGCGCCACCAGGGAAGCCCTGTGCATTAATTTTGTATCCTGCTAGTTTACTGAATTCATTGATTAGCTCTACTAGTTTTCTGGTAGCATCTTTAGGATTCTCTATGTATAGTATCATGTCATCTGCAAACAGTGACAGCTTTACTTCTTCTTTTCCGATTTGGATTCCTTTTATTTCTTCTCTGATTGCTGTGGCTAAAACTTCCAAAACTATGTTGAATAAGAGTGGTGAGAATGGGCAACCTTGTCTTGTTCCTGATCTTAGTGGAAATGCTTTCAATTTTTCAGCATTGAGGACAATGTTGGTTGTGGGTTCTTCATATATGGCCTTTATTATGTTGAGGAAAGTTCCCTCTATGCCTACTTTCTGGAGGGTTTTTATGATAAATGGGTGTTGAATTTTGTTGAAAGCTTTCTCTGCATCTAAAGAGATGACCATATGGATTATCTCCTTCAATTTGTTAATATGGTTTATCACATTGATTGATTTGCGTATATTGAAGAATCGTTGCATTCATGGGATAAACCCCACTAGTTCATTGTTTATGATCATTTTAGTGTGCTGCTAGATTCTGTTTGCTGCTATTTTCTTGAGGATTTTTGCATCTATGTTCATCAGTGATATTGGCCCGTAGTTTTCTTTCTTTGTGACCTCCTGGTCTCGTTTTGGTATCAAGGTTTTGGTGGCCTCGTAGAATGAGTTTGTGAGTGTTCCTCCCTCTGCTATATTTTGGAAGAGTTTGAGAAGGATAGGTGTTAGCTCTTCTCTAAATGTTTGATAGTATTCGCCTATGAAGCCATGTGGTCCTGAGCTTTTGTTTGTTGGAAGATTTTTAATCACAGTTTCAATTTCAATGCTTGTGATTGGTGTGTTCATATTTTCTATTTCTTCCTGATTTGGCCTTGGCAGTTTGTGCATTTCTAAGAATCTGTCTATTTCTTCCAGGTTATCCACTTTATTGGCATAGAGTTGCTTGTAGCAATCTCTCATGATCTTTTGTATTTCTACATTGTCAGTTTTTGCTTCTCCTTTTTCATTTCTAATTCTATTGATTCGAGTCTTCTCCCTGTTTTTCTTGATGAGTCTGGCTAATGGTTTATCAATTTTGTTTATCTTCTCAAAGAACCAGCTTTTAGTTTTATTGATCTTTGCTATCATTTCCTGCATTTCTTTTTCATTTATTTCTGATCTGTTCTTTGTGATTTATTTCCTTCTGCTAACTTTGGGATTTCTTTGTTCTTCTTTCTCTAATTGCTTTAGGTGCAAGGTTAGGTTGTTTATTCGAGGTGTTTCCAGTTTCTTAAGGTAGGATTATATTGCTATAAACTTCCCTTTTGGAACTGCTTCTGCTGCATCCCATAGGTTTTGGGTGGTCGTGTGTCCATTGTCATTTGTTTCTAGGTATTCTTTTATTTCCTCTTTGATTTCTTCAGTGATCACTTCGTTATTAAGTAGTGTATTTTTTAACCTCCATGTGTTTGTAGTTTTTACAGATCTTTTCCTGCAATTTATATCTAGTCTTATAGGGTTCTGGTTGGAAAAGATACTTGATCCAATTTCAATTTTTTAAAATTTACCAAGGCTTGATTTGTGACCCATGGTATGATCTGTCCTGGAGAATGTTCCATGAACACTTGACAAAAATGTGTATTTTGTTGTTTTTGGATGGAATGTCCTATAAATATCAATTAAGTCCATTTTTTTCAATATATCTTTTAAACCTTGTGTTTGCTTATTTATTTTCATTTTGCATGATCTGTCCCTTGGTGAATGTGAGGTGTTAAAGTCCCCTACTATGAATGTGTTACTGTTGATTTCCCCTTTGATGGCTGTTAGTATTTGCCTTATGTATTGAGGTGCTCCTATGTTGGGTGCATAAATATTTACAATTGTTATATCTTCTTCTTGGATCGATCCCTTGATCATTATGTAGTGTTCTTGTTTGTCTCTTCTAGTAATCTTTATTTTAAAGCCTATTTTGTCTGATATGAGAATTGCTACTCCAGCTTTCTCTTGGTTTCCATTTGCATGGAATATCTTTTTCCATCCCTTACTTTCAGTCTGTATGTGTCTCTATGTTTGAAGTGGGTCTCTTTTAGACAGCATATATATGGGCCTTGTTTTTGTATCCTTTCAGCCAATCTGTATCTTTTAGTGGGAGCATTTAATCCATTTATGTTTAAGGTAATTATCGATATGTATGTTCCTATTCCCATTTTCTAAATTGTTTTGGGTTCATTACTGTAGGTCTTTTCCTTCTCTTGTGTTTCTTGCCTAGAGAAGTTCCTTTAGCATTTGTTGTAAAGCTGGTTTGGTGCTGTTGAACTCTCTCAGCTTTTGCTTGTCTCTAAAGGTTTTAATTTCTCATTCAAATCTGTATGATATCTTTGTGGGGTAGAGTAATCTTCTTTGAAGATTTTTCTCCTTCATCACTTTAAATATGTCTTTCCAGTCCCTTCTGGCTTGCAGAGTTTCTGCTGAAAGGTCAGCTGTTAACCTTATGGGGATTCCCTTGTGTGTTATTTGTTGTTTTTCCCTTGTTTCTTTCTTTTTTTTTTTTTTGTGGTACATGGGCCTCTCAGTGTTGTAGCATCTCCCATTGCAGAGCACAGGCTCCGGATGTGTAGGCTCAGTGGCCATGGGTCACGGGCCCAGCTGCTCCACGGCATGTGGGGTCTTCCCGGACCGGGGCATTAACCCATGTCCCCTGCATCGGCAGGTGGTCACCCAACCACTGCGCCACCAGGGAAGCACCCTTGCTGCTTTTAATATGTTTTCTTTGTATTTAATTTTTGACAGTTTGATTCATATGTGTCTTGGCATATTTCTTCTTGGATATTTTCTGTATGGAACTCTCTGTGCTTCCTGGACTTCATTAAATATTCCCTTTACCATATTAGAGAAGTTTTCAACTATAATCTCTTCAAATATATTCTCAGTCCCTTTCTTTTTCTCCTCTTCTTCTGGAACCCCTATAATTTGAATATTGGTGTGTTTAATGTTGTCCCAGAGGTCTCTGAGACTGTCCTCAGTTCTTTACATTCTTTTTTCTTTATTCTTCTCTGCAGTAGTTATTTCCACTCTTTTATCTTTCAGGTCACTTATCCGTTCTTCTGCATCAGCTATTCTGCTATTGATCCCATCTAGAGTATTTTTAATTTCCTTTATTGTGTTGTTTATCATTGTGTGTTTCATCTTTAGTTCTTCTAGGTCCTTGTTAAATCTTTCTTGCATTTTCTCTATTCTGTTTCCAAGATATTGGATCATCTTTACTATCATTATTCTGAATTCATTTTCAGGTGGACTGCCTAATTCCTCTTCATTTGTTAGGTTTGGTGGGGTTTTATCTTGCTCCTTCATCTGTTGTCTGTTTTTCTGTCTTGTCATTTTGCTTATCTTACTGTGTTTTGTGGTCTCCATTTTGCAGGCTGCAGGTTCATAGTTCCCATTGTTTTTGGTGTCTGTCCCCAGTGGCTAAAGTTGGTTCAGTGTGTTGTGTAGGCTTCCTGGTGGAGGGGAGTAGTGCCTGTGTTCTGGTGGATGAGGCTGGATGTTGTCTTTCTGGTGGGCAGGTCCACATCTGGTGGTTTGTTTTGGGTTGTCGGTGGGCTTATTATGATGTTAGGCAGCCTCTATGCTAATGGGTGGGGTTGTGTTCCTGTCTTGCTAGTTGTTTGGCTTAGGGTGTCCATCACCATAGCTTGCTGGTCGTTGAGTGAAGCTGGGTGTTGGTGTTGAGGTGGAGATCTCTGGGACATTTTTGCCATTTGATATTATGTGGAGCTGGGAGGTCTCTTGTGGACCAGTGTCCTGAATTTGGCTCTCCCACCTCAGAGGCACAGCACTGACTCCTGGCTGCAGTACCAAGAGCCTTTCATCCACAAGGCTCAGAATAAAAGGGAGAAAAAGTAGAAAGAAAGAATTAGTAGAAGTAAAAAGAAAGAAAGAAAGAAAGGAATGAGGGAGGGAGGAAGGAAGGAAGGAAGGAAGGAGGGAAGGAAGGAAAAAAGAAAGAAAGAAAGATGATAAAGTAAAATAAAGTATGATAAAATATAATAAAGTTATTAAAATAAAAAATTATTATTAAGAAAAAAATTTAAAAAGGAACAAAAATAAAAAAACAAAAAAATGGACGGATGGAACCCTAGGACAAATGGTGGAAGCAAAACTATACAGACAAACTCTCACCGAGGAGCATACACATACACACTCACAAAAGAGGAAAAGTGGAAAAATTTATAAATCTTGCTCTCAAAGCCCTCCTCCTCAATTGGGGATGATTCATTGTATATTCATGTATTCCACAGATGCAGGGTACATCAAGTTGATTGTGGAGCTTTAATCCACTGCTTCTGAGGCTGCTGGGAGAGATTTCCCTTTCTCTTCTTTGTTCTCACAGCTCCCAGGGGTTCAGCTCTGGATTTGATCCTGCCTCTGCGTGTATGTCGCTGGAGGGCATCTGGTCTTCGCTCAAACAGGACAGAGTTATAGGAGCAGCTGCTTCGGGGACTCTGGCTCACAGGTCAGGGGACAGAGGGGTATGGAGCGTGGGGGAGCCTGCGGTGGCAGAGGCTGGTGTGACATTGCACCAGTCTGAGGCACACGCCTGCGTTCTCCCGGGGAAATTGCCCCTGTATCCTGGGACCCTGGCAGTGGCGGGCTCCACAGCCTCCCTGGAAGAGAAGTGTGGATAGTGACCTGTGCGTGCACACAGGCTTCTTGGTGGCAGCAGCAGCAGCCTTAGCGTCTCATGCCCGTCTCTGTGGTCTGCGCTGTTAGCAGTGGCTCGGGCCCATCTCTGGAGCTCCTTTAAGCAGCGCTCTTAATCCCCTCTCCTGGTGCACCAGGAAACAAAGAGGGAAGAAAAAGTCTCTTGACTCTTCAGCAGGTCCAGAGTTTTCCCGGGACTCACTCCCGGCTAGCCGTGGTGCACTAACCCCCTGCAGGCTGTGTTCACGCCACCAATCCCTGTCCTCTCCCTGTGCTCCGACCACCGAAGCCTGAGCCTCGGCTCCCAGCCCCACCCACCCCGGCGGGTGAGCAGACAAGACTCTCGGGCTGGTGAGTTCTCGTCGGCACTGATCCTCTGTGTGGGAATCTCTTTGCTTTGCCCTCTGCACCCCTGTTGCTGTGTTCTCCTCTGTGGCTCCGAAGCTTTCCCCCTCTGCCACCACGGTCTCTGCCCATGAAGGGTCTTCCTAGTGTGTGGAAACCTTTCCTCTTTCACGGCTCCCTCCCACTGGTGCGGGTCCCGTCCCTATCCTTTTGTTTGTGTTTATTCTATTTTCTTTTGCCTTACCCAGGTATGTGGGGACTTTCTTGCCTTTTGGGAGGTCTGAAGTCTTCTGCCAGCGTTCAGTAGGTGTTCTGTAGGAGTTGTTCCATGTGTAGATGTATTTCTGATGTATATAAAATCGCAGAGTACCGGATCTGGCCAGACAGCCCCCGACTGATGCACTCAGACAACTTCTGCTGCTTGGAATTTTTCCATAATCAACTTATTCTGAACTCTGTAAATTAATCAAAATATTGAAGCAATGAGGAAATACAAGAGACTCAAGGAAAACAGCTGGTTCTCAGTAAGAATATTCAGTTTCTTGGCATTTTAACTTGCCTTAGTTCCACCCTCTGCTTCCACCTCTGCAGTGTTCCTGAGCTCCAAGATATCACAATTATGGTGAAAACTGTTAGCCTGGAAGCCGTCAGTGGTGGAAGAATGGGAAGCAAACTCTTTCAAAGCTTCATTCCCAGATAATTTTCACTATTTAAACTTTTTGGAGGTTTCCTGGAAAACCCTCCTTGCAAACGTCTTTATTTGACTTGACTCAGAGTTTGTCCAGTGGAAAAGACTTTTTACCCTCTGGGACATTTGTTAAAAACAATCAAAGGGAATCAAAGGCAATAATTTAACTTCACAGAGATGGTACACAACAGATAGGAGAAACATTAGCCTAATAAAAAATCTTAAAAACAAAAGCTGTAGAATAAGATGTCCATAGGGGTTCTGAGAAGCTTTGATGTATTCCTGAGAATTTGGAAACAACATGAATGCATTGGGCTTTGTGCATTCCCAGGATGGTGTGCATACTCAGAAAAGACTTGAGAAGTCATCACCTTGATACTTATAACTTATGTAGAGGCTCTGATCAAGCAGAAAGTGAAGTAGGCCATAACACATATACACAAATAGCCCCTTGGCAACCAAAGAGGGACTTATTGGTTCTAGGTGTTTGAAAATCTTTGTCCAATCATTAGCTAACATATAAGCTAACTGAGCAGAGACTTCAGTGACCACATAAGATATAGAATACAGACTTTACAAAATTAGTTTCTAAAATTCAGTAAACAACAACAAACAAGACAACGTAATCCTTAGGGTTATCACTAAGACAACAAATAGAAAAAATATAGTAAAGGAAACAATAAGGGAATTAAAATGGTACAGCAGAAAATACCCATTTATCTCAAAAGAAAGAAGTAATGGAGGAGAAGAGAAACAAAAAAGCATATAAAAACCAAATACTAAATGGTAGACATAAATCCTAGCTTATTAATAACTAAAGTAAAGGTAAATGAATTAAACACTGCAATTAAAAGGCTAAGATAAGCAGAATGGATAAAAAATATGACCTAACTGTATGCTGTCGACAAGAAACAAACTTTAGATTCAAAAACACAAATAGATTGAAAGTAAAAGGATGAAAAATATACTATGAAGATAGTAACCAAATATGAGCTGGAGTAGCTATACTGGTATCTGGCAAAATAGACTTCAAGACAAAAATTGTTACTAGAGACAAAATAGGTGCATTTTACAATGATAAAAATAGGTAATCCATCAATAAGTTATAGCAATTAGAAACACATATGTACCTAACAACAAACCCTTAAAACACATGAAGTGAATACTGAAAAAATTGGAAGGAGAAATAGACAATTCAACAGTAATAGCTGGAGACTTCAATAACCCACTTTTAATAATTGAGAGTATAACTAGGTATAAAATCAACAAGGAAGTAGAAGACTTGAACAACATTATAAATCAACTAGCCTTAGCAGACATGTACAGAACACGCCATCCAATGACAGCAGAATACAAATTCTTCTCAGGTGCACATGGAACAATCTCCAGGACAGGTCATATTTTAGGTCATAAAACAAGTCTCAATATATTTAGGAAGATTTAAATCACATAAAGTATATTTTCCAACCACATAGAATGAAATGAGAAATTAATCACAGGAGGAAATTTGGGAAATTCACAGATAAGTGGAAATTAAACAACACAATCTTAAATAACAAATGGGTCAAATAATAAATCACATGAAATTACAAACTACTTTGAGAAGAATGAAAATGAATAAACAACATGCCAGAAATTATGGGATGCAGCAAAACCAGCCCCTCAGAGGGACATTTATAACTGTAAATGTCTACATTTAAAGAGAAGAAAGATTGCAAATCAATAACCTAAATTTCCTTCCACCTTAAGAAACTAGAAAAATAAGAGCAGACTAAGCCAACAACAAACAGCACCAAAATATTAATGAAGACTACAGTGGAAATAATGAAATGGAGAATAGAAAAACAATAGAGAAAACCAACAAAACCAAATATTGGTTCTCTGGAAAGATGAACAAAATTCACAAACTATTGCTTAGACTGGCATAGCAAAAAAGAAAGTAGACTCAAATTACTAAAACCAAGTGAAAGAGGGGCCATTACTATTGTCCTTATAGAGATAAAAGGAGTATAAGGGAATACGATGAACAATTATACCCCAATAAATTATATAACAGATAAAATGGAAAAATTCCAAAAACTACTGAATCTTAATGAAGAAGAAATAGAAAATCTGCATAGACTTATCACAAATAAAGAGATTCAATTAGCAATGAACAATATTCCTACAAAGAAAAGCCCAAGACCAATTGACCTTATGGTGAATTCTACCAAATTTTAAAGAATAATTAACACTACTTCTTCACAAACCCTTCAAAAAATAGAAGAGGAGGGAACACTTTCAAACTCAGTACATAAAGCCAGTGTTATCCTGTTATCTAAATCTTACAATGACATCACAAGAAAACTGCAATCCAATGTCCCTTGTGAATATAGATGTAAAAATCCTCAACACAATACCAGCAAATGGAATTCAACAATATATAAAAAAGATCACACAGTATAACCAAGTGGGATTAATTCTAGGAATGCAAAGTTGGTTCAACATCTGAATATTAATCGATGTAATACACCATATTCATAGAATAAAGGGCAAAAACACCTTGATCATCTCACTAGATGTCAAAACATCACTTGAAAGTAATGCAACACCCTTTTATGATAAAAAATTTCAAGAACTTAAGAGAAGGCAACTCCCTCAACCTGATAAGGGGCATGAATGTAAAAACCACAGCTAACATCATATTTAATAGTGAAAGACTGAATGCTTTCTCCCTAATATCAGGAACAAGACAAAAATGTATTTTCTTACCATTTCTATTTAACATTGTACTGGAAGTTCTGGCCAAGGCAATTAGGCCAGGAAAAAATTAATGTCATCCATATTGGAAAGAAAAAATTAAAACTTTTCTCTAGTTGTATATGATGTGATCTCTTATATAGAAAATCCTAAAGAATTGACCAAAAATCTATTAAAGCTAATGAATGAGTTGATCAAGGTTGCAAGATACAAGATTGATATACAAAAATCAATTGTATTTATACAATTGTTCACTTATAGTGATGAACATTCCAAAAATAAAATTAAGGGAACAATTTCATATGTTATAGTATTTAAAAGAATAAAATACTTAGGAATAAATTTAACAAAAATAAGTGTAAGACACGTACACCAAAATGACAAAATTATTAAAAGAAATTAAGGAAGGCCTGAATAAATGCAAAGTTACTCATGTTCATGGATTTGGAAGACAATATTATTAAGATAATAATATTCCCAAAAGTGATGTACAGATCCATTACAGTCCTTATTAAATTCCTAGCTGGCATCTTTGCAGAAATTCACAAGCTGATTCTAAAACTTATATGGAAATGCAAGGGACCAAGAATAGCCAAAACCATCTTAAACAAGGAGAACAAAGATAAAAGATCACACTTCCATATTTCAAAACTTATAAAGAAAGCTACTTTAATGAAGACTATGTGGTACTAGCATAAGAGTAAATATACAGATTAATGTAAACAAACTGAAGCTCCAGATAAATTTATACATTTATGGTCAATTAATTTTCAATAAGTGAGCCATGACAATTCAATGAATAAAAGAACAGTCTTTTAAATTAATGGTACAGGGTCAAATGGCTATCCAAATGCAAAGGACTTCTACTTCACACTGTATAAAAAATTTAACTCAAAATGCATCAAAGATTTATATGTAAGAGCTAATGTATAAAACTCTTAGAAGAAAACCTAGAGGCTCCTCTTTGTGACCTTGTATTTAACAATGAATTCTTTGTGATGACACCAAAAGCACAAACAACAGAAAGAACAATAGATAAATTTGACATCATCAAAATTAAAAACTTTTGTGATTCAAAAGGTCACTATCAAGAAAGTGAGAAAGCAACCCCAAAAATGGGAGAAAATAATTGCAAATAATATGTCTGATAAGGGCCTAGTATCCAGAATGTATAAATAACTCCTACATCTTAACAATAAAAAAGCAAATAACCCAATTTAAAAATGGAAGAAACATTTGACTATGTGTTTCTCCAAAGAAGATATACAAATAGCCAGTAAGAACATGATTAGATACTTGATATCATTAGTCAATAGAGAACTGCAAATCAAAACCACAATGACATTTGCAACAACATGGATGAACCTGGAGGATGTTAAGTGAAATAAGCCAGTCACAGGAGTACGTGATCCCACTTATGTGAGGTATATGAAATAGCCAAATTCATAGAAGCAGAGCATAGAATGATGGTTGCCAGAGGCTGTGAAAAAGGGAAATGGGGAGTTGTTCAATGGATATAATGTTTCAGTTATGTAAAATGAATAAGTTCTAGAGATCTGCTGTGCACCCAAGTATCTGTAGTTAACAATACTGTATCGTGCACTTAAAATTTTGTTAAGAAGGTAGAGCTCATATTAAATGTTTTTAACACACACATACACACACACACACACACACACACACACACAATCCACCCTCTTCTGCAAAAAGCAAAGAGGAACAAGCAAACTTTTGGAGGTAATGGATATATCTAATATATGGAAAAAACCCAAACGAACTTTTTGGCCAGCCCAATTCTTGGATTATGTTGACGATTTCACAGGTGTATGCATATGTCCCAAATCATCAAATTGTACAGATTAAATATGTGCCGCTTTTGTTTATCAGTTATACCTCAATAAAGCTGTTATTTTTATTTATTTATTTTTTAATATCTTTATTGGAGTATAATTGCTTTACAATGGCACATTAGTTTCTGCTTTATAACAAGGTGAATCAGTTATACATATACGTATATCCCTATATCTCCTCCTTCTTTGCGTCTCCCTCCCACCTTCCCTATCCCACCCCTCTAGGTGGTCACAAAGCACTGAGCTGATCTCCCTGTGCTATGCGGCTGCTTCCCACTAGCTATCTATTTTATATTTGGTAGTGTATATATGTCCATGCCACTCTCACTTCATCCCAGCTTACCCTTCCCACTCTCCATGTCCTCAAGTCCATTCTCTACATCTAAAGCTGTGTTTAAAAAGGAAAAACAAAACACACAATGAGATGCTGCTTCACAGCCACTAGGATGGATACAATAAAATGATAGCCGATTACAAGTGTTGATGAGGATATAGAGATATTGGAACCCTCATACACTGCTGGTTGAAATGTAAAATGGTGTGGTCACTTAGAAAATAAGTTGGACATTTCCTCAAAATATGACCACATAACCTAGAAATTTCACTCTTAGGTATATACACAAGATAACTGAAAACGTGTTCACACAAAGAGCTGTATGTGAATATTCATGGCAGTATTATTTATAATAGCAAAAGAACAAAAACAACCCAAATGTCCATCAACCAATGAACGAATAAACAAAACGTGGTCTATCCATATAGTGGAACATAAAGAATGAAAATAAAAATAATAAAATAAAAATAAATGAATATAAGAAGAATGGACTATTGATTCATGCTAAGCATGGATGAACTGTGAAAATATTATGCTAAGTAAAAGAAGCCAGATAATAAAAGCCACCTACTATATAATTTTATTCATGTGAAATGCTCAGAATAGATAGAACATTTAGAGACAGAAAGTAGACTAGTGGTTGTCAGTAGCTAGGAGTGCCGAAATTGGGAGTGACTGCTAATAGTTACTGGGTTCTTTTCGGACTGATGTAAATGTTCTGGATTTAGATAGTGGTAATAGTTGCCTAGTAGTGTGAATATACTAAAAATCACTGAATTGTATAATTTAAAATAGTGAATTTTTTGGTTACAAAGTATGTATCAATTAAAAATAGAAAAATATGAACATATAATACATTATCTTAAGAAAAATTAAAGCAATTACACATTACATTGAAATTTAACTTTCTAGACGTTTTTTGTTTTTTTTTAAACATCTTTATTGGGGTATAATTGCTTTACAATGGTGTGTTAGTTTCTGCTATATAACAAAGTGAATCAGTTATACATATACATATGTTCCCATATGTCTTCCCTCTTGTGTCTCCCTCCCTCCCACTCTCCCTATCCCACCCCTCCAGGCTGTCACAAAGCACCGAGCTAATATCCCTGTGCCTTGCGGCTGCTTCCCCCTAGCTATCTACCTTACTACGTTTGTTAGTGTGTATATGTCCATGACTCTCTCTCGCCCTGTCAAAGCTCACCCTTCCCCCTCCCCATATCCTCAAGTCCGTTCTCCAGTAGGTCTGCATCTTTATTTCTGTCTTACCCCTAGGTTCTTCATGACATTTCCCCCCCCTAAATTCCATATATATGTGTTAGCATACAGTATTTGTCTTTTTCTTTCTGACTTACTTCACTCTGTATGACAGACTCTAGGTCTATCCATCACATTACAAATAGGTAAATTTCATTTCTTTTTAAGGCTGAGTAATATTCCATTGTATATATGTGCCACATCTTCTTTATCCATTCATCTGATGATGGGCGCTTAGGTTGTTTCCATCTCCGGGCTATTGTAAATAGAGCTGCAATGAATATTTTGGTACATGACGCTTTATGAATTTTGGTTTTCTCAGGGTATATGCCCAGTAGTGGGATTGCTGGGTCATATGGTAGTTCTAGTTGTAGTTTTTTAAGGAACCTCCATACTGTTCTCCATAGTGGCTGAACCAATTCACATTCCCACCAGCAGTGCAAGAGTGTTCCCTTTTCTCCACACCCGCTCCAGCATTTATTGTTTCTAGATTTTTTGATGATGGCCATTCTGACTGGTGTGAGATGATATCTCATTGTAGTTTTGATTTGCATTTCTCTAATGATTAATGATGTTGAGCATTCTTTCATGTATTTGTTGGCATTCTGTATATCTTCTTTGGAGAAATGTCTATTTAGGTCTTCTGCCCATTTTTGGATTGGGTTGTTTGTTTTTTTGTTATTGAGCTGCATGAGCTGCTTGTAAATTTTGGAGATTAAGCCTTTGTCAGTTGCTTCATTTGCAAATATTTTCTCCCATTCTGAGGGTTGTCTTTTGGTCTTGTTTATGGTTTCCTTTGCTGTACAAAAGCTTTGAAGTTTCATTAGGTCCCATTTCTTTATTTTTGTTTTTATTTCCATTACTCTAGGAGGTGGGTCGGAAAGGATCTTGCTGTGATTTATGTCATAGAGTGTTCTGCCTATGTTTTCCTCTAAGAGTTTGATAGTTTCTGGCCTTACATTTAGGTCTTTAATCCATTTTGAGCTTGTTTTTGTGTATGGTGTTAGGGAGCGATCTAATCTCATACTTTTACATGTACCTGTCCAGTTTTCCAAGCACCATTTATTAAAGAGGCTGTCCTTTCTCCACTGTACATTCCTGCCACCTTTATCAAAGATAAGGTGCCCATATGTGCATGGGTTTATCTCTGGGTTTTCTATCCTTTTCCATTGATCTATCTTTCTGTTTTTGTGCCAGTACCGTACTGTCTTGATTACTGTAGCTTTGTAGTATAGTCTGAGGTTAGGGAGCCTGATTCCTCCAGCTCCTTTTTTCGTTCTCAAGATTGTTTTGGCTATTCGGGGTCTTTTGTGTTTCCATACAAATTGCGAAATTTTTTGTTCTAATTCTGTGAAAAGTGCCAGTGGTAGTTTGATAGGGATTGCATTGAATCTGTCGATTGCTTTGGGTAGTAGAGTCATTTTCACAATGTTGATTCTTCCCATCCAAGAACATGGTATATCCCTCCATCTATTTGTATCATCTTTAATTTCTTTCACCAGTGTCTTATAATTTTCTGCATACAGGTCTTTCGTCTTCTTAGGTAGGTTTATTTCTAGATATTTTATTCTTTTTGTTGCAATGGTAAATGGGAGTGTTTTCTTGATTTCACTTTCAGATTTTTCATCATTAGTATATAGGAATGCCAGAGATTTCTGTGCATTAATGTTGTATCCTGCTACTTTACCAAATTCATTGATTAGCTCTAGTAGTTTTCTGGTAGCATTTTTAGGATTCTCTATGTATAGTATCATGTCATCTGCAAACAGTGACAGCTTTACTTCTTCTTTTCCGATTTGGATTCCTTTTATTTCTTTTTCTTCTGATTGCTGTGGCTAAAACTTCCAAATCTATGTTGGATAAGAGTGGTGAGAGTGGGCAACCTTGTCTTGTTCCTGATCTTAGTGGAAATGCTTTCAGTTTTTCACCATTGAGGATGATGTTTGCTGTGGGTTTGTCATATATGGCCTTTATTATGTTGAGGAAAGTTCCCTCTATGCCTACTTTCTGCAGGGTTTTTGTCATAAATGGGTGTTGAATTTTGTCGAAAGCTTTCCCTGGATCTATTGAGATGATCATATGGTTTTTCTCCTTCAATTTGTTAATATGGTTTATCACATTGATATATTTGCGTATATTGAAGAAACCTTGCATTCCTGGAATAAACCCCACTTGATCATGGTGTATGATCCTTTTAATGTGCTGTTGGATTCTGTTTGCTAATATTTTGTTGAGGATTTTTGCATCTGTGTTCATCAGTGATATTGGTCTGTAGTTTTCTTTCTTTGTGACATCCTTGTCTAGTTTTGGTATCAAGGTGATGGTGGCCTCGTAGAAGGAATTTGGGAGTGTTCCTCCCTCTGGTATATTTTGGAAGAGTTCGAGAATAGGTGTTAGCTCTTCTCTAAACGTTTGATAGAATTCACCTGTGAAGCCATCTGGTCCTGGGCTTTTGTTTGTTGGAAGATTTTTAATCACAGTTTCAATTTCAGTGCTTGTGATTGGTCTGTTCATATTTTCTATTTCTTCCTGATTCAGTCTTGGCAGGTTGTGCATTTCTAAGAATTTGTCCATTTCTTCCAGATTGTCCATTTTATTGGCGTAGAGTTGCTTGTAGTAATCTCTCATGAATTTTTTTATTTCTGCAGTGTCAGTTGTTACTTCTCCTTTTTCATTTCTAATTCTATTGATTTGAGTCTTCTCCCTGTTTTTCTTGATGAGTCTGGCTAGTGGTTTATCTATTTTGTTTATCTTCTCAAAGAACCAGCTTTTAGTTTTATTGATCTTTGCTATCGTCTCCTTCATTTCTTTTTCATTTATTTCTGATCTGATTTTTATGATTTCTTTCCTTCTGCTAGCTTTGGGGTTTTTTTATTCTTGTTTCTCTAATTGCTTGAGGTGCAAGGTTAGGTTGTTTTTTCGAGATGTTTCCTGCTTCTTAAGGTGGGCTTGTATTGCTATAAAATTCCCCCTTAGAACTGCTTTTGCTGCATCCCATAGGTTTTGGGTCGTTGTGTCTCCATTGTCATTTGTTTCTAGGTAGTTTTTTATTTCCTCTTTGATTTCTTCAGTGATCACTTCATTATTAAGTAGTGTATTGTTTAGCCTCCATGTGTATGTATTTTTTACAGATCTTTTCCTGTAATTGATATCTAGTCTCATGGCATTGTGGCCAGAAAAATACTTGATACAATTTCAATTTTCTTAAATTTACCAAGGCTTGATTTGTGACCCAAGATATGATCTATCCTGGAGAATGTTCCATGAGCACTTGAGAAAAATGTGTATTCTGTTGTTTTTGGATGGAGTGTCCTATAAATATCAATTAAGACCATCTTGTTTAATGTATCATTTAAACCTTGTGTTTCCTTATTTATTTTCATTTTGGATGATCTGTCCATGGGTGAAAGTGGGGTGTTAAAGTCCCCTACTATGAATGTGTTACTGTCGATCTCCCTTTTTATGGCTGTTAGTATTTGCCTTATGTATTGAGATGCTCCTATATTGGGTGTATAAATATTTACAATTGTTATATCTTCTTGGATCGATCCCTTGATCATTATGTAGTGTCCTTCTTTGTCTCTTTTAATAGTCCTTATTTTAAAGTCTTGTTTGTCTGATATGAGAATTGCTACTCCAGCTTTCTTTCGGCTTCCATTTGCATGGAATATCTTTTTCCATCCCCTTACTTTCAGTCTGTATGTGTCTCTAGGTCTGAAGTGGGTCTCTTGTAGACAGCACATATAAGGGTCTTGTTTCTGTATCCATTCAGCCAATCTGTGTCTTTTGGTGGGAGCATTTAGTCCATTTACATTTAAGGTAATTATCGATATGTATGTTCCTCTTCCCATTTTCTAAATTGTTTTGGGTTCGTTATTATAGGTCTTTTCCTCCTCTTGTGTTTCTTGTCTAGAGAAGTTCCTTTAGCATTTGTTGTAAAGCTGGTTTTGTGGTGCTGAACTCTCTCAGCTTTTGCTTGTCTGTAAAAGTTTTAATTTCTCCATCAAATCTGAATGAGATCCTTGCTGGGTAGAGTAGTCTTGGTTGCAGGCTTTTCTCCTTCATCACTTTCAGTATGTCCTGCCACTCCCTTCTGGCTTGTAGGGTTTCTGCTGAGAGATCAGCTCTTAACCTTATGGGGATTCCCTTGTGTGTTATTTGTTGTTTTTCCCTTGCTGCTTTTAGTATGCTTTCTTTGTATTTAATTTTTGAAAGTTTGATTCATATGTGTCTTGGTGTATTTCTCCTTGTATTTATCCTGTACGGGACTCTCTGTGCTTCCTGGACTTGATTAACTATTTCCTTTCCCATATTATGGAAGTTTTCAACTACAATCTCTTCAAATATTTTCTCAGTCCCTTTCTTTTACTCTTCTTCTTCTGGAACCCCTATAATTCGAATGTTGGTGCGTTTAATGTTGTCCCCGAGGTCTCTGACACTGTCCTCAGTTCTTTTCATTCTTTTTTCTTTATTCTGCTCTGCAGTAGTTATTTCCACTATTTTATCTTCCAGGTCACTTACCCGTTCTTCTGCCTCAGTTATTCTGCTATTGATCCCATCTAGAGTACTTTTAATTTCATTTATTGCGTTGTTCATTGTTGCTTGTTTCATCTTTATTTCTTCTAGGTCCTTGTTAACTGTTTCGTGCATTTTGTCCATTCTACTTCCAAGATTTCGGATCATCCTTACTATCATTATTCTGAATTCTTTTTCAGGTAGATTGCCTATTTTCTCTTCATTTGTTAGGTCTGGTGGGTTTTTATCTTGCTCCTTCATCTGCTGTGTGTTTTTCTGTCTTCTCATTTTGCTTATCTTACTGTGTTTGGGGTCTCCTTTTTGCAGGCTACACGTTCGTAGTTCCCGTTGTTTTTGATGTCTGTCTCCAGTGGCTAAGGTTGTTTCAGTGGGTTGTGTAGGCTTCCTGGTAGAGGGGACTAGTGCATGTGTTGTGGTGGATGAGGCTGGATCTTGTCTCTCTAGTGGGCAGGTTAACATCTGGTGGTGTGTTTTGGGGTGTCTGTGGCCTTATTATGATTTTAGGCAGCCTCTCTGCTAATGGGTGGGGTTGTGTTCCTGTTTTGCTAGTTGTCTGGCATAGGTTGTCCAGCACTGTGGCTTGCTGGTCGTTGAGTGAAGCTGGGTGCTGGTGTTAAGATGGAGGTCTCTGGGAGATTTCCGCCATTTAATATTATGTGGAGCTGGGAGGTCTCTTATTGACCAGTGTCCTGAAGTTGGCTCTCCTACCTCAGAGGCAGAGCCCTGACTCCTGGCTGGAGCACCAAGATCCTTTCATCCACACGGCTCAGAATAACAGGGAGAAAAAGTAGAGAGAATTAGTAGAAGTATGAGTAAAGAAAGAAGGAAAGGAGGAAAGGAAGGAAGGAAGAAAGAAGCAAAGAAGGAAAGAAAGGAGGGAGGGAGGGAGGGAGGAAGGAAGGAAGGAAGGAGGGAAAGAAGGAAAAAAGACAGAAAGAAAGAAGATAGAGTAAAAATAAAATAAAGTATAATATAGTTATTGAATTAAAAAATATTTAGAAAAAAAAAAAGGGACGGATAGAACCTTAGGACAAATGTTGGAAGCAAAGCTATGCAGAGAAAATCTTACACAGAAGCATACACATACACCTTCACAAAAAGAGGTAAAGGGGGAAAAAATCATAAATCTTGCTCTCAGAGACCACCTCCTCAATCTGGGGTGATTCATTGTCCAAAGGAGGGAAGGAAGGAAGGAAAGAATGAAAGAAAGAACGAAGGTAAAGTATAATAAAGTTATTACTATTAAAATTAATTATTAAAAATAAATTAAAAAAAAATAACCATGGACGGATAGAGCCCTAGGACAAATGGTTGAAGCAAGAGTATACAGACAAGATCTCACACAGAAGCATACACATACACATTCACAAAAAGAGAAAAAGGGAAAAGAATCATAGATCTCGCTCCTAAAGTCCACCTCTTCAATTTGGGATCATTCCTTGTCTATTCAGGTATTCCACAGATGCAGGGTATATCAAGTTGATTTTGGAGCTGTAATCTGCTGCTTCTGAGGCTTCTGGGAGAGATTTCCCTTTCTCTTCTTTGTTCTCACAGCTCCCAGGGGCTCAGCTCTGGATTTGGCCCCGCCTCTGCATGTAGGTCGCTGAAGGGCGTCTGTTTTTTGCTCAGACAGGACGGGGTTAAAGGAGCCACTGATTCGGGGGCTCAGGCTCACTCAGGCTGGGGGTGGGGGGAAGGAGGGTCACTGCGTGCGGGGCGGGCCTGCGGCGTCAGAGGCGGCGTGACGTTGCGGCAGAGGCCAGCGTGACGTTGCACCAGCTTGAAGCCCGCCGTGCGTTCTCCCGGGGAAGTTGTCCCTGGATCCCGGGAACCTGGCAGTGGCGGGCTGCACAGGCTCCACAGAAGAGGGGTGTGGAGAGTGACCTGTGCTCGCACACAGGCTTCTTGGTGGCGGCAGCAGCAGCCTTAGCGTCTCCCGCCCGTCTCTGGGGTCCGTGCTTTTAGCCGCGGTTCGCGCCCATCTCTGGGGTTCGCGGTTTTAGCCGCGGCTGATGCCTGTCTCTGGGGTTTGCGCTTTTAGCCGCGGCTCGCGCCCGTCTCTGGGGTTCTCGCTTTTAGCCGTGGCTCGCGCCCGTCTCTGGAACTCCTTTAAGCAGCGCTCTTAAACCCCTCTCGTCGCGCACCAGGAAACAAAGAGGGAAGAAAAAGTCTCTTGCCTCTTTGGCAGGTGCAGGCTTTTCCCCGAACTCCCTCCCGGCTAGTCGTGGTGCACTAACCCCTTCAGGCTATGTTCAAGCCGCCAACCCCAGTCCTCTCCCTGAGCTCCGACCGAAACCGAAACCCGAGCCTCAGCTCGCTGCCCTACCTGCCCCGGCTGGTGAGCAGACAAGCCTCTCGGGCTGGTGAGTGCCGGTCAGCACCGATCCTCTGTGCGGGAATCTCCCCGCTTTGCCCTCTGCACCTGTCGCTGTGCACTACTCCACGGTCCCGAAGCTCCCCCCTCTGCCTCCCGCAGTTTCCGCCCGCGGAGGGGCTTCCTAGTGTGTGGAAACTTTTCCTCCTTCACAGCTCCCTCCCACTGGTGCAGGTGCCGTCCTTATTCTTTTGTCTCTGTTTTTTCTTTTTTTCTTTTGCCCTACCCAGGTACGTGGGGAGTTTCTTGCCTTTTGGGAGGTCTGAGGTCTTCTGCCAGCCTTCAGTAGGTGTTCTGTAGGAGTTGTTCCACGTGTAGATGTATTTCTGGTGTATCCGTGGGGAGGAAGGCGATCTCCGCATCTTACTCTTCTGCCATCTTCAAGGTCCTCTAGAAGTTTTAAATATTTGTTAGTTATTTTGTATTATTTTATACTACAGTTTCATTATGGTGTGTTTTTCAAAACAAAATTTCATTATTTTACTGATTTTATATTTTAAAAATTTAATAACTTTCTATGTAATACATAAATAATTTCATAGATAAACTGTGATATAGAGATAGCAATTTGACCCTCTAAATGTACCATCAAAGACAAAAGTTTCCTGTTTGATAATAACTGTACATTTTTATAGTGTAGTTTAAATAGGAAGTACCCTTCACAAACATTTAAATATTTACTGATTTTAGAATTCCTAGTTGTCTTCATGAAGATAACTTAAGATATAAAAAATTATGTTTCAATTTTAATTTTTCTTATTTATTTTATAATTTCTAAAGTATAATTTCTTTAGAATATATCTTCCTACAAAAACCACTTATTTCACAGGCTTATAGTGTCTACTCCTTTTTTCATAACTTTCAATGTGCAATTTAAATAGGTATATAAAGTTGATTTTAAAATATTTGTTATTAATTTTATAATTTCTCTAATGTAATTCATTAACGTGTATGTACTTCAAGGAAAACCATTCAAATGTTTACTGGCATTGAAATTCTTATTCATTAAAACATAATTATCTCAGTTGAAGATGTAAGCAATAGTATATTACGTTGTTATACTAGTCCTCCAAAAGTTTTCACCACCAAAGTAAAATTTTAATACTTGTTATTTCTTTTATATCATTTTGTTATGCAGTTTCATTAAGATTTCATTTTCAAGACATGCTAGGCAAATGTTTTCTTGACTTTAGCATTCCTATTCATTTTAGTACATTTCTTAAAAATTAATGCTTTCTTCATCCCAGCAATTCTACTGTTAGGAGTTTATCATAAAGATAAGTTTACCCACATCTACAAACATAACAAGGACACACAAAGATCGGTATAGAATGTTCATTGCAATCTTGTTTCTAAGAGCCAACAAAAATCAAACAGATAACAACAGAAAAGTAAAACAAAATTAAACAGAATAACTCCAAGAAATGTAAATTATTTAAAATTATGGAAAATGATAGTTTCTATGTACCTATATTAAAATGAATTATTTCTATGTATATTGATAATATGGCAAAATGTAAGACAAATTTAAGTGACAAAAGCAACTTATAAACTGGTGTACCTTATTTGTTTTAAATAGTATTATGTATATATCTTTTATATTAAAATTATATGATATAAAATAAATATCCAGAAGTCCATCCTGATTTAAGTAAATAACTGTATAAACACTTACATACATACATAAATACATCATGAGACAGAGGGGACAGATTTTCCTTATGGAAGAATTCCAATTAACAAGTGTAGAAGGAAAGAGAAAAAAAAATTACCATTAGGCAATCACCGCAATAATTCACAATTATTGCAGACAAGATCCCCCAATCGATGCCAAAATTATTGGGCAAAATTTGAAGATCTCCCCCCAAATGTTTGTGAATTACAAAGGAGAAAATAGTAACTTTACAGTGCAGAAACCCAGAAGACAATACCTTAACCATGTGATCAAGGTTAACACCTGCAGTAATAAGACATGTGACATACTGTACCTCCTGATATGATGCACTAAGGGCACAATATCACTTTTGTGATATTCTTGCCATAAAAATCATAAACTCAATCTACTCAAGAGAAAACATCAGAAAAAAGAAAATTGAAGGCTATTTTATGATTAACAGTAATATTCTTCAAAAGTATCAAAGTCATGAAAGATAAGGAAAGATTGAAGGAATCTTACAGACTGAAGAAGATTATGGAGGCATGAGAAGTAAATGCAGTCTGAGATTTTAAATTGGATCTTGTAGGAGAAAAGGGACGTCAGTGGAAAAACTTGTGAAAATTAAATGAGGTCTTTACTTAATAGTAGCATACCAAAGTCCCTGGTTTTGATAATTATAAATGGCTATGTAAGATGTCAACATCTGGGAAGCTGGGAGAAGCGTATATGAAAACTATCTGTATAATATTTGCAAATTTTGTGTAAATCTAAAATTATTTCAAAATAAAGTGTTTTAAAACAAAACTATATGGCATAGTATAATGTAATATGAACTATACGTGTTTGTATTTTTTGAGGTGTAATTCATGTAACATAAAATTCACAATTGTAACCACTTTTGCAATGGGTATAGTATGTATAGTTAAGTGGCTTTAGTACATTTATAGTGTTCTACAACCATCATAACTAATTCTAGAACATTTTAATCACCCCGAAAAGAAACTCCATACCTATTAAGCAGTAACTTCCCATTCTTCCCCCACCCCCAGCCCTTGGAAACCACTAATCTGCTATATGGATTTACCTATTCTCTTTATTTCATATAAATGTAATCATACAGTATGTGGACTTTTGTGTCTGATGTCTTTCACTTAGCTCTTAGGTATATACCTATGAAAATTGAAAATAGGTTTTTAAACAAAAACTTTTACACTAATGTTCATTAGCCACATTATTCATAATAACAAAAGTGGAATCCAAATGCCATCAGCTAATGAATGGATAAATAAAATATGGATAAATGGATAAATAAAATATAAATAAAATATGGTTTATCCATACAACAAAATATTATTCAGCCTAAAGAGAAATGAAGTACATGCTGCAGTGTGGATGAATCTTGGAAACATTACATTAAGTTAATTTGTGTTTTTTAAAGTATTGATATTATACACACACACATACTGAAAGGCTTAGTGTGGTAAGAAAAATTAATTGAAACTACCAGAATTGTAGATATGGATGGGAACTTAAAAATAATTTAATATAATAGTTGGCTGAATTTTTATAGGTGGGACAATTGAAATAAAAATAAAACTACGTATAGTGTGTGTGTATGTGTGTGTGTGTGTGTGTGTGTGTGTGTATATCTTTGAAGGATACTAATACTAAGCATGAAGTATTAGGTATAGATCTGTGTAGAATCGTTCCTTTTTAGTGTGCATAGAAAATAGTTGTATGAGCATAATTAGTAAAAGTTTAAAATATAAGGTATTAAATTTAATTCCACTTCTAGGGATGTATCCTTTATAAGAATTAACGCAAGTACAGAAGTATATAACGCCATGCAAAAATATAACTGCTTACTTAACTTTAAGATCTGTTTTTGTATATGCATTTTATATTTATCCTTTTAAGGTATAAAAGAGATTTTATATACATTTATATATTCATTAAACATGTCCAAAAAGCTATTCCAAGAGCTGCTAATATTGATTAGCAGGAGTTGGAAAAGAGGTAGGTGTAGAGAGAGGAATTTTTATTTTACATCTCTCTGTGCTGTTTTTCTCTTTTTTGTCATAGAATTATTTTTATTGGGAGTGTCATACAACTCTGGCTTATAAGGCAAGGTCAGCCATTTTGGGTTTGTTTAACTCCCTTATTTTACAGATAGGAAACGTCAGATTAGGAAACGTCAGGAAAGTGAAATAACTTATTCAGGCACAGCCTGTAGCAGAAGCCGTTTGGGAAAGTAAATCCTCTAGATTCATACAGTACTTTTCCACTGCCCTACACCTGTTCAGTTACATTGCTCATTCCTATGAAATATAATCACAAAACCATCAGTCATTCCAAATGTTCCAAGGATGTTTCCGGAGTACATGATTCAGAAGAGCGATGGAAAGATTCTCACAGTACAATATTTGTCTGCTGCCATAATCGTAAAAAAAGGCAATCACATTTCCAAGAATGAAAACAGATGCAAATGTATAAGTAGTTGGAACTGAAATATAAGCATGTGTTCAGAGACCATGAATAGCTTCTTTTTTCCTCTCTAGACATAGTTTAACGATGCAATCTTTTCAGCTTTCAGAAGAGCAACGGCTGAGATTCCAGCTTAATCCTTAGGTAGCAACTTCCATTAAGGTCGGTTGGGCCTCTGCCTGGTGTTTTATGCGAGGAATTCTGTTATACAGTGGCTGTAGGGGAGCAAGGGAGATGCAACAATAGCCTACAGACCTAGTAACTGTTTGAATGGGCTGACTGCTTGGGATTTGTGTTGTGAAACTGTTCAATCCCTATGATACCAATGGTTTTCATTGGATCTTAACATTTCAGAGTCATAAGGAACATTAAGGATTACCTAATACAAATACTTTATTTTACATACAGGGAAATTGAGGTTCAGAAAGGGAAAGGATTTTCCTAAAGCCATGGGTTTAGTTGATTTTGTTTGTTTCCTGTTCTAGAAGGCATATATTGTATTTTCCAGATTTGGGGTAGCAACTGAAAAGGAGGTTCACCTGGGTTTTCATGGATTAATTTACTTGGAGGCTCTCAAAGTGTGGTTCTTGGACCATCAGTATCAGCATAATTTAGGAGTTTATTAGAAATGCAAATGCTGAATCATAAATGCTGAGGTTGGGGCCCAGAAACATGTATTTTAACAAGCCTTTCAGGTGATTGTGATACATGCTCAAATTTGAGAATTTTCATTATTTATAAATTATCATTTGTCATAAATCTGATATGGGCCAAACTCTATCCTAGCTTAAGTTTGGCACTTACTTAAGGCCAAACAGATGGTTTCTAAACTATGAAGTAAGTTACCCCAGATGTTTTTCTGCAATCTTCCTCCACCTGGCCCATCCACTCTCTGCCATTGCTGCCCTAACACTACTTCTAGGCTCCTAATATTTGCATGTGACTGAGTCTTAGATACTTGGGTTCTAGTTTCATCTCTTACTGTGTGACTGGGTAATTCCCTTCTCCTCTCTGGACTTCAAGTTATTTATATGTGAAATGAGAATACTGGGCTCATCTTTGACACCTCCATTAGCAGATTTTCACTTCCACACTTGGAAAAGCCCTAATAGCTTTCATTTGCCCTTAATTAAATTGAAGTTACTCTTTTCCTTGACTGGGGAATCTGTGTTCTAAGTTTAATCTCCCATGTGTGATTAAGGACTTTGAAGGCTGAGAAAGTCATTGAAGGCCTTCATCTGCAGCTAGGAATGATATTTTTATTGGGTAAAGGTCTATCATGGAGCCCTGAATCCCAGTTGAGACTATGGTAGGAAGCACTGGGAAGAGTTTGACAGAAGAAATAATGTGGCTCTTCAACAATTTTACTTCTTGGTCAGAGTTTTAGTGGCAAAGGGGAAAGTGCTGGAAAATTATGACATCCTTTTATTCCCTAACCCACTGCCAGTGTGTCAGGGGCTCTTTGAGGAGGCGAGTTTTCTCAAGGCAAGTGAATTGAGACTTGAATTTGATTTTTAAGTCATTGTGATGTCCTAATGGTCATGAGAGTATGTACTGTATGTAGTAGAAAGTATATTTTTCTTGAAGTAGGGCAGTTTTTATTTAAATTCTCAACTCTGTCATTTGCTAGTTGTGTACTTCTGAGAATGGAACTTAACCTCTCTGTGTTTCAGTGTCCTCATTTGTAAAATAGGGTTAATAACACATGCCTTGGCTATTTCCAGAAAAGGCATGAGACAGTATATTAGAAAGTGTCTGGAACATGATAAGGGCTAAATAAATATTTGTTGCTGAAGTCCACCTGGAGTGTGGCCAGCAGTTACTCAAGTTAACTAGCATTGATTTTAGTGTTGGAAACAGCACTTCAGAGAAAGAGCTGGAAGCTTACTATTCTACCATTAGGGTCATTCCTTTGGATCTCCCAGAATTCCCTGGCAAAATGTAGTTATCTCTGGAAGAGATATGATCAAGTAAAACCTGAGAGAGGAGGTTAGAATACATTCCAACAGAAAGCACAATTTTCTGGGGATGGGACACAAGGAAGCTGCCTGCTTAAAAGGTATAGATAGAGGAGGTTGTGGTAGACCAAAAAAACATTGTTTCCTTGGTCATAGTGGCAGTCTACCATATAAAGCTTCATTCTAGTCCCTTCAAGTTAGGGATAAGTTAGAGTTAAGGTTGAATGCAAAGAGAAGCATCACTAATGAGGTCAGCAGAGGAGTCCAGCAACCCTGTTGGGATTGACCTAATCTAAACAAAATTAAAGCACCCCACCTAGGCCTCACTTTCCTACTTAAGGTCTCTTGTCTCCTCTTTATCCTAACTCCTATTTCTAGGACATTGCTGGGTTAGGTGTTAGAAAAGCAGTTTCAGACTATACACTAATATGTGTATTACTAATAGCCCTCTGGATACATGTTTCCCTCTCCTCTCCCAAACTGACTCCTTACCTGAATGCTCAGTCCTAGAACTGTTTTTGATAGGTTGGCCTTTGGAGGGAGCAGGAGGAAGTAGAAACACTAATTCTCTTTCTTCTTCTATTGCCCTTTTTATCTAAAGCCAAAGGACTAAACTGTGTTGGTTTTTCTGGCTTATCTTCAGCTATCAGCTTCCATAGCCAAAGGGTGAGGTTAGCATGCCTTATACTCAAATGCCCCTCTGATTCCATTGTGTGCCCTATTCCAGGTGTCAACACTTGTGAACTGAGCTGTAGGTTAGTGGAGACTGGGATTTCAAGAAAACCCTAATTTCAGGCATTATCATTTATTATATATTTTCTATGGGCCAAATTCTGTGCTAAGTGCTTCAAGACATATTATCTCATTTAATCCTTCTAGTGAGGTATGCTATTATTATTTCATTTTTTTAGATTGAGATAAATTGCCTTTATGAATTTCACCCTGCTAGTAAGTGGTAGACTTAGAATTGGAACCTAAGTCTGTCAAACTCCATCTTCCTAGCTTGGCCACTTTAGAATCCCTTGAGTTACAAATCTAGGTGGCCAAAGAGCAGCTTCTCCCTTCATCTAAGTGATTATTTGCCTGGGTGACTATAGAATTCATTTTCTCTGCCTTTTTCTGTCTCCCTATACTTTTATTCTCTTGGGGATTGGGTTGTGACTTATTGAAATGGATCTGGTCCCCAGTTCTCTGCTTCTCTGGGCAATCCACAGGAGAAAGTTTGAACCCAAAAAGCTTCTTCTACTTTAGCCCTCAGCTGAGTAATCAAAGTAGTATAGCTGTCAGGAGAGCAACCTTGGGAGAAATGTAAAGTTTGTCTTTCAGTCTTTCTAATGCTTTTGCTGTTAATGTCTAATCTCCTCACAGCAAAATAATGCTTGTGCAAACTATTACCCATTCATCAGATTGACTTTCTATTGAGTGTTCTTTAATTACAATTCTGAGCTCTGTCTATCCAAGTTCATTAATAGCTGTTTTGCTCATTTGGTATAGATATCTGTTCACAATTTGGGGAAAAAAATGAGAGGAATCATTGACTAAAGTTATTCACAAAATGTTTGAGGTGGTAAGGATCTTACACATCATGTCATGTAATCCCTTCTTGCTGATGACAACAAAATGAAGGGGAAGATAGGACTTGCCCAAAGTGATACACCAAGCACCCAGGTCCCCAACTTTGAATCCAATAGGTTCTTTACTGTTACAACAGTGCTTAATATCCATTTACTGATTATTTTAGAATTGGTTGATGGCCGTGAGGTAGGTAGGTCTTTCTGGTATCCCAGAAGCATAGCATGTAGGAAATAGTATACTACTGGGCAAGATTTAAAAGCACAAAAGTCTTTCAATAGGTCTGATATTTAGCTAGTTACTCCAATATGGTTATACAAGTTATGTTAAGTAATTGACCATTCTCATTTGTTAGTGTCTATGACATACTGGTTGTAAAATATTTTGAATGTCAATTCTGCCTATAGGTGCTAAGCATATAATGTAAATGAGGAAGGTGGGCCATGTGGGTATTTTCAAGTTGAAATACACTTAAGTGTAACATGATCATGGTGAATTTTAGTTAGTGCCAAAGTTTGAGATTGTATTTATTTGCATTTCAATAGCTACCAACTATTTAGAAGATTGAAAGAGAATGTTCTAGAGCAGTGGTATCAAGTAGAAATATAATGTGAGTACATAAGCATTTTTAATTGAAATTTTTATTGACATAATTATGCAGCTGTAAGAACAAATAGAGTTGTCATGTAGTGTTTACTTAGTTACCCTCAAAGGTAATATTTTACAAAACTGTAGTGTAATAGCATGATCAGTATATTAATATAGATTCAATTCACCAGTTGTTTTCAGAGATTTCTGATTTAACTTTGTGTATGTGTGTGTGTGTGAGCATATTTAGTTCTATACAGTTTTATTACATATATAGGTTTGTGTATCTACCACCACAGTCAAGGTACTGAACAGTTCCATCACTGTAAAGACTCCTTCTGTTGCCCTTTTATAGCCACACTGACGTACCTCCCAACCCCCACTCCCAACCCTTGGAAACCACTAATTACTTCTCCATCTCTATAATTTTGTTATTTCAAGAATGTTATATAAATGGAATCACACAATTTGTGACATTTTGGGATAGTCATATTTAAAGACTTAACATAATTCCCTGTAGATTCATCCAAGATGTTGCCTGTTTCAATAGCTCATTCCTTTTTATTGCTGACTAGTACTCCGTAGTATGGGTGTACCACAGTGTGTTTAACCATTCACCCATTGAAGGACATGTAGTCTGTTTCCATCATTTGGTTATTACAAATAAAGCTGTTGTGGACATGTTACCATTCTCTGGAATCATTGCCCAAGAATGTAATTGCTGGGTTGTATGATAAGTGCTTGTTTAGTTTTGTAATTAAGTGAAAAACTGTTTTCCAGGATGGCTGTATAATTTGCATTTCCACCATCAATGTGTGAATGATCCAGTTTCTTTGTATCCTTGCCAGCATTTGATGTTGTCACTGTCTCTTATTTTTGCCATTCTGATGTGTGGTTTTAATTTCATTTCTCTTGTGGCTAATAATATTGAACAAATTTCCGTATGTTTACTTGCCATCTGTATATTCTCTTTGTTAATATGTTTGTTTATGTCTTTTGCCTGTTTCTAATTGTGTTATTTTTTTTACTGTTGTTTTGAGAGTTCTTTATATATTCTATAAATTAGCTGTTTGTCATATAGGTCTTTTGCAAATACTTTCTTCAAGTCTATACTTGTCTTTCCATCCTTTTACCATGGGTTTTCACAGAGCAAAAGTTTTTAATTTTGATGAGATCCAATTTATCAAGTTTTCCTTTTATATATCATTCTTTTGTTTTATTTGCCTGGCCCCACACCCTGGAAATTTTCTCTTATGATTTTTTCTAAAGTTTTATTTTTTTATGTGTTATGTTTAAATCTATGATACATTTTAAATTATATTTTCTAAAAGGTGTGGTTTTTTACCTTCATGTATGTCCAGCTGCTCCAGCACCAATTCAATGGGTTTTCAGTTTGTTGAAAATTAATTGAGCATATTTGTGTAAGTCTCTTTCTGGGTCCTCTATTCCATTCCATTGAGCTTTGTATCTTTCCCTCCATCAATACAACACTATCTTGATTACTGCAGCCATATGGTAAGACAATATCAGATAGAGTGATTTCTCCTGAATTGTTCTTTTTTTTTTCACTATTGTTTTAGCTATTCTAGATCCTGTGGATTTTCATATAAATTTTAGGACAGGCTTGCTTATTTCTCCAAAAATCCTTGCTGGAATTTTTACAGGAACTACATTAAACCCGTAGATCAATTTGGAGAGAATTCATGTCTTTACTATGTTAAGTTTTACAATTCATGAACATGGTATATAGTGCTGTATATTTAGGTCTTCTTTGATTTATTTAATCAGCATTTTGTAATTTTCAGCATACAGATTCCTGTACAGGCTTTGTTAAGTGTATACCTAAATATTTAATTTTCTTTGGTGTGATTATAAATGGTATTGTGTTTTAAATTTCAGTTTCTACCTGTTCATTGTTAAGTATATACGAATATTACTGATATTTTTGTGTTGATCTTATATCCTGTGACCTTGCTGAACTCACTTATTAGTGCTAGAAGTGTTCCATAGACTCCTTGGGACTTTCTATGTACACAATCATGTCTGCAACTAGAGACAGTTTTACTTCTTCTCTTCCAATTTGTATGCCTTTTATTTATTTCCCTTGCCTTATTGCAGTGGCTAGAACTTCCAGTATTATTTCAGAGAAGAGTGATGAGAGTGGATATCCTTGCCTTCTTCCTGATCTTAGAGGAAAAGAATTCAGCCTTTTACCATTAAGTATGATGTTACCTGTAGGATTTTTTTTTTGTAGAGTGGGTGAGTTAAATATATTCTTTATCAAGTTGAGGAAGTTCCTGTCTATTCCTAATATTCTGAAAATTTTCATCATGAATAGGTGTCACATATGTGAATTAATATTTTCTAAAAGTCCCATAAAAAATTTAAAAATAATATTAATTTTAATACGTATATCCAGTGTTATTGTTTTGGTATATAATCAGTATAAAATTATTCATGAGATATCCTTTACATTCTTTGTGTACTTAATCTTAGAAATCTGGTGTAAATTTTACACTCACAGCATATCTCAATTCAGACTAGCCAATTGTGGTAGTTGCTACTATATTGGATCTAAAGTGGTCTAAAGTGAAATCTCAGGAAGGAAGCAGTTCAACATATTTTAAGCAAGGAATCTGAGTTGATCTATTTTGCTTTTCTCTCTTCAATCTTTATAAAGATCCCATGGTGAACAGGATAGCATAGTCCATCTGAACATTGTGAGTTCTCAATTCAAACTAGCAGTACAGTGTAACAATTTTTATGCCCTTTTTTTTTCTTAAAATGTAGTTGCACATGTAGATTGTTTTAGTCTGATATAAGGAAATCAATAAATACGGGAATTGGGCTTCCCTGGTGGCGCAGTGGTTGAGAGTCCACCTGCCGATGCAGGGGACACGGGTTCGTGACCCGGTCCGGGAAGATCCCACATGCTGCGGAGCGGCTAGGACCGTGAGCCATGGCCACTGAGCCTGCGCGTCCGGAGCCTGTACTCCGCAACAGGAGAGGCCACAACAGTGAGAGGCCCGCGTACCGCAAGAAAAATAATAAAATAAAAAAATAAATACAGGAATTATTCTTGATGGCCATATTTTATCCAATTTAGTCACTAGTATAGCTATAGCCCTGGATTAAGTATATGAGCATAACCTAAAATCTTTGGATATCAGTGGAGTGGGTGGGATGACAAAATATAAAATTACAGATCTCTCACCAAACAGCTGTTCAATCTTGGATAAATCCTTTGACCTCTTCAGGCCTCAGTTTACCCAGTTGAAAAATAAGATGTCTAAGATCCCTTCCAATTCTAGGACTATAACAAAGCTCTTTGATTTATGCATTCTATCAATAAATATATGTGAGGGCTCTAATATGTGCCAGGCACTATGGTAGCACCTGCATATAGACAAACTTTATTATTTACTCTTTGCTCTATTGAAGCTCATACTCTATTGAGAGAGATAGAATTAAACAAATAATTACAAAAATAAGTTACGGTGATGAAAATGCTATAGGGGAAAAATCCAAGGTCATTTAACCTACTTGGCAGAGGGAGATCAGGAAAGGATCTCCTGACATTTAAGCAGAGCATGTCACTAGCTTTTTATCCCATTGTTAAACTCACTGATGCTAAAAGCTAAAATGTCAGCATAAATTTAAGCATACTAGTGGTTATATTCTCAATGTCCATAAGGTAAACATGGTACTCAAAGACAGAGGACTTTTCTCTTTGTGGCCAGAACATATATAATGTTATTAAAGATAAAATTATTCTGAGGAAAACAACAAGAATGCTTGTTGTAGGGCTTTGAAATATGGCGTATAAAATAACTGTCAAAGGGACTGGTTTATTTTGTTTGTTTGTTTGTTTTTTATCTGGAAGAGGCTTGGGGTTTCAGTGGGATGATGGATAGGTAAGCTTATTCAGATAGCTGAAATGTTGTCACAGGGCAATGGCAACAGTTTTGTTCTCTGCAGTCCCAAGGAGGAAGCTACAGAATGAAAGATAGCAGCTAAATCTAAGAATAGTCAAAGGAGTCCACAGTTAGGGTATGGAGATTGGGGGAACAGAGGGAGATTAAAATTCCAACAAGTGAGTTGGATTTGATGACCTTCATAGTTCCTTTGAACTTTGAAATTCCAGTAAATTCAACTTCATTTAGGGAGATGAAAAGCCAAAGAAATCCATTAGGTTGTTTTTCTAGTTTTGAAAATGGAACATTGACAAAATGCAGACATTGGGTAGGAAGAAAAACTGGGAGTTAGAATTTAAAAAGTCAATAACTCAGAGAAAGCCTGGAAGCTATCTAAAACTCAGGATATGTGTGGCTAGAGATCAAAAATACCAGGGACTTGGAAAAAACCAAACAACCACAGCATAACTACCTGGCCAAATCAAAGAGGCTATTGCAGGGAGAGACAACATTTTTTAAAGACGGTCCAAATCTGGAGAAAAGGGAAGGACACAACTTGCAGGGTTTGAGGGGGTAGGAATTTCTAGGAATCCAGAATAGGGTAGGAGTGAGAGCAGGGAGACTTCCAGATGAGTCACAGAATTCAGAGGTTTGGAGATCTGTTCCAGGGTGGGAGAGATGTCCTTCATTTTATCATTTCAATTTGTATTGTTTCACCACTCCCCAGTCCTGGCATTTCCCCAACCAAGTATCTCTTTTTCATTTTCAAAGAGTATTATTATTTTTACACTTATTTTAAGAAAACTTTGTTTCATTTTCTGAACTAAAATAGCAGAAGAATTGAACCTCTGTCCACTACTCTTCAAAAAAGTTGAATTGTTAAAGATAGTTTTGACTTGTGTGTTGACTCTTGATTGAATTTCCCCCTTTTTGAGTAAATAGCACTTGACAGAAAAAAGGTTCTGTTTTTAGTGCTACAGCCAGGCTGTGCTTATGGTTGGTGGGGGTAAGAATGGGAAAGGCAGATAATCAAAGGTCTCTGTTTCCCTGACCTATTTACAGTGGTGGTATCCATTTCCTTCATAGTTCCTAAAATGAGTAGGTTGTCTAGGAAATCAGCATATCTTCTTTGGCATGACAGTAGGGGTAAAAAGGTGTTTGAAGAAGAATACCAAGAAACCCTTTGCTTGGCTGAAATGAAAAGAGTGGATTGTCAAGGGAGTACTTTATGGATCTGCAATAGCCCTATTAAGGATTTATTCCAAACCCAAGAAGAACCATTCTTGAGTCCTTCCCCCCACCCAACTCCCTCCTTAGTGGCACCCTGGATCTGAGTTCCTTCTTTATCTAAGACTTCATATGAACCATCCACTTTTATAATTAAGAATTAATGGGGCTTCCCTGGTGGCGCAGTGGTTGAGAGTCCGCCTGCCGCTGCAGGGGACGCGGGTTCGTGCCCCGGTCCGCGAGGATCCCACATGCCGCGGAGCGGCTGGGCCCGTGAGCCATGGCCGCTGAGCCTGCGAGTCCGGAGTCTGTGCTCCGCAACGGGAGAGGCCACAACAGTGAGAGGCCCGCGTACAGCATAAAAAAAAAAAAGAAAAAAAAAAAAAAAGAATTAATGAAAAAAATGTAAAGAAGTTATTATCAACAAATGTTCTCTATTAATGGGATGTCTTACATTCTCTTCTCATAAAACAGCAAGATGGCTGATGTTGATAGCTAAATTATGAGTAGATATTCTCTAAATCATTGATCAAATCTCTTGCTGGTATGCCTGGTATTTCACTGATAAATGGCTCACCCAGATGTTGGCAACTTGTAGTATACTAGAGAATAAGTCTCATCTTTTGAGATTTTCCTACTAGATTTGCTTTTTAGCAATTAATTCTTAGAGGAAAACAATGACCAACTAGTATTGGGCCTGTTACTGCCAGGCTTGGACACTTGTAGCCCCTCCAGGTCAAATGCAGGCCATTGTACACCATCCAGCTGATGGCAAGAAATGATGGGAGCTATTCTGTGCTTTCCAGCTGTTTTAGGAGGTAGAAATTCATGGTTTTATTTTTTTTTGAAGGCTTAGAATATCAGCCTGGTGAAGTGTGGGAACATGCTTCTCAGTAAGTGTAAAATGACCTAATACAACAAATTTGGCATCATTGTACTTGAATTAAAATGCATCAAAGCAATTTCTTTACTGCCACCTGTCAATTAAGGATGGTATTTTTTCCTGCCTTCTAATTATAAAGAGAATCTCATATCTGGACGGTGATTTATAGCTTCCAAAACATTCTCACTTTTTGTGTCCTTATTTGATATTCTCAACAGCCTCATGAGGGAGGTCTAACTTTTCATTTTGCAAATGGGGAAATAGGTTTGGAGAGATTAAGGTACTTGATTGAGATTTCACAGCTGTAAAAAGGCAAAACTGAACTTCATTAAAACCCAAGTTTATTGACCCCAAACCTAGTGTTCTTTTGTGGTATTGCACTCCTCAATCAATGGCAAAGAAATTCTGAAACTGAAATAGTCAAGTCACACAATAAGTAAATGGCAAAACTAGAATACTCAAAATTTCAAGTTTAGAATCCGAAATAAAGACTTGAGCATTGACAGTTTATCAGGGAGATGAGAAGCAGGAGTAAGGGAGTATAAGACAGTCTATCTAAAGGATTACCAATTTTGTTGATCTTTTTTAAAAAAATCAACTTTTGGATTTGTTGATTTTTTTCTATTATTTTTCTGTACTCTGTTTCATTAATTTCTGCTCCAAATGTTATTATTTCCCTCCTTTTGCCTTAGTTGTGTTCAGCTTGTGTTTTTTTTTTGTTTGTTTGCTTGTTTTTTAGTTTCTTGAGGTAGAAAGTTGGGTTATTGGTTTGAGGTCTTTCTTCTTTTTCTTCCATTACAGGCTATTACCAGATATTAAATATAGTTCTCTGTACAGTAGGTCCTTGTTAGCTTTCTTCTTTATTAATATAGGCCTTCACAACCATAAATTTCCCTCTAAGGACTGGCTTTTCTGCATCGCATAAGTTTTGTTATGTTGTGTTTTCTTTTTCATTCATCTCAAAGCATTCTCTCATTTCCCTTGTGATTTCTTCTAATAACCATTGGTTATTTAGAAACATTTAATTTTCACATATTTGTGAATTTCTCTAATATTCTTCTGTTATTGATTTCTAATTTTATTCCCTTATGAGGACATACTTTGTAGGATTTCAATCCTTTTAAATTTATTGGTGGATATTTTATGGCCTAGCATATGGTCTATTCTGAAGAATGTTCCATGTTCGCTTCAAGAATATGTGTTCTGCTGTTGTTGGATGCAGTGTTCTAGAAGTCCGTGATGTCTAGTTGGCTTATAGTGTTGGGTGGTGTGTTTTATAGTTGCAGTTTTTAGCAGTGTTTTCTCTTTTACTTGAAAAACCAATAAATAGGAAACAAGTTGATAAAACTTTAAAAAAGGCAGGAAACTACTAGCTAAATCAACATATAAAATGAAAATGAAAAATTTCCAACTTGTGTTCATATATTAAAATACGTTTTATTTTTAAATTTAGTTCCTGTGGAAAACAGTTTTTAATAAATTATAAACATTAAGAATAATTATGCTTAACTTCTTATTCAATTAATTGATTAATCATAGTTGGTGAATATAGTTAATTGGGCACCATATACATTTAGTAAAATTTAAAGGAAAAATACATTAAACTGGAAAACAGAAGACATGCATTCTAGATCTGGCTCTGTAACTAACTTGCTATATGGCCTCCATGGAGAATCTGACTTCTCTTGGCAGCAGTGTCTCTATCAGTAAAAATGGACTATTCCAGCTCCAGTATTTTTTCTATGGGTCAGAAAAAGCATGAGATTTGAGAGAGAGACTTACGTTTGTTTTAGAACTTCACCAGTTTCTCCAAGTGACCTTCGCCTCCCTAGGACTTGGTTACTGGACCTATAAAATGGGGAGAATAATACATACCTTGCTAGACATTTGTTAGGTTTAAATGAGATTTCATAGGTAAAATAGCTAGCACAGAGTGTGGTGAACAATAGGTGCTTGCTTGTTAAACATTTAGTTGTCTTTTCTTTATGAGTAATCAATAAAAAACTGAATAGAAATAATAGTAATAATAATGATAGTTGCTATGCATGTCTGTGCTCTTTTAAATGATAACCAACCTGATAGTTTGCACAGCCATAGGGAGTAAAAATATTAATTCTTATGTAATTCTTCTAATTTTATAGGCTAGACAGTGTGAGGTAATAATGGAAATTTTCTAGAATATAAAATACAAAAGAAGGTATTAAATTGATGTCCCTTTTATTCTTTGTGCAAAACTATATCCCTTGGAGAGTTAGGCAGCTTTTAGAGCAATGATAACACTCTAACTTATAACTGGGCTTGCTGCCTTGATAGTTATTATCTCATTTTATCCTAATTCAGTGTCTGAGATATAATAGAATTTAACAATAGACTTTATTGAGTAACTAAATTACTCTTTGCAACATTTTACTAAGTTAGGCAGCATAAATAATACCATCATAATTTTTCCTTTGAAGAAACTGAGCCTCAGAAGAGAGGTCAATTGTCTTACTCAAGGTAACAGGCCAAGTTATAAACTAAATCTGAAATTTAGGTAATCCTGACTACTCCTCTGCTCCTCACTTGACCTCACCATGTGGCAGGATTAAAACTTCTTAACCCTGGCCCTATGCATTCTCCGTATATAAAACAATATATTTATTGTTTTAAAAAGGCTTTAACAAAGTTATTAAATTAGTGTAAAGAGGATTTCTCATCTACTTTTATTCTCCATATGAAAGGCAGTGAAGAGAAAAGCTTCTTATTGCAAGTTATTGCTGATTAATTATCTGTGAAAGAAAAGGGCCCAGAAAGAGAGCAGACCTGGAGAAGAGACAGGGAGTATGAGAAGGCTGTTGGGACCACCAATTTCTGGTATTTCCATGTCAGAAATCTTGTTTTCTATATTTTATTTTAGCATACTTATTTAAAAACTTTTGGAACATATTAACATTTTCCATTAAATATTGTTAATTCTTAAGTGTTATTTGTCTCTGATTGGTCTCTCCCTCACTGCTTCAAATGCACGTCCAATTTTATAACAGAAAGCAATATTATAAAAGTAGAAATTGAAATATGGAAATTCCCTTTGGTATTCACCTTTTTGATGCCTTTAATAATATTGACATTTAACTGTCTTTTCTTCTAATAATCAGAAGAGTTTCACTGGTAGTGCAGCTGGTTCACTTTTTGCCTATTATGTGGTATCTGTGGTATAACTGACAGGAAAAAAAGCAATGTGAAAGGCTAAGAAAAACAGTGAACTCAGCTATAGAGTTTCAGACATTTTGTTCTGTGTGGTTGTAAAATTTCATGCTTTCTTTTTCTCATGTGAATTCTAGGTTGCCAGATGTCCTGTGCACATATGACTATTCTGTATTTCTATGCCATATCCCATTTTCATCGGTGTCGGAAGACATAATGGTCCTCCCATTTAAGCCAAGTAAGACACAGTTAGTTGACTACTGTTGGCATTTGTCACTTCTCCCCTCCCCCACCAACCTGGTTAGAACATGTCCCACATTCTCCAAACTAAAACACTTCACCAAACTTTCTCACATATTAGAATCACTGTGAGGCAGAATAATAACTGAAGTGAGAGCCTTGTTAGTCATATTAAATGATGATGGCAGTTGTTTCCTACAGATATTATGACTTACTCAGAGGCCACTACAGTTTGATCTTTTAACTTTCAATTGTTTTTTACCTAGAAATCATATAAATTGGAAAGGGAATCGATAACAGTCTTATGAGTTTTAGTTTTTAATTTAGTTTTATTTTGGTGGGGACATAAATATTAGTCTTGTTCTAACTTGTTTTCTTTAGGTTGAGTTAAGTAGATGAAGAAACAAGCTCAGACCAATTATAATATCATTTAGTTGATATGCCCTAGGAAGGAATTGTCATTTTAAATAACATAATATTCTGGTAAATAGAGTGCTGGTATATATGACAAAAATTATTTTTCCTGTTTTCAAATAATTTGATTATAATAATATCAAAAAACTACTTAATACAATAATTATATTAAACTTAATTGGATCTTGCTTTGATTGACAATATAGAGTACCTGGCATGTAGAAGATACTAGAAGTCTGTGAAATTGAAATTAATTTAAACAGACGTTTTAATGTCTTGAAGGTCTTTGGGATCATTATTACAAACATAAGCTATCATAATACCTTTTATTTATGTAGCATTTTCAACTTCCATAATGTTTAAAAAATTTTTTTAATTAACAAATTTTATTGAAATATAGTTGATTTATAATGTGTTAGTTTCTGGTGTACAGCAAAGTGATTCAGATATATATATATATATATATATATATATATATGGGTTTTATATATATATTCTTTTTCATATTCTTTTCCATTATGGTTTACTACAGGATATTATTACTGTGCTATACAGTAGGACCTTGTTGTTTATTTCATAATGCTTTTTAAACATGAGATTTTTCATTTGATGCTTTCTCTAATTCTGTTGGGTAGGTAAAGCAAGTATTGTATTACTCATTTCATAAACAATATGGGTTGTATAGCTAGTAAGTGACAAACTCAGGAATTTAATCTTAATCTCCTGACCCCTAGTGTCCTGACCCTTATATTGCTCTTATATTTTAATATTTCATATCTAGTAATATGCTAGATATACATGTTTATTGCATTAAGAATGTTTAAAATCATCTATCCCTAAAAAAACCTTTTAAAAACATAACTTTAGAAATATACAGGTACTTTAAGAACTGGAGCATGTAAAAATCCTTCTATGGAATGACCATAACTACTCCAGGCATACTTTAATAGTATGAAATATGAAATATTTGTTAAGAAAACAAACTAGAAAGAGAAGTTACTAAAATGTATAGCTTTTCCGGTTAAAGTTTAAACTTAGAAAAGTTAGCTAAAGAAGGAAGTTAGCTAAAAATTTAGCTAAAGTTAGCTGTTTTCTCTTTATCTGTGCCAGATATTGCAGAATATATTTTTTCAGAAGAACCTCTCCAGTTAAAGTCTTTAAAATTTAAAACTGAAAAGCCCCAAATGGAAAGGTAGTTTCTTATAATTCATGAACATTTATCTGTTACTAGACTGTAGAAGTTTTGCTGGAAGGGACATTGTTCATTTATGTTTGTGCATATTTCATTGTCTTGATCATAATAAAAATTCAAAATAAATATTTGAAGAAAACTGGGCTTAATTTACTTTTAATATTTTACCTTTGATGGTTTGATCCATCTTCATAAAATCTAAGAAGGTAAAAAAGAATGGGGGTACTTTGTCACGTTCTCCCTTATCATTTTCCACATCACACTGTCAAATTCCTAAAATATAAACTAATCACGTTTCTTTTCCACTTAAAAACCTCCTAATTTGTGAGATAACGGGCAAAGAGGAAGGAGAAACTTCTACTTTTATTTTATAAACATGTGATATATATGAATTTTTTACAGTGAGTGTGCATAACTTTGCAGCAAGAGAGAGGAAACACACCCAAATGTAATACGGGGAAAAAAATAGAAAAAGAAAAACAAAGACTCCAGTCCAAATTGCCCACAAGATAAAGTTTGAACATCTTAGGTCAATAGGAACTTCCAACTTCCTTGTTAATCTTCATCTCCCCACCTACACACCCCCACCCTACACAGATGTGCACATACACCCCTACTCGCCAGTGAAATAGAACTATCTTTTTTAAAGACACTGTGATTTGCCCTCCAACTTGCTTTTTTTTGTGTACACTTTACTCAATATAGAAAGCCCTGCCCTCCCACTTGTTTCCAATCAGATTCATTCAAGACCCAACTCAAGGCACACTTTTCCAGCCTATAACAGAGTTAGTGCTCTCTCCTCTGTATGCCACAATACTGTGTTACACAATAGCTTCCCCCATTAAATTTTGGTCAGAGCAAGAACCATGAGTCATACGGTAGATATGTTTGTACCTCTCTTCCTCTTCCTTTTTCATCCTCTTCTCCCATGCCCGTGTCTGACACACAGAAAACATTCAGTAAGTGCTTGTTGAATTAATAAATAAATGAATGCATTAACAAATTAATATATTTTTCTAACGTAGTAGAACTCATGTCTAGTGAAAAAATATTGTTAAAATACTTAATAAAGAGTAAAGGTCATTCAGCCTGAGAACCAGTGTGGTGTATTGGATAGAACTTCAGCTTTGGAGTGAAACAGATCAGGGTTTGTTTTTAGCACCCACCAATTCCTAGCAGTGTGACCTTTGGCAAGTAACCTCACCTCAGTGAGCTTCACTTCTTTGATTTGTATAATGGGGCTAATAAAATCTACCTTGAAGACAGTTGCAAATACATAAATCACCTAGCTGGCAAAATCCAAGTGCTCATTAAATGGTAGTTATTATTGTTAGTTTTATCAGCTTGTACAATGTTTTAGTTTGGTATATTTGATACCACCACACATTTGATTATCTATGCTAACTGTCTAATGCCTGCTAATTTTTTCTCCTTGATCTCATTGTAAACCTCTCATGTTATACTTGAGACACTGTCCACAGTACCTAGCTCAGTGCTGGCTACATACTCGAGTTTTAACTACTGAGTTAGAATTGTAGCTTATGGTGAAAAGAACACTGGATTTGGAGTCAGGAGATCCGGGTAATGCTGAGCTATGTTAAGTAACTTTCCTTTCTCTGAACCTTCTCAGCTCCTTTATTTGTAAAATTTAGGGAATAGACTTCTTGAGTCTTTTACAACTCATAAATTCTGTGATTCTATGATTAAATAATTGATCCTTTTCCTGAAATAAAAAAATGTACTGTAGTTAAATAAGCCTCTACAGCCAGATAGAAAAATTTAGAAAAAATTAGGTAGGTTGACCAACCATCCCAGTTTTCCCAGAACTGTCCCAGTTTTAACACAGAAAGTCTTGTGTCCCATGAATCCTCTCAGTCCTGGGGAAACCAACACAGTTGGTCTTCCTAGCTTCAGGTAGTTTGACAAATAAAAGGTATTTTTCCTTTATAGAGGCTTACAACTTTTTTGTCTTGAATTCTACATTGACAACTAGTGTTGGGTTTTGGTGGTAGAGATGAGCAATTGAGTAGGAGAAAAAAATAAGAAAATCCCATGATGTATAAATGAGCACCCTTCTCTGGGTAATGATAATTCAGTGTCATTGAATCAGTCACTTTGGAGAACTTTTATGTACCAGGCACTGTATTAGGCTATGTTGTTAAATGTAGGCATGTAGAAGATTCTGTCTCTGCACCCAGGCTAAGTATTTGTGGGGGGGTTAGGTTGGGGAGATATAGTACATATACCTAAGAAATGTCCCCACATACCACAAGGAGGTATATAATGAAGAAATATGTTAGACTGTTCAGGGAAGAAAGAGGAAGCCAGTGAGGACTAGAAGATGTAGAATTTAAGGCTGCAGAGGATTTGGATTGGTTATGGAAGTGGCTAGGCAGGCAATCTAAGGGGTGTTACACATGCTGCTAGTTAGTGCACATGTCCTACAGGTAAATGACTGCTCATGGACTTCCAATTTTCATGAAAAAAATACCACTAGTTAAAAAAAGGAGGTTCTCCAAGAGGTTCAAAGGGAAGTTTGGAGTGTGAAGGGGTTGGGGTGAGATCAAGGGAACTGGGGAAACAGAATTACTTTTCAAATGGTCCCTGCAATTTTTCTTCTGAGTTTTCCTCTACTTTTTAAGGTTATCTAACTTCGGTCTCTGCTGCCACAACATTGTTTGTTTCTCAACACCACATTATGGATATTGGCATGCTATAGGGGAAAGGGCAGAGGCTTCAAAAGCCTAAAAGGCCTCCACTACTTACTAGCCTTATGACTTTGGGCAAGTGAACTAGATTTGCTGGAGCTCTGGTTGCTCATTGATAGAATAGGAGCAAGCATACCTACTTCACTGGGTTGTTCTGAGAAATAAGGAAACAATTAATGAGTATAATATGCCGGATGTAGCTGGAAGATATTAGGGGCTCAATGAATGGTAAGTTCCTCACCTATCTCCTTCTAGGGTTATGATCATATATTTGATTATTTGTCTAAGTAAGAGGCAAAATCTCCTTCAAGTGGCCTCAGAAAAAGACTCCCAAAGGAGAGTTGGAAACACAGAGGAAACATACTCCTCATATCTCTGGAAATTCCTGGAGACCTGGAGATCCAGCCCCCTCCATCCACCCCTACAACCCTGTAGTTTGTCTGTTTGTGTGATTTAAGTCAGGACAATAGCCCCTCTCAGGTCCATAAGAACAAAAGTTCCTTGACTTGACTCTTCCTGTGTGTCATGCAAGCAGCATGGTTAGCAGAGCACGTACAGTTGGCTACTAATGATCTGCATGTGTTGAAAGCTGATTCCTTCCACCCTACTCCTGTGCACCGACAAGAACAGATTAACATGCATAAGCTCTAGGGCAAATTTTCCTGCTGCAGGGAATAAGATCTTGTCACTTTACCAGGAAAGCTGGGTCACTGAGGGGTCTTATTACCTTCTCCAGGGCCTTTCTTTGGTTAACTTATGAAGTCCAAGAAGGTTGCTTTCAAAGCTGCTCAGTGTCTCTGTCAGTGCACCCTTTATTTTTGTAGGAATTTACTCCTCCCCACACCCCTGCCCTCAGCACTCCCTAGCTCTCCCCTGAACCCTTTTCAACCTCCTTTCAATTTCCCCCAAACCTTCTTCTCAACTTTCCCTCTATCCTCTCTCTAATCCCTCCATACCTCATTCAATCTCCCTCCACTCCAACCAGCCCCCTACTTTCTCCATCTCCCTATACCCCATCGCTCACTGACCTGTCACTACTCCTGGAATATTCAAGCTTTGAGACTCTTCCAATTCCCTCCCTCCCTCTCAACTTACTTCTGTCTTATTCTCTTCCCTCAGCTAATCCAATAAAGAATTAAAACACTAGTAGAAGTTGCCCATGTTTATTGAATTTTAAAAAATATCACTTGCAAATTTATTTTCTTTATTGAAAAGATGTTGCAATTGTGATAAAGAAAATCTTGATAAGGAAAAAATCAAATCGGTCTAACAACTATACTTTTTCAATGTTAGTTTCTATTATCTACTCTCATGCATATTGTTAGTATAAATTGTAATTAAAACATCCCCACATTAATGCAGGGTTCAAAGAGGGGGGCATGCAGGGTTGGCGGAAAAAAAAAAGCAGCTCAAAGTCGTCAGGTTAAGTCCATGATCCGAGAGGCAGGGTTGTTGTACAGGTAGCCTTAGTTCATTGCCAGAGATTCAGTGGAAGATTCTGGGAGCAGCAAACGCTGATGACAGCTGAGGTAACAGAAGACAGGTTGCTAGGAGCAGTCACTAGGACATAGGATCTACCCAGCAATTATTTCATCATGTCGTCTTCTATTCCACCTGTGCCTGAAGCAATTGTAGTGACAATAACGGGATGGAAAGGACACAGTGCGGGTACTCCACTCGATGTTAGGATCATGTGTTTCAAGCCAGTGGATTCCAAGAATCAGAGGGTACCTTGGCGCATGAATAATGTCAAACTGGAGCTCTTCAACGTGGTTTCCAATTTTAACTTCAACAGGTGGTGTTTCCTTGGTTATGGGTCCATTAATCAATGGACGGCCATCTACGGTTTCGAGCATCAGAGGAAAGATGTTATTGCGGATGGGCAGCTTCTCTCGACGAACCACAGAATGGTCAATGCTGTTTCTGTAGGAGCCTGAATCCACCATAGCTTGCTCGAAAAACTGTCGTCTTCCCAGTTGGATTTCAACAGTAAGCCATAGAGTACGAGACATGGATATTGGAAGTGAGGGGGAGGCATATTTGTAGATTGGCCCGCCCGGGTTCCCCCTTACCGCCGGGCCTCGATGTTTCCCGCCTGCTGGGCATGATGAGGCTTGACAGGGCAATCTCTGGCGAAATGATCAGGATAACCACAGTAGAGGCACAAGTGGCCTTCACGGCGGCGGGCTCGTTCGGCTTCACTGAGGTGTGGGCGATTGCTTGAAGCCTGCACAGGCTGGTTTTCAGCTGGTGGACTATCAAACCCAGCTTTCTCCTGAGATGGACTTGCCTCTTGTGGACTTAGATCAGGCTTACCACTTAACTTCTCTTCTAGTGTGATGCATTGGGTGATCAGGTCAGATAGGTTGGTGGCTGGGTTTGTGTGAGACAGTTCATCTCGTATAGAACTGGCAAGCCCTTCCTGAAATTGGATGCAGAGAGTGCTTTCATCCCAGTTTAGCTCTTGACCAATGATGTGGAAGTGGGCTGCATACTGGTGGACATGGTCCTCCCCTTGGCAGAGCTTACGGATGCGGTGGTTGGCATCTTCCATGTTTTCTGGATTGTCAAAAGTATCCTGGAGCACTTGTATGAAACTTTCAAATTGCTCCAGCAAGGGACTTTGGATATCTACTAAGGGCTGGAACCACTTTCCTGCTTCACCTGAGAAGCGGTTGCCAACAAAACTTACCAGAGCTGCTTCGGTGGGATACAGGTGCCCTCTGACTCTCATGTAGCTATTCAATTGAACCAGAAACTCAGGAAGCTTCTGGGCATCCCCATTGAAGGCTAAAGGGTATTCTAGAGGGAAAGCTTCAGCCTCTAACCCATTGGAAGACTGTGGAAACTCTGAAGCTGCTGATGTTTCAGCAGCTGTTAGGCTGTCCAGGGACTCCTTGGGTGTTAAGAGTCCTAGGAACTCCTGGACATCTGAAGGATCCTGGAGCTCCTGGGGGGCAAGAAACTCAAGGGACTCCAGGTGTGTTGAAGTGTCCTGGCATTTTGGTGCCTCCTGGAGCTCCTGGGCATTTGGGGGATCCTGGAGCTCTGAATTCTGGGTCCCCTGGCCTGCTGGGGCATCCTGGGTATCTGAAGGCTCCTGAACCTTCTTGAATTCTGTGGGCTTCTGGACCTCCTGGGCCATTGGGAGCTTCTGAGGCTCCTTGGCCTCTGAGGGCTTATGGGATTCCCAGGCTCCTGAGAGCTCGTGGACCATTGGAGGTGCCTGGGGATCCTGGGTTGCTGGGGGCTCCGGGGACTCTGGATCTGCTGGGGACTCCAAGGATTTCTGGGGCTCCTGGGCTGCTGAGGGCTCCCAGGATGGGAGGTCCTGAGACTCTCTGGGTTTCTGGGGCTCCTTGACCTCTGGGGGCTCTTGGGGTTCCAAGGCTGCTGGGAAATCCAGGGTCTCTGGGGGTCTCTGGGTCTCCTGGGCCTCTGAGGGCTTCTGGAGTGGTTCATCCTCTTTGGCTGCTTGGGGCTTCTGGAGCTCTGGGATCTGGGACTGCAAGGCAGCATTTTCCTCCATCAGCCACTGCACTTGAGCCTGCAGAATTTCATTCTCCAATTTCAGAGCAATATAGGAGGCTGCTAAGTCCTCCACCATCTTTTGAGGAAATGGACTTGGTTTGGCAGTTTGCTGCCAAGAGAGAGTGGGTGAGCGCTTGTGAGGTCTTTCTAAAAGCTCCTCACAGGCAGATGTCAGGCTCCTTGAGTTTTCCAGAAAGTGGGGATTTGGGCCCCACCAAGGTTGACTAACAGGAGGTCACTGTGAGCCCCCGGAACTCAGCAAAGAGAGGTGTCAGATACACTGTGAAGAGAGTGGGATCTGAGGATCAGAAACGGTGGAAAGCACTCATTCAAAATAAATCATGACAAAACTTGCCCAGCAGTGCTGGATTTCTTTTACTATAGGCTTATATTCATGAACTGGGTCATATATGCTGGCTCTGACCCCATGACATTTTAAGAACAGCATCTGACCAAATCTGTGTATTTATTTTGTATTCTTCTTCTGAAAGTGAGCATTATATTAGAAGCAATTTCTCCATATTTTTTCCTGTTTTATATAGTCTTTAATTTATAATGTCTGCCTAATATCTCTATGTAACACTTGGATTTTAACAGCTGCTTTCAATGACTAAATCAAATGTTTGAGCAATGTGGGGATTTTAAGTTCTGTGGTAGGCCAACCCAAGAGATATTTTTGGGTGGCTGGGGTAGGAGGTAGGGGGGAGCTCTTTCTGACACCTCAGAAATCATACCACATAAGTAACCACACAAGACCAGCCTCAGGAGAAAACAAGCAAAAGTTGACAAAATATATATATGCGCTCAGCAGACACATGCACATTATTTGTAAAATGCCTCAAAATAGTTAAGAAAATAATCTTTATAAATGTACATTACCATTCAGAGACTTAGTCCAGGAGCTCGGCTGTCTGCGTACCCATCGCTGAGAAGGGAAGTGTGTGAATGGCTGTGGAGGCTTGCCTTTTCTGCATACACTGAACTCAAACAAACACACCCACTCCCAGAACACGTTCCAACTCTCCTCTCTAACGTAGCTATTTTGAGTGTGGAAGAGTTTTTTTGACAGTACCTCTCAGTTTAGAGCAGCAAGGAAAGTAGGATGTTGCGCCCATGTGAGGCTGCCTCATGTACTCAGCCCTTGGTTACTTTAATAAATATTTGGCCAGGAAATTGGGAGCAATGCCACTGCCCTTGTGAAAAGTTGCAAACATTTCTGAATGACCACAGTGGTTTGGGACTTTATTTTTTATGTCCGTCTAATGTAACCTCCCATCACTCTATCCACACTGGGCTGTTTGTTTAATTCTTACTCAGAGAGCAGCCTGCAGCACCTTAGTCCCTTCCCCCACCAACCTACTCAGTCCCTAGGGTCCCTCCCTGCAATGTTTTCTTGGGAATTTTTCCGTGGACAGATCTAGACAAAGTATAATAGGATAAGATTTTAGAGGAGTTCAACTTTGTTGAAAGGTACTTGTAACAGTCTTGCAGGGTCCCTGGCTCATTCTGAATGTCTTGGCCCAGGGTTCCCATCCTTCCCTGAGCCACTCAGGTGTTCTAGGCAGCACCCAGGTATCCCACTAAGGGCTGGCCTCTTGAGAAATGACCTTGCTCAAGACCTCACCTTCTCTTCTCATGACAAATCACAGTCACGCCCTGGGCATGGGCCATGTGGCCATTTTAGGTAAGACTCATTTTTGTCCTAGTAAGAAGTGCGGTTGGGAACTGTCTCTGGCCAAATCAAATCACACATCAGGTTATTCATGGTCCAAAGTCTCCTTTAAAAATGGTCAGTTCTACATTAATCAGCATAATGGGATAAACCCTGGTGATGGAATATGCCCAAACCACAGCAAACTGACAGACTGGACAAGCTGAACCTTAATGCAGAGACTTTGAAAAGAAAAGTAAAACCTTTTGCAAATCAAATGATATTACCTCCCTTCCTTTTGATGTTTCATTCTTTAGAAACACAACACACATAAAAATACCACCATCATCAGGAAATAATGTGTTCTGGTTATGTGAATTTTTTAGATAACTGGAGCCTTCCCTTTGAGAATCCAAAACACACAGTTGATATTTACCTTACCAATTAAAAAAAATTCTGAGAAATATTTATAGAATGCATTACACTTATTTCTCCATTCTTAAGTAGATTATTTTGAGTGTAATTTGATTTATTTTTTAATGGTTTGGGCTCATACTTACACAAACCAGCTCCTTTACTGTGTTTAACACCATGTTGACTTCTGAAAGCTATTGAGAGTTATAAAGTGGCCAGTCTCCAAATTAAATACCTCCAAATTGCTATACTTTCCAACTTCTTGTAATTTTTTTTCACTTTGTATTTTTCTACTCTTTTGCTATCAAACTGTCATATAGCCCTCCACGCTGTTAACTATATACCTTTCTATACTAAGTATAGGCAAATTTGGCAAATTATTTAGTCCTTCTAAAATTTAGTCTAAAATCCAGCTTATATAAAAAATTTAAATTAAAAAAATAAAATTCAGCTTATAAAACTGTAAAATGGAGCTATTAGTGGTACTTAACTTTATAGAGTCTTTGCAAAGATTTAACGAAATAATACATTTAAAAGGCTTAGCACAGTGTCTAGCAGCTAGTAACACCCAGTGAAGGTTGACTATGATGATAAGCAGCTATAGCAGCAGAAACATCATTTTAATTTATTCTTTTTAAGCATCTGTGAATTGGGAAACTAGAGAGTTCAACTTGCTAGAATTGTGTAAGGGCTGAACAGGGGCTCTCATATGAAGAAATTTACAGTGCATGGATTTTACAGCTTGATTTTCACCACTCGGGAGCTATTCTTTTCTTCCTGGCTGGGTTATGGATGATTTAGTTTACCAAATAATGCTCTAGAATTAGAACTGGAGGCACCTGAGCATGAAGATGAGATGATTAACAAAGAGATTGTGGAGCAGCCAAGAGAGATGTTTAAAAAGTCCATGGACTAAAGCACTGAATAGTGCCTTGCTTACGGACATATTTATTCAGTGGGCAAATGCATGGACCTCTCCACCACCCCTGCTAAAGAGCAGAGACCACATTCAAAGTCCTTAAGTACAAGTTCCAGACTGTCTAAACATAGAGAATTATTCTATTTTGAGTGGAAAGAAGAGCTACACTTACTTTTGTCAAAATGCCTAGAGTAATTTTAATATCCTGAATTAGTCAAGTAAGAATAGAAAGGTAATTACATCCAAACTCTCATCATGTTTCCACTATACTTTAGTTCTTCTCCTTACATTCACAACATTATGGAAATTATGGAGATTTAGAATGGTTATGAAAATATTTTAAGTAAATGAGGTTTTTTTTAAAAAACTGGCAAATGAATTTTTATGGAAAAAAGACAAATGTCCATTTAACAGATATAAAGACTGCACAGTTATGCTCAGTTATGTTAATAAGTTACATACATTAATTGTTAACTTAGGGAGAAAGGGAAGGGAAAGTTTGAATAAGATGAAATTCTACTTTGTACATTGCACTAAGAATCATAATTTTATTTTGTTGGCAATGTACAATCTGAAACATTTTAGATTTCTACTGGTCTTCTCAAAGATGGCTAGGCTGCATCTTCAAGCAACTCAAGCTCCTACCCATCCTTCTTCCAGCCTTGAAGAGTGAACAGGACAGGTTACCTCACAGACCTCTGGCACAATGCCCAGCTGCCCCTTGAGGGCAGTCCCACGCTGGTGTCTGTTTTGTTCAACATGTTATTCCTATGGTTAGAGGCTTGCAGCATTTTAAGTTTAACCCACTATGTTCTTAGTACAGGTTGAAACTTTTCTTGTATCAAGACTATACAGCATTGGGGCAACAGGAATTCTCAATTCCTTTAGAAGTTGGAAAGCTTTCTAAGAATTCTCCTTACTCATGTGACTGGGATCCAAAGCACCTGGCAATGGAATAGGAATAGAGTCTACCCCAGTACAACTCTGGAGCCAAAATTTGTCACCCCTTCGTCTCTTTTTATGATATTTACCATCTTCTCATTTTATTTCTTTTCCTTTGCATACTTAGGTGGCCTTTTCCCTTGATCAGCTATCATTTTGGGAAAATGAATCCTTACTGAGCTCTAAAAGGAACTTTATTGGGGTGTTTGCATTTTCATAGGGTATTCTGAAAGGCTGCAGTCCCTTCAAGACCCTACTGTTGGGAGAGATATCCTGAGACAGAGATATCATTTTGACATCCTTTAGATCACACCACTCGGGTGGCCCTATATATTTTTTTTTCCTTATAATGCTGGCCCAATATGGCTTCTAGCATTAGCAAATTTGCTTAATGATTTCAATGCTCTGGCTTCATTGAATCCTGGCAATGTGCTGACCAGGCTGCCCTAGCTAAGGGCTGAAGTAACCACCATAACAGCCTAACAGTGGAATAAGGGGCCTTTGCTATAACCCCACTCTTGGGGATGTCCCTCTTATAGGGATCTTGTCCTCTCCTTTACTTCCTGGAACCTTACTCTCTGGGATTTGCCAATGCTTGTTCACCCAGAAAGCAGACAAATCCAAGCTTATGGCATCAGCATGGCAGAAGAGACAGAGGGAAAGGGAGAGGGAGGGGGAAACAGAGGTGGGAAGGAAAGCAGAAGGAGAGGGGGAGGGGAGGAGAGAAGGAAAGATCACAGAAAATCTAGAAAAATGCTCAAAAAACAGCATATGTACATTTTGGTCAGTTAAAGAGAACATTTAATTTAACTTAATTATTTTTTATTTTTTAATATCTTTATTGGAGTATAATTGCTTTACAATGTTGTGTTAGTTTCTGTTGTACAGCAAAGTGAATCAGCTCTGTGTATATGTATATCTCCATATCCCCTCCCTCTTGATCCTCCTTCCCATTCTCCCTATCCCACCCCTCTAGGTGGTCACAAAGCATCAAGCTGATCTCCCCGTGCTATGTAGCTGCTTCCCACTAGCCATCTATTTTACATTTGGTAGTGTATATATGTCAATGATACTCTCCAACTTCATCCCAGCTTCCCCATCCCCCACACCCCAGTGTCCTCAAGTCCATTCTCTACATCTGCATCTTTATTCCTGCCCTGCCACGAGGTTCATCAGTACCGTTTTTATAGATTCCATATATGTGCATTAGCATACGGTATTTGTTTTTCTTTTTCTGACTTACTTCACTCTGTACGACAGACTCTAGTTCCATCCACCTCACTACAAGTAACTTAATTTCGTTCCTTTTTATGGCTGAGTAATATTCCATTGTATATATGTGCCACGTCTTCTTTTTTTTTAACATTTTTATTGGGGTATAATTGCTTTACAACGGTGTGTTAGTTTCTTCTTTTTAACAAAGTGAATCAGTTATGCATATACATATGTTCCCATTTCTCTTCCCTCTTGTGTCTCCCTCCCTCCCACCCTCCCTATCCCACCCCTCCAGGCAGTCACAAAGCACCGAGCTGATCTCCCTGTGCTATGTGGCTGCTTCCCACTAGCTATCTACCTTATGTTTGGTAGTGTATATATGTCAATGCCACTCTCTCACTTTGTCACAGCTCACCCTTCCCCCTCCCCATATCCTCAAGTCCATTCTCTAGTAGGTCTGTGTCTTTATTCCTGTCTTACACTTAGGTTCTTCATGACTTTTTTTTTCTTAAATTCCATATATATGTGTTAGCATACGGTATTTGTCTCTCTCTTTCTGACTTCACTCTGTATGACAGACTCTAGGTCTACCCACCTTGTTACAAATAACTCAATTTTGTTTCTTTTTATGGCTGATTAATATTCCATTGTATATATGTGCCACATCTTCTTTATCCATTCATCTGTAAATGGGCATTTAGGTTGCATCCATGTCCTGACAATTGTAAATAGTGCTGCGATGAACATTGTGGTGCGTGACTCTTTTTTAAAAATTTAATTAATTAATTTAGTTATTTTTGGCTGCGCTGGGTCTCCGTTGCTGTGTGTGGGCTTTCTCTAGTTGTGGCGAGCAGGGCTCTACTCTTTGTTGTGGTGCGTAGGCTTCTTATTGTGGTGGCTTCTCTTGTTGTACAGCACAGGCTCTCGGGTGTGCAGGCTCAGTAGTTGTGGCACACAGGCTTCATTGCTCTGCGGCATGTGGGATCTTCCTGGACCAGGGCTCAAACCCGTGTACCCTGCGCTGGCAGGCGGATTCTTAACCACTGCACCACCAGGGAAGCCCCATGACTCTTTTTGAATTATGGTTTTCTCAGGGTATATGCCCAGTAGTGGGACTGCTGGGTCATATAGTAGTTCTACTTTTAGTTTTTTAAGTAACCTCCATACTGTTCTCCTGCATAGTGGCTGTATCAAAAGTTTTGTATCAGTCAAAAATTAGAGTGACATGTGCCTGTCCAAACAGCTACAGCTAGTCTCTCATTGGTTCCCCTTCTTCCCGTTCATCCTCCGGACAAATTGTGGCTGTATCAATTTACATTCCAACCAACAGTGTAGGAGGGTTCCCTTTAGAGAATATTTAATTTTATGGTTTAGCATTTTAAAAATCACATGATAGGAGACTATCTTTTAATCATTAGACTTACCTAAGCACCTCTAAAAGTCTTATTCAGGCAGTGGTGGTGGTATGGTCTTCATAGGGTTGCAGACTGTTAAAGGGGTGGTGGTAGACTCTCAGTAGGACTAGAGAGGAATGTCCGAGTGTAGTGATGGGAGATGCAACTGTGAATGGTGTACTGAGGAGGGAGAACATCAACCCTGACAACCCAATATTTTTACTGTGAAGTACAAATGAGATAATAGTTGTGAAAGTGCTTTGAAACAATGTGCTAATGGAAAGAGTGCAAGTTTTGAAGTAAGGCAGGTTAAGGTTCAGTTCCCAGATCTGCTCTTTACTAGCTGTGTGATCTTGGCCAAATTACTTAAATTCTCTGAGACTCATTCTCCTCATCTGAAAGTAGGGGATAATAATAGGTCATTACTGAGTTGCTGTGATGATTAGAAATAATGTTAATACTTAACAATAGGCATTTGTTGAGTTGTAGCTGATGATAAAAATCATATTGATAGTAAAAGGGATTGCCACCGATTTTCTATATCAGCTTACCTAGTGCATTCAAACAAAATTCCTCACAAATTTTTGTATATAAACCAACCATAATTAACACAACTGTTCCACAAATATTTATTGACCATTCAGGTGGTTAAAGGCACTGTGTTGCAGTTGTTTGTGTGTGTGTGTGTGTTTGAAGTATGTATTCTGGGTGAGGAATATAAAGATGAATCCACTTGAAGTTTCTTCTCAAATAGTTTACAGGCCAGTATGCAGGCAAAATATGTACATTAGTATTAGTAGTGTAGAAATCTCCTAGTGTTAAATGTCCTGTAAGAGATACAGGTAATGTGTAATGAAGGTGGAAAAGAGAAAGATTGTGACTGGGTAGGGTGGGTGGAGAGGAGTGAGGGGTAGAATCTGGGAAGACTTAGTAGAAGAGGTGATTTTTTAGCTGAGCTTTTGAGTTGGGCTTTGAAAAAGGGGTAAGATTTGATCATCCCACTATGGGGGTGAAATTAAAATGGATGAAGAAATGGACATTCCTAATGGAGGAAATAGTGAAAATAAAGGCACAGAGTTTAGCAGTTATAGCCTATGAATGGACAAGCAGCAGTTCAGTTTGGATGAAGCCTGGGGTATGTGAAGGAAGTATATAAGTTCACAGACATATAATGTGATAACATAGCTACTTAAAGAGAAAGTTGCCATGTAGCAGAGATGACAGTAAAAAGCAAATGTTGTATATATACTAGGTTAAGAAATGTGTGGTCTTGAATTTTTAACTGCCCTATATATTTTCTTAATTTACTGAACTACTGAGACCCGTTAGCTATCTCCCCTCCCCACCCAGGAATACCTGATAGAGCTTGACTATGATTTTATCTCAACATTTCCAAGAACTTTTTAATGTGTGTTTTCTCAATACCCCGTAATTCTGCCTGTGATGTACTCCATGTTCAGAATGGTTCAATTCCCCTCCTCCTCCAAGTCAGGTATTAAACAAGCAAGACTGTCTCATGTTAACCCCAGCATGGACCTCTTGGTTTAGATATTTCATTTCAATTATTTCTTCTTGGAGCATATTTACATAACCAAATTCCATTTCCTCATGTTCTTCCATTCCATTTATGCCATGATTTTGTTCTTGTCACTGCTGTATTTGATTTTTCTAGCACAGCTGGATTATCTAAAACTGTGTTATTTGTATATATCCCTGACAGAAAAATAGCTCCCCTCTTATTCTCTGATTATTTCTTGGCTAAAAAACTGAAGCAGAAAATATCATTAGCAAGGAGTCACATCAGATTCCTGGGACATTTGTATTTTCTTTATGTATGCCAGCAGAGCATGGTCCAACAGCATGTGAAAATGGGAAAGATTACACTGATGAATTATTTGTCAAGAGCTGAAAAGGCATTTTGGTTTTCTTGATTTTTTGAGAGAGCTTCGTGATTTCTTTTTTCAGCTGCCTTTAAGCAAGCAGGGTTGTACTTCTGAGGCACTTTTTGCTTTCAACATTTGTGTAAGCCAGATATGGTGCAATCTAGTCACTGTGCTACATCAGGATGACTGCAGTAGATAGCACAGTTTGAAAAATAAAGATTGTTATTTAAAAATAACTCCATGGGGGAACATTTCTGGCAAGTTTCATAAGAAACTGTTAATCATAAGTGACTCTGGGTAAGGGGAGTGGAGAGGACTTTTAGTTTTCATTTTACATTTTTCTGTAGCATTTGAGTTATTTTTGAAATATGAGCATACATTTCTTCTTTTTTAAAAAAATAGCTTTATTGAGGTATAGTTGATATCTAAAATTGCACATATGTTTTGTGTACTATTTGATAAGTTTGGACATAAGCAAACACCTGTGATACCATTACCATAATCAAGGTAATAGACATATCCAACATCTCCCAGAGCTGCTTTGTGTCTTGTGTGTGTGTGTGTGTGTGTGTGTGTGTGTGGTAAGAACACAACATGAGAGCACACATTTTTTTTAATGAAGAAATAAAAAGGAGGCTTACCATCTGGCTGTGGCCTCATGTCCAAGTTTCTTGATTTGGCATTCAAAGCCCTCTAAGATGCAGTTCTATCCCACCTCTCCAGCAGTGTTTCCCTTTTCCCTTACTCATGCCCTACTAACCATGTTAGTCTCTACGTTGTGCCACTCACGTGGCACACTCAGCCAGACTTTGTTTACAGGTCTATGCCCTCTGACTGACTTTCCAAGTTTAAAAATTTAACCCTTCTTTCTAGGCCCAGTTCAGAAGCTGCCTCCTCCTAAGAGCCTTATCTGATTTCCCTAGCCCACACTTCCTGTTGCAAATGCAGCCAACACTGATGGCAGTTCTCATTTGGAATCTAATTATATCTTGTCTTAGTTTTCTCTGGTTAGTCAGAGGAGCCAGATTCTTGTCCTGCCACATGATCCTGGGTAGGTAGCAATCTCTCCTCATCTAGAAAATGAGAGGTGGTGTATGATTTCCTAAATGCCTTCTAGTTCTAACAATCTAGGTTTCTAATATTTGTGAAAGAAGCTTTCAAAAACTCCAAAGCACTATAAAATAGAAACTGGTATTAGGATTACACTTTTTAAATCCCCCACAGCTTTTATAGTAATAGGTAAAAGAGATGCATTTCTGACAAACTGCTTGTATGTATCATCTTAAAGTTTGATAAAAACTACTTCTTTGGTTAACAAAGTCCAACTTTTAAAAAAATTGGAGACTATTTTTCACACATTAGGCACGCCAATTTTAACATCAGTTTTCTTCTATAGGCAGCTATATCTTTCATTCTTGGGGTAAAAATCGCTTGAAAATATTTTGATTAATTGCGCATTTGGCATTAATGACCCCTTTCAATGCTGTGTTTCATCAAGCTTGAAAATTTATAAATGTCCTGGTATCATAATTTGTCCTGAAGAAACTAACTTCTCAGACATGACAGATAATATTACTGTTCCCATACATTTTCCATGGAAATAATAGCTGCAGCAACCACTACAACAGCAACAACAATAGCAAACACTTCTCTAGCATTTACTATGCACTAGGCACTATACTATACTATACTTTTTGCTTATATTAATTTTATATTAACTCATTCAATTAAGTTAGTATAACAACAACCCTACAGGAAAGGCATTTCACCCTTCCATCTCACAGGTTTAAAGACTGAGGCTCATAAAGGCTAAATAATGTGCTAAGGGGCCACAGAGCTGGTAAATGGTGGAGATGGGGTTACATCTCAAGCCATTTGTCTTCATACTCTGTGCTCTAAGCAATTTAAACTATTATACTAGGCTGCTTCAGCTCTGTCCCCAACTTTCTGTGTGTCTGTGGATGAGTATCTTCCTTTCTGAGCCTTTTTTCCTTATCTGAAAGTAAGGAGGTTAGACTAGTCAGAGATTGCAAACTAACCATCTCTGGTCTAGAGGTGGCCTGCAGATATGTTTTGATTGATCTGTACTTATTTTAAAGTTGATTAAAAATCAGGAGATCCTATACAACAGTCCAGTTTTCCAAGTTACCTTGAAAAATAGATCTATGTTAAGCCCATATTCCCATATAGCAACAACAAATAGGAGCTGAGTAAATACTGGCTGCTTCCTTAGCTGGAGAACACACTCTAGTTTTCTGCAGTTCCTAACACTCCCTACTCCATTACATCTACTTGCTTTACTCTTAAAGTTTCTCTGCCTGGTTCCTTATAGACATTTGAGCCAGAGCTTTAATCCTGATTGTTAAAGTCCCTTCAAGCTTCAACATTCAGTGATTCTACAGGAAGTTAAAAAACATACTGATATACATGAGAACATGGATGGATCTCAAAAACATCTTGAGTGAAAGAAGCCAGAAACAAAAGAGTAAATGGTACCATTTTTTGAAGTTCAAAAGCAGGGAAATTTAATCAATAGTTCTATAAGTCTGAATAGTAGTTACCTCTGGGGATGAGGGGGTATTGACTGGGAAGAAGTACAAGGGAACTTTCTGAGTATGGGTGATAGCAACATTTCATATATTGATCTGGGTAGTGGTCACATGGGTATATTAATATGTAAAACGTCACTGAAGATTTGTGCATTGTACAGTATATAAATTGTATATTGCATTTTAAGCAAAATACTTATAAAACAGTGGTGTTTAGTGGTTCTCAAAAGCTAGTCCTCAAAAGCTGGCATCAGAATAATCTGAGATTTTTCCTTAAAAGCAATTCCCAGGTCACAGCAAGGCCAACAGTTCCAGAATTTCTAGAGGTGGAGCTTTGCAATGTATAGTTTAACAAGTACTGAAAACTTTACAAAGGAGCCAGATATGGGGACTTCTGTTCCTTTCTCTGTCTGGCACTTTTTTTTTTTTTTTTTTTTTTTTTTTTTTTTTTTTTTTGCGGTGCGCGGGCCTCTCACTGTTGTGGCCTCTCCCATTGCGGAGCACAGGCTCCGGACGCGCAGGCTCAGCGGCCATGGCTCATGGGCCCAGCCACTCCGCGGCATGTGGGATCTTCCCGGACCCGGGCACGAACCCGCTTCCCCTGCATCGGGAGGCGGACTGCCAACCACTGCACCACCAGGGAAGCCCTCTGTCTGGCACTTTTAAATCCCGTTCTGAATGAGTTAATTTGTTGGTGTTCGGTTGGGGTGAGGAGAGGAGAAGGAGCTCAAACCCCCAAAAAAAATTCGGAGCAAAGATTTATTTTCTAGCTTGCTTAGAAATATGCTTGTGGTTGGTGGGGAGATGTGTATGTATGGGGAGTAGTGGTAGGGAATTGACTATTGAAAGAATGTTGGTTTTAAAGAAAGATTAATTCTAATGCTTTTCCAAAGGTGCTCAAGAAGGACAGGACAAATATCATCAAGTTAGCTAGATTATTTGAAGACTAGTATGGTATGAACTGATGGTCAAAATACTTAACTCACTCTAGATTCCAAAAAACTGGTGGCAGGGACTGCCCTCAGCACAATGTTTAAGTGGATTAAGGGGGGAACCCTTAATCCAGTGACTGCTGTCCTCATAAGAAGACCATGTGAAGATACAGAGACACACAGTGAAGAAGGTGATGTGAAGACGGAGGAAGAGATTGGAGTGAAGCATTGTCAAAGCAAAAAGTGTCAGGAGCCACCAGAAACTTGAAGAGGTAAGGAAGTATTTCTCCCTAGAGCCTTCAGAGGGGGCATGGCCCTGTTGACACTTTGATTTTGGACTTCTGGTCTCTAGAACTTTCAGAAAATGAATTTTTCCATTTTTTTATGTTATGGCAACCCCAGGAAACTATTACAGCTTTTTATACTAAGTCCTAGAAGACAGGCCCTTGGGTGGGGAATTCTTTGAAGTCACTGACACTTCTACGGGAGGGCAATGGATTGAAGGGAAGGAGCCACTAGAAGGAGTAAAAGGCCTCAGAAGCTGGGAGAGGAGAGTAAACATGGTTGCATTTTGCAGATTACACAAGACCAGCCCTGTGGAGAGTCATCTCCAAAGCTTCATTCGAATGCTCCTACTAAGGTCAGCTTTCTGTGCTATACCAATATGGAGTCAACAGTGAGCAGTTATTACTCTACCTAAGTGCTAAGGAATTAGGAGTTGAAAACAATATCCACAGCCTGAAGACATGAGTCTTGCCTACTCTTTTCCCTCCCCAGAAATCATCACTTGTAAGTGGCCTGACCTCAGGGTGACCTACATGAGTACTAAAGGGTTTGGTAGGTAGGACAATGCACCCCATGTGGCTCCCCATTCCTCTGTCTCAATCAGAAATGGGAAATTTGCTATTAACCTTTTAAATGATCTTTTGTATTTGTTTATTTGTTTTGGTTGTTTGTCTTTTTGAAAATTCATCTGGCTATTTGTTTTACCTCTTCCTTTTTTGGCAATGCCTCTCTAGGCTAGACTAAATTTGGTTTTGTTTTCTGCATCAGGTGATGTTTCACTTTGACTCACCACCCAGGGGAGTAGAGGTAACCAGCGGGACTTAGGATCTGCTTTGCATTTCTCTGACTGGGCCAGAGCGGGTAGCTGTTTTCAATTCATTTTAGAGTTTACTTTTGGTCTAATTTGCTTCCCTGAGAAAGTCCTTTCATTTGTTTGCCTTTTTACATCTAAAATGCCTCTATCTTGTCTAAGTATCAGGGTAGGAGGGTGGTTGTCACAAGTAGACATATATCTGACTATATTACATTCAATTTTGTAGGTTGCAATTTTGCTACCTCTGTCTTCAGTGTGGACATTTGCTGACCTGGAGCATGTTTCTGAGGCAGATTTATTAAAAATGTAGAGGCTTGCCACACAGAGTTGGTGGTGTGACTTTAAGGGTCTGGTAAAGAGATCCTTTATTATCTCTGCACCAAAAAGCAGCCAAAAAGCTGCTTACTTAATGATTTTTGCCTATGATTGACCTGATAGCATCATTCATTTGCATGCTCAGGTGGGCCTCACCTGTTTTGTTCTCTGTTCCACACAATGTCGGTGAAACGATCTTTTATAACAGTGATTGAAGGGCATGAACTAACATACATTGTCCTCATTATTTACATTATGATTTCTAAAGCAATGTTCTTCTGGTGTCAAGAAACATAATTTTTCACTGACTATGAATCTCATACTGTTAATTCCACCTTTTATGAGAATCCTGTAATATACTTTAAAGGGAATCACCAATGTTAGTTTCTCTCTCCCAATCTGGTCTGACAAATCCCAGGCCTTAACTCTTTGGATAAATAAGTTTAGTGGGCAGAGTACTCATCTCTAAATCAAAAGATCTCAGTTCCAGCGATTGTAAGGAGCAAATGATGAAAAGATGTAATTTTCTATCTGACATTTTCATTATCTGACATTATCTTAAGTATTTAGTTGTTTTCTCACTTATTGCCTATTTCTTCTAATAGAAGATGACCTCATTAGGACAGGAAATTTGTCTTATTCTCTACTGTTTCTCTAGTGCCTAGAATCGTGCCTGGCACTTAGTAGGAACTCAAGAAATATTTGTGGAATGAATGAATAAGTTAATGACCCATATACTCTAAGAATTAGGGAAGCTTTGAAGGCCACCTAATCCAGTCTCTCACTCCATAACATCTTCTTCGTCTCTGATACTCATCCAGTCCAGACTCAAGTCCCTACAGGACAAGGAACTCATCATCTTCCAGACAGCTCATTTTTCTGTTTTACTACCAGAAAATTCTTCCTTTTGTTGAGTTCAAATGTACCTCACTGAAATTTTTACCCCTTAGTCTTTATACTGCCTTTTGCAGCCACACTGATTAAGTTCTAATTTTCAATATAATAGCCCTTCAAGTTTGTGAAGACTGCACTGATATTCTCCATAAATCTTCTCCAGGTGAAATAGCCACAATTCCTTTAACTGTTTCTCATACAATATGCTTTTGACTACCCCTCATCATCCTGGCACTCTTCTGTGACCATTTATTTCTGCTCCAATATTATGGTCTGGGAAGTGCTCAATGTGGTACAGCTAGCCTCTCCTTGCTCCATAGAAATATTCATCAGCAGTTCATGGGTACATATGTTTAAAATGCTCCACGTTTAACTGTCCTATGATTCATCCCACATTTCATCATTTTGTCCACAAGGATATGAGAGACTCTGTAAAATGATTTGCTAAAATCCAGATATATTAGGTCTATACCATTCCGCTAATCTGCTAGTATGTGAACCATATTTAAAATTGAAGTGAGGTTAATTTGCTTAGTAAAGCAATACCAGGTCTTCATGTTTCCTACCCCCTTTTTTTTTTTTTTTTTTTTTTTTTTTTTGCCGTACGCGGGCCTCTCACTGTTGTGGCCTCTCCCGTTGCAGAGCACAGGCTCTGGACGCGCAGGCTCAGCGGCCATGGCTCACGGGCCTAGCCGCTCCGTGGCATGTGGGATCTTCCCGGACCGGGGCACGAACCCATGTCCCCTGCATCAGCAGGCGGACTCTCAACCACTGCGCCACCAGGGAAGCCCCCTACCCGCTTTTGGATGATCAAAAAGTATCTATTTGAAATGACTAATGTAAAAATGTTTGGGAAATTAAAAAATTTAAAAGCACTCAATAGCTTCAAAATATCCTTATAATTGTTATGAATTTTTCAGATATATTTATATCTATATATTTATATCTATGCCTATATCTATCTATATGCATCAATAGATAGATGAAAGAAAGTGTGTGTGTGTGTGTGTGTGTGTGTGTGTGTGTGTGTGTTCTCTTCATTTTTGGCAGGAAAATCAGTGGGGAAATAGCTGTAAATCCTTATAGTTAGACTTCTAAATTAATGCTTTAGCAAGATGAGTAGGAGAAATGCAAAGGCCCTTTGTTCTATTGTCTTATTATGTCAAGACAGACTCAAATGTGTAACAGTACCTCTGGTACTATTTGGAACTTCATTTTTTTAAAAAAAAACCTATGATAAAAGACATTCTTTTCTTTTCTTTTTTTTTTTCCTCTCTCCAGTAAAACACATATCCAAGAGAATGTGGTCTTCAGGAAATCTGGAGGAAGACCTTCTATGCTCAGGGTCCCTGCCCACCAAACTTCTATTGTTCCAGGTAACACCACATTCTCTTTTATGAGTGAATAAAACCACATTGTATAAGTTCACTCTGGATATTTCTGTCTTTCTGAGACAGGCAAAGATAAAATATTTTTGTATTTGAGGCACAAAGTAATTAGACATCTAGTCCTAACCTAAAACCTAGTGCACTGAAAAGAGAACTTCACCACATTAAACACTTGAACTTACCAAAAGCAAGAGCTTTTAGAAATTGATAAAAATTCAAGTACATTCTCCCTCCCTCTCTCTCTCTCTCTTTTTCTCTCTTTCTCTCTTCTTCTCTCTTTCAAATCAAGCCCCAGTATTTGCTTCCTTAATTAAAATCTTTCCCTTCTAAGTCATTTGCCAATTTGATTAGTAGGGTCCTGCCAACTCAAAAACTCTGATTCATTAAGTACAGACTAAACATAATGAATATTTCATTACTTGACTGTAAAGATGCAATGACTTCAGGTTATAAATATATACCCTGTTCTCCCAAGGCTTGAATTTTACTGAAAGTCAGTTTTCCTTAAGCTTAAATTTTGGTCATTTTCATACCACTTTCTGAATATCTTCTATATTCTCATCACTTTTTTTTATTAATTGCTTACTATTTTTACTTACATTAACTATTTTAAATTTAAATGTCTATTTTATCATTATCTTAAACATTAGATTTTTTGGCGTCATGGGCTAGATGTGGTAGATAATGTTAAAAACAAAAAGTTTGTTTATGTACCATCTAAAACTGTCTACAAATCACCAGTATTATACATATCTAACTAAATAGTCTACCTTCTGACATGACTTCTGTAGTTTTGACTCACAGACTATAGCTTTTATTTATATTTATCCAGAAATCCAAAAGTTTATTATAAGTGCCAGGAATTGGATCACCACTACCCAGTATCATCCTTACTTGTGGGACAGAAGGGTGAGAGAACTGGTGATGAGACCAGGTGAAGGAGTTTGTGTCTCTTCATTACCTTTCCCTCTACCCCTCTTCTGTGTGCTGATTTTATAATTTTCTTCAGTTTTCAGCCATCTACTATATACACGGTTAAGAACTTCTTGAGAGATTTATTGGATCTTACCTTTTGCCCTTGAAGAGCTTGGATTTGAGCATGGTAGAAATATAATGGAGATAGCATTAAAAAGCAAAATGAGTTTTCTTCTCACAGCTGAGATGAAACTCCAATTGTTTTAGCTTCAGGGCCCAGATGACTTGGTCTATGGCAGCCATTTTTGGCTTACTATCCCAGCTGAAATATTAATATTCAGGGTACAGTTGGAATTGTTTTAAACTTCAGTGTAGTTGAAAGTCTCTCATGCCTATAGTCTGGGTAGTTAAACTTTATTTGGCCTAAGGATTTTATGCTGATCCTTCAAAGCCTTTCAGTAGCCATTCTTCTATCTTTCTTGCAATGGTCACTGTACCCCTGGTCATCGAACTCCTGGGTCAGAAATTGGCAGAAAGGAGAATGGCATTATCATTATTATAAAGGTTTAAATTTGAAAAGACAGTTACACTTCCAGGAAATGTTTGTTTCCTCTTAGGCATTATGTCTATAATTCAGAGTTGCCTGGTTAGGACTGTATGGGTCAACTTATTAGGCATTCTTCAAGCATGTCCATCTGAATCGAATGATCTAGAGTGCATGTGTCCATGCTAAATTCTGCTATTTCTAAACCAAGACAATAAAACAAAATAACAAAGTACTGTTCACTGAATTACCAGTATGTGTACTGACTAGTCTTGAATCACTGCTATAAAGAGTAATTCATCATTTAAAGTAAGATGTCAAGAAATACAAAGGTTTTGGTTTTTAACAAAGATGTACAGTGCCTTTCTCACAAAGTTGTTGAGATGGTTTAGAGGGGTCATTACAAACAAAGGACATCCTCACAATGTACTGACGAGGAGAAATTTATTATGTTTTATTTATAAGCTGTCACTGGAATTCCAGTGTCACTTAATGTAACTTCCTGGATCATGGATTGACATAACATGACATGTGGATATGATGTCCTATTTCAGAGGATACCTTAGGAAAAAAACACAGTAAAAGGTCTTCATGCCTTTAATTGGTTCTAGAACATTAAACAATGAATCTAGAGGTACCAATCATAATGATTAGTGGTTCTCAAACTTTAAAATGTATCAGTATCACCTGGAGGGTTTATTAAAACAGAAGTTTCTAAGCCCCATTCCCACAGTTTCTGACTCTGTAGTTTTGGGGTGAGGCCTGAGAATTTGCACATCTAAAAAGTTCCCAGGTGATGCTGATGCTGCTGGTTTGAGGGACTACACTTTGAGAAACATTGGATTAGAGACACATATGGTAAAGAAGTTCCATGATCTTCAGGAGAGATAATATCAGCATTTCTGTAGAATATAAGTAAAAATTTAAAAGTCACAGAGAAGGAGTGGGACAAATATTTATTGAACATCTACTGGGTGTGATGCACTTGCTAGATTCTTTACACAGATATTTTATTTCACTTCATTTTGACCACATTATCCCCATTTTTCAGGTGAAAAAGAAACTGGCAAAGACAACTAACTTTCCCAAGGTCACACAGCTATTAGCTGGTAGAGTTGAGACTCAAACCCAGGTCTGTATGGTTTTAAAGCTAATAGTTTTTTCTGCTAGATCACATTGCCAAAATCAATTGTTCTTAAAAATATGCATAAATATATATATATTTTTGCTTAGAGAGGTAAAAGTATCCAGTGGAAGTACAGTGAATTGAGTGCCAGGACACTCAGGCTCCATTCCTGACTCTGCCACAAACTTTATCCATTGATCCATCAGTTCATGCACCCATCCCCCAACCTATCCATCCATCTATCTACCATCCATCAATCAATTCATCTATCCATTCACTCATTCATCAAACATTACTTGAGCATTCACAGCGTTTTAGCCCCTCATTGTGTATAACTACTTCCCCTTCTTTAGGCTATGTGGTTTGTGTGGGATGTTTCAACTAGATTCAGAAGTTTATACTCATAAAGATATGCCAAAATTTGTCCAGGGATTTCATAATTAATTTTGCTAATGGTAAATGAAAGCGTGCATGTTGGATTTGGTTTCCTTTGATGGATGTTAGCATGGATATCTGGATTTCAAAAAGTAGATGATTAAACTGGCCATAAAGTCTCATTTTAAATTCAACATGGTGTGGTGTAAGGAACATTAAATCTTTAGCAAATCACCTAAATTTTCTGGGCCACAGTTTTCTGATTTGTCATATGGAGTAGCAGCACCTTTCCACCAACGCTCAGAGATGTGGCAAGGATCAAACAAGAGGAAATGGGAATATGTTTTATAAAGTATAAATTCTATATAAACATATTATTTATTTATTCCATAAATTTTTTGGTTGGAAGCAACATTCTAGTCTCATTCTGTCATATCATATAAGGAATCTGTGGCACAGAGAGGTTTAATATCTTAACAAGATTACCCAGCTAGGAAGCTGCAGACCCAGGACTAGAACCCAATCGATTTGATCCTTACTATAGAGTTCTAAGAATTTAGAGTTATAGAGGCTAGAAAACAATCTCTTTTCTTTGAAAAACAAATAGTTATTTTATTTTATTTTAAATTTCTTTTGTAGTAGAGTTGATTTACAATGTTTTGTTAGTTTCAGGTGTACAGCAAAGTGAATCAGTTATACATATACATATATCCACTCTTTTTTAGATTCTTTCCCCATATAGGTCATTACAGAGTATTGAGTAGAGTTCCCTGTGCTATACAGTAAGTTCTTATTAGTTATCTATTTTATATATAATAGTATGTATATGTCGATCCCAATCTTCCAATTTATCCCTCCCCCATGTCTTTCCCCTGGTAACCATAAGTTTGTTTTTTACATCTGTGACTCTATTTCTGTTTTGTAAATACATTCATTTGTACCATATTTTTAGATTCCACATGTAACCAATATCATGTGATATTTCTCTTTCTGTGTCTGATTTACTTCACTCAGTATGACAATCTCTAGGTTCATCCATGTTTCTGCAAATGGCATTATTTTGTTATTTTTTATGGCTGAGTAATATTCCACTGTATGTATGTACCACGTCTTCTTTATCCATTCCTCTGTCGATGGACATTTAAGTTGCTTCCATGTCATGGCTATTGTAAATAGTGCTGCAATGAACATTGGGGTGCATTTATCTTTTCACATTGTGGTTTCCTCTGGATATATGCCCAGGAATGGGATTGCTGGATCAATGGTAGCTCTATTTTTAGTTTTTTAAGGGAAGTCCATACTGTTCCTCATAATGGTTGTACCAATTTACATTCCCAACAGTGTAGGAGGGTTCCCTTTTCTCCACACCCTCTCCAGCATTTATCGTTTGTAGATTTTTTGATGATGGCCACTCTGACCAGTGTGAGGTGATACCTAATTGTAGTTTTGATTTGCATTTCTCTAATAATTAGTGATGTTGAGCATCTTTTCATGTGCCTCTTGGCCATCTGTATGTAGAAGATATAAGCTCTTAACTCTCTGTTTAATGTTTGAACACACTCTCCCATGCCCTTGGAAAGTCCAATCTCTGCTTGATAAATCCTTTTGATGGATATATTATAATAAAATATTCTGTTTTTGTTAGAAAATACTTATCTGGAAGTGAAAGCTCCATACTTCTTCATAACTTCTACATACTAGTTCCTGTTTTGCTCTCTGAGGCTGCAGGAAATAAGTTCAGTTCCTTATCTCATGGCAGACCTTGAAATATTTGAAAGCAACTACTGTGTCCCGACCTCTCTTATTCCTCCAGCATAGCAGCTGAATTTCCTTTCTATATTCATGTATAACTTTTATTTTTTAAAGTAGTTTGTTCAGCACTTGCTATATGTCAGGCACTGTGCAGGAAGCTGAGGATACAAAGATGAATAAGAAAACCTTACCCTCAAAGAGCTCTAGGTATGAAGACAAAGAAAAAAAGTCAGTAGCTATGCAATAAGTGCTGTGATGGAGGTAAGCATAGAGTGTTAACAGGAATAAACTACAACCTGAGGTGGAATATTAGAAAATGTTTACAGAAGGTAATGTGCTTCAGCTGAGAAACAAAATTATTGTGACTTATAAGTATGGGTAATCAAGGAATATTTGAGGCATTTGTTAGTAGGTTAGCATGATCAAATGAAGGGACTTTGTGGATACATAGCAAAAGATAACATTGGAAAACTAAGCAGGACCAGATCACATTGAACTTTCAAGTTTCTTCACCCTTTGTGTATGTATATTTCAAACTGTGGATTCCAGTATTGAACACAGAATTCCAGTTATGCAAACTATTCTCAATGCACACTAAGATCCCACTCATTTTTTGACAGATCCTGTTGAATCATATTGATCTTACAGCTACTAAGATAAATATTGCTACTAAGCCAAGCCTTCCTTGATCTTACTCTTGTAGAGTTGACTCTCTGTACACATGTGTAGGATTTTAAATTTGTCCTCATTACATTCTCTCATGTTAGATTTTACTCAGTGTTCCTCTCTGTCAAGATCATTTTTATCCTGTTTCTCTCATAGAATGTATTTATTATTTCTCCCTGCTTCATGTTATTTGCTTTTGTTCCTTTACACTATAATGACTTTAATTTTATTGGTGTCAAAATTTCCTTAATTTTTGCAAATTCCACTATAAGGTTTCAAATAAATAAGCTGATATTTTGGCAATAATTTTACCATTTCTGCCCAAGTATTTGGATGAATGTGATTTGGGAATACAACTTCTAATTCCCATTCTAATAATAGTCTATGTGCCTTGTTAAAACTAAATCTCATTGACTGTGGCATCATTTCACTTTTAATTAGTATATTTGACAAAGTACACATCACAAACAAATGATTACTTGAATTGTTCTCATTCATACATGAGTTTTAGTAATTGGGCAAAATTAAAGATTGCTTTGGAAGTGCTGAAATCTGGGGCCTTGTGACCTCTCTCCATGTCAGTAGAGTTAGCCATGAAGACATGATTTACCAGTACAAAGCACAAAGGGACATTGTAAAGGATGATGGCCAGTTGTTACTTTCTTAAACTCCACCACATGTCTTAAATAGCTTGGACAGACACTTCATAGAACACAACTATCCATTACCATAGAATGAAAACTTTTGGAGCTCAAAGAGACTCTGGAGAGTATCTAATCCAGCCCCTCAATGTTTACAGTACAGTCCAGTTCCTCAAATGGGGGAAATGACTTGGTTGAAGTTGCAGTTTCTTAGGGCAAGCAGTTCTCTGAAACAAAAATTGTCCTATTTGGTCAACTTTGGATTTAGACCATATAAAGAGATTTTACAATTCCTACCTGGAAATGACTCTGGTCAGGCAATCCTATATTTAAGAGATAAGGATATCTCTGCCATTTGCCAAAATGTGGAGGAATCAAGAGGATATTATGCATAGTAAAATGTTAGACAGAGAAAGAAAAATACTGTATGTTATTACTTTTTGTGGACTCTAAAAAAAAAGACAAAGGAATGAATATAATAAAACAGAAACAGAATCACTGATGTAGAAAACAAACTAGTGGTCACCAGTGGGGAGAAGGAAAGGGGGAAGGACACAATAGGGGTAAAGGATTAAGAGATACAAACTACTATGCATAAAATAGGTAAGCAACAAGGATATCTTTTACAACACAGGGAAATATTATTGTGGTAATAACTTTAAATGGAATGTAACCTATAAAAATATTGAATAACTATTAAGGAAACAAGACCATTTACCATTGCATCAAAAAGAATAAAACACTGAGGAATAAACCTACCTAAGGAGGCAAAAGACCTGAACTCAGAAAACTATAAGACACTGATGAAACAAATCAAAGATGACACAAACAGATGGAGAGACATACATTGTTCTTGGATTGGAAGAATCAATATTGTCAAAATGACTATACTACCCAAAGCAATCTACAAATTCAATGCAATCCCTATCAAATTACCAATAGCATTTCACAGAATTAGAACAAAATATTTTACAATTTGTATGGAAACACAAAAGACCCCAAATAACCAAAGCAATCTTTTGTTTCTTTAACATCTTTATTGGAGTATAATTGCTTTACAATGGTGTGTTAGTTTCTGCTTTATAGCAAAGTGAATCAGTTATACATATACATATATACTGATATCTCTTCCCTCTTGCATCTCCCTCCCACCCACACTCCCTATCCCACCCCTCTAGGGGGTCACAAAGCACGGAGTTAATCTCCCTGTGATATGTGGCTGCTTCCCACTAGCTACCTATTTTACATTTGGTAGTGTATATATGTCCATGCCACTCTCTCACTTTGTCCCAGCTTACCCTTCCCCCTGCCCATATCCTCAAGTCCATTCTCTAGTAGGTCTGCATCTTTATTCCCATCTTGCCCTTAGGTTCTTCATGACCATTTTTTTTTCTTACATTCCATATATCTGTGTTAGCATACGGTATTTGTCTTTCTCTTTCTGACTTACTTCACTCTGTATGACAGACTCTAGATCCATCCACCTCACTACAAATAGCTCAATTTCATTTCTTTTTATGCTGAGTAATATTCCATTTTATATATGTGCCACATCTTCTTTATCCATTCACCCAATGATGTACACTTAGGTTGCTTCCATGTCCTGGCTATTGTAAATAGAGCTGCAATTAATATTTTGGTACATGATTCTTTTTGAATTATGGTTTTCTCAGGGTATATGCCCAGTAGTGGGATTGCTGGGTTGTATGGTAGTTCTATTTGTAGTTTTTTAAGTAACCTCTATACTGTTCTCCACAGTGGCTGTATCAGTTTACATTCTTGCCAACAGTGCAAGAGGGTTTTCTTGCACACCCTCTCCATCATTTATTTTTTGTAGATTTTTTGATGATGGCCATTCTGACTGGTGTGAGGTGATACCTCATTGTAGTTTTGATTTGCATTTCTCTAATGATTAGTGATGTTGAGCATCCTTTCATGTGTTTGTTGGCAATCTGTATATCTTCTTTGGAGAAATGTCTATTTAGGTCTTCTGCCCATTTCTGTATTGGCTTGTTTGGTTTTTTTGTTATTGAGCTGCATGAGCTGCTTGTAAATTTTGGAGATTAATCCTTTGTCAGTTGCTTCACTTGCAAATATTTTCTCGCATTCTGAGGGTTGTCTTTTGGTCTTGTTTATGGTTTCCGTTGCTGTGCAAAAGCTTTTAAGTTTCATTAAGTCCCATTTGTTTATTTTGTTTTTATTTCCATTGCTCTAGGATGTGGGTCAAAAAGGATCTTGCTGTGATTTATTTCATAGAGTGTTCTGCCTATGTTTTCCTCTAAGAGTTTAAAGTGTCTGACCTTACATTTAGGTCTTTAATCCATTTTGAGTTTATTTTTGTGTATGGTGTTAGGGAGTGTTCTAATTTCATTCTTTTACATGTACCTGTCCAGTTTTCCAAGAACCACTTATTGAAGAGGCTGTCTTTTCTCCACTGTATATTCTTGCCTCCTTTATCAAAGATAAGGTGACCATATGTGCGTGGGTTTATCTCTGGGTTTCTATCCTGTTCCATTGATCTATATTTCTGTTTTTGTGCCAGTAGCATACTGTCTTGATTACTGTAGCTTTGTAGTATAGTCTGAAGTCAGGGAGCCTGATTCCTCCAGCTCCATTTTTCTTTCTCCAAAGCAATCTTGAGAAAGGAAGCACCTAATCTATGACAAAGGAAGCAACAATATACAATGGAGAAAAGACAGTCTCATCAATAAGTGGTGCTGGGAAAACTGGACAGCTACATGTAAAAGAATGAAATAAGAGGCTTCCCTGGTGGTGCGGTGGTTGAGAGTCTGCCTGCCAATGTACAGGACACAGGTTTGTGCCCCGGTCCGGGAAGATCCCACATGCTGCAGAGTGGCTAGGCCTGTGGGGAAAAAAAAAAAAAAGAATGAAATAAGAACATTAACACCATACACAAAAATAAACTCAAAATGGATTAAGACCTAAATGGAACACTGGATACTATAAACTCTTACATAAAAACATAGAACACTCTATGACAAAAATCACAGCAAGATCTTTTTTGATCCACCACTGAGAATAATGAAAAAAAATAAACAAATGGGACCTAATTAAGCATAAAAACTGGAGACCTTCAAGATGGTGGAGGAGTAAGATGTGGAGATCACCTTCCTCCCCACAGATATATCACAAATTTATCTACATGTGGAACAAATGCTACAGAATGCTGGCAGAAGACCTCAGAATCCCCAAAAGGGAAGAAACTACCCACGTACCTGGGTAGGGCAAAAGAAAAAAGAAAAACAAAGACAAAAGAATAGGGACAGGACCTGCACCTCTGGGAGGGAGCTGTGAATGAGGAAAAGTTTCCACACACTAGGAAGTCCCTTCACTGGTGGAGATGGGTGGTGGCGGGTGGGAAGTTTTGGAACCACAGAGGAGAGCACAGCAACAGGGATGCAGAGGGCAAAGCGGAGAGATTTCCCACACATAGGATCGGTGCCGACCAGCACTCACTAGCCTGAGGGGCTTGTCTGCTCACCCACCAGGGTGGGTGGTGGCTGGGAGCTGAAGCTCTGGCTTCAGAGGTCATATCCTAGGGAGAGGACTGGGGTTGGCTGCGTGCACACAGCCTGAAGGGGGCTAGTGCACCACAGCTAGCTGGGAGGAAGTCTGGGAAAAAGTCTGGAATTGCTTAAGAGGCAAGAGACCATTGTTTCAGGGTGTGAAAGGAGAGGGGATTCAGAGCACCACCTAAATGAGCTCCAGAGATGGGCACAAGCAGCAGCTATCAGTGCAGACACCAGAGATGGGCATGAGATGCTAAGGCTGCTGCTGCAGCTACCAAGAAGCCTGTGTACAAGCACAGGTCACTATTCACACCTCCCCTCCCGGGAATATGTGCAGCCCACCACTGCCAGGGTCCATGATCCAGGCACAACTTCCCCAGGAGAACAAACAGTGCATCTCAGGCTGTTGCAATGTCATGATGGCCTCTGCCGCCGCAGGCTCACCCCGTATTCCGTACCCGACTCAGAGTGAGCCAGAGCCCCCTAATCAGCTGCTACTTTAACTCTGTCCTGTCTGAGTGAAGAACAGACTCCCTCAGGTGACCTACATGCAAAGGTTTGGCCAAATCCAAAGGTGAAACTCAGGAGCTGTGCAAACAAAGAAGAGAAAGGGAAATTTCTCGCAGAATCCTCAGGAGCAGCGGCTTAAATCTCCACAATCAACTTGATGTACCCTGAATCTCTGGAATACCTGAAAAAACAATGTGTCATCCCAAAATTGAGGCACTGGACTTGGGAAGCAAATGCAGACTTGGGGTTTGGTATCTGCATCTAATTTGTTTCTGCTTTTATGTTTATCTTAGTTTAGTTTTAGAGTTTATTATCATTGGTAGATTTGTTTAGCATTTTATAGCATTGCTATACAATGCTATATAGCATTGCTTTTACGATTTGTCCTAGTGTTCTGTCTGTCCGAATTAAAAAATTTTTTTTAGTTTAGTCCTTAGTGCTTGTTATCACTGGTGGATTTGTTATTGGGATGGTTGCTCTCTTCTTTCATTTTTTATTGCTGTTTTTCTTTTTAATAACTTCTTTTTATTTTAATCACTTTATTTTATTTTTCTTTCTTTTTTTCCCTTACTTATCTTCTGAGCTGTGTGGCTGACAGGGTTTTGCTGCTCCAGCTGGGTGTCAGGGTTGTGTCTGTGAGGTGGGAGAGCTGAGTTCAGGATATTGGTCCACCAGAAACTTCCCAGCTCCACATAATATCAAAATTGAAAGCTCTCCCAGAGATCTCCATTTCAATGCTAAAACCCAGCTCTGCCCAATGACCAACAGGCTACAATGCTGGACACCCTATGCCAAACAACCAGCAAGACAGGAAAACAACCCCACTCATTAGCAGAGAGGCTGCCAAAAATCATAATAAGATCACAGACACCCCAGAACACAACACCAGATGTGGTCCTGCCCACCAGAAATGCAAGACCCAGCCTGATTCACCAGAACACAGGCACCAGTCCCATCCACCAGGAAGCCTACACAACCCACTGAGCCAAACTTAGCCACTGGGCACAGACATGAAATACAATGGGAACTATGAACTTGCACCTGCGAAAAGGAGACCCCAAACAGAGTAAGTTAAGCAAAATGTAAACACACAGAAACACACAGCAAAAGAAGGAGCAAGGCAAAAACCCACCAGACCAAACAAATGAAGAGGAAATAGGCAGTTTACCTGAAAAAATATTTCAGAGTAATGATAGTAAAGATGATCCAAAATCTTGGAAATAGAATGGAGAAAATACAAGAAACGTTTAACAAGGACCTAGAAGAACTAAAGAGCAAAGAAACAATGATGAACAACTCAAAAAATGAATTAAAAATTCTCTAGAAGGAATCAATAGCAGAAAACTGAGGCAGAAGAACGGATAGGTGACCTAGAAGATGAAATAGTGGAAATAACTACCACAGAGCAGAATAAAGAAAAAAGAATGAAAAGAATTGAGGACAGTCTCAAAGACTTCTGGGACAACACTAAATGCATGAACATTAGAATTATAGGGGACACAGAAGAAGAAGAGTAAAAGAAAGGGACCGAGAAAATATTTGAAGAGATTATAGTTGAAAACTTCCCTAATATGGGAAAGGAAATGGTCTAGTAGAGGAAGCGTAGAGAGTCCCATACAGGATAAATCTAAGGAGAAACATGCCAAGAGACATACTAATCAAACTTTCAAAAATTAAATACAAAGAAAAAATATTAAAAGCAGCAAGGGAAATACAACAAATAACATACAAGGGAATCCCCAAAAGGTTAACAGCTGATCTTTCAGCATAAACTCTGCAAGGCAGAAGGGAGTGGCAGGACATATTTTTTTTAACATCTTTATTGGGGTATAATTGCTTTACAATGGTGTGTTAGTTTCTGCTTTATAACAAAGTGAATCAGTTATACATATACATATGTTCCCATATGTGGCAGGACATATTTAAAGTGATGAAAGGGAAAAGCCTACAACCAAGATTATTCTACCCAGCAAGGATCTCTTTCAGATTTGACGGAGAATTTAAAACATTTACAGACAAGCAAAAGCTGAGAATTCAGCACCACCAAACCAGCTCTACAACAAATGCTAAAGGAACTTCTCTAGGCAGGAAACACAAGAGAAGGAAAAGACCTACAATAACAAACACAAAACAATTACGAAAATGGTAATAGAAACATACATACTGAAATCTACCTTAAATGTAAATGGATTAAATGCTGCAACTAAAAGACATAGACTGGCTGAACGGATACAAAAACAAGACGCCTATATATGCTGTCTACAAGAGACCCACTTCAGACCTAGGGGCACATACAGACTGAAAGTGAGGGGATAGTAAAAGATATTCCATGCAGATGGAAAAGCTGGAGCAGCATTTCTCATATCAGACAAAGTAGGCTTTAAAATAAAGACTGTTTCAAAAGACAAAGAAGGATACTACATAATGATCAGGGGATCAATCCAAGAAGAAGATGTAGCAACTGTAAATATTTATGCACCCAACAGAGGAGCACCTCAATACATAAGGCAAATGCTACCAGCCATAAAAGGGGAACTTGACAGTAACACAGTGATAGTAGGGGACTTTAAAACCCCACTTTCACTAATGGACAGATCATCTAAAATGAAAATAAATAAGGAAACACAAGCTTAAATGATCCATTAAACAGGATGGACTTAATTGATATTTATAGGGCATTCCATACCAAAACAACAGAATAAACTTTCTGTTCAAGTGCTCATGGAACATTCTCTAGGATAGATCATAACTTGGGTCACAAATAAAGCCTTGGCAAATTTAAGAGAATTGAAATTGTATCAAGTATCTTTTCTGACCACAGTGCTATGAGACTAGATATCAATTAGAGGAAAAAAATCTGTAAATAATACAAACACATGGAGACTAAAAAATACACTACTGAATAATGAAGAGAGCACCAAACTAATCAAAGAGGAAATAAAAACATACCTAGAAACAAATGACAATGAAAACACGATGACCCAAAAACTATGGGATGCAGAAAAAGCAGTTCTACAAGGGAAGTTTCTAGCAATACAATCCTACCTCAAGAAACATCTCAAATAAACAGTCTAACCTTACACTTAGAGCAATTAGAGAAAGAAGAACAAAAAAATCCCAAAAGTTAGCAAAAGGGAAAAATCATAAAGATCAGATCAGAAATAAATGAAAAAGAAATGAAGGAAACAATCGCAAAGATCAATAACACTAAAACCTGGTTCTTTGAGAAGATAAACAAAATTGATAAACCATTAGACAGACTCATCAACAAAAAGGGGGAGTACTCAAATCAATAGAATTAGAAATGAAAATGGAGAAGTAAAAAATGACACTGCAGAAATACAATGGGTCATGAGAGATTACTACAAGAAACTATATGCCAATAAAATGGACAACCTGGAAGAAATGGACAAATTCCTAGAAAAGCACAATCTTCAGGGACAGAACAAGGAAGATATAGAAAATGTGAACAGATCAATCACAAGCACTGAAATTCAGACTGTGATTAAAAATCTTCCAACAAACAAAAGCCCAGGACCAGATGGCTTCACAGGTGAATTCTGTCAAACAATTAGAGAAGAGGTAACACCTATCCTTCTCAAACTGTTCCAAAATATAGCAGAGGCAGGAACTCTCCCAAACTCATTCTATGAGGCCACAATCACCTTGATAGCAAAACCACACAAAGATGTCACAAAGAAAGAAAACTACATGCAATATCACTGATGAACAAAGATGCAAAAATCCTCAACAAAATACTAGCAAACAGAATCCAACAGCACATCAAAAGGATAATACACCGTGATCAAGTAGGGTTAATCCCAGCAATGCAAGGATTCTTCAACATACAGAAGTCAATCAGTGTGATAAACCATATTAACAAATTGGAGAATAAACATATGATCATCTCAATAGATGTAGAAAAAGCTTTCAACAAAATTCAACACCCATTTATTATAAAACCCCTCCAGAAAGTAGACATAGAGGGAACTTACCTCAACATATTAAAGGCCATATATGACAAACCCACAGCCAACATCATTCTCAGCAGTGAAAAACAGAAACCATTTCCTCTAATATCAGGAACAAGACAAGGTTGTCCACTCTCAGCACTATTATTCAACATAGTTTTGGATGTTTTAGACACAGCAATCAGAAAATAAAAAGAAATAAAAAGAATCTAAATCAGAAAAGAAGTAAAACTGTCACTGTTTGCCAATGACATGATACTATACATAGAGAATGCTAAAGATATTACCAGAAAACTATTAGAGCTAATCAATGAATTTGGTAAAGTAGCTGGATACAAAATTAATGCACAGAAATCTCTTGCATTCCTATACACTAATGATGAAAAATCTGAAAGAGAAATCAAGGAAACATTCCCATTTACCATTGCAACAAATGAATAAAATACCTAGGAATAAACTTACCTAAGGAGACAAAAGACCTGTATGCAGAAAACTGTAAGACACTGATGAAAGAAATTAAAGATGATACAAATAGATAGAGAGATATACCATGTTCCTGAATTTGAAGAATTGACATTGTGACAATGAATATACTACCGAAAGCAATCTACAGATTCAATGCAATCCCTATCAAACTACCAATGGCATTTTTCACAGAATTAGAGAAAAAAATTTCACAGTTTGTATGAAAACACAAAAGACCCCGAATAGCCAAAGGAATCTTGAGAAAGAAAAACGGAGCTGGAAGAATCAGGCTCCCTAATTACAGACTATACTACAAAGCTACAGTAATCAAGCCAGTATGGTACTGGCACAAAAACAGAAATATAGATCAATGGAACAGCATACAGAGCCCAGAGATAAACCCATGCACATATGGTCACCATATCTTTGATAAAGGAGGCATGAATATATAATGGAGAAAGGACAGCCTCTTCAGTAAGTGGAGCTGGGAAAACTGGACAGCTACATGTAAAAGAATGAAATTAGAACACTCCCTAACACCATACACAAAAATAAACTCAAAATGGATTAAAGACCTAAATGTAAGGCCAGATTAGATGTAACCATAGGCAGAATGCTCTATGACATAAATCACAGCAAGATCCTTTTTGACCCACCTCCTAGAGAAATGGAAATAAAAACAAAAATAAACAAATGGAACCTAATGAAACTTCAAAGCTTTTGCACAGCAAAGGAAACCATAAACAAGACCAAAAGACAGCCCTCAGAATGGGAGAAAATATTGGCCAATGAGACAACTAATAAAGGATTAATCTCCAAAATTTACAAGCAGCTCATGCAGTTCAATATCACAAATCAAACAACCCAATCCAAAAATGGTCAGAAGACCTAAGTAGACATTTCTCCAAAGAAGATATACAAATTGCCAGCGAACACATGAAAGGATGCTCAACATCACTAACCATTAGAGAAATGTAAATCAAAACTACAATGAGGTATCACCTCACACCAGTCTGAATGGCCATCATCAAAAAATTTACAAACAGTAAATGCTGGAGTGGGTGTGGAGAAAAGGGAATGCTTTTGCACTGTTGGTGTGAATGTAAATTGATACAGCCACTCTGGAGAACAGTATGGAGGTTCCTCAAAAAACTAAAAATAAAAATACCAGAAGATCCAGCAATCCCACTACTGGGCATGTATCCTGAGAAAACCATAATTCAAAGAGAGTCAGGTACCACAATGTTCATTGCAGCTCTATTTACAATAGGTATCACATGGAAGCAGCTTAATTGTCCATCAACAGATAAATGGACACAGAAGTTGTGGCACATATATACAATGGAATATTGCTCAGCCATAAAAGGAAAAAAATTGAGTTATTTGTAGTGAGGTGGATGGACCTAGAGTCTGTCATGCAGAGTGAAGAAAGTCGGAAAGAGAATAACAAATAGTGTATGCTAACAGATATATGTGGAATCTAAAGAAAAAGTGGTTCTGAAGAACCTAGGGGCAGGACAGGAATAAAGACGCAGATGTAGGGAATGGACTTGAAGACACGGGGAGGGGGAAGGGTATGCTGGGATGAAGTAAGAGAGTGGCATGGACATATATACACTACTAAATATAAAATAGATAGTGGGAAGAAGCCACATAACACAGGGAGATCAGCTCTGTACTCTCTGACCATCTAGAGGGGTGGGATAGGGAAGGTGGGTGGATACGCAAGAGGGAGGAGTTATGGGTATATATGTATATGTATAGCTGATTCACTTTGATATAAAGCAGAAACTTACACACCATTTTAAAGCAATTATACTCCAATTAATAAGTTAAGAAATTTAAAAATATAAAAACTTTTGCACAGAAAAGGAAACCATAAACAAAATGAAAAGAAAACCCACAGAATGGGAGAAAATATTTGCAAGCAAAGCAACTGACAAGGGATTAATCTCCAAAATATACAAAAAGCCCATATAGCTCAATATCAAAAACAAAACAAAAATAATCCCAGAGAATCCAATCAAAAACGTGGGTGGGGCTTACCTGGTGGCGCAGTGGTTGAGAGTCCGCCTGCTGACGCAGGGGACGCGGGTTCGTGTCCTGGTCTGGGAGGATCCCGCGTGCCGCAGGGTGGCTGGGTCCGTGAGCCATGGCCTCGGAGCCTGTGCTCCGCAATGGGGGAGGCCACAGCAGTGAGAGGCCTGCGTACCGCCAAAAAAAAAAAAAAAAAGTGGGTGGAAGATTTAAATAGACATTTCTCCAAAGAAGACATACATATGGCCAAAAGGCACATTAAAAGATGCTCAGTATCATTAATTATTAGAGAAATGCAAATCAAAACTACACTGAGGTATCACCTCACACTGGTCAGAGTGGCCATCATCAAAATATCTACAAACAATAAATTCTGGACAGGGTGTCGAGAAAAGGGAACCCTCCTACTCTGTCGGTGGGAATGTAGATTCGTACAAATACTCTGAGGAATGGTATGGAGGTTCCTAAAAAACTAAAAGTAAAGCTATCATATGATCCAGCAATCCCACTCCTGGCTATATTTCTGAAGAAAACCATAATTTGAAAGGATACATGCACCCCAATATTCAATGCAGCACTATTTACAATAGCCAGGTCATGGAAGCAACTTAAATGTTCAACGATGGAGGAATGCATAAAGAAATATGATACATACATACAATGGAATATTACTTACCTATAAAAAAGAACAAAATAATGCCATTTGCAGTGACATGGATAAACCTAGAGATTGTCATGTTGAGTGAAGTAAGTCAGACAGAGAAAGACAAAGATCATATGATATCACTTATATTTGGAATTTTAAAAAACGGGTATAAATGAACCTATTTATAAAACAGAAATAGAGTTACAGATGTAGAAAACAATTTTTTTGTTACTGAGGGGGAATGAGGTGGGAGGGATAAATTGTGAGATTGGGACTGACACATACACACTACTATATATAAAACAGATAACTAATAAGAACCTACTGTATCACACAGGGAACTCTACTCAGTACTCTATAATGACCTATATGGGAAAAGAATCTAAAAAATGGTGGATATATGTATATGTATAACTGACTTACTTTGCTGTATTCTGGTTACCAACACAACATTTAAATCAACTACACTCCAATACAAATTAAAAAGTAAGCTTTTTAGTACCTTGCTGGGAAGAGCTGACCAGTTAGTTCTAGGTGGCCTGGGTACAATAGGTAGAAAGAAAGTCAAGTAAGTTTTGGGCTCCATGTCAGGGTAAGTCTTCTAACAGGTTTTGTGCACTGAACTACCTTGGGAGCTGGTGAGTTCTCTGTCACCTGAACTGTACAAGCAGAAATGTGGACACTGGAATGGACTCTGGCATTCATGAGAAATTGGAAGCGATGGGAAACCCTACAGATTGGGGGCTAAGTAATAATAATTGCTAACACTAAAAAAATATAAATACCAAATCTCTAATAAATAAATATATCTCTTGACTTGGGACTAAAGATAGTAGGGGGTGATTATAAAGAGTGATCCAAAATTTCTTGTGTGTACCTGTGCTACAGATAGGTTAAGATTAGTGAACAGAGACTCTTTTGCACCATGCTTCAATTTGTGCTTTTTTCCATTCTCAAAGCAACTGGAAATTCACCACATATTATTGAATCCCAAGAGAATAGGCCTCTTATTCCCAGGATTTTCTTTTCTCTTTAGTGGAGAGAAAACTTAATTTGTTTGTGGAGAAGTCTGTCTCAATTTGAAAAAGCAAACCCTCTTTTGTATACTGGAGCTGAGTATAGTCTGGAGTGTGGAGTTAAGGACTGGCAATCCATGACTAGTTTTACCAGCCATAACATGGGGGCTGATTTAATAGTGGCCTCTGTTCTCCCTGCCTTCTGGTGAAGTCTTACCTCAACTGTGTCTCCATTTTCCCATTCAGCAGAATTGATTATATTTTCCATTGCACTGGCTTGTAGGAATTGACAGTTACACAACTCTTTCATCTTCCTACTATCAGAAAAATGGTGACAGGTTATCAACACCTGGTATAATTATGACAAATAAGCAATGATATTTTAGGGTAGCAAATATAAGTATGCTTTGCTCAGATTTATTATATCTGAGGCACTATATATGCATTGTCTCATTTTTTCCCCTTACACTAGCCCTATGAGGTACTAGTTTTGCTCCACTTTAGTATATAAGGAAACTGAGACTCTGAGAAAGTAACTTATCCAACGATATATAGCTTATTAGTGGTGAAGCTGGTATTCAAACCCAGGTGTGTCTGATTTCAGCATTTGCACTCTTAAGCACAACCATGCTATCTCAAAATTGGAAAAAATTGACAAAATTTAGTGCTCTGTCTACAGAAACTGTATTTGAGTAGTAGCTTGGGGAACAGAAATAAGAGCCTCATGGGTCTGTCAGGAGACATAGTGGATGTAGTAGAAAGAGCACAGTCTTAAGAATCTAAGAGAACTTGGTTTGAATCCCAGCTCTGCCAGTTGCTAGGTGTATGACCTTAAGTAAGTCACTTAAGCTCTCTGGGCCTTAGTTTCTTTATCTGTGAATTGGAAATAAAAATACTTACCTCATAGGGTTGTAATAAGTATTAAACAAGATGATGAATGTTAAGTGCTTGGAAAAGAAAAGATATCAAGCTTGCGGTATCTGCTGGAATTATATTTGTTGATATTATTGTTGTTATTTTAAGAATTTTATCAGATTGGGAGAAAGGAAGTGTGTCAGGATGAGGAGTCTACTTCCAGATTTTATTGCTTTGGGCTTCTTACCCCTGTGTAATGTTAACTCTGAATGGAAGTGGCCTTCACAGAAGTTTTACAGAATACCAAACATGCTTTTCTACTCTGAGTAAAGTGTTCATTCGTATATAGAAATTTAGAGACTTTTCAACAGTTTCAAGAAATATTATGTTTCTACTTTGTGTATGGCATTGTGAGTGATACAAAGAGGCATATAATCTAGAAAAAGATAACAGTCATTGAGCAATTTATCTGTTACCCCATTTCACGCTGTTCATTCACTTAACATATAGCATGCAAGGCACTGTGCTAGTACAGGCTGTGGCTGAGGTAGAAAATAAATAAATCATATGTATAAGCTCTTGGCCCCTGTTTCCATGGAGCCTTGTCTTCTAGGTTGAAAGTGAAAAGTGCCTTAAGAAAGGTTAATATATGGGGTAATAAGAAATCAGAAAAGGAAGTGATGGCTCTTGCAGAGACTGAGGGAATGCAAGAGTTATCATTTCAGTTGAATCCTCCAGTTGATTTGGAGATAAGAGAGGGAAGGTATTGGATGATTTTTACCCTATTCTTTTAAACTCCGGTATAATTTATTTTTCTATTTTGAAGCACAGTGTAGTGTAACAATTTCAAGTGCAGGCTTTGGAGTCCAATAGTCTAGGTTCAAATCCTGGTTCAGCCACTTACTTATCTGTTCTGTGACTCGGTTTCTTCATCTGACAAATGGGATAACAACAGAACAATCTTCATAGAGTTTTTGTAGGATTAAATGAGATAAATGCACATAAAACACTTATTACAGTGCCTGGAACATGTCAAATGCACAATAAATGTGAGCTGCCTCTGTTATTATTACTAGGTCTTTGATACCAATACAGCTGACTTGTTTAATCTTTCAGTCCCCTGTAAGTGAAATATTCATCAATCACTATACTTTAAGGAAGAATAGGGAAAATGTAATAGGTGGGGTACAAAGATATGTGCTCAGACAAGAGAAGTGTTTTGTTGTTCCCTCAATAAATGTATAGTGAGATATTGGCAAAAGACCCAAGTATGGAACTTGCTTTGTGTCCTTGTTTGAAAGTCGGTTTAATTCCACACTTGACACACAGTCTGTTCTCAATAACTTCTTGCTGAATGATTTCATGAACAAATAAAATTTAAGTTCTATTTTACCATTTCCTATTGAAGGAGGAAGGTGTTTAAAATTCCCCAACCTGGTGGGATCAGAGCTGTGCTTCTCTGAAGTGATTCTTCTGGCCTGCAGAATAAAATAAACAATCATTCCACATTCTTTCAGTAATTATGCCTTAGTAAACTTTTGAACAGAGCCTGAAAAATTATAAAATGAAAATGTTTAATTTTACCTCTCTGCCTTTTCATCTTTAATGAGATGTGCAAAGAATAGAACATGTAAATTTGACTTTTTAGGGTTCCCTTTTCTACACGGATTCAAGTGAAGCAATGAAATCATACCAGAATACCAGATTTTAGAGACAAATGCAAGGAAATGTGATTATCATTGACTATAAGCTCCTTAAGGTAGAATTCAGGTATGGATTATTTCACTGTCCCCAGCACCTGGCACTGGCCTTTTCTCCTTGAAGGCACTGATGACTAACTGCTGAATGAAAAAAAACACTTTTTTTTTCCTTCCTTTTTTTTGCGGTACGCGAGCCTCTCACTGTTGTGGCTTCTCCCGTTGCGGAGCACAGGCTCCGGACGCGCCGGCTCAGCGGCCATGGCTCACGGGTCCAGCCGCTCCGCGGCATGTGGGATCCTCCTGGACCAGGGCACGAACCTGCGTCCCCTACATCGGCAGACCCCCAATCACTGCGCCACCAGGGAAGCCCGAAAAAAAACCACTTTTAACATGGAGTGCTTCACAGGAACAAGTCTCAGCCCTGGTTGGGTAAGGGAAGTGAAAATGGGGGACAATGAAAAGGTAAACTTGAGAGGTTGATATAAAACTTCGCTTTTTCAATCTAGCAGATGGCTTGTCTTGGATAGAGTAATTGCACTGGTGATGTATGTGAGCATCTGAGCAGTAGAGAAGGCAGCAATGAAGTGAAAGATCCAATGACATATATACTATCCAAACAAAACCAAACTTTTAGGCTAATTCAAAACCCATTAGCCTTTTTAACACCCATTTACAGCAAGTTACCTATGGATCTGATGCGGTTTTCTGCTTGGTTCTATTTTTAATGTGGTCCAGCAGTGATTGCCCTTGTTATAAAGCTTCAACGTTTTTTTTTCTTTCTCATTTCCTCTTATTTTAAGTCACTTTAATTCTAAGCAGTATTTAAGACTCCAATTTTCATGTGTCACAGCAAACTGAAAATTCTTTTCTCCGTGGCTTATGGAAAATTGTTGACTTGGACAACACTAATGTCTTCCAGCTGTAGTGACTATTCATGTGTTAAACTGAGGATGTTGATACAAATGAGGCTAAGGTATCCTTTCAGCAAAACTGTAAGCCTGGATTTTGGGGAACACGCAAATGATTACACAGCCTGGATTTTTCCCCATTTTTCCACATTTATACCTATATTTTCTTTTGCTAGGAAAAAGATAAAGAATAAATTAATACAGAAAACATTCCCCTATAACGCTTGCAATCTGGTTACACATACTGCCATTACTTCCCTCTCTTTTTATAACTATTGTTTTATTTCCCTTCCTCTTGGGTTTTGGGGCAGCTGTAGGTGAGACTTTGTACCTCCTGCTATAAAGACAATTGACCTAGCATATGTCTGAATCTCTGTCAACATACCTCATTAGCTTCATATTATTTTATTCTTTGCCCAAACTTTCTGCCTTCACAAAGGTTGATGTTCACAGATGGACTGTAATGCACCAGATTATATCTCTTCATTTTTTCCAGGGTAGGTCCTTAATTCAGCCTTCACTTTCAGGTCCACAGTGATCTCTTACTCTTCTCATTCTCTTGTTCCACTATCAAGATGGATTTTTTGTAAAGAAACTAATATGTGGATGTGCACTGAGATGTACTAACTGGAAAATCTTGCTGGGTTATCTCTTTTAAGATGGATTTACAGTTTCTCAAAGGTTCAAGTTTTAAGCCAGAAGAATGACTTACTAATGATACAATTTCTTTGAGAAGGTTTTTCCCCCCTATGGGCAATGGCGGTATGCTTAATCTGTGTACACAAAAGACTGTTTCCAACAGATGAGTTCTCTACTCTTTCTATTTGTGTTCAACCTTCTTTCTGATTTTTAGTCCCAACTTGTTAGTCTTTGGCCTTTCTCAATGTGTCCCTTTCAGCAAGTGTAGGAGAGATGAGCATGGAGGAGAAACTTTGTAGTAAGACTGCCTATGTTGGAATCTTTGTTCCACCATTTACTTACTATGTGACTTTGGACAAATTATTTAGCTTCTCTATATCTGGGTTTATTCATCTGTAAAATAGGGATAATAATAATCCCTACATCATAGGGCTGTTCTGAGGATAAAGTGTGAAAATATATAAAAAATACTTACAGTCCGTGACAGATAGTATGCATTATATTAGTGATAGCAATTATTTTTATCATGTTACAACCTTCCATTTTCACCTGTTTATGAGGCACTAGAGGAAAGTAAGGATAAAGGGGAGCAACGTTGTAGCTCAGAAGTCCCTTAGAAGGAACTGTAAATACTCCTATATCCTGTTCTCTTATATATCTCTCTCTATCTCTCTCTATATCTATCTATCTATATCTATCTATCTATATATATATCTATATATACCTCTCTTTATATCTATCTATCTATCTCTATATATATCTCTCTATATCTCTCTCTCACTACCCAATACAAGTTGCATTCCTATTTCTTCTATCCTTTCTCTCATCAGAAATTTCAAGCCCCTCACCTATTTTCATGCTTTTCTTTGTTCTGAATTCCAACAACTTTTTACCAGCTAAATTTTCCCCTCTTCTTATGCTCCTCTGTTCACTTGACTTATCTAACATTGTTATTGTTCACTAATCTCCAGGAGAGTAGAACACCATTGGGACCTTTCTGCCTTTTTCATTGGGAGTCCTTGGGTCAGGCTATTAATAATATTTGTGCTTAAAACATGAGAGTAGGGGCTTCCCTGGTGGCGCAGTGGTTGAGAGTCCGCCTGCCGATGCAGGGGACACGGGTTCGTGCCCCGGTCCGGGAAGATCCCACATGCCGCAGAGCAGCTAGGCCCGTGAGCCAAGGCCGCTTAGCCTGCGCGTCCAGAGCCTGTGCTCTGCAACAGGAGAGGCCACAACAGTGAGAGGCCCGCGTACCACAACAAAACAAAACAAAACATGAGAGTAGTTGTCCTATTTCTGTCATGAATTATTAATTGGCCTAGGCAAACTGAATCAGATTTATGTATTACATCATTGTCTTATTAGAAATGATACCAGTCTTCTAATTAATTCTGGGGAGGGATTTTTCAAAAAGGCAGTAATGTAGATGGTGAGTGGAATCTTTTACCCCAATAAACTGGTCTTGAGGCTGATTATAAGACTACTCTATCAGAGCCCCTTTCTTTGTGAAAAGTTTTAATGATTCTTATATGAATAACATTATGGTCAGATGTTTCTGATATTTTCATGAGGAGCAATTACTTTAGATTTCATTGAAGACATGAACTCACTGGAATGAGGGAATTAGGGACTCACATGGAAACTGGGGTACTGCTAATCATAAATCTCCCTAGGAAAGTAACTGTGTGTGTGTGTGTGTGTGTGTGTGTGTGTGTGTACTTTCTTTGACATGGTAATTCCCAGCAAATATCCAAAAGGGTTACATGGCAGAATTAACCTGCTTATAATTCTAGTAGTACATCTAGGGGCTGGGGGTTCATGCCCCAGGGGCTTCTGGCATGTCATTTGTAACACTGTAACTGTGATGGAATAATCTATGAGGTGATAGAGTTAACTTCTCACCCCATTACTACATCAATGAACAGAATGTCTACTTAAATCAGAGATAATTTCTTCGTTGGCAAAAATGGAATCATCACTAAAAGGTAGAAACCAGCAGCTGGAAAATATATACATGGAAATACAAATGACTGTGGGCAGCAGAAATTACTTTGGCAAATACTAGACATGTCCCATACATATTCAAGTTATATTTAACATGAAACTCCAGCTTATCCTAAGCAAAGCCATATGTTCATTATAAAAGACAAGGAAAGTTAAACAACATTTTGAGGGTTAGGACTGTTGCTTGTAATCAAGAATAGACATAAAACTTTTCCGGAGTATGAATAACAGTTGAATGAAAAGATATGTGATATATATATATATATATATATATATATATATATATATATATAGAAAAGATTAATGGGGAAAAGTAAAGAAACTCAGACACTTTGCATTTTTAACATACTTATCAAATACATTTGTCACAAAGGCATCAAAAAAGGTCCCTCAAAAGTAGGCTTAGCCTTTCCTTGAACACCCAAAATATGAACCAATGCCTCCTTCCTCCATAACACGTATCTTAACCATATCTTTATTAAAGAATGTACCGAACTAAAAAAAAAAAGTAGGCTTAGTTTAGTTCACTACAAAATATATCCTGTGAAAACACACTTTATTTTCTCTGCAGCTTATAATATTCTATTTACATAATTTTTGAAGCAATTAAACTGCACTTGAGGTTAAATTGTCAAAGTTGCCATCTATTTATTTATTTACTTATATTGAGTTATAATGACATACAACATTAAATTAGTTTCAGGAACAACATAATGTTTTGATATTTGTGTATATTATGAAACAATCAGCATACTAAGTCTAGTTAACATCCAACACCACACATAGTTACAGAATTTTTCTTTTCTTATGATGAGAATTTTTAAGATCTACTGTCTTAGCAACTTTCAAATATGCAATACAGCAGCGCTCCCCAAACTTTTTGGCACCAGGGACTGGTTTCATGGAAGACAATTTTTCCATGGATGGTGGGGGTGGGGGATGGTTCAGGTGGTAATGCAAGCGATGGGGAGCGGCAGATGAAGCTTTGCTTGCTCACCCGCTGTTCACCTCCTGCTGTGCAGCCCAGTTCCTAACAGGCCGCAGATGGGTACCAGTCTGAGGCCCAGGGGTTGGGGACCCCTTCAATACATTATTATTAACTATAGTCAATATGCTTTATCTTACATCCCCATGACTCAATTATTTTATAACTGGAAGTATGTATGTTTTGACCCCCTTCACCCATTTCTCCCAGCCCCAGCCTCTGGCTACCACCAATCTGTTCTCTGTATCTATGAACTTTTGTTTTTTAAATTCCACATATAATTGAGATCACAAGGCATTGGTTTTTCTCTGACTTATTTCACTTAGCATAATGCCCTCAAGGTCTGTCCATGTTGTGTCAAATGGCAAGATTACAAAGGCTAAAAAATATTCCATTTTATTTAGTTATATATATCACATTTTCTTTATCCATTCATCCATGGATGAACATTTAGGTTGTTTCACTATCCTGGCTATTATAAATAATGCTGAAATGAACATGGAGTTGAATATATCTTTTACAGTTAGTGTTTTCATTATTTTTCAGATAAATACATAGAAGTAGAGTTAAAGGATCATATGGTAGCTCTATTTTTAATTTTCTGAGGATCCTCCATCCTTTTTCTATAGTGGCTGCACTAATTTACATTCCTACCAACAGTGTACAAGAATTCCATTTGCCAGCATTTGTTATCTCTTGTCTTTTGATGAAAGTCATTTTAACAGGTGTGATATATATCTCATTGTGGTTTTGATTTTCACTTCCCTGATGACTAGTGATGTTGAACATCTTTTCATGTGCTGGTTGGCTGTCTGTGTGTCTTTGGAAAAATAATCTATTCACATCCTCTGCCCATTTGAAAAATCATGTTGTTTATTTGTTTTTCTATTAAGTTGTATGAATTCTTTATATATTTTGGAATTTAACCCTTTATCAGATGTATGATTTGCAAATATATTCTCCCATTCTGCAGATTGCCTTTTCTTTTTGTTGATGGCTTCCTTTGCTGTGCAGAAGCCTTTTAGTTTGATGTATTCTCACTTGTTTATTTTTGCTTTTGTTGCATTTGCTTTTGGTGTCAAGTTCACAAAATCATCATGAAGACGGAGGTCAAGGAGCTAATGCCTATGTTCTCTTGTAGGAGTTTTATGCTTTTAGGTCATACATTTAAGTCTTTAATCCATTTTGAGTATTTATTTTGTGCATGGTGTAAGATAGTGATCCAGTTTCATTGTTTTAGTATGTGGCTGTCCAGGTTTCCCAATGCCATTTATTGGAGAGACTGTCATTTTCCCATTGTTATATTCTTGGCTTTTTTGTCATAAATTAATTGGCCATATACATGTGCATTTATTTCTGGGCTCTCTATTCAGTTCCATTGATCTATGTTTCTGTTTTTATACTAATACCATACTGTTTTGATAACTATAGTTTGAAACCAGGGAGTGTGATGCCTCCAGCTTTGCTCTTCTTTCTCAAGATTGCTTTGGATATTCAGAGTCTTTTGTGGTTCTACACAAATTTTAGTATTATTCTGTTTCTGTCAAAAATGCCATTGGAATTTTGATAAGGATTTTACTGAATCTGTAGACTGATCTGTAGATTGAATTGTAGATTTGTGAAACATGGACATTTTGACAATTACTCTCAATCCATGTTCACAGAATATCTTTCCATTTATGTCTTCTTCAGTTTTTTTAATCAATATTTTATTGTCTTCAATGTACAGGTCTTTAACTTCCTTGTTTAAATTTGTTCCTAGGTATTTTTGATGCAATTGTAAACAGGATTGATTTTTAATTTTTCTTTCTGATAGTTCATTTTTAGTGAACTATAAATGTAAAATTTTTTTACATTTAGTATAAAAATGTAACAGATTTCTGTATATTGATTTTGTATCCTGCAACTTTACTGAATTCATTTATTAGTTCTAACAACATTTTTGAGTAGAGTCTTTAGGGTTTCCTACATATAATATCATGTCTTCTGCAAATAGTGACAATTTTACTTCTTCCCTTTCAATTTGGATTCCTTTTATTTCTTTTTATTGCCTAATTACTCTTGGCAGGACTTTCAGTATTATGTTGAATAGAATTAGCAAGAGTGGAAATCCTTGTTTTGTTCCTTATCTTAGGAAATGCTTTTAGCTTTTCACTGTTGTGTATGATATTAGTTCTGGGCTTCTCATATATGGTCTTTATTACTTTGAGCTGTGTTCCCTCGACACTTACTTTCTTCAGTTTTTAGCATAAATGGATATTGTTTTGTCAAGTGTTTTTTTAATGTATCTATTGAGATGATCATTTGATTTTTACCTTTCATTTTGTTAATGTGTATCATTATCAATTTTGTATCACATTGATGGATTTGCAGATGTTGAACCATCTTTGCATGCCTGGAATCATTCCCACTTAATCATGGTGTATGCTCCTTTTAATGTACTCTTAAATTCGGTTATGGTAATATTTTGTTGAGATTTTTGCATCTATGTTCATCAGGGATGTTGGCCTGTAATTTTCTTTTCTTGTGGATCTCTCGTCTGATTTTGGTATCAGGGTAATTCTGGCCTCATAAAATGAGTTTGGAAGTGTTCTCTCCTCTTCTATTGTTTGGAAGAGTTTGAGAACAATTGGTATTAATTCTTCCTTAAATGTTTGGTAGAGTTCACCAATGAAGCTGTCTGGTCTTGGAATTTTTGTCGGGGAGGTTTTTGATTACTGATTAAACCTCCCTACTAGTAATTGATCTGCTCAGATTTTCTCTTTCTTCATGATTCAGTCTAAGAAGATTGTATATTTTTAGGAAATTATCCATTTCTTTTAGCTTGAGAGCAGAATGAAGGGGACAAAGAAAACAATCAGTGAACCAGAAGACAGAACCACAGAAATTACCCAAGCTGAACAACAGAGAGAAAAAAAACAGTGAAAAAAAAAAAAACCCTAACAGGGCTCACAGGGACTTGTGGTATAATGACATTAATATCCAAATATTTAGAATAATGCAACCTTCCAAGACTGACTCATGAAGAAATAGAAAATCTGTGTTCACTGATCACTAGTAAAGATTGAAACGGTAATCAATAACGTCTCCCCCAAAAAACGTCCAGGACCAGATGGCTTCATAGGTGAATTCTACCAAACATTCAAAGAAGAATTAATACCTATTTTTCTCAAACTCTTCTCAAAAAATTGAAGGAAGGAAATACATCTTAACTCATTTAACAAGCCCAAAATCACCCTCATACTAAAACCAGACAGGGACAACACAGAAAAAAAATTGCAGGCCAATATTTTTGATAAACATAGATAAAAAAATCCTCAATACAATATTAGCAAACCAAATTTAACAATACATCAAATGGATCATAAACCATGATCAAGTGAGATTTATTCCAGGGGTATAATGATTCAACATCTTCAAAACAATCAACATGGTACACTACGGTATTAAAGGTAAAAACCATGATAATTTCAATAGATCTAGAAAAAACATTTGACAGGACTCAGCACCCATTTATAAATAAAATGGGTATATAAAGAAGAATACCTCAACATAATAAAGGCCATATATATCAAGCCCACAGCTAACATCACACTCAACAGTGAAAAGCTGAAAGCTATCCTCCTAAGATCAACAACAAGACAAATATGTCCACTCTTGCAACTGTTAGTCAACATAGTATTGGAATTCCTAGATGGAGCAATTAGGCAAGAAAAAGAAATAAAGGGCATCCAAATTAAAAAGAAAAAATTAAAACTGTCACTATTTAGTTTCTCTTTTGATTTCTTCTTTGACCAATTGGCTGTTCAGTAGCATGTTATTTAATCTCCACATGTTTTTGAATTTTTCAGTTTTCTTCTTGTAATTCATTTCCAGCTTCTAAAATTGTGATTTAATTCAGAGTTTGAAACTTATAATAGGCCATGTGTAAAAATATTAAGAAATCTGTAAAATTACCAAACCTTCAAAATACTATCTTCTGTTATAAAAGTATCTCAATAAAACAAAATAAAAACAATGGAAAACAAAAGCATCAAATTAGAGATTTGGTTTAGTATTTTCCCTAAGTCTCTTATTATTAAAATCAAACGTACTTCCCCAAATATGGAGTAATTGTGCTTTTTCTATTCCTCCTATAACTAAAAGTCTTGGACATAATATATAAAATAAACATAAGGAGACTCTGAAAAGTGGAGGGAGATGTCTGACCAGTGTGAGACTTCAGGACTTGAGGAACAACATGGTGGTGAGTTCCCATGTTTTCATTTGGCCTCTTATATCTCGGACTTGGAGAAATATGTGAAGCTGGAATGCCAGTAAGTACAGACAAAAATATGTCCCAACAAAAGCTTTATCTCTTTAGTCAAAAGACCAGTGAAGGGGCAGCTTAATAAGAGGAAAACTTTTAGAAAATAATCTCTCTACTCCAGTCAAACACTACAGAGTAACTATTGCTCCACCCACACCATGCAAGGCTAAGTGGAGATCCTAAATTTATACCATTGTGAGCCTGTAATGAGGTGCTCCAACATGTCCATGAGGATGATGTCAGAGAAAGCCAAGGTGCTAGATGTAGGGAGCCAAGTCTTTTATCTCCACTGGCCAGTAAATCCCACTACAATATAAGTGGAGACTACTTGAGGAGTCTGGATTTCCACCCTCACCTGACAGCACAAGCTCTTCCTCTACCTCCTTGCTGAGATGATGTCAGCTGAGGCCTAGTGGATGGTCAGGACTTTCAACATTGCCACAGTAATAATGTCATCTCCACTTGGTGTCAGTGGAGACTACATTCAGAACCAGAACTCCCACCCTCACTTAACAGTAGAGAGGATCCCTCCCTCCCCACACACATCAGTTGCCAAAGGAGACCAAGTGGGAAACCTAGGCTTTTACTTCCACCTGGCAGTAATGAGGTGTTCCCCTTCCCCTGCCAGGTGGAGGCAGAGAAAGCCAGCTAAAACAGAAGATTTTATTAAAAATCCGAAAACTCATAATGAAATTAGAAAATATCCAGTTCTCAATAGGAAATCACTCATTGTACCAAAGGCCAGATGATTTCAAACTGAATGAAAAAGTAGAATCAATAGATGTCAACGTTGAGATAACAGAGTTGCTAAAAATGATCTGATAAAGATTTTAAAGTAGCTATGATAAAAATATTTCAATGAGCAAGTACAAACACTTGAAGCAAATAAAAATGATCAAATTTCAGTAAAGGAAAGAGGATATAAAGGAGAGCCAAATGGAAGTTTTAGAATTGAAAAGTATAGTAACTGAAAAAAAAAAAAAAGACCTCAGTGAATGAGCTTGAGAGGAGAATGGAGAGGACAGAGGAAAGAATCAGTAAACTAGGAGACAGAACATAGGAATTACCCAACTTGAAAATTAAAGAGAAAATACACTGAAAAAAAGGTAACAGCTCACAGGGGACTGTGGAATAATAACAATATCCCACATTGCTATCATTGGAGTAACAGAGGTAGGGGAGGGAGGGGGGTGGAGAGAGAGAGGCTGAAAAAGACATAAATACTTCCTGACTATGTACTCAGGAAGTTGAGTGAATCTCAAAACAAGATAAGCACAAAGAAATCTATTCCAAGATGCATCATAATTAAGTTTCTTCCTTTAATTAGTTTGTAAGAAGTTAGGTCAAGTTAGGAGATGTGTAGCAAGCAAGAGAGGGGGGTTAAATGTAACATTTCCTGCATATTGGCTGCATGAAAGCTCTTTCTATCTACCAGTTTTTATACAACACTTTCACATATGAAAGTACACACTTTCCTAAGTAACCAAGAACCTCAGGCATAGCAAATTCAGGAAAAGTGTTTATCAAATTCTGTTTACAGGTGTTTAAATTGACAGCTGCTGACCACAATATCTTACTGTATGGTCTTCAAATATGCCATCTTGCTTTTCAAAATAAACAATTCAAAGATACAAAGAACGATTTTATTTCCTCAGACCTTAATATAATATCAAGAGTTTGGGCATAATATCTGGATACTTTCTCAATTTCTCTAGGCAAGACTTCATGGCAACACACTGTAAGAAGCTACACATATAGGTAAGAAGCTACACACATAGATAAGAAACTACAAGATTCTGAAATCACCACCCACCTTTCTGTTTCTGTAGGTTTTTAATTTCCCTTTTGAATTTATGTCAGTCACAGTAATAAGACGACTAATGCATAGTTAGGATCTTTGTGAAATATAAGCAGGGACTATGCCATAGATGCCTTCTTCATCAAGTTTTTAGTCCTTGATACTCATTCTGGAATTTTGTCTCATTCTTGAAGACGTTTATACACTAGTAACTGGGTACTTAGGATCAATACCGTGACACAAAACTTTTTCCTTAATGGGACAACATTTATCAATTCACAAGTATATGCCACAAATATTTTCCCATGAAGTGTATGATTAATTCTCCAATTCAGATTCTCGCAGTAGTGTACTTTATGTGTCCAATTTCAAAATTTGAAATATTTACTTTTTAAAAAAATTGCCTTCAGTGAAGATGTGATTTACAAGACCTATTACCTTGTATGTTTTGAATGTTGGCACCGAAATCCCATTACTATTCATAATGTCTGCACTCTCCTGTTCCTGGTGCTGGAGAGTGCTGTGCATTAGCAAATACCTCCTGCTGTACATGGATCAACACTTCTGGTATTGTAGAAACTCAAACATAAGTCACTGAGTACATCTTTAGTAAATAAGAGCTAGTTTCATTAAAGTTAGCCTGATTACTTATATAAGTGGATCAAGAATAGTGATTTTATGTACATTCTTAAATATATGATATTCCAGTTAAAGCTTTGGTGATATTTATGGGGCTTTGTTAACCTTAGTTTCTTAAAAATATCTGATAATAAGAAATCTTAGATTAGATTTTTAAAAACCTCGTTAGGCTGAGAAACCAAGCCAAAGACTTGCCCAATTGTGTCCTGTTGCAAGGAGAACAATTTCTTATTGAACTTATGCAAACACCTACAATGTCATGAAAAATAAGAATGCTTTGAATTTCCAAATACTGGAGGGATTAAGTAGACAGGGAAAGGTACATATTCTATTTTTTGTTCACAAAAGTATACTTTACCAAATTGCTGTAAGTTATAGATAGCTTAAAGGTAAGGAAAAAAAGGGTTCTTTAAATCTGGAAAACAAAACATTAAAGGACTAGCAATGTTTCAAAGTCATATGAATTATAGTCATCCTCATAAATTTATTTAGTCTCATGTAATTAATCCTTTTATTTTTTAAATTAATTCTTGATTAATGCTTGATCTTGGGTTGGCAGTTTTATGAAACAATCAGTTTTTCCATTAGAGTTCTAAACATTTTTTTTTACCTAGTTCAGTGATATAATCGTAAAATTATCAGAAACTGTGTACTTGTCAAGAGTCCTTTCCATGAGTTGCTTTGAAGAGGAAGCAGTTTTGTAAAAGTATCAGAGTAATACAATAACTGTCAGTAAATGTCACAAGACTTGAAAGTGGCCATGATTAAAGATCTGACAGTTCATTATAATGCAATTGAAAAGTTAATCTCATTATTTCTATGACAAACATTTTGAAATAATAACTAGAATAATAACTGATAACATTATACCAAGACATATCAGATCTTTAGGAATTCCATATAATTTCTAGAACAGTTACATCAATAACATGCATTTATACAAATATAATCTAAAGCAGGTTTAGCATCACTTTTTATTTGACAATGCTTCTCAAGTACTTTAACGTATCAAACAGGCCTAATTAGTTTAACATCTCCCTTTTATAAGGAGAGAGAGCAAATCTTTTGAGGTGTTCCCTCTGCTGGGAGGGGAAAGGGTTTTTCCACTGCAGCACAAGAGGGATGCACATAGGCCAACTGTCCTGTGTTGGCTCCCAAGAGAGACCCACTGACCATGGGGGACCGATGCTTACTATGGAAGCGGATCTTACTCTGTATCTTTTTTTATGTAAGCAAAGCAGTATTTGACTGTGTTGTATTTTTCTTTGTGACTCTGATACCAAGATGCAGTAGGCAGAAGTGTCCTCCCCTGGGATTAATAATCAGTGCATGGTACTTTTCTCCCTTGGGATAAGTACAAACAACAGGTGGCCTTAAATTGCTTCTAGAGCTGTATTTTTGTTCTTGTAAAGACTTGATTGTAAAACAAATACAGTTGGTTTTCATTCCTGAAAGAATACAGTAGCAGCCTGAATAATATCAAGGGGCTGACCCACCCATTCAACTACATACAGTATCTTCAGTTTGCTTCTTTATATCAGGGAGAAGATTTTCAACTAAGATGAAAATCAAGATTCCTATGTTCTAGATTTAGAACTGTGTGTCTTTGGAATGTCTAAATAAATTGTTCCAAGAGGCTTCAGAATGTTACCTCTAGGTACATAGTTTCATTTTAGCTTAGGAAAGAAAGTCTTTAAAAAGTTCCTATCAGGCTCTGAATATTAGTCTCCAATTTGGCCAACTTCTGACCACAGAGTTCTTTTTAAAGAAAAAAATTCTTTCAAATGTCTTATGATTAGGTTTCAACCAGGACAAGCAGTAAATATTCCTGGCGGTATTGAACTCCTATTTTATTAGTATTATTATTTTAACATTTATTTATTTATTTGGCTGCACTGGGTCTTAGTTGTGGCACGTGGGATCTTCGTTGCTGTGTGCAGGGTCTTCTTTGTGGCATGTGGGATCTTTAGTTGAGGCATGCAGGATCTAGTTCCCTGACCAGGGATTGAACCCGTGCCCCCTATATTCGGAGTGTGGAGTCTTAACCACTGGACCACCAGGGAAGTCCCTGAACTCTTTTAAATAGGCACATTTTGATTTATTCTTTCTTAGAAGCTTCTGCATACCAAGCATAAATGCACCTCATTTTGAGAAGTTTGGGACCCCTTTTTCTCTAAGGCACCTCATAAATAAGCTTATCTAGCTTAAAGGCTTCCCACTATGGCCATTGTAGTTCAGAACTATCTTTGGTAAGGTTAACCCACTTGCTCAGATAACATAGATTCTGGGCCTATAACTTTTAAACATATAGTTAGCTGGAGTCCCAGATAGAGGAGTTCCACAATGTTTAGACTCAGAAGAACTCTTTTTTTTAAAATAGTAATCTTTTATTCATTTATTTATTTTTATATTTATTTTTGGCTGTGTTGGTTCTTCGTTTCTGTGCAAGGGCTTTCTCTAGTTGCGGCAAGTGGGGGCCACTCTTCATCACGGTGCGCGGGCCTCTTCACTATCGCGGCCTCTCTTGTTGCGGAGCACAGGCTCCAGATGCGCAGGCTCAGTAGTTGTGGCTCACAGGCCTAGTTGCTTCGTGGCATGTGGGATCTTCCCAGACCAGGGCTCGAATCCGTGTCCCCTGCATTAGCAGGCAGATTCCCAACCACTGCGCCACCAGGGAAGCCCGAAGAACTCTTTTTTAAAACGGTTTCTCCTTTAAAAAAGCAGAGACCTCACACTGAACCCAGTCCAGTTTAAATCAGACCAAGTCTGACACTGGGCGCAGACCAAATTAACTCAGACCCAGTCCAACTCTAGACCCAGTCTGAACAAAGAAATTCTCAAATAAATTCAGAGAGTTCATAACACAAAAGCTGTGGAACACATATATTTGAGAAGGACTTCAGGCACAGCAACAAAGCAGTAAACACAAAGGGCTCAGTGTGTACCTATGCCTGGTTGCTTGTTGTTCCTGGGGGTTGTTGGGAATGGGCACACTGAACCCAGTCCAGTTTAAATCAGACCAAGTCTGACACTGGGCGCAGACCAAATTAACTCAGACCCAGTCCAACTCTAGACCCAGTCTGAACAAAGAAATTCTCAAATAAATTCAGAGAGTTCATAACACAAAAGCTGTGGAACACATATATTCGAGAAGGACTTCAGGCACAGCAACAAAGCAGAAAACACAAAGGGCTCAGTGTGTACCTATGCCTGGTTGCTTGTTGTTCCTGGGGGTTGTTGGGAATGGGGGGTGGGTCCCCTATGGATCCCACTTCTGACACCAGAACTGGTAAAATATAAACTGAGGTACCTTAACATTTTCGAGTTCAATTGTGCATAAGTTGTTTCAAATTTGGCAACACCAAATTAAAAGTGGTTAAGAGCACTCCACCAACCAGAGCTAGGGGAGAGGTTTTTATAGAAAAGATGCAGAAGGAAAGAAAGGGCATTATTTTATTGGCTGTAACTTAAGTGGTTGCCTTTTTGAGGAAAGCCTAGTTGGCTGTTTGCAATTGATTGTCCTTAAGTTTCATTTTCTTGGATTTGAGTACATTGACAATGGCTTAGGTTTAGGTTTGCTTATGCAGGCTACCAAGTACTAGAGCCACCTTAATATAATGGCCTTCTCATTTAATTATTTTAGCAGACTCTATAAGGTAGATATTACTATTTATTTTCAGCATATGTGGAATCTGAGGCTTAGAGAGATTATGTACTTTATTCAAGATTACATAGCTGAAAAGTGATGAATGAGCTATCAGAACCCAGTCATGTGTCATTTCAAAGTACATGTCCTCAACCATCAAACTATTCTAAGACTAAGAAGTGTCTCATTCATTTTTTTCATCCTTTGTAGTACCTAGCATTAGAAGTTTATATCTGTAAATTCCCAGTAAATTTATAAAATATCTGTATGCTTGACTGAGTTGACAAAGTGAATCCCCAGAGAGAAGGCTTTATTCTGTAGAAAGCATCATTTGGAGGTGAAATTCATTGAACAAGTGCAAACCAGCCTCATGGGTTAACTCATCCACATTGCAAAATAGAATCTAATGCATTGGCTTTTTAAAAAGGCATTATTTATATCTTATAAGAGAGTAGTATTATTTATATCTTATAAGAGAGTAGTATTGTCTTTTTAAAATAAATAAATGGCTCTGTTTATGGTTGACTTAGCAAGAATATACTGTATTTAGATGGATGAAAAAAATCATCACAAGGAAGCTATTCAGAAAAATGTGTTAACCTGAAGCCTAAGTTCCAGGCTAATATTAGTAAGCTGTGACTAATGAGGAGGAATATCATCTTCCCCTAATATCCAGTGAAATTGGCCTGTAATGTGCCACAAAAGAGTACTGAGTTGGAAAATTTAGCTGTAGTTGCTCTAGTGAAGCAGGTTGAACAGGGCACAATCACCCCTACCCCACTATCCAAAGATAATAAAAGCAAAAAAAAAAAAAAAAAAAAAAAAAGGAAGGAAGAAAGGAGGAAGAAAAGAAAAGATGACCATATTTCCCTAAATGTAGTTCATAGCATAAAGATCAGATAAAACTCAGGAATGAGGGCAGGGGTGCTATGTATGGATGTTCAGGTTGTGCACAGCCCAAGGATATTCCATCTAAGGGACATTCTTTACATTATGGCTAGATACTAAGTTATATTAGAAGAGGGAGGAGGCATGGAAATTCTACACCTTGCAACCAAATTCTAGAGCAGAAGAGAGCATCATCCTATGTAAACCTACACTGGCACATACAGCCACTTACACATTTGAGAAAGCACACATGCACACACTCACTGGCAAAGACATGCATGAAGCTGCACCTTGTCCCTGTTGAACTTAAGATGTGTACCCTGAGGTTACTTTTCTCTCTTGCTCACCACTCTCAGTGTCTGATTCTAACCTCTCAAAAAGATTCCAAACCTGATGCAGGCACCTTATTTGGAGTCAGGGAGAGGAAGTTAAAATATGGATACTTCCTATTAAATGTGTGCCTTAACACCTATCCAGGGTATATGTGAGCTGGCGTGAGTATAGGTGCATTATTACACTCAGCCTGGGGTTTTCTTCCACACAGGGATGCCATGTATGCTTATTCAGATTGTACAATAATATACAAATTTATTTATTCATTTACTTTTACTTGAGGAGGAAACCCCTTTTTCCAATTTATACAATGTTCCTAACTGAGGGGCAAAGTCAGGTTCAATGGAGATCTAAGGGTGGAAAGGAGTGGAAGAGGATGATCAAACCATGGTTTATGCATCTATTTTTGCAAGTGGTTATCTCTTTTCTTCAGTATCATTGATTAGTAGTAACATATTTCTATGCAGTTACTATGTCTTATATACTGGAGATGCAGAAAATGTTAAGGTTCTGTCCTTGAGGAATTTATAGTTTGGGACTATAAGATATAATATAATCATGCCACCTAACATTTGGGAGAAACTTTACATAAATCAGTAAACTTTTGGCCTTGCACTCCTACATCATGCAATCGTCCTTTATACCTAGTATAGCTAAGTTTACAAAATGTTAGATTTCCAATATAAGCAGAATCAAGCATGATTGGCATATTATGTAAGTTTGCAGAAATTACTTAAAGAGTTGTGGAACATAGTGGCAATTCAACTGTCCTGAAAACTCATTTGTGGACCTTAGAAATGAAATAATCATGTCCTTGAAGCACTGAGTCTTTCAAGTTCTCTGGACTTGTAGAATGATTTGTTCCCTTGGATGTACATTTGTGTACAGCATGTGAAACTAATGCCACTTCTAATTCAGTATGACTTCCCTTGCTTGATTCAATGATGGGTGCAAACTATTAACTTCAATGAAATAAACAGGATGTGAAGGGATTGGGACCATCCCTATATTTACAGACTGCATTTAACCTTACATGAAGATAGAAACTCATTATTTGACATTGTAGGAGGGAGTGAGTGGAGAAAGATATCATATGTGGGGAAAAAGGAGTGCTACAGTGGTCAATTTTCTGGATATTATTGGAGTCAAGCCTGCTGTAGTAGGTACTAGTACAGATTGTCATTATAATAGCACCATAATCTAGTCAGGGTATGCCATAGTGAACCTCTGTAGTGGGGATATATATCAGGTATCAGGAATTGAGGGTAAAGGCATGAGCTTCCTTTTGATGACTGCCCTGCTTTGAGGTCAGAGCTGAGCAATATGTGTTTCTGACAGAAGTGCAGGCAGGCAAAAGAGTTACAGACAATAAACAGGACTCTAGTATGTGTCATAGAGAAGGAGGGTGTTGTGAAAAAACACATGTGTACACTCAAGAGTTTATTCTTGCATTTTAATCTCTCCATAGTATGTCCACAACTTACCCTTCAGGAAGCTTCATGGTTTTTCCTTTCTTTGGAATGTACCATCCCCATCTCTTTCCATCTGAATCCTGTATATTCTTCAAGGTTCAGTTCAAGTACCTGCCATATCCTCCTCATGCAATCATTCATTTACCCATTCATTCAACAAATATTTAATTTTTGGTTACTGACTCAGCTACTGAAGATTTCTACATCTGGAATCAATCTATGTTCTTTGAACCCTATTAACAATTTGTACCTCTTTAAATGGTATTTACCATATTTGGACTTTGCTTTTTAGGACAAATAACTTATTTTTCTTAAGCACCTTGAGTGCAGAAACAATGCTTATATATCTTTATGTACATCACAATGACCTGAACATAGTTGGTATGTTTTGTTTTTTGGATGATCCATAGAGCCCTTGATGTGCCTCAGAACTTCTGTACTTCCCTTGTTCCAAATTTATTATTTCCAAAATATGCCAGGAGAGTCACTGTGTCAAACACAGCCAGATCCCTTGGTGAATGCTTTTCACATGAGGTTCACATTTATTAGAAGGAGCCATTTGTAAATGTTTTGTTTTTCACACAAATAACACTTCCAAAACAAATTTCCAGTTTGTTGAGCAGATATGACCACACCAAAATGAGCAATAGAGTCAAGATTTCAAATAGGCCAAAGGTACTGCTGTGTTAAGTGGGAGTAGGAGATCAGGGATTGGACCATTTTTAAAGATGTGTCTTACTCAATATATCAAATCTCTATCCTGATTAAGGGAACACTGTATGTTTCTTTCCTATGCAATTTGGGCAATTAGCATACAGTACTTATCAGTTTGACTTGAGGAATAACTTGGCTGAAACCAAGCTATAGTCTCTACTGGCAAAGGAACTAGCCACCTGCCAATGACAATTGATGAACCCAGAAATCCCTTACTGTCCTATGAGAAGAGGCCCAGGCAAATTTAAGCAGAATAAGTTGGTCAGATTAAGATTAGGTTAAAGAACTGGAAGCATACAGGCTAAAGGAAGTAGATTAAACTGTGATGTTTTGATTTGGAACTGTGGAAATTGTTGAAAAGGTGACAATGGTGGGGGGACTTCCTTTTCAATGTTGCCTAATGTTTAATGAGAAAGTATGGAAGTAAAAGAAGAGGAGAGTTTGGGCTTAGTATCAGTTAAAAGTTTTTGACAGTAAAATCTGTTTAGACTAAGGTATGGCCTCCAAGGGAATATGACAGCACCACTTATGGCATTTCAACATTAATTGTGCAATATTTTTGAAAGATAATCATAGAAAGTAATCCCATACTGGCAAGAAGTCTCTAAATGTTTCCTACCTTTCCATTTTGTGTCTCACTCTTATGATCATGTGCATGCTTTTATTGTTTTGTTACAACACATATTTATTTAAAAGGCCAGCTAGGAAATAAAAGAAGAATTTGATTTGGTAAGTCTTGGGTCATCAGTAAATGAAATGTTATAAAATGAAGCTAGAAAAAAATGTTTCATGAATTTGTTGTGTCAGATAGAGAAACTGGCATGGAATTTGTTAATAGGTAGCCAGTTAGTTTCAGCAATCAAAACAATGACAGAATAGAAGGAACAAGGGGGAAGAAAAAGAATTATTTCTTTGATAGAGAATGCTGTTACTTATTGAAATGGCAATACATTTTGCTTCTTACTGTTTCCATAGTGTCTCCACAGAGGTTATTTGGGACCCAGAGGTTAAGAGTAGGACTAGGAAAAATAGTGAAATAGCCAGTTTGTTTTCAGCTGCAGCCTGCCCATACGTTTTATCATTAGGAGAGTGTTGAGTAGGACTTCAGAGATTACTTATTCTATCAATCCTATCCCCTTTTGATAGAAGGAGAAATTTGAATCTAGGGAGAAAAAAGGATTTATCCAAGGTCATAAGTTATACTTTCTAGAAAAGGCAGTAGAAAACTAAGTGTTTCAGCTTCTAGACCAGTGCTCTTTCTACTACATCACGGTGTTTATGGTGTTCCTGTTCCACCTTTCCTTTTAGTCTGTCAAAACCCCATGTCCTGGGGGACCTTGAAGATGGCGGAAGAGTAAGACGCGGAGATCGCCTTCCTCCCCACGGATACACCAGAAATACATCCACACGTGGAACAACTCCTACAGAACTCCTACTGAAGGCTGGCAGAAGACCTCAGACCTCCCAAAAGGCAAGAAACTCCCCACGTACCTGGGTAGGGCAAAAGAAAAAAAAGAAAAAACAGAGACAAAAGGATAAGGACGGCACCTGCACCAGGGGGAGGGAGCTGTGAAGGAGGAAAAGATTCCACACACTAGGAAGCCCCTCCGCGGGCGGAGACTGCGGGAGGCGGAGGGGGGAGTTTCGGGACCGCGGAGTAGTGCACAGCGACGGGTGCGGAGGGCAAAGCGGGGAGATTCCTGCACAGACGATCGGTGCCGACCGGCACTCACCAACCCGAGAGGCTTGTCTGCTCACCCGCCGGGGTGGGCGGGGCTGCGAGCTGAGGCTCGGGTTTCGGTTTTGGACGGAGCGCAGGGAGAGGACTGGGGTTGGCGGCTTGAACATAGCCTGAAGGGGTTGGTGCGCCAGGACTAGCCGGGAGGGAGTTCGGGGAAAAGCCTGCACCTGCCGAAGAGGCAAGAGACTTTTTCATCCCTCTTTGTTTCCTGGTGCGCGAGGAGAGGGGTTTAAGAGCGCTGCTTAAAGGATCTCCAGAGACAGGCGCGAGCCACGGCTAAAAGCACGAACCCCAGAGACGGGCGCGAGCTGCGGCTAAAAGCGAGAACCCCAGAGACGGGCGCGAGCCGCGGCTGAAAGCGCAAACCCCAGAGACGGGAGCGAGCCGCGGCTAAAACCGCGGACCCCAGAGACGGGCGGGAGACGCTAAGGCTGCTGCTGCCGCCACCAAGGGGCCTGTGTGCGAGCACAGGTCACTCTCCACACCCCTCTCCCGCGGAGCCTGTGCAGCCCGCCACTGCCAGGTTCCCGGGATCCAGGGACAACTTCCCCGGGACAACGAACGGCGGGCCTCAGGCTGGTGCAACGTCACGCCGGCCTCTGCTGCAACGTCACGCCGCCTCTGCCGCTGCAGGCCCGCCCCGCACGCAGTGCCCCTCCTTCCCCCATCCCCCAACCCCCGGCCTGAGTGAGCCGGGGGCCCCGAATCAGCGGCTCCTTTAACCCCGTCCTGTCTGAGCAAAAAACAGACGCCCTCCAGCGACCTACACGCAGAGGCAGGGCCAAATCCAAAGCTGAGCTCCTGTGAGCTGTGAGAACAAAGAAGAGAAAGGGAAATCTCTCCCAGCAGCCACAGAAGCAGCGGATTAAAGCTCCACAATCAACTTGATATACCCTGCATCTGTGGAATACCTGAATAGACAAGGAATGATCCCAAATTGAAGAGGGGGAATTTAGGAGCGAGATCTATGATTTTTTTTTCCCTTTTCCTCTTTTTGTGAATGTGTACGTGTATGTTTCTGTGTGAGATCTTGTCTGTATACTCTTGCTTCCACCATTTGTCCTAGGGCTCTATCCGTCCATGATTTTTTAAAAAAAATTCTTTTTCTTAATAATTAAGTTTAATTGTAATAACTTTATTATACTTTACCTTCGTTCTTACTTTATTTCCTTCCTTCCTTCCCTCCTTTAGACAACGAATCACCCCAAATTGAGGAGGTGGTCTCTGAGAGCAAGATTTATGATTTTTCCCCCTTTACCTCTTTTTGTGAAGGTGTATGTGTATGCTTCTGTGTAAGATTTTCTCTGTATAGCTTTGCTTCCAACATTTGTCCTAAGGTTCTATCCGTCCCTTTTTTTTTTTCTAAATATTTTTTAATTCAATAACTATATTATACTTTATTTTATTTTTACTGTATCTTCTTTCTTTCTGTCTTTTTTCCTTCTTTCCCTCCTTCCTTCCTTCCTTCCTCCCTCCCTCCCTCCCTCCCTCCTTTCTTTCCTTCTTTGCTTCTTTCTTCCTTCCTTCCTTTCCTCCTTTCCTTCTTTCTTTCCTCATACTTCTACTAATTCTCTCTACTTTTTCTCCCTTTTATTCTGAGCTGTGTGGATGAAAGGCTCTTGGTGCTCCAGCCAGGAGTCAGGGCTCTGCCTCTGAGGTAGGAGAGCCAACTTCAGGACACTGGTCAACAAGAGACCTTCCAGCTCCACATAATATTAAACGGTGGAAATCTCCCAGAGACCTCCATCTTAACACCAGCACCCAGCTTCACTCAATGACCAGCAAGCCACAGTGCTGGACAACCTATGCCAAACAACTAGCAAAACAGGAACACAACCCCACCCATTAGCAGAGAGGCTGCCTAAAATCATAATAAGGCCACAGACACCCCAAAACACACCACCAGACGTGAACCTGCCCACTAGAGAGACAAGATCCAGCCTCATCCAGCACAACACAGGCACTAGTCCCCTCCACCAGGAAGCCTACACAACCCACTGAAACAACCTTAGCCACTGGAGACAGACATCAAAAACAACGGGAACTACGAACGTGGAGCCTGCAAAAAGGAGACCCCAAACACAGTAAGATAAGCAAAATGAGAAGACAGAAAAACACACAGCAGATGAAGGAGCAAGATAAAAACCCACCAGACCTAACAAATGAAGAGAAAATAGGCAATCTACCTGAAAAAGAATTCAGAATAATGATAGTAAGGATGATCCGAAATCTTGGAAGTAGAATGGACAAAATGCAAGAAACAGTTAACAAGGACCTACAAGAACTAAAGATGAAACAAGCAAAGATGAACAACGCAATAAATGAAATTAAAAGCACTCTAGATAGGATCAATAGCAGAATAACTGAGGCAGAAGAACGGATAAGTGACCTGGAAGATAAAGTAGTGGAAATAACTACTGCAGAGCAGAATAAAGAAAAAAGAATGAAAAGAACTGAGGACAGTCTCAGAGACCTCTGGGACAACATGAAACGCACCAACATTCGAATTATAGGGGTTCCAGAAGAAGAAGAAAGAAAGAAAGGGACTGAGAAAATATTTGAAGAGATTATAGTTGAAAACTTCCCTAATATGGGAAAGGAAATAGTTAATCAAGTCCAGGAAGCACAGAGAGTCCCATACAGGATAAATACAAGGAGAAACACGCCAAGACACATATTAATCAAACTGTCAAAAATTAAATACAAAGAAAGCATATTAAAAGCAGCAAGGGAAAAACAACAAATAATACACAAGGGAATCCCCATAAGGTTAAGAGCTGATCTCTCAGCAGAAACCCTACAAGCCAGAAGGGAGTGGCAGGACATACTGAAAGTGATGAAGGAGAAAAGCCTGCAACCAAGACTACTCTACCCAGCAAGGATCTCATTCACATTTGATGGAGAAATTAAAACCTTTACAGACAAGCAAAAGCTGAGAGAGTTCAGCACCACCAAACCAGCTTTACAACAAATGCTAAAGGAACTTCTCTAGACAAGAAACACAAGAAAAGGAAACGACCTATAGTAGCGAACCCAAAACAATATAGAAAATGGGAATAGGAACATACATATCGATAATTACCTTAAATGTAAATGGACTAAATGCTCCCACCAAAAGACATAGATTGGCTGAATGGATACAAAAACAAGACCCTTATATATGCTGTCTACAAGAGACCCACTTCAGACCTAGAGACACATACAGACTGAAAGTAAGGGGATGGAAAAAGATATTCCATGCAAATGGAAACCAAAAGAAAGCTGGAGTAGCAATTCTCATATCAGACAAAATAGACTTTAAAATAAGGACTATTAAAAGGGACAAAGAAGGACACTACATAATGATCAAGGGATCGATCCAAGAAGAAGATATAACAATTGTAAATATTTATGCACCCAACATAGGAGCACCTCAATACATAAGGCAAATACTAACAGCCATAAAAGGGGAGATCAACAGTAACACATTCATAGTAGGGGACTTTAACACCCCACTTTCACCCATGGACAGATCATCCAAAATGAAAATAAATAAGGAAACACAAGCTTTAAATGATACATTAAACAAGATGGACTTAATTGATATTTATAGGACACTCCATCCAAAAACAACAGAATACACATATTTCTCAAGTGCTCATGGAACATTCTCCAGGATAGATCATATCTTGGGTCACAAATCAAACCTTGGTAAATTTAAGAATACTGAAATTGTATCAAGTATCTTTTCTGACCACAACGCCATGAGACTAGATATCAATTACAGGAAAAGATCTGTAAAAAATACATACACATGGAGGCTAAACAATACACTACTTAATAATGAAGTGATCACTGAAGAAATCAAAGAGGAAATAAAAAAATACCTAGAAACAAATGAGAATGGAGACACAACGACCCAAAACCTATGGGATGAAGCAAAAGCAGTTCTAAGGGGGAAGTTTATAGCAATACAAGCCCACCTTAAGAAGCAGGAAACATCTCGAATAAACAACCTAACCTTGCACCTCAAGCAATTAGAGAAACAAGAACAAAAAAACCCCAAAGCTAGCAGAAGGAAAGAAATCATAAAAATCAGATCAGAAATAAATGAAAAAGATATGAAGGAAACGATAGCAAAGATCAATAAAACTAAAAGCTGGTTCTTTGAGAAAATAAACAAAATAGATAAACCACTAGCCAGACTCATCAAGAAAAAAAGGGAGAAGACTCAAATCAATAGAATTAGAAATGAAAAAGGAGAAGTAACAACTGACACTGCAGAAATAAAAAAAATCATGAGCGATTACTACAAGCAACTCTATGCCAATAAAATGGACAATCTGGAAGAAATGGACAAATTCTTAGAAACGCACAACCTGCCAAGACTGAATCAGGAAGAAATAGAAAATATGAACAGACCAATCACAAGCACTGAAATTGAAACTGTGATTAAAAACCTTCCAACAAACAAAAGCCCAGGACCAGATGGCTTCACAGGTGAATTCTATCAAACGTTTAGAGAAGAGCTAACACCTATCCTTCTCGAACTCTTCCAAAATAGAGCAGAGGGAGGAACACTCCCAAATTCCTTCTACCAGGCCACCATCACCTTGATACCAAAACCAGACAAGGATGTCACAAAGAAAGAAAACTACAGGCCAATATCACTGATGAACATAGATGCAAAAATCCTCAACAAAATACTAGCAAACAGAATCCAACAGCACATTAAACGGATCATACACCATGATCAAGTGGGGTTTCTTCCAGGAATGCAAGGATTCTTCAATATACGCAAATCTATCAATGTGATAAACCATATTAACAAATTGAAGGAGAAAAACCATATGAGCATCTCAATAGATGCAGAGAAAGCTTTCGACAAAATTCAACACCCATTTATGATAAAAACCCTGCAGAAAGTAGGCATAGAGGGAACTTTCCTCAACATAATAAAGGCCATATATGACAAGCCCACAGCAAACATCATCCTCAATGGTGAAAAACTGAAAGCATTTCCACTAAGATCAGGAACAAGACAAGGTTGCCCACTCTCACCACTCTTATTCAACATAGTTTTGGAAGTTTTAGCCACAGCAATCAGAGAAGAAAAGGAAATAAAAGGAATCCAAATTGGAAAAGAAGAAGTAAAGCTGTCACTGTTTGCAGATGACATGATACTATACATAGAGAATCCTAAAGATGCTACCAGAAAACTACTAGAGCTAATCAATGAATTTGGTAAACTAGCAGGATACAAAATTAATGCACAGAAATCTCTGGCATTCCTATATACTAATGATGAAAAATCTGAAAGTGAAATCAAGAAAACACTCCCATTTACCATTGCAACAAAAAGAATAAAATATCTAGGAATAAACCTACCTAAGGAGACGAAAGACCTGTGTGCAGAAAATTATAAGACACTGATGAAAAAAATTAAAGATGATACAAATAGATGGAGAGATATACCATGTTCTTGGATGGGAAGAATCAACATTGTGAAAATGACTCTACTCCCCAAAGCAATCTACAGATTCAATGCAATCCCTATCAAACTACCACTGGCATTTTTCACAGAACTAGAACAAAAAATTTCGCAATTTGTATGGAAACACAAAAGACCCCGAATAGCCAAAGCAATCTTGAGAACGAAAAAAGGAGCTGGAGGAATCAGGCTCCCTGACTTTAGACTATATTACAAAGCAACAGTAATCAAGACAGTATGGTGCTGGCACAAAAACAGAAAGATAGATCAGTGGAACAGGATAGAAAGCCCAGAGATAAACCCACGCACATATGGACACCTTATCTTTGATAAAGGAGGCAGGAATGTACAGTGGAGAAAGGACAGCCTCTTCAACAAATGGTGCTGGGAAAACTGGACAGGTACATGTAAAAGTATGAGATTAGATCACTCCCTAACACCATACACAAAAATAAGCTCAAAATGGATTAAAGACCTAAATGTAAGGCCAGAAACTATCAAACTCTTAGAAGAAAACATAGAAAGAACACTCTATGACATAAATCACAGCAAGATCCTTTCTGACCCACCTCCTAGAGTAATGGAAATAAAAACAAAAATAAACAAATGGGACCTAATGAAACGTCAAAGCTTTTGCACAGCAAAGGAAACCATAATCAAGACCAAAAGACAACCCTCAGAATGGGAGAAAACATTTGCAAATGAAGCAACTGACAAAGGATTAATCTCCAAAATTTACAAGCAGCTCATGCAGCTCAATAACAAAAAAACAAATAACCCCATCCAAAAATGGGCAGAAGACCTAAATAGACATTTCTCCAAAGAAGATATACAGAATGCCAACAAACACATGAAAGAATGCTCAACATCATTAATCATTAGAGAAATGCAAATCAAAACTACAATGAGATATCATCTCACACCAGTCAGAATGGCCATCATCAAAAAATCTAGAAACAATAAATGCTGGAGAGGGTGTGGAGAAAAGGGGACACTCTTGCACTGCTGGTGGGAATGTGAATTGGTTCAGCCACTATGGAGAACAGTATGGAGGTTCCTTAAAAAACTACAAATAGAATTACCATATGACCCAGCAATCCCACTACTGGGCATATACCCTGAGAAAACCAAAATTCAAGAAGAGTCATGTACCAAAATGTTCATTGCAGCTCTATTTACAATAGCCTGGAGATGGAAACAACCTAAGCGCCCATCATCGGATGAATGGATAAAGAAGATGTGGCACATATACAGAATGGAATATTACTCAGCCTTAAAAAGAAATGAAATTGAGCTATTTGTAATGAGATGGATAGACCTAGAGTCTGTCATACAGAGTGAAGTAAGTCAGAAAGAAAAAGACAAATACTGTATGCTAACACATATATATGGAATTTAAGGGAAAAAAATGTCATGAAGAACCTAGGGGTAAGACAGGAATAAAGACGGAGACCTACTGGAGAACGGACTTGAGGATATGGGGAGGGGGAAGGGTGAGTTTTGACAGGGCGAGAGAGAGTCATGGACATATACACACTAACAAACGTAGTAAGGTAGATAGCTGGGGGGAAGCAGCCGCAAGGCACAGGGATATTAGCTCGGTGCTTTGGGACAGCCTGGAAGGGTGGGATGGCAAGAGTGGGAGGGAGGGAGACGCAAGAGGGAAGACATATGGGAACATATGTATATGTATAGCTGATTCACTTTGTTATAAAGCAGAAACTAACACACCATTGTAAAGCAATTATACCCCAATAAAGATGTTTAAAAAATAAAATAAAATAAAATAAAATGACTGGTAAACAAAAAGAAAAAAAAAATAAACCCCATGTTCTTAGAACTCAGGCTCCCTTTCCAAGTGGAAACCAAGAACAAACTCAGATGTTTCTCTTACTCATTGTTTTATTTTAGATGCAGATCCTTTGTATTTCTCCAGCACTGTCAAAGCTCTGCTTTCTAATAGGAAATAAATAACAAAGACATTAATTTGTTTGTAGTAATATGTATGTTACTTCTCAAGGGTAGACCTATTGTAACAGCATCTGTAACCCAAAAGGTAGACTGTCATGGTGGAAATTTCAATCAGCAAAGCAGGCTTCTGGGGAGATATTTTGGGTCAGGATAGTCTTACTAGGGATCTCCAAATCATAACATGTACATGAATACCTACTTGGCCTAAACAATAAGTTAGCCTTTGCTATGATATACTCGCGTATCCACTTTCGAGGTATTAAAATGGCCTGCTACCAACTACTGACAGTTATTTTTTATTCACATTTACTCTGGTCTCATAGTTAGGTCTTGAATCCTTAATCATAAATTGCCTCTTTAAAGGAAATTTCAGTGACTTACCAGCACATTGGATATGGATAAGACATAAGTCAGATCTATTATAGATTTCTGAAAAGAAAACCTTACCAAAAGGACATTTTGCAGTTTTATTTCAGTTGTTATTTCTGCTTTTAATCATAAATTGGCCATGGTTCACTAGAGAGCAGTTTGAATCACCCAGGAAAGGATTCCAGCCTCTACAAAAAGGGCTGTCTTTTGGGTACTTTTTCCTATTGCAAATATTCTTGAAAACAAATTTCCTGGCTTCTTTTGCTGTAAATGTCCCTGATCCATTAGATGAAGCTGTTCTTTCTTTCTGTAAAACTAACCTATAAACATTTTGAAATATAGTAGTCTTGTAATCCCCCTAACATATTAGAATGGTTTAGTTTTGGTTTTTTAGTTTTTTGTTTTTGCGGTACGCGGGCCTCTCACTGCTGTGGCCTCTCCCATTGCGGAGCACAGGCTCCGGATGCTCAGCGGCCATGACTCACGGACCCAGCTGCTCCGCGGCATTTGGGATCCTCCCGGACCGGGGCACGAACCTGTGTCACCTGAATCAGCAGGCGGACTCTCAACCACTGTGCCACCAGGGAAGCCCTGGTTTAGTTTTTTGAGCTGTCAAGTCAGCCTGACAAAAACTGTGACATGCACATATGTATCGAAAAGTGACTGCTGTTTTTCTTTCTTTCCTCTCGTAGTAATTGCAGCTGAGGAGATTCTCTGCCCTGCCCCCAATCCCCAACCAAGAGTATACTCTGGTTTATGGTAAGAGAGGATTTTTTCTTTTAATAAATGCATCCTAGAATGGGCCTTTCCATGGTCAAACAGTATATATAAGATTGTTGAAAGACCTTTTCTTCATGGTATGCTGTACTTTGAAGAATGAAATCCAATAAACCAAAGATTCTGTTATGGAAAGAGATGCCAAGTTCAGAAACATTTATATGAAATAAGCAAGAGGATATAAGAGTCAAAAGTAAAATGAAAGTTGCTGTGGATAGTTTTAGTGGGCTGAGTTCATTTAAAGTCAGAGCCAGAATATTCCAGAGGAATGGCAAAAGCACATGTTTTTCCTCCATCAAAACTGAAGGGGAACAAGTGTCTTACATTTAAGTTTCATCAAGCACAGTTTACACAATTTTTTGTTGCAAATTGAGAGAGAGGTTAGAAAATGAATACAAGTTAGAATTAGCAAAGAACTAGCCAGCAGGCTGAAATCATGTGCATATACCATCTTTTTCTTTAATTGAAGTATAATTGACATATAATATTATATGTTTCATGTGTACAACATAATGCTTTGATATATGTATACATTGTGAAGTGATAATCACAATAAGTCTAGTTACCAGTTTTTACCATACATGGTTATAATAGTTTTTTTCTTGTGAAGAGTAATTTTAAGATTTACTCTCTTAAGCAACTTTAAAATATGCAATGCAGTATTATTAAATATAGTCACTATGCTCTATATTATATTCCCATGATACATTTATTTTATAACTAGAAGATTATATCTTTTGATCCCATTCACTTATTTCCCCCACCCCCACCATCCCTCCCCTGTGGCAACCACCAATCTGTTCTCTATGTCTATGAGCTTGCTTTTGCATGTTTGTTTAGTTTTTTAGGTTCCACATACAAGTCAGGTCATGAAGTATTTGTTTTTCTTTGACTTATTTCACTTAGTATAATGTCCTCAAGGTTTGTCCATGTTGTCAAAAATGGAAAGATTTCTTTCTTGTTAGGAAAATTAAAAAAAATTATACAGTTTTTGAAGGTTACACTCCGTTTACAGTTATTACAAAATATTGGCTACATTCTGCATGTTGTACAATACATCCTTGTCACCTATCTTACACCCGATAGTTTGTACCTCCCACTCCTCCACCCCTATATTGCCCTCCTTCCCTGTTCCCACTGGTAACTACTAGTTTGTTCTCTATATCTGTGAGTCTGTTTCCTTCTTGTTATAGTCAATAGTTTATTGCATTTTTTAGATTCCACATATACATATTATATAGATTTGTCTTTGTCTGACTTATTTCACTAAGCATAATGCCCTCTAAGTACATCCATGTTGCTGCAAATGGCAAAATTTCATTCTTTATGGCTGAGCAGCATTCCACTGTGTATATATAACACTTTTTCTTTATCCATTCATCTGTTGATGGTCACTTAGGTTGCTTCCATATCTTGGCAATTGTAAATAGTGAACATTGGGGTGCATGTATCTTTTCAATTAGTGCTTTTATTTTTTTCATATGTATACCCAGGAGTGGAATTGCTGGATCATATGGTAGTTCTATTTTTAGTTTTCTGAGAAACCTCCATACTGTTTTCCACAGTGGCTGCACCAGTTTACAATCCCACCAACAGTGTAGAAGTGTTCCCTTTTCTCTACTTCCTCTCCAACATTTGTTATTTGTGTTCTTTTTGATGACAGTCATTCTGACAGGTGTGAAGTGATGTCTCATTGTGTTTTTTATTTGCATGTCCCTGATCGTTAGCAAAGTTGACCATCTTTTCATGTGCCTGTTAGCCATCTGTATTTCCTGTTTGGAAAAAAATATCTGTTCAGTTCTTCTGCCCATCTTTTAATAGGGTTTTTTGTTTGTTTGTTTGTTTGTTTGTTTGTTTTTGGTACACGGGCCTCTCACTGTTGTGGCCTCTCCTGTTGCAGAGCAACAGGCTGCGGACGCACAGGCTCAGCGGCCATAGCTCACGGGCACAGCCACTCCGCAGCATGTGGGATTTTCCCGGACCGAGGCACGAACCCATGTCCCCTGCATCGGCAGGCGGACTCAACCACTGCGCCACCAGGGAAGCCCTAGGGTTTTTTTTAATGTTGAGTTGTATGAGTTGTTTATATATGTTGGATATTAATTCCTTATTGGTCATATTATTTGCGGATATTTTCTCCCATTCAGTTGGCTGTCTTTTCATTTTGTCAATGGTTTACTTTGCTGTGCAAAAGCTTTTAAGTTTACTTAGGTGCCATTTGTTTAGTTTTGCTTTTATTTCCTTTACTTTAGGAGATGGATCCAAAAAAATACAGCTGTGATTTGTGTCAAAGAGTGTTCTGCCTGTGTTTTCCTCTAGGAATTTTTTAGTATCTGGTCTTACATTTAGGTCTTTAATCCATTTTGAGTTTATTTTCATATGTGGTACTACAGAATATTCTAATTTCATTCTTTTACAAGTAGCTGTCCAATTTTCCCAGCACCACTTATTGAAGAGAGTGTCTTTTCTCCATTGTAAATTCTTCCCTCCTTTGTCATAGATTAACTGACTATATGTGAATGGATTTATTTCTGGGCTTTATATCTTGTTTCATTGATCTATGTGTCTGTTTTTGTGCCAGTACCATACTGTCTTGATTACTGTAGCTTTATAGTATAGTCTGAAATCAGGAAACCTGATTCCTCCAACTCTGTTCTTCTTTCTCAAGATTATTTTGGATATTTGCGTTCTTTTGTGTTTCCATACAAATTTATATTTTTTTCTTATTCTGTGAAAAATGCCATTGGTAATTTGATAGGGATTCCATTGAATCTGCATGGTCATTTTAACAATATTGATTATTCTAATCCAAGAACATGGTGTATCTTTCCATCTGTTTGTGTCATTTTCAATTTATTTCATCAGTGTCTTACAGTTTTTGGAGTACAGATCTTTTGCCTCCTTAGGTAGGCTTATGCCTAGGTATTTTATATGGACTTTATTATGTTCAGGTAGGTTCCCTCTATGTCCACTTTCTGGAGAGTTTTTATCATAAATGCATGCTAATTTTATCAAAAGCTTTTTCTGCATCTGTTGAGATGATCATATGATTTTTATTCTTCAATTTTATTCTTCAATTCTTTAATGTGATGTATCACATTCATCGACTTGTGGATATTAAAAATCCTTGCATCCCTGGGATAAATCTCACTTGATCATGGTGTATGATCCTTTAATCATTCTTTTTAAAGTTTGAGTAGTATTCCATTGCATGCATATGTGTGTGTGTGTGTGTGTGTATATGCACACACATACATCTTATTTTCTTCTTTATCCATTCATCCATCGTGGATACTTAGGTTGTTTCCATATCTTGTCTATTGTAAATAATACCATAATGAACGTTGGGGTGCCTGTATCTTTTTGAATTAGTATTTTCATTTTCTTCAGATATACATCAAGGAGTGGAATTGCTGATTCATATGTTAGTTCCATTTTTCATTTCAAGGCACTTCCATACTGTTTTACACAGTGGCCACACCACATTCTCACCAACAATAAAGGAGGGTTCCCTTTTTTTCCACATGCTTTCTAATACTTGCTATGTCTTGTCTTTTTGATAATAGCCATTCTAGAGGTGTGAGGTGACATCTCACTGTGGTTTTGTTTTGCATTTCCCTGATGATTAATGATGTTGAGTATCTTTTCATGAGACTTGGCCATGTGTGTCTTCTTTATAAAAATGTCTATTCAGATCTTCTGCCCTTTTTTTTTTTTTTTTTTTTTTTTTTTTTTTTTTTTTTGCGGTACGCGGGCCTCTCACCGCTGTGGCCTCTCCCGTTGCGGAGCAACAGGCTCCGGACGCGCAGGCTCAGCGGCCATGGCCCACGGGCCCAGCCGCCCCGCGGCACGCGGGATCCTCCCACACCGGGGCACGAACCCGTGTCCCCCGCATCGGCAGGCGGACTCTCAACCACTGCGCCACCAGGGAAGCCCTTCTGCCCATTTTTTAATCTGTTTTTTCATATTGAGTTGTATGAATTGTTTATATATAGTACTATATACATTTTGTATATGTACAGTCTAGATTTATCTTCTGAAGGAGCATTCAGTTAGGTCTTCAGAGGGCTTTATCACCAGTATAATTTAGCCCCCAGGTAAGCCAAATGCCTTTTTCATTTTATACAGAACTAGGTTATTTAGATTTTGTTTAAACTTATAAAACTGCAAATATTCCCACTTTTGTGCAGACCTACAGTCCTATTTCTGCTCCTTTAATTACAGACTCTTAAAAATGTCTTGCAGACCTATGTATTCTATAAGAGCTGCGTTACTTTTACAAATTTTTATCTGCAAAGCTTTTTCTGTCAACAAAACTGACATATTGATACCAAAATTGGCTATTAATATTCCAAGGATGGAGAAGAGTTATAGTCAAAATTATGTTAGCCTACCTGTTTCTTTAACAACTGTTTTACACAGCTCATGAACATTTGTTCTATGAACAATTGATATTGTCTTTTCAAGGCTCTCTCATTGGATTTTACCTTCCAATTGGATAAACAGTGGTCACACCGCAATATATAGGATTAATAACAGAGCTTCAGTGGAATTGAGTAGCCAGAAAAACATTTAGAACTTTTATGTATTTGAGCATAAAAACAGAGGACTGTTTTTTTTTCTTTTTTTTTAACATCTTCATTGGAGTATAATTGCTTTACAATGGTGTGTTAGTTTCTGCTTTATAACAAAGTGAGTCAGTTATACATATACATATGTTCCCATATCTCTTCCCTCTTGCGTCTCCCTCCCTCCTACCCTCCCTATCCCACCCTTCTAGGTGGTCACAAACCACCGAGCTGATCTCCCTGTGCTATGCAGCTGCTTCCCACTAGCTATCTATTTTACGTTTGGTAGTGTATATATGTCCATGCCACTCTCTCACTTTGTCACAGCTTACCCTTCCCCCTGCCCATATCCTCAAGTCCATTCTCTAGTAGGTCTGTGTCTTTATTCCTGTCTTACCCCTAGGTTCTTAATGACATTTAAAATTTTTTTTCTTAGATTCCATATATGTGTTTGCATACGGTATTTGTTGTAAGTGAGAGGACTGTTTTGAGTAGCCCCAGTAAGTTCCTGTTTTCCAACAGTAAGTAGTGGGAGACCAAAATGATGGATTGTTAGTATGCTATAGTTTCTGTGAGCATAAGCTTTTGCGCCTGAAAATGTAAGGAGCACTTATTAAAGGTTGTGTTGCCATACACTGGAGTAGGTAGTCTTAAAATAATTGGAAATGTTTTTCCCTTGAAAATATTGCTTAAGTCAATCAGGTAATAATGAGGAAATAGGGATATGGGACATTTTTGCATAATTGAAGGAAGCCTGAAGAAGTTACTCCTATTCAGTTTGCTAGTAAGGAGCAATTATTACTGATGCAAATAATTATGAATCCACCACAGCTTTGTGGGCAGAAATAAAAGTTTCTCCTGAAATCATGATCCAGAAGGCTGGAAGAGGCCTTTATGGACTGTGCATTGATAGGCCTTAAGTCCTCTGCATTCTCTGAAAGAATAACCCCCCTTCACACCCTACTTCCCCACTGCTGTAAAATCAGAGTGTACAAATGGTGAACAGCTCTATGGGCAAGGAGATGTGCTTCCAAAGCAATGATGGAAACAGCTGCCTTCTAGAAGAGGACTGAAAAGGGGGTTAGCCAGGATTTCTGTTCAGGGCAGGCTGCACTTTGGGACCTTCAGACGATTGATAGATTCTAAATGTTCTTTGCTTTTCTTAAATCAAAGGGTTTCTGGGGCAGAGCCAAACCTAGAGCCATACACAAAAGGAGATCATTAAAGATTACTTCCCCTCATTGTGCCTCAGACGCAGGCTCCCCACAACCGAGGATGAATTAGTTAAAATGATTTAAGAGAAATACCTTAAAAACAATGGGAAAACTGGAATAAAGGTCACCACATTGAAGTAACTCATGGTAGGAAGGAGTCATTTAAATCTCATTAACAGTACACTTGCTGGAAAATTGACAGCTCTCCAACTAAAAGAGGTTCAGAGGTTTGGTCATAGAGGTAATAGTTACCTGAACTTGTATGTAAAACATTGAGGAATGGCCTTGTGATCAATCAAATTGTTCTTTTTTGTGACCTTCATTCCCGGCTCTCTTACATAATCCCTTTGGCTAGCAGCCACATCTTGTTATCTCCGTTCCTCCCTATTCAACCCATTTCAATGGGCACTCTCACAGGCATTTTTCATTCTTTGATTCCTTCATCTTCCATCTCATAGCTTTAGCAATCTCTGCCCAGGTCTGGCTCTGCTCAGTGATCCACTTTGCCTGTTCTTTTTTCCAGGCTTCTGAAGACCCATCTGGAGAAAACTGCATATCCATGTTCATTGGCTCCACTATAAATGTTTGCTTTCCAACTTCATCTGGACCATCAACTCTCATCCTTAATCCTTTCCTCATCTGTAGTTGGCTCCTTCTTCCATTTCCTACTGCAGCTGTTCCAAAACATTATTCCCCTTTCAAGGCCCCAGTTCTGGCCTCCTCACTTTGAGCAAATGACCTACATTTCTATTTCACAAAAAAAATGCCACAAGGTGACAATACTCTCCTCTCCTGTATTATTGAACCTCATTTTAACTCTTCTTATCTTTTCTCACAGCTTACAAATGTGTTCTAGTCTCCACTGTTTTACACAGGCACCAAACCTTTTATTTCTCCTCCTTAATCCTCTAGCTACATCCACCTCATTCCTTTCATAACCAAATATTTTGAAGGTGTAGTTACTATTTGATGTTTCTAATTCTTCACCTTTGATTTACTACTCAACCTATATGTATTCAGATGCTGACCCCTGGAGTTCTACTAGGCTTGTCACAAAAGAGTTACAAAAATTAGTAGTTGCCTGTATCTCTCCCTTCCATTTCCCATTTCCCAGAGGCAATCACTTTCAATACTTCTAGGTGTCAAATTAGTTACCAACTGCTTTTCAGCTTCTGAATTATGTTGTTGTATCCTCTCTTGTTCTTTTTGTGTTTGTGGGTTTATGACTCTAAAGATATCCATACTGTTGTATTAGTGGGGTTTCAGGAGGGAAAAAATCTTAGATACTTAGGTTCAATCAGTGATATTTGTTTGGAACTGCCATTCTCTTTCTATGTCTTTTATTATTCTGTTTGCCCCTTAAACACATGCCTTATATGTTTCCCCTGGGTGATCATATTCACTCCCTTGTCTTCAACTATGTCCCTTATGAATATGGCTCAATAATCTATGTCTTCAACCCTGAATTTTTTCCTGAGCCCCAAACCATTCATCTATATACTAGACTTCTCCATCTAGATGCCCTATAGGCACATCAAACACAACCTGTTCAAAACCAAACTCATCCCTTTCCTTCAAACTATTTCTCCCTCCTGACTTTCTTCTCTTAGCTAATGGTATCACTCAGTTACCTAAGCTAGAATACTCAGAGTCATGTTTATCCATCTCCCTAACAATGAATCTGTGTGCTTCTTGAAAGGAAGAGATAATATCTCATTCATTTCTGGATTCCCTAATGAGTAGCCCAGTTCCTCAAATAATAAGAGAAGGTATTCATATAAAAGTTTATTAAATTGATGATAACTTGCTTTTAGTGTCTAAATATAGTGCAAGGCTAAAGTCACATATAGACAAAAATAACAATGTGCTTAGCACATATGTAGTTAAATTGCTTATTTCATGAAATTAATACTTGACATGAGACCAAGTTATGCATGGTTTACTTATGATTAAAATTATCTCCGTTGTTTTGAAAACACTTGAGTTCTTTTATGGAAATAAAAGCAATTGTGTATCTTTTGCCTCACCGTATGTATCTCTGTCAGTAATATTCTAGTTTGAGGATTAAAAACTCATTGTGGGGCTTCCCTGGTGGTGCACTGGTTGAGAGTCCGCCTGCCGATGCAGGCGACACGGGTTCGCGCCCCGGTCCGGAAAGATCCACCATGCCGTGGAGAGGCTGGGCCCGTGAGCCATGGCCACTGAGCCTGCGCATCCGGAGCCTGTGCTCCGCAACGGGAGAGGCCACAGAAGTGAGAGGCCCGTGTACTGCAAAAACAAAAACAAAAAACTCAGTGTGTATTTAAATAAAGATCTTGAAAGCTTCTTTAAAAAGTACCAGAAATTATTACTATACAAAATCTAGTCAAGTATTAGCTATAGCAGATGCTTCCAATATAGATTTCTATTACCTAACCGAGGAAGCATTTCATAGTTCTGTTTTGATAAATACAAAATAACAACAATAGTAACAATCTCTGGGACACATAGAAAAGTAGACGTGATGCGCCAGAAGGAGTTTTCTTCTCCACTTTTTCTTTTCCTTGTCTCTAAACAGAAAGGAAGAAATTTATACATAAATATCCTTGTGACATTTCTTTGGATTTCACAATGGCTAAAGATCTTCCTTACATTTTTTAATAACACTATATGGAGAATATATCTCATGAATCTTTTCCACAGATCAATTCTTCCAGATGAGCCTATTAATTTCACTCATATACAATCAATTTTAAATTGTGGCAAGAACACTTATGATGAGATCAACCCTTTTAGCACATTTTTTGACAAATACTATAATTTATTATTTTCTTCTAATGAACACTTACCATGGGCTGTTTTCTTTTTTTGAGCAGAGAAAGATTTTAATTTTAGATTTTTGAAACATCTTTATTGGAGTGTAATTGTTTACAACTGTGTGTTAATTTCTGAGTTATAACAAAGGGAATCAGCTATACATATACATATATCCCCATATCTCCTCCCTCTTGTATCTCCCTCCCAACCTCTCTATCCCAGCCCTCTAGGTGGTCACAAAGCACTGAGCTGATCTCCCCGTATGATGCAGCTGCTACATACTAGCTATCTATTTTACATTTGGTAGTATAAATAACTCAATGCCACTCTCTCACTTCGTCACAGCTAAACCTTCACCTTCCCTGTGTCCTCAACTCCATTCTCTACGTCTGCATCTTTATTCCTGTCCTGCCCCTAGGTTCTTCATAACCATATTTTTTTTTAGATTCCATATGTATGTGTTAGCATACACTATTTCTTTTTCTCTTTCTGACTTACTTCACTCTGTATAACACTCTAGGTCCATCCACCTCACTACAAATAACTCAATTTAGTTTCTTTTTATGGCTGAGTAATATTCCATTGTATATATGTGCCACATCTTCTTTATCAATTCATCTGTCAATGGACACTTAGGTTACTTCCTTGTCCTGGCTACTGTAAATAGATCTCCAATGAACATTGTGGTACATGAGTCTTTTTTGAATTATTGCTTCCTCAGGGTATATGCTCCGTAGTGGGATTGCTGGGTTGCATGGTAGTTCCATTTTTATTTTTTTAAGGAAACTCCATACTGTTCTCCACAGTGGCTGTATAAATTTACATTACAATCAACAGTGCAAGTGGGTTCCCTTTTCTCCACACCCTCTCCAGCATTTTTTATTTGTACAATTTTTGATGATGGCCATTCTGCCTGGTGTGAGGTGATACCTCATTGTGGTTTTGATTTGCATTTCTCTAATGATTAGTGTTGTTGAGCATCCTTTCATGTGTTTGTTGGCAATCTGTATATCTTCTTTGGAGAAGTGTCTATGTAGGTATTATGCCCATTTATGGATTGGGTTGTTTGCTTTTTTCATATTGAGCTGCATGAGCTGCTTGTAAATTTTGGAGATTAGTCCGTTGTCAGTTGCTTCATTTGCAAATATTATCTCCCATTCTGAGGGTTGTCTTTTTGTATTGTTTATGGTTACCTTTGCTGTGCAAAAGATTTTAAGATTCATTAGGTCTCATTTGTTTATTTTTGCTTTTATTTCCATTTCTCTAGGAGGGAGCTTAAAAAGGACCTTGCTGTGATTTATGTCATAGACAGTTCTGCCTATGTTTTCCTCTAGGAGTTTTAAAGTGTCTAGCCTTACATTTAGGTCTTTAAACATTTTGAGTTTAGCTTTGTGTATGGTGTTAGGGAGTGTTCTACTTTCATTCTTTTACATGTAGATGTCCAGATTTCCCAGCACCACTTATTGAAGAGGCTGTATTTTCTTCATTGTATATTCTTGCCTCTTATTTTTTTTATTTTATTTTATTTTTAACATCTTTATTGGAGTATAATTGCTTTACAATGGTGTGTTAGTTTCTGCTTTATAACAAAGTGAACCAGATAAACATATACATATGTTCCCATATCTCTTCCCTCTTGCATCTCCCTCCCTCCAACCCTCCCTAACGCACCCCTCCAGGCAGTCACAAAGCACCGAGCTGATCTCCCTGTGCTATGCCGCTGCTTCTCACTAGCTATCTACCTTACGTTTGGTAGTGTATATATGTCCACGCCACTCTCTCACTTCGTCCGAACTTACCCTTCCCCCTCCCCATATCCTGAAGTCCGTTCTCTAGTAGGTCTGTGTTTTTATGCCTGTCTTACCCATAGGTTCTTCATGACATTTTATTTTCTTAAATTCCATATATATGTGTTAGCATATGGTATTTGTCTTTCTCTTTCTGACTTAATTCACTCTGTATGATAGACTCTGTATCTATCCACCTCATTACAAATAGCTCAATTGCATTTCGTTTTATGGCTCAGCAATATTCCATTGTACATATGTGCCACATCTTCTTTATCCATTCATCCGATGATGGGCACTTAGGTTGTTTCCATCTCCGGGCTATTGTAAATAGAGCTGCAATGAACATTTTGGTACATGACTTTTTTTGAATTATGGTTTCCTCAGGGTATATGCCCAGTAGTGGGATTGCTGGGTCATATGGTAGTTCTATTTGTAGTTTTTTAAGGAACCTCCGTACGGTTCTCCATAGTGGCTGTACCAATTCACATTCCCACCAGCAGTGCAAGAGTGTTCCCATTTCTCCACACCCTCTCCAGCATTTATTTTTTCTAGATTTTTTGATGATGGCCATTCTGACTGGTGTGAGATGATATCTCATTGTAGATTTGATTTGCATTTCTCTAATGATTAATGATGTTGAGCATTCTTTCATGCATTTGTTTGCAGTCTGTATATCTTCTTTGGAGAAATGTCTATTTAGGTCTTCTGCCCATTTTTGGATTGGGTTGTTTGTTTTTTTGTTATTGAGCTGCATGAGCTGCTTGTAAATTTTGGAGATTAATCCTTTGTCAGTTGCTTCATTTGCAAATATTTTCTCCCATTCTAAGGGTTGTCTTTTGGTCTTGATTATGGTTTCCTTTGCTGTGCAAAAGATCTGAAGTTTCACTACGTCCCATTTGTTTATTTTGTTTTTATATCCACTTATCTAGGAGGTGAGTCAAAAAGCATCTTGCTGTGATTTATGTCATAGAGTGTTCTGCCTATGTTTTTCCTCTAAGAGTTTGATAGTTTCTGGCCTTACATTTAGGTCTTTAATCCATTTCGAGCTTACTTTAGTGTATGGTGTTAGGGAGTGATCTAATTTCATACTTTTACATGTACCTGTCCAGTTTTCCCAGCACCACTTATGGAAGAGGCTGTCCTTTCTCCACTGTACATTCCTGCCTCCTTTATCAAAGATAAGGTGACCATATGTGCGGGAGGTTATCTCTGGGCTTTCTATCCTGTTCCATTGATCTATCTTTCTGTTTTTGTGCCAGTACCATACTGTTTTGATTACTGTAGCTTTGTAGTATAGTCTGAAGACAGGGAACCTGATTCCTCCAGCTGTGTTTTTTGTTCTCAAGATTGCTTTGGCTATTCGGGGTCTTTTGTGTTTCCATACAAATTGTGAATTTTTTTGTTCTAGTTCTGTGAAAAATGCCAGTGGTAGTTGATAGAGATTGCATTGAATCTATAGATTGCTTTGGGTAGTAGAGTCATTTTCACAATGTTGATTCTTCCCATCCAAGAACATGGTATATCTCTCCATCTATTTGTATCATCTTTAATTTCTTTCATCAGTGTCTTATAATTTTCTGCATAAAGGTCTTTTGTCTCCTTAGGTAGCTTTATTCTTAGATATTTTATTCTTTTTGTTGCAGTGGTAAATGGGAGTGTTTTCTTGATTTCATTTTCAGAGTTTTCATCATTAGTGTATAGGAATGCCAGAGATTTCTGTGCATTAATTTTGTATCCAGCAACTTCACCGAATTCATTGATTAGATCTAGTAGTTTTCTGGTAGCATCTTTAGGACACTCTATGTATAGTATCACGTCATCTGCAAACAGTGACAGCTTTACTTCTTCTTTTCCGATTTGGATTCCTTTTATTTCCTTTTCTTCTCTGATTGCTGTGGCTAAAACTTCCAAAACTATGTTGGATAAGAGTGGTGAGAGTGGACAACTTTGACTTGTTCCTGATCTTAGTGGAAATGCTTTCAGTTTTTCACAATTGAGGATGATGTTGGCTGTGGGTTTGTCATATATGGCCTTTATTATGTTGAGGAAAGTTCCCTCTATGCCTACTTTCTGCAGGGTTTTTATCATAAATTGGTGTTGAATTTTGTCGTAAGCTTTCTCTGCATCTATTGAGATGATCATATGGTTTTTCTCCTTCAATTTTTTAATATGGTTTATCACATTGATTGATTTGCATATACTGAAGAATCCTTGCATTCCTGGAATAAACCCCACTTCATCATGGTGTATGATCTTTTAATGTGCTGTTGGATTCTGTTTGCTAGTATTTTGTTGAGGACTTTTGCATGTATGTTCATCAGTGATACTGTCCTGTAGTTTTCTTTCTTTGTGACATCCTTGTCTGGTTTTGGTATCAAGGTGATGGTGGCCTTGTAGAATGAATTTGGGAGTGCTTCTCCCTCTGGTATATTTTGGGAGAGTTTGAGAAGGGTAGGTGTTAACTCTTCTCTAAATGTTTCATAGAATTAGCCTGTGAAGCCATCTGGTCCTGGGCTTTTGTTTGTTGGAAAATTTTTAATCACAGTCTCAATTTCAGTGTTTGTGATTTTCCGTTCATATTTTCTATTTCTTCCTGATTCAGTCTTGGCAGGTTGTGCATTTCGAAGAATTTGTCCATTTCTTCCAGGTTGTCCCTTTTATTGACAGAGAGTTGCTTGTAGTAATCTCTCCTGATCTTTTGTATTTCTGCAGTGTCAGTTGTTACTTCTCCTTTTTTGTTTCTAATTCTATTGATTTGAGTGTTCTCCCTTTGTTTCTTGATGAGTCTGGCTAATGGTTTATCTCTTTTGTTTATCTTCTCAAAGAACCAGCTTTTAGTTTTATTGATCTCTGCTATCATTTCCTTCATTTCTTTTTCATATATTTCTGATCTGATTTTTATGATTTCTTTCCTTCTGCTAACTTTAGGGTTTTTTTTTTTAAACACGTTTATTGGGGTATAATTGCTTTACAATGGTGTGTTAGTTTCTGCTTTATAACAAAGTGAATCAGTTATACATATACATATGTTCCCATATGTCTTCCCTCTTGCATCTCCCTCCCTCCCACTCTCCCCATCCCACCCCTCCAGGCTGTCACAAAGCACCGAGCTAATATCCATGTGCCTTGCGGCTGCTTCCCCCTAGCTATCTACCTTACTACGTTTGTTAGTGTTTATATGTCCATGACTCTCTCTCGCCCTGTCAAAACTCACCCATCCCCCTCCCCATATCCTCAAGTCCCTTCTCCAGTAGGTCTGCGTCTTTATTTCTGTCTTACCCCTAGGTTCTTCATGACATTTTTTTTCTTTAAATTCCATATATATGTGTTAGCATACGGTATGTGTCTTTTTCTTTCTGACTTACTTCACTCTGTATGACTGACTCTAGGTCTATCCATCTCATTACAAATAGCTCAACTTCATTTCTTTTTAAGGCTGAGTAATATTCCATTGTGTATATGTGCCACATCTTCTTTATCCATTCATCCGATGATGGGCACTTAGGTTGTTTCCATCTCCGGGCTATTGTAAATAGAGTTGCAGTGAACATGCTGGTACATGACTCTTTTTGAATTACGGTTTTCTCAGGGTATATGCCCAGTAGTAGGATTGCTGGGTCATATGGTAATTCTATTTGTACTTTTTTAAGGAACCTCCATACTGTTCTCCATAATGGCTGAACCAATTCACATTCCCACCAGCAGTGCAAGAGTGTGCCCTTTTCTCCACACCCTCTCCAGCATTTATTGTTTCTAGATTTTTTGGTGATGGCCATTCTGACTGGTATGAGATGATATCTCATTGTAGTTTTGATTTGCATTTCTCTAATGATTAATGATGTTGAGCATTCTTTCATGTGTTTGTTGGCATTCTGTATATCTTCTTTGGAGAAATGTCTATTTAGGTCTTCTGCCCATTTTTGGATTGGGTTGTTTGTTTTTTTGTTATTGAGCTGCATGAGCTGCTTGTAAATTTTGGAGATTAATCCTTTGTCAGTTGCTTCATTTGCAAATATTTTCTCCCATTCTGAGGGTTGTCTTTTGGTCTTGATTATGGTTTCCTTTGCTGTGCAAAAGCTTTGAAGTTTCATTAGGTCCCATTTGTTTATTTTTGTTTCTATTTCCATTACTCTAGGAGGTGGATCAGAAAGGATCTTGCTGTGATTTATGTCATAGAGTGTTCTTCCTATGTTTTCCTCTAAGAGTTTGATAGTTTCTGGCCTTACATTTAGGTCTTTAATCCATTTTGAGCTTATTTTTGTGTATGGTGTTAGGGAGTGATCTAATCTCATACTTTTACATGTACCTGTCCAGTTTTGCCAGCACCATTGATTGAAGAGACTGTCCTTTCTCCACTGTATATTCCTGCCTCCTTTATCAAAGATAAGGTGTCCATATGTGCGTGGGTTTATCTCTGGGATTTCTATCCTGTTCCACTGATCCATCTTTCTGTTTCTGTGCCAGTACCATACTGTCTTGATTACTGTTGCTTTGTAGTATAGTCTGAAGTGAGGGAACATGATTCCTCCAGCTGTGTTTTTTGTTCTCAAGATTGCTTTGGCTATTCGGGGTCTTTTGTGTTTCCATACAAATTGCGAAATTTTTTGTTCTAGTTCTGTGAAAAATGCCAGTGGTAGTTTGATAGGGATTGCATTGAATCTGTAGATTGCTTTGGGGAGTAGAGTCATTTTCACAATGTTGATTCTTCCCATCCAAGAACATGGTATATCTCTCCATCTATTTGTATCATCTTTAATTTCTTTCATCAGTGTCTTATAATTTTCTGCATAGAGGTCTTTCGTCTCCTTTGGTAGGTTTATTCCTAGATATTTTATTCTTTTTGTTGCAATGGTAAACGGGAGTGTTTTCTTGATTTCACTTTCAGATTTTTCATCATTCGTATATAGGAATGCCAGAGATTTCTGTGCATTAATTTTGTATCCTGCTACTTTACCAAATTCATTGATTAGCTCTAGTAGTTTTCTGGTAGCATCTTTAGGATTCTCTATGTATAGTATCATGTCATCTGCAAACAGTGACAGCTTTACTTCTTCTTTTCCGATTTAGATTCCTTTTATTTCATTTTCTTCTCTAATTGCTGTGTCTAAAACTTCCAAAACTATGTTGAATAAGAGTGGTGAGAGTGGGCAACCTTGTCTTGTTCCTGATCTTAGTGGAAAAGCTTTCAGTTTTTCACCATTGAGGATGATGTTTGCTGTGGGCTTGTCATATATGGCCTTTATTATGTTGAGGAAAGTTCCCTCTATGCCTACTTTCTGCAGGGTTTTTATCATAAATGGGTGTTGAATTTTGTCGAAAGCTTTCTCTGCATCTATTGAGATGATCATATGGTTTTTCTCTTTCAATTTGTTAATATGGTTTATCACATTGATAGATTTGCGTATATTGAAGAACCCTTGCATTCCTGGAATAAACCCCACTTGATCATGGTGTATGATCCTTTTAATGTGCTGTTGGATTCTGTTTGCTAGTATTTTGTTGAGGATTTTTGCATCTATGTTCATCAGTGATATTGGCCTGTAGTTTTCTTTCTTTGTGACATCCTTGTCTGGTTTTGGTATCAAGGTGATGGTGGCCTCGTAGAAGGAATTTGGGAGTGTTCCTCCCTCTGCTCTATTTTGGAAGAGTTCGAGAAGGATAGGTGTTAGCTCTTCTCTAAACGTTTGATAGAATTCACCTGTGAAGCCATCTCGTCCTGGGCTTTTGCTTGTTGTAAGATTTTTAATCACAGTTTCAATTTCAGTGCTTGTGATTGGTCTGTTCATGTTTTCTATTTCTTCCTGATTCAGTCTTGGCAGGTTGTGCATTTCTAAGAATTTGTTCATTTCTTCCAGATTGTCCATTTTATTGGCGTAGAGTTGCTTGTAGTAATCTCTCATGATTTTTTTTATTTCTGCAGTGTCAGTTGTTACTTCTCCTTTTACATTTCTAATTCTATTGATTTGAGTCTTCTCTCTTTTTTTCTTGATGAGTCTGGCTAGTGCTTCATCTATTTTGTTTATCTTCTCAAAGAACCAGCTTTTAGGTTTATTGATCTTTGCTATCGTTTCCTTCATTTCTTTTTCATTTATTTCTGATCTGATTTTTATAATTTCTTTCCTTCTGCTAGCTTTGGGGTTTTTTGTTCTTGTTTCTCTAATTGCTTGAGGTGCAAGGTTAGGTTGTTTATTCGAGATGTTTCCTGCTTCTTAATGTGGGCTTGTATTGCTATAAACTTCCCCCTTAGAACTGCTTTTGCTGCATCCCATAGGTTTTGGGTCATCAGGTCTCCATTGTCATTTGTCTCTAGGTATTTTTTTATTTCCTCTTTGATTTCTTCAGTGATCACTTCATTATTAAGTAGTGTATTGTTTAGCCTCCATGTGTTTGTATTTTTTACAGATCTTTTCCTGTAATTGATATCTAGTCTCATGGCGTTGTGGTCAGAAAAGATACTTGATACAATTTCAGTTTTCTTAAATTTACCAAGGCTTGATTTGTGACCCAAGATATGATCTATCCTGGAGAATGTTCCATGAGCACTTGAGAAAAATGTGTATTCTGTTGTTTTTGTATGGAGTGTCCTATAAATATCAATTAAGTCCATCTTGTTTAATGTGTCATTTAAAGCTTGTGTTTCCTTATTTATTTTCATTTTGGATAATCTGTCCATGGGTCAAAGTGGGGTGTTAAAGTCCCCTACTATGAATGTGTTACTGTTGATCTCCCCTTTTATGGTTGTTAGTATTTGCCTTATGTATTGAGGTGCTCCTATGTTGGGTGCATAAATATTTACCATTGTTATATCTTCTTCTTGGATCGATCCCTTGATCATTATGTAGTGTCCTTCTTTGTCACTTTTAATAGTCCTTATTTTAAAGTCTATTTTGTCTGATATGAAAATTGCTACTCTAGCTTTCTTTTGGTTTCCATTTGCATGGAATATCTTTTTCCATCCCCTTACTTTCAGTCTGTATGTGTCTCTAGGTCTGAAGTGGGTCTCTTGTAGACAGCATATATAAGGGTCTTGTTTTTGTATCCATTCAGCCAATCTGTGTCTTTTGGTGGGAGCATTTAGTCCATTTACATTTAAGGTAATTATCAATATGTATGTTCCTATTCCCATTTTCTATATTGTTTTGGGTTCGTTATTATAGGTTGTTTCTTTCTCTTGTGTTTCTTGTCTAGAGCAGTTCCTTTAGCATTTGTTGTAATGCTGGTTTGGTGGTGTTGAACTCTCTCAGCTTTTGCTTGTCTGTAAAGGTTTTAATTTCTACATCAAATGTGAATGAGATCCTTGCTGGGTAGAGTAGTCTTGGTTGCAGGCTTTTCTCCTTCATCACTTTCAGTATGTCCTGCCACTCCCTTCTGGCTTGTAGGGTTTCTGCTGAGAGATCAGCTGTTAACCTTATGGGGATTCCCTTGTGTGTTATTTGTTGTTTTTCCCTTGCTGCTTTTAATATGCTTTCTTTGTATTTACTTTTTGACAGTTTTATTAATATGTGTCTTGGTGTATTTCTCCTTGGATTTATCCTGTATGGGACTCTCTGTGTTTCTTGGACTTGATTAACTATTTCCTTACCCATATTAGGGAAGTTTTCAACTATAATCTCTTCAAATATTTTCTCAGTCCCTTTCTTTCTTTCTTCTTCTTCTGGAACCCCTATAATTCGAATGTTGGTGCGTTTAATGTTGTCCCAGAGGTCTCTGAGACTGTCTTCAGTTCTTTTCATTCTTTTTTCTTTATTCTGCTCTGCAGTAGTTATTTCCACTACTTTATCTTCCAGGTCATTTATCCGTTCTTCTGCCTCAGTTATTCTGCTATTGATCCTATCTAGAGTACGTTTAATTTCATTTATTGCGTTGTTCATCGTTGCTTGTTTTATCTTTATTTCTTCTAGGTCCTTCTTAACTGTTTCTTGCATTTTGTCCATTCTACTTCCAAGATTTCGGATCATCCTTACTATCGTTATTCTGAATTCTTTTTCAGGTAGATTGCCTATTTCCTCTTCATTTGTTAGGTCTGGTGGGTTTTTATCTTGCTCCTTCATCTGCTGTGTGTTTTTCTGTCTTCTCTTTTTGCTTATCTTACTGTGTTTGGGGTCTCCTTTTTGCAGGCTACACTTTCGTAGTTTCTGTTGTTTTTGATGTCTGTCTCCAGTGGCTAAGGTTGTTTCAGTGGGTTGTGTAGGCTTCCTGGTGGAGGGTACTAGTGCCTGTGTTGTGCTGGATGAGGCTGGATCTTGTCTCTCTAGTGGGCAGGTTCACGTCTGGTGGTGTGTTTTGGGGTGTCTGTGGCCTTATTATGATTTTAGGCAGCCTCTCTGCTAATGGGTGGGGTTGTGTTCCTGTTTTGCTAGTTGTTTGGCATAGGTTGTCCGGCACTGTGGCTTGCTGGTCATTGAGTGAAGCTGGGTGCTGGTGTTAAGATGGAGTCTCTGGGAGATTTCCGCCGTTTAATATTATGTGGAGCTGGGAGGTCTCTTGTTGACCAGTGTCCTGAAGTTGGCTCTCCTACCTCAGAGGCAGAGCCCTGACTCCTGTGCTGGAGCACCAAGAGCCTTTCATCCACACGGCTCAGAATAAAAGGGAGAAAAAGTAGAGAGAATTAGTAGAAGTATGAGGAAAGAAAGAAGGAAAGGAGGAAAGGAAGGAAGGAAGAAAGAAGCAAAGAAGGAAAGAAAGGAGGGAGGGAGGGAGGGAGGGAGGAAGGAAGGAAGGAGGGAAAGAAGGAAAAAAGACAGAAAGAAAGAAGATACAGTAAAAATAAAATAAAGTATAATATAATTATTGAATTAAAAAAATATTTAGAAAAAAAAAAAGGGACGGATAGAACCTTACGACAAATGTTGGAAGCAAAGCTATACAGACAAAATCTTACACAGAAGCATAAACATACACGTTCACAAAAAGAGGTAAAGGGGGAAAAATCATAAGTCTTGCTCTCAGAGACCACCTCCTCAATTTGGGGTGATTCGTTGTCTAAAGGAGGGAAGGAAGGAAGGAAAGAAAGAAAGAAAGAATGAAGGTAAAGTATAATAAAGTTATTACAATTAAAATTAATTATTAAGAAAAAAAATTTTAAAAAAAAACCATGGACGGATAGAGCCCTAGGACAAATGTTCGAAGCAAGAGTATACAGACAAGATCTCACACAGAAACATACACGTACACATTCACAAAAAGAGGAAAAGGGAAAAAAATCATAGATCTCGCTCCTAAATTCCCCCTCTTCAATTTCAGATCATTCCTTGTCTATTCAGGTATTCCACAGATGCAGGGTATATCAAGTTGATTGTGGAGCTTTAATCCGCTGCTTCTGTGTCTGGTGGGAGAGATTTCCCTTTCTCTTCTTTGCTCTCACAGCTCACAGGAGCTCAGCTTTGGATTTGACCCTGCCTCTGCGTGTAGGTCGCTGGAGGGCGTCTGTTTTTTGCTCAGACAGGACGAGGTTAAAGGAGCCGCTGATTCGGGGGCTCCGGCTCACTCAGGCCGGGGGTTGAGGGATTGGGGAAGGAGGGGCACTGCGTGCAGGGCGGGCCTGCGGCAGCAGAGGCGGCGTGACGTTGCGGCAGAGGCCGGCGTGATGTTGCACTAGCCTGAGGCCCGCCGTGCGTTCTCCCGGGGAAGTTGTCCCTGGATCCTGGGAACCTGGCAGTGGCGGGCTGCACAGGCTCCGCGGAAGAGGGGTGTGGAGAGTGACCTGTGCTCGCACACAGGCCCCTTGGTGGCGGCAGCAGCAGCCTTAGCGTCTCTCGCCCGTCTCTGGGGTCCGCGCTTTTAGCCGCGGCTCGCGCGCGTCTCTGGGGTTCGCGCTTTTAGCCGCGGCTCGCGCCCGTCTCTGGAGCTCCTTTAAGCAGCGCTCTTAAACCCCTCTCCTCGCGCACCAGGAAACAAAGAGGGAAGAAAAAGTCTCTTGCCTCTTCGGCAGGTGCAGGCTTTTCCCCGAACTCCCTCCCGGCTAGTCGTGGTGCACTAACCCCTTCAGGCTATGTTCAAGCCGCCAATCCCAGTCCTCTCCCTGCGCTCCGTCCAAAACCGAAACCCGAGCCTCAGCTTGCAGCCCTGCCCGCCCCGGTGGGTGAGCAGACAAGCCTCTCGGGTTGGTGAGTGCCGGTCAGCACCGATCCTCTGTGCGGGAATCTCCCCGCTTTGCCCTCTGCACCCGTCGCTGTGCACTCCTCTGCGGTCCCGAAGCTGCCCCCTCCGCCTCCCGCAGTCTCCGCCCGCGGAGGGGCTTCCTAGTGTGTGGAAACTTTTCCTCCTTCACAGCTCCCTCCCACTGGTGCAGGTGCCGTCCTTATCCTTTTGTCTCTGTTTTTTCTTTTTTTTCTTTTGCCCTACCCAGGTACGTGGGGAGTTTCTTGCCTTTTGGGAGGTCTGAGGTCTTCTGCCAGCCTTCAGTAGGTGTTCTGTAGGAGTTGTTCCACGTGTAGATGTATTTCTGGTGTATCCGTGGGGAGGAAGGCGATCTCCGCATCTTACTCTTCCGCCATCTTCAAGGTCCCCCTTAGGACAGGGTATCTTAAATTGTTTTATTGTAAGTCAAGCATGGGTTGGAGGATGATAAAAGCAGTTCTTCCAAACTCCAAAGATCTTCCCAGTCCTTGTTCTTGGCCACAGAGGTTTTGGTCTGGCTGCTCACAATCAGTGTATAATCCTTTTTTTCCTTTTCTTTTGTATTTCGTCTAGTTTCTCTTGCTCGTAGGGGGCCATGGGCAGAGGCCTTGCCCCAACCCCTCAAACCAGACTTCCTCTTTGGGGTTTTTTTGTTCTTCTTTCTCTAATTGCTGTAGGTGCAAGTTTAGGTTGTTTATTCGAGATGTTTCCTATTTCTTAAGGTGGGCTTGTATTGCTATAAACTTCCCTCTTAGAACTGATTTTGCTCCATTCCATAGGTTTTGGGTTGTCGTGTCTCCATTGACATTTGTTTCTAAGTATTTTTTAAATCTCCTCTTTAATTTCTTCAGTGACAACTTCTTTATTAAGTAGTGTATTGTTTAGCCTCCATGTGTTTGTATTTTTTACAGATCTTTTCCTGTAATTTATATCTAGTCTCCTAGCATTGTGGTCAGAAAAGATACTTGATACAATGTCAGTTTTCTTAAATTTACCAAGGCTTGATTTGTTACCCAAGATATGATCTATGCTGGAGAATGTTCCATGAGTACTTGAAAAAAATGTGTATTCTGTTGTTTTTTGATGGAGTGTCCTATAAATATCAATTAAGTCCATCTTCTTTAATGTATCATTTAAAGCTTGTGTTTCCTTATTTATTTTCATTTTGGATGATCTGTCCATCAGTGAAAGTGGGGTGTTAAAGTCCCCTATTCTGAATGTGTTACTGTCGATTTCCCCTTTTATGGCTGTGATTATTTGCCTTATGTATTGAGGTGCTCCTATGTTTGGTGCATACATATTAGAATTGTTATGTCTTCTTCTTGGATCAATCCCTTGATCATTATGTAGTGTCCTTCTTTGTCTCTAATTGCTTTAGGTACAAGGTTAGGTTGTTTATTTGAGATGTTTCCTGTTTCTCAAGGTAGGATTGTATTGTGATAAACTTCCCTCTTAGAACTGCTTTTGCTGCATCCCATAGGTTTTGGGTTGTCGTGTCTCCATTGTCATTTGTTTGTAGGTATTTTTTGATTTCCTCTTTGATTTCTTCAGTGATCACCTCGTTATTTAGTATTTTTTAGCCTCCATGTGTTTGTATTTTTTACAGATCTTTTCCTGTAGTTGATATCTAGTCTCCTAGCATTGTGGTTGGATAAGATGCTTGATAAAATATCAATTTTCTTACCTTTACCAAGGCTTGATTTGTGACCCAAGGTATGATCTATCCTGGAGAATGTTCCATGAGCACTTGAGAAAAATGTGTATTCTGTTGTTTTTGGATGGAATGTCCTATAAATATCAATTAAGTCCATCTTGTTTAATGTATCATTTAAATCTCGTGTTTCCTTATTTATTTTCATTTTGGATATTCTGTCCCTTGGTGAAAGTAGGGTATAAGTCCCCTATTATGATTGTGTTACTGTCAATTTCCCCTTTTATGGCTGTTAGTATTTGTCTTATGTGTTGCAGTGCTCCTATGTTGCGTGCATAAATATTTACAATTGTTATATCTTGTTCTTGGTTTGTTCCCTTGATCCTTATGTAGTGTCATTCTTTTTCTCTTATAATAGTCTTTGTTTTCAAGTGTATTTTTTCTGTTATGAAAATTGCTACTTCAGCTTTCTTTTGCTTTCCATTTGCATGGAATATCTTTTTCCACCCCATCACTTTCAGTCTGTTTGTGTCCCTACATCTGAAGTGTGTCTATTGTAGATAGTATATATATGGGTCTTGTTTTTGTAACCATTCAGCCAGTCTATATCTTTTGTTTGGAACATTTAATCCACTTACATTTAAGGTTATTATCGATATGTATATTTCTATTACCAATTTATTCATTGCTTTGGGTTTGTTATTGTAGGTCTTTTTCTTCTCTTGTGTTTCCTGCCTAGAGAAGTTCCTTTAGCATTTTTTGTAATGCTGGTTTGTTTGTGTTGCATTCTGTTAGCTTTTGCTTGTCTGTAAATGTTTTGATTTCTCCATCAAATCTGAATGACACCCTTGCTGGGTAGAGTACTCTTCATTGTAAGTTTTTCCCTTTCTTCACTTTAAATATGTCCTGCTACTCCCTTCTAGCTTTCAGAGTTTCTGCTGAAAGATCACCTGTTAACCGTATGGGGAGTCCCTTCTATGTTATTTGTTTTTTTTCCCTTGCTGCTTTTGATATTTTTTCTTTGCATTTAATTTTTGATAGTTTGATTAATATGTGTCTTGGCATGTTTCTTCTTGGATTTATCCTGTATCCATCTCTCTGCACTTCCCTGACTTGATTAACTATTTCCTCTCCTATGTTACAGAAGTTTTCAACTCTAATCTCTTCAAATATTTTCTCAGTCCGTTTCTTTTTCTCTTCTTCTGGGACCCCTATAAATCATATGTTGGTGCATTTAATGTTGTTCCAGACGTCTCTGAGACTGCCCTCAATTCTTTTCATTCTTTTCTCTTTTTTCGGCTCTTCAGTAGTTATTTCCACTATTTTACGTTCCAGGTCACTTATCCATTCGTCTGCCTCTGTTATTCTGCTACTGATTCCTTTTAGAGAATTTTAAATTTCATTTATTTTGATTTTCATCATTGTCTGTTCCAGTTTAGTTCCTCTAAGCCCTTCTTAAACGTTTCTTGTATTTTCTCCATTCTATTTCAAAGATTTTGGATCATCTTTACTATCATTACTCTTAAATATTTTTCAGGTAGACTGCCTATTTCCTCTTCATTTGTTTGTACTGTTGGGTTTTTATCTTGCTCCTTCATCTGCTGTGTGCTTCTCTGTCTTCTCATTTTGCTTAACTTACTGTGTTTGAGGTCTCCTTTTTGTAGGCTGCAGTTTTGTAGTTCCCATTGTTTTTGGTGTCTGCCCCCAGTGGCTAAGATTGTTTCAGTGGGTTGTGTAGGCTTCCTGGTGGAGGGGGATAGTGCCTGTGTTTTGGTGGATGAGGCTGGATCTTGTTTTTCTGGTGGGCAAGACCACATCCAGTGGTGTGTTTTGGGGTTCTGTGACCTCATTATGGTTTTAGGCAGCCTCTCTTCTAATGGGTGGGTTTGTCTTCCTGTCTTGCTAGTTGGTTGGCATAGGGTGTCCAGCAATGTAGCTTGCTGGTCATTGAGTGGAGCTGGGTCTTACCCTTGAGATGGAGATCTCTGGGAGAGCTTTTGCCGTTTGATATTACATGGATCTGGGAGGTCTCTGGTGGACCGATGTCCTGAACTCGGCTCTCCCACCTCAGAGGTATAGGCTTGACACCCGGCCAGTGCACCAAGACCCTGTCAGCCACAGATCTCAGCAGAAAAGTGGGAAAAAAAGAAAGAAAGAAAAGAAAAGAAAAATTAAAATAAAATATAAAATAAATTATTAAAATTAAAATGTAACAAAAACAGAAAGAAAGAAAGAAGAGAGCAACCAACCAAGAAGCAAATCCACCACTGATAACAAGTGTTAAAAACGATACAAAAAAAAATCAAATATTGAACTGAAAGAACCCTAGGACAAATGGTAAAAGAAAAGCTATACAGACAAAGTCACACAAAGAAGCATACACGTACACACTCACAAAAAGAGAAAAAGGAAAAATCTATATATTCCATTGCTCTCAAAGTCCACTCCCTCAATTTCGGGCTCATTCATTTTCTATTCAGGTATTCCACAGATGAGGGGTACATGACTGTGGAGGTTTAGTCCACGGCTGCTGGCTGAAATTTCCCTTTCTCTTCTGTGTTTACACAGCTCCTGTGTTTCAGCTTTCGATCTGGCCCTGCGTCTGCATGTAGGTCACCTGAGGGTGTCTGCTCTTTGCTCAGACAGGACAGGATTAAAGTAGCAGCTGATTCGGGCACTCTGGCTCACTCAGGCTGGGGGGAGGGGTGGGTACGGAATGTAGAGCGAGACTGTCTGCAGAGGCCGGTGTGACGTTGCAACAGCCTGAGCTGCACCATGTGTTCTCCTGGGGAAATTGTCCCTGGATCACAGGATCCTGGCAGTGGCAGGCTGCACAGGCTCCCTGGAGGGGAGGTGTGGATAGTGACCTGTGCTTGCACACAGGCCTCTTGGTGGCTGCAGCAGCAGCCTTAGCATTTCATGCCCGTCTCTGGTGTCCGCACTGATAGCTATGGCTTGTGCCCTTCTCTGGAGCTCATTTAGACGGTGTTATGAATCCACTCTCCACACACACCCTGAAACAATTGTCTCTTGCTTCTTTGGCAGTTCCACACCTTTTCCCAGACTCTCTCCCAGCTAGCTGTGGCGCACTAGCCCCCTTCAGGCTGTGTTCACGCAGCCAACCCCAGTCTTCTCCCTGGAATCTGACCTCTGACGCCCGAGCTTCAGCTCCCAGGCCCCACCCACTCTGGCGGGTGAGCAGACGAGCCTCTCCGGCTGGTGAGCGCTGGTCGTCACAGATCCTCTGTGTGGGAATCTCTCCACTTTGCCCTCTGCACCCCTGTTGCTGCGCTCTCCTCTGTGGCTCTGAAGCTTTCTCTCTCCACTACCCCTAGTCTCTGTCCGTGAAGGGGCTTCCTAGTGTGTGGATACATTTTCTCCTTCACAGCTCCCTCCCAGTGGTGCGGGTCCCATCCTTATTCTTTTGTCTCTGGTTTTTCTTTTGCCCTACCCAGGGACGTGGGGTGTTTCTTGCCTTTTGGGAAGTCTGAGGTCTTCTGCCAGCGTTCAGTAGGTGTTCTGTAGGAGTTGTTCCACTTGTAGATGTATTTCTCTTGTATTTGTGGGGAGGAAGGTGATCTCCACGTCTTACTCTTCCGCCATCTTGAAGATCTCTCCTTAGCACATTTTTAAGTGTATAATACAGTATTGTGAACTATAAGCACAGTGTTGTTCAACAGATCTATAGAACTTTTTCACTTTGTGTAACTGAAACTTTATACCCTCTGAAAAACATCTCCCTATTTCCTGCCCCCTAACCCGGGCAACCACCATTCTACTGTCTGCTTCTATGAGTTTGACTCTTTTAACTGCCTCATATGAGTGGAATGATTTAGGCTATTTGGAAATAGCCTAAATTTACATTGAGAAATTAATGGATAAAGAAAGTGTGGTATATACATACAACGGAATATTATTCAGCCTTAAAAATCAAAGAAGTCCTGCCCTATGATGCAACATGGATGAACCTTGAGGACATTATACTCGTTTACTTTACATCAAAGTTTTTTTCAGATGAAAGCTTGAGCAATTCGTGTTATCAATCCAGATTCCAGTAATGTGAACAGAGACTCTCCTGTTTTCCAGACTCTGTGTCAAATACTGCACGTACATTTTCTCATTTAACACTTGCAGCAACCCTCAGACTTGGAAATTACGAATATCTAGTCTTTGTTTTAGAAAGCATGGAAATTGATGTTCAAGAAGTTAAGAGACTTGCCTAGAGCTAATCACAGAACTACTAAGTCGTAGACCTAGGATTTGAATCCAGGTTGCTTGAGTTTAACTCCAATATTCTTCCCTTTGTAGGTCAGAGACATCTTATCCCACATGTGTGCTTTTGTAGGTATATCCGCCTATTGTGAAGATGAAATCTCATACCACTTTAGCCAGTATCTTTTACTTAGTGTCCATTATAGTAGATTTAGTTCTACTGAGTTGAGTCAAATATGTTTGGTAGCAGTGACATGGAACATAGAAAATACAGGCTTCTCTCTCTCTCTATTAGTGTGATTGGTGACAGCCACGACCAACCTTATGCAGAGGTAAAATAAGTAGAGTAGTAAATGTGCTGAGATTTACTGAGTACAGATTATTAGAACTAAAAAGAATCTAGATAATCCATTCCAATTTTCAGAGAGGAAACCTGACACTCATAGAAACTAAGTGACTTGTACAAAACCATGTTGTGTACTAGCAGCAGAGCCAGCACTGGGACTCATGTCTTTAAGTTCTCTTGTTTTAAGAGGAAAAATCACTCTTCTAGCTTGCTGCTGTGCTTGAAAAATCCATAATCACTAGAAGTTCAAATTTTTGGATTTTGTTATTTTGTGTTAATGCACTGATCTTCTTAGAAGAGTTAACTAACTCATGCTGTTGTAAATTCTCAATGTCTCATTGTGTACTCTCAGGTACGTGGAACCATTTGAGAGCTGAGTACTGTGGTGAAAAGGAGACAGAGCAGGACAACTTTTGAGTTCAGAGGGAGAAGAGGGAAGTCTAGGGCTCCCACTCTTAGGGAAAAAGGTCACAGAAGGGGATCCTGGGTCACCATGAGACAGTGTGAAGCCGTAAAGCATTTGGGGAGCTATGGAAAATGGACAGAGAGCACAAAAAGAGAGAGGGATAGAAAACAGTATTGCATGGCCAATGAATACTAATTCACCCAACTCCACAGTTTTGGCCCCAGGCAGCAGTGGCCTTTGAATGGCTTTATTTGCTGTTACCTTCAACTAATGTGGCCATATTGGGATTTGGAGAAATTCTTTTGTGCACTAAATATTTATATATTTCTTTACAAGTGGGCAATGATCCCTGATTATTATTCGACCCTGTGCTTCCTGGAACCATCATCGGAACATCACTTCTCATTCCTCTGTGCATGCAAATCAGCCCTGAGGCCAACTGTGTCCCAACGAACAACCAGGTAAGCACATGTTGACTGCTTTTTCTAAAATCAAGGATGCCTGATGAGGGCCTTCATTTTATAGTGATTCTAATTTGTTCCAATGTAAAATGATTAAGTCAGTCTGGTGCTGAGTTTTTGGTTAGTATCTATTCTCTTGATTGCTTATTGTTCAGTTTTGCTTCTGGTGTAATTAAATGCTTCTGGACCTTACCAATCAGAAGGTAGCTGTCAGGAGACATCTTACTTTATTTTGATGGGAGTGAAACTCACTTTCCACTTTTGTTATTCACTTTTTGGATGACCTGTGAATTTGTAAAGTTCCTTGCCCATGAGGTCTCAGTATATTAGCTTACTTTTTAATACCCCACAATGCAGGTCTTGGATTTTGTATAGGCTTGGCATGTCTAAATTTTCTTTCCTCTGAGTGCTGGGATAATTCATCCACTCTGTGACAGGTCTGGTGGACAGATTTGTACTCAAACTGTCTCTGTTCTTTGTTTGGAGTCAGTTACATTACTTTTAAATTTCTTTGTGTGCTTATTATGTGCAGAGCAGCAGGACCCTGTGTCAAGCTATGCTGTGCTAAAGGTAAGAGTAGTAACAGGAGTGACTAAAACATGGACCCTGGTCTCAAAGAAATTGCTGTCCAGTGAGGGACAGTACAATATGCATAAATGAGTTGATACATAGTAGACTATAATGAGTACCATTAAAGAGATTCAGAAGCAGAACTGTGGAATTAAAGCATCAGAAGATGTTTTATATATTTGGGAAATCAGAGAAAGCTTCGTGGAGGCAATAAGAATGTGAGCTGAATCTTAAAAGATGCATAGAATCCAGCAAGCAAAAAGTGTTGCTATAGGGAGAATGTTGGTTGACAGAGGGAACATCATTGCATTAGAGGCAATCATTTTATTAGAGGCAATGGGGAGCCATTGAAGGATTTTAAGCAGTAGAATAACATGTTCCAAGATGTCCTCCAGAAAGATAACTCTGGCAACAGTGCAAGGGACAAACTCAAGCTGGATAGTAAATGTGAGAATAGAGAGAAGGAGATGTTTGCAAGAGATATTTGGGAAGACTTAGTTATTGATTGGATATAGGGAATTGGAGAGAGCCTGGGTAACCAAGAAAATGCTTTTTCCAATAAACAAGCTAAGAACTTCAGAAGGATGCTTGCAAAGTGCTGCACTGTTGAGACGTAGGATCCTCAGAGCTAGAAGGGAAATATTATACCTTTAGAAATCTACTTAGCTGAAATATCTCTTTTACAGATTGAAAAATTGAGTACAGATATATGATATGATGTCATCATTCCAAGGTTACTTGATAGCAGAGCTAGGATAGGAACTGAGCTCTTCTGAGGACAAATCTGCTGTTCTTTCCTTGTTACCATGTTGTGTCAGCTTTATAAAAGAATAGGATTGGGGTGTGTGTGTGTGAGTGAGAGGGAGAAGGAGAAAGTTGATACCAACAAACACCATTGACTGAAGGATTGATAGAAATTAAAGGTACTTTAGTGTTCATCTAGTCTAAACATTTCATTTTATAGATGGAAGTTCTGAGGCCCAGAGAGGGGAAATGATTTGTCTGAGGCCACGTAACTGGTAGAGCATGTTTTCTGTATATTTGAGAAATTAAGATCAGCACACTTGAAGCTGAGAACAGGCTGTTATAGATACACCACTCAGGGAGAAAATGTCTAAAGAGCCATTTTGCAGGCAAGCCTATGTCCTAGGATGCCAGAGTGGAGCCTGGACTGCTGGATAAATAGGAATCAGCCAGGGAAATCATCATTGCCCCTTGTGAGAACTGGTATTAGTGTACTTCTGTGTAGTGACTACCAATAAATAGTTAAATGACAGGAAAGAAACGTTTATACTGTTTTCCACTATGGGTGTGCCAATTCACATTCCCAACAGTGTACAAGGATTACGTTTTCTCCACATCCTCACCAGAATTTGTTATCTCTTGTCTTTTTTTTTTTTTTTTTTTTGTGGTACGCGGGCCTCTCACCTTTGTGGCCTCTCCCGCTGTGGAGCACAGGCTCCGGACGCACAGGCTCAGCGGCCATGGCTCACAGGCCCAGCCGCTCTGCGGCATGTGGGATCGTCCCAGACCAGGGCACGAACCCGTGTCCCCTGCATAGGCAGGCAGACTCTCAACCACTGCGCCACCAGGGAAGCCCTCTTGTCTTTTTGATAATAGCCATTCTAACACGTGTGAGGTGGTATCACATTGTGGTTTTGATTTGCATTTCCCTGATGATTAGTGATGTTAAACAAAGGTAACCATGTGTGGTAATGGATGTGTTAATTAACTTGATTGTGGTAAACATTTAACAGTGTATATGTATATTAAATCATCATATGTTGTACACCTTAGAAAAGCATCACATTGTACAACCTAAATATATACAATGTTTATTCATCAATCATACCTCAATGAAACTGGAAAAAATTACAGGAGAGACAAATTGGTCATTTTTGAAAACAAGGGACTTCATTTTTGAGTGAAAAAGCTATATTAGAAAACTTATTTTTTTTTTGGCACATTGTGTGGCTTGCAGAATCTTAGTTCCCTGACCAGGGATGGAGCCCAGGCCACGGCAGTGAAAGTACTGAGTCTTAACCACTTGACCTCCAGGGAATTCCCTATAATAGAAAACTTCTGCTCTGTAGGTAGAGGGAGGAATAAAGTTTTCTCCCATTTAATTCCTTTCCTAAAAATGAGAACATCACAAAAAGATAAAACTAGTACCTGACACATATATACAATGGAATATTAGCCATAAAAAGAAATGAAATTGAGTTATTTGTAGTGAGGTGGATGGACCTAGAGTCTGTCATACAAAGTGAAGAAAGTCAGAAAGAGAAAAACAAATACCGTATGCTAACACATATATATGGAATCTAAGAAAAAAAAAAGGTCATGAAGAGCCTAGGGGTAAGACGGGAATAAAGACACAGACCTACTAGAGAATGGACTTGAGGATATGGGGAGGGAGAAGGGTAAGCTGTGACAAAGTGAGAGGTGGCATGGACATATATACACTACCAAACATAAAATAGATAGCTAGTGGGAAGCAGCCGCATAGCACAGGGAGATCAGCTCAGTGCTTTGTGACCACCTAGAGGGGTGAGATAAGGAGGGTGGGAGGGAGGGAGATGCAAGAGGGAAGAGATATGGGAACATATGTAGATGTATAACTGATTCACTTTGTTATAAAGCAGAAACTAACACACTATTGTAAAGCAATTATACTCCAATAAAGATGTTAAAACAAACCCAACAAACTAGTGCCTGAGAAGTATTCAACATGAAAAAGAAAAGTTTCCTCTTTTCCCTTCTAGTACTGCATTTCATATTGCTACCTGAATTCTGCTTTACTTGTTTCTTTCCTCACTTGTCTTTTCCATCCTCCCTTCACCAACCTCTCAGAATCCTTCACCTAGGTCCTTGTAGTAGAACTACAGCTATGCTTTAGGTGTACAAAGGCAGGGAAGAAAGGTACAAAATAGGCATATGGATTGTAGCTGTTTTGCCAAGTGTAAAATCCCCTGGGTTGTGATGTCTATGGCATCAGTCTATCCATTTTTGTCTGCATTTATCTCTAACTAAAATAGAAAAATAACTTATATATGAAAGAGACAGATGGAAAATTATTTAGTCCTCAGTGGAGAAGAACCAGAGATGTTGAATGAATCAATGATGCATATGTAAGTCTAAGGATGAAATCACTGCAACAATGAAGACTAAAAGAAACCAGAAAGTACAAAGAGGAGACTGTCCAAAAGATCAATAATGGTGCAAGGCTTTCAAAGTCTACTCCCTTTCAAATACACAGAAGGTTAAAATTTTAAATTAAGTTAAAGTTTAAAAGAACTTGAAGGCTACAAATGACTTATGTTCGCTATTGGTTTACTGTTTAAAATGACTGCATAGCATGGGCCAATTATATGAAAATATATGGAACTTTGCAAATTATCAGGCTATTAAAAAATCAAATCAATAAATAATCATTGAGTTTCTACTATGTGCAAGATTTATGCTGAATGTTTCAGGATACAACTATTAATAAAATAAGAGCTCTTGTCTTAGAGTTTTACAAATTAATGAAGGGAAGAGGCAGATAGGACCAATGGATGAAAGCTCAATAGAAACATTTAAAGGACTGTTTGAGAAAACACTGGAAGAAATATGACAAGTCAGTGAATGTGAAATCCAAATAAAAAGGACAGTTTGTCAGTTTGGAAGTTGCACAAATGCATGCTGGGGTGATCAGCAAAGGTTTTATAGAAGATATGAAATTTGAATTGGGTATTTAAAAAACAATTTAGGTTGGTGGCACGATGGGGGAGTAGAAAGACCCTGAGCTCACCTTCTCTCACAGGCACACAAAAGTCACAACTATTTGCAGAACAACCAAAGAAAAAGAAAGGAACCTGCCAGAAAAGATCTACAACAAAAGATATAAAGAAAGAACCACATCTAGACAGGTAGGAGGGGTGAAGTCGTGACATAGTCAAGTCCCATAGCCCAGGTTGGGAAATCCACAAAAAGAAGAATAATTAAAATTGCAGAGGTTCTCCCAAAGGAGTGAGAGGTCTGAGCCACAGGTTGGGCTCCCCAGCCCAGGAGTCCTGCACTAAGAACTTGAGACCCTAGAGCATTTGACTTTAAAAGCCAGAGGGACTTACTTTCAGGAGTCCCAGAGGGCTGGGGAAAATAGAGACTTTACTCTTAAAGGGTGCACACAAAATCTCACACACTCTGGGACCCAGGGCAGAAGCAATAATTTTGATAGGAGCCTGGGTCAGACCTACCTAATTATCTTAGGGAGTCTCCAGGAGAGACAGGAGGCAACTGCAGCTCAACCTGGGGACATAGACACCAGCAACAGCCCTTTTTAGGAGCTCCTTCTACCACGTAGACACTGGTGCTGGCAAGCACCATTTTGAAATCCTCCCTCTACGTTATTAGCCCCAGAACCCAGCCCTGCCCCCCAACCTGTAGGCACCAGTGTTGGGATGCCTCAGGCCAAGCAATTAACTTGGCATGGACATAGCCTCACCCATGAGCAGATAGGCTGCCTTAAGACCCCCTGAACACACTGCAAACCCTGGACACATTCCTGCCCACCAGAGGATGCAGGACCTGACCCCACACATCAGTGCATAGGCACTAGACATGGGACCCCAAAACTCTCCAGCCAGAGACCCCAGGATACAGCTCCCTACCCACCAGTGGGCAGGCTCAAGGCCCAGAATGCCCTGAGCCCTGGACCCTCCCTCAAAGGATCCTGCTCTAGCCTTGGGCCTAGCTTTACCCACCAGGGGGCAGACACCAGCCACAAGAAAACCACAGGTCTGCAATCTGCAGTTGCAGCCTACCCACCAGCAGGCTGGACCCTGCCCTGGGACTGGCCGTACCCCAGTCTTGTTCACCAGTGAGCCTTCTCTAGCCTTGAGCCCAGCTTCACCAGCCAGTGGGCAGATAACAGCTGCAAGAAAAATGCAGCCCCATAGCCTATGGACTTGGCCCACCAAAGCAGGCCAGATATTTCCCTGGGACTGGCTGGGCCCTGGCTCCATCTACTAATAAGCCAACACAAGCTTTGGGAAAACACAGACCCCACAGCCAACTCTGTCAGGAACTGGCCCCACCCACCAGCAATCCCACACCATTTCTGGGAACCCTGGGCTCTACAACCAGACCCTAGGACCTGACTTTCCCCACCAGTAGGCTGGCATTAACCCCATACCTGGATTCACCCATCAGAGGGTGGGCAATAGTCCCAGGGTCTCCTGGACCCTGACTTTGCCCACCAGTAACCCAGCAATAGCCCTGGGGCCCCCTGGGGTCCAGCAGCAAGTTGCCTTGTGACACGGTCCCACCAATCAGCAACCAGCAGCCTCCACAGGAGGCAGGGCCTGACAACTAACCAGACTGGAGGCCAACCAAGCCTACCAGACTGCACACATGGTCAGCCTGTCACAAAAGAAAGACACATGCAGTCTTCATAGGAGAAATTCTTGGAGCATATAGTTCTGGTGATGAGAGGGGAGAGTGCTACTGGGACTCATGGGACATCTCCTATAGAAGGACACTTCTCCAAGTTTGGGAAATGTAACCACCCGATCAGATACATAAAAATAAAAACAGCAACATACGCAAAATAAGGCAACAGAAGAACATGTTCAAAATGAAGGAACAAGACAAAACCCTAGAAGAAGAGCTAAGTGAAGTAGAGATAGGCAATCTACCTGAGAAAGAGTTCAGGGTAGTGATCATAAAGATGATCAAAAACTTGGGAGAAGAATGGATGCGCAGAGCAAGAAGTTAGAAGTTTTTAACAAAGAGTTGGAATATGTAAAGAGCAACCAAACAGAGATGAAGAAAACAAGAATTGAAATGAAAAATACACTAGAAGAAATCAACAGTAGACTAAATGATAGAGAGGAGCAGATCAAGGACCCAGAGTACAGAGTATTGGAAATCACTGATGCTGACAAAAAAGAAAAAAAGAATGAAATGAGGACAGTTTAAAAGACCCCTGGAAGAACATCAAGTGCACTAGAATTTGCATTGTAAGGGTCCCAGAAGGAGAAGAGAGACAGAAAGGGCCTGAGAACATAACTGAAGACATAATAGCAGAAACTTCTGTAACTTGGAAAAGGAAACAAGCATGCAACTCTAGGAAGCTCAGAGTCACATACAAGATCAAACCAGAGAGGAACCCAGCAAGACACATTGTAACTAAAATGGAAAAATTAAAAATAAAGGGAGAATATTAAAAGCATCAAGGGAAAAATACTAAGTTACATACAAGGGAGCTCCCATAAGCCTATCAGCTAACTTTTCAGCAGAAAGTCTGCAAGACAGAAGGGAGTGGCATGATATATCTAAGTGATGAAAGGGAAAAATCTACAACCAAGAATTCTCTACCCAGCATTGCTCTTGTTCAGATTTGAAGGAGAGATCAAAATATTTAGAGACAAGCAAAACCTAAAAGAGTTCACCATCACTAAACCAGCTCCACAACAAATGTTAAATGAATTTCTCTAGGTAAAAAAGAAAAGGCCACAGCTAGAAACAAGAAAATTATGAAATGAAAACCTCACCAGTAAAGGTAAACATACAGGAAAGGTAGGAAATAGTCCACACACAAAATTAGTATAGAAGTTAAAAGACAAAAGTAGTAAAATCATCTATATACACAACCGTGATCCCAAACCTATGGGATGAAGCAAAAGAAGTTCTAAGAGGGAAAGTTATAGCAATACAAACTGACTTCAGGAAACAAGAAAAATTTCAAATATATAACCTAAACTTACACCTAATGGAGCTACAAAAAGAAGAACAAATAAAACCCAAAGTAAGTGACACCTTCAAGATAGTGGAGGAGTAATATGTGGAGATCACCTTCCTCCCCACAAATACATCAGAAATACATCTACATGTGGAACAACTCCTACAGGACACCTACTGAACGCTGGCAGAAGACCTCAGATTTCCCAAAAGGCAAGAAACTCCCCATGTAACTGGGTAGGGCAAAAGAAAAAAGAAAAAGACAGAGAAAAAAGAATAAGGACAGGAATTGCACTTCTCGGAGGAAGCTGTGAAGAAGAAAAAGTTTCCACACACTAGGAAGCCCCTTCACTGGCAGAGACGGGGGGCGGGTGGTGGGGGAACTTCGGAGCCCTGGAGAAGAGAGCAGCAACAGGGGTGAAGGGGGCAAAGTGGAGCACAGGGAATCTGTGCCGACCAGCACTCACCAGCCAGAGAGGCTTGTCTGCTCACCCGCCAGTGTGGGTGGGGGCTGGGAGTTGAGGCTCCAGCTTTGGAGGTCAGATCCCAGTGAGGGGACTAGGGTTGGCTGGGTGAACACAGCCTGAAGGGGGCTAGTGCACCACAGCTAGTAGGGAAGGAGTCTGGGAAAAAGTCTGGAACTGCCTAAGAGGCAAGAGACCATTGTTTCAGGGTGCACAAGGAGAGGGGATTCAAAGTACCACCTCAATGAGCTCCAGAGAAGGGCGTGAGCCACGGCAATCAGTGAGGACACAAGAGACTGGCATAAAACGCTAAGGCTGCTGCTGCAGCCACCAAGAAGCCTGTGTGTAAGCACAGGTCACTAGCCACACCTCCCCTCCTGGGAGCCTGTGCAGCCCGCCATTGCCAGGGTTCCGTGATCCAGGGACAACTTCCCCAGGAGAACAAATGTTGCCACCACAGGCTGTTGCAGCGTCATGCCAGCCTCTGCCGCCGCAGCCTCACCCTGCATTCCGTACCCCTCCCTCCCCCCGGCCTGAGTGAGCCAGAGCCCCCTAATCAGCTGCTACTTTAACCGCATCCTATCTGAGTGAAGAAAAGATGCCCTCAGGCGACCTACATGCAGAGGCAGGGCCAAATCCAAAGCTGAACCCCAGGAGTTGTGCGAACGAAGAAGACAAAGGGAAATTTCTCCCAGCAGACTTAGGAGCAGCAGATTAAATCTCCACAATCAACCTGATGTACCCTGCATCTATGGAATACCTGAATAGACAACGAATCATCCCAAAATTGAAGTGGTGGACTTTGGGAGCAATTGGAGACATGGGGTTTGCTTTCTGCATCTAATTTGTTTCAGGTTTTATGTTTATCTTACCTTAGTATTTAGAGTTTATTATCATTGGTGCATTTGTTTATTGATTTGGTTCCTCTCTTCCTTTTTTATAAATATATGTATATATTTATTTATTTATTTATTTTTCCTTTTGGTCAGTTTGTAAGTGTGTATGGGTAGGCTTCTTTGTGTGATCTTGTCTGTATAGTTTTGCTTTTACCCTTTGTCCTAGGGTTCTGTCTGTCTTTTGTTTTTTTCTTAGTATAGTTTTTAGTGCTTGTTATCATTGGTGGATTTGCTTTTTGTTTGGTTCCTCTCTTCTTTCCTTCTTTCTTTTCTTTTTCTTTTTTTAAATTACTTTTTAATTTATTTTATTTTTAATAATTAAAAAATTATTTTAATAACTTTGTTTTAATTTTTTTCTTTCATTCTTTTTTTCTCCCTTTTCTTCTGAACCTTGAGGCTGACAGGGTCTTGGTGCTCTGGCCGGATGTCAGGCCTGTGCCACTGAGGTGGGAGAGCTGAGTTCAGGACGTTGGACCACGAAAGACCTCCTGACCCCACATAATATCAAACAGCAAAAGCTCTCCCAGAGATCTCCATCTGAATGCTAAGACCCAGCTCCACTCAACGACCAGCAAGCTACAGTGCTAGACATCCTATGCCAAACAAAGAGCAAGATAAGAGCAAAACCCCAACCATTGGCAGACAGGCTGCCTAAAATCATAATAAGGTCACAAACACTCCAAAACACACCACCAAAGGTGGTCCTGCCTAACAGAAAGACAAGACCCAGCCTCATCCACCAGAACACAGGTACCAGTCCCCTCTACCAGGAAGCCTACACAACCCACTGAGACAATCTTAGCCACTGGGGGCAGACACCAAAAACAACGGGAACTATGAACCTGCAGCCTGTGAAAAAAAGGAGACCCCAAACACAGTAAGTTAAGCAAAATGAGAAGACAGATTAACACACAGCAGATGAAGGGGTGAGGTAAAAACCCACCAGACCAAACAAATGAAGAGGAAATAGGCAGTCTACATGAAAAAGAATTCAGAGTAATGATAGTAAAGATGATCCAAAATCTTGAAAATAGAACGGAGAAAATACAAGAAATGACTAACAAGGACCTGGAAGAACTAAAGAGCAGACAAACAATGATGAACAACATGATAAATGGAATTTAAAATTATCTAGAAGGAATCAATAGCAGAATAACTGAGGCAGAAAAACGGATAAGTGACCTGGAATATAAAATAGTGGAAATAACTACTGCAGAGCAGAATAAAGAAAAAATAATGAAAAGAATTGAGGACAGTCTCAGAGACAACTGGGACAAAATTAAGTGCAACAACATTTGAATTATAGGGGTCCCAGAAGAAGAAGAGAAAAAGAAAGGAACTGAGAAAATATTTGAAGAGATTATAGTTGAAAACTTCCATAATATGGGAAAGGAGATAGTCAATCAAGTACAGGAAGTGCAGAGAGGCCCAAGCAGGATAAAACCAAGGAAAAACATGCCATGACACATTAATATGTGTCAAAGTATCAAAAATTAAATACAAAAAAAAAATATCAAAAGCAGCAACGGAAAAACAACAATTGATATACAAGGGAATCCCCATAAGGTTAACAGATGATCTTTCCGCAGAAACTCTGCAAGCCAGAAGAGACTGGCAGGACATATTTAAAGTGATGAAAGGGAAAAGCCTACAACCAAGATTACTCTACCCAGCAATGATCTCATTCAGATTCGACAGAGAAATTAAAACCTTTACAGACAAGCAAAAGCTAAGAGAATTCGGCACCACCAAACCAGCTTTACAACAAATGCTAAAGGAACTTCTCTAGGCAGGAAACACAAGAGAATGAAAAGACCTACAATAACAAGCCCAAAACAATTATGAAAATCGTAATAGGAACATACATATTGATAATTACCTTAAATGTAAATGGATTAAATGCTGCAACTAAAAGACATAGACTGGCTGAAAGGATACAAAAACAAGACACGTATATATGCTGTCTACAAGAGACCTACTTCAGACTTAGGGACACATACAGACTGAAAGTGAGTGGATGGAAAACGATATTCCATGCAAATGGAAATCAAAAGAAAACTGGAGTAGCAATTCTCCTATCAGACAAAATAGACTTTAAAATAAAGACTATTACAAGAAGAAGACTTTAAAATAAAGACATTACTATCCAAGAAGAAGATATAAAAACTGTAAACATTTATGCACCCAACATAGGAGCACCTCAATACATAAGTCAAATGCTAACAGCCATAAAAGTGGAAATCAACAGTAACACAATCATAGTAGGGGATTTTAACACCCCACTTTCACCAATGGACAGATCATCCAAATTGAAAATAAATAAGGAAACACAAGCTTTAAATGATACATTAAACAAGATGGACTTAATTGATATTTATAGGACATTCCCTCCGAAAACAACAGAATACACTTTCTTCTCAAGTACACATGGAACATTCTCCAGGGTAGATCATATCTTGGGTCACAAATCAAGCCTCACTAAATTTAAGAAAATTGAAATTTTATCAATTATCTTTGCTGATCACAGCGCTATGAGACTAGATAACAATTACAGGAAAACAATCTGTAAAAAATAAAAACACATGGAGTCTAAACAATGCACTACTAAACAACCAAGAGATCACAGAAGAAATCAAAGAGGAAATCAAAAAATACCTAGAAACAAATGGCAATGAAACACAACGATCCCCTATCAAACTACAAATGGCATTTTTCACAGAACTAGAACAAAATATTTCACAATTTGTTTGGAGACACAAAAGACCCCGAAGAGCAAAAGCAATCTTGAGAAAGAAAAATGGATCTGGTGGAATCAAGCTCCTGGACTTCAGACTATACTACAAAGCTACAGTAATCAATACAGTATGGTACTGGCACAAAAACAGAAATATAGATCAATGGAACAAGATAGAAAGTCCAAAGATAAAGCCACACACATATGGCCACCTTATTTTTGATAAAGGAGGCAAGAATATACAATGGAGAAAAGGCAGCCTCTTCAATAAGTGGTGCTGGGAAAACTGGACAGCTACATGTGAAAGAATGTAATTAGAACACTCCCCAACACCGTACACAAAAATAAACTCAAAATCAATTAAAGAGGTAAATGTAAGGCCAGACACTATAAAAGGCTTAGAGTAAAACATAGGCAGAACACTCTATGACATAAATCACAGCAAGATCCTTTTTGACCACCTCCTAGAAAAATGGAAATAAAAACAAAAATAAACAAATGGGACCTAATGAAACTTAAAAGCTTATGCACAGCAAAGGAAACCATAAACAAGACCAAAAGACAACCCTCAGCGTTGGGGAAAATATTTGCAAAGGAAACAACTGACAAAGGATTTACCTACAAAATTTACAGGCAGCTCATGTAGCTTGATATCAGAACAACAAAAAACCCAATCAAAAAATGGGCAGAAGACCTAAATAGACATTTCTCCAAAGAAGATATACAGATTGGCAACAAGCACATGAAAGGGTGCTCAACCTCACTAATCATTAGAGAAATGTAAATCAAAGCTGCAGTGAGGTATCACCTCACACGAGTCAGAATGGCCATCTTCAAAAAATCTATAAACAATAAATGCTGGAGAGGTTGTGGAGAAAAGGGAACACTCTTGCACTGTTTGTGGGAATATAAATTGATACAGCCACTATGGAGAACAGTATGCAGGTTCCTTAAAAAACTAAAAATAAAACTACTGTATGATCCAGCAATCCCACTACTGGGCATATACCCTGAGAAAACCATAATTCAGAAAGAGTCATGTACCACAATGTTCATTACAGCTCTATTTACAATAGCCAGCACATGTAAACAGCCTCAGTGTCCACCAGCAGATGAATTGATAAAGAAGATGTGTCACATATTTACAATGGAATATTACTCAGCCATAAGAAGAAAGGAAATTGAGTTATTTGTAGTGAGGTGGATCGACCTAGAGTCTGTCATACAGAGTGAAATAAGTCAGAAAGAGAAAAACAAATACCATATGCTAACACATATATATGGAATCTAAAAAAAAGAAAAATGGTTATGAAGAACCTAGGGACAGGACAGGAATAAAGACCCAGATGTAGACAATGGACCTGAGGACATGGGGAGGAGGAAGGGTAAGTTGGGACGAAATGAAAAAGTGGCATTGACATATATATACTACCAAATGTAAAATAGATAGCTAGTGGGAAGCAGCCACATAGCACAGGGGGATCAGCTCACTGCTTTGTGATCGCCTAGAGGGGTGGGATAAGGAGGGTGGGAGGGAGACACAAGTGGGAGGAGATATGGGAATATATGTATATGTATAGCTGATTCACTTGGTTATAAAGCAGTAACTGTGACACCATTGTAAAGCAATTTTACTCCAATAAAGATGTTGAAAAAAAAAAGAAAAAAACAAAAAAACCTCCCCAGAAACAGCAACAACAAAAAAATTGTGTAGGCTTTATAGCATATTGTTTAATCTGGTTCTTAAATTCAGTTTTATAATCCTTTGGTTGCCTTTTGGTTGGATGTTTAATCTATCCGATTTAATGTTATTATTGATATGGTTGTAATTTTGATGCCATTTTGTTTTTTGTTTTCTATATGGCTCATGAATATTTTTGTCTTATCTTCCTCTTTACCATTTGTCTTTGTCTTGAATGGCTATTTCCTAGTGTAACTTTTTCATTGTTTTAAAGATTTTTACTGTATTTTTGAGGTTTTTCTTAGTGGTTGCTCCCGTGTTTCCAATATTTAGCTTAACTTATCAAACTCTACCTCAGATTTATAGTAACATACTTCCAAAAAACTTGCGTTTTTATTTGGCTTCGCTATTGTTACCATTGATGTCTAGGTAAGTCAATTTTTCCTTATGCCTTTGAGAGTTAGTCTGTGACTTAAGGTCTCATATTAACAGATCTAAATCCAGAAATTTTCAAACCTTAGAAGGGTTCAAAAACCACACATTCTGTTAGGAATTTGTCAGCTTCTAGTGAGCAGTTTGCATTACAAAACACAGGTCTTTATGTTTGCTCATGAACAAGATATTTTGTGCAGAGTTGTAAGTGTTCTATCAAAAGAAGATGTGATTATGATTATTCGCCTGGAAATTGGTAGAATTAATGGAAGAATTACTAGCTGTGTGGCTTTGGGCAAGTCACTTAACCTTTCTGTGCCTGATTTATCTTAAGTATAAAACAAGAATAATAACAGTAACTACAACATGGCATTGTTGTGCAAATTAGGTAAATGAATATAGGTAAAGCACTTAGAATATTGCCAGGCATATAGTAATGCTCTAGAAAAGTTTTCTATTGTCATTATTATTATTACCTTGACATTTTTCTAACCTCTATCAAGCATTCAAGGCTTCTGGGTACTTTACAAAGCTCTTTGGCAAAAGCATTCATTTTCTCCACCCACCAACCCCATCTATAGCTGTGGGAAGTTGCTATTATCTAAGCCTGTTCAGTTAGTGAGAAGGAAATCCCAGTTTCCAGAGCAACAGCTAAGAGGTGATGGTGCTTCAGTGTGAAAGATGAGCTAAAAAATCTTCCAGGGACTGTGCTTGAAAAAATATTTTCTGCCCTTTCAGTGATGTAGTATCCAGTGTTATGAACTGGTTTGGAACTTAACCTTGTGGTCCCTTTCTCCCATTGAAGCAAAAAAAAAAAAAAAAAAAAAGACTGTATTAAAAAGAAAGTCTGTAAAATTCAGGATCTCGCTTGTTTTATGAAAGGTTTCAAGATATCTGATAATTAATGCAAAATAAGTAATTAAATGGCTTCACTTCCTAGAACACTGCCCAGATTTATATAGGCACTGTGTTCATTTAAAGAATATGAGGGTGTTCAAAATTGTTAGATGGACCCTGAGCCATAGGCATAGTTAAAATCCTTTGGTTACATTTATACTGTTTCTAAGGAAACTAGCATAGTTTTGAGTCTCTGGCACTTGGGGCAAATTCATCCAGTCCTTTTATATTGTTGGCAGAAAGAAAAAATGATTTGGGTTTGGAGTGTTAAGGTCTTAAGCATCTGGCTGTTCTTTTTCAAGTGTGTAAATTCCCAGTTGGAAGTTAGTCATATTTTAGTTACTTTCTTTTCAAACAGATAAAAAAATGAAATTTACACTCTCCCAGGTAGTTCTGAGTGCACTTTTTTCAGCTGCATATTCATTCCCCTGCTCTCCTGGTAGACATTTTTTTAAAATGACTTTTTGGGTTAAGTTGTGTGGCTATAAACTGGCTGTTTGGGGAACACCTTGGAGAAGTTTCATTTTCCCCCTTCCACCTTACAAATATTAGAGCAAGCACAACCAGAATGTTCACAGTGAGGATTTTTTTTTTTTTTTTTTTTTTTTTTTTTGCGGTACGCGGGCCTCTCAGTGCTGTGGCCTCTCCCACTGCGGAGCACGGGCTCCGGACGCGCAGGCTCAGCGGCCATGGCTCACGGGCCCAGCCCCTCCGCGGCATGTGGGATCTTCCCGGACCGGGGCACGAACCCGCGTCCCCTGCATCGGCAGGCGGACTCTCAACCACTGCGCCACCAGCGAAGCCCCACAGTGAGGATTTTGAGGTGAGAGCAGAAGGAGATGACAGTGGATAAGCTTCAGTACTTTCTTGTTCATTGGCCTTTTTTTCCTCATGTGTTTGTACTCTTTGTTGTAAAATAACACCTTGATGTGGACTTGTTTGTAAAGGGATGAAATGGCACAGGTTTTCACCTGATGCGTAAAACAAGACAAAACAAAACAAGTAACACACTGGTACTCTGCTTAGGCAAGAGAGAAGAGTTTTTGAGAACATTACTAATAGTAATTTTGAATTACGTAGATATAGACCCTATCCTCTTGGAGTTTGCAGTTGGGAGAGACTGACAATCAAATTATCACACAAATAAAAAAATTCACAGCATCACGTAAACTTATACCTGTGATGAATGCAGTGAAGAAAAGGTGGATATGACCTGAACTAGGGGTTAAGGAAAGGTTTCCTGAAGACATGATTACTGGGATAATTTCTGAAGGAGGAGTAAGAATTACCTTGGTGAAGGGGAGGCTAGAGAGGGGGAGTGTTACAGGCAAGGGGACTAGCATGTAGAAATGTCTATGGTGTGAGAGATCATATCTCATTCTAGGAAGATGAAGTAGGTCAGTGAGGCTGGAACTCAGGTAGAGAAAGAGTGATGCTAGAAGGGCATCTGACCCAGTGATATGATAAACAACCTGGGAGTCATTTGTGAGATTAATCAGAAAGGTACTTGAATACCTTAAGGAGAAATGAAAGCAGATGAATTAGAAGACTGAGGAATATTAATCCAAAGAGGAGAATAATAATGAGCTGGTCATACATACAGATAGACAGTGACCACGACTATTAAGTTGACTTTAATCAGTGTAGTGCATTGAGTTGCTACAATTGAGCACTCCTGAAAAAAGCTCTTCTCATTACCCATTTTTTCTCTTCACAAACCAGTTTCATTTTCACCTTGATTCACTTTATACCTACTGCATTTTATCACTTGTGTCTGGACACCTGAAAAGATTTCTCCTTTTCTTGGCTTATTTAAATACTAATTATCCATCAAGGTCCAGATCGAATTCCATCTCCTCCAGGAAGCCCTTCTGGACTTATCCATGGGACTTCAGCCTCTGATCCATTACAAAACTTCCTCTCCATACAATAACTTTAATAGTTTTCAAAATTTGCCTTTGCTACTCACTCTTTCATGTGTCTTGTGTCCCCAGCTAGACTGTGAGGCACTGCAGGGCAGTGACGGTGTCTTTCTCTTGTAGACTGATAAATATGCCAAGGACTGATCCAGGCCCAGAGTGGATGAATGACCACTTGTGGAGACATAGCCAATTCAGCAACTGACAGAAATAGACATACCTGAGATAAGTGGAGAGGGGAACAGAAAGAGCAGAGACTGGGGGTGGGGGAGAGAGGAAACGATAGAGAAAGTGCTTTTTAGAATAAGTCACTAGTAATGAGGCTAGTATCAGCTTTACACTTACTTATTTACTAGCCTTGACTCTTAGTGAGAACAGCCACAATAGAGCTGTAGAAAGAGGGAGAATAAACAAACATGAAGCATGCCTTATTTAGGAGGCAGCTTAATTACACAGATTGAGGTTTTGAAGCAGTCAGAGGATCCCTCAATTCTCCAGGAGCACCGCTCTGCCCAGAGTAAGAAAGCACCTTATCCTTGGCCCAAGATTTACAGAGAAGGGGGAGGGGTTGCTGTTGGTGGTAGTATTGGCAGTGAGTGGAGGTAGAGGAGAGAAGAATGAAGGGAACTGGCAGAAGGGAAGAGCTAGCAATGAAGTTACAGTTGGGTGAATGAATTTCTGCAACAAATTCAGATCAAAGAGAAGGGGGGAAGGAGAAAAAATAAGGAGGAAAAGAAAACAGTGTGAGCAACCAAGGCAGTAAACCTATAGGAAAAGAACTTGCCCAGGGGGATATAAGTATACAGTTGAAGATAACTTCCTATTATAAACAAATTGCATCTGTACTATTTATTTTGGGTTTTAGCAAACCTCTGAAAAATCTCATGGTAATTAGATGTCCTGCCAGGCAGTTATTTAAGAGAAGCGTAGACCCTCCTTTTGCCACAGAGCACTCCCTAGTGCATTGAAGGTGGGTAGTAGAGCTCTGGGACCCCAGCACATCTCCATCTGAGGGCACTGCACTGGCCTAAGTGAGTATAGTATTAAAATTTATTTTATTGTGGTGGTGGTGGTGGTTTAATTTTGCATAGTATAATAGGAATGTATTTACGGTACCAATCACTTTTGCCTTTCCCCGCCCCCTACTTATTATTAAGATTTTTATTGTAATTATTTTAATAAAGTTGGAACAAACATGGGCTGCTCATAAGTGAAACACTCCTCCCAGTTTGGAGTTTCGTCTCCTCCTCATTAGAATTGTAAGAGGGTGGGGGAGGATAGCCGTCCTGCATCAAAGACAGGCACAAAGGCTTTCTCTGCGGATTAATTGGTCAGGAAAGACACTTTTTATATTGTGAAGTGGCACTTAAGCCGCCAATTCTTGACTGTGAAAACTGCTTTTCCTGGGCAATGCTCTTTAAGGAAAAACTTCTTCAGTCCAGTGATTGGTGACTGAGGGAACGATGGAGCACAGGGTATTGGGCGGGATTTCTGCTCCTAATAATGCCTCCTTATCCAATGAAAAGCATTTCCTATTGAGACCCCCAAGAGTTCCCCCGGCCCTACGCTCCGGCCCGGACTTTGGGCCTTTTCTTGCGTCCTGTTTGTTAAAGGCATGCCAGCTACAGCATTCAAGAGGGCCGTTCCTTAACAAAGGGAAAGAGATAAATGTAAATAAGCTCACATTTCAGAATGAGCAGTTTGCTGTAAGAAGCTTCGGCAGCCCAGTGTCTGCTACTTTGGGCTGGGCTAACCTTTCCCTGTAAAAAAGAATAGTAGATTAAAATATGCACTTCTAAAGTGCGAGTTGCCCGTTTACATGTTTATTAGCTAATTGTCTACAGGCATGAGCACACTCTCTCATCTAGCACACTCTTTCTTGGGGTAAGTCTCTTTGAGAAAGATTTTATTCGGGCGTTTGGTGGTGGGGGGATAGCATAACAAACTTCAGTGGAAACACTGATGCTTAGAGTGTTTGGGGAAAGAAGTTAGATTTCAACTCTGAAGTGCTGAACAGGGATCTTCGAGTCGAATGGTTAAAAAAAAAAAGCAGGAATTTCTATTGTTTTGGCAATAATACTGTTTCAGTGGAAGAGATACAAGATTTTCAGGCTGTTGTTTCATGTAAACACAGTTGTCCTAAAGAGATGATTTAAAATCACAGAGTAGAGCAATTTAGAAATTCTTTTGGCTAGCTTTATATTTCTTTGGTTTACAATTGATTGTGAGCTAATGTGGCTTCTATTTTGATGAGGTTTTTTCTAGTAAAACTATACAGCAGCGTGCCTTTGATGCCTAATTGATTTATGGAGAATGTGACATTTGTTATATTGAATAATTCATGAACTAGACCATAAAGGAAGAAACACATTTCAATGAAAAACTAATTCTGGCATAAATGGAATTTGCCCTTATATGTGAACTTAAGTGCTATTTTCCATACAAATGCAATAATGTGACATATTTAAAATTCTCTTCTTGTATATCCTGAATATTTTTAAGATTTTTACTTACAAGATTTTGTTGAATTGATAAATATTGTATTTTGGTTACTTTGTTTTAGGAAATTGAGCAATGTAATTTATTATTATTCCACTGTGGAAAAGACCAGACAAATTAGAAGAGTAGAACATTTCAGAGCTTCGTGGGGTTATTCACTTTGCTACCTTACCAAATTATACCAGTTTTCTTTTTCCTTGACCAACATGAAGACAACAATAATAACCTAAGCTCCAAATTATTCAGTGGCTTTGAAACATGTTTATTTTTCAGAATAAAATTTCAAATAACATATCCCGTCAACATAGATTGTAAATCCTTTTGCCTTGTCACAGATGAAATGTGCTGTTCCTATAAAGGATGAGTTCAGCTGATACACTTGATGGCAGCTACACTCTAAAGCATCTCCAGCTAATCAGAGATGCAAATCAAAGCCCTATTGGAACAATCAGACCTGCCTTTCAGAATGTGTACTCACAAAAGTTAAAGAGAGGACTGGGAATATGCCCTACAGAAACACTCAGGCCAAGTTTAGCTAAAGCTTGATCTATTCAATTCCATTTGACAGAAAATGTAATGAGACTTGTTGCCCTTACTGTGATAAGGCTTAATTGTATAATTGCCTTTTTTTCTCAGTGTTGGTCATTGTGTATAGTCTACTCTTGGCCTTCTTACAGGGGAGGAAAAAACTCACTAATGTGTTTGTGAATACTAGTACTGAAAATTGGGAGCTTAATAGGAGTTTACCTACCATTTGGAATCAATCCTCACTTTTAGTAGATAAGTAATTAGAGCAAGGCATGGGATAAGTAGTCTACTGATTCTCTATAGTTATGTTCTGAAGTATTTCGATAACCTTATATTTTGAGGAGAGAGGTCACTGGGGAACAGGTAGAGAAGGTCAAGGATTAAGACCTAGACAATTAGAGCTGATATGGGCATAAGGACAGAGGATGAGGAAAATGAGGATATTAGGGAGACTTTACAATATAAATGGCAGCTTGATCTGTGATCCTTAGCTTTTGACAATAATTAATAATATTTACTTCTGATACTAAAATAAATCTAAACTACATATGGTGATGGATGTTGACTAGACTTACTGTGATGATCATTTCACAATATATACAAATATCGATTGAATCATTATGTTATACACCTGAAACTAATATAATGTTATATGTAAATTATACATCAATTAAAAAATAAATCTAGCAATAATTTCATTGAGTCTAATAAAAATTAATTCCCCTTATCTCAGACTTAGAGGGATTAAAAAATTTTTTTTGCAGTGACAAATGGGAGCAGGTAAAAACACTGACAGGAGGGAACAGCCAGTGAGGCCACAGTGCCATAACATGAGTTGAAGGCTGCTATTAATCAAGGAAAAATGGAAGGAGAAGAGAAACTGAGGTACAGAAGGAGACTATGACTTGGTCTCACACAGTTAGCTAGTGATGTGCCTGGACGTGGCTATATTGAATTAACACCAAATATGAAAATTTCTGGGTATTTGAACTTCCTGGTTTGCTTTGATTCTAAACAAAAAGAAGTTTTCTTTATAATCTGTATCAATTGTGAAAGCCATGAAAGAAAGAAATGTTAATGCTTCTGTCTTTCTTTAAGATAAACCAGTAAAATAATATTAATTTCATTCCAGGAATACTGCTCTCTGGAGGAGTGTGAAAATCAATTCTCCTTAATGTTAAGGTGATCTCAAATATATTTTAAATTATCTAATGATTTTATTTTTTAAGTTTTGATTCCCTTATATTAGAGAAAAATTATTTCAGGAGAGTTGAAGCATAGCAGTCTGCTTTGTTTAGGCCACCTTCAGAAGAGGGTGAGATGTGATGATAGTGTAAGTTTGCCACTAGCAGATGATTCTACTTTACAGGCAGTAAGTGAGTAGGATTCAAATTCATTTGCTACCTGTATGAATTCCACTGCAGAGTATTTCTGGTTCTATACAAGTATTTTGGGTAGAATTGTGATTTGAAGATGTTACAGACATGCTATATTAGGTTGGCCTAGAACATCCTAGTAGAAGGAGCAGTGATTGTCAGTGTGCTAACTGAAGTAATTGAAGACTTGCTCATATCACTATAGTTCAGGGAAGAAAGAAATCCAGCTGGGTTGGGGGTGGTTAGAGACAAGGCAGTAAGGTCTCTACCTGTTGTTCCAGTCTTCTTTCCTCTTCTCCTATCAAGGCTCCTGCCCAATAGTAACAGTTGCTGCCAGGGAAAAAGAAAAGAAAATAAAACAGAAAAAAACCACAAAGAACCAGTACAACTTCAGGCCAAATAAATCTTTGTTCAGTTATTTTTAATGTAATGTATTACCTTATAAAGTGGAAGAAGTATTTTTATGCCTTTTGTCACTAGTTATCTTTAAGTGATTATAAGTTACATAAACTCATGGACTTTATGTGTGTCAATATAACTAACAAAATATGACATAGCAGTAACAAGCTTAGAAAATAAAATGTTATCTGCAACTCTGTAATAATGAAATCCAAAGCATTTAGATACCATTTTAAAATATGTTGGCTCTCATTTACTCTGATTTATATCATGTAATATATTTCTTTACCTTATATTTTGGTATACATTTTATTGAAAAGCTCTCTCCATGGCACACTATTGTGAGTAATTCTATTTCACAGCATCCATTGGAGGAAGTCTCTAACCACAGTACCTCCAGAAAGTTCATTGATCACCCAAGTCTTGGATAAAATTGGTTCCAGAATTTGGTTTGAACTAATGTGGTGAGTACCACTGTCCTGGTAATAACTTTCTCTAAAATTCTTAATTTTATTCTCCAACATTTTTTCTAACCAGTGCTTCCAATTTATTATAGGTTATATGATCCAAAAATCCAGAATGAATGGAAGAGTTGTAATTGTTAATTATAATCCAGGCAGGTATGATGTAAAAGAATATTGATTCTTTGGTTTAAACCTTCTCTGCCACTGGTATATGCCTTTAGCAGTGGGAGACATGGCTTTTGCTCATATTATCAGGATCAGTATCCAAGTATATCAGATGAATTGGTATGCAAATTGATAACTAATTTATCTGCTCAACTATGTGAAATAAAGCCAGATTCCTAGCTGGAATTTAAGAGCCTCACAGGATTTGCAAATGGGCTCTTTTAGGAATATCTAATTTTTTTCCCCCAAAAGGTCTGGGGCTTCTGCTGAGATGAGATATTAAGTCTGAAGACTCTAGACAATTTCATTAGATTAGGTTGAGCAATTTGTCTACAGTTGTCTTACTCTATAACTTACTCTTAGGGAAAATTCTACTTTAGTAGGGTTGATGCAAACTTTGGTCCCATCATATTGAGCACTAAACCACATTATTTTCCAAAAATTAGACTGTGTTATCAAGTGAAGTGTTAGTGAGAGACTGGAACATTTTTTGGTGAAAAAAATTAAGTTAAACACCGAGGATAGGAACTGCTCAGATTAGGGCCTGTGTCAATCTCCTCCTCTTTTCAAATAAAGTAGGGGGACAAAACAGCCATAATAATCTTAGTGTGAACCAAATTTAACATAGAAAGCCTTTTTCAAAAGGATATTTCTTGCATAAAAATAAATGAGGACAAAAAAATAAAATAAACGAGCTTGTCAGTCTAAACATTTGACACAGAGAGAGGCTTGTTTGAGATGAGACCTGATATAGATCAATTTCCCAGCTCAATTCTAGAGTGAAATATTTACCTATGGTTTCCTCCATATGTAATTTTATAAGGCTAGGTTGTGTTTTGAAAACTATTATGAAACAGCAGCCAATGCATAGGAACATCAATTGGAACCGTGTGAATGATTGTGATCTGTGCTTGTGACTTGGCCTAGAAAATTTCCTTAAGGAGTCTTCTCTGTTAGCAGCCACTCATCTGAGGAGTGGCAGTCTAGACATATTCCCTATTACTCCAGCAGGATGGTTTTAATCTGTATTTTTGCAACATTTTTTAGTTTGCTTCACTGCTAGATATTTATAGAAAGGACACAATAGGTTTCAGCTTCCTCCGAAAACTATTGTGTCAGTGTTCCTAAACTTTGACCAGTAGAAAGAGGAAATGCTCTGGGGATCAGAAGCACTCTGATCTGACCCAAGCTCGTTAAAAAGGGAGCAAAGCAAGAAAATTTAAGTATACTCTGCCTTCAAGGCCTTGCCTCCCTGAGTTCTGGATTGTCTTCTGTAGGGAACAAAAGCAAGCCAGCCTTTCTAGGCTACTGGGCATATGCCAGAAATTAGAGCTTTGTTTCCAATGTATCACCTGAAAATTTAGCACTTAGTGAAGTAATTTAGGTATTCATCTTTATAGGGCAAAAAGGCTAACTCTACTTCCTCCAGGAGCCCAAAAGACTGCAAACATGGTATATTTCATTATGATTAGAAATTTTTTATAAGGGAAAAACATTGTGAACACTACTATGAACTGCCCATACTGGCTCCATATGTGTAGGTCAAAGTTAAAAATTCAGCAAGGGTTAGATTTCTCTTTGGTCAACCTCCAGGTGACCTGCTTCCTGTCCATTGTCACTGAAAATGCATGCAATCAGCACTCTGAACCCTTAGGTGATTAATTGTTAAAATAATTGGCTGTAAAAGTCTTCACAAGATAATAGTCTAATGCTACTTGCAGTGAAAGATGTAATTAACTGTGTCAGCCTATATTTTTTCTTCTTCATCTTATCTGAAGCTCAAGTGTTGGCCCTTTGCCTCCATTCAGTGCACAATATGTTAGCCATTTAGGAAAATCCAGTGGTTAAAAAACACTGTTTATTTCAGTCAAAAGAAAAGAAGCCAGTCAGAAAAGAGACCTTGTTTCTCTTTTTCACTGATTCTCCTTCAGAATTAGTTTAAGAGCCAAATGCCTCTCTGATTTTTTTTAACCATAGCTCAGTGGGAGATATTCCTTTTGGGACACACTCCTGGATTGTCCCATTATGACAAAATTGTGTAGTTAAGGTTGAAACTCAAGGGGGGATTTCTGAAGTAAAGGGTATACATGGTGTTAAGAGAAAGATGTGTTGCTAATATGAAGTTCAGCATACCAAGAAAGACAGAGACATAGGTGTCCAGCTGTGCCAGAGGAGGGAGAAGGAAAAAACTCCGGTAATGTTTCTTTGTGGTTAGGTTGGGCTGAATGCTTGTCAAGCTCATAAAGCTACTCACAAGCCCTGTTGAATCTTCCTAGCCTCAGCTGTGAGGCTAGAGGTAATGTTTATACAGGGAAGAGAAACAGTATAGCCAAGTTACAGAGTGAACCAGTGTCTGAATCAGAAATAGAACTCCTTGCTTACAGTGCTGTGTTAAATCCCAGCACCACACCCTCGCTGCTAGACAGCAAAGGGGCTGTGTGTTTGAGCAAGAGAAAGCTATGAATAGGGCCTTAGTGACAGTTTTCCCATGCTCTCTCTTCAGGATTGAGACTGTAATGCTTTCTTGTCTGTGGTCCTTTCTCTCCCACAGGATTTGGTTACTCAATGCAGGTAAGTAGAAGTGCCAGGCTTTTGCAGACTGCCTGCTGTGGATATAGTGTATATGTTCTGGGAGATATAAAACTGAATAGATAACTGCGGAGTAAAGCTCACCTATTTGAAACATGCCATCTTGGGAAGTACAAAATCATACATAGACAGTGAACTAGAAGTATACTGTGTAAAAGGGTCACCAGTGGGCAGACTGGAGGGAGTCTGAGCAAATGTGAAAATACTTCTATTATGAAAGCATTTTTCAAATAAAATAAACTTATTAGCAGTACTTTTTGTAGAAGGCAGGTGCAAGCAGATCATAGTGAATGAAGCTTGGCTTTAATGTAGGGGTTTTGCATTCCTGTAATTTCTTTAGATTGTGTGACTATATTAGAAGGATATTTTTGACTATCTTGATTTCTTTCAACAATGGAAAAAAAATGACTTCCAGCCTAATGGGTAGCGTGTGGGGGTGTAAAATAGTATATAATGTGGTTTAAGCAGTTGAGAAGTTTGCCACTCTTTTTGTTTCTGCCACCCCCTTGGCCACTGTGTACTGTTCTTTCTGAGAAAATTGGAAGAAGTGAGATGAAGCAAGGTAGAGAGGGTGGAATTGGAGGACTTATAAATTGGGAGTACCCTCCAAGCCCTTAATACAAATTAGATGGAAGCACTGACCTCTCCCCAGCAAGGTCTTCTTTTTTTTGTCTTTTCTTCTCCCTTTTCTCTCAATTCTTCAGTTTTTCCTTCTCTGCTACTTTCTTTGCCATCTTCTCTTCTGCTCTCCCAATCTATTTTTATTTCTTCCTTCTCTGTTTCTTTTTTTCCTCCTGGACCTTACTTTGTCAAGGTTCCTACTATAGCCTGTTTTCGTATACCAAGGTTACTTCTGGCAAAAGTTGAGCTGGGCCTGTGAGATGAAATGGCCAAGAAGAAATATGATCTTAGAGCAGTGTTAGGCTCAGGGGAGGCACTCCATAAAGCTTTGTTGAATGAGAAATCAGGAACGGCACACTTCCAATTTTAACTTTAAAACTTTAGCTATTAAAAATGCCAACCCTTTACTTTGCACCCTATATTCTCCAACGTCAGCTCTCGTTCTGGGCACTGCAGTGAGTGATTTTTTTTTTCTCAAACCAGTTTTTTTCCCCTCAGGCCAAACACTGGTTGAAGTGGCTTCAGGCCTCTATATCTATGGCAGGTTCCCCCTGCCACTCCCTTCTCTGATACAGAGGCCCTTTGACCTGTTCCCTGGGAGGTGGAAGGAAAGAGTGACATAAGGAGGAATCACTTCAGAGAAATGGTTTTTGCGTTTTAAAATATAATCATATGAAAACCCATTACTGGATAAGTCAAGAACAAAGACCACTTTTATTCCATATCTTCCTCATTGAAAACAATTCATTCAGCTGCAACTTGTTCATAGTGTATTATAGAGCATTCAGAAGACAATCCTCCAATGGCAGCTGTTGACCTAGGAGATGGTTAGTAAGATTTCTATATGCACCTTTGAACAATGATGGTTCAGATACCCAACAAAGATGATTAGTCAGTGACAGCCACGTGTACAAGTGGTGGCAGTCAGAGGGCATGTAACTGGCCAGATCAGAAATGTACAGGGGGATGGTTGTTCACCTCAAATCTACCTTTCATATTTCACTTGTATTCAGCCAGGAAAGGCTTTATTGACCAGGGCCATTTTAAGAGCTGAAGGCATGATAGTAACTGATGGAATGAGCAGTGGGAGAGGGAGTAGGAAAATACCCAAGGCTTAGGGTCTGGCATGAAAAAAGCTTAGAAAGGGACTACAGTCTGAAAGAGGGAAACATTGAGATTGTCATTTGAAATATCTCTCTATAAAGGCAACGTAGTATAGTGAAAAAAGTTTTAGTCAGAACTTTAATATACTGAGGGATCCCTGCTCTCTAAACTTATATTTTGGAAGAAAAGGTGAATCAACATTTTAATTCAGGAGTTTACTCATAACTTTTTAAAGAGGTTGTCCTGGAGGTCCCATATTCACCTGTACTCTTGTGCAGTAGAACTAATACTCAGACAATGAAGTTTAGTAATACTAGAAAGTAGACAATGTATTGATAATTTAGAGTAGCTTGATAATCCTTTAGTTAGGAATTTTTTAAAAAAACACCTGAATTCTGGTTCTGACTGTATCATTTACATGTTCTTCCATTTCTGACATTATTGTAATTCTAAATTACATAAGCCTCAGTTTCTGCTTCTGTAACATGGTGATAAATTCCTGCCTTGCCTGCCTTATGGTGTACTTGTAGGAATCAAATAAAACATGCTTTTGAAAGTTAAAAAATCATACAAATTTCAAAGTATTAACATTGTTTTAACCATCAAAGTCACCCTCGCCCCCACCCCGCCCCTACCGGCCTTGGGCTCCCCAGAAACAAATACCTTATTCCTGTGCATTGCAGTGCTACAGTACTGCAATTACTGTCTTGAGTGTGATCTCTCCTACTCCTGCAACATACTCTTGTAGTACCTTTTAACATATGGTAGGTACTCAAAAGTTATTTGTTAAACTGAATTGAATGTGCGTGTTATTTCCAGTCTGGGTAGACAGAATATCTTTTACTCCACAGAAATCGTGGATGGAAGGTAGATTTGATGACTGGTTCCATCTTGTCTCCCATAGGAGGAAAACATTTCCTACCAGTCCTTAGTCTCAGAGTGCTGAACCCTGCAGCCAGCAGGCCTCCTGAAAAAAATCCATGGGTGACAGAAGATTCATTGACTTCCAATTCCAAGATTTAAATTCAAGCCTCAGACCCAGGTTGGGCAATGCTACTGCCAATAATACTTGCATTGTTGATGATTCCTTCAAGTATAATCTGAATGGTGCTGTCTACAGTGTTGTATTCATCCTGGGTCTGATAACCAACAGTGCCTCTCTGTTTGTCTTCTGCTTCCGCATGAAAATGAGAAGTGAGACGGCTGTTTTCATCACCAATCTGGCCCTCTCTGATTTGCTCTTTGTCTGCACTCTACCTTTCAAAATATTTTACAATTTCAACCGCCACTGGCCTTTTGGTGACACCCTCTGCAAGATCTCTGGGACTGCATTTCTAACCAACATCTATGGGAGCATGCTCTTCCTTACCTGTATTAGCGTGGATCGTTTCCTGGCCATTGTCTATCCCTTCCGATCTCGTACCATTAGGACCAGGAGGAATTCTGCCATTGTGTGTGCTGGAGTCTGGATCCTAGTCCTCAGTGGTGGTATTTCAGCCTCTTTATTCTCCACCACTAATGTCAACAATGCAACCACCACCTGCTTTGAGGGCTTCTCCAAACGTGTATGGAAGACTTATCTGTCCAAGATAACCATATTTATTGAAGTTGTTGGTTTTATCATTCCTTTGATACTGAATGTCTCTTGCTCTTCTGTGGTGCTAAAAACCCTCCGTAAGCCTGCTACACTGTCTCAAATTGGGACCAATAAGAAAAAAGTGCTGAAGATGATCACAGTGCATATGGCAGTCTTTGTGGTATGCTTCGTACCCTATAACTCCGTCCTCTTCCTGTATGCCCTAGTGCGCTCCCAAGCCATTACCAATTGCTTGTTGGAAAGATTTGCAAAGATTATGTACCCAATCACCTTGTGCCTTGCAACTCTGAACTGTTGCTTTGACCCTTTCATCTATTACTTCACCCTTGAGTCCTTTCAGAAGTCCTTCTACATCAATACCCATATCAGGATGGAGTCTCTGTTTAAGACTGAAACACCTCTGACCACAAAGCCTTCCCTTCCAGCTATTCAAGAGGAAGTTAGTGATCAAACAACACATAATGGTGGTGAATTAATGCTAGAATCCACCTTCTAGGTATGAGAACTCTCTTTAGGTCCAGATATGGTTTCTTCTACAATTTTCCTATGCTATGAATAAGAGAAAAGATTTCAAGCTAATGATATTGAGAATAGTGTACTGAATACAGTCAGATACATTTATTTGAAAGTTTATTGTACATATGCTGTTTTGTTCAATAATTATAGGTCAGGTCTAATTACAACAACAAAAAGTTATTGCCAAACTCTTCTGCTGGGTTGGAAATTCATTGTACCACATTATATAAGTGGACAGTAGCCTTGGATTTAGTGATATGGAGATTACTTAAAAACTTTAAAAAATATATTTCTACTCTAATAATATTCGGTAATTAGGTTGGGCCTATAAATATAGAACAAATTCAGGGATTATTTTTTTTAAAAACAACCTTTTGTGTTACTACTGATATATGCTAGTCTTTTTTTTTCTTTTTGAATTGTCATTGAGTTTATTTTAGCAGACTAACATATTTTAGCTTAACATTATTAATAAAAAGTATCAAATTTAAGAGAGCTAGCAAAATTTGTTGTATATATTTTGAAAGCAGAAACATAAATTTTGTTTGCATGAATATGGCTGGGAAGAAACAGAAGATTAACTGGATTTACATATTTGCAGTCACCAGCAGTGTCAGTTTTTAAAAACGTTTTCCTTTTTCTACACTACATTAAATTTCTCATATGAAACTTCAGATCCAGAAAGCTGCTAAATATGTGCCCAAAACAGGGCAAAATGGAAAATCACATAAAACAACAAATATTCATTAAAAACTAAGAGACATCAACATTTTTTCTAAGAATTTCCAATTATCCTTCTTTTCAGAGACTGGTTTTTATAAATATTTTCTATATGAAATTTTGGAGCACAGTGCAACCAGAAGGCTGCTGCATTTGTGCCCAGGTCAGGAGCAAATTGAAAAAATTTAGAAACAATAACAAAAAAACCATAAAACAAAAAAAGTTTTTTAAAACTTGCATTAATCATTTTTGGGGGGAGGGAGTAGAGATCTGTAACTTTAAATTACTTATTCTTTCATATTAATTTTGGAGCACAGTATAGCCGGAGAGCTGCTGAATTTGTGCCCAGGTTGGGAGCATATTGAAAAAAAATACATAAACCAAACTAAACCAATACAAACAAACAAACAAACAAAAAACAGAAAAATTGCAAAATGGTAAAACCAACAAAAAATTCCTAAGACTTGCATTAATATTTTATTTATTTTTTGAGTATATGTAAACTTAAAAATATTGAATTATTTGTAAAAAATTTTAGAGTACAATACAGGTAGAAATCTGCTACATTTGTGCCCAGGTCAGGACCTCATTGGAAAAAATAAAACAAAATGACCCCTTAGAAAACAACAACAAAAAACACAAAAAAAACTTAGAACTTTTTTTTCTGAGCATTTTTCAAACTTACAAACAGCTATAACTTTCATATGACGCTTTGAATTAAAATGCAGCTAGGAAGCTGCTAAACTGGCATCTAGTTCAAGAGCAATTAAAATCAATATTTAAAGGTATACAAAAAAGAAAACATTTTTTATAACTAACTTAAACAACAAAAGCAACAAAAACATCCTTATAATCTCTTACTATTTATTGGATGAAGTGTAGGTTTAAGAATATTAAGACCTATAAACAAAACTTCTGAGCACGGTATAGTTTGAAAGATGCTACATTTGTTCTCATATAAGAAGCAGTGGAAATAAATATCCTGCATGCCTACTACACACACACAATTAAAGCACTACAAAACCAAACCAAAATATTCTTAAAATATGTTTTACTCGATTTTTAAGTTATTTGGAGATGTGATAATTTTAAAATGCTAAGATTTTTAAGTAAAACTTTTAGGAACAATGCATCTTGTAAGTTGCTGAACTTGTGCCAGGGAGAGATTAAAAACCGTACAACAATGACAAAAAAGTAAAACTTTTAAAGCAATAAGCAAATTGTTAAAACTCTCATTAACCTTTGTTTTTCTTTCTGACATATGTAGATTTAAAAATACTAAGATTTTTAGATAAAAATACTAAGATTTTTATATAAAAATCCAAGAGCCTAATGTAATTTTAAAAACCACCAAATCTGTGCCTGGGTTACGAACTAAGTGAAAAAAAGGCTAAAACAATAGAACAATAATAAAAATGAATTCTCAAAAATGGCATTACTTTTTCCTCATGATCTAAAGTCCTAAAAATAAACATGCAATAGATAGAATATGTAAGGCATTAGGTTGAGTTAGATGAAATTAGGTTAAGTTAGGTAAAGTTTGGTTGTTAAGTTATGTTGTAAAATCAAATTAGTAATCAAAGTATGAATAATCTTTTTCTTTTGGTATTCTTTCTTTTCTGTTTCTTGTAAGTATAAACTATATGTGAACTTTTGTTTGTGCCCTGGACTCTCAAAATTATGAAATTTGAAGATTATGACACCAAACCATTTACTAGGATATATTAACCAAATTGACATAAAATACATCAATAAACCAGTTTCCTTTTGTGTAATTTCCATATTTAGTTTTGTTTACTTTTCCATATTTCAATTTATCTTAATTTCCAATTTTATAGTTAATATAACTTGCTAATAATAAAAATTTTTGTCATGTTAACAATGTAACCAACAAAATGTAATGTAAACTAAATGTAAAATTGCCTTTTATTTTACATTTAAAAGCAAAAGCAATCATTCAACTGTATTTACAACTTGGATTTTAAATGCTTATTAAATGTAATAAAATACACTTGGATTATCTAGCAGTTATACTTTGGTCAACTATTTATTCAACTTTCCCTTTTTATTGAATTACAATTGACATGCAATATTATATTAGTTTCAGGTGTGCAGAAGACCTGAATAGACATTTTTCCAAGGAAGATGGTCAACAGGCACATGAAAAGATGCTCAGCATCACTAATCATCAGGGATATGCAAGTCAAGTGAGATACCACCTCACATCTATCAGAATGGCTATTATTAAAAAGACAAGAAACAAGAAATGTTGACGAGGATGTGGAGAAAAGGGAACCTTCAACTTTGCCTTTATTTGTGGGCACCCAGAGACAATTTTCTATTATCTTTCCTCCATCCTTCAAGAAAGAACTTATTAAAGTATATTTGTTCTCAAACCAATTCCAGTACTTTGTTTTGGAGGCTGTCTAAAGACTAATGCGGAGTTGCAAATGGCAAATCCATGGGTGACTTTTCAGAGATCAAGTTGAAAGGTTAAGTTGGTTTGATTTATTTGGAGTTTATTGCCAAGCTGACTCTTGAATCTGATTTCTCAGATTTGAGGAAACATCCTAGGATGACTGGGAGGCCTGGGGAAAGTCAGGGGAGAAAAAAAATCTGACAACAATTAGAAGATTTTGGAAATAGGTGGCTGACTGATCAATAACTAAAACAGGTGGTGGTCCCAGAGTAGCAGCACAGGGAGTTCATAGTCATTGTCCCCATGCCTTCGAACTCTCAGGGAAAGCAATGTCAGCATCTCATAAACAACTCTGTGTATTGGTTCCCCATGTGATGACATCAAACACTGCCTTTTCTAACATCACGACCAGCATGATTAGCCCTAGGCTATGTTTAAAATTATAAGAACTTTGTGATTAGTGACCTTCTAGATCAGATCCTCAGAAAAAAATGGGGACATGTTATTGGTGTCACATCCTTATTAGCTTTCTTCCACCTCTGTCTCTACCCCCAAACCCCTGTACCTTATGTTTGCTATTGTTTCCCAAACTCTCTACCTGTCTTTCCTGTGGCCCTTTAACATCTCTCCCTACCTCTTACAGAAATAGTGCTTCTTTGTGGACTGAAAACAATACATAAACGTCTGTCAAGACAGTGACACGTTGAACAGATTTACAAGTTGCCAATGATTGACCCCTTCACCCACTGCTTTTAATCCTCCCTTTGTTGTTTGCATCTTATAAAAGGAGTCTGGTTAATTCAAATGACTGAAGCAGGGTTGGGATGGGTAGAGATGACTGTCCTGGTAAATGGTGAATCATCTGTTGAGCCTCTGGTAAAGCCTCTGTACTGCAACTCTCTTGTCCCACTCTCTTGACACTACCCTGTGTACCACTGAGTCCAAAACGTACACTGCCTTCCTCCAGACAGCCCTATTTTCCAAAATTGCCTGTGGTTACTGAATAAAAATTTCCCCTTGTATTCAGAGTTTTGCGTAGCTATATACTTCCCACTGCTTCCCTTCTTTCTCTCTCTGAGTGTGGGGAATGAAGCTCTTCTCTCCCAAGCACCCAGAGAGGTACTGAGTCCAAGAGGGTAGAGGAGTAGAGCCAGTGTGAAGCCTAAAATGTGGCAGTGAGGGAAGCCAGGCAAGCTCTAAGATTGGAATGACTTGTGTGTGCCTTGCAACCAGCTTTCCTACTTACTTATCATGGAGGAGCTCCGATCTTATAGGTGAAATGCTTATTACAAAGAGCCCTCATTCCCACTACTAGTCTAGGATAAACTGTCTGCTCAGTTTTTTACCTTCCTTACTCAAGTTGGTGGTGTCAAGGCCAAAACTAGGGGGCACCTTTCTCAGTTGGGATTCTGGACTAGCCTTGATTCAAGGCAGTTTGAGGTTCTTGAGAAACAGGCTGGGGGAATTCCTAGGGACCAAGAATTCATTCATTTACTTAGTCAACGTATTTCTTGAACACCAACTATGTGCCAGACATCCTTCCAGGCACTGAGGATGTGGTGGTGAAAATAACAGAAAAAAACTGTTTTTAAACCTTATGTTCTTGAGTCATATCAGGCATAGCCAAAAACAAATAAATAAGCTAAAAGTAATATGACAGATGATAGTAAGTGCTATGCAGCGAAGTAAAGGAGAACACATACCTGAAACCAAATTTCGGGCTCCCAGCATACTGGATTAAAACTTTAAAGATCATAAACATTAAAAACAGGAGTATGCCTCTCCCTAAATAAGTAATTAAAATTAATTTTATGCTATACTTAACAATTCATGTAAGGAAGTGCAAAAAAGTTCTGACTTTAAAACATCACATTACCAATGTTTGTTTTCAAAGGAGTTATGTAGCCCTGAATTGTCTAAATTCTGTAGTTATTCTGTCTACCTTTGGGTGTTTATGCTCTTGCTCAAGCCACAGAGATCTCAAAAGGTTAATGAAAACCCAGGCATAGGCAACTTTCAGTCAGCAATGCTGATAATGTCATGGCCTCAGCCTCCTCTCCCCTCAGGCTTCATCTTACAGCAAGAGGCTCACTTGCTTTCTATCTGTCTCTCTGTCTCTGTCTTTGTCACTTTCTCTGACTCTTTCTCTCCATCATTCCTTTCAGGAAAACATGCTCCCAGAAAAGGATCTGAATACTAACTCTGTGCTGTAATAAAGAGATTTGGGTTGGAAACCCAAATCTGGTTTTTATATTCCACTTTCCTACTCACTGTGTGAACTTGGGCAAGTCCCTTCCTCTCTTTGTGACTGAGTTCCATTATTAGTAAAATGAGCAGGTTGTTAGTTACCTCTGAGGTCCCTGATAGTTCTAAGACTGGAACTCCAAACTCACTGATGTTGTGCCAGAACTAACAGTACTTAATAATAATGCTGATATGGATGAAGGTGCTTACTAAGTCCCAGATACTGTACTAAGAACTTTACATGTGTTATTTTACAATATTATGAGAGAGGTTTTATGATTAGCTTCATTCTACGGTTGATAAAACTGAGGCTCAATTAGCTGAAGAAACTTAAAATAGCCATAGAACTAATAAGTAGCAGTCTGATTTGATCCTAGTTCTGTATGTCACTAAAGCCTGTGTTCTTAAACAATACTGCTTTGTCCATCCAAGACTATGGGTCTTAAGCATGAGGAAGACAATTTTAATGCTGGAACTTCAGCCTTTAAGGAGAAGAAGAGAGAGGTTTTAGGGATAATGAATCCTTTTAAGTTCCTTTGAAAACATTCCACAAAAGTGGCTGCCTATTCCCACGTGAGGCCAGAAAGAGTTTGAATAATAACAATAGCAATATTAATGGAAATATTTCAAATGTTCAATATGTATCAGGAAGAAGCACACAAAATGCTATGATCTTGTTTTAAAGATGACAAAACTGAGGCATTGGGAGCCTAAGTAACATGCCCAAAGTCGTACAGCCAATCGAAGGTAGAACCAAGACTTATATATCCATATTTATATGGGATAATTTGAATCAGCTACCAAGAGACTTGTTCTAATATATAATAACTATCAAATGCTTACTATGTGTCAGGTGCTGTTCTTTACAAATATTATCTCTTTTAATCTTCATAACAATCTTGTGAGGTAAGTACTCATATTATCTCTCTCTTTCACAAGCGAGGGGACTGAGATACAGAGAGTTAAGGAACTTGCCCGAAGTCTCATAGATAATGAGTAGGTCTTTATGAAATCCAGCACCTAACCATGGTAGGGCCCCCAATATCAAGCCTATATCTATTCCCCTACCTTATCTCTTAACGACTCTCTCCTTCATACCTGAATTCCAGATATATTGGTCTTCTTTCCATTATTTAATAAGTGAAGCTCATTCTTGTCTTAGGGCCTTTGCCTTTGCTGTTCTCTCTGCTTAGAGTACTTTTCCACTAGGTCTTCATGTGGCTAGCTCCTTCTCATCATTCAGGTTCAAATATCACCTCCTCAGAGAAGCCTTCCCTGATCATCCAATCTGGAGTAGATATGCAGTTACTCTTATCAATTTATCATATTATAATTTTCTTCATAGAATTCTCTGATATTTTTCTTTTTAATTCATTTGTTCAGTGTCTGTCTACATCACTCTCCATAAAATGTAGGTTCCATGAGGGCAGTAATCATGTTGCTCTTTTTCAGTACAATATCTAGTACATAGTAGACACTCAAGTAATATTTTTTGAATGAATCAAAGTGGAAGAACCGGTATGGGAAACCAGGTCTGTATGACTTTAAGGCTCTTGCTCCATACTGCCTCTTTTATTTATTTATTCTTTTACATCTTTATTGGAATATAATTCCTTTACAATGGTGTGTTAGTTTCTGCTTTATAACAAAGTGAATCAGTTATACATATACATATGTTCCCATATCTCTTCCCTCTTGTGTCTCCCTCCTTCCCACCCTGCCTATTCCATCCTTCTAGGTGGTCACAAAGCACCGAGCTGATCTCCCGGTGCTATGCCGCTGCTTCCCACTAGCTATCTATTTTATGTTTGGTAGTGTGTATATGTCCATGACACTCTCTCACTTTGTCACAGCTTACCATTTTCCCTCCCCATATCCTCAAGTCCATTATCTAGTAGGTCTGTATTACTGTCTTACACCTAGGTACTTCATGACATTATTTTTCTTAGATTCCATATATATGTGTTAGCATACAATATTTTTCTTTCTCTTTCTGACTTACTTCACTCTGTATGACAGACTCTAGGTCCACTCACCTCACTACAAATAACTCGATTTCATTTCTTTTTATGGCTGAGTAATATTCCATTGTATATATGTGCCACATCTTCTTTATCCATTCATCCAATGATGGACACTTAGGTGGTTTCCATCTCCTGGCTATTGTAAATACAGCTGCAATGAACATTTTGGTACATGATTCTTTTTGAATTATGGTTTTCTCAGGGTATATGCCAAGTAGTGGGATTGCTGGGTCTTATGGTGGTTCCATTTGTACATTTTTAAGGAACCTCCATACTGTTCTCCATAGTGGCTGTACCAATTCACGTTGCCACCAGCAGTGCAAGAGTGTTCCCTTTTCTCCACACCTTCTCCAGCATTTATTTTTATTTTTTTAACATCTTTATTGGGGTATAATTGCTTTACAATGGTGTGTTAGTTTCTGCTTTATAACAAAGTGAATCAGTTATACATATACATATGTTCCCGTACGTCTTCCCTCTTGCGTCTCCCTCCCTCCCACCCTCCCTATCCCACCCCTCCAGGCTGTCACAAAGCACCGAGCCAATATCCCTGTGCCTTGCGGCTGCTTCCCACTAGCTATCTACCTTACTACGTTTGTTAGTGTGCATATGTCCATGACTCTCCCTCGCCCTGTCACAGCTCAACCTTCCCCCTCCCCATATCCTCAAGTCCGTTCTCCAGTAGGTCTGCGTCTTTATTCCTGTCCTACCCCTAGGCTCTTCATGACATTTTTCTCCTTAAATTCCATATATATGTGTTAGCATTTGGCATTTGTCTTTTTCTTTCTGACTTACTTCACTCTGTATGACAGACTCTAGGTCTATCCACCTCATTACAAATAGCTCAATTTCGTTTCTTTTTATGGCTGAGTAATATTCCATTGTATATATGTGCCACATCTTCTTTATCCATTCATCCGATGATGGGCACTTAGGTTGTTCCCATCTCCGGGCTATTGTAAATAGAGCTGCAATGAACATTTTGGTACATGACTCTTTTTGAATTTTGGTTTTCTCAGGGTATATGCCCAGTAGTGGGATTGCTGGGTCATATGGTAATTCTATTGGTAGTTTTTTAAGGAACCTCCGTAATGTTCTCCATAATGGCTGAACCAATTCACATTCCCACCAGCAGTGCAAGAGTGTTCCCTTTTCTCCACACCCTCTCCTGCATTTATTGTTTCTAGGTTTTTTGATGATGGCCATTCTGACTGGTGTGAGATGATATCTCATTGTAGTTTTGATTTGCATTTCTCTAATGATTAATGATGTTGAGCATTCTTTCATGTGTTTGTTGGCATTCTGTATATCTTCTTTGGAGAAATGTCTATTTAGGTCTTCTGCCCATTTTTGGATAGGGTTGTTTGTTTTTTTGTTATTGAGCTCCATGATATGCTTATAAATTTTAGAGATTAATCCTTTGTCAGTTGCTTCATTTGCAAATATTTTCTCCCATTCTGAGGGCTGTCTTTTGGTCTTGTTTATGGTTTCCTTTGCTGTGAAAGAGCTTAGAAGTTTCATTATGTCCCATTTTTTTATATTTGTTTTTATTTCCATTACTCTAGGAGGTGGGTCAGAAAGGATCTTGCTGTGATTTATGTCATAGAGTGTTCTTCCTATGTTTTCCTCTAAGAGTTTGATAGTTTCTGGCCTTACATTTAGGTCTTTAATCCATTTTGAGGTTATATTTGTGTATGGTGTTAGGGAGTGTTCTGTTCTCATACTTGAACATGTGACAGTCCAGTTTTCCCAGCACCACTTCTTGAAGAGGCTGTCCTTTCTCCACTGTACATTCATGCCTCCTTTATCAAAGATAAGGTGACTATATGTGTGTGGCTTTATCTCTGGGCTTTCTATCCTGTTCCATTGATCTATCTTTCTGTTTTTGTGCCAGTACCATATGGTCTTGACTACTGCAGCTTTGTAGTATAGTCTGAAGTCAGGGAACCTGATTCCTCCAGCTCCTTTTATCGTTCTCAAGATTGCTTTGGCTATTCGGGGTCTTTTGTGTTTCCATACAAATTGCGAAATTTTTTGTTCTAGTTCTGTGAAAAATGCCAGTGGTAGTTTGATAGGGATTGCATTGAATTTGTAGATTGCTTTGGGTAGTAGAGTCATTTTCACAATGTTGATTCTTCCCATCCAGGGACATGGTATATCTCTCCATCTATTTGTATCATCTTTAATTTCTTTCATCAGTGTCTTATAATTTTCTGCATACAGGTCTTTTGTCTCCGTAGGTAGGTTTATTCCCAGATATTTTATTCTTTTTATTGCAATGGCAAATGGGAGTGTTTTCATGATTTCACTTTCAGATATTTAATCATTAGTGTATAGAATGCCAGAGATTTCTGTGCATTAATTTTGTATCCTGCTACTTTACCAAATTCATTGATTAGCTCTAGTAGTTTTCTGGTAGCATCTCTAGGATTCTCTATGTATAGTATCATGTCATCTGCAAACAGTGACAGCTTTACTACTTTTCTGATTTGGATTCCTTTTATTTCCTTTTCTTCTCTGATTGCTGTGTCTAAAACGTCCAAAACTATGTTGAATAAGAGTGGTGAGAGTGGGCAACCTTGTCTTGTTCCTGATCTTAGTGGAAATGCTTTCAGTTTTTCACCATTGAGGATGATGTTGGCTATGGGTCTGTAAATATGGCCTTTATTATATTTAAGGAAAGTTCCCTCTATGCCTACTTCCTGCAGGGTTTTTATCATAAATGGGTGTTGAATTTTGTCGAAAGCTTTCTGTGCATCTATTGAGATGATCATATGGTTTTTCTCCTTCAATTTGTTAATATGGTGTATCACTTTGATTGATTTGCATATATTGAAGAATCCTTGCATTCCTAGAAAAAAACCCACTTGATCATGGTGTATGATCCTTTTAATGTGCTGTTGGATTCTGTTTTCTAGTATTTTGTTGAGGATTTTTTGCATCTATGTTCATCAGTGATATTGGCCTGTAGTTTTCTTTCTTTGTGACATCCTTGTCTGGTTTTGGTATCAGGCTGATGGTGGCCTTGTAGAATGAATTTGGGAGTGATCCTCCCTCTGCTACATTTTCGAAGAGTTTGAGAAGGATAGGTGTTATCTCTTCTCTAAATGTCTGATAGAATTCATCTGTGAAGCCTTCTGGTCCTAGGCTTTTCCTTGTTGTAAGATTTTTAATCACAGTTTCAATTTCCGTGCTTGTGATTGGTCTGTTCATATTTTCTATTTCTTCCTGATTCATTCTTGGCAGGTTGTGCATTTCTAAGAATTTGTCCATTTCTTCCAGGTTGTCCATTTTATTGGCATAGAGTTGCTTGTAGTAATCTGTCATGATCTTTTGTATTTCTGCAGTGTCAGTTGTTAGTTCTCCTTTTTCATTTCCAAATCTATCAATTTGAGTCTTCTTTTTTTTTTTGATGAGTCTGGCTAATGGTTTCTCAATTTTGTTTATCTTCTCAAGAAACCAGGTTTTAGTTTTATTGATCATTGCTAACATTTCCTTCATTTCTTTTTCATTTATTTCTGATCTGATTTTTATCATTTCTTTCCTTCTGTTAACTTTGGGTTTTTTTTGTTTTGTTTTATTGTTTTTGCTCTTTTTGTGGTATGCTGGCCTCTCACTGTTGTGGCCTCTCCCATTGTGGAGCACAGGCTCTGGACACGGAAGCTCAGCGGCCATGGCTCATGGGCCTAGCTGACAGCAGCATCTGGGATCCTCCCATACCGGGGCACAAACCCGTGTCCCCTGCATCGGTAGGCAGACTCTCAACCACTGTGCCACCAGGAAAGCCCTGGCGTTTTTTTGTTCTTCCTTTTCTAATTCCTGTATGTGCAAGGTTAGATTGTATATTCGAGATGTTTCCTATTTCTTAAGGTAGGATTGTATTGCTATAAACTTCCCTCTTAGAACTGCTTTTGCTGCATCCCATAGGTTTTGGGTCATTGTGCCTCCACTGTCATTTGTTTCTAGGTATTTTTTGATTTCCTCTTTGATTTCTTCAGTGATCACTTCGTTATTAAGTAGTGTGTTCTTTAACCTCCATGTGTTTGTAATTTTTACAGATCTTTTCCTGTAATTGGTATCTAGTCTCATAGCATTGTGGTCGGAAAAAATACTTGATACAATTTCAGTTTTCTTAAATATAGCAAGGCTTGATTTGTGACGCAAGATATGATCTATCCTGGAGAATGTTCCATGAGCACTTCAGAAAAATGTTTATTCTTTTGTTTTTGAATTGAATGTCCTATAAATATCAGTTACGTCCACCTTGTTTAATGTATCATTTAAAGCTTGTGTTTCCTATTTATTTTCATTTTGTATGATCTGTCCATGGGCAAAATTGAGGTGTGAAAGTCCCCTACTATGAATGTGTTACTGTCGATTTCCCCTTTTATGGCTGTTAGTATTTGCCTTATGTATTGAGGTGCTCCTATGTTGGGTGCATAAATATTTACAATTGTTATATCTTCTTCTTGAATCGATCCCTTGATCGTTATGTAGTTTCCTTCTTTGTCTCTTCTAATAGTCTTTATTTTAAAGTCTATTTTGTCTGATATGAGAATTGCTACCCCAGCTTTCTTTTGATTTCTATTTGCATGGAATATCTTTTCCCATCCCCTCACTTGCAGTCTGTATGTGTCCCTAGGTCTGAAGTGGGTCTCTTGTAGACAGCATATATATGGGTCTTGTTTTTGTATCCATTCAGCCAGTCTGTGTCTTTTGGTAGGAGTATTTAATCCATATACATTTTAGGTAATTATCAATATGTGTGTTCCTATTCCCATTTTCTTAATTGTTTTGTGTTTGTTATTACAGTTCTTTCCATTCTGTTGTGTTTCTTGCCTAGAGAAGTTCCTTTAGCATTTGTTGTAAAGCTGGTTTGGTGGTGCTGTACTCTCAACTTTTGCTTGTCTGTAAAGGTTTTAATTTCTCCACCAAATCTGAATGAGATCCTTGCTGGGTAGAGTAATCTTGGTTGTAGGTTTTTCTCCTTCATCACTTTAAATATGTGCTTGCAGTCCCTTCTGGCTTGCAGAGTTTCCACAGAAAGATCAGCTGTTAACCTTATGGTGATTCCCTTTTGTGTTTTTTGTCATTTTTTCCTTGCTGCTTTTAATATGTTTTCTTTGAATTTAATTTTTGACAGTTTGATTAATATGTGTCTTGGAATGTTTCTCCTTGGATTTATCCTGTATGGGATTCTCTGTGCTTCCTGGACTTGATGAACTATTTCCTTTCCCATATTAGGGAAGTTTTCAACTATAATATCTTCAAATATTTTCTCAGTCACTTTCTTTTTCTCTTCTTCTTCTGGAACCCCTATCATTCGAATGTTGGTGCATTTAATGTTGTCCCAGATGTCTCTGAGACTGTCCTCAGTCCTTTTCATTCTTTATTCTGCTCTGCAGTAGTTATTTCCACTACTTTCTCTTACAGGTCACTTATCCGTTCTTCTCCCTCATTTGTTCAGCTAGTGATCCCTTCTACAGCATTTTTTATTTCATTTATTGTGTTGTTCATCGTTACTTTTTTCATCTTTAGTTCTTCTAGGTCCTTGTTAACTGTTTCTTGCATTTTCTCTATTGTATTTCCAAGCTTTGGGATCCTCTTTACTATAATTATTCTGAATTCTTTTTCAGGTAGATTCCCTATTTCCTCTTCATTTGTTAGGTCTGGTGGGTTTTTATCTTGCTGCTTCATCTGCTGTGTGTTTTTCTGTCATCTCATTTTGCTTATCTTAATGTGTTAAGGGTCTCCTTTTTTCAGGCTGCATGTTTGTAGTTTCCATTTTTATGTTGTCTGTCCCCAGTGGCTAAAGTTGGTTCAGTGGGTAGCGTAGGCTTCCTAGTGGAGGGGACTAGTGCCTGTGTTCTGGTGCATGAGGCTGGATCTGGTCACTCAGGTGGGCTGGTCCACATCTGGTGGTGTGTTTTGGTGTGTCTGTGGACTTATTATGATTTTAGGGAGCCTCTATGCTAATGGGTGGTGTTGTGTTCCTGTCTTGCTAATTGTTTGGCATTGGGTGTCTGGCACTGTAGCTTGGTGGTCGTTGAGTGAAGCTGGGTGCTGGTGTTGAGATTGAGATCTCTGGGAGATTTTCTCTGTTTGATATTATGTGGAGCTGAGAGGTCTCTTCTGGACCAGTGTCCTGAAATTGGCTCTCCCACCTCAGAGGCACAGCAATGACTCCTGGCTTCCGCCCCAAGGGTCTTTCGTCCACACAGCTTAGAATGAAAGGGAGAAAATGTAGAAAGAAAGAAAGAAAGAAAGTGGATAAAATAAAATAAATTAAGATAAAAGAAAGTTATTAAAATAAATAATAATTATTAAGAAAAACATTTTTGAAAAGAAAAAAAATGGATGGATATTACACTAGGACAAATGGTGAAAGCAAAGCTATACAGACAAAACCTCACACAGAAGCATACACATACACACTCACAAAAAGAGGAAAAGGGGAAAAAATAATAAATCTTGCTCTCAAAGTCCACCTCCTCAGTTTTGGATGACACATTGTTTATTCATGTATTCCACAGATGCAGGGTACATCAAGTTGATTGTGGAGCTTTAATCCGCTGCTTCTGAGGCTGCTGGGAGAGATTTCCATTTCTCTTCTTTGTTTGCACAGCTCCTGGGGCTCAGCTTTGGATTTGGCCCCACCTCTGCGTGTAGGTCAGTGGAGGGTGTCTCTTCTTCGCTCAGACAGGACAGGGTTAAAGGAGAAGCTGCTTCAGGGTCCCTGGCTCACTCAGGACGAGAGGAGGGAGGGATGCGGATGTGGGGCGAGCCTGCGGTGGCAGAGGCCGGCAGGACGTTGCTCTAGCCTGAGGCGTGCTGTTCGTTCTCCTGGGGAAGTTGTCCCTGGATCATGGGACCCTGGCAGTGACAGGCTGCACAGGCTCCCTGGAAGCCAGGTGTGGATAGTGATCTGTGCTCGCACACTGGCTTCTTGGTGGCAGCAGCATCAACCTTAGCATCTCATGCCCGTCTCTGGGGTCCGCGCTCTTAGCCGCGACTTGCACCCGTCTCTGGAGCTCCTTTAAGCATCGGTCTTAATCCCCTCTCCTCGCGCAATAGGAAACAAAGAGGGAAGAAAATGTCTCTTGCCTCTTCGGCAGGTCCAGACTTTTCCCCGGACTCCCTCCCAGCTAGCCGTGATGCACTAACCCACTGCAGGCTCTCTTCACACCACCAACCCCAGTCATCTCCCGGTGATCCGATTGAAGCCTGAGCCTCAGCTCCCAGCCCCACCCGCCCCAGTGGGTGAGCAGACAAGCATCTTGGGCTGGTGAGTGCCGGATGGCACTGATCCTCTGTGCGGGAATCTCTCCTCTTTGGCCTCCGCATCCCTGTGGCTGCACTCTTCTCTGTGGCTCCGAATCTTCCCCCCCTCTGCCACCTGCAGTCTCTGCCCATGAAGGGGCTTCTAGTGTGTGGAAACCTTTCCTCTTTCACAGCTCCCTCCCACTGGTGCAGGTCCCATCCCTATTCTTTTGTCTCTGTTTATTCTTTTTTATTTTGCCCTACCCAGTTTCGTGGGGAGTTTCTTGCCTTTTGGCAGGTCTGAGGTCTTCTGACAGCGTTCAGTAGGTGTTCTGTAAGAGTTGTTCCATGTGTAGATGTATTTCTGGTGTATCTTTGGGGAGAAAGGTGATCTCCACTTCTTACTCTTCCACCATCTTCCCCCTCTCTCTCATCTCTCTCTTCTTGAGATGAGTTTGGGAGTAAATTGGGAGTCATTGATCAGAAACGAGATAAGTTCTGGTCAATGTTCAAGAGAAATGCACCTTCTCCAGCTGGCAGAGACAGCCAATATGGAAGGTGAGAAAGCCTCTGAAGGTACCTTCAGTTCTGCTTAACCAAGATGGGATTCATCTGTATCTTCAAGAACCGGCCAGCTCACAATTCAACTCTGTTAGGGAACAGACAGCTATACATTTTCCATATAAATTCCAAATGGCCACTGCTCATTTGTATCCCATCTTCAAATCCAGCCATCCCATTTCCCCTGAGGTTAGCTGACCAGCAGCTGAGAAAAGACTTTTTCTCTATGAATGCATAATTGGCCATTGATGAACAAACAGGCAGTCACTCAGTCTACCTGACCTAGGAAAAAAATTCCTGACCATCCTTCCAGATGTCCATGTCAGTCAACACAATCTCCATATAATTTATAAGGTATTAAATATCAAAATAATGGATCTTTTCAGTTAGCATCTTGGCAGATGATGATAGCAGTGCATTTTATGTGAGAAGCCAGCACAGACTTCTCCCACTAAAACTGAAAACAGAAAACTGTGAGCACTGACCCTAGATCCTCTCAGAAAAAGGCTGCCATTATACTCCGTTACAGTTAAAGCTATGTATGCACTTCCTGGATGGCATCCAATCACATAGCTCTTTTCCCTCCCTTTTACGTTTTTTCTTTTTTAGCAAAAACATGCCTTCTCAATGGCTAGACAGTGATTTCCAGTAAAGAAATAGACTGAAAATCAACCAGGGGAATGTGTGCTGAAAGTAATTAGAGATTTTTCAGAATCACCAGTAACAAGATAATTCTTTGTAGTCAAATTTATGTGCTGTGTGACATACCAGATGGATTGAACACTCCAGTCTAATGTATAATTCAGAAGAGCCAGCAAGTGCCAGAAAGTACAAATTAAATGAGGGGAAACTGAAAAAGGAAAGGTGGAGTTATTTACTTAGGACTGCAATATAGCTGATGAGTTTTAAACATGCTCAAGATTTGTCTCCTTTCTTAGAGTTCTTCCTTGAATACTTGGAAAGATATTTGGGAACCCCCAGGTTCTGCACAAATTCAAACAAAGAAAAAGAGTATTGAAAGTAGCCTCTTTAGGAAATTAGGTATGTACTTTGCCTACTGTATTCTAAAATAAAGATATTTTGCTCTTCAGTGTTCAGGTTCTGATGAAAGTCAGCATAAAGCAAGTGGAAAAGATGTTGAGCTTTGGGGAAAAGAGAAGGTTCAAGGGATAAATCAAGAGGCAGTATAAGGGGAATCGGGAAGATGGCGGAAGAATAAGATGCAGAGATCACCTTCCTCCCCAAAGATACACCAGAAATACATCTACACGTTGAACAACTCCTACAGAACACCTACTGAACGCTGGCAGAAGACCTCAGACCTCACAAAAGGCAAGAAACTCCCCACGTACCTGGGTAGGGCAAAAACAAAAAAAAAGAAAAGCAGAGACAAAAAACTAGGGACAGGACCTGCACCAGTGAGAGGGGGCTGTGAAGGAGGAAAGGTTTCCACACACTAGGAAGCCACTCCAGGGGTGGAGACAGTGGGTGGCGGAGGGGGGATAATTCAGAGCCGCGGAGGAGAGCACAGCAACAGGGGAGTGGAGGGCAAAGCAGAGAGATTCCCGAATAGAGGATCAGTGCTGACTAGCACTCACCAGCCCGAGAGGCTTGTCTGCTCACCCACCAGGGTGGGCGGGGGCTGGGAGCTGAGGCTCGGGTTTCGGATCACAGGGAGAGGACTGGTGGCGTAAACACAGCCTAAAGGGGCTAGTGCACCATGGTATGCCGGGAGGGAGTCCGGGGAAAAGTCTGGACCTGCCGAAGAGGCAAGAGACTTTTCTTCCCTCTTTGTTTCCTGGTGCGCAAGGACAGGGGAATAAGAATGCTGCTTAAAGGAGCTCCAGAGACGGGCGCAAGCTGCGGCTAACAGCACGGACCACAGAGACAGACATGAGATGCTAAAGCTGTTGCTGCCGCCATGAAGAAGCCGGTGTGTGAGCACAGGTCACTATCCACACCTCCCTTCTGGGGAAGCTGTGCAGCCCGCCACCACCAGGGTCCCGTGATCCAGGGACAACTTCCCCAGGAAATGCACGGCATGCCTCAGGCTGGAGCAATGTCCCACCGGACTCTGCCGCCACAGGCTCACACCACATCCACACCCCGTCCTCCCCCCAGCCTGAGTGAACCAGAGCCCCCAAAGCAGCTGCTCCTTTAATCCCGTCCTGTCTGAATGAAGAAGAGACGCCCTCCAACAACCTAAACCCAGAGGTGGGGACAAATCCAAAGCTGAGCCGTGGGAGCTGTGCGAACAAAGAAGAGAAATGGAAATCTCTCCCAGCAGCCTCAGCAGCAGCAGATTAAAGCTCCACAAACAACTTGATGTTCCCTGCATCTGTAGAATACATGAATAGACAACATATCATCCCAAATTGAGGAGGCGGACTTTGAAAGCAAGATTTATTATTTTTACCACTTTTCCTCTTTTTGTGAGTGTGCATGTGTATGTATCTGTTTGAGATTTTGTCTGTATAGCTTTGCTTTCACCATTTGTCTTAGGGTTCTAACTGTCCAGTTCTTTTTTCTTTTCTTTTAAAAATTATTTTCTTAATAATTATTTTTTATTTTAATAACTTAATTTTTTATCTTAGTTTATTTTATTTTATCTTCTTTCTTTCTTTCTTTCTTTCTTTCTTTCTTTCTTTCTTTCTTTCTTTCTTTCTTTCTTTCTTCTTTGTCTCACTTTTATTCTGACCCATGTGGATGAAGGCTCTTGGTGCTGAAGCCAGGAGTCAGTGCTGTGCCTCTGAGGGGGGAGATCCAATTTCAGGAAACTGGTCCACAAGAGATCTCCCAGCTCCACATAATATAAAATGGGGAAATCTCCCAGAGATCTCCTTCTCAACACCAGCACCGAGCTTCACTCAACGACTAGCAAGCTACAGTGCTGGACACCCTATGCCAAACAACGAGCAAGACAGGAACACAAACCCCACCCATTAGAAGAGAGGCTATCTAAAATCATAATAAGTCCACAGACACCCCAAAACACACCACCAGACGTGGACCTCCCCACCAGAAAGACAATATCCAGCCTCACCCACCAGAACACAGGCACTAGTCCCCTCCGCCTGGAAGCCTACGCAACCCACTGAACCAAATTTAGCCACTGGGGACAGACACCAAGAACAACGGAAACTACGAACCTGCAGCCTGCAAAAAGGAGACCCCAAACACAGTAAGATAAGCAAAATGAGAAGACAGAAAACCAAACAACAGATGAAGGAGTAAGATAAAAACCCACCAGACCTAACAAATGAAGAGGAAATAGGGAGTCTACCTGAAAAGGATTCAGAATAATGATAGTAAAGATGATCCAAAATCTTGGAAATAGAATAGAGAAAATGCAAGAAACATTTAACAAGGACCTAGAAGAACTAAAAATGAAACAAACAACAATGAACAACACAATAAATGAAATGAAAAATGCTGTAGATGGGATCAATAGCAGAATAACTGAGGCAGAAGAATGGATAAGTGACCTGGAAGATAAAATAGTGGAAATAATGACTGCAGAGCAGAATAAAGGAAAAAGAATGAAAAGACCTGAGGACAGTCTCAGAGTCCTCTGGGACAAAAATAAACACACCAACATTCGAATTATAGGGGTTCCAGAAGAAGAAGAGAAAAAGAAAGGGACTGAGAAAATATTTGAAGAGATCATAGCTGAAAACTTCCCTAATATGGGAAAGGAAAGAGGTAATCAAGTCCAGAAAACACAGAGAGTCCCATACAGGATAAGTCCAAGGAGAAATACCCCAAGACACATATTAATCAAGCTGTCAAAAATTAAATACAAAGACAACATATTAAAAGCAGCAAGTGAAAAACAACAAATAACACACAAGGGAGTCCCCATAAGGTTAACAGCTCATCTTTCAGCAGAAACTCTGCAAGCTGGAAGGGACTAGCAGGACATATTTAAAGTGATGAAGGAGAAAAACCTACAACCAAGATTACTCAAACCAGTAAGGATCTCATTCAGATTGGATGGAGAAATTAAAAACATTACAGAAAAGCAAAAGCTGAGAGAGTTCAGTACCACCAAACCAGCTTTACAACAAATGCTAAAGGAACTTCTCTAGGCAAGAAACACAAGAGAAAGGAAAGACCTGCAATGACAAACACAAAACAATTAAGAAAATGGGAATAGGAAAACACATATCGATAATTACCTAAAATGTAAATGGATTAAATGCTCCCACCAAAAGACACAGACTGGCTGAATGGATACAAAAACAAGACCCATATATATGCTGTCTAAAAGAGATGACTTCAGACCTAGAGCAACACAGAGACTGAAGGTAAGCGTATGGCAAAAGATATTCCATGCAAATGGAAACCAAAAGAAAACTGGAGTAGCAATTTTCATATCAGAAAAATAGACATTAAAATAAAGACTATTAGAAGAGTCAAAGAAGGACACTACATAGTGATCAAGGAATCAATCCAAGAAGAAGGTATAACAATTGTAAATATTTATGCACCCAACATAGGAGCACCTCAATACATAAGGCAAATACTAACAGCCATAAAAGGGGAAATTGACAGTAACACACTCATAGTAGGGGACTTTAACACCCCACTTTCACCAATGGACAGATCATCCAAAATGAATATAAATAAGGAAACACAAGCTTTAAGTGATACATTAAACAAGATGGACTTAATTGATATTTATAGGACATTCCATCCAAAAACAACAGAATACCCATTTTCTCAAGTGCTCATGCAACATTCTCCAGGATAGATCATACCTTGGGTCACAAATCAACACTTGGTAAATTTAAGAAAATAGAAATTGAATCAAGTATCTTTTCTGACCACAGTGCTATGAGACTAGATATCAATTCCAGGAAAAGATCTGTAAAAAATACAAGCACATGGAGGCTAAACAATACACTACTGAATAACGAAGTGATCACTGAAGAAATCAAAGAGGAAGTCAAAGAATACCTAGAAACAAATGACAATGGAGACCTGATGACCCAAAACCTATGGGATGCAGCAAAAGCAGTTCTAAGAGGGAAGTTTATAGCAATAAAATCCTACCTTAAGAAACAGGAAATGTCTTGAATAAACAACCTAACCTTGCACCTAAAGCAATTAGAGAAAGAAGAACAAAATACCCCCAAAGTGAGTTGAAGGAAAGACATCATAAAGATCAGATCAGAAATAAATGAAAAGGATAGGAAGGAAACGATAGCAAAGATCAATAAAACTAAAAGCTGGTTCTTTGAGAAGATAAAAAAATTGATAAACCATTAGCCAGACATATCAAGAAAAAAAGGGAGAAGGCTCAAATCAATAGAATTAGAAATGAAAAAGGAGAAGTAACAACTGACACTGCAGAAATACAAAAGATCATGAGAGATTACTACAAGCAACTCTATGCCAATAAAATTGACAACCTGGAAGAAATGGACAAATTCTTAGAAATGCACAATCTGCCAAGACTGAATCAGGAAGAAATAGAAAATATGAACAGACCAATCACAAGCACTGAAATTGAAACTGTGATTAACAATCTTCCAACAAACAAATACCTAGCAGCAGATAGCTTCACAGGCGAATTCTATCAGACATTTAGAGAAGAGATAACACCTATCCTTCTCAAACTCTTCGAAAATATAGCAGAGGGAGGATCACTCCCAAACTCATTCAACAAGGCCACCATCAGCCTGATACCAAAACCAGACAAGGATGTCACAAAGAAAGAAAACTACAGGCCAATATCACTGATGAACATAGATGCAAAAATCCTCAACAAAATACTAGCAAACAGAATCTAGCAGCACATTAAAAGGATCATACACCAAGATCAAGTGGGGTTTATTCCAGGAATGCAAGGATTCTTCAATATATGCAAATGAATAAAAGTGATACACCATATTAACAAATTGAAGGAGAAAAACCATATTATCATCTCAATAGATGCAGAGAAAGCATTCAACAAAATTCAACACCCATTTATGATAAAAAAAACCCTGCAGAAATTAGGCATAGAGGGAAATTTCCTCAGCATAATAAAGGCTATATATGACAAACCTGCAGCCAACATCTTTCTCAATGGTGAAAAACTGAAAGCATTTCCACTAAGACTAAGGACAAGACCAAGTTGCCCACTCTCACCACTCTTATTCAACACAGTTTTGGGAATTTTACCCACAGCAGTCAGAGAAGAAAAGGAAATAAAAGGAATCCAAATCAGAAAAGATGAAGTAAAACTCACTGTTTGCAGGTGACATGATACTGTACATAGAGAATCCTAAAGATGCTACCAGGAAACTACTAGAGCTAATAAATGTATTTGGTAAAGTAGCAGGATACAAAATTAATTCACAGAAATCTCTGATATTCCTTTCCACTAATAATGAAAAATCTGAAAGTGAAATCAAGGAAACACTCCCATTTACCATTGCAACAAAAAGAATAAAATATCTAGGAATAAACCTACCTAAGGAGACAAAAGACCTGTATGCAGAAAATTATAAGACACTGATGAAAGAAATTAAAGATGATACAAATAGATGGAGAGATATATCATGTTCTTGGATTGGAAGAATCAAAATGGTGAAAATGACTCTACTACCCAAAGCAGTCTACAAATTCAATGCAATCCCTATCAAACTACCACTGGCATTTTTCACAGAACTAGAACAAAAAAAAAATCACAATTTGTAAGGACACATAAAAGACCCTGAATAGCCAAAGCAATCTTGAGAACAAAAAATGGAGATGGAGGAATCAGGCTCCCTGACTTCAGACTATACTACAAAGCTACCGTAATCAAGACATTATGGTACTGGCACAAAAACAGAAAGGTAGATCAATGGAACAGTATAGAAACCCCAGAGATAAACACACACACATATGGTGACCTTATCTTTGATAAAGGAGGCATGAATGTACAGTGGAGAAAGGACAGCCTCTTCAATAAGTGGTGCTGGGAAAACTGGACAGGTACATATGAAAGAATGAGATTAGAATACTCCCTAACACTGTACACAAAAATAAGCTCAAAGTGGATTAAAGACCCAAATGTAAGGCCGGAAACTATCAAACTCTTAGAGGAAAATATAGGCAGAACCCTGTATGACATAAATCACAGCAAGATCCTTTTTGACCCACCTCCTAGAGAAACGGAAATTAAAACAAAAATATACAAATGGGATCTAATGAAACTTCAAAGCTTTTTCACAAGAAAGGAAACCATAAAGAAGACCAAAAGACAATCCTCAGAATGGGAGAAAATATTTGCAAATGAAGCAACTGACAAAGGATTAATCTCCAAAATTTATAAGCTGAACATGGAGCTCAATAACAAAAAAACAAACAACCCAACCCAAAAATGGGCAGAAGACCTACATAGGCATTTCTCCAAAGAAGATATACAGATTGCCTACAAACACCTGAAAGAGTGCTCAACATCATTAATCATTAGAGAAATGCAAATCAAAACTAAAATGAGATATCATCTCACACCGGTCAGGATGGCCATCATCAAAAAATCTAGAAACAATAAATGCTGGAGAGGGTGTGGAGAAAGGGGAACACTCTTGTACTGCTGATGGGAATGTGAATTGGTACAGCCACTATGGAGAACAGTATGGAGGTTCCTTAAAGAACTACAAATAGAACTACCATATGACCCAGCAATCCCACTACTGGGCATGTACCCTGAGAAAACCATAATTCAAAAATAGTCATGTACCAAAATGTTCATTGTAGCTGTATTTACAATAGCCAGGAGATGGAAACAACCTAAGTGTCCATCACTGGATGAATGGATAAAGAAGATGTGGCACATATATATACAATGGAATATTACTCAGCCATAAAAGGAAACAAAATTGAATTATTTGTAGTGAGGTGGATGGACGTAGAGTCTGTCATACAGGGTGAAGTAAGTCAGAAAGAAAAAGACAAATGCCATATTCTAACACATATATATGGAATCTAAGAAATAAAAGAAAAAAAAGGTCATGAGCAACTTGGGGTAAGACAGGAATAAAGATACAGACCTACTAGAGAATGGACTTGAGGATATGGGGAGGGGGAAGGGTAAGCTGTTACAAAGTGAAAGAGTGGCATGGATATATATACACTACCAAACGTAAAATAGATAGCTAGTGGGAAGCAGCCGCATAGCACAGGGAGGTCAGCTTGTTGCTTTGTGTCCACCTGGATGGGTGGGATAGGGAGGATGGGAGGGAGGGAGACGCAAGAGGGTGGAGATATGGGAACATACTTATATGTATAACTGATTCACTTTGTTATAAAGCAGATAGTAACACACCATTGTTATGCAATTATACTCCAATTATGATGTAAAAAATAAAAGAAGAGAGAGATGAAAGTTGCAAAACCAATGATGGTGCCTCTTTGGCCATGAAGACTTTTTCTTCCAGTGTTAATTCACCTGCTTGTTCCTTGCAGAAACACTTGCAGTCACCCTTGTGTTTGCAGCTTTAGTTTTCTTCTGGGCCATTTTTGGCTTCGTGTTTAGGTCTTAATTTGTGAGGTGCTTGAAACACCTCCCTCTAAAGCAGGGCATGCCTGTGGATTAGCTGTTCCTGCAAGCTGAGATGGATTTTCAACAAGTTGTTCACTCTGTCTTGCCCGGTGCCTGTGACAAACGGCATGAATTTGCTAGGCAGTGAGCTGGGGCGGAGACTATAGTGGGAAAAAAGGAGTAAATGGAAAAAACTTCACTTTATTGAGTTAACAGAAGATGAGTTAAAAAGCAATGAAATTAATATTTTAAATAAAGTCAGAGTTCAAAAGCGTCAAAACTGCTTTTATGAACGTAAATTTTAGCTGATTTTTAGAAACTGAAACCAGCATTTAATAATCAACTTCAATCTTTTTTAAGCTCCTAATCAAGCATTATACTCACGGAATGCTGGTTGCCAATATTGTTTCTGCATGCAGAGCTTATTGTAAGTGTTGTGTGTGCTGTGTGTGTGTGTGTGTGTGTGTGTGATATGTACACATGCTCATAGACATACACGTCATATGTATGTCTATATGCAGGTATGTATATGTTTCTTGTATGTTATATGTTTCTTTTAAAACTCATTTTGTAAGTTAGTAATGATGTCTGAAAAGGGTGGTCACTAATAGCAGTGAAATTTTAGCCACCTGATGACCAAAAATAGTAGATACTGTAAGTTCCACTTCTATGAAAAAAGTCTGTGAAGGTAGATTTGTTATAATGGGGAAATTTTTTTCTGTTGCTTTCTAGAAAAACTGAAATATTATATAAGCTCACAAAATGCAAATCAGTAATAGAAGGGAATACCTCCCAATCTAACTCCTCAACAATATACTCAGAAAAACAGTAGCTACTTATCATTTATGTGTTTAAGTATCATTTAAGTCCAAGTTCAACCATCACTTTCTTGAGTTAAGATTTCCTTATTACCCTCAGGTAGAATTAGCTGGTTGTTTTCTACTTTTGGCTATCATAGCATAGTTTTAAATAATTCTATTTTCCTGTTTGTCACATTATATCAATATTATAGTTTGTCTACTTCTATATTTACTCTTCTATATAACATATTTACCTCTCTGGCACTGCTTACCTCACAAATAGTGGATGCTTAATAAATACTTGTTGTTTGAAGGAATGAGTAAGTGAGAAAGTACCATATTTGAACATACTGCAAAGAACTCTAGGTACAGTGATCACAACTTCTGAATCAATTATTAGGTCTTATGGCCTATCAAATGACTTTTATGCTGCTTTTGGGTATGAGTGGCAGAGGTAAGAGATGTATTTTGAAAAGCAAGGTATTGTAACTGCCAGGCATTTGCAGTGATTTATGAGGACATAGGACATAGGATACAATACTTGAAATTGAGTCTGTTCTTGAAAAAACTGATATGTATAATTACCATAACTATAGGATCTCAAGAATGGTTGATTAAGGAGTGTGCATTTTATCTGATAAACGTTAGCAATCTACTGTAGTAGTGGGATTGTTGATGGTCCTGATCCCTGAAAGAAAGGTAGTGCACTGGGGATACTTAAAACATGGACTGTGAAATACATAAATAAGTGGAGTGAGCTCAAATGACTTAAATCTCTGGAATATTTTTACACAGAAAGAACAAAGTACATTATTTTCAGTATGTACAGATTATCTAGTGACTTTTGCAAGGGCCCAGCCTAGTCTTCTGGGGATGAGAGAGGAGAAGAGGTTAATATTTCTTGAGTACCTATTATGTGCCAAGTACTGCACTAAGATTTTAATATACATTATCTAATTCAATCTTATCTCTCAACCACTCTGTAAGGCAAGTATAATCACATTCTTAAAGTTGATCAAAGTAAGGTTTGAGAGGAGTGCAGTTGAGATTTGAACCCAGTCTGAATGATTCCAAAAGGGTGGGGGTGGATTTCAAAGACAGATTAATTTAAAGTTCATAATCTAACCACTGCACTTTGATGACTCCTAAACAAGTCAAATTAATATAAGTTCATATATTCAAGGGAAAATAATTACAATATATTAAAAACTATGATAAGAATTGTCATATACCACACTTATCCTCATAACAATTCCTTAAAACAGCACTGCAAGGTAAGTATTATTATCCAGATAGAAAAACTGAGGTTCAGAAAAGTTAATAACCTGCCTAAGTCAAATAGTTAGTGCATGATAGCTTGAACACTTGTACAGACACTCACTGTGCTTCCAAATCCCGGGCCTTTTGGGGTATGTTTTGAACATATACTTGTTGATTCTCTTGCTCTCGTTCTGGAGGGGGCTGTAGTTCGTTCTTCTGTGACAGACTTCCTGTCTTTTATCCTAGGACTCAGGTAGTTCTCAGCAGTGCCCAAGAGCAAGCACACCTTTAAGACTGTGAGTAACATATTTTTACCATGTATACACTGTCATTCAGATTGCAAGGCCCATAAAATGTGAACTTTGCCTCCCTCTGTCCCTGGAGCTGATAGGGAAGCATCTCTCAGAAGGGATATCTATCAGAGCATTCCCGGGTTCCTGAAGCTAAAGATTGGTTGCTATCTCAGCAAGTAATCTAAAGTATCAGTGAACATGTATGTTCTGAAGTGAGTTGGATGTTGCTTCTAAATATCACTGAGCAACTGAGGTTGCAGGGAGGGAAGGGGAGGAGGATATTGAGGACTAGGCCTCTAAAAACAAGCTAGTTATACTTTTCCCTGGAGGCAACTTTATGAGACATTCATGAAGGACTTTATAAATGTGCAATGCTTGTATACTTGCTTTCACTCTTTCCAAAGTCTGTTCCTGGAATCCCTCCCCCTGTGTAAATAGTTCATGTTTGCCTCATGTTTGTCCACTGTTTGCCTCAAAGAGAAACCAAAAATAGCTGCAAGTTTGTGCTTCATGAGAAACAAGTGTCTGAATAGTTCTTGTGGAAACATGCTCCTTCTTCCATTTGAGTGGTCAAAGGAGAAGGCCTAGTCACACATAAGCACAGACACAGAGCAGAGAACAGTGAAAGGAAAAAAAAAATGAGTATTCCCTCAATTCCCCTCTCACCCACTACCCTTTTTTCCACAAATAATGGAACTACCAAGTGTTTCCAAGAAATTCTTTAAAATGTTGCCTTTATCCTGTGGAATTTATGCCATAAAATGTTAATAGTGTATGCATTTTCATACAAAATGAGTTACAGGCACTGTTTGCCTATGCATCAAATCCCTCTGCAAGGAATGCATATGTGGTGAGAAATTCACTTTAGCAGAAGCATTCCCAAGGCTTAGGCAATAGCTTATCAGAAAGGGATTTTATTGCTCTGGTGAAAGGAAGCATTTAGCACAAAGGGTGTTTCTGATGGGTTGCAGAAAGGAACAATTACTTTCCTTCTGGGTGGAACAACCATCCAGAGAAGATCACTTAGCTTGAAAAAACACTATTTGCTGAGCAGTTGCACTGACTAATTCACCACTAGGTGTGAGGGAAAAAAGCACAGTTGAAAGAACATTCACCTTGGAATTAGGCCAGAGTTCAAACCTCAACTTTTTTGCTTAGTAGTTACATGGATTTTGGCATTTCACTTGACTCGTGCATTATATCTTCTTTATATTTAAAGTGAAAATATATAATAATATCTACCTCATGGTGCTGTTGTAATAATCAGAGATGATGACTGTGCAGTATTAGGAGCTGTTTCCCTGGAGATGCTAAGGAATCTGGGTATGCTTCAGACTTCTTGGAGCATGGTGCTTAGGCCTTTGGTAGATAAGATTTTGGTAGATATGATTAACCTATATAACCATTCCCAAAGGTGCAGCTGAAGATAGGGTGAAGAAAATAAGCCAACACTATGATTTTATATTTTGAGAAGGTCCTTTTCCCCTGTTTCTTTTTTTTTTTTCTTCTTTTAGCTGCTCTTCAGAGAAACTCCTAGGGAAGCCACTAAGTAGCACCTGAATTTTAAAGGTAAACTGTAGACAAACAATCCAAAGAGAGTTTCTAAGGAGAATGTCACCCTGCTAGCAAGCAGTCCTGGCATTAACTCTTTGTCGATGTCAAGGTTGGTAGAACTTCTAGAAGGCAAGAGTGAAGAGGAGTTTCATAATTATCTTTGCCCCTTGCTCCTTATGTAGTTAAAGGGCTATTGTCAGAGAGCTTACCCTCCAGACACTTTAAATTGTTAAACCCAAACTCGAACTGAGGGTATAGTTTCTGGAATCAGATAAATCTGGATCTGAATCTTAGTGCTGCCACAGAACCAGCTTGAACAAGAGGATTGAAATTTTTGTTTTTTTTGGTTTTTTTAAAATCACCTTTATTGGGGTATAATTGCTTTACAATGGTGTGTTAGTTTCTGCTTTATAACAAAGTGAATCAGTTATACATACACATATGTTCCCATATCTCTTCCCACTTGCATCTCCTTCCCTCCCACCCTCCCTATCCCACTCCTCCAGGCGGTCACAAAGCACTGAGCTAATCTCCCTGGGCTATGCGGCTGCTTCCCACTAGCTATCTACCTTATGTTTGGTAGAGTATATATGTCCATGCCTCTCTCTTGCTTTGTCACAGCTTACCTTTCCCCTCCCCATATCCTCAAGTCCGTTCTCTAGAAGGTCTGTGTCTTTATTCCTGTCTTACCCCTAGGTTCTTCAGGACATTTTTTTTTCTTAAATTCCATATATATGTGTTAGCATATGGTATTTGTCTTTCTCATTCTGACTTACTTCACTCTGTATAACAGACTCTAGGTCTATCCACCTCATTACAAATAGCTCAATTTCGTTTCCTTTTATGGCTGAGTAATATTCCATTGTATATATGTGCCACATCTTCTTTATCCATTCACCCAATAATGGGCACTTAGGTTGTTCCCATCTCCGGGCTATTGTAAATAGAGCTGCAATGAACATTTTGGTACATGACTCTTTTTGAATTTTGGTTTTCTCAGGGTATATGCGCAGTAGTGGGATTGCTGGGTCATATGGTAGTTCTATTTGTAGTTCTTTAAGGAACCTCCATACTGTTCTCCATAGTGGCTGTACCAGTTCACAATCCGACCAGCAGTGCAAGGGTGTTCCCTCTCCTCCACACCCTCTCCAGCATTTATTGGTTCTAGATTTTTTGATGATGGCCGTTCTGACTGGTGTGAGATGATATCTCATTGTAGTTTCGATTTGCATTTCTCTAATGATTAATGATGTTGAGCATTCTTTCATGTGTTTGCTGGCAATCTGTATATCTTCTTTGGAGAAATGTCTATTTAGGTCCTCTGCCCATTTTTGGATTGGGTTGTTTGTTCTTCTGTTATTGAGCTGCATGAGCTGCTTGTTAATTTTGGAAATTAATCCTTTGTCAGTTGTTTGATTTGCAAATATTTTCTCCCATTCTGAGGGTTGTCTTTTGGCCTTGTTTATGGTTTCCTTTGCTGTTCAAAAGCTTTGAAGTTTCATTAGGTCCCATTTGTTTATTTTTCTTTTTATTTCCATTTCTCTAGGAGGTGGGTCAAAAAGGATCTTACTGTGATTTATGTCATAGAGAGTTCTGCCTATGTTTTCCTCTAAGATTTTGATAGCTTCTGACCTTACATTTAGGTCTTTAATCCATTTTGAGCTTATTTTTGTGTATGGTGTTAGGGAGTGATCTAATCTCATACTTTTACATGTACCGGTCCAATGTTCCCAGCACCACTTATTGAAGAGACTGTCCTTTCTGCACTGTATATTCCTGCCTCCTTTATCAAAGATAAGGTGACCATATGTGAATGGATTTAGCTCTGGGATTTCTATCCTGCTCCAGTGATCTATCTTTCTGTTTTGGGGCCATTACCACATTGTCTTGATTACTGTAGCTTTGTAGTAGAGTCTGAAGTCAGGGAGCCTGATTCCTCCAACTCCGTTTTCATTCTCAAGATTGCTTTGGCTATTCAGGGTCTTTAATGTTTCCATACAAATTGTGAAATTTTTGCTCTAGTTCTGTGAAAAATGCCAGTGGTACTTTGATAGGGATTCCATTGAATCTGCAGATTGCTTTGGGTAGTAGATTCATTTTCACAATGTTTATTCTTCCAATCCAAGACCATGGTATATCTCTCCATCTATTTGTATCATCTTTAATTTCTTTCATCAGTGTCTTATAATTTTCTGCATACAGGTTTTTTGTCTCTATAGGTTGGTTTATTCCTAGATATTTTATTCTTTTTGTTGCAATGGTAAATGGGAGTGTTTTCTTGATTTCACTTTCAGATTTTTCATCATTAGTGTATAGGAATGGAAGAGACTTCTGTGCATTAATTTTGTATCCTGCTACTTTACCAAATTCATTGATTAGCTCTAGTAGTTTTCTGGTAGCATCTTTAGGATTCTCTATGTATAGTATCATGTTGTCTGCAAGCAGTGACAGCTTTACTTCTTCTTTTCCGATTTGGATTCCTTTTATTTCCTTTTCTTCTCTGATTGCTGTGGCTAAAACTTCCAAAACTATGTTGAATAAGAGTGGTGATAGTGGGCAACCTTGTCTTGTTCCTGATCTTAGTGGAAATGCTTTCAGTTTTTCACCATTGAGGATGATGTTGGCTGTGGGCTTGTCATATATGGCTTTTATTATGTTGAGGAAAGTTCCCCCTATGCCTACTTTCTGCAGGGTTTTTATCATAAATGGGTGTTGAATTTTCTCAAAAGCTTTCTCTGCATCTATTGAGATGATCATATGTTTTTTCTCCTTCAATTTGTTAATATGGTGTATCACGTTGATTGATTTGCGTATATTGAAGAATGCTTGCATTTCTCGAATAAACCCCACTTGATCATGGTGTATGATCCTTTTAATGTGCTGTTGGATTCTGTTTGCTAGTATTTTGTTGAGGATTTTTGCATCTATGTTCATCAGTGATATTGGCCTGTAGTTTTCTTTCTTTGTGACATCCTTGTCTGGTTTTGGTATCAAGGTGATGGTAGCCTCGTAGAATGAATTTGGGAGTGCTCCTCCCTCTGGTATATTTTGGAAGAGTTTGAGAAGGATAGGTGTTAGCTCTTCTCTAAATGTTTGATAGAATTCGCCTGTGAAGCCATCTGGTCCTGGGCTTTTGTTTGTCTGAAGACTTTTAATCACAGTTTCAATTTCAGTGCTTAAGACTGGTCTCCTCATATTTTGTATTTCTTCCTGATTCAGTCTTGGCAGGTTGTGCATTTCTAAGAATTTGTACATTTCTGCCAGGTTGTCCATTTAATTGGTGTAGAGTTGCTTGTAGTAATCTCTCATGATCTTTTGTATTTCTGCAGTGTCAGCTGTTACTTCTCCTTTTTCATTTCCAATTCTATTGATTTGAGTCTTCTCCCATTTTTTCCTGATGAGTCTGGCTAATGGTTTATCAATTTTGTTTATCCTCTCAAAGAACCAGCTTTTAGTTTTATTGATCTTGCTATCGTTTCCTTCATTTCTTTTTCATTTATTTCTGATCTGATTTTTATGATTTCTTTCCTTCTGCTAACTTTGGGGGTTTTTTGTTCTTCTTTCTCTAATTGCTTTAGGTGCAAGGTTAGGTTGTTTATTCGAGATGTTTCCTGTTTCTTAAGGTGGGCTTGTATTGCTATAAATTTCTCTCTTAGAACTGCTTTTGCTGCATCCCATAGGTTTTGGGTCATCGTGTCTCCATTGTCATTTGTTTCTAGGTACTTTTTTACTTCCTTTCTGATTTCTTCAGTGATCACTTCGTTATTAAGTAGTGTATTGATTAGACTCCATGTGTTTGTATTTTTTACAGATGTTTTCCTGTAATTGACATCTAGTCTCTTAGCATTGTGGTCGGAAAAGATACTTGATACAATTTCAGTTATCTTAAATTTACCAAGACTTGATATGTGACCCAAGATATGATCTATCCTGAAGAATGTTCCATGAGCAGTTGAGAAAAATGTGTATTCTGTTGGTTTTGCATGGAGTGTCCTATAAATATCAATTAAGTCCATCTTGTTTAATGTATCATTTAAAGCTTGTGTTTCCTTATTTATTATCATTTTGGTTGATCTGTCCATTGGTGAAAGTGGGGTTTTAAAATCCCCTACTATGAGTGTGTTGCTGTCGATTTCCCCTTTTATGGCTGTTGGTATTTGCCTTATGTATTGAGGTGCTCCTATGTTGGGTGCAGAAGTATTTACAATTGTTATATCTTCTTCTTGGATTGATCCCTTGATCCTTATGTAGTGTCCTTCTTTGTCTCTTGTAATAGTGTTTATTTTAAAGTCTATATTGTCTGATATGAGAATTGCTACTCCAGCTTTCTTTTGGTTTCCATTTGCGTGGAATATCTTTTTCCATCCCCTTACTTTCAGTCAGTATGTGTCTCTAGGTCTGAAGTGGGTCTCTTGTAGACAGCATATATATGGGTCTTGCTTTTGTATCCATTCAGCCAATCTGTGTCTTTTGGTGGGAGCATTTAGTCCATTTACATTTAAGGTAATTATCGATATGTATGTTCCTATTCCCATTTTCTAGATTGTTTTGGGTTCATTATTGTAGGTCTTTTCCTTCTCTTGTGTTTCTTGCCTAGAGAAGTTCCTTTAGCATTTGTTGCAAAGCTGATTTGGTGGTGCTGAACTCTCTCAACTTTTGCTTGTCTGTAAAGATTTTAATTTCTCCATCAAATCTGAATGAGATCTTTGCTGGTTGGAGTAATCTTGGTTGCAGGTTTTTCTCCTTCATCACTTTAAATATATCCTGCCACTCCCTTCTGGCTTGCAGAGTTTCTGCTGAAAGATGAGCTGTTAACCTTATGGCGATTCCCTTGTGTGTTATGTGTTGTTTTTCCCTTGCTGCTTTTAATCTGCTTTCTTTGTATTTAATTTTTGACAGTTTGATTAATATGTGTCTTGGGGGTATTTCTCCTTGGATTTATCCTGTATGGGACTCTCTGTTTTTCGTGGACTTGATGAACTATTTCTTTTCCCATATTAGGGAAGTTTTCAACTATAATCTCTTCAAATATTTTCTCAGTCCCTTTCTTTTTCTCTTCTTCTTCTGGAACCCCTATAATTTGAATGTTGGTGCATTTAATGTTGTCCCAGTGGTGTCTGAGACTGTCCTCAGTTCTTTTCATTATTTTTTCTTTATTCTTCTCTGCGGTAGTTATTTCCACTATTTTATCTTCCAGGTCACTTATCTGTTCTTCTGTCTCAGTTTTTCTGCTATTGATCCCATTTAAAGTATTTTTCATTTCATTTATTGTGTTGTTCATCATTGTTTGCTTCATCTTTAGTTCTTCTAGGTCCTTGTTAAATGTTTCTTGCATTTTCTCTATTCTATTTCCAAGATTTTGGATCATCTTTACTATCATTATTCTGAATTGTTTTTCAGGTAGATTGCCTATTTCCTCTTCATTTGTTAGGTCTGGTGGGTTTTTATCTTGCTCCTTCACCTGCGGTGTGTTTTTCTGTCTTCTCATTTTGCTTATCTTACTGTGTTTGGGGTCTCCTTTTTGCAGACTGCAGGTTCGTAGTTCCCGTTGTTTTTTGTGTCTGTCCCCTGTGGCTGAGGTTGGTTCAGTGGGTTGTGTAGGCTTCCTGTTGGAGGGGACTAGTGCCTGTGTTCTGGTGGATGTGGCTGAATCTTGTCTCTCTGATGGGCAGGTCTACGTCTGGTGGTGTGTTTTGGGGTGTCTGTGGACTTATTATGATTTTAGACACCCTCTCTGCTAATGGGTGGTGTTGTGTTCATGTTTTGCTAGTTGTTTGGCATAGGGTGTCCAGCACTCTAGCTTGCTGGTCGTTGAGTGAAGTTGGGTGCTGGCGTTGAGGTGGAGATCTCTGGGAGATTTTCACCATTTGATATTATGTGGAGCTGGGAGGTCTCTTGTTGACCAGTGTCCTGAGGTTGGGTCTCCCACCTCACAGGCACAGCACTGACTCCTGGCTGTAGTACCAAGAGCCTTTCATCCACATGGCTCAGAATAAAAGGGAGAAAGTTTAGAGAGAAATAATTAGTAGAAGTAGGAGGAAAGAAAAAAAGAAAGAAAGAAAGAAAGAAAGGAAGGAAGGAAGGAAGGAAGAAAGAAGAAAGGAAGGAAAGAAGGAAAGAAAGAAAGAAAAGAAAGAGGGAGGGAGTGAGGGAGGGAGGGAAGGTGGAAGGAAGGAAGGAAGGAGGGAAGGAAGCAAAAAAGAAAGAAAGAAAGAAGATAAACTAAAATAAAATAGAGTAAAATATGATAAAGTTATTAAATTAAAAAATAATTATTAAGAAAAAATATTTTAAAAAAACAGACCTATAGAACCTTTGGAGAAATGGTGGAAGCAAAGCTATACAGACATAATCTCATACAGAAGCATGCACATACACACTCACAAAAAGAGGAAAAGGGGAAAAAATCATAAATTTGGCTGTCAAAGTCCACCTCCTCAATTTGGGATGATTCGTTGTCTATTCATGTATTCCACAGATGCAGGGTACGTCAAGTTAATTGTGGAGCTTTAATCTGCTGCTTCTGAGGCTGCTGGGAGAGATTTCCCTTTCTCTTCTTTGTTATCAAAGCTCCCAGGGGCTCAGCTTTGGATTTGGCCACGCTTCTGCATGTAGGTCGCCGGAGGGCATCTGTTCTTCTCTCAGACAGGACAGGGTTAAAGGCGCCGCTAATTCAGGGGCTCTGGCTCACTCAGCCCAGGGGGAGGGAGGGGCACGGAGTGCGGGGCAAGCCTGCAGTGGCAGAGACCGGCAGGACATTGCACCAGCCTGAGGCGTGCCATGCGTTCTTCCGGGGAAGTTGTCCCTGGATCCCGGGAACCCGGCAGTGGCCGGCTGTGCCGGCTCCCCGGAAAGGAGGTGTGGATAGTGACCTGTGGTCGCACACATGCTTCTTGGCGGCGGCAGCAGCAGCCTTAGCCTCTCCTGCCTGTTTCTTGGGTCCGTGCTTTTAGCCTCGGCTCACGCCCATCTCTGGAGCTCCTTTAAGCAGCGCTCTTAATCCCGTTTCCTCGCGCACCAGGAAAGAAAGAGGGAAGAAAAAGTCTCTTGCCTCTTCGGCAGCTCCAGATCTTTTCCCGGACTCCCTTCCAGCTAGCTGTGGTGCACTAACCCCTTCAGGCTGTGTTCACACCGCCAGACTGAAGCCGGAGCCTCAGCTCGCAGCCCTGCCCGCCTCAGCGGGTGAGCAGACAAGCCTCTCGGACTGGTGAGTGCTGGTCGGCACCGATCCTCTGTGCGGGAATCTCCCAACTTTGCCCTCCGCATCCCTGTTGCTGCACTCTCCTCCACGGTCCCGAAGCTCCCCCGCTCTGCCACCCACAGTCTCCACCAGCGAAGGGGCTTCCTAGTGTGTGGAAACCTTTCCTCCTTCACAGCTCCCTCCCACTGGTACAGGTCCCGTCCCTATTCTTTTGTCTCTGTGTTTTCTTTTGCCCTACCCAGGTACGTGGGGAGTTTCTTGCCTTTTGTGAGGTCTGAGGTCTTCTGCCAGCATTCAGTAGGTGTTCTGTAGGAGTTGTTCCACGTGTAGATGTATTTCTGATATATCTGCGGGGAGGAAGGTGATGTCCGTGTCTTACTCTTTCGCCATCTTCCCCTCGTCTCAAAGGCTTGACCTTTTTGGACTCCATATCATTCATCTGTAAAATAGAGTTATGTTGCAGGGCTGTTTGAGGATAAAAGGCAAAGGTAATTGTAAAGCACATGGGACAGCTCCTGGTATATACTAGATATCCAACAAATGATAGATGATATTATAATTGAGCTGGGTTGAGGCAATTGATACTTAAGAGAAGTGCTTGTAAACCATTCTCTGGACAAAATTGAGTTTTTAGACAGATGTATAACTTCATTTAATATTTATTGTGTACCTACAATTTTCTAGGAAAATGTGTAAAACAATAAAAAAGATAGGTTTCCTGCCTTCACGGATCTTGAAACTGAATAGAAGAAACAACAAATAAACAATTATAATGTGGTAAGCAATATAATGGAGATGGAAGTATGAGAGGATGGCATGAGAAAACACAGCAGTGCTATCTAACCCAGATTTCAGAGGCAAGAGAGGATTTTTGGAGGAGGTCATGTATAAATTGAAAACTGATGGAGAAGTAGGAGTTGGTCAGATGGAAAGAGATTTATGTTTTGGAAAGATCATTCTGGCTACAGTTCATGTAGTACATTGGAACAAATGTAGAAAGTTCAGTTAAGAGGCTATTTCAGAATTCCACCAAAGAGATGATGGTGAGGGAGTCAAAGGAATATACAGAATCATGACAAATTAAGAAGTAGAATCTTCAAGGTTTAGTTATTAGATATGGTGTGTGAGGGACAGGAGGGTCATGGACAACTAGGTGCCTACTTGTGTCATCCACTGAGATGGGGAACACAGGAGGAGGAAACAATAATGAGTTCAGTTTTGGATATATTGAATTTGAGCTGCATGTGGACCTTCCAGTTGAGAGTGTCAATTAAGCAGTTATATATGCTTATTTGAATCTTGGGGGAATGATCTGGATTTAGGAAAGGAGAATCAAACCTAGAGGTGGTAGATGAACCCATGGGAATAAATTAAATCATCCAGAAAAAGTATTTGGAGTAAAAATAGAAGTGGGACAGGGACAGGTTCCTGAGAAACACCAAAATTCAAGAAGCAAGCAGAGAAAGTAGAACTTCAAAGGAGAATGACAAAAAGTGACTGAAGAGATAAGAGGGAATACTGGCAAAGACGGTATTATGCAAGCCATGGGAGGAGACGACTCAGGAAAGAAGGGTTACTAATATCAAATGCTGACATAAAGGTAAATGAGTAAAGAAATGAAAAGTGTTATTTTTATTTGGCAATAAGAAGATTGTGATGTTAATATCATGTCGTTGACTTTCACTGAAGGATGAAATAGGACCAAATGATAAACATCACAACAGATCCTATAAAACTGCTACTACTGAAAACTTGAGTCTTTAATGTTTTTCCCTGTTCATAATATACATATACACTTACTACAATCTTATTAGAGACTAGTGCCAGGAAAACTTTTCTCTCTTCCATGCATTCATTCCACAGATGGACATTGAATATCTATGTATAACCCACTGATGAATCCTTGGGATACCAAATGAGTTGAGTCATAGTTTCTACTCTCAATAAACTCATTAAAATTTCATTAATTCATTAATACAATATATATTTATTAAGCTCCTACCATGTGCCAGGCCCTGTGCTAACCACAAAATGGGTATAGTCCCTACCTGCATGTGGCTTATAGTTTATTTCCTAAAAAACTGTTATGCTTTCATTTATTGGGCAGTGGTCACTGTATAACTATCACATTTTCCTTTTTGTTTTCACATCCAGGAACACCCAAATTATATTAACTTAGATATCTGGAATAATCCTATCTCACTCCACCCAAATTATTTGGTATGGCCTTTTAACCTTCTTTTAAAAGCTCTAGGGCTTCCCTGGTGGCGCAGTGGTTGAGAGTCTGCCTGCCGATGCAGGGGACATGGGTTCATGCCCCGGTAAGGGAGGATCCCACATGCCGTGGAGTGGCTGGGCCCGTGATTCATGGCCGCTGAGCCTGCGCATCCAGAGCCTGTGCTCTTCAACGGGAGAGGCCACAACAGTGAGAGGCTTGCGTACCACAAAAAAAAAAAAAAAAAAAAATCCTTGTTGAAAGAATCTAGAGTATAAATAAGAAACAAAGGAATATACACAAACAAATAAATAATAAGAATGGTAAGAAATGGAAACAGAGCCCTTATCAGCTATTGTGTTTTCGTTAGATGGCCTTCACATAACAATTATCCTTTGATTTCACTTATTCTGTCCGTCTCCTACTTTCTAACCACCCCACTAGGAAAACTAATTTTAACTTCCATATTACTTACTGAAACAGAATAGGATTATATAAATATACTCCTTCAACTACATATCATTCAGATCCATGAGCTAAGGTCAAAGAGGAGAACAGTGTGGAGAATATAAATAAATGAATGATTCAAACAGCATAACACCTTTTTGAGAACAAATGATGCTTTGTTTAGGGATTCTCCCTGTTTTCCTCTCTACCTTTAGAATACTTAGTTTTACCTGCTAATTTATTGCTCAGTTCCTTGGTGTGTTATATGTTGGTTAGGGAGGGAGGTAGATGTGGAGAGAATAGACATCAGATCTGTTTCATCCCAGTGCTTGATGTCTGGGAATGTGATTTCTAGTATAGTACTTAGGATAGTAAAATCCCACATTAATAAAAATTCTGTTTACCTCATAGAGTTTATTGAAGAAGGATTTTATCTCCTTGTTTATATGGTGAGAATTGATGGCACTATGGAATAAGTAAGTCTGTTTATATGCATTTTTCTGTTTTATTTTAAAAAGGAAGTACATAATGAGAGTCAGGAAAATTACCAATAGAGCCTACATATTAAACTGATTAGGGGAGAAAAACAAATTTTAAAAAACCTTAATTCAGCCCAAACCATATCATAGAGTGTCAGCCTCCATGAGCACTTCATGGAAATAAGACCTTTCCCTTCATGATGCTTTCTATGTCCCCATAGCCCTGATTTGGGTTAGCACATCATTTAACAATGCTGAGGCTAATGGATCACATAACACTCCCTTTGAAGTTGTTCTCTTCTACTAGACCCTTTATTAAAGGGGTTGTGGAGACTATAAGTAGGCCTAGGACAAGAGAATCTTGCTGCTTGTCAGTGAGAAAAAAAATAGTTTCATTTGTTTCCTTTAATTTCCCAATTTCCAAATTGTGGAGGCCAAAGCTTGCTTCTCAGAAATAGACATCACATGGGCATGCAGAAAACAATTTGGAGGTGGAGTGTCCCTTTGTTACTGTTTGGATGGGCAGCTCTGTTTGATGATTTCCATGTATGGTTCCTATCAGTTTCTTCTCTCTTCCTTCCCTCAACCCCAAGTTGCCTTGACAATCTTTTCTCAAACACACAAGCAGCAACTAGTATGATTATGAAGACCAAATAATTCTAGAATGAGAACAGACTACCTTTTTCTATGGACTTCAGCCTAGAGAAGCTGAACTTAATGACTAGATTGGTTGTCTATAGTTCAGATGTGGCCTGATAAAAAAATAATATGTGGAAATGGGAGCCCAAAGTCAAAATTTTCTAAGACCTCCATCTCCAGCACTGTGGCCTTTAGAGCATTGACTTGGTTTATGTACTCCTGGTAATGCTTAGTAATGCCAATCCGACTGGAATAATCCTGTGGTGAAGCAAGTCCACCTTGCAGATCTGCCTTATAAAGGCTTATGCTTAAAGGACATACTTTTTCTAGATACCTCCTGTATTTCCTTTTTTTTTAAAAAAATATTTATTTATTTATTGGGTTGTTCCAGGCCTTAGTTGCAGCGTGCAGTCTGCTTAGTTGAGGCAGGTAGGCTCCTTAGTTGCAGCACGTGGGCTCCTTAGTTGTGGCATGCAAACTCTTAGTTGCTGCATGCATGTGAGATCTAGTTCCCTGACCAGAGATCGAACCCGAACCACATGCATTGGGAGCGTGGAATCTTATCCACTGCACCCCAAGGGAAGTCCCTTGTATTTCCTTTTCATATAATTAGAATCCATCTATTTATCTAATATATCTGTCTAATTTATCTAAATATATATCTGTCTATCATATGTCTATTATCCATATCTTTTTGTGTGCTTCAGTTACTGTCTGATAGCAGTGTCTTGAATGGTGAGTATGGCGTTAAGGGTAAATTTAGAAGGAGAAGGTAGATCTTTCATTTCTGTGCCATGTTCACAATTATTGCCTTAGGTGGCACTAGAACTGGGTAGAGATAGAAATCAAAGATGGGCACAGTTTGTGCTCTAAAAGGCAAGGTAATTGATAGGTTGCTAGGACAGATAACAGGGCAAATAACCTAATAAGAAGGTCCTGGAAAGAATAATCCAGGAAGGGAGCTAATACTGGGAGTCTGGGAATATAGTCAGAGATCACAAGTTGAGACTATTGGGACTGTTATGAGATAACCTGAAATATTCTACCCACTAATGTGGAGATACCCATTCAGGGCTGATTTTTTAGGCTGCATCGTCTTTTCTTTCCTCTCTTGCTTCCTTTATTTGCATTAAAAAAGAATTTTTGAGACACTATGTTCTGGACAGTGGATTTGTTCCCTAAGTACCTTAAAAATGTCTCTGTTAAATTTACATAAGGTCTATAGTTCTTAGCTCTTTCAAATCATTTGTATGCTGTATCTCTTTATTTCCTTGCTTCTACTGTAGATTTACCAAAGTAGTTGAAGATGAGTCAAGTTTAAGATAATATAACAATGAAGATATTGGAAATTTGTTGGACACTTACTATGTTCCAGGTAGTTCCTTACATACATCATCATAATAATCCTGTGGTGAAAACAGAGTAAGTATTATTATCTCCCTTTGCAGATAATTCTGGCTCAGAGAAGTTAAATAACTTGCCTAAGGTCACACAGTTAGTGGGCAGCTGAAAATATTCAAACACAGATGTGCCTAATAATAATAATTCCAGGTGCTTGGGTTCAATAGCAGTGAATGAAGGTGCTTAGATTGCTTCAGGACTGGGGTTTAGTAGTGCAGATATGATTTGGATAAAAGGATAAGGGAATTGAGAGTCCTGGGAAAGAGAGAAATTGAGGTCCATAGTGTCCAAACTAGATAGAGGAGGAAGTGAAGAGAGAGAGAAGTTATGCACAGGGATAAAAGGAGGGGTTGAATGACTTATTGTAGGTCAGAGAATAAGAATAGAAAAAGGAGTAAGAGAACAGAAGGTAGATTGTCTTGGGGTCCATTAGGGAGATGTCTGCATTTTTGTCTTATAGGTAAAGCAGTTTTTGCCCATGGCAGTGTTCAGATTTGGCCAGAGGAGCAGGTGGCTGAAACAGAGTTTGTGAAAATTTATTTCTAGTTAAAAAGGTCAAGGAACAATTGGGCTAAGGTAGTGGTTGGACTATTTATACGGACATGAAAATCTCTCTACATCACATCCGAATTTAAAGTCTTAAAGCAGCTTGGAGCTAGAGTCCTCATAAAAGGACTGGAGCAGTGATCAACAGATAGCATCAAAGCAGAATGAGAGGATGATATGGCATTTATCTCAAAGGGCAACAATTGTGGTAAATAATAAAGGGAGATTTTTGGTCTTGAAGTTGCAAGGAGAGCAAGGAGACTACTAATGCCTCCCCTGGAGATGTGGAGATCACTAGAGAACCAGAGTCACTATTTGATGAAGCTGCAAGAGAGCCAGTCAACTCAAGATTTTCTAATCATCTCAAATAGAGATTTGAGATTGACCTTTTATTATTTATTGTATTTGTTGATTAGAATTTATTTTTCTCTATTTTTATCTTTACACATGGATAAAAGGAGGGTTTTATTTTGTTCTCAGAAATAAACAAACCCAAACACTTTGAGGCAGTGTGAAATTTTTGAAAGAAAATTTTACTAGAATTCAAGGATCTAATTTTTGTACCTCTATTCATTTAACTCATCATGATCATTTTGTTCTGTAGCTCCATGGTCCTGGGCAGGCAAAAATAGGTGCTATCCCTGGAGTAAGGTGGTATGTCTTTAGGTGGCCCTAGTTAAATGCAAATAAATATTGAACTGTGGAAGAGTAACATATTTATAACCATTATCATTCATGGAATGCAGAGATGTGTAAGTGAAGTTTGGGAGGAGGCAAGAAAAGTTCTTCAGCTTGAACAAAAATGTGAACATGAATATGAGGTGTTACCAGGCTGGATGACAAAGGACGGGCCTAGTTGAGTAGTTTTTGTTGTAATGGTGGGAGTAAGAGTGGTGAAGCACACAGGCTAAATATCCAGAGGCTATTGGTGGTAGCCAATGGGTAGGCTGCTTTGAGGAAAGGGGATAATGAACTGAACATCTACTGTGTACAAATCCTATGATTTTTTTTTTTTTTTTTTTTTTGCGGTATGTGGGCCTCGCACTGTTGTGGCCTCTCCCGTTGCGGATCACAGGCTCTGGACGCGCAGGCTCAGCAGCCATGGCTCATGGGCCCAGCCACTCCGCGACATGTGGGAACTTCCCAGACCGGGGTACGAACCCGTGTCCCCTGCATCGGCAGGCGGACTCTCAACCACTGCGCCACCAGGGAAGCCCGCCTATGATATTTATCATACCAATTTATTCCTCACAAAAACCCTGTAAAGTGGTTGTTCTTATTTTACAGAAGGAAAAAAAGAAGATCAGAAAAGTTAATAAAATGTCTAAGGTCACACAGCTAGTAAATGGTAGAGCTGGGATTCCAATCCAGGTCTAAATCCAAAGCCCATCTTCTTAATCATTCCAAACTGCAACTTTGCATTAGTAAGTCTAAATAGACTAAAGAAGAAGGAAGGTTATAAGGTGAATCAGTATAAAATAAGAGTTAAGTGTGTGGACTCTGGAGTCGGACTTCCTGGACTGGCATTCCTGTTCTACCATTTATTAATTATGCAAATAGGAAAGTCATTCAAGCTCTCTGATGTTTAGTTGCTTTGTTAATATCTATTTCCCTGGGATACTGTGAAAATTTAATGGGTTAATCTATATAAATCATTGTATACAATAAATATTAACCAATAAAGGAATAAATATTAACTAATAAAATAACCAGATCTCAGGAAGAATTTCTATATTAATTTATTAAGGTGTAAGAAGCCCAGGAGAAACTTTGTCCATGTCACAATTGTGTTATGGGTCAGTACTGTTTTTTTGGGGTGGGGGTGTTACGCGGGCCTCTCACTGTTGTGGCCTCTCCCGTTGCAGAGCACAGGCTCTGGACACGCAGGCTCAGCGGCCATGGCTCACAGGCCAAAGTCGCTCCACGGCATGTGGGATCTTCCCGGACCAGGGCATGAACCTGTGTCCCCTGCTTTGGCAGGCGGACTCTCAACCACTGCGCCACCAGGGAAGCCCTGGGTCAGTACTTTTATGAATGTGTGAGTGCCAATTACCAATGAGTGTTTCTTCTTCAAGAGGTTTTTTTATCTGGCCCTTGGTAAACATTAGCAATGTGGTTCTTGTCCTCTGTTTATGACAATAGACAGAAACAAATATAATTTATGTGTCTTTGGTTTTACCCCCTTGTTAAACAGTCGACTCAGTCAAGTAACTTGCCTAATTACTAGGAAAAAATAGTTGAATTGCCAATTTACACTTTTGGTGCTAGGTCAATTAATAAATCAGAAAAAACACACAACAACTTAATTTTATTAAAAATTTCACTTTTCATCCATATAGGCATCCACCATTGAGAACTGGCACCCATAATGTTTTCTTTACTCTCAGGTACCTATTAGCTCTAAGAAGTACAAATTATCATATGTCCTGGGAAAAGAATAATAAAAAGAAGGTGCACTAATCCTACTGAAATTGGGACTCTCTAGATCTGATATTTTCTGAGGTCTTCAAAGAGCTTTGAAAGATTTCAGAGAGTAAGAGAATTCCATTTTTTTATGTGAAAAAAGACTTCTGCCACCCAACTGAGTGTGTGGCATCTTCCAGATTTTGCCAGCATTGGCTTATGATCTGAGCTATACACTCACTGAAGCAAGGTGGGACTCTAAGAGGAAAAACTTTAAAGTCTAAGTGTGTTTACTTTTCATTTTGGTGAAAGTTTGGGCTACATTCAGTTGAACAAGGGTTTGCTGATTTCCTTAATTCTACTTCTCCTCAGAGCTAATTCCTCATAGAAACCAGTATTTGTATATACTCATTATTTTTCCTCAGTGGGCAGAAGCTTCCAGAAATGTGCAGCTGGATGTTTGTTTCTATTTCACACATTTCCAGACACTTATTAGTTAAAAGCAACTTTTGTTAACTGAAAGGGTTTGAATCAGCCCCAAAGTACAAAGGAGAGATTCCATGGAACAAGAGTCAGACTCAATTTCTTGTAGTTAGGTAGATAGACAGGCCTACCGCATTCTACCTTCTGATTTCTGCTATTTCTCCTCAGAATCCATCTTACAACTAGACAGCATTGAGGAGTGGGCCATATTACATTTAAATGTATACCTTCCCCCTCAGCTATGCCTTTCCCAACTTCAGTCAAAGTGAAACAGAATCAATAAAATTGTTTCATCTGCTATCTTTCTACTTTCACTGTATTCCTAAGCAGAAATCATTTGGTTATTATCAACGTGGTCAAAGTAAATTCATTCAATACTCACAGGATCAACACCACCTTTGAACAGACGTGGGCAGGTGAGGAAAGAAAATCTTGGTCCCCCTTCCTATGATCAAATTGGGAAAATGAGAAGGACATGTTTACTATCGAAAACAGGTGGTAAATAATTAAGAAGTTGATTAAGCCTTGGAAACAACAAATAGAATTGGAATGAAGAGAAGGGAGATCTCAAAGGAGAATTATCAGAGAATATTTCATGGAGGAATGTAATTAGGACTTGAATGTGGGTAGGAATAGGATAGATAGAGGAAATAATAAAATACTAGGTGGGGGTAGGGGAAGGTGCATAGAATGAACAAAACACCTGAAGATAGACAAAGGAATGTACATGGGATTATAATGAGACGACCTGGGAGGAAGCAAAAGTATTGAGGTGGCAGTCTTATTTAAATCACAGTTAGATTATTCTCCATTGAATGAAGTGAGTGAATGGAAAGTCGGTAAAGATTGTTAAAATACAGATTGCTGGGCCTCACTCCCAGAGTTTCTGATTTTGTAGGTCTAGGTGGAGGCAGAAAATTTGCATTTATTTATTTATTTATTTACTTGCCTTTATTATTTATTTATTTATACATCTTTATTGGAGTATAATTGCTTTACAATGGTGTGTTAGTTTCTGCTTTATAACAAAGTGAATCAGTTATACATATAAATATGTTCCCATATATCTTCCCTCTTGCGTCTCCCTCCCTCCCACCCTCAATATCCCACCCCTATAGGTGGTCACAAAGTACCGAGTTGATCTCCCTGTGCTATGCCACTGCCTCCCACTAGCTATCTATTTTATGTTTGGTAGTGTATATATGTCCACGCCACTCTCTCACTTTGTCACAGCTTACCCTTCTCCCTCCCCATATCCTCAAGTCCGTTCTCTAGTAGGTCTGTGTCTTTATACCCATCTTACCCCTAAGTTCTTCATGACATTTTTTTTCTTAGATTCCATATATAAGTGTTAGCATATGGCATTTGTCTTTCTCTTTCTGACTGACTTCACTCTGTATAACAGACTCTAGGTCCATCCACTTCATTACAAATAACTCAATTTCATTTCTTTTAATGGCTGAGTAATATTCCATTGTATATATGTTCCACATCTTCTTTATCCATTCATCTGATGATGGACACTTAGTTTGTTTCCATCTCCTGGCTATTGTAAATAGAGCTGCAATGAATATTTTGGTACATGACGCTTTTTGAATTATGGTTTTATCAGGGTATATGCCCCATACTGGGATAGCTGGGTCATATGGTAGTTCTATTTGTAGTTTTTAAAGGAACCTCCATATTGTTCTCCATAGTGGATGTACCAATGCACATTCCCACAAGCACTGCAAGAGTGTTCCATTTTCTCCACACCATGTCCAGCATTTATTGTTTCTAAGTATTTTGATGATGGCCATTGTGACTGGTGTGAGATGATATCACATTGTAGTTTTGATTTGCATTTCTCTAATGATTTTGAGCATTCCTTCATGTGTTTGTTACCAATCTGTATATCTTCTTTGGAGAAATGTCTATTTAGGTCTTCTTCCCAGTTTTGGATTGGGTTGTTTGTTTTTTTGCTATTGAGCTGCATGAGCTGCTTGTAAATTTTGGAGATTAATCCTCTGTCAGTTGCTTCATTTGCAAAATTTTCTCCCATTCTAAGGGTTGTCTTTTGGTCTTCTTTATGGTTTCCTTTACTGTGCAAATGCTTTGAAGTTTCATTTGGTCCATTTGTTTATTGCTGTTTTTATTTCCATTTCTCTAGGAGGTGGGTCAAAAAGGATCTTGCTGTGATTTACATGATAGAGTGTTTTGCCTATGTTTTCCTCTAAGAGTTTGATAGTTTCTGGCCTTACATTTAGGTCTTTAATCCATTTTGAGCTTATTTTTGTGTATGGTGTTAGGGAGTATTCTCTTCTCATACTTTTACATGTACCTGTCCAGTTTTCCCAGCACGACTTCTTGAAGAGGCTGTCCTTTCTCCACTGTACATACCTGCCGCCTTCATCAAAGATAAGGTGACCATATTTGCATGGGTTTATCTCTGGATTTTCTATCCTGTTCCATTGATCTATCTTTCTTTTTTGTGCCAGTACCATACTGTCTTGATTACTGTAGCTTTGTAGTATAGCCTGAACTCAGGGAGCCTGATTCCTCCAGCTCCGTTTTTCGTTCTCAAGATTGCTTTGGTTATTCGGGGTCTTTTGTGTTTCCATACAAATTGTGAATTTTTTTGTTCTAGTTCTGTAAAAAATGCCAGTGGTAGTTCGATAGGGATTACATTGAATCTGTAGATTGCTTCTGGTAGTAGAGTCACTTTCACAATGTTGATTCTTCCAATCCAAGAATATGGTATATCTGTCCATCTATTTGTATCATGTTTAATTTCTTTCATCAGTGTCTTATAATTTTCTGCATACAGGTCTTTTGTCTCCTTAGGTAGGTTTATTCCTAAATATTTTATTCTTTTTGTTGCAGTGGTAAATGGGAGTGTTTTCTTCATTTCACTTTCAGATTTTTCATCATTAGTGTATAACAATGCCAGAGATTTCTGTGCATTCATTTTGTATCCTGCTACTTTACCACATTCATTGATTAGCTTTAGTAGTTTTCTGGTAGCATCTTTAGGATTCTCTATGTATAGTATCATGTCTTCTACAAATAATGACAGCTTTAATTCTTCGTTTCTGATTTGGATTCATTTTATTTCCTTTTTTTCTCTGATTGCTGTGGCTAAAACTTCTAAAAGTATGTTGAATAAGAGTGGTGAGAGTGGGCAACCTTGTCTGGTTCCTGATCTTAGTGGAAATGCTTTCAGTTTTTCACCATTGAGGATGATGTTGGCTGTGGGTTTGTCATATATGGCCTTTATTATGTTGAGGAAAGTTCCCTCTATGCCTACTTTCTGGAGGGTTTTTTATCATAAATGGGTGTTGAATTTTGTTGAAAGCTTTCTCTGCATCTATTGAGATGATCATATGGTTTTTCTCCTTCAGTTTGTTAATATGGTGTATCACGTTGATTGATTTGCATATATTGAAGAATCCTTGCATTCCTGGAATAAACCCCACTTGATCATGGTGTATGACCCTTTTAATGTGCTGTTGGATTCTGTTTGCTAGTATTTTGTTGAAGATTTTTGCATCTATGTTTATCAGTGATATTGGCCTGTAGTTTTCTTTCCTTGTGACATCCTTTTCTGGTTTTGGTATCAGGGTGATGTTGGCCTCGTAGAATGATTTTGGGAGTGTTCTTCCCTCTGGTATATTTTGTAAGATTTTGAGAAGGATAGGTGTTAGCTCTTCTCTAAATGTTTGATAGAATTCGCCTGTGAAGCCATCTGGTCCCGGGCTTTTTTTTTGGAAGATTTTTTTTGTTTGTTTTTTTACACTACGCATGTCTCTCACTGTTGTGGCCTCTGCAATTGCGGAGCGCAGGCTCCGGACGTGCAGGCTCAGCAGCCATGGCTCACAGGCCCAACCGCTCCGTGGCATGTGGGATCTTCCCGGACCGGGGCATGGACCCGTGCCCCTGCATCGGCAGGTGGACTCTCAACCACTGAGACAGCAGTGAAGCCCTGTTGGAAGTTTTTTAATCACAGTTTCAATGTCAGTGCTTGTGATTGGTATGTTCATATTTTCTATTTCTTCCTGGTTCAGTCTTGGCAGGTTGTGCATTGCTAAGAATGTATCCATTTCTTCCAGGTTGTCTATTTTATTGGCAGATAGTTGCTTGTAGTAATCTCTCATGATCTTTTGTATTTCTTCAGTGTCAGTTGTTACTTTTCCATTTCTAATTCTATTGATTTGGTTCTTCTCCCTTTTTTTCTTGATGAGTCTGGCTAATGGTTTATCAATTTTGTTTATCTTCTCAAAGAACCAGCTTTTAGTTTTATTAATCTTTGCTATCGCTTCCTTCATTTCTTTTTCATTTTTTCATTTCTTTTTCTAAGCTTCCCTCTTAGAACTGCTTTTGCTGCATCCAAAAGGTTTTGGGTCGTCGTGTCTCCGTTGTTATTTGTAGGTATTTTCTGATTTCCTCTTTGATTTCTTCAGTGATCACTTCGTTATTAAGTAGTGTATTGTTTAGCCTCCATGTGTTTGTATTTTGTACATATCTTTTCCTGTAATTGACATCTAGTCTCATAGCATTGGGGTCAGAAAAGATACTTGATACGATTTTAATTTTCGTAAATTACCAAGGCTTGATACTGACCCAAGATAATCTATCCTGGAGAATGTTCCATGAGCACTTGAGAAAAATGTTTTTTCTGTTGTTTTTAGATGGAATGTCTTGTAAATATCAATTAAGTCCATCTTGTTTAATGTATCATTTAAAGCTTGCATTTCCTTATTTATTTTCATTTTGGATGATCTGTCCATTGGCAAAAATGGGGTGTTAAAGTCCCCTACTCTAAATGTGTTACTGTCGATTTCCCGTTTTATTGCCTTTAGTAATTGCCTTCTGTATTGAGATGCTCCTATGTTGGGTGCATAAATATTTACAATTGTTATATCTTCTTCTTGGATCGATCCCTTGATCATTATGTAGTGTCGTTCTTTGTATCTTGTAATAGTCGTTATTTTAAAGTCTATTTTGTCTGATATGAGAATTGCTACACCAGCTTCCTTTTGGTTTCCATTTGCAAGGAATATCTTTTTCCATCCACTCACTTTCTGTCTGTATGTGTCCCTAGGTCTGAAGTGGGTCTCTTGTAGACAGCATATATATGGGTCTTGTTTTTGTATCCATTCAGCCAGTTTATGTCTTTTGGTGGGAGCATTTAATCCATTTACATTAAGGTAATTATCGATATGTATGTTCCTATTCCCATTTTCTTAATTGTTTTGGGTTTGTTATTGTAGGTCTTTTCCTTCTCTTGTGTTTCTTGCTTAGAGTAGTTCCTTTAGCATTTGCTTAAAAGCTGGTTTGATGGTGCTGAACTCTCTCAGCTTTTGCTTTTCTGTAAATGTTTTAATTTCTCCATCAAATGTAAATGAGATCCTTGCTGAGTAGAGTAATCTTGATTGTAGGATTTTGCCCTTCATCTCTTTAAATATGTCCTGCCAGTCCCTTCTGGCTTTCAGAGTTTCTGCTGAAAGATCAGCTGTTAATCTTATAGGGATTCCCTTGTGTGTTATTTGCTTTTTTTTGGTACTTTTAATATTTTTTCTTTTTATTTAATTTTTTACAGTTTGATTAATATTTGTCTTGTGTGTTTCTCCTTGGATTTATCTTGTATCAGACTCTCTGTGCTTCCTGGGCTTGCTTAACTCTTTTCTTTCCCATATTAGGGAAGTGTTCAACTATAATCTCTTCAAATATTTTCTCCATCCCTTTCTTTTTCTCTTCTTCTTCTGGGACCCCTGTAATTCGATTGTTGGTGCATTTAATGTTGTCCCAGAGGTCTCTGAAACTGTCTTCAATTCTTTTCATTCTTTTTTCTTTATTCTGCTCCGCAGTAGTTATTTCCACTATTTTGTCTTTCAGGTCACTTTTCCGTTCTTCTCCCTCATTTGTTCTGGTAGTGATCCCTTCTAGAGTATTTTTAATTTCATTTATTGTGTTGTTCATCACTGTTTGTTTCCTCTTTTGTTCTTCTAGGTTATTGTTAAATGTTTCTTGCATGTTCTCCATTCTATATTCAAGATTTTAGATCATCTTTACTGCCATTAATCTGAATTATTTTTCAGGTAGACTCCGTATTTCCTCATCATTTGTTAGGTCTCATGGGTTTTTATCTTGCTCCTTCATCTTCTGTGTGTTTTTCTGTCTTCTTATTTTGCTTATCTTACTGTGTTTGGGGTCTCCTTTTGGCAGGCTGCAGGTTTGTAGTTCCCATTGTTTTTGGTGTCTGTCCCCAGTGGCTAAGGTTGTTTCAGTGAGTTGTGTAGGCTTCCTGGTGGAGGGGACTAGTGCCTGTGTTTGGGTAGATGAGGCTGGTCCTTGTCTTTCTGGTGGGCACATCCACGTCTGGTGGTGTGTTTTGGGGTGTCTGTGGACTTATTATGATTTTAGGCAGCCTCTCTTCTAATGGGTGTGGTTGTGTTCCTGTCTTGCTACTTGTTTGACGTAGGGTGTCCAGCACTCTAGCTTGCTGGTCGCTGAGTAAAGCTGGGTGTTGGTGTTCAGTTGGAGATCTCTGGGAGATTTTTGCCATTTGATATTATGTGGAGCTGGGAGGTCTCTTGTTGATCAGTGTCCTGAAGTTGGCTTTCCCACCTCAGAGGCACAGCACTGACTCCTGGCTGCAGCACCAAGAGCCTTTCATCCACACGGCTCAGAATAAAAGGAAAAAAAAAGTAGAAAGAAAGCAAAAGGATAAAATAAAATAAAGTAAGATAAAATAACAAAGTTTTTAAAATAAAAAATAATTTTTAAGAAAAAATATTTTAAAAAGTAAAGCAAACAAACAAAAAAACAGGTGGACAGAACCCTAGGACAAATGGTGAAAGCAAAGCTATACAGACAAAATTTCACACAGAAGCATACACATACACACTCACAAAAAGTGGAAAATTAATAAATCTTGCTCTCAAAGTCCACCTCCTCAGTTTGGGATGATTCATTGTCTATTCAGGTATTCCACTGATGCAGGGTACATCCAGTTGTTTGTGGAGACTTAATCCGCTGCTCCTGAGGCTGCTGGGAGAGATTTTTCTTTCTCTTTCTGTTCGCACAACTCCCGGGGTTCAGCTTTGGATTTGGACCCGCCTCTTCGTGTAGGTCGCCTGAGGGCATCTGTTCTTCTTTCAGAGAGGACGGGCTTAAAGGAGCCGCTGATTCAGGGGCTCTGGCTCACTCTGGCTGGGGGAATGAAGGGTACGGGGCGAGTCTTTGGCGACAGATGCCGGAGGGATGCTGCACCAGCCTGAGGCATGCTGTGAATTCTCCCGGGGAAGTTGTCCCTGGATCCCAGAACCCTGGCAGTGGCGGGCTGCACAGGCGCCCTGGAAGGGAGGTGTGGATAGTGACCTGTGCTCACACACAGGCTTCTTGTTGGCAGCAGCAGCAGCCTTAGCATCTCATGTGCGTCTCTGGGGTTCACGCTCTTTGCCGCGGCTCACGCCCATCTCTGGAGCTCCTTTAAGTGGTGCTCTTAATCCCCTCTCCTCGTGCACCAGGAAACAAAGAGGGAAGAAAAAGTCTCTTGCCTCTTCGGCAGGTGCAGACTTTTCCCGGAATCCCTCCCGGCACGCCGTGGTGCACTAACCCCTTCAGGCTGTGTTCACACCGGCAGTCCTCTTCCTCAGCTCTCAGCCCCACCTGCCCCGGCGGATGAGCAGACAAACCTCTCCGGCTGGTTAGCGCTGGTCAGCTCCGATCTTCTGTGCAGGAATCTCTTCGCTTTGCCCTCTGCACCCCTGTTGCTGTGCTCTCCTCTGCGGCTCTGAAGATTTCCCCCTCCACCACCTGCAGTCTCTGCCTACGAAGGGTCTTTCTAGTGTGTGGAAACTTTTCATCCTTCACAGCTCCCTCCCACTGGTGCAGGTCTCATCCCTATTATTTTGTCACTGTTTATTCTTTTTTCTTTTGCCCTACCCTGGTACGTGGGGGAGTTTCTTGCCTTTTGGGAGTTCTGAGGTCTTCTGCCAGCATTCAGTGGGTGTTCTGTAGGAGTTGTTCCACGTGTAGATGTATTTCTGATGTATCTGTGGGGAGAAAGGTGATCTCCTCGTGTTACTCTTCCACCATCTTCCCCCTCTCCCCTATAGTACAATTTTGAACTGACTTTTAAAACAATTTTGGAACTATATTTCAGGTTGCATTTGAGGGCGGGTGAATGAGAGAGGAGAGATAGGTTGTAGTTCAGAGAAGTCATCAGGAGACGTGGGTTCCGGTCTTCTTTTTACCTGGGTCACCTGTGTTCCTGGTTCTCTGGGGGCTTAGCCTGCTTTTTAAAAAAAATTTTTTATTTATTTTATTTATTTTTGGTTTTGTTGGTTCTTCGCTGCTGCGCATGAGCTTTCTCTATTTGCAGCGAGTGGGGGCTACACTTCATTGTAGTGCACAGGCTTCTCATTGTGGTGGCTTCTCTTGCTACAGAGCACAGGCTCTAGGTGTGTGGGCTTCAGTAGTTGCAGCATGTGGGATCAATAGTTGTGGCTCATGGGCTCTAGAGCACAGGCTCAGTAGTTGTGGTGCATGGGCTTTGTTGCTCTGTGGCATGTGGGATCTTCCCAGACCAGGTATCAAACCCATGTCCCCTGCATTGGCAGGCAGATTCTCAATCACTGCATCACCAGGGAAGCCCCAGAATATTTGCATTTCTGACAAATTGCCAAGTGACTGATGTTGCTGCTCGGGAGACCACACAATGAGAACCAATGATCTATTCCAGAGAACTTTGAAACAGACAACTTTATTATCATTGTTCTTCAACCACAGATTAAATCTGTAAGATTAAGAAAAGTTACCTATAGGACTATCAAAGCTGTCTGTATCCATACATTTTTATAGTCGCCATTTCCCCAAATTAGACATGTCAATGGTATTCCAGCTGAAGATGATGATGTAGAAGAATCCTGAACTCACATCCTCCACGGACACACTGAATCTACAGCCTCATATGTTTCCCTCAAGGAGTTTTATGGTGTCACGTCTTATATTTAGGTCTTTAAACCATTTTGGGTTTATTTTTGTATATGGTGTGAGTGAGTGTTCTAATTTTGTGGCAGGAATGGGAACCACTTCCAGGGCCCGAGAGTGGGCTCTTATCTAACACTTGGAAATGAATTGTCCAAGGAGACACACATGCTGACAAAGCAAGAGACTTTATTGGGAAGGGGCATCCTGGTGGAGAGCAGGAGGGTAAGAGAACCCAGGAGGACTGCTCTGCGATGTGGCTTACAGTCTTGAATTTTATGGTGATGAGATTAGTTTTCTGGTTGTCTCTGGCCAATCATTCTGACTCAGGGTCCTTCCTGGTGGTGCACGCATCACTGAGCCAAGCTGGATTCCAACGAGGAGGATTCTAGGAGGTTGGTAGGACATATGGACATATGACCTTTCCTGAATTCTTCCGGTCGGTGGGGGCTTGTTAGTTCCATGTTCCTCAATAGGACCTGCTGTCATAAAATAATTCATGCAAATGGTTACTGTGGTGCCTGGCCAGGGTGGGTGGTTTCAGTCAGTGTTTCCTATATGTAGATGTACAGCTTTCCTAATACCACTTGTCGCAGAGACTGTCTTTTCTGCATTGTATATTCTTGCCTCCTTTGTCATAGATTAATTGACCATTGGTGAGTGGGATTATTTATCTATTCTTCTCCATTGATCTAAATCACTGTTTTTGTGCCAATATCACATGTTTATATTGAATGTTACTGTAGCTTTGTAGTATAGCCTTAAGTCTGGAAGGCATCACCCTTATAGACTTAAGGCTATAGACACAGCTCTGTACTTTTCCTCAGGATTGCTTTGGCAATTCTGGGCCTTTTGTGATGCCACAAAATTTTAGGATTATTAGTTCTAGTTCTGTGAAACATGTCATGGATATTTTGATACGGATAGCATTAAATCTGTGTATTGCTTTGGGTAGTATTTCCATTTAAATTATATTAATTCTTCCAACCAAGAGCATGGGATGTCTTTTCATTTCTTTGTATCACCTTCAATTTCCTTTATCAGTGTTCTATAGTTTTCAGTGTATAGGTCTTTCATGTCCTTGGTTAAGTTTATTCCTGGATATTTTATTTTATTTTTTGGATGCAATTTTAAATGAGATTGTTTTTTACTTTCTCTTTCTGATACTTCATTATTAGTGTAAAGAAATGCAACAAATTTCTGTATATTAATTAGGAGTGCCTGTAAGGAACCATTTCCTGCTACCTTGCTGAATTCATTTATTAGTTCTAATAGTTTTTGTGTGGAGACTTTAGGGTTCTCTATATAGAATACCATGTCATCTGCAAATAGTAACAGTTTTAATTCTTACCTACCAATTTGGATATATTTTACTTGTTTTTCTCATCTGATTGCTATGACTAGCACTTCCAATACTATGTCAAATAGAAGTGTTGAGAGTGGGCATCCTTATCTTGTTCCTAAACTTAGCAGACTGGCTTTCAGATTTTCACTGTTGAGTATTATGTTGGTTGTGGGTTTGTCATAAATGACTTTTATGATGTTGAGATATATTCCTTCTATACCCATTTTGGTGATAGTTTCTATCATGAATGAACGTTGAATTTTGTCAAATGCTTTTTCTTGTCTATTGAGATGATCATGTGGTTTTTTTTCTTTCCCTTTGTTAATGTGGTGTATCACATTGATTGATTTGTGTTTGTTGAACCTCCTTGTGACCCTGGAATGTATCCAATTTGATCAGGGTGTATGATTCTTTTTATGTATTCATGGATTCCCTTTACTAATTTTTTTTTTTTTTTTGCGGTACACGGGCCTCTCACTGTTGTGGCCTCTCCCGTTGTGGAGCATAGGCTCCGGACGTGCAGGCCCAGCAGCCGTGGCTCACGGGCCCAGCCACTCCGCTGCATGTGGGATCTTCCCAGACCGGGCCACGAACCCGTGTCCCCTGCATCAGCAGGCAGACTCTCAACCACTGCGCCACCAGGGAAGCCCCTTTTACTAATATTTTGATGGGAATTTTTGCATCTCTATTCATCAAGGATATTGACCTGTAATTTTCTTTTTTTTTACTGTCTTTGTCTGGTTTTCGTATCCAGGTGATGGTGGCTTCATAGAATGAATTTGGGAGTGTTCCCTTCTTCTCAATTTTTTGAAATAGTCTGAGAAGGATAGGTATAAGTTCTTCTTATATGTTTGGTAGAATTGTTTGGTAGAATTCCTCAGTAAAGCTGTCTGGTCCTGGACTTTGTTTTCATGTTTTTTTCTGTTTTTACAGATTCTATTTCATTTCTAGTGGTCAGTCTGTTCAATTTATCTGTTTCTTCTAGACTTGATTTTGGCAGCCTGTATGTTTCTAGAAACTTGTCTATTTTTTCTAGGTTGTCCAATTTGTTGGCATGTAACTGTTCATATTATTCTCTTATAGAGTTTTGTATATCTGTGGTATCAGTAGTTATTTCTCCTCTTTTTTTAAATTTTGTTTGTTTGGGTCTTCTCTGTTTTCTTCTTAGTGAGCCTGGCTAGAGGTTTGTCAATTTTGTTTATCTTTTCAAAAAACCAGTTCTTGGTATTATGGCTCTTTCTATTTCTTTTAATCTCTATTTTGTTTGTTTCCTCTTTGACCTTTATTATTCCCTTCCTTTTGCTGACTGCGTTTTGTTTGGTCTTCGTTTTCTAATTCTTTTCAATGATAGGTTACAGTGCTTATTTGAGATTTTTCTCGTTTCTTGAGGAAGGCCTATATCACTATGAACTTCCCTCTTAGAACTGCTTTTGCTGCCTTCCATAACTTTTGTAATGTGTTTTCATTTTCCTTTGTCTAGAGGTATTTTCTGATTTCTTATTTGATTTCATCTTTGACCCATTGGTTTCTTAAGTAGAATATTATTTAGTCTCCATGTGTTCATTCTACTTTCATACCATTTTGACCAGAAAAGATGCTTGAAATAATATATATCATCAATTTGTTGAGGCTTGTTTCATGACCCAATATGTAGTCTATCCTATAGAATGCTCCATGAATGTTTGAAAAGAATGTGTATTCTACTGTTTTTGGATGTAGTGACCTGTGGATATCAATTGAGTCCAAAAGGACTATTGTGTCATTTTAGGACCTTTGTTGCCTTATTGATTTTCTGTCTGAATGATCTGTCCATTGAGGTCAGTGGGGTGTTAAATTCTCCTACTATTGTTATATTATTGCCATTTCTTCCCTTTATGTCTGTTAGTATTTGTTTTATATAATTAGGTGCTCCTTTATTGGGTGCATATATGTGAATAAGTGTAATACCAATAAGTGTAATACCCTCCTCTTGTATCAGTCCCTTTATCATTATAAAATGCTCTTCTTTCTTTATGGCCTTGGTTTTAAAGTCTATTTTGTCTTATATGAGTATTGCTATCCTCACTTGCTTGTCATTTCCATTTTCATGAAATATCTTTTCCCATCCTCTCACTTTCAGTCTGTGTGTCTTTTGCCCTGAAGTGAGTCTGTTGTAGGGAACATATTGTAGATTCTTGTTTATTTATCCAATCTGCCACTCTATGTTGTCTGATCAGAGCATTCAGTCCTTTGACATTTAAGGTAATTATTGATACATATGTACTTATTGCCATTTTAATCCTTGTTTTCCACTTGTTTTTGTAATTCTTCTTTGTTCATTTCTTCTTCTTTTTGCTCTTCCTTTTGTGGTTTGATGATTTTCTCTTGTATTATGCTTGAGTTACTTTATTTTCATTATTTGTGAATCTATTGTATATTTTTGATTTGTGCTTACCATGGAGTTCAAGTATGTTGACCCATGACTATATCTACTTGCTTTAATCTGATATTCATTCAAGTTCAAACACATCTAAAAGATTTACATTTTTATACTCCATTCCCCCACATTTTGTGATTTTGATGTCCTATTTTACATCATGCTTATCCTTCTGCTGTTAATTGTAGTTAAAATCGCTTTTACAATTTTTTATTGTTTTTAATCTATGTATTGGCTTATTTGAGGGATCATTAATCCTTTTATATATTTACTTTTCCTATTGTGATTTTCCCTTTTCTATACATTCTTGCTTCTTTTTTATTTAGATAATACCGTTCAATATTTCTTTTAGGCCAGGTTTAGTATTGCTGTGTTCTTTTAGTTTTTGTTTGTCTGAGAAATTCTTTATCTCTCTTTCTATTCTAAAATATAATCTTGATGGGTAAAGTATCCTAGGTTGCAGGGTTTTCTCTTTCAGGAGTTTAAATATATTATGCCACTCCTTTCTGGCCTGCAAAATTTCTGCAGAGAAATCAGCTGATAGCCTTATAGTGGGTTTCCTTGTTAATGCCTCTGTTTTTCTCTTACTGCCTTTAGAATCTTTTCTTTGTCTCTACCTTTTGCCATTTAATTATGCTATGTCTTGGTGTGGGTCTGTTTGGGTTTCTCTTGTTTGGGATCCTCTGTGCTTCCCGTACCTGGATATCTGTTTCCTTTTTTAGGTTTGGGAAGTTTTCAGCCATAATTTCTCCTTCAAATACATTTCAATCCCCCTTGCTCTCTCTACCCCTTCTGGAACCCCTATTATGTTTAGGTTGGCACATTTTATATTACCCCATAGACCTTGTATGTTGCTTTAACTTTTTATCATTTTTCTTTTTTTCTGCTGTTCTGATTAGATGATTTCCATTACTCTGCCTTTCAGATCACTTATACATTCTTCTGTGTCATTTAGTCTGCTATTCATTGCTTATAGATTGGCTTTTCTCTCAGCAATTGAATTGTGCATTTCTGAGTGGTTCCTCTTTATAGTTCCTTATTCCTTTTTTCAGTGATCTGTACTTCTAGCAATAATCTTAATTCAGTTAGCCTTTTTATTTAACCTCCTTTTTGAACCTGAGGTCTAGTAGATTGGTGAGCTCTGTTTTATTGTTTTTCTTTCAGGGGATTTATCTTGTTCTTTTATTTGAGAGTAGACCCCTCTGCCTTTCCATTTTACTTAACTTTCTCTGTTTCTGTGAATTTAGGAGAAATAGTTATATACTGTGGTCTTGAAGGGGTGTTTTTATGTAGTAGCATCCCTGTGTAGACTGTGCGTGTCCAATATTTTTGGTGTGAGGGCTGGTTTCATTACAGACAACAGCCACATCTTTCCTCAGAGTGTGCTGGCCATTTTCCCCTTGATAGGGGTTGTGGTTGGTGTTGTAGTATCTAGAGCCTGTGCTGGACATGAGATGGAACTTCCTCTCTGCTCCATGGTTGTCACTGCCCTGTCAGGGGATGGGTCTTCTCCCCTGTTGTTAGAGTAGAAGCCCTGAGGGTTGGGTTCAATCAGGCTCCATTGCCCTTGAGTACATGTTCTCACCCAAAGAAGGTTGTTGCTGAAGGAAGTGAGGCTTTTGCAGTCACAGAGGACTTATGTGCTGCCTGTGTAGGCATCCATGGTTCCACTCAGAAATAGTCCAAGATTGCATCCCTTTCTCTGTTATGTTCATCCCAGATCTAGTGCAAGGCTGTGGTGTGGATTAGGCTGAGGCTGGGGTTGAGACATTGAGGCTGCAGGAATTGAGGTGGCTGCAATCCTGCTGCCTCAGATCTGAGCTGCTTCTGTGGCAGACTTCTCCCAGGACTTGTCTTCCCCAGATCTAGTGTTAACCTGAAGTGTAGAGTGGATGGAGCTAGGACACTTTCACTGGGAAATGAACCTCTGTGTACTCCTGAGTGTGGTGACAGTGGCCATCCCCACCTCATCCAGACCACATCCAAAACTCTCCAGACTGTCTCTGCATAGCTATGTCAAGTCCTCTCCCAGGACTGGTCTGCCAAAGATTCAGTGCTTAGGTGCTGCCCATTCCTGTGGCACTTCTTTGCATACACACTGACAATGCCCATCACAGCTATATCCACTGCCTTGTGTGTGTGTTGATGATGGCCTCCATAGCTCTGCCTGGATCATACCCCAGGCTCCCTGGTCTGTCTCTGCAGCTAGACTGAGTCTCTGCCCAGATCTTGCACCAGGCTGTGGTATAGAGTGAATGGAGCCAGAGTGTTCACCTCTTTGGATTGGGAAGTGCAGTGAGGTGGCAGCCGTTAGTGCAAGGCTCTCTCTGCCCTGATTGTTAGCAAGGCAGCATGCACACACTCCTTGCAAGTAGATTCTAGGCTTCTCCAGCCCTTCTATTTGTTGCAGCAGATTTTCCAGCATGCAAGGGGACCCATCCTCTCTGCACAGGACCCCAAGGCTGGAATGCCCAGATTGGATTGTGGTTTGACCTTCCCATTCCCCAGGATGAGGGTCCTCCTGTGTGGACCTTCTCCTCCTTACAGATCCCTACCAGGGGTCCACATCCTGACACAATGCCTTTTTTTTTTCTGTCCTACCCAATTACATGGAAATCTTTCTTGCAGCTTTGGTTGTATAGGAGTCCTTCTGCTAGCTTCCAGTTAACGTTCCATGGGAATTGTTCCACATGTAGACGTATGTTTGATGTGTTTGTGCAGGGAGGTGAGCTACACGTCCTCCTACTCTGCCATCGTGACCCTAATCCACCCTGGCTTTTGATGCTGCCACACAGAGGACATATCCCTGTATAGCATGATTCTGGTGACCTGGGGTTTGTGTTCACAGGTTCAGTGGGATGGTAGCAAACAAAGAAATAGTTCCTAACTGGCTATCACCTGACAGCTCAGTGCAGAGGAGCAGACAGAAATGCACATCTCCCAGTCCTTCCCTGAAAGAAGTATATTTGCAAACTTAAAAGCTGTTGCTCAAGGTTCCAGCTTCCAATCAGCCTCACTCCAGGTGCTGACTGAAGTCATCCCTCTTGGGACATGGACAGGTCTTGGCACAGTCTCAACTACTGAGAACCACTAAGAACAAAGTAGACTGCTTGGACAATCACAAAGGTTTGAAAGACAACCACAAGCTAAGGCAAGGTTAAATGATGTTTTATCTCCTATATGAGGCCACTCCTTCAAGACTGGGAGAGGTGGCTATTTAATCTAATGCACAGAAACAAAGACAGAGAGTCAAGGAAAGTGAAGAAACAGGGGAATACATTTTAAACAAAAGGACAAGATAAAACCTAAAGCAAAACAAAAAAACTTTTAAAAAATGGAGATAAGTGATATATCTGATAAAGAATTAAAAATAACAATCATAAGGTTGTTTACCAAATTTCAGAGAAGAATGAGTGAACAAAGTGATAATTTCAACAAAGAAAAAATATAACGAACAGCCATATAGAAGTCACACAGCAAAAAAATAAAATAAGTGAACTAAAAAATACAATAGAGGCATTCAACAGCAGATCAGATGAAGTAGAAGAAATGATCAGTGAACTCAAAGACAAGGTAGTGAAAAATCACCTAATGAGATATCAAAGAGAAAAAAAAAATAATAAAATAATTGTGAAGATAACTTAAAGGAATTGTGGAACAATATCAAGCAGATCATCTTTTGCATTATAAGATTCCTAAAGGGGAAGATGGCGGAAGAGTAAGACGCGGAGATCGCCTTCCTCCCCACGGATACACCAGAAATACATCTACACGTGGAACAGCTCCTACAGAACACCTACTGAACGCTGGCAGAAGACCTCAGACCTCCCCAAAGGCAAGAAACTCCCCACGTATCTGGGTAGGGCAAAAGAAAAAAAGAAGAAACAGAGACAAAAGAATAAGGACGGCACCTGCACCAGTGGGAGGGAGCTGTGAAGGAGGAAAAGTTTCCACACACTAGGAAGCCCCTCCGCGGGCGGAGACTGCGGGAGGCGGAGCGGGGAGCTTCAGGACTGCGGAGGAGTGCACAGCGACGGGTGCGGAGGGCAAAGCGGGGAGATTCCCGCACAGAGGATCGGTGCTGACCAGCACTCACCAGCCCTAGAGGCTTGTCTGCTCACCCGCCGGGGCGGGCAGGGCTGCGAGCTGAGGCTCGGGTTTCGGTTTCAGACGGAGCGCAGTGAGAGGACTGGGGTTGGCGGCTTGAACATAGCCTGAAGGGGTTAGTGCACCACGGCTAGCCGGGAGGGAGTCCAGGGAAAAGTCTGCACCTGCCGAAGAGGCAAGAGACGTTTTCTTCCCTCTTAATTTCCTGGTGGGTGAGGAGAGGGGTTTAAGAGCGCTGCTTAAAGGAACTCCAGAGACGGGCGCGAGCCGCAGCTAAAAGCGCGAACCCCAGAGACGGGCGCGAGCCACGGCTAAAAGCGCGAACCCCAGAGACGGGTGCGAGCCGTGGCAAAAAGCAAGGACCCCAGAGACGGGCAGGAGATGCTAAGGCTGCTGCTGCCTCCACCAAGGGGCCTGTGTGCGAGCACAGATCACTATCCATACCCCTCTTCCGCGAAGCCTGTGCAGCCCGCCACTGCCAGGTTCCCGGGATCCAGGGACAACTTCCCTGGGAGAACGCATGGCGGGCCTCAGGCTGGAGCAACGTCACGCCGGCCTCTGCCGCCGCAGGCCCGCCCCGCACACAGTGCCCCTCCCTCGCCCCCGCACCCGCGGCCTGAGTGAGCCGGAGCCCCCGAATCAGCGGCTCCTTTAACCCCGTCCTGTCTGAGCAAAAAACAGATGCCCTCCAGCGACCTACACGCAGAGGCAGGGCCAAATCCAAAGCTCAGCTCCTGTGAGCTGTGAGAACAAAAAAGAGAAAGGGAAACCTCTCCCAGCAGCCTCAGAAGCAGCGGATTAAAGCTCCACAATCAACTTGATATACCTTGCATCTGTGGAATACCTGAATAGACAAGGAATGATCCCAAATTGAAGAGGTGGACTTTAGGAGCGAGATCTATGATTTTTTTCCCTTTTTCTCTTTTTGTGAATGGGTACGTGTATGCTTCTGTGTGAGATCTTGTCTGTATAGTCTTGCTTCCACCATTTGTCCTAGGGCTTTATCCGTCCAAGGGTTTTAAAAAAAAATTTTTCTTAATAATTAATTTTAATAACTTTATTATACTTTACCTTCGTTCTTTCTTTCTTTCTTTCCTTCCTTCCTTCCCTCCTTTAGACAACGAATCACCCCAAATTGAGGAGGTGGTCTCTGAGAGCAAGATTTATGATTTTTAGCCCTTTACCTCTTTTTGTGAGGGTGTATGTGTATGCTTCTGTGTAAGATTTTGTCTGTATAACTTTGCTTCCAACATTTGTCCTAAGGTTCCATCCGTCCTTTTTTTTTCTAAATATTTTTAATTCAATAACTATATTATACTTTATTTTATTTTTACTATATCTTCTTTCTTTCTGTCATTTTACCTTCTTTCCCTCCCTCCCTCCTTTCTTTCCTTCTTTGCTTCTTTCTTCCTTCCTTCCTTTCCTCCTTTCCTTCTTTCTTTCCTCATACTTCTACTAATTCTCTCTACTTTTTCTCCCTTTTATTCTGAGCCGTGTGGATGAAAGGCTCTTGGTGCTCCAGCCAGGAGTCAGGGCTCTGCCTCTGAGGTAGGAGAGCCAACTTCAGGACACTGGTCAACAAGAGACCTCCCAGCTCCACATAATATTAAACGGTGGAAATCTCCCAGAGACCTCCATCTTAACACTAGCACCCAGCTTCACTCAACGACCAGCAAGCCACAGTGCTGGACAACCTATGCCAAACAACTAGCAAAACAGGAACACAACCCCACCCATTAGCAGAGAGGCTGCCTAAAATCATAATAAGTCCACAGACACCCCAAAACACACCACGAGACGTGAACCTGCCCACTAGAGAGACAAGATCCAGCCTCATCCACAACAACACAGGCACTAGTCCCCTCCATTAAGAAGTCTACACAACCCACTGAAACAACCTTAGCCACTGGAGACAGACATCAAAAACAACGGGAACTACGAACGTGCAGCTGGCAAAAAGGAGACCCCAAACACAGTAAGATAAGCAAAATGAGAAGACAGAAAAACACACAGCAGATGAAGGAGCAAGATAAATACCCACCAGACCTAACAAATGAAGAGAAAATAGGCAGTCGACCTGAAAAATAATTCAGAATAATGATAGAAAGGATGATCCGAAATCTTGGAAATAGAATGGACAAAATGCAAGAATCAGTTAACAAGGACCTAGAAGAAATAAAGATGAAACAAGCAACGATGAACAATGCAATAAATGAAATTAAAAGTACTCTAGATGGGATCAATAGCAGAATAACTGAGGCAGAAGAGCGGATAAGTGACCTGGAAGAAAAAATAGTGGAAATAACTACTACAGAGCAGAATAAAGAAAAAAGAATGAAAAGAACTAAGGACAGTCTCAGAGACCTCTGGAACAATATTAAATGCACCAACATTCGAATTATAGGGGTTCCAGGAAAAGAAGAGAAAAAGAAAGGGACTGAGAAATATTCAAAGAGATTATAGTTGAAAACTTCCCTAATATGGGAAAGGAAATAGTTAATCAAGTCCAGGAAGCACAGAGAGTCCCATACAGTATAATACAAGTAGGAATACACAAAGACACATATTAATCAAACTGTCAAAAATTAAATACAAAGAAAGCATATTAAAAGCAGCAAGAGAAAAACAACAAATAACACACAAGGGAATCCCCATACGGTTAACAGCTGATCTCTCCGCAGAAACCCTACAGGCCAGAAGGGAGTGGCAGGACATAATGAAAGTGATGAAGGAGAAAACCCTGCATCCAAGACTACTCTACCCAGCAAGGATCTCATTCAGATTTGATGGAGAAATTAAAACCTTTACAGACAAGCAAAAGCTGAGAGAGTTCAGCACCACCAAACCAGCTTTACAACAAATGCTAAAGGAACTTCTCTACATAAGAAATGCAAAAGAAGGAACCGACCTATAATAACGAACCCAAAACAATATAGAAAATGGGAATAGGAACATACATATCGATAATTACCTTAAATGTAAATGGACTAAATGCTCCCACCAAAAGACACAGATTGGCTGAATGGATAGAAAAACAAGACCCTTATATATGCTGTCTACAAGAGACCCACCTCAGACCTAGAGACACATACAGACTGAAAGTAAGGGGATGGAAAAAGATATTCCATGCAAATGGAAACCAAAAGAAAGCTGGAGTAGCAATTCTCATATCAGACAAAATAGACTTTAAAATAAGGACTATTAAAAGGGATAAAGAAGGACACTACATAATGATCAAGGGATCGATCCAAGAAGAAGATATAACAATTGTAAATATTTATGCACCCAACATAGGAGCACCTCAATACGTAAGGCAAATACTAACAGCCATAAAAGGGGAAATAGACAGTAACACATTCATAGTAGGGGACTTTAACACCCCACTTTCACCCATGGACAGATCATCCAAAATGAAAATAAATAAGGAAACACAAGCTTTAAATGATACATTAAACAAGATGGACTTAATTGATATTTATAGGACACTCCATCCATAAACAACAGAATACACATTTTTCTCAAGTGCTCATGGAACATTCTCCAGGATAGATCATATCTTGGGTCACAAATCAAGCCTTGCTAAATTTAAGAAAATTGAAATTGTATCAAATATCTTTTCTGACCACAACGCCATGAGACTAGATACCAATTACAGGAAAAGATCTGTAAAATATACAAACACATGGAGGCTAAACAATACACTACTTAATAATGAAGTGATCACTGAAGAAATCAAAGAGGAAATAAAAAAATACCTAGAAACAAATGACAATGGAGACACAACGACCCAAAACCTATGGGATGCAGCAAAAGCAGTTCTAAGGGGGAAGTTTATAGCAATACAAGCCCACCTTAAGAAGCAGGAAACATCTCGAATAAACAACCTAACCTTGCACCTCAAGCAATTAGAGAAAGAAGAACAAAAAAGCCCCAAAGCTAGCAGAAGGAAAGAAATCATAAAAATCAGATCAGAAATAAATGAAAGAGAAATGAAGGAAACGATAGCAAAGATCAATAAAACTAAAAGCTGGTTCTTTGAGAAGATAAACGAAATAGATAAACCACTAGCCAGACTCATCAAGAAAAAAAGGGAGAAGACTCAAATCAATAGAATTAGAAATGAGAAAGGAGAAATAACAACTGACACTGCAGAAATAAAAAAAATCATGAGCGATTACTACAAGCAACTCTATGCCAATAAAATGGACAATCTGGAAGAAATGGAGAAATTCTTAGAAATGCACAACCTGCCAAGACTGAATCAGGAAGAAATAGAAAATATGAACAGACCAATCACAAGCACTGAAATTGAAACTGTGATTAAAAATCTTCCAACAAACAAAAGCCCAGGACCAGATGGCTTCACAGGTGAATTCTATCAAACGTTTAGAGAAGAGCTAACACCTATCCTTCTCGAACTCTTCCAAAATATAGCAGAGGGAGGAACACTCCCAAATTCCTTCTAAGAGGCCACCATCACCTTGATACCAAAACCAGACAAGGATGTCACAAAGAAAGAAAACTACAGGCCAATATCACTGATGAACATAGATGCAAAATTCCTCAACAAAATACTAGCAAACAGAATCCAACAGCACATTAAAAGGATCATACACCATGATCAAGTGGGGTTTATTCCAGGAATGCAAGGATTCTTCAATATAAGCAAATCTATCAATGTGATAAACCATATTAACAAATTGAAGGAGAAAAACCATATGATCATCTCAATAGATGCAGAGAAAGCTTTCGACAAAATTCAACACCCATTTATGATAAAAACCCTCCAGAAAGTAGGCATAGAGGGAACTTTCCTCAACATAATAAAGGCCATATATGACAAGCCCACAGCAAACATCATCCTCAATGGTGAAAAACTGAAAGCATTTCCACTAAGATCAGGAACAAGACAAGGTTGCCCACTCTCACCACTCTTATTCAACATAGTTTTGGAAGTTTTAGCCACAGCAATCAGAGAAGAAAAGGAAATAAAAGGAATCCACATTGGAAAATAAGAAGTAAAGCTGTCACTGTTTGCAGATGACATGATACTATACATAGAGAATCCTAAAGATGCTACCAGAAAACTACTAGAGCTAATCAATGAATTTGGTAAAGTAGCAGGATACAAAATTAATGCACAGAAATCTCTGGCATTCCTATATACTTATGATGAAAAATCTGAAAGTGAAATCAAGAAAACACTCCCATTTACCATTGCAACAAAAAGAATAAAATATCTAGGAATAAACCTACCTAAGGAGACAAAAGACCTGTATGCAGAAAATTATAAGACACTGATGAAAGAAATTAAAGATGATACAAATAGATGGAGAGATATACCATGTTCTTGGATGGGAAGAATCAACATTGTGAAAATGACTCTACTACCCAAAGCAATCTACAGATTCAATGCAATCCCTATCAAACTACCACTGGCATTTTTCACAGAACTAGAACAAAAAATTTCGCAATTTGTATGGAAACACAAAAGACCCCGAATAGCCAAAGCAATCTTGAGAACGAAAAAAGGAGCTGGAGGAATCAGGCTCCCTGACTTCAGACTATACTACAAAGCAACAGTAATCAAGACAGTATGGTACTGGCACAAAAACAGAAAGATAGATCAGTGGAACAGGATAGAAAGCCCAGAGAGAAACCCACGCACATATGGACACCTTATCTTTGATAAAGGCGGCAGGAATGTACAGTGGAGAAAGGACAGCCTCTTCAATAAATGGTGCTGGGAAAACTGGACAGGTACATGTAAAAGTATGAGATTAGATCACTCCCTAACACCATACACAAAAATAAGCTCAGAATGGATTAAAGACCTAAATGTAAGGCCAGAAACTATCAAACTCTTAGAGGAAAACATAGGAAGAACACTCTATGACATAAATCACAGCAAGATCCTTTCTGACCCACCTCCTAGAGTAATGGAAATAAAAACAAAAATAAACAAATGGGACCTAATGAAACTTCAAAGCTTTTGCACAGCAAAGGAAACCATAATCAAGACCAAAAGACAACCCTCAGAATGGGAGAAAACATTTGCAAATGAAGCAACTGACAAAGAATTAATCTCCAAAATTTACAAGCAGCTCATGCAGCTCAATAACAAAAAAACAAACAACCCCATCCAAAAATGGGCAGAAGACCTAAACAGACATTTCTCCAAAGAAGATATACAGAATGCCAACAAACACATGAAAGAATGCTCAACATCATTAATCATTAGAGAAATGCAAATCAAAACTACAATGAGATATCATCTCACACCAGTCAGAATGGCCATCATCAAAAAATCTAGAAACAATAAATGCTGGAGAGGGTGTGGAGAAAAGGGGACACTCTTGCACTGCTGGTGGGAATGTGAATTGGTTCAGCCACTATGGAGAACAGTATGGAGGTTCCTTAAAAAACTACAAATAGAATTACCATATGACCCAGCAATCCCACTACTGGGCATATACCCTGAGAAAACCAAAATTCAAAAAGAGTCATGTACCAAAATGTTCATTGCAGCTATATTTACAATAGCCCGGAGATGGAAAGAACCTAAGCGCCCATCATCGGACGAATGGATAAAGAAGATGTGGCACATATACACAATGGAATATTACTCAGCCTTAAAAAGAAATGAAATTGAGATATTTGTAATGAGATGGATAGACCTAGAGTCTGTCATACAGAGTGAAGTAAGTCAGAAAGACAAAGACAAATACCGTATGCTAACACATATATATGGATTTTAAGGGGAAAAAATGTCATGAAGAACCTAGGGATAAGACAGGAATAGAGGCGCAGACCTACTGGAGAACGGAGTTGAGGATATGGGGAGGGGGAAGGGTGAGTTTTGACAGGGCGAGAGAGAGTCATGGACATATACACACTAACAAACGTAGTAAGGTAGATAGCTAGGGGGAAGCAGCCGCAAGGCACAGGGATATTATCTCGGGGCTTTGGGACAGCCTGGAGGGGTGAGAGGGGGAGAGTGGGAGGGAGGGAGACGCAAGAGGGAAGACACATGGGAGCACATGTATATGTATAGCTGATTCACTTTGTTATAAATCAGAAACTAACACACCATTGTAAAGCAATTATACCCCAATAAAGATGTTAAAAAAAAAAAAAGAAAGAAATGAAAAAGAAATGAAGGAAACGATAGCAAAGATAAATAAAACTAAAAGCTGGTTCTTTGAGAAGATAAACAAAATAGATAAACCACTAGCCAGACTCATCAAGAAAAAATAGGAGAAGAGTCAAATCAATAGAATTAGAAATGAAAAAGGAGAAGTAACAACAGACACTGCAGAAATAAAAAAAATCATGAGAGATTACTACAAGCAACTCTATGCCAATAAAATGGACAATCTGGAAGTAATGGAGAAATTCTTAGAAATGCACAACCTGCCAAGACTGAATCAGGAAGAAATAGAAAATATGAACAGACCAATCACAAGCACTGAAATTGAAACTGTGATTAAAAATCTTCCAACAAACCAAAGCCCAGGACCAGATGTCTTCACAGGTGAATTCTATCAAACGTTTGGAGAAGAGCTAACACCTATCCTTCTCGAACTCTTCCAAAATGTAGCAGAGGGAGGAATACTCCCAAATTCCTTCTACGAGGCCACCATCACCTTGATACCAAAACCAGACAAGGATGTCACAAAGAAAGAAAACTACAGGCCAATATCACTGATGAACATAGATGCAAAAATCCTCAACAAAATACTAGCAAACAGAATCCAACAGCACATTAAAAGGATCATACACCATGATCAAGTGGGGTTTATTCCAGGAATGCAAGGATTCTTCAGTATATGCAAATCTATCAATGTGATAAACCATATTAACAAATTGAAGGAGAAAAACCATATGATCATCTCAATAGATGCACAGAAAGCTTTCGACAAAATTCAACACCCATTTATGATAAAATCCCTGCAGAAGGTAGGCATAGAGGGAACTTTCCTCAACATAACAAAGGCCATATATGACAAGCCCACAGCAAACATCATCCTCAATGGTGAAAAACTGAAAGCATTTCAACTAAGATCAGGAACAAGACAAGGTTGCCCACTCTCACCACCCTTATTCAACATAGTTTTAGAAGTTTTAGCCACAGCAATCAGAGAAGAAAAGGAAATAAAAGGAATCCATATTGGAAAATAAGAAGTAAAGCTGTCACTGTTTGCAGATGACATGATACTATACACAGAGAATCCTAAAGATGCTACCAGAAAACTACTAGATCTAATCAATGAATTTGGTAAAGTAGCAGGATACAAAATTAATGCACAGAAATCTCTGGCATTCCTATATACTAATGATGAAAAATCTGAAAGTGAAATCAGGAAAACACTCCCATTTACCACTGCAACAAAAAGAATAAAATATCTAGGAATAAACCTACCTAAGGAGACAAAAGACCTGTATGCAGAAAATTATAAGACACTGATGAAAGAAATTAACGATGATACAAGTAGATGGAGAGATATACCATGTTCTTGGATGGGAAGAATCAACATTGTGAAAATGACTCTACTACCCAAAACAATCTACAGATTCAATGCAATCCCTATCAAACTACCACTGGCATTTTTCACAGTACTAGAAGAAAAAATTTCGCAATTTGTATGGAAACACAAAAGATCCCGAATATCCAAAGGAATCTTGAGAACGCAAAAAGGAGCTGGAGGAATCAGGCTCCCTGACTTCAGACTATACTAAAAAGCTACAGTAATCAAGACAGTATGGTACTGGCAGAAAAACAGAAAGATAGATCAATGGAACAGGATAGAAAGCCCAGAGCTAAACCCACGCACATATGGACACCTTATCTTTGATAAAGGTGGCAGGAAAATACAGTGGAGAAAGGATAGCCTCTTCAATAAATGGTGCTGAGAAAACTGGACAGGTACATGTAAAAGTGTGAGATTAGATCACTCCCTAACACCATACACAAAAGTAAGCTCAAAATGGATTAAAGACCTAAATGTAAGGCCAGAAACTATCAAACTCTTAGAGGAAAACATAGGCAGAACACTCTATGACATAAATCACAGCAAGATCCTTTCTGACCCACCTCCTAGAGTAATGGAAATTAAAACAAAAATAAACAAATGGGACCTAATGAAACTTCAAAGGTTTTGCACAGCAAAGGAAACCATAAACAAGACCAAAAGACAACCCTCAGAATGGGAGAAAATATTTGCAAATGAAGCAACTGACAAAGGATTAATCTCCAAAATTTACAAGCAGCTCATGAAGCTCAATAAGAAAAAAACAAACAACCCAATCCAAAAATGGGCAGAAGACTTAAATAGACATTTCTCCAAAGAAGATATACAGAATGCCAACAAACACATGAAAGAATTCTCAACATCTTTAATCATTAGAGAAATGCAAATCAAAACTACAATGAGATATCATCTCTCACCTGTCAGAATGGCCATCATCAAAAAATCTAGAAAAAATAAATGCTGGAGAGGGTGTGGAGAAAAGGGAACACTCTTGCACTGCTGGTGGGAATGTGAATTGGTTCAGCCACTATGGAGAACAGTATGGAGGTTCCTTAAAAAACTACAAATAGAATTACCATATGACCCAGCAATCCCACTACTGGGCATATACCCTGAGAAAACCAAAATTCAAAAAGAGTCATGTACCAAAATGTTCATTGCAGCTCTATTTACAATAGCCCAGAGATGGAAACAACCTAAGTGCCCATCATCAGATGAATGGATAAAGAAGATGTGGCACATATGTACAATGGAATATTACTCAGCCTTAAAAAGAAACGAAATTGAGTTATTTGTAATGAGATGGATAGACCTAGAGTCTGTCATACAGAGTGAAGTAAGTCAGAAAGAAAAAGACAAATACCGTATGCTAACACATATATATGGAATTTAAGAAAAAAAATGTCATGAAGAACCTAGGGGTAAGACAGGAATAAAGACACAGACCTTCTAGAGAATGGACTTGAGGGTATGGGGAGGGAGTAAGGTAAGCTGTGACAAAGCGAGAGAGAGGCATGGACATATATACTCTACCAAACGTAAGGTAGATAGCTAGTGGGAAGCAGCCGCATAGCCCAGGGAGATTAGCTCAGTGCTTTGTGACCACCTGGAGGAGTGGGATAGGGAGGGTGGGAGGGAGGGAGATGCAAGAGGGAAGACATATGGGAACATATGTATATGTATAACTGATTCACTTTGTTATAAAGCAGAAACTAACACACCATTGTAAAGCAATTATACCCCAATAAGAATGTTAAAAAAATATGTGTAACTCTCACATCAAAAAAAAATAAAAAGATTCCTAAAGGCAGAAGAGAGATTAACTCTTGTAACTTTTGCTTCTCTGGAGACTCTCTCTCTTCTTCAATTTTAAAGGAAATATTTACCAGATAGGGTTATTGGTTGGCGTTTTATATAAACATTATATATATATATATATAATGGAATATTATATTATGTATATAATGGAATATTAGTCAGCCATATAAAAATAGAAAAGAAGATTATCCTGTTGTTTGCAACAACATGGATGAACCTTGAAGGCATTATGTTAAGTGAGATACATTGGACAGAGAAAGACAAATGCCATATGATCTCACTTATATGTGGAATCTACAGCAAAAAGAAAAACAAAACTCAAAATTATAGATGCAGAAAACAGATTGGTGGTTGCCAGAGGTGGTGGTTGTGGGTGGGTGAAATGTGTGAAGGTGGTCAAAAGATAAACTTCCATGTGTAAAATAAATAAGTCTGGAGGTGTAATATACAACATGGTTAATACAGCTAATAATACTCTATTGTATATTTGAAAGTTAAAAGAGTAAGTCTTAAAAATTCTTTTTTGCATTTTTTTTGTTTTTGTTTTTTTAACATCTTTATTGGAGTATAATTGCTTTACAATGGTGTGCTAGTTTATGCTTTATAACAAAGTGAATCAGCTATGCATATATATATATCCCCATATCTCTTCCCTCTTGCATCTCCCTCCCTCCCATACCCCCATCCCACCCCTCTAGGTGGTCACAAAGCACCAAGCTGATCTCCCTGTCCTATGCAGCTGCTTCCCACTAGCTATCTATTTTACATTTGGTAGTATATGGATCTCTAATCATTGTACTACCAAATAACCTAGACTCTATTATATGCAAAATAAACTATGCTTGGCATGAGGGAAATAGATAGACAAATACAGCACATCTTTAAACATGGGGTCAGGGAGAAGTTATAACAACAAATAGTTAGAATTCAAAACAAATGAAGTGATTCTTATAAAATAGGTTGAAGGAAATGTCTGAGGGGCTGAAAAGAAGGTAGAGTTAAGAGAGATGGAATTTCTTGGAGGAGGTACCATTAAGTAGAATCTTGAATAATGACCTGGATTTCAAGTGTACAATATCTGCAAATATTGTAGAAATATTTCTGAAATTTTGGCTATATGAACATGGTTAAAAATCTAGTGGATGGTGCTTCCCTGGTGGCGCAGTGGTTGAGAGTCTGCCTGCCGATGCAGGGGACACGGGTTTGTGCCCCCGTCCGGGAAGATCCCACATGCCGCGGAGCAGCTGCGCCTGTGAGCCATGGCCGCTGAGCCTGCACGTCCGGAGCCTGTGCTCCCCAACGGGAGAGGCCACAACAGCGAGAGGCCCACGTATCGCAAAAAAAAAAAAAAAAAAAAAAAAATCTAGTGGGTGGTACAGACACTTTGGAAGACAGTTTGGCAGTTTCTTACACAACTGAATATACTCTTGCCACACAATCCAGCAATTGCACTGCTTGGCCATTACCCAAAGAGTTGATAACTTATATCTTCACAAAAATCTGTACATGAACGTTTATAGCAGCTTTATTCATAATTGCCAAAACCTGGAAGCAACCAAGATGCCCTATACTAGGTGAATAGATAAATAAATGGTGGTACATCCAAAAATGGAATCTTATTCAACACTGAAAAGAAATGAGCTATCAAGCCATGAAAATACATGGGGGAAACTTAAATGCATAGTACTAAGTGAAAGAAACAAATCTGAAAAAGCTGTATCATACTGTATGATTCCAACTATATGACATTGAGGGAAAGGTAAAACTATACAGACAGTAAAATGATCAGTGGTTGCCAGGGATGAGGGGAGGGATGAATAGGTGTAGCACAGAGTGTTTTTAGGGCAGTGAAAATATTCTTTATAATGCTATTATGTTGGATACATTATACATTTGTCCAATAGACTGTACAACACCAAGAGTAAACCATAATGCACACTACAGACTTTAGGTGATTATGATTTGTCAATGTAAATTCATCAATTGTAACAAATGTATCACTCTGGTGGGAAATGCTGATAATGGGGGAGGCTGTACATGTGTACCATTAGGGAATATATGGGAAACCTCTGTACCTGCCTCTCAATTTTACTGTGAACCTAAAACTGCTCTAAAAAATAAAGTTTCTTTTTTTGTAAAAAAAAAATTCCTTACCACATGAACAAAATTTTGTAACTATGTGTGGTGACGGATGTTAACTAGACTTATTTTGGTGATCATTTCCTAATATATACATACATCGAATCATTATGTTGTACACCTGAATCTAATATAACATTAATGTCTATTATATCTCAACTTTAAAATATACTGAAAAAGTAAGTGTTAGGGAGAAAATGTGTGGGTGTAAGAGTTGTAGTGGTGGAAGGGGGTATAATATGATTCAGCATGTCAGTCCATGACCAACCTGATTTTTCCAAAGTTCTTCAGATAAGTCAGTAAAAACCCAATCTTTCTTCTCCTTTCCCTGATAACTATGGCATAGCAAAGATTTACTATGCTGGATCCATGACTGCTATTGCGGAATTTCCTCAGCAGAGTCCAATCTAGCACTTCATAATTTAGATTGCTTTGATTCTACTTGAGCCTTGACAGCTCTGATGAAATCAGCAGCACGCATTAAACCTAGATCATAAATATGCAGTCGCTCAGTTCAGGGGAAGGACTTCTACAAGATAAGTTCTGGAAAGGAATTTGCCCAGAACCAGTGTTTTTTGCTGAGCTGATCCATTGAAAGAACTCATTAACGGGTGTCCATTCTGCATGAATGACAATATAGTCACTCCTTTGCAAGTAAAAATAGGCCTTTATGGTGAGTCTAGCCTTGACTTAAATCAAGGTAAATGTTTATTCTGGAAACTTCTCGAAAACACTTGTTTTTCTAAATCTGAATCAGTGAGAGAACAAAGGCAAGGATTCAGAAACTTTGACTCCAAGATTTGTACTCAGTACATTAATGTATTTCCCACTACCTATTTTTTCTCTCTTTTGGGGAAATATAATCATTTGCACTTCCTAAGGGGAATGGATAACTGAAAAATTCAGTTTTGGGGGGATTCTTCCCTGATGAGCAGGTCTATGCACACTTTGTGGCAAGTGGCCAACAGCCTTAGGCTGCATGGCCAGGCATAAGCTACACTGTGGTAGGACGCAGGCATAAGCTGCAGAGGGAGAATTCCCTGGAGCTGGATATGAAAGCTGCTGTAGCTTCCTGAGTCATTTGCCATTAGGAACCTCTGAAAGGAACACGAATCATCTTACTGAGCCAATGGTCACCTTATGCTCCATCCCCTCATGCTCACATATATTTGTGTTGACCTAGTAATGCCTTCATTGCTTTGTACTTAGCTAAGCTTTCCTATTATCTCCATCATTTCCTTGGTCCATTTTTATCCATCCATTTCTCTTTTGGATGTATATTCATGGAGATGCAGCCCAGTCTGGTAGAACACATTCTAGATAGGAAGTTAGAAGGTTTATAGTACTAGTTCTGTCACTAGCTATGTGACCTTGGGCAAGTGATAGAATTGCAGAATTGTATGGCTCAGTGCCTCCTAAAGTGTGGAATGTGTACCAACGGTATGTTTGTGAGTTGATTTTAGTTGGTACACAGATAAATAATTTTAATTTGAATATTAATGTTTATGAATCTAATTAATGCTATGAAAGCTATAACCATAACATTAAATTTTTAAATTCATAGATACTGTTGCTTAGGACAGGCTAAAATATGTATTTAAGTAAAAAAGAGATGCGTTGACTTAGAGAAAAATACCAAGTAGCTGACCATATCGATGATATGACAATACCAAATATACAAAGGAATGACTCGGTTTGGGGGAAAATTTTCTATAACTAGAAAGGGAACTTAGCATCTAATTAACTGTTCATTTATCCATTAAACATGTATCTATTTAGCCGATGATTTTGTCAGGTATTGTGTTAGGCACAAGTGCCAGAGGTTAGGGGTTCAAGTAAGAACACAATTCACCTTGGCCCCTATGATCCTCAGTTTAGTATAGCAGGGTTACGTAAGCAAATATTTACAATAAAACATTGTAAATGCTACCACAGAATGATGAACACATTGTCTTGGGGAGCGTGAAAGGGAAAAAAGACTAATACTACTTGTGGGAACTGGGAAATTTTATAGCGCAGTTGCTATTCAGAAATGAAAAGTTAATACATTTTAAATAGGCAAAGAAGATGGCAGAAAGGAGAAGTATGAACAAAACCACACAGGTTGGCAAAATTATGTGTTTTGTGGTAGTAACCTATAGTTTGGGGTTTTGGGAACATATAATGTTGGCATGGGAGAGAGGAGCAAAGGTGAGACTGAAAAAGGAGGCAAGGGGGGCTAGGTTGGGAAGGGATTTAGATGACACATTAAGGAGATATAGGTTGAAGTGAGGAGACTGTGGGGAGAAGAGAATTAAAGCATTTAATCAGAAACATACCATGATCAGATTTACATATTTAAAAATTGACTCTGGAAACAGATTGAATTAGAGGAGAGCAAGACTGGAGGCAAGGAACCTGTTGGAAGCCTGTTGTTATATAAGCCCAACTAAGAAATAATGATGGCAAAGACTTCCATTTATGACCAAGATGAAGTAACATGGACTGCATTTATCCTCATGTCTGAAACTAAGGAAAGAAACAGCTAAAGGACATCTATGAAAAACCTACAGCTAACAATAATTATTGGAGAAAGATTAAATGCTTTTCTTTTGAGATCAGGAATAAGACAAGGATGCATGCCCTCACCACTTCTATTCAAAATTGTACTGGAGGTTCTAGCCAGTGCAGTAAAGAAATGAAAAGCACCCACATTGAGAAAATATGTAAACCCTCTTTATTCATAGTAACAGTAAAATACCACTACACGCCTATTAGAATGGCTAAAATGAAAAAGCCTGGCCATTCTAAGTATTGACAATGATTTAGAGGAACTGAAATTCACATACACTACTGGTGGAAATGTATTTACAATGGTGCTTTGAAAAATAATTTGGAAACTAGTTTGACAGTTTCTTAAAAAGTTAAACAGATACCTACCATATGATCCAGTCATTCCAATCCTTTGGTATTTACCCAAGGAATGAAAGCATATGTTGAGAAAAAGACTTGTACATGAATGCTCATGGGATATTTATTTTTAATAATCTCAAATTGGAAATAACCTCAAAATTCATCAACAGGTGAATGGATAACCAAATTGTGGTGTATCTATGCAATGAAATACTAGTGAGCAACAAAATTGAATGAACTACTGATATTCTAAAAACATGGATGCATCTCAACATAATTATGTTGTAAAAGAAGCTAGATAAAAAGAGTGCATACCATATGATTCTATTTATATAAAAGTCTAGAAAATGCAAACCGATTGTATTAGTTTTCTAGAACTGCCATAACAAAGTACCATACACAATGTTTAAACAACAGAAATGTATTGTCTCACTGTTCTGGATGCTGGAAATCTGAGATCAAGAAGTCAGCAAAAAAAAAAAAAAAAAAGAAGTCAGCAAGATTACAATTGACCCTTGAACAATGTGGGTTTGAACTGTGCAGGACCACGTATATGTGAACTTCTTTCAATAATTACATTGGAAAACGTTTTTGAGATTTGCAACAATTTGAAAAAAATTGGCAGAAAAATTGCATAGCCTAGAAATATTTAAAAATTTAAGAAAAAGTTAGATATGTCATGAATGCATAAAATATATGTAGATATTAGTTTATTTTACCTTTTACTACCATAAAATATACACAAATATTATAAAAAGTAAAAATTTATTCAAACTTATGCACAAAAACACTTACAAGGTATACATAGCACCATTTGCAGTCCAGAGAAATGTAAACAAACATAAAGATGCAGTATTAAATCATAACTGCACAAAATTAACTGTAATACATAATGTACTACAGTAACAATTTTGTAGTCATCTTCTGTTTCTATTGTGGTGAGCTCAAGTGTTGCAAGTATCTGCTTAAAATGGCATGTGATGTTAATCATCTCTGTGTAAGAAGTGTGCCTCTCCAGTAAATTTTGCAGTGCACTGAAAAGTGATCTCCTGCTATTCTCATGTATTTTCCATTGTGTTTAATACAATACCTTAACACTTGAATAACACTATGGGACTCATACAAAGTGCCACTTATGATGGTGGGAGTGCACACAAGAAACAGAAAAGTCATGACATTACAAGAAAATGTTGAACATATTGATATATACCATAGATTGATGTCTGCAGCTGCAGTTGCCCACTTTATTTATCTTTATTCCAAGATAAATTAATTCAGCTTAAGGACCATTGTAAAAAAAGAAAAGGAAATTTGTGAAATCATTGCTGCAGCTACCCCAATATGCATGAAAACCTTGCATTTTTTTTGGAAATACATTTCTTTTACTCATATTGAATGTTCAACCTTTATGTGGGTGCAGGCAAAAGTGTCTTATTCTGCAAAACAAATTCCACAAAGGACATTTATTAGTAAGGAAGAGAAGAAATCATCAGGATTTAAGGCAGGAAGGGATAGGCTAACTCTACTATTTTGTGCAAATGCAGTTGGGTTTATAATCAGGATTGTCCTTAATAGATATTGTCCTTATCTATACAGCTTCTAAACTACTGAGCCTGGAAGGGAAAAGATACACACCAGCTCTCAGTATTTTTGTTGTACAATAAGGTCTGGACAAGGAGAACCCTATTATCTTTATTGGCTCCATTGATTCTTTTTCTCTGAAGTCATGAGATACCTTGTCAGTAAGGGACTGCCTTTTAAAGTTCTTTTGATATTGGACAGTGCCCCTAGCCACCCAGAACCCCATGAGTTCAACACTGAAGGCATCAAAGTGGTCCCCAAACACAACTTCTCTAATTCAACCTCTAGATGAGAGGGTCATAAGGACCTTTAAGGCTCATTACACACAGTACTCTATGGAAAGGATTGTCAACACTATGGAAGAGAATCCTGATAGAGAGAACATCATGAAAGTCTGAAAGGATTACACCATTGAAGATGTTATCATTGTATCAAAAAAGCTGTGAAAGCCATCAAGCCCAAAACAATAAATTCCTGCTGAAAAAAAACTGTCTCCAGATGTTGTGCATGACTTCACAAGATTTGCAACAGAGCCTATCAAGGAAATCATGAAAAAGATTGTGGATACAGCCAAAAAGGTGTGGCTACAGGGTTTCAAGATATGAAACTTGGAGAAATTCAAGAGCTAATAGACACCACACCAGAAGAATTAACAGAATATGACTTGATGGATATGAGTGCAACTGAACCAGTGCCAGAGGATGAAGAAGATGTAGAAAAAGCAGTGCCAGAAAACAAATTGACACTAGACAATCTGACAGATTGTTTCTGATTATTGTAGGCTGTTTTTGACTTCTGTTTACAACATGAACCTGTATCTGATATGGACACTGAAACTAAAGCAAATAGTGGAAGAAGGATTGATACTGTATAGAAGTGTTTTTATAGAAATGAAAAACCAAAAGACAGTAATTATGATGTATTTCCATAAAGTTACATGGAGTGTGCCTGCCAATCCTGCCCTGCTTCCACCTCCTCCAGCTCTCCTCTGTCACCATGAGACAGCAAGACCAACCTCTCCTCTTCCTCCTCCTCTTCAGACTACTCAACATGGAGCTCCTGCTCCAGCCTCTCTTGCTCTGGCACTGCTTCCCACTAAGGCAGAAGCTGACATTGTCAATGACAGTGCACGCACTTGGAGGGAAAGCAGCCTGCCAGGGCTGATCAGGGTGTAAGCAGCCATTGACAGCTCACATGTCCCTGAACACACTCCAGAGGGAGTGTAGCTAGCTCCAGTGTGGAGATGACCATCACAGGAGTGCACATTCCTGTGCACACTTGGGAGGGGTTCGGGTCAGCTCAGTGGTGTGGCACCAATCCCTCCAGTCCTGATGCAGCCTCTAACCAAGATGCACACACTGAGAAAAAAGTGAAACCAGCACAGAAGTGCAGCCTACGCCCTCAAGTCCCAGCCATATCCCAAACCAAGGCAAAGACTGCCATCACACATGGGAAAAACCCAATTCACTCAGGGCTTCTTCTCCAGCCCTTTGGGTTCCAACCCACTTTGCAAAGGTTGGTGATGGACATTGAGCATAGGAGAAATGCTGGTATGCACCTTGATCTTGTTCTAGCCCCTCCAACTTCAGCCCTACCTCCCATTAAGGTGGTGGCTGCCAGCACACCATACTCACTTCAGCTGTAGCACTTCTGCACAAGCCACTGGGCACAGGCAGACTGCATAGTGTTGCTCTTATACAAGCACACATGCTTAAGACTGGGATAGGCAACCGTTTCACTTAAGTTCATAGAGACATAGAAAGTTAAACAAAATTAGAAGAACGAGGAATGTTTCAAACAAAAGAACAAGAAAAAACCCTAATGAAACAGAGATAAATAATTTACCTGATAAAAAATTCCAAAAATAGTAACAAGAATGTGAACTGAACTGGGGAAAAGAATAGATAAATAAAGTGAGAATTTTAATGAAGAACTAGAAAATATATATAAAAAAAGAACTACTCAGAGCTGAAGGATACAATAATGGAGATGAAAAATACACTAGAGGGTATTAACAGCAGATTAGGATGTATAGAATAATGTATAAGAAATTTGGAAGATATAATAATGAAAATCACTTCATCAGAACAGCAAAAAGAAAAACAAATTTTAAAATATGAGAATAGTTTAAGGAAATTTGGGACAACATCAAGCATATCAACCTTCACATTATAGAGGTCCCAGAAGGAGAAAAAAGAAAAAGGAGTAGGAAATGTATTTGATGAAATTATGACAGAAAACTTCCTGAAGAAGGAAACAGATATAGAGGTACAGGAATTACAGAGAGTCTCAAACAAAGTGAACCTAAAGAGACCCACACCAAGACATATCATAATTAAATGCCTGAGTTAAAGATAATTCTAAAGGCAGCAAGAAAAACACAAAGAGTCACATACACAAAGAACTCCCATAAGGCTATCAACTAAATTTTCAGCAGAATCTTTGCAGGGTAGAGGAGTCTGATATATTTAAAGTGCTTAAAGGAAAAAAAAAAAACCCTACAACTTAATATCTTCTACACAGCAAGGTTATCATTCAGAGATGAAGGAAAGATAAAGAGCTTCTCAGAAAAGCAAAAACTAAGAGCTCATCAATACTAAACTGACCTTCCAAGAAGTGGCAAAGAGTCTTCTTTAAGTGAAAAAGAAAAGCCTACAACAAGAAATAAGACATTATATAATGGGGAAATATTTAGTAAAGACTGTGGATCAACAATGTAAATAAGATAGTATAGAGTTTAAGAAATAAAAATTGTAAAATCAACTATAATGACAATAAACACTTAAGGCATAAACATGAAGATGTATAATATGACACTAAAAACAAAACATGGGAGAGGGGAGTATAAAAATGCATATCTTTTAGGATGTGTCTGAACTTCAATGACTACCAGTTTAAATCAAGTAGATATAGTTATAGGTAACATGTATGAACCCCATAGTAACCACAAATCAAAAGCCTACAATAGATATACACAAAGTAGAGAAACGGGAACACAGACATAATACTAAAGATAAATTGTCAGGCTACAAGGGAAGGGACTAAAAGAAAAAAGAAAATAACAAAAAATTTCGCAATTTGTATGGAAACACAAAAGACCCCGAATAGCCAAAGCAATCTTGAGAACGAAAAAAGGAGCTGGAGGAATCAGGCTCCCTGACTTCAGACTATACTACAAAGCAACAGTAATCAAGACAGTATGGTACTGGCACAAAAACAGAAAGATAGATCAGTGGAACAGGATAGAAAGCCCAGAGAGAAACCCACGCACATATGGACACCTTATCTTTGATAAAGGAGGCAGGAATGTACAGTGGAGAAAGGACAGCCTCTTCAATAAATGGTGCTGGGAAAACTGGACAGGTACATGTAAAAGTATGAGATTAGATCACTCCCTAACACCATAGACAAAAATAAGCTCAAAATGGATTAAAGACCTAAATGTAAGGCCAGAAACTATCAAACTCTTAGAGGAAAACATAGGAAGAACACTCTATGACATAAATCACAGCAAGATCCTTTCTGACCCACCTCCTAGAGTAACGGAAATAAAAACAAAAATAAACAAATGGGACCTAATGAAACTTCAAAGCTTTTGCACAGCAAAGGAAACCATAATCAAGACCAAAAGACAACCCTCAGAATGGGAGAAAACATTTGCAAATGAAGCAACTGACAAAGGATTAATCTCCAAAATTTACAAGCAGCTCATGCAGCTAACAACCCCATCCAAAAATGGGCAGAAGACCTAAACAGACATTTCTCCAAAGAAGATATACAGAATGCCAACAAACACATGAAAGAATGCTCAACATCATTAATCATTAGAGAAATGCAAATCAAAACTACAATGAGATATCATCTCACACCAGTCAGAATGGCCATCATCAAAAAATCTAGAAACAATAAATGCTGGAGAGGGTATGGAGAAAAGGGGACACTTTTGCACTGCTGGTGGGAATGTGAATTGGTTCAGCCACTATGGAGAACAGTATGGAGGTTCCTTAAAAAACTACAAATAGAATTACCATATGACCCAGCAATCCCACTACTGGGCATATACCCTGAGAAAACCAAAATTCAAAAAGAGTCATGTACCAAAATGTTCATTGCAGCTCTATTTACAATAGCCCGGAGATGGAAAGAACCTAAGCGCCCATCATCGGACGAATGGATAAAGAAGATGTGGCACATATACACAATGGAATATTACTCAGCCTTAAAAAGAAATGAAATTGAGTTATTTGTAATGAGATGGATAGACCTAGAGTCTGTCATACAGAGTGAAGTAAGTCAGAAAGAAAAAGACAAATACCATATGCTAACACATATATATGGAATTTAAGGAAAAAAAATGTCATGAAGAACCTAGGGGTAAGACAGGAATAAAGACGCAGACCTACTGGAGAACGGACTTGAGGATATGGGGAGGGGGAAGGGTGAGTTTTGACAGGGCGAGAGAGAGTCATGGACATATACACACTAACAAACGTAGTAAGGTAGATAGCTAGTGGGAAGCAGCCGCAAGGCACAGGGATATTAGCTCGGTGCTTTGTGACAGCCTGGAGGTGTGGGATAGGGAGAGTGAGAGGGAGGGAGACGCAAGAGGGAAGACATATGGGAACATATGTATATGTATAGCTGATTCACTTTGTTGTAAAGCAGAAACTAACACACCATTGTAAAGCAATTATACCCCAATAAAGATGGTTAAAAAAAAAAAAAGAAAATAACAGAAAAGAACTAGAAAACAAATAAAAAATGGCAGTAAGTACATAACTATCAATAATCATTTTTATAGTCAGTGGACTAAATGCTTCAATCAAAAGACATAGGGTGGCTGACTGGGAAAAAAAGGACTCATCTATATGCTGCCTACAAGAGACTCAATTTAGAGCTAAAGACACGCACTAAAAGTGAGATGGAAAAATATTTTCCATACAAATTGAAATGAAAAGAAAGCTGGGGTAGCAATACTCATATCAGACAAAATAAACTTTAAAACAAAGTCTATAAAATGACAAAGGAGAACATATAGTGATAAAGCAATCAATAAAAGAGGAGGATATAAAGTTTGTAAACATATATGTACCTAATATAGGAACACCTAAATAAGTAAAGCAAATATTAACTAACAAAAGGGAGAAATTGACAAGAATACAATAATAGTAGGGGACACCAACACCTCACTTACATCAATGGACAGATCATCCAGACAGCAAATCAATAAGGAAGCAGTGGCTTTAAATGACATATTAGACCAGTTGGACTTCATAGATATCTGCAGGATATTCCATCCATAAACAGCAGAATACACATTCTTTCCAAGTGCACATGGAATGTTCTCCAGGATACTTCACATGCTAGGCTACAAAACAAGTCTCAAAAAATTGAAAAGGATAGAAATTATACCAAATATCTTTTCCAACATCAAAGATATGAACCTAGAAATCCATTACAGGGAGAAAAATGGAAATAAGCACAAACACATGGAGACTAAACAACATGCTAGTAAAAATATCACTGGGCCAAAGAACTAATCAAAGAGGAGATCAGAAAATACCTTGAGAACAGTGAAAATAAAAACACAAGTTTCCAAAATTCATGGGACAGAGTAAAAGCCATCTGATATGGAAATTTATAGCAATACAGGCATACCTCAAGAAATAAGAAAAAAATCTCAAATATACAACCTAACATATTATCTAAAGGAATTTAAAAAAGAAAAACAAACAAAGCTCAAAGTCAGCAGAAGAAAGGAAATAATAAAGATTGGAGGGGAAATAAATTAAGTAGAGACAAAAGATAGAAAAGATCAATGAAACCAAGAGCTGGTTTTTTGAAGAGATAAACCAAATTGATAAACCTTTAGCCAAGCTCATCAAGAGGAAAAGAGAGAGGACCTAAGTAAACAAAATAAGAGATGAAAGAGGAAAAATTACAACTGATATCACAGAAATACAATCATAAGAGAATACTATGAACAGTTATGTACTAACAAGTTGGACAACCTAGAAGAAATGGATAAATTCTTAGAAACATATAATCTCCCAATACTGAATCAGGAAGAAATAGATAATTTGAACAGACTGATTACTAACATTGAAATTGAATCAATAATGAAAAAACTCCTAACAAAGTCTGGGACCAGATGGCCCCACAGGGGAATTCTACCAAACATAGAGGAATAGCTACTACCTATACTTCTCAAACTATTATAAAAACATTGAAGAGGAGGGAACACACCCCAAATCATTCCATGAGGCCATCATTACCCTGATACCAAAACCAGACAAAGACACTACCAAAAAATAACAGACAAATATCCCTGATAAATATACATGCAAAAATACTCATCAAAATGTTAGCAAATCAAGCAATGTGATACACCACATTAACAAAATTAAAGATAAAGATCACATGATCATCTCAAGAGATGCAGAAAAAGCATTTGACAAAATGTAACACCCATTCATAACAAAACTCTCAACAAAGTTGGTATAGAGGGAACATACCTCAACATATGTCATTCATGACAAACCTACAGCTAACATCATACTCAATGGTCAACAACTGAAGGCTTTTTCTCTAAAATCAAGAACAAGACAAGGGTTCACACTCTTGTCATTTCTATTTAACACAGTATTGGCAGTCCTAGCCAGAACAATCAGACAAGATAAATAAATAAGAGATATCAAATTGGAGGGAAGAAATAAAACTGTTACTATTTGCACATGATATGATACTATATATAGAAAACCCTGTCTCCACCAAAAAATTATTAGAACTAATAAATGAATTCAGTAATGTCACAGTATATAAGATTAGTATACAGAAATCTGTTGCTTTTCTATATATTCATAATGAAGAATCAGAAATAGAATGCAAGAAAATAATCCCATTTAGAGACCTAAATGTAAAGCCAGAAATCATAAAATTCCTAGATTTGACATAAATCTTAGAGATATTTTTTTTGGATCTGTCTCCTCAGGCAAGGGAAAAAGAAGAAAATATAAACAAATTGAAGCTAATAAATAAAAACTTTTGCACAGCAAAGGAAACCATCAATGAATCAAAAAGACAACCTACTGACTGGGAGAAAATATTTGCAAATGATTTGTCTGATAAGGGTTTAATATGTAAAATATATTAAGAGCTCATACAACTCAATATAAAAAAATCCTGATTAAAGATGGGCAGAAGACATGAATACACATTTTTCCAAAGAAGACATACAGATGGTCAACAAGCACATAAAATGATGCTCAAAATCACTCTTCATCAGGGAAATGCAAATCAAAATACACAGCTATCAGAATGACTATCATCCAAAAGACAACAAACAATAAATGTTGGCGATGATGTGGAGAAAAGGGAACCCAAGTCCACTGTTGGTGAGAATGTAAATTGGTACAGCCACTATGGAAAACAGTGTGGAGTTTCCTTAAAAAATTAAAAGTTGAACTACCATATGATCCAGTAATTCCACTCCTGGTTATATATTGGAAGAAAATGAAAACAGTAATTCAAAAAGATACATACATGCACCACAATGTTCATACCAGTATTGTTTACAGTGGCCAAGATATTAAAGAAACCTGTGTCCATCAACAGGTGAATGGATAAAGATGTGGTATATATATGCAATGGAATATTACTGAACCATAAAAATGAATGAAATTTTGCCATTTGCAACAACATGGATGGACCTGGAGGGTATTATGCTTAATGAAGTAAGTCCAACAGAGAAAGATAAAACTGTATGTTTTCACTTGTATGTAGGATCTAAAAACTAAAACAAATGAATGAATATAACAAAACAGAAACAGACTCATAGATACAGAGAACAAACTAGTGGATTAAGAGAGACAAACTACTAGGTACAAAGTAAAGAAGATGCAGGGATGTAATGTACAGGCCAGGGAATATAACTAATATTTTATAATAGCTTTAAATGGAGTATATATATACTATAAAAATATTGAATCACTATGTTGTACACCTGAAACTAATATAACCTTGTAAATCAAGTCTACTTCAATTAAAAAAAAAGACTTGTATTGAAGTGGATAGCCTATCCTTACATAGGTATAAGGTTACTGATATTTAATATATAATTAATAATGTATTAGTTCTCTTACTGTTTTATAAATTTGCTTTCAATGAATTACATTACCATACCCTATGCCTCTCTCTCTCCTAATTGGAGAAACTGCATACCAGCCTATCATCACAGGTAAGTGGTTGCTTAAAAAATATGTAACAATATTTCATATTATGGATATGAATACTGTATGTTATAAAAATTTTATAAAAATTCATTTATTAGTGTATAGGCTAGACTACCATGAAGCAATTATATCAATCACACTAGACTACCATAAAAAAATCCTATTGCTGCATCTTTGTTACCAATGCATGAATCATTATACCTGTAAATAAATATGAATTTCTTTTTCATATTATCTTTTCATTTTTGATATCTAGTGTTAGCATTATGTATAACATTTACAGAGTTTTCTATTATATAAGTCAATATTAATGTAGGTACTGATGGATGATTCATCTGATTAAACAGACAATGTAAACTTACAGTACTGATAAAGTACATTACTCAATGTATTTTCTTTTCCTTATGATTTTTAAAATAACATTCTCTTTTCTCTAGCTTACTTTATTGTGAGAATACAGTATATAATACATATAACATACAAAATAAGTGTTAATTGACTGTTTATGTTATGGGTAAGGCTTCCAATTAATAGTAGGCTATTATTAGTTAAGTTTTCAGGAATCAAAAGTTACATGTGGATTCTCAACTATGTGGGCTATTGGCAACTCTAAATCCCGCACTTTTCATGGGTCAACTGTAATTCCTTCTTAGAGCTATGAGGAAGCATGTTTTCCATACCTCTCCCCTGGCTTCTGATGGTTTGGTGACAATCTTTGGCACTCTTTGTCATGTAAAAGCATCATGCTGATTTCTACCTAATCTTCACATGGCATTCTCTGTATGTGTGTCCAAATTTCTCCCTTTTATAAGGGCATCATTCATATGGGATTATGTCTCACTAATCTTAACTTGATTATATCTATGAAGACCCTGTCTCCAAATAGGGTCAAATTTTGAGGTCATGAGGATTAGAAATTCAATATATGAATTTGGCCAGGGATGCCGCAGTTCAGCCCATAACACTAACATACAGTGACATAAAGCAAATTAGTGGTGGAGATGTGGGAATGTAAGGAGGGGTAGAGGGAAAGATTACAAGTGCGTGAGTAAACTTTTAGTTTTCATTATTTTGATTATGGTAATGGTTTCACAGCTTTATCAGTCAAAATTCATCCCATTGTATACTTTCAATATGTACACTTTTTTGCATGTCAATTTCAAATGCAAAAGCTGTTTAAAAAGCCTATATTCAACTAAAAACAAAAAAGAACTTACTGAATGATTGGAAAGAATCAAAAACTAGACACTGGTTTCTGGCTTGAGTTTATAAATGGTGGGTGCTACCTGATATAAAAAAGCATGAAGGAGTATCAATTTGGGATGGGGATGGGAGATAATGTATTCAACTTTAGACTTGTTGACTTGGCTTGGATATTTTTGTTGGACAAACAATTGGAGGTGTCCATTAGACAGTAGTTTAATGGATCTGAAGTTCAGGAGTGAGCTTTTGGCTGGGTATAGGAGTTAGTTGTATATTGGTGGTAGTTAAAACCATAACAGCAATGAGATCACTTAGAGCAAGTGCACAATATAAAAAATGAGGGCCAAGCACAAAACCCTCATGAACAGTAATATTTAAGGAATGTGAACAGAAAGAAGAGCCACAAAAGAGACAGAGAAAGACTTTTTAGAGTGTGAGGCAGAAACCATGGGGGATAATGTCATGGAAGTCAAAGTAACAATTGTCCAGAGGAGGGTGTGATTATCTGTGTTAATTACCATGGGAAGATCCTGTGTGAAGTTGAAAAATGTGCAGTAATTACACCAAATACTAAAACTAGTCAGGTAAATGTGAGCCACCATGATTCATTCCTTAATGGAGTTTATAAGTGTCTTAAAAATAGATAAAATATTCACAAAACATTCTATAAATCCATAGAAGACTGCATTAAGTATAATATGGAATCCTGACAACAAATGAGGCAGTTGCAAACTTTTGAACTTACTGCAAATGTATTTTGAATACACACATGCTTACACACATACTTAATAAAATACTATTAGATCTAGAAGGGTTTGTATAAGATCATTTAGTCTCTGCCTCTGCTTCCAGGTGATTTCCTAAAACTTGCAGAGATTTATTTTTATCCTGTCCTATCTCTGATACATAATGAGCTAAAGTTTTTACCAGCTGCCTAGATGGGGGAAAAGCAAACAATAGAAGCAAGTTTCGGTGGAGTTCTGGGAAAACATGGACAGGATATTGAAACTCAGGATGTGGACCCAAAATGGAGTTGAGGGCTGGCCAGACTGAGCTACCAGGTTAACAGAAGGAGATGACAAATTGGAATGTGGTAAGAATAAAAGTCAGTTTGTGGGCAAGTCTGTGATCAAAACCAGCAGGAATTTTCAGGGAAGCTTAACAAGGGAACTTGGATCAGTTGGTGATCAGTCTAGACAAGTGTCTGTGGATGGTATCCTACTGTGGTTGTGGTGGTAGTTGTGGTGGTGGTGCTGGGATTCCCTTGCCAATCTTAAAGGTACAGTTTACTGAACTTTATCCATTTCATAGACTCTATGTTTCCACTAGGCCAAAGCCTGGGCTCTGTGATGATTGCAAGGGTAGAAGACTGCTGTGATGCCTTGGGGATGCAGAGGTTGCTCCTCCCCATTGAATATATACTATTAATCTGCCCTAGTGACAGCAGGCAATCCTTATATCTCCACAATGATAGAAACAGAACACGAAGGTGCCCACTGTTCAATGGGATACTGTTTCCTTCTAGGAATGGGAGGTGCCAAAAGTAGAGGGCACTTATATCAATAAAATCAGCTATGGGTAAGAGTCCCAGGAAAGCAAATTTCTTGATAAGCAGAAAAATACAGGTAGCACGAAGTACCTGGAGTCCTTGGGGTAGAAAAGGAGTTCCTACTACCATCCACCCCAGAGTTTATACTCACTTTTTTTTGTGGAATGTTGCTCCCTGGAAGGTGTAGTTAGGAAGCTTTCAGAATGCTTGTGCTTTGGCTTTGGAAAAGAATCAAAGCCTCTTGGCAAAGATCTGTACCCAGGGAGTCAGAGTGATGGTGCAATTAAAATCATGTTCCCACTTGCTGAAAGCATCACTGAACAGTGCATACTTGTAAAGCAGCCCAGAACAAGGGGATCCTGGATGGATTTCTCCAGAATTGTCCCAATTTAGGCTGTATGTAGGCAATAGAGTTGCATTTGTTGGATACAAATGTCACTGCCCTAGCATTCCACGTATGTTTCCAGCCAAAATCCTGAGGAAAGGGAATGAGAGGACAGCAAAAATTAAAACTAGAGTGTTTCAACAGTGCCATGCATCCTGACCCCCAGTGCTTGAGAATTGTAGGTATGTGCCCTATAAAGAAGGGATCCCAGTCATGGTGTTTAATATTATGGAAAAAGAAACAGGCTTAACTCAAGAGGGTATGTGTTTTAAAAGTTCAGAGCACTGAGTCGAGTTTTCAGAGATCTCCAAGTCCATGGAGGCGTAGATAATGATATACAAAGGGAATGATTGCTAGTTGGAATCCAGTGACATGAGTTGACAATGGTAGCAGAGAGGTGGGGTAGGCCCTGTGTCCACTATCTAGCAAACTGGGGTATTTACTCTGGATAAGATGTCTTAGTTTCCTGATTGAGAAGTCCTTATATCATGAGTCACTTTGTTCACAATGAAGGAATAAGCACTTCATCCAATTGTTTCAGCAGTCTTTTATGATGTGAGATCAAATCAGGAAGAGGGAAACTTCTAAATTCACTGAGTATCATATTTCAGACACTGTGCTAAATTCTCCACATGGATTACTTCACTTAGTCCTCACAGTGCTTTGAAATAGGTACTATTATTTTATCCCCACTTTATGTGTGAGAATGAAAACTTTGCCCAAGGTCACAAAGCTAGGGAGTATAAGAGCAAGGAGTTGAACTCCAGCAGTTTGACTTCAGACCCTGCGTTATTAATCATTATCTACATAGGCTCCCAATACTACTAAATTTAATCTCTAGCAAGACCATGAGTGGTTGATATTGGTTTGGGTTGGGAGCAAAGATGCAAGAGTGTGGATTTAGGCATGTTAGGTTTATGGTTAGAGTAGCTCTCATTAGGTATTGAGCCACTACTCCAGCTGTGTATATGTGTACTGGTGTTTGGAAGGTAATTGACTATTTCTCTCAGGTGTGTGCATCTGAGTAAGCTCCTTAAAACTGGCCACAGAAGGCAAGTATGATATATTCTGAATCTGAGCAATATTATGGAGTACATGCTGATATAGTCATGATAAAGCCTAATAAAGCAGAAAGATTTTTCCATTAGTTCTTGCTTCCTTACTGGATTCATTGGAAGATTCCCACAGTTTAAATCTATGTAGAGCTGCTTACCTCTTCTGGTTTCCTGAGAAACTTCTTGTTTGAAAGGACGTCTGAAAGGTACCATAAGACTACTGAGAATTTTTCAAATGGTTTGGGAAGCTTCATTAAAAACCACAAGGCAGATACCAGGTGGTATAGAGGGTGTGTGTCTGCTAACCCAGTGACCTAGGCCTGCAGCACTTTCATCTTCTTAGTTCTGAACCTGGGCCAGGAAGCCCTGATCTCCAGGTGAAGTGTGGGGAATTCTGCCTACAGTATGAAGAAACTCTGTCATCTCCTTAGTGTTTCCTGGATATAGGTGTGATCCAGAACAGATTCTTATCTGCCCTTATAGCTGGGTGGGACCCTAACAAGCTGTCAACTTGAGATGGATGCAAGCAAAGCCTCAGACAGGCAGGCTGAGGTGGAGTGTCTTGAGAATCTGAATAGGATATCAAAATGAAGTGTTTAGAGCCAACGAGTTGGGAGTAAGCTCTGTTTAGCTCTCAAGCAAGCCCAATGAGAGACAGCAAAGTTGCCCTGACTACTCCTTTGTTTAAAGCTTCTTTATATAGTGTTAAGTGCTGAGGATATGGAGCTGGTATGAGGAGCAACTGATCTGTGAAATTCATTTTCAAATATGTAGCAATGTTCATGTTTTAGAATCAAAATATGTGTGTTTCTTCAGTTATTCTTCATTCAAGTATAGTCATCTACATCAGTTGCTGAAAACGATGCTGTTCTACATGGTCAGATTGTTCAATGTAAAATCTATACCAAACCATGATATTGCTACCTGAAGCAGCAACTGGAGTTCTTGGAACAGTTAAAGTCCTTCACTGATTTAACCAGAAAGAGAAAGTATATAAAGCACAGATAGTGAAAGTGAATTGGTCAGCTGATCAATGTCCCACTTCTCAAACCTGTGGAAATTCTACTTAGAAAATCTAGGTTCTATGCTACTAGGTCTGAAATGAAAATTTATGAGACGTCTTGGAATTCTGTGGGCTTCTAAAGAATATGTAAAGTCTAGCTATGCCCACGATGTTCTTTATTATAATTTGTAATATGAATTACTTGTTGTATTAAGTTTTAAGTTATAAAACTTAACACTATACTTTTATTTTATTTAAAATAAGTAATGTTGTGCTAGTAGTGCCCCCAAGGGTTTTAAAATTTTATAGGTCATAGTGTGACTTAATATTGTGCTGAAGTCTTTGTGTCAGTAGATTGGAACTGGAAAGAACAATAAGATTAATGGTACTAATAGGTAGCTAAATACAAAATTTGCTTCATTTTAATTTTTTTAACAAAATTTTTCGCAAGAGGGAGGAGATATGGGAATATATGTATATGTATAGCTGATTCACATTGTTGTAAAGCAGAAACTAAAACAAAAAAAAATTTAAAAACCCTTTTCTTTCAACTATTCTTTTTTTTTTTTTTTTTTCAGTATGCGGGCCTCTCACTGCTGTGGCCTCTCCCGTTGCAGAGCACAGGCCCCGGATGCACAGGCTCAGCGGCCATGGTTGGGTCAGGGGCCCAGCCGCTCTGTGGCATGTGGGATCCTCCCAGACCGGGGCACTAATCCGTGTTCCCTGCATCGGCAGGCGGACTCTCAACCACTGTGCCACCAGGGAAGCCCCTTTCAACTATTCTTAATGGGGAAAACAAATTTATGTAAAGGAATATTTCCTATTTTACCCAAATAATCCAAATTGTTGTATAAAATAAGTGAAATTATGCTTATTTTTTAAGATATCCTGGAGTATGTCCTTCCTCCTTAGAGATCATTAGCAAATGTCTTCTTTACAAAATTATGAGCTAATATTTAAAAATGCTAAATTATAGCTTTACAAGCAGTAGGACCATTAGAAGGTATTTGTTTAAAATGGATATATTTTTAGAATTTTTGTAGCATTTTGGTGTTTTCCTGGGGGGAAAAACTTTTCAAACTTGTTTCATGTAAAGAAAATACTTTAAATGTAGCAGCTTCTGACATTATTTTTATTCAGAGTCTATTGCCTTTGAACTTTCTTGGCATTCACTTAAAAGTAGGATGGTATGAAAAAATAAAAGCTGTTCATTTTCCATATCCTGAGTTGGAAAGCTAATAAGAGGAGAGATACAAGTTTAATAAGCATGGACAGAAAAATAAAATAATGCGACACACAAAGTAAGGGATCATTAAAATTATTTTGTTAAAGACCCACTATAATCAGAAAGAGCACCAAAATGAATATAAGCAAATATTTTGCTTTGCATTCAGATGTCCAGGTTGCTTCCAGTACAGTCCAATTAGGTATTGTATGCCAAAGGAAGTTGTTCAAATGAAGTTCTGTGACAGAAAATAAAGTAGTTTTAATGTCAACTTGATGTTTTCCAAAATAGAAATGACTGTTAAATTAGAAAATAATAAATCAAATAAATGCTATTATTTTAAAAATTCATAGTACAGACAGCTACAGAGAAACTAAAATATGCATCATCTTATCACTATTAATATTTTGGATTCTTTTAGATTACTAAGTATCAATGTATATAGCTATACTTGATATAAAATATAATCATACTACCTATTATTTCATAATTTTTTAAATTTAACAATGCGGTATGGGTAACTTTAAATTTGGCAATAAACAATTCTACATTATTCAACAACGACAACAACAAAAACAACAATAAAAGTTCTGTGGTGACATTTTTTTTAATTTAAAAAATTCTTTAACATCTTTATTGGAGTATAATTACCTTACAATGGTGTGTTAATTTCTGCTGTAAAACAAAGTGAATCAGCTATACATATACATACATCCCCATATCTCCTCCCTCTTGCATCTCCCTCGCATCGTCCATATCTTACCCCTCTAGGTGGACACAAAGCACTGAGCTGATCTCCATGTTCTATGCAACTGCTTCCCACTAGTTATCTATTTTATACTTGGTAGTGTATATATGTCCGTGCTATGCTCTCACTTCGTCCAAGCTTATGCTTCCCGCTCTCCGTGTCCTCAAGTCCATTCTCGGTCTGTGTCTTTATTCCTGTCCTAATCCTAGGCTCTTCGGAACCTTTTTTTTTTTGTAGATTCCATATATATGTGTTAGCATATGGTATTTGTTTTTCTCTTTCTGAATTATTTCACTCTGTATGACAGTCTCTATGTCCATCCACCTCACTACAAATAACTCAATCTCGTTTCCTTTTATGGCTGAGTAATATTCCATTGTATATATGTGTCACATCTTCTTTATCCATTTGTCTGTTGATGGACACTTAGGTCGTTTCCATGTCCTGGCTATTGTAAATAGAGCTGCAATGAACACTGTGGTACATGACTCTTTTTGAATTATGGTTTTCTCAGGGTGTATGCCCAGTAGTGGGATTGCTGGGTCGTTTGGTAATTCTATTTTTAGTTTTTTCAGGAACAACCATAATGTTGTCCATAGTGGCTGTACCAATTTACATTCCCACCAACAGTGCAAGAGGGTTCCCTTTCTCCACACCCTCTCCAGAATTTATTGTTTGTAGATTTTTTGTTGATGGCCATTCTCACAGGTGTGAAGTGATACCTCATTGTTCTGATTTGCTTTTCTCTAATGATTAGTGATGTTGAGCATCCTTTCATGTGTTTGATGGAAATCTGTATATCTTCTTTGGAGAAATGTCTATTTAGGTCTTCTGCCCATTTTTGGATTGGATTGTTTGCTTTATTGAAATTGAGCTGCATGAGCTGTCAGTATATTTTGGTCATTAATCCTTTGTCAGTTTCTTCATTTGCAAATATTTTCTCCCATTCTGAGTGGTGCTTTTTCATCCTGTTTATGGTTTCTTTGTTGTGCAAAAGCTTTTAAGTTTCATTAAGTCCCATTTATTTATTTTTGTTTTTATTTCCATTTCTGTAGGAGGTGGGTCAAATGGGATCTTGGTATGATTCATGTCATAGAGTATTCTGCCTAGGTTTTCCTCTAAGAGTTCTATAGGGTCTGGTCTTACATATAGGTCTTTAATTCATATTGAGTTTATTTCTGTGTATCGTGTTATGGAGTATTCTAATTTCATTCTTTTACATGTAGCTGTACAGTTTTCACAGCGCTAATTATTGAAAAGGCTGTCTTTTCTCCATTGTATATTCTTCCCTCCTTTATCAAAGATAAGGTGACCATATGTGTGTGAGTTTATCTTTGGGTTTGCTATCCTGTTTCATTAATCTGTATTTCTGTCTTTGTGCCAGTACCATACTGTCTTGATTACTGTAGCTTTGTAGTATAGTCTGAAGTTAGGGAGCTTGATTCTCCCAGCTCCGTTTTTCTTTCTCAAGACTGCTGTGGCTATTCAGGGTCTCTTGTGTTTCCATACAAATTGTGAAATTTTTTGTTCTAGCTTTCTGAAAAATGCCATTGGTAGTTTGATAGGGATTGCATTGGATCTGTAGATTGTTTTGGGTAGTATAGTCATTTTCACTATGTTGATTCTTCCAATCCAAGAACATGGTATATATCTCCATTTGTTTGTATCATCTTTAATTTCTTTCAACAGTGTCTTATAATTTTCTGCATACAGGTCTTTTGTCTCTTTAGGTAGGTTTATTCCTAGGTATTTTATTCTTTTTGTTGCAATGGTAAATGGGAGTGTTTCCTTAAATTCTCATACACATTTTCCATCATTAGTGTATGGGAATGCAAGAGATTTCTGTTCATTAATTTTGTATCCTGCTACTTTACCAATTTCATTGTTGAGCTCTAATAATTTTCTGGTAGCATCTTTAGATTCGCTAGGAATCGTATCATGTCATCTGCAAACACTGACAGGTTTACTTCTTTTCTGATTTGGTTCCTTTTATTTCTTTTTCTTGTCTGCTTGCTGTGGCTAAAGCTTCCAAAACTATGTTGCATAGCAGTGGTGAAAGTGGGCACCCTTGCCTTTTTCATGAACTTAGTGGAAATTATTTCAGTTTTTCACCATTGAGAATAATGTTGGCTGTGGGTTTGTCATATATGGCCTTTATTATGTTGAGGTAAATTCCCTCTATGCCTACTTTCTGGGGGGGTTATCATAAATTGGTCTTGAATTTTGTCAAAAGATTTTCTGCATCTATCAAGATGATCATATGGTTTTTCTCCTACAATTTGTTAATATGGTTTATCACATTGATTGATTTACATATATTGAAGAATCCTTGTATTCCTGGGATATACCCCACTTGGTCATAGTGTATGATCCTTTTAATGTGCTGTTGGATTCTTTTTCCTAGTATTTTGTTGAGGACTTTTGCATCTATTTTCACCAGTAATATTGGCCTGTAGTCTTCTTTCTTTGTGACATCTTTGTCTGGTTTTGGTATCAGGGTGATGGTGGCCTCGAAGAATGAGTTTGGGAGTGTTCCTCCCTCTGTTATATTTTGGAAGAGTTTGAGAAGGATAGGTGTTAGGTCTTCTCTAAATGTTTGACAGAATTCACCTGTGAAGCCATCTGGTCATGGGCTTTTGCTTTTTGGAAGAGTTTTATTCACAGTTTCAATTTCAGTGCTTGTGTTTGGTTTGTTTATATTTTCTATTTTTTCCTGGTTCTGTCTCAGAAGGTTGTGCATTTCTAAGAATTTCTCCATTTCTTCCAGGTTGTCCATTTTATTGGCATGTAGTGGCTTGTAATAATTTCTCATGATCCTTTGTATTTGCAGTGTCAGTTCTTCCCTTTTATCATTTCTAATTCTATTGATTTGAGTCTTCTCCCTCTTTTTCTTGATGAGTCTGCCTAATGGTTTATCAATTATGTTTATCTTCTCAAAGAACCAGCTTTTAGTTTTATTGATCTTTGCTATTGTTTCATTCATTTTTATTTCATTTATTTGTGATCTGGTCTTTATGATTTCTTTCCTTCTGTCAGCTTTGGGATTTTTGTTCTTCTTTCTCTAATGGCTCTAGGTAGAAGATTAGGTTGTTCATGTAAGATTTTTCTTCTTTCTTGAGGTAGGATTGTATTGCTGTGAACTTTCCTCTTAGAACCGCTTTTCCTGCATCCAATAGATTTTGGGTCACTGTGTTCTCATGGTCTTTTTCCCCCAGGTTTTATTGATTTCCTCTTTGATTTACTCAGTGATCTCTTGGGTATTTAGTAGTGTATTGTTTAGCTTCCATGTGTTTCTATTTTTTACAGATTTTTTCCTGTAATTGATATCTAATGTCATAACGTTGTGGTAGGAGAAGACACTTGATATGATTAAAATTGTCTTAAATTTACCAAAGCTTGATTTGTGAACCAAGATATGATCTATCGTGGAGAATATTCCATGAGCACTTGAGAAGAAAGTGTAATCTGCTGTTTTTGGATGGAATGTCCTATAAATATCAATTAAGTCCATCTTTAATAAGGTATCATTTAAAGCTTGTGTTTCCTTATCTATTTTCTTTTTGGAAGATCTGTCCAATGGTGAAAGTGGGGTGTTAATATCCCCAACTCTGATTGTGTTATTGTCAGTTTTCCTTTTTATAGCTGTTAGCATTTGCCTTATGTACTGAGGTGCTCCTATGTTGGGTGCATAAATATTTACAATTGTTACATCTTCTTCTTGGATTCATCCCTTGACCATTTTGTAGTGTCCTTCTTTTTCTAAGAGTCTTTATTTTAAAGTCTATTTTGCCTGATATGAGAATTGCTACTCCAGCTTTCTTTTGGTTTCCATTTGCATGGAATATCATTTTTCATCCCCTCAGTTTCATTCTGTATGTGTCATTAGGTCTGAAATGGGTCTCCTGTAGACAGCATATATACAGGTCTTGTTTTTTTATCCATCCAGCCAGTGTATGGTTTTTGGTTGGAGCATTTAATCCATTTACATTTAAGATAGTTATTGATATGTATGTTCTTATTACCATTTTCTTAACTGTTTTCGGTTTGCTATTGTAAGTCTCTTCCTTCTCTTGTGTTTCTTGCCTAGAGAAGTTCTTTAGCATTTGTTGTAAAGCTGGTTTGGTGGTGCTGCATTCTCTTTGCTTTTGTTTATCTGTAAAGGTTCTAGTTTCTCAGTCAAATCTGAATGAGATGCTTACTGGGTAAAGTACTTTTACTTGTAGTTTTTTCCCTTTCATCACTTTACATATGTCCTGCCACTACTTTCTGGCTTGCAGATTTTCTGCTGAACGATGGCTTTTAACCTTATGGGGATTTCCTTATATGGTATTTGTTGCTTTTCCCTTGATGCTTTTAATATTTTTTCTTTGTATGTAAGTTTTGATAGTTTGATTAATATGTGTCTTGGTGTGTTTCTCCTTGGATGTATTCTGTTTGGGACTCTCTGTGCTTCCTGGATTTGGTTGACTATTTCCTTTCCTATATTAAAGAAGTTATCAACTATAATCTCTTCAAATATTTTCTCAGTTCCTCTTTTTTTCTCTTCTTCTGTGACCCCTATAATTCGAATGTTGGTGCATTTAATGTTGTCCCAGAGGTCTCTGAAATTGTCCTCAATTCTTTTCATTCTTTTTCTTTATCCTCCTCTGCGACATTTATTTCCACTATTTTATCTTCCAGGTCACTTATCTGTTCTTCTGTCTCACTTATTCTGCTATTGATTCCTTCTGGAGAATTTTTAATTTCATTTATTGTGTTGTTCATCAGTGTTTGTTTCTTCTTATGTCTTCTTGTTCCTTGTTAAACGTTTCTTGTATTTTCTCCTTTCTAATTCCAAGATTTTTCATCCTCTTTACTATCATTTCTCTGAGTCTTCTTTGAGGTAAACTGCCTATCTCCTGTTCATTTATTTGGTTTGGTGGGTTTTTCCTTGCTCCTTCATCTGCTGTGTGTTTCTCTGTCTTCTCATTTTGCTTACCTTACTGTGTTTGGGGCATCCTTTTCACAGACTGCTGGTTTGTAGTTCCCGTTTCTTTTGGTGTTTGCCCCCAGTGGTTATGGTTGGTTCAGAGGTTTGTGTAGACTTCCTGTTGGAGGGCCTAGTGCCTGTGTTCTGGTGAATGAGGCTGGATTTTGTCTTTCTGGTGGGCAGGATGATGTCCGGTGTTGTGTTTTGGGGTTCTGTGAGCTTAGTATGGTTTTAGGCAGCCTCTCTGGTAATCGGTGGGGTTGTGTTCCTGTCTTGCTCATTGTTTAGCATAGGGTGTCCAGCCCCATAGCTTGCTTGTCGTTGAGTGGAGCTGGATCTTAGCATTGAGATGGAGATCTCTGGGAGAGCTTTCACCATTTGATATTACGTGGAGCCAGGAGGTCTCTGTTGGATTAAGGTCCTGAAATCAGCTCTCCCACTTCAGAGGGACAGGTTTGACACCCGCCGAAGCACCGAGACCCTGTCAACCACACGGCTCAGAAGAAAAAAGAGAAAAAATAATAATAAAATACATTTATTTAAATAAAAAATATTATTAGAAATTAAAAAAAGAAAAAGAAAGAAAGAAGAGAGCAACCAAACCAAAAAACAAATCCACCAATGATAACAAGTGCTAAAAACTGTAGTTAAAACAAACAAACAAAATGGACAGAGAGAACCCTAGGACAAATGGTAAAAGCTAAGCTATACAGACAAAATTAAAGAAGCATACACATAGGGACGGCTTGAAGATGGCGGAAGAGTAAGACGCGCAGATCGCCTTCCTCCCCACAGATACACCAGAAATACATCTACACGTGGAACAACTCCTACAGAACACCTACTGAAGGCTGGCAGAAGATCTCAGACCTCCCCAAAGGCAAGAAACTCCCCACGTACCTGGGTAGGGCAAAAGAAAAAAAGAAAAAACAGAGACAAAAGAGTAAGGATGGCACCTGCACCAGTGGGAGGGAGCTGTGAAGGAGGAAAAGTTTCCACACACTAGGAAGCCCCTTCGTGGGCAGACTGTGGGAGGCAGAGGGGGGAGCTTCGGGACCGCGGAGGAGTGCAGAGCGACGGGTGCGGAGGGCAAAGCGGGGAGATTCCCGCACAGAGGATTGCTGCCGACTGGCACTCACCAGCCCGAGAGGCTTGTCTGCTCACCCGCCGGGGCGGGCAGGGCTGCGAGCTGAGGCTCGGGTTTCGGTTTCAGACGGAGCACAGGGAGAGGACTGGGGTTGGCGGCTTGAACATAGCCTGAAGGGATTAGTGCACCACGGCTAGCCGGGAGGAAGTCCTGGGAAAAGTCTGCACCTGCCGAAGAGGCAAGAGATTTTTTCTTCCCTCTTTGTTTCCTGGTGCTCAAGGAGGGGGTTTAAGAGCGCTGCTTAAAGGAACTCCAGAGACGGGCGCAAGCCGCGGCTAAAAGTGCGAACCCCAGAGATGGGCGCGAGCCGCGGCTAAAAGCGCAGAACCCAGAGACGGGCAGGAGACGCTAAGGCTGCTGCTGCCGCCACCAAGGGGCCTCTGTGTGAGCACAGGTCACTATCCAAACCCCTCTTCCACAGAGCCTGTGCAGCCCGCCACTGCCAGGTTCCTGGGATCCAGGGACAAGTTCCCCAGGAGAACGCACGTCGGGCCTCAGGCTGGAGCAACATCACGCCGGCCTCTGCCGCTGCAGGCCCGCCCCGCACGCAGTGCCCCTCCCTCGCCCCCCCACCCCCGGCCTGAGTGAGCCGGAGCCCCCGAATCAGCGGCTCCTTTAACCTCGTGCTGTCTCAGCAAAAAACAGATGCCCTCCAGCGACCTACACGCAGAGGCAGGGCCAAATCCAAAGCTGAGCTCCTGTGAGCTGTGAGAACAAAAAAGAGAAAGGGAAACCTCTCCCAGCAGCCTCAGAAGCAGCGGATTAAAGCTCCACAATCAACTTGATATACCCTGCATCTGTGGAATACCTGAATAGACAAGGAATGATCTGAAATTGAAGAGGTGGAATTTAGGAGCGAGATCTATGATTTTTTTCCCTTTTCCTATTTTTGTGAATGGGTACGTGTATGCTTCTGTGTGAGATCTTGTCTGTATAGTCTTGCTTCCACCATTTGTCCTAGGGCTCTATCCGTCCATGGTTCTTTTAAATTTTTTTTTCTTAATAATTAATTTTAATTGTAATAACATTATTATACTTTACCTTCGTTCTTTCTTTCTTTCTTTCCTTCCTTTCTTCCCTCCTTTAGACAACGAATCACCCCAAATTGAGGAGGTGGTCTCCGAGAGCAAGATTTATGATTTTCCCCCTTTACCTCTTTTTGTGAGGGTGTATGTGTATGCTTCTGTGTAACATTTTCTCTGTATAGCTTTGCTTCCAAAATTTGTCCTAAGGTTCTATCTGTCCCTTTTTTTCTAAATATTTTTTAATTCAAAAAATATATTATACTTTATTTTATTTTTGCTGTATCTTCTTTCTTTCTGTCTTTTTTCCTTCTTTCCCTCATTCCTACCTTCCTCCATCCCTCCCTCCCTCCCTCCTTTATTTCCTTCTTTGCTTCTTTCCTCCTTCCTTCCTTTCCTCCTTTCCTTCTTTCTTTCCTCATACTTCTACTAATTCTCTCTACTTTTTCTCCCTTTTATTCTGAGCCGTGTGGATGAAAGGCTCTTGGTGCTCCAGTCAGGAGTCAGGGCTCTGCCTCTGAGGTAGGATAGCCAACTTCAAGTCACTGGTCAACAAGAGACCTCCCAGCTCCACATAATATTAAATGGCGGAAAAATCCCAGAGACCTCCATCTTAACACCAGCACCCAGCTTCACTCAACGACCAGCAAGCCACAGTGGTGGACAACCTATGCCAAACAACTAGCAAAGCAGGAACACAACCCCACGCATTAGCAGAGAGGCTGCCTAAAATTATAATAAGGCCACAGACACCCCAAAACACACCACGAGACGTAAACCTGCCCACTAGAGAGAAAAGATCCAGCCTCATTCACCACAACACAGGCACTAGTCCTCTCCACCAGGAAGCCTACACAACCCACTGAAACAACCTTAGCCACTGGAGACAGACATCAAAAACAACGGGAACTACGAACCTGCAGCTGGCAAAAAGGAGACCCCAAACACAGTAAGATAAGCAAAATGAGAAGACAGAAAAACACACAGCAGTTGAAGCAGCAAGGTAAAAATGCACCAGACCTAACAAATGAAGAGGAAATAGGCAGTTTACCTGAAAAAGAATTCAGAATAATGATAGTAAGGATGATCCGAAATCTTGGAAGTAGAATGGACAAAATGCAAGAAACAGTTAACAAGGACCTAGAAGAAATAAAGATGAAACAAGCAACGATGAACAATGCAATAAATGAAATTAAAAATTCTCTAGAAGGGATCAATAGCAGAATAACTGAGGCAGAAGAACGGATAAGTGACCTGGAAGATAAAGTAGTGGAAATAACTACTGCAGAGCAGAATAAAGAAAAAAGAATGAAAAGAACTGAGGACAGTCCCAGAGACCTCTGGGACAACATTAAACTCACCAACATTCAAATTATAGGGGTTCCAGAAGAAGAAGATAAAATGAAAGGGACTGAGAAAATATTTGAAGAGATTATAGTTGAAAACTTCCCTAATATGGGAAAGGAAATAGTTAATCAAGTCCAGGAAGCACAGAAAGTCCCATACAGGATAAATACAAGGAGAAATACGCCAAGACACATATTAATCAAACTGTCAAAAATTAAATACAAAGAAAGCATATTAAAAGCAGCAAGGGTAAAGCAACAAATAACACACAAGGGAATCCCCATAAGGTTAACAGCTGATCTCTCAGCAGAAACGCTACAAGCCAGAAGGGAGTGGCAGGACATACTGAAAGTGATGGAGAAAACCTGCATCCAAGACTACTCTACCCAGCAAGGATCACATTCAGATTTGATGGAGAAATTAAAACCTTTACAGGCAAACAAAAGCTGAGAGAGTTCAGCACCACAAAACCAGCTTTACAACAAATGCTAAAGGAACTTCTCTAGACAAGAAACACAAGAGAAGGAAAAGACCTGTAATAATGAACCCAAAACAATTTAGAAAATGGGAATAGGAACATACATATCGGTAATTACCTTAAATGTAAATGGACTAAATGCTCCCACCAAAAGACACAGATCGGCTGAATGGATACAAAAACAAGACCCTTACATATGCTGTCTACAAGAGACCCACTTCAGACCTAGAGACACATACTGACTGAAAGTAAGGGGATGGAAAAAGATATTCCATGCAAATGGAAACCAAAAGAAAGCTGGAGTAGCAATTCTCATATCAGACAAAATAGACTTTAAAATAAGGACTATTAAAAGGGACAAAGAATGACACTACATAATGATCAAGGGATCAATCCAAGAAGAAGATATAACAATTGTAAATATTTATGCACGCAACATAGGAGCACCTCAATACATAAGGCAAATACTAACAGCCATAAAAGGAGAGATCAACAGTAACACATTCATAGTAGGGGACTTTAACACCCCACTTTAACCCATGGACATATCATCCAAAATGAAAATAAATAAGGAAACACAAGCTTTAAATGGCACATTAAACAAGATGGACTTAATTGATATTTATAGGACACTCCATCCAAAAACAACAGAATACACATTTTTCTCAAGTGCTCAAGGAACATTCTCCAGGATAGATCATATCTTGGGTCACAAATCAAGCCTTGGTAAATTTAAGAAAATTGAAATTGTATCAAGTATCTTTTCTGACCACAACGCCATGAGACTAGATATCAATTACAGGAAAAGATCTGTAAAAAATACAAACACATGGAGGCTAAACAATACACTACTTAATAATGAAGTGATCACTGAAGAAATCAAAGAGGAAATAAAAAAATACCTAGAAACTAATGATAGTGGAGACACAACGACCCAAAACCTATGGGATGCAGCAAAAGCAGTTCTAAGGGGGAAGTTTATAGCAATACAAGCCCACCTTAAGAAGCAGGAAACATCTCGAATAAACAACCTAACCTTGCACCTCAAGCAATTAGAGAAAGAAGAAGAAAAAAAAACCCAAAGCTAGCAGAAGGAAAGAAATCATAAAAATCAGATCAGAAATAAATGAAAATGAAATGAAGGAAACGATAGCAAAGATCAATAAAACTAAAAGCTGGTTCTTTGAGAAGATAAACAAAATAGGTAAACCACTAGCCAGACTCATCAGAAAAATAAGGGAGAAGACTCAAATAAATAGAATTAGAAATGAAAAAGGAGAAGTAACAACTGACACTGCAGAAATAAAAAAAATCATGAGAGATTACTACAAGCAACACTATGCCAATAAAATGGACAATCTGGAAGAAATGGAGAAATTCTTAGAAATGCACAAACTGCCAAGACTGAATCAGGAAGAAATAGAACATATGAATAGACCAGTCACAAGCACTGAAATTGAAACTGTGATTAAAAATTTTCCAACAAGCAAAAGCCCAGGACGAGATGGCTTCACAGGTGAATTCTATCAAACGTTTAGAGAAGAGCTAACACCTGTCCTTCTCAAACTCTTCCAAAATATAGCAGAGGGAGGAACACTCCCAAATTCCTTCTACGAGGCCACCACCACCTTGATATCAAAACCAGACAAGGATGTCACAAAGAAAGAAAACTACAGGCCAATATCACTGATGAACATAGATGCAAAAATCCTCAACAAAATACTAGCAAACAGAATCCAACAGCACATTAAAAGGATCATACACCATGATCAAGTGGGGTTTATTCCAGGAATGCAAGGATTCTTCAATATACGCAAATCTATCAATGTGATAAACCATATTAACAAATTGAAGGAGAAAAACCATATGAGCATCTCAATAGATGCAGAGAAAGCTTTCGACAAAATTCAACACCCATTTATGATAAAAACCCTCCAGAAAGTAGGCATAGAGGGAACTTTCCTCAACATAATAAAGGCCATATATGACAAGCCCACAGCAAACATCATTCTCAATTGTGAAAAACTGAAAGCTTTTCCAGTAAGATCAGGAACAAGACAAGGTTGCCCACTCTCACCACTCTTATTCAACATAGTTTTAGAAGTTTTAGCCACAGCAATCAGAGAAGAAAAGGAAGTAAAAGGAATCGAAATAGGGAAAGAAGAAATAAAGCTGTCACTGTTTGCAGATGACATGATACTATACACAGAGTATCCTAAAGATGCTACCAGAAAACTACTAGAGCTAATCAATGAATTTGGTAAATTAGCAGCATACAAAATTAATGCACAGAAATCTCTGGCATTCCTATATACTAATGATGAAAAATCTGAAAATGAAATCAAGAAAACACTCCCATTTACCTTTGCAACAAAAAGAATAAAATATGTAGGAATAAACCTACCTAAGGAGACAAAAGACCTGTATGCAGAAAATTATAAGACACTGATGAAAGATATTAAAGATGATACAAATAGATGGAGAGATATACCATGTTCTTGGATGGGAAGAATCAACATTGTGAAAATGACTCTACTACCCAAAGCAATCTACAGATTCAATGCAATCCCTATCAAACTACCACTGGCATTTTTCACAGAACTAGAACAAAAAATTTCGCAGTTTGTATGGAAACACAAAAGTCCCGAAATAGCCAAAGCAATCTTGAGAACGAAAAAAGGAGCTGGAGGAATCAGGCTCCCTGACTTCAGACTATACTAAAAAGCTACAGTAATCAAGACAGTATGGTACTGGCAGAAAAACAGAAAGATAGATCAATGGAACAGTATAGAAACCCCAGAGATAAACCCACGCACATATGGACACCCTATCTTTGATAAAGGTGGCAGGAATATACAGTGGATAAAGGACAGCCTCTTTAGTAAATGGTGCTGGGAAAACTGGACAGGTACATGTAAAAGTATGAGATTAGATCACTCCCTAACACCATACACAAAAATAAGCTCAGAATGGATTAAAGACCTAAATGTAAGGCCAGAAACTATAAAACTCTTAGAGGAAAACATAGGCAGAGCACTCTATGACATAAATTACAGCAAGAACCTTTCTGACCCACCTCCTAGAGTATTGGAAATTAAAACAAAAATAAACAAATGGGACCTAATGAAACTTCAAAGGTTTTGCACAGCAAAGGAAACCATAACCAAGACCAAAAGACAACCCTCAGAATGGGAGAAAATATTTGCAAATGAAGCAACTGACAAAGGATTAATCTGCAAAATTTACAAGCGGCTCAATAACAAAAAAACAAACAACCCATTCCAAAAATGGGCAGAAGACCTAAATAGACATTTCTCCAAAGAAGATATACAGAATGCCAACAAACACATGAAAGAATGCTCAACATCATTAATCATTAGAGAAATGCAAATCAAAACTACAATGAGATATCATCTCACACCAGTCAGAATGGCCATCATCAAAAAATCTAGAAACAATAAATGCTGGAGAGGGTGTGGAGAAAACGGAACAGTCTTGCACTGCTGGTGGGAATGTGAATTGGTTCAGCCACTATGGAGAACACTATGGACATTCCTTAAAAATCTACAAATAGAATTACTATATGACCCAGCAATCCCACTACTGGGCATATACCCTGAGAAAACCAAAATTCAAGAAGAGTCATGTACCAAAATGTTCATTGCAGCTTTATTTACAATAGCCCGGAGATGGAAACAACCTAAGTGCCCATCATCGGATGAATGGATAAAGAAGATGTAGCACATATATACAATGGAATATTTCTCAGCCTTAAAAAGAAACGAAATTGAGTTATTTGTAATGAGATGGATAGACCTAGAGTCTGTCATACAGAGTGAAGTAAGTCAGAAAGAAAAAGTCAAATACCATATGCTAACACATATATATGGAATTTAAGAAAAAAAAGGATGTCATGAAGAACCTAGGGGTGGGATGGGTATAGAGTCACAGACCTACTGGAGAATGGACTTGAGGATCTGGGGAGGGGGAAGGGTGAGCTTTGACAGGGCGCGAGAGAGTCATGGACATACACACACTAACAAACCTAGTAAGGTAGATAGCTAGTGGGAAGCAGCTGCATGGCACAGGGATATTAGCTCGGTGCTTTGTGACAGCCTGGAGGGGTGGAATAGGGAGAGTGGGAGGAAGGGAGACGCAAGAGGGAGGACATATGGGAGCATATGTATATATATAACTGATTCACTTTGTTATAGAGCAGAAGCTAACACACCATTGTAAAGCAATTGTACCCCATTAAAGACGTTAAAAAAAAAAGAAGCATACACATACACATTCACAAAAAGAGAAAAAGGAAGAAAAAATATCTATTTATATATGTAAAAATGGAGTAAGAGTGCAACCAAATTAATAAACAAGTATATCAATGATAATAAAGTCTAAATACTAAACTAAGGTAAATATAGTACAAAAAAACTAATTAGATGCAGCAAGAAAACCCCATGTCTGCAATTGGTCCTAAAGTCCCCCGCCTCAATTTTGGGATGATTCATTTTCTATTCAGGTATTCCAGAGATGCAGGGTACATCAAGTTGACTGTGAAGATTTAACCTGCTGCTCCTGAGGCTGCTGGGAGAAATTTCCCTTCCTCTTCTTTATTGGCACAGCTCCTGGGGTTCAGCTTTGGATTTGTCCCTCCCTCTGCATGTAGGTCGCCTGAGGGTGTGTGTTCCCACCCAGAAAGGACGAGGTTGAAGGAGCAGCTGATTAGGGTCTCTGGCTCACTCATGCTCGGGTAGGGAGAGGTATGGAATGCAAGGCGAGCTTGCGGCAGCAGAGGCGGCGTGATGTTGCAGCAACATGTGCTGTGCCATGTGTTCTCCCGGGGAATTTGTCCCTGGATCAGGGGACCCTGGCAGTGGCGGGCTGCACAGGATTCCAGGAGGGGAGGTGTGGACAGTGACCTGTGTTTGCACACAGGCTTGTTAGTGGCTGCAGCAGCATCCTTAACATTTCCTTCCCGTCGCTGGTGTTTGTGCTGATAGCTGCTGCTCACACCCGTCTCTGGAGCTCGTTTAGGCAGTTTTCTGAATCCTCTCTCCTTGTGCACCCCGAAACAATGGTCTCTTGCCTCTTAGGCAGTTGCAGACTTTTTCCTGGCCTCCCTCCTGGCTAGCTGTGACGCACTAACCCCATTCAGGCTGTGTTCCCGCAGCGAAGCCCAGTCCTCTCCCTGGGTTCTGACTTCCAAAGCCTGAACCTCCGCTCCCAAGCCCACTCGCCCCAGAAGATGAGTAGACAAGCCTCTCCGGCTGCTGAGTGCTGGTCGGCACAGATCCTCTGTGAGGGAATCTCTCTGCTTTGCCCTCTGCACACCTGTTGCTGCACTCTCCTCCGTGGCTCTGAAGCTTGCACCTTGCCAGCCCCCGTCTCTGTCAGTGAAGAGGCTTCCTAGTGTGTGGAAACTTTTCCTCCTTCACAGCTCCCTCCCAGAGGTGCAGGTCCTGTCCCTATTCTTTTATCTCTGTTTTTTCATTTTTTCTTTTGCCCTACCCCAGTACGTGGGTAGTTTCTTGCCTTTCGGGAAATCTGAGGTCTTCTGCCAGCGCTCAGTATGTGTTCTGTAGGATTTGTTCCACATGTAAACGTATTTCTGATGTATTTGTGGAGAGAAAGGTGATCTCCATGTCTTACTCATCTGCCATCTTGAAGGTCTCCCTGAAGTGGTTTTTAAAAATCCAACATGGGATGTATATCCAAAGAAAAGATTTCACACAGTAATTCCATCACATAATCAGAATGTGCTTTTCAGTTTAACATTTGCTAACTTTTTCAGAAACAGCTTGAGTTGTCAATCAGATGATACCTACCTTCTTACAACATCTTCTAAAATTTAGACTTAATTGGTAATTAGTTTCCATACTGCTATACTTGTCATACTTGCATACACTAGAAGATTATTTTTTCTTTTGACTTAACAGTTGTCTCCAATTAAGCTTTGTGCAGCATTTTATAGTTTCTTAATCCATTATGTTATTTAACAGTCATGACCTTGTGAGACAGAGAACTAATATTTTATGTGCACAAATTATGTGATAGAAAAGTGTGCTGGAAAAGATAGCTATGATTTACTTAGAGATTAATATGGGCTAAGTGCATTAGTTATTATATGATCCATTTTCTCACCATAGCAACTCTGCATAACAATTACTACTATCCCTCCCAATTTTTGAGATAAGTAAATTGATAATCAGAAGTTTCAAGTAAATTTCCCGATATCACAAATAAATATGTGGCAGGTCCAGACTGAAATCCATAGCTTCTGAGTCTAAATCCTAAGATATTTCCATTATATCAGGCTGTCTTTCTACTACCCGCAGATAGTATGGGATGAAATTTGTGACCAGAAAAAGGCTTACTTGGCCTCAAATATCCCCACACCAGCTGTGTATCATTCCTAAAATCTCCCAACCATCCTAATTTATTTGGGTTTGTAAGCAAGGACATACTCTAGGTTACTTTAAGCTATTAGACTCTGTGGAGTTGGTTGGTTCCTTAACAGAGAACAGGGCCCTGAACGGATGAAACAACAGTGAGGCTTTTTTTTTTTTTCCAGAAAAAGGAGGAATAGGAAAGAAAAATGCGGTTCTTTGAGGATAACAGAATAAAGGAATCTGGGTGGACACAGAGTCACACGGGGGGAGGGGGAATATGAAAAGTCCTCTAGGAATCCATTCATTTAACAAATATTAATTGAGGCACTTACTCTGTACCAAGCATTGTTCTAGGCCATTAAATGAACAAAACAGACAAAAATCTTGGTCTGCCTTAATGGAAGTACTATTCTAATAGGGGGAGACAGAAAAATGATAAACATAATGAACAGCTAAATTATATGGGATTTAGAAAGTGATGAATATTGTGGAGAAAAAATTACACCATAATAAGGGGGACAATGAATACTGGGAATTGGAGTTAAATTGCAAATACATTGGTCAGAATGGGCTTCATTTGAGAAGGTGACACTAAAGCAGATTGAAGGGAGTAGAGGCTTAACTATATATATAACATTTCAAGTGAGGAAACAGATAGTGTATCAATAGATCATGACTGGAGTGTTGAAGAGAAAGCAAAAAGGTCAGTGTGGCTAGAACACAAAGAACAAGAGGTAGAGTAGAAGGAAATGAGGTCAGTTAAACCCCATTATATAGGGCTCTGTAGGCTGTTGTAAGGACTTTGGAACAATTGGAGAGTAAGCTCCAGAAAGGCAAGAGCCATGTCTATTTTGTTCATCATGAATGCCTAGTTGCCTATCTCCAGTGCCTGGTACAAAAAAAGACATTCAATGATTATTTATTTTATGAATGAATGACAGTTACCTACTCTCAGGGAGCTCCTATTTTCCTGGAGGGAGGTAGGCTAGTGCAAGGATATAATGTAATGGACTATTGTAGGTTATGTTGTAAATATTATTATTATCCAAATTTTACCAAAAAGAGACCGATGCCAGAGAAAGTTTTACTAGTTCAGTCATTTTCAACTTTTAAAAGCAGAATCTTCCATTGTATATATGTGCCACATCTTCTTTATCCATTCATCCGATGATGGGCACTTAGGTTGTTTCCATCTCCGGGCTATTGTAAATAGAGCTGCAATGAACATTTTGGTACATGACTCTTTTTGAATTTTGGTTTTCTCAGGGTATATGCCCAGTAGTGGGATTGCTGGGGTCATATTACTCAGCCTTAAAAAGAAACGAAATTGAGCTATTTGTAATGAAATGGATAGACCTAGAGTCTGTCATACAGAGTGAAGTAAGTCAGAAAGAAAAAGACAAATACTGTATGCTAACACATATATATGGAATTTAAGAAAAAAAAATGTCATGAAGAACCTAGGGGTAAGACAGGAATAAAGACGCAGACTTACTGGAGAACGGACTTGAGGATATGGGGAGGGGGAAGGGTGAGCTGTGACAGGGCGAGGGAGAGTCATGGACATATACACACTAACAAACGTAGTAAGGTAGATAGCTAGTGGGAAGCAGCCACATGGCACAGGAATATTAGCTCGGTGCTTTGTGACAGCCTGAAGGGGTGGAATAGGGAGAGTGGGAGGGAGGGAGACGCAAGAGGGAAGACATATGGGAACATATGTATATGTATAACTGATTCACTTTGTTATAAAGCAGAAACTAACACACCATTGTAAAGTAATTATACCCCAATAAAGATGTTAAAAAAAATTTATCCACAGCAATAACTACAATAAATATAAATGGAGTAAAAAAAAAGCAGAATCTTTCTTCAAATTAAACTTACATAGAACTCAAAGTAGAAAAAAGATCAAAAGGAGATGCTTTGATTGAAAGATTGTGGAATTGACACTTGGTATCACTTTTGTCCTGTGAGGCCACCCTTAAGGAACTGTCTCAGATTTTAGATGGTCCTATACCATGGTATCATACCATTTACTGTGAAGAGTCACAAAGTGTCTCTTGGCAAAGAGCTGTGATTAGGACATAGGTTGCTCCTGAAAGGTGCATTTATACATCTGTATGTGTATTGAGATGAAGTAAAGACCTGGGGAAGAAAACTAAGAGATATTAGTAGCCATGTCAATGGAAACCAAAGGAATTTCTACTTCTAAAAGTTCCCACATAGAATTTGCTGATTGTCCAAGGCTCTCAAGCCCATTCCCTTCCATAGTAGTAACCCGGATGGATACGTTATTGTGGCCTAAGTTTTCCTGATAATGTCTGATGCTGCCATCTCTGCTCTGTTGCCTTGTGGCTTTTCTTGACTCTGGCACTTCTAACTGTTGGTTGGATCTTGACATTGTCACTGGAGTTTAACCTCACTACTGCTGTCCATGTTGATGGCCCTGCCCATGCTCTCTTATGTGTCTCTAGCTGTGTTATCACAGATGTTATTCTCTCGCAGGAAGAGTAAAAGTGTCTCCACCAGAATTAAAAACCTTACTAGACTCCCTAAAGAGGTGAGGAGAGACTTTCTTTCAGGTCGTTACATCATCCCAGCAGGTAAACTCTTTTATCAGGTTCTTCTAAAGAATGGTTTTTCTATCTTCATTTATTATAGAACTGTCACTTGAGAAATTTTGCACAAGAACCCCCAGACCTGGATATTTAAGTGATACCAACTCAAAGTGTCCCTCTCAAACAATAATCACAATAATCTCCTGAAGTATTAAGGCTATCTTATTCTCCTTTTGGTTTTACAGTTAAAATTCCAGCGTACTACGGTCTAACTCTTAGTGTCACAGTCCTCCTTGCCACTTTCTTTTCTCAGTAGTCCTAATTAAACCCTCCTACAGAAAGGAGCTCCAACGGCCTGATATGGTGTGACATTATTCCTGGAATTGGTATTCTTATTATACCCAGCTCTGGGATTTTCATTTCATGAAATAATAAAACGGATTTCATATAAATTCAAATGAGATGTAAAAGTTACATAAAACTTATGCTGACCTCTGTGACTATTCAGAGAATTTCCCTTGGAAGTCATCTGATACTGATTTTTAAAAGTTTTACCTTTACAGTGTTGGCAAAACCCACAGAGAATGTATAAATGAAATGGGACTCACAGTTTCCAATATAAAGCAAGAACTAAGTCTCCTTTCCTGTGGGTAGCAATAAAGTCTTCCTAATAAGTTATTTCATTTGATGCCCAGGTGGGCATTGAGGTTTTCTTTAAATCACCAAAAATGTGATTCCATTATTGCATACTCAGCCAAAGCCACAGCTGACTATTATGTAGTCATGGAAAACACAGTACTACTATTTGATATAATCATGTCTTTCTCTCTTTTTTAAAAAAGGAAGTGTCCAAGATAGATTGGATAGCAGGTGGCCCAGAGTCTCAACTTTGTTAATGGTTACCATGACTGCAAGTAAGTAGCTGACCAAAGAAGTAGACCTTTAATTCTCTTCTAATGTAATACTCCTTCAGGAAACAGAAGTGGCATACTGGTGGGTTAAGATTAGGTGTACAATGTTATGTTAGTTTATGCTGTATGTGAAAAAAAGAAATATAGACAAGGAAACAAACAAACAAAAAGATTAAGTGTGCAACACTGAATGCACAACTTCTGAAAGGGATTGCTATGGGATGGGGGCTCTAGAAGCAGAGCCAAATTGGGTTGGTCCACCCAATGTTAATTTGGCTGGTACTCCACTCCATCTCAGGTTTAATGGGTCTGAAACACCAAACAGTATTGAGACTGGATCAAATTCCTAGGACAAATTTTTGGGATTGATTCTTTTTCCTGTCACCAACAGCTTGCTGATTATGGCTGGTTCACTGTAAAATTACACATGTGATTTTCTTTCCCCATTTGTAGAACTCTTGTTCATTCTTTGGGTTATTTATAGTGAGTTCCAGCCTTTAGGAAAGACTATATGAGCTTTGTGATTTTAGCACTTCATTTAATCCATGTGAGCCTCAGTTTCCCCATCTGCAATATGTACTCATATCAATAACAGATAGTGTAAATTAGGCTGTCTGGACTTCCCTGAAAAAAAAATGACATGATTTACACACACTCCTAAGAAGGAACTCAAACTTGTTTCCTGCTATACTTCAGTGTTCAGAGGCCCTGGGGGAGAGGGAGAGAGAAGTAGGCATTTTCCAATGTTAAACCATTGACCTAGTTAGCCATCTTAAGAGTAAAAATATATTTGTGCAGCTAATGTCCTGGACTTGAATCAAACAGAAATCTTGTCTGCCCTGCCTTACAAGTCACATTCAAAGAAATTACAAAGAGAGAGTAGGTCAAATGCATATGTCCACCAGACATACAAACGGAAATGATTTACTCTGGGAATGCTGATTGTATCTCTGCCTTTCCTCTACCTTGGCTTTCACCACTGAATATTACTCTTGGACTGTGGTTTTGTAACAGTACCTAATTTGTGTATTCCCAGAGGGCGTTACTAAGGCCAATGGGTCTTAATCACAGAAACAAACATTTGACCTAAATATTTAATCGAACAAGCAAACAAACAAAAAAATAAAACTTTCTAACAATTAGAGTTATGAGAAGTACTAAGTCGGCCATTCCCAAAGACATTCAAGCAAAGTTTGGCAGTCACCTATGGTAGAAAGAACTTGTAACTCTGATACAAGTTCAGCCTCTTAGATCTCTTTCTACTGCATCTTCACAAAAACCATAATATATGAATCTTATCTTTGAAACATATTTAATTATGTTTGGGGAGCCCATACAGAGAAAAAAGTCTATTTGCATCAGTTGGAAGACTGCTTCAATCATCAATTACTTGCTAACATTGCTAAGTACAGATCAGTTCTGAAAGCCCTTATTGAGTACATGTGTTATGCCAAGCCTTGAGTAAGAGAATGCAGGAGAGACAGGTAAGAAATAGCTATCTCCATCCTTCAAAAGCCCTCACACTAATGAAGAGCTTACAGGTTAATACAAGCACAATGTGAGCAACAGAGACAAAATATAGGAAGAGATAAAGAGAAAATAATTTTATTTGTTCATCAGGTAATGTTTCTAATTATGCCTGTGTCCATTGCCAGTGTTCTTCTTCCCCTGCCCACTGTTCTTTACCAGCTCAATTCAAGACCTCTAGTCCCACTTCCTTCAAAAAGCTCTTAATAATTATTTCAGTCTTCAGTCATTACCCTCACTCCTAATACCCACTGTTATGGGTTGAATTGTGTCCCCCACCCCCTCTGAAAGATATGTTGAAGTCCTAGCTCTAGGAACTTGTGAATCTGATCTTATTTGGAAGTGGGGTTATTTCAGATATAATCAAGTTAAGATGAGGTCATACTGGAGTAAGGTGAGACCTAAATCTAATATAACTGGTGCCCTTATATGAAGAGGTAGATATGAGGACAGGCACAGAGATACATGAGGGGAATGTCATGTGAAGATGGAGGAAAATATTGAAGAGATAAGTCTATAAGTCAAGTAGCACCAAGTATTGCCAGTAACTACCAGAAGCTAGGAGAGAAACATGGAACAGATTCTCCTTCAGAGTGCTGTGAAGGAACCAACCTTGTCAACCTTGATTTCAGACTTTAGTCTCCAGAACTTCTAAAGAACAAGTTTCTGTTTTAAGCCACCAAGTTTGTGATACTTTATTATGGCATTCTGAGACACTAACATATTAACATATCTTTTGTCTGTATTACATGGTTTAGCACTTAAGTAGCATCTATACTAGTAGCTGACCAGAAGGATATCAGCAATAGGAAAAATAGATAACATTATTGAGCACTTACTCTTTTCCAGGTACTGTAATAATCATTTTTCATGCTCAATTAATTTTCATAACAAACTTATGATACAGGTACTATTATTATCCACATTTTATGGAATGAGGAAACTGAGGTTAAATAACTTACCCAAAGGCTAATGAGGGGAAAAGCTGGGACTTCAACTCACTTTAAAGCATTATGCTAAAATACTTTTAATAATGCCTAGAAGGTAGGGAATACCTATTGGTATTTTGTTGTTGTTGTTGTTCTTTTGTTTTTCTTTTCCCTTTTTTTGCTGTTAGCTTCATATTCTACCAGTTTTCAGAAACTGGTTGGTGTTCAAAACATTTTTACAATAGCACTATTGAATAATTGAAAAATAAAAAATAAAATAACTCAAATTCTACTGCTGTCATAAAAATTATTTTTTTGTGGGGGTATTGCTTTCCAATTTAATAAAATGTAATTAGTGCACTCAACCCTGTGTTTGGCATCCTGGTGATACAAAAATACAAGACATTGTCTGCTCACAGGGAGTTGTGGTGAACAGGGAACAATGCCTACAAGGGCACAGTATACATAGGTAAGAAAGGTATGTGGTATATATACATAAATTCTTTAATTAAAATATTTTATTGAGATAATTATAGAAGCACATGAAGTTATAAGAAATAATACAGAAAAATCCCTTGTATACTTTGCCCAGTTATCCCCAGTGGTAATATATCACAAAATTGTAGTATAATGTTACAACCAAGAAATTGACCTTGATACAATCCACCAATCTTTTTCAGAGTTTCCTGATTTTACTTGTACTCATTTGTATATGTATATGTGTGTGCAATATAAGTTCTCTACAATTTTATTGATTGCAGGTGTTTCTGTATCAACTGTCAAAATCCAGATACAGAATTATTCTATGTTGGATATCTAGCAAGGCTCCCTCATGCTATCTCTTTATAGCCACACCCACCACCTAGCTCTCCACCCAGCCTTCCACACCTGCTTGAATCTCTAACTCCTGACAACTAATAATCCATCCTTCTCTACAATTTTGTCATTTCAAAAATTATATAAAAATGTAATAATATAATATGTGACTTTTTGAGATTACCATTTCTATTTTCACTCAGCATAATTTCCTAGACATTCATTTAAATTGTTGCATGCACCATTAATACATTCTTTTTGAACCTTCATTATGGCAGAGGAGTAAGACATGGAGATCACCTTCCTTCCCACAAATACATCAAAAATACATCTACATGTGGAACAACTTCTACAGAACACATAATGAATGCTAGCAGAAGACCTCAGACTTCCCAAAAGGCAAGAAAATCCACATGTACCTGGATAGGGCAAAAGAAAAGAGAAAAAACAGAGACAAAAGAATAGGGACAGGACCTGAACCTCTGGGAGGGAGCTGTGAAGGAGGAAAAGTTTCCACACACTAGGAAGCCCCTTTGTAGGTGGCGACTGTGGGTGGCAGAGGTGGGAAGCTTTGGAGCCATGGAGGAGAGTGCAACAACAGTGGTGCAGAGGGCAAAGCGGAGAGATTTCCACACAGTGGTTCAGTGCTGACCAGCACTCACCAAACTGAGACACCAAACTGTCAGCTTCTCTGCTGATCCGCCAGGGTGGGTGGGGTCTGGGAGATGAGGCTCAGGCTTCAGAGGTCAGACCCCAGGGAGAAGACTGGGGTTTGCTGTGTGAAGGCAACCTGAAGAGGGCTAGTGTGCCACAGCTAGCTGGGAGTCTGGGAAAAAAGTCCGGACCTGCAGGAGAAGCAAGAGAACATTGTTTTGAGGTGGGCAAGGAGAGTGGTTCCTGCTCTGTGTGCACACAGAAGGCAGAGCACTGCCTAAGTGAGCTCCAGAGATGGGCGTGAACGATGGCTATCAGCTCGGACCCAGAGACAGGCATGAAATTCTAATGCTGCCTCTGCTGCCACCAAGAATCCTGTGTGCAAGCACAGGTCATTATCCACACCTCCCCTCCAGGGAGCCTGTGCAGCCTACTACTGCCAGGGTCTGGTGATCCAGGGACATCTTCCCTGGGAGAACACACAGCATACCTCAGGCTGTTGCAATGTCATGCTGGCCTCTGCCTCTGCAGAGTAATCCTGCATTCCAGTTATGACTACCATACCCCTCCCTCTCCCCTGCCTGAGTGAGCAAGAGAGCCCTAATTGGCTACTGCTTTTACCCTCTCCTATCTGGTCAGGGAAAAAAGGCCTGAGGGTGGCCTACATGCAGGGGCAGGGCCAAAACCAAAGCTGAAACACAGGAGCTATATGAAAGAAGAAGGGAAAGGGAAATTTCTCCATGCAGCCTCAGGAGCATCAGATTAAATACCCACAGTCAACTTGATAAACCATGCATCTGTGGAATAAAGGAATAGACAAAGAAAGTTCCCAACATTGAGGCAGTGGACATTGGGAGCAACTAGACACTTGGGGATTGATTTCTGCATCTGATTTGTTTTCAGTTTTAGGTTTGTCATAGTTTAGTCTTTAGTGTTTGTTATCACTGGTGGATATATTTATTGGTTTGGTTGCTCTCTTCCTTTATTTAAATATTTATTTATTATTTTTTTAAATTAATTTTTCTTTCCTTTTTTCTCTTTTTGTGAGTGTGTATGTGTATGTTTCTTTGTGTGATTTTGTCTGTTTAGGTTTGCTTTTACCATATGTCCTAGGGTTCTGCCTTTTTTGTTTGTTTGTATTTTTTAATTTTTCTTTTCATGATTGTGTGTGTGTATGTTTCTTTGTGTGAGTTTGTTGGTTTAGTTTTCCTTTTACCATTTGGTTTGAAGTTCTAACTCTTCATTTTTATTTTCTTTTCTTCCTTTTCTTCTGAGCCATGTGGCTGGAAGGGACTTGGTGCTCTGTCCAGGTGTCAGGCATGAGCCTCCAAGGTGGGAGAGCCTAGTCCAGGACATTGGATGACCAGAGAATTCCGGGCGACAAGTAATATCAATTGGTGAGAGCTCTCCCAGAGAATTCCATCTCAATATTAAGACCCAGCTCCACCCAACGGCCAGTAAGCTCCAGTGCTAGAGGTCCCGTACCAATCAACTTGCAAGACAGGAACACAACTCCACCCATTAGCAGAGAGGCTGCCTAAAGTCATACTAAGTTCACATACACCCCAAAACATACCATGGGAAGAGGTCCTGCCTCCAGAAAGACAACATCCAGCCTCATCCACCAGAACACAGGCACCAATCTCCACCACCAGGAAGCCTACACAAGCCACTGAACCAACCTCACCCACTGCAGGCACACACCAAAAATAAATGGAACTACAAATGTGCAGGTGGCAAAAAAGAGACCCCAAACATAGTAAGTTAAACAAAATGAGAAGACAGAGAAATATGCAGCAGATGAAGGAGCAAGGTAAAAACACACCAAACCAAATGAAGGAAGAGGAAATAAGCAGTCTACCTCAAAAAGAATTCAGAGTAATGAGAGTAAAGATGATCCAAAATCTCGTAAATAGAATGGAGAAAATACAAGAAAGCCTTAACAAGGACGAAAAAGAAATAAAAAGCAAACAAACAATGACGAACAACACAATAAAAGAAATTAAAAATACTCTAGAAGGAATCAGTAGCAGAATAACTGAGGCAGACGAACAGATAAGTGACCTGGAAGATAAAATATTGGAAATAACTGCTGCAGAGGAGAATAAAGGAAAAAGAATGAAAATAATTGAGGACAGTCTCAGACACTTCTGGAACAGCATTAAATGCAACAACATTCAAATTATAGTGGTCCCAGAAGAAGAAGAGAAAAAGAAAGGGTCTGAGAAATATTTGAAGAGATTAGAGTCATAAATTTCGCTAACATGGGAAAGGAAATAGTCAGTCAAGTCCAGGAAGCACAGAGAGTCCCATATAGGAAAAATCCAAGGAGAAGCACACTAAGACATATATTAATCAAACTATCAAATGTTAAATACAAAGAAAAAATAATAAAAGCAGAACGGGAAAAGCAGGAAACACCATACAAGGAAATCACCATAAGGTTAACAGCTGATATTTCAGCAGAAACTCTGCAAGCCAGAAGGGAGGGGCAGGACATATTTAAAGTGGTGAAAGGGAAAAACCTAAAACCAAGATTACTCTACCAAGCAAGGATTTCATTCAGATTCTATGGAGAAATTAAAACCTTTAAAGACAAGCAAAAGTTAAGAGAATTCAGCACCACAAAAGCAGCTTTACAACAAATGCTAAAGGAAATTCTCTAGGCGGGAAACACAAGAGAAGGAAAAGACCTACAAAAACAAACCCAAAGCAATTAAGAAAATGGTAATAGGAACATGCATATTGATAATTACCCTACATGTAAATAGATTAAATGCTCCAACCAAAAGACACAGACTGGCTGAATGGATATAAAAGCAAGACCCATATATATGCTGTCTACAAGATACCCACTTCAGACTTAGTACACATGCAGTCTGAAAATGAGGGGATGGGAAAAGATATTCCATGAATATGGAAATCAAAAGAAAGCTGGAGTAGAAATACTCACATTAGACAAAATAGAGTTTACAATAAAGATTATTATGAGAGACAAAGGACACTACATAATAATTACAAGATCAATCCAAGAAGAAGATATAACAATGGTAAATATTTATGTACCCAACAAAGGAACACCTCAATACATAAGGGGAATGCTAACAGCCACTAAAGGGGAAATCGAGAGTAAGACAATCATAGAAGGGGACTTTAAAAACCCACTTTCACCAATGGACAGATCATCCAAAATGAAAATAAATAAGGAAACACAAACTTTAAATGACACATTAGACAAGATGAACTTAATTAATATTCATAGGACATTCCATCCAAAAGCAACAGAATACATTATCTTCTCAAATGCACATGGAACGTTCTCCAGGATAGATCATATCATGGGTCACAAATCAAGCCTTGGTAATTTTAAGGAAATTGAAATCACATCAACTATCTTTTCTGACCACATTGCTATGAGACTAGATACCAGTTAAAAGAGAAAAGCTGTAAAAAATACAAACACGTGGATGCTAAACAGTACACCACTAAATAACCAAGAGATCACTTAAGAAATCAAAGAGGAAATAAAAAAATACATAGAAACAAATGACAATGAAAACACGATGACAAAAAACCTATGGGATACAGGAAAAGCAGTTCTAAGAGAGAAGTTTATAGCAATACAATCCTACATCAAGAAACAGGAAAGATCTTAAATGAACAACCTAATTATATACCTATAGCAATTAGAGAAAGAAGAACAAGAACAACCCATAGTTGGCAGAAGGAAACAAATCATAAAGATCAAATCAGAAATAAATGAAAAAGAAACGAAGACAACAATAGCAAAGATCAGTAACACTAACAGCAGTTTCTTTGAGAAGATAAACAAAATTGATAATCCATTAGCCAGACACATCAAGAAAAAAAGGGTGAAAACTCAAACCAACAGCTTTTGAAATGAAAAAGGAAAAGTAACAACTGACACTGAACAAATACAAAGGATCATGAGAGACTACTCCAAGCAATTATATGTGAATAAAATGGACAACGAGGAAGAAATGGACAAATTCTTAAAAAGCACAACCTCCTGAGACTGAACCAGGAAGAAACAGAACATATAAACAGACCAATCACAAGCAGTGAAATTGGAACTGTGATTACTAATCTTCCCACAAACAAAAGCCCAGGACCAGGCGGCTTCACAGGCAAATTTTATCAAGCATTTAGAGAAGAGCTAATGATCCTTCTCAAACTCTTCCAAAAGATAGCAGAGGGAGGAACCCTTCCAAACTCATTCTTTGAGGCTACCATCACCCAGATACCAAAACTAGGGAAAGATGTCACAAAGAAAGAAAACTACAGGCCAATATCACTGATGAACATAGATGCAAAAGTCCTCAACAAAATACTAGTAAACAGAATCCAACAGCACATAAAAAGGATCATGCACCATGATCAAGTAGGGTTAATCCTAGCAATGCAAGGATTTGTCAATATACGCAAATCAATCAATGTGATAAACTGTATTAACAAATTGAAGGAGAAAAACCATATGATCATCTCAATAGATGCAGAAAAAGATTTTGACAAAATTCAACACTGATTTATGATAAAAACCCTCCAAAAAATAGTCATAGAGGGAATTACCTCAACATAATAAAGACCATATATGACAAAACCACAGTCAACATTGTTCTCAATGGTGAAAAAATGAAACCATTTTCCCTAAGATCATGAACAAGACAAGTTTGCCAACTCTCACCACTATTATTCAACACAGTTTTGGAATTCTTACCCATGGCCATCAGAGAAGCAAAAGAAAAAAAGGTATCCAGATCAGCAAAGAAGAAGTAAAACTGTCACTTTTTGGAGATGACATGACCCTATACATAGAGAATCCTAAAGGTGTTACCAGAAAACTACTAGAGCTAATCAATGAATTTGGTAAAGTAGAAGGAGATAAAATTAATACACAGAAATCTCTTGAATCCCTATACACTAATGAAAAAAATCTGAAAGAGAAATTGAGGAAACACATTTACCATTCGAAAAAAAAGAATAAAATACCAGGGAATAAACCTAAGGAGAAAACGACCTGTATGCAGAAAATTATAAGACACTGATGAAAGAAATTAAACATGATACAAATAGATGGAGAGATATACCATATTCTTTGATTGGAAGAATCAATATGGTGAAAATGACTCTACTACCCAAAGCAATCTACAGATTCAATGTAATCCATATCAAACTACCACTGGCAGTTTTCACAGTACTAGAACAAAAAATTTCACAGTTTGTATGGAAACACAAAAGACCCTGAATAGCCAAAGCAATCTTGAGAACGAAAAATGAAGCTGGAAGATTCAGGTTCCCTGACTTCAGACTATGCTACAAAGCTAAGTAATCAAGACATTATGGTACTGGCACAAAAACAGAAAGATGTATCAATGGAACAGGATAGAAATCCAAGAGATAAACCCACGCACGTATTGTCACCTTATCTTTGATAAAGGAGGAAAGAATATACAGTGGAGAAAGGACAACCTCATCAAGAAGTGGTGCTGGGAAAACTGGACAGGTACATTTAAAAGTATGAGATTAGATCACTCCCTAACACCATACACAAAAATAAACTCAAAGTGGATTAAAGACCTAAATGTAAGGCCAGAAACTATCAAACTCTTAGAGGAAAACATAGGCAGAACACTCTATGACATAAATCACAGCAAGGTCCTTTTTGACTCACCTCCTAGAGAAATGGAAATAAAAAGAAAAATAAACAAATGGGACCTAATGAAACTTCAAAGCTTTTGCACAGCAAAGGAAACCATAAACAAGACCAAAAGACAACCCTTAGAATGGGAGAAAATATTTGCAAATGAAGAAACTGGCAAAGGATTAATTTCCAAAATTTACAAGGGGCACATGCAGCTCAATAACAAAAAAGCAAACAACCCAATCCAAAAATGGGCAGAAGACCTAAATAGACATTTCTCCAAAGAAGATATACAGATTGGCTACAAACACATGAAAGAATGCTCAACATCATTAATCATTAGAGAAATGAAAATCAAAACTACAATGAGATATCATCTCACACCAGTCAGAATGGCCATCATGAAAAAATCTAGAAGCAATAATTGTTGGAGAGATTGTGGAGAAAAGGGAACACTCTTGCACTGCTAGTGGGAATATGAATTGGTACAGCCACTATGGAGAACAGTATGGAGGTTCCTTAAAAAACTACAAATAGAACTACCATATGAACCAGCAACCCCACTACTGGGCATATACCCTGACAAAACCATAATTCAAAAAGAGTCATAGACTTCTGGGAAGATAGCAGAAGAGTAAGACATGGAGATCGCCTTCCTGACCACAGGTACTCCAGAAATACATCTACAAGTGGAACAACTCCTAAAAAACACCTACTGAATGCTGGCAGACCTTAGACCTCCCAAAAGGCAATAAACAGCCCACATACCTGGGTAGGGCAAAAGAAAAAAGAATAAACAGAGACAAAAGGATAGGGACGAAACTGGCACCAGTGGGAGGGAGCTGTGAAGGAGGAAAAGTTTCCACACACTAGGAAGCCCCTTCATGGGCGGAGACTGCGGGTGGCAGAGGGGAGAGTCTCGGAGCCGTGGAGAAGAGCACAGCAAGAGGGGTGTGGAGGGCAAAGAGGGGAGAGATTCCCACAGAGAGGATTGGTGCTGAACAGGACTCACCAGCCCGAGAGGCTTGTGTGCTCATTCGCCGGGGTGGGCAGGGATGGGAGTTGAGGCTCGGGCTTCGGTTGGAGGGCCAGGAGAGGACTGAGGTTGGTGGCATGAACACAGCCTGAAGGGGTCTAGTGTGCCACAGCTGGCCAGGAGGGAGTCTGGGGAAATGTCTGGACCTGCCGAAGAGGCAAGAGACATTTTCTTCCCTCTTTGTTTCCTGGTGCGCGAGGAGAGGGGATTAAGAGCGCTGCTTAAAAGAGCTCCAGAGATGGGCGCAAGCCATGGCTAAAAGCGTGGACCACAGATACGGGCATGAGACTCTAAGTTTGCTGTTGCCACCACCAAAAATCCTGGGTGCAAGCACAGGTCACTATCCACAACCCCCTTCCTAGGAGCCTGTGCAAAAGGCCACTGCCAGGGTCCCAGGATCCAGGGACAACTCCTCCTGGAGAATGTACGGCATGCCTCAGGCTGGTACAGTGTTACACCTGCCTTGGCCACCACAGGCTCACCACGCACTCCATGCCCCTTCTTCCCCCGGCCTGAGTGAGCCAGAGACCCCGAAGCAGCTGCTCCTTTAACCCCATCCTGTCTGAGCGAAGAACAAAGGCCCTCTGGTGACCTACACACAGAGGCGGGGCCAAATCCAAAGCTGAGCCCCTGGGAGGTGTGAGAACAAAGAAGAGAAAGGGAAATCTCTCCCAGCTGCCTCTGAAGCAGCAGATTAAAGCTCCACAATCATCTTGATGTACTCTGCATCTTTGCAATAAATGAATAGACAACGAATCATCCCAAATTGAGGAAGTGGACTTTGAGAGGAAGATTTATGATTCTTTCCCCTTTTCCTCTTTTTTTGTGTGTGTATGTGTATGCTTCTGTGTGAGATTATGTCTGTAGAGCTTTCCTTCCACCATTTGTCCAAGGGTTCTATCCATCCATTAAAAATTTTTTTTTCTTAATAATTATTTTTATTTTAATAACTTTATTTTACTTTATCTTTTTTCTTTCTTTCATTCTTTCTTTCCTTCCTTCCCTCCTTTAGAAAATGAATCATCCCAAATTGAGGAGGTGGACTTTGAGAGCAAGATTTATGATTTTTTCCTCTTTTCCTCTTTTTGTGAGTGTGTATCTGGATGCTTCTGTGTGAGATTTTGTCTGTATAGCTTTGCTTCCACCATTTGTCCTAGGGCTCTATCCATCTGTTTTTTATAAATTATTTTTTCTTCTTTTTATTAATATTTTTTTATTTTAATAAATTTATTATACTTCTTACTTTATTTTATTTTACTTTATCTTCTTTTTTTCCCTTCCTTCCCTCCTTCCTCCCTTCGCTCCTCCCTCCCTCCCTCCATTCTTTCTTTCTATTTTTCTTTCTTTCTTTCTTTCGTTCTACTTCTACTAATTATTTCTTTCTAATTTTTCTCTGTTTTATTCTGAGCCGTGTGGATGAAAGACTCGTGGTGCTCCAGCCAGGAGTCAGTGCCGTGCCTCTGAGGCCGGAGAGCGAGCTGCAGGACACTGGTCCACAAGAGACCTCCCAGATCCACACAATATCAAATGGCGGAAATCTCCCAGATATCTCCAACTCAACAACGGCACCCAGCTTCACTCAACGACCAGCAAGCTACAGTGCTGAACAACCTATGTCAAACTAGCAAGACAGGAATACAACCCCACGCATTAGCAGAGAGGCTGCCTAAAATCATAATAAGTACACAGACACCCCAAAACACATCACCAAACGTGGACCTGCCCACCAGAAAGACAAGATCTAGCCTCATCCACCAGAACACAGGCACTAGTCCCCTCCACCAGGAAGCCTACACAACCCACTGAACCAAATTTAGCCACTGGGGACAGACACCAAAAACAACAGAAGCTATTAACCGGCAGCATGCAAAAAGGAGACCCCAAACACAGTAAGGTAAGCAAAATGAGAAGACAGAAAAACACCAGCATATGAAGGAGCAAGATAAAAACCCACCAGACCTAACAAAGGAAGAGGAAGTAGGCAGTCTACCTGAAAAAGAATTCAGAATACTGATAGTAAAAATGATCCAAAATCTTGGAAATAGAATAGACAAAATGCAAGAAACATTTAACAAGGACCTAGAAGAAATAAAGATGAAACAATGATGAACATCACAATAAATGAAATGAAGAATACTTAATATGGAATCAATAGCAGAATAATTGAGGCAGAAGAATGGATAAGTGACCTGAAAGATAAAATATTGGAAATAACTACTGCAGAGCAGAATAAAGAAAAAAGAATGAAAATAACTAGGACAGTCTCAGCGACCTCTGGAACAACATTGAACACACCAACGTGCAAATTATAGGGTTTCCAGAAGAAGAAGAGAACAACAAAGAGACTGAGAAAATATTTGAAGAGATTATAGTTGAAAACTTCCCTAATATGGGAAAGGAAATAGTTAATCAAGTCCAGGAAGCACAGAGAGTCCCATATAGGATAAATCCAAGGAGAATTATGCCAAGACACATATTAATCAAACTGTTAAAAAATAAACACAAAGAAAACATATTAAAAGCAGCAAGGGAAAAACAGCAAATAACACACAAGGGAATAACCATAAGGTTAATGGCTGATCTTTCAGCAGAAACTCTGCAAGCTAGAAGGGACTGGCAGGACATATTTAACGTAATGAAGGAGAAAAATCTACAACCAAGATTACTCTACCCAGCAAGGATCTCATTAAGATTGATGGAGAAATTAAACCCTTTACAGACAAGCAAAAGCTGAGAGAATTCAGCACCACCAAACCAGCTATACAGGAACTGCTAAAGGAACTTCTCTAAGCAAGAAACACAAGAGAAGGAAAAGACCTACAATAACGAACCCAAAAAATTTAAGAAAATGGGAAGAGGAACATACATATCGATAATTACCTTAAATGTAAATGGGCTAAATGCTCCCAAGAAAAGACACAGATTAGCTGAATGGATACAAGTACTAGACCTATATATTTGCTGTCTACAAGAGACCCACTACAGACCTAGAGACACATACAGACTGAAAGTAAGGGGATGGAAAAAGATATTTCATGCAAATGCAAACCAAAAGAAAGCTGGGGTAGCAATTCTAATATCAGACAAAATAGACTTTAAAATAAAGAATGTTATAAGAGACAAAGAGGGACTCTAAATAATGACCAAGGGATCGATCCAAGAAGAAGATATAACAATTGTAAATATTTATGCACGCAACATAGGAGCACCTCAATACATAAGGCAAATACTAACAGCCATAAAAGGGGAGATCGACAGTAACACATTCATAGTAGGGGACTTTAACACCCCACTTTCACCAATGGACAGATCATCCAATATGAAATTAAATAAGGAAACACAAGCTTTAAATGACACATTAAACAAGATGGACTTAATTGATATTTATAGGACACTCCATCCAAAAACAACAGAATACACATTTTTCTCAAGTGCTCATGGAACATTCTCCAGGATAGATCATATCTTGGGTCACAAATCAAGGCTTAGTAAATTTAAGAAAATTGAAATTGTACCAAGTATCTTTTCTACCACAATGCTATGAGATTAGATATCAATTCCAGGAAAGGATCTGTAAAAAAAAAAACACATGGATGCTAAACAATACAATACTTAATAATGAACTGATCACTGAAGAAATCAGAGAGGAAATTTAAAAATACCTAGAAACGAAGGAAAATGGAGACACGATGACCCAAAATCCATGGGATGCAGCAAAAGCAGTTCTACGAGGGAAGTATGTAGCAATACAATCCTACCTTTAGAAACAGGAAACATCTCGAATAAACAACCTAACCTTGCACCTCAAGCAATTAGAGAAAGAAGAACAAAGGAACCCTAAAGTTAGCAGAAGGAAAGAAATCATAAAAATCAGATCAGAAATAAATGTAAAACAAATGAAGGAAACAATAACAAAGATCCTTAAAACTAAAACCTGGTTCTTTGAGAAGATAAACAAAACTGATGAGCCATTAGACAGACTCATCAAGAAAAAAAGGGAGAAGCCTCAAATCAGTAGAATTAGAAATGAAAAAGGAGAAGTAACAACTGACACTGCAGAAATACAAAAGATCATGATAGATTACTACAAGCATCTCTGTGCCAATAAAATGGACAACCTGGAAAAAATGGACAAATTCTTAGAAATGCACAAGCTGCCAAGACTGAATCAGGAAGAAATAGAAAATATGAACAGATCAATCACAAGCACTGAAATTGAAACGGTGATTAAAAATCTTCCAACAAACAAAAACCCAGGAGAAGATGGCTTCACAGGCGAATTCTATCAAACATTTAGAGAAGAGCTAACACCTATCCTTCTCAAACTCTTCCAAAATATACCAGAGGGAGGAGCACTCCCAAATTCATTCTACGAGGCTACCATCACCTTGATACCAAAACCAGACAAGGATGTCACAAAGAAAGAAAACTACAGGCCAATATCACTGATGAACATAGATGCAAAAATCCTCAACAAAATACTAGCAAATAGAATCCAACAGCACATTAAAATGATCATACACCATGATCAAGTGGGGTTTATTCCAGGAATGCAAGCATTCTTCAATATACGCAAACCAATCAATGTCATGAACCATATTAACAAATTGAAGGAGAAAAAACATATTATCATCTCAAAAGATGCAGAGAAAGCTTTTGACAAAATGCAACACCCTTTGCTGATAAAAACCCTGCAGAAAGTAGGAGTAGAGGGAACTTTCCCCAACATAATAAAAGCCATATATGACAAACCCAGAGCCAACATCATGGTCAATGGTGAAAAACTGAAATCATTTCCACTAAGGTCAGGAACAAGACAAGAATGCCCACTCTCACCACTCTTCTTCAATATAGTTTTGGAAGTTTTAGCCACAGCAATCAGAGAAGAAAAGGAAATAAAAGGAATCCAAATTGGAAAAGAAGAAGTAAAGCTGTCACTGTTTGCAAATGACATGATACAATACACAGAGAATCCTAAAGATGCTACCAGAAAACTGCTAGAGCTAATCAATGAATTTGGTAAAGTTTCAGAAAACAAAATTAATGCACAGAAATCTCTTGCATTCCTATACACTAATGATGAAAAATCTGAAAGTGAAATCAAGAAAACATGCCCATTTACCATTGCAACAAAAACAACACATTAAAGAATAATCAACATCATTAATCATTAGAGAAATGCAAATCAAAACTACAATGAGATATCATCTCACACCCGTCAGAATGGCCATCATCAAAATATCTACAAACATTAAATGCTGGAGAGGGTGTGGAGAAAAGGGAAACCTCTTGCACTGTTGGTGGGAATGGAAACTGATACAGTCACTCTGGGGAACAGTATGGAGGTTCTTAAAGAACTACAAATAGAACTACCATATGACCCAGCAATCCCACTACTGGGCATATACCCTGAGAAAACCAAAATTCAAAAAGGGTCATGTACCAAAATGTTCATTGCAGCGCTATTTACAGTAGCCCGGAGATAGAAACAACCTAAGTGTCCATCATCGCATGAATGGATAAAGAAGATGTGGCACATATATAGAATGCAATATTACTCAGCCATAAAAGGAAATGAAACCGAGCTATTTGTAATGAGCTGGATAGACCTAGAGTCTGTCATGTAGAGTGAAATATGTCAGAAAGTAAAAGATAAATACTGTATGCTAACAAATATATATGGAATTTAAGGAAAAAAATGTCATGAAGGCCCTAGGGGCAAGACAGGAATAAAGACCCAGACCTACTAGAGAATGGACTTGTGATTTGGGCAGGGGGAAGTTTAAGCTATGACAAAGCGAGAGAGAGGCATGTACATATATACACTACCAAACGTAAGGTAGATAGCTAGTGGGAAGCAACCACATAGCACAGGGAGATCAGCTCGGTGCTTTGTGACCGCCTGGAGAGGTGGGATATGGAGGTTGGGAGGGAGGGAGCCACAAGAGGGAAGAGATATGGGAACATCTGTATATGTATAACTGATTCACTTTGTTATAAAGCAGAAACTAACACACAATTGTAAAACAATTATACTCCAATAAAGTTGTAAAAAAAAGTAAAATAATGAAGAAAAAAGGAAAAATAATTAAGTAAGTAAAAAAAAAAATGGTCATGTACCAAAACGTTCATTACAGCTGTAGTTACAATAGCCAGGAGATGGAAACAACCTAAGTGTCCATCATCGGATGAATGGATAAAGAGGATGTGGCACATATATACAAGGAAATATTACTCAGTCATAAAAAGAAATGAAATTGAGTTATTTGTAGTGAGGTGGATTGACCTAGAGTCTGTCATACAGAGTGAAGTATGTCAGAAAGAGAAAGACAGATACAGTATGCTAACACTTATGTATGGAATCTAAGAAAAAAAATGTCATGAAGAACCTAGGGGTAAGACAGGAATAAAGACACAGACCTACTGGAGAATGGACTTGAGGATATGGGGAGGGTGAAGGGTAAGCTGCGACAAAGTGAGAGAGTGTCATGGACATATATACACTACCTAACGTAAAATGGATAGCTAGTGGGAAGCAGCCGCATAGCACAGGGAGATCAGCTCGGTGCTTTGTGACTGCCTGGATGGGTGGGATAGGGAGGTTGGGAGGGAGGGAGACATAAGAGGGAGGAGATATGGGAAAATATGTATGTGTATAACTGATTCACTTTGTTATAAGGCAGAAACTAACACACCATTGTAAAGCAATTATACTCCAATAAAGATGAAAAAAAATGATGTGGCACATATATACAATGGAATATTACTCAGCCATGAAATGAAATGAAATTGAATTATTTGTGTTGAGGTGGATGGACCTAGAGTCTGTCACACAGATTGAAGTAAGTCAGAAAAGGATAAAGAATTTCTGTATGGTAACACATATATATGGAATCTAATAAATAAATGGTTCTGATGAATCTAGTGGCAGGACAGGAATAGATATGCAGATGTAGAGATTGGACTCAAGGACACGTGGAGGGGAAGGGTAAGTTGGGACAACGTGAGAGAGTGGCATGGACATATGTACACTACCAAATGTAAAGTAGATATCTAGTGGGAAGCAACTTCATAGCACAGGGAGATCCACTCGGTTCTTTGTGACCACCTGGAAGGGTGGAATAGGGAGTGTGTGAAGGAGATGCAAAAGGGAGAGACTTGGGGATATATGTATTCATAGAGCTGATTCACTTTGTTATACAGCTGAAATTGACACAACTGTGTGAAGAAATGATAGTCCAATATAGATGTTAAAAATATACATTATTTTTTATTTCTGAGTAGTATTTCATGTTGTTTCTATACCATGGTACCAGGATGTACCTACTTTGCTTAACCATTTACGCATTGGAGGACAGCTGGGCCATTTCCAGTTTGGGGATATTATGAATTAAACCTGTTATGAACATCCATTTACAGATTTTTTTCTGTGAACATAATTCTTGATTTCCTAGGATAAATTCCTTAGAGTGCAATTATTGGATAGTGTAGTAATTGCATGTTTACTTTGATAAGAAACTGCAGAACTGTTTTCCAGAGTGTACTATTTTACATTCCCACCAGCAATGTATGAGTGATCGTTTCTCTGCATCTTTGCTAGCATTTGGTGTTGTCACTATTTTTTAAAAAAATTTTAGCCATTTTGATGGTGTGTGGTGATATCTCATTGTGATTTTAATTTGCATTTCCCTGATTCCTAATGATTTTGAACATATTTTCATGTTATCCATACTTTTTGATGGAATCCAGAGAAGAAAACTATCAGAGAAAAAGTGAGTTTTGAGTGAAGTAAGTTCTGATTCAGAACTACAAAATGTGCACGATTTGGAACTGGAAACAAAGTTGAGGAAGATATCAGTACTCTAGTTGAACTTAAAATATATCAGTCAAATAAAACAAAAATGATAATATTTAATGAAGAGAACCTACACACCTTTGTGTAAGTTACTAGACAAATTGGTTCATTTAATCCTCACAGCCATCCTGCTATCATCCTATATTTTTCTGATTGTGAAAATATGTTCATTGGAGTAATGTTGAAAGTTACAGAAAAATAAAACAAAAAAGGTGACATAATCTCTTCATAATTAACAAAAATATTTCTTTCCTTCAAGTCATTCCTTGTTTTACACACACGCACACACACACACACACACACACAGTATGTATATATATTAGTAAATTGGGACAATACTGTATATATTATTTTTTCCTTGTTTGCCTTCACATTATGAGTGTTTTCTAATAAGAATAAATATTGTTTAAAATATCCTTTAAAATTTTTCATAATATTCCATTAAAGAAATAAATGATAATTTATTTAACCTTTTTTCCTATTGTTGGTCCTTTAGGTTTCCAATATTGCTATTATAAATAATACTGCAATGAGTGACTTTGAAAATTAAGGTTTGTCGGGATTTTGACTAATCCCTTTTACCAAGGTTTTAAAAGAGAAATTCCTGTGTCAAAGATTATTGGTTGTGAACTTTTGAAACCTTTTGATACGTTTTGCAATTGCCTTCCAGAAAAGTTCCATCAATTTACACTCCATCAGTATACAAAATGCTCATTTCGCCATACCCTTGCCAAAACTGCATTACTATTTTTGGAATCTTTGATAATTTGAAAAGAGAAAAGTTGTGTCACATTTGATTTTTTTAACATCTTTATTGGGGTGTAATTGCTTAACAATGGTGTGTTAGTTTCTGCTTTATAACAAAGTGAATACGTTATACATATACATATGTTCCCATATCTCTTCCCTCTTGCATCTCCCTCCCTATCCCACCCCTCCAGGCGGTCACAAAGCACCTAGCCGATATCCCTGTGCCATGCAGTTGCTTCCCACTAGCTATCTACCTTACGTTTGTTAGTGTGTACATGTCCATGACTCTCTCTCACCCTGTCACAGCTCACACTTCCCCCTCCCCATATCCTCAAGTCCGTTCTCCAGTAGGTCAGTGTCTTTATTCCTGTCTTACCCCTAGGTTCTTCATGACAGTTTTTTTCTTCTTAAATTCCATATGTATGTGTTAGCATACGGTATTTGTCTTTTTCTTTCTGACTTACTTCACTCTGTATGACAGACTCTAGGGCTATCCATCTCATTACAAATAGCTCAATTTCATTTCTTTTTATGGCTGAGTAATATTCCATTGTATATATGTGCCATATCTTCTTTATCCATTCATCCGATGATGGGCACTTAGGTTGTTTCCATCTCTGGGCTATTGTAAGTAGAGCTGCAATGAACATTTTGGTACATGACCCTTTTTGAATTTTGGTTTTCTCTATGCCCAGTACTGGGATTGCTAGGTCATATGGTAGTTCTATTTGTAGTTTTTTAAGGAACCTCCATACTGTTCTCCATAGTGGCTGAACCAATTCACATTCCCTCCAGCAGTGCAAGAGTGTTCCCTTTTCTCCATACCCTCTCCAGCATTTATTGTTTCTAGATTTTCTGATGATGGCCATTCTGACTGGTGTGAGATGATATCTCATTTTAGTTTTGATTTTCATTTCTCTAATGATTAATGATGTTGAGCATTCTTTCACGTGTTTGTTGGCAGTCTGTATATCGTCTTTGGAGAAATGTCTATTTAGATCTTCTGCCCATTTTTGGGTTGGGTTGTTTGTTTTTATGTTATTGAGCTGCATGAGCTGCTTGTAAATTTTGGAGATTAATCCTTTGTCAGTTGCTTCATTTGCAAATATTTTCTCCCATTCTGAGGGTTGTCTTTTGGTCTTGTTTATGGTTTCCTTTGCTGTGCAAAAGCTTTGAAGTTTCATTAGGTCCCATATGTTTATTTTTGTTTTTATTTCCATTACTCTAGGAGGTGGGTCAGAAAGGGTCTTGCTGTGATTTATGTCATAGAGTGTTTTGCCTATGTTTTCCTCTAAGAGTTTGATAGTTTCTGGTCTTACATTTAGGTCTTTAATCCATTCTGAGCTTATTTTTGTGTATGGTGTTAGGGAGTGATCTAATCTCATACTTTTACATGTACCCGTCCATTTTTCCCAGCACCACTTATTGAAGAGGTTGTCCTTTCTCCAGTGTACATTCCTGGCACCTTTATCAAAGATAAGGTGTCCATATGTGCATGGGTTTATCTCTGGGCTTTCTATCCTGTTCCATTGATATAGCTTTCTTTTTTTGTGCCAGTACCATACTGGCTTGATTACTGTAGCTTTGTAGTATAGTCTGAAGTCAGGGATCCTGATTCCTCCAGCTCCGTTTTTCGTTCTCAAGATTGCTTTGGCTACTCGGGTTCTTTTGTGTTTCCATACAAATTGCGAACTTTTTTGTTCTACTTCTGTGAAAAATGGCAGTGGTAGTTTGATAGGGATTGCATTGAATCTATAGATTGCTTTGGGTAGTAGAGTCATTTTCACAATGTTGATTCTTCCAATCCAAGAACATGGTGTATCTCTCCATCTATATGTATCATCTTTAATTTCTTTCATCAGTGTCTTAAAATTTTCTGCATACAGGTCTTTTGTCTCCTTAGGCAGGTTTATTCCTAGATATTTTATTCTTTTTGTTGCAATGGTAAATGGGAGTGTTTTCTTTATTTCCATTTCAGATTTTTCATCATTAGTAACTAGGAATGCCAGAGATTTCTGTGAATTAATTTTGTATCCTGCTACTTTACCAAATTCATTGACTAGCTCTAGTAGTTTTCTGGTAGCATCTTTAGGATTCTCTATGTATAGTATCATGTCATCTTCAAACAGTGACAGCTTTACTTCTGCTTTTCCGATTTGGATTCCTTTTATTTCCCTTTCTTCTCTGATTGCTTTGGGTAAAACCTCCAGAACTATGTTGAATAACAGCGGTGAAAGTGGGCAAACTTATCTTGTTCCTGATCATAGTGGAAATGCTTTCAGTTTTTCTCCCTTGAGGATGATGTTGGCTGTGGGCTTGTCATATATGGCCTTTATTATGTTGAGGAAAGTTCCCTCTATTCCTACTTTCTGCAGGGTTTTTATCATCAAAGCCTGTTGCATTTTGTCAAAAGCTTTCTCTGCATCTTTTGAGATGATCATATGTTTTTTCTCCTTCAATTTGTTAATATGGTTTATGACATTGATTGATTTGTGTATATTGAAGAATACTTGCATTCCTGGAATAAACCCCACTTGGTCATGGTGTATGATCCTTTTAGTGTGCTGTTGGATTCTGTTTGCTAGTATTTTGTTGAGGATTTTTGCATCTATGTTCATCAGTGATATTGGCCTGTAGTTTTCTTTCTTTGTGACATCCTTGTCTGGTTTTGGTATCAAGGTGATGGTGGCCTCGTAGAAGGAATTTGGGAGTGTTCCTCCCTCTGCTATATTTTGGAAGAGTTTGAGAAGGGCAGGTGTTAGCTCTTCTCTAAACGTTTGATAGAATTCACCTGTGAAGCTATAAGGTCCTGGGCTTTTGTTTGTTGGAAGATTTTTAATCACAGTTTCAATTTCAGTGCTTGTGATTGGTCTGTTCATATTTTCTATTCCTTCCTGATTCAGTCCTGGCAGGTTGTGCATTTTTAAGAATTTGTCCATTTCTTCCAGATTGTCCATTTTATTGGTATAGAGTTGCTTGTAGTAATCTCTCATGATCTTTTGTATTTCTGCAGTGTCAGTTGTTACTTCTCCTTTTTCATTTCTAATTCTATTGATTTGAGTCTTCTCCCTTTTTTTCTTGATGAGTCTGGCTAGTGGTTTATCTATTTTGTTTATCTTCTCAAAGAACCAGCTTTTAGTTTTATTGATCTTTCCTATTGTTTCCTTCATTTCTTTTTCATTTATTTCTGATCTGATTTTTATGATTTCTTTCCTTCTGCTAGCTTTGGGGGTTTTTTTTGTTCTTCTTTCTGTAATTGCTTGAGGTGCAAGGTTAGGTTGTTTATTCGAGATGTTTCCCACTTCTTAAGGTGGGCTTGTATTGCTCTAAACTTCTCCCTTAGAACCGCTTTTGCTGCATCCCATAGGTTTTGGGTCGTTGTGTCTCCATTGTCATTTGTTTCTAGCTATTTTTCTATTTCCTCTTTAATTTCTACAGTGATCACTTCATTATTAAGTAGTGTATTGTTTAGCCTCCATGTGCTTGTATTTTTTACAGATCTTTTCCTGTAATTGATATCTAGTCTCATGGCGTTGTTGTCGGAAAAGATACTTGATACAATTTCAAATTTCTTAAATATAGCAAGGCTTGATTTGTGACCCAAGATATGATCTATCCTGGAGAATGTTCCTTGAGCACTTGAGAAATATGTGTATTCTGTTGTTTTTGGATGGAGTGTCCTATAAATATCAATTAAGTCCATCTTGTTTAATGTATCATTTAAAGCTTGTGTTTCCTTATTGATTTTCATTTTGGATGATCTGTCCATGGGTGAAAGTGGGGTGTTAAAGCCCCCTACTATGAATGTGTTACTGTCAATTGCTCCTTTTATGGCTTTTAGTATTTGCTTTATGTATTGAGGTGCTCCTATGTTGGGTGCGTAAATATTTACAATTGTTATATCTTCTTCTTGGATCAATCCCTTGATCATTATGTAGTGTCCTTCTTTGTCTCTTTTAATAGTCCTTATTTTAAAGTCTATTTTGTCTGAGTATTGCTACTCCAGCTTTCTTTTGGTTTCCATTTGCATGGAATATCTTTTTCCATCTCCTTGCTTTCAGTCTGTATGTGTCTCTATGTCTGAAGTGGGTCTCTTGTAGACAGCATATCTATCCATTCAGCCAATCTGTGTCTTTTGGTGGGAGCATTTAGTCCAGTTACATTTAAGGTAATTATCGATATGTATCTTCCTATTCCCATTTTCTAAATTGTTTTGGGTTCGTTATTATAGGTCTTTTCCTTCTCTTGTGTTTCTTGTCTAGAGAAGTTCCTTTAGCATTTGTTGTAAAGCTGGTTTGGTGGTGCTGAACTCTCAGCTTTTGCTTGTCTGTAAAGGTTTTAATTTCTCCATCAAATCTGAATGAGATCCTTGCTGGGTAGAGTAGTCTTGGTTGCAGGGTTTACTCCTTCATCACTTTCAGTATGTTCTGCCACTCTCTTCTGGCTTGTAGCGTTTCTGCTGAGAGATCAGCTGTTAACCTTATGGGGATTCTGTTGTGTGTTATTTGTTGTTCTTCCCTTGGTGCTTTTAATATGCTTTCTTTGTATTTAATTTTTGACAGTTTGATTAATATGTGTCTTGGCGTATTTCTACTTGGTTTTATCCTGTATGGGACTCTCTGTGCTTTCTGGACTTGATTAACTATTTCCTGTCCCATATTATGGAAGTTTTCAAGTATAATCTCTTCAAATATTTTCTCAGTCCCTTTCTTTTCCTCTTCTTCTTCTGGAACCCCTATAATTCGAATGTTGGTGCGTTTAATGTTGTCCCAGGGGTCTCTGAGACTGTCCTCAGTCCTTTTCATTCTTTTTTCTTTATTCTGCTTTGCAGTAGTTGTTTCCACTATTTTATCTTCCTGGTCACTTATCTGTTCTTCTGCCTCAGTTATTCTGCTATTAATCCCATCTAGAGTACATTTAATTTCATTTATTGTGTTGTTCATCGTTGCTTGTTTCATGTTTATTTCTTCTAGGTCCTTGTTAATTGTTTCTTGCATTTTGTCCATTCTACTTCCAAGATTTTGGATCATCCTTACTATCATTATTCTGAATTCTTTTTCAGGTAGACTGTGTATTTCCTCTTCATTTGTTAGGTCTGGTGCATTTTCATCTTGCTCCTTCATCTGCTATGTGTTTTTCTATCTTCTCTTTTTGCTTATCTTACTGTGTTTGGGGTCTCCTTTTTGCAGACTGCAGGTTCGTAGTTCCTGCTGTTTTTGATGTCTGTCTCCAGTGGCTAAGGTTGGTTCAGTGGGTTGTGTAGGCTTCCTGGTGGAGGGGAGTAGTGCCTGTGTTATGGTGGATGAGGCTGTATCTTTTCTCTCTAGTGGGCAAGTTCACGTCTGGTGGTGTGTTTTGAGGTGTCTGTGGCCTTATTATGATTTTAGGCAGCCTCTCTGCTAATGGGTGGGGTTGTGTTCCTGTTTTGCTAGTTGTTTGGCCTAAGTTGTCCAGCACTGTAGCTTGCTGGTTGTTGAGTGAAGCTGGGTGCTGGTGTTAAGATGGAGGTCTCTGGGAGATTTTCGCCATTTGATATTATGTGGAGCTGGGAGGTCTCTTGTTGACCAGTGTCCTGAAGTTGGCTCTCCTACCTCAGAGGCAGAGCCCTGACTCCTGGCTGGAGCACCAAGAGCCTTTCATCCACACGGCTCAGAATAAAAGTGAGAAAAATTAGAGAGAATTAGTAGCAGTATGAAGAAAGAAAGAAGGAAAGGAGGGCAGGACGGAAGGAAGGAAGGAAGAAAGAATGAAAGCAATTAAGAGAGAAGCAAAGAAATAAAGAAGGCAAGGAGGAGAGAAAGGAGGGAGGGAGGGAGGAAGGAAGGAAGGAAGGAAAGAAGGAAAAAAGACAGAGAGAAAGAAGATACAGTAAAATAAAATAAAGTATAAAAAAGTTATTGAATTAAAAAATACTTATAAAAAAAAAGGGACGAGAGAACCTTAGGACCACTGTTGAAAGCAAAGCTATACAGACAAAATCTTACACAGAAGCATACACGTACACCCTCACAAAAAGAGGTAAAGGGGAAAAAATCATAAATCTTGCTCTCAGAGACCACCTCCTCAATTTGGGATGATTCGTTGTCTAAAGGAGGGAAGGAAGGAAGGAAGGAAGGAAAGAAAGAAAGAAAGTAAAGTAAAGTATAATAAAGTTATTAAAATTAAAATTAATTATTAAGAAAAAATTAAAAAAAAAAAACATGGACGGATAGAACCCTAGGACAAATGGTGGAAGCAAAACTACACAGACAAGATCTCACACAGAAGCATACACATACACATTCACAAAAAGAGGAAAAGGGGAAAAAATCATAGATCTTGCTCTCGAAGCCCACCTCCTCAATTTGGGATGACTCGTTGTCTATTCATGTATTCCACAGATGCAGGGTACATCAAGTTGATTGTGGAGCTTTAATCCACTGTTTCTGAGGCTGCTGGGAGAGATTTCCCTTTCTCTTCTTTGTTCTCACAGCTCACAGGGGCTCAGCTTTGGATTTGGCCCTGCCTCTGCGTGTACGTGGCTGGAGGGCGTCTGTTTTTTGCTCAGACAGGACGGGGTTAAAGGAGCCACTGATTCGGGGGCTCTGGTGCACTCAGACGGGGGGGGGGGGGGTGGAGGGTGGGACACTGTGTGCGGGGCGGGCCTGCGGCGGCAGAGACTGGCGTGACGTTGCACCAGCCTGAGGCCCGCCCTGCGTTCTCCCGGGGAAGTTGTCCCTGGATCCCAGGAACCTGGCAGTGGCGGGCTGCACAGGCTCCGCGGAAAAGGGGTGTGGATAGTGACCTGTGCTCGCACACAGGCCCCTTGGTGGTGGCAGCAGCAGCCTTAGCGTCTCCCGCCCGTCCCTGGGGTCCGTGCTTTTAGCCATGGCTCGCGCCCGTCTCTGGGGTCCGCGCTTTCAGCCACGGGTCGTGCCCGTCTCTGGAGTTCCTTTAAGCAGCGCTCTTAAACCCCTCTCCTCGCGCACCAGGAAACAAAGACCTGTGTCACATTTTTTAATTGAAGTATAGTTGACTTACAATGTTATATTAATTTCAGGTGTACAACATAGTGATTCAATATTTTTACAGATTATACTCCATTTAAAGTTATTATGAAATCTTGGCTATATTCCCTGTGCTGTACTTTACATCCTTGTATGTTATTTATTTTATACCTAGTAGTTGTTACCTCTTAAACCCCTTCCCCTATCTTTCCCCTCCTGCCACCCCTCTCCCACTATTAACCGTTAGTTTGCTTTGTTTATCTGTGAGTCTATATCTGTTTTGTTATATTCCCTAGTTGATTTTATTTTTTAGAGTCCACATATAAGTGAAAACACACAGTATTAAGCATCATATTTAATGTGTGTTTCTTTATTGTTAGTGATGCTGGAAATTCTTTATAGTTTTCAGTCATTTATATTTTGTTCTTCTGTAAGTTTATTGTACTCTTTGCTCTTTTTCCTTTAAGGTTATTAGTGTTTTCCTTATTGGTTGAATTAAGATAATCTTATTAGTCCCATTTTTCAGATGATGAAACTGAGACTTGGAGAGATTATATAACCTCCTCAGTCACATGTATAATAAAGGTAGCTCAAAGTCAATTCTGCCTAACTCTAAAGGCCTGCTCTTTCTACCATGCCATGTCTCCTTTAAAGATAGTTGTCTTTGCTAAGGAGGGACAACTCACTTGGCTTACTGCTCAGGAGATATTTCTGTAATTCTTCATCTCCATACATGTCCTAGCCACACAGTTGTTCCTGTGAACTTAACTAGGATGGCCCATATTATTCCTGGCTTCATCTAGAGACCAAACATCTCGAAGAATGGGACTTGAATCCAATGCTGCCCAGAATTAAGTCTCTGGTTTGTCCTCCAGGACTTTTCTTCAACACAGGTTTCTTTCCAGACTTTACATTCTCTTACCAGAGTAATTGAGTTGTTACAAAAACAACTTTGAATCCAGGCAGACAGTTTGGAATGGAATTTTGTTCTATTTGATACCTAATCACTAGTTTGACTAAATTTTTCATGTTTCAACCAATGTTTTCTGGCATAGTGCTAAAGCAGCTTAAGTTAGAATTTGTAGTTGAGAACAATGGGCAAATTTAATCTAAACAAAGGCCACAGGTTAAAATAATGGGTTAGATGGAATAATGACATGGTCTAAAGAGTGACAATTATCCAAAGACAACAAAGCTGATGTATAGGAAACATGAAATAAAAGATAGACCGAAACCTGAAAATAAACAATTGCCCTAAACTTAATTCCTCCTCTGGTATATGTTTCAGTGTACACTGCATATGAAACAAAAACATACACATGAAGACAAAACCAGTCACTGCACTGAAATAAAAATTCTCTATCAAATTTCCTGCTAGGGTATACAATAAATACAGTATCTAGCCATCTGTCACCACATCGAAAGACTGCTGACCAGTTCTCAGTAACTGAGATTTAATAAGTATCTAAGGAAACAAGAAATTCCTGTTTAAAAAAATCAAATAAAACGGAAAAAACAAATTACAATTGGTGTGCACATTTTTCCTGGCACTGTGGTCTCTGAATAAATGTGTTGCTATGACCCAGACCTCTTTCCTCCTTGTGTGTGTCTGTCTCTCTTTCCTTCCTCTCAGTGAATGCAGTTTAAATAAAGAAACATCTGCTGGAATCCTGAAGTGGGATCCCTGCTTTCAACAGACAAAGGGGAAAAAAGCTTAAACACTTGTACAGATGTGTATAGTACAGCATGTAGGGTTTTTGCCAGAGATAGTCCATAGACTGGAAGTTGGCCATCATTAGAAGAAAGCTACTTATTTTTATCCTCAAGAATGGAGAAAGTACTCTAAAATTCACCTAGTGGTCAGGGGATTAATCTCTGACAAAAAAGGGAGTGGGGTTCTAAAAGAGAGATGGTAATAATACATAAAGATAACTACTATCAAGTGAGCATGGACCAGACCTGTGCTAAATATAGTATATACTTTGTCTTATTTAATCACCACAAAACTCTAACAGGGAGATATTAGTAGATGCATTTTAAGTATATGAAAATGAGGCTAAAAGAAGTTGTCATTTTGCCCAGTGTCACCCCACTAAGAAGTGATAGAGCTGGAAATCAAACTCAGGATTACAAAGCTCTGCTTATTCCACTATGCCATCTCATTGCAGAGACTGATGACTAATTTTAGTTTCAATTTTACTTAAATAGGAAAATAAAATAAATACCATCATTAATTCTACCACTCAGTCTACACAACTTTTTCTTTCTATCATTCCTCTTATTAAGAATAAATGTGGAGACTTTCTGTCAAGACAAGATGATATATGTCTGTTTTCCCCTCCTCCTCACTAAACAAAATTATAAACTCTGCAAATGGTCCAAGAGACAACCAAAGGAGAATTTTGAACGGTGGTAGGAAGAAAGTAAAATACTTCTTGTGTCCACCATGAGAAAGAAGGTGACCTAGAACCAGTGTCTCCCTTCCCATGACTTAGTGACAGAAGACAGCCCAGGTAAGCAGATTCCTTTCCTGGGTGAAACGAGTCCATCTGACATCAAGTAATCCTGACACTTCCAGAAAGGAGTATCAAATAGGAGTCCAGCCAAAAATAAAGAGCCAAGGGAGACACTCCTGCCAGGCCTGAAACTGTCCTCCCCTACTCATAAATAGATATTGAGACTGGTAGACAGAGATGACAGGAGAGATCCAGATGCAGCAGATGACCTGGTCCAGGAAACCTCTGTCCTCTTAACCTTGAGACTCTCTTCCTGAACCCAGACACCAGGGCTGGCAGGCAGAACTGGTTGGAGAGAAGTAACCATAATAATTGGCTGCCTTGGAATTCTCTGTCCTCTCAGGCCAAGAGATTTCTCCTCAGAGAGATTGGGGCATCTCAAGAGGGAGTCAGGTAGTAGAGAGATCCCATCACACCACATCCCATGGAGAGACACCCCATCCATCCAGATGGTCAGCCTGGGTAGTCCCCTCCCATCCCTTTAGGCAGTACCAACAGAAACCAGTGTAACCAGTGGAAGTCTCAGTAGAAGCAGCTAAAACAAGAGGATCAAAATAACCCAGCAAATGCTATGAAAATTAAGCTGCCATTGAAATTACAACTCACAAAATTATACCAAGGCCTGCATGCTAGCCCTACACTTTCTGCTAAAATAAAAGAGTTCAATAGGACCCAGAGTATCCTAAAATGATAGACAAAATATCCATGATATGCTCAAAAATCACCCGTCATACCAAAAACCAGGAAAATCACAAATTGACACCAACACCAAGATGAATCAGATATTGGATCTAGTTGACAATGATTTTAAAGAAGCTGCGATAAAACACTTTAACAAGAAATTATAACTTACCTTGAAACAAATTTAAAGGTAGTTCAAAGTCATAGTGATTTTCTAGTCACAGTGCCTAGAAAATCTCAGCAAAAAATAAATGTTACCAGTTGTTAAGTAAGTACTACTATATGAAGTCACTTGCTTTACCCTCATTCATTTGACCTTTAAGAAAAACTCTAAGGTTGATTTTATAATCCCATTTTAAGTATGAATAAATGGAAGCTTACCATAAGCCCTAGCATTCTCTACTGTATAATACCTGATCAGCTTCACTCATTTATATTACCTGCCTGATTTTGCAGGCATTTGAGTTTGCCATCTCTGATAGCCATAAGCAGAGAGGGCATTCTAAGTATGGTAAAGAGTGTGAGCAAACACATAGGAATGAAAATGATTATAGGACATTTAAAGGCAATGAGGAGACCAGGCTGTCTAAAGCAGAGAGTATGTGTTGAGGAGTAACTGGAGCAAATAGTGAAGAGATAAAGAGGGGTCAGATTATGAAGCATCTTAATAAGCAAGCAGAAGGGTAAGCATAGGGAGCTATTGTGACTTCTAGAGGAAACATGATGAGAGATCATCAGGAAACAGAAAAAGAAAGCAGGAAAAAAAGAGAAAGAGAGGAAAGGATGAATGGTGAGAGGGAAGGAAGGATGGAGCGAGAAAGAGAAAAAGAGAGAGGGAGGCAAACTAGAATAATAAATGCCTACTATGGGTTCCTAATTCTCCTTTAATACCAGTTCCCTGCACGTACATATGTTCGAGCCAGTTTCCTAAAGTACCATGACCCTCTTTCATCTCTGGGTCTTTCTACATGCTATCCCCATTGCTTAGAATCCTTGCCCACAACCACCTAACACCCACACCTTATAATTTGTCTTTCTGGCTACCTCCTATTCACTTTTAAAGAGTCAACTCAGGAATCATGTCAACTCTTTCAGGAAGCCTTTCCTAAAACTCTCCCCCACCAGCCACTTTTCTTCTTCCCTGTCCTCTCCTGTTCTGTTAAGTGCTTTCTCTATGTTCCCAGGGCCAATATGCATAACTCTTTGTCAGCACTTATCCTGTTGTATTTATTCATCTGTCAGTTTCTTTACAAGGACTCAGTTCCTTGAAGGCAGTGTATTCATTTTTGTAGCCTAAGCTTCTAGCACTATATCATGCATGTAGTAGGATTTCAATACATTTTTGTTGAATGAATGAGTAAATGAAAGAAGGCCAAGTACTGTACCTGGTGCTCAACATGTTATTTCATTTAATCTTTACCTCAACACATTTCACTGGTGAAACCTAAGTCAATAGAGGCAACAGGCTTGAAAGAGAAGGACATTTCATGCAAACATGCAAAGGCAGGGATGACATGAGAGAACATGCTGCATTTGAGGAACTACAAGGAATATTGTGTGATTGAAGTATAGTGTGTGGTGGGGAGTGATGAGAGATGTGGCTGGAGAAATAGACAGGGCTTGGCTTACAAAGAAACTTGCATAACTTTTTAAGGAATTTTTCCTGAGAGCAATAGGTTTTAAGCACAGGGATGACAGGACACATCAGATATGACAAAAGGCACATGTCCACCCATGTCAGGGGTTATAATTACTTCTTGAAAGCAAGGAACCAAGGGTGAGAAGTGGAGGGATGCTTGAAGAAAAGTTTAGAGTCAAATAGCAGCCTCCCCCCCGTTACCTGGTTCACACAGAAGGCACAGAGGGACTAGGAGTTTCTGTCTTGTAAAATTCAGAAGAGAGTTTAAGCATTGCTCTAGGTTGACCAATTTGGGGACCCTCTAATCATATTCTGTAGATTCTCCTACTGTACTTATGAGAGAGCCGTTTCTAGGCAATGTGTTAGGCAGGAACCTTTCATGTACACATGAGAGAGTAAGAACCATGGAAGGGAAAATTAAGTTTGAGGTTCTGTTCAACAGTGTTGATTACTACTAGTGTGAATTGTTTTGTCAGGCAGTAGGTGGAGTAAATGAACTAATAAGTGAAAAGTAAGTGCTAAGGGCTTCATTAAAAACAGGAGCTTCAGGCTAATTAATTTTGAGACTAGCTTGACACTGAAACCAAACTTCTTAACTATATATATATATATATACTGGAGATATATATATATCTCCAGTCCTCACAACTTGCTTTATATTACATATTTAAGAACCAAATAGTGCCTTCTCTTTTCTTTCAGTAACTCTAATTTGATCAAGGGGAAGACTTAAAAATATTGGCATTGTCCATTATGCTGACATGGATTTTCTAGTAAATTCATTGAGTTTAGGCTGTGTGACGAGTGAATGAGAAATAAAGGAGAAATGGTTCTCCCCTCTGACATGTTGGAGAGACAAGTCCTAAGCAATTGGTCATATGTTGTTTAACTGGGTCCTAAACAAATAAAGGCAATGAAGAAGAAGATGATGATAACAAAAACAACAGCTATCACTAATCAAAAGGACACTATATAGCATGCAATTAGCTAAACACTTTACATACAAAATCTCCATGGTTCCTTAATGCTAGCCTGCAACAAAATGAGAAAAAGAATAGCATTTGCTTTTATAAATTTAATTTATGTAATTTTGACTCTGCTTCTACTTAAGATATAGAAAGCTGTAAGAGAACATCACTCCTTTTCAAACAATTAGAAAAAAATCTGGCTAATCTACAAATCACAATTATTTTATTGAGATATAATTGACATGACATTATATTAGTATCAAGTGTGCAAGATAAAAATTATAGATATTTGTATATATTGCAAAGTGATCGACACAGTCTAGTTAATATCCATCACCACATATAGTTACCAATTTTCTTTAAATATGATGAGAACTTTTAAGATCTAATCTCTTAGCAACTTGCATATGTACAATAAGTTATTATTAACTGTACATACCATGATGTACATTGCATGTCATTTCATTTATTTTATAACTGGAAATTTGTACCTCTTGACTCCCTTAACCCATTTCACCCACCTCCCACCCCCACAAATTCTCTGTATCTATGAGTTTATCTTTTACATTCAACATATTATTTAGATCATATGGTATTTGTCTTTTTCTGAGTTATTTCACTTAGCATAATATCCTCAAGATCCAACCCTGTTTTCAAAAATGGCAAGATTTCCTTCTTTTTAATGGTTGAAGAGTATTCCATTATATATATATATATATATATATATATATTACCTTATCTACCTTTTATTTCTTTTATTACTTTTTTAAAATCTGAGTATAATTGACATAACATTATATAGTTTCAGGTGTACAATGTAATGATGCAATATTTGTACACATTGTGAAATGATCACCACAATAATTTTAGTTTACATCTGACACCATACATAATTACAGATATTATGTGTGTAATGAGAACTATCAAGATCCCCTTTCGTAGCTACTTTCAAATATGCAATACAGTATTATTAACTATAGTCACCATGCTGTTACATCCTCATGACTTATTCATTTGAAAACTGAAAATTTGTACATTTTGAACCCTTTCAACTGTTTTGCCCAAATTCCACCTCAGGTAACCAGCAATATGGTCTCCCTATCCATGATTTCGATTTTTATTTTGCTTTTCATTTGTTTGTTTGTTTGATTTTTATATTCCATATATAAGTAAAAGCATATGATATTTATTTTTTCAGTGTGACTTATTTCACTTACCATAATGCCCTCAACGTCCATCCATATTGTTGTCAATGGCAAGATTTCATTCCTTTATTATGGCTGATACATATATATATATATATATATATATATATATATATATATATACACACATATATATACACACACACACACACATATATATATATATACATATAAATATACGTCACATTTTCTTTATCCATTCATCCATTGATGAACACAGGTTGCTTGCATGTATTGGTTATTGTAAATAGTGTTGCAATGAACATGGAGTGCAGATATCTTATCAAGTTAGTGTTTTTATTTCCTTTGGACAAATATCCAGAAGCAGAATTGCTGGGTGATAACTTAGTTCTATTTTTTAATTGTTTTAAGAACATCCATATTGCTTTCCATAGTGGCTGCACCAATTTACATTCCCACCAACAATGCACAAGTTTTCCCTTTTCTCCACATTCTCTCCAACAGTAGTTATTTCTTGTCTTTTTGATAATAGCCATTCTAACAGGTGTGAGGTGATATCTCATTGTGGTTTTAATTTGAATTTCCCTAATGATTAGTGATGTTGAGCACATTTCCATGTACATGCTGTTCATCTGTATGTTTTCTTTGGAAAAATGTCTATTCTGATTCTCTGCCCATTTTAAAAATCAGATTGTGGGTTTTTTTGTTACTATTATTATTTTTTACATCTTTATTGGAGTATAATTGCTTTACAATGGTGTGTCAGTTTCTGCTTTATAACAAAGTGAATCAGTTATACATATACATATGTTCCCATATCTCTTGTTCTTGCGTCTCCCTCCCTCCCACTCTCCTTATCCCACCCCTCCAGGCATAGCACAGGGAGATCAGCTCAGTGCTTTTTTTGTTATTGAGTTTTATAAGTTATTTATATATTTTCGATTTTAACCTCTTATCAGATATATGATTTGAAAATATTTTTCCCATTTGGTAAATTGCCTTTTCATTTTATTGATAGCTTCCCTTGCTGTGCAGAAGCTTTCAGTTTGATGTAGTCCCACTTATTTAGTTTCGCATGTTTTGCCTTTGATTTTGGTGTCAAATCCAAAAAAATCATCAGCAAAAATAATGTCAAGAAGTTTACTGCCTATATTTTCTTCAAGAGTTTTATGGTTTCAGGTCTTACATACAAGTCTTTAGTCCATTTTGAGTTAATTTTTGTGTATGGTATAAGATAGGGGTCCAGTTACATTTCTTTTTGCATGTGGTTGTCCAGTTTTTCCAAAACGATATATTGAATAAACTGTCCTTTCCCTATTGTATATTCTTGGCTCCTTTGTCATAAAGTAATTGACAATATATGTGTGGGTTTATTTCCTGGCTTGCTAAACAGTTACACTGATCTATGTGCCTGTTTTATGCCAATACAATACTGTTTTGATTACTATAGGTTTGCAAAATAATTTGAAATCGTGAAGTGTGGTGCCTCCTGCTATGTTCTTTCTCAAGATTGCTTTGGCTGTTTGTTGCCTTTTATGTTTCCATACAAATTTTAGGGTTGTTTGTCTATTTATTTGAAAAATGCTATTGGAATGTTTATAGGTGTTGCATTGAATATTTAGATTTCTTTGGTAGTAGGAACATTTTAACAATATTAATTCTTCCAATCCATGGTCACAGAATAGCATTCCATTTATCTGTGTCTTCTTCAATTTCTGTCATCAGTGATTTGCAGTTTTCAGTGTACAGGTCTTTCAACTTCTTGGATAAATTCATTCCTAGATATTTTTTCTTTTTGATGCAATTATAAATGGGATTGTTTTCATAAATTTCTTTCTGATAGCTCACTATTGGTATATAGAAACACAAACAATTTTTAAAATATTGATTTGGTGTCCTGCAACTTTACTAAATTTATTTGTTCTAAAACTTTTTGATGGAGTCTTTAGGATTTTCTACATATAATATTATCTGTAAATAGTGACAGTTTTCCTTCTTATTTTCTGATTTGAATCCTTTTATTTCTTTCTCTTGCCTAAATTGTTCTGGCTAGAACTTCCACACAATGTGGAATAAAAGTGATGAAAGTGAGCTTCCTTGCCTTGTTCCTGATCTTAGAGAAAAAGTTTTTAGATTTTCAACTCATGTCACTGAGTATGATGTTAGCTGTGGGTTTGTCATATATGGCCTTTATTATGTTGAGGTATGTTCACTCTACATTGAATTTCTTCAGAGTTTTTATAATAAATGAATGTTGAATTTTGTCACGTGATTTTTTTGCATCTATTGAAATAATCATATAATTTTTATCCTTCATTTTGTTAATGTTTTGTATCACAGCAATTGACTTGTGGATGTTGAGACATACTTGAACCCTTGGAATAAATCCCACTTGATCATGGTGTATGATTCTTTTAATGTACTGTTGAATTTTGTTTGCTAATATTTACTGAGGATGTTTTGCATTTATGTTCATCAACGATATTGGTCTATGATTTTCTTTTCTTGTGGCATCCTAGGCTCATTTTGATATCAGGGTAACACTGACCTTATACAATGAGTTTGGAAGTGTTCCTTCCTCTTCTATTTTTTGAAAAAGTTAGAGAAGGATTGGTATTAATGCTTCTTTAAATGGTTGGTAGAATTCACCAGTGAAGCCATCTGATCCTAGACTTTTGTTTTCTGGGAGGTTTCTGATTACTGATTCCATCCCTTATTAGTAATTGGTCTGTTCAGATTTTTTTTTTCTTCATGATTCAGTGTTGGTGGGTTGCATGGTTCTGGAAATTTATCAACTTCTTCTAGGTTGTCCAAATTGTTGACATATACATTTATTATTTTCTGTACTGATATGCTCAGATTCCTTTTCCCCCACCTCTCTCTCTCTTTTCTGTATTTACTCTAAGTTTTTGCTTTGTGGTTACTATCAGGCTTATGTAAAAGTATTTATAACAATGTATTTTAAGTTGATAACAACAAGTTTGAACGTAGTACAAAGCTCTACATTTTTATTCTATATTTATTTATGTTTTTGATGTCACAATTTACATCTTTTTATCTTGTGAATCCCTTAATAAATTATTGTAGTTATAGATATTTTACTACTTTTGTCTTTTAACCTTCATACTAGCTTTATAAGTGATTAACTCACCACTTTTTCAGCATTAGATTTTTCTGAATTTTACTATAACTGTGAGATTTATACTTTAATATGTTCTCCTGTTACTAAAAAGTGACTTTCATTTCAGCTTGAAGTCCCTTTATTATTTATTCTAGTAGTGATGAACTGTTTTAGCTTTTGTTTCTCTGGAAACTCTATCTCTTCTTCAAAGTTGAAGGACATCTTTGCTAGGTAGGGTATTCTTGGTTGGCAGTTTTTTTCTTTAAGCACTTTAAATACATCATGACGCTCCCTTCTGACTTCCAAAGTGTCTGATAAATAATCTGCTGATAGTCTTATGGAGATTCCCCTGTATGTAATGAGTTGTTTTTCTCTTACTGCTTTGAATATTCACTCCTTGCTTTAATTTTCGACACTTTAATTATAATATGTCTTGGTGTGGGTCTCTTTCAGTTCATTCTATTTGGAACTTGCTGGGCTTTCTGGATCTGGGATTTTGTTTCCTTCCCTAGGTGAAGGAAGTTTTCAGCCACTATTTCTCCAAATAATTTTTAAGTTTTCAGCCATTATTTTTCCAAATAAGTTTTATGCTCCTTTCTATCTTCATTCTCCCTCTAGGATCCCTATAATGCAGAAGATGGTCTGCTTAATATTGTTCTACAATTCCATTAAGTTCTGCTCACATTTTTAAAGTTTTTTTTCCTCTTTGATGATGTGATTGGGTGAGTTTCACTGCCCTATCTTTGAATTCACTGAGCTTTTCCTCTGCTTCATCTAGTCTGCTGTTGAACCCTTCTAATGTGTTTTTTATTTCAGTGTTATATTAGTCTGCTGTGTGACTTCTATATTGTGCTTTCTTATATTTTATATCTGTTTGTTGAAATTCTCACTTTGTTCACTTATTCTTCTCAGTGAGCATCTTTATGATGCAGCAGAGGCAGATCATGAATATATGACCCACTCGACAAGACTGCTGGAGTGTATCACAGTCAACCCTTACATACATATTTAATTAGAAGACTGCCTCTCAGCTGCAACTACGAAAATAAGCTAATTGGCCTCTTTCATGGAAATAATGGCTATCTCCATCCATTGTCTTTCTGCTGTGACCTGGGGGTGGCATCCACTCAAGATTCTTTTTCCCTGTTGGTTAGAGTCATGTAGAACCCATGAGCATGTTCCATTGGCTCCCAGAGACAAGCAATCTAGAGATGTTCCCTGGTTAGCAACCCCCCAAATAGGGGTGCCTTACCACTGTAGAATCTCTTTTCTGGGGGATACTGGTGACCTGGAGTGAGGGAGAGGGAGAGTACAAAGATGACATCCACTGACCTCTATCTTTGCAGGGTATTTTAGTATTCCCCTAGATATGTGTTAAAGTAGATGTGTGCCCCTCAAGCTAATGCTTTAAGATAAACAAATGTACCTCTTTTCAAGGGAGAGTATCATTTCATTGCCTCTTCACTTGGTCCTGGGCTGGGTGGGTCTACAAGCATGATAAGAACGGTTTCTCAATTTGCTATACCTTAGAGGTCTCTTCGATTCAAGCCCCATTGGCTTTCAAAAGCAAATGTTTGAGGGGGCTTACCTCTCAAGTGTAGGTCTTAAAAGTTGGGGTGCCAGATGTGGAGGTCAAGCCTTTTGCTCATTAGGGAGAAGCTTGGGATTTTGAGTGTCTTCCTGGTTGTGAGTTGCCCCTGTGTGGGTGGGATTTCTGGTGAGATTTTTGTCTCAGCCTCTCCTACATTCTCAGTGTTTTTCCTCCTTCGCTCAATATGTGAGAGTTACTCAGCTGGCTTGTGTTTTTATTTTTCCCAGAGGAAATTGTCTGTATGTAGTTGTAGATTCAGTGTGTTTGTGGGAGGAGGTGAATTAAGGATACTCTTACATCACTATCTTGAACTTGAAGTTCCAAGTCACAATTTATTTAACCCATCAAAGAGCTAAGGTTGCAAGTCAACCAAGGGAGCTGAATGCTAATGATGACAAGCCCCTCCAAGGAGTGATGGGAAACATGAAATGCTTCATCTTTGATAGAGCAAAGGAGGAAGAGGTAATTATCCTAGAAAAGGGGAAAAATTAATCATTTAATTGTTTAAATAATTCTTAAAGGCCTAATGTGTGTTTGAGAATTCTTTTAGAATAAATGGTAGCCCTCAGATACAAGGGATGTTTAAAATATTTCACAAACTCTTCTCCATAGGCATTCATGAAGTAATCATGACAAAGTTAGGGAAGTGGACAAGAGGAAAAAGAGAAAGAGGTGGAAAAGGTGATTGACAGTCACTGGTGGTAGGAAGAAAATACACATTTTTTGAGCCTTACGTTATACAAAGCATAAACCTTAAACTATGAGGGGAGGTATAGAAGCAAAATCCATTGACTTCTGGAGGAGTGACTGTAAACTCTTTCTCCCATCCCCGGGAAATAGGCAGAGATCCACTGCTTTAAGGGGAAGGATAGAAGCAAAAACCATTCTGATCCTGGAGGAAAGACATAAAAATATCTTGAGGTTGGGATAGTGAACCAACACAAAACAGATATCCGCTACTAAGAGGAGAGTCAGAACATTTTTCCTACCAAGTATTTGTCAAACATACAAGGCATAATTGACTGTCATGGGGTGGGGGAGGAGATGGAACTCTGAGAAAGTCTTACCTTGCATTTCAGGAACACAAGTCCTGCCCAAGACTTAGACTGCACCAGTGGAATGAGTCCACGATGGGGAGAGTTCCAAGTAACAAGCAACAAAAGTCTGCTACTTGGAGAGAAGCAAGACCATGGAGAGAGACTATTTCTATAGCATAGTCATGCAGGGAGTGATGAAAGCTGAGGATGGAGTAGGGACAATAAGAAAAACCTTCTGGAACCACAGATGCACACCAAATGCAAAGTAATGACAGCCAACTTCTGGAGCAATCTGAAGTAACTTGAAGCCTGTGCTGCACTGAAGGTAATGACAGCAACCACAAAACCCAAATCCAGATTAACTCTTGACTTGATTGCCTCAAATTCCAAAAGCAATGACCTAATAAAAGAAGTGGGTCCATTTCTGGGTGCAAATGCTATTTACTTCAATCTCTACTATCCTTATACATCTTTTGTCCAACATTTAATTAAAATGTATGATTCATAGAAAAAAGGAAGAAAAAACTTCCATCACCAAGAGATAAAGAAACCAACAGAACCACATACACAGATGACTCAGATGTTGGGACTTATTAGCCAAGCACTGTAAAATAAATTTTAATTGAGTGATGTCAGGAAGAATGGTGGTGTAAGAAACTCCAGAATTCTGCTCCTCTATACTAGTGATGAGATCAAAGACAAAAATTGTCAGAATTAACACTTCCATAGCTATGGAAATTAGCCAAAATTTTCCAGCAATCCAGAGAGAGTACTTAAAAAAGAAAAGACTAAATCTTGGCAATAACAGTGAATTTTGTAATATTTAACTTAACCTACTTCCATCTCCTTTCCCCACCCCCACAGTAGCCTTAGAACTTTACTACCTGCAGTTACATTGAAAACAAGCATCTTGGCAGCCACTGGAGGAGGCAAAATAAGTTTGAAACACCTGCAAAGTCCCAATCCAAGGGAATTGTCATGTTTTGTTTAGTCTAATGTTGCGCTGGAAGCACACACTTGCAAGGTTTGTTTTTATTTGGACTAAGAGTTTACTCAGTACAAAGTGACTTTTTCATGGGGAAATTTGGTAAAAAAATAAGTTAGCCACAATTGTTTATCATAGGTACTTGAGGTGCTGGATAATATTGGAGCAAACAATAGGCTAACAAAAAATGAAGTTATTTGGGAAAATCTGGGAGATGAGATGTCTATAGAGGGCTTGGAAAAGCTCTGACACTATCCTGTAAATTTAGTGGCCACACAAATATGCAGAGTTGTGTACATGTCCAGGGATGTACACATATTCAAGAAAGAATTAAGAAAGCCCTAAGTTCTTACCTTTACCTCACCTTGAGGCTCTGCACAAGCATTAAGTGAAGGCTAAAGCAGAGTTGTCAACTTCCTGGCTGAGTATTGCAAGCATACACCAACATACACGCAGAACCCCTCAGTAAAGACTGGGAGACTTATTGGTTCTGTAAATTTGAGGAAATTTCTATCCAATCATTAGCTGGCCACTAAACTAAGTAAGAAGAAATATCAGTGGTCAAATAAAAAAAGAATAGAGATTTTACAGAATTAGTTCAGAATAGTGCAAAAACCAACTACCAGCAGCAGCAACAACAACAGCAACAATAATAAACTCTAGGGAGGGGAAAAATAAAATCTCCAGAGTTACTACATAATATTATTTAAAATGTCTATTTTTCAGGGATTCCCTGGTGGCGCAGTGGTTGGGAGTCCGCCTGCCAGTGCAGGGGATGAAGGTTCGTGCCCCGGTCTGGGGGGATCCCACGTGCTGTAGAGTGGCTGGGCCCATGGGCCACGGCTGCTGGACCTGTGTGTCCGGAGCCTGTGCTCTGCAATGGGAGAGGCCACAGCAGTGAGAGGCCGGCATAACGCAAAAAAAAAAAAAAAAAAAAAAAAAAAAAAAAGTCTATTTTTCAGGAACAATAAGTATGAGATATACAGAGAAATGAATAAGTATGGCTTATCCAAATGGGGGAAAAATCAATAGAAATTGTTCCTGATGAAGTCCAGGCATTGGACTTCCTAGATAAAGAGTTTAAATGAATCATTTAAAATATGTTTAAAAAACTAAAGAAAGCTATCTCTAAAAGCCTAAAGGGAAGTATGAGAACAATGTGTCACTAAATAGATAATATTGATAAATATACATAAATTATAAAACTGAACCAAATAAAAAGTCTGAAGGTGAAACGTGAAATAACTTAAATGAAAATTTTACTACAGGAGCTCAACAACCATTTGAGCAGGCTGAGAAAAAAAACTTAATGAACTTAAAGATGTGTCAATTGAGATTTTCCAGTGCAAAGCACAAAAGTAAAATTAATAAGGAAAAATGAATAAAGCCTGTGGGATATCAATATACACATAATGGGAGTCTCATAAATAGAGCAGAGAGAAAAGGGCAGAAAAAACATTGTAAGAAATATTGGCTGAAAACTACACAAATTTGATAAAATCATGAATCTACACATCAAAGTAGTTCAATGAACTTCAAGTAGGATAAACAGAAAGTGATCCATACAAAAATACATTATAGATACTATACATAGAGAATCCTAAAGATGCTACCAGAAAATTACTAGAGCTAATCAATGAATTTGTTAAAGTAGCAGGATACAAAATTAATGCAGAGAAATCTCTGGCATTCCTGCACACTAATGATGAAAAATCTGAAAGTGAAATTAAGAAAACACTCCCATTTACCATTGCAACAAAAAGAATAAAATATCTAGGAATAAACCAACCTAAGGAGACAAAAGACCTGTATGCAGAAAATTATAAGACACTGATGAAAGAAATTAAACATGATACAAATAGATGGAGAGATATACGATGTTCTTGGACTGGAAGAATCAACATTGTGAAAATGACTCTACCACCCAAAGCAATCAACAGATTCAATGCAAGCCCTGTCAAACTACCATTGGCATCTTTCACAGAACTAGAACAAAAAATTTCACAATTTGTATGGAAACACAAAAGACCCCGAATAGCCAAAGCAATCTTGAGAACGAAAAATGGAGCTGGAGGAATCAGGCTCCCTGACTTCAGACTATACTACAAAGCTACAGTAATCAAGACATTATTGTACTGGCACAAAAACAGAAATATACATCAATGGAACAAGATACAAAGCCCAGAGATAAACCCATGCACATATGGTCCCCTTATCTTTGATAAAGGAGGCAAGAATATATAGTGGAGTAAAGACAGCCTCTTCAATAAGTGGTGCTGTGAAAACGGAGCAGGTGCATGTAAAAGTATGAAATTAGAATGCTCCCTAACACCATACACAAAAATAAACTCAAAATGGATTAAAGACCTAAATGTAAGGCCAGAAACTGTCAAACTCTTAGAGGAAAACATAGGCAGAACACTCTATGACATAAATCACTGCAAGATCCTTTTTGACCCACATCCTAGAGAAATGGAAATAAAAACAAAAATAAACAAATGGGACCTAATGAAACTTCAAAGCTTTTGCACAGCAAAGGAAACCATAAACAAGACCAAAAGACAACCCTCAGAATGGGAGAAAATATTTGCAAATGAAGCAATTGACAAAGGATTAATCTCCAAAATTTACAAGCAGCTCATGCAGCTCAATAACAAAAAAACAAACAACCCAATCCAGAAATGGGCAGAAGACCTAAATAGACATTTCTCCAAAGAAGTCATACAGACTGCCAACAAACACATGAAAGTATGCTCAACATCATTAATCATTAGAGAAATGCAAATCAAAACTACAATGAGATATCATCTCACACCAGTCAGAATGGCCATCATCAAAAAATCTAGAAACAATAAATGCTGGAGAGGGTGTGGAGAAAAGGGAACCCTTTTGCACTGTTGGTGGGAATGTAAATTGATACAGCCACTATGGAGAACAGTATGGATGTTCCTTAATAAACTACAAATAGAACTCCCATATGACCTAGCAATCCCTCTACTGGACATACACCCTGGGAAAACCATAATTCAAAAAATCATATACCAAAATGTTCACTGTAGCTCTATTTACAATAGCCAGGGCATGGAAGCAACCTAAGTGTCCATCAACAGATGAATGGATAAAGAAGATGTGGCACATATATACAATGGAATATTACTCAGCCATAAAATGAAACGAAATTGAGTTGTTTGTAATGAGGTGGTTGGACCTAGAGTCTGTCATACAGAGTGAAATAAGTCAGAAAGGGAAAAACAAATCCCGTACAATAATACATATATATGGAATCTAAGGGAAAAAAAAAGGTTATGAAGAACCTAGGGGCAAGACGGGATAAAGACACAGACCTACTAAAGAAGTGACTTGAGGATATGTGGAGGGGGAAGGGTAAGCTGTGACAAAGTGAGAGAGTAGCATGGACATATATACACTACCAAACATAAAATAGATAGCTAGTGGGAAGCAGCCACATAGCACAGGGAGATGAGCTCGGTGCTTTGTGACCACCTAGAGGGTTGGGATAGGGTGGGTGGGAGGGAGGGAGATGCAGGAGGGAAGAGATATGGGAACATATGTATATGTAAAACGATTCACTTTGTTATAAAGCAGAAGCTAACACACCATTGTAAAGCAATTATACTCCAATAAAGATGTTAAAAAATGTACAAAAAATACATTAGAGTCAAACTGTCAAAAGCCAGGGAGTCTTGAAAGCAGCAAGAGAGAAGCAACTTGTTATGTACAAGTTATTCTTAATACATCAACAGCTGCCTCTCATCAGCAATCATGGAGGCCAAAGAGCAATGGATAACATATTCAAAGAGCTGAAAGGAAGCAAAAAGCAAAGCACTATGAACCAAGAATTCTGTTTCTGGCAAAATTATCCTTCAAAACTATAGGAGAAATTAAGGTATTCCCCCAAAAGCAAAAACTGAGTAGGTGTGTCACTATTAGACCTGCTCTAGAGAAATGCTAAAGGGAGTCCCTAGGCTGAAATGAAAGCACATGAAATAGTAACTCAAATCCACACAAAGAAATAAAAACACTGATAAGCGGAAGTACATAGGTAAATATGCCAGTTTAAATACATTTTTGTTACTATTCCTTTTCCTAAATGATTTAAAAGACAGTAGCATAAAATAATTATTAATCTATGCTGATGTGCACACAATGTGTAAAAATGTAATTTTTGACAATAATAGCACTAAGTGGGAGAATGGAGCTATGGAGGGGCAAAAATTTTGTATACTATTGAAGTCAATTTGGTATTAATTTAAACTTGACGTTAATTGTAATCACTCAGGGTAACCATGGAGAAAATAACAAGCATATATGAAAAAAATGAGAAAGAATTTAGAATGATAGCCTAGAAAATATCTGTTAAACAAAAAAGAGAGCAGTCATGGAGGAATAAGTGAATAAAAAATACATCAGAAATATAAAAATGTAGAAAAATGGAAAATGAAAATCCGACATTAGCAGTGATTACGTTAAAGCAAATGGATTAAGGACTTCAGAGAAAAGGGAGAGACTGGTAGAGTGGATTAAAAACATTATCCAAATGTGTTGTGTCTACAAATGACATACTTTAGACTCAAATACACAAGTTTGAAAAAAAATAGGCTGGAAAAATATGTGATTTCTATGGTCTCAATATTTAGGTCCTCCCAAAATTCATTTGTTGAAATTCTAACCCCCAAGGTGATGGTATTTAAAAGTGGCCTCTCAAAGGTGATTTTTTAAATATCAGTTTATTTATTTGTTTGTTTGTTTATTTATTTAATATCTTTATTGGAGCATAATTGCTTTACAATGGTGTGATAGTTTCTGCTCTATAATAAAGTGAATCAGCTATACATATACATATATCCCCATATCACCTCCCTCTTGAGTCTCCATCCCACCCCTCTAGGTGGTCACAAAGCACCGAGCTCATCTCCCTGTGCTATGTGGCTGCTTCCCACTACCTATCTATTTTATATTTGGTAGTGTATATATGTCCATGCCACTCTCTTACTTCATCCCAGCTTACCCTTCCTCCTCCCCATGTCCTCAAGTCCATTCTATATGTCTGTGCCTTTATTCCTCTCCTGCCCCTAGTTCTTCAGAACCTTTTTTTTTTTTTAAGATTCCATATATATGTGTTAGTATTCGGTATTTGTTTTTCTCTTTCTGACTTACTTCACTCTGTATGACAGTCTCTAGGTCCATCCACCTCCCTACAAACAACTCAGTTTCATTTCCTTTTATGGCTGAGTAATATTCCATTGTATATATGTGCCACATCTTCTTTATCCATTCATCTGTCAATGGACACTTAGGTTGCTTCCATGTCCTGGCTAGTGTAAATAGAACTGCAATGAACATTGTGGTACATGACTCTTTTTGAATTATGGTTTTCTCAGAGTATATGCCCAGTAGTGGGACTGCTGGGTCATATGGTAGTTCTATTTTTAGTATTTTTAAGGAGCGTCCATACTGTTCTCCATAGTGGCTGTATCAATTTACATTCCCACCAACAGTGCAAAAGGGTTCCCTTTTATCCACACCCTCTCCAGCATTTATTGTTTGTAGATTTTTAATGATGGCCATTCTGACCGGTGTGTATATGCTACCCAGTCTATGGTCTTTTGTTATAATAGCCTAACCAGACTAAGATAATGATGCAAATCATAAACAAAAGTGAATGGAAGTGGTCATATTAACATCAGACAAAGTAGAATTTAAAACAGAAAATATTACCAGAGAGAAAAAAGGATATTTTATATCGATAAAAAGTCAATCCACCAAGATTATATAACAATTATGAATATAAATGCACCTAAGAAAATTCCAAAGTACATGAAACAAAAGCTGACAGAATTGAATGGAGAAATAGATAATTCAACAATATTAGTTGGAGAGTTCAATACTATACTTTCAATAATGGATAAAACAACTAAACAGAAGATTTACAAGTAAATAGAAGACTTGAATAATAACACAAGCCAACTAGGCCTAACAGACACTCGACCTAACTAACAACAGCAGAACATAGATTCTTCTCAAGTTCACATGGATAATTCTCCATGTAGATTATATGTTCCTAGGAAGTTGTTCATTCCATCTTGGTTATCCTATTTAATCCAAGTGGGATTTATCCCAGGAATACAAGGTTAGTTACACATAAGAAAATCAAAGTAATTAACCATATTAATAGAATGAAGGACACACCACATAATTATCTGAATAGATGCAAAAAAAACAGTTGAAAAAACTCCAATTCTCTTTCAATATGAAAAAAGTAAACTCCAAAAATAAAGTTGTGGAAAAATAAATTCCTCAGTGTGATAAAGAGCATCTATGAAAAATTTCCATAGATGACAGCATACATAAAGGTGGAAAATTGAAAGCTTTTTCTAAGATGAGTAACAACACAAGAATGTTTGCTTTTACTGCTTCTATTCAACATTGTACTGAAAGATCCAACAAGAGCAATTAGGTAAGAAAAATAAATGAAAGACGTTCAAATTTTAATGTAAGAAGTAAAACTATCTCTATTTGCAGATGATATGATCTTGTATATAGAAAGTTTCAAACAACCCCCAAAAAGCTGTTAAAGATAAAAGTCAGCAAGTTTGTACGAAACAAGGTCAATATACAAATTAATTGTATTTCTATACATTAGAAATGAACAACCCAAATGTTAAATTAACAATATAATTCCACTTAAAATAGCATGCAAAAGAATAGAATATTTAAAAATAAATTTAATAATTGATTCATTTTCATGGATCGAAAATGTTAATATTGTTAAGATAGCAAAACTCTCCAAAACAATTTACAGAGTCTCTGCTAAGTCTATCAAAATCCCAGGGGATATTTTTGCAGAGATTGACAAGCTGACCCTAAAATTCATGTGAATATTCAAGGGACCAAAATAGTCAAAAGAAACACAAAAACAGAAGTACAAAGTTGGAGGACTCACACTTCTTGATTTCAAATTTTACTACAAAGCTATAATGATCAATACTGTATTTTACTGGCTTGAAAATGCCCATAGAGATAAGTGGAGTGGGACTGTGTGTCCAGAATAAAGAAATATATTTATGGTCAATTTATTTCTGACAAAGATATAAAGAGAATTAAATTGAGAAAGAATAGTCTTTATAACAAATGGTGATGCAAGAACTGGATCCACATGAAAAACAATAAATTTGAACCTATATTTCACACATTATACAAAAATTATTTCAAAGTAGATCAAGGACCTACATGTAAAACATGAAACTTAAAAATCTTAGAAGAAAACATAGAGATAAATTTTAATTACATTAGATCAGAGAATAGTTTCTTAGATAAAACATCAATAGCACAAGCAATAAAAGAAAAAGTAGATAAATTGGACTTTATAAAAATTAAAAGTTTTATCCTCCAAAGGGCACTATTAAGAAATTTAAAAGACAATCTTCAGAATGGGAGAAAATATTTGCAAATCATAAATTTAACAACAAACTATTATTGAGAATACAGTAGTCTCCCTTATATGTGGTTTCACTTTTTGTGGTTTCAGTTACCTGCAGTCAACTGCTGTCGAAAAACATTAAGTAGAAAATTCTAGAAATAACCAATTTATGTTTATGTATTACTCTGACAAACATGACGAAATCTTGTGCTGCCATGCTCCTTCATGCCTGGGATGTGAATCATCAATTTGACCAGCATATTCATTCTATATATGCTATCTGCCTGTTATTCACTTAGTAGACACCTCAGTGATTGTTACAGTATTGCAGTGCTTGTGTTCAAGCACCACTTATTTTATTTAATAATGAACCCAAAGTGCAAGAGTAGTGATGCTAGCAATTTGGATATGCCAAAGAGAAGCTGTAAATTGCTTCCTTTAAGGGTAAAGGTGAAAGACAAGAATGGCTTAATAAGGAAAGAAAAAAAAATGTATGCTTAGGTTGCTAAGATCTACAGTAAGAACAAATCTTCTATCTGTGAAATTCTGGAGAAGGAAAAAGAAACTTGTGCTAGTTTTGCTGTGACAACTCATACTACAAAAGTTATAGCCACAGTGCATGATAAGTGCTTAGTTAAGTTGGAAAAAGCATTAAATCTGTACAAGAAGGTATTGAGAGAGAGCATATTTACATAACTTTTATTACAGTATATTGTTATAGTTGTTCTATTTTCTTATTAGTTATACTTGTTAATCTTTTACTGTGTCTAGTTTATAAATTAAACTTTATCATAGGTATATATGCATAGGAAAAGACAGTACACATAGGGTTAAGTACTCATAGTACACATAGGGTTAAGTACTATCTATGGGTTCAGGATTCCACTGGGAGTCTTGGAACATATCCCCTGTGGATAAAAGGGGAATACTGTATGTAAAATTCTTCCAAATCAACAACCAAAAGACAAATAACCAAATTGAAAATGGGCAGAGCATTTGAATGGCCTTTTCTCCAAAGATGATATACAAATGCCCAATAAGCACATTCAAAGATTCACAACATCTTTAGTCATTAGAGAAAAGGAAACAAAATCACCATGACAATCCACTTCACACCATTAAAATGGCTGTAATTAAAAAGATAAAAATAGCAAGTGCTTGAAACAATGTGGAGAAACTGGAATCCGTATGCATTGATTGATGGGAAATGTAGAATGATACGGCCATTTTAAAAAAATATAAGCAATTGGTTTTTTTTAATTGAAGCATATTTGATTTACAATGTTGTGTTAGATTCAGGTGTATGACAAACTGATTCAGTTATACATACACATATATCTATTTTTTTCAGATTCTTTTCCCTTATAGGTTATTACAAGATATTGAATATAGTACCCTGTGCTGTACAGTAGGTCCTTGTTGGTTATCTATTTTATACATAAGACTGTGTATATGTTAATCCCAGATGCCTAATTTTTCCATTCCCTGATATCCCCTTTGGTAACCGTATGTTTATTTTTGATGTCTCTGTGTCTATTTCTGTTTTCAATATAAATACATTTGTATCATTTTTTCTTAGGTTCCACATATATGTAATATCAAATGCTATTTGTCTTTGTCTGGCTTACTTCACTTAGTATGATAATATCTAGGTCCAACCATTTTGCTGCAAATTTCATTCATTTTTATGGCTGAGTAAAATTACATTGTATAAATATACCATATCCTCTTTATCCATTCATCTGTTGATGGGCATTTAGGTTGCTTCCATGTCTTGGCTCTTGTAAATAGTGCTGCAATAAACATTGGGGTGCATATATATTTTCAAATTATGGTTTTCTCTGGATATATGCCCAGAGTGAGATTGCAGCATCATATGGTAGCTCTATTTTAGTTTTTTAAGGAACCTCCATATTGTTCTCCGTAGTGGCTGTACGAATTTCCACCAACAGTGTAGGAGGGTTCTCTTTTCTCCACACCCTCTCCAGAATTTAATATTTGTAGACTTTCTGATGATGGCCATTCTGACTAGTGTGATGTGATACCTCATTGTGGTTTTGATATCGTTTGTTTTTAATAATTACTGATGGTGAGAATGTTTGATGTGCATTTTGGGCATCTGTATGTATTCTTTGGAGAAATGTCTATTTAGGTCTTCTGCCCAATTTTTTTTTTTTTTTTTTTTTTTTTTTTTTTTTTTGCGGCACGCGGGCCTCTCACTCTTGTGGCCTCTCCTGTTGCAGAGCACAGACTCCGTACACGCAGACTCAGCGGCCATGGTTCACGGACCCAACCACTCCGCGGCATGTGGGATCTTCCCGGACCGGGGCACGAACCCATGTCCCCTGCATCGGCAGGTGGACTCTCAACCACTGCGCCAACAGGAAGCCCTCTGCCCATTTTTTGATTAGGTTGTTTGTTGTTTTGAGCTGTATCAGCTGTTCGTATATTTTGGAGATTAATCCCTTGCCAGTTGCTTTGTTTGCAAATATTTTCTCCCATTCTGAGGGTTGTCTTTTTGTTTTGTTTATGGTTTCCTTTTCTGTGCAAAAGTTTTTTAAGTTTAATTAGGTCCCATTTGTTTATTTTTGTTTTTATTTCCATTATTCTATGAGACAGATCCAAAAAGAAATTGCTGCAATTTACGTCAAAGAGTGTTCTTCCTATGTTTTCCTTTAGGAGTTTTATAGTATCCAGCCTTACATTTAGGTTGTTAAGCCATTTTGAGTTTATTTTTGTATATGGTGTTAGAGAATGTTCTAATTTCATTCTTTTACATGTAGCTGTCCAGTTTTCCCACCACCCCTTATTGAAGAGACTGTCTTTTCTCCAGTGTATATTCTTGCCTCCTTTGACCATAGGTAAGTAGGTTTCTTTCTGGGCTTTCTAATCTGTTTCATTGATCTCTGTGTCTGTTTCTGTGCCAGGACTGTACTGTTTTGATTACTATAGCTTTGTAGTATATAGTCTGAAGTCAGGAAGCCAGATTTCTCCAGCTCCATTTTTCTTTCTCAAGATTACTTTGGCTATTTGGGCCCTTTTGTGTTTCCATACAAGTTCAAAATTTTTTTTTGTTCTAGTTCTGTGAAAAAAGCCGTTGGTAGTTTGATAGGAATTGCAGTGAATCTGTAGATTGTCTTGGGTACTATGTTCATTTTAACAATATTGACTCTTTCGATCTAAGGACACAGTGTATCTTTCCATCTGTTTGTGTTATCTTTAATTTCTCTCATCAGCATCTTATAGTCTTCAGAGTACAGGTCTTTGCCTCCTTAGGTAGGTTTATTTCTAGGTATTTTATTATTTTTGGTACAATAGTAAATGAAATTGTTTTCTTTTTAAATTTTTATTTATTTATTTATTATTTATGTTTGGCTGTGTTGGGTCTTTGTTGCTGCAGGCAAGCTTTCTCTAGTTGTGGCAAGTGGGGGCTACTCTTCATTGCAGCATATGGGCTTCTCATTGTGGTGGCTTCTCTTGTTGTGGAGCATGGGCTCTAGGTGCGTGGGCTTCAGTAGTTGTGGCACGTGGGCTCAGTAGCTATGGTGCATGGGCTTAGTTGCTCTGTAGCATGTGGGATCTTCCTGGACCAGTTATTGAACCCATGTCTCCTGCATTGGCAGATGGATTCTTAACCACTGTGCCACCAGGGAATCCCACGATTGTTTTCTTAATTTCTCTTTCTGATCTTTTTCTCTTAGTGTATAGAAATGCAACAGATTTCTGTGTATTAATTTTGTATCCAGTGACTTTACCAAACAAATTGATGAGCTCTTGTAGTTTTCTGGTCACATGAGGATTTTCTATGTATAGTATCACGTCATCTGCAAGCAGTGACAATTTTACTCCTTTTTTTCCAATTTGGATTCCTTTTTTTATTTTTCTTCTCTGATTGCCATAGCTAGGACTTCCAAAACTATGTTGAATAAACGTGGTGAGAGTGGAAATCCCTGTCTTGTTCTTGATCTTAGAGGAAATGCTTTCAGCTTTTCAGCATTGAGTATGATATTAGCTGTGGGTTTATCATATATGGCCTTTATTATGTTGAGGTATGTTCCCTCTATGCCCAAAAATTTTTTTTTATCAAAAATGGGTGTTGAATTTTATCAAAATCTTTTTCTGCATCTATTGAGATGATCATATGGTTTTTATTCTTCAGATTTTTAATATGGTGTATCACACTGATTGATTGATTTTTTGGTATTGCAAAATCTTTGCATCCTTGGGATAAATCCAACTTGATAATGGTGTATAATCCTTCAATGTATTGTTGTATTTGGTTTGCTAGTATTTTGCTGAGGATTTTATGTCTATATTCATTAGTGATATTAGCCTGTAATTTTCTTTTTTGTGGTATCTTTGTCTGTTTTTGGTATCAGTGTTATGATGGCCTCATAGAATGCATTCAGAAGTGTTCCCTTTCCTGTTCAATTTTTTGAAATAGTGTCACAGGGATAGGTGTTAACTCTTCTCTAAATGTTTGGTAGAATTCACCTGTGAAGCCATCTGGTCCTGGACTTTTGTTTGTTGGGAGTTTTAAAATCACAGATTCAATTTCAGTACTTGTAATTGGTCTGTTCCTATTTTCTATTTCTTCCTGGTTTAGTCTTGGGAGGTTTTACCTTTCTCTGAATTTGTCCACTTCTTCTAGGTTGTCCATTTTACTGACATATAATTGCCTGTAATAGTCTCTTGTGGTCCTTCATATTTCATGGTGTTGGTTGTAACTTCTCCCTTTTCCTTTCTAATTTTATCTATATGAGCCTGCTCCCTTTCTTCCTTGATGAGACTGGCTAAAGGTTTATCAATTTTTTTTAATCTTTTCAAAGAACCTGCTTTTAGTTTCATTGGTCTTTTCTTTTGTTTTCTTCATCTCTATTTCTTTTCTTATTCTCATGATTTCATTCCTTCTGAAACTAACTTTGGGTTTTTTTTTGTTGTTGTTGTTCTTTCTCTAGTTGCTTTAGGTGTAAGGTTAGGTTATTTATTTGTGATTTTTCTTGTTTCCTGAGGTAAGATTGTATGGCTATAAACTTCCCTCTTAGAACTGTTTTTGCTGCATCCCATAGGTTTTGGACCACCATGTTTTCATTTTCATTTGTCTCTAGGTATTTTTTTTTTTGATTTCTTCTTTGATTTCTTCAAAGATCCATTGACTATTTAGTAACATATTGTTTAGCCTCCATGTGCTTGTGTTTTTTGCAGTTGTTTTATTATAGTTGATTTCTAATTTCAGAGTGCTGTGGTCAGAAAACTTGCTTGGTAAGATTTCAATTTCCTTAAATTTATCAAGGCTTGCTTTGTGACCCAGCATGTGATTTATTCTGGAGAATGTTCCATGTGCACTTGGAAAGAATGTGTATTCTGCTGCTTTTGCATGGAATGCTCTATTAATATCAGTTAAGTCCATGTGGTCTAATGTATCATTTAAGTCCTGTGCTTCCATATTGATTTTATATCTGGATGATATGTCCATTGATGTAAGTGGGGAATACCTTTTTCCATCCCCTCACTTTTAGTCTGTATGAGTCTCTAGATCTGAAGTGGGTCTTTTGTAGACAGCATATAATCAGGTCTTGCTTTTGTATCAATTCAGCTGGTCTACGTCTTTTGGTTGAGCATTTAATCCATTTACATTTCAGGTAATTATTGATATGTATGTTTCTATTGCCATTTTTTTGATTGTTTTGGATTTTTTTGTAGGTCTTTTTTCTTTTCCTCCTCTTGTTATCTTCTCTTGTGATTTGCTGACTATCTTTAGTGTGGTATATGGATTCCTTTTTCTTTATCTGTGTGTATATCTATTATAGATTTTTGGTTTGTTGTTAACATGAGTTTTTGAAATAGCAGTCTATGTATACATATGATGTTTTTATTTTTTATTTTTTTTGCTGCATTGAGTCTTAGCTGTGGCACGTGAGATCTCCATTGTGGTATGCAGGATCTCTTATTGCATCACACAGGCTCTTCATTTTGGCACACAGGCTTCTCTCTAGTTGTGGCATGTGGGTTTTTTCTCTCTCTGGTTGTGATGCATGTGCTCCAGAGAATGTGGTCTCTGTATTTGTGGTGCACAGGCTCCAGAGTGAGTGGGTTCTGTAGTTTGTGGCACATGGGCTCTCTAGTTGGGGCACATGGGCTCAGTAGTTGTGGTGTGCAGGCTTAGTTGCCCTGTGGCATGTGGGATCTTATTTCCATGACCAGGGATTGAACCCATATCCCCTGCATTTGAAGGTTGATTCTTTATCACTGGACCACCAGGGAAGTCCCTATACATGACTGTTTTGTTTGTCTCAATTTCAACTATCTTGCATTTGTACTCTTGTCCTCTCACCATTACTTGTTTAGATATCATAATTCCGTGTGGATGATTTTCTACCTTTACTGTATGTTTACCTTTACTGGTGAGCTTTCCCATTTCATAATTTTCTTGTTTCTAGTTTTGGTCTTTTCTTTTCCCCTTAGAGACGTTCCTTAAACATTTGCTGTAAAGCTGGTTTTGTGGCTCTGGAGCCTACAGGCTACTGGGTGGGAGCAGGTCTTGATGCAAAACTGTAGGTATCCAGGAGAGCTCACACCAATGAATACTCCTTGGTACCTCTGCCACCAGTGTCCTTGTCCCCATGCTGAGCCACAACTGCCTCCTGCCTCTCCAGAAGACCATCCAAGACCAACAGGTATGTCTGACCCAGGCTCCTATGAAGTCACTGCTTTTGCCCTGGATCCCAGAGCACAAGAGAGCTTGTGTGCACTCTCCAAGAGTAGAGTCTCTGTTTCCCCCAGTTTTGTGGAGCCCCTGCACTCAAGCCCCACTGGTCTTCATAGCCAAATACTCTGGGCAGTCCTCTTCCTGATGCCAGATCCCCCAGGCTGGGGAGCCTGACGTGGGGCTCAGAACTATCACTCCTGTGGATAACTTCTGCGATATAATTGTTCTCCAGTTTGTGAGTTGCCCACCCAGGGGGTATGGGATTTGATTATGTCACTAGTGTGCCCCTCATCCTGTCTCACTGGGCTTCTTCTTTCTGTCTTTGGATGTAGAATATCATGTTTTGGTAGGTTCCAGTCCTTTTTATTGATGGTTGTTCAGCAGTTAGTTGTGATTTTCATGTGCTCATGAGAGCAGGTGAGCTCAAGGTCCTTCTCCTCTGTCATCTTGTGTGCAATCGATATAGCCACTTTGGAAAACAATTTGGAAGCTCTTCAAAAAGTTAAACATAGAGTGATCATATGACTTAGCAATTCCACTCTTAGGTATACACCCAAGGAATTCAATACATAAGTCCACACAAATCCTTGAACATACATATTTTAGGAGCATTATTTGTGATAACCAAAATTGGAAACAATCCAAATGATCATCAACTGATGAACTGATAAATAAGATGTGGCATGTGCATATAATATAATCTTGTTCAGCCATAAAAATGAATGAAGTACAGGTACATGCTACAACTAATTTATGCTAAGAGAAAGAAACCAGACACAAAAGGCCACACAATGCATAATTCCATTTGTATGAAATATCCAATGTAGTCTAATTCATAGACATAAAGTATATTTTGAATAATATACCAAGTAATACAAAGTAATTTTGTACAATGAGTGAGATAGAGGTTATCAGTTGTTGAGGGTGTGTTGGGCTGGGGAGTAACTGCTAAACATTCTAGTTTCTTTTCAGGATGATGTAAAGGTACTGGAATTAAATAGTGGTACTGATTGAACAACTTTGTGAATATACTAGAAACCACTGAGTTGTACACCTTAAAAGAATGCATTTTATGGAATGTGAATTATATTTCAATTATAAAATTATATGAGAAAAGTAACTATGAATATGTATTAAGTCATCAAGTGGAAGTGGTGAACAGCAATCATTAAGAGATGGCAAATTTTAGCAGAGAGAGGGAAACGATAAAGTCAAATTGAAATGCTAAAAACAAAACAAAATCTATGTTATTAGAGATTTATTCCTTCAATAGGCTTACCATCAAATTGGACAGAGCTGAAGAAAGGATCTGTAAACTTGAAGACATATCAGTGAAAATTATCTAAAATAAAACAAGAATGAGAATAAATTCATTTAATATTTAAAATCTGATGTTCTGTTCATAAATTTTGCCAACGTTTTTCTTTTTATTAAATGATGGTAATAATAGATGGGTGTTAGCCCATTTGACAAAATGTCAAGGTCTTATAAGCCTATATAAGACTCTTTCCTTTTTAAATATCAGCGTTTTTTATTGAATCCCTACAACAACCCAGTCAGGTACTGTTTCCTGCTTTTTATTAAAGAGAAATTTAAGTCTTGGAGAGATAATATGACTACCCACAAAAGTTACACAGCTAATAAATGATGGAGGAGCGTCAGGAATCCAGATAAATGCCAAAGTCCAAGTGCAGTCCACAATACTATACTGCCTCTTTGCTTTTTTATTCTACCATTACCCTTTCAAAGAGAAGGGGATTACTTTCCGCTGTTGCATGGTGTCTCTGGACACTAGGGAATAATTTGGGAGCTTTTATATCTGTTCCTACTCTTCACTCCTTACGTTTTAAAATATATGTTCTATAAGGGAAGATTTGTTTTTTGTCTTCTTTGCTACTGAATCATTATTAACTAGAACGCAGGTTTGACATAAAAGTCACCCAATAAATATTTATTATTGGAATGAGTGGATAAACCCTCACCTGAACCCAAAATATAATTTCAATAATAATCAAAGTATATAGACACTAAGCCAATCTCAGCTTATTGCCCATAGTGATTGTGGCAACCCCTTTGATTCTGTGACCCAGACCTAGATGCTCCTCAAACTTCCTATTTTTATTTTCCAGTTTAGAACCTCAGGAATGACTGATTTTCACAAATGTCTTTTACACTTTAGATGGAGAAAGATCATGTGGGTGTGTTGTTTTGGTATATTTGCTGTTTTGGCCCACTTAATGGTACTCCTGCACCTATTTAAAAAGAATGCTACCCACTCATTATTAGATGAGTAGTCTTGGGAATTCCCACTCCCATGGCAAGGTTGGGATGAAGTTATACTTCTGACTTTTAAAGTTGGAATTTTATAGGCACTCTTGCATTGAAACAATGCTGTATATTATTTTTAATTAAAAAATTAAAAAAATCTATTAAGCATAAACTGTTTTCCAGCTACTGGGGTGAGACCTGAGGATGAATGGTAATCAAGGAAGTCTTTTTGCTCAAGGAAATCATAGACATAGGAGATGAAAAACAGAAAATGATGGTGAGAACTTCCATGTTCTATGTTAACACTAAAGAGTAATCAATCAACTCTTCTTTGAGGATCAAGAGAGTCAAAAACAGTTTATGGAGGAGGTCAATGTTAAAGCTGAGTATGGAAGGATAAGTAGGTATTTGCTTACAAATGAATAGAAAGAGATATTACAGACAGAGAGAACAATATATAAGAAGCATAAATGTATAAAATGAATGTCTAAAACAACATGATATATTCAGAAAAGTGACAGAATGTGAGGCTGTGGAGGTAGGCAGGAGTCAGCTCATGAAACACTTGGCATGCCATTTTGAGGAGAAGGGACTTTATACTTTTACCAATGGGAAGTCACTGTAGGTACCTGGACAGGAGAATGACATGTTCAGATCATTTGGGCAGCAGGATGAAATGTTAAGGAGCTGAACTAACTAGATGTGAAGAGGGTAGGTGGACATGACATAAGGTTACAGAGACAGAAGTGACAGAGTTACAAGTTTTAGTGGTAACTTCTTAGACAGGAAAGGTGAGGAAGAGAGAGGAATTCAGTTGCAATTCACTTCACTGAGAAATACAGAAGGAGGACATTTTTGCTGTCATGAGGAGGGAGCTGGAATGGAGAGAAAATAGAAACAGGGTGAGAAAGAGTTCAGTTTTGGACATGTTAAGGTTGAATTGTCTATAGGATAATACCCAGGGGGAAATCCCCAGTAGGCAGTTAGAAATACAAATAAATATTCCATTTCTATGAAATAGGAATAGGTTTGAAGCTAAGGGAGAGATCTGAGCTGGAAATAAATATTTGGTAATCATTGGCATATAGGTGGTGGCTGAAGCTATATGTGTGATGAGATCACCTAGAGAGAATATATAGACTGAGAAGTCAGTGAGTTGATAGACTGGATTAGGACCCTAATCACAACTAACAGCCTGGTTTCTATGGGAAATGTTCCCCAGAGTCCAAACAATCAGCTTACACACTGGGTTTTTTCCCTGACTCTGGGAATAAAAACAAAAACCAAACCCAACAAAGATCCTGTGTTTGCAATAGAGCTTTAGAGTTTATTAACCACTTTTATACCCAGTACCTCATTTGATCATTATAACATCCCTGTGGGGATAGTCAGGGCAGGGATTTTCCACCCTCTATATTAGTGATAAATTTGTATCTCCAAATTTAGTAGCAAACTTTTGGGATGCAGCCAGTTCAAAAGTTGAGGACAACCTATAATAGTCATACATTATATTTATAATACATGCTTTTGGAGAAATTATCTTCTTTGGCTATTGCAATTAACTTGGGAAGAAGATAAGATAAAGATAGTTATACTGATTTTTATAGATGAAGAAGCTGAGGTCCAGAGAGGTTAGATAATTTGCCGAAGATGGTACAGTTCCTTGGTAACAGAGACAAGGCTAGAACCAAGACATTATTAAGTCCCCAGTTGACCATTTTTTCTCCCACAAAACTACTTTCAAATAGAAGGGAAAAATAGATCCCTACCATGAGAATGTTTTACTAATGTTTATTCAAGTAAAAGTCTCATATGGCAAAGGTATTAAGAAAGTTAGAAAATATCAAGACTTAACATATTTTTCCATGTTAATAGCAAAAATATAATAAAAAGGAAAATATAGAAAGAAGTTACATCTCAACAATAATTCCAAAACAAACAACAGATGGGTGTAAATTTTCAAGAGCAGAGAAGTATACATCAAATGAGAGGATTTCAGCTCACCATACTGTGGTGTGTGGGGAATAGTGCTGAAGATTAGATTAGTTGAAGAGCTATAAATGAAATGGGGGAAGGAAGGAAGAGGGGCCCAGAGAGGCAGCCGAAAACTGAAATACTTGGACTGCATTTGGAAAGTTGACTGTATGTTTCAGTTAGATGCTCAAAACTTAAAAATGATTTTCTTTTAAGAACAGTATTTTATACCCTCTTAAAGGCTCCCAGTTTAGATCTTGCAAGTCTGATTAGCCTCCATCATATTTTACGGTTAGTTTTGCTCATCTGGACTTGGACAGGAGTAAGGGCATACTCAAAAAGTAGGCAAGTAGATAGTCCTTCTCCCTCTTCTGGTGGGAGGGATGGCCTCAGGAAAACTTTTGCTGTGTGAAGTTTGGTATTCTCCCTTTTTGAAATTCTCTCCCATAATTATCTGTCTCATTCCTCAGACATCTTGTATCTTTGTGCTACTCTCCATAGGGTAGGTGGGTATGGAGTGGGAGAAAGAAATAGATCTCTGTCCAGACTTAAAGTTTCTGTATTCCAGAATTCCACCTACCCCTCTCTTGAATTTCAGAATTTCCTCCACACTTCCCTAACTTTTCTTCCCTCAGGGTTGCAGAGCTCAGTGAAGAAAGAGGTTTGGAAGAAAGCAATGTGATTTAATGCATTCAGAAATGTGAGTAAGTGACGAATAGTTCCTCAACCTTCCCAGAAGTAACTGCAAGAGTATACTTTGTTAAAACATATGACTTTTCAGTTGGTAGACTTTCTGACTGTGTGACAAAATGAAGTGAAAACAGTAACAACGGGAAAATGTGGGAGAAGATATTTTTGGTTCAGGGTATAACCAGAGGCAATCCTGCCTGGCAGTGGGTGCCAGTCTACTCCTTTAAGCTGTTCCGGTTTTTCATAACTTCTTCCTTTCTTCTTGTTCTCACTTAGGGACCTACAAATTCCCCCAAAATAGTCAGATTTTCAAAAGAACAATGGAAGGGAGGGAGCCTCCAGTAGCGTGACAAGGGACTAGGACGACTCCACTCAGAGTTTTGTATATATCAGTCTAAATCAGAGTTTTTTGTAAACAAGGTGTAAAAATTAGGGACTGCTACAGTGTCTTGTGGACAATAGGTTTCTGGGTAACTGGGTTGGAAGACTTAGGCTGAGTTGAATGTCCCAGGAGGTTATTTTATGGGTGGGGAGTTGTTAGTGTTGCAGGGCTTATGTTAAGAAGGGCAGACAGCTTCCTCTCCAAGGTGACACTGGGATCTCGTTCTTTCACATTAGCAGTGACAGATTTTTCCCAGTTTAGGAGTTTCCATACTTTGTGTGTGTGTACCCAGAAAGAAACAGGCAGTGTGTGTGTGTGGCATGGGGTGAGGGTGAGGGAAATAGTGACTTTTCTTATCAACGCAGTAAGGCCATCCTCCTGCTCCAATTTGTGACAGTAGAGACCAGTCAGAGCCTTATACCCCCAAGCCATGATGAAAAATAGGTTTCCGACAAAGATTAATCTCTTAAAAAGAAACAAAACTGCTCTCCAACTGTTATAGGTGATGGGAGGCCTGCTGCTTTGGGAGAACGGATGCAGTCTGAGAGAGAAGATCAAGTCACAGCCAATTAGTGACCTAAGTCTATAGCTAATTTAAGAATGAAGGTAATGGCATTTAAGCTTAATAAGGGCAGCATTTAACCTCACCCCACTCTCTATGCCCTCAAGAACTTTGCCCATTTATATGAAAAGAGCAGCCATGTAGAATAGTGGGTGGAGCATTGAACTGGGTGTCAAAAGAACCTGGTTTCTCCCTTCTAGCTTTGTCATTAACTAATAAAAATAGTAATAATGATAAGAAGTATAACAATAATAATAAGAATGAATCCTTATTTAACACTTTGGAACATACAGTGTCTTTATACCTACATACATGATCTTTTTAGAGTTACTGAGATCTTCAGCTAAGTCACTTCTCTTCTTTGGGTTTCAGTGTTCTTTCTAAAAGGAGATGAATTTGTTATTCTAAGGGGATTCTTAAAGCCAGTACTGTAAAATATTTAAGATTCTGTTATCTGAATATAATTATGTCAGAGGATATGTGAGAGTAACACCAAACACACACACACACACACACACACACACACACACACACACACACATAAACCCTATAATACATGACCCAGGGCTTGAATAATTATATTATCTAGTTATTTTTGCTTATTAGCTTGAATCCATGGCAAAATGTTAAAGAATTTTACATTTTAATATAGGACTCCAGAAAATGTACATGACTCCTGCACAAAAAGAAATTAATCTGGAATGTTTGTGTGTATTGACAGACCTAGTGCAGGTGTTGCTTGGATGAGGAGAGCGCATATTTTAGGGCAGCAAACTACTCACAGTTCCTCAATTAAAAATACATAGCCACCTATTTTTTTTTGTGGTTCCTATGCAAAGACCAGCTTTGAATGTATAAGCAGGCATCACTCACCTATTTCATTCATTCATTCATTCTCATTTACTATATAGTGAGCTTCCAGTATGTGACAGGTACTGTGCATATACCAGGGATAGAGAGATGAATAGGAAATGAGTCATCTCAAAAAACTTAAAGGTTAGTCCTATTTGTAATTACTTGCTACTAGATCAACAAATTGAGGGTTTTATTAGCAACTGAGAAATGGAAATATTGACTAGTTACTCTTAAATGTTGCTAAGTTAACTCCAACTTATCAGTCTACCTGCTTTGCTTAAAGTGCTCAAACCTAATAGACTGCTCTCTGTTCAGTTGTTTTGAATGTCAATAAAATGACCAGAAAAGAAAAAAAAGTGAAGCCAGGATGGGACCATAAATCACATATAGTAAGATCTTTATTATTATAGGCTTCATGTTTTCCTAAATATAACTTTATATGGACAGAACCTGATTCAACATCCAAGGCTATAAAGTGGATATTAACTCTCAATGCCAGCATTTTAAAAGATATATGTATGTATATTCAGAATCCTTTTTAATTCAATAGTTGTTTTTCATCATGTCTGAAAATGTTTCTTTATAATACCCAAAGCCTTTTCACACCCATTATTCATGAGATTTTCATGACAGTCTTGTTTATTTAGGTAGAACATCAATTGTTATCAGTATTTTATAGAGGAGGAAACTAAGGTCCTTCCCAAACTAAGGTTTAGAGAAGTTCTGTGACTTGTTCTGGGTTAGTAAATGATTTTGTGTCTCTTAAGGTGACCAATCATTCCAGTTTACCTGGGACTCAGGGAATTTCCAGAACTCAAGACTTTCAGTTTTAAAACCAGAATAGTTCAAGGCAAACAAATATGAGTTGGTCACCCTAGTACTCTTCACAGACTTAGATTCAAATCTGGGGTCTGATGTGCAGTTTTCTAGGAATTCAATCATAGGCATGTTGTTCAACTTCTCCCAGCAAAATATCTTGCTTTTATTTTATCAAATAATAAAATTAGGATAATACCATTTTCCCTATAATGTTATGATTTAATGAGATCATGGCTGTGAAGATAGGGAATGTGGAACCTGGCCTGGAGTAGGCACTCAATAAATATTGGTTCCCTTTCCCTTACCATTGGATTACTACTCTCTGCTCCATATCATGTCATCTCAAGCAAGCCTGCTCACCTTGGGCATAGTTTCCTAGCACCAATAAACACCATGGGGTTCTCACCTGACTACTAGAGCCCTTTGTGAGAATATCACTTTCAGTGTCCATTTGGAATTGAGGAATTCTTCATGCCTTGATGCTTGGTGGGACTATGTATAGGTTACTAGTGAGAAGTGTGCTACCCTTCTTCAGAAGACTTTAGAATCTGTTCATTTTCTCTGTTCTGAGTATTTTGTGCAGGTAGCAGTATATTTACACAGCATACTAATGGATATTCCAAGCTGTACACTGTTTCTTTTCAGAGCCTTAGGGACAAATAAAGGGTCTTCAAAAATGGAAGAATGAGCTAAACCAAAGAGTGTGGGAACACAGTGAGCAATTCTGTCCTTTACTCACTATTTCCCAGTAGGAACAGGCTTGCAACTCTAGCTTGCTCCATCTTTTTTAGTTCCTCTAGCTTTGGTTCTAAGGGTCTCTCTAAGTTGTTTTCCTCCCACCCCCCCCACCAGTGCTTTTTCATTCCCTGTACAGTTCTTTCTCTTCAACCCAAGGCAATCCAGCCTTTAAGACTTAAGTCACGTGCTGCCTTTCCAAAGGAGTTTAATCCACACTCCATTGTTACTTGTATTTACTCTCATCCAGTAAGCCACTGAACATGTCTTCAGGATTCTAGTGGTACTTTCTAATAGTTTCCCTCTGCTAGAGTTGTCTTTCCAATGTAATTATTGTAACAAGGGATGATTCTTACCATCTATGTCCTCCTCAGCACCTAACACCAGGCAGATTTGACAGTAGAGACCAGTGGTTTGATTAGCTAAATCTTATTTGTGTCATTTCATAAATCTCTTCCCTGGGCCTAATCACAAGGTACTATAGTCATGCCCTGTATACTTTACCCACGGAAGAGCTTTACCCATTTGTACTGAGTGAATTGGTATCTTTAATGTATGCCCTTGCTCCAGATTTAGTCTGCCCAGTTCTTAGGTTGCCTTTAGGGCAGTATATATGCATATTCTATGCATGATCTGAGTTACGAGTAGTTCTAAGGTCTCTTGCTTTTCTCCAGCTTCCCTCTTATTCTTTGAAGCCCCCATGCCTCTCTCATTGGCATGAAGGTTTAGGTGTGGGAAATGTGGTAACAACCTCATGTGTGAGACATATGAAAAACCATATAATGCAAAGGGAAAAGAATAAGTGTTGTAACAGAAATATATATATATATATAGATAGATAGATATAGATATCTCTCTCTCTCTCTCTCTCTCTCTCTCTCTCTCTCTCTATATATATATATATATATATATATATATATATATATATATATATATATACACATCTCTTCCCTCTTGCAGCTCCCTCCCTCCCACCCTCCATATACCAGCCATCTAGGTGGTAACAAAGCACCAAGTTGATCTCCCTGTGCTATGTGGCTGCTTCCCACTAGCTATCTATTTTACGTTTGGTAGTGTATATATGTCCATGCCACCCTCTCACTTCGTCACAGCTTACCCTTCCCCGTCCCCATATCCTCAAGTCCATTCTCTAGTAGGTCTGTGTCTTCATTCCTGTCTTACCAATAGGTTCTTCATGACATTTTTTCTTTTCTTAGATTCCATATATATGTGTTAGCATATGGTATTTGTCTTTCTATTTCTGACTTACTTCACTCAGTACGACAGTCTCTAGGTCCATGCACCTCACTACAAATAACTCAATTTCATTTCTTTTTATGGCTGAGCAATATTCCATTGTATATATGTGCCACATCTTCTTTATCCATTCATCCAATGATGGACACTTATGTCGGTCCATGCACCTCACTACAAATAACTCAATTTCATTTCTTTTTATGGCTGAGCAATATTCCATTGTATATATATGCCACATCTTCTTTATCCATTCATCCAATGATGGACACTTATGTCGTTTCCATCTCCTAGCTATTGTAAATAGAGCTGCAATGAACATTTTGGTACATGACTCTTTTTTATTTATTTATTTATTTTACATCTTTATTGGAGTATAATTGCTCTACAATGGTGTGTTAGTTTCTGCTTTATAACAAAGTGAACCAGTTATACATATACATATGTTCCCATACCTCTTCCCTCATGCATCTCCCTCCATTGCACCCTCCCTATCCCACCCCTCTAGGTGGTCACAAAGAACCAAGCTGAACTCCCTGTGCTATGCCGTTGCTTCCAACTAGCTATCTATTTTATGTTTGGTAGTGTATATATGTTCATGCCACTCTCTCACTTTGTCACAGCTTACCCTTCCCCTCCCCATACCGTCAAGTCCATTCTCTAGTAGGACTGTGCCTTTATTCCTGTCATACCCGTAGATTCTTCATGACATATTTTTCTTGAATTCCATATATACGTGTTAGAATACGATATCTGTCTTTCTCTTTCTGACTTACTTCACTCTGTATGAGAGACTCTAGGTCCATCCACCGCATTACAAATAGCTCAATTTCGTTTCTTTTTATGGCTGAGTAATATTCCATTGTATATACGTGCCACATCTTCTTTATCCATTCATCTGATGATGGACACATAGGTTGTTTCCATCTCCTGACTATTGTAAAGAGCTGCAATGAACAATTTGGTACATGACTATTTTTGAATTATAGTTTTCTCAGGGTATATGCCCAGTAGTGGGATTGCTGGGTCATATGGTAGTTCTATTTGTAGATTTTTAAGTAACCTGCATACTGTTCTCCATAGTGGCTGTACCAATTCACATTCCCACTAGCAGTGCAAGAGTGTTCCCTTTTCTCCACACTCTCTCCAGTATTTTTTTTTCCAGATTTTTTGATGAATGACATTCTGAATGGTGTGAGATGATATCTCATTGTGGTTTTGATTCACATTTCTCTAATGATTAATGATGTTGAGCATTCTTTCATGTGTTTGTTGGCAGTCTGTATATCTTCTTTGGAGACATGTGTATTTAGGTCTTTTGCCCAGTTTAGGATTTTTTTTTTTTTTTTTTTTTTTACTGTTGAGCTGCATGAGCTGCTTGTAAATTTTGGAGATTAATCCTTTGTCAGTTGCTTCATTTGCAAATATTTTCTCCCATTCTGAGGGTTGTCTCTTGGTCTTGTTTATGGTTTCCTTTGTTGTTCAAAAGCTTTGAAGGTTCATTAGGTCCCATTTGTTTATTTTGTTTTTATTTCCATTTCTCTAGGAGGTGGGTCAAAAGGAATCTTGCTGTGATTTATGTCATAGAGTGTTCTGCCTATGTTTTCCTCTAAGAGTTTGATAGTTCTTGGCCTTATATTTAGGTCTGTAATCCACTTTTAGCTTACTTTTGTGTATGGTGCTGGGAGTTTTCTAATCTCATACTTTTACATGTACCTGTCCAGTTTTCCCAGCACCATTTACTGAAGAGGCTATCCTTTCTTCACTGTACATTCCTGCCTCTTTTATCAAAGATAAGGTGACCATATGTGTTTGGGTTTATCTCTGGGCTTTCTATCCTGTTCCATTGATCTATATTTCTGTTTTTGTGCCAGTACCATACTGTCTTATTTACTGTAGCTTTGTAGTATAAGTTGAAGGCAGGGAGCCTGATTCCTCCAGCTCCATTTTTCGTTCTCAAGATAGTTTTGGCTATTCGGGGTCTTTTGTGTTTCCATACAAACTGTGAAATTTTTTGTTCTAGTACTGTGAAAAATGCCAGTGGTAGTCTGATAGGGATTGCATTGAATCTGTAGATTGCTTTGGGTAGTAGAGTCATTTTCATAATGTTGATTCTTCCAATCCAAGTATATCTCTCCATCTATTTGTATCATCTTTAATTTCTTTCATCAGTGTCTTATGATTTTCCTCATACAGGTCTTTTGTCTCCTCAGGTAGGTTTATTCCTAGGTATTTTAATTTTTTTTGTTGCAGTGGTAAATGGGAGTGTTATCTTGATTTCACTTTCAGGTTTTTCATCATTAGTGTGCAGGAATGCCAGAGATTTCTGTGCAGGAATTTTGTAACCTGCTACTGTGCCAAATTCATTGATTAGATCTAGTAGCTTTCTGGTAGCATCTTTAGGATTCTCTATGAATAGTATCATGTGATCTGCAAACAGTGACAGCTTTACTTCTTCTTTTCCGATTTGGATTCTTTTTATTTCCTTTCTTCTCTGATTGCTGAGGCTAAAACTTCCAAAACTATGTTGAATAAGAGTGGTGAGAGTGGGCAACCTTGTCTTGTTCCTGGTCTTAGTGGAAATGCTTTCAGTTTTTCACCATTGAGGATGATGTTGGCTGTGGCTTTGTCATATATGGCCTTTATTATTTTGAGGAAAGTTCCCTCTATGCCTACTTTCTGCAGGGTTTTTATCATAAATGGATGTTGATTTTTGTCGAAAGCTTTCTCTGCATCTATTGAGATGACCATATGGTTTTTCTCCTTCAATTTGTTAATATGGTATATCACATTGATTGACTTGCATATATTGAAGAATCCTTGCCTTCCTGAAATAAGCCCCACTTTCTCATGGTGTATGATCCTCTTAATGTGATGTTGGATTCTGTTTGCTAGTATTTTGTTTAGGATTTTTGCATCTATGTTCATCAATGATATTGGCCTGTAGTTTTCTTTATTTGTGACATCCTTGACTGGTTTTTGTATCAGTGTGATGGTGGCCTCATATAATGAGCTTGGGAGTGTTCCTCCCTCTGCTGTATCTTCAAAGAGTTTGAGAAGGATAGGTGATAGCTCTTTTCTAAATATTTGATAGAATTCACCTGTGAAGCCATCTGGTCCTGGGCTTTTATTTGTTGGAATACTTTTAATCGCAGTTTCAATTTTAGTGCTTGTGATTGGTCTGTTCATATTTTCTATTTCTTCCTGATTCTGTCTTGGCAGGTTGTGCATTTCTAAGAATTTGTCCATTTCTTCCAGGTTGCCCATTTTATTGGCATAGAGTTGCTTGTGGTAATCTCTCATGATCTTTTGTATTTCTGCAGTGTCAGTTGTTACTTCTCCTTTTTCATTTCTAAATCTATCGATTTGAGTCCTCTAACTTCTTTTTTTTTGATGAGTCTTTCTAATGGTTTTTCAGTTTTGCTTATCTTCTCAAAGAAGCAGCTTTTAGTTTTATTGATCATTGCTATCATTTCTTTCATTTCTTTTTCAGTTATTACTGATCGGATTTTTATTATTTCTTTCCTTCTGCTAACTTTCCGGTTTTTTTGTTCTTCCTTCTCTAATTGCTTTAGGTTCAAGGTTAGCTTGTTTATTCGAGATGTTTCCTGTTTCTTAAGGTAGGATTGTATTGCTATAAACTTCCCTGTTAGTACTGGTTTTGCTGCCTCCCATAGGTACTGGGTCGTCTTGTCTCCTTGGTCATTGTTTCTATGTATTTTTTGATTTCCTCTTTGATTTCTTCACTGATCACTTTGTTATTAAGTAGTGTATTCTTTAACCTCCATGTGTTTGTATTTTTTACAGATCTTTTCCTGTAATTGGTTTCTAGTCTCATAGCATTGTGGTCAGGAAAGAAACTTGATACAATTTCAATTTTCTTAAATTTACCAAGGCTTTATTTGTGACCCAAGCTAGGATCCATCCTGGAGAATGTTTCATGAGCACTTGAGAAAAATGTGTATTCTGTTGTTTTTGGATGGAATGTCCTATAAATATCAATTAAGTCCATCTTGTTTAATGTGTCATTTAAAGCTTGTGTTTCCTTATTTATTTTCATTTTGGAGGATCTGTACATTGGTGTATTTGGAGTGTTAAAGTCACCCTACTATGAGTGTGTTACTGTCGACCTCCCCTTTTTTGGCTGTTAGTATTTTCCTTATGTATTAAGGTGCTCCTATGTTGGGTGCATAAATATTTACAATTGTTATGTCTTCTTCTTGGATCGATCCCTTCATCATTATGTAGTGTCCTTCTTTGTCTCTTCTAATAGTCTTTATTTTAAAGTCTATTTTGTCTCATATGAGAATTGCTACTCCAGCTTTCTTTTGGTTTCCATATGCATGGATTAACTTTTTCCATCCCCTCACTTTCCGTCTGTATGTGTCTCTAGGTCTGAAGTGCATCTCTTGTTGACAGCATATACATTGGTCTTATTTTTGTATCCATTCATCCAGTCTGTGTCTTTTGGTGTGAACATTTAATCCATTTACATTTAACGTAATTATCAATATGTATGTTACTATTCCCATTTTTTTAATTGTTTTGCCTTTATTATTGTAGGTCTTTTCCTTTTCTTGTATTTCTTGCCTAGAGAAGATCCTTTATCATTTATTGTAAAGCTGGTTTGGTGGTGCTGAACTCCCTCGGCTTTTGCTTGTCTGTAAAGGTTTTAATTTCTCCATCAAATCTGAATGAGATTCTTGCTGGGCAGAATAATCCTGGTTGTAGGGTTTTGTCCTTCACCAAATATGTCCTGCCACTCCCTTCTGGCTTGCAGAGTTTCTGCTGAAAGTTCAGCTGTTAACCTTATTGGGATTCCCTTGTGTGTTATTTGTTGTTTTTCCCTTGCTGCTTTTAATATGTTTTCTTTGTATTTAATTTTTGAGAGTTTGAATAATATGTGTCTTGGCATGTTTCTCCTTGTTTTTTCCCTATATGGGACTCTCTGTGCTTCCTGGACTTGATTAACTATTTCCTTTCCCATATTAGGGAAATCTTCAACTATAATCTCTTCAAATATTTTCTCAGTCCATTTCTTTTTCTCTTATTCTTCTGGAACCCGTATAATTCGAATGTTGGTGCTTTTAATGTTGTCTCAGAGGTCTCTGAGACTGTCCTCAGTTCTTTTCACCCTTTTTTCTTTATTCTACTCTGCAGCAATTATTGCCACTTTTTTATCTTCAAGTTCACTTATCCGTTCTTCTGCCTCATTTGTTCTGCCATTGATCCCTTCTAGAGTATTTTAAGTTTCATTTATTGTGTTGTTCATTATTGCTTGTTTCATCTGTAGTTCTTCTAGTTCCTTGTTAAAGGTTTCTGGCATTTTTTGTATTGTATTTCCAAGATTTTGGATCATCTTTACTATCATTATTCTCAATTATTTTTCAGGCAGACCGCCTATTTCCTCTTCATTTGTTTGGTCTGGTGGGTTTTTATCTTGCTCTTTCATCTCCTGTGTGTTTTTCTGTCTTCTCATTTTGCTTATCTTACTGTGCTTGGGGTCTCCTTTTCACCAGCTGCATGTTCATATTTCCCGTACTTTTTGGTGTCTGTCCCCAGTGGCTAAAGTTGGTTCAGTGGGTGGTGTAGGCTTCCTCATGGAAGGGACTAGTGCCTGTGTTCTGGTAGATGAGTCTGTATCTTGTCTTTCTGGTTGGCAGGCCCATGTTTGGTGACGTGTTTTGGGGTGTCTGTGGCCTTATCATTATTTTAGGCAGCCTCTCTGCCAATGGGTGGGGTTTTGTTCCTGTGTTCCTAGTTGTTTGGCTTAGGGTGTCTAGCAGCTTAGCTTTCTTGTCGTTGAGTGAAGCTGGGGGTTCGTGTTGAAATGGAGATCTCTGGGACATTTTTGCCATTTGATATTATGCGGAGTTAGGAGGTCTCTTGTGGACCTGTGTCCTGAAGTTGGCTCTTCCACCTCAGAGGCACAGCACTGACTCCTGGCTGCAGCACCAAGAGCCTTTCATCTCACAACTCAGAATAAAAGGGAGAAAATGTAGAGGGAAAGAAAGAAAGAGGATAGAAGAAAATATAATAATGTAAGATAAAATAAAATAAAGTTATTTAAAAAATAATTATTAAAATTATTTTTTAAAAAGTGAAAAACAAAAAGATCAGATGGATAGAACCCTAGGACAAATGGTGAAAGCAAAGCTATACAGACACATTCTCACACAGAATCATACACACTCACATAAAGAGCAAAATGGGAAAAAATAATAAATCTTGCTCTCAAAGTCCACCTCCTCAATTTGGGATGATTCATTGTCTATTCAGGTATTCCACAGATGCAGGGTACATCTAGTTGATTGTGGAGATTTAATCTGCTGCTCCTGAGGCTGCTGGGAGAAATTTCCCTTTCTCTTCTTTGTTCACACAGCTCCCGGTGTTCAGCTTTGGATTTGGCACTGCCTGTGCGCGTAGGTCACCGGAGGGCATCTGTTCTTCCCTCAGACAGGACGGGGATAAAGGAGCCGCTGATTCGGGAGCTCTGGATCACTCAGGCTGGTGGGAGGGCAGGGTACGGATGCTGGGCAAGCCTGTGGTGGCAGAGGTCAGCGTTATGTTGCACCAGCCTGAGGCATGCTGTGCGTTCTCCCAGGGAAGTTGTCCCTGGATCCTGGGACCCTGCCAGTGGCGGGCTGCCCAGCCTCCCCGGATGGGAGGTGTGGATAGTGACCTGTGCTCGCACACAGGTTTCTCAGTGGTGGCAGCAGCAGCCTTAGTGTCTCATGCCTGTCTCTGGGGTCTGTGCTGTTAGCCGCGGCTCGTGCCCGTGTCTGGAGCTCCTTTAAGCAGCGCTCTTAATCCCCTCTCCTCGCGCACCAGGAAACAAAGAGGGAAGAAAAAGTCTCTTGCCTCTTTGGCAGCTCCAGACTTTTACCCGGACTCCCTTCCAGCTAGCCGTGGTGCAATAACCCCTTCAGGCTGTGTTCACGCCGCCAGACTGAAGCCTGAGCCTCAGCTCTCAGACCCGCCCATCCCGGTGGGTGAGCAGACAAGCCTCTCGGGCTGGTGAGTGCTGGTTGGAACCAATCTTCTGTGCGGGAATCTCTCCGCTTTGCCCTCTGTACCCCTGTTGCTGCGCTCTCCTCCATGGTCCCGAAGCTCCCCCCCTTGACCACTCGCAGTTTCCGCCTGTGAAAGGGCTTCCTAGTGTGTGGAAACCTTTCTTCCTTCACAGCTCCCTCCCACTGGTGCAGGTCCTGTCCCTATTCTTTTGTCTCTGTTTATTCTTTTTTCTTTTGCCCTACCCAGGTACGTGGGGAGTTTCTTGCCTTTTGGGAGGTCTGAGGTCTTCTGCCAGCATTCAGTAGGTGTTCTGTAGGAGTTGTTCCACGTGTAGATGTATTTCTGATGTATCTGTGGGGAGGAAGGTGATCTCCACATCTTACACTTCAGCCATCTTCCCCCGGTCTCGAGCCAAGCAGTTAGCTTTTGAAATGTCCTCCAAAGTATTCCTCTAGATATTGCCTACCATGACACAGATTCAAGAAGGATAATTAACACACCTTCATTTCACTTAGAAGATGTGTCAAGTTTTCCTTACTGCCTGAGCCATATGGTTCTAAGTGAATCTTCTTGGGAAGAAATCTGGCTTGGGATTCCCTTTGATATATGCAATGAATTACTATACAGAGAAACATTATAAATTGTGTGCTTTAATATGGATCCCAACACTCGGATGGCCCTTTTTTTTCTCTCAGACATGCAAAACCAGAGTTCCATTTGGGCCAAAAATAAGTAGGTAGACACCTACTCATTGTAAGTTGCAGGTACCAGTGAGGCCCTTTGCTTCTCTAGTGTATACCTGCCTTTCTGTAGTTGTCTACTCATTCTAAGACACTGGGCAACCAGGGCCAGTCCCTTACCGCTGCTAGTTGATGTTTTTTTCTAGGAAGACTGCGGCCATTTGATAAAAACTCCTTCATTGGCCTTTCAATAGAAGCCTCATTTTAAAAATAACCCCAGAATTTTGTCTTTCTCTTCTCTTTCTATTCTTCCTCCTCTTCCAGAATAATCTATTGAACTGCATCTTCAATTTCATCCCCTATTTGAGTCCACTTCTCCCTTTAACACAGACTTCTTGGCCTCTACCCTCTGTACATGTTCAATAACTCCACATCCTAAAAAGGTCTCACTTTTCTTGCTTCTCTCTCTTTTCTTAACTCTGTTATTCTTTCACACCAAAATACTCATTGTCTCTATTTACTGTCTCTATCTCCTTGCTGTCCACATAGTAATCATAGATAATGTTTACTGAGTACTTTATATACCTTAACTCATATAATTTTCACAATTACATGGGGTGAGTACTATTTTTCTTTTTTATTACCCTCCTAGTTTTACAAATGAAGAATCATACTCATGAAGTCAAGAAACTTGTCCAAGGTCACACAGATAATAAGTGGTAAAGCCTGGATTCAAACTCAGGCAATTAGGCTTCAGAGTTGATGCTTTTTATCATTATGCTATATATTGTCTCCCAGTAATAGTTTTGGAGATCAGCGACCTTTTAGTACAGTCTAATAGTGTTTATTTAGTGCTTTGCATCTGTTCTTGAAATTTTTGAAATCAGCTTTTGACTTGGCTCCTTTGACCCAACACTATCTTGGGTTTCCTTTTACTTCTATTATTTTTCTTTCTTGGTCTTTTGTGTTGGTTCCTTTTACCTCTATTTCTCTCACTTCAGTTTGAAGCCCTCTGTTTCCCATTCTAATAAAACTGTCCTTTGAATGACACATTTACTTTCACAGTTTGATTATCACCCATGTGGGTAAATCCCAAATTGCTGTCTCATGACTAACATAGACAGCAAGTCTCATTGTTGCAAAGAATGTTAAGGGTCATTTGGAACCAAATACTGTGAACTAGGGAGATCCTGCTAACATCACAGAAAAGTTTCAGAAAGTGGGAGTAAAAACTCCCTCCCCAAATTTCTAACTATCTTCTTCCTCATAACTTTTCTGTTTTTTGCAATGGTAATTTCATTTATCAAAACACAAAACCTTGGAGTGATTCTCCAACTTACTTGCTCCTTGGATCTCCCATTAATTTAGTCAATAAATAAACACTTAACAAATATTTATTGAGTTTCTACTATAATACAGGTTCTGTGCTAGGTACTGTGGATATAACATATAACTGTTAGTGAGTTTCTTACCTTTATAAAGCTTAAAATACCTCTAAAATCTCTTGCCTAACTCCTTACTAACAACCTTTTCAAGCTACAATGATTTCACAGCTGGATGTATTCTGTAGCTTCCAAGATGATGGTAATTGATACTGCCATTTATGTAGGTCCAAGGGAACAGAAGTAAAGTCATTGTGTGGAAGCTACAGGGAACACAGGCTTTTTGCCAAGTAAAGTAGATTTATATTTCAACAAATGTCTCTTACAGCAGAATAATTTTGAGCTAGTTAGCACACTGTCATTGTAATTATGTAAACACTGACTAGATTCATTCACTCATTCATTCATTCACACATTCATGTAACAGATGTTTTTTTTTTAACATCTTTATTGGAGTATAACTGCTTTACAATGATGTGTTGGTTTCTGCTTTATAACAAAGTGAATCAGTTATGCATATACATATGTTCCCATATCTCTTCCCTCTTGCATCTCCCTCCTTCCCAGCCTCCCTATCCCACCCCTCTAGGTGGTCACAAAGCATGGAACTGATCTCCCTGTGCCATGCAGCTGCTTCCCACTAGCTATCTATTTCACATTTGGTAGTGTATATATGTCCATGCCACTCTCTCACTTTGTCACAGCTTACCTATCCCCCACCCCATATCCTCAAGTGCATTCTCTAGTAGGTCTGTGTCTTTATTCCTGTCTTACCCCTAGGTTCTTCATGACCTTTCTTTTTTTTTTTCCTTAGATTCCATATATATGTGTTAGCATATCGTATTTGTCTTTCTCTTTCTGACTTACTTCACTCTGTATGACAGACTCTAGGTCCATCCACCTCACTACAAATAACTCAATTTCCATTCGTTTTATGGCTGAGTAATATTCCATTGTATATATGTGCCATATCTTCTTTATCTATTCATCCAATGATGGACACTTAGGTTGTTTCCATATCCTGGCTATTGTAAATAGAACTGCAATGAATATTTTGGTACATGACTCTTGTTGAATTATGGTTTTCTCAGGGTATACACCCAGTAGTGGGATTGCTGGGTCATATGGTAGTTCTATTTGTAGTTTTTTTAAGGAACCTCCATACTGTTCTCCATAGTGGCTGTATAAATTTATATTCCCCCCAGCAGTGCAGGAGTGTTCCCTTTTCTCCATACCCTCTCCAGCATTTATTGTTTCTAGATTTTTTGATGATGGCCATTCTGACAGGTGTGAGAGGCTATCTCATTGTAGTTTTGATTTGCATTTATCTAATGATTAATGATGTTGAACATTCTTTCATGTGTTTGTTGGCAATCTGTATATCTTCCTTGGAGAAATGTCTATTTATGTCTTCAGCCCAGTTTTGGATTGGGTTGTTTGATTTTTTGTAATTGAGCTGCACGTGCTGCTTGTAAATTTTGGAGATTAATCCTTTGTCAGTTGCTTCATTTGAAAATATTTTCTCCCATTCTGAGGGTTGTCTTCTGGTCTTGTTTATGGTTGCCTTTGCTGTGCAAAAGCTAGTAAGTTTCATTAGGTCTCATTTGTTTATTTGTATTCCCATTTCTCTAGGAAGTGGGTCAAAAAGGATCTTGCTGTGATTTACGTGATAGAGTGTTCTGCCTATGATTTCCTCTAAGAATTTGATAGTTTCTGGCTTTACATTTAGGTCTTTAATCCATTTTGAGCTTACTTTTGTGTATGGTGTTAAGGAGTGTTCTAATCTCATACTTTTACATGTACCTGTCCAGTTTTCCCAGCACCACTTCTTGAATAGGCTGTCTTTTCTCCACTGTATATTCTTGCCTCCTTTATCAAAGATAAAGTGACCATATGTGCATGGGTTTATCTCTGGGCTTTCTATTCTGTTTCATTGATCTATATTTCTGTTTTTGTGCCAGCACCATATTGTCTTATTTACTGTAGCTTTGTAGTATAGTCTGAAGTCAGGGAGTCTGATTCCTCCAGCTCCATTTTTTGTTCTCACGATTGCTTTGGTTATTCGGGGTCTTTTGTGTTTCCATACAGATTGTGAAATTTTTTGTTTTAGTTCTGTGAAAAATGCCAGTGGTAGGTTGATAGGGATTGCATTGATTCTGTAGATTGCTTCGGGTAGTAGAGTCATTTTCACAATGTTGATTCTTCCAATCCAAGTACATGGTATATCTCTCCATGTTTTTGTATCATCTTTAATTTCTTTCATCAGTGTCTTATAATTTTCTGCATACAGGTCTTTTGTCTCCTTAGGTAGGTTTATTCCTAGATATTTTATTCTTTTTGTTGCAATGGTAAATGGGAGTGTTTTCTTGATTTCATTTTCAGATTTTTCATCATTAGTGTATAGGGATGCAAGAGTTTTCTGTGCATTAATTTTGTATCCTGCTACTTTACCAAATTCATTGATTAGCTCCAGTAGTTTTCTGGTAGCATCTTTGGGATTACCTATGTATAGTATCATGTCATCTGCAAGCACTGATAGCTTTACTTCTTCTTTTCCAACTTGGATTCCATTATTTACTTTTATTCTCTGATTGCTGTGGGTAAAACTTCCAAAACTGTGTTGAGTAAGAGTGGTGATACTGGGCAACCTTGTCATGTTCCTGATCTTAGTGGAAATAGTTTTAGTTTTTCATCATTGAGGACGATGTTGGCTGTGGGTTGGTCATATATGGCCTTTATTATGTTGAGGAAAGTTCTCTCTATGCCTACTTTCTGCAGGGTTTTTTTTTTATCATAAATGGGTGTTGAATTTTCTCAAAAGCTTTCTCTGCATGTATTGAGATGATCATATGTTTTTTCTCCTTCAATTTGTTAATATGGTGTATCATGTTGATTGATTTGCGTATATTGAAGAATCCTTGCATTCCTGGAATAAACCCCACTTGATCATGGTGCACGATCCTTTTAATGTGGTGTTGCATTCTGTTTGCTAGTATTTTATTGAGGATTTTTGCATCTATGTTCATCAGTGATATTGGCCTGTAGTTTTCTTTCTTTGTGACATCTTTGTCTGGTTTTGTTATCAGGGTGATGGTGGCATCGCAGAATGAGTTTGGGAGTGTTCCTCCCTCTGCTATATTTTGGAAGATTTTGAGGAGGATAGGTGTTAGCTCTTCTCTAAATGTTTGATAGAATTCACTTGTGAAGCCATCTGGTCCTGGGTGTTTGTTTGTTGGAAGGTTTTTAATCAAAGTGTCAGTTTCAGTGCTTTTTATTGGTCTGTTCATATTTTCTATTTCTTCCTGGTTCAGTCTTGGCACGTTGTGCATTTCTAAGAATTTGTCTATTTCTTCCAGGTTGTCCATTTTATTGGCATAGAGTTGCTTGTAGTAATCTCTCATGATCTTTTGTATTTCTGCAGTGTCAATTGTTACTCTTCCTTTTTCATTTCTAATTTTATTGATTTGAGTCTTCTCCCTTTTTTTCCTGATGAGTCTGGCTAATGGTTTATCAATTTTTTTTATGTTTTCAAAGAACGAGCTTTTAGTTTTATTGATATTTGCTATCGTTTCCTTCATTTTTTTTTTCATTTATATCTGGTCTGATATTTATTTCTGCCAACTTTGGGTTTTTTTTGTTCTTCTTTCTCTAATTGCTTCAGGTGCATGATTAGATTGCTTATTTGAGGTGTATCCTATTTCTTAAAGTAGGATTTTATTGCTATAACATTCTGTCTTAGAACTGCTTTTCCTGCATCCCATAGGTTTTGGGTTGTCGTGTCTCCATTGTCATTCATTTCTACGTATTTTTTATTTCCGTTTTGATTTCTTCAGTGATCACTTTGTTATTAAGTAGTGTATTGTTTAGCCTCCATGTGTTTGTATTTTTTACAGATCATTTCCTGTAATTGATATCTAGTCTCATAGCATTGTGGTCAGAAAAGATACTTGATACAATTTCAATTTTCTTAAATTTACCAAGGCTTGATTTGTGACCAAACATATGTTCTATCCTGGAGAATGTTCCAGGAGCAGTTGAGAAAATGTGTATTCTGGTTTTTTTGGATGGAATGTCCTATAAATATCAATTAAATCCATCTTGTTTAAGGTATCATTTAATGCTTGTGTTTCCTTATTTATTTTCATTTTGGATGATCTGTCCATGGGTGAAAGTGGGGAGTTAAATTCCCCTACTATGACTGTGTTACTGTCGTTTTCCCCTTTTATGGCTGTTAGTATTTACCTTATGTATTGAGGTGCTTCTATGTTGGGTGCATTAATATTTACAATTGTTATATATTCTTCTTGCATCGATCCCTTGATCATTATGTAGTATCCTTCTTTGTCTCTTATAATAGTCTTTATTTTAAAGTCTATTTTGTCTGATATGAGAATTGCTACCCCTGCTTTCTTTTGATTTCCATTTGCATGGAATATGTTTTTCCATCACCTCACTTTCTATCTGTATGTATCCCTAGGTATGACGTGGGTCTCTTGTAGACAGCATATATAAGTGTTTTGTTTTTGTATCCATTGTGCCAATCTCTGTCTTTTGGTGTGAGCATTTAATCCATTGTCATTTAAGTTGATTATTGATATGTATGTTCCTATTCCCATTTTCTTAATTTTTTTGATTTTGTTATTGTTGGTTTTTTCCTTCTCTTGTGTTTCTTGCCTAGAGAAGTTCCTTTAGCATTTGTTGTAAAGCTGGTTTGTTGGTGCTGAACTCCCTCAGCTTTTGCTTGTCTGTAAAGGTTTTAATTTCTCCATTAAATCTGAATGAGATCCTTGCTGGGTAGAGTAATCTTGGTTGTAGATTTTTCTCCTTCATTACTTTAAATATGTCCTGCCACTCTCTTCTGGCTTTCAGAGTTTCTGCTGAAAGATCAGCTGTTAACCGTATGGGGATTCCCTTGTGTGTTATTTGTTGTTTTTCCCTTGCTGCTTTTAATATATTTTCTTTGTATTTAGTTTTTGACAGTTTGATTGATATGTGTCTTGGCATATTTCTCCTTGGATTTATCTTGTATGGGACTCTTTGTGCTTCTTGGACTTGATTAACTACTTCCTTTCCCCTATTAGGGAAGATTTCAACTATAATCTCTTCATACATTTTCTCAATTCCTTTCTTTTTCTCTTTTTCTTTTGGGACCCCTAGAATTCGAATGTTCATGCATTTAATGTTGTCCCAGAGGTCTCTGAGTCTGTTCTCAGTTCTTTTCTTTCTTTTTTCTTTATTCTGCTCTGCAGTAGTTATTTCCACTATTTTATCTTCCAGGTCACTTATCCTTTTTTTTTTTTTTGCCTCAGTTATTCTGCTATTGATCCCTTCTAGAGTATTTTTAAGTTCATTTACTGTGTTGTTCATCATTGGTTGTTTCCTCTTTAGTTCTTCTAGGTCCTTGTTAAATGTTTCTTTCATTTTCTCTATTCTATTTCCAAGATTTTGGATCATCTTTACTATCATTATTCTGAATTCCTTTTCAGGTAGACTGCCTATTTCCTCTTCATTTGTTAGGTCTGGTGGGTTTTTATCTTGCTCTTTCATCTGCTATGTGTTTTCCTATATTCTCATTTTGCTTGTCTTACTGTGTTTGGCCTCTCCTTTTTGCAGGCTGCAGGTTCGTAGTTCCCATTGTTTTTGGTGTCTGTCCCCAGTGGCTAAAGTTGGTTCAGTGGGTGGTGTAGGCTTCCTCATGGAGGGTTCTAGTGCCTGTGTTCTGGTGGATGAGTCTGGATCTTGTCTTTCTAGTCAGTAGGCGCACATCTGGTGGTATGTTTTGGGTTGTTGGTGAGCTTATTATGATTTTAGGCCGCCTCTATGCTAATGGGTGGGGTTGTTTTCCTGTCTTGCTAGTTGTTTGGCTTAGGGTGTCCAGCACTGTAGCTTGTTGGTCGTTGAGTGAAGCTGGGTGTTGGTTTTGATATGGAGATCTCTGGGACATTTTTGCCATTTGATATTATGTGGAGCTGGGAGGTCTCTTGTGGACCAGTGTCCTGAAGTTAGCTCTTCCACCTCAGAGGCGCAACACTGACTCCTGTCTGCAGCACCAAGAGCCTTTCATCCACACGGTTCAGAATAAAATGGAGAAAAAGTAGAAAGAAAGAAAGAGGATAAAATAAAATAAAGTAAGATAAAATAAAATAAAGTTATTAAAATAGAAAATCATTATTAAGAAAAAAAATTTTTAAAGTAAAGACAACGAAACAAACAATACAAAACAAAACAAAAACGGACCAACAGAACCCTAGGACAAATGGTGAAAGCAAAGCTATAAAGACAGTATCTCACACAGAAGCATACACATACACACTCACAGAAAGAGGAAAAGGGGAAAAAATAATATACCTTGCTCTTAAAATCCACCTCCTCAATTTGGGATGATTCATTGTCTATTAACGTATTCCACCAATGCAGGGTACATCAAGTCGATTGTAGAGATTTAATCCGCTGTTCCTGTGGCTGCTGGGAGAAATTTCCCTTTCTCTTCTTTGTTTGCATAGCTCCCAGGGTTCAGCTTTTAATTTGGCCCCACCTCTGCGTGTAGGTCGCCTGAGAGCTTCTGTTCTTCATTCAGACAGGTCAGGCTTAAAGGAGCCTCTGATTCGGGGGCTCTGGCTCACTCAGGCTGGGGGGAGGGTGGAGCATGGAGTGCTGGGTGAGCCTGGGGCAGCAGAGACTGGTGTGACTTTACACCAGCCTGAGGCACGCCGTGCGTTCTCCCAGGGAAATTTTCCCTGGATCACGGGGCCCTGGCAGTGGCGGGCTACATAGGCTCCCGGGAGGGGTGGTGTGGATAGTGACCTGTGCTCACCCACAGGCTCCTTGGTGGCGGCAGTAGTGGCCTTAGCATCTCATGCCCGTCTCTGGGGTCCGCGCTGATAGCCGCGGCTCGTGCCTGTCTCTGGAGCTCCTTTAAGCAGCACTTCTAGTCCCCTCTCCTCAACAGATGTTATTGTGTGCCTACCATTTCCAATCTCTGTAATAGACTGTGGGTATACTCAAGTCAAAAAGATAGAAATTATCCTTGTGTTCACGGAGCTTATTTTCTAGAAAAGGTAACTGTTTTGATCATGGAGGTGGTAAATATGATTTTAGTACTTGTTGAGGGGCTGAACTGGATAATACTGAACTCTCAACTCTAGGAATCTATAACTTTGAAGTCTCCCTGCCCCTGGCTAACTTCTCCTTACATCACTTGTGTTAGCACCAGAAAAATCTTTCCCATGTAGAGATTTGATAATATTACTTCCTGGATCAAGTGACTCCAATAGCGTCTTACTGACTACAACAACAAAAAAACTGACATTGCTATAAAGTCATTCAGTGATCTCATCCCACTTTTTTTCCTACCCTTTATCTCATTGTTCCCCTCTACAAACTCTGGCTTTTGCTAGGTGAACTATTTTTTTTGCCTGTCAAACATACCGTAGCAGAACCACAGCACAGATCTAGGTCCATTTCTCTTTAATCCATTTAATTAATTCATCCATTTAACAAATGTAATTAAGAACTTACTGTGTGCCAAGCACTGTTCTAGATGATAAAACAGTGAAAAAAATTGATGAAATCATGTTCCTCAAAGAACTTATAGTAGGGACATGCACATTACATGGCTTCTTGCATTTGCCTTTTGCCTCAGAGGAAGGTCCTTTCTAGGAGCCCTCAACTAGATAGAGGATAATTTTATAGTAAAAGACAACTAAGCTGGAGATATACCAAGAGGGAGCAACATGGTTTAAAATGGTAACTGTGAAAGAAAATGTATTTCTTCTATTTTCTGAACCTGTCTTAATCTATAGGGAATGAAGAGGCTCAATAAGTGGTTTTAGGTGGTTTATGACCATAAGCCTATGAAAACAGACCAGGAGAGGTTATTTTTAATATACTAACAGGACTATTGTTCTTCTTATGACATCTGAGATAGATAACACATTCTTTTTGTCTAGCTGCCTAGTTCATGAGAGGACAAATGATCTTGTTGGTCTGTGCCACTCTTGGGCAAAGTTATAATATTGGTTATATTCTGTTTTCAGCATCTCCTACTTCGTCCTTTCATTTCTGGTTTGCTTGCTCTTGCTTATAAGAACAATCTTAGGCTTGAAGTGAGTCTGAAACTTTTTCCCTCAAGTGCCATGTAACTCATTTTACATGAATTACTGGACAATGAAATATAAACTTCCTCAGGATCTTTGAGGCAGCTGCCTACCCTAGCCTCCACATTGGCTTCTGTGATACCTTTTCCTCTTTCAGGCACTGTTAGACTTAATACATATTTCTAAATTACTCTCTGCCTTCTGAGAATAAAGAATCATTGTACTGAAATGCAGTGTAGTGTATATACTGAACTATGAGCTAAGAGACTTGGGTCTTTTCCTGGTGCTCCCACTAAATAAATGTATAATTTAAACAAGCTATTTCCTTTTTCTTGGGCCTCAGTTCTCCATCTGTAAAGTAAAGTTTGGGCTAGATAATCCTTTAAAGTCAGTTCCAACTTGACATTCCAGGATCCTCTAGTGGGATAGATCAATGATTGAGACTGCCTTGGCTTGGCCTTATTGTGTATTAGTTATCCATGGTGACAAAACCCCCACAAACTGTAAGGATGATCTGTTACATTTTTAGGGATTAAGAGTTTCTTTATTCTTTTTGAAGGCATGCTGGCTCTTCTGGGTTAGAATTCATAGTATGGAGTTAAAAAGGCCAAGGTCATAAGGGTCATTTACCATATGGGCCAGCCAGCTTTGTTTGTTTCCTGGCTTCAGTCTATACTTTAACAGCCTTCTCCATCTCCCCCCAACCATTTTACCAATACATCTTCAAGACTGGGAAAAGAGCTCAAATGACATTTAGGCAACAGTATCTTTGCACAGATGAGGTTAGCATAATTAGTAGAGGTCACCATGATTTCTAGAAGTGACTCTCTGTCTTACATCAGCCAGATCAAGCACATGACAAGAACAGTCAACTAAAGACCAGCCAGAAAATGTATCCAAGTACCTTCTGCATTGTCAGTTAGAGGCAGTACCTCTGACAACTATGAGCCAAATTATTGTCTGGAAAAGTGCAGATGAGAGAACTGCTTGCAGTGAAAGCCATCTGGGTTTTGTTTCTGGGTTTGAGCTCAAAACATAACATTCCCAGGCATTTGAGATGAGTCTTTCAGATGCTTCAGACTCTTTTTAAAATTTTCATGTAAAATAGTGAACTCAGGTAAGGAATGAGATCTTCATTATTCTGTGCTGTGATAGTTTTGTTTGACTAAGAAGGGAAACCTAGCACACTGTTGGTACTGAATCATCACCAGTGACAGAATAGTACACACCAATGATTCTCATATATGACCAGTATGGCTGGCTGAGGTCATCGAAGAGCCTCCTTATGGCCATGCTTTATTTCTTAGTCTTGAAAAAAAAGATGTCCTTGCTGGGCTACTCTGTACAACTTAAGCTTAAGGAAGAGTAAAGGTGGCTCAAGCAGCTGAGCTTTCCAACAGAGACTCATCCAAAACATGGGCAATGTAAAGGTAGAATGGGAGAAGCAAGCAAGGGAGAATAAGGGCAACATTGAAAAAGTAAGTATTCAAGCCAAAGCTGGGCATAACATGCAGAAGGTTAGACATTAGAATAGATAGCCTATAAATCCAGGGAATAAACAGATTAGAAGTAAAGTAGATCTGGATTTGAATTCTACCCGTCTCACCTTCTGGCTGTGTGACCTTGGGCAAGTCGCTTAATCACACTGAAGCTCTCTGTTCTCATTTGTGAAATGAGGGTAAAAAATAGTAATTATCTCACAAATGTTAGTTCTCTGTTGTTTCAGCTCTAAATGTTTAAATTCTATGCAGTTATTGTTCCAAACCTATTCCCTCCATCTCTAGGCTTATAATGGAGATCACACTCCGTATATATCATACATAAGCATTCAAGGACTGATTTTCATTTGTAATCAGATGTAAATGGTGTATATTTCTTCTTCCTAAGAGCAGGTTTCAGTGGGATGGGAGGCAGAAGTGAGGTTAGGGCACATATTCATGGAGCAGTTGTTATACACAAGCACTCTCCTAGGTTCTTTGTATATATTAACTCATCACTCCCCCCAAGTTTTACTAAGTAAGAGATATTATGTCTTTGTTTTTTAAATTAGGAAGTGAAGGTTCTGATGATTATTTTGTCTGAGGCTAACAAGCTTGAGAAGGTATGAACTGGGATTCAAACCTAGGAATGGGTGACTTCCAAGCCTGAGCTCTTTCTTGCTCTTTCCATACAAATTCATTGGATTCCAAAAACAGTTCTGTGAAGTAGGCAGGTAGAGATTATTATTTTCATTTACTGCATCCATTTTTGGAGGAGGAAAAGTGGAACCCACAGAAATTTAGTGACTTGCTACAGTGAATTTCAAAACCAAAAATAGAATTTTGGATGCTTCTTCCTACTGCTCGTCTCTGTCACACTAATTGTCTCTACTTCCCAGTATATTGGTAATGTTGGTAAAGCTTCAAGCATAGTGTACATGGGTCCATTCTCCATGGTACATACTCTGACAGATGTTGGGGTGAAAATTTAGTAGAGGGTAAATAAAGTGATGTAATACTCACAAAATTGTCTTGGGAATCCCTATATTGTGATTTTTATCTGTGACTATTCACAGATAAATGAGCCATGCACTCCTATGAGGATACGATGGAAACAGCGGACTCGTCCCAGAAAAGTGCACATGCACAATATTATACAAATTATTTCAAGGGTTTGATATTCTGAGACTATCCAATTTATAAATTTTTATCTTACAAAGAAAGAAATCACCAGGACCACAAAGATGTGCTGTCCAAAGTACTTTACTCACCCAGGAAACTACCTCTGAGTCACTCTGCCTTCACTGATCTCCATTTTCTCCTAGTAACTACACAATTTAGTATTTTGTCGTATGGAGTGTAGCACTGATGAATGGTATTGTGTTGAAGAGACACTCAATTCTTACTATTCATCGCATGTGAACATTTCTTACCTTCCTTACTTCACTGTGAGTGCCTCAAAGGTGGAGCCTCCATCAAAACCATTTTGTATTCCCTGATATCACCCTCCTGCAGCCTAATTTAGAACAATACTATTATTATTATTATTATTTATTTTTTGCGGCACGTGGGCCTCTCACTGTTGTGGCCTCTCCCGTTGTGGAGCACAGGCTCGGGATGCGCAGGCTCAGCGGCCATGGCTCACGGGCCCAGTCTCTCCGCGGCATGTGGGATCTTCCCGGACCGGGGCACGAACCCACGTCCCCTGCATTGGCAGGCAGACGCTCAACCACTGCGCCACCAGGGAAGCCCAGCACAATACTTTTTCTGAGTGATGCATTAGAGTAAGTCCCCTACATACAAACCTTCAAGTTGTGAACTTTCAAAGATGTGAACTTTCAAAGATGCGAAGGTGCACTCGTATGTCCAATCGTGTAAGTTAGTTCATATGTCTGGTGTACATTGTCATGTGCATGCATCCTCTACAAATGGTTGTGGTTTTGTGTACTTTACTGTATAGTACTCTATAGAGTACAGCAGTACAGTATCTTTATTTCAAGCCCAGATGTCTGGAAGCAAGCATAAAAGCAGCTGTGATGTAGCTGGTACTGCTAAGAAGCACCAAGTGATAACGATGGAAACAAAAGTGAAAATAATTGAGAGTAGAGTGAGGTGAAAAGATGGTAGACTTCACTCGTTCTTATAACATGAATCGTTCAACCATCGGCACAATTCTAAAAAACAAGGATAAGATCATGGAGCATTTGAAGTCTGCTGTGTCAATGATGTCGGCATTAATACTGAAGAAGCATGGAGAAATGATGGAGGAGATGGAGAAACTTCTCAGCATCAGCATCGAATCTGGCTCAGGTTAATGCTGATTCAAGAGAAAGCTAAAAGCCTTTATGAAGACTTGAAGAAGAAACAAGGCAAGGAATCAGAAGGCACATCTTTTAATGCCAGCCATGTCTGGTTTCATTGGTTCAAGGCTAGAGCCAACCTTCACAATGTAAAAGTAAGTGGCGAGGCAGAGAGTGCAGATACAGTAGCTGCCCAGGAATTTCCTGAAATGCTTCAAGAAATTATTGATGAAGGTGTGTATTTACCCAAGCAGGTTTTTAATGTGGATGAGACAGGACAGTACTGGAAGAGGATGCCAGACCAAAGTTACATCAGTAAGGAGGAAAGTTGATGCCAGGTTATAAAGCAGCAAAGGATAGGCTAAATCTGTTGTTTGGTGGCAATGCTTCTGGTGATATGAAGTTGAAGCCTCTCTTAGTTTATCATTCAGAGAACCCAAGAGCCCTTTAAAACATAGCCAAGGGCTCTCTTCCTGTTGTGTGGAAGAATAACCCCAAAGCCTGGGTTACACAGGCCATTTTCCAGGACTGGTTTTTCCACCACTTTATTCCAGAGGTAGAGAAATATTGCTTAGAGAAGGACATCCCATTCAACATTCTTTTGCTGTTCAACTATGCTCTGGGCCACCCCCCATTCATGGACAATTTTCATCCCAATGTTAAAGTAGTGCATCTTCCACTGAATACTAAGTTGCTCATCCAACCTATGGACCAGAGAGTTATAGGGACTTTCAAGAAACATTATTTATGTCACACTTTTCATCAGGCAGTAAAGGCAAATGATGAATCAGGAACAAGCTTGCGATAATTTTGGAAGGACTATAACATCTACTAGGTCATAAAAAAAAATGACTTTGCTTGGTGTGAGGTTATGGCCATCACCATGAATGGGGTTTGGAAGAACCATTGCCTGCAGTTTGTTCACAAATTTTGTGGATTTGAGAAAGTGGATGAGGAGTCCAAAGATGTCTTCAGCAACTTAATAACCCTCAGCAAGAAGCTGGGGCTAGATCTGCAAGAGGACGACTTCATTGAACTCCTTGCTGTGCAAAACGAGGAACTTACTAATGAAGATCTGATAGAATTGGAGGCCCAGACAAAGGATGAAGAGAGACAAAAGGAAGAAGAAGTAACTGAAGAACCAAAGAGATTCATGATGCAGTAAATGGCAAGGGGATTTTCTTTATTTGAGGAGGCACTGTTAGGTTTCGAGGCACAGGACACAAACATAGAACGGCATACAAAGGTTGCAGCAGCCGTTCAGAATGCAATCCAGTGCTACCATGTCATCTATGACAAGAAAAAAAGATTCACTACCCAGACATCACTGGATCATGTTTTCAAGAGGGTAGATAGAATTGAATCCAACAAGGAACCAGAACCTGTGCCATCAACATCAGGTGTGAGTGAAATTGCAGCTTACCTCCACCTCCTGGTGCTGATGATCCTTCAGCTCTACCATATCCCACCTCCTCTCTTTCCTCCAGTCAGAAAGTCTTATTACCTGTTCATTCAATGCCAATCCCTGTATGCCAGCTGTTGTATCGTACTACTGTACTTTTCAAGGTACTGTACTGTAAGATTAAAAATGTTTATTTTTGTGTTTGTTTTTTATGTATTATTTGTGTGAAAAGTATTATAAACCTATTACAGTACAGTACTATATAGCCGATTGTGTTAGTTGGCTACCTAGGCTAACTTTGTTGGACTTACGAACAAATTGGACTCACAAACATGCTCTTGGAACAGAACTTGTTCAAGTGTACTGGACTTACTGTACACACTTGGACTAAACTCACACCTCAGATCTCTTCTAAAAGGAAAAATAAATAACTCTTTCTGTAGAAAATGAGCTCCTCTTACTTTTATTCAGATTGGCACATAAATTCTTACTTCTGTGTGCAGAAGTGTGAAATAATCTGGCATGAATGGTCAACTATAAACAATTTTGTACAGCTGTAGTACAGAGTACGAAAGGAAAGCTTAACTCTTAACAAAAAACATTTTGCACCCAAAGATTCTAAAGCTGAGGAAATGTCAACAAAAACATTGCAAATCGTCTTGTGTTATTTCTCGTGAATTTCTATACAAGAGGTAAAGGAGTATAGTATTGCTGAGTAGTTGGACAATTGGGTCTAAATCCTGTCTTCTAATTGTATATAATATTGATCTGTGAAACTCAGGCATGCAAATTCTAAAGCAAGAAACACACATTGTAAGTGAGGTGACTACTAAGCTAACAGTTCTCTAACTTTGAGAGAAGGTGTCTTTTTAATAATAGAATAGGCTACATTTGAGTCCAACCAGATGGTACTAGTCGGTAGAATTTATTAAAAAGTTCACATGATCTGAAATACAAGAAATGTATAGAATTGACAAGACAGAATAAGAAAGCTTGAACATACTGAAATTTTTGGCTTGGGTCACTGGCTGCCACTTATCAAGATGTGCAATACAGAAAATGAGCCAGGCTTCTCAGTGGACAGCAATGATCATGTATACCATTTTGGATTTGTTGAGCTTGAAAATGCCTATGAGACATTCAGAAACAAATAAATGGGCCTGGAACTCCAGGAGGAAAACTATACCTACTTTAAAATGATTATAATAGAGGATGTCCTGGATCCCATAAGTATAAATGAGATAATAATAGTGATGATGAAAATGGTAGCAACAACAAAAAAAATAATATTCTTTGAGTATCTACTGTATGTCAGGAATTACGCTAAATACTTTACATGAATTATGTAATTTATTTCTCACAAAACCCCAATGAGAGGAAGCAATTTGCCCAGGATAATGGAGTTGGTTAATTGTGAAATTTAGATTTAAATCAGGACTTCTTGATTCCAGAACTCAATAGAACACAGAGAATGGGACACTAAAAAGTACTGACATTTAACAGATGGACAGAGGGAAAATCCCTAAAGGAGACTGATAGAAAGCAGCCAGAGATGTAGGAATAAAATTTGAAAGAATCTGATGGAAATGAAGGAAAGACAGAGATTTAAGAAGGAAAGGGTCAATAATATTGAATGCAAAACAGAGGCCAAAATTAATAAGAATAGGAAAGTATATGATGGATTTAACAATTACCTGGCAGAAGAGTTTTGGTGGAGTGATGATGGAGTGGGCCTGACTACAGTGGGCTGCCAATGAAAGGGCAGTAGGAAAGTGGAGACAGTGAAAATAAATTGTTCTTGTGAAACATTTGGATGTAAAATACTAAATAAAGAACACTAGACATTGTAGGACCTTGGCAGTACACAATAGTGGTTACATAGTTTGTACATAGGTAAATAGTCTGGACCCTGAAAGTCTAGATTTGAAACCCAGCTTTGCCATTTACTAGCTATGTGATCTTGAGCAAGGTACTTGACCTCACTGTGCTTCCCTTTTCTCATGTGCAAACTAATGATAATAGTAGTTAATTACCTCATAAGGTGGTTGTGAGGGTGAAATTAGTTAGGTTATATAAATCACTTTAAAAGGTGCCTGGCGTATTGTAAGTACTCTATGTGTTTTATGGCTTGTTAATGTTATATAAGGTGAGACAAAAATTGATGGTTACATAAACTTGAGTATGTTTATAGGCCACATGTTAGGAGACAGAAAAGACTGAAAGATTGAGAATAGAGGCTAGATGAGGAATACTGATTAAGTAAGGTCCAATTTCTGGTAGAGAATTGAAGTGGAAGGAGTGAAATGAACAACTGGGGAATTAACTCTGAAGGAGAGCTGTTTATTTAAGGCTGAGGGAAAGGAGGTGACGTGGGTATAGTTATAGATAAGCAAATGTGAATATAGTGAAAATTTCTTTCATGATGGCTTTATTTTTCTCTGTGAAGTATGAGGTCAAATTGCCTGCAGAAAGCAGGGACTTTGGGGCTTTGGGGAGTATTTGTGGATTCCTACTGTGAAGAGAAAAAATGGAGAACATGAACACTCTACACAAGAGAGTGAAGATAATCTCCATTAAGCAGTGAGTGTCCAGGTAAAGTTGGAGACTGCATGTTTTTTAAAAGCAAAAATTTGTACTATAAGTGATTTTCTCCAGCAATGTTTTTGGTAGTCCCAATGTAGATGCTGAGAAAGGATGATGGAGCAGAAGGGCAAGGGAATGAGGGTTTAGAGACAATAAAGAGGATTTGTCTCTATGGGGAAAGAAGCAAAACCCCTAGGTTGAACTGGGAGGGACTGAGGGGCTGAGAGAATCGAGAAACCAGGAGGTTGAAAAGCATGGATGAATGACTGACTGGGCTCTAGCACTAAATAGCTTGTGACTTTAAACAAGTCACCTCCTTAATGGGGCCTCAGCTTCTTCATTTGTTAAAATGAAGATACTTGAAGATGTGATCTCAAAGTCCTTTTCAAATTCTACTTTCTTCTTCTCTTGTCGTTGCACTGCCATCTAGTGTATGTAAAGGATATAGAAGAAAGGCTATAAAGAAACAATTTAACGAAATAAAAATTCCAAGTGTGTTCATGGAAAAATAAGGACAGAGCTAGATTGATTATATTTCAGAATTTTCCAATCTTTTCTTGCTTTTCTCTCCTAGGGATATCTTCCTTCTCATGAATACTGTGTTTTATTTTTCCTAGGCATCAATTCTACTCAAAGAGAGTCTCTGGCTCTCTTTCTGAATATAAGAGGAAAATAATTTCAGATATTCCCTAACTGAAGATCCAAAAGAATGAACGTCTAATGTTGAAATTTTGAATGACTTAAAAAGAGTAGGGAACATATTTTTGAAACATAAAACCTCTTCAAATCATCTTCTTCCCTAGTGGGTGGCATTCATTCTACATAAACTGGAAAGAGATGATGGTTAAAGAAAATGAGACAAGCAAATGAAAGGAGAACAAGGCATCAAAAGGCATTATTGAAAAATAAAAGAAATACAAACAAAATTAACTATAAAATCTCCAGTGTTGACTAAGGTCAGGTGGAGACTAAGAATACTGAAGAAATAGCCTAAACATTTGAATAAATTTCATTATTTGAAATTGTGCAACTCAAAAAATAAAAGAAATGAAAAAATAAGTTAATAGAGTAAGCACAGTATGATGCTCACAAGACTCACAAGACTTTGGATCTCCTCATATTTGGATTCAGTGTTATGTTAAGGAAAAAGTGAGCTAGCTTAGCTGGTGTTTTGGAGGGTTGTTGAGGAGACTTCCAGTTAAAGGATGTGTTCTTTTAAGGAGTAAGTCAAGATTTTGAAGTGAATCATATCTGTTCAAAACAGGAAGCCAAAACCTGTTTTGGTTTTGTTTTAAGCTTTCTACTCAAGTTTATCTGAAAGTAAGTGAGATTATATCTCATCATTCTAAAGGCCTTGTTCCCCTCTTTTATCTCTTTCAGTGCACACAAATCTCTCTTATTTACAATAATAAATAATTTCATGAGTTTGTTGTTTTATCCTGTCAACATACTTTTTTTCTATCACTGTACAGATAGTGGAGTCTATAGCTATTGCTTTCATGTCTTTACAACTCACATTATTCTTAACAGAGTATCATTTTGTCCTAATCACTTCCCTGAAGTTTCCTTTATGTCTGGATTTTAAGATAAATCAAGTCATTTTTGTTCTTCACACTATTTGACCTTTGTGTTTCATTTCACAAAACTGATAACGCTTGTACTTATGAAACCCTTTACTTCCTTATATTTCTTATAAATATGTCCTTGTTTATCCTCTTTTTCTATTACCATAACCTTTTATTTCTTTTCTAAATTCTTGTTCTCCCATCACCATATCTAAACTCTATTCTGATGCTGCTTTTTCAACACTCCCCCCCCACACACATTTATTCTCCTGGATTATCAATTATCCAAGAAATAAAATAATCCAACAAATAAATAAATAATCCAATAAATAAAATAGGTGCAAATAATCCATCTTTGCTGGTGACTTAAAACGCCCCATATCTTGCCCTGACCATTAACATCAGCCTCTATATACTTAACTATTTCTACTTGAAATGATCATAATCAGGTTTAAAAAAAATAAGGTTGGATTTTTTTGGTGATAATATTGCTCTTTTCCAAAATTCCTTGGAAAATGAATCTACATGGTTGCACTTTATAGATATTGTACTTTGCAATCACATAATATAGTCTTGACTACATCAACATCATTCAGAAGAGCTGGTGATGATAAAAACTAAGAGCATGATTCCATTCTACACAGGTTTAAACAAGTGTAATTTTCTGTGTGTATTATTCTCAATTAATTTTTTCTTGCTTTTAAAAAATTTACTAAATAGTTCATTTACAATGTTGTGTTAGTTTCAGGTGTACAGCAAAGAGAATCAGTGTTACATATATCCACTCTTATTAAGAATCCTTTCCCATATAGGCCACTACAGAGTATTGAGTAGAGTTTCCTGTGCTCTACAGTAGGTCTTTATTAGTTATATATTTTATATACAGTAGTGTGTATATGTCAATCACAATCTCCCAATTTATCCCTCCTCCCCTTACCCTCTTGTAGCCATAAGTTTGTTTTCTACATCCGTAACTCTATTTCTGTTTTGTAGATAACCTCATCTGTACCCTTTTTTTAGATTCCACACATAAATGAAAGTATATAATATTTGTCTTTCCCTATCTGACCTACTTCACTCAGTATGAAAAACCCTAGGTCCATCCATGTCGCTGCAAATGGCATTATTTCATTTTTTTTTATATATAGCTGAGCAATATCCCATTGTATATATGTACCATATCTCCTTTATCCATTCCTCTGTTGATGGACATTTAGGGTGCTTCCATGCCCTGGTTATTGTAAATAGTGCTGCGATGAAGATTGTGGTGCATGTGTCTTTTTGAATTACAGTTTTTTCCAGGTATAAGCCCAGGAGTGGGGTTGATGGGTCATATGGTAGTTCCATTTTTAGTTTGTTAAGGAATCTCCGTACTGTTCTCCATAGCGGCTGTACCAATTTACATTTGCACCAATAATGAAGGAGGATTCCCTTTTCTCCACACGCTCTCCAGCATTTATTTTTGGCAGATTTTTTGATGATGGCATTTGTGACTGGTGTGAGGTGACACCTCATTGCAGTTTTGATTTGCATTTTTCTAATAATTAGTGATGTTGAGCATCTTCTCACATGCTTTTTAGCCATCTGTATATCTTCTTTGGAAAACATTTATTTAGAACTTCTGCCCATTTTTCTTTTAACATCTTTATTGAAGTATAATTGCTTTACAATGGTGTGTTAGTTTCTGCTTTATAAGAAAGTGAATCAGTAATACATACATATATATATATATATATATATATATATATATGTTCGCATATCTCTTCCCTCTTGCGTCTACCTCCCTCCCACCTTCCCTATCTCAACCCTCTAGGTGGTCACAAACCACCTAGCTGATCTCCCTGGGCTACACGGCTGCTTCCCACTAGCTATCTATTTTATATTTGCTAGGGTATATAAGTCCATGCCACTCTCTCACTTTGTCACAGCTTACCCTTCTCCCTCCCCATAACCTCAAGCCCATGCTCTAGTAGGTCTCTGTCTTTATTCCCGTCTTATCCCTAAGTTCTTCATGAATTTTTTTTTTGATTCCATATATATGTGTTAGCATACAGTATTTGTTTTTCTCTTTCTGACTTACTTCACTCTGTATGACAAACTCTAGGTCCACATGACTTTAAAAGTCCATCCACCTCACTACAAATAACTCAATTTCATTTCTTTTTATGGCTGAGTAATATTCCATTGTATATATGTGCCATATCTTCTTTATCCATTCATCTGTTCATTGACACTTAGGTTGCTTCCATGTCCTGGCTATTGTAAATAGAACTGCAATGAATATTTTCGTACATGACTCTTTTTGAATTATGATTTTCTCAGGGTATATGCCCAGTAGTCGGAATGCTGAGTTGTATGGTAGTTCTATATATAGTTTTTTAAGGAACCTCCATACTATTCTCCATAGTGGCTGTATCAATTTACATTCCCATCAACAGTGCAAGAGTGTTCCCTTTTCTCCACACCCTCTCCAGCGTTTATAGTTTCTAGATTTTTTGATGATGGCCATTCTGACTGGGGTGAGATGATACTTCATTTTAGTTTTGATTTGCATTTCTCTAATGATTAATGATATTGAGCATTCATGTGTTTGTTGGCAATCTATATATCTTCTTTGGAGAAATGTCTATTTAGGTCTTCTGCCCATTTCTGGATTGGGTTGTTTGTTTTTTTGTTACTGAGCTGCATGAGCTGCTTGTAAATTTTGGAGATTAATCCTTTGACAGTTGCTTCATTGGCAAATATTTTCTCCCATTCTAAGGGTTGTCTTTTGGTCTTGTTTATGGTTTCCTTTGCTGTGCAAAAGCTCTTAAGTTTCATTAGGTCCCACTTGTTTATTTTTGATGTTATTTCCATTTCTCTAGGAGGTGGGTCAAAAAGGATCTTGCTGTGATTTATGTCATAGAGTGTTCTGCCTCTGTTTTCCTCTAAGAGTTTGATAGTTTCTGGCCTCACCTCTAGGTCTTTAACCCATTTTGAGCTTATTTTTGTGTATGGTGTTAGGGAGTGTTCTAATTTCATACTTTTACAGGTACCTGTCCAGTTTTCACAGCACCACTTATTGAAGAGGCTGTCTTTTCTCCACTGTATATGCTTGCTCCTTTATGAAAGATAAGGTGACCATATGTGCGTGGGTTTATCTCTGAGCTCTCTATCCTGTTCCATCGATCTATATTTCTGTTTATGTGCCAGTACCATACTGTCTTGATTACTGTAGCTTTGTAGTATAGTCCGAAGTCAGGGAACTGGATTCCTCCATCTTCGTTTTTCGTTCTCAAGATTGCTTTGGCTATTCGGGGTTTTTTGTGTTTCCATACAAATTGTGAAATTATTTTTTCTAGTCCTCTGAAAAATGTCAGTGGAATTTTGATAGGGATTGCATTGAATTTATAGGTTGCTTTGGGTAGTAGAGTCATTTTCACAATGTTGATTCTTCCAATCAAAAAACATGGTATATCTCTCCATCTATTTGAATCATCTTTAAATTTTTTCATCAGTGTCATAATTTTCTGCAAACAGGTCTTTTGTCTCCTCAGGTAGGTTTATTCCAAGATATTTATTCTTTTTGTTGCAATGGTAAATGGGAGTGTTTTCTTAATTTCACTTTCACATATTTCATCATTAGTGTATAAGAATGCCAGAGTTTTCTGTTCAATACTTGTGTATCCTGCTACTTTACCAAATTCATTGATTAGCTCTAGTAGTTTTCTGATAGCATCTTAAGGATTCTCTATGTATAGTATCATGTCATCTGCAAAGAGTGATAGCTTTACTTCTTGTTTTCTGACTTGGATTACTTTTATTTCATTTTCTTCTCTGATTGCTGTGGCTAGGACTTCCAAAACTATGTTGAATAAGAGTGGTGAGAGTGGGAAAACTTGTTTTGTTCCTGATCGCAGTGGAAATGCTTTCAGTTTTTCACCATTGAGGATGATGTTGGCTGTGGGTTTGTCATATATGGCCTTTATGATGTTGAGGAAAATTCCCTGTATTCCTACTTTCTGCAGGGTTTTTATCATAAATGGGTGTTGAATTTCGTCAAAAGCTTTCTACATCTATTGAGATGATCATATGCTTTTTCTCCTTCAATTTGTTAATATGGTGTATCACGTTAATTTATTTCTGTATATTGAAGAATCCTTGCATTCCTGGTATAAGCCCCACTTGATCATGGTGTATGATCCTTTTAATGTGCTTTTGGATTCTGTTTGCTACTATTTTGTTGAGGATTTTTGCATCTATGTTCATCCGTGATATTGGCCTGTAGTTTTCTTTCTTTGTGACATCTTTGTCTGGTTTTGGTGTCAGGTTGTTGGTGGCCTCTTAGAATGAGTTTGGGAGTGTTCCTCCCTCTGCTATATTTGGAAGAGTTTGAGAAGGATAGGTGTTTGCTCCTTTCTAAATATTTGATAGAATTCCCCTGTGAAGACATCTGGAAGATTTTTTATCACAGTTTTAATTTCAGTGCTTGTTATTGGTCTGTACATATTTTCTATTTCTTCCTGGTTCAGTCTTGGAAGGTTGTGCATTTTTAATAATTTGTCCATTTCTTCCAGGTTGTCCATTTTATTGGCATAGAGTTGCCTGTAGTAATCTTTCATGATCTTCTGTGTTTCTGCAGTGTCATTTGTTACTTCTCCTTTTTCATTTCTAATTCTATTGATTTGAGTCTTCTCAGCTTTTTCTCTTGATGATTCTGGCTAATGGTGTATCAATTTTGTTTATCTTCTCAAAGAACCAGCTTTTACTTTAATTGATCTTTGCTATCATTTCCTTCATTTATTTTTCATTTATTTTTGATCTGATCTTTATGATTTCTTTCCTTCTGTTAACTTTGAGGTTTTTGGTTCTTCCTTCTCTATTTCTTTAGGTTCAATGTTAGGTTGTTTATTTGAGTTGTTTCCTGTTTCTTAAGGTAGGATTATATTGTTATAAACATCCCTTTTAGAACTGCTTTTGCTGTATCCCATATGTTTTGGGTTGTGGTGTCTCCCTTGTCATTTGTTTCTAGGTTTTTTTATTATTTCCTCTTTGATTTCCTCAGTGATCACTTCGGTATTCAGTAGTGTATTGTTTAGCCTCCATGTGATTGTATTTTTTACAGATCTTTTCCTGTAATTGATATCTAGTCTCAGCGTTGTGGTTGGAAAAGGTACTTGATACGATTTTAATTTTCTTAAATTTACCAAGGATAGATTTGTGAACCAGGATATGATCTATCCTGAAGAATGTTTCATGAGCACTTGAGAAATAAGTTTATTCTGTTGTTTTTGGATGGAATGTGCTATAAATATCAATTAAGTCCATCTTGTTTAATGTATCATTTAAGTCTTGTGCTTCCTTATTTATTTTCATTTTGGAGGATCTGTCCATTGGTGAAAGTGGGGTGTTAAAATCCCCGACTATGATGGTGTTACTGCCGTTTTCCCATTTTATGGCTGTTAGTATTTGCCTTATGTATTGAGGTGTTCCTATGTTGAGTGCATAAATATTTACAATTGTTATATCTTCTTCTTGGATTGATCCTTTGATCATTATGTAGTGTCCTTCTTTATCTCTTGTAATAGTCTTTATTTTAATGTGTATTTTTCTAATATGAGAATTGCTACTCCAGCTTTCTTCTCATTTCCATTTGCATGGAATATGTTTTTTCATTGCCTCACTTTCAGTCTGTATGTGTCCCTAGGTCTGAAGTGGGTCTCTTGTAGACAGCATATGTACAGGTCTTCTTTTTGTATCCATTCAGCCAGTCTGTGTCTTTTAGTGAGAGCATTTAATCCATTTACATTTAAGGTAATTATCGATATGTATGTTCCTATTCCCATTTTCTTAATTGTTTTGCATTTGTTATTGTAGGTCTTTTCCTTGTCTTGTATTTCTTGCCTAGAGAAGATCCTTTATCATTTGTTGTCAAGCTGGTTTGGTGGTGCTGAACTCTCTCAGCTTTTGCTTGTCTGTAAAGGTTTTAATTTCTCCATCAAATCTGAATGAGATACTTGCTGGGTAGAGTAATCTTAGTTGCAGGTTTTTCTCCTTCATCACTTTAAATATGGCCTGCCAGTCCCTCCTGGCTTGCAGAGTTTCCGCTGAAAGATCAGCTGTTAACCTTATGGAGATTCGCTTGTGTGTTTTTTGTTGCTTTTCCCATGCTGCTTTTAATATGTTGTTTTTTTTTTTTGTATTTAATTTTTGACAATTTGTGTAATATGTGTCTTGGAATGTTTCTCCTTGGATTTATCCTGTATGGGATCCTCTGTGCTTCCTGGACTTGATTAACTATTTCCTTTCCCATATTAAGGAAGTTTTCAAATATAATCTCTTCAAATATTTTCTCAGTCCCTTTCTTTTTCTCTTATTCCTCTGGGTCCCTTATAATTCGAAATGTTGGTGCGTTTAACATTGTCCCAGAGGTCTGTGAGACTGTCCTCAGTTCTTTTCATTCTTTTTTCTTTATTCTGCTCTGCAGTAGTTATTTCCATTATTTTATCTTCCAGGTCACATATCCATTCTTCTGTCTCAGTTTTTCTGCTATTGATCCCTTCTAGAGTATTTTTAATTTCATTCTTTGTGTTGTTCATCATTGTTTGTTTCCTCTTTAGTTCTTCTAGTTCATTGTTAAATGTTTCTTGCTTTTTCTCTATTGTGTTTCCAAGATTTTGGATCACCTTTGCTCTCATTTTTCTGAGTTCTTTTTCAGGTAGACTGCCTATTTCCTCTTCATTTGTTAGGTCTGGTGGGTTTTTACCTTGCTCCTTCATCTGCTGTGTGTTTTTCTGTATTTTCATTTTGCTTATCTTGCTGTGTTTGGGGTCTCCTTTTCGTAGGCTGCAGGTTCATAGTTCCTGTTGTTTTTGGTGTCTGTCCCCAGTGGCTAAGGTGGTTCAGTGAGTTGTGTTGGGTTCTGGTAGAGGGGGCCAGTGGCTGTGTGCTGCTGGATGAGACTGGATCTTGTCTTTCTGGTGGGCAGGTCCACGTCTGGTGGTGTATTTTGGTGTGTCTGTGGCCTTATTATGATTTTAGGCAGTCTCTTTGCTAATAGGTGGGATTGTGTTCCTCTCTTGTTAATTGTTTCACATAAGGTGTGCAGCACTGTACCTTGCTGGTCGTTGAGTGAAGCTGAGTTTCGGTGTTGAGATAGAGAACTCTGGGAGATTTTCGCCATTCGATGTTACGTGGAGCTCAGAGGTCTCTAGTGGACTAGTGTTCTAAAGTTGGCTGTCCCACCTCAGTGGCACAGCCCTGATGCCTGGCTGGAGCACCAAGAGTCTGTCTCCACATGGCTCTGAATAAAAGGGAGAAAAGATAGAAAGAAAGAAAGAAATACAATAAAATAAAATAAAGTAAAATAATTTTTTCAAATAAAAAAAAATTATTAAGAAAAAAAATTTTAAGTTAAAAAAAGAATAAAAACCCAGATGGTCAGAACCCTAGGACAAATGGTGAAAGCAAAGCTATACAGACAAAATCTCACACAGAAGCATACAGATACACTGTCACTAAAAGAGGAAAAGGGAAAAAAATAATATATCCCACTCCCAAAGTCCGCCTTCTCAACTTGGGATGATTCACTGTCTCTTCAGGTATTCCACAGATGCAGGGTACATCAAGTTGATGTGCAGCTTTAATCTGCTGTTCCTGAGGTTGCTGGGAGTAATTTCACTTTCTCTTCTTGTTCGCACAGCTCCCAGGATTCAACTTTGGATTTGTCCCTGCCTCTGCATGTTGGTCGCCTGAGGGTGTCTGTTCTTCGCTCAGGACGGGGTTAAAGGAGCAGCTGATTCGGGGGCTGTGGCTCACTGAGGCCAGGGGTAGGGAGGGGTACGGATGTGGTGCGAGCCTGTGGTGGCAGAGGCCGGCGTGATGTTGCACCTACTGGAGGTGTGCCATGTGTTCTCCCAGGGAAGTTGTCCCGAGGTCACGTGACCCTGGCAGTGGCAGGCTGCACAGACTCCCAGGAGGAGCGGTGCGGATAGTGGCCTGTGCTTGCACACAGGCTTCTTGGTGATGGCAGCAGCAGCCTTAGCATCTCATGCCTGTCTCTGGGGTCCGTGTTGATAGCCACAGCTTGTGCCCATCTCTGGAGCTCCTTTAAGCAGTGCTCTTAATTCCCTCTCCTTGTACACCAGGAAACAAAGAGGGAAGAAAAAATCTCTTGCCTCTTCGACAGTTTCAGAGTTTTCCCAGACTCCCTCCCAGCTAGCCGTGGTGCACTAACCCCTTCAGGCTGTGTTCACGCTGCCAGTCCCAGTCCTCTCCCTGCATCCGACCGAAGCCCGGGCCTCAGTTCCCAGCCCCTGCTTGTCCCGGCAGGTGAGCAGATAAGCCTCTCGGGCTGGTGGGTGGTGGTTGGCACTGATCCTCCATGTGGGAATCTCTCCGCTTTGCCCTCAACACCCCTGTTGCTGTGCTCTCCTCCGTGGCTCTGAAGCTTCCCCCTCTGCCCCCTGCAGTCTCCACCTGGGAAAGGGCTTTTAGTGTGTGGAAACCTTTCCTCCTTCATAGCTCCCTCCCACTGGTGCAGGTCCCATCCCTATTCTTGTGTCTCTGTTTTTTCTTTCCTCTTTTGCCCTACCCAGGTACGTGGGGAATTTCTTGCCTTTTGGGAGGTCTGAGGTCTGCCAGTGATCAGTGGGTGTTCTATAGGAGAAGTTCCACATGTAGATGTATTTCTGATGTATCTGTGGGGAGGAATGTTATCTCTGCATCTTACTCTTCCACCATCTTCTCCAGAATCCTCTCCCCATATTTTGATTGGGTTGTTTGTTTTTTTGATATTTAGCTGCATGAGCTGTTTCTATATTTTGGAGATTAATCCCTTGCCTCATTTGCAAATATTTTCTCTTATTCTGAGTATTGTCTTCTTGTTTTATTTATGGTTTTCTTTGCCTTGAAAAAGCTTTTAGATTTAATTAGGTCCCATTTGTTTATTTTTGTTTTTATTTTCATTACTCTAGGAGGTGGATCAAGAAAGATCTTGCTGCAATTTATGTCAAAGAGTGTTCAGCCTGTTTTTCTTCTAAGAGTTGTATAGTGTGAGGCCTTACATTTAGGTCTTTAACCCATTTTGTGTTTATTTTTGTGTATGGTATTGGGGAGTGTTCTAATTACATTCTTTTACATGTAGCTGTCCAGTTTTCCCAGCACCACTTATTGAAGAGGCTGTCTTTTCTCCATTGTATATTCATGCCTCCTTTATCAAAGATAAGGGGACCATATATGCATGAGTTTATCTCTGGGCTTTCTATCCTGTTCTGTTTATCTGTATTTCTGTTTTTGTGCCACTACCATACTGTCTTCATTATTGTAGCTTTGTGGTATTGTCCAAAATCAGGGAGCCAGATTTCTCCAGCTCCATTTTTCTTTCTCAAGGTTGCTTTGGCTATTTGGGGTCTTTTGTATTTCCATACAAATTGTAAAGTTTTTTGTTCAAATTCTGTGAAAATTTCCATTGGTAATTTCATTGAATCTCTATTTTGCTCTGGGTAGTATAGTCATTTTCACAGTACTGATTCTTCCAACCCAAGGGCATGGTATATCTCTCAATCTGTTTGTGTCACCCTTGATTTCTTTCATCAGCATCTTATAGTTTTCAGAGTACAGGTGTTTTGCCTCCTTAGGTAGATTTATTCCTTGGTATTTTATTCATTCTGATGCAATGGTAAATGAGATTGTTTCCTTGAATTTTCTCTCTGATCTTTCATTACTAGTGTATAGGAATGCAAGAGACTTCTGTGTATTAATTTTATATCCACAAATTTACCTAATTCATTGAGGAGCTCTAGTAGTTTTCTAGTAGCATCATTAGGCTTTTCTATATATAGTATCATGTTATCTGCAAACAGTTACATTTTTACTCCTTCTTTTCCAGTTTGGATTCCTTTTGTTTCTTTTACTTCTCTGATTGTCGTGGGTTGGACTTCGAAAAAAATGTTGAATAATAGTGGTGAGAGTGACCATCCTTGTCTTCTTTCTGATCTTAGAGGAAATGCTTTCAGTTTTTCACCATTCAGAATGATATTTGCTGTGGGTTTTTCATATATGGCCTTTATTATGTTGAGGTAGGTTCCCTCTATGTGCACTTTCTGGAGAGTTTTAATCATAGCTCAGTGTTGAATTTTGTCAAAAGATTTTCTGCATCTATTGAGATGATCATATGGTTTGTATTCTTCAATTTGTTATATGGTGTTTCACATTGATTGATTTATGTATATTGAAGAATTCGTGCATCCCTGGAGTAACTCCCATGTGATCATGGTGTATGATCCTTTTAATGTGCTGTTGGATTTGGTTTGCTAATACTTTGTTAAGGATTTTTGTGTCTAGGTTCATCAGTGATATTAGCCTATATTTTTTTCTTTCTGTGATATTTTTGTCTGGTTTTGGTATCAGTGTGATGGTGGCCTTGTAGAATGAGCTTGCAAGTATTCCTTTCTCTGCAAATTTTGGAAGAATTTGAGAAGTGTAGGTGTTAGCTCTTCTTAAATGTTTGTTAGAATTCTCCCATGAAGCCATCTGATCCTGGACTTTTGTTTGTTGGAAGAATTTTAATCACAGTTTCAATGTCAGTACTACTGATTTGTTTGTTCATAAATTGTATTTGTTCCTGGTTTAGTCTCGGAAGGTTGTCTCTTTCCAAGAATTTGTCCATTTCTTCTCTGTTGTCAATTTTATTGGCCTATAGTTGCTTGTAGTAGTCTTTTACGATCCTTTGTATTTCTGTGGTGTCCATTGTAACTTCTCCTGTTTTATTTTTAATTTTATTGATTTGAGTTCTCTCCCTTCTTTCTTGGTGAATCTAGCTAAATGTTTATCAATTTTGTTTATCTTCTCAAAGAGCAGCTTTTACTTTCATTGATCTTTGCAGTTGTTTTCTTTGTGTCTATTTCATTTATTTCTTTCTGATCTTTATGATTTCTTTCCTTCTACTAACTCTGGGTTTTGTTTGTTCTACTTTCTCTAGTTGCCTTAGGTGTAAGATTAGGTTGTTTATTTGAGATTTTTCTTGTTTCTTCAGGTAGGATTGTATTACTATAAACTTCCCTCTTAGACCCGCTTTTGCTGCATCCATAGGTATTGGATTGTCCTGTTTTCATTGTGATTTGTATCTAGGTATTTTTTGATTTCCTCTTTGATTTATTCAGTAATCCATCAGTTATTTAGTAAGATATTGTTTAGGCTCCATGTGTTTGTGTTTTTTACAGCTTTTTTCCTGTAATTGATTTCCAATCTCATAGCATTGTGGCCAGAAAAGATGGTTGATATGATTTCAATTTTCTTAACTTTACCAAGGTTAAAGTGACCTATGATGTGACCTATGATATGATCTATCCTGGAGAATATTCTGTGTGCACTTTAGAAGAAAGTGTAGTCTGCTGCTTTTGGATGGAATGTCCTATAAATATCAATTAACTCTATCTGGCCTAATGTATTATTTTAGGCTTATATTTCTTTATTAATTTTCTGTCTAGATGATCTGTCCATTAGTGTAAGTGGGGTGTTAAAATCCCCCACTATTTCTGTATTACTGTCAATTTCCCATTTTATGGCTGTTTGCATTTGCCTTATATATTGGGGTGCATGTACACTTACAATTGTTATATCTTCTTCTTGGATTGATTCCTTGATCATTATGTAGTGTCCTTCCTTTTCTCTTGCAACAGTCCTTATTTTAATGTATATTTCATCTATGAGTATTGCTACTCCAGCTTTCTTTTGATTTCCATGTGCATGGAATAACTTTTTCCATCCCCTCACTTTCTGTCTGTATGCTTCCCTAGGTCTGAAGTGGGTCCCTTGTAGACAGTATACATATGGGTCTTGTTTTTGTATCCATTCAGTCAGTCTTTGTCATTTGGCTGGACTATTTAATTTATTTACATTTGAAGTAATTATAAATATGTATGTTTGTAATGCCATTTTCTTGTTTTGGGTTTGTTTTTTAAGGTCTTTTTTCTTCCTTTCCTCTTTTGTTCTCTTCTCTTGTGGTTTGATGACCACCTTTAGCATTGTTTTTGGGTTGCTTTTACATTTTTGTGTGTGTGTATCTATTTTAGTTTTTCGGTGTGCATTTCCCATGAGGTTTTGATAAAGCAGTCTATATATATATATATATATATATATATATATATATGTAAATATAAGTATATATATATAAAATTATATATATTCATTATGCTGTATATAATAAATATATTAATAATATATAATATAATATGTAATATAAGTATAATTTATAATATATAAATAATATATTTAATATATATATACATAAATTGATATATAAATATATATATATATATAAGTTTGTTTTAAGTTGCTGGTCTCTTAATTTAAATGAAATTCCCATTTCCTGCATTTGTACTCTCCTCATGGTTGATGGTTTTGATATCATGTTTGTGTATGAATGATTTCCTGTTTATTGTATGTTTGCCTTTACCAGTGAGCTTTCTCATTTGTGATTTTCTTGTTTCTAGCTGTGGTCTCTCTTTTTTTCCCCCTGTCTAAGTAAATTCCTTTAGCATTTGTTGTAAAGCCTATTTGGTAGTACTGAATTATCTTAGCTTTTGCTTGTCTTTAAAGGTTTTGATTTCCCCCTCAAATCTGAATGAGAGCCTTGCTGTGTAGAGAATTCTTGGTTGTAGTTTTTTCCCTTTCATCACGTTCAATATATTGTGCCACTCCCTTCTGGCCTACAGAATTCCTGCAAAAAAACTCAGCTGATATCCTTATGGAGATTCCGTTGTATGTTATTTGTTGCTTTTCTCTTGTTGCTTTTTATATTTTTCCTTTGTGTTAATTTTTGTTAGGTTGATTAATATGGGTCCTGGCATATTCCTCTTTGGGTTGATCCTGTATGGGACTCTCTGCACTTCTTAGACTTGGGTGACTATTTCCTTTTCCATGTTAGGGAAGTGTTTGGCTATTATCTCTTCAAATATTTTCTCAGGCTTTTTCTCTTCTTCTTCTGGGACCACTCTAATTTGAATATTGGTGCACTTGATGTTGACCCAGAGGTCTCTGAGACTCTTCTCATTTCTTTGCATTCTTTTTTCTTAATTTTGTTCCCTGGCAGTGATTTCTACCATTCTGTCTTCCAGGTAACTTATCTGTTCTTCTGCCTCAGTTATTTTACTATTGATTCCTTATAGTGTATTTTTCATTGCAGTTATTGTATTGTTCATCTCTGCTTGTTTGTTCTATAGTTCTGCTAGGTCTTCATTAGATATTTCTTTGTGTTTTCTTGATCTGTGCCCCCATTCTTTTCCTGAGATCTTGGATCATCTTTAATATCATTACTCTACATTCTTTTTCAGTTAGATTGCCTATCTCCTCTCCATTTAGTTGTTCATATAGGTTTTTATCTTGCTCCTTTTTCTGCAACGTATTTCTTTGTCATCTCATTTTGACTAACTTACTGTGTTTGTGGTCTCCTTTCCACAGGCTGCAGGATTGTAGTTCCTCTTGCTTCTGGTGTCTGCCTCCTAATGAGTGAGTTTAGTCCAGAGGTTTGTGCAATTATCACCTTGACTGGTGTTGTGGTGACCAGAACCTGCCCTGAATATTGAGTGGTGCCTCCCCTTTGTTCTGTGGTTGTCACTGCCCTGTCAGAGGCAGGGTCTGCTCCCTAGTTGTTGTAGTGGAGGTCCCCAGATCTATTTCTTAGCAGTGTTTCTGACCTGCAGTGTGAGTTAGGCAGGATTAGAACACTCCCACTGGGAGAGAAGCCACTGAGTTGTCCTCCTCTGGAGCTATTCACCTGTGAGTGTGCTCTGTTGTGTCCCCTTTCACCTTTTGTGAGGGCTCACAATGTACACTGTTGTCGGCACTGCTCTCAGTCCCATCTTAACTGAGGGTATGCTAACAATTGGCTTGGGTGACTATCAGGCATTGTTTTCACCAGGCCACCAGTGCAGATCCACTGAGGTCAGGTCCCAGGACTGCAGTAGTCATGCACCTGGACCCACTGTGGGAACTATGGAGGCAGCTCAGATTCTGGCCTTGCCTAGCCCCTGCATGTGTGTGCTCACAAAGCTCACAGCTGCTAAAGCCAGACTTGTTCCAGATGTAGGAACAATTGTTGTCCTTTTGGATGTTTTGCAGTTGCTTAATTTAAGAAGTTGTCAGGGGAGGTGTAATGTTGTGGTTCGCACAGTTGAAAGGAGAGATTTCAGCTCTTCTTCCTTAGTCATGTGGCCCCTGGGGCTCAGCTGATCATTACCCTGACTTCTTTCTTTCTGAAAAGCTGTGAAGCAGTTTAGAAAAAAAATATGTCAAGCTATCGTAGCCACATTTTCTTATTCAAATATGAGAAAGATATGTTTAAGCTTAAAATATTTTTCAATTATAAAATAGTTCGTGTTTGTTATAAAAATCCAAAGAACACAGAAAGGTAATCAGAATAAAATTGTAAAAATCACTCAAAATCCTACCACACTTTGATGAGTCTTCTAAAATCTCTTTATGTGTATTGAATGTACACAGAAATATGCAATACAGATCTATCTTTTCTGTAAGTGGTATACTATTCATATATGATTTTGTATTTTTTAATCCATATCCTGTTTTGATTAACAGAGAAACTCGTGCCTTCCTGGAGTGCTACTAGAAATTTCACAATAAATTAAATAACATTCCCAGAATGAATTTTAGACAGTGGTAATTGAAGAAGGGGGAAACTTTTTAGTTTAACCTTAAAATTTATATTTATTTCTTTAATCATCAGGTTGACATTTGCTTACTTTCCGTAAAGCATAAAATAAATTAGAGAATAGAGAAACAATAGAAAGACAAACAACAAAACTAAGTGTTGAGTTTTTGGAAAGATAAACAAAATCAATAAACCCTTAGACTAAGATGAAAAGAGAAGACCCAAATAAATAAAATTAGAAATGAAAGAGGAGATATTATAAAGATGCCTCAGAAAAAATCGATCTAAAGTGATTATTATGAACAGTTATACACCAACAAATTGAATAACCTAGAAGAAATAAGTAAACTCTTAGAAACATACAATCCAACAAAATTGAATCAAAAAGGAATAGAAAGCCTGAACAGACCAAAAACAAATGAGATTGAAGCAGTAATCAAAAGCCTCCCAACAAAGGAAAGTCTAAGGCTAGATGGCTTCATAGGTGAATTCTTCCAAACATTCAGAGAAGAATCAATACAAGTACTTCTTAAACTCTTTTAAAAAATAGAAGAGAAAACACTTCTGAACTCATTTTATGAAGCCAGAATCACTGTGATATCAAAGCCAGACAAAAGCATCACAAGAAAAGAAACCACAGGTCTGTCTCCTGATGAACACAGTTGCACAAATCCTCAATAAATTACTAGCAAACTGAATTTAATAGTACATCAAGAGATTGTACACCATGACCGAGTGAGATATATCCCTGGGATGCGAGGATGTAGATCAATTTGGAAAGTACTGTCATCTTAACAATTTTGTGTTTTGATCCATGACCATGGGCTGTATTTCCAATTATTTAGATCTTTCAACATTGTTTTATAGTTTTAAGTGCACGTCTTACCCTTATTTTGTTGAAGTTGTTCCTAAGCATTTTATTCTTCTGATGCTATGGATAATGGAATTTTTTTCTTAATTTCATTTTTGGACCATTCATTGTTAACATATTAAAATAAAATTGATTTTTAGATATTGATCTTTTACAGTCTTGCTGTACTCGTTTATTCAGGGTTTTTTTTTAAGTAAGAAGCATGGACTTTCCTGGTGGCTCAGTGGTTAAGAATCTGCATGCCAATGCAGGGTACATGGGTTCGAGCCCTAGTCTGGGAAGATCCCACATGCCGTGGAGCAACTAAGCTCATGCACCAAAATTACTGAACCTGCACTCTAGAGCCCACAAGCCACAACTCCTGAAGCTCACGTGCCAAAAATACTGAAGCCTGTGTGCATAGAGCCTGTGTTCCACAACAAGAGAAGCCACTGCAATGAGAAGCCCACGCACCACAATGAAGAGTAGCCCCTGCTCGCAACAACTGTAAAAAGCCTGCATGCATCAACAAAGACCCAACGCAGCAAAAAATAAATAAATAAATTTATTTTTTTTAAAATGAATTTATTCAGAGATACACATTCTATAGACAGAATGTGGTATGTTGCAGAGGCAAGAATGGCTTTGGGAGAAACACTCCACAGAGTGTGGGCCACCTCAGAAGGTGAGAGGCCCTGAAATATGGGGTGGTTAGTTCTTATGGGCTGGGTAATTTCATAAGCTAATGAACACACATTTGTTATGATATATATATATATCACCATGCATATATCAATATATAATATCATTTATCTGTAGAAGAGATAGCTTACTTCTTCCTTTCCAATGTAGATAACTTTTAGTTGATTTTCTAGCCTAATTATCTTGGCTAGTGTTGACTATAAGTGGTAAAAGTGAGCATCCTTATCTTCTTCCTAATCTTATAGGGAAAACGTTCAGACTTTCACCGTGAATCATGATATTAATTATAGGTTTTTCACAAATGCTCTTTATCAGGTTAAGTAAGTTTCCTTCTATAATAATTGTGGAAAGTTTTTATCATGAAAGAGTGTTGGACTTTTTCATATGTTTTTGCTGTGTCCATTGACATGATCTTACGGGTTTTGATAATTTTGTGTTGGTATGATGTATAAATTTTTTTTATATTTTTAAACTTAAGAAATCTTTATTGAAGTATAATCGATATAAAGTTGACCCTTGAACAATACAGGTTTGAACTGCAAATATCCACTTATAAGTGATTTTTAAAAATATATATATATTAGATTTTTTTTTGAGATTTGTGACAATTTGAAAAAACTAGCAGATGAATGGCATAGCCTAGAAATATTTTTAAAAAATAAGAAAAAGTTAGGTATTTTCAATGCATAAAATATGTGTAGATACTAGTCTATTTTATCATTTACTACCATAAAATATATGAAATATATTATAAAAAGTAAAAATTTTTCAAAAGTTACACAAACACAGGCTCTACATGGCACCATTCACAGTCAAGAGAAATGTAAACAAATGTAAAGATGAAGTGCTAAATCATTCCTGCATAAAAGTAACTAATACATACAGTACTATGATAATTTTGTAGCCACTTTCTGTTGCTATTGTGATCAGCTCAAGTCTTGCGAGTATCTGCTTAAAATTCCATGTGATTATAATGATCTTTGCATGAGTAGTTCATCGCTCCAGTAAATTGTGTAGCACAGTAAAAAGACTTCTTACAGTTCTCCCATATTTTTCGTTGTGTTTAGTACAATACTGTGAACCTTAAATAACACTGTGGAACCCATACAAAGTACCACTAGTGTTGATGGAAGTGTTCCCAAGGAAAAAAATCACGACATTACAAGAAAAAGTTGTATTGCTTGATATGTACCATAGGTTGAGGTCTGAAGTTGTGGTTACCCACCATTTCAAGATAAATTAACCCAATGTAAGGATGATTGCAAAAAAAAGAAAAGGAAATTCATGAAGCTATCATTGCAGCTTCACCACCAGGCAGGAAAACCTTGCATTTTTTTTTGCAAAATTCATGTTTTTACTACTGTTGATTGTGCAGTCACTATGTGGTGAAGAATTGCTATAAGAAAGCATACCTATAGATTAATATAATTTGAGAAAAAGTGAAGTCATTACATGACAGCTTAAAGAAAAATGAAGTTGAAGGATCTAAAGCTGGAGAATTTAATGCCAGCAAAGGATGTTTTGATAATTTTAGAAAGAGATTGGCTTAAAAAATGTCAGGATAACAAGAGAAGCAGCTTTTGCTGACCAATAGGCAGCAGGTGAGTCCCCAGATGCCATTAAGAAAATCATGTGTATACATATAGGTGATTCACTTTGTTATACAGCAGAAACTAGCACAACATTGTAAAGCAATTATACTGCAACAAATATAATACAAATAAAAAAGAAGAAAATCATTGAGAATAAAGGATATCCTCCTGAACATGTTATCATCACAGATGAAAGTGCCCTACTCTGTAAAAAAGTGCCACAAAGGACGTTTATTAGTAAGGAAGAGAAGTGAGCACCAGGATTTAAGGCAGGAAGAGATAGGCTAGTGCTACTGTTGTGTGCAAATGCAGTTGGGTTTATAATCAGAACTGCCCTTATCTATAACGCTCTAACCTGTGAGCCTTGAAAGGAAAAGATAAACACCAGCTGCCAGTCTTTTGGTTGTACAAGAAGACCTGGACAATGAGAACACTTATTCTGGATTGGGTCCACCAATGCTTTGTCCCTGAAGTCAGGAAGTACTTTGCCAGTAAGGGACTGCCCTTTAAGTTCTTTTGATATTGAACAATGTCCCTGGTCATCCGGAACCCCATGAATTCAACACTGAAGCTGTCAATGTGGTCTACTTGCCCTCAAACACAAGGGGTCTAATTCAGCCTCTAGATCAAGGGGTCATAAGGACATTTAAGGCTCAGTACCGTATGAAAAGAATTGTCAACGTTGTGGAAGAGAACCCCAACAGAGAGAACGTCGTGAAGGTCTGGAAGGATTACACCATTGAAGGTGCCAACGTTGTTATAGAAAAAAACATGAAAGTCATCAAACCTGAAACAATAAATTCCTGCTGGAGAAATCTGTGTCCAGATGTTGTGCATGACTTCATAGGATTTTCAACAGAGCCAATCAAGGAAATCATGAAGGAGATTGTGGATATGGCAAAAAAAAAAAAAAAAAAAAAAGTGGCGGTTGAAGTGTTCAAAATATGGATCTTGGAGAAATTCAAACGCTAATCGACACCACACCAGAGGAATTAACAGAAGACTACTTAATGGAGATGAGTGCTTTTGAACCAGTGCCAGATGGTGAGGAAGAAGACGTAGAAGAAGCAGCACCATAAAATGGATTGACGTTGTACAATTTGGCAGAAGGGTTCTGATTATTCAAGACTGCTTTTGACTTTTACGACATGCACCCTTCTATGATATGGACACTGAAACTAAAGCAAATGGTGGGAAAAGGATTGGCATTGTATAGAAACATTTTTAGATAAATGAAAAAGCAAACTAGGCAGAAATTACATGTACTTCTGTAAATTTACACCAAGTCTGTCTGCTTCTCCTGCCGCCTCTGCTGCTTCCTCCACTTCTTCTCCTGCTGCACCTGAGGCAGCATGACCAACCCTTCTTTCTCCTACTCCTCTTCCTCCTTCTCCTGCTCCTCAGCCTACTGAATGTGAAGACAATGAGGATAAAGACCTTTCTAACGATCCATTTCCAATTAATGAATAATAAATAATCATCGTGCTGTACAGTTAATAATCTTGTCTGTTGTGTATGTGTGTATCTTCATGTATGAGATATTTTTGTGTCATCATCATCATCACCTAAGTATGCATCATATAGAACATCATATGCAAAGCTTGTATTGAAATGGATAGCCTATCTTTATATCGGTATAAGGTAAGTTATATTTAATATAAAATGAATCTGTTCATTTTTTTACTGTTTTATAAGCTTGCTTTCAATGAATTACATAACCATACCCTATGCCTCTCGCTCTTCTAACTGGAGAAACTGCATATCAGCCTATCATCACAGGTAAGTGTTTTTTTTTTAATATACAAATGTTTCCAATACTGTATTATGAATTTGACTGTAATACTGTATGTCATAAAATTTTTGTAATGATTCATTTATTAGTGTACAGGCTAGGCTACTGTGAAACAATTATATCAATTACACTAGGCTACCATAAAGCAATCCTATTGCTGCTTCTTTGTTATCCGTGCATGAATCATTATATCTGTAAATAAATATGAATTTCTTTTTCACATTAACTTTTCATTTTTGATGTCTAGTGTTAGTAATATGTATATCATTTACAATGTTTTGTATCATATAAGACAATATTGATCTGAGTGCTGACAGATGATTCATCTTGCAAACAGATGATGTAAACATACAGTACTGATAAAGTACAGTACCGTAAACACATTTTCTCTTCCCTGTGATTATCTTTAAAGTTTCTTTTTTGTAGATTACTTTATTGTAAGAATACAGTATATAACACATATAACACAAAATATGTGTTAATCAATATTTTATTTTTTTCAGTAAGCCTTCTAGTCAACAGTAGGCTATTAAGAGTTAAGTTTGGAGGCAGTGAAAAATTACACTTTGATTTTTGACTGTGCAGGGGATAGGTGTCCCAAATCCCCACGTTGTTTAAGGGTCAGCTGTACAATAAACTGTACATATTTATAGTGTGTAAATAAATTCATAATGTTTAAATAAATTCATATAGTGTTTGACAAATTTATTTTCTGCTTTATTGAGTTATAACTGATATATAATAGAGTGTAACTTTAAAGTGTAAAAGGTGTTAATTGTATTCATTTGTATATTGCAACATGACTAAAACCATGGTGTTAGCTAACACTTCCATCATATCACATAATTATAATTTTATTGTTTTGTAGTGAGAATATTTAGGACTTACTCTTTTGGCAACTTTCAAGTATTTAATACAGTATTGTAAACTATAATTAACATGCTGTACATTAGAACCCTAGAACTTATTCATCTTATAACTGGAAGTTTGTACTCTTTGACCAACATCTTTCCCATGTTCCTCATACCCCATGCCCTGAAAATTCCACTCTAGTTTCTGCTTCTATGAGTTGGACTATTTTAGATTCCACATGTAAGTGATATCATACAGTATTTCTCTTTCTTTTTCTGACTTACTTTACCTAGTATGATAATTTCTAGGTCCATCCATGTTGTTGCAAATGGCAGAATTTTCTTTTTTCTCGTGGATAACTAATACTCCATTGTATGTACATGTACCACATCTGCTTTATGCATTCATTCATTTACAGACACACAAGATGCTTCCATATCTTGGCTATTGTGAATATGTTGTAATGAACATGTGAGTATATACATTTCTTCAAAATCCTGTTTTTATTTCCTTTGGATATATATCCAGTGTGAGGGATTACTGGATCATATGATAGTTCTATTTTTAATTTCTTGAGGAAAGTCTATACTGTTTCCCATAGTGACTGTACTTATTTTTATTCCCACCAATATTGCACATGTTCCCTTTTTTAATATATTTAAAAATCTTTTTATTTGCAATGCTGTGTTAATTTCAGGTGTACGGAAAAATGGTTCTGATACACACACACACACGCACACACACACATATATATATATATATATATATATACTTTTTCAGATTCTTTTCCATTATAGGTTATTACAAGATATTGAGTATAGTTCCCTGTGTTATACAGTGGATCTTTATTGTTTACCTATTTTATATATAGTAGTGTGTATATTTTAATCCTAAACTCCTAATTTATCCCTCCCTATTTTTGGTAACTGTAAGTTTGTTTTCTATGTCTGTGTTCTATTTCTGTTCTTTAAGTAATTTCATTTGTATCATTTTATTAGATTCCACATATAACTAATATCATATATTTGTCTTTCTGTCTGGCTTACTTCACTTAGTATGATAATCTCTAGGTCCACACATGTTACTGCAAATGGCATTATTTTATTCTATTTTATGGCTCAGTAATATTCCATTGTATTATATATATATATATATATATATATATATATATATATATATATATATACCACATCTTCTTAATCCATTCATCTGTTGATGGACACTTAGGTTCTGTCAATATCTTGCCTAATGTAAATAATGCTGCTATGAACAATGGGGTGTAATTATCTTTTTGAATTGTTGTTTTCATTTTCTTCAGGTGTATACCCAGGAGTGAAATTGCTGGATCATAGGTAGTTCTATTTTTAGCTTTTAAAGGAAACTCCATGTTGTTTTCCATAGTGGCTGCACATATTTACATTCCCACAAAGAGTGTACTTGTACTAGAGTTCCATTTTACCCACATCCTAACCAAGACTTGTTATTTGTAGAATTTTTTGATAGCTATTATGACAGGTGTTAGGTGATATCTCATTGTTGTTTTGATTTGCGTCTCTCTGATGATTAATGTTATTGAGCATTTTTTCATGTGCCTGTGGTCCATTTGTATATCTGCTTTTGAAAAATGTCTATTCAGGTCTTTGCCATTTCTTAATTGGTTTTTTTTTTATTGAGTTGTATGAGATGTTTCTATAATTTGGGTATTAACCCCTTATTGATAATATTGTTTGCAAATATTCTCTCCCATTCAGCAGATCGTCTTTTCATTTTGTCAATGGTTTCCATTGCTGTACAAAAGTTTAATTAGGTCCCATTTATTTATTTTTGCTTCCTTTGCCTGAGGAGACACACACACAGTGCTATGATTTATGTTATAGAGTGTTCTACCTATGCTTTCTTCTAGGAGTTTTATGATTTCCAGTGTTACATTTAGGCCTTTAATCCACTTTGAGTTTTTGTATATGGAGTGGGAAAATGATCTAATTTAATTCTTTTACATGTAGTTTTCCAGTAGTCCCAGTGCCACTTACTGAAGAAAATATCTTTTCTCCATTGTATATTCGTGCATCCTTTGTTGTAGATTAACTGATCATATATGCATCGGTTTATTTCTGGGATCTCTGTATTCTGTTCCATTTCTCTTTGATTCTTTTTTTTCCAGTACCATGCTGCTTTGATTACTTTACCTTTGTGGTGTAGTCTTAAGTCTGGGAGCGTAATACCTCCAGCTTTTTTCCTTTTTTATCAAGAATACTTTGGATCTTTGGGGTATTTTTTGTTTCATTGTAAATTTTAGGATTATGTGTTCTAGTTCTGTGAAAAATGTCATGGGTAGTTTGATAGGAATTACATTAAATCTGTAGAATTCTTTGAGTAGTATGGCCATTTTAACAATATTAATTCTTCTAATCCAAGATCACGGGATAGCCTTCCATTTCTTTGTATCATCTGTAATTTCCTTAATCAATGTTTTATTCTTTTCAGAGCATAGGTCTTTCACTTTCTTGATTAAGTTTTTTCGTAGGTGTTTCATCCCCTTTGATGCAATTTTAAGCGGGATTGTTTTCCTTTTTCTCTTTCTGATTGTTCATTATTAATGTATATAAAAGCAACAGGTTTCTCTATGTAAATCTTGTATCCTGAAACTTTACTGAACTCATGTTTTAGTTCTAATACTTATTTTGTGTAGAATTTAGGGTTTCTATATATAATATCATGTCATCTGCAAATAATGAGTTTTACTTCTTCCCTTCCAATTTTGATCCTTTTAATTCTTTTTCTTGTCTGATTGCTGTGGCTAGGACTCCCAATACTATGTTAAATAGAAGTAGTAATAGTGGGCATCCTTATCTTTTTCATGATTTTAGAGGAAAAGCTTGTAGCTTTTCTGTGTTGAGTATGATGTTAGCTGTGGATTTGTCATAAAATTCCTTTATTATGTTGAGATATGTTCCCTCTATACCAAATTTTATGAGAGTTTTTTAAAATTATGAATGCATGTTGAATTTTGTCATATGCTTTTGCTGTATCTATTAAAATCATCATGAAATTTTTATCCTTCCTCTTGTTAATATGGTGCATCACATTGATTGATTTGTATTTAGTTGTTGAATCATCCTTGCATCCCTGGAATAAATCCCATTTAATCATGGTGCATAATCTTTTTTTTATATATATTGTTGAATTCAATTTCCTAATATTTTGTTGAGTTTTTTTTGTATCTATATTCATCAAGGATATAGGTCTGTAATTTTCTTTTTTTTGTAGTGTCTTTGTCTGGTTTTGGTATGAGGGTAATAGTGACCTTGTAGAATGAATTTCTCAGTCTCCCTTCTTCTTAAATTTTTTGGAATAGTTTGAGTAGAATAGGTATTAGCTCTTCTTTATATGTTTGGTAGAATTCTCCCATAATGCTATCTGGTACTGGACTTTTCGTTGCTGGGAGTTTTTGTTTGTTTTTTGTTTTTGTTTTGTTTTGGTTTGGTTTTGTTTTTGTTTTACAGATTCATTTTGACTACTAGCAATCAGTCTGGTCAGATTGTCTATTTCTCCCTGATTCAGTCTTGGAAGAATGTATGTATCTAGAAACTTATCCATTTTTTTCTATGTTGTCTGATTGGTTGGCATAGTATTTTCTTATGACTTTTTATATCTCTGTGATATTGTAGTAATTTATCTTCTTTCATTTCTTGTTTTATTTGGATTCTCTGCCTTTTCTTCTTGTTGAGCCTAGCTAAAACTTTGTCAATTTTATTTATCTTCTCAAAAAAAAAAAAAAAAACCTCTTGGTTTCATTGACCTTTTCTATTGTTTTTTTGTCCCTATTTTATTTCCTCTCTGATTTTTAATATTTTCTTTCTTCTGCTGAACTTGGGCTTTGTTGTTCTTCTTTTTCTAATTCCTTTAGATGGTAGGTTAGGTTTCTTATTTGAGATTTTTCTTGTAATTGGGGTAGGCCTATATCACTATAAACTTCTCAGAGTTTCTTCTGCTACATACCATAGATTTTATAAAGTAGTGATTCCATTTTGATATGTCTCAAAGTATTTAATGAGTTCCTCTTTGATTTCTTCATTGAGCCATTTTTTTAGTAGCATGTTATTTATTCTACACGTATAAGTATTTTGCCCATTTTTCTTCTTGTTATTAGTTTCTGGTTTCATACCATTCTGGTGGGAAAAAATGATTGATATAATTTCTATCCTCTTCAATTTGTTGAGACATATTTGGTGGCCTAACATGAGATCTATCCTGGAGAACATTCCATATGCACTTGAGAAGAATTTGTATTCTGTTGATTTTGAATGGAATGTCCTGTGTTTATCTGTGAAGTCCAATGGTCTAATGTGTCATTTAAGATTAATGCTTCCTTATTGATGTTCTGTCTGGATGATCTGTTCATTGATGTAAGTGGGGTGTTAGAACCTCCCATTAATATTGTATTGTTGTCAATTTTTCCCTCTATGACTGTTAATACTTGATTTGTATTTTTAGATGCCCCCATATTAGGTTCATGTATGTTATAGAATGTAATATCCTCTTCTAGTATTAATCCTTTTATCACTATATAATGGCCCTTTTTGTCCTTTATTACAGACTTTGCTTTAGAGACTATTTTGTCTGACAATGAGGATTCTTATTCCAGCTTTTTGTCATTTCTTTGCATGAAATATATTTTTCCATCCTTTCACTGTCAGTCTCTGTGTGTCTTTAGGTCTGAAATGAGTCTCTCATAAGCAGCATATAGATGAGTCTTGTTTTTTTTATTCAATCAGCTATCCTCTCTCTTTTGATTGGTGCATTTCATCTATTGACATTTAAAGTGATTATTTATAGGTATGTACTTTTTACCACTTTGTCACTTGTTTCTCGTTGTTTTTGTAGTTCTTTTCTGTTCTTTCCTTCTTTTGTTCTTCCTTTGTGGTTTGTTGATTTTTTTAATGTTATGCTTGTGTTCTTTTCTCTCTAATTTTTGTGTATCTATTGTAGGCTTTTGATTTGTGGTTACCAAGGGATTCATGTATGTTGATCTATAAGTATATCTACTTGTTTTAAACTGATAGTTTTTTAGTTAAAACATATTCTAAAGGATCTATATTTTTTTACTCCCCCTCACATGTTTTATGTTTTTGATGCTATATTTTACGTCTTCACCATTTATTGTATTTATGGTTGATTTTACATTTTTTTGTCTTTTAATCTCCCTACTTACATTTTTAAATAGTTGATTCACAGTCTTTACTATATATTTGCCCTTATTGGGGGAAGTTTTCCTTTCCTATAGATTAATACTTCTTGTTTTAGCTTTTCCTTTTGCACTTAAAGAAGAAACTTTAACACTTCTATTAGTGTTGGTTTAATATTGATGAACTCTTTTAGTATTTGTCTGAAAAGTTCTTTTTCTCTCTTTCAGTTCTCATTGATAACCTTGCTGGTCAGAGTATCTCTGGTTGTAGGTTTTTCACTTTCAGCACTTTAAATATATTATGCCACTCCATTCTGGTCTGCACAGTTTATGCTGTAAAATCCAGTGATAGCCACATGGAAGTTACCTTGTATGTGACTGTTTATCTCTTGCTGACTTTAGAACTCTCTCTTAAACTTTTGCATTTTAATTATGATTGCCTTGCTGTGAGTCTCTTTGTTTCATCTTGTTTGGGATTCTCTGTTCTTCCTTTACCTAGATATGTTTCCTTTTTCAAAACGTTTTCAGCCATAATTTCGTCAAATGCATTTTTGACCCTTTATCTCTCTTTTTCTTCCATGACCCCAATAATGTGAACGTTAGTACCCTGATGTTCCCAAAGGTACCGTAAATTGTTCTCACTTTAAAATTTTTTTCTTTTTTTTTTCTATTCTGATTGGGTGATTTCCATTGTTCTATCTTATGCGGTCTTCTGTATCACCTAGTCTGTTGTACTTTCCTTCTAGTGTGTTTTTTATTTCAGTTATTGTACTCTTCAGTTCTGAATGGCTCTTTTTTTATATTTTCTAGTTGCTTGTGAAAATTCTCACTGTGTTCATTTATGCTTTTACCCAGTTCAGTTAGCATTCTTATTACTAAATCTTTGAAATCTTCACCTAGTAAATTATTTTCTTTTAACATCTTTATTGGGGTATAATTGCTTTACAATGGCATGTTAGTTTCTGCTTTATAACACAGGGAATCAGTTATACATATACATATGTTCCCATATCTCTTCCCTCTTGCATCTCCCTCCCTCCCACCATCCCTATCCCACCCCTCCAGGTGGTCACAAAGCACCGAGCTGATATCCCTGTGCTATGAGGCTGCTTCCCACTACCTATCTACCCTACGTTTGTTAGTGTATATAAGTCCATGCCTCTCTCTCGCTTTGTCACAGTTCACCCTTACCCCTCCCCATATGGTCAAGTCCGTTCTCCAGTAGGTCTGTGTCTTTATTCCTGTCTTGCCCCTAGGTTCTTCATGACATTTTTTTCTTAAATTCCATATATATGTGTTAGCATTCGGAATTTGTCTTTCTCATTCTGACTTACTTCACTCTGTATGACAGACTCTAGGTCTATCCACCTCATTACAAATAGCTCAATTTTGTTTCTTTTATGGCTGAGTAATATTCCATTGTATATATGTGCCACATCTTCTTTATCCATTCATCCGATGATGGGCACTTAGGTTGTTTCCATCTCCAGGCTACTGTAACTAGAGCTGCAATGAACATTTTGGTACATGACTCTTTTTGAATTTTAGTTTTCTCAGGGTATATGCCCAGTAGTGGGAATGCTGGGTCATATGGTATTTCTATTTGCAGTTTTTTAAGGAACCTCCATACTGTTCTCCATAGTAGCTGTACCAATTCACTTTCCCACCAGCAGTGCAAGAGTGTTCCATTTTCGCCACACCCTTTCCAGCATTTATTGTTTCTAGATTTTTTGATGGCCATTCTGACTGGTGTGAGATGATATCTCATTGTAGTTTTGATTTGCATTTCTCTAATGATTAATGATGTTGAGCATTCTTTCATGTGTTTGTTGGAAGTCTGTATATCTTTGGAGAAATGTCTATTTAGGTCTTCTGCCCATTTTGGATTGGGTTGTTTGATTTTTTGTTATTAAGCTTCCTGAGCTGCTTGTAAATTTTAGAAATTAATCCTTTGTCATTTGCTTCATCTGCAAATATTTTCTCCCATTCTGAGGGCTGTCTTTTGGTCTTGTTTATGGTTTCCTTTGCTGTGCAAACGTTTTGAAGTTTCATTAAGTCCCACTTATTTATTTTTGATGTTATTTCCATTTCTCTAGGAGGTGGGTCAAAAAGGATCTTGCTGTGATTTATGTCATAGAGTGTTCTGCCTCTGTTTTCCTCTAAGAGTTTGATAGTTTCTGGCCCTAAATTTAGGTCTTTAATCCATTTTGAGCTTATTTTTGTGTATGGTTTTAGGGAGTGATCTAATCTCATACATTTACATGTACCTGTCCAGTTTTCCCAGTACCAGTTATTGAAGAGGTTGTCCTTTCTCCACTGTACATTCCTGCCTCCTTTATCAAAGATAAAGTGACCATATGTGCGGGGGTTTATCTCTGGGATTTCTATCCTGTTCCATTGATCTATCTTTCTGTGCCAGTACCATACTGGCTTGATTACTGCAGCTTTACAGTATAGTCTGAAGTCAGGAAGCATGATTCCTCCAGCTCCATTTTTCGTTCTCAAGATTGTTTTGGCTATTCGGGGTCTTTTGTGTTTCCATACACATTGGGAAATTTTTTGTTCTAGTTCTGTGAAAAATGCCAGTGGTAGTTTGATAGGGATTGCATTGAATCTATAGATTGCTTTGGGTAGTAGAGTCATTTTCACAATGTTGATTCTTCCAATCCAAGAACATGGTATATCTCTCCATCTATTTGTACCATCTTTAATTTCTTTCATCAGTGTCTTATAATTTTCCGCATACAGGTCTTTTGTCTCCTTAGGTAGGTTTATTCCTAGATATTTTATTCTTTTTGTTGCAATGGTAAATGGGAGTGTTTTCTTGATTTCACTTTCAGATTTTTCATCATTAGTATATAGGAATGCCAGAGATTTCTGTGCATTAATTTTGTATCCTGCTACTTTACCAAATTCATTGATTAGCTCTAGTAGTTTTCTGGTAGCATCTTTAGGATTCTCTATGTATAGTATCATGTCATCTGCAGACAGTGACAGCTTTACTTCTTCTTTTCTGATTTGGATTCCTTTTATTTCCTTTTCTTCTCGATTGCTGTGGCTAAAACTTCCAAAACCATGTTAAATAAGAGTGGTGAGAGTGGGCAACTTTGTCTTCTTCCTGATCTTAGTGGAAATGCTTTCAGTTTTTCACCATTGAGGATGATGTTGGCTGTGGGCTTGTCATATATGGCCTTTATTATGTTGAGGAAAGTTCTCTCGATGCCTACTTTCTGCAGGTTTTTTCTCATAAATGGGTATTGAATTTTGTCAAAAGCTTTCTCTGAATCTACTGAGATGATTATATGGTTTTTCTCCTTCAATTTGTTAATATGATTTATCACATTGATAGATTTGCATATATTGAAGAATCCTTGCATTCCTGGAATAAACCTCACTTGATCACGGTGTATGATCTGTTTAATGTGCTGTTGGATTCTGTTTGCTAGTGTTTTGTTGAGGAATTTTGCATCTATGTTCATCAGTGATATTGGCCTGTAGTTTTCTTTCTTTGTGACATCCTTGTCTGGTTTTGGTATGAAGGTGGTGGTGGCCTCAGAAGGAATTTGAGAGTGTTCCTCCCTCTGATATATTTTGGAAGAATTTTAGAAGGATAGTTGTTAGCTCTTCTCTAAATATTTGAATGAATTCACCTCTGAAGCCATCTGGTCCTGGGCTTTTGATTTTTGGAAGTTTTTTTATATATATACTTTAAACATATTTATTGGAATATAATTGCTTTAAAATGGTGTGAGTTTCTGCTTTATAACAAAGTGAATCAGCTATACATATACATATATTCCCATACCTCCTTCCTTTCATGTCTCCCTCACATCCTCCCCATCCCACTGCTCAAGGTGGTCACAAAACACTGAGCTGATCTCTCTGTGCTATGCAGCTGCTTCCCACTAACTATCTATTTTACATCTGGTAGCATATATATGTCTATGCCACTTTCTCACTTCATCCCAGCTTAGCCTTCCCCCTCCCCATGTCCTCAAGTCCATTCAGAATCGTTTTTCTTTGTTTCCCTATATATGTGTTAGGATGCAGTAATTGTTTTTCTCTTTCTGACATACTTCATTCTGTAGGACAGACTCTAGGTCCATCTACCTCACTACAAGCACTCAATTTCGTTACTTTTTATGTCTGAGTAATATTCCACTGTATATATGTACCACACCTTCTTTATCCACTCAGCTGTCGATGGACACCTAAGATGCTTCCGTGTCCTGGCAATTGTAAATAGAGCTGTAATGACATTGTGATACATGACTCTTTTTGAATTATGGTTTTCTCAGGGTAGGATTGGTTTGCTCAGTAGTAGGATTGCTGTGGTGTATGATAGTTCATTTTAGTTTCTTTTTTTTTTTTTAACATCTTTATTGGGGTATAATTGCTTTACAATGGTGTGTTAGTTTCTGCTTTATAACAAAGTGAATCAGTTATACATATACATATGTTCCAATATCTCTTCCCTCTTGCATCTCCCTCCCTCCCACCCTCCCTATCCCACCCCTCCAGGCAGTCACAAAGCACAGAGCCGATATCCCTGTGCCATGCGGCTGCTTCCTACTAGCTATCTACCTTACGTTTGTTAGTGTGTATATGTCCATGACTCTCTCTTGCCCTGTCGCAACTCACCCTTCCCCCTCCCCATATCCTCAAGTCCATTCTCCAGTAGGTCTGTGTCTTTATTCCTGTCTTACCCCTGGGTTCTTCATGACATTTTATTTTTCTTCTTAAATTCCATATATATGTGTTAGCATACGGTATTTGTCTTTTTCTTTCTGACTTACTTCACTCTGTATGACAGGCTCTAGGTCTATCCATCTTATTACAAATAGCTCAATTTCAATTCTTTTTATGGCTGAGTAATATTGCATTGTATATATGTGCCACACCTTCTTTACACATTCATCTGATCATGGACACGTAGGTTGTTTCCATCTCTGGGCTATCATAAATAGAGCTGCAATGAAAATTTTGGTACATGACTGTTTTTGGATTTTGGTTTTCTCAGGGTATATGCCCAGTAGTGGGATTGCTGGGTCATATTGCAGTTCTATTTGCAGTTTTTTAAGGAACCTCCATGCTGCTCTCCATAGTGGCTGAACCAATTCACTTTCCTACCAGCAGTGCAACAGTGTTCTCTTCTCTCCACACCCTCTCCAGCATTTATTGTTTCTAGATTTTTTGATGATGGCCATTCTGATTGGTGTGAGATGATATCTCATTGTAGTTTTGATTTTCATTTCTCTAATGATTAATGATGTTGAGCATTCTTTCATGTGTTTGTTGGCAGTCTGTATATCTTTTTTGGAGAAATGTCTGTTTAGGTCTTCTGCCCATTTTTGGATTAGGTTGTTTGTTTTTTTGTTATTGAGCTGCATGAGCTGCTTGTAAATTCTGGAGATAAATCCTTTGTCATTTGCCTCATTTGAAAATATTTTCTCCCATTCTGAGGGTTGTCTTTTGGTCTTGTTTATGGTTTCCTTTGCTGTGCAAAACTTGGAAGTTTCATTACGTCCCATTTGTTTATTTTTGTTTTTATTTCCATTACTCTAGGAGGTGGGTCAGAAAGGATCTTGCTGTGATTTATGTCATAGGGTGTTCTGCCTATGTTTTCCTCTAAGAATTTGATAGTTTCTGGCCTTACATTTAGGTCTTTAATCCATTTTGAGCTTATTTTTGTGTATGGTGTTCAGGAGTCATCTAATCCCATACTTTTACATGTACCTGTCCAGTTTTCTCAGCACCACTTACTGAAGAGGCTGTCCTTTCTCCACTGTACATTCCTGCCACCTTTCTCAAAGATAAGGTGACCATATGTGTGTGGGTTTATCTCTGGGCTTTCTATCCTGTTCCATTGGTCTATCTTTCTGTTTTTGTGCCAGTACCATACTGTCTTGATTACTGTAGCTTTTCAGTATAGTCTGAAGTCAGGGAGCCTGATTCCTCCAGCTCCTTTTTTCGTTTTCAAGATTCCTTTGGCTATTCGGGGTCTTTTGTGTTTCCATACAAATTGTGAAATTTTTTGTTCTAGTTCTGTGAGAAATGTCAGTGGTAGTTTGATAGGGATTGCATTGAATCTATAGATTGCTTTGGGTAGTAGAATCATTTTCACAATGTTGATTCTTCCAATCCAAGAACATAGTATATCTCTTCATCTATTTGTATCATCTTTAATTTCTTTCATCAGTGTCTTATAATTTTCTGCATACAGGTCTTTTGTCTCCTTAGGTAGGTTTCTTCCTAGATATTTTATTCTTTTTGTTGCAATGGTAAATGGGAGTGTTTTCTTGATTTCACTTTCAGATTTTTCATCATTAGTATATAGGAATGTCAGAGATTTCTGTGCATTAATTTTGTATCCTGCTACTTTACCAAATTCATTGATTAGCTCTAGTAGTTTTCTGGTAGCATCTTTATGATTCTCTATGTACAGTATCATGTCATCTGCAAACAGTTACAGATTTACTTCTTCTTTTCCGATTTGGATTCCTTTCATTTCCTTTTCTTCTCGATTGCTGTGGCTAAAACTTCCAAAACTATGTTGAATAAGAGTGGTGAGAGTGGGCAACTTTGTCTTGTTCCTGATCTTAGTGGAAATGCTTTCAGTTTTTCACCATTGAGGATGATGTTGGCTGTGCGCTTGTCGTATGTGGCCTTTATTATGTTGAGGAAAGCAGGGTTTTTATCATAAATGGGTGTTGAATTTTGTCAAAAGCTTTCTCTGCATCTATTGAATTGATCATATGGTTTTTCTCATTGAATTTGTTAATATGGTTTTTCACATTGATAGATTTGCGTATATTGAAGAATCCTTGCATTCCTGGAATAAACCCCACTTCTTCATGGTATATGATCTTTTAATGTGCTGTTGGATTCTGTTTGCTAGTGTTTTGTTGGGGATTTTTGCATCTATGGTCATCAGTGATATTGGCCTGTAGTTTTCTTTCTTTGTGACATCCTTGTCTGGTTTTGGTATCAAGGTGATGGTGGCCTCGTAGAAGGAATTTGGGAGTGTTCCTCCCTCTGCTATATTTTGGAAGAGTTTGAGAAGGATAGGTGTTAGCTTTTCTCTAAATGTTTAATAGAATTCACCTGTGAAGCCATCTGGTCCTGGGCTTTTGTTTGTTGGAAAATTTTTAATCACAGTTTCAATTTCAGTGCTTGTGATTGGTCTGTTCATATTTTCTATTTCTTTCTGATTCAGTCTTGGCAAGTTGTGCATTTCTAAGAATTTGTCCATTTCTTCCAGATTGTCCATTTTATTGGCATAGAGTTGTTTGTAGTAATCTCTCATGATCTTCTTTATTTCTGCAGTGTCAGTTGTTACTTCTCCTTTTTCATTACTAATTCTATTGATTTGAGTCTTCTCCCTTTTTTTCTTGATGAGTCTGGCTAGTGGTTTATCTATTTTGTTTATCTTCTCAAAGAACTAGCTTTTAGTTTTATTGATCTTTGCTATTGTTTCCTTCATTTCTTTTTCATTTATTTCTGATCTGATTTTTATGATTTCTTTCCTTCTGCTAGCTTTGGTGTTTTTTTGTTCTTCTTTCTCTAATTGCTTGAGGTGCAGTGTTAGGTTGTTTATTCGAGACGTTTCCTGCTTCTTAAGGTGGGCTTGTATTGTTATAAACTTCCCCCTTAGAACTGCTTTTGCTGCATCCCATAGGTTTTTGGTCGTTGTGTTTCCATTGTCATTTGTTTCTAGGTATATTTTGATTTCCTCTTTGATTTCTTCAGTGATCACTTCATTATTAAGTAATGTATTTTTTAGCCTCCATGTGTTTGTATTTTTTACAGATCTTTTCCTGGAATTGATACCTAATCTCATGGCGTTCTGGTCGGAAAAGATACTTGATACAATTTCAGTTTTCTTAAATTTACCAAGGCTTGATTTGTGACCCAACATATGATCTATCCTGGAGAATGTTCCATGAGCACTTGAGAAAAATGTGTATTCTGTTGTTTTTGGATGGAGTGTCCTATAAATATCAATTAAATCCATCTTGTTTAATGTATCATTTAAAACTTGTGTTTCCTTATTTATTTTCATTTTGGATGATCTCTGTATTGGAGAAAGTGGGGTGTTAAAGTCCCCTACTATGAATGTGTTACTGTCGATTTCCCCTTTTATGGCTGTTAGTATTTGCCTTATGTATTGAGGTGCCCCTATGTTGGGCACATAAATATTTACAATTGTTATATCTTCTTCTTGGATCGATCCGTTGATCATTATGGAATGTCCTTCTTTGTCTCTTCTAAAAGTCTTTATTTTAAAGTCTATTTTGTCTGATATGAGAATTGCTACTCCAACTTTCTTTTGGTTTCCATTTGCATGGAATATGTTTTTCCATCCCCTCACTTTCAGTCTCTATGTGTCTCTAGGTCTGAAGTGAGTCTCTTCTAGACAGCATATATATGGGTCTTGTTTTTGTATCCGTTCAGCCAACCAGTGTCTTTTGGTGGGAGATTTTAATCCATTTACAATTAAGGTATTTATCGATATGTATGTTCCTATTCCCATTTTCTAAATTGTTTTGGGTTCTTTATTGTAGGTCTTTTCCTTCTCTTGTGTTTCTTGCCTAGAAAAGTTGCTTTAGCATTTGTTGTAAAGCTGGTTTGGTGGTGCTGAACTCTCTCAGCTTTTGCTTGTCTATAAAGGTTTTAATTTCTCCATCAAATCTGAATGAGATCCTTGCTGGTTTGAGTAATCTTGGTTGTAGGTTTTTCTCCTTCATGACTTTTGCATGTCCTGCCACGCCCTTCTGGCTTGCAGAGTTTCTGCTGAGAGATCAGCTGTTAACCTTATGGGGATTCCCTTGTGTGTTATTTGTTGTTTTTCCCTTGTTGCTTTTAATATGCTTTCTTTGTATTTAATTTTTGACAGTTTGATTAATATGTGTCTTGGCATATTTCCCCTTGGATTTATCCTGTATGGGATTATCTGTGCTTCCTGGACTTAATTAGCTATTTCCTTTCTCATATTAGGAAAGTTTACAACTATAATCTATTCAAATATATTCTCAGTCCCTTTTTTATTCTCTTCTTCTTCTGAAACCCCTACAATTCAAATGTTGCTGCATTTAATGTTGTCCCAGAGGTCTCTGAGACTGTCCTCAGTTCTTTTCATTCTTTTTTCTTTATTCTGCTCTGCAGTAGTTATTTCCACTATTTTATCTTCCAGGTCACTTATTCATTCTTCTGCCTCTGTTATTCTGCTATTGATCCCATCTAGAGTCTTTTTCATTTCATTTATTGTGTTGTTCATCATTGTTTGTTTCATCTTTAGTTCTTCTAGGTCCTTGTTAAATGCTTTTTGCATTTTGTCCATTCTATTTCCAAGATTTTGAAACATCTTTACTATCATTATTCTGAATTCTTTTTCAGGTAGACTACCTATTTCCTCTTCATTTGTTAGGTCTGGTGGGTTTTTACCTTGCTCCTTAATCTGCTGTGTCTTTTTCTGTCTTCTCATTTTGCTTATCTTACTGTGTTTTGGGTCTCCTTTCTGCCAGCTGCAGGTTCTTAGTTCCTGTTGTTTTTGATATCTGTCCCAAGTGGCTAAGGTTGGTTCAGTGGGTTGTGTAGGTTTCCTGGTGGAGGGGACTAGTGCCTTTGTTCTGGTGGATGAGGCTGGATCTTGTCTCTCTAGTGGGCAGGTCCACGTCTGGTGGTGTGTTTTGAGGTGTCTGTGGACTTATGATTTTAGGCAGCCTCTCTGCTAATGGGTGGGGTTGTGTTCCTGTTTTGCTAGTTTTTTGGAGTAGGTTGTCCAGCACTGTAGCTTGCTGGTTGTTGAGTGAAGCTGGGTGCTGGTGTTGAGATGGAGATCTCTGGGAGACTTTTGCCATTTGATATTATGTGGAGCTGGGAGGTCTCTTGTTGACCAGTGTCCTGAAGTTGGGTCTTCCACTTCAGAGGCACAGCACTAATTTGTGGCTCTAGCACCAAGTGCCTTTCATCCACACAGCTCAGAATAAAAGGGAGAAAATGTAGAGAGAAAGAATTAGTAGTAGTAGGAAGAAAGAAAGAAGGAAGGAAAGAAAGAAAGAAAGAAAGAAAGAAAGGAACAAAGAAAGAAAGAAAGGAGGGAAGGAAGGAAGGAAGGAAGCAAGAAGAAAGAAAGCATGATGTAAAAGAGGAAAGAAGGAAAAAGTGGAGGGAGAAAGGGAGGGAGGAAGGAAGGAAGGAAGGAGTGAAGGAAGGGAAAAAGAAGGAAAAGAAGATACATTAAAATAAAATAAAGTTTAATAAAGTTATTAAATTAAAAAATAATTATTTAGAAAAAAAGGGGACAGATAGAACCTTAGGACAAATGGTGGGATCAAAGCTACACAGACAAAGTATTACACATATACCCTCACAGAATGAGGTAAAGGGGAAAAAAATAAAAAATCTTGCTCTCAAAGTCCACCTCCTCAATTTGGGATGTTTTGTTGTCTAAAGGAGAGAAGGAAGGAAAGAAAGAAAGAAAGAAAGAAAGAAAGAAAGAGAGAGAGAAGGTAAAGTATAATAAATTTTTAGTATTAAAATTAATTATTAAGAAAAAAAAAATTTTTAAATGGACGGCTAGAACCCTAGGACAAATGATGGAAGCAAAGCTATACAGACAAAATCTGACACAGAAGCATACATATACACACTCACAAAAAGAGGAAAAGGGGAAAAGTCATAAATCTTGCTCTCGAAGTCCACCTCCTCAATTTGGGATGATTCGTTGTCTATTCATGTATTCCACAGTTGCAGGGTACATCAAGTTGATTGTGGAGCTTTAATCTGCTGCTTCTGAGGCTGCTGGGAGAGATTGCCCTTTCTCTTCTTTGTTCTCACAGGTCACAGGGGCTCAACTTTGGATTTTGCCCCACCTCTCTGTGTAGGTCGCTGGAGGGCGTCTGTTTTTTGCTCTGACAGGACGGGGTTAAAGGAGCCACTGATTCAGGGGCTCTGGCTCACTCATGTCATGGGGAGGGAGGGGCGTGGAGTGCGGGGCGAGCCTGCAGCGGCAGAGGCCGGCGTGACGTTGCACCAGCCTGAGGCCCACCGTGCGCTCCCCCTGGGAAGTTGTCCCTGGATCCCGGGAACCTGGCAGTGGCAGGCTGCACAGGCTCCCCGGAAGAGGGGTGTGGATAGTGACCTGTGCTCGCACACAGGACCCTTGGTGGCGGCAGCAGCAGCCTTAGCATCTCCCGCCCATCTCTGGTGTCCGCACTTTTAGCCGTGTCTCGCGCCCGTCTCTGGGGTCCACGCTTTTAACCACGGCTTGTGCTCGTCTCTGGGGTTCGTGCTTTTAGCCACGGCTCACGCTCGACTCTGGGTTCCGCGTTTTTAGCCGTGGCTCGCGTTCGTCCCTGGAGTTTCTTTAAGCAATGCTCTTAAACCCCTCTCCTCGCGCACCAGGAAACAAAGAGGGAAGAAATAGTCTTTTGCCTCTTCGGCAGCTCCAGACCTTTTCCCGGGCTCCCTCCCGGCTAGCCTTGGTGCACTAACCCCCTTCAGGCTGTGTTCACGCAGCCAACCCCAGTCCTCTCCCTCTGCTCTGACCAAAGCCCGAGCCTCAGCTCGCAGCCCCTCCCACCCCGGCGGGTGAGCAGACAAGCCTCTCGGGCTGGTGAGTGCCGGTCGGCACTGATCCTCTGTGCAGGAATCTCCCCGCTTTGCCCTCCGCACCCATTGCTGTGCACTCCTCCGCGGCTTCGAAGCTCCCCCCTCCGCCTCCCGCAGTCTCTGCCCATGAAGGGGCTTCCTCGTGTGTGGAAACTTTTCCTCCTTCACAGCTCCCTCCCACTCTTTTCCTCCTTCACAGCTCCCGTTCCACTCTTAAGGGAACAAAACCATCTCTTTGTTCCCTTAAGCTTTTTAATTACGTTTTTGGTCCCTGTTTTATTTATTTTCACTTTTATCTTTGTCATCTCCTTTGTTCTACCAACACTGACCTTATTTTTTCTTAGTTTTCCAGTTCCTTGTGGTATAAGATTAGGTTGTTCTTCATTTTTTTAGTGTATGTGTTTATTGCTATTAACTTCCCTCTTAGAATTTTTTTTTTTGCTGTATCCCATATGTTTTAGTATTTTTTTTCCATATTCACTCCTCTCAAGATATGTTTTGATTTATTTTTGTCCCATTGTTTGTTCAGGAGTCTGTTGTTTAATCTCCACAAAACTGTCAACATTTCAGTTTTCTTCTTTCTGTTGATTTCTAGTTTCACACAATTGTGTTTACAGAAGATATTTGATATGATTTCGATCTCCATAAATGTATTAAGACTTCTTTAGGGCCTAACATATAGCCAATCTTGCAGTGTGTTCAATGTGAATGTGAGAAAAATGTTTATTCTGTTGCTGTTGTATGAAGTGTTCTTAAATATCTGTTAGGTTCATCCTATCTAATGTGTCTTTAAGTCCAAAGTTTCTGTATTGAGTTTTTGTCTGGATGATTTATCCATTTTTGAAAATGGGGTATTCAGATTCCCTATTATTATTGTCTTGTCACCTATTTCTCCCTTCAGATCTGTTAATATTTGTTATACAGGCATACCTTGGGGATATTGTGAGTTTGGTTCCAGATCACCACAGTAAATTGAATCTTGTAATAAAGTGGTTCACATTTTTTTTGTCTCCCAGTGTTTATAAATGTTATGCTTACACTTTACTGTAGTCTACTAAGTGTGCACTAGCATTATGTATAAAAAAGTAATGTACATACATTAATTAAAAATACGTTATTGCTAAAAAATGCTAACCATTGTCTGAGCCTTCAAAGATTTGTAGTAGTAACTTCAGTGATCACTGATCACAGATCATCATAACCAATATAAGATTTTTTTATATATTTATTTTTTTAACATCTTTACTGGAGTATAATTGTTTTAAAATGTGTTACAAAATAAACTCAAATGGATCAAAGACCTAAATGTAAGGCCAAACAGTATAAAACTCTTAGAGGAAAACATAGGCAGAACACTCCATGATATAAATCACAGCAAGATCCTTTTTGAACCACCTCCTAGAGAAATGGAAATGAAAACAAAAATAAACAAATGGGACCTAATGAAAGTTAAAAGCTTTTTCATGGCAAAGGAAACCATAAACAGCATGAAAAGACAACCCTCAGAATGGGAGAAAATATTTGCAAATGAAGCAACAGACAAAGGATTAATCTCCAAAATTTACAAGCAGCTCATACAGCTCAATATCAAAAAAAACAAACAAACAACCCAATCCAAAAATGGGCAGAAGACCTAAGTAGATATTTCTCCAAAGAAAATATACAGATTGCCCACAAACACATGAAAGGATGCTCAACATCACTAATCATTAGAGAAATGCAAATCAAACTACAATGAGGTATCACCTCACACCAGTCAGAATGGGCATCATCAAAAAATCTACAAACGATAAATGCTAGAGAGGGTGTAGAGAAAAGGGAAACCTCTTGCACTTTTGGTAGGAATGTAAATTGATACAGCCACTATGGAGAACAGTATTGAGGTTCCTTAAAAAACTAAAAATAGAGCTGCCATATGACCCAGCAGTCCTGCTACTGGGCATATACCCTGAGAAAACTATAATTCAAAAAGAGTCATGTACCACAATGTTCATTGCAGCTGTATTTACAATAGCCAGGACATGGAAGCAACCTAAGTGTCCATCAACAGATGAATGGACATAAAAGATGTGGCACATATATAGAATGGAATATTAGCCATAAAAAGAAACAAAATTGACTTATTTGTAGAGAGGTGGATGGATGTAGAGTCTGTCATATAAAGTGAAGTAAGTCCGAAGGTGAAAAATAAATACCGTATGCTAACACACACACACACACACACACACACACACACACACATATATATATATATATATGGAACTTAATTTAAAAAAATGGTTCTGAAGAACCTAGCGGCAGGACAGGAATAAAGACACAGATGTAGAGAATGGACATGAGGACACGGGGAAGGGGAAGTGTAAGCTGGGATGAAGTGCGAGAGTGACATGGACATTTATACACTACCAAATGTAAAATAGATAGCTAGTGGGAAGCAGCCACATAGCACAGGGAGATCAGTTCGGTGCTTTGTGACCACCTAGAGGGGTGGGATAGGGAGGGTGGAAGGGAGATGCAAGAGGGAGGAGATATGGTGATATATGTATATGTATAGCTGATTCACTTTGTTATATAGCAGAAACTAACACACCATTGTAAAGCAATTATTTTCAAATAAAGATTTAAAAATTTTTTTTAAATAAAATAAAATGTTGTGTTCGTTTCTGCCATACAAAAAAGTGAGTCCACTATATGTATACATATATCACCATATCCCATCCCTCTTAAGCCTCCCTCTCACCTTCCCTAACTCAACCCTCTAGGCCTTTGCAGAGCATCGAACTGACCTCCCTCTGCTATGCAGCAGCTTCCCACTAGCCATCTGTTTTACATTTGGTAGTGTATATATATATCAATGCTACTCTCTCACTTCATCTCAGCTTACCCTTCCCCCATGTCTTCAAGCCCATTCTCTACGTCTGTGTCTTTTTAAAAGTTTGAAATATTGTTACAACATTAGATTACTCTTAATTTTACTATATATTAACTTTATCAGTAATATTTATACTTTCAATATGTTTTACTATTATTAATTCAGGTTGAAGAATTCCCTTTAATAATTCTTGTAAGGCTGGTCTAGTTTTGATGAATTTATTTAGCTCTTGGTTGTCTGTAAAACACAATCTCTCATTCAACTCCAAAGGACAACTTTACTTGGTATAATATTCTTAGTTGGCAGCTTTTTTTCTTTCAGTACTTGAAATATATCATGCCATTCCCTTCTGCTCTGCAAAGTTTATGCTGAAAAAACTGCTGATATTTTTACGGTGTTTCCCTTGTACATAAGAAGTTTTGTTTGTTTTTGTTTTTTATCTTGCTGATAAGATTCTCTCTTTGTCTCTAACTTTTGACAGTTTAATTATAATGTGTCTTGGTGTAGGTCTCTTTTGATTCAACTTATTTGTTTGCTCTCTGGACTTCATTAAGTTGGGTGTCCCTTTCTTTCCCCAGGTTTGATTAGTGTTCATTTGTTATTTCTTTGAATAAGATTTCTTCCCCTTTTTCTCTCTCCTCCTTATGGGACCCCAAAATGTACATATTAGTCTGCTTATTTATGTCCCATAAATCACAATCTATATTTACTCCTTTTTCATTCTAGTTTTTCTTTTTATTCCTCTGACTGGATGAAATCCACTGCCCTGCTTTGAATTCACTGATCCTTTCTTCCTCTTCAGGTAGTCTGCTATTGAATCCACCTATTGAGTTGTTCAGTTCTGTTATTTTACTCTTCAGCTCTGTGATTTCTGTTTGGTACTTTTGAAATACTTTCTATCTCTTTTTTGAAATGTTCACTTGTCCAAGCAATGCTCTCCTGACCTCCATTCGCATCTTTATGGCAGTTATTTTGAAATAAATCACTTTTCTTTGTTTCTGGAATTTTTAATTGTTCTTTAATTTGGAACATATTCCTCTGTTTCTTTATTTTTCTTCACTCTCTGTGTTGTTTTCTGGGAATTAGATAAACCAGCCACCTCTCTCAGTCTTGACAGAGTGATGTCCTATAAAAGATGAACCTTGTCACCCAGCCTGGACTATGCTCTTGGTTGTCTCTTAAACCTTTTTGATTGTTCCAGCTTCCTTGTTTTTTCTTAGTGGTTCCCAGCAGTTGAGGGTGTGCCAACATCCATCAGTGTTCTAAAGGAGAGAACTGATGTCAGCATTTAGTGAAGGCTGGTTGTAAGCTAGATCATCACACAGCAGCTGGGAAAGTATCTAATTAGGCCCCTTTGAGGGAGAAATTAGGAAGTGTGCATTTTTCCTACTCTTCTGTACTGGGCCTCAGTGTACAGCTGAGGGGGTACTCTTGAATCCATTAGAAATTTCTTCTTTGTTTGCTACAGTCCTGAGGGACTTCTGAATGCAAACCCCATTGGCTATCAGAGAAAGGCACCTAGAAATTCATTAATCAGGTGGCTTCTACAAAAGCTGGGGTGCCATATGTGTGTCTTAACACATTACATGGAGATACTGGCAACTTGGAATTAACTAGAGGGAGATGGCTGCGGAAGTGTCCTCAGGCTTCCCCGATTTCTGGGATGGATGGCAGTCAGTCCCTAGATTTTTGCTAAATTAGAAATCTGACCCTCAGACATCAGCTTTTGAAGTATGCAAACAGAAATCTTTCAGGAAAAGACTGGGAGATGGACATTTCTGCCTGCTCCCTCTGTGCTTAGTCCTAGCACTATAGCCAGTTAAAAACTACTTCTTTGTTTGCTACAGTCTCTGTGAGACCTGAATGAAAACCCCATTGGCTATCAGAGCCAGGTGAACTGGGGACCCATCATGTGGGCAGCAGTCACAGAATTTTGGGAACAGACATGTACAATAACTTCTTCCAGGGAGATACTGGAAACTTGGAGCAGGTCCTTTTGATGGTATTTTCTTGTTCACCCAATGTGTGTGAGTCACTCAGCAAGTTTCTGGATTTCTTGCAGAGGGAATTGTTATGTATGCAGCTATTCATTTACTGTAGTCTTGGGAAGAGGGAACGCTGGAGCCTCTTACGTTGCTAACTTTGAGACTGCCTTTTTGAAGAGAGTATTTTAAAAGTCCTCTCAACCATTTAGAATTATGCAGAAAAGAATTTTGTATCACATATATTGATTTTCAAATGTTAATTGATTTTGCATTCCTGGAGAAAATTCCATTCAGTTGTGGTATATTTTTCTTTTCCTCTGTTGCTGGATTTGTTTTCCTTGTACTTTGTTGACAATTTTTGTGTCTAATTTCACATATACAGACAAGTTGGTCTACTGTTTTCTTTTCATGTGATGTCTTTGTCTAATTTGATATGAGAGTAATAGTGTCGAATGGAACGAGTGGCAGAGTGTTCCCTCCTATTTAACTTTCTCAAAGACTTTGTGAAGAATTTAATTTTTAAACTGATATCTCCTTTTATTTTTTTAACACCTTTATTGGAGTATAACTGCTTTACAATGTTGTGTTAGTTGCTGCTATATAACAAAGTGAATCAGCTATACATATACATATATCCCCATATCTCCTCGCTCTTATGTCTCCTTCCCACACTCCCTACTAACAAATGTAATATAGATAGCTAGTGGGAAGCAACCGCATATCACGGAGATCAGCTCAGTGCTTCATGTATTTTTTTTTTTTTTTTTTTTTGCAGTAGGCGGGCCTCTCACTGTTGTGGCCTCTCCCGTTGTAGAGCACAGGCTCCAGATGCACAGGCTCAGTGGCCATGGCTCACGGGCCTAGCCACTCTGTGGCATGTGGGATCTTCCTGGACCGGGGCACAAACCCATGTCCCGTGCATCAGCAGGCGGACTCTCAACCACTGCACCACCAGGAAAGCCCCATGTATCTTTTTGATTTATGGTTTTCTCTGGATATATGCCCAGGAGTGGGATTGCTGGATCATATGGTAGCTCTATTTTTAGTATTTTAAAGAACCTCCATACTGTTCTCTATAGTGGCTTTATCAATTTACATTCCCACCAACAGTGTTCCCTTTTCTCCATACCCCCTCCAGCATTTATTTTTTGTAGATTTTTTGATGATGGCCATTCTGACTGGTGTGAGGTGATACCTCATTGTAGTTTTGATTTGCATTTTCCCCTATTCTCTCTCTCTCTCTCTCTCTCTCTCACCAGCTGTTAACCTTCTGGGGATTCCCTTGTATGTTATTTGTTGTTTTTCCCTTGCTGCTTTTAATAATTTTTCTTTGTATTTAATTTTTGATACGTTGACTAATGTGTGTCTTGGCATGTTTATTCTTGGATTTATCCTGTATGGGACTCTCTGAGCTTCCTGGACTTGATTGACTATTTACTTTCCCATGTTAGGGAAGTTTTCAACTATAATCTGTTCAAATATTTTCTCAGGCCCTTTCTTTTTCTCTTCTTCTTCTGGGATCCCTATCATTCGATTGTTGGTGCATTTGATGTTGTCCCAGAAGTCTCTGAGCTTGTCCTCAATTCTTTTCATTCTTTTTTTGTTTTTAATTCTGTTCTGTGGTAGTTATTTCCACTATTTTATCTTCCAGGTCACTTATCCATTCTTCTGTCTCACTTATTCTGCTATTGTTTCTTCTAGAGAATTTTTATTTCATTTATTTTGTTGTTCATCATTGTTTGTTTGCTCTTTAGTTCTTCTAGGTCCTTGTTAAATGTTTCTTGTATTTTATCCATTCTATTTCCAAGATTTTGAATTATCTTTACTATCATTACTCTGAATTCTTTTTCAGGTAGACTGCCTATTTCCTCTTCATTTTCTTGGTCTGTTGAGTTTTTACCTTGCTCCTTCATCTGCTGCATATTTCTCTGTCTTCTCTTTTGATTTAACTTACTTTGTATGGGATCTCTTTTTCGCAGGCTGCAGGTTCATAGTTCCCTTGTTTTTGGTGTCTGCCTTCAATGGGTGTGCTGGTTCAGTGGGTTGGGTAGACTTCCTAGTGGAGGGGAATGGTGCCTGTGTTCTGGTGGGTGGGCTTAGATCTTGTCCTTCTGGTGGGCAGGACTGCATATGGTAGTATGTTTTGGAGTGTCTGTGACCTTATTATGATTTTAGGCAGTTTCTCTGCTAATGGGTGGGCTTGTGTTCCTGTCTTGCTAGTTGTTTGGCATGGGGCATCCAGCACTGGAGCTTGCTGGCTGTTGGGTGGAGCTGAGTCTTAGCATTGAAACTGAGATCTCTTGGAGACCTCTAGCTGTTTTATATTAAGTGGGCCCAGGAGATCTCTGGTTGTCCAATGTCCTGAACTCAGTTCTCCCACATCTGAGGCTCAGGCCTGACACCCAGCCAGAGCACCAAGACTCTGTCAGCCACACAACTCAGAAGAAAATGGAGAAATAAAAAAGAAAAAAGTATATTAAAATAAAATAATAATAAAAAAGAAGAGGGCAACCAAACCAATAAACAAACCCACCAATGATAGCAAGTGCTAAAAACTATACTAAGATAAACATAAAAATCAGAAACAAATCAGTCGCAGACAGCATTCCCCAAGTCTACAGTTTTTTCCATAGTCTACTGCCTCAATTTTGCGAGGATTCATTCTCTATTCAGGTATTCCACAGATGCAACGTACATCAAGTTGATTGTGGGGATTTAATCTGCTGCTCCTGAGGCTGCACACAGAAATTTCACTTTCTCTCCTTTGTTCACACAACTGGGGTTCATCTTTGGTTTTGGCCCCACCTCTTCATGTAGGTCACCCTCAAGCATCTGTTCCTGCCCAGACAAGACAGGGTTAAATCAGCAGCTGACTAAGGGGCTCTTGCTCACTCATGCTGGGGGGAAGGGAGTGGTACAGTAGTTTAATTGGAATGCAGGGTGAGCCTGCATTTGCAGAGGCCAGCATGACATTGCAACAGCCTGGGGTGCACCATGTGTTCTCCCGGGGAACTTATCACTAGATCACAGGACCCTGGCAGTGGCATGCTGCACAGGCTCCCAGCAGGGTGTGGATAGTGACCTGTGCTTAGACACAGGATTCTTGGTGTTTGCAGCAACAATGTTAGCATTTCATGCCCGTCTCTGGGGTCCGAGCTGATAGCTGTGGCTTGCGCCCATCACTGGAGCTCATTTAGGTGGTGGTATGCCTTTTGTGGGAAGACAGGGAAGGAATCCCCTTTCCTCATGCACCCCAAAACAATGGTCTCTTGCCTCTTAGGCAGGTCCAGACATTTTCCCAGACTCCCTCTCAGTTAGCTGTGGCACACTAGCCCCCTTCCGGCTGTGTTCATGAAGCCAACCCCAGTCCTCTCCCTGGGATATGACTTCTGAAGCCCAAGCCTCAGCTCCCAGCTCCCACCTGCCCCAGCAGGTGAGCAGGCAAGCCTCTCAGGCTGGTGAGTGCTGGTCAGCACTGATCCTCTGTGTGGAAATCTCTCCGCTTTGCCCTCTGCACCCTTATTGCTGTGCTCTCCTTCATGACTCCAAAGCTTCCCCACACCCACCTCCCGTCTCCCCCAGTGAAGGGGATTTCTAGGGTGTGGAAACTTTTCCTCCTTCACAGCTCCCTTCCAGAGGTGCAGGTCCCATCCCTATTCTTTTGTCTCTGTTTTTTTCTTTTGCCTTACCCAGGTATGTGGGAAGTTTCTTGCCTTTTGGGAAGTCTGAGGTCTTCTGCCAGCATTCAGTAAGTGTTCTGTAGAAGTTGTTCCACATGTAGATGTATTTTTGATGTATTTATGGGGAGGAAGGTGATTTCCACATCTTACTCCTCTGCCATCTTGAAGGTTCCTCTAAAATCGAGTATCTTTAATCAGCCATAATCATAGGAGGAATGTAATGGGCTTACATTGAAGCTCTACTTCTCTACTTAGTTCTCCTGTTTATATTAACTTAGTGACATAAGTTTGACTTTGGGCCCTCCTTTCTCAGCTGCCCTCCTTTCTCAAGCTCTCGCAATGAAGGAGCTACTAAAGCAACTTGTTTAGCCATAGAGCCAGGTAAAGGTGGTAGGTGAAGTACTTGTTTCAGTCTTTCTATTTACATAACTCTTTAAATATCTATAAGCAGACCACCACTAGGTAGAGTTTTCTTGAAAGAAAAGACCTGGGTTTCCTGAAGACAGCAGTGTAGAACTATACTGCCACAACCTTTATGGCTGAACTTTATGTTGTCTCTTGTATAATAGTGTTGGCTGACACAGTTAGAGAAAGTTTCCAAAATGAGGTTGTAGGCTTTGGCCCCACAGACTGAAATTCCTTCCATTCAGTACTCTACCACATTAACTTGATGTTTGGTTTATTAAGATGCTTCTTGCAGAGTGACATAACCAAGATTTTGACACAGGTTATTTTTGAATTTATTCCCTCTCACAAGAAGTACAACTAATAACTATTCATAAATAAGACAACACTGAGAAAATTCTACAACATGGGGGTAAGCCTGAAGAACCCACACACACACTGAAACACAGAGACTGAGACAGACCACATTAGAAAAGTAAGATGGTCCATCGACAGATAAATGGATAAAGAGAATGTGGTATATATATACAGACACATATATATGTGTGTATGTATACACACATATACATACAGTGGAATATTACTCAGCCATTAAAAAGAATGAAATAATGCCTTTTGCAGCAACTTGGATGGACCTAGAGATGATCATACTAAGAGAAGTAAGTCAGAAAGAGAAAAACAAATACCATATGATATCACTTATGTGTAGAATCTAAAATACAACACAAATGAACATATCTATGAAACAAAAACAGGCTCACAGATATAGAGAACAAACTTGTAGTTGCCAAGGGAGGGGGTGGGGATGGAAGTATTAGGAATGTGGGATTAGCAGATGCAAACTATTATATATAGGATGGATAAACAACAAGGTCCTACTGTATAGTACAGGGAACTATATTCAGCATCCTGTGACAAACCGTAATGGAAAAGTATGTGAGAAAGAATACATATATGTATAACTGAGTCACTTTTTTGCACAGTAGAAATTAAACATAATATTGTAAATCAATTATATTTCAATAAAATTAAAAAGAAAAAAAAAGTAAGAGGAGTGGTTACTCATTGACCACACTGCTCCTCTCCCATGCTGGCACAGCACCACACCTAGGGGTCTCTTCTGAGCCCATGGTTCCCCCAGTGGGAAAAGAGAGCCCAGGGTGGATATCCAGCTCCACAATTATTTTTTGGGGCCAATCCTTGGGAGTCCTACTATGGTCTAGCCCCATGGGGATCATTGTGGAATCTTTGTGGCCTGAACAGTGGGAATCAGATGCAACAGAGAAGGAGGTAGAGACTTGCAACAACCAGTGCTGGGATCTCAGCAGTCAAAGTATTTAACGTAGCATGCAAGCATTAGTCCCAACCAGTGGCATTGCTCATCTGAAGAGCCAAGATGGTGGCATGATCCAACCAGGAAACTTAGCAGGACACAGTTCTACCTCACTTGATAACTTGAACAAAGTGCCCTACTGACCATGGAGCCTGGTCTGCCCCTCCTCCCAAAGCAGGGAAACTAAGTCAAAACCCTGCTCAGTGCTGAGTGTAAGTCCCAGGTTTGCCCAACTAAAAACCCTTGCCTAAACACTGGGAAGCTGCATAGCTCAGAAATGCTTGAGTGCAGGACCTGACAGGTAGAGCTGACCATCTGTAGATCAAAGACAGTGGCCCCATTTGGCTAGGGAACATGGGACATGGGTTGGATTGAGTCAAGACCACAAACTAAGAGCCTTGTCATCCTTGTATCCAGTTTTCCACTCCACTCAGTCATGAGAGCTAATTTATAGGCCCACCCACTGCTAATTGTAGCTCCTGGCCCCACCTAACCAGAAAGCCCTGCCATCTGCTATTTGTAGCAACATGGATGAAATTAGAGAATATTATGCTTAGTAAAATAAATCAGACAGAGAAAGACAAATACTGTATGATATCTCTTATATGTGGAATCTAAAAAATAATACAAATGAATGTATATGCAAAACAGAAGCAGACTCACACATATAGAAAACAAACTAGTCATTACCAAGGAAGAGAGGGAAGTGGGAGGGGCAAGATAGGGGTATGGGACTAAAAAGAACTATTATGCATAAAATAGACAAGCAACCAGGATATATTGTATAACACAGGAAATTATAGCCACTAACTTATAATAACTTTTAATGTAGCATAAGGTGTAAAAATACTGAATCACTTGCTGTATACATGAAACTAATATAATATTATGAATCAACTATGGTTAAATTTTTTAAAAAATGAAGAAAGCCTTGCCATAACACCTGAGAAGATGCTTAGAGCTGACTCTCCTCTTCCACCCAGGCAGGGGAGCTAATTCATAGCCCTGACCACTGCTGAGTGTAGCTCCTGGCACTGCCCAAACACAAAGCCTTCCCTGAGCATGTAGGAAGGTGTGTGACACAGCAACACTTGAGTGGAGGTCTTGGCTGGCAGCAGTGACCATTTATACAGCAAACCTGGTGGCTCTGGCCAAAAAATTCAGTACACCGTCTTGCAATATTTGGGTCAGCAGACAGTGAACAGTGCAGACCTTGGGGTACTTTCTGCTGCCCTGTCAGGGAAGGAAAGTTAATCCTCAGAACCAAACTACTTCTGAATACAGTACCTAATCCCAACCATACAGGAAGCCTAACCAGAAAACCCAGCACCTTTGAGGTCCATCCTACAGCCTTTCTTGGGCAGAGAACTTAGCCAGCATTCCTTTACAGCTGTTCTCAGCAAGTGGCAACCACCACCTCCAACCTCAGAGTGCACACAGTGGACTTGCCCCAAAATAGACCCTGTAACAAGCCCCACCTGCCCAAGAACACTACCAGCTGACACATTGAGAACTCCACCAGGTTGACTGGTGAAGAACTGTCTTTGCCAAAGTGAACCTGTAAAGGCTGGAAAAGGAGACTACTTACTCAATGCACACATACGAATGTAAGGAATCAAGAATCATAAAAATTAAGTTAGACATGACACACACCATCAAAGGAAACTAATAAAGCTCCAAAAGATCCTAAAGAAATGGAGAACTATGAACTGTTAGACAAAGAATTCAGAATAATCTTCTTCAAGGAGTAACTAAAAAAATACACAGGCACATAAATCAAACTAGAAAACAATGCATAAACAAAACAAGAAATAAATAAATAAAAATTTCTTCAACAAAGAAATAAAAATCATCAATAAAACTCACAATCAAAACACCAACAAACTTCATCCTCAATGGTGAAAAACTGAAAGCATTTCCACTAAGATCAGGAACGATACAAGGTTGTCCACTCTCACCGCTCTTATTCAACATAGTTTTGGAAGTTTTAGCCACAGCAATCAGAGAAGAAAAGGAAATAAAAGGAATCCAAATCGGAAAAGAAGAAGTAAAGCTGTCACTGTTTGCAGATGACATGATACTATACATAGAGAATCCTAAAGATGGTACCAGAAAACTACTAGAACTAATCAATGAATTTGGTAAAGTTGCAGGATACAAAATTAATGCACAGAAATCTCTTGCATTCCTATATATTAATGATGAAAAATCTGAAAGTGAAATCAGGAAAACACTCCCATTTACCATTGCAACAAAAAGAATAAAATATCTAGGAATAAAGCTACCTAAGGAGACAAAAGACATGTATGCAGAAAATTATAAGACACTGATGAAAGAAATTAAAGATGATACAAATAGATGGAGAGATACACCATGTTCTTGGATTGGAAGAATCAACATTGTGAAAATGACTCTACTAGCCAAAGCAATCTACAGATTTAATGCCATCCTTATCAAACTACCACTGGCATTTTTCACAGAACTAGAACAAAAAATTTCACAATTTGTATGGAAACACAAAAGTCCCCGAATAGCCAAAGTGATCTTGAGAACGAAAAATGGAGCTGGAGGAATCAGGCTCCCTAATTTCAGACTATACTACAAAGCTACAGTAATCAAGACAGTATGGCACTGGCACAAAAACAGAAAGATGGATCCATGGAACAGGATAGAAAGCCCAGAGATAAACCCACACACATATGGTCACCTTATCTTTGATAAGGGAGGCAGGAATGTACAGTGGAGAAAGGACAGCCTCTTCAGTAAGTGGTGCTGAGAAAACTGGACAGGTACATGTAAAAGTATGAGATTAGGTCACTCCCTAACACCATACACAAAAATAAGCTCAAAATGGATTAAAGACCTAAATGTAAGGCCAGAAACTACCAAAGTCTTAGAGGAAAACATAGGCAGAACACTCTATGACATAAATCACAGCAAGATCCTTTTTACCCACCTCCTAGAGGAATGGAATTAAAAACAAAAATAAACAAATGGGACCTAATGGAAGTTAAAAGCTTTTGCATGGCAAAGGAAGCCATAAACAACAAGAAAAGACAACCCTCAGAATGGGAGAAAATATTTGCTGATGAAGCAACTGACAGAGGATTAATTTCCAAAATTTACAAGCAGCTCATGCAGCTCAATAACATAAAAACAAACAACCCAATCCAAAAATGGGCAGAAGACCTAAATAGACATTTCTCCAAAGAAGATATACAGATTGGCAACAAACACATGAAAGAATGCTCAACGTCATTAATCATTAGAGAAATGCAAATCAAAATTACAATGAGATATCATCTCACACTGGTCAGAATGGCCATCATCGGAAAATCTAGAAACAATAAATGCTGGAGAGGGTGTAGAGAAAAGGGAACACTCTTGCACTGCTGGTGTGAATGTGAATTGGTACAACCACTATGGAGAACAGTATGGAGGTTCCTTAAAAATCTACAAGTAGAACTACTGTATGACCCAGCAATCCCACTGGGTGTATACCCTGAGAAAACCATAATTCGAAAAGTGTCATGTACCAAAATGTTCATTGCAGCTATATTTACAATAGCCCAGACATGGAAACAACCTAAGTGTCCATCACTGGATGAATGGATAAAGAGGATGTGGCACATATATACAATGGAATATTACTCAGCCATAAAAAGAATTGAAATTGAGCTATTTGTAATGAGGTGGATAGACCTAGAGCCTGTCATACAGAGTGAAGTAAGTCAGAAAGAGAAAGGCAAATACCGTATGCTAACACACATATATGGAATTTAAGGGGAAAAAAATGCCATGAAGTACCTAGTGGTAAGACAGGAATAAAGCCACAGACCTACTAGAGAATGGACTTGAGGATATGGGGTGGGGGAAGGGTGAGCTGTGACAAAGTGAGAGAGAAGCATGGACATATATACACTACAAAACGTAAGGTAGATAGCTAGTGGGAAGCAGCTGCATAGCACAGGGAGATCAGCTCAGTGGTTTGTGACCACCTGGAGGGGTGGGATAGGGAGGGTGTGAGGGAGGGAGATGCAAGAGGGAAGAGATATGGGAACATATGTATATGTATAACTGATTCACTTTGTTATAAAGCAGAAACTAACAAACACACCATTGTAAAACAATTATACCTGAATAAAGATGTTAAAAAAGAAACCACCTAGAGCTGGAAAATGAAATGATTGAACTGAAGAATTCAATAAAGAGCTTTAACAGCCGACACAACCATGTAGAAGAAAGAATCAGTGACCTAGAACACAGGACATTTGAAATTATCCAATCAGAGGAGTAAAAATAAGAAATTATAATAATAAAAAACTGAAGAAAGCTTAAGGGACTTATAGGATACAATCAGAAGAAACAATACCAACATTACAGGAGTCCAACAAAGAGAGAAAAAGTAGGACAAAAAGTATATTTAAAACAATAATGGCTGAAAACTTCCCAAACTTGGGAGAGAAATGGACATCTAACTCTGAGGCCTAAAAGACCCAAAATAGGTTGAAACCAAATAGGGCTACACTAAGACATATTATAGCTAATTTTTCAAATATTAAATAAAAAGAAAGAACTTTGAAGGCAGGAAGAGAAAATTAAAAAAAGGTACTTGCAAGGGAACCACCATAGACCATAGGCATATTTCTCAAAAGAAACTCTTCAGTCCAGGAGATAATGGGATATTATATTTTAAATATTGAAACAAACAAAAAAACCCATCATGAATTCTATACCTGGAAAAGCTATCCTTCAGAAAGGAAGGGAATATAAAGACTTTCCCAAACAAACAAAAGCTAAGGGAGTTCATCATCATTAGACTTGCTTCACAAGAAATGCTAAAGGGAGTTCTTTGAAAATAAAAGCATTCTGATTTTTATTATAAAAACATATGAAGGTAGCATAAAACTCCCTGGTAATGGTAAATATATAGTCAAAATTAGATTCTGTAATATGAAAATGGTGGTGTATAATATACTTACTACTATAATTTAAAGGTTAAAAATTTATTAAAAGTTGTCATAACTACAGTAATCAGTTATTGGATACACCACATAAAAATATATAAACCATAACATCAATTGCAGAAAATGTGAGGAGGAGGAAAAGTATAAAAGTTTAGAAATACTGTCAAAGTTAAGTTGTTATAAGTTTAAAATAGAATGCTATACTTTTAAGATAGTTATCTAAGCCTCATAGAAAGCAAAGGGAAAACTGTGTAGTAATTACACAAAAGAACATGATAAAGAAATCAAAGCATACTGATACCAAAAGACATTAAAGGGAGCATGATTCCTCCAGCTTCATTTTTCTTTTTCAATATTGCTTTGGCTCTCTTGTATTTCCATACTACATTTAAAATAATTTTCTCTAATTCTGTGAAAAATGCCTTTGGTATTTTGACAAGGATTGTACTGAATCTGTAGATTGCCTTGGGTAGTATGTTCATTTTAACAATATTGATTCTTCCAAGAGAAGAACATGGTATCTGTTTGTGTTGTCTTCAATTTCTTTTATCAGCATCTTATAGCTTTTGGAGTACAGTTCTTTTGCCTCCTTAGGTAGGTTTATTCCTAGGTACTTTATCTTTGTTGAGGCAATGGCAAATGGGATCATTTCCTTAATTTCTCTTTCTGATATTTTGTTGTTAGTGTGTAAAGATGCAACAGATTTCTGCTTAATAATTTTGTATCCTGCACCTTTACTGAATTTCTTGGTGAACTCTAGTAGTTTTATGGTGGTGTTTTTAGGATTTTCTATGTATAGTATCACATCATCTGCAAACAGTGACAGTTTTACTTCTTTTCCAGTTTGGATTCCCTTTATTTCTTTTACTTCTCTGATTGCTGTGGCTAGAATATTCAAAACTCTTTTAAATAAAAGTGGAGGACGTGAGCATCCTTGTCTTGTTCTTGATTGTAGAGGAAATGCTTTCAGCTTTTCAGCCTTGAATACAACCTTAGTTGTAGGTTTGTCATATAGGCCTTTATTACGTTGAGGTAGTTTCCCTCTATGCCCACTTTCTTGAGAGATTTTATCACAAATGGATGCTGAATTTTATCAAAAGCTTTTTCTGCATCTATTGATATGATCATATGGTTTTTATTCTTCAATTTGTTAATGTGATGTATCTCTTTGGTTGATTTTTGGATATTGAAAAATCCTTGCAAGCCTGAGATAAATCCCACTTGGTCATGGTGTATGATCTTTTTAATGTGTTGTTAGCTTTGGTTTGCTAGTATTTTGTTGAAGATTTTTGCATCAATATTCATAAGTGATATTGGCCTGTAATTTCTTTTTTGGTGGGATATCTTTGTCTGGTTTTGGTATCAGGGTGATGCTGGCTTCATAGAATAAGTTTGGAAGCATTCCTTCCTCTGTAATTTTTTCAAAACAGCTTGAGAAGGATAGGTGCTAACTCTTTAAACGTTTGGTAAAATTCACCTGTGAAGCCATCTGGTCTGGACTTTTGTTTGTTGGGAATTTTTAAATTACTAATTCAATTTCATTACTGGTAATTTTTCATATTTCTTTTTGATTCAATTTTGGGATATAGTGTCTTTCTAAGAATTCATCAATTTCTTCTAGGCTGTCTATTTTATTAGCACATCGGTTTTCATACAGCTCAACATCAAGAAAACAACTTGATTTAAACATGTGCAGAATAACTGAATAAACATATTTCCAAAGAGGAAATGCAGATGGGCAAAAGGCACATGCAAACAAGCTCAACATCACTAATCATCAGGAAATGCAAATTAAAACCACAATAAGATGTCACTTCACACCTCTCAGAATGTCTGTCATCAAAAAGAACACAAATAATAAATGTTGGCAAGGATGTGGAAAAAAAGGGAACACTGTACACTATTGGCGGGAATGTAAATTGGTTTAGCCACTTTGGAAAACAGTATGGAGGTTTCTCAAAAAACTAAAAATATAACTACCATATGACATAATAATTCCACTCCTGGGTATATATCTGAAAAAAAAACACGAAAAAGTAATTCAAAAACATATGTGCACCCTAATGCTCGTTGCCACATTATTTAAAATTGCCAATATATAGAAGAAACCTAAGTGTCCTTTGACAGATGAATGGTTAAAGAAGTTGTCACATGTGTATACAATGGAATACGACTCAGCTATAAAAAAGAATGAAATTTTACCATTTGCAGCAACATCAATGAAATTGGAGAGCATTATGCTAAGTGAGGTAGGCAAGAAACAGAAAGCCAAATGCTGTATAATATCACTGATATATGGAATCTAAGAAACACAATAAGCTAGTGAATATGACAAAAAAATAGCCAACTCACAAATATAGAGAACAAACTAGTGGTTACCAGTGGGAAGAGACAAGGAGGAGAGGAGTAAGGGGTACGAACTTTTAGGTATAAAATAAGTTACAAGGATATATTGTACAGCATAGGGAATATATCGGACATTCATAAATAACTATATATGGAGCATAATTGTTAAAATTTTCAAATCACTATATTAGCCATATGTAACATATAATATTGCACAATTGACTATACTTAAATTTTTAAAAAAGCTTACCTTAAGAAACAGGAAATATGTTGAATAAAGAACCTAACTCTTCACCACAAGGAACTAGAAAAAGAAGAAAAAAATAAGCCCACAGTTAACAAAAGAAATAAAATAATAAAGACTAGAGAATAAATGAATGATATAGAGAACAGGAGAATATAGAAAAGACTTTTTAACAAAAGTAAGAATTGGTGTTTTTTAAACATAAACAACATGTACAGACTTTAGCTAGACTAACCAAGGAAAAGGGAACATGATCCCAATGGAAAAAATAAATTAAAGAAGAGATATTACAACTGATACCACAGAAATACAAAAGATCATAAGAGGCTACTATGAATGATTATATGCCAACAGAGTGGAAGACTTAGAAGAAATGGAAAAATTCTTAGAAACATACAACGTACCAAGCCTGAATCAAGAAAAATAGAAAATACAGATAAATTACTAGTAAGGAGATAGAATCAATAATCAAAACTCTCACAGTGCAGAAAAGCACAGGACCAGAAGTCTTCACTAGTGAATTTTACCCAATATTTGAAGAAATTTATCTGCAATCCTTCTCAAACACTTCCAAAAAATAGAAGTGGAGGGAACACTCCCAAACACACTTTACAAGGCTAGCATTACCCTGATATCAAAACTGGAAAAGGACACTACAAGAAAAGAATACTACAGAGCAATATTCTTGATGAATATAGATGGAAATTTTCTCAATAAAATACTAGCAAACCCATTTCAGCAGTACATTAAAAGTACCATTCACCATTATCAAGTGAGATTTATCCCAGATGGTTCAACATATGCATATAAGTAAATGTGATACATTACATGAATTTAATGAATTAAAAATCATATGATCATCTCAGTAGATGCAGAAAATGAATTTAAGAAAATTGAGCACCCTTTCATCATAAAATCTCTTAACAAATTAAATACAGAAGGAATGTATTTCAACACAATAAAGGTCTTATTAGCCAAGCCCACAGGTAACAATACTCATTGGTGAAACTTTGAAAGCTTTTCCCTTTAAGATTGGGAACAAGACAAGGGGGTCCATTCTCACTACTCCTATTCAGTATATTACTGGTAATCTTAGCTAGCAATCAGACAAGAAAAAGAAATAAAAGGTATGAGAATTGGAAAGGAAGAAGTAAAATTTTCTCTATTTGCTGATGACACGATTTTATATATAGAAAATCCTAAAGACTTCACCAAAAACTGATCTGATCCACAAATTCAATATAGTTGCAGGATACAATATTAACATAAAAATCAGTATTGCTTCTATACACTAACAAGAAATTATGTGAAAAAGGAATAAAGAAAATGATCTAATTTACAATAGCATCAAATAAAATAAAATAAATAGGAATAAATTTAACTAAGGAGGTGAAAGATCTCTGCACTGCTAATTACAAAACTTTGGTGAAAGAAAGCAAAAGGACACAAATAAATGGAAAGGCATCCTGTGTTCATAGGTTGGAAAATTAATATTGTTAAATGTCCACACTACCAAAGCAATCTATTCAATGCATCCCTATCAAGGTTCCAATGGCACTTTCTACAGAAGTATAAAAAAATAACCCTAAAATTTATATAGAATTACAAAGGGCCTCAAATAGCCAAGGAAATCCAAAGAAAGAATAAAGTAGGAGGCAACACACTTCCTTATCTCACGTTATATTATAAAGTTATAGTAATAAAAACAGTATAGTACTGACATAAAAACAGACACATAGAACAATGTAACAGAATCCAGAGTCCAAAAATAAAACAATGCATATATGGTAACCTAATATTTGGCAAGGGATCCAAGAATAGTCAATGGGGAAAATATAGTCTCAATAAATGGTGCTGAGATAATTCTATATTCACATTAGAAGTATGAAACTAGATCCTTATCTTATATCAGTCACAAAAATTAATTTGAAATGGATTAAAGACTTAAATGTAAGATGTGAAACCAGAAAATTCTTAGAAAAAAAATAGGAAAAATGTCCCTTGATATGGGTCTTGGCAAAGATTTTTTGGATTTGGTGTGTAAAGCAAAAGCAACAAAATTAAATAGAACCACATGAGACTATACCAAACTAAAAAGCTTCTGCACAGCATCAAAAACCCTTAACAAAATGAAAAGGCAAACTGCAAAATGAAAGAAAATATTTGCAAATCATATACATGATAAGGGATGACCATCCAAAACATATACAGAAATCATATAACTGAATAGCGAAAAACAGAATAATCCAATTAAAAATGGTGAAAGGACCTGAATAGACTTTTTCCAAAGATGATACACAAATAGAAAAGAGTTACATGAAAAGGTTCTCGGTATCCCTGATCATTAGGGAAATACAACTTGAAACCATAATGAGATATCACCTCACAACTGTTAGAATGGCTATCATCAAAACGACAAGAGATAACAAATGCTGGTGAGAATGTGGAGATAAGGGAATCCTTGTGCACTGTTACTGGGATTCTAAATTGGTATAGATACATGGAAAACAGCATAGAAGTTCCTCAAAAAATTATAGAAAATTCCTTGGTGGTCCAGTGGTTAGGACTTGGCACTTTCACTGCCCAGGCCCAGGTTCCATCCCTGGTCAGGGAAGTAAGATCCTACAAGCTGCGTGGCCAAAAAAATAATTATAAATAGAGCTACCATATGATCCACTGGTTCAACTTTTGGATATATATCTGAAGGAAACCAAATGACTATCCAAGAAATATCTACACCCCTATGTTCATTGCAGTATTATTTCCAATAGCCAAGATATGGAAACAACTTAAGTGTCCATCAACAGATGTACGAATAAAGGAAACATGATATATATAGTGGAATCCTACTTAGTCATAAAAAGAAGGAAATTCTGCCATTTGTGCCAACATGGATGAATCTTGAGGACATTATGCTAAATGAAATATGTCAGACAGAGAAAGACAAATACTGTATGATCTCACTTAAATGTAAAATTTTAAAAACAAACACCCTCCCCCCAAAAAAAACCCACCAAACTCATAGAAGAAGTAATCAGACATTTGGTTACCAGAGATGGAGGTGGAGAATGAGGGAATTAGATAAAGATGGTCAAAAGAATAAGAAGTACAAACTTTCAGTCATAAGATAAATAAGTATTGGGGATGTAATGTACAACATGATGACCATAGTTAACTTTGCTATATGGTATATTTGAAAGTTTTTGATAAAGTAAATAATAAAAATTCTCATCACAAGGAAAAAGCAATTTTTATCTTTTTAAATCTGTATGAGATGATGGACATTAATTACACTTATTATGGTAATCATTTCACAATATATATATCAGCTCATTATGCTATGCACCTTAAACTTATATAGTACTGTATCTCAATTATAACTCAATAAAACTGAAAGGAGCAAAAAGATGCATCTTGTATAATGAAGGCAGTGTCAGAAGCTCCTCTGTCACATTTCATGGTGCTTTGGTCTCCAGGATGACACCTGGTCATAGAGAACCCTCCAGAATTTTCTGTGAGCACTAGGTGTAAGAATACTCATCTCTAGATCTATATGTCTAATGTGTGGTAGTTTCTACTCTCAGTGACATTCCTGACCAGTTGAGGGATAAGTTGTATGGTCCCATGGTACTCTCTCAGGTACTCTGATTTCTAGATGGGCCTTAGCCATCCAAATTTGTTACCCAGAGAACAGGTGGTCCCAGCTAATCACAAAGCCAAGCCATGCACAGGTAGGTAGAGTTACCTATTCTTTCCTTTTACCTTTCACTTCTTTATTATTCCCTTACTTTTTATTTACCTATTTTTTAAATTTATTTCTTTCTCTTCTACTGTCTTCCTTTCCTTTAAGTTTATCAAGTATATATTGTTCACATGTTTACATGCACTCCTCTACCAGCTGAAGTTCCCCTACCATATTCCTGAACAAACTGCCGCTGATAATTGACATTCCCTTGAACACAAGAGTCAGGCAACATTAACCTCATATATGGGGTCACACATCATCTTTCTATGCCAGAGTGCCAGATCCCAAGCTTCATTTAGGTTAAGCCTATTTATATATAAATCATAGAATCTTAATATCATTATGAACACTTCCTTTAGCCCAACAAAGAATGAAAATAAAAAGAAAGTGTGTTATTCAGCAAGTTGTTCAATGTGACGTTTAGAAATAATTTTCAGCTTTTTGAAGAGAAATTCATGTAAAACACATATTCAAAACACAGAGAAATTTTTCTCTCAGCAGAGACCATAAAACATAAAACTCTGTTTCTAATAGAAGAGGTGAAAAACTGGTATCTGAAACACCAAGGCTGTTTTAAAGCAACCAATACCTCTTGCTATGTATGGCCTATGAAAGCCCAGTCCACTCTGGCATCTGGGATAAGATATTTAGTTAAAGAGGGCACCCTGAAGGAGTAAACCTTATTTCTCATACTTTTCTGAAGAAAGAATAGAAGCCTTAAGCATGAAAGCAGGGTCCAGGTCATAAACTTCTTTTGGTCAGTGCTGACCCTGCAACAACCTGCCCTGAGATTCCTTTCTCTGGCCTACCTTGGCCCTTCATGACAGTTTAGTGACCTCCTTCTGACCTCCCCTGCTTCATGTTAGCTCTGGACTGGCCACTTGGTTTTGACCCTTCCAGATAACTGATTCCACTCACTGACTACCCAGCACCTGACCTTCATTAAGTAGCCATTTATGTCTGGAGACCTTGCTGAGGAGCTCCCCTACACTGGCCTGAGCTTTATTTACACTTTGGAAAGCACCAAAAGATTTAGCTCTGGGAGATGATCTTCTTAGAGCTCAATACACAGAAAAACGTTCTCTATTTTCCAGTGAACTGCTTCTTCATTTCCCAGCTATTGACTCATAGTGACACAGCAGGGCTAGATCTTCAGCCTCTATTGTTCTCAGTCTAGTCTCTGAGACTAGTAGCCCAGCTTATAACCAATGCCACAAGGAGACAAAGAAATGGAATATTACTAGACCAAAATGGAAAGACACAATGACTCAGGAACCTTATTGTTTTCTCAAGCTGAATCTTGATGGCTTGCTTAGAGTTGGTTGGGATTTTCTGTGATGGGACGATACAGAGAAAATAGAAAAACTGATTGTTCCATTCAATACAGCCTTCAAACTCATAAGCTACCTATTTGGGACTGCCATATGACTATGAATACAGGCGTCATTACAAAGCCTTAGCAGAGATCAAGTGAGAGTATATCATCTGGTCTGGAAAGTAGAAAATCCTTAGCCAAACTCCATACAGGATTTGTTCAGGGACCTTTTCCAATCCTGATGTAACACTAAAGTCCTCTGACTTATTTTCCTGCAACTCTCCTGCACAAATACTTCTCCAATTCTCTCTCAATCAAACAACAAGTGCTCTTATGCAAGTTAATTCATTCATATATACCCTGGGTATGTGTTTGGGGGGTGGGGTTATTCCTATTAGTTATATAAACAGGTAAACGCTAGAATTCTGTTTGGGCTTCATGTGGTCCCTGCCTTAAGGACTTCACACTCTAAGAGACAACATATGTTGAACTATAATATGAAGCATACTTGAAGAAGCCCACAATGAAAGTATTAATTAGGTCTTTTGGGTTGATTAATTTTTCTGAGAAATTTAGGAAAGCTTTACAGAGGAGCAACCTTTGTTCTGGCTTTGTAGATATGAAATTTACATAAGCTCTGAGTGGAGAAAATGGAAAATAGGGAAAGGAGCACTCAAAATTGTGGGGAAAAGCCTAACAAAAAGATTAAAAATATCATTTTTTCTATATCACAGTCTACTGAGTTTCAGGAAGTTTGTATTTAATGACTTGTAAAATTCAGTTTTGTGGTTCAGACTGCCTGCTTGTTGTCTGAATTAAACATTGAGCTCTTACTATGTCCTTTGAATAAAGGAACAGAGGCATGCTTGACAGTTGAGTTACTCTGTGGCTGAAGGAAATGTAGGCTAAAAGATGAAATTCAAAACTTGAGACAGGGCCAGAATATGGAGAAATTGAAGATTAACTTAAGGAATTTGAGTCTGAGTTAGCTGCAAATGAAAAGCCACTAAAGGGATTTTAAGCGAAGGGGTAGCTTTATTAGACATGTATTTTACAAAAATCGCTTTGGTAATATTAGAGGGGAATCAAAACATTTTGGAGGCTGTTGCAACATAAAGAAAGGATGAGGAGCTGAAAATAGATTGTAACGGTGGAAACAGAGGAAGAAATGTATCAGAGAGCCATTTTGAAGATAAAGTCAGCAGGACTTGGAGGTTGCTATGGTATGTAGAATAAGGAAGGCAGAAGCAATAAAAACAATTCTAAGATTTCTGATGTATATGCCTGGGTGATGATAGTCGTAATGAACTGTTCAGCATCTACTATGTTCCAGGTGCATCCATATTTCATTTATTTTCACAATCTTTTAAAGTACATATTTTTTCTCCATTTTACATATGAAGAAACTGAGATTAAAAGAGGTTAAGTGATTTGTCCAAAGTTATATACTAAAAAAAAGGACTTGGTGCTCTGTATTCATGATTTTCAGTAATACTTTTTTTTTTACATCTTTATTGGAGTATAATTACTTTACAATGGTGTGTTAGTTTCTGCTTTATAACAAAGTGAATCAGTTATGCATATACATATGTTCCCATATCTCCTCCCTCTTGCGTCTCTCTCCCTCTCACCCTCCCTATCCCACCCATCCAGGTGGTCACAAAGCACCGAGCTGACCACCCTGTGCTATGCGGTTGCTTCCCACTAGCTATCTATTTTACCTTTGGTAGTGTATATATGTCCATGCCATTCTTTCACTTTGTCACAGCTTACCCTTCCCCTTTCCCAAATCCTCAAGTCCAATCTCTAGTAGGTCTGTGTCTTTACCTGGTCTTACCCATAGGTTCTTCATGACATTTTTTTTTTCTTAGATTCCATATATATGTATTAGCATACGGTATTTGTCTTTCTCTTTCTGACTTACTTCACTCTGTATGACAGACTCTAGGTCCATCCATCTCACTACAAATAACTCAATTTCGATTCTTTTTATGGCTGAGTAATATTCCATTGTATATATGTGCCACATCTTCTTTATCCATTCATGTGATGATGGGCACTTAGTTTGTTTCCATCTCCTGGCTATTGTAAATAGAGCTGCAATGAACATTTTGGTACATGACTCTTTCGGAATTATGGTTTTCTCAGGGTATATACCAATTAGTGGGATTGCTGGGTCATATGGTAGTTCTATTTGTAGTTTTTTAAGGAACCACCATACTGTTCTCCATAGTGGCTGTACCAATTCACATTCCCACCAGCAGTGCAAGACTGTTCCCTTTTCTCCACACCCTCTCCAGCATTTATAGTTTCCAGATTTTTTGATGATGGCCATTCTGACTGGTGTGAGATGATATCTCATTGTAGTTTGATTTGCATTTCTCTAATGATTAATGATGTTGAGCATTCTTTCATGTGTTTGTTGGCAATCTGTATATCTTCTTTGGAGAAATGTCTATTTAGGCCTTTAGCCCATTTTTGATTTGGGTTGTTTGTTTTTTTGTTATTAAGCTGCATGAGCTGCTTGTAAATTTTGGAGATTAATCCTTTGTCAGTTGCTTCATTTGCAAATATTTTCTCCCAATTTGAGGGTTGTCTTTTGGTCTTGCTTATGGTTTCCTTTGCTGTGCAAAAGCTTTGAAGTTTCATTAGGTCCCATTTGTTTATTTTTGTTTTTATTTCCATTTCTCTAGGAGGTGGGTCAAAAAGGATCTTGCTATGATTTATGACATAGAGTGTTCTGCCTATGCTTTCCTCTAAGAGTTTGATAGTCTCTAACCTCACATTTAGGTCTTTAATCCATTTTGAGCTTATTTTTGTTTATGGTGTTAGGGAGTGCTCTAATCTCATACTTTTACATGTCCCCGTCCAGTTTTCTCAGCACCACTTATTGAAGAGGCTGTCCTTTCTCCACTGTACATTCCTGCTTCCTTTATCAAAGATAAGGTGACCATATGTGTGTGGATTTATTTCTGGGCTTTCTATCCTGTTCCATCGATCTATATTTCTGTTTTTGTGCCAATACCATACTGTCTTGATTACTATAGCTTTGTAGTATAGCCAGAAGTCAGGGAGCCTAATTCCTCCAACCCCGTTTTTCATTCTCAAGATTGCTTTGGCTATTCATGGTATTTTGTATTTTCATACAAATTGTGAAAATTTTTGTTCTAGTTCTGTGAAAAATGCCAGTGGTAGTTTCATAGAGATTGGATTGAATCCGCACATTGCTTTGGGTAGTAGAGTCATTTTCACAATGTTGATTCTTCAAATCCAAGAACATGGTATATCTCTCCATCTACTTATATCACTGTCAATTTCTTTCATCATTGTCTTATAATTGTCTGCATACAGTTCTTTTGTCTCCTTAGGTAAGTTTATTACTAGATATTTTATTCTTTTTTGCAATGGTAAATGGGAGTGTTTTCATGATTACACTTTCAGATTTTTCATCATTAGTGTATAGGAATGCCAGAGATTTCTGTACATTAATTTTGTATCCTGCTACTTTGCCAAATTCATTGATTAGCTCTAGTAGTTTTCTGGTAGCATATTTAGGATTTTCTGTGTATAGTATCATGTCATCTGCAAACAGTGACTGCTTTATTTCTTCTTTTCCGATTTGGATTACTTTTATCTCCTTTCTATTCTGATTGCTGTGGCTAAAACTTCCAAAGCTATGTTGAATAAGAGTGGTGAGAGTGAGCAACATTGTCTTGTTCCTGATTTTAGTGGAAATGCTTTCAGTTTTTCACCATTGAGGATGATGTTAGCTGTGGGTTTGTCATATATGGCCTTTATTATGTTGAGGAAAGTTCCCTCTATGCCTACATTCTGCAGGGTTTTTTATCATAAATGGGTGTTGAATTTTGTTGAAAGATTTCTCTGCATCTATTGAGATGATCATATTGTATTTCTCCATCAATTTGTTAATATGGTATATCACATTGATTGATTTGTGTATACTGAAGAATCCTTGCATTCCTGGAATAAAGCCCACATTGTCATAGTGTATGATCCTTTTAATGAGCTGTTGGATTCTGTTTGGTAATATTTTGTTGAAGATACTTGCATCTATGTTCATCAGTGATATTGGCCTGTAGTTTTCTTTCTTTGTGACATCTTTGTCTGGTTTCAGTATCAGGTTGATGGTGGCCTCGTAGAATGAGTTTGGCAGTGTTCCTCCCTCTGCTATATTTTGGAGGAGTTTGAGAAGGATAGGTTTTAGCTCTTCTCTAAATGTTTGATAGAATTCGCCTGTAAAGCCATTTGGTCCTGGGCTTTTGTTTGTTGGAAGATTTTTAATCACAGTTTCAATTTCAGTGATTGTGATTGGTCTGTTCATATTTTCTATTTCATCCTGATTCGGTCTTGGCAGGTTGTGCATTTCTAAGTATTTGTCCATTTCTTCCAGGTTGTCCATTTTATTAGCATAGAGTTGCTTGTAGTAATCTCACATGATCTTTTGTATTTCTGCAGTGTCAGTTGTTACTTCTTCTTTTTCATTTCTAATTCTGTTGATTTGATTCTTCTCCCCTTTTTTCTTTATTAGTCTGGCTAATGGTTTATCAATTTTTTTTATCTTCTCAAAGAACCAGCTTTTAGTGTTGTTGATCTTTGCTATCATTTCCTTCATTTCTTTTTCATTTATTTCTGATCTGATCTTTATGATTTCTTTCCTTCTGCTAACTTTCGGGGTTTTTTGGTCTTCTTTCTCTAATTGCTTTAGGTGCAAGTTTAGGTTGTTTATTCGAGATATTTCCTATTTCTTAAGATAGGATTGTATTGCTATAAACTTCCCTCTTAGAACTGCTTTTGCTGCATCCCATAGGTTTTGGGTCGTCATGTTTCCATTGTCATTTGTTTCTAAGTGTTTTTTGATTTCCTCTTTGATTTCTTCAGTGATCACTTCGTTATTAAGTAGTCTATTGTTTAGGCTCCATGTGTTCGTATTTTTTACAGATCTTTCCCTGCACTTGATTTCTATTGTCATAGCGTTGTTGTCGGAAAACATACTTGATACAATTTCAATTTTCCTAAATTTACCAAGGCTTGATTTGTAACCCAAGGTATGATCGATTCTGGGGAATGTTCCATGAGCACTTGAGAAAAATGTGTATTCTGTTGTTTTTGGATGGAATATCCTATAAATATCAGTTAAGTCTGTCATCTTTAATATATCATTTAATGCTTGTGTTTCCTTATTTATTTTCATTTTGGATGATCTGTCCATTGGTGAAACTGGGGTGTTAAAGTCCTTGGATATGAATGTGTTACTGTCGATTTCCCCTTTTATAGCTGTTAGTATTTGCCTTATGTATTGATGTGCTCCTATATTGCGTGCATAAATATTTACAATCATTATATCTTCTTCTTGGATCAATCCCTTGATCATTATGCAGTGTCCTTCATTTACTCTTCTAATAGTCTTTATTTTAAAGTGTATTTTTCTGATCTGAGAATTGCTACTCCAGCTTTCTTTTGCTTTCCATTTTCATAGAATATCTTTTTCCATCCCCTTACTTTCAGTCTGTATGTGTCTCTAGGTCTGACGTGGGTCTCTTGTAGATAGCACATATATGGATCTTGTTTTCTTTTTTTGCTTTTTTTGAGGTACACAGGCCTCTCACTGTTGTGGCCTCTCCCATTGTGGAGCACAGGCTCTGGACCCGCAGGCTCAGCGACCATGGCTCACAGGCCTAGCTGCTCCTCGGCATGTGGTATCTTCCTGGACGGGGGCACGGACCTGTGTTCCCTGCATTGGCAGGCTGACTCTCTACCACTGCACCACCAGGGAAGCCCCTGGATCTTGTTTTTGTATCCATTCAGCGAGTCTGTGTCTTTTGGTGCAAGTATTTAATCCATTTACATTTAAGGTAATAATCAATATGTATATTCCTATTTTCTTAATTGTTTTGTGTTTGTTATTGTAGGTCTTTTCCTTCTCTTGTGTTTCTTGCCTAGAGAAGTTCCTTTAGCATTTGTTGTAAAGCTGGTTTTGTGGTGCTGAACTCTCTCAGCTTTTGCTTGTCTGTTAAGGTTTTAATTTCTCCATCAAATCTGAATGTGATCCTTGCTGTGTAGAGTCATCTTGGTTGTAGGTCTTTTTCCTTCATCACTTTAAATATGTCCTGCCAGTCCCTTCTTGCTTGCAGAGTTTCTGCTGAAAGTTCAGCTGTTAACCTTACGGGGATTCCCTTGTGTGTTATTTGTTGTTTTTCACTTGCTGCTTTTAATATGCTTTCTTTGTATTTCATTTTTGATAGTTTGATTAATATGTGTCTTGGGGTATTTCTCCTTGGATTCATCCTGTATGGGACTCTCTGTGCTTCCTGGACTTGGTTAATTATATTCTTTTCCATATTAGGGAAGTTTTCAACTGTAATCACTTCAAATATTTTCTCAGTCCCTTTCTTTTTCTCTTCTTCTTCTGGAACCCCTATTAGTTGAATGTTGGTGCATTTAATTTTGTCCCAAAGACTGAGACTGTCCGCAGTTCTTTTCATTATTTTATCTTTATTCTGCTCTGCAGTTGTTATTTCCACTCTTTTATCGTACAGGTCACTCCTCCATTCTTCTGCCTCAGTTATTCTGCTATTGATCCCATCTAGAGTATTTTTAATTTCATTTATTGTGTTGTTCTTCATTGCTTGTTTCATCTTTAGTTCTTCTAGGTTCTTGTTAAATGTTTCTTGCATTTTCTTTATTCTATTTCCAAAATTTTGGATCATCTTTACTCTCATTATTCTGAACTCTTTTTCAGGTAGACTGCCTATTTCCTCTTCATTTGTTTTGTCTGTTGGGTGTTTATCTTGCTCCTTCATCTGCTGTGTGTTTTTCTGTCTTCTCATTTTGCTTATCCTACTATGTTTGGGGTCTCCTTTTTGCAGGCTGCAGGTTCATAGTTCCCGTTGTTTTTGGTGTCTGTCCCCAGTGGCTAATGTTGGTTCAGTGGTTTGTGTATGCTTCCTGGTGGAGCGGACTAGTGCCTGTGTTCAGGTAGATGAGGCTGGATCTTGTCTTTCCGGTGGGCAGGTCCATGTCTGGTGGTGTGTTTTGGGGTGTCTGTGGACTTATTATGATTTTACGCAGTCTCTTGGCTAATGGGTGGAGTTGTGTTTTTGTCTTGCTAGTTTTTTGTCATAGGGTGTCCAGCACTGTAGCTTGCTGATCTTTGAGTAATGCTGCATTCTGCTATTGAGATGAAGATCTCTGCGATATTTTTGCCATTTAATACAATGTGGATCTGGGAGGTCTCTTGTGGATCAGTGTCCTGAAGTTGGCTCTGCCACCTCAGATGCACAGCACTGACTCCTGGCTGCAGCAACAAGATCCTTTCATCCATATGGCTCAGAATAAAAGGGAGAAAAAGTAGAAATAAATAAAGAAAGAAAGATAGAGGATAAAATAAAAAAATAAAGATAAAATAAAGCTATTAAAAAAATTATTAAAAAAAATTTTTAGAATAAATAAAACCAACAAATGAACAAAAAACAAACAGAAAAATGGGAGGCTAGAACCCTAGGACAAATGGTGAAAGCAAAGCTATACAGACAAAATCTCAATCAGAAGCATACACATACACACTCACAAAAAGAGGGAAAGGAGAAAAAATAATAAATCTTTCTCTCAAAGTCCACCTCCTCAATTTGGGATGATTCGTTGTCCATTCATGTATTCTACAGATGCAGGGTACATCAAGTTGATTGTGGAGATTTAATCAGCTGCTCCTGATGCTGCTGGGAGAGATTTCCCTTTCTCTTCTTTGTTTGCACAGCTCCCTGGGTTCAGCTTTGTATCTGGCCCCGCCTCTGGTTGTAGGTTGCCCTAGGATGTCTGTTCTTCGCTCCAAGAGGACGCAGTTAAAGGAGCAGCTGATTTGGGGGCTCTGGCTCACTCAGGCCGGGGTGGAGGGTGGGGTACGGAGTGCAGGGTGACCCTGCAGTGGTAAAGGCTGCCGGGATGTTGCTGCAGCCTGAGGCATGCCATGCGTTCTCCCGGGGAAGTTGTCCCTGGATCCCAGGTCCCTGGCAGTGGCGGGCTGCACAGGCTCCCCGGAAGGGAGGTGTGGATAGTGACCTGTGCTCTCACACAGGATTCTTGGTAGCGGCAGCAGCAGCCTTAGCATCTTATGCCCGTCTCTGGGGTTTGCGGTGTTAGCTACAGCTTGCCCCCATCTTTGCAGCTCCTTTAGGCAGCGCTCTTAATCCCCTCTCCTCACGCACCAGGAAACAAAGAGGGAAGAAAAAGTCTCTTGCCTCTTCGGCAGGTCCAGACTTTTTCCCGGACTCCCTCCTGGCTAGCCGTGGTGCACTACACCCCCTGCAGGCTGTGTTCATGCCGCCAACCCCAGTCCTCTCCCTGCACTGTGACCGAAGCCCGAGCCTCAGCTCCCAGTCCCGCCCGATGCAGCGGGTGAGCAGACAAGCCTCTCGGGCTGGTGAGTGCTGGTTGGCACCAATCCTATGTGCGGGAATCTCTCTGCTTTGCTCTCTGCACCACTGTTGCTGCGCTATCCTCCACAGCTTTGAAGCTTTCCCCCTCTGCCACCCACTGTCTCTGCCCACGAAGGGGCTTCTAGTGTGTGGAAACCTTTCCTCCTTTACAGCTCCCTCCCACTGGTGCAGGTCCCGTCCCTCTTCTTTTGTCTCTATTTATTCTTGTTTCTTTTGCCTTACCCAGGTACATGGGGAGTTTCTTGCCTTTTGGGAGATCTGAGGTCTTCTGCCAGCGTTCAATAAGTGTTCTGTAGGAGTTTTTCCATGTGTAGATGTGTTTCTGGTGTTTCTGTGGGGAGGAAGGTGATCTCCGTGTCTTACTCTTCTGCCATCTTCCCCGTCTCCTCAGTAATAGTTTTTAATTAATTAATTAATTTAGTTGGCCAAAGCTACATCTATAAATCCCCTGGTAATGTTAAAAGTTTGAAGGGAAAACAGAAATAAAAATCTATGCTCAACTGATTTTAGGAGGAATTGGTTCTATACCTTTCAAGACAGGTGAAAATGCATTCTCTCATCCTACCTGGATGACTGCCTAAAGATGTTCCTCGACTGTTGGAAGGCCCACCTCTGAACCAAAAGTGACTTGTTTTTAGAGATCTATATCTTAATGTTGACCAAAGATTAGAGAAGCTTCCCTGAAAGAACTGGGATTATGAAGAAATGGTAGAAACATAGGGCACCTTGGGGAGAGACAGTCTGCCTTATTCTGATAGAGAAATATTCTCCTCAGGCACAGCCAGTTCAGAACGAAATGCACAAAATCCCTTTGGCCTGAATCAAGGGGAAGGAAGAGGCAGTTTGAATTTATCTGCAGTAAATTTGCCAGTTGATCACTCAAAATTAACAGTTTCCTTTGAGCCTACATGCATTTTTTAAATAACTTTTTCCACCCTTAAACAGTTATACCCACAATCCATGCCTGCTAGATCAAAAACAAAGGTGGGTAGAGGATATCCTTTTATTCTGAGATAATTTTTTTTTCCTGAGGAGATGATGAACACATGCATTATTTCGGCCTTGAACTGGAAATCTGTCAGCTTTACATTAGGTTCTGACTCCATAAATTGAAGTTAATTTATTCATTCATTCAACAACTATTTATCAAATGTCCATTATGTATCATACTTGGTGCTGGGGAAATCAAGACTGATATGGTTCTTGCTCTTATGCAGCTGCATATTCTAGTGGGAAACACAGAGCAGTGAACAGGTATTGGCAAAATAGTAGCATAAGTGCTGTGCTAGGGAAGATTCAAGCTGACAGAGGGGCATAGAGATACACACAATACAACTTAAGAGCTGGAAATAGAGTCTCTATTATAGCTGGAGATGAGTATATGAGACGAGAATTCATAAGAGATGAAACTGAACAGGTAAGATGGGTCTAAGTCATGTAGAACCTTGCAAGGAAGGAAATATGGATTTATCCGAAAGCAACTGGAAAACATTGAATGGTCAGAAACAGGGGAGGGAGTGAAAGAATAAGACATCTGGGTTGGACTCTCTCTGGAGACAGTTAAGATTGCTGTAATCCAGACTGAATGATGGTGACCTGAAGTATTGTTAGCTGGGATGGAGAAAAGTAGATGAATTTAAAAGACTTTTGGAGATATAATTATTAAAAAAATGATTATTAATTGGGTACTGTGGACAAAAGAGAGAGAGAAGAATCAAGGTTCAGGTTTCTGGTTTGAGTAACCATGGTAGTGCCATTGATCACAGGGAGAAAAGAGGGTTTGGGGAGAAGATGGTAAATTCAACTTTGAACATATTGAATTTGAGTATGTGTGAGACATTTGAGTAGACTTCTTCAGCAGGCACTTGTGGAATATGAATTTGAAGTTTAGAAAAGAGCTCTTGGCTGGAGATATGGATTTGAGAATCCTTAGTGTATAATAAATCTTTCAGGTGATAAAATATATATGTTAGTGTTCTCAGCACAGCCAGAGTGCATTGTGGAAAGTGGGGAGAGAAGTTAACCAAGTCTTTCATGAATTCACATGGACAAATTACAACTCTCTGGGTATCTGTTACTTTATCAGTAAAACAGGACAACATAAAAGAAAAGGGAAGCTATTTCTAATTGATCTTCCCACATGATCTGGTAGTTTCTAGGCTCATATGTATTAATAGATGTAAAGAGCTTCAACAGTTGCTGGTGCTATGCCACTAGTTTTGTTAAATTACAGTCCCCTTAGTTTACATTCTGCCATAATTTAAAGTGGCAGCAGTTGTCACAGAATTGTTTTGCAACAATTAAGGACTATCTTATTGGATATCTTCTCGTTCCTATACTCATGAACACTTGAGTGAGCATTTTCTAAAAGTGGAATTGTTGAGTCAATGGGTTTATGCATTTAAAATGTTACTTGATGTTGCCAAACTGCCTTCCAAAACACTGTTTGAATATAGCTGATTCCCTACATCTTCACCACCACTGGGTATTAACAAGATGATATTTGGTGAACTTCTGTTTTCCCTATATATTAAAATTTTCATTAAATTCACCAACTTTGTAAAATAGATAGCTAGTGGGAAGCAGCCGCATAGCACAGGAAGATCAGCTCGGTGCTTTGTGTCCACCTAGAAGGGTGGGATAGGGAGGGTGGGAGGGAGATGCAAGAGGGAGGAGAGGGCTTCCCTGGTGGCGCAGTGGTTCAGAGTCCACCTGCTGATGCAGGGGACACGGGTTTGTGCCCCGGTCCGGGAAGATCCCACATGCCATGGAGTGGCTGGGCCCATGAGCCATGGCCACTGAGCCTGTGCGTCCGGAGCCTGTGCTCCGCAACGGAAGAGGTCACAACAGTGAGAGACACGCATACTACAAAAAAAAAAAAAAAGGGAGGAGATATGGGGGTATATGTATAGTTGATTCACATTGTTATACATCAGAAACTAACACACCATTGTAAAGCAATTGTACTCCAATAAAGATGTTAAAAAAATTCACCAATTTCTCTGAGAATGAGAATAAAATTCTGATGAAGACATTGGAAGACAGCAGGCAGTGATGATCCTTTTTTAAGAATGTGACTGGATAAATCTTCCATTCTGGAACATAAGTAGACCATATATTTGAAGTGACTGCTGTGGGATATATTGAATATTTTAGTGTTAGCAAACTCCTATCCTGAATAACACTTAAGTACCTTGAAATAACTTCCACATATAATCAATATGAACTGGCAACATCCTTGCCTTCTCTGACTTTCAAAGGTTCTAAATAAATGTGAAATCTCGGGCTTCCCTGGTGGCGCAGTGGTTGGGAGTCTGCCTGCCGATGCAGGGGACACGGGTTCGTGTCCCGGTCCGGGAAGATCCCACATGCCGCGGAGCAGCTAGGCCTGTGAGCCATGGCCGCTGAGCCTGCACGTCCGGAGCCTGTGCTCTGCAACGGGAGAGGCCACAACAGTGAGAGGCCCGTGTACTGCAAAAAAAAAAAAAAAAAAAATGTGAAATCTCTACATTTAGTGCACCAAACCTAATTTACATAAGGGTGATGAGATAATGATTGAATTACGGGAAAACAATTGAAGCTGCCAGATTCAACAGTAACTTCTTGAATCAGTAAGCATTTTTTCCCCATGAGAATCTGGTACAAGTTACCCCACAGCTGTAAGAGATCTGATCAAGGAAAAGGACCAAAGATGACCTCAGCATAAACATTACTGGCTTCCTGTTTCAGTGTACTCTAAAATATCATTAGACTGAAATGTAAAGAACTAGAGAATATACTTGGAAAAAACTGGATTTAGCTTTACAAGCTAGATTGATTTTTGGCAGGTTAATCACTTTGTAATTGAATTGTTTATTCTTGTTTATTTTTTAGTTGCTAAGATGACTTGATCAGGTCAACTGTTCTGAGATCTATACATTCTTCTTCAACCAAGGCAGAAAATTACAATTTTATATGACTTAATCTAAGTATGCCCTTTAATGGATTTTAATGATCTAATATTTTCATTGAAGATCAGTGTTTAGCAATAGCTGATTTCAATGTCTTGTTTTATTGTCTTTCAAAACCATTTTTTTCACATGTGTTACTTCCTTTGATTCTTACAACAATTCTCTGAGGCAAGGATTATTTTTTATTTTTTTAATAAATTTATTTATTTTTGGCTGCATTGTGTCTTTCTTGCTGTGTGCAGGCTTTCTCTAGTTGTGGCGAGCAGGGGCTACTCTTGGTTGCGGTGTGTGGGCTTCTCACTGCTGTGGCTTCTCTTATTGTGGAGCACAGGCTCTAGGCACACGGGCTTCAGTAGTTGTGGCACGCGGGCTCAGTAGTTGTGGCTCGCGGGCTCTAGAGCACAGGCTCAGTAGTTGTGGCGCATGGACATAGTTGCTCTGCAACATGTGGGATCTTCCCAGACCAGGACTTGAACCCGTGTCCTCTGAATTGGCAGACAGATTATTAATCACTGCACCACCAAGGACACCCTGAGGCAAGGATTATTATCTACATTTTACCACAGAGCCAGAACTAGAGCCCAGTTCATTTATCTCATGTCATTTCCCCTAGACAGATAGGAGAAAATTTTGGTGAATACAGGCATGGCAGTCACTTTATAAATATAAAAATAGGCTTTGTGTAATTTGACTACAAAATAGGAAAGTATCACAGGATATGTAGAAAACAGTAACTCAGAATATTTACCTTTAGACTCCAATTGACACCAAAAGTGTTTTCTAAGTTTTGAATAATACAATAAAATAGTGAGTATTTACTTCTATAAGTAAATGTACCCTTAACAGAGACAAAGATTCCAGACGTTTTGTGTTTACATCTTCTTATCTAATAATGAAATGAATATAGAACTTTCCCAATGCCACACATATATGGATCCTGACTTGATGGTCACCAGATTCAATTCAATTCAAAAAATTGTTGGGCACCTATCATATATATATGACAGGAAATTGAAATCTAGTGGGAGGTACAGTAGCTAAGTCAAGTACACCCAAAACTAAAATGTGAAACATAATATAAATTCTTAAATGTAGGCAAAGTTCTGAGAATGGAAAGCTCCTATCCAATAAGGTAAGTAAAAGAGAATAGAGAGGATGTCATGAGAGAGATGGAGGTAATGAAAGAGGTGGAGTTTGGGCAAAGCCTTGACAGATGGATAGAATATTAACTGGAAGAAGAGAGGGCAAAAGGCTCCAGGAAGATGGATTGATTCATATGAAGGCTTGGAGATAAGAAAGTCTAACATGTGGTTAGGGAATAGTGATAATCCAGTTTGTTTGAGACAGAGTGTACCTTTAAGAGTGTAAGGAGAGAGGAGAATAGAAAAGTAGAGTGAAGTCATATTCAGAGGGCTTTGAGATCCAAGTAAAGGAGTTTAAGAAGGAACTGGTAAACAGTGATAAATCATTAAAGGTTTCTGAGCAAGGAAAAGGACATGATTAGAGATGAACTTGAAGCAAATGAAGCTGATAGCTCTAGGTAAGACATATGGCAGAACACAGTGTGAACAATTGGGAGACTATTGAAGTAGATGAGCTGAAAGATGAAAAGGGTCATTAGGTGAGATAGTGGCACAGAACAGATATAAGAATGTAGAAAACATGGCATCTGGTCAGGTAGAAGTTGCAGAGGTTAAGATTTGGAGAATGGTAAATATACAAAGCTGATGACAATATTTTCAGCCTCAAATAATGTGAAACCAGTAGCAAAAATAGAGAAGCTTGGTAAAAGATCAGGTTTTGAGAGAAAGGTGATCAGTTTGAAGGCAACTTTGTGAATCTTATACTTTGGCTAGATCTGAGAGAAAATTACTCCAAAGAATAGACAAATTTTATTCTAACAGAGGAATAGGCACTGTAATACTGGTGATAAACAACCCACCACCTGTTTATTGTATGGTAATAGTAGTGATGCTATCATTGAAATCAAAGTCCCCACTTTGGTAACTTACAACGGCTGTAAAGATAAGGCTTCTCTCTGGGAACACTGAACTAATGCTACAGAGACAAGGTAGAAATAGCAGGTCAAAACATCAGAGTCTAAAAGAGATTGGAGAAGGAAAAATGAGTCAGGAAGAACATTTCCAAACAGAAGCATAAAAATGCATTCTGAGAACTGAGACCCCCATCCTCCTTATTTGGGTCAGTTAGGCATTGCATAGAGTTTAATGAATGGTTTTGCTATTTAGCAACTTATACTTTAAAAAAGGAGTTAGCAAACTATGGCCTGTAAACCAAATATGGCCCATGACCTGTTTTTGTATGGCTTACAAGATAAGAATGTTCTTTACATTTTTAAATGGTTGGGAAAAAATCAAAAGAAGAAAATTTCATGGTGCATAAAAATGATATGAAATGCAAATTTCAGTGTCCACACATAAAGTTTAATTAGAACACAGCTATATGCCTAGTTTTAGGTACTGACTATGGTTGCTTTTGTGCTACAAAAGCAGAGCTGAGGAACTGTGACAGAGACCATGTGACCTACAAAGTCCAAAATATTTACTATCTGGATCTTTAAGAAAAATTTGCTGACCTGATATTGAAGGTACACACTTATATGACTGTCATAGGTGGTAATCAATAAAGGTTTCACTGAATGTTTGTTTGGGGACTGTCTTTACTCCTTACATTTTCCTTCCCACAAGCTCACATTGATTTGTGGGCTGGAGAGTGATGTGTGAATAATTGATAATCAAGTTCTTGTTCTCCCTTCCTCAGCCTCAAGCTGTTGCCTTTACTTACAACCAGACTAATGGACAGAAATTTTATTCATATATTCTCATCTACCACAGTAAAAAGCATCAATTTTAAACAGGTCTACTCTGGAATCAGCAAATACTTGAGCATCAAGTCATGGTACCCTGAACTGACAAAGAGGTTAGAGTAGGCATGATTTTGAGAAAGAGAAAAGCATCCCCTGATATCCTGGAGTTGGCCTGATACTATCTGCTAGGCTTTAATGTTGCTAGTTGGTGATCTGATACCCCCAGCTAGGCCATATCTTCGTGTTGAATATAAACAATGTCAGAGAACCCAGACACAGATGAGGCCACTCTGTGACCATAATGGATCAAGTAAAAAACAAGGTCACTCCATAATGATGTCTGTAGGCAGACAAAACATGAACATTGTCCAAGCCACAAAATACCAAACATTCCCTTCTCCCAGTGAATGTCAGTGACTGCTGCTTCTTTACCTATTTTAGCTTTAACCTCATCCTTGTCTTCTCTCATTCCAGATGATATTTAAGATACTCAATCATAGAAATAATTGAGGCCCCCCTTCCTGACAGCATCCAATCCAAAATAAGCACTGTTGTCTTAAAACTTCACCAAAATCTTCTAACACAATTCCAAATCCTATAAGTCCTTTCTAACAGCCTCTTACTTAGATGCCATGCAATTCTCCATGATGTGTGTTTTCCTTTGCTTTACCTAGTAATAAACCCAGCTTTTCAACTACAGGTGTGTTCCTAGGGTCTTTGACTGGAGGACATTGACAGAAATGGAAGATGTACTGAGTTTCAGTTAAAGCCCTCACTGACTTAGACTAGGACCCTCAAATCAGTAATAGTGCACACATCTGAAACCCATTGTGTCTCTACCTATTCAAGATACAACCAGCCCTTAGCTGAGAGGTAAGTTCACACTGAATCAGGTTCTGATATTTCCTGGGGTCCTTTCAGCATTTGGTTTATATTATTTTCTTAAGAATAAGGTCCCTTGAAATGTTTTTGGTTTTCTGATCATATTTGTATTGTTTCTTGGTGGAATTATTTTCTAGCTTTCTGACATCTGCTTCCATGATCTGTATAGTTGTCTCATGCCTTGAGAGTTGTCTCTAAGTGGAAAAGTCTATATAAAAAGTATAAGCATAGGTCCTGTAAGTTCATCCTCAATCTGGCCACAGGAACTAAAGAGTTCAGAAAGTCTCCTCAAACTGGTAATCTTTGGACTAATTTTGACTCAAGTCTCTGTGTTAGTTTTTATGCTATGTAACAAACTATGACAAACTTAGCAGTTTAAAACAATGTTCCTTTGTTATCTCTCAGTTTCTATAGGCCAGAAGTGTGGAAACACCTTAGCTGGATTCTGTGCTTCAAAGTTTCATCAGGCTGCAATTCAGGTGTCAGCTGTATCTGTGGTCTCATCAGAGGCTCAGCTGGGGAAAGACTGCTTCCAACATTCCTCAGGTTGTTGGCAGAATTCATCTCCTCACAGTTGGAGAACTGAAGTCCTTGTTTTCTTTCTGGCTGTTGACTCAGTTCTTAGAATCAACTTGCAGAGACCACCTTGTTATGTGTTTTTTTTTCCAACACGGTTTCTTAATTCATCTAGTCTGAAAGGTGTGGGCCCAGATGGTCTTTTAAGGTCCTTTATCTGATTAAGTCAAGCCTAGCCAGAGTAATCTTTTTGATTAATGCAAAACCAACTGATTGGGGACTTTAAGGACATCTTCAAAATCCCTTTAGTTTTACCACATTCTGCTGACTAGTAACAGGAGCAAGTTCCACTAACACTCAAGAGGAGATCATTGGGTATCATCTTAGGTTCTGTGCACGATAGTCTCCATTTAAAAAACCTTATATGGACTTTGTCTTCAGTCTTGTCTTTGTGTCCCTAAGAACCACTTTGCTGAGTTTCATCAGTTCAGAATCAGGAAGATTTGTCTGGTCATTTAGCAAAGCTTTGGAGACATGCAATTACCCAAGCACCATCTTTATAGACCATCCAGTTCTCATGGGGTCCTGTTAATCTACAACTTTGCCTCTTTCAGGCTAAACACCTGAATCCATTATGTTTTCTAACAATAATGGTAATGTGCTAATGTGTAAGTTTACCTCTCTACTTTAACGAGTTTCACTGGGGACAATTTGGAATGTGGGGGAATTTTGACATGAACAGGATTGCTCATGTGAGAGGTAACTTAGGACAATAAATATAGAAGCCCTCATGAAGTTGTTAGTCTTGTTTGTCTAAACAATGGCTCATTTTGTTTAATGTAGGAAACATCCCCTCCTTCATTTCTGTACCAAATCCAACCCACAACCTGTTTATTGTATGGCTTTCAAGCTAAGCTTGGTTTTTACATTTTCACATATACAAGAGTTGAAAATGTCAAAAGAAGAATATTTTGTTACATAGTAAAATTATATGAAATCCAAATTTCAGTATTCATAAATAAAGTATTATTAGGAAACACCACACCCATTTGTTTGAGTATTGTCTATGGTTGCTATCATGATACAACAGCATATTGGAGAAGTTGTGACAATAGTCGTGATCAATAGTGACCTGCAGAACCTAAAATATCTACTATTTTGCCCTTTACAGAAAAGTTTGTCATCCTAATCTAAAATAGTCGTTTTCAAAATATTTAAAATCATTAAAGTTTTTAGTGAAATAAAATCCTTATTTACACTCCGATAATAAAAAGATGAAACTAGAGCTATCTCTGGTTCTTTGTCAGTAGCTACTGAAATACTACAGTTAAAACCTAGGGCTTTGTGGACAATTTGTAATTCACTGATATAAAGCAAGCACCAAGTAAACTGACACAAAGATATCCCTTTCAACCTGCTTCCCCAGCATGCAGGGACACAAACACAAAATGTATCACCATGTTTCAATTTCATGTATTTTTTCTAACATATGCATTCAAGGGTATAAATTTCTAAGTGCTCCTTTTGCTGAATCTCACATATCTTCATGTTTTATTTTCACTTTTATTTAGTTCAAAATATAAAAAAAATTCTCTTGAGATTACAGGCATACCGTGTTTTATTGTGCTTCAATTAATTGAGATTTTCAGAAATTACAATTTTGAAAATTAAAGGTTTGTGGAAACCCGGCCATAGCAAGCCTATCAGTTCCATGTTTTCCAACAGCATTTGCTCACTTTGAGTATCTGTATCACATTTTGGTAATTCTCACAGTATTTCAAATATTTTCATTCTTATTATATTTCTTATAGTGGTCTGTAATCAGTGATCCTTGACATTATATTTTATTATTTTGGAGACACCATGAAATGCACCCATATAAAGTGAACTTAGTAAATGTTGTGTGTGTTCTGACTGCTCCATCAACTGGATGTTCCCCCATCTCTCCCTCTCCTCAGGCCTCTCTATTCCTTAAGACACAATAATATTAAAATTAGGCCACTTAATAACCCTGCAATGTCTTCTAAGGGCTCAAGTGAAAGGAAGATCACATGTCCCTCACTTTAAATCAAAAGTTAGAAATGATTAAACTTAATGAGGAATACATGACAAAAGCCAAGATAGGCTGAAATCTAGGCCTTTTATGAAAAACCATTAGCCAAGTTGTGAATGCAAGGGAAAGTTCTTGAAGAAAATTAAAAGTGCTACATTAGGGAACACACAAATAATAAGAAAGCAAAATAGGCTTATTGCTGATATGGAGACAGTTTTCGCCGTCTGGATAAAATATCAAACCAACCACAACATTGCCTTAGGCCAATGCCTAATACAAAGCAGGATTTTATGTCTTCATTTCTATAAAGGGAGACAGAGGTAAGGAAGCTTCAGGAGAAAAGTTTGAAGCAAGCAGAAGTCAATTCATAAGGTTTAAGGAAAGAAGTCATCTCTATAACATAAAAGTGCAAGGTGAAGCAACAAGTGCTGATATAGAAGCTGCAGCCAACTATCCAGCAGATCTAACTAAGATAAGTAATGATGGTGGGTATGCCAAACAATAGCCTTTCAAAACAGTCTTATAATGGAAGAAGATGCAATCTAGGACTTTCATAACCAGAGAGGAGAAAGCCAATGCCTGGCTTCAAAGCCACAAAGGACAGGCTGATTCATGTTGGGGGCTAATGCATCTGGTGACTTGAAGTTGAAGCCAATGCTTATTTACCATTCTGAAAATACTATGGCCCTTAGGAATTATGCTAAATCTACTTTCCCTGAGCTTTATAAATGAAACAACAAAGCCTGGATGACAGCATATCCATTTACAACATGGTTTACTGAATATTTTTTAACATCCTTATTGGAATATAATTGCTTTACAGTGGTGTGTTATTTTCTGCTTTATAACAAACTGAATCAGCTATACATATACATATATCCCCGTATCTCCTCCCTCTTGCGTCTCCCCCTTACTCTCCCTATCCCACCCCTCTAGGTGGTCACAAAGCATCGAGCTGATCTCCCTCTGCTATGTAGCTGCTTCCCACTAGATATCTATTTTACATTTGGTAGTACTAAGTCCATGCCACTCTCTCACTTCATCCCAGCTTACCTGTCCCTGTCAGCATGTCCTCAAGTCCATTCTCTATGTCTGAGTCTTTATTCCTATCCTGCCCCTAGGTTCTTCAGACCCATTCTTTTTGTTTTCCTTCTGTTTCAGATTCCATATATATGTGTTAGCATACGGTATTTGCTTTCCTTTTTCTGGCTTACTTCACTCTGTATGACAGAGTCTACGTCCGTCCACCTCACTACAAATAACTCAGTTTCATTTATTTTTATGGCTAATATTCCATTCTATATAGGTGCCACATCTTCTTTATCCATTCATCTGTCGATGGACACTTAGGTTGCTTCCATGTCCTGGCTAAATAGAGCTGCAATGAACATTGTGGTACATGTCTCTTTTTGAATTATGGTTTTCTCAGGGTATATGCCCAGTAGTGGGATTGCTGAGTCATATGGTACCTCTATTTTTAGTTTTTTAAGGAACCTCCATACTGTTCTCCAAAGTGTCTAAATCAATTTAGTTTCCCATCAACAGTGCAAGAGGGGTCCTTTTTATCCATACCCTCTCCAACATTTATTGTTTGTAGATTTTTTAATGATGACCATTCAGACCGGTGTGAGGTGATACCTCATTTTAGTTTTGATTTGCATTTCTCCAATGATTAGTCATGTTGAGCATCCTTTCATTTGTTGGCAATCTGTATATCTTCTTTGGAGAAATGTATATTTCGGTCTTCTGCCCATTTTTGGATTGGGTTGTTTGTTTTATCTGATTTTGAGCTGCATGAGCTGTTTGTATGTTTTGGAGATTAATCCTGTCAGTTGTTTCATTTGCAAATATTTGCTCCCATTCTGAGGGTTGCCTTTTTATCTTGTTTATGGTATCCTATGCTGTGCAAAAGCTTTTAAGTTTCCTTTTGTCCCGTTTATTTTTTTTTGTTATTTTCATTTCTCTAAGAGATGGGTCAAAAAATATCTTGCTGTGATTTGTCATAGAGTGTTCTGCCTGTTTTCCTCTAAGAGTTTTATAGTGTCTGGCCTTACATTTAGGTTTTTAATCCATTTTGAGTTTATTTTTGTGTATGGTGTTGGGGAGTGTTCTACTTTCATTCTTTTACATGTAGCTGCCCAGTTTTCGCAGCACCACTTATTGAAGAGGCTGTCTTTTCTCCATTGCATATTCTTGCCTCCTTTGTCAAAGATAAGGTGACCATATGGCATGGGTTTACCTCTGGGCTTTCTATCCTGTTCCAATGATCTATATTTATTTTTTTGTTCCAGAACCATACTGTCTTGATTACTGTAGCTTTTTAGTATAGTCTGAAGTAAGGGAGCTTGATTCCTCCAGTTCTGCTTTTCATTCTCAAGATTGCTTTAGCTATTCTGAGTCTTTTGTGTGTCCATACAAATTGTGAAATATTTTGTTCTAGTTCTGTGAAAAATGCCACTGGTAGTTTGTTAGGGATTGCATTTAATCTGTAGATTGCTTTGGGTAATATAGTCATTTTCACAATGTTGCTTCTTCCAATCCAAGAACACAGTATATCTCTCCAACTCTTTGTATCTTCTTTAATTTCTTTCATCAGTATCTTATAGTTTTCTGCATACAGGTCTTTTGTCTCCTTCCGTAGGTTTATTCCTAGGTATTTTATTGATTTTGTTGCAATGGTAAATGAGAGTGTTTTTGTAATTTATCTTTCAGAATTTTCATCATTAGAGTATAGGAATGCAAGAGATTTCTCTTCATTAATTTTGTATTCTTCTACTTTTCTCAATTAATTGATTAGCCCTAGTAGTTTTCTGGTAGATTCTTTAGGATTCTCTATGTATAGTATCATGTCATCTGCGAACAGTGACAGCTTTACTTCTTCTTTTCCGTTTTGGTTTCCTTTTATTTCTTTTCTTCTCTGATTGCTGTGGTTAAAACTTTGAAAACTATGCTGAATAATATTGGTGAGAGTGGGCAACCTTGTCTTGTTCCTGATCTTAGGGAAAATAGATTCAGTCTTTTTCCACTGAGAATGGTGTTGCCTGTGGGTTTGTCATATATGGTCTTTATTATGTTGAGGTACGTACACTCTATGCCTACTTCCTGGATGGTACTTATCATAAATTGGTGTTGAAATTTTTCGAAAGATTTTTTTGCATCTATTGTGATGATCATATGGTTTTTCTCCTTCAAATGTTAATATGGTGTATCACATTATTTGATTTGCATATATTGAAGAATCCTTGCATTCCTTGGATAAACCCCACTTGACCATATTGTATGATCCTTTTAGTGTACTGTTGGAATCTGTTTGTTAGTATTTTGTTGAGGATTTTTGCATCCATGTTCATTAGTGATATTGGCCTGTAGTTTTCTTTCTTTGTGACATATTTGTCTGGTTTTGGCAACAGAGTGATGGTGGCCTTGTAGAATGAGTTTGGGAGTGTTCTTCCCTCTGCTATATTTTGGAACATTTGGGAAGGATAGGTGTTAGCTCTTCTCTAAATGTTTGATAGAATTCGCCTGTGAAACCATCTGGTCCTGGGACTGGTTTGTTGGAAGAATTTTTTTTTTTTTTTTTGATGGTACGCGGGCCTCTCACTGTTGTGGCCTCTCCCGTTGCAGAGCACAGGCTCCGGATGTGCAGTCTCAGTGGTCATGGCTCACAGGTCCAGCTGCTCTGCGGCACGTGGGATCTTCCTGGACCAGGTCACAAACCCGTGTCCCCTGCATTGACAGGCGGACTCTCAACCACTGCACCACCAGGGAAGCCCTGTTGGAAGATTTTTATTCACAGTTTCACTTTCAGTGTTTGTGATTGCTCTGTTTATGTTTGTTATTTTTTCCTGGTTCACTCTCAGAAGGTTGTGCTCCTTTAAGAATTTGTCCATTTCTTCCAGGTTGTCCATTTTATTGGCATAGAGTTGCTTGTAGTAACGTCTCCCTATCCTTTGTATTTCTTCATTGTCAGTTGTTACTTCTTTTTCATTTATAATTCTATTGATTTGAGTCGTCTCCCTTTTTTTCTTGATAAGTCTGGCTAATGGTTAATCAATTTTGTTTTTCTTCTCAAAGAACCAGCTGTTAGTTTTATTGATCTTTGCTATTGCTTCCTTCATTTCTTTTTCATTTTTTTCTGATCTGATCTTTATGGTTTCTTTCCTTCTTCTAACTTTGGGGTATTTTTGTACTTCTTTCTCTAATTGCTTTAGGTGTAAGGTTAAGGTGTTTATTTGAGATGTTTCTCGTTTCTTGAGGTAGGATTGTATTGCTATATCCTTCCCTCTTAGAACTTTTTTGCTACTTCCCATAGGTTTTGGGTCGTCTTGTTTTCATTGCCATTTGTCTCTAGGTATTTCTTTGATTTTCTCTTTGAATTCTTCAGTGATCTCTTGTTTACTAAGTAGTGTACTGTTTAGTGTCCATGTGTTTCTGTTTTTTACATACTTTTTCCTGTAATTGATATCTAGGTCCTAGCTTTGTGGCTGGAAAAGATACTTGATATAATTTCAAATTTCTTAAGTTTACCAAAGCTTGATCTGTGACCCAATATATGATCTATCCTGGAGAATGTTCCATGAGGACTTGAGAGTAAAGTGTATTGTGTTGTTTTTGGATGGAATGTCCTGTAAATATCAATTAAACCCATCTGCTTTAATGTATCATTTAAAGCTTGTGTTTCCTTATTTACTTTCATTTTGGATGATCTGTCCATTGGTGAATGTGGGGTGTTAAAGTCCCCTACTATGCTTGTGTTACTGTAGATTTCCCTTTTTATGGCTGTTAGCATTTGCCTGAAGTATTGATGTTCTCCTATGCTGGGTGCATAAATATTTACAATTGTTATATCTTCTTCTTTGATTTATCCCTTGATCATTATGTAATGTCCTTCTTTATCTCTTCTAATAGTCTTTATTTTAAACTGTATTTTGTCTGATATGAGAATTGCTACTTCAGCTTTCTTTTGATTTCCATTTGCATGGAATATCTTTTTCCATCCTCTCACTTTCAATCTGTATGTGTCCCTAGGTCTGAAGTGGGTCTCTTGTAGACAGCATATATATGGGTCCTGTTTTTATATCCATTCTGTGTCTTTTGGTGGAAGCATTTAGTCCATTTACATTTAAGGTAGTTATCGATATGTATGTTACTATTACCATTTTCTTAATTGATTGGGGTTATTCTAGCTCTTTTCCTTCTCCTCTGTTTCCTGCCTAGAGAAGTTCCTTTAGCATTTGTTGTAAAGCTGGTTTGGTGGTGCTGAATTCTCTTAGCTTTTGCTTTTCTGTAAAGGTTTTCATTTCTGCATCAATCTGAATGAGATCCTTGCTGCATAGAGTAATCTTGGTTGTAGGTTTTTCGCTTTCATCACTTTAAATATATCCTGTCACTCCCTTCTGGCTTGCAGAGTTTCTGCTGAAAGAACAACTGTTAACCTTATGGGGATTCCCTTGTATGTTATTTGTTGTTTTTCCCTTGCTGCTTTTCAAATTTTTCATTTGATTTAATTTTTGAAAGTTTGATTGATATGCGTCTTGCTGTGTTTCTCCTTGGATATATGCTGTATGGTATTCTCTACGCTTCCTGGACTTGATTGACTATTTCCTTTCCCATGTTAGAGAAGTTTTCAGCTATAATATTTTCAAACATTTTCTCAGACCCTTTTACTCCTCTTCTTCTGGGAACCCAATAATTCGAATGTTGGTACATTTAATATTGCCCCAGAAGTCTCTGACACTCTCCTAAGTTCTTTTCATTCTTTTTTCTTTATTCTGCTCTGTAGTAGTTATTTCCAGTATTTTATCGTCCAGGTCCCTTATCCGTTCTTCTGCCTCAGTTTTTCTGCTACTGATTCCTTCTAGAGAATTTTTAATTTCATTTATTGTTTTGTTCATCATTGTTTGTTGCTCTTTAGTTCATCTAGGTCCTTGTTAACTGTTTCTTTTATTTTCTCCATTCTATTTCCAAGATTTTGGTTCAACTTTACTATCATTACTCTGAATTCTTTTTCAGGTAGACTGCCTATTTCCTCTTCATTTGTTTGGTATGGTGGGTTTTTACCTTGCACCTCCATCTGCTGTGTTTCTCTGTCTTCTCATTTTGTTTAACTTACTTTGTTTGTGGTCTCCTTTACCCAGGCTGCAGGTTTGTAGTTCCCTTTGTTTTTGGTGTCTCTTCCCAGTTGCTGGGTTGGTTCAGTGGTTTGTGTCGGCTTCCTGGTGGAGGGGACTAGTACCTGTGCTCTGGTATTTGGGGCTGGATCTTGTCTTTTTGTGTGGCAAATCTGCATCTGCCAGTGTGTTTTGGGGTGTCCGTGAGCTTTGTATGATTTGGAGCAGCCTCTCGCTAATTGGTGGGCTTGTATTCTTGTGTTGCTAGTTGTTTGTAATGGGGCATCCAGCACTGGAGATTGCTGGCCATTGCTTGGAGCTGGGTCTTAGCCTTGAGATTGAGATCTCTGTGAGAGCTCTCACTGATTGATATTATGTGGGGCCAGGAGGTCTCTGGTGGTCCAGTGCCCTGAACTCAGCTCTCACCCTCAGGTGCTCAAGCCTGATACCAGGCTGAAGCACCAAATCCTGTCAGCTACATGGCTCAGAAGTAAAGGGAGAAAAATAAATAAATAAAAAAAATAAAAATAAATTACTAAAATAAATAAATAGTAACATTAAAAGAATAGAGCAACCAAATTAATAAACTAATCCACCAGTGATAACAAGTGCTAAAATCTAAACTAAGAGAAACATAAAAATCAGAAATTATTCAGTTGCAGACAGCAGCCCCCATGTCTACAGCTTGCCCCCAAATATACTGCCTCAATTTTGGAATGATTTGTTGTCTATTCAGTTATTCCACAGAGGCCAGGTACATCAAGTTGATTTTGTGGATTTAATCCACTGCTCCTGAGGCTGCACGGAGATATTTCCTTTTTATTCTTTGTTCACACAGCTCCTGGGGTTCAGCTTGTTTTTTTCCCCACCTCTGTGTGTAGGTCACATTCAAGCATCTTTTTCCCACCCAGTCAGGAGGGGGTTACAGCCTTGGCTCTGTGGGGTGTTCTTGCTCACTCATGACAGGAGGAGGTACGGGTATGGTAGTCATAACTGAAATGCAGGGAAAGCCTGTGATGGCAGAGGCTGCCGTCATGTTGCAACAGCCTGAGGTACACTGTGTGTTCTCTTGGGAAAGTTGTCCCTGCATCATGGGACACTGGCAGTGACATGCTACGCAGGCTCCCGGCGGGTGTAGGCAGTGACCTGCACTTGCACACAGGAGTTTTGGTGGCAGCAGCAGCAGCAGGAGCATTATAATTTCATGCCCATCTCTGAGGTCCGAGCTGATACCTGCGGCTCGTGCTCATCTCTGGAACTCACTTAGGTGTTGCTCTGCCTTCTGTGGGCACACAGGGAAGGAATCTTCTCTTCTCGCACACCCTAAAACAATGGTCTCTTTCCTCTTTGGCAGGTCCAGACATTTTCCTGGACACCCTCCCGGCTAGCTGTGGCTCATTAGCCCCCTCAGGCCTTCTTCATGCAGCCAGCCCCAGTCCTCTCCCTGAGATCTGACCTCTGAAGTCTGAGCCTGCACTCCTAGCCCCCACCCACCCTGGTATGTGAGCAGGCAAGCCTCTCAGGCTGGTGAGTTCTAGGTTGGCACCAACCCTCTATGAGGGAATCTCTTCACTTTGCCCTCTGCACCCCTGTCGCTGCACTCTCTTCCATGGCTCCGAAGCTTTCCCCAACCCACCCTGTCTTCACCTGTGTAGGGGTTTCCTAGTGTGTGGAAACTTTTCCTCCTTCACAGCTCTCTCCCAGAGGTACAGGCCCCATCTCTATTCTTTTGTTCCTGTTTTTTCTTTTCTCTTTTGCCCTACCCAGGTACGTGGGGATTTTCTTGCCTTTTGGGAAGTCTAACATCTTCTGCCAGTGTTCAGTAGGTGTTCTGTAGGATTTTTTCCACATGTAGGTGTATTTTTTTTTTTCCTGCAGTACGTGAGCCTCTCACTGTTGTGGCCTCTCCCCTTGCGGAGCACAGGCTCTGGACGTGCAGGCTCAGCGGCCATGGCTCATGGGCCTAGCCACTCCACAGCATGTGGGATCCTCCTGGACTGGGGCACAAACCTGTGTCCCCTGCAACGGCAGATGGACTCTCAGCCACTGCACCACCAGGGAAGCCCTGTAGGTGTATTTTTGATGTATTTGTGGGGAGAAAGGTGATCTCTACATCTTACTCCTCTGCTATCTTAATCATAGTCCTTGGTTATCCATTTTAAATATAGCAGTGTGTACATGTCAATCCCACACTCCCTAACTATCTCTCTCCCCTACCCTTCCCACCAGTGACCATAAGGTTGTTCTCTAAGTCTGTGAGTTTGTTTCTGTTTTATAAATAACTTCATTTGTAACATTTCTTTTTAGATTCCACATATAAGTGACGTCATATGATATTTCTCTTTGTCTGACTTATGTTACTCAGTATAACAATACCTAGGTCCATCCATGTTGCTGCAAATGGCATTATTTCATTCTTTTTAATGGCTGAGTAGTATTCCATTGTATATCTGTACCATATTTTCTTAAACTATTCCTCTGTCGATGAACATTTATGTTGCTTCCATATCTTGGATAATGTAAACAGTGCTGCAATGAACATTGAGGTGCATGTATCCTTTTGGACCATGCTTTTCTCTGGCTATATGCTCAGGAGTGGGATTGCAAAATCATTCAGTAGCTCTATTTTTAGTTTATCAATGAACCTCCATACTGTTCTCCATAATAGCTGTACCAATTTACTTCCCACCAACAATGTATGAGGGTTCCCTTCTCTCCATACCCTATCCAGCATTTGTTGTTTGTGGATATTTTGATGATAGCCACTTTGACTGGGTGAGGTGATATCTCATTGTAGTTTTCATTTGCACTTCTCTAATAATTATAGATGTTAAACATCTTTTCATGTGCCTCTTGTCCATCTGTATGTTCTTCAGAGAAACGTTTGTTTAGGTCTTTTGCCATTTTTTGATTGGGTTTTTTTTTTGATGATATAAAGCTACATGTGCTGTTTGTAAATTTTGGAGGCTAATCTTTATTTGGTTCACATCACTTGAAAATATTTTCTCCCATTCTGCAAGTTGTGTTTATGTTGGGTTTATGGTTTCCTTTGCTGTGCAAAAGCTTTTGAGTTTAATTAAGGCCAACTTGTTTCTTTTTGTTTTTATTTCCATTACTCTGAGAGGTGGATCAAAAAAGATATTGCTGAGATTTATATCAGAGAGTGTTCTGCCTATGTTCTCCTCTAAGTGTTTTATGGTGTCAGTTCTCACATTTAGGACTTTAATCCATTTTGATTTTATTTTTGTGTACGGTGTTAGAGAGTGTTTTAATTTCATTCTTTTACATGTAACTGTCCAGTTTTCCCAACACCACTTATTGAAGAGACTGTCTTTTCTCCTTTGTATATTCTTGCCACCTCTGTCATAGATTAAGGAAACCATAAACAGGACAAAAAGACAACCCTCAGAATGGGAGAAAATATTTGTAAATGAAGCAACTGACAAAGGATTAATCTCCAAAATTTACGAGCAGTTCATGCAACTCAATAACAAAAAAACAAACAACCCAATCCAAAAATGGGCAGAAGCCCTAAATAAAGATTTCTCTGAAGAAGATATACAGATTACCAACAAACACATAAAAAAATGCTCAACATCATTAACCAATAGAGAAATGCTAATCAAAACTACAATGAGATATCATCTCACACCAGTCAGAATGGCCATCATCAAAAAATCTAGAAACAATAAATGCTGGAGAGGGTGTGGAGAAAAGGGAACACTCTGGCACTGCTGGTGGGAATATGAATTGGTATAGCCACTATGGAAAACAGTATGGAGTTTCCTTAAAAAACTACAAATAAAACTACCATATGACCCAGCAATCTCACTACTGAGCATATACCCTGAGAAAACCGTAATTCAAAAGGAGTTATGTTCCAAAATGTTCATTAAAATAGCCAGGACATGGAAGCAACCTAAGTGTCCATCATTGGAAGAATGGATAAAGAAGATGTGGCACATATATACAATGGAATATTACTCAGCCGTAAAAAGAAACGAAATTGAGTTATTTGTAGTGAGGTGGATGGACCTAGGGTCCGTCATACAGAGTGAAGTAAGTCAGAAAGAGAAAGACAAATACCGTATGCTAACACATATATATGGAATCTAAGGAAAAATTTTAAAAAGTTCATGAAGAACCTATGGATAAGACGGAAATAAAGACACAGACCTACTAGAGAATGGACTTGAGGATATGGGGAGGGGGAAGGGTAAGCTGTGACAAAGTGAGAGAGTTGCATGAACATATATACATTACCAAATATAAAATAGATATTTAGTGGGAAGCAGCCACATAGCACAGGGAGATCAGCTCTGTGCTTTGTAACCACCTAGAGTGGTGAGGTAGGGAGGGTGGGAGGGAGGGAGATGCAAGAGGGAAGAGATATGGGAACATATGTATATGTATAACTGATTCACTTTGTTATAAAACAGAAACTAACACACCATTGTAAAGCAATTATACTCCAATAAAGATGTTAAAAAAATTGACCTTAGATGCATGAGTTTATCTCTGGGCTTTCTCTCCTGTTCCACTGATTTATATTTCTATTTTTGTGCCAATACCATACTGTTTTGATGACTTATAGCTTTATAGTATAGTCTGAAGTCAGGGAGCCTGACTCTTCCATCTCCATTTTTCATTCTCAGGATTGCTCTGGCTACTCGGGGTCTTTTCTGTCTCCACACAAATTTTAAGATTTCTTTTCTAGTCCTGTGAAAAATGCAATTGGTAATGTGATAGGGATTGCATTGAATCTGTAGGTTGTCTTGGGTAGTATAGTCATTTTGACAATATTGATTCTTCCAGTCCAAATCATGGTGTATCTTTCCATCTCTTTGTGTCATCTCCAATTTGTTTCAGCAGCATCTTAAAGTTTTTGGAGTACTGGTTTTTATCTCCTTAGGTAGGTTTATTCCTAGGTATTTTATTCTTTTTGATGTAATGGTAAATTGGATTGTTTCTTGAAGTTCTGTTTCTGATATTTTTTGTTAGTGCATAAAAATGCAACAGATTTCTGTGTATTAATTTTGTAACATGCAACTTTACCAAATGCATTGGGACTTGATTGGTATTTATTGAGCATTCCACACAAAAGCAGCAGAATGCATATTCTTCTCAGGTGCACTTGGAACATTCTCCAGGATTGACCACATGCTGGGCCACAAAGTGAGCTTCAGTAAATTTAAGAAAATTGAAATCATATCGAGCAACTTTTCCAACCACAACACTATGAGATTAGATAAACTACAAGTAAAATTGTAAAAACAGGGCTTCTCTGGTGGCGCAGTGGTTGAGAGTCTGCCTGCCAATGCAGGGGACACGGGTTTGTGCCCTGGTCTGGGAGGATCCTGCATGCCACAGAGCAGCTGGGCCCATGAGCCATGGCTGCTGAGCCTGTGTGTCCAGAGCCTGCGCTCCACAATGGGAGAGGCTGCAACAGTGAGAGGCCCGGGTACCACACACACACACAAAAAAACCAAAAAACAAAAAAGCAAAAAACTGTAAAAACACAAACACGTGCAGGCTAAACAATATGCTACTAAACAACCAATGAAGAAATCAAAGAGGAAAAAAAATTACCTAGAGGCAAATGAAAATGAAAGCACAATGACCCAAAACCTACGGGATGAAGTAAAAGCAGTTCTAAGGGGGAAGTTTATAGCAATGCAATCCTACCTCAATAAACAAGAAAAAAATCTCAAATAAGCAACCTAACCTTACACCTAAAGCAATTAGAGAAAGAAGAGCAAACAAAACCTAAAATTAGTAGGAGGAAGAAATAATAAAGATCAGAGCAGAAATAAATGAAATAGAGACAAAGAAAACAATAGCAAAGATCAATGAAACTAAAAGCTGGTTCTTTGAAAAGATAAACAAAATTGATAAACCTTTAGCCAGACTCATCAAGGAAAAGAGGGAGAGGACTCAAATTAATAAAATTAGAAATGAAAAAGAAGTTACAACAGACACCACAGAAATACAAAGGATCATAAGAGACTACTAAAAGCAACTGTATTCCAATAAAATGGACAACCTGGAATTAATGGACAAATTCTTAGAAATGCACAACCTGCCAAGACTGAACCAGGAAGAAATAGAAAATATTAACAGACCAATCAGAAGCACTGAAGTTGAAACTGATTTAAAAACTCCCAACAAAGTCCAGGACCTGATGGCTTCACAGTTGAATTCTATCAAATACTTAACATATATTTTAATTGTGTTTTTTCCTTTTCTTGCTGTTGAGTTGTAGGAGTGGAGTATATATTCTAGATATGAACCCCTTGTCAGACATATTCTTTCCAAATATTTTTCCCATCCTATGGATGGCCTTCTCACTGCTCTTTGTATCCTTTGTTGGACAGAAATTTTTCTTATTTTGATATCGACCAATTCATTGATTTTCTTGTTGTTGACTGTTATTTTGGTGTCATATACAATAAATCATTGCCAAATCGAAGTTTATGAAGATTTTCCACTATGTTTCCTTCTAAGACCTTTACAGTTTTAGCTCAAATATTTATGTCTTTGATCTAGTTTGAGTCAATTTTTTATATGGTATAAGGTATGAGTCCAACTATATCCCTTTGTATCTGGATATCAAGTTTTCCAAAACCATTTGTTCAAAAGACTGTCTTTTCCCCATTGTGTGGTCTTGGCACACTTATCAAAAATTATTTTACCCTGGGCTTCCCTGGTGACGCAGTTGTTGGGGGTCCGCCTGCCGATGCAGGGGACGTGGGTTCACACCCCGGTCTTGGAGGATCCCACATGCCGCGGAGCGTCTGGGCCCATGAGCCATGGCTGCTGGGCCTGCGCGTCCAGAGCCTGTGCTCTGCGATGGGAGAGGCCACGGCGGTGGGAGGCCCGCGTGCCACAAAAAAAAAAAAAAAAAAAATGATTTTACCATGTACATGAAGGCTTTTCTCTGAGTATGCATTCTGTTTCATTGTTCTGTATTCCTTTCTTTATGCCAGTACCCCACCATTTTTTATTCCCCAATTTTATTAAGATATATTTGACATATAACATTGTATACGTTTATGATGTACAGTGTGATGATTTAATGATTCTATATATTATGAAGTGATTGCTATAATTAAGATAGTTGACACATCCATCATCTTACATAATTACAATTTTTTGTGTGTAGTGAGAACATTTGAGTCCTACTCTCTTAGTGACTTTTAAGTATACAATAAAGTTTTGTTAACTGTAGTCACCATGCTGTATATTAGACCCCTAGAACTGATGCATCTTATAACTGGAAGTTTATACCCTTTCTTTGCTATTGTAAATAATGCTGCAATGAACATGGGAGTGCAGATGTCTCTTTGAGGCAATGAATTCAGTTCCTTCAGATATGTATCCAGAACTAGGTAAAAGTTTTAATTTTACTCCATTTTAAATTTTGCGAAGAACCTCCATCTGTTTCCCACAGTTGTACAAATCTGTATTCCAATGAACAGAACACAAGAGTTAGTTTTCTCTGTATCATTTCCAGAAGTTGGTATATCTTGTCTTTTGGATAATTGCCATCATAACAGGACTGAGGTGACATTTCATTGTGATTTTGATTTGCATTTCTGGCATGATTAGTGATGTTGAGCATCTCTTCTTTTAGCCATTTGTCTTCTTTGGAAAAAATTCTGCTAAGTTCCTTTGCCCATTTTAAAATCAACATATTTTATTTATTTATTTATTTATTTATTTGCTATTTACTTGTATGAGTTCTTTATACACTTTCAATATTAACTTCTTATTCAGTATATGCTGTGCAAATATTTTCTACTCTGTAGGCTGACTTTTCATTTTGTTGGTTGACTGTTTCTTTTTCTGTGCAGAAGCTGTTTAGCATCATATAGTCCAACTTGTTTATTTTTAATTTTTTGCTTCACTTTCCATGTCATATCCAAAATAACATTTCCAAGACAAATGTCAAGGAGATTTCCCCCTATGTTTTCTTTCAGAACTTTTACTGATTCAGATCTTACATTTAAGTCTTTAATCTACTTTGAGATAATTTTTGTGAATGGTGTAAGATAAGGGTGCAATTTCTTTCTTTTTTTTGCATGTGAATATTCAGTTTTTTCTACAACATTTATTGAAGTGACAGCCTTTTCTGTTGATCATTCTTGGCTCCTTTTTCAAATATTAAGTATAAATACTTGGGTTTATTTCTGGGATCTCCATTTTGTTCCATTAGTCTTTGGGTCTATCTTTATGTTAGTATCATACTTTTTGACTAGTATAGCTTTGTAATATAGTTTGAAAAAAAGAATTGTGATGTCTCAAATTGTGTTTTTCATTCTCAGATTAATTTGCTAGGGATTTTAGTCTTTTTCTTTCATATTTTATTTCATTTTTTAACATCCTGTTGGAGTATAACTGCTTTAAAATGGTGTTGTAGTTTCTGCAGTATAACAAAGTGAATCAGCTATAAGTATATATATATATATATATATATATATATATATATATATATCCCCATATATCCTCCCTCAGGCATCTCCCTCCCATGTTCCTTATCCCACTCCTTTAGGTGGACAGAAAGCACGAAGCTGATCTCCCTGTTCTATGTGGCTGCTTCCCACTAGCTATTTTACATTTGGCATTGTATATATGTCCACGCCACTCTCTCATATCGTCCCAAATTAACCTTCCTGCTTCCCATGTGCTCAAGTCTATTCTCTATGTCAGCAAATTTATTCCTGTTCTGCCCCAAAGTTCTTAACAGCCTTTTTTCTTTTTAGGTTCCATACATATGTGTTAGGATACGTTATTTGTTTTATTCTCTCTGAAAAACTTCACACTGTATGACAGTCTCTAGGTCCATCCAACTCACTACAAATAACTCAATTTCATTTCTTTTTATGGCTAATATTCCATTGTATATATGTGCCACATCTTCTTTATCCATTCACCTGTTGATGGGCACTGAGGCTGCTTCCATGTCCTGGCTATTGTAAATAGAGCTGCAATGGATATTGCTGTACATGACTCTTTTTGAGTTATGGATTTCTCAGAGTATAAGCCCAGTAGTGGGACTGCTGGGTCATGTGGTAGTTCTATTTTTAGCTTTTTAAGGTACCTCCACACTGTTCTCCATATTGGCTGTATCAATTTACGTTCCCACCAACAATGCAAGAGTGTTCCCTTTTCTCCACACCCTCTCCAGCATTTATTGTTTGTAGAATTTTTGATGATGGCCATTCTGACTGGTGTGAGGTGATACCTCATTGTAGTTTTGATTTTTATTTCTCTAATGATTAGTGATGTTGAGCATCCTTTCATGTGTTTGTGGGCAATCTGTATATCTTCTTTGGAGAAATGTCTATTTAAATCTTCTGCCCATTTTTGGATTGGGTTCCTTTTTCTTTGGATATCTAGCTGCATGAGCTGCTTGTATATTTTGGAGATTAATCCTTTGACACTTTCTTGATTAGCAAATATTTTCTCCCATTCTGAGGGTTGTCTTTTCATATTGTTTATGGTTTCCTTTGCTGTGCCAACTTTTAAGTTTCATTAGGTCCCATTTGTTTATTTTTCTTTTTATTTACATTTCTCTAGGAGGTGGGTCAAAGAGGATCTTGCTGTGATTTATGTCATAGAGTGTTCTGCCTAAGATTTCTTCTAAGAGTTTTATATTGTCTTTAAATATAAAACTTACATTTAGGTCTTTAATCCATTTTGAGTTTATTTTTGTGTATGGGTAAGGGAATGTTCTAATTTCATTCTTTTACATGAGGGTCTCCAGTTTTCCCAGCACCATTTATTGAAGATGCTCTCTTTTCTCCCTTGTATATTCTTGCCTACTTTATCAAATATAAGTTGACCACCTGTGCATGGGTTTATCTCTGGGCTTTCTATCCTGTTCCATTGATCTATATTTCTGTTTTTTTGCCACTACCATTCTGTCCTGATTACTGTAGCTTTGTAGTATAGTGTAAATTCTGGAAGTCAGATTCCTCCAGCTCAGTTTTCCTTTCTCAAGGTTGCTTTGGGTATTTGGGGTCTTTTGTGTTTCCACACCAACTGTGAAATTTTTTGTTTTAGTTCAGTGAAAATTGCCATTCGTAGTTTGTTAAGGAATGCATTGAATCTGTAGATTGCTTTGGGTAGTCTTTACACAATGTTGATTCTTCCAATACAAGAACATGGTATACCTCTGCATCTGTTTGTACAGTCTAATTTCTTTCACCATTGTCTTATAATTTTCTGCATACAGGTCTTTTGTCTCCTTAGGTAGGTTTATTCCTACTATTTTCTTCTTTTTCTTGCAATGTAAATGGGAGTGTTTCCTTAATTTCTCATTCAGATTTTTCATCATTAGTGTATAGGAATGCAAGAGATTTCTGTGCATTAATTTTGTATCCTGCTACTTTCCCAAATTCCTTGATTAGCTTTGGTAGTTTTATGGTAACATCTTTAGGATTCTCTATGTATAGTATCATGCCATCAGCAAACAGTGACAGCTTTAATTCTTGTTTTCCAATTTGGATTCATTTTTTGTCTTTTTCTTTGCTGATTGCTGTGGTTAAAACTTCCAAAACTATGTTGAATAATAGTGGTGAGAGTGAGCAACCTTGTCTTGTTCCTGATCTTAGTGAAAAAGGTTTTAGTCTTTCTCCATTGAGAATGATGTTGACTGTGGGTTTGTCATATATGGCCTTTATCATGTTGAGGTAGTTCCCTCTATGCCTATTTCCTAGTGGGGGTTTATTATAAATGGGTGTTGAATTTTGTCAAACACTTTTTCTGCATTTGTTAAGATGATCATATGGTTTTTTCCCTTCAATTTTTTAATATGGTTTATCACATTGATTGATTTGTGGGTATTGAAGAATGCTTGCATTCCTGGGATAAACCCCACTTGATCATAGTGGATGATGCATTTAATGTGCTGTTGGATTCTGTTTGCCAGTATTTTGTTGAGGATTTCTACATCTATGTTCATCAGTGCTATTTACCTGTAGTTTTATTTTTTTGTGACATCTTCATTCACTTTTGGTCTCAGAGTGTTGGTGGCTTTGTAGAATGTGTTTGGGAGTGTTCCTCGCTCTGCTATATTTTGGAAGAATTTGAGAAGGATTGGTTTTAGCTCCTCTCTAAATATTTTAAAGAATTCGCCTGTTAATCCATCTGGTCCTGGGCTTTCTTTTGTTGAAAGATTTTTAATCACAGTTTCAATTTCATTTCTTGTAACTGGTCTATTTATATTATTTATATTTATAAATATATATATTTCTTATTGTTTCAGTCTCGGAAGGTTGTGCTTTTCTAAGAATTTGTCCATTTCTTCCAGGTTGTCCATTTTATTGGCAGAGAGTTGCTTGTATTAATCTCTCATGATCCTTTGTATTTCTGCACTGTCATTTGTTGCTTCTTTTTAATTTCTAATTCTATTGATTTGAGTCTCTCCCTTTTTTTCTTGATGAGTCTGGCTAATGGTTTATCAATTTTATTTATCTTCTCAAAGAACCAGCTTTTAGTTTTATTGATCTTTGCTATCATTTCCTTCATTTCTTTTTCATTTATTTCTGATCTTACCTTTATGATTTCTTTCCTTCTGCTAACTTTGGGGGTTTTTGTTGTTATTCTTCTTCTTACTTTAATTGCTTTAGGAGTAAAGTTAGGTTGCTTATTTGAGATGTTTCTTGTTTCTTGAGGTAGGATTGTATTAGTATAAATTTCCCTATAAGAACTGCTTTTGCTGTATACCTTAAGTTTTGGGTTATTGTGTATTCATTGTCTTTTGTTTCTCAGTATTTTTAAATTTCCCCTTAGATTTCTTCAGTGATTTCTTGGTTATTTAGTAGTGTATTGTTTAGCCTCCATGTGTTTGTATTTATTACCGATTTTTTCCTGTAATTGATATATAGTCTCATAGGGTGGTGGTTGGAAAAGATACTTGATACAATTTCAATTCTCTGAAATTTACCAAGGCTTGATTTGTGACCCAAGATATGATCTATCCTGGAGAACATTCTACGAGCCCTTGACAAGAAAGTGTATTGTGTTGTTTTTGGATGGCGTGTACTATAAATATCAATTAAGTCCATATTGTTTAATGTATCATTTAAAGCTTGTGTTTCCATATATATTTTCATTTGAATGATTTGTCCATTGATGAAAGTGGAGATTTAAGGTCCCCTACTCTGATTGTGTTACTGTTGATTTCCCTTTTTATCACTGTTAACATTTGCCTTATGTATTGTGGTGTTCGTATGTGGGGTGCATAAATATTTACAACTGTTATGTCTTCTTCTTGGATTGATCCCTTGATTCATTATGTAGTGTCCTTCTTTGTCTCTTGTAATAGACTTTATTTTAAAGTCTATTTTGTCTTGTACGATAATTGTTACTCCAGCTTTTTTTTTTATTTCCATTTGCCTGGAATATCTTTTTCTATCCCCTCACTTTCAGTCTGTATGTGTACCTAGGTCTGAAGTGGGTCTCTTGTAGACAGCATATAAATGGTTCTTGTTTTTATAACCATTCAGCTAGTCTATGTCTTTTGATTGGAGCATTTAATCCTTTTACATTTAAGGCAATTATCAATATGTATGTTCCTATTACCATTTTCTTAATTGTTTTGGGTTTGTTACTGTAGGTCTTTTCCTTCTCTTGTGTTTTCTGCCTAGAAAAGTTCCTTTAGCATTTGTTGTAAAGCTGGTTTGGTGGTGCTGAATTCTCTTAGCACTTGCTTTTCTACAAAAGTGTTAATTTCTGCATTGAATCTGAATAAGATCCTTGCTGGGTAGAGTAATCTTGGTTGTGTTTTTCCCTTTCATCACTTTAAATATGTCCTGCCACACCCTTCTGGCTCGTGGAGTTTCTGCTGAGAAATCAGCTGTTAACATTATGGGGATTTCCTTGTATGTTATTTGTTGCTCTTTCCTTGCTGCTTTTAATATTTTTTTCTTTGTATTTATTTTTGATAGTTTGATTAGTATGTGTCTTGGCATGTTTCTCCTTGGATTTATCCTGTATGGGACTCTCTGCCCTTTCTCAACTTGATTGACTATTTCCTTTCCTATATTAAGGAAGTTTTCAACTATAATCTCTTCAAATATTTTCTCAGTCCCTTTCTTTTTCTCTTCTTTTTCTGGGACTCCTATAATTTGAATGTTGGTGCATTTAATATAATCCCAGAGTTCTTTGAGACTGTCCTCATTTCTTTTCATTCTTATTCTTTATTCTGCTCTGTGGTAATTATTTCCACTATTTTATCTTCCATGTCACTTATCCGTTCTTCTGCCTCAGTTATTCTGCTATTGATTCCTTCCTGATAATTTTTCACTTCATTTATTGTGTTGTTCAATATTGTTTGCCCTTTATTTCTTCTAGGTGCTTTTTAAACTTTTATTTTAGTTTCTCCATTCTATTTCCAAGATTTTGTCTCATCTTTACTATCATTAGTCTGAATTCATTTTCAGGTCCACTGCCTATTTCCTCTTCATTTGTTTGGTCTAGTTGGTTCTTGGCTTGCTCCTTCATCTGCTGTGTATTTCTCTGTATTCTCATTTTGCTTTACTTACTGCATTTGAGGTCTGCTTTTTGCAGGCTGCAGGTTCTTAGTTCCCATTGTTTTTGGTGTCTTCCCCCAGTGGTTATGGTTGATTCAGTGACTTGTGTAGTCTTCCTGCTGGAGGGTATTGGTGCCTGTGTTCTTGTGAATAAGGCTGGATCTTTTGTTTCTGGTGGGCAGGATCGTGTCCAGTGGTGTGTTTTGGGGTGTCTGTGACCTTATTATGATTTTAGGCAGCCTCTCTGCTAATGGGTGGGGGTGGATTCCTGTCTTGTTAGTTGTTTTGTATGGAGATTCCAGTACTGTAGCTCACTGTTCATTGTGTGGAGCTGGGTCTTATCGTTGAGTCGGAGATCCCCAGGAGAGCTTTCACTGTTTTGTATTACATAGGGCCAGGAGGTTTCTGGTGGCCCAATGTTCTGAAGTCAGCTCTCCCCCTTAAGAGGCTCAGAGCTGACACCCAGCAGGAGCACTAAGACCTTGTCAGTCACATGGCTCAGAAGAAAAGGGAGAAAATAAAATAAAAAGTTATTAAAATAAAAATATTAAAAAATAAAAAAATTTAAAAACTATTACAAAAAAAGAAGGAAAGAAGAGAGCCACCAAACCAATAAACAAACCCACCAGTGATAACTAGTGCTAAAAACTATACTAAAAAAAATAGAAAAAATAGACAGACAGAACCCTAGGACAAATGGTAAAATCAAAGCTATACAGAGAAAATCACACAAAGAATCATACACATACACACTCACAAAAAGAGAAAAAGGAGAATAATATGTATATATATATATAATGAAGGAAGACAGCAACCAAATCAATAAAGAAATCTACCAATGGTAATGAGCTCTAAATACTAAACTAAGATAAACATAAAACCAGAAACAAATTAGATGCAGAAAGCAAACCCCAAGTCTACAGTTGCTCCCAACATCCACCACCTCAATTTTGGTATGATCTTTTTCTATTCAGGTATTCCACAAATGTAGGATAAATCAAGTTGATTGTAGAGATTTAATCCACTGCTCCTGAGGCTGCTGGGAGAAATTTCCCTTTGTCTTCTTTGTTTGCACAACTACTGGGGTTCAGCTTTGGATTTGGCCCTGCCTCTGCATGTAGGTCGCCTGAAGACGTCTGTTCTTCACTCAGACAAGACAGGGCTAAAGTAGCAGCTGATTAGGCAGCTCTGCCTCACTCAGGTCGGTGTAGGGATGGATATGGAATGCAGGGTGAGCCTGCATTGGCAGAGGGCAGTGTAAGGCATGCTGTGTGTTCTCCCGGGGAAGTTGTCCCTGGATCACAGGACCCTGGCAGTGGAGGGCTGCACCAGGCTCCCAGAAGGAGAGGTGTGGATAGTGACCTGTGCTTGCACACAGGTTTCTTGGTGGCTGCTGCAGCAGCCTTAATATTTCAGGCCCGTCTCTGGTATCTGTGCTGATAGCCACGTCTCGCGCTAGTCTCTGGAGCTCATTTAGGCAGTGCTCTGAATCCCTTCTCCTTGCACACCCCCCAAAAATGGTTTCATGCCTCTTAGGCAGTTCCAGACTTTTTCCTGGACTCCCTCCTGGCTAGCTGTGGTACACTAGTCCCCTTCAGGCTGTGTTCATGTATCCAACCCCAGTCCTCTCCCTGGGATCTGAACTCTGAAACTCAAGACTTAGCTCCCAGCCCCCACCCTCTCTGGTCAGTGAGCAGACAAGCCTCTTAGTCTGGTGAGTGCTGGTATACACCAACCCTCTGTATGGGAATCTGTCCTCTTTGCCCTCTGCACCTCTGTTGCTGCACTCTCCTCCACAGTGTCCAGCCCCCGTCTCCATCAGTGAAGTGGCTTCCTAGTGTGTGTAAATTATCCTCCTTCACAGCTCCCTCCCAGAGGTGCAGGTCTGGTCCCTATTCTTTTGTCTCTGTTTTTTCTTTTTTCTTTTGCCCTACCCAGGTACATGGGGAGTTTCTTGCCTTTTGGAAGTCTGAGGCCTTTTGCCAGCATTCAGTAGGTGTTCTGTAGGAGCTGTTCCACATGTAGATGTACTTTTGATGTATTTGTGTGGAGGAAGTTGATCTCCCAATCTTCTCCACCATCTTGAAAGTCCTCTCCCTTTTATACATGTTTCAGATTTGTTTTCTCTATTTCTATAAAAAATGCTGATTCACTTTGCTTTAAAGCAGAAACTAACACACCATTGTAAAGCAATGATACTCCAATAAAAATGTTTAAAAAAAGAGTGCTAAAATAATAAAATTTAAAATAAAATAAAATGTAAAAATAATGCAATCTGATTTTAATATGAATTGCGTTGAATCCCTGATTGCTTTGTGTAGTATGGACATTTTAACAATGTTATATCTTCCAATTAATGAATATGAGATATTTTCCAGTCATTTCTATCTTCAATTACTTTCATCAATATTTTATAGTTTACAGTGTATGGTTCTTTCACCTATTGGGTTAAATCTGTTTATAAGTATGCTATTGTTTTACTTCTTAGGATTCTAAATATTTGTTAAGCCAATATTCTTTTTCATGGAATACATAATATTTCTTATAAATTTTTAAAAGATTACTATTCATTTATAGTTATTACAAAATATTGGCTGTATTCCCCATGTTATACAATACATCCTTGAACTTCTCTTATACCTGGTAGTTTGTATCTCTCACTTCCCTCCCCATATTGCCTCTCCCCCCTTCCCACTGGTAACCATAAGTTTGTCCTGTATATCTGTGTCTGCTTCTTTTTTGTTACATTCATTATTTTGCTTCATTTTGTAGATTTTACATATCAATTATATCATATAGTATTTGTCTTCCTCTGTATGACATATTATGCTTAGCATAAGGTCCTCCAAGTCCATCCATGTTGCTGCAAATAGCAAAATTTCATTCCTTTTTATGGCTGAGTACTATTCCACTGTGTGTGTGTGTGTGTGTGTGTGTGTGTGTGTGTGTGTGTGTATCACATCTTTTTTTTTATTGGGGTATAGTTGTTTTACAATGTTGTGTTACTTTCTTCTGTACAGTGGAGTTCTCTGTGCTATACATCAGGTTCTCATTAGTTATCTATTTTATACATATTAGTATATATATGTCAATCGCAATCTCCCAGTTCTTCCCATTGCCCCCTTCTCCTGCTTGGTGTCCATATGTTTCTTCTTTACATCTGTGTCTCTATTTCTGCCTTGCAAACTGGTTCATCTGTACCTTTTTCCTAGATGCCACATATATGCATTAATACACAATATTTGTTTTTCTCTTTCTGACATACTTCACTCTGTATGACAGTGTCTAGGTCCATGCACTTCTCTACAAATGACCCAATTTCGTTCCTTTTTATGGCGGAGTAATATTACATTGTATATAGTTACCACATATTCTTTATCCATTTGTCTGTCGATGGACATTTCAGTTGCTTCCATAACCTCACTATTGTAAGTAGTGCTGCGGTAAATATCGGGGTGCATGTGTGTTTTGGAATTATGGTTTTCTCTGGGTATATGCCCAGTAGTGGGATTACTGAGTCATATGGTAATTCTACTTTTAGTTTTTTGTGGAAACTCCATACTCTTCTCCATAGTGGATATACCAATTTACATTCCTACCAACAATGCAAAAGGGTTCTCTTTTCTCCACCCCCTCATCAGCGTTTATTGTTTGTAGATTTTCTGATGATGCCCATTCTAACCGAGGTGAGGTGATAACTCATTGTAGTTTTGATTTGCATTTCTCTAATAATTAGTGACGTTGAACTTCTTTTCATGTGTGTATTGGCCATCTGAATGTATTTCTTTGGAGAAATGTCTATTGAGATCTTCTGACAATTATTTTATTTAGTCATTTGTTTTTATGATATTGAGCTGCATGAGCTGTTTATACATTTTGGAGATTAATCATTTGTTGATTCATTTGCAAATATTTTTCCCATTCTAAGACTGGTCTTTTCATTTTGTTTATGGTTTCCTTTGCTGTGCAAAAGCTTTTAAGTTTCATTAGATCTCATTTGTTTATCTTTGTTTTTACTTTCATTACTCTAGGGGACGGGTCAGAAAAGATCTTGCTCTGATTTATGTCGAAGAGTGTTCTTCCTATGTTTTCCTCTAAGAGTTTTACAGTGTCCAGTATTACATTTAGGTCTTTAATCCATTTTGAGTTTATTTTTGTGTATGGTGTTAGGGAGTGTTCTAATTTCTTTCTTTTACATGTAGGTGTCCAGTTTTCTCAGCACCACTTATTGAACAGACTTCCTTTTCTCCATTGTATATCCTTGCCCCCTTTGTCATAGATGAGGTGATCATAGGTGTGTGAGTTTATCTCTGGGCATTCTATACTCCTCCATTGATCTATTTTTCTCTTTTTGTGCAAGTACCATATTGTCATGATTACTGTACCTTTGTAGTATAGTAAGGGAGTCTGAGTTCTCTAGCTCCGTTTTTTTTTTTTTTTTTCCCTCAAGGTCACTTTGGCTATTCAGGGTCTTTTGTGTCTCCATACAAATTTTAAGATTTTTTGTTCTAGTTCTGTGAAAAATGCTATTGGTAATTTGATAGGGATTGCACTGAATTTGTAGATTGTTTAAAGTAGTTTAGTCATTTTCACAATATTCATTCTTCCAATCCAAGAACATGGTGTTTCTCTCTATCTGTTTGTGTCATTTTTGATTTCCTTCATCAGTGTCTTATACTTTTCTGCATATATGTCTTTTATCTCCTTAGGTTGATTTATTCCTAGGTATTTTATTCTTTTTGTTGCAATGGTGAATGAGATTGTTTCCTTCACTTTCTGATATTTTGTTGTTAGTGTATAAGAATGCAAGTGATTTCTGTGCATTAACTTTGTATCCTACAAATTTGCCAAATTCATTGATTAGCTCTAGTAGTTTTCTGGTTGCATCTTAAGATTTTCTATGTATAGATTCATGTCATCTGGTTTTTATTATGTTGAAATAGATTCCCTCTATGCCCAATTTCTGGAGAGTTTTTATCATAAATGGGTGTCGAATTTTGTCAAAAGATTTTCTGCCTCTACTGAGATGATCATATAGTTTTTATTCTTCAATTTGTTAATATGGTGTTTTACATTGATTTGCGTTTAATAGAGATTCCTTCCATCCCTGGGATAAATCCCACTTGATTATTGTTTATGATCATTTTAATGTGCTGTTGGATTCTATTTGCTAGTATTTTGTTGAGGAGTTTTGCATCTGTATTCATCAGTGATATTGGTCTGTAATTTTCTTTTTTTGTAATATCTTTGTCTGGTTATGGTATCAGGATGATTTTTACATCATAGAATCAGTTTGGATTTGTTCCTTCCTCTGCAAATTTTTGGAAGAGTTGAGAATGATATGTGTTAACTCTTCTCTAAATATTTGATAGACTTCACCTGTGAATCCATCAGGTCCTGGACTTTTGCTTTTTGGAATATTTTTAATCACAATTTCAATTTCATTATTTGTGATTGGTCTGTTCATATTTTCTATTTCTTCCTGGTTCAGTCTTGGAAGGTTATACCTTTCTAAGAATTTGTCTATAACCTCCATGTTGTCAATTTTATTGTCATATAGTTGCTTGTATTAGTCTCTTTTGATGCTTTGTATTTCTGCAGTGTCTGTTGTAACTTCTCCTTTTTCATTTCTAACTTTATTGATTTGAGTCATTTCCCTCTTTTTCTGGATGAGTCTGGCTAAAGATTTATCAATTTTGTTTATCTTCTCAAAGAATCAGCTTTTAGTTTCCCTGATCTTTGTTTTGTTTTCTTTGTTTATATTTCATTTATTTCTGCTCTGAACTCTATTATTTCTTTCCTTCTTCTAACTTTGGGTTTTTTTTGTTGTTGCTCTTCTTCTTTCTCTAGTTCATTTAAGTGTAACCTCAGACTGGTTATGTGAGGTTTTTCTTGTTTCTTGAGGTAGGATTATATTGCTATAAACTTCCCTCTTAGACTGCATTTGCAGCATCCCAAGGTTTTGGATCATAATGTTTTCATTGTCATTTTTCTCTAGGTCTTTTTTGATTTCCTCTGATTTCTTCAGTGATCTCTTGTTTATTTAGTAGTGTATTGTTTAGCCTCCTTGTGTTTTTAAAGATTTTTTTCCTGCAGTTGATAGCTAATCTCATAGTTTTGTGGTCTGAAAAGATGCTTGATACAATTTCAGTTTTCTTAAATGTACTGAGGCTTGATTTGTGACCCACAATGTGATCTATCCTGGAGAATGTTCCAAGTGCATGTGAGGAAAGTGTAATCTGCTGGGGTTTTTTTTATGGAATGTCATATAAATATCAATTAATTCTATCTGGTTTGTTGTATCATTTCCAGCTTGTGTTTACTTATCAATATTCTGTCCGGATGATCTGTCTATTGGTGTAAGTGAGGTGTTAAAGTTCCCCACTATTATTGTGTTACTGTCACGTTCCCCTTTTATAGCTGTTAGCATTTGCCTTAGGTATTGAGGTGCTCGTATATTGGGTGCATAAATATTTACAATTGTTATATCTTGTTCTTGGATTGACCCCTTGATCATTATGTAGTGTCCTTCTTTGTCTCTGGTAATAGGCTTTATTTTAAAGTCTATTTTGACTGATATGAGAATTGGTACACCAGCTTTCTTTTGGTTTCCATTTGCATAGAATAAGTTTTTCCATCCCCTCACTTTCAGTCTGTATGTGTCCCTAGGTCTGAACTGGGTCTCTTGTAGACAGTATACATATGGGTCTTGTTTTTGTATCCATTCAGCCAGTCTATGTCTTTTGGTTGGAACATTTAATCCATTCACATTTATGGTAATTATTGATATGTATGTTCCTATTGCCATTTTCTTAATTGTTTTGAGTTTGATTTGTATGTCCTTTTCTTCTCTGGTGTTTCCCACTTAGAGAATTTCCTTTAGTATTTGTTGTAGTGACAGATTTGTGGTTCTGAATTCTCTTAGATTTTGCTTGTCTGTAAAGCTTTTGATTTCTCTGTTGAATCTGAATGAGTTCTTTGCTGGGTAGAGCAATCTTGGTTGGAGGTTTTTCCCTGTCCTCATTTTAAATATATTCTGCCACTCACTTCTGGCCTACAGAGTTTTTGCTGAAAAATAAGTTGTTAATGTTATTGGGGTTGCCCAGTATGTTATTTGTTGTATTTCCCTTGCTGCTTTTAATATTTTTCTTTGTATTTAATTTTTGATAGTTTGATTAATATGTGTCTGTGCGTGTTTCTCCTTGGGTTTATCCTGTATGGGAGTCTCTGTGCTTCCTGGTCTTGATTGACTATTTCCTTTCCCATGTTAGTGAAGTTTTTACTATAATCTCTTCAAATAATTTCTCAGACCTTTTCTTTTTCTCTTCTACTTCTGGGACCCCTATGATTTGAACGTTGCTGCATTTAATGTTGTCCCAGAGGTCTCTGAGTCTGTCCTCAATTCTTTTCATTGTTTTTTCTTTATGCTGCTCCATGGTAGTTATTTCCACCATTCTATCTTCCAGCTCACTTATCCATTCATCTGTCTCAGTTATTCTACTACTGATTCCTTCTAGATTATTTTTAATTTCAGTCATTGCATTGTTCATCACTGTTTGTTTGCTCTTTAGTTCTTCCAAGTCCTTGTTAAATGTTTCTTTTATTTTCTCCAAAATTTTCCCCTAGACTTTGGATCATCTTTACTATCATTACTCTGAATTATTTTTCAGGTAGAGTGCCTATTTCCTCTTCATTTATTTGGTGTTGTGGGTTTTTACCTTGCTCCTTCATCTGCCCCATATTTCTTTGTCTTCTCATTTTGTTTAACATACTGTGTTTGTGGTCTCCTTTCCCCAGGCTGCATGGTCATAGTTCCTCTTACTTCTGTTGTTTGCTCCCAGTGGGTAAGTTGGTCCAGTGGTTTGCATAGGTTTCCTGGTGGGTGGGGACTGGTGCCTGTGTTCTGGTGTGTAGAGCTGGATCTTGTCCCTCTGGTGGGCAGGGCCATATCCAGTGGTGACTTTTGGGGTGTCTGTGAGCTTAATACAACTTTACACAGCCTGTCTGCTAATGGGTGGGCTTGTATTCTTGTCTTGCTAGTTTGGCATGATGCATCCAGCCCTGGGGCTTGATGGACGTTGGGTGGAGCTCGGTCTTAGTGTTTAGATGGAGACTTCTCAGTGAGCTCTCACTGATTAATATCCCATGTGGCTGGGAATTCTCTCATGGTCCCATGTCCTGGACTTGGCTCTCCCACATTGGAGGCTCTGGACCAACACTTGGCCAGAGCACCAAGACTATTTTTGGAAGTCTGAGGTATTCTGCCAGCATTCGGTAGGTTTTCTGTAGGAGTTGTTCCACATGTAGATGTATTTTTGATGTATTTGTGGGGAGGAAAGTGATCTCCATGTCTTACTTCCCGACATCGTAAAAGAAAACTCCTATCACATCTTCTTTATCCATTAATCTGTTGGTGGCTTTTTAGATGCTTCCATATCTTGTCAATTGTAAATAATGCTGCTGCTATGAACATTGGGGTACATATATCTTTTTGAATTAGTGTTTTTGTTTCTTTTAGATATATACCCAAGAGTGGAATTGCTATGTCATATGGTAGTTCTATTTTTAGTTTCTGAAGAAACCTTCATACTGTTTTCCACAGTGACTGCACCAATTTACATGTCCACCAACACTGTAAGAGGGTTCCATTTCCTCCGCATCCTTGCCAACATTTGCTATTTATCATTTTTATGATGGTAGCTATTCTGACAGGTGTGAGGTGAAGTCTCATTGTGGTTTTGATTTCCATTTACCTGATTATTCATGGTCCTGAGCATCTTTTCATGTGCCTGTTGGCTATCTGCATTTCATCTTTGAAAGAAAATGTCTATACCACTCTTCTGCCCTTTCTTTTAATTGTCTTCTTTTTTTTGATGTTGAGTTGCCTGAGCTGTTTATATATGTTGGGTATCAACCCTTTATCAGTCTTATGATTTGCAAATATGTTCTCCCATTCAGTATGTTGTCTTTTGGTTTTGTTGATGGTGTCCTTTGCTGTGGAAAACCTTTTAAGTTTACTTAGGTCCCATTTGTTTATATTTGTTTTTATTTCCTTTACTTTAGGAAATGGATTCAAAAAAATATTGCTCGGATTTTTGTCAAAGAGTGTTTTGCTTAAGTTTTCCTCTAGTAATTTTATGGTATTCAGTCTTGCACTTAGGTCTTTAAAGCGTTTTGAGTTTATTTTTGCATATGGTATTAGGAAATGGAAATTAATATACAGAAATCTGTTGCATTTTGTACACTAACACCAAATAATCAGAAGGAGGAATTAAGGAAGCAATCCCACTTACCATTACATCAGAAAGAATAAAATACCTAGTAATAAACCTACCTAAGGAGGTAAAAGTCTTGTACTCTAAAAACTATAAGACACTTATGAAAGAAATTGAAGGTGATGCAAGCAGATGGAAAAATACACCATATTCTTGGATTAGAAAAATTAATATTGTTAAAATGACAGTACTACCCAAGGCAATGTACGGATTCTTTGCAACCCCTGTCAAAATACCAATGGCATTTTTCACAGAACTAAAGCAAATAATTGTAAAATTTGTATGGAAACTCAAAAGACCTCAAATAGCCAAAACAATCTTGAGAAAGAACAGAGCTGGAACAACCAGGTTCTCTTATTTCAGACTATTTTATAAAGATACAGTAATCAAAACAATATGGTTCTGGAGCAAAAACATACACACATCAATTGAACAGGATATACAACCCAGAAATAAACCTATGCACATATGGTCAGTTAATCTATGACAAAGGAGGCAAGAATATACAATGGGGAGAAAACCGTCCCTTCAATAAGTGGTGGTGGAAAAACTGGACAGCTACATATAAATGAATGAAATTAGAATATTCTCTAACACTATATACAAAAATAAACTGAAAATGGATTAAATACCTAAATGTAAGACAGAATATTATAAAACAACTAGAGGAAACTATAGGCAGAACACTCTTTGACACAAACTGTAGCAATATTTTTGGGGATCTGTCTCCTAAAGCAAAGGAAAGAAAAGCAAAAATAAACAAATGGCACCTAGTTAAAAGTTTTGCACAGCAAAGGAACCATTGACAGATTGCGAAGACAACTTACTGAATGAGAGAACATATTTGCAAATGATATGACTGATAAGGGATCAATATATAACATATATAAACCGCTCATTCAACTCAACATAAAAAAAAACCAATCCAATTAAAATATGGGCATAAGAACTGAATAGACATTTTTTTCAAAAAGGAAATGCAGATAGGCAATACGCACATGAAAAGATGCTTAACGTTGTGAATCATCAGAAAAATGTAAATATAAACCACAATGAGATATCACCTCACACTTGTCAGATGGCTATCATAATAAGCAAAAACAGAAACAAAAACAAAACAACAAATGGTGTCAAAGATGTAGAGAAAAGGGAACCTTCCTACAGTGTTGGTGGGCATGTAAACTTGTGCAGAAGCACTGTGCAAAAGAGTGTGGAGGTTTCTCAATAAACTAAAATAGAACTGCCATTTGACCCAGTAATTACACTCCTCGATGTATATCTGAAAAAAAAGAAAAAAGCACTAATTCCAAAAGATGAATGCACTTCAATGTTCATAGCAGCATTATTTATAAATGAAAAGATATGGAAACACCTAAATGTCCATCAACAGATGAATGGATAAAAAAGATGTAGTACATATATGTATATATACAATGGAATAGTACTCAGCCATAAAAAAGAATGAAATTTTACCATTTGCAATAAACATGGATGGACTTGGGGGACAGTATACTAAGTGAAATAAGTCACACAGAGAAAGAGAAATATTTTGTGAAATGACTTGTATGTGACATGTAAAAAATACAACAAACTAGTGAATATAGCAAAAAAGAGTCAGACTCACAGATATAGAGAACAAACTAGTGATTACCAGTGGGAGAGGGAAGGGTGAAGAGCAATATAGGTGTAGGGGATTAAGAGGTACAAACTATTAGGTATAAAATAAATGACAATTATATATTGTACAACATGGGGTTATTTAGCCAATATTTCATGATAACTATAAATGGGATATAAACTTTAAAAATTGTGAATCACTATTTTTTACACCTGTGACTTATATAATATTGTACATCCAGTATACTTCAATTAATAAAAAAAGGAACTTGAAAAGGGACAAGCTAAGTCTGCAGTAAGCATGAGGAATGGAATGATAAAGATCAGAGCAGATATATAAAAAAATAGTGAATAGAGAATCAACAGAAAAAAAATCAGTGGAACTAATAGTTGAATTTTTGAAAAGACAAACAAAATGTACAAATCTTTAGGTAGATTATGAAAAAAAAGAGAAGTCACAAATTAAAAAAAAATCAGAATAATATAGGAGACATTACAAATGATGTCACAAAAATAAAAAGCATTATAAGAAATAACTATGAATAGTTACATGCTAACAGTCCAGATATCCTGCAAGAAATTAATGTTTCTAGAAACATACAACTTACCAAGACTGAAACATGAAGAAATAGAAACTCTGAAGAGACCTATATTTTGTAAGGAGATTGAATCAATCATCAAAAACCTCCCAACAAAGAAAAGTCCAGCACCAAATGGCTTTATGGATAAATTCTATAAAAAATTATTTAAAACAGAGCTACAAAGTGATACAGCAATTTCACTCCTTAGTATATATTCAAAGGAAACAAGAACACTAATGCAAAAAGATATATGCATACCAGTGTTCATAGAAGCATTATTTATAATATCCAAGGTATGGAGGCAACACGAGTGTACATCAACAGAAGAATGGATAAAGAATATGTGAGGTACACATACACACACTCCAACACCCAATACAATGGAATATTACTCAGCCATAAAAAGAATGAAATGTTGTCATTTGCAATGACATGGATAGACCTGGAGGGTGTTATGCTTAGTGATGTTAAGTAAGACAGAGAAAGACAAATACTGTGTGTTTTCACTTATACATGGAATCTAAGAAATAAAACATACAAATGAAGAGAACAAAACAGTAAAAGACTCTTAGATACAGAGATGAAACCAGTTGTTACCAGTTGGGGAGTGTTGGGAATAGAGGCAAGATAGGAGAATGGGATTAAACTGTACAAACTATGAGCTATAAAATAAATAAATATAATGATGTAATGTACAACACAGGGAATATAACCAATATTTTATAATAACTTTAAATGGAGTATAATATATAAAAATGTGGGATCACTATGTTGTACACCTGAAAAAATTTAACATTGTAAGTCAACTATACATCAATAAAAATATAAATTACAAAATTTTAGGCTTCTGACGCTGCTGTACTAGGCTACAGGAACCCAGGCCAACCTGATCTCTGAAACCCAGAGCAGCTTGCTGGGACACCAGCTTGTTCACAATGCCTGCTGTTGATGATTAAACCAGAGGAGTGGATTATACTGAAAAAAATCTCTGTGGCTTATTTAAGCTTTTGCCACACTTCTATTTGCTATAATTAATGATGGAGGTTTGAGACAGGATGGCAGATTAGAAGGACTTGAACTCATCTTCTGTCATGAAAACACGAAAATCACAACTAACTGCTGAACAATCATTAACCAAAAAGGAATAGAACCTACTGAAAATGATATTCTACATCCAAAGACAAGCGACAACAAGATGGTAGGAAGGGCACTTTTGTGATATAATCAAATCCCATACCTATTGTTTGGGCAACCCACAAAATGGAAAATAATTAGATTGCAGAGATTCTTCCACAAGAGTAAGAGTTCTGAGCTCCACCTCAGGCTCCTAAGTCTGGGGATCTGACAACAGGAGGAGCCCTAGAGCATTTGGTTTTGAAGGCCAGAAGGGCTTGAGAGTAGGAGATCCACAGGACTGGGGAAAGCAGAGATTTCACTCTTGGAGGACACACACAAGTTTTCATGTGCACTGGGAGCCAGGGCAAAGCAGCGACTCCATAAGAACCTGGGCCAGACTTATCTGTGGGTCTTGGAGTGTCTCCTGGGGAGGCAGAGGTTGGCTGTGGCCCAACATGGAAACAAGAACACTGGTGGTAGAAGCCCCTAGGGAATATTCCTCAGCATGAACCAAGAATGTTGCCATTTTGGTACCAGTACTTGGTGCCAACAAACAGCCTGCAGGCTTCAATGTTGGGATGCCTCCGACCAAACAAACAACACAGTGAGAACACAGCCCAATCCATCAACATACCAGCTTCCTAAAGTAGTCCTGAGCCCACAGCCACCTCAAGACATGCTCCTTGACACTTCCCTGCCCACCAGAGGGACAAGATCCAGCACCACCCACCAGTGGATAGTTATAAGTCCCTGTGACGAGGAAGCCCACACAAGTCCTTGGAACAACCTCACCCACCAGGGGACAGACACCAGAAGCAAGAAGAACTACAATCCTGCAGCCTGTGGATCAGAGCCCCAAAACACAAAATGTTAGACAATATGAGATGTCAGAGAAAGGAATAGGATAAAACCCCAGAACAGCTATGTGAACTGGAGACAGGCAATCTTCCTGAAAAAGAATTCAGAATAATGACATTAAAAATGATCCAAGATCTTGGAAAAATAATGGAAACACAGACCGAGAAAATACAGGAAATGTTTAACAAAGTGATAGAAGATTTAAAGAACAGAGAAGAACAGCACAATAATTGAAATGAAAAATACACAAAGAGAGATGAATAGCAGAATAAACTGAGGCAAAGGAATGAATAAATGAGCTTCAAGCAGGGTGGTGGAAATCACTGTCACAGAACAGAATTTAGAAAAAGAGAGAGAATGAAAAGAAATGAGGACAGTCTCAGAGACCTGTAGGACAACAGTAAACACATGAACATTTGCATTATAGGGGTCCCAGAAGGAGAAGAGAGAGAAAAAGGGCAGAGAAAATATTTGAAGAGGTAATAGCCAAAATGTTCCCTAAAATGAGAAATGAAACAATCAGTCAAGTCAAAGAAGCTCAGAGAGCCCACACAAGGTAAACCAAAAGAGGAACACTCTGAGACATATATTAATCAAATTGACAAAAATTAAACAGAGGAAAAAAACATTAAAAACAACAAGAGTGACGAGGGTAAGATGGCAGAAGAGTAAGACGTGGAGATCACCTTCCTCCCCACAGATAAAGAAGAAATACATCTACACGGGGAACAACTCCTACAAAACACCTACTGAACACTGGCAGAAGACCTCAGACCTCCCAAAAGGCAAGAAACTCCCCATGTTCCTGGGTAGGGCAAAAGAAAAAAAGAAAAAACACAGACAAAAGAATAGGGATGGGACTTGCACCAGTGGGAGGGAGCTGTGAAGGAGGAAAGGTTTCCACATGCTAGGAAGCCCCTTCACGAGCAGAGACTGCGGGTGGTGGTGGGGGGAGCTTTGGAGCCGCAGAGGAGAGCGCAGCAACAGGGATGCAGAGGGCAAAGCGGGGAGATTCCTGCAGAGAGGATCGGTGCCAACTGGCACTCACCAGCCCGAGAGGCTTATCTGCTCACTCGCTGGGGCAGGAGGGGCCGCGAGCTGAGGCTCGGGCTTTGGTCAGAGCACAGGGAGAGGACTGGGGTTGGCAGCGTGAACACAGCCTGAAGGGGTTAGTGCACCACGGCTAGCCAGGAGGGAGTCCGGGAAAAAGTCTGGAGCTGCCGAAGAGGCAAGAAACTTTTTCTTCCCTCTTTGTTTCCTGGTGCGCGAGGAGAGGGCTGCTTAAAGGAGTTCCAGAGACAGGTGCGAGCCGCAGCTAACAGAGCGGACCACAGAGACGGGCAGGAGACGCTAAGCCTGCTGCTGCTGCCGCCAAGAAGCCTGTGTGTGAGCACAGGTCACTATCCACACCTCCCTTCCGGGAGCCTGTGCAGCCCGCCACTGCCAGGTTCCTGGGAACCAGGGACAACTTCCCCAGGAGAACACACAGTGCGTCTCAGGATGATGCAACGTCACACTGGCCTCTGACGATGCAGGCTCGCCCTGCACTCCTTGCCCCTCCCTCCCCCCCCCACCCCGCGACCTGAGTGAGCCAGAGCCCCAGAATCAGTGGCTCCTTTAACCCCGTCCTGTCTGAACGAAAAACAGACGCCCTCCGGCGACCTACATGCAGAGGCAGGGCCAAATTCAAAGCTGAGCCCCTGGGAGCTGTGAGAGCAAAGAAGAGAAAGGGAAATCTCTCCCAGCAGACTCAGAGCAGCGGATTAAAGCTCTACAATCAACTTGATGTACCCTACATCTGTGGAATACATGAATAGACAACGAATCATCCCATACTGAGGAGGTGGACTTTGAGAGCAAGATTTATGATTTTTTCCCCTTTTCCTCTTTTTGTGAGTGTGTATGTGTATGCTTCTGTGTGATATTTTGTCTGTATAGCTTTGCTTCCACCATCTGTCCTAGGGTTCTATCTGTCCGTTTTATTTTTCTTTTCTTTTTTAATTTTTTTCTTTCTTAATAAGTAATTTTAATAACTCTATTTTATTTTATCTTCTTTCTTTCTCTCTTTCTTTCTTTCATTCCTTCCCTCCTTTAGTCTATGAGTCATCCCAAATTGCGGAGGTGGACTTTGAGAGCAAGATTTATGATTTTTTCCCCTCTTCCTCTTTTTGTGAGTGTGTATGTGTATGCTTCTTTGTGAGGTTTTGTCTGTATAGCTTTGCTTCCACCATTTGTCCTAAGTTCTATCTGTCCGTTTCTTTTAAATTTTTTTTTCTTAAAAATTATTTTTTAATTTAATAACTTTATTATATTTCACTCTATTTTATTTCATCTCCCTTCTTTCTTTCTTTTTTCCTTCCTTCCCTCCTTTCTTCCTTCCTTCCTTACTCCCACCATCCCAACATCCCTCCCTCCCTCCCTCAATCCTTCCTTTCTTTCTTTTGTTCCTTCTTTCCTTCTTTTCTTCTTTCTTCCTTCCTTCCTTCCTTCCTTCCTTCCTTCCTTCCTTCCTTCCTTTCTTTCTTTCTTTCTTTCTTTCTTTCTTTCTTTCTTTCTTTCTTTCTTTCTTTCTTTTCTTTCTTTCTTCCTTCCTACTTCTACTAATTCTTTCTCTCTACATTTTTTCCCTTTTATTCTGAGCCGTGTGGAGGAAAGGCTCTTATCACTGCAGGCAGGAGTCAGTGCTGTGCCTCTGAGGTGGGAGAGCCAACTTCAGGACACTGGTCCACAAGACACCTCCAAGCTCCGACTAATATCAAATGGTGAAAATCTCCCAGAGATCTCAATCTCAACACCAGCACCCAATTTCACACAACAACCAGACAGATACAGTGCTGGACACCCTATGCCAAACAACTAGCAAAACAGGAACACAACCACACTCATTAGCGAGAGGCTGTTTAAAATCATAACAAGTCCACAGACACCACAAAACACACCACAAGACGTGGACATGCCCACCAGAAAGACAACATCCAGCCTCATCCACCAGAACACAAGCACTAGTCCCCTCCACCAGGAAGAATACACAACCCACTGAGCCAACCTTAGCCACTGGAGACAGACACCAAAAACAACGGGAACTACGAACCGGCAGCCTGCAAAAAGGAGACCCCAAACACAGTAAGATAAGCAAAATGAGAAGACAGAAAAACACACCGCAGATGAGGGAGCAAGATAAAAACACACCAGACATAACAAATGAAGAGGAAATAGGCAGTCTACCTGAAGAAGAATTCAGAATAATGAGAGTAAAGATGATACAAACTCTTGGAAATAGAATAGACAAAATGCAACAAACAATTAACAAGGACCTAGAAGAACAAAAGATGAAACAAACAATGATAAACAACACAACAAAAGAAATGAAAAGTACTCTAGATGGGATCAATGGCAGAATAACTGAGACAGAAGAAAGGATAAGTGACCTGGCAGATAAAATAGTGGAAATAACTACTGCAGAGCAGCAAAAAGAAAAAAAGAATGAAAAGAACTGAGGATAGTCTGAGAGACCCCTGGAACAACATTAAACACACCAACATTCAAATTATAAGGGTTCCAGAAGAAGAAGAGTAAAAGAAAGGGACAGAGAAAATATTTGAAGAGATTACAGTTCAAAACTTCCCTAATATGGGAAAGGAAATAGGTAACCAAGTCCAGGAAGCACACAGAGTCCCATACAGGGTAAATCCAAGCAGAAATACACCAAGACACATATTAATCAAACTGTCAAAACTTAAATACAAAGAAAGCATATTAAGAGCAGCAAGGGAAAAACAACAAATAACACACAATGGAATCCCCATAAGGTTAACAGCTGATCTCTCAGCAGAAACTCTACAAACTAGAAGCAACTGGCAGAACATATTTAAAGTGATGAAGGAGAAAAAACTGCAACCAAGATTACTCTACACAGCAAGAATCTCATTCAGATTTGATGGAGAAATTAAAATCTTTACAGACAAGCAAAAGTTGAGAGAGTTCAGCACCACCAAACCAGCTTTACAACAAATGCTAAAGGAAGTACTCTAGGCAAGAAACACAAGAGAAGGAAAAGACCTACAATAACGAACCCAAAACAATTTAGAAAATGGGATTAGGAACATACATATCGATAATTACCTTAAATGTAAACGGACTAAATGCTCCCAGGAAAAGACACAGATTGGCTGAATGGATACAAAAACAAGACCCATATATATGCTGTCTACAAGAGACCCACTTCAAACCTAGAGACACATACAGACTGAATGTATGGGGATGGAAAAATATATCCCAAGCAAATGGAAACCAAAAGAAAGCTGGTATAGCAATTCTCAAATCAGACAAAATAGACTTTAAAATAAAGACTATTACAAGAAAAAAAGAAGGACACTACATAATGATCAAGGGATTGATCCAAGAAGAAGATATAACAACTGTAAATATTTAAGCACCCAGCATAGGAGCACCTCAATACATAAGGCAAATGCTAACAGTCATAAAAGGGGAAATCGACAGTAACACATTCATAGTAGGGGACTTTAACACCCCACTTTCACCAATGGACAGATCATCCAAAATGAAAATAAATATGGAAACAGAAGCTTTAAATGATACATTAAACAAGATGGACTTAATTGATATTTATAGGACATTCCATCTGAAAACAACAGAATACACATTTTTCTCAAGTGCTCATGGAACATTCTACAGAATAGATCACATCTTGGGTCACAAATCAAGTCTTGGTAAATTTAAGAAAATTGAAATTGTATCAAGTATCTTTTCCAACAACAATGCTATGAGACTAGATACCAATTACAGGAAAAGATCTGTAAAAATTACAAACACAAGGATGCTAAACAATACACTAATTAATAGCAAAGTGATCACTGAAGAAATCAAACAGGAAATTAAAAAATACCTAAAAAAAAATGACAATGGAGACACGATGACCCCAAACCTATGGAATGCAGCAAAAGCAGTTCTAAGAGGGAATTTTATAGCAACACAAGCCCACCTTAAGAAACAGGAAACATCTCGAATAAAAAACCTAACCTTGAATGTAAAGCAATTAGAGAAAGAAGTACAAAAAAACGCCACAGTTAGCAGAAGGAAAGAAATCATAAAAATCAGATCACAAATAAATGAGAAATAAATGAAGGAAACAATAGCAAAGATCAATAAAACTAAAAGCTGGTTCTTTGAGAAGATAAACAAAATAGATAAACCATTAGCCAGACTCATCAAAGAAAAAAGGGAGAAGACTCAAATCTATAGAATTAGAAATGAAAAAGGAGAAATAACAACAGACACTGCAGAAAAAAAAAGATCATGAGAGATTACTACAAGCAACTCTATGTCAATAAAATGGACAACCTGGAAGAAATGGAAAAATTCTTAGAAATGAGCAACCTGCCAAGACTGAATCAGGAAGAAATAGAAAATATGAAGAGACCAATCACAAGCACTGAAATTGAAACTGTGATTAAAAATTTTCCAACAAAAAAAAGCCCAGGACCAGATGGCTTCACAGGGGAATTCTGTCAAATATTTAGAGAAGAGTTAACACCTATCCTTCTCAAACTCTTCCGAAATATAGCAGAGGGAGGAACACTCCCAAATTCTTTCTACGAGGCCACAATCACCTTGATACCAAAACCAGAGAAGGATGTCACAAAGAAAGAAGACTACAGGTCAATATCACTGATGAACATAGATGCAAAAATCCTCAACAAAATGCTAGCAAACAGAATCCAACAGCACATTAAGAAGATCAGACACCATGATCAAGTGGGGTTTATTCCAGGAATGCAAGGATTCTTCAATATACGCAAATCAATCAATGTGACAAAGCATATTAACAAATTGAAGGAGAAAAAACATATGATCATGTCAATAGATGCAGAGACAGCTTTTGATAAAATTCAACACCCATTGATGATAAAAACCCTGCAGAAAGTAGGCATAGTGGGAACTTTCCTCAACATAATAAAGGCCATATATGACAAGCCCACAGCAAACATCATCCTCAATGGTGAAAAAATGAAAGCATTTCCACTAAGATCACGAACAAGACAAGGTTGCCCACTCTCACCGCTCTTATTCAACATAGTTTTGGAAGTTTTAGCCACAGCAATCAGAGAAGAAAAGGAAATAAAGGAATCCAAATCAGAAAAGAAGTAAAGCTGTCACTCTTTGCAGATGACATGATAATATATAGAGAGAATCCTAAAGATGCTACCAGAAAACTACCAGAGCTAAACAATGAATTTGGTAAAGTTGCAAGATACAAAATTAATGCACAGAAATCTCTGGCATTCCTATATACTAATGATGAAAAATCTGAAAGTGAAATCAAGCAAACACTCCATTTACCATTGCAAGAAAAAGAATAAAATATCTAGGGATAAACCTACCTAAGGAGACAAAAGATCTGTATGGAGAAAATTATAAGACACTGATGAAAGAAATAAAATATGATACAAATAGATGGAGAGATACACCATGTTCTTGGATTGGGAGAATCAACATTGTGTAAATGACTCTACTACCCAAAGCAATCTGCAGATTCAATGCAATCCCTATCAAACTACCACTGGCAGTTTTCACAGAACTAGAACAAAACATTTCACAATTTGTATGGAAACACAAAAGACCCCGAATAGCCAAAGCAATCTTGAGAACGAAAAAAGGAGCTGGAGGAATCAGTCTCCCTGACTTCAGACTATACTACAAAGCTACAGTAATCAAGACAGTATGGTACTGGCACATAAACAGAAACATAGATCAATAGAACAGGATAGAAAGACCAGGGATATACCCAAACACATATGGTTACCTTATCTTTGATAAAGGAGGCAGCAATGTACAGTGGAGAAAGGACAGCCTCTTCAATAAGTGGTTCTGGGAACACTGGACAGCTACATGTAAAAGTATGAGATCAGATCACTCCCTAACCCCATATAAAAAATAAGCTCAAAATGGGTTAAAGACCTAAATGTAAGGCCAGAAACTATCAAACTCTTAGAGGAAAACATAGGCAGAACACTCTATGACATAAATCACAGCAAGATCCTTTTTGACCCACCTCCTAGAGAAATGGAAATAACATCAAAAATAAACAAGTGGGACCTAATTAAACTTCAAAGCTTTTGCACAGCAAAGGAAACCATAAACAAGAGCAAGAGACAACCCTCAGAATGGGAGAAAATATTTGCAAATGAAGCAACTGACGAAGGATTAATTTCCAAAATTTACAAGCAGCTCATGCAGGTCAATAACAAAAAAACAAACAACCCAATCCAAAAATGGGCAAAAGACCTAAATAGACATTTCTCCACAGAAGATATACAGACTGCCAACAAACACATGAAAAAATGCTCAACATCATTAATCATTAGAGAAATGTAAATCAAAACTACAATGAGAAATTTTCTCACACCAGCCAGAAAGACCATCATCAAAAAATATAGAAACAATAAATGCTGAAGAGGGTGTGGAGAAAAGGGAACACTCTTGCACTGCTGGTGGGAATGTGAATTGGTTCAGCCGCTATGGAGAACAGTATGGAGGTTCCTTAAAAACTACAAATAGAACTACCATATGACCCAGAAATCCCAGTACTGGGCATATACCCTGCGAAAATCATAATTCAAAAAGAGTCATGTACCAAAATGTTCATTGCAGCTCTATTTACAATAACCCAGAGATGGAAGCAACCTAAGTGCCCATCTTCGGATGAATGTATAAGGAAGATGTGGCACATATATACAATGGAATATTACTCAGCCATAAAAAGAAACGAAATTGAGCAATTTGTAATGAGGTGCATAGACCTAGAATCTGTCATACAGCGTGAAGGAAGTCAGAAAGAGAAAAACAAATACTGTATGCTAACATGTATATATGGAATCAAAAAAATATTCATGAAGAACCTAGGGGTAAGATGGGAATAAAGACACAGACCTATTAGAACATGGGCTTGAGGTTATGGGGAGGGAGAAGGGTAAGCTCTGACAAAGTGAGAGAGTGGCATGGACTTATATACCCTAGCAAATATAAAATAGATAGCTAGTGGGAAGCAGCCGCATAGCCCAGGGAGATCAGCTAGGTGGTTTGTGACCGCCTGGATGGGTGGGATTGGGAGGTTGGGAGGGAGGGATATATAAGAGGGAGGAGATATTGGGAACATATGTATGTGTATAACTGATGTACTTTGTTATAAAGCAGAAACTAACATACCATTGTAAAGCAATTATACTCCAATAAAGATGTTAGAAATAAATAAATAAATTTATAAAATAAATAAATGTATAAAAATGAATAAAAATAAAGAAATGGGACCTAATCATATTTAAAATATTTTGCACAGTGAAGGCCACCATAAACAAAATTTAAAAAATACCCTGAGAATGTGAGTAAATATTTGCAAAAAATAGCAATGGACAAAGGATTAATCTCCAAAATATACAAACAGCTCATGTAGCACAATATCAAAAAAAATCCACACAACCGAATCAATAAATGGGTGGAAGATCTAAATAGACATTTTTCCAGAGAAGACATACAGATGGCCAAAAAGCACATGAAAAGATGCTCAACATTACTAATTATTAGAGAAATGCAAATCAAAATTACAATGTGGTATCACCTCACACCAGTCAGAATGGCCATCATCAAAAAATCTACAAACAATAAATTTTGGAGAGGATGTGGAGAAAAGGGAAACCTTCTACACTGTTTGTGGTAATGTAAATCTGTACAGCCTCTATGGAGAATGGTATGGAGGTTCCCTTAAAACCTGAAAGTAGAGCTCCCATATGACCCAGCAATCCAACTCCTGGGCATATAACTGGAGAAAACCTTAATTTGAATAGATACATGCACCACAATGTTCATGACCACTCTTTCCTGATAAAACTTCTCAACAGATTAGGAGTAGAAGGAAACTACTTCTGCCTAATAAAGGCCTTATACACCCCCCCCCCACAACTAACATCATAATCAATGGTGAAAGGCTGGCAGTTTTCCTCTAAGTTCAGGAACAAGACAAGTGTGCCTGCTATCACCACTTCTATTTAACATATATTGGAATGGTTAGCGAGAGCAATTAGGCAAGAGAAAGAAATAAAAGGCATTCAAACTGGAAGGAAAGTAGTAAAGTTATCTTTATTCACAGACAATAAATTTTGTAGAGCACCTAAATATTTCACACACACACACACACACACACACACACACACACACACACACTACCTCTCAGAAGTAATAAATAATTTCAGTAAAGTTGCATAGTATTAAATCAACCACTAAAGTTAGTTGCATTTCTAGACACTAACAATGCACACTATGAAAGGAAAATTTAAAAACAGTTCAATTTACAATAGCATCAAAAAGAATAAAATACCTAGGAATAAGCTTAATTATTGATTTTAAAAACTAGTACAATGAAAGCCACCAAATGTTGCTGAAAGAAATTAAAGAAGATACCAATAAGTAAGTGGAAAGACATTCTATGTTCAAGGATTGGAAGATTTAATATTGTTGAGGTGTTAGTACTACCCTATGTAGTCTACAGATTTAATTCAATCACTATCAAAATCCTAATAATATTTTTGCAGAAATAGGAAAATCCATTGTAAAATTCATATGGCACCTCAAGGGACCCAACATTGCCAGAACATACTCAAAATATTTTTTTAAAGTAGGAGATCTCACACTTGCTGATAACAAATCTTACTACAAAGCCATAGTAATCAAAACAGTGTTTACTGGCATAAAGACAAACATTCAGACCAATGGAATAGAATAGAGAGCTCACAAATCAACCCTTATATATATTGTCAAATGATTTTTTGACAAGGGAGTCAAGACCACTTAATGAGGATAGATAATTCTTTCGGTGATTTGTTCTGGGAAAATTAAATATCCATATACAAGAGAATGAATTTGGACCCTTACTTTGTACCATATAAAACTTTACTCAAAGTGGATCAAAGAGCTAAATAAAAGTAAAACCTAAAATTATAAAGCTCTTAGAAGAAAATTTTAGGAACAAGTTCCTGATATTGGATTTTATGATCACTTTTTGGGTAAGACACCAAAGCAAAGGCAAAAAAAAATTTAAATAGATAAGTTGAATTTCATCAAAATTAAAAACTAGAATAGACACAACAATCAAGTGGGGGGAAAGTAACAAAATTGGAATTGGAAATTGAAAGACTCACCCTTCTCAATTTCTAACTTACCACAGAGCTACAGTAATTAAGCCTGTGTGGTGTTGATATAAGTATGAGCATATGGGTCAATGGGATAGAACTTAGAACCCAGAAATAAATCTATACATTCATGGTTAATTGATTCTCAACCAGAGGGCCCAAACATTCAACGAGGGAAAGAATGATCTTTACAACAAATAATACCAGGACAACTGGATATCCACATGCATATGATGAAATTTGACCTCTTCCTTAAAACATACACAGAAATTAACTCTATGTGGATCATAAATATAAATGCAAGAGATAAAATATAAAACTCCTAGAAGAAAATATAACATAAAATATTCTTGATATTGGACATTCCAATGATTACTTGAATATGACATGAACAATCACAGGCAACAAGAGTAAAAATAGACTAAATGAAAATGTGAAACTTTTGTGTATCAAAGGACACAATCAATTACCTTTAGAGTAAAAAGGTAATTCACAGAATGGAAAAATATTTGCAAATCACATATCTGATAAGGGATTAAAATCCAGAATATATAATTAACTCCTCCAACTCAACTGCAAATAAACAACACAATTTTAAATATTGCAAAGCACTTGAATAAAAATTTCTCCAAATACAAGTGACCAAATAAGTACATAAAAAGGTGTTCATTGTCACTAATCATTAGGGAGATGCAAATCAAAACCACAAGGAGATAGGATCTCACAACCATTATGAAGGCTACTATCGAAACAAAAAGAAAAATGTAAGTGTTGGCAAAGATGTGGAGAAATTGTAATTCTTGTGCATCAGTAATAGGACTGTAAATGGTGCAGCCAGGTTGTCAAACAGTATAATGGTTCCTCAAAATATTAAAAACAATTGCCATGGGTTCCAGAGATTTCACTGCTGGGTATATACCCAAATGAATTGTGAGCAGGAACTTGAAGAAATATTTGTACATACATATTCATAGCAGCATCATTTACAATAGCCAAAAATGGAAGCAACCCAAGTGTTCATTGACACATAAATAGCTAAACAAAGTGTGGTAATATAAATACAATAGAAAGCCACTTAGTTTTAAAAAAGGAGGAAATTCTGACACATGCTACAAAGTGAATGAACTTTAAGGACATTAAGCTAAGTGAAATAATCCTGTTACAAAAGGAGAAATACTCTGATTCCACTTGTATGATTATCTAGAGTAGTGAAATTCATGGAGACAGAAAGAATGGTGGTTTTCAGGGGCTGAGGGAGGGAATTATCATTTAATGTTTATAGCATTTCAGTTTTACAAGATGAAAAGCGTTCTGAAGATGGATGGTATTGATAGTTGCTCAACAATATGAAGGCATTTATGTCACTGACTGAACTCTATACTTAAAAATGGTTAAGATGTTAAATTTTATGCTATATGTACTTTACCGCAATATGAGAAAAACTTTCAAGGTCATGAAAAACAAAGAAATACTAGAAAATTGCCAAGTAGTATGGGAGACTAAGGAAACATGATGACTAAATTCAATATGGTTCCCTGGGATGGATCCTAGAACAGAAAAGGGACATTTGTATGAATACTGGTGAAATCTGATTAATGTATGGTCTTTGGTTAATTATATGGTATGAATGTTAACCTCTTATTTTGACAAGTGTATCATGCTTATGATAACGTTAATGGAAAATGGATGTAAGTTATCTAGGAGCTCTGTACTATATCTGCAACTTTGTAAATTTATTTCAAAATTAGAAGTTTGTCTACAAATTATTTTTTAAAAAAACATAGGAGGAAACCTTCAGGACCTAAGGCTAGGTAAAGAATTAGACTTAACACTAAAGGCACAATCCACAGAAAGGGAAAAGTGATAAGCTGAACTTCATTAAAATTAAAACTTTTGTTCTGTGAAGGACTCTTTTTATAGAAAGATTAAAAAAAAACAAGGTACAGACTGGTAGTCTATATCTATAGAATATATATCCAGCAGAAGACTATTACCTAGGACATATAGAGTTCTCAACACTCAATATTAAAAAAAATAAAAAATGGGAAAGTGCTGAGCTGACACAACACTGAAGGGTGTATACAGGTAATAAGTAAGGACCTAAAAAGATGTTCAACATCATTAGCCATTTGAAAAATGTAAGTTAAAACCACAATGCGATATCAGAATGGCAAAATTAAAAGTTAATAATAGCACAAAATTCTGGTGAGGAGGTAGAGAAATTGAATTGCACATATATTGCTGGTGGGAGTGTTAAACAGTATGGTATAGCTTCTTTAGAAATAGTTTGGTGTTTTCTTATAAACTAAACTGCATTTATCATACAACTCAGCAATTGCACTTTGTAAAATTTGTTTAAAATTCCATTCTTTCCTCATTGATTTTTCTTGACAACCTGGTTGAAAATCAATTATGACATAAATATAAATGATCATTTCTAGTCTCTCAACTCTATTCCATTGATCTATATATATATATGTCTATTGTTATGTCAGTTATCTTCATTACTGTAACTTTGTAGTAAGGTTTGAAAAAGGAAGAATTTCTTCATCCAAAGTTTGTCTAATTTTATTGATCTATTTCAGGATTGTTTGACTATTCTGGGACGCTTGTCTTTCCATATGTATTTTAGGGTCAGCTTGTCAATTTGTGCAAAAAACAAACAAACAACACTCCTGGGGTTATTAGTGATTGAATTAAACTTGTACCTCAGTTTGGGCAGTATTGCCATCCTAACAATGTTAGGTGTTCTGACCCATGAACGTAAAGTGTCTTTCCATTTATTTAGACATTCTTTAACTTATGTCAACAATATTTTGTAGTTTTCAGTGTATATATCTTCCATTTCATTCGTTAAATTTACTCTTAAGTATTTTTCTCTTTAATATACTTGTAAAAGAATTGTTTTCTAAATTTTTTTGGATTGCTCTTGTATAGAAATACAATTGAGATTTTTTTTTTTTTTTTTTTTTTTTGCGGTACGTGGGCCTCTTACCACTGTGGCCCCTCCCGTTGTGGAGCACAGGCTCCGGACGTGCAGGCTTAGCGGCCATGGCTCACAAGCCCAGCCGCTCCGTGGCATGTGGGATCCTCCCAGACCGGGGCACGAACCCACGTCCCCTGCATCGGCAGGCGGACTCCCAACCACTGCGCCACCAGGGAAGCCCTACAATTGAGATTTTTTTAAATATTGAGATTTTATCCTGCAACTTTGATGAGCTTGTTTACTGATTCACAAAGTTTATTAGTGAATTTCTTAGGATTATTTGTATGCAATATCAGGTTATGTGCAAATATAGCTTCACTTCTTTCTTTACAATCTGTATGCCTTTAATGTATTTTCCTTGTATAATAAATCATCTAGAAATTATATTAGAAAGTTGAATAAATGGGGCAAAAGTGGACAACCTTATGTTTTTGGTGATCTTACATGGGAAGCATTCAATCTTTTACCACTAAGTGTAATGTTAACTGTAGGAATTTTTTGTAGGTGCATTTTATCAGATTGAGGAAGTACCCATCTATTCTTAGGTTACTGAGAATTTTAATAATGAAAGGGTATGGAATTTTGTCAAATGCTTTTTATGCATCTATTAAGAAGATCATGTGTTTTTTGTGTGTTTTATTCTATTACGTATTGATTTATTTTTATATTTTGAACCAATTTTACATTCCCGGGATAAATCCCACTTGGCGATGTTGTATAGTCCTATTTGTATGTTCCTGAATTAGGTGTCTTAGTATTTTGTTGAGGATCTCTATATCTGTATTCATAATGGATACTGATCTATAGTTCTATTTTCTTGCAATGTTATTGTCTGGTTTCTTTCAGGATAATACTGGTCTCCTTGTAAAATTAGTTGAGAAATGTTCTCTCATCTTCTATTTTTTTTGAAATGTTTGTGAAAATTTTGTGTTAATTTTTAAAAAAATGATTGGTAGAAGTCACCAGTGAAGTCATCTGGGTCTGGGCTTTTCTTTATGGAAACATTTATTTATTTATTCATTCATTTATTATTTATATTAAGTCTATATATGTTAAAAATTCAACACCACTTTGTTCTTATTATTTTGTCTATTTTTTGTCTTTTAAAAGAGCTGAAAGAGGAGAGCAAGTATATATCTATAGAATTTTTATATTATCCTTATTTGCAATGTCTGGTTATTTTTGTTTCTTCTTGTGGATTAGAGTTACCATCTGATGTCATTTTTCTCACTCTATGTATATGAGCTCCCATCTGTCTCCTTTGTGCTGTTATTATGACAGATCTTTTCTGTATGTTATAGCCCAACAATAAAATTATCTTAATATTGTCCTTTGCATTAATTTAAAAAATCAATTAAGAGATTAAAAGGAGAAGAAATATGCAATTATTTTATGTCTTTCATGTTTACCTACATTTACTGTTAATTTTCTTAAAAAATATATGGATTTAAATAATTGTCTGGTATCACTGGCATTCTGTCTGAAGAACTTTAGTATTTCTTATATGGTGGGTTTACTAGTAAAGTATTCTTCCACTTTATCTTCATTTCTTAAAGATAGCCTTTCTTTATATGTAATTTTTGGCTGACATATTTCTCTTAACCAGTTTGAATATGTCAGTTCACTGACTTTTGGCCTCTGTAGTTTCTGATGAGTTGTCAGCTTCTAATCTTATCAAGGGTCCTTTATACATGAGGTTCTGCTTCTCTCTTGCTTTCAAGACATTCTTTGATTTTGGCTTTTGCAGTTTGATTATGATGTGGCTAGTATGGATCTCTTTGAATTTATCATATTTGGAATTCATTGAGCTTTTTGGATATGTGGACTAACGTTTTTAACCATCCTAATGTTTTCACCAGATTAATATTTTCAGCAATTATTTCTTTGAATATCTTTTCTGCCTTGTAGTCTCCTCTCCTATCTCTCATTATAGACATTTCTCCAAAGAAGATATACAGATTGCCAACAAACACATGAAATAATGTTTTCATTAACATTCTTGATGGTGTCCCACAAGTCTCAAAATCTTGTTAATTTTTGTTCATTCTTTTCTTCTATCTGTTTCTCAGAGTGGAAAAATCTCAATTATTCAATCTTCAAGTTTAATGCTTTTTTTCTTCTGCCTGTACTATCCTGTTGCTTTGTATTTTTACTGAATTTTACTTCAGTTTTTGTACTTTTCAACTCCAGAGTTTCTATTTGGCCTTTAGAAAAATTCTCTTGATATTTTATCTTTGTTGAGACATCATGTTCACACACTTCTTTAGTTCTTTCTAAAGATATGGTTTCTTTTAGTTTTTTGAACATATTTATAATAGCTGAGTTAAGCTTTTGTCTGTCTACTCTCTAGAATTCCTCAGGGACAATTTCCTTTGATTGCTTTATTTTTTTTCCTTGCATGTGGCATACTTTCTTGGTTATGTATATTTCTAATATTTTGTGTTGCAAACTGGATATTTAAAATAATATAAGGCTATCCTAGAAATTAGATTTTCTCCTCCTTTCAGTTTATTGTTATTGCTGGTTGTTGTTGTTTGTTTGTTGACAGACTTTTCTAAACAAATTCTGTAGAGTTAAAAAATATCATTTATTAATTAATTTATTTGCTGCATTGTGTCTTCGTTTCTGCATGCAGGCTTTCTCTAGCTGCAATGAGCTGGCACTGCTCTTTGTTGCTCTTTGAGGGTTTCTCACTGTAGTGGCTTCTCTTCTTGCAGAGCATGGTCTCTAGGTGGGCAGGCTTCAGTTGTTGTACCATACAGGTAAAGTAGTTGTGGCATGTGGGTCCTAGAGTGCACAGGCTTCAGTTGTTGTGGTGCATGGGCTCAGTAGTTGTGGTGCACGGGCTTAGCTGCTCAGCAGCATGTGGGATCTTGCCAGAAAAGGGATTGAACCCATGACCCCTGCATTGGCAGGCGGATTCTTTTTTTTTTTTTTTTAAATCTTTATTGGGGTATAATTGCTTTACAATGGTGTGTTAGTTTCTGCTTTATAACAAAGTGAATCAGTTATACATATACATATGTTCCCATATCTCTTCCCTCTTCCGTCTCGCTCCCTCCCACCCTGCCTATCCCACCCCTCCAGGCGGTGACAAAGCACCAAGCCGATATCCCTGTGCCATGCGGCTGCTTCCCACTAGCTACCTACCTTACGTTTGTTAGTGTGTATATGTCCATGACTCTCTCTCGCCCTGTCACAGCTCACCCTTCCCCCTCCCCATATCCTCAAGTCCGTTCTCCACTAGGTCTGTGTCTTTATTCCTGTCTTACCCCTAGGTTCTTCATGACATTTTTTTCCTTAAATTCCATATATGTGTGTTAGCATACAGTATTTGTCTTTTTCTTTCTGACTAACTTCACTCTGTATGACAGACTTTAGGTCTATCCACCTCATTACAAATAGCTCAATTTCGTTTCTTTTTATGGCTGAGTAATATTCCATTGGATATATGTGCCACATCTTCTTTATCCATTCATCCGACGATGGGCACTTAGGTTGTTTCCATCTCTGGGCTATTGTAAATAGAGCTGCAACGAACATTTTCGTACATGACTCTTTTTGAATTTTGGTGTTCTCAGAGTATATGCCCAGCAGTGGGATTGCTGGGTCATATGGTAGTTCTATTTGTAGTTTTTTCAGGAACCTCCATACTGTTCTCCATAGTGGCTGAACCAATTCACATTCCCACCAGCAGTGCAAGAGTGTTCCCTTTTCTCCACACCCTCTCCAGCATTTATTGTTTCTAGATTTTTTGATGGCCATGATGACCGGTGTAAGATAATATCTCCTTGTAGTTTTGATTTGCATTTCTCTAATGATTAATGATGTTGAGCATTCTTTCATGTGTTTGTTGGCACTCTGTACATATTCTTTGGAGAAATGTCTATTAAGGTCTTGTGCCCATTTCTGGATTGGGTTGTTTGATTTTTGTTTTTGAGCTGCATGAGCTACTTGTAAATTTTGGAGATTAATCCTTTGCCAGTTGCTTCATTTGCTAATATTTTCTCCCATTCTGAGGGTTGTCTTTTGGTCTTATCTATGGTTTCCTTTGCTGTGAAAAAGATTTGAAGTTTCATTAGGTCCCATTTGTTTATTTTTGTTTTTATTTCCATTACTCTAGGAGGTGGGTCAAAAAGGATCTTGCTGTGATTTATGTCATAGAGTGTTCTGCCTATATTTTCCTCTAAGAGTTTGATAGTTTCTGCCCTTACATTTAGTTCTTTAATCCATTTTTAGCTTACTTTTGTGTATGGTGTTAGGGAGTGATCTAATCTCATTCTTTTACATGAATCTGTCCAGTTTTCCCAACACCACTTATTGAAGAGGTTGTCCTTTCTCCACTGTAAGTTCCTGCCACCTTTATCAAAGATAAGGTGTCCATATGTGCATGGGTTTATCTCTGGGATTTCTATCCTGTTACATTGATCTATCTTTCTGTTTTTGTGCCAGTACCATACTGTCTTGATTACTGTAGTTTTGTTGTATAGTCTGAAGTCAGGGAGCCTGATTCCTCCAGCTTCTTTTTTCGTTCTCCGGATTGCTTTGGCTATTTGGGGTCTTTTGTGTTTCCATACAAATTGTGAAATTTTTTGTTCTAGTTCTGTGAAAAATGCCAGTGGTTGTTTGATAGGGATTGCATTGAATCTATAGATTGCTTTGGCTAGTAGAGTCATTTTCACAATGTTGATTCTTCCAATCCAAGGACATGGTATATCTCTCCATCTATTTGTATCATCTTTAATTTCTTTCATCAGTGTCTTATAATTTTCTGCATACAGGTCTTTTGTCTCCTTAGGTAGGTTTATTCCTAGATATTTTATTCTTTTTGATGCAATTGTAAATGGGAGTGTTTTCTTAATTTCACTTTCAGATATTTCATCATTAGTGTATAGGAGTGCCAGAGATTTCTGTGCATTAATTTCGTATCCAGCTACTTTACCAAATTCACTGATTAGCTCTGTGGTAGCATCTTTAGGATTCTCTCTGTATACTACCTTTTCATCTGCAAACAGTGACAGCTTTACTCCTTCTTTTCCAATTTGAATTCCTTTTATTTCTTTTTCTTCCCTGATTACTGTGGCTAAAACTTCCAAAACTATGCTGAATAATAGTGGTGAGAGTGGGCAACCTTGTCTTGTTCCTGATCTTAGTTTAAATGGTTTCAGTTTTTCACCATTGAGCATGATGTTGGCTGTGGGTTTCTCATATTTGGCCTTTATTATGTTGAGGAAACTTCCCTCTATGCCTACTTTCTGGAGGGTTTTTATTATAAATCAGTGTTGAATTTTTTTGAAACCTTTCTCTGAATCTATTAAGATGGTCATCTTGTTTTTCTCCTTCAATTGGTTAATATGGTGTATCAGGTTGATTTATTTGTGTATATTGAAGAATCCTTGCCTTACCGGAATAAACCCCACTCGATCATGTTGTATGATCCTTTTAATGTGCTGTTGGATTCTGTTTCCTAGTATTTTGTTGAGGATTTTTGCATGTACATTCATCAGTGATATTGGCCTGTAGTTTTATTTCTTTGTGTTATCTTTGTCTGGTTTTGGTATCAGGGTGATGCTGACCTCGTAGAATGAGTTTGGGAGTGTTCCTGCCTCTGCTATATTTTGGAAGAGTTTGAGAAGGATAGGTGTTAGCTCTTCTCTAAATGTTTGATAGAATTCGCCTGTGAATCTGTCTGGTCCTGGGCTTTTGTTTGTTGGAATATTTTTAATCACAGTTTCAATTTCAGTGCTTGTGATTTTTGTGTTCATATTTTCTACTTCTTCCTGGTTCAGTCTCGGCAGGTTATGCAATTCTAATAATTTGTCCATTTCTTCCAGGTTGTCCATTTTACTGGCATAGTTTTGCTTGTAGTAATCTCTCATGATCTTTTGTATTTCTGCAGTGTCAGTTGTTACTTCTCCTTTTTCATTTCTAATTCTATTGATTTGAGGTTTCTCCCTTTGTTTCTTGATGAGTCTGGCTAATGGTTTATCAATTTTGTTTATCGTCTCAAAAAAACAACTTTTAGTTTTATTCATCTTTGTATTGTTTCCTTCATTTCTTTTTCATTTATTTCTGATCTGATCTTTATGATTTCTTTCGTTCTGCTAACTTTGGTTTTGTTTTTTGTTCTTCTTTCTCTAATTGCTTTAGGTGCAACCTTAGGTTGTTTATTTGAGATGTTTCCTGTTTCTTAAGGTAGGATGGTATTGCTAAACTTCCCTCTTAAAGCTGGTTTTGCTGCATCCCAGATGTTTTGTGTCGTCATGTCTCCATTGTTATCTGTTTCTAGGTATTTTTTGAGTTTCCTCTTTGATTTCTTCAGTGATATCTTCGTTATTAATAATATATTGTTTAGCCTGCATGTGTTTGTATTTTTTCAGATCTTTTCCTGTAATTGATATCTAGTCTCATAGCATTGTGTTCAGAAAAGATACTTTATATGATTTCAATTTTCTTAAATTTACCAAGGCTTGATTTTTGCCCCAAGATATGGTCTATCCTGGAGAATGTTCCATGACCACTTGAGAAAATTGTGTATTCTGTTGTTTTTGGATAGAATGTCCTGTAAATATCAGTTAAGTCCATCTCGCTTAATGTATCATTTAAAGCTTGTGTTTCCTTATTTATTTTCACTTTTGATGATCAGTCCATTGATGAAGGTGGGTGTTAAAGTCCCCTACTATGATTGTGTTCCTGTCGATCTCCCCTTTTATGGCTGTTAGTATTTGCCTTATGTATTGAATTCTTCCTATGTTGGGTGCATAAATATTCACAATTGTTATATCTTCTGTTTGGATTCATCCCTTCATCATTATGTAGTGTCCTTCTTTGTCTTTTGTAATAGCCTTTATTTTAAAGTCTGTTTTGTCTGATATGAGAACTGCTACTCCTGCTTTTTTTTGATTTCTGTTTGCATGGAATATATTTTTCCATCCCTTCACTTTCAGTCTGTTTGTATCCCTAGGTCTGAAGTGGGTCTCTTGTAGACAGCATATATATGGATCTTGTTTCTTTATCCATTCAGCCAGTCTGTGTCTTTTGGTGGGAGCATTTAATCCATTTACATTTAAGGTAAGTATCAATATGTATGTTCCTATTCCCATTTTCTTAATTGCTTTGGGATTGTTATTGTAGGTCTTTCCCTTCTCTTGTGTTTCTTGCATAGAGAAGTTCCTTTAGCATTTTTTGTAAAGCTGGTTCGGTGGTGCTGAACTCTGATGTTTTGCTTCTCTGTAAATTTTTTTAATTTCTCCATCAAATTTGAATGAGATCCTTGCTGGGTAGAATAATCTTAGCTGTAGGTTTTTCTGCTTCATCACTTTAAATATGTCCTTCCAGTCCCTTCTGGATTACAGAGTTTCTGCTGAAAGATGAGCTATTAACCTTATGGGGATTCCCTTGTGTGTTATTTGTTGTTTTTCCCTTGCTGCTTTTAATATGTTTTCTTTATATTTAATTTTTGATAGTTTCATTAATATGTGTCTTGGCATGATTCTCCGTGGATGTATACTGTATGGGACTCTGTGTTTCCTGGACTTGATTAGCTCTTTCCTTTCCCATATTAGGGAAGTTTTCAACTATAATATCTTGAAATATTTTCTCAGGCCCCTTCTTTTCCTCTTCTTCTTCTTTGACCCCTATAATTCAAATGTTGGTGAGTTTAATGTTGTCCCAGAAGTCTCTGAGTCTGTCCTCAGTTCTTTTCATTCTGTTTTCTTTATTCTTATCTGCATTAGTTATTTCCACTATTTTATCTTCCAGTTCACTTATCCATTCTTCTGCCTCAGTTATTCTGCTATTGATCCATTCTAGAGTATTTTTAATTTCATTTATTGTGTTCTTCATCATTGCTTGTTTCCTCTTTAGTTCTCATGTTCCTTTTGAATGTTTATTGCATTTTATCTATTCTATTTCCAAGATTTTGGATCATCTTTACTATCATTATTATGAATTATTTTTTTGGTATACTGCCTATTTCCTCTTCATTTGTTAGGTCCGGTGGGTTTTTACCTTGCTCCTTCATCTTCTGTGTGTTTTCATGTCTTCTCATTTTGTTTATCTTACTGTTTTTGGGGTCTCCTTTTTGCAGGCTGCAGGTTCATAGTTCCTGTTGTTTTTGGTGTCTGTCCCCAGTGGCTAAAGTTGGTTCAGTGTGTTGTGTAGGCTTCCTGGTGGAGGGGACTACTGCCTGTGTTCTGGTGGATGTGGCTGGATCTTTGCTTTCTGTTGGGCTAGTCCATGTCTGGTAGTGTGTTTTGGGGTATCTGTGGCTTTATTATGCTTTTACGCAGTTTCTCTGCTAATGGGTGGTGTTGTGTTCCTGTCTTTCTAGTTGTTTGCCATAGGGTGTCTAGCACTGTAGCTTGCTGCTCGTTGAGTGAGGATGGGTGTTGGTGTTGAGTTGGAGATCTCTGGGTTTTCGCCATTTGATATTATGTGGAGCTGGGAGGTCTCTGGTGGCCCAATGTCCTGAATTTGGCTCTCCCATCTCAGAGGCACAGCACTGACTCCTGGCTGGATCTCCAAGAGCCATTCATCCACATGACTCAGAATAAAAGGGAGAAAATATAGAAAGAAAGAAAGAAAGAAAGAAAGAAAGAAAGAAAGAAAGAAAGAAAGAAAGAAAGAAAGGAAGGAAGGAAGGAAGGAAGGAAGGAAGGAAGGAAGGAAGGAAGGAAGAAAGAAAGAAAGAAAGAAAGAGGATAAAATAAAATAAAGTAAGATAAAATAAAATAAAGTTATTACAATAAAAATATTTATTAAGAAAAAAAATTTTAAATGTAAAAAAAATGAAAATGGATGAAGAGAACCCTAAGAGAAATGGTGAAAGCAAAGCTATACAGACAAAATCCCCCACAGAAGCAAACAGATACACTGTCACTAAAAGAGGAAAAGGGAAAAAAAAATATATCCCACTCCCAAGGTCCGCCTCCTCAATTGGTGATTATTCATTGTCTATTCAGGTATTCCACAGATGCAGGGCACATCAAGTTGTTTGTGGAGCTTTAATCCGCTGCTTCTGAGGCTGCTGGGAGAAAATTTCCTTTCTCTTCTGTGTTCACACAGCTCCTGGGGTTCAGCTTTGGATTTGGCCCAGCGTCTGCATGTGATGGCCTGAGGGCGCCTGTTCTTCACTCAGACAGGATGGGGTTAAAGGAGCAGCTGATTTGGTGGCTCTGGCTCACTCATGCCTGGGGGAGGAAGGGGTACGGATGTGTCGCGAGCCTGTGGCGGCAGAGGCTGGCGTGACATTGCACCAGCCTGATGCATGCCATGTGTCCTCCCGGGGAAGTTTTCCTTCGATCATGGGACCCTGGCAATGGTGGGCTGTACAGGCTTCTGGGAGGGGAGGTGTGGATAGTGACCTTTGCTTGCACACAGGCTTCTTGGTGTCTGCAGCAGCAGCCTTAGCATCTCATGCCCATCCCTGGTGTCCAGGTTGATTCCTGCGACTTGCGCCCATGTCTGGAGCTCCTTTCAGTGGCACTGTTAATCCCCTCTCGTTGCACACCAGGAAACAAAAAGGGAAGAATAAGTGTCTTGCCTCTTCGGTAGCTCCAGACTTTTTCCCGGACTCCCTCCCGGCTAGCTGTGGCACACTAGCCCCCTTCAGGCTGCATTCACGCCTCCAATCCCTGTGATCTGACCTAAGTCCAAGCCTCAACTCCCAGCCCACCCCCGTCCTGGCGGGTGAGCAGACAAGCCTCTGGGGTTGGTGAGTGCTGGTCGGCCCCGATCCTCTGTGCGGGAATCTCTCCACTTTGCCCTCCGCACCCCTGTTGCTGCACTCTCCTCCGCTGCTCCGAAGCTTCCCTCCTCTGCCACCTGCAGTCTCCGCCCACGAAGGGGCTTCCTAGTATGTGGAAACCTTTCTTCCTTCACAGCTCCCTCCCACTGGTGCAGTTCCCATCCCTATTCTTTTGTCTCTGTTTATTCTTTTTTCTTTTTACCTACCCAGGTACGTGGGGGAGTTTCTTGCCTTTTGGGAGTTCTGAGGTCTTCTGCCAGCTTTCAGTAGGTGTTCTATAGGAGCAGTTTGATGTGTAGATGTATTTCTGATGTATCTGTGGTGAGGAAGATGATCTCCGCATCTTACTCTTCTGCCATCTTCCTTCCAATCCCCCAGAGTTTTAAGTTTGATCAGAGATGAGAGCTCATTGTCTTCTCAGGTCTTTCTTGAGCTTGTGCACAGCTCTGGGCATGCATATAGACCTACACATGTGTATACTTCTAGATTTTGAGCAATATAGTGCTAGATTTCTAGAACTTTTCAAAGTCCCTTTTGGACTTACCATTCCATAAATTTTCCTTCTAAACATTTTGATTAGGTTATTGTCTCTCCCAGTTGATATTTGCCACTTGAGGCACATGTGTTCTTAAATAATTACTGTTAATATTTCTGAAAAACTGTTCCAGGGAAAATCATGTTCACACTGGGAGATCTCTGGGTCAGTTTAAACAAGCCCTGCTGGTGGCATTTTCCAGGGAATGTCCAGACAGATCCAATAGTAATAATTCTCTGGGAATGCGGCTTTGGAAGGACCCAAACCTTAGCTTGGCCTTTCTAGTAGTGGTCAGGCTGCTAGTTTCCACTGTGGTTCCAGGTTATTTGTTGTCAAGAGTGCTGCAGGTCTCGGGAAAGAATTACAGAAATAGAGCAAATTAAAACATCAGAAAGCACACTATTCTTCACAAGAGTTAGCCATTTTTCTCTAGGAAATATTCCATGGATTGTGGCAAGTGTTTAGTCAATTTCCAGAGTACTGAAAAAGTTGGTTTTGACACTTTTTCCAATGTTCTTATTACTTTTATCCAGGAGAGCACTTTAAGAGGTCCTTATTCTGCCATTTTGAATCTATTGTACGTAGAATGAATCAATCTTCTTTAATGTGTAGATTGATATTTTTCATCAAGTTTAGGACATTTTCATTCATTGTTTCTTTGTATAAGCTTTTGCCCCTTTATCTTTCATCTTTGTTTCTTGTATTTAATTATGTGTCATGCACTTAATAATATCCCATATTTCTCTGAGGCTCCATTCATTTATCCTCCTTTTTTCTCTCTGTTCTTCAGATTGCATAACTTCTATCAATCTATCTTCAGTTTTACTTATTCCTTTCTCGGCCAGTTCAGATATATTTTTGAGCTCCTGTAGTGATTTTTTTTCTTTTTGTTATTGCAGTTTTTATCTCCAGAATTTTCATTTTTAATATAATTTCAACAGTTTACTGATATTCTCTATCTTATGATAGAAGGAAAGTCGTAACACTTTCCTTCAATTCTCTCAAAATGTTTTCCTTTAGTTGTTTGAATATATTTATAATAGCTGTTTTGAAATATTTATCTGCTGAGTGCAACATCGTGCTTTCCTCAAAGGAAATTTCCATTGCTTGTTCTTTTTACTATTTATAGGACTCATTTTCTTGTTTCTTTGCATGTATCATAATTTTTTTAAACTGAACAATTTTAAATAATATGCTGCAGCAATTCCAGATGCTGAAATGGCCTCCTCCTTGGGCCTTGTTTGTTTGTTTGATTGCTTAATTTTTTTAGTGACTTGGCTAAGTTAGTTCAGTGAAGTCTATTTCTATTGCAGTGTGAAGCAGAAATTTTTCTTCAGAAGGCACAGCTTTAGGCATACATATTGTCTTTCTTACCAGTAGTACCACTTTAGATTTTTAGCCTAGAAAATTTGGAGGATATCACATTAATCAAGGAGTAGACTCACGGAGGGCATCATATTCACTGCCGTTTGGGATGCATTGACTCTCAGAGGGAACTATATTGTAGACAATTTTGATAAATGTATTTTGGAGTTATGTGTTTATCATAAGAGTACAGATTTTAATTTTGATGATATTACCAAGGAGCAGTAAAGAGAAAAGAAGGGAGGTTTAATAATGTTATGTTTTTCAACACTGAGATTTAAGACTTGAAGGAGGAAAAGGAACAAGCAATAGATTTTTTTTAAGAGCAATGAGAGGTAGGGCAGCATTGATAATGCAGTTATCAAACCACAGAGAGCATTTCATGAAATGTGGAAAATGATAACTAACATTTACTGCAAGTTTATTGTGTTAAGGCACTTTAAATGAGCAATTGAGCCATTACATTAAATTCTCAGAATCGGCCTAAGGAGTAAATGAATTATCTCTGTTTTATAGATGAAGTCACTGAAGCTCAGATGAGTAATATAACTTATCTATGATAACCCAGCTAATATGTGGCAACAAAGGGTTTGAACATAGATATATCTGAACCTAGACCTAATTTCTTGTCCATGGTGTCTTCATACTGGTTAACCATGTCAAATGTCAGAGAGTTCAATAAGATATTGAAGAATGATCCATCAGAATGGGTGATTATGATGCATTTTACAACTTTTATTAGACAAATTTTAGAACAGGAGAGGGAGTAGAAGCCAGATTTGGGGGATTTGATTTATAGAATGAGCACAGAGAATGTTGTTGGCATAAAGAAAGTGGAATTATTCAAGCGAGGAAGAAAAAAGGTTAGCAGTATATAATTGAAATAACTTTGGAGGCAGGCTATACTGAGTTCAAATACTGTCTTTGCCAGTCATTTAATCTTGGGCTCATTAACTAACTTCTTTGAATGTCAGTTTCCTCATGTGTAAAATAGAAATTCCTATCTTGCAATATTGCTGTGAGGATTACAGATAATGGATGTAAAATACTTTATATATTAGGCATTTATTCATTGAAGGAATTGAGATAGGATTTATGATGCAGAAGGGGCTAGTGTTGTAAGAGGAGGTAGTCTAAAGTATTTTACCCAGTAGCTATTATTATTATTCCCAGTAATGGTCCTTACATTTTGGGGGAGATCCCATACTTCTTTCAGAATTTGATGGAAGCTTTGAATTCTCTTCTAGAAAATTTCATATACACACAAATGTTAAAGGTAACTTCCATGGCTTCACTGGTCCAATGAAGGTTAAAAAAATAATAATTTACATGTATTGAATGTTTACTATATGTCAGATACTACTATAAGTTTTTCATATACATTAACTTATGTTCATTTTAAGATGAAGAAATAGGCTCAGAGAGATTAAGAAACTTGCCTAAGGTCACACAGCTAGTAAGTAGGAGGGCTAGGATTCAAACCCAAACCACTCTACTATGTTGCTTTATAAATTCATATGTTGAAAATGCCACATATAAAATGACATTATTTACAGAAAAAATTTCAACAGCAAAAAATTATAAACCACCTAAACCACCAGTAGAGAAGAATTAAATTAATTATTAGACAGTCAAAATTGTCATAAATTATTGGTACCTACTTATTTTTACAGATAGGCAATTATGTCTAAGATAATTTACTAAGTGGAAAATCAAGGTGCAGATGAATGTATATAGTTTACTGCTTTCTTGTATTAAAAATGAGAGAAAACATATATATGTATGTGCTTGTATGTGCATAGAGTATCTGTGAAAGCATAAATAAGAACCTAAATATGGTAGTTGCCTCTGAAGGAGGGAAGCTGAGTAAATCTGATCTCAGCCTGCATTGTATACTAGCGCTAAGTATGTACATCCCTAACTTTCTAAATTAGATTTTAAATTCCTGAAGAGCAAGGACTTGTCTTATTCATCACTGAATCCACCCAAACATAGCCTAGCACAGGGTCTTGCAATTAGTGAATGCTCAATTAACATAGCTACTCTGAATTCAAATGAATAAAGGAAAGTACTCTGAATTCAAATGAATAAAGGATAGTAAAGACAGAGGAGATAGCAAAGAGAATACCAAAGGTACATTTGAAGACAGCCAAAAAGGCTCTACAGAGAACCTGTAACTTTCATGTTAATGCTAGAATAATATGATATAGATGTTATCAGTTGATTCCCAGTATGAATGTTTAACTATGTCTATAGTTATTTAGTCATAACATTTTGACTGAATTTTTAAACAATTCCTTATGAATCCCTATGAAACATGATTTGAGACAAAGATTCTTAAGGTGTGGTCTACAGATCCCTGGAGGTGCTGAGACTCTTTCAGTGGGCCCTCAAGGTCAAAACTATTTTTATAACAATACTAAGACATTTTTACTTTTTCACTGTATTGACATTTGCACTGATGGTACAAAACATATGGAGGGTAAAAATGCTGATGCCTTAATATAAATCAAAGCAGTTGTGTCAAAGTATTCTAGTATTCTTCACTGCCATATATTTATGTGTAGAAAAAGCAGTTTCACTTAAGAATGTCCTTGATGTAGCAACAAAATTATTAATTTTATTAAATCTTGACCCTTGAGTACAAGTCTTTTAATGTTTTGTGTAAAAAAATAGGAAGTATATATAAAGTACTTCTGCTGCACATCGAAGTATAATGGTTGTCTCAAAGAAAAGCACTTGTAAATTATTTAAGGTTTATGCTGAACTAGACACTTTTTCATGGGACACAATTTTTACTTGAAAGAAATTATAGTTGTTCAGATTTGCGTATTTGGCAGACATTTCTTAGAAATGATCAAAGTAAACCTGTGGCTTCAAGGAAAAACAACTGACAAGTATTTGTTGCCAATATTAAAACTTGAGTTTTCAAGTACATTAGAAATTGGACAACTTGCACCCATCATCATGTACTTGACAGCTTCCTATTACTTACAGACTTTTCTGATGAAACCGGTGGTGATTGTAGCAGATGTGCTGCATTTTTGATTCTGTATAGTGAACTGTATCAAGAGTAGCATAATTCCATGAACCAATATGTTCCAAGAGACCAATGCAAGTAGTTACAAATAATGCACGACTAAAAGACCAATTCAAAATACAAGATATATCAATGAATTTTAATAAAATAGAGTAGGAAAAGTTCCTTGATGTGCTTTCAGAATCCACATTGCAATTATCCTGTAAAAGGCTACTTCTAGTTTAGTTTTCGTATTGTAACAAAGAATATGTGCACTCAAATGAAAGGATTATTAAAATGCTCACCTTTTTTCATCTCATCCACATGAGACCATATTTTTTCTCCTAAATTACAACTGAAACAATATATCATAACAGATTGAATGCAAAAATAAATATATGAGAATCCAGCTTTGTTCTGTTAAAGAGGTTTGCAAAAATGTAAAACAATGTCACTCTTCTCATTATTTTTTAGTAAATTAGTTATACCTCATAAAATATATGCTAATTATGTTAACATACAATGTATTTATTATTTCAGGTGGATTAATAAATTATAACTTTTATCGAAGTATATTTGATTTACAATATTGTGTTAGTTTCAAGTGTACAGCAAAGTGATTCAGGTATCATTTTCAGATTATATTCCATTATAGGTTATTAAAATACATTGAATATAGTTTTCTGTGTTATACAGAAAATCCTTGTTGTTTCTTTATTTTATGTATAACTTTGTATCTGATAGTCCAATACTCCTGATTTGTGCCTTCCCCACACTCTCTTCCCTTTGGTAACCATAAGTTTGTTTTCTATGCCATCAATTTTAAATGTCTAATATGTGAAATATTGATAGCGTTGACTTGAAACAAATAGACTGCCAGATATCTCTCCAGCAAAATGAGTTTATCAGGATCAACAGAGAATTGCAATTTGGGGTCTGTAAGCATGATAAGCTAAGTGCAAGTCCCCACACAGAAAGGGAAGGAGAGTGTTTTATAGAGAAGAAAAGAAAGTTTGGAGGGTCATAGTAAACAGCAAGTCCATGGCTTTTCATTCACTGAGTACTTGCCAGGAAAGAAGAGGAGTCTTTCTTCTTCCTGCTGGGCTCAGTTGCAGTTGCAGAGCATGAGAGCTCCACCTTCTGGACTACGAACTCTATTTAATTGAAGTTTTCGTTTATTAGTTATTTACAATAGATACAACCCATATAAGCAAAAGCTTTTTGGGATCCTAAATAAGTTTTAAGAGTGTAAAGCGATCTGAGACAAAAAGCTTGAGAATTGCTTATTTGAAGATTTTGATTTAATTGCTGATTTGAGGAAGCTTTGTTTCTTGTCAATGCCTGAAATTCCAAACACTTGGAATCCATTCTCATGTGTTTGCAGTGCCCAAATCCTAAAAACCCTTCCTGTTTTAGTATTAAATATATAATCACATCAAATTCTTTTGTGACAACAGGAACCCAGAGGGTCTGGAAAAGCACCCTATCCTAGGAGAGAAAGCTGAACAGAAAGGCCAGAAAAGGAAGGTAGGGCACAAATATAGCCTTCACTTATTCCATCATGTTCTCAATGGTCAGTCTTAGTGATATTTATAAAGTTAGTAAACTTCATAGCAAGGAACCCAAAATAAGAAACCTAGAGAAGAAATACCTTTTCTCATCCCTTGTCCTCTTGCCCATTGTTCATGGCTTTGACTATATAGAAACCAAATAGATGACCAAGAATTTTGGGAAAGCTTATCATTCATGTTAATTCACAATATGTATATACAACCAACCAGTTAGCTGAAGGAACCCTCTTCTTATGGAAATTTTCTGAAATACATTTCTTTAGAAATTCACATCCTGTGAGACTAACCATTTCCCTTTTCAGGACTGTGGGTGCCTCACAGGGGATCTCAAGATGTTGCTCTGTGCTAATATCTGTCTCCAAAACAAGCCTCTAGGGTTCAGGAAAATTAACTCCTCTTCCAGTTACAAAGTAAGGTTTTCTCATTGAAGAAAGATACTTTAGTGTGTGACTCAAAAACGTTTTAGTGAAAAGTATGAAAAAATTAAACCCCTTCAAAGACTAATTTGTTCCTACTTGTGAAGATTTGTTTCCCCTTTCTTTTACTGATTACAGTTTTAAGTGCTCTTTTAAGAAAACTAATTCTTTTGAAATTACTCTTTATCTTCATTCTTACTGTCACTGCCCTAATCCATGCTCTTGTTACCTTAAATTTAAATTATTGGTATTTCCTTCAATAGGTCTCTCCACCTCCTGTTTTGTCTCTTCTCCAATGCATTCTGTGCGCCTTTGTCTCAGCAATCCTTCATGGAGTGGAAGAAAAGAGGTTGGGCTCTGGAGCCAGACATACTTGGGTCTGAATCTTGCCTCTCTCACTTATTTGTTGTATGATATTAGGAAATTTAATTACCCTCTCTGTGTTTTAATTTGCTTGTAGGTAGGATAGGACATAATATTAGTCCCTACTCCTTAGGATTTTTCTGAGGATTAAGTGAGAGGATGTGTGTAAATTGCCTAGAATGGTGACTAGTACATAGAAAGTACACAATAAATAAGAGTTTTTAATCTCCCTCTCTCAGCTCTGTTTAAAGCCCATCAATGATTTCCTATATCCTGTGACTTCTATACTCTTAAGTTCTTCTTTATATGGTTTCACTCTCTGAGTTTCTTTCCTGCTGTTCCCTAGCATGCCCTATGCTTTAGTCAAGATTTTGTCCTCCTTATCACACAAATAGTATGTTTACTCTTCATTTACATGCTTGGCAATATTTCTTCTCTCTCCTGGAGTCCCTTGACTTCCTCTTTCTCTTTAAGCTGGTATTTGCCAAATTTCAGATATGCATATGTCTCTTTTGTTATGTTCAGATATGCATATGTCTCTTTTGTTATGTCTACTTACCCTCTATACTATTATTTGTATGTGTGTTGTTTAATCACACTTTTAAAAACTTAGCTACCTACTTCAGCCTCATCCTAAGTAGTATTATGAATGAAATCATAGATGTGAAGTGCTAATTTTATTACATCTAAAGCCTAAAAACAAATGTGTAACTTGAAAATGTTTAAACAGCAATTCCTTGTACCACCACAAATAACCTTGCATGCCTCCAGTGGGACATGTTTCACCCATTGGGAATACTACCGAAACCAAATTTGTCTGTTGAGCAAAGACAAGCCAACCTTCCCCAACAGGTTTTACCCATACTGAACTCATTTTAACTTCCACACAATTTAATAGCAAATCATACTGTTTATGCTTTCTATGTTATGTTTTCTAATTATTTTATGGAGTGATTAACCTGTCACTTAAACTGTATACTCTTGGAAGACAGAAGACATATTTTATGCTTCTGAATTCCACTCTTCCCACTCAGCATCCCCAAATTGATTGTTGTTATAGCTTCTTAAGTACTTATTGAAAGATTAGTTTTCAAAAGTGCAAGAATAATCTGTGTTTACAGAATCAGATATGGGAAACTCTTGAAGACAGTTTATCTAAAGCAATTAATACTCACTAATTCTAATGCAAAAGGAATTGAGATCACAACTCACTCTTTCCTCTTTTTATTCCCACTTTTTGTTATACTATTGTTCCAGAAAGAATTGAAGATGGTTTAAAAGGATGCATACTATAGCAAGATAATATAAATACAAAATAGGTGGAAAATAATAAAGAAAAATGGACAAGGATGTAAAATTAGAGCCATGAAAGAAAAGCACACCATAAAAATATCTCCAAACTTGCAGCCAGCCGACTATAAATTAGTTCCAGGGTTTTCAGCAGATTATATTAAAAAAGACACATGACACAATTATCAGTATCTGTTAAGAATCAAATCAAACCAATTGCTTAGGAAAAATCTAGCTCTTCCCAATACTAAGATCAGGTAGTATTATTGGGTCCTCCTAGAAAACACAGTATATTGTAATAAATAATGTCCTCAACAACAGCTATCACACCTAATTTACTGTTACTGTTAGAGAAGACCTAAAAGCCTTTGAAGCACAGACTCGTAAACTTTCCTAGGCCTAGGGAAGATATGATGTACCAGTTAAACTTTGAAAGGATACATAAGAGAGAAGGGAAGAGTTCAGAAGTATAGGCAAAGTGGGGCAGCTGTACTGTTTTTTAGACTTCTATGACTGGATATTTATTACTTGGTTTAAGATGATAATGATTCTTAGACTATCAGTCATACTCAATAACTAAAGTCTCTCTTCTAAAAGTTAATTGGAGACGATTGTGAAATTATCTGCTTTTTTTGGTTTGTCTACAGATTTACTCCTTTAATTAACACTAAAAACTTTACCTAAGTTGAAATGTTCTTTGCCTAAACTGGGTCACTGTCTTCTGAGCTACTTTTGCTTCCCTTTTTAGAACCAATGAAAGGAGAAGACACTTGCATGCAAGAGAGCAATGAGGTAAGCTGGCAAGCTATTTTCTTAGCAATGTTAAGATGTTGTCTGGGAAATGAAAGTGGGCAGCCGTGACAGTAGCTAATTGTCAAGAAAGGGGTCATTTTATCTTTTTGTCCCAGGGTTTGGCTTTAAAGATCAACAGGTCTGGAACTTTCTTTGGCCAGAGAAGGATCATAGCCTAGGAAAACTGGCTTATACTGCCCAAACTCAGAAGGGATGGATTTGTAACAGAAAGCCAATTTAATAATTTATATTGAAGACCAGAACTGCCAAATGGACTGAAATGTGTGTTGGCCTATCAGTGTATTCTTTCAGTAAGGGTGCCAAGTCAGAAAACTAAATTAACAACAGATTGGAGCTGGATAAATATATGGAATCAGAATTAAGAAGGGGATTGCAAGGTCAGGCACGTTTCATTTGATATACCTCAGCCAGGATGGGTACCCTCTTCCTTTACCAGTTCTCACAAGTCATGGCCTTTTCATCAATCAGTTCAAGTTCTCAGTTCCTAGTGCTGAAAGTGTCTCTTTTCCATCTCTTGATGTCCTTGAAATTTATATTAGTGATCTCTGAGTGTTGGGTGTGGCTCTATCTAGTTCTTGAATGATTCTAGTTTTACAAGAAGAGCATGTTGCAGATCCAGGTTGCCCTTCTACAAAAATGTTGTCATCAACTTTAATGAGTCTTATCCATAAATCCAGATGCTACTGTTTGATCTAACCCACAGTACTTTCTTTTCTCCTTTGTTATGGTTATTACCCAGAAGCTCTTTGCAGCTCTAGGCCCTGGGTTCTGAATGTAGCTTCCTCACATGCACACAGAGGTTTGTGCTGGTTTGCAAGCCTTGTTTCTCAGAACTACTCTCAGACTTGGCTGATACTATAGTCCGCAAGTGTATGATCTTTCTTTACTTGCAACCTTATAAAGGCTCCACAGACAAAGACTAAACCTTAGTACACTGGAGGGAGACTGAAATATATATGGTTCATTTATTTATTCATTCATTATTTGAATATTTTTTTTTTCATTCATTCCTTCACATTCATTCAACAAACATTCATGAAAGTACCTCGTGCTGGACTAGTTGGAATGCAGGGATAAGTCAGACATGATCTTTGCCCTGAAGCAGTTTGCAATACACTAAGAGGATAAGAAATGTATAAAAATAAACAAACTACACATTAAATTATAAGCCTTGAGATGAGAGGTTGTGGAAATGTACTCCAAATGCAGAGAATAGCTTAAGCAAAGGTAGTCTTACTGCTGTTAGTTCTGACATGTACTTTTTATTTTTGGCACTACTTCATAAGTTTATTGAAGGTAAAGTTTATTTTTCTATAGCTTTATCATTAAACTTTTTTAAACCCTCACAATTTAAACATAAGTCAAAATTATAAATAGTACCTTCCTAAATCTACATCATAATTAAAATTCCCAAAGTTCAATAAAATAATAAATCACAAGTTGAACAAACTCAATTTAAGAAAATGTAATGGGAGTTGGAGAATATTCTCTGACAGGTATTTTAGAGGTTTTCTCACTCTTTCTCTCTCAGGATTGAAGGAGTTGCAGTTCTTGTTCTTAGGTAAACTCTCTTCAGAGTTTGCCTCAGAATCCCATCCTGCCATAGAGCCTACTGGAATCTAATGAGATGGATAGGCATGTGGGTTGTAGTTGAAAGAAATAGGGTAAGAAACCGTGAAACCATGAGGAAGGCCAGTATACAGTCATTATTTGGTTTTGAACACCCTTTAGCTCTCTGCTCTTTGAATCTCTTTGCACGAATGAAGTAAAAACTAAATGAAACTTGAGGAATGTCTTCTGTTCAAGGGACTTACCTTTGGTCTGTGTAAATATGGTTTCTGTGGTGAGACACCAAATGCGCTCAACTTCCTTTTTCAACAACAAATTTGTCAGTTATCAGTAAGCTCCATGCCACCCAGACTTAGGCTTTTCTGCCCCAAGCTCCCTGCAAAGAAACAAGCTCAGCAAGGCTCCAGGGTAAGTTATAGCTTAATATGTGGGAATTGGTATAATTCCATGTGGGAAGATTGGTGGGGACAAGAAGATCTGGGACAGAGACAGATGTGAAACCAGTGTCCAAATTGAAAATGGTCCCTGGTTTCTTATTTCAGACTTATTACAGCAGGAGCAATCATGACTTCCCTTGAGTCTGACTAGAGTACAAAGTTAGGGTTAATGCCATCAGTCCCCACCATTATTCCAGGAGCATGGGGTTTGTGATGCAGCTCAGTCTTTGCTGAGGGTTCTTTGTTTCTTTATCAACAAGGGAAGATGGCACAAAGTGGTAAGAAAAGAGTATCGTTGGTGAGATTCATTGGGAAAGCTTGACCTATTCAGTCAGAAAAAGAGGATTTGGATTTCTGCTCTGTATAAATTATCTACTTGCTTACTGAAGGAACATTTTTATGTATAAGCTCCCTGCTTTGGTAAGTTTAACTTTCACAGATACAGCAACAGATAGTAAATTCTCAGGAGAGAAAGAAAGAAAGTCAGATCATAGATTTTGGAGCTGAAGGAGCTCTTAGAGATCCAAATCCCTCACCATACAAATGGGAAAACTGAGAGACAGTGAAATGAAGATATTTAAGATAACCCAGCTAGTTAACCGCAGAGCTAGAACTAGAACGTGTATCTTCTAAATTACGGTCCCTTTTTCCTACAGAAGCTGGTATCTCCCAGAGAATACTGTAAATATATTTATAACTGTGTTGGATTTTAGGTTAGGAAAGGAGAAAATATCCTAGATGACAAAATCTGTTGAAAAGATTTCAAAGTCTGTTCAGAGGCATTTCTAGATCCTTTGAAAGCTGCTTTTTCACCCAAGTTCAGACCTAATGGATAGCAGAGCCCAAAAAAGAGGCACCTATATTTTCAGTAATTATTGTTCTTATTACGTTGAGTGCTAGCAATCTCTCTGGTTCTGAGACAAGATAACTGAGTCAAAAGGAGACTTCCAGTTCGGTAATCCTTCAAGGTGGACTGTACCACAACAGTTGGTACCAGGATCATTTTGGATAGAATGATAACAAGCTTTATTGTGCTTTTTGGGTGGAGTAGTAGTCTCAGTCCCAAGGATCCTGCAAGTGGGAACACTTTTATTTTGGTTTTTCAAATGGACGTGGGACTCCTTGCCATTTCTATTAATTGAGGAGTTTATCCCTTAGCTGTGACACAGTAAAATTATTCACTGTTGAAAATATGTGATAGGTTGATATATCGAGGCTGAAAATAGCATGAACTATACTGAGAATCAAGTCATGCATTTGGGGTAATTATCTTTGGAATGGTTCCTTTTGAACAGAGGGCCTTCTTTGATCAAAGCAGTTCCTTTTTGGGCTCAACTGGAAAAGTTGTTGAGTGCAAGTTGTGCAGACTGCTCAAATCCTGGCAGTGGTGGAACACAAGGCTTCAAATGAGTAAGCATACTTCTGGATGGTTTTCGGTGGCTTTTCACACCTAGTTGTGTTTGAGGTAAGTCAGTTGATGTCCTAAGAAGCAGGGCAGTCTATGGACCTAATAAAGAGAACAGAGCTGTCTTTGTGAAACCATCTTTTCTACGTGTTCCAACAATCAGAGCAATGACTGGCAGGAAGTATATGCTTTATTTAAGACCTTCTGCTCAAGACGTCTCATATTTCAGGTCGGGATATTTTATATTTAATTGTTCATCTAGTATTGATTCACATGCATCACAGGCAGAATGATGAAGTATATGAACCAACACACAGAGAGACAGAAAGTTTTGGTTCTAGCTCAAGTTCTGTCAATGATTCAGTTTTGACCTTGGGCAAGTTGCTTTATTTTTCTGGGTCTCAGTAGCCTCACTTATAATAAGGGGGGAGGGGCTTGAAATAGATGGTCTTCAATTTCCTTCCTAGTAATACAAATGTTTGACTCTAGGCTCCTGGTGCCTGAGAAGAGCTGCATATCATGAAGTGGTAAATAATGGGACCATAGTAGGGAAATCTAACTACAGTGAACCTTCTGGAAATACAGTCTAGATCTCAAAGGGAACTCAGTAATCTTTGCTAAGGGCCATTATAATTCTTTCAGAGCAATGTCATCATGAGAGCTTCAACTTTTAGAGCACAGGCAAGTGTTTTGTAAATAATTTCCTTTTTTTTTCAAATGATAAGATGCAAACATACAAGGGAGCAAGTTCTGTAATCTGATTTCCACAATGACAGTGTCACTCAATCAGTATTTCTCAATCTTTTAAGTGCAAAGTTCCATTTGAAAAACATAAAAATTTCACTAAAAAGTTATTGTGGACTTGCTTAACTAGGAACCAGACCTTGGACTCCTAGAAAAACCTATCCCATAACATTGCCATTTTCCAAATACTGTAAGCCCAACAGCCAAAAAGATGTTTCAGATCTGCGCTTTCAGCAGTTTGTATTATATGGACAATAATTTTGATTTCCAAATATATTTACTGTAATAAGGAATTTTCTTTTCAAGTACCACATGTTTTCCACTTTTCTACTTTAAGAATTATTGCATTAGTCTTACTAAATATTTCTCACATCTATGCTTTTGGGGAGATTTTCTAAACTTAGAGAAGTACAGCATCCAAACAAAGGCTCATGGAGATTACTCTCTGTACAAGTAAAGTGGAAATGAACTGAGATTTATTTAACATATACAGTGTACCAGACATGAAAATAGATACATTTTCTACTTAAAGATGTACATTTTCTATTTAATCTTTACAATGATATATGTTGCAGGCACTATGATCCTAATTTTATAAATGAGGAGGCTGAAACCAAGAGATATGGAGTTTTTTCAGGCTAGACAGCTGATAAGTGAGTCAAGATATGAATCCAGGTCTGCCCAAAGAACACGATTCTTTCCATCTCCAAAATGCTGCCCCAAGTACAAAAATGATGAATAATTAGGTCTCCTTCTTACCTTATTAAAAATCCAGTAAAGATGCGTGCAGGGAAGTTCAATTCCAGCTCTAAGTTATTAGTTTGTGAATAGTCTAATTGCTTTAATTTATTTTAAGGGTAGAATAATTTTCACTTCTAATTTTTGGGAAAAATGTCTAGACTTGCAGAATGGATACAAAATTTTGTGTTCCTGACATCGAGCCAGGTTATTTACAGTTGATTTGAATTAATTCAGGAAATGGCAGAGTTCCAGATTCCAGTTGCTCTTCTTTGGCTGTGGTTATGAGTGATTGAATGAAGGACACCATGGTCATGGGTATAGGACTGGCTTGGATAATTCATGTGAGACTTCAGTGGTTTAAATAAGAAGAAAAAGGGGGAAAAAGACAAGTTACATTCCCAAATGGCCTGTAGATATATTCCCCTGGAGAGAGGGAAGGGCCTCCATCAGCAATATTTCTCTATTTAGTTTTCACTTCTCCTCCCAAGATGACAAGCCCACATACTGGCCCTATTATCAAAGAAAATAGGAGACACAAATTTGACAGACATGTTCATTTAGTGGTATTAGTGACTTAATGATGAGGGGTGAAAAGAGGGAGAGGACTAAGAGGGTAAAACTTTATAGAGTTGTACTAGGAAAAGAGCAGTTACTTTGATGTCAGAAGCCTATGTTCTACACTCTTCACTCTGCCACTTGCATAGTATTCAGGTAACTGTGATCACTTCTTGGAGTCTCAGTTTCCTGATCTGTAAAATGGGGATAATATTCTCTGACCTAATTTGTTCTATATATGGTGTACGATATGCATATATATATATACATTTAATAATGATTAACAGCAATTATAGATGTAATAATGATATGTAAAGTGTAAATCAGCAGGTAGGTTGAGATGGTGGTAGCTGTATCAATGATGGCAGTGGCAGTGCTGATGGTATTAGCTAGGGGTGGGGGTTTAGAGGAGCCAGGCCCATAACATCATGGCAAGTTAGATCAGAAGGTAATGAACATGATCAAGTTCATATTGTCTTATTTTGATAATGAGGGAATTGAAACCCACATAAGGGAAAGGGATTAGCAGGACAATACAAAGAGACAGAATTTGAATAGTTACTAGAATCCAAGTGTTTTAGCTCCAAATCCAGTGTTCTTTTTAAGAAATTCTACTGCTTGAGATTCCCCATCCTATCTGTTTTATTATATTCAGCTCACCACTCTTATAAATACATTGTTCCAATACTCTATCCATAGATCTATTATGGTTTGGGTTCATAGGCAAAACTCGTTAAAGATCCCTGGTTTTGATACTACCATACGCTGACACCTGGTGGGCAATCATTTGCCATATATGTATAGTCATAAAAGTGCTAGAAATAGAACCAAGATTATTAGCTTCTTCATCTTTGAAGAATTGTCTTATCCACAGAAATGTTACTTTAAGGTATTTCTGTGCTACAAATTGTTTGCAGAGAAGAATTTTAGCTGTCTCTGCTCATGAAGAGCCTCATTATGACTGAAATCATAATAGCTGTGACTTTGAGAAAGAAACTTTATCCTGCTGAGCCTTCATTTTCTGATATGTAAAGGGGTATAATAATAATTAACTCAGAGTTCTCTCAAAGATCAAAGATAATATATTAACAGCGCTTAGCTAAAAACTGACAGGATGCATGTGGAAACTTCTTGAACTTAGTATTTCACTGAAACTTAGGAGTCTGGTACAAATTCTGATGCTGCCATAAAATAAGTTCAGTTTGGCTGTAACTTTGTGAAAGCACAGCATTAAGCTAGTTGGTTGGGAAGTGAAGCTGCTTTTGGGTAGACATTATTGGTACCTATGATGTTCTTGGACTCAGTCATAGTATGAGTCATATTTAGTGACATGACATACCTTTGTGCTCTGAGGCAAAATTTAGTTATTTCCATAAAGTCAAGTGTTTAATGACAAAATTCTCACTTAACTTTATGGGATTCCTACTGGCTTTAAAATAAAAGGTTGGGATTACAGGCTTTGGAGCTTTTAGATTTGTTAGACTCCAACCTTATTATCCTTGCCTTGACCATATTTTCCTCAGTAACAAAGGGTGAAAAACTATTGCTGTTGTTCAGGAGAGTAGCTTATGGGAGAGACATTAGAAATAAAAATGCCTAAGGCTCTGCTAATATGTGCCTATTCTCCATAGTCTTACCTTTATAAACCAATGTGTATGAACTGAGATCCTACTACATGCCTAACCCTCTGCTAAACAAAATGAGGGATATAAAAGTGTAAGATACAGTCTTCCCTCATTGAGACTACATTCTTATAGTGTAGCCTAAAAGTCCAGTACAAATACAAAAAAGGAAGAAGTCAGAATAGGTTGCCCCATGCAAGGAAAAGATGACAGTTGAGATGCGATCTGGAGAGAGGAGTAAAATATTTACTTCTGAGATGGGATCCAGAAGAGAGGAGTTTGATGAAGTTTTAGTCATAATTTTTTTTTTTTTTTTTTTTTTGCGGTACGCGGGCCTTTCACTGTTGTGGCCTCTCCTGTTGTGGAGCACAGGCTCCAGATGCGCAGGCTCAGCGGCCATGGCTCACGGGCCTAGGCGCTCCGCGGCATGTGGGATCTTCCCTGACCGGGTCACGCACCTGTGTCCCCTGCATCGGCAGGCAGACTCTCAACCACTTGCGCCACCAGGGAAGCCCTAGTCATAATTGTATACCAATTTTCATTATCAGGAACATTCTTAAAGCTGCACACTGAAAGTGAATCTTGTTAGCTCGATCATGGTAGCTGATTTTCCTGCTCTGCTTATTAGATTAGAAGTCTATGCTGGTCATTCCCTTTAGGGTTTAGCTCCCATTACAGACCCCTATTTCAAGAAGAGGCATCTCTATGAAGGTACTGGCCTTTGATGTAGGCAGTGTGAACCCTGGATAGAGCACTGAACATTGGATAAACCAAGAGGCATTTACTTCTTTAAGGATGGTATTGGAGGCACTGGGAATTTAGCCCTCATTCTATCTGGGTGGTTCACAGTCATAGAGCTAGGAGCTCAAGTATATACTAAAGATATGGTATTTTCACAGGTTATAATTTTGCCTGGGTTGTATTTTCTGTGTGGTCCTGCTTAGCTGAGTTGGTTATGCAACACCAGTGAGGTTAAGTCTTTAGGATTAATCCCCACATGAGCCAGTTAACATCAATTTTTTTAATAGTGCTATATATTTAGCCTTGTTCTAGGGTGAGAGAGAGAGAGAGAGAGAGAGGGAGAGAACAAAATTTAGGGCATAACCCCTGACTTTACAAAGCTCACAGCCCAGTGTAGAGAGATTCATAAACAGATAAACAATAAAAAGAGTTGTCATAAGGCAGAATATTTGCCCAGTTAAAATATTTACTAAGCGATTATGTGCTAATTATTCTGCTAGGTTCTAGAGATTTAAAGATGAGTAAGACATGCTGTTTGGCTTCAAAAATGCTCATAGTTTAGTTAGAAATAAAGAGATATAAACGGAAACATTCTATAGCAGTGAGTGTATCATTAAAGCAATCCCTATGATGACATTGTAGCCCAGATATGCCTTTTTGATATATCATTTTGGCAGCAGAGTACAGAATAGATTTTAAGAGGGCAATCCTCAAAGCAGGTAGATCAGTTAAAGAGTGTTTTAATAATCCAGAGAGAGAGGAGGGAGAGAGAGTAGGAGAGGGAGAAAACTTGGTTGATTGAATGAGCGTGAAGGGATCTAGGATTATTTTAAGGCTTCTGGCTCTTGTAATTGGATAGATGGTGTGGATAAGTAAAAGATCAGGGAGTATGCTGAGTTTAGTTTTGAATATTTTTATTTTGCGACGCCTGGAAGACATTGAAATGGGAAATCTCCACTGAAAGTTAGACATATAGGTTTAATATCTGAGAGGAGGCCAACCCTGGACGTTGAGACATAAGAGTCATCTGGATATGGGTGGTAACAGAAGCCATGAAACTGGGTGATGTTACTTAGCATGAGGGCACTGAATAAGAAAAGAATATGCAGACCTTAGGAAAACAAACATTTAAAGGATGTGCAGAGATAAAAGAAACCATAAAGGAGACCCGGTATGAATGGATAGATAGTTAAGAGGAGACTCAAGAAAGAGTTGTGGCTTAGAAGCCAACAGAAGAGAGCATTTAAAAAACATGGAAACGATCAGACTGTCCAAGCTGGCAGAGAAGTCCTGCCTGATTTGGAAATGTGATGGTCACTTGTCACCTTTATTAAAGTAGTTTCAGTGATGTTGTAAAGGTATGCATGTCACCTTGGAATGCATTAAAGAATGTATATAAAATGAGGAAAATAAAACAGTCAGTGTCAAAAACTATTGTGAGACATTTATTTAAGAAGAGAAGGAAAATGACAAAGAGCTAGAATAAGATGCATTGACAAGAGAAGTATTATTTTGGGTGTTGGAGAGACTTGATGACAAATATCTAGCTGAGAGTGAAGGGCAACATGATGATCTAGGAGTGAAAGGGAACAGCTAATGAAAGAAGATCCTGAGAAAGATAAAAGGGATTAAGAGCATGGGAATTCATCTTGTGCAATAGGAAAGACAGCTGTGTTGGGAAGGATGCAGTTGTAGATAAGATTGTGTGGGTTGGGAGGGGACAATGGATGAAACTGAGTTGTTTCTCACCCAATAACCTCAATTTTCTTGTGATTTAAGAAGTAAGTTTCGGGCTTCCCTGGTGGCGAAGTGGTTGAGAGTCCGCCTGCCGATGCAGGGGACACGGGTTCGTGCCCCAGTCCGGGAAGATCCCACATGCCGCGGAGCGGCTGGGACCGTGAGCCATGGCCGCTGAGCCTGTGCGTCCGGAGCCTATGCTCCGCAACGGGAGAGGCCACAACAGTGAGAGGCCCGCGTACCACAAAAAAAAAAAAAACAAAAGAACAAAAAAAAGAAGTAAGTTTCTCCGGGCTTCCCTGGTGGCGCAGTGGTTGAGAGTCCGCCTGCTGATGCAGGGGACACGGGTTCATGCCCCGGTCCAGGAAGATCCCACATGCTGTGGAGCGGCTGGGCCTGTGAGCCGTGGCCGCTGAGCCTGTGCGTCTGGAGCCTGTGCTCCGCAACGGGAGAGGCCACAACAGTAAGAGGCCCACGTACCGCAAAAAAAAAAAAAAAAAAAAAAAGAAATAAGTTTCTCTGCTGAGAAAGTTGGGGGATGGGAGAACAGGAGAGAAGAAACTTTAGAAGAGTTGTGAAGGTGCTGCATAGTCAATAGGAGAAGAAACTAATCAGGCATGTGCAAAAAGAGGCTGGAGCAAAAAATCTTAGGCTGGAGATCATACACTTCTAGTTTTAGCATTTCAAATATATACTGGTATTTTTAATAGGATCATTCAGTTTGGATAGTAAAAAAGAAAATGGATTGTGGACTTGATCTGGGATTAAGACCTTGCCAGGCTGGTACGGCAGAAGAATCATGAGCAAAGAAGTTGAGGGTTCTTGTGTGAGAATAGTTAATTTGACCATTTAATGTAGTCTGTGTAAGGGAGGAAGTAAGATGAGGGTGGGTGCCAGATTGGCCCAGGAGAAATGGCGAGATTTAGAAATTTAAGGTCTCTGGGAGTGTCTGGTGCAAGCTAGCGTAGTGCAACTTGCAGTGAAGTTCAGTGATTTTAATGTTAGAGAAAGCAAACCATCTGAAGAGTCAGGAATTTATGAAGCTTGGCAGAGAGTACAAATTTGAAAAGTTCTGGAATAAGGAAGAGTTTACTTTTGACTCAGAGTGTCAAGAATAGTGAATACTGTGAGCTGCTAATCTGAAAGGGCTTTGGTACAGTACAAAACTGTGATATCCTTGTATAACATTTGACATGTTTTATAAATGAAGTTATCTTTGACTCCTCAAGCAGTCTCCCAAACTGATCAATTCCATATCTGACTTTTACTTGAAATTCTAATATTCATGCCATACCAGGTCAGAGCTTTTTTTTTACTTCCTTGACTGTTGGAATAGTAGGATGATCAATTATTCTGTTTGTCCTGGACTGTCACTGAAAATATTACATACTGGGACACCCTCAGTCCTAGGCAAACCTGGAGTGTTGGTCACCTTACAAACTCACAACTAATTTGGACTTCCTGTCTCTGGTCTCCCGATCCATCTTCCACACTGTTGCCAGAGTGGTCTTTCTAAGACACAAGTATAGTAATATCACATCTCTTCCCAGAATCCTTCAATATTTCCCCATAAAACCCTCCATGATCTAGCTGCATCTACCTTTTAAGTTGCTTTTCCCTTCCACTACCTTCTCCCACTCTAACCTCCTATTCCACCTTTCCCACCATCTCACCCTGTTTTCCAGCTGGTATAGAACACCTATTCTTCCTTTCTATGGGTCATTCATTTTTATACTTTGAGAACTTTGAATGCTCTTCATTCACCTCTGAAACTCTTTTTTCATCCCTTTTTCCTACAGCCTTCCCACTCCAGCTGCTTATTAAAAGTGAACTTATCTTTCAGGATGAGCTCTAAGACTCCTCTTCTGTGCAGGATTCATTTCTACTCTCACAGAAATTTCTTTGTTATCCCTTTCATGGCACATTTAAAAATCCATTATGGTTAGTTATTCTTATGTCATTTACTCCTTAAATGGCTATAAACTTCTTGAGGACGACAATCGTGTATTATTCTTCCTTGAAATTTCCCACCCCACTACACTATCTTCATCAATTTACATATCAAATACACATAAAGCAGAATGTCCCTTTGCTGGATAAAATTATGAATTGCTAAATCCCAGATGAATGGTATTGATAATACCAAGTTCAGCCTTTCTTGAAGAGATGGGACTTGACCACAGCTTTGAAGGGCAATTTAGATTTAAATACAATAGTGTATAATTCAGGCAAAGTAAGGTTAACTTTTATCTCCTCCCCAGCCACCATCAGCAGTTTGCTCTCTAACCCTGTCCCTGTAGTGACTAATAAAAGAATGCAGATAGCTTGACACAAGTGCCATCTTCTCTGGCTCGAGGTGATCTATCTCTCCTAATTTAATAGAAGCAGCCCAACATGGTTGAAAGAGCGTTAAGTAAGAGGCATACAAACCTGACTTCTGATCCTAGTTTCACCATATTTTAACCCTGTGACTTTGGACAGGGTACTGAGTTGTTCTTGAATGCATCTCTTTGTAAGCTAAACAATATGGTAGGGGTATTACTGATATCTGTCCTGCTTACCTCACAGAGATGATGCTGTGCCAACATGAGGATTTCTTATCACCTATGCCATTCACCTCAGTTCTTGTCATGCATTGGTTGTGATGTTGGAAATTAAAAAAAATATTTTCTCCACCAGACCAGAAGTTTCTCAGGGACAGAGATTATAGCAGATGATTCTATATTCTCCATAGAACCTAGCACAGAATTCATAGTATGATGCTTATTAAGTATATGTTGGTTGAGTGTTGGCCTCCAAGGCAGCCAGAGACCTCAAAAGGCCAAAGAAAAAAGTAAATACACAAGTTGTTTTCCTTTTATGCTTAATTTCCATGTGGAAAATTAAGCTCTGGGGACTACAGATGTTACCTCTCACTCTCGTTCCAAGTCCCACATGTAGGTAGGTAGGAAGCCATTTGCTGATGAGATGAGGCAGGTATATATTTCATTTGCAGAATGACAATCAACAAAAATAAAGGGTTGAGAAGCTTTTGGAAGCAGATCACAAGGACTACCCTCTCCCTGAGGTCTAGATAATAGTGTTGATGGTACTCTGAGATGTTGGGCTGTGCTGATATCTACCTACAGGATATGTCTGACCACCTCTGATTCTAAATTGAATATTTTGCTCTTTTCTCAGCCTTCTGAAGGCATGTTTTTTCTGAGTTGTAATGGGTAAGTGCAGCAAATATTGATGATAATAGCCCAAATCAGGAGACAACTTTTGAGGGAAATAACAAACAGCAGAAATATTGGGCTGGCCAAAAAGTTCGTTCGGGTTTTTCCATAAACTCTTACCCAATATATTAGTTGACATATCAGGGCTTGCATTTTTACTTAATGATTCCAAATAAGGACTTTAAACTATTTTGTATGCAATTGAATCCAATTATATCACTTTTCTTTAGGTGCTTCCTAAGTCACAGGCTAAGTCTTGGCTATATGGTCATAAACAGAATAGATCTTTTTATGGCACTAATAGAGCTAACAGCACAGTGAACGAAATAGTCAATAAAAACTGAGCAAACATCTACATTACAAGTATTGATGCTACGAAGAGAAATTGGACGGAGTGTGAGAGTATGTAATGCTATGTAGGATGGCCTAAATAATAGTGGCAGTGAAGATGTCTCTGACCTGCAAATTGAGGTTAAAGGAGACAGATATCTGAAAAAGAAGGAAGATAATTCCAGACAGAGGAAACAACGTGTGCAGATGTTTTTGTCAGGAGAAAAGCTTGGCTTGTTGTAGAAACTGAAAGCTTCTCAGTATAATTGAAACAGTAGTGAATGAGGAAAAGAATGGCATGAAGTGATGTTAAACGACACGGGAATGGCCTTCAAGCCATAGTGAGAAGTTTGGCCTTAATACAATAGAGAACGAACAAAGGATTTTAGACAGGAGAATGACAAGATATTTCAAAGAAAGAGCACTTAGGCCACAGTGGGGAAGAGGTTAGAAAGGGTTAAGAGGTGACACAGTCCCTGCCATCAAGGAGTGCAAAGTCTAGTTAAACAGAAAGACATGTTAGCAGAATTTCAGTGTGTGTGTAGTAAGTGCCATGACAGAGGTAAGGGAGTATGGAGACAAGCATGGGTTCCAATTCTTATATACCACCTCTACACTATGCAAGTTTTGTGACTTTGGCACAACTTATTTAACCTCTCTGGGTCTCAGTTTTCTCATTTGTAATATGGAAATAATCATTGAGTTGCTATAAGGATTAATGAGATAATATGTGCTTAGCTTGTAAATAGATGGAAGCTCTCAATAAGCAGTAGCCATAATTAATGTTAATGTTAGACACAGTATGGCGATGAACTGCAGGAGACAAGACTGGGGTGCCGGGAGTCCAGTGAGGCATCTTCTACAATAATCAAGAGGAATGATGACAGTGGCCTGGGTTAGAATGGCAACAGTGTAAGTGGAGATGGATTGGAGATAGATTTGAGAGATTTAAAGGAGACAGAATCACCTGGTTTCTGGTTAGATATGGGTGAAATACAGTGGTAGGAGTTGAATGAATTCCCAGTTTCTATCTGTAGTGTCTGGGAAGAGAGTCAAGGTGCAGAGAGAAAAGGGGAGCTTAGACTCAAGAGTGAATCACCAATCTTGTACCCTTTCCTGAGAGAGGAACCAAAAATATGTCTAGATTGAAGGGAAGAGAGACTAGTATCACAGAGGGCACGAACCAACCAGAAATAGTCAATAATAGAGCCAGAGCCAAAGAGAGAGACACAGAGACAGGAGCAGGGGCAGAGACTGAGAGAAGGAACATGTTCTGACTTTGGCCCTTCCATTCAGCCTTCTCCTGTTAGTGGCTTCTTTGGTTGTTCTCCATTCTAAAATTTCAGTAGTGTCACAGATTGTTAACAGGAAGCTAAATGTTCCCTGAGAGAGTTTATATTTTCACCCTACCCCAAAAAATTCCCCCAGTCTCCCATTACTATGGGGATTTTACATTTAATTGTCACCAGACATATTTGGGGAAAAACCCTTCCTACTTCCCCTTCAGTCTTGAGAAGAAAAAAGATTTTGGAAAGCAGGTCATGTAAGTCTCTAAACTTGAAATAAACTGAATTGCAGAAGCATAAGAAACCACAGAAACAAAATAAATTGTGAACATAATGCTGTTCTGGCCTAATAAGACCCTGTTATTTAGCACAGAGGTATGAAAACAACCTGTCCCATTAGTAAGTGAAATTTTCTGTACCAGTGAAGCAGAAACAAACATCCATGTTTGTAAAGTGCAGAAGTGGAAGTGTGAATTTGGTGGGTGTGAGCTGTTTTTAGTTCTTAGAACTGTAATGCACTTGATATAGCCTCCCTTGTTCTGTCACAAGCCTATGCATAGATAATAGATAATAGTAGAAACAGGATCAATACTGAAGTAATATGGAAATAATCACTGGGCTGCTATGAGGATTAATGAGATAATATGTGCAATAAAATGTGAGATAATATGTGAGATAAAAGTGGGTGGTAAGGAGGGTTGGGTGACATGTGTGGGGACAGATGTTTAGTTATATCCTGATGGCATAGCTAGAGTAATTCTAATGTTACAAGATCATAAGGTCCTACTATGGGGTTAGAAAGGTTCTGCCATAATGTGCCCTCCAGATATCACAATGATCCTCATTCTATTAAAAAGTCCCTCCTGAGCAGGGAGAGGCAAGTGGTATAATGGAAATAGCACAGACTTTGGAACAAGTCAGGCATGGTAGTAAATCATGGTAGTAAATGGGTAGTAAATCCCATTTTTACCATTTTTTAACTTTGTTATCTAAGATAATTTACTGAATCTCTCTGAACCTCAGTTTCTCATCTGCACTATAAGAGTAATAATAGTAACTTACGATGGTTGTGAGAATTGAATTATGTAATGCATGTGAAAAATTCCATTGCAGATTCTGGGGTACATCATTGATAGACCATTATAATTATTTCCTTTCGTTTCACCTGTGAGTACTCCTACCTTTGTTCTAAGTCATACATACACAAGCAAGATGACTGCATGACTCTTTAGGATATATCACAGATAGGTCAAATAGGGAGTATAAGAGGAGGGAAAATGAAAGTACTCTTTAGAGTAATGGTAGCTTATAAAGTTGACTCTCTTTTATCTGTGAATTAATCCTTTGTGGTTCTGTTCTTTTATCACATTTCTATTCCCTGGAGTAGACTTAGAATGATATAGGAAGTTATTCTGCTACTTATGAAGAGAATCTAAAATAGGCCACTCCTTTGTTTTTGTAAACATACTTAAAACAATACCAACAACAAAACTCCACTGAGAAAACCTCAGTACTTTTTTTTCCAATTCTAGCTCTAAAGGCAATAAACATTCCTGCAGTATGGACAGAAGCTATGTTTGTAAAATTTGTCTTTGAGAGGAAAACAAATGATGGACAGAAGGGTGTGTGTAAAGATTAACCACCTTTTTCCTCCTTTTTGAAGTCCAGATCTTTCATTTAGTAGATTTGTGGCCTTAATAAATCCCTCTCTGGGCCTTGCTTCTTCTACCTATATCATATGGTGGCTAAATTAAATGTTTTTTAAAGGTCCTCTTCAGTCCAAAATTCTACAAATAAAATAACAAGGTTGTTGCTGTCCTGCCATTCTTATTTGCAAACAGCCTGCATAAATCCACGGCCAGAATGTGAGAAGCCCTAAAAATTATTGTATATTCCCCATGTCTTACATATAATACACAATAAAAACTATACTAAAACATAAAATAAATTAAGGAAGTCCAAAAAACTTTCTCATTATGATGAATAATGAAAAAAATATTAAATCTTAAATTGTTTCAGAAAAATGATTTTGGTGGCCTATTTTGCTGGTACCTTAATCAATGTTCACTGTGGCTGTTGGATAATCTGCCAAGACATGATGTCACACCAGTACAGAATTCCCCTTAGATAGAGAATAGGTCTCTTCCCTTCCCAATCACATAAGGGAAAATATCCTGGTTCAGCTTCTAAATCCATATATTACAGAAAATTTTCATGTAAATTTGGAATGAAACCTAAGCTAAGAGAAAGAGAGAAAATGCATGAAAACCACCAGCTATTGTGATAGAATAATAAGGAGGTAATACTCCCAAGCCCTGAAAATCAACCAGGACACTGGTAATGCAGGCTAAAGGAGGCAGATCTGTTTTCCAGGTGCTGTGATGCCAAGTTAGGAAGTCAGGACTCAGTGAGCAAGGTGGCAGACAGAGGAGAGGCAAGAAGACCTGAACAACAAGACTGGATTTCTACCATTGCAATTGGGAAGTAGTGAACAGTGGTCATCCCAACCAGAGCTTGAGGCAAGAGAAGTCTTGATACAAAAGAAACAGACTTAAATATCACATTCTTTTTCTGTGGTTAGAAAAACCGATGGAATATTTCAGGACTTCCTTACCTGCAAGACACATCTTTGACAATCTGGTAGGGTAAGGCAGTTGGATGACAATTCCATGGTTCTCTAACTGATTCACTGGGTGACCTTGGATCAATAGTATATCTTCCTTGAGCATCTTATTCTTCATCTGTAAACAAATCCCTTCTAATTTTAATATCCTATGACTCTGTAGGTATAAAAACATATCTGGTGACACCTCATCATAGTTTTGATTTGCTTTTCTCTAATAATTAATGATGTTGAGCATCTTTTCATATGCTTGTTGGACATCTGTATGTCTTCTTGGAGAAATGTCTGTTTAGATATTCTGCCCATTTCTTGATTGTTTTTTTTTTTTAAATTAAGCTGTACAAGCTGTTTGTGTATTTTGGAAATTAAGCCCTTGTCAATTGCATTGTTTGCAAATAATTTCTCTCATTCAATAGGTTGTCTTTGTGTCTTGTTGATGGTTTCCTTTGCTGTGCAAAAGCTTTTAAATCTAATAAGGTCCACCTTGTTTGCTTCTGTTTCCATTACTCTAGTAGATGGATTTTTAAAAAAAAACTATTGCTGTGATTTATGTCAAAGAATGTTTTCCTATGTTTTCCTCTAGGAGTTTTATAGTATCTGCTCTTACATTTATATCTTTAATCAATTTTGAGTTTATTTTTGTGTATGGTGTTAGAGAATGTTCTAATTTCATTCTTTTACCTGTAGCTGTCCAGTTTTCCCAGCACCACTTATTAAAGGGATTGTCTTTCCTCCATTGTATATTCTTGTCTCCTTCATCATTAGATTAATTGACCATAAGTGTGTGGGTTCATTTGTGGGCTTTCTATAATGTTCCATTGATCTATATGTTTTTTGTGCCAGTATCATACTGTTTGATTACTGTAACTTTGCAGCATAGTCTAAAATCAATGAGTATGATTCCTCCAGCACCTTACGTTTTCGTTTTTTTTTAACATCTTTATTGGCGTATAATAGCTTTACAAATGTGTGTTAGTTTCTGCTTTATAACAGTGAATCAGTTATACACATCCATATGTTCCCATATCTCTTCCCTCTTGCATCTCCCTCCCTCCCACCCTCCCTATCCCACCCATCTAGGTGGTCACAGAGCACCGAGATGATCTCCCTGTGCTATGCAGCTGCTTCCCACTAGCTATCTATTTTACGCTTGGTAGTATATATATGTCCATGCCACTCTCTCACTTTGTCACAGCTTACCCTTCCCCCTCCCCATATCCTCAAGTCCATTCTCTAGTAGGTCTCACTCTTTATTCCTATCTTGCCCCTAGGTACTTCATGAAATTTTTTTTCTTAGATTCCATATATAAGTGTCAGCATATGGTATTTGTTTTTCTCTTTCGGACTTACTTCACTCTGTATGACAGACTCTAGGTCCATCCACCTCACTACAAATAACTCAACCTCGTTTCTTTTTATGGCTGAGTAATATTTCATTCTATATATGTGCCACATCTTCTTTATCCATTCATCTGTTGATGGACACTTAGGTTGCTTCCATGTCCTGGCTATTGTAAATAGAGCTCCAAAGAACATTCTGGTACATGAGTCTTTTTTTTTTTTTTCGGTACGCAGGCCTCTCACTGCTGTGGCCTCTCCCGTTGTGGAGCACAGGCTCTGGATGTGCAGGTGTAGCGGGCACGGCTCACGGGACAGGCCACTCTGTGGCATGTGGGATCCTCCTGGACCAGGGCACGAACCAGTGTCACCTGCATTGGCACGCAGACCGCCAACCACTGCGCCACCAGGGAAGCACAGTATATGACTCTTTTTCAATTATGGTTTTCTTAGTGTACATGCCCTGAAGTGGGATTGCTGGGTTGTATGGTAGTTCTATTGTTAGCTTTTAAGGAGCTTCCATTCTGTTCTCCATAGTGGCTGTATCAATTTACATTCCCACCAACAGTGCAAGACGGTTCCCTTTTCTCCACACCCTCTCCAGCATTTATTGTTTCTAGATTTTTTGATGATGGCCATTTTGACCAGTGTGAGATGATATCTCATTGTACTTTTGATTTGTATTTCTCTAATGATTAATGTTGTTGAGCATTCTTTCATGTGTTTGCTGGCAATCTGTATATCTTATTTGGAGAAATGTCTATTTAGGTCTTCTGCCCATTTTTGCATCGGGTTGTTTGTTGTTTTGATATTGAGCTTCATGAGCTGCTTGTAAATTTTGGAGGTTAATCCTTTGTCAGTTGCTACATTTGCAAATATTTTCTCCCACTCTGAGGGTTGTCTTTTGGTCTTGTTTATGGTTTCCTTTGCTGTGCAAAAGCTTTGAAGTTTCATTAGGTCCCATTTGTTTATTTTTGTCTTTATTTCCATTTCTCTAGGAGGTGGGTCAAAAAGGATCTTGCTGTGATTTATGTCATAGAGTGTTCTGCCTATGTTTTCCTCTAAGAGTTTGATAGTGTCTGGCCTTACATTTGGGTCTTTAATCCATTTTGAGTTTACTTTTGTGTATGGTGTTAGAGAGTGTTCTAATTTCATACTTTTACATATACCTGTCCAGTTTTCCCAGCAACACTTATTGAAGAGGCTGTCTTTTCTACACTGTATATTCTTGCCTCCTTTATCAAAGATAAGGTGACCATATGTGCATGGGTTTATCTCTGAGCTTTCTATCCTGTTCCATTGATCTGTGTTTCTGTTTTTGTTCCAGTACCATACTGTCTTGATTACTATAGCTTTGTAGTATAGTCTGAAGTCAGGGAGCCTGATTCCTCCAGTTCCATTTTTCTTTCTCAAGATTGCTTTGGCTATTTGCGGTTTTTTGTGTTTCCATACAAATTGTGAAATTTTTTGTTCTAGTTCTGTGAAAAATGCCAGTGGAATTTTGTTAGGGATTGCATTGAATCTGTATATTGCTTTGGGTATTCGAGTCATTTTCACAATGTTGATTCTTCCAATCCAAGAACATGGTATATCTCTCCATCTATTTTTATCATCTTTAATTTTTTTCATCAGTGTCTTATAATTTTCTGCATACAGGTCTTTTGTCTCCTTAGGTAGGTGTATGCCTAGATATTTTATTCTTTTTGTTGCAATGGTAAATGGGAGTGTTTCCTTAACTTCATCTTCAGATTTTTCATCATTAGTGTATAGGAATGCAAGAGATATCTGTGAATAAATATTGTATCCTGCTACTTTACCAAATTCATTGATTAGCTCTAGCAGTTTTCTGGTAGCATCTTTTGGAATCTGTATGTTTAGTATCATGTCATTCGCAAACACTGCGAGTTTACCTCTTCTTTTCTGATTTGGATTCCTTTTATTTCTTTTTCTTCTCTGATTGCTCTGGCTAAAACCTCCAAAACTATGTTGAATAAGAGTGGTGAGAGTGGCCAACCTTGTCTTGTTCCTGATCTTAGTGGAAAAGTTTTCAGTTTTTCACCATTGAGGACAATGTTAGCTGTGGGTTTGTCATATATGGCCTTTATTATGTTGAGGAAAGTTCCCTCTATGCCTACTTCCTGGCGGGTATTTATCATAAATTGGTGTTGAATTTTTTCTAAAGCTTTTTCTGCATCTATTGATATGATCATATTGTTTTTCTCCCTCAATTTTTTAATATGGTGTATCACATTCATTGATTTGCGTATATTGAAGAATCCTTCCATTCCTGTGATAAACCCCACTAAATCATGGTGTATGATCCTTTTAATGTGCTGTTGGATTCTGTTTGCTAGCATTTTGTGGAGTATTTTTGCATCTAGGTTCATCAGTGATATTGGCCTGTAGTTTTCTTTCTTTGTGACTTCTTTGTTTTGTTTTGGTATCAGGGTGATGGTGGCCTCTTAGAATGAGTTTGGGAGTGTTCCTCCCTCTGCTGTATTTTGGAACATTTGGGAAGGATAGGTGTTAGCTCTTCTCTAAATGTTTGTTAGAATTCGCCTGTGAATCCATCTGGTTCTGGGCTTCTGTTTGTTGGAAGATTTTTAATCACAGTTTTAATTTCACTGTTTGTGATTGAACTCTTCATATTTTCTATCTCTTCTTTTTTTTTTTTTTTTTTTTTTTTTTTTTTGGTACGCGGGCCTCTCTCTGCTGTGGCCTCTCCCGTTGCGGAGCACAGGCTCCGGACGCGCAGGCCCAGCCGCTCCGCGGCATGTGGGATCCTCCCGGACCGGGGCGCGAACCCGAGTCCCCTGCATCGGCAGGCGGACTCTCAACCGCTGCGCCACCAGGGAAGCCCCCATCTCTTCTTGATTCAGTCTTGGTAAGTTGGGCATTTCTAAGAATTTGTCCATTTCTTCCACAGTGTCCATTTTATTGGTATAGAGTTGCTTGTAGTAATCTCTCATGATCCTTTGTACCTCTGTAGTGTAAGTTGTCACTTCTTGTTCATTTCTAATTCTATTGATTTGATTCTTCTCCCTTTTTTCCTTGATGATTCTGGCTAATGGTTTATCAATTTTGTTTATCTTCTCAGAGAACCAGCTTTTAGTTTTATTGATCTTTGCTATCATTTCCTTCATTTCTTTTTCTTTTAGTTTTGATCTGATCTTTAGGATTTGTTTCCTTCTGCTAACATTGGGGCTTCTTTTTCTTTTTTCTCTAGTTGCTTTCGGTGTAAGGTTAGGTTGTTTATTTGAGATGTTTCTTGTTTCTTAAGGTAGGATTGTATTGCTATAAACTTCCCTCTTAGAATTGCTTTTGTAGCATCCCAAAGGTTTTGGGTCCTCGTGTTTTAATTCTAATTTGTTTCTAGGCATTTTTTGATTTTCTGTTTGATTTCTTTAATGATCTGTTGGTTATTAAGTAGTGTATTGTTTAGCCTCCATGTGTTTGTATTTTTTACAGATGTTTTCCTGTAATTTATATCTAGTCTCATAGCACTGTGATCAGAAAAGACACTTGATTTGATTTCAATTTCTTAAATTTACCAAGGCTTGGTTTGTGACCCAAGATATGATCTATCCTGGAGAATGTTCCATGAGCACTTGAGAAGAATGTGTATTCTGTTGTGTTTGGATGGAATGTCTTATAAATATCAATCGAGTCCATCTTGTTTAATGTGTCATTTAACCCTTGTGTTTCCTTATTTATTTTCATTTTGGATGATCTGTCCACTGGTGAAAGTGGGGTGTTGAAATCCCCTACTATGAATGTGTTACTTTCGATTTCCCCTTTTATAGCTGTTAGTATTTGCCTTATGTGTTGAGGTGCTCCTATGTTGGGTGCATAAATATTATAATTGCTATATCTTCTTCTTGGGTCGATCCTTTGATCATTATGTAGTGTGCTTCATTGTCTGTTGTAATAGTCTTTATTTTAAAGTCTATTTTGTCTGATATGAGAACTGCTGCTCCAGCTTTCTTTTGATTTCCATTTGCATGGAATAACATTTTCCATCCCCTCAATTTCAGTCTGTATGTTTTCTTAGGTGTGAAGTGGGTCTCTTGTAGACAGCATATATATGGGTCTTGTTTTTGGATCCATTCAGCTAATCTGTGTCTTTTGGTGGGAGCATTTAATCCATTTACATTTAAGGTAGTTATCGATATGTATGTTCCTATTACCATTTTCTTAATGTTTTGGGTTTGTTATTTTAGGTCTTTTCCTCCTCTTCTGTTTCCTGCCTAGAGAAGTTCCTTTAGCATTTGTTGTAATGCTAGTTTGGAGGTGCTGAATTCTCTTCCTTTTTGCTTGTCTGTAAAGTTTTTAATTTTTCCATCAAATCTGAATGAGATCCTTGCTGGGTAGGATCCTACAATCTTGCTGGGTAGGATCCTACAATCTTTGTTGTAGGTTTTTCTCCTTCATCACTTTAAATATGTCCTGCCACTCCATCCTGGCTTGCAGAGTTCCTGCTGAAAGATCAGCTGTTAACCTTATGGGATCCCTTTGTGTGTTATTTGCTGTTTTTCCCTTACTGCTTTTAATATGTTTTCTTTGTATTTAATTTTTGATGATTTGATTAATATATGTCTTGGCCTGTTTCCCCTTGTATTTATCCTGTTGGGACTCTCTGTGCTTCCTGGACTTGATTTACTATTTCCTTTCCCATATTAGAGAAATTTTCAATGGTAATCTCTTCAAATATTTTCTCAGTCCCTTTCTTTTTCTCTTCTTCTTCTGGAAGCCCTATTATTCTAATGTTGGTGCTTTTAATGTTGTCCCAGAGGTCCCTGAGACTGTCCTCAATTCTTTTCATTATTTTTTCTTTTTTCTGCTCTTCAGTAGTTATTTCCACTATTTTATCTTCCAGATCACTTATCCGTTCTTCTGCCTCAGTTATTCTGCTATTGATCCCTTCTAGAGAATTTTTAATTTCATTTATTGTGTTATTCATCACTGTTTTTTTGCTCTTTACTTCTTCTAGGTCCTTGTTAAACGTTTCTTGTATTTTCTCTGTTCTATTTTCAAGATTATGGATTATCTTTATTAACATTATATTGAATGCTTTTTCAGGTAGACTGCCTATTTCCTCTTCATTTTTTAGATCTGGTGGGTTTTTACCTTGCTCCTTCATTTGCTGTGTGTTTTTCTGTCTTCTCATTTTGCTTAAATTACTGTGTTTGGGGTCTCCTTTTCTCAGCCTGCAGGTTCGTAGTTCCCGTTGTTTATGGTGTCTGTCCCCAGTGGCTAAGGTTTGTTCAGTGGGTTGTTTAGGCTTCCTGGTGGAGGGGACTTGTGCCTGTGTTCTGGTGGATGGGCCTGGATCTTGTCTTTCTGGTGAGCAGGTCCACATCTGGTGGTGTGTTTTGGGGTGTCTGTGGCATTATTATGATTTTACGCAGCCTCTCTGCTAATGGATGTGGTTGTGTTCTTGTCTTCCTAGTTGTTTGGTATAGGGTGTCCAGCACTGTAGTTTTCTGGTTGTTGAGTGAAGCTGGGTCTTTGTGTTTAGATAAAAGTCTCTGGGAGATTTTATTGTTTAATATTACATGGAGCTGGGAGGTCCCTTGTGGATCAGTGTCCTGATCTTGTCTCTCCCTCCTCAGAGGCACAGCCCTCATGCATGTCTGGAACACCAAGAGCCTTTCATCCACATGGCTTTGAGTAAAAGGGATAAAATTTAGAGAGAAAGACAGAAACAAGATAAAATACAATAAAATAATGTAAAATACAATAAAATAAAGTTATTAAAATAAAACAAAATTAAGAAAAAAAATTTTAAGTAATAATAATAAAAAACCATAATGAACAGACAGGACCCTAGGAAAAATGGTAAAAGTAAATCTATAGAGACAAAATCACACACAGAAGCATACACATACACACCCACGTAAAGAGAAGAAAAAAAATTATATATCTCTTTGCTCACAATGTCCACTTCCTCAATTTGGGATCATTCGTTGTCCATTCAGGTATTCCACAGATGCAGGGTACATCAAGTTTATTGTGGAGGTTTAATCCTCTGCTCCTGGGGCTGCTGGGGGAACTTTCTCTTCTTTGTTCGCATAGATCCCGGGGTTCATCTTTGGATTTGGCCCCACCTCTGTGTGTAGGTCGCCCGAGGGCATCTGTTCTTCACTGAGACAGGACAGGGTTAAAGGAGCAGCTGATTCGGGGGCTCTGGCTCACTCAGCCCGGGGCTAGATATCGGTACGGATGCAGAGAGGGCCTGCGGTGGCAGAGGCCAGTGTGACATTGCACCAGCCTGAGGCACATCGTGTGTTCTCCTGGGGAAGTTGTCCCTGGATCACAGGACCCTGGCAGTTGCAGGCTGCACAGGTTCCCATGAGGGGAGGCGTGGATAGTGACCTGTGTTCGCACACAGTCTTCTTGGTGGCTGCAGCAGCAGCCTTAGCATCCCATGCCCGTCTCTGGGATCCGCGCTGATAGCCACGACTCGTGCCTGTCTCTGGAGCTCCTTTAAGCAGCGTTCTTAATCCCCTCTCCTCGCGCACCGGGAAACAAATAGGCAAGAAAAAGTCTCTTGTCTCTTCGGCAGTCCAGACTTCTTCCCAGACTCCCTCCAGGCTAGTCGTGGTGCACTAACCCCTTCAGGCTGTGTTCACGCCACCAACCCCAGTCCTCTCCTGGGATCTGACCGAAGCCCGAGCCTCAGCTACCAGCCCTCGCCTGCCCCAGCGGTGAGCAGACAAGCCTCTCGGGCTGGTGAGTGCTGGTCGGCACCTATCCTCTGTGCAGGAATCTGTCTGCTTTGCCCTTCTGACCCCTGTTGCTGCGTGTCCTCCGTGGCTCCAAAGCTCCCCCCCCACCGTTACCCGCAGTCTCCTCCTGTGAAGGGGCCTCCTAGTGTGTGGAAACCTTTCCTCCTGCACAGCTCCCTCCCACTGATGCAGGTCCCATCCCTATTCTTTTGTCTTTGTTTTTATCTTTTGTGCTACCCAGGTACGTGGGTGAGTTTCTTGCCTTTTGGGAGGTCTGAGGTCTTCTGTCAGTGTTCAGTAGGTGTTCTGTAGGAGCTCTTCTACATGTAGATGTATTTCTGATGTATTTGTGGAGAGGAAGGTGATCTCTGCATCTTACTCTTCCACCATCTTGAAGCTCCTCCTCCAGCACATTTCTTTCTCAAGATTGTTTGGCTATTCTGAGTCGTTTGTGTTTCTGTGAGGTCTCACCTCACACTGGTCACAATGGTTATCATCAAAAAGTCTACAAATAATAAATATTGGAGAGGGCATAGAGAAAAGGGAACCCTCCTACACTGTAGGTGGGAATGTAAATTGGTACACCCACTATGGAGAACAGTATTCAGGTTCCTTAAGAAAACCAAAAATGGTTATCATATGATCCAGCAATCCCACTTCTGAGCATATATCCAGAAAAGCCAAAAACTCTAATTCAAAAAGGTACATACACCCCAATGTTCATAGCAGCACTATTTACAAAAGCCAATACATGGGAGCAACCTAAGTGTCTATTTACAGATGAATGGGTGAAGATGTGGTTGTGTGTGTATATATATATATATATATATAGTTTTGTGTGTGTGTGTATATATATATATATATACATATATATATAAATCTTACTCAGCCATAAAAAGAATGAAATAATGCCATTTGTAGCAACATGCATGGACCTAGAGATTATCATACTGAGTGACGTAAGTCAGACGGAGAAAACCAAATATGATATGATATCACTTCCATGTAGAATCCAGAACAATGGTACAAATGAACTTATTTACAAAACAGAAATACACTCACAGACATAGAAAACAAACTTACAGTTAAAAGAGGGGAAAGGGAGAGAGGGATAAATTAGGAATTTGAGATTAAGGGGTACACACTACTGTATACAAAATAGATTTAAAAAAAGGACCTACTGTGTAGCACAGGGAACTATATTCAATATCTTGTAATATCCTGTAATGGAAAAGAATCTGGTATAACTTAATCACTTTGCTGTACACCTGAAACTTTGTAAATCAACTATATTTCAATTTAAAAAATTCTGGGTGTCAGCTAAAGTACTGGTTAACCATTATACCCTTTTTCTTTCTTTCTTTCTTTTTTTTTTTTTTTTTGGGCAGGGATCATAACTTCACGGCTTACCTTGATGAATATACTGAAATATTCAAGATGGGCAGCAACAGTACCAGCAATGCTGAGACTCACTGCAATGTCACTAATTTGACATTTCAATACTCCCTCTATGCCACCACCTACATCCTCATATTCATCCCTGGTCTACTGGCCAACAGTGCAGCCTTGTGGGTTCTGTGCCGCTTCATCAGCAAGAAAAATAAAGCCATCATTTTCATGATCAACCTCTCTGTGGCTGACCTTGCTCATGTGCTGTCCTTACCCCTCCGGATTTACTATTACATCAGCCACCACTGGCCTTTCCAGAGGGCCCTTTGCCTGCTGTGCTTCTACCTAAAGTATCTCAACATGTATGCCAGCATTTGTTTCCTGACATGCATCAGCCTTCAGAGGTGCTTCTTTCTCCTCAAGCCTTTCAGGGCCAGAGACTGGAAGCGTAGGTATGATGTGGGCATCAGTGCTGCCGTCTGGGTCATCGTGGGGACTGCCTGTTTGCCATTTCCCATCATAAGAAGCACAGACTTAGCCAACAACACTGAGTCCTGCTTTGCTGATCTTGGTTACAGGAAAATGAATGCAATGGCTTTGGTTGGGATGATTACAGCTGCTGAGCTGGCAGGATTTGTGATCCCAGTAGTCATCATTGCATGGTGTACCTGGAAAACCACTATATCCTTGCGACAACCACCAGTGGCTTTCCAGGGAATCAGTGAGAGGCAGAAAGCACTGCGGATGGTTTACATGTGTGCTGCAGTCTTCTTCATCTGTTTCACTCCCTATCATATTAACTTTATTTTTTACACCATGGTAAAGGAAACCATCATTAGCAGTTGTCCCATTGTCCAAAGCTCACTGTATTTCCACCCTTTTTGTCTATGCCTTGCAAGTCTCTGCTGCCTTTTGGATCCAATTCTCTACTACTTCATGGCTTCAGAGTTTCGTGACCAACTATCCCGCCATGGCAGCTCCGTGACTCGTTCCCACCTAATGAGCAGGGAGAGTGGTTCATCAATGATTGGTTAAAAATAAAATAACTCTTTGATTATGGCTTTGTTTAACTACGTTTCCTGGCTTTTTCCAAAAGTGAAAATGACCAGCCAGACAATTTTGTTAATTGAACTTTGGGAACAAAAGAAATAGTTGTGCTCACAGGGTTGTGATGGTGGAGGGAGAGTGTGAAAAATGAGGGAGAGGAAGGGAAGATGGGAGTTGTATGTTTCCTCTTTGAAATTCAAGGCACTTTCTTACTTAAGAGATCTAGATCAAGGCTTTACAGATGTTTTAAACAAATGGAAATTGGATATTTTATCTTAAACCTTTCTTTATTAAATGTGATGTTGTTAATGATAAAATAAATGCATGAATCTTTTCCAGAATGTAAAAACAAATCTCTTTCATACGAAGACCATTATTTGTGAATGAGAGCAAAAACATCTTCAGTCTTTCTAAGGTATAAATGCACAGGCAAGGGGGTGTGAATGTTGAAGCAACATGTGCATCAATTTTAGGACACAAACCTCTTATTGAATAAAGGGCATGGGAATTTGTTCATTCATTGAAAATATGTTGGATGTCTATTGTATTCTGGGTTACCACTTTCCTGGGTACTTCCACATATAGCATCTTATCTAGCTCTTCTAATAAAGTTGTGGAAGGTTATACAAATGAATAAAGGGAACCTCAGACAGATGAAACAACTTCCCTGGAGATAATCAGTGGTGAGCAAAATTTGTCCTGAATACACGACATATGCTTAAATTATTACCTCTATTTGTGTTATTATTCACTAGGTTAATGCTAAACTTGGTTTGAATGGTGAAAACACAGACTAAATTTAAGCCATCCAAGACCAAGATCATTTCTATACAATTTTTTGAAGATTATTTGAAAAGTCTGTGGCTTGTGGGGATGGTGTGTCAGGCTTCAGGTTGCAAGGTATCAAAAAATAGATTTTTCTAATACTGTCCCAAACTACAGAGTCCTGATGATCGGGGTATAGGGCACACAAGTAGTTCATTATTAACACAAAATATACTTAAGTCTTAATGTTGGTAATATAAATCCATAAATGGAAGAAAGAAAAAAAATCTATAAGGCTGGAAAATAAGCATTCTGTAAAATTTAGATTTTTTTGAGTTCAACCAACCTTTCTTCTTAAACATTACTATGCATCGCTCTGAACAGATTTGTGTTTATTAAGAAACTTCTCTGTGAGCAGAGCTTACAGAATTGTATTGGAAGCATAATATTATCACTTCATAAATGAATGGCAGAATAGTTTATGTCCTCTTTCTGGAAATCTTATCTTCATTTTTTTTAAAGGTTATTGTTACTGTTTCAGAATTACTATGGAGGTTTTAAATGCAAGCAATCCTCAGATTCTTGGGTTGGCATTTATGAAGCTCAATCCATCACTCTCATTTTTTATTTATTATTATTATTATATTTTGTGTGTGTGGTACACGGGCCTCTCACTGTTGTGGCCTCTCCCGTTGCGGAGCACAGACTCCGGACACGCAGGCTCAGCGGCCATGGCTCACGGGCCTAGTCGCTCTGCGGCATGTGGGATCTTCCCAGACTGGGACATGAACCCATGTCCCCTGCATCGGCAGGCGGACTCTCAACCACTGCGCCACCAGGGAAGCCCATCATCACTCTCAGTTTTTTTTATTCCTGCAGTTTAAGTAGCATAGACACTCGGTGTACAGGGAGGAGAAGGGAAGTGGTAGTCCTCAGATATCCATTTGAATACAATGTCTATGGAAGAGGAAGTAGGGACAACTGAAAAAGGAGGAATTAAAAGGAAAAAATAACATAAGTTTTCTAGGGAAGAAGAGAGTTCTGTAATTATAAAGTAATGAAACTTTGTGTGTGTGTGCTTTATTAACCAGAATCTAAAGGCATAGCCTAAAGAGGGTTTCCAGATATTCATAGGCAACCCTACTCTAAGGAGATTATTGTGAAAGAAACCCACTTGGAACTACATATCCTGTTATCTTTGTGAACAAAAGGAACCTCAGTTCCAAATAGTCACACTTCATATTCCTTCCTTTCACGTTGTTGACAAGAGGCTGTGCTTCAAGCACCAGATGTGTGGGTTTGTGACCAAATTAAATTTAATCTGTCCACCATTAAAGAGGAATCTTTGGGCCTTTTCTGACATGTGAATCTCTATTGTAATGAGAGAGAAAAAGATAACTTCAAAACAAGCAATGATTCGTTCTTGAATTTTAAAGGCTGGATTGCCTTATATAATGTTAGGGGGAAAGGTAACAGTGCTTGATCTAATGAAATAACAGTTCAAGAAATAGGTAAGCCTACCTTAAGGTATTACAATGACCAATTTGGGCAAGGACATTCTGTGTGACAAAGAGGATAGCAGACATATATCCTTGAATCAGCTTTTCAAGAAGTCAACTAAAAAAGCTGTACATTTCCCAAAAATCTCTGTAAGACGTGTGTCACAATCCAATTATTAACCATTCAGAATCTCATAACCTTAATGAAATACTCTTTAGTTTTGTGATAGTTTTGGTTTAAAAAAAGAAAGGGATTTTGAGGAATATAGTAAAGTTGTACAATAATCTATATGATCTTAAATACAGTTTATGCATGATTGGTTATGCTGTTTACTTTTAGAAAACTTTAATTACTAGTACAGACTATAGATATAGCATTTATCATAGATTAAATTGATAGATAATCTTTATGGAACATGAGGTCATTTTTATAAAAAAATATTAAGCATCATTCTCTTATTTGAAAATTGAACTCACTTATTATAAAATTGCTTCTATAAGAAAATCAGTTTCTCCTCACATGCTTTTGTGTGTTTTCCAGGAATGTAACCCACCATAAAAGTAAGGTACTGCTTAAATAGAAATTTTAAACCACATTCCTCTTTTAACTAGTAAGTAGTTTGGGTGTCATATTAACTCTTCAGAGGTAATACTGTGCCTTTAAGTACATTAGAAACACAATATGTAATTACAAGTAAAAGTATGCTACTATTCTCTAAGGCTTTGAAAGAGTTAATTAATCTCACAAAGTTCCAAATTTACCATCAATGAATAATTAGTTATTTTCAATTCCTGACATTTCAATAATTAACCACAATTTTGTTTTTGGAACAGGAAATAGGTTTCCTTATTTCTTTTTTTTTTTTCTTTTTTTTTTTTTTTGCGGTACCCGGGCCTCTCGTTGTTGTGGCCTCTCCCGTTGCGGAGCACAGGCTCCGGACGCACAGGCTCAGCGGCCATGGCTCACGGGCTCAGCCGCTCTGCAGCATGTGGGATCCTCCAGGACCGGGGCACGAACCTGTGTCCCCTGCATCGGCAGGCGGACTGTCAACCACTGCACCATCAGGGAAGCCCAAGTTTCCTTTTTTAATATAGGTATTACTTTGTCCAAGTAAACTGTGCGGAATTTGTAAAGTAGGGAGGGAAAAATTGGTTTACAAAAGCTGAATTTCAAGCTGGTTACTAAGGAGAAAGATGGAGAGTAGCAAACTTTCAGGAGCTGTTATCATAGACTAGCAGATTTCCTGATCTTCTGGAGTTGAGGGAGGGCAGATTTCCTTGACCTGAGAAATTGCATTTGAACTTGGTCTTACATGATAGAAAAGTTTGAAAATTGTTTTTAAATACCAAAGAAGAGTAAGCATTCTTATTGGAAATCCTCCTGAGCCAAGGAAGGAAAGAGAAAAAAACTGGAAGGTGACTAATACTGAATACTATAGTTTGGCTAGAACTATATGAGGGAGCAATAAGTAATGAGGCTGTAATGAGGCTATGTAGAAGCCTAGTTCTGGTTCAAGTCCCTGAACTCACCTCATCCTAGGGACACACCAAATCTATAAATATATGCTGAAGAGTTTCCTTTGAAAAAAGCCAAAAAACCCAGTGGAGGAACCACTCCACGTTGAAGAGTGAGACAAAAACCACATTGAAGAAGGTAGGAAAGGCTAAGACACAACCTCCTCATAAACCCCACCCCAACTATGATGACCCACAATCAGGAGGGAATTCAAAACACAAATATTCATCTTGAGGAGCAAAGGGTCTGTATCTGACGTTGGGCACCCCAACGTTTAATACTCACATCTGAGAGATGAGTCCCTGCCAAACATCAGGCTTTCAAGACCAACAGCACTCAAGCCCACAACATCAGTGGGGATATGGTGAACTTAAAAATGACTCTTAAAGGCCTCACATATATCTCACCTGCTCCAGGGCCCAGCACAGAAACAGCCCTTTGAAAAGTGCTTAGACTTTCTGTGAAAGGGACCCAATTGCAAATTTTAAAGCATCAGTCTGAGGGTCCTGCTTGGATATTCTCTGGAGATGGAGACTGGTAGATATCATCTTCAATGCTCTTCCTTTGCCTTGCTAAAGCAGGAGCCATGTGATTTTTTCTTTTTCTTCTTCCTTTAAAAAAAACTTTTTTTTTCCACTTCGCTTTTCTTTATATATTTTTTCCTTTTGGCTTTCATTTTACTTTCTTCTATCTTCTTTTCTTCTCTTTTTTTCTTTTCCTTATCTTTTTTGGCAGGTGGCATCTTTTCATTTTTTAACATATATTTTTATTTTTTAACGTTTTTATTGGAGTATAATTGCTTTACAGTGGTGTGTTAGTTTCTGCTTTATAATGAAGTGAATCAGTTATACATATACATATATCCCCATATCTCTTCCCTCTTGCATCTCTCTCCCTGCCACCCTCCTTATCCCATCCTGCTAGCTGGTCACAAAGCACCGAGCTGATCTCCCCGTACTATGTGGCTGCTTCTAACTAGCTATCTATTTTACATTTGGTAGGGTATATATATCCATGCCACTCTCTCACTTTGTCCCAACTTACCCTTCCCCCTTCATGTATCCTCAAGTCCATTCTCCAGTAGGTCTGCGTCTATTTTCGTCTTGTCCCTAGGTTCTTCATGACCTTTATTTTTTCTTTTTGTTTAGATTCCATATATATGTGTTAGCATACGGTATTTGTTTTTCTCTTTCTGACTTACCTCACTCTGTACGACAGACTCTAGGTCCATTCACCTCACTACAAATAACTCAATTTCGTTTCTTTTTATGGCTGAGTAATATTCCACTATATATGTGCCACACCTTCCACATTCCACCCATGTGCCACATGGGTACATTCATCTGTTGATGGACACTTAGCTTACTTCCATATCCTGGCTATTGTAAATAGAGCTGCAATGAACATTTTGATACATGACTCGTTTTGAATTATGGTTTTCTCAGGGTATAACACCCATTTATGATAAAATCCCTACAGAACGTAGGCATAGAGGGAACTTACCTCAACATAACAAAGGACATATATGAGAAACTCACAGCCAACATCGTCCTCAATGGTGAAAAATTGAAATCATTTCCACTAAGATCAGGAATAAGACTAGGTTGCCCACTCTCACCACTATTATTCAACATAGTTTTGGAAGTTCTAGACACAGCAATAAGAGAAGAAAAAGAAATGAAAGGAATCCAAATTGGAAAAGAAGAAGTAAGGCTGTCACTGTTTGCAGATGACATGACACTATACAGAGAGAATCCTAAAGATGCTACCAAAAAACTGCTAGAGCTAATCAATGAATTTGGTAAAGTAGCAGGATACAAAATTAATGCACAGAAATCTCTTGCATTACTATACACTAATGATGAAAAATCTGAAAGATAAATTACAAAAACACTCTCATTTACCATTGCAACAAAAAGAATAAAATACCTAGGAATAAACCTACCTAAGGAGACAAAAGACCTGTATGCAGAAAATGATAAGACACTGGTAAAAAATATTAAAAATGATACAAATAGATAGAGAGATATACCACATTCTTGGATTGGAAGCATCAACATTGTGAAAATGATTATATTACCCAAAGAAATCTACAGATTCAATGCAATCTGTACCAAACAACCAATGGCATTTCTCACAGAACTAGAACAAAAAATTCCACAATTCATATGGAAACACAAAAGATCCCAAAGAGCGAAAGCAATCTTGAGAAAGAAAAATGGAGATGGAGGAATCAGGCTCCCTGACTTCAGACTATACTACAAAGCTACAGTAATCAAGACGGTATGGTACTGGCACTATAACAGAAATATAGATCAATGGAACAAGATAGAAAGCCCAGAGATAAACCCACGCATATATGGTTACCTTATCTTTGACAAAGGAAACAAGAATATACAGTGTAGAAAAGACAGCCTCTTCAATAAGTGGTGCTGGGAAACCTGGACAGCTACATGTAAAATAATGAAATTAGAATACTCACTAGCACCATACACAAAAATAAACTTAAAATGGATTAAAGACCTAAATGTAAGGCCAGACACTGTCAAATTCTTAGAGGAAAACATAGGCAGAACACTCTATGACATAAATCACAGCAAGATCCTTTTTGACTCACCTCCTAGAGGAATGGAAATAAAAACAAAAATAAACAAATGGGACCTAATGAAACTTAAAACTTTTGCACAGCAAATGAAGCCATAAACATTACGAAAAAAAAAGCCCTCAGAATGGGAGAAAATATTTGCAAATGAAGCAACTGACACATGGTTAATCTCCAAAATTTACAAGCAGCTCATGCAGCTCAATATGAAACAAAAAAAACCTTATGCAAAAATGGGCAGAAAGCTTAAATAGACATTTCTCCAAAGAAGATATACAGATTGCCAACAAACACATGAAGGAATGCTCAACATCATTAATCATTAGAGAAATGCAAATCAAAACTACAATGATATATCATCTCACACCGGTCAGAATGGCCATCATCAAAATGTCTAGAAATAATAAATGCTGGAGAGGGTGTGGAGAAAAGGGAACCCTCTTGCACTGTTGGTGGGAATGTAAGTTGATACAGCCACTATATTGAACAGTATGGAGATTCCTTAAAAAAACACAAATAGAACTACCTTATGACCCAGCAATCCCACTATTGGGCATATACCCTGAGAAAACCATAATTCAAAAAGAGTTATGTACCTCACTGTTCATTGCAAGTCTATTTACAATAGCCAGGACATGGAAGCAACCTAAGTGTCTATCAGCAGATGAATGGAGAAAGAAGATGTGGCACATATATACAATGGAATATTACTCAGCCATAAAAAGAAACGAAATTGAGTTATTTGTAGTGAGGTGGATGGCCCTAGCATCTGCCATACAGAGTGAAGTAAATCAGAAAGAGAAAAACAAATACCATGTGCTAACACATATATATGGAATCTAAAAAACAACAACAAAAAATGGTCTTGAATTACCTAGGAGCAAGACGGGAATAAAGATACAGACCTACTAGAGAATGGACTTGAGGATACAGGGAGGGGGAAGGGTAAGCTGGGACTAAGCGAGAGAGTGGCATGGACATATATACACTACCAAATGTAAAATACATAGCTAGTGTGAAGCAGCCACATAACACAGGGAGATCAGCTCAGTGCTTTGTGACCCCCTAGAGTGGTGGGATAGGGAGGGTGGGAGAGAGGGAGACCCAAGAGGGAAGAGATATGGGTATATATGTATATGTATAACTGATTCACTTTGTTATAAAGCAGAAACTAACACACCATTGTAAAGAAATTATACTCTAATAAAGATGTGAAGAAAAATAAATCTATGCTGACTATGAGATTCACTTCATATGTAAGAACATATGCAGACTGAAAGTGAAGGAGTGGAAAAATACTCCATGCAAATGGAAACCAAAGGATGCTGGGGTAGCTCTACTTATATTGGTCAAAAATAAACATTAAAACAAAGATTTCTGTAAGAGAGAAAGAAGGATATTACATAATGATAATGGGGTAACTCTAACCATAGTACATAACATTTGTAAATATTAATTCACCTAACTTAGGATCACCTAAATAAATAAAGCAAATATTAACAGAATGAAAGGGAGAAATGGAAAATAAAACAATAATAATAGGAGACTTTAATACTCCACTTACTTCAATGGGTGGATCATGTAGCCAAAAAATCAGTAAGGAAACATTGTCTTTAATGGACACTTTAGACCTGTCAGACATAACAGTTATATACAGAACATTTCATCCAAAAGCAACAAAATAAACATTCTTAGTGCACACGGAACATTCTCCAGGCTAGATCATAAGTTAGGCCACAAAACAAGTATTAACATATTTAAGAATATTGAAATCATATCAAACATCTTTTTCCACCTTAAAGGTATGAGACTAGAAATTAGTTACAAGAAGAAAACCAGAAAATTAAAAATACGTGGAGATTACACTACGTAATACTGAACAACCTATGAGTCAATGAAGACTTCAAAAGAGGAGTCAAAAAATACCTTGTGACAAATAAAATTGTAAATAAAATATATCAAAATTTATGAGATATGAATAAGTAGTTCAAACAGGGAAGCTCATAGCAATACATTTTTACCTCAAGAAACAAGAAAAATCTCAAATAAACAATATAAATTTACACCTCAAAGAATTAGAAAAAAAACAAATGAAGTCCAAAGTTTGTACAAGAAAGGAAATAATAAAAAAAGATCATAACATAAATAAAGTAGAAACTAAAAAAGAAAATAAAAAAATAATTAAACCAAAAGCTGGTTCTTTGAAAGATAAACAAAACCGACCTACCAAGAAAAAAAGAAAGAGAACTCAAATAAATAGAATCAGAAATGAAGCAGGAAATGCTACAAGTGATAACCCAGAAATACAAAAGATCAGAACATACTACTATGGATACTTATACCAACAAACCGGACAACCTAGAAGAAATACATTCCTAGAATTAAACCATCACCCACAACTAAATCATGAAGAAATAGAAAATATGATAGATAATTACTAGTTAGGAGATTGAAGCAGTAATCAAAAACCTCCCAACACATAAAAGTCCAGGAAGATATTGCTTCACTGACGAATTCTACCAAACATTCAAAGAAGAGTTAATGTTTATACTTCTCAAACTCTTCCAAAAAATAGAAGTGAAGGGAACATTTCCAAACCCATTTTACATGGTGAGCTTTACCTTGATACTAAGAACATACAAGGAAGCCACAAGAAAATTACAGGCCAATGTATATAATAAGCATAAACGCAAAAATCCTTAACAAAATACTAACAAACCATATTTAACAGCACATTAAAAGCATCACACAACATGATCAAGTGGGATTTATGCCAGGGGTGCAAGGTTGGTTCAAATTTTGCAAATCAATGAGATACACCACATTAACAAATGAAGGATAAAAATCTTATGATCAACTCAATAGATGCAGAAACAAGTATTTGACAAAATAAAACTCAATTTATAATAAAAACTCTCAACAAAATGGGTATAGAGGGAATGTGCTTCAACATACTAAAGGCCATATATGACAATCCTACAGCTAACATCATACTCAATGATGAAGAGCTAAAATCTTTTCTTCTAAGATCAAGAACAAGACAAGAAAAACCCTAAAGTCTCCACCCTAAACCGTTAGAATTAATAAATTCAGTACAGTTGCAGCATAAAAAATCAATACACAAAAATTGGTTGCATTTCCATGAGCTAATAATGAATTATAAGGAAGAGAAATTAAGAGAACAATAACATTTACAATCTCATCAAAAATAATAAGATGTCTAGGAATAAAATTAACCAAGGAAGTGAAAGACCTCTATTCTGAAACCTATAAGATATTGATGAAACAACATTAACAAAAACTTGAAGAAGATACATATAATTGGAAAGATATTCCATGCTAATGGATTAGAAGAATCAATATTGTGTAAATGTCTGTACTACCCAAAGCAATCTACAGATTCAGCACAAGCCCTATCAAAATTCCAATGGCATTTGTGAAACCTAACTCAAAATGAATTATAGACTTGAATGTGAGATTGGATCTGGATGGCAGAGTAGAAGGACATGAAACTCACCTCTCCCCACAAACACATCAAAAACACATTGACATGTGGAAAAATTCTCATGGAAAACTAACTGGAAACTGGCAGAAAAACTACACAATCAAATCTGCAAGAAAGATTTCCACATAACCAGGCAGAAAGGAAAAAAGGCATAGCATCAGGACCTTTGCCCCTGGAAGGAATATGAAAGGAAGAGAAAGTCTGCACAGGCAGACAATCGTCCTGGGGAGTGAATAGGTTGAGCCACACACTGGGTGTCTCAGTCCTGGGGTCCTACACAGAGGAGGCAAACCTCCTTGGATGCTGGGACAGATGAAAGGGCTGGAGGGGCTTCCCTGGTGGTGCAGTGGTTGAGAGTATGCCTGCCGATGCAGGGGACACGGGTTCGTGCCCCAGTGCGGGAGGATCCTACATGCCGTGGAGCGGCTGGGCCCATGAGCCATGGCCGTTGAGCCTGTGCATCTGGAGCCTGTGCTCTGCAATGGGAGAGGCCACAGCAGTGAGAGGCCTGCATACCGCAAAAAAAAAAAGGGGGGGGCTGGAGAAGACTAGATTCTACTCATGAAGAGTGCACGGGTGCTGACTTGCCAACAAACAGTGTGGAGAGAGCTCTGCACTGCCAGATGCCACCTTGCCACACTCCTCAATACAAGCCAGGTTAACACCCTGGCCTCACTCATTCCACACAACAGCTTGGTGCTGGATCTAGGGCAGCTGGACCCTGGGAAAAGACTAGCAATGCAGAAATGGTCTGGGGGTCTGGTGTGTTGTCAAGGTGGGGCTGCAGCAGCCATTGTCAGTACTTACTTGGGTGGTGCCTCAAGAATCCCTGCGAACAGCATTGTTTATCTCCCAGCCTATTGAGTGCTCTGGCCCCACCCACTCCATACTACAGCTTGGTGCTGGATCTGAAGCAAACAGGTCTTAGGAGAAGACTTGATCTAGGGACACAAAAGTCCTGGGAGACTTGGATGTGGTCCAGGTAGAGGAGCAGTGGTCATTGTTGGCAGTTACATGGGTAGCAACGTGGGAGCCACCATGACCATCACACTGCAGTCTGTTTCCTAGCTAAGCAAGTGTTCTGGCCTCACCCACTCCACACCACATCTTGGCACTACATCTGGGCAGATGGGTCCTAGGAAAAGACTGCCACAGAGGCAACCCAGATCTATGAGGTCACTTCAATATCTGCAGCTACAATCCCAAGTTCCCACCTAGCAAATACTCCAGTCCTGCCCACTCCACACCACAGCCTTGCACTAGATTTGGAACAACTACAACAGGGGAAGATATGTAACCTTTGGCTGCATCTGAGCAGAGCCATGAATACCTATAAAGGTGGTAAATCAGTCTTATCTGAGTGCACTGGCCTCACTTGCTTCAGCACTCTCCTCCTTTGGGGCAGGCCACTCAATAAAGGGGAATGATGTCTGATTGAGCCTGAAAATCAGAGCTTCTGATCCAAAGGCAGAAGACCAGACCCCACCCCTGAAAGGGTGGCCACAGCCATGGAGCAGAGAAGTCCGACCTCATTCACTGCACAGGCTTTAGATCTTCCAACACCAACCACAGCCACTATCAAAATGATAGTGGCCAGAACACTCTGAGGAAAGACGTGGCTGACATCCATATCAAAATCAGCTCTCACACCAAAGACACTGGACACACAGAGCCTACATAAGAATGTTCTCACATAAAAACACCCCTTTGAGACCACAATTGATAATTGTTTCTCTTAAATTCATAGAGACAGAGAAAGTTAAGTAAAACGAAAAGGTAGAAGAACCACTCCCAATTAATATAGTAAGAAAAATCCCCTGAAAGAATAAATAATTAAACAGACATCATTGATTGACCATACACTGAGTTCAAACAGGTGGTATTAAAATTCTAACTGAATTAAGAAAGATTACTGTAACAAGGAACTAGAAACTATAAAGATGAATCAATCAAATAAAGACAATTCAATCACTGAGATAAAAAACAATCTGGAAGTAATGAATAGAAGACTAAATGACATGGGAGAATGAATAAATGATCTGGAAGTTAGAATAATGGAAACCACACAATCAGTAGACACAAAGAAAAATGAAAAAAGAAAAGGAAAGTAACATACAAAATTGATGGGATAATATGAAATGTGCTAACCTACACATAATAAGTGTTCCATAAAGTGCAGAGAGAGAGAGAGAAGGGAATTGAAAACGTATTTGAAGAAATTATGGATGAAAACACCCCAAGTCTAAAAATCGAAACAGATATCCAGGTACAGGAAACACGGAGAGTCCCAAACAGGATGAACCCAAACAGACCCACACCAAGGCATATCATAATTAAAATGGTAAAATTAAAAATAAAGAGAGGTTTCTAAGGGCAGCAAGAGAAAAGAAAAGAATCAGTTACAAGGGAATCCCATAAAGTTATCAGCTGATTTCTCTGCAGAAACTTTTCATGCCAGAAGGGAGTGGCATGATATATTCAAAGTGCTGAAAGGGGAAAATCTACAACGTAGGATACTCTACCTAGCAAAATTACCATTTAGGATAGAAGGAGAGGTAAAGAATTTCTCAAACAAGCAAAAATTCAGCAATACTAAGCCTAACCTAAAAGAACTATTGAAGTATCTTCTCTAAGTAGGAAAGAAACAAGAATTTATAGAAAGGAGAAAATCACAATAGAAAAGGCAAATATATAGTAAGAATTGGAGATCACTTAACTAAGCTACTACATAGATTAAAAAAAAAATCAAAAAATTGTAAAAGCAATTATAACTACAACAAACAGAAAAAGGATAAGCATGAAGATATAAAATAGGACATCAAAATCACAAAATGTAGGGGAGTGGTATATAAAACCATAGATATTTTAGAAAGTATTTAAACTTGAATGACAGTTTAAAGCAAGTAGATATAGTTATGGGTAAACATACTTGAACTCCATGGTAACCACAAATAAAAAACATACAGTAGATACACAAAAACAAAAAAGAAATTAAAGCATAATACAAAAGAAAATCATCAAAACACAAAAGTTAAAACAAAAAAGAGTAAAAAATGAACAAAGAAGAACTACAGAAACAACTGGAAAAAATGGGTTAAAATGGCAATTCATACATACCACTCAATAATTACTTTAAATGCTCAGATTAAAAGACTGAGCATTGGATTTAAAAAAAAGAGATATAATATGCTGCCTATAAGAGATTCACTTCAGCGTGAAAGACATACACAGACTGAAGGGGAGGGAATAGGAAAAGTTACTTCATGCAAATGGAAATGACAAGAAAATGGGGGTAGCAATACTCATATCAGATGAAATAAACTTTAAAACAAATGCTATAAAGAAAAACAAAGAGAGGCCTTATATAATGATAAAGACATCAATACAAGGAGAGGATAATAACACTCATTACCATAAACACACCCAATATAGGAGCACCTAAGTATAGAAAGCAAATACTAACAGACATAAAGGGAGAAATTGACAGGAATACAATAATAGTAAGAGACTTTAATTCTTGCTGACATCAATGGACAGATCATGCAGAAAGAAAATCAATTGGCAACAGAGGTCCTAATGACACAATAGACAAATTGGACTTAATTGATATCTAAAGGACACTATATCCAAAAATAACAGAATACACCTTTTTTAAGTGTGTAAGGAATGTTCTGTAAGATAGACCACATAGCAGATCACAAAGCAAACCTCAACAAATTTAAGATAAGAGGATAGAAATTATATTAAGCAACTTTTCTTACCACAGTTGTATGAAACTAGAAATCAACTACAGAAAGAAAAAACAGGAAAAGAACAAACATGTGGAGATTAAGCAAAATGCTACTAAAAAACCTATAAGTCAATGGCAAAATCAAAGAAGAAATAAGACAATACCTTGAGGAAAACAAAAAGGAAACACTTTACAAAATCTGTGGGATGCAGCAAAAGCAGTTCTAAAAGGGAAAGTTCATAGGAATACAAACCTTCCTCAAGAAATAAGAACAATCTCAAATAAACAACCCAACTTACCACATAAAAGAATTGAAAAGGAAGAAAAAACAAAGCCCAAAGTCTACATAATAAAGGGAATGATAAAGATCACAGAGGAAATCAATGAAATAGAAATAAAAAACACAATGGAAAAGAATCAATAAAACCAAGAGTTGGTTTTCTGAAAAGATAAAATTGGCAAACCTTTAGATAGGTTCACTAAGAAGAATAAAGGAGGACTCAAATAAACAAGAAGTGAAAGAGGAGAAATTACAACCAATAACACAGAAATACAAAAAATCCTAAGAGAATACTATGAACAATTTTATGCCAACAAATTGGACCACCTAGAAGAAATGGACAAATTTCTAGAAACATACATCATGCGAAGGAGGTGAAAGACCTATGCTCTGAAAACTAAAAAATATTGATAAGGAAATTGAAGTTCATTCATAGAAATGGAAAGATATCCCATGCTCATGAATTGGAAGAATTAATAGTGTTAAAATGACCATACTACCCAAAGCAATCAACAGATTTAATGCAAACCCTTCCAAATACCCATGATATTTTTCACAGAAACAGAACAAACAATCCTAAAATTTATATAGAACCACAAAAGACCCATAATTGCCAAATCACTCCTGAGAAAGAAGAACAAAGCTGGAGGTATGGCCTTTTGAGACTTCAGTCTATACTACAATGCTATAGTAAAACAGCATGGTACTGGCACAAAAACATGCACATAGATCAGTGGAACATAGTAGAGAGCCCAGAAATAAACCCATGCATCTATGGTCGATTAATCTACAACAAAGGGGCAAGAATATACAATGGAGAAAACACAATTTCTTTAATATTTGTGCAGGGAAAGCTGAAGATACAAAAGTAAAGCAATGAAATTAGAACATTCTCTCACACTGTATACAAAAATAAGCTCAATGGTTTAAAGACCTAAATGTAATACATGACACCATAACACTCCTAGAAGATAATATAGACAGAACACTCTTTGACATAAATCATAGCAATATTTTCATAGATCAATCTCCCAAGGGAAAATAAATAAAATCACAAATAAACAAATGGGACCTAATCAAACTTAAAAGATTTGCACAGCAAAGGAAACCAGTGACAAAATGAAAAGATGACCTACAGAATAGGAAAAAAGAACATTTGAAAATCATGTATTTGATAAACAGTTAATATCCAAATATATATTTAAAAACTCATACAACTCAGTAGCAGATAAACCCCAAATTATCCAATCTTAAAATGGGCAGAGGATCTGGGTCGACAATTTTTTGAAGAAAACATACAAATGGTCAACAGTTACATGAACAGATGCTGAACATCACTCATCATCAGTGAAATGCAAATCAAAACCACAATGAGATATCACCTCACACTTATTATAATGGTTATTATCAAAAATACAAGAAATAACAAGTATTGGCAAGGATGTGTGGAAAAGGGAATCATAGTACACTATTGGTGAGAATGTAAATTGGTTGAGCCACTATGGAAAACAGTATGGAAGTTCCTCAAAAATTTAAAAATAGAAGTACTGTGGCTTCTGCAATTCTACTTCTGCATACTTATCTGAAGAAGATAAAAACAATAACTGGAAAGTATATATGCACCTTCATGGTCACTGCATCATGATTTACAATAGTGAAGGTATGGAAACAACCTAAATGTCCATTGACAGATTAATGAATAAAATGTGAGAAATATATATTATTAAGACATAATAAAAACAATGAAATCTTGCCATTTGCACCAACATGGATGAAACTTGAGGACATTATGCTTAGTATAAGTGAGATAGAGAAAAACAAATACTATGTGATCTCATATTAGGACACTCCTCCAAAAAAAAAAGCTATAATTATAGAGAACAGAATGGTGTTTGCCAGAGGTGAGGGTGGGGTAAGAATGAAGGGTTGATGAAATGGGTGACAAGAGGCAAAAGGTACAAAATTCCAGTTATAAAATATATAAGTCATGGGGATGTAAGGTACAGCACAGTAATTATGGTGCACAATACCATATTGAATATTTTAAAGTTGCTAAGAAAGTAGATATTAAAAGTTCTCATCACAAGAAAAAAAAATTTGTACCTATATATGATGAAGAATGTTAACTAGACTTATTGTAGTCAAAATTTTGCAATATATACAAATATTGAATTACTCTGTTGTACACCTGAAACTAATATAATGTTTTTCAGTTATATGTCAATTTAAAAAATAGAGGCCTATAATATGGAGGAACTTGAATGCACTTTTGTGTGGTGGGTGAGGAGGTGGATCATAAGAATTATGAAAATAAAATACCTTATATCTAACAGGTCTTGAGAAATAATGATAAAATATAAGAATGTGAGGGGCTTTATATGGTTTGTCACAATCCTCACAATTCCATGATAGGTATGATAATTATCCTCATTTGCTAGATTACAAAAAACAAAACAAAAACACAAGATAGAGAGGTTATATAATTTGGTCAAGGATATACAGCTTATAATTAGTGATAGGGCTGGGAATTTTATAATCCTGGAAGTCTGAGTCCAGAGATCATGAGTTTAATCACTGTAGCATTAGTCTATAACCTAATTCAGTAAAATATATTTCATGGGAAGCATTTACATTTTAAGGTGTTTTTCCCTTTTAATAAAAAAATATGTATCATACACTCAGAATGTTGTGATACATGCATTTGGATTTTGTTCACATTTTCCCACATCCTAAAAACTCATTTTTGTCTCTACCTTCTTTCTAAATGCTTATTTCAATCTTTTGTGTGGGAGCAAACCTTGGAGATGACTGTAAATAAATATATGATATTATGAATGGTCTCAGCCATAATTATATACAAATGCATAAAAGAAAAACTTGAAAAACAACACTGAAATATTAAATTTGGTTATCTTTGGTAAACTTGCTTATGAATAGTTACAATTTTCTACTTTAATTTGTCTGATTTGCTAGAATTTCTTTAGTATACATATTGGTTTTAATCAGAAAATAGTACTATAAAGCATGACTCAGCAATTAGGTAAATGAAGAAAAATACAATTGCTTCAAAACAAATAACATTTTGAGATGCACTAAAAAAGACAGTAAGGCATAATGGATAGTCGGTAGACATTACATTACATAGAAAGGGAGTATAGGTTATGAAACATCCATGGAATGTATTATATACTAGATTATATACTAGATCTTATAGGAAACCTTAGATGAATAAATCAGTAATTATGAATGTGACCTTAATGAGACCAAGGTTAGAATTACCAATAATGTAGATAGTAGAAAATAAAAAGGACACTGAATAACCAACATAAGATAATGTAAGGCAATGGTATGATATCTAATGCAAATCAATTTTAAAATTCATTGAAATGGATGATTTTCTATTAAAAGAATTATCCAGGCTTCCCTGGTGATGCAGTGGTTGAGAGTCCGCCTGCCAATGCAGGGGACACAGGTTTGTGCCCCGGTCCGGGAAGATCCCACATGCCATTGAGCAGCTAGGTCCGTGAGCTATGGCTGCTGAGCCTGCGTATCTGGAGCCTGTGCTTCACAACAGGAGAGGCCACAACGGTGAGAGGCCTGCGTACAAGAAAAAAAAAAGAATTATCCAAATGAAATAAGAATATAAAAATGAAACCATAGAACATTTTCTAATGCCATATACAAAAATAAATTCAAAATGAATTAAAGACCTAAGTGTAAGACCAGAAATCATAAAATTCCTAGAAGAAAACATAGGCAGCACAGTCTTTGACATGATTCTTAGCAATATTTTTTGGATCTGTCATCCTGAGCAGGTGAAACAAAATTAAAAAATAAACAAATTGGATGTAACTAAATGCGAAAGCTTTTACACAGTGAAGGAAACCATCAACAAAACAAAAAGAAAACCTACAGAATGAGAGATGATATTTGCAAATGTTACTTCTGATAAGGGGTTAATATCCAAAATACATAGATATCAATACCCAAAAAGCAAACCGATTAAAAAATGTGCAGAAGATGCAATTAGCCACTTTTCCAAAGAAGACATACAGATGTTCAATAGGCACATGAAAAGATGCTCAATATCACAAAGCATTAGGGAAATGCAAATCAAAACCACAATGAGATATCACCTTAAATCTGTCAGAATGGCTATCTTCAAAAGAGAGCAAATAATAAATGTTTGCAAGGATGTGGAGAAAATAGAACCCTAGTTCACTGTTGGTGTGAATGTAAATTGGTACAGCCTGTATGGAAAAGAGTATGGAGGTTCCTCAGAAGATTAAAAATAGATTTACCATATGATCCAGCAATTCCACCCCTGGATATTATCCAAAATAAATGAAAACATTAATCTGAAAGGGTATATACACCCCAATGTTCATAGCAACACTATTTACAATAGCCAAGACATGGAAACAACCAAAGTGTCCATTAACAGATGAATGGATAAAGAAGATGTGATATACATATATAAAATGGAATATTCCTCAGCCATAAAAAAACTAAATTTTGCCATTTACAACAACATGGATGGGTATTATGCTTAGTGAATTAAGTCAGAGAAATTCAAATACTGCATGTTTTCACTTATATGTGGAATCTAAAAAATAAAACAAATGAAAAAAATAACAAAATATAAATGCACTCATAGCTACAGAGAACAAAACAGCTGTTGGAAGAAGTGTGGGGAGGGGGCAAGATAGCAGAATGGGATGAATAAGTACAAACTACTAGGTATAAAATAAATAAGACATCCCTCACCCCTATTGTCAATTAATCTACGACAAGGAGGCACATATATACAATGGAGAATAGAGAGTCTCGTCAACAAGTGGTGCTGGGAAAATGGGATAGTCACATGTAAAACAATTAGATTAAAATATTCCCTTGCACCTTCTAGAAAAATAAACTAAAAATCATTTAAAGACCTAAATGTAAGAACAGAAATATAAAACTCCTAGAAGAGAATATAGGCAGTACACTCCTTGACATAACCTGCAGCAATATATTTTTTTGGATCAGTCTCTTAAGGCAAAAGAAATAAAATGAAAAGTAAACAAATGGGACCTAATTAAACTTAAGAGCTTTTGTACAGCAAAGGAAGCCAATGACAAAATGAAAAGACAACTTATGGAATGAAGAAAAAATTTGCAAATTATGTGACCAATAAAGGGTTAATATCCAAAATACATGAGCAGCTCATGCAAATCCATATCAAAAAAAAAATTCAATCAAAAAATGGGCAGAAGACCTGAACAGACATTACTCCAAAGAAGACATACAGATGGCTAGCAGACAAATGAAAAGATGTCCAACATCGTTAATTATCAGAGAAATGCCAATGTAAACAATGGTATATCACCTCACACCCGTCAGAATGGCTATCATCAAAACATTTACAAGTAACAAATATTGGACAAGATGTGAAGAAAAGGGAACCATTTTACACTGCTGGTTGGAACGTAAATTGGGGCAGCCACTATGGAAAATAATTTTAGAGGTTCCTTAAATACCAAAAATAGAGGTACTATATAACTCAGCAATTCCACTCCTGGGCATATATCTAGAAAAAAAGACTAATTCAAAAAGATACACGCCCCCCACCCAGTGTTCATAGAAGCCCTATTTACAATAGCCAAGACATGGAAGCATTCCAAGTGCCCAAAAGATGATTGTATTAAGAAAATATGATATATATATATATATACAATGGGATATTACTTAGCCATAAAAAAGAATGAAATTCTGCCTTTTGCAGCAAAGTGAATATCAGTGAATATTATGCTTAGTGAAATAAGTTATATAGAGAAAGACAAATACTGTATGACATCACTTGTGTGTGGAATCTAAAATATAATACAAAGGAATGTATATCCAAAATAGAAACAGATTCACAGATTTAGAAAGCAAACTTGTCATTACCAAAGGGTATAGGGAAGGGGGTAGGAACAAATTAGGGGTATGGGATTAACAGATACAAACTACTATATATAAAATAGATCAGATACAAGGATACACAGTATAGCACAGGGAATTATAGCCATTATCTTTAATATTCTCTAACGGAGTATAATCTAAAAATATAGTCAATCACTATGCTATATACCCGAAAGTAATGTAATATTGTAAATCAACTATACTTTAAATAAATAAAGGAAGGAATTAAGGAAAGAAAGAGAGAAAGAAAGAAAGAAAAAGAAAGAAAGAAAGAAAGAAAGAAAGAAAGAAAGAAAGAAAGAAAAGAAGGAAGGAAGAAAGAAAGAAAATACAACAGTGTAATGCACAGCACAGGTAAGGTAAACAATATTTTATAATACATTTATTTTATTATTTTATTTATTTTTTTATTGGAGTATAATTGCTTTGCAGTGTTGTGTTAGTTTCTGCTGTACAACAAAGTTAATCGGCTATATATATACATATATTCCCTCCCTTTTGAGCCTCCCTCCCACTCCCCATCCCACCCCTCTAGGTCATCACAGAGCACAGAGCTGATCTCCCTGTGCTATACAGCAGCTTCCCACTAGCTATCTATTTTATTTAATTAATTTATTTATTTTTTGCCCATTTTTATTTTTATTTTTTTAACATCTTTATTGGGGTATAATTGCTTTACAATGTGTGTTAGTTTCTGCTTCATAACAAAGTGAATCAGTTATACATACACATATGTTCCCATATGTCTTCCCTCTTGCGACTCCCTCCCTCCCACCCTCCCTAATCCACCCCTCCAGGCTGTCACAAAGCATCGAGCCAATATCCCTGTGCCATGCGGCTGCTTCCCACTAGCTATCTACTTTACGTTTGTTAGTGTGTATATGTCCATGTCTCTCTCTTGCCCTGTCACAGCTCACCCTTCCCCCTCCCCATATCCTCTATTTTATACATGGTAGTGTGTATAAGTCAATGCTACTCTCTCAATTCATCCCACCCTCCCTTTCCCCCTGTGTTTCCACAAGTCCATTCTCTACATCTGTGTCTCTATTCCTGCCCTGCAGATAGGTTCATTAGTACCATTTTTTATATTCCATATAAATGCACTAATATACAGTATTTTTTTTTCTCTTTCTGAATTACTACTCTGTATGACAGACTCTAGGTCAATCCACATCACTACAAATGGCCCAATTCAAACTTTTTATGGGCGAGTAATATTCCATTGTATATATGTACCACAACTTCTTTATCCATTCATCTGTCGATGGAAATTTAGGTTGTTTCCATGACCTGCCTATTGTAAGTAGTGCTGCAATGAACTTTGGAATACATGTATTTTTTTGAATAACATTTTTCTCAGGGTATATGCCCAGTAGTGTGATTGCTGGGTCATATGGTACTTTTATTTTTGTTTTTTTAAGGAACCTCCATACTGTTCTCCATAGTAGCTGTATGAATTTACATTCCCACCAACAGGGCAAGAGGGTTCCCTTTTGGCCACACCCTCTTCAGCATTTATTGTTTGTAGATTTTTTTATGATGGCCATTCTGACCGGTGTGAGGTGATGTCTCATTGTTGTTTTGATGTGCATTTCTCTAATTATTGATGTTGAGCATATTTTCATGTGTATGTTGTTGATCTGTATGTCTACTTTGGAGAAGTGTCAATTTAGGCCTTCTGCCCAATTTTTGATTGTTTTTTGATATTGAGTTGCATGAGCTGCTTGTATATTTTGGAGATTTACCCTTTGCCAGTTGCAAATATTTCATGTGCAAATATTTTCTCCCATTCGGAGGATTGTCTTTTCATCTTTTTTAGGGTTTCCTTTGCTGTGCAAAAGCTTTTAAGTTTAATTGGGTCCCATTTATTTATTTTGGTTTTTATTTTCATTATACCAGGAGGTGGGTCAAAAAGGATCTTGCTGTGATTTATATCAAAGAGTGCTCTGCATAAGTTTTCCTCTAACAATTTTATAGTGTCTGGCCTTACATTTAGGTCTTTAATCCATTTTGAGTCTATTTTTGTGTATGGTGTTAGGAAGTGTTCTAATTTCATTCTGTGAAGTTTTCCCAGCACCACTTATTAAAGAGACTGTCTTTTATCCATTGCATATACATACCTCTTTTATCAAAGATAGGGTGACCATAGGTGCATGAGTTTATCTCTGGGTTTTATATCCTGCTCCATTGATCTATATTACTGTTTTTGTGCTAGTACAATACGGTCTTGATTAATGGAGCTTTGTAGTATAGACTGAAGTCAGGGAGGCATCAGGCTCCAGCTCCATTTTTCTTTCTCAAGATTCCTTTGGATATTCCAGGTCTTTTGTGTTTCCATACAAACTGAAAAATTTTTTGTTCCAGTTCTTTGAAAACTGCCATTGGTAATTTGATAGGGATTTCATTGACTCTGTAGATTGCTTTGGGTAGTATAGTCATTTTCACAGTGTTGATTCTTCCAATCCAAGAACATGGTATATCCCTCCAACAGTTTGTGTCTTATTTGATTTTATTAATCAGTGTCCTATAGTTTTCTGCATACAGGATTTTTTCTGCCTTAAATAGTTTAATTCTTAGATATTTTACTCTTATTTTTTGCAATAGTAAATTTGATTGTTTCCTTAATTTCTATTTCTGATTTTTCAATGTTAGTGTGTAGGTATTCAAGAGATTTCTGTGTATTAATTTTGTATCTTGTGACGTTACTAAATTCATTGATGAGCTCTAGTCATTTTCTGAGAGCATCTTTAGGGTTTTCTATGTATAGGATCATGTCATCTGCAAACAGTGACAGCTTTATTTCTTCTCCAATTTGGATTGTTCTATTTCCTTTTCTTCTCTGATTGCTGTGAATAAAACTTCCAAAACTAGACCAGAGGGCAGACAGCAGAAGCAAGAAGAACTACAATCCTGCAGCCTGTGGAACAAAAACCACATTCACAGAAAGGCAGACAAGATGAAAAGGCAGAGGGCTATGTACCAGTTGAAGGAACAAGATAAAACTCCTGAAAAACAACTAAATGAAGGGGAGATAGGGAACCTTCCAGAAAAAGAATTTAGAATAATGACAGTGAAGATGATCTAGGACCTCGATAAAACAATGGAGGCAAAGATCGAGATGATGCAAGAAATGATTAACAAAGACCTAGAAGAATTAAAAAACAAACAAAAAGAGATGAACAATACAATAACTGAAATGAAAACTACACTACAAGGAATCAATAGCAGAATAACTGAGGCAGACGAATGGATAAGTGATCTGGAAGACAGATGGTGGAATTCACTACTGAGGAACAGAATGAAGACAAAAGAATGAAAAGAAATAGAGACAGCCTAAGAGACCCCTGGGACAATATTATATACAACAACATTCACATTATAGGGGTCCCCGAAGGAGAAGAGAGAGAGAAAGGACAGGGAAAATAATTGAAGAGATCATATGCAAAAACTTCCCTAACATGGGAAAGGAAAGAGCCACCCATGTACAGGAAGCACAGAGAGTCCCATACAGGATAAATCCAAGGAGAAACACGCCATGACACATAATAATCAAATTGGAAAAATTAAAGACAAAGACAAATTAATGACAGCAGTAAGAGAATAATGACAAATAACATACAAGAGAACTCCCATAAGGTTAACAGCTGATTTCTCAGCAGAAACCCTACAAGCCAGACCTTCCTTGTCTCTTGTAACATTCTTTATTTTAAAGTCTATTTTACCTGTTATGAGTATTGCTACCCCAGCTTTCTTTTGGTTTACATTTGCATGGAATATTTTTTTCCATCCTCTCACTTTCAGTCTGCATGTGTCCGTAGGTCTGAATTTGCTCTCTTGTAGACAGCATATATGTGGGTCTGTTTCTATATCCATTCAGCAAGCCTGTGTCTTTTGGTTGGAGGATTTAATCGATTCACGTTTAAGGTAATTATTGATATGTATGTTCCTATGACCATTTTCTTAAGTGTTTTGGGTTTGTTTTTACAGGTCCTTTTCTTTTATTGTGTTTCCAACTTAGAGAAGTTTCTTTACATTTGTTGTAGAGCTGGTTTGGTGGTGCTGAATTCTCTTAGCTTTTGCTTGCCTGTAAAGCTTTTGATTTCTCCATCGAATCTGAATGAGATCCTTGCTGGATAGAGTAATCTTTGTTTTAGGTTCTTCCCTTTCAACACTTTAAGTATATCATGCCACTCCCTCTACATAATGATCAACGGATCAATCCAAGAAGCAGATATAATGACTATAAATATATATGCACCCAACATAGGAGCACCTCAATACATAAGGCAACTGCTAACAGCCATAATAGAGGACACAGTGACACAATAATAGTGGGAGATTTAACACCTCACATCAATGGACAGACCAATGAAAATGAAAATAAATAAGGAAACAGAAGCTTTAAGTGACACAATAGACAAGACAGATTTAATTCATATTTATAGGGCATTCCATCCAAGAACAGCAGATTACATTTTCTTCTCAACTATGCACGGAACATTCTCCAGGATAGATCACATCTTGGGTCACAAATCAAGCATCAGTAAATTTTAGAAAACTGAAATCATATCAAGCATCTTTTCTGACCAGAACGCTATGAGATTAGAAATTAATTGCAGAGAAAAAAAAGTGAAAAACACCAACACAAGGAGGTTAAACAATACATTACTAAATTACAAAGAGATCACTGAAAAAGTCAAAGAGGAAATCAAATACCTAGAGACAAATGACAAGTAAAACACAACGTTCCAACACCTACGGGATGCAGAAAAGGCAGTTCTAAGACGGAAGTTTATAGCTATACAAGCCTTCCTCAAGAAAGCCCTAGAACCCTAGAAACAAGAAAAATCTCAAAAAAACAAGCTAACCTTACACCTGAAGGAACTAGAGAAAGAAGAACAAACAAAACCCAAAGTTAGCAAAAAGAAAGAAATCATAAACATCAGAGCAGAAATAAATTAAATAGAAACAAAGAAAACAATAGCAAAGATGAATAAAACTAAAAGCGGGTTCTTTGAGAAGTTACACAAAATTGATAAACCACTAGCCAGACTCATCAAGAAAATGAGGGGGATAACTCAAATCAATAAAATTAGGAATGAAAAAGGAGAAGTTACAACAGACACCACAGAAACACAAAGCATCCTAAGAGACTACTACAAGCAACTCTATGCTAATAAAATGGACAACCTGGAAGAAATGGACAAATTCTTAGAAAGATATAACCTTCCAAGACTGAACCAGGAAGAAATAGAAAATATGAACAGACCAATCACAAGTAATGAAATTGAAACTGTGATTAAAAATCTTCCAGCAAAAAATGTCCAGGACCAGATGGCTTCACAGGTGAATTCTATCATTTAGAGAAGAGCTAACACCCATCCTTCGTAAAATCTTCCAAAAAATTGCAGAGAAAGGAAGACTCCCAAACTCATTCTATGAGACCACAATCACCCTGATACCAAAACCAGACAGATACTGCAAAAAAAGAAAATTACAGACCAATATCACTGATGAATATAGATGCAAGAATCCTCAACAAAATACTAGCAAACAGAATCGAACAACACTTTAAAAGGATCATAAACCATGATTAAGTGGGATGTATCCCAGGGATGCAAGGATTTTTCAATATTTGCATATCAATCAATGTGACACACCATATTAACAAATTGAACAATAAAAACAATATGATCATCTCAATAGATGCAGGAAAAGCTTTTGACAAAATTCAACACCAATTTATAATAAAAAATCTCCAGAAAGTGGGAATAGAGGGAACCAATCTCAACATAATACAGGCCATATATGACAAATCCACAGCAAACATCATTCTCAATGGTGAAAAACTGAAAGCATTTCCTCTAAGGCCAGGAACAAGACAAGATTGTCCACTCTCACCACTATTATTCAACATAGTTTTGGAAGCCCTAGCCATGGAAATCAGACAAGAAAAAGAAATAAAAGAATACAAATTGGAAAAGAAGAAGTAAAGCTCTCACTGTTTGCAGATGACATGATACTATACATAGAGAAACCTAAAGACGCCACCAGAAAACTACTAGAGCTAATAAATGAATTTGGTAAAGTAGCAGGGTACAAAATTAATGCACAGACATCTTTTGCATTGCTATACAACAATGACGAAAAATCTGAAAGAGAAATTATGGAAACACTCCCATTTACCATTGTAACAAAAAGAATAAAATACACAGGAATAGACTTACCTAGGGAGGCAAAAGACCTGTATGCAGAAAACTATAGGACACTGATGAAAGAAATTAAAGATGATACCAACAGATGGAGAGATATACCATATTCTTGGATTGGAAGAATCGATATTGTGAAAATGACTATAGTACCCACAGCAACCTACAGATTCAACACTATCCCTATCAAATTACCAATGGCATTTTTTACAGAACTAGAACAAATCATCTTAAAATTTGTATGGAGACACAGAAGACCCCGAATAGCCAAAGCACTCTTGAGGGAAAAAAATGGAGCAGGAGGATTCAGACTCCCTGACTTCAGACTATACTACAAAACTACTGTAATATAGACAATATGGTTCTGGCACAGAAACAGAAACACAGATCAATGGAACAAGATAGAAAGCCTAGAGATACACCCATGCACCTATGGTCAACCAGTCTATGACAAAGGAGGCAAGGATATACAATGGAGAAAAGACAGTCTCTTTTCTCCTTTTTTCTTTTTGCTGTCAGAAAAGACAGTAAGTGGTGCTGGGAAAACTGGACAGCTACATGTAAATGAATGAAATTAGAAAACTCCCTAACACCATACACAAAAATAAACTCAAAATGGATTAGAGACCTAAATGTAAGACTGGACACTATAGAACTCTTAGAGGAAAACATAGGAAGAACACTCTTTAACATAAATCATAGCAAGATCTTTTCTTATCCACCTCCTAGAGTAATGGAAATAAAAACAAAAATAAACAGAGGGGATCTAATGAAACTTCAAAGCTTTTGCACAGCAAAGGAAGCCATAAACAAGATGAAAAGACAACCCTTAGAATGGGAGAAAATATTTGCAAACGAATCAACGTACAAAGGACTAATCACCAAAATACAAAGGGCTCATGCAGCTCAATATTAAAAAAAAAAAAGAAACAACCTGATGCAAAAATGGGCAGAAGACCTAAATAGACGTTTCTCCAAAGAAGACATAGAGATGGCCAAGAAGTACATGAAAAGCTGTTCAGCATCACTAATTATTAGAAAAATGCAAATCAAAACTACAATGAGGTACCACCTCACACCAGTTAGAATGGGTGTAATCAGAAAATCTACCAACAACGAATGCTGGAGAGAATGTGGAGAAAAGGGGACCCTCTTGCACTATTGGTGGGAATGTAAATTGATACAGCCACTATGGACAGCAGTATGGATGTTCCTTAAAAAACTAAAAATAAAATTACCGTATGATCCAGCAATCCCACTACTGGGCATATACTCAGAGAAAACCATTATTCCAAAAGACACATGCACCCCAATGTTCATTGCAGCACTATTTACAATAGCCACGTTTTGGAAGCAACCTAAATGCCCATCGACAGACGAATGGATAAAGAAGATGTGGTACATATATAGAATGGAATATTACACAGCCATAAAAATGAATGAAATTGGGTCCTTTTTTGAGACGTGGATGGATCTAGAGACTGTCATACAGAGTGAAGTAAGTCAGAAAGAGAAAAACAAATATCGTATATTAATGCATATGTGTGGAACCTAGAAAAATGGTACAGATGAACCGGTTTGCAGGGCAGAAATTGAGACACAGATGTAGAGAACAAATGTATGGACATCAAGGGGAGAAAGCTGTGGGGGGGTGTGGGTGGTGGTGTGATGAATTGGGCAATTGGGATTAAGATGTATATACTGATGTTTATAAAATTGATGACTAATAAGAACTTGCTGTATAAAAATATAAATAAAATTAAATTTAAAAAAAAGAAAAAAAAGACAGACTTGATAACTGCTGAACACTAAATGAACTCCCCAACCCATATCCAAGCAGACCCATCACCAGAGGGTAAAAGACTTACCAGATTTGAGGTGTCTGAGCAAAATCTCTGTCCAAATCATTGACTTATCATTAAGCTGTGTAAACACTGATATGAACTCTAGGAAGTCAGGCTATACAAAAAACAAAACAAAACAAAACAAACAAACAAAAGAACTTCCAAAACTATGTTGAATAATAGTGGCAAGAATGATCACCCTTGTTGTGTTCCTTGTCTTAGAGGAAATGCTTTCAATTTTTCACAATTGTGAATGACGTCTGCTGTGGGTTTGACATGCATGGCCTATATTATGTTGAAGTAGTTTCCTTCCATGCCCACTTTCTGGATAGTTTTTCATAAATAGTTGTTGAATTTTGTCAGAAGCTTTTTCTGCATGTATTGAGATGATCATATGGTATTTACCATTCAAATTGTTAATATGTTGTATCAAATTGATTGATTTGCATATATTGAAGAATTCTGGCATTCCTGGAATAAACCTCACTTGATCATGGTTTATGATCCTTTTAATTTGTTGTTGGATTCTTTTTGCTAGTATTTTGTTGAGGATTTTTGTATCTCTGTTGATCAGTGATCTTGGCCTGTAATTTTCTTTTTTCTGATATCTTTGTCTGGTTTTGGTGTCAGGGTGATGGTGGCCTTATAGAATGAGTTTGGGAGTATTTCTCTCATTGCAATATTTTGGATGAGTGAGAAGGATAGGTTTTAGCTCTTCTCTAAATATTTGATAGAATTTGCCTGTGAAGCTATCTGTCCCTGGGCTTTTGTTTGTTGGAAGATTTTAAGTCATGGTTTCAATTTCAGTGTTGTGATTTGTCTCTTCATATTTTCTATTTCATCTTGATTCAGTCTTGGAAGGTTTTACTGTTCTATGAATTTGTCCATTTCTTCCAGGTTTTCCATTTTATTGGCATACAGTTGCTTATAGTAGTCTCTTATTATCCTTTGTATTTCTTCAGTGCCATTTGTAACTTCTTTTCTTTTCTAATTTTGTGGATTTGTATCCCCTCCCTTTTTTTCTTCATGAGTCTGGCTAAAGGTTTATCAGTTGTGCTTGTCTTCTCATAGAACCAGCTTTTAGTTTTATTGATCTTTGCTGTTGTTTTCTTCATTTCTTCTTCATTTATTTCTGCTCTTATACTTATGATTACTTTTCTTCTACTAAGTTTTGGGGCTTTTTGCTCTTCTTTCTCTATTTGCTTTAGGTGTAAGGTTAGGTTTTTTATTTGAGATGTTTCTTGAGGTAACAATGTATTGCTATAAACTTCCCTCTTAGAACTGCCTTTGTGGCATCCCATAGGTTTTGCATTGTTGTGTTTTCATTTTCATTTCTTTCTAGGTATTTTTTATAATTTCCTCTTTAATTTCCTTAATGATCTCTTGGTTATTCAGTAGCATATTGTTTAGCCTCCCTGTGTTTGTATATGTAAGTTTTTTTTTCCTTCTAATTGATATATAATCTCATAGTGTTGTGGTCAGAAAAGATGCTTGATATGATTTCAGTTTTCTTAAATTTACTGAGGCTTGATTTGTGACCCAAAATGTGATCTATCCTGGAGAATGTTCTGTGTGCACTTGAGAAGAAAGTGTATTCTTCTGCTTTTGGGTTGAATGTCCTAAAAATAAAATTAAATCTATCTGGTCTACTCTGTCTTTTAAAGCTTGTGTTTCCTGATTAATTCTCTGTGGATGAATTGTACATTGGTTAAAGTGGGGTGTTAACATCCCCTACTATGATTGTGTTACTGTCGAGTTCCCCTTTGTGGCTGTTAGCATTTGCCTTATGTACTAAATTTCTCCTATGTTTGTTGCATAAATATTTATAATTGTTATGACTTCTTCTTGGATTGATCCCTTGATCGTTATGTAGTGCCCTTCCCTGTGTCTTGCAACAGTCTTTATTTTAAAGTCTATTTTATCTGATATGAGTTTTGCTACTCCAGCTTTCTTTTGATTACCAGTTGCATGGAATATTTTTCCATCCCTTCACTTTCAGTCTGTATGTGTCACTAGGTCTGAAATGGGTCTCTTGTAGACAGCATATACACAGTCTTGTTTTTGTATCCATTCAGCCAGTCTGTGTCTTTTAGTTGGAGCATTTAATCCACTTACATTAAAGGTAATTATCAAAGTGTGTGTTCTTATTACCATTTTCTTAATTGTCTTGGGCTTGTTTCTGTAGGTCTTTTCCTTATCTTTTGTTTCCTGTCTAGGGAAGTTCCTTTAGCATTTCTTGTAAAGCTGGGTTCATGGTGGTGAATTCTCTTAACTTTTGCTTGTCTGTAAAGCTTTTGATTTCTCCATTGAAGCTGAATGAGATCCTTGCTGGGTAGAGTAATCTTGGTTGACAGTTTTTCCCTTTTATCACTTTAAATATATCCTGCCACTCCCTTCTGACCTGCAGAATTTCTGCTGAAAAATCAGCAGATAACCTTATGGGTGTTCCTTTGTCTGCTATTTGTTGCTTTTCCCTTGCTCCTTTTAATATTTTTCTTTCTGTGTATTTTTTGTTAGTTTTATTAATGTGTGTCTCATCATGTTTCTCCTTGGGTTTAACATGTAGGGAACTATCTGTGCTTCCTGGATTTGATTGATTATTTCCTGTCCCACGTCAGGGAATTTTTCGACTGTTATCCCTTCAAATATTTTCTCAGGCCCTTTCCCTTTCTCTTCTTTTTCTGGGAGCCCCATAATTCGAATTTTGTTGTGCTTAATGTTGTCCCAGATATCTATGAGACAGTCCTCATTTATTTTCATTCTTTTATCTTTATTCTGCTCGGCTGCAGTTATTTCAACCATTCTATCTTCCAGCACACATATTTGTTCTTCTGCCTCAGTTATTCTGCTATTATTGTATTTTTCATTTCAGTGATTATGTTGTCCATCACTGATTGTTTTTTCTTTAGTTCTTCTAGGTCCTTGTTAGTCATTTCTTTTATCTTCCAATCTGTGACTCCATTCTATTTCCAAGATTTTGGATCATCTTTACTATCATTACTCTAATTTTTTTTTAGGTAGATTGCCTATTTCATCTTCATTTATTTGGTCTTGTAGGTTTTCACCTTGCTCTTTCATCTGCAACATATTTCTCTGTCATCTCATTTTGTCCAATTTACTGTGCTTGAGATCTACTTTCCCCAGGCTACGTGGTTGTAGTTCATTTTGCTTCAGTCTCTGCCTTTAGTGGGTGAGTTTGGTCCAGTGTCTTGTGTAGGCTTTCTGGTAGGAGGGACTGGTGCCTGCATTCTCATGGGTGGAGCTGAGTCTTTTCCCTCTGATGGGCAGGACCATGTCAGGTGTTGTGTTTTACGGTGTTTGTGAGCTTAGTATGACTTTAGGCAGCCTGTCTGCTCATGGGTGGGTTTGTGTTCCTCTCTTTTTTGTTGTTTGGTTTGAGGCATCCAGCACTGGGGGCTTCAGGCAGTTGGGTGGTGCCACGTCTTGGATTAAGGTGGAGGCCTCCATGAGAGCTCTCACTGATTAATATTCCTTGGGGCCGGGAATTCTGTGGTGCACCAGCATTTTCATTTGTGGGAACACACACTATCCATTCAGATATTCCATACATTCAGGGTCCACTTAGCTGTTCACAGGGATTTAATCTGCAACTTGTGGAGCTGATGGAAAAATTTTCAATCCTCTTCCTTAGTTGCTCTGCCCCTGGGGCTCAGCTGTTGTTTTATCCCCACCTCTGTGTGTAGGCCACCCCAGGAATCTGCTCCCAAGGCTGCCCTGGATCACTTTTTGGGTATGTCCTGGTGAGGACAGGGTGCAGAGGTGGCACAAGTGGTTGGATTGTGGGAACCCTGGTGGCTCCAGGTGTGCAAGGAAGCTGGTGGCCACAGGTGATTATAATAGTTTTAAATGAAGTACAGCATGTAAAAATATAAAATCACTATATTGTACACCTGAAACTAATATAACATTGTGCATCAATTATACTTTAATAAAAATTTTAACAAAAATATTTTTATAAAATGAAACCGTTGACTGCATAAGAAATTAAGAAAAGTTAAACATATCTCCACCAAAGGCAAGTATCCATGATGCATTATTTACAATTTTCAATGAGTAGATTTCCTTTTTTCATAATTGCTCCTAAAATATAGAAACAGATGTAAGCTTCTAATTCATTTTGTAATGTAATATGGTCCTTATTAAGATAAACACATAAAAATAAATTACTTTTATTTATAAATATAGACTCAAAGCTAAATAAAATATTGGGAACTAAAGTTCAGCAATGCATTGAAAACTTAATACAGTCATTTTAAGTGGTAATTTTATAGCATATTTTATTTAAGCATAATTTTAGTACAATGTCAGGAATAAAAGGAAATTTCAAAAGAAAGTTTTTCCAAGTATAAATAAACCTAACCAAATCAAACCTTTTTTTCTGTTCTCCCCAAGTTGAAAGTAAAACTATCTTCAAGGGGAAAATCCAAACACATGTCAGTCTGTAAGGGATAGTTCAATAAAGTGATGTGAATTATCTTGTTGTCTTAGTTGGCTATTGTCAAATAATCCAAAAGAACAAAAAGTATATATATCATTTTATTATCACCATTTGATCAAAAATGGAATCCAATGATTGTATTGACTGTTAAGCTCCATAAAATTTGACCTTTTAATGTTCTTCAGCCTTTTGGGAACTTATAGATGATTGGTCCATGGAAGACAGTAGATTTCAGTTTCCAAAGTATGTGGTCAGTCTCACTCAGGTTTGGGATAGGAGAAATATTTGCTAACAGTCTCTAGAGACAGTCTGTGTCAAGGCTTAAAGGAAAGATAATTATGTATGTAAACATAAGAAAAATAAAGACAAGGCATTGAAACCTGGACCAGCAATGCATTTTTGGGACACCTGACAAATTTTTAAAACTAAGAACTGTGCCTTATGGAAGGGTAACTATAAAGACTTTCGTAATACAATTAATGGAACACCAAGAAACACAAATCCTCATTTCACTGCATTAAAAACTTTTTTAAAATAAAACTTATTTCTTGTTACTCAAGATACATGAAGTCTTTGGAGAGAAAGAAATTTAGCCTATGTTTTGCTTTGGAAAATCAAACTTAGTTTAAACAGCTAAGTTTCTTTCTATGTCATCTGCAAGCCATGGTAATGAATCACTAGTTTCTGATACACAGTGTGGCTACCCTTGGATTGTTGGCATATATCTAAAGATGCCATGGACATGGTTTCCTTCCAATCACAGACCAAAGGAGGGTGGCCAAGTCCTCCCTGTGATGTGATGGATAGCACACATGCAAACCATAGGAGTGGCACATCAGAATGATAATGATTACTTTTTAAAGATATAAAAAAAGAGGGAGAGGGAAGAGGAGAGTCTATGAAAAAAAAAACAGTCTTAGTTTTAACTTGCTTTATTCTGGCTTCTACCTCCTTTAGAATTTGTTTTAGTCTCCCATTATGGGTGCACAGATGTTGCCTTACTTGCCTCTGTGGTCTTGACAGTATCTGTACTCTTATTCTTCTTTGCTCACTCAGACAATCACCATAATGAAGTAGAAGCACAGCTTTAGAGTCAAACAGACTGGCTCCAAGTCCTGATTCTTCTACTTATTGGCTGTTTGACCTTATGCAAGTCAGTTTACCTCTTTTATCTGGGATTCTCTGAGCCTCAGTTTCCTTATATGTAAAGAGAAGCTACCAATATTTCTCTCTGAAGACTATAGTGAATATTTAATAAATAATGGCTATGAAATACTCTGTAATCTGCTATATTAATATAGTTTTATTGTTCATTCTGTATTTGCTGTGTATAATAAGTTAAAGACAATGCTGTACATCTTTAAGGGCATAAAGTGAAATAAATAAGGCAATTTCTGCCATTGAAGGACTCCTGTAAGATCTAGGTATTCTCTACCCTACATTCTCTCATGTACATGTACTTATCAAAATTTACCTGGTCTATGTTCCATTCCCTCAGGACTCTGATTTGAGTCATTCAATATAATAAAATAATCTATGATAATGTGCTCATGCTTCCTGAGAGCATCATTGGTTACCATGCAGGATATATGGGTATAGGTCCTTGCAGACTATGTGGCACAAAAGGGATGACTGATAGTGGGAATTTCAAGTGACCCACATACCCAAAGTTTAGGTTACTGTAAACCACATATGGAAGTAGTATTGAGTACTCACAATGTGTGGGAGACTAGTCTTGCTAATATTTTACTGCAATGAAAATAGATGACTCCCTTTGGGAAAAGCAGTTTGGAAAAATGTATCAGGAGTTTTTAAAATGTTCACACATTTTGACTTAGTAATTCCATTTTTTTTTTTTTTTTTTTAACATCTTTATTGGGGTATAATTGCTTTACAATGGTGTGTTAGTTTCTGCTTTACAACAAAGTGAATCAGCTATACATATACATATGTTCCCATATGTCTTCCCTCTTGCGTCTCCCTCCCTCCCACTCTCCCCATCCCACCCTTCCAGGCTGTCACAAAGCACCGAGCTAATATCCCTGTGCCTTGCGGCTGCTTCCCCCCAGCTATCTACCTTACTACGTTTGTTAGTGTGTATATGTCCATGACTCTCTCTCGCCCTGTCAAAACTCACCCTTCCCCCTCCCCATATCCTTAAGTCCGTTCTCCAGTAGGTCTGCGTCTTTATTCCTATCTTACCCCTAGGTTCTTCATGACATTTTTTTCCCTTAAATTCCATATATATGTGTTAGCATACGGTATTTGTCTTTTTCTTTCTGACTTACTTCACTCTGTATGACAGATTCTAGGTCTATCCATCTCATTACAAATAGCTCAATTTCATTTCTTTTTAAGGCTGAGTAATATTCCATTGTGTATATGTGCCACATCTTCTTTATCCATTCATCCGATGATGGGCGCTTAGGTTGTTTCCATGTCCTGGCTATTGTAAATAGAGCTGCAATGAACATTTTGGTACATGACTCTCTTTGAATTTTGGTTTTCTCAGGGTATATGCCAAGTAGTGGGATTGCTGGGTCATATGGTAATTCTATTTGTAGTTTTTTAAGGAACCTCCATACTGTTCTCCACAGTGGCTGAACCAATTCACATTCCCACCAGCAGTGCAAGAGTGTCCCCTTTTCTCCACACCCTCTCCAGCATTTATTGTTTCTTGATTTTTTTATGATGGCCATTCTGACTGGTGTGAGATGATATCTCATTGTAGTTTTGATTTGCATTTCTCTAATGATTAATGATGTTGAGCATTCTTTCATGTGTTTGTTGGCATTCTGTATATCTTCTTTGGAGAAATGTCTATTTAGGTCTTCTGCCCATTTTTGGATGGGGTTGTTTGTTTTTTTGTTATTGAGCTGCATGAGCTGCTTGTAAATTTTGGAGATTAATCCTTTGTCAGTTGCTTCATTTGCAAATGTTTTCTCCCATTCTGAGGGTTGTCTTTTGGTCTTGGTTATGGTTTCCTTTGCTGTGCAAAAGCTTTGAAGTTTCATTAGGTCCCATTTGTTTATTTTTGTTTTTATTTCCATTACTCTAGGAGGTGGGTCAGAAAGGATCTTGCTGTGATTTATGTCATAGAGTGTTCTTCCTATGTTTTCTTCTAAGAGTTTGATAGTTTCTGGCCTTACATTTAGGTCTTTAATCCATTTTGAGCTTATTTTTGTGTATGGTGTTAGGGAGTGATCTAATCTCATACTTTTACATGTACCTGTCCAGTTTTCCCAGCACCATTTATTGAAGAGGCTGTCCTTTCTCCACTGTACATTCCTGCCTCCTTTATCAAAGATAAGGTGTCCATATGTGCGTGGGTTTATCTCTGGGCTTTCTATCCTGTTCCACTGATCTGTCTTTCTGTTTTTGTGCCAGTACCATACTGTCTTGATTACTGTTGCTTTGTAATATAGTCTGAAGTCAGGGAGCCTTATTCCTCCAGCTCCTTTTTTCGTTCTAAAGATTGCTTTGGCTATTCGGGGTCTTTTGTGTTTCCATACAAATTGCGAAATTTTTTGTTCTAGTTCTGTGAAAAATGCCAGTGGTAGTTTGATAGGGATTGCATTGAATCTGTAGATTGCTTTGGGTAGTAGAGTCATTTTCACAATGTTGATTCTTCCCATCCAAGAACATGGTATATCTCTCCATCTATTTGTATCATCTTTAATTTCTTTCATCAGTGTCTTATAATTTTCTGCATACAGGTCTTTCGTATCCTTAGGTAGGTTTATTCCTAGATATTTTATTCTTTTTGTTGCAATGGTAAATGGGAGTGTTTTCTTGATTTCACTTTCAGATTTTTCATCATTAGTATATAGGAATGCCAGAGATTTCTGTGCATTAATTTTGTATCCTGCTACTTTACCAAATTCATTGATTAGCTCTAGTAGTTTTCTGGTAGCATCTTTAGGATTCTCTATGTATAGTATCATGTCATCTGCAAACAGTGACAGCTTTACTTCTTCTTTTCCGATTTGGATTCCTTTTATTTCCTTTTCTTCTCTGATTGCTGTGGCTAAAACTTCCAAAACTATGTTGAATAAGAGTGGTGAGAGTGGGCAACCTTGTCTTGTTCCTGATCTTAGTGGAAATGCTTTCAGATTTTTCACCATTGAGGATGATGTTTGCTGTGGGCTTGTCATATATGGCTTTTATTATGTTTAGGAAAGTTCCCTCTATGCCTACTTTCTGGAGGGTTTTTATCATAAATGGGTGTTGAATTTTGTCGAAAGCTTTCTCTGCATCTATTGAGATGATCATATGGTTTTTCTCCTTCAATTTGTTAATATAGTTTATCACATTGATAGATTTGCGTATATTGAAGAATCCTTGCATTCCTGGAATAAACCCCACTTGATCATGGTGTATGATCCTTTTAATGTGCTGTTGGATTCTGTTTGCTAGTATTTTGTTGAGGATTTTTGCATCTATGTTCATCAGTGATATTGGCCTGTAGTTTTCTTTCTTTGTGACATCCTTGTCTGGTTTTGGTATCAAGGTGATGGTGGCTTCGTAGAAGGAATTTGGGAGTGTTCCTCCCTCTGCTATATTTTGGAAGAGTTTGAGAAGGATAGGTGTTAGCTCTTCTCTAAACGTTTGATAGAATTCACCTGTGAAGCCATCTGGTCCTGGGCTTTTGTTTGTTGGAAGGTTTTTAATCACAGTTTCAATTTCAGTGCTTGTGATTGGTCTGTTCATATTTTCTATTTCTTCCTGATTCAGTCTTGGCAGGTTGTGCATTTCTAAGAATTTGTCCATTTCTTCCAGATTGTCCATTTTATTGGCATAGAGTTGCTTGTAGTAATCTCTCATGATTTTTTTTATTTCTGCAGTGTCAGTTGTTACTTCTCCTTTTTCATTTCTAATTCTATTGATTTGAGTCTTCTCCCTTTTTTTCTTGATGAGTCTGGCTAGTGGTTTATCTATTTTGTTTATCTTCTCAAAGAACCAGCTTTTAGTTTTATTGATCTTTGCTATTGTTTCCTTCATTTCTTTTTCATTTATTTCTGATCTGATTTTTATGATTTCTTTCCTTCTGCTAGCTTTGGGGTTTTTTTGTTCTTCTTTCTCTAATTGCTTGAGGTGCAAGGTTAGGTTGTTTATTCGAGATGTTTCCTGCTTCTTAAGGTGGGCTTGTATTGCTATAAACTTCCCCCTTAGAACTGCTTTTGCTGCATCCCATAGGTTTTGGGTCGTTGTGTCTCCATTGTCATTTGTTTCTAGGTATTTTTTTATTTCCTCTTTGATTTCTTCAGTGATCACTTCATTATTAAGTAGTGTATTGTTTAGCCTCCATGTGTTTGTATTTTTTACAGATCTTTTCCTGTAATTGATATCTAGTCTCATGGCGTTGTGGTCGGAAAAGATACTTGATACAATTTCAGTTTTCTTAAATTTACCAAGGCTTGATTTGTGACCCAAGATATGATCTATCCTGGAGAATGTTCCATGAGCACTTGAGAAAAATGTGTATTCTGTTGTTTTTGGATGGAGTGTCCTATAAACATCAATTAAGTCCATCTTGTTTAATGTATCATTTAAAGCTTGTGTTTCCTTATTTATTTTCATTTTGGATGATCTGTCCATGGGTGAAAGTGGGGTGTTAAAGTCCCCTACTATGAATGTGTTACTGTTGATCTCCCCTTTTATGGTTGTTAGTATTTGCCTTATGTATTGAGGTGCTCCTATGTTGGGTGCATAAATATTTACAATTGTTATATCTTCTTCTTGGATCGATCCCTTGATCATTATGTAGTGTCCTTCTTTGTCCCTTTTAATAGTCCTTATTTTAAAGTCTATTTTGTCTGATATGAGAATTGCTACTCCAGCTTTCTTTTGGTTTCCATTTGCATGGAATATCTTTTTCCATCCCCTTACTTTCAGTCTGTATGTGTCTCTAGTTCTGAAGTGGGTCTCTTGTAGACAGCATATATAAGGGTCTTGTTTTTGTATCCATTCAGCCAATCTGTGTCTTTTGGTGGGAGCATTTAGTCCATTTACATTTAAGGTAATTATTGATATGTATGTTCCTATTTCCATTTTATATACTGTTTTGGGTTCGCTACTATAGGTCATTTCCTTCTCTTGTGTTTCGTGTCTAGAGAAGTTCCTTTAGCATTTGTTGTAAAGCTGGTTTGGTGGTGCTGAACTCTCTCAGCTTTGCTTGTCTGTAAAGGTTTTAATTTCTCCATCAAATGTGAATGAGATCCTTGCTGGGTAGAGTAGTCTTGGTTTCAGGCTATTCTCCTTCATCACTTTCAGTATGTCCTGCCACTCCCTTCTGGCTTGTAGGGTTTCTGCTGAGAGATCAGCTGTTAACCTTATGGGGATTCCCTTGTGTGTTATTTGTTGTTTTTCCCTTGCTGCTTTTAATATGCTTTCTTTGTATTTAATTTTTGACAGTTTGATTAATATGTGTCTTGGCGTGTTTCTCCTTGTATTTATCCTGTATGGGACCCTCTGTGCTTCCTGGACTTGATTAACTATTTCCTTTCCCATATTAGGGAAGTTTTCAACTATAATCTCTTCAAATATTTTCTCAGTCCCTTTCTTTCTTTCTTCTTCTTCTGGAACCCCTATAATTCGAATGTTGGTGCGTTTCATGTTGTCCCAGAGGTCTCTGAGACTGTCCTCAGTTCTTTTCATTCTTTTTTCTTTATTCTGCTCTGCAGTAGTTATTTCCACTACTTTATCTTCCAGGTCACTTATCCGTTCTTCTGCCTCAGTTATTCTGCTATTGATCCTATCTAGAGTGATTTTAATTTCATTTATTGCATTGTTCATCGTTGCTTGTTTCATCTTTAGTTCTTGTAGGTCCTTGTTAACTGTTTCTTGCATTTTGTCCATTCTACTTCCAAGATTTCGGATCATCCTTACTATCATTATTCTGAATTCTTTTTCAGGTAGATTGCCTATTTCCTCTTCATTTGTTAGGTCTGGTGGGTTTTTATCTTGCTCCTTCATCTGCTGTGTGTTTTTCTGTCTTCTCATTTTGCTTATCTTACTGTGTTTGGGGTCTCCTTTTTGCAGGCTGCAGGTTCGTAGTTCCCGTTGTTTTTGATGTCTGTCTCCAGTGGCTAAGGTTGTTTCAGTGGGTTGTGTAGGCTTCCTGGTGGAGGGGACTAGTGCCTGTGTTGTGCTGGATGAGGCTGGATCTTGTCTCTCTAGTGGGCAGGTTCACGTCTGGTGGTGTGTTTTGGGGTGTCTGTGGCCTTATTATGATTTTAGGCAGCCTCTCTGCTAATGGGTGGGGTTGTGTTCCTGTTTTGCTAGTTGTTTGGCATAGGTTGTCCAGCACTGTGGCTTGCTGGTCGTTGAGTGAAGCTGGGTGCTGGTGTTAAGATGGAGGTCTCTGGGAGATTTCCGCTGTTTAATATTATGTGGAGCTGGGAGGTCTCTTGTTGACCAGTGACCTGAAGTTGGCTCTCCTACCTCAGAGGCAGAGCCCTGACTCCTGGCTGGAGCACCAAGAGCCTTTCATCCACACGGCTCAGAATAAAAGGGAGAAAAAGTAGAGAGAATTAGTAGAAGTATGAGGAAAGAAAGAAGGAAAGGAGGAAAGGAAGGAAGGAAGAAAGAAGCAAAGAAGGAAAGAAAGGAGGGAGGGAGGGAGGGAGGGAGGAAGGAAGGAAGGAAGGAAGGAGGGAAAGAAGGAAAAAAAGACAGAAAGAAAGATGATACAGTAAAAATAAAATAAAGTATAATATAGTTATTGAATTAAAAAATATTTAGAAAAAAAAAAAGGGACGGATAGAACCTTAGGACAAATGTTGGAAGCAAAGCTATACAGAGAAAATCTTACACAGAAGCATACACATACACCTTCACAAAAAGAGGTAAAGGGGGAAAAATCATAAATCCTGCTCCCTGAGACCACCTCCTCAATTTGGGGTGATTCGTTGTCTAAAGGAGGGAGGGAAGGAAGGAAAGAAAGAACGAAGGTAAAGTATAATAAAGTTATTACAATTAAACTTAATTATTAAGAAAAAGAATTTTTAAAAAAAAGTCATGGACGGATAGAGCCCTAGGACAAATGGTGGAAGCTAGAGTATACAGACTAGATGTCACACAGGAGCATACACGTACACCTTCACAAAAAGAGGAAAAGGGAAAAAAATCATAGATTTCGCTCCTAAATTCCACCTCTTCAATTTGGGATCATTCCTTGTCTATTCAGGTATTCCACAGATGCAGGGTATATCAAGTTGATTGTGGAGCTTTAATCCGCTGCTTCTGTGGCTGCTGGGAGAGATTTCCCTTTCTCTTCTTTGTTTTCACAGCTCACAGGAGCTCAGCTTTGGATTTAGCCCTGCCTCTGCGTGTAGGTCGCTGGAGGGCGTCTGTTTTTTCGCTCAGACAGGACGGGGTTAAAGGAGCCGCCGATTCGGGGCCTCCGGCTCACTCAGGCCGGGGGTTGGGGGATGGGGGAAGGAGGGGCACTGCGTGCGGGGCCGGCCTGCGGCGGCAGAGGCAGCGTGACGTTGCGGCAGAGGCCGGCGTGACGTTGCACCAGCCTGAGGCCCGCCGTGCGCTGTCCCGGGGAAGTTGTCCCTGGATCCCGGGAACCTGGCAGTGGCGGGCTGCACAGGCTCCGCGGAAGAGGGGTGTGGAGAGTGACCTGTGCTCGCACACAGGCCCCTTGGTGGCGGCAGCAGCAGCCTTAGCGTCTCCCGCCCGTCTCTGGGGTCCGCGGTTTTAGCCGCGGCTCGCGCCCGTCTCGGGGGCTCGCGCCCTCAGCCGCGGCTCGCGCCCGTCTCTGGGGTTTGCGCTTTCAGCCGCGGCTCGCGCCCGTCTCGGGGGCTCGCGCCCTCAGCCGCGGCTCGCGCCCGTCTCTGGGGTTCGCGCTTTTAGCCGCGGCTCGCGCCCGTCTCTGGAGTTCCTTTAAGCAGCGCTCTTAAACCCCTCTCCTCGCGCACCAGGAGACAAAGAGGGAAGAAAAAGTCTCTTGCCTCTTCGGCCGGTGCAGGCTTTTCCCCGAACTCCCTCCCGGCTAGTCGTGGTGCACTAACCCCTTCAGGCTATGTTCAAGCCGCCAACCCCAGTCCTCTCCCTGAGCTCCGTCCAAAACCAAAACCCGAGCCTCAGCTCGCAGCCCCGCCCGCCCCGGCGGGTGAGCAGACAAGCCACTCGGGCTGGTGCGTGCCGGTCAGCACCGATCGTCTGTGCAGGAATCTCCCCGCTTTGCCCTCCGCACCCGTCGCTGTGCACTACTCCGCGGTCCCGAAACTCCCCCCTCTCAGTAATTCCATTTTGAGAAATATCTTAGTGAACTAAATTTGATTACAAATGTTTTTGACAAAAATGTTCATTCTGGTGCTATCTATAATAGCAAGCAATAGCAAACAGTGTAAATGACCAATAACAGAGAAACGATTGCATAAATTGTACTCTATCCATATGACATAATGCTATAGACCCATTAAAATTATTTAATGAATATTTTAATGATGTATGGAAAAGTTTATGCTATAATGTTGATTAAAATCAAATGAAAAGTTGGATTTGGCTTGAATATACAAAGTCATATTTACAATAATAGTCAACTACATAAAATAGATACTTAAAATTATATTCAAAAAGTAAGATATATCCTCTTAAACAGATCTTTATTGAGTACTTACTATTTGCTAGGTGCTTCCTAGACACAGAGTTTATACAGGTGAACAAGATAAAAACAGTCTTTGCATTCACGAATTGGGAAGAGTAGGGCAAAAAGCTAGTTATTAATTGTATGAAGTACAATGAAAGAATTAAAGGAATTATGTGAAATGAAATACCTAGAATAAACTAATTTAAGATTAGGTGGTCAATGAAAGTTTTTATGACGTGATATTTGTATTCATTCTTGAATAATCTGAAGAGGGCATTCATCAAAAACTTGGGTAAGAACTGTCCAGAAAGAAGAGATGGGATGTTCAAAGACCTTAAAAGAAAATTGACATGGCATGTTCATAGAACATGAAGGGGACACTATGGCAGATAATAGTTAACTATAGAAAACTGGAATGTAATAAATTTAGGGAGGTAAATATGAGCCAAATAATGGATGACCTTTTAGTTACAATATGAAGTCTGGGTTTTGTTTCAAGAAGAATGGAAAGCCATTCAATCACTAAATTTTTCATTATATAAAAATAATAAAAATCTAGAACACCAACAGTGCAATACGACCCAGCAATCCCACTACTGGGCATATACCTTGAGAAAACCATAATTCAAAAGAGTCATGTACCACAATGTTCATTGCAGCTCTATTTACAATAGCCAGGATGTGGAAGCAATCTAAGTGTCCATCAACAGGTGAATGGATAAAGATGTGGCACATATATACAATGGAATATTACTCAGCCATAAAAAGAAACAAAATTGAGTTATTTGTGGTGAGGTGGATGGACCTAGAGTCTGTCATACAGAGTGAAGTAAGTCAGAAAGAGAAAAGCAAATACTGTATGCTAACACATATATATGAAATCTAAAAAAAAATGGTTATGAAGAACTAGGGGCAGGACAGGACAGGAATAAAGATGTAGACCTACTAGAGAATGGAATTGAGGACACAGGGAGTGGAAAGGGTAAGCTGGGATGAAGTGAGAGAATGGCATGTACTTATATATACTACCAAGTGTAAAATAGATAGCTAGTGGGAAGCACCCACATAACACAGGGAGATGAGCTCCGTGCTTTGTGAACACCTAGAGGGGTGGGACAGGGAAGGTGGGAGGGAGCCATAAGAGGGAGGAGATATGGGAATATATGTATAGCTGATTAACTTTGTTATAAAACAGAAACTAACACACCATTGTAAAGAAGTTATACTCCAATAAAAATGCTAAAAAAGTATATATATATATATATATCTTAAAAAAAATCTAGAACAAAATACATCATAAACAAAGTCAAAAGGCAAGTACCAAACTGGAGGAAACTATTTTCAACATATGCAACAAAAATTTAACAGCCCTAAAAACAGTTATTATAAATGTAATAATACAAAAGAAGGCCACTGCAATGAAAAATGGACAAGGGACATAAACTGGGAATTCACTAAAGAAAAATTGCAAGCTATCCATAACCATGAAAAAATAGCTAACCTCAATATCAAATAAATACAAATTAATACAAAAATAGGATATATGTATCCTGTCAAAATAACATCAATTAAAGTAAATGATAATATGTCATCTTGGTGAGTGTTCAGGGAAAACAGGCCCTGTTAGTTGAATTGTAAATTAGTACATTTCAGGAAGGCACATTTTTTTTCAGCAATAATATTTCTAGAAATGTATCCTTATTATGGTGCTTAGAGTTCCTCTGGAAAACTTATGCTCAAGGGAACAAACTTGACATTCCTTTCAGCTACATGAGTCTATGATGAAGTCCCTGACATCTTGGTATGAATGAGTTTGAATATTTATGCTTTAAAAGAGAATGAGACAGAAGTCAATGTTTCACTAAAAATTTAAACTGTATGATTTTAAACACTTTAGCAGCATGTCTTTTTCAGCCACCCTTCAAATCATACAGTCATTAACAGAAAACACTAATTAAGTGGTATAGTATGTTAGACACTGAGGATGCAGGTAGACACAACCTTTGAGCAAATTTCATGTAATGTGGAGAAACACCTCCTAGACCTTAAAAGAGAAATAGTAAGTTTTGTATTTATGTGTTATGCTGTGTCTCAACAAGAAATGCCAGAAAGATTGGTCCAATTCCACTAGAAGTCACCTGTTTGCTGGAAAATTACAAGAGACAGGTGCTATCAGGACCCCTGAAGTACATTTTAATGTTAACAGGACACAATTCTGAATGATAATAGCAAAGGAGCAAATATTTAGTGAACACTTACTGTATGTCAGACACTGGGCAAAGAGGTTTATATTTAGCTTTCAAAAAAATCCTATGAGATAGGTAATATTATCAATTCCATTATATACATGATAAAACAAAGGTTCAGAGAAGTTAAGAAATGTGTCCAAGGTCATATAAGTGGCAGATGATAGAGCCAGACTTTGAACCCAAAGAATCTGAAGTATTTTGGATAATGAGGACTGTAAAAACTGGTATTTTTATAGCACTTTACCTTATAAGGGGCTGTCTCATAAACTTTTTTTTTTTTTTTTTTTTTTTTTTTTGTGGTACACGGGCCTCTCACTGTTGTGGCCTCTCCCATTGTGGAGCACAGGCTCCGGATGCGCAGGCTCAGCAGCCATGGCTCACGGGCCTAGCTGCTCCACAGCATGTGGGATCTTCCCAGACCGGGGCACGAGCCCGTGTCCCCTGCATCAGCAGGCGGACTCTCAACCACTGAGCCACCAGGGAAGTCCCTCATAAACTTTTTAAATCCTTACTACAATCCTTAGAGGTAAGTTTTGTTATTATCTCCATTTTGCTGGTAAGGAAATAGAGAAGTCAAGTGAAGTAAACCCAAGCTTAGAGAGCCAATAAGGACTAGACTCAGGTTATCTGCCTCCAAATTTTATGTTCTTTCCGTGACACCACAGTCCGCATTTACTGGTTTCCACATTTTAGGTAGTCTCAGAATGCAGCGCATGATTCCTAATCCTATCCATATTTTGTGAATATGGTCCACCAGACACTTTCTTGTTCTTAACTTGTCACACAGAGATGTGTGAGAGTATTTTGCATGTTTGTATGTGTGTGAGAGAGAGACAGACAGACACCAAGAGTAAAAGAGACAGAAAACAGACATAGATAGTGAGATAGAGGGATTCAGAAAGCAAATCAGAGAGAAAAGGATACAAAGGCACCATGGAACAAAGAAATAGGAGAAAAAAGGACTATGGATGTTAACTTCTAGAAATCAAAGAATTGCACATTAAAATAGTGAGAAACTTATCTGGAGTCCAATGTTAAAATTGCCCATGATTTTTTAAAAGAAAAAATAAAACCCTGATAGAGCTGTTGATATAAATTGCTATACTCCCACATTATCTCTAACACCACATTACAAGTGTTCTCAAGGCTTTAATAATCAAATAGACTCTAACATCAAGTTGAAAGAAAGAAGATGGACTGTACTACTAAAATATGTGTGATTAGGAATCATGTGCTACATTTTGAGACTATCCAGAATGTGGAAATCCATAACCACAGACTGTGGTATCGTGGAAAGAACATAGATTTTGGAGGCAGATAACCTGAGTCTGAGTGCTTCCTGGCTCTCTATATTGGATTTACTTCACTTAACCTCTCTGAGTAAATTTCCTAATCAGCAAAATAGGGATAACACCAATACCTATCTCTAAGGATTGTAGTAAGGAGTAAATGAGTTTATGAACGAGCCCTCTGTAAAAGGCAAAGTGCTATAATAGTTTTAGGCAGTAATCTTACGTTAAATAACAAAAGTCTTAGAAAAATGACCATTCCTTTCAACCCTATGGTTCAACTTCTAGGTATTTAGCTTAAAGAAATAATTAAGGATACATGCAGTTTTAGCTACAAGGATCACAGTATATTTTATGAAAAAATACAGTAGCCCCCCAACTCTTATCTGCAGAGGATATGTTTCAAGAACCCCAGGGCATGTCTGAAACCATGGATAGTACCAAACCTTATGTATATCATGGTTTTTCCTTTATAAATGTGTGGGTAGTCTATATGGTGTGGATGCACTGGACAAAGGGATGATTCACGTCCTTGGCCAGATGGAATGTGTTGGTGCAAGATTTCATCATGCTACTCAGAGCAGTGCACAATTTAAAACTTGTGAATTACTTCTGGAATTTTTCATTTAATATTTTTGAATCGGCAGTTGACTGTATGGAACTGAAACCTCAGAAAGTGAAAGTGTGGTTAGGAAGGGGGGGAACTACTGTATTGGTGATAACTTAAGTGGTACTATAAATTATGGTCTACATAATCAAAAGAATAAATACTATGTAGCAATTTAAAATAGTGTTGCAGTTGATTATTTACCAAATATACTAAGATGAGTAGATTGTATAACATTATTAATATTATATTTCAAATTTAATGATTACCATGAATGCATAGATAATTAAATTATGGTTGATTTATATTTTCTTTCTTTCCTTTATTCTTGTTTTCTTGCTGCCTTCCTTTCTGCTTATTTTATCTGAAAAATATTTTCTCATTGAAAATAAATATTCTTTTGACATTGGAAAGATAAGTTATTTTAACTAAAGAAGAAAAGAAATTAGTTCTACTAGAGAAAGTATATTTTAAAAAAGACACTTCGAAGAATGATCATATTGAAGAAGATACTTGAAAATCCGTATTCACATCTCTCTCTCTCCAAAGCTTAAAAACTCTTCACTAAAAGAGTGTTCTGCAAACTAGTCTAATCAGACAGGCTTGTCAAAGGTAATCTTTCAAGATGATTCTTTCTACCTTCTTCACACTTGAGTATCTTACTTAATAGCTCATCTCAAGGCAATGATGTAAACTGGAAAATAGTCCTTCACAAACTTACTGCATAGTCTAAAATAAGTTACAGAGCTTCTCCAATTTTTTTCTATTTCTGAAAACTACTAAGAGTAAACTTAGATTTGTATTTGTTTTTTTTTGAATCTTTATTGGATAATAGTTGATTTACAATGTTGTGTTACTTTCTACTGTACTGCAAAGTGAATTAGCTATACATATACGTATATTCCTTCCATTTTTGGATTTCCTTCCCATTTAGTTCACCAGCATTGAGGAGAGTTCCCTGTGCTATAAAGTAGGTTCTCATAAGTTATCTACTTTATACATAGTATCAATAGTGTTTAAATGTCAATCTCAAAATTCATCCCACTACTGCCCCCTTCCCCTTGGTATCTATATGTTTGTTCGCTATGTCTCTGTCTCTATTTCTGCTTTATAAATAAGATTCTCTATACCAGTTTTTTTCAGATTCCACATATATGCGTTAATATATGATACTTGTTTTTCCCTTTCTGACTTACTTCACTCTGTATGACAGTCTCTAGGTCCATCCACATCTCTGCAAATGGCACTATTTCATTGTATTTATGGCTGAGTGATATTCCATTGTATATATGGGTCACATTTTCTTTATCCATTCATTTGTTGATAGACATTTAGGTTGCTTCCATGTCCTGGCTTCTGTAAATAGTGCTGCAATAAACATGGGGGGTGCCTGTGTCTTTTTGAATTATGGTTTTCCCTGGATATATGCCCAGGAGTGGGATTGCTGGGTCACATGGTAGTTCTATTTTTAGTTTTTAAGGAACCTCCTTCCTGTTCTCCATAGTGTCTGTATCAATGGACACTCCCACCAGCAGTGCAAGAGGGATCCCTTTTCTCCACAGCCTCTCCATTATTTATTTCTTGTAGATTTTTTTGATGATGGCCATTCTGACTGGTGTGAGGTGATATCTCTTTGCAGTTTTGATTTGGATTTCTCTAATAATTAGTTATATTGAACATCTTTTCAGGTGTTTGTTAGCCATCTGTATGTCTTCTTTGCAGAAATGTCTGTTTAGGTCTTGCACCCATTTTTTGATTGGGTTACTTGATTTTTTTGAGATTAAGCTGCATTACCTGTTTATATATTTTGTAGATTAATCCTTTGTCAGTTGCTTTGTTTGCAAATATTTTCTCTCAATTGAGCATTGTTTTCTCTCTCTTATTTATGGTTTCTGTTGTTGTGCAAACAATTTTAAGTTTAATTAGGTCCAATTTGGTTATTTTTTTAACACCTTTACTGGAGTATAATTGCTTTACAATGGTGTGCTAGTTTCTGCTTTATAACAAAGTGAAACAGCTATACATATACATTTATCACCATATCTCCTCCCACTTGCATCTCCCTCTCACCCTCCCCATCCCACCCCTCTAGGTGGTCACAAAACACTGAGCAGATCTCCTTGTGCTATGCGGCTGCTTCCCACTAGCTATCTATTTTATATTTGTTAGTATACATAAGGCCATGACGCTCTCTCACTTCGTCCCAGTTTATGCTTCTCCCGCCCCGTGTCCTCCAGTCCATTCTCTAAGTGTGTGTCTTTATTCCTGTCCTGCCCCTAGGCTCTACATAACTACTTTTCTTTTTAGATTCCATATATATATATATATATATATATATATATATATATATATGTTAGCATACAGTATTTGTTTTTCTCTTTCTGACTTACTTCACTCTGTATGACAGACTTTAGGTCCATCCACCTCACTACAAATAATTCAATTTCATTTCCTTTTATGGCTGAGTAATATTCCATTGTATACATGTTCCACATCTTCTTTATCCATTCATCTGCTGATGGACACTTAGGTTTCTTCCAGGTCTGGGCTATTGTAGAGCTGCTATGAACATTGTCATACATTACTCTTTTTGATTTATGCTTTTCTCAGGATATATGCCCAGTAGTGGTACTGCTGGGTCGTATGGTAGTTCTATTTTTAGTTTTTTAAGGAAATTCCATACTGTTCATAGTGGCTGTATCAATTTACATTCCCACCAACAGTGCAAAAGGGTACACCTTTCTCCACACCCTCTCCAGCATTTACTCTTTGTAAATTTTTTGATGATGGCCATTCTGACTGGTGTGAGGGGATACCACACTGTAGTCTTGATTTATGTTTCTCTAAAGATTAGTGATGTTGAGCATTCTTTCATGTGTTTGTTGGCAATCAGTATATCTTCTTTGGAGAAATGTCTCTTTACTTCTTCTGCCCATTTTTGAATTGGGTTGTTTGTTTTTGATATTGAGCTGCATTAGCTGCTTGTAAATTTTAGAGATTAATCCTCTGTCAGTTGCTTCATTTGAAAATATTTTCTACTGTTCTGAGGGTTGCCATTTTGTCTTGCCTATTGTTTCCTTTGCTACACAAAAGACTTTTAAGTTTCATTATGCCCTATTTGCTTATTTTTGTTTTTATTTCCATTTCTCTGGGAGGTGGGTCAAAAAGGATCTTGCTGTGATTTACATGATAGAGTGTTCTGCCTATGTTTTCCTCTAAGAGTTTTATAGTGTCTAGCCTTACATTTTGGTATTTAATCCATTTTGAGTTTATTTTTGTGTATGGTGTTAGGGAGTGTTCTAATTTCATTCTTCTACATGTAGCTGTCCTGTTTTCCTAGCACCACTTATTGCAGAGGCTGTCTTTTCTCCATTTTATATTCTTGCCTCCTTTATCAAAAATAAGGTAACCGTTTGTACATGGGTTTTTCTCTGGGCTTCCTATCCTGTTCCACTGATCTATATATCTGTTTTTGTGCCAGTACCATACTGTCTTGATTACTGTAGCTTTGTAGTATAGTCTGACGTCAGGGAGCCTGATTCCTCAAGCACAGATTTTCTTTCTCAAGATTGCTTCGACCGAGTGGGGTCTTTTGTGTTTCCATACAAATTGTGAAATATTTTGTTCTAATTCTGTGAAAAGTTCCATTTTTTTTTTTTTTTTGATAGGGATTGCATTGAATCTGTAGCTTGCTTTGGGTAATATAGTCATTTTCATAATGTTGATTCTTCCAATCCAAGAACTTGGTATATCTCTCTGTTTGTATCATCTTTAATTTCTTTCATCAGTGTCTTATAGTTTTCTGCATATAGGTCCTTTGTCTCCTTAGATATGTTTATTCCTAGGTATTTTCTTCTTTTTGTTGCAATGGTAAATAGGTGTGATTCCCTAACTTCTCTTTCATACTTTTCATCATTAGTGTATAGGAATGCAAGAAGTTTCTGTGCATTCATTTTGTATCTTGCTACATTACCAAATTCATTGATAAGCTCTAGTAGTTTTCTGATTGTGTCTTTAGGGTTCTCTATGTATAGCATCATGTCATCTGCAAACAGTGACAGCTTTACTTCTTTTGCCATTTGGCTTCCTTTCTTTTTCTTTTTCTTCTCTGATTGCTGTGGCTAAAACTTCCAAAACCATGTTGAATAATAGTGGTGAGAGTGGGCAACCTTGTCTTCTTTCTGATCCTAGTGGAAATGGTTTAAGTTTTTCACCATTGAGAATGATGTTTGCTGTGGATTTGTCATATATGGCCTTTATTATGTTGAGGTAAGCTCCCTCTATGCCTGCTTTCTGGAGGGTTTTTGTTTGTTTGTTTGTTTGTTTGTTTGTTTTTTGCTGTACACGGGCCTCTCACTCTTGTGGCCTCTCCCGTTGTGGAGCACAGGCTCCGGACGCACAGGCTCACAGGCCCAGCTGCTCCACAGCATGTGGGATCTTCCCGGGCTGGGGCACGAACCCTGCATCGGCAGGCGGACTCCCAACCACTGTGCCACCAGGAAAGCCTTCTCGAGGGTTTTTATCATAAATGGTGTTGAATTTTGTCAAAAGCTTTTCCTGCTACTATTGAGATGATCATATGTTTTTTCTCCTTCAATTTGTTAATATGGTGTATCACATTTATTGTTTTGCATTTACTGAAGAATCCTCTCATTCCTGGGATAAACCCTCCCTGATCATGGTGTATGATCCTTTCAATGTGCTGTTGGATTCTGTTTCCTAATATTTCAGTGAGGATTTTTGGATCTATGTTCATCAGTGATATTGCCCTGTAGTTTTCGTTCTTTGTGACATCTTTGTCTGGTTTTTGCATCAGGGGATCATGGCCTCATAGAATGAGTTTCGGAGTGTTCCTCCCTCTGCTATATTTTGGATGAGTTTGAGAAGGATAGGTGTTAGCTCTTCTCTAAATCTTTGATAGAATTTGCCTGAAGCTATCTGGTCCTGGGCTTTTTTTTTTGGAAGATTTTTCTTCACACTCTCAATTTCAGTGCTTGTGATTGGTCTGTTCATATTTTCTATTTCTTTCTGGTTCAGTCTCAGAAGGTTGTGTTTTTCTAAGAATTTGTTGATTTCTTCCAGGTTGTCCAGTGTACTGGCATAGTTTTGCTTGTAGTAATCTCTCATGATCCTTTGTATTTCTGCAGTGTCAGTTGTTACATCTCCTTTTTAATTTCTAATTCTATTGATTTGAGTCTTCTTTCTTTTCTTGATGAGTTTGGCTAATGATTTATCCAGTTTGTTTATCCTCACAAAGAAGCAGCTTTTCAGTTTATTGATCTTTGCTATTGTTTCCTTCATTTCTTTTTCATTTATTTCTGATCTGGTCTTTATGATTTCTTTCCTTCTGCTAACTTTTGGCATTTTTTATTTTGTTCTTCTTTCTCTAATTGCTTTCAGTGTAAAGTTAGATTGTTTATTTGAGATGTTTCTTGCTTCTTGAGGTAGGATTTTATTGCTATAAACTTCCCTCTTAGAACAGCTTTTGCTGCATCCCATAGGTTTGGGGCCTTCGTGTTTTCATTGCCATTTATTTCTAGGTATTTTTTTATTTCCTCTTTGATTTATTCAGTGATCTCTTGGTTATTAAGTAGTGTATAGTTTAGCATCCATGTGTTTGTATTTTTCCAGATTTTTTCCTGTAATTGATATCTAGTCTCATACCATTTTGGTTGGAAAAGCTACTTTATACGATTTCAGTTTTCTTAAATTTACCAAGGCTTGATTTGTGAACCAATATATGATCTATCCTGGAGAATGTTCCTTGAGGACATGAGAATAAAGTGTATTCTGTTGTTTTTGGATGGAATGTGAAAAATATCAACTAAGTCCATCTTGTTTAATGTATCATTAAAACTTGTGTTTCCTTATTTATTTTCATTTGGATGATCTGTCCATTGGTGAAAGTGGGGTTTTAAAGTCCCCTACTATGATTGTGTTACTGTCAATTTGCCCTTTTATGGCTGTTAGAATTTGCCTTATATATTGAGGTGCTCCTGTGTTGGTGCATAAATATTTACAATTGTTATATCTTCTTCTTGCATAGATCCCTTGATCATTATGCAGTGTCCGTCTTTGTGTCTTGTAATAGCCTGTATTTTAATGTCTACTTTGTCTGATATGTGAATTGGTACTCCAGCTTTCTTTTAATTTCCACTTGCATGGAATATCTTTTTCCATAACCTCAATTTCAGCCTGTATGTGTCCCTAGGGCTGAAGTGGGTCTCTTGTAGGCAGCATATATATGGGTCTTGTTTTTTCATCCATTCACGTAGTCTATGTCTTTTGATTGGAGCATTTAATCCATTTATATTTAAGGTAGTTATTGATATGTATGTTCCTATTACTATTTTCTTAATTATTTTTGGTTTGTTATTGCAGGTCGTTTCCTTGTCTTGTGCTTCCTGCCTAGAGAATTTCCTTTATCATTTGTTATAATGGTGGTTTGGTGGTGTTGAATTCTCTTAGTTTTTGCTTCTCTGTAAAGGTTTTAATTTCTCCATCAAATCTAAATGAGATCCTTGCTGGTTAGAGTAATCTTGTTTGTAGGTTTTCCCCTTTCATCACTTTAAATATGTCCTGCCACTCCCTTCTGCCTTGTAGAGTTTCTGCTGAAAGATCAGCTGTTAAGCTTATGGTGATTCCCTTGTATGTTATTTTTCCCTTGCTGCTTTTAGTATCTTTTCTTTGTATTTACTTTTTGACATTTTGTTTAATATGTGTCTTGAGGTGTTTCTCCTTGGGTTTATCCTGTATGTGACTCTCTGTGCTTCCTCTACTTGACTATTTTCTTTCCCATATTGGGAAAGTTTTCACTATAACCTCTTCAAATATTTTCTCATGTCCCTTTCTTTTTCTCTTCTTCTGGGTCCCCTATAATTCTGATGTTGGTGCATTTAATGTTGTCCCAGTGGTCTCTGAGACTGTCCTCAATTCTTTTCATTCTTTTTTCATTATTCTTCTCTGTGGTAGTTATTCCCACTATTTTATCTTCCAGGTCACTTATACGTCTTCTCCCTCAGTATTCTGTTATTGATTCCTTCTAGAGAATTTTTAATTTCATTTATTGTGTTGTTCATCATCATTTATTTGCTCTTTAGTTTTTCTAGGTCCTTGTAAAACGTTTCTTCTATTTTCTCCATTCTATTTCAAAGATTTTGCATCATCTTTATTATCATTATTCTGAATTCTTTTTCAGGTAGACTGCTTATTTCCTCTTGATTTGTTTTGTCTGATGGGTTTTTACCTTGCTCCTTCATCTGCTGTGTGTTTGTCTGTCTTCTCATTTTGCTTAAGTTACTGTGTTTGGGGTCTCCTTTTCACAGCCTACAGGTTCGTAGTTCCCATCGTTTTTTGTGTCTGCCCCCAGTGGCTAATGTTTGTTCAGTGGATTGTGTAGGCTTCCTGGTGGAGGGGACCAATGTCTGTGTTTTGGTGGATGAGGCTGGATCTTGTCTTTCTGGTGGGTAGGACTGCATTCAGTGGTATGTTTTGCGGTGTCTTTGACCTTATTATTATTTTAGGCAGCCTCTCTGTTAATGGGTGGACTCGTGCTCCTTTCTTGCTCGTTGTTTGGCAAGGATGTCCAGCAATGTAGCTTTCTGGTCGTTGAGTGGAGCTGGGTCTTAGCTTTGAGATGTAGATCTCTAGGAGAGCTTTTTCCATTTGATGTTACACAGAGCCAAAAGGTGTCTGGTGGACCAATGTCATGAACTCGGCTCTTCCACCTCAGATTTACATTTCTGACACCAGCTGGAGCACCAAGACCCTTTCAGCCACATGCCTCAGAATAAAAGTGTAAAGAATGGAAGAAAGAAAGAAAATATAAAGTAAAATAAAGTTATTAATATCAAAAATACTTATTAAAAATTAAAAAGTAATAAAAAATAAAACAAAGAAAAAGAGAGCAACCAAACAAAAAAATAAATCCACCAATGATAATAAGCACTAAAAACTGTACCAAAAAAAAAAAAAAAAGTACAGACAGAACCCTAGGGCAAATGGTAAAAGCAAAGCTATACAGACAAAATCACACAAAGAAGCATACACATACACACACACACTGACAAAAAGATAAATATATATATATATATATATATATATATATATATATATATATATATATATATATAGTTGCTCCCAACGTCCACCACCTCAGTTTTGGGATGATTCATTGTCTGTTCAGGTATTCTACAGATGCAGGGTACATCAAGTTGATTGTGGAGAGTTAATTTGCTGCTCCATAAGCTGCTGGGAGAGATTTCCCTTTCTCTTCCTTGTTTGCACATCTCCTGGGGTTCAGCTGTGGATTTGGCCCCTTCTCTGCATTTAGGTCATCTGAGGGCATCTGTTCTTTGCTTACACAAGGCAGGGTTAAAGTAGCAGTTGATTGGGGGCTCTGTCTCATTCAGGCCGGGGAGATGGTGGGGTATGTAGTGCACAGTAAGCCTGTGGTTGCAGAGGCCAGCATGACATTGCAACAGCCTGAAGTTCACCGTGTGTTCTCCTGTGGAAGTTTTCCCTCTATCACAGGACCCTGGAAGTGGAGGGCTGTACAGTATCCCAGGAGGGGAGCTGTGGATAGTTATCTGTGCTTGCACACAGGCTTCTCGGTGACTGCAGCAGCAGCCTTATCATTTCATGCCTATCTCTGGTGTCCGTGCTGATAGCCACCTCTTGCACCTGTCTCTGAATCTCGTTTAAGCAGTGTTCTGAATCTCTTCTCCTTGTGCACCCCGAAACAATGATCTCTTGCCTGTTAGGCAGGTCCACAGTTTTTCCCAGACTCCCTCCTGGCTAGCTGTGGTGCATTATCCCCCTTCAAGCTTTTTTCACGCAGCCAACCCCATCCTCTCCTTGGGATCTGACCTCCGAAGCCTGAGCCTCAGCTCCCAGTCCCCACCTGCCCTGGTGGATGAGCAGACAAGCATCTCAGGTTGGTGAGTGCTGGTCACACTGATCCTCTATGCAGAGATCTCTCTGCTTTGCCCTCTGCACCCCTGTTGCTGTGCTCTCCTCCGTGACTCCAAAACAACCCACCTGCCACCCTCTGTGTCTGCAAGTGAAGTTGCTTCCTAGTGTGTGGAATTTTTTCCTTCTTCACTGCTCCCTCCCTGAAGTGCAGTTCCCATCCTTATTCTTTTGTCTCTGTTTTTTCTTTTTTCTTTTGCCCTACCCAGGGACATGGAGAGTTTCTTGTCTTTTGGGAAGTCTGAGGTCTTCTGTCAACTTTCAGTAGGTGTTCTGCAGAGTTTTTCCACATGTAGCTATATTTCTGATGTATTTGTGGGGAGGAAGGTGATCTCCACTTCTTACTCTTCCGCCATCTTGAAGGTCTCCTAGATTTGTTGATATAATTCCATCTGACAGTAACCAAGGAGCATCAGAAAATGTTTTGGCACGAAGCACATTTGCCATGATGTCTGGGCTCCCATCATACCCACCAAAAGTGAAACTTTGTATTTACCTCCAGATGTTTATCCCATTCTGAATGATGCTGCATTTTTACATGATCTTGTCCTCATATGTCTTCTCTGTTACCTTCTCTGCTTCAACACAAAATCACAAGTTCTTTCACAAGTCCAAAAGTATACTCTCAACATTCTTTGGGAGTCTCCATACTGAAAACAATAGGGACAACATCCCAGGAGAATGGCAAAAAACTCAGTCCCTATATACATATATAATCTCATATATACATAACTTTACATATAATTATATATATAATTTTTCTTCTTTAGAAGAGAGAAGAGAGGAAAGGTATGGGTTTCAGGGCATAGGATACTTTAATTTTTGAGCCCCTGTGAAATGAGAGATTAGAGAAGAAAGAAACAAGAATGCAAGAATGTATTTAGCAAGTAATATGGTAAATTTTGAAAGAACTTTGAAGGGTCTGCAGATTTGGGCTGTCCTGGAAGATGAATGATAAAGTATTGGAGGGATGGTGTAGCATGGTATAGGAATGAGGTCCTGTGTGCAAAGGAGGAGGATGCTAATAAACAGGGTAATGTGCACTGTAAATAATGTAACCATGTGCTTATTTCTACTGACAGGATAGTGGAGCCTCAAGACATTCAGTATACACACACCCATGTGTAAAGAAACAAGGATGCTCCTATAACATTGGTCCAGAGGAGAAACTATGGGTGAAACATATTTATGCTTATATTAACAAAAATAGTATGTTAATATACATTTTAATCTCCCTTTTATATCTAGATAATGTATTAATATTTTCTAGGACTGTAAAATTCTATCATAGGCATAGAAAATGTAACAAATTCCAGTACTATTTTATGATAAAACCATTCAACAACTATAATTCAATAGCAAAACAACAACAAAACAAAACCTACCAAAAAATCCAGTTATAAAATGTGCAGAGAATCTGAACAGACATTTTTCCAAAGAAGACATACAAATGGCCAGCAGGTATATGAAAAGGTGCTCAACGTCTCTCATCATTAGGGAAATGCAAATCAAAACCACAATGAGATATCTCATCACACTTGTTAGAATGGTTATTATCAAAAAGACAAGAAATAAAAGGTGTTAGTGAGGGTGTGGAGAAAAGGGCAAGCTTGTCCTCTGTTGGTGGGAATGTAAACTGGTGCAACCACCATGAAAAACAGTATGGAGGTTCCTCAAAAAAATAAAAATAGAACCAATATATGATCCAGTAATTCAACTTCTGGGTATTTCTTTGAAGGAAATAAAAACACTAACTCAAAAAGAAATATGCACCCCATATTTAATGCAGAATTATTTACAATAGCCAATACATAAAAGCAACCACAGATCGATGAAAGGATAAGAAAAATGTGGTATAAATGCAGGCATACTTACCTAGGAGATATTGCAGGTTCAGTTCCAGACAACCACAATAAAGGGAATATTGCAATGAAGAAAGTCACACAAAATTTTTGGTTTTCCAGTGCATATAAATGTTACGCTTACATTATAACCATAGTCTATTAAGTGTGCAATAACATTATATTTTAAAAATGTACATACATATATATATATATATATATAGTACTGCTAAAAATGCTAAACATCATCTGTGTCTTCAGCAAGACATAATCCTTTTGTTAGTGGAGAGTCTTGCTTTGATGCTGATGGCTGCCTGCTGATTAGGATGGTGACTGCTGAAGGTTGAGGTGGCTGTGGCTATTTCTTAAAACAAGACAAAGTTAAAGTTTGTCACTTTGACTCTTTCTTTCATAAATGATTTCTCTGTAGCATGCCATTCTGTTTGATAGCATTTTATCTACAGTAGAACTTCTTTCAAAATTGGATTCAGTCCTCCCAATACCTGCCACTGCTTTATTGACTAAGTTTATGTAATATTCCAAATTCTTTATTGCCATTTCAACAATCTTCACAGCATTTTTACGAGGAGTAAGTTCCATCTCAAGAAACCACAGTTTTTGTTCATTCATAATAAGCAACTCCTCATTCATTAAAGTTTTATCATGAGATTGTAGTAAATAAGGCATTATCTTCAGGCTGCCCTTCTATTTCTAGTGCTCTTGCTATTTCCACCACATCTGCAGTTACTTCCTCCACTGAAGTCTTGAACCCCACAAAGTCATCTATAAGGTTTAGAGTCAACTTCTTCCCAACTCCTTTAAATGTTGATATTTTGACCTCTTCCCATGAATCACAAATGTTCTTAATGGCATCTAGAATAGGAGATCCTTTCTACAAAGTTTTCAATTAATTTTGTCCAGATCTATCAGAGGAATCACTATCTATGACAGATATAGACTTATGAAATGTATTGTTTAAACAGTAAGACTTGAAATTCAGAATTACTCCTCAATCCATGGGCTTCAGGTGATGTTGTGTCAGACATGAAAACAGCATGTACACCTCATTGTACATATGTATCAGAACTCTTGGATAATCTGGTGCATTGTAAATGAGCAATAATATTTTGAAAGGAATCTTTTTCTGAGCACTAGATCTCAAAAGTAAGCTTAAAATAGTCAATAAACTATACTGTAAACAGATGTGCTATCATACAGGCTTTGTTGTTAAATTTATAAAGCACAAGTAGAGCACATTTAACATAATTCTTAAGGGCTATAGGATTTTCAGAAAGGTAAATGAGCATTGGCTTCAGCTTAAAATCAGCAGCTGCATTATTCACTAACTAGTGGGTCAGTGTATCCCTTGAGGCTTTGAAACCAGACATTGACTTCTCTCTAGCTATGAAAATACTAGATGGCATCTTCTTCCATGTAAGACTTTAGCTTCTACATCATCACTCGCAGCTTCATCTTGCACTTTTATGTTATGGAGATGACTTCTTTCCTTAAAGTTTATGAACCAACCTCTGCTAGCTTCAAACTTTTCTTTGGCAGCTTCCTCACCTCAGCCTTTACAGAATCAAAGAGAGTGAAGTCCTTTCTCTGAACTAGGCTTTGGCCTAAGGAAATGTGGTGACTAGTTTGATCTTCTTTCCACACCACTCAAACTTTTTCCATATCAGTAATGTCTGTTTGCCTTTCTTATCATTTGTGTATTCACTGAAGTAGCACTTTTAATTCCCTTCAAGGAGTATTTTTTTTCTATTCACAACTTGCCTAACTCATGCAAAACACCTAGTTTTTGGTCTGTTTTTGAAATGCCCTCATTAATAAGCTTAAACATTTCTCACCTTTGATTTAAAGTGAGAGACATGTGGGCTTCCCTGGTGGTGCAGTGGTTGAGAATCCGCCTGCCGATGCAGGGTACATGAGTTCATGCCCCAGTCCGGGAAGATCCCACATGCCGTGGAGTGGCTGTGCCCGTGAGCCATGGCCACTGAGCCTGCACGTCTGGAGGCTGTGCTCCGCAATGGGAGAGGCCACAACAGTGAGAGGCCCATGTACCACACACACACACACAAAAAAAAAAAACAAGACATGCAACACTTCCTTTCACCTGAACACTTAGAGGTTATTGTAGGGTTATTAACTGACCTAATTTCAATATTGTTGTGTCTCAGAGAATATGAAGACCCAAGGAGAGGGAGAGAGATGGGTGAATGGGTGGTGAGTGGAGCGGTCAGAACACACACAATATTTATCAATTAATCATCTTATGTGTGTGTGGTTCATGGTACCCCCAAACAATTACAATAATAACATCAAAGATCACTGATCACAGATCACCATAACAAATATAATAAGAATGAAAAACTTTAAAATATTGCAAGGATTACCAAAATGTGATACAGAGACATGAACAAATTCTGTTGGAAAAATGGCTCTGATAGAGTTGCTTGATGCACAAGCCTTCAATTTGTAAAAAATGCAATATCTGCAAAGCACAATAAGGCAAAGCACAATAAAACAAGGTATGCTTGTATACATTACAGTATTATTCAGTTATAAAAACAAAGGAAATATTTCCATTTGCATAATAATGAATGGAGCTTGAGGGCATTATACTAAATGAAATAAGTCAGACAGAGGAAGACAAATACTATATGATCTCACTTAATTCTGGCATCTTAAAAAAAAAGAATAGATATAGAAAACAAATTGGTGGTTGACAGAGGTGGGATGGGTGAAGGGGGCCAAAAGGTACAAACTCCCAGGTATAAAATAAATGTCAGGGGGATGTAATGTACAGTATGGTAAATACAATTAATATTATATTGTATATTTGAAATTATGCTGAGAGTAAATCTTAAATGTTTTCATCACACAAAGATGTAACTGTGTGGTGATCAATGTTAACTAGACTTACTGTAATGATAATTTCACAATATATACAAATATTGATCATTATGCTGTACAACTTAATGTTATATGTCAATTATATCTTAATTGAAAAACTCAACAAAGTAGGACTAGAAGGGAACTTCCACAACATAACAGGCATTGATGACAAACACATAGCTAACATACTTAATGAGAAAGACTGAAAGTTTTCCCTCTAAGAACAGAAACAAGACAAGAATGTCTACTTTTGCTACTTTAATTCAACATTGTACTAGATATTCTACCTAGAATAGTTATAAAAAGGAAATACATAAAATGCAGTGAAACTATATCTATTTTCAGATAGCATGATCTTATACATAGAAAATCCTAAAGAACTGACAAAAAATGAAAACTATTGGTGCTGTTAGATGGATTCAGCAAAGTTAAGGATACAAAATGAACATGCAATAATCTGTTGTATTTCTATACACTAGCAGTGAACAATACAGAAAACAATGCAAAAAATAAAATTAGGAAAACAATTCCACTTACAATAACATGACAAAGATATAGTAATCAAAACAGTGTGGTACTGGAGTAGGAATAGACATATAGATCAATGGAATAAAATTGAGAGTACAGAAATAAAACTCCTTGTTTATTGTCAGCTGATTTTTGACAAGGCTGCCAAGACCATTCATTGATGGAAAGAATAGTATTCAGCAAAAGATGCTTAGACAATTTGGATCACATACAAAAAGCTCAAAATGGATTGAAGACCTAAATGTAAGAGCTAAAACTATACATTTCTTAGAAGAAAGCATAAAATAAATTTTCATCATCTTGGATTTGAATTCTTATATATGATATTTGAAGCCCAAGTGACAACAGGAAAAGAGATAAATTGGACTTCATCAAACTAAAAATTTCTGTGAATTCAAGGACAATAACAAGGCAGGGAAAAACAAATCACAGAATGGGAGAAACTACTTGCAAAGCGTATCTGATGAGGTACTTGTATCTATCAATACAATCTATAAAGGACTCTTGCAACTCAATAATATAGAGACAGACAACCCAGTCTAAAGTTGACAAATGTTCTGAATAGATATTTCTCCAAAGAAGATATAAAATGACCAACAAACACATGAAATAATTCTCAACATCAATAGCCATCAAGGAAATACTAATCAAAAGCACAATGAAATATTTTATACTACTAGTATGGTAATAATAATAGCAACAACAATAGAAAACAACAAGTGCTGGGGAGGATGAGGTTAATGACTAAGGGGGTCACTAATTTTTTAGTGAGGATGGAATGGTAGTCTGTTATTTATCATTTGTTAAATAAATGTTTTTTTTAATAAAATTGACTGGGTAGAAACCTGTATATAAATTTTAGTCTATGTTATAGAACAACCATTTTCAATTATTTTACTGTCTAGAACTTCTTAGTCTTTCTCCTCCAATTTTATGAGATACTATTGACATATAACATATAACATTGTGTAAGTTTAGGATGTACATGTTGATCGTATATATATATATGTATCAAAATGATTACCACAATAGCATTAGCTAACCCCTCCATCCCCTCACATAGTTTTCATTTCTTTTCTTTTGTGGTGAGAATATTTAAAATTAACTCTTTCAATAACTATTATGCATATAATACAAATTTTTTTTAACTTTTTTTTTAACATCTTTATTGGAGTATAATTGCTTTACAATGGTGTGTTAGTTTCTGCTTTATAACAAAGTGAATCAGTTATACATATACATATGTCCCCATATCTCTTCCCTCTTGCATCTCCCTCCCTCCCATCCTCCCTATCTCACCCCTCTAGGTGGTCACAAAGCACCAAGCTGATCTCCCTGTGTTATGCAGCTGCTTCCCACTAGCTATCTATTTTACACTTGGTAGTGTATATATGTCCATGCCACTCTCTCACTTTGTCCCAGCTTACCCTTTCCCCTTTCCATATCCTCAAGTCCATTCTCTAGTAGGTCTGTGTCTTTATTCCCATCTTGCTCCTAAGTTTATCATGACAATTTTTTCTTTTTTTTATTAGATTCCTTATATATGTGTTAGCATACAGTATTTGTTTTTCTCTTTCTGACTTACTTCACTCTGTATGACAGACTCTAGGTCAATCCACCTTACTACAAATAACTCAGTTTTGTTTCATTTTATGGCTGAATAATATTCCATTGTATATATGTGCCACATCTTCTTTATCCATTGATCTGTTGATGAACACTTAGGTTAATAACTATTATCACCATGACATACACTAGGCCCCCAGAGTTTCCAATTATATAACTGAAAGTTTGTACCATTTCAAAAATTATCTCCCCATTTACCTGACTCCCAGCCCCTGGTAACCACCACTCAACTCTGTTTATCAGAGTTCAGCTTTTGTAGATTCTACATTTAAGTGAAATCATGCAGTATTTGACTTTCTCTGTTTACCTGTTTAATTCAAAGCATTAATGTACAATTGAAAACCACTATATATTAATTTAAAATAGAATAAATGAAAACTCCAATAAGAACATTTTTATTTATCTTTGAAAAGGTATAGTATTAAATTTATAATAACATTTTATTTTGAATTTATTATAGATTCATAGGAATTTGCATAGACAGTATAGACTGGTCCTATGTACTCTTTACCAAGTTGCTCCCAATGATTATGTCTTACATAGCTGTAGTACAATATTAAATTACGAAGTTAAAATTGGGACAATGTGTGTGTGTGTATGTGCATAGTTCTATGCCATTTTCCACATGTGTAAATGGATGTAACCTCTATCACAATCAAGAGACTGAATTATACTATAATTTTAAAAAATCTCCTTTTGCTACACCTTAATAGTCACAGCAACTTTATTCTCCCCCTGCCCCCAAATTCCCAACTTCTGGCAAACATTAAATTTCTTCTATCACTATGATTTTGTAAATTTGAACATGTTATATATATACCAGGGTGGTATTTTCTTTTTTTCCTTCAGCATAATGCCCTTGAGAAACATCCAATTGGTTCATTGATAAATAGTTTGTTCTTCAACAACAACAACAAAAACCCAATTGAAAAATGGGCAGAAGACCTAAACAGGCATTTCTCCAAAGAAGACATACAGATGGCCAACAGGCATATGAAAAGATCCTCAACTTTGCATAATTATTAGAGAAATACAAATCAAAACTACAATGACGTACCACCTCACACCAGTTAGAATGGCCGTCATTAAAAAGTCTACAAATAACAAATGCTGGAGAGGTTGTGGAGAAAAGGGAACCCTCCTACACTATTGGTGGGAATGTAAGTTGGTGCAGCCACCATGAAAAAAAGTATGGAGGTTCCTCAGAAAACTAAAAATAGAATTACTATATGATCCAGCAATCCCACTTCTGGGCATGTATCCAGAAAAAAAAAACTATAATTCAAAAAGATACATGTACCCCTGTTTTCATAGCAGCACTATATGCAATAGCCAAGACATGGAAACAACTTAAATATCCATTGACAAATGAATTGGTAAAAAAAGATGTGGTACATGTATATAATGGAATACTACTCAGCCATAAAGAAATGAAATTATGTCATGTGCAGCAACATGGATGCAACTAGCGACTATCATTCTAAGTAAAGTTAAGTCAGAAAGAGAAAGACAAATACCATATATCACTTATATGTGGAATCTAAAATATGACACAAGTGAACCTATCTATGAAACAGAAACAGATCCACAAACATAGAGAACAGACTGGTGGTTGCCAAGGGGGAGGGCTTTGGGGAAGGCATGGAGTGGGAGGTTAGAGTTAGGATATGTAAGCTTTTATATGTAGAATGGATAAACAGCAAGGTCCTACTGTATAGCACCAAGAGATATATTCAATATCCTGTGATAAACCATAATGGAAAAGAATATAAAAAATGTATATATAACTGAATCACTTTGCTGTACAGCAGTAATTAACACATTATAATCAACTATAATTTAAAAAATAGTTCTTTTTTTGGCATTCCATACTATGAGTGTACCATTATTTAACCATTAATTTATTGTAGTACATATGTGTTGTTAACAGTTTTTCACTGTTATAAATAAATCTGCTGTGAACATCTGCATACAGATATTTGTGTGGGTATAAATTTTTATTTTTCTGGAATAAATGTACAAGAGTGCAATCACTGGGTTGTATAATTTATGTTTACATTTTTGCCTTTTTTAAAAATTTATTTTTTTACTGCATGATTCTTTAAATACTATAGTGCTTTATAATTTTCAAAAGTTTTACACAGATTTCACATATGTAATCCCATAATAACCCTTTTAAAAATTCTCTACCCCTATATTGCCCCTCCCCCTTTTGCTCTCCCTACTGGTAACCACTAGTTTCATCTCTATACATGTGAGTGTGTTTCTTTTCCGTTATAATAAATAGTTTATTGTAATTTTTAGATTCCACATATAAGTAATATCATACAGTATTTGTATTTCTCTGTCTTACTTATTTCACTTAGCTTAATGCCCTCCAAGTCCATCAATCCTTCTGCAAATGGCAAAATTTCATTCTTTTCTTTGGCTGATTAGTATTCCATTGTGTATATATACCACATCTTCTTTACCCATTCATGCACTGATTGACACTTAGGTTGCTTGCATACATTGGCAACTGTAAATAATGCTGCTATGAACATTGGGGTGCATATATCTTTTCAAATTTGTGTTTTTGTTTCTTTTGGATATATACCCAGGATTGGAATTGCTGAGTCTTATGGTAGTTTTATTTTTAGTTTTTTTTTCCTAACATCTTTATTGGAGTATAGTTGCCTTACACTGGTGTGCTAGTTTCTGATGTATAACAAAGTGAATCAGCTATACATGTACATATATCACCATATCTCCTCCCTCTTGCATCTCCCTCTCACCCTCCCTATACCCTCCCTCTAGGTGGACACAAGCACTGAGCTGATCTCCCTGTGCTATACGGCTGCTTCCCACTAGTTCTCTATTTTACATTTGGTAGTGTATATATGTCCATGTGAGAGAGTGGTATTTTTAGTTTTTTGAGGAACTTCTATACTGTTTCCCACAGTGTCTGCACCAATTTATATCCCCACCAACAGTGTATGAGGGTTCACTTTTCTCTACATATTCACCAACATTTGTTATTTGTGTTCTTTTTGATGACAGTCATTCTGATCAGTGTGAGGTGATACCTCATTGTGGTTTTCACTTGAATTTCCATACTACAAAGCTACAGTAATCAAAATAGTATAGTGCTGGCACAAAAACAGACACTTAGATCAATGGAGCCGAATAGAGAGCCCAGAAATATACCCACACACTTATGGTCAACTAATCTACAATAAAGGAGGCAAGGATATACAATAGAGAAAAGACAGTCTCTTCAATAAGTGATGCTGGGAAAACTGGACAGCTACATGTAAAAGAATGAAATTAGAACATTCTCTAACACTATATACAAAAAGAAACTCAAAATGGATTAAAGATCTAAATGTAAGACAGGTTACTATAAAACTCCTAGAGGAAGATATAGGCGGAATGCTCATCGAAATAAGTCGTAGCAATATATTTTTGGGCCTATCTCCTAAAGCAAAAATAAACAAATGGTCCCTAATTAAACTTAAGAGCTTTTGCACAGCAAAGAAAACCAGTGAAAAGAACCTACAGAATGGTAGAATATATTTGCAAATGATATGACAGATAAGGCATTAATACAACATATAATATATAAAAAGCTCATACAGGGGCTTCCCTGGTGTTGCAGTTGTTGGGAGTCCACCTGCCGATGCAGGGGACATGGGTGCATGCCTCGGTCCAGGAGGATCCCACATGCTGCGGAGCGGCTGGGCCAGTGATCCATGGCAGCTGAGCCTGCGCATCCGGAGCCTGTGCTCTGCAGTGGGAGAGGTCACAACGGTGAGAGGCCCACATACCACAAAAAGCAAAAAACAAAACAAACAAAACAAAACAAAACAAAAAATAGCTCATACAACTCAACATCAAAAAAACAAACAACCTTATTAAAAATGGGCAGAAAAGCCGAATAGACATTTTTCCAAAGAGGAAATGCAGATGGCCAACAGGCACATGAATAGATGCTCAACCTCATATGTTTAGTTTTTAAACTAATAGACAAACTGTTTTCCAAAATAGCTGTACCATTTTATTTTATTTTTATATTGAAGTATAGTTGATTTACACTGTTAATTAGTTTCAGGTATACAAAATAGTAATTCAATATTTGTATAGATTATAATCCAAAGTTACTATAAAATATTTGTTATATTCACTGTACTTTACATTACATAGAGTAAGAGCTTTGTATCATTTACTTTCTACTTAGTAGATTGTACCACTTCACCCATTCCCCTACTTTGCCCTTACCCCTATACCTCTCCCTTCTGATAACTCCTAGATTGTTTCATGTCTAACAGTCTGCTTCTATTTTGTTATATTCACTCGTTTCTTTTATTTTTTAAATTCCACATATAAGAGAAAACATACAGTATTTGTCTTCCCTTGTCAAAATTACTTCACCAAGTTTAATACTTTCTGTATCCATCCATGTGGCCCCAAATAGCGAAAAATTTATTCTTTTTTTATAGCTCTGTAATATTCCATTTTGTGTGTGTGTGTGTGTGTGTGTGTGTGTATCACACATCTTCCTTATTCATTCATCCGTTGATGGATACTTATGTTGCTTCCATATCTCGGCTATTGTAAATAGTGTTGCTACAAACATTGGGGTGCATATGTCTTTTAAATTTCGGTGTTTTGTTTTTTGCTTTTTGTTTTTTGGTTATACACCCAGGAGTGGAATTGCTGAATCATATGGTAGTTCTATTTTTAGTTTTTCTGAGGAGCCCCCATATTGTTTTCCATGTTGGCTGTACCAGTTTACATTCCCACCAACAGTGAACTGGGGTTACCTTTTCTCCACATCTTCACCTAGATTTATTATTTGTTCTGTTTTTGACAAGAGCCATTTTCCCAGGTGAGAGATGATATCTCATTGTGATTTTTATTTGCATTTCCCTAATGCTTGGTGATTTTGAACATTATTTTATGTGTCTGTTGGCCATCTGTGTGTCTTCTTTGGGAAAAAAAAGATCTATTCAGTTCTTCCGCCTATTTTTAAAATTGGCTTGCTTTTTATTTTTTTTTTTATTTTTTTTTTAAACATCTTTATTGGGGTATAATTGCTTTACAATGTGGCTTGCTTTTTAATATTGAGTTGTGTGAGTTCTTTATATAATTTGGATATTAACCCTTTATCAGACATATCATTTGCAAATATTTTCTTCCATTCAGTAGGTTGTCTTTTCATTTTGTCGATGATTTCCTTTGCTGTGCAAAAGCTTTTAAGATTAATTAGGTCCCATTTTTAAATTTTTGCTTTTCAGTCCTTTGCTTGAGGAGACAGATCCAGAAAAGCTACTGCTAAGATTTATGTCAAAGTCTGATCTGCCTATGTTTTCTTCTAAGAGTTTTATGGTTTATGGTATTTCATTTAGGTCTTTAATCCATTTTGAGATTATGTGAGAAAATATTCTAATTTCATTCTGTTGTATGCAGCTGCCCAGATTTCCCAATACCATTTACTGAAGAGACTCTCTTTTCGTCATTGTATATTTTTCCTCCCTTGACAAAGGTTAATTGAGCAAATGTGCATGGGTTTATTTCTGTGCTCTCTATTCTGTTCCAGTGATCTATGTGTCTGTTGTTGTGCCAGTAACACTCTGCTTTGACTATTGTGGCTTTGTAGTATAGTCTGAAGTCAGGGAGTGTATATCTCTAGCTTTGTTCTTTTTTCCCCAAGACTGCATTGGCTTTTGGGGGTTTTATGTGGTTTCATACAAATTTTAAGATTGACTGTTCTAGTTCTGTTAAAAATGTTATGGATATTTTGATAAGGATTAGCTTGAATCTGTAGATTGCTTTGGGTTATATAAACATTTTACCAATATTAATTCTTCCAATCCATGAACACAGGATAGTTTTCCATTTATTTGAACCATCTTCAATTTCCTTCATCACTGTCATAATTTTCAGAGTATAGGTCTTTCATCCCCTTGATCAAGTTTATTTCTAGGTATTTTATTCATTTTGATGTGATTTTGAATGGGATTGATTTCTTGCTTTCTATTTTTGATAGTTCATTTGTGTATAGAAAAGCAACAGATTTATGTATATTCTTCCTGTGTCCTGGGTTTTCTATGTATAGTAATATATCACCTGCATATAGTGACAGATTCACAACTTCCCTTCTAATTTTGATGCATTTTATTTCTTGTTCTAGTCTGATTGCTGTAGCTAGGACTTCCAGTATTATGTTAAATAGCAATGGTGGGGATGTGCCTCCTTGTCTTGTTTTTGATTTTAGAGGAAAATCTTTCAGTTTTTCACAATTGAGTAAGATGGTAGCTGTAAGTTTGTCATAAATGTCTGTTATGATATTGAGGTATGTTGCCTCTATACCAATTTGTTGAGAGTTTTTATTATGAAATAGTGTTAAATTTTGTCAAAAGCTATTTTTGCATCTCTTGTAATGATCATTTGATTTTTATTCTTTGTTTTCTTAATATGCATATAACATTGATTGATTGGGTATATTGAACTATCCTTGTATCTCTTGAATGAGTCCCACTTGATCATGGTGTATGATCTTTTTAGATGTTGTTGAATTCAGTTTTCTAATACTTTGTTGAGGATTTTTGCACCTATATTCATCAAAGATATTGGTCTATAATTTTCTTTTTCTGTATCATTTTGGTATCATTTTGGTATCAGGGTAATGGGGCCTCATATAATTAATTTGGGGTGTCCCCACCTTTTTAGTTTTTTGGAATAGTTTGAGAAGGAAGTGTATTCACTCTTCTTTATATGTTTCGTAGAATTCACCTGTGATGCTGTCCAGTCTTGGACTTTTGTTTGTTGGGAGTTTTATTTTTTTCTTTTATTTTTTTTATTACTGATTGTTTCAACACTAGCAATCTGTCTGTTTAGTTTATCTATTTCTTCCTGATTCAGTATTGGATGATTTAATGTTTCTAGGAATTTATCCATTTCTTTTTTAGGTTGTGCAAATGTTTGGCATATAACGGTTCATAGTATTCTTTTATGATTGCAATTCTGTGATATAGTTTGTAATTTCTCCTCTTTCATTCGTATTTTGTTTACCTGGGTCCTCTCTCTTTTTTTCTTAATGAGACTGGCTAAAGGCTTATCAGTGTTTTATATGTTTTCAAAAGCAACAGCTCTTGGTTTCACTGATCTTTTTTTTTTGTTTTGTTTCTAATTTATTTCCTCTCTGATCATTATTATTTCCTTCCTTCTGCTGACTTTTGCCTTTGTTTGTTCATCTTTTTCTAATTCCCTTAAAAGGTAGGTTGGGCTATTTATTTGAGATTTTTCTTATTTCTTTAGGTACGCCTGTATTGCTATAAATTTCACTCTTAGAACTGCTTTTTCTGTGTCCCATAGATTGTAAAAGTTGTATTGTTATTTTCACTTGTATCAAGGTGTTTTCTGATTTCCTCTTTGATCTCTTCAGGGATCCATTGGTTTTCTAGTAGCATGTTGTTTAACCTCCACGTGTTCACATTTTTCTCATTTTTCTGTATTTGATTTCTAGTTCCATACCATTGTGGTCAGAAAAGATGCTTGAAATAATTTCTATTCTCTTAAATTTGTTGAGGTTTGTTTTGTAGCCTAGCATGTAACCTATCCTGGAGAACATTCCTTGTAGACTTGAAAAGAATGTGTATTCTTTTATTTTTGGTTGGAATGTCCTATTGATATCTGTTAAGTTCAACTTTTCTAAGTGTATTTAAGGCCACTGCTTCCTTATTGATTTTTATGTCTGGATAATTTGTCCATTGATGTAAGTGGGGTATTAGAATCCTTTACTATTGTTGTATTATTGTCAATTTCTCCTTTATGCCTGTTGATATTTGCTTTATGCCTGTTGATATTTGCTTATTTATTTAGATGTCCTTGTATTAGTTTTATATATGTTACAAATGTTGTATCCTCTTCTTGTATTGATTCCTTTATCATTATATAATGCCTTTCTTTGTACTTTATTATAGACTTTGTTTCAGAGTCTACCTTGTCTGATATGAGTATTGCTACCCAAGTTTTTTTCATTTCCATTTGTATGGAATATCTTTTTCTTTCATTTCACTTTCAGTATGTGTGTCACTTTAGCTCTGAAATGAGTCTTTTATAGGCAGCATACAGATGAGTATTGTTTCTTAATCCAGTCAGCAACCATCTGTCCTTTGATTTAATTCATTGAATTTTAAAGTGATTATTAATAGGTGACTACCTATTGCCCTTTTGTTATTTGTTTTTTGGTTGCTTTGTAGTTCTCTATTTTCTTCTTCTTTTAGTCTCTTCCTTTGTGGTTTGAATTTTTTTTAGTGTTATATTTGTGTTCCTTTTGCTCTAGTTTTTGCATATTTTGTTGTTTTTTGATTTTTGGTAACCGTGTTCTTCGTATATGTTGACTTATAACCATATCTACTTGTTTTAAACTGATAACTATTTGAGTACAAACACATTCTAAGAACTCTGCATTTTTTACTGCCCTCACGCAAATATTTTGTGTTTTTGATGTTATATTTTACAACTTCATGTCTATTTCTTAACTGTTTATTTTGGCTATAGTTGATTTTATAATTTTTGTCTTTTAACTTTTGTACTAACTTATTTAAGTGCTTGACCATAACCTTTACAATATATGTACCATTACAATTGGGATTTTTCTTTCCTCTAATTTCTTATTTCTTGCTGTGGTATTTTTTTCACCTAAAGAAGATCATTTAACACTTCTTGTAAGTTTGTTTTAGAATTGATGAATTCTTTTAGTTTTTGCTTGCCTGAAAACTCTTTATCTCTCCTTCAATTCTGAATGATAACCTTGTTGGGTAAAGTATCTTGAGTTGTAACTTCTTTACTTTCAGCAGTTCAAATATATTATGCTGCTCCCTTCTGAACTGCAAAGTTTCTGCTGTAAAATCATCTGATAGCTTTATGGGGGTTCCCTTATATGTGCCTTTAAAATTCTCTTATTATTTTTAACTTTTGCAATTTTAATTATGGTATGTCTTGGTGTGGGTCTCTTTGGTTTCATCTTGTTTGGAACTCTGTGTTTATCGTACCTGTATATCTGTTTCCTACTTCAGGTTTGGGAAGTTTTCAGCCATAATTTCATTAAATACATTTCCAGCCCTTTTCTCTCTCCCTTCTCCTTCTTTGATTCCTGTAATGTCAATGTTAGTATACTTGATTTTGTCCTGGTGGTCCCATAAACCATTCTTATCTTTATAAAGTTTTTTTTTTTTTCCTATTTTGATTGGGTGATTTCCATTATTCTATCTTCAAGGTTGCTTTTGTATTCTTCTGTATCACCTATTCTCTTAATTACCTCTAGTGTACTTTTCATTTCAGTTTTTGTATTCTTCAGCATACATGGTTCTTTTTTATATTTTCTAGTTGTCAAAATTCTCACTGTATTCATCTATTATTTTCCCTTGTTCAGTTAATATTATTACCATGTCTTTGAGTTCTTTAGTAGATAAATTATCTCTATTTCATTAGGGTTTTCTTCATGTTTTTTCCTTGTTCTTTCTTTTGAAACATATTCCTCTGTTTTCCCATTTTTTAACTTTATGTGTCTCTATGTAATTAGGTGGTAATTAGTTACTTATTCCAATATTTAAGTTGTGTCCTTGTGTGGGAGCATCACTTTGCAGTATGCCTATACCCAATGTCTTTTGTGGGAGAGTTGAATCTGTAGTGAGCATGGGCTGTGTCTTCCACCAGGGTGTGCTGGCAGCCACTGCCTTCTTGGGAGGTAGGGCTGGAGTTGGATATGCTGGAACCAGAGCTAGGTGCAAACCAGGGCTTCTCCTATGCTCTATGGCTATCACTGCCCTATTAGGGTGGGGGTTGGGAGCCAAGGGACTGGAGCAAGAGCCCTGAGGGAGCTGGGTTTCTCCTGGGTGTGCTGGCAGTCTCCACCTTGGTTTGATACATGGCCAGGGCTTGAGGACTTGCAGTTGCACTTCTGTGCTCATTTCACTTTTCCCCCTAGGGTTTGCACCTTGGTTAGTGGCTGGGTTGAGGCCAGGGTGGTTGCTGGTACACTACTGAGCTGGTTTTTCTCCTGAAGGTTATGTTGGTCTCTGCCATGCAGCTAGTTTTGCTTCTCCTAAGTGTGGGCAGGGACGGATGTGCTAGCCATGGCTGCCTCTCCACTTATCTGAGGCAGGGTCAGGTCTGATCTGGCTCTGTTTCCCTAGCTGTGTGCACTCTCTTAAGCAATGTCAGCCTCCACCACAGTGGAGATCACTGCCATAGAAAATAAGGCTGGAGCAGGTGCCTGGTGTGGACTGGGGGGCATACTGAGACTATCCTGGCAAGCTGCCCCAGGCAGTTTTCAATCTGCTGCTTTCCTGTCATGACCAGGAGAAAGCAAATCTGTGCACATGCTCTTCAAGAGCAGTCTCTGTTTCTTATAGCTCTCTATTATGTCCTACTGCTTTTCAAATCAGCTAAGGGGCCTCAGCTTCTCAGTGTCAGACCCCAGGGCTGAGGTTCCTAATATGTGGCTTAAATCCCTCACTCCCCAGGGAGGATCCCCGAGGATGTGATATCCCCCTCTTTTTCTCTGTCCCTCATTAGGGGTGCAGGTCCTGACCAGGTCACTTCTCTTTCCTTCTTAGCCAACTCCTTATTGATCATTCTTTACAGGCTTGGTGTAGAGAAACTGTTCTGCTAGTCCCCAGGTTGATTTCAGCAGGAGTTTCTCTATACGTAGTTGTGGTTTTCATGTGGTTGTGAGGTAAGGTAAGCCCAACATCTTCCTTTTCTACCATCTTGATCTTCCCCACCCAAAATGGCTGTACTATTTTACATTCTTATCAGCAATGTATGAAAGACTACGCTTTTTCACATCTTCGACAGCCTTTTGCTACTGTCACTATTATTTATTTTAGCCATTCTTATAGTTATGAGGTGATATCACATTGTGCTATTAATTTGCATTTCCCTGATGGCTAGTGACTTTGAACATCTTTTCGTATTCTTTCTTGACATCGGTGCATCCTCTGCAGTAAAATGTCTTTTCACATTGTTTGCCCATTTTTAAATTTGATAGTTTGTTATTTTACTTTTGAATTTTGTGCATTTTTGCATATGCTAGATATGAATACTTTTTCAGATATGTGTATTGTAAATATATTTTCTTAGTGGGTAGCTTACCTTTTTATCCTCTTAACAGGGTGTTTCACAAAATTGTTTAATTTTGATGAAGCCCAATTTAATGATATTTTAATTGATGGATCATATTTTTGGTGTCATGTCTAAGAACTCTTCATCAAGATCTAGGTCCTTAAGATTTTTCTTCTATGTGTTCCTTAAAAAGATTTTTAGTTTTCATTTTACATTTAAAATTTTGATATATTTTGAATTAATTTTTTTAGAAGATGTGAGATTTAAGTCAGGTTCATTTTTTTGCCTATGGATATCTAATTACTCTAGAATCCTTTCCTAGAATCGAAACCATATTTTTCCTCCATTTAATTGCTTTAATACTTTTTTTCAAAAACCATTTGATTGTACATGTGTGGACCTATTTGGAGGTTCTCTATTCTTTTCTAGCTATCCCTCTGTCACTATCATACTGTTTTTGTTGATGTAACTATATAGTACATCTTGAAATCAGGTACACTGATTCCTAACATTTCATTATTTTTCAAAATTGTCTTAGCTATTACAGCTTATTTGCCTTTCCCCATAATTTTATAATTGTCTTATATACGTCTACAAAAAAGTTGCTTGAATTTTTATAGGAATTCCACCAAAACAATATATAAATTTTAGACAAATTGTTATTTTTACTAATTGATTCTTCTGATCCATGAACAGTCTATCTCTCCATTTATTTAGATACTTTTATATTTCTTTCATTAGCATTTTTAGTCTTCAACATAGAGATTCTGTATATGTTTTGTTTCAATTTTCTTACATTTGACAAGGCTTGTATTGTAAGCTTAAACTATAATCTATCCTGGAGAATGTTGCCTGTGTGCTTGAGAAGAATGTTCATTCTGCTTCCTGGATGGATTGTTCCATATATGTCTGTTAGGTCTATTTGGAAAACTTTAATTCAAACCCAATGTTTTGGTATAGATTTTCTGTCTGGATGATCTATTCATTGTTGGAAGCAGGATATTGAAGTCCCCTATTATAATTGTAGTGTTGCAATTTTTCCCTTCAGATCTGTTAAAATTTGCTTAATATATTTAGATGCTCCAGTGTTGGGTGGATATATATTTACAATTGCTATATCTTTTTTGATAAATTGACCCTTTTATAATTATATAATGATCCTCTTTATCTCTTGTTCCCTTTTATGGCTTAAAGTCTATTTTGTCTGTTATAAGTACAGCTATCCCTTCTCGCTTTTGTCTTTCACTTGCAAAAGATTTATTTTTCTATCCTTTCACTTTGAGCCTGTGTGTGTTCTTAAATCTGAAATGAGTCTTTTTTTTTTTTTTTGTGGTACGTGGGCCTCTCACTATTGTGGCCTCTCCCGTTTTGGAGCACAGGCTCCAGACACACAGGCTCAGCAGCAATGGCTCATGGGCCCAGCCTCTCTGTGGCATGTGGGATCTTCCTGGACCAGGGCACGAACCCATGTCCCCTGCATTGGCAGGTGGACTCTCAACCACTGCGCCACCAGGGAAGCCCTGAAATGCGTCTTTTGTAGTCAGCATATAGTTGGATCTTGTTTTTCTTTTTAATCCATTCAGCTAGTCTATGCCTTTTTATTGGAGAATTTAATCCACATACATTTAAATTAATTATTAATAGAGAAGGAGGACTTACTACAGCCAGTTTTTAAATTATTTTCTGACTGTTTTATAGTTTCTTTTTTCCTTTTCTTCTCCCTTGACATCTTTCTATGTAAATTAACAATTTCTGTAGTGGTGTACTTTGATTTCATTTTCTTTATGTTACATGTATTTACAATAGCTTTTGTTTTGTGGTTATCCTGAGGCTTACTTGAGACATCTAAGAGCTATAACAGTCTATCTTAAGCATATAACAACTTAACTTCTATTGTATACAATATATTTACCCTTTCACTTTCCCTACATATTTTATATTTTGGATGACACACTTTACATCTATTTATATTGTGTAACCATCAAAAAATTATTATACATATAGCTATCTATTTTAATACCTTTGTCTTTTAAACTTAACTAGAGTTAAGTGAATAACTCACCACTATTTTAGAATATTCTGACTCTGACTAAATACTTGCCTTTACTAGTATTTTGTATGTTTTCATATGGTTTCATGTTACTAGTTAGTGTCCTTTATTTCAGCTTGAAGAACTCCTTTGGCATTTCTTCTAAGATAGGCCTAGTGGTGATAAACTCCCTCAGTTTTGTTTGTTTGGGAAAGTCTTTACCTTTCCTTCATTTCTAAAGGACAACTTTGCTGGGTAAAATATTCTTGGTTGGCAGTTATTTTCTTTCAGCACTTTGAATATAACTTCCCACTTTTTCCTTGCCTGTAAGGTTTCTACTGAAAAGTCAAATGGTATTTATATGGAAGTTTCCATGTACAAGAAAAAAATATATATATATATATTGCTGCTTTTAAAATAGTCTTTCTTTTTAGCTTTAGACAGTTTTATTATAACGTGTCTTGGAGAAGATTATTTTCTATTGGTGTGACCTATTAGCTTCATAAACATGGATGTCCAATATATGTTCCCAGGTTTGGGAAGTTCTCAGGCATCATCTCTTTAAATAAACTCTTTACACCTTTCTCCCTCTCTTCTCCTTCTGATCCTCCACTTGTTTTCTTAATGGTGTCCCATAAGACCCGTAGGCTTTTAAATTTATTTTTATTCTTTTTCTTTTTGCTCCTCTGACTGGATAATTTCAAATGATCTGTCTTCAAGCTCACTGATTTGCTTTTCTGATTGTTCTAGTCTGTTAGTTGAAGCTCCCTATTGAATTCTTCAGTTCAGTTATTGTATTCTTCAGCTCCAAAATTTCCGTTTTTTCAAAAATTTCTTGAAGTTGTGGCACATATATATACAATGGCATATTAGTCAGCCATAAAAAGGAATGGAATTGAGTTATTTGTAGTGAGGTGGATGAACCTAGAGTCTGTCATTCAGAGTAAAGAAAGTCAGAAAGAGGAAAACAAATACCATATTCTAATGTATATATATATGGAACTTAAAAAAATGGTACTGATGAACCTAGTGGAAAGGCAGAAATAAAGACGCAGATGTAGAGAACGGACATAAGAATACAGGGGTGGGGAGGGGAAGCTGGGATGAAGTGAGAGAGTAGTACTGACATATATACACTACCAAATGTAAAACAGATAGCTAGTGGGAAACTGCTGTATAGCACAGGGAGATCAACTCAGTGCTTTGTGACGACCTAGAGCAGTGGGATATGGAGAGTGGGAGGGAGATGCAAGAGGGAGGGGATATGTGGATATATGCATACATATAGCTGATTCACTTTGTTATACAGCAGAAACTAACACAACATTGTAAAGCAATTACTCCAATAAAGATGTAAAAAAATATCTATTGAACTTCTCATTTTGTTTTTATATTGCTTTCTTAATATTGTTAAATTGTTAATATGTGTTTTCTTGTAGCTCTCTGAACATCTTTATAACAATTATTTTGAATTCTTTTTTTGAGCAATTACTATATCTATATTTCTTTGGAACAAGTACTGAAAGTTTATTGTATTCTTTTGGTGGAGTCATATTTCCCTGCTTCTTCATGGCCCCTTGTAACCTTGCATATATAACTGTGCATTAAAATAAAACAGTCACCTCTTCTAGATTTTATGTTCTGACTTCTGTAGGAGTAAACTTAACCTGTGCATGGGGTATGCTGAAATGTGCTTTGACCACTGTTCTAGTGATGCAGGGTGTCAAGTCCAGGAACATGTGATGGGAGCTGGTCCAGGGGTGGTGACTCATTGGCTCAGGCTGTTGGGGTTCACAGCATTATCAACTGCATGATTCATGGTGAGCATTTCAGGGGGTCTGCTGAGGCTGCAAGAGCTGCTGGGGTCTTCAGCAGCACCTTCAGGTCAAGTGGCTAGGGACCAAGGCAAGCAGCAGTGTTGGCTGAAACTGATATTGTGCACATGGTCAGCTGTGGGGGCCTTCTGCAGGTATTTGTGGAGTGGCAGGGACAAGGGCAGGCAGCAAGGACCAAGGCCATCTGGGTGCAACTGGCAGCTGCAGAGACCCTGGATGTCAACATGCACTATCATGGTTGCTGGTTCTTGCCACAGGTGTATGGCAGTGGAGGCTGGTGATGATTGTTGGGTCAGGGGTACAAAGATTCATAGTTGGGGTGGCTAGCTTCAGGTTAACACTGTGACACAGACAGTGACAGAAGACAGGGCCTAATCTGGGTCCACAAACATCTGTGGAAACCCTGGCCGTTGGCGTGCTCTCTAGTGGCTGCACAGTCTCTCTCTGGGTCTGTATATGGCTGGGAGGCATGTATGTGGAAATCTGAAGGAGTTAGCTCTGAGCACATGCAGGGTGGAGGTCAGCTATGGGTTGTCAAGCCTGGAATGTTTCACTCACACAGCTACAGAAACCTGGGTTGGCTTCTAGTGCAGTTCCTGAGACTCTGGTAGAGGTAGGGTAGGAGAAGAAGTGAGGAGGGACTCAGTTGACTGGCACCAGTGAATGCAAATACCTGTGTGGTAAAGGCCAGTGAAATCTACAGGGGGTTCTGAGGTGGTTGTGGTGGTCACTGGTTTCTTCTATGACAAAGCTGCTACGGTTTCTACAGAGAAGGTCACTGGGAACTATAGTCACGCTCAGCTGCATAGCTGATATTGGTAGCCCCTTCTTTCTTTCTTTGTTCCTAGACATCTCCATAAGCCTCGGTTTTGCTGGTCTCAGGATGGGGTGAAATTGATGCAGATAATGAGTTGTGTGCCAAAATCTATGGAAGCGTATTACTCATACTCTCCTTTCTTGATGAGGGGAACTCTTTCTTGCTGGGAAGCTACTTTATGATGCTGAGCAATTCCAGCTTGCAGAATGAATGATGCAGAAAAAATAAATCTTTTCTTCCATTTTTGTGTGGTAATCTCCAGTTATTTGGTTCCACTGAGTTGCTGAAGTTGCTTAAATGGACTCCAGATCTCTCCCATAGCTGCTTTGTTAATGGATAGCTGTCTAATTGTTGATTTTTGTGGGGAGACAGAAGCTACGGTCATCTACACCTCAATCTTGATGATGTCACTCCCTCATCTTTGTATTCTGTGAGCTTGCTGAACTTGCCCAATGATTCTGTGAGATTTTTTGGTAGATTCTTTGAGATTTTCTACATAGACTAGCATGTCTTCTACAAAAAGGGTACTCCAGGTCTGTTTATCTTCTACATATTTTTTCCCTCATTGCACTGGCTAGAACTTCCAGTATTATTGTAAAAGTAGCGTTATGTTTTTAAAAACTATTATGTTAAACAATGACATTAGGCATCTTTGTCCTGTTCCCAGTAGTGGGGTCATGGGGGCGGGGAACGTTCAGTTTTCACCATTATGTATGATGCTAGCTGTATATTTTTTTGTAAATACTTTTTATCAAGTTGAGGAAGTTCCCATCTAATTCCAGTTTTTAGAGGTTTATACTCTGAATGGATATTAAATTTTCCAAATACTCATTTTGCATCAATTAATTTGATTATGTAATCTTTCTTTAGCTTATAAAGGATAGATTAATTGATTTTTTGATGTAAATTCAGTCTTGCATTCCTGGGGGGAAAAATCACTTAGTCATGGTTTGTACTCCTTTTTTATATATTGCTGAATTCTATTCACTAATATTTTAAGATTTTTGCATCTATGTTCACTAGGGATATTGGTCTATAGTAGCCTCTCTTTTTTTCTTTCTTTCTTTCTTTCTTTCTTTCTTTCTTTCTTTCTTTCTTTCTTTCTTTCTTTCTTTCTCTTTCTTTCATTCTAACAATCTTTGGTTTTGATATCGGAATAATACTGTTTTCCTAAGAGGATTTGGAAAGTATTTCCATGTCTACTTTCTGACAGGTTGTGCAGAATTGATGTTAATTCCTTAAAAGTGTGGTAGAATTCTCCTGTGTAACAAATCAAACCTGGAGATTACATTTTCAAGATTCTTTGAATAATGAATTCAATTTCCTTCTTAGTTATATAGGCTACTCAATTTTTAAATTTCATATTGAGTTGTGGTTGTTTATGATTTTTTAGAAATTGTTCCATTTTTTCCTATGATATCAAACTTATATGTAGAGGTATTTGTAGTATTTTCTTATTATTCTTTGATATCTGCATGCCCTTAGTGATATCCTCTGTTTCTTTTGAGATATTGCTGATTTTTATTTTTTATTTTTCTTTCTTTGTTGGTCTTGTTTGATATTTCTAAATTGTATTAAACTTTCCAGAGAACCAGATTTTTATTTAATTGATTTGCTTTATTGTTTTTCTCTTTTCAATTTAATCAATTTCTTCTGTTATCTCTACTATTCCCTTACTTCCACTTGCTTACAGTTTATTTTGCTCTTCTTTTTCTAATTTCTTGAGGTGGGAGTGTAGATATTTAATTTTAGAATTTACCTCTTTTCTAATGTGGGGATGCAATGCTATACATTTCCATTTCATCAGTGCTTTAGCTGTGTATCCCACATATGTTGATGTTTATTTCATTTTTATTTAGTTCAATGTATATTTTAATTTTCCTTCAGACTTACTCTTTGATCCACAGATTATTTGGAAGGATATTATTTAGTTTTCAATTGTTTACAGATTTTCCTGATATCTTCCTCTTACCGATTTCTAGTTTGATTCCATTATGATCAAAAATACACTATGGGCTTCCCTGGTGGTGCAGTGGTTGAGAGTCTGCCTGCCGATGTGGGGGACACGGGTTCGTGCCCCAGTCTGGGAGGATCCCACATGCCGTGGAGCAGCTAGGCCGGTGAGCCATGGCCGCTGAGCCTTCACGTCTGAAGCCTGTGATCCACAACGGGAGAGGCCACAAAAGTGAAAGGCCCACGTACCGCAAAAAAACAAAACAACAACAACAACAAAAAAAAACACTATATATGAACTCAACATTTTTCCGTTGATTGAGGCTTGTTTTATGGTCCCTGGTCTAATTTACCTTGGAACATGCCTTTTTGGTGTTTGAAAATAATGTATGTTCTGTTTTTATTGGGTGGAGCATTCTAATTATGTCACTTAGATCCTGTTGATTGGTGGTATTGTTTACTTCTCCTTTATCTTTGCTAAAATTCTATCCAATTATTATACTAGTTGTTGAGATATAGTATGGAAATCTCCAACCATATTTGTGAAATTGTCCCTTTCTTTCTTGAATTTATTCATTTTTGCTTCATGCACTTCAAATTAGTTGTTTAGTATATACACAACAACTATACTTCAATATCTTCCAATAATGAATGTAGAATAACTTTTCATTAATTTAGATATTTAATTTCTTTTCATGAAATCTATAGTTTTTAGTATACAAGACTTACACTTCTTTTAATTTTTTCCTAAGAATTTTATTCTATTTTTATGCTACCATAACTGAAATTTCTTTCTTAATTTTATTTTGAAATTGTTTATTGCTAGTGTGTAAAACACTTTTGTATTTTTTTAATTGAAGTATAGTTCCTGTACAATATTATATATGTTACAGGGTTGCAACAGAGTGATTCACAATTTTTAAAGATTATATTCCACTTACAGTTATTAAATGTATTGGCTATATTCCCCATGATGTACAATATATCCTTCTATTTTGTTCTATTACAAATATTTTGTATATCTTACTCCCCTACCCCTATTTACCCCTCTTCTCTTTCTTCCCCACCCTGGTAACCACTAATTTGTTCTTTATATCTGTGAGTCTTCTTCTTTTTGTTATAATCAATAGTTTGCTGTAATTTTAAGATTCCATACATAAGTGATATCATACAGTATTCGTATTTCTCTGACTTATTTCACTGAGCTTAATGACCTCCAAATCCATCCATGTTGCTGCAAGTTGCAAAATTTTATTCTTTTTAATGGCTGAGTAGTATTCTATTGTATATATATGTACAGTGGGCACAGGGTGTTTCCACATCTTGGGAATTGCAAATAATTCTTCTGTGAACATTGGAGTGCATGTACCTTTTCAAATTAGTGGGGTTTTTTTTATAGATAAATACCCAGGAGTGGAAGTGCTGGGTCATATTGTAGTTTTATTTTTAGTTTTCTGAGAAACCTCCATACTTTTTTTCACAGTGGCTGCACCAATTTACATTCCCACCACAGTGTACAAGTGTTTCCTTTTCTCAACATTCCCACCAACATTTTTTATTTGTATTCTTTTCGTTGGTAGCCATTCTGACAGAGGTGAGGTGATATCTCATTGTAGTTTTGATTTGTATTTCCCTGATGATTAGAGATATTGAGTATCCTTCCATGTGCATTTTGGTCATCTGCATTTCCTCTTCGGAAAAAAATGTTTATTTAGTTCTGCCCAATTTTGAATTGGGGAGTTTGTTTCCTTGATGTTGAGTTGTATGAGCTGTTTATATACATTGGATATTAACCCTTTACAGGTAATATCATTTACAAATACTTTCTTCCACTCAGTATGTCATCTTTTTGTTGTTGTTGTTGATTGTTTTCCTTTGCTGTGTAAAAGCTTTTAAGTTTAATTAGGTCCCATTTGTTTACATTGGCTTTTCTTTCCTTTGTTTTAGGAGAGGAATTAAAAGAAATATTGCTGCAATTTATGTTAATGAGTGTTCTGTCTATGTTTTCCTCTAGGAGTTTTATAGTATATGGTCTTACATTTAGGTATTTAATCCAATTTGAGTTTATTTTGTATATGGTGTTAAAGAATGGTTTAATTTCATTCTTTTACAAGTAGCTGTCCAGTTTTCCCAGCACCACTCATTGAAGAAAAGACTGTTTTCTCCATTGCATATTCTTGCCCCCTTTGTCATACGTTAATTGACCATAGATGTGTAGGTTATTTCTGGGCTGTCAATTCTGTTCCAGTGATTTATGTGTCTCTTTTTGTGGCAGTACCATACTGTTTTGATGACTGTAGCTTTGTAGTATAGTGTGAAGTCAGGGACCATGATTTCTCAACCCCTGTTCTTTCTCAAGACTGTTTTGGCTGTTTGAAGTCTTTTGTGTTAACATATATATTTTAAATTATTTGCTCTAGTTCTGTGAAAATGCCATTGGTGGGACTTCCCTGGTGGTGCAGTGGTTAAGAATCTGCCTGCCAATGCAGAGGACATGGGTTTGATCCTTAGTCTGGGAAGATCTCACATGCCGTGGGGCAACTAAAACCATGCACCACAACTACTGAGCCTGCACTCTAGAGCCCATGAGCCACAGCTACTGACACCATGTGCCACAAATACTGAAGCTCGTGCACCCTAGAGCATGTGTGCTGCAACTACTGAACCCCGTGCACCTACAGCCCATGCTCCACAACAAGAGAAGCCACCACAATGAGAAGCCTGCACACTGTAACAAAGAGTAGCCCCCACTCACCACAACTAGAGAAAACCCACATGAATCAAGCAAAGACCCAATGCAGCCAAAATAAAAAAATGTCATTGGTATTTTGATAGGTTTTGCATTGAATCTTCAAATTGCCTTGGTTAGCATCGCCATTTTAACAATACTGATTCTTCCAATCAAGAACGTATCTTTCCATCTGTTTGTGACATATTCAATTTCTTTCATCAGTGTCCTATAATTTTCTGAGCACAGGTCTTTTATCTCATAAAGTAGGTTTATTCTGAGATATTGGATTCTTTTTGATGTGATAGTAAATGAGATTGTTTCCTTAATTTCTCTTTTGGAGAGTTCATTGTTAGTGTATAGAAATGCAACAAATTTCTGTATATTAATTTTGTATCATGCAACTTTACTGAATTCTTTGATGAGCTGTAGTATTTTTCTGGTGGCATATTTAGGATTTTCTATGTATAATATTGTGTCATATGAAAACATGACCTGATACTATACATGTCATATATAATTCTTCCTTTCCAATTTGGATTCTTTTTATTTCTTTTTCTTCTCTGATTCCTGTGGCTAGGCCATCCAAAATTATTTTGTATAAAAATGGCAAGAGTGGGCATCCTTGTCATGTTCCTGATCTTAAAGAAAATGCTTTTACCATTAAGTATGACAGTCTTTGTGGGTTTGTCATATATTGCCTCTATTATGCAGAGGTATGTTCCCTCTATGCCCACTTTCCAGAGAGTACATTTTTTTATAAATAGATGTTGAATTTTATCAAAAATTTTTTCTGCATCTATTGAAGTGATTATATGTTTTTTTATTCATCAGTTTGTTAATGTCATATATCACATTGATTGATTTCCAGATATGGAGAAATCCTTGCATCCCTGGGATAAATCTCACCTGATCATGGTGTATGCCACTTTTAATGTATTGTGTATTCAGTTTGCTAGTGTTTTGTTGAGGATTTTTTCATCTATGTTCATCAGTGATATCGGCCTGCAATTTATTTTTTTGTGTGGTATCTTTGTCTGATTTTGGTATAAGGGTGATGGCCTCATAGAATGAGTTTTCAAGTGATTCTTCTGCCATTTTTCAGAGTAGTTTGAAAAGCATAGGTGTTAACTATTTTCTAAATGTTTGATAGAATTCGCCTGTGAAGCCATGTGTTCCTGGACCTTTGTTTGTTGGGAGTTTTAAATTACTGATACAGTTTCACTACTGGTAATTAGTCTGTTCATATTTTCTATTTCTTCCTGGTTCATTGTGGTATATTATACCTTTCTAAGAATGTCCATATCGTCTAGGTTGTCCATTTTATTGGCATATATTTGTTCATAGTAGTCTCTTATGATCCTTTGAAATTCTGTGGTGTCATTTGCAATTTCTTTTCCATTTCTGATTTTGTTGATTTGACTGTCTCCTCTTTTGCTTGATAAGTCTGGTGAAAGGTTTATCAAATTTGTTTATCTCTTCAAAGAACCAGCTGTTGCATGAATTTTTTTTTTAGTTATTTCTGAGATATACATTTTAAAGTAATAACTAGAATTATGACATAACTTTACACCAGAACATATAAGATTTTTAGAAATTTAATGTAATGTCTGAAACATTTATATTAACATATTTCCATACAAATAACCCAAAGAAAGTTTAGTATTAGCTGTTTTTTGTTTGTTTGTTTGTTTGTTTATACTGCAGTTTCTTATTAGTCATCAATTTTATACACATCAGTGTAAACATGTCAATCCCAATCACCCAATTCAACACACCATAATCCCCAACCGACCGCGGTTCTCCCCCCTTGGTGTCCATACGTTTGTTCTCTACATCTGTGTCTCAACTTCTGCCCTTCAAACCAGTTCATCTGTACCATTTTTCTAGGTTCCAATTATATGAGTTAATATACGATATTTGTTTTTCTCTTTCTGACTTACTTCACTCTGTATGACAGTCTCTAGATCCATCCACGTCTCAAGAAATGACTCAATTTTATTCCTTTTTATGGCTGAGTAATATTCCATTGAATATATGTACCACATCTTCTTTATGCATTCGTCTTCGATGGGTATTTAGGTGGCTTCCATGACCTGGCTATTGTAAATAGTGCTGCAGTGAACATTGGGGTGCATGCGTCTTTTTGAATTATGGTTTTCTCTGGGTATATGCCCGGTAGTGGGACTGTTGGATCATATGGTAATTCTATTTTTAGTTTTTTAAAGAACCTCCATACTGCTCTCCATAGTGGCTGTATCAACTTACATTCCCACCAACCATGCAAGAGGGTTCCCTTTTCTCCACACCCTCTCCAGCATTTGTTGTTTGTAGACTTTCTGATGATGCCTATTCTAACTGGTGTGAGGTGATACCTCATTGTAGTTTTGATTTGCATTTCTCTAATAATTAGTGATGTTGAACAGCTTTTCATGTGCTTCTTTGCCATCTGTATGTCTTCTTTGGAGAAATGTCTATTTAGGTCTTCTGCTCATTTTTGGACTGAGTTGTTTCTTTAATATTGAGCTGCATGAGCTCTTTATATATTTTGGAGATTAATCCTTTGTCCATTGATTCGTTTGCAAATATTTTCTCCTATTCTGAGGGTTGTCTCTTTGTCTTGTTCATAGTTTCCTTTGCTGTGCAAAAGCTTTGAAGTTTCGTTAGGTCCCATTTGTTTATTTTTGTTTTTATTTCCATTACTCTAGGAGGTGGATTAAAAAAGATCTTGCTGTGGTTTATGTCAAGGAGTGTTCATCCTATGCTTTCCTCTAAGAGTTTTATAGTGTACAGTCTTACATTTAGGTCTTTAATTGATTTTAAGTTTATTTTTGTGTATGGTGTTAGTGAGTGTTCTAATTACATTCTTTTACATGTAGCTGTCCAGTTTTCCCAGCACCACTTTTTGAAAAGACTTTCTTCTCTCCATTGCACACCTTTGCATCCTTTGTCATAGATTAGTTGACCATAGGTGCATGGGTTTATTTCTGGGTTTTCTATATTGTTCCACTGATCTATGTTTCTTTTTTTGTGCCAGTACCATATTGTCTTGATTACTGTAGCTTTGTAGTATAGTCTGAAGTTACAGAGTCTGATTCCTCCAGTTCCGTTTTTTCCCTCAAGACTGCTTTTGCTATTCAGGGTCTTTAGTGTCTCCATACAAATTTTAAGATGATTTGTTCTAGTTCTGTAAAAAATGCCATTGGTATTTTGATAGGGATTGCATTGAATCTGTAGATTGCTGTGGGTACTATAGTCATTTGCACAATATTGATTCTTCCAATCCAAGAACATGGTATATCTCTCCATCTGTTGGTATCATCTTTAATTTCTTTCATCAGTGTCTTATAGTTTTCTGCATACAGATCTTTTGTCTCCTGAGGTAGATTTATTCCTAGATATTTTATTCTTTTTGTTGCAATGGTAAATGGAGTGTTTCCATAACTTCTCTTTCATATTTTTCATCATTAGTGTATAGGAATGCAAGAGATTTCTGTGCATTAACTTTGGATCCTGCAACTGTACCAAATACATTAATTAGCTCTAGTAGTTTTCTGGTGGCATTTTTATGATCCTCTATGTATAGTATCATGTCATCTGCAAACAGTGACAGTTTTATTTCTTCTTTTCCAATTTGTATTCTTTTATTTCTTTTTCTTCTATGATTGCCATGGCTAGGACTTCCAAATCTATGTTGAATAATTGTGGTGAGAATGGACATCCTTGTCTCATTCCTGATCTTAGAGGAAATGCTTTCCGTTTTTCACCATTGTGAATGATGTTTGCTGTGGGTTTGTCATATATGGCCTTTATTATTCTGAGGCAGGTTCCCTCTATGACCACTTTCTGGAGAGTTTTCATCATAAATTGGTGTTGAATATTGTCAAAAGCTTTTTCTGCCTCTATTTACATGATCATATGGTTTTTATTTTTCAATTTGTTAATATTGGGTATCACATTGATTTATTTGCCAATATTGAAGAATCCTTGCATCCCTGGGATAGAACCAATCGATCATGGTGTATGATCCATTTCCTGTGTTGTTGGATTCTGTTTGCTAGTATTTTGTTGAGTATTTTTGCGTCTATATTCATCAGTGATATTGGTCTGTAGTTTTCTTTCTTTGTAGTATCTTTGTCTGCTTTTGGTCCATAGAATGGTGGGCTCATTGAATGAGTTTGGGAGTGTTCCTCTGCAATTTTTTAGAAGAGTTTGAGAAGGATGGTGTTAGCTCTTCTCTAAATGTTTGATAGAATTCACCTGTGAAGCCATCTGGTCCTGGACTTTTGTTTGTTGGAATATTTTAAATCACAGTTTCAATTTAATTGCTTGTGTTTGCTCTGTTCATATTTTCTATTTCTTCCTGGTTCAGTCTTGGAAGGTTATACCTTTCTAAGAATTTTTCCATTTCTTCCAGGTTGTCCATTTTACTGGCATAGATTTGCTTTTAGTAGTCTCTTAGGATGCTTTATATTTCTGTGGTGTCTGTTGTAAATTCTCCTTTTTCATTTCAAATTTTATTGATTTGAGTCCTCTCCCTCATTTTCTTGATGAGTCTGGTTAATGTTTTTTCAATTTTTTTCAATTTCTTTGCTTTTCATCTCAAAGAACCAGCTTTTAGTTGTATTGATCTTTGCTATTGTTTTCTTTGTTTCTATTTCATTTACTTCTGCTCTGATCTCTATGATTTCTTTCCTTCTGCTAACATTGGGTTTTGTTTGTTCTTCTTTCTCTAGTTCCTTTAGGTGTAAGGTTAAATTGTTTACTTGAGATTTTTCTTGTTTCTTGAGGTAGGCTTGAATAGCTATAAACTTCGCTCTTAGAACTGCTTTTGCTGCATTCCATATATATTTGATTGTCACGTTTTCATTGTCATTTTCCTCTAGGTATTTTTTGATTTATTTTTTGATTTCTTCAGTGATCTCTTGGTTATTTTGTAATGTATTGTTTACCCTCCATGTGTTTGTGTTTTTTACATTTTATTCCCTGTAATTCATTTCTAACCTCATAGTGGTGTGGTCAGAAAAGATGCTTGACATGATTTCAATTTCCTTAAATTTACTGAGGCTTGATTTGTGACCCAAGATGTGATCTATCCTGGAGAATGTTCCGTGTGCACTTGAGAAGAAAGTGTAATCTGCTGTTTTTGGATGGAATGTCCTATAAATATAAATTAAATCTATCTGGTCTATTGTGTCATTTAAAGCTTCTATTTCCTTATTTATTTTGATTTTGGATGATCTGTCCATTGGTGTAAGTGAGGTGTTAAAGTCCCCCACTGTTATTGTGTTACTGTTGATTTCCTCTTTTATAGCTGTTAGCTGTTGCCTTATGTATTGAGGTGCTGCTATGTTGGGTGCATATATATTTATAATTGTTAATCTTCTTCTTGGGTTGTTCCTTTGATCATTATGTAGTGTCCTTCCTTGTCTCTTGTAACATTCTTTATTGTAAAGTCTATTTTATCTGATATGAATATAGTTACTCCAGCTTTCTTTTGCTTTCCATTTGCATAGAATATCTTTTTCCATCTCCTCACTTTCAGTCTGTATGTGTCCCTAGGTCTGAAGTGGGTCTCTTGTAGGCAGCATATATATGAGTCTTGTTTTTGTATCCATTCAGCAAGCCTGTGTCTTTTGGTTGGAGCATTTAATCCATTCACATTTAAGATAATTATCCATATGTATGTTCCTATGGCCATTTTCTTAATTTTGGGGGGTTTGTTTTTGTGGGTACTTTTCTTCTCTTGTGTTTCCCATTTTGAGAAGTTCCTTTAGCATTTGTTGTAGAGCAGGTTTGGCAATGCTGAATTCTTTTAGCCTTTGCTTGACTGTAAAGCTTTTGATTTCCCCATCAAATCTGAATGAGATCCTTGCTAGGTAGAGTAATCTTGGTTGTAGGTTCTTCCCTTTCATCAGTTTAAGTATATCATGCCACTCCCTTCTGGCCTTTAGATTTTCTGCTGTTAACCTTATGGAAGTCCCCTTGGGTATTATTTGTCATTTTTCCCTTGCTGCTTTCTATAATTTTTCTTTGTCTTTAATTTTTGCCAATTTGATTACTATGTGTCATGATGTTTTTCTCCTTGTGTTTATCCTGTATGGGACTCGTTGTGCTTCCTGGACTTGGGTGGCCATTTCCTTTCCCATGTTATAGAAGTTTTTGACTATAATCTCTTCAATTATTTTCCCTGTCCTTTCTCTCTTCTCCTTCGGGGACGCCTATAATGCGAATGTTGTTGCGTTTAATGTTGTCTCAGATGTCCCTTAGGCTCTCTTCATTTCTTTTCATTCTTTATTCTGTTCCATGGCAGTGAATTCCACCATTCTGTCTTCCAGGTCACTTATCCGTTCTTCTGCCTCAGTTATTCTGTTATTGATTCCTTCTAGTGGAGTTTTCATTTCAGTTATTGTATTGTTCATCTCTGTTTGTTTGTTCTTTAATTTTTCTAGGTCTTTGTTAAACATTTCTTGCATCTTCTCGATCTTTGCCTACATTCTTTTTCTGAGGTCCTGGATCATCTTCACTAACATTATTCTTAATTCTTTTTCAGGAAGGTTGCCTATCTCCACTTCATTTAGTTGTTTTTCTGGGGTTTTATCTTGTTCCTTCATCTGGTTTATAACCCTCTGCCTTTTCTTCTTGTCTATCTTTTGTGAATGTGGTTTTTGTTCCACAACCTGCAGGACTGTAATTCTTCTTGCTTCTGCTGTCTGCCCTCTGGTGGATGAGGCTATCTAAGAGGCTTGATGGGAGGGACTGGTGGTGGGTAGAGCTGACTGTTGCTCTATTGGGCAGAGCTCAGTAAAACTTTAATCTGCTTGACTGTTGATGGGTGGGGCTGGGTTTCCTTGCTGTTCCTTGTTTGGCCTGAGACAACCCAACACCGGAGCCTACCTGGGCCCTTTGGTGGGGCTAATGACAGACTCTGGGAGGGCTCACATCAAGGAGTACTTCCCAGAACTTCAGCTGCCAGTGTCCTTGTCCCCATGGTGAAACAGAGCCACCCCCCACCTCTGCAGGAGACCCTCCAACAATAGCAGGTAGGTCTGGTTCAGTCTCCTGTGGGCTCGCTGCTCCTTCCCCTGGGTCCCGATGTGCAAACTACTTTGTGTGTGCCCTTCAAGAGTGGAGTCTCTGTTTTCCCCAGTCCTGTCAAAGTCCTGCAAAACAATCCCACTAGGCTTCAAAGTCTGGTTCTCTAGGATTTCCTCCTCCTGGTGCCAGACCCCCAGGTTGGGAAGCCTGACGTGTGGCTCAGAACCTTCACTCCAGTAGGTGGACTTCTGTGGTACAAGTGTTCTCCAGTCTGTGAGTCACCTACCCAGCAGTTATGGGATTTGATTTTACTGTGATTGCGCCCCCCTACTGTCTCATTGTGGCTTCTCCTTTGTCTTTTGTTGTGGGGTATTTTTTTGGTGAGTTCCAGTGTCTTCCTGTTAATGATTGTCCAGCAGTTAGTTGTGATTCTGGTGTTCTCACAAGAGGGAGTTAGAGCATGTCCTTCTACTCTGCCACCTTGGTTCCTCCCATGAATCTCTTATATTGTTATTTTAGTGTCTATTCCATTCATTTCTGCTCTAATCTTTTTGATTTATTTCATTGGGCTTTGGTTGTTCTTCTTTGTCTAGTTCCTTTAGGAGTTACGTTAGCTTTTTTTTTCTTTTTTTGAGATTTTTCTTATTTCCTGAGGTAAGCTTTATTGCTATAAACTTCCCTCTTAGAACTGCTTTTGCTGCATCCTATATGTTCTGCATCATTGTGTCTTCAGTTTTATTTGTCTCTAGGCATTTTTTAATATCCTCTTTGATTTCTTCAGTGATCCATTGGTTGTTTAGGAGCATATTGTTTAGCTTACATGTGTTTGTGTTTTTTGCAGTGTTTTCCTGAGATTGATTTCTATTCTCATAGTGTTTTGGTCAGGAAAGGTGTTTGATATGATTTCAATTTTCTTAAATTTACCAAGGCTTCTTTTGTTGCCTAGCATGTGATCTGTCTTGGAAAATATTCCACGTGCACTTGAAAAGAATGTGTGTTTTGCTTCTTTTGAATGGAATGCTCTATGTATATCAATTACATACATCTGTTCTAATGAGTCATTTAAGGTGAGTGTTTCTTTACTGATTTTCTATCTGGATTATCTGGCCATTGATGTAAATGGTTGTTAAAGTCCCCTACTCTTATGTTTCTGGTGATTTTAATATTTACTTTATGTATTTAGGTGCCCTTATATTGGAGATATATATATATATATATATATATATATATATATATATATATATAGTTGTTATATCTTATTGGATTGATCCATTGATCTTTATGTAGTATGCTTCTTTACCTCTTGCAGTAAACTTTATTTTAAAGTCATTTTGTCTTATATAGGTATCATTACTGTGACTTTCTTTTGACTTCCATTTAACTGAAATACCTCTTTATATCCCCTCATTTTCAGACTGTGTGTCTCTAGATCTGAAGTGACTCTCTCGTAGGTTGCATATATGAGGGTCTTTTTTTTGTATCCATTCAGTCACTCTATGTCCTTTGATTGTAGCATTTAGTCCATTTACATTTAAGGTAATTTTATTGATATACATGTTCTTTTTGCCATTTTGTTAACTGTTTCAGATTTATTTTTGTAGCACTTTTTTTCCCCTTTCTTCTTCTTTTGTTCTCTCCTCTTGTGATTTGATGACTATCTTTAGGGTTGTGTTTGGAGTTCTTTTTTCTTTTTCAGTGTATATCTATTACAGTTTTTTGGTTTGAGGTTACCATTAGGTTTTTGTATAGCATTCTCTCTCTCTCTCTCTCTCTCTCTCTCTCTCTCTATATATATATATATATATATATATATATATATATATATATATATATATATATATATCTGAAACGTGTTCCTCTACCACATTTTGTCTATGTTGCTATTTGTATTTTTATCTATGTGGTAGGTTACATTTCTCAACCTTGGAGAAGTGGCCTTCTGTAAGAGACATCTTATGTGTCCTGACAGCACACTCCCCTCTTGTCACTCAAGCTATATGCTCTAGGGGTTTCCTCAGAGAGAGATGTGTGGGTTCTTCTTTTCTGGTGGGCTGACTATATGTGCTTTCTGGTAGAGTTTGTTGGCCCCTAGCCTGATTATCTGCAAGCCTCTGCCTTGTGTGGATGTTGTGGGCTACTTGCTAGTGGGGACCAGTCACAAAGTAGCTGGATGCAGAACCTTAGGGGGTCCCATGGCTAGTGCTGGCTCATTGATGTGTGGAGTCAGGGCCCAGCAGACTCCAGGACTGTTGCATGCCAACTGGTATGTGAAGCCAGGTTTTGGGGTTAGTGCCGAATTTCTGGCAGACAGAGCTGGGTCTTGGAGTCTGGTTGTAGGGCTCAGATATTCCAGAGCTGGTGTCAGATTGCTGGTTGTGAGGTTGGTTCCTGAGATAGTTGGATATGGGTTCTGGGGTGTCATGAAGCTTGCATTGGCATGCTAGTGGACAGGACCAGTGCCCAGCAGGACTCAGGGTAGGATCTGGCCTGCTCTGGGTGGGCTGGGTCTGAAGGCTAGGGTTTCGGGTTTTTCCTGCATCTGGTATCTGCCCCTGGTTAGTGAGTCTTGTCTAGAGGCTAGTGCAGGCTTCCTGGAGGGCAGAGCTCATGACGGCCCATTGGTGGTTGTAGCTGTGTCTTGGATCTCTGTTGGGCAAGGCCATGTCTAGGGCCATGTTTAGAGGCAGCTCTATGCTCAGGAAGTCTTTAGGAAGCCTGTCAGCTAATGGGTTGTCCTTTGTCCCTGCCCATCTAGTAGTTTGCCCTGATACCTACAGGTTGTTCAGTGGGGCCAGGTCTTGACACTAATGAACTAGCAGGAGGATCTCAAGATGGCAGCCACCAGCAGGAGTGTCCTTGCAGTTTAGTGCTCCCCACTATCACTGCCACCAGAGTCTATGTACCCAGGGAGTGTCCTTGCCATAGATAGATTCCGACTGTGGCTACCACCAGTGTCAACATCCCCAGGGTGAGCTCCAGCTGCCCCCCAGCCTCTCTTAGAGACTCTCTAAGACCAAAAATTAGGACTGGCACAGGGTCCAATCAAATTAGTGCTTTTGCCCTGGGTACCAGTGCACATGACGTTTTGTGTGTGTCCATTTTTTTCATATTGTTTTATTTCTTTATTTTAATTTTCTATTGATTACTTATGTATCAGAAAAATATTCCTGAGGTTTGCATATATAATATTAAATTCCTACAACTTTAAACTTGTTTATCAAATCTTGATGACATAATTTACTAACATTCTCTCTCTCTCTCTCTAAAATTATAAAACCACATGTGAATTTATAAATTAGGTTTAATTTAATGAGAATTTATCTCCAAGATATTTACTTGATGTCTCCCCTTCATTGCAGTTTCTCTTAAGATATTCTTACTTAAGAATACTTAGTAAGTTCTCTTTAGTTCTCTTATTCTCAGTCTATACTGTCTGTTTAAAGTTCCACTAAATATTTTAACATCTCAAATTCTAAATTAAAATCAAAATATTATGTTGTTATTCTGGAGTGGGATGTTATAACACACTGGATTTGAGTGGTAGATTACTTGTGCCAATATTCCAAAATATCTCACACTCTCTCTTAAGTGAGAACAGGAAGAAAGCCTGCTGGAATGGTAATGATGATAAGAGGGAAAATAGCTTAGGAAAATGTCTGCAAGAGCTAGAGCATTTCATACTGTTCCTTAATGCTTTTTCTGTTTGTTTCATTTCCTTATTTTTTAATATTTATTTTATATTAGATCATAGTTGATTAAAAATGTTGTGTTAGTTTCAGGTGTACAAAAAGCTGATTCAGTTATACATACACATGTATCTATTAGTTTTCAAATTCTTTCCCCACTTAAGTTATTACAGAATATTGAACAGTGTTCCCTGTGTTATACAGGTCCTTGTTGATTATATATTTTAAATCTAGCAGTGTGTACATGGCAATCCCCAAATCCCAATCTATTCATCTCCCCAATCCTTCCCACATGGTAACTGTAAGTTTCTTCTCTAAGTCTGTGAGTCTGTTTCTGTTTTGTAAGTTCATTTGCATCATTGTTTTATATTTCACATATAAGCTATATTATATGATATTTGCCTTTCTCTCTCTGACTTACTTCAGTTAGTGTGATAAGTTCCAGGTACAACCATCTTGCTGCAAATGGCATTATTTCATTCTTTTTAATGGCTGAGTAATATTTCATTGAACATATGTACCACATCTTCTTTATCCATTCATCTGTCAGTGGACATTTATGTTGTTTCCATGTCTTGGCTATTGTAAACAGTGCTGTAATGAATATGGGGGTGCATGTATCCTTTCAAACCATGTTTTTTTCTGGATATATGCCCAGGAATGGAATTGTGGAACATAAGGTAGCTCTATTTTTAGTTTCTTAAAGAACTCCCTTACTGTTCTCCATAGTGGCTCTACCAATTTACATTCCCACCAACCATGTATGGGGGTATTGTTTTACCCACACCCTCTCCAGCATTTAGTGTGTGTAGACTTTTTGATGATGGCCATTCTCACTGGTGTGAGGTGATACCTCATTGCAGCTTTGATTTGTATTTCTCTAATAATTAGCAATGTTGAACATCTTTTCATGTTTTCTTTTTTTCTTTTTGGCTGTCTGTATATCTTCTTTGGAGAAATGTCTATTCAGGTCTTCTGCCCATTATCTGATTGGGTTGTTTGTTTATTTTTGATATTGAGCCACATGAGCTGATGGTAAATTTTTCAGTTTAATCCCTTGTCAGTTGCATCATTTGCAAATATTGTGTTGGCCAAAACGTTCGTTTGGGTTTTTCCCAACAAACAAGGTATATCTCTACATCTGTTTGTGTCATCTTTGATTTCCTTCATCAGTACCTCACAGTTTTTGCAGTACAGGTCTTTTACCTCCTTAGGGAAGTTTATTCCTATGTATTTTATTCCTTTTGAGGTGATGATAAATGGGATTGTTTCTTTAACTTATTTTTCTGATTTTTTGTTTTTAGTGTATAGGAATGCAAGAAATTTCTGTGTATTGATTTTGTATCCTGCAAAATTGCCAAATTATTTGATGAGATCTAGTAGTTTACTGGTAGCATCCTTAGAATTTTCTATGTATAATATCATGTCATCTGCAAACAGTGACAGTTTTGCTTCTTCTTTCCCAATTTGGATTCATTTTATTTATTTTTCTTCTCTGATTGCCATGGCTAGGACTTCCAAAACTATATTGAATAAAAGTGGTGAGAGTGGATATCCTTGTCTTGTTCCTGATTGTAGAGGGAACATTTTTAGCTTTTCAGCCTTGTGTATGATCTTAGCTGTAGGTTTGTCATATATGGCCTTTATTATGTTGAGGTAGGTTCCAATTATGCCCACTTTCTGAAGTTTTTTTTTTAATCATAATGGGTGCTGAATTTTGTCAAAAGGATTTATGCATCTATTGAGACAATTGTGTGGTTTTTATTCTTTAATTTGTTGATGCGGTGCATCACACTGATTTGAAGATATTGAAAAAATCCTGGTGTCCCTGGGATAAATTTCACTTGATTCTTTTAATGTATTGTTGGATTCGGTTTGCTAGTATTTTGCTGAGGATTTTTTCATCTATGTTCATCAGAGTTATTGGCCTGTACTTTTATTTTTTTGTCATATCTTTGTCTGATTTAGGTATTAGGGAGATGGCGGTCTCATAGAATAAGTTTGAGAGTATTCCTTCCTCTGTAAATTTTTGGAATAGTTTCGGAAGGATAGGTGTTAACTTTTCTCTAAATGTTTGATAGAATTTGCCCATGAAGCCATCTGGTCCTGGACTTTTGCTTGTTGGGAGTTTTAAAATCTCAGTTTCAATTTCAGTAGTTGTGACTCGTCTGTTCATATTTTCTATTCCTTCATGGTTCAGTACTGGGAAATTTTACCTTTCTAAGGATTTTTCCATTTCTTTTAGGTTATCCATTTTATTGGCATATAGTTGCTTGATGTAGTCTCTTATGATCTTTTGTATTTTTTGGTGTTGGTTGTAACTTCTCTTTTTTTCATTTCTAATTTCATAGATTTGAGCTCTCTCCCTCTTTTTCTTGATGGGTCTGGCTAAATTTTTTTTCCAATTTTGTTTATCTTTTCAAAGAATCAGCTTTTAATTTCATTGATCTTTTCTACAGTTTTCTTCATTGTTATTTCATTTATTTCTGCTCTGATCTTTATGATGTCTTTCCTTCTACTAACTTTCGGTTTCATATTTTCTTCTTTGTCTAGTTGCTTTAGGTGTATGGTGAGGTAGTTTATTTGTGATTTTTCTGTTTCCTGAAATAAGGTTGTGTTGTTATAAACTTCCCTCTTAGAACTGATTTTGCTGTGTCCCATAGGTTTTGGATTGTCATGCTTTCATTTTTGTTTGTCTCTCTTTTCTTTTTTTTTTTTGTTTGTTTGTTTTTTTAATTTCCTCTTTGATTTCTTTAGTGATCCATTGGTTGTTTAGTATCATATTGTTTAGCCACCACGTGTTTCTGTAATTTTACAGTTTTTTCTTGTAGTTGATTTCTAATCTCTTAGCATTGTGGTTAGAAAGGGTGCTTAGTATAATTTTAATTTTCTTAAATTTACCAAGGCTTGCTTTGTGGCTCAGCATGTGATCAATCCTGGAGAATGCTCCATGTGCACTTGAGAAGAATGTGTATTCTGCTGCTTTTGGATGGAATGCTCTATAAATATCCATTAAGTCCATCTGGTCTAATGTGTGATTTAAGGCTATGGTTTCCTTATTTATCTTCTGTCTTGATGATCGATCTGTTGATGAAATTGGGGTGTTAATTCCCCCACTCATTTGCATTACTGTGGATTTCTCCTTTCATGGCCATTAGAATTTACTTTATATATTGAGGTGCTGTTATGTTGGGTACATATATATTTACAATTGTTATATCTTCTTGGATTGATCCCTTGATCATTACATAGTGTCCTTCTTTCTTTCTTGTAATAGTATTTATTTTAAAGTCTATTTTGTCTGATATAAGTATTGCTACTCCAGCTTTCTTTTGATTTCCATTTTGCATGGAATAACTTTTTCCATCCCCTCACTTTCAGTCTGTATATGTCCCTAAATCTGAAGTGGGTCTCTTGTAGGCAGCATATATACAGGTCTTGTTTTTGTATCCATTCAGCCAGTCTGTGTATTTTGGTTTGAGCATTTAATCCATTTACATTTAAGATAATTATCAAGATATATGTTCCTATTGCCATTTTCTTATTTGTTTTGTGTTTGTTTGTCTTTTTTCTTCCTTTCCTCTTTTGTTCTCTTGTGATTTGATCACTAACTTTAGTGTTGTATCAGGATTTCTTTTTCTTTTTTATGTGTGTATCTATTGTAGATTTTTTGTTTTCAGTTACCATGATGTTTTGATGTAACAGACTGTATGTAAACAAGGTTGTTTTAAGTCGCTGGTCTTTTAATTTCAAATGCATTTCCAATATCCTGCATTTGTGCTCTCCTCTTCTCACCATTCCTGGTTTTGATATCATATTTGTGTGCTGATGATTTCCTAACTTTACTTTCATTTTGCCTTTACTTGTGAGCTTTTCCATTTGTAATTTTCTTGTTTCTAATAGTGACCCTTTCTTTTCCACTTAAAGAAGTTCCCTTAGCATTTACTGCAAAGCTGGTCTGGTGGTGCTGAATTCTCTTAGTTTTTGCTTATCTGTAAAGCTTTTGATTTCTCTGTTAAATCTGAATGAGAGCTTTCCTGGGTAGAGTATTCTTGGTTGTAGGTTCTTCCCTTTCATTACTTAAAATATATTGTGCCACTCTCTTCTGGCCTGCAGAATTTCTGCTGAGAAATCAGCTGATATCCTTATGGGAGTTCACTTGTGTGTTATTTGTTCCACTTCTCTTGTTGCTTTTAATAGTTTTTCTTTGCCTTTAATTTTTGTCAATTTGATTACTATGTGCCTTGACATGCTCCTCATTGTGTTTTTCTTGACTGGGACTCTCTGCACTTCCTGGACTTGGGTTACTGTTTCCTTTCCCATGGTAGGGAAGTTTTCAGCTATTATCTCTTGAAATATTTTCTCAGGTCCTTTCTCTCTCTCTTCTGCTGGGACCCCTGTAATGCAAATGTTGATGCATTTAATGTTGTCCCAGAGTTCTCATAGAATGTCATCATTTCTTCATATTCTTTTCTTAATTTCTGTTCTGCAGCAGTGATTTCCACCATTCTGTCTTCCAGTTCACTTATCTGTTCTTCTGCCTCAGTAACTCTGCCATTGATTCCTTCTAGTGTAGTTTTCATTTCGGTTATTGTATTATTCATCTCTGCTTATTTGTTCTTTAGCTCTCCTAGGCCTTTGTTAAACATTTCTTGCATCTTCTTGATCTGTGCCTCCATTCTTTTTCCAAGATTTTGGGTCATCTTCACTATCATTATTCTGAGTTCTATTTTTTCAGAGGGTTCCCTATCTCCACTTCACTTATTTTATTTTTTCTGGGGCTTTATCTTATCACTTCATCTGGAACATATTCCTCTATCTCTCATTTTGTCTAACATTCTGTGATTGTGTTTTCCATTCCACAGGCTGCAAGATTATAGTTTTTTTTTAATTTCACTTCTGCTGTATGTCCTCTGGTGGATGTGGCTAAGAGTCTTGTGCAGGCTTCCTGCTGGGAACATCTGTTTCCTGCTTGCTAGTGGGTGGAGATGTTCTTGTCCCTCTGGTCAGCAGGGCCATGCTCAGGAAGACTTTAAGCAGTCTGTCTGTTGATGGTTGGGACTGTATTTTTGCCCTGTGGGTTGTTTGGTCTGAGGTATCTCAGCAGTGGAGCCTACAGGCTCTTGGGTAGGGCTAGGTCTTGGAGAGGAAATGGCAACCTCCATGAAGGCTCACACCAATTAGTACTCATCAGAATTGCTGCTGCCTCTTTCTTTGTCCCCACAGTGAGCTAGAGCCACACTCCCCTCAGCAGATGACCCTCCAGTACTAGAAGGTAGGTCTGGCCCAGTCTCTTATAAGGCCACTGATTTATTCCCCTGGGTCCTGGCATGCATGGGACCTTGTTTGCCCCCTCCAAGATTGGAGTTTCTGTTTCCCCCAGTCCTATGGAATTCTTGTAATCAAACCCCACTGACCTTCAAAGCCAGATTCTCTGTGGACTCCTCCTCCCATTGTCAGACCCCAAGGCTGGGAAGCCTGACATGGGGCTCAGGACTTTTACTCTTGTGGAAGAACCTCTGTGGTATAATCACTTTCCAGTTTGTGAGTCACCCACCTGCCAGTTATGAGATTTGATTTTATTGTTATTTTCTCCCTCCTACCCTCTTGTTGTGGTTACTTCTTTGTGGATGTAGGGTGTCTTTTTCGGTAGGTTCCAAAATTTTGTTTGTCAATGTTTTTTCAGCAGTTAGTTGTGATTTTGGTGTTTTTGTAAGAATAGGTGAGCTCACACCTTTCTACTCTGCCATCTTGCTGACCAATCTGTGTGTGTCCTTTAAGAGTGAAGTCTATTTCCCCAAGTCCCTTGGGTATCACAGATTAAGCCCCAGTGGTCTTTAAAGCCAAATGCTCTGGAGGCCTATCTTTCTGGTGCAGGACCCCTGGTCTGGAGAGCCCATTGTGGGGCTCAGAACTCTCACTCACGTGGGAGAACCTCTGCAGTGTAATTATTCTCCACATTGTGGGTTGCCCACCTAGAGGTATGGGACTTGATTATGTCATGTGTCCACCCTTCCTACCTGTCTTGTTTTAGTTCCTTCTTTTCGTCTTTAGTTGTAGAAGATATTTTCTGGTATATCCCAGTCTTTTACATCAATGGTTGTTCTGCAGATAGTTGTGATATTGATGTGCTCATAAGAGGAGGTGAGCTCAGGGTCTTACTACTCTGATATCTTGGCCAATCTCTAGATTATATTTGGTCTTGTATTTAATCTTATATCCTGCAAACTTACTGAACTCAATTATTAATTCAAACGAATTTTAATATTCTTTAAGATATTTTATATTCAAGATCATGTCGTCTTTAATTAGAGTTTTACACTTCTTTTCCAATCTGGAAGACTTATTTCTTCTCCTTGTTTAATTTCTCTTAATCTTAGAAGGAACATTAAGAAAGATGTTATTGGGAGGGAGACACAAGAGGGAAGAGATATGGGAACATATGTATATGTATAACTGATTCACTTTGTTGTAAAGCAGAAACTAACACACTATTGTAAAGCAATTATACTCCAATAAAGATATAAAAAAAAAGGATGTTATTTACACATTTTTATAGGTGCTCTTAATCAGGTTGAGGAAGTTTCCTTGCATTACTAGTTTCCTTTTATTTCTTCCCTTCCTAGGATTTTTATGATGAAAATGTGTTGGATTATATAAAATCCTTTGTCTGAATCTACTGAGATGATTATATTTTCTCCCTCATATTCTATTCATATGATGAAGTACATCAATTTGTTTTCAGCTGTTAAATCAAGCCAGCATTAATGAGGTAACTTCTACTTTGTCATGAAGTATAGTTCTTTTTAGATGTGGCTGAATACAGTTGGCTAGTATTTTTGTGGGGATTTTGGCATCTGCATTCATAAATTATATTACTCTGAACTTTTCTCGTGGTGTCTTTGTCATATTTTGGTATCACTATAATACTGGTCTCCATTTAGAATGAACTGGGAAGTGTTCCTTATTTTTAAATTATTTTACAAGATTTTGTGAAGGATTGGTGTTAATTCTTCTTTAAACATTTAGTAGATTTCACCAATGGAACTGTTTTGGGGCTTTTCTTTGTGGGAAGATTTTACTTAATGTTTCAGTAAATTTAGTACTGTTTCCTTTTTTTTCTTATAGGTCTTTTCAGGCTTTCAGTTTTCTTCTAGATTGAGTTTGATTTGTTTCTTTCTATGAATTTATCCCTTTCATCTAGCTTATCTAATTTGTTGCCATTTTATTCCATTGTAATCCATTTTATTTCTTTAAGTTCACTAGTGATAATTGATCCTTTATTTTTGATTTTAGTAATTTGAGTCTTCTTTCTTTGTTATTCTTCAATCTAGGTAGGCGTTTGTCATTTTTAAAAACCTTTTAAATTAACCAACTCTTTGATTTGTTGATTTTTCCTCCTGTTGTACTGTTCTGTAATTAATTTATTTCTCCTCTAATTTTTATTATTTTCATCCTTCTGCTTGAACTAGGTTTACTTTATTATTCTTTTCTTGAGAGGGAAGATTAAGTCATTGATTTCAGATCTTTCTTCTTTTTAATATAGGTGTTTACATCAATACATTTCACTCAAAGTACCACTTTTGTTGTGGTCAATAAATTTTAGTATGTTGTGTTTTCACTTTCATTTATCTCAAAGCATTTTAAATTTCCTTTGTGATTCATTTTTTTTTTTTTTTTTTTTTATGGGTTAACTCTTTTTTTTTTTTTTTTTTTTTTTTTTTTTTTTTAAACATCTTTATTGGGGTATAATTGCTTTACAATGGTGTGTTAGTTTCTGATTTACAACAAAGTGAATCAGCTATACATATACATATGTTCCCATATGTCTTCCCTCTTGCGTCTCCCTCCCTCCCACTCTCCCCATCCCACCCTTCCAGGCTGTCACAAAGCACCGAGCTAATATCCCTGTGCCTTGCGGCTGCTTCCCCCCAGCTATCTACCTTACTACGTTTGTTAGTGTGTATATGTCCATGACTCTCTCTCGCCCTGTCAAAACTCACCCTTCCCCCTCCCCATATCCTTAAGTCCGTTCTCCAGTAGGTCTGCGTCTTTATTCCTATCTTACCCCTAGGTTCTTCATGACATTTTTTTCCCTTAAATTCCATATATATGTGTTAGCATACGGTATTTGTCTTTTTCTTTCTGACTTACTTCACTCTGTATGACAGATTCTAGGTCTATCCATCTCATTACAAATAGCTCAATTTCATTTCTTTTTAAGGCTGAGTAATATTCCATTGTGTATATGTGCCACATCTTCTTTATCCATTCATCCGATGATGGGCGCTTAGGTTGTTTCCATGTCCTGGCTATTGTAAATAGAGCTGCAATGAACATTTTGGTACATGACTCTCTTTGCATTTTGGTTTTCTCAGGGTATATGCCAAGTAGTGGGATTGCTGGGTCATATGGTAATTCTATTTGTAGTTTTTTAAGGAACCTCCATACTGTTCTCCACAGTGGCTGAACCAATTCACATTCCCACCAGCAGTGCAAGAGTGTCCCCTTTTCTCCACACCCTCTCCAGCATTTATTGTTTCTTGATTTTTTTATGATGGGCATTCTGACTGGTGTGAGATGATATCTCATTGTAGTTTTGATTTGCATTTCTCTAATGATTAATGATGTTGAGCATTCTTTCATGTTTTTGTTGGCATTCTGTATATCTTCTTTGGAGAAATGTCTATTTAGGTCTTCTGCCCATTTTTGGATGGGGTTGTTTGTATTTTTGTTATTGAGCTGCATGAGCTGCTTGTAAATTTTGGAGATTAATCCTTTGTCAGTTGCTTCATTTGCAAATGTTTTCTCCCATTCTGAGGGTTGTCTTTTGGTCTTGGTTATGGTTTCCTTTGCTGTGCAAAAGCTTTGAAGTTTCATTAGGTCCCATTTGTTTATTTTTGTTTTTATTTCCATTACTCTAGGAGGTGGGTCAGAAAGGATCTTGCTGTGATTTATGTCATAGAGTGTTCTTCCTATGTTTTCTTCTAAGAGTTTGATAGTTTCTGGCCTTACATTTAGGTCTTTAATCCATTTTGAGCTTATTTTTGTGTATGGTGTTAGGGAGTGATCTAATCTCATACTTTTACATGTACCTGTCCAGTTTTCCCAGCACCATTTATTGAAGAGGCTGTCCTTTCTCCACTGTACATTCCTGCCTCCTTTATCAAAGATAAGGTGTCCATATGTGCGTGGGTTTATCTCTGGGCTTTCTATCCTGTTCCACTGATCTATCTTTCTGTTTTTGTGCCAGTACCATACTGTCTTGATTACTGTTGCTTTGTAATATAGTCTGAAGTCAGGGAGCCTTATTCCTCCAGCTCCTTTTTTCGTTCTCAAGATTGCTTTGGCTATTCGGAGTCTTTTGTGTTTCCATACAAATTGCGAAATTTTTTGTTCTAGTTGTGTGAAAAATGCCAGTGGTAGTTTGATAGGGATTGCATTGAATCTGTAGATTGCTTTGGGTAGTAGAGTCATTTTCACAATGTTGATTCTTCCCATCCAAGAACATGGTATATCTCTCCATCTATTTGTATCATCTTTAATTTCTTTCATCAGTGTCTTATAATTTTCTGCATACAGGTCTTTCGTATCCTTAGGTAGGTTTATTCCTAGATATTTTATTCTTTTTGTTGCAATGGTAAATGGGAGTGTTTTCTTGATTTCACTTTCAGATTTTTCATCATTAGTATATAGGAATGCCAGAGATTTCTGTGCATTAATTTTGTATCCTGCTACTTTACCAAATTCATTGATTAGCTCTAGTAGTTTTCTGGTAGCATCTTTAGGATTCTCTATGTATAGTATCATGTCATCTGCAAACAGTGACAGCTTTACTTCTTCTTTTCCAATTTGGATTCCTTTTATTTCCTTTTCTTCTCTGATTGCTGTGGCTAAAACTTCCAAAACTATGTTGAATAAGAGTGGTGAGAGTGGGCAACCTTGTCTTGTTCCTGATTTTAGTGGAAATGCTTTCAGTTTTTCACCATTGAGGATGATGTTTGCTGTGGGCTCGTCATATATGGCTTTTATTATGTTTAGGAAAGTTCCCTCTATGCCTACTTTCTGGAGGGTTTTTATCATAAATGGGTGTTGAATTTTGTCGAAAGCTTTCTCTGCATCTATTGAGATGATCATATGGTTTTTCTCCTTCAATTTGTTAATATAGTTTATCACATTGATAGATTTGCGTATATTGAAGAATCCTTGCATTCCTGGAATAAACCCCACTTGATCATGGTGTATGACCCTTTTAATGTGCTGTTGGATTCTGTTTGCTAGTATTTTGTTGAGGATTTTTGCATCTATGTTCATCAGTGATATTGGCCTGTAGTTTTCTTTCTTTGTGACATCCTTGTCTGGCTTTGGTATCAAGGTGATGGTGGCTTCGTAGAAGGAATTTGGGAGTGTTCCTCCCTCTGCTATATTTTGGAAGAGTTTGAGAAGGATAGGTGTTAGCTCTTCTCTAAACGTTTGATAGAATTCACCTGTGAAGCCATCTGGTCCTGGGCTTTTGTTTGTTGGAAGGTTTTTAATCACAGTTTCAATTTCAGTGCTTGTGATTGGTCTGTTCATATTTTCTATTTCTTCCTGATTCAGTCTTGGCAGGTTGTGCATTTCTAAGAATTTGTCCATTTCTTCCAGATTGTCCATTTTATTGGCATAGAGTTGCTTGTAGTAATCTCTCATGATTTTTTTTATTTCTGCAGTGTCAGTTGTTACTTCTCCTTTTTCATTTCTAATTCTATTGATTTGAGTCTTCTCCCTTTTTTTCTTGATGAGTCTGGCTAGTGGTTTATCTATTTTGTTTATCTTCTCAAAGAACCAGCTTTTAGTTTTATTGATCTTTGCTATTGTTTCCTTCATTTCTTTTTCATTTATTTCTGATCTGATTTTTATGATTTCTTTCCTTCTGCTAGCTTTGGGGTTTTTTTGTTCTTCTTTCTCTAATTGCTTGAGGTGCAAGGTTAGGTTGTTTATTCGAGATGTTTCCTGCTTCTTAAGGTGGGCTTGTATTGCTATAAACTTCCCCCTTAGAACTGCTTTTGCTGCATCCCATAGGTTTTGGGTCGTTGTGTCTCCATTGTCATTTGTTTCTAGGTATTTTTTTATTTCCTCTTTGATTTCTTCAGTGATCACTTCATTATTAAGTAGTGTATTGTTTAGCCTCCATGTGTTTGTATTTTTTACAGATCTTTTCCTGTAATTGATATCTAGTCTCATGGCGTTGTGGTCGGAAAAGATACTTGATACAATTTCAGTTTTCTTAAATTTACCAAGGCTTGATTTGTGACCCAAGATATGATCTATCCTGGAGAATGTTCCATGAGCACTTGAGAAAAATGTGTATTCTGTTGTTTTTGGATGGAGTGTCCTATAAATATCAATTAAGTCCATCTTGTTTAATGTATCATTTAAAGCTTGTGTTTCCTTATTTATTTTCATTTTGGATGATCTGTCCATGGGTGAAAGTGGGGTGTTAAAGTCCCCTACTATGAATGTGTTACTGTTGATCTCCCCTTTTATGGTTGTTAGTATTTGCCTTATGTATTGAGGTGCTCCTATGTTGGGTGCATAAATATTTACAATTGTTATATCTTCTTCTTGGATCGATCCCTTGATCATTATGTAGTGTCCTTCTTTGTCCCTTTTAATAGTCCTTATTTTAAAGTCTATTTTGTCTGATATGAGAATTGCTACTCCAGCTTTCTTTTGGTTTCCATTTGCATGGAATATCTTTTTCCATCCCCTTACTTTCAGTCTGTATGTGTCTCTAGTTCTGAAGTGGGTCTCTTGTAGACAGCATATATAAGGGTCTTGTTTTTGTATCCATTCAGCCAATCTGTGTCTTTTGGTGGGAGCATTTAGTCCATTTACATTTAAGGTAATTATCGATATGTATGTTCCTATTTCCATTTTATATATTGTTTTGGGTTCGCTACTATAGGTCATTTCCTTCTCTTGTGTTTCGTGTCTAGAGAAGTTCCTTTAGCATTTGTTGTAAAGCTGGTTTGGTGGTGCTGAACTCTCTCAGCTTTTGCTTGTCTGTAAAGGTTTTAATTTCTCCATCAAATGTGAATGAGATCCTTGCTGGGTAGAGTAGTCTTGGTTTCAGGCTATTCTCCTTCATCACTTTCAGTATGTCCTGCCACTCCCTTCTGGCTTGTAGGGTTTCTGCTGAGAGGTCCGCTGTTAACCTTATGGGGATTCCCTTGTGTGTTATTTGTTGTTTTTCCCTTGCTGCTTTTAATATGCTTTCTTTGTATTTAATTTTTGACAGTTTGATTAATATGTGTCTTGGCGTGTTTCTCCTTGTATTTATCCTGTATGGGACCCTCTGTGCTTCCTGGACTTGATTAACTATTTCCTTTCCCATATTAGGGAAGTTTTCAACTATAATCTCTTCAAATATTTTCTCAGTCCCTTTCTTTCTTTCTTCTTCTTCTGGAACCCCTATAATTCGAATGTTGGTGCGTTTCATGTTGTCCCAGAGGTCTCTGAGACTGTCCTCAGTTCTTTTCATTCTTTTTTCTTTATTCTGCTCTGCAGTAGTTATTTCCACTACTTTATCTTCCAGGTCACTTATCCGTTCTTCTGCCTCAGTTATTCTGCTATTGATCCTATCTAGAGTGATTTTAATTTCATTTATTGCATTGTTCATCGTTGCTTGTTTCATCTTTAGTTCTTGTAGGTCCTTGTTAACTGTTTCTTGCATTTTGTCCATTCTACTTCCAAGATTTCGGATCATCCTTACTATCATTATTCTGAATTCTTTTTCAGGTAGATTGCCTATTTCCTCTTCATTTGTTAGGTCTGGTGGGTTTTTATCTTGCTCCTTCATCTGCTGTGTGTTTTTCTGTCTTCTCATTTTGCTTATCTTACTGTGTTTGGGGTCTCCTTTTTGCAGGCTGCAGGTTCGTAGTTCCCGTTGTTTTTGATGTCTGTCTCCAGTGGCTAAGGTTGTTTCAGTGGGTTGTGTAGGCTTCCTGGTGGAGGGGACTAGTGCCTGTGTTGTGCTGGATGAGGCTGGATCTTGTCTCTCTAGTGGGCAGGTTCACGTCTGGTGGTGTGTTTTGGGGTGTCTGTGGCCTTATTATGATTTTAGGCAGCCTCTCTGCTAATGGGTGGGGTTGTGTTCCTGTTTTGCTAGTTGTTTGGCATAGGTTGTCCAGCACTGTGGCTTGCTGGTCGTTGAGTGAAGCTGGGTGCTGGTGTTAAGATGGAGGTCTCTGGGAGATTTCCGCTGTTTAATATTATGTGGAGCTGGGAGGTCTCTTGTTGACCAGTGACCTGAAGTTGGCTCTCCTACCTCAGAGGCAGAGCCCTGACTCCTGGCTGGAGCACCAAGAGCCTTTCATCCACACGGCTCAGAATAAAAGGGAGAAAAAGTAGAGAGAATTAGTAGAAGTATGAGGAAAGAAAGAAGGAAAGGAGGAAAGGAAGGAAGGAAGAAAGAAGCAAAGAAGGAAAGAAAGGAGGGAGGGAGGGAGGGAGGGAGGAAGGAAGGAAGGAGGGAAAGACGGAAAAAAAGAAAGAAAGATGATACAGTAAAAATAAAATAAAGTATAATATAGTTATTGAATTAAAAAATATTTAGAAAAAAAAAAGGGACGGATAGAACCTTAGGACAAATGTTGGAAGCAAAGCTATACAGAGAAAATCTTACACAGAAGCATACACATACACCTTCACAAAAAGAGGTAAAGGGGGGAAAATCATAAATCCTGCTCCCTGAGACCACCTCCTCAATTTGGGGTGATTCGTTGTCTAAAGGAGGGAGGGAAGGAAGGAAAGAAAGAAAGAACGAAGGTAAAGTATAATAAAGTTATTACAATTAAACTTAATTATTAAGAAAAAGAATTTTTAAAAAAAAGTCATGGACGGATAGAGCCCTAGGACAAATGGTGGAAGCTAGAGTATACAGACTAGATGTCACACAGGAGCATACACGTACACCTTCACAAAAAGAGGAAAAGGGAAAAAAATCATAGATTTCGCTCCTAAATTCCACCTCTTCAATTTGGGATCATTCCTTGTCTATTCAGGTATTCCACAGATGCAGGGTATATCAAGTTGATTGTGGAGCTTTAATCCGCTGCTTCTGTGGCTGCTGGGAGAGATTTCCCTTTCTCTTCTTTGTTTTCACAGCTCACAGGAGCTCAGCTTTGGATTTGGCCCTGCCTCTGCGTGTAGGTCGCTGGAGGGCGTCTGTTTTTTCGCTCAGCCAGGACGGGGTTAAAGGAGCCGCTGATTCGGGGCCTCCGGCTCACTCAGGCCGGGGGTTGGGGGATGGGGGTAGGAGGGGCACTACGTGCGGGGCGGGCCTGCAGCTGCAGAGGCAGCGTGACGTTGCGGCAGAGGCCGGCGTGACGTTGCACCAGCCTGAGACCCGCCGTGCGTACTCCCGGGGAAGTTGTCCCTGGATCCCGGGAACCTGGCAGTGGCGGGCTACACAGGCTCCGCGGAAGAGGGGTGTGGAGAGTGACCTGTGCTCGCACACAGGCCCCTTGGTGGCGGCAGCAGCAGCCTTAGCGTCTCCCGCCCGTCTCTGGGGTCCGCGGTTTTAGCCGCGGCTCGCGCCCGTCTCTGGGGTTTGCGCTTTCAGCCGCGGCTTGCGCCCGTCTCGGGGGCTCGCGCCCTCAGCCGCGGCTCGCGCCCGTCTCTGGGGTTTGCGCTTTCAGCCGCGGCTCGCGCCCGTCTCGGGGGCTCGCGCCCTCAGCCGCGGCTCGCGCCCGTCTCTGGAGTTCCTTTAAGCAGCGCTCTTAAACCCCTCTCCTCGCGCACCAGGAGACAAAGAGGGAAGAAAAAGTCTCTTGCCTCTTCGGCCGGTGCAGGCTTTTCCCCGAACTCCCTCCCGGCTAGTCGTGGTGCACTAAGCCCTTCAGGCTATGTTCAAGCTGCCAACCCCAGTCCTCTCCCTGAGCTCCGTCCAAAACCAAAACCCGAGCCTCAGCTCGCAGCCCCGCCCGCCCCGGTGGGTGAGCAGCAAGCCTCTCGGGTTGGTGAGTGCTGGTCGGCACCGATCGTCTGTGCAGGAATCTCCCCGCTTTGCCCTCCGCACCCGTCGCTGTGCACTACTCCGCGGTCCCGAAACTCCCCCCTCTGCCTCCCGCAGTCTCCGCCCGCGGAGGGGCTTCCTAGTGTGTGGAAACTTTTCCTCCTTCACAGCTCCCTCCCACTGGTGCAGGTGCCGTCCTTATTCTTTTGTCTCTGTTTTTTCTTTTGCCCTACCCAGTTACGTGGGGAGTTTCTTGCCTTTTGGGAGGTCTGAGGTCTTCTGCCAGCCTTCAGTAGGAGTTCTGTAGGAGTTGTTCCACGTGTGGATGTATTTCTGGTGTATCCGTGGGGAGGAAGGCGATCTCCGCGTCTTACTCTTCCGCCATCTTCAAGGTCCCCCCTCTGTGATTCATTTTTGACTCATTGGTCATCAGTAGTGTGATTTTAAATTTCCAAATGTTTATGAATTTCCCAAATGTCCTACTGTTGTCATTTTCTAACTTCATTCGACTTTTTCTTCTGAGAATATACTTTATATGATATCAATACTTTTATATATATTCAGACTTATTTTATGGTGTAACATAGATTCTATCTTGGAGTATGTTCCATATGCACTTGAGAAAAATGTGTATTCTGATTTTGTTGGGTGGAATGTTTTGACAATACCTGCAAGTATAGTTGCTTTAGTGTTGTTCAAGTTTTGTGTATTCTTGTTGATCTTCTGCTTTGTCTGCTGTTTATTATTGAAAGCTGGGTATTGAAATCTCTATTATCTTGAATTGTTTATCTCTCTTCAAGTCTATCTTTTTGTTTCATTTACTTTGGGACTCTGTTTATAGGTGTTTATATGTATATAACTGTAATATGTTCCTGATGGATTTACCCATTTACTATTAAACTGTTCTCTTTTTATCTCCAGTAATAGTTTTTTATTTATATTTGTCTGATATTAGTTTAATCAGTTCAGCTCTCTTATGTTTGCTGTGTGAATGGTTTATGTTTCATGCAGTTATGGGGTTTAGTAGATTTTCTTGAGTGAATGTTTCTGATTGCTGTATGTCCTTCAGAATATTTCTAGATACTTTAAGTAAACATTCATACATTTTTTTCTTGTTAAATAGCTGTTTTGTAGGAAAGGCTGTCCACTGCACTCCACAGTCCACCATTCTGGAAATTGATCTCTCTTGCTTTCTTTCAATTAATGTTTACATGGTATATCTTTTCCCATCTTATTTCCTTCAATCTACCTGTATCATTATAATTGATATGAGTGTCTTGTAGATAGCACACAGTTAGTTCATCTGTGTTTTTCTTTTTTAATCCACCTTACCAATCTTTGTGTTTTAATTGGGATATTTAGATCATTTATATTTAATGGAATTATTGATATATTAGAGGTTAAGTCTGCCCATTTACTTCTTGCTTGCTATTTGTTCCCTCTGTTTTATTTTCTCAATATTTTTCCTGCCTCTGTGGATTATTTTACTTTTTTTAGAATTCCATTTTGATTTATTTGTGACACTCTAAGGACATGAATGTTAGATATTTTGTTAGAGTCCTATAGGTCTCTGAGTATGTTTTCAAAAAATTTTTTCAGTTTATTTTATTTCTATTGTTTATATTGTTTAATTTTATTTTTTTCAGTTTTAATTTTCCTTTTTGAAGCTTTATTATATTCTCTTTTTTCAGAAACTTTCTGTTTCTTTACTGATACTTCCTGTTTTTTCATTTGTTTCATGTGTGTTTATAATTACTCACTGAAGAATTTTTATGATGTCTACTTTGAAATGATTGCCACATTATTCTAACATCTGCATCATCTCAGTGTTGTCATCTCTTTTTATCTTTTCATATTCATATTTTAATTTTTCTGGCTATTGTTATGATGAGTACGTTTTAATTAAAACCTGGAAATTTTTGTTATTATGTTATGAGACACTGAAGCTTATTTAAATATTCTCTTTAGGTAGGCCGCCTCTGACACCATTTAAGTGCAGGAAAGGGAATGTTATCTCATTACTGACAGGTGGCATGGAATTTTAATTTCCCCAGTTTACCTCTTTTGACACTTGTGGGTGATGATTGCCTTGTTTCTGCTCCCATGTGGCCTCCACTGATACTGTGAGGGATGCTACCCTTGTTATCACTGTTGAAAATACTGAATCTCTGCAAGTTCTCCTCTGATTCCACCCTGTCCAGTGCTAGGATGCACCTTTTCTTTTCCTTTGGCTTGAGAAAAAAGGGTTTTGTGGGATTTTTCTAATCTGCATCCATTGATATTCCTAGGTTCTGCTTCTCTAGCATCAAATTTGTGATATATGAGGCAAAAAGAAAATCCAGGAAATTCACTGCTCTGTTGCTGTTCAGCTCCTAGGGTACCTAAACCATCTGTCTTCTTTATATCTTTTAGGGTCTTTTCATGTTTTTTAATATATAATGTCCAAGGCTTTTAGCTGTACTTAGTGGGAAAAACAGGGAAAAGCACATCTACTACAGGGTTCCAGAAGTAAAAATCACCCATTTAATAGTTTTAATTTTCATTTCTTTAATTGAGCATGAGGAGAATGGTTTGTTCAAATGTTTATCAGCTGTTATTGTTTCCTCTCCTCTTTATTTCCTGCACATCTTATGTTCATTTTTGTATTAAAATTTTTCCACTGACTTATAAAAGCTCTTCATTAATGATATGACCCAAATATTGATGACAAATATTTGCCCAGAGCTAGTCATTTACCTTATAAGTTTTTTATAATGTTTTTTAATGCATATGTTTTTAATTTTTAAAGTGTCAACCCCATTTTCTTTTCTCTTGCACTTGATGTTTTGTATTCCCCATAACAAAATTATGTAAATATCTGCTTAATATTACCTCACTGGCTTGAAATGTTGACTTCAGCAAAGGTTGAATTCTTTTCTCATTGCCACAAATAGGCTTCATTTGTAATTTAATGTATAGTATACAGAAAATAAGTTATACCTATCTCAGATGTCCAGTGTCATGAGTTAATGCTAAATTCTTATGTATACTTGGCTCTCTTCCTCCATCCCCTTAATCTTGAATCTTTTTAAAGTTGTTTGACATAATAATTAGCTTTGTGAAATCTTGTGCTTAGATTTCTCCTGAATGAGTCTCAAAGCACATCTATTTTTATGACGTATAGTTTATTTACAATATTATATTAGTTTCAGGTGTACAACATAGTGATTCAAAATTTTTATATATTATACTCCATTTAAAGTCATTATAAAATGTTGGCTATATTCCCTGTGCTGTACAATATATCTTTGTAGATTACATATTTAATATATAATAGTTTGTACTTCTTATTCCCTTACCCCTCCCTATCTTACCCTCCCCACTTCCCTCTCTCCACTGGTGACTACTATTTGATTCTTTATATCTGTGTCTCTCTCTTTTTTTTTTTTTTTCTGTACGTGGGCCTCTCACTGTTGTGGCCTTTCCCGTTGCAGAGCACAGGCTCTGGACGTGCAGGCTCAGCAGCCATGGCTCACGGGCCTAGCCGCTCCACGGCATGTGGGATCTTCCCAGACTGGGGCATGAACCCGTGTCGCCTGTATCGGCAGGCGGACTCTCAACCACTGCACCACCAGGGAAGCCCTCTTTCTTTTTTGTTATATTCATTCATTTAAAAAAAAATGTTTTAGATTCTTCATGTAAGTGATAACATCCAATATTTGTTTTTCTCAGTCTGACTAATTTCCCTAAATATAATACCCTCCAGGTCCATCTATGTTGTTGCAAATGGCAAAATTTTATTCTTTCTTATGGCTGAGTAGTATTCCATTGTATGTATATACCACATCTTCTTTATCCATTCACCTGATGATAAACCCTTAGGTTGTTTCTTTATCTTTGTTATTGTAAATGATGCTGCTATGAATATTGGAATGCATATGTTCTTTCAAATTAGTGTTTTCATTTTCTTTATATATATACCCAGGAGTGGAATTACTGGGCCACATTATAGTTTTATTATTAGTTTTTTTGAGGAACCTTGACTGTTTTCCACAGTGAATGCAGAAATTTACATTCCCACCAACAGTGTCCAAGTGTTCCCTTTTCTCCACATCCTCTCCAGCATTTATTATATGTAGACTTTTTGATGATAGCCATTCTGGCCATTGTGAGGTGATGCATCATTGCTGTTTTGGTTTGCATTTCTCTAATAATTAGCCATGTTGAGCATCTTTTCATGTGCCTGTTAGCTATCTGTATGTCTTCTTTGGAAAATGTCTGTTCAAGTCTTCTGTCCATTTTTTTTCTTTTTTTTTTCTTTTTGATGTTGAGCTGAATGAGCTGCTTTTATATATGTTAGATATTATCCCCTTATTGGTCATATGATTTTCAAATATTTTCTCCCATTCTGTAGGTTGTCTTTTTGTTTTGTTGATGGTTTCCTTTGTTGTGCAAAAGCCTTTAAGTTTAATTAGTTTTCATTTGTTTAGTTTTGCTTTTGTTTTCTTTACCTTAGGAGATAGATTCAAGAAATTAGTGCTAAGGTTATGTCAAAGAATGTTCTGCCTATGTTTTCTTCTAGAAGTTTTATGGTTTCTTGCATTACATTTAGTAATGGATTTCTTTAATTCATTTTGAGTTATTTTTGTATATGGTGTTAGAGAATATTCTAATTTTATTCTTTTACATGTAGCTGTCTAGTTTTCCCAGCATTACTATTGAAAACACAGTGTTTTCTGTATTGTATATTCTTGCCTCCTTTGTCATAGATTAATTGACCATAAGTATGTGGGTTTATTTCTAGGCTCTCTACTCTGTTCCATGGAGCTACGTGTCTATTTCTGTACCAGTACCATATTTTTTGATTACTGTAGCTTTGTAGTATAGTCGGAAGTCAAGCAGCATGATACCTCCAACTCTGTTCTTCTTTCTCAAGATTGCTTTGGTTATTCGTGTCTTCTGTGTTTCCATACAAATTTTTAAATTATTTTGTTCTTGTTCTGTGAAAAATGCCATTGGTATTTTGGTAGGGATTAAATTAATTCTGTAGATTGCTTTGAGTAGTAGTACATTTTAACAATATTAATCCTTCCAATCCAGGAACATGGTATATCTTTCCATGTGCTTGTGTCATTTTCAATTTCTTTCATGAATGTCTTAGAGTTTTCTTAGTACAGGTCTTTTACCTTCTTAGTTAGATTTATTTTTAGGTATTTTCTTCTTTTTGATGGAATTGTTTTCTTAATTTCTCTTCCTGATAGCTCATTATTAGTGCATAGAAATGCAACAGATTTATGTACATTAATTTTGTGATTTCTCAAAACATATTAATGTTAACACCTGGTCTTTAATAATCAGCAGTACCTTCACCAGCTTATTATAAGTGGCTCAGATGATTTCCAGGCCCTGCCCAAACCAACATTCTTATTAAGAATTAGGGTTTGGCCCTTAACCTAGAAATGTTCCTACCAAAGCCAAGATCCTGTCTAAGACATTAAGTATCAGTATCATACAGATTGAAAAAAAATAAAGTGGGGTCTTAGGTCCACAAAAAGTGCTGACATCTGTTTGGATATTAAATATATGGAAAGAGATCAAACCAAGTTAAATTGCATCATAAGAACCCCAAAGTAATATTTCCCCCTGGATTTACTTCTGGAGGAAATATTAAGTAGATTTCTCTGAAAGACAAACAGAACAAACCTATATCACTCTTTCCTCTCTTTTGAATAGACTCTGTTTTAGAGCCCTTCTAAATTGTCATCCCAAGGTTATAAGCAATATATTTCAGGAACTTATTTCCTTTTTCTCATTTATTTTGAATACTCAATGACCTCTTTAGATTCCTGAAGCAAGAGCCAGTTATAAATATGGGCACAGAAATGATGTTAATTGATTTTCAATAGATTATCTGTTTTACTGTGGTCCATTGGTGGCTTTTCTGAATACATATTTCATAGGAAAGAACAAAAGAGGTAATCTGTTGGGCAGCCCAAGGTCACTGGGGTATAGAACATGGACACTGACTTGGCCACAGAGGAATGTTTTAGTGTCAGGGAGTGTTGGTAGAGCTCAAAGAGTTTTTGCAATATTTTAGTAAACCAGAAGTGAACTTTTATCAAAAAGTAAAGGAGAGTAATTTTGTTTTTTGTTTCAATTTCCTCTTCTTCTTAGTTGCCCCCAAATTTCTGCCTTAAAGGTATTTATATGCCATTTTTCCTCATATTCAAAATTTTTCCTTTATTTATGTTGAAGCAGGAGTGACTTGTTCATTCTTTCTCAACTTACAGTGCTTACTATGTACAGGGCACTGGGCTAGTGTTAGGGGTGAATTAGGTAGAATATATACCATTAAGGATCTCATAGACCACAGATTAAAATATTAACCCAGGCGAGGGGGTCGGCATTTTAATTGAAATCAAAGTCTGCAGTTGGAGATCTGGACTGCCAACATTTGGCATTTTATGCACTACTTAAAAGCATTTGGTGAACACTAAAATCATTCCCAGAAGGCTCAGCTGCTTCTAAAAATAGGTCCTGGTTGTGTCAATGGGTCCTTCAAATAAGGGAAGTCACACAACTTTTACAAAGTAGACTATTTTTTAAGGTTTATTGAGTTATAATAGATATACAAAGTGAAGTGGATTGTTAAAAATCTGATTAAATTGTAAATCTGTGGAAGTCAGGGACTATGTTTTTAATAATTGCTGAATACCCAGCATGTACCAGAGTGCTTAAGTTTAAGAAACGTTGGCTCTAGAAGTAAATCAATAGGAGAGGATGGAAAAACTACAGGTCAGATTATGCCCTATATTTCCCTCACACAAATGTATTTGAGAGTGCACTCAGGCACCTGAAAAGCCCTGTGAGAAGGTCTTCTTTTTTTTTGTGGTTACATCTCACATTATATGCTTTCCCACCTGAGAAGTGATAGTTTTTCATCAAGAAGCTAAATGAGGCTGAACAGCCAGTGTGTAACAAAAAATGGTTCTTTTTGTCTCACTTTCGAGAGTGACCTTTTTCATATAGCTGATGGATATTATTAATAAATTAGTCAACATATAATTGATTAATCCATGCAAAATTTTATGTTGAATATTATATAAAGTGTGAAAAAAAAGGCAAAGTATCCTTCTCATGAAAGAAGCAACATAATTTACTGAAAAGAACAGAGGCCCTGGATGGGCATGGTTTGAAATCCTGGCCAAGCTACTTATAGTTGTGTAACCTTGGACAAGTTGTTTGAGGAAGATTTTAAGCCTCAGATTCTTCATCAGTAAAATGGAGGTAACAATATTCATATAAGGTTTCTCTAAGGATTACAAGATAACATATGTAACTTAAATTTTCATTGTAAAGTGAAACTTTGAGATTCCTCAGAAGACCCCATGATTTTCACTCATGTATTCATCCTGCACCCAGAAGTTTCTGGTATGTTATAGATTTTCAGTAAGTGTTTGTGGAATTAACCTGTTAAGTACATTTATACAGAAGCAAATTCCTTTTAACCAGTTTTTTAAGGAACAAAGAGAACGCAAATTAACGACTTTTTCATTTTAATAGGACCTACAACATAGGCAAAAATTAAATAAACCCTCATTCTAAAATAAATTCCTGAAAGCCTAAATTTATTGCTGCATACACAATTGTGAAAACTTCAGCATCCCATGTGAAACTATAGTTTAGTTTTTAAAATGACTTCGATGTTTTTTAAAGATAAAAGAAAAAATGTCTGAGACAATGCTACAAATTTGAGAAACAACTACAACTTTCTTGAAAGCTCATCACAAACTATAAGAAATGTGAAAACAGGATCCCTACAGTTTAATTTCACAGAAATATGTGACAGGGCTTGAAGCAAATTTGCTTGTTCTGGTCAGGTTAAAACACCAGTAAAATTAGGTCAATTACTTCTAATCAACCATTTCAATGAATGTAATATTGCAATGTCACAAATTTCTCTGCACAGAAATTCTCATTATTTAATGGTGCCAAGAAAAAATCAATGTTGTTTAAAGGGGTCTAGAAAGCTATCTCTCTCACCACCCAAATAGGTGAAACATACTGAAATTTGTTAAACTGTCTTTCAGTGGGATAAATTTCTGAAAGCAAGAACGGGGTAGGCTCAGATAAAGATGTAATAGGGGATAAGCTCATACAAATTAGAGGAAAGATGATCATCTTAACAAGTCAATTTATATTTGCCCAGTGTATTTATATGGAAAAATTAGCTTTTGATTATTAGATAAACTCTCCATGAGCTTTTTTTTCTTCCTGTCTACTCTTCAAAGGAGTGAGGGTGTTTCTCTCTAATGATGTTCCTTCTAGTAGGAACAAAAATCCTAATATGTAAAAAAAAATCTTGAGAACAAGAGCCATGACCTATTCATCACTGTACCACTGAGCACAGTGCCTTCCAAGTACTAGTTGCTTAATAAATACTTGTTGAAGAGATTTTTGATACCATTGCCTGACTTAAAAAAATTCACATTGTGAGAGCTGTGAGTTAAGTTTTATTTTGGGCAAAATAAGGACTATAACCTGTAGATAACATTTCAGATAGCTCTGAGAAACTACTCCAAAGAGGTAGGGGGAAAGTCAATATATATGTGAATTTGATGAAGGGGAAGTACATGCAATCAAGCATATATATATATATATATATATATATATATATATATATATATATATATTTTTTTTTTTTTTTTTTTTTGCAGAAGGTTTCTGCTAGTCTCATGAGGGTTACTGCCAGGCACAAGGAGCAGACATTACCATGAAATATTTTAGAGCTTTTCTAGATATGAGGAGATACAAGAATTGGGCTCATAAAATCAGCTCCTGAAAATGTATAACTATCTGAAGATCTGTTCTGCCGTTTTTTCTCAGACCACAGAGTGCCTCATTTCTGCTCTCCACACTGAACTCCTTTCAGGGGATGTTGAAAGTCAACAGCTGCAGCAGCACCTGATTTAATCCTTGTAGAGGTAGATGGAAATGCCCATGGCAAGTGTCAATTTGTAGTTGACACAATCATTCAGCCAGTGACCTAGGCTCAAAGCATAGTAATCGTTGATTATCCAATTTCTTTCAGTCCCCCAAATCAGTGAAATGCAAAAATCAATTGTTTCTTTCTTTGTAACCTCTCTCAAATCCATTATTTTCTATTGTAACCACCAATATGACCTGCCACAGTGTGCAGGGATACAGTAAAATGGTCTTTCTTCTTGTTTGTCTTTGGTCCTTTAGTATACAGCCACACCTTGTACAATCTTGTTTACTCACACCCAGTACATGACATGAGTTCAGGAATTATTTCTTCTCAGAACACTGGTCACAATTTTCCTGTGTTGCTGATGTGTAATTAATTCTCTATAATAGGCTATGAGACTTTTTTTAAAGAATTTTTATCATTGCCATTTCCTCCTGCTTAAACTAAATTTCTGAGTACTGAGTCTGCTTCTAGTTGAAATTTTCTTCTTATTTGAATCTTGAAATGATGACTCCCAAGTCTATTTACTCACTTCCAGATGCTGTAACAGTAATGATTATCTATCTATCTATCTATCATTTTTCATCTCTTTATGTCTCCTATTCATTTTCCCAAATGTAAATTTGAAGGTAGTTTACAATAAAAACAATTCTAAACGTGATAGCTAAAATAATATTAAATTTACAATAAAAGTCCATTAGCAGTTTGCCCATAATTTCAAGAGTTTTATGAGACTATGGAGATCCATCCATGAAATGAAGAGTGAGATGTCCTGATTTAGAGGAAGAAGAGAAGAGGATTGTGGTAAGGACACGGAACAAGGAATTCAAAACACTAAACTCAACTCTGAGTGTCCTAGAAAGTAGAACAAGGAAAAGGTAAACCTGGCTGGCTACTCAGTCTTATTGTCTGGCAGTACTACTATGTAATCATCACATCACTCTTTAAAGCAGCTAATCTCCTGACTACCTCCTTTTGATGGGATAACAATTAAATCTATTAGTTTCTAATAGCCTATCTCACTTCTTGGTATTGAGTCTTTCCTTCTCAACTCCAATTTTCAATTGCTCATGGATTGTTCATGACAATTTGCAACTTCAAATCCTTATCAATTCATGCTTACACTATTACAATACTCCTGACTGGTTTCCTTGCCTTCAGACTCACTGCATCACCAATATATTTGTAAACTATCTTCAGGAGATTTTTAGAAATAATATATTTGATAGATGTAATTTTCAGTTCATCTTGTTTCCTTATAAAATTAGGAATCAAGTGTCCCTCTCAGCCTATCATAGTCCTCTGGTTAAAAGGTTTGTTTTTGTAAATTAAAAAAGTTACACATCTTCTTGTAGGTGAATCAGCACCATGCTTAAGCACTGCCTTAGATGTCAGTTCCCATGAACATCTTGGATAGTCACTCTTTCATACTGCATAACCCTGTCCAGCAGCTCTGGCTTTGTTTACATTACTTCTGTATGCCAAAATTTTATCGAAGGCCTATGGCTTATAACAATGTCATGATCACTTGATTTTTCTTCCATATAAACAGGTCCAAAATAATATGGAAAGGAAAAGATCCAAAAGCAAAAGAAGGTCCCCAAGAGGCATTTAAAATCTTACACCCACAAACTATAACTACATCAATAGTAGAACTGACATTAATGAGACCTACTCCAAATAGCTTACCCACTTTTTTGGTTTCAAAGCTTTGCTCTCTCTGCATTTAACACATTATCAGACAAAAGTCAGTTGAATGGCTATTAACAAATCCTTCTAATGGGACCAGTCAATGTCAAGTTTATGAAATCCTGAAAGTTTGTCTTTGGAATCCTTACCACACCTTTCTGAGCAACTTTTCCGGCATTTTATTTCTCTTCCACCCATGCCTAAAGTTACACAAACAACCCATTCCCAATACAGTGTTAAGGATATAATATGTTAAAATTAGCATTTTCAAAGACAAATGTATGAAGAGGGCAATGCTTAACCCCCCACAAATGCCTCAGAAAACTTTATGAGAGACACCGTTAAGCATAGTCTTTCTGGTGACTTCCAATTATTCCATTTTGGTAACCCAATAAGGTTTTTCAAGATTCCGAATGAAATTCCTATTATTACCACCCATTAACACTTGAAACAGACAATATGGAAGAGCACAGCCAATGTTCTAAATACTTCAATATGGCTTAAAAACATTTAGCTCGTATAACCTATCTAAAAATCATATTTGACTCACATGCACTCATACATACACAGAGAAAGCAGAAAGAAAGGAAGGAAGGAAGAAAGGAAGGAAGGAAGGAAGGAAGGAAGGAAGGAAGGAAGGAAGGACGAAAGAAAGAAAAAGAAAGAAAGAAAGAAAGAAAGAAAGAAAGAAAGAAAGAAAGAAAGAAAGAAAAAAAGAAAAAAAGAAAAAGAAAAAAGATGATAACAGAGTAAGATGGGTGTGTGCATATCAAGAAGTTCAGTGCATTTTTGACATATTCTCTTTTCAAGCACAAAGACACATGTCTTTATGTCATTAGTTAAAAACAGCAGCCATAGCATCTATGGGATCTAGTGATGTTTGGAAGTATAATATCTTCTGTAAGTTTATCAAGTTATGGAATAGCCTGCTGATAGTCTTCAGAGTATTACAAATGAATTCTCCCAAGGAGTAGACTTCTTGCAAGACTGTGAAGCAGGAAGAAGTCATTGGTAAGGAACAAAACACATGAGTAGACAATGGGGAATTATTGTAAAAAAAATCTTTAATGTTCTCTGTTAAAAAAATGATCAGCTTTTTAAAGATATTACAAGTTATTTTTACTTTATTTTTTAACAGCAAAGTAAAATTCTAACAGTTAAGCTGGATTTTTGCTTAACTTTAAACTTTCAGAATAAACTGAGAAAACTATGGTAATACGTGGCAAATTAAAGTCAGATACTCTGTTCCTGATTGAAGTGTACAAATCATGGAAACTCTGAATTTATCAAAGAAAAAATTTCAATTTTCTTTGCCCACAGTATCCTCTAAGGGGAATGTTTTCCTAAACTGAGTGATGATGACTAACAGTTCTACCTCCCATTAGAGGTAAACAATTTTGTTTTTTTTTTCCTGTTTTACTAAATAAACTACGTTACTTCCTTTTGTAGCTGTACAAGCCTGCAGTTCTCTACAGGATATCTGGGTAAAAGGGTGAGGTTCTTGGATTTCTTTTCATACATTAAAACATCTAACTTAAATATCTCTGTGAATTGAAATCGACAATGTGAATTTCTGCTGCTTCCATTGAAAATGTAATCCTGAATCTGCTAATATCTTCTGAAGTTCTGAAGGATATATTGTTATGAAGAATGGAGACTCCAGTGAGGTAATATCTATTTATAAGTTTAAGTGGTTAACGTGTTCACTGAAACTGCTACATGCTTTGTGTAAAGAAATGTGGCTGTCTAGATAGAAAGCTCCTTTCTCTGCAACATGCCATTGATATATAAACCAGGAGACCAGAGTTAAACACTGTTTCTAACAAATATGTGTTAAAATTATAATAGTCATTGATTAAATGCATTTCTGTTAATGTGTGAAGTGGGGCAAAAAACTTGAAATTTTAAATCCAGGGTTTTGTCAACCAAATTAAGCTGCATTCAAATGGTAAATACATTTAAATGCCTAAATCTTTTCATAAGATGAGATTTGACAGTTTCCTTTGGTTAGGACATTTTTCATGCATGCCTTTTGGGGTCTGAAATGAGAACTTCAAATAGCACAAAAAGATTTTCATCCAGCCATAGAAGCTAGCACAGCTGTCAAATCTCATAGGGGCTGATTCTCAATTTACAATGAACATTTCCTTGGATGTATTTTTAATTTGAGAACATGGGAAATATTTCAGGAAGGGGCTCCAAGTGCTGTGCTGTCTTTGTTAGAAGGAATTCCTTCCATTTTCCTTATTTGAAATAATGAAACAGCCATTGCCCTTTAAAAAGTCTGCTAATTTCACACATGGAGTTTGATTCTTAAGTATGCAAGATTATTCAGAATAAGTAAAAATTATATAGGTCCTAGAGAAGTTAGTGCAAGTCACCTAAGATCTCCGTGAGATCTGGTAATACTGAAAGCTTCTCATGATGTGAGCAAATCAGTGTATTTTTTATACACTGAATTCTCCCAGGTTAGAGTTGGAGACACTAAACTCCCTTTTAGTAAAAGATGCTTAATGTAGATTTTACAGTGAAATATCAGGATAAAGACTTTATTGTACTATTAGCTTTATTTTCCAGAAATGAAATGTAGCTAACAGCTGTAGGCTACATAAGCATGACTCACAGGATGGCACCATACGCATATTATGGTTGCCAAGTGGCACCATAAAGTAGGATATTGAAAACAGCTCTGCCTAATCTCTCTGACCACAAGTATAGGTGGGGTTTTCCTCTATGGAAGCAGTTCCAAAGTGGCTGAGACATGGGATAATGTATGAAATCCTGGCAGGCTAGATGGCTGCAGGGCTTTGGGAACCTCGAAAAGAGCTGAGGTCAGCAGTGCTCCTTGGAATGATTTTCCCCAGGAGTTGTGCTTTGGTAAGACTATGAAGAAAATATCTCCTCAGCAGACTTGAAAGCTCTGGGTTGAGTTTTTTTCTTCCCAATCTTCTTCCCTTCCTCCACCTATCAAGCAAGTTGACTGAGAAGGAGGCTGGCTGTTTAACCAGCTTCTAAGACTGGGTGCTGGGGTTGGGGGGAATAAATTAGTCATCTCTGTAGCCCTAATAGCAAAGTTTAGCCTAAATCTGGTGCTTAGTAGAGCCTTACAGGGAGGGAGGGTTTGCTGTTTGGCTGACTGTGCTGAGGTCTTGCTTTCTGCAGCTGTGAATGTGGGTGTCCTAGAAGACTATAAATTATTCACTAGGACTAGAGACAGTTTTCCACTTGGTCAAAATTATTGCTCAAGATTGGAAAATAATACTTGTCCCTAATTTCTGGGGGTATTAAATGATGACATATTACTAGAATTAGACTTGAAAATTAGCAACAAATTAAAAGTATTATTTTGAGATTGGGAGAAGGCACCCCCAACATGATGTGTCTCCTAGCCCTACCCGTGTGTCTGCCTCCAACCAGAAATGCCCTTAATAATAATCTATTTTCAGAAGTTACTTACTGTCTCTCTAAATTCTTATTTCTTGAATATAAATGTTCCTGGGAGTGGTAAGAAGTCTAAGTGAATGAGCTTATGAGCTAGATTTATTAGTCAGCTGCTAGATTTTCTGAAACAAGAAAATTGGCACTTCAGAAGGTACTAGGTAATTGAGAGGAGGGCAATGGGAGCAAAAAGGGAGGCCATGCAGGGTAATGGAAAGGAAACTGACTTCACATACCTTGCTTACTTATTAACCAGAAGTGTTTAAGGCACATGTTCCATACCTAGCCAACAACTTATAACTATGAAAAATCCTGGGGTTAAATTTTCTTTCCTGACTTTAGAATACAACAATAATGCTGCATCTCTGTAAGTCAGAGATTGCAGAGTTGGTAGGAACTTACAATAAGATTTCCTGACTGTCTTGCCTGAGAGCTGGCTCTGATGAGAGATTCAATTCAATGGCTTCAGAATGAGCACATTTTGTTTTTGTTTTTTTTTTTTTTGTTGTTGTTCTTTTCCAGAGAGACTTCTGAAGGATTTGTAATTATACTTGCCAAAGCCAGATAGTGATTTGTATGTCAAAAAAAACCAAGCAGAAACATATTTCATAATTGTGGATCAGCATTTACGACAAATAATAGCATGGGAAGCCACGATTTGGTAGATCATAACACGATTCCTCCAAAATGTGTTATACATGAAAAACCTGAGATAAGTCCTTTCTGATTGGTTTCTTCATGGAGCCAGCCAATTAGGCTTCAGTGCATATCAGGAGGAAGACTTCTTTCCTAACTTTTATTTTGAAATACTTTTAGACCCACAAGAAGTTATAAAAAGTAGTATAGAGCATCCCCATATACCCTTCACCCGGATTTCCGCAGTGATAAAATCTTAAAAAACGGTAGTACATTATCAAAACCAGGAAACTGATATTGGTATAATACTATTAACTAGACTGTAGACCTTATTTAGATTCTGTCAGTTTTTACATGCACTCATTTGTTTGTGTGTATAATTCTATAAAATTTTATCATATGTGTATATTTGTGTAACCACAACCACAATCATGATTCATAAGTGTTCCGTCATCCACAACAACAAAAAATACATTTGTACTACAACTTTACAACACAAATTCCTCCCATCCCTAACACTCTGGCAACTACTGATATTTCTCCATCTCTATAATTCTATAATTTTGAGGATGTTATACAAATGTAACCATTTCAGACTGGTTTTTTTCACTTAGGAAACAGTCCTTGAGACCTATACAAGTTATTGTATGTATCATTAGTTGCTTCATTTTTATTGCTAAATACTATTAGAATGTATGTATATACCACAGTAAGCTTATCCATTCACCCACCAAAGGGTATTTGGGTTGTTTACATCTTTAGAATATTACAAATAAAGCTTCTATGAAAATTCATATACATGTTTTTGTGTGGACATGCCTTTTTAAAAATATCTTTATTGGAGTATAATTGCTTTACAGTGTCATGCTAGTTTCTGCTGTACAACAATGTGAAACAGCTATATGTATACATATATCCCCCTCCCTCTAGAGCCTATCTCCCACCTTCCCTATTCCACCCCTCTAGGTCAGCACAAAGCATCAAGCTGATCTCCCTGTGCTACACAGCAGCTTCCCACTAGCCATACATTTCACATTTGGTAGTGTATATATGTCAATGCTACTCTGTCACTTCATCCCAGCTTCCTCTTTCCCCCCTGTGTCTTCAAGTCCATTCTCTACATCTGCACCTTTATTCCTGCACTGCTACTAGGTTCATCAGTAATGTATTTTTAGATTCCATGTATGTGCGATAGCATCTGGTATTTGTTTTTCTCTTTCTGACTTACTTCACTCTGTATGACAGACTCTAGGTCCATCTACCTCATTACAAATAACTCAATTTCGTTCCTTTTTATGGTTGAGTAATATTCCATTGTATATATATGTGGCACATCTTCTTTATCCATTCATCTGTTGATGGACATTTAGGTTGCTTCCATGTCCTGGATATTGTAAATAATGCTGCAATGAACATTGTGGTACATGCATCTTTTTGAATTATGGTTTTCTCAGGGTATATGCCGAGTAGTGGGATTGCTGGGTCATATGGTAATTCTAATTTTAGTTTTTTAATAAACCTCCATACTGTTCTCCATAGCGGCTGTATCAATTTATATTCCCACCAACAGTGCAGGAGGGTTCCCTTTTCTTGTGGACATGTTTTGATTTCTCTTCAATATTTACTTAAATACCAGAGTGGAATTTCTAGGTTATATAGTAAGTGAATGCTTAGTTTTGCAAAAAACTGTCAAAATGTTTTCCAGTTAGTTGTACCATTTACCATTTCTAACAGCAGCACATTTGAGATCCAGTTCTTAATCCTAGTCAGTACTTGCTATTGTCAGCATTTTTTATTTTATAATTCTAATAGGTATATCATGATATCTCATTGGGACTCTAAATCACATTTTTCTAATGACTAGTGATGTTGAATATCTTTTCATGTGCTTTTCAGGATATTGGTTATTCATGTCCTTTGTCAATTTTTCTTGTTCTTAAATTGAAGTATAATTGACATACAATATTATGTTAGTTTCACGTATACAACATAGTGATTTGGTAATCAAATACATTACAAAATGATCACCACAATAACTATCTATAACCATACAGAATTATTAAAGTATTATTGACTATATTTATTATGATATATATTATATCCCTGTGACTTATTTTATAACAGGAAGCTTGTACCTCTTAATGCCTATTTTGCCCAACCCCACATCCCCTCCCTTCTGGCAACCACCAATTTTTTCTCTGTATCTATATGTCTGTTTCTGTTTTGTTGTGTTTGTTCATTTCTTTTGTTTTTTAGAATCAGTATATAGCTGATATCATGTAGCACTTGTTTTCCTCTGTCTGACTTATTTTATTTAGCATAATATGCTCTAGGATGATCCAGGTGTCACATATGGAAGATTTCATTCTTTTTTATAGCTGAGTAAAATGTGATTTTATATATATATATATATATATATATACATATATATATATATATATAAAATCTTACCTATTCATATTTTTTTTATTTTAACATCTTTATTGGAGTATAATTGCTTTACAATTGTGTGTTAGTTTCTGCGCTATAACAAAGTGAATCAGATATACATAAACACATATCCCCATATCTCCTCCCTCTTGAGTCTCCCTCCCACCCTCCCTATCCCACCCTGCTAGGTGGACACAAAGCACCAACCTGATCTCCCTGTGCTATGTGGCTGCTTCCCACTAGCTATCTATTTTACATTTGGTAGTGTATATATGTCCATGCTACTCTCTCACTTCATCCCAGCTTCCCGTTCCCCTTCCCCGTGTCCTCAAGTCCATTCTCTACACCTGCGTCTTTATTCCTGTCCTGCCTCTAGGTTATTCAGAACCATTTTAGTTTTAGATTCCATATATATGCATTAGCATATGGTATTTGTTCTTCTCTTAAATCTCCACAATTTATTCATATCTTGATGGACATTTAGGATGCTTCCATATGTTGGCAATTGTAAATAATGCTGCAGTGAACATAGGGGTACCTATATCTTTAAAAAGATTTATTCATTTATTTATTTTTGGGTGCACTGGGTCTTCGTTGCTGCTTATGGGCTTTCTCTAGTTGCAGTGCATGGGGGCTACTCTGTTGTGGTGGGCAGGCTTCTCATTGAGGTGGCTTCTCTTGTTGTGGAGCATGGCCTCTAGGCATGCAGGCTTCAGTAGTTGCAGCATGCAGGCTCAGTAGCTGTGGCTCTAGGGCTCTAGAGTGCAGGCTCAGTAGTTGTGGCACATGGTATTAGCTGCTCCGTGGCATGTGGGATCTTCCCAGACCAGGGCTCGAACCCATATCCCCTGCATTGGCAGGAGGATTATTAACCACTGCACCACCAGGGAAGTCCAGGGGTGCATATATATATTTTTGAACAAGTGTTCTTGTTTTCTTAAGGTAAGTACCCAAAAGGGGAATTGCGGGATTGTTTAGTAGTTCTATTTTTAATATTTTGAGGATCCTATATTTTTTCCATAGTGACTGCACCAACTTATATTCCCACCAATACTGCACTAGGGTTCTCTTTTCTCCACATCCTCACCAACACTTCTTAATCATTGTCTTTTTGACGATAGCCATTCTGACAGGTATGAGGTCGTAAGTCATTGTGGTTTTGATTTGCATTTCCCTGATGATTAGTGATTTTGAGCATCTTTTCAAGTGTCTGTTGGCCATTGGTATGTCTTCTTTAGAAAAATATCTATTCAGGTCCTCTGCTCATTTTTTAATTAGATTGTTTTTTTGCTGTTGTGTTATCTGATTTCTTTATATATTTTGGATATTAACCCCCCCATGAGATATATAATTTGCAAATATATTCCCTCATTTAATAGGTTCCTTTTTTATTTTGTTGATGGTTTCCTTTGCTGTGCAAAAGCTTTTTTAGTTTGGTACAGTTCCAGTTAAAAAAAATAATTAGTTTTGTTGCCCTTGTCTAAGAAGACAGATCCAAAGAAATATTATTATTATTTTATTAATATTATTATTTTAATCTGGCTCCTTAATTAATTTATTTATTTTTGGCTGTGTTGGGTCTTCATTTCTGTGCAAGGGCTTTCTCTAGTTGTGGCAAGCGGGGGCCACTCTTCATCGCAGTGTGCAGGCCTCTCACTATTGTGGCCTCTCTTGTTATGGAGCACAGGCTCCAGATGCACAGGCTCAGTAGTTGTGGCTCACAGGCCTAGTTGCTCCTCAGCATGTGGGATCTTCCCAGACTAGGGCTCAAACCCGTGTCCCTTGGATTAGCAGGCAGATTCTCAACCACTGCACCACCAGGGAAGCCCAAAAAATATTATTAAAACTAATAAAATTAACATACTTCCCATGTTTTCTTCTAGGGGTTTTATGGCTTCTGGTCTTACATTTAAGTCTTTAATTCATTTTGAGTTTATTTTCGTATATGGTGTAAGAAAATGGTCCAGTTACATTCTTTTACATGTAGCTGTCTAGTTTCCCAGCACCAGTTATTAAAGAGGCTGTTTTTCCCATTGAATATTCTTACCTCTTTTATTGAAAATTAATTGAGCACATAAGAATGGGCTTACTTTGTGGCTTTTTATTCTGTTCCATTGATCTATCTTTCTGATTTTCTGCCAGTATGATACTTTTTTGATTACTATAGCTTTGTAATATAGTTTGAAAACAGGAACATGAAACCTCCACTTCTGTTCTTCTTTCTCAAGATTTCTTTGCTTATTCAGGGTCTTCAGGTTCCATACAAATTTTAAGATTTTTTGTTCTAGTTATTTGAAAAATGCCACTGGTGTTTTGATAGGGATTGCATTGAATCTGTAGATTGCCTTGGGTAGTATGGACATTTAACAATAGTAATTCTCCTAATCAATGAGCATGTAATATCATTCCATTTATTTGTGTCCTCAGTTTCCTTCATTAATGTCTTAGAGTTCTCAGAGTACAGGTCTTCCACTTCCTTGGTTAAATTTTATCCTAGGTATTCTATTATTTTTATGCAATTGTAAATGAGATTTTCTTCACTTGTCTTTCTGATAGACTGCTATTAGTGTATACAAGTTCTACAGATCTGTATATAACTTTGTATCCTGCAACTCTACTGAATTACATTATTAGTATTAATAAAAGTTTTGTTGGGGTTTATAGGTTTTGTCATCTGCAAAGAGTGAAGTTTTCTTTCTTTCTTTCCAATTTGGATGTTCTTATTTATTTTTCTTGTCTGATTTCTATGGCTAGAAATTCAAGTATTATGTTAAATAAAAGTTGCAAGAGTGGGCATCCTGTCTTCTTCCTAATTTTAGAGGAAAAGTTTTCAGCTTTTCACCATTGGCTATGATGCTAGCTGTGAGATTCTCATATATGAACTTTATTGTGCTGAGGTATCTTTTCTCTGTACTCACTTTGTTGAGATTTTTTTTTATCATAAATACATGTTACATTTTGAAAAAAGCTTTTTCTGCATCTTTTGATGTAATCATATTACTTTTGTCCTTCATTTTATTAATGTGGTATATCATGTTGATTGATTTGTGGGTATTGAACCATCCTTGCATCATTGGGATAAATCCCACTTAATCATTGTATATAATCCTTTCAATGTGTATTTTAATTTGGCTTGCTAATATTTTTTGAGGATTTTTGCATCTATGTTCATCAGGGATATTGACCTGTACTTTATGGTTTTTGTAGTATCTTTGACTGGTTTTATTATCAGGGAAATGTTGACCTTATAAAATGAGTTGGAATATATTCTCTCTTCCTCTGTTTCTGGAACAGATTTATAGAATTGGTATTATTTCTTCATTTAATGTTTGGTAGAATTAGTCTGTGAATACATCTAGGTGTGAAAATTTATTTTTTGTAAGTTAACTTTATAATTTCAAGTTCTTTAATAGCTATGGGAATATTCAGATTATATATTTTCTCTTGACTGAGTTTGGTCATTTGTAATTTTTAAGAAATTGGTACATTTAATCTAAGTTTTCAAAATTTTTTTCCTCATGACTTTATTTTCCTGAACAAAGCAATTACATATAGATGAGAATAAAACCAACTTGCTGTTTCCTTCCATAACTTATATAGCTTTTTAGATTTACATAAACTGTATCTTAAACATGCAAGACTAACTGTGCTAACCTATGTTGAACTACAGCAATTATTTACTTGATTTCATTTGTTATGTTGCTAAAACATTCCTTTCCTTTATTTTTTGTCCAAAAATTGCCAAAAACCATCTTTCCTTTCCTATTACCATAACAGAATTTCAGATCTACTTTGTTTCTTATTAAGCTTACTATCTATTCTCTGAGTCCATTAAATCTTGGAATTAATATTGCTTTATGTATGAGATGGCCAATAATATTATACTTTTACTTTGAATTCACCTCTTGCTAATACTAATACTCTTTTCTAAAAACAAATTTTATTGGAGTATAGTTGATTTACAATGTTGTGCTAAAGTGGATCAGTTATGTACATACATATATCAACTGTTTTTAAGATTTTTACCCATATAGGCCATTACAGAGTACTGAGTAGAGTTCCCTGTGCTATACAGCAGGTCCTTATTAGTTATCTATTTTATATATAGTAGTGTGTATATGTCAATCCCAATCTTCCAGTTTATTCCTCCCCCCATTACCCCAGTAACCATAAGTTTTTTTTTCTACATCTATAACTCTATTTCTGTTTTGCAGATAATTTCATTTTTATACTTTCTTTAAATTCCACGTATAAGCAATATCATATGATATTTGTCTTTCTCTGTCTGACTTAGTTTACTCAGTATGACAATCTCTAGGTCCATCCATGTTGCTGCAAATGACATTATTTTGTTCTCTTCTATGTCTGAGTATATTCCATTGCATATGTGTAGAACATCTCCTTTATCCAATCATCTGTTGATGGACATTTAGGTTGCTTCCATGTCCTGGATATTGTAAATAATGCTGCAATGAACATTGTGGTACATGCATATTTTTGAATTATGGTTTTCTCAGGGTATATGCCGAGTAGTGGGATTGCTGGGTCATATGGTAATTCTAATTTTAGTTTTTTAATAAACCTCCATACTGTTCTCCATAGCAGCTGTATCAATTTATATTCCCACTAACGGTGCAGGAGGGTTCCCTTCTCTCCACGCCCTCTCCAGCATTTATTGTTTGTAGACTTTTTGATGATAGCCATTCTGACTGGTGAGATGATAACTCATTGTAGTTTTGATTTGCATTTCTCTAACAATTAGTGATGCTGAGCATATTCTCTTGTGCTTTTAGGCTATCTGTCTGTCATTTTTTCGATTGGGTTGTTTGTTTTGTTTTGTTTTGATATTGAGCTGCATGAGCTCATATATTTTGGAGACTAATTCCTTGTTGGTTGCTTCAGTTTCAAATACTTTCTTCCATTCTGAGGATCATCATTTCGTTTTCTTTATGGTTTTCTTTGCTGTGCAAAAGCTTTTAAGTTTAATTAGGTCCTGTTTATTTATTTTTATTTTTACATTTTTTACTGTAGGAGTTGCATCAAAAAAGGTCTTGCTGCAATTTATGTCAAAGAATGCTCAGCCTGTGTTTTCCTCTACTAGTTTTTATAGTATCTGGCCTTACATTTAGGTCTTTAATCCATTTGGAGTTTATTTTTGTGCATGGTTTTGTTCTACTTTTAATTGTTTACATGTAGCTGTCCTGTTTTCCGAGCACCACTTATTGAAGAGACTTTCTTTTCTCCATTGTGTATTCTTGCCTCTTTTGTCATAGATTAGGTGACCACAGGTGCATGGGTTAATCTCTGGAGTTTCTATTCTGTTCCATTGATCTATATTTCTGTTTTTGTGCCAGTACCATACTATTTTGATGACTGTAGCTTTGTATTATAGTCTGAAGTCAGGGAACCTGATTCCTCCAGCTCCGTTTTTCTTTCTCAACGTTGCTTTGGTTATTCATGGTCTTTTGTGTTCCAAAACGACCTGTAAATTTTTTTGTTCTAATTCTGTGAAAAATGTCATTGGTAATTTGATCATGTTTGCACTGAATCTGTAGATTGCTTTGGGTAGTACAATAAGTCCCCTACATATGTATGAGTTCTGTTCTGAGAGCGTGTTTGTAAGTACAATTTGTTCATAAGTTTAACAAACTTAGCCTAGGTACCCAACAAACACAATTGGCTATATAGTACTGTACTGTAATACTTTTCCCACAAATAATACATAAAAAACAAATAAACACACATAAAAACATTTTTAATCTTACAGTACAGCACCTTGATAGTACAGTAGTACTTTACAACAGCTGGCATACAGGGGCTGGCATCAAGTGAATAGGCAAGAAGAGTTACTGACTGGAGGAGGGAGAGGAGGTGGGAGATGGTAGAGCTGAAGGATCATCAGCAGTAGGAGATGGAGGGCAAGCTGCAATTTCACTCATGCCTGACGTTGAGGACACAAGTTCTGGTTCCTTGATGGATTCAATTCTATCTACCCTCTTGAAAAAATGATCCAGTGATGTCTGGATAATAACTCTTTTTTCTCATTATAGATGACATGGTAGCAATAGACTGCTTTCTGAAGAGCTGCTGCAACCTTCTAGTACCAAATCTATTTTCAGGTCCTGTGCCTCAAAAACTAACAGTGCCTCCTCAAATAAAGAAAATCCCCTTGCCATTTCCTGCACTGTGAATCTCTTCAGTTCTACAGTTACTTCTTCCTCTTGTCTCTCTTCTTACTTTCTCTGGGCCTAAAATCCTGGTGTTTCTTATCAGTACCAGCTACATCACCAATGTTTTTATGCTTGCTTCTGGATATCCTGGGCTTGAAATAAAGACACTGTACCCTATACAGTACTATACAGTAAAGAACACAAAAGCACAACCACTTGTCGAGGATGCACACACATGAAAATGTACACCAGACATGTGAATTAACTTCCTTCATCAGGCATGCAAACTCACATTCCCATCTTTGAAAGTTTGCAACTTGAAGTTTCATATGTAGGGGACTTACTATATAGTCATTTTCACAGTATTGATTCTTCCAATCCAAGAACATGGCATATCTCTCCAACTTTTTGTGTCATCTTTTATATCTTTCATCAGTATCTTACAAGTTTCTGACTATAGGTCCTTTGTCTCCTTAAGGTATGTTTATTCCTAGGTATTTTTTTTTTTTGATGCAGTGATAAATGGAATTGTTTCTTTGATTTCTCTTTCTGATTATTCATTGTTAATGTATAGGAATGCAAGAGATTTCTCTGCATTAATTTTGTATCCTGCAACTTTACTGAATTAATTTATTAGCTCTAGTATTTTTGTGGTAGCATCTATAGGGTTTTCATGTACAGTTTCATGTCATTTGCAACCAGTGACAGTTTTTCTTCTTCTTTTCCAGTTTGGATTCCTTTTATTTCTTTTGCTTCTCTGATTGCCAGGGCTAGGACTTCCCAAATTATGTTGAATAATGGTGGTGAGAGTGGACACCCCTGTCTTGTTCCTGATCTTAGAGGAAATGCATTCAGCTTTTCTGCATTGAGAATGATGTTTGCTGGGGGTTTGTCATATATGGACTTTACTCTTTTGAAGTAGTTTGCCTCTATGCCCACTTTATGGAGAGTTTTTATCATAAATGTGTGTTGAATTTTGTCAAAAGCTTTTTCTGCATCTAATGAGATGATCATATGGTTTTTATTCTTTGATGTGTTGATGTGGTATATTACATTGATTGATTTTTGGATATTGAAAAATTCTTGTATCATCACAAATAAATCCCATTGATCATGGTGTGTGATCCTTTTGATGTGTTGTTGGCTTCCGTTTGGTAGTATTTTGTTGAGGATTTTTGCATGTATGGTCATCAGTGATATCATCCCATAATTTTCTTTTTTCTTGAAATCTTTTTCTGGTTTTGGTATCAGAGTTAAGGTAGCCTCGTAGAATGACCTTGGGAGTATTCATTCCTCTGCAAATTTTTGGAAGAGTTTCAGCATGGTAGGTGTTAACTCCTCTCTAAATGTTTGATACAATTCACCTGTGAAGCCATCTGTTTCTGAATTTTTTGTTTGTTGGGAGATTTTTAATCACAGTTTCAATTTCAGTAGTTGTGATTGTTCTGTTCATATTTTCTATTTCTTCCTAGTTCAGATTTGGTCAGTTGTACCTTTCTAAGAATTTGTCCATTTTTTCTAGGTTGTCCATTTTATTGGTGTGTATTTGCTTGTATTAGTCTCTTATGATCCTTTGTATTTCTGCTGTGTTCATTGTAACTTGTCCTTTTTCATTTCTAATTTTGATGATTTAAGCCCTCTCCCTCTTTTGCTTGACTAGTCTGGCTAAAGGTTTATCAAATTTGTTTATCTTCTCAAAGAACCAGCTTTTAATTTTATTGATCTTTGATGTTGTTTTCTTCATTTCTTTTTCGTTTATTTCAGATCTGATATTTATGATTCCTTTCCTTTTACTAAGTTTGGGTTTTTTGTTTGTTTGTTCTTCTTTCTCTAATTGTTTTAGTTGGAAGGTTAGGTTGTTTACTTGAGATTTTTCTTGTTTCTTGAGGTAGGATTGTATTGCTATAAATTTCCCTCTTAGAACTGCTTTTGCTGCATCCCATAGGTTTTCGATCATTGTGTTTTCATGGTCATTTGTCTCTAGGTATTTTTTAAAATTTCCCCTTTGACTTCTTCAGTGAATCATCGGTTATTTAGTAATATATTGTTTAGCTTCCATGTGTTTGTCTTTTTTACAGTTTTTTTCCCTGTAATTGATCTGTAATCTCATAGCAATGAGGTCAGAAAAGATGTTTGATATGATTTCAATTTTTTTACATTTCCTGAAACTTGATTTGAGACCAAAAATGTGATCTATCCTGGAGAATGTTCTGTGTGCACTTGAGATGAAAGTGTATTTTTTGTTGATTGCAGTTACAATATCCTATAAATATCAATTAAGTCTATATGGTCTAATGTGTCATTTAAGGCTTGTGTTTCCTTATTAATTTCCTTTCTGGAAGATCTGTTCATTGGTGTAATTGGAGTGTTAAATTCCCCCACTACTATTGTGTAACTGTTGATTTCCCCTTTTATGCCTGTTAACATTTGTCTTATATATTGAGTTGCTCCTATGTTGGGTGCCTAAATAATCACAATTGTTGTATCTTCTTCTTGGATTGATCCCTTGATCATTATGTGGTGTCCTTCCCTGTCTCTTGTAACAGTCTTTATTTTAAAGTCTACTTTAAAGTCTATTTTAAAGTCTATTGCTACTCCAGCTTTCTTTTGATTTCCATTTGCATGGAACATCTTTTTCCAGCCCCTCAGTCTGTGTGTGTCCCTAGGTCTGAAGTGGGTCTCTTGTAAACAGCATATAAATGAGTCTTATTTTTGTATCCATTCAACCAGTCTGTGTCTTTTTGTTGGATTATTTAATCCATTTACATTTAAGGTAATTATTGATACATATGTTCCTATTGCTGTTTTCTTTATTGTTTGGGGTTTGTTTTGTAGATCTTTTTCTTCCCTTCTTCTTTTGTTCACTTCTCTTGTGTTTACTACCTAAAGAAGTTTTTTTTTTGTTTCTTTTTTAGCATTTGTTGTAAAGCTGATTTGGTGGAGCTGAATTCTCTTAAATTTTGCTTGTCTGTAAAGCTTTTGATTTCTCTGTCGAATCTGAATGAGAGCCTTGCTGGCTAGAGTATTCTTGGTTGTAGGTTTTTCCCTTTCATCACTTTAAATATACCATGCCAGTCCCTTATTGCCTGATGAGTTTCTACTGAAAAGTCTGCTGATAGCCTTATGGGGATTCCCTTGTATGTTACTTTTTGCTTTTCCCTTGTTGCTTTTAATATTTGTCTTTGTATTTAATTTCTTAAAATTTGATTAATATGCTTCTTGGCATGCTCCTCCTTGGGTATATCCTGTATTGGACTCTCTGCACTTCCTGGACTTGGGTGACTATTTCTTCTCCCATGTTAGGTAAGTTTTTGACTGTAAGCTCTTCAAATATTTTCTCAATCTCTTTCTCTTTTTCTTCTGAAATCCTTATAATTCGAATGCTTGTGCATTTAATAATGTCCCAGAGGTCTCTGAGACTCTTCTCATTTCTTTGCATTCTTTTTTCTTTATTCTGTTCCCTGGCAGTGATTTCCACCATTCTGTCTTCCAGGTCAGTTTTCCATTCTTCTGCCTCAGTTTTCTTGCTATTGATTCCTTTTAGTGTATTTTTCATTTCAGTTACTGTATTGTTCATCTCTGTTTGTTTGTTCTTCAGTTTTTCTAGGTCTTTGTTCTTCTCCATTCACGCCTCCATTCTTTTTCCATGATCTTGGATCATCTTTACTACCATTACTCTGAATTCTTTTTCAGGTATATTGACTATCTCCTTCTCATTTAGTTGTTCTTGTAGGTTTTTATCTTGTTCCTTCATCTGCAACATACTTCTTTGTCTTCTCATTTTGTCTGACTTACTGTGTTTGTGTTCTCCTTTTTGCAGGTTGCAGGATCATAGTTCCTCTGGCTTCTGGTGTCTGACCCCTGGTGGGTGAGGTTGCTCCAGAGAATTGCTCTGTTATCCCCTTGACAGGGGATTTGATTTGTGTTATGTTGACCGGGGCGTGCCCTGGATATTGATTGGGGCCTCCCCTTTGCTCTGTAGTAGTCACTGTCCTGTTAGGACTGGGGTCTGCTCCCTAGTTGTTCGAATAGAGGCTCCAGGTCTGTTTCTTAGCTGAATTTCTTATCTGCAGTACAAGGAAGGCATTATTAAGGCACTCCCACTGGGAGAGAAGCCACTGAGTATTCCTCTTCTGGAGCTGCTCACCTGTGAATGTGTTCTGTTGTGTCTCCTTTCACTGGTTGTGTGGGCTCACAACGTACACTGTTTTTGGCACTGCTCTTGGTCCCTCCTTAACTGGGTATGCCAGAAATTGGCCCTGATGACTCTCAGGTGTTATTTTCACCAGGTCACCAATGTAGATCCACTGAGGTCAGGTCCCAGGACTGCAGTAGTCACGCACCTTGACTCACTGTGGGAGCTATGGAGGCAGCTCAGACTCTGACATGGCCCAACCCTCATATGTATGTGCCCACAAATCCCAAAACTGCTAAGGTTAGAGCTGTCTTAGCTGCATGAGCACTTGTTCTTTGGGATGTTTCACAGTCCCTGAATTTATGAAGCCATCAGCAGAAGTGTAACTCCATGATTCACACAGTAGCAAGGAGAGGTTTCAACTCTTCTTTCTTAGTCATGGGCCCTTGGGGCTCAGCTGTGGTTTTAGCCCCACCTCTGCATGTGTTCCTTCCACTGAGATCTGCTTCAGAAGTTGCCTGAACACATGAGCACCTCAGGCAGGAAAGAGGTGAGGCAGTGATTGTGGGGAGCAGGCCACCCAGGTGGTAGGGTGCCATGGTAGCAATTGAAACACGTGAGCCCCTCGGGCTGGATTGGGGAAAAGCAAGCCACCCAGGCAGGAGGGTACTGGGGTAAAGATTGGAACACACGCACCTGTCAGTCAGTGATCAGGGCAGGTACATCGCCCAGGTTGGTGGGGATGAGGGAGGTGATAGCAGGGATGTGTGAGCTGGCTCTGGCAGGAGCCCTCCCTAGTGCCTGTGGAGGCAGGGGCCAGCACAAGAGGAGAGAGCCTGCAATGGTGGTCCTGTCCTTTGAACACCACTCAACAATTGCACTTCACTCCTGTGGTGGTCCAGTCTTCTTCCATGAGCATTCCTGGTTGAGCAGCTCCTCACTCCCATCCCTTCAGGCTGTCTCCTCACAGCCAACAGCAGTCCCCTTTCCAGGTCTGCTCTCCAAACCCCACGTTCCATCATCCATCCCCCATGCACACCAGCGGCCACTCATCTTGGGCTGGGGCAAGCAAGTCTTTTGAACGGACCACCTGTGTGTGTCTCACTCTGTCCTTCCTGCCAAAGACTGGTTGCTGGACTCTTCTCCGAGCCCCCAAAACTCCCTTTCTGTGCCAGCTGATCTCCATGCTGGTGAGGGGGCTTCCCCAGATGCAGGAAACTCTCCTCACCTTCAGCTCCCTGTCAGGAGTGCAGGTCCAGTCCTGTTTCCTCTCCTCTTTCTTTCTTTTTTCTTTCATCCTACACAGTTACATGAGGATCTTGTCCTTTCATGTGTTTGAGGTCCTCTGCTAGTAAGCAGCAGGTCCTCTGTGAAAATTGTTCCATTTGTAGGTGTATTGAGGTGTTTGTGAGGAGACACAAACTCCATGCCCTCCTACTCCTCCACTATCTTGGAAACCCTCCTATGTTTTCAAATTTAAGTGCATAAAATTGTCCATAGTATTTTTTTGTTAGCCTTTTATGTCTGCAGTGTCTACAATGAAGTACAAAGGATTTTTATATATTTTTTTATTCTTGATAAGGTCCAATTTATATATTTTTGTCTACCATTTCTTTGAAAGTGCTTTTGGTATTGTATCTAAGAGACCATTGCCTAACTCAGTGTCACAAAACTTGTTCTGATTACTTCTACTAAGTGTATTATAGCATTAGCTCTCACATTTATGTCTATAATCCTTTTTGAGTTAATTTTTTGTATATTGTGTGAGTTAAGGGACTCTATATTTCAGTGTTCAACCAGACAAATAGAACCAGTAAGATATATATATATATATATATATATATATATATATATATATATATTCATTTCCATTTCTGAGAAATATAAATAATCAGGTGCACCGTTTGAGTTCTGCCTATGGAAGGGTTTATCTCCGCTATATTCCTTCAGGGATGTCTCAGAAAAGGCTCATAATGCTGCAGTTGACCCCTTTGGGTGGTGCCTGCACATGAAGAACCATCTGTAAACCCAGCCTGAGTTTTCTCTTTCTCAGTGAACTTGTCGTAGAGAACTCTTCATGAGGTAATAGGTGTGGAATATGAGAGAGAGGATAATGTGGCAGGATTAAGGGCATGGACATTTGGGTCACTTCCTCATGCAACTTACTTGTGCCTTCAAGATCTGTCTGAACTTGGTCTCCTGTACACCATTTCTATTTGATAATGTAATGCTGCTGTGCATGCCCAAACTTATGGCTTGGAAGGCCATATACCATCTAATATATGATTGGCAGATCAGGTTGCATGGTAACTTAGTGATCCATGATTAAGTGTTCAGTCTCTATTAAGGTCTAGTAGCAAGCCAAAAGGTGTTTCTCAAATGAACGGTATTTATTCTCAGAGGATGACAGGGTTTTACTCCATATTATAAGCGTTGGCACTTTTATTCTTCCATAAAAGTCTTCTCAAAGGCTGCACACAGCATCTCTACCTTCCACTGACACTTCAAGTACCATCTGATCTGCTCCATCATATGGCTTGAATGGCAAAGCAGCTTGCATGGCAGTGTGGGCCTATTGCAGAGCTTTCCTTTGTTATGGACCTCACTAAATGCTAGTAGTTTTTTGGGTCACTCAGTAAATGGACTAAAGTAACTCATTCAAATGTGGAATATGTTGCCTCTAAAATTCAACAGGGTCCCCTAGGAGTTATGTCTCTTTATGGTGGTAGTAGGGACCAGATATAGTAATTTATCCTTCATTTTTGAAAGGATATCTCAAAAATGCCCAACCCCATTAGACTCCTAGAAATTTCACAGAACTAGAAGCCTTCAGAATTTTTGTAGAATTTATTTACACTTTCTGACATGCAAATGTCTTACTGTCATGCATAGAGCAGTTCTTACTTCCTACTCACCATATCCAACCAGCATAGTATCATCTATGTAATGGACAAGCATGATATACCTGATCTTGTGCAAGGGAAAGGTGATCAAGATCTCTGTGGACTGGGCTTCCCTGGTGGCACAGTGATTGAGAGTCCACCTGCCGATGCAGGGGACACGGGTTCATGCCCCGGTCCGGGAAGATTCCACATGCTGCAGAGCGGCTGGGCCAGTGAGCCATGGCCGCTAGGCCTGTGCGTCCGGAGCCTGTGCTCCGCAACAGGAGAGGCCACAACAGTGAGAGGCCCACATAATGGAAATTAAAAAAGGATCTCTGTGGACTAAATTATGACCAAGTTGGAGTTGATTTACCCCTGAGATAGGACAGAAGGTATTTTCTGGCTTTGCCAGCTGAAAGCAACTGCTTCCGGTGGACTTTACTAGCAGGTATCAACATAAAAGCATTTGTCAGCTCAGGAGAGATGTGCTCCAGGAAATGTGCTACTTGTTCAAACAACAAAACTGCATTTGGAATAGCAGTTGCAAATGGGGCTGCCACCTGATTAAGTTTATGATGGTACACTATCATTCTCCAACATCCATTTGTTGTCTGCACAGGCCAAGTTGGCAAGTTAAATGGGGATGTGGTAGGAATCATCACTCCTACATCTTTCAAGTCCTTGGTGGTGGCAGTAATCTCTTCAGTCCCTCCATGAATTATATTCTTTTTTATTATTTTTGTAGGTGGAGGTAATTCTAGTGGTTTCCAGTTGGGTTTTCCTACTTCAAAGGTCAAGGAACCAATGTAGAGATTCTGTCAGTTGCTATGTATGTCTATTTTCATTATATAATACATTCCAGAACTGGGAAAATAACCATAGGATGTGTTTAGGAAGCTACTGAACTCACTGTGAGATAAATCAGAGCTAAAATCCCATTGATCACCTGACTTCCATAATCCCGTATTCTGACAGTAGGAACTCAGTGACAATTTGAGTATCCTGAAATGAGTGTCATTTCAGAGTCAGTATCTAACAATCCCTGAAAGGTATGATTATTTCATTTTCCTCAGTTCACAGTCACTTTTTTAAATGGCTATATGTCCCTTTAGGGAAGGCTTGGAGAAAGGCTAACAATATAAATTTTGGCCAGTTTAGAAAGATTATTCTTCAAGGGGACTTGGCTTCTCCTTCATTCAAGAAAGTCTGGGTTTATAAATAGGTTCAAGTATGGGAGTGCATGGTGTGACCCTGAAACTTTGTTTTGGTAGCTTAAGTTAGATTTCTGTTCACTAGTCCTAGAACTTTTTTATTTCTTGGTTTATGCAGATTAAGTAAGAATTGCATAGACTGCCCATCTATTTCTTTTCCAGAGATATCACAACCAACTAGCCAATACTATATGTTCCTGTGAATCGAACTATTCTGATTACTGTTTTGGCTCTATTCTCCATTATGTTAACCATGGCCACCTTCTTGGCAATTAAATGCTGTAACTTGGTCCCTGACACAAAGAACAACCACAGAGCTCTGCACGAATGCTGGGGTTTCCTTAGCGCATGTATTTCTCATATGTATAGTGAAAGGTTGGTCTTCTGGACTCTCCTAGAGTGGGTGAGAAAATTTTATATGATAAATCCACTCTAACATTCTAATCTCCTTAAGCCTTTGGATTTCTTCCTCTACAGTACACCAAGGCAATTTAGCATTTTACCTTAATTTAGTGTAGGTCACTATTGGATTCATGACAACCAACAAAGCAACTGACCAACCAACCAAGCTCTTAGTGTTCCTTCTAACTTCTCAAGCTAAAACTTTGAATCTAATCTAGAATCTCTGCTTAGTGGACCCCTACCAATACATTCAGCCTGATACAACTTTATATTTCTTCAATGATTATTCCGCACACTTAAGATTGATTTCCACACATATTTCCCATATCAGTTGGGAAAACTATGTAATTATTTTGGTGTGTATCATACCTTTTCATGGGTCATATTTTGTACCTCATCTTTTGGCTCCTGCTAGGAATTGCGTTTAGTTATAGATGTGGAAGCAGAGTGTTGGGGTAGGTCCTGTAGAGAATTAACAGTGCATTGTAAGACAAATACCCTAGGGAGGATAGCACAGATTCTTCAGTCAAAGGGGAAGTAGCATCCTCAGGGAAGGATAGAGGGCCTTCATCTACTGGAAAAAAGATTCAGCAGAATTTAGAGGTTTGATGTTCCCAGCCTCATTGGGTTCTGCCCATATGGTCCCATTCCTCACCAATCAATAACTCACTTTAATGGAAGATACCCTGTAAGGATGGGGACCTAATTTGTGTTGTAATTTAGCCAATTGCAGGTTGGAACTCTGTTTTTGTCTTAAATGTCTCAGCTCTGTGACTACAGAAGTTGGGGGTTTATTTCTGGGCAGATAAAGAAGCTGTGTGATCATTAATGTAAAGCTTGAGCTGCAAATTTGAAGCAGGGAACTAATATTTTTATTTTGCCAGTTCTTTTACCACAGTTAAAACTAACCAGCCAAATCCATTATACTCCTTAGCTTGGCTAAAATGTTCTAAGGGAATAAATGTATGCTCACCCAGAAACTCAACTTATGTAATAATTTGATTAGGAGCATCCAATGGTAATATTTTGTGCATCTCTATTGCCATATTATGCCATAGACTACCACTGCCTCTTTACCACTGAAAAAAGTTATTAATACACTTAATTCTAATTGGATTGGGGAATCAAGTTCACAAAACCCAGAGGCAATTCAGAAATGTATCCTTAAGATGTTGCTCCTCTAGAACCACTTCCATTATCAGATAAGGTTCAACCAGTGAATTAGAACGAGGTGTAGATACAAATTAAGATATACATCGCAATAAATTGTTTACCTGATTTTGGGGGCTGACTAGGCAATAATATGTCAGGGTGTTAGAAAGGTCTGGCTTGAAGACAAGCTGCAGCTGCTATCCACAGGCAGAATTTCTTCAGGGAAACATCAACTGGGCTCTAAAGATTTTTTTTTAACATCTTTATTGGAGTATAATTGCTTTACAATGGTGTGTTATTTTCTGTTTATAACAAAGTGAATCAGTTATACATATATATGTTCCCATATCTCTTCCCTCTTGCATCTCCCTCCCTCCCACCCTCCTTATCCCACCCCTCTAGGTGGTCACAAACCACTGAGCTGATCTCCCTGTGCTATGTGGCTGCTTCCCACGAGCTATCTATTTTACATTTGGTAGTGTATATATGTTCATGCTACTTTGTCACAGCTCACTCTTCCCCCTCCCCACATCCTCAAGTCCATTCTCTAGTAGGTATGTGTCTTTATTCACAACTTACCCCTAGGTCCTTCATGACCTTTTTTTTTTTCCCCTTACATTCCATATATATGTGTTACCATATGGTATTTCTTTTTCTCTTTATGACTTACTTCACTCTGTATGACAGACTCTAGGTCCATCCACCTCACTACAAATAACTCAATTTCGTTTCTTTTTATGGCTGAGTAATATTCCATTGTATATATGTGCCACAACTTCTTTATCCATTCATCTGTTGGACACTTGGGTTGTTTCCATGTCCTGCCTACTGTAAATAGAGCTGCAATGAATATTTTGGTACAAGACTCTTTGCATTATGGTTTTCCCAGGGTATATGCCCAGTAGTGGGATTGCTGGGTCATATTGTAATTCTATTTTCAGTTTTTTAATGAACCTCCATACTGTTCTCCATAGTGGCTGTATCAATTTACATTCCCAACAAAGGTGCAAGAGGGTTCCCTTTTCTCCACACCCTCTCCAGAATTTATTGTTTCTAGTTTTTTTTATGATGGCCATTCTGACCGGTGTGAGATGATATCTCATTGTAGTTTTGATTTGCATTTCTCTAATGATTAATGATGTTGAGCATTTTTTCACGAGTTTGTTGGCAATATGCATATCTTCTTTGGAGAAATGTCTATTTCGGTGTGCGCATTGTTGGACTGGGTAGTTTGTTTTTTATTTTTTGTTATTGAGCTGCATGAGCTGCTTGTAAATCTTGGAGATTAATCCTTTGTCAGTTGCTCCATTTGCAAATATATTCTCCCAATGTGAGGGTTCTCTTTTGGTCTTGTTTACGGTTTCCTTTGCTGTGCAAAAGCTTTTAAGTTTCATTAGGTCTCATTTGTTTATTTTTGTTTTTATTTCCATTTCTCCAGGACGTGGGTCAAAAAGGATCTTGCTGTGATTTATATCATAGAATGTTATGACTATGTTTTTTTCTAAGAGTTTTATAGTGTCTGGCCTTACATTTAGCTCTTTAATGCATTTTGAGTTTATTATTGTGTATGGTGTTAGGGAGTTTTCTAATTTCATACTTTTACATGTAGCTGTCCAGTTTTCCCAGCACCACTTATTGAAGAGACTGTCTTTTCTCCATTGTATATCCTTGCCTCTTTTGTCATAGATTAGTTGACCATAGGTGTGTGGGTTTATCTCTTGGCTTTCTATCCTGTTCCATTGATCTATGTGTCTGTTTTTGTGCCAGTACCATATTTTCTTGATTACTGTAGCTCTGTAGTATAGTCTGAAGTCAGGGAGCCTGATTCCTCCAGTTCCATATTTTGTTCTCAAGATTGCTTTGGCTATTCGGGGTCTTTTGTGTTTCCATACAAATTGTGAAATTTTTTGTTCTAATTCTGTGAACAATGTCAGTGATAGTTTGATAGGGATTGCATTGAATCTGTAGATTGCTTTGGGTAGTAGAGTCATTTTCACAATATTGATTCTTCCAATTGAAGAATATGGTATATCTCTCCATCAATTTGTGTTATCTTTAATTTCTTTCATCAGTGTCTTATAATTTTCTGCATACAGGTCTTTTGTCTCCTTAGGTAGGTTTATTCCTAGATATTTTATTCTTTTAGTTGCAATGGTAAATGAGAGTGTTCTCTTAATTTCACGTTCAGATTTTTCATCATTAGTGTATAGGAATGCCAGAGATTTCTGTGCATTAATTTTGTATCCTGCTACTTTACCAAATTCATTGATTAGCTCTAGCAGTTTTTTGGTAGCATCTTTAGGATTCTCTCTATATAGTACTATGTCATCTGCAGAGAGTGAGTGTTTTACTTCTACTTTTCCAACTTGGATTCCTATATTTCGTTTCTTCTCTGATTGCTGTGGCTAGACTTCCAAAACTATGTTGAAAAAGAGTGGTGAGAGTGGGCAACCTTGTTTTCTTCCTGATCTTAGTGGAAGTGCTTTCAGTTTTTCACCATTGAAGGCGATGTTGGCTGTGAGTTTGTCATATATGGCCTTTATTATGTTGAGGAAAGTTCTCTCTATGCCTACTTTCTGGAGGGGTTTTATGATAATTGGGTGTTGAATTGTGTTGAAAGCTTTCTCTGCACCTGTTGAGATGATAATATGGTTTTGCTCCTTCAATTTGTTAATATGGTGTATCACGTTGATTGATTTGCATATATTGAAGAATCCTTGCATTCCTGGAATAAACCCCACTTGAACATGGTGTATGATCCTTTATTAAAATGCTGTTGGATTCTGTTTGCGAGTATTTTGTTGAGGATTTTTGCATCTATGTTCATCAGGGATATTGGACTGTAGTTTTCTTTCTTTGTGACATCTTTGTCTGGTTTGGGTATCAGTGTGATTGTGGCCTTGTAGAATGAGTTTGGGAGTGTTCCTCCCTCTGCTATATTTTGGAAGAGTTTTAGAAAGATACATGTTATCTCTTCTCTAAATGTCTGATAGAATTCGCCTGTGAAGCTATCTGGTCCTGGGTATTTGTTTGTTGGAAGATTGTTAATCACAGTTTCAGTTTCAGTGCTTGTGATTGGTCTCTTCATATTTTCTATTTTTTCCTGGTTCAGTCTCGGTAGGTTATGCATTTCTAAGAATTTGTCCATTTGTTCCAGGTGGTCCATTTTATTGTCATGGAGGTGCTTGCAATAATCTCTCATGATCTTTTGTATTTCTGCAGTGTCAGTTGCTACTTCTCCATTTTCATTTCTAATTCTATTGATTTGATTCTTTTCCCCTTTTTTCTTGATGAGTTTGGCTAATGGTTTATCAATTTTGTTTATCTTCTCAAAGAACCAGCTTTTAGTTTTATTGATCTTTACTATCGTTTCCTTCATTTCTTTTTCATTTATTTCTGATCTGATCTTTATGATTTCTTTCCTTCTGCTAACTTTGTGGCTTTTTGTTCTTCTTTCTCTAATTGCTTTAGTTGCAAGTTTAGGTTGTTTATTTGAGTTGTCTCCTCTTTCCTAAGGTAGGATTGTATTGGTATAACCTTCCCTCGTAGAAGTGCTTTTGCTGCATCCCATATGTTTTGGGCCGTCATGTTTTCATTGTCATTTGTTTCTAGGTATTTTTTGGCTTTCCTCTTTGATTTCTTCAGTGATCTCTTGCTTATTAAGTAGTGTATTGTTTAGCCTCCATGTGTCTGTATTTTTTGCAGATTTTTCCTGTAATTGATATTGAGTCTCATAGCGTTGTGGTCAGAAAAGATACTTGATACGATCTAAATTTTCTTAAATTTACAAAGGCTTCATTTGTGACCCAAGGTATGATCTATCCTGGAGAATGTTCCATGAGCACTTGAGAAAACTGTGTATTCTGTTGTTTTTGGATGGAATGTCCTATAAATATCAATTAGTCCATCTTGTTTAATGTATCATTGAAAACTTGTGTTTCCTTATTTATTTTCATTTTGGATGATCTGTCCATTGGTGAAAGCGGGGTGTTAAAGACACCTACTATGATTGTGTTACTGTCGATTTCCCCTTTTATGGCTGTTAGTATTTGCCTTATGTATTGTGGTGCTCCTATGTTGGGTGCATAAATATTTACAATTGTTATATCTTCTTCTTGGCTTGATCCCTTGACCATTACCTAGTTTCCTTCTTTGTTCTTGTAATAGTCTTTATTTTAAAGGCTATTTTGTCTGATATGTGAATTGCTACTCCAGCTTTCTCTTGATTTCCATTTCCATGGAATATCTTTCTCCGTTCGCTCACTTTCAGTCTCTATGTATCCCTAGGTCTCAAGTGGGTCTCTTGTAGACAACATATATACGGGTTTGTTTTTATATCCATTCAGCCAGTCTGTGCCTTTAGGTGGGAGTATTTAATCCATTTACAGTTAAGGTAATTATCGATATGTATGTTCCTATTCCCATTTTCTTAATTGTTTTGGGTTTGTTATTATAGGTCTGTTCCTTCTCTTGTGTTTCTTGTCAAGAGAAGTTCCTTTAGCATTTGTTGTAAAGCTGGTTTGGTGGTGCTGAACTCTCTCAGCTTTTGCTTGTCTGTAAAGGTTTTAATTTCTCCATCAAATGTGAATGAGATCCTTGCTGGGTAGAGTAGTCTTGGTTGCAGGTTTTTCTCCTTCATCACTTTAAGTATATCATGCCACTCCCTTGTTGCTTGTAGGGTTTCTGCTGAGAGATCAGCTGTTAACCTTATAGGGATTCCCTTGTGTGTTATTTGTTGTTTTTCCCTTGCTGCTTTTAATATATTTTCTTTGTATTTAACTTTTGATAGTTTGATTAATATGTGTCTTGGTGTGTTTCTCCTTGGATTTATCCTGTATTGGACTCTGTGTGCTTCCTGGACTTGATTAACTATTTCCTTTCCCATATTAGGGAAGTTTTCAACTACAATCTCTTCAAATATTTTCTCAGTCCCTTTCTTTTTCTCTTCTTCTTCTGGAACCCCTATAATTCGAATGTTGGTGCGTTTAATGTTGTCCCAGAGGTCTCTGAGACTGTCCTCAGTTCTTTTCATTCTTTTTTCTTTATTCTACTCTGCAGTAGTTATTTCCACTATTTTATCTTCCAGGTCACTTATCCGTTCTTCTGCCTCAGTTATTCTGCTATTGATCCCTTCTAGAGTATATTTAATTTCATTTATTGTGTTGTTCATTGTTGCTTGTTTCCTCTTTAATTCTTCTAGGTCCTTGTTTAATGTTTCTTGCATTTTCTCTATTCTATTAACAAGATTTTGGATCATCTTTACTATCATTATTCTGAATTCCTTTTCAGGTAGACTGCCTATTTCTTCTTCATTTGTTAGGTGTGGTGGGTTTTTACCTTGCTTCTTCATCTTCTGTTTTTTCTGTCTTCTCATTTTGCTTATCTTACCGTATTAGGGATATCCTTCTCACAGGCTGCAGGTTAGTAGTTCCCGTTGCTTTTGGTGTCTGTCCCCAGTGGCTAAGGTTGGTTCAGTGGTCTGTGTAGGCTTCCTGGTGGAGGGGACTAGTGCCTGTGCTCTGGTGGATGAGGCTGGATCTTGTCTTTCTGCTGGGCACTTCCACATCTGGTGGTGTGTTTTGGGGTGTCTGTGTCCATATTATAATTTTAGGCAGCCTCTCTGCTAATGGATGGGGCTGTGTTCCTCTCTTTCTAGATGATTGGCATAGGGTGCCCAACACTGTAGCTTGCTGGTCATTGAGTGATGCTTGGTCTTGGTGTTGAGATGGAGGTCTCTGGGAGATTTTTGCCATTTGATATTACGTGCAGCTGGGAGGTCTCTTGTGGACCAGTGTCCTGAAGTTGTCTCTCCTACCTCAGAGGCCCAGCAGTGACTCCTGGCTGGAGCAGCAAGAGCATTTCATCCACACAGCTCAGAATAAAAAGGAGAAAAAATAGAAAGAAAGAAAAACGGTAAAATAAAATAAGATAAAATAAAGTTATTAAAATAAAAATTATTATTATGAAAAAAATCTTTAAAGAAAAAAAAGAAAAGAAATAAAAAACGGACGGATAGAACCCTAGGACAAATGGTGAAAGCAAAGCTATACAGAGAAAATCTCACACAGAAGCATACACATACACACTCACAAAAAGAGGAAAAGGGGAAAAAATAATATATCTTGCTCCCAAAGTCCACCTGTTCAATTTGGGATGATTCGTTGTCTCTTCATGTATTCCGCAGTTGCAGGGTACATTAAGTTGATTGTGGAGCTTTAATTCGCTGCTTCTGAGGCTGCTGTGAGTAATTTCCTTCTCTTCTTTGTTCGCACAGCTCCCAGGGCTCAGGTTTGGATTTGGCCCCGCCTATGCGTGTAGGCCTCCTGAGGGCGTCTGTTGTTCGCTCAGACATGACGGGGTTAAAGGAGCCACTGATTCGGGGGCTCTGGCTCACTCAGGCCGGGGCGAGGGAGGGGTACGGTTATGGGGCGAGCCTGTGGCATCAGAGGCCAACATGACGTTGCAGCAGCCTGAGGCCTGCCGTGCATTCTCCCGGGGAAGTTTTCCCTGGATTATGGGACCCTGGCAGTGGCGGGCTGCACAGGCTCCCAGGAGGGGAGGTGGGGATAGTTACCTGTGCTCGCACGCAGGCTTCTTGGTGGCGGCAGCAGCAGCCTTAGCGTCTCATGCCTGTCTCTGTGTTCCACGCTGATAGCCGCAGCTCGCGCCTGTCTCTGGAACTCCTTTAAGCAGCGCTCTTAATCCCGTCTCCTCGAGCACCAGGAAGAAAAGAGGCAAGAAAAAGTCTCTTGCTCTTTGGTAGCTCCAGACTTTTCCTGGACTCCCTCCGGGCTAGCAGTGGTGTACTAATCCCTTCAGGCTATGTTCACACCGCCAATCCCAGTCCCCTCCCTGCGCTCCTACTGAAGCCCAAGCCTCAGCTCCCAGCCCCCGCCTGCCCTGGCGTGTGAGCAGACAAGCCTCTCGGGCTGGTGAGTGCACGTCGGCACCGATCCTCTGTGCAGGAATCTTTACGCTTTACCCTCCGCACCCCTGTGACTGCGCTCTCCTCCTCGGCACCGAAGCTCCCCGCCTCTGCCACCCACAGTCTCTGCCTGCGAAGGGACTTCCTAGTGTGTGGAAAGCTTTCCTCTAACACAACTCCCTCCCACTGGTGCTGGTCCCATCCCTATTCTTTTGTCTCTGTTTTTTCTTTTTTCTTTTGCCCTACCCAGGTACATGGGGAGTTTCTTGCCTTTTGGGAGGTCTGAGGACTTCTACCAGTGTTCAGTGGGTGTTCTATAGGAACAGTTCCACGTGTAGATGTATTTCTGATGTATCTGTGGAGAGGAAGGTGATCTCCGCATCTTACTCTTCCACCATCTTCTCCTAAAGATGTTTTAATTGATTGAATCTGGTCCACCCAGATTACTTAAAATAATATCCCTTAATTAAAGTTAATGGAGCATGGATTTTTATCAGTTCTACAAAATAGCTTCACAACAACACTTACATTAATATATGATTGAATAACTGGGCCCTGTAGCCTAGCTAAGTTGACATATAAAAAACGACTATCACAGTTATCAACTTTATTCTCTTCCATGTGAATGTCTGATTGTCCTAGCACCATTGGTTGAAAAGACTATTCCTTTCCTCTTGATCTTTCTTTTCATTCTTGTTGAAAACAAGTTGACCATAAATGTAAAGGCTTATTTCTGGATTTTTAACTATATTCTATTGATTTATATGTCTGTCATAATGATAGTACCACAGTCACTTGATGACTGTATATTTGTAGTAAGTTTTGAAATCAAGAAGTGTGAGTCCTCCAATTTTGTTCTTCTACTCCAAGTGTGGTTTGGTATTTTGCATTCTTTGCATTTACATTTACATTTAAGATAAGCTTGACAAGTTCTACCATTAAGACAGCTGAGGTTTGGCTAGGCATTGCATTTAATCTATAGATTGATAGTACTGCCATCTTAGCAACATTATGTATTCCAGTTTATAGGCACAGTACTCATTCCATTTATTCTGGTTTTCTTTAATTTCTTTCAACAGTGTTTAGTCTTTCCTTTGTACAAGTTTTGCAAATCTATGATTAAATTTATTCTAAGTATTTTATTCTTTTTGATACTATTGTAGTTGGTATTCCTTTTTTAACTTCATTCTTAGACTATTTATTGTTAGTGTATAGAAATATGATAGATTCTTAATATTTTCAACTGTATTCTGCAAGCTTGCTGAATTTTTTTATTACTTCAAAAGTATTTTTAGTGGATTATTTAGGATTTTCCATATATAAGACTATGGCATCTACAAATAAGCATAGCTGCACTTCCTTTCCTTCCTTCCTTAATTCCACTGGCTATAGCTTACAGTAAATTATTTAAAATAAGTGGTAAGAGTGGATATTTTCTTCTTGTTCCTTATCTTAGTAGAAAAACATATCGTTTTAACCATTAAATATAGTATCAGCTGTGGATTTTTCGAGATGCACTTTTTCTAGTTGAGGAAGTGAAATTTTAATTCCTGGTTTGTTGAATATTTTTCCTCATGAAAAGGCATTAGAATTTATCAAATGCTTTTTTTTGTATCTATTGAGATGATCATGTGGCTTCCATTTTTCTTCTGTTAATATAATGTATTATATTGATTGATTTTCAGATGTTAAACCAACCTTGATCATGGTATATAGTTCTGTTTTATATATTGCTGAATTCAGTTAGTAGATAATTCAGTGAGGATTTTGGCATATGCATTCATAGGAATATTGGTTTCTTTGTTTCTTTTTCCCTTTCCTTTTGATACCTTTGACTGGCTTTTGTGTGAGGGTGATACTTGTCTCCATGTCAGATGAGTTGGGGGTGTTTTCTCTTCTATTTTTGGGAGAAGTTGTGAATAATTGGTATTAATTATTCTTTTAAAATACAATAAAATTCACTCATGAAGTCATTTGGTCCTGAACTTTTCTTTGTGGGTAGTTTTATGAATACTAATCCAATCTCTTTACTTATAATAAGTCTATTCAGATTTTCAAATTTCTTTTTGATTCTGTTTCAGTCGTTTCTGTTTGATAAATTTATCTATTTCACCTGTGGTTTTAATTTGTTGGCACACATTTGTTCACAATAGTCACATATAAACTTTTAAATTTCTATTAAGTCAGTAATAGTATTCTTCTTTTCAATCCTGATTTTAGTAATTTGAGATTTCTCTCTCTCTCTCCTTCTGTTTCAGTGTAGTGAAAGCCTTGTCAATTTTATTGTTATTTGCAAGGAATCAATTTTGGTTTTATTGTTTTTATTGACTGTTTTTCAATTCCTTCTCTCATTAATTTGTGCTCTGATATTTATTATTTTTTTCCTTCTACTTGCTTTGGGTTTATTTTTATTTTTCTATTTTTAATTTCTAATGGTAAGAGATCCAATAATTGATTTGAGTTTATTTTTTTTCAATATATGTGTTTATATCTGTAAATTCTCCTCTAAGGACTAATTTAGTTATGTCCTATAAGTTCCAGTATATTGTGTTTTCATTTTCATTCATTTCAAACTATTTTCTAGATTCTCTTGTGATTTCCCCTATGACTCATTTGTTATTTATGAGTATGTATTTAATTTCTTATATATTTGTGAAATTTTGAAAGGTCATTCTATTATTTAGTTCTAATTTTAAAAATTATAGCTTTAATATTTATTTTTAAGATAAAGCTTCAATCATTTTTCCACTTATATATTATAGAATTTCAGTTCCATTCAAGGTAGATGAATTTAAACAGTTATTCACCAGAAAAGAGAGAAGAAATCTGTCAGCTTTCTTTTTCTGTTTCTTTTAAATAGAAATTTAAAATCTAAATATAAAACCCCAACTTTTCATGCCCCATTCTTTTTGATATAAAAATTGATAAAGCCCTAACTGTATACTTGAACCTTTTAGAAAATGCCACTTTTATAGCAGTGGAGATTCTTACTGTGCTTTCCAGCTTTAATCCACATTTTTTTCATTTTGTTGTGTTTTTAAATTTTTTTTCCAGGTTTATAGAGATATTGTTGATAACATGTAAATTTAAGGCATGGAATATGATGACTTGATACATATATGTATTATAAAATGATTACCAGAATAAAAACACCTCCATACCCTCACATAATTATATTTTTATGGTGATAATATTTAAGTTTTACTCTCTTAACAACTTTCAATAAATAATACAATACTGTTTGCTATAGAAACCACGTTGTACATAGATTCCTAGAACTCATTTATCTTATAGCTGAAAGTTTGTACCCTTTGACAATCATCTCATTTGCACACCCCCCAAACCCCTGGTAACCACCATTCTATTCTCTATTTCTATGAGTTTGATTATTTTAGATTCCACATATAAATGAGAACATGTAGTGTTTGTCTTTCTTTGACTTATTTCACTTACCATAATTCCCCAAAGGTCCATCCATATTTTCACAAATAGCATAATTTCCTTCTTTTTTAGGGATGAATATATATATATTTGACATTTTCTTTATCCATTCATCTGAAAATGGACACAATTTGTTTCCATGTCTTGACTATTGTAAATAATGCTGTGATAAACATAGTGGTGAGGATGTCTCTTTGAGATAGTAATTCATTTTTTTTATTGAGGTCTAATTGACATACATGATATTAGTTTTAGGTATACATAAACGATTTAATATTTGTATATATTGTGAAATGATCACCACAATAAGTCTAGTTAACATCTGTCACCATAGATAGTTACAATTTTTTCCTTGTGAGTAGAACTTTTAACATTTGCTTTCTTAGCAATTTTCAAATATGCAATACAGAATTGTTAACTGTAGTCTCCATGCTGTAAATTACAGCCCAATGACTAATTTATTTTATAACTGGAAGTTTGTACCTTTTGACCCCATTCACCTGTTTCATCCACCTTTCAACCCCCATTCTGGTAATAACTAATCTGATCTCTATATCTATGCATTTGTTTTGTTTTAAATTCCACATATATGTGCAATCATTCAGTATTTGTCTCTCTGTGACTGACATATTTCATGGTAATTCTATTCTTAATTTTTTGAGGAACCTCTGTATTCTTTTCCACAGTGGCTGTGCCAATTTACATACCTACCACCAGTGCACAAGGGTTCCTCTTTCTCCATATCCTCACCAACACTTATCTCTTGGCTTTTGATAGTAGCCATTCTGACAGGTGTGAGGGGATATCTCATTGCAGTTTTAATTTGCATTTTCCTGATGATCTTTCCATATACCTATTGGTTATTTGTATGCCTTCTTTGGAAAAATGATTATTAAATTTCTTTGCCAATTTTTTAGTCAGATTTTTTGCTATTGAGCTGTATGAGTTCTTCATATATTTTGGATATTAAATCATTATATGTATGGTTTGCAAATATTTTTGCTCATTCTGTATGGTGTTTTTTGAATTTGTTTATTATTTCTTTTGTTGTGTAGAAGGTTTGATGTAACGGCCCCTTTCTCAAATATTAATTGACTGTAAATACATGGGTTTTATTTCATAGCTCTTGATTTTGTCCATTAGTCTATGTGTCAGTTTTTAGGTGAGTACCATAATATTTTGATTAATATAGCATTATCATATTGTTTGAAATCAGGAAGTGTGATGTCTCCAAATTTGTTCTTTTCTTTTCAGGATTGCATTGACTGTTTGGGGTCTTTTATTACTCCATATACATTTTTGGACTGTTTTTTTTTTCTATTTCTGTGAAAAATGCCATTGGAATTTTGATAATTGTATTGAATATATAGATTATTTTGGTAATCATGGACATTTGAATAAATTTAATGATATAAATTCTTATGATCCACGAGCATGGAATATCTTTCCTTTTGTTTGTGAGTTCTTCAATTTATTTCATTAAATTATGTAGATTTAGTATTTACATCTTTCATATCCTTGGTTAAATATATTTCTGAGTATTTTATATTTTTGGTGCTGTTGTAAGTGAATTCTTTTTAATTTCTATTTAAGATAATTTGTTGTTAGTGTATAAACACACAACACATTTTTAATGTTAATTTGTATCCTATAATTTTACTAAATTTGTTGATTACTTTTACCAGTTTATTGGTAGAATATTTAGGATTCTGTATATATAAGATCATGTCATCTGGACACAGAAATTTTCTATCTTTTTTTCTTATTTGAATGTCATTTATTTCTTTTTCTTGACTGATTGCTCTGGGTAGGACTTCCAGTACTATGATGAATAGGAGTGGTGATAGTGGGCACCCTCGGTTTTTCCTCATCTTAGAGGCAAAGCTTTCAACTGTTCACCATTGAGTATAATGGCAGTTGTGCTTGTCATATTTGATGAGGTACTACATTCCTTATGTTGAGGTACCTTACTATAGAAATTTGTTGAGAATTATATTTTTAATATGAAGGGATGTTGAATTATATCAAAGGCTCTTTCTGTATCAATTGAGACTACTATATATATATATATAATTTTTATCTTTCATTTTATTAACGTTATGTATTACATTTATTGATTTGTATATGTTGAGCCATCCTTGCATCCCAGGATAAATTCCACTTCATCAAGACATAAGATCCTTTTAATTTGCTGTTGAAGTTACATTGGTTCAGCATTTTTAATCTATATATATCAGGGATATTGCCTTTAATTTTAATTTCTTTTAGTGTCTTTATCAGGCCTTGGTATCAGGTAATACTGACCTTGTAAAATTAGCTTGAGAGTGTTCCAATTTTTTTGAAATATTTTATAAGGATTGTTGTTATTTTCCCTTTAAATATTTTGTAGAATTCACCAGTGAATTGATCTGGTCCTAGGTTTTCCTGTGTTGGCAGGATTTTGATTACTTATTCTATCTCTTTACTCATTATTGTCTTGTTCAGATTTTCTATTTCTTCATGATTTTGTCTTAGTAGGTTGTATGAATCTAGGAATTTATTCATCTCTTCCACATTGTCCAATGTGTTGATGTATAATTATTCATTGTGATTTCTTATGATTCTTTGTATTTCTGTGGTGTCAGTTGTAATGCTTCCTCTTTCATTTCTGATTATATTTATTTGACTTGTCCCTTTTTTCCTTAGTTATTCTACCTAAAGGTTTGCCAATTTTGTTTCTCATTACAAAAAAAAAAAAAAACAAACCCCAACTTAGTTTCTTTGATCTGTTCTCTTGTTTTCATGGTCTCTATTCAATTTATTTTGCTCTTATCTTTGTTATTTTCTTCCTTATGCTAACTTCGGGTTTAGTTTCTTTTCCATCTAGTTCCTTGAGGTGTACTGTTAGGTTATTTATGTTGTCCCGTTTTTGTACTTAATGTGGGAATTTATTGCTATAAACATCCTTATTAGAACTGTTTTTGCTGCATTTCATATGTTTTGTTATGTTGTGTTTCCTTTTTATTCATTTCAAAATATCTTTTTACTTCCTTTTCAATTTATTCTTTGACCTATTTGTTGTTCAGGATAGTGTTGTTTAATTTCCACAGATTTGTGAATTTTCCAGTTTTCCTCCTGTTATTGATTTCCAGATTCATACCATTGTGGTCATAAAAGATACTTGGTATGATTTCAATTTTCTCACATTTGATAAGGCTTATTTGGACCTAACGTATGATCTATCCTTAAGAATTTTTCATGCATGTCTAAGAAAAATGTACATCCTGCTACTGTTGGGTGGAGTGTTCTCAATATGTCTGTTAGGTCTATTTGATCTGAGGTATAGTTCAAGACCAGCATTTCCTCATTGATTTTCTGCCTGGCTTATCTTTCCATTGTTGAAAGTGGATTATTGAAATCTCCTACTATTATTGTACTGTTTTCTGTTTTTCCCTTCAGATCTGTTACTATTTGCTTAATATCTATGGGAAATCTGATGTTGGGTACTTATTTATAGTTGTTATATCCTCCTTATGAATTGATCTCTTTATCATTATATAATGACCTTCTTTATCTCTTGTTATAGTTTTTGACTGAAAGTCTATTTTGTCTTATACAAGTGTAGCTAACCCTTTTCTTTTTGGTTTTCCATTTGTTTGCAATATCTTTTTTTTTTCCTTTTCTTTGAGCCTATGTATGTCCTTAAAGCTGAAATGAGTTTCTTTTAGAGAGCATATAGCTGGATCTTGTTTTTCATTCTGTTCAGCCAGTCTATGACTTTTGATTGAAGAATTAAATTAATTATATTTATAGTAATTATTGATAGGTAAGGATTTATGAATGACATCATATTAATTGTTTTCTTGTTTTGTAGTTCATTTGCTCCTTTCTTCCTCTTATGTTGTCCTTCTTTGTGAATTGATGATTTTCAACAGTGGCAAGCTTTGATCCCTTTCTCTTTATCTTTTGAGTATCTACTGTAAATTTTACCTTGTGGTTGTTATAAGACTTCCATAAAACCTTTTATAGGTGTTACAGTCTATTATAAGCTGATAATAACTAAACTTAGATTACATACAAAAAGCTCCATCATTTTTCTTCCCCACAACACCATTACATATTTTAATTTTCAATGTCATAATTTGCCTCTTTCTATATTGTGTATCTATTAAAACTTGTTGTTGCTGATATTATTTTTAATATTTTGTTCTAAAACCTTATACTAAAGTTAATTGATTAACATACCATTATATTACAATGTTGGAGAATTGTGAAATTGACTATATACTTATCTTTAATAGCATGTTTTATATTTTCATTTGTTTTCATATTAATAGTTATCATCCTTTTATTTCAGCTCAAAAAACTCCTTTCAACATTTCTTGTAAGGCAGGTCTAGTGATGATGAACTCTCTCAGCTTTTGTTTGTTTGGGAAAGTCTATATCTCTCCTTTATTCATGAAAGATAACTTTGCTGGGTAAATTATTCTTGGTTCCCAGTTTGTTTCTTACAGCATTGTTTCTGTCTTAAAGGTGTTTCCTTATATGTGAGTATATTTGTTCTTACTGCTTTTTAAAATTTTCTCTTTTGCTTTGGTTTGCACTGTTTTATCATAATGTGTCTTAGAGAAGATCTTTTGAGGTTGAAATTTTGGGATGACCTATTAGCTTCCTGAACTTGAGTGTCCAAATCTTCCCCCAGATAGGCAACGTTCTCATTCATCATTTTTTAAAATAAGCTTTTGCTTGAAAAAGCTGTTCTTCTGTGACTCTAATTACACATAGTTTTTTTTTCTTTTAATGGTATCCAATAATTCAAAAAAGTTCTTCACTCTTTTCATTCTTTCTTCTTTTTGCTCCTTGTTCTGGGTGAGTTCACATATTGTGTTCAATAATTCTTTCTTCTGATTGATCAACATTGCTCATGAAACTTCCTATTGAATTCTTCAGCTCAGTTAATGTAGTCTTCAACTTTTGGATTTCTCTTTGCTTTTTTTTTTTAATAATTTATATTTCTTTGTTGAACTCATTTTGTTGGTGCATTTTTTTAAAAAAATTTCTTAAAGTTGTCTATTTATGTTTTATTATAGTTTACTTATTTCTTCTAAGAAGATTATTATGCATTCTTTTGTTTTAAGACAGTTCATAGATCTCCATTTTTTAGGGTCACTTGTTGATGTTTTATTAGTTTCCTTTTGTGGAGTCATATTTCCTTGATTATTCAAGACCCTTGTGGCCTTGTGTTGGTCTCTGTGGATGAGACAGATGTTGAGGATGTAAGCACCTTTTCCAGTTTTTATAAACTGGCTTTGGCAGACAAAACACTTTACTAGTCAGCCTGTCCAGAGACTGTGGTTGGGTGGTCTGGTGGTGTCAATGGGTGTTCTAGCTACTGCTGTCCTTGAGACTGAAAGCTGGTCCCTGCATCAGTCATGAGTCAGGCTTGGTGTTTGGGTACATAAGAACCAGACCCATGCCTTGGTCTAGGGGTAGAAATGAAGCCTGGGTTCAGTGAGGAAGACATGGCTCTTGAGTTTGTAGTGATGGGTTTGGGTCTGTGTCCACATGGGTGATCCTGGATCCAGGGTACACAAGTGTCAATCAAATGCTGGGGACCATTAGTGTGGGCCCAGTGTCTGGGTCTACAGGAGCCAGTCCAGGACTGGAATAGGCTTATGGGATCTTACTGGAACCCTGAGCCACAGGATTCACTCTAGGTCATGGGAGCTGGCCAGCACTGGGTGTTGTATGAAACTGGGTTCATGGGAGCCTACTGGGAGTGTGATCCCATAGTAGTTGACAGGTACCAAAGTGAGCTGGTAGCCTGGGATCACAGGAGCTTATTAAGATTCTCCTGGGGCTGCAGGAAGCAGCAGGTGTCAGAATGAATCAGGGGCTTGGATTTGCAAAAGCTCACCAGGAGCTTGATGCCATAGAAGCTGCCTGAAGCCTTGGGAGCCACCTGGGGCCTCTGGAGTTTCCTGGTGCCTGGCTGGGCTGGTGTCTTGCATTCATGGGGCTCTCTGGGAGCCTGGAGCCAAGGAAGCCACATGGAGCTGCAGGAGCCGCTTGGGACCACTGAAGCCAGCAAGTGCTGGGGAGAGCCAGGGCCTGGATTCATGGTAACCTGCTAGGGGCCTGATCCCATGAAAGCTGCCTTGGGTCACTGGAGTTGGCAGGCATTGTGGTGAGATAAGGGTCTGAATTTTCAGGAGCCCATGGGGAGACTGGTGCCAAAAATGCTGCCTGGGTTTGCAGGAGTAGCCTGAGGCTGCTAGGGTCAGCAGGCATCAGGGTGAGCTAAGGGATTAGGTTTGTGGGAACCTTCAAGGAATCATCTGAGGTGGCAGGTGTTGGTCTGGTATTGTGACATGCTGGCTCTGTTACCTGTGATAAAGTTGGGCACTCACTTTACTCTTCTTCTCTCATGGGGTGGGTGTCTCTCTCTGCACTGGGCTTCCCAGGCTTGGTGGAGGTGTAATGGGAGTAGTGTGAACCTATCTTTCCTACCCTCCTCAATGTGTCTTTGTTATTTCTATGCTTCAATCTGGTGCTATAATCCCTCACCTGGAATCCTTGGCTCTTGTGAGGGTATTTTAATGTATGAAAATTTGCTCAAATTGATATTTATAGGAGGAGACAAATGCTAAAAATTCCTGTGCCACAATTTTGCTGACATCATTCCCTTGTATCCATTTCTATTTTTATGTAATTATAGTCAGAGAACACACTTTGGGTAATATTAATCCTTTTAAAGTTTGTGAAGGTTGTATGGCTTAATATATGTTATATCTTGGATAATGCTCCATATTTACTTGAGAAGAATGTATATTATGCTGTTATTGGGTGGAGTATTCTATGACTGTCTGTTAGGTTTAGTTGGTTTATAGTGTTGCTCAAGTCTTGTATATCCTTGTTGATCTTCTTCCAAGTTGATTTTTCCATTATTAAAATTAAGATATTGAAGTCTCCAACTGTTATTGTTAAATTTTCTATCTCTTTTCCCTTCTCAGTTTTTAGTTCATGTATTTCAAGGCTATAATTTTAGGTGCATATATGTTTTTAATTGCTATGTCTTCCTTATTAAATTACCCTTTATTTTTATATAATGTCCTTTTTGTCTTGAATAGAAATTTATGTCTGAAATTTACATTTTCTGAATATTAATATAGGCCTTCTAGCTCTCTTTTAGTTACTGTTTGCATGGTATATCTCTTAACTTCTTTTTATTTTCAACCTATCTGTGTCTTTGAATCTAATATGTATCTCTGTAGTCAGCATATGGTTGTATATTGTTATTTATTTTAATCCACTCTACCAATCAGTACTTTGTTATTGGAGTCTTTAATCTATTTATATTTAATATAGTTACAGACAACACAATTATGGATCTTCAATTTTGCTGTTTTTTTCTTAATGTCTTATGACTGTAGGGCACTCTTCTCTAATCTTCCATTTCTATCTTCATTTGTGTTACATAGACACTTTCTTGTGTACCATTTCAATTCCTTTGTTGTTTCTTTTTCTTTCACTTTTGACTTATTTTCTTAGTGGTTTCCTTGTAGATTTCAACTAACAACTTAATGTACAATAATCTAGTACAGATTAATAACTTAATTTCAATACTATAAAAAAAGACTTGTTTCAATATAGCCCCATTCCCTTCTTTCTCTTTTGTTCTATTATTGTCATGATTGTTATATCTTTATATATTATCAATCCATCAACAGACTTATGTAATTATTTGCAGATGTTTTATGCAAACTTCCTTTAAATTATAGAGTAGAAGAAAAGTGCTACAAACAAATATATGTTTTATGCTCTCTTTTATATTTACTTATGTACTCACCCATACTGATGAACTTTACTTCGTCCTTTGGGTTCCAGTTACTGTTTCATTTCCTTTCAGTTCATCTTAAAAAACTCCTTTTAATATTTCTTGTTGGAGAATACTACTATAAATGGTTTCTATTAATTTTTATTTATTTGGTAATATCTTAATTTTCCTTCATTTTGAAGGAATTTTTTCTGGATATATTATTCTTTAGGTTGCTTCTTTTTCAAGCTCAGTGTTCGGGTTTTTCCTTTTTTTTCTGTCATCATATCCTTTGTGTTTGAAAAACTTTCTTTTGCAATTATTTTAGAGCACATCAACTTAGTTTACCTCATCTTGGTATTTGCAGAAGATATTTTGCTGGTGTCCATGGTTTTAGATTGTAAATCTCCTGTCATTTGAACATGCATTGTTTCTTTCTGGCTCCTTTGAGATTTTATTGTAGTCTTATTTTTTTCAGAAGGTTGAATTTCTTTGCATTTATCCTGTTTAGGGTAAACTCACTTCTAAAATTCATAGCTTTATGTCTTGCATGAAATTTGGAAAACTTTCAGCCATTTTTTTTGAATACTTTTTCTCATTTGTGGGCTTATTCAGTATGCCAGTGTCCAGTCCAGGATACATAGGAGGCAACACACATAAACACACACATACTAAAAAGAATGTCATGTTGTTCCTTGAGTCTTGAGATCTTTGGCCACTATTTCTTATTTCCTCCACATATTGGAGTACTCTGACATTTATTTTATGTGTTTTATTTATTTTACGTGTTTATGATGGCTGTCTGAATTAGGGTAGAGATAATGCAGAAAGATTGGCTAAATTTTAAAATTAGGAAGATAGAAATCATAGGATTTGCTGGTTGTACATGGGTTTATTAGTAGATAATAAAATTAAAGGTATCACCTACATTGTGTGAATGGGCAGATGGCAAAGTAATCATATAACATTATCCAAACTAGGACATTTTTTAAATGAAAGGATGAGCAATTATATATTACACTAGGATAACAGGTGTAAACCAGGATATTTCCAGGCAAATCAGAATATATGGTCTGCCTACTATACAATAATTCTGGTAGGAAAGAAGAGAGTCTTTTGGAGGAATTTTATACTTTGTTTGAAAAGTTTTGAATTGAAACACCTATGAAACATACAAGTAGTCTAATAGGTGCTTATATCTATTTGTATATATATATGTAGGTATCTAGAACTCAGGAAATAGCTGTAGCCTCAAGATACAGATTTGAGAATCATGAGCTTAAATTTAACAATTGAAGATATAGTAGTAGATAAGGTAGTCTATAGAATGCAGGTAGAGTGAAATGAAAAGGCTTAGGACAACACTGAGGGAACACTATGATTTATGGAATTATCAGAGGGAGATTAAGAAAAAGATAAGGAATAGTCAGAAAAAGAGGAAATGAAAAAGTGTGGAATCACAAAAGCCAAGGAAAGAAAGTCTTTCAAGAAGTAGGAAGTGCCTGGCAGAACCAAATTGAACATAAGTCAGATATGATGATGTTATATATGAATCTATTGTATTTAGCTGTGAGAATACCACTAGGGTTTTTTATGAGAAAAAAAAATGCTTGAATTAGGTTATGGCTTTGATCACTGATAAATTATAACTTTCTTTGGATGGAGTGAAAATTGTCATAGGTCATTTATGTTTTAGAATAAATTATTTATCCTGAAAGGAGGTTTCAGTAAACTAAGGATAGTGAGAAGGCTTGAACATTAGGTGTGGAATAGGGATGAATGTGTTACTAAAAATTGGGAAAGGAGCACTGGAAGGAAGGTATGACAGCCCTAAAACTAGTTTGTTATACTCCCTCTAACCTGCAACTTAGGATCCTTAAACTTTTCATCTATGTGATGTTAGAGTTTATAATGAATTAATGTCTATGCATTCAGAATCTTTACTCAATCCTATGGGATACTTAAGTGGTGAATGTGCTCTTACATATTCTGAGACAGTCTTCCAAAGTCAGGATGGTGGTACTCTTGCAGTGTCTCCCTAGATACCATCTCATGTGTAACTTCTATATCTCCAAATGTAATCAACATATTGACAAGTCTTTACTGAACACTACTCTGCACCCAGTGTGGCAGCATCCAGACTTGAAGAAAAATGCAGATTAACAGATGTAAAATGTGAAATAACTATAGAAAAATTCAAATCTGAATAGAATTAAATATTAAATAATATGATACAGTGGGAAAATTACAATGAACAGGGCAAGATCTGGATTCAAGACCTGGCTCATTTTGGAGTTCTCTGTGTGTCTTTGGGCAAAGTCTTTCACATTCAGGGCTTCAGATTACTCATTTTTAGCACAGAAGTCATAGACTAGGTGATCCCTATGTTCTGTTCTGGAACTATGATTCTCTGACTCAAGTTTAGCTGAAGAAGTGCTAAATAAAATGTAACAAAGGAAAAGTTAACAGTGAAAAACTTAATGCATGGCAGTGCCATATTGTTAAGTAGCTGCACAAGTATTTCATAACTCCTGTATAACCTCGGGCCAAGAAGTATTCCAGCTACAGAGGTCAGTTTGTTTTTGCCCCAATCCCTTTATTCTCCCTTTCCTATAACTTTTGACCAAAGCACTGCCTTTCCCGTTGACCTTATGGAAGGACAGGTCACAGGCCTATGTAACTGCTAAATAATAATGATAATAGTTGCTATAAATTAAGTGCTTACTGTAGGCTAGGTACTCACAACAACCCTATTGCTTTTTTCCATTTAAAAATGAGGAAACTAAGGCACATGGAGGTCAAGAAACTTGCCCACAATTAGTATGTGACAGAGACAGTATCCAAAGTTAGACAGTTTAATACCAAATTCTGTGTTCTTCATCAAGATGCTAAATTACCAATGGAATGTTACTTACTCATTCAGTTCCTTAGTAGACTACATTTGGCCACTTATGTGGCATGAGAAACACAGGGTAGTGGTGCTGGAGAAAGAAGAAAACATTTTATTTCACTCTGGTGTGCACGAACTACTAATCATTATGCTTTTCTGCAGTCATGTAACAGGAAGTAAATAAAAAACTTAAAGTTACCTTAGTGCTATTGGATTCCGTGTGGAACACTGGGGTTTTTCTGTAAAGTTAGTCACTGCTTTCCCTCCCTGAGTCTTATTTTCCTATATCACCATACTTGGGTGTAAATGGGAACAGAAAAATAATACAATTTATTGTAGGTAGCATGAGCCTTTGTGTTACTATCATCAAGGAACAGTGAGCTTTAGAGCAGAGCTGGATTTACACAGGTACAAAATAAGTTATTAGCCATAGCTATGGTTTGAGAGGTACAGAAAATTCCCTGGCCCCAAGTATCTTTTAAATGAAACTCTACTGTTTGAAATTCCACAATTCAATTCTTTAAATGAAGCTATTTTTTCTTTAACCTTTTTCCCCTTAAGTGGAATACTGTTCTTGCAAGGAATACTGTTTTAAGCTATAATGAGTCACTAATATCTCAATGTTAATTGTTTCATTACATTATTGATCCTATTTCTAGAAAGGGACTGTAGCAAGAGCATTGTGAAAGACTTTCAGAGAAAACTTCATTAAGAATGTACAACTTAAATATAACTTTGATGGATGAGTATTATTTTGGGGGGTGGATATAGTACAATGAGATTATAAGCTTCATGAAGGCAGAGACTATGCCTGTCTTTATAACACCTTATCATCAGTACCTAAAATAATGTCTAATACATTGAAACCATGTAAAATATTATATTAATTCAATAATATTTATTATATTTAGAGAGAAAGTTGTATTCTAAGGCCCAGATAAGGATTGTTTTGTACTTGAAATTATGTGAAGTGAGCTAACCAATAGAAGGGTACCAAGTCCTGTGTGTACTTCAAATAATGACTGTTACAGGTGGAGGAGAATAAGAAAGGTTAAATTAGTGTAATAAAAAATTCCTATGGATGTCCATCTCTCTTCCCCACTGAACCACAACTCAACTTCTCCATACTTTTCCCTACCATCAGTGCACCCTCCTTTGGGAGATGTCCACATATAACTTTCTTTTCTCATCAGGAAGGCAGCCACATCAAGTAGAAAGATTATTAAAGTGAAAGGCTGATTTCTACCTACATTTCAAAGTCTAACTATGGGTTTTTTTATCCTCAGGGAATTTACTTTACCACTTTGTGCCTGTGCCTCACCAAATGAGATCATGAATATGAAGATTCAAATTATTTAAATTTTTTTCTGTGGGTAGAATCCCCCATTACTGAGGCCATTGAGTTGGGCCATGCAGAAGCAGGTAACTTTTTGTTGCTAACCTTTCTGAAAAGGGAGTGCTCTGCAACCGTCTCTGCTGGCTCAGTCCTCAGTAAGAAACATGAAATTCAGACAAAGTCAAAGGAGTACAATAGTAGTGAGATTATTCTGTATCCAAGCCTTTTGTTATCTAAAACCAGCAGCTGTCTCTAATAAGCACTGACAGGCAGAGGTTGAAAACATTCATGGTCCTGTAGTTGAAGAAAAGAGGATGTGGTCTCCAGTCTCAAAGGATTACCATTTATCTAAAAGCCATTTGCAGAGCTAGTATTTCAGGGAGAGCTAAAAGCTTTAAAAGAAATAAGTGGAGCTTGCTACTCATAAAGCAATTTTAAGAGTAGAATCCCTAGAGAATATAGTCTAACTATAGGACTATGAAGGGAAACTGGGGAAATCCTGAACAAGCCAGTGACCCAGCCATGGATGCTTGCAGTAGAATTTCCAGAGTAAGATTCTCTGACCACTATTGGCATAGTCTCTGTTTCGGTGAAGATAAAGGAAGATGTTTGTGAAAGGATTTGTACTCATAGACCACACCCTAGATACAATAGCAAATAAAGTTCTAATAGGAGATAATAATGCACAAGTTAAAAGTTTTACCATTTCTTAATGGTCAAATGAGCATAGTGACAGTATCTCTCTTTCTTATAGGATTTTCATGAGGATTAAATAATATAATATATGTAAAGTGCCTGGCACATAGTAAATGTGATTGTTATTAAATACTGATGCCATGTAGTATAATTTGCTACATACTTCAGAAATCCCAAGAAAGTTGAAGTCAACAAGGACTCTAGAGAAGGAAGGGGTAGCTTCCTGGAATGTTTGGAACTTGAATTGGGCTTTGAAATGTATTTATATTTTACCTTTCTTTGTGGCTCAGAAGACACACACAAAGAACATTACAATAACACTTACTGTGATATTACTATGTACCATATATATGCATTGCATATATTATCTTATCTCTTTGGATGCACACAAGTATTAGATACATTGTAGAGTGGACAAAACTATGTATCAGATAAATTAGGAAATGCAAATCACAAGCAGAGAAACTTGGATTCAAACTCAGGTTTGTCTGACTCCAAAGCCTAGCTTGGAACACTGTACTGACTGTTAAGGAAAAAAATATCCAGAAAACTGAATTTAAAACATATTAGGATCAGGTGAAAAAAGAATTTTAAATTTTTAAAAAGAATTTTAAATTGGGATAAACTTTATAAGTCTCTCCAATTTCTGAAGGAAAAGTAACATCAGAAATGTATTGTCCCTTTTAAATGAAAATCAGTCATGACAAAGTGCTTACCAGCTAGATATGGAAAGTTAATGAAAAGTCTTAAGACAAATGCATTTTTGCTTTGATTGAATTTACTGTTTTCACGTTTCTGACACTGAAAGTAGGAAGTCTAAGATCACATAGTTTACTTTTCTGTAATACATGTTTTGTCTTTTAGTAGTTTTGGAAAAGCAGTTCATATAATCCATAAAACAGTAGTTATTCTAAAAATTAATAATGTTTTTTTATATTGAAACAGTTGGACTTGAATGCTTCGGGAATAAGTTTATTAGGCCTTTCTCAAAGATCCACTGTGGTGGGAAAAAAAAGCTTTTTCAAACTCAGCTTTTCATTATAACATTAAGAGAACTGCAGACTAGTTTTTTAAACATAGGAATCCTGATTGTTTTCTAAAAAATAAACAGTGCAATATTTTCCTCATTGTTTTTGTTTTGTTTTATTATCACTTCTCTTCTATGTGGTCAAGACAGGAGAAATAATAGAATGTAGATAAATAGAAAATTAGGTCTTGAACTTGTCTGTTAGTTTCCTCATCCAAAGTAGAAAAAAATATATGATTAATCAGCTTACTCTGTTTGGGCTGCTATAACAAAATCCCATAGACTGGGTGGCTTAAACATTTATTTCTCACTGTTCTGGAGGCCAATACTTCCATGATCAAGACGTCATCAGTTTTTGTGTCTGGTGAGAGCTCACTTCCTGGCTCATAGTTGGCCATCTTCTCACTGGTGGAAAGGGCAAGGGAGTTCTCTGGGGTCTCTTTTATAAGGGCACTAATCCCCTAATAACCTAATCACCTCCTAAAAGGTCCCACCTCAGAGTACCAGCACATTGAGGATTAGGCTTCAACATATGAATTCGGAGGTTACATAAACATTTAAATATTGTCTATAGCATTAATTAAATGTTTCACAATATTTGTGAGGAGACAACATACTTGTATTTTGGACAAAACACCATCTTTGCTCATATAAATAGTGTCTTAGGGCAGTGGATTTCAATGTGTGGTCCATGGATCACATGGGAACTTATTAGAAATGTAAATTCTTGGGCCCTACCCCAGATCTACTGAATCAGAAACTTTGTGGGTGGTACAGCCCTTCAGATGATTCTGAGATATGGCCAAGTTTGAGAACAACTGTGTTAAGGTGGGAATAATAAAATTCTGTCTGGGTTGATTTGTGACTAGGTAGAGGTAGTTGCTTTGAGCTAGGCCTTAAAGAATTAGTCAAATTCTGTATACCATACTTCCTCAAGCTAAAAAGAATTTGATATATTTTAAAAACTAACAGATTTGATATTGTGATGTTATGGGAAAGAGCATTATCTTTGGAATTTCATATAGGATGACTTTGTGGAGAATGATTTGGCATTACACATTTAAAGCCTAGCAATTCCACTTTTAAGAATTTATTCAAAGGAAATAGTTGCTGAAATGTACAAAGATGAGGGTACAAGAATGTTCATCAGGCATTGTTTCTAATAGTAAAAACACTACCTCAGTGTCCACTAAATAAATTATGACACATAAATCTGAAAGAATTCTAAGTATCCATTAAAATGGCTATTTAGATGTCTATTGACAAGATATTGTATTCGTAATTATGATTGAATACAAACTCAAACTATGATTATAAAAGGATATATGTATATGAGTCAAATTTGGTAAAAATATCTATACATGTATCCATTTATAGATCAATAGGCACAGAAAAAATGTAAATATTTATACACCAAAATGTTTGCAATGGAAATATTGGTGATAGATATGTATGTATTTTGGTTTGTTTTTGCCTATATCTATTTTCTAATGTGAAACTCTATTTTTTGTATGAAGAAATAATAAACATTTCAAAACAAACTAAGACTTTTAAGCAGACTTTTTACAGTCTTATCATTCAGGACTTGAAAATACTCATTCTGCTTTTAAAAAACACTACATTTGTCCTGGAATATTTGGAAAGAACCAATTTGTCTTGTTGTAACAGTTCACTGTCAAGGTTAGTGTTCTAAAATATGGCATTGGTTTACTTCTGAAAGTATGTATTATTATTAATCATAAAAATATGGTTTTCCTCTTAAAAGTTCCTGGAAAAGTAAAAATTGTTTTGTAGAGGGAGGTAAGAGATCCTGGTTCAGCCTTTGTTGCTAATTTTCTTTTTGTATTTGGAAAATTTAATCTCCCTGTCTGGGGCTTTGTTTTCTCATCTATAAAATATGACAGGATCAGAAGATCCTAATGATCTTAAACAGCTCTAATATTCTAGGAATCTGCAATGACTTTAGAAGCCAAATTATATTCAGAGAGCTCTATGAGGAAGTATGATGACTAAAAAAAATAAAATAAAATAAATTCAAACTGTTTAAAATGTCCTTTAAAATATTCTTCTTCTGGTGTTGTACAGGATGTTATTGATACTTCTATCCTTTATTATGATTTTTTCATTAATGACATTTTTAAATAAATTATGTGTTAAAAATATCAAGATGTTTGAATGTTGGTATACTTATGACACCTGGTGGTCAAGTCAGACATCATAGCTAAATTCAGATTCCCCAGACACTCATTACCATCCTCTCAGTAGGACTTTTTTCCCCTGATTCATCCATTCATCATGCATTCAGTCATTCACTCAAAAAAACACTTGGTGGATCTCTAATATGTACAAGATAATTACTAGACACTTTACTATGGAAGAAAGGAAGAAGTAAGAGAATGTATTTTTGATATGCATGTAGAAGATTGCAACCTATTCAAGGGAACAAAATGAACTGCATGGAAAGGCCAATAATAGAAGCATGCTAGTGTGTTAAGTGCACTAAAGAAAATTATCAGAACTAGGGATACTCTGAGGTTGTATTAGTGATCCATGGTAGCAAGAGGTCAGGAAAAGCTTTCTTGGAGAAAGTGAGCCTTGCCTTCCTTGGGACCTCATTGTTGCAGAGGATTACTGTGAAAGGAGAGTGTATATAAAGTATAGCACCTTGCCCAAAGTAGGCCTTCAGCAATTGGTAACTATTACTATAACAAAACCAAAGGTGATCAGGGAAGATTTCATGTATATTAACTGTTCCCTAAGTTTTATTTCAAGAAAAGTTCTGGTTCCAATTTATATGTATTTTTTTAAATTTAGACAGTATAAAGAACAAAAGGTCAATTATTTTAGTTGGTTCAGTGGATAAACAAACAAACCACAAAAAAGATAGTGTTGACCCTATCTACAGTTTGTTAGACTAACTGGACAATTAAGCAAAACAGTCAACTCGTGGGAAAAAATGCATTTAAAGTAATTGTTTACTGGAATGAACTGCTTGATTGCAATGATCTCTCAGAAAACATTCTGAGAAACACATGTAGTCAGCACAAAGGCATCAAATAGGTTGTTTTGGCACTGTAAGAGCTGTGTGTGGGTGGAATGATTTTTATATCTTGTAATTTAATTTTTATTGGAGTATAGTTGCGTTACAATGTTGTATTAGTTTCTAATGTACAGCAAACTGAATTGGCTATATGTATATATATATCCTCTCTGTTTTGGATTTCCTTCCCATTCAGGTCACCAAGAGCATTAAGTAGAATTCCTTGTGCTATACAGTAGGTTCTCATTAGTTATGAATTTTATACATAGTATCAAGAGTGTATATGTGTAAATCACAAACTCCCAATTCCTCCCACCCACCTCCCTTTGCCCTGGGTATCCATACATTTGTTCTCCATATCTGTGTCTTTACTTCTGCTTTGCAAATCAGATCATTTATACCATTTTTCAAGATTCCACATGTATGTGTTAACATACGATATTTGTTTTTCTCTTTTTGAATTACTTCACCCTGTATGACAGTCTCTAGGTCCATCCACGTCTCTACAAATAACCCAATTTCATTCCCTTTTATAGCTGAGTAATATTCCATTGTGTATATATACCATAACTTCTTTATCCATTCCTCCGCTGATGAACATTTAAGTTGCTTCTGTATCTTCACTACTGTAAATAGTGCTGCAACGAACATTGTGGTGCATGTGTATTTTTTTTTTTATTATTGCATGTCTTTTTGAATTATGGTTCTCCCTGGGTATATGCCCAGTAGTGGGAGTGCTAGGTCAAGTGGTAGTTCTATTTTTAGTTTTTTAAGGAACCTCCGTACTGTTCTCAGTAGTGGCTATATCCCACCAACAGTGCAAGAGGGTTCCCTTTTCTCCACACCCTCTCCAGCATTTATTGTTTGTAGATTTTTTGATGATGGCTATTCTGACTGCTGTGAGGTGATACCTCATTGTAGTTTTGATTTGCATTTCTCTAATAATTAGTGATGTTGAGCATCTTTTCGTGTGCTTTTTGGCCATCTGTATGTGCGCTTTGGAGAAATGTCTGTTTAGGTCTTCCACCCATAGTTTGACTGGTTTGTCTGTTTCTTATGATATTGAGTTTCATGAGCTGTTTATATATTTTGGAAAGTAATCATTTGTCCCTTGTTTCACTTGCTAATATTTTCTCTCATTCCGAGGGCTGTATTTTCATCTTGTTTATGGTTTCTTTGCTGTGCAAAGGCAATTAAGTTTCATTAGGTCCCATTTGTTTATATTTGTATTTATTTTCATTACTCTAGGAACTGGGTCAAAAAAAATTTTGCTGTGATTTATGTCAGTGTTCTGCATATGATTTCCTCAAAGAGTTTTATAGTGTCTGGCCTTACATTTAGGTCTTTAATCCATTTTGAGTTTCATTTTGTGAATACTGTTAGGGAGTACTTTAATTTCATTATTTTACAGGGAGCTGTCCAATTTTCCTAGCACCACTTATTGAAGAGGATGTCTTTTCTCCATTGTATGTTGTTGCCTCCTTTGTCATATTAGGTGACAATAGGTGTGTGTGTTTATCTCTGGGCTTTCCATCCTGTTCCATTGATCTATATTTCTATTTTTGGGCCAGTACCTTACTGTCTTGATTACTGTAGCTTTGCAGTATAGTCTGAACTCAGGGAGCCTGATTCCTCCAGCTCCATTTTTCTTTCTCATGATTGCTTTGTCTATTCAGGGTCTTTTGCGTTTCCATACAAATGGTGAAATTTTTCATTTTAGTTCTGTGAAAAATGACATTGGTAGTTTGATAGGGATTGCATTGAATCTGTAGATTGCTTTGGGTAGTATAGTCATTTTCACAATGTTGACTCTTCCAATCCAAGAACATGGTATATCTCTCCAACTGTTTTTATCATCTTTAATTTCTTTCATCAGTGTCATAGTTTTCTGCATACAGGTCTTTTGTCTCCTTAGGTACATTTATTCCTAGGTATTTTACTCTTTTTGTTGCAGTGGTAAATTGGAGTGTTTCCTTAATTTCTCTTTCAGGTTTTTCATCATTAGTGTATAGGAATGCAAGAGATATCTGTGCCTTAATTTTGTATCCTGTGACTTTACTAAATTCATTGATTTGCTCTAGTAGTTTTCTGATGGCATCTTTAGGATTTCTTATGTATAGTATCATGTGATCTGCAAACAGTTTTACTTCTTCTTTTCCAATCTGGATTCCTTTCATTTCTTTTTCTTCTCTGATTGCTATTACTAAGACTTCCAAAGCTATATTGAACAACAGTGGCGAGAGTGGACACCCTTGTCTTGTTCCTGACCCTAGAGGAAATGCTTTCAGTTTTTCACCATCGAGAATAATGCTTGCTGTGGGTTTGTCATATATGGCCTTTATTATGTTGAGGTAGGTTCCATCTATGCCCATTTTCTGTATCTATTGAGATAATCATATGGTTTTTATTCCGCCATTTGTTAAAATGGTGTATCTCATTGATTGATTTGAGTATGTTGAAGAATCCTTGCATCCCTGGGATAAATCACACCCGATCATGGGGTATGATCCTTTTATTGTGTTGTTGGATCTGGTTTGGTAGTATTTTGTTGAGGATTTGCATGTATGTTCATCAGTGATGTTGTCTGGTAATTTTATTTTTTTGTGATATCTTTGTCTGGTTTTGGTATCAGGGTGATGGCAGACTTGTAAAATGAGTCTGGACATATTCCTCATTCTGCAATTTTTTTGAAGCTTATGAGAAGGATAGGTGTTAGCTCTTCTCTAACTGTTTGATAGAATTATCCCATGAAGCCATCTGGTCCTGGACTTTTGATTACTGGAAGATTTTTCATCACAGTTTCATTTTCAGTGCTTGTGCCTGGTCTCTTCATATTTTCTATTTCTGGTTCATTCTAGGAAGGTTGTACTTTTCTAAGAATTTGTCTGTTTCTTCCAGGCTATCTATTTTTTTTTTTCTTGGCGTATATTTGCTTGTAGTAGTCTCTTTTGGTCCTTTGTATTTCTGCAGTGTCAGTTGTAACTTCTCCTTTTTCATTTCTAATTTTACTGATTTGAGTCCTCTCCCTTCTTTCCTTGATGAATCTGGCTAAATGTTTAACAAGTTTGTTTATCTTTTCAAAGGACAAAGTTTTAGTTTTATTGATCATTGCTACTGTTTTCTCTGTTCTTATTTCATTTATTTCTGCTCTGATCTTTATGATTTCTTTCCTTCTACTAAACTTTTTTTGGTTCTTGTTTTTTTTTTCTCTAGTTGCTTTAGGTATAAAGTTAAGTTGTTTATTTGAGGTTTTCTTGTTTCTTGAGGTAGGATTGTATTGCTATAAACTTCCCTCTTAGAACTGCTTTTACTGCGTCCCAGGTGTTTTGTGTCGTCGTGTCTCCATTGTCATCTGTTTCTAGGTATTTTTTTAATTTCCTCTTTGATTTCTTCAGTGATATCTTCGTTATTAATAATATATTGTTTAGCCTGCATGTGTTTGTATTTTTTACAGATCTTTTCCTGTAATTGATATCTAATCTCACAGCATTGTGGTCGGAAAAGATACTTGATACAATTTCAATTTTCTTAAATTTACCAAGGCTTGATTTGTGGCCCAAGATATGATCTATCCTGGAGAATGTTCCATGAGCACTTGAGAAAAATGTGTATTCTGTTGTTTTTGGTTGGAGTGTCCTATAAATATCAATTAAGTCCATCTTGTTTAATGTATCATTTAAAGCTTGTGTTTCCTTATTAATTTTCATTTTGGATGATCTGTCCATGGGTGAAAGTGGAGTGTTAAAGCCCCCTACTATGAATGTGTTACTGTCGATTTCCCCTTTTATGGCTTTTAGTATTTGCCTTATGTATTGAGATGCTCCTATGTTGGGTGCATAAGTATTTACAATTGTTATATCTTCTTGGATCAATCCCTTGATCATTATGTAGTGTCCTTCTTTGTCTCTTCTAATAGTCCCTATTTTAAAGTCTATTTTGTCTGATATGAGAATTGCTACTCCAGCTTTCTTTTGGTTTCCATTTGCATGAAATATCTTTTTCCATCCCCTTACTTTCAGTCTGTATGTGTCTCTAGGTCTGAAGTGGGTCTCTTGTAGACAGCATATGTAAGAGTCTTGTTTTTGTATCCATTCAGCCAATCTGTGTCTTTTGGTGGGAGCATTTAGTCCATTTACATTTAAGGTAATTATCGATATGTATGTTCCTATTCCCATTTACTAAATTGTTTTGGGCTCGTTATTATAGGTCTGTTCTTCTCTTGTGTTTCTTGTCAAGAGAAGTTCCTTTAGCATTTGTTGTAAAGCTGGTTTGGTGGTGCTGAACTCTCTCAGCTTTTGCCTGTCTGTAAAGGTTTTAATTTCTCCATCAAATGTGAATGAGATCCTTGCTGGGTAGAGTAGTCTTGGTTGCAGGTTTTTCTCCTTCATCACTTTAAGTATATCATGCCACTCCCTTGTTGCTTGTAGGGTTTCTGCTGAGAGATCAGCTGTTAACCTTATAGGGATTCCCTTGTGTGTTATTTGTTGTTTTTCCCTTGCTGCTTTTAATATACTTTCTTTGTATTTAATTTTTGACAGTTTGATTAATATGTGTCTTGGCATATTTCTCCTTGGATTTATCCTGTATGGGACTCTGTGTGCTTCCTGGACTTGATTAACTATTTCCTTTCCCATATTAGGGAAGTTTTCAACTATAATCTCTTCAAATATTTTATCACTCCCTTTCTTTTTCTCTTCTTCTTCTGGAACTCCTATAATTCGAATACTGGTGCATTTAATGTTGTCCCAGAGGTCGTTGAGACTGTCCTCAGTTCTTTTCATTCTTTTTTCTTTATTCTGCTCTGCAGTAGTTATTTCCACTATTTTATCTTCCAGGTCACTTATCCATTCTTCTGCCTCAGTTATTCTGCTATTGATCCCATCTAGAGGACTTTTAATTTCATTTATTGTGTTGTTCATCGTTGCTTGTTTCATCTTTATTTCTTCTAGGTCCTTGTTAACTGTTTCTTGCATTTTGTCCATTCTATTTCCAAGATTTCGGACCATCCTTACTATCATTATTCTGAATTCTTTTTCAGGTAGACTGCCTATTTCCTCTTCATTTGTTAGGTCTGGTGCATTTTTATCTTGCTCCTTTATCTGCTGTGTGTTTTTCTGTCTTCTCTTTTTGCTTATCTTACTGTGTTTGGGGTTTCCTTTTTTCAGGCTGCAGGTTCATAGTTCCCGCTGTTTTTGATGTCTGTCTCCAGTGGCTAAGGTTGGTTCAGTGGGTTGTGTAGGCTTCCTGGTGGAGGGGACTAGTGCCTGTGTTGTGGTGGATGAGGCTGGATCTTGTCTCTCTAGTGGGCAGGTTCATGTCTGGTGGTGTGTTTTGGGGTGTCTGTGGCCTTATTATGATTTTAGGCAGCCTCTCTGCTCATGGGTGGGTTTGTGTTCCTGTTTTGCTAGTTGTTTGGCATAAGTTGTTCAGCACTGTGGCTTGCTGGTCGTTGAGTGAAGCTGGGTGCTGGTATTAAGATGGAGGTCTCTGGGAGATTTTCACCATTTGATATTATGTGGAGCTGGGAGGTCTCTTGTTGACCAGTGTCCTGAAGTTGGCTCTCCTACCTCAGAGGCAGAGCCCTGACTCTTGGCTGGAGCACCAAGAGCCTTTCATCTCCACAGCTCAGAATAAAAGGGAGAAAAAGTAGAGAGAATTAGTAGAAGTATGAAGAAAGAAAGAAATAAAGGAGGGAAGGATGGAAGAAAGGAGGGAAGAAAGAAAGAAAGAGAGAAAGAAGCAAAGAAGGAAAGAAAGGAGGGAGGGAGGGAGGGAGGAAGGCAGGAAGGAGGGAAAGAAGGAAAAAATACAGAAAGAAAGAAGATACAGTAAAATAAAGTATAATAAAGTTATTGAATTAAAAAATAATTATTTAGACAAAGAAAAAAAAAAGGGATGGATAGAACCTTAGGACAAATGTTGGAAGCAAAGCTATATAGACAAAATCTTACACAGAAGCATACACATACACCCTCACAAAAAAAGGTAAAGGGGAAAAAATCATTAATCTTGCTCTCAGAGACCACCTCCTCAATTTGGGATGATTCGTTGTCTAAAGGAGGGAAGGAAGGAAGGCAAGAAAGAAAGAAAGAAAGAACAAAGGTAAAGTATAATAAAGTTATTAAAATTAATTATTAAGAAAAAAATTTTAAAAAAAACCATGGACGGATAGAACCCTAGGACAAATGGTGGAAGCAAAACTATACAGACAAGATCTCACACAAGCATACACATACACATTCACAAAAAGAGGAAAAGGGGAAAAAATCATAGATCTTGCTCTCGAAGCCCACCTCCTCAATTTGGGATGACTCGTTGTCTATTCATGTATTCCACAGATGAAGGTACATCAAGTTGATTGTGGAGCTTTAATCCGCTGCTTCTGAGTCTGCTGGGAGACATTTCCCTTTCTCTTCTTTGTTCTCACAGCTCACAGGGGATCAGCTTTGGATTTGGCCCTGCCTCTGCGTGTAGGTCGCTGGACGGCGTCTGTTTTTTGCTCAGAGAGGACGAGGTTAAAGGAGCCGCTGATTCGGGGGCTCTGGCGCACTCAGGCCGGGGTGGGGGGGAGGGAGGGGCACTGCGTGCGGGGCGGACCTGCGGCGTCAGAGGCCGGCGTGACGTTGCACCAGCCTGAGGCCCGCCCAGCGTTCTCCCGGGGAAGTTGTCCCTGGATCCCTGGAACCTGGCAGTGGCAGGCTGCACAGGCTCCGTGGAATAGGGGTGTGGATAGTGACCTGTGCTCACACACAGGCCCCTTGGTGGTGGCAGCAGCAGCCTTAGTAGCTCCCGCCCGTCCCTGGGGTCCGTGCTTTTAGCCGCGGCTCGCGCCCGTCTCTGGGTTCCGCGCTTTTAGCTGTGGCTCGCGCCCGTCTCTGGAGTTCCTTTAAGCAGCGCTCTTAAACCCCTCCTCTTGCGCACCATGAAACAAAGAGGGAAGAAAAAGTCTCTTGCCTCTTCGGCAGGTGCAGACTTTTCCCCGGACTCCCTCCCAGCTAGCCGTGGTTCACTAATCCCTTCAGGCTATGTTCAAGCCACCAACCCCAGTCCTCTCCCTGCGCTCCGACTGAAACCGAAACCCAAGCCTCAGCTCGCAGCCCCACCCGCCCCGGCGGGTGAGTAGACAAGCCTCTCGGGCTGGTGAGTCCCGGTCGGCACCGATCCTCTGTGCGGGAATCTCCCCGCTTTGCCCTCTGCACCCCTCTTGCTGTGCACTCCTCCACGGCTCCGAAGCTCTCCGCACTGCCTCCCGCAGTCTCTGCCCGCGAAGGGACTTCCTAGTGTGTGGAAACTTTTCCTCCTTCACAGCTCCCTCCCACTGGTGCAGGTGCCATCCCTATTCTTTTGTCTCTGTTTTCTCTTTTGCCCTACCCAGGTACTTGGGGGAGTTTCTTGCCTTTTGGGAGGTCTGAGGTCTTCTGCCAGCCTTCAGTAGGTGTTCTGTAGGAGTTGTTCCATGTGTAGATGTATTTCTGGTGTATCTGTAGGGAGGAAGGTGATCTCCGCGTCTTACTCTTCTGCCATCTTCAAGGTCCCCTCCCTTGCTGCTTTTAATATGTTTTCTTTGTATTTAGTTTTTGATCGTTTGATTAATATGTGTCTTGTCATGTTTCTCCTTGGATTTATCCTGTATGGGACTCTCTGTGCTTCCTGGACTTGAATAATTATTTCCTTTCCCATATTAGGGAAGTTTTCAACTATATTCTCCTCACATATTTTCTCAGTCCCTTTCTTTTTCTCTTCTTCTTCTGGGGCCCCTATAATTCGAATGTTGGTGTGTTTACTGTTGTCCCAGAAGTCTCTGAGACTGTCCTCCATTCTTTTCTCTTTATTCTTCTCTACAGTAGTTATTTCCAGTATTTTATGTTACAGGTCACTTATCCGTTATTCTGCCTCAGTTATTTTGCTACTGATTCCTTCTAGAGAATTTTAAATTTCATTTATTGTGTTGTTTTTCATCATTTGTTTACTCTTTTGTTCCTCTAGGTCCTGGTTAAACGTTTCTTGTATTTTCTCTGTTCTATTTTCAAGATTTTGCATCATCTTTACTATCATTACTCTGAATTCTTTTTCAGGTAGACTTCCTATTTCCTCTTCATTTGTTTGGTATGGTGGGTATTTACCTTACTCCTTCATCTGCTGTGTGTTTATCTGTCTTCTCATTTTGCTTAACTTCCTGTGTTTGGTTTCTCTACTTCACCGGCTGCAGGTTCCTAGTTCCCATTGTTTCTTGTGTTTGCCTTCAGTGGCTAAGGTTGGTTTAGTGGATTGTGTAGGTTTCCTGGTGGAGGGGACTTGTGCCTGTGCTCTGGTGGATTAGGCTGGGTCTTGAATTTTTGGTGGGCAGAACCACAACGGGGGTGTGTTTTGGTGTGTCTGTGAACTTTTTATGATTTTAGGCAGCCTGTCTGCTACTGGGTGGGCTTGTGTTCCTGTGTTGCTAGTTGTTTGGTATGGGCTGTTCAGCACTGTAGCTTGCTGGTTGTTGAGTAAAGTCTTAACTCTGAGGTGGAAATCTGTCAGAGAGCTTTTGCCCTTTGATATTACATGGGGCTAGGAAGTCTCTGGTGGTCCAATGTCTTGAACTCAAATCTCCCACCCCAGAGGCTCAGGCCTGACACCCGGTCAGAGCACCCAGACACTGTCAGCCACACAGCTCTGAGCAAAATGGAGAAAAAAGAAAGAAAGAAAGAAAAATAAATAAAATAAAATAGTTATTGAAATAAAAATATTATTAAAAATAAAATAATTAAGAAGTAGTAAAAATAAAAAAAAGAAGAAAGAAAGCAAGAGGGAAATCAAACCAATAAACAAATCCACCAGTGATAACAAGCACTACAAACTGTACTAAAAAAGAAAACAAAAAACACTGAGAGAACCGTAGGACAAATGGGAAAAGCAAAGATGTACAAACAAAATCACACAAAGGAGCATACACATACACACTCACAAAAAAAGAAAAAGGAAAAAAATATATATATATAAAGAGAGAGCAACCAAATCAATAAACAAATCCACCAATGATAATAAGCTCTAAATACTAAACTAAGATAAACATAAAACAAGAAAGAAATTAAATTGTGCAAGCAAACCCCAATTCTATAGTTGCTCTCAAAGTCCACCACCTCAGTTTTGTAATGATTCATTGTCTATTCAGGTTTTCCTCAGATTCAGGGTACATCAAGTTGATTGTGGAGATTTAATCTACTCCTCCTCAGGCTGAAAGTTGAAATTTCCCTTTTGCTTCTTTGTTTGCACATCTTCTGGGGTTCAGCTTTGGATTTGGCCCTGCCTCTGCATGTCAGTCACCTGCGGGCGTCTGTTCTCTACCCAGACAGGATGGGGTTCAAGTAGCAGCTGATGAGGGGGCTCTGGCTCACTCAGGCCTTTGGGAGGGACGGGTACAGTAGTTATAATTGGAATGTGGGGTGAGCATGTGGTAGCAGAGACCAGCACGACTTTGCAGCAGACTAAGGCATGCCATGTGTTCTCCCGGGAAAGTTGTCTCTGGATCATGGGACCCTGGCTATGACAGGCTGCACAGGCTCCTGGGGGGGAGGTGTGTGTGTGTAGATAGTGACCTGTGCTTGCACACAGGCTTCTTGGTGGCTGCAGCAGCAACCTTAGTGTTTCATCCCCGTCTCTGGTGTCCGTGCTGATAACCGTGGGTTGCGCCTATCTCTGGAGCTCATTTAGGTCGTGCTTTGAACCCTGTCTCCACACGCAGCCCAAAATATGTTCTCTTGCCTCTTAGGCAGTTCCAGAGTTTTTCCCGGACTTCCTCCTGGCTAGCTGTGGTGCACTAGCCTCCTTCAGGCTGTGTTCATGCAGCCAACCTCAGTCTTCTCCCTGAGACATGACCTCCGAAGCCCGAGCGTCAGCTCCCATCTACCCACCACCCTGTCAGGTGAGCAGACAAGCTTCTCAGGCTCGTGAGTGCTTGTCAACACTGATTCTTTGTGCAGGAATCTCTCTGCTTTGCCCTCTGCACCCCTGTTGCTGCCCTCTCCTCCATGGCTCCAAAGCTTCCCCCCAGCCCATCCCCCATCTCTGCCAGTGAAGGGGCTTCTTAGTGTGTGGACACTTTTTTTCCTTCACAGCTCCCTCCCAGAGGTGCAGTTCCTGTCCCTATTCTTTTGATCTCCATTTTCTCCTTTTTTCTTTTGCCCTACGCATGTATGTGGGGAGTTTCTTGCCTTTTGGGAAGTCTGAGGTCTTCTGCCAACATTCAGTAGGTGTTCTGTAAGAGTTGTTCCACATGTAGATGTATTTCTGATGTATCTGTGGGGAGGAAGATGATCTTCACATCTTACTTCTCTGCCATCTGAAGGTCCTTTCTCTGCAGATGTATTCGTGAGGAGTGACAAATTCCGTGTCCTCATCTTCTGCCATCTTGACTCCTCCCCTTCTGATTTTTACATTTTAATTGGTTGTGTTTAGGGTTGAGTAGGCACTGTTTTAGACTCTATATTGCTTTCAATAGCTATGCTAAGTCTGTTGTATTTTCCTTTTAATTCTATAATTGTGAAGCAGTCTAAATGTTTTTACAAGTGATGACAATTATAAGAGAATATTAAAATCCCATTTATGCTTTTGTTCTGCAATCAAATGCATAAGTTATATTTCCTAATATACCAAACATTTGGGTCCTTTAACTCTCCTTTCCATGGGTAAAATAAGCTGTGTTGTAGTGACTTTTGGCTGAAAGCAAAATGTCCTGATCCAAAAGAAAGCCAAGGAAAAGAATGACGCCATACTAGGAATGAACGTATAACCTGGATAAGGGAAGATATGAGAGATGACAGAATTCCTATCTTTAGATATTTGAAGAGTGTCATGTGTAACAGGGAGTAGACTTTATTTTATTTGGCTCTAGTAGGCTGAACTAGGTTGAAATATCAGGGATGTGGATTTTTGTCTCCCTAGAAGGGAGGACTTCTAACAATTATGATTGTTAAGAATATAACCATCCACATTAATAACTTTTTCACTGAACTTGCCCTGAAAGCTAGAGCTGAAGTAGAGGCAGCCCCTTTTGCTGCATCTACCACCAGATACCCTCTAGTCTGTCACATATTCTGGTAGTTGCTTTCAAAAGTTGCAAGGATAGTCTAAATAAATATGAATGTCTGAAGCTACTGTAATTCTGTTAATAAATACAGATCTTTAAAGTTACTGAAGCTTCTGAAAGTTCCATGCTATATAAGCAAAACTAATTGTGCCCTCAGCCAAATTCTGAAGGAGACAAAGTTTATCTGAGTTGTAATATCTTTTCCAAGCCCCTATCTTTCAAGGCCTAGTGATCTGCCAGCCCTTCCCCAGACCTTTATCCCATGTTTCATTCCTAAATGTTCATCGACTAACCTCAGCAGTCATGTAATCCCTGATAAGGTTGTCTTTCAAAATAGATTGAGTTTTATCTCTCTCAGCATTGAGGATAGGAAAAGCTGGATCTCAAACTTTGAAAATACAGATAGAGATAATTGTAAAACTGAATGTAAAACAAGAATTTTGAAATGTATGTTTGGCGGCTATTTGCCAGGAAGACTTACTTTTTGGTTACCTCTGCAAGTTTGATTACTTCCTCTGACTACTAAGGGAACAACCTGACTGAAGTTATTGTCAAAACACTGATCTTTTTGGTTCTGAAAATATCTTCAACAGTACTGTTATCCAGTTGTAGATTGGCAAGATATTTTCACCTTACATAGAAAAGACCTTTTGAGTTTATGAAAGTTCACACTTGAATACCTCTTTTGTAGAATACAAATACATTTGTATACCCAAACATGGACTGATATGCCCTTGACCCCATTTTTCTCTATTTTCTGCAGAAATTATCATTCTGATGCTTTCCCTAAGGAAGGAATACAAATTCTCAAGATGGGAAATAACAGCACAAACAGTACAAGAGCAAAGTGCACTGATCTTCAAATGTCATTTCAGTACTCTCTCTATGCAACCACCTATATCCTCATATTTGTCCCTGGTCTACTGGTTAACAGTGCAGCCTTGTGGGTTTTGTGCTGCTTCATCAGCAAGAAAAATAAAGCCATCATTTTCATGATCAACCTCTCTGTGGCTGACCTTGCTCATGTGCTGTTCTTACCCCTCCGGATATACTATTACATCAGCCACCACTGGCCTTTCCAGAGGTCCCTTTGCCTGCTGTGCTTCTACCTAAAGTATCTCAACATGTATGCCAGCATTTGTTTCCTGACATGCATCAGCCTTCAGAGGTGCTTCTTTCTCCTCAAGCCTTTCAGAGCCAGAGACTGGAAGCGTAGGTATGATGTGGGCATCAGTGCTGCCATCTGGGTCATCATGGGGACTGCCTGTTTGCCACTTCCAATTCTGAGAAATGCTGGATTAGCCTACAATACTGAATCCTGCTTTTCCAATTTGGGGCTTCAACATACTAGCATGGTGTCTACTATTGGCATGGTAACTGTAGCTGAACTTGGAGGGTTTGTCTTACCTGTTGTAATTATTACTTATTGCGCATGGAGAACAAGAAAGATTTTACAGGAATTCCAAGTTCCCCCTCAGAATACCAAAGAGAGAAAAAAGGCTTTGTGGATGGTCCTGTTGTGTGCAGTGGTATTCATTGTTTGTTTCACACCCTACCACCTCAACTTCCCTTTCTTTATGACGGTGAAGCAACGAATCTTTTCAAACTGGTCCTTTATTAAGAGCACGCTATTTTTCCACATAATTTCCCTGTGTCTTGCAAATTTAAATTGCTGTTTTGATCCATTGTATATTATTTTGTGACCTCAGAACTTCGTGATGGATTTTCAGAACATGGTAGTTTGGTTCTTCAGTCATGTGTGAAATGCAAGGATGGTGCTTTGGAAATTCAACATAGGAAGGAGGATCTTCAAACTCTCTCTTGAATTTATGGATGATTCCAAAACAATGTAATCAAATAATTACCGAAAATAATCTATATGCTCTATCAGTTTATCTATGTCACCTTGAAGATCTTTCTTAAAAATAATGGTACCCTTAAGTGCCTTAATGAAACATGGCTCCCTTCCCTTAATCCTCAATATGATTTTTCTGGAAAAAAAAAATTAAAGCCTATATTTTCTGTCCAAATGGAAATATTGTTCTATGGAGTATATGAGAAAATAACTTTATTTACACAAAAGGATGAACAACAGAATGAATTGCACCCCTGTTCCTCAGCAATAGGTCCAAAATTTTCACCTTCCCCTGCTAGAAACAAAATGCAAATTGAAAATACATGAACATAGATGAATTGTTTACACATTTAAAAATGTACAGGAGAACAGTACTATCCTTGCTTTATCAAGAAGTTATACACAGGTGGAGTGGCCAAGATGGCAGAGTAGGAAGACCCTGATCTCAACTCCTTCCACAGGCACACCAAAATTACAAATACTTACAGAGCAACTATTGATGAGAACAACCTGAACACTAGCAGAAAAGATATTTTACAACTAAAGATGTAAAGAAAGAACCACAACAAGATGGGTAGGAGAAATGGAGACACAGTAGAGTCAAGAGCCATACCCCTGGATAGGTGACCCACAAACAGGAGAATAATTACAATGGCAGAGGTTCTCCACAAGGAAGGAAGTGTCTGAGCCCCACATTGAGCTCCCCAGCCCAGAGATCCTGTACTAGAAAGACAAGACTCTAGACTGTTTGGCTTTCAAGGCCAGTCGGGCTTAGTTTCAGGAGAGCTGAAGGGCTGTGGGAAATAGAGACTGTACTCTTAAAGGGTACACACAAAATCTCACAAGCTCTGAGACCCAGGGCAGAAGCAACAATTTGAAATAAATTTGGGTTAGACCCACTTGCTGATCTTGGAGAGCCTCCCAGAGAGGAGGCAATTGGGACTCACCCTAGGGACATTGACACTGACAGCAGCTATTTTTGGAAACTCATCCTACCATGAGGGCACTGATGCTGGCAACACCATTTTGGGATCTTCCCTCTAGCAGGCTGGCTGATTTAGGACCCCCTGAGCTTCCAAGGACTTGGCCTTATTCACCACAGCGCACAAGATCCAGCCCAACACACAACAGGCCAACACCAGGTCTGTGAAATCAAGACCCCAGAGCCAGAGTAACCAGGACCCAGCTCCACCCACCAGTGGGCCAGCACTAACCCTGGGGTCCAGCCTTACCTCCCAGGGATGGGAATTAGCCCTGGGATATTTGGGTCCCAGCCCTTCCCACATGTGGGTGGACATCAACTCTGGGACCCCCTGCACACTGCAGGCAGATATGCCATGATTCATTTGTGCCCATTGGGCCAGAACTAGCCCAAGGACCCTCTTGGTCCCAGCTCCACCCACCATTGAGTTGACACTATCTCTGGGACTCCAGACCATAGTCAGAGACCCCAGGTCCTAACTCTGCACACAAGGAGCTGGTAGTATCCCTGGGACCAAGCCTTACCCACTAGTGGGAAGGCACCAGCGTCAGGATGCCCAAGGCACCATATCCTCCCATGAGGATGTTGAAACCAGCTCCAGGACACTGAGCCCCTCAGCCACATGCCCTTGGCCATGGCCCAGCTCAACAGCAGGTGGATACTAGCTCCAGGATCCTAACCCTGCAGCCAGCCACCTTGTGACATAGCCCAACTCACCAGTAGGCTGGCACCAGGATGAGGATTTCCCTTGTCATGCACCTAGTCATGGCAGGATTATGCCTTACCCACCAGAAGCCAGTAGTCTCCACACAAGGCAGGGGCTGGCAACCAACTGGAACTGGAACAGGAGACAGCTACACCTACCAGTATCTGTAGTAGTCAGCTTATCACAGCAGAAAGACCCAGATAGCCCCTATAGGGGGCACCCTGAGAGCATATAGCTCTCGTGACAAGAAGGGAGTGTGCTGCTGTGCCCCATAGCATGTCTCCTACATAAGGCCACTTCTCTAAGATAGGGAAATATAAGCAGTATACCAAATACATAGAAATAAAAACAGCAAATTAAGCAAAATGAAGTGACAGAGCAATATGTTCCAAATGAAGCAACAAGATAAAACCCCAGAAGAAGAACTAATTTAATTGGAGATAAGCAATCTACCCAATAAAGCATTCATGGTGGTGATCATAAAGATGCTCAAAGAACTCAGGACAAAAAGTGGGTGAACACAGTGAGAATAGTAAAGAAAAACAGTTAGAAAATATGAAGAAGAACCAAACAGAGATGAAGAATATAATAAATGAACTAAAAATTAAACTTGAATGAATCAACAGTAGATTAGATGATACATAGGAACAGATCAGCAAAGTGGAAGACAGAGTAGTGGAAATTGTTTTAGCTAAACAGAAAAAAGAACACAGAATTTTAAAAATTGGGAACAGTTTAAGAGACCTCTGAGACAACACCAAGCATAACAACATTCTCATTATAAGGGTCCTTGAATGAGAAGAGAAAGAGAAAGTGGCAAAGAACATATTTGAAGACATAATAGCTGAAAACTTAGCTAACCTGGGAAATGAAAAAAAAAAAAACATCCAGGTCCAGGAAGCACAGAGACTTTGCAAGCAGGATCAAACCAAAAATGACTACACAAAGACACACTGTAATTAAAATGAAAAAAAGAAAAAGAAAAAGAAAAAGAATATTAAAAGCAGCAAGGGGAAAGTAGCAAGTTACATACAATGAAACCCCCATAATACTATCATTGACTTTTAGGCAGAAACTCTGCAGGTAGAGGCGTGGGCCATGATATGTTTAAAGGGATGAAGTGGAAAAAACTATCATGAAGAATACTCAACCTGACAAGGCTAACATTCAGATTTGAAGGAGATATTAAAAGTTCTACAGGCAAGCAAAAACAAAAAGAGTTCAGGAGCACAAAACCAGATTTAAAAGAACTGTTAAAGGGATTTCTCTAAGCAGAAAAAGAAAGGCCTCAGCTAGAAATATGAAAATTACAAAATGAAAAATCTCATTGGTAAAGGCAAATATGCAGTAATGGTAGTAAATCAATGACATATAAAGCTAGAAGGAAGGTTAAAAGACAAAAGTTGTAAAATCAGCTGTATACATGATAAGTACTTAAGGGGATACACAAAACAAAAAGATGTAAGTTATGATGTCAAAAACAATAAATGGGGGAGAAGTAAAAATGCATGGTTGGAAAAATGCATTCAAAGTTAAGAAATCAGCAACTTATATAACATACATATATATAGATTGCTATATATAAAACCCACGATAACCACAAAACAAAAATCCATAATAGATACAGAACACCAAAGACAGAAATGAATCCAAACATACCACTGAAGATATTTATCAAATCACAAGGGAAGAGACCAAAAGAAGAAGAAAGGAACAAAAAGAACTATATCTATCAATATTTATTTATTTGTTTTTATTTTTGGTTGTGTTGGGTGTTCATCACTGTGTGTGGGTTTTCTCTAGTTGCAGCAAGCGGGGTCTACTCTTCATTGCAGTGCATGGGCTACTCATTGTGGTGGCTTCTCTTGTTGGGGAGCATGGGATCTAGGCATGCAGGCTTCAGTAGTTGTGGCACACAGGCCCAGTTGCTCTGCTGCACTTGGGATCTTCCTGTACCAGGGCTCTAACCCATGTCCCCTGCATTGGTAGGTGGGTTCTTAACCTCTGCACAACCAGGGAAGCCCAATAATTACTTTAGATATAAATGGAATATATGCTCCAATCAAAAGACATAGAGTGGCTGAATGGATACAAAAACAAGGCTCATATATATGTTGCCTGCAAGAGATCCCCTTATCTCAAGACACATGTGGACTGAAAATGGAAAGATGGCAAAAGATATGCCATGCAAATGGAAATGAAAAGAAAGCAGGGGTAGCACTACTTCCATCAAACAAAATAGACCTTAAAATAAAGACTGTAGTAAGAGACAAAAAAAGACATTACATAATGATAAAGGGATGTATACAAGAATATATAATAATTGTAAATATGTATGCACCCAACATCAGTACATAAATACATAAAGCAAATATTAACAGACATAAAATGAGAAATTGACAATATCACAATAATTGTAGGGGACTTTAACACTCCACTTACATCATTAGACTGATCATCCAGACATAAATTCAGTAAGGAAACACTGGCCTTAAATGACACATTAGATCAGCAACAGAATACAAATTATTTTCAAGTGCATATGAAACATTCTCCAGGACAGATCACATGCTAGATGAAAAAACAAGTCGTGGTAAGTTTAAGAAAATTGAAATCATATATCAACCATCTTTTCCGACCACAATGTTATGAGACTAGACTAGAAATCGATTACATGGAAAAAAACTGCAAAAATCACAAACACATGGAGGCTAAACAATGTGCAATAAACAACCAATGGATTACTGAAGATCTCAAAGAGAAAATCAAAAGTACCTGGAGATAAGTGCAAATGAAATCACAATGATCCAAAATCTGTGGGATTCAACAAAAGCATTTCTAAGAGAGTAGTTTATAGAAATATCATACAGTAAGTTCCATACATACAAACCTTCAAATCACGATCTTTCAAAGATGTGAACGGGCATTTGCATGTCTAATCATGTAAGTTAGTTCTCGTGTCTGGCATACATTGTGTCATACATACATCCTGTATGAGGGGTTGTGCTTTTGTGTACTTTATTGTACAGTACTGTATAGAGTACAGTATCTTTATTTCAAGCCCAGGAAGTCCGCTAGCCAAGTGTAAAACTAGCACTATATAGCCAATTGTGTTATTTGGGTACCTATGCTAACTTTGTTGGACTTACGAATGCACTCTCAGGATGGAATTTGTTCGTATGTAAGGGACTTACTGTACAAGCTTTTCTCAGGAAACAAGAAAAATCTCAAACTAAACAACCTAGCCTTACACCTATAGGAACTAGGAAAAGAAGAATTAACAAAACCCAAAGTTAGTAGAAGGAAAGAAATAAAGATCAGAGCTGAAATAAATTAAATAGAGAAAGGTCAGTAAAACTAAGAGTTAGTTCTTTGTAAAGATGAACAAAATCGATAAAGCTTTAGCCAGGCTCATCAAGAAAAATAGAGAGAGGACCCAAATCAATAAAATGAAAAACGAAAAAGAAGTTACAGGTGACACCACAGAAATACAAAGGATCATAAGAGCTAACTATGAATAGCTATATGCCAATAAAATGGACAACATAAAAGAAATGGAAAAAATTCCTAGAAATGTACAATCTCCCAAGACTGAACAAGGAAGAAATAGAAAATACGAACAGACCAATTATCAGTAATGAAACTGAATCAGTAATTTAAAAAGCTTCCATCAAACAAAGGTCAGGAACAGATGGCTGCACAGGTGAATTCTACCAAACATGTAGAGAAGAGTTGATACTTAGTTTTCTCAAACTATTCAATAAATTTGCAGAGCACATAATATTTCTGAACTAATTCTAAGAGGCCAGCATCACCCTGTTACCAAAACCAGACAAATATATCACAAAAAAACATGAAAATTACAGGCAAATATCAGTGATGAACATAGATGCAAAAATTCTCTACAAAATATTAGCACACCAAATCCAACAATACATTAAATAGATCATACATAATTATCAAGTGGGATTTATTCCAAGGACACAAGGATAGTTCAATATCTGCAAAATAATTTGATATACCACATTAACAAATTGAAGAATAAAAATCATATGGTCATCTCAATAGGTGCAGAAAAAGCTTTTGACAAAATTCAACATCCTTTTATTATATAAAGCTCTCCAGAAAGTGGGAATAGAGGGAATATACCTCAATATAATAAAGGCTGTATATGACAAGCCCACAGATAACATTATACTCAATGATAAAAAGGTGAAAGCATTTATTCTAAGTTCAGGAGCAAGACAAGGATGCCCACTCTCACCACTTTTATTCAACATAATATTGAAACTCCTAGCCACAGCAGTCAGGAATCCAATGTGGAAAGGAAGAAGTAAAACTGTTATTGCTTACCAATGACATGATACTCTATATAGAAAATCCTAAAGATGTCACCAAGAAAACTACTAGAACTCACTAAAGGATTCTGTAAAGTGCAGGACACAGGATTAATATATAGGAATCTGTTGCAATTTTATACACTAAAAAGGAACTATTAGAAAAAGAAATTAAAAAACAATCCTATTTACTATCACATCAAAAAGAGTAAAATACCTACGAATAAATCTAACTAAGTAGGTAAAAGACCTGTACTCTGAAAACTATAGCTCAGTGATGAATGAAACTGAAGAGGACACAAACAGATGCAAGGACATACCATGCTCATGGATAGGAAGAATGAATATTGCTAAAATGACCATACAACCAAGGCAATCTACAGATTCAATGCAATCTCTATCAAATAATAATGGCATTGTTCACAGAATTAGAACAAATAATTCAAAAATGTGTACAAAACACAAAAGACCCTGAATAGCCCAAAGTATCATGCTCCCTGATTTCAAACTATACTACAAAGCTATACTATACTACAAATCAAAACTCTATGATACAGACATACTTATATAGGCAATTAATCTATGACAAAGGAGGCATGAATATGCAACGGAGAAAAGACAGCCTTTTCAGTAAATGTTACGGAAAACTGGACAGTTACATGCAAAATAATAAAACAGGATTAATTTCTAACACCATATACAAAAGTAAACTAAAAATGGATTAAATGGACCTGAAACCATAAAACTTCTAGAAGAAAATATAGGTAATACTCTGTGAAATCTGCATTAGCAATATTTTTTAGATGTGTCTCCTCAGGCAAGGGAAACAATAGAAAAAAATAAACAAATGGGACTACATCAACAAAAATATTTTGCACAGCAAAGGAAACTATCAATGAAATGAAAAGGCTGCATACTGAATGGGAGAAGATATTTGCAAATGATATATCTGGTAAGAGGTTAATATCCAAAATATACAATTTACCATCAAAAAGCTAAATATTTAATTAAAACATGGGCAGAGGACCTGAATATACATTTTTCCAAAAATAACATACAGATAGCCAAAAAATATATTAATATATTAAAAGATGCTCAACACCACTAATCATCAGGGAAATGCAAATAAAAACTAAAATGAGATATAACCTCACACCTGTCCGAATGGCAATTATCAAGAGCAAAAAAATAAGTTTTGGCAAATATTGGAGAAAAGGGTACTCTCATGCACTGTTGCTGGGAATTTAAATTGGTGCGTCCACTATGGAAAAAATTATAGAGATTCCTCAGAAAGGTAAAAATAGAAGTATCATATAATCTAGAAATTTCATTCCTGGATATTTATCCTAAAAAGACAAATACAATATTTAGATATGATATATGCACCCCTATGTTTTTGAAGCATTATTTACAATAGTCAAGATATGGAAACAACCCAAGTGTCCATCGATAGATGAATGAATATTGAAGATGTAGTATATACATATATATAATCGAATATTATTTAATCATAAAAAGAATGAAATCTTACCATTTGTGACCACATGGGTGAGCCTAGAAAGTATTGTTTTAAGTAAAATAAGTCAGACAGAGATAAGTACGGTGTGATTTCACTTATATGTGGAATCTAGAAAACAAAACAAAACAAATGGACAAACACAACAAAGCAGAGACATAGATACAGAAAACAAATGGTGGTTGCCAGAGGGAATGGGGGTGGGAGGAGGAGAGAAATATTTGAGGGAGACTGAGGTACAGACTTTCAATTACAAAATAAATGAATCACAAGTTTGAAATGTACAGTGTGGAGAATAATCAATAATTATGTAGTATCTTTGTGTGGTGACAGATGGTAACTAGACTTATCATGGTGATCATTTTGAAATGTATAGAAATATCAAGTCACTATGCTATGTAACAGGAACTAACATAGTGTTTTAGGTTAATTATACTTCAGAAACAAAGAATCAAACAAAGTCATAGAAAAAGAGATCATATTGTGGTTACCAGAGGCATAGGATGGGGGCAGGGGAAATTGGTTTAAGGTGGTCATAAGGTACATATTTACTGTTATAAGATAAATAAATACTAGGGATGTAATGTACAACATGATAAATATAACTAGCACAACTGTACATCATACATGAACATTTTTGAGAGAAAATCCTGAGTTCTCATCAAAAGGCAAACATTTTTTTCTATTTCTTTATAAAATAGAATAAAACAGATGCTATTCTTTGTATCTATATAAGAGGATGGATGTTCACTAATCTTATTGTGGTAATCATTTCTTGATGTAAGTCAGATCATTGTGTTGTACACCATGAACCTATACAGTGCTGTATGTCAATTATATCTCAATAAAACTGGAAGAAAAGAGAAAGTAAGACACAGACCCCTGTCTTACAAGTACATGTGACAAGTATTAACAGAAGTCTGGACAGTTGTCAGGGGAGTACAGGAGTGAAATGTGCTCAAGAGTATCAAAAAGACAACAAAATATCATTCCACCATTTGTTTCTCTCAAGCTAAAAGAGGCAGGATCCAAAAATTTGCTCAACACAGAGTGGAAACTTCTTGTCTCCAAAGTGAATAAACAAAAATTATCCCAGTGGACAGACTACCCATAAAGAGTATTATTTTTCTCATATAAAGAATATATTTAAGAAATAAATATCTTCTTATGTTGATATCTGACAATTTTAACAATAATTGAAAATATTTACCAAGCTCTTACTATGCATCTGGCATGTAAGTGCTTCTGATACATCAACTCATTTAATTGTCACAATTTCTCTAAGTTGAGAAAAGACAGAGAGATGAAACTTGCCTAAGGACACAGGACTAGTAAGTAGAGTTTTCCCTCTGGAGACTATGCTCTTTCACAAATATACTCTTTCTCCTCCCTGGAAATTCTGATCACTGTGGAATTAAAAAATGGCTACCTGAGAGGATGATGTATTTCTATAGTAATTTCTACATTGCTTTTGCTGCTGACAAAGATTCTCACTAGATTAAATAGATGATGTTTCTCTACATACACACCCAACATGCTTCCTCTCACCCAAACATTTAAAAATAGGAAGGTTGAGTTCTAAGCTCCTTTACAGGGAATTAACAGGGAATTTTCTTGAGAGTTATCTCCTTTAAAGAGGCTTAATTCTCTGGGTGATCCTAGAGGTCAGGGGGTTGATGTTTCTTTGGAGAGATAAGACTAGAGGAAAGAGGGATACCTTTCTTAAAACTCATACGGGTTTAGATTTTAAGTTTCTACAAGTGTTGGAAGGTCATGTTCCTTGTTCATTGTGCATGGCATGGTAACTACAGGATGGCCATGGAGTCTTGACTCTAAGCACTGTTACCTTAAGCACATTGATAGAATCTCTCTGGTGTGACATGTGATCGCTTGGAAGACTAATCTGAGAGGCATTTCAGTGCCTGCCAAATGTGGAAGGTCAGGATCCATGAAAACATTTAGCAGGTTTGATGTCAATGATGGCAGTCACCAAGGCTTACAGCAGTCAATCCTAATTTATAGGCAACTCAAAGTGCCTAGAATAGGAACTTGGAGAGTGGGAGGTCACCCACATTCCTCCATCTATTCTAATGAGTGGGGGCTTAGAGTCAAAATTACTGAGATTTATAAACATTATGTAAGGTGAGATTTCATGGACCTGAGCATGTGGATGATATCCATTTCACCATACTGTGATATATGTGACTCTTAGAGTAATTGCTCCATAGGACTGCAAAGACATAAAAAGCAACACACAGTGATTCAAAAAGAATTGAACTTGCAAACATTTAGTACTTGATAGATAGTTTTTATATGAATATGTAATAAAAACAAATTTATACAGGAACTTTCATGTTTATTTCCAATAATCTTATAGATGCTCCCTTTGTGTCCCTCATGTCAAAGGTTCCACATCAGTGTTGTTGCTGATTCATCCTAAAGCATACATCTCCACTGAAGGTAGAAGTGAAGCCACAGTGTTATGTCTTTCCTCAAGACCACAAGGAGATGTAAACCCAAGGTTGTTCATGAATCCCCACAAGAAGTCAGGTAGTCAAGAACATTTTAAAAGTCTTCCATTCTGTTTGAATCACCCTGTTTTTGTACTTATATTCTCTGACAATATGTCAAAGATGACAATTTAAACTTTTTTGGAGAACATCCATGTTATCAATAACAATAAGAATTTATCTAAACTTCATGCAGTCAACACACTTACATTACACCACAGGTGTGCCACATGTTAATCAAAGGTCTCCAGAGGAGAGGAAAATAATGTTTCACAATGTTACTGTGATTAAAAGCAGAGTACATGGAGTTACCTTGCCTGGGTTCTTAGATATGTCCCCAATATAACAAGATCACAAATTAGTAAACTGAGGAAGCATTAAACCATATTAAAATATTTATGTATATGAGGGAATGAGTAAATTTGTGAATGTGTGTGTATGTAGTATCTTCCATACATTTGATCATTTAACTTTAGGTATGCACTGTGACATTGAGACAATAAAAACATATGCCATACTTTTTTCATTGCTTGCAATCTGGTATGATCATGATTGTAGTATAAACAAATTTCAGAATTTTATAATGTAATTATGGCACAGGTTTAAGGCATTTGTGTTTAGTTCTATCATTCTTTTCAAGGATAATGTATTGCCATGTAATTATCCTTTATAGGAATTTTTTAAAATTAAAAGTAAAAAGAAAAAAAGAAAATATGCACTATTTGAGAAAAGTAGCCTAAAGAAATGTTTATTAATATTATTAGGAGTTATGGGAATTAATATCCTTATAACTTGGAATATCTATGAGACTTTCATTTTCTCCCCTTAGGGAAATAAACAATTTGGATTCACCCCAAATATCTCAAAACTATCATGAGATTCACACACAACACATACAGCTTAAACACAAAATAATATTGTATCCTAATGTATTTCACGAACTTCAGAGTTTCAGAGTTTGCAATGAAAGCTCTTTGCTTGGATGTCTGTATGTGTGAAGTAATGTATGCTTTTATATAATGACACTCATTTAGCAAATATTTTGTTTATTCTTTCATTAAAATCAACTGTGCCATGGTCTGCCTAGATTAATTCCTCTATAAACATCCTCAGTCACAACCTGATATATGTAAACTGTGAGTTAATGAAGGATCAAACACAGGCATATAGTTTTTCGGTTGGACCTCATTTCTCACAAGTAAAGATACATGTAAGGAGAACAGTGGTGAATTGAATTTTATTAAAAATGCAGAAAGAAAAATTGCTATTTTTGGAATCTCTGTGGTTAAGTCATTTTGTAATACAAATAACTCCCACTGGAAAATTTGATAATTAAAATTTCATATTTGGATTTCATTAAAATGGTATTTTAAAAAGCAGTGGTTAGTTTTATAAAATTTATAAAACTTTATATATTTATAAACTTATCTTCTTGTCTTTATAAGATTGGAAATTCACAAAATGTTTTGTGTGAATTTTTTTGTAATAGTGATTGCCTAACAAAACAAAAACAGATAACATTTACCACGATGGTGGTGGCAGGGTAAAATCTAGATTTTCTGAAGTCCTCGAGGAATCTGTATTTTAGACAATTGTATTCAGTAGAAATGATCAAGTAGCTCTTTAAGTATCTGAATATTTAAAACACCATTTTAGGTGCAAATATTTATAAATTATATTCTTTCCAACCCACATAAGCCATTTGTTTTAAACAAGGGTACATGGTGTATGAGAGAAGCATTAATCCAGATTCAGAGAACCAGGATCCTAGTTTCAGGTCTGCCACTAATAACCTATGTGACTTTGGGTAAGTTATCTTTCTTTGGGATTTAGTTTTATTATTTGTCCATAAAGAAGCTAGACTAGATGATCTCAATATGAAGCATACTTTTTAGAAAGTGCTTTATAAACTCTTAAGTATGTTACAAATGTTTGCTTTTGTTATTATTAGTATTAATATTGTTATTATTTAAGAAGAGGTTCAACTCTAACATTTAATGTAATCTTTTTAGGATGACTGAAGGTCATATTATAAACTTCAGTTATTTTACTGTATACATTTGCTTCTTTCGGAGGTATTGAAATTTGTAGGATTGCCTGTACCTACACTAAAATTGTCCCATGGATTTCTTTTTTTTTTTTAACATATGTAGTGGATTTATTTTTTATTTATTTTTTTATTCAAACAGAAAGTCACAAAAATTATAATCATAATCATCAGTTCACTCAGTCCCATGTAATTAATTTTATTTCATCTTGATCTTTTGTTAGCCCTTTTATGAATTCATCAGTTTTCCATTAGAGTTCTGAAAATGATTATTCATTCAGTTTAGCAGTATAGTCATGTACCAGAAACCTGCGCTTGTCAGTCTTTTCCATGAATTTCTTGAAGATGAAACCCTTTTATAGGAACATTTTTGCAAAAGCATCAGAGTACAAACAGAACTGTCTGTAAATGTCAAAAGATTTAAAAATGACCACGGTTAAAGATTTGATGAAAGTTCAAAATAATGCAATTGACAAGGAAATTTAGTTATTTCTGAGATATACATTTTAAAATAATCACTAGAATTATGACATATAACATGATACCAGAACATATAAGATTTTTAGGAATTCCATGTAATGTCTGAAATATATATATTAACATATTTCCATACAAATAACACAAAGAAAGTTTAGTATTAGCTGTTTTTTGTTTTTAAATTTTAAATTTTATTTATTTTTTTATACAGCAGGTTCTTATTAGTCATCAATTTTATACACATCAGTGTATACATGTCAATCCCAATCACCCAATTCAGCACACCACCCATGCCCCGGCTTTCCCCCTTGGTGTCCATACATATTTTCTCTACATCTGTGTCTCAATTTCTGCCCTGCAATCCAGTTCATCTGTACCATTTTTTAGGTTCCACATACATGCGTTAATATATGATATTTGTTTTTCTCTTTCTGACTTACTTCACTCTGTATGACAGTCTCTAGATCCAACCACATCTCAACAAATGACCCAGTTTCATTCCTTTTTATGGCTGAGTAATATTCCATTGTATATATGTACCACAACTTCTTTATCCATTCATCTGTCGATGGACATTTAGGTTGTTTCTATGATCTGGCTATTGTAAACAGTGCTGCAATGAACATTGGGGTGCATGCGTCTTTTTGAATTATGGTTTTCTCTGGGTATATGCCCAGTAGTAGGATTGCTGGATCATATGGTAATTCTATTTTTAGTTTTTTTAAGGAATCTCCATATTGTTCTCCATAGTGGCTGTATCAATTTACATTCCCACCAGCAGTGCAAGAGGATTCCCTTTTCTCCACACCCTCTCCAACATTTGTTGTTTGTAGATTTTCTGATGATACCCATTCTAACTGGTGTGAGGTGATACCTCATTGTAGTTTTGATTTGCATTTCTCTAATGATTAGTGATGTTGAACAGCTTTTCATGTGCTTCTTGTCCATCTTTATGGCTTCTTTGGAGAAATGTCTATTTAGATCTTCTGCCCATTTTTGGATTGGGTTGTTTGTTTCTTTAATATTGAGCTGCATGAGCTGTTTATATATTTTAGAAATTAATGCTTTGTCCGTTGATTCATTTGCAAATATTTTCTCCCATTCTGAGGGTTGTCTTTTCATCTTGTTTATGGTTTCCTTTGCTGTGCAAAAGCTTTGAAGTTTCATTAGGTCCCATTTGTTTATTTTTGTTTTTATTTCCATTACTCTAGGAGGTGGATTAAAAAAGATCTTGCTGTGGTTTATGTCAAAGAGTGTTCTTTCTATGTTTTCCTCTAAGAGTTTTACAGTTTTCGGTCTTACATTTAGGTCTTTAATTGATTTAGAGTTTATTTTTGTGAATGGTGTTAGGGAGTGTTCTAATATCATTCTTTTATATGTAGCTGTCCAGTTTTCCCAGCACCACTTATTGAAGAGACTGTCTTTTCTCCATTGTATATCCTTGCCTCTTTTGTCATAGTTTAGTTGACCATAGATGCGTGGGTTTATCTCTGGGCTTTCTGTCTTGTTCCATTGATCTATGTTTCTGTTCTTGTGCCGGTACCATATTGTCTTGATTACTGTAGCTTTGTAGTATAGTCTGAAGTCAGGGAATCTGATTCGTCTAGCTCTGTTTTTTTCCCTCAAGACTACTTTGGCTATTCGGGGTCTTTTGTGTCTCCATACAAATTTTAAATTCTTTTGTTCTAGTTCCGTAAAATTGCCATTGGTAATTTGATAGGATTGCATTGAGTCCGTAGATTCCTTTGGGTAGTATAGTCATTTTCACAATATTGATTCTTCCAATCCAAGAACATGGTATAGCTCTCCACCTGTTGGTATCATCTTTAATTTCTTTCATCAGTGTCTTATAGTTTTCTACATACACATCTTTTGTTACCCTAGGTAGGTTTATTCCTCCATATTTTATTCTTTTTTTTGCAATGGTAAATGGGAGTGTTTCCTTAATTTCTTTTTCAGATTTTTCATCATTAGTGTATAGGAATGCAAGAGATTTCTGTGCGTTAATTTTGTATCCAGCAACTTTACTAAATTCATTGATTAGCTCTAGTAGTTTTCTGGTGGCATTTTTAGGTTTCTCTATGTATAGTATCATGCAAACAGTGACAGTTTTACATCTTCTTTTCCAATTTGTGTTACTTTTATTTCTTTTTCTTCTCTATTGCCATGGCTAGGACTTCCAAATCTATGTTGAATAATAGTGGTGAGAGTGGACATCTATGTCTTGTTCATGACCTTAGAGGAAATTCTTTCAGTTTTTCACCATTGAGAATGATGTTTGCTGGGGTTTTGTCGTATATGGCCTTTATTATGTTGAGGTAAGTTCCCTCTATGCCCACTTTCTGGAGAGTTTTTATCGTAAATCGGTGTTGAATTTTGTGAAAAGCTTTTTCTGCATCTATTGAGATGATCATATGGTTTTTAAACTTCAGTTTCTTAATATGGCATATCACATTGATTTATTTGCCTATACTGAAGAACCCTTGCATCCCTGGGATAGATCCCAATTGATCATGGTGTATGATCCTTTTACTGTGTTGTTGGATTCTGTTTGCTAGTATTTTGTTGAGGATTTTTGCATCTGTATTCATCAGTAATATTGGTCTGTAATTTTTTTTGTAATATCTTTGTCTGGTTTTGTTATCAGGGTGATTTTTACATTGTAGAATCAGTTTGGATTTGTTCCTTCCTCTGCAAATTTTTGGAAGAGTTGAGAATGATATGTATTAACTCCTCTCCAAATATTTGATAGAATTCACCTGTGAATCCATCAGGTCCTGGACTTTTGTTTTTTGGAATATTTTTAATCATAGTTTCAATTTCATTACTTGTGATTGATATGTTCATATTTTCTATTTCTTCCTGGTTCAGTCTTGTAAGGTTATACCTTTCTAAGAATTTGTTCATTTCTTCCAGGTTGTCCATTTTATTGGCATAGAGTTGCTTGTAGTAGACTCTTAGGATGCTTTGTATTTCTGCAGTGTCTGGTGTAACTTCTCCTTTTTCATTTCTAATTTTATTGATTTGAGTCCTCTCTGTCTTTTTCTTGATGAATCTGGCTAATGGTTTACCAATTTTGTTTATCTTCTCAAAGAATCAGCTTTTACTTTAATTGATCTCTGCTATTGTTTTATTTGTTTCTATTTCATTTATTTCTGGTCTCACTTTTATGATTTCTTTCCTTCTGCTAACTTTGGGTTTTGTTTATTCTTCTTTCTCTAGTTCTTTTAGGTGTAAGGTTAGATTGTTTATTTGAGATTTTTCTTGTTTCTTGAGGTAGGCTTTATTGCTATATACTTCCCTCTTAGAACTGCATTTGCTGCATGCCAAATGTTTTGGATCGTTGTGTTTTCATTGTCATTTGTCTCTAGGTATTTTTTGTTGCCTCTTTGATTTCTTCAGTGATCTCTTCGTTATTTTGTAACGTATTGTTTAGCCTCCATGTGTTTGTGTTTTTTTCGTTTTTTTCCCTGTAATTCATTTCTAATTTCATAGCTTTGTGTTCAGAAAAGATGCTTGACATGATTTCAATTTTCTTAAATTTACTGAGGGTTGATTTGTGACCCAAGATGTGATCTATCATGGAGAATGTTCCGTGCACACTTGAGAAGGTAGTGTAATCTGCTGTTTTTGGATGCAATGTCCTGTAAATATCAATTAAATCTATCTGGTCTATTGTGTCATTTAAAGTTTCTGTTTCCTTAATTATTTTCATTTTGGATGATCTGTCCACTGGTTTAAGTGGGGTATTAAAGTCCCCCACTATTATTGTGCTACTGTCGATTTCCTCTTTTATAGCTGTTAGCAGTTGCCTTATGTATTGAGGTGCTGCTATGTTGGGTGCATATATATTTATAATTGTTATATTTTCTTCTTGGACTGATCCCTTGATCATTATATAGTGTCCTTCCTTTTCTCTGGTAACGTTCTTTATTTTAAAGTCTATTTTATCTGATATGAGTATTGCTACTCCAGCTTTCTTTTGATTTCCATTTGCATGGAATATCTTTTTCCATCCCTCACTTTCAGTCTGTATGTGTCCCTACGTCTGATGTGGGTCTCTTGTGCATAGCATATATATGGGTCTTGTTTTTGTATCCATTCAGCAAGCCTGTGTTTTCTGTTTGGAGCATTTAATCCATTCACGTTTAAGGTAATTATTGATATGTATGATCCTATGACCATTTTCTTAATTGTTTTGGGTTTGTTTTTGTAGGTCCTTTTCTTGTCTTGTGTTTCCCACTTAGAGAAGTTCCTTTAGCATTTGTTGTAGAGCTGGTTTGATGGTGCTGAATTCTCTTACTTTTTGCTTGTCTGTAAAGCTTTTCATTTCTCCATCGAATCTGAATGAGATCTTGCCAGGTAGAGTATTCTTGGTTGTAGGTTCTTCCCTTCCATCGTCTTAAGTATATCATGCCACTCCCTTCTGGCTTGTAGAATTTCAGCTGAGAAATCAGCTGTTAACCTTATGGGAGTTCCCTTGTATGTTATTTTTCATTTTTCCCTTGCTGCTTTCAATAATTTTTCTTTGTCTTTAATTTTTGCCAATTTGATTACCATGTGTCTCACCATATTTCCCCTTAGGTTTATGCTGTATGGGACTCGATGTGCTTCCTGGACTTAGGTGGCTATTTCCTTTCCAATGTTAGGGACGTTTTTGACTATAATCTCTTCAAATATTTTCTCTGGTACTTTCTCTCTTCTCCTTCTGGGATCCCTATATTGCGAATGTTGTTGCATTTAATGTTGTCCCAGAAGTCTCTTAGGCTGTCTTCATTTCTTTTCATTCTTTTTTCTTTATTCTGTTCCACAGCAATGAATTCCACCATTCTGTCTTCCAGGTCACTTATCCGTTCTTCTGCGTCAGTTATTCTGCTATTGATTCCTTTTAGTGTAGTTTTCATTTCAGTTATTGTATTGTTCATTTCTATTTGTTCTTTAATTCTTCTAGGTCTTTGTTAAACATTTCTTGCATCTTCTCTATCTTTGCCTCCATTGTTTTTCTGATGTCCTGGATCATCTTCACTATCATTATTCTGAATTCTTTTTTCTGGAAGGTTGTCTATCTCCACTTCATTTAGTTGTTTTTCTGGGGTTTTATTTTATTCCTTCATCTGGTACATAGCCCTCTGCCTTTTCATCTTGTCTATCTTTCACAGACTGCAGGAGTGTAGTTCTTCTTGCTTCTGCTGTCTGCCCTCTGGTGGATGAGGCTATCTAAGAGGCTTGAGTAAGCTTCCTGATGGGAGGGTTGGTGGTGGGTAGAGCTGACTGTTGCTCTGGTGGGAAGAGCTCTGTTAAACTTTAGTCTGCTTGACTGCTGATGAGTGGGGCTGGGTTCCCTCACTGTTGATTGTTTGGCCTGAGGCAACCCAACACTGGGAGCTACCTGGGCTCTTTGTTGGGGATAATGACAGACTCTGGGAGGGCTCACACCAAGGAATAGTTCCCAGAACTTCTGCTGCCATTGTCCTTTTCCCCATGGTGAAACAGAGTCACCCCCTTCCTCTGCAGGAGACCCTCCAACAATAGCAGGTAGGTCTGGTTCAGTCTCCCCTGGTCTCACTGCTCCTTCCCCCATGTCCCGATATGCACACTACTTTGTGTGTGCCGTCCAAGAGTGGAGTCTCTGTTTCCCCCAGTCCTGTCGAAGTCCTGAAACCAAATTCCACTAGGCTTCAACGTCTGATTCTCTAGGAATTCCTCTTCCCATTGCCAGACTGCCAGATTGGGCATTCTGACGTGGGTCTCATAACCTTCACTTGAGTGGGTGGACTTCTGTGGTATAAGTGTTCTCCAGTCTGTGAGTTACCCACCCAGCAATTATGGGATTTGATTTTACTGTGATTGAGACCTCCTACCATCTCACTGTGGCTTCTGCTTTGTCTTTGGGTGTGCAATATCTTTTTTGCTGAGTTCCAGTGTCTTCCTGTCGATGATTGTCCAGCAGCTAGCTGTGATTCTGGTGTTCTCACAAGAGGAAGTGAGAGCATGTCCTTGTACTCCACCATCTTGGTTCCTCCAGATTTATTGCCCATGGATTTTTAAGTGCTTCTTTCTCCACCTTTTCAGGTGATCCATTCTTATTTCTTTCCATTGTCAGTGTTTCTATTTAATGAAATCCCTATCATTTCAATTAGTTCTTTCTAATCTTTTGTAGCTTTGAAAACACACCAATCATGCTAGTTTTAACAGAGTTTAAGGTTAAATTTAACAAACATGAGTTAAATCCTGCTTATTTTATTTTATTTGGAGAGGGTGTGTGTGTGGAAAAGGGAAAAAAATCTCCTATGACACAAAGTATGTGGGTTTCAGTTGATGAATTTTATGGCATCTCTTTGGGCTATGCAGATGTATTTTGCTTCCTTCTTGGCTCTGTCAGCTGCGCTTGGATAGCTGAGGTCACCAGATATTTGTGTTCTGGATTACCAAGTTGTGACTAGTTGTTTATGACACCTAAAATTTCTTGGACCATAAATATTGCCAGCTTAAAATTTATACATATATTTTTATATAATATATAAGATATATATACATATATATGTATATATGTAACTGCATATATAATTAAATATCGAAAAAACATTATTGTTTCATTAAGAAAAAAATATATGTAAAACTGCTTTATTGCACTTCAGGAGGTTATTTTGCATTTCCTATTACACTTTTTTCTTCAAATTTATTTTTATTTATTTATTTAGGCTGTGCAGGGTCTTAGTTGTGTCAGTCCTGAATCTTCATTGTGGCATGTGGGATCTTTTAGTTGTGGCATGCGGGCTCTCAGTTTTGGCATGTGGACTTCTTAGTTGTGGTATGCATGCAGGATATAATTCCCCCACCAGGGATAGAACCTGAGCCTTCTGCATTGGGAAGCTGGTATCTTACCCATTGGACCACGAGAGAAGTCCCCTCTTATAATGCTTTTAAGAAAGCATCTGCTCACTCTGGGCTTTGCTCCCTTCCTCTTTAAGAGTGCTTGATAGAAATTCCCTTATGTATTTGAAGTCTTATTTGAGCTACATTAATACTTTATTTGAAGTTGGTCTATTGTTATCATGAGTAATGAATATTATCCAAAAGATTTGGAGATGCACAGAAAACAGAATGACTTACCAACTCTCTTGAAGTTATCATAATTCTCCAGGAAACTCCAATTTATTCCTACTTCTAGAGGACAGGATATATGCAGTTACCTTTATCCAGTATTTATGGGGCCAGGCAAATAGCCCACCCCATCCCTATATTTCCTGTTCCCAAAAATACTGTAATGCAAGAGTTCAAAAAATGGAAAGCATGAGTCTATAGCTGTAAATGATTGATAATAATTAGGTTCTAGTAGTACTTCTGCTCTTTCTTAACTGTGTGATATTGAGCAAGATGTTTTACCACTCTGAAGCTGTTTCTTCATCTTCAATATCGTGTTAATAATCTTTGCTCCTTCTGCTTTGCAAGACTCTTGCAAAGATTCAATAAAAAATATAAACAAAAATTATTTTTAAGCTATAATGATTATTTAAACATAAGGCCACAGAGAGAGGTAGTATTAAGAAAGGAATCAGGGAAGGGAGATAAAGTGTCCCTCTTAACCTATAAAAACACAGAGAATATTATTAAAGATATTAAGCAACCTATCAGTAACATAGAAAATGTGAAAATTAGAAGTATTGCCCAGGGTCAAGGCAATATTTGCTGAGGACTGGAGAGTAACAGAAGGAACCATTTACCTTGTCCCCAGCCATGAGTTAATTAGGTCCAGCCTTTTGGAAGAGAGAGTTATGATTAGAGTTATGGATCTCTGAAGAAATTAAATATCAGAGACTGACCATAGCCTTAGGGAAGCAAAGACGATAAAATAGGGCATAGTATCTCCTATGAATAAATTCTGTAGATGAAAGACAAGGTCTCCAGAACTTTGGGAAGAAATTGATTTGAAACAAATCTAGAGGGACCTACAGTTGTAAAGGGGAGAGCTGAGGGCAGGAATAGGTTACCTAGCAACACTTTTTGGACATGGATACATTTGTTGGGGGCATTTAAATATTCAGAGTACTTCTTTCATTCAATGCAGTGCTACAATCCCTAGTCTGGTTAAACATATTGGATAATCAAATCTGCATAAATATGAAATATGCAAAAAGTCTTCGTAAAAAACATTGAACCTGCACACTTCTGCCTTTGCTCACACTGTTTCCTTGCCATGTATGCCTTTGCTTCTCCTCTCTGTCAAGTTCTACCAATTATTTAAGATGCAGCTTAAATCCTACCTTACTGTAAAACTACATCTCTGTTTCTTTCCCTGAAATGAAGTCATTTGACAACAGCTACATCAAGGAATGGTATTTGGGTGTGGGGAAGAAAAGGCTTAAACTTTCTCTTTCCATCACATTCTACTCCTCTATTCTATAACATTGACAAATAGCATTTTCTGAATCCTGCAAATGCAGAATCAATTTGACTCTCCTAAGAAACTACCCTTCACTCTCTGATTCTTTCCACCTGGATTGCTACTCTTGAACTCTAGTTACACAGAAGCAAATTCTAAGCATCCTTTCTAACTTAGATTCTATGCCAAGTATGCTAAATACAATAGGTATGGTCCAGCCAGTTGGTGCTTCAGGGGCACAAAGGAAAGAGACATCACTGAGTGTGATAAGAATAGTGATACATAAAAAAAAAAGAATAGTGATACATTCCTGAATCAGGTGGGATCTAAAGTAAAGGATGATGGGATTTTAATAGGCTGAATAGTAGAGAGTGTCTTCTGGGAAGAGGAGTCAGGAGGCAGAGAGTTGGAAAATTCTGAGAGGAAGTGAAAAAAATAATTTAGCTGGAGCAGAGAAATAGATGAAGATGGGCTGGGTAAAGAAGCCTGGGGCTAGAGTAGATGCCAGGCCAAGAACTCTGGGTTTTTCTGCCATTGGCAGTGGATGCCAAAAGAGATATGCTGAAGTAGGGCACTAAGAGGTGATACTAAATACAACTTGAGGCCTATATGCAACGATAAGCTACCAATAACCAACAAAAAGGTTAAATTTTCCTTGTATACCCACTCACATTCTTGTCCTAGACTATATATGGTCCTTTTGTAGCATTCTCCTCCCTCCCATAGCTGTTCTTCCATTAACCTAGTTTCACAAATGTTGGACCCTAGTTTGTGATCAAGGCAGTAACTTATCATTGGCCTCCAGGTGGGACAAACCCACAGAAGTACAATGAAAATCTAATTGGGATGCCACCAGTGACCAAAGGAGAAGAATGTCCCAAAGGAGATAGAGTGACTCAAGAATGTCAAGCTAGAACTGGAGCTGAAGTGAAAGCAAGAGCAAGAACAGCTTCCTGTCTATAGGAAACACAAAAAGGTGGTTCTATAAACAACTTGGATAGAATTCATACAAGTCTGACTTTATCAACACTTTATTGAATTCAGTGGAATAAAATAAAGAAATGATAATATAAAAGAAAGAAGGAAAATTTAATTAATCTTGTGAGATATTATATTTATTCAGCACCCATTCCTTCACACCTCCACTCCCCTGCTGAGGAAAGAAGGCATAAATTATATTTTGTTAACAGCAACAACCACACCATAAATGTTAAAAGTAATCAACCTTTCAAAAACATATTTTAATGTTTTAACATTTAATGAATAGCTTACAAACACATTTTACAGAGCTACAAAAGTCAGAGTCTGCTGTAACATGGTTACCTAGTTGACCAAGAATCAACCAGACTGTGACCCCATTTGTATTTAGCAATTCAACTGATCTGCCAAGATTCAGTGACTATAGTGGCAGATATTCATTATACATGTACATTAAATTATCATTTTGTATACTTTAAATATATATAACTATATTTGTTAATTATTCTTCAATAAAGTTTGAGAGAAAAAAGAATTCCTTTTCAGGCCCTTAGATCCTATCAGTTGTAATGGTAATTAAAGGGAGAATAATAAGTGCACAAACCTCGTAACACTTATTGATGTCAACTTTATAAAGACTAGCCTTTCGGACATCTAACTAAAGATAAAGATGAAGAGAACAGGACTGGAAATCAGGATATCTGGATCTCAGTCCCCATTCTAACACTACTTACTGTGGGATCACTTACTATAGGACTCTGGAAATATGTAATAACTGGTGCTGATTCATTAACATATTTAATCTTGGTCATTTGCAAATAATCTCTGGGTTAGATGACTATTTCCATGGAAATCAGAACTTACTCTCATTTAACTCTCTGAGTCTACTACCAGTAACTATGTCTTCGTTTGACTCAGTTTACAAATTTGATATTTAACTAACATGCAAAAATTTGACTCAGGGTGGCCAAAAGCAGAGAGCTAGTATGAGTCAGGCTTAAAAACAAGAAAAAGAAAGAAAGAAAGAAGAAAGAAAGAAAGAAAGAAAGAAAGAAAGAAAGAAAGAAAGAAAGAAAGAAAGGAAGGAAGGAAGGAAGGAAGGGAGGGAGGGAGGAAGGGAGGGAAGAAGGAAGGAAGGAAGAAAGAAAGGAAGGAAGGAAGAAAGAAAAAAAAGAAAGAAAAGCAGAGAAAGAAGAAAGAAAGAAAAGAAGAGCAAAGAAAGAAGAAAGAAAAAAAGAAAGAAAGAAAAAGAAAGGAAGGAAGGAAGAAAGAAAGAAAAAAAGAAAAAGAAAGAAAGAAGGAAAGAAAGAAAGAAAGACATCACTTGGGAAGAAGATAAATAATAAAGTTGTAGAAAGCAACCAATTCACTAGTGCTCCCTAACCTTGAGCCCAAACTAACCTTGAGCCAGTGAGAACTCAGATTGTTTTCAGTCCTGCAGGCCTGGGTTCTGTTCTGTTTCTGTTTTCTCTCTGACCCTGAGTCTGTTACTGATAAACATGTACTGGTGGCTGGATTTACTGATAATTATGAAAGAAATTGTTGCTGCTGTAGAGGAAAGAGCACTGGCTTGGCAGTTAGGGCACTCAAGTTCTAGTCTGCACTCTGCTGCTCATTTGCTGTAACCTCACACAAATTATTAGCCCTTTCTGGGACTCAATTTCTTCTTCTTCCAAATGAGAGGGTTGGATTTTATGATATTTGAGGTCCTTTCTAGTTCTGCCATTCAGTGGCTCTATGAAGGAATATCAGACTTTCTGAGAAAAGTCCAGGGACACTGATGCAAGTGAATGGGGCATGGGGGAAGAGTAAGGCACAAAATGTCTGGGGTAGATAAGTGAAGGATACAGGCGGTTAGAATTTCAAAGAAGCAAAGATTAAAAGATGGTATGCTTTATGGCTGCTGATGCTACATCCAGGCTCCTTCACGTCTCCTTCACTTATCTGGACACATATGGACAATGCAAAGCAGTACCATAGTCAGAGGACAGATAGTAAGATGTGAACAGGCACCAGACACAAGTCAAGTTAAAATGGGAAGTAGGAAATACCTAACCTCTTCCTTTGCTCTTTCTAGAAAGTTCCATTAAAATTGGCTTCAGAACATTAATGCAAAAGGCTTGTTGAAAAACAATGTGCACATTACAATTTCATTTTTGTTTGAATAAGTAAGGAAAAGAAAACACGCCAGAGTCATAATAGTGGTTATCTCAGAGCAAAAATAATTTTCTTTTCTTTTCTGTGCTTTTATGCATTTTCTAAATTGTTTTACTCTAACCTTCTGAATGTACTCCTCACTACACTCTTAATCCCTAGAACTCACTCTTCATTGTGACCTCAGAATGTCTTTTTCTAAAAATATGAATCAGGTCATATAAAACTGTTGCTTAGAAGCCACCAGTGGATTCCTATCATATGTGTAACACAAACCAAGCTCTTCACTATAATCAAAAGACTCTTCATGATTTGGCTTTTGACTTCTTCTAGGAACTAATTTCCTATCACTTTCTCTTCCTGGCCTATACTATTTCAGCTCTTCTTTGAACTCTTGAAACTGACTCCCACCTCAAGGCCCTTGGTTGTAATGCTCTTCTAGCAAATATTCACACACTTAATTTATTTTTATTCTCATTCTCACTTTCAAAGTGACTAAAACACAGAGGCTTCCCTTGACCCCCACATTTAAATTACTCTCCCTTGTTACACTCCTTCACAGCACACTGTACTCCTCCTATATCAATAGTTCCATAATTTGTAATTAAAATTGAATATAAGTATATTTTATTCCTCTATCCCCCACTAATCTGTAAGCTCTTTGAGGGTAGGGCCCATGTCTCTCTTGCTCACTACTGTATCTCTAGTGTCTAGCACTATACATGGAACATATTAGGTGCTCAATAACTTTTGTTGAATGAATGACTCAATCAATCGATGTGTACTATTATATTTGTAAGTAAAAAGAAAAGTGGAGGGCAAAAGTGTGGTAAAGATTTAATTTCTACAGTACATCCTTGGTGGTTTGTGTCCCCAGTATAAAGGACAAGACCATTTCTGACAAGGAACTAGATCCAGAGGTACACAAATGGTTAAAGAGGATCCTACAAGGATTTTCTTGGTGACCTTAACCCAAACATCGGTGCCCACAGTGGCACTATAAAAAATTAATAGGGGCTTCCCTGGTGGCGCAGTGGTTGAGAATCTGCCTGCTAATGCAGGGGACACGGGTTCGAGCCCTGGTCTGGGAGGATCCCACATGCCGCGGAGCAACTAGGCCCGTGAGCCACAACTACTGAGCCTGAACATCTGAAGCCTGTGCTCCGCAACAAGAGAGGCCGTGATAGTGAGAGGCCTGCACACCATAATGAAGAGTGGCCCCCGCTTGCCACAACTAGAGAAAGCCCTCGCACAGAAACGAAGACCCAACACAGCAAAAATAAATTAATTAATTAATAAACTCCTACCTGCAACATCTTAAAAAAATAATAATAAACAGAAACCTCAAATAAATTTGGGAGACCAGAGGGTAAACTCTCATACCCTGAGATGACAGCAGAGCAAAACAGGAAGGAGAAAGACTCCTTTTCTGACAAGGACTGAGCCAATGAAAAGCCATAGATTTTTTGTTTATTATAGCCCTCCCAACTTCCTTTTCTTCTTTATAAAAGCATTCTTCTTCCTTTGCTGTGCAGAGATTTGCAAGGGGCTCGCCATGTTTGCAGACCCCAAATTGCAATTATCTGCTGATCCTGAAGAAACCCATCTTTGCTGGAGAAATAACTGGCAGTCTACTTGTTTCAGGTCAACAGCTCTAAGGCAAGGGGTGTCACAGGGTCATGTTCCTGGCTATAGTACCCTATGGGACAATTGTGGCTTGCATGTTTTGGGGTGAGTAACCCAAGGCCATTCCCTTTTTTTCATATACAAAAAGGAGAAAGAAACCTGATAATTGGGATGCCCAAGGGCAAGTGTGTCCCTCAAATTCTCCTTTAAAACCTTGAAGGTTACGCATCATCCAGTTCTCCCCATAAAATTGGGTCGGGTTGTTATTGTGGAGTAAAATATATAGATGTTCGGCCATAAAAGAAAAATTTGGAATACAATTTTGGCATTCATCAATTAGCCCAAGAAAACCTAGCAATTGGTGCTTAGTTTTGCATTTTTGGAAACTTAGGACATGATGAAGTCTATCTGGATCTAGGTGTTGCCTTTGTTCTGATACCAGATACCCTAAATATCAAACCTAGGTTTGGGTAAACTGATTTTTTTTGGCAAACTTACGGCCCTTTAAGGCTATAAGCTATAGCAAATGGACTCTGTCTTTCTGTGAGAAGGCTTGAGAAGAAGAACAAAGAAGCAAATCATTCACATATTGCAACAAAGTAAAACCTCTGGAGAACTTTATGTCATCCAGATCACCCTTAAGGATTTGCAAGAAATAAGAAGCACCCTCAGTATAACCCTGAGGCATTACTGTCCTGGTGAATTGTTTTTCTTCCTGAGTGAAAGCAAAATGGTATTGGCTAGCTTTATCAACTGAAATGCTAAAGAATGCATGGCACATATCAATTACAGTAAAGACTTTGCTTCTGGTTGGAATGGATGTTAATAACCTATGAGGTTAGGAACGGCAGAGTGTCAATGGATAACAATGTTGTCTATTGCTTAGAGGTCCTGAGCAAACCTCCACACTCAGTCCTTAGGTTTTCTCACCAGTACAATGGGAATGCTACAGGGGCTAGCTAGTAAAAGGGATAATGAGGCCTTGAGCCTTGTAATCTTCTATTATGGGCCTTATGTCTTGAAGGACTTCCTTACTTATAGGATATTAATTAATTCTGGGAAAAGGTTTTAAGTGATCTATCTGAATTTTGATGGGAGTTGTGCTGTGAATTTTGCCAACATCAGTTGGAGATTTTGCTCATAAGGAAAATGGTAGCTGATTCAATAAGGACAAATGATCAGTGTTTCCAGAATCTGCTCTAGTACCAAGAGTTGGAACAAATAAAATATGTCAAAGCGTTATTTAATTCACCTAGTTGGTTACTTTGATGACTACTGTACAATTTTAGAAATATTCCTCTCTTTTGGGAGGAAGAAATTCTGGCATGATAATTCTCTAAGAAGTCTCAGCCTAATAAACGGACAGAGGTGGAGGAACTAAGGACAAAATGGTGTGTATCTCTCAAAGGGCCTAAACAAAAGTGAATAAGTGGGCTTCCCTGGTGGCGCAGTGGTTGAGAGTCCGCCTGCCGATGCAGGGGACGCGGGTTCGTGCCCCGGTCTGGGAGGATCCCACATGCCGCGGAGCGGCTGGGCCCGTGAGCCATGGCCGCTGAGCCTGCGCGTCCGGAGCCTGTCCTCCGCAACGGGAGAGGCCACAGCGGTGAGAGGCCCGCGTAACGCATAAAAAAAAAAAAAAAAAAAAAAAAAAAAAAAAAAAAAAAAAGTGAATAAGTTCAGAGACAGGAAACTCTTGATGTTTAGTACAGATCCCCACTATTTGAACTGTCTTAGAATTCCAAGGCAGGGGCTGTTTTATAACAGTGTGGTGAAGCCCTGAGAGTGTGGCTCCAGTATCAATTAGGACTAGAAAAAATTCATCTCCAATCTGGAAAAAAAATTTCTCCAAACTGATTAAGAGGGAAGATTGAGAAGAGCTGCTATAGTTCTTCAAAGCCCCATATTGAGAATTGGGAGGATGTTGGAAAGGCTGGTTAGAGGGCTGAAGATGCCTAAAGCCCTTAAATTTGTAACAATTTCTATTCCAGTGTCCTGGCTACTTGCAATAATAGTAAAAACTAGGAAGGTTTTGTTTTTGTTTAGGAGCCTTCATTTGCTGAAATTGAAGATTAAGAATTTTGGTGGTCTTCCTTTGAGGTGACTCATCCCGAGTGGGAGAGAGATGATTACCAAATCTGGAGTGGACATAGTTTCCCATTCCATCCTGGTCCTTTTTACTAGAAGGGAAAGGTCTCAGTTCAGCCAATTAATAAATATCAAGTTAAAAACTACCCAGGTGGAATCAACATCTGAAGGATGACCAGAATTTTCTATAAAAACAATCTGAAGTTGATTGTAATATTTATGAACAGGTTTATAATATTTCTGTGTGCAAGCTTGAATTTTGTTCCAATCAGCAAGTTTTGGAAAAGTCCTAGGAATCCCTGAATGAAATCACCTAGTGATTACCTGAGCCTAATTGTATAATAAGTTAGTGAGCTTGTCTCCCAGTTACACTTCTAGAGACCTTTCGGGCTTTTCCCCATTAGTTGTTTTCATCTATACTGGGCTTGGCCTTCATTGACAAGTATATGAACTAGATGATATAAGTCAGAGAAACCAGGTTGATAGGTTTAAATTATTATAGCAAATTGCTCAGCAAATATGTGAGGGTCTTCAGTTACTTTGGGAAAATATTTGACTATGGCTCACACCAGCTTCAGTCCAGGGAGTATAAGAAATTAGGATTTTAGCCTCTGGATCCTCAGAAGGCCTACTTTACAGGGACAGGATTTGACAAGTTGAGAGGAAGAGTGGGGAGAATTTCAAAGAAAAGGGCAAGTTAGATGAGAGAATTAGTATGGGAGAATTGAGGGTATAGTGGAAGCCTAGGCAGCATAGAAGAGAAGGAGGAGGATGGTGCCAGAGGCAGAGTCCAGTCACAAGGAGCTGAGGGAGAGAGAAAAGATGGTGCTGGAGATAGTGCTTGAGACAAAGAAGCCCAAAAAGAAGAGCCTGAGGCATTAAGGAGCCATTTTATCTTTATCATTTGTTTTGCCTCAGTTAATCTTAAAATCTGTTTTGCAGAGAGGTAATTTTAGACTCCTGATAACATTGGGAAACCTCAAAAAAGCAAAATAAGAGTTCCACTCAGTTCTGGAAAGTTTTGAGCTATTTTAGTACAAATAAATTTTAAGAAAATTAAACTTGGGAAATTCAAAAATTTTCCACAATGGCCATTTATACCCTAAATTGACTTTGGTCAGGTTGGTCCATTTAGATAGAAATGCGCATGAAGTACGACTGGTTTTTAAACATAAAATTGGCCAGAGTCCTTGTAGGCAGGCACCCTCAAAATACTTAGATAACTGGGATCACATTTCCTAGAGGTTTTTTTTTCTATAGTAAAAAACATTTTCAAACAGCTTAAATAGCTTACAGCACAAACAACTCAATTAAAACAGCTTGCAAACTAAGCCCAGCCAGTCCTAAAGTGACAGCTTGCTCCTGGAGAAGCCAGACCATAGCCTTCTTCTTTTTTTTTTTTTTAGCCAGTCTCCAGAGAGCAGCCCTTCCAAAGAAGTAGGCTGAAGTCTGAAAATCCCAGCATCATTTTGGAGAAAGAAACCCTGTTCCTAAAAGAATGAGTCAAAGGCTAGCCAGCTTTAAGAGAAGCACCCATTATTCCAAAGGAAATGTGCCAAAGGCTAGCCGGTTTCAGTGAAATAATCTGATCTCAAAATCAGACCATTGTGGAAAATTAGTATTCACATACACGATCTTTCAAAAGATTCTGAATAAAGCCTGGAGAGATTCAAATGTAAAGAGAATGTGAGCTCCGATACAAGAGAAACACATACCTTCAAATTCTAGGGTGGGCAAGAAAAGCAGTGAGTGACAATGGGCTCAATTTTGAGTACCACACCCGTTTGCTCACCAGTGTTGGAGCCATTGGGAGTCTTCTCTGGTCCCTGTATGGGCCACCGAAACATTGACCTGAAACAAATAGACTGCCAGATATTTCCCCAGTAAAGATACATTTATTTCGATCAACAGAAAATTGCAATTTGGAGTCTGCAACCATGGTGAACCATGTGCAAGTCCTCCAAATGACAAGGGAAGGACAACACTTTTATGGAGAGGAAGAGGTAGTTGGGATGGCTATAGTAAACAAAGAGTACATGGCTTTTCATTGGCTGAGTCCTTGCTAGGAAGGAAGTAGAGTCTTTGTTCTTCTTGTTTGGATCTTCTATCATCATCAGGGCATGAGAGCCCCCCCTTCTGGATTCCCAACTGTCTAATTGAGGTTTCTATTTATGAATTTTTTTGTGCAATTAAATTAATCATTCTAATATGTACAATTCATAGGCATTTACTATATTCACAATATTGTGCAACCATCAACTCTATATAGTCCCAAAATATTTTTATTACACAAAAGGAAAACCCATACCCATTAAGCAGCCACTCTCTGTTACTCCCACTCCTGAGCCCTGGCAACCACTTAATCTACTTTCTGTCTCTATGGATATACCTATTCTGGATATGTCATATAATTGGAATAATACAATATGTGACTTTTTGTGTCTTGCTTGATTCACTTGCCATAATGTTTTTGAAGTTCATCTATGTTGTACTACTTTATTGCTTTTTATGGCCAAATAATATTCCATTGTATGAATGTACCACAATTTGTTTATCCACTTATAAGTCAGTGAAATTCAGGTTGTTTCCACCTTTTGGCCATTGTGAATATGCTGCTATGGACACTCATAACTTGTGTGTAGTTTTTGTTTGAGCACACATTTTCTATTGTTCTGGGTATATAATGAGTGGAATTTGGAATTTTATGTTACACTTTTTGAGGAACAGCCAAACTATTTTCCAGAGCAGCTGCACCATTTTACATTCCCACCATCAATCTATGAGGGTTCCAATTTCTCCACATCCTCTTCAACACTTGTTATTTTCTTTTTTTTAAATATAGCTATCCTAGCAGTTATTAAGTAACTTATTGTGATTTTTATTTGCATTTCCCTGAAAGCTAATAATGTTGAGCATCATTTCATGTGTTTATTGACCATTCATGTATCTTCTTTAGAGAGATGTTCATTCAGATCCTTTGATCATTTTTAATTGGGTTATTTGCCTATTTATTATTGAGTGTAAGAGCTCTTTATTTTAGAGGTAAGTTCTTTATCAGATATAATTTGAAAATACTTTACCCCACTTTGTGTGTTATTTTTCACTCTCTTGAGAGTGTCCTTTGATGCATGAAATATTTTAATTTTGATGAAGTTCAATTTATGTATTTTTCTTTTCTTTCATGAGCTCTTGGTGTCATATACAAGAATACATTGGTAAATCCAAGGTCATGAAGGTTTACCCTAAGTTTTCTTCTAAGAGTTTTAACTCTTACATCTAAGACTTTGATTCATTTTGAGGTACATTTTGTATATGGTGTAAAGTAGAAGTTTAACTTTATTATTTTACATGTGGATAGCACATTTCCCAGCCACATTTGTTGAAGAGACTATTTTCTCCTACGGAATGAGAAGATCAATTGACCATAGAGACAGAGTTTTACTTCTGAACTCTCAATTCCAGGCCATTGATATATGTGTCTATTCTTATGCCAATACCACACATTTAAAAAAATTTATTAGAGTATAGTTGATTTAAAATGTTGTGTTAGTTTCAGATGCACAGCAAAGTGAATCAGTTATACATTTACACATATCCACTCTTTTTTTTTCTTAGAGTCTTTTCCCATACAGACCATTACAAAGTATTGAGTAGAGTTCCCTGTGCTATACAGCAGGTTCTTATTAGTTATCTATTTTATATGCAATAGTGTGTATATGTCAATATACCACACTGTTTTGATGACCATAGATTTGTACTAAGTTTGGAAATTGGGAAGCATGAGTCCTCTGAATTTGTTCTTCAAGATTATTTTGACTATTCTGTGTCACTTATAATTCCATATGACTTTTAGGATCAGATTTTTCATTTCTACAAAAAAGGACATTGGGATTTTGATAAGGATTGCATTGAATCTATAGATTGCTTTGGGACATAGTGCCATCTTAAAAATATCAAGTCTTCCAATTCATGATCATCTGATGCCTTTCCATTTATTTATGTTTTCTTTATTTTCTTCCAGCATCATTTTCTAGTTTTCACTGTAGAAGCCTTGTACCTTCTTGTTTAAACATATTTCTAAGTATTTTATTTTTGTAATTGTCTTGTAAATAAAATTTTTTAAATTCCATTTTCAGTTTATTCATTGCCATTGTGTAGAAATGCAACTGATATTCACATATTGATCTTGTATCCTGCAACTTTGGTCACTTTGTTGATTAAACATAATTAGTTTTCTTGTGGATTTTTAAAGACTTCCTATATATAAGATCCTGTCATCTGAAAATAGAGATAATTTTACTTCTTCCTTTCCAATTTGGATGTCTTTATTTTTCTTACCTAATTTCTCTGACTAGAACTTTATGTACAATGTTGAACAGAGGTGGTAAAAGCCAGCATCCTTAGACTTGTTTCTGATCTTGGAGGGACAGTTTTCAGTATTTTACCATTGAATTATAAATGTTAGCTATAGGTTTTTCATAAATGCTCTTTCTCGTGCTTAGGAAGTTCCCCTCTAGTCTTAATTTGTCTAGTGCTTTATCATGAAATCATGCTGGATTTTATCAAATGCTTTTTCTGCATCACTTGTGATCATGATTTTTAAAACTTGTTCTTTGTTTTATTAATAGTTTATTACATTTGCTGACTTTCTTATATTGAATAAGCCTTGCACTTTGGGGATAAATCCCACTGGATATGATATATAACCCACTTCATATGCTGAAGGATTTGGTTTGTTAGGATTTTCTTGAAGATTTTTACATTTGTGTTCACAAGGGATGTTGGACTATAGCTGTCTTTTCTTGTGATTTCTTTATCTGGCTTTTGTATGAGCATAATATACCCTCAAACAATTGTGTTAGAAAGTGTTCATTCCATTTCTATTTTTTTTGGAATAGGTTAATTAGTGCTAATTCTTTTAAAAAATGTTTGGTAGAATTCATCAGTGAAATCATCTGGTCCTGAGGTTTTTGTTTGTTTTGTTTAGTTTAGTTTTTGTTTGTTGTTGTTTTGTTTTGTGTTTTAGTAGGATATGTTGATTACTGAGTCCATCTCTACATTTTTTTAGGTCTGTTTCTATTTTCTTTTTCATCATGAATCTGTTTTGATAGTTTGTGTGTTTCTAGGAAGTTGTTTCATCTACATTATCTAATTGGCATAGAATTGTTCATAGTATTCTCTTATAATCCTTCTTATTTCTGTAAGATCTCTTATTAATGTCCCCACTTTCGTTTCTGATTTTAGTCATATGAAGCTTCTCTTTTTTATCTTTGTCAATCTAAAGTTTTGTATGTATATATAAAGTAATTACTTTTTACATTTTTTAATTGAATGAGTAAATAATCATTTTTAAAGTAATTGCAATTAGGAAGAACTTACTATTGCCATTTTGGTATTTTCTTTTCAATATGTCTTATTTCTGTTTTGTTTCATAATTCCTTCATTACTTCCTCCTTTGTGATTTTTTTTCCTACTTTCCCATTTTGATTGCCTTCTCATTTTCCCCCATATATTTTGTATTTTCCTTAGTAGTTACCCTGGGGATTACATTTAACATCTTATCTTTATTTATTTATTTATTTTTATCGAATTATAGATGATTTACAATGTTGTCTTCGTTTCTGGTGTAGTGCAAAGTGATTCAGCTATATATATACTTTTTCATATTCTTTTCCATTTCTGTTTATTACAGCATATTTAATATAGTTCCCTTTGTTATACAGTAGGGCATTGTTTATCTATTTTATATGTAATAGTTTGTATCTGCTAATCTCAAATTCCTAATTTATCCCTCTCCTACCCCCTTTCTTATTTGGTAACCATAAGTTTGTTTTCTGTATCTGTGAGTCTGTTTATGTTTTGTAAATAAGTTCATTTGTGTCATATTTTAGATTACACATATAAGTGATATCATATATTTGTCTTTCTCTTTATGATTTACTTCAGTTAGTATGACAATCTCTAGGTCCATCCACATTGCTGCAAATGACATTATTTCATATTTTTTATGTCTTAGTATTCCATTGTGTGTGTGTGTGTGTGTGTGTGTGTGTGTGTGTGTGTGTGTGTATCTCACATGTACTTTATCCATTCATTTGTTGATGGACATTTAGGTGGTTTCCATGTCTTGGCTATTGAGAATAATGCTGCTATGAACTTAGGGGTGCATGTATCTCTTTGAATTACAGTTTTCTCTGGATATATGCTCAGGAGTGGGATTGCTGGATCATATGGTAATTCCATTTCTTGTTTTCTGAGGAACCTCCATACTGTTTTCCATGGTGGCTGCACCAACTTACATTCCCACCAACAGTGTAGGAGGGTTCACTTTTCTCTACATCCTCTCCAGCATTTATTGTTTCTTGACATTTTAATGATGGTCATTCTTAGCAGCATGAGGTGGTACCTCATTGTAGTTTTGATTTGCATCAAAACTAATTAGTGATATTGAGAATCATTTCATGTGCCTATTGGCCATCTGTATGTTTTCTTTGGAAAAATGTCTATTTAGGTCTTCTGCCCATTTTTTGATTGGGTTGTTTGTGTTTTTTTTCTTATTGAGTTGTCTGAGCTGTTTCTGTATTTTGGAATTTAAGCCCTTGTCAGTTGCATCACTCGTAAATATTTTCTCCCAGTCTGTAGGTTGTATTTTCATTTTGCTTATGATTTCCTTTTGTGTGCATAAGTTTTTAAGTTTGAATAGGTCCCATTTGTTTATTTTTTCTTTTATTTCTATTGCCTTGGGAGACTGACCTAAGAAAATATTGGTACAATTTATGTCAGAGAATGTTTTGCTTATGTTCTTTTCTAGGATTTTTATGGCATCATATCATATTTAAGTCTAAGCCATTTTGAGCTTATTTTTTGTGTATGGTGTAAGAGTGTGTTCTAACTTCATTTATTTACATGTGGTAGTCTGACTTTCCCAACACCACTTGCTGAAGAGACTGTCTTTTCTCCATTGTATATTCTTGCCTCTTTTGTCAAAGGTTAATTGATCATAGGTGTGTGGGTTTATTTCTGGGCTGTCTATTCTGTTCTGATGATCCATACATCTGTTTTTTGGGCTAATATCATGCTGTTTTGATTACTGTAGCTCTGTAGTATTCTCTGAAGTCTGAGAGCATTATGCTTCCAGCTTTGTTCCTTTTCTTCAGTATTGCTTTGGCAATTCTGGGTATTTTAATGTTCCATATAAATTTTAGGATTATTTTTTCTAGTTCTGTGAAAAATATCATGGGTAATTTGATAGGGATCACAGTAAATCTGTAGACTGCTTTGAATGGTATGGCCATTTTAACAATATTGATTCTTCTGATCCAAGAGCATGGGATATCTTTCCATTGCTTTGAATTATCTTCAATTTCCTTTATCAATAACCTCTTAAACTTAAAACATTATAGTTTGAATGAATATCAACTTAGTTTTAATGTTATACAATAACTCTTCTACTTTATATTTCCATTGCCTCATTCTTTATGTTGTTTCTGTTACAGATTCAATTTTTATACACTGTCCATTAGCATAAAGTTATAATTGTTTTGCTATGCATTTGTGTCTTCGATCATACAGGAAAAAAAAAAGAGAAGAGTCTAAATCCAATAATACAATAATATTGGTTTTTATATTTACATATGTAGTTACCTTTTAGCATTGTTCTTTATTTCTTGCCATGACTTCCAATTACTGTACAGTGTTCTTTCATTTCAGCCTTAAAAACTCCCTTTAGAATTTCTTATAGAATTTCTTGTAGGACAAGGCTACTGATGACAAATCAGTTATCTGGGAATTTACTCATTAATTTCTTCTTCATTTCTGAAGGAGAGTTTTTCCAGATATAAAATTCTTGGTGGATTAATTTTTTTTCTATTGGCATTTAAGATATGTCATCCCACAGCCTTCTCTTCTCCATAGTTCCTGAAAGAAATTGGCTGTTAATCTTATTGAGAACTTCTTTTAAGTACTATGTCACTTCACTCTTGCCACTTTCAAGATTATTTGTCTTTCAACAATTTGACTGTAGTATGTTAGTGTGACTCTCTTTATGTTTATTCATCTTGGTATTTTTGATCTTCTAGGATGTATAGATTCATGTATTTCAACAAACTTGGGAAGTTTTTTGACCATTAGTCTTCAGATATTCTTTCTGCCTCTTTATGGCTCTTCTCTCCCTCTGGGACTCCGTTATGTGTGTGTTAGTACATGTGATGATGTCCTAAAAGTCCCTTGGGCTCTTTTAATTTTTTCTTCTTATTATTTTATCTTTCTGTTCCTTCAGATTGGATAATCTCAATTAACTTATTTTTTAAGTTCATTGATTCTTTCTTCTGTTTAGTCAAATCCACTGACCATTTCCAGTGATTTTTTTTTTTTTCATTTTAGCAGTTATATTTTTCAGCTGGTAAAATTCTATTTGGTTCTTGTTTATAGTTTCTATCTTTTTATTGATATTCTCTATTTGGTAATACATTTTACTTCTGGTTCTTTAGTTCCTTAACCATGGTTTTCTTTAGCTGTTTGAGTATGTTAAGGTAGTTGATAGTAGTTTTTGTCTATTAAGTAGATTGCTTGTGCTTCCTCAGAGACAGTTTCTGTTCATTCATTTTATTCCCTGTGACTGGGCCTGACTTTTTGTGTTTTACAACTGTTTGTTGAAAACTGGACATTTTTAATGTTATAATGTGGCAACTCTTGGAAATCAGCTTCTGGAAATAGGATTTCCCCCTTCTTCAGAATTTAATTTTGTGGCTTGCTATAGTTTGTTGTTGTTTGTTTGTTTAGTATCTTTTATAAATCATTTTTGTAATGTCTGTGTCATTTTTCAGTGTGGCCACTAAAATCTGTGTTCTATTAATTTAATGGTGAAGTATTGTATTTACAGTGATTTCTTAAATAGTATCTACTGAGTAGCTGGGCATGCTTTGAGGCTTGAGGCTTAAATGAAAGCTTAAGATCTTCTCAGGTCTCTTCTGAGTGTGCATCTTGTTGAGTCCTGCATGTGGCTTTTTGCTTCCAATGTATACACAGCAGCTTTTGCATGTCTTAGTTTCACAAACCATCTCATTCCAGCTTCTCCTTGAGCTCTTAGATAGTTTATTGTATGTTTAAATCCATAGTCTATTGTCTCAGGCATCTGAAGTTCTGTAGTCTCCCAGAAGCTTTTCCAACCAGTGCTCTCTGCTTTCTAACAATTTCCCCACATGACATCTGAGTTACATGGTTTATCCCTGCATGAGATTCAAGTTATGAAAAACAGATACCAGTCTTTCAAGCAGTTCATAGACTGGTTAAAATTTGAAGATAGGTCTACTCTTTTGCTTCTGGTTCCTGGAAGTAGATCAAGAGCTGGGCTCCCACCTCCTACAGTTCAAAGTCACATCACCCCTCACTAAGGATAAGGTGAGGGAGTAGGACAAGAGTGAGTAAAATCATCATGACATTTCCTACAGTTTTGAATTTGTTTTTTCCTTTATTGGGTATTTGCTTGATTGCTATAGACCTATAGACTCTTTCCAGAGCTCCTATAAAGTTATTTTAGCCTGTCTCTGGTTGTATTTTGAAGTTTCCATACAAATTCATGCATATTTATTATGGAAATTAGAATACACTGCACTTAGTAGCTTAAAATACGTTTGTCTCATTTAATATATGAGTTATTCCTCAATGTTATTCACTTAATCCAGGTCTTCTGACAAAATATCACTATATTGCAGCTGCTTGGACAAAGCAGACCCTTGAGGAAGATCATTGCCCCAATAATAATTTTTTGTAAAGTGTGCTTCACAGAAAGCTAGTATGTTACTTGATATGCCACAGCTTTTAAAAAAAAGGATTTTTAGTCAAATATATTTAGGAAACATTGAGGGCATTTGATATTCTATTTGACCTCCATCTCCACCATTTTCCTGACTTTCTATATCTTGATCTACATCCCTGAAAGTTAACTCCTGAGGATTTCGTAACCTGGGAGTCCCTTGTCCTTTGGCCAATGAAGGATATCTATAGGATATCAGAGGATTGGTGAAGATAATTGAAGCCTTCACCTATGAAATGACATTTGAGCTGAGTGTTGAAGGTTTAGGAGTTGGCTTTTCAAAGAGAAATAAGACACTATTAACTCCCCTGACCCCTATAGCCCTAGGGGTAAAAAATGGCTTGTTGCTAGATTTGGGTGCTTCATCATCCCTTGTTTGTCCCATTAACCCTTACCAGGACTCTGTATGACATTGCTTGATTAAAGTATCTTTATGTGAACCACTTGAGGTGAACTGTTTCCTTCTAAGATCCTGACTGAGTTAAACAAAATTTACTAGGTTTCTTTACTACAGAAATTTACAAAGGCTTTATTATGCTATTTGCCTTGTTTACCTTCCAATGGAGGTAGTTATCTCATGGCATTTTCCAAAAGTATTTGTCTACAGGTCCCTTTTAGAAAAACAATAATAGCTACTTGTTTATTCATTTATTTATGTGGACTAGTTTTCAGACTAGTATTCAGAGAAACTAGCTTTTGGAAATGCTGCTTAATAATAATAAAACTACCATTTGTCAAGAGTTATACTTAAGACACTGCACTAAGTACTTTTCATGCTTATGTCAGAAAATCCTCATCAAAACCCTAGAATGTGGATTATATTATATTATCATTATTTCATTTGTTATTGAAGTATAGTTGATTTACAATATTGTGTTAGTTTCAGGTGTACAACAAAGTGAGTGAGTATATTCTTATTCAGATTCTTTCCCATTATAGATTATTAAAAGATATTGAATATAGTTCCCTGTGCTATGCAGTAGATCCTTGTTGTTTATCTATTTAATATACAGTAGTGTGTATCTGTAAATCCAAACTCCTAATTTATACCTCCCTCCCCCCCTTTCCCCTTTGGTAATCATAAGTTTATTTCTATGTCTGTGAGTCTACTTCTGTTTTTTAAATAATTTGTATCATTTGTTTAGATTCCACATATAAGTGATATCATATGATATTTATATTTCTCTGTCTCACTTACTTCAATTAGTATGTTAATCTCTAGATCCATCCATGTTGCAAATGGCATTATTTCATTCTTTTTTATGGCTGAGAAATATTACACTGGGAATAAGAATCCTTTTATCTGTCGATGGACACTTAGGTTGCTTCCATGTCTTGGCTATTGTAAAGAGTGCTGCTATGAACATTGGGGTATATGTATCTTTTTGAATTAAAGTTTTCATCTTTTTCACATATATGTTCAGGAGTTGGATTGCTGGATCATATGGCAACACTGTTTTTATGTTTTTTAAGGAAACTTCATACTGTTTTCCATAGTGGATGCACCAAGTTACATTCCCACCAACAGTGTAGGAGGTTCCTTTTTCTCCACACCTGCTCCAGCATTTATTATTTGTAGACTTTTTGATGATGGCCATTCTGACTGGTGTGAGGTGGTACTTCACTGTAATCTCTGACAAGGGATTAATTTCCAAAATATACAAATAGCCTAACAGCTCAATTTCAAAATAACAAGCAATATAATCAAAAAAAGGGCAGAAGGCCTAAATAGACATTTCTCCAAAGAAGACATGCAGATGGCCAATGGGCACATGAAAAGATGCTCAACCTTGCTAATTACTAGACTAATGAAAATCAAAGCTCTTTCCAATTTTTAAGTGAAGAAACGAAGTTTTAGGAAATTAAAGGCTGCACAACTTATAAATGGTGAAGATAAGAATCAATTCCAAATGTTTTTGATTCTAAAGTCCCTGTCCTCAAATCTCTAAGGCCTTGCTTGAGGTGAGTTAAGACTGTTGCAGCTATGACTAATTGGTCTGAAAGGTAAGTATCCAACACATTCAAGGGCTTGAAAACAGATTTCCAGTAATCAAATGGACAGTTTAGTCAATGTGATCCAACTCTTTGTCTAAATAAATTGCTACCTAGTGCTTAATAAATAATTCTGAGTGAATGTTGATGCCTCAAGTGAAGATTAATCCCCAAAAAACTGATGTATCTCTCTAGACCCCAAATTTACTACCCGGGAATGTATCATTCCATTCAGTACTTTTAAAAATCTCATTAAATTAAAGATCCCTTTTTCTTAGCTATTTGGATCTTGAGAACAGGGACCACATCTTATTCTTCAACTTGTATTCCCAATGTACAGCATAACGGTCACATGGTAAGACTCAATAAATGTTACCTATTATTTCTGTTATAAAACATGGTTTCTACAAATTTCAATGATGGAATAAATTTCCATGAGCTTCATTTTATTTTTAGTATCGTATCTTCCATACCCATCTTCTTATCTTATATTTAATCCCCTCTTTATTATTTAGTCTCACTTAAAATTCATCTTACCTTTAGAACTTTAAAGATAATACTATCTGGTTGGAAAACCTTAACTGTTTTAGTCATGGTTCAGGTCATGAGAAAAGAGTGAAATTACCATTCCAACATCTCAGAGACTATGAATTGAGCAGAAGGATTTCAGGTACAAATTATCATATTCTAAATACATGCATATGTGTCCGTGTGTGTGTGGTATGTATTCAGTATTTGTGCTTGTGCATGTTATTCTTTTGCAGAATGATCAAATGTGTAGCTAGCTGAATGTTGATTCTAGATGGGTAAGTGAACGATTTTATTGAGCAAATTTAATTTTTAGTGAGCAACTTTATTCTTTTTTTTTTTAAACATCTTTATTGGGGTATAATTGCTTTACAATGGTGTGTTAGTTTCTGCTTTATAACAAAGTGAATCAGTTATACATATACATATGTTCCCATATGTCTTCCCTCTTGTGTCTCCCTCCCTCCCACTCTCCCTATCCCACCCCTCCAGGCTGTCACAAAGCACCGAGCTAATATCCCTGTGCCTTGCGGCTGCTTCCCCCTAGCTATCTACCTTACTACGTTTGTTAGTGTGTATATGTCCATGACTCTCTCTCGCCCTGTCAAAGCAATGAGCAACTTTATTCTTACCGAGACCACTTGGGTCCACTTCTTTGGCTGCAAAGGTATATGAATGTAAAAATGAGTTTGGCTACATTAAAAAAAATAAGTGGTAATTAATTTCTATCAAACCCCCTGGACTACTTTTGTCTACTTAATTCTATGTAAACCTAATATTCATATAAAATTTTAAGAGTCAATCTATCCTTCCAATAAAGGTGTAATATCCAAAATATATAAACATCTCATACAACTCAAAATCAAAATAAAAAATCTGATTAAAAAATGGGAAGAAGACCTAAATAGACATTTTTCCAAAGAAAACATACAGATGACAAACAGGAACAAGAAAAAATGCTCTACTTCATTAGTCATCAGAGAAATGTAAATTAAAACCATATCACCTCATACCTGTCAGAATAGTTATCATCAAAAAGACCACAAATAACAAATGTTGGCAAGGATATGGAGAAAAGGGAGCCCTTGTACTCTGTTGATAAGAGTGTAAATTGGTGCAGCCACTTTGGAAAATAGTATGAACTTTTCTCAAAATCTAAAAATAGAGCTATCATATGACCCAGCAAGTCCACTCCTGGGTATTTATCCAAAAAAATACTGAGTCAAAATGATACATGTACCCCCATGTGCATAGCAGCATTATTTACAATTACCAAAATATGGAAGCAACCTGTGTTTATCAAAAGATGAATGAATAATTAAAATGTTGTATATATATCCAATGGAATACTGTCATAAAAAATACTTAAATTGTGCCATTTGCAACAACATGGATGGACTTGGAAAGCATTATGCTAAGTGAAACAAGTCAGACAAAGACAAATACTGTATGATATCACTTGTATCTAGAATCTAAAATAATAAAACAACTTAGAGAATATAACAAAACAGAAACAGGCTCACAGATATAGAAAGCAAACTAATGGTTACCAGTAGGGAGAGGGAAGTGGGGAGGGGTAAGATAGGGGTAAGAGATTAAGAGGTATGAACTACTGTGTATAAAATAAATAAGCTACAAGGATATAGAGTACAACACAGGAAATATAGCCAATATTTTATAATAACTATAAATGGAATATAACCTTTAAAATGTGTGAATCACTGTGTTGCACACCTGAAGCTTATATAATAACGTACATCAACTATACCTCAGTAAAAAAATCAATCTTCCTGATTCTTTTGAGCCTACCTTCTTATTTCTATGGATGATAAAATCTTTTTGTGTATCCATTTACCACACTTCATATCATCTTTTAAAAAATTTTTGCCACACCTGGTTACCATGAGTTATCATTTAGTTCATTTTTTCTACATTGACTCATGCCTTATTTCTTAATAAAACTTAATTTTTAAAACTTTATATTACTACCATAGATGGAAAATAATTATCGTTTACCACAAATAGAAGGTATTATTAAAAATAAATATGGTAAAATCAAAACATTGAAATGAAAATTTACTTCCAGACACTGTTGCCTGCTCAAAGCTCTGAGCTTGAGACTTGTTCTCTTTATGATAGAAGGAGAAATTATCAAGTCTTCCAGAGACACCAAAGACTAATACTAGAATTTTTATCTTTGATATAATCATAAGTATTTAAAGAAAACTGAGGAGGAAATGCTTTCCTAACTCTGATTCAATACACTTAATACTGAGCTTTTGTCACACCTACTTCACATTTTAGTAAACACTCTTATAATTTTTTCTGTAATGTGTGTCTAGCTCCAGAGTAGCATCCCCATATCTTATGGGACAGTGCCAACTGAGAGGATCTGTAGGGAATTTCTTTTGTTCCCTGGACCAAAGAATGCTACAGTGGGGGTGAAGAACACTCTCTTGTGTTGCTACCAAGAAATCATTGACAGGGTTACACAAACCCCTTCTTGCTGAGGATTGCAGTATTAGGCTCAGTATGTTTTCTGTTGCAAGGAATTTAGGGCCTAAGACAATAAGCACCATTATACATAACTAATAAAATGTAATGGAAATAAGCACTATTGATAGCACAAGTTTGCAAGGAGACTTAATCTTGTTAAATCAAAGCCTAACTTGTCCATCTTTCTGTGGCAAATTTTATCTGCACAAACAAACCCCAATTTTTAAAAATAATTATCTCTGTACAGACCTAACCAAGCATACTCCTAAGAGCTGTTTCAGCACTCTCATCTTCAAATCTTTGAAAAGCATCAGATCTAAAATACTTCAAAATCAGTGCATCACTATAAATGCTCTTCTTGATACATTACAAAAATAAAAATGACAATAACTTTAGTTTATCAATTGCTTAATACATACCAGAGACTTCATACATCATTTCATTTACTTCATGTAACAACCTTATTTGAAGTGTTGAAAAAATTTGAATATGCAATGATATTCTATTTGTGTGATTCAATGTTATAATAACAATAATGTGGTTGGTATTATTATCATCCCACTTTTACTGATGGGAAGAGTGAGGTTCCATGTCTATTCTCTTCTCACTATAAAATATTTGCTTCCTGTGTTTTGGAATCAGGCACACTTGGATCCAAATTTCAGCTTTTGGCTGGGATATCTTGGGAAATTAAGTTCTCTGAATTAAATTTCCTCCTTTGTAAAATACTCTTAACAAAGGTTATTGTGAATTTAGTTGAAAATGTGTCCCTGTACAATAGTAAGTATGCAATCAATATTAGCGGCTTTCATATTGCCTCTGCTATTCCTAGGTGATTTTTCAGTGCAGTTAAAACAGCTCAAATTCCATTCACATGATTTTGAGAAGCATATTGGACTGACTTAGAATATCTGGATGCCTATAGCACTTAAAGCTAGAGTCCTGCAGCTGAACATTTATTATAGTGCCTCTGAAATGTTTCTAGCTGTGAGTCAAAACTCACCAACTAGCTTGAAAGCTCCTAGAAAACAAGAGTCTTGTCCTGTGCCTCTTTGAATTCTACCTGGAGCTAGATGCAGAGTTGGGAATATAGCATACTAGTTGGGCAAAGTGTCTGTAAAGGGTGCTGCTACTATCCTTGTATGATCTTAAGCAAATCACTTAACATTTCTGAGCCTGACTTTTCATTTTATAAATGGAGAAGATAACATAATATCTACCTCATAGGTTGAATGACACAATGCATATAAAGTATTAAGCATAGTGACCAATACATAGTAAATGTTAAAAATAGAGCTATTATTAGTATTGTATAAAGTTCAGTTATCAATAAAGATATGATTGATTAATCTAATCCAAACAATATATTATATTAATCATAGTCCTATGAAGGTGTTGATGCAGATTCCTTATTTCTCTGTATTCTGGAATTATTATCAGTGAGATCATTACAGCATTGTTAAGATGATAGATTAACCCTGAACAATAACAAGCAGAGAACTATTTTATTTTGCATTGTTTTAAACCTGTTAGCTTCAAGATGATTTGCATTATCCATTTCTTATAATTAATTAAGTGGTACCATATGGAAGAAATTCTGAATCAAATATCTTACTTGTTTTAGGTTACAGACTCATTATGTGGCTGAGCAATGAACTTTTGTTGCTATTCATAAACCACTAGCAAAAACAGGATATAACATCACTTCCTTGGGTTTAAGATAAAAATCCCCTTCAAGAGTACAATCAAAGTGAATATGTAGACCAGCCATGTAAAACTCATTAGTATTCAGCTGCTAATGAAGAAAAGTATAAGCTTGGGAATTTACCAGATAAAAATTTACCAGAGGCATGACATCATAAAGTGATAATGCAGATTGCTCAAACCTATTCTACTGGGCCAACCTGCCCTATTCAAAGTGAGAATTTGACCCTACTTTTGCTAGAGTGGGTAAAGTGAACAGGAGAGCAAAGAAAATCCCTGCCATACACACCAAAGCTTAAAATGTGCAGGTTGGTATGCAGACCACTGGTATAAATACATGTCATGTATCTGGCACCTGTAACCTCCCAAAATGAGTCTCCTCCTTGCTTTTTACCTATTACAAAAACCAAATTGCTTTGTTCAGGCATTTGGTTTATCAATTAGCTCTAAATGATTTTCTTGTGAACTGTTTTGTTCTCTAGCAGCTTACTTACCATTTAATTAAGAAGGGCAGTATACCCAGGAAAAAATAGTGAACACTACAAACATTACAAATGAGAATTAGATAATTCTGAGGCCTCAGAGGTTGATAATTTTTGGACCCAGTGAAAATTGGAAAGGACCTTTGAAGGATAAAGGACAGCTATGATTTGAATGGGCAGAAAGGCATATTTTTTCCCATTTCAGACAACTTTGGTGTTTCTATTCAGATTAGTTGATCAATGCACTGGACATACGCTAGCTGTTTTTTCTACCCATGTCTCTTCATTTACCTTGTACTTCATGAATCTAAAGAAATAAGCTTAATCGACAAATGAAAAAAATGTTATCTTCTAGGTCACAAAAGTTTGTGAACTGAATTCAACTTATGTTGAAATATAATCCGAAATACACAAAACTGAACAAGGAAACCTTGACCACATTCTCCAAAGCAATGAGTTTAACTTAATTATGGTTCAATTGTTGATATAGAACCCCTTGAAAACATTCTCTATAGCACTAATCACCACCTGCATTTATATCAGCCTTTTTCTCAAGCACAGCCTGACACTCCACTAAACATTCTTTAACTTTGGCAGACAACTTAAATTCAGAAAAAATCTCTTCTTCTTTGATTTTAAAATTAACAATAGGTTGAGCACTCAGAGAGACCTGATTGCAATTTGAGAAGCTGCAACACTTCAAACTCTTATCTCCCAGAGGTTAAAGCCTGCAATTAGAGAACTCTGAGCAATCAACCAACTGAGCTCTCTAAGAGAGGACATGAGAGTTCAGACCAGAATATGAAACCTAGTAAGTGCTTTAAATATCAATTTCAAAACCTTGAAATCTCAAGGTTTCAAGTGTAGTATCTCAAAGGAAAATTTTATATATGCGTAATAAAGAGAAACCAAATAAATTCCATGGTAATGGACTTTTTGTAAATTTCTGAAAATTAAGTTTAATAAATCCAAGAAAAATTATCCTAATAGTTACAGTTACTCAATGTGCCATTATGAGACTGGAAGAAAATTTTAAGAAAATAAAGTCAGGGCCTTTTCTCTGAGCTCCATCTCCCTTCTAAAAAAATTTTTTAAATAAAAAGCAAACAACACAAAAATAAGCATTTATATTAATTTTAGCTTTGCCTCAGTGTACAATGCCTGACATTTGAGGCACATTACCTTCTCAGTCACAACAAACCTGATTTCAGAAGCTGACACCTATATCTTTGCTCTGGCCAGTGCTACAGAAAACCATTCAAAAATACTGTTTCTTCCCCCTCCCCCAATTTTTAGCTTTTTATCGCTTCTTCCTTCTTCCCATTAAGCTACTCTTGTCCTCCTATTCTGATTTCAGTTCCAACCTATTCCCTAAGATGCTAATGGCTAAGAACAGATTGCCTATCAAAGAAGACTGACATTCAACACACTCAAATCTCTACTTAACATCTATCATGTGTAAGGTCTCTTGAGTCATTTGAACGGGGATGAAGGTTTTAAACAAAGACACAGATGTGTGCATGTGTGTGCTTATGCATGCAGGCACACACACATACACACAAAGTCTTTCTTGGAAATATTCAAGATCTTAAGTCAAGTTGAAGAGATATTTGTTGTAAGGCCTTTTGGGTGAATCTGACCATACACCTTACTAGTTATAAAAGATATCTATATTGAGAAGACTGAAAATCCAATATTTGTCTTTCTCAGAAACAAGGTTTTCCTCATCTTTCATAGTGAGGATGTGCTGAGATCCCAAAATAAGCCCTTTGTCTGTACTGATAAATTGGCTGGATTCTCCAGTGAAAGGACTGCTCTCTCCATCATCCCAATTAGTAATGATTTGAGGGGGTCAGAATTATCTGTACTATCTTACATACACAATAGGGATCAAGACAATCCCTTTAAAATATTTTTAACAACAATAGCGATAATTCATTTTATTACCATTGACAAACATGTTGAAAGCATTTACTATATGCAGGATACAGCACTGAATTCTTTTTGAGTTGCATTCACATTATTAACTAAGGTGAGCACCCATAACTATAAAGTGAGTAGAACAGGTATTATTTACATTTGACAGATGAGAAAAAAATGGCAAAATAATCATATACATTTTTTTTTCAATTCCAGAAGTTAAATAAGCAGCACATCTGAAATTATTACATAGCTCAATGGCTTAGATCTTTATATACTATCTTTAAAAAACTTGTAATCAGAATTAATTGTATGTCTCTTCTATTGTTTCTGCAGTTGCTTAATAGGCAAGACCTCAAAACCACGAACTTTTGTTTAAAGGAATGCTTGTTGTGCAGCAGAAAGAAGAAGGTGCTGATCCAGAGGTATATGTGAGGTTTTCATCCCCCAAAGAGTATAAATCCTGAAGTTGAAAGGAAGGGTCTATGAGAACTTGCAAGAGTGAAAATAAAGGGCAGCTCACAGCTGGGGGAGAACTGCAGAGTTATGCATCAAAATTGGAATTTTACAGCTCTGGGGCCAGATTTGCAGAGGCTGTGGCCCAAACTTGATGATTGTAGTGGAGCATGGGGAATGTGCCTTGGGCTTTATGTGCTGCTAGAGAAATCTACCCCCACCCACCAGGTGGAAATCCCTTCCAGACCAAACCAACCCAGAGGACACAGCTGGAAAATAAAAACTCAAATATTTAGTAGAGTAGATATCAGAAATTTTTAGAATTGGAAGTGGCCTCAAAAATCATCTATTCTAACACTTATTTTTTATAGAGGAAGAAACAGTTCTGGGTGGATGGAGATGGGGTAAGTAGGTTACACACAGATTTAATGCGAGAGCTGGGGCAAGAGCCCAGCTCAGCACGTTTTGTCTGTATTTCTTTCCATTTCACCCTATTTCAACAACAGCTCTTACCTTGTAGCAAGTAAACAGCAATCTGAGCAGAGACACTTTGCAGTTAAAGGGAGACACCATTAGTAAAAAAACTTCTGTCTGATTTCAGCTTTATAGATTATTTTAAAAATACACTTTCTACTCACCAGTTGCCTGGAGAGCCTGAAAAGTGAATGACATAGGTGTGCCTGTGTGCAGAGGGAATTTTGTCAAGGACAGAGTACAGATACCTGGGAGGAAGATAAGAGAGCTTCCATAGCAAGGGAAACAGCAGTGCACAGCTGTGGGATAACAAAAGAGTTACAAATTATGTGTGAAATTTCACAGCTTTGGGGCCAAATTCACAAAAGCTGTATCCCATCCTGGGAACAGTGAGCAGAACATAAGAAACATACCCTGGTGTGCCTTGAGCTCCAAGTAGGAGAGAGCTAGAGGCTTGGGAGAAGGAAGCCTTCCAAAAAGCTAATACATATCTGCTTTTGCTGTGTTTGATATTTTACCAGTCCAATAATTAAAAATGTGCATTTTTTCTAAAACTGCTTGAAGGTAGGAAGCATAATGTTGAAAATATTAAAGTCAGCAAACAAAAATGTTTCAAACTGCATCAGGAGAACCTGGATACACATATCTCTCAACATCCTTGTAGTACTTCAGTGAATCTTCTCTTCCAACACTCCACTCACACTCTGTATCCTCATTTTGCCCTTTCACTAGTCAAAATTTGTTTCTTCAACCCTCCATTCACATCTGCCCTTCCCTAAAATCTCCAGAATCCCTAGGTAGTTCTCAGGTCATAGCCACCAGTTCCCAAATTAGAATTTCCATTCCCTTGGAACATCTGATCAAACTAATTTATAACATAATTTGGATCACTGCTCAACCCAACTATACCTAGAGCCCTCTGGGATGGTTTTCATCTTAAAAGAAAAAGCTGATTGACTGAAAAGAATGTTTATTTAGGTAAGGGGTTGGAAAATGTTTTCTGTAATGGGTCAGGTAGTAAATAATTTAGGCTTCGTAGGCCATATAACCTCTGTTGCAATTACTCAATTCTGACTTTGAGTTCAAAAGTAGGCATAGACATAAATATATTCATGAATGAGCCCATATATGAATAAGCATAGCTGTATTACAATAATACTTTATTTATAAAAACAGGCTGGTAGTGTGTGGAGCTCAGCAGACTTTCTCCCCAGAGCAACAAGCAGTTAACTGGTGAAAATGATAAAAAAAACTACCATTTAAACTATATGAAAATTGATCTAAGCAGCACACAAGAAATGATGAAACATTTATCCAAGAAAATCTACTAAATCTAGTAAATCTCAGCAATGAGTCAAAGTCTGTGGCATTTGAGCTATGAGCTTCCATTTTCTGCTCTCCCCAGCTCTGTGTTATAGAAGCTTTACTCTAAGCATTCTACAGTTTCACCTGACAGGGGCAAGATTTATGCTTATCTCATGCTCTCCCCTAGGTCTATGTTGCTCAAGCACTATTCCCAGCAGACCTGGTTGAGAGGAGTGGAGGTTCTTCTGACCACCCAACTTCTACTCATAGGGTTAAAAATTTTCCCAAGCAATGACAGCAAGTACAGGAGCCTGATTGACCCCATCCTAGTTTGCAGAGATTCCACTCTGGGAAAGACAAACTGAGAAAAATCAAGAGCTACCACACTTCTCCCCCCTCTCCAAAACCCACTGGTAAAGCAGAGATGTTGCTCTGAGGGAAACCATATGTTGTTTCCACTTGTAACTCCTGTGCAATGGCATAAAAGATGTGAACAAGGGAAGAGGCAAGCCACAAGGATAGCTCTACCTGAAGGGACTTTTTGGAACAGAGAATGGAAAACTCCATATCTAAGGTCATTATCAAAACAATGGAGATTTTGGTGGAGAGCAATTAAGAGGTAGCTGATAGCTCTGATATAAGAAAAACAGCAGAACAGCCAGAAGTGTAGTAGAGATTCCTAGAGAAAGAGAAAGCCACAAAAAACCCTCTTGGGATCACAGTTGACTCTGAGGGTTGGTAAGGTTATGTGCATGTACTCTCATGACCAGTCAGAGTAGGACATGGGGCAGACTTGAAAGCATTCCCCAAACCACATACAGATCAATCAGCAAAAAGTGGAAGTCTTCTTGGCTCAAGAGGTTTAAGCCCAGCCTCTGACCAAACACTGGCAAAATAATAAACTATCCTGACCCCAGGTAGCTCTTAAGAATCTAGGCAAAAAAAAAAATAAGATCACATTCAATTCTACTGGTCTGGAAGACTGCACATACCCAAGGTTGTGTTACCAAAGAGGGGATTTCTCTCACAGGCAGCCACAGAGGAAACTTCTGAGCAACTCATCCCAGTCTGAAAATGAAACAAAATCCAAGTTCCCTGAACTATAGCAACAGTCTCCAAGCTACATACACAATCAATGGTAAAGGAGGAAAATGTAACTGGCTTAGTGAATTAAGCACAACCTTTGACCAATAAGTGACTTATGATGAACTAGGGGTGAAACAGAGAAGCCAGCCTAGAAGATTAAACAAAACAAAACAAACATATAACCAAGGTAAAAATAATCTGAAAAGGATCATCAGAGACTGCACTATGCAGAAGAAATAGACTTCAAGAGCAGCAGCACAGCCAAGTAACTAAACAAATAAACAAATGTACAAGTAAAGAGCAAAAACAACAAGCCCCAGCAATGGGGCTCAATATCCAGAGTTGCTACAATATATTATTTGTCCAGTTTTCAACAAAAGTTCAAAATATGTAGAGAAACAGGAAAATGTGACATACTCACAGGGAAAAAAAAAAACAACAAGCTGATAGAAAGGATGCTTAAGAAAGCCCAGAAGTTGGATTTAACAGACCAAGATATCAAAACAGGTATTAGAAATATGCACAAAGAATTAAAGGAAACCATATTTAATGAATTAAAGAAAGGTATGAAAATGATGTGTCATCAAACAATATCAAAAAGAGATAGAGATGATTAAAATGAAAATTCTGGAGATAAAAAATATAATAAGCAAAGTGAAAAATCCAATGGAGGGGCTCAATAGTACATTTAGTTTTCAGATTAAAGAATCAGCAAACTTTGTGATAAGTTATAATGGAAAATAATCTGAAAAAAACAAAACTGAATCATTTTGCGGTACATTTAAAACTAATACAATGTTGTAAATCAACTATACTTCAATTAAAAAAAGAATCAGCAAAATTGAAAATAGATTAATAAAGGTTATGCAATCTGAACAACAGAAAGAAAAATGAACATAGTCTCAGAGAAAATGGTACATGATGAAGCAGACTCACATGTACATAATGGAAATACCAGAAGGAGAGGAAAGGAAAAAAGGGACATAAAAGAATTTGCAAAAGACATTGCTGAAAATGTCATCAATTTGGTGAAAAATACTAACCCTCACATCCACGAAATTAAAAAAAAAACCTTAAAATCAGATTCGCACAAATAAGTCCACAACCAGACATATAATCAAAACATTGAAAGACAAAGATAAAGAGAAAATCACTACCAGGCAAATTCAAGATGGTGGAGTAGGAGTATGTGGAGTTCACATCTCCTCATAGCTGAGGCAACTGCTGGTTGCTGGAGCAGGTCCTTCAACACCTAAAGGGACCGATTCCCAGGCAACCAGGTAGGAAGTGGGAGTGAGGAAGGGAGGGAAGAAGAGTGGAGATGGGACAGGACCAGCGTCCCTGAGGGGGAGTTAGGGGAGAGGAGAGGATCCCATGCTCAGAGGAGCCCACTTGTGGCAGGGGGATAGGTGGGGATGGAGGGGGACCTTCAGGGGATCAGGGGATCAGAGGGGAATGTGGCCAGCATCTCCCCCACCAACTAGGACTCTGGTGAACCAGCTGGGGTCCTGGGCCAGGGACCCCACTCCCCAGGGCCCCCTCATACAGAGATGATAAGCGGGGATGGTGAGGATCCCCACAGGGTCTCTTCCAGCTTCAGGGATCCCCAGGCCTGGGCCATCCCCTGTGTGCTCCAGACGGCTCCAGGAACAGACACTGGTGAGAGGAACACATGCAGCAGTGAGGCTCACGCAGCATGTCCAGAGACCTACCTAGAGGTCTTGGAGGCCTATTGTGGAGGCAAGAGTAAGTCATAGCTCACTCTGTGGGCAACAACACAGATACAGGAGGTACAGGGGATTTTTTTTTTCATTTATTTTTATTTTTATATTTTATTTTACTTTTAATTTTTTCTATATATTATTGTTTTTAATGTTATTTCTTATTTTTTTTCCTGTTGTAGTTCTGTTTTTCTGTTGTTGTTGTTGATTAATTTTTATTGTTATTTTCTCTAATATATTTTTTTATTCTTTGCTATAGTTCTGCTCTTTTCTGTTTGTTTGTTTGTTCTTTTTCTTTTTTGCCACACCACATGGCTTGTGGGATCTTAGTTCCCAGGCCAAAGGTTGGGCCTGAGCTCCTGTGGTGGGAGCTCTGAGTCCAAGCTTCTGGACTAACAGAGAACTTCAGGTCCCAGGGAATTTTAATCAGTGTATGGTCTCCCAGAGGTCCTCATCTTGCCACCAAGACCCAGCTCCACACAACTGCCTGCAAACTCCAGTGCTGGATGCCTCAGGCCAAACAACCAGCAAGAAAAAAACACAGTGCCACCCATCAAAAAAAAATAGAGATGACAAAAATATATGTTACAGATGAAGGAGCAAGGTAAAATCCTCCAAGGCCAAATAAATGAAGAGGAAATAGGCAATGTATGTGAAAAAGAATTCAGAGTAATGCTAGTAAAAATGATCCAGAATATGGGAAATAGAATGGAGGCATGGATCAAGAAAATAAATGAAATGTTTAACAAGGACCGAGAAGAAATAAAGAACAAACAAAAAGTGATGGACAGCACAATAACTTAAATGGAAAATACACTAAAAGGAATCAATAACAGAATAACTGAGCCAGAAGAAAGAATAAGTGATCTGGAAGATAGAATGGTGGAAATAAGTGTCAAGGAGCAGAATAAAATAAAAGAATGTAAAGAAATGAGGACAGTCTCAGAGACCTCTGTGACAACATTAAATACACCAATATTCAAATTATAGGGAACCCAGAAGAAGAGAAAGAGAAAGCATCTGAGAAAATAGTTGAAGAGATTATAGTCGAAAAATTCCCTAACATGGGAAAGGAAATAGCCACAAATTCCAGGAAGTACAGAGAGTTGCATACAGGATAAACCCAAGATAACACACTGAGATACATATTAACCAAGCTAACAAAAATTAAATTCAAAGAAAAAATATTAAAAGGGAAAAGCAAAAAATAGCATACAAGGGAACCCCCATAAGGTTATCAGCTGATCTTTCAGCAGAAACTCTGCAGGCCACAAGTGAGTGGCAGTATATACTTAAAAAAATGAAAGAGAAAATCCTAAAAGCAAGAATACTCTACCCAACAAGGATCTCATTCAGATTCAATGGATAAATCAAAAGTTTTACAGACAAGCAAAAGTTAAGAGAATTAAGGACCACCAAACCAACTTTAGAACAAATGCTAAAGAAAGACACATACAGACTGAAAGTGAGAGGATGGAAAAAGATATTCCATGCAAATGGAACTCAAAAGAAAGTTGGAGTACCAATATTCATACCAGATAAACTAGTTTATAACATAAAGATTATTACAAGAGACAAAGAAGGACACTACATAAAGATCAAGGGATCTATCCAAGAAAAATATATAACAGTTATAAAAATATATGCACCCAACATAGGAGCACATCAATATACAGGACAAAAGCCAAAAGCCATAAAAGGGGAAACTGACAGTAACACAATAATAGTGGGGACTTTAACACCTCACTTTATACCAAAGAAGAGATCATCCAGACAGAAAATAAATAAGAAAACACAAGCTTTAAATGACATAATAGACCAAATAGACTTAATTGATATTTTTAAGACAGTCCATCCGAAAGCTTCAGAATACACTTTCTTCTCAAGTGCACATGGAAGATTCTCCAAGATAGATCACATCTTAGTTCACAAATCAAGCCTCAGTAAAGTTAAGAAAATTGAAATTGTATCAAGTGTCTTTTCTGACCACAATGCTATGAGATTAGAAATAAATTACAGGAAAAAACAAATTAAAAAACACAAACACATGGAGGCTAAACAATATGCTATTAAATAACCAAGAGATCACTAGAAAAATGAATGAGGAAATCAAACAATATATAGAAAAAAAATGACAATGACAACCCAAAACCTATGGGATGCAGTAAAAACAGTCCTAAGAGGGAAGTTTATAGCAACTCAATCCTACCTCAAGAAACAAGAAATATCTCAAATAAACAACCAAATATCACACCTAAAGCAACTAGAGAAAGAAGAACAAACAAAACCCGAAGTTAGTAGAAGGAAAGAAATCATAAAAATCAGAGCAGAAATAAATGAAATAGAAACGAAGGAAACAATAGCAAAAATTGATGAAACTGAAAGCTGGTTCTTTAAGAAGATAAGCAAAATTGATAAAACTTTTGCCAGACTCATCAAAAAAAGAGGGGTGGGATTCAAGTTGACAAAATTACAAATGAAAAATGAGAAATTACAACTGACACCACAGAAATACAAAAGATCATAAGAGACTACTACTAGCAACTATATGCCAATAAACTGGACAATCTGGAAAAAATGGGCAAATACTTAGAATGGTACAACTTTCCAATACTTAACCAGGAAGAAATAGAAACTATGAATAGACCAGTCACAAGCAATGAAATTGCAATCAAAAATCTTCCAATGAACCAAAGTCCAGGACCAGATGGCTTCACAGGAGAATTCGATCAAACATTTAGAGAAGAGCTAACATCCATCATTCTCAAACTCTTCCAAAAAATTGCAGAGAAAGGAACACTCCCAAACTCCTTCTACAAGGCCACCATCACCCTGATACCAAAACCAGAAAGATATCACACAAAAAAGAAAATTACAGACAAGTATCTCTGATGAACATAGATGCAAAAATCCTCAGCAACATACTAGCAAACAGAATTGAACAAAACATTAAAGGATCATACACCATGATCAATTGGAATTTATCCCAGGGCGGCAAGGGTTCTTCAATACATACAAAGTAAACAACGTGATACACCATATTAACTAACTGAGGAAAGAAAATTATATGATCATCTCAATAGATGCAGAAAAAGTTTGGAAAAAAATCAACACTGATTTATGATAAAAAATCTGCAGAAAGTGGTCATAGAGCAGACCTACTTCAACATAACAAAGGCTATACATAACAAACCTAGAGCAAATACCATTCTCAATGGTGAAAAAAATAAAAGCATTTCCTCTAAGATCAGGAAAAAGACAAGGATGCTCACTCTCACCACTATTATTCAACATAGTTTGGGAAGTCCTAGCAAGGGCAGTCAGAGAAGAAAAAGAAATAAAAGGAATCCAAATTGGGAAAGAAGAAGTTAAGATGTCACTGTTTGCAGATGACATTAATCTATACATAGAAAATCCTAAAGATGCCATCAGAAAACTACTAGAACTAATCAGTGAATTTGGTAAAGTTGTAGGATACAAAATTAAAGCACAGAAATCTGTTGCATTCCTATACACTAGCAAGAAATGATCAGAAAGAGAAATTAAAGAAACACTCCCATTTACCATTACAACAAAAGTAATAAAATACCTAGGAATAAACCTACCTAAGGAGGTAAAAAAACCTATATATGGAAAACTATAAGACACTGATGAAAGAAATCAAAGACAACACAAACAGATGGAGAGATATACCATGCTCTTGGATTGGAAGAATCAAATTTGTGGAAATGACTATACTACCCAAAGCAATCTACAGATTCAATGCAATCCCTATCAAATGACCGATGGCATTTTTTCACAGAAGTAGAAGCAAAAGTTTTACAATTTATATGGAAACACAAAAACCCTGAAGAGCAAAAGCAATCTTGAGAAAGAAAAAATGGAGCTAGAGGAATCAGGCTTCCTGACTTCAGGCTATACTACAAAGCTGCAGTAATCAAGAAAGTGTGGTACTGGCACAAAAACAGAAATATAGATCAATGGAAGAGGATAGAAAGCCCAGAAATAAACCCACACACCTATGGTCATGTTATCTATGACAAAGGAGGCAAGAATATACAATGGAAAAAAAGATCGTCTCTTCCATAAGTAGTGCTGGGAAAACTGGATGGTTAAATGTGCAAGAATGAAATTAGAATACTCCCTAACACCATACACAAAAATAAACTCAAAATGGATTAAAGACCTAAATGTAAGGCCAGACACTATAAAACTCTTAGAGGAAAACATATGAAGAACACTCTTTGACATAAATCACAGGAAGATCTTTTTGACCCATCTGCTAGAGTAATGAAAATAAAAACAAAAATAAACAAATGGCTCCTAATTAACTTAAATGCTTTTGCACTGTAAATAAAACCATAAATGAGACAAAAAGACAACCTTCAGAATGGGAGAATATATTTTCAAATGAAGCAACTGAGAAGGGATTAATCTCCACAGTATACACACAGCTCATGAAGCTCAATACCAAGCAAACAAACAACCTGATCAACCAATCAAAAACTGGGCAGAAGACCTAAATAGACATTTCTCCAAAGAGAACATACAGATTGCCAACAAACACATGAAAAGATGCTCAACATCACTATTTATTAAAGAAATGCTGTTCAAAACTACAATGAGGTTTCACCTCACAGCAGTCAGAATGGCCATCATCAAAAAATCTACAAACAATAAATGCTGGAGAGGGTGTGGAGAAAAGGGAAGGCTTGTACACTGTTGGTGGGAATGGAAATTGATATAGCCACTATGGAGAACAGTATGGAGGTTCCTCAAAAAGCTAAAAATAGAGCTACCATATGACCTAGCAATCCCACTGCTGGACATATACCTTGAGGAAACCATAATTCAAAAACACAGATGCACCCCAATGTTCATTGCAGCAATATTGACAATTGCCAGGACAAGGAAGCAACCTAAATGTCCATAGACAGATGAATGGATAAAGAAGATACTATACAATGGAATATTACTCAGCCATAAAAATGAACAAAATTGGGTCATTTGTAGAGGTGTGGATGGATGTAGAGTCTGTCATACAGAGTGAAGTAAGTCAGAAAGTGAAAATTAAATATTGTATGTTAACACATATATGTGGAAACTAGAAAAATGTTACAGATGAACCTATTGTCAGGGCAGGAATAGAGACACAGACATAGAGAGTGGATGTTTGGATACGTTGCAGGGGGGACCGGTTGGTGGTATGAATTTGGAGATTGGGATTGACATATGTGCACTGCCATGTGTACAACAGCTGGATAGTGGGAACATGCAGTATAGTGCAGGGAGCTCATTGGTGCTCTGTGGTGACCTAGATGGATGGGATGGGGGTGTGTTAGGGGTCCCAGAGAGGCATATATGTATACATATAACTGATTCACTTCTTTTTACAACAGAAACTAACACAACATTGTAAAGCAACTATATCCTTTTTTTTTTAAATGAGAAAATCACAAAAGAACTTAGCAGGAACCACAATAAGATCGACAACTGACTTTGTATCAGGAATAATGGAAGTCACAAAGCAGTGAGATGGTATATTCAAATTCTTGAAAGGGGAGGAAAAATCAGTCAAGATTTTACTATCCAAAAGAAACCCTTCAAAAATGAAGGAGAAATTAAGACATTCTCACAGAAACTAAAACAGAGATTTTCTTGCTGGCAGACATGCATTGCAAGAAATACTGAATAAAGTTTCTTCAGGCTGAAAGGAAGTGATACTACATTATAATGCAAAATCACATGATAAACTAAAGAAAGTGAAGATAATTATTCAAGTAAGAATAAAAGACAACATAATTACATGTATCTTTCCCTTTCTTCTGTAAAATAAGTTAAAAAGTGCATAAAACAATATGTATACAATTGCATTATATGAATCATAATATGTATTTATTTAACATATTGGTAATAACAGTGTTAGAGTAAGAAAATTACACTAGGTGTTTTTTTTAATCCACAGGAAGAGATAAAGAGAATCAGGGATAATAAAGAAAGTGAATATATTTTTTTAAAAAAAACTCTATAAACATATTGTGCTCTCCCTTCTTCTCCTAGCTTCTTTAGAAGAAATACACTAATACAAAGTAATAATTTTAACAGGGCATTGTTGATTTGTTTATATGTTTGTGTGTGTGTGTATATATATATATATATATATCGTCTTATTTCTTCCAAAGAAGCTTGGAGATACATTCTCCCATATATTTTGTGCTTATGTAGACTAGCACAAAAATGGAGCAATATAGGAATAAATTCCCTTTATCTTACTTTAATTAAATTGGTGTAAATCTGAAGCAGATTTCTAAGTTAGAATATATATATTAAGCCTAAGAACTACCACTAAGAAAACAACTAAAAATATAGTGAAAAACCCTTAAAGGAATAAAAATGGTATATTGGAAAATATCCACTTGGTACAAAAGACCATAGTACAAAGAGGGAGAAAGAAATGCAAAATATTGAAGACATATAGAAAACAAAGACGAATATCTAAATGTCAATACCATTAAATTTAAATAGATTAAATGATCGAATCAAAAGGAAAAAATTGGCAGGTTGAATTAAATTGAAAGAATATTCGAGGAGGAGTCATCAAGATGGCAGAATAGGAGGATGCAGAATTCACCTTTCCTCACAAGTACATCAAGAATACATCTACAAATGGAACAATTCTCATAGAGCACCTGCTGAACACTAGCAGAAGGCCTCGGACATCTAAAAAGACAAGAAAATTCCCCATGCAACTGGGTTGGATGAAGAAAAGAAAAGGGACCAGCACCGCTGGTGGGGAACTGAAGGTGAGGAGAGGTTCCTGCACTCAGAAAAGCCCATTCACTGTGGGGAAATCAGCTGGAGCAGAAAGGGACCTTTGGTGAATTGGAGAGAAATGCAGCAACCTGTCTTTGGAAGGCAGGACAAGGTAGGAACTGCGTGCATGGTCCGTGCCACTGCCCGGCACACCCCAGCCTGAGGCATGTGTCTCCTGGTGTGGAGTGGGGCTGGGTGATAGAAAGTGGGGTTTGGAAAGCAGACTCGGGTACGGGCCAGCTGCTGGCTGTGAAGAGACAGCCTGAAGGGACAGGAGGAAGGAGCTCTACAACAAGGAAAGTTTTCAGAAGCAGCCCAGGGCACTATAGAAGCTAGGCACCATTGTTGAGTGGTGTGCAAAGGGTGAGGCTGCCATTGCAATCCCCTTCCTCACCCGTTGGCCCCCTGCCTCTGCAGGCACTGGGAGGGGCTCCTGACTGAGCAGGCTCACCTGCTTCTCAAGCCAAGGCCTACTCTGCCTGCGCAGGCTCCAGAGTCCTGAGCCACACAGGTTCCGGGGTCCTGAGCACTGGCACCTCCAAAGCCTCCTTTGGAATCAGCCCTTGGTGCCCCAGCCTGAGACAGGAAGCCTCCAATGCTACCGGGGGCTGAGTGCTAAAGCGTGGGGTTAGGAGAGCAGATCCAGGGAGAGGAACACAGTCGGCTGCACAGAGACAAACCGAGGGGACAGGAGTGAGGACTCTGTGGCCCGGAATGCTCCTAGAGGAAGCATGGTCTGCCTTGGAAACGGGGTGCCACTGTTGAGTGGCAGGCATGGGGCAGGGCCACAATTCCATCCTCCCTCCCCACCGACGGCCCCTGCCTCCGTGGGCACAGAGAGGGACTACCAGCAGAACGAGCACGTCCCAGTCTGTTGCATCTTGGTCTCTGCTGCTGCAGGCACTTTAAGCACGTCCCAGTTGTGGCCACATTATACCTACCTGGCCTGAGTGAATAAGTGCCTCAATCAGCCTGAGAGCCCCAATCAACAGCTGCTTTCGCCCCCTCTCACCCGGGCAGAGAACAGACACCTGAGGGTGGCCCACACGCAGAGGTGGGGCCCAAACCAAAGCTGAGCCCCAGAGGCTGTGCAACTAAGGAAGAGGAACAGAAAACTCTGTATATGTATAACTGATTCACTTTGCTGTACAGCAGAAACTAACACAACATTGTAAAACAATTATACTCCAATAAAAATTAATTAAAAAATAGAATATTCAACTACATGCTGTCTACAGTAGACATACTTTGGATTCAAAGCTACAAATCAGTTGAAGGTAAAAGGATGGGGAAACATATATCATAAATAATAACCAGAAGAGAGCTGGTGTGGCTGTACTAAGATCAAAGTAAACATTATTATAAGCAGTGTTACTAGAGATAAAGATGGGCATTTATAATGAAAACAGTGTCATCTAATTAGTAAAATGGAACAATTATAAACATGTTTGTACCTAACCAGAGTGCTCCTAAATACATGTAGCACAAACTGACAGAATTGAAGAGAACAGGACCATTCAACAATTATTGTTGGAGACTTTAATACCTCACATTTAATAATGGACAGAATAATGAGGCAGAAGATCAACCAGGAAATATAAGACATTAACACTATAATAGACATTTATAGAAAACTCCAGCAAACAGCAGCAGAACACACCTTCTTTCCAGGTAGACATAATGTATTCTCTAGGATAAACCTATGGTTGGCCATAAAAAAAATTAACAGATTTGAAAGGATTGAAACTATACAAAAATGCACTTTGACTACAATGAAATTAAATTAGAAATGAACAATAGAGAAAATTTTGTAAACAACAAAGTTTTTACAAATATGAGCAGATTCATAAATAACCACTAGGTCAAAGAAAAACTGTGAAAGAAATTTAAAAATATTTTGAATTGAATTAAAACAAAACAAACAGAAAATACCAAAGCTCCAAAGCTTATGGGATGGAGCTAAAGTACTGCTCAGAGAGAAATTTTTATCCATAGGCAACCATATTAAAAACGAAATTTCACAAATCAATAACCTAACCTTCCCCATAAGGCACTGGGATAAAAGAGAAAATTAAACCCAAAGCAAGCAGAAAGAGGAAAATAATAAGTGGACATTAATGGAAAGATTTTAAAAAACAGAAAATTTACACAAAATGTTTCTTCTCTGAAAAGATCAACAATATTGACAAACTTTTAGTTAAATTAATAAAGAATAAAAGACACATTAATAAAATCAGGAATAAAATATGGGTAATTGCCACTCACACAAATAAAAAGATTATAAAGGAATAATATGATAATCATGTACGAAGGCAAATTACAGGATACAAAATTTTTTATTTTTTTTATTGAGGTATAGTTGATTTACAATGTTGTGTTCATTTCTGGTGTACAGCAAAGTGATTCGATTATACATACATAGATACATATCTTTTTCATATTCTTTTACATTATGGTTTATTATAAGTTATTGAATATAGTTCCCTCTACTATACAGTAGGACTTTTTCTTTATCTATTGTAAATATAGTAGTTTGTATCTGTTAAACCCAAACCCCTAATTTATACCTTCCCCACCCCCTTTCCCCTTTGGTAACCATAAGTTTGTTTTCTATACCTGTGAATCTGTTTCTGTTTCATAAATGAGTTCATTTGTGTCATATTTTTAGATTACACATATAAATGATATCGTATGATATTTGTCTTTCTCTTTATGACTTACTTCACTTATACGATAAGCTCTAGGCCCACCCATGTTGCTGCAAATGGCATTATTTTATTCTTTTTTATGCCTGAGTAGTATTTCATTGTGTATATGTGTGTGTGTGTGTGTGTGTGTGTGTGTGTGTGTATATATATATATATATATAATATATATATAACATTTGTTATCCATTTAACTGTTGATGGACATCTAGGTTGCTTCCATGACTTGGCTATTGTAAGTAGTGCAGCTTCTTTTCAAATTAGAGTTTTCTCCAAATAACTCTCCAGGAGTGGGATTGCTGTATCATATGGAAATTCTATTTTTAGTTTTTTAAGCAACACCTATACTGTTCTCCATAGTAGCTGCACCAACTTACATTCCCACCAACAATGTAGGAGGGTTCCCTTTTCTCCATGCCCTCTACAGCATTTATTGTTTGTAAACTTTTTTTCACTTTCTTTATTATTTTTTTAATTATTTTTTTTCACATCTTTATTGGAGTATAATTGCTTTACAATGTTGTGTTAGTTTCTGCTTTATAACAAAGTGAATCAGTTATACATATACATATGTTCCCATATCTCTTCCCTGTTGCATCTCCCTCTCTCCCACCCTCCCTATCCCACCCCTTCAGGTGGTCACAAAGCACCGAGCTGATCTCCCTGTGCTATGCGGCTACTTCCCACTAGTTATCTACCTTACGTTTGGTAGTGTATGTATGTCCATGCCTCTCTCTTGCTTTGTCACAGCTTAAACGTCCTGCTCCCCATATCCTCAAGGCCATTCTCTAGTAGGTCTGGGTCTTTATTCCTGTCCTACCCCTAGGTTCTTCATGACATTTTTTTTTTTCTTCATAAATTCCATATATATGTGTTAGCATATGGTATTTGTCTTTCTCTTTTTGAGTTACTTCACTCTGTATGACAGACTCTAGGTCTATCCACCTCATTACAAATAGCTCAATTTTGTTTCCTTTTATGGCTGAGTAATATTCCATTGTACATATCTGCCACATCTTCTTTATCCATCATACCATGATGGACAGTTAGGTTGTTCCCATTTCTGGGCTATTGTAAATAGAGCTGCAATGAACATTTCGGTACATGACTCTTTTTGAATTACGGTTTTCTCAGGGTATATGCCCAGTAGTGGGATTGCTGGGTCATATGGTAGTTCTATTTGTAGTTTTTTAAGGAACCTCCATACTGTTCTCTATAGTGGCTGTATCAATTTACATTCCCATCAGCGGTGCAAAAGGGTTCCCTTTTCTCCACACCCTCTCCAGCATTTATTGTTTCTAGATTTTTAAATGATGGCCATTCTGACTGGTGTGAGATGATATCTCATTGTAGTTTTGATTTGCATTTCTCTAATGATTAATAATGATGAGCATTCTTTCATGTGTTTGTTGGCAGTCTGCATATCTTCTTTGGAGAAATGTCTATTTAGGTCTTCTGCCCATTTTTGGATTGGGTTTTTTTTTTAATTGAGCTGCATAAGCTGCTTATAAATTTTGGAGGTTAATGCTTTGTCAGTTGCTTCATTTGCAAATACTTTCTCCCATTCTGAGGGTTGTCTTTTGGTCTTGTTTATGGTTTCCTTTGCTGTGCAAAAGCTTTTAAATTTCATTAGGTCCCATTTGTTTATTTTTGTTTTTATTTCCATTTCTCTAGAAAGTGGGTCAAAAAAGATCTTTCTGTGATTTATGTCATAGGGTGTTCTGCCTATGTTTTCCTCTAAGAATTCGATAGTTTCTGGCCTTCCATTTAGGTCTTTAATCCATTTTGAGCTTATTTTTGTGTATGGTGTTAGGAAGTGACCTAATCTCATACTTTTACATGTACCGGTCCTGTTTTCCCAGCACTGTTTATTGAAGAGGCTGTCTTTCCTACACTGTACATTCCTGCCTCCTTTATCAAACACAAAGTGTCCATATGTGCATGGGTTTATCTCTGCGCTTTCCATCCTGTTCCATTTATCTATCTTGCTGTTTTTGTGCCAGTGCCATACTGTCGTGATTACTGTAGCTTTTTAGTATAGTCTGAAGTCAGGGAGACTGATTCTTCCAGCTCCATTTTTCGTTCTCAAGATTGCTTTGGCTATTCGGGGTCTTTTGTGTTTCCATACAAATTGTGAAATTTTTTGTTCTAGTTTTGTGAAAAATGCCAGTGATAGTTTGATAGGGATTGCATTGAATCTGTAGATTGCTTTGGGTAGTAGAGTCATTTTCACAATGTTGATTCTTCCAATCCAAGAACATGGTATATCTCTCCATCTATTTGTATCATCTTTAATTTCTTTCATCAGTGTCATAATTTTCTGCATACAGTTCTTTTGTCTCCTTAGGTAAATTTATTCCTAGATGTTTTATTCTTTTTGTTGCAAAGGTAAATGAGAGTGCTTTATTGATTTCACTTTCAGATTTTTCATCATTAGTGTATAGGAATGCTAGAGATGTCTGTGCATTAATTTTGTATGCTTCTACTTTACCAAATTCATTGATCAGCTCTAGTAGTTTTTTGTTAGCATCTTTAGGATTCTCTATGTATAGTAACTTGTCATCTGCAAACAGTGACAGCTTTACTTCTTTTTCGATTTGGATTCCATTTATTTTATTTTCTTCTCTGATTGCTGTGGCTGAAACTTCCAAAATTATGTTGAATAAGATTGGTGAGAGTGAGCAACCTTGTATTGTTCCTGATCTTAGTGGAAATGCTTTCAGTTTTTCACCATTGAGCATGATGTTGGCTGTGGGTTTGTCATATATGGCCTTTATTATGTTGAGGAAAATTCCCTCTATGCCTACTTTCTGCAGGGTTTTTATCATAAATGGGTGTTGAATTTTGTCAAAAGCTTTCTCTGCATCTATTGAGATGATCATATAGTTTTTCTCCTTCCGTTTGTTAATATGGTGTATCACGTTGATTGATTTGCTTATATTGAAGAATCCTTGCATTCCTCGAATAAACCCCAGTTGATCATGGTGTATGATCATTTTAATGCGCTGTTGGATTCTGTTTGCTAGTATTTTGTTGAGGATTTTTACATCTATGTTCATCAGTGATATTGGCCTGTAGTTTTCTTTCTTTGTGACATCCTTGTCTGGTTTTGATATCAAGGTGATGGTGGCCTTGTAGAATGAGTTTGGGAGTGTTGCTCCCTCTGCTATATTTTGGAAGAGTTTGAGAAGGATAGGTGTTAACTCTGCTCTAAATGTTTGCCAGAATTTGCCTGTGAAGCCATCTGGTCCTGGGGTTTTGTTTCTTGGAAGATTTTTAATCACAGTTTCAATTTTAGTGCTTGTGATTGGTCTGTTCATATTTTCTATTTCTTCCTGATTCAGTCTTGGCAGGTTGTGCATTTCTAAGATTTTGGCCATTTCTTCCAGGTTGTCCATTTTATTGGCATGGAGTTGCTTGTAGTAATCTCTCATGATCTTTTGTATTTCCGCAGTGTCTGTTGTTACTTCTCCTTTTTCATTTCTAATCCTGTTGATTTGAGTCTTCTCCCTTTTTGGCTTTATGAGTCTGGCTAATGGTTTATAAATTTTGTTTATCTTCTCAAAGAACTAGCTTTTAGTTTTATTGATCTTTGCTATCATTTCCTTCATTTCTTTTTCATTTATTTCTGATCTGTTTTTTATGATTTCTTTCCTTCTGCTAATTTGGGGCTTTTTTGTTGTTTTTCTTCTTCTTTCTCTAACTGCTTTAGGTGCAAGGTTAGGTTGTTTATTCAAAATGCTTCCTGTTTCTTAAGGTAAGATTGTACGGCTGTAACCTTCCCTCTCAAAACTGCTTTTGCTGCATCCCATAGGTTTTGGGTCGTCGTGTCTCCATTGTCATTTGTTTCTAGGTGTTTTATGATTTCCTCTTTTATTTCTTCAGTGATCACTTCATTATTAAGTAGTGTATGGTTTAGCCTTCAAGTGTTTGTATTTTTTACAGATCTTTTCCTGTAACTGATACCTAGCCTCATAGTGTTGTGGTTGGAAAAGATACTTGTCACAATTTCAATTTTCTTAAATTTACCAAGGCTTGATTTGTGACCCAAGATATGATGTATCCTGGAGAATGTTCCATGAGCACTTGAGAAGAATGCATATTCTGTTGTTTTTTGATGGAATGCCCTATAAATATCAATTAAGTCCATCTTGTTTAATGTATCATTTAAAGCTTGTGTTTCCTTATTTATTTTCAGTTTGGATGATCTGTTCATTGGTGAAAGTGGGGTGTTAAAGTCCCCTACTATGAATATGTTACTGTTGTTTTCCCCTTTTATGGCTGTTGGTATTTGCCTTATGTATTGAGGTGCTCCTATGTTGGGTGCATACATATTTACAATTGTTATATCTTCTTCTTGGATCGATCCCTTGATCATTATGTAGTGTCCTTCTTTGTCTCTTCTAGTAGTCTTTATTTTAAAGTCTATTTTGTCTGATTTGAGAATTGCTACTCCAGCTTTCTTTTGCTTTCCATTTGCATGAAATATCTTTTTCCATCCCCTTACTTTCAGTCTGTATGTGTCTCTGGGTCTGAAGTGGGTCTGTTGTAGACAGCATATATATGGGTCTTGTTTTTGTATCCATTCAGCCAATCTGTGTCTTTTGGTGAGAGCATTTAGTCCATTTACATTTAAGATAATTATCGATATGTATGTTTCTATTCCCATTTTCTTAATTGTTTTGGGTTTGTTATTGTAGGTCTTTTCCTTCTCTTGTGTTTCTTGTCAAGAGAAGTTCCTTTAGCATTTGTTGTAAAACTGTTTTGGTGGTGCTGAACTCTCTCAGCTTTTGCTTGTCTGTAAAGATTTTAAATTCTCCATCAAATCTGAATGAGTTCCTTGCTGGGTAGAGTAATCCTGGTTGCAGGTTTTTCTCCTTCATCACTTTAAATATGTCCTGCCAGTCCCTTCTGGCTTGCAGAGTTTCTGCTGAAAGATCAGCTGTTAACCTTATGGGGATTCCCTTGTGTGTTATTTGTTGTTTTTCCCTTGCTGCTTTTAATATGTTTTCTTTGTATTTAATTTTTGACAGTTTAATTAATATGTGTCTTGGCATATTTCTCCTTGGATTTATCCTGTATGGGACTCTCTGTGCTTTCTGGACTTGATTAACTATTTCCTTTCCCATATTAGGGAAGTTTTCAACTATAATCTCTTCAAATGTTTTCTCAGTCCCTTTCTTTTTCTCTTCTTCTTCTGGAACTGCTATAATTCAAATTTTGGTGTGTTTAATGTTTTCCCAGGGGTCTCTGAGACTGTCCTCAATTCTTTTCATTCTTTTTTCTTTATTCTGCTCTGCAGTAGTTATTTCCACTATTTTATCTTCCAGGTCACTTATCCGTTCTTCTGCCTCAGTTATTCTGCTATTGATCCCATCTGGAGTATTTTTAATTTCATTTATTGTGTTGTTCATCATTGCTTGTTTCATCTTTAGTTCTTCTCGGTCCTTGTGAAATGTTTCTTGCATTTTGTCTATTCTATTTCCAGGATTTTGGATCATATTTACTATCATTATTCTGAATTCTTTTTCAGGTAGACTGCCTATTTCCTCTTCATTTGTTAGGTCTGGTGGGTTTTTATGTTGCTCCTTCAACTGCTGTGTTTTTTCTGTCTTCACATTTTGCTTATCTTACTGTGTTTGTGGTCTCCTTTTTGCAGGCTGCTGGTCAGAGTACCCGTTGTTTTTGGTGTCTGTCCCCAGTGGCTAATGTTGGTTCAGTGGCTTGTGTAGGCTTCCTGGTGGAGGGGACTAGTGCCTGTGTTGTGGTGGATGAGGCTGGATCTTGTCTTTCTGGTGGGCAAGTCCACATTTGTTGGTGTGTTTTGGGGTGTCTGTGGACTTATTATGATCTTAGGCAGCCTCTCTGCTAATGGGTGGGGTTGTGTTCCTGTCTTGCTAGTTGTTTGGCGTAGGGTGTCCGGCACTGTAGCTTGCTCGTTGTTGAGTGAAGCTGGCCGCTGGTGTTGAGATGGAGATTTTCGCCGTTTGATATTACATGGAGCTGGGAGGTCTCTTGTGGACCCATGTCCTGAAGTTGGCTCTCCCACGTCAGAGTCACAGCAGTGCCTCCTGGCTGCAGCAGCAAGAGTCTTTCATCCACATGACTCAGGATAAATGGGGGAAAATGTAGAAAGAAAGAATTGGTAGAAGTAAAAAGAAAGAAAGAAAGGAGGGAGGGAGGGAAGGAGGTGGAATGGAAGCAAAAAAGAAAGGAAAGAAAGAAGATAGAGTAAAATAAAATAAAATAATATAAAATATAATAAGGTTATTAAAATAAAAAAATAATTATTAAGAAAAAATTAAAATAAAATAAAAATGGACTGATAGAACCCTAGGACAAATGGTGGAAGCAAAACTATACAGACAAAATCTCAATCAGAAGCATACACATACACACTCACATAAAGTGGAAAAAGCAAAAAAAATCATAAATCTTCCTCTCAAAGTCCACCCCCTCAATTTGGTATGATTCGTTGTCTATTCATGTATTCCACAGATGCAGGGTACATGCAGTTGATCGTGGAGCTTTAATCCGCTGCTTCTTAGGCTGCTGGGAGAGATTTCCCTTTCTCTTCTTTGTTCTCACAGCTCCTGGGGCTCAGCTTTGGATTTGGCCCTGCCTCTGCGTGTAGGTCACCGAAGGTCCTCTGTACTTCGCTCAGACAGAATGGGGTTAAAGGAGCAGCTGCTTCGGGGACTCTGGCTCGCTCATGCTGGGTGGGGGGAGGGGCACGGAGTGCGGAGCGAACCTGCCAAGGCAGAAGCCGGCGGGACATTGCACCAGCCTGAGGCGCACCATGCGTTCTTCTGGGGAAGTTGTCCCTGGATCCCGGGACCCTGGCAGTGGCGGGCTGCACAGGCTCCCCGGAAGGAGTGTGTGTATAGTGACCTGTGCTCGCACACAGGCTTCTTGGTGGCGGCAGCAGCAGCCTTAGCGTCTTATGCCTGTCCCTGGGGTCCGCGATTTTAGCCACGGCTCGCGCCTGTCTCTAGAGCTCTTTTCAGCAGCGCTCTTAATCCCCTCTCCTCGCACACCAGGAAACAAAGAGGGAAGAAAGAGTCTCTTGCCTCTTCCGCAGCTCCAGACTTTTCCCCAGACTCCCTCCTGGCTAGCCGTGGTGCACGGACCCCCTGCAGGCTGTGTTCAGGCCACCAACCCCAGTCCTCTCCCTGCACTCCGACTGAAGCCCGAGCCTCAGCTCCCAGCCCCACCCGCCACGGCGGGTGAGCAGACAAGCCTCTTGGGCTGGTGAGTGCAGGTCAGCAGTGATCCTCTGTGCGGGAATCTCCCTGCTTTGCCCTCTGCACCCTGTTGCTGTGCTCTCCTCCATGGCTCCAAATCTTCCCCCCTCTGCCACCCACAGTCTCTGCCGGTGAAGGGGTTTCCTAGTGTGTGGAAACCTTTCCTCCTTCACAGTTCCCTCCCACTTGTGCAGGTCCTGTCCCTATTTTTTGTCTCTGTTTTTTTTTTTGCCCTACCCAGGTACATGGGGAGTTTCTTGCCTTTTGGGAGGTCTGAGGTCTTCTGCCAGCATTCAGTAGGTGTTCTGTAGGAGTTGTTCCACGTGTAGATGTATTTCTGGTGTATCTGTGGGGAGGAAGGTGATCTCCACCTCTTACTCTTCCACCATCTTCCTGTCTGTAGACTTTTTAATGATGGCCATTCTTACCAGCATGAGGTGGTACCTCGTAGTTTTATTTTGCATTTCCTTAATAATTAGCGATATTCAGCATCATATTATATGCTCATTGGCCATGTGTGCATCTTTCTGAAAATTTTTATTGGAGTATAATTGCTTTGCAATGTTGTATTAGTTTCTGCTGCACAACAGAGTGAATAAGTTATACATATATATATATAAATATATATATATATATATATATATATATATATATATATATATATATATATATGCCCTCTTTTTTAGAGTTCCTTCCCATTTAGGTCACCACAGAGCATTAAGTCACATTCCCTGTGCTAAACAGTAGGTTCTCACTAGTTATCTATTTTATACATAGTAGTGTATATATGGCAATTCCGATCTTCCAATTCATCCCACTCCCCTTCCCCCCTTGGTATCCATAAGTTTGTTCTCTACATCTGTGTCTCTATTCTGCGTTGCAAATAAGTTTATCTGTACCATTTCTCTAGATTCCACATATAAGTGATATTATACGATACCTTTTTTTCTCTTTCTGTCTTTCTTTGCTCTGTATGACAGTCTCTAGGTTCATCGACATCTCTGCAAATGTCACTAATTTGTTCCGTTTTATGGCTGAGTAATATCCCATTGTATATATGTACCACAACTTCTTTTTTATTTTTTTCATAGGAAAAATTTTATTTGCATTTCTACAGACAAGAACCATTTGTGTTACATTTAGAATTCTACAATTTACAGCGATTAAAAAAAGCAGCTCATAGACAATGGGAGTAGACCATTGTAAAATCAGATAATTCAGATAGGTGTGATAGACAATGCCTGAAATTGCATAGGATACCCAGTATTTTTTTCCATAATTTTCCCTTAATTAACAGGCATCCCATCTTTCCAAGCCCCTGTCCTATGGGAGAAGCAAGAAAACAGTGACAGAGTCAATGATGAAGGAAAGAAAAGTCATCTGAACAGTCAGAGCCCCATAAACCTCACCTTACAGAACATCCCCTATTTGCTGAAATTACCTCAGCCTGCCCCAAGGAAAGCCTCTGCTGGGTGAGTGCTCCTGAGCCTCTTTCCATACCTTAACCCAGCATCCCCTCTGAAGGGGGTACTCAGGAATGGTTTAGGATTAAATATGTGCTCCCTAAAAAATCTGTGCTGCCCAGGAAATAGGACCATCAATATCACCTGAGAGCATCTGAGAATACAGACTCTCAGGCCCTGCCTCTAACCTCCTAAATGGAATTTGCATTTTTAACTTGATCTCTATGTGATTTGTATGAAAATATAAGTCTGAGAAGCAGTGGTTTAAGCCATCATATCACAGCTGTACCACTAATTAACTGTGTCAACTTGAGCAAGTCAACTAACTTCTCTAGGCTTCAGTTTCCTCATCTATGAAATAAGAAAGTCAGGTCACTGGTCGTAGAGGTCTTCTCCTGGTCTCTGAATCTATCATACAAGGGATTTTTCCCTGATGTCAAGCTCCAAAGCTAATAACATGCCGCCAACTTCTGGAGCTTGGGTCATGCAGAGATTTAGCTAAGCTAAGCCTTGCTTACATTTTCCTCTTGTGTCCTTCTCAGGAGAAAAGAAATTGACACAATGACCCTAATAACATTCTCTCTCTTTCTGGAGCACCAGTAATGTGCCAGGATTCCCTACCAAATGAGTGGGAATAATGGGCCAGGATTTCTTACCAAATGAGTAAGAAATCTCACCATCTGCTTTCAAGTTCGGATTTTCCACAGTTTTGCTCCCTGATTGAGTGTATTGCTTTTAAAATCCCAAAATAATCAATTCTGACAAGAAATATTCAGATATCCTTTTCAAATTAGAAAAACACATACAACACACACAAATTTCCTGACAACCTGATAAAATGAGAAAGCGAATTACCAGCTTGCTATTTTTAACTTATTTGTTTTCTTCAAGCTAAGCCTGCTGGTTCTACAGGGACTCTCTAACCCCAGTGCAGCACATATGCGTACAGAACTTTACAAAGCCCTGTCCTTAGCATGACAACATAGAGCTCCCTCTGTAGTGAGCCAGACCTACACTCAGCCTGTGTTTGGGGGATGTGGAGGGACAATAGGGACTAATCAGGTAAGAAAGCCAGATGCAAACAGTGCTACCCACATGGAGGTGAGGTATTTTTCCCCCATTATCCTTCATTGCATTAACATTGCTACTCTCCCCAGAATGAGTTCCCAGTTGAACTCAGTGGTTACCTGAAATATATGCAGAACACAAAAATTCTGGTACCATTGTGTTCCACAGCAATATTCAAGCATCATTGGTCCAAAAAAAGAGAAACTAGTAGCCGTTCCCTCATCTGTCCATTCATTTCCCCTTTTGTCCCTGGATGCCAGAACCCTCCTGCTTCCATATTAATCTCTTCTCTCTTTCCAGATTATTCAATAGTTTAATGAGACTTTGTAGAACACTTACTCTCTGCCAAGTCCTGTGCTTTAAGCTTGGGCTTTGGTAGGGAACAAGACAGACATAGATCGAGTTCTCTCTAGAAGCTCAGAGTCTGACTGCAACTTCTTTATATATTCCTCTATTGATGGACATTTAGGTTGCTTCCAAGTCCTGCTTATTGTAAATAGTGCTGCAATGAACATTGTCATACATGTCTTTTTGAATTATGGTTTTCTCTGGGCATATGCCTGGAATGGGTTTGCTGGGTTATATGGTAGTTCTATTTTTAGTTTTTTGAGGAACCTCAATACTGTTATCCATAGTAGCTGTACCAATTTACATGCCCACCAACAGTGTAGGAGGATTCCCTTTTTCCCACATCTTCTCCAGCTTTTATTGTTTGGAAATTTTTTGATGATGGGCATTCTGACCAATGTGAAGTGATACGTCATTGTAGATTTGATTTGTGTTTCTCTAATAATTAGTGATGTTGAGCATCTTTTCATGTGTTGTTGGTCATCTGTATGTCTTCTTTGGATAAATGTCTATTTAGTTCTTCCACCTATTTTTTGATTGGGTTGTTTGTTTTCTTGATATTGAGCTTCATGAGCTGTGTGTATACTGTGGAGATTAATCCCTTCTCAGTTGCTTCATTTGCAAATATTTTCTCCCATTCTGAGGGCTGTCTTTTCATCTTGTTTATGGTTTCCTTGGCTATGCAAAAGCTTTTAAGTTTCATTAGGGGACATTTGTTTATTTTTGTTTTTATTTTCATTGCTCTAGGAGGTGGGTGAAAAAAGGTCTTGCTGCAACTTTTGTCAAAGAGTGTTTTGACTATGTTTTCCTCTAAGAGTTTTACAGTGTCTGGCCTTACATTTAGGTCTTTAATCCATTTTGAGTTTATTTTTGTGTATGGTGTTAGAGAGTGTTATAATTTCATTCTTGTACATTTAGCCATCCAGTTTTCCCAGCACCAATTATTGAAGAGATGGTCTTTTTTCCATTGTATATTCTTGCTTCCTTTTTCATAGATTAGATGACAATAGGTGTGTGGGTTTATCTCTGGGCTTTCTACCCTGTTCCACTGATCTATATTTCTGGTTTTGTGCCAGCACCCTACTGTCTTGATTACTGTAGCTTTGTAGTATAGTCTGAAGTCAGGGAGCCTGATTCCTCCAGCTCCATTTTTCTTTCTCAAGATTGCTTTGGCTATTCAGGGTTTTTATGTCTCCATACCAATTGAAATTTTTTTTGTTCTAGTTCTGTGAAAAATGCCATTGGTAATTTTACAGGGATTGCATTGAATCGTAGATTGCTTCGTGTAGTATAGTCATTTTCACAATATTGATTCTTCCAATCCAAGAACGTGGTATGTCTCTCCATCTGTTTGTGTTATCGTTGATTTCTTTCATCAGTATCCTATAGTTTTCTGAGTACAGGTCTTTTGTGTCCTAAGCAGGTTTATTCCTAGGTATTTTATTTTATTTTATTTTATTGTGATGATAAATGGGACTGTTTACTTAATTTCTCTTTCTGATTTTTCATTGTTAGTGTATAGGAATGTAAGAGATTTCTGTATATGTCTTCTTTGGAGAAATGTCTTTTTAGGTCTTCTGCTCTTTTTTTTTTTGACTGGATCATTTGTATTTTTGTTATTGAGTTGTCAAAGCTGTTTTTATAATATGGAAATTAAGCCCTTGTGTATTGCATCATTTGCAAATATTTTCTCCCAGTCTGTAAGATGTCTTTTCACTTTGTTTATGGTTTCCTTTGCTGTGCAAAAGCTTATAAGGTTGCTTAGGTCAGACTTATTTTTGCTTTTATTTCTATTGCCTTAGGAGACTGACCTAAGAAAATATTGATACAATTTATGTCAGAGAATGTTTTGCCGATGTTCTCTTCTAGGAGTTTTACAGCATCATATATTATATTTAAGTATTTAAGCCATTTTGACTTTATTTTTGTGTAATGTGTGAGGGTGTATTCTATCTTCATTGATTTATATGTGGCTGTCTGGCTTTCCCAACATCACTTGTGGAAGACACTCTCTTTTCTCCATTATATTTTGTTTCCTCCTTTGTCAAAGGTTAATTTACTGTAGGTGTGTGGGTTTATTTCTGGGCTCTCTATTCTGTCCCATTGATCCATATGTCTGTTTCTGTGCTAATGCCATTCACTTTTATTATTCTAGTTTTGTAGTATTCTCTGAAGTCTGGAAGGTTATGCCTTCAGCTTAGTTCTGGAGGATTGCTTTGACAATTCTGGGTCTTTTAAGTTTCCATATAAATTTTAGGATTATTTTTTCTAGTTCTGTGAAAACTGTCATGGGTAATTTGATAGGGATTTCATTAAATATGTAGATTTCTTTGGGCAGTATGGCCATTTAAACAATATTGATTCCTCTGATCCAAGAGCATGGGATATCTTTCCCTTTCTTTGAATCATTTTCAATTTTTTTAATCAATATTTTATAGCTCTCAGCATAAAAGTTTTTCACTGCCTTGGTCAGGTTTATTCCAAAGTATTTTTCGATGTAATTTTGTAAAGTATTTTTTTTTTACTTTCCCTTTTGGATATTTCATTGTTCATATATAGAAATGCAACAGATTTCTGTATGTTAATCTTGTATCCGTCTACCTTGCTGAACTCATTTATCTGCTTCAGTAGATTTTTTGTTGAGTCTTTAGGGTTTTCTACATGTAGTATCATGTCATCTGCATATAATGACAATTTTACCTCTTCTCTTCCAATTTTGATATCTTTTATTTCTTTTTCTTTTCTGGTTGCTGTGGCTAGGACTTCCAATACTACGTTAAATAGAAGTGGTGAGAATGGACATCCTTGTCTAATTTCAGATTTTACTGGGAAGGCTTTCAGATTTTCACCATTAAGTATTATGTTGACTGTGGTTTTGTCATAAATAGCTTTTAATATGTTGAGATATGTTCCCTCTATACCCACTTCAGGATGCCAACAAATTTAATAACTTAGACAAAATAGACAAATTCTTAGAAAGACATAAACTAGTATACTAACCTTTGATGACATAGAAAATCTGAATAGACCTATGTAACAAATTTAGAAATTTAATAAATAATAATAATGATGATGTTGATGATGATAATAACTTCCCCAAAAGTAAAGCTCAGGACTAAATGGCTTCCCTCGTGAATTCTACCAAGCATTTAAAGAAGAATTAATACTAATCCTTCTCAAAGTCTTCCAGAAAAACAGAAGAGAAAACACTTCCTACCCAACTCATTATATGAGGTCAGTAGTACCTTATAAGCAAAGCCAGATAAAAACACCACAAGAAATGAAGACAACACACTAATATACCTCATGAATATAGATGCAAAATTCTTTAACCAAACACTAAATAAATCCAGTAAAATATAAAATATATACCATTAATAAATAAGAATTATCCTAGGAATGCAAGGTTTGTTTGAACAGCCAAAATCAATGTTATACATTGTATTAATTCAAGAGGAAAATATATGCTTATTTCAGTAGACACAGAAGAATCATTTGATGAAATCCAACACCCTACCATAATAAAAATGCTCAACAAAGTAAGAAGAGAAAGGAATTTCCCCAACCTGTTCAAGGACATCTATCAACGATCCAAAACTAACATCATATTCTGGTGAAAGTGTGAAACTGTGTTTCCCCCCTAATATTGGGAACAAGACATAGATATTCATTCTCACCACTTCTATTCAACATAGTATTAACTTGGGCAGAGCGATAAGAAGGAAGAAATAAAACTCATCTAAATTAGAAAGGGAGAAATAAACTATCTATATTCAGAGACGACATAATCTTATGTTAAAAAAAAACCTTAAGAAATCTACTAAAAAGCTATAGGAATTAATATTAGAGATAATTGTTCTAAAATTAAAACTAAAAAGTAAGGTTACAACATATGAGATCAGCACACAAAAATCAATTCTATTTCCATACCCTAGGAATAAACAACCTGAAAGTGAAATTAGTAATAGAATTTCATTTTATAATAATATGATATATATTTTATATCAATATATAATTATTATAGTTATATTAATATAAAATGAATAAATTAATGAAGAAGTGGAAAACTTGTACATTGAAAAGTACAAAATATCATTGAAAGAAATTAAAGATGATCTAAATAATGGAAGTACATCCATGATCTGGAAAATGAAAAAGAAATTTAGGAGTCACAATTTTCAATTCTAAAACCTAATACAAGGCAACAGTAATCAAGATAGTGTGGTACTAGTATAAGGATAGACAAATTAATAAATGGATAGATTTTAAAGTTCAAATATAAACTTTTAATTATGGTCAAGAAAAGTAAAACGAATAGTCCTTTTTAATAAATGTTTCTAAGATAACATATCTACTTGCAAAAGAATTAAATTATATCCCTACCTCACACCATATACACAAACTAGCTGAAAATATATCATATACCTAAATGTAAGATCTAACACTATAAAAGTTTTAGGATAAAACATACAATAAATCTTCATGACTTTAATTTAGGCAATGTTGGTTACAAAAAGTGTATAAGCAAGGGCTTCCCTGGTGGCACAGTGGTTGAGAGTCCGCCTGCCAATGCAGGGGACATGGGTTTGTGCCCCAGTCCGGGAAGACCCCACATGCCACGGAGCGGCTAGGTCCATAAGCCATGGCTGCTGAGCCTGCATGTCCAGAGCCTGTGCTCCGTGATGGGAGAGGCCACAACAGTGAGAGGCCCGCATACCACACACACACACAAAAAATGTATAAGCAATAAAAGAGATGATTTACACATTGGATTTTATAAAAAAATAAACATTATGGTGTTTTAAGGGACACAACCAGGAAAGTGCAAAGAATTCATACACTAAGGGGACACATTTGTACATTATATATCTGCTAAACGTCTTGTATCCAGAATATATAAAGCACTCTCATAATTCAATAAAAAGACAAACCTATTAAAAATGGACCAAAGATCTTAATAGATATTTCTTCAAAGAAGATGACCAAAAAGGCAATAAGCACATGAAAAAATGTTCATCACTATACAATAGGTGAATGCAATTCAAGACCAATTCATACACATTAGATTGGCTATAATAAAAAAAACCAAAAATAACGTGTTGACAAGGATATGGAGTAATAATCGGAACCCTTATATATTGTTGGTGGGATTGTAAAATGATGTAGCTAGTTTGGCAAACAGTCTGTTAGTTATTCAAAAGATTAAACATGGAGTTAACCACAGGATCTAGCAACCCTACATATTTAATCAAGAGAAATGAAAACTTACGCTTATATAAAAATTTGCACACAAATGTTCGTAGAAGCCTTATTCATGATAGTTTAAAATTCAAAGCAATCCAACTTTCCATCAACTAATGAATGAATAAGCAAAATGTGATATATCCACACTATGAAATATTACTTGGCAAGAAACAAATATTGGAGTGGTGATGCATACTACAACATGGATGAATCTTGAAAATATTATGCAAATTGATAGAAGCCAGTCACAAAATGCCAAATATTTTATGATTACATTTATATAGAAGATTCAGGACAGACACATCTATACAGACAGAAAGTGTATTAGTGATGGCTTAGGGGTGGTGAGGGAACTGGAAAGTGACTGCTAATGGTTTCTTTTTTGGGTTCTGATAATGTTCTAAAGTGTTCTAAAATTTGATTATAGTGATAGTGTACCACTCTGAAAATACTCTAAACAGATGAAGTTAATGGCATATAAACATTAGATTTGACCTGCATGTCATACCTTGCCAATTCCCAATTTAAGTGGTAGAATTCCAATTTGTTGGATAGGGGAGAATGGTAGCTAGAGATGGGGCAATGGTTTGGAGAAGTTAATTTTTTATTTTAATCTTTATTGGAGTATAATTGTTTTACAATTAATTTTTAGTTTCTGCTGTATAACAAAGTGAATCAGCTATATGTGTACATATATCCCCATATCTCCTCCCTCATGTGTCTCCCCCCACCCTCCCTATCCCACCCCTCTAGGTGGACACAAAACACCTAGCTGATCTCCCTGTGCTATGCAGCTGCTTCCCTCTAGCTACCTATTTTACATTTGGTAATGTATATATGTCCATGCCACTCTCTCACTTCATGCAGACTTGAGGACATGGGGAGAGGGAAGATTAAGCTGAGAAGTTAATTTTTTAGTCTTTTTCTAACACATACCACATATGTAAATCTATACAAATCTGAAAGGGGAGTGAAGTCAAGTAAATATTCTTACTTTTCCTCAATAAATATACCTCGAACATTAAACTTATCAGCTTTTTTTTAAGTTCCTTAACAGTTCTGAGCCACTGAAATACAAGCCTTGTCTTTGTCAGAAGGAAGATGATGAGACCTCTGTATATGGCAGCAAAATATTATGCTAGTGTTGGATACCTGAAGAATGAGAAAGTTTGTAACCATACTGAGAGTGGACTTGGAACTTATTACAAACTCTCATAGTGTCTTTTCATATAATAATGTTAATGATAATAATAGATAACATAAATTGAATGCTTAGTTACCGCTTTGCTTATATTAGCTTATTTATACCTCATAACATCCCCACATAGTGGGTTCTATTATTATCCACATTTTACAAACGAGGGCACTGAGGCACTGAGAAGTTAAATTGTGTGTCCAAGATTAAGGAGCTAGTGAGCAGTTGAATCAAGTTTAGAACCCAGGTGGAACTCTAGAGACTTTGCTTTTGATTATTGTGCTATGTGATCATATACCTCAAGTACAGGAAGGATCAAAATGATTAATGGGCTCAATCACTTTTTCCAAATATTTTTAAAGCATTCAAATTATTTATTTAACTGATTTTTTACATAGAAATTCTATATATAAAGCATTTTAACATGGAACTCTTTGAGTTGTGTGCCTAGATTCATGCTTTTGCAGATCCCCTGGGGCTTTTTCAAACGATTTTAGAATCTTTGGTGTAGCCTAAGTTTTCTTCCTTTGCTTAATGCAGCATCTCTGCATTAGTCTGCTCAGGCTGACATAACAGAATAGACTGGGTATGTTAAACAATAGAACTTGATTTTCTCATAGTTCTGGAGCCTGGAAAATCTCAGATCCAGGTTCTGGCAGGATTCAGGATTCAGGTTCTGGTGAGAGCTTTCTTCCTGGCTTCCAGATAGCTGCCTTCCAACTGTGTCCTCACATAAGGGAAAGAGAGAAAGAGGGCACACTCAGTGTCTCTTCCTCTTCTTATAAAGGCAGCAGCTCCATTGAATAAAGGCCCCACCCTTATAACCTCATTTAACTTTTCCCATCCCCTCACAGGCCAGCCTTATCTCCAAATATAGTCACATTGGGGATTAAGGCTTCAATATATGAATTTTGTAAAGGTTATGATTCAGTACATAGTAATTTCCATTATGAATAGTCTAGCTTCTGCTTTCATAACTTTATGGGGACAGGGAACTCACTTGCTTGCCTAGTCTGTCTTTTTAAACTTTTGTCATAGGTAATTGCTTGAATATTTCTTTTTCTAACATTCAGGAAGCATATGTCTCTTGGTAGTTTGCATCTACAGCTTCCTATCCTCCCTTTAGGATTGCGTTGATTAATCTGCTCATGTAAAGGGCGCATAGTGGTTTCTGAATAAGATATTGTTATTCTTTTGTATAACAGCCACTGAGTTATTTAAAGGTAGAGGGCATGTGCTCCATTCCAAACTCCCAGATTCTGCACACTAAACTTCCTCAGTTCTTTCAACTGTCTTATCTTGTAAATACCTTTTTATTATCTTAGGTGTTCTTTTCTTATTATATTCTCTCCTCAAGTTGTGACCACCTGAACTTTATAAACTACTTTAGTAGCTAGGAGTGACTAGCTCAGAGTAGAATATAACTATCATCTCCATCATTCTAGATAGCTTATTTCCATTAATTCGGCCTAAGACAGCATTTACTTTTTGCTGTTGATTATTGCTCACCGTTCACTGAGTCTGAGCTAAATGTAAGCTGAAATTCCTGTCTTTTCTACATGTTATGTTGCTTATCCACATCGCTCCTGCTCTCTAAGTGGCTGATTACATGTTTAGATATAGAGTAAGGCAAAGCATTTTTTCCTATTTAAAACCCATCTTGTTAGAGCCAGTCCTGTTTAAGATCCTATTGGATCTGCAGTGATGAACCTTTTCTAAAGCTCTGTCACAGTTTCAAGTTTTCCAGAAGGCATCCATTCTATACAGAGAAATCCTGAGCCAAAATGAGAGATATATATGTTGCACTTGAGATATGATGCTGTCAGGTTATGTTGGTCCACAGCTAGTTGCTTAAGCAACAACTGGAGTAAAATGTAGGTCTGAAATGATGTGAAGTGCCTGATATAGTCACCTACCTAACTAGTTATGTTACCTTGAGCAATCCTCTTACATCTTTAAATCATCTGTTTTCCATTTTCTTCATGGATAAGAAGATTATAATAATACCTGCTCTACTTATTTTCCAGGACTATTGGGAGCACAACTTATCACGACTTGTGGAAAGCCTACCTAAGAATGAAGCCAAACCAGAGGAAATAAGAGACAAGATATGACCAAAAAAAACACCACCAACAAAAACATATCTCTGCTTTGATTGTCTGAGAACCTAAGTACAGCAGTGCTTGAAGTCCTGGAAATTTCAGGTACATGAGCTAACACATTTTTAAAAAATCCAGTTTAAGTGGGTTTCAGTCCTTTGCATATGAAAGTGCCCTGACTAAAACATGTAGGGTAGGGCATAGAATGATTTGGTTAATGTGATGATAATCCCTGAAATTTCAAATGCCTACACTTCTTTTCCTTAACCAAGGCATATGGAAGATGGAGGAAAAGAAATAGTAACGAGACAAATAGGGAGGCTCCAAAAAAGGGCAGATGGCTTTGAATTCAACTATTAGGTATTTGATTAATTACTTGGGAGGGAGCATAGCCTTTTGGGATGGGGGACCAGGGACTCACCTACTCCCTACATAGTGGTGAGGGAAGCAGCTTATCAGTACTACATCATTTACATCTTGCTAAGCTAACATTTTCATACAATTTCAGAGATTCTCTAGGCTGAAAAATCTGCTTTATTCAACATTTCCTTTCCCTTTTTGCCACCTGTCCTCTTCTGCCATTACTCAGGTCAGAAAATACCAGAATAAGCCTGTATCCAACATATTGAGCATTCTCTTTTCCACCCACAGTGCCCCTCACAAAGATAATATCAAGGAAAATAGAGGTTAAGAGAGATCATTTCTCATTAGACTCAAAATAATTTCCACTGAGCTCATCCTGATTATACTGTTTTGGACAAGATTTGTAACTCTCTTGGCTTCAATTTCCTCATCAGTAAAATGAGGAAGTTGGACAGATCAGTGGCTTATAACCATTTGAGGGATTATTATTTGAAAATCCTCACTCACTAGGCTCTTCCTGCCAGGTTGCACTTCCTGAGAGCAGATAGTCTGAGGTGGCCCCAGTCCCGTACAAGAATCAGATTAAAATATGGACTTTCTACCCCCAAAAGTGCACATATGATTGCACACAAACATTTTATAAATGCTTTCAGAGATTCCACGAATTTCTGAACTCAATGCATGGCTCACTAATAAAAACTCATGTACAGAAAGATGTCTACGAATTCTTTTACTCCAATACTTTGTCTCTTATGTGATCAGTATGTTTGACCCAAGGCAAATTATGTGGTGGATACCTTCCCACACCCTTCCCATTCCTCTTCAGAATTCCTTTCCTTTTAATTGTCCTGAAACTGCCAGGGTCTCTACTGAGAGCAGATTTACTTGATAAACTTAACACTAAGTAAGGAATTTGAGGCTATACATGTTACACTTCTCAACAGAGTTTGCTTTTTCAAAAAGGACACAGAAGGGGAAGAACAAAAAATAAAACCCACTTCTGAGATACTGACTTCATACCTGGTGGCAGGTATGTGAGTGGGTTTTAGGGGTTATAACACTTGCACTGAGTGTTATATTGTGTACAATAAGTGACCTTCTAGTCTGTCTATGGATAAGGGTGTTTCTTTCTCTGTAGGGCATTGTCCACAGATGTATACCCGAATACAGGCTGTATAAAGTAACCTTGGTGGCTGCAGCTGAATCCCCTATTACCAAAGGTCTAGTACAGTAGATACCCTTCCTAACTACTTATGCTAATTATAAGGACTTAAAATAAGCAACAACAAAATCACTTCTGCCTTGAATTCTGGTCTGAGTATGTAGATCCTTTGCTCTATTCCCCTGAGTGATATTTTTGATTGGGAAATCTATTGCTCATTTGTACTTACACTGTGACTTTTAGTATAATGTTCTTGAATATTTTTCAAAATAGCAAAATAAGCTCCCATCAGGCCCTAAACATGTCCTAATACATGATAACCACTATTTATTAGTTTTAACACTGTGTTCTGGACCATTTACCTTTATTTTCTAGATAAAGAATGAAAATTCAATGAACAAATTAAACTTTACTACATTGGCTTTGTAAATGAGTATGATCTTGAACAAACTAGCTCTTTGTATGTGGCCACTGGACTACTTGTCTGGAATAGAAACAACTTTCCACTAATTCCCCCCACACACTTTCTTGCTGGATTCAGTAAATTTCTGTAAAGTGAATTCTGTTTTCTCACCTTCTTCCATGATCCGGTAAGAGACTATACCCCAAGGAAACACAAAACATACAGGTATCAGATATAAATGAAAACTTTGGCAAAGAAAGAAGGAGTTGTGTAGGTGATCTACCCTGGGACTGATTGAAAGTTTTGTATTTAGAGATATATTGCAGTCCATTTACGACTATGTGGAAGGTCCCTAAATATGAAATCTCCTTTATGCTGTAACCTCATAATCCCAAGACTATGAGAGTTTTTCTTTTGGCCCTGAACATCTCCTGAATCTCCATTTATAAGTTCTTTTTTAATTGTATGTATATTTATAATAATTAATAGAATTTGGTTAAAATATTATACATTACCAACTGGTACCACTATAGTCTGAGAATCAATAATGATATTCTCTGTACTGAAATCTTAATTTCAAAACTCCAAATCAATCCTCAGCATTTCTTGACTATCAAAGCTGTGCAACTTGGGGAAAATTACTTAACATCTCTGAACCTGTCTTTTTCAATATAAACTGGGGACAAATAGCACCTAAAACATAGGGTTGTTTTGATAAGTAAGTAAGATAATGAATGTAAAAGAGGTAGCACAGTGACTGGAGCATTGCCAAATCTCAGGTCATGAAATACCCTCCCCTTTCACACTGAAAAATGCTCTACTTAAACAAGGAATGAGTATAATTGGTACTTTAACTGGTAATTTCCCAAGGAAAGCAGTTTAGGTAATGTATTTTTAATGTATTTTAATCTGTTAATTGCAGCACTCATATTTTATGAATGATGATGTATTAATTCTGTACAATTACATAAAAAGGCATAAGCACTCTGCAGATTACAGAACAAATGCTAGTCATGATTAAATCACAACAAATGAAAATTTAAGCTATAGAAAATTATTGGAAAGGGAGAACTCTTGGTATTTAAATTGCAGGTCTGATGGTATGAATATGCTTAGAAAAACTATATTAATGATAATCTATATTATAACATGCAATATTTTATATACAACACAACAAAAAAAGTTAAGTTAAAACAGTAATTTTAGAATTGTGAGGTAAACATTAGATCATAATGAAACATTTATTAAAAAGAAAATTCTCTCCTCAAATTAATAATGAGCTCAAACATTTCCTTTATTTCTACTTTAGTATATTTTATATTTCAGAATTCAAATTTTGAGAAAGGATAAAGAATTATCTTGATCTGTAGATTTGTATCCTTAATTTGAGTGGGCTTGCACTTTTTTTTAAAGTCAATCTAATGATTTAAAATATCAACCCCTTGTATATATAAAGGCAGAGCCATAGAACTTAGTTTTTTACTCTATTTGATATTTGACCTTTCTTCTGCAATTGAATGACTAAGCCTTGCCACAGATGACATAACTGCAAATAAATCAACCACTTCAGAGATGCCATTAGATGTGGTCCAGATAGAAATGACTTTGCTGGGGACATTGTCATAAAAGTCAAGAAACCCAGGTTTAGGTTTCAGCTTTATCATTAATTGACTGTGAGACATGAGATGGGTTCCTTCTTTTATACCTTCTTCATCTTTAAAATGAAAGCTTAGACTAAAGCATCACTCATATCCCCTTCAGCTCTGATATACAATTTTTACTTGACCAAAGTGGAGTGAAATTTAACAATGTTCCTATATGAGTATTCCTTTGATTCTAATCAGTCTAAAGTTCCTTGACCTAGATAGGAAAAGTACAGCCCAGGTCAGGAAATTTTGCCACCGGTTGTTTTATTTCAAAATGAAGATTGGCTCTTATGAATTCTATCTGAGCTAGCAGGCTGAACACTCAAAGAGACTGATATGCTTACACCTAAACCTTATTTTGTGGAAGAAGACAGGAGGAAAATGAGGATACTAAAAGGTGGGCCTGTTTAAAGCATCAAAATTTATGGGTTTTTAGAAATCCAAATAATATCTTTCTATTATTTACTTATTAGAATCCTGCCATTATTAATAGGCCCAGACTATTCTCTCCTTCTCCTAGAATACTTGACTGACTTCCATCCTGAAACTCCATTCCTTACCCCAGCCCTCCAGGATCCCTAACTTCTGTTATGAAATCTTGCGACTCTAAATATGGCATTCTTAGGCCCTTATCACATATATGTAGCCACATATTTGAGGCAACTGCATATTGTCTTAGCTGGTTAACTAGATCCTAAAAAGCTGTTGGGAGGTGGCACCAATGCCTTTACTATCACCCTCCTCCCACACTTTTCCCCTCATTGTCTCCTCCTAATCTGTATTTGATGCACTGGTCTTCATTTAGCAGTTATTCAATAAATGTTTGCTGAATGGAGTGTGAGGGAAAAGAGCATCATGATAAACTCTAGAGAAACCAAAAGCAAATAGGAAAAATTTCATAAAATAAACAAACAAAGCATTACCCCCATATTCTGCCAGACCTTGGAGTACAGAATAAAAAGATAAAGCAGAGGTAATCTATTTTGGTCTGTGGTCAACATACCTGACTTAATGCAAATTAAGATTAATTTACTCTTTTCCCCATTATATTTTCCCCAACGTGCTCAGGAATATTTTCACCATAGCTATCCTCATACAAAGCCACTAAAGATTACCTTTCATTTTAGTTTGGTGAAAAATGCCAGTGGTAGTTTGATAGGGACTGCATTAAATCTGTAGATTGCTTTGGGTAGTAGAGTCATTTTCACAATGTTGATAATTCCAATCCAAGAACATGATATATATCCCCATCTATTTGTATCATCTTTAATTTCTTTCATCAGTGTCTTATAATTTTCTGCATACAGGTCTTTTGTCTCTTTAGGTAGGTTTATTCCTAGATATTTTATTCTTTTTGTTGCAATGGTAAATGGGAGTGTTTTCTTGATTACACTTTCAGATTTTTCATCATTAGTGTATAGGAATTCCAGAGATTTCTGTGCATTAATTTTGTATCCTGCTACTTTACCAAATTCATTGATTAGCTCTAGTAGTTTTCTGGTAGAGTCTTTAGGTTTTTCTATGTATAGTAACGTGTCATCTGCAAACAGTGACAGCTTTACTTCTTCTTTTCTGATTTGGATTCCTTTTATTTCTTTTTCTTCTCTGATTGCTGTGGCTAAAACTTCCAAAACTGTGTTGAATAAGAGTGGTGAGAGTGGGCAACCTTGTCTTGTTCCTGATCTTGTGGAAATGCTTTCAGTTTTTCACCATTGAGGACGATGTTGGCTGTGGGTTTGTCATATATGGCCTTTATTATGTTGAGGAAAGTTCCCTCTATGCCTAGTTTCTGCAGGGTTTTTATCATAAATAAGTGTTGAATTTTGTCCAAAGATTTCTCTGTCTCTATTGAGATGATCATAGAGTTTTTCTTCTTCAATTTGTTAATATGGTGTATCACCTTGATTGATTTGCATATATTGACGAATCCTTGCATTCCTGGAATAAACCCCACTTGATCAGAACTAGAACAAAAAATTTCACAGTTTGTATGGAAACACAAAAGACCCCAAATAGCCAAAGCAATCTTGAGAACGAAGAAAAAGGAGCTGGAGGAATGAGGGTCCCTGACTTAAGACTATATTACAAAGCTACAGTAATCAAGACAGTATTGTACTGGCACAAAAACAGAAATATAGACCAATGGAACAGGATAGAAAGCCCAGAGATAAACCCACACACATATGGTGACCTTATCTTTGATAAAGGAGGCAGGAATGTACAGTGGAGAAAGGACAGCCTCTTCAATAAGTGGTGCTGGGAAAACTGGGCAGGTACATGTAAAAGTATGAGATTAGAACACTCCGTAACACCATACACAAAAATAAGCTCAAAATGGATTAAAGACCTAAATGTAAGGCCAGACACTATCAAACTCTTAGAGGAAAACATAGGCAGAAAACTCTATGACATAAATCACAGCAAGATCCTTTTTGACCCACCTCCTAGAGAAATGGAAATAAAAACAAAAATAAACAAATGGGACCTAGTGAAACTTCAATGCTTTTGCACAGCAAAGGAAACCATAAGCAAGACCAAAAGACAACCCTCAGAATGGGAGAAAATATTTGCAAATGAAGCAAGTGACAAAAGATTAATCTCCAAAATTTACAAGCAGCTCATGCAGCTCAATAACAACAACAAAAAAAAAACCCAATCCAAAAATGGTCAGAAGACCTAAATAGACATTTCTCCAAAGAAGATATACAGATTGCCAAGAAACACATGAAAGAATGCTCAACATCGTTAATCATTAGAGAAATGCAAATGAAAACTACAATGAGATATCATCTCACACCAGTCAGAATGGCCATCATCAAAAAATCTAGAAACAATAAATGCTGGAAAGAGTGTGGAGAAAAGGGAACACTCTTGCACTGCTGGTGGGAATGTGAATTGGTACAGTCACTATGGAGAACAATATGGAGGTTCCTTACAAAACTACAAATAGAACTACCATATAACCCAGCAGTCCCACTACTGGGCATATACCCTGAGAAAATCATAATTCAAAAAGAGTCATGTACCAAAATGTTCATTGCAGCTCTATTTACAATAGCCAGGAGATGGAAGCAACCTAAGTGTCCATCATTGGATGAATGGATAAAGAAGATGTGGCACATATATACAATGGAATACTACTCAGCCATAAAAAGTAACAAAATTGAGTTATTTGTAGTGAGGTGGATGGACCTAGAGTCTGTCATACAGAGTGAAGTAAGTCAGAAAGAGAAAGACAAATACTGTATGCTAACACATATGTATGGAATCTAAGGAAAAAAATGTAATGAAGAACCTATGGGTAAAATGGGAATAAAGACACAGACCTACTAGAGAATGGACTTGAAGATATGGGAAGGGGAAGTGTAAGCTGTGACAAAGTGAGAGAGTGGCATGGACATATATACACTACCAAACGTAAAATAGATATCTAGTGGGAAGTAGCCGCATAGCACAGGGCGATCAGCTCGGTGCTTTGTGACCAGCTAGAGGGGTGGGATAGGGAGGGTGGGAGGGAGGGAGACGCAAGGGGGAGGAGATATGGGGATATATGTATATGTATAGCTGATTCACTTTGTTATAAAGCAGAAACTAACACACCATTGTAAAGCAATTATACTCCAATAAAGACGTTAAAAATATCCATTCATTTAGTTTTGAAAGACTTTCTCTAAACACCAGTTGAAATGACTGTATTACTTTCAGTTCTTACTGAAGTGTTTATGAAAAAAAAAGATTACTTTTGGCAGTTCAGTTTTCCCATCTTGGTGTCTCTTCAGTTTTCCTTTGTGACCTGCTCCCACCATCTACTTCTGTCTTTTGAATTCTAATTAACTCATTCACACCAAGGTTTTTAAGTAAGTATATTTGTAAGAGAGCATCAGGATTTGAAAATCAAGACTTCAGGAAGAAGGGAATGCTTACCTCCAAAGGGCTGGTGTTTCAGGCATTTGTGAAGGAAGCATTTTGAAACAGAGAGCCCTACAGGTGTTCTGTATATCATACAGGTATGTCCTGGTGTGAGGCTGGATCTGCACTAACATACTTCTTTCTCCTATGGCCACTGTGAAAAATTCCCTCACTCTGATCTAAAGATACTACTCAAGTCTTGGGAATTGCCTTCAGCTGTCTCTTGTTCATCTTCCAGTGGTGCTGGTGGTGGTAGTGGTGGTGGGGTGTTAGGTTCCTAATACAGTGTGGTTCTGTGCTCTGGGACTCTGAAGCTACTTGGAACACCATCTTTAAGAGGCTGTGGCTATGAGTCTGGGCTACAGGAAACCAGCCCCTTTTCACTCAGTCCTCCCTAAACACTGAGAGGAAATGGGTGCTTTCCTGTACTTCCTGATCACAAGGACTCTGAGGGGAATGGGGAGTTGGTGGATAGGAAATGTTTGGTTAAGTATCTCCAAACCTCTTAAGGAATATTTATTCCATTATCAGGAGTTTGGAGGTTTAAACATAAAAGAATACCCTAGGCAGATGTCTTCCCCACCTTGACCTCTCCTATTGGGAGCTACCTAAGGGACATCCTTAGATAGGGTGTGTCCACTTTCATACTTGAACACAATAACTGAGAGTCTGTGAGAAAGGATAATAGTGAAGATTGCAGTGATCGACTGTCTATGGATGGGAACAGGGGCACCTAGTTTCAGCAAAGGGCTTCATAAGCAAATAGGCTGTATACCACAAACTCAAAGCTGAGTTCAACCACAGGATTGGAAGACAATACACTGTGGCCCTATAAATAGAAACGAGAATTTCTGTGTTGTGTGAAGCTTTGCAGGCTGGAGTGGTAGCCCTGCATCATTAATCAGAGAGAGAGAGAGAGAGAGAGAGAGAGAGAGAGAGAGAGAGAGAGAGAGAGAGAGAGAGAAAGAGAGAGAGAGAGTGAGCATTAGCTCAAGCTACCCCTGGAAAACGGAAATGTTCAGTGTTCACAGAGTGGCTTGCATATTTCACTCTGACATCTCACTACCATGTTGTTCAACATGGTAGTGATTAGGTAACGCTAAGAATTTTATTTTATTTTTCTTTTTCCTCTTGCTTTCTTCATTTTTCTTTCAGCTTTCTTTTATTTTGTTTTCTTTTTACTTTCCTTCCAACCTCTTTCCCTACTCCCTTCCTTTCTTTCTTCCTTCCTTCCCTTCTTTCTTTTTCTTTCTTTCTTTCCTTCATTCATTTTTTATTCTTTCTTTCTTTCCTTCCTTCCTTCTTTACTTTCTTTCTTTCTTTCTTCCTTCCTTCCTTTCCTTTCTTTCTTTCTTTCTTTCTTTCTTTCTTTCTTTCTTTCTTTCTTTCTTTCTTTCTTTCTTTCTTTCTTTCTCTCTCTTTCTTCCTTCCTTCCTTCCTTCCTTCCTTCCTTCCTTCCTTCCTTCCTTCTTCTTTCTTTCTTCTTTCTTTTCTTTCTTTCTTTCTTTCTTTCTTCTTTCTTTCTTTCTTTCTTTCTCTCTTTCCTTTTTTGGGGTGGTAGTGAAGGGGGATTGGATTGGTTGTTCTCAGAACAGGGAGCTGGAATTGATGCACAGATCAGTAGTGTCCTTGTTGGAGTGGCTGTCACATGAATTTTTTGGAGATCTCTGGAGAAAACAGAAAGAAATTGAAATGGTAAGCTCTAGTTTTTAAATGCATATTAGCTATTATCTGTGCATTTCACCCTTGCTGTCTTGAATTGACGTCTTCACACCAGATTCTGGGTAACCTGTCAGATCTGAGGGTGGTATGGATATAATAAATCTGGACCATCCTTGTATGTCATTTCCTTGGTATTTGCACAAACAAAAATAATTATACAGTTGGCTGCCTGAGGTGAGAGGGAGCAGGCAACTTTGAACTTGGAGAAATATAAGTTTGACATGGAGAGGTTTTTCATAATGTGTTTCCCTCAATTGATATTGAATAAAATAGCCTTGTGAACATTCATGATTTAACCAACTTTTTATTAAGCAGAGTTACTTGTATGAATGTGCAAGATGTTTTTATCTACTCTTTGCTATAATTCTTTGTAGATGATACTTTTATCTGTCAAAATATTAAATTAGATTTGTGTTATTTTCAAAATGAGCTATGATTAAAAAATAAAAAGAGCTATAATATCTCAGGACCCTTACCAGCATGAATGTGTGTTCCTATTAGCTTATATAAGTTACATACTTTCACTTTAAAAGTGAATTATAATTAATGTTAGCGATAGAGAGTCTGCTTTCAAAGAAAACACTCTAGAAAGAAAAACAAAACAAAACATATTTTTAATGAGAGAGAGAGGAAATAAAATAATAGAAACAGTTGCTCATAGATAAGCTGCATCTAACAGAATAATCAGTACATTTAAAAAGTCAACAATGGATAAAATAATTTTGAATTAAATTTACATTTTTAGACGCATAACTGACAACTTATTTTGAAAAAATGTAAGTGAAATTGTTTTCTGGTTTGCATGTTGTTTTTCTTTTGTGCTCGAAGAGGAAATATTAAGGAAGGTACCTTCAAACTTTAAATGATGAGGGTATCTATAGCACGAAACTGTTAGAAACTCCATTCAGAGATTATCAGAAAGGAAACATGACCCAAGATTAAATCCCAAATGACTTTCCTGCTCCCTTCTCTGCTATCAACAGTGGTGTGCAGGGACTTCATATTATACTGCTGTAGTCTTTCCAGGGAAGAAAAAAGTTATAATTTTATTCAACTAGGAAAGCTACATTTGTTAGAGAGCTTTGGGTCATTCAGCAAGGAGTATATCTTTCTGAATGTTTTAGTTGCTGTAAGTCTCAGGTATGGTGGCAAAGGTACCAATCTTATAGATGGGATTCAACTTTTTTTAATTGAAGTATAGTTGATTTACAATGTTGTGCCAAATTCTGCTGTGCAGAATTTGTATATATATACACATATAAACATTTTTATATTTTTTCCATTATGGTTTATCACAGGATATTAAATATATTTTCCTGTGGTATACATAAAGACCTTGTTTATTAGATGGGATTCAATTTTTTTTAGCCCAGGGAAAGATTCCGAGCTAGCAAAGTTTTGGAATACATAAATGCCATACTCCAAGAAGTCTGTGCCAAAGGGGAAATTTTTTTTAATTATAAAATTTTCTTTGCACTTGTTAACACATGTACTACTCTACCTTGCATGTTTGCAGTAATATTTCTGTGAGACAGGAACCATCTATTGTATCTATTCTGTTGGAGCCAGTGTAATATAGTACAGAATACTGTAAAGGTGAATACATACAAGAGGGACATTGACTCTTCCAAAAAGCTCACTGAATTTCCACCTAGGGATTTTTAGGAATCAATGGACTCAATTATCCCCCTTTGCACTAAGTAACTGAAATTAAAAGGAGAAATAAGCATGCTTTCTGTCTTCCTCTGATAGACATTTTTGGCACCAATCAGATGCTTGAAACCAAACAAGGAATTTAACTGCTTCTTCTGACTCCTACTTAATCCCAGAGGAGAGACCATAGACAGTCCTGTTTCCCTTGCCCATTAAAGTGACGTCCCCAAAGATTTCCTCTTATGCCGTAGGTCCCAAGAATCAGTTACCAGAACCCTAGTCAGAGAATATGAAATTATCAGAGACAGATTCAAATCCTGTCATTCACAGGAGCAGTGTCGAACATATGAGACTCTTTTATGCTTTGGGAAGTGACAGATCGTCAGTTTGCATTTTACAGTTGAACTGAAGCCCAGAGAGTTGAAGTGAATTGGTTAAGTACCTCTGTGAGTCCATAACAGAGAAAAGGCTGGATCCTAGGTCTTGTGACACTTTGTCCAGTGCTCATTTCATTTTACTGCCTAGCAAGGCTTGAGGATTAACAGACACATGCATTACTCATTGAGAAATGTTAAAAGATGTCATTTTGAAATCATTCAAGGACTTCTCAATACCGAGGGCACAATTCAGTTTTCTCCCAAGGGCCCTGATAATGTAACAAACCTTGATTTGCTGGGCTTTACCACTGTTTACTTGCAAGAATAGGAAATGATTATTCCTACTGTGCTGACAGAAAAAAATCCCAAAATGCAAATTGATGTACACTAGGTGCCGTAATATAATACTACCACAGACTTGACCGTGGACTGGATGCTTATGTGCTATATTGAGATCCAGGGCGTAAGTTTGGCAAAGCTGTAAGAGAGAGTATTAAGAAAGTGTCGAGGTCTAGGAGAGTCCAGATTTGAGAAGGGGATCAAGATTACAGGGTATCTGACTTGCAGAAACAGGTATATGGGGCTTAGGATAAACTGTGAGGAAGCTAAATATTGTAATAATTTCTGGTATATGAATCCCAAAGAGGATGCAGTAGTTAGTGGCTTGACTATGACTAATATTTATCATATAAGAGAGTGATAATCTTAGATTTGAAAATTAAAGTGGTCTCTCTTGGTATAGTCATTGGAAGACAATTGTGAGTAGAGAGTGTGCTTCACAGGCATCACTTTCGTTTGCAGCAACAACTGCATTAGTATCAGCCAGATGCAGATAGAGCTCTTGAGAAATAATCAGAAGTGCACGATCTTAACCAAAATCAAGTCTGTATAGACCCTGGAGATTTGGGTATGGGCCAAGAAGTTCACTAACTCTGATTACCTAGTAAGGAAACCAAAGTTTACACCATTGGCCATGATCAGTATGTGGGTCACATAGAAGCATGACTTATGTCCAGCACATAAGCCAAGGCTGCCTATTCAGGCTCAGTTGTATCTCAGACAGCATAATTGCTATCTCACTAGGTACCTAAAATATATGCAAATGTCTACCCCAAGTCAAAAGCCCCTCAATTTCTTCCTTAATTATTGACAATCTATTTGTTTCTTCCAAGAGTTTTTGCTCAGTGTTACACTATTTATGGCAGACAATGACAAGGTTTTGTCCACGTTCTTAGCAGCAGAAGAAAGGTTTTAATATTATAATTAGTTAGCTAAGATTATTTTCAGCTTTACTTGGCAGATCAGATTCAGGTATTTCTCAAAAGCTAATAAGATGCTACCAGATATTTCTTAAAAGCTAATGACTTATTTTTTATATGATAAAATAATTCTTACAAGTTATTTATAGGATAACAGTACTGATGATGATATACTGTCTGAAATATTAAATCTTTTTTTAAATGACACAAAGTGACCTATGAATTGAATCTTTAAAACTAAAAATTTGTTATTTTGGGTAGCTACTCTGAAGTGTCTGACCAAATGGTATGCTGGAAAATGAATGACATGTGGAAGATAGACTGATTTATTATTTATCAGATGTGTTCGTTTTTAAAATCCTTTCAATTCTAAAACTGAAAAAGGAAATGTTTTCTTGATGTTTATTATTAAGGTCACTTCAATGGATATAATTAAGCCACCCTGAATACAGATGTAAGACAGTGGCTCCAAACTACAGAAACAATTTCTGTTCTAGATTAACTATAAAACATTGAAGATCTCTTTCCCTCTCTTCCTGGAAAATTGAAGTTGTTGAAATTAATGAACATTTAGCAACTTGACATATATTGTGCATATTAGAGAATCAAGGATATGCACTAGACTTTCTTGTAAAGAGTCTAAAACGAAAGACTGGTGTTACCTTTAAGCACAATAATATGACAAAGTTAGATAACTTTTATCAAAAATTCTATCAGAGGGCTTCCCTGGTGGCGCAGTGGTTGAGTCCGCCTGCCGATGCAGGGGACACAGGTTCGTGTCCCGGTCTGGGAGGATCCCACATGCTGCGGAGCGGCTGGGCCCGTGAGTCATGGACGCTGAGCCTGTGCGTCCGGAGCCTGTTGCTCCGCAATGGGAGAGGCCACCACAGTGAGAGGCCCGCGTACCGTGCAAAAATAAATAAATAAATAAATTTAAAAAAAAAAAAAAAATTCTATCAGAGGTACTCTAAGATATGAAGTTATCTTTATACATTCCTCTCGCAGTGGAAACTTGAATGATTATCCAAATAATTCAGTTAATGTCGATAGAGAAAGAATATAACCCGGGTCCAATAAACAAACTTTTCTTTAGTAGACACAGTGTTGTCCTCTTACTCTTTTTGTCCAATTTACCTGGTTAGCTTAAAATTGTAAGTGTAGAAATAATTTAGAAAATTGTCTGTTTTTGTTTGGCTTAGGTGGTGGGGACCTGCAAAGGGGATTTTTTAATCTATATTTTCCTGCCCCTTATTAATTTTTATAACTAAAGATTTTACTCATTTAATATTCTAAAGATATATTTATTTGGCAGTTTCTTCCCACATTTCCATAATAATTATAGCATTCTGCTTCTATCTTCTTGGGTCCAGCTTTGACTGGGACCTGATTTTGTTCTTGTTTTGTTGTAGTTGTTGCTTAATCTTTTTTCCCCCCCTTCATTCTAATATTTTTTATCACTGAAGGTACAACCAGACTTCTCTTTTTTTCTAAGGATGCTAAGCTTAAAGCTAGGTGGTACTAATTTTTAATACTTCATAAAGCTAATTCAGTATAATAAAGGAAATTTCAGTCACTAGACTTAACATTAATCTCTCTGAGAAAGAGCCACTGATGATAGAAATAGCTGGTTTTGTTGTCAAAATCAGGCACAGTCCATATCAAGACATCAGGTACAGTAAAATCTTTCCCTCTGAAAGTCTATGACTTCCAAATCTTATCAGGACGAAAAAAACTATTTGTGTTAATTTTACATCAATAGATATAATAAATTCATCCTGATGATGATATACCTAGCTGAAGCACAATATGAATATGACAGACTGTGAAGTTGTCAGTCTACGTAACCAATCCAGGTTAAGTAGGGAAAATAGAGTTTTGGGCCCTAGTTATCCAGAGTTCGGGATAATCCATTAAATTATGGTCTGCCCAGCTTTGCTCTGGCCATTTGCTGAAGGGTCCTTTTGGTCACGGAAAGTAGAATAAACTTTCCCCAATTTTGGACCATGAAATTTGATTAAGCAAAACACTGTAAAGACATTTAGCAATCTGCAGAGACAAGAGTGCTGTTTCTCAGCATTCACAGAGTATGACCTGGATTATATTTTACATATAATTACTTGTTAAAACCATCTTGATTCAAAGTTACAGTTGTAGTAATTGAACATTGAAAACTGTCATCTGTGTGCCTGTTCTTCTTTCCTAGGGGAATAAAATTACTCAGGAAATTTAAAGCTGCCTGACCTCTGGGAATCAGTAAATTTGAAAATCCCTGTGACATCATTCAATAAGGAAGAGACATTAAGGTTGATTACCGTGGGTTATAAGTTGCTCCCTGACTGGAACTTGGGCCAAACATACAGAGCTAGAATAAAAACCTATGCTAAAGCAGTATCTGGAAAATATGGGCGTGATGGTTAATCATGCTAGCTCCTATCCAAATGCAGTGGGATCTCCAGTATGCAGGATGCTTTAATACACTGGATAGAGATGCAGTCTGTTCCCCAGCATTTTCATTTAGTGACACATTTGTGAACTTGAAGGAAATATTTTGGACACCATAAAATGAAAATTGATCGTGAACCACCCTAATAAACTCCCCTCCAAAAACTGTATGATGTTGCTTTGGAGATTTTAAGTCTAATCTAGTAATGCATTCATGCATTAACCCCCTTGTCTTATTGGGCCAAATAATATAAAATACTTCTAAGTCGTGATGATCAGTTCATTATCTTTTCCCATAAACTGTTAGCATGTTTATTTAAACAATGGAATTAATTTTCATGTTTAATAGTGTGTTTTCAAAATAAGGTTTTAATTTCACATAGCCTTTTTGTGGGTATGGAATTATTTTTAGGTTTGAAAAATTCATTGTGGAATATAAATTAGTTTTGATTTGCTCAGTCTCACTGCTAAGTGTGTTGATTTCATTTTCTTTACGGAAAATTCTGAATTTTTGGCCTTTTTCTATTCTCACAACTCTGGGAAACCAGTCTAGCTTTTATAGGAAAGGAAAATAATCAGAATTTTCCAATATGATTTATGGGTTTAGATCTATATTTAGTGGTTCCCAAATCCTCCTCAAAGCTCAAACTGTGAACTTCAAGGCAGGGCCAAAGTCCTCACCATGGCCTAAGGGTCAACATCAGATTCAGGTCATCCTTGAGCTGTTTTCTCCCACTAAGAACTTATGCCCTATTCGAAATCATGTATATTCCTAGTAATGACTCCAGAAAAAGCTATTAAATATTTAAGAAGCTACCTAGAGTCTAGAATTTACCAGGTTTTTAGAGCTTATCTACTACTAGCTCTAACTTTGGCTTTGGGTTCTCTGCTATAAAAATAATAATGATTATGATTTATTGTGCACTTATGAAGTACTAAGCATTGGGCAATATATCTTATTTCTTGAAAATAACTATGTTATTTCACACATTTTATAGATAAAAAAAACAATGTGAAGAAATTAAATAAGTTTCCCAAAGTTTTATAACTGTCTTGTTTGAATTTCAAACCCAATTCCGTTGGTTGCTAAAGTTTTTCCTTTATGCTATACTATCCCTATATGATAAAGTCACATCACACTACTTTGACCCTTTCCACTTGAGAATCAAGAGAGTTTATAATAGAAGGAGTCAAGATGTACCAATTTAAAAATAGTTTGTTATTTTATTAGGTTCAGGCTGGGTGAACTAGGAAATAAGGGGGTAAAACACATAACATGAGGAATAAAGATGGATAAAAAAATGGGGATCATAGAAAGTATAGATGAAGTACTTTAATTCTCTTTAACCAATCTATATGGTGTGATTACTACTTTTCCATCATAGTATGGGTAATAATAGGAGTCATATAAGTTAAAGCCCCTGCCCTCATGGAGCTTATTTACTTGGGGAAGATAAAGTAGCACATATTAAACCTGACTACACAAAACATATGTGAAGATATGTGACTTCATGACATATTTTTCCTTAAACAGAGAATCACTGTCCCCATTCACATTTAAGCTGAAGTGATGCAAAAAGGAAATCATATTAGAGCTTTTACAAAAGATTTGCTTTTCTATCCTTAACCTAACCTATGTCATGCTAAGTTTAGAGTAAAGGTTCTGAGTTTCAGATATAAGGCCATATTAGAGACTAGACAGAATATGTGGTTTTAGATGCAAATTAAAATAAAAACAAGAAAAGGGCACAAACAAAAATTTACAGAGAGACTCTCCTAAATAAGTCTCGGGGAATAAAATAATTTATGTGTATACTTGATTGCCAACCTCTTATTACACTCTTTATTGGGTTTAGGGCATCAGAATTGAAGGGAAAAGCATGAGATCCTTCATATAAAAAACTGATGTTACATACCAACCATCAGAAGAGAAAGTAGAGCTATATTTATATTTGTGAGTCATTTTTTTTCCTTAAGACCAAGGCCTTGAAGTTACAGGATGCCTGTCCCAGGTTCACAACACAATCTATGGCTATATTTCAGAAAGAATTAACCAGAATCTGACTCACATACTTAAGTTTAGGAGCTCAGTGTTGTAAACATCTAACCCACCTGGTTACAGAACTCCGGGTAAAAAATTAAAAGCAAAAACCAAAAATACAGTAACAGGGTTTTAAGATAGTTCATCTCCTGATAATGTTGGTTATTACCCCATATCTTCCTGGTCTCTGCAATGCTCCCCACCCCCCGCCCATGTTTATGTTTCCTTATCCAGGAGGAAGTAAAGGAAGGAACTTGGGACATCCATTCCTGATTTAGAACTCTGTTCTAAATCATACTTTCAGCAGGTATCAATTACAGGCTTGAGCTTCAAGTTGTGCTCCTTTGGGACTGACTTGGGGTATAAACTTGAAAAAGACAGCAAGATTTCTCATTTTTCAGTTTCTCTATCTATGAAAAGAGTGTGATTAAGGACACCACTTTCTATAGGGTATGGATCATAATGTTAATGCTTACTGGGTACTTTGCACTCCTTTGGTCAGAATTCCTCTATACAATTTGTAAAATGTCATGTGAAATTGGATTGAAATCACTCTGGGAAAATTAAGTTGCACCTGTCTTTCACATGATAGGTTTCCTTCAGTACATAGGAGCATTGCATTTGGTCAGGCTTGCAGTTCTAAATACTTATAAGAAGGGTAATAGTTATAAGGCTTGCAGCAGAGTAAATGAGAAAGAGACGTGTGAGTTTTATGGATTAGTGAAATCACTGCTTTTATAAATTCCTTATGGAATGGCCTAACACATTAAAAACTATTGTGGATTTGTACCCTAAATACATGGCAAATTTTACAGAGCTGGGCATTTGAATTGCTCAATTTAACATTTGATTTTACTCATTTCTCTTTTGTTTTGTCTATTGTGTCACGCTACCAGTCTACAAGTTTTCAAGGAGAGAGGCCATGTCTCCTTTCTTTTTATCTCCAGTGAGATCTAGCATGGTGATTTGATTTACTACATGGCATTGCTCATCACTTAATTCCTTTGTTCTTGACTGATAATTTAGCAAATTATAGCAGCAGAAAAGGAGGTAAAGAGGAAAAAAGAACATTTGTCTCATTTTGGTTAATTTCCAGTCTTTTATGTCAGTAGAAATGGATGTCTGAGTGTCTGTGTTTCTGTATGTGTGGGCGCTGGGGTAGAGAGAGAGAGAAGAGGAAGAGGTAAGAATAGATGTTGATATTTTGCACATAGTAAAGACCACTGGTTTCCATGTCATTGCAAAAAGAAAAATGAGGGATACTTGTTTCTGGTGATTTGTATGCTGTGGTGATTTAGAAAGTTGAAAGCCTTAATAACATAAACAAATCTTTCCTCCAAATAGTTGGACTATATGAGGGGGAGAGAAGTATGTGTGGATACACACATACTACAGAATGTGTAATTGGAAGGAAATGTGATGTGGATAAGAAAGCACAAGGATTTTGAATTAAAACTAAAATTCTAGTCCTGGCTCTGTTATTAACTTGCTATGTAACTCAGGACGAATCCCCTGCTTTCTCTAGCCCTCAGTTACCTTGTTTGTAAAGACTAAAGCATCAGTAGAGATTAGAAGGTTATTAATAGAGACATAATAAAGATTAATAGTCTAATCTTTATTTTAAATACTCAATCAGTCTTCCAGAAATTTAAAAATTATAATAAGGCTCACTGAATCACCATGATGTCATCTTTGGGCTTATTAATGAAAACAGCATGTTGCCCCAAGTGCTCAATAAGTATTTGCTGTCTGAACTTGTTGAATTACTTACTCCATATGTAGGCTGCTGAGCAGGCTTCAGTGTATGATGTGAGGGGTTTAACCTGATTAAAACCTCTCCCTTACTCTCCTCCTATGGTGCTGTACCTTGCTCTTTTTTGCTTAGGTCTGCAATAGTTCCCATGAATTATTTTAAAATAGGTTGCTGGAAAAATGCCTGCATGCTTTTTGTGAAGGTCCTGGATAATATCTTCTAGTCCTCTGTTCTTAATACATTAGCTTAAATCTACTTATTTTCTGAGGTTAAAAGTAGAGACACTGGCCTTAAAAATGTTTTGATGAGGAGCAGTCCATGAAAGGAATAAGCTTGTGCACATCACGAAAGTCTGCCTAAGATTATGGGTCTTGGATTGGATATGGACTCCAGGCAGGTAGGTTGTGATGTGAGGACTCTTGATCAGACCTGAGGTGATGAAGCACTTAAGAATAAGAACACAAAATTTCTTCATATTTTTCCAATTTTTATCTAGAATTGGACCTATCTGCCAAATCAAACTTTCTACTAGACTTAAGAGTATCAGAACCTTAGAGATAATTTAGTCTACAAAGTCCTTCATTTTACAGATGAGAGACTGAGCACCAGAGATGGAAGGAACTTTCCTAAGGTTATACCACTAATTAGTGATATGGCCAAAACTAGAAGCCAGGTATCCTATGCCTAACCAGTGCTCTTTCCCCTACGTCCTGCTTTCTCTCAGGTTAAGTGGCCTGTTTTGGGAGTTGAAAAAGCCAGCGAGTAAAACAGTAATTTTATGGTATATGACTGTTCTAGAAGAAATTGATGAAGTGACTCCCAAACCAAAATCCACTTGTTGATATCTTGCCTGAGTCCTGTCCATGAAATACAATAAATTAAATGACCTAAAAAAATTACTGAGAATATTCACCATCTTAATAGAATCTGCTTCTAGTCAGCTGTATTTGCCTGGTAGAGTTTATGATTAATCTGCGGCCCTACTCAGTCATTGAATTCTGTCTCTATGGTTTATTACTCTAGTTTTTCCTCACATATCTGCCCCATTTAGGTGGTACTTGGATAATTCTTGTTCTACCTTCACACACGGCAAACTACCAGTAGAGATTATAACTGTCTGTAACTTATTGTCTGGGCTTTCTTTCTCAGCCCCCATGACAGACTTCTGTGGATACTGGGGAACCGAGAATACATTACTCATTCTCTTCTCAGGTCTATTTATTCAGCATTGTTACCTTCTTTTAAAGACAAAGCAATTTAGAAAGAACTTTAGTCTACTTTATTTTCACCATTAATTTTCTTCATCAGGTCCTTTTAAAGCATATATTGAGAGGTTCCTGTGTGCCTAGCACCCTATTTGCTATGTCTTAGAGGCAAGAAGAAAAGGACAAATAATGTATATTGACCATCTATCGTGTATCAAGCATGGTCTTACTGGCTTTTACTTGGGATACCCCATGCAATCTTAACAATACACCCCAGGAGTAGACATTGTTTATTATACCATTTTACAAGAGGGAGAAAGAGGGAGAGAGGAGAGAGAGACAGAGGGAGAAAGGGGGGGGGAGAGAAAGAGAGAGAGAGAGAGACTTTCCCCAACTGAACCTGGCATTTGAACTCTGGTCTCTTTGAAAGGATCCCCTTCCTCAAGGAGCTGGCAATCTAGCTGAGAAAAAATTGTTAAAATGATTGGTTTGAAGCAAACTTGTTTAGGTGGCAGCTGCTATGTTAGTTACCTGCCTTCTATCTTTCCTGCCCTCTTCTCCCCTTTGTAGAATTCTCTACCAAAACTTATGATACAATCTGGCTTCTCAGGTAATCCTACTATATTGCACCACCTAAGGCTATCTGCCTCTACATTCCTTTACTTCCCTTCCTCTACCAAGTAAAACGTATCTCTCTTTATATTTCATCCCATTCATTTTTAAGGTGAACTACCTTATCTGATTGATTACAGTTAATGGGTTAAAGTGAAAATCCTCCTTGTAGTAGTTTCATTTTAATAGGAGATTCTTGGAGACAAAGTGCCTTAAAGACAAAGTGCCTTAAAGGATTTAATCTATAATGGTATATTTCAGGCAAAGTGGCAAGCCTGAGCAAGAGATCCCTGGGTAAAGTGAAGCAGAGAAGAGCAGGTGTGGAGTGTGGTTTTTTGATGCCCTCAAATCACCACACATAGAAAGCCATCTATAAGCATTGAAAGGGTACCTGTAAGGTAGTTTTGCACAGAAGTTAGTCTATCTTCTTAGCACCAACTGTGCTGACAGCCAGTGGCCAGCTGGGTCTCCTTCCATGTGTATTCACTAATTAATTAAACAGTTGTGGTCATGAGAACTCAGAAAAATCCCTAACTGAGAAAAAATCAGTTTCTACACTCCAACTGTGTTGAGTTTGACTATAAGCTGTGAGATTTTCCTGGGCTAGCTCATTATAATGAAGAGCTCCTTATGACCAGGGAGGGACTGTGAACCCTGCCACTGACATCCCTATCCACTTTCACCCTTTCTAAAAGCTGCTAAGTCAAAAGGAGATGTCAGATGGTAGTAAAGGGATTCCCACTCACCCTACTTTGCTACCACTAAGGGCTAAGTGTAACTCTTTTCACGTTTTCCTTTGCCCAGTGGTAATCTGTCTCTGGGGTTTCAGCATCTACTTGCTGAAATTTTCCAGCCCTCCTGAGCATCTTCTTCACGCTGCATTTGATCACTGTTATTCTATGTTCTTTCAGGCATGAATGAATTAAACCAGCCAGATTCCCTATGGCTTCTTCAGGGGACCCTATTGCTCTGATTAAAGAATTTCCCCAACACTGGAGAAAACAGTACGTACTAAAATATTATCTTGACTTCTCTTTTGGCATCATCCCTAAAAGAGTGCTCTTTCACTCTGTGGGCCCTGGGAAGGCAATGAGAGCCTGTCCCACATCTGGTCCACTTGATAGATTACCAGGTAATGGCCAGTTAAATTACATTTATCTCAGTCAATAAATGTAATCTTATAGAACATGAAAAGCTGCGGTTTATGGAGTATTTGGTAGAATGTGATTTTTATTAATAGTGTCCCATTGAGTCATACTGGAGCCTGAGACAAAAGGAAGAATTAGTTTAAATTATATAGATATAGATAAATATAGATATAGATATAGATATATCACTCAGCACACTTTGGCCACACTAGTCATACAACAGAGGATATGTGTTTGTTGAGAAAAGGGATGCCATTTGCTAAAAAAGAAGACTACAGTAGCTGTAGGTGATTCATGCATATTAGGCAAGCATCTATTCACTGATTACTAAGCTTAAAGGTCAATGAATGTAGGCTAAGAACAGATTTTGGAGATGGGGTGGTGTTTTCTATGCTTGCTTTTGGCTCCTTTGTCTTGATGCCTATTCTTAGAAGAAGTGTATTACTGAAAAACCAGCCTAGATATCTAACAATCAGAAGTGGACATGACTAATAGATGCCTAATACTTAAGCTCAGTTTAAAAAATCATGAGTATAAACCAAATTGACAAACCTTCAGCTAGACAAGGAAAAGAGAGAGGACTCAAAGAAAACAAATGAAAGAGAAGTTACAATTGATAGCACAGAAAATCAAAGTATCATAAGAGACTACTCTGAACAATTACATGGCAAAAAAATTGGACGACTGAGAACAAACAGTAAATTCCTCGAAGAATATAATCTTCCAACACTGAATCATGAAGAAATAGAAAATCTGAATAGACATATTACTAGTAAGGATATTGAAACAGTAATCAAAAATCTCCCAACAAACAAAAGTCCAGGATTAGATGCCTTCACTCATGAATTCTGCAAAGTATACAAAGAAGATTTGATAACTATCTTTCTCAAACTTTTCCAATAAACTGAAGAGGAGGAAATCCTTCCAAACACATTTTATGAAGTCAACATTACCCTGATACCAAAACCAGACAAGAATACCACAGAAAAAGAAAACTACAGGACAATATCCTTGATAAACATAGATGCAAAAATCCTCAACAAAATGTTAGCAAATCTAATCCAACAATATATTAAAATGATTATATGATCAAGTAGGATTTATTCCAGAGATGTAGGGATGTTTCAATACATAAAAATCAATCAACGTGATATATCACATTAACAAAATGAAGGGTAAAAATCATATGATCAACTCAATAGATGCATAAGAATCATTTGAAAAAAAAATCACATCCATTTACGATGAAAACTCCAACAGGGCTTCCCGGTGGCACAGTGGTTGAGAGTCCACCTGCTAATGCAGGGAGCACAGGTTCGTGCCCCAGTCTGGGAAGATCCCACATGCCGTGGAACGGCTGGGCCCATGAGCCATGGCCACTGAGCCTGTGCGTCTGGAGCCTGTGCTCTGCAACGGGAGAGGCCACAACAGTGAGAGGCCCGCGTACCCAAAAAAAAAAAAAAAAAAAAAAAAAACTCCCAACAAAGTAGGTATAGCAGGATGATACCTCAACACAGTAAAGGCCATATATGACAAACCCACAGGTAAAATCATACTCAATGCTGAAAGCTTTTCTTCTAAGATTAGGAACATGATGAGGATTCCACTCTTGCCACTTTTATTCAGCATAGTATTAGAAATTCTAGCCATACCAATTAGGCAAGAAAAAGAAATTAAAGGCAACAAAATTGGAAACAAAGAAAACTGTCACTATTTGCAGAAGAAATGACACTATATATATAGAAAACACTGAAGACTGCACCTCAAACTGTTAGAAATAAGTGAATTCACAAAAGTCACAGGATACAAAGTCAATATACAGAAATCTGTGGTGTTTTTATACACTATTAGTGAACTATCAGAAAGAGAAGTTAAAAAAAAATCCCATTTACTATTGCATCAAAAAAACCACAAAAAACAAAAAAAACTAAGAATAATATTAACCAAGGAGGTGAAAGACCTTTACACTGAAAACTATAAGACAATGATTAAAAAATGGAAGAAGACACAAACAAATGCAAAGGTATTCCATGCTCATGGATTGGAAGAATTAATATTGTTAAAATGTCCATACTACCCAAAGCAATCTACAGATTCAATGCAATGCCTATCAAAATTCCAATGGCATATTTCACAGAACTAGAGTAACTAATACAAAAATTTATATGGAGCCACAGAAGATCCTGAACAGCCAAAACAACGTTGAGAAAGAACAAAACTGGAGGTATTATGTTCCCTGATTTCAAACTATACTACAAATCTGTAGTAATCAAAACAGTATGGTACTGGTGCAAAAACAGACACAGAGATCAATGAAATAGAACTGAGAGCTCAGAAATAAACTCACACGTATGGACAATTAATTTACAACAAACAAGCAAAGAACATGCAATGGAGAAATGACAGTCTTTTTAATAAATGGTGTTGGGAAAACTGGACATCCATGTGCAAAATAATGAAACCATCTTACCCAACATACAAAATTAACTCTAAATGAATTAAAAACTTGAGTATAAGATCTAAAGCCATAAAATTCCTAGAAGAAAACATAGGTGGTAACCTCACTGACATGGGTCTTAGTGATGTTTTGGTGGATGTTACTCCAAAGGTAATGAAAACAAAAGCAAAAGTAAACAAATGGAACTACATCAAACTAACAAGCTTCTGCACAGCTAAGGAAACTGTTCTCAAAATGAAAAGGCAGCCTACTATATGGCAGAAGATATTTGCAAACAATATATCTGATAAGGGGTTAATATCCAAAATATATAAAGGATTTACACAACTGAACAACAAGAAAATGATCTGATTTAAAAAGTTGTAGAGGATCTTAATAGACATTTTATTTATTTTTCCAAAGAAGACATACAGATAGCCAACAGGGACATGAAAAGATGTTCAACATCATTAATCATCATGCAAGACAAAACCACAATAAGATACCACCTCATGCCTTTTGGAATGGCTATTACTGACAAGACAAGAAATAACAAATGTTGGAGAGGGCGTGGAGAAAAGAGAACCTTCCTACATTGTTGATGAGAATGTAAATTGGTGCAGCCACTATGAAAATCAGTATGGATATTCCTCAAAATAATAAGAATAGAACTACCATATGACCCAGCTATTCCATTTCTAGGTATTTATCTGAAAAACATGAAAACACTAATTCGAAAAGATATATAAACACAAATGTTCATTGCAGCATTATTTACAATAGGCAAGATAAGAAAACAACCAAAGTGTCAACCAATGGATGAATGGATAAAGATGTGGTAAAATTTCATTCTTTTTTATGGCTAACTTTAAATGGAGTATAATCTATAAAAATATTGAATCACTATGTTGTGTACATGAAAGTAATATAATATTATAAATCAACTACACTTCAGTTAAAAAAGATTATACACACACTCACACATGCACACACAATGGAATACTACTCAGCCATAAAAAAACATGAAGTCCTGCAATTTCTGACAACATGGATGGAACTTGATGATATTATGTTAAGTGAAATAAATCAGATGGAAAAAGACAAATACCTTATTATTTCACTCATATGTGGAATCTAAAAAACAAAACAAAAAAGCCAAATGAAATGAAAACAAAGTCATAGATACAGCAAACATTAGTGATTACAAGAAAGGAAGGAGGTTTTGGGGAGTGGGTGAAATGGATGAGTAAGGTCAACTTTATTGTGATGGAAGGTAACTAGACTTGTAGTTGTGATATTTTGTATTGTATCAAATGTTTAATTATAATGCTGTACACCTGAAACTTATATAATAAAAAACCATGAGCAAAATGACTATGCAGATCACTAAAACATGGAGAAAAAAAGACCCTAAATATAGCCATTTTCAGTTATATTCCTAACCATGAGGTCAGGGTTTTAATAAATAATACAATACCTTGTAGTGAAAATATCCTTTGTATGTGAATGTGTGCATGTCTAACTTAAGTATTTAGTGTATGGGTTTATGGATATATGAAAGCCAACTTGAAGCCACTCCATCCTTTCTTTCCAGTTGCACTTTCTTGTAAAAAGGGAAAGAGCCTCTTCTCAAGATCACTTGAGATTTTTCCTGAGGTAAACAGGATGACAATAGCTGGAGAGCTCAGTGAGACAAGGAGAAAAATTTAGGCATCTGTCCAAAACATATTATGTTTGTAACACACGTAAATTTGTGATTAATTATAGGTGGAGTAGGTTACACAGTTGATATATTTCTGTAGTCTTCTGTGGAATAAATATCTGTTGGCTCAATTAAAGTACTATACTTCCATTGGAAGTATTAACAAATGAAAGTGTTGGTTGAGCCTGAATCTCCATTGTGATATAAAATTCAAATTAACTAGGGGAAATTCAAACACATTTTCATTTATTAATAGCCATGAAAGTCCATAGTCAAGATAAAACCTCAGGCTTAAGAGAGAAAAAGAGAAATACTCAACTATTACAACTAGCAAACAAACAAAAAAGCTAAACAAGATGAACAACAACAGTAAAACCTTTGTATTAATAGGTATGCAATTTATAATTTGTATTAATAGGTATGTAACTTGTCATCTATGTAATTTGTTTAAATGATTTCCTCCTTGAGACATTAACCAGCATTCAGTCTTTAGCGACAGCATTTATGCATACATATAATTATTTTACACTGTTTAAAATGCTAAGAATTTGTTCATTTTATTTAATAATTTATATGGCACTTGGTATAGAATCTTACAAATAACAACTCATTAAATACCCATAGAGGAACTTACTGTTATCTCATTTTACAGATGAGGCAATTGAGATGTAGAAATGTTTATGTAACTTGCTCAAAGTCACACAGCTAGTCAGTTGCAGAGCCTCAATTTGAATACAGGAACACTGGCTCCAGAGTCTGTTTTCTTGCCAACTACAAATCATTCCTCATTATTTATAAAATGTTTGCATATTATGCAATAATTATATAATGCATGTACATGAAAACATATATATGAAATGGAATGCCAGGGCTATTTAAAACCCAGATGTAGAGGAATTACCTGGCAGCCCAGTGGTTAGGACTCTGTGCTTCCATTGCAGGGGGTACGGGTTCAATCCCTGGTCAGGGGACTAAGATCCTGGAAGTCGCATGGTGCACCAATAAATAAATAAATAAATAAAAATAAAATGAATAAAATCCAGAAATAAAATGACAAAATATTAGAGCTAGAAATGCTATTAAAAGTTATTTGGCTTAACCTACACATTTCAGAGAAGAAATAGAGGTCCAGATAAATTGACTTGCTCGAGGTTACACAGATATTCAATGGCAGAGGTGAAACAAGAACTCAAGTCTTCTCACTCTCAATCTGATATTATTTTCATTACACTAAATTGACTTTGCTATTACTAATTTAAATAAATACATCACTATTTATATTTTTGAATAAATGTCACCCTCAAATGCAAAGTTATATGCTTACAGTAGTGATGCTGTGTTTCACCAAATAGTCTCATAACTTGTTCTTTGAAATTATCTTTGAGACTGGATTTGAGCTAATCAAGAGAAATATGTCATAACACACTATGGTCATACCTTATCATACCTTGCTTTGAGCCAAAAATGGCATGTTTAACTTGATCCTTAACTTCATTGTTCAGACTTATTTCTGAATGGCTTTTGACTATTTCCAAAATTCAACTACCCTTAAAAGACAAAGGTTTTTCACCACAGGGATTATTCTAAAGTATATGAGGCAGACTCTGAGTGCAATTCTAAGGGAGAGCTCCAAAATTTTCCTGAGCAATAAGGAATGTAATTGGAATAAGCCTATAGCTTTTCAAAGTGACAGCTCAGGAAAGACAAACTCATTTGATTGCTTGCTTCCTGATAAGTTTGTTCATTTATCTATCTATCTATTTATTTATTTTAATATATGTTGTTCCATTATTTAGGTCTTTTAGTCTCTCAGCAAGATTTTGTGAATACCAGTGTACAGTTTTTTCGACATCGTTTACCAGGTATATTTCTAAGTATTTCATATTTTGATGGTATTGTAAAGGTTATATTTTTCTAATTTTTAATGTACAACTATTCATTACTAGTACATAGATATACAGTGGATATTTCTTTATTGATATTTTTCTGGAAACCTTGCTATATTCAGTTATTAGTTCTGGTAGTTCTTTTTTTGAAGATTGCATTGTATTTTTTTACATAGACAATCATGTCATTTAAAAATAAAGATAATTTTGATTCTTCCTTCCTAGTCTGGATACCTTATTTTCTTTTTCTTGCCTGGTTGCCCTGGAAAGTTGTACAATGTTGCATAGAAGGAAAGAGAGCAGACATTATTTACTTACTCTTGATCTTAGGAGGAATGAATTCAGTCTTTCACTATTAAATATGATTTAAGAATATATATATATATATATTCTTTTTCAGATTATTTTCCATTATAGGTTATTACAAGATATTGACTATAGTTCTGCATTGTTGTTTCCAATAACTTTATTTTTTAAAAAATATTATCACTGTGAGGAACCCAATGTCTTAAATGTTTCAACTCATTAATGGAGTCTAGAAAGGTAATGTGTGTGTGTGTGTGTGTGTGTGTGTGTGTGTGTGTGTGTGTGTGCAGGTGTGCTGTATTGTATCTCTTGGGTGACTTTTCCCAGATAAATAAGTTCACATAGAGAATACCATCCATCCTCCCAGGCAAAGGAAATTTATTGGAGATGAATACCTTGGTGTGGTATGTAGGACATGTTGATGACATAGTTGAAGAGTTTGTGAGAGTAATAAGGAATAGAATAGTCAGATAGATAGAACTAGAGCTAAGGAAAAAACAATGTAGATAACAACAGTGTGGCAGAGAAGGTCAGTTGGAGGAAGCTGCAGTCTAAATAGGAGGAAGAGAAAAGGAACAGGACAGAGGGAGGAAGGAGATTAAAGAAAAATTTAAAGTCAAAACTTTGAGTTATTAGTGTATCAGTGACATACCCAGTATTGGGAAGAACAGTGAAAGAGAAGGGTCCCAGTTTTAGATAAATTTGCCCTTAAGATTGCTAGTCATTTGTTTCAACTTTCCTTTTATCCTGTCTGTGAAGCCTTGTTGATATGATCGATGGACAGTTACACGAACAAATGATGGAAGCACATTACCATTTGATGATCATCTTAAAATAAAGAATAACCATATTTCTCATGTTCGCAATTACTCTGTCACTGATGTCAATCATTGAAACAACCGATTGGCATTCCAAACTGTCAAAGAGTTGTTTCTCCTATCTCGTTTACCCTGACATACACTTAAGTTGGTAAGTATGAGGTGGGGGAACATCTGAATTCAAGTTTTTTTTTTTTTTTTGCCATCACTTAGAGCTAAATGTCATTGCTTTAACACTTGTTAAAAAGTTACAAATAAAGCAGGAAGAAAATGCAATGAACTCAATTGCAATGAATCTCAAGAAGTGGCTAGTCACTTAGTTTTCAATCCAGTGATATAAAGAGTCATCAAAAACCAACCAAATACTGCAAATAATGCCATTCCCTGAAAAAAATCCTTTTATTTACTGTCACCAGTTTTGGTTTCAAAGTACCTTCTCCCCTTAGCCTTTCACAAGATACATTTAAGGGAAAGGCATTGGAAATAACTAAATAGCAAGCTTATGCCTAAATTACTTAGGTATCCAGAAGTCCAGCTGTACTCTCTGAGTAGATAATGAGAGAGAGACGTAAACAATTGGCTTATGTCAGATATAAAAGTGAGCGAACCAGCAGGTAAATGTAATAGGAAAAAAATATAATCTTTTCTCAACTGCAGATTTTGGGAACAAGTGCCTGTTCAACACACTTTTGGTACTTGGTGAGTTCCCTGACTGTGGTGGGGGAGGGAGTTGTCATTTCCTGCCATATGAAGGTAGCAGGTGGTGGAAAAAAAAAAAAAGTAAAAATAGCACCACATTACCACAAAGAAGTGTGCTCTTCTCCATTTTGGGTTGTGTGTGTTTGTGTGTGTGGTGGGAGGGTAATACTTTTAAAACCTGACTTCCTTTTATTTGCACTTCACTTGATTGCAATACAATGTGGCTGTTTATATGTACATTAAGAGTTGAGATTTTTTAAAAAGGCAATTAGTGTGTTTTGAGTCGTGTACTCTGCCTTAGTTCAGAGCTTGCAGATAAATATGGTAAAATTGTAGTTGAATAATTTTTTAAACGTTAAGTGAGCATGGAGCTTGTGGGGGCCACTGTTGCTGTGAAGGAGGAATTTTCTTTTTGATTGTTTCTGAAATTTCTTCAATTTGATTCCCAAACACTTAAGTGAATACATTTGATTGTTTTGAGGAAACCATGGAGGAAATTGTAATCAGTTCAATGGTATGGCATCCAGAGCACTTATTTTATCCATTGGCAGGTGACCAATAAGAAAGATAGGGCTTCCCTGGTGGCGCAGTGGTTGAGAGTCTGCCTGCTGATGCAGGGGACATGGGTTTGTGCCACGGTCCGCGAAGATCCCACATGCCGCTGAGCGGCTAGGCCTGTGAGCCATGGCCGCTGAGCCCGTGCATCCGGAGCCTGTCCTCCACAAAAAAGACAACTTCATACAGAAAATAATTCAGATGTGATTCTCAGCAAATAAAAAAGAAAAACTCTTTAAAAAGTGGTTTTGTAATCTCCAAATACTTTGCAGTAGCCAATATCAATGATTAAAACAATAGCTAGAAATTACTAAATATGTTTTTAGATTTTATAACTTGAAAAGCCTTTAAGTGACATATTTCAAAATTTATACAGAACTGGATAATTGGAAAAAAATATTCTACAGACTTGCAGGGACATTTGTATCCAAATTTAACAGACATTTACTAAAGGTCTACCAATGAACATTTAGTACAGGTCTAAGTGTTGTGAGAAATACATAGATGATTAGGACAGAGTTCCTACTCTCAGAAAGCTTACAATCTAGTGGTTATATAGACAACTAACTGTACTATCAGACAGGATGAAACACATCAGACTATAATAGAGGTATATGCACTATGCAGTGGGAAGTCAAAGGAAGGTGAGTTAATTCCAGTTTGGGTGAACTCAAGAGAGTCTTGGAGGAAGAAATGAGATTATAGAAATTCTCCTTTCTATCAAGAATTTTCCTATCAAAGTGGGAAAGTGAGGATAAGGGATTGGACCTTGAAGACATTCTGACTAAATTAAAAGAGAGAGAGACATTAAAAGGTACATGATGTATTCAAGATAAGCCTGGCATGGTGGAAGCCTAGGACATTTGGAAGAGTGTAATAAGAGATTGGGCTCAAGAGAGAAAATAGAGCTTTGAATATCAGATATTTACATCATCAAAGTGTGAATATTTGAAGGATTTTGCACAAGTGCATGATATGCTTCAATCTGTATCTGATAAAGATATCTGTAGAAATATGTTAGTCTAAAATAATAAAGTTGTGATATTTAACATAATAGAAAGGAAGTACAGCTATTGCTCATGTCAAAATGTTGTAAACAGAGATAAAATATGAATGTCTGTTCCTCCTGAAATATTGCTGAGTGTTACTGATACTATGCTGGAAATGTACAAAAAGTTTGCAATCGTTCGTCAGTATTCTTTACTTGCTTGCCTATTCATTTTAAGTGGAAGATGACACTCTATCCTTTGAGTCAAAACAGAATAGAAGCTCATAGTCTTTCTGTAGGAACATCTGCAAAAGACTTTAGAGGAAGGGATTTTCTGGGTTTCTTAGATACTTTCCAACTCATACTACAGACTGCAAGAAAACAGTAGATGATATATATCTGCTTCTTTTAAAACAAATTTATCTGTTTATTTACTTATTTATTTTGGCTTCATTGTGTCTTTGTTGCTGCTCATGGGCTTCCTCTACTTGCCGCGAGCAGGGGCTACTCTTCATTGAGACGCACAGGCTTCTCATTGTGGTGGCTTCTCTTTGCTGCAGAGCATGGGCTCTAGGCACACAGGCTTCAGGAGCTGTGGCACGTAGGCTCAGTAGTTGTGGCTCACGGGCTCTAGCGTGCAGGCTCAGTAGTTGTGGCGCATGAGCTTAGTTGCTCCATGACATGTGGGATCTTCCCAGACCAGGGCTCGAAACCATGTCCCCTGCATTGGCAGGCAGATTCTTAACCATTGCACCACCAGGGAAGTCCCGATATATATCTGCTTTTAAAGCCAAAGAACAAGATCAGTGAAGGACAACATTGGCTTGTCCTTCATTATATCCCAATCTTGAACTATATTACCTTTCACTCCAGTGAAATGTCACCAGAAATGGCCCAACTATTACAAATAAAGACACTCACTGAAAAATTATTTTATTTGCTAACAGAGCATTATGCAGTAAAAACAAATACACAAAATTCCAGTCAAATATTGCACATGTATCAAGCTCCAGAGGCTAACATAATCCTAGGCTTGACCTCAGATGTGGTCTGTGATTCTTTAGGACACTTCAACCCTGTCCTAGAGAAGAGTAAAATTTCTCGGTATTTGTGAATCTAGTACCTAAAATATTAGTGTGGGATGAAGAGAGTGTCCTAAGAAAGGGTCCCATATGACAATTTTTACAACCTCTTTTCAATCAATATGTATATGATGTCATCTCAGACAAATGTGACAACAGTTCTGGTGAGGACCTACAATCTAATTTGATGTTTGATGTTTCATACCTGGGGCATCCTTATTCCAGACTTGGGCTAGAGTGATCTCCAAGTGAATATGTCATTATCTGGTTCTTGGATCCATGGGTACAGTAGATTTAGAACAAGGGTCTTTGAGGTTAGTCTAGGACTCTCCCCACCTTACCCCCTATAACCCTCCTCTCGGAGACAGATCCAGGGAAGAGAACCCTCCACTCCTAACACTTTACAGTCATAGCTCTTTTCTCAGATATGGTGGCTTATAAAAAAGGAGAGTCTGGGAAGAAGAAACATTAGCAGGGATGTGCCACCCTCTCTGCTTCCACCTATGCCAAGGGCCATGCGTCTGTCACAACATTCCCATCACTGGTGGAAAATTAGTCAAGGAATACAGTCATCTTTTTCAATGACACTTCAGTCTCAGTAATCAGAAAAATACCTCTAAGAGCCAAGAGTTTCCAGAAGACTCAGTTTGTTTCTACTAGTCAGGAGGGCTGTTGATGCTGGAAGAACTGTAGGACCACAGTAATGGTTCCTGGTATGTGGTTACTCTTTAGACAGTGACTTAAAGGACTTTGGGGACTTATTTTTTGAAGTGAGAATCTTGATTAATTTATAGGATCTACTTTCTAAGTATAGAAAACATGGTAGAAGATTGAGAAGTAACCAACTAGAAACCTGTTGAGAGAAGACATACTACCAAGAGCCATAAAATAAAACAGGTCCAGCAAAGACAAAACCACCACTAGGAGAGGCTTATATTCAGTCATCTGGGATAACAGTGTTCAGTGTCTTGTACCCCTTTCCTATGCCTCCCTTAAAGCCTGATTGAAGAACAATATATATTATCTGTCATTTAAAATTCAAGGATAGGACTTCCCTGGTGGTTCAGTGGTTAAGATTCTGCGCTTCCAGTGCAGGGGCCGCAGGTTTGATCCCTGGTCGGGGAACTAAGATCCCACATGCCGTGCAGTGAGGCCAAAAGATTTAAAAAAAAAAGTAATATTCAAGACACCCCTCTTTTATTAGATTAATTGTCTTGTTCTTTGGATATCAAATGTTCCCTGGGAATTTTTCAGAGTAATTACTGAAGGCTCTATGACCACTTTTAAGGGTAATTACTGAGGGCTAAACAATTCCTTTTTGCCATTTGCATTTTAGTATTTAAAATTCAATTTAAATAATTTTCCATCAGGATTCTTTATGCAGTTTCTGAAGACCCCAATATCTGCTGAGACATTTCTATATTATGCTTTGCTTTTTAAAAACAAAATGCTATACACCTTGGATAATATAGTGTGGAGAAAATGGCTCCATATTATAAGTAAAACACAAGTAACTGTGGAGAGGGGGGTAACCACTGAGTACCAACACCAGAAAGATCTGATACAATGAGCAGAAAGACAAAGGATGCAAAAGCTCTGAGGTCTATTACACACGATCCAGAAATTCTGAGTTTGTCTGAGGTACTGACATTCCCCAAGAAAAGTTACCAGGTTTAAATTACTGCACTCCATCATTAAGGGTGGGAGGCTGAAATTCCAAGCCTAAACTCTCCCTATAAGGCAAAAGGCTTATCCTTAAGAAAAAGGAGTTTGGGCCCCAGCCAACAAGTAGGAAAGGACTTTTCCTTTCTTTTTCCTTAAAGGAGGGCTTTTTGGCAATCCATGAATTTACACCACATTAGGTAGCTACCTACACCCCAAATCAAGGCCAGCTACGGAATGAGGCCCTGGAGACTGGTTTAATTTTCCACTTCACCCTTGCTCTTTTTACCAGAACCCTTAAGATTGGTTTACTCCTCCACTTTCACAGACTATTAATCCTGTGAAGCAGTGGATAGGGTACACTCTCAAAGAGAAAATTGCAAGAAAAATAACTGCAAAAAAGTAAAAAGGTCCAGAAGGACCTGATTATCTTGGACCTTAGTTTATTTTATGTAAGCTTGGAAGCTTATAACTTTCCTTAAAAAAAATCCCCCTTCTTGTCCAAATGCTCATGTCTGGTCTGAGACACAAGGTGACATTCAAAAGAGCTGAGGAAAATCCCCACAGTCGTGTCAGCAGTGAGAACAGAAAATACGTACCATTTTCCCACTGTAACATAACTTGTGATCCTCTCATCACTTCTACAAAGTGAAAATATTTTAAATGTAACGTGTAAAATGGAACTTTGTAAAATGGTTACTTGTATTTTGAATAAAAAGTTATTATATACACCATGTTAGCCCAGAGACCACATTTTGAGAAGCCCTGCTTAAGAAAAAAGGAAAGAATAAAAATAGACACCTATAAATCATGTGGATAAGAAGGAGACCCTGAGAGGTGGGAGCCATGTAAGAACAAACTAATTTTTTTAATGGATGGTAGGAGCAAGAAAGTGGATAGTGGCTAAAGTAATTTTAGTTATCAGTACAGATTTCAACAGCTTCTGCAGTAACCCATTCCCAGTACCAATTGGCATGTGCTGGTCTGCGGGATACAAAATGATTGTGAACTAGGATATCTGAGGAAAGGCAACATGTCTGGGCATTATTCACTCTGATGTGAGATTGAGTGATGACCTTCCTTCTTTCTCCGAGTAATTAAAAGCGTATTACTCAGAGCAGAGCAACAAGATACAGAATCTGCTGAAGAGAAAATGTGCTTCAGATCTCAGAAGAGACATTTAGATTCAGCTAAGTGAAACTTCATAGCAAAATAATAACTCTAAATAACTACTTTGTCCACACATAGGTATTTCCTCCCTTCATGGAGCTGGCTTATCAAGGAATCATAGATGTCAGAGATAAGAGGAGTTGGGAGCATGATTAGATGTGGTATCTATACAGAACACCCCTCTTTTATTTATTTATTTATTTATTTATTTATTTATTTATTTATTTATTTATTTATGGCTGTGCTGGGTCTTCGTTGCTGTGCATGGACTTTCTCTAGTTGTGATGAGCAGGGGCTGCTCTTTGTTGCAGTGCACGGGCTTCTCATTGCAGTGGCTTCTCTTGTTGCCGAACGCAGGCACTAGGCACGCGGACTTCAGGAGTTGTGACACATGGGCTCAATAGTTGTGGCTCGTATGCTCTAGAGCACAGGCTCAGTAATTGTGGCACATGAGCTTAGTTGCTCCGTGGCATGTGGGATCTTCCCAGACCAGCGCTCGAACCTGTGTCCCCTGCATTGGCCGTTGGATTCTTAAACACTGCGCGACCAGGGAAGTCCTGCATGTGCTTCTTATTGCAGTGGCTTCTCTTGTTGTGGAGCACCGGCTCTAGGTGTGTGGACTTCAGTAGTTGTGGCTTGTGGGCTGTAGAGCGCAGGCTCAGTAGTTGTTGCACACGGGCTTAGTTGCTCTGCAGCACGTGGGATCTTCCCACACCACGGATCGAGACTGTGTCCCCTGCATTGGCAGGCAGATTCTTAACCACTGTGTCACCAGGGAAGCCCCCCACCCCTCTTTAAAATAAAAATTCTGATGGAACATTCTTCCTAGGAGAATTAACTAGGTAAAGACTTTCTAAAGTATTTGCTTACTGAGCTGTAGTCAGCTCTTAGATATAGTTGCTGGACAGGTTTTCTGGAAATACTGTAAATTATTTCACTTTGAAGATTTTCAAAAGTGAAAAAGAAGCCCTGAGATTTGCTATGTGTGCTAATTAGAATCAGGAAGAAATTGTTCTGCTCTCATCTATTCAATATTTGTGATTACTCATGTATTGTAAAAGTATAATTGCCTCCCACACACATGTACGCTCCTTGTTCTGTCCCACATTATTTGCAGTCACTTGTAGCACTAGGTCTGCTTTTTCTTGGCTTACTAAAGTGTGTACATAACCAGAACTCTAAAATAAAGTTGGCTTTTGAGCAAGCAGTTGCATTTGACCTGTGATTGGATGGTTGCTGAGCAGAGCTCCACATCCCAAAATATAGTCTCTACTTGCCACTAATATGTCTCAAAGACCACCATTATAAATTAGGTCTTTTAATAATTTTAATAATTCACTTCCCTTTATTAAAATACAGAAACACATTTTGCTGAGATTTTACTAAGAAGTCTCAGTAAAATACACAGAAAGCTATCCCTGATATTCATTTGAAACAGGTTTTCCCAGAAATAAGCAACCAAATACATAATATTGCTGAAAACACTCTTGAACCATATCATGAGTAAAATTTAGTGAAGCTTCAGGTTCAGGTAAACTGATAAATATTCATAAATAAAAATACTAACTTCCCACAAGAACTATATATGGAATAGTTTCTGGATGGTATATTGCTGGAAATCAGGCTAAACTCAGGCCATCAGTTTCACTTTTTCTCTTATGTTTTTCTTCTTCCCAAGGAAGTGAGTAAAATTAAGTAAGGATAGGCTCCTGAAGCAAGAAAAAATTGATCAAGGTATCTGGCATGTTACTTCAAATAAATAGCTCATTTAAAATTGGAGTCTGTTCCAGTGTCTGTTGCAATACAGATTCTTTCCTGAGAAAGGGAAATCTCAAAAAAAATAGTAATATGCTCTGAAAAAAATGCCTCCTTCATCTTTTGTGTCCATCGCTCTTAGATAAAGGAATATTTATATTCATTACAGCACAGCTGACTAGGGTTTTTTTTCCCCATGTTTGAAAGCCTTTCCAACAATCCCAAGCAACTTTTCCTACTAGAAAATAATGTTATCTTAACAAAGGGATAACATTACCAGCTCTCCCAGAAGGAAGTCAGAAGAATATTAAGGGAGATTCTGTATTCAAGAACATTTCAAGTTTGCAGTTTAGGATATACAGATGAAAAAGCATTAAAATGTGGCCAGTGAGGGAACAACCAACAGGAAAAATACAGACTTCAGGAAGATAGTCTTGAGTTTAAGTTCACATCACTTGAGCAAAAATGTTCTTAATATTTAGTTGGTTCCCCTTTTTTGTGTTTTTAGGGAACACTGTACATTGCCTATGATCACATTTTTCATATTGTGCAGCAATTATCATTCTTCCTCACTAGACTATAAGGTCTAAAAAGACAGAGATTTTGTGCCTTTTTCCACCGCCTATACCTCCAGTAGCAAGCATGCACCTGGCAAATGATAAATGCTGAATAAATATTGGATGATCCCAACATATTCCAAACATAGTTCTAGGTGCTTTGGGGGGTATAAAGATATATAAGACTCAGCCCCTGACTTCAACAATTTTCTGGCATAGTTGTGGTGGAGTGGGGTGAAAAGGGGAGCAGAGGCATAAATAAGACACAGACATAAGTTACTAACCAAAAAGCAGAAGAAGTATGTGCTTTAAAAGAGGTATACATGAGGGTTTTAAAAAGGAGTTAGGACAACAGTGTTGAGTTAAAGAAGTTTTCACAAAGGACAGGAAATTTGAGAAAGGTCTTCACAAATAAGTAGGACTGGTATGCAAAAAAATAAAACAAAACAAAAAAAGATATTCCAAGCTGAGGTAGCAGAATGAAAAAATGGAAAAAGCTATTTGTGGGGGAAGAAAAAGTCAGTTTGAATAGTATGGAGCTCAGTTTGGCTGGAGTTCTGGACATGTTAGGAGAGCACTGGGAGACAAAATCCTAAAGGTAGATGGCACTGTATTTAAGGAAGCCATTGACTGCCAGACTGTATTTTGTGATTTTTGGGGCAATAGGAATCCATTAATGCTTTTTAAGAGCTCATTTTAAGGAAAAAAATATCTGACAGCATTATATAGTATGGAGTAGAAAATGATAAGGGATAGGGAAATAAATTAAGTAATAAGGTCCTGAACTAGAGCATAAACAATGCAAATTTAAAGAATAATATTATGAGAAATAATGCAGTTGCAGAAAGTAGTAATAATAATAATATCAGTTATCAAGCATTTATGTACCTTACACTATGCTAAATAAATTATATACAGCAGCTCAATTAATTCTCACACTGACTCTAAGTTAGGTACTATGATTATTCTCATTTTATCTATGAGAAATTAAAGAATCAGAGAAGCTTGGTGATATACCTGAAGTCACACAGCTATTAATTAAAAGAGCAAGAATTTAAACCCAGGTAATCCTGACTCCTAAACATATGTTATTTCCCCCATAGGAAGCTATCTTCCCTAACTTGTTTGGAAGTGGAAAATAAATGACAAAGAGCCAATACCTCCAAGACTTTGAGACAACCTAGGAAAACATTAGTGAACTTAATAGCAATGAAGAAGTCAGGAGCAGAATCTGGTTTGAAGTTTTGAGGGATGATAATTTTTGTGTGAGATATATTGATTTTATTTACTGAAATTATTTCTTTCAACAAATACTAAGCACTTATTTGTGTCTTCCACAGTCCTCAGTTCTGTTTTATAGCAAGTAAACAAAACACACAAGAATCCTTGTCCTCATGAACTTTACATTCTAGTAGGGAAAATATATAAAAACAAAATAAATAAGTAAAAATCAAAGAGTATGTTAGTTACAACTGGCAATAGATAAAATAAATACTGACAGGAGATGGGGAGTGTTGGAGGTGAGCTGCAGTTTTAAATAGGAAGATGAGGGAAAGCCTCATGAAAAGGACCCACTTGGGTAAAGATCTGAAGGAGGCAAGGGAGTAAAACAAATAAATAACTAGGCTAAAGCATTTCAGGCACAGGGAACTGCCAATTCATATGCTTTGAGTCAGGAAGGTTCTTGGTCTGTTCACCTAACAGCAAGAATGGTAAAGTTGCTGGAGCAGAGTGCAAGGGGGAGAATCTTAGAAGGTGAGATCAGAAGAGTAACCAGGGGCCAGACCATGTAGTTAAAATAGGCCATTTGTTGTAAGGACTTCTATTTTTCCTCTGAGTGAGATGAGAAGACATTAAATTTTTTATCAAAGAGGTGACATTATCTGACAAGATATGACATAAATAGAAAAGATGACAATAAGATGACAATAAATAGAAAAGATGGCTTCACTTTCATATGTTGAATTTTAAGATGGTAATGAAATATCCAAAAGAAGAGGTGTTATATATAGTTGGAAAGAGAGCTACAGCTCAGGATTGACATAGATTTAAGAGTCATTGGCTTTGATAGGAGAGGTGAATGTTCATTAGAGGTTGACTGGATGTTTATTTGTATAGTTCTGATTTCTTATCAGTGATGTTAGCAGGTGATGACTTTTATATAAATAGTTAAAAGGAGGTTGAAAACCCAGGGCTTGTGACTTTTTAGTCTGCCACCTAATTTTGCCTGTCACCTAATCAAAATCACTACCTGTGAAAATATTTCAAAGATGTATTTCAGTTTGGGAGCTGAACAACCTCTAATTTTAGCCACTCTTTCAACATCGATGTTATTCTTTACAGTCTTGCTTCTTGTTATTTTATAACACCGTCTCTCTACTTCCTTATCTGAGAAATCTCAAGTATTTAACCCCTTCAATCTGAATGCATAGTTCATACTATTTATCAGCATGTTTAAATAAAGTGTGCATTGTATCTTTGAACAAATGTGCTATTTTACTTACCAGGCAATTGAGGCAAAATAATAACAATTACAATTCCTTCAGGGGTTGAATCAAGCCAACTTCAAACATGGATTTGATAATCTACATGGATTTGATAATCCATAGTAGGATGTTTTATAATTCCTACTTCATTTTTGTTCTTCCCACATATCTTTAAAGTCAATTAATTCCTCCTGCATTTCAGCAGCCTTGAGGGAACTATCCAGGTGCCTAAGCTAAAATTTGTTTTAGAACAAAGGTCATGGACCTAGCTGGGTCAACTTTTTGGGGATTTTGATTCTCCGTATTGGTGTCATGGTCTTTTGTCTTGGATAATTGAGAAGTGGCTAAATGACCCTTGTTATTGCAAGTAATTAAAGAGAGGGTGGTTGCTCACTAATTTTCAGACATCTGGGGAAGATATGAAACAAATCAGTGGCCCCTATATGATGGTTCAAGGACAAATGCTGGCTGGGTTGGCTATATCTGAATCATATGGGGATCTTTTTAAAAATACAAATTTCAGGCCCTAAGTACTGAATAAGAATCTCTACAGGAGACACTAGAAAATCTAAGGAAAGTTGTAATTTTTTTAAACTTCCCCAGATGAGTGTGACCCTCAGTGATGTTTGTGAAGCTGTGGTCTACATCAGAGCCTCTCAAATGTTAATATGCCTAAGAATCACTTGTGGTTCTTCTTAAATTGCTGATTGTGTTGCAGCAAGTGCCAGATGGGATCTGAGATTCTTTTGCATTTCTAAAAAGTTCTCTAGTAATGCTGGTTCATGGATCACATTTTGAGTAGTAAGGGGCTAGATTACTTCTCAGGTTCCTTCTAGCTATACTGTCTTGTGAATCTAAAGTGTCTTATGGAACTTGTGACTAATCACACTCATTCACATCAGAACTTTCCATTAAAGGTAATAGATTTTTCTACACATAGGCTTTTTTTTCAAAAATTTCTAGACAATAATTGGCTTAATTTTTTTTCATTTGCAGCTCTGACTTTGTTTCTCACTTTTTAGTTTACGACACATAACTGAAAATGTCCCAGAAAGATGATCCATCCAAGTTAATCACCTGTGAAGAGTTGTGGACCCACTGAGTACTAAAGCAAACCTTTCTTCTATGTGAGCCAAAAAAATGAAAAACAGCCTGCCAAACACCAGTAAAGAGATGACTGTCATCATATGGGAATTTGAAGAGCTACTATATGGCACATTTATGATCAAACGGGAGAGGATCAACTGTTATGACGTCCCAGAGGCCTTTTAACTGAGTAAAGAAGAAGGGAAAATTATAACAGCTTGTCATCTGTGCTTGCACATTAGACTTCAATGTAGTTAATGTAGACAAATCCAAAGCAAACATGCAGATAGTTACTTGAAAAAAACCCAAATCATGTATATAAGCCCAGACCAATGCAATAAAAAGGAGGTTATTCTATATTCAGTCTCCCCAGCCCATCGATGATCAGTCTTTTAGAAAGAGCAGCAGTAGATTATAAATTCAGCTTTTTAACCACCATTTAGCAAAGGCAGTTTCTCTAGAAAGAAACATGCCTGCTAATGACACATGTGCTGGGACAGATGGATCCAATACAGATTTTCGGTACTTCATCTATGCAGTGACATATACTGTCATTCTTGTGCCAGGTCTCATAGGGAACATATTAGCCTTGTGGGTATTTTATGGCTATATGAAAGAAACCAAACGGGCTGTGATATTCATGATAAACCTAGCCATTGCTGACTTATTACAAGTCCTCTCCTTGCCACTGAGGATCTTTTACTACTTGAATCATGACTGGCCATTTGGGCCTGGCCTCTGCATGTTTTGTTTCTACCTGAAGTATGTCAACATGTATGCAAGCATCTACTTCTTGGTCTGCATCAGTGTGCGAAGATTTTGGTTTCTCCTCTACCCCTTTCGCTTCCACGACTGTAAACAGAAATATGACCTATACATCAGCATTGCTGGCTGGCTAATAATCTGCCTTGCCTGTCTGCTATTTCCACTCCTCCGAAGCAGTGATGACACCCCTAGCAACAGAACAAAATGCTTTGTGGATCTTCCTACCAGGAATGTCAATCTAGCCCAGTCTGTTGTCATGATGACCATTGGCGAGTTGATTGGATTTGTCACTCCTCTTCTGACTGTCCTGTATTGTACCTGGAAGACGGTTTTATCACTGCAGGATAAATATCCTGTGGCCCAAGACCTTGGAGAGAAAAAGAAAGCCTTGAAGATGATTCTAACCTGTGCAGGAGTTTTCCTAATTTGCTTTGCACCTTATCACTTCAGTTTTCCTTTAGATTTCCTGGTCAAGTCCAATGAAATTAAAAGCTGCCTAGCCAGAAGGGTGATTTTAATATTTCATTCTATTGCCTTGTGTCTTGCTAGTCTGAATTCCTGCCTTGACCCAATCATATACTACTTTACCACTGATGAGTTCAGAAGACGGCTTTCAAGACAAGATTTGCATGATAACATAAAACTCCATGCAAAATCATTTGTGAGCAGCCATACCACTTCTACCTTGACAACTGAACTATGTTAAAAAAAAAAAAACTGGATGTGGACTGAAACTTAAGCTATAAAATTTCAGTGACATACTATACACATATGATCTCAACTAGAGCCAGCAGTTGTATCTGTGAACCTAAGACAAAGAGAGACTATTAGGTTGAAGTCATTATAAGCACTTAGTTTTGTTACAATGGACATTGAGTTTCCTTGTATTTAGAAGCAATGTAATTGTCTATTTATACTAGTAATCACAGTTTATATCCCAATATCATATTTTAGTTGTCTTTAAGTAGGATGGACATTATATTATTCTGCAAAAACAGTGTTAAAATCATGAACCTTTTTTTTTTTTTTTTTGTGGTACGTGGGCCCCTCACTGTTGTGGTCTCTCCCGTTGTGGAGCACAGGCTCTGGACGTGCAGGCTCAGCAGCCATGGCTCATGGGCCTAGCCGCTCCGCGGCATGTGGGATCATCCTGGACCAGGGCATGAACCCGTGTCCCCTGCATCGGTAGGCGGACTCTCAACCCCTGCGCCACCAGGGAAGCCCTCATGGACCATTTTTATCTCCATATGTGATTACACTCTAGTGTTTGAAGACTCAAATAGCTATTTCCTTCATTTCAATATCAGTATGAAAAATCATCTGTCACATCTATTAATAGAATGAAAATCTGAACTCAGGCCTCTGGTATGTTTAAAATAAGAACAAGAAATAAATTCACATACTCTCTATGACTGTATAAATTGCCATATTTAATCTAACCAGGGCAGGTGGCTTGTCAAAGTTCATACAATGTGACCCAAATTGCCTTTAAAGGTCCAGGAGAAAGCAGATAGGTGATAATCATAGTTCTGATTCTCTTAAACTTTTTACAGAGAACACCTCTGAAACGGATCTGCCAAGTAAAAGAAATGTCCACCATGCTTCTAGAGTGACATCAAGGTACCTCTGACAGGTTACTGCACTTTCTGAGCCTATGGAAGAAGTAGTGCACTAAGTTTAGGCCACTAAGTTTAGGCCAGAGCAAAACGATGAAGTTATTTCTTATTTTTAAGTTAGGTGGCAACTGTCAAGCTGCATTCACAAGCCAGAGTAGTTTTGGAGGCAGCCAGGCATGTGGACCCTAGAGTTTTCAGTAATTTTTCTGGCCCAGCTTTGCCCCAGTCATACCATTGTAAGGCCAGCACAGCCTCCCTCCCACCATCTGGGGAAGTCAATATTTTCCCCTTTTGAGAAAAGTGCAGAAGATTAATTTTGGCCACATTGGACGCCCATTAAAATGCCTTGCCTCCTACCTGTTTAGTACTAGTATGAAGGAAACAGACCCAGGATATGAGTAGTAATTTAACCTGAGGTCTTAAATATTAGAATACTTTGAAAAATACTTTGGCAAAAATCTCTAAGTTTCAAAGCGTGCTTTAATTAAAATCTGTGTGCTTTAAAATGAAGAAACATGCTACTTCCTATCTGGAAGGAATGTGAAAATCAAGGAAGCGCTCCATCATATTTACAGAAAGGGAGTTATTTTAAGCACACAGTTATAATACCAATATATTTGGGGAAAAAAAACTGGTGAAATCAAAATGAATTCTAATATCTAAGATGAATGGAAATTTTTCTAATGTTTTCTCTAGGCAAGTGTTGATTTGCTTGTACTTTGTTATTAAGATAATACCCTTCTAGAAGATTGACTTTGTGCTGCTAGCAATAGTATATGTATTTATATCCTAATTATTCATCATAAGGTACATATTTTGATGTGTTAAATGAGTGTTAAATTGTGTTTTAAAATGGGTAACTGTAATTATGCCTGGTCTCTTTGCTTTAAAGTGATTTGTGTTTGAACATAATTCAGTGTTGTAATGGGATTAGAAGTAATAATTTTGTGGGTACTTGTAACGAAAGGGCCTTGTCTATACTATATGTGTCTATTATTTTCTATATTAGCATGAATTACACTTTTTAGGGTCATTTTGGGAGACCAGTGATTTAATTTCATTAACATATTAATTTCACTTTAAACATATCTATTATTTTAAACAGGAGGGAAATATATCCAGGAGATATATTTCCTCATTCTTAGAGGAAATGTTGAGGTTATAGCCCATTTATTAGGCAGTCCAGAAGCCCTTGAAAATTATTTATATCATTTGAGGAAAAGACAGAGAGAACAAGTGTCCAGTATTTTTATGCTGCTTAACTAGGACCACACCTTCTCTTCAGGCCTGCCCATCTAAGTTTGTATTCAATGCTGTGATTTACTTTATCAAGCCCTCATCATCATCAGTATGCTTTGTCTTCTGTCTTATTCCCTTGTTCTAGTCAGTAACTGATAAATTTATTCACACTAATGTACTAATGACTAATGTTAGCTTAATATTAATTTGCCAAAGGATATCTGAATTCTAGGCCTTAGGGATGAACTTTAACTCAAAGTGTAAATCTCTCACTTTTAATGAGGGGTTAAAGACACTGAAGCAGACTGGAAAGGAAAATATTTTGAAGAAAGTGAGTCTTACAGCAGTGCCTTTCAGGTTACATATAGTAAGTGATCACCTAATTTTCTTACAATAATGGAGATGCTAAATTTTAAGAAATATATCTACAAACATGACTATCAGTTTCTCAGATCTCTGCTTGTTTTCTTTTTCTTTTTGCCTTTTTCCCCTTCCAACTCTGGATCTGATTTCCAGGGAAAAGTCTAAACTAGGAGAGAAGTACTATTGCAGCTACCATCCAGACAGCAGCCTCTTGAGTGTCTCCTTTCCTTGGAGAATTTTCTCTCCAAACCTCCCATTTGTCACTTTCCGGGTTTAATGAAAAAAGTAAAACCCTCAAAAAGTAAACACCATCAACTACAGCAATATACAATTCAAGATAAATGAACTCACATTTTCTATTAAAGTTATTGAATTCTGATTGTAAAATGTACACACAATTATTCCAACAAATATTTTTTTAAAGTGGCTTTCTAAAAAATTTTTATTCATTTATTTATTTATTTATTGGCTGCATTGGGTCTTCATTGCTGAGCATGGGCTTTCCCTAGTTGTGGCAAGTGGGGGCTACTCTTCATTACAGTACGTGGGCTTCTCACTGCTGTGGCTTCTCTTGTTGCAGAGCATGGGCTCTAGGCATGCAGACTTCAGTAGTTGTGGCACGTGGGCTCAGTAGTTGTGACTCATGGGCTCTAGAGTGCAGGTTCAGTAGTTGTGGCGCATGCACTTTGTTGTCCCAAGGCCTATGGGATCTTCCCGGACCAGGGCTCGAACCCGTGTCCCCTGCATTGGCAGGTGGATTCTTAACCACTGCACCACAAGGGAAGTCCCCAACAGATATTTTTAATATGGAGTGATTTCCGTGTTATTATTATTGTCATTATTGTTATTTTTATTATTATTATATTCAAATGGTTTATATGTTTTTATTGTCTCTTGGTTTAGGAACTTATTCTGTTAACCTGTAATTCCATGAAAAGGAGCCATCTGCTCTAGGAACAACAGATCAAATTACCTTGGTCTGAAACTATGCATAAGTGGAACTCCTGTGCAACGTAATTTTTCTGTCATCTTTTTGTTTTTACTCCCAAAACACTGTGAAAATGTTGCACTTGGAATATATTTATGTCTATAATTTATAATATGCATTTTAGTAATAAAGATGGTCTCTCTATTTGCATAGAAAATTTCTGCCTCCAGAATTCAATGTCACTTTTTCAGCAAACTGATGTAATTGATGATCTTTGTCAGTGTTCTCACATACATGGATGTAAGTCCCCAGAGGCTCTACTCTCCCTTTCTCTCTGGAGTGGTGCATTCTATTTTCAAATGGAAAGATGAACCACTTCCCCATCCTACCCTACACCTGCCATCCACTCTTCCCATACTGTTCACACCCTACTAAGATTATTCCCCATCCTCACTTGTTGACCAAGTTTACCCAAATGACTTAAATACTTGTACTTTTTAAAGTATAGTCTTTGGGCAGAAAAGGAGATGAGGGAACAGAAGGAATATTTTCTCTTTAATCTTAAGGGTTTTTAAGATCCAATAGTTTGATTTTTCTTATAGATTAGCAGGGAAAAAGTCTTATCCTTCACTAACTCCCTCTGCTCTTCTCAAAACAGATCTACATAAACAAAACAAAACAAATAGTAAAGTCAGGAGAATTGTCTCTGGCTCTCCCCTCATCCTAGTTATCTTTCTTCCACTTTAGCAACTCCCTCCTCATCTCACCTATATTCCTAATGCTTTCAGTATCTTCTGCAATAACCAAGTTTTTATGAATTACACATTTTGACTGCTACAGGAAAATGTTCCTAGGAAGTGGTAAAGGCTTTCCTAAGGAGAAATTTCTGATGTTTTGGTAGACTTGAAAAAAATAATGGGATATAAATATGGGATTTGACTCATACATCAAATGTCCTCAAATAATGTACATCCCTCCTACATGCCTTCTTGAAGCCACCTCACAAGTAATTTCACTGCCTTCACTGTACCTTATTTTGAGAGGGAAGAAGTGAGAGATAAACTCTCAGGTAAATGTGGCTCTTTCAACTTATTTATTCCTCAATAATTAAAGGATGTGATGAGTGTTTGAGAGGCAGGCAGTGAGCTGTATCTTTTTTGAACTTCACAGATAATTTCTTCAGCAGAACTTCCTCAGACTTAAACACTTACTTGATTTTTCCAAGACCTTATTTCTTCTTCTATTTTTTGTTGACTAAGTTCTCTTCATCTAACTACTTACTGAACATCTGCTTATTCATCTATAGGCATAGTCCTTATTTAAGGCCTTACATTTTCCTTCTTGGATCTCTTCAAGGAATAATAGAGCAACTGTTCATTGGTGGGAAGTGGGCTGTAATTAGGCCTATCACTCTGACCCCAATATCTTCCTTTTTACAGGAGCTTCAGAAGCAGAGCTGAGAGGCAGATCTAGGATCTCTGTTCTTCAAGTTTGATTCTGTCCCACAATGGAAAGATGTTTTTCAGCCTTTCCTAAATAATGTTGAATATTCACAACTTGAAGAAAGACCAGGATCATTTATACTTTTTAAAATGCCAATCTAATGAGAAGAAAAAATAAACAAAAACAGCTTGAAACAATAACGATCCAAGTTTGAGTCTCAGGGAATGAAAGTATGAAGGAAGTAATCTTATTATAAACTTCTTACACCATACCTGGATAAAGACAAACATTGTAATAATGGGTTCAAAATAGTGTCACTAAATAAGTTTAACTTTTTCACTCAGATGCACATAAAGATAGATATGTATATATATATATATATATAATATGTATAACATATATATGTATTTTACTATGGAAAAAATCAAATATATTCAAAAGAAGAAAAGAAGAACAATTAGTATAAGAAACCCTCATGTACCCATTACTCAGCTTCAACCAACAGCAACACATGGCCAGTCTTCTTTCCTCTATGTCTGTACCCACTCTCCTTACCCCAGATTATATAAAAGTACATTTCATACATTATATAATTCAAAATTTTAATAAGTTATAGTACCATTTAAATGAACTATTTAATATATGATCAAAAGGGGTAAGGGATAAGAACCGGTTTTAGATGTTTTTCAGTAATGACATCAAACACTAAATTCTAACAAGTATAAAAATTTACTTTTTATCAATCTGAACAAGTTCCAACTTAGATAAAATCATCTATTAACCTGATCTTGTTTGCCTTAGCTAAGCCTTCCTTCTACTGCAGAAGTTTGATACAGAATAATGTTGATTTCAGTTCAGGGATCCCTCGATCCAAATTTATCATGACTCTCATGGGAAGGAGTCCAGCACATTCAGGTCCACTAAAAGTAAAAATACCACTGCTGACAGCTTAAATTTCTACATTTTTGTCAAAATCATCTACTAAACAATACTTCTAGAGTAGCATTAGAATGCATCCATGTAAATGTACATTCTGAAATTTTTCTGAGACCTATGTAATTGTTATGTAAACTCTGTGAATACTGCTCATAGTTAGGTGGCTATATTTCTCTAAAATTTCCCTCAGATATTTCACATTTTCTTCCTTTGAATCTTTTTTTATAAGCTGTATTGGTTAGGCTATAGTTTTATCTGTGATTAATAGAAATGTGGCTTAAACTAGATAGAAATGTATTTCTCTTTCATGTAAAAGTCTTAGCCAGTTGGTGGCTTTTTTTGGAAAGATATTTGGATATACATTTCCTGTCTTATTATTCCAACACATCTGGGGTGTTTTCTCAATCTGAATGGTGCAAGTTTTCCTATCACGTTCACATTATATAGCTAGTCGGATGGGGGAATGGGGAAAGGGAGACATGCTTTTTTTTTAAGGGGGTGACTGGAAGTGTTGAAAATCCTTTCTGCTTGCAACTCACTGGTTAGAAATCAGCTACATGGCCCTGCCAAGCTGCACAGGAGACTAGAATATGTAGTCATTATTACGGGTTGCCATATGCTAAGCTAAAACTTCTTTTATTATAAAAAAAGAAAAACAAATATGATGTAACAACGTGTATTATCTATCATTCCATGGATATCAGAAGTACTAGGGATGTCATTTTGCCCCAAGAATTCCATACAAACCATAAAACCCAGTAGTCTCTTGTATGCTCATTCCATGTTATAAAATCATCACTTCCCTCTAATGGAGCAGCAAATTCTCTTCCCTCTTGAGGTTTTCTAAATCATCCAATGGCACTTTTACCTACAGCAAAAGGAGGGGCAACCTCCAGAAAATAGTTATAGTGGTGGTGCTCTGGGAGTGTATGGACAACACTTAAAACCTGCAACATGGGGGATCAAACAAGGTTATGGGAAGTGATTGCACTGGTCAGGATCCCACCTATACTTTCTTTACTCTGTTCCCAGAGAGGAAGCAACACTTCCCTTTCCTGACTTCCCACCAGTCAGCTCAGATGCAAAGCATAGGCTTGCCATCAAACTTGATTGGTCCAAGGAATTAAAATTGCTTCAAAAAGTGTCTTGCAGTACCTGTTTCTTCTGCCTAGAATCTTCTTCCAACAGTTATCTTTTCCCTTCCTTCAGTTAAAGTTTGTCAGTTCTCAAAGTTGACCACCCTAACTAAAGAGCTCCCCACCCCTCTAGACACAAGTTCATTTCTAATAAGTTATCTTGATTTTTTTCTCATGGCTTCTTATTATTTGTACTTATTTTATTTGTTTATTGTTCACCTGCCCTACTTGAATATAAGATTTTTTTCTCCTTTGTATATACAATGCCTACCTCACTACTTGCAACATAGTAGACAATAAAAAAAATATATGTTGGGAGAGTGAAATCAGTGACATGATAGCATAAGACATTCCTCCTTTGTATACCCCTCTTAAATCAACAAATTAGACATCCATACACCAAGAAGAGCACATTTGTGGGAACTTCTGGACTTTGTACATTGCTCTAAAGGACCCAAGTTGTCCACCAGTGCAGATAGTAGGATATAGAGAGATCACCATATGGGTTGCAGAAACAGCATAACCAGTATGACTGCCTGGCCCCCTCTTGCTATTGTTGGGCAAGAATTGGGTGAGTACTGAATTCAGCAGACACTTACCCTCAAGAAAGGACTTGCAGAACTCCAGCTTCCTGAAGGGAGAATCTAAAATAACTTTGGATAAGAAAAAATGAAAAAAGAAAAAAACATGAATTTTGTCACAGTGGAGATGGTGAAAGAAACTTTCTCAGTGCCGTCCCATCCCCCAAAAGGCATTGATTGTGGCTGGTTTATCTGCTGGAGGTGACCTTTCCTGTGGAGAAAGAAAGGGCTTCCCCTTATGCCAGCTAAATGGGATGCTGCCGGAGAAAACAAGTTCTTGCCACCAGCACCCAGAGTACTAAGGTGGGGGCTCTGAAACTGGGGGAATGGAGCATATTAAGAAAGAGACAGATTATGGGCTTCCCTGGTGGCGCAGTGGTTGAGAGTCCACCTGCCGATGCAGGGGTCACGGGTTCGTGCCCTGGTCTGGGAAGATCCCACATGCCACGGAGCGGCTGGGCCTGTGAGCCATGGCCGCTGAGCCTGCACGTCTGGAGCCTGTGCTCCACAATGGGAGAGGCCACAATAGTGAGAGGCCCGCGTAAAGCAAAAAAAAAAAAAAAAGAAGAAGCAGATTAGAATTTCAAATGGCTTTGAGGGACTTGGGCTCAGCAGAAAGTCCATCCACATGTCTCTAGGAGTGCCACAACTGGAGATTTATCTACTAGGTCCTCAGACTCCCTAAACACACCTCAACAAGTGTTAGACCCAGACCTCTCACCAGTCTGCTGCCAGTTCCTTGTGTGTGCTCCCAAATACATCATGAAGAGCAAGCTCATGACACAGATAGTGTGCTCTGAAAATAGGCAACTGTTTCTCAAGGGAGAAACAAAAACATGCGCTATAGCACTACTTTCTGAAATACAAAAGAGAGGTTTCTAATAGCCAGCCTTCTTAATTATAAGAACCAAAGAAGACATAAAAGCTTAGTTAAGGAGACATATGCTACTTCAAATGTGAAAGCAGAAACACAAAGCTACAATTTTTTTTAATTCAAGGAAATATGGCATCACAAAAACAAAATGACATTTCTCCAGCAACCAAACTCATCTAACTAATATAGACTTCAAAATAGCTGTTATAAAGAAATTCGATGAGCTACAAGAAAACTCAGAAAGAATTCAACAAATTAGAAATAAAAAAAGAAGTTATTTACTAAAGAGATTAAATTACGAAAAAGAACCAAACAGAAATTCTGGAGCTGAAGAATTAAATAAATGAGATTTAAAAATGCAATAAAAGGCATCTGTAGCAGGGCAGACTTGATGGAAGAAAAAATAAGTGACTTGCAGGTAGAAATATGAAAATAATGCAGTTAGAAGAGGAGTGGGAACTAAGAGTTAAAGAGTGAAGAAAGCTAACCAGAGCTATGAGATTCAATAAGAAAGGCAGATATTAGAATAATTGGGCTTCAGGAAGAAGAAGAAGGGAGCAAAAGGTTATTTAAAGAAATAATAGCTGAGAACTTTTCAGACCTGGGAAAAGACTTGGACATGTAAGTACAAGAAGCTAATAGAACGCCCTGTAATCTCAATGTAAAAAGACCTTCTCTAAGACTCATTATAATGAAGCTGTCAAAAAATAATGATGAAATAATCTTAAAGGTAACCAGGGAATAAAAGAAAGTAACCTACAAAAGAAACTCCATTAGGTTATCAGCAGATTTCTCAGCAGAAACTCTACAGGCCAGGAAAGTGTGGAATGATATATTCAAAGAGTTGAAGGATAGAAATTGCCAACCAAGAAAACTTTACCTGGCAATGGTATCTTTCAGATAAGAAGGAGAAATAAAGGTTTTCCTAGACAAACAATTGCTGAGGGAGTTCACCACCACTAGATCTGCCTTGCAAGAAATATTGAAAGTTCTTCAAGCTGAAATAAAAAGACACTAATCAGTGACAGGAAAACCTATGAAAGTACACCACACCCTGGTAAAGATGAAAGATAGACAGTCAGATTCAGAAAACTATAACTCTATATTAGGATGGTGTGTTAACCACTCAACTATAGCAAAAAGAAGTTAAAGGAGAAGAGTAGTAAAAATAATTACAGCTACGATAAATTGTTAACAATTACATGGCATAAAGAGAAGAAAATTATAACATCAATTACACAAAAAAGAGGAGTAAAAGGGTGGAGTTTTATAGGCATCCAAATATAAGTTGCTATCAATCTAAAATAGACTGTTCAGAAACCTAGAGTAGATCCACAGAAGACAAAGAAATGGGAAACAGAAAATACCACCATGGAAATTAACCAATTTACAAAAGTATGCAGAAACAGAGAGAAAAAGAAACAATATAAATACAAAACAATCAGAAAGTAATTCATAAAATGATATAAATAAGTCCTTATATATTAATAATTAGTATAAATATAAATGGATTGAACTTACCAATCAAAAGGCACACAGTGACGGGATGGATTTAAAAAATATGAGACCCAAATATATACCACCTAAAAGAGGCCCATTTCAGATTTAAGGCATCTGTAGCAGGGCAGACTTGATGGAAGAAAAAATAAGTGACTTGCAGGTAGAAATATGAAAATAATGCAGTTAGAAGAGGAGTGGGAACTAAGAGTTAAAGAGTGAAGAAAGCTAACCAGAGCTATGAGATTCAATAAGAAAGGCAGATATTAGAATAATTGGGCTTCAGGAAGAAGAAGGAGAAGGGAGCAAAAGGTTATTTAAAGAAATAATAGCTGAGAACTTTTCAGACCTGGGAAAAGACTTGGACATGTAAGTACAAGAAGCTAATAGAACGCCCTGTAATCTCAATGTAAAAAGACCTTCTCTAAGACTCATTATAATGAAGCTGTCAAAAAATAATGATGAAATAATCTTAAAGGTGTAAGTTTAAAGTCAATTCAAAGTCAAGAGATGGAAAAAGATAAGTCATGAAAGTGGAAACCAAAAGATATAACAACCATAACTATGTACACACCAAACATTGGAACATCTAAATATATTAAGTAAATACTAATAGATCTGAAGGGAGAAACAGACAAAAATGCAGTAATAATAAAGGATTTTAACACCCCACTTTCAAACCTGGATGAATCATCCAGACAGAGAAACAACAAGAAAACAATGAACGCAAACCTTACAATATACCAAATGGACCTAAAAGACATCTATAGAATATTCCATCCAAGAGCAGCAGAAGAAATATTATTCTCAAGTGTACACAGAACATTCTCAGGGATAGATAATATAAGACATAAAACAAGTCTTAGCAAATGTAAAAGCTTGAAGTAATATCTAGTATCTCTCTTTTTTTTTAAAACATCCTTATTGGAGTATAATTTCTTTACAATGATGTGTTAGTTTCTGCTTTATAACAAAGTGAATCAGTTATACATACACATATGTTCCCATATCTCTTCCTGCTTGTGTCTCTCTCCCTCCCACCCTCCCTATCCCACCCGATTAGGTGGTCACAAACCACCGAGCTGATCTCCCTGTGATATGTGGCTGCTTCCCCCTAGCAATGTATTTTATATTTGGTAGTGTATATATGTCCATGCCACTCTCTCACTTTGTCACAGCTTACCCTTCCCACTCCCCATATCCTCAAGTCCATTCTCTAGTAGGTCTGTGTCTTTATTCCCATCTTACACCTAGCTTCTTCATGACCTTTTTTTTTTTTTTACATTCCGTATATATGTGTTAGCATATGGTACCAGTTTTTGCCTTTCTGACTTACTTCACTCTGTATGACAGACTCTAGGTCTATCCACGTCACTACAAATATCTCAATTTCATTTCTTTTTATGGCTGAGTAATATTCCATTGTAGATATATATGCCACAACTTCTTTATCCATTCATCCAGTGATGGACACTCAGGTTGCTTCCATGTTCTGGCTATTGTAAGTAGAGCTGCAATGAACATTTTGGTACATGACTCTTTTTGAATTATGGTTTTCTCAGGGTTTTTGCCCAGTAGTGGGATAGCTGGGTCATATGGTAGTTCTATTTTTAGTTCTTTAAGGAACATCCATACTGTTCTCCATAGTGGCTGGATCAATTTATATTACCACCAAGAATGCAAGAGTGCTCCTTCCTGGATTCCTCTCCAGAATTTATTATTTGTAGATATTTTTGATGATGGACATTCTGACCGGTGTGAGATGATACTTCACTGTAGTTTTGATTTGCATTTCTCTAATGATTAGTGATGTTGAGCATCCTTTCATGTGTTTGTTGGCAATCGGAATATCTTCTTTCGGGAAATATCTATTTAGGTCTTCTGCCCATTTTTGGCTTGGGTTTTTGTTTTTTTGATATTGAGCTGCATGAGCTGCCTATATATTTTGGAGATTAATCCTTTGTCAATTGCTTCATTTGCAAATATATTCACCCATTCTGAGGGTTGTCTTTTCGTGTTGTTTATTGTTTCCTTTGTTGGGCAAAAGCTTTTAAATTTCATTAGGTCCCATTTGTTTATTTTTGTTTTTATTTCCATTTCTCTAGGAGGTGGGTCAAAAAGGATCTTGCTGTGATTTATGTCATAGAGTGTTCTGCCTATGTTTTCCTCTAAGGGTTTGTTAGTGTCTGGCATTACATTTAGGTCTTTAATCTATTTTGAGTTTATTTCTCTGTATGGTGTTAAGGAGTGTTCTAATTTCATACTTTTACATGTACCTATCCAGTTTTCCCAGCACCACTTATTGAAGAGGTTGTCTTTTCTACACTGTATATTCTTGCCTCCTTTATCAAAGATAAGGTGACCATATGTGCGTGAGTTTATCTCTGGGCTTTCTATCCTGTTCCATTAATCTATCTTTCTGTTTTCGTGCCAGTACAATATGGTCTGGATTACTGTAGCTTTGTAGTATAGTCTGAAGTCAGGGATCCTGATTCCTCCAGCTCCATTTTTTGTTCTCAAAATTGCTTTGGCTATTTGGGGTCTTTTGTGTTTCCATACAAATTGTGAATTTTTTGTTCTACTTCTAGTGAAAAATGCTAGTGGTAGTTTGATAGGGATTGCATTGCATCTGTAGATTTCTTTGGGTAGTAGAGTTATTTCCACAATGTTGATTCTTCCAATCCAAGAACATGGTACATCTCTCCATCTATTTGTGCCATATTTAATTTCTCTCATCAGTGTCTTATAATTTTCTGCATACAGGTCTTTTGTCTCCTTAGGTAGGTCTATTCCTAGATATTTTATTCTTTTTGTTGCAGTGGTAAATGGGACTGTTTAATTAATTTCATTTTCAGATTTTTCATCACTAGTGTATAGAAATGCCAGTGATTTCTGTGCATTAATTTTGTATCCTGCTACGTTACCAAATTCATTGATTAGCTCTAGTAGTTTTCTGGTAGCATCTTTAACATTCTCTGTGTATAGTACCATGTCATCTGCAAACACTGAGTGTTTTACTTCTTCTTTTCCTATTTGGATTCCTTTTATTTCTTTTTCTTCTCTGATTGCTGTGGCTAAAACTTCCAAAACTATGTTGAATAATAGTGGTGAGAGTGGGCAACCTTGTCCTGTTCCTGATCTTAGTGGAAATGGTTTCAGTTTTTCATGATTGAGGACGATGTTGGCTTTGGTTTGCTATATATGGCCTTTATTATGTTGAGTAAAGTTCCCTCTATGCCTACTTTCTGCAGGGTTTTTATCATAAATGGGTGTTGAATTTTGGCAAAAGTTTTCTCTGCATCTATTGAGATGAACATATGGTTTTTCTCCCTCAATTTGTTAATATGGTGTATTACGTTGATTGATTTGTATATATTGAAGAATCCTAGCATTCCTGGAATAAACCCCACTTGATCATGGTGTATGATCCTTTTAATGTGCTGTTGTACTCTGTTTGCTAGTATTTTGTTGTGGATTTTTGCATCTATGTTCATCGGCGATATTGTCTTGTAGTTTTCTTTCTTTGTGACATCTTTGTCTGGTGTTGGTATCAGGGTGATGGTGGCCTTGTAGAATGAGTTTGGGAGTGTTCCTCCCTCTGCTGCGCTTTGTAAGAATTTGACATGGAGAGGTGTTAGCTCTTCTCTAAATGTTTAATAGAATTCGCCTGTGAAGCCACCTGGTCCTGGGGTTTTGTTTGTTGGAAGATTTTTAAACACTGTTTCAATTTCAGTTATTGTGATTGGTCTCTTCATATTTTTTATTTGTTCCTTGTGTAGTCTCAGCAGGTTGTGCTTTTCTAAGAATTTGTCCATTTCTTCCAGGTTGTCCATTTTATTGGCATAGAATTGTTTGTAGTAATCTCTCATGATCTTTCATATTTCTGCAGTGTCAGTTGTTCCTTCTCCTTTTTCATTTCTAATTCCATTGATTTGAGACTTCTCCCTTTTTTTCTGGATGAGTCTGGCTAATGCTTTATCAATTGTGTTTATCTTCTCAAAGAACCATCTTTAAGTTTTATTGATATTATCTATCGTTTCCTTCATTTCTTTTTCTTTTATTTCTGATCTGATCTTTATGATTTCTTTCCTTCTGCTAAATATGGTGGTTTATTGTTCTTTTTTCTCTAATTGTTTTAGGTGCAAGGTTAGGTCGTTTATTTAAAATGATTCCTGTTTCTTAAGGTAGGATTGTATTGCTATAAACTTCCCTCTTAGAAATGCTTTTGTGGCATCCAATAAGTTTTGTGTTGTCATGTCTCCATTGCCATTTGTTTTTAGGTATTTTTTGATTTCCTCTTTGATTTCTTCAGTGATCTCTTGGTTATTAAGTAGCGTATTGTTTAGCCTTCATGTGTTTATATTTTTTACAGATCTTTTCCTGTAATTGTTATCTAGTCTCATAGCGTTGTGGCCAGAAAAGATACTAGACACAATTTCAATTTTCTTAAATTTACTAAGGCTTGATTTGTGACCCAAGATATGATCTATGCTGGAGAATGTTCCAGCAGAACGTGAGAAAATGTGTATTCTGTTGTTTTGGATGGAATGTCCCATAAATATCACTTAAGTCCATCTTGTTTAATATATCATTTAAAGTTTGTGTTTCCTTATTAATTTTCATTTTGGATGATCTGTCCATTGGTGAAAGTGGAGTGTTAATGTCCCCTACTATGAATGTGTTACTGTCGATTTCCCCTTTTATGGCTGTTAGTATTTGCCCTATGTACTGAGGTGCTCCTATGTTGGGTGCATACATATTTACAATTGTTATATCTTCTTCTTGGATCAATCCCTTGATCATTATGTAGTGTCCTTCTTTGTCTCTTGTAATAGCCTTTATTTTGAAGGCTATTTTATCTGATATGAGAATTGCTACTCCAGATTTCTTTTGATTTCCATTTGCATGGAATATCTTTTTCCATCCACTTACTTTCTGTCTGTATGTGTCCCTAGGTCTGAAGTGGGTCCCTTGTAGACAGCATATATATGGGTCTTGTTTTTGTATCCATTCAGCCAGTCTGTGTCTTTTGATGGGAGCATTTAGGCCATTTACATTTAAGTTAATTATCAATATGTATGTTCCTATTCCCATTTTTTTAAATTGTTTTGTGTTTATTATTGTATGCCTTTTCCTTCTCTTGTGTTTCTTGCCTAGAGAAGTTCCTTTAGCATTTGTTGTAAAGCTGGTTTGGTGGTGCTGAACTCCCTGAGCTTTTGTTTGCCTGTAAAGGTTTTAATTTCTCTATCGAATCTGAATGAGATCCTTGCTGGTTAGAGTAATCTTGGTTGTAGGTTTTTCTCCTTCCTCACTTTAAATATGTCCTGCCACTCCCTTCTGGCTTGCAGAGTTCCTGCTGAAAGATCAGCTGTTAACCTCATGGGGATTCCCTTATGTGTTATTTGTTGGTTTTCCCTTGCTGATTTTAATATGTTTTCTTTGTTTTTAATTTTTGATAGTTTGATTAATATATGTCTTGTCCTGTTTCTCCTTGCATTTATACTCTATGGGACTCTCTGTGCTTCCTGGACTTGATTAACTATTTCCTTTCCCATATTAGGGAAGTTTTCAACTATAATCTCTTCAAATATTTTCTTTCTTTTTCTCTTCTTCCTCTGGGACCCCTATAATTCAAAATGTTGGTGCGTTTAATGTTGTCCCAGAGGTCTCTGGGACTCTCCTCAGTTCTTTTCCTTCTTGTTTCTTTATTCTGCTGTGCAGTAGTTATTTCCACTCTTTTATCTTCCAGGTCACTTATCCATTCTTCTGCCTCAGTTATTCTGCTATTGATCCCACCTAGAGTATTTTTAATTCCATTTATTGTGTGGTTCATCATTGCTTGTTTCCTCTTTAGTTCTTCTATGTCCTTGTTAAATGTTTCTTGCATTTTGTCTATTCTTTTTCTGAGATTTTGGATCATCTTTACTATCATTATTCTGAATTCTTTTTCAGGTAGACTGCCTATTTCCTCTTCATTTTTTAGGTCTGGTGGGTTTTCACCTTGCTCCTTCATCTGCTGTGTGTTTTTCTGTCTTCTCATTTTGCTTATCTTACTGTGTTTGGGGTCTCCTTTTTGCAGGCTGCACATTCGTAGTTCCCATTGTTTTTGGTGTCTGACCCCAGTGGCTTAGTTTGGTTCAGTGGGTTGTGTAGGCTTCCTGGTGGAGGGGACTAGTGCCTGTGTTCTGGTGGATGAGGCTGGATCTTGTCTTTCTGGTGGGCAGGTCCACGTCTGGTGCTGTGTTTTGTGGTGTCTGTGGCCTTATTATGATTTTAGGCAGCCTCTCTGCTAGTGGGTGGGCTTGTGTTCCTGTCTTGCTATTTGTTTGGCATAGGGTGTCCAACACTGTATCTTGCTGGTCCTTGAGTGAAGCTGGGTCTTTGTGTTGAGATGGAGATCTCTGGGAGATTTTCACCATTTGATATTACGTGGAGCTGGGAGGTCTCTTGTGGCCCAGTGTTCTGAAGTTGGCTCTCCCACCTCAGAGGCACAGCGCTGACTACTAGCTGGAGCACCAAGAGCCTTTCATCCACATGGCTCAGAATAAAAGGGAGAAAAATAGAAAGAAAGAAAGAGATTAAAATAAAGTAAGATAAAAAAATAAAATAAATATTAAGAAAAAAATTTTTGAAACCAGAAAAAAAGAAAAAAGGACAGACAAAACCATAGGACAAAAGGTTAAAACAAAGCTATATAGACAAAATCTCTCACAGAAGCATACACATACACACTCACAAAAAGAGAAAAAGTGGAAAAAAGAATATATCTTGCTCCCAAAGGCCACCTCCTCAATTTGGGATGATTTTTTGTTTATTCAGGTATTCCACAGTTGTAGGGTGCATCAAGTTGATTGTGGAGAGTTAATCCACTGCTCCTAAGGCTGCTGGGAGGCCTATCCCTTTCTCTTATTTGTTCTCACAGCTCCTGGTGTTCAGCTTTGGATTTGGCCCCTCCTCTGCCTTTATCTTGCCTGAGGACATCTGTTCCTCACTCAGACAGGTCAGTGTTAAAGGAGAAGCTGATTCAGGGGCTCTGGCTCACTCAGGCTGGAGATGCGAAGGGTACAAATGCGGGACATGTCTGCGCCGGCAGAGGCCAGTGTGATGTTGCAGCAGCCCGAGGCATGCCCCGTGCGTTCTCCTGGGGAAGTTGTCCCTGGATCACGAGACCCTGGCACTGGCGGGCTGCACAGGCTCCCAGGAGGGGAGGTGTGGAGAGTGACCTGGGCTTGCATACAGGCTTCTTGGTGGTGGCAGCAGCAACCTTAGAGTCTCATGCCTGTCTCCAGGGTCCGCACTGTTAACCGTGGCTCATGCCCATCTCTGGAACTCCTTTAAGCAGCGCTCTTAATCCCCTCTCCTCATGCACCAGGAAACAAACAGGCAAGAAAATGTCTCTTGCCTCTACGGCAGATCCAGACTTTTTCCTGGACTAACTCCCAACTAGCCGTGGTGCACTAAACACTTCAGGCTGTGTTCATGCAGCCAATCCCAATCCTCTCCCTGGGATCCAACCAAAGCCTGAGCCTCAGCTCCCAGCCCCCGCCCGCCCCAGCGGGTGAGCAGACAAGCCTCTCTTGCTGGTGATTGCTGGTCGGCACCGATCCTCTGTGCGGGAATCTCTCCGCTTTGCCCTCTGCACCCCTATTGCTGCACTCTCCTCCACGGCTCCGAAGCTTCCCCCTTCCACCACCCACAGTCTCCACCCGCGAATGGGCTTCTTAGTGTGTGGAAACATTTCCGCCTTCAAAAATCCCTCCCACTGGTGCAGATCCCGTCCCTATTCTTTTGTCTCTGTTTATTCTTTTTTCTTTTGCCCTACCCAGGTACGTGGGGAGTTTCTTGCCTTTTAGGAGGTCTGAGGTCTTCTGCCAGCGTTCAGTGTGTGTTCTATAGGAGCAGTTCCACGTGCTGATGTATTTCTGGTGTATCTGTTGGGAGGAAGGTGATCTCTGCTTCTTACTCTTCTGTCATCTTCCTCAACTCCTCATATATCTTTTGACCACAATAATACCAGGTATCTCTTTTGACCACGTATTTCTGGTATGAAACCAGAAATCAATGGGAAAACTGGAAAATCTACAAATATGTGGAAATGTAACAGCACATTCCTGAGCAACCAATGTGTCAAAGAAAAAATTAAAATGAAAATCAAAGAATATCTAAAACCACCTGAAAATAAAAACACAAATCACTGCAGCCTATGGGACACTGCTAAAACAGTTCCGAGAGGAAAGTTTATAGTGGTAAATGCATATATTAAGAAATTAGAAAGATTTCAAATAAACAACCTTACATTACACCTTAAAGAACTAATCAAATAAGAGCAAAGTTAGCTCAAAGTTTGGAGACCTAAGGAAATAGTAAAGATCACTGTGAAAATTAATAAAATAGATATCAGAAAAAAAGAAGAATGATCAATGAAACTAAAAGCAGATTTTTCAAATAGATAATAAAATCAACAAACCTTTAGTGATACTAAGAAAAAAAGAGGGAAGACTCAAATCAATGCAATTAGATATAAAAGAGGAGAAACAATAACTAACATTAACGAAATACATAGGCTTATAAGAGACCACTACAAAAAGTTATATGCCAACAAAGTAGATAACATAGAAGAAATCAAAAACCTTGAAACATGAACAACAATTTGAGAACAAACAGGACCACCTAAGAGAAATGGAAACCTTCTTAAAAACATACAACTTACAAGACTGAATCAGCGAGAAATAGAAAATCTGAATTGACCATTTACTACTAAGAAGGTTGAATCAGTAAACAAGTGTCCCAGTAAAGAACAGGGCCATATGGCTTCAATGATGAATTTTACCAAACATTTAAAGAAAAATTAGCACCAATATTTCTTAAACTCTTCCAAAAAATCAAAGAGAATGGAACACTCCCAAACTCATTTTATGAGTCCAACATTATCCTGATACCAAAACCAGGACACAACTAGAAACAAAAATTATAGACCAATATCCCTGAAGAATACCAGTGGAAAATTTTTCAATAAAATATTAGTAGATTGAATTCAGCAGTACATTAAAAGGATCATTCACCATGATCAAGTGGGACTTATCCCTAAGATGCAAGGATGATTCAACATATGCAAATCGATCAATACACCACTTTAACAGAATTAGAGAATTGTATGATCATTTCAATAGATGCAGAAAAAAGCATTCAATAAAATTTAACATCCATTCATAATAAAAACTTTTTAAAAATTAGACATAGAAAGAGCATATCTCAACATAATAAAAGCCATATATGACAAGTGCACAGCTAACATCATGCTCAATGGTGAAAGATTGAAAGCTTTTCCTCCAAGATCAAGTACAAGAAAATGGTGCATATTGTCACCACTCCTATTCAACCCAGTACTAGAAGTCCTAGCTGGAACAATCACACAGGGAAAAAGAAATAAAAGGCATCAAAATTGGAAGGAAAGAAGTAAAATAGAATTTATTTGCAGATGACATGATTTATATATATAGAACATTCTAAAGACTCCACCAGAACAAACCTGTTAGATCCAACTAATCAATTCAGTAAAGTTTCAGGATACACAATTAACATACAAAAGTCAGTAGCATTTCTATATACCAAAAATGAATTTTCTGAATAAAGAAATAAAGAAATTAATCACATTTACAACAGCACCAAGAATTCTCAGGAATAAATTTATCCAAGGAGGTAAAAAATCTCTATTCTAAAAACTACAAGACATTGAAGAAGACAAAAAGAAAGGGAAAGGTGCCCAGGTTCAGGGAATGGAGGAATTAATATTGTTAAAATGTCTATACTATCAAAAGCCATCTATGATTCAATGCAATCATTATCAAGTTTCCAATGGAATATTTATAGAAGTAGAAAAAAACACTCCCAAAATGTATGTGAAACCACAAAAATCCCTGAATAGTCAAGGAAACACTGAGAAAAAAATAAGAACAAGGCAGGAGGCATCACACTTCCAGATTTGGAGTTATACTATAAATGCACAGTCATCAAAACAGTGCAGTGCTGTTATAAAACAGACAAATAGATGAAAGGAACAGAATCAAGACCACAGTAATAAACCCAAGCATATATAGTCAACTAATATTTGACAAGAGAGCTGAGAATACTCAATGGAGAAAAAACAGTCTTTTCAATAATTGTTTCTGGGATAATTGGATATTCACATGTATAAGAATGAAACTGGACCAATAGCTTACACTACTTGCAAAAATTAACTAAAATTGTATAAAAGAATTAAATGTATGACATAAAACCATGAAACTGCTAGAAGAAAACACAGGAATAAAGCTCTTTGGCCTGGGTCTTTGTAATTTTTTTTTTTATGACACCTAGAGCAGAAGCAGCAAAATAAAAATAAACAAGTGGGACTACATCAAACTAAAAAGATTCTGCACAGCAAAATAGACCATCAAAAAAATGAAAAAAAACAAACTCTGCAAAATGGGAAAAAATATTTGCAAACCATATATCTGATGAGGGATTAATAACCAAAATATATAAAGAATGCATACAACTCAACAACAATAAAAAAAGACAAACAAAAGCCCACCCCAGTTTTAAAAAAAATAGGACAAAGGACCTGAATAGATATTTCTCCAAAGAAGGTATATGAAAGGCTATCAGGTACATAAACCAAACAAACAAACAAAAAAAAAACGCTCAACATCACTAGTCATTAGGAAAATGCAAATTAAAACCACAATGAGATATCACCTCATGTCTCTTAGAATGGCCTTCATTAAAAAGACAAAACAAATGCTGACATGGATGTGGTGAAAAAGGAACACTTGTGCACTATTAGTGAAATTGTAGATTGGTGCAGCCACTATAGAAAACAATATGGAGGATCCTCAAAAAATGAAAATAGAACTATGATATGATCTAGTAAGTCTATTTCTTGGAATATATCCAAAGAAAATAAAAACAGTATCTCAAAAAGATATCTGCACTCTAATGTTCATAGCAGCATTACTTACATTAACCAAGATGTGGAAATTACCTAAGTGTCCATTGATGGATGTGCTGATAAAGTTGTTTTATATATATATAAAAAATTAATGATATTATCTTTCAAGTTCTTCCAAAAAACTGAAGAGGAGGGAACACCTCCAAACTCATTCTATGGGACCAGTAATACCCTGATAACCAAGCCAGATAATGACACTACAAGAAAAGAAAACTATAGAGCAACACTAGTGATAAACGTAGATGAAAAAATTCTCAATAAAATATCAGTAAACCAAATTCAAGAACTCATTAAAAATTATACACCATGACTAAGAGTAAATGTGATACACCACATCAATAGAATGAAAGACAAAATATATATGATCTTCTCAATAGATGCAGAAAAATAATTTGACAGCATACACCATTCTTTTATGATAAATATTCTCAACAGATTGGGTATAGAAAGAACACACCCCAACATAACAAAGGCTGAATACAACAAACCGATAACTAACATTATATTCAATGGAGAAAAATTGAAAGCATTTTCTCTAAGATCAGGAGCAAGACAAGGGTGCCCTCTCTCCATTCTTATTCAACATAGTACTAGAAATCCTTGCTAGAGCAATCAGGTAAGATTAATAAATAAAAGGCATTCAAACTGGAAAGGAAGAAGTAAAATTATCACTATTTGCTAATGATATGATCTTATGTTGAAATCCCAAAATCTCAACTAAAAAAATGTTGGATCTAATCAATGGATTTTGAAAATTTGCAGGATGTAAAATCAATACACAGAAATTAGGTGATATTCTATACACTATCAATAAAACATATGAAAAAGAAATTTTTAAAAAATATCCAATTCAAAATAGCATCAAACAAAATAAAACACTTAGGAGTAAATTTATCTAAGGAAGTGAAAGATCTGTACAATAAAAAGTATGAGACCTTGCTGAGAAAAATTGAAGAAGACACAAACAAATGGAAGCATATTCTGTTTTCATGGATTGGAAGAGTTAATATTGTTCAAAATGTCCATGCTACCAAAGCCATCTATAGATTTAATGCAATCCCTATCAAAATCCCAATGATGTTTTTAATAGAAATAGAAAAGCAATTTGAAATTCTGTATGGAACCACAGAAGATCACGAATAGCCAAAGCAATCATAAGAAAGAATAAGAAAACCAGTGTCACCATACAGCCTGATTTCAAAATACTAAAGTCATATGGTACTGGCAAAAAATATATATATATACACATAAATCAATGGAACAGAAAAGCCCAGAATTAGACCCTTACATATATGGTCAACTAATATTTGATAAGGAAGTCAGGAACACCTAGTGGGGAAAAGACAGTCTCTTCAAGAAATGGTGGTGGGAAAACTGGCTAACCACAGAAAGAAAAAATGAATTTGAGACCCTATCTAACATCATTCACAAATCTTAACTCTAAATGGATCAAAGATTTAAACGTAAGACCTGAAACTGTAAAAATTCTAGAAGAAAAACAGGCAAGATGCTCCTTGACATTGGTCTTGGCAATGCTTTTTTGAATATGACATCAAAAAACACAAACAAAAGAAAAAAAATTGGGACGACATAAAAAAAAATTCTGCAAAACAAAAGAAACGATCAACAAAATGGAAAGGCAACTTACAGAATTGGAGAAAATTTTACAGACTATATATTGAATCAGGGGTTAATATCCAAAATTTATAAAAACTCATACAACTCAATATCAAAAATATCTGATTAAGAAATAGGCAGAGGAACTAAATAGACTTTTATCCAAAGAAGACATCCAAATGGCCAGCAAGTACATGAAAAAGTACTTAATTTTGCTAATAATGAGAGAAATGCAAATGAAAACCAGGATGAGATATCACCTCTGACCTGTAAGAATAGCAATCATCACAAAGACAAGAGATAAGGGTTGGTGAGGATGTGGAGAAAAGGAAATCCTTGTTCACAGTTGTTGGGATTGTAAACTGATTCAGCCACTATGGAGAGTTTCCATAGTGGAAACTCTCCATAGTGTGGAATACATATTTCCACACTGTAAAAATTAAAAACAGAACTACCATATAATACATCAAGCCCACTTCTGGGTATATACCCCAATTAAATGAAAACTGGTTACCAAAGAGACATATGCAATCCTATGTTTATTGCAGCATAATTCACTATAGCCTAGATATGGAAACAACATGTGTCTGTCAACAACTGAATGAATAAAGAGGATGCAGTATATATATATATATATATATATATATATATATATATACACACACACACACATATATATACATATATATATGTATATATATATATAATTCTATTCAGCCATTAAAATGGAAATTCTGCCATTTACAACAACATGGATGGACCTTGAAGACATTATGTTAAGTGAGATAAGTAACACAGAGGAAGACAAATACTATATGACATCTCTTGTATGTAGAATGTAAGATAACTGAAAACTAAAATCATAAAATCAGAGAGTAAAGTGGTGGAACCAGGAGCTGAGAGGTGGGGAAAAGGGAGAGATGTTGTTTAAGGGTACACACTTGCAACTAGTAGATAAGTAAGTCCTGGAGACCTATACACAGTATAGTGATTAGAGACAACAAAAATGTATTAAAAACATTAAACTTCCTAGGAGATTACATCTTAGTTGTTCTTACCACAAGAAGAAATGTTAATCATGTGATGCAATAGAGGTTTTAGTTAATGCTACTGGCAATTATATTGCAATTTAATGTATCGAATCACTATGTTGTACACTTTAAATTTACACAGTGTTATATGTCAGATGTACATCAATAAAAATATATATTTTGAAAGGATGAGGAAACAATGAGGGTAAATAAATTGAACACTGTTATCCAGTATTCTACTGTTTGGAATTCTATATCAATTGACAATTTTTGCTTTATAGCATACAATAGCAGTTCAGATTTATTGTTTAACCTAAACAATACAAGATCTTCAGGTGCCATCAAAATCATTTAAGAGGAAACACAGTCATCTTATTTTTTCATATTTTGTACACTTCCTTGTGTTGGTGTGATATAAAAATAATATATCTGGTTTTTGCTCCTTGTTCCTTGCACAGAACTTCAAATACCCTTGGAATGTCCTGTGTGATACAAATATATTTGTTATGCTGTTGAGGTAACTCATGGAGGAGTCCCTAGAGAGCTTCATAATGGGGGGTGGGTCAACAGAAAGACCAATGATATGGTTAGAAAGTTGGAATTCTGATCCAGCCTATTGTCCAGGGAAGGAAGAGGGGCTGCAGATTGAGTTCAATCATATGACCAATGATTTATTCAGACACACCTTCATAATGAAAACTGGAAAAAATATCTATGGACATTGAAGTTCAGAGGAGATTCCTTGTTGGTAAACATATTAAGATACTGGTACTCCCTAACTCCACTTGAACAGAAGCTCTTGCACTCAGGACCCTCCCAGAACTTGCCCTATGTATCTCCATCTGGATATACATAAGTATCTATTATAATAAAATGACAATTGTAAGCATAGAACTTTCCTGAGTTCTGTGAGTCATTCTAGTGAATTATTTAGCCTAAGGGCGTTGTTGGAAGCCCCAAATTTGTAGCCAGCGGACAGAAGTGGGGATGCCTTGGGCATATCTGAAACTTATGGTTGGCCCCTGAAGTGGTGGCAGTCTTATGAAGACTTGCTCTTGTGGGATCTCTGTTAACTCCATGTAGTGTCAGAATTGAATTGAATTGTAGGATAACTTGTTGGTGTCAGAAAATTGGTGTCAGAACAATACTGGAAATCTTGATATCGTTATATTTTCACTCTCAATCACATAGGACTTTCAATAGCGAGACCATCCCTATTAACTTATTTGTGACAGCTAGCAGATAGCTTGTTAGAACAATTGCTATATTCTTAGACAAATTGTCCTTCTAATGCAAAGAGCAAAAATTAAAAGATCCAGTTGATTTGATCATTGCCAGTAATTAGTCAAGTCAATGGATATAATATATAAAATAAAAAGAAAATGAAGTCAGTAGTTTCACCAGTAACCAGTAGTTTAACTAAAACTACCAGGTGATCCAGTGGTATTTAAAAATCCAAATTTGCTTTCTTGCAATAAGCACAGCTCTGGATCAAAATATTAGTCTTACAAAGGAGGGTGATACTTGAATTATGCATACTTCAAAAACTTAATATCTTCTCATTGAAAACAAGCCCTTTGTCTTAGTTTTAAGCTGTCCTATTTGGTTGTATTCCAAATCTGTTTAAGCATAGCTTCAGTAAAGCCCACACCTGAGGCAAAATGTGTTCTAGAGAATGAGGCCAAGAAGAGCATCACAAATGTATCTACCAATATTAAACAGAAACTCAAACAAAAAGAGAGGATGGACTTCCCCAAAAACGTTGCCTGGGAGGGAAATTTACTAGTCCTCTTCTAATCCATCCAACCTGATAAGTGCTCCCATGGGACCTTGCCAGAGGCATGTAAAAACCATTAAAAAAAACCCCAACAACAGTCAATGCTGGTCTTAAGGTAAGGATCATGGAAAATTTTAGCTCTTTCTTTACCAACTATAATTCTAACCAATCATTTCTGAATACGTATAAAATACTCCACAATTTTCCCTTGTTCTCATCGAATACAAAGTGTATTGTGCTCAGGATTTGCGGCCTGAACGTGAGCTGGTAGTGTTACCGAGTCCAAGGTCACTCTGCTCGCTGCCGACAAGCCAGCAGACTGAGAAAATGGCAGACTAATATCTCCAAAAAACCATCGTATCGGGGTTTGGATGCCAGTTTCTTTTATAGAATAGAGAGGGGGAAGAGATGAGAAAGTAAAGTAAAAAGGCCATAAGATTTGCATATGTCCTCTGGAATGGCCGGCCTCAGGAAAGGGATGTGTTAATTTCTTCTTTCTTGCAGCCATCCTGCAAGCCACCTCTCTTGCAGGTGGACAGGGTCAGGATGTTTCCCTGAACAAAGGCAGTTTGGTTTAACATTCAGGCAGAGGACCAGTGTTCCCTGAGGTAGGTCATTGTGTATAGACAGTACCCTTTTATTGAACAAAAACAACGGGAAGCAAAGGTTAAAGTAAAAGAAACAGATCCGTCATGTAGTCAGATTTGGCTCTTCCCTGTTACAGTAGCAGTAGGGAAATTCCCATCAGTACCTCTGCCACTGCCCAACTCAGGCTCTAAGTTAAGCAAGAAAATTATTTGCTAACAGATCATCTAAACTGAGATTGTTTACTCCAAATCAGTAGCTTGTATATAATAGTCTTGGAAGTATAATTTGGATTTTACTTAGCAGTATGATGAAAGAGTTCATACCTAAAGAGAGGCTTGGGAAAGAAAATGTAGCCAGAATAAGAGATGGGACTGTGGGTTGAGCCCTTTTGAGTTTCCTTGACTGCTGGTTAGACTCATCACAACTGTGTCATTGACTATGTTTTAGATCTTTTAGTTGCAGATACTTCCGGGAATGAATAAACAGTTTCCTCTAAAATCACTGTCATAAGGATGAAGAGGTAGGGGAAGAAATATGGGTTTGGGAGGCAAGAGGGGAAGTAAGGATCATTAGAACTGTTGGAGAAGCATATGTATTTGGAAAAGTGATTTCTAATAATATAATATATTTAATATAAATAATTTGCAAAGGTGTTTTTTTTTTATTTTTATGGCTATGAAAATAAAACAAATTAGTAGACTAGATAAGTAAGGTGATCTACAATGTGCTTTTGCTGTAGCTTCAACATTAGCTAGGATAGAAAAGTTTTGTAAATCCACTTGTCTTAATACTTGCAGTAATTAAGCAGTTGAACATTGAATGTATAACATGCAACATGATTCATGTTAGGCACTAGGGATATGAAGAAAATAGCAATAGGTTAGCTTAATGGGATGGTCTCAACTTTTTTACCTTCCATTTGCCTCTCAGACCATCTTAATCTGGTTTATTCTATCACTGTTTTATTATTTATCCATCCATTAACAAATATTTTTTTTGAGCACCAACTAGTGCCAGGTACTATCTGGGTACTGTGAGATTACCATCTAGATAACTTGTGGTCAAAATTACTTACATTTATAGATATAATTCTATGTTTAGTTTTCGAAGTAAAATACATTTTATTCTAAAATCACTATTGCTTTTATTCATTTCTAGTAATAATATTTAATGTATTTTAAACTTTAAATAACATTAAAGAGCATGAGTCTGCTTTTGTTTGTTTATTAAAGAGAAACATAAGTCTAAAAAGAGTTTAAAAAGATATCATTGAAGTGGGTTACTGAATCTCTGATCCTGAGGGTAAGTTTCATTAGGAGTAAAAGCTCATTCTCTGTATTCTTCTAGGCATGTGTCTGAGCAAAAATGGAGATTTATACCAGTTAGCTGGATCACTGTAGTAATAAACAAGCTTATATGAACAAATTAGGTTAAGGCCTTTTTTTTTTTCTTACCGTCACTCTTTTACAGGAAAGCAAAGTAAAATTCAGGAAAGCCTTTAAATTATTGTCTACAGTTTTGTTATCTTTGATATAATATTTGTCCTTGGACAAATAAATTAATGTTTCCAAACTGCTATCATTACAGTCAATAGCTTTATACTATAGCCTTAAAAAACTCAACTCTCTGTCTTTGAGACCTCAGTTTCTTAATGTGTAAACTCAGGTTATTAGACTATGACTTCTAAGGACCCTTCCAGTATTAAAGTTTTGTAATTTTTTGAAATTATCTATATCGCCTGTAAAATTAGAAATGTTACTGAAGGTCTTTATACCATGATGTATGAAGGTAAAAATATCCCTGTCTTTAGGACACCACAGTTACTCTAGATTGTAAAATACCAGTGCAAAGTTTGGCAGTGCAGGCAAAGCTCACAAGATAGGCATTTCAGAGTTTAGTATTTTATGTCGTGATTAGCACTTTATGATACAATGGGTAACCACCACTAACAGTTTAGAAAGAAAAAATGCAAAGAGCTATTATGTTCATCTTTGATTTCCTTCTCAGTTAAGGGTTCTCAATCCCTAGAGAGTATTCAGGCAAATTTTCATGGGTCACCACAGCAAGGGTGTCCCAGACTTGGATTTCACAGTCCAGAAAATATTCCATAAAGTAAAAAGTAGGTGGGACTGACAAAGGTTGTGTTTTGCCAAGTACATTAAAGCAAATCACCAACCAATTACACATACTGTTACCACTATTTCAATTTTACTTATTTATTTATTTTTAAAGGAACTGCTTTTTTTATTATTGGTTTGTTTGTTTGTTAGCCATGCTGAGCAGCTTGCAGGATCTCAGTTCCCTGACCAGGAACTGAACCTGGGCCACAGTAGTGAAAAACCAGAATCCTACACTAGGCCACCAGGGAACTCCCCTAATATTTCTATTTTAAAAAGGACATTTTAATCTCCCAACCTCCTCTAAAGAAAAAGCATAAACCTAGAATAAAAGATTTATTTATTTATTTAAGTGGAATACATTTAGCCTTGTGAAAATGCACTGTATTATTTATATTTTCCCTTTTCTAAAAATGTTATTGTCAATTGGTATTTGAGAACTACTGTTCCATAGGCCTAAAAGAAGTGATTCTATTTTCAGGTTTCAAGTAGAGTAGTGATGGTACTCATGACTGACTATTTGCTCTTGCAAATTATCATGAATGCACAAGCCTAGGTTCAGCACCCAGAAGAAATTTGCTTTCTAAGTTTTGAGCACAAATTGAAAATAACATATTGTATAGACAAAATATCAATGAATTTGGAGTAAGGCTGAGTGGGTTTGAATCTTATCATTCACACTTATTAGCAGTGTCTTTAGAGCCCTCATTCATCAAATGAAAATAGTAATAACTCTCTTAGGTGATGATTCACAAATCTGCAATGAAAAACATATCCACCAAGCTACTGTCAGTCCAAGTAAACTGAACCATGCAGATATGTAAGCCATTTAAGCCACTGCATTTTGGGGTGGTTTGTTATACAGAAAGAGCTAACGAATAAGAAAAGAGATAGAAGAATATATATCCTGATCTCAATCTCCCTCCTACTCCTGATCTGCTGATTCCTCCCACTGGCTAAACCCAACAGGAAGTCAAGGGTAAGAATGCCCATCAATGTACTCCATAAAGGGTCTGTTAGCAAAAATCATGGTGGAGAAGGATGGAGATTGAATTTTGAGAGACAAATATAATATATCCAACACATGTTAAAGTAACTATAAGTTCTGCCTGGCTTGAGTTCTGGGTGTAGAGAAGAGTGACAGTAGATGAGAATGGAATGGTCAACTGGAGCCAGACTGTGAAGGACTTTATGCCAGGCTAAAGACTTTACCTTGTAGATAATACCTGTCACCACTAAAAGTCTAGTAACCCAGAGGGACTATACAGATACTACAGAGAATAGAATCATATTGTTGAGAACAAAGATATCAGATACATTACTTTGTTTGGCCAGCCTGGGCTAGCTGACTGTCTGAGGGGCCCCTGGTATCTACAGCTTTAGATTCCAATTTCCTCATCCCCTCTTTTGTATCCCAGGTTCCCTGCAAGAATTTCCTTATTATAGGAAAAACATGTACTTCCTCACCTTCACATTGGCTACTCCATAGATAACTTATAGATTTCAGACTTTCTGGTTACTCCTACAAAGCCCATTTTATGTTGCTTTTGACAATGTTCACTCATATTAAAATAATAAATGAAACTTACCTGTCCACATTTCAGTCACTTTATCCTTTATTTTTTATGACAGAGGGCTAGTTCCTCCCTTATAGTACCCATATCCTGTGGTGGCCAGAGGAGGAAGTCTCCTCTATTATAAAATTCATGGTTTCTAGGACACATAGAAAGTAACCCAATCCCCACTCAGGGCAAACATTCCTCAGAGCACTTTTAGTAACCTATGAAATTAGGAAGGAAGTATGAAGGTGTCAGGGTGAAAGGAAAGGGAAAATAGGAAATGGGGACTCAGGCCAATGTACACATAAAAACCCAACTCTTGCTCTCATTTTCAGTAAGTGTTCCCCCTCATACTGACCCCAGAGTATCCAGAGCCTCCAGCTATAATATTCTTACCCACTACATTTCTGTCCTACACCATGCTCTAGAGTTTTCTCTCACATCCACTCCCAACAAAGTTTGTCCCTTTTAAGTTTGTTTTCCTCAGGGCCCTTTCTTTTGTTTTCCCTGGAGAAATAGTTGTAGCCAATGGCTTAACCAGATAAATGAATTCAGTTAATACATAATGAGCCACATAACACAATGCCTTAAAATTAAATATATATCTAAGGAAAGTCTGTAATATGAGATATATGTGGTGAGCTAATAATGAGGTATTTTGGAGCAGAAAGACCTTTATCAAGGGGCAAGTTTAAATAACAGAAGATGGCTGTAAACTGTCTTCTGAGGAAGGTGAATGTATTAACACAGTAACAGTTATTTATGCCCACATTAAGTGGCTAATGCGGGTTGGCAGTGATGATGGGGTGGAAAGGTTATGCTCCATAAAGTCAGGGACCTGGCCTGATGAAGTTTCTGCCACCATGTAGCTGCACCCTCTGGGGCTTTTCACCTCTAAGGCCACCACAGAAAGAAGAGGGCAGGATGGACTAGACACACTGGTCCTTAACTGCCTCAACTCAGAAGTAAAAATTATAGACTCTAGTCAGAGTCAGTTGTCCAGAACTAGTCACATAGCCAACCTAATAACTAGGGGAACTGAGAAATATAGGGAAATAGATTGAATATTTAGTGAGCACTAACGTCTCTGTCATTATGGGACTTGTTAACTGCAGGTCTGTTGCTTTGCTGAATAGTACTTGCAAGTTTGGGACAAGAGCTGAATTATTTTAAATGGTAGAGGAGAGGGGAAGAGGTATTCATAATTGTCCTCCTTCACATTCCCCCATGCAAAGCACAACATCACCATTAAACATATTGAAACACATAGAGTGTTATTTTGAAAAGCTGATATTAATCTGGGTCAGTTACCTACATGTTTTCATACAGACTTGGTCCATCTCTGGCAGTAAGAAAGCATGCAAAGTAAAGTGAGACAGTAAGAAAAGAAGCCAAGGGGGATGATTCAGAACTCTGGTCATGGACACTGAGCACTTACCAAGTATTTCTTTTGGATAGGTCCTGTTGAGTATTACTAAGCTAACAAGCAGGGTTTTAAAGGGAATATACAGTGAAGGACATTAGTTCCCTCCTGCCAGAGGGAAAAGAAACATGCACTAAACTACTTTGTGTTAAGGCTAAGGGGGAAAAAAAAAACTCAGAACTAACCTTCAAGGTTGTTTGCATTTAAGAGGATGTCAAAGAGGGGCTAATGCTTAACACACATTTATAACTGACTAATGATAACATTTCAGGCAACAGTAAGACAAAGGAGATTGTTACTTGTGAACACTGGAGGAAACATGGCACTCATAATTTCAAGAGTATGCAAGCTCCTTGTGTATGCAAGATGCCCTTGTTTAGTGTCACTCAAATCCATTATGTTAAAGGTAACCTATGCTGTCCATGTTCAGTGCCTGCCCTTCCCATGCACAGCTTCCTTTCAGAATACTTGAACTTTGGTTCTCATTAAGGAAGAGACAAAACAACTTTTATAACAAAGAATAGAATATTCTTACAAACTGAGGTAATATCCAAAGTTAGGAACCTGAAAGAGTTAAGGGGCACCTTAATACTTGACTTAGGGATAATAATTTGAGTCTCTAAATTCTGCAACTCAGCATTTTGTATTCCTCTCGTTGACCTAGGCTTGTTCTCTTCTTTGGTTAGGTAAATGTAGTAACAGATCATGTAGCAATATTATTTGTTATTTATTAATAAGTCATTTAGTTGTCAAAGACACTAAAGCAGCTTAAAGTAAAATGGACACCATAAAACAAGACACTACAAAATCACTAGTCAAAAGACAATAGGTTAGTGTATGGGTATGGCAGGAATGTGTGAATGGCTTGCTCAGGAAGGTAAAAGGGAAGAAGAACTGCCAGAAAATCTAGGCTAAGTTTTGAGTTATAGCACAGAACCTGTTCTCAGCTTTCTTCCAATCAAGGCAAAAGGTGAAATATGATGGGTTCTATAGCTCCTTTGTAAAAAAAATAACCAAACCAAATCTTGGTGGGCATTTTTAAAACCCTAGCACCATTGCTCTTTTTAATGTAAGAATACTCTGATTGTTATTTTGGAAAACACCCTTCCATTCTTATTCTGTGTTTTGAGTGTGGCTGCCAGCCTCTCACTATTTTCAGGAGAGAGCACGAATCCAATTTTGGTCAATCAGTTTATTCTATCCCCAGGCTGCGGCGTTTAATTCAGAGTAGTTACGTTAACAAGCCATACCAATGAGATTTAATACTGATGTTGTTGAAACTTTCCTCTACACCTGAAGCTGGACAAATATGAGCTTGGAGCTTGTTGGAACACAATGGCAACTTATAATTGTGTAATGGATAAATTATGAGAATAGGGCATAGAAATTAATATCAGATGTGCAACTTTCAAATATTTTATGTAGAGGTAAAGTTTAAGGTATCTAGAAGGATGGATTCTGAGCATGTCCTTTAAATCACAGATCTTCAAAGTTGGGGATATACACCCAGGGGGAATACATATGATGGTCTTTTGGGAATGGGAAGAAAATATTAGAATTTCTATATGTATTTATTTTTATTTAAAAATAATAAAGAAAATAAACTTTAATTATATTTAATATAGGAATTAGCAAGATTCTATGTATTATAAATAAATATAATCCTATAAGGGTAAATGTTCCAATGTTTTTTAAATTGAAGTATAGTTCATGTACAATATTATATGTTACAGGTGTACAATATAGTGATTCACAATTTTTAAAGGTTATATTCTATTTATAGTTATTATAAAATATTGGCTATAGTCTCTGTATTGTATAATATATACTTGTAGCTTATTTTACACATAATAGTTTGTACCTCCAAGTCCCTTACCCCCATATTGCCCCTCCCCTCTCCCCACTGGTAACCACTAGTTTGTTCTCTATATCTGTGAGTCTGCTTCTTTTTTGTTATATTCACTAGTTTGTTGTATTTTTTAGATTCCACATAAAAGTGATATACCGTATTTATCTTCCTCTGACTTATTTCCCTTAGCATAATACCCTCAAAGTCCATCCATGTTGTTGCAAATGGCAAAATTTTATTCCTTTTTTATGGCTGAGTAGTATTTCATTGTTCCATTTTGTGTGTGTGTGTGTGTGTGTGTGTGTGTGTGTGTGTATATATATATATATATATATATATATATATATCAATTACATCTCCTTTATCCCTTTGTCTTTTGATGGACACTTAGGTTGCTTCCATATCTTGACAACTGTAAATAATTCTGCTATGAGCATTGGGATGTATGTATCTTTTTGAATTAGTGTTTTTTTTTTTTTTTTTTTTTTTTTTTTGTGGTACGCAGGCCTCTCACTGTTGTGGCCTCTCCCATTGCAGAGCACAGGCTCTGGACATGCAGGTTCAGTGGCCACAGCTCACGGACCTAGCTGCTCCGTGTCATGTGGGATCTTCCTGGCCTGGGGCATGAACCCATGTCCCCTGCATCGGCAGGTGGACTCTCAACCACTGCTCCACCAGGGAAGCCCAGTGTTTTTGTTTTTATTGTGGGGGGATATATACCCAGGAGTGGAATTGCTGGGTTATATGATAGTTCCATCTTTAGTGTTTTTGAAAAATCTTCATACTGTTTTCCACAGTGACTGCACCAATTTACACTCTCATCAGCAGTGTACAAGGGTTCCCTTTTCTCCACATCCTTACCAACACTTGTTATTTGTGGCTTTTTGCTGATAGCCATTCTGACAGGTGTGAGTTAATATCCCATTATGGTTTTGATTTACATTTACCTGATGATTACAGATGTTGAGCATCTTTTCATGTACCTAATGGGCATCTGCATTTCCTCTTGCTCATTTTTTTTTAACTGATAGAGATATATGATCAAAATATGTTGTAAACTCCTAATTTGGACTATACTCCTTGAAAAACACTTCCTAATGTGTGTCCCCCACTACACTACTGCTCCTCTCCCCTTTATTAAAATGTTTTGAAAATCCAAAGTGGATCCTATAGTGCAAAATTGATCAATGCATTACAAGCAGGAGGTGTTACTCTCAGGTGTCAGTCTAGGACATTGATGTTCACATTAGGATATTTTGACTTGGAAAATAGTTTTCCTACAAATTTTGACCCCACTTTCTTTTCTAAACACACTAGGGGAATGCTGATAGCTGAATTAGAAGTACTCCTAGGACTCATCCCTCAACCTTCACCACATTTCACAGAGAATGACCCCTGCTTTATACTCTACTGTCTCTGGTCTGAAAGTGTTACAGACTCAGAAAGCCACAGAATGTCAGAGTTGTAGAGATCAACTAGTTCCACCCAACATGCCTTAAATGGGAAACCTGAGACCCAGGAGAGGAAAATAATATTTGTAACTAAATTATTTATGCTATAATTGATTATATTCTTGTTTAAAATTTTCCCAAAAGCCTAAAGTGACCACCTCTTCAATATTCAGTCAATAAATATTTGTTGAGTGCATGCTTATTCTCAGCTTAGCACTACTGTAGATAGTGAGGTTTCAGGAGTAAACAGGAAACCCCAAAACTTCATTTCTGCGGATTTTACATTATGATGTTTCTAATAGGCAAGATAGCAAAAAGGTAGAGTTTTGTTTTTGCTATTTTTATAACAAAACACCAACCATCATTACCTAAGCCATTACCTAAGCCTAACTCTATCATTTTATTTACATTGGAAAGCATAAGTTCACTTTACTGTCTGTCTTTCCAGTGTGCGAAACTTCCAATATTTTCAAGATGGAAAATAAAATCAAGAGGAACTGCAAACACTTCAATTATACCATTTCATGGAGCAGAAAGGTTGCAGCTTATAGGACTATCACAAAATACTAGGCCACTAGAGCAGAGTAGAAGATACAAATATTTAAGCAGAAATATACCTCCACTGACCACCTCCATAGGTTTTAAATTGAACAGTTAATTTTAGTAGCTGAGCATTTTAATGGCAGGTAGATGCTAGAAGGAAGAATGATTCTATCGCAATACAAATATATCCCTGTATCCCTTTAAGTAGCACCTTCTCAAATTCTTTTTTATAGATTATCAAATACTTGACAATAGGAAAAACTAAATCTTAATTTTTTTCATGCCATTTAAGAAAATATGACATTACAATAATTAAAATAACACTTAAGGATGTTTTGTTTTACTCTACAGAAAACCAAAAGAAAAGACTGGTTCAGCACAAAGTACTTGGCAATCCTATTACGGTGTCTTAGCATTTACAGCAAACATTTTCATCAGCCTACGCTGTGATTGCATTCCTATAACCACCAGGCAAGAGGACTTCTTCCTCTTATATTCCCTCAGCATTTGGGGCAGAGGTGTCAAGAGACAAAGTAGGAAGTGCAATGGTAATAGAAAAAAATGGCATAAGGTTGGGAACATGGCACTATCTCCCCTCCCTGGAACATACTGACTCTGAAGGTTATACCAAACATAACTGGTTTTGCATCTTGTCAAAATCAATTTAAGATTCAAAGAAAAGATCTCCCTGCCTCCAAACACCTCACTCCCTAGTACCTAAAATGCACTTTAGAGAGCCATTTCATTGAGTTACCTCTTGCCTTTACCCAGATGCCTCTTTGCAAGTTTAGTCACCTGGAGGAAAAATGCACTTCCCCCCAACCCATCAGAGTAACTGAGTTTATCAGACCACTCTTTCTTATCATGAGAGGGATATAAAGGGAATATTGGAGGTAAGCCCTGACCTCAAGCCTGAATTCTTTTAGAATTTTTTCATGAGTTGGGGAACCCTGAGAGTGCCAGGGCTATACAGTCATCCCCCCCATCCAGCGTCCATTTGCTTCTCTCACCCAGCAGTATCTATAGTCATCCATATTCTTGGTAAACTATATAATCCCAAATATGGATATTCAGCTCTGTTTTCCATGCTTTCATAATCAATTCCTTCACAAGCACTTGAACCAGAGAAACATGCAAACCCTGTGCATGTCCACCTGGGGCTTGAGGTCACATGCCAGAGCACAGAGATGTTTTGAGAGCTGTGTTATGCTGCCATCCTGAAATGGAAGCAAAAAAGTACTAGGGCTGGAATTATGGCAGAGTCTCAGAAAACGTGGGTAGTTACAAGTTTCGTTTTAAATACCACTCACATACCATACCTGTGATGCCCAGTTTTCAATGCAGCAGAACATAAGCCAAAGTGGATTTTGAGTCTGAAAATTAAATAATGGGAACAGCGATATTTTTCTGCCTTAGAGACTTCAAAGTCATCAAGGTTTGTTTTGTTGTTGTTGTTGTTTTGGGGTTTTTTGTATTTTTTTTGTCATTGTCTCACTAAGTGGTCTTATGAAAGCTCTTTCCCCTCTCTGGACCTCAGTGTTACCATTCATAAGATAAGGGGTAAGGACTAAATAAGCTTGGGGACCCTACAATTCTGACGGTTGCTGGTCTTATGTAGGTTCACCAAATCAAAATTGTGACTCTGTCATTTTATTGATCTTAGCAAATAATTCTGAAATAGTTAATTTAAATATATAACCTACTCTCCCCCTGCAGATCTTCAAAATGTGACTTAAAGCCAAATCAACTCATTCAGGGCTTTGTAGAGCCTGTTTATGAAGTAAAATCTGCAGTGTTCTTATTATCTCCTCCTCAAAATTTTGCCACAACTTCCTACATCTGATAGAATATAGTTCTAACTTCTTAACCCCCCCCCCTTAAGTTTATTTCCAATCTTTTAGTGTAATTTTGCTAAACTAGTCTACTCACCCTTCATTATCACTAAAATATCTCTGACTTTTTCTACCTCTGCTCCCATCATCTCCACTATCATGGATTAGTATCTTCATCCTCTTTATCTTATCAAATGTATCATAATAGGTGTAATGTCAGAGCGAAAAGCAGAGTAAGTACCTCTGAAAATCCTCTCCATAAAAACAATGGTAACACTGGCAAATATTGTCACAATTAATTTTCCAGAACTCTGAAAGTTAACAAAAGACTTGCAATAATTTCAGTTACATTTATTTATGAAAAATAGCTGAATCAGAACAGTGAGCTTTGTGGCCCTATGTCTATCCCCATCTACTCAAGTTCATGGTAGCCATGAAAACCAACTGCCTGAAATTATGGTGAAAACCAGTAACCTGGCTGCCACAAGAGGGGTCAGAAAGGAGTTGGAGCTCTCTCAAAGCCCTATTTTCAGAAAATTGTCATTATTTGACCTGTCTTGCAGTTCCCTGGAAAGCCCACTTGCAAGGCTTGTCTTTTTTGACCTGGCTCAGAGCTCTCTGGGTGCATACAAACTTATTTCCAGTGGCATCTGTTGAAAGTAATCACTGGAAACTGTGTAACAATGCAGCTACCTGGGGCAGAGATAACAGTTGAGTGAAACAGCAAGCTTATCAAAAGTGTAAAAGAAAAATCTGGGAAATAAGATGACCAAAAGAGCCTTTTCAACACTTGGACATATTCTTGGGAATCTAAAATTCCATGTACTAGTGTTATTTCAGTAAATGGAAGTGATACCCATTCTGTAATACACACAATAAAATGTTTAAGAGCACTAGCGATGATATACTTCTAACAAGCTAATTTCAAGCTACTTTCAGTACAGTGTCTTTCAGTGAGTGTAAGTGACCTGCATTCTGTAATGCATGTGGTGGAGCATTTAAGAAGCCTAGTAATAAAGATGTTTCTAACAAGCTCAAACAAAGTCCATGTGCATGTGTAGGAGTGTACACATGTCCAGTGATGTGTGTATATCCAAGAAAGACTGGAGAAGGCCCTAAACTCTCATCTTTGACACATTTTCAGGCTATTCAGAAGCAGAAAGTAAAGGCTAAGGCAGAGGTATAAACTGCCTGTTTGAGTGTTGAAGGCATGACCCAACCTAACCAAGAAATTCACTGAACTCCAAGTAGGATGAAAATCAAAGAAATTCACACTGGGACATATCATAATCAAACCTACAAAAGACAAAGTCAAGGACAGAAACTTGAAAGCAGCAAGAGAGAAGTAACTCATCATATACAAATCTCTTGAATAAAATTACTAGCTGGTTTCTCACCAGAAACCAAGAAAACCAAAAGGCACTCAGATTACATATTCAAAGTGCTGAAAGAGGAAAAAAAGCCTGTTAAGCAAGAATTCTATAACTAAAAAAGCAAAACTATCCTTCAAAAAAAGAATTCATGACATTCTCCAATAAAGAAAAGCTATACGAGTGTGTTGCTAGTGAACTTTCCTTACAAGAAAGTCTAAAAGGGCTGTCATGAGATTAAATGAGATGATGCAGATGTGACATCAGCAAGATGGTGGAATAGAAGGTTCCCAGCTTACTACCCCCACACAAACAACAATCTGGTAGCCATCCATAGACAAAAGTGTCTTTGTGGGAGCTTTGAGATCCAGATAGAAGATTTCAAAACCACAGTAAAGCCCAAGACCAAGGATAGCTGCTAAGGCAAGCCCACGCACTGGTGGCAGTCTTGCCAAGCATAGTCCCACATGCAGACAGAAAGCAGCCTCGTTCCCCTATGGACTTGGCTCTAGTAGCACTTGGACATCATCCTACAAGCAGCCCTACTTGCCAAGGGAATCATGAGGAGCCACACACATCTATACCCTTGGTAATAGGCCCATCACACACATACTCAATTATAGATCAGGAAGCAACCTGTGACTTAGCTCCAGGCAAATCTATTACCAGTACAGAGTCAGTGTGCCTGCACAGGGACCTGGTAAGATAAATGCTCATACATGCCCTCAGTGTCAAGCCCACCAAACTTGTTTCTGACTGTGAATCCTAAAGTAGTCCTATGACCCAGCTGCAGTCCTGCTGTCAGTCTTCCTTCCCGGGGACTCATTGATGCCCATGCACCTGGTAGGAGGCCTGCCAAACCCAGTCTAAGCTGTGGACCCTGAAGTTAGTCCTGGCAATGAATGCTGAAGTGACCCTAAGAGTTGGTTAGAGCCCTGCTTTGCTGCAGTCCAAGGGAAGTCCTGCCTACCCACGGAACTGGTGGGCAACACCACTGATCAAGCACTCAGTGGCAGGCCCACTGACCTTGGTTCTGGTTGCATACCATGAAGCAGCCCTATGATTCAGCTCCACCTCCATTCTGCTGTGATACTGGAGACAGTCTTGTCCACCAGGGGCCCTGCACAGGGACCTGGTGTAAGCCATATCCATCTACAACAATAACAGGCCCACGGTGTGCAGACTCAACTGTGGTGCCTGAAAAGACCCCATGTCCTGGCCACAGCTCTATTCAACCATGGAGGCAGGAACCCATGATCTGGGGATCTGGCAGGAACTACATCCACTTTTGACCCTGGTAACAGGCCTACCAACAGTGGACTCAATTATAAAGCTAGTAAAAGCCATGTGGCTTGGCTCCCACCCCACTTGATTGTGATAACAGAGGAAGTCCAGAACTCAGCAGGAGAAGGCCTTTACCTGCATAATTGAGTCTGTAAGGACAGGAAGAGGTGTTTATCTCTTCAAATGCACAAAAATCAATACAAGGCTACACAAATGATGAAGAATCAGGCAAACATGACATACCCAAAGGAAACTAACAAAGCTGCAGTAACAAATTCAAAAGAAATTAAAATTTACAAGTTGCCTGACCAAAAAAAAATAATATTTATCTTAAGGAAGCTCAACAAGCTATAGGAGAACACAGATGGACAACTCAACAAAATTAGAAAAACAACACATGAACAAAACAAGAAGTTCAATAAAGTGATAGAAATTATTTTAAAAAATTAAACATCAATTCTGGAGCTGAAAAATACAATCAATGAAAAATTTTAAAAAATGCAATAGAGGGCATCAACACAGATTTGATCAAGCAGAAGAAAGAATCTGAAAACTCCAAGAAGGTCATTTGAAATTATCTAATCAGAGGAGAAAAAGAATGAAAAGGAATTAAGAAAACATATAAGACTTATGGGAGACTATCAAAGCAAATAATATAAGCATTATGGGTGTCCCAGAAGGAAAAGAGAAAGAGAAAGGAGCAAAATGAAATAAGAATGTAATGTACAGCACAGGGAATATAGCCAATATTTTGTAATAATTTTATATGGAGTATAATCTATAAAAATATCAAATTACTATGTTATACACAGGAAACTAATATAATATTGTAAGTCAACTATACTGCAGTTAAATATAAAAAAGAAATAATGGCTGAAAAATTCCCAAATCTGTGGAGAGATATGGACATCCAGGACCACAAAGCTCAAAATCTCCAAAAATATTGAACCCAGGAAAGACTTCATTGAGGCACATTATAATTAAACTGACAAAAATCAAAGACAATGAGAGAATTTTGAAAGCAGTGAAAAAAATAAAATTGCCAAATACAGGGGAATGCCCCGTAAAATTATCAGTAGGGATTATTTGTAATGTATAGAAATATAAAATCACTTTGTTGTATACCTGGAACTAGCATAGTGTTGTAGGTCAATTATACTTCAAAAAACAAGCAAACTCATAGAAAAAGAGATCATATTTCTGGTTACCAGAGGCAGGGGTTGGGGGAAGGGGGAAATTGGATGAAGGTGGTCAAAAGGTACAAACTTCCACTTATAAGATAAATAAGATATAATTATAGTGTACAGCATGATTAATATAATTAACACTGTTCTATGTTATATATGATAGTTAAGAGAGTAAGTCCTGAGTTCTCATCATAAAGAATCTTTTTCTTTCACTTTGCATCTATATGAGATGATGGATGTTCACTAAACTTATTGTGGTAATCATTTCATGATATATGTAAGTAAAATCATTATGCTATACACCTTAAACTTATACAGGGCTGTATGTCAATTATATCTCGATAAGACTAGAAGACGAAAAAGAAGATTATCAATGGGCTTCCCAGCAGAAACCTCACAGCCAGGAGAGAGAAGAGAGAGTTCTTCAAGCTGATATAAAAGGGTGCTAAATAGTAACAAGAAAACATATGTAAGTATAAAACTCATTGGTAGGGCTTCCCTGGTGGTGCAGTGGTTGAGAGTCTGCCTGCCGATGCAGGGGACGCGGGTTCATGCCCCGGTCCAGGAGGATCCCACATGCTGCGGAGTGGCAGAGCCTGTGCGTCCAGAGCCTGTGCTCGGCAATGGGAGAGACCACAGCAGTGAGAGGCCCGCGTACTGAAAAAAAAAAAAAAAAAAAAAAAACTCATTGGTAAAGGAAAGTATATTGTCAAATTCATAATATCCATAGTGTAGTGATGATTTGTAGGTAGTTTCACCTCTAGTATAAAGGTTAAAGGACAAAAGTATTAAAAGGAAATATTGCTACAATAATTTGTGAATGTATACATTTGCATAAAAATAAATAAATTGTGACATCAGAACATAAAATGTGGGGAGAGGAATAAACATGTACAGTTTTTGTATGTGATCAACGTTTAGTTGTTATCAGCTTAAAAAGACTGTTATAACTATAATATGTTTTATGTAAGCCTCATGGTAAATGCAAAGCAAAAGCCTATAGCAGATACACAAAAGATAAAGAGAAAAGATAAAAATATAAAGATAAAGCAGAAGCCTATAGTAGATACACAAAATGTACCACTACAGAAAATCATCAAATCACAAAGGAAGACACCAAGAGAGGAACAAAGGAACTAAACATCAGTCAGAAAACAATTAACAAAATGGCAATAGTAAGTTCTTATCAATCAGTAATTACATTAAATATAATTGGATAAAACTATCCAATCAAAAGACAGAGTTTGGGACAACATAGATGGGCCTTGAGGGCATTATGCTAAGTGAAATACATCAGACAGAGAAAAACAAATACCATATGCTCACACACATAAGTGGAATTTAAAACAAAACCAAACAAAAAATAAGCTTATAGATACAAAGAAAAGATTGGTGGTTGCCAGAGGCAGGGGTAGACAATGGGGAAAATGGGTAAAACGGGGTCAAAAATTATAAACTTCCAATTATAAAATAAATTAGCTCTGGAGATCTAATGTACACCATGGTGACTATAGTTAATAATACTCTTGCATGTTTCAAAGTTGCTGAGAGAATAGATCTTAAAAGTTCTCATCACAAGAAAAAATGTTTTAACAATGTATGGTGTTGTACGTTAACTAGACATATTTTGGTATCATTTTTCAATATCTACAAATATTGAATCTTTATATTGTACACATGAAACTAATATAATGTCACATGTCAATTATATGTCAATTGAAAAAAGAGTGGCTGAATAGAGAAAAAAACAAGAAACAACTATATACTATCTATAGGAGACTCACTTCAGGATTAGGAATACACATAGACTGAAAGTTGAGGGATAGAAAAAGGAATTTCATGAAAATGATAACCAAATGAGAGCAGTAGTTGCTATAGTCATATCAAATAAAGTAGACTTCAAGTAAAAATGTCTCTAGAGACAAAGGTCACTATTTAATCATAAAAGGGTCATTTAAATAGGAAGAATTTAACAGATATGCTTTCAACATCAAAGCACCTAATTTATATAAAACAAACATTGACATATCTAAAGGGAGAAATAGACATCAATACAATAAAATTTGGAGACTTCAATACCCCATTATCAGTAATGAATACATCATCCAGACAGAAAGAAAACAGCAGAAGTCAACAACACTATAAACCAAATGAACCTAAAGAAATATACAGAACATTCCAACCAACAGCAGCAGAATATTCAGTCTTCTATGGAACATTCTCCAGTATAGATCACATGCTAGGACACAAAACAAGTCTTAACAAATCTTAAAAGTTTGAAATCATTTCAAATATGTTTTCCAATCATAGTGCAATGAAACTAGAAATCAATAATAGAAATGGGAAAATTCCCAAAGATTGGAAATTAAACAACACACTCATAAAACCATTTGATCAAAGAAATCAAAAGGGAAGTTAGGTAATATATCAAGAGAAATGAAAATGGTAACACAACATGGTAAAACTTATGAGATTCAGCAAAAACAGTGCTAAAATGAAAGTTTATAGTGTTGAATGCCTATGTTAAAAAAGAATAGAGGTTTCAAATAAACAACCTAAATTTATACCCCAAGAAACTAAGAAAAGGAGCAAACTATGACCTAAATCAAAAGAAGGAAGGGAATGATAAGGATGAAAGTAGAAATAAATGAAATAGAAAATATTATAGAAAAATAGATCAATTGGCAAAACTAAGAGTTTTTTGAAAAAACAAACACAACTTCAAAATTCCACAGCTAGAATAAGAAAAAAGGACTCAAATAACTGAATTCAGAAATGAAATAAGAGACATAACTGATATCACAAAAATAAAAAGGAACATTAGGGACTATTGTAAATAATTATACACCAAGAAATCAAACAATTAATAAGAAATTGATAAATTCCTAAAAACATACAACCTATCAAGACTGAATCAATAAGAAATAGAAAACCTGAACAGACAAATAATGAATAAGGATATTGAAGCATTAATAAAAAACCTCCCAACAAAAAAAGCACAGGGTCAGATGGCTTTGTTGGTGAATTTTACCAAACATTTAAAGAAGCATCAATTCCAAGCTTTCTCAAACTCTTTGAAAAACTGAAGAAGAGAGAAGCCTTGCAAACATTCTAAGAGGCCAGAATCACCTTGATACCAAAGCCAGACAAAAGCAACAAAGGACAAATAACCTACAAACCAATATTCCTGGTGAACATAGATGCAATCACTAATGAAACACTAGCAAACCACATTCAACAGCACATATAAAAGTTCATACACCATGATCAAGTAGGATTATCCCTGGGATGCAAGGTATTTTCAATATAAAGGAATCAATCAGTGGTATACACCACATTAACATAATGAAATATAAAAATTACATAATCATCTCAATAGATGTATAAAGAGCATTTGACCAAATCCAACAAAATTTAATAAAAAAAAAGGCTCAGCAAATTAGATATAGAAGGAACCTACTTCAGTACAATAAAGACTATTTCTCAAAGCCCACATCTAACATCATACTCAATGATGAAAAGCTGGAAGCTTTTCCTCTAAGATCCATTAAAAGTCAAGGATGCCCACTCTTGTCACTTTTAGTCAACATAGTTCTGGAAGTTCTATTAGGGAAATTAAGTAAGAAAAATAAAGACATCCAAATTGAAAAGGAAGACACAAAGTTATCTCTGCTTACCCACTACATGATCATATAGTGGAAAATCCTAAAACCTCCACCAAAAAAAAACTTTTATGGGGCTTCCCTGGTGGGGCAGTGGTTGAGAGTCCGCCTGCTGATGCAGGGGACATGGGTTCATGCCCAGGTCCAGTAAGATCCTACATGCCGCGGAGCAGCTGGGCCCATGTGCCATGGCCACTGAGCCTGTGCGTCTGGATCCTGTGCTCTGCAATGGGAGAGGCCACAACAGTGAGAGGCCTGCATACCACAAAAAAACAAAAACAAAATTTAAAAAACCCCAAAAAACCTTTATGTACTAAGCCACAAATTCAGTAATGTTGCAGGATACCAAACCAATATAAAACACTCAGTTGCATTTCAATAAAATAACAATGACCTATCTGGAAAAAAATTAAGAAAACTATTCCACTAACAATAGCATCAAAAAGAATAAAGTATAAGGGATAAATTTAACCCAGGAGGTGAACTTCTTATACACTGAAAACTGTAAAATGGTGATAAAATAAAGAAGACACAAATAGGGCTTCCCTGGTGACGCAGTGGTTGAGAGTCCTCCTGCCAATGCAGGGGACATGGGTTCGTGCCCTGGTCCGGGAGGATCCCACATGCCGCGGAGTGGTTGGGCCCATGAGCCATGGCTGCTGAGCCTGCATGTCCGGAGCCTGTGCTCCACAATGGGAGAAGCCACAGCAGTGAGAGGCCCGCATACTGGAAACAAACAACAAAAAAAGAAGACACAAATAAATTGAAATGCATCCTTTATTTGTGGTCTGGAAAAAATAATATTGTTAAATTGCCTGTAATACTCAAAACAAATCTCCAGATTTAATCCAATCCCTTTTAAAATTTCAATTACATTTAAGAAAAATAATTCTAAAATTCATTTGGAGCCACAAAAGACCACGGATAGCCAACACAATCTTGTGCAAGTAAAGCAAAGCTAAAGGTATCAGTCTGCTGATATCAAAATATAATAAAAAGACACAATAATCAAAAGAGTATGATGTTGGCCTAAAAACAGACATATATGCAAAAGGAACAGTATAGACAGACCAGAAATAAAGCCATGCATATATAGTTAACTGATTTTTGTCATGAGTGCCAGAATAACAATGGGGAAAAATAGTTTCTTCTTTAACCAGTGTTGGGGAAAACTGGATATCCACATGCAAACTAATGAAATTGGACCCTTATACCATACAGAAAAAAATCAACTCAAAATGGCAAAAAGACTTGATTGTAAGGACTGAGACACTAAAACTCTTAGGAGAAAACGTAGAGAAGATTTTAGACACTGAACTTGGCAAAGATTTTTTAGATATGACACCAAAAGCACAGGCAATGAAAGCAAAAATTAACAAGTGGGACTGTATAAAACAAAGGGCTTCTACATGTGAAAGGAAACAATTAAAAATATAATGGCAATCTGTGGAATGGGAGAAAATATTGAGAAATCATATATCTGGTAAGAGGTTAATATCCAAAATATATAGCAACTCTTATACACAGCAGTGGGAAAGAAAATAACCCAATTTAAAAATGGACATAATATCTGAATTGTCATTTCTCCAAAGAAGGTATACAGATGGTCAGCAGATATATGAAAATGTGCTCAGCTTCACTAGTGATCAGGAACATGCAAATCAAAACCACAATGAAATATTACTTTACACCTCTTAAAATGGTTACTATCAAAAAAGACCCACAAAAGGAATGTAAATTGGTGCAGCCATTATGGAAAACAGTATGGAGGTTCCTCAGAAACTTAAAAATAGAAGCATATGATCTAGCAGTCACACTTCTGGGTATATACAAAGGAATCAAAATCATTATTTTGAAGTGTACTCTCATGTTCATTGCAGCATTATTCACCCTATCCAAAGTAGGGAAGCAACCTGTCTGTCAATGAATGAATAGATACAGAAAATGTGGTATATATACAGAGTAGAATATTACTCATTCTTTAAAAAAGAGGAACGTCTTATTAACACAACATTGTAAATCAACTATTCTTCAATAAAATATAAAAAAGAGGGAAATCTTGCCATTTGAGACAACATGGATGAAAATGGGAGGCATTACACTGAGTCAAATAATGCATGGTATTATTTTATATGAAATCTATAAAAAAGTCAAACTCATAGAAAAAGACAGTAGAAAGGTAGTTGCTGGGGCTGGGGAGTGGGGGAAATTAGAAGAGTTTAGTAAAAATTTCCAAACTTTCAGTTATAAGATTAATGAAATCTGAGGAGCTAATACATAACATGACAGTTATACTTGATAAAACTGTCTAAGTTTAAAGTTGATAAAAATGTAGAACTTAAATGTTGTCACTAAAATAATATGTGAGGTGAATATCTTGATCTCAATGTGGGTAATCCTTTCACAACGTATACATATATTGAATCGTCACATTGTACATTTAAATATCTTACAATTTCATTTATCAATTATACCTCAGTAAAACTGAAAAACCCATCAACAACAAAACATTGTACTAGAGGTTCTAAGCAGGGTAATTAAGCAAGCAAAAAAAGAAAAGATAAGAAAAGAAAGTCATCCATATAGGACAAGAATAAGTAAAAATCTCTCTCCTTGTGGATAACATTATCTTGTATGTAGACAATCCCAAAGAATAAAAAAGAATTTATTAGAGTAAATAAGATATTCGGCCCAGTTGTAGAATACAATACATATGTGTAAATTTTAATTTTCTTTCTATACACTAGCAATGAAAAACCTGAAAACAATTAGAAAACAATTCATAGATCATCAAGAAGAAGAAATATTTAGATATATATTTAGCAAAAGAATTGTGAGATTTGTACCCCCAAAACTAAAAAAGTCATTGAAAGAAATTAATACCTACATAAGTGAGAAAATATTCCATGATCTTAAATTGCAAAATGTAATACTATCAGAATGGCAATACTCCCAAAATTTATCTACAAATTCAACACAATACTTATCAAAATTCCATTTTTTTAATAAAATGTTAAGCTTATCCTAAAATGAATCTAAAACAATCTTGAGAAAGAATAACAAGGTGAAAGTCTCATACTTTATGATTTCAAAACTTAATACATGCCTATAGTAATAAAGAATGTGTGATGCAGGCATGAAGATACATATATAGATCGACAGATTAGTATTGAGAATAGAAATAATCCTACAATTTTGTGGTAAATTTATTTTCAAAAAGCGTGACAAGACAATTCAATAGAGGAAAAACAGTATTTTCAAAATGATGCTAGGACAATTGAATATCCACATTCAAAAGAACACAGTTGAACCTATTCCTTATAACAAATACAAAAATTATTTAAAATGGATTAAATACTTACATGTAAGAGCTAAAATTATAAAACTCTTATAACAAAAGATAGAAGTAATTTTTTTTTCTTTCTTTTTGCGGTACGCGGGCCTCTCACTGTTGTGGCCTCCCCCGTTGCGGAGCACAAGTTCCAGACGTGCAGGCTCAGCGGCCATGGCTCACGGGCCTAGCCGCTCCGCAGCATGTGGGATCCTCCCGCATTGGGGCACGAACCCGTGTCCCCTGCATCGGCAGGTGGATTCTCAACCACTGCACCACCAGGGAAGCCCAGAAGTAAATCTTTTTCACTTTGTATTAGGAAACAGTTTCTTTCTGTGTGTGTGTGTGTGTGTTGTTTTCTGTTTGTTTTATTGAGGTATAGTAGAAGTAAAATATTATTTAAATTTCAGGTATACAACATAGTGATTCACAGCTTCCAACAGTTACATTCCCTTTATAATTATTATGAAATGTTGGCTTTATTCCCTGTGTTATACAACACATCCTTGTAGCTTATGTTATACATAGTAGTTTGTAACTATTAATCCCCTATCCTTATCTTGCCCCTTGCCCCTTCCCTCTCCCCACTAGTAACCACTAGTTTGTTCTCTGTATCTGTGTGTCTGTTCCGTTTTTATAGATCCACTAGTTTGTTTTGTTTATTAGATTCTACATATAAGTGATATCATATAGTAATCATCTTCCTCTGATTTATTTCACTAAGCATAACATGCTCCAAGTCCAGTCATATTGTTGCATAAGTAACAGGTTACTTACATATCTCTGCGATTGAAAATAATGCTGCTATGAACAGTGAGGTGCATGTATCTTTTCCAATCAGTGTTTCTGGTCTTTCTCATGGATACCCAGGACTGGAATGAATTGCTGGGTAATATGGTAGTTCTATTTTTAGTTTCTTGAGAAACCTCCATAATGTTTTCCACAGTGGTTGCACCAATTTACATTCTTACCAACAGTGTATGAAGATTCCCTTTTCTCCACATTCTCACCAACATTTGTTATTTGTGTTCTTTTTGATGATAGCCATTCCGACAGGTGTAAGGTAATATCTCATTGGGATTTTAACTTACACTTCTCCGCTGATTAACAAAGTATAGCATCTTTCCATGTGCCTGTTAGCCATCTGTATGTCTTCTTTGGAAAAATGTCTATTCAGGACTTCTGTCAATTTTTTAATTGTTTTATCTTTTTTATGTTGAGTTGATTAGCTGTATATATATCCGGATATTAATTCCTTCTTGGTCACATATAGAAATATCTTCTCCCATTCAGTAGGTTGTCTTTTCATTTAGTCTATGGTTTCCTTTGCTTTTCAAAAGCTTTTAAGTTTAATTATGTCCCATTTGTTTATTTTTGCAGTTATTTCCTTTGCTTTAGGAAAACAATTGGAAAATATATTGGTACAATTTAGGTAAAAGGGTGTTCTGCCTATAATTTCTTCTAGGAGATCTACAGTTTCCAGTATTACATTTCGGTCTTTAATCCATTTTGAGTTAACTTTTGTATATGGTGGTAGGGAATGTTCTAATTTCATTCTTTTACATGTGGCTGTTCAATTTACCAAGCACCACATACTGAAGAGACGGTCTTTTCTCCATTTTATATTCTTCAATCCTTTGTCATAGATGAATTAATTTTAAGTGGATAGGTTTATACCTGGGCTTTCTATTATATTCCATTTTATTTATTTATTTAGTCTTTTATTATATATACATATATATTTTACATCTTTATTGGAGTAAAATTGCTTTACAATGGTGTGTTAGTTTCTGCTTTATAACAAAGTGAATCAGTTATACATATATATACCTTCCCATATCTCTTCCCTCTTGCGTCTCCCTCCCTCCCACCCTCCTTTTCCCAGCCCTCTAGGTGATCACGAAGCACGGAACTGATCTCCCTGTGCTATGTGGCTGCTTCCCACTAGCTATCTATATTACGTTTGGTAGTGTATATATGTCCATGCCACTCTCTCACTTTGTCAGAGCTTACCCTTCCCCCTCCCCATATCCTCAAGTACATTCTCTAGTAGGTCTGTGATGTTATTCCCGTCTTACCCCTAGGTTCTTCATGACATTTTTTTCCCTTACATTTCATATGTATGTGTTAGCATACAGTATTTGTTTTTCTCTTTCTGACTTACTTCACTCTGTATGACAGAATCTAGGTCCATCCAACTCACTACAAATAACTCAATTTCGTTTCTCCCTCTGACTGAGTAATATTCCATTGTATATATGTGCCACATCTTCTTTATACATTCATCCAATGATGGACACTTAGGTTGCTTCCATCACTTGGCTATTGTAAATGGAGCTGAAATGAACATTTTGGTACATGACTCTTTTTCAATTACGTTCTTCTCAGGGTATATGCCCAGTAGTGGGATTATGGGTCATATGGTAGTTCTATTTGTAGTTTTCTAAGGAAGCTCCATACTATTCTCCATATTGGCTGTATCAATTTACATTCCCATCAGCGGTGCAAAAGGGTTCCCTTTTCTCCACACCCTTTCCAGCATTTATGGTTTCTAGATTTTTTGATGATGGCCATTCTGAGTGGTATGAGATAATATCTCATTGTAGTTTTGATTTGCATTTCTCTAATGATTAGTGATGTTGAGCATTCTTTCATGTGTTTGTTGGCAATCTGTATAACTTCTTTGGATAAATGTCTATTTAGGTCTTCTACCCATTTATTGATTGGGTTGTTTGCTTTTTTTGTTATTGAGCTGCATGAGATGCTTCTAAATTTTGGACATTAATCCTTTGTCAGCTGCTTCATTTGCAAATATTTTCTCCCATTCTGAGGGTTGTCTTTTGGTCTGGTTTATGGTCTCCTTTGCTGTGCAAAAGCTTTTAAATTTCATTAGGTCCCATTTTTTTATTTTTGTTTTTATTTCCATTTCTCTAGGAGGTGGGTTAAAAAGGATCTTGCTGTGATTTATGTCATAGAGTGTTCTTCCTATGTTTTCTTCTAAGAGTTTGATAGTTTCTGGCCTTACATTTAGATCTTTAATACAGTTTGAGCTTATTTTAATGTATGTTGTTAAGGAGTGTTGTAATCTTATACTTCTACATGTACTTATCCAGTTTTCCTATCACCACTTATTGAAGAGGCTATCTTTTCTCCACTGTATATTCTTGCCTCCTTTATCAAAGATAAGGTGACTATATGTGCGTGGGTTTGTCTCCTGGCTTTTGATCCTGTTCCATTGACCTATATTTCTGTTTTTGTGCCAGTACCATACTGTCGTGATTACTGTAGCTTTGTAGTATAGTTTGAAGTCAGAGAGCCTGATTCCTCCAGCTCCATTTTTCATTCTCAAGATTGCTTTTGCTATTCAGTGTCTTTTGTGTTTCCATACAAATTGTGAAAGTTTTTGTTCTAGTTCTGTGAAAAATGCCAGTGGTAGTTTGATAGGGATTTCATTGAATCTGTATATTGCTTTGGGTAGTAGAGTCATTTCCACAATATTGATTCTTCCAATCCAAGAATATGGTATATATCTCCATCTCTTTGTATCATCTTTAATTTCTTTCATCAGTTTCTTATAGGTTTCTGCATACAGGTCTTTTTTCTCCTTAGGTAGGTTTATTCCTAGATATTGTATTCTTTTTGTTGCAATGGTAAATGGGAGTGTTTTCTTGATTTCACTTTCAGATTTTTCATCATGAGTGTATAAGAATGCCAGAGATTTCTGTTCAATACTTGTGTATCCTGCTACTTTACCAAATTCATTGATTAGCTCTAGTAGTTTTCTGGTAGCATCTTTAGGATTCTCTATGTATAGCATCATGTCATCTGCAAACAGTGACAGTTTTACTTCTTCTTTTCTGATTTGGATTCCTCTTATTTCCTTTTCTTCTCTGATTGCTGTGGCTAAAACTTCCAAAACTATGTTGAATAAGAGTGGTGCGAGTGGGCAACCTTGTCTTGTCTTCCTGATCTTAGTGGAAATGCTTTCAGTTTTTCACCATTGAGGATGATGTTAGCTGTGGGTTTGTCATATACGGCCTTTATTATGTTGAGGAACGTTCCCTCTATGCCTACTTTCTGGAGGGCTTTTACCATAAATAGGTGTTGAATTTTGTCAAAAGCTTTCTCTGCATCTATTTAGATGATCATATGTTTTTTCTCCTTCAATTTCTTAATATGGTGTATTACAGTGATTGATTTGTGTATACTGAAGAATTGTTGCATTCCTGGGATAAACCCCACTTGATCATGGTGTATGATCCTTTTAAAGTGCTCTTGGATTCTGTTTGCTAGTATTTTATTGAGGATTTTTGCATCTATGTTCATCAGTGGTATTGGCCTGTAGTTTTCTTTCTTTGTGACATCTTTATCTGGCTTTGGTATCAGGGTGATGGTGGCCTTTTAGAATGAATTTGGGAGTATTCCTCCATCTGTTATATTTTGTAAGTGTTTGAGAAGGAGAGGTGTTAGCTCTTCTCTAAATCTTTGATAGAATTCTCCTGTGGAGCCATCTAGTCCTGGGCTTTAGTTTGTTGGATGATTTTTAATCACAGTTTCAATTTCAGTGCTTGTGATTGATCTGTTCATATTTTCAATTTCTTCCTCGTTCAGTCTCAGAAGGTTGTGCATTTCTAAGAATTTGTCCATTTCTTCCAGGTTGTCCATTTTATTGGCATATAGTTGCTTGTAGTAATCTGTCATGTTCCTTTGTATTTCTGTACTGTCATAGTTACTTCTCCTTTTTCATTTCTATTGATTTGAGTCTTCTCCCTTTTTTTCTTGATGCATCTGGCTAATGGTTTATCAATTTGGTTTATCTTCTCAAAGAACTAGTTTTTAGTTTTACTGATCTTTGCTAACATTTGCTTCATTTTTTTTCATTTATTTCTGATCTGATCTTTATGATTTCTTTCCTTCTGCTAACTTTGGGGTTTTTTTTTTTTTTTTTTTTTTTGGTTTTCTTTCTCTAACTGCTTTAGGCATAAGATTAGGTTGTTTATTTGCGATGTTTCTTGTTTCTTAAGGTAGGATTGTATAGCTGTAAACTTCTCTCTTAGAACTGCTTTTGTTGCATCCCATAGGTTTTGGGTTGTCGTGTTTTCATTGACATTTTTTCTACATGTTTTTTGATATCCTCTTTGATTTCTTCAGTGATCTCTTGGCTATTAAATAGTGTATTGTTTAGCCTCCATGTGTTTTTATTTTTCAGAGATCTTTTCCTGTAATTGATATCTAGCCTCATAGCATTGTGGTCAGAAAAGATTCTTGATATGATTTCAATTTCCTTAAATTTACCAAGGCTTGATTTGTATCCAAGATATGATCTATCCTGGAGAATGTTCCATGAGCACTTGAGAAGAATGCATGTTCTGTTGTTTTTGGATGGAATGTTTTTTAAATATCAATTAAGTCCATCTTGTTTAATGTATCATTGAAAGCTGTGTTTCCATATTTATTTTCATTTTAGATGATCTGTCCATTGCTGAAAGTGGGGTGTTAAAGTGCCCTACTATGATTGTGTTACTGTCGATTTCCCCTTTTATGGCTGTTAGCATTTGCCTCATATATTGAGGTGCTCCTGTGTTTTCTGCCTCAGTATTTACAACTGTTATATCTTCTTCTTGGATTGATCCCTTGATCATTATGTAGTGTCCTTCTTTGTCTCTTGTAATTTTCTTTGTTTTAAAGTCTATTTTGTCTGATATGAGGATTGCTGCCTCAGCTTTCTGTTGATTTCCATTTGCATGGGATACCTTTTTCCATCCCCTCACTTTCAGTCTGTATGTGTTCCTAGGTCTGAAGTGGGTGCCTTGTAGACAGCATATATATGGGTCTTGTTTTTGTATCCATTCAGCCAGTCTGTGTCTTTTGGTTGGAGCATTAATCCATTAACATTTAAGGTAATTATCGATATGTATGTTCCGATTTCCATTTTCTTAATTGTTTGGGTTTGTTATTTTCAGTCTTTTCCTTCTCTTGTGTTTCCTGCCTAGAGAAGTTCCCTTGGCATTTGTTGTAAAGCTAGTTTGGAGGTGCTGAATTCTCTTAGCTTATGCCTGTGTGTAAAGGTTTTAATTTCTCCGTCAAATCTTAATGAGATCCTTGCTGGCTAGAGTTATGTTGGTTGTAGGTTTTTGTCCTTCATCACTTTAAATATATTCTGCCACCTCCTTCAGTCTTGCAGAGTTTCTGCTGAAAGATCAGCTGTTAACCTTATGGGGATTCCCTTGTGTGTTATTCGTTGTTTTTCCCTTGCTGTTTTTCTTTTTACACCTTTATTGGAGTATAATTGCTTTACAATAGTGTGTTAGTTTCCACTTTATAACAAAGTGAATCAGTTATACATATACATATGTTCCGATATCTCCTCCCTCTTGTATTTAATTTTTGATATTTTCACTAATATGTGTCTTCACGTGTTTCTCCTTAGATTTATCCTGTATGGGAGTCTCTGTTCTTCCTGGACTGATTAACTCTTTCCTTTCCCATATTAAGGAAGTTTTCATCTATAACCTCTTCCAATATTTTCTCAGTCCTTTTCTTTTTCTCTTCTTCTTCTGGGACCCCTGTAATTCGAATGCTGGTGTGATTAATGTTGTCTCAGAGACCTCTGAGACTGTCCTCAATTCTCTTCATTCTTCTTTCTTTATTCTTCTCTACAGTAGTTATTTCCCCTATTTTATCTTCCAGGTCACTTATCCATTCTCTGTGTCGGTTATTCTGCTATTGATCCCTCCTAAAGAATTTTTAATTTCATTTATTGTGTTGTTCATCACTGTTTGTTCGCTGTTTAATTCTTCTAGGTTCTTGTTAAACGTTTCTTGTATTTTCTCCATTCTATTTCCAAGATTTTGGATTATTTTTACTATCATTTTTCTGATTTTGTTTTCAGGTAGACTGCCTATTTCTTCTTCATTTGTTAGGTCTGGTGGGTTTTTGACTTGCTCTTTCATCTGCTATGTGTTTCTCTGTCTTCTCATTTTGCTTAACTTACTGTGTTTGGGGTCTCCTTTTTGCCGGCTGCAGGTTTGTAATTCCCGTTGTAATTCCTGTTTTTGGTGTCTATCCTGAGGGGCTAAAGTTTGTTCAGTGGGTTGTGTAGACTTCCTGGTGGAGGGGATAGTGACCTATGCTTGCACACAGGCTTCTTGGTGGCTGCAGCAGCAGCCTTAGTGTCTCATGCCCGTCTCTGGGGTCTGCGTTGATAGCCGCGGCTCGCGCCTATCTCTGGAGTGCCTTTAAGGGGTGCTCTTAATCCCGTCTCCTCACGCACCAGGAAACAGACAGGCAAGAAAACGTCTCTTGCCTCTATGGCAGCTCCAGACTTTTTCCCGGACTCCCTCCCAGCTAGCTGTGGCACACGAGCCCCTTCAGGCTGTGTTCACGCAGCCAACCCCAGTCCTCTCCCTACATCCGACCAAAGCCTCAGCTCCCAGCCCCCCGCCTGCCCCAGCGGATGAGCAGATAAGCCTCTCGGGCTGGTGAGTGCCGGTCGACATCGATACTCTGTGCTGGAATCTCTCCACTTTGCCCTCTGCACCCCTGTTGCTGCGCTCCCCTCTGCGGCTCTGAAGCTTTCCCCACTCCGCCACCCAAAGTCTCTGCCCACGAAGGGGCTTCTAGTGTGTGGAAACCTTTCCTCCTTCACAGCTCCCTCCCATTGGTGTAGGTCCCGTCCCTATTCTTTTGTCTCTGTTTTTCTTTTTTCTTTTGCCCTACCCAGGTACTTGGGGACTTTCTTGCCTTTTGGGAGGTCTGAGGTCTTCTGCCAGCATTCAGTAGGTGTTCTGTAGGAGTTGTTCTACACATAGATGTATTTCTGATGTATCTGTGGGTAGGATGGTGATATCCACATCTTACTCTTCCACCATCTTGAATCTCCTCTTCATCCATTAACTTTTAATCTATGTGTTTTTATATTAGGAGTGGATATCTTGTAGACAATCAATGTATAGGTCGACTCTGTTTTTTGACCCACTCTGACAATCTCTGTCTTTTAAGTGATACATTTACCATACTGGCATTCAAATTGACTGTTTACATACTGGATTAAATATCTACCATATTTGTTATGTTTTTTTCCCCTGATTCTTTGTTTTTACTTTTGTCTCCACTCTTTTTCTACTTTCTGTGGTTTTATTATTTATTTTTTAAAAACTTTTTGTTGGAATATAGTTGATTTACAACGTTGTGTTAGTTTCAAGTGTAGAACAAAGTGAATCTGTTACACGTATACGTATATCCAATCTTTTTTAGATTCTTTTCCCATGGAGGCCATTACAGAGTATTGAGTAGAGTTAACTGTGCTATATAGTAGGTATTTATTAGTTATATATTTTACACAGTAGTGTGTATATGTCAATCTCAACCTCCCAATTTATTTCTGCCCCCCTTACCCCTGGTAAACATAAGTTTGTTTTCTACATCTGTAACTCTACTTCTGTTTTGTAGATAACTTCATTTGTACCCATCTTTTTACATTCCACATATAAGTGATATCATATGATATTTGTCTTTCTCTGTTTGGCTTACTTCACTCAATATGCCAATCTCTAGGTCCATTCATGTGGCTGCAAATGACATTATTTCATTCTTTTTATTGGCTTATGCCTTTTTATTGGAGCATTTTTAGTCTATTTACATTTAAAGTGATTATTGATTGGTATGTACTTATTACCACTGTCCACATGGTAGAAAGAGCTCCCAGAAGTGACTGTCACCAATGTCTATGTCCTCAGGGTGAGCTACAGTGGCCTCTGGCCTCTCCCAGAGACTCTCCAAGATCATCAGATAAGTCTGACAGACCCAGGCTTCTATCAAATTACTGCTTCTACCCTGGGTCTCAGAGTCTATGAGATTTTGTGTGTACCCTTTAAAAATAAAGTTTCTATTTTCCCCAGGCCTCTGGGACTCCTGAAATTAATCCCGTCTGTCCTTCAAAGCCAAATGTTCTGGGGGCTCATTTTCCTGGTGCAGGACCACCAGGCTGGGTAGCCCAATGCGGGGCTTGGACCTCTCACTTCTAATTATTCTCCCCTTTGTGGGTCACACACTGGGGGTATGGGATTTGATTATATCAGGACTCCATGCCCCCTACCCATCTCATTGTGGTTCCTTCTTTATATCTTTAGTTGTAGAACATCTTTTCTGTTAGGTTCCCATCTTTTTCATTGATGATTTTTCTGTAGATAGTTGTGATTTTGGTGTGCCTATGAGAAGAGATGAGCTCAGTGTCTTTCTACTCCATCATCTTGGCCAACCCCTTGATGATTGTGGGCTCTTAAGACAACTTGTGTATCTGTTATATCTTTATATCTGAATTTTACTGCTGCTTTTATCTTTTTAGTTTAACTTTTATTTTTATCTGAAAAGGAATCTTCTCTGTCCACAACCCTGCTCCCAAGTCATCCATTCTCTGAACTTCAGGCAATAATTTCTTAAATATGACACCAAAAACACAAGAAGCAAAAAAAAAAAAAATAGAATAGATAAATTGTACTTCATTAAAATTGTTTGGGCTTTGAAGTATGGTAACAAGAAATTGAAAATGCAATCTAAATAATGGGGGAAAATATTTGCAAATTATATATCTGAGAAATGATTAGTATACCAAATGTTTAAATAACTTTTACAACTCAACAATAAAATATTTAATAACCCACTTAAAATGGGAAAATTATTTAAATAGACATTTATCCAAAGATGATATATAAATGACCAGTAAGCATATGAAAATAAACTCAATATCACTAGTCATTTTGAAATGCAAATCAAAATCACAAGATATTACTTAATATCCACTATAATAAAAAAAAGATAATAACAAATGTCTGAAAGGCAGTGAAGATATCAGAACCTTCATACATTACTGGTAGAAATGTAAAATGCTGCAGCCACTTTGGAAAACAATTTGACAGTTCCTCTAGAAGTCACACATATAGTTATCATACAAACAAGGAATTCCACTCCTAGATATCTACCAAAGAGAATTGAAAAGATATGCCCACACAAATATTTGTACATGAATGTTCATTTCAACTTTTTTCATAATAAAAAGTGGAAACTACCCAAATGGGATATCCATACAGTGGAATACTATTTGACCATATAAAGGAATGAAATATGATAAATACTATGAGACATAAATGAACTTCAGAATCAGTATGCCTAATGAAAAGAGCCAGACTATGTATTATATGAGTCCAGTTATATGAAATATCTGGAAGAGGCAAATCTATTGAGACAAAAATCACATTTGTGGCTTCTAGGGCCTGGGTATATGAGGAGATGTGGAATGGATGCTAATGGATATGGAGTTTCTTTTTGGAGTAATGAAATATTTCTGGAATTAGATAGTGGAGATTGTTGCACAATTTTGCCAGAATACTAAAACCACTAAAATGTAAATGTGAAATTGTAAACTGTAGTTTTATTTATAAAATAATTGATTTTTTGTCAGAATCACTAAGCTCTGTTTGGCTCTCCCTCACATTAATTTCCTGCATAAATATTTTGTGAGCATCTACTAAATGTCTGACAGTGTACTAGACCTTGAGATTGCTGACTCTAGGTGGATTTGAGCATCCACACAAATTCTTATAATATTCTGCAGTGGATACTGCTTATTGACACAGGGCCTTATCTGCTAGGTTGATTTTTGGTTGGTATGATAAGCCACAGATTTCCTGACTAAGACGTCTACAGGAGAAATTAACAATTGGGTGGCCTTTTCAGAGTACAGGCTCATCTAGCATTCAGAAAATAGGAGCATATTTCTGTAACTTTATAAAAGTACTTAACTACATCAAAGACTTTCCCTCAGTTTTGCTACACAAAATAAATCTCTTTTTGTTTATCACTTTACAGTTCACAAAATGCTTTCTTAGATGTTTTCCCATGTAAGCCTCAAAAAATAAAAAAAAAAAACCTATGTTGTCAGCATAACAGTGATTATTCCATTCACATGATGAAACCAAGAATCTGAGAAGCTAAGGAACTGAGATAAAGTTATCACTTTACTTGCTAGTAGCAGAACTGGCACTACAATCCAGGTTTTCTGATTCCAAAATTATCATTCTTTTCTCTATACAAGTAACTCATTTTTTTTAATTTCATAAACTAGTGCATACAAAAAAGTGGTCATTGGCATAGGCTTGCTCCTATTTTATTTTGTCAAATTATGAGGTTAGTAAACAACAGTAAACAATAACCACCCACAATTAGGAAGAACATAAGCAGATAAGACAGAGGTCTTTAAGTTAAATGCTTTTAATTTTATAAAACACTTGCCACATTCTCCCAATTTTCTCATTTTGCTTTAGTTTGATAAAATCTTCCTCATGGGAAGTACTGTCCAAATACTTCTGAAAGACAGCTAGTTTCATGTTTGAGGAAGACTTGCCATGTATTTCATTGATAGAATAATGAATTAAGCTCCTTTATTTCCAATGTCATCCTGAACTCAGGTAGCAATAATATTCACATCTTCTCCAGTAAAATACCTTGTTGTGGCCAAACATGATCATTCTTGTTTTCAGGTAAAAAAAAAGCATATTTTAAGTGAAGCAAAGTTAACATACAAAACTTCATAAACTAAAAGAATAAATTGCTACCAATTAGGCACAAATTATTCTTCCTGCCACTCCCTGGAGGTTTCACAATAGTTGAGAATGTCCAAGACACATGTTTATCTTGTATGCTATACGTAAAACATGATTACTTTTGCTTCCTTCTCAACTGCATTTTGGGACATTTTAGATTATGGTTACATTTACAAGGTACCAAGACATCTGTAAGAAATGAAAACTCTTTAGTTCATCGTTCAGTTGATTTAACTTCATGATCCTCAATATCTGGATGACTGCAAACATCTGGGTGATTGAAATTATCACAATCTATAAAATGTGTCTGTGGTTAACAACATTGATGAATGAAATCATGCTGTGATATTGATTTAAGGTTGAACTCAATAACTGCTAGATAAATGTTGGCTTGCTGGTAGGTTAAATGGTTGGATGGATGAATAGATGGAAGGATGGAGAGATAAGTGAATGGGAGAATAAATATCATTTCAGTACGTATTGTGTAAATACAATTTAATGTTTAAAACATTAATAATGATACTATGTTGCTCAGGTTCTATAATTCATATTACTTTATATTGTTTTACTTTTACCCACAAATGCTCCATTTATCCAGTTGTTAACAGTTTCCATGTAAGTAAAGTTGCTAGGTAGTGATACTTAGCACCTTAAGCACTGTATTAGTTTTCTATGTTTGGAGTGCAAATTACCACAGACCGTGTGGCTTAAAACAACAGAAATTTATTTTCTCACAGTTCTGGAGCTCACAAGCCCAAAATCAGTGTTGGCAGAGCTGCTGCATTTTTTTTCCAGGGATCTGGGGAGAATCCATTCCATGTCTCTCTCCTAGCTGCTGGTGGTTGCCAGCAATTCTTGGCATTCCTTGGCTTCCTCTACATTACTCCAATCTCTGACTCCATCTTCATATTACCTTCTCCTCTATGTGTCTGTATCTTATCCTCTTCTATCTTATAAGGATACTTTTTGTTGGATTTTGAGCCCATCCAGATAATCCAGGATGACTTCCTCATCTCAAAATCTTTAACTTAATTACATGTACAATACCTCGTTTACCAAATGAGGTAAAATCTACAGGTTCTGAGAATTAGGACATAGACATATTTGGGGGGGGCACCATTCAACCCACTTCAAATACCAAAAAATTTTAAGCAGGGCTTTTTCTAAAGACTGTTATGTATCTGCTTTATTAAATAGAGGATAGTTAACTTAAGAGTATCCTAATTGCTCAGGTACTTTACTGTGTAGTTCAAATATACAGGGAAATTCTCATGAGGTATGTAGGGCTGTTTGCTCCTATACTGAGTGCTTCTGAACTAAAATTGCTTCTTTAATTCTTGTGGGTTTTTTTTTCAGGTGTTTCTGTCCCTTCTCTTTTTGTCAGCTGTAATATATTGATCCTGTATTTGTATTGATTCTTCATTCCCTATTCTAATTTAATGCTTCTAATATTCTGTAATAACAAGGCTTGCTAGAAGTATTTGTAAAACAGGAATCAGTGGTTTGTAATTATTTAAATATTGTAAAATGCTGGGTAAAACAAAAATGTATAAATTCTAACTAATGTAAATATAGCATTTAGTTTCAACAATATGAAAAGACCTGACATGATAATATTTCATGTTTAAGACATAGCTTTGAGTGTGAAAAACCCACAGTATAATTTGGTTATCTATAAGATAGCACAATACTTTAATACATTAAGAAATATACATTTCCCACAATTAGGATGGTACCATTCTTATTCTAACCCACATTGGTCAGATGAGATTTGGATGTCACATTTTATGACATACTTAAATGAACTCAAGTAACCAGAGGAAAGTGGCTAATGCATGGAGAGGCTGAAAGCTTGGCTAATGAAGAATATATGATGAAATCAATGATGAATAGTGAAAACTAATGATGATGAACTGAAAACTGATTCTAGACAAGGGAAGGAAGAGCGTTCTTGCTATCTTTATGTAGAATAATGGCTGTCACGTATAAGAGTGCAGGAAGCTAATCCTTTAATGTAATAGAAGAAATAAATAGGACCAATAAATGGAAGATAGGTGGAAGTGGACTTCCATTTATAATATAGAACATATGAGCAGTTCTTAAGCACTGGGACAGGTTGCTTATGAAAGTATAATTTTCCCATCTCTGAAAATGATTGAACTGAGATTGACTTTTATTTACTTTATGAGATAGAAAATATGCTGAAGAAGTTTCTTGCTATGGAAAAAATTACATCTATAATTAGAATGTCAGGTCTGTGAAGATTCTTTATTAATAGGTTCCCTTTTGAGTAAGGTGAAATATGCATCTAAATGCCAGGGAGAGAGCCCTGAGGCCATGGTCATTGGCTTTCTAACCCTTTAATGCATATGTCTCGTTTTCTTTCTATGTTTGTTTTTCTTTTCCTATTCACTCTATTCCCTCATCCATTCTATGCCTTAAGTCACTAAGGGCTTTGATCTGTAAACTTCAAGAGTAAATAAGACACTGAGACTTGACAGAGAGATTATTATCACCCTAATTGATCTAGCTCTATTCCTTTAACTACTAACTGTATGATCTTAAGCAATTTCCCAAACTTGGTTTGCATTTTAGTTTCCCCACAGTGTAAAATAATTTAAATAACACTTAAACTTTTCTGTTGTTGAGACAGTGTGAGGGTATGTGCACATGTATGTGTGTGTATAAGAAAGACATCAAAATCAGCACCCAAGGGCAAGGCATTATTAGTGAGCTCACTCTCTTAGACATGAGTAAAGTTTGGCAGTTTAAATAAGTTTTTTCATGGGAATCCCTCCACAGGTGTGTGTATATGTGTAGTGGGGGTGAGAGAATGGACTTAACTCATTCATTACTATCCCTAACTTTCCAGAAACTGTCTCCATTGAAAATGAAAAGTATTTTATTTTCCCTGAGCCAGAAATATTTTCTAGAGAAAAAAAATATTTATTTACTTAAATAAATATTTATTCTAGAAATAAAATATCATGTTGGGGACTGGAAAACAATCCCATCCTCAAAAGCATTGCCAGCATGTCTTTGTAGCTGCTCAGGGAAGGATTCCATGAGCATGACACAATGACAGATATTTTAAACAAAAACAAACAAAAAATCCCCACTATGGACCCTGGACTACCTGAAGAACCACAGAATACAGCTATTGGCCCCCTCTGCTGGTGAGCTGCAAAGGATTAGTGAAGAAATGGTGGCATCATTCACCATAAAAAGAAATGGTAGCTCTAGAGTGTTGGCAGCTAAACATTATGTAAGGCTCTGTGAGTAATCATGAGGAGGATAAGTGGCATTTTTCAGGAGCTTTGAGCAATTGAAGACCCATTTAAGTTAAACATTGACACATAATCCCACACACATCCAGCTAATTCTGTCTTGGACAAAGATATATTATAAACAAACAAACATAAAATAATAAAAAGCTGAAGTCTTCAAGCCTCACCCTACAGACTGTAGAAAGCTATGATATTAGTGTTTAATTTCAGGGTATTTGAAACTGTTACCTAACAATGCTGGTGAAGAAATACTATAGAGAAAATCTATAATGGTATTAAAAGGAAATCTAGAAAACACCACAAATTTTCTAATTCCTTTGAGATTCCACCGAAAATGCAGGGCTTGGCTTATCAATGGATATGAAAAACATTCCATATCCATTGATATGGAATATCCAGAGTTCTCTCTGATAATATATCATGCCAAGAACAAAAATATCTGTTATCCTAGTCCTGTATGATCTAGGACATGTAGAATATCTAGAGTATCAGAGCTGATACTCCGAAGGCATCACTGTTTCTGGAATCTATTAAGTATGCATTAATCATTGAAGAAATGCCAGTGAAGGGGAGAACTAGGATTCATTTACTCAGAAACAGCTGGGAACTAAGAACTTGTATTCTCACTTCTAGAATTAACTTCATTCCATAAAAGAGACCTTGAATGGGGCATGTAGTCACTTGTTAGCTTTTATATTTGCTCATTATCAATAAACACCCTTCAATTCATTTGCACTTCAGAGACTACCATCTTTGTTTAGAATTCGTAAAGTTTTGAATTTTTCTCAATACTCCTAGGTCATGATTGTCAATTTATAGATAAGTCTAGTAAGGAGGAGCAAGGTTATTTGGTTTTTCCTGGATGGTAATATAGATATGATGATGATTATGATGATGATAGTGTATAATATTTATTAATATATTTCCTTAGATTATGTATATGTATTATTTCATTAAATCATCACATGGCCCTGTGAGATATAGCACCTATGATTATAACCATTTCATGTATAAGAAAATTGAGGTTAAAAACGGTTAAGTAGTTTTCCCCAGGTTACACAACTATTAAATTGCAGAGTTGGAATTAAGATTCCAGGCAGTCTGACTCCCACAAGCTGTAGAGCCTCCTTAGTTACTGCTAATAATTGAATGAACCATGACCTGAGAACAAGTTCCTAAGTGCAATGCTAATGTTCTTTTCATTCTTTTATGACCCACTAAAGAAGGCGCTTTGCACCATCAAAGAAACTGAAAGACTACACTTTTAAGGGTGATGGTCAAAAGAATTGTGTCTTTGTGGAAATAGGTAGATAGTTGAAGCTGCAGCCAGCAAAATTTGCTTATAGACCTGAGTACTCAGAACTATGCTTTTAAGCCAAGAGAAAGCCCAACAGCTGAGTCTGTATGAAACAAAATTTGAAGCCCCAAATACAAATTGACAAACACAAAGAATTATCATTTGCTATTGTTGGAGGAGGCTGGAGTTAGCACACCCCCTTTACAAGTTGGTTTCTCTATGTCTCAACTCATAATCACTTGAGCGGTTGTTTCCATAGACACCCACACTTCAGTTTCCCAGCTTAACCACATTCAAACAAGAATGCAGGCTTTGGTTGCAAAAGCTGTGAACTGTTTTACCACGTGTCTAACAGGCATGGCTTATCTACTTTCCTCTATGTGCTCAACAGGACAGGGTGGTTCAAAAACAGTAATAAAAAATTACCTGAAAGACCCTTAGAAGTTTCAAAGCTGAAGAAACATATTTTGATCTATAAGAAAGGAGGCAAAATCAGAAAAGAAAGGAGGAGAAACTTTTTTCTGCCTTTTGCTTTTGGGAACAGGTGTGGGGCAATAGTGGCTGGTGCTAGGCTGTTTCACAAGTGCAAAATGAGAGCACATGCCTTCCTTCTCTGTCTGAAACAGAGCTGTGGGTCCCTGGGGACCCACGGGGAAGGTGGTGGGGTGTGGAAATCTGTATGGGCACTGAAAAATACTTGAAAAATAAGCTAATAATATTCACAGCCCACTTGGCTGTGTTTAATTTTGAACGTGTACTAACAATCAAAGAAAAAAATTGAATTAAATTATATTTAAAAGCACTTACCTGCTGAGAGTCTGGGGAAATAATATTGTAGTAGAAGTTTCCATAGAGAGAAAAAATATATAAGAATCATCTCTGAAATGTATTCTTTTGAAAAACATAAATAGTAAATTTATCAATTGGCCTAGAAACTTCAGGTATAGACATGCTAAAAGAGTGTACATGCATATACACACACAAACACACATACATTGTTGTATGAAGCCTTTGTGTACACTCAGTACACAAAGCTTGCTGGCTTGTGCACATCAATGTAACTAATCAGACAAATATTCTGTGCTTAGATGAAACCTGGTCACAAAAAGGGCATGATGAGGAATTCTAAGTCTTAAAATAGTGATAAAAAACAATTTCAACTCATATAATCATCCCAAAACCCCTATGATATAGATTCTATTGCTACATTATGTGAATGAGGAAACTGAAGTACAAAAGTATTAAGTGACTTGACAGAAATCATTTTGCTATTAAGAGGCCGAGCAAGGATTTTACCTCAGGCAGTCTGGTACCAAAATCTATATTCTTAACCTTTGTAGTTAGCAAGTGGAAAGAAGTGCTCAGAGTCTAGCAGGAAAAAGTGGGTGCTGACCCACCTCCACTCTTTTCCTCTTCTACGCATCCAGATCTTTTGTGAGTTACTATTCTGTATCAGTGGGTGAATGGGTGGGAATTTAAGTGGTAGAGATATTTTAGACAGGCAGGGATGTGTGGCTTAAAAAGTAATTGCTATTTGATGCAAAATGAACTCTTTGTAATGAACTCAACAGAGACTCTTCCTCCCCCTTAGCCTCTTACTGTTAAAATAGTGCATCATCCGGATCTTGCCTTAGATTACATTTCCTTAAAAAGAAAAAAGACACTTTCAGAATGACCTTTGGATGACAATATTTCAACTGAATCTTCAAGGCTCAAGGTTCTCTTACCCTTCTCTATTATTTCCTCAGTCATAAAGGTAAATAACTTGGTCATCCAGCATCTTCTGTTGCAATTTTCTGGAACTGAGTGTTTACTCTAATATTCATATCCATGGGTGAGCTATATGAATATTATAGTAAATAATATACATAAAGAGTGCTTTAATCGTTAAAGCACTAAAAATCGTTAATCTCTAAAAAATGACATAACTTTTCACTTGTAAGTAAAACTTTTGACAAGCAGAAGTTTTTCACCTTTCTTCAGATTCCACTTCCAGATAAATTTAATCTCACTGAGTAGAAACTGGGCCATTTGAGATGTGTGAACTAGGACAACAATGTTTTCCTTTGAATATCTACCTATACAGATAGAGTAAAATCATGGATTAGACAAAGGAATTACAAGGCTCCAAAGACAGGCAATTCTGATAATCCTCTCTCTCATGTTAATTACAGATACTATGTGCAGATAGTTAAAGTTGGCTTTGTCTAAGGGCCAAATATATTATTTATTCCTTGTTTATGTTATTTTATTTTATTTCAAGGAGTAGAGATAACTGAGAAAGTATTCAGACGTTGCTAGTTTTTACATAATCATGAAATTTGATTTTGGGCCTGAGAGAGGAGGACAGAGTGAGAATTTTAAAGGTAGTATGATCTAACAGTTGGTTAAACAAAAGAGCTCAATAATAGGCATGTCCAAGTCAATAGAGCTGAACCATGGCTTTAGTATAGGGGGCAAAGGAACATCTCTGGTATTAATGCAAAGTCTTTCCATCATTTTTTCTGGGTGCAGTCCTGGACCTGCTATAAGTGATATGGGAATAAATGAGTTATGATCCTGGTTGAGCAGATTTAAGAGCCTGGCAGTAACCAAGGTGATTTGCCTTCAGGATAAATAATACGTGAAAGTGGATACAAGGGTATTTTTTTTAATTCCAATTTTTCAGATAAAGTGTTTAGAATATTTCTTACAAAAGATAGTGACCACATGAGATCCTTTAATTGTAATTAGCATAATAAGGCTGGGGTTATTTAAGCAACAATGTTAAAGTTCTTTTAAATACAATATCACCATATAAAATATATCTCCAACTATCTAGACATGAGGCAGAATTATTGAAAATATTAAAATTTAGGACCAATTGGTTAGAAGTTTGAAAATTAAGTGAAATTATTGAGATGCTTGAGTAACAAATGAATTTCAACCAACAGGTGCCAATAAGTTGCATTTGAAGATTAGTAGTTATGTGAAACCCATATACTATTTTAATGAAGAAAAGCTGTGAGATCCCTGGAGGCTCCACTTATAAAACTCAGGCTAAACTGAAGTTAGCTTCTTTATGAATTCCTCACATTCTTGGATACTACCCGCTGTTGCTGATGAAATATGACCTGATCAACTGCTCAGGTCATGGAAATGTTTCACCCCAGGTTGGGGGATTCCATGTGTTCATATTTCAGTTACACTTAGGAAAGGAATGGGAACTGGCAGACATTGAAAGACTATGATTCAACTCAGGGATTACGCCTGAAAAAGAAGTCAGGGAAATACAAGGAGGAGAGGGGAAGGTGTATGGTAGGGGAACTTGAGACTTTGCCAACAGTGTTAGTCAGATTTTCCCTGGGTCCTCATATGAACAGGTTGTTATTTTGAGATCCTCACCATTGAGAACTGCAGAGAAAAGATGCTATGAAAATATTGTAAAAAAATAAATAAAGAAATACACTGTATATGTATAGAAATGCAAAGTCATGGATTTATAAAGCAATTTAAAATATTGGAGCCCAGCTGGAAATGACTCTTTGTGTCTCTGTATTATTCATTAGTCACATCACCACTTACCTATTTCTTTCCCGGGGCCACCCGTTTTCACTGAAACTTGTAAACAGAGGCAAATAGAGGATCTTTATGAGGAACAGAAATAGCTAGAACATTCAAAACAGTTTTTTTTTTAATGGCACCATTGGAACTATGAAAAGATTTTTTTTCCCAGAGTCAGGAAACAGTGTGGGTAGCGTTACCTAGTCTTAGTGGAAAATGAGGGGATGAACACTGGGGAATATATCCATACCCATACCTTAAGCTGCCAATGAGCTCTATTCTCTTTTCCCCTGTGTTATAACAGAATGCAAAAAGCACACACGTAGGTTTACTTTTCTTTTTTTTTTTTTACTAACTTAAACATAGACATAAGTTACATTAACCTCATTGTCTCATCTAACTACCATTCTGTTTTTATTTTTAAGGTAAAAAAATGATTGAAGTATAGTTGATTTACAATGTTGTGTTAGTTTCCGGTGTACAGCAAAGTGAATCTGTTACACATATACATATATCCATACTTTTTTAAGATTCTTTTCCATATAGGCCATTACAAAGTATTGAGTAGAGTTACCTATGCTATACAGTAGGTCCTTATTATCTATTTTATACAGAGTAGTGCATATATGTCAATCCCAGCCTTCCAATTTATCCCCCGCCCTTTACCCCTGGTAACCATAAGTTTGTTTTCTACATCTGTAACTTTATTTCTGTTTTGTAGATAAGTTCATTTGTACCCTTTTTTTAGATTCCACATATAAGCAATATCACACAATATTCGTCTTTCTCTGTCTGACTTACTTCACTCAGTATGACAATCTCTAGTTCCATCCATGTTGCTGCAAATGGCATTATTTTGTTCTTTTTTATGGCTGAGTAATATTCCACTGTATATATGTACCACATCTTCTTTACCCATTCATCCATTAATGGACATTTAGGTTGCTACTGTGTCCTAGCTATTGTAAATAGTGCTGCAATGAACATTGGTGTGCATGTATCTTTTTGAATTATGGTTTTCTCCAGATATAATCCCAGGAGTGGGATTGCTGGATCCTATGGTAGCTCAACGTCACTAATTATTAGAGAAATACAATTCAAAACTACAATGAGGTATCACCTCACACCAGTCAGAATGGCTAACATTAAAAAATATACAAATAATAAATGCTGGAGAGGGTGTGGAGAAAAAGGAACCCTCCAACACTGTTGCTGGGAATGCAAATTGATAGAACCACTATGGAGAACATTATGGAGACAAACTAAAAATAGAGAACTCTTTATATATCATTAAACAGTGAAGAATTATTTTTCACCAAAGTTATAATTCTATTTTTACACTCACACTCAATTTTTTGCTAAAAATGGCCTTTACCCACTGCATCCATATCATTATCTCCCAATCTCTCTTAAAAACTGGATTCTCATTTTCTAACAAAAATATTCTGTTGAAGGTCACTAGTGACTTCCCTTTTGGTTTCTAATGATATTCTGAAATCTGTCTTTTTTCAGAGATAGAAGAATAGCTAAAATCATACTATTCTTAGCTCTACTCCCTTTATCTTAGCTCTGATCAACTTAGAGAGATTTTATTGCCATGTTAAATGTTATTTGAAAGTGAAAATCAGAGGTTTAGTCACCTGAAGACAAAGAGAAACTTTGTGCAATGATCTATTTAGTTGTATTATCAAACTGGGTAAGTCAAATGTTATGTTTATAGTATAAACAAACCTCAGATGGCTTCCTTCTACCAGTTTACACCACGGCAGCAGAGGAGCTTCTTCCAGGGACGTTCAGCTCTCAGAATAGTTTAGGACTATGGGACTGCATGCCTTTCAATAGGTATCTGAAGATTGAAGAGAGGTTTTGAACCCCCACCCCTACTTTTACCTCATCATCTAAAACCCTTCATCACTGTTACTTCCAGTGACAGTCTAGTCTAGATAGAACCTAGCATCTCATAAAAGGCTGGAAAGCATTGGTTCTGTAATTATGCTTCCTACTCAGTCTCTAACATACAATGAGAATCAAAAGTGCTTCACTTGATAGTTGTCAATTTTCTCTCCTCAAAGTGGGGACAATTATGTCTGCTCTTCCTACCTTCCTAGGTTGCCTGAGATTCAAAAAGTTAATGGAAATATAGGTGCTATTCACATAAGAAATAACTTCATTAATCTCTATTGTCCAAAGAGATAGCAAAAATACAAACCTTGATAAATGTTGATGTAGGTCAAAAAAATCATAGCTTCCCAAGCAAAGTGTAAAAAGGTTCCATTTGCCCTAATTAAGCAAAAAGTTGTAGCTGAGCTTGAATGAACCCAAAGGGTCTTTAACATATATATATATATATATTTTTTTTTTTTTTTTTTTTTTTGGTATACTGCTTCTTTTGAAGGACATTTGAAAATGCCTTTGCATGGTGATCATAACAAATCCCTTGTTTGGGAATTTAGGTTGTTCTCCTGATTTTTTTCTGAGTTGCAGATGCTCAGATGGCTCCTTGCCATTTGTGATGCACATGTCCCACAGTAGTAGAGAACCTATACTTGAGCTTGTAAAATAACCATGTAGTCCAAAAGTATAGATTGTCATTTGAGATTTATTCTGGCCATCAGCTGTAGATGGCATTGTTCATGAATAGTTATGGTGAAATGAGAATTCATGACTTATCTCTCTTGCTGTTTTGACACCTTTTGAAAAAGCATTTGTGTTTATAGACTTACAGTAATTTCCGAGAAGAGCAATGTCAACAATGTGGTAAGACAACCTTTCATGTAGTAGGCAAGTTGCTCTTGCTGAAGATGACCTAGGCAATACTAATACTTTTGGAACAAATAAGCACTCAGCAGACACCTAGTACTAAAACACATAGTACTTAATAGGGGAGGAGAATAAGGAGGTAGATAGAAAGTAATTTCATAATTTAATTCTCCTTTTAGTGACCATTGAAGAAATCATAGAATCTAAGGGCTAACAGCAACTTGGAGGTTATCTGATCCTGTGTTTCCCAAATTTCAATCATTCTTATACCTCTTGCATGATTTTTTCATACTTGTTTACCACTACATAATATGTATAATAATATGTATACCTTTCTTTAATCTATTCAAATATAATTTTATTTAAAGTTATTTAACTTCCTTTAATATAAAATATTATATTACCATATGTTCAGAAAACAAGTTACATGTGACATAAAGAGATGGTAATTATAGAAAAAAAACTAATTCTATTATAAATATAATTAATTAGTTATTAAAATACAATATTTGTCCATACATCTGTCCAAATTATATTGAATGCCACTTGTGACAAATGGGTTCAGGTCTACATCTACTTTGTAGCAGTAGAAGTATGTAGAAAAGAACTTCTCTTTCCCCAAATGGCTGGTTCCTGTCTTAGGTCACAAGGCAAGGCCATGGCAAAGATAAGACTGACTAATCTGGTTACAGAAATGTTTCACTATCTGAGAACATGAACTTTTTTCTGCATTCTCCATAGAGATGTTTCACATCACAAGGCCTTTGAAAGAAGAACTATTATTTGAGGCTTAATAGATTGTCACATAACTTTTTCCTTCCTAAATTCACTGGCGTCTTTAGAACTGTACCCCCAGTTATAAGAGGTGCTGATGTAACAGTCAAAAAGTTAAAAAGAGAAAGTGAAGTATGGGACAGGACATCACCAGAGTTGGATCAGGTAAAAATCTTGATATAGATGGATTCAGATGTGCAAAGCCTCAATCTCCACAGACAGAAGGGGAAATTAGACACCAAGCACATCTCCTAACAGCTGCATAAAACTTGTGGGCACATTAAAGAGGCAGCCAAGCAGCCAACTAGGAATGGAACACCAGGTTTAACTGAAAATGCTAGTGACCTTGAAGGAGTTCTGAGTACAAGTAAACAAAAAAGAAGCCAGCATCAGAGATATCTCCAAATCAGTCATCTCCAGGGTATGTTTTCCTTGATTCAGCAAACAGTCAGCCCTACTCCCTGTACTTTCTCCATTTTTATCTCCAGACATAGGCAGTGAGAATTGGTGCCCAGCATAATGCTTCAAAAACAAGTCTAACCCTAATTTAGTATAAACATGATTAGAATAGTAGCAAGTGTCTCCAAATAAAATTAACATTAGTTTATTAGCTTAAGTAGCTTTATTAGTTGCTATTAGCTATAAGTGAACATTAGCAAAAACCTAGCTAAGTTGCACTAAATGATTTCAAATGACTTTAACTAGAAATGCAAAATTATAAAGACCCCCCCCCACGCCCAGAAGACCATTTACTATAACGATCTTAAATAATCAGGTGGAGAAACTAAAGCCTGGAGAGGGATGGGACTAGTCTACAGTAACATTGCAAGTTAGCATCAGAACCGCTGTTAGAATTTAAGTGTCACAACTGACAGTATAATCCTATTTCTTAATATCATGTGGTGTTTAGTCATCAGCTTTCCCCTCTCTTTCTCTTACTTTCCACTCCCACCCTTGTTTCTGCTCTTGCAGTTACAGGATATTTTTTGAGTGAATATCCTCTCTTTTAAAACTAAAATTGCAGTGTTCCATTTAAGAAGTAAATATGAGTTTTTATTCAAAATCAAACTCAATTCCAAGTCCATCAAACTCATTTAGCTTTTGCTCAACCAAGACTTCATATTTTGGCCATATTCCCTCATACCAACTTGAATCTAAATCAGCTCCCAAATGGGTAACTCAACTCTAACTTAGATCTGACATCTATCTCTCTTTCATGCACCTGGCCTTATTTATCTTTGTACTTTTCAATGTGTTTACACTGTATGCACAAGCTAGATTTTCAAAGCCCCCTGCTCCCCATAACCTTTATTTCCCCATATTTGAATATTTTTTCCTAAAATGTTTTCAAAATGTCAATACTTTGCCCAGAAATTTTCTTCAAGGAGGGAAAATAAGCCTTTATAGAAATAACTACTGTTTGCAAATGCTCATTATACTACTGAGCTAGTGCCTTTCTTGGCAAGTTGCCCCTTACACCAAGAAATACAAATAAAATATTACAAAGTATGAAAGTTGAAAAAAAATTCAAGATAAGAAACAGAAGCCATTTCCCTTTGGAGAGAAATAAAACAGTGGCAGTGTTTTTGAATGTTAATATAATAGATTTAAGCCAAATTACCTACTTACCTTAGTAGATCAAAGGTGAGAAATACATTGCATTTAATGAAGTGGAAGCCATTCTTGGTCACTTTCCTATCTGGTTGTCTTCTGGAAAAATATTTCAAAAATGATTTGGACATTACCCTAGGAGGTGGATCAAAAAAGAGTAATGTCCAAATCTTCTTTTGAAACTATTTTTCCAGAAGACAACCATATAGGAAAGTGACCAAGAATCGTAGCAAGATCTGTTTTGACTGACCTCCTGGAGCAATGAAAATAAAAACAAAAATAAACAAATGGGAACTAATTAAACTTAAAAGCTTTTGCACAGCAAAGGAAACCATAAAAAAAGATAAAAAAGACAATGCTCAGAATGGGAGAGAATATTTGCAAATGAAGCAACTGACAAAGGATTAATCACCAAAATATACAAACAGCTTATGCAGCTCAATATCAAAAAAACAAACAACCCAATCAAAAAATGGGCAGAAGACCTAAATAGACATTTCTCCATAAAAGACATACAGATGGCCAACAAACACATGAAAAGATGCTGGACATCACTAATTAGTAGAAAAATGCAAATCAAAACTGCAATGAGGTATCAGCTAACACCAGTCAGAATGGCCATCATTGAAAAATCTACAAACAGTAAATACTGGAGAGGGTGTGGAGAAAAGGGAGCCCTTTTGCACTGTTGGTGGGAATGTAAATTGATACAACCACTATGGAGAACAGTAAGGAGTTTCCTTAAAAAACTAAAAATAGAACTATATGACCCAGTAATCTCACTACTGGGCATATACCCAGAGGAAACCATAATTCAAAAAGACACATGCACTCCAATGTTCATTGCAGCACTAGTTACAATAGTCTGGACATGGAAACAACCTAAATTTCCATCAACAGAGGAATGGATAAAGAAGATGTGTACATATATACAATAGAATATTAGCCGTAAAAAAAGAATGAAATTGGGTCATTTGTAGAGACGTGGATGGACCTAGAGACTGTCATATAGAGTGAAGTAAGTCAGAAAGTGAAAAACAAATATCGTATATTAACATATATATGTGGAATCTAGAAAAATGGTATAGATGATCTTATTTGCAAAGCAGAAACAGAGACACAGACATAGAGAACAAGCTTATGGACACCAAGGGGGGAAGGAGGGGTGGCATGAATTGGGAGATTGAGATTGACATATGTACATTATTGATACTATGTATAAAATAGGTAACTAATGAGAACCTACTGTATAGATCAGGGAACTCTACTCAATGCTCTGTGGTGACCTAAATGGGAAGGAAATCCCAAAAAACAGGATATATGTATACTTATAGCTGATTCATTTTGCTGTACAGAAGAAGCTATCACAATATTGTAAAGCAGCTAAACTCCAATAAAAATTAATTTAAAAGATAGTAAACCTAAAAAAATAATTAAAAAATTAAAAAAAAATAATAATTTGGGCAATATGATCCTCTCCCACCTCTAAATTTCAGCTTTAATATTTTTGTGCTTGCTAGCTTATTTAACTTACTAAATAACAAGGGGTTATGCTTATTTATTCATTTATTTATTTATGTTTTTGTGGGGAGGGGTTTCTCTATATTAAGTTAGCTTTTTGCTACATAAGCTGTTAGTTGTCATCTGTACTGTTCAACCAGAAGGCATATATGGTCCGGTATATTTATATGTAGCCAGAGTCTCAACCTCTCCCCTTTGATCTATTTTACTGATGCTTCCCTTGTTCTGTTCCCCTGCTGATTATTTATCAGCATTCTTTCTCTGTGTATCTATATATTGAGTGGCTGATGACAGAGGAATTGCTTTTTTAATTGATTTGTTTTCCTTGAAAATTAAAGTTTTAATGCATAAATTATCAAATTGTTTTGGAAGTATTCTTTCAAATCAATTGTTGCAGAATCAAATTGTATTAAGAAGTATCCTGCTCTGCTCACATTCACATACATACACACCCTGTAGATTTGTTGGTTTTGCTGGATAAAATTAAAGGAATCAACAGATATAATATAGTTCAAATAATAAACTTATATTCTCCACAATTGTGAACTTAATCATATTCTCTTAAAAACAAAAGCCTCCATTTTAACACATTATAATGTATAGTATCATAAACAGGCACACTTTCATTAGCAGGTACTTACTTATAAAACATTTATTGGCATTAAGATGGCCTTTATAAGAAAGTTTTGACCATGGTCATGATCATGGATCATTAAAATCTATAGATTATACATAACGGTGTAATTTCCAGTTACACAGCTGTCCCCTAACACATTACTTTATAAAACACTCTTTACTATAGAATTTTTCAAGCATAAACAAAAAAAGAGAATTGTGTGATGAACATGAATATACCAATAACACAGCTTTAATAGTTAATAACATGTTGCAAATCTTGTTGTATTTATCTGCCTTCCCTCACAATTTTTATTGAAGAATTTTAAAGCAAATGCCAGATGTAATGTCATTTCATCCATGAGTGTTTTAGTAAACGTCTCTAACTCATGAGAACACTTCTATTTTTACATTACTACCATACACACAACTTTTTACTGGACTTGCTAGCTTGCTATGTTAGAGGAAGTCTCCACAGAAGACTGGGTATGCTGGTATCTTATTCCAACTCTGTCAACATCCAATTGTGTGATCCCTTTGGACATCAGCTTCTCTTTCTGTCAAATGAGAGTTAGGTACAATACCTAAGACCCCATTAATCTCTGAGATTCTGGATTTAAATGGCAAAAATGATTAAGTTTGAGAACCTATCTTTTGTTATTCATCCACTAGATAGTCTTAAGAGAAAAGAGAATTAGAACCTCGTATTTTTAAACACTAACTGCATTGAGAATTTGAGAACAAAATAGAAACCTTTAAAAATTAGTGAAATAAGTTTCAAGCATGATTAGTTCTATCTTCTGAGGAAATGTTTCCTGTAACCGCCTACGCAGGAACACCCAATAATTATTTGAAAACAATAATAATTTTGTTTCATTATTCTAACCATCTTCCTCCTTAAAGGGCTAGCACGGTCTGGACAGAAGTTCCCCTAAGCCTGTGGCGCCCTCTTCTGACCCCTCACCTAACAGGGTGAGTCACAACTTTTGTTTCTGAACTGTCTTTGGGCTTTAGGCTTTCTCCTTAATTTATCTGTTACAATTTCATCTTGAAATATCATGTAAAAATTCAGATCTGACTGGTAGAAAACATAGGTCCTATGAAAGAAATCTGACTACAGCTCCATGGTGAATACCTTACAAATTCTTCCAGGTTTCCATTTTGAAATCTGAGAATTGCTCCAGAGAAGAAGTAACAATGAAATTTGAAATGTGATAGAAATCTCACTCAAGCAAGGAGCCTGTATAAGAAAATCTTACAAAAAGAAGAGAGAATTTTATGCTAAAACATCTAAATGAATTACAAAAACAATAATTACTGAATTAAAATTCAAACTTCATGCCATCAACTGTATGCCTTAGTGTAGAGAAGCAAGATGGACAGTTCTGTACTACTCATACTCTGTGCTTTAAAATTACTTTATGATTCTCTACTCAGAGATAGATGTTCTCTTTGAAAACTTCCAATGTTTTATCTCAATTCTCATTATCCACTCATGCCAGCTTCCTTTCCTATCTATCCCTTACAAATGTTGTTCCAGGGGGCTTTCTAAGAAAATGACCTCTTCTCTCCTTGACAATCATACAAGCAACTGACATCCCCATAATTTTCAGGCCCGTCACAAATTTTATTTGCTAAGGGAAACCTTTCTTGAGTGTTCCACTTTACATGACCCTTTCTATCCTCTCAATCACTATATCTGGAATCACACTATTAAGAATTCCACTATACTAAAATATAATGAGACTGATTCCACAAACTATGGTTCTCATAAAACGTTTAAATCTCACTTTAATAGTCACATTATATTCTCTGTTTTCTGATCGTTAGTATGTTTGAATTCTGATTTGTCCTCCCATTTGGAGTTTAAACTTTAGAAATACAAAAACATACTCATTTGAAAGTTTCTCACAGAACTGGGCTCACCCAATATCATTCTTTTTTTTTTTTTGGCTGCGTTGGGTCTTTCTTTCTGCGTGCCGGCTTTCTCTAGTTGCGGTGAGCGGGGGCTACTCTGTTTTTTGTTTGTTTTTTTGGTGGGGGCTACTCTTCAATGTGGTGCACGGGCTTCTCATTGCGGTGGCTTGTCTTGTTGCGGAGCACGGGCTCTAGGCGCGTGGGCTTCAGTAGTTGCACCTCGCTGGCTCTAGAGCGCAAGCTCAGCAGTTGTGCCACACGGGCTTAGTTGCTCTGCGGCATGTGGGATCTTCCCAGACCAGGGCTTGAACCCATGTCCCCTGTATTGGCAGGCAGATTCTCAACCACTGCACCACCAGGGAAGTCCCCCCAGTATTATTCTTAAAGCCCAAAGTTCTCTTGCTGTTGGGTCATCTGTGGTGAAATCTAGATCAGATTGGGAATTAAAACTTCTCAGTTAAACAGAACACTCAATTAGCTAAAGTCCTTAGCTTCCTGACCACCTCTATTAGATGGGTACCATTTTCCTGCCCCAGCAGTCTTCTGCTGGCTGAATTTAAAATTCACAATAAAACAAGTAGTACTTTTGGCTACACATTTACTTTATATCAAAACATTCAATAAAAGCAAGCATTAAAGTCACTATAGAAGAGTATTGATCCATTTCTTGAAAGCTGTTTGTATTTGCTGAAAGAGCCACTTCCTGGTTGGAATTTGTACTGGAACCAACTCTCTCACCAATTTGTTCAGCAAGATTAACTGGGATTGCCAAGATAGCTTCAAATAGAGAATGGAAAGCAGAAAATTAAAAATTAATGCTAAAATATTAAAGTATAATGACATCTAATGCAGGATGAAACTGGGTAGATCCTTGCTACGGTCTACCCTATTCATAGCAAATTTACCTTTGGAATTCTGGGTATGACCTTGACCCTTGCTGTTAAAATGGTATGAGAAGTGTTTAGAGGCACTGCACTTTTATGTAAATTAAAGACTATGTCATCGTGTAGAATATTTTTCCATTTGAGAAGGGATAAATATGAGTAAACTTAATTTTAAATTGATCACTGTTGCCTATGAAGAAGCAAGTGTTTGTATGACTGGCATTCTTATGTTACAGCATGAAGTCCACGTGGTCTATTTTGAAGATATCCCTTCTCCTCCCTAAAACTATTCTTTTGTTTAGCCTATCCCTGGGACCATACTGACTCAGTGCCATGCACCTACGTCCTTCCTACTCTGTGACATGCTTTTTGAGAAATCTTGCCTTCCAGTCATCTACATTGATGCCCTATTCCTTTTTCTCAGATGACCCACATGATTTCCTTTATGTTCTCTTTAGCACCTCTCTTCATTACTTCAGGCAAATGGTCTTTATAAAGTTTAGTGCTCAAGCCTTACTCACATCTCATTACTCACTTTCTTTTTCAGGCTTTCTCAGAAAAAAAAAAACTGATAAAGAATCTAAGAAAATAGAAAGTGCCAACTTACTGACTTGTGATAGTGACATTTCCTTAGACATAAAAAAGTCTAGGGTATTTTAGCATGTTTAGTAGATTAAGTTAACGCCTATAAACCACTGGTCATGAGACTAGAACTGCTTTCATTCATTTATTCAGTCATGCTTACATTTATTATTGAGTATATATTTTTGAGCACTTACTTCAAGCCACGTAGTGTTCTGAGTGGTTATAATACAGTAGTGAACAAATGATGAGACTTACTCTTATAGAATTATGGTTTATTGGGGGAAGAAAGAGATTTTAAAAATCTAAAAATTAATATTTAAATTTAAAATTGTAAAGTTATTAAAAAAAACAAGTTCTTGTGAGAAAGACTTTTGTGGTGGGGTGGGAACTACTTTGGAATGAGTAATCAGGAAAATCCTCTCTTAAGAAATGGCATTTAAAATCATGTTGGAAGAATGATAAGGATCTAGGCACATAATTGAGATGGGAGTGGTGACTAAGGACATTACAGAGGGGAACAGAGTATTTCAAGGCCTTGATGTAGAGAGAAGTATGGCCCTAGAGAAAAAAGTGGCACAATAAGAGTGGGGAAAGCTTTGCTGAGGAAAGAGGAATTTGCCCCATTTTTTTCTGCCTCATTGTTTAAGCTGGGACATCTCATCTCATCATATCTTGCCCTTGGACTTGGATTTATACCATTGGCTCCCCCGGTTCTCAGGCCTTTGGACTCAGAGTGAATTTTGCCAACAGTAGAATTAGGAATCTGAGAGTGAGAATGGGAAATGTCCTTTTACATCAGTTGTTAACATGTGGGACAGACAGACCTGATATAGATTAATGTAAATATGCCTGAGTGAAGTCAAGGCTGGGAAGTCACTGTTGGTGTTGAAATATGAGAGTAAATAAGGCTACTTTTCCATTACCAAAATAGAAATAAAGTTTAAAGAAAAACAACCTTTGACATCTGGAATTAAGCTATTTGGGCCTATGGTTAATTATCCTTCTTCTAATTATTGGTCAATATTCAAGATCATTAGCAATTTTAGTAGATGGCAAGCATGGGAAAGAAGAAAAGGGTAGCTGTTCACATGACACTAAACTTTCAATTCAGTAATAAAAAATAAGCTGAACAAAGAAATATTTCCAAATACCAAGATGTCATTAAGCAAAACATAAAAATGATATAATCTAAACAAAAATAAATTTCTTATGCTTCCCATCATGTTGTTTTTCCTTCTATGCACACAACTAACGTGCATTTCAAATTGAACATATTTTTTACTTATAAGTCGTTCTAATAAATTATTTGATGGACATTTTTTAATTATCTCAGAATTTTCATTTTCAAAGCTCTCAGTTTTCACCAGTACAACTAATGAAGAATTTAACTTTAAATGACAAATGAACTCTACTACCCAAAGCAATCTACAGATTCAATGCAATCCCTATCAAACTACCACTGGCATTTTTCACAGAACTAGAACAAAAAATTTCGCAATTTGTATGGAAACACAAAAGACCCCGAATAGCCAAAGCAATCTTGAGAACGAAAAAAGGAGCTGGAGGAATCAGGCTCCCTGACTTCAGACTATATTACAAAGCAACAGTAATCAAGACAGTATGGTACTGGCACAAAAACAGAAAGATAGATCAGTGGAACAGGATAGAAAGCCCAGAGATAAACCCACGCACATATGGACACCTTATCTTTGATAAAGGAGGCAGGAATGTACAGTGGAGAAAGGACAGCCTCTTCAATAAATGGTGCTGGGAAAACTGGACAGGTACATGTAAAAGTATGAGATTAGATCACTCCCTAACACCATACACAAAAATAAGCTCAAAATGGATTAAAGACCTAAATGTAAGGTCAGAAACTATCAAACTCTTAGAAGAAAACATAGGAAGAACACTCTATGACATAAATCACAGCAAGATCCTTTCTGACCCACCTCCTAGAGTAATGGAAATAAAAACAAAAATAAACAAATGGGACCTAATGAAACTTCAAAGCTTTTGCACAGCAAAGGAAACCATAACCAAGACCAAAAGACAACCCTCAGAATGGGAGAAAACATTTGCAAATGAAGCAACTGACAAAGGATTAATCTCCAAAATTTACAAGCAGCTCATGCAGCTCAATAACAAAAAAACAAACAACCCCATCCAAAAATGGGCAGAAGACCTAAATAGACATTTCTCCAAAGAAGATATACAGAATGCCAACAAACACATGAAAGAATGCTCAACATCATTAATCATTAGAGAAATGCAAATCAAAACTACAATGAGATATCATCTCACACCAGTCAGAATGGCCATCATCAAAAAATCTAGAAACAATAAATGCTGGAGAGGGTGTGGAGAAAAGGGGACACTCTTGCACTGCTGGTGGGAATGTGAATTGGTTCAGCCACTGTGTAGAACAGTATGGAGGTTCCTTAAAAAACTACAAATAGAATTACCATATGACCCAGCAATCCCACTACTTGGCATATACCCTGAGAAAACCAAAATTCAAAAAGAGTCATGTACCAAAATGTTCATTGCAGCTCTATTTACAATAGCCAGGACATGGAAACAACCTAAGCGCCCATCATCGGATGAATGGATAAAGAAGATGTGGCACATATACACAATGGAATATTACTCAGCCTTAAAAAGAAATGAAATTGAGCTATTTGTAATGAGATGGATAGACCTAGAGTCTGTCATACAGAGTGAAGTAAGTCAGAAAGAAAAAGACAAATACCGTATGCTAACACATATATATGGAATTTAAGGGAAAAAAATGTCATGAAGAACCTAGGGGTAAGATAGGAATAAAGACGCAGACCTACGGGAGAACGGACTTGAGGGTATGGGGAAGGGGAGGGGTGAGTTTTGACAGGGCGAGAGAGAGTCATGGACATATACACACTAACAAACGTAGTAAGGTAGATAGCTGGGGGGAAGCAGCCGCAAGGCACAGGGATATTAGCTCGGTGCTTTGTGACAGCCTGGAAGGGTGGGATGGGGAGAGTGGGAGGGAGGGAGATGCAAGAGGGAAGACATATGGGAACATATGTATATGTATAGCTGATTCACTTTGTTATAAAGCAGAAACTAACACACCATTGTAAAGCAATTATACCCCAATAAAGATGTTAAAAAAAAAAAAAATGACAAATGAGTATGGGTGAAGAATCCCAAAACTAATAAAAAGTAAATACAGATTTTCAGAAGAAAACTAAACATAAATCCACTAGAGAAAAATAAGGTCTTGGAAATGACAAGTCTATTAGCTTGAGTTCATTCCCTGGAAAATCATTAGGTAGCTAAAGGGCAACAGCTAATCACTCAAAGCCTTTATGAATTATAAGTCATCACACTAATTTAATTTATTTGCTGATTAAATAATGAGATCAATAGATAGAAAAGCATAGATGTATGCTCAATAAATGAGGGTTTCAGTAAACCTTTGAATCAGTTCAACAAAATTTATTTACAGACATGTTGATGAAACACAGTTGGTATTCCAGGACACCCAGACTTATTTTTTATTCAACAGCACATTAGGAATTTTCATGTGTGTAGTGCTACACCTGAGAAGAAGGGGGAGGAACGGACACCATGCACTGTATAAGGGATAATTGTAAAAGTGTTTAAATGTTGGTACTGTTAACACACACACACACACATTTAGAATACATCAAAAGGAAAAAGAAAATTGCTCCTTTTAAGCAGCTTATAAATCTACAGAGTCTAGAGTAGTTGAGGTTTTCAGTATTTTCTCTAGGCCTATTTGTCACTTTGTGAGAAGTGATTAGAAAAAAAAGGAAATATAAGATCAGTCTTTCAATAAGATGAGTCTTTTCCCATGTTAGTAAACAAGTTTCTAAAGAATCAGATATTATTTTTATTATACTTTTAGAATTATTTTATTATATTATTTTAATTTATTTTTTTAATTTTAAGTTTTTTGATATACAAATAATATATGTTTTTTGGTAGAAAATTAGATACTGTACATAGGGAAAAAACAAAAGGAAAGACAAGGAAAGAAAAGAAAAGGAAAGAAAATTTAAAAGTTACCCATAAAACATTCTATAGGAAAAAGATTCTTTCTCTTACTATTTTGCCATTTTATTGTATAGACTTTGTGAATACTTGTGGGTGTTTATGTATGTAAAACAGAAATTAGATTCTATGCTTCATAATATTATAATCTTACTTTCCCACTCAGCAGCTTGCTATTAACATGTCTCCAAATCAATAAAGATACTGACTCGGTTATTTTTAACAATCCAAATAGCATCTATTATACCTAATAAGAATTAAGTCTTGATGGGACACATTGTATAAATTTAACCCTACTGCAGTACAAAAAAATGTGACATACACTGTTGAAAACTGGTTTGAGTAAATGAGCAAGAAAATCTTTATAGAATCACAGCCAAGATAATGAAATTGATGGCAAGAGGGTCATATGTGCACACAAAATTTAGCAAAACTCTGTGTGTGGTAAGGGGTGGGGATGCAGAAATTGAAGTAGGCAATAAGATATCATTGGTGCTGGGAAAAATGCTTTCTGATCTCTAAATCAGTAGAGCAGTGGAGGACAGGATAATAATGGGTGGACATGCAAAGAGCAGGAATTGCCCTGGTGCCAGTCAGTGCAGAGAAAAGAACAGGTGGAGAAAAAAGGAAAAAGTCACATGTGCTGACTGGGAAATCCAAGTCTAAACTAGCTAGATGTGCATACAACAGAAGCTACTTGTGAATAAGTTACTTATGGTTCAACATTGACTTAGATGTGTTTTACAGAATTCTGTTTATTGAGGACATTGATAGTCCATTTGGAGACATATACTGAACCTAAAGACTGTGGTGGGTTTAAAGGTAAACAATGAGTACCTGTGCTTTGGTCTCTCCTTCCCCTCCCAGCCTGCACCTCAATCAAATACCAAATCCTACTGACTTTCCACTTCCAATGTTACTGTCTTGGTACAGGAAGTTCCCATTTCTCACCTGAATAATTGCAACAATTTTCTAGATGGAAATCTCTGGCTCCAGTGTTTTCCTTCATGTTACTTTCTTCATAGGCATTTGAGAGAGCTATTTACCTGTTAGTGTATTCACCATATATATGTAGAAAATATTGCACATACTTCACCATCAGGTTATTTTTTCCAATATTTATAGTGCATCTTGACATATGGTATTTTAAACTTATGTTGTATCAAACTTACCAGTTTTTAGCATTGTGACTCCACCTGCCCTCCTCCTCTGCCCAGTGCCTTTATGCTAGAATGTATTGGTTAGTGGTCAAATAAATACCAACCTATAATTTCTTCCACTCTGCTATGTTTTCACTTTTAAACATTTAATCCTTTGATTTACCTAGACCTGTTATGTCATTTTCTTTTTCCTTTTTCAGCTGATGATGAAACTGAAACACATATATAGTTACATTTTGACCAAGGAGAAATTTCTTAGCAGGAATGTCAACTAAACTCAGGTCAGTTAGGTTACTAGAGTGTTGCTCTTAAATATTCCCTTTTGGTGAAGCATATCACATGGAGAAACACTTAAAATTTTGTGTGTATTTTTACCATTTAGTTTCCTCTTAGTTTTTCAGTAATTTAATAAATGAAGAATGACATGGTATGTTTTATGACTATGTAGAGGTTGACAATGACAGACACTTTAGATTCAACAATATAATTGTATAAACTGGTGATGTAGAAATTGTTTTTGACAACATACACAGATAACAGTAAAAATAATGCATTTGACTCAAACAAATATAATTTTAAATAACATCTCATTTAAAAAATATATAACTCCTTATGGTCACTGGCCATGTTTGATTGAACTTTATATCTCTAACCCCATGGCACATAATAGGCATTCAGTAAATATTAAATTAATGAGGTTCTTGGACAATTTACATAAGAGAAAACTTAAAATACTTCTTCAAGTAAAACATACTAATGAAAAAATTGTGCAAAGTTCTTAATCCATATGGAGAGATCTATTTTTTAGCTTTATTAATATTTTGAATAGTTATTTTGTATAAAGATCTCCATTAGTGCAAGAAAGATAATTCTACATAGGTAATGATATAATTTTGCAGTCTAATTTTAAAAGTTAATCTGATAAGCTTTGTTATAAAGCAGAAACTAACACACCATTGTAAAGCAATTATACTCCAATAAAGATGTTAAAAAAATTAATCTGATAATTAAATGCAATTCATTCTGAACATACCACAAACATGCTGAGCTGGAAAATAATTAGACTGATTTCATTAAGATGTCTATGATTCAGTGTTTAAAAGGGGAGCACTAAGTTGAAAGGTCTTAAAACATAAAATCTTAGATTTTCTTAAATTACATATACTCATGCTTTTAAATCAATGTCCACAGTTAATGAGACAACCCTGTTAGTTATGTCACCATTTTCAACTAGACTGGACAAAGTGACCTTTAAATATGCCATCAATAAGAAATCAAATTTGACAACACAACAGATAACATTGTTGTGTTGTGACAACACAACAATGACATAACAGGTCTAGGTAAATCAAAGGATTAAATGAAATGACAGAATGAAATAACTTGGAGAATGAGTCAATATTTTTGTTTGTAAATTATAGAAATGAAGGATTATTATAACTTTTCAGAGACACTGTTTCTAAAAAGAGGATGAAACTAACGTTTAAATAAAAATAGCCATTATCTTTAATATCTGTTGCTTTTCCTGGTTGTAAAATCAATATACGTTCATTGACAAACTAAAATGAAAAATGTGCAAAATACAAAGTGGAAGGTCTCCTATGTCTAGCTCCTTCAAAACCATTTCTAGGGCTTCCCTGGTGGCGCAGTGGTTGGGAGTCCGCCTGCCGATGCAGGGGACGCGGGTTCGTGCCCGGGTCCTGGAAGATCCCACATGCTGTGCAGCGGCTGGGCCCGTGAGCCATGGCCACTGGGCCTGCACGTCCGGAGCCTGTGCTCCGCAACGGGAGAGGCCACAACAGTGAGAGGCCCGCGTAAAGCAAAAAAAAAAAAAAAAAAAAAAATTTCTAAGCAAACACTTCGTTATATGTTTCAAAATAGAGAGGAAGAGAAAATTCTCACTCCCTCCCCACACTTTTTTTTTGTTCCTCCCCAAGAGGTGGGAATACACATATATTCAGATTCCAAGACACCTTGTATGACGAGGCCACATCCCTTAATGAAGCAGTTCTCTTATGCTTCCTATTTCCTGTGATTGGTGCTGAATAAAAGGTTAGGAGGATATCTGACTTTCTGTGCTCTCAAATGTCTGCTGAAACTCTCTTTTTCCTGATCTCCTCTTATTCCATGTGGCCTACTGGATTATCAGTAAAATCCCAAAACTGTCATGTGGATTTAGACAAATAAAGAGGCTAGAGTACATGTTCCATGTGCGCTCACTAGATTCCTAATAATAAAATGATTCTGTATGTTTAGTGTTACATAGCTAATGGTCTGAAGAATTTGAACTATATCCAGGTTTAAGATACGAGTTGTTCTCTTATTCTTATATGTTGTTTGTAGGTACTCTTTTTGTATTACAAATATTAAGCTTTATTGTATACAAGGATTCCAACTTTCTTTTTCTGAATTTCTCACGTTTGATTGGCTATTTATTCTAGCAATTTGAAGTTATTTTACCCTTACTATTGTAAGGGATATTTTTAAACACAAAAATAATCTATTATCCTCTATCAAGATCCAGGATAAAATAGTAACTATTGATAGACTCTTTATAATATAATTAACCTGCTTTTTCTTCCAAAACCCTACCCAACATCTTTTTTATTTTACCCTTTGCACATGTTTTTATATATATTTTGTAACTGAAGTATAGCTGATTTACAATGTTGTGTTAGTATCTGGTGGACAGCAAAGTGATTCAGTTATATATACGTATATACATGTATTCTTTTGCATATTTATTATTTTCCATTATGGTTTATTACAGGATATTGAATATAGTTCCCTGTGCTATACAATAGGACCTTGTTGTTTATTCATTCTCTATATAATAGTTTGCATATGCTAGTCCTGAACTCCCAATCCAACCCTCTCCCACCCCCACCCCTTGCAACCATAAGTATGTTCTCTATGTCTGTGAGTCTGTTTCTGTTTGGTAGATAAGTTCATTTGTGTCATATTTTAGATTCCACATATAAGTGATATCATATGGTATTTGTCTTTCTCCTTCTGACTTACCTCACTTAGTATGATAATCTCTAGGTCCATCTATGTAGCTGCAAGTGGCATTATTTCATTCTTTCTTATGGCTGAGTAATATTCCATTGTATATATATACCACTTCTTCTTTATACATTCATCTGTTGATGGACCTTTAGGATGTTTTAATGCCTTGGTTATTGTAAAGAGTGCCACTATGAACATAGGGGTGTATGTATATTTTTTAATGTATTTTTTTCTATGGATATATTCCCAGGAGTGAGATTGCTGGATCATATGGTAACTCTACTTTTAGTTTTTTGAGGAACATGCATACTAATTTCCATAGTGGCTGCACCAATTTACATTTCCACCAACAGTGTAGGAGGGTCGGGTCCCTTTTTCCATATTCTCTCCAGCCTTTGTTATTTGTAGACTTTTTAATGATGGCCATTCTGACTGGTGTGAGGTGGTAACTCATTGTAGTTTTGATTTGCAGTTCTCTACTAATTAGCAATGTTGAGCAGCTTTTCCTGTGTCTATTAGTCACCTGTATGTCTTCCTTGGAGAAATGTCTATTTAGATCTTCGGTCCATTTGTTGATTTGGTTGTTTGGGTTTTTGTTGTTGTTGTTGTTATTGAGTTACCTGAGGTGTTTGCATATTTTGGAATTTAAGTGCTTGTTGGCCACATCACTTGCAAATATTTTCACCAAGTCCATAAGTTGACTTTTCATTTTGTTTATGGTTTCCTTTGCTGTGTAAAGGCTTTTAAGTTTAATTAGGTCCCATTTGTTTATTTTTGCTCTTATTTCTATTGCCTTGGGAGACTGACCTAAGAAAGCATTGGTATGATTTATGTCAGAGACATGCCTATGTTTTTTTCTAGTTTTAAAGTGTCATGTCTTATATTTAAATCTTTAAGCAATTTTGAGTTTACTTTTGTGTATGTGTGAGGGTGTGTTCTAACTTCATTGATTTACATGCTGCTGTCCAACTTTCCCAGCACCACTTGCTGAAGAGACTTTTTCCCAATGTATATTCTTGTCTCCTCTGTTGAAGATTAATTGACCATAAGTGTGTGGGTTTATTTCTGGGCTCTCTGTTCTGTTCCATTGATATATATATATATATATATATATATATATCTGTTTTTGTGCCAATACCATGCTGCATTGGTTACTGTATATATATATATATATATATATATATATATATACATATATATATAAATACTGATATATTGGTTACTGTATATATATATACATATATATATATATATATATACTGATATATATATATATATCTGTTTTTGTGCCAATAACATACTGTATTCTTTTCAAATGCACCTGGAACATTCTCTAGGATTGACGACATACTAGGGCATAAAACAAGCCTCAACAAATTTAAGAGGATAGAAGTTATTTCAAGCTTCTTTTCTGACCACAACTTCATGAAACTAGAAATCAACCACAGAAAAAGAAATGAGACAAAATGATTACATGGATAATAAACAGCATGCTACTCAATAACCAATGGGTCAATGATGAAATCAGAGAGGAAATTTAAAAAATACCTTGAGACAAATCATAATGAAAACACAACCATACAAAATCTATGGGATGCAGCAAAAGCAGTTGCTAGTGGGGAGTTCATAGCATTATAAGCCTTCCATAAAAAATACAAGAAAAATCTCAAAAAAACAACCTAACTTACCAAATAAAAGACTTAGAAAAAGAACAAACAAAACCTAAAATAAGAAGAAGGAAGAAAATTAATAAAGATCAGAAAGGAAATCGAGATTAAAAAAACCCACACACACACACACACACAAAAGAAAGTCAATAAAACCAATTGTTGGTTCTCTAAAATGTGAAACAAAATTGACAAGCCTCTGGCCAGGCTCACCAAGAAGAAAAGACAGAGAATCCAAATAAACAAAGTAAGAAATGAAAGAGGAGAAATTACAAACAATACTATGGAAAGACAAAAATCCATAAGAGAATACTATGAACAGTTATCTGCCAACTAATTAGATCATCTAGAAGAAATGGAAAAGTTTCTAGAAACATAGAGCCCATCAAAACTGAATCAAGAAGAAATAGACAATTTGAACAGACCAATCACTAGAAGTTAAATAGAATATGTAAAAAAAAAATTAAAAACATTTTTAAAAATTGCTGCAAACAAAAGTCCAGGACCAGTTGACTTCACTGGGGAATTATACCAAACATAGAAAGAATAACTTATACCAATCCTTCTCAAACTATTCCAAAAGATTGAAGAGGAAGGAACACTCCCAAAGTCATTCTATGAAACCACCATCACCCTGATACCAAAACCAGACAAAGACAATACTAAAAACAAAAATTACAGGCAAATAACTTTGATGAATATAGAGGCAAAAATTCTCAACAAAATATCAGCAAGCCAAATCACACAACATATATAAAAAAATAACATACACCATGACCAAGTTGAATTTATCCCAGGGTCACAAGAGTGGTTCAACATATGCAAATCAATAATGTGACACTTCATATCAACAAAAGAAAAGACAAAACCCACATGATGATCTCAATAGATGCAATAAAAGCAGTTGATAAACTTTAACATCTATTCATGATAAAATACTCTTATCAAAGTAGGTATAGAGAGAACATATATCAACATAATGAAAGCTATCTAGGACAAATCCATAGCCAACATAATCAACAGTGAAAAGCTGAAAGCCTTCATCTTGCTAACATCTGGAACAAGAAAAGGATGCCTAATCTTACCACTTCTATTCAACATAGTACAGGAAGTCCTAGAAACAACCATCAGACAAGGAAAGGAAATAAAAGTATCCAAATTGGAACAGAAGAAGTAAAATTGTCATTATATGCAGATTACAGGATATAGAAAACCCTAAAGAATACACACAAAAACTGTTAGAATAATGATAGTAAAGATGATCCAAAATCTTGGAAATAGAATGCAGAAAATAGAAGAAATGTTTAACAAGCACCTAGAAGAACTAAAGAGCAAACAAACAATCATGAACAACACAATAAATGAAATTTAAAATTCTTTAGAAGGGATCAATAGCAGAATAACTGAGACAGAAGAACGGATAAATCACCTGGAAGATAAAATAGTAGAAATAACTACTGTAGAGCAGAATAAAGAAAAAAGAATGAAAAGAATTGAGGACAGTCTCACAGATTTCTGGGACAATACTAAATGGACAAATATTCAAATTAAAGGAGTCCCAGAAGAAGAAGAGAAAATCAAAGGGACTGAGAAAATATTCGAAAAGATTATAGTTGAAAACTTCCCTAACATGGGAAAAGAAATAGTTAATAAAGTCCAGGAAGAACAGAGTGTCCCATATAGGATAAATCCAAGGAGAAACACATCAAGACACATATTAATCAAACTATCAAAAATTAAATACAAAGAAAAAATACTAAAAGCAGCAAGGGAAAAAAAAAACAAATAACATACAAGGAAATCCCCATAAGGTTAACAGCTGATCATTCAGCAGAAACTCTGCAAGCCAGAATGGGTTGGCAGGACATGTTTAAAGTGATGAAAGGGATAAACCTACAACCAAGATTACTCTACCCAGCAAGGATCTCATTCAGACTTGACAGAGAAATTAAAAACTTTACAGAGAAGCAAAAGCTAAGAGAATTCATCACCACCAAACCAGTATTACAACAAATGCTAAAGGAACTTTTCTAGGCAGGTAACACAAGAGAAGGAAAAGACCTACAATTACAAACGCAAAACAAAAACAATTAAGAAAATGGTAATAGGAATATACATATTGATAATTACCTTAAATGCAAATGGATTAAATGCTCCAACCAAAAGACGTAGACTGGCTGAATGGATACACATACAGGACACGTATATATGCTGTCTACAAGAGACCCACTTCAGACCTAGGGACATAAACAGACTGAAAGTGAAGGGATGGAAAAAGATATTCCCTGTAAATGGAAATCAAAAGAAAGCTGGAGTAGGAATTCTCATATTAGAAAAGATAGACTTTAAAACAAAGATGATTACAAGAGACAAAGAAGGACACTACATAATGATCAAGGAATCAATCCAAGAAGAAGATATAACAATTGTAAATATCTATGCACCCAACTTAGGAGAACCTCAATACATAAGGCAAACACAAACAGCCATAAAAGGGGAAATCGACAGTAACATAATCATAGTAGGGGAATTTAACACCCCACTTTCACCCATGGACACATCATCCAAAATGAAAATAAATAAGGAAACACAAACTTTAAATGATACATTAAACAAGATGGACTTAATTGATATTTATAGGACACTCCATCCAAAAACAACAGAATACACACTTTTCTCAAGTGCTCATGGAACGTTCTCCAGATAGATCATATCTTGGGTCACAAATCAAGTCTTGGTAAATTTAAGAAAATTGAAATTGTATCAAGTATCTTTTCTGAACACAATGCTATGACTCTAGATATAAGTTACAGGAAAATATCTGTAAAAAATAAAAATACATGGAGACTAAACAATACACTACAATACTCTACAATACCAAGAGATCATTGAAGAAATCAAAGAGGAAATCAAAAAATACCTAGAAACAAATGACAATTGAAACACAATGACCCAAAACCTATGGGATGCAACAAAAGCAATTCTAAAAGGGAAGTTTATAGCAACACAATCCTACCTTAAGAAACAAGAAACATCTCAAATAAACAACCTAAACTTAAACCTAAAGCAGTTAGAGTAAGAAAACCAAAAAAATAAAAACAGCCCAAAGTTAGCAGAGGGAAAGAAATCATAAAGATCAAATCAGAAATAAATGGAAAAAAAATGAAGGGAATGATAGCAAAGATCAATAAAATTAAAAGCTGGTGCTTTGAGAAGATAAAAAAAAAAAACTGATAAACCATTAGCCAGAGTTATCAAGAAAGAAAAGGAGAAGACTCAAATCAATAGAATTATAAATGAAAAAGGGGAAGTAACAACTGACACTGCAGAAATACAAAGGACCAAGAGAGATTACTACAAGCAACTATATGCCAATAAAATGGACAACATGGAAGAAATGGACAATTTTTTAGAAATGCACAAGCTTCTGAGACTGAATCAGGAAGAAATAGAAAATATGAAGAGACCAATCACAAGCACGGAAATTGAAACTGTGGTTAAAAATCTTCCAACAGGGGCTTCCCTGGTGGCGCAGTGGTTGAGAGTCTGCCTGCCGATGCAGGGGACACGGGTTCATGCCCCGGTCTGGGAAGATCCCACATGCCGCAGAGTGGCTGGGCCCGTGAGCCATGGCCGCTGAGCCTGTGCTCCCCAACGGGAGAGAGGCCACAACAGTGAGAAGCCAGCGTACAGAAAAAAAAAAAAAAATCTTCCAACAAACAAAACCCAGGACCAGATGGCTTTACAGGCGAAATATATCAAACATTTAGAGAAGAGCTAACACCTATCCCTCTCAAACTCTCCCAAAATATAGCATAGGGAGGACACTCCCAAACTCATTCAACGAGGTCACCATCACCCTGATACCAAAACCAGACAAAGATGTCACAAAAAAAGCAACACTACAGACCAATATCACTGATGAACGTACATGCAAAAATCCTCAACAAAATACTAGCAAACAGAATACAACAGCACATTAAAAGGATCATACACCATGATCAAGTGGGATTTATCCCAGGAATGCAAGGATTCTTCAATATGCGCAAATCAATCAATGTGATACACCCTATTAACAAATTGAATTATAAAAACCATACGATCATCTCAATAGATGCAGAGAAAGCTTTTGACAAAATGCAACACCTATTTATGATAAAAGCCCTCCAGAAAGTAGACAGAGAGGGAACTTAACTCAACATAATAAAGGCCATAAATGACAAACCCACAGTGAACATCATTCTCAATGGTGAAAAACTGAAACCATTTCCACTAATATCAGGAACAAGACAAGGTTGCCCACTCTCACCCCTATTATTCAACATAGTTTTGGAAGTTTTAGCCACAGCAATCAGAGAGGAAAAATAAATAAAAAGAATCTAAATCAGAAAAGAAGAGTAAAGCTGTCACTGTTTTCAGATGACATGATACTATACATAGAGAATCATAAAGATGCTACCAGAAAACTTCTAGAGATTATCAATGAATTTGTTAAAGTAGCAGGATACAAAATTAATGCACAGAAATCTCTGACATTCCTATACACTACTGATGAAAAATCTGAAAATGAAATTAAGAAAACACTCCCATTTACCATGCAACAAAAATAATAAACTATCTAGGAATAAACCTACATAAGGAGGCAAAAGACTTGTATGCAGAAAATTATAAGACACTGATGAAAGAAATAATGTCTATACTACCCAAAGCAATCTACAGATTCAATGCAATCCCTATGCAACTACCAATGGCATTTTTCACAGAACTAGAACAAGAAAATTCACAATATGTATGGAAACACAAAAGACCCCTAATAACTAAAGCAGTCTTGAGAAAGAAAAATGGAGCTGGAGGAATCAAGGTCCCTGACTTCAGTCTATAGTACAAAGGTACAGTAATCAAGACTGTGTGGTACTGTAACAAAAACAGAAATATAGATCAATGGAAAAGGATAGAAAGCCCAGAGATAAACCTGTGCACATATGGTCACCTTATCTTTGATAAAGGAGGCAAGAATATACAGTGGAGAAAAGAGAGCCTCATCAATAAGTGGTGCTGGGAAAACTGTACAGGTACATGTAAAAGAATGATATTAGAACACTCCCTAACACCATACACAAAAATAAACTCAAAGTGGATTAGGGAGCTAAATGTAACCCCAGACACTATCAAACTCTTAGAGGAAAGCATAGGCAGAATACTCTATGCCATCAATCACAGGAATATCCTTTTTGACCCATCTCCTAGAGAACTGGAAATAAAAATAAAAATAAACAAATGAGAGCTAATGAAACTTCAAAGCTTTTGCACAGCAAAGGAAACCATAAACAAAACCAAAAGACAACCCTCAGAATGGGAGAAAATATTTGCAAATGAAGCAACTGACAAAAGATTAATCTCCAAAATTTACAAGCAGCTCATACAGCTCAATAATAAAAATCAAACAACCCAAGTCAAAAATGGGCAGAAGACCTAAATAGACATTTCTCCAAAGAAGATATACAGATTGCCAACAAGCACATGAAAGAATGCTTGACATCATTAATCATTAGAGAAATGCAAATCAAAACTACAATGAGATATCATCTCACACTGGTCAGAATGACCATCATCAAAAATCTACGAAAAATAAATGCTGGAGAAGGGTGGAGAAAAGAGAACCCTCATACACTGTTGGTGGGAATGTAAATTGATACAGCCACTATGGAGAACTGTATGGAGGTTCCTTGAAAAACTAAAAATAGAACTACCATACGACACAGCAGTCCCACTACTGGGCATATACCCTGAGAAAACCATAATTCAAAAAGAGTCATGTACAACAATGTGCATTGCAGCTCTGTTTACAATAGCTAGGATTTGGAAACCACTTAAGTGTCCACTGACAGATGAATGGATAAAGAAGATGTGGCACATATATATAGTGGAACACTAGTCAGCCATTAAAAAGGAACAAAATTGAGTTATTTGTAGTGAGGTGGATGGACCTAGAGTCTGTCATACAAAGTGAAGTGTTCAGAAAGAGAAAAAAATATACCATATGCTAACACATATACGGAATAAAAAAAAAAAATCGTTATGAAGAACCTAGGGGCCCAACGGGAATAAAGCCCAGACCTACTAGAGAAATGACTTGAGGACACAGGGAGGGGGAAGGGTAAGCTGTGACAAAGTGAGAGAGTGGTAGTGTATATATGGACATATATACACTACCAAATATAAAATAGATAGCTAGTGGGAATAAGTCACATAATACAGGGAGATCAGCTCAGTGTTTTGTGACCAGGTAGAAGGGTGGGAAAGGTAGGGTGGGAGGGAGGGAGATGCAAGAAGGAAGAGATATGGGAGATATATGTATATTTATAACTGATTCATTTTGTTATAAAGCAGAAACTAACACACCATTGTAAAGCAATTATACTCCAATAAAAATGTTAAGAAAAATAGTATTAGAACTGATAATCAAATTCAGCAAGGTTGCACAATACAAGATTTCCCTACAGAAATCAGTCACGTTCTTTACACTAAAAATTATATATAAGAAAGGGAAAGTAAGAGAAAACCACAAAAAAAAAAAAAAAACAGAAAAAACAATTCCTTTTAAAATCACATCAAAAAATTAAAATACTTAGGAATAAATCTGACCAAAGTGGTCGAAGTCTTATATGCTGAGAGCTATAAAACATTGATAAAGGAAATTGAAGATGATTGAAAGAAATGGAAAAAATATCCCATGCTCTTGGATTGGAAGAATTAATATTGTTAATAGGCCATACTAACCAAAGCAATCTGTAGATTTAATGCAACGTCTATGAAATTACACATGATGTTTTTCACAGAAGTAGAACAAATAATCTTCAAATTGATATAGAACCATAAAAGACCCAGAATTGTCAAAGCAATCTTGAGGAAAATGAACAAAGCGAGAGGCATAACCCCCCCAGACTTCATACAGTACTAAAAAGTTACAGTAATCAACCCAACATCTATTTTTAAATACAGTTGATGATGTTGATAATAAGGATAAGTATTTCTTTATTATGTTATGTGTCTTCTTCGAGACATTTTTTATACTGGTATAAGTTTTATAACTGTATTAATACTTATATAAACATTAATTTAATTTTCATGGTTTCATTGTTTACAACTTTTCTATTCAAACTTTGTCGTACTTGATTTCTTCATTCTGACTCAAGTTTTACTTGGTTTGAATTTAACTTCCTAGATTGCTGTAGATGTGTATTTTCTGAAACTGTTTTTTCTTTTTTCCTCACATGTAAATAGTAATTTGTCTCATCATAGAATACTTGGGCTATGATCTCGGATCCCTAAAATTTTGTATAGGTTGCTCTATTGTCTTCCCTAGACAAAAAAATAATAATTAGATAAATAATGTTTGTATAATTATTAATTAGTCAAAGGATACAAGCATTTATAATGCTTCCACAACCTAGTGGTAAATTTATTTGTTGTACCAGTTTAGATTCATGAATAGTATATGAGAATGTGAGCCTCATCACACTCTTATTGATATTAATTTTGAGGGAGTCATTTTGGAAATGTTTCAGTTTTTCAACAATTATTATTAATTTTTAAAATTTCTTCTTTGGTAAATTTTAATAATTTACTTTTCCCATAAAACTGTATATTCCATCAAGAATTTTGTTAGCATAATTCTGTATGCATAATTCCCTAGTAATTTATCTGGTCTCCCTCATATTTGTGGTTATAACTTTTCTCATTATTCTTTTTGTGAATTTGTTCTCTTTTGAATAGACTTTATTTTTTAGAGTAGTTTAAGGTTCACATCAAAATTAAGAGCAAGATACAGTAATTTCACATATCCTCCCTGCCCCACTCATGCATAGCTTCCCCACTTATTAATATCCCCCATCAGAGTGAGACATTTGTTACAATGGATGAAAATATATTGATACATCATTTTCATTAAAAGTCCATTGCTTACATTAAGGTTCATTCGGTGTACATTCCATGGATTTGGACAAATATATAATGACCTGCACCCACTATTATAGTATCAGATAGAGTAGTTTCACTGCCCCCCAAATCCTCTGTGTTCCACCTACTCATTCCTCTCCCAACCCCTGGTAACCACGGATATTTTTTGTCTTCATAGTTTTGCCTTTATAGAATATTATATTGTTGGGATTATACAGTGTGCAGCCTTTTCAGATGTACTTCTTTCACTTAGTAATACTAATTCAAGTTTCCTCCATTTTTTTTTCATGGCTTGATAGGTCATTTCTTTTAAAAAAATGAATAATATTTCATTGTGTGTGTTACCACAGTTTATTTATTCATTCACTTACTAAAGGACATGTTGAGTTTTTTTTCTGTTTTGGCAATTATGAGTAAAGCTGTTATAAACATCTTTGTGTGGGTTTTGATGTGACATAAGATTTCAACTCCTTTAAGTAAATACCAAGGAGCACAGTTGCTGGATTATATGGTAAGGGTATGTTTAGTTTTGGAAGAAACTGACATAATGTTTTCTGAAGTTGTTGTGCCATCGCCATTTTGCATTCCCAACAGCAAAGAATGAGAGTTCCTGTTGTCCCACATCCTCATCAGCATTTGGTATTGTGGATGTTCTGGATTTTGGCCATTTTAATAGGTGTGTAGTGGTATCTCATTGTTGTTCTAAGTTGTATTTACCTGAGGATATATTATATGAAGAATCTTTTCATATGCTTATTTGCCATATGTATATCTTCTATGGTGAGATGACTGTTAAGGTCTTTGGCCCATTTTTTGAACAAACAGTTTGCTTTTTTATTGATGAGTTTTAAGAGTTCTTTGTATATTTTGGGTAACAGTTCTTTATCAGACATGTCTTTTCCAAATATTTTCTCCCGGTTTGTCACGTGTCTTCTAATTCTCTTGATATTGTCTTTCATAGAGCAGAAGGTTTTAATTTTAATGAAGTCCAGCTGATCAATTATTTCTTTCATGAATTATGCCTTTGGTGTTTTATCTAAATATTCATCATCGTACCCCAAATCAACTAGGTATTCTCCTGTGTCTTCAAGAAGTTTTACAGTTTTGAATTTTACATTTAGGTCTATGATCTATATTGAGTTAAGTTTTGTGAAAGGTGTAAAGTCCGTCTGAATTTATTTATTTAGTTTTGCATGCGGATATCCAATTCTTCCAGCACTATTTGTTGAAAAGTGTATATTTTCTCCATTGTGCCTTTGTTTCTTTGTCAAAGATCAGTTGATGGTATTTCTGTGGGTCTATTTCTGAGCCCTCTATTCTATTTCATTAATGTATTTGTGTACTCTATTACCAATAACACATCATCTTGATTTCAGTAGCTTTATAGTTAAGTCTTGGAGTTGAGTTGTGTCAGTCCTCCAACGTTGTTCTTCCGTTCAATACTATGTTGGACTTCTGGACCTTTTGCCTCCTATATACACTTTAGAATAAGTGTGTTGATGTCTGCAAAATAATTTGCTAGGATTTTGATTGAGATTTTACTGAATGTATACATCAAGATGGGAAGAACTGATATCTTGGCAGCATCATCTTCCTATTCATGAATTTTTCTTTGATATCCTTTATCAAAATATTTTAGTTTTCCCCATATGGATTGTGTACTTATTTTTGAGATTTACATCTAAGTATTTCATATTGGGGGTGCTAATGTAAATGGTATAGCATTTTTAATTCCAAAACCCCCTGTTCATTGCTGGTGTATATAAAGGTGATTGACTGATTGACGTTTATATATTAACCTTGTATCCTGCAGCCTTGTTATAATTGCTTATTGGTTCCAGGAATTTGTTGTTGATTCTTTCAGATTTTCTACACAGACAATCATGTCATCTGCAAACAAATGATGTTATTTCTTCCTTAGAAATCAATATACATTTTATTTCCTTTTCTTGCCTTATGGGACATTCAGTATGATGTTGAAAAGCAGTGGTGAGAGGGATACATCCTTACTTTTTTCCTGACCTTAGTGGGAAAGCTTTGGACTTCTCACAATTAAGCATGATGTTAGCTATAGGATTTTTATAGCTATTCTTTATCAAGTTAAGAAGTTCTCTATTTCTAGTTTACTAAGGTTTTTTGTTTTGTTTTGTTTTGTTTTTAATCCTGAATGGATGTTGGATTTGACAAACATTTTTTCTGGATCTATTGATATGATCATTTGATTTTTCTTCTTTAGCTTGTTAATTGTTGGATTGCATTAATTGATTTTCAAATGTTGAACCAAACTTACATTCCTGGGATAACTCCCACTTGGTTGGGTTGTATAATTCTTTTTATACATTGTTACATTCAATTTGCCAACATTTTCTTGAGGATTTCTGCATTTATGTTCATTAGAGATATTGGTTTTCTTTTCTTATAATGTCCTTTTTTTTGTATCACAGTAATTGTGGCTTCACAGAAAGATTTAGGAAGTACTTCCTCTGCTTCTGTCTTCTGAAAGAGATTGTAGAACTTTGGTATAATTTCTTCCTTAAGTGTTTGGTGAAATTTACCAGTTAATCCACCTGGGCCTTATGCTTTCTGTTTTGGAATGTTATTAATTATTGATTCAATTACTTCAATATGTATAAGTCTATTCAGATTGTCTATCTCTTCTTGTATGAGTTTCTGAAAATTGTGTCTTTTAAGGAATTTGTCCATTTCACTTAGGTTATCAAATATATAGACATTGAGGTGTTCATAGTATTTCATTATTATCTTTTAATATCTGTGGAATTTGTAGTCACATTTCTTCTTTCATTTCTGATACTAGTAATTTGTGTTTTCTCTCTTTTTCTTTATTAGTTTGTGTAGAGGTTTATAGACTTTATCAATCTTTACAAGTAACTCACTTTTAGTTTCTTCTCTGTTGTTTATATTTTTATTTGATTTGTCAAATAGGTATCTGTTTTGTTGGAGGCTTTCTTAAGAGCCACCTCTTAAATTTACTTATTCTACTATTTTATGTTTTTAATTTCTGATTTTATCTTTATTATTTTGATCTTCCTACATTCTTCAACATTACCTTGTGATTTGTTTATAATACTTTGTTTTTAATTTTTTGTTAATTATTAAATGTTATTTAATGAAAACACAAAGTCTTATAATTTGCTGCTTATTATAGCTTTGTTTTATCCCGTCAGTTTTAATTCACAGTAAAGTTCTTATTGCCCAAATAATGATTACAGTTTTGATATTTTTTGATATAAGAATAATTTAGAATTTCTTAATCAGTTTAGTTTCCAATTTGAATTCACTTTAATTGGAGAATGTAACCCATAAATAGTTTCATCTGGGGAATAAATCAAGGATTTTCTTGGGGACCTAATGTATACTGATTTTTGTAAATGTTCCATTGATGTTTGAAAAGAACTATATCTTATCTTTCATTTTCAAGATACATAAAATAGACTATATATAAATATGTAATTTATATAAATAATTAATGAAGTATAAATGTTTACATAATAAAAAGTTAAAGCCCCAAATTTAAATATGTGAAGACAGGCTAGCCTAATTTATTTTATACCTACATGATCTACAAAGGACAGAGAGGTGTATTTAACACACACACACAAACATATACACACACATGTGAAAAGTTATATTTCTCTGTTTAGCAATAACACAAAATATAGCTGTTTACTGAGTAGTCCCAAGATTAAATGAGATAATTATTTCACTTTGCTTTCCCTTTGCACATCTCCCAGGTAATTCTTGGTTTCGTTTGGGCCCACAAGATAATCTAGGCATTGTGTCCATAATTATTATTGTTAAAATATTATTTTTCAGCATTCAAATTCAAGAGGGTAAAATAGTAGGGTCCTGAACTCACCTCCTCCCATGGACACACAAAATCTATAGGTATATATGGAACAATTTCCTCTCAAAAAAACCCCAAACCTAGCTGAGTGACTCTTAAACACCAAGGGAAAGAACCCTACATCAAGTAAGTAAGAGAGGCTGAGGCACCATAAACTCCACTCCTGCCATTGTCACCAACAATCAAGAGAGAACTCACAAACCCAAGTCTTTCCCTGAGGACCAAAGAGCTTGAATCCTACATCTGGCATCCCAACTTTTAAGACCTGAAGTTGACAGACAATCCCCCCAAATTTGCATCTAGCCTTGAAAGCCAATGGGGCTTGCATCCACAAGACCCACAAAATAACTAAGAAACAGTTCTTAAAGTGCTTGCACATATGGACTCATGTGACCCAGGGCCCAGCACAGAGAAAGCTGACTGAAAAAGAGGCTTTCTGTGAAAGAGGCTTATTTGCTTATATTAAAAGTAAAATTAAGGAGAGACCTTGAAGATGGCGGAAGAGTAAGACGCGGAGATCGCCTTCCTCCCCACGGATACACCAGAAATACATCCACACGTGGAACAACTCCTACAGAACTCCTACTGAAGGCTGGCAGAAGACCTCAGACCTCCCAAAAGGCAAGAAACTCCCCACGTAACTGGGTAGGGCAAAAGAAAAAACAGAGACAAAAGAATAAGGACGGCACCTGCACCAGTGGGAGGGAGCTGTGAAGGAGGAAAAGTTTCCACACACTAGGAAGCCCCTCCGCGGGCGGAGACTGCGGGAGGCGGCGGGGGGAGTTTCGGGACCGCGGAGTAGTGCACAGCGACGGGTGCGGAGGGCAAAGCGGGGAGATTCCTGCACAGACGATCGGTGCTGACCGGCACTCACCAGCCCGAGTGGCTTGTCTGCTCACCCGCCGGGGTGGGCGGGGCTGCGAGCTGAGGCTCGGGTTTTGGTTTTGGACGGAGCTCAGGGAGAGGACTGGGGTTGGCGGCTTGAACATAGCCTGAAGGGGTTAGTGCACCACGACTAGCTGGGAGGGAGTTCGGGGAAAAGCCTGCACCGGCCGAAGAGGCAAGAGACATTTTCTTCCCTCTTTGTTTCCTGGTGCGCGAGGAGAGGGGTTTAAGAGCGCTGCTTAAAGGAACTCCAGAGATGGGCGCGAGCCGCGGCTAAAAGCGCGAACCCCAGAGACGGGCGCAAGCCGCGGCTGAGGGCGCGAGCCCCCGAGACGGGCATGAGCCGCGGCTGAAAGCGCAAACCCCAGAGACGGGCGCGAGCCGCGGCTAAAACCGCGGACCCCAGAGACGGGCGGGAGACGCTAAGGCTGCTGCTGCCACCACCAAGGGGCCTGTGTGCGAGCACAGGTCACTCTCCACACCCCTCTTCCGCGGAGCCTGTGCAGCCCGCCACTGCCAGGTTCCCGGGATCCAGGGACAACTTCCCCGGGAGTACGCACGGCGGGTCTCAGGCTGGTGCAACATCACGCCGGCCTCTGCCGCAACGTCATGCTGCCTCTGCAGCCGCAGGCCCGCCCCGCACGTAGTGCCCCTCCTACCCCCATCCCCCAACCCCCGGCCTGAGTGAGCCGGAGGCCCCGAATCAGCGGCTCCTTTAACCCCGTCCTGTCTGAGCGAAAAAACAGACGCCCTCCAGCGACCTACACGCAGAGGCAGGGCCAAATCCAAAGCTGAGCTCCTGTGAGCTGTGAGAACAAAGAAGAGAAAGGGAAATCTCTCCCAGCAGCCACAGAAGCAGCGGATTAAAGCTCCACAATCAACTTGATATACCCTGCATCTGTGGAATACCTGAATAGACAAGGAATGATCCCAAATTGAAGAGGTGGAATTTAGGAGCGAGATCTATGATTTTTTTCCCTTTTCCTCTTTTTGTGAATGTGTACGTGTATGCTTCTGTGTGAGATCTTGTCTGTATACTCTTGCTTCCACCATTTGTCCTAGGGCTCTATCCGTCCATGACTTTTTTTTAAAAATTCTTTTTCTTAATAATTAAGTTTAATTGTAATAACTTTATTATACTTTACCTTCGTTCTTTCTTTCTTTCCTTCCTTCCTTCCCTCCTTTAGACAACGAATCACCCCAAATTGAGGAGGTGGTCTCAGGGAGCAGGATTTATGATTTTTCCCCCTTTACCTCTTTTTGTGAAGGTGTATGTGTATGCTTCTGTGTAAGATTTTCTCTGTATAGTTTTGCTTCCAACATTTGTCCTAAGGTTCTATCCGTCCCTTTTTTTTTTTTTTCTAAATATATTTTAATTCAATAACTATATTATACTTTATTTTATTTTTACTGTATCATCTTTCTTTCTGTCTTTTTTCCTTCTTTCCCTCCTTCCTTCCTCCCTCCCTCCCTCCTTTCTTCTTTGCTTCTTTCTTCCTTCCTTCCTTTCCTCCTTTCCTTCTTTCTTTACTCATACTTCTACTAATTCTCCCTAATTTTTCTCCCTTTTATTCTGAGCTGTGTGGATGAAAGGCTCTAGGTGCTCCAGCCAGGAGTCAGGGCTCTGCCTCTGAGGTAGGAGAGCCAACTTCAGGACACTGGTCAACAAGAGACCTCCCAGCTCCACATAATATTAAACGGTGGAAATATCCCAGAGACCTCCATCTTAACACCAGCACCCAGCTTCACTCAACGACCAGCAAGCCACAGTGCTGAACAACCTATGCCAAACAACTAGCAAAACAGGAACACAACCCCACCCATTAGCAGAGAGGCTGCCTAAAATCATAATAAGGCCACAGACACCCCAAAACACACCACCAGACGTGAACCTGCCCACTAGAGAGACAAGATCCAGCCTCATCCAGCACAACACAGGCACTAGTCCCCTCCACCAGGAAGCCTACACAACCCACTGAAACAACCTTAGCCATTGGAGACAGACATCAAAAACAACGGGAACTACGAAAGTGCAGCCTGCAAAAAGGAGACCCCAAACACAGTAAGATAAGCAAAATGAGAAGACAGAAAAACACACAGCAGATGAAGGAGCAAGATAAAAACCCACCAGACCTAACAAATGAAGAGGAAATAGGCAATCTACCTGAAAAAGAATTCAGAATAATGATAGTAAGGATGATCCGAAATCTTGGAAGTAGAATGGACAAAATGCAAGAAACAGTTAACAAGGACCTACAAGAACTAAAGATGAAACAAGCAACGATGAACAATGCAATAAATGAAATTAAAATCACTCTAGATAGGATCAATAGCAGAATAACTGAGGCAGAAGAACGGATAAGTGACCTGGAAGATAAAGTAGTGGAAATAACTACTGCAGAGCAGAATAAAGAAAAAAGAATGAAAAGAACTGAGGACAGTCTCAGAGACCTCTGGGACAACATGAAACGCACCAACATTCGAATTATAGGGGTTCCAGAAGAAGAAGAAAGAAAGAAAGGGTCTGAGAAAATATTTGAAGAGATTATAGTTGAAAACTTCCCTAATATGGGAAAGGAAATAGTTAATCAAGTCCAGGAAGCACAGAGGGTCCCATACAGGATAAATACAAGGAGAAACACGCCAAGACACATATTAATCAAACTGTCAAAAATTAAATACAAAGAAAGCATATTAAAAGCAGCAAGGGAAAAACAACAAATAACACACAAGGGAATCCCCATAAGGTTAACAGCTGATCTCTCAGCAGAAACCCTACAAGCCAGAAGGGAGTGGCAGGACATACTGAAAGTGATGAAGGAGAATAGCCTGCAACCAAGACTACTCTACCCAGCAAGGATCTCTTTCACATTTGATGGAGAAATTAAAACCTTTACAGACAAGCAAAAGCTGAGAGAGTTCAGCACCACCAAACCAGCTTTACAACAAATGCTAAAGGAACTTCTCTAGACACGAAACACAAGAGAAGGAAATGACCTATAGTAGCGAACCCAAAACAATATATAAAATGGAAATAGGAACATACATATCGATAATTACCTTAAATGTAAATGGACTAAATGCTCCCATCAAAAGACACAGATTGGCTGAATGGATACAAAAACAAGACCCTTATATATGCTGTCTACAAGAGACCCACTTCAGAACTAGAGACACATACAGACTGAAAGTAAGGGGATGGAAAAAGATATTCCATGCAAATGGAAACCAAAAGAAAGCTGGAGTAGCAATTCTCATATCAGACAAAATAGACTTTAAAATAAGGACTATTAAAAGGGACAAAGAAGGACACTACATAATGATCAAGGGATCGATCCAAGAAGAAGATATAACAATTGTAAATATTTATGCACCCAACATAGGAGCACCTCAATACATAAGGCAAATACTAACAACCATAAAAGGGGAGATCAACAGTAAAACATTCATAGTAGGGGACTTTAACACCCCACTTTCACCCATGGACAGATCATCCAAAATGAAAATAAATAAGGAAACACAAGCTTTAAATGATACATTAAACAAGATGGACTTAATTGATATTTATAGGACACTCCATCCAAAAACAACAGAATACACATTTTTCTCAAGTGCTCATGGAACATTCTCCAGGATAGATCATATCTTGGGTCACAAATCAAGCCTTGGTAAATTTAAGAAAACTGAAATTGTATCAAGTATCTTTTCCGACCACAACGCCATGAGACTAGATATCAATTACAGGAAAAGATCTTTAAAAAATACAAACACATGGAGGCTAAACAATACACTACTTAATAATGAAGTGATCACTGAAGAAATCAAAGAGGAAATAAAAAAATACCTAGAAACAAATGACAATGGAGACACAACGACCCAAAACCTATGGGATGCAGCAAAAGCAGTTCTAAGGGGGAAGTTTATAGCAATACAAGCCCACCTTAAGAAGCAGGAAACATCTCGAATAAACAACCTAGCCTTGCACCTCAAGCAATTAGAGAAAGAAGAACAAAAAAACCCCAAAGCTAGCAGAAGGAAAGAAATCATAAAAATCAGATCAGAAATAAATGAAAAAGAAATGAAGGAAACAATAGCAAAGATCAATAAAACTAAAAGCTGGTTCTTTGAGAAGATAAACAAAATAGATAAACCACTAGCCAGACTCATCAAGAAAAAAAGGGAGAAGACTCAAATCAATAGAATTAGAAATGAAAAAGGAGAAGTAACAACTGACACTGCAGAAATAAAAAAAATCATGAGAGATTACTACAAGCAACTCTATGCCAATAAAATGGACAATCTGGAAGAAATGGACAAATTCTTAGAAATGCACAACCTGCCAAAACTGAATCAGGAAGAAATAGAAAATATGAACAGACCAATCACAAGCACTGAAATTGAAACTGTGATTAAAAACCTTCCAACAAACAAAAGCCCAGGACCAGATGGCTTCACAGGTGAATTCTATCAAACGTTTAGAGAAGAGCTAACACCTATCCTTCTCAAACTCTTCCAAAATATAGCAGAGGGAGGAACACTCCCAAATTCCTTCTACGAGGCCACCATCACCTTGATACCAAAACCAGACAAGGATGTCACAAAGAAAGAAAACTACAGGCCAATATCACTGATGAACATAGATGCAAAAATCCTCAACAAAATACTAGCAAACAGAATCCAACAGCACATTAAAAGGATCATACACCATGATCAAGTGGGGTTTATTCCAGGAATGCAAGGATTCTTCAATATACGCAAATCTACCAATGTGATAAACCATATTAACAAATTGAAGGAGAAAAACCATATGATCATCTCAATAGATGCAGAGAAAGCTTTCGACAAAATTCAACACCCATTTATGATAAAAACCCTCCAGAAAGTAGGCATAGAGGGAACTTTCCTAAACATAATAAAAGCCATATATGACAAGCCCACAGCAAACATCATTCTCAATGGTGAAAAACTGAAAGCATTTCCACTAAGATCAGGAACAAGACAAGGTTGCCCACTCTCACCACTCTTATTCAACATAGTTTTGGAAGTTTTAGCCACAGCAATCAGAGAAGAAAAGGAAATAAAAGGAATCCAAATCGGAAAAGAAGAAGTAAAGCTGTCACTGTTTGCAGATGACATGATACTATACATAGAGAATCCTAAACATGCTACCAGAAAACTACTAGAGCTAATCAATGAATTTGGTAAAGTAGCAGGATACAAAATTAATGCACAGAAATCTCTGGCATTCCTATATACTAATGATGAAAAATCTGAAAGTGAAATCAAGAAAACACTCCCATTTACCATTGCAACAAAAAGAATAAAATATCTAGGAATAAACCTACCTAAGGAGACAAAAGACCTGTATGCAGAAAATTATAAGACACTGATGAAAGAAATTAAAGATGATACAAATAGATGGAGAGATATACCATGTTCCTGGATGGGAAGAATCAACATTGTGAAAATGACTCTACTACCCAAAGCAATCTACAGATTCAATGCAATCCCTATCCAACTACCACTGGCATTTTTCACAGAACTAGAACAAAAAATTTCGCAATTTGTATGGAAACACAAAAGACCCCGAATAGCCAAAGCAATCTTGAGAACGAAAAAAGGAGCTGGAGGAATAAGGCTCCCTGACTTCAGACTATATTACAAAGCAACAGTAATCAGGACAGTATGGTACTGGCACAAAAACAGAAAGATAGATCAGTGGAACAGGATAGAAAGCCCAGAGATAAACCCACGCACATATGGACACCTTATCTTTGATAAAGGAGGCAGGAATGTACAGTGGAGAAAGGACAGCCTCTTCAATAAATGGTGCTGGGAAAACTGGACAGGTACATGTAAAAGTATGTGATTAGATCACTCCCTAACACCATACACAAAAATAAGCTCAAAATGGATTAAAGACCTAAATGTAAGGCCAGAAACTATCAAACTCTTAGAAGAAAGCATAGGAAGAACATTCTATGACATAAATCACAGCAAGATCCTTTCTGACCCACCTCCTAGAGTAATGGAAATAAAAACAAAAATAAACAAATGGGACCTAATGAAACTTCAAAGCTTTTGCACAGCAAAGGAAACCATAACCAAGACCAAAAGACAACCCTCAGAATGGGAGAAAACATTTGCAAATGAAGCAACTGACAAAGGATTAATCTCCAAAATTTACAAGCAGCTCATGCAGCTCAATAACAAAAAAACAAACAACCCCATCCAAAAATGGGCAGAAGACCTAAATAGACATTTCTCCAAAGAAGATATACAGAATGCCAACAAACACATGAAAGAATGCTCAGCATCATTAATCATTAGAGAAATGCAAATCAAAACTACAATGAGATATCATCTCACACCAGTCAGAATGGCCATCATCAAAAAATCTAGAAACAATAAATGCTGGAGAGGGTGTGGAGAAAAGGGGACACTCTTGCACTGCTGGTGGGAATGTGAATTGGTTCAGCCACTGTGTAGAACAGTATGGAGGTTCCTTAAAAAAGTACAAATAGAATTACCATATGACCCAGCAATCCCACTACTTGGCATATACCCTGAGAAAACCAAAATTCAAAAAGAGTCATGTACCAAAATGTTCATTGCAGCTCTATTTACAATAGCCAGGACATGGAAACAACCTAAGCGCCCATCATCGGATGAATGGATAAAGAAGATGTGGCACATATACACAATGGAATATTACTCAGCCTTAAAAAGAAATGAAATTGAGCTATTTGTAATGAGATGGATAGACCTAGAGTCTGTCATACAGAGTGAAGTAAGTCAGAAAGAAAAAGACAAATACCGTATGCTAACACATATATATGGAATTTAAGGGAAAAAAATGTCATGAAGAACCTAGGGGTAAGATAGGAATAAAGACGCAGACCTACTGGAGAACGGACTTGAGGGTATGGGGAGGGGGAGGGGTGAGTTTTGACAGGGCGCGAGAGAGTCATGGACATATACACACTAACAAACGTAGTAAGGTAGATAGCTGGGGGGAAGCAGCCGCAAGGCACAGGGATATTAGCTCGGTGCTTTGTGACAGCCTGGAAGGGTGGGATGGGGAGAGTGGGAGGGAGGGAGACGCAAGAGGGAAGACATATGGGAACATATGTATATGTATAGCTGATTCACTTTGTTATAAAGCAGAAACTAACACACCATTGTAAAGCAATTATACCCCAATAAAGATGTTTAAAAAAAAAAAAAAAGTAAAATTAAAACATCAGACTGAAGGACAGGCATCTACTGAGCACACATCTGGGACCCTACTATAATAGTCATTAAAGATGGAAGCTGTTGGGTGACATCTTTGCGCTCTCCCTATGCCTCCCTCCAGCTCACTGGTATCTCCCCAAAATGAACTTGTGTCATTGTCTGGCACACCAATATGTGACTACCACCTAGGGTAAACCTCTAGATCACCTGGCTCTGTTGGCTAGTAGAAATTATGTTAGTGAGTCCCACAGGACTGTAACAAATGGAGAAAGAGTTCTTAACTAGATATCACCCTCAGGGCACAGCAGAAACACAACAGGCTAAGACACCCAGTATTTCTATGAATGAGGCCTATTATCTTATCTTCATAACTGTATCCTGAGGGGCAGGTCTCTAATTAAACACACATCTAAGGGCCAGCAATAATCTGCTCCAGAGACCTTAGATGGTAGGTGCTATTTTTGCACTCTCCATCGACCATGCTCCAGAATACTAATATTTTCTTGAGGGGCAGTTCCTACATATGTTTGGTGCCCCAGTTTTTGTGGCTGCTATGCAGGAGAAGCCTTTTGGCCCCTGGCCTCTGGTGGCCAATAGGGATTGTGTTCATATGTTTAGTGGCATAGTAACAAATTAAAGAAACAGTTCTTAACTGCCTATCACCTCATGAATCAGGGGGGATGAAGAAGAAAGAAATACCCATCTCCTAGTCTTCCAATGAAAGAGTTATACTTGCATATTTTAAAAGTTGCTGAATGAGGATCTGGCTTCCAATCATCCTGAACCTAAATGCTGACTGAAATACTCCCCTTTGGGACACTGACAGGGCTTAGCACACCTCACCACTAAAAATAAAGTAGTCCACTTGGACAAGCACAATGATTTGAGATACATCCAAGATCCTGGGCAGGATTTAACCATAACGTTCATTTCCTACATGAGGCCAATCTTTCAAGGCAGGGAAATATGGCTGTTGTATCTAATACATAGACACCAACACTTAAAACTTAACAGGATAGAGTTAAGTGAAATGATGAGAAAGATAAATATACTCCAAATGAAAGAACAAGGTAAAACCTCAGAAAAAAGTATTTACAAAATGGAGATAAGTAATCTACCTGCTAAAAAGTTCAAAGTAATATCATAAGGATGCTCATCTACCTTGGGAGAAGAGTGTATAACAAAATGAGAATTCCAAGAAAGATATATAGATATAGATATAGACATAGATATAGATATGTATATATGAAAGTACCAAATAGAAGTTACAGAGCAGAGGTATACACCATAACTACAATTAAAAATATAATAAAGAGTTTCAACAAGAGATTAGATGAAGCAGAAGAAAACATGTGAACTCAAAGACAGGGCAGTGAACCTCACTCAATGAGAACAGAAAAAAAAGTGAAGAAGCTTAAGGGACTTATGGCACAACATCAAGGGGACCAACATTCACACTTTAGGTGTCTCAGAAGGGGAAGAGAGAGAGAAAGGGGAAGAAAAATTATTTAAGGAAATAATGGCTAAAAACTTACCTAAAATGGAGAAGGAAACACACATCCATATCCAGGAAGAATGGAGAGTTCCAAATAAAAATGAACTCATAGATACCCAAAACAAGACATAATTAAAATTTCAAAAGTTAAAGACAAGGAGAGACTCTTAAAAGAAGCAAGAGAAAAACTTTTTATATACAAGGGAACTTCCATAAGACTCTCAGGAGATTTTTCTGTAGAAGCTTTGCACTCCAGAAGTGTGTATCATGATATATTCAAAGTGCTGAGGAAAATAAAGCAAACAAAACAAACAAGCAAAAAACCTTCCAAGCGTGAATACTCTACCTGGTAAAGTTGTCATTCAGAATTGAAAGAGTGATAAAGAGTTTTCCAGAAGCAAAAGCTAAAGAAGTTCAACACCCTTAGACAGGCCTTATAAGAAATGTTAAGGTATTTCTTGAAGCTTAAACAAAGAGCACTAATTAGTTATAAGAAAACATATGAAACCATAAATCTCACAGATACAAGTAAAAATACAGTAAAATTAAGTTAATCTCATATTGTAAAGGTGGCAGATTAATCATTTATAAAGTGAGTAGGAAGGTAAAAGACAAAAGTAGTAAAAATAACTATAGCTACAATAATATGTTAAGGGATACACAGGATAAGATGATGTAAATTGTGACATCAAAAACATAAAATGTAGGGGGGAATAAAAATGTAGAGCTCTAGTATGTGTTCAAATTTAATTGTTACCAACTTAAAACACATTGTGGTGAATATCAATTGTTTTATGTAAGCCTCATGGAAACCACAAAGTGAAATACTATAGTAAACATAGTTAAGAAAAAGAAGAAAGAATACAAGCACACCACTGCATAAAGTCATCAAATCATGAAGGAAGAAAACGAGAGAAGAAAGGAAGAGTGGAATTACAAAACAGCCAAAAGAATAATTAGCAAAGTAGGCAGTAAACAACTGACAAGATGGCAATAAGTACATACCTATCAATAATTACTTTAAATGTAAATGGACTAAATTCTCCAATCAAAAGACATAGAGTGGCTAAATGGATAAAAATATAAAATACCAATCTATTGGGTTGGCAAAAAAAGTTCATTTGGGTTTTTCATGACATCTTATGGAAAATCCCGAATGAACTTTTTGGCCAACCCAATGTATGCTGACCACAATAGACTCACCTCAGATATAAGAAATACACAAACTGAAAGTAAAGTGATGGAAAAAGATATTCCATGCAAATGGAAACCAAAAGAAATCTAAGATACCTATACTTAGACAAAAAATAGACTTTATAAGACAAAGACTGTGACAAGCCAAAATGAAGGTCATTATGTAATGATAAAGGCATCAATACGAGTTAAAAATATATCATTTGTAAATATTTGTGCTCCCAACATAGGAGAACCTACATATTTAAAACAAATATTAACAGACCTAATGGGAGAAATAGACATCATTACAAGACTAGTAAATGAACTTAATACCTGTTTTCATCAGTGTATAAATTATCCAGACAGAAACTCCATAAGGAAACATTGACCTTAAACAACATGTTAGACCAGATGAACTTAGCTGACTTGTACAGAACAGTCCATTCAAAAGCCACAGAACACACATTCTTCTGAAGGACACATGAAACATTCTTCAGGATAGATTATATATTAGGCCACAAAAAAGTTATAATAAATTTAAGGTTGAAATCATATCAAGCATCATTTCCAACCACAATATTATGAAGCTAGAAATCAAATATAAGAAGAAACTGGAAAATTCACAAATATGTTAAGATTAAACAACATGCTACTGAACAATCAATGGTCAAAGAACAAATCAAAAGAGAAATTTTTAAAAGTTAGCCAAATGAAAATGGAAACACAGCATACCAAAACTTATGGGATGGGGCAAAAGCAGTTCTAAGAGGGAAGTTCAAAGTAAAAAATGCCTACATGAAGAAAAAAAAGAAAGATTTGAAATGAAAAACCTAACTGTACACCTCATAGAACCAGAAAAAGAAGAACAAATAAAGCCCCAAATTAGTAATAGGGAATGACAAAAATCATAGTACAAATCAATGAGACTAAAAACACAATAGAAAAGATCAATGAAACTAAGAACTGGTTTTTTGAAAGGGTAAACAAAATTGGCAATTCTTTAGCCAAATTCACAAAGAAAAATATATAGAGAGAACTCAAGTAAATAAAATCAGAAATAAAAAGGAAAATATAACAATTTATACCACAGAAATACAAAGGATCTGAAGAAACTACAATGAAAAAATTACATGCCAACTAATTGGACAACATAGAAGAAACGGATAAATTCCTAGAAACATACAACCTACCAAGTCTGAATCATGAAGAAATAGAAATATAAACAATTACTAGGAAGGAGACTGAATCAGTAATAGAAAAAAAAGTTCCAGGACTTCCATGGCAGTCGAGTAGTTAAGACTTCACCTTCCAATGCAGAGGTTGTGGGTTCAATCCCTGGTCGGGGAACTAAGATCCCACATGCCTTGTGGCCAAAAAACAGGACATAAAGCAGAAGGAATGTTGTAATAAATTCAATAAAGACAAAAAATTAGTCCCAACATAAAGAAGTCCAGGATTAGATGGCTTCACTGGTGGATTCTATTAGTGACTTAAAGAATAATTAATACCAGTCTTTCTCAAACTATTCCAAAAATAACAGAAGATAAAGAAACACAGTTAAACTAATATTACAAGGCTAGTACTAGCCTGATTTTAAAAATCAGACAGGGACACCAGGAGATAATAAAAATCACAGCCAATATCCTTGATGAATATACATGCATAAATCCTCAACAAAATAATAACAAGCCAAACCAATATATTAAAAGGATCATATGCCATAATCAAGTGAGATTTTTCAAGAAATACAAGGAAAGTTTGACATCTGCATATCAATAAATGTGAACACCACATTTACAAAATGAAAAATAAAAATCATGATCATCTCGATAGATGCAGGAAAAGCATTTGACAATTCAAAATCCACTTATAATAAAAACTATCCACAAAGTAGGTATAGAAAGAACATAATTCAACATAATAAAGGCCATATAAAATAAGGCCACAGCAAACATCATATTTATTAATGAAAATCTGAAAACATTACCTCTAAGGTTGGGAACAAGACAAGGATGCCCATTTTCACCATTTTTATTCAAAAGGCCAGAACAATTAGGGAAGAAAATAAATAAATAAAATGTATCCAAACTGGATAGGAAGAAGCAAAGCCATCAATTTTTTAAAAAGTTATTTATTTTATTTTTGGCTGTGTTGAATCTTTGTTGCCACACAGAGGCTTCCTCTAGTTGTGGTGAGTGGGGGCTACTTTTCATTGCAGTGCATGAGCTTCTCATTCCAGCGGCTTCTCTTGTTGCAGAGCATGGGCTCTGGCATGCAGGCTTCAGTAGTTGTGGCACATGAGCTCAGTAGTTGTGACTTCTAGGCTGTAGAGCACAGACTCAGTAGCTGTGGTGCACAGGCTTGGTTGCTCTGAGGCATGTAGGATCTTCCCGGACCAGGGATCTAACCCGTGTCCCCTGCATTGGCAGGCAAATTCTTAACAACTGTGCCACTAGGGAAGCCCAAAATGTCTCTTTTTATTTATTTATTTATTTATTTATTTATTTTTGCAGTACACAGGCCTCTCACTGTTGTGGCCTCTCCCGCTGCGGAGCACAGGCTCCAGACACACAGGCCCAGTGGCCACGGCCCAAGGGCCCAGCCACTCCGTGGCATGTGGGAACCTCCTGGACTGGGGCACAGAACCACATCCCCTGCATTGGCAGGTGGACTCCCAACCACTGAACCACAAGGGAAGCCCAAAATATCTCTTTTTAAAATGTATAATCTGATAATCTTCAGTTTATGAATACTGTCCTCTTTATGTTTATTTCTCTTTTACACTTTTTCTGATCCTCTATTCTGGATATCAATTGCCCATATTGAGATCTATTATCTCTGTCTTCCATATCTATCATCTATCATATTTTTTAATTGATGATTTCATTTATTGTTTTCCTCCAAATTACAAGAAAGAGTAAGATTCTCTGGAAAATGCTGATAACACTCTCTTATGCCTCTAATACTGATTTTATTATGTGATTGCATTAAAAATTTTTTTTATAATCTCTCATATCTCATCAACCTCTACTTTTACCATCCAAATCTCAATCATCTTGTTTTTCATGCCTATATATTGTCTTTTTTTTACTATGTTAATTCCTGTCACACAACATAGTGAAGCAATATTTTTATACATTTCAAAATGATTGCCACCATAAAACTTGTTACTATCTATCACTATACAAAGATATTATATAATTATTGACTATATTCCCCACACTGTATATTTTATAACAGTGACTCATTTATTTTGCATCTGGAAGTTTTCACCTTTTAATCTCCATCCCCTATTTTTCTCCTCACCCACAGCCCTCTGCTCTAACAACGATCATTTTTTTCTCTGTATTTATGACTGTATTTCTGTTTTGTTATATCTGGTCATTTGTTTTGTTTTCTAGATTCCAAATACAGGTGATATAATAGGGTATATGTTTTTCTCTTTCTGACTCATTTGACTTAGCATAATACCCTCTAGGTCCACCACATTTTTGCAAATGCAAGATTTAATTCATTTTTATGGCTAGTATTCCATTGTTTATATATCACATCTTCATTATCCATTAATATATTGATGTACATTTAGGTTGCCTCCATATCTTAGTTATTGTAAATAATGCTGCAATGAATATATATTTTCTCATATTACTGTTTTCATGTTCTTCAGATAAATACCTAGGAGTGGAATTGCTCTGTTGTATGATAGTTCCATTTTTATTTTTTTGAGGAATATCCACACTGTTTTTCATAACAGCAGCACCAACACACATTCCCACCAACAGTACATGAGTGCTCTATTTTCTCCAATTCTTTGCTAACATTTATTTCTTGTCTTTTTAATGATAGACATTCTGACAGTTGTGAGGTGATATTTCATTGTGGTTTTGATTTACATTTCCAGGATGATGAGTAATGTTGAGCATCTTTTCATGTGCCTGCTGGCCATATGTACATCTTCTTTAAAAAATGTCTACCTAGACTCTCTTTCCATTTTTTTATTGGGTTGTTTGGTTTTGATGTTCAGTTGTATGAGTTCTTTGTATATTTTGGATGTTAACCCCTTTTGGGTACATCATTTGTAAATATCTTCTCCCATTCAGTAGGTGACATTTTTGTGTTGTTGAAAGTTTCCTTCTCAGTGCAAAAGCTTTTTAGTTTGATGTAATCCAATTTGTTTATTTTTTTCTTTTGTTTCCCTTGACTGAAGAAGTATATCCAAAAAATATATTACTAGGACCAATGTCAAAAACTTACTCCCTGTATTTTTTTGTTTGTTTGTTTTGTTTTGTTTTGTTTTGTTTTTGTGGTGCACAGGCCTCTCACTGTTGCAGCCTCTCCCATTGCAGAGCACAGGCTCCAGACATGCAGGCTCAGCTGCCATGGCTCATGGGCCCAGCCGCTCAACAACATGTGGGATCTTCCCGGACCAGGACACGAACCTGTGTCCCCTGCATCAGCAGGCAGACTCTCAACCACTGCGCCACCAGGGAAGCCCCCCTATGTTTTCTTAAAGAAGGAGTGTTATAGTTTCAGATCTTACATTTAAGTCTTTAATCAACTTTGAATATATGTTTGTATAAAGGGTGAGAGTGTAGTCCAGTTTAATTCTTTTTCATGTAGCTGTCCAGTTTTATCAAAACCATTTATTGAAGAGGTTTTTCCTCACTGTGTAGTCTCACCTCCTTTGTCATAGCTGAATTGCCCATAAAATGTTGGTTTATTCCTGGGCCCTCTATTCTGTTCCATTTATCTATGTGTCTGTTTTTGTGCCAGTACCATACTGTTTGATTATTGTATTTTTGTAGTATAGTTTGAAATCAGGGAGGAGATACCTCTAACTTTGTTCTTCTTTTTCAAGTTTGTTTTGGCTATTTGGAATTTTTTGTGTTTCCATACAAATTTTAGAATTATTAGTTCTAGTTCTGTGAAAAATGCCATTGGTATTTTGATTGGAATTGCATTGACTCTGTAGATTGCCTTGTGTAATATGGTCATCTTAACACAAACTTAATTTTGGAAAGAAGAGAGCAGCAAAATGGCAGACTAAGAAGCTCCAAACTCTCATCCCCCCATAGAAATAACAAAAACAAAATCAGTAAGAGACTGAAACATCTTTACTAAAGCTCTAAGAAATAGTCAAAGGTTTACAGCAACAAAGTGAATGTCCAGCCAAGAAAAAGCTATATTCAAAAGGGTAAGCAAGTTTTGTGACATTTCTTTATTTGCTCCTACCCATTCTCTTTCCTGGTGCCACAGCAGTCTTGGTCTTGAAGCAGTGGTATCCCAATAATAATGTTCATGTTCTAGCAAGAGTATGTAAACTAAATAAGTAAATAAATGGTGTCCAAATTGCAAAAGAAGAGACAAAATTATTTCTGCTTGAAGGTGACACAATCTTATGTGTAGAAAACCCTGAAGATTTCTCACACACACACAAAATTTTTAGAGCTAATAAATGAATTGAACAAAATTACAGGGTACAAAATCAACCATGAAAATCAGTAGTATTTCTATGCAGTAGCTAGCAAACAGTCCAAAGATAAAATTGAGCAAATGATTCCATTTACAATAGCATTAGAGAGAAGTAAATACTTAGAAATAAATTAACCAAGAAGGTAAAACTTTTTACACTGAAAACTACAAAATTTTGCTCAAATAAATTAAAAAGTATAATTTTTAATTATAAATATTTATTTATTTATTTATAAGAAATAAATAACTGGAAAGACAGCCCATATTCATGGATTGGAAGACTTACTACTATTGTTAAGATACTAGCCAAAACAATCTATAGATTTGATACAGTCTATATCAAACTCCCAGTGGTGTTTCTTTTTTTATTTTATTTTATTATCTTTAATTCTTTTAAGCAATATTAAGCAGACTTAATTTCCAAAGATGTTTTTTCTCACCACCACCCTCTTTTTAATTTTTATTATTTTTTTACATCTTTATTGAAGTATAATTTGCTTTACAATTGTGTGTTAGTTTCTGCTTTATAACAAAGTGAATCAACTATACATATACATATATCCCCATATCTCTTCCCTCTGGCGTCTCTCTCACACCGTCCCTATCCCACCCATCTAGGTGGTCACAAAGCACTGAGCTGATCTCCCTGTGCTATGTGGCTGTTTCCCACTAGCTATCTATTTTACATTTGGTAGTATATATATAAGTCCATGCCACTCTCTCACTTCATCCCAGCTTACCCTTTCCCCTTCATGTGTCCTCAAGTCCATTCTCTATGTCTGTGTCTTTATTCCTGTCCTGCCCCTAGGTTCTTCATAACCTTTTTTTTTTAGATTCCATATATATGTGTTAGCATACGGTATTTGTTTTTCTCTTTCTCACTTACTTCACTCTGTACGACAGACTCTATGTCCATCCACCTCACTACAAATAACTCAATTTTGTTTCTTTTATGGCTAATATTCCATTGTATATATGTGTCACATCTTCTTTATCCATTCATCTGTTGATGGACACTTAGGTTGCTTCCATGTCCTGGCTATTGTAAATAGTGCTGCAAAGAACACTGTGCTTGAAACCAGTGGTGTTTTTGCAGAAATGTCAAAACCGATCCTAAAATTCTTGTTGTATTAAAAGGGATCCCAAATAGTCAAAATGATCTTAAAAAAGAAGACCAAAAGTGGAAGATTCAGACTTTCTTTTTTAATTTTTATTTATTTACTTTTATTGATTTAGAGTTGATTTACAATGTTGTGTTAATTTCTGCTGTACAGCACAGTGATTAGGTATATATATATATATATATACATTTTTTAAATATTCTTTTCTATTATGGCTTATCACAGGATATTGAATATAGTTCCCTGTGTTATACCTTGTTGTTTCTGAATTCTGTATATAATATAATAGTTTGTATTTGCTAACCCCAAACTCCCAGGCCATCCCTCCCCTGTCCCCTCTCTCCCTTGGGAACCACAAATATGTTCTCTATGTCTGTGTGTCTGTTTCTGTTTCATAGATAGATTCATCTGTGTCATGTTTTAGATTCCACATGTAGGTGATATCATATGGTATTTGTCTTTCTCTTTTTTACTTACTTTACTTAGTCCTCCCATGTTGCTGCAAATGGAATTATTCCTTTCATTTTTATTGCTGCATAATATTATATTGTAAATATGTACCATATCTTATTTATCCATTTATCTGTTGATGGATATTTAAGTTGCTTCTATGTCTTGGCTATTATGAATAGTGTGGCTATGAACATAGGGGTGCATGTATCTTTTCAAATTATACCTTTGTCCAGATATATACCCAGGAGTGGGATTACTGGATCACATGGTAACTCTATTTTTAGTTTTTTGAGGAACCTCCATACTGTTTTCCATAGTGACTGCACCAACTTATATTCCCACCAACAGTATAGGAGGGTTCCCTTTTCTCCACAACCTCTCCAGCATTTGTTATTTGTAGACATTTTAATGATGGCCATTATAACCAATGTGAGGTGGTACATCATTGTAATCTTGATTTGCATTTCTCTAATAATTGGTGGTGATGAGCATATTTTCATGTTCCTATTGTATGCCTTCTTTGGAGAAACGTTTATTTAGGTTTTCTGCTCATTTTTTTCAGATGGGTTCTTTGCTTTTTTGTCGTTGCTGTGGAGTTGTAAGAGCTACTTGTATATTTTGGAAATTAAGCTCTTGTGGGTTGCATCATTTGCAAATATTTTCTCCCAGTCCATAGGTTGTCTTTTTGTTTTGCTTATGGTTTCCTTTGCTATACAGAAGCTTGTAAGTTTGGATAGTTCCCATTTGTTTATTTTTGCTTTTATTTCTATTGCCTTGGGAGACTGACCTAAGAAATTATTGGTAAAATTTATGTCAGAGAATGTTTTGCCTATGTTCTCTTCTAGGAGTTTTATGGTTTCATGCCATATTTAAGACACACACTTTCTGATTTAAAATCTTACTATAAAAGTATAGTAATCAGTATAGTCTGGTATTATGACATACATATAGACAAATGAAAGAGTATATAGAACTCTGAACTAAACCCTCACATATATGATCACTTGATTTTCAAAAAGGGTGCCAAGATCATTCAATAAGAAAAAGATAGTCTTTTCAACAAATGTGGAAAAAATGGATGTCCACATGCGTAGAATGAATTTGATCCTGTATCGTACATCACTTGCAAAAATAAATTTAAAATAGACCAAAGACCTAAATGTAAGAGCCAAAACTGTAAAACTCTTAGAAGAAAACATGGGGGAAATATTCTTTATACTGGATTTGGCAATCATTTTTTGGATATGCTACCAAGTTCACAGGCAACTAGAGAAACAATAAATAAATTAGACTTCATCAAATTTTTAAAAATGTGCATTGAAAAACACTATCAAGAGAGTGAAAAACCAACTTATGTAATGGAAGAAAATATTTTCAAATTATATATCCGATAAGGCATTAACATCCAGAATGTGAAAAGAACTCCTACAACTCAATGGCAACACTACACACCATCAAAAATATTGGCAAAGAACTTGACATTTCTGCAAAGAAAGTATACAAACGGTCAATAAGTACATAAGAAGCTGCTCAACATCACTACCCACTGGAGAAATGTAAATCAAAACTACAATGAGACACAGCCTCACACTCATTAGAATAGTGAAAATTAACGAGTGTTGGTAAAGATGTAGAGAAATTAGAACACTTGTGTGTAGCTGTTGGGAATGTAAAATTTACAGCCACTGTGAAAAACAGTTTGGTGATTCTTCCAAAAGTTAAACATAGAATTATCATATGATTTACCAATTCCATTCTATATACTCAAAAGAATTAAAAGGAGGAACTAAAATAGCTACATGTATACCAACGTTCATAACAACAGTATCATTTACAATAGCTAAAAGTTGGAAACATCTTGTATGCCCAACAACAGATGAACAGATCATCCATACATGGCATATACATGCAGTGATGTACACATTCAATGGGTACATACATACAACAGAATATTATTCAACCTTGAAAAATGAAATTCTTATATATGTTACAACATGCATGAACCTTGAAAATATTATGCTAATTGAAATAAGCCAGGCACAAAAGGACAAATATTGTATGATTCCATTTATATCAAATACCTAGAAGAGAAAGATTCATAAAGAAAGTAAAACAGTGGTTAGCAGGGGCTTGGGTGAGTGAGGGATGGAGAATTATTGTTTATTTGGTACAGATATTTTATCTGGGATTATGAAAAAGTTCTTGAAATTGGTAGTGGTGATTTCACAACGTGGTGAATATACTTAATGTTACTGAATTGTACACTCAGAAATGGTTAAAATGGTAAATTTTACATGATGTGTATTTTACCACAATATTTAAAAAAAACCTCCAGGCAATTCAGGTATTGTGAACACAGAATATTTGATAGTATCAAAACACTCTTTAATAGGTTCTTTTTAGTTGTATAAAGATATTGTGATTTGTTAAATATAACCTTTATTCTTTCAAGATACATACTAAACTATTTGCAGATGGGATTTTCTTTAAAATAATTGGAAAGAATGTGTAGATAAATTGGCATTGGCCATGACTAAACTGAGTCATGAATAAATATGGATTAATTATATTATTCTATCTTTGTATATGTTTGAAACTTTCAATAATAATGAATTTAGGGGAAAAAGCGATTGGGTAGTACAAAATAAATGTGTATATTCTCTGTTGTATTACATTTAGACAACAAAACCTCTGCTGGGAACTCTAAGGTTCCAATTCCTCCATCTTTCCACTCCAGCCTTTTCTCCACCTAGGGTCCTAGTTCAATTTTGACATTATCCAGCATAATGAAAGCCTGGAGTTCTGTAGTTCATGGGAGGGAAATATGGCTCCCAATTTCTATGTTGGATTAGACTTTGTTCCTCTTTATTCTCCAATGAAGAGCGTGTATAAGACAAACCAACCTCTTATTGCACTTATTAATCCCCTCTGATATTACTTTTTTGAATTGTTTTGCTAGACATCCTCTCACTAAGTAGTCAGATAGGAGGGAACAGGGGACACAAAATTTAGGAAGTAAATTATATATGCAGAGGGGTGTGTGTCAGACTATCTGGATCCAGACACCAACTCAACAAGTTACTATCTGTGCTTGACGTCTTTAATTCTCAGTTTTCTGAAATATAAAATAGAATTAATAAAAGCACCTGCTTCATATGATTTTTATTAGAATTAAATGAAATAATGAATATAAAGTACCTGGCCTAAAGAAAGCACTCAAAACATAATTGCTATCATTGCTATATCTTCACTGACATTGTGTCTTATTGGTTATTAGTTGGTGGGTGAAAAATAGTCACATTCTAATTTGCATCACTTTAATTACTGGCTTATTAGCTATTTGGTTTTTTTTTTTCCTTCTATGTTTTGTTGGTTCTATTCCTTTACTCAACTTTAATAGACAAGTTGTATTTTTCTTATTGATATATAACCACTTTAAGAGTTGAAGGGAGTAGTGAGGTCTCTTATTCAAATGGAATGTTCAAGAACCACCTCAAATCATTCAAATTCAAATTTTATAAAAACATTCCAGTGTTGAGGTGAGAAAATGTTCAGGGCCAAGCCTTGGGAAACTTTAACATCTTATTCAGCTTTGGTTCTCAGAGTTGGAAAGTGAATTGGTTGGTGCAGCCACTTTAGAAAATATCCTGGCAGTTCCTCAGAAAATTCAACATAGAGTTACCATACAACCTGGCAATTCCACTCCCAGGTATCTACAGGGAAATGAAAACATATGCCTACATTGAAACTTGTATGTAAATGCCCACTGCAGCATTATTTATAATAGCTCTAAAGTGGAAACCACACAAATTTTCAACAGCTGATGACTGGATAAACAAAATGTGATATATCTATACCATATAATATTATTTGGCAATAATAACAAATGAAGTACTGATAATGTTGCAACATGTATGAACGTTGAAAACTTATGCTATATGAGAGAATGAAGCTACAGTTTGGCAGATGCTGCATAACTGTATGGAAACTGCTCCTGTTGGGTATCCTCTTTTCCATATTTATATCTCTAACTGGTTCTGCTAACACCATCTCTCCCTTTCCTTATAGGTTAAAAGTTTCATTCTGTTGTTTGTCCTTGGGTATTTCAACACTCCGTTTTGATTTCCTTCATCCTGCTTGTATATTTGTAAATAATCTTTTCACTAAAATTTCTTCAGTTAAAGCTCTTAAGTATGATATCTGTTTTTCCCTGGACTCTGACTGTTAGAGTAAGTTAAGAGCTTTGCACAATAGTCTCCTGTAATTTAAAAAATTTTTTTTTCTATCTGTGGATAAATCAGCTTTCTAATTTTTGTGACATTGGCTACTTTTCCCACCTTCCATTTAAAAATTGAATGAATAGCTTTTGCTACACTCTTGAATAGCTTTGTCAAAAGGCTTGTCTATTTAACAGTTATTTTTAAAAATAAATATTTAAATTTAATATAACATTTTTTTTTGTTTTGTTTTTACTAACCTTTAAAAATTTACTTCTAATGCTCTCTTTTGGTTAAATTCAGTGACTTTGCAAAATTTCTTGAATTAAAATCTTAGTCTATTCCTTCTTGTAAATACTGAATAATGGGAGACCTTCAAGATGGAGGAGGAGTAAGACGTGGAGATCACATTCCTCCCAACAAATACATCAGAAATACATATGAACGTGGAACAACTTCTACAGAACACTTACTGAATGCTGGCAGAAGACCTCAACTTCCCAAAAGGCAAGAAACACCCCATGTACCTGGTCGTGTAGCTCACAGGGTCTTGGTGCTCTGGCCAGGTGTCAGGCCTATGCCTCTAAGGTGGGACAGCTGAGTTCAGAACATTGGTCCACCAGAGACCTCCCAGCTCCATGTAATATCAAACGGTGAAAGCTCTCCCAGAGATATCCATCTGAACACTAAGACCCAGCTCTACTCAACGACCAGCAAGCTACAGTGCTGGACACCCTAGGACAAACAACTAGCAAGGCAGGAACACAATCCCACCAATTAACAAAGTGGCTGCTTAAAATTATAATAAGGTCACAGACACCCCAAAACACACCACTGGATGTGGTCCTACCCACCAGAAAGACAATATCCAGCTTCATTCAATAGAACACAGGCACCAGTCCCCTCCACCAGGAAGCCTACACAACAAAATGAACCAACTTTACCCACTTGGAGCAGACTACAAAAACAACGGGAACTATGAACCTGCAGCCTGTGAAAAGGAGACCCCAACACAGTAAGTTAAGCAAAATGAGAAGACAGAGAAACACATAGAAGATGAAAGAGCAAAGTAAAAACCCACCAGACCAAACAAATGAAGAGAAAATAGACAGTATACATGAAAACGAATTCACAGTAATGATATTAAAGATTATCAAAAATCTTGGAATTAGAAAGGAGAAGATACAAGAAACATTAACAAGGAACTAGAAGAACTAAAGAGCAAACAATGATCAACAACACAATAAATGAAATTAAAAATACTCTAGAAGGAATCAAAAGCAGAATAACTGAGGCAGAAAAACAGATAAGTGACCTGGAAGATGAAATAGTGGAAATAACTACCACAGAGCAGAAAAAAGAAAAAAGAATGAAAAGAACAGAGGAGATTCTCAGAGACCTCTGGGACAACATTAACTCGGCAACATTCAAATAATAGGGTCCCAGAAGAAGAAGAGAAAAAGAAGGGGACTGAGAAAATATTTGAAGAGATTATAGTTGAAAACTTCCCTAATATGGGAAAGGAAATAGTCAATCAAGTTCAGGAAGCTCAGAGAGTCCTATAGAGTATAAATCCAAGGAGAAACAGGAGAAGACACATATTAATCAAACTATCGAAAATTAAATACAAAGAAAAAATATTAAAACCAGAAAGGGAAAAGCAACAAATAACACACAAGGGAATCCTCATAAGGTTAACAGCTGATATTTCAGCAGAAACTCTGCAAGCCAGAAGGGAGTGGCAGGACATATTTAAAGTGATCAAACAGAAAAACCTAAAACCTACAACCAAGGTTACTCTAGTCAGCATGGATCTCATTCAGATTCGGTGCAGAAATTAAAACCTTTATAGACAAGCAAAAGTTAGAATTCAGCACCACCAAACCAGGTTTAAAACAAATGCTAAAGGAACTTCTCTAGGCAGAAAACACAAGAGAAGGAAAAGACCTACAATAACAAACCCAAAACAATTAATAAAAGGGTAACAGGAACATATATATCGATAACTATCATAAATGTAAATGGATTAAATGCTCCAACCAAAACACATAGACTGGCTGAATGGACACAAGAACAAGACCTGTATATATGCTATCTACAAGAGACGCAGTTCAGACCTAGGGAAACATACAGACTGAAAGTGAGGGGATGGAAAAAGATATTCCCTGCAAATGGAAATGAAAAGAAAGCTGGAGTAGCAATTCTCATATCAGACAAAATAGACTTTAAAATAAAGACTATTACAAGAGACACAGAAGGACACTAAATAATGATCAAGTGATCAATCCTAGAAGATATAACAATTGTAAATATTTATGCACCCAATACAGGAGCACCTCAGTACATTAGGCAAATGCTAACAGCCATAAAAGGGGAAATCAACAGTAACATAATCATAGTAGGGGACTTAACACCACACTCCCATGAATGGACAGATTATCCAAAATGAAAATAAAAAAGGAAACACAACCTTTAAATGATACATAAAATAAGATGGATTTAATTGATATTTACAAGACATTCCAACCAAAACAACAAAATACACTTTCTTCTCAAGTGCTTATGGAACATTCTCCAGGATAGATCATATTTTGGATCACAAATCAAGCCTTGGTAAATTTAAGAAAATTGAAATCATATCAAATATCTTTTCCAACCACAATGCTATGAGCCTAGATATCAATTATAGGAAAAAAAAACTGTAAAAGATACAAACACATGGAGGCTGCAATACGCTACTAAATATCCAAGAGATCACTGAAGAAATCAAAGAGGAAATCAAAAATATCTAGAAACATATGATAATGAAAACATGACAACCCAAAACCTATGAGATGCAGCAAAAGCAGTTCTAAGAAGTTTATAGCAATAAAATCCTACTTCAAGAAACAAGAAAAATCTGAAATGAACAACCTAATATTATACCGAAAGCAATTAGAGAAAGAAGAACAAAAAGCCCCAAAGTTGGCAGAAGGAAAAAGCCATAAAGATTAAATCAGAAATAAATGAAAAAGAAAGGAAGGAAACAATAACAAAGATCAGTAAAACTAAAAGCTGGTTCTTTGAGAAGATAAACTAAATTGATAAACCATTAGCCAAACTCAACAAGATAAAAAGTTAGAAGACTCAAGTCAATAGAATTAGAAATGAAAAAGGAGAAGTAACAACTGACACTGCAGAAATACAAAGTATCATGAGAGATTACTACAAGCAACTATATGCCAATAAAATGGATAGCCTAGAAGAAATGGACAAATTCTTAGTAAAGCACAACGTTCCGAGACTGAACCAGGAAGAAATAGAAAATATAAACAGACCAATCACAAGCACTGAAATTGAAACTGTTATTAAAAATCTTCCAACAAGCAAAAGCCCAGGACCAGATGGCTTCACAGGCGAATTCTATCAAACATTTAGAGAAGAGCTAACACCTATCCCTCTCAAACTCTTCCAAAATACAGCAGAGGGATGAACGCACACAAACTCATTCCACGAGGCCACCATCACCCTGATACGAAAACCAGACAAAGATATCTCAAAGAAAGAAAACTACAGGGCAATGTCACTGAGGAACATAGGCGCAAAAATCCTCCACAAAATCCTGGCAAACAGAATCCAACAGCAAATTAAAAGGATCATACACCATGGTCAAGTGTGGTTTACCCCAGTAATGCAAGGATTCTTCAATAGCCACAAATCAATCAATGTGATAAATCATATTAACAAATTGAAGGAGAAAAACCATATGATCATCTCAATAGATGCAGAAAAAGCTTTCAACAAAATTTAACACCCATTTAAGATAAAAACCCTCCAGAATGTAGGCATAGAGGGAACTTACCTCAACATAATAGGCAACATAAATGACAAACCCACAGCCAGCATCATTCTGAATCATGAAAACCTGAAACCGTTTCCACTAAGGTCAGGAACAAGACAAGTTTGTCCACTCTCACCACTATTATTCAACATAGTTTTGGAAGTTTTAGCCACATCAAACAGAGAAAAAAAGATATAAAAGGAATCCAACTTTGAAAAGAAATAAAGCTATGACTGTTTGCAGATGACAGGATACTACACATAGAGAATCCTAAATATGCTACCATAAAACTACTAGAGCTAATCAGTGAATTTGGTAAAGTAGCAGAATACAAAATTAATACACAGAAATCTCTTGCATTCCTATACATTAATGATGAAAAATCTGTAAGAAAAATTAAGGAAGCACTCCCATTTACCACTGCAATGAAAGAATAACATACCTAGGAATACGCCTACCTAAGGAGACAAACGACCTGTATGCAGAAATCTATAAGACACTGATGAATGAAATTAAAGATGATACAAACAGATGGAAAGATATACCATGTTCTTAGATTGGAAGAATCAACATTGTGAAAATGTCTATACTACCCAAAGCAATCTATAGATTCAATGCAATCCCTATCAAACTACCAATGGCACTTTTCACAGAACTAGAGCAAAAAATTTCACAATTTGTATGGAAACAGAAAACCCCAGATAGCCAAAGCAATCTTGAGAAAGAAAAACAGAGCTGGAGGAATCAGGCTCCCTGGCTTCAAACAATACTACAAAGCTACTTTAATCAAAGCAGTATGGTTCTAGCACAAAAACAGAAAAATAGATCAATGGAACAGGATGAAAGCCCAGAGCTGAACCCACGCACATATGGTCACCTTTTCTTTGATAATGGAGGCAAGAATATACAATGGAGAAAACCAGACTTTTGAGGCCTTTTCAATAAGTGGTGCTGGGAAATCTGGACAGCTACATGTAAAAGTATGAAATTAGAACACTTCCTAACACCATACACAATAATAAACTCTAAATGGATTAAAGACCTAAATGTAAGAACAGACACTATAAAAGTTTTAGTGGAAAACATAGGCAGGACACTCTTTGACAAAAAACACAGCAACATCTTTTTTGACCTACCTCTTAAAGTAATGAAAATACAAATAAACAAATTGGACCTAATTAAACTTAAAATCTTTTGCACAGGAAAGGAAACCATAAACAAGGTGAAAAGACTACCCTCAGAATTGGACAAAATATTTGCAAATGAGGGAACTAACAAAGGATTAGTCACCAAAATATACAAGCAGCTCATGGAGCTCAATATCAAAAAACAAAGAACCCAATCCAAAAATGGGCAGAAGACATAGATAGACATTTCTTCAAAGGAGACATACAGGTGGCCAACAAACACAAGAGAAATGTTCAACATCATTAATTATTAGAGAATTGCAAATCAAAGCTACAATGAAGTATCACCTCACACCGGTCAGAATGGCCATCATCAAAAAATCTACAAACAATAAATGCTGGAGAGGCTGTGGAGAAAAGGATACCCTCATATACTGTTGTTGATAATGTAAATTGATACAGCCACTGTGGAAAATAGTACAGAGGTTCCTGAAAAAACTAAAAATCGGAGTACCATATGACCCAACAATCCCAGTACTGGGTAGATACGCAGAGAAAACCATAATTCAAAAGAACACATGCACCCCAATGTTCATAGGAGCACTATTTACATTAGTCAGGACATAGAAGCAACCGAAATGTCCATCGACAGAGGAATGGATAAAGAAGTTGTCCTACATATATACAATGGAATGTTACTCAGCCATAAAAAGGAACGAAATTGTGTCATTTGTAGAGATGTGGGTGGACCTAGAGAGTGTCCTACAGAGTGAAGTAAGTCAGAAAGAGAAAAACAAATATCATATAATAACACATATATGTGGAATCTATAAAAATTGTATAGATGATCTTATTTTCAAAGCAGAAATAGAGACACAGACATAGAGAAGAAACATATGGATACCAAGGGGGAAATTGAGGGGAGGGGGGGATGAACTGAGAGAAATCTATTGACACATATATATTTTTGATAAACTGATGGGAAATAGACAACTGATGGAACATACTGTTTAGCACAGGGAACTCTACCTAATGCATTGTGGTAACCTAAATGGGAGGGAAGTACAAATGAGAGGGTAGTCCAAATGAGAGGGCATATCTGTATGTGTATGGCTAATTCATATTTTGGTGCAGTGAAGGCTAACACAACATAATATATCAACCATACTCCAATAAAAATTAATTAAAAAAGTAATATAAGAGCATACATGAGAATTTATTCTAAGGATTAGACCAAGAAGGATGAAATGCACAACTTAAGCAGGACAAATTTATTGGTATGCATGCATTCATCTAGATTTGGTTATACAATATATCAACTTGAGCACTGAAAAATCGTGCTAATTATCTTGTAGGTCAGTTAAAATGAAACTTAATAATGGTTTATAGTCAATTAAGTTGAAATGCCAGAACTTTCCTGGCATACTACAGAAGAAGAACTCTAAAGACTCAAGGAGATTGAAATGTTGGAATGGATATATTATGTGCAATCCTCTGATCTTGTTCTCCACCAAGACATTAAGAATAATGAGTACTGGTGTGGTCAAGCCCAAGTGGCTTCTTTTAACCATCACAGACAAGGTGAAAGCAATTGATATATTAGATAAACCAAAACCACAGGGCTAGAACACTTATCAATGTAGTTTGTTTCTCAACATCCTCTGGTAATGGCTAATTAGTCATGCCATCCTTATGCATGAAATGGACAACCTATTAAAGTGATGCTTGATGCATTTAAGTAGAAAAAAATGAGATTTTGGGGCCGCAACCTAACTTGAATGGTCATCCTGGGGGTTTTAGCCTTGTACTAAGTTTCCATTCCTGAGACTATTCACAGAATTGGAAACCTTTGGTTTAGAGAGGTTGGATGCATTTTATGAGAATCCCTGAAATGTAACCACAGTTGTATACTTTATTATTCACTCAATCTTTGTCCATAGATATCCATGTCCATTTACAAGGATGGCTGGATAAAGAGGAAATACCCAGATTTTCTGGAAGTTATTGGACAACTAGAAGAACCTCCAATCCTTATTCGTGCCCCAATTCATGGAGTGAGTTATCGCAGGAAAGGGCACAATGGAATCACTAGATTTCTTCATACCCCAATTATCCTTATACCTTATTAAGAGTGTAAACCAAAAGGGGAAGGAAGTACAGAGTTTAGTACTATTATCAAAGATACAAAAATGGTATTTCCTGCCACATTGTAATCTAGTTTGATTTGATTGGAGGAAAAGCCAGGTGTGTCTTAGAGAATGACTGGGGTTTACTGCAAATTTATTCAGGGTATGAGGCTAATTCCAACTTTAGCTGTGAATGTGATGTCTCTGTTGAAGCAAATTAACACAGATACTGGCAGTTAATATGCAGTCATTTCTATGCCAAATCCCTTATTCCTTCCTCATTTTTTTCTGTAAAGAAAATCAGAAGCAGTTTGCCTTCAGGTGGCCTCCACTTTCTTGTATTAGGCCTATATAATCTCCTCTGCTCTCTGTTAAAATTTCATCAGGAATGACTCTGATTGTGTTGATATCCTCCATAAATCATCATGCTGGTCCATTACATTGGTGACATTATGCTAAGTAGACCTGGTGAAAGGAAAATCACAAGCATTAAAGGTGCCATAGTAAGACACATGCCTGTCACAGACCTGTGTCATCTTTGATACTTTCTAGGGACCCAGTGGCCTTAGACCTATCAGGATATCTTCTCTAAAGTGGTAAACTATTATTGTTCCTTGAACTATCCACCATGAAGAAAGAGATACAATGATTGGTAGATCTTTTAGAGTTTTGGAGGAAACATACACCATATCTGGGCTTCCTGCTTCAACTAATTTACTAGGTAATGCATAAAGTTGTCAGTCTGGAGTATGCTCTAGAACAAGAAAAAACTGTAAAGTATATCTAGGTCCCATTTTAAGTTGCTATGCCTCTTGGGCCTTATAACCCAGCAGACACAATGATATTGAAAGTTTCTGTGGCAAAGATACTATAGTAAAATCACAGTGTCAACTCCTAAGATTCTGGTGTAAGGCTATCCTGTCTTCTGAAAACTATTTTTTTTTTTTTTTTTTTTTTTTTTTTTTTTTTTATGCGTTACGCGGGCCTCTCACTGTTGTGGCCTCTCCCGTTGCGGAGGACAGGCTCCGGACATGCAGGCTCAGCGGCCATGGCTCACGGGCCCAGCCGCTCCGCGGCATGTGGGATCCCCCCAGACCGGGGCACGAACCCGTGTCCCCTGCACCGGCAGGCGGACTCTCAACCACTGCGCCACCAGGGAAGCCCCTGAAAACTATTTTTAATTTGAAATATCACCCGTCTTTTTAACAGGCCTGGTAGAGACTAAATGCATTACTATGGAACAAGGGGCTATGAATCTCAAACTTCTCATCATAAAATTAATACTATCTGGTGGAGCTCTAGAGAGCAGGGTTGGCTGGATCTCAGGCTCTATATCGTTGAGTCGGCACCGGCCCCACGAGCTGAGGTGTCGGCCCAACAATTTTGTACTAGGAAATCGGGTCTGAAGTGCCGGGTGTGAGGCCTCTGCATGCCGAACCCTAGGAGCAAGTGAAATTAGACAAAGCACAAATGAATAAAAGGAGTGGCCAGGCTGTCACCTGCTAAAGAAGAGGATGTGTCACCAATAACTGCCATTGGAATTTCTCCTAGGGAAGAAGGTCCACCAGCTTTGCAGTGAGGATGCTACTTGCAGGGGGTCTGCTGGCTGCATGTGAGATGATTCCCCACCTCTGACCAACTTCAGAATTGTTTACCACTGGAGGAAGTGTCCTGATATGGTTTTCATCTATACAACTGCCAGGAGTCAGGGCTGATCCTCTGAGGTGGGAGAGCCAAGTTCAGGACACTGGTCCACAAGAGACCTCCCTGCTCCATGTAACATAAAACAGTGAAAATCTCCCAGAGATCTCCATATCATGGGCAAGACCCAGCTCCACTCAACAACCAGCAAGTTACAGGGCTGGACACCCTATGCCAAACAACTAGCAAGACAGGAACACAACCACAACCATTAGAAGAGAGGCTGCCTAAAATCATAATAAGGCCACAGGCAACCCAAAACACACCGCCAGATGTGAACCTGCCAACCAGAAAGGCAAGATCCAGCCTCATCCACCAGAACACAGGCACTAGTCTTCTCCACCAGAAAGCCTACACAACCCACTGAACCAAACTTAGCAACTCAGGACAGACAACAAAAACAACGGGAACTATGAACTTGCAGCCTGTGAAAAGGAGAACCCAAACACAGTAAGTTAAGCAAAATGAGAAGACAGAAAAACACACAGCAGATGAAGAAGCAAGGCAAAAATCCATTAGAACTAAAAAATGAAGAGGAAATAGGCAGTCTACTTGAGAAAGAATTCAGAATAATGATAGTAAAGATGATCCAAAATCTTGGAAATAGAATGGAGAAAACACAAGAAACGTTTAACAAGGACATAGAAGAACTAAAGAGCAAAGAAACAGAGGTGAACAACACAATAAATGAAATTAAAAATTCTCTAGAAGGGATCAATAGCAGAATAACTGAGGCAGAAAAATGGATAAGTGACCTGGAAGATAAAATAGTGGAAATAACTGCCGCAGAGTAGCAAAAAGAATGAAAATAATTGAGGACAGTCTCAGAGACTTCTGGGACAACGTTAAATGCACCAACATTTGAATTATAGGGGTCCCAGAAGAAGAAGAGAAAAAGAAAGGGACTGAGAAAATATTTGAAGAGATTAGACTTGAAAACTTCCCTAATATGGGAAAGGAAATAGTTAATCAAGTCCAGGAAGCACAGAGGGTCCCATACAGGATAAATCCAAGGAGAAACATGCCAAGACACATATTAATCAAACTGTCAAAAATTAAATACAAAGAAAGCATATTAAAAGCAGCAAGGGAAAAACAACAAATATCACACAAGGGAATCCCCTAAGGTTAACAGCTGATCTTTCAGCAGAAACTGCAAGCCAGAAGGGAGTGGCAGGACATATTTAAAGTGAAGAAATGGAGAAACCTGCAACCAAGATTACTCTACCCAGCAAGGATCTCATTCAGGTTTGATGGAGAAATTATTAACTTTATAGAGAAGCAAAAGCTAGCAGATTTCAGCACAACTAGACAAGCTTTACAAATATGCTAAAGGGAATTCTCTAGGCAGGAAACACAAGAGAAGGAAAAGGCCTACAATAACAAACCCAAAACAATTAAGAAAATGGGAATAGGAACATACATATCGATAATTACCTTAAATGTAAATGGATTAAATGCTCCAACCAAAAGACATAGACTGGCTGAATGGATACAAAAACACGACCCATATATATGCTGTCTACAAGACAACCATTTCAGACCTAGGGATACATACAGACTGAAAGTGAGGGGATGGAAAAAGATATTCCATGCAAATGGAAATCAAAAGAAAGCTGGAGTATCAATTCTCATATCAGAAAAAATAAACTTTAAAAAAAAGACTACTACAAGAGACAAAAAGGACACTACATAATGATCAAGGGATCAATCCAAGAAGAAGATATAAAAATGGTGAATATTTATGCACCCAACATAGGAGCACCTCAATACATAAAGCAAACACTAACAGCCATAAAAGGGGAAATCAACAGGAACACAGTCATACTAGGAGACTTTAACACCACAATTTTATCAATGGGCAGATCATCCAAAATGAAAGTAAATAAGGAAGCACAAGCTTTAAATGATACATTAAACAAGATGGACTTAATCGATATTTATAGGAAATTCCATGCAAAAACAACAGAATAAACTTTCTTCTCAAGTGCTAATGGAACATTCTCCAGGATAGATCATATCTTGGGTCATAAACCAGGCCTTCGTAAATTTAAGAAAATTAAAATCGTATCCAGTATCTTTTCTGACCACAACACTATGAGACTAGATATCAATTACAGGAAAAAAATCTTTTAAAAATACAAATACATGGAGGCTAAATAATACACTACTTAATAACCAAGAGATCACTGAAGAAATCAAAGAGGAAATAAAAAAATAGCTAGAAACAAATGACAAAGAAAAAACGATGACTGAAACCCTATGGGATGCAGCAGAACAGTGCTAAGAGGGAAATTTAAAGCAATACAGTCCTACCTTAAGAAACAAGAAACATCTCAAATAAACAACCTAACTTTACACCAAAAGCAATTAGAGAAAGAAATAGAAAAACAACAAAGAAAAAAGCCCAAAATTAGCAGAAGGAAAGAAATCATAAAGATCAGATCAGAAATAAATGAAAAAGAAATGAAGGAAACAATAGCAAAGATCAATAAAACTAAAAGCTGGTTCTTTGAGAAGATAAACAAAATTGATAAGCCATTAGCCAGACTCATCAAGAAAAAAGGGGAGAACACTCAAATCAATAGAATTAGAAATGAAAAATGAGAAGTAACAACTGACACTGCAGAAATACAAAAGATCATGAGAGATTACTACAAGCAATTCTATGCCTATAAAATGACCAACCTGGAAGAAATGGACAAATTCCTAGAAATGCACAACCTGCCAAGACTGAATCAGGAAGAAATAGAAAGTATGAACAGATCAATCACAAGCACTGAAATTGAAACTGTGAATAAAAATCTTCCGACAAACAAAAGCCCAGGACCAGATGGCTTCACAGGCGAATTCTATGAAACATTTAGAGAAGAGCTAACACCTATCCTTCTCAAACTCGTCCAAAACATAGCAGAGGGAGGAACACACACAAACTCATTCTACGAGGCCACCATCAGCCTGATACCAAAACCAGAAAAGGATGTCACAAAGAAAGAAAACTACAGGCCAATATCACTGATGAACATAGATGCAAAAATCCTCAACAAAATACTAGCAAACAGAATCCAACAGCACATTAAAAGGATCATACACCATGATCAAGTAGGGTTTATTCCAGGGATGCAAGGATTCTTCAATATACGCAAATTAATCAATGTGATACACCATATTAACAAATTGAAGGAGAAAAACCATATGGTCATCTCAATAGATGCAGAGAAAGCTTTCGACAAAATTCAATGCCCATTTAACATAAAAACCCCCCAGAAAGTAGGCATGGAGGGAACTTATCTCGACACAATAAAGGCCACAAATTACAAACCCACAGCAAACATCATCCTCAATCGTGAAAAACTGAAAGCATTTCCAGTGAGATCAGGAACAAGGCAATGTTGCTCACTCTCACCACTATTATTCAATATAGATTTGGAAGTTTTAGCCACAGCCATTAAAGAAGAAAAAAATAATAAAAGGAATCAAATTCAGAAAAGAAGTAAAGCTGTCACTGTTTGCAGATGACATGATACTATATATAGAGAACCCTAAAGATGCTACCAGAAAACTACTAGAGCTAAACAATGAATTTGGTAACGTAGCAGGACACAAAATTAATGCCCAGAAGTCTCTTGCATTCCTATACACTAATGATGAAAAATCTGAAAGTGAAATTAAGAAAACACTCCCATTTACCATTGCAACAAAAGAATAAATATCTAGGAATAAACCTACCTAAGGAGACAAACGACCTGTATGCAGAAAATTATAAGGCACTGATGAAAGAAATTAAAAATGATACAAATACATGGAGAAATTTACCATGTTCTTGGACTAGAAGTATCAACATTGTGAAAATGGCTATATTACCCAAAGCAATCTGCAGACTCAATGTCATCCCTGTCAAGCTACCACTGGCATTTTCACAGAACTAGAACAAAAAATTTCACAATTTGTATGGAAACACAAAGGACACCGAAAAGCCAAAGCAATCTTGTGAAAGAAAATCAGAACTGGAGGAATCAGCCTCCTTGATTTCAGACTATGCTACAAAGCTACAGTAATCAAGACAGTATTGTACTGGTGCAAAAACAGAAATATAGATCAATGGAAAAGAATAGAAATCCCAGAGATAAACCCATGCAGATATGGTGACCTTATCTTTGATAAAGGAGGCAAGAATACACAATGGAGAAAAGACAGCCTCTTCAAGAAGTGGTGCTGGGAAAACTGGACAGCTACATGTAAAGGAATGAAATTATAACACTCCCTAACACCATACACAAGAATAAACTCCAAATGGATTAAAAACCTAAATGTAGGGCCAGACACTGTCAAACTCTTAGAGGAAAACATAGGCAGAACACTCTATGACATAAATCACAGCAAGATCCTTTCTGACACACCTCCTAGAGAAATGGAAAGAAAAACAAAAATTAAAAAATGGGACCTAATGAAAGTTAAAAGCTTTGGTGCAGCAAAGGAAATCATAAACAAGACAAAAAGACAACCCTCAATGGGAGAAAATATTTGCAAATGATGTAACTGACAAAGGATTAATCTCCAAAATTTACAAGCAGCTCATGCAGCTCAATATAAAAAAAAAAAAAACAAACAACCCAACCCAAAAATGGGCAGAAGACCTAGAGACAGTTCTCCAGAGAAGATATATAGATTGCCAATAAACACATGAAAGAATGCTCAACCTCATTAATCATTAGAGAAATGCAAATCAAAACTACAGAGAGATATCTTCTCACACCAGTCAGAATGGCCATCATCGAAAAATCTACAAACAATAAATGCTGGAGAGGGTGTGGAGAAAAGGGAACCCTCTTGCACTGCTGGTGGTAATGTAAATTGATACAGCCACTATGGAGAACAGTATGGAGGTTCCTTAAAAAACTAAAAATAGAACTACCATATGACCCAGCAATCCCACTCCTGGGCATATACCCTGAGAAAACCATAATTCAAAAAGAATCATGTACCAAAATATTCATGCCAGCTCTATTTACAATAGCCAGGACATGGACGTAACCTAAGTGTCCATCAATAGATGAATGGATAAAGAAGATGTGACACATATATACAATGGAATATTACTCAGCCATTAAAAGAAATGAAATTGAGTTATTTCTGGTGAGGTGGATGGACCTAGAGTCTGTCTTACAGAGTGAAGTCAGTCAGAAAGAGAAAGACAAATACCGTATGCTAACACATATATATGGAATTTAAGGGAAAAAAATGTCATGAAGAACCTTGGGGTAAGACAGGAATAAAGTCACAGACCTACTAGAGAATGGACTTGAGGATATGGCGAGGGGGAAGGGTAAGCTGTGACAAAGTGAGAAAGCGGCATGGACATATATACACTACCAAACGTAAAATTGATAGCTAGTGGGAAGCAGCTGCATAGCACAGGGAGATCAGCTCGGTGCTTTGTGACCACCTAGAGGGGTAGGATAAGGAGGGTGGGAGAGAGAGAGAGACACAAGAGGGAAGAGATATCTGGACATATGTATATGTATAACTGATTCACTTTGTTATAAAGCAGAAACCAGCACACCATTGTCAAGCAATTTTACTCCAATAAAGATGTTAAAAAAAAAACAAAACAAGAAGTAACGAAAAAGTAAATTAATATTATCTGATGAACTGAATCCTTAAAATTGGATACAAAGAATGGCATACTGAAGATTCGGAGACTCTGCCAGTTGAGAGACAGCAACTTTAAAGCTGCAGTCAATAAAAGATCCCCTGTGCCCCGTAACCAGAAACCAATGGGTGGAGGTGGATGTTTCCCCTCTCACTCTTATATCTAACAATGTATTAAAGGAATTTTTGCTTCCTTTTACTACAATATTGGGTTTGATGATATTGAAATTCCTACTAGTCAAGGTAGAACACTTCCAGCAGGGAAGAGTCATAGTTTCATTAAACTGGAAGCTGAGGCTGATTCTTAGCCATTTGAGATGCCCCATGAACTAGCAGGCACAGCAGGCACAGAAAGAATCACTTGTTGGCTGGGATGATTGATTCTGATTTCCGAGGGGAAACTGGGTCTCTGCTACACAATAAAGCCAAGGAGCACCACTACTGGAACTCAGTGGATTCACAGAGGTGCCTCTTTTACTCTCTTGCCAAATAGCCCTAATCAGTGAAAAACTACAACAAATATAAGACTGTCAAAGATTCAGATCCTTCAGTGATAAAGGTTTGTTTTATCCCACCAGACAAAACAAAACATACCCAGCCAATATGCTACAGAGTGCAAAGGAGGACAATGAATTTCTTGTGGTAGAAGGATAAACTATAATTATCAGTTTAGGACTCATAAGCTGCTAGGAAATCAGGAGCTGGAGAAGCTATGCTTTACTTTTTTTCTTTTTCCCTCCTTTCCACCACCCATTGCCTTAAATAAAGAGTAATGGAGGTTACTAAGATTTTATTTTCCAGTGGAAATATCATTGAATTGACACTACCATGCAATTAGATGGTAGCTGATGGGAATTTGTGTGTTCTCCATGTTGAGGACATGAATATTTTATCTAGACAAACAATAAGAGTGGATCCTGAGGAGAAAAATGAATTGGCCCTGCTGGATATTTCCTGCCTTGCTCTTCGGAGCTACTCTTCACTCTTACCCATTCTGCTCATAAGCAGGAGGCAAACCTTTGTGGATTGCATCAATGCACTCTTTTCCTTCTAGCTCATAGCTGAGTCCGGCCCATGGGGGACTCCATCAGGAGATTAAAGGGCAAATTGGCTGTGTTCTTTTACCAAAGGGGCTGTGTATTTTTTTAACCTCTGGTAAAAGGACACAGGTCCTGTCAGAGAAAATTCTCATCTATAGCTAATCTTTCCAGGTTCTGGGAATCATTATTTTCCCTTGAATATTCAAAGCTAGGGGGGTTATAAGGGTTATTCAGTGTTGCTAGTCCTGGTGAGATTCATTGAGACTTGGTCTCTATTAATCTTTCTTACACCATAATAAATTGGCCCTTTATTAATCCCTTTTCATTATACTGTTTGAAAGTGCCATCTATTTTCTGTCAAGACCCTGAGTGACATATCAAGTATCAATTTTCCCCTATCTACCCTGAGTAAGTTATGGGATCTGCAGGGCCAAGTCATATTACCTTTCATCCAAGTGTATAAGCCAAAAACCTTGGAGTCATCAATGAAAAAAACCCTTTGATACCACTTACTCTACATATCAAATCCATAACTATTTTCTGTTAATTTTATACCAAAAATATATTTCAATTTCTTCTCTTTCTTTCTTTCATCATTGTCACTTTCCTAGTCCAATCTACTGCCATCTTTGGCCTGGACTACTGAAATAGCCTCCTAACTGGTCTTACTGCCCTTTTGTCCTGCAACCAAAGCGATCTTTTAAAAACACCAATCTGTTCCTTTCCATGGTCCAGACTAAAACCCTTCAATGTTTTCCTATTACTTTAATGGCATTTTTTGACATACCTGGCAGAGTGCCACATGATCTGGACTCTAATTTTCCAGCTTCTGTTCATACAATTCTGGTTACTCAGTGTGCTCCAGGCTCTCTTACTTTCACCTTCTCCAACAAACACACTTCTTCCTTCCTCAGAGACTTAGCTCCCCCTTTTTTCTAACTGAAATATTCTTTTATTTACTTCATTTATACTAGTTATCTTTCATCTCTCAATATAAATTTTGCATTCTCAGTTAAGACTTCATTAACAGTCCAAGATTGGCCCCCTCTATTATAAACTCTCATAAGCATTCTATATTTTTTTCTTTATAACAAAATTGTACAATTCTTTGAAAAAAAAGTATTTCTCCCCACAAGAGACTAGATGCTCAACAGGTGTGATGTCCATATCTATTTTTCTCACAACTGTACACATACCTAATGCCTAAAGAAGTGTCTGGCAAATCAATCAATCAATCAATCAATGCAGTCAATAATCATGTGGGGGTGGGTGAAGGGATAGAAGGAAAAAGTAACACAAGGTATGAAATCCATAACTATGCTTCATAGATCAACTCTTAGATAAATGACTGCCTGCTTCTCTGGTTGATACAAATCCTGGGCTCTGAGTGGACAAATGATGGAACAACTAGTGTCTAGTCACATATTAATTCCTCACAGATTCCAAAATCAGGTTTTCCTTCAGTTGTACTTTTAGTGTTTCTGCGGGCTTTCTATTTTTCAAAATATTTCTTGTTAGTGAAAATTTAGGAGAAGTTCCATCTGGGGGACTGTACCAACTAGGACTTTTGTTTTATTTTTTCATTAGCCATTTTACCAACACAATGTGGTAAACAGTGTATCTCACAGCATGGAACTTCCTTTAGGATCCTGTTCTTTTACACACTAGGATCTCTTGGCATTGTATTCTCTAACTTGTGTGAATGTCACCTTTAAACTTATTGTAAATTTGGCTGCGGTTTAAAAGTTATTCATGTCAGGGGGGACCTTGAAGATGGCGGAAGAGTAAGACGCAGAGATCACCTTCCTCCCCACAGATACACCAGAAATACATCTACACGTGGAACAACTCCTACAGAACACCTACTAAACACTGGCAGAAGACCTCAGACCTCCGAAAAGGCAAGAAACTCCCCCACGTACCTGGCTAGGGCAAAAGAAAAAAAAGAAAAAACAGAGACAAAAGAATAGGGACGGCACCTGCACCAGTGGGAGGGAGCTGTGAAGGAGGAAAAGTTTCCACACACTAGGAAGCCCCTTCGCGGGCGGAGACTGTGGGAGGCGGAGGGGGGAGCTTCGGAGCCACGGAGGAGTGCACAGCAACAGGGGTGCGGAGGGCAAAGCGGGGAGATTCCCGAGGATCGCCGGGGCGGGCGGGGCTGCGAGCTGAGGCTCGGGTTTCGGTTTCTGGGGTTGGCGGCTTGAACATAGCCTGAAGGGGTTAGTGCACCACGGCTAGCTGGGAGGGAGTCCGGGGAAAAGTCTGCACCTGCCGAAGAGGCAAGTGACTTTTTCTTCCCTCTTTGTTTCCTGGTGCGCGATGAGAGGGGTTTAGGAGCGCTGCTTAAAGGATCTCCAGAGACGGGCGTGATCCGTGGCTAAAAGCGCGGACCCCAGAGACGGGCGTGAGCCGCGGCTAAGAACGTGGACCCCAGAGACGGGCGCGAGCCGCGGCTAAAAGCACGGACCCCAGGGACGGGCGGGAGACGCTAAGGCTGCTGCTGCTGCCACCAAGAAGCCTGTGTGTGAGCACAGGTCACTATCGACAACCCCCTTCCGGGGAGCCTGTGCAGCCCACCACTGCCAGGTTCCCGGGATCCAGGGACAACTTCCCCGGGAGAACGCACGGAGGGCCTCAGGCTGGTGCAATGTCACGCTGGCCTCTGCCGCCGCAGGCCTGCCCCGCACGCAGTGCCCAGACACCCCCGCCCCAGCCTGAGTGCACCAGAGCCCCCAAATCAGCGGCTCCTTTAACCCCGTCCTGTCTGAGCAAAAAACAGACGCCCTCCAGCGACCTACACGCAGAGGCAGGGCCGAATGCAAAGCTGAGCCCCTGTGAGCTGTGAGAACAAAGAAGAGAAAGGGCAATCTTTCCCAGCAGCCTCAGAAACAGCGGATTAAAGCTCCACAATCAACTTGATGTACCCTGCATCTGTGGAATACATGAATAGACAACGAGTCATCCCAAATTGAGGAGGTGGGCTTAGAGAGCAAGATCTATGATTTTTCCCCTTTTGTTCTTTTTGTGAATGTGTATGTGTATGCTTCTGTGTGAGATCTTGTCTGTAAAGTTTTGCTTCCACCATTTGTCCTAGGGTTCTATCCGTCCATGTTTTTTTTAAATTTTTTTTTTCTTAATAATTATTTTAATTTTAATAACTTTATTATACTTTACTTTCTTTCTTTCTTTCTTTTTCTTTCTTTCCTTCTTTCTTTCTTTCTTTCTTTCTTTCTTTCTTTCTTTCTTTCTTTCTTTCTTTCTTTCTTTCTTTCTTTCTTTTCTTTCCTTCCTTCCTTCCTTCCCTCCTTTAGACAACGAATCACCCCAAATTGAGGAGGTGGTCTCTGAGAGCAAGATGTATGATTTTTTCCCCTTAACCTCTTTTTGTGAGGGTGTATGTGTATGCTTCTGTGTAAGATTTTGTCTGTATAGCTTTGCTTCCAACATTTGTCCTAAGGTTCTATCCGTCCCTTTTTTTTTCTAAATAATTATTTTTTAATTCAATAACTTTATTATATTTTATTTTATTTTACTGTATCTTCTTTCTTTCTGTCTTTTTTTTCTTCCTTCCCTCCTTCCTTCCTTCCTTCCTCCCTCCCTCCCTCCTTTCTTTCCTCCTTGCCTTCTTTCCTTCTTTGCTTCTTTCTTTCTTTCTTCATTCCTTCCCTCCTTTCTTTCTTTCTTTCTTTCTTCATAGGTCTACAAATACTCTCTAATTTTCTCCCTTTTATTCTGAGCCGCGTGGATGAAAGGCGCTTCGTGCTCCAGCAAGGAGTCAGGGCTCTGCCTCTGAGGTAGGAGAGCCAACTTCAGGACACTGGTCAACAAGAGACCTCCCAGCTCCACATAATATCAAATGGTGAAAATCTCCTAGAGACCTCCATCTTAACACCAGCACCCAGCTTCACTCAACGACCAGCAAGCTACAGTGTTGGACAACCTATGCCAAACAACTAGCAAAACAGGAACACAACACCACCCATTAGCAGTGACGCTGCCTAAAATCATAATAAGGCCACAGACACCCCAAAACACACCACCAGATGTGAACCTGCCCACTAGAGAGACAAGATCCAGCCTCATCCACCACAACACAGGCACTAGTCCCCTCCACCAAGAAGCCTACACAACCCACTGAAACAACCTTAGCCACTGGAGACAGACATCAAAAACAGCGGGAACAACAAATGTGCAGCCTGCAAAAAGGAGACCCCAAACACAGTAAGATAAGCAGAATGAGAAGACAGAAAAACACACAGCAGATAAAGGAGCAAGATAAAAACCCACCAGACCTAACAAATTAAGAGGAAATAGGCAGTCTACCTGAAAAAGAATTCAGAATAATGATAGTAAGGATGATCCAAAATCTTGGAAATAGAATCGACAAAATGCAAGAAACATTTAACAAGGACCTAGAAGAAATAAAGATGAAACAAGCAGTGATGAACAACACAATAAATGAAATTAAAAGTCCTCTAGATGGGATCAGTAGCAGAATAACTGAGGCAGAAGAACAGATAAGTGACCTGGAAGATAAAATAGTGGAAATAACTACTGAAGAGCAGAATAAAGAAAAAAGAATGAAAAGAACTGAGGACAGTCTCAGAGACCTCTGGGACAACATTAAACTCACCAACATTTGAAATATAGGGGTTCCAGAAGAAGAAGACAAAAAGAAAGGGACTGAGAAAATATTTGAAGAGGTTATAGTTGAAAACTTCCCTAATATGGGAAAGGAAATAGTTAATCAAGTCCAGGAAGCACAGAGAGTCCCATACAGGATAAATCCAAGGAGAAATACGCCAAGACACATATTAATCAAACTGTCAAAAATTAAATACAAAGAAAGCATATTAAAAGCAGCAAGGGAAAAGCAACAAATAACACACAAGAGAATCCCCATAAGGTTAACATCTGGTCTCTCAGCAGAAACCCTACAAGCCAGAAGGGAGTGGCAGGACATACTGAAAGTGATGAAGGAGAAAAACCTGCAACCAAGACTACTCTACCCAGCAAGGATCTCATTCAGATTTGATAGAGAATTTAAAACCTTTACAGACAAGCAAAAGCTGAGAGAGTTTGGCATCACAAAACCAGCTTTACAACAAATGCTAAAGGAACTTCTCTAGACAAGAAACACAACAGAAGGAACAGACCTATAATAACGAACCCAAAACAATTTACAAAATGGGAATAGGAACATACATATCAATAATTACCTTAAATGTAAATGGACTAAATGCTCCCACCAAAAGACACAGATTGGCTGAATGGATACAAAAACAAGACCCTTATATATGCTGTCTATGAGAGACCCACTTCAGACCTAGAGACACATACAGACTGAAAGTAAGGGGATGGGAGAAGATATTCCATGCAAATGGAAACCAAAAGAAAGCTGGAGTAGCAATTCTCATATCAGACAAAATAGACTTTAAAATAAGAACTATTGGAAGAGCCAAAGAAGGACACTACATAACGATCAAGGGATCAATCCAAGAAGAAGATATAACAATTATAAATATGTATGCACCCAACATAGGAGCACCTCAATACATAAGGCAAAAACTAACAGCCATTAAAGGGAAAATCGACAGTAACACATACATAGTAGGGGACTTTAACACCCCACTTTCATCCATGGACAGATCATTCAAAATGAAAATAAATAAGGAAACACAAACTTTAAATGATATATTAAACAAGATGTACTTAATTGATATTTATAGGACACTCCAACCAAAAACAACAGAACACACATTTTTCTCAAGTGCTCATGGAACATTCTCCAGGATAGATCATATTTTGGGTCACAAATCAAGCCTTGGTAAATTTAAGAACATTGAATTTGTATCAAGTATCTTTTCCGACCACAACGACATGAGACTAGATATCAATTACAGGAAAAGATCTGTAAAAAATACAAACACATGGAGGCTAAACAATACACTACTTAATAATGAAGTGATCACTGAAGAAATCAAAGAGGAAATAAAAAAAATACCTAGAAACAAATGACAATGGAGACACGACGACTCAAAACCTATGGGATGCAGAAAAAGCAGTTCTAAGGGGGAAATTTATAGCAATACAAGCCCACCTTAAGAAGCAGGAAACATCTCGAATAAACAACCTAACCTTGCACCTCAAGAAATTAGAGAAAGAGGGCTTCCCTGGTGGCGCAGTGGTTGAGAATCCGCCTGCCGATGCAGGGGACACGGGTTCGTGCCCCCGTCCGGGAAGATCCCACATGCCCCAGAGTGGCTGGGCCCATGAGCCATGGCTGCTGAGCCTGCGCGTCTGGAGCCTGTGCTCCGCAACGGGAGAGGCCAGAACAGTGAGAGGCCCGCGTACCCCAAAAAAAAAAAAAAAAAAAAAATTAGAGAAAGAAGAACAAAAAAACCCCAAAGCTAGCAGAAGGAAAGAAATCATAAAAATCAGATCAGAAATAAATGAAAAAGATGAAGGAAACAATAGCAAAGATCAATAAAACTAAAAACTGGTTCTTTGAGAAGATAAACAAAATAGATAAACCATTAGCGAGACTCATCAAGAAAAAAACAGAGAAGACTCAAATCAATAGAATTAGAAATGAAAAATGAGAAGTAACAACTGACACTGCAGAAATACAAAAGACCAAGAGAGATTACTACAAGCAAATCTATGCCAATAAAACGGACAATCTGGAAGAAATGGACAAATTCTTAGAAATGCACAACCTGCCAAGACTGAATCAGGAAGAAATAGAAAATATGAACAGACTAATCACAAGCACTGAAATTGAAACTGTGATTAAAAATCTTCCGACAAACAAAAGCCCAGGGCCAGATGGCTTCACAGGCGAATTCTATGAAACATTTAGAGAAGAGCTAACACCTATCCTTCTCAGACTCTTCCAAAATATAGCAGAGGGAGGAACACTCCCAAATTTCTTTTACGAGGCCACCATCACCTTGATACCAAAACCAGACAAGGATGTCACAAAGAAAGAAAACTACAGGCTAATATCACTGATGAACATAGACGCAAAAATCCTCAACAAAATACTAGCAAACAGAATCCAACAGCACATTAAAAGGATCATACACCATGATCAAGTAGGGTTTATTCCAGGGATGCAAGGATTCTTCAATATATGCAAATCTATCAATGTGATACACCATATTAACAAATTGAAGTAGAAAAAACATATGATCATCTCAATAGATGCAGAGAAAGCTATTGACAAAATTCAACACCCATTTATGATAAAAATCCTGCAGAAAGTAGGCATAGAGGGAACTTTCCTCAACATAATAAAGGCCATATATGACAAGCCCACAGCCAACATCATCCTCAATGGTGAAAAACTGAAAGCATTTCCACTAAGATCAGGAACAAGACAAGGTCGCCCACTCTCACCACTGTTATTCAACATAATGTTGGAAGTTTTATCCACAGCAAACAGAGAAGTAAAGGAAATAAAAGGAATCCAAGTTGGAAAAGAAGAAGTAAAGCTGTCACTGTTTGCAGATGACATGATACTATACATAGAGAATCCTAAGGATGCTACCAGAAAACTACTAGAGCTAATCAATGAATTTGGTAAAGTAGCAGGATACAAAATTAATGCACAGAAATCTCTGGCATTCCTATATACTAATGATGAAAAATCTGATATTGAAATCAAGAAAACACTCCCATTTACCACTGCAACAAAAAGAATAAAATATCTAGGACTAAACCTACCTAAGGAGACAGAAGACCTGTAAGCAGAAAATTATAAGACACTGATGAAAGAAATTAAAGATGATACAAATAGATGGAGAGATATACTATGTTCTTGGATTGGAAGAATCAACATTGTGAAAATGCCTCTACTACTCTAAGCAATCTATAGATTCAATGCAATCCCTATCAAACTACCACTGGCATTTTCCACAGAACTAGAACAAAAAATTTAGCAATTTTTATGGAAACAGAAAAGACCCCGAATAGCCAAAACAATCTTGAGACCGAAAAAAGGAGCTGGAGGCATCAGGCTCCCTGACTTCAGACTATACTACAAAGCTACAGTAATCAAGACAGTATGGTATTGGCCCAAAAACAGAAAGATAGATCAATGGAACAGAATAGAAAGCCCAGAGAAAAACCCACGCACATATGGAAACCTTATCTTTGATAAAGGTGGCAGGAATGTACAGTGGCGAAAGGACAGCCTCTTCAATAAATGGTGCTGGGAAAAATGGACAGATACATGTAAAAGTATGAGATTAGATCACTCCCTAACACCATACACAAAAATAAGCTCAAAATGGATTAAAGACCTAAATGTAAGACCAGAAACTATCCAACTCTTAGAGGAAAACATAGGCAGAACACTCTATGACATAAATCACAGCAAGACCCTTTCTGACCCACCTCCTAAAGAAATGGAAATAAAAACAAAAATAAACAAATGGGACCTAATGAAACTTCAAAGCTTTTGCACAGCAAAGGAAACCATAAACAAGACCAAAAGACAGCCCTCAGAATGGGAGAAAATATTTGCAAATGAAGCAACTGACATAGGATTAATCTCCAAAATTTACAAGCAGCTCATGCAGCTCAATAACAAAAAAACAAACAACCCAATCCAAAAATTGGCAGAAGAACTAATTAGACATTTCTCCAAAGAAGGTATACAGACTGCCAACAAACATGTGAAAGAATGCTCAACATCATTAATCATTAGAGAAATGCAAATCAAAACTACAATGAGATATTATCTCACACCAGTCAGAATGGCCATCATCAAAAAATCTAGAAACAATAAATGCTGGAGAGGGTGTGGAGAAAAGGGAACACTCTTGCACTGCTGGTGGGAATGTGAATTGGTTCAGCCACTATGGAGAACAGTATGGAGGTTCCTTATAAAACTAAAATTAGAACTACCATATGACCCAGCAATCCCACTACTGGGCATATACCCTGAGAAAGCCAAAATTCAAAAAGAGTCATGTACCAAAATGTTCATTGCAGCTCTATTTACAATAGCCGGGAGATGGAAACAACCTAAGTGTCCATCATTGGATGAATGGATAAAGAAGATGTGGCACATATATACAATGGAATATTACTCAGCCATAAAAAGAAACGAAATTGAGCTATTTGTAATGAGGTGGATAGACATAGAGTCTGTCATACAGAGTGAAGTAAGTCAGAAAGAAAAAGACAACTACCGTATGCTAACACATATATATGGAATTTAAGAAGAAAAAAAATGTCATGAAGAACCTAGGGGTAAGACAGGAATAAAGACACAGACCTACTGGAGAACGGACTTGAGGATATGGGGAGGGGTAAGTGTGAGCTGTGACAGGGCGAGAGAGAGTCATGGACATATACACACTAACAATCGTAAGGTAGATAGCTAGTGGGAAGCAGCCGCATGGCACAGGGATATCGGCTCGGTGCTTTGTGACCGCCTGGAGGGGTGGGTTAGGGAGGGTGGGAGAGAGGGAGACGCAAGAGGAAAGAGATATGGGAACATATGTATATGTATAACTGATTCACTTTTTTATAAAGCAGAAACTAACACACCATTGTAAAGCAATTATACCCCAATAAAGATGTTTAAAAAAAAAAAGCAAACTCATTGCAAAAGAGATCAGATTTGGGGTTACCAGAGTTGGGGGTGGGAGAAATTGGAGGAAGGGAGTCAAAAGGTACAGACTTCCAGTTATAAGTTAAATAAGTACTAGGGATGTAAGTTACAATGTGATGCATATAATTAACTGCTGTATGTTATGTATGAAAGTTGTTAAGAGAGCAAATCCTAGGGGTTCTCAGAAGGAAAAATTTTTTTTTCTATTTATTTAATGTTGTATCTATGTGAGATGATGGTGTTCACTAAACTTATTGTGATAAGCATTTCATGATGCATGTAAGTCAACTCATGCTGTACATCTTAAATTTATACAGTGTTGTATGTCAATTATATCTCAGTAAAACTGGAAGAAAAAAACATTGTTTAAGAGAGCCTGTTGAGGGGGTGACATAGCAAGAGCAGTCTCTATTTGTTGAGAGTGGTCCTCAGTCGACAGCCAACAAAAAATAAGGACTTCAAGTCCTACACCTGGAAGGGACTGAATTATTGAAACAACCTAAATGATCACTTCCTCCTTGAGCCTCGAGATGAGGAGGCAGCCAGCTGACACTTTGATTTCAGCCTTATGAGACCCTGAGCAGAGAACCTATACAAAATGTGCCAGACTCCTAGCCCACAGAAGCTGTGAGATAATACATCTGTGCTGTTTAAATTACTGAGTTTGTGGTAATACGTTATGCAGCTATAGCAAAGTAATACAGGCCTTGTAAATATTTCTCCCTCCAAGTGTTTCTCCTTTGTCAATTGGCATGATATTAAGCTTTGTCAGTAGGAGGTGCTGGAGAGACATTGCAGGAGGAGGGTTTTTTCCTCTCTCTTCTTGATTCCCATGTGCTTGTCTCACTGGTGCTCCTGAAGTATATGCTGCTTCTACAGCTCCCGGCTCCTGCAGTGCACGCAGTTTCTGCACTATCTGCTACTGTGTGCCAATAGCACACAGTACCTCCCTGTGGGTAGTTTCTTCTAGCATCCCCTAGAATGGCTTTGCAGTTACGAGGTGGGGCATCTCCCTGTAGCTGTCTTCCCTCAGTATCTCAGCAAGTTCTGCTGGTGTGGTGCCATAGCAAGCTTCTCCACCATCCAGTGAGCCATAGCTATTCTGTCTCCAGCAAGATCTGGATCTTAGTCTTGGTGAGCCGGGGGTGGATCATACTTGCTCTCTCTGAGCCCCAGAGTTGTAACTGCTCCTTATTTGCTATTATTGTGTTCTTTAGATTTCTCTTCATTTCCTACTGGCTAGTCCTGCATTACTCCAGTGTCTATTATAGTGAATAATTCTTTATATTAAACCTTCTCCATTCACATTACTTGGTGTTTTCTCTCCTGATTGGACCCTGACTGGCATACCCGACAAAGCTGGAATCCTGGTAGGACTCCCCAGTGGGGAGCTAGGACCAGACAGGAGAGCCAGTGGCTGCTTCAGTTGCCTCCTGAGGCAGAGAGGAAGGAGGGACAAAGACCCTGATTTCTTCTTTCCTCTCTCCTTCCAATCTCTCAGTATCCCAGCCTCCAGTCTCCATCAGTACCCCCCATTCGCCAAACCCATCTGGAAGCCAGCTGACACAGGGGCCAGAGAACATGGGCACCTGTGATACAGAGCAGAACAGAGAAAGGTGAGGAGTGGGCCTGAGGGCCACCAGGGCTGGAAAAATCCTGCATAGTCACTGACATTAAGGAATTAGTTGTACTAGGTTAATGATGAAATATAGAGGGATTATATTTATCTCTAAGTAAATTAAATGAGTGTATTTTTCTCCTGGAAACACATAATAAAGACTTTTATGAAATCTTAAAAGGAAAAATGACATTTTGAAATCTTTAGCTGTTAATAAAAATTAATGCTTTAAAAAAAAAGTTATTCATGTAAGAAAATCCTCCCTCCAATTACTCTTTTATTTTCGTTTTCCTTTTTCGGTATTCTCACCTATTTACGCTTCCATACGAACCTTTAGATAATTTTGTCAAGTTCCAAAAGCCATTCTTTGGGAATTTTGGTTGGAATGGGGTTAAACCAATAAATTTAACTGGGAAACAATTTATTTATTTGTAATCCTCTTTCTTCCCTTTCCATTCACTCAACTCTTTTGTATCTCTTAATTATGTTTTATGGTTTTCTTCATAATAAATCCATAAATTTCTTGTTCTGTGCTATTTTATGTCCCTTTTGCTATTATGAATAAAATATTTTTCACCTGTTTGTATTACTTTTTTAATTGGTTGTTGGTGATATAAAGAAAAGCCTTTGGGGGCTTCCCTGGTGGCGCAGTGGTTGAGAGTCAGCCTGCTGATGCAGGGCACATGGGTTTGTGCCCCAGTCTGGGAAGATCCCACATGCCGCGGAGTGGCTGGGCTCGTGAGCAATGGCTGCTAAGCCTGCGCGTCCGGAGCCTGTGCTCTGCAACGGGAGAGGCCACAACAGTGAGAGGCCCGTGTACAGCAAAAAAAAAAAAAAAAAGAAAGAAAAGCCATTGACATTTGTTTATATTATACAGAATCTTCTTATTGATTTTAAAAGTTTTCAATTAACCCACTAATGTGTTATATGTAAAATCCCATAGGATAATAATCATAATTTCATCACCTTTTAAAAATTGATACTTGCTATTTGTTTCACATATTATGCATTGACCTGAATGTCTAAAACAACATTGAATAGCTACAATAACCAGCATCCTTTCTTGAATATCATCTTTAGTCATGATGCTGACTATTTGAGATAAATATGTAAAAACCATATCTCCCTTTTCCTAATTTTTATACTTTTATACAAGGAATGGGTGTATAATTTTATCGCATTCCTTTTGAATATTCTCATTCTCTATTAGGAAACAGTTCTTGAATTTTTCAGCTACTGTTATTATTTTCTAATTATTGCATGCTTTTTTCCATTTTAAAGGTTTGTGTAATTGCTTTATTTCTAAATTCTTGAAAAATATTTAGTTAATGTATTTTCTTTTTTTTTAAAGAAAGTATTTAAGGCTATGGATTTGACTGGGTACAGTTTTAGCTACCAAAATTAATCAACAATCACTACCAGCAGGTGATCAGTGATATCAGGAACAATTTTTAACCTAACACAAAAGAAAGTGTCTAAAGTACTGGCCCCCTTTGTATGGAGTTTATACTCTTAGAGTAGAGATCACAGCATGTGAAGTTATTAAAAGTCATCAACACCTTATCCAAGGTTAGTTCTTAGTGACCTATTGTAGCTGTATATGACTGTTTAAATTTTTATGAAAAAGGAAGCACATTAAAGGTTTGAAATTGCTATGGTCCTGAAGGCTTTTAACAAATAGCTGAATTTACATGTAACCTAACTATAGGGTCTTTATAAAAGAGTAATTGATATAATATCAAAAGAGGGGTAAAATATGAGATTATAAAATATAAATGTGTAGAGGTGGGAGTAAAGGCAAAGCTAGGCTCATAATTTTAGATTTATTGCAGGTACACCAAAGCTAAATAAGTAACGTAAATTGTTCATATGAAGTATCCTTCAAATGAGAACCAGTGGTTAAATATGGTAAAATTTATTATATGGTTGTAGAATTCATACAACCTAAATTCCTTATAGCATTCAGCACTTACACAGTTTTGTGGAATTCACAATATGGTTATCAGTGAGAAAGAATCACTGCATTAGTGAAAATGACTTCTTTATGAAAGATTTTTACATATAAATCAGACCTATTACAGAGCACCTGACAGAAATGCAAAGATGTAATTTCTAAATTCAGGAAAGTTGCACAAAATGGAAAACACTTAACAATATTAAGTAATTTGACATGCTTTACACAAAACGTCAAAAACAATTTTAAATATTTTAAATTTGGAACATGTTCTACCATATGATTAAAGAGCTTACTTAAACACACACACACACACACACACACACAAAGGATGGAATTCATTGTCAGGGTGTCAGCTGACACATTCATGCTGCTTTCAGAAATCTAAACCCTATAAATTAAAAAAAAAGACATAAGAATTATTTCATTTCAGTTTCAAACAACAAGCAGTGCCAATTAAATTAAAAATTGACAAGAGCTTGCAGTGGTTAGTAGTTGTTTTTTCTTTTTGATATAAGCCATAGAGTAAATGCATGAGTAAATATCTTGAGTATCCCACACACTTTAATGTTGAAGTCATATTATAAATCTCCGACTTCCTGTTACTAAGTGTACTCATTTTCTGTTGCCTCTTACTCTTGACAGATCTTGGTCTCAACAATAAATTCGTTGGGGAAGTGTCTAATCTTCCAGCACTTATCAATGGCACGTTTGTTGAAACCTGTGAGGAAATGCACAATAAAAGTGGCTTTTTCATTTTTGTGTAAATAAAAATATATCTAGATTTGCTCTCTACTTTTCCCGTACTCCACCCCTACTCTCCTTCACTGTCTCAAGAACACAGGGTGAAGGAAGAAATAAATTGCCTACCCAGCAAGAGGTCTCTTCTGCGAAGGCGGAAGGACTTGCGGTTGTTGCAAAGTTGATAAATAAATATACCAAGGTTACTAACATCACGAATCTCCTCCACAGCAACCAGGTCTTCACGAACCACGTAAGTGTGAGGCAGGTATTTGCCACTCTAAAAATTTTTTTTTAAAGATTGAAAGAGAAATTCTTAAAAATGCTATTTAATTTCTCACCTATAGCAGATATACTTTTTAAATAGAGTTTATTTTTAGAGCAGTTTAGGTTCACAGAATATCTTTTATTTGAAAATTATTTTAGTGAAATGGAATGTTTTGGCTCAAATAATTAATTTTAAAATGAGGAAGCAATTATTTGTAATTGCTTATATAAAAAGTTGACATCCAAAATACATACTGCCAGTTTTCCAAAGAGCTCCACTAGATTCTTTGGAGGCATAACAATGGAGGTATTGAGGGGCATCAGATAGCAGTTCCCCAGCAGCAAATCCAGGTAAGCAGTCATGCCCTGTTGGGGAGGGGGAAAATGTTAGGCATGATTCAGAGAGTATCAATGCTGCAGATTTTCCAATGACCATTAGAACAAGCAGTTACAACCTTTCAAAATCAACTAATGTATACTCAGTAGCAAAAGAATGAAAAAGGCTTTGCTGCAAAAAGTTGTATATTTATGAACAGATTTAATACCAATAAACTTACGAAAAAAAAGAAAATTCAGAAATACCTATAAGAATGAGAAACCCACCTTTTCAAAGTCGTGAATAATTGCTGCAGGGTCACTATGAGAGAAACTGGGGACAGGCACATCAATAATTGCGATGTTGTCATCCTCACGAATGTCAGCCTCTTCCGTCACAGGCAGGAAGTAGGGCTCTCCTCCTTGGAGGGAATTTGAAGGGTCCTCAGAATCAAAGAAGCACATCTCTCCACGGTAGATGGTACTCTAAAAGACAAAAAGGGAAAATCAAAACTTTCTAACACTCACTCCCGTGACATTTGAATAATTTCTCAAACTCATATCAGTTCGTTGTCCTGTTTATCAAGCTGAGGATTATTGATTACAATTATCACCATGAAGACAAATCAATTTTATACCAAAAGGTAATTTGAAAACTTTCCCTAAATCTTCATTTATCTGGGGACCACGACAGAATTATTTGTTTTCGCTAACTATATAGCAATTAGTAATCCAAAATATAATAACTTTCATTAATATTACCTTGGGCATGAAGTACTTGTAAATGCAGGCTCCACCAACAATAAGTCCTGCCAAGATGAATGAAAGGCCTAAGAGAGTAAGCATACATCTCCCAGAGGAGCCCTCTTTTTCCTTGGCGGCAACTCGGAGTTCCTATTTATTAAAAAGCAAGATCAAAAACAAAAAAGAAAACAGATTCTGCTTTTAGACACATAGTTGCTTTTGTGTACAATTTATCACCCTTGAAACCTAAGATGTTTTAAAAAGATGTTAATTCACCCTAGCCTAAAATCATTTCAAGACACTTTCTGATGTTTAATAGATGTGAAAATCTCCAATTTATAATAACCTTTTTCTGGCATTTCCAAACCCAAATATAGATATAAAGTTATTTCAAAGTATACAGTTCTAAAGTCAGCTGAAAATAACCATTCATTTATGCAATAAGTTATCCTCTTTAAATAAATGGAAGCCATTACTTTTTGGACTTGTACAGTGATATAATCACTAACTTTCTGGAATACAACTGTTTCTTTAGTATTTTTTGTACATCAACTTGTTTGCCAAATTAGAGGTGAATTAATACCCTTTGGTTTATTAACTGATTTTCAAAAAGCTGTTTTTGAAAATTAACTTTTATAGGAAGGAATTCTATAAAGTAGGTATATACCGTTTCCCCCATTTTAGAAATTAAAATATTGAAGATGAGATCTATTTCAGAATATTCCTAAGTTTAATGAGAAATTAGTCTTCCTAATATCCCCCAATATTCTATGGCTGTGTATTGCTTGAATGAAATAACATTTTCTAAGTTCTGGGCAAAACAGTAGATTTAAAGTACAGTCATAGCTAGGCACAAAGCTTTGAGTGTAACAGTGACTGTAAAATTCTGTTAAATCCATAATTTGTTTAGTAATTGGAACAAGGGACTCCAAAACAAACAAGTAACCAATTAACTCTGTACGCTTCTCAGGGCAGTGGACCAAGGGGCCCTCCAGTCTCATTCTTTTATGTCACAATATGCCCTAAGCAGCAGTATTACTGAAGGGTATAATGAATGAAGTCAGCAAATCTATTCTCTTATAATCAGAGGGTAAATCATTCAGACTGGTATGTAAATAGAATTGCTTTAAGTCTTTCTGGCCATTAGCTCTTTTCCATAACTACTTAATGAGAATTAAACTTTAATTAATTTGGTGAAAGCAAATACATAGATTCTAAGGAAAGGCAATCATTTCATAAATGGCTTCAAAAATGATTTCTCTTTAAAATTCAAAGAAATTTGGTATTCAAATTTTCTTAGCTACGTTTACTTAAGTTCAAACCCTCCACTAATACTCTATAAGCCTTGAAGGTTTTCCTTGTCCCAATAATTTTCAGAAATTTAAAATAATTTTTATTTAAAAAATAACCTAAGATTAACACTACAAAGGCTATAAATTATGGTTGTGAATCCCTGTAATCTAGAGCTAAGGGCTTAGAAATTATACTTTGGATGATTAAATTGAGGTCCAGAAAAATGAAGTGACTTTCCTAAAAGTCACAAAAATGACTTAGTTCGAAATTCTCAAAGGAATTAATTTATTTTTCTTGTCATTGAGATATGAGAAGAGCAATCTGCACTGCAATTTCATTTCTCCTTCCAATATTTCAGGGGGGTTATTATTAAGCAAGATCTAAGCATTAGAGTGTCAATTTCAAAATTTCCCACCATAGTAGGCAAGATATGGAAACAATCTAAGTGCCCATGGATGGATGATGGACTAGGAATAAGGATTTTTTTTTCATTTAAATTTGCCAAACTTCAGTGTGGTAGGGGCTGTCACTTACCACAGCTCATTTCCCTCTGAACTGTATTTTAAAGTCATTGTACACAACCTCCGACATACTATTTTGTTGTGTTCAATTTCTGATGAGCTGATCAATACATCACAATACAATGTGCCAAGTATTATTAAATCAGTGTCTTATGGTGGCCAGGTCAGGATCTTGTCGTATGCTTATTTTTGTTTATTCCTCATAACACCTCAGGCCTGGTAGAAGTATTGCTTGCATATTAACTGAATTCAACAAGTCATGGAGTTTGTGGTGATGTGGGAAAATAAAGGATTATTGTGTGGCTATATTTAACTACTGGCATCTAATTAGAACTCCCCTAAAAAATCTGGCCATATTTCCCTTACAAAGTAAGTAGGACAGTTACATATTTGACCTTCTACCATTTAATCAAAACCTCAACAATGCAAGGGGGTGTTTTTGAGTTCTGAAATGTGTAATACACAACAGCTAGTTTGATTGCTGGGTTAACTATTGAAAGTTTCCGTGATAAAAATTCTGCAAAAGCTCATTAGCTTTTCAAATTGTGTGCATAATCAGTTTTACTACATGGATTCTCATTTCACTCAGAGATCTTTTCAAATCTCCACTCTGAACACAAAAGTTTAAACTTTATAGAGAGAACAAGACAAGTTAGGGCAGATTTGCAAACTCCAACAATGCACAGATTTTGTATAACAAGAAAAAAATACGATTGTGCCTTTTAACATTGAAATTTTACTGAGGAAAATGAGTAGTTTACAAACACTGAAAACGTGTTAGATGTTTAAAGGAGATAGAAATTGGACTAAATGAACAATGGTTAACATTTTTGGGGGGAAAATTCCCCCAGTTCCTGGCAGTGCTAGAAGATTAAATTACAAGGTCAGACTTGCTTCAGATCTTTCTGTGGGGGAGGGTAGGCAGAGGGGATATCACTCAAAAAGGAAGTACTGTACTAAAAAGAAAAACAAAAGAGAAAAACAAAACCCCTCAAAATTTCTTTTACGGAAGAGTGTTTTCTTTAGGAAATGTCACTCTGAAAACATACAAGGCTCTTGGAGTAAGAGGGCACAGTGAACATCTCAAAATCTAATTAAGACCAACTTCAGTTTTGACAGCTCCTTTACAGAATGCTTAATACCTCCTGTGACCAGGGAGAAACTGAAAATATACACGGGCGGGCACAGACACACACTTGCCCCAACCCATATCGCATCGAGTCAAAGCTGCCTTTTGCCCCCCGCTCCATCTCCACAAACACTCAGGGATCCTAGAAAGCCTTAAGATTCATAGAACTTCATACACGTCGAAAGGGAAGAAAGAAGAGTTAAATCTCGTGTCCTTGCTCACCCTGCTTGTCCTCTCCACCCCTGTGGAAGATGTGTGTGCCCCTGGAGCTGACCGTGTGACGTGCCTCTCTTTGATCTCTAGCTACCCACATGTTCCCCAGGAGAAGGTGACATCTGGTCCCAAGAGTTCTCCTCAAACTCCCTCCAACATCCCTCCGCGATGTACAACGTGAGCTGGGACCCACGGAACGTGGCGCGACGCACGGAGATGCTAAGGGACTTGGGGAACCGCAAGCGGAAGGTGGTGCGAATGGACAGAGTTGGGGTGACCGGGCAAACCCAACAGACAGCACAGAGAGCACCGCCGGAAACACAGGAACTCCGCAGCAGCTTTCATTTTGTCCTTTCTCACCTTTCCCCTTCCTTCCCCTCAAACCACCCCCACCCCCACCTTCCCGACCCTGGCAGGCAGTCAGGGGTGGAATGGGAATTGCTACCTTGCCGGTCAGGATCTGAGCTCGGACCGCACGGCTTACTAGGGCCTCCACGTCTTGCTGCGCCTCCTCTTTTTGCACCGCTGTGGGTGTGTTGAAGGCGATTTTCACCATGGTGAATCTTCGGGCTGCGCGGTAAGGCGCTGCTGGAATCAGTGTCCTGGGCTGCAGGTTGGAAGAGGAGAAGATAGCGCTAGCCCTAGCCGCACCTTCTTTCTCCTCGTCTGCTTTTACACTACTGCAAGCCCAGGTCTGGGTATACTTATGACGCAGTCACAAGCTGGGTGGGAGACCGTGGGCGGGCCCAAGCAGGGGCCGAGGGAGGAGCGGGAGGGTGTCTAAGTACTGGAATGGGGGTGGGAGTTGACAGTGGGAGGAGAGAAACTGGGTGGAGCCAGTGGACTTGGACTGAAAACTCCTCACCTGCACTCCAGGCATGCTCCCACCTCGCTCTCTGCTCCCTCAGATAAGAGCAAGACAGGAAGGAAGCCTGCTGTGTCGTGTCTTTCTGCCTCTGTACAGGCCACAATAGCCCCTGTCCCTGATTCTATTTTCCCAAACTTGGACCTGGCCTCCCGCGGGGCAGGGAACTGTAACTTGGCACCAGTTCAAGCTCCCTCCTCTCTGTACCCAAAAGCACAGTTCCAGGACTTTTCTGTACATTTACAATAATACCTTCCTTTTAAAAAACACTCAGAAGCACGTTTAGAATTACTTGGTTCATTCTCTCAACATATTTTTTCATTCCTTGACATCTCTTTGTTTCGTAATTTTAATTTCCTATCACAGAGCAATGCTAAATCAGAAATACAGGACACCTGCCTCCTCAAAGCTCATTTTGCAGGTAGGACATGAGACAGAGGAGTATGGAAAGCTCATAGAAAATCCCTGAAATATTTCAGATCTTTCACTCTCCGAGACCAGGGAATCCAGACCAAGGTCTCAGCCTAGAACTTGTTTCTTTTCAGCCACCAGCTGTGAAATCCACAGCGAGAAAAGCAGGGATGTGTGTGTACCTACGCGTTTAGGGAGGTGGAAGTGTGGTTGGAGATAGAAGATAGAAAATTTAGCCAGATGTTAACCCAGCTCTAGTGAAAAAACAAAAAACAATAATCTCAAAGGGGCTGAGTTAGAAACCATTTTTGGAACATTTACATGAGCAGCCAGTGTAATCATACCATTTCTTAAAAGTCAGTTCTCCCTGGTTGGTGACAATGATAGAGTACCTTTCCATATGAAATTCATGCTGTGGAGGTTGGTGACTAGGAGTAGTAGTGGTAAAGGGTTTATAAATAGTCCTGCTGCCAAAGACAGTAAAGGGGTCTGTTTTGTGAAGATAATAACACTTACCCCAAAAATCCAGCTTGTGCTAGAGAATCCCTCGTCTATTCATATACTTATTAAAATGACTTGAATATGTTGAGAGTCACCACCCCTCTGTCCTAGAAATTCCAGGTTGTAGTTTTTCCCACCGAGGTTTCCTTGGCTCTGAAGTGCATAGCTGTGGCAACTTTGTGAAAACAGCCTTCATTTTCTTGGATAAGCTGCAGATGGGAAGGAAGATGGAAGGGAACAGTGGGGAGCCTGTGCCTTATACAGGGCCAGATGTATGAGTTTGCTTAGAAACATTGGTGTTTTATGTTCTTTTACTTATTTTTTGCTCAAGTGTGGCCATTATAATTTAACATTTATGAGGTAACCTTTAGTGTAGACTGAGGAAATCTCAGCTTCCTAAGATGTTTCTCTTTACAGTTACTTTATGTTTGCCATCACCTTTGTGATAATTCAGCCTAGAGTCTGTGCTAGTCTGGCCCTGTGATCCATAACACACAGATATTTGAACCAATGGTTGCTCTGACACATCTACCTACCAAGTGCAACGTGCTGGATGGAATAGTAATGTATTATTTTAGTGTATCTTTCCTGAAATGTGGTCACACAGAAGGGGCAAAGATTATTTCTATTTTTCAAATGAATAGACCCAAACTCTCATAACAACCAATGGAGTATATGATTAATTGCTAGGTTTGTGACATTGAGCAAGTCACCTCATCTCCTTGGGCCTCACTTTCTCCTCAGTAGAATGGTAAAATATTTTCATGCTGCTGCTGTGAGGATCATTTAGGATAATGCAGGAGGAAACACATTTTAAATTATGAAAAGGATAGAAGAGTGAAGTGGTTGGTTATGCTACAATTCTTATTTTAGTATGTAACATAGCCAGGTTTCAAGGTTATAAAGATAATCTATTTTTTTTTTATCCTTCAACTATTCTTTAACTTCTAGAGCTGCTTAAGACCCCACAGTCTCTGAATATAGATCATCTTGGAAAAGGTCAGACTTCTAAGAATAGTCACATAAATTAGCATTTAACTTCTCTGTTGAATTTTTAAAGCTTTGGCCATCTTCTGTTTCTTAATGCCATGCTGTATTTTAGGAATGTCACCCATACATCTCTAAGGGCCTTTGCTGATGTTGGACATATGTGCTATAGGCGTGGTCTCAAGTTAGCAGATATTGCTGTTACCCTTTCAATATAAATATGTAATGCTTGTGTTAGAATCATAGAATAGCAATAATGCCCATCGTTAGTGCCCATTTATGAAAGGCAAATATTTCCTGCATGGTTTTTTTTTTTTAAATTTCAAAATGTAACCTGCTACTTGCTCATTGGGCTGCAACCAGTATAGTGAACATATTTCCATCTAATAAAAAATGGTTCTCATTGATTAATCTTTTTCTTGTACTTGCTCCTTCCCAGCAGCAACTTCTTGTTTTTCAGAATCAATTTCTCTCACTTTCTTGTCTTTGGAACTGTGGGGATCTGGCTGCCATACTAATTCCAATTAAAGTTTTTGTTGTTGTTGTTTTTCTCTATTTTTTAGTTGAAGTATAGTTGATTTACAGTGTTATGTTAATTTATGCTGTACTTCAAAGTGACTCATTTATACACATATATACATTCTTTTTTAATATTCTTTTCCATTATGGTTTATCCCAGGAGGTTGGATATAGTTCCCTGTGCTATACAGTAGGACCTTGTTGTTTATCTATTCTAAATGTAATAGTTTGCATCTACTAACCCTAAACTCGCAGTCCATCCCTCTCCCTCACTCCTCCCCAAATGTCAATGGGCTGAATGCTCCAATCAAAAGGCATAGAGAGGCAGACTGGATGAAAAAAAACAAGAGCCTACAATATGCTGCCTACAAGAGACCCACCTTAGGGCAAAGGACACACATAGATTGTAAAGTGAGGGGATGGAAAAAGATATTTCATGCAAACGGAAAAGAGAAGAAAGTGAGAGTGGCAATACTCATATCAGACAAAGTAGACTTTAAAACAAAGGTCATAAAGAAAAATAAAGAAGGTCACTATATAATGGTAAAAGGATCAATATAAGAAGATACAGTCATCAATATATATGCACCTAATATAGGAGTACACAAATACATAAAACAAATACTACCAGCTAATGTTGTTAATCTTGTCAGAATCCACACCATTTAAGTCTATAAATGAATTCCTTATTCTCACATGCCAAATGATGACTAAATTATCACAACTTGAGTTAAATGGAATACGGCAAACAATTGAATGCCAAGCAACGTTGTCAACTCTCTTTGAATGACCCAAAATTCAACCGCACAAAAATAAGGCTACTGGTGGCATCTGTGATACCATTTAATTTATTAACTCATTTATTTGTTCATCAAATATTTACCAAGGGTCTACTGCCTTCTGCTGTAATCAGCCATGGGAATACAGTGGTGACTAAGCAGATACAACTTTGCCCTTGTAAATCATGTCACTACTGCACACATGGCAGTACCATTTGTTATGAGCTCTCCAGTTTTTGTAGCGGAAATGTTGGTCCCATGCTGTAGAGTGGGATATAGCAATTCTACAATCCAGCAGAGCACTTGCATCCACAGCTAGTGCTACCAAGAAAGCTTAAATTCCAAGCTCTACTGCAATGGCTTCACACCCAGCATTCTATTTAGGAAAATTAATATGACAACAAGATGTATTGGGAAACAAGTTAGGAGGCACTCCCACAGTCTATGTGAGAGGAGGTGGAATATGTTGATGACTGCAATATTGAAAATAAAGGGACAACTTCCATAGATGTTTAGGAGCCATATTTTACAAAGTCTGGTGCTGGAATAAATCATATGAGGGAGAAAAAATAATTCTGTTCTGGATGATTGGGAATCCAAGATTTGGAAAATGGTGGTGCCATTGGTAACAATACCAAACATTTGTGGAACACATCAGATGCTAGATTTCTGTGCTAAGCACATTCAATTGATTGTTATTTAATCTTTACTACAGTGTTGTGAAGTATTATTACATTCACCACTTCATTGATGAAGAAACTGAATTTCCAGAAGTTAGATGACTTGCCCAAGGTCAAATTCTAACTCAGGTGGTCTGATTCCAGTGTTTATACTCAACCTTATATTGTCCTGCTGCCACTAAAATAAATGAGAAAATCAACGAGGGAGCTGGCTTGAAAGCAGAGAAAATAATTAGCATATTCTCTATGGAAATGAAGCATGAATCCCCTGACCACACTGCAAGCAGAGATTCCTACCTAAGATTTTGTTCAGGACTAAAAACATTTGAAACACTTGTGCAACTCTGCTGGCCATGGGTACATGGCTATACTCTACTCATTTTAAAGCATATTTCTCCTGAGTTGTGCAGTTGCTTTTGTCAGCAGAGAAACAACTACAGGGGAAGCTGGTCGGCCATCTGCTTCTGGATATAATTCCAGGAGTTTGGTTTAAGTCTTTAAAGAGCTGCTCAATTTCTAGGTCCACAATTTCCCTGCAAGCTCAGCTTGGGGAGCATAGCTAGGGCTCCACACAAAAAGTAACATAGACACTCACTTTCTGGAATAGACTCTTGTTTCTTGACTCCATTTAAGGTTTCTTTGTAGGCTAGTAAGTTATGATAATGGGAAAATGCAATGTTTTCTTACATATAAGAAATAAATTTCATCATCTTTTCACAATGATTTAGTCATATCTTTGGGGTTAAGAGGAAATTGTGGTCCACCCCTTATTTATAAAAGTCACTTTTCTTCTCATTTAAGGCAACTGAAAAATCTAGTGAAAATAACTGATTTTCAATGCACCTTCTCTTAATTGTGTAAAAATTCTTATCTCATTGCAGACTACCTGGGAAATTTTTTAAATAGAGTTATGAATCAATATCTGAACATGCCTTATGTGATAAACCTTTACATGAGTTCCAGTCCTGAATACTACAAGAGAGAAATTAAAGTTTAGCCCTAGGAATGCTTGTAAGAATATCTAGTTGGTTCAGTTGTTCCATAATATATTACTGAGTGATACTAAAATGTCTTTGTGGCTTTAGAGTTAGTTATGTTCTTATTCAATGAAAGCACAATCATTTTTATTTTTATTAATGATTGTTAAACCAGATACTATTTTTACTTTCATGTTTAGTTTTCTTGGTGGGTCAACATATTCTGTTCCTAGTTTATTCTTAAAGAACATAAAATCCCAAGTGGTTTTATGACAGATTTCACCTTGATTGTTCTTGAAATGTAACTTTATTTTTCACTTCACTAATTTTTAGGTAACCTCAATGTATTCATATTCCAAAGCCTTTAATTATTCTAAAGTATGATGGCATCTTGTTAATAATGAGGTCGCAACAACAAAGGAATGCTCTAAATTAGATTCTCTTCAGGTCAATGGCACAGTCAGTCCTAACAAATTAAGTCAGATTATGATTGGAAAATCTGGTTGACAATATCCTAACCCAAACTCAAGGTCCACAAAAAGTGCTGCTTACACTTTAGTGTGGTTGCCATGTTTCTGTACTAGTGAAAAAGGGAAGTCTTGCATAAAGGAGGAATGTAGTGTATGACGGCACATCAATTACACTTCTGACTTTCAAGTTAGGGGAATTATCTTCTCAGAATTTTTGTTTGTTTGTTTTAGAAACTGAAATTTGTAATTGCCTTTACCACATTGAGAAGAATCCTACATAAAAATATTGCCCACACAGCCTCGGAAGGAAGAGGTCTAGTCTCCTATGTTCTGTTTGTGTTGTAATTAACTCAGAACAACTGGCCTCTTTACTCATATTTGGTATTGGAATTTTAAATTTAAAAGATTCTACTAAATGGGGCAAAATAGAATACTGGCATTTATAAATAGAAATAGATAATTATACAAATGCTAACATTTATTATGAATAAGGAGAATGTTTTCTTTCATCCACTGTGATCTTACCCCTTGACCTTTAAGCTTTAAGAAGACCTTTTATTTACAGGAACGTGAAATGCTTAATTCTCCACTTCTCTAAACCTTGCAAGGTAGCTAAAGGGTATCCCATCCTGGAATACTCTTACTCAGTCTTTTCAGCTCCTTTTGGGGTTGGAACTTTTAGTCGAGTGGCATTGGTATCTTATTTGCTGTTTTATTTATGAAGATCTTGAGAAAAAATCAGTTCTCAATCAATGCCAAGAATTGTTATTGAACAAAAATGAGGCATGCACAGAAAAGAAAATTCATGTATATTTAGAAGCAACCCAGGAATGAATTCACGCAGGAGGCAAGTATATCCTATGGGATTGTGAACCTGGATGAGTAAGTGATAACTAACAAGAACATCCAACAAATACTATGATGAATGTGCTGAGACTGTGACCAGAATACGATTCTGTCACCAAAAAAGCAAATTCTTCAAAGACAACTCTGCAAGAAAAACATTTGAACTCCAAATCTGCGTCCAAATGCAGGTAGAAATCTCTCCCCAGCAATTCAAAGTAAAGGTAATTATAATTGTTTATATAGGAAATTCAAAGAAGCCAAAAATGTCTCCCAACAAATCAACTAAGCACATAATGTTCTCTCTCTCTCTCTCTCTCTCTCTCTCTCTCTTTCTCTCTCTGTGTGTGCATGTGTGTTTTAATGAACATATTCTCTTGAGACTACTTTCTCTGAATCACACTACCATCTTACGCATCCAAAGAAGTTTTACCTGGAACCCTCCACAGCACATCTATATACATTGTGTATTGGTGGTATACAGAAAATGATAGTAAAGTTCTTCCCATCACACACTGTACCTTACACTAGAACAGTATTAACATTGCTCTTATTTCTTAGTCCTTACTAGTATCTTTATTTTTTTGTTTTCTATGTGTCAGTAGGGTTTGTACTTCTGGATTGCCTGCCTGGTGGAATAAGGGCAGAACTATTTGTAAGGGACAAATCAAGTCCCTGTGCTTCTGCAGTAACTGGCAGTGATTCAGAGACTCACTTTTGCTAAGGAAGAATAAAATGTTTGTATGTCATACTATTATAAATAATGTTTTGTTCTATAGTCAATTCCATATGTATCTATTTTTCACCTCAATCAGCCTCTAACTCACCTTTGAATAGTTGACAGTGTTTAGTCCTTTGACTGTTACAAAGAGGAGGCTAAATAAAATTGTTGAATTGACCTGGATCTGAGGTTCATAGGCAAGCAGTAAAATTGTAAACGTCATCCAGCAAAGTAGATGGGGCCAGCTCTGCCTCTGTACATATATACCCCTTAGGATTACTACATGGACTTTTCTACTTCAGAGATGGCTCCAGTTGACGCTCAAGTGATTCCACCTGTATATATGTATTTTTAAAACTTGATGAGACAATGTATGATGTATAGTGCACCTTGCCTTGGAACCATGTAGCACCCTTAGGAAGTCTTACACATAATCATCTTCCTGGGGATAAGTACACAGCAGAAATCTGTTCACTCATTAAGTCTCACTTCCTCCGTGGTGCTTTCCTGGAGCACAATTCTTCTCACAGTCTTTGACCTCCACCAACACTAACTTTGTATAAACTCTTTCTCCTGTTTTCTTCTGCCACAGTACGTGACTGTGTTTCATCTCCCTAACTATACTATGTTTCTAAAGGGGAGGGGCTGGGTCCCCGGTTTTGTATCTCCACAGTATCCAGCGTGAGTCTGACCAAATACCTAGTCAATTTCCAAACCAGACTTACTGATTACATTAGTTGTTGATAATTGTTTCTCTTTGAGAAGAAAGAGGGAGAAAGTAGGTGGAAAATTAAGGGAGCTTTATACTTCCTATACTGTCTCATACTTTCAATTTACCAATTAACAGATCTACAGTGATCTACTTTTCTGTGCCCAACTCTGTGCTGTGTAGAAAATACAGAAATATAAAGAATGCTATCATCTATAAAGACCTTTAAATTCTTGTGCAATGAAAAAGTAATAAATTTATTGTGTATAGAATGACATTAGTTTTACATCCCTTTTTTTCATTTGCCCCTACAAAAAGAGCTATATTCATCATGGCAGAATTTATCTGCCTCCCCTCCCACCTTTTTTTTTTTTTTAACAACAGATAAAGTTGCTTGGAGAACGGGAATGATTTCGGTAGACCAAATGGATTTGCTATTATATCCTTACTCCTGCACTGAATTGAGACCCAGGCAGGTCTACTCCACAGGGCACACCTGTCCCAGAGAAGACAGAATATACTCTATCTATAGTTCTAAGATATCAAGAAGGAAGAAACGTACCCCTCCTCTTTGATTCACCAGTAGAGGAGTCACTGCTCCCATGGGAAGGAGGAAATGGGGGTGAGTGTGGGCGAAAAACTGAGTTCTTTTCTAGGGAATTCTGCCTCTCCACATGGAAGCGGGGGCGCTGGTAAATAAATGTTGGTCCCTAACACCTATCTCATTAGGTTCCTTTTAAAATTTTATCTCATGTTATAATTTTTGTTAAGATATAACTGGCATACAACATTATATTTGTTTCAGGTGTACAACATAATGAGTCAATATTTTTATATATTGTAAAATGATCACAAAGTCTAGTTAACATCCATCACCATATATTGTTACAGAATTATTTATTTATTTATTTAGGCTGCTCCAGGCCTTAGTTGTGGCATGTAGGATCTTCATTGTGGCATGCAGACTTCTTACTTGTGGCATGCGGACTTCTTAGTTGCAGCAGGTGGACATCTTTGTTGTGGCATATGAACTGTTAGTTGCAGCATGCATGTGGAATCTAGTTCCTGGACCAGGGATCGAACCTGGGACTCCTGCATTGGGAACACAGAGTCCTACTCACTGAACTACCAGAGAAGTCCCTGTACCAGCCCATTTTTTAAAGTATTGTTTACTTGAGTTATTTTATAAAAGCCTTTAACAATGTGAACTTTTGATCAAGTCTTTGTTTTGTTTTGTTTTTGAAAGAAGAGCTAGTGTTTTACTAATAACAATTAGAATAAAACCACAAAGTGCTCAATTTGGCTTTAAATTCAGAAGATATCAAGTTTTGTTTCTAAAAGTGGCAACATTTTAAATATCTAGAGATAGAACTGGTAACATCTGCTCGTGTTTAATTTCATAACCCAGAAAATATAATTTTGCTCTTTTTTGTGACTCAAATTAATTTGCCTAATGTGAAATCTCCTCCCTCAACTCTAAGACAAGTGGGAAAACAGGTCGAGTGACAAGGTATAGGGTGGGGACAAAATCCCTTAAGGACTCAGAATGCTTTCTCTAAGATAGATCATACAGCTTGGCATAAGAGCATTTCTACCCAAAATAGGTGGTATGAAGGCTGAGACAGACTTTTTTAGTAGAGATTTAACTACATTAATATTACAATAAGATCTTCATATAAGTTGAATAACTTAATTTGGAAGTGAATGGCTGAGGCCTGCTAGTAGGAGTGCAGATGATACAGAGAGCCCAGATTTAAGGGTTTCTTCTGTAAGCAGATACTATCCTTTTAGTATAAATTCTATGACTGTGTACAGGCCAATATTCAACTGGTAACAAGATTATGGGTTGACTGATAGATTACTTTTGTGATATTTTACTTATTAATTGGAAGAAAAGCACCTTGTATTATTTTCAGAATCTTCTCTTGGATGGACAGACTTGCTGGAGTAGGAAAGTGGGTTTAGGAAGATTCCAAAGTAGACAGTGGGAGTCAGAACATGTAGTAGAAATTAGAGGTCAACATCAGAGAAGTCTGGGAGCCTGGGAGCAGTTCATAAAGACTAGCTACTTGTGTAACTTATGTTTGTTCAAGCTGCACTGGGTTATTAAATAACAGGCCTTGGTCTCTTAGTTTTCATGTGCTGCACTTTCCATTATGTCATAAGTTAATACCCCCAAATATGAAGAACTAGAGTATTGACAGGGATGGATGAATGAAAGAGGCCCAATTCTGGGATGTAAGGGTTATAAGAACTGGGGAACAAGATCAGAACATGGCTAACAGCAAGCTTGCCTTGATGCTATTTCACTAGATTCCAGCTACTAAATTGATCTTTAACAAACTTCAGAGAATTAACTGGAACCTCCTGGTAGACGATTGTTTAACAGAAGGACCAAGGAACTAAGAAACTTTTCACTCTATTAAGTTTTGTCCCATTAAAACAACATCCTTGTTTTTCTTTTGACCTTGAATCCTCTGTGTCAAATACAAAAATAAACTGATCTCCTTTGCTTTGTGACTCATTTAGGAAAAAATACTTTTTATCAGAAAGTTAGTGGATTATCCCCTGTATATATATTTACCATTAGACAGACCCTCCCACCCTTCCCTACACCCAACCTAGCAAATCCTGATTATTCACTGCCATTCATTAGAAAATTAGTCATGTCTGTTAGGGAAAAACCGTTGGCCTCAGGGCATAATGAAATCCCAGTTTCCCCTTCTTCCTCTTTCTCTCTCAAGGCATATCCTAAGGAAGAACCATCATGTGTTCCCCTTTTCTTTCCAGGCTTGCTTCTCCTTGGCTTTTTTCCCCCTCCACACACTGACTTCCTGGGGAGTGCATAGAGTAGGCTTTCTTCATGTATACACAAGCCTTATTTAAATCACGGGGGGCCCTAACAGGACTTCAGGCCTACTTCCCAGTCCTCATTTGCATTTTAAGCAACTTTGGCAGTTGTGATGAGGAGCTCTCCATCAGAACTACAGGCTTCTATATTTGCTTGTGTGACTTATGCTTGATGTTTGCTCTCTCTGAACATAGATTGGCATGTTGAGTGACAGACCTGGACCCTCTAGTCTTTATAGGCTGCTCTTTCCATTATGACAAGAGTCAGCAGAGCTAAACCTGCTTACAGTTTTATGGCCCTAAACCTGTAAAGACTATGTTTGCTTAGCAATGAGGAATTTTCAGTTTTCCAGTATGTACTTTCTTTTAGAAAATCTGCAAGCCTATGCTTCTTTACCATCCTTCTGCTCCTTACTGGATGCCTGATATTCACCAATATAATCTTTTTTAAAGGGGTGTATTTTGGGGATAGAAGAAACAGATTTGGATTGAAAACTATAATCAGAAGTTCCATAGGCTCCCAACTGCAAAAAAGAAGAACCCAAACCCCAAATTGAATGTCCTGACATGACTAAATGTCTACATAAAAATAAGATTATTGTTACAAATATACACTCACTAGGGCCCTCAGGAAAGGCACTACCACAATGACCATGTTTGAAGGATTTGTTCTTTCAAAAACAAGCAGAAAAATAATGAGACTTCATATAATTATAAAATATCAGATCTGGAAATAACCTTACAAACTTGGTTCAACTTCTTCTCTGGCTACCCAGTGAAGAGGTGTCTTGCCCAAAGTTCGTAGTCAGCAAAAGAGGGGAACTGGTAGTCCGTGTTTCCTCAGCTCTTTCTCCTATAGTCTGCCATCTCCTGGGTATCCCCTCTGACGCAGCTGTTACTGATGATTAAGCTTATATCCCTTCTCCACAAAAACCCTTTTCAAACAAAAAATAATAATAAATGCCTTTGCCAGAGCTATATCATTTCCTCTTTTTATAACCATGTCTTCTTTCCCGGAACTTCCTCTAAGTACATATTTTGTTGTTAGTTTTTTATTTTCTTCATTCCATCAGAATTTGGCACCATTGAAGTCTATAATCTATATGAAAGGTTTTATTTTTAATACCATTTGGTTCAGCATGACTGATATGCATAGCTGGAAACACACACACACACAGAGCTGTCCAGAGGCTGGCTGGTGACAAGAAATGAACAGGTGTGAGGGATAGTCATTGGAATCTACAGTCTGGTCTTCAGGCAGATCCAATGTCCCATTGTGATGATTTACTTTCAGTCAAAATGAGCACAGGTGCTGCAAACATCATCCAGTATCTATTTTATATTAATCTGTCTGCAGTGCTCACTAGAAAACATCTGGGTTTCATTCCCCTCATCTCCTGCTGGGTGCCCTCCATTCACCCTTCTACAATCCTTGGCTCCCCTTATCCCCATAGAACCTGCTGCCTCCCTATCTATGTTAGGACATCCTGGCTGCATGGTGACCACGTGAAAGCAGCCTGGATCCTGTTAACCCTGGCTTGAGGGTAAATTGTAAAGCTTCATTACCATGACACTAATTCATTGATCTCATAAATTAGACATATGAATTCAAAGCTGTTCTTTGAATGTTCACTCATTGTGCACTTATTTATTATTGAGTTGTAGCAGAATTTTTCACAGAAGTAAATGTTTTTAGTTTACATGTTTTTGGTTTCCATGTCTGATCCATGTAGAAGGTTTTATAAATCAGTATGTCACTCCTTTAAATGCCCTATGGTCATATTTTTAAAAGACCCTATGACAAGGACCCTAGCACATTGAAACGAAAGATTATAAAAACTTCAGAACTTTGACATAAAACTAATATATTATGTGATAATGTTTCTAGTAGAAACCAGGACCTCATTCATCACAAAAGACAAACCTCGACCAAGTTCCATGCTATGTGTTAAGGAAACTGTCACCCTCTATTCACACTGAAGGTTGTCACTCCTAATCAGATCTGGGTAACTTAGAAACTTTGGAGGAAAATATTGCTGTGAAAAAATAGTTTTGCTAAACAGAATACTGGGGACAAACTCAGGCAGCAAAGCCTCCAGTCAGGACCCCTCTCACTATGTCAGTTTTATCCTCTACAAAATGAGAAGATGGGCCTATACACCTATATTTCTGTGGTATAACTTACTTTTTTTCCTTGATGCCAAAGTCGCAGTAGCTGCTGCATATGCTAGAGATTAGCTAAAAGATGGTAGACATTAACTGGAGAGCTAGGAGCAATAACCTTTTGATCAGAATGGTGACCAGTTTTGCCACACCCTAGTGGGTCTCTGATTATCTCAGAAGGCATTGTGAAATGCTTGGGAGGAAAAAATGCTCAAAATCATTTAAACTGAAAGTAGGAGCCAAGAGAACTCAGCACTTGTGAGTTTGTGGAATGGAGTGCTGAGACATTGAACAATGCTTTTCCTCTTCCTCACCCCCATATCCAATCAGTCACCATATTCTGCCAAGTCTTCTCAGACAATCTCTTGCATCTGTTCCTTTCCATTCACAGCACTGCCATCCTCCCTGCAGCTGCTTAACAGCTCACCCTTGGTTTACTATGAAGGCTTCTTGAGTGTTCTCTCTGCCTGCTCCTGTCCAATTTTGGCTCTGACATAATATCAATCTTTCAGAAATAGAGCTTGTTTTAAAGAAAAAGAAAGAAAGGAAGGAAGAAAGAAAGAAAGAAAGACAGAAAGTGAGAGAGAAAAAGAAAGAAAGAAAGAAAGAAAGAAAGGGAAAGAAAGAAAGGAAGAAAGAAAGAAAATGAAAACATCTTCAGTGGCTCTCCATTGCTTCTAGGATTAAGGCAAAACCCTTGTCTTAAAATTAATACCCCTCACACTCTGGCCCTTGCTTTAGCTACCTCATACACACTCTTTCCTTCAGTCAAACAGGTCAATAGACTATCCCCTAAACATAGCTTCATCTTCACTGCTACAACCAAGCTTTTTTTTTTTTCAGTCTTTGTATCACCTTCTGGAATACCCAACATTATTCCCTTAACCTCTGCAAATTCCAGCTATGGCTCTACTTCCCATCAAATCTCATATTTTTCTTAAAGCCTTCCTAAGCCACTAAGCCTGAAGGGATCTCTCTCTTTGAATTCCTTTAGTAATTATTCACTTGGTTATGAATCTCTTTTTACTATGTTTAATTGCAGTATAGTTGATTTAGAGCATTGGCCAAAAAGTTCGTTCGGGTCTTTCTGTGCCATCTTAGGTTAAACCCGAATGAACTTTTTGGCCAGCCCAATACAATGTTGCATTAATTTCTACTGTACAGCAAAGTTATTCAGTTATACATATATATATATTCTTTTTGTATTCTTTTCAATTATGGTTTATCATAGGATATTGAATATAGTCCCCTGTGATATACAGTAGGACCTTGCTGTTTATCCATCTTATATATAATAGTTTGCATCTGCTAATTCCCAACCTCCCAATCCTTTCCTCCCCCATTCCCTCCCCCTTGGCCACCACAAGTATGTGCCCTATGTCTGTGAGTCTGTTTCTGTTTCCTAGATATGTTCCTTTGTGTCATATTTTAGATTCCACATATAAGTGATATCGTATGGTATTTGTCTTTCTCTTTCTGATTTACTTCCCTTAGTATAATAATTTCTAAGTCAATCCATGTTGCTGCAAATGGCATTATTTCATTCTTTTGATGGCTGAGTAATATTCCATTGTGTATATATACCACTTCTTCTTTATCCATTCATCTGTCGATGGACATTTTGGTTGTTTCCATATCTTGTCTATTGTAAATAGTGCTGCTATGAACATAAGGGTGCATGTACCTTTTTGAATTATAGTTTTACATGGGTATATGCCCAGGCATGGGATTGCTGGATCATACGGTAACTCTATTTTCAGTTTTTTGAGGAACTTCCATACTGTTATCCATAATGGCTGCACCAATTTACATTCCCACCAACAGTGTAAGAAGGTTTTCTTTTCTCCATACCCTCCCCAACATTTATTATTTGTAGACGTTTTAATGATGGCCATTCTGACAGTGTGCAGTAGTATGTCATTGTAGTTTTGATTTGCATTTCTCTAATAACTGGTGATGATGAGCATCTTTTCATGTGCCTATTGGCCATCTGTACGTCTTCTTTGAAGAAATGTCTGTTTCGGTTTTCTACCCGGTTTTGATTGGGTTGTTTGGGGTTTTTTTGTTATTCAGTGGTATGAGTTGTTTTTATATTTTGGAAATTAATTCCTTGTCAGTCACATCATTTGCAAATATTTTTTCCCAATCTGTAGGTTGACTTTTCATTTTGTTTATGGTTTCCTTTGCTGTGCAAAAGCTTATAAGTTTTATTAGGTCACATTTGCTTATTTTTGCCTTTCTTTCTATTGCCTTGGGAGACTGACACTTGGTCCTGTATCTTCAGCTCCCTTTATTTCTTATTAAATCATTTATTTGTAATTTTTATTACAGATAAATTATCTAAAAAAATATAGAAAAATTATGACATTAAAGAAATACTTGAGAAATGAGGAGGATGATAGAGTAGAGAAGCTGATCCATAATCCCAGTTCCCCAACTGGAAAACTTCTGTTTTGAGGATCATAGGTTTTCTGTCCTGTGTATCATCATTTATGAGCTTTGTGACCTTGAGATAGTCAACATATTTAAGTCTCAATTTCCCAATCTGGAAAATTGGAAAAACAACAGTACTTACTTCCCAGGGTTGCTATGATTATTAAATGGGATATCATGTATGAAACAGAATAAGAACTCAGCCTGGCACAAAGCAGTCAGCAAATTTTCTAATATTGTTACTCTTATGTTTCAGTCATGTTGTATGTATATTTTCATAGCTGAGAGCATGCTTTTCTTCAATTGGCAATGTTTTATAGGCATTTTTCCCATTGTGGTACCATCTTCAGACAGATTATTTTAATAGTTTTATAACAATCTATAACATGCATGCATCATATTTTACTCATGCATGCTTTTTTTGTTAGGTACTCGGGTCGCTTCCCCTATTCTGTTGTTATTATAAATAATGTCTTGATTGATATTTTATGCATAAAAATTTCCCTCCATTTGGATTATTTCTTTAGAATAATTGTCCAGAAATGAGGTTTTTGAGGAAAAGAGATGCACATTGGGACGGCTTTTATGCCACCAGCAATTTTAGATAGCACCAGTTTTATATACACACTAATTTTGTATATTATTAATTGTAAAGCTATGTAATATTCAAAATAGTATCTCTTTTTGTTTTTTTCTTTAAACATTTTTAGTAGCAAGGTTGGATATTTTTCACATGTAGATTTGCTACTATATCCTCTTTTATAAATTGTCTGTTTACATTCTTTGCTTATTCAACTATTTAGACTTTAATGTCTTTGTTTTAATTTCTGTAGGCTCTTTATATAAAGAATAGTCTTTTGTCTGTCATATTTGCTGCCATATTTTCTTGGTCCATCATTTACTTAAAAATTTTTAAGCTATTTTTTTAATTTACAGGAGTATTACATTTATGTGGAATTCAGTATGCCAGCATTTTCCTTTGGGATTGTTTTTATTAATTCTCAGCCTTCAAAGTTACTTTCTAATCTACTTCCTTTGGCAGCTTTTCTACTGTTGTGTTGTAATATTATTTTAGTCTATTGTTATATAACTGTTCTCAACCTGGATTATAAACTCCTTAAATTCAGAGATCCTGTTTTATGCTATGGGCAGAGCAGAAAGAGGACTGGCTTGTGAGTTCAAAGACCTATACTTGAGTCCATGTATTTGCTATGTAACTTTAGATATGTCAGTTCATTTCTTTTGGCTTCTATAAGATAGAAACTTACCCCCTGCTTTTTTCTATAAGTTATGAGGAGAAGCCAATGTGTTTATATACACATGAAAGTTTTGTTAACTGTAATGCACCATTAAGAGTCAGTTGTTGTAATTTTTTGTGTGTCCAACAGTACCTAGCACAGTGCTGCCTTGATAAGAGGTTCTCAGTAAAATTGTTTACTTTGGATTTTATAGGGTAATCATATTTTAAGGAAAAGAAGAGAGAGAAGTCACTATACTAGATGTTTATAATAGCCAGGATTACTATCTATACACTCTAAATTTTCTAGTGTGAAACAAATTACAAATCGTCTCCCTAATTGTAAGATGTGTCTTGGTTTAATTTGGGAAATGTGGTATACTTGGCTATGACCTCCTCATTAATTGATTTGGGCTAGGTAAAAATTTCAAAGTTAGCAGTTGTCTAATCTTAGGCATGAAACAAGTATGGAAATTCACTTTAAGGATCTTTTGAACATTATCTCTGTTGCAAAGTGAAGATTACCCATGCTAAATGTATGTGATCTTCTAAATGAAAGAGAATCTGGAAAGTAAAGGTTAGATACAGTGTTTAAGAATCCAAGAGGCCATTGTAGTTCCTTTCTTTTAAACCTATTCTGTCAAACATAGAAATACTGCAGTGAACTGGCAGTGGCAACACTGGATATGCTTTCAGTTTTGTGAGATTTGTGGCAACAAATGAAGAAACACAAAAACTGTAGACTGATATGCATCTCTTAGAGATAGAGAATGCATAACCTCAGATAAAGTGTCTACCTTGTGCGTGAAGAAACTCGACACCACGAAATATGAAGCCATAACAGACAAAACTTATTCACAAATCAAGATGAAAGGGTACCAGTTCTTTATGACTTTCTCGAGAAAAAGCACACACACACACACACACACACACAGATGTTTTATGTTCCTTGTTTAAAAAAAAAGTTGACAAAAAAATGTGTGAGAGGGAGGAGATATGGGGATATATGTATATGTATAGCTGATTCACTTTATTATAAAGCAGAAACTAACACACCATTGTAAAGCAATTATACTCCAATAAAGATGTTTTTAAAAGCTTAAAAATGTGTGTGTATGTGTGTGTGTGTGTGTGTGTGTGTGTGTGTGTGTGTGTGTGTGTACTACACATCCAAACTTGAAGAGGCAGCAGGGGAAGGAAGAGAGAAAATAAATATGCTTATATTTTTAATGAGCCTGAAGTTCTGACTCAAGTCTTTTAGAATCACTTTAATGAATTCAATTTTAGAATCTGTGGCAAGATTAGGGAGAGATTCATTAAAATAAAATGCAATTCACCCAAAGGTAATTCTCCTTGCAGAGACTATCTTTCCTCATCATGTATATAAGTGTCAGATGAAATAAAAACCAGTCAAACCCAATATACACCAGACACTATGCTGGACCAAATTAACTTAAAATTTTGAAATTAGTGGAATTTGTAAATGGAATTAAAGGGATGATGTGAAAAATGTATCTGAGTAGCAAACACTTATGTTGGCCTCAAAAGGATGGTGAGGATGGAAGGTAAGTTAATGAGCAGAAGTATCAATAGAAATGTAAAGAGCTCTAAAGATGGTGTACAGATGAGTGAGTGCAGTTTCAGTAAGGAAATATTAAAAAGGAAAGAAAAGAAATAAACTGAAAGAAAGAAAAGAAGAAGAGAAATAGAGAGAAGAAAGAAAGGAAGAATAAAGGAGGGAGGAAGGAAAGGAAGGAGGATGGGGAAGAGACAGAGAGAGAGAGAGAGAGAATCTCTAAGTACCAAAATCCTAAAGGATTTGTCATGCAAAGTGACCAGAATTCCTGGCACTTGTTCCACTGAGAGTCTGTGAAGGTCATACAGAACCTTAATTTTTAAGTTGTGAGATTTCATGAAGTTTTATTTTCTGCATCTTTTTTTGTGGCTGTTTTTGATATTCTGCTGGGCATGTTTATTTGTGCTTTTGGATCTTAGTCCCATTGTTGGATTCTCTAAAATCAGAGACCTCCTTTTCATGGCCTAGCACAAGAAATTGTACATGTAGCATAGGCAGTCAGTAAGAGTTATCCATAAGGATGTCAATCAGATTAAATTCTCAATTTTCTTCAAATACTAAAATATTTTGTTAGTGCCTCTACATCTCCAAGAGATATTTTTCATGAAATTTAGAGTTTTTGTATTATTTGTTCAATAAGCAGAGTCTTTTAAATAATGCACATTCAGTTCAGCATTTGTATTTAAGACCAGGTGACTATCTTGGAATGTAAATAGAGTAAAATATGTAAATACTCCAACTGTGAAACAGTGTTGTGGAAACAATTAACAGAAAGCTAAACAAGAATATTCATTTAAAAAGTGTAAATAGCAGAGTTGATAAAATAGAAATTAATCTCAGCACATCTAAGGAGTACTGTGTTAAACTAAAATAAGATTCATTTTAAACCTCAGATATTATTATTAATTTATGACTAATAATTAGATAAGTTTTGTTTTTTTCCAAAGAAAGTAAAATACTTTTCTGACATAAAGCCTTTGCTTATGCTATTTCTTTACATTGGAAACCTCCCTCTCCTACCTTCTCTTCCTAGCAGACATTTACCTCTAAAAGTCTACGTCAAATGGCAACTTTCTCATGAAATTCCTGAACTTCTCTCATCATGATTAATATTGCCCTTTCCCTCTTCTATGCTGTCGTAACATGTTGTTCTCTTGTCTTAATATTTAGAATCATAAAGCCAGAATTTTAAAGTTAAAAAGAACTTTAGAGATGATATGGTCTAATCTAGCCCCCTTATTTTATAAATGAGACATATAGTTCATTATCACTTTCCTTTGTCATTAGAGTTAATTGTGAACACTTCCATCTTCCCCATTAAATTTAAAGTCATTAAGTGTAGGACTTGTGTTTTGTTTTTCTTTGCATCTCTCTTAGTGCCCTGCATAAAAGGAGTTCTCAAAAATAGTTATTGAATAAATGTTCCAAAATGAATGAATGAGTGAATGGAATTGTCTCTGGCAAAATAGTGAGGTAAGCACAATTTTGATTGTTAACATCCCCGTAAATACAGTTTCCTTTTTATCAACCCACCCTTTCCTCTGAAGCCCACTTTTTTTGTCATGCTCATTCCTAGTACTAAGTACCCCACTGGTGTGCCCTGAAGAATATGAGGGTAGTATTTCATAGTCTCTCAATGGAAAGTATCTACCAACTGTTGTATATAGAACTGGTCCAGCTGAACCACTTGATATTTTCTGTAGAGCATGTGTGGTGGGGTCTGAATTTTCTGGTCTCTGCTGTGTAGCATGTTTATGTTGATGAACCATGGCAAATCAGACAAACTGCATATTTTTGTCTCACCTAATTTGGCTGCACTCTGATAAAGTTTCTTCTTTACTAGGCTCAGTGACATTTCCCCTTCCACCATCCTGTTTAACCTAAATGAAGAATCTTCTTCCACTTGACTATTGTTAGTATTTGAATTAACAGTAAATACTTTAATGTCTACTCCTCTTCCCTGTGGTGACTTACTGTTCAGAAATCACAGAAAGAGGTGGTGATTTCCCAGGAAATATTCACAGTGCAGAAAGATATCATTTACCATAAAAAAAGGTGCTAATATTGACACATCTGTATGGAAGTTTTTAAGGATCATTTGGAATAATCAAACTGAACTAAACTCTTCAGGACCTAATGCTTTAGCAGGGTACCTGAAAAAGAAGTAGGAATTGTAAGATGTCAAAGGATTTCAAAATCATGACCAAAGTCACTTTTTCTAATAATAAATATAATAATATTTATTTAATATAAGTAATCATATAATAAAAATCCTTTGTTATTGCCATCCTATATTAATACAGCTGTCTTAGACCCTGGAGACTTCAACTGTGAATATGGATAGCCTTAATGTGACTGAATTCTGGGACCACTGCTACATGGAAGCACAGAAATCAATACAAAAATGGAACAGAATTGAAAGTCCAGAAAAATCCTTACATTTATGATCAATTGATAAAGTCAAAGGTGCTGAGGATATACAATGAGGGGAAAGACTAATCATTTCAATAAATGGTACTGAGATAACTGTATATCCATATGCAAAAGTATAAACTTACCATATCACATACCATGCGCAAAAATTAGCACAAAAATTAACTCAAAATGGATAAAGGCCTACATATAAGAGACAAACTATAAAATTCTTAGAAAACAGCATAGGAATAAATCTTCTTGACCTCAGATCAGGCAACGGTTTCTTAGATAGGATACAAAAAACACAAGTGATAAAAGAAAAAATAAATTGGACTTCATCAAAATTGAAATCTTTTGCGATTTAAAGGCCCACCAAGAAAGTCAAAAGACAATCTACAGAGTGGGAGAAAATATTTGTAAAACATATGTCTGACATGGAACTTGTATCCAGAGTATATGAAGAACTCTCACACTCAACAATAAAAAAAAACTATTAAACTTATGAACATGGAAAAAGTATTTTGATAGGCTTTCTCTAAGGAGGATATACTGATAGACACATGAAAAGAGGCTCAACATCATTAGTTATAACAGAAATGCAAATCAAAACCACACATCCACTAGGATGTCTCTAATCATAAAGGCAGGCACTGACAAATGTTGATGAGGATGGAGAAACCAGAAACATTAAACTACTGGTAGGAATGTAAAATGGGAAAATAGGCATTTTGGAAAATAGTTTGGTAGTTCTTCAGAAAGTTAAGCATAGAGTTAGCATATGACCAAGAAATTCCACTCCTAATTATATGCCCAAGATAAATGAAAATGTGTGTGCCCTCAGTAAAGCTTGTATACAGGTGTTTATAGCAGTATTATTCATAAGAGTCAAAGAATGAAACCAACTCAGATGCCTATCAATTGATGAGTGGATAAACAAAATGTGGTATATCCACATAAAGGAACAACAATGAAAATGAATGAAGTACTGTTGCATATTGAAGTATGAATGAAAATTTTATGCTAAGTGAAAGTAGTCACTTAACAAATTGTTGCACATTATACAATACAATGTATATGAAATGTCCAGAAAAGGAAAAAACATAGAGACAAGACTTAGATTAATGGTTGTCAGGGTCAGGGGTGAGGAAGTAAAGAAGATTGAGTGCTAATTGACATGGAGTTTCTTTTGGGGGTGATGAAATCTTCTGGAATTAGATAATGATGATAGTTGCATAACTCTGTAAATTTACTAACTACCACTGAATTATACCCTTTAAAATGGTGAACTTTATTGTATGTCAATTATATATAAATATATATGTATTTGTTCTTCCAGTTTTATTGAGATATAATTGACATAGAGCACTGTATAAGTTTAAGGTGTACAGCATGATGGTTTGACCTACATACATCATGAAATGATTATCATAGTAAGTTTAGTGAACATCCATCATCTCATATGGATAAAATATTAAACAAATAGGAAAAAAATACTTTTCCTTGTCATGAGAACTCAGGATTTACTCTGACAACTTTCATATATGACATGAAGCAGTGTTAATTATATTTATCTTGTCATACATTACATCCTTAGTACTTATTTATTTTATAACTGAGAGTTTGTACTTTTTGACTGACTTCAACTAATTTCCCCTTCTCTTACCCCCACCTCTGGTAACTATAAATCTGATCACTTTTTCTATGACTTTATTTGTTTTTTTGTTTTTGAATTATAGTTGACCTACACTATGTTACTTCCTGTTACACAACATAGTGACTTGATATTTCTATACATTTCAAAATGATCACCATGATAAGTCTAGTAACTACATGTCACCATACAAAGATATTACATAGTTATTCACTATATTCCTCACACTGTATATGTAATACCTATGACTTATTTATTTTACAACTTGAAGTTTGTACTTCTTAATCTCCCTCACCTATATTTTTCCTCCTCTCAGCCCCTTTCCCCTCTGGCAACCACCTGTTTGTTCTGTGTATCTATAACTCTGTTTTTGTTTTGTTATTTTATTCATTTGTTTTATTTTTTAGATTCCACATATAAGTGAAATCATACAGTTCTGTCTTTCTGTATCTGACTTATTTCACTTAGCGTAGTATCCTCTAGGTCCAACCAGGGGGTTGCAAATATCAAGATTTCATTCTTTTTGATGGCTGAGTAATATTTCCATTTTATATACATACCACATCTTCTTTATCCATTCATCTATTGATACGTACTTAGGTTGTGTTCATATCTTGGTTATTATAAATAATGCTGCAATGAACATAGGGGTGTTATATCTCTTTCAATTAGTGTTTTTATTTTCATTGGATAAATACCCAGGATTGAAATTGCCGGATCATATAGTGTTCTATTTTTATTTTTTTGAGGAATCTCCATGTGGTTTTCCATACTGGCTGTACCAATTTATATTCTCACCAACAGTGCGTGAGGGTTCCCTTTTCTTCAGATCCTAGCCAACCCTTGTTATTTGTTGTCTTTTTGATAATAGCCATTCTAACAGGTGGTAGGTGATATCTTATTGTAGTTTTGAGGTTCATTTTCCTGAAGATTAGTGACGTTAAGCGTCTTTTCACGTGCCTGTTGGCCATCTGTATGTCTTCTTTGGAAAATGTCTATTCAGATCCTCTGCACATTTTTTAATCACATTGTTTGCTTTTATGATGTTGAGTTGTATGAATTCTTTGTATATTTTAGGTATTAACTCTTTATCTGATATATCATTTACAAATATCTTCTTCCACTCAGTAGGCTGCCTTTTCATTTTGTTGATAGTTTCCTTCTTTTTGCAGATGCTTTTCAGTTTGATGTAGTTCCATTTGTTTATTTTTGCTTTTGTTTCCCTTGCCTGAGGAGACATATCAAAAAATATTGCTAAGACCAATGTGAAAGAGCGTAGTACCTATGTTTTTTTATAGAAGTGTTAAGTTTTCAGGTCTTACATTTATGTCTTTAGTCCATTTTGAATTTATTTTTGTGCATGGAGTGAAAAAATAGTCCAGTTTGATTCTTTTGAATGCAGCTGTCCTGTTATCCAAAAATTTATTGAAGAGACTGTCTTTTCCCCACTGTATATTCTCACCTCCCTTGTCATAGATTAATTGCTCATAAAGTGTGGGCTCTCTTTTCTGTTCCATTGATCTCTGTGTCTTTTTTTGTGCCAGTACAATACTGTTTTGATTACTTTAACTTTGTATTATAATTTGAAACCAGGGAGTGTGATATCTCCAGCTTTATTCTTCTTTTTCAAGGTTGTTTTGGCTATTCAAGATCATTTGTGTTTCTACACAAATTTTAGAATTATTTGTTCTAGTTCTGTGAAAAATGTCATTGGTATTTTGATAAGGATTGCATTGACTCTGTAGATTTCCTTGAGTGGTATGGTCATTTTCAATCATATTTATTCTTCAAATCCATGAGCACAGTATATCATTCCATCTGTTTGTGTCATCTTCAATTTCTTTCATCAATGTCTTACAGTTTTCTGAATACAGGTATTTTACCTCCTTAGATATATTTGCTCTTGGTTATTTTATTATTTTTGACGCAATTGTAGATGGATTTTTTTTCTTAATTTCTCTTTCCAAAGTTCACTGTTAGTGTATAGAAAGACAACAAAATTCTGTATATTAATTTTGTATCCTAAAATTTACCAAATTCATAGATGAGTTCTAGTCATTTTTTGGTGTGTCTTTAGGGTCTTCTATGTAAAGAATCATATCATTTGCAAACAGTGACAGTTTTAATTCTTCCTTTTCAATTTAGATTTCTTTTACTTCTTTTACTTGTATAATTTTTGTAGCTAGAACTTCCAATACTATGTTGAATAAAAGTAGTTAGAGTGGACCTAAGGGTCTTGTTCCTGATCTTAGAGAAAATCCATTCAGCTTTTCACCATTGAGTATGAGGTTAGCTTGTCATATTATTGTCTTTATTATGTTGATATGTGCTCCCTCTATACCCTCTTCATTGTGAGTTTTTATGATAAATGGATGTTGAACTTTGTCAAAAGCTTTTTCTGCATCTTTGAAATTATCATATGATTTTTATTCTTTAATTTGTAATGTGGTGTATCACATTGATTGATTTGTGGATATTGAACCGCCCTTGCATCCCTGGGACAAATTCCACTTGATCATGGTGTATGATCATTTTAATGTATTGCTGAAATCAGTTTGCTAATATTTTTTGAGAATTTTCTCATCTATGTTCATCAGTGATGTTGGCCTGTAATTTCCTTTGTTTTGTGATATTTTGTCTGGTTCTGATATCAGGGTGATGCTGGCCTTGTAGAAAGACTTCAGAAGCATTCCTTTCTCTGCACGTTGAGAAGGATAACATCTCTAAATGTTATGTAGACTTCACCTGTGAAACCAACTGGTCCTGGACTTTTGTTTCTTGAGAGTGTTTTATTTATTACTGATTCAATTTCATTACTGGTAATTTATCTTTTCATATTTTCTATTTCTTACTAATTTAGTCTTGGGAGATTGTACATTTCTAGGAATTTTTCCATTTCTTCTAGGTGGTCTATTTTATTAGTATATAATTGTTACAATATCTTTTGATCCTTTGTCTTTCTGCCATTTGTAATCTCTGCTTTTACATTTCTGATTTTATTGATATGGGCCCTCTCTCTTTTGGCTAAAGGTTTATGAATTTTGTTTTTCATTGCAAAGAACTAGCTCTTAGTCTCATTGATATATATTTTTTAGCCTCTGTATTATTTATTCCTGCTCTGATCTTTATGTTTAATTTTATTCCATTGATATTGGTTTTTTTTGTTCTTCTCTTTCTAGTTCCTTTAGGTATAAGGTGAGGTTACTTATCTGAGATTTTTCTTGTTTTCTGAGTTAGACTTGTATTGCTATAAACATTCCTCTTTTAACTGTTTTTGCTGTGTCCCATATGTTTTGGATCATTGTGCTACATGAATCTATATATACTCGTGTGTGTGTGTGTGTGTGTGTGTGTGTGTGTATACATATATATGGCTTCTTTTTTTTTTTTGCGGTATGCGGGCCTCTCACTGTTGTGGCCTCTCCTGTTGTGGAGCACAGGCTCCGGACACACAGGCTCAGCAGCCATGGCTCACGGGCCCAGCCACTCTGTGGCATGTGGGATCTTCCCAGACCGGGGCATGTACCAGTGTCCCCTGCATCGGCAGGCAGACTCTCAACCACTGCGCCACCAGGGAAGCCCTATATGGCTTCTTTTGGCTTCTTCTTGACAGAGCCTGTGTGCAACAGCAGATCCTGCAACCCACAAGGCAGAACTGCTGCAGTAACAATAAATCAAAGGAGCATCCTTTCCTGTGCTGCTGGGTGTAGAAATGACTGTTGTTCTGCATTGTCTTCCTCAGCCATACTCATCCACACTAGTAGATAGATACTCAGATATGAGGAGGTGATATTGTAGAGTTGGGGTCAAGAGGAATGTGGAAATGTATTTATTTTCCCTCCTATTCTTTTGTTCAATTCACCTCATCCTTAATTATTAAGTGATGCTACACATTTGCTAACAGCCTAGTCCTGAGTGTAATCCCAGACTCAATTTACATGTCACAGAAGATAATGAGCCTCTTTTATTTACAGTAGCATTTGTCTTGCACCAAGATCTCAATTAGCAGGCTTGTCCATCCATCTTATTCACAGGGTGTAACACTGAATAACTTCTATTTATTTTCAGAAATCAACATCATGATTAACATGTGACCCCTTGATCATATGAGAAATATCTTACCTAGACACTGAGAGCAATTCCAAAAGAATGTGAACTCCAAAAATATTATGTTGTCTCCAAGGGTAACTACTTAGAAGACAAAACATTCATTTAGATGTGTAGACTGTATAAACTGCCTCATGACTGTGGAGAATTCATGTTTAGAAAGCCAAGTCATCTTCCATCTCCTCTTTTTTCCTCTAGTAGAAAATACTGGTAAAGTATACTTCCCAATTCATTGAAAGTTAATAAACTAAAAAATTCAAAAGGAAGAAATTTATATTACTCACTTGATACAGAGAGGACCCAGTTAAAATTATACCAGAAGAATTTGCTCTTCATGACAGTAACTACAAGGCATGTTGAGTACCCATCAAGTCAATTATCTACAATTTCAGATAAGAGCAAACAAAAATTAGTAAGTTAATGCAGAAGAAGGTTTTGTGGCCTTACTTTACCAAGACTAGTTCCAATTATCTACAGACTCCTTAATTCTCTACATTCCTTTGGATACACTTAGCCACAGGAGCATTGGAATTCAAATATTGTTCCTTGATTTGTTTCCAAAAGTAACAACTGAAAGAGAATGGAAAAGACAAGAAAGGAAGTAATAACTGAATTTCTTTCTCCAGAATACACTCAATTTAATCAGATAATATACATTTTCTTCTATGCCACCATCACATTTTTCCCTTTAACTTTTTAAGAAGGAAAAATTCCAGGTCAGATGTACAAGAAGATTCCATGAACCCATTATCCAACTTAAAAACCATCAATGTTTTGCCATATTTGTTTGATCTATTACTTAACTCTTTTGAAAAGTTGGAGTACCTTTTTTTAACTTTGGAATAATTTTAGTTTTTAAATTATTTTTTATTAGAGTATGGCTAATTTACAATGTTGTGTTAGTTTCTGCTGTACAGCAAAATGAATCAGTTATACATATACATATATCCACGTTTTCAGATTCTTTTCCCATACAGGTCACTACGGAGTACTGAGTAGAGTTCCCCTTGCTATACGGTAGGTTTTTATTAGTTATTTATTTTATATATAGTAGTGTGTATATGTCAATCCCAGTCTCCCAATTTATCCCTCACCCCTCCTGCCCCATTGGTAACATAAGTTCATTATCAACATCTGTGACTCTATTTCTGTTTTGTAAATAAACTCATTTGTAATATTTTTTTTAGATTCTACATATAAGTGATATCATATGACATTTGTCTTTGTCTGACTTACTTCACTCAGTATGACAACATCTAGGTTCTTTGATATTGCTGCAAATGGCATTATTTCATTCTTTTTTTTTTGTCTGAGTAATGTTCCATTATATATACGTACAACATCTTTTTTTTTTTAACATCTTTATTGGAGTATAATTGCCTTACAATGGTGTGTTAGTTCCTGCTTTATAACAAAGTGAATCAGTTATACATATACATATGTTCCCATATCTCTTCCCTCTTGCATCTCCCTCCCTCCCACCATCCCTATCCCACCCCTCTATGTGCTCACAAACCACTGAGCTGATCTCCCTGTGCTATGCGGCTGCTTCCCACTAGCTATCTATTTTGCATTTGGTAGTGTATATATGTCCATGCCACTCTCACTTTGTCACAGCTTACCCTTCCGCCTCCCCATATCCTCAAGTCCATTCTCTAGTAGGTCTGGGTCTTTATTCCCATCTTACCCCTAGGTCCTTCATGATTTTTTTCTTTTTTTTTTCTTAGATTCCATATATATGTGTTAGCATACGGTATTTGTTTTTCTCTTTCTGACTTACTTCATTCTGTATGACAGACTCTAGGTCCATCCACCTCCCTACAAACATCTCAATTTCGCTTCTTTTTATGGCTGAGTAATATTCCATTGTATATATGTGCCACATCTTCTTTATACATTCATCTGTTGATGGACACTTAGGTTGCTTCCATGTCCTGGTTATTGTAAATAGAGCTGCAACGAATATTTTGGTACATGACTCTTTCTGAATTATGGTTTTCTCAGGGTATATGCCCAGTAGTGGGATTGCTGGGTCATATGGTAGTTCTATTTGTAGTTTTTTAAGGAACCTCCATACTGTTCTCCATAGTGGCTGTACCAATTCACATTCCAACCAACAGTGCAGGAGTGTTCCCTTTTCTCCACACCCTCTCCAGCATTTATTGTTTCTAGATTTTTTGATGATGGCCATTCTGACTGGTGTGAGATGATATCTCATTGTAGTTTTGATTTGCATTTCTCTAATGATTAGTGATGTTGAGCATTCTTTCATGTTTGTTGGCAGTCTGTATATCTTCTTTGGAGGAATGTCTATTTAGGTCTTCTGCCCACTTTTGGATTGGGTTGTTTGCTTTTTTTGTTATTGAGCTGCATGAGCTGCTTGCAAATCTTGTAGATTAATCCTTTGACAGTTGCTTCATTTGCAAATATTTTCTCCCATTCTGAGGGTTGCCTTTTGGTCTTGTTTATGGTTTCCTTTGCTGTGCAAAAGCTTTTAAGTTTCATTAGGTCTCATTTTTTTATTTTTGTTGTTATTTCCATTTTTCCAGGAGGTGGGTCAAAAAGGATCTTGCTGTGATTTATGTCATAGAGTGTTCTGCCTATGTTTTCCTCTAAGAGTTTGATAGTATCTGGCCTTACATTTAGGTCTTTAAACCATTTTGAGTTTATTTTTGTGTATGGTGTTAAGGAGTGTTCTAATTTCATACTTTTACATGTACCTGTCCAGTTTTCCCAGCACCACTTATTGAAGAGATTGCCTTTTCTCTACTGTATATTCTTGCCTCCTTTATCAAAGATAAGGCGACAGTATGTGCATGGGTTTATCTCTGGGCTTTCTATCCTGTTCACAACATCTTCTTTATCCATTCATCCATGGTTGGACATTTAGGTTGCTTCCATATCCTGGCTATTGTAAATAGTGCTGCAGTGAACATAACGGTGCATGTATCTTTCTGAATTACGGTTTTATTTGAATATACACCCAGGAGTGGGATTAATGGATTATATTTTAGTTTTATTTAGTTTTTTAAGTAACCTCCATACCTTTCTCCATAGTGGGTGCACCAATTTACATTCCCACCAATAGTGTAAGAGGGTTCCCTTTTCTCCGCAGTGTCTCCAGCATTTATTGTTTGTAGAATTTTTGATGATGACCATTCTGACCAGTGTGAGGTGATACCTCATTATAGTTTTGACTTGCATTTCTCTAATAATGTGTTTTTTGGTCATCTGAGGGTTGTCTTTTTGTTTTGTTTATGGTTTTCTTTGCTGTGGAAAACTTTGAAATTTCATTAGGGGCCTTTTGTTTATTTTTATTTTTATTACTCTGGGACGTGGGTTAAAAAAGGTCTTGCAGCAATTTATCTCAAAGAGTGTTCTGCCTATGTTTTCCTCTAAGAGTTTTACAGTGTCTGGCCTTAAATTTAGGTCTTTAATCCATTTTGAGTTTATTTTTTGTATGGTGTTAGGGAGTGTTCTAATTTTATTCTTTTATATGTAGCTGTCAAGTTTTCCCAGCACCACTTATGGAAGAGACTGTGCTTTCTCCATTGTATATTCTTGCCTTCTTTGTCATAGATTAGGTGACCATAGGTGCATGGGTTTATCTCTGGGCTTTCTAACCTGTTCCATTGATCTATATTTCTGTTTTTGTGCCAGAACCATACAGTTTTGATGACTGTAGTTTGTCTGAAGTCAGGGTGCCTGATTTCTCCAGCTCTGTTTTTCTTTCTCAAGCTTGTTTTGGCTATTCCAGGTCGCTTGTGTTTCCATACAAATTGTAAAATTTTTTGTTCTAATTCTGTGAAAAATGCTATTGTTAATTTGACAGGGATTGCATTGAACCTATAGATTGACTTGGGTTGTAGAGTCATTTTCACATTATTGATTCTTCCAATCCAAGAACATGGTATATCTCTCCATCTGTTTGTGTCATCTCTTATTTCTTTCAACAGTGTCCAGATGTTTTCTGAGTACAGGTCTTTTGCCTCTTTAGGTAGGTTTATTCCTAGGTATTTCATTCTTTTTGATGGAATGGTAAATGGGATTGCTTCCTTAATTTCTCTTTCTGATCTTTCATTGTTATTGTATAGGAATGCAAAAGATTCCTGTGTATTAATACTGTAACTTAACAACTTTACCAAATTCATTGATAAGCTCTAGTAGTTTTTTGGTAGCGTCTTTAGGATTTTCTATGTATAGTATCATGTCATCTGCAAACAGTGACAATTTTACTTCTTCTTTTCCAATTTGGATTCTTTTTATTTCTTTCTCTTCTCTGATTCCTGTGGCTAGCACTTCTAGAACTATGTTGAATAAAAGTGGTGACAATGGACATTTTTGCCTTGTTCCTGATCTTAGAGGAAATGCTTTCAGTTTTTCACTGTTGAGAATGATGTTTGCTCTGTGTTTTTCATATATGGCCCTTATTATGTTGAGGTATGTTCCCTGTATGCCCACTTTCTGGATAGTTTTTATCATAAATTGGTGTTGAATTTTGTTCATAGCTTTTTCTGCATCTATTGAGAAGATCATATGGTTTTTATTCTTCATTTTGTTAATGTGGTATCACATTGACTGATTTATGTATACTGAAGAATTGTTGCATCCCTGGGATAAATCCTACTTGATTATGTTGTATAATCCTTTTAATGCTTTGTTGGATTAAGTTTGCTAGTATTTTGTTGAGGATTTTTGCATCTATATTAATCAGTGATATTGACCTGTAATTTTCTTTTTTCTTGGTATCAGGATGGTGGTACCCTTATAGAATGAGTTCAAAAGTGTTCATTTTTTTTTTTTAAGTGTTCATTTTTAAAAGCTGGGGTACTTTTAAACGATTTCTGACATAATGTTATTCCTCCCCTAAATGCCTCAGTTTGTTTTCCAGAGAAGATAAATAAGGATATTTGCATTAAAATTCCATTATCATAACTAAAATAATAACAATATATCAACAGTTATAATTTAATATCCAGTCCTTATTTACATATCCCTGATTGTCTAAATATGTCCTTTTACTATTGTCTGTTTGGCTCAATATCCAAATTCTACTCACTGTATTTAGGAATTATATTTCTTCCATATCTTTAATTTCTGTTATTCTAAAACTGGCCTCTCCTCATCCCCCCACCCCATTTTATTTTTATGAGTGCCACTATCTTAACCATATGCCTTTCAGTTTGAGAATGTAAAGGGCCAATTTACATTTTTTCTGATTTTAGCATTAGTTATGATTTAGCTGGGACAACTACACATACATTTATTAATTCAACAGATTCTTCTCAAGTACTTACTGTGTTCTAGGCATATTTCTGGTGCTAGGTATTCAGTGGTAAAGGTGACAGATACAGTACAGGCTTATGCCATGGAATATAAGTGGACAAATAGTTGCATAATATACTGTCAGTTGTGATAAGTTACATGATAAAAAAATAAAGCATAGTAGGGGAATAGAGTGGGGTATGGTGAGGAAGCTATTTAAGATAAGGTGAACACAGAACAGACTTATAAGCAGCCACTTATCTCAGGAGTAGGATATAGAATGATAGGCTTGCTGAGTTGAAAGTCACTTCAAAGATTACATAGTCCAATTTCTGGGCTGTTTGATGACTTAGTATTTGTTAGATGATTTGTAAAATATCCAGGTTTCAAAGATTTTACTCTCCAGGTATCTTTAAGAGTTTAAAGGTTGTTGTGAGTTGGTATGCAAATGTATATATCTATGTATACATATATTATGAGCATATGTTTGACAAAAATTTTGGAATGATCTAAACCAAAGAATCTGGAAATACATATGAACTCACCTCATATTTCAAAGTAATCTATTGAATTGAGGATGGGAATTTTATAACCTAAGTTATCTAAATTTCAAAACAGAGAAACTATTCTGCTATATATATATTCTTTTCTGTTGTGGTGTTTAGTGCAGGAAGTAGGTGAAAGCATTCAGTGAAGGTGATGAGAGGAAGTGACTTACATGGCTCAGGCACCTGGAAACTTCAGAAAACTTGTTACTAATTTGGTGTGCAGTAAATTTTACTTGAAATATATCTTTAAATCTGTCATCTGGTTTTAAAATCTACTGCACAGAGATAGTGGTAGATAACAGAAAGATGGCAAGTACACTGTGTATAATCAAAGAAAACAAGCATCTGCGAAAGAGCTGTGAAATTCTGAGTAACTTCATCAAACTTTATTTACTTCTAAAAAGATATTAGTTTTGATTGTAAAGACTAGTAATCTGTTTTTCTAATTCCTGAGCATGCATATTTCAGTAAATTTAGTGTTATTAAAATAAATATTCAATCTACTTTTAGAAAATTTCACATATCAAAAGTTTGAGTTGGTTAATCATTTAAAATTACCTAAGCAGCAATCAATTGATATGGTTTGTCTGTACATTCTAAAGAAGGAAAATGGAGATTTCAGTAGGGGATTATAGCTTCATGTGTACTATCTTTATTGGAGAATTGCCATGCTTTTGGGTCAGGATGCAAATAGGATGGGGAGAGAGGACATTTGCTCCATCTTACTTACAGATTGTTCCAAATAGATGAATTATATAAATGTTAACATAAGTAAATTAGACTGAATTTTACCCTCCCATCCCTTCTCTTACTTCAATTAAACAAGCTATTTTAATGCTCTTTGACAGAATTTCATTCCGGTATTTTCCTCCAATTTTTATGTTGAATTTCACATTTTGTAAGGTAGCATGTACTCACAATTCTCATGCATATGCTTATACTATGAGCTCTAGAAACAAAACAAACAGTAGAGCATTTTCTGTTTGGTACACACTCATCCTCCATATATTCAGATAGCTAGATATTTCTACTCCTACTCTATTACCTAATATATTCATATGTAGAATTACCAGTTGCTCTTATAGAAATAATGATTCTTAGATTAAATGTTTCTTGAATGTGTAAAATATCACAATATCATAAAAAGCTCTTTGGTGAAACAATGTAAAACTAAAAAGGAAAGGAAAATTTCAGCCAGAGAAAAATCATTTAAAACCCATCTACTCTATCACATAACTAAGACATTTACGTGTTTCTTTTGTCTTTGGTAACTAGTGAGATATTCATGCCAGTCATCTTCACTATGGCTTAGATATGATATTATTTTAAGCAAATGATTACATTCCAAGTCATACCCAATCTCTTTAATGTTAGCATTAACTCTGAACTAAATATTTGCAATCTACATCTTTAAAAAATCTCCACTTCTCTTTCCAAATTATATAGAAGTGAGGCTAAGATAGAAAGGATCAATTTAGTGACAGTGAACTCTCTAGAATTTATACTAAAATTAAAGTACTATATACTCAAATTTTAGAATATACTAAAATTAAATTACAGGGACATTTTAAACAAGAGCCCTTACCGCAATGAAATTGTGAAAATAAGTAATTACTGAAACACCAGGTTTTGTTATTCTCTTTACTTTCTTCCTCTCCTCAATCTTTGAAAAATAATGTGATGACACAGGACCAAAGGCACATGGGAGAGGTCAGTAGAGTGGAATGTGTGTGTATGTATATGGATGGAGTTGGTAGTAGTGGAGAACATGAGATAATTTGGTCTCACCTTGACTGAATAGAGAGCTAATAACAAAGGTATTCTAGATAGTCTCTTAATTATTAGGTTGCAATGGACCTTCAGATAGTGGCATAATTACGAATTTATAGAAACCAAGTAAAAGTGTGCATGTTTAAAGCATAATTCACTCAGTACCTTAAATACTGCCCTAAAATAAGTTAGCTTCTAAAAAATGTAGATTTATAAAGTCCTTTATTAGTCATGACCAAGGCTAATAATGAAAAATGGTATTCAACTTGGTGGTTAGTTGAACCTTATCCAAAATAATAGCTTTAATTAATTGCAACTTTTAAAATAAGAGCCAAGTATGTCTTCATATACCTCTACACAAAAAACAATTGAAGATAGGCCATGTATCCAAACATTAATTCCAATATAGCTTTTCTTATTATTTAAACTTGTTTTCCACACATCACTCATCTTTCTCACTCTTATCCAAACTGGGAACAGAGTCGTATAGGGTTTCCTGAGATGAACATCCATATATTTCTATTTCCATTAACTCATTTTAGATTCTAACTCTTGCTTTTAAAACTTTAAATGGCTGTTCAATTTCCTTCCTCCTCCATCAGTGTAATGAAATAACGTTTTGATTTGAACTTGCTTAGATTAGCTACCTACTTATGTTGAAAATTATTTTAAAAACTTTCTGGAGTTGGGGAATGGGGAGAGCACTGAGAATATTAACCATTATTATGGTTATTGATCACCATAATCTTACATGAAAGTCTGGGGCAAAATATCCAATATATTATCAAATGTGTTTCTCCTTCTTAGTATGAAGTGAGATGACCAGGTATGCTAGATTGTTTAGGATTCTCCAGTTTTTTTGTGGTTTTTTTTTTGTGGTACGTGGGCCTCTCACTGTTATGGCCTCTCCCGTTGCGGAGCACAGGCTCCGGACGTGCAGGCTCAGCGGCCATGGCTAACGGGCCCAGCCACTCCATGGCATGTGGGATCTTCCAGGACCAGGACACGAACCCGTGTCCCCTGCATCGGCGGGCTGACTCTCAACTACTGCACCACCAGGGAAGCTCCAAGGATTTCCAGTTTTTTATGTTGCAGTTGGCTGCCCTTGCATGACACTTCGAATTTGTAACCCACAGCTGAATGGATTCTGGCAGGAACTTAAAGACTTGATCCAAGAGAGAATTTGGGATGAACAGTCAATTAGAACAAGAAGACAACTGATTCACTGACTGACTGACTGACTCACTAGACATTTAAATGAACAAACAAATATATATACATATGATAGAATGAATAACTGAGAATCACAAAAAGAAAAATCATAGTTTGAAGATGATTTGAAGGTAGTATTTATTTATTTTTTAACAACATTATTGGAGTATAATTGATTTACAATGGTGTGTTAGTTTCTGCTTTATAACAAAGTGAATCAGCTATGTATTCACTTTGTATACATATATCACCATATCCCCTCCCTCTTGCATCTCCCTTCCGCCCTCCCCAACTCAGTCCTCTAGGTGGTCAAAAAGCAAGGATCTGACTTCCCTGTGCTATGCAGCTGTTTCCCACTAGCTATCTATTTTACATTTGGTAGTTTATATATGTCAATGCCACTCTCCCACCTCGTCCCAGCTTACCCTTCCCCCTCTCCGTGTCCTCAAGTTCACTCTCTACATCTGTGTCTTTATTCCTGTACTGCCCCTAGTTTCATCAGAACCATTTTTTTTTTTTAGATTCCATATATATGTGTTAGCATATGGTATTTGTTTCTCTCTTTCTGACTTACTTCACTCTGTATGACAGACTCTACATCCATCCAACTTACTACAAATAACGCAATTTCATTTCTTTTCATGGCTGAGTAATATTCCATTATATATATGTGCCATATCTTCTTTATCCATTCATCCGACGATGGACACTTAGGTTGTTTCCATCTCTGGGCTATTGTAAATAGAGCTGCAATGAACATTGTGGTACATGACTCTTTTTGAATTATGGTTTTCTCAGGGTATATGTCCAGTAGTGAGATTGCTGGGTCATATGGTAGTTCTATTTTTAGTTTTTAAGGAACTTCCATACTCTTCTCCATAGTGGCTGTATCAATATACCTTCCCACCAACAGTGCAAGATGGTTCCCTTTTATCCACACCCTCTCCAGCATTTATTGTTTCTAGATTTTTTGATAATGGCCCTTCTTACCAGTGTGAGGTGATACCTCATTGTGGTTTTGATTTGCATTTCTCTAATGATTAGTGATGTTGAGCTTCCTTTCATGTGTTTGTTGGCAATCTGTGTATCTTCTTAGGAGAAATGTCTATTTAGGTCTTCTCCTTATTTGTGGATTGGGTTGTATGATTCTTTTGATATTGAGCTGCATGAGCTGCTTGTATATTTTGGAGATTAATCCTTTGTCAGTTGCTTCATTTGCAAATATTTTCTTCCATTCTGAGGGTTGTCTTGTTTATGGTTACATTTGCTGTGCAAAAGCTTTTAAGTTTCATTAGGCCCCATTTGTTTATTTTTGTATTTATTTCCATTTCTCTAGGAGGTTGGTAAAAAAAGGATCTTGCTATGATTTATGTCATAGAGTGTTCTGCCTATGCTTTCCTCTAAGAATTTTACAGTGTCTGATCTTACATTTAGGTCTTTAATCCATTTTGAGTTTATTTTTGTGTATGGTGTTAGGGAGTGTTCTAATTTCATTCTCTTCCATGTAGCTGTCCAGTTTTCCCAGCACCACTGAATGAAGAGGCTGTCTTTTCTCCATTGTATATTCTTGCCTCCTTTATCAAAGATAAAGATATGTGCGTGGGTTTATCTCTGGGCTTTCTATCCTGTCCCATTGATCTATATTTCTGTTTTTGTTCCTGTACCATACTGTCTTGATGACTATAGCTTTGAAGTCAGAGAGGCTGATTCACCCACGTTCATTTTTCTTTTTCAGGATTGCATTGGCTATTCAGGGTCTTCTGTGTTTCCATACAAATTGTGAATTTTTTCATTGTAATTCTTTGAAAAATGCCATTGGTAGCTTGATAGGGATTGCATTGAATGTGTAGATTGCTTTGGGTAGTATAGTGATTTTCACAATGTTGATTCTTCCAATCCAAGAACATGGTCTATATCGCCATCTGTTTGTATCATCTTTAGTTACTTTCATGAGTGTCTTATAGTTTTCTGCACACAGGTTTTTGTCTCCTTAGGTAGGTTTATTTCTAGGTATTGTATTCTTTTTGTTGCCATGGTAAATGGGAGTGTTTCCATAATTTCTCTTTCACAATTTTCGTCTTTAGTGTATAGGAGTGCAAGAGATTCCTGTGCATTAATTTTGTACCCTGCTACTTTACCATATTCAATGATTAGCTCTAGTAGGTTTCTGGTAGCATCTTTAGGATTCCCTATGTATAATATCATGTCATCTGCAAAGAGTGACAGCTTTACTTCTTCTTTTATGATTTGGATTCCTTTTATTTCTTTTTCTTCTCTGATTGCTCTGGTTAAAACTTCCAGAACTATGTTGAATAATAGTGTGTGAGTGGTTAACCTTGTCTTGGTCCTGATCTTAGAGGAAATGACTTCAGATTTTCACCATTGAGAATGATATTGGCTATGGGTTTGTCATATATGGCCTTTATTATGTTGAGGTAAGTTCCCTCTATGCCTACATTCTGGAGGTTTTTTTATCTTAAATAGGTGTTGAATTTTGTCAAAAGGTTATTCTGCATCTATTGAGACGATCATATGGTTTTTATCCTTCAGTGTGTTAATATGGTGTATTACATTGATTGATTTGGGTATATTGAAGAATCCTTGCATTCCTGGGATAAACCTAACTTGCTCATTATGTATGATCCTTTTAATGTGCTGTTGGATTCTGTTTGCTAGTATTTTGTTGGGGATTTTTATGTCTATGTTCATCAGTGATATTGGCCTGTAGTTTTCTTTGTGACATCTTTGTCTGGTTTTGGTATCAGGGTGATGGTGGCCTCATAGAAAGGTTTTGGGAGTATTCCTCCCTCTGCTATATTTTGGAAGAGTTTGAGAAGGATAGGTGTTAGCTCTTCTCTAAGTGTTTGATAGAATTCGTGTGTGAAACCATCTGGTCCTGGGCTTTTGATTGTTGGAAGATTTTTAATCACAGTCTCAATTTCAGTGCTTGTTATTGGTTTGTTTATATTTTCTATTTCTTCTTGGCTCAGTCTTGGAAGGTTTTGTTTTTCTACGAATGTGTCCATTTCTTCCACTTTTCCCATTTTCTTAGCATAGAGTTGCTGGTAGTAATCTCTCATGATCCTCTGTATTTCTGCAGTGTCAGTTGTTACTTCTCCTTTTTCATATCTAATTCTATTGATTTGAGTCTTCTCCCATTTTTTTCTTGATGAGTCTGGCTAATGGTTTATCAATTTTGTTTATCTTCTCAAGGAATCAGCTTTAAGTTTAATTGATCTTTGCTATTGTTTCCTTCATTTCTTTTACATTTATTTCTGATCTAATCTTTACGGTTTCTTTCTTTCTGCTAACTTTGGATTTTTTTCGTTCTTTTTTCTCTAATTGCTTTAGGTGTAATTTTTGGTTATTTGAGTTGTTTCTTGTTTCTTCAGGTAAGATTATATTGCTATAAAATTCCCTCTTAGAATTGCTTTTGCTGCATCCCATAGGATTTGGGCAGTCATGTTTTAATTGTCATTTGTTTCTAGGTATTTTTTGATTTCCCCTTTGATTCCTTCAGTGATCTCTTGGTTATTTAAAACTGTATTGTTTAGCTTCCATGTGTTTGTATATTTTTACAGTTTTTTTCCTGTAATTGATATCTAGTCTCATAGCATTGTTGTTGGAAAAGATACCTGATACAATTTCAACTTTCTTAAATTCAACAAGGCTTGATTTGTTATACAAGATATGATCTATCCTGGAGAATGTTCCATGGACAATTGAGATGAAAGTGTATTTTGTTGTTTTTGGATGGAAGGTCCTGTAAATACCAATTAAGTGCATCTTGTTTAATGTGTCATTTAAAGCTTGTGTTTCCTTGTTTACTTTCATTTTGGATGATCTGTCCATTGGTGAAAGTGGGGTGTTAAAGTCCCCTACTATGAATGTGTTACTGCCGATTTCCCCTTTTATGGCTGTTAGTATTTGCCTTATGTATTGAGGTGCTCCTATGTTGGGTGCATAAATATACACAACTGTTATATCTTCTTCATGGGTTGATCCCTTTATCATTAGTCAGTGTCCTTCTTTGTCTCTTGTAATAGTCTTTATTTTAAGTCTATTTTGTCTGATATGAGAATTGCTGCTCCAGCTTTCTTTTGATTTCCATTTGCATAGAATATCTTTTTCCATCCCCTCACTTTCAGTCTGTATGTGTCCCTAGGTCTGAAGTGGGTGTCTTGTAGACAGCATATATATGGTTCTTGTTTTTGTATCCATCCAGCTAATCTATGTTTTATTGGTTGGAGCATTTAATTCATTTACATTTAAGGTAATTATTGATATGTATGTTCCTATTAGCATTTTCGTAATTATTTTGGGTTTGTTATTGTAGGTCTTTTCCTTCTCTTGTGTTTCCTGCCTAGAGAAGCTCCTTTAGCATTTTTTGTAAGGCTGGTTTGGTGATGCTCAATCTCTTAGCTTTTGCCTGTCTCTAATATTTGTATTTTCTCTGTCGAATCTGAATGAGATCCTTGCTGGGTAGAGTAATCTTGGTTGTAGTTTTTTCCCTTTCATCACTTTAAATATGTCGTACCACTCCCTTCTGGCTTGCAGAATTTCTGCTGAAAGTTCACCTGTTAACCTTTTGGGGATTCCCTTGTATGTTATTTGTTGTTTTGTTCTTCCTGCTTTTAATATTTTTTCTTTGTATTTAATTTTTGATAGTTTGATTAATATGTGTTTTAACATGTTTCTCCATTGATTTATCCTGTATGATGCTCCCTGAGCCTCCTGGACTTAATTGAGTATTTCCTTTCCCATATTAGGGACGTTTTCAACTATAACATCTTCAAATATTTACTCAGTACCTTTGTTTTTCTCTTCTTCTTCTGGGATCCCTACAATTCGAATATTGGTGCATTTAATGTTGTCCCAGAGGTCTCTGAGACTGTCCTCAATTATTTTCATTATTTTTTCTTTATTTTGCTCTATGATAGTTTTTTCCACTATTTTATCTTCCAGGTCACATATCCGTTCTTCTCCTCAGTTATTCTGCTGTTGTTTCCTTGTAGAGAATTTTAAATTTGATTTATTGTGTTTTTCATCATTGTTTGCTTGCACTGTTTGCTTGCACTTTAGTTCTTCTAGTTCCTTAAACGTTTCTTGTACTTTCTCCATTCTATTCCCAAATTTTGGATCATCTTTACTATCATAATACTGAATTTTTGTCCCAGTAGACTGCCCATTTTCTCTCCATTTGTTTGTTCTGGTGATTTTTTACTTTGCTGCTTCATCTGCTGCGTATTTGTCTTTCTTGTCAGATTACTTAACTTACTGTGTTTGGGGTCTCCTTTTCGCAGGTTGCAGGTTCATAGTTCCCATTTCTTTTGGTGTCTGCCCCCAGTGGGTAAGGTTGTTTCAGTGGGTTGTGTAGGCTTCGTGTTGGAGCGTACTGGTGTCTGTGTTCTGGTGGATGAGGCTGGATCTTGTCTATCTGGTGGGCAGTTCCACAGCCAGTTCTGTGTTTTGGGGTGTCTGTGAACATATTATGATTTTAGGCAGCCTCTCTGTAATGGGTGGGGTTGTGTTCCTGTCTTGAGATTTGTTTGGCATGGCTTGTCCAGCACTGGAGCTGCTCGTCTTTGCATGGAACTGGGTCTTAGCATTGAGACAGATATCTCTGGATGAGCTCTCACCAATTGATATTATGTGGGGCTAGGAGGTCTCTGGTGGACCAATGTCCTGAAATCAGCTGTCCCACCTCAGAAGCTCAGGCCTGACACCCAGTTGGAGCACCAAGACCCTGTCAGCCACACAGCTCAGAAGAAAAGGGAGAAAAAAATGGAAATAAATAAATAATAAAATAAATAGCTATTAAAATAAAAAACAAAAAAATATTATTAAAATTAAAATGGAGAAGAAAAAGAAGAGGGCAACCAAACCAGTAAACAAATCCACCAATGATGACAAGTGCTAAAAACTAAACTACAATAAACATAAAATCAGAAACTAGTCAGTTGCATACAGAAAACCCCAAGTCTGCAGTTTCTCCCAAAGTCCTTGGCCTCAATTTTGGGTTGATTCTTTGTCTATTCAGATATTCCACAGATGCAGGGTACATAAAGTTGATTGTGGAGATTTAATCTGTTTCTCCTGATGTTGCATGGCGAAATTTCCCTTTCTCTTCTTTGCTCCCATAGCTCCTGGGATTCAGCTTTGGATTTGGTCCCGCCTCTCCATGTAGGTCACCCTCTGTCATCTATTGTTCACCCAGACAGGATATGGTTAATGCAGCGGCTGATTAGGGATCTCTTGCTCACTCAGTCTGCGGCGTGTAGGGGGTATGGAATGTGGGGTGAGCCTGTGGAGGCAGACGCCAGTGTGATGTTGCAACAGCCTGAGGCTCACCATGTGTTCTCCCAGAGAAGTTGTCCCTGGATCACAGGACCCTGGCAGTGGCGGGCTGTACAGTCTCCTGGGGGCGGGGGGAAGTGTGGATAGTGACCTGTGTTTCCACACAGGATCCTTGGTGGTTGCAGCAGCAGCCTTAGTGTTTCATGCCCATCTCTGGTGTCCTTGCTGATAGCTGCAGCTTGCATCCATCTCTGAAGCTCGTTTAGGTAGTGTTCTGAATCCCCTTTCCTCGTGCACCCCAAAACAAAGGTCTCTTGACTCTTAGGCAGTTCCAGACTTTTTCCTGGACTCCCTCCTGGCTAGCTGTGGTGCGCTAGCCCCCTTCAGGCTGTGTTCACGCAGCCAACCCCAGTCCTCTCCCTGAGATCTGAACTCTGAAGCCCAAGCCTCAACTCCCAGGTCCCACCCGCCCTGGCAGGTGAACAGACAAGCCTCTCGGGCTGGTGAGTGCTGGTCTGCACCCGTCCTCTGTGTGGGAATCTCTCCACTTTGCCCTCTGCACCCCTGTTGCTGTGCTCTCCTCTGTGGCTCTGAAGCTTCCCCCCCTCCCTGTCACCCCCCATCTCCGCCAGTGAAAGGGCTTCCTAGTGTGTGGAAACTTTTCCGCCTTCACAGCTCCCTCCAGAGGTGCAGGTCCTATCCTTATTCTCTTGTCTCTCTTTTTTCTTTTGCTCTATCCACGTACGTGGGGAGTTTCTTGCCTTTTGGGAAATCTGAGGTCTTCTGCAAGCGTTCAGTAGGTGTTCTATATGAGTTGTTCTACATGTAGATGTATTTCTGAGGTATTTGTGGGGAGGAAGGTGATCTCCATGCTTTACTCCTCTGCCATCTTGAAGGTCCATTCTGTCATTCTTTATTATTCCCTTCTTTCTTGCTTGGACCTGTATGTCCTTCTTTTCCTACTTGTCTTTAAACGTTGGTTTTGCCATATTTCCTTCCTCCAACTCTTCTACGAGAAGGCAGAACTTGCTGTCCTGCAATTGTGTTTTTGTCAAGTACCCATATCTGATCCAGAAAATAAGAACATGGAGGTGAAATATCAGACTATCCCAGACAATTTTTTTTTTTGCAGAAAGTTCTTTTATTTATTTATTTAACATCTTAATTGGAGTATAATTGCTTACATCGGTGGGTTGATTTCTGCTTTATAACAAAGTGAATCAGTTATACATATACACATGTTCCCATATCTCTTCCCTCTTGTGTCTCCCTCCCTCCCACCCTCCCTATCCTACCCCTCTAGGTGGTCAAAAAGCACTGAGCTGATCTCCCTGTGCTATGCAGCTGCTTCCCACTAGCTATCTATTCTATGTTTGGTTGTGTATATACGTCCATGTCACTCTCTCACTTTGTCACAGCCTACCCTTCCCCCTCCCAACATCCTCAAGTCCATTCTCTAGTAGGTTTGCGTCTCCATTCCCATCTTACCCCTAGGTTCTTCATGACCTTTTTTATTTTTCTTAGATTCCATATATATGTGTTAGCATACAGTATTTGTTTTTCTCTTTCTGACTTACTTCACTCTGTATGACAGACTTTAGGTCCATCCACCTCACTACAAATAACTCAGCTTCATTTCTTTTTATGGCTGAGTAATATTCCACTGTATATATGTGCCACATCTTCTTTATACATTCATCCAATGATGGACAGTTAGGTTGTTTCCATCTCCTGGATATTGTAAATAGAGCTGAAATGAACATTTTGGTACATGACTCTTTTGGAATTATGGTTTTCTCAGGGTATATGCCCAGTAGTGGGATTGCTGGGTCGTATGGTAGTTCTATTTTTAGTTTTTTTAAGGAACCTCCATACTATTCTACATAGTGGCTGTATCAAGTTACATTCTCACCAACAGTGCAAGAGGTTTCCCTTTTCTCCACACCCTCTCCAGCATTTATTGTTTCTAGATTTTTTGATGATGGCCATTCTGACTGGTGTGAGATGATATCTCATTGTAGTTTTGATTTGCATTTCTCTAATGATTAATGATGTTGAGCATTCTTTCATGTGTTTGTTGGCAATCTGTATATCTTCTTTGGAGAAATGTCTATTTAGGTCTTCTGCCCATTTTTGGATTGGGTTTTTTGTTTTTTTGTTATTGAGCTGCATGAGCTGCTTGTAAATTTTGGAGTTGAATCCTTTGTCAGTTGCTTCATTGGCAAATATTTTCTCCCCTTCTGAGGGTTGTCTTTTGGTCTTGTTTTTGGTTTCCTTTGCTGTGCAAAAGTTTTGAAGTTTCATTAGGTCCCATTTGTTTGTTTTTGTTTTTATTTCCATTTCACTAGGAGGTGGGTCAAAAGGATTTTGTTGTGATTTATGTCATAGAGTGTTCTGCCTATGTTTTCCTCTAAGAGTTTGATAGTTTCTGGCCAATTTTGAATGTGTGCATACCTCATTATACCATGTTACTAATTTACTTAAATCTTTGCTTAATTTTACCTTTGAAATCTAGGACAGCAGTTTTCCTAAGAGTAGCTTGGAAACCAAGGTTTGCTTGTTCTGGTTTAATATTTAGTTACATCCCTGCTTAAATGATAGTGATGAGAGAAAATCTCCTTGAGGAACCCATTCATTTTTCTATCCACTACATAATTTGTTTTAAAATTTCACATGTTAAAAGGACAACAATGTTCAATTAACTGAACTGAACTTCTTTGTTTGGTAAGCTTACAGAATAACGTATCTTCAAAGAGCCCTCAATCTAGTTGGTGAACAAGGTAACAAATGTAATTGTCTCTAGTGATACATAACAGTAACAAGGTGACTGGTACATATAATAAATGCCATGAATATCCAGAGGCAGAAGAAGGCAAGTTCTTTTGGGAAGAGTGAGATTAAGGGAAACCTAAAGGAGAACATAATCAAATAATATTTTCAACACTGATATTTGAAGTCATCCCACTAGAGACTGTAGAATGTTAGAGATAGAAGATAACTTAATCCAACATCTTAATTTGCACATTTGAAATTTTAGGTCCAGTAATGAAAAATGTCAGAAAAAAAAGTCACCCAGAGACCCTTACTCTAAATTCAACATGACACAAAATATCTCACACTTTTAGAAGCAAAATGTATGCCATATAGCCAATCAGAAGTATTTCATATGTATCCACAGGCTATTTCACCAGCTTGAGTTTGGAGAGCCTGTCCCATGGGTGATACATGCTAAATATGTGGTTATTTCCCCATGTGCTCGCCTCAAGTGCTAAATTAGAAAACAAAGACTTGGAAACTTTTTTTCTGTCCAGAAAACTGTGGGCTTGTCCAGTCAAACTCCTAATTGGAGAAAGTGAATCAATGGAATTGCAATATTTCTATTTAGATAGAAATAATGTACACTTCTAACATTCACTGTCTGCTTCCATTCACTGATTGATATGTATGCTCAAAGTATCAGAGCACTATATGTTTTAAAATCCTTAGAGTCTTTCTCTTTCTGACTTACTTCACTCTGTATGACAGACTCGAGGTGCATCTGGAACCTAAAAATAAAAAAGAACTTGTACTGATGAACCTAGTGGCAGGGCAGTAATAAAGATGTAGACATAGAGAAGGGACTTGAGGACATGGGGAGGGGGAAGGGTAAGCTGGGACGAAGTGAGAGAGTAGCATTGACATATATACTCTACCAAATGTAAAATAGATAGCTAGTGGGAAGCAGCTGCATAGCACAGGGAGATCAGCTCTGTGCTTTGTGACCACCTAGAGGGGTGGAATAGGGAGGGTGGGAGGGAGACACAAGAGGGAGGGGATATGGGGATATATGTATGCATATGGCTGATTCACTTTGTTGTAGAACAGAAACTAACAGTACTGTGAAGCAATTGTACTCCAATAAATATCTATTTTAAAAACTCCTTAGAGTCTTTCACATTTCCAATCTCAGATTAAAAACATCTTAAACGTCATCAAGCAAATCTCTCCTTTCTAGCTCTCCCACATGCCAAATGTTAGAATGTTCTCTACTATCTTTGTCAGATGATAGTGCTGGGGGTGTGGGTAGGATAACTGATTACTCTCGAACATACCCATATTTTAAGTTATTCTTTCCCTCATTTCTTTTGTCTCTAGAACTGCTTCAGGCCCCAGAGTACCTGAATATTACTCCTTAAAAAAAGTCAGGCCACTAAGAAGAGTCACATTCATTTTCTCCCATTTTCTCTATATATTCTGATGAACTTGGTCATCCTTCATCTGTTAATATCAAACCCCTAATTGAATCTGTAACCTATACTCCTCTGAGAGTCTTAAATGTTCAGGTATTGGACATCTGGGAGTCATGCAAGCTCCCAAAATAACATGTGTTTCTGTCATCATTTACATATAAATAAGTTATATTGGTATAAAGATCATATAATAGCAGCAGCAACTCATGAATAATGATCATTTTAGGAAGGGCAAAAGGGCCTTTAGGAATTATCCAAGGCTGAACCCTATAACCTTTACTAGAGCACTTAAAGCATATAATTATCTCTTCAATTATTAGAATATTTCAAGATCATCAACTGGTCCTGGACCAAATGGAAATTTATTTAAATCATAACAACATGGAGACTGATTTTATTCCATATAATGGAATTAAACACAATCCCCAAAGATATCAACATAATTGTGGTTCTACTATAGAAGCACGCTGGAAATGTATCCTTTGTTAAAATAAAATTTTAGATGAATAAAAGCTCACCAGTCATGAGAGAATATATAATAATATACATTTTTAAAATATATTACTCACAGGGGCTTATTTTTCTATATCAAAATTTACACTTTCAACTCTTAGATTGATTTAGACTATATTCCTTGGATTTTTCTTGGGAATAATCCCATTTAGAGCTTCTAATTGCATAGAATATGTAAAAAACTAGGAAGAAGCATTAAGAAATTATCTGGTCTGGCTTTCTGCATGCAAGCAAGCAAGGATGGACAAGAAGGTCAGTTCTGATTGGTCTTGATGGTTTAACTCTAGATTACCAAGAATGATTAAATTAACAATCATATAAGAACATTATATACTAAGGAGTTTTGGATGTATCTTGGTACTATAAGTACCAGTAGGTACTTAAGTTGCCTTATTTGACCCTTGCTATAGACTTATGGTATAGATACAATTATTATTTTCATTTTTCAGAGGAGGAAAATGAGGATTGGAGAGGTTAAACATTTAATACAAAAATCACACAACTGCAGAATCAAGATTCAAACCTAGGTCTGCCTCCAAAGCTAATTCAATCATACTATATGTTACTTTTGCTTCCTTGTCCAGAATGATTAAATAGTTTTTATTCTGGATTCTAGAATAGGGATAAGCATAATTGTAAAACTGAACCAGCTTCGATAGGCATTCCATAAACTCACTTGAGCAACCAAAGCCATTAATTATAGGTCTTTCAGCCTATTTGCTGTAAGAGAATCTCCTAGTTCCACTTTGAATCTATAGGTTTGCCTGGATCAGCTCCTTATGATGCCTCTATTTTAATCATATGAACAAATATTGAACTGGCTTTCATAATTTCCATTTCCATCATTCCTGTCCAAGTCCATAACATCTTGTCTCTGGATTATTGCATTAGCCTCCAATTCTCTCTTCTAGTTTATTTTATAAAAACACTGCCAGCTTTATCTTCTCTAAAAGTCTTTTTCAATATGTCATTGCTCTTCCCAAAATTCTTTAATGTAACCTCATTTAAGATAAATTGTGTCACACATTGCTCACACTATCTGGCTTATTCATCATTTTAATTTTACTGCTCCTTGTTTCTCAATATGAAATCCCCAGTTCAGCCAGATTGATGTATTATTTGCCACCAAATTATCATGTGAATACTCATCTCTCTTTACTGATTTGTTCATATTCATCTGGTTAACCAAAATGCTCAATTCCTTCCTCTCTTCCAATCCACATTATACGCTCTTTAATCTCTCCACTCCACCCAATCTCTGAAATCCAATAGTGTTTACTATCTCTTTGGTACATTGCATATGTTTCATGTGTACAATGACTTAAATTTTCTTGGCTCTGTATTTGTTCTCTCCCAATTAGGCAAATGCTTCTCCCACACAGAAATTGTGGCATATTTCCTTACATTTATTTCCCAAAGTGTAGCTGCCTCACACATAGTAGACATTCTATAAATACTTGTTTGATGTTAAATACATTAATGACCCAATAAGAAGATGACAGTTTATCATAGAAGACAATATTTTCAAAGTTGCTAACCAATAGGTGCTAATTAAATAGTCCAAAATACTTAAAAAGAGGATAGAACACACAGTAATGCACTTTATGAACTAGAGCAAATAGTTCTGGCAGGTAACTATTTGCTTTGCCTTACTATACACGATGTTTTTGGAACTCACTGAACATGTTGCAATGATTCCAATTTTAATTTGTTATAAAAGTGACACAAAGAGAACATCAACATGTAGTACATAATTGCTTTAGCCTCCTATATCCCTCATGTAAATGTGGTATAGGTTTGAAATATTTATTTAATTTGTCATATCCCTGTATGGAATCCCCCAGAACTTTGGCTTCTCTTCCCATAACCCTTACAAAAAGAACTGCTGCAGACTTTCATAGTGGGCTGGTTGAAATGTGAAGTACATGTCCAAAATTTTTCCAACTTTTACCTAAAGTTAAAAACCATTTGCTTGAATTTTGGCGTGTATAATATTGCAAATGGAACATAGTTCACTTGGAAATACCTGCTTTTAAAGTTTTTGAACCATTTTTCCATTTCGAGTTTCTGTTTTGCTTGGTTGTCTCTTCTCCCACCATTTTCTAAAAATTAATATTCTCTCTTTGAGGAATTGTAGCAAATAGTTTAGCCTTAAAGGTAATGTCCCATGAAATTATGAAAAGGATGATTGGCTTATATCCATTTTGCATAAAATTATTCATATTTCCATTGAGATGTGCAAGTTTTGGTTCTTTGTGTGTGTGTGTGAGGGAGAGAGAGAGAGAGAGAATGATAATCAGTGAAGTACAGATATTTATTATCAATATAACAATTGAAGTTTAATTATTTTGAATAAAGATATTTAAAAGAAATTTAACAAAGTAAAAAAAAAAAACAAACTGCATTGTATGAAAAAGTGAAAAGGAAGAACATCTCCCAAATATCATGTTTCCTTAAGATACCCAGTTTCACAAAAGGTGTTCCAGTCCACCCTGAAATACCTGCCTATTAAAGTAACAGATGCAGGCGTGTTCTTGTTAACCATATTCCTCATCCAACACATCAAGCGGGCTAAGTTGTTTCAGAAAACAACGAAACCATTTTCTCAGCTCCAAATTCAGGAAAGAGTACGGAATGACTTAATATTTAGCCAACTCTAATGTTCAGTGAATCTGTGTTTTAAAAAATAAACACACCCGTGGTGAAATAAATCACCTTTTCAAAAAGTTTAAAAACAGCTGTAATTTTTTTTCAAAGACCTGTTATAAATGTATTCTTGTATTTATCGTCACACGCCCCCTTGTGGTAAACCATACGAGAAAATCAGAAGGCTCTTGAAAACTGAAATGGCTTACTTTTCAGTACATTTAGTTCTAAATTACTCTTTTTGAAATTTCTTCATTTATTTTTGTAATAGATAATTATGTAATAGAAATTAATACCATTGAAAATCCTGGGCTGCTCATATGGAAATAAACTCTTACACTTTCTCAACATTTTAGAGAAAACATATATACAAGCATATCTCAGAGATGTTGCAGGTTTGGTTCTAGACCACTGCAATAAAGTGAATATTGCAATAAAGCCAATATCGCAATAAAGCCAGTCATACAAGTTTTTTGGTTTCCCAGTGCAAATAAAACTTATGTTTACAGTGCACTGCGGTCTATTAAGTGTGCAATAGCATTATGTCTAAAGAAAACAATATACATACCTTAATTAAAAATACTTTATTGCTAAAACATGCTAACCATCATCTGAGCCTTTAGCTGGTCATAATCTTTTTGCTGAAGGAGGGTTTCAAATATTTATAGAATTACCAAAATGTGACACGGAGACATGAAGCCAGCAAATGCTGTTGGAAAAATAGCGCTAACAGACTTCCGCAATGCAGGGTTGCCGCAAACCTTCAATTTGTAAAAAAAATCGCCATTATCTGTCAAGCAAACAAAGAGAAGCACAATAAAACGAGGTATGCCTTATATTTACAATAGTAGTAGACTAATTGTATTTTACAAAACAAAGTACGGTATGTAAACCAAGAGAGAGCTATTTAATGAGAGATACTGATAGTCTCCTCGTGTCTTTCATAACAAATTAAAATTGGAATAACTGCAACATATATAATGAGATCTCAATTAATTTTATATAGAAAGTCAAAGAAAGTAGTTTCCTTTTCCAGAATAACATACCAACCACAATCTTGTTCTAAGGGCTGCAGTGAGAACTTATTAAGGAAAGCCTTTGTACAAATAGCATTAATGGTTCAGATTCTGAGCCTGGGTAGAAAAGTTGGACATGTGAGAGCACCAAAATATTAAGTACAAAGTCAGTTATGTGTCTGAAATAAATATCCTTTAGACACTACCATTTGTACAGAGTCCCGTATTAAGTCATGTGTAGAAATCAACAGAAATAGAGATCTGGTCCCTTCTAAACTGAAGATTTTACAGTATAGTATAAAATATACAGTATGGTGACATCTAAAGATCTGAGACTGCTCTGCCAAATGCTTCCTTAGTTAGAGCTACCAGATTTAGCAAATAATAGAGGAAGCCTGATTAAAATGGAATTTTACATAAACAGTGAAGGATGTTTTAATAATTTCCCATGAAATCTTTGTTTCAATTACCAGTCTGTGATGAAATTTTCAACGATCTATATCATAACTTTTTTGGATAGTGCAATGAGTTTTTCATAGAACTAGATTTATTCCACCTTTTATTCTAAAGTTATGTCTGTCTCACATTTTTCGTTTGCACTAAAAATGCACACTTTCTATTATGAAATAATGACGTTTGGTAGTATATTTTATTGTTTTTTAATTACCATAATTAAAAGTGACAACATATTTTATTATTTTAGATATATACTTATTTGTGTATATATATATGCATATATATAATTCCTTTTAACTGCTATTTAGTATTCCATCATATAAATATATTGCATTACATTTATCTAGTTCCAGTTGACTAGATAATTTTGTTTCTAATTTTTGCCTTTAAAAACAATGTTGATTTCAGCATTCTTGTACATGTGTTCTTATGTACAGTGCATTTATATAAAATATATACCTAAAGTGTGAGTGTAGGAGCGTTAGGGTCTGCATATTTCCAATTTTAACCAGTACTATCAAACTGCTTTCCAAATTGGCCGTATACATTTTTAACTCCATCAGCAATGTATTGAAGTGTTATTTTACCCATATGCTCACTGTATTTGACATCTTCAGACTTTATCCCAGCTTTATTTATTTATTTATTTTTACATTATTAGAGTATGATTGCTTTACAATGGTGTGTTAGTTTCTGCTTTATAACAAAGTGAATCAGTTATACATATACATATGTTCCCATATCTCTTTTCTCTTGCATCTCCCTCCCTCCCACCCTCTCTATCCCACCCCTCCAGGTGGTCACAAAGCACCAAGCTGATCTCCCTGTGCTATGCGGCTCCTTCCCACTAGCTATCTACCTTACGTTTGTTAGTGTATATATGTCCATGCCTCTGTCTCGCTTTGTCACAGCTTACCTTTCCCCCTCCACATATCCTCATGTCCTTTCTCTAGTAGGTCTGTGTCTTTATTCCTGTCTTACCCCTAGGTTCTTCATGACATTCTTTTTTCTTAAATTCCATATATATGTTAGCATATGGTATTTGTCTTTCTCTTTCTGACTTACTTTACTCTGTATGACAGACTCTAGGTCTATCCACCTCATTACAAATAGCTCAATTTCGTTTTCTTTTATGGTTGAGTAATATTCCATTGTATATATGTGCCACATCTTCTTTATACATTCATCCAATGATGGACACTTAGGTTGTTTCCATCTCTGGGCTATTGTAAATAGAGCTGCAAAGAATATTTTGGTACATGACTCTTTTTGAGTTATGGTTTTCTCAGGGTACATGCCCAGTAGTAGGATTGCTGGGTCATATGGTAGTTCTATTTGTAGTATTTTAAGGAACCTCCATACTGTTCTCCATAGTGGCAGTACCAGTTCACATTCCCACCAGCAGTGCAAGAGTGTTCCCTTTTCTCCACACCCTCTCCAGCATTTATTGTTTCTAGATATTTTGGTGATGGCCATTTTGACTGGTGTGAGATGATATCTCATTGTAATTTTGATTTGCATTTCTCTAATGATTAATGATGTTGAGCATTCTTTCATGTGTTTGTTGGCAGTCTGTATATCTTCTTTGGAGAAATGTCTATTTAGGTCTTCTGCCCATTTTTGGATTGGGTTGTTTGTTTTTTTGTTATTGAGCTGCATGAGCTGCTTATAAATTTTGGAGATTAATCCTTTTCCAGTTGCTTCATTTGCAAATATTTTCTCCCATTCTGAGGGTTGTCTTTTGGTCTTGTTTATGATTTCCTTTGCTGTGCAAAAGCTTTGAAGTTTCATTAGGTCCCATTTGTTTATTTTTTTTTTCCATTTTCTCCCTGACTTCAGACAAAGGTACAATGGTACAGTACTGTACAAAGGTACTGTACAAAAGTACAGTAATCAAGACAGTATGGTACTGGCACAAAAACAGAAAGATAGATCAATGGAACAGGATAGAAAGCCCAGAGATGAACCCACGTACATATGATCACCTTATCTTTGATAAAGGAACCAGCTTTATTTAAATATAACTGACATAGCATTGTTTAAATTAAAGGCGTACAAGGCGTTTCTGTTATGGTAAGAACATTAAGCTCTACTCTCATAATCTGATAGAGCCACTTCTTACACATAACTCTTTAACCTGCAATAGCATTCTTTATGGCCTTCCTATGCTCTGGACTGGCCTGCTACACCATCCAATCCTGCCACTGCTTCCCAAAATTCACACTATAATGATCAGCCCATGCCTCCCTTCTCTGAATAACGCCCTAGACTCCAGATCTCCTTTTATCAGTCAGAGCTTTTTGTTCCTTTATGTCACACTTCTTCAGAGTCTAGATTAATTTCCACTAAAGAATTACTGTATGATTAATGATTTAAAGGGTTATCTTTCTCAGTTTATATTTGCAGTTTAATTGTTTTTGTCAAGGAAAGAAACCAATGCCCCTAGGGAGGATGAGCTTGAATGGTGGGTGTGATTATGTCCTTAGAGTGACATTCAATCACACCACTAATGTGTCATTGTTACCCAGCACACTAGGAAATTAAGGTAGCTCTGGTTAAAACAGTTCATACTTGGGTTTAACTAAAAGTCAACTAAAACCCTTTTTTACTTGAAAACTTTAAAATATGTATGAACATATTTCTTAGTTTATTCAAAGCAGTCTGGTGACCATGATTAAAAATTTGCTCATTTTTCAGTACCTTGGAGTCATCTTTTTGAGCATCAGTTTCCAGTCAGAACCAAAGATAACAATGGAGGTAGAAACAAGTACACCAATTCTGTTGTGTACTGAGTCCAGGATATAACCTGAAATCTTTTCTTTTTTTGGTTAATAAATCATTGATGCCAGCTGTGTTGTTTTATGTTTTCCTTAATTACAATTTTACTATACCTGCCTTTGTGTAGTTTTTGTATTATGATAACTTTATTTCTCATGTGTGACTTTATTATAGTTGATTCTAATAGTGATTTTCAGTCTGCACGTACTTGATTTACATTTTATACTTCTTAAAAGTCTTGTTAAAATGCCAGTGACAAAAATGCAGCCACAACTTGGAAATTGCCTACAGAAAACAGTTTGGACTTTACCATCCAGCATCATCTCATGTGTTCCTAATAGTTTTCTGAAACATATTAGTTGTTCAATAAATGTGATAAAAAATCTTGAATGAATTAGTGACCAGGTTCGCTTTGAATTTGCAAGTTAGTGTCTTCCTCTGGAAATCTATCAGATCACTATGTTTACTTGCAAAAGGACTAGAATGACTCTCTTTCTAGATGTTGATGGAGAGGCTATTTGAACAGTGTTTACCCCCTGACTCCTTGTTTGATTGTGGCTTCCAAGCAGGATAAAAAGAAAATATTCCTCCAAAAGAAGTGCACATTTATCAGATGAAGAGGCATGAAGAGCCAGAGTCTCTTGTTTCTCTTCTGAGCTATTATAGAGTGTGCTTGGAAGAAACGACTATAAATTTAGCTGAATGATTCTTATTCTCCCATAGCCAAAAGGTGAGCCTGAATCAGTTGAACAATAGAGAAGGTAGTAGCTTTTGAAACATAGTGGCCACATTAATGTGGTCTGCACAATTATCTGTCACCTGGGGCAAATTATTTAGAAAAAAAATTACTTATATTAACGAAACTGTTCTCCGTGCTTATATTCCACCCTAACAGTGTATAGAGGTTGATTAGTTACTGTGCATTTCATCCCTCTGTAACTAAACACAGAGAGGACTATATGCTAGTTTTTCCTTCTTTTCTATGGTTCCTGAAAACTTATCAGAGAGAAATTTACAAGTCTGGAAAGCAACAAAAGCTTAGCTTAGTTAGCATGCAAAGAAATATGACGACTTTTGGGATTTGGAGTTATAAAAATTTGAAACTGGTGAAATGTTAAAATGCTGCTCTTTATCCCATCCCCCTCTTTCCCTGTACTGCCAGCTGCATTCTTTAGTCACTAATTCATGCAGTATGGTTTGCAAGTAACTATAAAACAATATTTTCCCTTCTGATATTCCTTACATTTTCATTTGTGACCTAAATGATCTATGTAAGAAATATTTACTTTGAGGCTTTGGTTTGGCTCAAAAAATGCCAAGTGATCAAACCCAGGCAATGAGTCCATTGATCACAGCAATGGAACCTTTGAGTGTAGAATAACATACAGGCAAGCTGCTACAAAATGTTTCCAAATTATATTTGCAAATTTAATGACCCTAATGTTATCCCATGTCTGAAAGACAGGTAAAAACTTGAATTCTTTCCGAATTTTTATTTTTGTCTTTAGCGTCTTCATGAAAGAAAATAAAAGTTAAAATAGATGGTAAAGTTTATCTTTGATGGTTCTAGTTGTCCTTTTCTTCAGCTGTCCCCTCTTTGTTTACTGATTTACTTTTAACCCTTATTCAATTTGATTTTCAGGAGATATTTGTGAATGTGAATGTGAGACATTGTCTACATTTTGGGTTACCCCAATCTCTTACAGTAAGAATGGAGTTTCTGGGACTAAAAAAAACTGTAGTAAATGAGGGGAGGAGTTGTACACATGTAGGGGTATTTTCTTTTGATTAAGTAATCTCCCTGTATGCTTGAAACTATACTTTGTAAATACCCCCCCCCACTCTAAGGCCTCTTCCAATGTAATCTACTTATAAACTATATGATAATTTTGTATACCACAAACTAAGATAATTCTCCACATATTCTTGTGTCTTGGGGGAAACACACACATACACACACATACACACACAAAAAACACTTTCAAGTCTTTGGAGTAGATGTGTATGAAACAATATACAAAGCAAAGAAAAGATTTTCTGTAGGAGTGTATTTTTATGAATGCAAAATGTTACCTAAAATGATATCTGAAATTACAAGCATGAGCTTAAAATGGCTGAACCAACTTCCAAGTAATTGTAATTTCTGTAAGAATTTTTGTGGTGTATATGCTCCCACAATGAGTGATCTAAAGCTAATAAAGAAAAGTCATTGAAGGGAAAATTGGTAAGATATACACAAAATGGCCTCTCTTGCACCAGTAAGAACTGGCTTCAGCACACTACTGATAGGTTATCAACTTATGTTATCCTCTTTCAAGATATTTACACTACAGAAGAGAACCCCACAAAAGATCACTATTTAAAGAAAATAATAATTTGCTAATAGTGCAAGTGAAAATTATAATGAGAGAAATTTTGGGTTAAGATTGGTAAGTTACTTCCTCATACTCCTTGAATCACATAATGTTAATCGGCTCCTCTTCAGCCCATCAGTAATAGTACCCCAGTATAATGTGGAATGTGGCATAACTGGTTTGATATGGAAGTTTTATAAATCAATGTCCCCAAAGACCTGGATTTCTAGGAATATTTTATGGCTCTTTTCTTAAATATTGAGCTAATTGCTTTTTTGATTTTAGGTTCAGGTGACCATAGAAAGTAAAATAATGACCAATGTTAAATAGAACAAACTTACAACAAACTTACATTCACCTTATATAAGGAACCATAGAGTTCATGAACTTGTTTCCACATTATTTCATTCTTTTTCCTTCTGCAATTTCAATTACTGCCACATCTCATTTCTCTTAGGCTTAACTGCCTCATTACTACTTGTTGATATATTCTCACACCCCTGCTGCCTTCTTTGTCAAAATATGAAATAAGAAATGGAAGACCCATGAGTCTGAATCGGAGGCCAAAACCCTAAAAGAGAGGTCCAGCAGACATCAGGTTACTGGAATTTTCCAGGGTAGCTCTCAAGTCAAATATGATTTAGGAAGTGGATTCTGTACTGACTCAGTGGCCTGGCTTGCTGTATGAGGCATATGAAAGGAGAAACTAAAATATAAGCAGATAAAATTGTCTTGGTATGCACTTACCACTATGCATATATTAATTAAAATAATGTGAATTACAGTCAAATTATTCATAAAGGATCTGTCAAAATAGTATCAGTGTCTAATAGAGGGAAAGTCCTAGGTCTAATGGAGGGTTTAAGGACAGAATGATTTGTTGGAAAAAAAACTTTCTTTCCTCTATATTTGCCAGGATTCTTAAGCCTCTGACTGCAGGTGTTTAAATCCCAAGGTTGGTTTAAAATACCTATGTCTAACTTGGATCAAGATGAACAGTATTCTGGAGTTTTTCAGGAACTGGTAAAAAAAATATTTAAGAATATGATCCTGTCAAGGCTATCCCTTGACAAAATAAATACGTAGAATTTATCTTCAGTAGCTTTTCTCTTTTTCAGATATTCTTCTTTCCTGTTTTTGGCACCCTGTCCTGTCATATATCACAGGTCCCAAGTGATGTTCCTCCCCTGTCCATTAAGGGTTAATCAGATGTGTCATAAGAGAATTTTGACATATTTGAAGTGATCTTGCCTCACTTTGAAGAGTCCAGCCTCATTTTTTCATAAAACATATCAGTCTTAATAGCTGTCTCTCAAAGTGGTGTTCTCTGCAATCATCCAGTCCTATAGACACAGGGAGAAAAATATGAAGGGACCACTGATACTAAAATAATCCTTTATTTATTCTTTTATATTATAGTAAAATTTACCATTTTAACAATTTTAAAGTGTGTAAGCCTATGGTATTAAATACATTTATAATGTAGTACATCATCACTATCTAGTTCAAAAAGTTTTACATCATCTGAAAGAGAAACCCTGTAAACTTTAAAAAAAAATCACTTGTCGTTCCCCACTCTGCACAACCTAAGACAAACACTTACCTGCTTTCTGTATCTATAGATTTGCATTTCATATAAATGGAATCATACAACATGTGACCTGTAGTTTCTGGTTTCTTTCATTTATCATTATTTTCAAAGTTCATCCGTGTGGTAGCTTACATTAGTACATCATTCTTTTTTATGGCTGAACAACATTCCATTGTATAAATATACCACATTTTATCTATTTATCAGATGATGGAGGTTTGAGTTTTTCTGCTTTAACATTATGAATAGCGCTGTTATAAACATTCATGTACAAATTTTTATTTGAACACCTGTTTTCAATTCTTTGGGATATATATCAAGGAATGGAATTGCTGGATCATATGGTATTTCTATGATTGGCTTTTTGATGGACCACCAAAATGTTTTCCATAGCAGTTGCACCATGATACAGTCCCACCAACAAACTACGGGGATTTCTGTTTCCCCACATCATCACCAACCCTTGTTATTTTCTATTTCTTTGAACATGGCTATCCTAGTGAATGTGAAGTGGTATCTCATTGTGGGTTTTATTTGCATTTTCCTAAGGACAAATGACATTTGAGCATATTTTCATGTGCTTATTGGCAATTTCTTTATCTTACTTGGATAAATTTCTATTTAGATCTCTTGTCTATCTTTCTAAGTTGGGTTGCTGAACTTTTGGTTGTTGAATTGTAAGTGTTGTTTATATATTGTGAATTTATATATTCTGAATTCTTGATCTGTATTAGATATATGATTTGCAAATATTTCATTGTATAAGTTTAAGGCATACAGAATGATGGTATGAATTACATATATTGTGAAATGATAGGTTCAGCTTCTCATATAGATACAACAAAAAGAAAGGAAAAGAAGAAAAGAAAAAAGAAAAAAATTCTCCCTATGATAAAAATTCTTAGGATTTACTTTGTTAACAACTTTCCTATATATCCTACAGAAGTGTTAAGTATAGCCATCATGTTGTACATTACATCTCTAGTATTTATTTATATTATAACAGAAAGATTATACCTTCTGACCACTTTCCTTCTATTCCTTGTCCCCCACCCACTGCCTCTGGTAACCACAAGTCCAATCTCTTTTTCTATGAATTTTCTTTTTAAGATTCCATATGTAAGTGAGATCATACAGTATTTGTTTTTTCTGTCTGACTTATTTCATTTAGCATAATGTCTTCAAAATCTTTTCATGTTGTCAAAAAGGTAAGATTTCCTTGTTTTTCATGGCTAAATAATATTCTATTAAATATCTCACAAATTCTTTATTCATGTATGTCTTGGTTATTGTAAATAATGCTGCTATGAACATGGGGGTGCAGATATCATTTTGAGTTAGTGTGTTCATTTCCTTTGGATATATTCCCAGAAGTGGAATTTCTGGATCATATGGTAATTCTATTTTTAATTTTTTGAGTGCCCTCCATACTGTTTTCTATAACGGCTGTACCAAGTTACAATCACACCAACAGTGCATGAGGTTTCCCATTTCTCCAGATCCACACCAGCATTTGTCATCTCTTGTCCTTTTTTATAATGATGACTCTAAGAGGTGTGAGATGACATCTCATTGTGGCTTTAATTTGCATTTCTCTAATTATTAGTGTTTTTAAACATCATGTCATATGATGTGAAAAACTTTCATTTCATATGAAAGTGCCTGTTGGCCTTTCATATATCTTCTTTGGAAAAAATGTCAGTTCAAATCCTTTGCCCATTTTTAAACTGGGTTATTCGTTTTTTTGCAATTTAGTTGAAAGAGTTATTTATAGATTTTGAATATCAACCCCTTAACAGATGTGTGGTTTGCAAGTAATTTTCCCATTCTGCAGTTTGTTTTTCACTTTGTTGATGGTCTATTTTGTCGTGGAGAAGCTTTTTAGTTAGGTGACGTCCTAGTCCTACTTGTTTATTTTTCATTTTATTGCTTGTGCTTTACCTGTAATATATTGGGTTGGCGAAAAAGTTCGTTTGGGATTTTCTGCAGCATATGGGAAAACCCGAAATAACTTTTAGGCCAACCCAATACAATACATAATTACCAAGATCTACATCAAGGAGCTTTATTCCTCTGTTTTATTCTAGCAGTTTTACAGTTTCAGGTCTTACATTTAACTCTTTAATGCATTTTGAGTTAATTTTTGTGAGTGGTGTAAGATATAGGTCCAGTTTTATTATTTTACATGTGAATTTCCAATTATCTCCAAACCATTTATTGAAAAGACTTTTTTCTATTAAGTATTATTGGCTCCCTTGTCATGTATTATTTAACTGTATATGCTTGCATTTATTTCTGGGCTCTTGATCCTTCTGTTCCATTGGTCTACTTGTCTTCTTTAATTTGTTAAGACATTTTTGTGGCCTAACATATGTTCTATCTTAGAAAATGTTCAATGTGCACTTTAGAAGAATGTGTTAGAAGAATGTGTTCTGCTGTTAGATAGAATGTTTTATGTATTTGTTAAGTACACTTGGCCTATAGTGTTGTCAAATCTGCTGCCTCTTTATTGATTCTCTGTCTGCAAGGTCTATCCATTGTTGAGAGCTGGATTTTAAAATCCTCAACTATTACTGTATCAGTGTCTATTTCTCCTTTTAGCTATTATTTTTTCCTTTATATATTTAGGTGCTCCAATATTGGGTGTGAAAATATTTACAATTGTTATATCTTTTTGATAAAGTGACTACTTTATCATTATATAATGACTTCCTTTGTCTCTTTTTACCATTTTTAATTTGAAGTGTATTTTTAAAATATAAGTATAGCTACCTCTGATTATTTTGGTTACTATTTGCTTAAAATGTCTTTTTCTATCCCTTCACTCTAAGTCTCTTTATGTCTAATGCTAAAGTGAGTCTCTTGAAGGCAGCATATTGTTGGAATATTTTTTATTCATTCAACCATTCTGTCTTTTAACTGGAGAATTTTATGTGCTTACATTGAAATTAATTATTTATAGGTTCGGACTTACTAGGAGATTTTTTGTTTGTATATATTCAGGAAACTAATTTATTGTCAGATCTCTCTCTCTCTATTTTATATCTCACCCTCTACTATTATCTACATTTCAAATATATTTTCCAAGTCTATAGCTCACTTTTTCACTCTCTTAAGGATTGTTTTTAAATGAATAGAAGTTAGTAATTTTAGTAAAGATCAAATTATAAATCTTTTATTGTATAGTGAATGACTTTTGTGTTATGCTGTCATGTTTTTTCCTAGAAACTTTCTTGTTTTTCTTGTATATTTACATTTACAATCCATTTCAAATTAATAGTAGTGTATAATGTGAGTTAGAGTTAAGATTCATTGTTTTACATAAAGATATCCAACTGTCCCAAGTACAATTTATCCAAAAAGAACACCTTTTATCTTTTGAAGACATAAATATACTTGTTGTAAATCAGATGACCATATTTTGTAAGTTTGTTTTTAAATGCCAGTTTTTCCTTTTCTCTATGGTATGTCCTCATGCTAGGGTCACACTACCTTTTATTATTGAAGTACAGTTGATTTATAATATTGTGATACTTTCATGTGTACAGCAAAGTGATTCAGTTATATCTATACATATATATTTTTTTCAGATTGCTTTCCATTATAGGTTATTACAAGATACTGAATATAATTCACTGTGCTATACAGTATATCTTTGTTGCTTATCTATTTTACGTATAAATAATGCTACTCCCATACTCCTAACTTATACTTCCCCCTCCCTTTCTTCTTTGGTAACCATAAGTTTGTTTTCAAAGTCTGTGACTCTGTTTCTGTTTTGTACATAGATTCATTTGTACTATATTTTACATTCCACATATAAGTGATATCATATAACATATGTCTTCCTCTGTCTGACTTACTTCACTAAGTATAATACTCTCCAGGTCTATCCACTTTGCAAATGGCAGTATTTCATTCTTTTTAATGCTGAGTAATATTCCATTGCATTTATATACCACATCTTGTTTATCCATTCATCTGTTGATAGGCACTTAGTTTGCTTCCATGTCTTGGCTATTGTAAGTAGTGCTTCAGTGAACATTGAGGTGCATGTATTTTTTGAATTATGGTTTTCTCCGGATATATGTCCGAGACTGGGATTGATGAATCATATGGTAGCTCTATTTATAGTTTTTTTTAAGGAACCTCCACACTGTTTTCCATAGTGGCTGTACCAATTTCCATTCCCACCAACAGTGTAGGAGGGTTCCCTTTTCTCCACACTCTCTCCAGAATTTACTATTTGCAGACTTTTTAATGATGGCCATTCTGACCAGTGTGAGGTGGTACCTCATCGTAGTTTTGATTTTCATTTCTCTGCTAATTAGCAATGTTGAGCATCTTTTCATGTGCATTTTGGACATCTGTATGTCTTCTTGGAGAAATGTCTATTTAGGTCTTCTGCCCATTATTTGATTGGGTTACTTGTGTTTTCAATACTGAGTTGTATGTATTTGTATAGTTTGAATATTAACCCTTTGTTAGCTGCATTGTTTGCAAATTTTTTCTCCAATTCCACTGGTTGTCTTTTCATTTTGTTGATGGTTTCCTATGCTGTGCAAGAACTTTTAAGTTTGGTTAGGACCCATTGGTTTGTTTGCTTTTATTTCTTTTGCTTGGGAGACTGATCGAAGAAACTATTGCCATGATTTATGTCAGAGAATGTTTTGCTTATATTCTCTTCTAGGAGTTTTATGGTATCATGTCTTATATTTAGGACTTTAGCATTTTGAGTTTATTTTTGAATATTGGTGTGAGAAAGTGTTCTAAATTCATTGAGTTACAGGTAGCTGTCCAGAATTACCAACACCACTGGTTGAAGAGACTATCTTTTCTCCATTTTATATTCTTTCTTCCTTTGTTGTAGATTAATTGACCATAGGTGTGTGGATTTATTTCTGGGCTCTCTATTATGTTCCACTGATCTGTATGATTATTTTTCTGCCAACACCACACTGTTTTGATTATTGCAGCTTTGTGGTATAGTCAGAAGTCTAGAAGGGTTATACCTCCATCTTTGTTCTTTTTCCTTAGGATTGCTTTGGCAGTTTGGGTCTTTTTTGTTCCATGTAAATTTTAGGAGTATTTGTTCTAGTCCTGTGAAAATTGTCATGTTTATTTTGATAGGGATTGCATTAAATCTGTAGAATGATTCGGGTAGTATGGCCATTTTAACAATATTAATTATTCCAATCCAAGAGCATGGGATATCTTTCCATTTCTTTGAACCATCTTCAATTTTCATTATCGAAGTTTTATACTTTTCAGTGTATAGGTCTTTCACCTCTTGATTGAGATTATTCCTAGGTATTTTATTCTTTTGATGTGATTTTAAATGGGATTTTTTTTTACTTTCCCTTTCAGACATTTTATTATTTGTGTAAAGAAATAAAACAGACTTCTGTATGTTAATCTTCTATACTGCTACCTTGATGAAATCATTTCTGAGCATATTGTGCTTTTAGTGAGATAAGTTGAAGGGTTTTCTAAGTTATTTGCGTATGTGTAAAATTAAAAAATAATTGAAAACTCTCAATAAGAGTCACAATTTTACCCAACTCACTCTGTAAAAGAGTGGGTTTTTTTGACCCTCTCTCTAGAGCAGCCTGACAAAACAACTTTGTACCACTGTTGTTACATCTAGTAGAATCTGTGGATGGAATTTCTGTCACTCTCTTAATAGGATGGTGAAGATCCAGCATAGTACAGAGAGGAACTGTTGATACTGATGTGTTTTATCTTTCTACCATTAGTGTGTTCCATTATTTGCCTGGAGTGGTGAGAACTTTAACTGCTACTTTAACCTACTTTAGGGATCATTTTGTTCCTCCCCACTGTGTTTAGTGATAGCAGGAAGTGTCATTAAAACGTGCTATTTTTTCTCATCCTGTGTGTTGTTTTTCTCTTTGTAAGGACTCACTTTATTAGAGGAAAAAAATCTAATTCCTAGAGGAAAACATAGGCAGAACACTCTTTGACATAAATCACAGCAATACTTTTTTGTATCCATTGCCTAGGGTAATGGAAATAAAAGCAAAAATAAACAAATGGGACCTAAGTAAACTTAAAAGCTTCTGCACAGCAAAGAAAACTAAACAAAATGAAACGACAGCTTACTGAATAGGAGAAACATCTGCAAATGATGTGAGCAGCAAGGGATTAAGCTCCAAAATATACAAACAGCACATACAGCTTAATATCTATCTATCTATCTAAACCAACTACCCAATCAAAAAATGGGCAGAAGACCTAAATAGACATTTCCCCAAAAAGACATATAGATGTCCAACAGGAACATAAAAAGATGTTCAACATCACTAATTATTAAAGAAATGCAAATCAATAAAACAATGAGGTATCACCTTACACCAGTCAGAATGGCCATCATTAAAAATTCTACAATTAGTAAATGCTGGAAAGGGTGTGGAGAAAGGACAACTCTCCTGCACTGCTGGTGAGAATGTAAATTGGTGCAGTCACTATGGAGAACACTATGGAGGTTCCTTAAAAAAGTAAGAGTTACCACATGATCCAGCAACCCGACTTCTGGGCATATATATCAAAAAATACATGTTGAATCAATATATGTACTTCAGTGTCCTGACAGGAAATTGTTGGAATGTATTCTTCTAACCCTTAACGGAATAAGTTTAACTAACATCTAAAATTATGGTCATATAATTACTTTGCTCATTTATTCAGCAAACATTACTTAGTCCAGTTTCTAAATAATTTCTCAGATGCAAAGGTAGATATTTTTGTTTGCATAATTTATTTATTAATATATAGTAGTGTGTACCTGTTAATCTCAAACTCTTAATTCGTCCCTCTTCACTTTCCCCTTTAGTAACCATAAGTTGCTTTCTATGTCTGTGAATCTATTTCTGTTTTGTAAGTAAGTTCATTTGTATCATTTTTTTTAGATTCAACATATCAACCTTATCATATGGTATTTGTCTTTCTCTGGCTTACTTCACTTAGTATGATAATGTCTAGGCCCATCCACTTTGCTGCAAATGGCATTATTTCATTCTTTTATATGGCTGAGTAATATCCCATCATATATATATATATATATATATATATATATATATATGTATGTATGTATAATATCACATCTTCTCAATGGACATTTAGGTTGCTTCCATGTCTTAGATATTGATATATGCCCAGGTGTGGGATCACTGGATCACATGGTAACTCTATTTTTAGTTTTTTAATGGAGAAAAAACAGTCTCTTCAATAAATAGTGCAGGGAAAATTGAACAGCTACATGTGAAAGAATAAAATTAAAACATTCTCTAACACCATATATAAAAATAAATTCAAAATGGATTAATGACCTAAAATTAAGACCAGATACTACAAAACTCTAGAGGAAAACTTAGGCAGAACACTCTTTGACATAAATTACAGCAAGATCTTTTTTGATCCACCTCCTAGAGTAATGGAAATAAAAACAAAAATAAACAAATGGGACCTAATGAAACTTAAAAGGTTTCTCACAGCAAAGGAAACCATAAACAAAATGTAAAGACAACCTAAGGAATGGGAGAAAATATTTGAAAATGATGTGACTGACAAGAGATTTTAATTTCCAAAATATGCACACAGCTCATACAGCTCAATATAAAAAAAAAACAAACAACCCAATCAAAAAAATGAGCAGGGCTGCCCTGGTGGCACAGTGGTTGAGAGTCTGCCTGCTGATGCAGGAGACATGGGCTCGTGACCTGGTCCAGGAAGATTCCACATGCTGCGGAGTGGCTGGGCCCGTGAGCCATGGCCGCTGAGCCTGCGCGTCCGGAGCCTGTGCTCTTCAACAGGAGAGGCCACAGCAGTGAGAGGCCCACATACCGCAAAAAAAAAAAAAAAAAAAAAAGGGGGCAGAAATTGTAAGAAGACATTTCTCCAGAGAATACATATAGATGGCTAATAGGCACATGAAAAGATGCTCAGCCTCACTCATTGTTAGAGAAATGTAAATCAAAACTGCAATGAGGTATCACCTCACACCAGTCAGGATGGCCATCATCAAAAAGTCTACAAACAATAAATGCTGGAGAGGGTGTAGAGAAAAACAAACCCTCCTACACTATTTGTGGGAATGTAAATTGATGCAGCCACTATGAAGATACACTCTAAAAAACTTTCAACTACATAATACAAAATAGTTTGCTATAGCTATCATTTACATTAGATCCTCAGAATAACTGGAAGTTTGTACAATTTGATTAACATCTACATAATTTCCAACCGCCATGCCCAAGTAAGCACTATACAATTCTCTGTTTCTATGAGTGTGGCTCTTTTAAATTCCACATATAAAGGATATTATAAAAAAGAAGGATATTATCTAATAGATGTCTTTCTCTGTCATTATTTCACTTATCATGATGTCCTAAAGTTCCTTCTATGTCGTTACAAGTGGTAAGACTTACTTCTTTCTCATGGCTGAATAATAAATATTCACTTATTTTCTTTATCCATTCATCCAGAGACGACCCTTAGGTTGTTTCTATATCTTGGCTATTGTGACTAATGCTGTAAGAATTACAGAAATGCAGATATCTCTTTGAAATACTGATTTATTTACTTTATAAGTACCCAGAATTGGAGTTGCTGGTAGTTCTATTCTTAAAAATTTTTTGAGGAACCTCCATAGTGTTTTCCATAGTGGCTGTACAAATTACTTTCCCACCAGCAGTACACAAGTTTTTGCTTTTCTTCACACCTTTGCCAACTCTTGTTATCTCTTGTCTTTTTGATAACAGCCATTCTAACTGGTGTGAGGTAATATCTCACTGTGGTTTTGCTTTGAATTTCCCTAATAATTAGTGATATTCATTCAATTATTATTCATTCACTATTCAATAATAGTGATAACATTTCATTGTATATATTGGCCATTTGCATGCCTTCTTTGGAAAAGAAGATGTGACACATATATACAATGGAATATTACTCAGCCATAAAAAGGAACGAAACTGAGTTATTTGTAGTGAGGTGGATGGACCTAGAGACTGTCATACAGAGTGAAGTAAGTCAGAAAGAAAAAAAACAAATACCGTATGCTAACACATATATATGGAATCTAAAAAAAAGAAAAAAGAAAATTGTGAGAAGAACCTAGGGACAAGACGGGAATAAAGATGAAGACCTACTAGAGAATGGACTTGAAGATACGAGGAGGGGGAAGGGTAAGCTGGGATAACGTGAGAGAGTGGCATGGACGTATATACACTACCAAATGTAAAATAGATAGCTAGTGGGAAGCAGCCGCATAGCACAGGGAGATCAGCTCGGTGCTTTGTGACCACCTAGAGGGATAGGATAGGGAGGGTGGGAGGGAGAGAGATGCAAGAGGGAAGAGATAGGGGGACACATGTATATGTATAACTGATTCACTTTGTTATAAAGCAGAAACTGACACACCTTTGTAAAGCAATTATACTCTAATAAAGATGTTAAAAAAAAACTGTTCAATTCTTCTGCACATTTTAAAATCAGATTGTTTTATTGCTATTGATTTGTATGAGTTCCACATATATTTTGGATATTAACCTTTTATCAGATATATGATTTTCAAACTTTTTTCCCATACTATATGTCACCTTTTTATGTTGTTGATTCTTTGTTTTTTTTATGAAGAGCTTTTAAGTTTGATGTAGTTCTGCTTATTTATTTTTGCTTTTGTTGCTTTAGCTTTTGGTATCATATACAAAAACTCTTTGCCACAACCAATGCCAAAGAGCTTTTTCAATATTTTTTTCTTCTATAAGTTTTATGGTTTCAGGTCTTATGCTTAAGTCTTTAATCCATTTTGGAGTTATTTTTTGTAAGTTGTGTAAGATAGGGGCCCAAATTCATTCCTCTGCATGTGATTCTCCAGTTTTACCAATACTATTCATTGAAGAGTCTATTCTTTACCACTGAGTAATCTTTACACACTTGGAAAATATTAGGCTCACCATATCTGTGAATGTTTATTTCTGGGCTTGCTATTCTGTTCCATTGATCTATGTGTCTATTTCTCTGCCAGGACCAGGCTACAGATTTGTATTATAGTTTGAAAAGAGAAAGTATGATGCCTTCAGCTTTGTGCTTTTTCGTGATTGATTGGCTATTTGGGGCATTTTGCAGTTCCACACAAATTTTAGAATAGTTTGTTCTACTTTTGTGGAAAATGCCAATGGGATTTTGATTTAGATTGTATTAAATCTGCACAGGGCTTTGGGTAGTATGGGCATTTTTCTTTAACATCTTTATTGGGGTATAATTGCTTTACAATGGTGTGTTAGTTTCTGCTTTATAACAAAGTGAATCAGTCATACATATACATATGTTCCCATATCTCTTCCCTTTTGCATCTCCCTCCTCCCCACCCTCCCTATTCCCAACCCTCCAGGCGGTCATAAAGCACCGAGCCGATATCCCTGTGCCATGCGGCTGCTTCCCACTAGCTATCTACCTTACGTTTGTTAGTGTGTATATGTCCATGACTCTCTCTCGCCCTGTCACAGCTCACCCTTCCCCCTCCCCATATCCTCAAGTCCATTCTCCAGTAGGTCTGTGTCTTTATTCCTGTCTTACTCCTAGGTTCTTCATGACATTTTTTTTTCTTCTTAAATTCCATATATATGTGTTAGCCTATGGTATTTGTCTTTTTCTTTCTGACTTACTTCACTCTGTATGACAGACTCTAGGTCTATCCACCTCATTACAAATAGCTCAATTTCGTTTCTTTTATGGCTGAGTAATATTCAATTGTGTATATGTACCAAAACTTCTTTATCCATTCATCTGATGATGGACACTTAGGTTGCTTCCATGTCCTGGCTATTGTAAATAGAGCTGCAATGAACATTTTGGTACATGACTCTTTTTGAATTTTGGTTTTCTCAGGGTATATGCCCAGTAGTGGGATTGCTGGGTCATATGGTAGTTCTATTTTTAGTTTTCAAAGGAACCTCCATACTGTTCTCCATAGTGGCTTAACCAATTCACATTCCCACCAGCAGTGCAAGAGTGTTCCCTTTTCTCCACACCCTCTCCAGCGTTTATTGTTTCTAGATTTTTTGATGATGGCCATTCTGATTGGTGTGAGATGATATCTCACTGTAGTTTTGATTTGCATTTCTCTAATAATGTTGAGCATTCTTTCATGTGTTTGTTGGCAGTCTGTAAATCTTCTTTGGAGAAATGTCTATTTAGGTCTTCTGCCCATTTTTGGATTGAGTTGGTTGTTCTTTTGTTATTGAGCTGCATGAGCTGCTTGTAAATTTTGGAGATTAATCCTATGTCAGTTGCTTCATTTGCAAATATTTTCTCCCATTCTGAGGGCTGTCTTTTGGTCTTGTTTATGGTTTCCTTTGCTGTACAAAAGCTTTGAAGTTTCATTAGGTCCCATTTGTTTATTTTTCTTTCCATTACTCTAGGAGGTGGGGCAGAAAGGATCTTGCTGTGATTTATGTCATAGAGTGTTCTGCCTATGTTTTCCTCTAAGAGTTTGATAGTTTCTCATCTTACATTTAGGTCTTTAATCCATTTTGAGCTTATTTTTGTGTATGGTGTTAGGGAGTGATCTAACCTCATACTTTTACATGTATCTGTCCATTTTTCCCAGCACCACTTATTGAAGAGGCTGTCCTTTCTCCACTGAACATTCCTGCCACCTTTATAAAAGATAAGGTGTCCATATGTGCGTGGGTTTATCTCTGGGCTTTCTATCCTTCTCCATTGATCTATCTTTCTGTTTTTCTGCCAGTACCATACTGTCTTGATTACTGTAGCTTTGTAGTATAGTCTGAAGTCAGAGAGCCTGATGCCTCCAGCTCCTTTTATTGTTCTCAAGATTGCCTTTGCTATTCGGGGTCTTTTGTGTTTCCATACAAATAGCAAAATTTTGTGTTCTACTTCTGTGAAAAATGTCAATGGTAGTTGGATAGGGATTGCATTGAATCTATAGATTGCTTAGAGTAGTAGAGTCATTTTCACAATGTTGTTTCTTCCAATCCAAGAACATGGTATATTTCTCCATCTATTTGTATCATCTTTAATTTCTTTCATCAGTGTCTTATAATTTTCTGCATACAGGTCTTTTTTTCTCCTTAGGTAGGTTTATTCCTAGATATTTTATTCTTTTTGTTGCAGTGGTAAATGGGAGTGTTTTCTTGATTTCAATTTCAGATTTTTCATCATTAGTATATAGGAATGCCAGAGCTTTCTGTGCATTAATTTTGTATACTGCTACTTTACCAAATTCATTGATTAGCTCTAGTAGTTTTCTGGTAGCATCTTTAGGATTCTCTATGTATAGTATCATGTCATCTGCAAACAGTGACAGCTTTATTTCTTCTTTTCCGATTGGATTCCTTTTATTTCCTTTTCTTCTCTGATTGCTGTGGCTAAAACTTCCAAAACTATGTTGAATAATGGTGGTGAGAGTGGGTGACCTTGTCTTGTTCCTGATCTTAGTGGAAATGCTTTCAGTTTTTCACCTTTGAGGATGATGTTGGCTGTGGGCTTGTCATATATGGCCTTTATTATGTTGAAGAAAGTTCCCTCTATGCCTACTTTCTGCAGGGTTTTTATCATAAATTGGTGTTGAATTTTGTCAAAAGCTTTCTCTGCATCTATTGAGATGATCATATGGTTTTTCTCCTTCAGTTTGTTAATATGGTTTATCACATTGATAGATTTGCATATATTGAAGAATCCTTGCATTCCTGGAATAAACCCCACTTGATCATGGTGTATGATCCTTTTAATGTGCTGTTGGATTCTGTTTGCTAGTATTTTGTTGAGGATTTTTGCATCTATATTCATCAGTGATATTGGTCTGTAGTTTTCTTTCTTTTTGACATCCTTGTCTGGTTTTGGTATCAAGGTGATGGTGGCCTCATAGAAGGAATTTGGGAGTGTTCCTCCCTCTGCTATATTTTGGAAGAGTTTGAGAAGGATAGGTGTTAGCTCTTCTCTAAATGTGTGATAGAATTCTCCTGTGAAGCCATCTGGTCCTGGGCTTTAGTTTGTTGGATGATTTTTAATCACAGTTTCAATTTCAGTGCTTGTGATTGGTCTGTTCATATTTTCTATTTCTTCCTGATTCAGTCTTGGCAGGTTGTGCATTTCTAAGTATTTGTCCATTTCTTCCAGATTGTCCATTTTATTGGCATAGAGTTGCTTGTAGTAATCTCTCATGATATTTTTTATTTCTGCAGTGTCAGTTGTTACTTCTTCTTTTTCATTTCTAATTCTATTGATTTGAGTCTTCTCCCTTTTTTCCTTGATGAGTCTGGCTAATGGTTTATCTATTTTGCTTATCTTCTCAAAGAACCAGCTTTTAGTTTTATTGATCTTTGCTATCGTTTCCTTCATTTCTTTTTCATTTATTTCTGATCTGATTTTTATGATTTCTTTCCTTCTGGTAGCTTTGGGGTTTTTTTGTTCTTCTTTCTCTAATTGCTTGAGGTGCAAGGTTAGGTTGTTTATTCGAGATGTTTCCTGCTTCTTAAGGTGGGCTTGTATTGCTATAAACTTCCCCAGTAGAACTGCTTTTGCTGCATCCCATAAGTTTTTGGTCGTTGTGTCTCCATTGTCATTTGTTTATAAGTATTTTGAGATTTCCTCTTTGATTTCTTCAGTGATCACTTTGTTATTAAGTAGTGTATTGTTTAGCCTCCATGTGTTTGTATTTTTTACAGATCTTTTCCTGTAATTGATATCTAGTCTTATGGCTTGCAGTTGGAAGAGATACTTGATACAATTTCAATTTTCTTAAATTTACCAAGGCTTGATTTGTGACCTAAGATATGATCTATCCTGGAGAATGTTCCATGAGCACTTGAGAAAAATGTGTATTCTGTTGGTTTTGGATGGAGCGTCCTATAAATATCAATTAAGTCCATATTGTTTAATGTATCAGTTAAAGCTTGTGTTTCCTTATTTATTTTCATTTTGGATGATCTGTCCATGGGTGAAAGTGGGGTGTTAAAGTCCCCTACTATGAATGTGTTACTGTCGATTTCCCCTTTTATGGCTGTTAGTATTTGCCTTTTGTATTGAGGTGCTCCTATGTTGGGTGCATAAATATTTACAATTGTTATATCTTCTTCTTGGGTCGATCCCTTGATCATTATGTAGTGTCCTTTTTTGTCTCTTCTAATAGTCCTTATTTTAAAGTCTATTTTGTTTGATATGAGAATTGCTACTCCAGCTTTCTTTTGGTTTCCATTTGCATGGAATATCATTTTCCATCCCCTTACTTTCAGCCTGTATGTGTCTCTAGGTCTGAAGTGGGTCTCTTGTAGACAGCATATGTAAGGGTCTTGTTTTTGTATCCATTCAGCCAATCTGTGTCTTTTGGTGGGAGCATTTAGTCCATTTACATTTAAGGTAATTATCAATATGTATGTTCCTATTCCCATTTTCTAAATTGTTTTGGGTTCGTTATTATAGGTCTTAGTATGGGCATTTTGATAAATTCTTCTGATTCCTCAACATGGGATATAATTCCATTTGTATTTCCTCAAATTCTTGCATCAAAGTCTAATAGATTTTAGTTAGTGTTCCTTGGTTAAATTTATTCTTGAGTCTTTTTATTTCTTTTTGATATTTATTCCTTAGCCTTTGTTTTTTATGCTATTGTGAATGGTGTTTTTTCTGTACTTCTTTTTTAGATATTCATTGCTAGTGTATAGAACACAACTGATTTCTGTTGATTTTATATCTTACCACTTTGTTGAATTTATTTCTTAGTTATAACAGTATTGTGTTGAGTCTTCAGGATCTTACATTTAAGATCATATCATTGGCATATAAACACAATTTTACTTCTTTCCTAATTGGATGCTTCTTATTTCTTTTCCTTGCCTGATTTCTCTGTCTAGGGCTTTCAGTATTATGTTGAATAAGAGTTGTGAAAGAGAACATGAATATTCATGTCCTAATATTAGAGGAAATGATTTCAAACTTTCAGCACTGAGTATGAAGTTAGCTGTGGTCTTGTCATATATGGCCCTTATTGTGTTGAGATACATTTCTCAATATCAAATCAGTTGAGAGTTTTTATCATGAAGGATGTTATATTTTGTCACATGCTTTTTCTACATCTATTGAGATGATCATATACTTTTTATCCTTCAGTCTATTAATTTATTGTGTCATATTTATTGATTCGCATATGTTGAACCAACCTTGTATCTGAGGGATAAATCTCAGTTGATCAATATGTATGATCCTTTCAATGAGTTGTTGATTAAGTTTGCTAGTTCTCTGTTAAAATTTCTTCATCTATATTTATCATGGATATTAGCTTGCATTTTTCTTTTCCTATAATGTCTGGTATCAGTGTAATGTTGGCCTCATAGAATGAGTTTGGAAATGTTCCCTCCTCTTCAGTTATTTTCAGGGGATTAGAAAAGAAGTGGCATTATCTTAATGTTTATTGAACTCACCAGGGAAACTCTCTTGTCCTGGGCTTTCCTATGTTGCGAGAGTTTTGATTACTGATTTAACCCCTTACTTGTTATTGGTCTGTTTAGATGTTCTATTTCTTCCTGATTCACTGTTGGTATGTAGTATGTTTGTTGGCATTTATCCACTTCTTCTAGGTTATCTCATTTGATGGCATATAATTGTTCATAGTAATCTTTTATGAGCCTATGTATTTCTGTAGTATCAGATGTAATATAACCTTTTTAATTTCTGATTTGATTTATTTGAGACCTCTCTTTTTGTCTTAGTCTAGTTAAATGTTTGTCCATTTTATCTTTTTTGTTATGTCTATTTCATTCATTTTTGCTCCATTTGTTATTTCTTTCCTTATGTTAACTTAGGTATTGAATTGTTCTTCTTCTAGATTCTTGAAAGTTAGGTTGTTTATTTTGATATCTTTTTTTTAATGTAAGCATTTATGGCTAAAATATTTTCTCTTAAAACAGCTTTCGCTGCATCCCATAAATTTTAGTACGTTGTGTTTTCATTTTCATTCGTTTCAATATATTTTGTAATTCCCCTTTAGATTTTCTTTGAGTCAATATTTTTTTCAGGGTTTTGTTGTTCAATTTTGTGAATTTTCCAGTTTTCCTCCTTTTATTTCTAGTTTTACATCATAGTGGTTGAAAATGTACTAGATATAATTTTAATCTTCTTATTTGCTAAGACTTGTTTTGTGATATATCATATGGTTTATCCTGGAGAATGTCCATGTGCTCTTGAAAGAATGTATATGCTGCTGCTGCTGTTGGATGGAATGTTCTATACATTTCTCTTAGGTTTCTTTGGTCTAAGCATAGTTCAAGCCCAAAGTTTCTTTATTGATTTTCTACCTGGATAATCTCTCCTCTGTTGAAAGTGTGTATTGAACCCTACTGCTATTATTGTATCATCATCTATTTCTCCCTACAGTTCTGATAGTATTTGCTTAATATAATTAGCTTTTACAATATTGGGTACATATATATCTATGCTTGTTATATTCTCTTGATTAATTGATCCCTTGGTCATTGTATAAGAAACATCTTTGTCTCCTGTTACAGTTTTTGATTTAAAGTTTATTTTTTCATATAAGTATAGCTACTTATGGTCTCTTGGCTTCCACTTTTATGGAATATTTTTTTCGTCCCTTCACTTTGGAGCTATGTTTGTCTTCGAAAGTGAAGTGAATCTGTTTTAAATAGCATATTGTTGGTCTTGTTTTTGATTCAACCTGCCACACTATGCCTTTTGATTGGAGAAATTAAGCCATCTACACAAAATGTAATTACTGGGCTTCCCTGGTGGCGCAGTGGTTGAGAGTCCGCCTGCCGATGCAGGGGACACGGGTTCGTGCCCAGGTCCGGGAAGATCCCACATGCCGCAGAGCAGCTGGGCCTGTGGGCCATGGCCGCTGAGCCTGCGCGTCTGGAGCCTGTGCTCCGCAACGGGAGAGGCCACAGCAGCAAGAGGCCCGCGTACCGCAAAAAAAAAAAAAAAAAAAAAGTAATTACTGACAGGTAAAACTTACTAATGCTCTTATTAATTGTTTTCTTCCAGTTTTGTTTCCCTTGTTCCTTGTTCATTTCTCCCTCTCTTGCTGTCTTCCATTGGGAATGGTGATTTTCCATAGTGTTACACTTTCATTGCCTTCTCTTCATCTTTTGTGAATCTACTGTAGGTTTTTGCTTTATAGGTACCACAAGTTACATACATAACATATCTTATAGATATTATACCTGTTTTATACTAGCAATTTAACTTTGATCATGTCCAAAATTCTACCTTTTTACATCTCCTTTATGTTTTTTCAATTTACCTCATTTTAGATTGTGTATTCATTAACAAATTATTTAATCTATATTTTAATATTCTATCCTTTAACATTTATACTAGAGTTCAATGATTAATAAACCACCATATTACAAAACAGAATATTTTGAATTTTATTATATACTTACCTTTACCAGTGTGATGTATATTTTTATGTTTTATGTTACTAGTTAGCATCCTTTCAACAACAACTTGCAAGTTAAGTCTAGTAGTGATTAACTCCCTTAGCTTTTGTTTGTCTGAGAAAGTCTTTACCTTTCCTTCAATTCTGAAAAAAAATACTTTGACAGAGTATCCTTGGTTGGCAGGTTTTTTTTTTTCCCCCACTTTCAGCACTTTGAATATATCATCACATTTTTTCCTAACCTGTAGATTTCTCCTGAGAAATCTGCTGATAGCCTTGTACAAATTTCCTCATTAGTTACAAGCTTCTTCCCTCTTTGTTTTCTTTGGTTTTGATCATTTTCTTTCTTATGTGTCTTGTAGAAGATATCTTTAAGTGAGTTTATTTGTTGAACCATAAGCTTCATGAACTTGGATATCAAAATTCCTCTCCAAATTTCGGAAAGTCTCAACCATTATTTGTTTAAATAAGTTTTCTGCAACCTTCTCCCTTTTTCTTCTGGGACTCAAATAATTTGAAAATTGTTTCTTTTCATTGATTCCCATAGAATATGTAGCCTTTTTCACCTTTTTTTATACTTTAGCTTTTTGTTGTTGTTGAAATATAATGGACATACAACACTGTATTAGTTTTAGGTGTAAGACATAAAGATTTGTATGCAAAATGATTACAACAATAAATTTAGTTAACATCCATCACCATACATATTTACAACATATTTTCTGTAATGAGAACTTTTAAGAATTACTCTCAGCAATTTTCAATATACAATACAACATTGTTAACTATAGTCACCATGCTGTATATTACATCACCAGGAGTCATTTATTTTATAACTGGAAGTTTGTTCATTTTGACCATCTTCACTTATTTTACCCACTCCCAATAACTTGCTGTTGGCAACTACCAATCATCCCTCTGTATCTATTAGTTTTCTTAGATTTCAGATATAATAAGATCATATAGGATTTCTCTTTCCCTGTCTAACATAATTAGCTTACCATAGTGCCCTAATGTTACATCATTGTGGATGTAAATGGTAGGATTTCCTTTTTCATGGCTGAATAATATTCTTTTGTATATTTCACCACATTTTCCTTAATCTATGCATCTTCCAATGGACACTGAGATATTTACATGTCTTGGTTATTTTAAATAATGCTGCAATGAATAGGGAGATGCACATTTTTTGTAAGATAGTGATTTAGTTTCTTTTAGGTAAATATTCCAAGGTGGAATTGCAATTTTGTGAGGAACCTCCATACTGTTTTCTAAAATGGCCAGACCAATTTACACTTCCATCAATAGTGCATAAGTATTCCCTTTTCTCCACATCTTTGCACTTGTTGTTTCCTGTCTTTTTGATAGTAAGCATTCTAACAGGTGTAAGGTGATAGCTCATGGCTCTGATTTGCATTTCCCTGATGAAGAGTGATGTTGAGTACTTTTTCATATACCTTTTGGCTATCTGTATGTCTTCACTGAAAAAAAATGTCGATTTGATATTCTGCTTATTGTTTAATTGGATTTTTTCCTATTGACTTGTATGAGTTATATCTAAACTTTGGGTATTAACTCCTTCTAAGATATATGGTTTGCAAATATTTTCTCCTATGTAGTAGGTTATCTTTTCATTTTCTTTGGTGGGTTTCTTTGCAAAGACATTTTAGTTTGATGTAGTTCCAGTTGTTTATTTTTGCTTTTGTTACCTTTCCTTTTGGTGTAAAATCCAAACAATCATTGCCAAGACTGATGTTAAGGAGCTCCTCCTCTACATTTTCTTTTAGGAGTTTTATGGTTTCAGGTCTTAAGTTCAAGTTTTTAAAATCCACTTTGAGTTGATTTTTGTGTATGGTGTAATATATTAGTCCAGTTTCATTCTTTTGCATGTGGCTGTCCAGTATTAACAATACTATTTATTGAAGAGACTATCCTTTCACCATTTTATATTACTGGTTTCCTTTTCATAAATTAATGCTACAAATTAGTTGACCATATGTGCATGGGTTTATTTCTGGGCTCTCTATTCTGTTCCATTTATCTCTGTGTCTGTTTTTACATCAATAACATAGTGTATTGATTATTATAGTTTTGTAAGATAGTTTGAAATCAGGAAGTGTGAAGCCTCCAACTATTTCTCTTTCCTAAGATTGCTTTGGCTACATGGGGCTTTTTGTGGTTTCATGCAAATTTTAGGATTATTTGTTTTATTTCTGCAAAACATGTCATTATACTTTTGATAGGCAATGTATAGAATCTGTATATTGCTTTGTGTTGTATTGATATTTTGACAGTATTAATTCTTCGAATTCAGGAGCACAGAATACTTTTCCATTAATTTTGTGTCTTTTTCAATTCATATTATCATTGTCTTATAGTTTTCAGTGTACAGACTTCTTAACTTCTTGGCTAAATTTATTCCTGTGTATTTTATTCTTTTTGATGTAGTTGTGAATTGGCTTGTTTTCTTAATTTCTGTTTCTAATCATTTGTTATTAGTTTAAGTAAATGCAACTAACTTTGCATATTGCTTTGTATACTGAAAGTTTACTGAATTCATTTATTTACTCTAACAGTTTTTTGGTGGCGTCTTTAGCGCATATATATATATATATATATATATATATATATATATATATCTGTAAATAAAAATTCTACTTTTTTCTTTGAATCACTTTTTTTCTTGCTTAATTGCTTTTGCTAGGACTTCCAGTACTATTTTGTATAAAAGTGGCAAAAGTGGTCATCTTTGTCTTATTCCTGATCTTAGAGGAAAAGCTTTCAATTTTTTACCATTGAGAATGTTGTTAGCTGTGGGGTTGTTGTATATGGTCTTTATTATGTTGAAGTACATTTCCTCTATACACACTTTGTTGAGAATTTTCATCAAGAATGTATACCACATTTTATCAAATGCTTTTCTGCATCTTTTGAGATTATCATGTGATTTTTATCCTTTATTTTGTTAAAGTGGTGTATCACGTTGATTGATTTGCACATCTTTAGCCATCTTTGAATCCATGGACCAAATCCCATTTGATCACGGAGTTTAATATTTTCATGTATTGTTGAATTCAGTTTGCTAATATGTTGTTGAGGATTTTTGCATCTATGTTTATCAGCGTCGTTTGGGCTGTAATTTTATTATATTGTAGTGTCCCTGTCTGATTTTGTTTTCAGGTTAACACTGACCTCATAAAATGAGTTTGTATGTGTTTCCTTCTCTTATTTTTTGAAAGAGTCTGAAAAGGATTGGTAGTAATTCTTTACTTGTTCAGTAGAATTTACCAATTAAATCATATAGTCCTGGACTTTTCTTTATTGGGTCATTATTTTTTCTTTGTTTTCCTCTGACTTGATAATTTTAAAGTTACTTTTTCTGGCATACAGGGTTTTTTCTACTTGATCCCTTCTGATGTTTATGCTCTCTATTGCATTTTTATTTTATTAATTGCAATATTCAGCTCCAGTATTTCTATTTTGTTCTTTTTTATGATTTCTATCTGTTTGTTAAACTTCTCATTGTGTCTTTGCATTATTTTCCCAATTGCTAAATTGTCTTTCTGTACCTTTTTGTAGCTCATTGAACTTCATTTAAACAGCTATTTTGAATTATTTATTTGGTAAATCAAAAATTCTCATGACTTTGAGATTGATACTAGGAGATTATCGGGATCCTTTGATGGTGTCATGTTTCTTTAGTTTTTTGTATTCCTTGATGTTTTGTGTTGTTGTCTTCCCATTTGTAATAGCATTCACCTCCTCCAGTTATTACTAACTGCATTCCAGAGAGAAATATTTTCCATCAGCTGTATTAGAGATCTTAGATTTTCTCAGGCCTTCTATGGTATTGTACATCTGATCCATGCTTCTTGCTCTGTCTTGTGGCAGAATTCTTAAACTTGTATGTCTTCTCTCAGACTTACAGTGCAACAGAACAAGTGCTGACAGCCTTTCCTTTTTTTCCCCAAATGTGGCACTAAAGTACAAGTTTGTTGTCTGTCCCTGGCCTGTAGATTTATGTTAGTTTTCTGTGTATGCTCATTACCCACCTGCCAAAACTTGCTCTTAATGCCACCATTAGGTACATTTATAGGGATCTGACCAAAGAAGAGAGGGATATGTGGATGAGCCATGCAGAACCTTTGGGGTGCTCATAAGCCAGTTGGGTGTATCCATTGTCGAGACATCCACAGTGGCTTATTGACAAGGTTCTTGATGGAGTCTGCAAGGCAGGTAGTAGGATCCAAGCTCCTTTAATGACCTCCAGGTATCCAATATACCACTCTTCCAGCTCCTTCCCTCCCAGCTATGCAACTTATAATTCAGTAATCCTCTCAAATGCATTCAAACTTGTATTTTTTCTCCAATGGTGTGTTGGAAATTCTCTGCTGGAAACCTGTATTTCCACAAAACTCTCTCATCCATGGGTGATTTTCTGAGGCAGTGCTCTCCAGGGACCCTTGGATCACTACTGAGAGGGGCTGTAGCTGGTTCATTAGCAACTGCAGAGTCCACAGATGAGACCAAGGTCTTTATGACTATTGCCTGATGCATGGATGAGTGAGACTCTTCCTGGGTTTCCTGGTAAATAGGTCTGGATACCACAGCTCTTACAAAGGTGCTTTTATCTGTGAATGGAAGCCAAATTGTTGTTTTTTGAGGTGGGTTACAAATGAGGAACATCTTATTCAGCCATGTTGCTAACATCACACTTTGAGGTCTACTATTTTCTGTGTGCCAGGCTCTGTATTGGGCACCAATGACAAAATTATCAGTCACTTTCATTTAGCCATGAATCTAAAAGTGGCATGAACTAATTTCTACGTATATACCACTGTGGACTGAAGCATAAAGTAATTTTGTAAATCAAGTTTTTCTCTAGCGCCATCTTAAACTTTCTCTTGTATTAATGAACACTGATGATAAGCCTCATTCCCATCAGATTCCATCTGGGATATAATTTTATGTGGCTGGCACTGTCCATTAAACAATGTCTGATTTCTCCACATTCCTTAGGGAGAGAGGCATGACTTTATTATCACCTAAATAACTTATATTCTTCATTTTGTTTTTAAGTACTTTGGCTAGTTCTAGCTGTATGTACTGTGGTGTTCACTGCACTTCCATCTGAAACAAGAATTCCTCAAATAAATATGCTCCTTATTAGAAGTTATTTTCAAACCAAGAGACAGAAAAGTTATTTACAAATTAAAATGGAGCTTACCATGATATACTGGATACCTCAGGTTTCTGTACTGACCAAATTTATGAAACGTCTTTTCCACCTTTATGACTGAATCTTTGACTCCCCTCTGACATTGTAAGTATGCTAGCTCCTTAATTTTAGGTATACATGTTCTAATTGGACAAATGTATTTCTTTTTAATTTTTAAGATTTTGTCATTATAAAATATACAGAAGCCAATCATGAGTAAACGTTTTTTATCTAACAATTTCCCGGGCTGGAGTCCCTACATTCTATGTAGAAACAATAGGTTAAACTACACGGAAGAACAGGATTTCTCCAACTGATCCCTAACCTGTTTTAACAATTCCATCAACCAACAATGACACTTACCTATTCTTCATAGGTTCAGTGACAGTGCAGAGTTTCAGGAGTGAGATAACAGAAAAAATGTTTTTCTGCACTCAGTATGGCTGGTGTGTTTATGAACCATTATGCCTTTTGGATTTTATTATGTCTGGGCGATTTTCCAAAATTTTATGAACATGGTGTTTCTGGACTTTCCTGGATTGAAGCATGATTAAGTATCTGGGTAATATCTTAGTCTACTCATGACAACACTGACCAGATGGACCTGGACTGTCTCCAATAGCATCAACTATTTTGCCAAAAATTTAGAATTATGAATTTTATGAAGTTCAAGTCAAGTGTTTGGTGTATGTAACATCCTCACAAGGGATTGGGATGGACCTCTGGAAAGTCAGATGAGTACTGATTAGGACACACATCTAATTTTAAAATAAACTTTCAATAATCTTTCACATTCCAAAGATGATTATATTAGGTTACTACTCCCTTCTGTGGCCCCTGCTCTTTCTAACAAATCTTCTGGGGAAATAGTAGGCACTTCAATGAATGCCTTAGTCCCAGGAAACTTTCAAGGAATTAAAACACAAGTTCATTTCTACTCACCTCCTTGTATATATTGCCCCTAGAGATATATGTTATTATTCAAGTATTCTACACTCTTCATCTTAAAAAATATAAATCTCTGGATTTCACACTCCCTCCATCTATCTATCTATCTATCTATCTATCTATCTATCTATCTATCATCTATCTCTATTTCTATCTCTATCTCTTTCTCTATCTCTATGTTCTCCTTCAGAGCTAACTTTTTAAAAAGGGCAATCTATACATGGGCAAGGTTTGTGACATTTAGTAAATAAAAATACAGAACTTTCTGTATTTTGTCTGGCAACTCTAAAATTTCTCAAGGTATTATTTACACTATTCCCAGTCACTTCTCAACTCCAATCAGTCATCCACCTACACCCTTTCATTGAAACCCGTATTGCCGACGATCTTTATGTTGAAAAGTTATATGGGAAAAAAATCTAGTTTATTTGGTCTCTTATCATTGGACATTTGACCTCCCTCTTCTTAAAGCGCTCTCTTTCCTTGGCTTATATGGCATTAAACTTTTAACTTTATCCACTTTATCTCAAGCTCTTTACCTTTGCTATCTAGTCTTTTAAATATGGAGCTCCTCAGGGTTTCATTCTGGGTGCTCTTTTCTTTCTCTACTGGATTTCCTCTCAAAAGGAAATCTCATCCAGTCTTACAATTTTAACTGTTATCTATACACTGCTTACTTTTAAATTTGTACTTCCAGTTACCAACTTCCAGAATGTTATATTCAGCTACCTACTTAATATCTGCATTTAAATGTAGCCCAGGCAAGTGAAACAGAATATTTTTCAAACTGAATATTCGACACTCACTTGTTCAACCTGTATCTCAATCAATATTTTCCATTTTAGTAAATATTACCTTCCCATTGCACACTTCAGAAAGTGGAAGTAGTCATTGACACCTCCTTCTATCATATATCCCATAGCCACTCAAACAACAAGCTCTGTAGATTATTCCTCCAACATATAATTCTAATAGATCACTCATTCTCACTCCCATTTCCACTATGCCACTCTCTTAAGGAAACCCTCCCTATCCTCTAGTCATTCTACTAGTATAATAACCCAGAAAACAATGTATCTATTCTTCATATTGTTTGCCACAATTACATTTTTCATATTCAAGACTTTTAGATTTATAAATGTCTATCTCTTTCACTAGCTTGTATAATCCATGGGAGTCTCATTTTAGTCTGCTTAGCACAGTACCTGGTAAATAATAGGTGGTCAATAAATATTTGTTGAATTAATTATATAATTTAAAATAGCAACAAATGAGAATTTACCACATTCCAGGAATGATGCTAATGCTTTACATGGGATTTTCTCATTTAATGATCTCAATTAGCTTATAAGAAAGTTATTATTATTTCCATTTATATTGATGAGGAAATTCAGTCCCTGAGAGTCTAAAAATCTCACACAAATTTACACAAACTGTAAGAGGCAGAGGTTCAATTTAAAACTGTTTCTTATTTTTTTGTTTGACTATTTAGTTTAATTTATTTTACTTTTTCCAGCTTTATGAGGTATAATTTACAAATAAAAGTTTTATAAATTTAAGGTATGCAACATGATGGTTTTTTTCTTCCAGTTTTATTGAGATCTATTTCGCATACAGCACTGTATATGTTTAAGGTGTATAGCATAATGATTTCACTAACATACATCATGAAATGAGTATCACAATAAGTTTAGTGAACATCCATCATCTCATATAGATACAAAATTAAAGAAGAAATGTTTTGTGATGAGGATTCTTAGGATTTACTCTCTTAAAAACTTTCATATATATCATACAGCAGTGTTAATTATATTTATCATGTTGTACATCATATAACTAGTACTTATTTATCTTATAACTGGAAGATTGTATTTTTGACTGCCTTCATCCAATTTCCCTTCCTCAGACTCCCCGCCTCTGGTAACCACATATCTGTTCTCTTTCTCTATGAGTTTGTTTGCTTGTTTTTGAAATATAATTGACCTGCAACACTATGTTAGTTGCTGTTACACAAAATAATGATTTGGTATTCCTATAAATTTCAAAATGATAACCAGGATAAGTCTAGGTAGGATATGTCACCATTCAAAGATATTACATAGTTACTGACTATATTCCCCACACGGTACATTTCACACTCATGACATTTATTTTGCAGTTGGAAGTTTGTACCTCTTGAATCCCTCAACTGTTCCTTTTCTCTCCCCACCCCACTCCCTTCTGGCAACCACCTGTTTGTTCTCTATATCTATAACTCTGTTTCTGTTTGGTTATGTTTCTTCATCTGTTTTATGTTTTAGAATCTAAATATAAGTGAAATTATACAGTACTTATCTTTATCCGTCTGACATATTTCATTTAGCATAATAACCTCTAGGTTCATCCATGTTGTAACAAACGGTAAGATTTCATTATTTTTATGGCTGAGCAATATTCCATTGTACATATATGCCACATCTTCTTTATCCATTCCTCTATTGATGAGCATATGAGTTGCTTCTATATCTTGGCTATTGTAAATAATGCAGCAGTGAATAGGGGTGCATCTAACTGTCTAATTAATGTTTTTGTTTTCTTTGTTTAAATATACAGGAGAGAAGTTTCTGGATCATATAGTAGTTCTATTTTTAATTTTTTGAGGAATCTCCATACTGTTTTCCACAGCAGCTGCACCAATTTACATTCCTACCAACAGTGCATGAGGGTTCCCTTTTCTCCACATCCTTACCAACACTTGTAATTTGTTGTATTATTGATAATAGCTATTCTGACAGGTTTTAGGTGATATCTCATTGTGGGTTGATTTACATTTCCTTGATGATGAAGTGATGTTGAGCATCTTTTCATGTCCTTGTTGACCATCTGTATGTCTTCTTTGGAAAAATGTCTATTCAGGTCCTCTGCCCATTGTTAAATCAGGTTTTTTTAAATGTTGAGTTGTATGAATTCTTCATATATTTTGCATATTAACCCTTTATTATTTGCAAATATCTTCTACCATTTAGCAGGTACCTTTTTCTTTGTTGATATTTTCCTTTGCTGTGCAAAAGAATTTTAGTTTGATGTAGTTCTATTTGTATATTTTTGCTTTTGTTTCCTTTGCCTGCAGAGACATATCCAAATTATTAAGACAACTGATGTGAAAGATTGTACTGCTTATGGTTTCTTCTAGAAGTTTTATAGTTTTAGGCCTTACATTTAAATTTTTAATCCATTTTTGAATTTATTTTTGTGCATCAGGTGAGAGAGTGATCCAGTATTTATTTTGGGGGGGGTACACAGGACTCCCACTGTTGTGGCCTCTCCCGTTGCGGAGCACAGGCTCCGGACGCACAGATTCAGTGGCCATGGCTCACGGGCCCAGCTGCTCTGCGGCACGTGGGATCTTCCCAGACCAGGGCACGAACCTGTGTCCCCTGCAACAGAGGGCAGACTGTCAACCACTCTGCCACCAGGGAAGCCCCCTGGTCCAGTTTGATTATTTTTCATTTAGCTGTCCAGTTTTTCCAACACAGTTTATTAAAGAAGCTACCTTTTTCTCATTATACATTTTGCCAACCTTGTCACAGATTAATTGCCCATATAAGTGTGGGTTCATTTCTGGGATCTCCTTTCTATTCACTTGATACCAGTACTACACTGTTTTGATGACTGTACCTCTGTAGTATAGTTTGAAATCAGGGAGCATGATTCTTTCAGGTTTGTTCTTCTTTCGTAAGATTGTTTTGGCTATTGTAGGTCTTTTTGTGGTTCAATATAAATTTTAGAATTATTTGTTCTAGTTCTGTGGAAAATGCCATTGGTATTTTCATAAGGATTGCATTGAATCTGTAGATTGCCTTGGGTAGTATGATTATTTTATCAATATTACTTCTTCCCACCTATGAGCATAGAATATCTTTCCATTTGTTTGTGTCATCTTTAATTAATTTAATCAGTGTCTTATAGTTTTTTGAGTACAGATCTTTTACCTCCTTGGTAGATTTATCCCCAGGTATTTTATTATTTTTGATGCAATTGTAAATTGGATTATTTTCTTAATTTCTCATTTTGATAGGTCATTATTAGTGTGTAGAAATGCAACAGCTTTCTGTGTGTTAATTTTGTTTCCTGCAACTTTACCAAATTCATTTATTAGTTCTAATACATTTTTGGTGGCATCTTTAGGATTTCCTATATAAAATATCATGTTATCTGAAAAATGTTATAGCTTTACTTCTTCATATCCAACTTTTATTTCTTTCTCTCGTCTGATTGCTGTGGCTAGGACTTCCAATATTATATCAAGTAAATGTGGTGAGAGTGGGCATCTTTGTCTTGTGCCTGATATTAGGGAAAATGTTTTCAGTTTTTCAACATTGAACAGGATGTTGGCTGTAGATTTGTCACATATAGGCTTTATTATGTTGAAGTATGTTTCCTCTGTACCACTTTGTTGAGAGTTTTTATGATAAATGACGTTGAATTTTGTCAAAAGGTTTTTCTGTATCTATTGCAATGATATATGATTTTTATTATTTGTTAATATGGTGTATCATATTGACTGATTTGTGGATATTTATTTATTTGTGGATCCTTGCATCTGTAGGATAAATCCCACTTGATCATGATGTATGATCCTCTTAATGTATTGTTAAAATCAGTTTGTTATTATTTTGTTTAGTTTTTCTGCATCTGTATTCATCAGTGATAATGACCTGTAATTTTTCTTTTGTTGTGGTGCTCTTGTCTTGTTTTGTGTCAGAGTGATTCTGGCCTCGCAGAATGTATTCAAAAGTGTTTCTTCCTCATTTTTTTGGAATAACTTGAGAAGGATAAGTGCTATTTTTTTTTTAATATTTGGTAGAATTCACCTGTGGAGCAATCTGGCCCTAGACTTTAGTTTGTTCAGATTTTTTAAATTACTGATTCAAGTTCATTACTGGTAATTGTTCTTTCATATTTTGTATTTCTTCCTGATTAAGTCTTGGGAGATTGTACATTCCTAGGAATTCATCTATTTCTTCTAGGTTGTCCAATTTATTGCCATATAATTGTTTCTAGTAATCTCTTATGATTTGTTTTATAGTGAATAGAAAGTTTTTATTTATTTACTTGCATTTTGCTTTAATAGCCACTGAAAAGACTGTTTCATTTCCTCTCACTGACCCTGTCCATCAGTTATGGTGTTGGTTGCAACTTCTTTTTTATATCAGGTTTTATTTATTTGGGTCTTCTCTATTTCTTTTCTTGATGAGTCAGCTAATGGTTAAACAAATTTTCAAAAAGTGGGGGATACGTTTATAAAATACATTATTATTATCTATAGTTAACCTCTTGTCCATTAGATCTCCATACATCATTATTCCTGCATAATTGAAACTTTGTATCCTTTGATCAACATCTACTCATTTTTCCCAAACTTCAGCCCCTGGAAAACACAATTCTACTCTCTGCTTTAATTTCAGCATTTTTGGTTCCACATATAATGAGATCATGCAGTATGTGTCTTTTTATGTCTGGCTTATTTCACTTACCAAAATGTCTTCCATATTCATCCATGTTGTTGCAAATGGCAGGAATTGCTTATTTTTTAGATCAGTGTTATATAGAATTGTCTTATATGTATTTTAATGCATAACAATATATGTATGGCAATTTTTTTGTCCATTCATCCACTGACTGACACTTAAGATCATTTTCATATCTTGGCTACTGTGAATAATGCTGCCATGAACCTGACAGTGCAGATATATATTTCAGATAGTGATTTTATTCCCTTCCAATATATCCAGACTTGGGTTTGCTGGATCATGTGGAAGTTTTATGTTTACTTTTTTTAGGAAACTCCATACTCTTTTCCATTATGATTGTACCAATTTACATTCCCACCAATGGTGCACCAGTTTTTCCTTTTCTCCACATCGTCTCCAATACTTATCTCTTATCTTGTTGATATCCATTCGAACATGTGTGAGGTGATATCTCATTGTGGTTTTGCTTTGCATTTTCCTGATGACTTGTGATGTTGAGAACATTTTCATCTCTCTGTTGGCCATTTGTAGGTCTTCTTGGAGAAATGTCTATTCATGTTCATTGCCCATTTTTAAATGAGGTTATTTGTTTTTGTGTTATTTAGTTTTAGGTATTACTTATATTTTTTAGATGTTAAGTTATCATCAGGTGTATGGTATGCAAATATTTTCTCTGATTCAGTCAGTTGTCTTTTTATGCTTTTGGTTGTTTCCTTTACTCTGCATACGATTTTTAGTTGAATTGAAAACCCCTTATCTATCTTAGGTTTTGTTGCTTTTGCTTTTGGGGTGATATCCACAATGATAAGAAGCTTTCCTCTGTACATTTTCTTCAAGTGGTTTCACAATTTCAAGACTTATAGTTACATTTTTTTAACCTTTTGAGCTGATTTTTGTATGTAGTGTGAGATAAAGGTCCAATTTCTTTCTTCTGTATATGGATATCTATTTTTCCAAATACAATTTATTGAAAAGACTATCATTTCCCCATTGTTTGTTCTTCATACTTTTCTTCAAACATAATTTGACTGTAGATTTGCAGATTTATTTCTGGGATGCATATCCTGTTAATTTATCTATATGTCTTTCTTTGTTTTTTTTTTTTTTTTAAACAGGGAGTACCTTACTGTTTTGATTTCTGTAGGTTTGTAATGTATTTTGAAATTAGGAAATGTGATGTCTCCACCTCTTCTTTCCCTGTACAAGATTGCTTTGGCAATATGGTATTTTTCTGGTTATATATAAACTTTAGGATTTCAAAGTGTTTTCTGTAAAAAACAGTCACAGCAATTTTGATAATGATTTTGTTGAACCTGCAGATCACATTAGTATGGATTTTTAAAAATACTAAGTCTTACAGTCCAGGCATTTGTGATATCTTTCCAATTAGTTGTGTCTTACTTAATTTCTTTCATCCATATTTTATAGTTTTCAGTACATAGATATTTCCCTTCCTTGGTTAAACTTGTTCCTAAGTATTTTATTCTTCTTGATGCTGTTGTAAATGTGATTTTTTCCCCTCCATTATTCTTTGGATAGTTGGTCAAGCTGAAGGTTTTTCAATTTTTAAAAATATTTTCAAAATACCAACTTTTAGTTTTAACATTTTAGTTATTTTCCTAGTTTCTGTTTTGTATATTTCTGATCTAATCTTTATTAATTCCTTCCTTATGCTGAATTTAGGTTTAATTTATTACTTATTTTCTAGTTCTTTACAGTGTTATGTTAGGTTTTCTTAATATGAAATCTGCCTTCATTATTACATAGGATTTCATCACTATAAACTTCCTTCCTAGGGAGATCACTGTTTCAGGGTGCATGAGGAGAGGGGATTCAGAGCACTGCCATAATGAGCTCCAGAGCTGGGTGTGAGCTGTGGCTATCAGCATGGATCCCAGAGACAGGCATGAAACACTAAGACTGCTGCTGCAAGCACCAAGAGACCTGTGTGGAAGCACAGTTCACTACCCACACCTCCCCTCCAGGGAGACTGCAGCCCACCACGGCCAGATTCCTATGATCCAGGGAAAATTTCCCTGGGAGAACACGTGGTATGCCTCAGGCTGTTGAAATGTCACACGGGCCTCTGCTGCAGCAGGCTCCCCCCACATTCCATACCCGTCCCTCCCCCTGGCCTCAGTGAGCCAGAGCCCCCTAATCAGCTGCTATTTAACCCATCCTGTCTGGGTGGGGAATAGATGCCCTCAGGAGACCTACATGCAGAGTCGAGGCCAAATCCAAAGCTGAACATCAGGAGCTGTGTGAGCAAAGAAGAGAAAGGGAAAATTCTCCCAGTAGCCACAGGAGCAGTGGATTGAAGCTCCACAATCAACTTGACGTACCTTGCATCTGTGGAATACCTGAATAGACAATGAATCATCCCAAAATTGAGGTGGTAGACTTTGGGAGCAACTGTAGACATCAGGTTTGTGTTCTGCATCTAATATTTTTCTGTTTTTATGTTTATTTTAGTTTAGTATTTAGAATTTATCATCATTTGTAGATTTGTTTATTGATTTGTTTGCTTTCTTCCTTTTTTGTTTAATATATAGAAATATATGTATTTTCTCCTTTTACACTTTTTGTGAGTGTGTATGTGCATGCTACTTTGTGTGATTTTGTTGGTGTAGCTTTGCTTTTACCATTTGTCCTAGGGTTCTGTCTGTCTTTATTTATTTATTTTTGTATAGTTTTTGATACTTGTTATCACTGGTGGACTTGTTTTTGGGTTGGGTTGCTCTTTTCTTTCTTCGTTCCTTCTTTTTCTTTTTTTATTACTTTTAAATTTTTTAAAATTTTAATAACTTTCTTTTACGTATTTTTTATTTCTTTCTTTCTCTTTCTTTCTTCCTTTCTTTCTTTCTATCTTTCTTTCTCTTTCTTCCTCTTTCTTTCTTTCTTTCTTTCTCTTTCTTCCTCTTTCTTTCTTTCTTTCTTTCTTTCTTTCTTTCTTTCTTTCTTTCTGTCTTTCTTTTCTTTCTACTGTTTCTACTGAGCCATGTGGCTGACAGAGTCTTGGTACTCCGGCCAGGTGTCAAGCCTGTGCCTCTATTGTGGGAGAGCCAAGTTAAGGACATTGGTCCACCAGAGACCACCTGGCCATGCATAATATCAAATGGCAAAAGTAATCCCAGAGATTTCCATCTCAACATTAAGACCCAGCTCCACTCAAAGACCATCAAGCTACAGGCTGGACACACTATGCCAAATCACTAGCAAGACAAGAACAAAATGTCACCCATTAGCAGAGTGGATGCCTAAAATCATAATAAGGTCACAGACACCCCAAAACAAACCACTGGATGCAGTTCTGCCCACCAGAAGGACAAGATCCAGCCTCATCCACCAAAACACAGTCACCAGCCCCCTCCACCAGGAAGCCTACAAAACCCAGTGAACCAATCTTAGCCACTGGAGGAAGACACCAAAAACAATGCGAACTGTAAGCTGGCAGCCTGTGAAAAGGAGACCCCAAACACAGTAAGTTAAGCAAAATGAGAAGACAAAACACACAGCAGATGAAGGAGCAAGGTAAAAACCCACCAGACCAAACAAATGAAGAGGAAATAGACAGTCTCCCTGAAAAGGAATTCAGAGTAATGATAGTAAAGATGATCCAAAATCTTGGAAATAGAATGGAGAAAACATTAGAAAAGTTTAACAAGGACCTAGAACTAAAGATCAAACAAACAATGATGAATAATATAATAGATGAAAAGAAAAATTCTCTAGAAGGAATCAATAGAAGACTAACTGAGACATAAGAATGGATAAGTGACCTGGAAGAAAAAATAGTGGAAATAACTACATAGAGCAGAATAAAGCAAAAAGAATGAAAAGAATTGAGGACAGTCTCAGAGACCTCTGGGACAACATCCAATGAACCAACATTCAAATTATAGGGGTTCCAGAAGAAGAAGAGAAAAATAAATGAATTAAGAAAATATTTGAAGAGATTATAGTGGAAAACTTCCCTAATATGGGAAAGGAAAAAAATCAATCAAGCCCAGAAAGCACAGATAGTCCCATAGGAGGATAAATCCAAGGAGAAACATGCCAAGACACATATTAATCAAACCACCAAAAATTAAATACAAAGAAAAAATATTAAAAGCAACAAAGGAAAACAACAAATAACATATAAGGGAATCCCCAAAATGTTAACAGCTGATCTTTCAGTAGAAATTCTGCAAGCCAGAAGGGAGTGGAAGGACATATTTAAAGTGATGAAAGATAAAAACCTACAACCAAGATTACTCCACCCAGCAAGGATATCATTCGCATTCAATGGAGAAATTAAAACCTTTACAGACAAGGAAAACCTAAGAGAATTGAGCACCACCAAACCAGCTTTCCAACAAATGCTGAAGGAACTTCTCATGGCAGGAGAAGAAAGAGAAAGAAACTACCTACAAAAAGAAACCCAAAACAATTAAGAAAATAGTAATAGGAACATACGTATCAAAACCTACCTTAAATGTAAATGGATTAAATGCTCCAACCAAAACACATAGACTAGCTGAATGGATACAAAAGCAAGAAGATATATATGCTGACTACAAGAGACACACTTCAGACCTAGGGACACATACAGACTGAAAGTGAGGGAGTGGAAAAAGATGTTCCATGCAAATGGAAATCAAAAGAAAGTTCGAGTAGCAATTCTCATATCACACAAAATAGATTTTAAAATAAAGACTGTTACAACAGACAAAGAGGGACACTACATAATGATCAAGGGATCACTCCTAGAAGAAGAAATAACATTTTAAAATATTTATGCACCCAACATAGGAGAACTTGAATACATAAGGCAAATGCTAACAGCCATAAAAGGGGGAATTGACAGTAAGACAATCATAGTAGGGTCTCTAACACCCCACTTTCACCAATGGACAGGTCATCCAAAATGAAAATAAATAAGGAAACACAAGCTTTAAAGGATACATTAAACAAGATGGACTTAATTGATATTTATAGGACATTGCATCCAAAAACAACAGAATACACATTTTTCTCAAGTGCACATGAAACATTCCCCAGGATAGATCATATCTTGGGTCACAAATCAAGCCTCAGTAAATTTAAGAAAATTGAAATTTTATCAAGTATCTTTGCTGATCACAATGCTATGAGATTAGATATCAATTACAGGAAAAAATAATCTGTAAAAATACAAACACATGGAGGTAAAACAGTACATTACTAAATAACCAAGAGATCACAGAAGAAATCAAAGATGAAATTAAAAAATACCTAGAAACAAATGGCAATAAAACACGATGATCCTGTATCAAACTACCAGTGGCATTTTTCACAGAACTAGAACAAAAAATTTCACAATTTGTATGGAAAAACAAAAGACCCCGAATATCCAAAGCAATCATGACAAAGAAAAATGGATCTGCTGGAATCAGGCTCCTGGACATCAGACTATACTACAAAGCTACAGTAATCAAGACAGTATGGTACTGGCACAAAAAGAGAAATATAGATCAGTGGGACAGGATAGAAAGCCCAGAGGTAAACCCACATACATATCATCACCTTATCTTTGATAAAGGAGGCAAGAATATACAATGGAGAAAAGACAGCTTTTTCAATAAGTGGTGTCGGGAAAACTGGACAGCTACATGTAAAAGAATATAATTAGAACACTCCTTAATACCATAAACAAAAATAAACTCAAAATGGATTAAAGACCTAAGAGTAAGGCCAGACACTATAAAACTCTTAGAGGAAATCATAGGCAGAATTCTCAATAATGTAAATCACAGTAAGATCCTTTTTGACACATATCCTTGAGAAATGGAAATAAAAACCAAAATGAACAAATGGGACCTAAATAAACTTAAAATCTTTGGCACAGCAAAGAAAAACATAAAAAAGACAAAAGGACAACCCTCAGAATGGGAGAAAATATTTGCAAATGAAGCAACTGACAAAGGATTAATCTCCAAAATTTACAAGTGGCTCATGCAGCTCAATATCAAAAACACACACAACCCAGTCCAAAATTGGGCAGAAGACCTAACTAGATATTTCTCCAAATAAGATATACAGATTGCCAATAAACATATGAAACAATGCTCAACATCACTAATCATTAGAGAAAAACATACGTAAACTCTAATGAGGTATCACCTCACACCAGTCAGAATGGCCATCATCAAAAAATCTATAAGCAATAAATGTTGGAGAGAGTGGGGGGAAAAAGGAACCCTCTTGCACTGTTGGTGGGAATGTATATTGATACAGCCACTATGGAGAACAGTATGGAGGTTCCTTAAAAAACTAAAATTAGAACTCTCATACAACCCAGCAATCCCACTACTCGGCATATACACTGAGGAAACCATAATTCAAAAAATGGTCATGCACCACAATGTTCATTGCAGCTCTATTTATAAGAGCCAGGACATGGAAGCAACCTAGGTGTCCATCGACAGATGAATGGATAAAGCAGATGTGGCACATATGTACAATGGAATACTACTCTGCCATAAAAAGAAACGAATTTGAGTTATTTGTATTGAGGTGGATGAACCTAGAGTCTGTCATAGAGTGAAGTAAGTCATAAAGAAAAACAAATACTGTATGCTAACACATATATATGGAATCTAATAAAAATAAATAAAAAGTTTCTAATGAACTTAGCGGCAGGACTGGAATAAAGACCCAGACATAGAAAATGGACTTGAGGACACAGGGTGGAGGAAGGGTAAGTTGGGAAGAAGTGAGAGAGTGGCATGGACATATATACAGCACCAAATGTAAAATAGCTAGTGGGAAGCAGCCACATAACAGAGAGATGAGCTCAGTGCTTTGTGACCACCTAGAGGAGTAGAATATGGAGGGTGTGAGAGAAACACAGGAGGGAGGAGATATGATGATATATGTATATGTATATCTGATTCACTTTGTTATAAAGCAGAAACTAACACACCATTGTAAAGCAATTATACTCCAGTAAAGATTTAAAAACCAACAACAAACAATAAATTAAAAAAATAAAGTAAATTAAAATAGGGACTTCCCTGTCAGTCCAGTGGTTAAGACTTCCAGTGCAAGGGGTCCTGGTTCGATCCCTGGTTGGAGAGCTAAGACCCCACATTCCTCACTCTCAAAAACCCAAAACCTAAAACAAAAGTAATATTGTAACAAATTCAATAAAGTCTTTAAAAATGGTGTGCAACAAGAAAAAAATCTTAAAAAAACCCAAACCAATAAAACCCAGAAAACACATCTTTCTTAGAACTGTTTTTACTGCATCCCATAACTTTTGCTATGTTGTGTTTCCATTTTCATTTTCCTCATGATATTTTTTACTTACGTTTTGATTTCTTCAGTGGCCTATTGGTTCAGGAATGTTTTGTTTAATATCCACATAGTTTTGAATTTTCTAATTTTCCTTTTGCTACTGATTTCTAGTTATGTATCATTGTGATTGAAAAGACACTTGATATGATATCAATCTCCTTAAATTTGTTAACCCTTCTTTTTATGGTCTAGCAACATATGGAGAATAGTTTGGAGAATGTCCCATATGTTATTGACCTATATGTATGTATTTTGCTGTTTGTTAGGTCCATATGGCCTATGGAGTTAATCAAATCTCTGTTTTCATATTGAATTTCTGCCTAGTGGTCTATCCATTATTGAAAGTGGGGTATTGAAGTTCCCTACTTTTTTGTGTTGCTGTCTATTTCTGCTCCCTTCAGGTTTGTTAATATTTGCCTTATATATTTAAATACTCCTGTATTGGGTGAATATATATTTACAAAGATTATGTCCTCTTGATTAATTCATCTATTTTTCATTATATAATGACCATCTTTTTTTCTTGTTACAGCTTTAAGTTAAAGTTTATTTTGTCTATATAAATACATCTGTTCTCTTTTGGTTTCTCTTTGCATGAAATTTTTTTTTTCATTTCTTTTGTTTAAGACTGTGTATGTCCTTAAACCTGAAGTGAGTCTCTTGTAGGCAACATATAGTTGTGTCTTTTATTATCCATTTAGTTACATTATACCTTTTGATTAGATAACTTATTCCATCTACATTTAAAGTAACTATTGATAAATCAAGCCTTACTCTTGCCACCTTATGGTTTTCTGCCTATTTTGTAGTGTCCTTGCTCCTTTCTTCCTCTATAACTGCATTCCTTTGTGATTGATGATTTTCCATATCGTAATACTTTGTTTTCTTTCTATATATATTTTTAGTACCTACTGTAGGTTTTTGCTCTGTGATTGCCATGAGGCTTACATAAAAGATCTATAGTTATAAGAGTCTATGTAAAGCTGATAACAATTTAATGTCAGTTGTCTACAAAAACTATATGTTATTCCCTCTCAAAATTTTATATAATTGATGTCTCAATTCATATCTTTTTAGATTGTGCATTCATTAAAAATTATTGCAATATTTTAAATATTATTGTTTTAACTTTTATGCTAGTTAAAAGTACTTTACAAAACACCAGAAAACATTTCCTGAATTTCATTATATATTTAGCTTTACCAGTGAGTTTCATAATTTCTTCTGTTTTCATGGGGTTTCTTAATGTCCTTTGTATCACTTTTTGTGGTTCCACACATAAGTGATATGATATATTTGTCTTTCTCTGTCTGACTTACTTCACTTAGAATGATAATCTCTAGATCTATGCATGTTGATGCAAATAGCCTTATTTAATTCTTTTTTATGGCTGAGTAACATTCCATTGTATATATGTAACATATCTTCTTAATCCATTCATCTGTCAAGGGACATTTTGGTTGCTTCCATGTTTTGGCTATTGTAAATTATTCTGTAATGAATATTGTCATGCATGTATCTTTTTGAATTATGTTTTTTTCTGAATATATGCCCAGGAATGGGATTGCTGGATCATATGGTAGCTCTATATTTAGCTTTTAAAGAAACCTCAATACTGTTCTCCATAGTGGCTCTACCAATTTACATTCCCACCAACAGTGTAGAAGCGTTCCCTTTTCTCCACATCCTGTCCAGCATTTAATTTTTGTAGATTTTTTGTTTGATAATGGCTATTCCGACTGGTGTGATGTGTTACCCCATTTTAGTTTTGATTTGCATTTTCTAATAATTAGTGAGGTTGAGCATCTTTTCATGTACTCTTTGGCCATCTGTATGTCTACTTTGGAGAAATGTCTATTTAGATCTTCTGCTCATTTTTTGATTGAGGTGTTGTTTTTTTTTGATACTGAGCTGTATGAGCTCTTTGTATATTTGGGGGCTTAATCCTTTGTGGGTCACATTTTTTGCAAATCTTTTCTACCATTCTGAGGCTAGTCTTTTTTTTTTTATGGTATCCTTTGCTGTGCAAAAGCTTTTGAATAAAATTAGGTTCCATTTGTTTATTTTTCTTTTTATTTCCATTACTCTGAGATGGATTGAAAAAAATCTTGCTGTGATTTATGTAAAAGAGTGTTTTTCCTATGCTTTCCTCTAAGAGTTTCATAGTACCTGGTCTTACATTTAGGTCTTTAATCCATTTTGAGTTAATTTTTGTGTATGGGGTTAGATAGTGTTCTAATTTCATTCTTTTACATGTAGCTGTCCAGTTCTCCCATTACCACTTACTGAAGAGACTGTCTTTTCTCCATTGTATATTCTTACCTCCTTTGTTATAGATTAATTGTCCATAGGTGTGTGGGTTTACTTTTGGACTTTCTATCCTGATCCATTCATGTATACATGTTTCTATGCCAGTATCATACTGTTTTTTATATTATTATTATTCTCTGAATCCTTTATTCAGTTCCCTAAAGGAAACATCTTGCAAAAGTGTAGTTGAATATCACAACCAGGATATTGACATTGATACAGTCAAGATCTGGAACATTTTCCTCTCCACAAAGATCCCTAATGTTGCTCTTTTATAACCACATTATCTCCCTTCTGGTGCTCCCACCTCCTAATAAACTCCACAACCATGATCTGTTCTCCATTTCTATAATTTATAATTTCAAGCATGTTGAATAAATGGAAACATCAAATATGTAATCTATTGGGGTTGGCTTTTTTACTCAGCATAACTCTTTGGAGAGTCATCCAGGTTGTTGTAAGGTGTCAATAGTTTAATATTTTTTATTGCGATGTGCCAGTTTTTTTAAACATTCATCCACTGATGGACATCTAGATGCTTCCAATTTTGTACTATTATGAATAGAGCTGCTATAAACATCTGGGTACCTGTTTTTGTGTAAACATAGATCTTTACTTCTCTGGGATAATTGTCCAGAAGTATAACTTCTGAGACACATGGTAGTTACACATTAAGGTGTTTTCTTTTGTTGTTATTATTGTTTTAACCTGCCAAAGAGTACCAGAGTGGCTACAGTGTTCTTCATCACCACTAGTAATATAACATTATTCAGTATCTCTGCATCCTCACCAGCATTTGGTCTTGTCATTAATTTTTATTTTAGTCATTCTGATAAGTGTTTAGTAGTATCTCATTGTGGTTTTAATTAGCATTTCCTAATGGCTAATGATGTTAAATAACCTTTCATGTGCTCATTTGCCATCTGTATGTCTTCTGTGAAATGTTTCTTCATGTCTTTTGCCCATGTTTTAATCAGATTGCTTGATTTTGCGTTGGTGAGTTTTGAGAGTTCTTTATTCTAGATATTTTGTTGGATATGTGGCTTGATTATCCTACTCTGTAGCTTGTCCTTTCATCTTCTTAATAGGGTCCTGTGCACAGTAAAACATTTTATTTTTAATGAAGTCCACTTATTAATTTTTCCTTTTATGGATCATGTTTTTGGTATCAAGTCTAACAATTCTGTCTAGTCCAAGATATTGAAGATTTTCTCATTTATTTTCTAAAAGGTTAATATCTTCACATTCTACCTTTAAGTCTTTGATACATTCTGAGTTAATTTTGTGTTAGCAGTAAGACTGAGATCAAGGTTTATTTTATTGCCTAGATATGTCATTGTTTCAGCAATAAGTTGAAAGACCACCTATCCTCCCTTGAATTGCTTTTGAACTTTTGTCAAAACATCAGTTCGGGATATTTGTGTGCATCTATTTCTGTGTCCTCTGTTCTTTTCCATTGATCTGTGTATCTATTTGTCTAGCAATACCACACGATCTTGATTACTGTAGCCAAATATTGTCTTGAAATTGGATAGGTGGATTCCTCCTATTTTATTATTTTTTACTTTTTTAACACCATTATTGGAGTATAATTGCTTTACATTGGTGTGTTAGTTTCTGCTTTATAACAAAGTAAAGCAGTTATACATATACATATGTTCCCATATCTCTTCCCTCTTGCATCTCCCTCCTTCCCACCCTCCCTATCCCACCCCTCTACGTGGTCACAAAGCACCGAGCTGATCTGCCTGTGCTATGTGGCTGCTTCCCACTAGCTATCTATTTTACATTTGGTAGTGTATATATGTTCATGCCACTCTTTCACTTTGTCACAGTTTACCCTTCCCCCTTCTCATATCCTCAAGTCCATTCTCTAGTAGATCTGTGTCTTTATTCCCATCTTACCCCTAGGTTCTTCATGACTTTTTTTTTCTTAAATTCCATATATATGTGTTAGCATATGGTATTTGTTTTTCTCTTTCTGACTTACTTCACTCTGTATGACAGACTCTAGGTCCATCCACCTCACTACAAATAACTAAATTTCATTTCTTTTTATGGCTGAGTAATATACCATTGTATATATGTGCCACATCTTCCTTATCCATTCATCCAATGATGGACACTTAGGTTGCTTCCATCTCCTGGCTAGCTGCAATGAACATTTCGGTACATGACTCTTTTTGAATTATGATTTTCTCAGGGTATATGCCCAGTAGTGAGACTGCTGGGTCGTATGGTAGCTCTATTTTTAGTTTTTTAAGGAACCTCCATACTATTCTCCATAGTAGATGTATCAATTTACATTCGCACCAGCACTGCAAGAGTGTTCCCTTTTCTCCACACCCTCTCCAGATTTCATTGTTTGTAGATTTTTTGATGATGGACTAGATGGCTTCACAGGCCAATTGTGTCAAACATTTAGAGAATAGCTAACACCTATCCTTCTCAAACTCTTCCAAAATATAGCAGAGGGAGGAACACTCCCAAACTCATTCTACGATGCCATCATAATCATGATACCAAAGCCAGACAAAGATGTCACAAAGAAAGAAAACTACAGGCAAATATCACTGATGAACATAGATGCAAAAATCCTCAACAAAATACTAGCAAACAGAATCCAACAGCACATTAAAAGGATCATACACCATGATCAAGTGGGGTTTATTCCAGGAATGCAAGGATTCTTCAATATACTCAAATAAATCAATGTGATACACCATACTGTTTTAATTATTGTTGCTTTGTAGTATACTTTAATGCAGGAACGCTGATTCCTCCAGCTCCGCTTTTCCTTCTCAAGATTGCTTTCTATTTGGGGTCTTTTGTGTCTCCATACAAATTTTATGATTTCAGTTCTATTTCTTGGAAAAATGTCCTTGGTAATTTCATAGGGATTGTATTGCATCTGTAAATTGCCTTGGTTAGTAGAGTCATTTTAACAATGTGGACTCTTCCAATGCCAGAACACAGTATGTCTTTCCATATGTTTGTGTCATCTTTGATTTTTTTTCAACAGTGTCTTATAGTTTTGGGAGTACAGGTCTTTTGCCACATTAGGTAGTTTTATTCCTAGGTATTTTATTCTTCTTGATATGACGGCAAAGGGGATTAATTCCTTAATTCTTCTTTCTTATTTTTATTGTTAGTGTATGGAAACAAAAGTGAAAATAATTGAGACAGTGGAGCAAGGGGAAATGATGTTACACTTCACTTTTTTTTATTAACACCTTTATTGGAGTATAATTGCTTTACATTGTTGTATTAGTTTCTGCAGTATAACAAAGAGAATTAGTTATATACATATACATATATCCCCATATCTCTTCCCTCTTGTGTGTCCCTCCCTCCCACCCTCCCTTTCCCACCCCTCTAGGTGGTCACAAATACTGAGGTGATCTCCCTGTGCTATGCAGCTGCTTCCCATTATCTATTTCACTTTTGGTAGTGTATATATGTCAATGCCACTCTCTCACTTCTTCCCAACTTACCATTCCCCATCCCTGTGTCCTCACATCCATTCTCTATGATTGTGTCTTTATTCCTGTCCTGTGCCTAAGTTCTTCAGAGCCATTTCTTTTTATATATTCCATATATATGTGTTAGCATACAGTATTTGTTTTTCTCTTCCTGATTTGCTTCACTCTGTATGACAAACTCGAGGTCCACCCACCCCACTACAAATAACTCAATTTTGTTTCTTTTTATTGCTGAGTGATATTCCATTGTATATCTATGGACCACATCTTCTTTATCCATTCATCTGTTGATGGACACTAAGGTTGCTGCCACGTCCTGGCTATTGTAAATAGTGGTGCAATGAACACTGTGGTACATGACTCTTTTTGAATTATGGTTTTCTCAGTGTATATGCCCAGTAGTGGGATTGCTAGGTCATATGGTAGTTCTATTTTTAGCTTTTTAAGGAACCTCCATACTGTTCTCCATAATGGCCATATTAACTTACATTCCCACCCACAGTGCAAGAGGGTTCCCTTTTCTCCACACCCTTTCCAGCATTTATTGTTTGTAGATTTATTGATGATGGTCTTTCTGACGGTGTGAGGTGATATCTCATTGTAGTTTTGATTTGCAATTCTCTAATAATTAGTGATGTTGTGCATCCTTTCATGTGTTTGTTAGCAATCTGTATATCTTCTTTGGAGAAATGTCTATTTAGGTCTTCTGCCAATTTTTGGATTTGGTTTATCTATTTATTTATTTATTTTGATGTTGAGCTACATGAGCATCTTGTATATTTTGGATATTAATCCTTTGTCAGTTGCTTCATTTGCAAATATTTTCTCACATTCTGAGCGTTACCTTTTCATCTTGTTTATGGTTTCCTTTGCTGTGCAAAAGATTTTAAGTTTCATTAGGCCCCATTGGTTTATTTTTGTTTTTATTTCCATTTCTCTAGGACATGGGTCAAAAAGGATCTTATTATGAATTATGTCAGAGTGTTTTCTTCTAAGCGTTTTATAGTGTGTAGCCTTATATTTAGGCCTTTAATCCATTTTGAGTTTATTTTTGTGTATGGGGTTAGATAGTGTTCTAATTTCATTATTTTACATGTAGCTGTCCAGTTTTCCCAGCACCACTTATTGAAGGGGCTGTCTTTTCTCCACTGTATATTCTTGCCTCATTTATCAAAGATAAGGTGACCATATGTGCATGGGTTTAGCTCCCAGCTTTGTATCCTGTCCCATTGATCTATATTTCTCTTTTTGTGCCAGTACCATACTGTCTTGATGACTGTAGCTTTGTAGTATATTCTGAAGACCAGGAGCCTGATTCCTCCAGCTCCACTTTCTTTCTCAGGATTGCATTGGCTATTCAGGGTCTTTTTAATTTCCATACAAATTGTGAAATTTCTGTTCTAATTCTGTGGAAAGTGCCATTGGTAGCTTGATAGGGATTACATTATATCTGCAGATTGATTTGGGTAATATAGTCATTTTCACAATGTTGATTCTTCCAATCCAAGAACATGATGTATCTCTCCATCTGTTTGTATCATCTTTGATTACTTTCATCAGTGTGTTATAGTTTTCTGCATACAGGTCTGTTTTCTCCTTAGGTAGGTTTATTCCTAGGCATTTTATTCTTTTTGTTGCAATGGTAAATGGCAGTGTTTCCTTAATTTCTCTTTCAGAATTTTTGTTAGTGTATAAGAGTGCAAGAGTTTTCTGTGCAGTAATTTTGGATCCTGGTACTTTCCTAAATTGATTGATTTAGCTCTAGTAGTTTTCTGGTAGCATATTTAGGATTCTGTATGTGTAGTATCATGTCATCTGCAAACAGTGAGTTTTACTTCTTTTCTGATTTGTTTTCTTTTTATTTCTTTCTCTTCTCTGATTTCTGTGGATAAAACTTTCAAAACTCTGTTGAATAATGTGGTGACCTTGTCTTGTTCTTGATCTTAGTGGAAATGGTTTCAGATTTTCACCATTGAGCACAAAGTTGACTGTGAGTTTGTCATTTATGGCTTTGATTATGTAAAGGTAATTTCCCCCTATGACTACTTTCTGGAGAGTTTTTATCATTAATGGGTGTTGAATTTTGTCAAAAGCATTTTTTTGAATCTATTGAGATTATCGTATGGTTGTTCTCCTTTAATTTGTTAATATGGTGTATCACATTGATTAATTTGCTTATATTGAAGAATCCTTGCATTATTGGGATAAGCCCCACTTGATCATGGAGTATGATCCTTTTAATGTGCTGCTGGATTCTGTTTGCTAGTATTACGTTGAGATTTTCGCATCTGTGTTCATCATTGATATTGGCCTGTAGTTTTCATTTATGTAATTTCTTTGTCTGTTTTTGGTATCATGGTGATGATGGCCTCGTAGAATGAGTTTGGGAGTGTTTCTCCCTCTGCTATATTTGGAAGAGTTTGAGAAGGATAGGTGTTACCTCTTCTCTAAATGTTTGATAGAATTCTCCTGAGGAGCCATCTGGTCCTGGGCTTTTGTTTGTTGGAAGAGTGTTAATCACGCTTTTGGTTTCAGTGCTTGTGATTGGTCTGTGTATATTTTCTATTTCTTCCTGTTTCAGTCTCAGAAGGTTGTGCTCTTTTAAGAATTTGTCCATTTTTCCAATTTGTCCATTTTATTGGAATATAGGTGCCAATCACGAGAGATCATTATCTTTCATGGTCCTTTGTGTTTCTGCATTGCCAGTTGTTACTTCTCCTTTTTCATTTCTAACTCTGTTGATTTACATCCTCTCCCTTTTCTTCTTATTGAGTCTGGCTAATGGTTTCTCAATTTTGTATATCTTCTCAAAGAATCAGCTTTTAGATTTTTTGATATTTGTTATTGTTTCCTTCACTGCTTTTACATTTATTTCTGATATGATCTTTATGATTTCTTTCTTTCTGCTAACTTTGGGATTTTTTGTTGTTGTTTTTCTTCTTTCTCTAATTGCTTTGGGTGTAAGGTTATGTTGTTTATTAGAGACTTTTCTTGTTTCTTGAGGTAGGATTGTATTGCTATAAACTTCCTTTTTAGAGTTACTTTGGCTGCCTCCCATAGATTTTGGGCTGTCGTGTTTTCATTACCATTTGTTTCTAGGTATTTTTAAATTTCCTCTCTGATTTCTTCAGTGATCTCTTGGTTATTTATCATCATATTGCAACCTTCATGTGTTTGTATTTTTTACAGCTTTTTTCTGTTTTGATTATCTAGTCTCATAATGCTGTGGTCGAGAAAATACTTGATATGATTTCAATAATCTTAAGTATACCAAGGTGTGATTTGTGACCCAAGATATGATCTATGCTGGAGAATGTTCCATGAGTACTTGAGAAGAAAGTGTATTCTGCTCTCTTTGGGGGGAATGTCTTATATATATCAATCAAGTACATCTTGTTTAATTTATCATTTAAAGCTTCTGTTTCCTTATTTGTTTTCATTTTGGATGATTTGTCCATTGGTGAAAGTGGGGTGTTAACGTCCCCTACTGTTATTGTGCTACTATCGATTTCTCCTGTTATGGCTGTTACCATTTGCCTTATGTATTGAGGTGCTCCTTTTTTGGGTGCATATTTACAATTGTTATATCTTCTTCTTGAATTGATCCCTTGATCATTGTGCAGTGTCCTTCTTTGCCTCTTGTCATAGTTTTTATTTTAAAGTTTATTTTGTCTGATATAAGTATTGCTGCTCCCCCTTTTTTGGATTTCCATTTTCAGGGAATATCTTTTCCCGTTCCCTCACTTTCAGCCTGAATGTGTTCCTAGGTTTGAAGTGGGTCTCTTTTAGACAGGGTATATATGGTTCTTGTTTTTGTATCCATTCAGCAAGTCTGTGTCTTTTCCTTTGAGCCTTTAATCCATTTACATTTAGGGCAATTATCAATATGTATGTTCCTATTACCATTTTCTTAGTTGTTTTGGGTTTGTTTTTGTAGGTCTTTTCCTTCTCTTTTGTTTCCTGCTTAGAGAAGTTCCATTAGCATTTGTTGTAAAATTGGTTTGGTGGTGCTGAATTTTCTTAGCTTCTACTTGTCTGTGAAATTTTAATTTCTCCATCATATCTGAATGAGATCCTTGATAGGTAGAATAATATTAGTTGTAGGCTTTTGCCTTTCATTACTTTAAATATGTCCTGCCACTCCCTTCTGGTTTGCAGAGTTTCTGCTGAATAATCAACTGTTAACCTTATGGTGATCCCTTGTATGTTATTTGTTGCTTTTCCCTTGGTGCTTTTAATAGTCTTTTCTTTGTATTTAATTTTTGATGGTTTGATTAATATGTGTCTTGGCGTGTCTTTCCTTGGATTTATCCTTCTATTAGACTCTCTGTGCTTCCTGGACTTGATTTCCTTTCCTATATTAGGGAAGTTTTCAACTATAATCTCTTCAAATATTTTCTCAGTCCCTTTGTTGTTCTCTTCTTCTTCTGGGACCCCTATAATTCGAATGGTGGTGCATTGGATGTTGTCCCAGAGACCTTGGAGAGTGTCCTGAATTCTTTTCATTATTCTTTATTCTGCTCTGCAGTAGTTATTTTCACTATTTTATCTTCCAGGTCACTTATCTCTTCTTCTGCTTCAGTTATTCTGCTACTGATTCCTTCTAGATAATTTTTAATTTTATTTATTGTGTTGCTTATCATTGTTTGTTTGCCCTTTAGTTCTTCTAGGTCGTTTTTAAACCTTCTGTTTTCTTCATTCTATTTCCAAGATTTGGGTATCTTGACTATCATTACTCTGAATTCTTTTTCAGGTAGACTGCCTATTTCCTCTTCATTTGTTTGGTCTGTTGGTTTTATACCTTGTTCCTTCATCTGCTGTGTATCTCTCTGTCTTCTCATTTTGCTTACCTTACCGTGTTTGAGGTCTCTTTTTCACAAGTTGCAGGTTTATAGTTCCTATTCTATTTTGTTTTCTACCCCCAGTGAATAAGGTTGGTTCAGCGGGTTGTGTAGGCTTCTTGGTGGAGGAGACTGGTGCCTGTGTTCTGGTGGATGAGTCTGAATCTTGTCTTTCCGGTGGGCAGGACCAAGTCTGGTGGTATGTTTTGAGGTGTCAGTGAACTTATTTTGATTTTAGGAAGTCTCTCTGCTAATTGATGGGGTTCTCTTCCTTTCTTGCTAATTATTTGGCATGGGGTGTCAAGTACTGTAGCTTGATGGCTGTTGAGTGGAGCTGGGTCTTTGTGTTTAGACATATATCTCTGCGAGAGTTCTTGCTAACTGATGCTACGTAGGGCCAAGAGGTCTCTGGTCATCAAATGTCCTGAACTCGGCTCTCCCACCTGTGAGGCTCAGGCCTGACACTCGGCCAGAGCATAGATACCCTGTCAGCCACATACCTCAGAAGAAAATGAAGAAAGAAGGAAAGAAAGAAAGAAAGAAAGAAAGAAAGAAAGAAAGAAAGAAAGAAAGAAAGAAGGAAGGAAGGAAGGAAGGAAGGAAGGAGGGAAAGAAAGAAAGAAAGAAAGAAAGAAAGAAAGAAAGAAAGAAAGAAAGAAAGAAAGAAAGAAAGAAGGAAGGAAAGAAAGGAAGAAAGCGAAAAATAAAGTAATTAAAAATGTTTTTAAATATTATTAAAATTAAAAAGTAATTAAGAAAAAAGAGAGCAACCAAACCAAGAAACAAATTCACCAATGATAATAAGCTGTAAAAACTAAACTACGATAAACATATAAATCTGAAAATAGTCAGTCGCATACAGCACCCCAAGTCTACAGTTGCTCCTAAAGTCTACTACCTCAATTTGGAGATGATTCGTTGTCTATTCATGTATTCCACAGATGTGGGGTACATCAAAATGATTGCAGAGATTTAATCTGCTGCTCCTGAGGCCACTTGGAGAAATTTCTCTTTCTCTTTTTTTTCGCACAGCTCCTGGGGTTCAGCTTTGGATTTGGCCCTGCCTCTACGTGTAGGTTGCTCTCTGGCATCTGTTCTTCCCCCAGACAAGAGGGGGTTAAAGCAGCGGCTGATTAGGGGGTCTGGCTCACTCAGGCTGGGGAGAGGGAGGGGTACGGAATGTGGGACGAGTCTATGGCAGCAGAGGCCAGTGTGACATTGCAGCAGCCTGAGGCATGCCATGTGTTATCCAGGGTTGTTTTTCCCTGGGTCATGGGACCCTGGCAGTGGCAGACTGCACAGGTTCTCAGGAGAGGAGTTGTGGATAGTGACCTGTGCTTGCACATAGGATTCTTGTTGGCTGCAACAGCATCGTTAGCGTTTCATGCCCCTCTCTGTAGTGTACAGTGATAGCCGTGGCTTGCATCCGTCATTGGATCTCATTTAAGCAGTGCTCTGTCTTCTGTGGGCAGACAGGGAAGGAATTCCCTCTCCTCATGCACCCCCAAACAAGGGTCTCTTTCCCTTAGGCAGGTCCAGAGATTTTTCCGGACTGTCTCTCAGCTAGCTGTGGTGCACTAGCCCCTTTAGGCTGTGTTCACATAGCCAACCTCACTCCTCTCCATGGGATCTGATTTTTGAAGCCCAAGCCTCAGCTCCCAGCCCCCACCCACCCCAGCGGGTGAGCAGACAAGCCTCTCAGGCTCGTGAGTTCTGGTCGGCACTGATCCTCTGTGTGGGAATCTCTGCACTTTGCCCTCTGTACCCCTGTTGCTGTGCTCTCCTCCATAGCTCTAAAGATTCGCCCCCCACTGCACACACACCCGTCTCCACAAGTGAAGGGGCTTCCTTCTGTGTGGAAACTTTTCCTCCTTCACAGCTCCCTCCCAGCAATGCAGGTCCTGTCCTATTCTTTTGTCCTGTTTCTTCTTTTTCCCTAACCAGATACATGGGGAATTTCTTGCCTTTGGGGAAGTCTGAGGTCTTTTGCTAGTGTTCAGTAGGTGTTCTGGAGGAGTTGTTCCACATGTAGATATATTTTTGATGTATTTATGGGGAGGAAGGTGATCTCCACATCTTACTCCTCCATCATCTTGAAGATCCTCCCATCACTTGTTCTTATAACATGAATTGTTCAACCATCAGCATGATTCTAAAGAACAAGGAGAAGATCATTGAATATGTGATGTCTGCTATGCTGATGACATCAGCAGTAGTATCAAAGAAGGGTGGGAAAATGATGGAGGAGATGGAGAAACTTCTCAGTGTGTGGATTCAGAATCAGCATTATTGTCAAGTCCCACTCCACTTAATGATGATTCAAGAGAAAGCTAAAAACCTTTATGAAGACTTGAAGAATAAACAAGGTGAAGAATCAGAAGGCACATTTTTTAATGCCAGCCACGGCTGGTTTCACTGGTTCAAGGCTAGGACCAACCATCTCAACACGAAAGTAAGTGGTGAGGCGGTGGGTGCAGATATCGTAGCTGCCCAGGAATTTCCTGAAGCACTTCAGGAAAAACATCAGTAAGGAGGAAATGTTGATGCCAGGTTATAAAGCAGTAAAGGATAAGCTAACCCTTTTGTTTGGTGACAATGATTCCAGGCATATGAAGCTGAAGCCTCTCTTAGTTTATCTTAGTTTATCATTCAGAGAAACCAAGAGCCCTTAAAAACATAGGTAATGGCTCTCTTCCTGTTGTTTGTAAGTGTAACCCTAAAGCCTGGGTTACACAGTCCATTTTCCAGGACTGGTTTTTCCACCACATTTTCCTGGAGGTAGATAAATACTTCTTGGAGAAGGACGTCCCGTTAACATTCTTTTGCTTCTCAACAATGTTCCAGGCTACCCCCCATTCATGGATGACTTTTATCCCAACATCAAAGTAGTATATCTGCAACCAAATATTATGTTGCTCATCCAACCTATGGACAAGGGAGTTATAGCGATTTTCAAGAAATATTATTTACATCACACTTTTTTTGTCAGGCGGTAAAGGTGAGTGACAAATCAGGAACAACCTTGTGACACTTTTGGAAAGACTATAACATCTACAAGGCCATAAAAAATCATTGACTTTGCTTGACATGATGTTACGGCCATCACCATGTATGGGGTTTGGAAGAACCTTTGCCTGCAGTTTGTTCATGATTTTCATGGATTTGAGAAGGTGGATGAGGAGTCCAAAGAGGTCTTCAGCAACTTAGCGACCCTCAATGAGAAGCTGGAGCTAGATCTGCAAGAGGATAACTATGTTGAACTCCTTGCTGTGCAACACGAGGAGCTTACTAATGAAGACCTGATGGAATTGGAGGCCCCGAAAAAGGATGAAGAGAGACAAGAGGAGAAGGAGTAACTGAAGGACTGAAGAGATTCATGATGCAGGAAGTGGCAAGGTGATTTTCTTTATTTGAGGAGGCACTGTTAGGTTTTGAGGCACAAGATCCGAATATAGAACAGTACACGAAAGTTGCAGCAGCCATTCAGAATGCAATCCATTGCTACCATGTCATTTATGAGAAGAGAAACAGAGCTACTACCCAGACATTGCTGGATTATTTTTTTCAAGTGGGTAGATTGAATTGAATGCAGCAAGGAACCTGGACATGTGCCATCAACATCAGGTGTGAGTGAAATTGCAGCTTGCCCTCCATCTCCTATTGCTGATGATCCTTCAGCTCTACCAACTCCCACCTCCTCTCCGTCCTCCAGTCAGTAACTCTTCCTGACTGTTCACTCGATGCCAGTCCCTGTATGCCAGCTGTTGTACTGTACTACTGCACTTTTCAAGGTACTGTACTGTACAATTAAAAATGTTTTATTTTTGTGTTTTTTATGCATTATTTGTGTAAAAATTATTATAAACCTATTACAGTACAGTACTATATAGCTGATACTGTTACTTTGGTACCTAGGCTAACTTTGCTGGACTTATGAACAAATTGGACCTAAGAACGTGCTCTCAGAATGGAACTCGTTCATATGTAGGGGATTTAGTGTATGTGTCTGGTTTTGGTATCAGGGAGATGGTGACCTCATAGAATGAGGTCAGAAGTGTGCCTTGCTCTACAATTTTTTGGAATAGTTTCAGAAGGATAGGTGTTAACTCTTCTCTAAAAGTTTGATAGAATTTGTCCACAAAGCCATCTGGCCCAGGACTTTTGTTTGTCGGGAGTTTTTACATAACACTTTCAATTTTAGAACTTGTGATTTCTTTGTTCATATTTTCTATTTCATCCTGGCTCAGTCTTGGGAGACTGTACCTTTCCAAGAATTTGTCCATTTCTTCTAGGTTGTCCAATTTATTGGCATATAGTTGCTTGTAGTAGTCTCTTATGATCCTTTGTAATTTATTTTATTTTATTTTTGGAGTCAGCTGTAAATTCTCCTTTTTCATTTGTATACATATATTTTTTACTTTGAGTCCTCTCCCTTTTTTTTCTGTATAAGTCTGTCTAAAGGTTTATCAGTTTTGTTCCTCTTCTCAAACAACCAACTTTTAGTTTTATTAGTCTTTTCTGTTGTTTTCCACATTTCTATTTCATTTATTTCTGCTATGATTTTTATGATTCTTTTTCTTCTACTAACTTTGGGTTTTGTTTTTTTCTCTAGTTGCTTTAGATGTAAAGTTAGGTTGTTTATTTGAGATTTTTCTTGCTTCGTGAGGTAAGAATTTATTGCTAGAAACTTCCCTCTTAGAACTGCTTTTGCTGTATCCCATGGGTTTTGAATTGTCATATTTTCATTTGTCTCTAGGTATTTTTTGATTTCTTCTTTGATTTCTTCTGTGATCCATAGGTTGTTTAGTTGCATTTAGCCTCCATGTGCTTGTGTTTTTTACATTTTTTTTCTTGAAGTTTATTTCTAATCTCATAGCATTGTGTTTGGAGAAGTTGCTTGTTATGATTTCAATTTTCTTAAATTTACCGAAGCTCATTTTGTGGCCCAGTATGTGATCAATCCTAGAGAATGTTCCATGTGCACTTGAGAAGATTGTGTATTCTGCTCCTTTTTTTAAAAACATTTTTATTGGAGTATAATTGCTTTACAATGGTGTGTTAGTTTCTGCTTTATAACAAAGTGAATCAGCTATACATATACATATATCCCCATGTCTCCTCCCTCTTGTATCTCCCTCCCACCCTCCCTATTCCACCTCTCTAGGTGGTCACAGAGCACCAAGCTGACCTCCCTGTTCTATGTGGCTGCTTCTCACTAGCTATCTATTTTACATTTGGTAACATATATAAGTCCATGCCACTCTCTCACTTTGTCCCAGTTTACTCTTCCCCCTCCCTATGGCCTCAAGTCCATTCTCTATGTCTGGGTCTTTATTCCTGTCCTGCCCCTACGTTCTTCATAACAATTTTTTTTTAATTTTAGATTCCATATATATGTGTTAGCATATGGTATTTGTTTTTCTTTTTCTGACTTGCTTCACTCTGTATGACAGACTCTACGTCCATCCACCTCACTACAAATAACTCAGTTTCGTTTCATTTTATGGCTGTATTCTGCTGCTTTGGATGGAATGCTCTATGAATATCACTTAAGTTCATCTGGTCTAATGTTTCATTTAAGGACGGTGTTTCCTTATTGATTTTCTGTCTGAATGATTTGTCCATTGATGAAAGTAGGGTGTTAAAATCCGTTACTATTATTGTCTTGTCAATTTCTCCTTTTATGACTGTTAGCATTTGCCTTATATATTGAGGTGCTCCTTTTTTGGGGTCATATATATTTATAATTGTTATATCTCCTTCTTGGATTGATCCTTTTTATCATATGTAATGTCCTTTGTCTCTTGTAGCCATCTTTATTTTAAAGAGAATTTTGTCTGATATGATTATTGTTATTCCAGCTTTCTTTTGACTTCCATTTGTATGGAATAACTTTTTCCATCCCCTCAGTATGAGTCTGTATGTGTCCCTAAATCAGAAGTTGGTCCTTGGTAGATAGCATATATATGTCTTTTTTTTTTTTAATTCATTCAGCCAGTCTATGTCTGTTTGTTGGAGCATTTAATCCATTTACATTCAAGATAATTATCAATATGTATGTTCTTATGGCCATTTTGTAAATTGTTTGGATTTGTTCTTATGTCTTTTTTCTTCCTTTCCTTGTTTGTTCTCTTCTCTTGTGATTTGATGACTAAATTTAGTGTTGCGTTTGGATCCCTTATTCTTTTGTGTGTGTGTAGCTATTGTAGATTTTTGGTTTGTGGTTAGCAGAATGTTTTGTTATGGCATGTTAAATACACAATATTCTTTTAAGTTGCTGTTTTTTTAGTTTCAAATTCATTTACAATATCCTGCATTTATACCCTTCTCTTCTCACAATTGCTGGTTTTGATATTGTATTTGTTTGTGTTTGACTTTCTACGTTTACTGTATGGTTTCCTTTATGGGTGAGCTTTCCCATTTGTAATTATCTTTTTTATAGTTGTGTCCTTTTCTTTTCTACTTAGAGAAGTTCCTTTAGCATTTATTGTATAGCTGGTTTGGTGGTGCTGAATTGTCTTAGCTTTTGCTTGTCTGTAATTCTTTTGATTTTTCCATCAAATCTGAATGAGAGCCTTGATGGTTAAAGTATTCTTGTTTGTAGGTTTTTCCCTTTCATTATTTTATATATATTGTGCCACTCCCTTCTTGCCTGGAGAGTTTCTGCTGAAAACTCAGTTTATAACCTTATGGGGACTCCCTTGTATATTATTTGTTGCTTTTCCCTTGTTTCTTTTAATATTTTCTCTGTCTTTAATTTTTGTCAATTTGATTAATATTTGTCTTGGCATGTTCCTCCTTGGATTTATCCTTTATGGCACTCTCTAAGCTTCCTGGACTTGGGTGACTCTTTCCCTTCCCATGTTAGGGAAGTTTTCATCTATTATGTTTTCAGATATTTTCTCAGACCCATTCTTTCTCTGTTTTCTTTCTGAGACTCATATAATGTGAATGTTGGTGCATTTAACGTTGTCCCAGTGGTCTCTTAAAATGTCCTCATTCTTGGGGCTTCCCTGGTGGCGCAGTGGTTGAGAGTCCGCCTGCCGATGCAGGGGACTCGGGTTCGTGCCCCGGTCTGGGAGGATCCCACGTGCCACGGAGCGGCTGGGCCCGTGAGCCATGGCCGCTGAGCCTGCGCGTCCGGAGCCTGTGCTCTGCAAGCGGGAGAGGTCTCAACAGTGAGAGGCCTGTGTACCGCAAAAAAAAAAAAAAAAAAAAGTCCTCATTCTTTTCATTCTCTTTTTCTTTATTCTGTTCCATGGCAGTGATTTCCACCACTGTGTCTTCCTGCTCACTTACCCATTCTTCTGCCTCATTTATTCTCCTATTGATTGATTCCTTCTAGTGTATTTTTTCACTTCAGTTATTGTATTCTTCATCTTTGTTTGTTCTTTATATCTTCTAGCTTTTTGTTAAATATTTCTTGTATCTTACTGGTCTGTCTCCATTCTTTCCTGAGATCTTTTATCATCTTTAGTATCATTACTTTGAATTATTTTTCAGATAGTTTGCATATCTCCTCTTCACTTTGTTGTTCTGTGTTTTATCTTGTTTCTTGGTATGAAACATATTCCCCTGCCATATCATTTTGGCTAACTTCCTGTGATTGCTGTTTCTGTTCCACAGGCTACAGTGTTGTAGTTCCCCTTGCTTCTGGTTGCTGCCCTTTGGTCGGTGAAGTTGGTTTAAGAGGCTTGTGCAGGCTTCCTGGTGTGAGAGACTCATGCCTACCCACTGCTTGGGTGGAGCTGGGTCTTGTACTTCTGGTGAGCAGGGCTGTGTCATGAGGTGTGTTTAGGTGAGTCTGTGGACTCAGGATGATTTTAGGCACCCTGTCTGCTGATGCATTGTGCTGTGTTCCAACCCTATTGATTGTTTGGCCTGAGACGTACCAGCACTGGAGCCTGCAGGCTGTTGGGTGGGGTCAGGTCTTGGTGTCAAAATGGTGGCCTCCAGGAGAGCTCATGCCAATGAATATTTCCCAGTACATCTGCCACCAGTGTCCTTGTTCCTAGTGAGCCACAGCCACCCCTTACTTTCCCAGGAGACCCTCCAAGACCAGCAGGTATGTCTGACCGCAGCTCCTTTGAAATCACTGCCTTTTCCCTGGGTTCCTGGTGCACGTGAGACCTTGTGTGAACCCTCAAAGAGTGGAGTTTCTGTTTACTCCAGACCTGTGGAGGTCCTGAAATCAAGCCTTGCTGGCCTTCAAAGCCAAATGATCTGGAGACTCCTCTTCCTGATTCCAGACTCCCAGGCTTGGGAGTCTGACGTGCTGCTCTGAACTCTCACTCTTGTGGGAGACCCTCTGTGACATGATTATTTTCCAGTTTGTGGGCCACCCACCTGGCATGTATGGGATTTTATTGTATCGCGAATGCACCCCACCTATCATCTTGTTGTGGTTTCTTCTTTGTCTTTGGAAGTAGAATATATTTTTTGTTAGGTCCCATTCTTTTTGTTGATGGTTGTTTGGCGGTTAGTTGTGACTTTAGTGTTTTGTGAGAAAAGGTGAGCTCAAGTCCTTCTACTCTGCAATCTTTTCTCCAACCTCTTCAAATGACCTCTTGTTGAGTTTATAGATTCTCTCTTATGTTTGATTGAGTCTACTTTTGAAGCTCTTTGCTCCATTTTTTAGTTTGATCATTTATTCCTCAGATCCAGAAATTTGTTGGTTCTTTTTTATAATTTCCATCTCTTTGTTGAACTTATAATTTTCTTCATGTATTTTTTCTTATTTATTTGAGTTGTTTATCTTTGCTTCCTTGTTGCTTGCTGAGCTTCCTTGAAACAACGCTTTGAATTATGTGTCAGGTAATTCATAGATCTCCAGTACTTTGAATTTGGTTACTGGAAAATTATTGTGTTCCTTTGGTGTTGTCATGTTTCCTTTTTTTTTCTGTTTCTTTAAATCCTAAGTTGCTGTGTTTACATTTGAAGATGTAGTTACCTGTTCCAAAGTTTACCAACTGGTTTCAGGAACAAAATACCTTCACCAGTCACCTAGGAATTTTGGAATTCTCTCAGACTCTTTCTATGGATACATCCTCTCTTCTTCATGTTGCCTTTTGAGGGTTAAGTCTTAAAATTTTACACTTTTTCTTGATGTTCCAAATCCAGGTCAGATGATGAGAACATTCTGTTTATTTTTCCTAGACAGTGTCTGCAAATGCACATGCATGATCTGCAGATGCTGACATATGTGGAGCAGTATTTATGGAAAAGAAGTAGTTAAGATTCACATAGCCTTGTTGGAGGTGGATCTGCTAGTGATACATTTTATGAGGTTTACGAGACGGTCTCTTGGATGGAGTCTGCAAAGATTTTAATAGAATCCATTCTCCTTTGTTGAGTCTTGTGCCCAGTTACTGTGAACCCTGACAGTTTTTGCTGCTCCTAGCTTCCCTTAAGCTATCCAGTCTTGCCAATCCTCTCAGTATTCTTATTTGAGTGAGAAAGAACTGTGTCACTTGGCAGTGTCTTGCATAGCATGGAAAGTCAGGAACCTACTGTGTTCTCACATTCATCTATCCTGTGGGAGCTATCACAGGCCAAGTAAGACTCTCTTGGCAATACACTGTGCTTTCCTGGGGGAGAGAGTGACACAGGTAAAGTGAAGCTGTTTTTCTTACCCTCTTCAATATGTCTGTTTTCAGACTTTTTGCTTCATTTGCATGCTGGAACTTCTCTACTCGACTCCCAGGTACCCAAAAAAGTATTCCTATTCATGGGTGGTTTCAAAATCAGGGTTTCTATAGGTCGATGAGTTTGTTTGTAGGTTTTTCCCTTTCATTACTTTATATATATTGTGCCACTCCCTTCTTGCCTGGAGAGTTTCTTCTGAAAACTCAGTTTATAACCTTATGGGGACTCCCTTGATCATATCTTGATCACATATCTTGATCACATACATTATAATAAGCACAGTCTTTATTATAAGCTGTGCCTCTGAGGTGGGAGAGCCAACTTCAGGAAACTGGTCCATAACAGACCTCCCAGCTCCACATAATTTCAAATGGTGACAATCTCCCAGAGATCTCCAAGTCAACACCAGCACCCAGCTTCACTCAACGACCAGCAAGCTACTGTGTTGGACACCCTATGCCAAACAAATAGGAAGACACGAACACAACCCCACCCATTAGCAGAGAGGCTGCCTAAAATCATAATAAGGCCACAGACACCCCAAAACACACCACCAGATGTGAACCTGCCCACTAGAGAGACAAGATCCAGCCTCATCCACCACAAAACAGGCACTAGTCCCCTCCACCAGGAAGCCTACACAACCCACTGAACCAACTTTAGCCACTGGGGACAGACACCAAAAACAATGGGAACTACAAACCTGCAGCCTGAAAAGAGGAGACCCCAAACACAGTAAGATAAGCAAAGTGAGAAGACAAAAAAAAAACACAGCAAATGAAGGAGCAAGATAAAAACCCACCAGACCTAACAAATGAAGACGAAATAGGCAGTCTACCTGAAAAAGAATTCAGAATAATGATAGTAAATATGATCCAAAATCTTGGAAATAGAATAGAGAAAATGCAAGGAACATTTAACAAGGACCTAGAAGAAATAAAGATGAAACAAGCAATGATAAACAACACTACAAATGAAATGAAAAATACTCTAGATGGGATCAATAGCAGAATAACTGAGGCAGAAGAACGGATAAGTGACCTGGAAGATAAAATAGTGGAAATAACTACTGCAGAGCAGAATAAAGAAAAAAGAATGAAAAGAACTGAGGACAGTATCAGCGACATCTCAGACAACATTAAATGCACCAACATTCGAATTATAAGGGTTCCAGAATAAGAAGAGAAAAAGAAAGGGACTGAGAAAATATTTGAAGAGAGTATAGTTGAAAACTTCCCTAATAAGGGAAAGGAAATAGTTAATCAAGTCCAGGAAGCACAGAGAGTCCCATACAGGGTAAATCCAAGGAAAATACGCCAAGACACACCTTAATCATACTGTTAAAAATTAAATACAAAGAAAACATATTAAAAGCAGCAAGGGAAAAACAACAAATAACACACAAGGAAATGCCCATAAGGTTAACCGCTGATGTTTCAGCAGAAACACTGCAAGCCAGAAGGGACTGGCAGGACATATTTAAAGTGATGAAGGAGAAAAACCTGCATTCAAGATCACTCTATGCAGCAAGGATCTCATTCAGAATTGATGGAGAATTTAAAACCTTTACAGACAAGCAAAAGCTGAGAGAGTTCAGCACCATCAAACCAGGTTTACAACAAAGGCTAAAGGAACTTCTCTAGGCAAGAAACACAAGTGAAGGAAAAGACCTACAATAATGAACCCAAAACACTTTAGAAAATGGGAATAGGAACATACATATCGATAATTACCTTAAAAGTAAACGGACTAAATGCTCCCACCAAAAGACACAGATTGGGTGAATGGTTACAAAATCAAGACCCCTATATATGCTTTCTACAAGAGACCCACTTGAGACCTAGAGACACATACAGCCTCAAAATAAAGGGATGAAAAAATATATTCCAGGCAAATAGAAACCAACTGAAAGCTGGAGTAGCAATTCTCATATTAGACAAAATACTCTTTAAAATAAAGCCTATCAGAAGAAACAAGAAGGACACTACATAATGATCAAGGGATCGATCCAAGAAGCAGATATAACAATTGTAAATATTTATGCACCCAACATAAGAGCACCTCAATACATAAGGAAAATACTAACAGCCATAAAAGGGGATACCGACAGTAACACAACCATAGTAGGGGGCTTAAACACCCCACTTTCACCAATGGACAGATCATCCAAAATGAAAATAAGGAAACACAAACTTTAACTGATATATTAAACAAGATGGACTTAATTGATATTTATTGGACATTCCATCCAAAAATAACAGAATACACATTTTTCTCAAGTGCTCAGGGAACATTCTCCAAGATAGAACATATTTTGCATCACAAAGAAAGCCTTGGTTAAGTTAAGAAAGTTAAAATTGTATAAAGTATCTTTTTGCGATTACAACGCAATGAGACTATACATCAATTACAGGAAAAGATCTGTAAAAAATACAAACACATGGAGGATAAACAATACACTACTTCATAGCGAAGTGATCACTGAAGAAATCAAAGAGGAAATCTCAAAATACTTATAAACAAATGACAATGGAGACACAACAACCAAAAACTTATGGGATGCAGCAAAAGCAGTTTTAAGAGGGAAGTTTATAGCAATAAAATCCTACCTTAGGAAACAGGAAACATCTCGAATAAACAACCTAAACTTGCTCCAAAAGCAATTAGAGCAAGAAGAAAAAAAAACCGAAAGTTAGAAGAAGGAAAGAAATCATAAAAATCAGATCAGAAATAAATGAAAAAGAAATGAAGGAAATGATAGCAAAGATCAATAAAACTGAAAGCTTGCTCTTTGAGAAGATAAACAAAATACATAAACCATTAGCCAGACTCATCAAGACAAAAAGGGAGAAGACTTAAATCAATAGAATTAGAAATGAAAAAGGAAAAGTAACAACTGACACTGCAGAAATACAAAATATCATGAGAGATTACTACAAGCAACTCTATGCCAATAAAATGGACAATCTGGAAGAAATGGACAAATTCTTAGAAATGCAAAACTGCCAAGACTGAATCAGGAAGAAATACAAAATATTATCAGACCAATCACAAACACTGAAACTGAAACTGATTAAAAATCTTCCAACAATCCAAAGCCCAGGACCAGATGGCTTCACAGGCGAATTCTGTCAAACATTTAGAGAAGAGCTAAAACCTATCCTTCTCAAACACTTCCAAAATATAGCAGAAGGAAGAACACTCCCAAACGCATTCTATGAGGCCACCATCACCTTGATACCAAAACCAGACAAGGATGTCACAAGGAAAGAATACTACAGGCCAATATCACTGATGAACATAGATGCAAAGATCCTCAACAAAATACTATCAAACAGAATCCAACAGGACATTAAAAGGATAATACACCATGATCAAGTGAAGTTTATTCCAGAAATGCAAGGATTCTTCAATATATGCAGATCAACCAATGTGATACACCATATTAACAAATTGAAGGAAAAAAAAATGTGATCATCTCAATAGAGGCAGAGAAAGCTTTCGACAAAATTCAACACCCATTTATGATAAAAACCCTGCAGAAAGTAGGCATAGAAGGAACTTTCCTCAACATAATAAAGGCCATATGTGACAAACGCACAGCCAACATCGTCCTCAATGGTAAAAAACTGAAAGCATTTCCACTAAGATCAGGAACAAGACAAGGTTGCCCCTTTTCACCACTCTTATTCAACATAGTTTTGGAAGTTTTAGCCACAGCAAACTGGAAAGAAAAGGAAGTAAAAGGAATCCAAATAGGAAAAGAAGAAGTAAAGTTGTCACTGTTTGAAGATGACATTATACTATACATAGAGAATCCTAAGGATGCTACCAGAAAACTACTAAAGCTAGTCAATGAATTTGGTAAAGTAGCAGGATACAAAATTAAGGCACAGAAATCTCTGGCATTCCTACACACTAATGATGAAAACTCTGAAAGTGAAATCAAGGAAACACTCCCATTTACCATTGCAAAAAAAAGAATAAAATATCTAGGAATAAACCTACCAAAGGAGCCAAAGACCTGTATGCAGAAAATTATAAGACACTGATGAAAGAAATTAAAGATGATAAAAATAGATGGAGATATATACCATGTTCTTGGATTGGAAGAATCAACATTGCGAAAACAACTCTACTACCCAAAGCAATCTACAGATTCAATGCAATCCCTATCAAACTACCATGGGCATTTTTCACAGAACTAGAACAAAAAATTTCAAAATTTGTAAGGAAACACAAAAGACACTGAATAGCCAAAGCAATCTTGAGAACGAAAAACACAGCTGGAGGAATCAGGCTCCCTGACTTCAAACTATAATACAAAGGTACAGTAATCAAGACAGTATGGTACTGGCAAGAAAACAGAAAGATAGATCAACGGAACAGGATAGAAAGCCCAGAGATAAACCCACGCACATATGGTCACCTTATCTTTGATAAAGGAGGCAGGAATGTACAGTGGAGAAAGGACAACCTCTTCAGTAAGTGGTGCTGGGAAAACTGGACAGGTACAAGTAAAAGTATGAGATTAGATCACTCCCTAACACCATAAAGAAAAATAAGCTCAAAATGGATTAAGGACCTAAATGTAAGGCCAGAAACTATCAAACTCTTAGAGGAAAACATAGGCAGAATACTCTATGACATAAATCACAGCAAGATCCTTTCTGACCCACCTCCTAGAGAAATGGAAATAAAAAGAAAAATAAACAAATGTGACCTAATGAAACTTCAAAGCCTTTGCACAGCCAAGGAAACCATAAACAAAACCAAAAGACAACCCTTAGAATGGGAGAAAATATTTGCCAATGAAGCAACTGACAAAGGATTAATCTCCAAAATTTATAAGCAGCTCATGCAGCTCAATAAAAAAAAAAAAAAACTCAATCCTAAAGTGGGCAGAAGACCTAAATAGACATTTCTTTAAAGAAGATATACAGACTGCCAACAAACACATGAAAGAATGCTCAACATCATTAATCATTAGAGAAATGAAAATCAAAACTAGCGTGAGATATCATCTCACACCAGTCAGAATGGCCATCATCAAAACATCTAGAAACAATAAATGCTGGAGAGGGTGTGGAGAAAAGGGAACCCTCTTGCACTGCTGGTGGGAATGTGAATTGGTTCAGCCACTATGGAGAACAGTATGGAGGTTCCTTAAAAAACTACAAGTAGGGGGCTTCCCTCTTGGCACAGTGGTTGAAAGTCTGCCTGCCGATGCAGGGGTTGTGGGTTTGTGCCCGGGTCCAAGAGGATCCTGCATGCTGTGGAGCGGCTGGGCCCGTGCGCCATGGCCGCTGGGCCTGCACGTCCAGAGTCTCTGCTTCGCAACGGGAGAGGCCACAACAGTGAGAGGCCCACATACCGCAAAAAAAAAAAAAAATGTAAAAAAGAAAGAAAACTACAAATAGTACTACCGTATGACCCAGGAACCCTACTACTGGTCATATATCCTGAGAATACCATAATTCAAAAAGAGTCATGTACTAAAATATTCATTGCAGCTCTATTTACAATAGCCCGGAGATGGAAACAACCTAAGTGTCCATCATCAGATGAATGGATAAAGAAGATGCAGCACATATACACAATGGAATATTACTCAGCCATAAAATGAAATGAAATTGAGCTATTTGTAATGAGGTGGATGGACCTAGATTCTGTCATACAGAATGAAGTAAGTCAGAAAGAGAAAGACAGATACCATATGCTAACACATATATATGGAATTTAAGGGAAAAAAATGTCTTGAAGAAACTAGGGGTAAGACAGGAATAAAGACACAGACCTAATAGAGAATGGACTTGACGATATGGGGAGGGGGAAGGGTAAGCTGTGACAATGCGAGAGAGTGGAATGGACATATATACACTACCATATGTAAAATAGATAACTAGTGGGAAGCAGCCACGTAGCACAGGGAGATCAGCTCGGTGCTTTGTGACCACCTAGAGGGGTGGGATAGGGAAGATGGGAGGGAGGGATACACAAGAGGGAAGAGATATGGGAACATATGTATATGTATAATTGATTCAGTTTGTTATAAAGCAGAAACTAACACACCATTGTAAAGCAATTATACTCTAATTAAGATGTAAAAAAGAAACAAAGATAATAAAGTGCTTTCTCTTTCCACAAGGGAATTTGTTGATAGTAATGTGTTAGACACTTCCATTCAGAATATTCTTCTATTAAGGTCCTTTATGAAAAACAACGGAAAACAAATTTGGCAAACTTTAGCAAAAAGAAATTTAGCAAAATGGTACAGAAGGCTCAAAATATTAATGAGAAGCTAATAGATTAGGAAGATCTGAAAAAGGGAGAAACAGGAAACAAAAATTATAGCACGTGTCTTTTAAGAAGGATCCACGTATTCAAAAGTTATTGCCAGTTTGCCAGTTCTATTTCTGCTACCACTTCGGCTGCAGCTCTAAAAAAATTATTATGTCTAAATATGAATTCTGAATTTATTATTTTCTTCAAAATTTAAAGTCCAGGAAAAGAGCTTTGATTGACAGAGTTTAAGTAATGTGCCCAACATTTTGATGCTCTCAGCACTCATAGTCAGAGGTATGGATTTGGGCAGTGGGAGATGGGTGCATTTAGCATTGTCATGCAAAAACTAAATATAGTGGAGAAGAGGTAAATCTCTAGAAAGAAACTAGGATATTATTAGGATGGATGTGGATTCTGGCAGCTAAAAAATACCTCAGGCTGTCCAATGTCTACTATAAACGGTCTTCCGGTGCCAGTAATGGGTTCCACTCACATTACCTGCTGCTTACTCCTGATAATGTACATAAACTTTTCTGATATAAACTAATATTGTAGTTTTGTGTTCCTGGTACTTTTGGAGTTGAACACAATAGTTTGATTATTGGGGTGGGGATAGCTTTAACATTAGATACATTTATGTGGAAACACTAGGTTAGCAACCCACATCAATGGGGTTCTGTCCATCTTCTTTATAGCTTTTCACAAAAGATACCCCTTTAAAGATTTCACTATTCCTTAGACATGAACCTGAGGACAGAAGAGTATCAAGCTGCCTAAAAATGTCTAGGAGCTGCATTCTTTTTTTTTTCTTTAACATCTTTATTGGAGTATAATTGCCTTACAATGGTGTGTTAGTTCCTGCTTTATAACAAAGTGAATCAGTTATACATATACATATGTCCCCATATTTCTTCCCTCTTGCGTCTCCCTCCCTCCCACCCTCCCTATCCCACCCCTCCAGGCGGTCACAAAGCACCGAGCTGATCTCCCTGTGCTATGCGGCTGCTTCCCATTAGCTACCTACCTTTACGTTTTGTAGTGTATATATGTCCATGCCTCTCTCACGTTTTGTCACAGCTCACCCTTCCCCCCCCTCCATATCCTCAAGTCCGTTCTCTAGTAGGTCTGTGTCTTTATTCCTGTCTTACCCCTTGGTTCTTCATGACATTTTTTTTCTTAAATTCCATATATATGTGTTAGCATACGGCATTTGTCTTTTTCTGACTTACTTCACTCAGTATGACAGACTCTGGGTCTATCCACCTCATTACAAATAGCTCAATTTCATTTCTTTTTATGGCTGAGTAATATTCCATTGTATATATGTGCCACATCTTCTTTAGGAGCTGCATTCTTTAAACTGTATCTATCTAGATGTTATTTAGACATGGTAATGCTTCAAAAAGAGGTGGCATCTTTTACAATGTGTTGGAAAAACACTGCATGGCCCAGTAATCTATTTACTTACTCACCTTGATTTCATTCTTTCCTCATCTGTGCTTGGATTTCAGTACAACTTTGATTTTATCATTAATAACCTGATTTAAAAACTAATTTAATCTGAGATTTGGATTCCTAAGTCTTGTTCCTGTTTGTTTCTTAAAACCATTAAATACATTGCTCAATTCCTTATCTATTTCAGAATTTTTGAGGTATAGCGATATTATTATGTCTCTGAGTTGTGACACCACCATGTTCTGTGCTTCAGGCCAGTCCAGGGCTCTTCCTCAGGGCCAAAGTGATGTGTCAGGAAGTTTCTTTCAGTTGCTCTCACAGTCAAATTATTGATCCTATCTGTAGCCAGCCCGTTTCTGCCCATTCTGATCTTCTACTGCCCTCTAGTGGCCAATGTTTGCTTAGCCTCACTTGAGATAAATAGGTGTCTTCTATTATCTTATTTACCAATCTATCTATCTAATAATCTATGTCCTACATTGTAGCTAATGAAAGAAAGGCGAAAACCCTAGAACACTCATCAACATAGATATTTTTCGTGATAGATTTTTGTTTTTGTTATTTATTTATTTATTTTGGCCACACCAATGGACATGTAAGACCTTAGTTCCCCCACCAGCAATCAAACCTGTGACCCTGCAGTGGAAGCATGGAGTCTTAACCACTGGGTGGCCAGAGAGGTCCTGATACACTTTTTGAAAATTAATTGGCAATAGAATAAATATTATTATTTACAATTTTTAGTGAAACAAAACCATCAGTTCTGCTGATGGGGATCTATTTCCTTTTAGCTTATTTATAAGAACGAAGAAAAAATTGTTGACATAGATTTAATTGTGTTGTATTTTAGTAGCTTACTTTCATAGTCACAATAACAGAACAGATAGAAGTATATATGAACTAGACAAAACGGAGGAGAGGAGATCAAAGTGGCAGAGTAGGAGGAAGTTAAGCTCACCTTCCCACAGAAAACATCAAAAATACATCTACATGTGGAACAATTCTCACTAAAAAAACTGGTGACTGACAGAAAGAGTATTCTACAACCAAGGCTGTAATGAAAGATACACATGGAGTCAGGTAGAATGGGAGGAGAAGTGATCATGTCAGGACCCATGACTCTAGGAGGGGACACAGAAATAAAGGGGGCTATTATGTGCTCAGAAATCCTTCCTGGGATGTGAGGGTTTGAACAACATATTGGACACTTCAGACTTGGGGTTCAATGCCAGGAAGAAGGGTACACTTTGTTGGCTTGAAAACCAGTAGGACTTACAGGAGAGATATAAGAAACTGAGACTATGCTCTCAAAGGGCACACACATGCTTTTTTACTCCTGGGAACAAGACAGAGGAGGCAGATTGAAACTGAATGGGGTTCTGGCAGATTTCCTATGACTGTACCAACATGTACTCACCCTCAACATACACTCACCTCATCCCTTCTAGCTCTGGTAGAGCTCCCTACTAGGGCAAAGGATGTCATTGCTGAGGAGTGTACACTTGTGTGTGTGTGGGCAGAGCCAGCTCAGATCTGGCACTGCACCTGAATGGGGTCTGAGCATCCATTACTGGTACTTGCAGAGATGGTGGATTGGAAGATGTTTGGAGCTCTGACTCTCATGCAAGAACCATCCCAGTGCATGCCCCAGCCCACACCAGGCACCCACTCTTGCCCCTCTTGCTTCAATGCTGCTCCCCTCAGGGCAAAGATGTTGTCGGGATGGGGGGGTATGCACATTTAGTGAGAATGGAGCCAGCTAGGACTCGAACCTCATGGGTTTTGCTCTAGCCCCTTGGTACCGACCCCTGTTCCTGATAGAGCAGCAATAGGCACTGAGTATAGGAGAAGCCCTGGTTCACATGTGGCTATGGCTCTATCCTATTCACCTCCAGCCCCAGCACACAATAAAGTGATAGGTGACAGCACACCCTGGGGGAAGATGTGACTTATGCTAACTAACTTCAGATCCAGTTCTTCCACTAAAGCCACTTGCCACATGCAGACTGCATAGGGAGGTTCCCACACAAGGATATCCCTTTAAGACTGGGATAAGTAACTGTTTCACCCAATTTCACAAAGTCACAGAAAGTTAAACAAAATGGGAAGACAGAGCTTCCCTGGTGGCACAGTGGTTGAGAGTCTACCTGCCGATGCAGGGACACGGGTTTGTGCCCTGGTCTGGGAAGAGCCCACATGCCGCAGAGTGGCTAGGCCCATGAGCAGTGGCTGCTGAGCCTGTGTGTCCGGAGCCTGTGCTCTGCAACGGGAGAGGCCACAAAAGTGAGAGGCCCACGTACCACAAAAAAAAAAAAAAAAAAAAAGGGAAGACCGAGGAATTTGTTTTAATGAAAGAACAACAAACCAAAACTTAAAACAAAATAATGAAACAGAGATAAATTATTTACTAGATAAAGAGTCCAAAGCATTATTAATAAGAATATAACTGAACTTGTGAATAATAGATGAACACAGAAAGAATTTTAGCAAGAAACTATTAAAAAGAAACAATCAGAGCTGAACTATACAATAACTGAAATGAAAAACAAACCAGAAGTACTTAACAACAGGCCAGGTGGTAGAGAAGAATTAATGAGTGATCTGGAAGATAGAAAAATGGAAATCACACAATCAGAACAGCAAAAATAAAACTTTAAAAAACGAGGACTGTTTAAAGGACCTCTGAGACAACATCAAGAGTACTAACATTTGCATTATAAATGTCCCAGAAGGAGAAGAGAGAGAGAAAGGGGTCAAAAATATATTTGATGAAATCATGGCTGAAAAATTTTCCAATACAAATCAGAAAACAGTTATCCAGGTGCAGGAATCACAGAGAGTCCCAAATAAGAGAAATCCAAAGAGATCCACACCACTTATATCATAACTGATATGGCAAAATTAAGGACTAAGAGAGAATTCTAAATACAGCAAAAGAAAAAAAAAAGTCACATACAGGGGAATGCCCAAAATGTATCAGCTAAATTTTCTGCAGAAACATTGCAGGCCAGAGGGAGTGGCATAATATATTTAAAGCACTGAAAGGGGACAACCTACGGCCTAGGATAATCTACCCAGCAATGCTATCATTCAGAATCAAAGGAGATATAAATATTTTTTCAGACAAACAAAAGCTAAAAGAACTAATCGATACTAAACCAACCCTAAAATAAAGCATTAAAGGGGTCTTTTCTAAGTGGATAAGAAAAAGTTATGACAAAGATTAAGAATTTATAGGAAGGAAAAAATCCCACTAGTAAAGAAATATATATATATAGAAAAGGTATAGGTCAACCACTTAAATAACCTAGAACAAATATTAAAAGACAAAATTATAAGATAAACTATAACTGCATTAAACTGAAATAAAAATGAAGAAGAAAAATATGATATATAAAAGATAAAAAGTGGGGGAGAGGAGTTTAAAAATGTAGATTATTAAGAATGTGTTTGAACTTAAATGACTCTAACCTAAAAGAAGTAGATATAGTCATAGGTGAACATATATGAGCCCCATGGTAATCACAAAGCAAAAACATTCAATAGATACACAACCAGGGAGAAAGGCACACAAGCACACCATGAAAGAAAATCATGAATTCACAAGGGAAGAAATTAAAAGAAAAGAAAAGAGAAGAACTACAAAAAAACCCCATAAAACAAGTTTTAAAACAGCAGTAAGTATATACATATCAGTAATAACTTTAAATTCAATTTATGTAATACTCCAATCAAAAGACATACGGTGGCTCAATGAATAAAAGAAGACTACTCTATATGCTGCTTAAAATAAAGAAAAAAACCCTGCATGAATAAACCTAAAACAATTAACAAAATGGCAATAAGAAAATAAATATTGATAGTTATGTTAACTGTAAGTGGGCTAAATGCTCCAATCAAAAGACATAAAGTGGCTGAAATGATACAAAAACAACACCTGCTTACAAGAAAATCACATCAGATCTAAAGAAACTCACAAACTGAAAGGGGATGTAAAAAGATATTTCATGCTAATGGGAATGAAAAGAAAGCTGGAGTAGCAATACTCACATCAGACAAAGTATGCTATAAAGCAATCTAACAAAATTTGAAGAAAGGCATTATATAATGATGAAGGGATTAATACAATAAGAGGATATAATATTCATTAATATATATAAATATGCACCTTTTTAACATCTTTATTGGAGTATAATTGCTTTACAATATTGTGTTAGTTTCTGCTGTATAGAAAAGTGAATCAGCTGTATGTATACAAATATTCCCATATACACTCCCTCTTGTGTCTCCCTCCCCCCCTCCCTATCCCCCCCTCTAGGTGTTAACAAAGCACTGAGCTGATCTCCCTGTGCTATGCAGCTGCTTCCCATTAGCTGTCTATTTGACATTTGGTAGTGTATATATGTTAATGCTTTTCTCTCACTTTGTCCCAGCTTACAACTGCCCCTCCCTGTGCCCTCAAGTACATTCACTACACCAGCATCTTTATTCCTGTCCTGTCCCTAGGTTCATTAGAACCATGTTTTCTAAAGATTCCATACATATGTGTTAGCATACAGTATTTCTTTTTCTCTTTCTCACTTCACTCTGTACGACAGACCCTATGCCCATCCACCTCATTACAAATTACTCAATTTCATTTATTTTTATGGCTGAGTAATATTCCATTGTATATATGTGCCACATCTTCTTTATCCATTCATCTGTTGATGGACACTTAGGTTGCTTCCATGTCCTGGCTATTCGAAATATTGCTGCAATGAATATTGTTGTACATGTCTGTTTTTGAACTACCACTTTCTCAGGGTATATGCCCAGTAGTGTTATTGGTGGGTCATATGGTAGTTCTATTTTTACTTTTTTAAGGAAACTCCACACTGTTCTCCATAGTGGCTGTATTAATTTAAATTTCCACCAACAGTGGAAGAGGATTCCCTTTTCTCCACACCCTCTCCAGCATTTACTGTTTGTAGCTTTTCTGGTGTTGGCCATTCTGACCGGTGTGAGGTGATACCACAGTGTGGTTTTGATTTGAAATTCTCCAATGATTAGTGATGTTGAGCATCCTTTCATGTGTTTTTGGCAATCTGTATATCTTCTTTGGAGAAATGTCTATTTAGGTCTTCTGCCCATTTTTAGATTGGGTTGTTTGCTTGTTTTTGATATTGAACTGCATGAGCTGCTTTTATATTCTGGAGGTTAATCCACTGTCAGTTGCTTCATTTGCAACTGTTTTCTCCCATTCTGAGGGCTGTCTTTTGGTCTTGTTTATGATTTCTTTTGCTGTGCAAAAGCTTTTAAGTTTCATTAGGTCCCATTTGTTTATTTTTCTTTTTATTTCCATTTCTCTAGGAGGTGGGTCAAAAAGGATCTTGCTGTGATTTATGTCATAGAGTGTTCTGCCTATGTTTTCCTCTAAGAGTTTGATGGGGTCTGGACTTACATTTAGGTGTTTAATCCATTTTGAGTTTATTTTTGTGTATGGTGTTAAGGAGTGTTCTAATTTCATTCTTTTACATGTAACTGTCCAGTTTTCCCAGCACCACTTATTGAAGAGGCTGTCTTTCTCCATTGTATATTGTTGCCTCCTTTGTTAAAGATAAGGTGACCATATGTGCGTGAATTTGTCTCTGCATTTTCCATCCTGTTCTATTGATATATATTTCTGTTTTGATGCTAGTATCATACTGTCTTGATTAATGTAGGTTTGTCTTATAGTCTGAAGTCAGGGAGCCTGATTCCACCAGTTCTGTTTTTATTTCCCAAGATTGCTTTAGCTATTGGGTTTCTTTTTTGTTTCCATACACATTGTAAAATTTTTTGTTCTAGTTCTGTGAAAAATACCATTTATCATATAATAGGGATTGCATTGAACCTGTGGATTGCTTTGGGTAGTATAGTCATTTTGACAATGTTGATTCTTCCAGTCCAAGAACATGATATATCTCTCCATGTTTGTATCATCTTTGATTTCCTTCATCAGTGTCGTATAGTTTTCTGCATAAAGGTCTTTTGTCTCCTTAGGTAGGTTTATTCCTAGGTTTTTATCCTTTTTGTTGCAAAGGTAGTTGGGAGTGTTTCCTTAATTTCTCTTTCAGATTTTTTGTCATTAGTGCATAGGAATGCAAGAGATTTCAGGGCATTAAATTTGTATCCTGCTACTTTACCATTCATTGATTAGGTCTAGTAATTTTTGGTAGCATCTTTAGGATTCTCTATGTATACTATCATGTCATCTGCAAACAGTGACAGTTTTACTTCTTTTCCAATTTAGATTCATTTTATTTCTTTTTCTTCTCTGACTTCCGTGGCTAAAACTTCAAAAACTATGTTGAATAATAGTGGGCAAACTTGTCTTATTCCTGATCTTAGAGGAAGTGGATTCAATTTTTCAATATTGAGAACAATGTTGACTCTGGGTTTGTCATACATGGCCTTTATTATGTTGAGGTAAGTTCACTCTATGCCCACTTTCTGGACAGTTTTATCATAAATTGGTGTTGAATTTTTTCCAAACCTTTTTCTGCATCTATTGAGATTATCACATGATTTTTATCCTTCAGTTTGTTACTATGGTGTATCACATTAATTAATTTGCGTATATTGAAGAATCCTTGCATTCCTGGGATAAACCCCAGTAGATCATGGTGTATGATCCTTTTAATGTGCTGTTGGATTCTGTTTGCTACTATTTTGTTGAGGATTTTTGCATCAATGTCCTTTGTAGTTTTCCTTTTCGGTGACATCCTTTTCTGGTTTTGGTATCAGGGTGATGGCAGCCTCATGGAATGAGTTTGGGAAGTTTGAGAAGGATAGGTGTTAGCTCTTCTGTAAATGTTTGATAGAATTTACCTGTAAAGCCATCTGGTCCTGGGCTTTTGTTTGTTGGAAGATTTTTAATCACAGTTCCAATTTCAGTGCTTCTGATTGGTCTTTTCATATTTTCTGTTTCTTCCTGGTTCTGTCTTGGAAGGTTGTACTTTTCTAAGAATTTGTCCATTTCTTCCAGGTTGTCCATTTTATTGGCATATAGTTGCTTGTAGTAATCTCTCATGATCCTTTGTATTTCTGCAGTGTCAGTTGTTACTTCGCCTTTTCATTTCAAATTGTGTTGAGTTGAGTCTTCTTTCTTTTTTCTTGATGAGTTTGGCTACTCGTTTATCAATTTTGTTTATCTTCTCAAAGAACCAGCTTTTAGTTTTATTGATCTTTGCTATTGTCTCCTTTATTTGTTTTTCATTTATTTCTGATCTGATTTTATGATTTCTTTCCTTCTGCTAACTTTTGTTTTTTTGTTTGTTTGTTTGTTCTTCTTCCTCTAATTACTTTATGTGTAAGGTTAGGTTGTTTATTTGAGATGTTCCTTGTTTCTTGTTGTAGGATTGTATTGCTATAAACTTCCCTGTTAGAACTGCTTTTGCTGCATCCCATAGGTTTTGGCTCATCGTGTTTTCATTGTCATTTGTTTTTAGGTATATTTTGATTTCCTCTTTGATTTCTTCAGTGATTTCTTGATTATTTAGTAGCGTTTTGTTTAGAATCCATGTGTTTGTATTTTTTACAGGTTTTTTTTACCTTTAATTGATATCTAATTTCATCACGTTGTGTTTGGAAAAGATACTTGATTTGATTTCAATTTTCCTAAATTTACCAAGGCTTGATTTGTGACCCAAGGTATGATCTATTTGGAGAGTGTTCAATGAGCACTTGAAAAGAAAGTGTATTGTGTTGATTTTTGATGGAATGTCCTATAAATATCAGTTAAATTCATCTTCTCTAATGTGTCATTTAAAGCTTGTGTTTCTTTCTTTTCTTTTTTGATGATTTGTCCTTTGGTTAATGTGGGGTGTTACAGTTCCCTACTAATATCGTGTTACTGCTGATTTCTTCTGTTATGGCTGTTAGCATTTGCCTTATGTATTGTGGTGCCCCTATGTTGGTTTCATAAATATTTACAATGTTATATGTCCTTCTTGGATTGATCCCTTGATCATTATGTAGTGTCCTTGTTTGTCTCTTTTAATAGTCTTATTTTAAAGTCTACTTTGTCTGATATGAGAATTACTACTACTCCAGATTTCTTTTGATTTCCATTTGCATGGAATATCTTTTTCCATCCCTTCACTTTCAGTCTGTATGTGTCTCTAGGTCTGAAGTGGGTGTCTTGTAGACAGCATATATATGGTTCTTGTTTTTGTATACATTCAGCCAGTCTATATCTTTTGGTTGGAGCATTTAATCCATTTACATTTAAGGTAATTATCGATATGTATGTTCCTATTACCATTTTCTTAATTGTTTTCAGCTTGTTATTGTAGGTCTTTTCCTTCCCTTGTGTTTACTGCCTAGAAAAGTTTCTCTAGCATTTTTTGTAAAGCTGCTTTGGTGGTGCTGAATTCTCTTAACTTTTGCTTATCTGTAAAGATTTTAATTTCTCCATTGAATCTGAATGAGATCCTTGCTTGTTTGAGTAATCTTTATTGTAGGTTTTCCCCTTTCATCACTTTAAATATGTCCTGCCACTCCCTTCTAGCTTGCAGAGTTCCTGCTGAAAGATCAGCTGTTAACCTTTGAGGATTCCCTTTGATGTTTTTTGTTGCTTTTCCCTGCTCCTTTTAATATTTTTTCTTTGTATTTAATTTTTGATACTTTGATTAATATGTCTTGGGGTGGTCCTCCTTGGATTTATCCTGTATTGGAATCTTCCTGCTTCTTGGACTTGATTGACTCTTTCCTTTCCCATGTTAGGGAAGTTTACAACTATAATCTCTTGAAATATTTTCTCAGACTCTTTGCTTTTCTCTTCTTCTTCTGGGACCCCTATAATTTGAATGTTGGTGCATTTAATGTTGTCCCAGAAGTCTCTGAGACTGTCTTCATTTTTTCTTTATTCTGCTCTGGAGTAGTTATTTCCACTATTTTATCTTCCAGGTCACTTATCCATTATTCTGCCTCAGTTATTCTGCTATTGATTCCTTCTGGAGAATTTTTAATTTCATTTATTGTGTTATTCATCATTATTTCTTTGCTCTTTAATTTTTCTAGGTCCTTGCTAAATGTTTCTTTTAGTTTTCCATTATGTTTCTGAGATTTTGGATCATTTTTAGTATCATTACTCTGAAATTTTTTTCAGGTAGACTACCTATTTCTTCTTCATTTTTTGGTCTGGTGGGCTTTTAGCTTGCTCCTTCATCTGCTGTGTCTTTCTCTGTCTTTTCATTTTGTTTAACTTACTGTGTTTGGGGTCTCCTCTTTGCAGGGGGCAGGTTTGTAGTTCCTGTTGTTTTTGTGTCTGCCCCCAGTGCATGAGGTTGGTTCAGTGGCTTGTGTAGATTTCCTGGTACCGGGGACTGGTGCCTGTGTTCTGGTGTGTGGGACTGTATCTTTTCTTTCTGGTGAGCAGGGCTGTGTCCAGTGGCATGTTTATAGGTGTCTGTAAACTTACTCTGATTTTAGGTAGCATGTCTGCTAATGGGTGGGGTTGTGTTCCTGTCTTGCTAATTGTTTAGCATGGGGCATCAAGCACTGGAGCTTGCTGGCAGTTTGGTGGAGCTGGGTCTTAAAGTCGAGACAGAGATCTCTAGGAGAGCTCTCACTGATTTCACATGGGGCTGGGAAGTCTCCAGTGGTCCAATGCCCTGGACTCGGCTCTCCCACCTCAGAGGCTCAGGCCTGACACTCTGCAGGAGCACAAAGACCCTGTCAACCACACGGCTCAGAAGAAAAGAAAGAAAAAATAATAACAAAATGATATTAAATTAATAAAATAAAAAAATAAGAAAAATAAAAAATAAAGTAAGACTAGAGCAACCAAACCAATAAACAAATTTACTAATGATAACAAGCTCTAAAATCTAAACTAAGATAACCATAAAAATCAGAAACATATCAGTCACAGACAGCATATCCGAAGTCTACATTTGCTCCCAAATTCCACCAACTCAACTTTGGGAACTTTCATTGTTTATTCAGGTATTCTACAGATTCAGGGTTCATCACATTGATTGTGGGGATTTAATCTGCTATTCCTGAAGTTGCCTGGAGCAATTTCCCTTTCTCTTCTTTATTCGCACAGTTCCTGGGGTTCAGCTTTGGTTTTGGCCCTGCCTCTGCATGTACCCTCAGGCATCTGCTCCCTACCCAGACAGGAGGGGGTTAAAGCAGCGGCTGATTAGGGCTGTCTTGATCTCTCAGGCCAGGGAGGTGGTGAGTACGGTAGTCATAATTGGAATGTGGGCTGAGCCTTCAGCAGCAGAGGCTGGCATGTCATTGCAACAGCTTGAGGTGCACCATGTTTTCTCCCAGCGATTTTGTCCCTCGATCTTGGGACCCTGGCTGTGTTGTGCTGCACAGGGTCCCAGAGGGAGTGGATGGACTCTGTGTGGTGACCTGTGCTTGCACACAGTTTTCTTGGTGCAGTGGCAGCAGCCTTAGCATTTCATGCCCATCTCTTCTGTCCAAACTGATAGCTGTGGCTCACACCTGTCTCTGGAGCTCATTTAGGCAGTGCTCTGAATCCCCTCTCCTTGTGTACCCCGAAACAATTTTCTCTTGCCTTTTAGGCAAGTCCAGACTTTTTCCTGGACTCCCTTCCGATTAACTGTGGCCCACTAGCCCCCTTCAGGCTGTCTTCACGCTGCCAACCCCAGTCCTCTCCCTGGGGTGTGACCTCTGAAGCCCAAGCCTCAGCTCCCAGTCACCACCCTCCCTGGTGGGTGTGCAGACAAACCTCTCAGGCTGTTGAGTGTTCGTTGGCACCTATCCTCTGTGCAGGAATCTCTGCCTTGCCCTCTGCACTCCGAAGCTTCCCGACCCCACCCAGTCTCTGCCAGTGAAGGGGCTTTCCAGTGTGTTGAAACTTTTCCTCCCTCACATCTCCCTCCCAGAGGTGCAGGTCCCATCCCTATTCTTTTGTCTCTGCTTTTTCTTTTTCTTTTGCCCTACGTATATGAGGATTTTCTTGCCTTTTGGGAAATCTTAATTCTTCTGCCAGCATTCAGTAGGTTTTCCGTAGGAGTTGTTCCACATATAGATGTATTTTTGATGTATTTGTGGGGAGGAAGGTGATCTCCATGTCTTACTCCTCTGCCATCTTTTCCCTACCAATATGTATCTATTATGAGATCACCTAAATATTAAAGCAAATATTAACAGACATAAGGGGAGAAATTGATAATAATATTATAATATTAGGGGATTTTAATACCCTGTTTACATCAATGAACAGATCATCCAGACAGAAAATCAATAAGGAAACACTGGTCTTATACAAGACAATAGAGCAGTTGGTCTTGAAAGACATCTACAGGACATTCCATGTAAGAGGAGAAGAATACACCATCTTTTCATGTGCACATGGTACGTTCTCCAGGATAGATCACATGGTAGACCACTAAATAAGTCTCAACAAATTTAAGAGTGTAGAAATTATAACAAGCATTTTGTTTTCTGACTACAGTGGTATGAAACTAGAAATCAATTAAAATAAGAAAAATGTGAAAAATAAAAACACATGGAGAATACATGATATGCTACTAAAAAAAAAAACAATGATTCAATGAAGAAATGAAAGAGGAAACCAGAAAATACCTTGATACAAATGAAGATAAAAATACAACTTTCCAAAATCTATGGGACACGGCAAAAGTAGATCTAAGAGTGAAATTTATAGTGATACAGACCTACCTCAAGAAACAAACAAAAAAAACCCTCAAATAAACAACCCAACCTACCATCTAAAGAAATTAGAAAAAGATGAACAAAGCCCAAAATCAGCAGAAGGAAAGAAATAATGAAGATGAGTGAGGAAATAAATTAAAGACAAAAAATAGAAAAGATCAATAAAACCGAGGGTTGTTTTGCAAAGGTAAACAAAATTGATTAGTCTTTAGCCAGATTCATTAGGGGAAAAAAAATGGAGTACCCAAATTTACAGAATAAGAAGTGGACGAAGAGAAATTACAAGTACTATTACAGAGATACAAAAAATTATAAGAGAATATTATGAACAATTATATGCCAACAAATTAGACACCCTGGAATAAATGTAAAAATTTCTAGAAGCATACAATTTTCCAAACTGAATCAGGAAGAAAGATGCAATCTTAACAAAGCAATCAATAGTAGTGAAATTACATTTGTGATAAAAAATAAAATTTCCAGTAAGCAAAAGTCCAGGACTGGATGGCTTCACAGAGGAATGCTACCAAACTTATAAAGAAGAGGTAATACCTATCCTTCTCAAAATATTCAAAAAATTTGAAGAAAATGGTATATTCCCAAATTTATTCTATGAAACCACAATTACTTTAATACCAAAACCAGACAAAGACAGTAAAAAGAAAAAAAAATACAGGCTAGTAATTCTGATGTATATAGATGTAAAAATTCTTAACAAAATACTTGAAAACTGAATTTAACAATATATAAAAAGGATTATATATCAAGACCAAGTGTGATTTATTCCAGGGATGTAAGAATGTCTCAATATTGGTAAATCAATCAATATGATACATCACATAAACAAATCAGAGAATAAAAATCATGTGATTTGGCTTCCCTGGTGGTGCAGTGGTTGAGAGTCTGCCTGCCGATGCAGGGAACATGGGTTTGTGCCCCGGTCCGGGAGGATCCCACATGCTGTGGAGTGGCTGGACCTGTAAGCCATGGCCACTGGGCCTGCACATCCAGAGCCTGCGCTCTGCAATGGGAGAGGCCACAATGGTGAGAGACCCGAATACTGAAAAAAAAAAAAAAATCATGTGATCATCTCAATAGATGCAGAAAATAGATTTGACAAAATTCCACATCTGCTCATTATTAAAAAAAAAAACTGTTGGGCTTTCCCGGTGGTACAGTGGTTGAGAGTCCGCCTGCCGATGAAAGGGACGTGGGTTTGTGCCCCGGTCCAGGAAGATCCCACATACCACGGGGCGGATGGGCCCATGAGCCGTGGCCGCTGGGCCTGTGCATCCGGACCCTGTGCTCCATGGGAAGAGAGGCCACAACAGTAAGAGGCCCACGTACCGCAAAAAACAAACAAACAAAAACTGTCATCAAGGTCGGTGTTGAGAGAACATATCTCAACATAATAAAGACATTATGACAAACCCACAACTAACATCATACTGAATAATGAAAAGCTGAGAGTTCTTCCTCTAAAATCAGAAACAAGACAAGGAAAACCACTCTCACTGCTTTCATTTAACACAGTATTGTAAATTCTAGCAACAGCAATCAGACAAGAAAAATAAATAAATGCATCCAAATTAAAAGGGAAGAAATAAAATTATCACTATTTGCAGGTGGCATGTTACTATGTATAGATAACCTTAAAATTTTCCACCAAAAAGTATTAGAACTAATAAGTGAATTCAGTAAATTTTATTTCAGGATACAAGAAGAATATACAGAAAACTGTTGCTTTTCTATCAACTATCAGGAAGAAAAAGCAAGAAAACAATTCAAATTACAATTTCATGAAAAAGAATAAAATATCTAGGAATAAACTTAAGCAAGATATTGAAAGTGCTATACTCTGAAAATTATAAGACATTGATGAAGGAAATTGAAGATGATACAAAGAAATGAAAAGATATCCATGTTCATGAATTTGAAAAAATAATATTTTTAGAATTTCAATACTACTCAAAGCAATCTACAGGTTTAATGCAATCCCTATTGAACCCATGACATTTTTCACAGAACTGGAAGAAATTATCCTATAGTTCACAGGAAATCAGAGAACCCTGAATAACCAAAGCAATCTTGAGAAAAAGGAACAAAGCTGGAGGTATCATTCTCTCAGACTTCAGAATATATTACAAAGCTAGAGTAATAAAAACGGTATGGCACTGACACAAAAGCAGACACATAGATCAATGATGCAGAATAGAGAGCCCAGAAATAAACCCATGAACTATGATCAATTAATCTAGTACAAGGAGGTCAGAATATACAATGTAGAGAAGACAGTCTCTTCAATAAGTGATGCTGGGAAAACTGGGCAGCTACATGTAAAATAATGAAATTAGAACATTTTCTCATATCATATACAAAAATAAACTCAAAATGGAGTAACCACCAAAATGTAACACTGAAAACCATAAAATTTCTAGAAGAAAACATAAGCAGAATGCTCTTGACACAAAATTATAGCAATATATTTTGGGGGGGTCTGTCCCCTCATGCAAAGTAAACCAAAACAAAAATAAGGAAATGGGGTTTCCCTGGTGGTGCAGTGGTTGAGAGTCTGCCTGCTGTTGCAGGGGACATGGGTTTGTGTCCCGGTCCGGGAAGATCTCACATGCCGTGGAGGGGCTGGGCCCATGAGCCATGGCCGCTGAGCCTGTGCTCTGTAACGGGAGAGGCCACAACAGTGAGAGGCCCATGTACTGCAAAAAATAAATAAATTAATAATTAAAAAATAAATAAAATAAGGAAATGGAACCTTATTGGTAGAGCACTTATTTAAGGATAAAGGAAACTAGTAATCAATAGTGATTAGAAGCAATTATATAACATAGGATGTTAATACTCTAGCAGTAGCTCTTAAAAGGAATACTGTCATTCTTTTTTATTTCTTTTGTTACTTCAGAACAAATTTATGTGACATTTGGGAAAACTTGACTGGAGCTCTTTTATTCATGAAAAAACGTACCTTCTAAGAAGAATGAGACTATAAACAGGGGAAGTTTTACCTAAATTGTTTCAATACTTTTTAGAGATCTCTCTGAGCCAAAAATGGGTTACAGGAGTACCAAGACATTGATCCTCTCAGCCTTCACGATGGCACTACACAGCCAGGCAGCCTAGTACCAGGCCCTGTGACCATGAACAGTCTGGTCTATTTTCCTCCAATAAGATGCTCAAATATCATCATTTTGTACATGTGCCACAAACATAAAGTTTGGGAATGCTGCTCTGAAGGACAAAACATGGTTAATTTGTCTTTCTAAATATACTAGAAAATATTTTAAAATTTGACATTAATTAATATTTTTCCTGTTGTTTGAAATGCTAAGGTTTGACTCCAAAACATGTAAATATGGGATGTACTAATCCTCTATTTTAAAAGGCACATTTCGTCTATTAAAATTATTGTTTATCTGTGGCAAGGTAATTTTCCTTACACGTATATTTAGATAAGTCTCATAAACCAAGGGCTGCAACTGGCCAATATCATTATATTGTTGTTTGCTTTATTATTATTGCTTTAATTTTAAGCAATTATCTCAGTGACCTTTCACATCTCACAGTCTGATTTATTTTTAATATTAGCATTCATGTATGCATATATTTGCTATTCACAATTGCCTATGCATGAACACCTTACTAGAAACCAATTTTGTAGAGGCCAGAAACACACCAAGTTTCATCACGATTGTGCCTCCTCAGAAACCACCATGAGCACAGATTCCTTAATACATGCTCAAGTCAATATCCACCTAGATAACACATTCAGCACCTTTGTCTCATGATCACTTGTTTTTCAGTCACCTTTCGCTTCACCTACTCACTTCCATAAATACACTCTGGAATTTGCAATAATTTAGAACAGCTCCATCTCTGAAAAGCAAACTTCAGCACCTCGTTTTCTGAACCAAAATTTTTTGACATTCTAGGTCACTTTATTTTATTCAAAAACATTTATTGATCACTTTCTATGTAAAAGGTTTTGTGCAAGACACTGTATATGGTGTGATTGAATAATAGCTACAACTGTCATAAATACTTTGAAAGGCAGCTATGCTCACCACTGTACCACCAACTCCATATGTCATAAATGCTTTGAAACAAGTACGGGATATAACTAAATCAGGACAGTTACAGGATACAACTGAGTCCTGAGAGAACACATACTCAATAACTCTCAAGTCTATTCCTTCCTTTGTTCTTCCAAAGCCATTTCTTTATACAAGTCTCATCCATGCTTGCCTACTTGTTGCGTCACTCCCCAACTTGGTCTCCTGCCTTAAGTTATCTCATCCTCTTTTCCTTCACACTAATTCTAAAGTGATCTTTTACACATCCATAACATGATTCTGCCATTTTCATGCTGAAAATCTTTCAAAGGCTGCCTAGGTCTTCCAGGCTGAAGTCAGTTTCCTAAATTTAGCACATAAGGCACTTCATATTCTGACTAATGTCTGTTTCTGTGGTCTTGTACCCTACCATACTCCACATGCAAGCTCTCCTCTCAGTATACTGTACATAGGTTCCAGAAAGCATTTTGAATGCCTGATAACATCATGCTGTTGTATATGTTCATTTTACTACTTATGGTGCCCTTCATCTATCCATTATATGTAACTCCTCTCTGTTCTACTTTATTGAGATATTAAAATATAAAATTGTATACATTTAAAGTGTAAAACGAGATGTTTTGATATACATATACATTTTGAAATGAGCACTGCATTCCAGTTAATTATCATATCTATCATCTCTACATAGTTACCATTGTTGTTGTTGTTTTTTTGTGTGTGTGTGTTTGTGTGTGGTGAGAAGACTTGATTTAAGATCTATCCTTTTAGCATATGTCACCATGCTGTACATTAGAACTTCAGAACTTATACATCTTGCATAACTTAAGCTTTGTAGTCTTTGACCAAAATCATCTAATTTCCCTTTTCCCTCAGTCCCTGGCAAACACCACCCTACTTTCTGTTTCTATGAGTTTGACTATTTTAGATTTCACATATAAGTGGTATCATAGTATTTTTCTTTCTGTGTCCTGCTTATTCTGCTTAACATAATGTCTTCTAGCTGCATTTATGTTGTTACAAATTGCAGAATTTATTTCTTTTTTAAGGGTGAATAATATTTCACTGTTTGTGTGTATAAATATATCTTGGCTATTGTGAATATTGCTGCAATGAACGCTTATTTGTCCTTTAAAGTCCATCATAAGCATTACAATCTCCAAGAATCCTTCTTGATCACTTCCTCCAGTCAGTCTGATTTATATGCCCATTCTCTGTTTTCTTATAGCACCAGTGAATATTTCTATTATAGAACTTACTCTATTTTTTTTAATTATAGAATTCTACATTGTATTTTTTTTATGTTCATGTCCATTTCTCTCTCTAAGTTATGATCTTCTTGAGGGCAAGGAATATACCTTACTTGATATTATTACTTCAAGACCTCATACAGAGTAGGTGCTTAAGAAATGTTCATGGGAATGCAGAGAGATGGAGATGGAGAGATAAATAAAGTTGAGAGAGGGAGGGAGAGAGAGCTGAAAGGTAGGAAGAATGGAGATGAAGAAGGCAGGAAGGTAGACAGGAAAGCAGGTAAGAGGAAGGAGGGAAGGAAGGAAGGGAGGAAGGGAGGGAGGGAAGGAGGGAAGGAGGGAAGAGAAAAAGTAACTCCTGAGAAAGCACAGAAGCATAGAGGGTTTCTGCCCTGCTTGAAAAATGAAAGAGGAGAATTCAAGGAGTATATTATGGAATACTTAAAAAACCTTAAAGAGACAAAATAAAAATTTTATTACTTGATCAGTCATCATTTAGGTGTATAAAACTTTAAGAAACTCTTGTAAAGACGTATGGCCATTGTTCATATCTGTTTACTTGTTCTTTGTAGTGACATTCTTTTACAAGTTTACCAAAGTTTCTGCAGTTTAAAAATCTTCATTTACTTATCAATGATCTTATAGAACATAATCACACTCCTGAGTTAGAACAGGCTTTAAGAAAACAGTATTATCCTTTCCTCATTGTGGGTAAATAGTAATTTAATGCAGTACGCTCTGCCGTTTTACATTTTCCAGAGCTTTCATTCATTCTTGCTTAGTAATTACAAATGGCTCATAAATAAACACTTGGCATGATTTCCAAAATGTTCTGTATTTACTTACAAGGCTGGTACTTCCATCACTGGATCACTTAAGTGGTTTTGAAAGGTTGTATAAAGGTTCATTTTACAAGGTATTTGAAGTTTTTAATCTGGCTTAAATACACAAAGGTCGGAAGGATTAACGAACTGCTGCTTGGAGGCCAAGAGAAGATAGAGCTAAGTGCAATCAAGACAGAGTATATCAGAAACATGAAGTCAATTGGTCAAAAAATGGAAGACTGTCAACCAAAGTAACATGTTATGGACCCTCAAGACTTTATGTTTATGCTAAAGGAAGCCTAAAATAATCTGTGGTTTTTGATGCTTGATTTAGTTTTCCACAGGCATAATTAACACCAGATTAAGTTTACTGCCACTAGAGTTTATTGCTGAGACTGACGACTGCTTGCTGTTTATCTCCTGTGCAGAAAGACTGGCAGCAATAATATAATGACATATTTAATAATATCGACAACACTATAATAATAACGATGTACAGAAATTTATGGGCTATTATAATAATTTTTAGAAAGTCAGTTTTCTAATGAACAAATTGTTCTCTGGAAACAACTAAGTCATCTCATATTCTATCTGAGTATGTCCATTTGTTTTGTTATAAAATGAAATTTTAAGCATCCCCTGTTTCAAGATGGGTCTCCTTTGCTTTAGCAAGACTGAATATAATGATGACTTCTTTGAATTTGCCACCAAGTGCCAGTAAACTCTTCTTTATGAAGAATATATAAGAAAAATTAATTCATGGATATCTGTTCAGAATATGCAGTGAGTAAATGAATTGTGACACTCTCTTTAACACTTATTCTTTTAGGTTTCAGTTTTTCCAACACCAGAAGAGACTCCCTAATCCCACCTCTGGAGTTGTTGATACATATTAAAATTCAAGGTCAAGTTGGAATCATGCTACTTACTTGCTTTTCTTTGGATCTTTAAATTCTGTGCAAGAGTTCACAGGGAAACAATAAAAAAGAAGATGTTTGTTTATATACATGAACAAACTAGCAGATTTTCATCTTGTTCCCTGAATGCTCTCCCTTGACTTCAAAGAGAGCTTGATATACATAGAAATATGCAAGAGCGTAAAGCTGCATAAGAAGTCAATATAAAAGGGAAGGATATTTCATTAATAGAATAAGGTGTGATATACACCAGGAAAATATAGACATCTCTCAACATCACACCAAATTGAAAAATGAGGTTTGAATAACACAGTCTAAAAAAGATTTCAAACTATGACATATACACACATAGGCACAATCACTCTTTTCTTTCTGGCCCCTCTTGGCCTAGCCCTTTACAGTGTCCACGGTTTAACAACTCTTCAATGAACCACAATAAAAAAGAGGGTAATTTCCCTTTACTATTATTTATTCAACTATTAAACTTTTTGCCTTAGCTAATAGGATCCATCCAAAGTTTTAAATTTTTCTGTTCCTTCCCAAATTCTTTTTTCTGAGAAATGTAAGAACATACAGATCCCACTTCCTCAGACCTCTATACTTCAAATACCTCAAGACACAGCATGGTTGATCAAGAAAACCATGACTAGAAGAAATTTCTAAGATAATTTGACTTCTCATTCCCTCTCCATGGCATATATTGACTAATACATAGATTTATATTAAAAAGTTCTTAAAGAATTTCAAAGTAAAAGATGATGGCTGTCTCACTGGTCTGTTCAGTATCTCAAAATGTCTCCCTGTGCTCCAAAATTCCTTTTGAGTTAAACTGCAGTAATGCATGGACGGTACTAAGTTTATTCTCACAAAAAAAATTTGGAACCATTGTGTTAGAATAGCAGTAAACAAGCATGGATGAATAGCTCTTTATAGGAACTGTGGAGCTGATCCTAACCCAACCCATTGCAGTATGTTACTAAGATGACCCCCCCCCGAAAAAAAAGAATCAATACACTTTTCACTGTATAATACCACTCTTTGGCATACATACCACCTCCTTTATTACTTTACTCCTGGGTACTAGTTTTCTTCCTTTTAAAAAAGTTTTTTGAGGTATAGCTTTCCGGCAGAAAAGTAGACAGATCTTGTTTACAATTCAATGAAAGTTTACATGTGTGTGCAAGTGTGTAGTCACCCAGATAAGACAGAAAATATTTCAAGCACCCAAAGACTCCCTTGTGCCTTCTCCTAATCAGTACCCCCAGGTGACCATTGTTCTGACATCAATAAAGATAGATTAAATTTTCTCAAAATTAATTTAATATGTATGAAGTCATAGAGTATATAGTCTTTGTGTCTGACTTCTTTTATTCATAATTATGTCTATGAAATTAATTTATATTGTTGTCTGTGTTATTAGTTTATTCTTTTTCATTATTTTCTGATTATGGTCTAAATCTATTGCTGAGAAGTTTATAAATCACTATATCATTTCAATGCATAAGGTATCTAATTAAAAAAGGAAAACTTGACTTCAGACTACTAATCATGCCCTGTTTGGCCCATTATATCTATGCTACTGTTATCACACAATTAAGACAGTCTCAAAAAGGAAGTCTGTTTTATAAACATATCAGAAATATCTAACAGTTTTCTAATGTAAAGGAACATACAATTTTGAAGTTGTCTCAATTGTGTAATAACCGTATATTGATATGGTGAGGTAAGCCAGGCATTACTGAAATTCTGATGTCGTATTTCCCATTTTTCGATTAGATTCTTGATGTATTGAAATAATGTCATGATTTATGAACTCTGCCTTGGCATTCTTTCTCTGTTAATCTCATAATCAAGATGTTAGCATATAATATCCTATCTAAATTATTAAGAAGCATATTCTCAGTGGAAATTTTTGAGATACTTAAAATTTTAAATGGAAAGTACTAAACAAACTCAGAATGCTCCATAATTAATGATAGTTTCTGGATCTCTGTAGTAGAATCACCTGCAAATAATGACTAGCATATCTGGGGAAAACTTAACAGAGAAAGTAACATTCTCAAAGAAATAGTAATTTTCTAGTCTGGGGAGCAAAGGAAAAATATTGTAGGCAAATAGTATTGTCACACATACTGCAAAAGGTCTGGGCAGAGATAGATTTTGAGATCTGTATCAGATATGTACAAATAATTTGATATCAAGTCTAGTTCACAATCAATAAACTTTTTATTAATTTATGGAAGATATGAACTTTTTAAAGGCTTATATTTTATACATCTACTATAACTATTAAAGTTTCTGACACAGGCACAAATTAATCTTCAATAATTGTTGGTTGAATTGAATTACATACGAATTTTTCTATAATTTCTGTAAAAAGGCAAGTGATAAGTTGAATACTGTCTCAGGGGAAGAGCTACCATCCATGTGGACAGCTCAACAAAAATAATTTGTAATGGCAGTGACATTATTGTATAAAATAGATCTATGTCACTTTGTTAGAGATACTGTGTTCAATATATGTGTGTCCCATTAAGTTCTCAACTCAGCTTCACTCCAGGACTTTTGTTTTCTGATTCCCATGGAGCTACTTATGAATTCTCATCATAAACATTTTTTTATACCAAAGCATGGTGTTAACTGAGAAAATTGACATTCTTGATTATGGTTAAAACTAAGGCCAAATACTTTATAAATCACTACATCATTTCAATACACCAGGAATTTATGCGGAAAATGGGAAATGTTTCATCAGAATTAAAATTATACTTGCTTAGCCTATCATATACACCACTTGAGACAGCCCCCAAAATAATATTGCTTTTCTAGTTAGAAAACTATTTCCTATTGTGTCTGACAGTAAAACACAGTAATAAATAACATGATATTATTCAGGAAATAAACAATGTGCTATGGGAACACAGAGAAGGGAGTCACTATTCCAGCCCATTGGGTGTGGAAATTGGACAATGGTTGCTCCTTATTTCCTTCATTCACAACGTACTGGAGACTTCGCAGTTTTAATATTTCATCTTTTGCTTTAAATCATTTATAAGTTATTTTTCAAATACAATATTTTCTACAGGGAGCTTGTCCTGGAATCTCTGAGTAAGCTAAAACTGCTGGCCTTTAATGTCGTGGGGAAAATTAATATTATTTGCTGATTAGATGATATAAATTCTAACAACAATTCTCGAGGTATATTTGGTTGGATTTTGAGGAGTGTGATCTCTCAAAGGGACACTTCCCTAAGAATAATGTACCCTTAAAATCACGGAAACATATGGTGTAACTTTCTATGGTATATATACTGCTAATATTTCTAAGAAATGCATATTTCTGAATCATGCTTTTCCTGTTTTCTACTGTCCCTGTTATCAAAAATCTCTTGGATGATAGACATGATATTTGAATGTTCAATAAAAGACCTCTAGGATATTTTATTGAGCCACTATACCTGTAATTTTTTTTTTAATTTCAAGAGGTGCTATGGGAGAGCTTCTTGTTGACCTTTGCATATAAAGCAATTCTAACACATATCATCTAAGATATCATCCCAACTGCAATATTATGACAGATAAATGTGCTGTGAAATACCAATGGCAAATCCTTCATTAAGTTTTTTGAACTTAATTTGAAACTTGGTACTTTGTTGTACTCTCAATAGTACAATTTTTAAAATATTCTAGTGTCAGAAAGCTTTTTCACATTTCCAGGAAGATTAGAGGCACATCTCACCTCAGTTAAGAATTCTCTATTTTCTTGCATCTAAGATAGACTCATTTTCAACATCTAATTTGTAAGAAGGAGGCTAACTGACATAAAACTATGTAAAATGCTTAATAATAGACTTTTAAAAGGCAAGATGTAGAAGTTAGGAAGCTTTAAATTGCAAACTACTCAACTAAAACATGTTTAAAAATATAAGAATTTATTGGCTTACATGTATGGAGAGTCTAGTTATAGGGTAGACATATTGAGGGTCAATGATATGTTCAAGGACCCAGTCTGTTATTTTATGTCCCTCTTCATGTTCTGTAGCTCATTACTGGTCCAGGGCTGCATAATTTGTCATTCAGATCCAATAAGGGGAGTGGGGTAGAGAGAGAGAATTCCTTGCTCAAACTATGGAAGTCCTTATCTTTATGTTGATTGAATCCATACCTGGGGATGGGAATGGGATCTATCATATTTTAATCTCTTGGCAGCTAACAAATTAACTAATGAGCGAATGATGAAATATTAGGAAAACAAGTTTTATGTGCATAGTCTGTTCAAGTTCCAGTCATTTTCCAGCTTTCCTTTGAAATGGATCTCAGTGTTGTTGTCAGAAGGTTTTTTTTTTTTTTTATTTGATGGAAATAAAGTAAAGGACAAGTAGACTTTCAAGGAAAGTCATTTTGTGGGGCAATAACTACTGGGTGGACTCCTCTCATGTTTTTCTTCAATTCAAAAGGGAGATACTGATCAAAAACTTCAAGATACAGTACAGAAAATATAATGGAATAAAGGCAGTCCATTGGTATAGAAATAAGCTATGTTGACCTTTCTACAATATTTCGAATGTTACAAAAACAAAGTGACAGCACCAAATCAACCAAGGAAGTGGAGGGCATGGCAAAGCAAAGAAAAAGTTGAAGGTGAGGGTAGCGAGAGGGCGGAATATGAAACTTAAAATTTTTGGAATTGCTTAAACCTAAGACTAATCTTGCTACTGATATACTCCTCAACTAGAATGAATATTAGCAAACAAAATTTTCATGTATGTTCTAGAAGAACAACAAAGACCTAGAAATAGAAGGATTAGGTAAGAATAAAGCACTTATGCAATAATTTTATATTAAAACAAAGTATAGGCTTGGGGAAAAATCAGTAGGTAAAACATTCCTTGTTGCATAAACAAGAATATGCATGAATGGAGTTATCCAACTGCCAACATATTATTAGATGTTTACTCATATGTTACAACAATTTATACTCTGTTTTCTAGAACATAGATATTCACATATTGATGTGGACAGCAAAATGTGCCAAGAAATTGTGGTTATCATTCTACCTCAATAAAACAGCCTAATAACAAAACCAGAATTGTTTATAAGAATAGACTCACCTCCAATTCATTACAACATTTTATTTGCTATTTATCATCCAGTATTTTTATGACACATTTTAATATTTTATAACATGAAAAGAAATAAAAATTGCAAATATTGAATATCAGTTCTTGCTGTACAAAAAGGAGAAATCTAATTTTCCTTGCCTCTTTTCCCTTTCATAAGGCCCACTCTTCTGATTTTGATAGCTTATCCATATATCTTTCCTAGCAGTTCAAAGTAACCTATAGATTGTGAATTTACAAACATAGAATCACAAAATATTAGGGCCAGAAGGGACCTTGCAGATTATTTATTTCAATATCCTTATTTTATCAATAAGCAAATTGAAGACTGGGGAGGTAAAATGATGTACCCAAGGTCTACCCAGATAATTAGCTATCAGAGACTTCCCAAAACTTTTGCAACAATTCTGGGAGCAGGAAAACCCTGCTTGAGAGGAAAATATAAATCAAAGTCAGCTGAAGCTATGAGAAGAATTTGGTCTATGGTCTCTCTTTTAAGTGCTTCTTAGAACATAGTAAGCAGTAAAAAATAGTTATTAAATAAATGAATGGATTTCCAAGTTTCTTTCTGATTTTGGATTTTCTACCTGCTGAAACAGAATAACAAATTCTTAAATGGAAATAAGATATCCTGGTTTTGTTGAGACTTGATTCTTGACTAACCCCATGTTTCCAGTTCGTTTCTGCTTTAGGTGTCTTTAGATTAGTTGGCTTCATTGAGACTCCTGTTTCCTACCTGTAAGACAGGTCCCTGGAGAATACACACACACACACACACACACACACACACACACACACACACACACACCCTCTATCTAAATTATCAAGAGATTTATAGCTAAAGACCAGGTCACCTTATTCTTAATCCAGTGTCATTTCTATTCCTATACATATCACACACTTGGTGACTACTGAGATGCATTTTAAATCCAGAAATTCAGTAGGAACGACTACTTTATTTATGCAGACAAGAAGGACTAAGACACCAAATAGCTAAGGAAACTAAGCAAAACAAGTTGAAATTGACATGATCAATTTTTAAATTTCACCTTCTAATGCTTTGGCTACACTTTTAGTACACAATAGCATTTTATATTTAGTCTATTGGTATAACTCCTCTGTTACTATGTCATCTAATTAGAGCTACCTTTTAATTACACTGTTTTTCATAATGTTGATTATACCACTGAATCATTACAACAATCCTGAAAAGTCAGGAAAATATTGAATTTCAAAAATGGAAAATTAAGATTTATGCAATATTACTTATTTATCTAGGGACAGAAATAAATTAGAGACTTCCTGTCTGTTGAAACCCGTGCTATTTCTGTTGCATTTAAATTCAAAAACCTCACTAAGTTTCTATTAAGTATTTTTCACTGTATTACAAAGTGATTAAAATAATTCTTGTTTATATAACATGCTTTCTAGTTATACTTTATTATATTTCATGAAAAATTACATGCTATAATAAAATTTAGGCATTTGGAAGTTCATGATATCCACATGAAAATTAATTGTGAATGGTAGGGGTCATTTTTATCTGCTGTAAAAAAAATACTTAAAAAATGTGAAAATGGCTTTGGAATTGAGTAATAAATAGAGGCTGAAAAAATTTGAGGAATAAGATGAAAAAAGGTTAGATTTCTTTGAATATACTGTTAGTATAAATATAGCTGTTAAAGATACTAGTGGGAAGGAAGATCTGTACTTAGAAAACTGTAAGACTAATGAGATAAGGAGAAGATGATACAAACAAATGGAGAGATATACCATGTTCTTGGATTGGAAGAATGATTATTGTTAAATTGACCATAATACACAAGGCAATCTACAGATTCACTGCAATCCCTATCAAAGTACCAATGGCATTTTTCACAAAACTAGAACAAATAATTTTGTGTGTGTGGAGATTTTTTAATTTTTTTAAAAAATAAAAAATATTGCAATTTAGTTGATTTGCAATGTTGTGTTAGCTTCAGATGTATAGCAAAGTGATTCAGTTATATGTAAATAATATGTACATATATATTACATACACAGGTATATTCTTTTCTACATTGTCTTCCATTTTAGATTATTATAAGATATTGAGTATACAATAGTTCCTTGTTGGTTTTGTATTTTATGTAGAGTAGTGTGATATTTTAATCCCAAGCTCCTAATTTATCCTTTCCCCCCTTTTCCCTTTGGTAAACATCACTTTGTTTTCTATGTGTGTGAGTCTATTTCTCTTTTGTAAATAAGTTTATTTGTATCATTTATTGTAGATTCCACATATAAGCAGTATGACACAATATTTGTCTTTCTCTGTCTGGCTTACTTCACTAGTATGATCATTTCTATGTCCATTCATGTTGCTGCAAATGGCATTATTTCATTCTTTTTATGGCTGGGTAATATTCCATTGTCTATATATACCAAGAACAAATAATTTAAAAATCTGTATGGAAACACAAAAGACTTCAAATAGCCAAAACAACCTTGAGAAAGAAGAACAGAGCTCCCTGAATTCAGACTACACTACAAAACTAGAGTAATCAAAACAGTATGTACTGGAACAAAAACAGACACATAGATCAATGAAATAGGATAGAGAGCCCAGAAATAAACCCGCAAACTTACGGTAAATTGATTTACTACAAAGGAGGCAAGAATACACGATGGAGAAAAGACAGTCTCTTTAATAAGTGGTGCTGGGAATACTGGAGAGCTACATGTAAAAGAATAAAAATAGAACATTTTCTAGCACCATATACAAAAATAAACTCAAAATGGAATAAATAACTAATTGTAAGTCCAGATACTATGAAACTCCTAGAGGAAAACATAGGCAGAACACACTTTGACATAAATGGCAGCAATATTTTTTTGAATCCATTGCCTAAAGTAAAGAAAATAAAAGCAAAAATAAACAAATAAGACCTAATTAAACTTAAAAGCTTTTGCACAGTAAAGGAAACCATCAACAAGATAAAAAGACAACCTACTACTAATAAAAAAATTAGGTAAAGTTGCAGTATACAAAATTAATACACAGAAATCTCTGGCATTCCTACACACTAATGATAAAATATCTGGAAGTGAAATCAAGAAAACACTCCCATTTACCATTGCAACAAAAAGAATAAAATATCTAGGAATAAACCTACCTAAGGAGACAAAAGACCTGTATGCAGAAAATTATAAGACACTGATGAAAGAAATTAAAGATGATACAAATAGATGGAGAGATATACCACACTCTTGGATTGGAAGAATCAACACTGTGAAAATGATTCTACTACCCAAAGCAATCTACAGATTCAATGCAATCCCTATCAAACTACCACTGACATTTTTCACAGAGCTAGAACAAAAAATTTCACAATTTGTATGGAAATACAAAAAACCCCAAATAGCCAGAGCAATCTTGAGAACACAAAACGGAGCTGGAGGAATAAGGCTCCCTGACTTCAGACTATACTAAAAAGCTACAGTAATCAAGACAGTATGGTACTGGCACAAAAACAGAAAGATAGATCAATGGAACAGGATAGAAAGCCCAGAGATAAACCCACGCACATATGGTCACCTTATCTTTGATAATGGAGGCAGGAATGTACAGTGGAGAAAGGACAGCCTCTTCAATAAGTGGTGCTGTGAAAAATGGACAGGTACATGTAAAAGTATGAGATTAGATCACTCCCTAACACCATACACAAAAATAAGCTCAAAATGGATTAAAGACCTAAATGTAAGGCCAGAAACTATCAAACTGTTAGAGGGAAACATAGGCAGAACACTCTATGACATAAATAACAGCAAGATCCTTTTTGACCCACCACTGAGAGAAATGGAAATAAAAACAAAAATAAACATATGGGACCTATTGAAACTTCAAAGCTTTTGTACAGCAAAGGAAACCATAAAAAAGACCAAAAGACAACCCTCAGAATGGAAGAAAATATTTGCAAATGAAGCAACTGACAAAGGACTAATTTCCAAAATTTATAAGCAGCTCATGCAGCTAAATAACAAAAAAACAAACAATGCAACCAAAAACTGGGCAGAAGCCCTAAATAGACATTTCTCCAAAGAAGAGATACAGACTGCCAACAAACACATGAAAGAATGCTCAACATCATTAATCATTAGAGAAATGCAAATCAAAACTACAATGAGATATCATCTCACACCAGTCAGAATGGCCATCATCAAAAAATCTAGAAGCAATAAATGCTGGAGAGGGTGTGGAGAAAAGGGAACACTCTTGCACTGCTGGTGGGAATGTGAATTGGTACAGCCACTATGGAGAACGGTATGGAGGTTCCTTAGAAAACTACAAATAGAACTACCATATGACCCAGTAATCCTACTACTGGGCATATACCCTGAGAAAACCATAATTCAAAAATAGTCATGCACCAAAATGTTCATTGTAGCTCTATTTACAATAGCCGGGAGATGGAAACAACCTAAGTGCCCATCAGTGGATGAATGGATAAAGAAGATGTGGCACATGTATACAATGGAATATTACTCAGCCATAAAAATAAATGAAATAGAGCTATTTTTAATGAGGTGGATAGACCTAGAGTCTGTCATACAGAGTGAAGTAAGTCAGAAAGAGAAAGACAAATACCGTATGCTAACACACACACACACACACACACACACACACACACATATATATATATATAGAATTTAAGAAAAAAAATGTCATGGAGAACCTAGGGGTAAGACGTGAATAAAGACACAGACCTACTAGAGAATGGACTTAGGATATGGGGAGGGGTAAGTGTAAGCTGTGACAAAGAGAGAGAGAGGCACGGACATATATACACTACCAAACGTAAGGTAGATAGCTAGTGGGAAGCAGCCGCATAGTACAGGGAGATCAGCTCGGTGCTTTGTGACCGCCTGGAGGGGTGGGATAGGGAGGGTGGGAGGGAGGGAGATGCAAGAGGGAAGAGATATGGGAACTTAGGTATATATATAACTGGTTCACTTTGTTATAAAGCAGAAACTAACACACCATTGTAAAGCAATTATACCCCAATAAAGATGTTAAAAAAAAAGACAACCTACTGAATAGGAGAAAATATTTGCAAATGATATGACTGATAAGAAAACATACCTAAACAGCTCATACACACCCAGTTAAGAAAGGGACAGAAGAACTGAATAGACATTTATTCCAAAGAGGAAATGTAGATGGCTGACAGACACATGAAAAGATGTGGATGATTCCAGCCCTGGGTATATATCCAAAAATACCAGAAACACTAATTCGAAAAGATACACGCAGCCCAATGTTCATAGCAGCATTATTTATACTTGCCAAGACTTGGAAGCAAAATAAATGTCTATCAACAGATGAATGGATAAACAAGATGTTTTATATATATATATATATATATATATATATATATTATATAAAACATACAATAAATATTATATATATATACATAATATATGTCTACATAAATGTTATATATATATATATATATATACACACACACACACACAAACAACAGAATACTACTCAGCCATAAAAAAGAAAAACATTTGGGCATTTGTAGCGACATGGATGGACTTGGAGGGCTTTATGCTAAGTGAAATAAGTCAGATAGTGAAAGACAAATATTGTATGTTTTCACTGTATGTTATCACTCATATGTGGAATCTAAAAAATAAAACAAATGAATGTATATAACAAAACGGCAACAGACTCACAGATATAGAGAACAAACTATTGGTTACCAGTGGGAGAGTGAGGGGGGGCAGTATAGTTGTGAGGGAGTGAGGGGTACAAACTATTGTGTATAAGATAGGCTACAAGGATGTATTGTACAACAGAGGGAATACAGCAAATATTCTGTAATAACTGTAAATGGAATGTAGCATTTAAAATTATATAAAAAAATTTAAAAATTGAAAAAGAAGGAAAGGAAGAACATGGTAGAAAGAGGTCTATATCATCTTAGAAACACCTATGCAGTCATAAACATACAATTGGTAGAAATATGAACATTAAAGATGCTGCTGCTAAGTTCTCAGAAGGAAGTGTGAAGAGCATGGTAGATAAATTGCTACACTGATGGCTTTTAAAGGCAGAAGAAGGGGACACAAGCCATGTAAACTAAGTGGCCTCTACATCAGGAAAAGTAAAGGAGACCAATCCTCCCCTAGAACCTCCATAAGGAATAATTCCCTGAGGACACAGTTTATATTTCTGATATCCAGAAAAATAAAAAAAAAAAATTGTGGTTCTTAAAGACACTTATTTTGTGGCAATATGTTGCAGCAGAAATGGGAAGTAAATACAGATTTGGGGAATAGCTATCTATTTGATCTCTTTTCTAAAGATTTTGTCATTTGATTTGCCACCTGAATTTTATCTAGAGCAAACTGATTAGGTCACTTAAACTCAGCATTCTTCTAAATACTCTAGAGGAAGTTCTTGTTAAAGTGCAAATTCTGATTTAGTGGGTCTGGGGTTGGGCCTGAAATTATGCATTTCTAACAAATTCCTAGGTGATGCCAACACTGCTGCTCCTTAGATAATACTTTGAGTAGCAAGATGCTAGAGTAAATCATTAATCACAGACTTCTTCAGTGTTGACATAATTTTAGTTACATTATGATTTGTCCTTTATTCCTATAGTCACTGAAGTGAGTCATTTAAAATAGCAGAGGCTGAAATTAAAGCAGGGATTTTCCCTTATGCAGGAGGAATGGAAATATTTATCTTTATTTTTCCCATCTTAATCTTCTTCCCATGAGCTGTCACATAAATCTAGAAGTGAAGCCTACTCATACTTGGTTTTCTTGTATAAAACGAGATCTTGGGGGTCATAGCCAGTTGATAAAATGGCTATATATCCTAATGCAATGGAATATTTTCACAACTGGTTATTCTGCTTCAAAAGAAGCTCAGGCCTCAGTATGGGAACACAGTCAGTGATATGTGAATGCCAGTTAAATGGGGAGACAGATCTATGTGACACAACTCTGCTGCTTACTACTTCTCAGACAAGCCCCTTATCTCTGATAAGCTTCAGTATCTCCATCTATAAAATAAGAGAGTTGGACTCTGTGTTCTCTAAAGGCTGTTACTAGTTTAAGGGGCCAAAGTAGCAATGTATCTGAGATGGAGTGACTGTCGATATTTTACAGAGTTTATATAAAAAGGTGACTAAAAGTCTGACTATGTGGCTTTCTTGTAAAGGAGAATATCCTAACAACATTGGCAGTGGCCTGCTTTTTCCTCTGGGTAAAATGTTCATAAGATCATCTGTCACTACTAAACAATGCTTGACTCTGTTAAACACAACTCCTCCAACACACACACACACACACACACACACACACACACACACACACCCCTCAGCCTCAAAGAGTATAAATAAAGCTACTTAAAATAAAATCTCCAAAGTAAACTAAGATTGCCATTTCCTTAAATCCATAAACTTTCTCCATTAAGTTAATCAACATTTTATTGACAAAAGAAAATATATTTCCCAATTAAATGTGAGCTCAATTTCTCCTGTTGAAATTGTGCACTGCTCGCCAAAGAGCCATTTTTGAGCTTTACTCTGGATGAAGTTGTGAACAGTTTTGAATTCTGATAAGAAATGGTTCTAATTGCAACTTTCAGAGATATGCCACAGGCTTTCTTCTATGAAAAGGTTACTGTAAATTGAGCAGCAAGAATTCTGATTTTAGTTTGACACTCGATTAGCCAGTTAAGACCAAATATCCAAGTAAATTTTGCATGCAAAGCCTATATTAGTTGTTGTGCAGAAAGATCAAGGAAACAAATTTAATTCTCAACTTTTAATAGCTTAAAATCACATAAAATATGAAAGTGACTTAGTAGCAGTTACCAAGTAGCATGTAAATAAGTGTTAAGAAAATATACAATTGGAATCCCCATGTACCAACATGTCCCAGAACAAAGGTATGATCAGAGTAAACTCAAGTTAAGGAATGTTCTTCCTTTTGTAAAGCTAAGTTTATTGAGTGCCTACTATGTCATAGGCACTGTGCAAAGCACATATATGCATTATCACATTTAACTCTCACTAAAAACTTATGAGGTCAGTATTATTATTAATCTCATTTTAAAGATGAGGCAACTGAAGCATGGATAATTAACTGGCCCAGGGTCATGCAGCTAGAAAATGGCAGATCAGGGACACAAGTCTCCTTGACTTCAAAACGTGTTGTTTTAACCACAGTTTATTGACACAGTGTACTGATACAAATCAAAGTAAGGAAATTCTGGTAGACATTTTACACACCAATAAAACAGGTTTATCATTATTATCTTAGAATATTAGGACCTGATGACTTAGGAGTTAAAAGGTGCCTCTTGTATTACAGAGGAGGAAACTGAAGTTTAGAGAGAGAAATGACTTGCTCAAAATCATAATAATAGTAACTGGCAAAATTATTATTAGAACTCAGGTTTTCTGACTCCTAGTAACTGTTTACACCACTACACTAATAAAACCTTTGCCCAATATAATTTTTATATACAATGTTTTTGTCTAAGATAGTCTAAGCTCTGTTATACCAGTTACATGCCAGGAAATGCATACAATTCAGCATATTACTTCCACCACCCTTATTTACTCTTAAAATGAAAGGTAAGTTTTCTTATGGTGACTCAAATCATGGACTATACAAAATAAAAGTCATTTGAACTTGTGACTGAAGGCAATTAGAAGTAACCAAGTCAACCGTTATACTTTCCTCTGAGTACCATGAATACTAACCTGCTCTGCAATTGGTTCTCCTTATTGTCTCAGTTGTTTCTTCAAAAACATGTAGTACATGGCTATGATGGTTTATGAATGCTGTGAAAAAAGTTTCTATCTCCTAAAAATCTGTAATGAGAAGGTTGTCACTGAATCTGACAACAGGCTACCAAATGAGAAAGAGAACTCACATAATAGTCCTAGTTATCTTTAGCCAAATATTACAAGAAGAGAATTTACTTCAGTACTCTTAGTAACATCTACTGCTGCCCACTTCCTCATTTCTTGAGTATACAAGATATGACAGGACATCAGTTGAAAGGGATGTAATTAGAAAAACAGTTCTTTTGGTGTATGCTTGATTTGCTGTGTAAGATAGCATTTGTGTTAAAACATGACCTTAAAATGAAATCTGGGAACTAAGAGAAGCTGGAAAAGGCAAGAAATGGTTTCTTCTCTAGAGCTTCCAGTGTAATATGGCCCAGCTAACTCCTTGATTCTGTCCAAAGATGCTCATCTCAGACTTCATTTGCAAGAATAGGGCACAAAACACCCATATATCCTTTACCAAAATTCACTAATTTTTAACATTTTTCTTTGGTTTTTATTTATTTTATCTCACACTACATACATTTACACACATACACATATGCACACAATATATTTTTCTGAGACCTTTGAGGGAAAATTACATACGTCAGGCCTTTTAGCCACCACTTACTTCAGTGTACATTTGTGGACAAGTAGTACATTGTCTTATGTTACCACAGGACAGTTATTAACTTTAAGAAAGTTAACACTGATGACAAAACTTTATCTAATCTGTCACCCTTATTCCAATTTTGTATTTGACCAAATAATTTTCTTTATAGAGATATATTTTCCTTAAATCCAGGATCAGGTATTAGTATGCTGTATTTTGGGGTGCCTTCATCATCTTTGCCACTCTCCTCAGAATGTCTTTAGTTCTCTTCATCAATTTCATTTCAAAGCATCCTGTTCAGATATGAGTACATTTTTCCAAGGGTGGTCTGATCAGTACAAAAGAGAGGAGACTATTTTAAATAGAGCTGCAATGAACATTGTGGGACATGACTCTTTTTGAATTATGGTTTTCTCAGGGAATATGCCCAGTGGTGGGATTGCTGGGTCATATGGTAATCTATTTTTAGTTTTTTTCTATTTTCAATAGCCAGGACATGGAAGCAACATAAGTGTCCATCAACAGATGAATGGATAAAGAAGATGTGGCACATATATACAGTGGAATATTACTCAGCCATAAAAAGAAACGAAATTGAGTTTTTTGTAGTGAGGTGGATGCACTTAGAGTCTGTCATACAGAGTTAAGTAAGTCAGAAAGAGAAAAACAAATACTGTATGCTAGCACATATATAGAGAATCTAAAAAAAATGGTTCTGAAGAACCTAGGGGCAGGAAAGGAATAAAGACGCAGATGTAGGGAATGGACTTGAGAACACAGGGAAGAGGAAGGGTAAGCTGGGACAAAGTGAGAAAGTGGCATGGACATATATACACTACCAAATGTAAAATAGATAGCTAGTGGGAAGGAGCCACATAGCACAGGGAGATCAGCAAAATGCTTTGTGACCATCTAGAGGGGTGGGATAGGGAGGGTGTGAGGGAAATGCAAGAGGGAGAAGATATGGGGATATATGTATATATATAGCTGATTCACTTTGTTATAAAGCAGAAACTAACACACCATTGTAAAGCAATTATACTCCAATAAAGATGTTAAACAAAAAGAGAGGGAATCTCTTACCTTCATTATCCTATATCCTATGTATATTTTTTAAAACAGCTCCATCAAGATACAATTTTCAAACCATAAATTTCACCATTTAAAGTGTACTATTTAGTGCTCGCTTCGGCAGCACATATACTAAAGTGTACTATTTAATGTTTTTAGTATATTTACAGAGTTGTGCAACTACCACCACTATCTAGTTTTAAACATTTTCATCACCCTGAAAAGAAATTCAATACCCATTAGTGTTACTCACTTCCCCTACAACACCTCAGCCCTAGGCAACCACTAATCTACTTTCTGTTTCTATGGATTTGCCTATTCTGACCATTTTATGTAAATCGTTTAATATAATATGTAGTCTTTCACAATTGACTCCTTTTACTTAGCATAATGTTTTCAAGGTTCATTCATGTTGTAGCATGTATCAATACTTCATTTCTTTTTATTGCCAAATGATATTATGCTGTAGGAATATACCACATTTTATGTATTCATTCTTCAGTCAATGGACATTTGGATTGTTCCTACTTTTTATCTATGATGTATAATGCTGCTTTTACAATCATTTAAAAGCATGTTTTCAATTCTTTTGAATATGTGCTTAAGAATAGAATTACTAGGTCATATGATAACTCTATGTTTAACATTTTAAAGAGTTGCCAAACTGTTTTCTAAATTCATTATTTAGGACTTCGTATTTCATTAGGTTGTTGATGTTTGTAATTATATGTTTGATTCTAGAAATGTAATTACAGTGACATTAGCAAGTTTGTACAGATATTTGGATAATTCAGAATTCTTTTTATAGTTTTCTGATTGGATGCTTTTAGTCTGTAGCTATAAAATGATTACATTAGGACATATGGAATATTATTAGCAGTTGTATAAAATATTGTATATTAAATTTTGTTTGGAAGCTATTTTAATGGTCAAACTTCTCAGTTATCTCAGAGCTTTTAAGATGTTCTGATGAATGACTTTACAGGACTCTTTGCTTTTCTGTTATGAATGTTTTGACAGGACCCAGAAGAAAGGCAGTTCTTGAGAATTTTCCAATATGAATCTAAAGCCAAAGTGACGGAAATCCCATTTCAAAGACTGTTTCCTGAAGCTTCCTAAACAAATTATAGTCTCCAGAGGTGAGTCTCCTTCTGATTAGTTGAATGTAAACAACTAGTCTTGGAGATAGAATTGCTGACATTCCTTCCTCCCAGCCACCTCCCAAGAGCTAGCAACAAACTTTAACAAAGCAAGAAACAAGGAGAGCTCTGTAGGTCTCCTTGTGTAAAAGGTGATCAGTGCTACATCTCTGCTTATTTCTTGGTCTTCACCTATTTTTGTGTAGTCACTATAATCTTCCTCTTTTATAATCATGATATGAATCATTCTTCAAAATTCATCATAGTCTCATTTTTATGCATCATTTTCCTTTTGATATTTCTGTCGTGATGTCATATATTTTTAACCATATAATCTTGCTTTTCAATATTTGTCTTGTATTGTCTTCTAAAAACTCATAGACCTTCTGAAAGCAAGAAATACCCCATTCCTCTTTTGTGTTTCTTAGAGTGTCTCCAACATGTTTATTAGGAGTTTAATAAATATATATTTACTGAATGATTTATCTTCACCATTTCAAAAATATTTAGTTATTCTAGCCAGAAAGACATCTTTATCTATTTTGCAAAGTGGAGAATTCCCTGGTGGTCCAGTAGTTAAGACTCCATGTGTACTCACTGTGGAGGGACCAGGTTCAATCTCTGGTTGGGGAACAACTAAGATCCTAGAAGCCAAATGGTGCAGCTAAAAAATTAAAAAAAGTGAATTGGTTTTGAGTGGGTAAGTTCTAATGATGTTAGAGGATGTCTTATGTGGTACAAAAAAATGTCTCAAATTAGAAGGGTAGAGTCTACTCCCATAATTATCATTATAGTAGAGTGATAACAAACAAGGAATTGGAATCAAATAAACCTGAGTTTGAATCCCTGTTTCACACCTAAGTAGCTGTTTATCTCAGGACCATCAATCATCTTTAGGTATCAGTTTCTTCATTTATAAAATATAGAACATAATAAAATTTAACCACTGTATCTCACAAAGTCATTGTGAGAATTAAATATGATTCTGTATGAAAAAATCCTTTGAAAATTATACACGGTAATGCAGACTATTTAATTTACACTAAACCATCTGCTGAAAACAACTGAAAATGCTAAACAAAATACAGGCAGTCTTTACATTGCACGGTGGTGTGGGACCATAAAAGTGGCCATGCAAGCTGAAACTATGCAAAACAATCTTAATAATCAATAGGAAAAACATGATTCTTCTGTGCCTTTAAACACTTTTTGTCAAAGCATTAAAAACTTTCTTACTTTTGGTTACAAATAAATAGGAAAACAAAAAAAATAGTAAAACTAATATTTATGTAGTGCACTGTGTTTTAAATAGTGTAAAATTAAAGTGTTCTTTTTTTGCAAAAATGTATTTAGAGTGGTCTGAACAGTTTTCACCTTCTTCTAGATATGTAATTTTTGTCTTGGAGAATTCTCACACTCATTTCTAAGTGTGAATCAGCTTCCAATATTTTACCTTTTGTACATTCAGTGTTGAGAAATATCTCCCAGAGTTTCTTTAATATGAAATATTTGCCAGCATTACTTTCTCTGGGATATCTTCATCCTTTTTATCACAGTGACTTTCCTCATTTATGTATATAAGTTTGCCTTTGCTAAGTTTCTCTGGCTCTAGACTTTCTCAATGCTGGCAATGTCAACATTCCCACAGTCAGCTATTTCTTCTATAACTCTATTTACATTTGATTTAAATTTTACTTGCAGTGGTATCACTTTTTGTTCCTTTGCTGAACTTTGATCTTTGTTGGCCAGTTCTCCCTTTAAATTTTCCATTGTTGTATACCACCATATGAGTTATCTCTGAGAGACAAGGAGGCAGCATAACTTAATGCTTTTCTGTCTGTGCATAAACTGAATAACACATGAAAAGTGACCAGTTGCTGATGGACTTTTAAAAGCCATATGATTGGTCATTGATCATGACATGAATCTGTTTTTTATGTAATGATTTGTGGACTGAAACACTAACAGTAAAATTTCTACTTTAAGCAAGTACTCACATTTAATAAACTATGGTAACTGAAATATAAACAATGTTGTTGTAGGACTGGTACTGTTTAACTAAACTTTGGTAATTGAAACTCTTAAATATAAGAAACACACAAAGAGAGGAGTGTCTTCATTTAAAACATCATATTCCTAAATGGATCAACACACAGGATCAAAACTACTGGGCCAAGATATACGAAAAGAGAGTCCAGAGAAATCAGCCTGGCACTTGATGCTCCTTCTGCTGATCCTGGTGAGGCATCTTAAAGGCTGAGTAGAGCTTTAGACAACCTCACAGGACTAGTGAGACAAAACTTAGAACACACGTTTTGCCAGGGCTGGGGCCACTAGTAAATCACCCTTCAATTAGTATTGGGAGCCTGAAGAATGGTACCCAAGAAGCAAGGACAAACCTGAAGTAATCCAGAACTCACATGGACTGTTGCTTAGCTTAACATTATTTTGATGGCCCAGAAAATCTCAAGTTCTGAAATCTGAAGTTGATCCTAGATTGTTAGTTCTGAGTTACTAGAGGAAAGCATATATGTCTACCCTAAAGATAAGCATCAACACAGACACCAGGCACTAGGAACAGACCCACAGGTACACCAGATAGTAGAATTACCAGACAATTTCCATATTCATGGAGATAAAATTTAAAATTTTAGTAAGGAACTAGAAAGTATTAAAATGACTTTGCAGATTTGGGAAAAAAATCTGGAAATTCTAGAACTGAAAATTATATTAAGCAAATAAAAAATCTCAAAGAATAGCTTAAATAGTAGCTAAGGAGTAATTTAGTCAAGAAGGAATAAAAAGTAGGAGTGACATCAGCAAAAATGGAGGTGTAAGGTGAATTCCAACAATTCACCACTCCTCAAAAGCAATAATAAGGGGTAAATTGTCAGAATCAACATTTTCAGAATTCTGGAATTAACCAAAGACTTGCAGCAACCTGTGGAGCATTTAGTAAAATAAAAAATGTGTATGAATCTCAATAAGAACAGTGAGTTCTGTGGTATTCAAATTTGTTCTAATCCCATCCCACAGTTACCAGCACAGTGGTAGCCTTGAAAAAAAATCAGCTCACGTTCCCAGTATTGAAGAGATCAAAATGGAGCTGGAACTTTTCTAACGCATAATTCTCAAAGAATAGCCATTATTTGACCTATCTGGTGGTTCCCTGGAAGACCCTCTCAAGAGGCTTTTTAATATTTGATCTCGCTCTAATTCTTCCAGTGATCCAGTACTAAAAGCCCTTCTGTAGGGGCATTTACTGAACATTTTAACATCACAGCTGCCTAAAGTGTTGGAAAAAGGCAAGCAATAGACACATCAAAAAGTTAATAGGAAAAGCTCAGGATGAGATGTCTGTGAGATTTTGGAAAACGCCAAAATAGTCTTGAGGGTTTACATGAATGTAAAGTTTACATGAATGTGTAAGGCTGTGTGCATGTTCCAGAAAAATCTGAGAAGGCCCTAATCTCTCAATTCTGGCTGACCTTGAAGCTCTATGCAGCAGGAAGTAAAGGTTAAGGCAGAATTGCGAACCGCCCAGAAGAATGTTGAATGCACATCTTAGCAAGCACACAGAGCCCATTAACAAAGACTGGAGGATTTACTGGTTCCGGACATTTAGAGAGATACCTTACCAATCATTAGTTTACCACAAAGCTAAGAGAATAGAGACTTCGTTGCCAAACATGACATAGAGCACATATCTTACATGATTAGTTCAGAAAAATCACTAAACAAACAAAAAATTACAACAAAAGAGCAACAATAACAAACCTGGAGGGAGAGGGAGAATCTGATTTTCAGAGTTACTACATATATTAACTGACACATATAGTTTAAAATAATATGAGATATACAAAGAAATAAGATAGCATGACCCACATATAGGGAAAAGTAATCAATAAAACATATCCCTGAGAAAGCCCAGACATTGGATGTACTAGCAAAAAGACATTAAATCAATTAAGTTAAGTATTTTCAAAGGGGTAAAAGAAACCATGTCTGAAGAACTTCAGGAAGGTATAAGCACAATGTCCCTTGAAATATAGAATATTAATAGAGGAATATAAATTAATAAAGAAACCAAACATAATTTCTGACATTTAAGATACAATAACTGAAATGAAAAAATCATGAGGGAGTTCATCAACAGATTTGAGCAGGTAGAAGAGTCATCAACTTGATAACTGGCCAATTGAGATTATCCAGTCTGAGGAATAAAAAGGAAAAAAAGAAGAAGAAAAATGACAGAGTAGCAGAGATCTGCAGGATAACACCAAGAGTATTACCATACACAGTGAAAGTCCCAAAATAAGAAAATAGAAAATTGTTTAAAAAAATGAAGAAATAATGGCCAAAGCCTTCCAAAATTTGATGAAGCACATTAATCTACATATATAAGAATCTCAATGACCTCCAACTTGCATAAATTTAAATAAATTTTTATTACATGCATTATCTCATTCAGTCTTCTTAAACCTATTTGTTGTGAAGGAAAGACATTATTACACCCATTAGATAGAAGAAGTTCAGGCTCAGATTTTGAAGTATTAATAAATTCATCCTAGTGAAGGAACTAAGAATAGAACCCAGGTTTCCTGACTCCTAATCCAGTGTGCCTTCAAAAACAACATACTACCATATCTATTTGAGCAATCTTGTGCCTCATATCACAAGTTTAATGGTGATGTGATTTAGACGTAAGCTTTATAAGGCATTCTCTGGGACAAAATTGTCAAGCTAAAGTTTGATATCTTATACTTTCTTTCTTCCTTCTATGTCTATATCATATCTAGATCATCAATTTTTTAAAAAAAATGATAGAATTTCTAATTATTTCAAATTTCTATTGCTTTTTTCAATATTGGGTCAACCCAGAACATCAACATATTCATTCAGCCAAGGATTCAGTGGTGACATGGTCATGAAAATAATCAAAGCTACTTGTAGAATAGCTACATAATAGTGATAAAAATTGTTTCCCAGTGATGAAGAAGAAAGAAATAGCATTGAATCTTTATAATATCAATTTTTCTTCATCAAACAGGAACAAAGCAAACTCTTGTGAAATTCATTTGAATCCCATTGAAGCAAACAAACAAATAAATCTGAAAGTTTTCATTTGCAGATATGGAGAAATGTTTTCTGATACTTTACTAAGTCAGAATTTATGTTTTACTATTTTTTCTACTGTAACTGTAGTATTAGAAGTAAAGACATTTGGTTTTAATATATTCAACTACCTTTTAATACCAGATATTTCCACCAAATGTTTAAAATTTAACATTTTCTATCTGTAACTGCATTAGGATAGGATAACCAAACCTTGATTGGAAATCAAAACAAAGAATGTGACTTGTATGACCATGTCACGGTCTAAATTTTGTGATTATGATATTCAATTAGTAGAAAGAAAAATAATTCCCATATGGATTAGTCCCTTAGTCCCTATGTTGCTGGTCCCATAAAATAGAATTTCTGTCTTCTTAAGAGAACACAAATGTTGGGGAAAATTCAAATAGGATAATTAGAATAAAGTTGATGGAAACTGGTCAAAGAACAAATTACCCAGAATACTGCTCCTAGCTCTGGATACAAATAAGAGATTTTAAATGGAAGAGTCAAAACTTCAAATATAAGGTAGACAAATTTGGATTAAAATCAGATCAAGTAATTAATTAGCTTCTTCACATCTGCTGAGATGAAAAGTTTGTCTCTCCCAATGAGGCCTATGTTCTTCCAAACCTAAGACATGAGTGCAGAGTCAAAGAAACATAAATTTTCTATCTGGAAGGGATGTTGCACATTATTTTACCTAACTTTCTTATTTTATTGGGTTGGCCAAAATGTTCGTTTGAGTTTTTCCATAAGATGGCTCTAGTAGCACTTAGTTGTCTTTAACTTCATTCAAAACAATTGTTAGATTGTATTGTGACAGCTGTCATATCAGTGTGCATTAAAAAAACATCAAATTGGTAAATTTTTGTGTAGGCATTTTAATATTGAAGATAGAAGAAAAAGCAACATTTTTGGCATATTATACTTTATTATTTAAAGAAAAGTAAAAATGCAACCGAAATGCAAGAAAATATTTGTGCAGTGTATGGAGAAGGTGCTGTGACTGATCGAACATATCAAAAGTGGTTTGAGAAGGTTCATGCTGGAGATTTATAGCTGGACGATGCTCCACGGAAATCGAGACATTAACTGAGACCAATCAATGTTATACCACGCGGGAGATAGCCGACATACTCAAAATATCCGAATCAAGCACTGAAAATCATTTGCACCAGCTTGGTTATGTTAATCTCTTTGATGTTTGGTTCCACATAAGTTAAGTGAAAATAACTTTCTTGACTGTATTTCTGCATGTGATTCTCTACTGAAATGTAATGAAAACGTTCTGTTTCTAAAACAAATTGTGATGGGTGATGAAAACTGGATACTGTACAATAATGTGGAACAGAAGTGATTGTGGGGCAAGCAAAATGAACCACCACCAACCACACCAAAGGCCATCTTCATCCAAAGAAGGTGATGTTGTGTATATGGTGGGATTGGAAGAGAGTCCTCTATTATGAGTTCCTTTCAAAAAACCAAAGGATTAATTCCAACAAGTACTGCTCCCAGGTAAACCAACTGAAAGCAGCACTCCATAAAAAGTTGCTGGAATTAGTCAGCAGAAAACTCATAATCTTTCATCAGTATAATGCAAGACCACATGTTTCTTTGATGACCAAGCAAAAACTGTTACGGCTTGGCTGAAGTTCTGATTCATCCACTGTATTCACCAGATATTGCACCTTCAGATTTCCATTTATTTCTGTCCTTACAAAATTATCTTAATAGAAAAAATTTCAATTCCCTGGAAGACTGTAAAAGGCACCTGGAATAGTTCTTTCACAAAAAGATAAAAAGTTTTGGGAAGATGGAATTATGAAGCTGCGTGAAAAATAGCAGAAGGTAGTGGAACAAAATTTCAAATATGTTGTTCTATAAAGTTCTTGGTGAAAATGAAAAATGTGACCTTTTTTTTTTTTTTTTTGAGGTACGCAGGCCTCTCACTGTTGTGGCCTCTCCCGTTGAGGAGTACAGGCTCCAGACACAGAGGCTTAGTGGCCATGGCTCAAGGGGCCAGCTGCTCCGTGGCATGTGGGATCTTCCAGGACCGGGGCATGAACCCATGTCCCCTGCATCGGCAGGCAGACTCTCAACCACTGTGCCACTAGGGAAGCCCTGTGTCTTTTATTGTTACATAGAAACTGAAGGTCATTCTGACCGGTGTGAGATGATATCTCATTGTAGTTTTGATTTACATTGCTCTAATGATTAATGATGTTGAGCATTCTTTCATGTGTTTGTTGGCAGTCTGTATATCTTCTTTGGAGAAATATCTATATAGGTATTCTGCCCATTTTTGGATTGGGTTGTTTTTTTGTTTTTTGATACTGAGCTGCAGGAGCTGCTTGTAAATTTTGGAGATTAATCCTTTGCCAGCTGCTTCATTTGCAAACATTTTCTCCCATTCTGAGGGTGGTCTTTTCATCTTATTTATGGTTTCCTTTCCTGTCAAAAGCTTTTAAGTTTCATTAGGTCCCATTTGTTTATTTCTGGTTTTATTTCCATTTCTCTAGGATGTGGGTCAAAAAGGATCTTGGTATAATTTATGCCATAGTGTTCTGCCTATGTTTTACTCTAAGAGTTTGATAGTGTCTGGCCTTACATTTATGCCTTTAATCCATTTTGAGTTTAGTTTTGTGTATGGAATAAGGGAGTGTTCTAATTTCATACTTTTACGTGTACCTGTTCAGTTTTCCCAGCACGACTTATTGAAGAGGCTGTCTTTTCTCCACTTTATATTCTTGCCTCTTTTATCAAAGATAAGGTGACCATATGTGTGTGGGCTTATCTCTGAGCTTTCTATCCTGTTCCATTGATCTATATTTCTGTTTTTGTGTCAGTACCATACTCTCTTAATTACTGTAGCTTTGTAGTATAGTCTTAAGTCAGGGAGCCTGATTCCTCCAGCTCCATTTTTCTTTTTCAAGATTGCTTTGGCTATTCGGGATCTTCTGTGTTTCCATACAGATTGTGAATTTTTTTGTTCTAGTTCTGTGAAAAATGTCAGTGGTCGTTTGAGAGGGACTGCATTGAATCTGTAGGTTGCTTTGGGTAGTAGAATCATTTTCACAATGTTGATTCTTCCAATCCAAGAACATGGTATATCTCTCCATCTATTTGTATCATCTTTAATTTCTTTCATCAGTGTCTTATACTTTTCTGCATACAGGTCTTTTGTCTCCTTCGGTAGGTTTATTCCTAGAAATTTTATTCTTTTGTTGCACTGGTAAATGGGAGTGTTTTCTTAATTTCACTTTCAGATTTTTCATCATTAGTGTAGAGGAATGCAAGAGATTTCTGTGCCTTAACTTTGTATCCAGCTACTTTACCAAATTCATTGATTAGCTCTAGTAGTTTTCTGGTAGCAACTTTAGGTTTCTCTATGTACAGTATCATGTCACCTGCAAACAGTGACAACTTTATTTTTTCTTTTCTGATTTGGATTCCTTTTATTTCTTTTTATTCTCTGATTGCTGTGGCTAAAACTTCCAAAACTCTGTTGAATAATACTGGTGAGAGTGGACAACCTTGTCTTGTTCTTGATGTTAGAAGAAACGGTTTCAGTTTTTCACCATTGAGGACGATGTTGTCTGTGGGTTTGTCATATATGTCCTTTATTATATTGGGGAAAGTTCCCTCTATGTCCACTTTCTGGAGGGTTTTTATCCTAAATTGGTGTTGAATTTTGTTGAAAGTTTTCTTTGCATCTATTGATCTGACCATATGGTTTTTCTCCTTCAATTTTTTAATATGGTGTATCACATTGATTGATTTTCATATATTGAAGAATCCTTGCATTCCTGAGATAAACCCCAGTTGATCATGGTGTATGATCCTTTTAATGTGCTGTTGGATTCTGTTTGCTATTATTTTGTTGAGGATTTTTGCATCTATGTTCATCAGTGATATTGACATGTAGTTTTCTTTCTTTGTGACATCTTTGTCTGGTTTTGGTATCAGGGTGATGGTTGCCTTGTAGAATGAGTTTGGGAGTGTTCCTCCCTCTGCTGTATTTTGGAAGAGTTTGAGAAGGATAGGTGTTAGCTTTTCTCTAAATGTTTGATAGAATTGGCCTGTGAAGCCATCTGGTCCATCATCAAAAAATCTACAAACAGTAAATGCTTGAGAGGGTGTGGAGAAAAGGGAACCTTCTTTCACTGTTAGTGGGAATGTAAATTGATACAGTCACTATGGAGAACAGTATGGAGATTCCTTATGAAACTAGTAATAGAACTACCATAGGACCCAGCAATTCCACTACTGGGCATATACCTTGAGAAAACCATAATTCAAAAAAATCATGTACCAAAATGTTCTTTCCAGCTCTATTTACAGTAGCCAGGACATGGAAGCAACTTAAGTGTCCATCAACAGATGAATGGATAAAGAAGATGTGGCACATATTTACAATGGAATATTACTCAGCCATAAAATGGAAAAATATTGAGTTATTTGTAGTGAGGTGGATGGGTCTAGAGTCTGTCATACAGAGTGAAGTAAGTCAGAAAGAGAAAAACAAATACCGTATGCTAACACATATATATGGAATCTAAAAAAAAAAGAAAGAAAAAATGGTCATGAAGAACCTCTGGGCAACATAGGAATAAAGGCACAGACCTACTAGAGAATGGGCTTGAAGGTACAGGGAGGGGGAAGGGTAAACTGGGGCAAAGTGAGAGAGTGGCATGGACATATATACACTAGCAAATGTAAAATAGATAGCTAGTGGGAAGTAGCCTCATAGCACAGAGAGATCATCTCGGTGCTCTTTGAGCACCTAGAGTGGTGGGTTAGGGAGTTTTGGAGGGAGGGAGTTGCAAGAGAGAAGAGCTATGGGGGGCATATGTATTTGTATAGCTGATTCACTTTGTTATAAAGCAGAAACTAACACACCAATATAAAGCAATTATACTCCAATAAAGATGTTTAAAAACTAAAAATACTGAAGGAACTTTTTGGCCAATCAATACAAAAGAAGAAACAGAACCATAGTCCGAATATTTGTGTCTCCCCACAATTCATATGTTGAAGCCTCATTCCCAATGTAATGGTATTTGGATATGGAGCCTTTGGGATGGAATTAGTTCATGAGGATGGAGCTATCACGAATGAGCTAAGAGCCTTTATAAAAGAAACCCCACTGAGCTCCCTTGCCCCTTCCATCATGTGAGGACACAGTGAAAAGACAACTCTATTAACCAGTAAGTGGTCTCTCACCAGACGTAGGATATGCTGGCACCTTGATATTGAACTTCTCAGCTTCTGGAATTATAAGAAATAAATGTTTGTTTTTTAAATACCGCAGATTCTATGGAGTTTTTGTTACAACTGCCCAAGCTGACTAAGACACAAATTGGTGCTGAGAAGGAGGATGCTTTTTTAACAAATGTCTAAAAATATGGAAGTGACTTTGGAACTGGGCAATTTTGGTGAGTGCTCAGAAAGTATAGAAAACTGTAGAAAATGGCTCAGTCTTCTTAGAGAATACCTAAGTAATCCTGAAGAGAATGTTGACAGAAATATGAATGGTAATGTCCATTCTAATGAGGTCTCAGACAGAAATGAAGAATACGTTATTGTACGCTAGAGGAATGGCAATCCTGTCATAAAGTGGCTAAGAACTTGGTTAAGCTGTGTTCATGTTATAGTGTTTTGTGGTAGGTAGAACTTTTGAGTGATGAAATTGGATATTTAGCTGAATCTATTTCTAAGTAAAGTGCTAAAGATATAGTTTGGCTGTTCCTGACTGAAAGCAAGGAGAGAGCAATGACTTTAAGATGGAATTGATAAGCATAAAGGAAGCAGAACTCGAAGATGTGGAAATTTCTAAGGCTATCCATATTTCAAAAAATGAGAAATCCTGTTCAGCAGTGAACACAAAGTGTGTGGCCAAACAACTGTTTGATAAGGAGATTAGTATGGATCAATTTTCTCATTGTTTAAGACAATGAAAGAATGACCCTGTAGTTGGTTCAGAGATCATCAGGGCTGCCCGCCCATCACAGACCCAGAGTACAAGGGCCTGGAGGGCAGAGTGGCTTCAAAGGAGAGACCACTGCCACCTGTGAGACTTAGGCACACACTGCCTAGTGCTATCTCATATTGCAGGCTCCTCTCTCCATACTTTAGCATCACATTCCTCATCTACCCCAGATGCAGCTCGAGTGAACCCTGGTGCAGTGTAGGCCTTTGTGACCACTGCTCTGGAGGGTGCAGTCAACAAAGTGTACCCAGAGTGCATAGGCCTTGGGACATGGCTGCCTTCACCTAGATTTCAAAGGACCAGACTACAAAACAGAGCCCATGGGCTCAGGACCCCAACCTGGGGGAGACATAGGATCCAGGAAGAGAACCCCTGCAGAGGTGGGGTGCAAGAAGAAAGTCTGTGCAGGAACTTTCCTCTAAGCCTTGGGGGTGAAGTTGCCAGCCCAATAGTACTGGAAGATAGAGCATTGAGCCAAAGAGGATTATTATTTAAGATCTAATGTTTGTCCCGTTTGGTTTGGACTTGCCTGGGATCTGTCACTCCTTAGTCTTTCTTATTTAACCCTTTGGAATGGTAATGTATTTCTTATGCTTGTCTCACTATTGTATTTTGAAAACACATACTTACATAGTTTCACAGGTTCACAGCTGGAGAGAAGTTTTGCTCAGATGAATTGTACCTTGAGTTTTACCCATATCTGATTTAGATGATATTTAAATGCAACTTTGGACTTTAGACTTTTGAGTTGGTGCTGGAACAATTTCAGACTTTTTCAGCTGTTGAAATGGAATTAATTAATTTTGCATGAATAAAAACATCAGTTTTGGGACACCTGGGATCAAATACCATAGACTGAATATTTGGGTCCTTCCTCCAAAATTCATATTTTGAAATGCCATTCCTAAAGTGATGTTATTTGGAGATGGGGCCTGTAGGAGATGATTAGGTCATGAGTGCAGAGTGCTCATGAATGGAATTAGTGCCCTTATAAAAGAGACCCTGTTAAACCCCCTCATTCCTTCCACTATGCGAGGACACAAGATAAGACAGTTATGAGCCATGAAGCTGACTTTCACCAGACACTGAATCTGCCTGTGCCTTGATCTTAGTCTTCCCAATGTCCAGAACTGTGTCAAATAAATATTTGTTGTTTAAGCCACATAGTGTATGATATTTAGAGAAGTAAAGTGCTTTTATCATGGTTAAAATAACACTGATAGAATAGAGAATGAAACCCAGTGTCTTAACTCCATGTTAATTTTCCAGATGTGAAATCTGAAGCAATAGAGTAAGAAGAAGAGATTTTTTTACCACAGAAATGTGAATTTAATATTTGATTCTGCACACATGCTCTTTAGTTAGTGCTTTATATAGATACTATAGGTTAATATTAGTTGATTATAAAAGCTTTGGGGGCAAACATGATAACAATTTAGGGGATGTTATTCAATGTATATTAGCCTCTAAGTAGTTCTTTTTCATAAAAATAATTTTCAAAAAGTTTGGACTTTTCAGAAGGCCTTCACTATAATCTGATTGAGAATACAAATTGGTAGCACATTCTAAACCAGAAAATAAATGGGTTGTGATCCATTACAATAAATCTTAATGCCTATATGTTCTTCAAGAGGCCTTCATTAAAACTTAAGTACCCCTGGTAGTGTTAACACTCAAAGTCATTAACAATTATTAACATTTTATTTGAAATTATGCTATATTATTTTTCTAATACAGTAGATGAGATTGAAGTCTATAGGTATGGAAGGTAAGCACAGCATCTGAGTCACTGTGGAAACTAGGGGAAAACAGAGTGGTGCTGAAATTTCTCACTTTCCTTTTAGGTTCTTATGGAGAACACTTATCTTTGATTTTGAGACAAAAAGTTAGATCAAGAAAAGATTCCAGACCAAGAAAATGTTCATGATCAGTTGATAAGCTTTGATTAGCAACTGCAAGTGAAAGCACACACCTCACCTTTCCCTTTTTCTAAAGAAATGATATAGGTGTATCTCCCTCCACTTATTTCAAAAATAATAACTGAGTGCTTACCATCTGCTTTTTGCTTTTTAGTGATGAGCATAAAATAATTAATATAGCAGAACGATCTCGTGGACCTTGCATTACAGCTGAGAAAAGATAGAAAATTAAATGGATAAATCTATGCAAATAAATTAGATGATGTGATAAGAGTAACTGTGTGGCTATTTCAAATGGGGTGCTCAGGGAAATATTCTTTGAGGAAGTGACATTTTAGCTAAGATCAGAATGACAAAAAGTAGTTAACCATGACAATAACAGAAAATAACATTTCAGTCAAAGGGAGTGCTAGTGCAAAGACCCAGAGGTGGAAATAATTTTGGCATATTCAAGTAAAAGTCACTGTGTCTGGAGATTAGTGACAGTAAGCCTCTCCAAAGGAATAAGAAGGGGAAAGCTGTTGAGTGAGCCTATACATAACCTCTCATAACTGCTGCTATGTTCATTCATTCTACTAAGCAAGCACTGAGATGACTTAAGAGAAAATTGGCAAAACCTCACAGAATGGGTTTTTCTATCCATCTATTATTGTGACACTTGCATAACAGAGGTTGGAAGAAAACCATTAAAAATTTCATAACCTCGAAACTCATTGAAGAGGCCTGTGGAAACAACCCCTTGAAATCGAAGAGAAGGTGATTCACCCTGCAATGCCTGCACCAAGGAAGAAAATAATATCATTTTAATTTGGATGCAAAATATATGACTTTCAATGTAATCCTAATTAAAATACTTGCAGAATTTTTCATGTACCTTGAACACTGATTCTAAAATTTATAAGAAAGAGTCATTATTCAAAGATAGTCTATGGGCTTCCCTGGTGGCGCAGTGGTTGAGAGTCCGCCTGCAGATGCAGGGGACACGGGTTCGTGCCCCAGTCCGGGAAGATCCCACATGCCGCGGAGCGGCTGGGCCCGTGAGCCATGGCCGCTGAGCCTGCGCATCCGGAGCCTGTGCTCCGCAATGGGAGAGGCCACAGCAGTGAGAGGCCCGCGTACGCAAAAAAAAAAAAAAGACTTGTCAAAAAAAAAAAAAACAAAAAATAAAGATAGTCTAGATAATTTTGACAAGCAGGAATAGAGGGAAGACTTGCCAACCAGACAGCAATATATTGTGTGAATATATGTGAACATATAGTAAGTAAAGCAGGGTACTAGATTACACAGCTTGTGTACAAATGAACAAGTACATTAATGGAACAGAATAGATAATCCATAAATAAACGTATGTATATGAATATTTAGTATATGCTAAAGATGACATTTCACATAATTGGGAAAAGATGGGCTATTTATTTAATGAAATTAGGATAATTGGGTGTGCATTCAGAGAACAGTAAAATGGATTACTATCTCACACCAGACCTAATATATTTTGGGCATGAACTGGTTGCTAACATTCAGTGTCCATTCTGATGGGTCCATACTGTCAACTACAAATTGGCACTTGCCAACTACCTCTAAAAGGATTAAATCATGTGCTGCTGATTTTCAACACCCCCTTAAAGGAGTTCAGGGTGAAGAGCAGAAATGAGGCACTCTGCTCGGAGAAAAACTGGCAGAAAAGGTCTTCAGATAGTTATTTTCAGAAGCCGATTTTATGAGCCCAATTCTTGTATCTCCTCATATCTAGAAAAGCACTAAAATCCTTCACGGTGATGACTGTACCTCATGACTAGCAGAAACCTTCTGCAAAATATATATATATATATATATATATATATATATATATATATATATATATATGCTTGACTGTATGTACTCCACCAAAATCACATATATACTGACCTTACCCCTGCCTCTTTGGAGCAGTTTCTCAGAGCTATCTGAAATGCTGTCTGCTCGGCGATAGCCCTCATTTTGCCCCAAATAAAACTTGACTCACAACTCTCTTGTTGTGCAGTTTTTAAGTCGACAATACCTATGCCATAATAATAGTTCAATATTATTAATTTTCAAATTTTTAAAACAAAAAATCAGACACCATTCAAGTTTTCCCATGTGTTGTTTTCAGTTTGTTTCTTTAGATTCTTTCAAACTGGAAAAATTGCTCAGTGTTTCCTTGACTTTTATGATCTTGATGTTTTTAAAGAGTAAAGGCCAGTTATTTTGTAGAACGTTCCTCAATTTGACTATGTCTGACATGTAAACATGATTAGATTCTGTTTATGCTTCATTGGTAAGACTATCACAAAAATTATGTTGTATTCATCTCATCTCATCCTATTGGGAGTACATGATTTCAATTTGTCCCACAACTGATAATATTCACTTGATCACTTAAGGTGGTGTGTGCCAGGCTTCTCAACCGCAAAGTTATTTTGTTGGGAAATAATTTTAGACTATGTAAATACCCTATTCCTCATCAAAACTTCAAGTTATTCATTCATTTATTTATATCAGTATGTATACATGCTTCCTATTTTATTTGATACATTATAATCCATTACTACTAATATTCATTTTATGCTCAAATTATTTCAGATATGGCTAGTGGGTGCTCAAAGTTGGTTTCATTGTTCCTTTGTTAAGTCCCCATCCTCCTTTGAGCACTTTCCTGCTTTGTGTCACTACAAGATGCTCCAGGCAAGGCTGATCTTGTATTTCCCTGCCCCAACCTTGGAATCAACCACTTCTTCAAGGAACTTAGTTACCTTTTACTGGAGAATGCTATTTAGAAACTGAAATTTGAGCATGACGTGTGCTTATTGCTATTGGAGGTCACAACATTTAGGCCCTCTCAGAGGACAGATCTAGTAATAGATGTATGTATATGTCTACACATTCACATCTAACATCTGTCTGCCTATCTATCATCTATCTATCTATTTATCTATCTATCTATCTATCATCTATCATCATTCATCTTGAAAAATATGAGCTTACATCGATACCTCAAAATCCAATTCAACAACACAGAGTTATTGTAATTTTATCTCTTTCCACATTTGTAACTCCTTTCCCTAACAGCAAGAAACCTATTTTCATTATGCTTAAAACATTTATTAATTTGATCAGTCTCTTTGTATATAACCATATATTCCTTTGCTGCCAGTGCCTTCTCTTTGCTTCTCTATGCTCCACCTAAAACCTTTAGGATTAAATAGTTCAGAAAGAGAAAGGAAACAGAAGAAGGAGATGAAGAAGAAATTGTTAAATATTTTAATATAAATTCTGCATAACACTATCTGCAAAATAATATAAATCATCATTAATAAATATTAAGAATATAGTATATGGCAATGGAATATAAATTATAAAATTTTAAAAGTATTTTTTAAAATATCAGAAATATATTTTTGGTCTTGAAATAGAGAAGGCCACATAAACTAGATACAAAGAGAAAACAAATAAAAGAAAAATACAAAAATTAAAAGATCAATAAATTTGAGAATTTCAACATTAAAGCCATATATGTGATTAAAAACATCCATCCATAATAGAAGGCTGGGAGGGAAAAGAACAAAGGGGTATATAGTGAATATTTATTACATTTTTGGCTGCCATCTTTAAGAGTAAATTAAAATGATTTCCTTTATTTATAAAGGGAAAATATACCATTTTCCCCTTTCCACTTTTCTTAGGGAATCTCATTGAAAATATGATAAGCCCTATGTGAATTTTAAACTTTTGATTTTGAAATGCATGTTTACAGGCTTTCTAACCTTTGGAACTGTAAACCTATACTTCTGAAATTAATGTAAAATTTTCATACAAGGTACATCTATTTGTTCTCAAGAAAGTAAGAGAGGTTTTAATCTTCCTTTCACTTTATTGCATAAATTTGTATTAAATGTTATCTATATTTTGCAGTCACTTTCATGCTCCCTTCCATTCATGTAAATCTGTTATTGCTTACTCAATAATAAATTCCATCTCCCCCTCTCATATTGGTACAGGAGGTTATTTTTGTTGGTAGGATTTTTTTTATACTTTCTCCAACATCTCCTCCCAACCGTACCTTCTTGATAGGATTCTCATTTCTAGTTGGAGACATTCAACAATATGTATAGTCTTTATGAGCTGCCTGAAACTGCAGTAGTTCTGACTGAAACTGTAGAAGCTGAAAGGCAAGAGTCTCCCTCTTTGTGACCCAGCACAGCACAAAGTAAAGTAGACATGTTACATTTGTTTTTGGCCATTTGTACATACTTTCTAAGGAATTTGAATCTGTTGTGAGTGATGCAAGGGTATAGAGATATCTGGAGTTCATAATTGTTGCAGCAGCAATAATAGAAGCTAAGGAACAGTCTGTCCTGCTCCTGGAATTTTGCTCTGGTTACTGCTGGCAGGCCTTCCAGTGCTCCTCTGTTTTTGGTCTACTTTCAAGGCCTGCTCCTCCAGTAGATTATCATCTATGATATCCTTCCAGTAAGTTACCATTTTGCTTAATTATATTTTAGCTTTGTTCTCACGTTTGTTAAGAAAAACAGATTGATGCAGATTATTATACAGAATGTGCAAAGAATATCTACAGAACAGCAGCAAAAAGAATTAAATCTCCATCAGCTAAATTAGCAAAGGTAATGAAAAGGTCTTTTAAATGATAGAAAATATGAGTAGTATTAAATAAACAAAAAAGATGTTCAAACTCACTAGTTATCAGAAAAATACATACTTAAATTATGTAATTTTCACCCATATGATTGTTAATTGTTGAAGTGCTAATATTGGTGAGAGTGTAGGTTTATAAGAACTCCATCCACTGCTTGATGTCAGTGAAAAAATTGGTAAAACCACTTAGAAGGGCAATTAGGCATTGTTTATTAAAAATAAAAATTGTGGATGCCAAAAACATTCTCTTTCTATGTTTCAATATTTACCCTAGAGAAACCTATAAGGAGGCATATATATAGTTATGTTTGTAATGATGAAATTCCGAGAACAAGTTAAATGTCCATAGTGGAGCATGGCTAAACTATGTTACACATAATATGTAATCTGTGCACCATTTAAAATAATGATGGTGATCTATACTTACTTGAATGGATATAACTGCATATAATATTTTTAGATGATAAAAGCAAGCTCCAGAATGATACATATGATGTCATATTTTTATGTAAACAGGTATATATGTATGTATATATATATATATGTTATTTGCTCCCAGAATAAGAAATTATTAGTACCTCTATCATTTGCATTTATAGATTTTACTTCTCTTTTTAAGAATATTTGTGAACCACAGCAAAATCTTTTATGACTCACTTCCTAGAGTAATGGAAATAAAAACAAAAATAAACAAATGAGACCTAATTAAACTTAAAAGTTTTTGCACAGCAAAAGAAACCATAAATAAGACAAAAAGACAACCTTATGAATGGGATAAAATATTAGCAAATGAAACAACGGACAAAGGATTAATCTCCAAAATATACAAAACAGCCTATGGAGCTCAGTATCAAAAAACCAAATAGTTCAATTTAAAAATGGCTGGAAGACCTACATAGACATTTCACCAAAGAAGACATACAGATGGCCAAGAGGCACATGGAAAGATGCTCAGCATCACGAATTATTAGAGAAATGCAAATCAAAACTACAATGAAGTATCACCTCACACTGGTCACAATGGCCATCATCAAAAAATCTACAAACAATAAATTCTGGAAAGGGTGTGGTGAAAAAGGAACCCTCCTGCATTTTTGGTGGGAATATAAATTGATACAGCCACTATGGAGAACAGTATAGAGGTTCCTTCAAAACTAAAAATAGACCTACCATATGACCCACCAATCCCACTACTGGGCATTTACCCTGAGAAAACCATAATTCCAAAAGAGTCATGTACCAAAATGTTCATTTCAGCTCTATTTACAATATCCAGGAGATATCTTTTCATTTCTTTGTCAGAAAACAAATCTCTTTTAAAAGTCCATTTTTTCAAACTTTCTAATGAACAGATTCAGACAATTTCTGATATCTCTTACAGCAGTTGAAATGCAGTAATTTTTTTTTCTTGTCATTTGAGAGAGAATTTAACAATTTGAATTTGGTGTGCTTAATTTTTTTAATTGTTGTATTAATGCAAAAGAGTCCTCCTTCCTACAATGTCCTCCTTTCTCCTCTCCTCTGATTGTTCTTGAAATGCCAGCTTTCTTTGTGAAGCCTTTTCTGATCTTACTACCCTTCAGTGGGCCCTCCCTCCTCTAAGTTCTTATAGTGATTTTAGTTTGTACTATTCATTTGGGTCTTTAGCATATACTGCCTTATATTGTCAGATAACTGGTGCATGTCTTTACTCTTCCCTTTGACTACAAGTTTCTAATAGCAAAGAATTATGTTTTTTACCACATTTTTTTAGCACCTGGCTCCACATCACTTAGAAAAATAACTTGAGCATTGTAGTGTTTGGCATAGCTCTGCTGTTCATATAAGCAAATATTTACAAACTTGGTTTTAGAAAAGTTGACACTGGACCTTGAGAGAAATTTAAGTGGTATCCATAAAGCTATGTCTCCAAGTACCAGCCTAGTACTCTTTCCACAACAATATTGTGCCTCCAAAACTTTTAGCAATGCCCTATATTTTAGTATTTCCTAAATTAAAGTCTATAGATTAGTTTCATTAAAAACCCAGGAATATTTTATAAAGAGGAAATCCTAGATCTTACTCAGTATAGTCTGTTCTAATTCTGGCTTAGTCTTCTATATGCCAGACACTATGATGGGTTCTGGAGATACAATGACAAATATGTCAGGACTCTGTCTTCAAAAACTCAAAGTCCAGTGGTGGTAACAGATTTATATACAAAATAAATTATAATACAGTCAAATATAATATAATAAAGGTATATGGAAGAACTTATGAGACCTCAGAGAAACTTTCTCTTCTGATGGTTTCAGAAGCATGCATTATTCAAAGGAAGTAAGACTTATGAATTAGCAAGATAGATAATGAGAATTGTCTCTTATGCAAGGACATAGAGTTTTATACAGCATCACATATTCAGTGTACCCCCAAGTAATTGAATATGTGTAGGTTTCAGGATACATAATGGGAATGTTGGAAGATGTGGATGATAATGTAGTCAAAGGCAAGATGTTGAAGAGTCTTCCATGCTTTACCAAGAAGTGTGCTTTATATTCTATATATGATGGGGCATCATAAACAGGAAAGTAACATGATCATACAAGTACATTCTACAGCAGTGTAGAGAATATATCAGAATGTGATACTGGAGAACTGCGTATTAGTCAGGAGGTAATTCTAATAGTCTAGGGCTTTAATTTGAGCAGTAGGAAGCAGAGTGGATGAACATGAGATTAGTTCAAAAGATATTTAAGGAGTTGAAGTGAGAGAACCTGGTAGAAAAATAGGATATTGAGAAATCCTGAACTTCCTTTGAATCTTCATAGAAAGAGAAAATTATATTCAATATTATTTTAACATTAAGTACTTTCCATTGTATACTGTTGATTTTTAGATTTGAAATAATATTTATTATAGATCTGAGAATAGTATAGGAAGCAGAAGACTACTAAGTTTGGATTTGTAAAACTTTGTCTAGAGTTCTGGTACTTCTTAAAATTTATGTAACAATAGATAAGTAAATAGTTTCGATCTTAAAATTCTTCATATGTAAGATGGTGTTAATAGCTCTGTCTACTTCATTGGGTGGCTATCATCATTTAACAAGATAATGAATGTGAAAAATATTAGTAAAATGGAAAATAATTGTATAATATTATAAGGAGCTTATTATTGCTAAGAATTTAATATTTAAAAATAACCAGGACCATTAATTCAGGAAAAAATATAGCATTTAATATTGTTATGGAATCTCAGCATTGATACCTGTCTTTAAGAGATGATCTATGACACTATGTGGCTCTCCTCATTGCATTTCTACCTTGATTCCTTTCTCTGAGATTCTAGTTAACTATCATATCTTTATCCACTTTAGAACCTTGAGGTTAGAATATATAAAAAGTTAACTACAATGCTGAATGGGATAATTCCCTATGGTTTCATATGACTATTTCCTATTCAATTTTCTCAGTGTTTCATAGATATACAAGACTAGGTGCAATGTTTGTAGGTCATTTTCTCTCTTCCTATGTTTGGATGTAAAACACTGTTTGGGTCAACGTTTCCTCATTAAACAATACTCATAAGTCTTTGCTTGGGCGTAATTCTTGAGTTCAATCAAACAAACAGAGTCAAAAAGCAAAAGCAGTGTTTTCTCTTTAAACAATCCCCAGGGGATCTCTTCAAAGTTTTATATGAGCTAAGACTTCGATATTACCACTTATGCTTTCTGATGTCTTTCAATCATCATTGACTAGTATTTCGCCTTATTTTAAAAATAAATATTCACTCAGCATCTGAGACTTTGCTAGACAATAAAAAAAGTTACTTTTAAACATCACAGCATGCTATAGAACTGCAAAGTAAAATGCATTCTTCTGAGATAATATTACCCATCCTTCTGCCTTCAGATATGCCTAAAGCATGTAGCGAAGTGTTAAAGATCAGTTAGTAATTCTATCCCTAGTCTAACGCTTAGGTTGCATCGATACAAGTAAATTATTCTGAGATAAAAACAATCACTTTGTTTTCATTACATAGCTATTGTGTTGAGTAGATGTAAGAACAAAAATAACCATAAAACTACTAGATGAAAACATATAGAAAAAAGTCATTGACAGTGATCTTGGCAAGGATTTTTTGGATATGACATCAAAAGGATAAGCAACAAAAGCAAAATATACATAAGTGGGAGTACATCAAAACTTAAAAACTTCTGCACAGCAAAAGAAACAATCAACAAATGAAATGGCAACCTACATAATGGGAGAAAATATTTGCAGAACATATCTGATAAGGGGTTAATATCCAAAATATATAAGGAACATACACCTCAAAGCACACGGCAAACAATCTGATTTAAAATGGGCAGAAAAACTGAACAAACATTTTTTCAAAGAAGACATCCAAATGTCCAACGAGTATATGAAAATATGTTCAACATCACTAACCATCAAGGAAATGCAAACAAAATCCACAATGAGATATCACCTCATACCTGTTAGAATGGTTATTATCAAAAAGACAAGAGGTGAAAAACATAGGTGAGGATGTGGAGAAAAGGTAACCCTCACAGACTGTTGGTGGGAATGCAAATTGCTTCAGTTACTAAGGAAAACATTCTGGAGGCTCTTCAAAATGTTAAAAATAAAACTACCATGTGATCCAGCAATCCCACTTCTGGCTATATATTGAAAGGAAATAAAATCAGGATTTAGAGGACTATCTGCACTCCCATGTTCATTGCAGCATTATTCACAATAGCCAAGATATGCAAACAACCTAAGCATCCAAATATACATGAATAAAGATGATGTGTTATATATGCTGAAATACTATTCAGCCACGAATAAAAAGGAAATCTTGCCATTTGCAACAACATGGATGAAAGCCGAGGGCATTATGCTAAGTGAAATATATCAGAGAAAGACAAATATTGTATGATATATTTTATTTACTTATTTATTTTTTACATCTTTATTGGAGTATAATTGCTTTACAATGGTGTGTTAGTTGCTGCTTTAAAACAAAGTGAATCAGTTATACATATACATATGTTCCCATATGTCTTCCCTCTTGGTCTCCCTCCATCCCACCCTCCCTATCCCACCCTTCTAAGTGGTCACAAAGCATCGAGTTATTCTCCCTGTGCTATGTGGCTGCTTCCCACTAGCTATCTATTTTATGTTTGGTAGTGTATATATGTCCATGCCACTCTCTCATTTTGTCACAGCTTACCTTTCCCCCTCCTCATATCCTCAAGTCCATTCTCTAGTAGGTCTGTGTCTTTATTTCTGTCTTACCCCTAGGTTATTCATGACATATTTTTTCTTAGATTCCATATATATGTGTTAGCATATGGTATTCATCTTTCTCTTTCTGACTTACTTCACTCTGTACAACAGACTCTAGGTAAATCCACCTCACTACAAATAACTTAATTTTGTTTCCTTTTATGGCTGAGTAATATTCCATTGAATATATGTGCCACATCTTCTTTATCCATTCAACCGATGATGGACACTTAGGTTGTTTCCATCTCCTGGCAATTGTAAATAGAGCTTCAATGAACATTTTGGTACATGATTCTTTCTGAATTCTGGTTTTCTCAGGGAATATGCCAAGTAGTGAGATTGCTGGGTCATATGGTAGTTCTATTTGTAGTTTTTTAAAGAACCTCCATATTCCTCCATAGTAGCTGTACCAATTCACATTCCCACCAGCAGTGCAAGAGTGTTCCCTTTTCTCCACACCCTCTCCAGCATTTATTGTTTCTAGATTTTTTGACGATGGCCATTCTGACCAGTGTGAGATGATATCTTATTGTAGTTTTGATTTGCATTTCTCTAATGATTAATGATGTTGAGCATTCTTTCATGTGTTTGTTGGCACTCTGTATATCTTCTTTGGAGAAATGTCTATTCAGGGCTTCTGCCCATATTTGGAGTGGGTTGCTGCTTCTTTCGTTATTGAGCTGCATGGGCTGCTTGTAAATTTTGGAGATTAATTCTTTATCAGTTTCTTCATTTGCAAATAGTTTCTCCCATTCCGAGGGTTGTCATTTGGTCTTGTTTATGGTTTACTTTCCGGTGCAAAAGCTTTGAAGTTTCATTAGGTCGCATGTGTGTATTTTTGTTTTTATTTCCATTTCTCTAGGAGGTGGGTCAAAAAGGATCTTGCTGTGATTTTTGTCACAGAGTGCCCGGCCTATGATTTCCTCTAAGAGTTTGATAGTTTCTGGCCTTACATTTAGGTCTTTAATCCATTTTGTTCTTATTTTTGTGTATGCTGTTAGGGAGTGAGCTAATCTCATACTTTTACATGTACCTGCCCAGTTTTCACAGTACCACTTATTGAAGAGGCTGTCCTTTCTCCACTGTACATTCCTGCCTCCTTTAACAAAGATAAGGTGACCATATGTGCGTGGGTTTATCACTGGGCTTTCTATCTTGTTCCATTGATCTAAATTACTGTTTTGGTGCCAGTACCATACTCTCTTGATTACTGTAGCTTTGAAGTATAGTCTTAAGTCCAGGAGCCTGATTCCTCCAGCTCCGTTTCTCATTCTCAAGATTGCTTTGGCTATTCGTTGTCTTTTGTACTTCCATAAAAATTGTGAAATTTTTTTGTTCTACTTCTGTGAAAAATGTCATTAGTAGTTTGATAGGGATTGCATTGAATCTGTAGATTGCTTTGGGTAGTAGAGTCATTTTCACAATGTTGATTCTTCCAATCAAAGAACATGGTATATCTCTCCATCTATTTGTATCATCTTTAATTTCTTTCATCAGTGTCTTATAATTTTCTGCATACAGGTCTTTTGTCTCCTTAGGTAAGTTTATTCCTAGATATTTTATTCTTTTTGTTGCAGTGTTAATTGGGAGTGTTTTCTGGATTTCACTTTCAGATTTTTCATTATTAGTGTATAGGAATGCCAGAGATTTCTGTGCATTAATTTTGTATCCTGCTACTTTACCAAATTCATTGATTAGCTCTAGTAGTTTTCTGGTAGCAACATTAGGATTCTCTATGTATAGTATCATGTCATTTATAAACAGTGACAGCTTTACTTCTTCCTGATTTGGATTCCTTTTATTTTCTTTTCTTCTCTGATTGCTGTGGCTACAACTTCCAAAACTATGTTGAATAAGAGTGGTGAGAGCAGGCAACCTCGTCTTGTTCCCAATCTTAGTGGGAATGCTTTCAGTTTTTCACCATTGAGGACGATGTTGGCTGTGGATTTGTCATGTAAGGCCTTTATTATTTTGAGGAAAGTTCCCCCTATGTCTACTTTCTGGAGGGTTTTTATCATAAATGGGTGTTGAATTTTGTCAAAAGCTTTCTCTGCATCTATTGAAATGATCATATGGTTTTTCTCCTTCAATTTGTTAATATGGTGCATCACATTGATTGATTTGCATATATTGAAGAATCCTTGCATTCCTGGAATAAACCTAACTTGAGCATGTTGTATGATGCTCTTAATGTGCTGTTGGAATCTGTTTGCTAGTATTTTCTTGAATATTTTTGCATCTATGTTCATCAGTGATATTGGCGTGTAGTTTACTTTCTTTGTGACATCCTTGTCTCGTTTTGGTATCAAGGTGATGGTGGCCTCGTAGAAGGAATTTGGGAGTGTTCCTCCCTCTGCTATATTTTGGAAGAGTTTGAGAAGGATAGTTGTTAGCTCTTCTCTAAATGTTTGATAGAATTCGCGTGTGAATCCATCTGGTCCTGGGCTTTTGTTTGTTGGAAGATTTTTAATCAGTTTCAATTTCAGTGCTTGTGTTTGGTCTGTTCATATCTTCGATTTCTTCCTGATTCATTCTTGACAGGTTGTGCATTTCCAAGAATTTGTCCATTTCTTCCAGGTTCTCCATTTTATTGGCATAGAGTTGCTTGTAGTAATCTCTCATGATCTTTTGTATTTCTGCAGTGTCAGTTGTTACTTCTCCTGTTTCATTTCTAATTCTATTGATTTGAGTCTCCTCCCTTTTTTTCTTGATGAGTCTGGCTAATGGTTTATCTATTTTGTTTAAGTTATCAAAGAACCAGCTTTATTGATCTTTGCTATTGTTTCCTTCATTTCTTTTTTCATTTATTTCTGATCTTATATTTATGCTTTCTTTCCTTCTGCTAACTTTGGAGTTTTTTTGTTCCTCTTTCTCTAATTGCTTTTGGTGCAAGGTTAGGTTGTTTATTCAAGATGTTTCTTGTTTCTTAAGGTGCACTTGTATTGCTATAAACTTCCATCTTAGAACTGCTTTTGCTACAACCCATAGGTTTTTGGTCGTAGTGTCTACATTGTCATTTGTTTCTAGGTATTTTTTTAATTTCCTCTTTGATTTCTTCAGTGATCACTTCGTTATTAAGTATTGTATTGTTTAGCCTCCATGTATTTCTATTTTTTACAGATCTTTTCCTGTAACTGATATCTCATCTCATGGTGTGTGGTCGGAAAAGATACTTGATACAATTTCAATTTTCTTAAATGTGCCAAGGCTTGATTTGTGACCCAAGATATGATCTACCCTGGAGAATGTTCCATGAACACTTGAGAAAAATGTGTATTCTGTTGTTTTTGGATGGAGTGTCCTATAAATATCAATTAAGTACATCTTGTTTAATGTATCATTTAAAGCCTGTGTTTCCTTATTTATTTTCACTTTGGATGATCTGTTCATTGGTAAAAGTGGGGTGTTAAAGTCCCCTACTATGAATGTGTTACTCTCGATTTCCTCTCTTATGGCTGTTAATATCTGCCTTATGTATTGAGGTGCTCCTATGTAGTGTGCATAAATATTTACAATTGTGATATCTGCTTCTTGGATCAATCCCTTGATCATTATGTAGTGTCCTTCTTTTTCTCTTCTAATAGTCTTTATTTTAAAGTCTATTTTGCTTGATACGAGAATTGCTACTCCAGCTTTCTTTTTGTTTCCATTTGCATGGAATATCTTTTTCCATCCACTTACTTTCTGTCTGTATGTGTCTCTAGGTCTGAAGTGGGTCTCTTGTAGACAGCATATACAAGAGTCTTGGTTTTGTATCCATTCAGCCAATCTGTGTCTTTTGGTGAGAGCATTTATTCCATTTACATTTAAGGTAATTATCGATATGTATGTTTCTATTCCAATTCTCTAAATTGTTTTGGGTTCAATATTGTAGGTCTTTTCCTTCTCTTGTGTTTCTTGCCTAGAGAAGTTCCTTTAGCATTTGTTCTAAAGCTGGTTTTGTTGTGCTGAACTCTCAGCTTTTGCTTGTATGTAAAGGTTTTAATTTCTCCATCAAATCTGAATGAGATCCTTGCTGGGTAGAGTAATCTTGGTTGTAGGTTTTTCTACCTCATTACTTTAAATATGTCCTGCCACTCCCTTCGGTCTTGCAGAATTTCTGCTGAGAGATCAGCTGTTAACCTTATGGGGCTTCCTTTGTGTGTTATTTGTTCTTTTTCCTTGCTGCTTTTAATATGATTTCTTTGTATTTAATTTTTGACAGTTTGATTAATATGTGTCTTGGCATATTTCTCCTTGGATTTATCCTGTATGGGACTCTCTGTGCTTCCTGGACTTGATTAACTATTTCCTTTCCCATATTAGCGAAGTTTTCAACTATAATCTCTTCAAATATTTTCTCAGTCCCTTTCTTTTTCTCTTCTTCTTCTGGAACCCCTATAATTCGAATGTTGGTGCGTTTAATGTTGTCCCAGAGTTCTCTGAGACTGTCCTCAGTTCTTTTCATTCTTTTTTCTTTACTCTGCTCTGCAGTATTTATTTCCACTATTTTATTTTCCAGGTCACTTATCCGTTCTTTTGCCTCAGTTATTCTGCTATTGATCCCATCTAGAGTATTTTTCATTACATTTATTGTGCTGTTCATCATTGTTTGTTTCATCTTTGGTTCTTCCAGGTCCTTTTTAAATGTTTCTTGCAATTTGTCTATTCTATTTCCAAGATTTTGGATCATCTTTACTATCATTATTCTGAATTGCTTTTCAGGTTAACTGCCTATTTCCTCTTCATTTGTTAGGTGTGGTGGGTTTTTATCTTGCTCCTTCATCTGCTGTTTGTTTTTCTGTCTTCTCATTTTGCTTATACTACTGTGTTTGGGGTCTCCTTTTTGCAGGCTGCAGATCCGTAGATCCCGTTGTTTTTGGTGTCTTACCCCATTGGCTAAGGTTTCTTCAGTGTGTTGTGTAGGCTTCCTGTTGGAGGGGACTAGTGCCTGTGTTCTGGTGGATGAGGCTTGATCTTGTCTCTCCGGTGGGCAGGTCCATGTGTGGTGGTCTCTTTTGGTATGTCTGTGGACTTATTATGATTTTAGGCAGCCTCTCTGCCAACTGGTAGGGCTGTGTTCCTGTTTTGCTACTTGTTTGGCATAGGTTGTCCAGCACTGTAGCTTGCTGGTCGTTGGGTAAAGCTGGATGCTGGTGTTGAGATGGTGATCTCTGGGAGATTTTCGCCATTTGATATTATGTGGAGCTGGGAGGTCTTTTGTTGACCAGTGTCCTGAAGTTGGCTCTCCCACCTCAGAGGCACAGCACTGACTCCTGACTGCAGCACCAAGAGCCTTTTATCCACACGGCTCAGAATAAAAGGGAGAAAATGTAGAGAGAAATAATTAGTAGAAGTAGGAAGAAAGAAAGAAAGAAAGAAAGAAAGAAAGAAAGAAAGAAAGAAAGAAAAGAAGGAAGGAAGGAAGGAAGCAAGAAAGAAAGAAGAAAAGAAGGAAAGAAGGAAAGAAAGAAAGAAAGAAAAAAGAAAGAGAAGAGGGAAGGAAGGAAGCAAGAAAGAAAGAAGAAAAGGAAAGAAGGAAAGAAAGAAACGAGTGATGGAAGGAAGGAAGGAAGGAAGAAAGAAGAAAAGAAGGAAAGAATGAAAAGAAGGAGGGAGAGTGGGAGGCAGGGAGGGAGGGACAGTGGGAGGAAGGAAGGAAGGAAGGAGGGAAGGAAGGAACAAAGAAAGAAAGAAAGAAGGTAAGGTAAAATAAAATAAAGTTATTGAAATAAAAAAAAATTATTAAAAAAAAAAAACAGACGGATATAACCCTAGGGCAAATGGTGGAACAAAGCTATACAGACACAATCAGACAGAAGCATACACCTACACACTCACAAAAAGAGGAAAAGGGGAAAAAAATCATAAATCTTGCTCTCAAAGTCCATCTCCTCAATTTGGGATGATTTGTTGTCTATTCATGTATTCCACAGATGCAGTTTATATCAAGTTGATTGTGGAGCTTTAATCCACTGCTTCTGAGGCTGATGGGAGAGATTTCCCTTACTCTTCTTTGTTCTCACAGCTCACAGGGACTCAGCTTTGGATTTGGCCCCACCTCTGCGTGTAGTTCGCTGGAGGGTGACTCTTTTTCCCTTAGACAGGATGGGGTAAAAGGAGCCGCTGATTCGGGGGCTCTGGCTCACTGAGGCTGGGGGGAGGGAGGGGCGTGGAGTGTGGGGCGAGCCTGCAGCAGCAGAGGCCGGCGTGACGTTGCATCAGCCTGAGGCCTGCCATGTGTTCCCCTGCGGAAGTTGTCCCTGGATCGCGGGAACCTGGCAGTGGAGGGCTGCACAGGCTCCCCGGAAGAGGGGTGTGGATAGTGACCTGTGCTCACACACAGGCTTCTTGGTGGCAGCAGCAGCAGCCTTAGCATCTCCTGCCCGTCTCTGTGGTCTGTGCTTTTAGCCATGGCTCACGCACGTCTCTGGAGTTCCTTTAAGCAGTGCTCTCAATCCCCTCTCTTCACGCACCAGGAAACAAAGAGGGAAGAAAAGTCTCTTGCCTCTTCGGCAGCTCCAGACCATTTCCCGGGCTCTCTCCTGGCTAGCCGTGGTGCACTAACCCCCTACAGGCTGTGTTCACGCCCCCAACCCCAGTCCTCTCCCTGTGCTCCGACTGAAGCCCGAGCCTCAGCTCCTAGCCACGCCCGGCCCGGCGGGTGAGCAGACAAGCCTCTCGGGCTGCTGAGTGCTGGTTGGCACTGATCCTCTGTGCGGGAATCTCCCTGCTTTGCCCTCCGCACCCCTGTTGCTGCACTCTCCTCTGAAGCCCTGAAGCACCCTTCCCCCCTCTGCCACCCGCAGTCTCCGCCCACGAAGGGGCTTCCTAGTGTGTGGAAACCTTTCCTCCTTCACAGCTCCCTCCCACTGGTGCAGGTCCCATCCCTATTCTTTTGTCTCTGTTTTTCATTTTTTCTTTTGCTCTATCCAGGTACGTGGGGAGTTTCTTGCTTTTTGGAAGGTCTGAGGTCTTCTGCCAGCATTCAGTAGGTGTTCTGTAGGAGTTGTTCCACGTGTAGATGTATTTCAGGTGTATCTGTGGGGAGAAAGGTGATCTCCACATCTTACTTTTCCACCATCTTCCCCTCGTTGTCACCACCTCTCATTTTTAGCTGGAATTTTCATATCTCCCCAAATGACTTCATGGTCAAATTCCTCTTCCTTCATCACTCATGCAAATACTCTCATCAACTGGAAAATCTCTTTCTTGTATTCTTCTAAGGCTTTTAATGCCTCTTATGCCATTGGTTTTATTCTGCTCTATGGCACATTTCCTCATTAGATTCACTGTCCTTTCAGGGCAGGGTTTGTCTCTTATGTATCACTCTCCTGTATCTTCTATGGCAATTACTCAATTCATATTTAATAACTGAATGTGTGATACTAGATAGCATATAATTATGTACCAAAGCAAGTATGAAAAGAAATAAATCCTGTAGGAGTTCAGGAGGAAAAGTTTATTGGAAGAAAATACTCCATGGGGGAGAAGTTACATGAACTGGACTTTCATGGGAGAGGAAGATGAGAGACTAAAATACCACCTTTTTACTAATAGAGCTGACATAGAAAACATTGTTATCTTAATAATTAACCACAATTTAGATTTACTTACCAATTTAGGGACAGATATTACTGTCAACAACCCATAGTCCTCCTCTATGGGGGCAGTCTGTTAAACTTAGGGCATGGAATCAAATAGAACCTAATCAAACTTACAAGCTTTTACATAGAAAAGGAAACCATAAACAAAGCAAAAAGGCAACTTATGGACTGGGAGAAAATATTTGCAAATGATACGACCAACAAGAGCTCAATTTCCAAAATATATAAACAGCTCATACAACTCAACAACAACAACAACAACAAAAAAAAAACAACCCAATTGAAAAGTGGGTAGAAGAGCTAAGTAGACATTTCTCCAAAGGAGACATACAGATGGCCAACAGGCACATGAAAAGATGCTCAACGTCTATAATTATTAGAGAAATGCAAATTAAAACTACAATGAGATACCACCTCACACCAGTCAGAATGGCCATCATTAAAAAGTCTACAAATAACAAATGCTGGAGAAGATGTGGAATAAAAGGAACCCTCCTAAACTGCTCATAGGCATGAAAATTGGTACAGCCACTATGGAAAACAGTATAGAGGTTCCTCTAAAAACTGAAAAGAGGTGGCCATATGATCCCATGATCCCACTGCTGAGCATACATACAGAGAAAATTATAATTTGAAAAGAATGCACCCCAATGTTTATAGAAGCACTATTTATAGTAGCTAAGACATGGAAACAACATAAATGTCCATGGACAGATGAATGGATAAAGAACATGTGGTACATAAATACAGTGGAATACTACTCAGCCATAGAAAAGAATGAAATATACCATTTACAGCCACATGGATGGACCTAGAGATTATCATACTAAGTGAGTAAGTTAGAAAGAGAAGATAAATACCATATGATATCACTTATATGTGGGATCTAAAATACAACACAAATTAACATATATATATGAAATAGAAACAGACTCACAGATTTAGAGAACAGACTGTGGTTGTCAAGAGAGAGCAGGGGTGGAGGAGGGAAGGAATGGGAGTTTGGTATTAGCAGATGCAAAATATTATATATACAATGGATAAAAACAAGGTTCCCCCAGATAACACAAGGAACTATATTCAATTGCCTGTGATAAACCATAATGAAAAAGAATGTGTATATATATATATATATATATATATATATATATATAACTGAATCAATTTCTATACAGCAGAAATTAACACAACATTGTAAATCAACTATACTTGAATAAATTAATTTTTTAAAAAACTTAGGGCATAGTGTTGCAGAGTAGAAAAGATTATTTCTGCTGGAAGCTATCTGCCATAAGTAAAGGGAGATAAGTGGTTTAGTTATCCATGTCAAGTTCCTCCTTCCAAATTTGCCAATCAGATTAAATCACTTATTCTCTTCTGGTGAGGAGTCAGAAAGCAAGAAAGGACAGGAGTGGTACAATCAGGCTTGCAAAAGCATTTCCTCTACTTCAATATTTCACATTTTTTTTTCCTTTAACACATTGAGATTAATGATTAAGCCTATATTCCACTAGAGGTGTGGCTAACCTTACTTGGGAGAGGAAATCAGCAGTCTACAGGGACAGGCCTGCTCCCCTTTTGATAAAACTGCTGCTCTAACACTGACCACTGATCCTTCTGGAACCACTGATGGGTAATGCTCCCAGAGGGATGTGAAGTAGTCAATAGAGTACTTCAGTTAAATTCATTCTAATTCTAGGTCCAATCTGTATCCAAGGCCAAAAGTTCACTTTCTCTTTTGCTTCCCATTCCAAATAATGTCTATCTATGTCAACCAACAAAGGTTATTAGATATTCTAAAAAGGTAAAATGATAAGACTAAGATACTCCAATAATGAAATGCCAACACAAAGATAACACAGATTTTAGTATAAGTCTATCCATCTACCAAAGCAATCTACAAGTTTAATGTAATCCCTGTCAAAATTCCAATGGCATTTTCACAGAAATAAACAATCCTAAAATGTCTGTGGGACCACAAAAGACCCAAAATAGTCAACGAAAACGTGAGAAAGAAGAGCAAAGCTGGAGGCATCACACTCCCTGATTCTAAACTGTACTAAAGTTTATACTAATCAAAACTGTATGGCATTGGCATAAAAACAGACACATAAATCAGTGGAACAGAATAGAAAGCCAAGAAATAAACTCACACTTATATGGTCAACTAATTTATGACAAAGCAACTAAAAATTTACAGTGAGGGAAGGACAGTCTCTTTAATAAATGGTGTTGGGAGAAATGGACAGCCACATGCAAAATAATGAAACGGGACTACTATCTTACACCATACATAAAAATTAACTCAAAATGGATCAAAAATTTGAATGTAAGACCTGAAACCATAAAACTAGAAGAAAACATAGACAATAAGCTCCCTGAAAATGGTCTTGGTGATGATTTTTTGTATTTCTTAAAAATTAAAATAAAACTGCCAACTATATAAAGCAATTCCACTTCTGGGTATTTATCTGAATAAGGCAAAAACAATATGTTGAGGAGATATCTTTCCCCCCATATTCATGGCAGTTTTATTTACAATAGCCAAGAAGACATGAAAACAACCTAAGTGTCCACTGATGGATGAATGAATAAAGAAATAGTGGGACATTATTTTACCATAAAAACAAAGGATATTTTACCATTTACAAAAATACGGATGGACCTTGAGAAAATTATGCTTAGTAAAATAAATCAAAGAAAGACAAATACCATATATGTGAATCTAAAAACAAAGAATCAAAAATGAGTTAATAGACAGAGAGTAGATTGGTGGCTGCCAAGTGTGGGAGTGGGCAAAATGGGTGAGGGAGGTAAAAAGGTACAAACTTCCAGTTATTAAATAAATGTCATGTGTATTTAAGGTACAGCATGGTGACTATACTTAATAGTACTGTATTTCATATTTTAGAGTTGCAAAGAGAATAGATCTTAAAGGTTTTCATCACAAGAAAAAAAAATGTGACTATAGCGACGCATGTTAACTCAACTTATTGTGGTGATCATTTCACAATATATACACATTGTAAATTGTACTGTACACTTGAAACTGTTATATGTCAATTATACCTTAATAAAAATTAAAAAAATAAGACCATCTATCAAGTTTACCATAAAAACTAGTCCAAAATTTAAATATTCTTTCAAGTTAATATTCAAGGAGAAAAATCCAAAGGAATTAAAGCTATAAATTGAAATCTCTAGCCCTTTTGAATTAAAAGCCCTGTACCCATTCCCACTAAATTTATAAAACACGTCAATCTCGAACATATAGAACATTTACTCAAGCAAAATTATAACCTAGAAAGTAATTTTACCACAAGCTATATCAAAGATTCAATGGGAATTGTGTCAATAAAGATAGATAAAGCTATCTTGTCTTTAGTTTCAACAGGATGCCAGTCCTTAAATGCCAGTTGTGTGGAATCTATGGTCTTTGAATTTATAATCCATTGGGAGATAGAAGATAATTATGGTTAGTTATGATATAAGTTTATTATAGTTGGGGAAAAACTACCAGTGAATATTGTTTTATCTCAGAAAGTGACACGGCAGATGGTCCAGCCTCCTTAGAAATGTTCAGTTGTAGCAGCTCCACCAAGTCTTAGTCAAAGTAATTTTTTTTTCCACATAAAGCCTACTCTTCATTTTTTCCTTGAGCTTTATTATTATTATTATTATCATTATTTTTGCACAGCTGGGCTGCATCCAGTCCAGAGTGGGCTATGTTTAGTAATATAGCCTTCACAAAGACTTATAATAAGATATTATTTCTACAATTGTGTCACCTGAAAAATTGTTCTCGGCTTACTCCTGAAGTGAAGCTTCTGTTGATACTATCAAACCCTGTAACCCTGGGACCCTATTGAAGACTAATAGAAATACTCATTTTTCAAGTCACTATCATTTCTCTATTTTTCAATGCTCTAGTATCTAAGTACAATATATTTCTGTGGCACCTATCTCGCCGATAGTGTTATATATTTCTAGAATTTCTCTTCTGTGGTTCATCTTTAAGAACTATTCAGCTGAATTACTAATAATTATACTAACTTTTAAAATAGGCCTCTTTTTTTCCAACACATATAAAGTTAGTATTATTTTTTGGATCTATCTTTTCTCCTTTACCTTTATTTTTTAATCTAGATTAGTTTTCTTAACATATTCCTGAATTAATGAGTCCTGAGTCTTCCAAAAGTATTTCTGTTAAAACGAGTCTCCTTCTTCACCTTCCTGAATTGTATAATCCCAGCCAAAAGCTGTTCTCCAAAACAGAACAACATCCATCTGAGATGTGGATTTGATATTTTATTGTGCCTTGCTTTTCTTTAAAATAATTAATTTTTGTTGTGGCTCTCTTTATAGTCTTGAGTCCATATTTTTTAAAGACATTTCATTTTATGGTTCTGGCTAATCTTGTATGCTCACTACCCAACTGTCTTCAGTACAAGGCTAAGACAAAAGTTGTTAGTTCAAAGGAAAATGTGAGAAGGCTGAACCCCAGGGCCACACGCAATTTGTCTAAAGCTGTTTCTGGAGTTATGCTTCTCTTGAGGTCAGAATGGCCCCATCTTGCCTGCAAGGACCTACACATCCAGTATGTGACTGAGCACTCCTCTCCACACACCGTGATCTGACAATTTGCTGAAGCTCACAAAGAACCACACCTTTGCTGAAGCCTACATGATTTATGTCTATATAAAGACAGCTACTTGCTTGCAGATGACAGATAAACAAACATCTCAGGTTGCCACTGTTTTATTTTCTGAAGTAAGAACACTAACACCAACAATCAGCACCTAATATTTCCCTACCTCAAAGTAGAGGATATTTTAACACTAAAATAAATAAAATTAAAGCATGCATACTTTCAGAGCAAAGAACAAACCTTTTCATTGAATATATTTACAAACTTTAAAACCAGTTCTACTAGCTACGTCAAAACCCTCAATAAATTAACATGTATTTTGTTCCCCAACATTCCACTACAAATTTCTCTCAGTGTTCCCAGTAGCTCAACATACTAGATTATAACACTCCCCTGAATTGATCTTTCAAATCTACAGTGACTTCCCATCCCACAACTGCTGCAAAGCCTCTATTGCACTGTTTCTCAATTACAGCTGAACATTACAATCTAGTGGGGCCTGGACATCCTTATTTTAAAAATCCCCTCAGGGTATTTAATGTACAAGTAAGGTTGATAACCACTATCTTGGTCCTAAATTACCAATGAGACCACATGCTCTCTGTGAGTAGACTTGTAGCTTGAATTTAATATTGCTTTTTGTGTTTTATGTTATATAATGGGGTTAAATATGGATGTAGTTTATTAATTATTTTGATTTTTATGCCTCATTGAAAGAAGCTGTCATAGACACAATGTCATAAACAAAATCTCCTATATATTTTTGTTTTGTTTTGTTTTGTTTTGCCGTACGCGGGCCTCTCACTGCCGTGACCTCTCCCGTTGTGGAGCACAGGCTCCAGACACGCAGGCCCAGCGGCCATGGCCCACGGGCCCAGCCGCTCCGCGGCCCGTGGGATCCTCCCAGACTGGGGCACGAACCCGTGTCCCCTGCATTGGCAGGCAGACTCCCAACCACTGCGCCACCAGGGAAGCCCATCTATATATTTTTAAAAATAATTTTACATACCGAATTTTTTAACACTTAGGTAATTAATAAAAATGGAATTTAGTTTTGTTAATAAAGTAAGGATAATAAATTATTTTTTCCCATTAGATAACCAATTGTACTAACATCTTTTGTTAAATAAATAATTCTTTCCCATTTGTTTGAAATATAACCATTATCATATAGTAAATTCCCAAAGATACTTAGGTCTCTCTCTCAGTGTTGTATTTTGTTCTATTACTGTACATTCCTATTGGTGACTTAAGGGTTTAGTTTATTCTTGAAAATTTTTACAGTAAGTGAAAAGCCATTAAATAAAAAGTGTTTCATTAACTTTACTTGAACAATTTTGAAGCATTCTATCTCAATCAAGATAACAAAACACATTTTACACTTTGAAAAAAAAAGGTATATTAATTGAGCAAAGAGCACTAGTTATATAAATAATAAACAGCATTTTGGAAGTAAAAAATAGTTTTTACAAAAAAAAGTTGAAATGTAGTGAAAGTTTATTGTAACCTTCACAAAAGAAAATTGAGGACTTAATAACAAATGATACTTGTTGGAAGAGAGGTTCAAGGGAGTCATTCTTCAGAATGGGGTGGAGACCCAGGAGATTATTTTGATTATCTTTTATTTAAATGCTCTTAATTGTAAACTTCTTTCACAGAAGAATACCTTTAGGGAAAAATAAAGGCTATACATGAGAACACTTCAAAACAACTGAAAATGGCACATACAGGCAATACATTGAAACAGCACACATCCGTTGTTCCATATAGTATTGTGCAACTAGAAACTACTGTGTTCAATAAATTGTTGAATGTGTTTTTATGTACAACCATCACTTCTTATACATATTTAACTTGTTTGGGGTGAATAATCCATTATCTTTAAAAAATAACACCAGTCATCAAAAAGTAGTATAACTATTCAAGACTGTGGTAAAACTTAATTAAGTAAATAATGGTTATGTAAAGTAAGTCTATATTCATTCTTCCACCAGTAACCCATTGCTTTAGTATAGGTTGTATAATACGTTTTAAACCTGGTAGGATAAGTCACTCTCACCTCAATTTTCTTTCTAAATTGTATTAGATATTGTTGCAATTTACACTTCCATATGAATTTTAGAATCAGCTTGTTAAGTTACATGAAAATTTTAAGAATTTGAATATACAAATCAAAACCTCAATGAATTATCACCTCACATCAATTAGAATGTGTATCATCAACAGACAAGAAATAACATGCATTGGCAAGGGTGTGGAGAAAAGGGAACACTTGTGCATTATTTGTGAGAACATAAATTGATGCAGCCACTATGAAAAACAGTATGAAGGTTTCTCAAAAACTTAAAAACAGAACTATCATATGATCCAGCAATTCCACTTCTGGGTATTCATTTCAAGAAAACAAAAGCACTAATTCAAAATGATATATATAAACCCCATGTTTATTGCATCATTATTTACGGTGGCCAAGATATAGAAACAACCTAAGTGTCCATTGATAGATGAATGGATACAAATATATATATATATATATATATATATATAAATTATTCAACCTTAAAGAATAAAATATTGCCATTTGTGACATGGATGGACCTAGAATCATTATTCTAAGTGAAATATATCAGACAGAGAAAGACAAATATCATGTGACCTCACTTATATATGGAATATAAAAACAAACAAACAAACAAACAAAACACCAAGTTCACAGATACAGAAACAGATGATGATTGTCAGAGGTGGGGGCTGGGGAGTGGGCAAAATGAATGAAAGAGGTCAAAAGGTGCAAATTTCTAGTTATAAAAGTAAATGTCATGTAGATTTAAGGTACGGCATTTGACTATAGTTAATAATATTGTATTGCATATTTGAAAGTTGCTAAGAAACAGATATCAAAAGTTCTCATCGGAAGGAAATATTATAACTATGTATGATGATGCATGTTAACTGGGCTTATTGTGGTGATCATTTCACAATATATACAAATTTTGAGTCATTATGTTGTACACTTGAAACTAATATATGTCAATGATACCTCAAAAACAATTTCAATGATACCTCAAAAGCAATTTCAATGATACATCAGAAACAATTTTTGAAGGGAATTTTGTCAGGTCTTTGATCTATGAAACTTTACATCCATGAACATATCTCTCTCCAATTACTTAAATTAGTCAAGTCTTTTGTTATGTCCTGGTAAAGTTTTGTTTTTTTTGTTTTTTCTCAAAGGTTCTTACTACATTACTGTTTAAATCTTGCATAGTTTATAATTTGTGATGCTTATGTGAATAAATTGTTTATTGTATTTTCTAATCAGTTTCTGCTTACAGTAATCAGTCATTCTATTGATTTATTTGTTCTGCTCCTAAACTGAAATCTCGTATTAGTTACAAATACATTTTTTTTCTCTTGGCTTCCCTACCTAGAAAGGTAGAAAATCATATTGTATATAAATAATATTTTCTATAACTTTATAATTAGTTCTCATTATTTCTTATTTATTGGCCCATGAAAGATGATCAACATTATTAATTATTAGAGAAATAAAAATAAAAAGCACAGTGAAGTATCACTTCACACTGATCAGAATGGCTATCATCAAATAATCTACAAATTATAAGTGCTGGAGAGGATGTGGAGAAAATGCAATCTTTTTACACTATCGGTGGGAATGTAAATTGGTGCAACCACTATACAAAACAGTATGGAGTTTCCTTAAAAAACTAAAAATAGAGCTATCATATGATCCAGGAATTTGACCCTGGGTATATATCTGGAAAAACAGCTCTAATTTGAAAAGATACATGCACCCTAATGTTCATATCTATTTAAAATAGCCAAGACATGGTAGCAACCCAATTACTCATCAACAGACAATTGACTTAAGAAGATGGAATATATATAAGACGCCACCAACAAACTGTGAGATCTAATCGAAGAATTCAGTAAAGTTGCAGGAAACAAAATTAACTTTCAAAAATCAGTATTGTTTTTATGCTCTAATAACAGATTATATGAAAGAGAAATAAAGAAATCAATCACATCTACAATACATTCAACAACAATAAAATACTTAGAAATAATATTAACCCAGGAAGTGAAAAGTCTCTACTCTGAAAACTACAAGTCATTGAAAAAAGAAATTGAACAAAGCACAAGTAAATGGACTGGTATCTGGTGTTTATGGATTAGAAGAATTAATACTGTTAAAATATCAATACTATCCAAAGCCATCTATAGATTTATTGCAATCTCTATCAAGATTCCAGTTTCTACTGAAAAGAAAAAAAATGATCCTAAAATTTATATGGAACTACATACTCCCTGGATAGCAAAAGCATTCCTGAGAAAGAATAATATGGGAGGTATCACACATTTCAAGCTATATTATATAGCTATGCTAATAAAAACAATATGGTATTGGCATAAAAACAAATATATAGACCAATGGAACAGAATAGAGTGCCAAGAAAGAAACCCATGCATATATGTCAACACCTATAAATATTGTTAAATAATATGTGACAAGGGAGCCAAAAATACTCAAAGGAGAAAAGATAGTCTCTTCAATAAATTGTGCTCAACAAATTGAATTTTTACATGTAAAGGAATAAAACGGGACCCCCATATTACACCACTCAGGAATATTAGCTTGCAATGGATTAAAGACTTAAATGTAAACCATAATCATAAAATCATAAAACTCCTAGAAGAAAACATAGTAAAAACGCTTCTTGACATGGGTCTTTACATGATTTTTTAAGATATATAAAGTGCAAGCAACAATTTTTAAAAAAATAACAAATAAGACTACATTAGAGTAAAAAGTTTCTTCACAGCAAAAGTAATGATCAACAAAATGAAAAAAAAACCTACAAAGTGGGAAAAAATTGCAAACCTTATATCTAATAAGGGTTAATGTCCAAAATATATGAAGAACGCATACAACTCAATAGCAAAATATATATATATATATATATATATATATAAGAAAAAGAAATCCAATTACACAATGAGAAAATTACCTAAATAGACATTTTTCCAAAGAATATATACAAATGGCCAGCAACTACAGGAAAATGTGCTCAAAATCACTAATCATTAGGGAACTGCATTTCAAAACCAGAATGAGATACCGCCTCACACCTGTTAGAATGGCTATTATCAAAAAGACAAGAAGTAACAAATACTGGTGAGAATGTGGAGAAAAGGAAACCCTTGTGCAGTGATGGTGTGATTGTGAATTGTTACATAGTATGAGGTTCCTCACAAAATAAAAAAAAAAGAACTATCATATTATCCAGCATTCCCACACTGAGAATATATCTGAAGGAAACAAAAATACTATGTCAAGGAGATATATCCACCCACATGTTTATGGCAGCATTATTTACAATAGCCAAGACATGGAATCAAAATGTCCATTTACAGACAAATGGTTAAAGAAAATGTGGTATATGTATACACAATGGAATATTATTCAGCCACTAAAAAAAAACCAACAAGGAAACCCTGCCATTTTTGACCACATAGATGGAGCTTGTGGACAGTATGCTAAGTGAAATATGTCAGACAGAGAATGACAAATACTGTATAATCTCACTTACAAGTGGATTTAAAAAGAACATAGACAAGAAAATCAGATTTGTGGCTGCTGGATGTGGTGGTTTGGGGAGGGAAAATTGGATAAAAGCATTGAAAGGGTGCACACTTCTAGTTATAAGATAACTATATATTAGGGGTTTAATGTGCAGCACGATGACTATAGTTAACAGTTCTGAATGGTGTGTGTACAGATTGTTAAAATGGTGGAATCTGAGAGTTTTCATTAAAAAAATACATATTTTGGGCTTCCCTGGTGGCGCAGTGTTTGGGTGTCTGCCTGCCGATGCGGGGGACACGGGTTTGTGCCTCAGTCTGGGAGGATCCCACATGCCGCGGAGCAGCTGGGCCAGTGAGACATGGCCGCTGAGCCTGCACGTCCAGAGCCTGTGCTCCGCGGCGGGAGAGGCCACAGCAGTGAGAAGCCAATGTACTGCAAAAAACAAAACAAAAACAAAAAACAACAACAACAAAAATACATATTTTTAAAACATTTTTTTGGTTTCTATATGAGATGATGGATCTTAGCTAAACTTATGGTGATTATTTTACAATATACACAGGTCAAATCATTATGTGCTACACCTTAAACTTATACAGTGCTGTATGTCAATTTTATCTCAACAAAACTGGAAAAAAAAACAGGAAAATAATAATCTGGGGAAAATATCTTCTATCTATCTATCATCTATCTATCTATCTATCATCTATATCTATACATCCATCCATCATTATAAATAAAATTTTAACCATCATAATAAATAAGATTCAGATGATGAACCCCACCCAATGAGTCAGATAAAGAAAGGTACAATATAATATCAGAATCTTCAGACAGGCTTAATAGTGATTATAATGAAGATGATGCTATAGATGTTAATAATAACTGCAGTTAAGATTTGAGAGCTAATATATGCTAAACATTGTGCTAACCATGATATAGGACCTAAATTATTTTAGTGTCACAGCAGTCTTACTATAAAAGCACTATTATATTCTCATGCTAAAGTAAGGAAATTGATTATTTAAAAATTTAAATAGCTTACTCAGTTTTCTAGAGACAAACTTTGAACTCAGGAACTCTGGCTCTAGCACCCACAATCTTTACTAAACTATACCTCACCTTACAAAATTATGTTTTACTGGTAGCCATTGAAAGGAATAGAAATATGTGAAGATATTTTGCCACTTATGATGTATGGAAAAGAGGAGAAATAGCGTGAGAGTGTGGACAAAGGCAATTTCTCCTGTGAGTTTTCAGGAAAAGATGAGTTTTAGAGGAAGAAAACTCAAAAAGAAGAGTTTAATCTGTGGTCAAAATTCAGTGAAGCCACATGAGTAGAGGGAGTATAACTTTTGGAATTCGGTTTCAATCAGGATTATTTCCAAATAATGAACTCTGAGCGCAAGCAAGTTGAATTAAGCGGGAGAAGCATGATGCCATACCACCAGACATCTAGTAAGAAGCCCTGTGGTTCTGGAGATGTTGAAATTGTGACATTTCTTTTATGTGGAGTCTTTGCTACATCATAAAGATGGAAAAGATGTGTTATTAAAATCTCAGACTAAAAAACAACTTGTATGTTTTAATTGTTGATTTGAGTAAACTTCTAGAGAAGAAATGGTGAGTGTGAGGGTAATAGCAGATGTCATAGGCGAGAATGTCTGTGAACCCAGAGGAATAATCTTTGGAAATAAAAATCACTGATTTTCTTGGTGGGTGGCACAGAAAGTTGCAGCAGTGGTGAAAATCAGATGAGGAATCCCTGCTGGAGAGATGCTCTGGCTTCTGTTTAAAGAACTTTCAAGACAAATGGTATAATATATATATAAAATCTGGAATAAAATCTTTGAGAGTGAAACAAATTCATTCATGCCACATCACTCACTATTAAACATCCAACAGGTGTCCTCTGGTGGCTGAGAGATCTCTGTTTAAAGATCTGCAATCTCCTTTTAGATAGCAGGGCTGGAGGAAGTATCCAGCACCTTCTCTCCTGCATTCTGAGTATCAAGGCAGGTTTATAGGTACTAGAGCAACTTAGCCATGTCTGAATAAGGAAGCCTACTTCCTTCTCTTATGGCATGGATTTCCAAAAAGGTTTCCCTGGATGGGGTTGAGGGTGAGTCTTAGAAAAAGATACAGTTTTTGGCCATTCGGCAAAATCAAAAGACTTTGAAGACTCCTGAATCAATCAGGGCTCACAGTATTTGTCAGTGTGGCTGAGATTTGAGAACAGGACTGTGGTTGTTGAGACCTAATGTCATTGCAACATCAGGTACAACATTCCCTAAACTTGCTGGCTTCTGTGTTTTTTTAAACCTTTGCATTCGATACTTCCAGTATTCACTTTGTTTTTTATTCCTTTCCTCAGTTTCTGCTTTGGTCCATTTTTTCTTTCTACAGTCTTCTTTGAGTTCTGGAGCCAGATCTTTTTGGGGTGTCTGTATATCTATATAGCATCATGTTAGCATATTAACAAATATACGTACTACTTTGAGTTTTTTTACTTTTTTAAAAAATTTTGTTTTATATTTGAGTGTAGTTGATTTACAATGTTGTGTTAGTTTCATGTGTACAACAAAGTGATTCATTTATACATATACATATATCTATTCTTTTCCAGATTCTTTTCCCATATAGGTTATTACAGAATATTGAGTAGAGTTCCCTGTGCTATACAGTAGGTCCTTGTTGACTGTCTATTTTATATGTGGTAGTGTGTATTTGTTAATCCCAAATTCCTAATTTATCCCTTCCCCTACCTTTCCCCTTTGATAACCATAAGTTTGTTTTCTAAGTGTGTGTCGGTTTCTGTTTTGTAAATAAGTTAATTTGTATCAGTTTTTAGATTCCACTTATAAGTGATATCATATGATATTTGTCTATGTCTGACTTCACTTAGTATGATAATCTCTAGGTTCATCCATTTGCCTGCAAATGGCATTATTTCATTCTTTTTAATGGCTGAGTAATATTCCATTGTATATATGTACCATATCATTTGTATCCATTCATCTGTCAACCTGCATACTACTTTGTATCTTATATTACTTTTCTAATAAAAAGTACCTTAATCCAGTTTCTTTCTTCCTTCTCAATTTAGAGAAAGATATTTCTCTGTACTATCTTTTGTATTTTTTGTACTATATTGGATACAAACAATGCTGACTCTTTTACCTTACTTCCTTAGACAAACTGTTTAAATCAACAGTCTTACTTTCTCTACTGAAGTTAGATTTTTGAAGATTTTTAAATATCTTATAAAATTCTAAATTATTATGCAAATATTTACTTAATGTAAGGTCTTTGGAATATAGTTATGCTTTTTTAACCTCATCAATTTTTTTCTTTTTTTAAAATTTCCGTTAAACATAGTTCTCATGGAAAAGTAGTTTCAAAGTTTTTTATAACATCTACTAATGTTTTTATTAATTCAATATTTTAAATTCAATATTTGAAAAGATTTCTTTCAACTATTTTTGAACAGAAAGTATTTGGAATATTCTAAATCTCCAGGATTTGGCTTTTAGGTTACTTTTTCAAATATATTTTTTAATTAATAAATTGTTATGCCTTTAAAAACATACATAAATGAATAAGTTAGATTGTCTTTAAAATTGTTATTCTTTACTGTTTCCCTAATAATTTTTATTTTCAAGTGTTCAAAGCTGGTACAACATGTTATTAGTACCCTACGATCTGTGAGGAGTAACAAAATGTAGTCATCTAATTCATGAGCAACCTGACTGCATTTTCCTGAGCTGGTTTCAGCCAATACCATATCCTCTGTACCAGTGATTTTGTACATCAGCCCCACCTGGGCTGTTATTTACTGCCGTCTCCTGGCTCCAAGTTATGATAAACATGAAATGACAGTCTGTTGGAGTTAATGAAATATTTAAAGGAGGTAAAGCACTTGGAATCCAGATATGGGTCTCCATTTGCTCAAATTAGAACTTTCAAGTTAAGAGAACTAGTGTTGATTAATGCTCTTCTATTTCAGATTAACATAGTAAACATACATGTATTGAATGATCAAATAGTCATTTTAGAAGAAACCAAGCATTAAATAAAACCAACTCATTTCTGTAGGTTCAGGGGAAAATTACACACAATATGAGTCAACATCTGGGAAAAACTGAAGCAGAATTTCTGAATTTTGGAAATTCTGCACTGTTGTATGTAAAAGAATTTACCATTAAACCTTATTTGGTAAAGCAATTAATTTATTTACCTTTGGTGGCCCAGATTGGGACAAAGTAAATACTTGTCTGTAACCTCTAAGAATTTTTTTCTCTTTTAACTCTTCAGACATTTAATTAAAAAATAATTATTTCCAGCTACATTAAGCTGTGACTAATACCTCTAAAATATTTAATCAATGATTTGAATATAAGATATATAAACTTTAAAGTATAGTAAACAAATATCTGCCAGTCTACCAATGAATCAATAAACTAGAACATACCAATACTGCTGTGTCTATCTGATGCTCCTTACCTATTCTATCACCTTGCCTCTATCTGCTCGGTTTTCTGTCAGATGGTAATCATTATCCTCAATCTTGCATTTATTATTTCCCTAACTTTTGTTTATCATTTAGCATACATGTATGTGTTCCTTAACCATGCATTGATTAACCTTTTTTAGATTTGTTTTCAAACATTTGAAAAATAACATCATACTGCTCTTTCTATATCTTTTTTATATACATTACTTTGTTATGAATAATCATCCAAGTTGTTCCTTATTGTGACCTATTCATTTTCATTGCTGGTTGATATTATAACTTGTGAATATAGTATCAAATATTTTATTCATTCTCTTGTTAATGGATAATGGTCTTGTTTCCAAATGTTTTCTTTTATGAACAATGTTTCTAGAAGATATTTAGATATTTATTTCTTCTGGTGAAAAAGTGCAACCCTTTTTTCTCTTTTCTTTAGTGCAGTGATTCTCAGAGTATGGTCCCTGGACGAACAGCATCATTATCACCTAGAAACTTGTTATAATTGCAAATTATTGAGCTCCATTACTCACCTACTGAATCAGATACTCTGGCTGTGAGTTTCAGCCATCTGTGTTTAACCAGCTGTCTAAGCAATACTGATGCATGCTGAAGTTTGCAAACCACTATTCCAGGAAATAATACATATTGTTATATTAGACTGAGACTTTCAAACCATAAAGTATCTTCATATTTTCATATTTAAATGATAAGGACAAATTGTTTTCTGAAGAGATTGTACCAACCAGCAGTGTACCATTTTACCCATATTATTCTCTGCCCTCCTCATTGTAAAATTTATTTTTAACATCACTTTATTGAGGTATGATTGACAAGTAAAAAGCTGTACATATTTAACATATACAACATTGTGAGGTTGTAGATAAGGATACAACATTAAACAACCACTACCATTAAGGTCAAAAACCTAACCATCACCTCCCAAAGTTTTCCTCCCATCTCTTTCATGATTATTACTATTTGTGTGTGTGTGTGTGTGTGTGTGTGTATGTGTGTGTGTGTGTTAAGAAAACTTAAGATTTATCTTTTTAGCAAATTTTAGAATATAATGCAATATTGATGCCTATAGGCTAAGGTGTACAGTAGATCTCTTGAACTAATTTACCTTGCACAACTGAAACTTTGTACCTTTTTGACTATCAACTTCTTATTTATCTTTCCCTCTAGTAACTGGTAAATACTGTTGCACACTCTACTTTTATGAGATTGATTATTTTAGATTCCACATATAAGTGAGATCATATGATATTTGTCTTTCTGTGTCTTGTTCATTTCATTTAAAATAATATCCTCTAGGTCTACCCATATTGTAACAAAAGGCAGAATTTTCTTCTAATTTAAGATTGAATAATATCCCATTGTAGGAATATACCAGATTTTCTTTATCTAATCATCTGTTGAGGGACACTTAGGTTGTTTCCATATCTTGGTTAATGTGAATAAAACTACAATAAACATTGGAGAATAAATATCATTTCCTGATCCCTGTTTCCATTCCTTTAGATAAAAATCCAGAAGTAGGATTTCTGAATCATATGGTAGTACTGTTTTTAATTTTTTGAGGAACCTCCACATTGTTTTCCATAATAGCCCTACCAATTTACATTCCCATCAATAGTGTACAAAGGACCTTTCCTCCACATCTTTGCCAACACTTATCCCCTGCCTTTTTGATGATAGTCATTCTAACAGGTGTGAGATGACACCTTATTATGGTTTTGATTTGTGTTTCCCTGATAATTAATAATGTTGAACACATTCTTATATGCCTATTTGTATGTCTTCTTCGGGAAAATATCTTTTCTGGTCCTTTGCCTATTTTACTTATGAAAATATTATATACCTTTTCAAGTACTAGATCATTAATTACATTCTCAATTTATTATAAGATTGTGAGAATTTTTCATTATCTTTTTATTTATTGGGTGAATTTTATAAATTATATATTGTTTGTAAATCAAAAAATTTTCTTTTTATTGAGATATAATTGACATATAATATTATGTTAGTTTCAGGTATACAACATAATCATTCAATATTTGTATAAATTGCAAAGTGAACACAAAAACAAGTCTAGTTAAAGTCTTGCAACATGCATAGTTACACATTTTCTTCTCATGATAAGAATTTTAAGATCTATACTTTTAGAAAATTAAAAATATGGAATAGATTATTAATAGCTCTGTCTCATGTTGTACTCTACATCCCAATGACTCATTTATTTTGTATCTGGAAGTTTGTACCTTTTTTTTTTTTTTTGCGGTATGTGGGCCTCTCACTGCTGTGGCCTCTCTCACTGCGGAGCACAGGCTCGGGACATGCAGGCCCAGCGGCCATGGCTCATGGGCCCAGCCACTCCACGGCACGTGGGATTCTCCCAGACCGGGGCACGAACCCATGTCCCCTGCATCGGCAGGCGGACTCCCAACCACTGCACCACCAGGAAAGCCCTGGAAGTTTGTACCTTTTGACTCCCTTCACTAATTTTGCGCACCTCCCAACCCTGCATCTGGCAACCACCATGTGTTCTTTGTATCTATGAGTAAAGTGTGTCTTTATTTATTTTTTTGAATTTATATTTCACATATAAATAAGATCATAATACATTTGTTTTTAACTGTCTGATTTACTTCACCTAGCATAATGTCCTCAAGATCCATCCATGTTGCTGCAAATGGCAAGATTTGATTTTGTATATGGCTGAATAATATTCATATATTAATATTATATATATATAAGTTTATGTTTCTTTATCCATTAATCAATTTATGGACACTTAGTCTGATTCTTAGTCTTGGCTATGGTAAATAATATTGCAATAAACGTGGAGCTGCATATACCTTTTCATTAGTTTTTTTATGTTTGTTTTCTTTAGATAAATACCCAGACATAGAATTGCTGGATCATGTGGTAGAACTAATTTTTTGTAGAAATTTCATACTGTTTTCCATAGTGTGTGCAACAGTTTATATTCCCACCAACAGTGCAAAAGGGGTCTTTATCTCCACACCCTCACCAACACTTGATATTTCTTGTCTTTTTGATAAGTCATTCTAACATTTGTGAAGTAATATCTTTTATTACAATTTTGATTTGCATTTCCCTGATGATTACTGATGTTGAGAACACACAGTGAAAGTGAGTGAATGGAAAAACATATTTTATGCAAATAGAAATGACAAGAAAGCAGGGGTAGCAATACTCATATCAGGCAAAATAGACTTTGAAACAAAGTTAGTAATGAAAGACAAAGAAGGGTGTTATATAATGATAAAGGACTCAGTAGGAGAAGAGGATATTACACTCATTAACATATATACACCCAATACAGGAGCACCTAAATATATAAAGCAAATATTAACATACATAAAGGTAAAGATTGACAATAATACAATAATAGTAGGGGGTTTAAACACCTCACTTACATCAATGGGCCAATGATACAGACAAAAAAATCAATAAGGCAAGTGTGGTCTTAAATGATACACTAGATCAGTTGGATTTAATAGATATCCACAGGACATTATATACAAAAGCAATAGAATACACATTCTCTTGAAGTGCACATGGAATGTTTTCAAGGACAGATCACATGCTAGGCCACAAAACAAGTCTCAACAAATTTAAGAGGATAGAAATTATATCAAGCATTATTTTCTGAACACAATAGTATGAAACTAGAAATCAGTTACAGGAAGAAAAATGGGAAAACACAAACACGTGGAGACTAAAAATCATGCTACTATAAAACCAATTGGTCAATGAAAAAAATCAAAGTAAAAATCAGAAAATACCTTGAGACAACTGAAAATGGAAACACAAATTTCTAAAATCTGCAAGATGCAATAAAAGCAGTTCTAAGAGGGAAATTTATAGAAATACACACCTACCTCAAGAAACAAGAAAATTATCAAATAAGCAACTGAATCTACCATCAAAAGAAATTAGAAAAAAAAAGCCCAAAGTCTGCAGAAGAAAGGGAATTAAAACAATCAAAGAGGAAATAAATAAATTACAGAGCAAAAAATTAACAATAGAAAAGACCAATAAACCTAAGAATGTTTTTAAAAAGATAAACAAAATTGGTAAGCCTTTAGCCAGGCTCATCATGAAGACAAGAGAGAGAATCCAAATAAATAAAATAAGTAATAAAATAGGAGAAATAACAACTGATACCACAGAGACATAAAAAAAATCATAAGAGGATACTGCGAACAGTTTCATACCAACAAATTGGAAAACCTGGAAGAAATGGGCACATTTCTAGAAACATACAATCTTCCATGACCGATCAGAAAGACATAGACAATCTGAATAGACTGACCACTAGTAGTGACATGAAATTTTAATAAAAATTTCCCAGCAGGTAAAAGTTCAAAAGGAGATAGTTTCAATGAGGAATTCTACCAAACATATAAAGAAGAGTTAATACCTATCCTTTTCAAACTATTCCAAAAAATTGAAGAGGATAGAAAAATCCCAAATTCATTCTAAAAGACCACCATTACACTAATTCCAAAACCAGACAAAGACACTACAAAAAAAGAAAATTATAGGCCAATAAATCTGATGATTATAGACACAAAATCCTCAACAAAATATTAGCAAACAGAATCCAAGAATACATAAAAAGGATCACACAACATAATCAAGTAGGATTTATTCCAGGGATGCAAGAATGGTTTAATATACACAAATCAATTTATGTGATACATCACATTAACAAAAGGAAAGATAAAAGTCACATAATCATTTCAATAGACACAGAAAAAGCATTTAACACAATTCAACATCCATTCGTTCATGATAAAGACTCTCATCAAATTTGGTATAGAGGGAATATATCTCAACAAATGAAAGACAATTTATGACAGATCTACAGCCAACATACCCCAAAATTGAAACCTGAATGCCTTTATTTTAAAATCAGAAACAAGACAAAGGTGCCCACTCTTGCTACTCCTATTTAATGTAGAATTGGGAGTCTTAGCCACAGTAATCAGAGAAGAAAAATAAATAAAAAGCAACTAAATTGGAAGGGAAAAATTAAAACTGCCAATATTTACAGATGACGTGAGACTATATATAGAAAACCCTAAAGTCTCCACTGAAAAGCTAATAGAACTAATAAGTGAATTCAGTGAAGTTGCAGGATATAAGATTAATATACAGAAATCAGTGGCTTTTCTACACACAAATAGTAAACTATCAGAAAGACAAAGCAATAAAATAATCCTGTTTAAAGTCACATCACAAAGAATAAAATACCTAGAAATAAACAGAACCAAGGATATGAAAGACATATAGTCTGAAAACTATAACACATTCATGAAGGAATTTGAAAATGATACAAATAAATGAAAAGTTCTCCCATATTCTTGGATTGGTAGAATTAATATTGTTTAAATGTCTATACTGCCCAAAGCAATCCACATATTTAATGCAATCCTTATCAAAATAGCCATGGTATTTTTTTTTTTTTTTTTTTTTTTTTTTTTTTGCGATACGCGGGCCTCTCACTGTTGTAGCCTCTCCCGTTGCGGAGCACAGGCTCCGGACGCGCAGGCTCAGCGGCCATGGCTCACGGGCCCAGCCGCTCCGCGGCATGTGGGATCCTCCCGGACCGGGGCACGAACCCGTGTCCCCTGCATCGGCAGGCGGACTCTCAACCACTGCGCCACCAGGGAAGCCCCAGCCATGGTATTTTTAACAGAACTAAAACAAAGAATCCTAAAGTTTATATGGAGTCACAAAGATCCTGAATTGCCAAAGCAATCTTGAGAAAAACAAACGAAGCTGGAGGCATCATGCTTCCTGATTTCAGACTATAATACAAAGCTAGAGTAATCAAAACAGCATGAGGCTGGCACAAAGACAGACACATAGATCAATGGAAAAAAATAGAGAGCCCAGAAATAATCCCACACACTTATGGTCAATCAATCTGTAACAAAGGAGGCAAAAATATACAATGGACAAAAGATAGTCTCTTCAATAAGTGGTGCTGGAAAAACTGGGCAGTTACATGTAAAAGAATAAAATTAGAACATTTCTTTGCACCATATACAAAAATAAACTCAAAATGGAATAAAGGCCTAAATGTAAGATATGAAACCATAAAACTTCTGAAGTGAACATAGGCAAAACACTCTTTGACATAAATAGTAGCAATAATTTCTTGGATATGTATCCTAATGCAAAAGAAATAAAAGCAAAAATAAAAAAAACTGGGACCTAATTAATCTTAAAATGTTTTTCACGGCAAAGGAAATCATTGACAAAATGAAAAGGCAACCTGCTAAATCGGGGGAAATATTTGAAAATGATATGACCAGTAATGGGTTAATATCCAAATTATATAAACACCTCATACAGCTCCATATCAAGCAAAAACACAGACAAACAACCTATAAAAAATTGGCAGAAGACCCATGTGTTTAGAAGACATTTTTCTAAAGAAGGAGTGCAGATGACCAACAGGCACATGAAAAGATGCTCAATATCATTAACCATCAGAGAAATGCAAATCAAAACCACAAGGAGATATCACCTCACAACTGTCAGAATAGCTATCATCAAAAAGACCACAAATAACAAATGTTTGTGAGGCTGTGGATAAAAGGGACTCCTTGTATACATTTTGTTGGAAAGTAAATTGTTGCAGTCACTATGGAAAACAGTATGAAGCTTCCTCAAAAAACAAATCCTCTCCCCTTCCCAAAATAGTTGGAATAATCCTCCCACTCATTAGCCTATGAAATGACCCAGCCCATAAAAACTACCCCATATTTCTGGGACTCTTGCCTTCTGAGATGGTCCACACTGTGTCTGTGGAGTGTGTTTCTTCCATGGCCACTATCACTTTCTGAGATTACCCCATGCCCTGGGGCCGCTCTCGCCTTTTCAGCCAGACTGCATTCTGTCTATGGAATGCGTATGTCTCTAAATAAATCCACATCTTACATCCCCCCCTAAAAAAAAAGATCTACAATATATCTAACAATTCCACTTCTGGGTATATATACAAAGAAAACAAAAACACTAATTTGAAAAGATACATGCACCCCAATGTTCATAGCAGCATTATTTACAACAGCCAAGATAAGGAAGTAATCTAAGTGTTCATTAACAATGGGTAAAGAAGATGAGGTACATATATACAATTGAATAATACTCAGCCATAAAAAGAATGAAATTCTGCCACCTACGACAATGTAGATGTTTCTAGAGAGTACTATGCTTAGTGAAATAAGGCAGACAGAAAAAGACAAATACTGTATGTTATCTCTTACATATGGAATCCAAAAAAATAAAGCAAATGAATGTATATAAAAAAAGAACATCGGACTCACAAATACAGAAAACAAATTTAGTTTTCAGTGGGGTGAGGGAATGGAAGGGCAAGACAGTGGTATGGGATTAAGAGGTACAAACTACTATGTATAAAATAGGTAAGAAACAAGGATATATTGTACAGCACAGGGAGATATAGCCATTATTTTGTAATAGGTTTAAATGAAGTATAATCAATAAAAGTATTGAATCACTATTTTTTACACCTGAAACTAATATAGTAATGTAAATCAACTATACTTCAATTAAAAAACACTCATAAAAGTATTAAAAAATCAACATTGTGAAAATTTATCAATGTTTTCAAAACATACATGCACTAAATCAAATTAAGGTATAAACTGGGAAACTGTTTTTACTATAAAGCACAGGAAAAAGGGCTTCCCTGGTGGCACAGTGGTTGAGAGTCCGCCTGCTAATGCAGGGGACACGGGTTCGTGCCCCGGTCTGGGAGGAGCCCGCGTGCCATGGAGCGGCTGGGCCCGTGAGCCATGGCTGCTGCACCTGCGCGTCCGGAGGCTGTGCTCTGCAACAGGAGAGACCACAACCGTGAGAGGCCTACGTACAGAAAAAAAAAAAAAAAAAAAAGCACAGGAAAATGGTTGATATCCTTAATATATAGACTTCTTACAAACAAGTCAGAAAAATATTAACTGTTAAATTGTAAAGAGAAGTTACAAGAAATAAAGAGAAAATAGACAATAAATATGTGGAAATATATGAACAAAATAATATTACATTAAATCCAACTTAAAAGAGCAAGATACTATTTCCTCTTAGAAACTGGCAATTATGAAAGAAGATAACATTTATGTTGCATTGACTCAGGGATAGGGAAATGGATACTCTTCATATGAGACCATAAGCTAGTACACCTGTGAGACAGTTATCAAAATGTTTCGATAGTCTTAAAACATACATAAATATCTACCTATAGAGTATTGGTTAAATAATTTATTCTAGATAAAATGGAATACTGTGCACCAAGTTTCCATATGTATTTTTTATTAAAAAATGGAATTTGTGAAACTGTATTATACTATTGTCCAACTTTTATTAAAAAAACAAAAAGTTGTGTGTATATTTGTGCATATTAATGGTGTATATAACTGTCTTTTTCACTGCTTTGCTGCACCTTCTCATCATAAATCAAATGCCCAATTATGTGTGAGTATTTCACTGGAATCTGTTTCATTCCATTGCCAGATTATTCTATTCTTATGTCAATATTACACAATTTTAATTATTAAAGCTTTATAATAGGCCTTGATATCTGGTAGCATAAAATTTCCAAGTGTGGTGTTTTTTAGGCAAGTCTTGACTATTCTTTCCTTTTTCATTTCTATTTAAAATTTGAACCAGCTTGTCAACTTTGACAAGAAAACTAAGATTTTTTTGTCATTGAATGGAATAATTTGTAGAATATATTATTACTATAATGCAGTTAAACTATAAATGCATGACAAAAAGATAGCTAGAAAAAAAAACACAGATGCCTGTAAATTAGATGATGTGCTTCAGAATGATTAATTCATCAAAGAATATAAGCAAAAATCAGAAAATATTTTGAAACAAAAGATTAAAATGTGTCATAATAAAACATGTACAGCCAGCATTTCTTAAATGCATAGACTACAAAAGTAGAAAGGGTAAAAAATTAATGACGAAAACCTGAAAAAGCTGGGAAAAGAACAAGTCAAGATTATGTGGGCTTCCCTGGTGGCACAGTGGTTGAGAGTCCACCTGCCAATGCAGGGGACACGGGCTGGTGCCCCAGTCTGGGAAGATCCCACATGCCGTGGAGCGGCTAGGCCCATGAGCCACGGCCACTGAGCCTGTGCATCCGGAGCCTGTGCGTCTGGAGCCTGTGCTCTGCAATGGGAGAGGCCACAAGGGTGAAAGGCCCTCGTACCGCAAAAAAAAAAAGACTATGCATATGTGAAAAGACAATTATATAATTGAATTTACAGGATAAAAATATTTTAACATATTCTAATTTTCATATAAGATAATTAGAAAACCATAACCGAAGCCTTATGAGTGCTTATTTCTATGTAGTGAAATAAATTTTCTGTATTTTTAAAATAAAAATGCATTCTTTTAGTAATAAAATATATTTTAGATAAATGTAATCTTGTAAAATGATACCCAATTCAAGTTTATATGTTTGTGTGTTAAGCATACAACATAAATCATATATGTTAAAACATAAAATGGTAGAGAGTATAGTATAATGACTACTATGGACTGATTATCTAGCATAAATACTAATCAATTAATGACCAATCTTAGATTATCTATATCTCAGTTGTTAGTCTGTAGATTATTACATCTATAAAACAATTAAAGCAAATCTTCAAGATATCTAATGTGTAAATAGTTCAGTGTGAATATCTTACAGGTAAAAAAATAAAATCTCTCCTTGAAGATACATTCCATGGTAATAAAAATTATATCTCTATTTGGAGAGAGAATGGGCAGATTTGCAGGTAATCCTTACATAAGATTAGAGTCTCCTAAATTAGATCAGAGTCTCTCCTCTTGTGATGTACCCCAATGCATGTTCAGGTACCATCTGACCCTTACTGAGTCGCCCTGAGGGATTGATATCTCAGGGAACTGCTTCTATAATGTAGCTCTGATTGCCGTTTTGTTGTGAATAATAAACTGGCTTTGTCTCTGAAAAGAATTAAATAAAATATAAGTACAAGACCATGATCACTACTAAAAGTTAACAATATTTCTTTAACATCAAAATCAGTGTTCAAATTTATCTGATTGTTTTATAATTTGGGTGGTTTATTTATACAAATCAAGAGCCTAATGAAGCTCATAGATTTAAATTGGTTGATCTTAAATGTCTATATATTCTGCCTCCAATTTTTTCCTTGCAATTTATTTAATGATGAAATCAGGTCATTTGAAGTGTAGATGTTTTTCTAATCTGGATTTTAATTATTTTATCCCCATGAAGTCTAAAATGTTTCTATGTTTTAGGGCTCTTCAGAGAAATAGAACATATATAAATAGAATATATATATATATATGTATATATATGTATATATATACATATATATATATACATATATATATAAACATAGAGTATATAATTTTAAAATGTTGTAAAGTTACCACAAAAAATAAGATAACAAAACTACTTGGTGGGAATGTGAATTGGTACAGCCACTATGGAGAACAGTATGGAGGTTCCTTAAAAAAACTACAAATAGAACTACAATATGTCTCAGCAATCCCACTACTGGGCATATACCCTGAGAAAACCATAATTCAAAAAGAGTCATGTACCAAAATATTCATTGCAGCTCTATTTACAATAGCCATGAGATGGAAACAACCTAAGTGTCCATCATCAGATGAATGGATAAAGAAGATGTGGCACATATATACAATGGAATATTACTCAGCCATAAAAAGAAATGAAATTGAGCTATTTGTAATGAGGTGGATGGACCTGGAGTCTGTCAAACAGAGTGAAGTAAGTCAGAAAGAGAAAGACAAATACCATATGCTAACACATATATATGGAATTTAAGAAAAAAAATGTCATGAAGAACCTAGGGGTAGGACAGGAATAAAGATACAGACCTACTAGAGAGTGGACTTGAGGATATGAGAAGGGGGAAGGGTAAGCTGTGACAAAGCGAGAGAGTGGCATGGACATATATACACTACCAAACGTAAAATAGATAGCTAGTGGGAAGCAGCTGCATAGCACAGGGTGATCAGTTCGGTGATATGTGACCACCTAGAGGGGTGGGATAGGGAGGGTGGGAGGGAGGGAGACGCAAGAGGGAAGAGATATGGGAACATATGTATATGTATAACTGATTCACTTTGTTATAAAGCAGAAACTAACACACCATTGTAAAACAATTATACTGTAATAAAGATGTAAAAAAAGATAACAAAACTACTTAAAATAAGTATAAGGGATTAGCGTCTGTGATTATGGAAACTGGGACATCCCACCATGGACATCACACATATATTTATAACAAAATATGGAGAAAATAAGTATGACAATAACAGCCTCAATTTTTGTAATTGATCATGTGGTCATAGATGGTACTTATAATTATCTTATTCCACTGCTCACTCTGTATTCCTTTTGCCTTCAGCAGACACTTCAGCTGGTAATGGTTCTTTAGTGGGGTGACCCAAACCCTTATTCCTCAAGGATCTGGGCCATTAGTAGTCCTGCCTACATTGAGTTGTTATATTTTTCTATTGATTTTAATCACAAAGAAATGGTAACACTAAAAGAAGCCCTAAGGAATATACTATATTCCAGACATACTCTTCCTTACCTCCATTGTGGTGTAGTAGTCTAATTTCCCCTTGGTAGTCAGGGTCAATAACCCAAGCTAGAACAGTAACTTCCATTTTTTGCATGTTGACTCAGAGACATGAGGAGCCCAAAATGACCAGGTGCTAGCTTTCCAGTTGAGTGGAATCGTGGTTGTGTATCCTGGTAGAAGATTTCCTCCCTCTGGAACAGAGGCCAACAGAGCATGAAGTTGCAGGAACAAAAATTTTGCTAATGGGTTCTTAGAGAGAATAATAAGTGATGCTATTTCCACTACTTGATTTCTGGAGCTATGAATCCTGGCTATGGGAGAAACAGCACCATAATATTGGACACTGATTCAGGGCATGTGCAGCCTTCTGGAGAACTCCATCCCAGCCCTGCAAGGTATTGCCACCTAACTGGTTGTGTAACTGAATCTTAAAAAGTCAGTCCACTGTTCTTTTAAGCCAGATGCTTCAGAATGGAAGGAAACATGGTTAAGATCAGTGAATTCAATGAGCATGGACCCATCGCCATACTTTATTATTATTATTTTTTGCTGTGAAGTTTCTTTCTCTTTTTCTTTCTTTCCTTCCTTCTTTCTTTCTTTCTTTCTTCCTTCCTTTCTTTCTTTCTTTCTTTCTTTCTTCCTTTCTTTCTTTCTTTCTTTCTTTCTTTCTTTCTTTCTTTCTTTCTTTCTTTCGTTCTTTCTTTCTTTCTTTCTTTCTTTCTTTCTTTCTTTTGAAATGAGTTTCTTTATCAGAAGCAATGTTGTATTTTCCTGAATCTTTCAATTTCTTGATGGTGGTACTAATCTCTGCAATCCCTTCAGGAAAGCAATATTGCTATTTGTTTACTATTTTCCTAGGTAGAAGTAGTTTTAGTGACTTCCACTTGGCCTTTCCACCATAATGGTCCTCACCCCACAGGTCAGGAAGCCAATGTGGGAGATTCTGTGAGCTTCTTAAGTACATCTATTCTAACTAGACATTTGGAAATGGGAAAATAACCATAGGGATGTTTTTTGGAAACACTGTGCCCACTGTGAGATGTACTAAGCTAAAACTCCACCAATTATTTCCATAAGCCCTTAGTTTGTTTGGTGAACCCCAATGACATTTTGAGTCTCCTGGAATTAGTATCAATTCAATGCCACTGTTCTCAGCAGTCCTCAGTAGTCCTCAAAAGTTCTGATTATTTCCTTTTCTCCAATGCACAGTTACTTTGGTAAAGGGCCATAGGTTCCTTTGATGAAGGCTGGGAGAAATATTATCAGTATTAATTTCTGAAATTGTACTGGAGTCCTTCCTCAAGGGGACCCAGCCTCCCATTATTTCAATGGGTTCTGGGTCTGTAAATTATTTCAAGCCTGGGAATTGACTGAGAGACAATGACTCTCTGTTTTTATAAATCATATTTTTCTCATTTGACCTTTAACTTTTCTGCTTATTCAGATAAGGTAAGAATTTAGTAGACTTATTATCTATTTCACTTCTAGGAGCACCATGATCAACTAACCAACACCTTATGACTGTGTGAGTCAGACTATTCTTATTACTGCTTTGACTCTGCTGTTCATTATGCTAACCATGCCCACTTTGCCTAAGGTAGGATTGAATGGTACCACTTGGCCCCTGCCCCCTCAAATCTAATTACTTCCATTGCATTTAGTTTTCCAAACTCAGTAGTGGCAGTTCCCACTGTAAGATCTGTTCTACAGAGAAGAGTGATCACAGAGCTCTTCAAGGATGTCAGGGCTCCTCTCACAAATTTATTTCTCACATTATTCGTGAAAAGTATATATTCTGGATTCTTGCAGAGTGGGTGAGTAGGTTTTAAATGGCAAATTCACTTTAACATTCCATTCTTACTAAGCCTCTGAATCCCTTTCTCTACATTAAATTAAGACAGGTCTGCCATTTCTAATTCACTCACTGTGGAACACATTTTGTTCCATGTTTCAGACAACCGACCTAACTGGTAAGGCCCATTCTGACTCCCCAAGCTGCAACATTAAATTCACAATCTCTTCTTGTGAGCTCATATCAAGTAAGCCTAATGCAACTTTATGTTTTTTCCACTATTATACCACATCCTTAGCATCCATTCCCATACATGTTCCCTGGATTTTTGTCTGTATAAACTAGAAAACTCAAGTAGCTCTTTTGGAATGTAGTGCATCTCCTCATGGGTCATGAGGAGACCCATCTTTTGGACCCAGCTGTGACTGGAGTCTAGTTATAGGTCTAGAAGAAAAGAGGGATGGTGGGAATGGGTTCTGAAAAGCATTAGCGTTATTTTGCATGACAGCTACCTCAAAGAAGGCCAAACGGAGGATGAAGAGGATACTTCTGTATGGGTTGGAAAACCACATTTGCTGGGGCAGGGAGGTCATTTCCACTAGCAAATAAGTCTCATTATAATTTGGGAGTTCAGTGTCCCCAGGTTCATCAAGAATTTCCTATATATCCCCATCCCAACTTATAAGATCCCATCCTCTCCCAATCAATATTCTTACTTTAAGAGTAGATGCTCTGTGAGGCTGAGAGTTCAACTTGCATTGTAATTTAGCTAGTCACAGTATAAAATTCTGTATTTGATTTTCATCAATCTCAGCCCTGCAGCTACAAGAAATAGGGCACACATAGAAGACTTCAGGTCATTTATACATTATTTGAGCTCGGAATTCAAACTTCTGAGTTCATTTTTTCATCACTTTGTCCAATAGCAGTAAATGCAATAAGCCAACTTCATTTGTATTCATTGATTTTCAAAAAAATATTTTAAATATCATATATACACAGTCACCCAGATCCTTGCTTCTAATAAGTGGTTGATTGGGAATACACAATGCAGATATTTTGCATATATCTATTAGCAGTTCATATCATGAACTATCAGTGGTGTTTTTACTACAGGAAATAAACTTATTAGCATCATTCAATCTAATCATATTAGAGAGCCAATTACAAAAACCCCAGAACGAATTTAGAAAACTCATTCTTAAAGGTGTGTTTCCTTAAAACCACTCTCCATACCAAAATTTATATTAGTTAGGGTTCTAAAGATTCAGAGAAGCAATACCAAAAAAAGTGATAATTATTATAAGAAATTGGTTCATGTAATAATGGAAACTAAGAAGTCCCACAATCTGTCATCAGTAAGCTGGAGGCCCAGAAAGCTGGTGTAGTTTCAGTCTGTGTCCAAAGACTTGAGAACCAGGGGAGTTGATGGTGTATTTCCCAGCCAAGTGGAAGAGAAGACTGATGTGCCAGTACAAGTTATAAAGTAGATAGTGAAGTCATCCTTTCTCCACATTTTTTTTTCTCTTCAGGCCCTGAACAGATTGGATGATGCCCTTTCACATTGTAGAGGACAATCTGCCTTACTCAATCTACCAGTTCAAATGCAAATCTTATCTGGAAATTTCCTCACAGACACACCCCAAAATAATCTTTAGCTATTATCTGGGCACCCTGTGGCCCGATCAAGTTGACATATAAAGTTAATCGTTACATCTGTCTTCTTTATTCACTATGAATTTACAGTTAGATCTAAGGCTTAATAAGATTTGGCAACAATGTTTAATAGATAGAGATATGTCTTACCAGAGATTTTGAGACATTTCTGGAAGACAGAAAAAAGTAATCATTGGATTTATGGGAAAATCAGAGCAGACAAAGCATAGCCTAAGTCATAGTCAGGAGAATGCTACTGGAGAGTGAACAAAAATTCTCATTTGAAATGAAGACCTATCATCCAATTACTAATATAGTTGGATCACAACCTTCACCCTCAAAAATGAAAATAAAGCAAAAAGTAATAGACATTAAAATGTAGTAGCATGAATATAAATGGTGAAATACTTTATTATCCACAAGAGGATATAAATTAGGCATATAACTTCCAAACTGCTATACTAAAGCAATGAGAACAAGAAAAAATTTATCAGTATAACAAAAGCCAGGATACAAACAGAGATTATTTATTGTAGGTAGAAAAACAAAATGAAATGGCCAGCATAATCACAATAAATGTTAGTTGGTTAAATTATTTGTTCATGTGACATAAATTTGAAGAATCACTAGGGGAAAATAATCCATTTTAAACTTCCTATAAGAGATACCCCTAAACCAAAGACATGAATAAGGAAAAATAAAAGTATAAACTTAGATCTCTCAGGCAAATGGTAAGAGAAAAAATATATATATAACAAAATATATCACATACATATATAATTCAGGAAGAAAATTAGTCAATGAACAAATAAAGATATTTTATACAGATTTTTTAAAGTACCAAAAAAGTATACATGTCTCTTAGTTAAGTCACAAAAGACCATCATTTCTGCCATAACAAACAAGAAAGTAAACAGATAACTGAAAAAAAAGTAATTTTTAACACTTTAAAAGTCTGTGCATACACACATGTCTACAGATCTAAATTGCATAAATGAAATAACCCTTCACAGGTGAGCAGATTTGTGATGACTGGGGACATTTGCTTAACTCTTGCATGGAAGTTGCAAAATCAAGACTCTCATAAATAGACGGATTCTTCTATGGTAGGGAAATTTGAAAAGCTTTTAGACATTGTGTAGGCCTTTGTGATAGATTGGAATTGGTAGCAGGACCAAATGCTAAGTAATTCTCCTCACTTGCCCACTGATTTTCCATACAGCATTTTAATGAGTACAGAGCCACAGTAATAGTAGTGGCAGATAGCATAGGGACTGGAGTCTGGGATGTCAGCTAAAAAAGAGACTGATCTCAAAATCTTATGGTGCTTATATTACAAAGTTGTGCTGGAGAGAAAGTTCTGCTGAAATCCAGATTGACCAGTTCAATTACTGATTAGATAAATGTGATTAGCTTATCATCTTAGTTGCAGAACAGAAGAGTATACCCTTAATAGGTAAATTTAATATTTAGTTCAGGCTCTAAGTGCTCATTTAAATGAAGTTACCAGTACAATAGTATCAAATAAATGTTTTAAATATGAGAAACACAGAAATCAACCAGACATTGCTGGGAGAAATTAAATAACATGTTAATAAATGGAGAGATACATTACGGCCATGGACTGGATGATTGATAACTATTAAGATGCTCATTCTCCACAAAATGATCTATAAATTTAACACAATTCCAGTCAGTATCCTAGCAGACTTGTTTTTGTAGAAATTGATGATCTGATATTACATTTTATATAGATATGTAAAGAACATAGAAAAAAGGTTGAAAAGGGAGAACAATATTGGACCATGACCTTACACTAGCTGATTTCCATATTTACTTTAAAACTACAATAGGTACAGACACAGAAATAGACAAGAAGATATATGGAATCAAATAGTCCATTAATAGTTCCTCACATATACAGTAACAATTTTTTACAAATGAGTCAAGATATTTCAAAGGTGGAAATGGACATATCTTAAAAAAATGGTTTGGAAAAATTGAGCACTCATAGGCAAGAAGAAAAATGAATTGACATAAACCTCACATCTTACACAAAACTTAATTAAAACTTAGTCATAAACCTGAGTGTAAAACACAAAGTTATAACTACAAAACTTCTAGAGGAGGACCTTGAAGATGGAGGAAGAGTAAGATGCAGAGATCACCTTCCTCCCCACAGATACACCTGAAATATATCCACACGTGGAACAACTCCTACAGAACACCTACTGAAGGCTGGCAGAAGACCTCAGACCTCCCAAAAGGCAAGAAACTCCCCCACGTACCTGGGTAGGGCAAAAGAAAAAAAGAAAAAACAGAGACAAAAGAACAGGGACGGGACCTGCACCAGTGAGAGGGAGCTGTGAAGGAGGAAAAGTTTCCACACACTAGGAAGCCCCTTCGCGGACGGAGACTGAGGGAGGCAGTGCTGCGAGCTTCAGAGTTGTGGAGGAGTGCACAACAACAGGGGTGCGGAGGGCAAAGCGGGGAGATTCCCGCACAGAGGATCGGTGCCGACCGGCACTCACCAGCCCGAGAGGCTTGTCTGCTCACCCGCCGGGGCGGGCGGGGCTGCGAGCTGAGGCTCGGGTTTTGAACATAGCCTGAAGAGGTTAGTGAACCACGGCTAGCTGGGAGGGAGTCCAGGGGAAAGTCTGCACCTGCTGAAGAGGCAAGAGACTTTTTCTTCCCTCTTTGTTTCCTGGTGTGCGAGGAGAGGGATTTAAGAGCGCGGCTTAAAGGAACTCCAGAGACGGGCGCAAGCCGCGGCTAAAAGCGCAGACCCCAGAGACCGGCGCGAGCCGTGGCTAAAAGCACGGACCCCAGGGACGGGCGGGAGATGCTAAGGCTGCTGCTGCCACCACCAAGGGGCCTGTGTGCGAGCACAGGTAACTATCCACAGCCCTCTTCCGCGGAGCCTGTGCAGCCCACCACTGCCAGGTTCCCGGGATCCAGGGACAACTTCCCCAGGAGAACGCACAGCGGGCCTCAGGCTTGTGCAATTTCATGCTGGCCTCTGCCGCCGCAGGCCCGCCCCGCATGCAGTGCCCCTCCCTCTCCCCAGCCTGAGTATGCCAGAGCCCCCGAATCAGCGGCTCCTTTAAACCCATCCTTCCTGTCTGAGCAAAAAACAGACGCCCTCCAGCGACCTACACGCAGAGGCAGGGCCAAATCCAAAGCTGAGCCCCTGTGAGCTGTGAGAACAAAGAAGAGAAAGGGAAATCTCTCCCAGCAGCCTCAGAAACAGCGGATTAAAGCTCCACAATCAACTTGATATACCCTGCATCTGTGGAATACATGAATAGACAACTACTCGTCCCAAATTGAGGAGGTGGGCTTCGAGAGCAAGATCTATGATTTTTCCCCCTTTTCCTCTTTTTGTGAATGTGTATGTGTATGCTTCTGTGTGAGATCTTGTCTGTATACTTTTGCTTCCACCATTTGTCCTAGGGTTCTATCCGTCCATGTTTTTAAAAAAAATTTTTTTTCTTAATAATTAATTTTAATAACTTTATTATACCTTACCTTTGTTCGTTCTTTCTTTCTTTCTTTCTTTCTTTCCTTCCTTCCTTCCTTCCTTCCGTCCTTTAGACAACGAATCATCCCAAATTGAGGAGGTGGTCTCTGAGAGCAAGATTTATTATTTTTTCCCCTTTACCTCTTTTTGTGAGGGTGTATGTGTATGCTTCTGTGTAAGATTTGGTCTGTATAGCTTCGCTTCCAACATTTGTCCTAAGGTTCTATCCGTCCCTTTTTTTTTTCTAAATAAGATGTTTTAATTCAATAACTTTATTATACTTTATTTTATTTTACTGTACCTTCCTTCTTTCTGTCTTTTTTCCTTCTTTCCCTCCTTCCTTCCTTCCTCCCACCCTCCCTCCCTCCTTTCTTTCCTTCTTTGCTTCTTTCTTCCTTGTTCCTTCCTTCCACCCTTCCCTCCTTTCTTTCTTTCTTTCTTCATAATACTACTAATTCTCTCTACTTTTTCTCCCATTTATTCTGAGCCGTGTGGATAAAGGCTCTTGGTGCTCCAGCCAAGAGTCAGGGCTCTGCCTCTGAGGTAGGAGAGCCAACTTCAGGACACTGGTCAACAAGAGACCTCCCAGCTCCACATAATATCAAACGGCGAAAATCTCCCAGAGACCTCCACCTTAATACCAGCACCCAACTTCACTCAACGACCAGCAAGCTACAGTGCTGGACAACCTATGCCAAACAACTAGCAAAACAGGAACACAAACCCACCCATTAGCAGAGAGGCTGCCTAAAATCATAATAAGGCCACAGACACCCCAAAACACACCACCAGACGTGAACCTGCCCACTAGAGAGACAAGATCCAGCCTCATCCACCACAACACAGACACTAGTCCCCTCCACCAAGAAGCCTACACAACCCACTGAACCAACCTTAGCCACTGGAGACAGACATCAAAAACAGCGGGAACTACGAACCTGCAGCCTGCAAAAAGGAGACCCCAAACACAGTAAGATAAGCAAAAAGAGAAGACAGAAAAACACACAGCAGAAAAAGGAGCGAGATAAAAACTCACCAGACCTAACAAATGAAGAGGAAATAGGCAATTTACCTGAAAAAGAATTCAGAATAATGATAGTAAGGATGATCCGAAATCTTGGAAGTAGAATGGACAAAAGGCAAGAAACAGTTAACACGGACATAGAAGAAGTAAAGATGAAACAAGCAACAATGAACAACACAATAAATGAAATTTAAGGTCCTCTAGATGGGACCAATAGCAGAATAACTGAGGCAGAAGAACGGATAACTGACCTGGAAGATAAAATAGTGGAAATAACTACTGAAGAGCAGAATAAAGAAAAAAGAATGAAAAGAACTGAGGACAGTCTCAGAGACCTCTGGGACAACATTAAACACAACAACATTCGAATTATAGGGGTTCCAGAAAAAGAAGAGAAAAAGAAAGGGATTGAGAAAATATTTGAATAGATGATAATTGAAAACTTCCCTAATATGGGAAAGGAAATAGTTAAAGTCCAGGAAGCACAGAGAGTCCCATACAGGATAAATCCAAGGAGAAATATGCCAAGACACATATTAATCAACCTGTCAAAAATTAAATACAAAGCAAGCATATTAAAAGCAGCAAGGGAAAAACAACAAATAACACACAAGGGAATCCCCGTAAGGCTAACAGCTGATCTCTCAACAAAAACCCTACAAGCCAGAAGGCAGTGGCAGGACATACTGAAAGTGATGAAGGAGAAAAACCTGCAACCAAGACTACTTTACCCAGCAAGGATCTCATTCAGATTTGATGGAGAAATTAAAAACTTTACATACAAGCAAAAGCTGAGAGAGTTCAGCACCACCAAACCAGCTTTACAACGAATGATAAAGGAACTTCTCTAGACAAGAAACACAAGAGAAGGAACAGACCGATAATAATGAACCCAAAATAAATTAGAAAATGGGAATAGGAACATACATATCGATAATTACCTTAAATGTAAATGGACTAAATGCTCCCACCAAAAGACACAGATTGCCTGAATGGATACAAAAAAAAAGACCCTTACATATGCTGTCTACAAGAGACCCGTTTCAGACCTAGAGACACATACAGACTGAAAGTAAGGGGATGGAAAAAGATATTCCTTGCAAATGGAAACCAAAAGAAAGCTGGAGTAGCAATTCTCATATCAGACGAAATAGACTTTAAAATAAGGACTATTAGAAGAGACAAAAAAGGACACTACAAAATGATCAGGGGATCAATCCATGAAGAAGATATAACAATTGTAAATATTTATGCACCCAACATAGGAGCACCTCAATACAAAAGGCAAATACTAACAGCCATAAAAGGGGAAATCGACAGTAACACATTCATAGTAGGGAACTTTAACACACCACTTACACCAATGAACAGATCATCCAAAATGAAAATCATTAAGGAAACACAAGCTTTAAATGATACATTAAACAAGATGAACTTAACTGATATTTATAGGACACTCCATCCAAAACCAACAGAATACACATTTTTCTCAAGTGCTCAGGGAACATTCTCTAGGATAGATCATATCTTGGGTCACAAATCAAGCCTTGGTAAATTTAAGAAAACTGAAATTTTATCAAGTATCTTTTCTGACCACAACGCCATGAGACTAGATATCAATTACAGGAAAAGATCTGTAAAAAATACAAATACATGGAGGCTAAACAATACACCACTTAATAACGAAGTGATCACTGAAGAAATCAAAGAGGAAATAAAAACATACTTAGAAACAAATGACAATGGAGACACAACGACCCAAAACCTATGGGATGCAGCAAAAGCAGTTCTAAGGTGGAAGTTCATAGCAATACAAGACCACCATAAGAAGCAGGAAACATCTCTAATAAACAACCTAACCTTGCACCTTGAGCAATTAGAGAAAGAAGAACAAAAAAACCCCCTAAAGCTAGCAGAAGGAAAGAAATCATAAAAATCAGATCAGAAATAAATGAAAAAGAAATGAAGGAACCAAAAGCAAAGGTCAATAAAACTAAAAGCTGGTTTTTTGAGAAGATAAACAAACTAGATAAACCACTAGCCAGACTCATCAAGAAAAAATGGGAGGAGACTCAAATCAATAGAATTAGAAATGAAAAAGGAGAAGTAACAACTGACACTGCAGAAATAAAAAAGATCATGAGAGATTACTACAAGCAACTCTATGCCAATAAAATGGACAATCTGGAAGAAATGGACAAATTCTTAGAAATGTACAACCTGTGAAGACTGAATCAGGAAGAAACAGAAAATATGAATAGACAAATCACAAGCACTGAAATTGAAACTGTGATTAACAATCCCCCAACTAACAAAAGCTCAGGACCAGATGGCTTCACAGACGAATTCTATCAAATATTTAGAGAAGAGCTAACACCTATCCTTCTCAAACTCTTCCAAAATATAGCAGAGGGAGGAATACTCTCAAATTCCTGCTACGAGGCCACCATCACCTTGACACCAAAACCAGACAAGGATGTCGCAAAGAAAGAAAACTACAGGCCAATATCACTGATGAACATAGATGCAAAAATCCTCAACAAAATACTAGCAAACAGAATCCAACAGCACATTAAAAGGATCATACACCATGATCAAGTGGGGTTTATTCCAGGAATGCAAGGATTCTTCAATATACGCAAATCTATCAATGTGATAAACCATATTAACAAATTGAAGGAGAAAAACCATATGATCATCTCAATAGATGCAGGGAAAGCTCTTGACAAAATTCAACACCCATTTATGATAAAAACCCTCCAGAAAGTAGGCATAGAGGGAACTTTCCTCAACATAATAAAGGCCATAAATGACAAGCCCACAGCCAACATCATCCTCAATGGTGAAAAACTGAAAGCATTTCCACTAAGATCAGGAAAAAGACAAGGTTGCACACCCTCACCACTGTTATTCAAGATAGTTTTGGAAGTTTTATCCACAACAATCAGAGAAGAAAAGGAAATAAAAGGAATCCAAGTTGGAAAAGAAGAAGTAAAGCTGTCACTGTTTGCAGATGACATGATACTATACACAGAGAATCCTAAAGATGCTACCAGAAAACTACTAGAGCTAATCAATGAATTTGGTAAAGTAGCAGTATACAAAATTAATGCACAGAAATCTCTGGCATTCATATATACTAATGACGAAAAATCAGAAATGGAAATCAAGAAAACAATTTCATTTACCATTGCAACAAAAAGAATAAAATATCTAGGAATAAACCTACCTAAGGAGACAAAAGACCTGTATGCAGAAAAATATAAGACACTGAAGAAAGAAATTAAAGATGATACAAATAGATGGAGAGATATACCATGTTCTTGGATTGGAAGAATCAACATTATGAAAATGACTCTACTACGCAAAGCAATCTATAGATTCAATGCAATGTCTATCAAACTACCAATGGCATTTTTCACAGAACTAGAACAAAAAATTTCGCAATTTGTATGGAAACACAAAAGACCCCGAATAGCCAAAGCAATCTTGACAACGAAAAAAGGAGTTGGAGGCATCAGGCTCCCTGACTTCAGACTATATTACAAAGCAACAGTAATCAAGACAGTATGGTACTGGCACAAAAACAGAAAGATAGATCAATGGAACGGGATAAAAAGCCCAGAGATAAACCCATGCACATATGGTCACCTTATCTTTGATAAAGGTGGCAGGAATGTACAGTGGAGAAGGGACAGCCTCTTCAATAAGTGGTGCTGGGATAACTGGACAGATACATGTAAAATTATGAGATTAGATCACTCCCTAACATCATACACAAAAATAAGCTCAAAATGGATTAAAGACCTAAATGTAAGGCCGGAAACTGTCAAACTCTTAGAGGAAAACCTAGTGAGAACACTCTATGACATAAATCACAGCAAGATCCTTTTTGAACTACCTGCTAGAGAAATGGAAATATAAACAAAAGTAAACAAATGGAGCCTAATGAAACTTCAAAGCTTTTGCACAGCAAAGGAAACCATAAACAAGACCAGAAGACAACCCTCAGAATGGGAGAAAATATTTGCAAATGAAGCAACTGACAAAGGATTAATCTCCAAAATTTACAAGCAGCTCATGCAGCTCAATAGCAAAAAAAACAAAAAAACCCAATCCAAAAATGGGCAGAAGACCAAGATAGACATCTCTCCAAAGAAGATATACAGATTACCAACAAACACATGAAAGAATGCTCAACATCATTAATCATTAGAGAAATGCAACTCAAAACTACAATGCGATATCATCTCACACCAGTCAGAATGGCCATCATCAAAAAGTCTAGAAACAATAAATGCTGGAGAGGGTGTGGAGAAAAGGGAACACTCTTGCACTGCTGGTGGGAATGTGAATTGGTTCAGCCACTATGGAGAACAGTATGGAGGTTCCTTAAAAAACTACAAATAGAACTACCATATGACCCAGCAATCCCACTACTGGGCATATACCCTGAGAAAACCAAAATCCAAAAAGAGTCATGTACCAAAATGTTCATTGCAGCTCTATTTACAATAACCCAGAGATGGAAACAACCTAAGTGCCCATCATCAGATGAATGGATAAAGAAGATGTGGCACATATATACAATGGAAAATTACTCAGCCATAAAAAGAAACGAAATTGAGCTATTTGTAATGACGTGGATAGACCTAGAGTCTGTCATACAGAGTGAAGTAAGTCAGAAAGAAAAAGACAAATACCGTATGCTAACACACATATATGGAATTTAAGAAGAAAAAAAAATGTCACGAAGAACCCAGGGGTAAGACAGGAATAAAGACACAGACCTACTGGAGAATGGACTTGAGGATATGGGGAGGGGGAAGGGTGAGCTGTGACAGGGCGAGACAGAGTCATGGACATATACGTACTAAAAAACATAAGGTAGATAGCTAGTGGGAAGCAGCCGTATGGCACAGGGATATTGGCTCTGTGCTTTGTCACTGCCTTGAGGGGTGGGATAGGGTGGGTGGGAAGGAGGGAGATGCAAGAGGGAAGAAATATGGAAACATATGTATATGTATAACTGATTCACTTTGTTATCAAGCAGAAACCAACACACCATTGTAAAGCAATTATACCCCAATAAAATATTTAAAAAAAAAACTTCTAGAAAATTACACAGGAATAAACGACGTGATTTTGGTTTTGGTGATGAGTTTTCAGATAAAACACTAAAAGCTTAATCCATGAGGGAAAATAAATTATTCCTTTGTACTTTATTAAAATTTTTTGTTGTCCAAAAGGAACTGAAACAATTAAGAAAATGGAAAGACAAGGCACAGACTGGAAGAAAATATATGAAAATCTAATATCTCATAAATGACTTTTCAAGAATGTATTTTAAAAGCCTTAAATTTTAGAAATATGGAAACAAACAAGCCAAGTAAACAATGGCAAAATATCTGAACAGATACTTCCTCAATAAAGATATACAGTTGGCAAATAAGAGATGCTTACCATTATATATCATTATGGAAACGCAAATCAAAAAAATAGTAGATGTTACTACACACTTTCAGAATTTTTTTTTTGAGATAATACTATACACTTATTCAAATGGATGAAATTTTTACAATTGCCAATACCGAGAGGTGGGATCAAGATGGTGGAGCAAGAAGATGCTGAGATCACCTCCCCTCATGAACACATCCAAACTATAATTACAATACATATAGAACAACTCTTGCTGAAAATGACCTGAAGACTAGCAGTATGGCTCTTTTACCACCAAGGCTGTAGAGAAAGATCCACACAGAATCTGGTAGGAAAGTACGAGAAGCCATCTAGTCAGGACTTGCAGGCTTAGTTTGGGACCCAGAAGAGAAGTGGTATATCACAGGCTTGGGGATCCTCCCAGGGGAGCAAGGGATTCAAGCCATATATTAGGTACCCCTCGCCTGGGGTTCAGCACTATGAAGACAAGCCCCTTTAGTTGGTTTGAAATCTAACGGTGCTTACAGGAGGGCCATAAGAAACCAATACTTCACTTTTAAAGAGCAAGTGCACAGACTTGCTTACTCCCAGTCACAGGTCAGAAGAAGCAGATTGATACTGCCTAGGGTTCAAGCTAGCTTGCCAGGACCACACCAGCACACACACTCCCCTCGCCTCCTGCCCAGCCTGCATTGGGCTTCTGCTCCAATCCCTCTTGCTCTCCACTAAGGTGAAGGTTGACATTGCAAGTTCACACACTTGGAGGGAATGGAGCTGGCTTGGGCCCTGGCCCTGCCTCTGAACAGGGTACAAGCAACCTTTACCAGTGTGTGTATCCATGCACACATTTGGGAGGCAACAGAACCAGCTTTTGGGTGGAGACAGCTATTTCTGGCATGCATGTACCTGCACACATTTGGGAGGGTACGAAATCAGCTCAGTAGTGTGGCTCAGTAGTGTACCCAATGTGTGCACACCAGAGAAAAAGTGAAACCAACACAGTAATGCAGCCACGCCCTCAACCAAGGCAGAGACTGCCATCACACCCAAGAGAAACCCAACTCCCTCAGAGCTTCTATTCCAGAACCTTGGCACATGACCCTGCCCCAAATAGGGCAGTAAATGCCATTGAGAATGGGAGAAGTCCCAGCTTGCATTTGGCTTTGGCCCTAGCCAAGCTCCAACCCCAGTCCTACATCCCATGCAGGCACTGGCTGCCAACATATCCTGGGGAAGACATGGCCCATGCTCAGTTCAAGGCCAGCTCTCTCAGCAAATCTACTGTGCACATACAGAGTGCATAGGGTTGCTCTTACACAAAGACACAACGTCACAGCAAAGATAGGTAACTGTTTTATCTAATTTCATAGAGACAAAGAAAATTAATCAAAAGGAGAAGACAGAGGAATATGCTTCAAACAAAAGAACAAGAAAAAAAAACCTGAAAAACCCTAATGAAGCAGAGACAAAAACTTAACTGATAAAGAGTTCAAAGCAATAGTAATAAGAATGCTAACTGGATTTGGGTAATGAATAGACGAACACAGTGAGAATTTTAACAAAGACCTAGAAAATATAAAAGAGAAACTGTCAGAGTTGAATACAATAATTGCAATGAAAAATACACTAGAAGGAATTACCAGCAGGTTAAGTGACATAGAAGAAAGCATAAACAATCTGGAAGATAGAATAATGAAAACCATGCAATCAGAACAGAAAAAAGCAACATCAGGTGTACTAATATTTCATAAAAGGGGTCCCACAAGAAGAGAGAGAGAAAGGGGTAAAAGACATATTTGATGAAATTATGGCTGAAAACTTCCTGAACCTGAAGATGGAAACAGATATCCAGGTACAGGAAGCACAGAGAGTCCCAAACAAAGTGAACCCAAACAGACCCACACCAATACATATAATTAAAATGGCCAAAGTTAAAGAGAATTTTAAAGGCAGCAAGAGAAAAACAAAGTCACATACAAGAGAACTCCCATAAGGCCATCAGCTGATTTCTCATAAGAAACTCTGAAGGCCGGAAGGGAGTGGCATGATATATTTAAAGTGCTGAAAAGGAAAAACCTACAACCTAGGATACTCTACCCACAATGTTATCATTCAGAATTGAAGGAGAGGTAAAAAACTTTGCAGACAAACAAAAATCAAAAGACTTAATCAATACTAAACTAATAGGCTCCCCTGGTGGTGCAGTGGTTATGAAACTGCCTGCCATTGCAGGGGACATGGGTTCAAGCCCTGGTCTGGGAAGATCTCACATGTTGCAGAGCAACTAAGCCTGTGTGCCATAACTACTGAGCCCATATGCCACAACTACTGAAGCCCACACACCTAGAGCCCATGCTCTGCAACAACAGAAGCCACCTTAATTAGAGGCCTGTGCACCACAATGAAAAGTAGCCCCCAATTGCTGCAAATAAAAAGAAAGCCTTCACTCAGCAATGAAGATCCAACGCAGCCAAAAATTTAAAAAAATAAATAAAGTTAGTTAAAAAAAATACTAAACTCACAGTAAAAAAGTGTTAAAGGGCCTTCTTTAAGTGAAAAATAAGAGACTACAACAAGAAATAAAAAAATATAGTAAGGTAAAAACCACACTGGTAAAGGCAAATATATAGTAAAGGTTGTCAATCAACCACTCAAGCTAGTACAAAGATTCAAAGAAAAAAAATGTAAAATCAACTAAAACTATTATAAACAGTTAAGGGATAGACATGAAGATGTAAAATATGACATTAAAAACACAAAATATAGGGGGTGAGTGAAAAAATATACATCTTTTAGAATGTGATTATTTAAATAGCTATCAATTTAAACCAAGTAGATATAGTTAGTGGTCAATGTATATGAAATCCATGGTAAACACAAATAAAAAACCTACAATAGATACATAAACATTAGAGAGAAATTTATGGAAACGTAAAAAAAAGAAAATCATCAACCCATGAGGGAAGAGACAAAGAACAAAAACAATGAAAACACAAGTAATAAATGACAATAATTACATATGTATTAATGAAAAATTGAAATTATAATGGAGTTATCATAGTTCAGGCATATAAAAATGGAGGTGGGAGGCCATTAGTCATGTCTCTGCACCACTGAGAACTTGATCTTTCTTTGAACTGCACCAGACACAAGGACACCACTAGCCATATTCAGAACAACACCTACCAGATGCAACCTTATGGTCTCAAGGTTTCACTTTATAACTGTGCAACCATTTTGTCCCTGAAGCAATTCTAACATAAGAAGCACCCTTATCTATTGCCAGCTCCAATTATAATTTTGATAAACAACTCATGTAACTAACTGTAACCTTGTGGTTTTTGCCTTTATAAATTTTCTCCCATTTTATAATGGGGAGGAGCACATTTCAAGTGCTTCTTGAATCTGTGTTTCCCAGGCTGCAGTTCTAACAACCCCCTAAATAAACACCCTTTTATTCTATTGAGGTCTCCATTTCTGATATTTTGATTGACACTACCATATCACTTTTTATGTCAATGTACAAATGCTCTAATCAAGAGCATTTTGATTGGGTAAAATGATAAGTCCCATCTATATGCTGCTTACAAGAGACTCACTTCAAAGCTGCAGATACACACACTGAAAGTGAGGGGATGGATAAAGATATTCCATACACATGGAAACAAAAAAAAAGCTGGGTTATCAATACTCATATCAGATAAAGTAGTAGACTTGATTTTAATTTTATTTTTATTGCAGTATAGTTGATTTACAATATTGTGTTAGTTCCAGGTGTACAGCAAAGTGGTTTATATATATATATATATATATATATACACATATATACACATATAAGTATATATATTTCAGATTATTTTCCATTACAGGCTGTTAAAAGGTATTGAATATTGTTCCCTGTGATATACAGTAATAATTGTTGCTTATTTATTTTATGTATATTAGTTTTTGTCTGTTAATCCCATATTCAAAATTTATCTCTCCCCCCTTCCTTTCCTTTTGGTAACCATAAGTTTGTTTTCTATGTCTGTGAATCTGTTTCTGTTTTGTATATAGATTCATTTGTATTATATTTTAGATTCCACATATAAATGATATTATATAATATTTGTCTTTCTCCTTCTGACTTACTGCACTTAATATGATATTCTCTAGGTCCATCCATGTTGCTGCAAATGGCAATATTCCATTCTTTTTATGGCTGAATAATATTCCATTGTTTATGTGTGTGTGTGTGTGTGTGTGTGTGTGTGTGTGCATATGTGTGTGACTACTGTAACAATGCTTCAATTAACATAGCAGTGCAGATGTCTCTTTCTTTAATATTTTAATTTTATTGTAGTATAGTTGATCTACAATGTTGTGTTATTTCCAGATGTACAACAAAATGATTCAGTTGTACATATTCATGTATCTATTCTTTTTCAAATTCTTTTCCCAGTTAGGTTGTTACAGAATATTGAGCAGAGTTCCCTGTGCTATACAGTAGGTCCTTGTTGGTTATCAATTTAAACATAGTGGTGTATACGTGTCAATCCCAAATCCCCTACCTATCCCTCCCCCCAACACTTCACCCCTGGTAACCAGAAGTTTATTCTCTAAGTCTGTGAGTTTGTTTCTGTTTTGTAAATAAGTTCACTTGTATCATTTTTTTTAGATTCTGCATATAAGCAATATCATATATTTCTCCTTCACTGACTTACTTCACTCAGTATTACAATCAATAGGCCCATCAGTGTTGCCACAAATGGTGTTATTTCATTCTTTTTAATGACTGAGTAATATTCCATTGTATATATGTACCACATCTTCTTTATCCATTCTTCTCTCGATGGACATCTAGGTTGCTTCCATGTCTTGACCATTGTAAACAGTGCTGCAATGAACACTGGAGTGCATGTATCCTTTCAAACTATGTTTTTCCCTGGGCATATGCCCAGGAGTGGGATTGCAGGATCATACAGTAGCTCTATTTTTAGTTTCTTAAGGAACCTCCATACTGTTCTCCATAGCAGCGTCACCGATTTACATTTCCACCAACAGTGTAGGAAGGTTCCCTTTTCTCCACACCCTCTGCAGACTTTACTGTTTGTGGATTTTTTTGATGATAGCCATTCTGACTGGTGTGAGGTGATATCTCATTGTACTTTTGATTTGCATTTCTCTAATAATTAGTGATCCACTAATACATTAAAAGGATCATACATCACGATCAAATGGGATTTATCCCAGGGATTCAAGGCATTTTCAGTATGCACAAATCAATCAATGTGATGCCCCACATCAGCAAATTGAAGAATATAAACCATATGATCTCAGGACATGGAAGCAACCTGAATGCCCATCAACAGAGGACTGGATAAAGAAGATATGGTACATATATAAATGGAATAATACTCAGCCATAAAAAGGAATAAAATTGGGTCACTTGTAGAGACATGGATAGACCTAGAGACTGTCATACAGTGTGAAGTAAGTCAGAAAGAGAAAAGCAAATATCGTATATTAACACATATTTGTGGAATCTGCAAAAATTGGTATAGATGATCTTATTTACAAAGCAGAAATAGAGGTACAGGCGTAGAGAAGAAACCTATGGATACCAAGTGGGAAGTGGGGTGTGGGATGAATTGGGAGATTGGGATTGACATATATACACTACTGATGCTATGTATAAAACAGATAACTAATGAGAACGTATTGTATAGCACAGGGGACTCTACTCAATGCTTTGTGGTGACCTAAATAAGAAGGAAATCCAAAAAGAGGGGATATATGTATACATAGAGCTGATTCACTTTGCTGTACGGTATAAACTAACACAATACTGTAAAGCAACTATACTCCAAAAAAACCACATATTACCATCTCAGTAGATGCAGAAAAAGCTTTTGACAGAATTCAACACCGATTTATGATAAAAACTCTCCAGAAAGTGGACATAGAGGGAACATACCTCAACATAATAAAGGCCATATATGACACACCTATGGCTGACATCATACTTAATGGTGAAAATCTGAAAGCATTTCCTCTAAGATCAGGAACAAGACAAGAATGCCCACATTTGCCACTTTTATTCAACATAGTTTTGGAAGTCCTAGCTAGGGCAAGCAGAGAAGAAAATAAAATAAAATAAAAGGAATTTAAATTGGATTAGAAGAAGTTAAACTGTCAGTGTTTGCAGGTGACATGATATTATATATAGCAAATCCTAAAGACATACCACAAAACTACTAGAGCTCGTCAATGAATTTGGTAAAGTTGTAAGTTACAATATTAATACACAGAAATCGGTTGCAATTCTATACACTAAAAATTAAAGATCAGAAAGATAAATTTAGGAAGCAATCCCATTTACCATTGCATCAAAGAGAATAAAATACCTAGGAATAAACCTACCTAAGGAGGCAAAATACCTGTATGCAGAAAACTAAAATATACTCATGAAAGAAATCAAAGATGACACAAACAGATGGAGAGATATACCATGTTCTTGAACTGAAAGAATCAATATTGTGAAAATGACTATACTACCCAAAGCAATCTACAGATTCTGTGTAATCCCTATCAAATTACAAAGGGCATTTTTCACAGAATTAGAACAAAAAAATTTACAACTTGTATGAAAACACAAAAGACCCTGAATAGCCAAAGCAATTTTAAGAAATAAAAATGGAGTTAGAAGAACCAGGTTCCCTGACTTCAGACTATACTACAAAGCTACAGTAATCAAGACAGTAAGGTACTGGCAGAAAAAAGCAGAGATATAGACCAATGGAACAGGATAGAAAGACCAGAAATAAACCCACACACCTATGGTCAATTAATCTATGACAAAGGAGGCAGTACTCTACAGTGGGGGAAAGGCAGTCTCTTCAAAAAGTGGTGCTAGGAAAACTGGACAGCTACATGTAAAAAAATGAAATTAGAACACTTCCTAACACCATACACAAAAATAAATTCAAAATGGATTAAAGACCTAAATGTGAAACTAGACACTATGAAACTTTTAGAGGAAAACATAGGAAGAACACTCTCTGACATAAATCGCAGCAATGCATTTTTCAATCTGTCTCCAAGAGTAATGGAAAAAAAAAGGGATCTAATTAAAATCAAAAGCTTTTGCACAGCAAAGGAAACTATAAACAAAACTAAAAGACAACCCACAGAATGAGAGAAAATATTTGCAAATTATGTGACTGACAAGGGATTAGTCTCCAAAATTTACAAACAGCTCATGCAGCTTAATATCATCAAAACAGACAACCCAATCAAAAAATGGTCAAAAAACCTCAGTAGACATTTCTCCAAAGAAAATATACAGATGGCCAAGAGACACATGAAAAGGTGTTTAAGGTCACTAATTATTAGAGAAATGCAAATCAAAGCTGGAAAAATTTGAGCAACAGAATAAAAAATGTAATAATGCAGAATCCCAGTAGTTTATGTATATACTCCCCTCAAGGATGTGGAGCATAACTCTGAACCATGTAAGTATGGGTTACACCTATTGACTTGTTGATAAAGAATAGGATATAAAAAAAGAGGGAGGGGAGGAAGGAAAAAGGAAAAAAAGAAGGAAGAAGTGGAGGGAGGAAGGAAGGAAGGAAGGAAGGAAGGAAGGGAGAGTGGTAGGGAGTGAAATCAATTCATAGTAGAAAAACTTAGCCAGGTGTCAAGGTTAACATCATCAGTGATAAGTCATGTTGATAGCATGAACCTTTGAAATGATATAATGAGAATATATTTTTACCCTTGTGGTCTTCCTCCAAAAAACTTATAACCTGATTTTATCATGAGAAAAAACTTCAGACAAATCTCAGTTGAGGAACATTCTACAAAATATCTGACCAGTTCTGAAAACTGTCAAGATCATGAAAAACAAGGAAAGTCTGAGAAACTGTCAAAGTCAAGTAGAGTCTAAGGAGACATGATGACTAAACCTAATGTGGTATTGTATCCAAGATGGGATCCTGGGAGAGAGTAAGAGCAATAAGTAAAACTAAAGAAATATAAATAAATTATTGACTTCAGTTAATTATATCAGTATTGGTTCCCTAGTTATAACAAATGTGCTAATGTAAGATATCAACATTAAGGGAAACTGTGGGATGTATGGAAATGTTCTATACTATCTTAGTGAAAAATTTGCAAATCTAAAGCTATTCTTAAATAAAAAATTTATTAAATATAAAAAATAGAGTTGCTTACTCTAGTGTTTTCTTTCTTCTACAGGCTAGTGCATGGACATGGTAGTGACCTATCTTCAACATTCAGAAAATATAACCCTCTAGAGGATAGCAGAATTGCAAGATCAAACTTAGGTCTCTGAATGCCCTTCAGAAGAGCCAACACTTGAGAATATTAACATTGTATATTTTTGACCATCTCATAATGAAAGGTGAAAACTGTATCAAACTTTTATGTTGTTATTAATTACTAGTGATTCTGAACTTTACATTTTCAGTGGCCACTATTTTTTCCTTCTCTGTGAATTATTTCTCCATATCAATGGGAAAAGAGTTGCTGATTGTTATATTTATTGTTTCAGATTCTAGAAAAGAGGATTTTGTCCCATACTTTCTACAAAATTTCTTCTGATCTGTCTCTGAATTTTAATTTAATGGTTTATTTTGTTATGTATGTATTTTTATTTTAACGTATTCAAATTCATCAAGCTTTTGCTTAATAGGTTTGGTGTTTTAACATGTTTAACTACCTTCCCTATTATGAGGTTATAAATACAACAAGACTCGTATATATGCTGTCTACAAGAGACCCACTTCAGACCTAGACACACATACAGACTGAAAGTAAGGGGATGGAAAAAGATATTCCATACAAATGGAAACCAAAAGAAAGCTGGAGTAGCAATTCTCATATCAGACAAAATAGACTTTAAAATAAAGACTATTAGAAGAGACAAAGAAGGACACTACATAATGATCAAGGGATCGATCCAAGAAGAAGATATAACAATTGTAAATATTTACGCACCCAACATAGGAGCACGTCAATACATAAGGCAAATATTAACAGCCATAAAAGGGGAAATCGACAGTAACACATTCATAATAGGGGACTTTAACACACCACTTTCACCCATGGACAGATCATCCAAAATGAAAATCAATAAGGAAACACAAGTTTTAAATGATACATTAAACAAGATGGACTTAATTGATATTTATAGGACACTCCATCCAAAACCAACAGAATACACATTTTTGTCAAGTGCTCATGGAACATTCTCCAGGATAGATCATATCTTGGGTCACAAATCAAGCCTTGGTAAATTTAAGAAAATTGAAATTTTATCAAGTATCTTTTCCAACCACAACGCCATGAGACTAGATATCAATTACAGGAAAAGACCTGTAAAAAATACAAACACATGGAAGCTAAACAATACACTACTTAACAACGAAGTGATCACTGAAGAAATCAAAGAGGAAATAAAAAAATACCTAGAAACAAATGACAATGGAGACAAAACGACCCAAAACCTATGGGATGCAGCAAAAGCAGTTCTAAGGGGGAAGTTTATAGCAATACAAGCCCACCTTAAGAAGCAGGAAACATCTCGAATAAACAACCTAACCTCGCACCTCAAGCAATTAGAGAAAGAAGAACAAAAAAACCCCAAAGCTAGCAGAAGGAAAGAAATCATAAAAATCAGATCAGAAATAAATGAAAAAGAAATAAAAGAAACAATAGCAAAGATCAATAAAACTAAAAGCTGGTTTTTTGAGAAGATAAACAAAATAGATAAACCATTAGCCAGACTCATCAAGGAAGAAAGGGTGAAGACTCAAATCAATAGAATTAGAAATGAAAAAGAAGTAACAACTAACACTGCAGAAACACAAAAGATCATGAGAGATTACTATAAGCAACTCTATGTGAATAAAATGGACAATCTGGAAGAAATGGACAAATTCTTAGAAATGCACAACTGCCAAGACTGAATCAGGAAGAAATAGAAAATATGAACAGACCAATCACAAGCACTGAAATTGAAACTGTGATTAAAAATCTTCCAACAAACAAAAGCCCAGGACCAGATGGCTTCACAGGCGAATTCTGTCAGACATTTAGAGAAGAGCTAACACCTATCCTTCTCAAACTCTTCCAAAATATAGCAGAGGGAGGAACACTCCCAAATTCCTTCTATGAGGCCACCATCACCTTGATACCAAAACCAGACAAGGATGTCACAAAGAAAGAAAACTACAGACCAATATCACTGATGAACATAGATGCAAAAATCCTCAACAAAATACTAGCAAACAGAATCCAACAGCACATTAAAAGGGTCATACACCATGATCAAGTGGGGTTTATTCCAGGAATGCAAGGATTCTTCAACATACGCAAATCTATCAATGTGATAAACCATATTAACAAATTGAAGGAGAAAAACCGTATGATCATCTCAATAGATGCAGAGAAAGCTCTTGACAAAATTCAACACCCATTTATGATAAAAACCCTCCAGAAAGTAGGCATAGAGGGAACTTTCCTCAACATAATAAAGGCCATATATGACAAGCCCACAGCCAACATAATCCTCAATGGTGAAAAACTGAAAGAATTTCCACTAAGATCAGGAACAACAAAAGGTTGCCCACTCTCACCACTGTTATTCAAGATAGTTTTGGAAGTTTTAGCCACAGCAACCAGAGAAGAAAAGGAAATAAAAGGAATCCAAATCGGCAAAGAAGCAGTAAAGCTGTCACTGTTTGCAGATGACATGATACTATACACAGAGAATCCTAAAGATGCTACCAGAAAATTACTAGAGCTAATCAATGTATTTGGTAAAGTAGCAGGGTACAAAATTAATGCACAGAAATCTCTGGCATTCCTATACAATAATGATTAAAAATCTGAAAGAGAAAGTAAGGAAACACTCCCATTTACCATTGCAACAAAAAGAATAAATACCCAGGAACAAACCTACCTAAGGAGACAGAAGACCTGTATGCAGAAAACTACAAGACACTGATGAAAGAAATTAAAGATGTTACAAATAGATGGAGAGATATACCATGTTCTTGGATGGGAAGAATCAACATTGTGAAAATGACTCTACTACCCAAAGCAATCTATAGATTCAATGCAATCCCTATCAAACTACCACTGGCATTTTTCACAGAACTAGAACAAAAAATTTTGCAATTTGTATGGAAACAACAAAAGACCCTGAATAGCCAAAGCAATATTAAGAAAGAAAAATGGAGCTGGAGTAATCAAGCTTCCGGACTTCAGGCTATACTACAAAGCTACAGTAATCAAGACAATATGGTACTGGCACAAAAACGGCAAGATAGATCAATGGAACAGGATAGAAAGCCCAGAGATTAACCCACGCACATATGGACACCGTATCTTTGATAATGGAGGCAGGAATGTACAGTGGAGAAAGGACAGCCTCTTCAATAAGTGGTGCTAGGAAAACTGGACAGATACATGTAAAAGTATGAGATTAGATCACTCCCTAACACCATACACAAAAATAAGCTCAAAATGGATTAAAGACCTAAATGGAAGGCCAGAAACTATCAAACTCTTAGAGGAAAACATAGGAAGAACACTCTATGACATAAATCACAGCAAGATCCTTTCTGACCCACCTCCTAGAGAAATGGAAATAAAAACAAAAATAAACAAATTGGTCCTAATGAAACTTCAAAACTTTTGCACAGCAAAGGAAACCATAAACAAGACCAAAAGACAACCCTCAGAATGGAAGAAAATATTTGCAAATGAAGCAACTGACAAAGGATTAATCTCCAAAATTTACAAGCAGCTCATGCAGCTCAACAACAAAAAAACAAACAATCCAATCCAAAAATGGGCAGAAGGCCTAAATAGACATTTCTCCAAAGAAGATACACAGACTGCCAACAAACACATGAAAGAATGCTCAACATCATTAATCATTAGGGAAATGCAAATCAAAACTACAATGAGATTTCATCTCACACCAATCAGAATGGCCATCATCAAAAAATCTAGAAACAATAAATGCTGGAGAGGGTGTGGAGAAAAGGGAACACTCTTGCACTGCTGGCAGGAATGTGAATTGGTACAGCCACTATGGAGAACAGTATGGAGGTTCCTTAAAAAACTACAAATAGAACTACCATATGACCCAGCAATCCCACTACTGGGCATATACAATGAGAAAACCAAAATTCAAAAAGAGTCATGTACTGAAATGTTCCTTGCAGCTCTATTTACAATAGCCCGGAGATGGAAACAACCTAAGTGTCCATCATCGGATGAATGGATGAAGAAAATGTGGCACATATATACAATGGAATATTACTCAGCCATAAAAAGAAACGAAGTTGAGCTATTTGTAATGAGGTGGATAGAGCTAGAGTCTGTCATGCAGAGTGAAGTAAGTCAGAAAAAATAGACAAATACTGTATGCTAACACATATACATGGAATTTAAGAAAAAAATGTTATGAAGAACCTAGGGGTAAGACAGGAATAAAGACACAGACCTACTGGAGAACGGACTTGAGGATATGGGGAAGGGGTAGGGTGAGCTTTGACAGGGCGAGAGAGAGGCATGGACATATATACACTACCAAACGTAAGGTAGATAGCTAGTGGGAAGCAGCCGCATGGCACAGGGATATCGGCTCGGTGCTTTGTGACTGCCTGGAATGTTGGGATCGGGAGAGTGGGAGGGAGGGAGACGCAAGAGGGAAGAGATATGGGAACATATGTGTATGTATGACTGATTCACTTTGTTGTAAAGCAGAAACTAACACACCATTGTAAAACAATTATACCCCAATAAAGATGTTTAAAAAATGTTTTATTTTGTTATGTATGTATTTTTATTTTAATATATTCAAATTCATCAAGCTTTTGCTCAATATGTTTGGTGTTTTAACATGTTTAAATACCTTCCCTATTATGAGGTTATAAATACATCCCCCTATATTTCGTTGTAATGTTTTCATGGCTTTATTTATTGAGTTAAAAAATTTTAACTCAGGTTGCTTCCATGTCTTGTCTATTCCAAGTCGTGCTGCATCTGAATCTAACACAATATTATTAATCAACTATACTTCAATTAAAAAATTAACTCCATTGATACTTTTTTAATGATGTGAGGTAAGAACTGTGTGAGACCCCTAAGACAAGTAGGACCTCGGCACAACTGAGGAAATTAAAGAAACCCAGTGTTTCCGGAACATTGTAATTGAGGAGGAAAGTTGTCAGAGATTAAACTAGAGTAGGTAGGGGCCATATCAAGAGGGTTTGTATCATCTGAGTTTGTTTGCATGTTAAAGACTCTAGAGACTACATGTTAGTATATGCCTGCATGTACTGATACTTGGAGCTATGTGGAATAAAAGGAAACATAGATCAGTGAAAATAGAAGAGAAGTAAAAATTATTTGGGCCATTTCGTCTACAGACAAGCTGACTCAGATACACCCTATACAATAATAGATTTGAAATAGAGGTAAGGTGTGGAATATTTCTGTAAGCTGCATGTTTTGTAAGGTGATTCTGATATACGCATAACACAGAACCACTGATTCAGTGTCTTACCCAACTTTCATTTCTTCCTCTCATGAGTATTCCCATGCATTCTTAAAGTGTTTACCAGATACTAACAAAGCTGGGGGAGAAAACAATCTGCTGAATGACTGAGGCATTCATTTGCCTTCGGAGTACTCAGTCGTTCAAGAAGAGAAAAGTGAATGCCGTTAAATGTTACCCAGGTGTTTTAGGTTCTTTTCCAGTCTCAAGAAACATCCTGGAAGAGGCATACATGTAGTTATATAGTTATCTCATTATATAAACTCACTTCATATTTGTTCAAACAATAGTTGAAAAACAACATGTAGGGGATGCAACTTAGAAAAAAAAAACAACTCCCAGTTCGAAATTGTTTGTGTATGGTCTAAATTTGTTTTCTGTATAATAGAAAAATTAATTTATGCCACTATTTGTTTTCTTAATTATAGACCTTTTGATCAGAGTCAACTTTGTCTTGTTGGAGCTACAGATAAAACAGGTCCAGGGAAATGCATCTGGCAAGAAAGAAAAACTCTTTCACAACAGAAGAGCTCAGCCACAGACCCGCATTTTGTGAGCCTATGGCCTTCAGCTAAATCCTGCACTTTTTTCCTTTACTTAATTTCACTTGTACTTTGGTGACTGTTGTACAAAATGATCCCTACACTCAAAACTTTTCATTTAATTGCCATGGAAATTTGATAATTTCATCCTAAAGTAGGGTTGAATAAAACTCAGGAAGAGCTCCGATTACTGAAAACTGGAAAAAATTAACCTTGATTAAAGTACTTCCCCCATGAAAATAAGACCTCCTGAACTTTGCAAGGGCTGATTACAGAAGGCTATTCTTTGGGGAATGCATAACTGTACTTATTCTAGGATTTTCAGCAGTATTGAACTGAAATAGTGGAGACATCATAAAAGACCTTTAAAGGTGAAATTTAGTGGAATGTCGACAGCAACTTACTTCAGTTCCTCTCTAAAATAAAGTGCCAAAATATGCAAACTACTTTCCAAAACCATGATGTCTGTAAAGAATGCCTGTCAGCTGTCATCACCAATAAGGCTTTCCATGTGAAAAAAAAAATGAACCTGGAAGATCACAGGAGACTTATTGTTCACTTTTAAAAAGGCATACCGTATATTCACCATTAGGAATCTGGTGGGTTTATTTGCTCTACTTAATAATTTCAAACATAAGAATTAGGAAGAATTTGCAAAGATTACATTACTTGGAATTTCTGTTTTTTTCATGACTAATCATCTTTACTAAATAAATCAGTAAATGTAGCTTCAAATGTCTTACCATGTTAACCAAGTATTATAAGCTTATTGCTTTCCATGTGACACAAAAAATGTTAATCTATTGCAGTCCTCAATGCTGAAATGACCTGAATTAATTGTATTTGATTGTAAATGTCTCTTATTTGCTTTATGGGGCAATGTAAATACAGGAAATAAACATTTGTAACGTCTGGAGTTATTTTAAATGATTCTGCCATGGTTCAAACCTGTATTTGCATTACGTTCTTTAATTTCAGTATCTGGCATGAGTGACAGGAAAATTTTCTATTGCAATACCAATTATATCATTTTACACCATGTTCTTTACAGAAAATTGGAGGCTCTACACTACCCTCATCGAGTTTAATTAATAAATATAAATATTAACTTCTTATATTGTAAACATTAGATATATAGTGTATGGACACTATAATACTGTTTGAATATATTACAGTTGTTACTGACTTCAGATTTTTAATAAGCTGAAAGTATTCTTCTGTAAATCCATTTTTGGCAGGTAATGCAGGTGCATGAATGGCAGTACAACCCCTGGTGTTATTTCACATTGGAACATGTAACTAACAGTATACACAATGCGACTAGAGCTAACTGAGCAACGAAGCATGATCCTATTGGAAAAAGAGAATTTAAGATGACTCAAGGAGTGTTTTCCCTCTACCACATGATATCAGAAAGTCTGTGCCTCTCCAGGACAACAACGAAAATGGCTTAGGTTCATAGAAACTTAAATTTGAAAGGGAAACTAGAAGTAGAATCTACCTTCCTATTTTTACAAATGACATCTCTAACAGATGATCAAAACTCTATTTGAACATTATCCCAGTGAGTAGTTCATTCCCTAAAGCAATCCATTTAATTGGATGGCATCTTTATTCAGAACTTCCTCTTGAATTGAACTAAATTTGTTTCCTGGTAACTTCCACCCAATTGATTCTAATGTTTAGGCCTAGAACAACCCTCTTCCCTCTTCTACATCACAGTTCTTTAAATGTTTGGAGACAATTACTTTCTCTGAAAAATCCATTCTTCTCTAGTTTATATATATGTTCCTTTAAACCTTCCTCATATGACTTTAATTCTAGACTATTTATGATCATAATCATCCCCTAAGAGAGACTTATTTCTCAATGCCTCTTTTAAAATATGGCCTAAAACTGAATACTTGTCTCTTAATATGGACACTACATTACATATTTTGTAGTCAATAGGTTTCAATGTCATCCAGGCCTGCCAAGCTATCATTTTATTTTATTCCATATGGCCAGGTATTATGTGACATTGTTTGCACCACTCATATGATATGCAATAATGTTAACTTAGTCAAAAAACAGCTGATTCATATCTTCTGTATTTACAGAGAAAACAGCTTAAGTCAAAGAGTATATCGGAAAAGTAGACAACCTCCTATCTTCTCATTTTAATGCAGTGAGAGTATATGTAGAAAACAACAATTCAGGGAAGAAGGCTAACTTCAAGCAGAGTTGAATAGAAATTGATTTCTCCTAAACGTTCCTTAGCCCTAAGGCTAGGGAAAAATTATTTGGATGGGAAGGCACCCTAGATTTTGGGAATAGCAAGAGCAAAGGTAATGAGTAGAGAATGTGCATTAAAGACCCAAGTTGGTTGCAGAAAGAGCCTAAATGGGAAAGTCATGGGTCACATGACCAGAAAGAGAGGTTGAGAGCAGATTGTGGAAGACCATATGTCAGCCTAAAAATTTTGGGCAATTATCTGTACTTAAAGAAGCTAACTTTTTTAAAAAAATCTAAGTCATGAAAAGTCTGGCTGGTGAGGGGGAATAATAGCAAGTCTACTTTCTGCCTATCACATGGTTTCCTTCATTTTCTTTTCAGCCAAATCCCTCATGGACCCAACCAAGCATGAGAGATTTCTCTCTTCTTTGCCACAATTTTCAAATAGCAATCTACAATCAGGTTTGCACTATCACAGGAAAACTTGGGCCAAATTCAAATGTCAACAGAAGTAAGGTGGAACACATTTAACTGTTTAGTTAAGTTTACATTTATTCTAAAAGTCATTGACTTACAGAACAGAAAAAGAGCATAGAGATGGATGCAGACCACAAAACCCAGAGATATTGGTGACTTACTCAAATTACACACTTGCTACTGAGAGTAGCTAAAGAGAGGAGATATCTGGGCTCAGTGTTCTTTGAGCTACATGAGACTGACTCCTCTTGATGCAGACATTTGGAAATGACAAAAATAAGCCCAAAGGAGAAGAAAAATTCACTATTCCCTTTACCTCTTCCTTCTTGATATGCCAGTCCAAAGTATATCATGCAGTGAGATGGAAGATGATACCCAGTAGTCACACACCATATTAAGCCAAGTCTACATAGGTATAATGGAATCAGATATCATGGAATATTGTCATTCTGAATGACTATGGAGAACTGGAATAGGACATCTGAGCCTCTATTGCCTTGTGGATAACATGGTAAATGTCAGTATGAACATAGCCTTTGGCAAATTGAAATGACAAATAATTAAACTGTGTTTAGTTACAACTCATTCTCTTGAGTCTGTTTTAAAAGGTGAGCTTGGATGCCCATTGTGTTAAAGTACATGTCAACAACATTTGTTTTTCAAGGCAGGGACAACCCTGGGGTTGTTTCTACCTCTTTGTCATGGCTTTGTGCATAAGCAACCTAGTATTAAAAGAAGCTGGTGAAAAACATTTTTTAGAGACTATGGTGACTATTTGGGATAGTGGTGATACTATGCTATAAGTATATTTTTGTCATACTGATCAGTTTATTTTCATTAGCTTATCACTTTCATTTAATGGAAGTTATCCAGAAAAGAGAGTGTTACCATTAGTTTTCAGGATCGATTGATTGATCGATCGATCTCTCCATATCTATCTATCTCTCTATCTCTCTATCTATCTATCCATCCATCTATCTAGTTTTAAAGACATGTTATCTGTTCAAACTCTCAATTAGACTCCATCCTATTTGAATTTCTTCAAAACTGGCCACTACTTATAAAACATTTCACACATTTTACACATTTTAGGAGGACATTTTACCAGCATGCTACCAAATGCATTACATAGACATTTTAAAGGCATTTATTCTAGTTGAACTTGAGTCTATTTGCTAACTTAAAATAAAAGTTAATTGTTACTCACAACATATCAATAAAGATTTCTCATCATCTGGTTTGTCTTTTTATAAACAATCAATGGTTTTCATCAATGAATTAATTCTCATAAATATGACTTCTATGTTGCAGCCTCTTCAAAGAGTAGACAACTTATTTGAAATAAAAGACAGATAATGTGAAAATAAATCACAAATTTAAAAAGATTGATGCAATTAAATGATAATGACATTGGGACAGAAACAGTATTATCTAGTAGTTATTAAAAAACTACCATTTGCCATTTGGCCAAAGTTCAGTCAGCTATAAAATTCAGGTTGTTGTGCTAGATTAGATGATATATAAAGCTATTTCCATTTATCGTATGCTATGATACTAAAAAATAACTAGGTGAATTAAGTCTTGTACAAGATTATATTTCTCTTACTAGTACTATTTAACAAGTCAACTCTTGCTATGGTCCTTTTTTATCGTTTAAATAATTCATTTGTATTGTAAGAAAGTAGTGCTTCCCCTGTCCATGAACAGAGTATTCACCTTGATCTGGGATAGAATAAAATCCAATGTATATTTTAATACTCTGGAGCTATTTCCTTTTAGCTCCCTCTAAAGGCTCTCATAAACACCTGCTGCCCTCAAGCTATACAGCAATAACAGTCCATTGTTTTTCCACATGATTTCATGTATTACCTATATGCTCTCCTAACAACAATCAATCTTGTGAGGAAGACTAATAATATCTCCATTTGACAGATTATGAATTAAAGCACAAGCAGTTTAATTATTTTTCTCCAGTCACATAGTTAATGAGAGAAACAAGTCTGAAACCCACATCTGTTCATTTACATCCTTTTGTACTTTTCACTGTATCATTACCCAGCCTTGACCATTGATAATGCTGCTGCTGATGTAACTAATTGAGTCATGATAGGCTATTCTATGCTGCCCAACAACAAATTTCAGTGGTTTAAAACAATACAAGTTTATTTCTCACTCATGCTGCATTTCTAACATGGATCAGCAGGGAGGTTCTGCTTATTTAGTTAATTCAGTGACCAGACTAGCAGAGGATCTACCATCTTGTAATTTATACTATCTGGAACATATGGCCTACTTGGTCAACAGGGCAGAGAAGCAAAAGAATATGAATAATTTATATCCACCTTTCCAGGTTTTGATCCAGAAGTGACACACATTAGTTTCACCTACTGCCTATGGGACAAAACTTGTAATACAACACAGCCTCATCCGACTACAGAGAGACTGGGAAATGTGAAGTACAAGGATGTCTGGTGAGCAGTAAATGTCTCTGCCATGATAGATATCATTTATTGAATTCTTAGTATGTGCCAGGTACTGTGCTAAGCACATTGTGTCATTGCTTCATGTAATTCTTACTGTAGTCCTGTACTATAAAATATAACCATTATACGGATGAGAGAACCGGGTTTGAGAGTGACAATCTGCATGAGGTTTCACAGATGGTAAATGGCTGAGCCAGGATTCAAATCCAGATCATTCTGATTCTAGAGCCAACTCTAAAGTTAATTATTTATTCAAGTCCAATTCCATTTAACATATCTTCCCTTTAGTCATCCTCAGATCCTTCCTTTAAATGAACAAGTTTTCACCTGTTCTCTCCCACTTGACTCCTATTTCCACTTTTATTTTCATTCTAAATGTATGAAGTATGAAGAGTCAAAGAAGTTAGATGAATGAATGATAAAGAGACCGCTTTTCTTGTATTTTTCTTCCTTTCACACGATAGTACTTTTTCTTGTATATGAGGTCCTAGAAACCAACCAGCAAGGGTATTTAATTGCTTGAGCCTATTTACTATTACTCCAGAGTATACCAGTCACCCCGCTTATTAGGACTTCTTAAATATAAAACAATGCCTATTATCTGCCTTGTATCTTCTTTGTAAGAAGGGCCCAATGATAGTCTTTATAATTTAGAATATGCCTGTTATAAGATGCTTCCTTTAATAGCTATTTACAACGAAGGTCACCAATTTATACCTGGAATTAAAGAAATATCAGCTCAGATATGTATAGAATGATAATTTTTCACAAAAATAATTACAATAAAAGTTTTTAGATAGCCCTGTTACCCCATAACTAAATTATTCAGAAATTCACATATCATTCCTTAAAATTTCATATAATTTTTATGAATTGGGATTTAAAACACTTAAGAAACTTTGGCTAATGTGGAAAATATTGGCTTAATAGATACATTTTACTAAATAACATCTGACTAGTGTCTTACAGACTCATTTAATTTGGGGGCTAAAAGCGACCTCCCTCATTTCACCCATAAGGAAATAAGGGTCTAAGAGAAGTTATTTATTCACAAATAGGCAAATAATTAGAGACAACACAAAGCTAAGAACCTAGGCCTCCTCAGATTCTCAGTCTAAGCTAATTTAAAATAGTCATATTCATAAAATCTTGCTTCTGGAAAGTTAAAATTGAACTCTCTCAAAGCACTATAAATGTTTATATTGGGTAAGGAAACACATTCCTATTAATATATTTATCACTCATAGCTTTGAATAATTACATTTCAAATTTATCATTGATTACCAGGAAATAGCTAAGAATCTACTCAAGCATAGAAAGATAACAGGTATAGAGACATGGCTAGAATATTTGCATCATTAATTAGTAACATATGTGTTTACTGGAGTGTTATAGCAAGTTTTAAATATATCTCTCTACCATTTGACTTATACAATGAGCATGGATTGCTTTTATAATGAATAAAAAAAGGATTTTCACAATATTTTAAAACACAATTGTAGTTTGTTTTGTTTAAAATCTTTTTTCTGGTGATCTCAATGTACTTTTCTGACTTACAACAATAAAAGGAATAATTTCATGCAATGCCATAAGTAGAGACTGTGTGGAGTTTTAGAAAAAGCATCAGGCATTTAAGATGTGTCACTTTGTTACAACAGAGCAGTAGAAGATCTGAATTATTGTCTTAGTTGTGTGAATTTGGGTAAACAGGAAGTAATCACACCAAGATTTTTTTTCTTCTGTCAAATAGGGATAAAAATACCTGCATTGTCAACATCACAGGTTTGTTGTATGTATTACACAATTTAATGTTTCTGAAATGAAAATTAACTTATAAATTTAAGGTATGATTTTTGTGTGTTAACATACATAAATTTATATTCTTTTCGTATACATCTGTATACACATATCAACATTTGCCCTGCACCATAGACTGCTATTTTTTCACTTCACAGAAAGCAGACAAAAACCAAGAAGTTCGATTATTTGTGCTAAATTCTATAGCAAATGACAGATTTTAAGAGCCATTATTCTTCGGATGCCTTCTACCTTCTATGTGGTCTAACGCTGTGAAGTTTTTAATATAGATAAATCAAAGACCAGGGAGATTAAGTAAATTGCCCAAGGTCACACAGCTGGTAAGTTGCAGAGTCAGGGTTCACATTCATCTTTTTCAGACTGCAAAGTTCTTTCTTTACTCTGTGCTCTCTTTCAGAGATCCTAGTCACCTGCTAGGGAAATGCTCACCTTCTTTTGGCATGCTTGTGTGTTTTCCAGACATTGAAGTGGTACAGAATAGCATTTGTTTTTGTAACTCACTTTCTCTAACAAAATAAATGGCTCTTTTTTGATGTCTGTTCTGTTGACCTTTTGTCTCTGTGCTAAAAATCTTTTTTCTAACTTGCCCTTTCTGTAAGAGTGAAATGATTTTGATTGAATTTATCATCGTCCAGAAATATGGGACCTTTCTGAGTTTAAAGTGTTTACAAAGATAGCCTTTTCCCCTGGATTTGATTATTTCATTGACAGCAGTTGATATCTTCATGCATAGGAATGTATTTACTTAAAGGCACATAAGTAAATCATTTATAAAATTGAATTATCTGACTAGGGAGATTGTGTGTTTTGATTGTGTAGCAGTCCTTCTGAAACTGACTTACAATTGATAAAAGCCAGATGGAAAGCGGAAACAGTCCATTTCATGATTCTTTAAATGTTTAAATTCGTTAACCCTTGCACTTCAGATTTTTTGAAGTTCAGTTGTAGGGTGGAAACAATTTGTTGGTGAGGTTTTAATATGCAAAATGGTCAGTAAGTGCTTATAACATTCTGTACAAGGGAAAGAGTTTGAGCTTTAGGAGAGTTTCAAGGACAATATTAATGGCTCATTGTTAAAATCTTGTCTATTGCTCCTTATTTTCTTTTTTGTATTTTTTGATCAGAATGAATTTTAATTTGTATACTGTGCTTGCTAGTCCCCCTTATGTGGGCAAGAGCTGATTCTTAGTGTCTTTAAAGTATCTTAATATATGAACACATATCCATGTTATAGGTTCAAATACATCTTATAATTATACTTCTTACTAAAATATGTCATTTTCTTTAAATAATTATTTAAATATTAATTAATATCATGAGCAATTTTATGGGTTATAACTTAATCCTTACAGCAACATTCTGAGGTAGGTACTACAATTATCAACTCTCTCATTCTTCAGACTGAAGAAACTTGAGCTTGGAGAGCTCACACAACTTTCCCATGATCACAAAACTAGAAGCAATGGAACCAGGATTTGAACCCAGATAATCTGATTTCAGCATCTAGACTCCTAACCACTATCCTATGTGGTTTCTCTATTTATTAAGAAGCCAGTTAAGCATAATGATATGATAAGTACCATACAAAGAAAACAGGTCCTTCCTATTTTTATTTTTAATAATGACACTACCATTCCCCCACTCTCCTTAGCACAAAACAATAGAGCAATTTCACACCTCCCTCTCACTCACGCCTTACATGGAATCACTTGCCAAGATCCACAAATTTTATCTCTGCAATGACTAAATCCATTATCTCTGCTACCATACTTGTTCAAGTCCTAATCGCTTATCACCCCCAGAATATTGCTGCTTCTCTCAGTGTCCAGTTATCTCCCCAACCAAACTATGCTATATACCAATAACACTAAAAGAGATATCTTCTTAATGTACAGGTATAATAACACTAAAAGAGATATCTTCTTAATGTACAGGTATAAGTATGATCTTCATAAACATTCCCACTACTATTATAATTAAGTCCAAATTACTCAGCTTGACAATTAGGGTGTTCAATAATCTGGCCTCAATGTTCCTTTCTATAATTATTTCTTAGCTTTCATACACATGTCCTATGTTCCAACTTAAAAAAACTACTCCCAACTCCCTAAGTACAGTCTTTATTTTTTCTGTCTCCATGCCTTTGTTCAATACTGTTTCCTGTATCTGCAATTCCTTTCCTTGTCATTTTTGCCAATTAATATTTTATTTAACTTTTAAAAGCACACATCAAATTGTACCTCATCTATGATTTTATTCCCATCCTCACACACACAGTTTGTATTTAATTTCCTCAGTTGAATATTCATCATATTATTTTCTACCTTCCCTTGGCTCTTTTCATATTATGAAGAGATATTTATTTCTGCCCTTGCTTTAACTTCCTTTTTAGATGGTAAGATTCTCAAAGTCTACAGATATGCCTTCTTCATCTTTATATTCTACGCGGACCTAACCAAATTCCTTGAACTTATTAAAAACCTAGAGTTTATTGAAATGCATAAAGATAGACCCTAATATTTCCAATGAGTTTATCATCTCTGCACCAAATGAATTTTGATGCTTTATTCTAAATCAGTACAAAACAGATTAATCTAAGCTGAAAATGCATGTATTTCTGAGATTTGGGGGTATGGTAGGGAAGTAAATGATGTCCCAGTATAGTTTAAGTCAAGTAAGGAATAATTCTTTTGTTCCTATGGGATTTCCAAGAAGTATTCATTCTGCTAATGGGATAAGCCCAAGTATGAAGCCCAGAGTAATTATGTGACTCCAGCAACTAAGCATTGGCTCTGTCTTTTATCAAGCCTTTACAAGTATGGGTGAAGTAGATTTGGGATCAGCAAAGCTTATGTCTGATACAAGACTTGAAGGTTACTCCATTCCCATCCAGGAGAACCTATAACTTCTAAATCCAGGGTGCAATGGAATTTGATACTAATTTGAACACAACTGAAGATTTGGGGCAATGATTTGGGAAGAGCACTGATATGACAATCTATAGACTTGTGAACTAAATTTATTACCAACTAGTTGTTTGAGCCTGAGACTCCTATCTTCTCACAAAATGAGGAAGCTAAATTAAAAGCAGTTTTTTCGTACATTAATCTTTCATTAGTCAAATTGTATGTATTAATGCCTATCAGAAACATGACATATAGATGCAAATTATTTTGCTGGGAGAGGTATTCAAAATACTTGTAATAATAATAGCTAATGCTTACTATGTGCCAGACATTTTCCTAAGTACTTTAGTTAAAATATCTCAATTAATAGTCATAAAACTCTAAGAGATCATTATTATTCCAATCATACCCATTTTTCAGATGAGGAAACTAAATTAGAGACAGGTTATGTATCTTGAGAAAGACCCCACAGATAGTAAGTTTGGCAGAACTGGAATATGACCCATGGAGTTTGACTCCAGTCTGTGATCTCATCCAGCACTTTATATTGTTCCTTCTGTTTTCCTCCACTTTTTCTATATATGCTAGACACTCAAACCTTCTCTTTGTTGCTCAAGCAAGTGCCTTATCAACTCAGGGTCTCTAGACATGATATTTGCTCTTCCTGAAATGATTTTCTCCTAGCTTTCTGACCATCAATTTCTACTTATTATTCAGATCTCAGCATAAATTTAATTTTTACAGAGATGCCTTTTCTAATGTCTCAGTCTTGATTAGGTACCTCTCTTATACACTGTCAAAGGACCTTGCACTTTATTTTTTCCTATCATTTCTCACAGTTATAATACAAATTATTATAGTTATGTACATGTGTGTGTGTGTATGCATGTATTTTCATCCCCCTCTCTTCTAGAATGTAAGCTTCAAAAGCCCAGAAACTTTGACTTATTCAGAGATTTATCCACTGTACATAGAATGGTGTTGGGCACAAAGTAGATGCTCACAAAATTTGTTAAATACAACAATAAGTATATAAATATGTACTTGTAGACACTTATCTGTGTGTTTAGAAAAAATGTTGGTACTTTTCTGTTTGAGGAAAATATTTCATGTGGTAATAACTATCTGTATTCACAAGTAGAGTTAACATATATAGAGAGATAGAAGACAAATAGAGAGATACTGGCCAGACTCCATTTCTAAAAATATCCTCCACATTTCCTACAATGTGTTGGTTCAACATTTATCAAGAGAAAATTCATTCTGTTTTGTCTTGAAAGGTTTATAACCTCCAGAGACGCTGGTTACTGAGAAGAAGGTCTTTCAGAAATGAGGTACAGGAAAAATGTGTGTCAGTGATGAAGAAGGAAACAGAAGGGGGTGAGAGAAGACCAAAAAGTAAAATAATCATACCAAAAGACAAACAAAACTATCCAGGGCAGTAGCGGAGAGGAGAGGCCAAAATGCGTGTTACAGGGAACTCTTACATCTCCACATCCCTGTGGAGCTCTCTGAGACTTGACGAGATGCCACATTAAGGGGTGAAGAATGATCCCAGCTGAGAGTCTAGAGTGTGCTCGATGTCTGCTCAAAGAGAGACCTTCAAGGTGGCAGAGGAGTAAGACTTGGAGATCACCTTCTTCCCCACAAATACATCAGAAATATATCTACATGTGGAACAACTACTAAGGAGCACCTACTGAACGCTGGCAGAAGACCTCAGACTTCCCATAAGGCAAGAAACTCCCGACATAACACAGTAAGGCAAAAGAAAAAAGAAAAAAGCAGACAAAAGAATAGGGGCAGGACCTGCATCTCTGGGAGGGAGCTATGAAGGAGGAAAAGTTTCCACACACTAGGAAGCCCCTTCACTGGAGGAGATGGGGGGTGGGCGGGGGGGAGAGCTTCAGAACCACGGAGGAGAGCACAGAAATAGGGGTGCAGAGGGCAAAGCAGAGAGATTCCTGCACAGAGGATCGGTGCCACACAGCACTCACCAGCCTGTGAGGCCTGTCTGCTCACCTGCTGGGGCGGGTGGGGGATGGGAGCTGAGGTTCCGGCTTCAGAGGTCAGATCCCAGGGAGAGGACTGGTGTTGGCTGCATGAACACAGCGTGAAGGGGGCTAGTGCACTGCAGCTAGCCAGGAGGAAGTCCGGGAAAATGTCTGGACCTGCCTAAGAGGCAAGAGACCATTGTTTTGGGGTGCGTGAGGAGAAGGGATTCAGAGCACTGCTTAAACGAGCTCCAGAGATGGGCATGATCCAAGCTGTCAGCGTGAACACCAGAGACAGGCATGAAATGCTAAGGCTGCTGCTGCCGCCACCAAGAAACCTGTGTGTAAGCACAGGTAACTATCCACACCTCCCCTTCCGGGAGCCTGTGCAGGCTGCCACTGCCAGGGTCATGTGATCTAGGGACAACTTCCCTGGGAGAACACACAGTGTGCCTCAGGCTGTTGGAACATCATGCTGGCCTCTGCTGCCACAGGCTTGCTTTGAATTCCTTACCCCTCCCCCAGGCCTGAAGGAGCCAGAGCCCCCTAATCAGCTGCTCCTTTAACCACCTCCTATATGTGTGGGGAACAGACACCCTCAGGCAAGATACACACAGAGGAGGGGGCAAATACAAAGCTGAAAACAAGGAGCTGTGCAAACAAATTACAGAAAGGGAAATTTCTCCCAGCAGCCTTAGGAACAGTGGAGTATATCTCCACAATCAACTTGATGTATCCTGCATTTGTGGAATACCTAAATAGATAAAGAATCATCCCAAAATTGAAGCGGTGGACTTTGGGAGCAACTGTAGCCTTGGGGTTTGCTTATTGCACCTAATTAGTTTCTGGTTTTATGTTTATATTAGTTTAGTATTTAGACTTTATTATCATTGGTAGATTTGTTTATTGATTTGGTTGCTCTCTTCCTCTTTTTTATATTTATATATATAATTTTTTTTCTTTTTCTCTTTTTTGTGACTGTGTATGTGTATGCTTTTTTGTGTGATATTGTCTGTGTAGCTTTGTTTCTACCATTTGTCCTAGGGCTCTGCCTGTCTGTTTTTTTATTTGTTTTTTAGTATAGTTTTTAGTGTTTGTTGTCATTGGTGGATTTGTTTTTTGGTTTGATTGCTCTCTTCTTTCTTTATTTCTTTTAAATTTTTTTTATAACTTTTTTTTTTTTTTTTTTTTTTTTTTGCGGTATGCGGGCCTCTCAGTGTTGTGGCCTCTCCCGTTGTGGAGCACAGGCTCCGGACGCGCAGGCTCAGTGGCCATGGCTCACGGGCCCAGCCACTCCGTGGCATGTGGGATCTTCCCAGACCGGGGCACGAACCCGTGTCCCCTGCATCGGCAGGCGGACTCTCAACCGCTGTGCCACCAGGGAAGCCCCTAAATTTTTTTTAAAAAATATCTTTAATAATTTCTTTATTTTTTATTTTAATTATTTTATTTTACTTTATTTCTTTTTTTTTTTTCTTTCTTTCTTTCTTTCTTTCTTTCTTTCTTTCTTTCTTTCATTATTTCTCCCTTTTCTTCTGAGCCATGTGGATGACAGGGTCTTGGTGCTCCAGTCAGGTGTCATGCCTGTGCCTCTGAAGTGGGAGAGCTGAGTTCAGGACATTGGTTCACCACAGACCTCCTGGCTCCATGCAATATCAAATGGCAAGAGACCTCCAAAGCTCTCAATCTCAATGCTAAAACCCAGCTCCACTCAATTACCAGCAAGCTACAGTGCTGGACACCCTATGCCAAACAACTATCAAGACAGGAAAACAACCCCATGCATTAGCAGAGAGGCTTCCTAAAATCATGATAAGGTCACAGACACCCCAAAACACACCACGAGATGCGGTCTTGCCAACCAGAAATGCAAGATCCAGCTTCATCCAAAAGAACACAGGCACCAGTCCTCTCCACCAGGAAGCCTACACAACCCACTGAACCAAACGTAGCAACTGGGAGAAGACAAAAAAAACAACAGGAACGATGAACAAGCAGCCTTCAAAAAGGAGAGCCTAACACACAGTAAGTTAAGCAAATTGAGAATACAGAAAAACACACAGCAGATGAAGGAGCAAGGCAAAAACCCACCAGACCAAACAAATGAAGAGGAAATAGGCACTCTACCTGAAAAAGAATTCAGAGTAATGACAGTAAAGATGATCCAAAATCTTGGAAATAGAATGGAGAAAATACAACAAACGTTTAACAAGGAACTAGACGAACTAAAGAGCAAACAAACATTGATGAACAACACAATAACTGAAATTAAAAATTCTCTAGAAGGAATCAAAAGCAGAATGACTGAGGTAGAAGAATGGATAAGTGACCTGAAAGCTAAAATAATGGAAATAACTACTGCAGAGTGGAATAAAGAAAACAAGAATAAAAAGAATTGAGGGCAGGCTCAGAGACTTCTGGGACAAAATGAAATGCACCACCATTCGAATTATGGGGATCCCAGAAGAAAAACAGAAAAGGAAAGGGAGTGAGAAAATATTTGAATAGATTATAGTTGAAAACTTCCCTAATATAGGAAAGGAAATAGTCAGTCAAGTCCAGGAAGCACAGAGAGTCCCATACAAGGTAAATCCAAGGAGAAACATGCCAAGACACATATTAATCTAACTATCAAAAATTAAATACAAAGAAAAAATATTAAAAGCAACAGTGGAAAAACAACAAATAAAATACAAGGGAATCCCCATAAGGTAAACAGCTGATCTTTCAGCAGAAACTCTGCAAGCCACAAGGGAGTAGCAGGATATATTTAAAATGATGAAATGGAAAAACCTACAACCAAGATTACTCTACCCAGCAAGGATCTCATTCAGTTTTGACAGTAAAATTAAAACCTTCACAGACAAGCAAAAGCTAAGAGAATTTAACACCACTGAACCACCTTTACAACAAATGCTAAAGTAACTTCTCTAGGCAGGAAACACAAGAGAAGGAAAAGAACTACAATTACGAACCCAAAACAATTTAGAAAATGGTAATAAGAACATACGTATTGATAACTACCTTAAATGTAAATGGATTAAATGCCCCAAACAAAATACATAGACTGGCTTAATGGATACAAAAATAAGACCCATACATATGTTGTCTACAAGAGACCCATTTCAAACCTACGGACACACACAGACTGAAAGTGAGGGGGTGGAAAAAAATTCTCCATGCAAATGGAAATCAAAAGAAAGCTGGAGTAGCAATTCTAATATCAGACAGAATAGACTTAAAAACAAAGACTATTACAAGAGAAAAAGGACACTACATAATGATCAAGAGATCAATCCAAGAAGATATGACAAATGTAAATAATTTTGCACCCAATATAGGAGCACCTCAGTAAACAAGGCAAATGCTAACAGCCATAAAAGGTGAAATCAGCAGTAATACAATCATAATAAGGGATGTTAACACCCCACTTTCACCAATGGACAGATAATCCAAAATGAAAATAAATAAGGAAACACAAGCTTTAAATGATACATTAAACAAGATGGACTTAATTGATTTTTATTGGACATTCCATTCAAAAACAAAGGAATATACTTTCCTCTCAGGTGCTCATGGAACATTCTCCAGGATAGATCATATCTTGGGTCACAAATCAATCCTTGGTAAATTTAAGAAAATTGAAATTTTGTCAAGTATCTTTTCCGACCACAACACTATGAGACTAGGTGTCAATCACAGGAAAATAATCTGTAAAAAATACAAGGGCATGAAGGCTAAACAATACATGACTTAATAATGAAGAGATCACTGAAGAAATAAAAAAAAATACCTAGAGAGGAGCTTCAAGATGGCAGAAGAGTAAGACAAGGAGATCACTTTCCTTGCCACAAATACATCAGAAATACATCTACATGTGGAACAACCCCTACAGAACACCTGCAGAAAGCTGGAAGATGACCTCAGACCTCCCAAAAGGCAATAAACTTCCCACGTACCTGGGTAGGGCAAAAGAAACAATAAAAAACAGAGACAAAATAATAGGGATGGGACATGTACCAGTGGGAGGGAGCTGTGAAGGAGGAAAGGTTTCCACACACTAGGAAGGCCCTTCACAGGTGGAGACTGCAGGTGGTGAAGGGGATAGCGTCAGGGCCATGGAGGAGAGCACAGCAACAGGAGTGCAGAGGGCATAGCGGAGAGATTCCGCACAGAGGATCGCTGACGACCAGCACTCACCAGCCTGAGAAGCTTGTCTGCTTGTCTTCTTCTCATAGCAGGGCGGGCGGGGGATGGGAGCTGGAGGTTGGGCTTCGGAAGTCAGATCCCAGGGAGAGGACTGGGGTTGGCTGTGTGAACACAGCCTGAAGGAACTAGTGCACAACAGCTAGCTGGGAGGGAGTCCGGGAAAGTCTAGAGCTGCCAAAGAGGCAAGAGACGTTTTCTTGCCTCTTTGTTTCCTGGTGCACAAGGAGAGGGGATTAAGAGCGCCACTTAAAGGAGCTCCAGAGACGGGTGCAAGCCAGGGCTATCAGCGTGAAACCCAGAGATGGGCATACGATGCTAAGGCTGCTGCTCCAGCCACCAAGAAACCTGTGTGCAAGCACAGGTCACTATCCACACCTCCCCTCCTGGGGGCCTGTGCAGCCCGCTACTTCAAGGGTCCTGTGATCCAGGGAAATCTTCCCCGGGAGTAGGCAGGGCACTCCTCAGGCTGGTGCAACATCACGCCAGCCTCTGCCACTACAGGCTCACCCAACATCCATATCCCTCTCTCCCCTGACCTGAGTGAGCCAGAGCACCTGAATCAGCTGCTCCTTTAACTCCATCCTGTATGAGTGAAGAAAAGCCAGCCTCAGGTGACCTACATGCAGAGGTAGGTTCAAATCCAAAGCTAAATCCGGGCGGCTGTGGGAACAAAGAAGAGAAAGGGAAATTTCTCCCAGCAGCCTCAGGAGCAGCAGATTAAATCTCCACAATCAATTTGATGTACCCTGCATCTGTGGAATACCTGAATAGACAATGAACATCCCAAATTGAGGAGGTGGACATTGGGAGCAACAATATATATAAATTTGTTTCCCTTTTTCTCTTTTTGTGAGTGTGTACGTGTATGCTTCTGTGGGAGATTTTGTCTGTATAGCTTTGCTTTTACCATTTATCTTAGGGTTCTGTTTGCCCGTTTGTTTCTTTTTTTTCCTTAAAATTCTTTTTGCTTAATAATTATTTTTATTTTAATAACTTTATTTTATTTTACTTTATTTTGTTTTATCTTCTTCTTTCATTCTTTATGTTTTTTTTCCTTTTATTCTGAGCAATGTGGAGGAGAGGCTCTTGGTACTCCAGCCAGGCATCAGGACTGTGCCACTGAGGTGGTAGAGCAAAGTTCAGGACACTGGTCCAGAAGAGACCTCCCATCTCCATATAATATAAAAGGGCAAGATTTCCCAGAGATCTCCATCTCAATGCCAGGACTCAGCTCCACTCAATAACCAGCAAGACACAGTGCAGGACACCATATGCCAAACCACAAGCAAGACAGGAACACAACCACATCCATTAGCACAGAGGCTGCCTAAAATTATAGTAAGGCCACAGACACCACAAAACGCACCGCCAGACGTGGACCTGCCCACCAGAAACAGGATCCAGCCTCATCCACCAGAACACAGTAACTAGTCACCTCCACCAGGAAGCCTACAAAACCCACTGGACCAACCTTAGCCACTGGGGACAGACACCAAAAACAATGGAAACTATGAACTTGCAGCCTGCAAAAAGGAGACACCAAACACAGAAAGTTAAGCAAAATGAGAAGACAGAGAAACACACAGCTGATGAAGGAGCAAGGCAAAAACCCACAAGACCTAACAAATGTAGAGGAAATAGGCAGTCTTCCTGAAAAATAATCCAGAGTAATGACAGTAAAGATGATCCAAAATCTTGGAAATAGAATGAAGAAAGTATAAGAAACATTTAACAAGGACCTAAAAGAACTAAACAGCAAACAAGCACTGATGAACAAAATAATAAATGAAATTAAAAATGCTCTAGAAGGGATCGATAGCAGAATAACTGAGGCAGAAGAATGGATTAAGTGGCCTGGAAGATAAAATAGTGGAAATAACTACTGTAGAGCAGAATAAAGAAAAAAGAATGAAAATAATTAAGGACAGTCTCAGAGACCTCTGGGACAACATTAAACACATCAACATTCGAATTACAGGGTTCCCAGAAGAAGAAGAGAAAAAGAAATGGACTGAGAAAATATTTGATGAGATTACCATTGAAAACTTCCCTAACATGGGAAAGGAAATAGTTAATCAAGTCCAGGAAGCACAGAGAGTTCCATACAGGATAAATCCAAGGAGTAACACACCAAGACACATATTAATCAATCAAAAATTAAATACGAAGAACAAATATTAAAAGCAGCAAGGGAAAAACAACAAATAACGCACAAGGGAATCCCCATAAGGTTAACAGCTGATCTTTCAGCAGAAACTCTACAAGCTAGAAGGGAATGGCAGGACATATTTAAAGTGATGAAGGAGAAAAACCTACAACCAAGATTACTCTACCCTGACAAGATCTCATTCAGATTTCATGGAGAAATTAAAACCTTTGAAGACAAACAAAAGGTAAGAGAAAGCAGCTTTACAACAAATGATAAAGGAACTTCTCTAGGCAGGAAACATAAGAGAAGGAAAAGACCTGCAATAATAAACTCAAAATAATTAAGAAAATGGTAATAGGAACATACATAGCGATTATTATGTTAAATGCAAATGGATTAAATGCTCCAACCAAAAGACATAGACTGGCTGAATAGATACAAAAACAAGACCCATATATATGCTGTCTACAAGAGACCGACTTCAGGCCTAGGGACACATACAGACTGAAAGTGAGGGATGGCAAAAGAAATTCCATGTAAATGGAAACCAAAAGAAAGCTGGAGTAGCAATTCTCATAGCAGACAAAACAGACTTTAAACTAAGAGTATTACAAGAGACAAGGAAGGACACTACATAATGATCAAGGTATCAATCCAAGAAAAACATATAAAAGCTGTAAGTATTCATGAACCCAACATAGGAGCACCTCAATATATAAGGCAAACACTAAGAGCCATAAAAGGCAAAATCGACAGTAACACAATCATAGTAGGGGACTTTAACACTCCACTTTCACCAATTGACAGCACATCAAAATGAAAATAAACAAGGAAAAAACAAGCTTTAAATGATACATTAAACAAGATGGACTTAACTGATATTTATAGGACATTCCATCCAAAAACAACAGAATACACATTTTTCTCAAGTGCTCATGGAATATTCTCCAATATAGATCATATCTTGTGTCACAAATGAAACCTTGGTAAATATAAGAAAACTGAAATTGTATTAAGTATCTTTTCCCACCATAATGCTATGAGACTAGATATCAATTACAGGAAAAATATCTGTAAGAAATACAAACACATGGAGGCTAAACAACACACTACTTAGTAACCAAGAGATCACAGAATAAATCAAAGACGAAATCAATACATACCTAGAAACAAATGACAATGAAATTATGATGATGCAAAACATATGGGATGCAGAAAAAGCAGTTCTAAGAGGGAAGTTTATAGCAATAAAATCCTACCTTAAGAAACAAGAAACATTGCAAATAAACAAGCTAAACTTACACCTAAAGCAGTTAGAGAAAGAATAATAATAAAAAAAAAAGTTAGCTGAAGGAAAGAAATCATAAAGATCAGTTCAGAAATAAATGGAAAAGAAATGAAGGAAACGATAGCAAAGACAAATAAAACTAAAACCTCGTTCTTTGAGAAGATAAACAAAATTGATTAACCATTAGCCAGACTCATCAAGAAAAAAAGGGAGAAGACACAAATCAATAGAATTAGAAATGAAAAAGGAGAAGTAACCACCTACACTGCAGAAAAGAAAGGATCATGAGAGATTACAAGGAAATATATGCCAATAAAATGGACAACCTGAAAGAAATGGGCAAATTCTTAGAAATGCACAACCTTTGATACTGAACCAGGAAGAAATAGAAAATATGAACAGACCAATCACAAGGACTGAAATTGACACTGTGATTAAAAATCTTCCAACAGAAAAAAGCCCAGGACCAGATGGCTTCACAAGTGAATTCTATAAAACATTAGGGAAGAGCTAACACCTATCCTTCACAAACTCTTCAAAAATATAGCAGAGGGAGGAACACTCCCAAACACATTCTATGAGGCCACCATCACTCTGATAACAACAACCAAAGATGTCACAAAGAAAACCACAGACCAATATCTCTGATGAACATAGATGCAAAAATTCTCAACAAAATACTAGCAAACAGAATATCTAACAGCACATTAAAAGGATCATACACTCTGATCAAATGGGGTTTATCCCAGGAATGCAAAGATTCTTAAACATCCGCAAATCAATCAACGTGATACACCATAATAAAAAGTTGAGGGAGAAAAACCATACAATCGTCTCAATAGATGCAGAGAAACTTTTGACAAAACTCAACACCCATTTATTTTAAAAACTCTCCAAAAAGTAGGCATAGAGGGAACTTTCCTCAACATAATAAAGGTCATATATGACAAACCCACAGCCAACATCGTCCTCCATCGTGAAAAACTGAAACCATTTTCAATAAGATCAGGAACAAGACAAGATTGCCCACTCTCACCATTATTCAACATAGTTATGAAAGTTTTAGCCACAGCAATCATAGAAGAAAAATAAATAAAAGGAATCCAAATTGGAAAAGAAGAAATAAAGCTGTCACTGTTTGCAGATGACATGGTACTATATGTAGAGAATCCTGAAGACACTACCAGAAAACTACTAGAGCTAATCAATGAATTTGGTAAAGTATGAGGATACAAAATTAATGCACAGAAATCTCTTGCATTCCTGTACACTAATAATGAAAAATCTGAAATGGAAATTAAGAAAACACGCCCATTTACTATTGCAACAAAAAGAAAAAAATACCTGGGAATAAACCTATCTAAGGAGACAAAAGACCTGTATGAAGAAAATTATGACACTGATGAAAGAAATTAAAGATGATATAAGTAGATGAAGAGATATACTATGTTCTTGGATTGGAAGAATGAACATATTGACAGTGACTGTACTACCCAAAGGAATCTACAGATTCAATGAAATCCCTATCAAATTACCACTGGCAATTTTCACAGAACTAGAAGAAAAAGTTTCACAATTTTTATGGAAACAGAAAAGACCCCGAATAGCAAAAGCAATCTCGAGAAAGAAAAATGGAGCTGGAGGAATCAGGCTCCCTGACTTCAGGCTATACTTCATAGCTACAGTAATCAAGACAGTATGGTACTGGCACAGAAACAGAAATATAGATCCATGTAACAGGATAGAAAGCCCAGAGATAAACCCATGCACATATGGTCAACTTATCTTTGATAAAGGAGGCAAGAATATACAGTGGAGATAAGACAGCCTCTTCAATAAGTGGTGCTAGGAAAACTGAACAGCTACATGTAAAAGAATGAAAACAGATCACTCCTTAACACCATACACAAAGATAAATTCTAAATGGATTAAAGACCTAAATGTAAGGCCAGGCACCATCAAACTCTTAGAGGAAAACCTAGTCAGAACACTCTATGACATAAATCACAGCGAGATCCTTTTTGAACTACCTGCTAGAGAAATGGAAATAAAAACAAAAATAAACAAATGGGACCTAATGAAACTTAAAAGCTTTTGCACGGCAAAGGAAACCGTAAACAAGGCCAAAAGACAACCCTCAGAATGGGAGAAAATATTTATAGATGAAGCAACAGGCAAAGGATTAGTCTGCAAAACATATAAGCAACTCATGCAGGTCAGTATCAAAAAAAACAAAGAGCCCAATCCAAAAATGGGCAGAAGACCTAAATAGACATTTCTCCAAAGAAGATATACAGACTGCCAACAAACAAATGAAAGTATGCTCAACATCATTAACCATTAGAGAAATGCAAATCAAAACTACAATGAGATATCATATCACACCGGTCAGAATGGCCATTATCAAAAAATCTACAAACAACAAATGCTGGAGTGGGTGTGGAGAATAGGGAACCCTCTTGCACTGTTGGTGGCAATGTAAATTGATATCACCATTATGGAGAACAGTATGGATGTTCCATAACAAACTAAAAATATAACTACCATAAGACGCAGCAAACCCACTACTTTGCATATACCCTGTGAAAAACATACTTCAAAGAGAATCATGTACCAAAATGTTCATTGCAGCTCTATTTACAATAGCCAGGACATGGAAGCAAGCTACGTGTCTACCAACAGATGAATGGATAAAGAAGATGTGGCACATATATACAATGGAATATTACTCACCATTAAATGGAACGAAACTGAGTTATTTTTAGTGAGGTGGATGGGCCTAGAATCTGTCCTACAGAGTGAAGTAAGTCAGAAAAAGAAAAAGAAATACCCTATTCTAACACATATATATGAAATCTAAAATAAACAATAAAAAGTGGTCAGAAGTACCTAGAGACAAGATGGGAATAAAGATGCAGACCTACTAGAGAATGGACTCGAGGATGCAGGAAGGGGAAGGGTAAGCTGGGACAAAGTGAGAGAGTGGCATGGACATATATACACTATCAAACATAAAATAGATATCTAGTGGGAAGAAACCACATAGCACAGGAAGCTGAGCTCAGTGCTTTGTGACCACCTAAAGGGGTGGGATAAGAAGTGTGTGAGGGAGGGAGATGCAATAGGGGAGAGTTATGGGGACATATACATATATATATATATATATATATATATATATGTATAACTGGTTCACTTTGTTATAAAACAGAAACTATCACACCATTGTAAAGCAATTATATTCTAAAAAATATGTTAAAAAATACCTAGAAACAAATGACAATGAAAACATGACGTCCCAAAGCCTATGGGATGCAGCAAAAGCAGCTGTAAAATGGAAGTATAAAGCAATACACTCCCACCTCAAGAAACAAAGAATATCTCTAATATGCAACCTAACCTTATTCCTAAAGCAATTAGAGAAAGAAGAACAATACAAAACAAGAAACCCAAAGTTAGCAGAAGGAAAAACATCATAAAGATCAGATCAGAAATGAAAAAGAAATGAAGGAAACAATAGCAAAGATCAATAAAAATAAAAGCTGTTTCTTTGAGAAGATAAATAAAATAGATCAACCGTTAACCAGACTCATCCAGAAGAAAAGGGAGGAGACTTAAATGAATACAGTTAGAAATGAAAAAGGAGAAGTAAGAACTGACACTGCAGAAATACAAAGCATCATGAGAGATTACTATGAGCAGCCATATGCCAGTAAAATGGACAACCTGAAAGAAATGGACAAATTCTTAGAAAAGCACAATGTTCCAAGACTGTACCAGCAAGAAATAGAAAACATAAACAGAGTAATCACAAGCACTGAAATTGAAACTGTGATTAAAAATCTTCCAACAAACAAAAGCCCAGGAACATATGGCTTCACAAGTGAATTCTATCAAACATTTAGAGAAGAGCTAACACCTACCTTTCTCAAACTCTTCCAAAATAGAGCCGAGGGTGGAACACTCCGAAACACATTCTACGAGGCCACCACCCCTCTGATACCAAAACCAGACAGAGTTGCCACAAAAAAAAGGAGACTACAGGCCAATAACACTGATGTATATAGATGCAAAAACCCTCAATAAAATACCAGTAAACAGAATCCAACAGCACATTAAAAGCATCATACAACATGATCAAGTGATGTTTATCCCAGGAATGCAAGGATTCTTCAATATACGCAATTCAGTCAATGTGATAAACCACATTAATAAACTGAAGGAGTAAAACCATATGATCATCTCAATAGATGCAGAAAACTTTCTACAAAATTCAACACCCATTTATGATAAAAACCCTCCAGAAAGTAGGCATAGAGGGAACTTACCTCAACATAATAATGACTATATATGACAAACCCAAAGCCAACGTAGTTTTCAGTGGTGAAAAACTGAAACCATTTCCACTAAGATCAGGAACAAGACAAGGTTGCCACTCTCACCACTGTTATTTAACATCGTTTTGTAAGTTTTAGCCACAGGAGTCAGAGAAGAAAAGTAAATAAAATGAACTCAAGTCAGAAAAGAAGTAAAGCTGTTAATGTTTCAGATGACATGATACTATACATAGAAAATCCTAAAGGTGCTAGCACAAATCTACCAGAGCTAATCAATGAATTTGGTAAAGTAACATGATATGCAATGTCTTGCATTCCTATACACTAATGATGAAAAATCTGAAAGATAAATAAGGAAACACTCCCATTTACCATTGTGACAAAAAAAAAATAACATACCTGGGAATAAAGCTACCTAAGGAAACAAAAGACCTGTATGCACAGATCTGTAAGACACTCAGGAAAGTAATTAATGTTGAGATATACAACAGAAGGAGAGATATACCATGCTCTTGGATTGGAAGAATGAACATTGTGAAAATGACTATACTGCCCGAAGCAATCTATACATTCAGTGCAATCCCTATCAAACTACCAATGACATTTTTCACAGAACTAGAACAAAAAAATTCACAATTTGTATGGAAACACAAAGGACCCCAAATAGCCAAAGCAATCTTAAGAATTAAAAATGGAGCTGGAGGAATCAGGCTCCTGGACTCCAGACTATGCTACAAAGCTACAGTAATCACGACAGTATGGTACTGGCACAAAACCCAAAATATAGATCAGTAGAACAGGATAGAGAGCCCAGAGGTAAACCCATGCACATATGGTCACCTTATGTTTGATAAAGGATGCAAAAATATACAATGCAGAAAACACAGCCTCTTCAAAAAGTGGTGCTGGGAAAATTGGACAGCTACATATTAAAGAATGAAATTAGAACACTCCCTAATGCCATACACAAAAATAAACTCAAAATGGACTAAAGACCAAAATATAAATCCAGACACTCTAAAACTCTTAGAGGAAAACATAGGCAGAACATTCTATGACACAAATCACTGCAAGATGCTTATTGACCCACCTCCTATAAAAATGGAAATAAAACAAAAATAAACAAATGGAACCTAACAAAACCTAAATCTTTTGCACAGCAAAGGAAACCATAAACAAGACAAAAAGACAACATTCAGAATGGGAGAAAATATTCGCAAATGAAGCAACTGACATAGGATTAATCGCCAAAGTTTGCAAGCAGCTCATGCAACTCAATATCAAAAAATAAACAACCCAATTCAAAAGTGGGCAGAAGACCTAAATAGACATTTCTCCAAAGAAGATACACAGATTGCCAACAAACACATGAAAGGATCATCAACATCACTAATCATTAGAGAAATGCAAATCAAAACTACAATGAGGTATCACCTCACATGCATCAGAATGGCCATCATCAAAAAACCTACAAACAACAAACGCTGGAGAGGGTGTAGAGAAAAGGGAACCCTCTTGCACTGTTGGTGGGAATGTAAATTGATACAGCTACTATGGAGACCAGCATGGAAGTTCCTTAAAAAACTAAAAATAGAACTACCATACGATCTAGCAATCCCACTACTGGGCATATACCCTGAGAAAACCATAATTCATGAAGAGTTATATACCACAATGCTCTTTGCAGCTCTATTTACGATAGCCTAGATATGGAAGCAACCTAAGTGTCCATCGACAGATGAATGGATAAAGAAGATGTGGCACATACATACAAAAGAACATTACACAGCCGTAAAATGAAATGAAATTGAGTTATTTGTAGTGAGGTGGATGGACCTAGAGTCTGTCATACAAAGTGCAGTAAGTCAGAAAGAGAAAAGCAAATACCATATGCTAACACATTTATTTGGAATCTTAAAAAAAAAAAAAACAGGTTCTGAAGAACGTATGGGCAGGACAGGAATAAAGAGGCAGATGTGGAGAATGGACTTGAGGACATGGGGATGGGGAAGGGTAAGCTGGGACAAAGTGTGAGAGTGGCATGGACGTATATACACTACCAAATATAAAAGAGATAGCTAGTGGGAAGCGGCCGCAATGCACTGGGAGGTCAGCTTTGTGCTTTCTGACCACCTAGAGGGGTGAGATATGGAGGATGGGAGGGAGGCACAAGAGGCAGGATATATGGTAATATATGTATACATATAGCTGATTCACTTTGTTACACAGCAGAAACTAACACACAATTATAAAACAATTTTACTCCCATAAAGATGTTAAAAAATAAATAAAGGGAGTGAGATGCCAAAAAAAAGAAAAAAGAGAGAGAGAGAGAGAACCATCCTGTGACAAGCCACAGACATGGCACTTGTTTTTATCCTCCATTGTTAAAGTAACCCCTACATATCTCCATGCATTGCTAAAGAAGAAGCAAATGGCATGATAATCTCCACTATTTCTCCACCAAATAATTAGTTTCAAGGTCATAATACTATCAACTTCGATTTAACTGTAAAAGTGTTATGGATTGAATATTTATAATTATTTAGAACACATTTAAGTTAGAAATTTATTATTTATTTTCATATTTATAATTATCTATATGCACAGTAAACTTCCTGTTACATTTTCAGCAAGTTCAAATTTTTCTAAATTTCAAATAAATTTACAAGTGGATGAGTACTAGAATTATTCTCTAAAGAAATAGTTACTGAAAACAATAACTAAAATAGTTAATTAAATTTCTGAAAACTGGTCAAACATTTAATCAGGTTGAACTCTGGCACTTTTTTGCAAATTACCTAAGATAGAGCTTCCTAAAATCATCCTGCATTTCATTTCCATCTGAAATCTGATGCCAGATGTCAAAAATTTTAATTAAATATTTAGGTGGCATTTTTGGAATGTTTTAGGATTCATCAAGTGCTATCATATATATTGACTAATTTAATTTAAATTAAAGGTCACATACTGCCAGGAGCAGCAAGAATGTGCAGCCTATATTTTCACTCACTGTTCACCTTAATGCCAACTATTCAGGGAAGGCTTCATGTAAAAAGTCCTCAGCTCAAAAGAAAAGTATGGATGTAATACATTTTAAATTATATACATATCTTAATAACATCGCTAAAGAAATTGGGCAATTTAACCGATGTGTGGGGAGAGCAGATACTTTTTTTTTATATACTCTGTGGGATTGTTGAGGCAAGTGTAAATTCAAGCAAAATAAGCCACGTTAAAAGAAGCCCTGAAATATAAATCAAATTATGTCACCTCACTGGTGCTTGCAGGGAAACAGATAAGACTGTGAAAGCAATAGGCATAGTTGGAAAATTAAAAATCGTTTTGCATGCAGGCTTCCTTGTGTATATAGCAAGATTTTGCAGTCATACTTCTAAAATAGATAATGATGATTGTGTTGATCTTGTAATATAAACAAATATAAAATATTTTATCCTATGCTTTTACCTACTCCACTTCTTTATCAAACTACCTAAACTACAATACCATAGAAGCAAAACCTGAAAACACATTTAAATGGTCTTTAAGATGAGAAAGAAAGAAAACACTTGAATTTTATTTCACATTCAAAGAAAATTTAAAATAACATTGAAGTAGGAGGATATTAACTTAGATTTGTTCAAGAATAAAATGATGTAACAATCTTACTGGTCTAATTATCAGGGATAAAATTTTGTATAAACTAAATCATATTAGGTAGCAATTTAAAAACAAAGAAGACAAGCTGCCAGAAGTGAAACTGGCAGGGAAGAAGAAACTGGAAAAAGAATGACTAATTATAAAGCATTATAGGGCTATTCAATAAGTCAAATTAGCCCTACACATTTGGATAGGCCCTAAAGAAATGCACACACACACACACACACACACATACACATGCACAGAGTGCCCTTTTTAAAGTACATATGGCCAGAGGTCAGAGATTATATATTTGTGTGTTCTCTCTCTTCTTTAATGTGGTAAACTACTATCAACATCAGAGTACAGTTGACCCTTGAACAACACGGGTTTGAACTGTGTGGGTCTACTTTTATGCAGATTTTTCCAATAAATACTACAGGACTACACCTGGCACATTTGGTTGAATCCGAACATGTAGAACCTCAGATACAGAGGGCCGACTATGGGACTTGAGCATTCCCGCCTTTTGGTATTCACAGACGGTCCTTGGACCAATGCCTTATGGATACAAAGGGATGATGGATACCTGTTTAAGAAATCACCTTAAGGGAATAGGGGAAGGAACAAGAGCTTGGTTAATCTAGGGATAGAGGAGTGACTTCACACAGAAGAGTCATGGATAAGCAGGAGTCGAGAGAAAATATTCTAGGTCTTTATGGTGGTGGACATTGGAACCAGTCTTTACATAGTTCTCTAGGTTCTGCTTGAATCCTATAGGAGCTTGTCATGTCATTCAAAAAGCCAATGCCAATAAAAGGGCCTACATAATCCAGCCTACTGTTTTCTGATCTAAAATCTTACAAGTACTTCCTGTTGCTCACACTACTTCACTCACATCAGTCTCCTTGCTTTTCCTAAACCATGTCAGACATAATCCCACCTCTAGGCCTTTACAGTTGCTATTCCTTCTGTCTGGAACACTCATTCACTAATAACCTCAACCCTCTCTTCTCATCTCCTTCAAATGTCACCTTCTTGAGTTCTTCATTGACTGCTCTATTTTAATTACAATGCTTCTTTACTCTAAGAATAACTATATAATTTCCCTGTTTTATTTCTCTTCTGTAACACTACCACTTAACATACTAAATATTTCACTTATTAATACTCATCGCCCATCAAAATGTAAGCTCCATGAGAATCTTTTTTAACTGCTGATACCCCAGTACCTAGCACTGTGCTTGGCACATGGTAGATGTTCAATACATATTTTTAATTAATAGCCACCACAAGGAGAACTTCCTCTAATTACCAAATAATTAAAATAGTGCTGTATAGATGGAGGAAATATATAAATGTAAAAACAGTAGAGGGCTTCCCTGGTGGTGCAGTGGTTGAGAGTCTGTCAGCCAATGCAGGGGACACGGGTTCATGCCCCGGTCTGGGAAGATTCCACATGCCACGGAGCAGCTGGGCCCATGAGCCATGGCCGCTGAGCCTGCATGTCTGGAGCCTGTGCTCCACAACGGGAGAGAAGACAACAGTGAGAGGCCCACGTACCACAAAAAAAAACACAAAAAAACAAACAAACAAAAAACAGTAGAATCCAGAAATGTAGTCAAATATAAATATGTGTTTAGTATATGGTAAAGATGGTAAATAAAGTCAGTGAGAAAAGTTTGAATTAGTCAATCAGTGGTCTTGGGATGATAGTCTAGCCTGGGGGTTCCCAATATTTTTCAAGTAATGACATACATTAAATTATATTTATTTGTCACATTAAATTATATTTATTTGAATGTATAGAGGAGTCTGATCATGGTTGAAGGCAAGTGATCCAGGAATTCTGACAGACCATAACCCTTCCTAGCCACCCCCAAGGCTGATGAGATCATGTCTGTGACCACCTGAAGGATTATCAGTTGGGAATTTCTGAGTTGATCATTTCTAAGGAAAAAAATCTGGACCCCTATTTTTCTAATTAACCCAAGAAATAATACTGGTGGATTCAAGCTATAAATGTAAAGTTTAAAGCCCATAAAATTATAAGAAAACAAGATTTTTCTAAGCATTATGATATATACAGAAGCAGAAGAAACTAAATTGATTAATTAGACAATATAAAAATTTAAAAACTCAATGGAAAAAAACCCAACATAAACAAAATTTAAAAAAAACTGGGGAAAATATTGCTATTATACTAATTTTCAAAGAGCTAACTTAATTAAATAAGAAATGTAAAAAAAAACTATTAGAAAAATTGGTAAACCAATGGAGAGGAAATCCACAGAATAAAAGACCAAGATGGCTAATAAACTTGTTAAAAAATGCTGTTTCACTTATAAATAAAACAAAATTTAAAACAGTTAAGAACTGACAATACCCAATATACGTGAGTTGTGAGAAAATGAGCTTCCTAAGTCACCCAAGTTATGTGTCATATTCCCTTTATCCATTTTGTCCCCACTATGTTTGCTTTATTTCTGTTCTTTCAAAGTTATCTTTGTTTAATATGACATAATTGAAGAAATGAAGATGGTAAACATCCAAATATGTCATTTCCAGCAAATTTTCTTATGCTCCCTGAAAATCAGTTGCTGAAAACTTAGAACTAAAAATGTATCTTTGGTTCTATTCAAGTTTGTTCTCTCCATGAGCAGAGTATTACTGTGATCCCTGAATTGGAATTCCTTGAAATCATACTTACAGTAACACAATTTTTTTTTTTTTTTTTTTTTTTTTTTGCGGTACGCGGGCCTCTCACTGTTGTGGCCTCTCCCGCTGCGGAGCACAGGCTCCGGACGCGCAGGCACAGCGGCCATGGCTCACGGGCCCAGCCGCCTCGCGGGATGTGGGATCTTCCTGGACCGGGGCACGAACCCGTGTCCCCTGCATCGGCAGGCGGACTCCCAACCACTGCGCCACCAGGGAGGCCCAGTAACACAATTTTGATACTTTATAGATAGCCACAAGTTAGGATACGTCAAAGTGGAAAGTGGGTCTAATTTTTTTATCTTATTACTTTTGACCCTGTGACTAATATTTTCTTAAAATAGAGAGTGTGAAACAAAGAGATAGAGAAAAAAAAATCTGGAAGCTTCTGTTTACCTACTTTCTTTTCCCTTTTTCTTCCATTCATACTTTCTTCCAAAAGCCACACTCTAGTACAATTTACTTCAATTACTCCAGATCTTTTAGATTTTAAATATTTGCAGCATTTAAAAAACTACATTGTATAGATCAACATAGTGTTGACAACTTTTTATTTTGCTAAGGAAATAGAATTTTAAAACACCAACGACAAAATACTATTCCCATGATTTCATAAAGGAAAGGCAATTTTTGTCGTGAGCACTCACTTTAAAATATCTTTTTATTTAAAAATCATTATAGATTAATAGAAAGTATCCCCCAAATTACAGAAAGATGCTGTATACCATATAACCAATTCCCCCCTAATGATAAAATCTTGTAAAACTATAATGCAATAGCAAAACAAGGAAACCAATATTGTTACAATTCACTGACTTTATTTAGAGCTCATCAGTTTTATGTGCTCTCATTTCTGTTTGTATAATTCTATGGAATTTTATCACAAGTGTAACTTTGTGTAACTACCACCATATTAACAGTATTAACAGTACTATCACTTTAAGGATCTTTTGTACTGTTGTCCTTTTATAAATGCAGCCACCCCTCCTCCCCATCTCTAACAACAGGAAATCACTAATCTGTTCTCAAGCTCTACACTTTTGCACGTTGAAAATGTTATATAAATTGAATGATACAGTATGTAATCTATTGGCACTGGGATCTTTCATACAGCATAATGTCTTTAAGATCCAGTCAAGTTCATGTATGTATCAATAGCTTGTCCCCATCTATTGTTTATGTTCTGTTTTGCCAATTTTAAATACATTTTTATTTAAGACATTGCATTTTCCACTTACAATACAGTGCTTGTAAAGTGTAATGTTAGTTCCTTTCCCTGTGCATACATTCCATGTTCAAGTATCAAGAATGCCCAGTTTACTAAGCAGCTCACCTTTAAAACTGCCATGGAATTTGCTACAAATTTGGGTCCTTCAATGTTGTGTTGAGCAATGCTAAACCTATGCTAGGCTGGCTTAATCAACCTCTTCAATGATGGGCCCAGAGGAGGCACCACCAGACGGAGGAGCTCCACCACCAGGGAAGCCCCTGGGCATTCCACCTGGCATTCCTCCTGGCATGCCTCCTGCACTCTGGTACAGCTTGGTAATGATGGCGTTGCAGACTTTTTCCAGCTCCTTCTGCTGATGTTCAACTTCTTCCTACTCTGTAGTCTGGTTCTTATCAAGCCAGTTGATTATTTAATTACACTTATCATGAATCTTCTGTTTGTCTTCATCATTAATCTTGCCTTGAAGTTTCTCATCCTCAGCAGTAGCTTTCATGTTGAAAGCATAGGATTCAAGAGAATTCTTTGAAGACACCTTATTCCACTGCTTCTCATCTTCAGTTTTATACTTCTCTGCTTCCTGAACCATGCGTTCAATGTCTTCCTTGCTCAAACGGCCCTTGTCATTAGTGATGGTAATCTTGTTCTCTTTTCCTGTGCTCTTATCCACAGTAGAGACATTGAGGATGACATTGACGTCAATATCAAAAGTGACTTCAATTTGAGGAACACCACGGGGGGCAAGAGGTATGCCTGTGATTTCAAACTTGCCAAGCAGGTTGTTATCCTTGGTCATGGCACACTCACCTTCATAAACCTGAATGAGTACACCGGGCTAGTTGTCCGAGTAGGTTGTGAAGATCTGCGTCTGCTTGCTGGGAATGGTGGTGTTGTGCTTGATGAGGACAATCATGACTCCACCAGCAGTTTCAATTCCAAGGGAAAGAGGAGTGACATCCAACAGCAGCAAGTCTTGAATATTTTTAGATTTGTCTCCAGATAAAATGGCTGCCTGGACAGCTGCACCATAAGCAAAAGCCTCATCAGGGTTGATACTCTTATTAAGTTCTTTCCCATTGAAGAAGTCCTGTAGAAGTTTCTGAATTTTGGGGATGCGGGTTGAACCACCCACCAGGACAATATAATGGATCTGAGACTTGTCTAGTTTGGCATCCAGAAGGGCTTTCTCCACAGGGTCCAGTGTGCCACTGAACAGGTCAGCGTTCAGTTCTTCAAATCGGGCATAGGTAATTGAGGTATAGAAGTCAATTCCTTCATAGAGGGAATCAATCTCAATACTGGCCTGAGTGCTGGAAGAGAGAGTGCACTTAGCACGCTCAGAAGCAGTACGAAGGCGACGGACAGTCCTCTTGTTCTCACTGATGTCCTTCTTGTGCTTGCACTTGAATTCTGCACTAAAATGGTTGACCATCTGGTTGTCAAAGTCTTCTCCACCTAAGCGGGTATCTCCAGCTGTAGATTTGACCTCAAAGATTCCATCCTCAATAGTGAGGATTGACACATCAAAAGTGCCAGCACATATATCAAAGATCAGCACATTTCTTTCTGCTCCAACCTTTTTGTCTAAGCTATAGGCAATAGCAGCAGCAGTTGGCTCACTAATAATTCTAAGTACATTGAGCCCAGCAATAGTTCCAGCATCTTTGGTAGCCTGACCCTGAGAATCATTAAAGTAAGCGGGTACTGTAACAACAGCATTGGTAACAGTCTTCCCAAGGTAGGTTTCCGCTATTTCCTTCATCTTTGTCAAAACCATGGATGACACCTCCTCTGGATAAAAACTTTTTGTCTCTCCCTTGTATTCTACTTGAACTTTAGGCCTGCCTGCATCATTCACCACCATGATGGGTCAGTGCTTCATATCAGACTGGACAACAGCATCATTAACTCTTCGTCCAATGAGGCGTTTGGCATCAAAGTGTTGGTGGGATTCATTGCAACTTGGTTCTTTGCAGCATCACCGATCAATCGTTCGGTATCATTAAAGGCGACATAGTTTGGTTCCCCTGATCATTGGCAATTATTTACACATTTCTGTGCTGGAAGACATCCACACAAGAATGGGTGGTGCCAAGATCAATGCCAACTGCAGGTCCCTTAGACATGGTTGCTGGAGCGCAGGCCCTGGTCCACTGAAGGAGAAAACAGCAACTTATAGAGCTGCCGCTGCGTTCAATGAGAAACCCCATCTATTGTTGAGTATGGATGTACCATGTACCACAGTTTATTTAACTACTCACCTATTGAAATATATTTTGGTAGTTTTCAGTTTGGAGCTACTACAGATGAAGCTACTATAAACATTTGTGTAACACTTTCATTTATCTGAGATAAACGCTGAAGAATGCATTTGCTGCATCATAAGGTAGTTGTAGGTTTAGTTTTTTTATTTGTTTATTTCTTTCTTTCTTTGCTTGATTTTGTTTTTAAATTCCCTTTCATTCCTGAAGGATATTTTGCTAGATATAAAATTTACAGTTGACAATTCTTTTATTTCAGTACTTGAGAAGCATTGTACCACTTCTTTCTGGCCTTCATGACTTTACATGAGAAATCTGTTGTCAATAGAATTTGTGTTTCCATATAGGTAATGCATTATTTCTCTCGGGTTGATTTCAAGATATATATTTTTTTATCTTTGGCTTTCAGAATTTAATTCTGATGTGTCTTGGCATATATTTATTTGAGTTTATCCTATTTAGGGTTTTCTAAGCTTCTTGGGTCTCTATGTTTATGATTTTTGCTAAGTCAAAGAAGTTTTCAGCCATTTGTTCTTTGAATATTTTTATTCCATTCTCTGATGCTGATGATATTACTGTTACCTCTTTCATTGTATTCCCATAGGTCCTCTAGACTCTTTTTATTCTCACTTTGTTTTTTCTCTGTTATTAACATTGGGTAAATTCTATCTCTGTCCTTAAATTCACTGATTTTATTCTCTGTCATTTCCAATCTACCATTAATTCCATCTGGTGATTTTTTCAAATTCAGTCACCTTATTTTCTATTTTTATAATTTACCTTTGGTATTTTTATATCTTCTATTTCTTTGCTGAAATTTTCTTTTTTTTTCATTTGTTTCAAATGTGTTCCTGATTGCTCACAGAAAACACTTTTTTGGAAAGATGAATTAAAATCCTTGTCAGATAATTCCAACATCTGTCATGTAAGTATTGACATTTCTTGCCTTTCTTTTCTTGTTCAAGTTGTGATTGTCCTGGTTCTTAATAAAATGAATGATTTTTATTGTATCCTAGGCATTTTGGGTATTTTGTCTTGAGACTTAGGATTTTATTTAATCTTTTTAGCAGGGAGTCATCCTAATTAGGTGTAGCACACAGATCTGGGGAGGGGTTAGAAATTGTTACCTGCTGTGCTCCACTGTTACAACCCTATAAAAATATGTAGTGCTGACTCATACCATCTCATTGAAAACGTGTGAGTTGTAAGCTCTGTCCCCCTGCCTAAACCAGAAATAATAGTAGTGGAAGAATTATATCACTTAGCCCACATCTCGCAGCCTGATCCACCTTGTTGATGCTGGATGGTAATGAAGGTTCAGCTCCCAACTAGGCTCTGCTGACAGAGTGGGGTGCATGGAATAGAGTGCCAACTAGTCCCTCTTAAAACCACTTTATTCACTTTCATTGTTGCTGAATGTAGGTGAAGACTCATCTCCCTTTGGTACCCTGCTGAAACAGGGGGGAGTGAGAAAGCAGAGTGCCAACTAGCCTGCCTCACCTCTGTAAGTCTTGTTGTTGCTGGCTGGTGTGGCGTCTGAGCTCCCTGCTGGATTCCCTCATGACTACCATGGTAAGGGCGTTGGAAGCACTGCCTTCTGCCACCACGTGGTGGATGAAAGATCAGCTTTCTGCTCAACCCCGCCAAAATTAATTTGGTGGGGGATTCTGAGAGAATCCTGCTTCCACCAAGCTGGGGATGAAAATCAGATCCTTGCTTTGCCCACAACCAGTCAGGGGAAACAAACCACCAGACCCTGTTCCTACAGGAAGGAGGAGGTGGGCAGATAAGGTGTCCATTCAGCCTGCCTTGATTTGAGGTGGGGGGTTATAGAATGCTAGATTTTCCATTGGTATTTGTTAGGATTAGGTCGTGTACTATATATTTTTTCTCTGTTCTGTTAGGCTATACTTTTTCCAGTCTTTTGGATAAGGGGAACAGTTTTTTTTCTTCAGCTGTGCTCATTGGTGACTTTGAATTGAGGGCCTCTCCACTTCCCCATTCAGGATATATGGGAGGCAAAAGGAAATCCACTACATCATTACTAAAATCTCATGTCCCTAGCCAGTCTGCTCTCTCTTCCCATCATTCAGAGTCTGCTTATAACTTTTTTCTGTTTTGTTACAACTAGGGAATTTATTTGCAAGAGGAAGCACTAGGGAGAAATAGGATTCCCATCTTGGCAGACCTGGAAGTTAGAAAGGCAATTTTAACACCAAAAGGAGTTGAAAGGACATAATCTCAGAATAAATGATAGTCCTTCAAAAGAAAGGAAGCTAGAAATCATACATTGAAATATAAAATTAATATGTCCCTCTTTATTTCTCATTTCATCAAGGCCTACTAAAATCCTAGTTATTAACCAGCATGCAGACCTATGTTTGACAAGATTGGTTTAAGGTATATCACATGTTTTCATACAACTTTGGCTTTTTAAGCTGTCCAAATAAGTTGGATGGTTTGAGGATCACAGATAAAAAGACTCTCTATATACAAATGTTTCCCCCACTGTTTTAAGAGTAAGAATCTAGATGACACATAGATAGATAAATAGATAGATAGATAGATAGATACTATTAAATTGTATAACTTCCATGCATCTCATATTGTATGATAGGAATACCCTATAAAATAGACATAGAAAGTGAAATTAAACTAGCTACACAAGAAGTTCTTTAAAATATATATTTTTAAGATGGTCATGAAGAACCTAAGGGCAGGATGGGAATAAAGATGCAGACCCACTAAAGGATGGACTTGAGGACACGGGGAGGGGGAAAGGTAAGCTGGGAAAAAGTGAGAGAATGGCATGGACATATATACACTACCAAATGTAAAATAGATAGCTAGTGGGAAGCAGCGTCAGAGAACAGGGAGATCAGCTCGGTGCTTTGTGACCATCTAGAGGAGTGGGATAGGGAGGGTGGGAGAGAGGGAGATGCAAGAGGGAAGAGATATGGGGATATATGTATATGTATAGCTGATTCACTTTGTTATAAAGAAGAAACTACCACACCATTGTGAAGTAATTATTCTCCAATACAGATGTTCAAAAATGCTTTTTATAAAATATATTTTTGTTATTTTTTGCCAGCTTTTAAAGATTGAAGTTTTTCTTATATTAGAAAGCAGCATAATCTCAGAATTTATTAAAAAAAAGAAGAATTCACAACCCAGGTGATTTCGTTTGGTAGTTATTTCCAGTAATATAATTTCTACAACAATCTCCAGTTACCTTTGGTAAGGCGACTTCCTAAGCACACAGTGTAATTTTTCATAAATTTAACCATAAATAGTATTAAGTGATAATACAGGAACTAAGAAGTGTTATTAATCAAGACCAAATAAGAAAATAAAAAGAGAACTATATTCATGCAGTTGTGTGCTGAGTATTTTAGAAAACATTAATTTCTGTAGTACAAACACACAGGAGATCTAGAATAAGATGCATTTTATAAACAGTACAAAGTCCATAAGGAAACATTTTATAGGATCTTATTGATTTCCCATATAAAGGAGTTAGTGGTTAACAATTTTCAGGATTGTTCTTTTATAAGATTTTTTTTAAGCCTGGCTAAGATATTCACTCCTAAGTAAACGCAGGCCAGTCTGGATGAGTAATTCATTGACACCACCCTTTTTTCTACACTTATACATTTTGGGGGGAAATTTGACTCAGATGTTACTCTTCATTTATAAATCTCAAATTTCATTTATTTCATGAACCTCCACTGAAGCTCAATGTATCCACTAATTTGGCACTTACATACTACTTTCTGGCATCTCTTGTACTGAGATGTATTGATATTTCTGTCTTGTATTATTTATTAATTATCAAAATATTTTTAGCATCTTGATGGGTGTTACTTCTTCAACTAAAAATAAGCTTTTAAGGGTAGGGATCAGGTCATATATCTCTGTATTGTCCACAGTGGTAGACCTAAGGTCATAATAGAAAACTGTTATTGAACACTTACTATGTGTCAGAAACTGTGCTACATACTTTATATGTATTATCCAATTTAATTCTCAAAAAAACACCCTGTGAAAGAGGGTATTGTAATTAATTACATTTTACAGATAGAGAGATAAAGTGAAGGGAGGTCAAGAAACTTGTACACAACCATACAGCTGATAAATCATCTCATAGTAGTATCTAACAGATTAAAAACCGTATATTATATTGCTCCCCACACAGTGAGTTCTTATATATAACTTTATGAAGGAATGAATGAAATTGATTCCTAATAATTCAACCTTCTAAAACCCTTAGACAAAATAACCTAACTGGGATGCAAAAGTACTTGATTGATTCAGTGAATTCAGTTTAAAAATGTCAAAACAATTTTAAAAATTAGTTTAATTTGTTCAGTGCTAAGCAGACAAACAAAAATGGATTGACTGGGGCTTCCCTGGTGGCGCAGTGGTTGAGCGTCTGCTTGCCGAGGCAGGGGACATGGGTTCGTGCCCCAGTCCGGGAAGATCCCACATGCCGCAGAGCGGCTGGGCCCGTGAGCCATGGCCGCTGGGCCTGCGCGTCCGGAGCCAGTGCTCCGCAACGCAAGAGGACACAGCAGTGAAAGGCCCGTGTGCCGGAAAAGAAAAAAAATAAAAAGAAAAAAATGGATTGACTGAATTTTTCACTATTTGTGGCTAAAATTTTGAGTTATAACTCAATGTAAAATTTAATTAAATAAGAAAATTGCAAATATTTTAAAACAGTAAGAAAATAAATATTTCTATTCTGACTATTGGAGGGGGGAGCAAGCAGAAGTAGAATTCAAACCTAACCTTCTCCAAAAGCTGTGCTAACATTTATTTAATATTTATTTAACATATCTACTGTGATGTGTGTGTTTTACAGATACAACCAAAGTCTTAACAATCATTGCTTTGGGAGTGATAATACCACATCTGTACACTTTTCCTCTTTCTACTTTTTCTATTTTTTAAATATACTTAAATGAGCATGTGTTATTTTTACAATTATAGACAAAATTTTAACGTCTTTTTTGGTAAAGAAAAATGTCAGACCAAGTTTTTCAAAAGAGAATGGGTTAAATGATGTTCAGAATCATTGGACAATCAGCTTCAAAATGAGCTAACAAAGCTTAGTTTAGGCCAATTGAAAAAATTAAATATAAATTTATTCAAAATATTTTATCCTTCCAGCAGTAGCTTAATATCACAGATACTTTCCATGTGAATGATGAGTCTATATGCTCTTGGCCTTTAGATTTACCCTAACTTGAAGATCTTATGGAAAAACCTAAACGAACTTTTTGGCCAGCCCAATATTTCTTCACAGAGATATACCAAATGTTTTGGAAATTATTTTATATGAATTATTTGATGATTCAGAAAATACACTGGAGCAGGCTATATCTAATGGAAAACTATACAGACACTGCTCCTACCAATTTAGAATCAGAACCACCCCACAGACTAAAGTCAATCACTTCAGGAGGCCAGAGATAATATTCAGAGTATAAATAGCTTTGCTTTATATTCTTGTCCATGAACATTTAATCTTGCAAACATAAGGGGACAAACCAGGGTGCTTATAAGTACTTATTTTTAACTAATAAGTACTTTTTATTTCCACCCCTAAGATTCTGTTTTCTGTTCTAGGAAGCATATTGAATCCTTGGAGCTTTAAGTTGTGTTTTGATTGTTTTAATTTTTTTAACAATTAGTTATGGGATTGTGATTGCATTATCAAGCAATACTTCATAAAGAATGATTCAACTAAAAAATAAATGCTCAGTTAGGATAAATTACCACCATATGGCATGTATACTACAGTCAAGATCATGAAGCCCTAATAATAAGCCTATGGCACAGAAATAATTTACCTAAAATGGAAATATAAGCATTCTTTTGGTTCATTGTTTTAACCTTAATGACAGCTCTTATTAGACTAGATAAACCTTAACATTACTATATTACTAAATGATAAATCATTTTAAAATGAAAAGAAAACCTCATAGCAGGTATTTTAAACAGATTTGTAGAGGTAACAATTTATATACCACAAAATGCATGCATTTAAAGTGTACAATTCAATGTTTTTTGTATATTCACACAGTTACGTGACCATCTACACAGCTGAATTTTAGAACATATTCATCACCCTAAAAAGAAAGCCTGTACCCATAAGCTGTTACTGCCAATTAACCTAGACACCGCTGCCAGGCCTGGGCAAGAAATAGTCTACTTTCTGTCTCTGTATTTGTATACTCTGAATATTTGCTATAGATAGAAACATACAATACTTGGTCTTTTGTGATGAACTTCTTTCACTTAGAATGCTTTCAAGGTTCTCCATGTTGTTGTATGTATCATAACTTCCTTTTGTGGTGAAATATTATTCCTATGTATGCATAAACAATAATTTGTTTATCCATTGTTCAGTTGATGGACATTGGATGTGTTTCCACTTTATAGCTATTGAGAACAATGCTGCTATGAATACTCTTGCACAAACTTTTCTGTGGGTATGAGTTTTCATTTATTTTCTCTGTGTATCTAGATGTAGAATTGCTGAGTCATATAGTAACTCTATATTTAACATTTAGAGGAACGTCCTGTTTTCCAAAGAGTCTTCACCATTTAACATTTCTACCAGCACTGTATTATGGCTCAGTTTCCCTACGTCATTACCAACACTTGTTATTGACTGTCTTTTGCTTTATAGCCATTTTAGTGTGTGGTAAATGGTATCTGCTGGTAGTTTTTTTTTTTTTTTTTTTTTTTTTGTGGTACGCGGGCCTCTCACCGATGTGGCCTCTCCCGCTGTGGAACACAGGCTCCGGACACGCAGGCTCAGCGGCCATGGCTCACGGGCCCAGCCGCTCCGCGGCACATGGGATCCTCCCGGTAAGGGGCACAAACGCGTGTCCCCTGCATCAGCAGGCGGACTCTCAACCACTGCGCCACCAGGGAAGCCCCTGCTGGTAGTTTTGAGTTGCAGTACCCTGATGACTAATAATGTTCAGCACCTTTCATGCCCTTATTGGACATTTGCATATCTCCTTTGGAGAGAAGTCTATTCAAATCATTCGCCCATTTTTAAATGGATTATCTGCATTTTTATTGTTGAGTGTGTACTATATTACTAAATGATAATATGTAACAGTTCTTTACATATACTGTATTCAAGACTATTATCAGATATACAATGCGAAAATAATATCTCCCATTATGTAGGCTCTCTTTTTACTCTCTTGATGGTGTTCTTTGAAGCTCAAAAGTTTTTTTTTTTTAATTTTGATAAAGTCCAATTGCATTGATTATTTTTAGATTGCTTGTATTTTTGGTGTTACACCTAAAGAAACCATTTCAAATTCAAGATTTCAAAGATCTATTCCTATGTTTTCTTTTAAGAGTTTTATGACTTCTGGAATTACATTTAAGTTTATGACATATTTTGAGTTAAGTTTTGCATATAGTGCAGTGTAGGGGCACAACTTTATTCTTTTGCATGTAGATATCCAATAGTTCCAGCACCATTTGTTGAAAATACTATTTTCTCCCATTGGGTTGCTATGGAATCTCTGTCAAAAATAAATTTACCATAAATGTAATTATATTCTATTCCATTTATCTATTCATCAATTCTATTCCCTTTGCTTATGGCAGGGCCACATTTTGTTGATTACCATAACTTTGTAAAAAGTTTTGAAACCAGTAAGTGTTGGTCTTCCAAACTTATTCTTCTTTTTACAGATTATTTTGGTTATTTTAGGTCCTTTGAGTTTTCACATGAATTTCAGGGGCAGCTTGTCAGTTACTGTCAGGAAGCCAACCGGGATTCTCATGAACAGTACATTGAATCTGCAGACAAATTTGAGGAGTATTGCAGTCTTAATAATATTAAATTTTTCAATCAATTAATATGAAATATCTTTATACTTATTTGGTTGTCTAGTTTCTTTCAACAATATTTTGTAGTTTTCAGTGTATAAGTCTTGTAATTCTTGTATTAAATTTATTCCTAAATATTTATTCTTTTGGTGCTATCACAAATGTAATTCTTTTTCTAATTTAATTTTTAGATTGTTCATTGCTAGTATATAGAATAAAAATTTTTGTAAAATTTTATCTTGCATTCTGCAATCTTGCTGAACTTGTTTATTAGTCATAGTAGTTTTTAGTGGATTCCTTATATATTTCTGTGTACAAGATTGAGAAATCTGCAAATTGAGATCATGTACTTCCCTTCAAAACTGTTTTTTAAAATATATTTTCATTACCTAATTACTTTGACAATAATAATATCAAGAAATATGTAATGTAAGAGGTGGGAGTGGACATCTATGTCTTGATTCTGAACTTAGTGGAAAGCTCTCAGTCTATAGCCATACAGTACGATTTTAATTGTGATTTTTTTTCATAAATGCATTTCATCAGGTTAAGGAAGTTCCCTTCTATTCAAAGATTGTCAATAGTTTTAACTTAAAAGTGTGTCAGATTTGGGAGGATGGGAGGTAGATGCAAGAGAGAAGGGATATGGGGATATAAGTATACTTATAGCTGATTCACTTTGTTCTATAGCAGAAACTAACACAACAATGTAAAACAACTATACTCCAATAAAGATGTTAAAAAAAATGTATGTCAGATTTTGTCCAGTTCTTTTTCTGAATCTATTGAGATGATCATTTGTATCTTGTCCTTCATTCTATAGGTGTATTACATTAGTGGACTTTTAGATGTTAAACCACCCTTGCATTCCTGGAATAAATCCCCCATGGATATGTTGTGTAATCTTTTTATACATGTTACTGTATTTAGTTTGTTATTTTATTGAGAATTGCTCTGTCTGAATTCATGAGGGATATCGGTCTGTATACTTTTGTGTTATCATTTTCTGGTTATGGTATTAGAGGAAGTAAATGCTAATAGAAAGAATTGGGAAAGGCTGCATTCTCTTGTATATATTGGAAGACCATGTGGATATTTGGAATTAATTCATATTTTTTTTCAGTTTTATTAATATATATCGACATATAATGCTGTGTAAAGTTAAGATGTACAGTGTGATGATATAATGCACTTATATATTGCAATATGATTACAATGGTAGTGTTAGTTAACACCTCTATTATGTCACATAATTATCATTTCTTTTCTGTGGTGAGAACATTTAAGATTTACTCTCTTAGCAACTTTCAAGTATATAATACTGTATTGGTAACTATAATCACAATGTTGTACATTAGATATTCAGAAATTGTTCACCTTCTAACTGGAAGTATGTACTCATTGACCAACGTCTCCTCATTTCCCCATACTCCAGCCCCTGGTAACCATTATTTAATTTCTTTTTCTGAATTGGACATTTTAGATTCCACATATAAGTGAAATCATGCAGTATTTGTCTTTTCCTGACTGATTTACTTCATGTAGCAAAATGCCCTCAAGGTACATATATGTTGTTGCAAATGGCAGGATTTCCTTCTTTTTTATGGCTAAATAATATATATGTATATATTACATTATATTATATTATATTATATTATATTATATTATCTATCACTTTTTCTTTTCCATTCATCTGTTTGTGGATGCTTAGGTTGTTTTCGTATCTTGGCAATTATGAATAATATTTCAATAAACATGAGACTGCAGATCTCTTTGATGTCCTCTTTTCATTTCTTTTGGATATACATCTAGAAGTGGAATTGCTGGATCACATGGTATCTCTATTTTTAAATTTGTGTTGAAGTTCCATAATGTTTCCATAGTAGCTAAACAAATTTGCAATCCCACTTATAGTGTACCAGTGTTCCCTTATCTCCATATCCTAAAGAACACTTATTATCTCTTGTCTTCCTGATGATAGTCATTTTAATAGTTATGAGGTAATATCTCATCATGGTTTTATTTGTGTTTCCCTGATGATTAGTAATGATTGAGCATCTTTTCATGTACCTGTTGGACATTTGGATATCTTCCTTGGAAAAATGTTTATTCAGTCTCTCTGCCCACTTTTTAATCATATTGTTTTTTACTGAGTTTATATATTGCAGGTATTAACCCTTTATCAAATCTATGGTTTGCAAATATTTTTCTCATTTCATTAAGTTGACTTTTCATTTGTTTGTTTTTGTTTTGTTTCCTTTTGCTTTTTGTTCTGTGCAGAAACTTTTAAAATTTTACGTAGTCTCACTTATTGATTTTTTACATTTGTTGTTTGTTCTTCTGGTGTCATATCCAAAAATCATTGCTAAGACCAATATCAGGGAGCCTCCCATGTGTTTTCTACTGGCAGTTTTATGATAGATCTTATGTTTAAGTCTTTAATCCATTTTGAGTTAATTTTTTTGGTGGTGTACAATAAGAGTCCAATTTCGTTCTTCTTCATGTGGTTATCCAGTTTTCTCAACACCATTTGTGGAAGAGACTATCATTTCCCCAGAAGCATTCTTGGCTCCCTTGTCAAATATTAGCTGACCATATTAGCTGACCATAAATGTGGGGGTTTATTCTTGGGCTCTTGATTCTTTCCATTGGTTTGTGTGTCTATTTTTATGCCAGTACCATACTGTTTTGATAGGTTTGTAGTGTGATTTAACATCAGGAAGTGTGCTGCCTCTGACTTTGTTCTTCTTTCTCAGAATTGCTCTTGCATTTTGGGTCTCTGTGAAAATGCCACTGGAATTTTAATAGAGATTGCATTAAATCTATAGATGGTTTTGAGTAGTATGGTCATTTTAACAATACTAGTTATTTCCATCTAAGAACAAAGGATATCTTTCCATTTGTTTGTATCTTCTTCAATTTCTTTCACCAGAACCTTATAGTTTTCAGTGTACAGATTTTTCACCTCATTATTTACATTTATTCCTAAGTAGTTTATTGTTTTCCATGCTATTGTGAATGGAATTGTTTATTTATTTTCAGGTATTTTGGTTTTAATATATAAAAACAACTGATTTCTGTATGTTGATTTTGTATTTTACAACTTTACTGAATTTGTTGTTTAGTTTGTAACAGTTTTTTGATTGAGTCTTTAGGATTTTCTATATATAAGATCTTATCATCTGCTAATAAAGACTTTACTTCTTTCTTTCCATATTGAATGATTTTCATTTGTTTATCATGCCTGAATGTTCTAGCTAGGACTTCCAGTACTATGTTCAGTAACAGTGTTGAAACTGAGCACTTTTGTCTTATTCCTCATCTTAAAGGAAAAGCTTTCAACCTTTCACTGGTGAGTATGATGTTAGGTATGGGTTTGTCTTATGTGACCTTTACTGTGTCAATATATGTTCCTTCTATACCCAATTTATTGAGAGTTTTTATCATGAAAGAATGTTTGATATTTTCAAATTCTTTTACTGCATCAAATAACATGATCATATAATTTTTATCTTTCATTCTATTAATGTGGCATATCACATTTATTGATTTGTGTTTGTTTGAATCATTCTTGTATCCCAAGGATAGATCTCACTAAATTGTGGCATGTGATCCTTTTAATGTGTTGTTGAATTTGATTTGCTAATATTTTGTTCAGAATTTTTGCATCTATGTTCATCAGGGATATTGATCTGTATTTTTCTTTTCCAATTGTGTCCTTAACTGACTTTGGTGTCAGGGTAATGCTGGCCTCGTATAATGAGTTTGGTAGTGTTCCCTCCTCTTCAAGTATTTGGAAGAGTTTGAGAAGGATTGGCCTTAATTATTTCTTAAATATTGTGTAGAAATCACCAGTGAAACCACCTGGTCATTGTTTTCTTCCTTTGTTGTTGTTGTTTTCTTTTGTATTTTTATGATTATTAATTCAAACTCCTTACTCGTTATTAATCTTTTTTATATTTTCTATTTGCCACGGTAACTATTGATGAGTTGCATGCTTCTAAGAATGTATCCATTTCTTCTAGGTTATCCAATTTATTGGTGTTCATAGTAGTCTCTTATGAGCCTATATATTTTTTGTAGTATCAGTTGTAATGTCTCCTCTTTCATTTCTGATTTTATTTATTTGAGTTTTCTCTCTTATTTTTAGTCACTGAATTATTCAACCCCAGGATTTCTGTGTTTTTTTTTTTTACTATTTCTATCTGTGTTAAGTTTGCCATGTTTATTGTCATGTTTTTCATGATTTTGTTGAATTTTCTTACATTGATTTCTTGTACTTCATTGAGTTTCCTTTAAACACCTCATTGAGTTTCCTTTAAACACCTATTTTGAATTCCTATCAGGTAAATCAGATCTCCATACCTTTGCTTTTGGTTACTAGCAGATTTCTGTGATCTTTAGGCGATATAATGTTTCCTTGATTTTCATGTTCCTTGGAGTTTTGTGTTGCTGTTTTCACATTTAAAGTATAAGTCACTTTCTCTAATCTTTACTGGTATCATGGGAGAGATAACTTTTATATCAGTCTTGCTATAGATTCTGAGGCTTTCTCAGAACTTGTATGAATACACCTGTTTTACACTTCTTGTCCCTTCTTATGGCAGAATAATTAAGCTTGTGTATCTTCTCTTGATCCCATAATGCTTCAGGCTGGTTGCTGACGCCCTCTCTTTCCTTTTCCCAGAGGTGGCACTACAGCTCATGTTTGTGGTTTCTCCCTTTCCTGCAGAGCCTGATCCGCTCTCTGTGCATGCTTCCTGTTTGTGGAGAGCTTTTGCTCTCACTGCGACCCTCAAGAGCACACAGGAAGCTGGATGCAGAGTGAGGGATATTTGGGTTTGGAACACAGTGCACCGGGGGTGCCACTGGGTTAGATGATATCTGAGGGTGATGTTTTCTCCTCAGCTCATAGGCAGAATTTCTGAATTCCAGATTGCAGTCAGCAGGAGCCCTGTACTTTTAATGCCTTCTGAGACACTTATCTGCCTCTTTCCTCATCTCCTCCATCCCTCCAGTCATGGAGCTCCCCGTTTCATACTCTGGATGCTGTGAAAAAGAAATGAGTCATTTTGGCAGGGTCCTGCACAGCTGGGGAATCCAAGTATTCACACATTTTCTCTTCCTTTACCCCAGGAAAGAAATCAATGGACATCTTGTTTAGCCCTAAGCTGTGCTGTCTTGGGAAAGAAGTGATGCTGGCAAAGTCAAACTGTTTCTCTTACCCACTCTAATGCATGCAAACTTTTTTTCCCAGCAGAGTGCTGTAACTTCTCCTTTGGGAAACCTAGACTTCCACAAAGGCTTACTCTTCCATAGGTTACTGCCCTGTTAGTGTTCTCCAGGTGCTCCCAGAACTCAGCTGAGGGGGGCAGGAACTAGTTCAGTCTCCTGTAGGTTCCATAGGTGGAACTGAAATCTGTCTGCCTTTTACCCAATGCACAGGTGGGCAAGACATCCTTCAGGATCTCTTGGTGTATGGTGCTGGATCCCAAAACACCTACAAAGGTACTTTTGTTTATGGATGCAAGCCAAATTTTTGTTGTTAAAAAGGGGGACAAAAAAACAAGGAATGTTTTATGTCACAATTATGCTAACGTCACTCTTTAATTCATATTTAAATATTTGTTAGAATTCATCAGTGAAACTGCCTGAGCATGGGCTATTCTTTGCAGGATTTTTAAAAAATACCAATTAATGCTTGCTTAAAATCTATTCAAAGTTTCTATTGCAGTAGCTGATTTCATCCAAGTTATCTAATTTGTTTTCATACACTTATTCATTGAATTTCCTTGAAATTGTGTTGATTTCTATAAAGTCAGTAGAGATATCCTTTATCTCACCTTGGTTTTAATCATTTCGATTTTCTTTCTTGTTTCTTGATAATTCTACCTAAATGTTCACCAATTTTTAATATTTTCTGAGCCAACATTTCTTTTTATTGATTTTATTTATCATTTCTATTCTACAGTTCATTAATTCTGGGCCAATTTACTTTATTTTTTCCTTCTGATTGCTTTAGGCTTAGTTGCTTTCTTTTTCTTTTCTTTCTTTTTTTTTTAAAACATCTTTATTGGGGTATAATTGCTTTACAATGGTGTGTTAGTTTCTGCTTTATAACAAAGTGAATCAGCTATACATATACATATGTTCCCATATGTCTTCCCTCTTGCATCTACCTCCCTCCCACTCTCCCCATCCCACCTCTCCAGGCTGTCCCAAAGCACCGAGCTAATATCCCTGTGCCTTGCGGCTGCTTCCCCCTAGCTATCTACCTTACTACGTATGTTAGTGTGTATATGTCCATGACTCTCTCTCGCCCTGTCAAAACTCACCCTTCCCCTTCCCCATATCCTCAAGTCCGTTCTCCGGTCGGTCTGCGTCTTTATTCCTGTCTTACCCCTAGATTCTTCATGACATTTTTTTTCCCTTAAATTCCATATATATGTGTTAGCATATGGTATTTGTCTTTTTCTTTCTGACTTACTTCACTCTGTATGACAGACTCTAGGTCTATCCATCTCATTACAAATAGCTCAATTTCATTTCTTTTTAAGGCTGAGTAATATTCCATTGTGTATATGTGCCACATCTTCTTTATCCATTCATCCGATGATAGGCGCTTAGGTTGTTTCCATCTCCGGGCTATTGTAAATAGAGCTGCGATGAACATTTTGGTACATGACTCTTTTTGAATTTTGGTTTTCTCAGGGTATATGCCCAGTAGTGGATTGCTGGGTCATATGGTAATTCTATTTGTAGTTTTTTAAGGAACCTCCATACTGTTCTCCATAGTGGCTGAACCAGTTCACATTCCCACCAGCAGTGCAAGAGTGTCCCCTTTTCTCCACACCCTCGCCAGCATTTATTGTTTCTAGATTTTTTGATGATGGCCATTCTGACTGGTGTGAGATGATATCTCATTGTAGTTTTGATTTGCATTTCTCTAATGATTAATGATGTTGAGCATTCTTTCATGTGTTTGTTGGCATTCTGTATATCTTCTTTGGAGAAATGTCTATTTAGGTCTTCTGCCCATTTTTGGATGGGGTTGTTTGTTTTTTGGTTATTGAGCTGCATGAGCTGCTTGTAAATTTTGGAGATTAATCCTTTGTCAGTTGCTTCATTTGCAAATGTTTTCTCCCATTCTGAGGGTTGTCTTTTGGTCTTGGTTATGGTTTCCTTTGCTGTGCAAAAGCTTTGAAGTTTCATTAGGTCCCATTTGTTTATTTTTGTTTTTATTTCCATTACTCTAGGAGGTGGGTCAGAAAGGATCTTGCTGTGATTTATGTCATAGAGTGTTCTTCCTATGTTTTCCTCTAAGAGTTTGATAGTTTCTGGCCTTACATTTAGGTCTTTAATCCATTTTGAGCTTATTTTTGTGTATGGTGTTAGGGAGTGATCTAATCTCATACTTTTACATGTACTTGTCCAGTTTTCCCAGCACCATTTATTGAAGAGGCTGTCCTTTCTCCACTGTACATTCCTGCCTCCTTTATCAAAGATAAGGTGTCCATATGTGCGTGGGTTTATCTCTGGGCTTTCTATCCTGTTCCACTGATCTATCTTTCTGTTTTTGTGCCAGTACCATACTGTCTTGATTACTGTTGCTTTGTAGTGTAGTCTGAAGTCAGGGAGCCAGATTCCTCCAGCTCCTTTTTTCGTTCTCAAGATTGCTTTGGCTATTCGGGGTCTTTTGTGTTTCCATACAAATTGCGAACTTTTTTGTTCTAGTTCTGTGAAAAATGCCAGTGGTAGTTTGGTAGGGATTGCACTGAATCTGTAGATTGCTTTGGGTAGTAGAGTCATTTTCACAATGTTGATTCTTCCCATCCAAGAACATGGTATATCTCGCCATCTATTTGTATCATCTTTAATTCCTTTCATCAGTGTCTTATAATTTTTTGCATACAGGTCTTTCGTCTCCTTAGGTATGTTTATTCCTAGATATTTTATTCTTTTTGTTGCAATGGTAAATGGGAGTGTTTTCTTGATTTCACTTTCAGATTTTTCATCATTAGTATATAGGAATGCCAGAGATTTCTGTGCATTAATTTTGTATCCTGCTACTTTACCAAATTCATTGATTAGCTCTAGTAGTTTTCTGGTAGCATCTTTAGGATTCTCTATGTATAGTATCATGTCATCTGCAAACAGTGACAGCTTTACTTCTTCTTTTCCGATTTGGATTCCTTTTATTTCCTTTTCTTCTCTGATTGCTGTGCCTAAAAGTTCCAAAACTATGTTGAATAAGAGTGGTGAGAGTGGGCAACCTTGTCTTGTTCCTGATCTTAGTGGAAATGCTTTCAGTTTTTCACCATTGAGGATGATGTTTGCTGTGGGCTTGTCATATATGGCCTTTATTATGTTGAGGAAAGTTCCCTCTATGCCTACTTTCTGGAGGGTTTTTATCATAAATGGGTGTTGAATTTTGTCGAAAGCTTTCTCTGCATCTATTGAGATGCTCATATGGTTTTTCTCCTTCAATTTGTTAATATGGTTTATCACATTGATAGATTTGCGTATATTGAAGAATCCTTGCATTCCTGGAATAAACCCCACTTGATCATGGTGTATGATCCTTTTAATGTGCTGTTGGATTCTGTTTGCTAGTATTTTGTTGAGGATTTTTGCATCTATGTTCATCAGTGATATTGGCCTGTAGTTTTCTTTCTTTGTGACATCCTTGTCTGGTTTTGGTATCAAGGTGATGGTGGCCTCGTAGAAGGAATTTGGGAGTGTTCCCCCCTCTGCTATATTTTGGAAGAGTTCGAGAAGGATAGGTGTTAGCTCTTCTCTAAACGTTTGATAGAATTCACCTGTGAAGCCATCTGGTCCTGGTCTTTTGTTTGTTGGAAGATTTTTTTTTTTAATTTATTTATTTATTTTGGATGTGTTGGGTCTTCATTTTTGTGCGAGGGCTTTCTCTAGTTGTGGCAAGCGGGGGCCACTCTTCATCGCGGTGCGCAAGCCTCTCACTGTCGCGGCCTCTCTCTCTGTGGAGCACAGGCTCCAGACGCGCAGGCTCAGTGGTTGTGGCTCACGGGCCCAGTCGCTCCACGGCATGTGGGATCTTCCCAGACCAGGGCTTGAACCCGTGTCCCCCGCACTGGCAGGCAGACTCCCAACCACTGCGCCACCAGGGAAGCCCCCTGTTGGAAGATTTTTAATCACATTTTCAATTTCAGTGCTTGTGATTGGTCTGTTCATATTTTCTATTTCTTCCTGATTCAGTCTTGGCAGTTTGTGCATTTCTAAGTATTTGTCCATTTCTTCCAGATTGTCCATTTTATTGGCATAGAGTTGCTTGTAGTAATCTCTCATGATTTTTTTTTTATTTCTGCAGTGTCAGTTATTACTTCTCCTTTTTCATTTCTAATTCTATTGATTTGAGTCTTCTCCCTTTTTTTCTTGATGAGTCTGGCTAGTGGTTTATCTAGTTTGTTTATCTTCTCAAAAAACCAGCTTTTAGTTTTATTGATCTTTGCTATCGTTTCCTTCATTTCTTTTTCATTTATTTCTGATCTGATTTTTATGATTTCTTTCCTTCTGCTAGCTTTGGGGTTTTTTTGTTCTTCTTTCTCTAATTGCTTGAGATGCAAGGTTAGGTTGTTTATTCGAGATGTTTCCTGCTTCTTAAGGTGGGCTTGTATTGCTATAAACTTTCCCCTTAGAACTGCTTTTGCTGCATCCCATAGGTTTTGGGTCGTTGTGTCTCCATTGTCATTTGTTTCTAGGTATTTTTTATTTCCTCTTTGATTTCTTCAGTGATCACTTCATTATTAAGTAGTGTATTGTTTAGCCTCCATGTGTTTGTATTTTTTAAAGATCTTTTCCTGTAATTGATATCTAGTCTCATGGCGTTGTGGTCAGAAAAGATACTTGATACAATTTCAGTTTTCTTAAATTTACCAAGGTTTGATTTGTGACCCAAGATATGATCTATCCTAGAGAATGTTCCATGAGAACTTGAGAAAAATGTGTATTCTGTTGTTTTTGGATGGAGTGTCCTATAAATATAAATTAAGTCCATCTTGTTTAATGTATCATTTAAAGCTTGTGTTTCCTTATTTATTTTCATTTTGGATGATCTGTCCATGGGTGAAAGTGGGGTGTTAAAGTCCCTTACTATGAATGTGTTACTGTCGATTTCCCCTTTTATAGCTGTTAGTATTTGCCTTATGTATTGAGGTGCTCCTATGTTGGGTGCATAAATATTTACAATTGTTATATCTTCTTCTTGGATCGATCCCTTGATCATTATGTAGTGTCCTTCTTTGTCCCTTTTAATAGTCCTTATTTTAAAGTCTATTTTGTCTGATATGAGAATTGCTACTCCAGCTTTCTTTTGGTTTCCATTTGCATGGAATATCTTTTTCCATCCCCTTACTTTCAGTCTGTATGTGTCTCTAGGTCTGAAGTGTGTCTCTTGTAGACAGCATATATAAGGGTCTTGTTTTTGTATCCATCCAGCCAATCTGTGTCTTTTGGTGGGAGCATTTAGTCCATTTACATTTAAGGTAATTATCGATATGTATGTTCCTATTCCCATTTTCTATATTGTTTTGGGTTCGTTATTATAGGTCGTTTCCTTCTCTTGTGTTTCTTGTCTAGAGAAGTTCCTGTAGCATTTGTTGTAAAGGTGGTTTGGTGGTGCTGAACTCTCTCAGCTTTTGCTTGTCTGTAAAGGTTTTAATTTCTCCATCGAATCTGAATGAGATCCTTGCTGGGTAGAGTAGTCTTGGTTGCAGGTTTTTCTCCTTCATCACTTTCAGTATGTCCTGCCTCTCCCTTCTGGCTTGTACGGTTTCTGCTGAGAAATCAGCTGTTAACCTTATGGGGATTCCCTTGTGTGTTATTTGTTGTTTTTCCTTTGCTGCTTTTAATATGCTTTCTTTGTATTTAATTTTTGACAGTTTGATTAATATGTGTCTTGGCGTATTTCTCCTTGTATTTATCCTGTATGGGACTCTCTGTGCTTCCTGGACTGGATTAACTATTTCCTCTCCCATTTTAGGCAAGTTTTCAACTATAATCTCTTCAAATATTTTCTCTGTCCCTTTCTTTTTTTCGTCTTCTTCTGGAACCCCTATAATTCGAATGTTAGTGCATTTAATGTTGTCCCAGAGGTCTCTGAGACTGTCCTCAGTTCTTTTCATTCTTTTTTCTTTATTCTGCTCTGCAGTAGTTATTTCCACTACTTTATCTTCCAGGTCACTTATCCGTTCTTCTGCCTCAGTTATTCTGCTATTGATCCTATCTAGAGTTCTTTTAATTTCATTTATTGCGTTGTTCATCATTGTTTGTTTCATCTTTATTTCTTCTAGGTCCTTGTTAACTGTTTCTTGCGTTTTGTCCATTCTACTTCCAAGATTTCGGATCATCCTTACTATCATTATTCTGAATTCTTTTTCAGGTAGATTGCCTATTTCCTCTTCATTTGTTAGGTCTGGTAGGTTTTTATCTTGCTCCTTCATCTGCTGTGTGTTTTTCTGTCTTCTCATTTTGCTTATCTTACTGTGTTTGGGGTCTCCTTTTTGCAGGCTGCACGTTCGTAGTTCCCCTTGTTTTTGATGTCTGTCTCCAGTGGCTAAGATTGTTTCAGTGGGTTTTGTAGGCTTCCTGGTAGAGGGGACTAGTGCCTGTGTTGTGCTGGATGAGGCAGGATCTTGTCTCTCTAGTGGGCAGGTTCACGTCTGGTGGTGTGTTTTGGGGTGTCTGTGGCCTTATTATGATTTTAGGCAGCCTCTCTGCTAATGGGTGGGGTTGTGTTCCTGTTTTGCTAGTTGTTTGGCATAGGTTGTCCAGCACTGTGGCTTGCTGGTCGTTGAGTGAAGCTGGGTGCTGGTGTTAAGATGGAGGTCTCTGGGAGATTTTCGCCGTTTGATATTATGTGGAGCTGGGAGGTCTCTTGTTGACCAGTGTCCTGAAGTTGGCTCTCCTACCTCAGAGGCAGAGCCCTGACTCCTGGGCTGGAGCACCAAGAGCCTTTCATCCACACGGCTCAGAATAAAAGGGAGTAAAAGTAGAGAGAATTAGTAAAAGTATGAGGAAAGAAAGAAGGAAAGGAGGAAATGAAGGAAGGAAGAAAGAAGCAAAGAAGGAAAGAAAGGAGGGAGGGAGGGAGGGAGGAAGGAAGGAAGGAAGGAGGGAAAGAAGGAAAAAAGACGGAAAGAAAGAAGATACAGTAAAAATAAAATAAAGTATAATATAGTTATTGAATTAAAAAATATTTAGAAAAAAAAGGGACGGATAGAACCTTAGGACAAATGTTGGAAGCAAAGCTATACAGAGAAAATCTTACACAGAAGCATACACATACACGTTCACAAAAAGAGGTAAAGGGGGAAAAATCATAAATCTTGCTCTCAGAGACCACCTCCTCAATTTGGGGTGATTCGTTGTCTAAAGGAGGGAGGGAAGGAAGGAAAGAAAGAAAGAAAGAACGAAGGTAAAGTATAATAAAGTTATTACAATTAAACTTAATTATTAAGAAAAAGAATTTTTTAAAAAAAAATCATGGACGGATAGAGCCCTAGGACAAATGGTGGAAGCAAGAGTATACAGACAAGATCTCACACAGAAGCATACACGTACACATTCACAAAAAGAGGAAAAGGGAAAAAAATCATAGATCTCGCTCCTAAATTCCACCTCTTCAATTTGGGATCATTCCTTGTCTATTCAGGTATTCCACAGATGCAGGGTATATCAAGTTGATTGTGGAGCTTTAATCCGCTGCTTCTGTGGCTGCTGGGAGAGATTTCCCTTTCTCTTCTTTGTTCTCACAGCTTACAGGAGCTCCACATTGGATTTGGCCCTGCCTCTGCGTGTAGGTCTCTGGAGGGCGTCTGTTTTTTGCTCAGACAGGACGGGGTTAAAGGAGCCGCTGATTCGGGGGCTACGGCTCACTCAGGCTGGGGGCTGGGGGATGGGGGAAGGAGGGGCACTGCGTGCGGGGTGGGCCTGCGGCGGCAGAGGCCTCAGCTCGCAGCCCCGCCCGCCCTGGCGGGTGAGCAGACAAGCCTCTCGGGTTGGTGAGTGCCGGTCGGCACCGATCATCTGTGAAGTAATCTCCCCACTTTGCCCTCCGCACCCGTCGCTGTGCACCACTCCGCGGTCGCGAAGCTCCCCACTCCGCCTCCCGCAGTCTCCGCCTGCGGAGGGGCTTCCTAGTGTGTGGAAACTTTTCCTCCTTCACAGCTCCCTCCCACTGGTGCAGGTGCTGTCCTTATTCTTTTGTCTCTTTTTTCTTTTTTTCTTTTGCCCTACCCAGGTACGTGGGGAGTTTCTTGCCTTTTGGGAGGTCTGAGGTCTTCTGCCAGCCTTCAGTAGGTGTTCTGTAGGAGTTGTTCCACGTGTAGATGTATTTCTGGTGTATCCGTGGGGAGGAAGGCGATCTCCGTGTCTTACTCTTCCGCCATCTTCAAGGTCCCCCCCTTAGTTGCTTTTTTAATCTACTTCCTTAAGGTGAATGATTAAGTTATTATATTGAGATCTTTCTTCTTATTTAATATAGGTGTTTACAGCTGCAATATTTTCTTTAAGTACTATCTCATTCCATAAGTTTTCTTCCATTGCTTTCATTTTATTCATCTTTAAGTATTTTTTATTTCACTTGCAATTTCTTGACACCTTGGTTATTAGTAACATGCTTTTCAAAGTTTACACAAACACCTAAATTTTCCAAAATTACTTTGGTATTTATTTCTAGGTTTTTTTGTTTATTTGTTTCAATTTTTACTGGGGTATAGTTGTTTTACAATTTTGTGGTAGTTTCTACTGTACATCAAAGTGAATCAGCCTGAAAGAAATTAAAGATGATACAAATAGATGGAGAGATATACCATGTTCTTGGATGGGAAGAATCAACATTGTGAAAATGACTCTACTACCCAAAGCAATCTACAGATTCAATGCAATCCCTGTCAAACTACCACTGGCATTTTTCACAGAACTAGAACAAAAAATTTCGCAATTTGTATGGAAACACAAAAGACCCCGAATAGCCAAAACAATCTTGAGAACGAAAAAAGGAGCTGGAGGAATAAGGCTCCCTGACTTCAGACTATATTACAAAGCAACAGTAATCAAGACAGTATGGTACTGGCACAAAAACAGAAAGATAGATCAGTGGAACAGGATAGAAAGCCCAGAGATAAACCCACGCACATATGGACACCTTATCTTTGATAAAGGAGGCAGGAATGTACAGTGGAGAAAGGACAGCCTCTTCAATAAATGGTGCTGGGAAAACTGGACAGGTACATGTAAAAGTATGAGATTAGATCACTCCCTAACACCATACACAAAAATAAGCTCAAAATGGATTAAAGACCTAAATGTAAGGCCAGAAACTATCAAACTCTTAGAAGAAAACATAGGAAGAACACTCTATGACATAAATCACAGCAAGATCCTTTCTGACCCACCTCCTAGAGTAATGGAAGTAAAAACAAAAATAAACAAATGGGACCTAATGAAACTTCAAAGCTTTTGCACAGCAAAGGAAACCATAACCAAGACCAAAAGACAACCCTCAGAATGGGAGAAAACATTTGCAAATGAAGCAACTGACAAAGGAGTAATCTCCAAAATTTACAAGCAGCTCATGCAGCTCAATAACAAAAAAACAAACAACCCCATCCAAAAATGGGCAGAAGACCTAAATAGACATTTCTCCAAAGAAGATATACAGAATGCCAACAAACACATGAAAGAATGCTCAACATCATTAATCATTAGAGAAATGCAAATCAAAACTACAATGAGATATCATCTCACACCAGTCAGAATGGCCATCATCAAAAAATCTAGAAACAATAAATGCTGGAGAGGGTGTGGAGAAAAGGGGACACTCTTGCACTGCTGGTGGGAATGTGAATTGGTTCAGCCACTGTGGAGAACAGTATGGAGGTTCCTTAAAAAACTACAAATAGAATTACCATATGACCCAGCAATCCCACTACTTGGCATATACCCTGAGAAAACCAAAATTCAAAAAGAGTCATGTACCAAAATGTTCATTGCAGCTCTATTTACAATAGCCAGGACATGGAAACAACCTAAGCGCCCATCATCGGATGAATGGATAAAGAAGATGTGGCACATATACACAATGGAATATTACTCAGCCTTAAAAAGAAATGAAATTGAGCTATTTGTAATGAGATGGATAGACCTAGAGTCTGTCATACAGAGTGAAGTAAGTCAGAAAGAAAAAGACAAATACCGTATGCTAACACATATATATGGAATTTAAGGGAAAAAAATGTCATGAAGAACCTAGGGGTAAGATAGGAATAAAGACGCAGTCCTACTGGAGAACGGACTTGAGGGTATGGGGAGGGGGAGGGGTGAGTTTTGACAGGGCGAGAGAGAGTCATGGACATATACACACTAACAAACGTAGTAAGGTAGATAGCTGGGGGGAAGCAGCCGCAAGGCACAGGAATATTAGCTCGGTGCTTTGTGACAGCCTGGAAGGGTGGGATGGGGAGAGTGGGAGGGAGGGAGACGCAAGAGGGAAGACATATGGGAACATATGTATATGTATAGCTGATTCACTTTGTTATAAAGCAGAAACTAACACACCATTGTAAAGCAATTATACCCCAATAAAGATGTTTAAAAAAAAAAAAAAAAAAAAAAAAAGACCAAATCGTGATATTCTAAGAAAGCATTTCTTCCATTCTACTCTGTTAGCCCCAGTGAACTGGAAATTAAAGATTTATGTTAGTAATTATTATTTTTTAAATAAAATCTTAAGGGCAAAGCTTTGCTGGCAAAAAAAAAAAAAAAAAAGTGAATCAGCCATATGTATACATATATCCCCTCTTTTTTGGATTTCCTTCCCATTTAGATCACCACAGAGCACTAAGTAGAGTTCCCTGTGCTATGCAGCTTGTTCTCATTAGTTATCCATTTTATACATTTTAGTGTATAAAACTAATTGTATATATGTCAATCCCATTCTCCCAATTCATCCCACCCCACTTTTCCCCCCCTTGGTGCCCATACGTTTGTTCTCTAGGTTTGTGTCTCTATTTCTGCCTTGCGAACAGGTTCATCTGTACCATTTTTCTATATTCCACATATATACTTTAATATATGATATGTTTCTCTGACTAGAAAGAGAAAAACATCATATATTAATGTATATATGTGGAATATAGACAGTCTCTAGGTCCATCCACGTCTCTACAAATGACCCAATTTCATTCCTTTCTTATGGCTGACTAATATTCCATTCTATTTATGTACCACATCTTCTTTATCCATTCATCTGCCTATTTATATTTAAGTTGCTTCCATAATCTAGTTATTGTAAATAGTGCTGCAATGAACATTGGGGTGCCTGTGTCATTTTGAATTATGGTTTTCTCTGCGTATATGCCCAGTAGTGGGATTGCTGTGTCATATGGTAGTTCTGTTTGTAGTTTTTTAAGGAACTTCCATATGGTTCTCCATAGTGGCTGTATCAATTTACATTCCCACCAACAGTGCATGAGGGTTCCCTTTCTCCACAACCTGTCCAGCATTTATTTTTGTAGATTTTTTGATGATGGCCATTCTGACCAGTGTGAGGTGATACCTCATTGTAGTTTTGATTTGCATTTCTCTAATAATTAGTGATGCTGAGCATCTTTTCATATGCCTCTTGGCCATCTGTATGCCTTCTTTGGATAAATGTCTATTTAGGTCTTCTGTCCAGTTTTTGATTTGGTTGTTTGTTTTTTTGATGTTAAGCTGCATGAGCTGTTTGTATATTTTGGAGATTAATCCCTTAGTTGCTTCATTTGTAAATATTTTCTCCCTTTCTGAGGGTTGTCTTTTAATCTTGTTTATGGTTTCCTTTGCTGTGGACTACCTTTTAAGTTTAATTAGGTCCCATTTGTTTATTTGTGTTTTTATTTTCATTACTCTAGGAGGTAGGTCAAAAAGGATCTTGTTGTGAATATGTCAAAGAGTGTTCTTCTTATGTTTTTCCTCTAAGACTTTTATAGTATCTGGTCTTACATTTAGGTCTTTAATCCATTTTGAGTTTATGTTTGTGTATGGTGTTAAGGAGTGTTCTAATTTCATTCTTTTATATATAACTGTCCAGTTTGCCCAGCACCATTTATTGAAGAGACTGTTTCTTCTCCATTGGGTATCTTTGCCTCCTTTGTCATAGATTAGTTGAGCATAGGTGTGTGGGTTTATTTCTGGGCTTTCTATCCTGTTCCATTGATCTATACTTCTGTTTTTGTGCCAGTACCATACTGTCTTGATGACTGTAGCTTTGTAGTTTCCACAAGTAACTTACATAATTACCATAACACCAATAAGCAGTGATCAGCCAATAACAATCACAAGCCAAGTGCCATAGCTATACTGCACAGCAATTCCCAAAGCCTCCTCACTAAAACAAGCAAACAAACAAACAAAAAGTCACCAGAATCCCCAGTATCATAAATTACTCAATCCCCCCCATCCTGTTAAATTTAAACACAGTATCTACTTTTTCATCCTTTAGAACATAAAGAAACATTACAAGCTCCATTAACATCCCTGAAAGAAACATCCCTACAATGGTCTTATTAGAAACTCAGACCTTAGGATACCCTTCAGTAGCTATAGCTGTAGTATAACCAAATACCACAAATATGCTCCCTAAATAAATTTTTAAAATGCATTAAACCCAAAAATGATCCACTAAATTTTATTACAATCCCACAACCAATGCCACCACTCACAGTTAACTCAAGCCAACCACAAATAGTTGAATGTTTTGAAGAAAAACCTACAAAACTAAATATAAAAATAGTACTTAAAATAAATACCATGTATGTCATAATTTTTCTTACTTGGAATCTAAACATGTTCAATGACGTGAAAAATCATTGCTGTATTTCAACTGTAAGAACACTAATGACCAACATTTGAACATCCCACACTTTTATCTGAATTATTAACAACACAATTATTGATCTTCCAGCTCCATCAAACATTTCGTCATGATGAAACTTTGGTTCCTTATTCAGTATTTGTTTAGTTCTACAAATCTTGACAGGGTTATTTCTAGCAATAAGTTATACATCAGATAAAATAACTGTCTTCTCTTCCATAACACACATCGGCCGAGATGTAAATTACGGATGAATCATCTGATACCTACAGGTAAATGGAGCTTCCATGTTCTTTATTTGCTTATATATTAATGTAGGGCGAGACCTTTATTATGGATCCTACACTTTCCTAGAAACATGAAACGTTGGAGTTATTCTGTTGTTGACTGTAATAGCTACAGCATTCATAGGTTACATTTTACCATGAGGCCAAATATCCCTCTGAAGGGCAATAGTCATCACAAACCTCCTTTCAGCAATTCCTTACATTGGCACTTATCTAGTCAAATGAATCTGAGGAGGGTTCTCAGTTGATAAGGCAACCTTACATGATTATTTGCCTTCCACTTTATCCTTCCATATATCATTGCAGCCTTAGCAGTCATCCACCTACTATTTCTCCGTGAAACATGTTCTAAGTTCACAGTAATCTCATCCAATATCGACAAAATCCTATTTTTCATCAATACTACACAAAGATATCTTGGATGCCTTATTCCTATTTGTAAGCTTACTAATACTAGTGCTATTCTTACCTGATCTTCCAGGAGACCCAGACAACTACACTCCAATCAACTTCCTCAACACACCCTCTCATATCAAACCAGAGTGATATTTCTTATTTGTATATGCAATTCTATGATCAATTCCCAACAAACTAGCCTTAATCTTTTCAATCCTAATCCTAGCAATTATCCCTATACTTCATACATCAAAACAACAAAGTATATCATTCTGACCTCTCAGCCAATGTCTATTCTGAGTACTAGTAGCAGATCTATTTACATTAACATGAAAATGAACAACAGGGCAACCAGTTGAACACCCATTTATCATCATCAGACAACTAACATCTATCCTATTTGTTTTTCTTAATGTTACTCCTAATACCAGTAACAAGCATCATTGAAAACAATCTCCTAAAATGAAGAGTCTTTGTAGTATTTCCATTACCTTGGTCTTGTAAACCAGAAAAGGAGAGCAACACATCTCACTAAGACTCAAGAAAGAAGATCCAGCTCCACCATCAGCACCCAAAGTTGAAATCTACTTACACTATTCCCTCAATAATTTATTATGGGACATCTACACTACCCCTGAATACTATGTAAGTATTAAAAATGGCATTATCTGAATAATAATACTATGTATTTCATGTATTAGGCACTCCTCCACATATATAAATACATATGTTTGCTTTTTTGTGCATAATGCATGGTATGTATAATCGTGCATTAACTATATACCCCATGAGTATAAACATGCACATTAGTTTATTGATATTATATAAGATATTATATGATCAAAATACAGTGAATCCTAGGCAATATAAATATTTATGAAGTAACCAGAATGGTTACTATTACATAGGACATGCATCTATTAATTGTACCTAGCACACTGTCAAATTATTTCCAGTCAACATGCTTATCATAACTAATGACCAGAGTTTAATCAGTAAGGCATGAGAAATCATTGACTCACCCAACACACGTCCCTCTTCTGGCTCTGGGACCATGAATCATGGATGTTTCTATAAATGAATTATATCTGCCATCTGGTTCTTACTTCAAGACCATCTCATCTAAAATTTCCCATGCTTTCCTCTTAAGACATCTTGATGGACTAATGACATGGACTAATGACTAAACAGCCCATGCTCACACATAACTGTGGTTTCATGCATTTGGTATTTTTTAATTTTGGGGGGATGCTGTGACTCAGCTATGGCTGTCTGAGGCCTTAACATAGTCAAGCAACTTGTAGCTGAGCTTTAATTGAATATTATTTACCAGCATCATCAACCATAAGGTGTTAATCAGTCAGTGGTCACAGGACATAAAGCAATTATACACTGTACATACACATATATGATTACACATACAAATACATGTACCCATGTATACATACATGTTCACATGTACACACACACATATATGTATAGTAGGTAAATGGCCTGCTTAATCAAACCTCTTTTACCCCCCATAGACTTTATACTTCATATGCCATCGCTGTCCTGTCAAACCCCCAAAACAAGGCAAAGCATATAAATATACAATATTTAACTAACTCATTTAGCAAAAAACATTATCCCTATTTTAACAATCCAATGTCAGTATGACTACTAGCCTCCTAACCATATTAATGAATTACTTAGATATATACCACTTATACAGATAGACATCCCACTAGATTTGCCACCCACCTCAAACAGATTACAAATTAAAGTAAATTTTGGTAATCAGCAGAAGAAAACAAAATCAAACATAATAATACTAAATTTTAGCATACACACAATTACACTAACAATATATCACTCAAATACATAAATTTTATCCATACAAAATTCTACTCAACCTGTTGATTTAGCTTAACAATCAGAGCAAGGCACTGAAAATGCATAGATGAGTTTATTAACTTCATAAACACATAGATTTTGTCCCAGCCTTTCTCTTAATTTCTAATAAAATTTCACATGCAAGTATCTGCACCCCAGTAAGAATGCCCTCTAAATCATAAAAGATTAAAAGGAGCAGGTATAAAGCACACTAAAATGTAGCTCACAATGCTTTGCTTAACTATGCCCCCATGCAAAACAGCAGTGATAAAAACTAAGCTATAAACAAAAGTTTGGCTAAGTTATATATTAACCAATTAGGGTTGGTAAATTTCGTGCTAGCCATTGTGTTCATATGATTAACCCAAATTAATAGAAGTTCAGCATAACGCATGTTAAAGAGTATCCAAAAAAAATAAAGTCTTAGCTGGGGGACCTTGAAGATGGCGGAAGAGTAAGACGCGGAGATCGCCTTCCTCCCCACGGATACACCAGAAATACATCCACACGTGGAACAACTCCTACAGAACTCCTACTGAAGGCTGGCAGAAGACCTCAGACCTCCCAAAAGGCAAGAAACTCCCCACGTAACTGGGTAGGGCAAAAGAAAAAACAGAGACAAAAGAATAAGGACGGCACCTGCACCAGTGGGAGGGAGCTGTGAAGGAGGAAAAGTTTCCACACACTAGGAAGCCCCTCCGCGGGCGGAGACTGCGGGAGGCAGAGGGGGGAGTTTCGGGACCGCGGAGTAGTGCACAGCGACGGGTGCGGAGGGCAAAGCGGGGAGATTCCTGCACAGACGATCGGTGCCGACCAGCACTCACCAACCCGAGAGGCTTGCTGCTCACCCACCGGGGCGGGCGGGGCTGCGAGCTGAGGCTCGGGTTTTGGTTTTGGACGGAGCTCAGGGAGAGGACTGGGGTTGGCGGCTTGAACATAGCCTGAAGGGGTTAGTGCACCACGACTAGCCGGGAGGGAGTTCGGGGAAAAGCCTGCACCGGCCGAAGAGGCAAGAGACTTTTTCTTCCCTCTTTGTCTCCTGGTGCGCGAGGAGAGGGGTTTAAGAGCGCTGCTTAAAGGAACTCCAGAGACGGGCGCGAGCCGCGGCTGAGGGCGCGAGCCCCCGAGACGGGCGCGAGCCGCGGCTGAAAGCGCAAACCCCAGAGACGGGCGCGAGCCGCGGCTGAGGGCGCGAGCCCCCGAGACGGGCGCAAGCCGCGGCTGAACGCGCAAACCCCAGAGACGGGCGCGAGCCGCGGCTAAAACCGCGGACCCCAGAGACGGGCGGGAGACGCTAAGGCTGCTGCTGCCGCCACCAAGGGGCCTGTGTGCGAGCACAGGTCACTCTCCACACCCCTCTTCCGCGGAGCCTGTGCAGCCCGCCACTGCCAGGTTCCCGGGATCCAGGTACAACTTCCCCGGGAGTACGCACGGCGGGTCTCAGGCTGGTGCAACGTCACGCCGGCCTCTGCCGCAACGTCACGCTGCCTCTGCAGCTGCAGGCCCGCCCCGCACGTAGTGCCCCTCCTACCCCCATCCCCCAACCCCCGGCCTGAGTGAGCCGGAGGCCCCGAATCAGCGGCTCCTTTAACCCCGTCCTGTCTGAGCGAAAAAACAGACGCCCTCCAGCGACCTACACGCAGAGGCAGGGCCAAATCCAAAGCTGAGCTCCTGTGAGCTGTGAAAACAAAGAAGAGAAAGGGAAATCTTTCCCAGCAGCCACAGAAGCAGCGGATTAAAGCTCCACAATCAACTTGATATACCCTGCATCTGTGGAATACCTGAATAGACAAGGAATGACCCCAAATTGAAGAGGTGGAATTTAGGAGCGAAATCTATGATTTTTTTCCCTTTTCCTCTTTTTGTGAAGGTGTACGTGTATGCTCCTGTGTGACATCTAGTCTGTATACTCTAGCTTCCACCATTTGTCCTAGGGCTCTATCCGTCCATGACTTTTTTTTAAAAATTCTTTTTCTTAATAATTAAGTTTAATTGTAATAACTTTATTATACTTTACCTTCGTTCTTTCTTTCTTTCCTTCCTTCCCTCCCTCCTTTAGACAACGAATCACCCCAAATTGAGGAGGTGGTCTCAGGGAGCAGGATTTATGATTTTTCCCCCTTTACCTCTTTTTGTGAAGGTGTATGTGTATGCTTCTGTGTAAGATTTTCTCTGTATAGCTTTGCTTCCAACATTTGTCCTAAGGTTCTATCCGTCCCTTTTTTTTTTTTTTTCTAAATATTTTTTAATTCAATAACTATATTATACTTTATTTTATTTTTACTGTATCATCTTTCTTTCTGTCTTTTTTTCCTTCTTTCCCTCCTTCCTTCCTTCCTCCCTCCCTCCCTCCCTCCCTCCTTTCTTTCCTTCTTTGCTTCTTTCTTCCTTCCTTCCTTTCCTCCTTTCCTTCTTTCTTTCATCATACTTCTACTAATTCTCCCTACTTTTTCTCCCTTTTATTCTGAGCCGTGTGGATGAAAGGCTCTTGGTGCTCCAGCCAGGAGTCAGGGCTCTGCCTCTGAGGTAGGAGAGCCAACTTCAGGTCACTGGTCAACAAGAGACCTCCCAGCTCCACATAATATTAAACAGCGGAAATCTCCCAGAGACCTCCATCTTAACACCAGCACCCAGCTTCACTCAATGACCAGCAAGCCACAGTGCTGGACAACCTATGCCAAACAACTAGCAAAACAGGAACACAACCCCACCCATTAGCAGAGAGGCTGCCTAAAATCATAATAAGGCCACAGACACCCCAAAACACACCACCAGACGTGAACCTGCCCACTAGAGAGACAAGATCCAGCCTCATCCAGCACAACACAGGCACTAGTCCCCTCCACCAGGAAGCCTACACAACCCACTGAAACAACCTTAGCCACTGGAGACAGACATCAAAAACAACGGGAACTACGAACCTGCAGCCTGCAAAAAGGAGACCCCAAACACAGTAAGATAAGCAAAATGAGAAGACAGAAAAACACACAGCAGATGAAGGAGCAAGATAAAAACCCACCAGACCTAACAAATGAAGAGGAAATAGCCAGTCTACCTGAAAAAGAATTCAGAATAATGATAGTAAGGATGATCCGAAATCTTGGAAGTAGAATGGACAAAATGCAAGAAACAGTTAACAAGGACCTACAAGAACTAAAGATGAAACAAGCAACGATGAACAATGCAATAAATGAAATTAAAATCACTCTAGATAGGATCAATAGCAGAATAACTGAGGCAGAAGAACGGATAAGTGACCTGGAAGATAAAGTAGTGGAAATAACTACTGCAGAGCAGAATAAAGAAAAAAGAATGAAAAGAACTGAGGACAGTCTCAGAGACCTCTGGGACAACATGAAACGCACCAACATTCGAATTATAGGGGTTCCAGAAGAAGAAGAAAGAAAGAAAGGGACTGAGAAAATATTTGAAGAGATTATAGTTGAAAACTTCCCTAATATGGGAAAGGAAATAGTTAATCAAGTCCAGGAAGCACAGAGGGTCCCATACAGGATAAATACAAGGAGAAACACGCCAAGACACATATTAATCAAACTGTCAAAAATTAAATACAAAGAAAGCATATTAAAAGCAGCAAGGGAAAAACAACAAATAACACACAAGGGAATCCCCATAAGGTTAACAGCTGATCTCTCAGCAGAAACCCTACAAGCCAGAAGGGAGTGGCAGGACATACTGAAAGTGATGAAGGAGAATAGCCTGAAACCAAGACTACTCTACCCAGCAAGGATCTCATTCACATTTGATGGAGAAATTAAAACCTTTACAGACAAGCAAAAGCTGAGAGAGTTCAGCACCACCAAACCAGCCTTACAACAAATGCTAAAGGAACTTCTCTAGACACGAAACACAAGAGAAGGAAATGACCTATAGTAGCGAACCCAAAGCAATATATAAAATGGAAATAGGAACATACATATCAATAATTACCTTAAATGTAAATGGACTAAATGCTCCCACCAAAAGACACAGATTGGCTGAATGGATACAAAAACAAGACCCTTATATATGCTGTCTACAAGAGACCCACTTCAGAACTAGAGACACATACAGACTGAAAGTAAGGGGATGGAAAAAGATATTCCATGCAAATGGAAACCAAAAGAAAGCTGGAGTAGCAATTCTCATATCAGACAAAATAGACTTTAAAATAAGGACTATTAAAAGGGACAAAGAAGGACACTACATAATGATCAAGGGATCGATCCAAGAAGAAGATATAACAATTGTAAATATTTATGCACCCAACATAGGAGCACCTCAATACATAAGGCAAATACTAACAACCATAAAAGGGGAGATCAACAGTAACACATTCATAGTAGGGGACTTTAACACCCCACTTTCACCCATGGACAGATCATCCAAAATGAAAATAAATAAGGAAACACAAGCTTTAAATGATACATTAAACAAGATGGACTTAATTGATATTTATAGGACACTCCATCCAAAAACAACAGAATACACATTTTTCTCAAGTGCTCATGGAACATTCTCCAGGATAGATCATATCTTGGGTCACAAATCAAGCCTTGGTAAATTTAAGAAAACTGAAATTGTATCAAGTATCTTTTCCGACCACAACGCCATGAGACTAGATATCAATTACAGGAAAAGATCTGTAAAAAATACAAACACATGGAGGCTAAACAATACACTACTTAATAATGAAGTGATCACTGAAGAAATCAAAGAGGAAATAAAAAAATACCTAGAAACAAATGACAATGGAGACACAACGACCCAAAACCTATGGGATGCAGCAAAAGCAGTTCTAAGGGGGAAGTTTATAGCAATACAAGCCCACCTTAAGAAGCAGGAAACATCTCGAATAAACAACCTAACCTTGCACCTCAAGCAATTAGAGAAAGAAGAACAAAAAAACCCCAAAGCTAGCAGAAGGAAAGAAATCATAAAAATCAGATCAGAAATAAATGAAAAAGAAATGAAGGAAACAATAGCAAAGATCAATAAAACTAAGAGCTGGTTCTTTGAGAAGATAAACAAAATAGATAAACCACTAGCCAGACTCATCAAGAAAAAAAGGGAGAAGACTCAAATCAATAGAATTAGAAATGAAAAAGGAGAAGTAACAACTGACACTGCAGAAATAAAAAAAATCATGAGAGATTACTACAAGCAACTCTATGCCAATAAAATGGACAATCTGGAAGAAATGGACAAATTCTTAGAAATGCACAACCTGCCAAGACTGAATCAGGAAGAAATAGAAAATATGAACAGACCAATCACAAGCACTGAAATTGAAACTGTGATTAAAAACCTTCCAACAAACAAAAGCCCAGGACCAGATGGCTTCACAGGTGAATTCTATCAAACGTTTAGAGAAGAGCTAACACCTATCCTTCTCAAACTCTTCCAAAATATAGCAGAGGGAGGAACACTCCCAAATTCCTTCTACGAAGCCACCATCACCTTGATACCAAAACCAGACAAGGATGTCACAAAGAAAGAAAACTACAGGCCAATATCACTGATGAACATAGATGCAAAAATCCTCAACAAAATACTAGCAAACAGAATCCAACAGCACATTAAAAGGATCATACACCATGATCAAGTGGGGTTTATTCCAGGAATGCAAGGATTCTTCAATATACGCAAATCTATCAATGTGATAAACTATATTAACAAATTGAAGGAGAAAAACCATATGATCATCTCAATAGATGCAGAGAAAGCTTTCGACAAAATTCAACACCCATTTATGATAAAAACCCTCCAGAAAGTAGGCATAGAGGGAACTTTCCTAAACATAATAAAAGCCATATATGACAAGCCCACAGCAAACATCATCCTCAATGGTGAAAAACTGAAAGCATTTCCACTAAGATCAGGAACAAGACAAGGTTGCCCACTCTCACCACTCTTATTCAACATAGTTTTGGAAGTTTTAGCCACAGCAATCAGAGAAGAAAAGGAAATAAAAGGAATCCAAATCGGAAAAGAAGAAGTAAAGCTGTCACTGTTTGCAGATGACATGATACTATACCTAGAGAATCCTAAAGATGCTACCAGAAAACTACTAGAGCTAATCAATGAATTTGGTAAAGTAGCAGGATACAAAATTAATGCACAGAAATCTCTGGCATTCCTATATACTAATGATGAAAAATCTGAAAGTGAAATCAAGAAAACACTCCCATTTACCATTGCAACAAAAAGAATAAAATATCTAGGAATAAACCTACCTAAGGATACGAAAGACCTGTATGCAGAAAATTATAAGACACTGATGAAAGAAATTAAAGATGATACAAATAGATGGAGAGATATACCATGTTCTTGGATGGGAAGAATCAACATTGTGAAAATGACTCTACTACCCAAAGCAATCTACAGATTCAATGCAATCCCTATCAAACTACCACTGGCATTTTTCACAAAACTAGAACAAAAAATTTCGCAATTTGTATGGAAACACAAAAGACCCCGAATAGCCAAAGCAATCTTTAGAACGAAAAAAGGAGCTGGAGGAATAAGGCTCCCTGACTTCAGACTATATTACAAAGCAACAGTAATCAAGACAGTATGGTACTGGCACAAAAACAGAAAGATAGATCAGTGGAACAGGATAGAAAGCCCAGAGATAAACCCACGCACATATGGACACCTTATCTTTGATAAAGGAGGCAGGAATGTACAGTGGAGAAAGGACAGCCTCTTCAATAAATGGTGCTGGGAAAACTGGACAGGTACATGTAAAAGTATGAGATTAGATCACTCCCTAACACCATACACAAAAATAAGCTCAAAATGGATTAAAGACCTAAATGTAAGGCCAGAAACTATCAAACTCTTAGAAGAAAACATAGGAAGAACACTCTATGACATAAATCACAGCAAGATCCTTTCTGACCCACCTCCTAGAGTAATGGAAATAAAAACAAAAATAAACAAATGGGACCTAATGAAACTTCAAAGCTTTTGCACAGCAAAGGAAACCATAACCAAGACCAAAAGACAACCCTCAGAATGGGAGAAAACATTTGCAAATGAAGCAACTGACAAAGGATTAATCTCCAAAATTTACAAGCAGCTCATGCAGCTCAATAACAAAAATACAAACAACCCCATCCAAAAATGGGCAGAAGACCTAAATAGACATTTCTCCAAAGAAGATATACAGAATGCCAACAAACACATGAAAGAATGCTCAACATCATTAATCATTAGAGAAATGCAAATCAAAACTACAATGAGATATCATCTCACACCAGTCAGAATGGCCATCATCAAAAAATCAAGAAACAATAAATGCTGGAGAGGGTGTGGAGAAAAGGGGACACTCTTGCACTGCTGGTGGGAATGTGAATTGGTTCAGCCACTGTGGAGAACAGTATGGAGGTTCCTTAAAAAACTACAAATAGAATTACCATATGACCCAGCAATCCCACTACTTGGCATATACCCTGAGAAAACCAAAATTCAAAGAGAGTCATGTACCAAAATGTTCATTGCAGCTCTATTTACAATAGCCAGGACATGGAAACAACCTAAGCGCCCATCATCGGATGAATGGATAAAGAAGATGTGGCACATATACACAATGGAATATTACTCAGCCTTAAAAAGAAATGAAATTGAGCTATTTGTAATGAGATGGATAGACCTAGAATCTGTCATACAGAGTGAAGTAAGTCAGAAAGAAAAAGACAAATACCGTATGCTAACACATATATATGGAATTTAAGGGAAAAAAATGTCATGAAAAACCTTGGGGTAAGATAGGAATAAAGACGCAGACCTACTGGAGAACGGACTTAAGGATATGGGGAGGGGGAAGGGTGAGTTTTGACAGGGCGAGAGAGAGTCATGGACATATACACACTAACAAACGTAGTAAGGTAGATAGCTGGGGGGAAGCAGCCGCAAGGCACAGGGATATTAGCTCGGTGCTTTGTGACAGCCTGGAAGGGTGGGATGGGGAGAGTGGGAGGGAGGGAGACGCAAGAGGGAAGACATATGGGAACATATGTATATGTATAGCTGATTCACTTTGTTGTAAATCAGAAACTAACACACCATTGTAAAGCAATTATACCCCAATAAAGATGTTTAAAAAAAAAAAAAAAAAAAATAAAGTCTTAGTTAAGCTGTGAAAAGCCATAGCTAAAATAAAATAAGCTGTGACTTTAACACTTCTGACTACACAACCGCTAAGAGCCAACGTGGGTTATGGGCTTAGATAACCCAAAACTATTCACCAGAGTACTACTAGCAACAGCCTAAAACTCAAAGGACTTGGTAATGCTTTATAACTCTCTAGAGGAACCTGTTCTACAATCAATAAATCCTAAGCCTCATCAATCCTTGTGAATACAGTCTATATACTGCCGTCTTCAGCAAACCCTAAAAAGGAACAACAGTAAACATAATTATCAGACATAAAGATGTGAGGTCAAGGTGTAACCTATTGGATGGGAAGAAACGAGCTACATTTTCTATCTCAAGAACATAAAATGAAATAAAAGAAAACAAAAGTTTTTTTTTATGAAATTAAATACCAAAGAAGGGTTTAGTAGTAAATTAAGGAGTGCTTGATTGAACTAGGCCACGAAGGTCGCACACACGACCTGTCACCCTCTTTGTATTGATAACTTCTTATAACCTATAATATTATCAAGTACCAAACATATGAGAGGAGATAAGTTGTAACAAGGTAAGAATACTGGAAAGTGTTCTTGGACAAATGAAAGTGTAGCTTAAATAAAAACATCTAGTTTACATCCAGGAGATTTCATACTACATGAACACTTTGAACTAAATCTAGCCCAAACTTCCCACCAAATTCAACTATCATAAGTAAATTGAATAAAACATTCACTCAATATCTAAAGTATAGGACATAGAAATTTAAAATTGGGACTATAGAGATACCACAAAGGAATAATAAAGGAAGCATTAAAAGTATTAAAAATCAAAGCTTACCCTTTTTGCCTTTTGCATAATGATTTAGCAAAGAAAACTTTAACAAAGAGAACTTAAGTTAAATACCCCAAAACCAGACAAGCTACTTATGAGTAGTTTACAAGAACAAACTCATCTATGTGACAAAATAGTGAGAAGATTTATAAATAGAGGTGACAAGCCTAATAAGCCTGGTGAAAACTGGTTGTCCAGGAAAGAATTTTAATTCAACTTTAAATATTATTTTAAAAAACCTACTTTTAACCTAATTTTAAATGTTACTCTAAAAAGGTACAGCTTTTTGCATACAGGTTACAACATTCTGAATAGAATAAGAACAAACAATGCCATAGTTGGCTTAAAAGCAGCCACCAATTAAGAAAGTTTTCAAGCTCAACAACATAACCAACATAGTACCAACAAAAAACTAACTCCTGGTTTAATACTGGACCAATCTATTAATTAATAGAAGCAATGCTGTTAATATGAGTAACAAGAAATATTTCTACTTGCATAGGCTTATATCAGAATGGATAACCCACTGATAGTTAACAATAAATAAATCTAAATTAATACTTATTTATTAAAATAATTGTTAATCCAAAACAGGCATGCATTTAGGGAAAGATTTTAAAAAGTAAAAGAAACTCAGCAAACACAAGCTCTGTCTGTTCACAGAAAACATCACCTCTACCATAACTAGTATTAGAGGCACTGCCTGCCCAATGACACCTGTTTAACCACCCCTGTATCCTGACCTTGCAAATGTAACATACGCATTTGTCCTCTAAACAAAGCCTTGTATGAATGACCACATGTGGGTTTTACTGTCTCTTACTTTAATCTGTGATATTGAATTTCCGGTGAAGAGGCGGGAATGACATTATAAACCAAGAAGACTCTATGAATCTTTAATTAATCTAAAAAATCAACTAAACAATTAAGGGATAACAAAACTTTTTAATGGATTAACAATTTTGGTTGGGACGACCTCGAAGAATAAACAACCTCTGACTGATTAAAATATAGTCTAACTAGTCAAAAGGTTTTATTACATATTGATCCAAAATATTGATAAAAGAACAAGTTACCCCAGGGATAACAGCACAATTCTATCCTAGAGTTTATATCGGCAAAAGGGTTTATGACCTCGATGGTGGATCAGGACATCCCAATGGTATAACTGCTATTAAATGCTAATTTGCTCAAAAATTAAAGTCCTACATAATCTGAGCTCAGACCAGAGTAATCCAGGTCAGTTTCTATCTATTATATATTTCTCCCAGTAAAAAAGGACAAGAGAAATAAGGCCTACTTTACGAAAGTGACATCAAATTAATTAATGATGTAATTTTAATTCATACACATGCCATGCCCAAGAATTGGGTTTGTGAGGATGGTAGAGCCAGAGGTTCAATTCCTCTTCCTAACAAAATGTTTATAATTAACACTCTTTTACTCATTTTCCCAATCCTACTTGCTGTAGCATTCCTCACATTAATTGAACAAAAAATCTTAGGTAGTATGTAACTCCAAAAAGGACCAAACATTGTTAGGCCCTATGAATTGTTACAACCCAATGCTGAGGCAATCAAATTATTTATTAAAGAACCAGTTTGACAATCAACATCATCATTTTTTATATTTATTATCACACCAATTCTAGCCTTAACCCTGACCCTCAAAATATGAATTTCTCTTCCCATACCCTATCCACTCATCAACATAAATTTAGATGTACTATTTAAACTAGGCATATTAAGCCTATTTATCTACTCCTGTGATCTAGATGAGCTTCAAACTCAAAATACATACTAATTGAATCCCTATAGGCAGTAGCACACACAATTTCATATAAAGTAACATTAACAATTATTCTTTTAACAGTTCTATTCATAAATCATTTACTATTTCAATACTAGTTATTTCACTTAGCAGAATATCGTCTAGATCCATCAATGTCACAAATGGAAAGATTTCATTATTTTTTATGACTGAGTAATATTCCATTATATATTTTTTATATATAAATATATAAAAAATATATAATGGAATACACATGTTCCATTATGTATATATATGTGTGTGTGTGTGTGTGTGTGTACATTTTCTTTATCCATTTATTTATAAGTCGACACTTAGGTTGCTTCCATATCTAGGCTATTGTAAATAGTGCTCCAATGAACATAGGGATGCACATATCATTTCCAATTAGTGTTTTTGTTTTCTTTAGATAAATACACAGAAATGAAATTGCTGAATTCTGTGGTAGTTCTATTTATAGTTTTCAGGGGAACCACCATAGTGCTTTCCAAAGTGGCTACACCGATTTACATTCCCACTAACAGTGCACAAGTGTTCCCTTTCTCCACATCCTTGTCACCACTTGTTTCTTGTCTTTTTCATAATAAACTTTCTGATGGGTGTGAGTTAGTAACACATTGTGGTTTTGATTTGCATTTCACTGAAGATTTTTGATATTGAGAAGTTTTCATGTGCTTTTTGGTTATCTGTATTTCTTCTTTGGGAAAATCTATTCAGGTTCTCTACCAATGTTTTAATCAAGTTGTTTGTTTTTTCTGATATTGAACCTCATATGTCCTTTATGTATTGGATACATTGGGTGTCAGATGTATTGTTTGAAAATATGTTCTCCCATTCAGTAGGTTGCTTTTTTGTTCTGTCGGTTGTTTCCTTCACTGTGCAAAAACTTTTTACTTTGGTATAATTACATTTGTTTATTTTTGTTTTCATTGCCCTTGCCTGAGAAGATATATCCATAAAATTATTGTCAAAAGTTATGTCATAGAGCTTACTGCCTATCTTTTTTCCATGGATTTTATGGTCTCAGGTCTTACATCTAAGTCTTTAATCCATATGAATTGATTTTGTATATGGTGTAAGATAGTCCAGTATGATATTTTTTAACATGGAGCTGCTCAGTTTTCACAACACCATTTATTGAAGAGACTGTTCTTTCCCCATTTTGTATTTGTGCAACTTTTGCCATAGATTAACTGACCACATAAATGTGGGTTTATTTTGGTGCTCTCTGTTGTTTTCCATTGATCTATGTGTGTATTTTCATGTCATTATGATACCAGTTTTCATTACTGTAGCTTTGTAGTGTACTTTCATGTCTGAGAGCATGATTCCTCCAGTTTTGATCATCTTGCTCAAGATTGCTTTGGGTATTCAGGGTCTTTTGTGGCTCTATACAAATTTTAAGCTTATATGCTGTAATTCTGTGAAAAATGCCATGGCTATTTAATAGGGATTTCAATGAATTGTAGATTGTTTTGGGTAAAATGGACATTTTAGCAATATCAATAATTCCAATCCATGAGTATGGTATATCTATCCACTTATTCATGTTGTCTTCAATTTTGTACCTCAAATTCTTATAGATTTCATAGTATGTCTTTCATCTCCTTGGTTAAATTTATTCATAGGTATTGCACATTTTGATTTAATTCTTTTTTTCCATAGAAAAAAAGTATTATATTTTTGTTTTCTTTTTTTAACATCTTTATTGGAGTATAATTGCTTTACCATGGTGTGTTAGTTTCTGCTTTATAACAAAGTGAAGCAGTTATACATATACATATATCCCCATATCTCTTCCCTCCTGCACCTCCCTCCCTCCCACCCTCCATATCACACCCCTTTACATGGTCACAAAGCACCAAGCTGATCTCTCTGTACTATGCAGCTGCTTCCCACTAGCTATCTATTTTATGTTTGGTAGTGTATATATGTCCATGTCACTCTCTCACTTTGTCCCAGATTACCATTCCTCCTCCCCGTATTCTCAACTCCATTCTCTACTAGGTATGCATCTTTATTCCCGTCTTCCCCCTGGGTTCTTCATGACCTTTTTTTTTTTTTTTTTTAGCTTCCATATATATGTGTTAGCATACGGTATTAGTTCTTCTCTTTCTGACTTACTTCACACTGAATGACAGTCTCTAGGTCCATCCACCTCACTACAAATAATTCAGTTTCATTCCTTTTTTTGTCTGAGTAATATTGCATTGTATATATGTGCTGCATCTTCCTTATATATTTACCTGATAATGGACACTTAGGTTGCTTCCATGTCCTGGCTATTGTAAATAGAGATGCAAAGAACATTTTAGTACATGACTCTTTTTGAATTATGGTTTACTCAGGGTATATGTCCAGTAGTGGGATTGCTGGGTTGTATGGTGGTTATATTTTTAGTTTTTTAAGGAACCTCCATACTGTTCTCCATAGTGGATGTATCAATTTACATTCCCATCAACAGCGCAACAGGGTCCCCTTTTCTCCACACCCTCTCCAGCATTTATTGTTTGTAGATTTTTTAATGATGGCCATTCTGCCCAGTGTGAGGTGATACCTCATTGTAGTTTTGATTTGCAATTCTCTAATGATTAATGATGTTGAGCATTCTTTCATGTGTTTGTTGGCAATCTGCATATCTTCTTTGGAGAAATGTCTATTTAGGTCTTCTGCCCATTTTTGGATTGGGTTGTTTGTTTTTCTGATATTGAGCTGCATGAGCTCCTTATAAATTTTGTAGATTAATCCTTTGTCAGTTGCTTCATTTGCAACTATTCTCTCCCATTCTGAGGGTTGTCTTTTCATCTCGTTTATGGTTTCCTGTGCTGTGCAAAAGATTGTAAAATTCATTAGGTCCTATTTGTTTATTTTTGTTTTAATTTTCATTTCTCTAGGACGTGGGTAAAAAAGGATCTTGCTGTGATTTATGTCATGGTGTGTTCTGCCTATGTTTTCCTCCAATAGTTTGATGGTCAGCCCTTACATTTAGCTTTTAATCCATTTTGAGTTTACTTTTGTGTATGGTGTTAGGGAGTGTTCTAATTTCATTCATTTACATGTAGCTGTCCAGTTTTCCCAGCACCACTTATTGAAGAGGCTGCCTTATCTCCATTGTATATTCCTTCCTCCTTTATCAAAGTTAAGGTGACCATATGTGCATGGGTTTATCTCTGGGCTTTCTATCTGGATCCATTGATCTATTTTTCTGTTTTTGTGCCAGTACCATACTGTTGTGATCACTGTAGCTTTGTAGTATCATCTGAAGGCAGGAAGCCTGATTCCTCCAGGTCCGTTTTTCTTTCTCAAGGTTGCTTTTGCTATTCGGGGTCTTTTGTGTTTCCATACATATTGTGAAATTTTTTGCTCTAATTCTGTGAAAAATGCCTGTGGTAGTTGGATAGAGATTGCATTGAATCTGTAGATTGCTTTGGGTAGTAGAGACATTTTCACAATGTTGATTCTTCCAGTCGAAGAACATGGTGTATCTCTCCATCTATTTATATCATCTTTTTTTTTTTTAAACATCTTTATTGGGGTATAATTGCTTTACAATGGTGTGTTAGTTTCTGCTTTATAACAAAGTGAATCAGCTATACATATACATATGTTCCCATATGTCTTCCCTCTTGCGTCTCCCTCCCTCCCACTCTCCCCATCCCACCCCTCCAGGCTGTCACAAAGCACCGAGCTAATATCCCTGTGCCTTGCGGCTGCTTCCCCCCAGTTATCTACCTTACTACGTTTGTTAGTGTGTATATGTCCATGACTCTCTCTCGCCCTGTCAAAACTCACCCTTCCCCCTCCCCATATCCTCAAGTCCGTTCTCCAGTAGGTCTGCGTCTTTATTCCTGTCTTACCCCTAGGTTCTTCAAGACATTTTTTTCCCTTAAATTCCATACATATGTGTTAGCATACGGTATTTGTCTTTTTCTTTCTGACTTACTTCACTCTGTATGACAGACTCTAGGTCTATCCATCTCATTACAAATAGCTCAATTTCATTTCTTTTTAAGGCTGAGTAATACTCCATTGTGTATATGTGCCACATCTTCTTTATCCATTCATCTGATGATGGGCACTTAGGTTGTTTCCATCTCCGGGCTATTGTAAATAGAGCTGCAATGAACATTTTGGTACATGACTCTTTTTGAATTTTGGTTTTTCTCAGGGTATATGCCCAGTAGTGGGATTGCTGGGTCATATGGTAATTCTATTTGTAGTTTTTTAAGGAACCTCCATACTGTTCTCCATAGTGGCTGAACCAATTCACATTCCCACCAGCAGTGCAAGAGTGTCCCCTTTTCTCCACACCCTCTCCAGCATTTATTGTTTCTAGATTTTTTGATGATGGCCATTCTGACTGGTGTGAGATGATATCTCATTGTAGTTTTGATTTGCATTTCTCTAATGATTAATGATGTTGAACATTCTTTCATGTGTTTGTTGGCATTCTGTATATCTTCTTTGGAGAAATGTCTATTTAGGTCTTCTGCCCATTTTTGGATGGGGTTGTTTGTTTTTTGGTTATTGAGCTGCATGAGCTGCTTGTAAATTTTGGAGATTAATCCTTTGTCAGTTGCTTCATTTGCAAATGTTTTCTCCCATTCTGAGGGTTGTCTTTTGGTCTTGGTTATGGTTTCCTTTGCTGTGCAAAAGCTTTGAAGTTTCATTAGGTCCCATTTGTTTATTTTTGTTTTTATTTCCATTACTCTAGGAGGTGGGTCAGAAAGGATCTTGCTGTGATTTATGTCATAGAGTGTTCTTCCTATGTTGTCTTCTAAGAGTTTGATAGTTTCTGGCCTTACATTTAGGTCTTTAATCCATTTTGAGCTTATTTTTGTGTATGGTGTTAGGGAGTGATCTAATCTCATACTTTTACATGTACCTGTCCAGTTTTCCCAGCACCATTTTTTGAAGAGGCTGTCCTTTCTCCACTGTACATTCCTGCCTCCTTTATCAAAGATAAGGTGTCCATATGTGCGTGGGTTTATCTCTGGGCTTTCTATCCTGTTCCACTGATCTATCTTTCTGTTTTTGTGCCAGTACCATACTGTCTTGATTACTGTTGCTTTGTAGTATAGTCTGAAGTCAGGGAGCCTGATTCCTCCAGCTCCTTTTTTCGTTCTCAAGATTGCTTTGTCTATTCGGGGTCTTTTGTGTTTCCATACAAATTGCGAACTTTTTTGTTCTAGTTCTGTGAAAAATGCCAGTGGTAGTTTGATAGGGATTGCATTAAATCTGTAGATTGCTTTGGGTAGTAGAGTCATTTTCACAATGTTGATTCTTCCCATCCAAGAACATGGTATATCTCTCCATCTATTTGTATCATCTTTAATTTCTTTCATCAGTGTCTTTAATTTTCTGCATACAGGTCTTTCGTATCCTTAGGTAGGTTTATTCCTAGATATTTTATTCTTTTTGTTGCAATGGTAAATGGGAGTGTTTTCTTGATTTCACTTTCAGATTTTTCATCATTAGTATATAGGAATGCCAGAGATTTCTGTGCATTAATTTTGTATCCTGCTACTTTACCAAATTCATTGATTAGCTCTAGTAGTTTTCTGGTAGCATGTTTAGGATTCTCTATGTATAGTATCATGTCATCTGCAAACAGTGACAGCTTTACTTCTTCCTTTCCGATTTGGATTCCTTTTATTTCCTTTTCTTCTCTGATTGCTGTGGCTAAAACTTCCAAAACTATGTTGAATAAGAGTGAGAGTGGGCAACCTTGTCTTGTTCCTGATCTTAGTGGAAATGCTTTCAGTTTTTCACCATTGAGGATGATGTTTGCTGTGGGCTTGTCATATATGGCCTTTATTATGTTGAGGAAAGTTCCCTCTATGCCTACTTTCTGGAGGGTTTTTATCATAAATGGGTGTTGAATATTGTCGAAAGCTTTCTCTGCATCTATTGAGATGATCATATGGTTTTTCTCCTTCAATTTGTTAATATGGTTTATCACATTGATAGATTTGCGTATATTGAAGAATCCTTGCATTCCTGGAATAAACCCCACTTGATCATGGTGTATGATCCTTTTAATGTGCTGTTGGATTCTGTTTGCTAGTATTTTGTTGAGGATTTTTGCATCTATGTTCATCAGTGATATTGGCCTGTAGTTTTCTTTCTTTGTGACATCCTTGTCTGGTTTTGGTATCAAGGTGATGGTGGCCTCGTAGAAGGAATTTGGGAGTGTTCCCCCCTCTGCTATATTTTGGAAGAGTTCGAGAAGGATAGGTGTTAGCTCTTCTCTAAACGTTTGATAGAATTCACCTGTCAAGCCATCTGGTCCTGGGCTTTTTTTTGTTGGAAGGTTTTTAATCACAGTTTCAATTTCAGTGCTTGTGATTGGCCTGTTCATATTTTCTATTTCTTCCTGATTCAGTCTTGGCAGGTTGTGCATTTCTAAGAATTTGTCCACCTCTTCCAGATTGTCCATTTTATTGGCATAGAGTTGCTTGTAGTAATCTCTCATGATTTTTTTTATTTCTGCAGTGTCAGTTGTTACCTCTCCTTTTTCATTTCTAATTCTATTGATTTGAGTCTTCTCCCTTTTTTTCTTGATGAGTCTGGCTAGCGGTTTATCTATTTTGTTTATCTTCTCAAAGAACCGGCTTTTAGTTTTATTGATCTTTGCTATCGTCTCCTTCATTTCTTTTTCATTTATTTCTGATCTGATTTTTATGATTTCTTTCCTTCTGCTAGCTTTGGGGTTTTTTTGTTCTTCTTTCTCTAATTGCTTGAGGTGCAAGGTTAGGTTGTTTATTCGAGATGTTTCCTGCTTCTTAAGGTGGGCTTGTATTGCTATAATCTTCCCCCTTAGAACTGCTTTTGCTGCATCCCATAGGTTTTGGGTCGTTGTGTCTCTATTGTCATTTGTTTCTAGGTATTTTCTTATTTCCTCTTTGATTTCTTCAGTGATCACTTCATTATTAAGTAGTGTATTGTTTAGCCTCCATGTGTTTGTATTTTTTACATATCTTTTCCTATAATTGATATCTAGTCTCATGGCGTTGTGGTCAGAAAAGATACTTGATACAATTTCAGTTTTCTTAAATTTACCAAGGTTTGATTTGTGACCCAAGATATGATCTATCCTGGAGAATGTTCCATGAGCACTTGAGAAAAATGTGTATTCTGTTGTTTTTGGATGGAGTGTCCTATAAATATCAATTAAGTCCATCTTGTTTAATGTATCATTTAAAGCTTGTGTTTCCTTATTTATTTTCATTTTGGATGATCTGTCCATGGGTGAAAGTGGGGTGTTAAAGTCCCCTACTATGAATGTGTTACTGTTGATCTCCCCTTTTATGGTTGTTAGTATTTGCCTTATGTATTGAGGTGCTCCTATGTTGGGTGCATAAATATTTACAATTGTTATATCTTCTTCTTGGATTGATCCCTTGATCATTATGTAGTGTCCTTCTTTGTCCCTTTTAATAGTCCTTATTTTAAAGTCTATTTTGTCTGATATGAGAATTGCTACTCCAGCTTTCTTTTGGTTTCCATTTGCATGGAATATCTTTTTCCATCCCCTTACTTTCAGTCTGTATGTGTCTCTAGGTCTGAAGTGGGTCTCTTGTAGACAGCATATATAAGGGTCTTGTTTTTGTATCCATTCAGCCAATCTATGTCTTTTGGTGGGAGCATTTAGTCCATTTACATTTAAGGTAATTATCGATATGTATGTTTCTATTCCCATTTTCTATATTGTTTTGGGTTCGCTACTATAGGTCGTTTCCTTCTCTTGTGTTTCGTGTCTAGAGAAGTTCCTTTAGCATTTGTTGTAAAGCTGGTTTGGTGGTGCTGAACTCTCTCAGCTTTTGCTTGTCTGTAAAGGTTTTAATTTCTCCATCAAATGTGAATGAGATCCTTGCTGGGTAGAGTAGTCTTGGTTGCAGGCTTTTCTCCTTCATCACTTTCAGTATGTCCTGCCACTCCCTTCTGGCTTGTAGGGTTTCTGCTGAGAGATCAGCTGTTAACCTTATGGGGATTCCCTTGTGTGTTATTTGTTGTTTTTCCCTTGCTGCTTTTAATATGCTTTCTTTGTATTTAATTTTTGACAGTTTGATTAATATGTGTCTTGGCGTGTTTCTCCTTGTGTTTATCCTGTATGGGACTCTCTGTGCTTCCTGGACTTGATTTACTATTTCCTTTCCCATATTAGGGAAGTTTTCAACTATAATCTCTTCAAATATTTTCTCAGACCCTTTCTTTCTTTCTTCTTCTTCTGGAACCCCTATAATTCGAATGTTGGTGCATTTCATGTTGTCCCAGAGGTCTCTGAGACTGTCCTCAGTTCTTTTCATTCTTTTTTCTTTATTCTGCTCTGCAGTAGTTATTTCCACTACTTTATCTTCCAGGTCACTTATCCGTTCTTCTGCCTCAGTTATTCTGCTATTGATCCTATCTAGAGTGGTTTTAATTTCATTTATTGCGTTGTTCATCGTTGCCTGTTTCATCTTTAGTTCTTGTAGGTCCTTGTTAACTGTTTCTTGCATTTTGTCCATTCTACTTCCAAGATTTCGGATCATCCTTACTATCATTATTCTGAATTCTTTTTCAGGTAGATTGCCTATTTCCTCTTCATTTGTTAGGTCTGGTGTGTTTTTATCTTGCTCCTTCATCTGCTGTGTGTTTTTCTGTCTTCTCATTTTGCTTATCTTACTGTGTTTGGGGTCTCCTTTTTGCAGGCTGCACTTTCGTAGTTCCCGTTGTTTTTGATGTCTGTCTGCAGTGGCTAAGGTTGTTTCAGTGGGTTGTGTAGGCTTCCTGGTGGAGGGGACTAGTGCCTGTGTTTTGCTGGATGAGGCTGGATCTTGTCTCTCTAGTGGGCAGGTTCACGTCTGGTGGTGTGTTTTGGGGTGTCAGTGGCCTTATTATGATTTTAGGCAGCCTCTCTGCTAATGGGTGGGGTTGTGTTCCTGTTTTGCTAGTTGTTTGGCATAGGTTGTCCAGCACTGTGGCTTGCTGGTCGTTGAGTGAAGCTGGGTGCTGGTGTTAAGATGGAGGTCTCTGGGAGATTTCCACCGTTTAATATTATGTGGAGCTGGGAGGTCTGTTGTGGACCATGTCCTGAAGTTGGCTCTCCTACCTCAGAGGCAGAGCCCTGACTCCTGGGCTGGAGCACCAAGAGCCTTTCATCCACACGGCTCAGAATAAAAGGGAGAAAAAGTAGAGAGAATTAGTAGAAATATGAGGAAAGAAAGAGGGAAAGGTGGAAAGGAAGGAAGGAAGAAATAAGCAAAGAAGGAAAGAAAGGAGGGAGGGAGGGAGGAAGGAAGGAAGGAAGGAAGGAGGGAAAGAAGGAAAAAAGACAGAAAGAAAGAGGATACAGTAAAAATAAAATAAAGTATAATTTAGTTATTGAATTAAAAAATATTTAGAAAAAAAAAAAGGGACGGTTAGAACCTTAGGACAAATTTTGGAAGCAAAGCTATACAGAGAAAATCTTACACAGAAGCATACACATACACGTTCACAAAAAGAGGTAAAGGGGGAAAAATCATAAATCTTGCTCTCAGAGACCACCTCCTCAATTTGGGGTGATTCGTTGTCTAAAGGAGGGAAGGAAGGAAGGAAAGAAAGAAAGAACAAAGGTAAAGTATAATAAAGTTATTACAATTAAACTTAATTATTAAGAAAAAGAATTTCTAAAAAAAATCATGGACGGATAGAGCCCTAGGACAAATGGTGGAAGCAAGAGTATACAGACAAGATCTCACACAGAAGCATACACGTACACATTCACAAAAAGAGGAAAAGGGAAAAAAATCATAGATCTCGCTCCTAAATTCCACCTCTTCAATTTGGGATCATTCCTTGTCTATTCAGGTATTCCACAGATGCAGGGTATATCAAGTTGATTGTGGAGCTTTAATCGGCTGCTTCTGAGGCTGCTGGGAGAGATTTCCCTTTCTCTTCTTTGTTCTCACAGCTCACAGGAGCTCAGCTTTGGATTTGGCCCTGCCTCTGCGTGTAGGTCGCTGGAGGGCGTCTGTTTTTTGCTCAGACAGGACGGGGTTAAAGGAGCCGCTGATTCGGGGGCACCGGCTCACTCAGGCCGGGGGTTGGGGGATGGGGGAAGGAGGGGCACTGCGTGCGGGGCGGGCCTGCGGCGGCAGAGGCGGCGTGACGTTGCGGCAGAGGCCAGCGTGACGTTGCACCAGCCTGAGGCTCGCTGTGCGTTGTCCCGGGGAAGTTGTCCCTGGATCCCGGGAACCTGGCAGTGGCGGGCTGCACAGGCTCTGCGGAAGAGGGGTGTGGAGAGTGACCTGTGCTCGCACACAGGCCCCTTGGTGGCGGCAGCAGCAGCCTTAGCGTCTCCCGCCCGTCTCTGGGGTGCGCGGTTTTAGCCGCGGCTCGCGCCAGTCTCTGGGGTTCGCGCTTTTAACCCGGCTCGCGCCCGTCTCTGGAGATCCTTAAGCAGCGCTCTTAAACCCCTCTCCTCGCGCACCAGGAAACAAAGAGGAAAGAAAAAGTCTCTTGCCTCTTCGGCAGGTGCAGGCTTTTCCCCGAACTCCCTCCCAGCTAGTCGTGGTGCACTAACCCCTTCAGGCTATGTTCAAGCCGCCAACCCCAGTCCTCTCCCTGAGCTCCATCCAAAACCAAAACCCGAGCCTCAGCTCGCAGCCCCGCCCGCCCCGGCGGGTGAGCAGACAAGCCTCTCGGGTTGGTGAGTGCTGGTCGGCACCGATCGTCTGTGCAGGAATCTCCCCGCTTTGCCCTCCGCACCCGTCGCTGTGCACTACTCCGCGGTCCCGAAACTCCCCCCGCCACCTCCCGCAGTCTCCGCCCACGGAGGGGCTTCCTAGTGTGTGGAAACTTTTCCTCCTTCACAGCTCCCTCCCACTGGTGCAGGTGCCGTCCTTATTCTTTTGTCTCTGTTCTTTCTTTTTTTCTTTTGCCCTACCCAGGTACATGGGGAGTTTCCTGCCTTTTGGGAGGTCTGATGTCTTCTGCCAGCCTTCAGTAGGAATTCTGTAGGAGTTGTTCCACGTGTGGATGTATTTCTGGTGTATCCCTGGGGAGGAAGGCGATCTCCGTGTCTTACTCTTCCGCCATCTTCAAGGTCCCCCCTATTTATATCATCTTTAATTTCTTTCATCAGTGTCTTATACTTTTCTGCATACAGGTCTTTTGTCTCCTTAAGTAAGTTTATTCCTAGATATTTTATTCATATTGTTGCAGTGGTAAATGGGAATGTTTTCTTAATTTCACTCTTAGATTTTTAATCATTAGTGTATAGGAATACAAGAGATTTTTGTGCATTAATTTTGTATACTGCTACTTTACTAAATTCATTGATTAACTCTAGTAGTTTTCTGGTAGCATCTTTAGGATTCTCTATGTATCATATCATGTCATCTGCAAACAGTGACAGCTTTACTTCTTCTTTACCAATTTGGATTCCTTTTATCTCTTTTTCTTCTCAGGTTGCTGTAGCTAAAACTTCCAGAGCTATGCTGAATTATAGTTGTGAGAGTGTGCAACCTTGTGTTGTTCCTGATCTTAGTGGAAATGCTTTCAGTTTTTCACCATTGAAGACTAAGTTGGCTGTGAGTTTGTCATATAGGTCCATTTTTATGTTGAGGTAAGTTCCCTCTATGCCTACTTTCGGGAAGGTTTTTATCATAAATGGGTGTTGAATTTTGTCAAAAGCTCTCTCTGCATCTATTGAGATAATCATGTTTTTTCTTCTTCAATTTGTTAATATGATGTATCACGTTGATTGATTTACATATATTGAAGAATCTTTGCATTCTTGGAATAAACCCCACTTGATCATGGTGTATGATCCTTTTAATGTGCTGTTGGATTCTGTTTGCTAGTATTTTGTTGAGGATTTTTGCATCTATGTTCATCAGTGATATTGGCCTGTAGTTTTCTTTCCTTGAGAAATCTTTGTCTGGTTTTGGTATCAGAGTGATGTTGGACTTGTAGAATGTGTTAGGGAGTGTTCCTCCCTCTGCTATATGTTGGAACAGTTTGAGGAGGATAAGTGTTAGCTCTTCTCTAAATGTTTGACAGAATTCGCCTGTGAAGCCATCTGGTCCTGGGCTTTTGTTTGTTGGAAGATTTTTAATAACAGTTTCAATTTCAGTGCTTGTGATTGGTCTGTTCATATTTTCTATTTCTTCCTGGTTCAGCCTCTGCAGGTTGTGCATTTCTAAGAATTTTTCCACTTCTTCCAGGTTGTCCATTTTATTTGCATAGATTTGCTTGTAGTAATCTCCATGATCCTCTGTATTTCTGCAGTGTCAGTTTTTACTTCTCCTTTTTCATTTCTAATTCTATTGATTTGAGTCTTCTCCCTTTTTCCTTGATAAGTCTGGCTAATGGTTTATCACTTTACCTTCTCGAAGAATCAGCTTTTAGTTTTATTGATCTTTGCTATCATTTCCTTCATTTCTTTTTCATTTATTTCTGATCTGATCTTTATGATTTCTTTCTTTCTGCTAACTTTGGGGTCTTTTGTTCGTCTTTCTCTAACTGCTTTATGTGAAAGGTTAGGTTTTTTATTTGAGATGTTTCTTGTTTCTTAAGGTAGGATTGTATTGCTATAAACTTCCCCCTTAGAACTGCTTTTGCTGCATCCCATAGGTTTTGGGTTGCCATGTTTTTCTAATTATTTTTTGTTTTCCTCTGATTTCTTCATTGATATCTTGGTTATTAAGTAGTGTGTTTTTTTATCCTCCATGTGTTTATATTTCTCACAGATTTTTTCCTGTAATTGATATCTAGTCTCATAGCATTGTGGTCAGAAAAGATACATGATACAATTTCAATGTTCTTAAATTTACCAAGGCTTGGTTTGTGACCCAAGGTATGAGCTATCCTGCAGAATGCTCCATGAGCTCTTGAGAAGAATGTGTATGCTGATATTTTTGGATGGAATGTCCTATAAACATCAATTAAGTCCATCTTGTTCAGTGTATCATTTAAAGCTTGTGTTTCCTTATTTATTTTCAGTTTGGATGATCTGTCCATTGGTGAAAGTGGGGTGTTAAAGTCCCCGACTATGATTGTGTTACTGTCGATTTCCCCTGTTATGGCTGTTAGTATTTGCCTTATGAATTGATGTGCTCCTATGTTGAGTGCATAAATATTTACACTTGTTATATCTTCTTGGATTGATCCCTTGATTATTATGTAGTGTCCTTCTTTGTCTCTTTCAATAGTCATTGTTTTAAAGTCTATTTTGTCTGATATGAGAATTGCTACTTCAGCTTTCTTTTGATTTCCATTTGCATGGAATATCTTTTTCCATCCCCTCACTTTGAGCCTGTATGTGTCCCTAGGTCTGAAGTGGGTCTGTTGTAGGCAGCATATATATGGGTCTTGTTTTTGTATCCAGTCAGCCAATCTATGTCTTTTGGTTGGAGCATTTAATCCATTTACATTTAAGGTAATTATCGATATGTATGTTCCTATTCCCATTTTCTTAATTTTGTTGGATTTTTTATGTTAGGTCTTTTCCTTCTCCTATGTTTCCAGCCCAGAGAAGTTCCTTTACCATTTGTAGTAAAGCTGGTTTGGTTGTGCTGAATTCTCTTAGCTTTTGCTTGTATTTAAAGTTTTTAATTTCTCCTTCAAATCTGAATGAAATCCTGGCTGGGTAGAGTAATCTTGGTTGTAGGTTTTTCTCCTTCATCACTTTAAATATGCCCTGCCACTCCCTTCTAGCTTGCAGAGTTTCTCTTGAAAGATCAGCTTTTAAGCTTATGGGGATTTCCTTGTGTGTTATTTGTTGTTTTTCCCGTGCTGCTTTTAATATTTGTTCTTTGTATTTAATTTTTGATAGTTTGATTTATATGTGTCTTGGCTTGTTTCTCCTTGGATTTATCCTGTATGAGACTCTTTGTGCTTCCTGGACTTGATTATCTATTTCTTTTTCCATACTAGGTAAATTTTCAACCATAACCTCTTCAAATATTTTCTCAGTCCCTTTATTTTTCTTTTTCTTCTGGGACCCCTATAATTCGAATGTTGGTGCATTTAATGTTGTCCCAGAAGTCTCTGAGACTGTCCTCAATTCTTTCCATTCTTTTTCCTTTATTCTGCTCTGCAGTAGTTATTTCCACTATTTTATCTTCCAGGTCACTTATCCGTTCTTCTGCCTCAGTTATTCTGCTACTGATTACTTCTAGAGTATTTTTAATTTCATTTATTGTGTTGTTCATAACTGTTTGTTTGCTCTTTAGTTCTTCTAGGTCTTTGTTAAACGTTTCTTGTATTTTCTCCTTTCTATTTCCAAGATTTTGGATCATTTGTATTATCATTTTTCTGAATTCTTTTTCAAGTAGACTGCCTATTTCCCCTTAATGTTAGGTCTGGTGGGTTTTTACCTTGCTACTTCATCTTCTTTGTGTTTCTCTGTCTTCTCATTTTGCTTAACTTATTGTGTTTGGGGTCTCCTTTTTTCAGGCTGCAGGTTTGTAGTTTCTGTTGTTGTTGATGTCTGTCCCCCAGTGGCTAAGATTTGTTCAGTGACTTGTGTAGGCTTCCTTGTGGGGGGTACTGGTGCCTGTGTTCTAGTCAATGAGGCTGGATCTTGTCTTACCTGTGGACAGGTCCACGTCTTGTGGTGTGTTTTGGGGTGTCTGTGGCCTTATTATGATTTTAGGCAGCCTCTGTGCTAATGGATGGTGTTGTGTTCCTGTCTTGCTAATTGTTTGGCACAGGGTGTCCAGCACTGTCGTTTGCTCGTCGTTGAGTGGAGCTGAGTGTTGGTGTTGAGGTGGAGATCTCTGGGAGATTTTTGCCATTTTATATTACGTGGATCTAGAAGGTCTCTTGTGGAGCTGTACCCTGAACCTGGCTCTCCAACCACAGTAGCACAGCCCTGATGCCTGGCTGCAGCACCAAGAGCCTGTCCTCCACACGACTCAGAATAAAGGGGAGGAAAAGAAAGAAAGAAAGTAAAAGAAGCTAAAATAAAATAAATAAAAATAAAATAAATTTATTAAAAAATAATTATTAAGAAAAAATATTTTAAGTAAAAAAAAGTAAATTAAAAAAAATAAAACGACAGAACCCTAGGACAAATGGTAAAAGCAAAGCTCTACAGACAAAATCACATAGAGAAGCATACACATACACACACACATCAACAGAAAAGGGGAAAAATATGTATATCATTCCTCCCAAAGTCCACCTCCTCAATTTGGGATTATTTTTTGTCTATTCAGGTATTCCACAGATGCAGGGTACTTCAAGTTGATTGCAGAGATTTGATCCGCTGCTCCGGAGGCTGCTGAGAGAAATTTTCCTTTCTCTTCATTGTTTGCTCAGCTCCCGGGTTTCAGCTTTGGACTTGGCCCCACCTCTGCCTGTAGGCCGTTTGAGGGCATCCGTTCTTTACTCAGACAGTACGGGGTTAAAGGAGCAGCTGATTAGGTGTCTCTGGCTCACTCAGGATGGGGTGAGGGAGGGATACAGATGCGGGGTGAGCCTGCAACTGCAGAGGCAGGCGTGACATTGTACCAGCCTGAGGCTGGCCCTGAGTTCTCTCAGTGAAGTTGTCCCTGGATCATGGGACACTGACAGTGGCAAGCTGCACAGGCTCTGGGGTGGGGAGGTGGGGATAGTGACCTGTGCTTGCACACATACTTCTTGGTGGCAGCAGGAGCAGCCTTAGCGTCTCATGCCCATCTCTGGGGTCTGTGCTGATAGCCGCAGCTCGTGCCCATCTCTGGAGCTCCTTTAAGCAGCGCTCTGAATCCCCTCTCCTCGTGCACCAGGAAGCTAAGAGGTAAGAAAAAGTCTCTTGACTATTCGGCAGCTCCAGACTTTTCCCAGACTCCCTTTCAGCTAACTATGGCGCACTAGCCCCCTTCAAGCTGTGTTCATGCAGCCAACCCCTGTCCTCTCACTGGGATCTGACCTCCGAAGCCCAAACCTCTGCTCCCAGCCCCCGCCCATTCCAGTGGGTGAGCAGACAAGCCTCTTGGGCTGGTGAGTGCTGGTCAGCAGTGATCCTCTCTGTGGGAATCTCTCTGCTTTGCCCTCTGCACCCCTGTTGCTGCACTGTCATTTGTGGCCCCAAAGCTTGCCCCCTCCACCACCTGCAGTCTCTGCCCATGAAGGGGCTCCCTAGCTTGTAGAAACCTTTCCTCCTTCACAGCTCCCTCCCACTGGTTCAGGTCCCATCCCTATTCTTTTGTCTCTGTTTTACCTTTTATCTTTTGCCCTACCCAGGTACGTGGGGAGTTTTTTGCCTTTTTGGAGGTCTGCAGTCTTCTGCCAGCGTTCATTAAGTGTCCTATAGGAGTTGTTCCACATGTAGATATACTACTAATGTATTTGTGGGGAGGAAGGGGACCTCTGCGTCTTACTCTTCCACCATCTTGAAGCTCCTCCTCTTGATTTAATTTTAAATGAGTTATTTTTCATTTGTCTTTCTGATAGTTTATTACTGTGTAGAAATGCAACAAATTTCTGTATATTAATTTTGTATTTTGCAACATTACTGAATTTATTTGTTTTTATTCTTTTGGTAGCATGTTTGAGGGTTTCTATATGTACTCTCATGTCATCTGCAAATAGTGACATATTTACTTCTTCTTTTCCAATTTAGGTATATTTTATTTATTTTTCTTTTCTAATTGCTCTGGCTAGAACTTCCAATACTATGTTGAATACAAATAGGAAGTGTAGGCATCCTTGTCTTCCTGCTCTTAGAGCAAAAGCTTTCAGCTTTTCAATATTGAGTATGATGTCAGCTGTTGGTTTGCCCCATATAGCCTTTATTATGTTGAGGTATGTTCCTTCCATGCCCACTTCTTAGGGGGTTTTATCATAAATGGATGCTGAATTTTGTCAAATGCTTTTTCTGCATCAATTGAGATAATCATGTGATTTTATCTTTTGTTTCGTAAATGTGTTTATCAAATTGATTGATTTACAGTTGCTAAACCAACCTTGCATTCCTAAAATGAATTCTACCTTATCAAGGTGTATGATTCTTTTCATGCATTTTTGAATTTAGTTAGCTAATATTTTGTTGAGGATTTTTGTGTCTATGTTCATCAGGGTAGTGGCCTGTAATTTTCTTTCCTTGTGGTGTCTCTGTCTGTTTTTTGTGTCATGGTAATGCTAGCCTCTTAAAGTTAGTTTGGGAATCTCCTTTCCACTTCAGTTTTTTGGAATACTTTGACAAGGATTGGTCTTAACTCTACACATGTTTAGTAGCATTCACCTGTAATGTCATCTTGACCTGGACTTTTTCTGGGGGGACTTTTTTATTACTGATTCAATTTTGTTACTAGCACTCAATCTATTCATATTTTCTATTCTTTCAGTCTTGAAAGATTGTATATTTCTTGATATTTATTTCTTCTAAGTTGTCAAATTTGTTGGCCTCTAATTGTTGATAATATTCTCTTGTAATCATGTATAATTTCTCTTCTTTCATTTCTGGCTTTATTTATTTGGGCTCTCTCTTTTTCTTCGTGGGTCTGGCTAAAGGTTGATGATATTGTTGACCTTTTAAAAGAATCAATTCTTAGTTCCATTGATGTTTTCTATTGTATTTCTAATCTCCATTTCATTTATTTTCGCACTGAACTCTTTTCTCAGTTCACTAACTAACTTTGGGTTTTGCTTCTTTTTTTCTAGTTTCTTTAAATGTACATTTAGATAGTTAATTTGAGATTTTTCTTATTTTCTGAGGTAGGCTTCTAAGTTTCTTGTTTATTGAGCTATGAACTTCCCTTTTAGAACTAATTTTACTATTTGCCATAAATATTTTTAAAGTTATATTTCCATTTTCATTTGTCTCATGGTATTTTTAATTCTTTTAAATTTCTTCATTCACCAATTGATTGTTTGGTAGATTTTGTTTAATGGCCATATGTTTTTTGTTTTCCAGTTTTTTTCTTGTAGTTGATTTTTAATTTCATACTATTGTGGTCAGAAAAGATGCTTTATATGACTGAAATCTTCTCAAATTTATTGAGGCTAGTTTTGTGTCTAACATGGAATTCCTCCTAGGGAAGGATCCATGTGCACTTGAAAAGATTGTTTATTCTGCTGCTTTTTTATGGACATATATATCCATCTTGTCTAATGTGTCATTTAAGGATGTTATTTCCTTGATGATTTTCTGTCTCGATGATCTACCCATTGATGTAGCTATGTAAGTGGGGTATTAAAACCCCCTACTAGTATTGTATTGCTGTCTGTTTTCCCCTTTATTTCTGTTAATATTTGATGTATATTTTTAGGTCTTCCTATGTTGGTAGCAAATGTTATTCTTTATCATTGTATAATGGCTTTCTTTGTCTTTTCTTTCAGTCTTTTCTTTAACGTCTGTTTTTCTAATATGAGTATTGCTACCCTAACTTTCTTTTCTTTTCCATTTGCATGGAACACATATTTCCATCCTTTCAATTTCAATCCATGTGTGTTTTTAGATCTGAGGTGGGCCTCTTATAGGTAGCATGCACATGGGTCTTATTTTTTATCCATTCAGCTACCCTATTTCTTTTGATTGAAGCATTTAGTCCATTTGCATTTAAAGTAATTATTGGTATGTAATAATTGCCAATTTGTTATTTGCTTTCTGATGGTTTTTAGTTCTCTGTTTCTGTCTTCTCATCGTTTCCTTCCTTTTGGCTTCATGGATTCCTTTAGTGTTATGTTTAGATTCCTTTATTAGTATCCTTTTTTGTATAGCCATTGTATGTTTTTGGTTTGTGGTTAACGTAAGGTTCATATATATCAACCTATATATATATAGCTGTCTATTTAAGCTGATCATTGCTTAAGTTCAAAGCCATTTTATAAATATTGCATTTTTACTACCCCCACCATGTTTTATATTTTTGGTATCATAATTGACATCTTTTTATTTGTGTATCCCTTAACTACTTATTGTATTTATAGTTGAATGTACTACCTTTGCCTTTTAACCTTTATACTAGCTTTGAAAAAACACATTATATGATTTTATTTATATAAAATATCCAAAAGAGATAAATCCTTGGGAACAAAATGCAGATTGGTGGTTGCCAGGGGTAGAAAATAATGGAAATGGGGAGCGACTTCTTAATGGGATAGGCTTTCCCCTTGGGGTGATGAAAATATTCTGGAACTGGATAGAGGTGGTGATTACACAACATTGTAAATATCCTAAATATCACTGGATTTTTCACTTTAAAATGGTTAATTTTATATTATGTGAATTTTACCTCAATTAAATTGTTTTTACTTTTTTAAAAGTAGCCCTTCTAGTCAGTAAGATGTAAAGTAAATTGGCTATTCAAAAGGGGAAAAATATCACTCATAGAGAAGAAACAATTATAATAAAATTTGGAAAATTTATAGAGCATTTAATAACTGTTTCTATGAGCATACTTATTTTCTCATCCCCTGAAGTTATACCTTCAAGAAAGTTATGTATTTTCAATAGGATGTGGGGATTTAAAGCCACTAATATATATTTCATATTTTCAATAAAGTAATTAAACACTATTCTAATACAAATGACTCCACTGTATTGTAACTTTTTATATTAATACTCTAATATTGTAAAATATTTAATCTCTCTAGTACTCAGTTTCTCTGACTATAAATGGAAGAAGCTGACTTGCTGGTGGATGTGCACCAGGGACATACAACAGAAATACTCATGCATGCACTCTATCCCAATCCCAACCATGTGAATCAGAAGTGAGGGGACAGTATCTTGACAGGTGTGTCTTGAAAAATCTCCATCTTCTCACATTTTGATTAATAACTATGAGATCAAATAGTTTCTACTGTCCCTTACTTTTTATATTTTACATTGAAAATAACATATTTATGGCCAAATTATGAACCAATACCATTAGTGGACTTTCATACATTCACAGTATAATAAAAAATATCTTCTCAATAGTATTTTAGATTATTTTGTTTTACGTGATTTGTTATAGAAATTACATACAAATTTTAATTCTGCATGTGCAGATAAAATCTAGTTTTTAATTGTTGGATTTTTATTTTTTATTTTAGAATAAAATATTTGCAAAGTGTATTAAGAATCGACTGCTTGCCATTATTGTGAAATTTCTATTTCCCCATAGATTATTCATTGACGAATGTAATGATTAGTCATAAAATGACATTTAAAAAGTAGTATTATTGGGCTTCCCTGGTGGCGCAGTGGTTGAGAGTCCGCCTGCCGATGCAGGGGACGCGGGTTCGTGCCCCGGTCCGGGAAGATCCCACATGCCGCGGAGCGGCTGGGCCCGTGAGCCACGGCCGCTGGGCCTGCGCGTCCGGAGCCTGTGCTCCACGGCGGGAGAGGCCACAACAGTGAGAGGCCCGCGTACCGGAAAAAAAAAAAAAAAAAAAAAAAAAAAAGTAGTATTATTGTGGGTAGAAAGGAAAATAAGCAATGAGTCAGCTACTTATTTCAACAAACAATTCTTTTCTTGCTTGTTTTGTTTTTTGGCTATTTTATTTAAAATTTTCTCCTCTTTTTTTGGAATTGAAATATAGTAGTTTACAATGTTTCAGGTGTACAGTAAAGTGATTCAGTTACACACACACACACATACAGGTCATTGTTGTTTATCTATTTTATATATAGTAGTGTATATCTGTTAATCCCAAATTCTCAACTTATCCCTCCCCCCTTTCCCCTTTGGTAACCATAATTACTCAGCCATAAAAAAGAATGAAATAATGTCATTTGCAGCAACATGGTTGGACCTAGAGATTATCATACTAAGTGAAGTAAGTCAGGCAAAGACAAATATCATACGATATCACTTATATGGGAAATCTTAAAAAAGAATGATACAAATGAACTTATTTGATACAAATGAACTTATTTACAAAAAGAAATACACAGACATAGAAAACAAACATGGCATACTAGCTTTTTTACTGGTCTATTCACTGCCTTTACTATATATTTGCCCTTACCAGTGAGATTTTTGTTGTTGTTGTTCATATATTTTCTTATTTCTTGTTCAGCCCTTTTCTTTTCTGCTTAAAGAAGACTCTGATATTTCTTTTAAGGCTGGTTTAGTGGTGATTAACTCCTTTGTTTTTTGCTCGGCTGGGAAACTCTTTATGTGTCTTTTAATATTGGATAATAACTTTGCTGCATAGAGTATTCTATGTTGTAAGGCTGTTTCTTCTTTTCCTTTCAGCACTTTAAATATATCCTGCCACTACCTTCTGGCTTATAAAGTTTTTGCTTAGAAATCAGCTGATAGTCTTATGGAGTTTCCCTTATACGTGATTAGTATTTTTTTCTCTTGCTGCCTTTAAGATTCTCTCTTTATCAACTTTTTCCATTTTTATTATAATGTTTTGGTGTGGATCTCTTCTAGTTCATTTTGTTTGGAATTTTCTGTGCTTCCTGGACCTAGATGTCTATTTCCTTCTTCAGACTAAGGAAGTTTTCAGCCATTATTTCTTTAAATACATTCTCTCTCTCTCTCTCTCTCTCTCTCTCTCTCTCTCTCTCTCTCTCTCTCTGTCTCTCTCTGTCTCTCTGTCTCTCCCCTCCTCCTCTGGGACCCTCATAATGTGAATGTTATTATGCTTAATGTTGTTCCAGAAGTACCTTAAACTCTCCTCATTAAAAAAAAATCTTTATTCTTTTTTGTTGCTCTATTGGGTGATACCACTATTCTATCCTCCAAATCTCGTATCCATTCTTCTGTATCATCTAATCTGCTGCTGATTCCCTCTAGTGTAGTTTTTTTTTATTTCACTTATTGTAATTTTCATTTTTGATTGGTTCTTTCTTATATTGGTTCTTTCTAAATCTCTGTTGAAGTTTTTACTGGGTTCCTTCATTCTTCTCTTGAATTCAGTGAACATCTTTATGACTGCTTCTTTAAACTCTTTATCAGGCAATTTACTTATCTCCATTTTATTAGGATATTTTTCTGGAGTTTTATTTTGTTATTTCGTTTGGAACATATTCCCTTGTTTTCTTATTTTGTTTGACTTTTGTTTTTTGTTTGTTGGTTTGTTTGTATGAATTAAGTGAAACAGCTACCTCTCCTGGTCTTGAAGTAGTGCCCTTTTGTGGGAGAGTCTCCTGTGTAGACTGCTTGTGTGTGGCAGCTTTGGCAAGCTGGCTGGGGCTAGATTGGACAGGGCTAAGGGTAGTCCCTGGGAAGTGCTTCATGCAAGGCATCCTTGGAGGTAGGACTAGTGCTGGAGTGGTACAACCAGAGGTAGTTCCTGGGGAACACTGCAACGAAGGCAGCTTTGGTGCTATGGCTGAGGCTGGAGAAGTTTCTGAGGAATCCTGAAATACACATGGGCTGGGGAGAGTTCTGGGGGGCTCAAATAATGGTGCTCCCTGGCACCTTCAATCCTGAAGAGATTGAAGAGGGCTCCAGTTATTCCCTGCTTATTTGGCAGAAGCTCTAGGGTTAGGAAATGGATATTATTCCTGTACAGTGTAGGTGCCCTTTACACTGCTGTATTTTGTTGTGTGTCATGGTGGGCAAATCTGTGCTTGCGTCCCACAGCTATATTCATTCTTAATGCATGTCACCACTGTGGGGGTGGGGTTCTCATGGATATTGTTTCCATGCTTCTTTTCCATTACTATGTCATCCTTCTATGTATAGTAACTGTTCAATCAGTTCTCAAGTCTTCTTCAGGAGAAATTACTCTATATGTAGGTGTAGATTTGATGTGTCCAATGGGAGGAGGTAAGCTCAGGGTCTTTCTACAATGCCATCTTGCCCTTCTTGTTTTATCTTTCAACTACTTAATGTCTTTTGATTGAGGAAATTAATGAATTTAAACTAATTATTATATGAACTAAATTTTTAGTTGAAGTATAGTTGATTTACAATATTATGTTAGTTTCAGGTTTAAGCATAGTGATTTAATATTTTTTATAGATTATACTCCATTACAAGTTATTACAAGACAATGGGTATAATCCCCTGTGCTATACAGTATATCCTTGTTGCTGATCAATTTTATATATGTAGTTTGTATCTGTTAGTACCATGCTCCTAATTTGTCCCTCCTCTCTTTATTCTCCCCTTTGATAATCACAGTTTGTTTTCTATATCTGTGAATATTTCTGTTTTGCATATACAATCATTTGTATTTTATTTCAGATCTACATATAAGTGATATCACACAGTACTTATCTTTCTCTGTCTGACTTATTTTACTAAGCATAATATTCCCTGGATTCATACACAATGCTGCAAATGGCAGTATTTCACAGTTTTTATTATCACTGAGTAATATTCCATTGTATCTATATCTATATATCTATACTATCTATCATCTATCTATCTATTTATCTATCTATCTTCTTAATCCAGTCATCTGTTGATGAGCCCTTGGGTTGCTACCATGTCTTGACTATTGTAAATAGTGCTGCTACGAACATTGGGGTGCATGTATCTTTTCAAATTAGTGTTTTTATTTTTTTTTAGATATATACCCAGGAGTAGAATTGGTAGTTTTATTACATTAGAAGTTACAGGTAGATGTTTTTCAATATTTATTAACTAAGAAATATTTGTGTATATTTTAAAAATTCATGAAAAAACACCTGAAGTTTGATGGTGGAAGTAAATGTTGGAGAGTACAGAGTACAGTTTGAGACACTGTAAAATTCTCCATTTTTAAAGGTGTGTTTTGCTAATTATAGAATTCTTGGTTGAAAATATTAGAAAAATAATACCTTGAGGATGTTATCTCACTGTCTTCTGACCTTCTGGATTCCAGATGAGAAATAAGCTTTAAATCTTCTTGAAGATATCTTTCACTTAAGAAATCATATTCTCTTGTTAAATCAAGATTTTATCTTTGTCTTTGAGGCTTTTTTGGCTTTACTGAGGTATAAATGACAAAAATGTACATATTTGAAGTGGAAAACTTGATATTTTCACATATGTATACATTGTGAAATAATCACCACAACCAACCTAATTAACATATTCTTCACCTCACATAATCACCTTTTTGTGGTGAAAAGAATTAAGATTTATATTCCTAACAAATTTCAAGTATTCAATACAGCATTGTTATCCATAGTCACTGTGCTGTACATTAAATCTCCAGAACTTATTCACCTTGCACAATTGAAACTTTGTGCCATTTGACAAATAGCTCCCCATTTTCTCCAACTCCCAAACCCTGGTAACCACCATTTTACTCTGTGCTTCTGAGTTCAACTATTTTAGTTTCTGCTTATAAGTGAGATTATGCAATACTTGTCTTTCTGTGTCTGGCTTATTTTACTAAGCATAATATCCTCAGGTTCACCCATATCATGGTAAATGGCAGAATTTGCCTCTATTTTAAGGCTGAAAAATAGTTCCATTGTGTGTGAGTGTGTGTATACATAAAGTGAAAATATCATATATTACATTTTATTTATCCATTCATCTGTTGACATACTTTAGGTGGTTTTCATATCTTGGCTATGGTGATTAATGCTGCAATGAAATGAGAGTGCACATATCTCTTTGAAATGCTTATTTCACTTCCTTTGTTTATATGGCCAGATGTGGGATTTCTGGGTCATTTGGTAGTCCTATTTTAAAATTTTTGAAGAACCTCTGTACTGTTTTCCATAGTGGCTGTACCAATATACACTCCCACCAACAGTGGACAAGTGTTCCCTTTTCTCCACATCCTTACTACCACTTATTACCTTTTTTTTTCTTTTGATGATAACCATCTTAAGAGGTGTGAAGTGAAAATTAATTGTGGTTTTGATTTGCTTTTCACTGATGATTAGTAATGTTGAGGACTTTTTCATATATTTGTTAGCCTTTTGTATGTTTTCTTTTGAGAAATATCTACTCAAGTCCTTTGTTAATTTTAATCATTTTTTTGTATTGAGTTGTATGAGTTTCTTATGTATTTCAGATGTTAACCCCTTGTTAGACATGTGGTTTACAAATATTTTTTCCCATTCCGAAGATTGCCTTTTCACTCTGTTGATTGTTTCCCTTGTTCTCAGATGCTTTTTTTTTTTTTTTTTTTTGGCGGTACGCGGGCCTCTCACTGTTGAGGCCTCTCCCGTTGCGGAGCACAGGCTCTGGACGCACAGGCTCAGCGGCCATGGCTGACGGGCCCAGCCGCTCCACAGCATGTGGGATCTTCCTGGACCGGAGCACGAACCCTTGTCCCCTGCATCGGCAGGTGGACTCTCAACCACTGCACCACCAGGGAAGCCCTCAGATGCTTTTTAGTTTAATGCAAACTAGATAAATCTTCTGCTTTGATGATCTACCCATTATAGAGTAGGGTATTAAAGTCTCCTACAATTATTGTATTTCTGTCTATTTAGCCCATCAGATACATCAATGTTTGCTTTATGTATTTAAGTGCTTTCTTATTGGGTACATATGTATTTATAATTGCCATGTCTTCCTTTTATTTTGACCCTTTTATTATTGTATAATGACTTTCTATGTCTCTTGTGATGGTTTTTAACTTAGTCTATTTTGTCTTATAGAAGTATAACCACCCTGCTATCTTTTATCTACCATTTGCATGGAATATCATCCTCTAGCCCTTCACTTTCAGCATATCTGTCTCCTTAAATATAAAGTAAGTCTTGTAGATAGCATGTAGTTAATGCGTTCAGCCACTGTCTTTTGATTGAGGAGTTTAGTCCATCCACATTTAAAGTAATTACTAGGTAAAAACAAGGTACTACTGTATAGAACAGGGAACTATATTTAATATCTTGTAATAACCGATAATGCAAAATAATCTGAATATATATACATATATATATATATATACACACACACATATGTAAAACTGAATCACCTTGCTGTACATCAGAAACGAACACAACATTGTAAACCAACTATCTTCAATTAAGAAATAATATATATTAGGAAAACAAAAAAAAAGTAATTATTGATAGGTAAAGACTTTGCATTGTTATTTTGTTAATTTTTTGTCTGTTTTGTAGTTCTCTCATTCCTCTCTTCTCCTGTTCTCTTTCTTTGTGGTTTGATGATGTATTTGTACTGGTGTTATTTTATTCTTTTCTTTCTATCTTTGCATATCTACTGTATTTTTTGTTACTATGGGTTTCACATCAAATATTTTAGTTATAGTAGTCTGTTTTAAGCAAATAATAACTAAATTATATTATATATAGAAACACTTTACTTCCCCTCACAAACTTTATGTAATTTATATTAGAGTTTACTTTTTTATACATATTGTGTTTCTACTAACAAATTTCTTTGGTTATCATGATTCTTACTGCTTTTGTCTTTTAAATTAAATACTGGTTTTAACAATGATTATGCTACCATTGGAGCATTAAAATAGTCTGTATTTCTCTTTTTTTAAACATCTTTATTGGAGTATAATTGCTTTACAATGGTGCGTTAGTTTCTGATTTATAACAAAGTGAATCAGTTATACATATATGTATGTGTATTTGTCTTTATGTTTACTTTTATCAGTGATATTTATACTTGTATATGTTGTTGTCTAGCATCATTTTGGTTTCAAGTTGAACTCCCTTGAGCAATTATTGCAAGGCAAGTCTAATGGTGATAACCCCCCTTAGTTTTTTTCTCTCTGTGAAAGTCTTAACCTGTCTTTTATTCATAAAGGACAGTTTTGTCAGGTAATGTATTCTTGGTGGCAGTCATTTTCTTTCAGTACTTTGAATACATCTCACTCTCTCCTGTCCTGCAATGCTTTTGCTGAGAAATCCACTGATATTCTTATGGGGGGGTTCCTTTGTATATAACAAGTCAATTTTCTTGTGCTGTTTTCAAAATTATTTCTTTGTCTTTGACTTCTGATAATTGAATTATAATGTGCCTTGGTGTAGACCTCTTCAAGTTCATGTATTTAGAGACTTTTGTATTTCATTAATCAAGATGGCCATTTCCCTGCCTAGAATTGTGAAGTCTTCAGACATTATTTTTTAAATAAGCTTTCAGGCCCACTGTCTCTTTCTTCTCATTCTGGGACTCCCTTTATGCACATATTACTACACTCGATGATGCTGCATGAATTCTGTATATATTTTTCACTTTTTTTCACTCTCTTTTTAAAAATTATTTTTGCTTCTCTGACTGGATAATTTGAAATGACCTGTCTTTGTGTTTGCTGATTCTTACTTTTGCATGATTGAGTCTGCTATTGAGGCCTCTCTTTCATTTTTCAGTTCAGTCATTATATTCTTCCATTTTAGAATTTGTGGGTTTTTTTAGTGGTTTCTATTTCTTTATTAAATTTCTCATTTTGTTCATGTATTGTCTTCTTGATTTTATTTAATCTACCTCTGTCTTGTTGTAGTTCATTGAGCTTCTTTAAGGCAAGTGTTTTGAATCCATTGTCAAGAAGTTCATGCATCTCCACTTCTTTAAGGTCAGTTACTGGACCTTTATTCACTATCTTTGATGGTGTCATGTTTGTCTGACTCTTTATGATCTGTGTAATCTTGCTTTGATGTCAATACATTGGAAGGTGCAAACATCTCTTTCAGTCTTTAAATACTGCATTTTACATGTAAAGATCTCCTGCTGGGTCCCTAAAGTAATGAGACTACATCCAGGATCACAGTTGGTTGGGGCTGGAGCCAGGTCACAGTTCTGCTGCTGGGTCCACAATTTGGTCTGTGATTGATGGACGTGTTACCAAGGGCATAATTTCTGCCAGGTTTCCTGGCAGATGGAACTGCCTCTTGGGCTGTGGTCTAGTGGGGCTGTAGCCCCAGAATTGGTTACAGTGCCAATTCTGGGTCTGCAGTTAAGTTGACAGGCAGCAGGTCTGTTACCAGGGATGCAGACAGGTATGGATCATGCCATGTCCCTGGACAGGCTTTTGCCAGGTCCTTGTATATGGCAATATATAATATGGACAAGTAGAACAAGATAAAGTGTATCAGAAATAAGGAGGGGGGAATGATATCAGCATCAGGGTGGCATTAGATATCCTTCCTTTTTGTTCCCCCTTTTAACAACTAACTAAAGATCCATACACAAACAAAAGTGTCTCTGTGGAGGTTGCAAGTCCCAGCACCATACACCAGGGGACCTGAATAGAGTCTTATCCACCTGTGCATCTTTTTTTTTTTTTTTTTTTTTTTTTTGTGGTACACGGGCCTCTCACTGTTGTGGCCTCTCCCGTTACAAGCACAGGCTCCAAAGGCGCAGGCTCAGCGGCCATGGCTCACGGGCCCAGCCGCTCCGCGGCATATGGGATCTTCCCGGAACAGGGCAAGAACCCGCGTCCCCTGCATCAGCAGGCGGACTCTCAACCACTGCACCAACAGGGAAGCCTCACCTGTGCATCTTGTGGTAGGTATACAGACCTCAGTATGTGATGTCGAACCAGTGGAGCCAGCAAACTTGCCCCAACCTCTCCCAGCCACAGTCAGGGGTGACCTGGGCAGATAACCATGGATGAGAGAGAATTTGAAGAAATTCAGCCTTCCCAAGTGGAGATTTCAACATGACATTGTAGCTAAAAGAAATATCAGTTTGGACACAGTGGAGGGGGGAAGAGGAAATTTGACAACACTATCCATGCTCCATGAGAACACAGTGTGGGACTTAATCAATTAGCAGTGACCTTCTGTGGGGGAAAAGAATAGCAGTGAATGAATGCCCAGCTATCCCAGCTGTGTGAAATACTGCTGGAGAAAATTGTTTCTCTCTAACACCACCCAGAGTACTAAGTTAGGATCTCCACAACTGGGGTTAGCTGGGATATCAGGAAAAAGGCAGAGAAGGCTATCAAAAGGCATTAAAAAATATTTTTTTTTGCTAACAAAACTCAGGATTTCAGCAAGAAGTTTACCCACAAACTTCTATGAGAATCTCCCTAAGGATCACACCACTGGGCCTGTGGGTAACACCAATGCCCCAAATACTAAAAACACACTTTCCCTCACACTGCAGCTGGCTCATTGTGCATGTTCCTGAGTGCTACACAAGAGCAAGTCCACTAAACAGAATGCTATCCAAAAAACAAACCAGAATCTGTGGGCAAGGGAGAAACCACATAAATGAGTTATAGTGCCACCTTCTGGGAAGCAAAAGAGAGGTTTCCAGCAAATAGTCTGGGGAGTGCTAAGAACTAAAGACAGAAAACCTTAAAGAATTCTGCCACAAGAGGAAGCAAGAAAAGTGGACCAAGTGGACCCATACAAAGACACAGAAAATCCCAGATATAATACCACCAATGAACAGGATACTTCATCTGATGGCAGTTAGTAAAGATATAAGGAGGTGTGTGCTACTTCAAATGTAAAGGTAGCAACACAAAACTACAAAGGACATGAAAATCAAGTAAAAATATTATCTCCAAAAGATAACAAAAATTCTCTAATAACTGAGTCAAAAGCATAGAATTTTATAATCTAGGTAATAAAAAAATCAAAACATCTATTTTGAAGAAAGTCACTGAGCTACAAGAAATCTCAGAAAGGCAATTAACTAAATCATGAAAAAAAATACAGGTTCAAAAAGAGATGTTTACAAAGAGATAGAAATCATAAAAAAAGAACCAAGCAAAAGTTCTAGAGTGAAATAACTCAATGAATCAAATGAAAAATGCAATAGAGAGCATCTGAAATAGAGTAGAATAAATGGAAGACAGAATAAATTAACTAGAGGACAGGGATTTAAAAGTGACCCAAGCAGAGAAGGACAAAAACAACCAAAAATAAATGAAAAAGGAAAAAGAAAGCTATGTAATTAATGAGAATTCCTGAAAATAATAACAGAGTATTCAGGGTTCCAAAAGTAGAATAGAGGAAAATAGGGGGCCAGAAAGTTTATTTAAAGAAAAATTGCTAAGATCTCCCAAAACCTAGGGAGAAATATGGAAATCCAAGTTCACAAAGCTAATAGTCATCTTATTATCTCAACAAAAGAATACCTTCTCCAAGACATACTGAAACTGTCAAAAATCAAAGATAAAGAGGGAATTTTAAAAGTGGCCAGAGGAAAAGAATTTGTAGCCTACAATGGAATTTCCATTAGGGTATCCATAGATTTTTGAGCAGAACCCTTACAGGCCAAGAGAGAGTGGAATGACATATTCAATGTTTTGAAAGAAAAAAGTCACTGGGCCAAAATACTGGAAATATATATATGGAAGCTCTTCTTCAGATATAAAGGAGAAATAAACACCCTCCTAGTTCATCACCACTACACCTGCCTTGCAATAAATGCTGAAATGAGTTATTCAACATGAAATGAAAAGAAGATAATTAGTAACATGAATGCATATGAGAGTATACCTACCATGGGTAAAGGTAAATATACAGTCAGATTTAGAAAGCTCTAATAGTGTAATAGGAGGATACGTTAACAGCTTAACTATAGTATAAAGGAATAGCTTAATAAAAATTACTATAGATACTAAAATTCATTAATAAATACATACTGTAAAGAGGTAAATAGTGACCTCAGAAATATAAAAGGAGCAGAGTAAAAGAGTGGAGTTTTGTAAGCAATTGAAGTTAAGTTGCTCTCAGCTTGAAATGAATGTTTTATCTATAAGATACTTTATGTAAGCCTCATGGTAACCACAACACAAAAACCTAGATTGGATTCACAGATGATAAAGAAAGGTTAGACAGAGCAAACAACCACATAAAGTCACCAACTTAAAAACATAGGCAGAAGAGGGGGAAGATGGCGGAAGAGTAAGACACGGAGATCACCTTCCTCCCCACAGATACATCATAAATATATCTACACGTGGAACAACTCCTATAGAACACCTACTGAACACTGTCAGAAGACCTCAGACGTCCCAAAAGGCTAAAAACTCTCCATGTACCTGGGTAGAGCAAAAGAAAAAAGAATAAACAGAGACAAAAGAATAGGGATGGGACCTGCACCAGTGGGAGGGAGTCGTGAAGGAGGAAAGGCTTCCACACACTAGAAGCCCCTTCTCGGGTGGAGACTGCAGGTGGCAGAGGCAGGGAGCTTTGGTGCTGCAGAGTAGAGTGCAGCAACAGGGGTGCAGAAGGCAAAGCGGGGAGATTTCTGCACAGAGGATCAGTGCCGACCAGCACTCACCAGCCCAAGAGGCTTGTCTGTTCACACGCTGGGGTGGGCGGGGCTGGGAGCTGAGGCTCGGTCTTCCATGGGAGTGCAGGGAAAGGACTGGTGGCGTGAACACAGCCTGAAGGGGATAGTGCACCACGGCTAGCCGGGAGGGAGTCCAGGAAAAAGTCTGGACCTGCCGAAGAGGCAAGAGACGTTTTCTTCCCACTTTGTTTCCTGGTGCGCGAGGAGAGGGGATTAAATGAGCTGCTTAAAAGACTCCAGAGACGGGCGCAAGCTGTGGCTAACAGCGTGGATCCCAGAGACGGGCATGAGACACTAAGGCTGCTGCTGCTGCCACCAAGAAGCCTGTGGGCGAGCACAGGTCTCTCTCCACACCTCCCTTCTGGGGAGCCTCTGCAGCCCGCCACTGCCAGGGTCCCGTGATGAAGGGACAACTTCCCCGGGAGAACACACAGCATGCTTCAGACTGGTGCAACGTCACGCCAGACTCTGCGGCCGCAGGCTCACCCCGCACTCTGTACCCCTCGCTCCCCCCGCCTGAGTGAGCCAGAGCGCCTGAGTGAGCCAGAGCCCCCAAGTCAGCTGCTCCTTTAAACCAGTCCTGTCTGAGTGAAGAACACATGCTCTCCAGCAACCTACACGCCGACGCAGGGTCAAATCCAAAGCTGAGCCCCGAGAGTTGTGCAAACAAAGAAAAGAAAGGGAAATCACTCCCAGCAGCCTCAGGAGCAGCGTATTAAATCTCCACAATAACTTGATATACCCTGCCTCTGTGGAATACCGGAATAGACAGCGAATCATCCTAAATTGAGGAGGTAGACTTTGAGAACAAGATTTATTATTTTTTCCCCTTTTCCTGTTTTAGTGAGTGTGTATGTGTATGCTTCTGTGTGAGATTTTGTCTGTATAGCTTTGCTTTCACCATTTGTCCTAGGGTTATATCCGTCCATTTTACTTTGGGGTTTTTTTTTTGTATTTTTTTTTACTTTTTTAAAAAAAAATTTCTTAATAATTATTTTTATATTAATAAATTTATTTTATTTTACCTTACTTTATTTTTTCTTTTATCCTCTCTCTTTCTTTCTTTATTTCTTTCTACTTTTTCTCCCTTTTTTTCTGAGCCGTGTGTATGAAAGGCTCTTAGTGTTGCAGCCAGCACTCAGTGCTGTGCCTCTGAGGTGGGAGAGCCAACTTCAGGACACTTGTCCACAAGAGACCTCCCAGCTCCACGTAATATCAAATGGTGAAAATCTCCCAGAGATCTCCAACTGAACACCAACACCCAGCTTCACTCGAAGACCAGCAAGCTACAGTGCTGGACACCGCATGCCAAACAACTAGCAAGACAGGAACACAAGCCCACGCATTAGCAGAGAGGCTGCCTAAAATCATAATAAGTCCATACACAACTCAATAAAACCACCAGACGTGAACCTGCCCACCAGAAAGACAAGATCCAGCCTCCTCCACCAGAACACAGGCACTAGTCTCCTAAATCAGGAGGCCTACACACAATCCACTGAACCAACTTTAGCCACTTGGGACAGACATCAAAAACATTGGGAACTACGAACGAGCAGCCTGCAAAAAGGAGACCCCAAACACAGTAAGATAAGCAAAATAGGAAGACAGAAAAACACACAGCAGATGAAGGAGCAAGATAAAAACACACCAGACCCAACAAATGAAAAGGAAACATGTAGTCTACCGGAAAAAGAATTCAGAATAATGATAGTAAAGATGATCCAAAATCTTGGAAATAGAATAGTCAAAATGCAAGAAACATTTAACAAGGACTTAGAAGAACTAAAGATGAAATAAGCAATGATGAACAACACAATAAATGAAATTAAAAATACTCTAGAAGGGATCAATAGCACAATAACTGAGGCAGAAGAACAGGTAAGTGAACTGGAAGATAAAGTAGTGGAAATAACTACTGCAGAGCAGAATAAAGAAAAAGAATGAAAAGACCTGAGAACAGTCTCAGAGACCTCTGGGACAACATTAAATGCACCAATATTCAAATTATAGGGGTTACAGAAGAAGAAGAGAAAAATAAAGGGACTGAGAAAATATTTGAAGAGAATATAGTTGAAAACTTCCATAATATAGGAAAGGAAATAGTTAATCAAGACCAGGAAGCACAGAGAGTTTCATACAGGATAAATCCAAGGTGAAACATGCCAAGAAACATATTAATCAAACTGTCAAAAACTTAAATAGAAAAAAGCATATTAAAAGCAGCAAGGGAAGAATAACACACAAGGGAATCCCCATAAGGTTAACAGCTGATCATTTAGCAGAAACTCTGCAAGCCAGAAGGGACTGGCAGGACATATTTAAAGTGATGAAGGAGAAAAACCAACAACCAAGATTACACTACCCAGCAAGGATCACATTCAGTTGATGGAGAAATTAATACATTTACAGACAAGCAAGAGCTGATAGAGTTCAGCACAACAAAACCAGCTTTACATCAAATGCGAAAGAACCTTCTCCAGACAAGAAACACAAGAGAAGGAAAAGACCTACAATAACAAACAAAAAACATTTAAGAAAATGGGAATGGGAACATATGTATCGATAATTACCTTAAATGTAAATGGTTTAAAGGCTCCCACCAAAAGACACAGACTGGCTGAATGGATACAAAAACAAGACCCATATATATGCAGTCTACAAGAGACCCACTTCAGGGCTAGAGACACATACAGACTGAAAGTGAGGGGATGGAAAAAGATATTTCATGAAAATGGAAACCAAAAGAAAGCTGGAGTAGCAATTCTCATATCAAACAAAATAGACTTTAAATTAAAGACAACTAGAAGAGACAAAGAAGAACACTACATAATGATCAAGGGATCGATCCAAGAAGAAGATACAACATTTGTAAATATTTATGCACCCAACATAGGAGCACCTCAATACATAAGGCAAATACTAACAGCCATAAAAGGGGAAATCGACCATAGCACATTCATAGTAGGCGATTTTAACACCCCACTTTCCCCAAAGGACAGATCATCCAAAATGAAAATAAATAAAGAAACACAAGATTTAAATGATACATTAAAAAAGATGGACTTAATTGATATTTATAGGACATTCCATCAAAAAACAACAGAATACACATTTTTCTGAAATGCTCATGAAACACTCTCCAGGAGAGATCATATCTTGGGTCACAAATCAAGCCTTGGTAAATTTAAGAAAATTGAAATTGTGACAAGTATCTTTTCCAACCACAACACTATGAGACGAGATATCAATTACAGGAAAAAATCTGTAAAAAATAAAAACACTTGGAGGCTAAACAATACACTATTTAATAATGAAGTGATCACTGAAGAAGTCAAAGAGGAAATCAAAAAATACCTAGAAACAAATGACAATGGAGATACGATGACCCAAAACCTACGGGATGCAACAAAAACAGTTCTTAGAGGGAAGTATTTAGCAATACAATCCTACCTTAAGAAATAAGAAACATCTCAAATAAACAACAAAACTTGTAGCTAAAGCAATTAGAGAAAGAAGAACAAAAAAAACCCAAAGTTAACAGAAGGAAAGAAATCATAAAGATCAGATCAGAAATCAATGAAAATGAAATGAAGGAAATGATAACAAAGCTCCATAAAACTAAAAGCTGGTTCTTTGAGAAGATAAACACAATTGATAAACCATTAGCCAGACTCATCAAGAAAAAAAGGGAGAAGACTCAAATCAATAGAATTAGAAATGAAAAAGGAGAAGTAACAACTGACACTGCAGAAATACAAAAGTTCATGAGAGCTTACTACGAGCAACTCTAGGCCAATAAAATGGACAACCTGGAAGAAATGTACAAATTCTTAGAAATGAACAACCTGCCAAGACTGAATCAGGAAGAAAGAGAAAATATGAACAGACAAATCACAAGCACTGAAATTGAAACTGTGATTACCAATCCCCCAACAAACAAAAGCCCAGGACCAGATGGATTCACAGGCGAATTCTTTCAAACATTTAGAGAAGAGCAAACACCTATCCTTCTCAAACTCTTCCAAAATATAGCAGAGGGAGAAACACTCCCAAACTCATTCTACCAGGCCACCATCACCCTGATACCGAAACCAGACAAGGATGTCACAAAGAAGGAAAACTACAGGCCAATATCTCTGATGAACATAGATGCAAAAATCCTCAACAAAATACTAGCAAGCAGAATCCAACAGCACATTAAAAGCAGCATACACCATGATCAAGTGGGGTTTATTCCAGGAATGCAAGGATTCTTCAATATACACAAATCTATCAATGTGATAAACCATATTAACAAACTGAAGGAGAAAAAACATACGATCATCTCAGTAGAGGCAGAGAAAGCTTTCGAAAAAATTCAACACCCATTTATGATAAAAACCCTGCAGAAAGTAGGCATACAGAGAACTTTCCTCGACATAATAAAGGTCATATATGACAAACGCACAGCCAATGTCGTCCTCAATGGTGAAAAATGGAAAGCATTTCCACTAAGATCAGGAACAAGGCAAGGTTGCTCACTCTCACCACTCTTATTCAACATAGTTTTGGAAGTTTTAGCCACAGCAATCAGAGAACAAATGGAAATAAATGGAATCCAAATCAGAAAAGAAGAGGTAAAGCTCTCACTGTTTGCAACTGACATGATAGTATACATAGAGAATCCTAAAGATGCTACCAGAAAACTACTAGAGCTAATCAATGAATTTGGTAAAGTAGCAGGATACAAAAGTAATGCACAAAAATCTTTGGCATTCCCATACACTAATGATGAAAAATCTGAAAGTGAAATAAAGAAAACACTCCCATTTACCATTGCAACAAAAAGAATAAACTATCTAGGATTAAACCTCCCTAAGGAGAGAAAAGACCTGTATGCAGAAAATTATAAGACACTGAAGAAAGAAATTAAAGATGGTATAAATATAAGCGACATATACCATGTTCTTGGATTAGAAGAATCAATATTGTGAAAATGACTCTGCTACACAAAGCAATCTACAGATTCAATGCAATCCCTATCCAACTACCACGGGCATTTTTCACAGATCTAGAACAAATAATTGCACAATTTGTATGGAAACACATAAGACCCCACAGATTGCCAAAGCAATCTTGAGAACGAGAAATGGAGCTGGAGGAATCAGGCTCCCTGCCTTCAGACTATACTACAAAGCGATGGTAATCAAGACAGTATGGTACTGGCACAAAAACTGAAAGATAGATCAATGGAACAGGATAGAAAGCCCAGAGATTAACCCACACACATATGGTCACCTTATCTTTGATAAAGGAGGCAAGAATGTACAGTGGAGAAAGGACAGCCTCTTCAATAAGTGGTGCTGGGAAAACTGGACAGATACATGTAAAAGTATGAGATTAGATCACTCCCTAACACCATACACAAAAATAAGCTCAAAATGGATTAAAGACCTAAATGTAAGGCCAGAAACTATCAAACTATTAGAGGAAAACATAGGCAGAACACTCTGACATAAATCACAGCAAGATCCTTTTTGAACTACCTGCTAGAGAAATGGAAATAAAACCAAAAATAAACAAATGGGTCCTAATGAAAATTCAAAGCTTTTGCACAGCAAAGGAAACGATAAATAAGGGCAAAAGACAGCTCTCAGAATGGGAGAAAATATTTGCCAATGAAGCAACTGACGAAGGATTAAACTCCAAAATTTACAAGCACCTCACGCAGCTCAATAACAAAAAAACAAACGACCCAATCCAAAAATGGGCAGAAGACCTAAATAGATATTTCTCCACAGAAGACATACAGACTGCCAACAAACACATGAAAGAGTGCTCAACATCATTAAGCATTAGAGAAATGCCCATCAAAACTACAATGAGATATCATCTCACACCAGTCAGAATGGCCATCATCAAAAAATATAGAAGCAATAAATGTTGGAGAGGGTATGCAGGAAAGGGAACACTCTTGCACTGCTGATGGGAATGTGAATTGGTATAGCCACTATGGAGAACAGTATGGAGGTTCCTTAAAAAACTACAAATATAACTACCATATGACACAGTAATACCACTACTGGACATATACTCTGAGAAAACCATAATTCAAAAAGAGTCATGTACCAAAATGTTCATTTCGGCTCTATTTACAATAGCCCAGAGATGGAAACAACCTAAGTGTCCATCATTGGATGAATGGATAAAGAAGATGTGGCACATATATACAATGGAATATTACTCAGCCATAAAAAGGAGCAAAATTGAGCTATTTGTAATGACGTGATGGGACCTACAGTCTGTCATACAGAGTGAAGTAAGTCAGGAAGAAAAAGACAAATACCGTATGCTAACACATATATATGGAATTTAAGGAAAAAAATGTCATGAAGAACCTAGGGGTAAGACAGGAATAAAGACACAGACCTACTAGAGAATGGACTTGAGGATATGGGGAGGGGGAAGGTTAAGCTGCAACAAAGTGAGAGAGTGGCATGTACATATATGCACTACCAAACATAAAATAGATAGCTAATAGGAAGCAGCCACATAGCACGGTGAGATCAGCTCAGTGCTTTGTGACCACCAAGAGTGGTGATATAGGGAGGTTGGGAGGGAAGGAGAGGCAAGAGGGAAGAGATATGGGAACATATGTATATGTATAACTGATTCACTTTGTTATATTGTGGAAACTAACACACCATTGTAAAGCAATTATATTCCAATAAATATGTTAAAAAAAAACATAGGCAGTGACATAGGAAAAAAGAAACAATGGAAATACAAAACATGCAGAAAGCAATTAATAAGATGGCATTATATTACATATCTACAATTACTCTAAATGTAATGAATCAAACTCATCAATGAAAGAGAATGGAGTGACTGGATGGCTAAAAAAAAAGAAAGAGTCAGCTATATGCTGCCTACAGGAGACCCACTTCAGTTTTAAGAACACACATAGACTGAATATGAAGGAATGGAAAACAATAACTTATACAAGTGGAAACCAAAAGACAGCCAAGGATAGCTATACTTCTATCAAACAAAACAGACTTTAAGCCTAAAATGGTAATGAGAGATAAAGAAGGTCATTATATAATGATAAATGTATCAGTTCATCAAGAAGTATAACAATCATAAAAATGCACACACACAACATAGGAGAACCTAAATATATCAATAAATACTAACAGATCTGAAGGGAGAGATGGACAAAAATACAGTAATAGTAGGGGACTTAAATACCCTACTTTCAACAATAGATAGATCATTTAGACAGAAAATCAGCAATGAAATATTGGACTTCAACAATACATTAGACCAAATGAACATAACAGACACTTAAGGAACATTTTACCCAAAGCAGTAAAATGCACACTCTTCTCAAGTGCATACTAAACATTCTCCAGGTTAGATCTTATGATAGGACACAAAATAAGTCTTAGCAAATTGAAGAAATTGAAATCATGCTAAGCATTTTTTTTCTGTCTACAGTGGTAGGAAACTAGAAATAAATAACAAGAAGTATGTGGAAATTTTACAAGGATATGGAAAATAAATGGGAAAATGAACAACACACTGTTGAACAGCCACCAGGTCAAAGAAGGCGTAAAAGGGAAATTTAAAAAACATTGAAACAAATACAAATGGAAACACAATATACCAAAACCCATCAGATGCTACAAAAACAGTTCTGAAAGGGAAGTTTATAGTAATAAATGCTTATAGTTAGAAAAAATCTCAAATAAACAATCTAACTTGACACCTCAGAGAAATAAAAACCGAAAACCAAACTAAACACCGTTAGCAGAATAAAGGAAATAACACAGATAGAACCGGAAGTAAATGAATTTGGGAACAGGAAAACAATAGAGAACATCAAGAAAACTAAGAACTGCTTTTGAATGAAATTGAAAAAAATACTTTTGATAGACTAAGAAAAAGGAGAGTCAATAAATAAAATCATAAATGAAAAAATAGACATTACAACTAATACTACAGAAATATATAAGATTATAAAGACTACTATGAAGATTTATGTGCTGACAAATTGTATAACTTGCAAGAAATGGATAAATTCCTAGAAACATACAACCTACCAATACTGAATCAAAAATATATAGAAAATCTGAACAACTCATAATGGGTAAGGAGGTTGAATCAGTAATCAAATACTCCCCAACATAGTAAAGCTCAGGACTAGATATCGCCACTGAATTCTGCAGCATTTAAAAATAACTAATTCCAATTCATTTAAAACATTTTCAACAAATAGAAGAGGAAGTTACACTTCCAAACTAATTATTTGAGGCCAGTATTACCCTAATACCAAAGCCATATGAGGACACTATAAGAAAAAAACTATAGACCAATATCCCTGATGAATAGATGTAAATATTCTCAATGAACTAATCTTAAACCAAATTTAATGACACATTAAGATAATTGTACACCATGACCAAGCGAGATTTATTCCTGGGATACAAAGATGTTTCAAAACATACACAAATCAATAAGTATTATATAGCACATTAATAGAATGAAAGATAAAAATTATAGCATCCTCTCAGTAGATGCATAAAAAGCATTTGACAAAATGCAACATTCTTTCATGAGGAAAAAAAACTTACAACAAAATGGGTATAAAAGAAACATACCTCAACATAATAAAGGTCATATATGGAAAACACACAGCTAACATCATATCCAATGGTGAAAGTGTGAAAGCTTTTATTTTAAGATCAGGAACAAGACAAGTGTGCCCACTCTCACACTCGATATAGTACTGGAAGTCCTACCTAGAACAATCAGGTAAGACTAAGAACTAATATGTACCCAAATAAAAAATAAAGAAGTAAAATTGTCATTATTTGCAGATGATATGATCTTAAACATAGAAAACCCTAAAGACTAAGCCAAAAGCTGTTGGAACTAATCAACAAATTCAGTGTAATTGCAGGATATAAATTCAACATGCAGATATCAGTTGCATTTTTATGTACTAATAATGAAACATTTGAAAAATAAATAAAACTCTTCCATTAACAATAGCATCAAGGGACTTTCCTGGTGGTCCAGTAGGTAAGAATCCATGCTCCCAATGTAGGGAGCCCAAGTTTGATCCCTGGGCAAGGAACTAAATCCCACATGCATGCCACAATTAAGAGTCCACATGCTGCAACTAAGAAGTCTGCATGCTGTAACTAAGAAGCCCACAGGCCACAACTAAGACTCCACGTGCCTCGACTAAGACCCAGTGCAGCCTAAATAAATAAATAAATATTTTTAGAAAAACAATCGCATCAAAAACAGTAAAGTTCTTAGGGATAAATTTATCCAAAGAAGTTAAAGATCTGTATGATAAAAATTACAAGACCTTGTTGAATGAAATAAAAGGTAAGACATCATGTTATCATGGATCAGAAGAATTAATATTGTTAAAGTGTTCATGCTATCCAAAACCATATATAAATTCAATGAAATTGCTATCAAAATTCCAAAGGAATTTTTCACATAAATAGAAAAAACAATTATGTGTATGGAACCACAAAAGACCATGAATAGCCAAAGCAATCCTGACAAGAACAAAACTGGACAATTCACACTTCCTGATTTCAAACTATGTTATAAAGCTATAGTAATTAAAACAGTATGGTACTGGCATAAAAGCAGACCCAAAAACCAATTGAACAGAATAGAGAGCCCAGAAGTAAATCCCAAGATATACAGTCAACTAACATTTGACAAGGAAGCAAACAACACTCATTGGGAAAGGATAGTCTCTTCAAAAAATGGTGCTGAACAAACTGGATAATGACATGCAGAAAAATGAGATTGGGTCCCTATATTATACCACTCACAAAAATTAGCTTGAAATAGATTAAAGCCTTAAACATAAGATCTGATACCATAAAATACATAGAAGAAAAACATACACAAAAAGTTTTTTGACATTGATCTTGCCAATGATATTTTTAGAGATGACTTCAAAAACATAAGCAACAAAAGCAAAAATCAAACTGCAACTACATCAAACTAAAAGCTTCTGCACAAGAAAAGAGACGTTCAAAACAATAAAAAGGCAACCTACATAATTGGAGAAAATATTTGAAAACCATGTATCACATATGGGGTTATTATATCCAAAATATATAAAGAACTCACACAATTCAATAACAAAAGAAGAGACAATCTGATTTAAAAATGGGTAGAGAAATTGAGCAGATATTCTTCCAAAGAAGACATCCAAATAGCCAAAATATACATGAAAAGATGCTCGTATCACTTATCGTCAATGAAATGCAAACCAAAACCACACACCTGATAAAATGGCTTTCATCAAAAAGACAAGAGATAAGAAGTATGGTAAGGATGTGGAGAAAAGGGAAACCTAGTACACTGTGGGAATGGAAATTGGTCCAACCACTATAGAAGACAGTATGGAGGTTCGCAAAAATTAAAAATAGAACTACCGCATAATCTAGAAATGCCACTACTGGGTATATATCCAAAGGGAACAAAAGCAGGATATTGAAGAGATACCTGCACTCCCATATTTATTGCAACATTATTCACAATAGCCAGGATATAGAAACAGCCCAAATATCTGTAAACAAATGAATGGATAAAGAAGATGTGACAATATATGTATATATATATATATATATATATATATATATATATATATATATACCTATAGCTATAGCTATAGCTATACAATTGAATACTATTCACCAACAGAAGGAAATTCTTCCATTTACAACAACTAGGCCAGATAAGGGCAGTATGATAAGAGAGGTAAGTCAGACAGAGAAAGACAAATACTGTATGATATCAATTATATGTGGAATAAAACAGAGAGAATGGTGGAGCTGGCAGTGAGATAATTGGGGAGATGTAGCTAGTAGATAAATAAGTCCTGGAGAGCTAATGCACAGCATAGTGATTATATATAATAATACTATGTTATAAAATTCAAAGTTGCTAAGAGACAAGATCTTAATTGTTCTCACCATAAATCAGAAGTAATAATTATGTGAAATTATAGAGATGTTAGCTAATGCTGTTATGGTAATCACACTGCCATATATAAATACAACAAATCAACACACTGTAAATGTTAAACTTATACGATGTTATATGTCATCACATCTCAAAAAAGAAAAAAATTCAGAAATAATAAAAAGTAGAGGAGGAATTGCAATTTTTAATAGTATAATGAAGGAAGACATAACTTGAAAGGTAACAGTTAAACATAAACTTGATGGAGATGAGGTAGTAATTTATGCAGATATATTGGGAAAGACTTGTCCAAGCAGAAGACACAACCAGTGCAAAGGACTTGAGGTGGGAGCAGGCCTAATATGTTCAAGGAAGATTAAGGAGGTCATTGTGGCAAGAGACTAATGAATGAGAGGAAAAGTAATAGGAGATGAAATCAGAGAGGTACAGCGAAGGTGTGGTACATCCACAATGTAAAACCTTATGGGCTATTATAAAGATTTTGGCTTTTACTTTTGGTGAAATGAGGAACAATTGCACAGTTTTGAACAATAAAGTAATATTCCTTACTTTTATTTTGCAAGGATTACTCTGGCTGCTGATTGGAGAAGAGACTTCATATGTGCAATGACATAGGCAAGGAAACCAGTTAGCAGGCTGCTACAATAATTCAAGTGAGAGATGATGCTAACATGAACAAAGGAGATAGTGAGAAGTGGTCAGACTAGACATATTTTGAAGATGAACTAATGTGGGACATGGATATAAGAGAGGAATCAAGGATGAATGTAAGGTTTGAGATATGAGCAACTGGAAGGATGAAATTGCCATTAACCAAGGCAAAAAAGATTGCAGAGTAATTTAGGGGGCAAGGGAGAAATCAGATATTTATTTTTAGGTGTGTTAAGTTTGACATGAGTATTAGACATTCATATATATATGTATATATATATGTGTGTACTTTGGGGAAAGTTTTGGGCTGAATATATAATTTTTTAGTAATCAGCATAGATACAATATTTAAAATCATGAGACAAAATGAGATCACCAAGTAAGGGGAGTACAGAAACAGAAGAAAAGGGAACCAAGAACTGAGCCTTAAGGTAGTCCTTATAAATGTCACATAAATAGTAAGTGATGTACCTCTAATTGGAAAAGAGATATGCCTAATTCCTAAGTCTGTGTTCTTATCTAGTGAGATATAAAACCACTATATAAAGTTAGGTTCTGGGGGACCTTGAAGATGGCGGAAGAGTAAGACGCGGAGATCGCCTTCCTCCCCACGGATACACCAGAAATACATCCACACGTGGAACAACTCCTACAGAACTCCTACTGAAGGCTGGCAGAAGACCTCAGACCTCCCAAAAGGCAAGAAACTCCCCACGTACCTGGGTAGGGCAAAAGAAAAAAAAAAAGAAAAAACAGAGACAAAAGAATAAGGACAGCACCTGCACCAGTGGGAGGGAGCTGTGAAGGAGGAAAAGTTTCCACACACTAGGAAGCCCCTCCGCGGGCGGAGACTGCGGGAGACGGAGGGGGGAGTTTCGGGACCGCGGAGTAGTGCACAGCGACGGGTGCGGAGGGCAAAGCAGGGAGATTCCTGCACAGACGATTGGTGCCGACCGGCACTCACCAACCCGAGAGGCTTGTCTGCTCACCCGCCGGGGCGGGCGGGGCTGCGAGCTGAGGCTCGGGTTTTGGTTTTGGACGGAGCTCAGGGAGAGGACTGGGGTTGGCGGCTTGAACATAGCCTGAAGGGGTTAGTGCACCACGACTAGCCGGGAGGGAGTTCGGGGAAAAGCCTGCACCTGCCGAAGAGGCAAGAGACTTTTTCTTTCCTCTTTGTTTCCTGGTGCGCAAGGAGAGGGGTTTAAGAGCGCTGCTTAAAGGAACTCCAGAGACGGGCGCGAGCCGCGACTAAAAGCGCGAACCCCAGAGACGGGCGCGAGCCGCGGCGGGAAGCGCAAACCCCAGAGACGGGCGGGAGACGCTGGGGCTGCTGCTGCCGCCACCAGGGGGGCTGTGTGCGAGCACTGGTCACTCTCCGCGCCCCTCTTCTGCGGAGCCTGTGCAGGCCGCCACTGCCAGGTTCCCGGGATCCAGGGACAACTTCCCCGGGAGTACGCACAGCGGGTCTCAGGCTGCTGCAACGTCACGCCGGCCTCTGCCGCAGCGTCACGCCGCCTCTGCCACTGCAGGCCCGCCCCGCACGCAGTGCCCCTCCTTCCCCCATCCCCCAATCCCCGGACTGAGTGAGCCGGAGCTCCCGAATCAGCGGCTCCTTTAACCCCGTCCTGTCTGAGCAAAAATCAGACGCCCTCCAGCGACCTGTGCACAGGGGCAGGGCCGGGTACAAAGCTGAGCTCCTGTGAGCTGTGAGAGCAGGGAGGAGAGGGGGAGGTCTCTCCCGGCAGCTGCGGAGGCGGCGGATTGAAGCTCCACAATCAACTTGATGTGCCCTGCATTGTGGAATACCTGAATAGACAAGGAATGATCCCAAATTGAAGAGGGGGAATTTAGGAGCGAGATCTATGATTTTTTTCCCTTTTCCTCTTTTTGTGAAGGTGTACGTGTATGCTTCTATGTGAGATCTTGTCGGTATACTCTTGCTTCCACCATTTGTCCTAGGGCTCTATCCATCCATGATTTTTTTTTAAAAATTCTTTTTCTTAATAATTAAGTTTAATTGTAATAACTTTATTATACTTTACCTTTGTTCTTTCTTTCTTTCCTTCCTTCCTTCCCTCCTTTAGACAACGAATCACCCCAAATTGAGGAGGTGGTCTCTGAGAGCAAGATTTATGATTTTTCCCCCTTTACCTCTTTTTGTGAACATGTATGTGTATGCTTCTGTGTAAGATTTTCTCTGTATAGCTTTGCTTCCAAAATTTGTCCTAAGGTTCTAACCGTCCCTTTTTTTTTTTTCTAAATATTTTTTAATTCAATAACTAAATTATACTTTACTTTATTTTTACTGTATCCTCTTTCTTTCTGTCTTTTTTCCTTCTTTCCCTCCTTCCTTCCTTCCTTCCTTCCTCCCTCCCTCCCTCCTTTCTTTCCTTCTTTGCTTATTTCTTCCTTCCTTCCTTTCCACCTTTCCCTCTTTCTTTCCTCATATTTCTACTAATTCTCTCTACATTTTCTCCCTTTTATTCTGAGCCGTGTGGATGAAAGGCTCTTGGTGCTCCAGCCCAGGAGTCAGGGCTCTGCCTCTGAGGTAGGAGAGCCAACTTCAGGACATGGTCCACAACAGACCTCCCAGCTCCACATAATATTAAACGGTGGAAATCTCCCAGAGACCTCCATCTTAACACCAGCACCCAGCTTCACTCAACGACCAGCAAGCCACAGTGCTGGACAACCTATGCCAAACAACTAGCAAAACAGGAACACAACCCCACCCATTAGCAGAGAGGCTGCCTAAAATCATAATAAGGCCACTGACACCCCAAAACACACCACCAGACGTGAACCTGCCCACTAGAGAGACAAGATCCAGCCTCATCCAGCAAAACACAGGCACTAGTCCCCTCCACCAGGAAGCCTACACAACCCACTGAAACAACCTTAGCCACTGCAGACAGACATCAAAAACAACGGGAACTATGAAAGTGCAGCCTGCAAAAAGGAGACCCCAAACACAGTAAGATAAGCAAAATGAGAAGACAGAAAAACACACAGCAGATGAAGGAGCAAGATAAAAACACACCAGACCTAACAAATGAAGAGGAAATAGGCAATCTACCTGAAAAAGAATTCAGAATAATGATAGTAAGGATGATCCGAAATCTTGGAAGTAGAATGGACAAAATGCAAGAAACAGTTAACAAGGACCTACAAGAACTAAAGATGAAACAGGCAACGATGAACAACGCAATAAATGAAATTAAAACCACTCTAGATAGGATCAATAGCAGAATAACTGAGGCAGAAGAACGGATAAGTGACCTGGAAGATAAAGTAGTGGAAATAACTACTGCAGAGCAGAATAAAGAAAAAAGAATGAAAAGAACTGAGGACAGTCTCAGAGACCTCTGGGACAACATGAAACGCACCAACATTCGAATTATAGGGGTTCCAGAAGAAGAAGAAAGAAAGAAAGGGTCTGAGAAAATATTTGAAGAGATTATAGTTGAAAACTTCCTTAATATGGGAAAGGAAATAGTAAATCAAGTCCAGGAAGCACAGAGAGTCCCATACAGGATAAACACAAGGAGAAACACGCCAAGACACATATTAATCAAACTGTCAAAAATTAAATACAAAGAAAGCATATTAAAAGCAGCAAGGGAAAAACAACAAATAACACACAAGGGAATCCCCATAAGGTTAACAGCTGATCTCTCAGCAGAAACCCTACAAGCCAGAAGGGAGTGGCAGGACATACTGAAAGTGATGAAGGAGAAAAGCCTGCAACCAAGACTACTCTACCCAGCAAGGATCTCATTCACATTTGATGGAGAAATTAAAACCTTTACAGACAAGCAAAAGCTGAGAGAGTTCAGCACCACCAAACCAGCTTTACAACAAATGCTAAAGGAACTTCTCTAGACACGAAACACAAGAGAAGGAAACGACCTATAGTAGCGAACCCAAAACAATATAGAAAATGGGAATAGAAACATACATATCGATAATTACCTTAAATGTAAATGGACTAAATGCTCCCACCAAAAGACATAGATTGGCTGAATGGATACAAAAACAAGACCCTTATATATGCTGTCTACAAGAGACCCATTTCAGACCTAGAGACACATACAGACTGAAAGTAAGGGGATGGAAAAAGATATTCCATGCAAATGGAAACCAAAAGAAAGCTGGAGTAGCAATTCTCATATCAGACAAAATAGACTTTAAAATAAGGACTATTAAAAGGGACAAAGAAGGACACTACATAATGATCAAGGGATCGATCCAAGAAGAAGATATAACAATTGTAAATATTTATGCACCCAACATAGGAGCACCTCAATACATAAGGCAAATACTAACAACCATAAAAGGGGAGATCAACAGTAACACATTCATAGTAGGGGACTTTAACACCCCACTTTCACCCATGGACAGATCATCCAAAATGAAAATAAATAAGGAAACACAAGCTTTAAATGATACATTAAACAAGATGGACTTAATTGATATTTATAGGACACTCCATCCAAAAACAACAGAATACACATTTTTCTCAAGTGCTCATGGAACATTCTCCAGGATAGATCATATCTTGGGTCACAAATCAAGCCTTGGTAAATTTAAGAAAACTGAAATTGTATCAAGTATCTTTTCGACCACAACGCCATGAGACTAGATATCAATTACAGGAAAAGATCTTTAAAAAATACAAACACATGGAGGCTAAACAATACACTACTTAATAATGAAGTGATCACTGAAGAAATCAAAGAGGAAATAAGAAAATACCTAGAAACAAATGACAATAGAGACACAACGACCCAAAACCTATGGGATGCAGCAAAAGCAGTTCTAAGGGGGAAGTTTATAACAATACAAGCCCACCTTAAGAAGCAGGAAACATCTCGAATAAACAACCTAACCTTGAACCTCAAGCAATTAGAGAAAGAAGAACAAAGAAACCCCAAAGCTAGCAGAAGGAAAGAAATCATAAAAATCAGATCAGAAATAAATGAAAAAGAAATGAAGGAGACGATAGCAAAGATCAATAAAACTAAAAGCTGGTTCTTTGAGAAGATAAACAAAATAGATAAACCGCTAGCCAGACTCATCATGAAAAAAAGGGAGAAGACTCAAATCAATAGAATTAGAAATGAAAAAGGAGACGTAACAACTGACACTGCAGAAATAAAAAAAATCATGAGAGATTACTACAAGCAACTCTATGCCAATAAAATGGACAATCTGGAAGAGGTGGACAAATTCTTAGAAATGCACAACCTGCCAAGACTGAATCAGGAAGAAAAAGAAAATATGAACAGGCCAATCACAAGCACTGAAATTGAAACTGTGATTAAAAACCTTCCAACAAACAAAAGCCCAGGACCAGATGGCTTCACAGGTGAATTCTATCAAACGTTTAGAGAAGAGCTAACACCTATCCTTCTCGAACTCTTCCAAAATATAGCAGAGGGGGGAACACTCCCAAATTCCTTCTACGAGGCCACCATCACCTTGATACCAAAACCAGACAAGGATGTCACAAAGAAAGAAAACTACAGGCCAATATCACTGATGAACATAGATGCAAAAATCCTCAACAAAATACTAGCAAACAGAATCCAACAGCACATTAAAAGGATCATACACCATGATCAAGTGGGGTTTATTCCAGGAATGCAAGGATTCTTCAATATACGCAAATCTATCAATGTGATAAACCATATTAACAAATTGAAGGAGAAAAACCATATGATCATCTCAATAGATGCAGAGAAAGCTTTCGACAAAATTCAACACCCATTTATGATAAAAACCCTCCAGAAAGTAGGCATAGAGGGAACTTTCCTCAACATAATAAAGGCCACATATGACAAGCCCACAGCAAACATCATCCTCAATGGTGAAAAACTGAAAGCATTTCCACTAAGATCAGGAACAAGACAAGGTTGCCCACTCTCACCACTCTTATTCAACATAGTTTTGGAAGTTTTAGCCACAGCAATCAGAGAAGAAAAGGAAATAAAAGGAATCCAAATCGGAAAGGAAGAAGTAAAGCTGTCACTGTTTGCAGATGACATGATACTATACATAGAGAATCCTAAAGATGCTACCAGAAAACTACTAGAGCTAATCAATGAATTTGGTAAAGTAGCAGGATACAAAATTAATCCACAGAAATCTCTGGCATTCCTATATACTAATGATGAAAAATCTGAAAGTGAAATCAAGAAAACACTCCCATTTACCATTGCAACAAAAAGAATAAAATATCTAGGAATAAACCTACCTAAGGAGACGAAAGACCTGTATGCAGAAAATTATAAGACACTGATGAAAGAAATTAAAGATGATACAAATAGATGGAGAGATATACCATGTTCTTGGATGGGAAGAATCAACATTGTGAAAATGACTCTACTACCCAAAGCAATCTACAGATTCAATGCAATCCCTATCAAACTACCACTGGCATTTTTCACACAACTAGAACAAAAAATTTCACAATTTGTATGGAAACACAAAAGACCCCGAATAGCCAAAGCAATCTTGAGAACGAAAAAAGGAGCTGGAGGAATCTGGCTCCCTGACTTCAGACTACACTACAAAGCAACAGTAATCAAGACAGTATGGTACTGGCACAAAAACAGAAAGATAGATCAGTGGAACAGGATAGAAAGCCCAGAGATAAACCCACGCACATATGGACACCTTATCTTTGGTAAAGGAGGCAGGAATGTAGAGTGGAGAAAGGACAGCCTCTTCAATAAATGGTGCTGGGAAAACTGGACAGGTACATGTAAAAGTATGAGATTAGATCACTCCCTAACACCATACACAAAAATAAGCTCAAAATGGATTAAAGACCTAAATGTAAGGCCAGAAACTATCCAACTCTTAGAGGAAAACATAGGAAGAACACTCTATGACATAAATCACAGCAAGATCCTTTCTGACCCACCTCCTAGAGTAATGGAAATAAAAACAAAAATAAACAAATGGGACCTAATGAAACTTCAAAGCTTTTGCACAGCAAAGGAAACCATAACCAAGACCAAAAGACAACCCTCAGAATGGGAGAAAACATTTGCAAATGAAGCAACTGACAAAGGATTAATCTCCAAAATTTACAAGCAGCTCATGCAGCTCAATAACCAAAAAACAAACAACCCCATCCAAAAATGGGCAGAAGACCTAAATAGACATTTCTCCAAAGAAGATATACAGAATGCCAACAAACACATGAAAGAATGCTCAACATCATTAATCATTAGAGAAATGCAAATCAAAACTACAATGAGATATCATCTCACACCAGTCAGAATGGCCATCATCAAAAAATCTAGAAACAATAAATGCTGGAGAGGGTGTGGAGAAAAGGGGACACTCTTGCACTGCTGGTGGGAATGTGAATTGGTTCAGCCACTATGGAGTACAGTATGGAGGTTCCTTAAAAAACTACAAATAGAATTTCCATATGACCCAGCAATCCACTACTGGGCATATACCCTGAGAAAACCATAATTCAAAAAGAGTCATGTACCAAAATGTTCATTGCAGCTCTATTTACAATAGTCCGGAGATGGAAAGAACCGAAGCGCCCATCATCGGACGAATGGATAAAGAAGATGTGGCACATATACACAATGGAATATTACTCAGCCTTAAAAAGAAATGAAATTGAGATATTTGTAATGAGATGGATAGACCTAGATTCTGTCATACAGAGTGAAGTAAGTCAGAAAGACAAAGACAAATACCGTATGCTAACACATATATATGGAATTTAAGGGGAAAAAATGTCATGAAGAACCTAGGGATAAGACAGGAATAGAGGCGCAGACCTACTGGAGAATGGACTTGAGGATATGGGGAGGGGGAAGGGTGAGTTTTGACAGGGCGAGAGAGAGTCATGGACATATACACACTAACAAACGTAGTAAGGTAGATAGCTAGGGGGAAGCAGCCGCAAGGCACAGGGATATTAGCTCGGGGCTTTGGGACAGCCTGGAGGGGTGGGAGGGGGAGAGTGGGAGGGAGGGAGGCGCAAGAGGGAAGACACATGGGAGCACATGTATATGTATAGCTGATTCACTTTGTTATAAATCAGAAACTAACACACCATTGTAAAGCAATTATACCCCAATAAAGATGTTAAAAAAAAATAAATAAATAAAAAATAAAAAAAAAAAATAGTAATTACCTCCCAGGGAGGCTGTGAGGAGAAAATGAGTTAATACTTGTAAAACTTTTGCCACATTGCCTAGGAGATGGTAAGTTTTATGTGCTTAGTAAATAAAATGCCTCTTTGCCTTGTAAAAAAAAAAAAAAAAAAAAAAAGAATTACCATATGACCCAGCAATCCCACTACTGGGCATATACCCTGAGAAAACCAAAATTCAAAAAGAGTCATGTACCAAAATGTTCATTGCAGCTCTATTTACAATAGCCCGGAGATGGAAACAACCTAAGCGCCCATCATCGGATGAATGGATAAAGAAGATGTGGCACATATACACAATGGAATATTACTCAGCCTTAAAAAGAAATGAAATTGAGCTATTTGTAATGAGATGGATAGACCTAGAGTCTGTCATACAGAGTGAAGTAAGTCAGAAAGAAAAAGACAAATACCGTATGCTAACACATATATATGGAATTTAAGGGAAAAAAATGTCATGAAGAACCTAGGGGTAAGACAGGAATAAAGACGCAGACCTGCTGGAGAACGGACTTGAGGATATGGGGAGGGGGAAGGGTGAGTTTTGACAGGGCGAGAGACAGTCATGTACATATACACACTAACAAACGTAGTAAGGTAGATAGCTGGGGGGAAGCAGCCGCAAGGCACAGGGATATTAGCTTGGTGCTTTGTGACAGCCTGGAAGGGTGGGATGGGGAGAGTGGGAGGGAGGGAGACGCAAGAGGGAAGACATATGGGAACATATGTATATGTATAGCTGATTCACTTTGTTATAAAGTAGAAAGTAACACACCATTGTAAAGCAATTATACCCCAATAAAGATGTTTAAAAAATAAAAAAATTAAAAAAATAAATAAAGTTAGGTTCTATAGCATAGGTAATAATCAAGCCTGGCATCTATATAGTAAGAGTAGTAAAATAACTTTATTTTCTTAAAACACTATTTTCCTTTATGCACTAGGTCCAAAAACTTATGTAAATAGTTTCTGGAAGAAAAAAAATACATACACACAAATACAATGAATAGAGCAGTTGTAAGCAACAAGTAATTACACACTTTTACATAATTAACTCAATAAAGTTATTTGGGAACAGTTTCTTGTTCTAATGTTTGGTTTTCCCCATGATCTTTCAATCATTTCTGATCCTACACTTCTTTTGTAGAAACTGAAAAAAAACTATTAAAGTAGTCCTGCCCTAACATCAAGAAAATTTCAGAATGATAGCTCAAAGGAACTTGTTATCTCACCCTGCTGAGGTTTGGTGGCACAGCAACTACTAAATGATATATAGTGACACTCAATAGCAATTGATTTAAGAAATTATTTCTATTGCATTAAAAATTGTGTCATAACAAAATAGGCATTTAACAGGATGACATCAGGAAAATAATATAAGAACAACTCTGAATTAAAATTCAGAATTGGGGTAATTTCTATAGTGTCTATTAAAACATTTTTCATTGAAAAATGAAAAGCACTTGGATAACTTAAATGGTTTGACAAAGGCTTTAATAAAAAATGCTCACACACATGAGTGTGTGTCATGAGGCATAAATACCAGAATATTTCTAATGTATTTTAGCTATAACTTTCAGGCAAAGCAATTACAGTGATTCTTCTGTATGAAACTGAGAGTGCCAGAAGTATTAAATGTATAGATCAAGCAGCAGTGTAGAAGCCAATAATACTAATTAATACATAGTATTTATCATGCTTACTATGTAAAATTCCTATATATTAATTTTCTCATTTATTTCCCACAATGAGCTCAGAAGGGCTATTCAAATGACTTTTTATAGATGAGGAAACTGAGGTTCAGAAAAAGTAAATAACTTCCTAACAAAGCTACAGCTACTATTTGACCTCAGCTTGTTTACCTTCAATACCTTAACTATCAAATAGTATACTTCCCAATGTTATGATGAAAACAGTTGGATAGTTCTACCCCTATATGAAATACAGCCCAAGAATTCTTATGTTCAATTAGGATTAAGTTGATTGAGTAATAAAGACTTAAAAAATGGCTTAATTAAGTTAGAGGTTTATTTTTCTCTTATTTGAAAGTGTGACTATAGGCAGTCCAAAGCTGGTATGACAGATTTGATTCCTGAAGTCTTTAAGGACTCAGGGTTTTTTATCCTAATGCTTCACTGTGTATGGTCTCCATCCTCAAGCCATCATATCTATATTCAAGCCAGCAGGAAAGATAAAGGGACAAAAGAGAAAAAGGGTAAAGACTGTGTGTCAGCTTTCTTTTAAGGAAAGAAAATTACAGAAAATTTGAGTTGACACAACCAAAAGATGTATTGTATTAATACAGAACTGTTTTTTAAACATTTTTATTAGAGTATAATTGCTTTACAATGGTGTGTCAGCTTCTGCTTTATAACAAAGTGAATCAGTTATACATATACATATGTCCCCATATCTCTACCCTCTTGCAACTCCCTCCCTCCCACCCTCCCTATCCCACCTCTCTAGGTGGTCACAAAGCATAGAAGTGTTTTATACTACAATCATGCTATCCTTTTGCATTTTACTATGTTACTGACTTGCTTAAATTATTCAAAATCCTGAATAAATCTCATTGTGTCCATGAAGCAAGCTTGACTCCCATAACTCCACTGCCTGAAGCATGGACTACTCACACATGGTGAATACTCTAATACTATAGCTTTTGCCCTTGTCTACCCAAGTTCTTTCATAGATTTCCTGGCTCAGGTAGGGCAAATCTGAGAGAAGAGTAAGTGTTTCTTGAGCAATACGTAGTCAAAACGGATTATTGTTGGGTGAATACCAAAGGTTTTGACCATGGTTAAGCTGCAAGCAGGGCTGCACCTTCCTAAAATCGAAGCACAGAATGGCCCAAGCTATTGTCTTACTAAGGTTATTTTTTAAATAGATCAAAATCACAGGAGTAATTGGGATCCTTGAAGCAGCACAGTGATTTAGTACCACCATTCAAAATATAATTTTTAAAAGACCACACATTTCCTTACTATGTTCTATGCTACCCATTTTGCAGATACAAGAGCAACTTCCTGAATTCAACCAAAGGGGTGACTGAAGACAGATTTGCTCCAGGTGTTCCACATCTTGGCAGAAGCAGAATCAGAGTATAGGCCAAATGGATAATGAGAAAAACAACTGGGTGTGAGATTTTATATAGTTCAGTAGACATCGTTTTGACTGGGCATCCAGATCAGTAATGCGTCCTCAAATTAATAGGTGTCAAATAGGAAGAGGAGCAGAAATCATAAGTCTAGGGAGTGAAGGCGAACTGGGAATGAGATATGGTGGTGATGTATAACTACAAAGGGCAAGAGTCCAGGTTCTTGTGAATTCTGTTTAATGGGTTATTTGATGAATTGATGGCTTTTATTGGGCCAGTTGCTTTCACCATAGGTCATAGAAACCAGAGAGCAGATATATGCAAGATGATTCCAAGATGCAGGTACACTCAGATTACACCAGGGTGATAAAAATTCTTGCAATACCCAGGGTACTTTTTACTTTGATTTTGCAGTCATTAGTTCCAATTATACACTTAACGTCAGTTGTGCCAATTAATTGGTGGAATATCTGTGCATTGTGATAACTGAAATGTAGCAGAAAATAATCCACCCCATACTCAAAATTATAATTTCTACTGATCCTTGAAATTCTAGGTTTTGTTCTTAAACTATATGTTTATGAGAGGAAAAACCATCAGTTCTTAATTGACAGAAAACGAATTGCTAAGGCTGGTTTGGATTGAAATAGCTTGAGACTCATGGGTCTCTGGGAGAAAGAGACTCTGAAAAGAAAACAAACAAACAAACAAACAAAAATACAGGCAGAGGCTATAGAAAAAAAGGCAGAAATGCCAGATAAACTTTAACTCCTTTACAATTTTGATGGCTGGTCCTAGTTATCAGTCTATAGTCAAAAGAGTTGCTTTGAAGCCACTGCCAGAAAGAGGTTAATGAATATTTTCTTATCAACATATGGACACAGCCTCCTAAAAGAAAGAATGCCACCATTATTTAATTTTTTATACCAATTCCATACAGTTTTGCTAGTTCTCTCATTGCAAGACACATTTTTTACTACATGCAGAGCATAAACTACAACTTTGAGTTTGTCTATATAGTACAAAGTGAGCTGAAGATTTAAAAATTATAGATATCCCCAATAAATGAAGACAGCTAATCTAGATAATTTAGATAAATCACATGAAAAGAGTTATTTAGTCCAACCAAGATAACTGTAAAATTGATCAATATCCACATCATTAGGCATGGTGTTGATTCATCCTAAACTGTCATGGCTAATTTGCTATGGTGTTTTCAATAGACAGTCACATTCAATTGATGCTCTGAAACTAACTATGGAAAGTACTAGTTATGTCAACACAGTATCTAAACATCCAGGTTAAGAGGGAAAATTTTATTCAACTGGTTTTGTTTGTGCTACATTAGATATTTGGAAATTGTTTTTTTATTTGGGCTTTCCATATTTGTAAACATGCTGAAGATTGTATACTTTTCTATTGTGAGAAGTAGCATTTCTGTGCAATAGAAAAAACATTGGACTCAAAGCAAAGAGATACAGCTTTTACCCTAGATGTGATAGTAATAAATTGACTAACTTTTGACAAACTCCTTAACCTCTTCTAGTCTCCATTTATTTGATTCTACCTGCCTACTTACCTCATTAGGGAAATTGTGGTTATCAAAATTGACTCTAAATACAAACAACTTAGAAAAGTTAAAAGTGAGGTTTAAATGCAAGGGATTCTCATATTTATGTTTAGAACCATACTAATACAGGCTACTATGTGATAAAAGTGCACAGGTAAATACACTAGGTTGTAACTTCTGAGTGGACAAACATAAGTTAAAAGAAACTGTGAAAGTAGATTTTATTGCTAAAGTGATTCCAGCTGTGCTTCAATTTTTGTGTTTCAAAGACATAAGTTTCAAACTTCCACTGCTAGTTTTACTGCATTGATCTGAATGCTTCTGTTATTACAGTTTAATAACAAGCAATGGCTCAGTTGCAGATTGGTGAATCTCATCCACTCATATACTCCAATAAAGATGTTAAAAATAAATAAATAAATAAAATAAGGAGAAGTTCCACTCAGGGCAGCCCAAGGGAAGTCTGTGTTCCCTACTGTCCACTCAGGGCCGTGTCTACATGAGCATAATGGGTTGGATTGGTTAAGGTTTTATTAATGTTACATTAGAATATTATTCATCTTAAAAAAAAAAACCAAAAACCACTTGTGGTTCAGCTATTTCAGTCACTGTGATAAACATGGAGATGCCTAACTCTTAAAGCACAGCTTAAATAATATCACTTCTCTACTCAAAGTCCTTTAATAATACTTTAGTGATTAAAAGATAAAGTCCAAACACACTAGGATGGAATTCAAGGCCCAAACTACCTTTCAAATGTAATTCCTCCCTTGCCCTTCCTCTCATAGATTTCTCACATATGTTCCAACTAGATCATATTACCTCCATTTCTACACAGCCTGTATTATTTTTGCATTATAACTTTGTTCACGTTGCTCTACCTAAAAACAATTGTCATTATCCCTAGCTTTGCCTCTCAATCCTAGGAATACTTCAAGTTTCTGCTCAGATACCACCTCTTCCATGAACTCTTCTTTGATCTCATCTAAAAGTAATCTTTATTTTCTGGACTCAAGCAACATTTTGTGCCCCTGTTTTAGCACTTCTTAATACATTTCTTCCTACCACAGAAATGTTTTCATAGAAATATAATCTCTCCAGACACTCAGTTTCTTCAGGAATGTGATTCCATCTTTTCCATTGTATTATACAATATAACCAGAAAATGTATTGCCTATATTAGGTACTTACTAAATGTTTATTGTTTGTCAAAATAATTTCTAAGCAATGAGAAAATTAATCAATGTGTGGAGTTGGTAGACTAGTCAAAAAAAAAAAAAAAGAATTGAGTTCCATCTAGCAACATAAATGTGGAATCAGTAAGCCTCAATATTGTCATTAAGAAGCCAAACTATAGCACATAGAAATTAGTTGACTGCAAATATTTAGAGATTTGCAAATAATTTTAGCATAATGAAAACATTATGCAAATGAATCATAGTCATAGTTTCTTGTATATGCTCCTTCCAACTATACAATAAGTTAAGATTTACTATGATTGTGATACTATACATAGAGAATCCTAAAGATGCTACCAGAAAACTACTATAGTTAATCAATGATTTTGGTAAAGTAGCAGGATAGAAAATTAATGCACAGAAATCTCTTGCATTTCTATACACTAATGATGAAAAATCTGAAAGGGAAATTAAGGAAACACTACTATTTACCATTATAAAAAAGAATAAAATACCTAGGAATAAACCTACCTAAGGAGAAAAAAGACCTGTATGCAGAAAACTATAAGACACTGATGAAAGAAATTAAAGATGACACAAACAGATGGAGAGATATACCATGTTCTTGGATTGGAAGAATTAACATTCTGAAAATGACTATACCAACCAAAGCAATCTACAGATTCAATGCAACCCCTATCAAACTACCAATGGCATTTTTCACAGAACTAATACAAAAAATTCCACAATTTGTATGGAAACACAAAAGACCCCGAATAACCAAAGCAATCTTGGGAAAGAAAAACAGAGCTGGAGGAATCAGGCTCCCTGACTTCAGGCTATACTACAAAGCTACAGTAATCAAGACAGTATGGTACTGGCACAAAAACAGAAATATAGATAAATGGAAAAGGATAGAAACCCCAGAGATAAACCCACACACATATGGTCACCGTAGTTTTAATAAAGGAGGCAAGAATATACAAAGGAGAAAATACAGCCTCTTCAATAAGTGGTGCTGGGAAAACTGGACAGCTACATGTAAAATGAAATTAGAACACTCCCTAACACCATACACAAAAATAAACTCAAATTGTATTAAAGACCTAAATGTAAGGCCAGACACTATAAAACTCTTAGAGGAAAACATAGGCAGAACACTCTATGACATAAATCACAGCAAGATCTTTTGACCCACTCCTAGAGAAATGGAAATAAAAACAAAAATAAACAAATGGGACCTAATGAAACTTAAAAGCTTTTGCACAGCAAAGGAAACTATAAAGATGAAAAGACAACCCTCAGAATGGGAGAAAATATTTGCAAATGAAGCAACTGACAAAGGATTAATCTCCAAAATTTACAAGCAGCACATGCAGCTCAATGTCAAAAAAACAAAAAATCCAAACCAAAACTGGGCAGAATACCTAAATAGACATTTCTCCAAAGAAGATATACAGATTGCCAACAAACACATGAAAGAATGCTCAACATCACTAATCATTAGAGAAATGCAAATAAAAAACTACAGTGAGGTATCACCTCACACCAGTCAGAATGGCCATCATCAAAGAATCTACAAACAATAAATGCTGGAGAGTGTGTGGAGACAACGGGACCCTCTTGCACTGTTGTTGGGAATGTAAATTGACAGCCCCTATGGAGAACAGTATGGAGGTTCCTTAAATAACTTAAAATAGAACTACCATACGACCAAGCAATCCTACTACTGTGCATATCCCCTGAGAAAATCATAATTCAAAAGGAGTCATGTACCACAATGTTCATTGCTGCTCTATTTACAATAGCCAGGACATGGAAGCAACCTAAGTGTCCATAGACAGATGAATGGATAAAGAAGATGTGGCACATATATGCAATGGAATATTACTCAGCCGTGAAAAGAAACGAAATTGAGTTATTTGTAGTGAGGTGGGTGGAACTAGAGTCTACCACACAGAGTGAAGTAAGTGAGAAAGAGAAAAAGAAATACTGTGTGCTAACGCATATATATGGAATCTAAAAATAAAAGGTTATGAAGAACCCAAGGGCAGGACAGGAAAAAGACGCAGATGTAGAGAATGGACTTGAGGACACGGGGAGGGGGAAAGGTAAGCTGGGACGAAGTGAGAGAGTGGCATGGACTAATATATACTACCGAATGTAAAAGAGATAGCTAGTTGGAAGCAGCCGCATAGCACAGGGAGATCAGCTTGGTGCTTTGTGACCACCTAAACGGGTCGGATAGGGAGGGTGGGAGGGAGACGCAAGAGGGAGGAGATATGGGGATATATGTATATGTATAGCTGATTCACTTTGTAATAAAGCAGAAACTAACACACCAGTTTAAAACAGTTATACTCCAGTAAAGTTGTTTAAAAAAAACAAAACAGGTTTACTATGATTGAAAATGAAAGAATCGATTTGCCAGGGTGATAATTGCATGAAAGATGTTGGAAAGGTATATAATGAACAAATGTATGAATAATTTCTCTAACATAGTGGTTAAGTAAAACAGGCTTGTTTTGTATCCTGACCGTTTACCAGCTATTTGCACATGTTCAGCAGCTTCTAAATTTTAGTTTTCTCATTGATAGAATAAGACTAGTAGTAACTAACTCACACTGTTTTCATAGGAGCAAACTAAAAATGCCATAAAATTTTCCACTAGGAACAAAAGTTAAATATGTTTCAGAATTCAGTAAGTTAGATTACATACAATTCTGTGCTTGTGCACTCCAAAACAGCTATGTAAAGTGAATAGTTTTGAGAATGCCTGCATTCTTACAATTAATGTTAATGTTAATGTTAAACATTACCATTAATGTTAAACAATTAATTAATGTTCAATGTCAAGGTTTTTAATACACCAAGCCTAATTATTTTGTATCACACCATACAACCTTTTTCTCTCAACTTTCCATGTTGGTAAAAAGCATGAATATTGTTTTCTTTTTATGTTTAAGGTAATATGATAAATTTAAATAGAAAAACATTCAAAATGTTTATTTATTGACTTTGTTTATTGACCATTTCAATTTTTCCTCTGATATAAAAATACTATAGGAGGTACCTGAGACTGTTGCTGTTTATGTATATTACTAAATAAATATATTTGAAAAATCGGTCTGTGCAACTGAGGTTTATGTGCTTTAATTTAGGCTTGATATTGTAAAATTACAACTCTTCTAAGAGCGTAAAATATGTCACCTATAAGTCAAAATTATGCTTATAACTGGTCGATGTGGAATTTTAAGCATGGGCCCTATACCACCTTTTTTTGAGAATTTGAAATCTGAGTAATAGAAATGATATAGCAAAGGTGTAGCTCCCCTGCAAAGTGGCAAGAAGCATTATTAAAATTACAGCCACCTAATGTTTTCTGTATTTGTAGGTCTTCATGTTGAGTCTCTTTTTTTATATAATGTATCATTAATTCCATCACCTGCCTCCCCCAAAAAGGAATCTTATCTCATGCATTCAATTGTTTGACTATAGAGTGCCACAAACCATATGGATCTCATTTGAAACTCTTCTAAATCATAGATATCCATGTGCAACTGATAAAAGCCAATTTATTTGGTGATAGGGAATGGAAGGCTTCTCTCAAGTCAAGTCCAAGGAGATCCCCCTATAGGCTATCTAAGTACTAAACTCAGGGGAAATTACTTCATCACAACTTGATCCAGATCACAGTAATGAATATTGTGACGTAGCCAATATTCAATTATGTTGACTTTACAATACTGGAATTAATCCATCTGCATTGCAGCTCAGTGAAGTCATTTTGGGGATGTAGTGATTTTGAGGCTGCCTTCATCTTTGCAGGCCCAGATGCTGAACCACAGAATCCTGAGAATTAACAATGTTACTAAAATGCTATTAAACTTTTGATGATAATACCTGTGTTGTGTGGCATAAGCCTGTCAGATTTAGGTTGAGATCATACTCCTATAGCCTGAAGATATTTTTCAGTGGTGTTTTGCAAGATTGTCTATCAGAATGTATTTACCATGCATAACACTGCAATATGCCAGTGGTTAGCTGCTTTAGAATTAGAGTAATTCGTGGGGTTATTTTAAGCTTTTAACTAAAGACAGAATTTTATATTATCTGACATACTGAGTCTCAGAACTTTCTTACTGTAAATTTCACTTTGGCCAATTAATTTGAGCTGCAACTACAGAATGAATTGGGATTTATGATATTCATACTAATGTCACTGTAGTCTTGCAAGATGAGGAGGTTTTACCATAGTGTTACTTAACTTCTTGCTTCTACCCACACCTTCAATGTATTCTCAAAGCAGAAGCTAGAGGGAACTTGTTGAAATATGACAGACCATGTCACATCAGTTCCATGCTGAAAATTATTCAGTGCTGTCACATTTTGCTCCAAGTAAAAGCCAAAGTCCTCACAGTGACCTACAAGCCTCACATGACCTTCCATCTTCCTCAAACCATTAGTTCTCTGACCTCATCTCCAACCCTCTGCCCCCAGTTCACTGCTGTAGCCACACAAGCTTCTTTCCTATTCTTAGAATACTCCAAGGCACATGTTGACTCACAGTCATTGCTCTTTCTAGTCTCTGTGCCTGGATTAATTTTCTTTAAGGTATTGACAAGGCTTACCCCCTCATCTCTTTCTAGTCTATATTTAAAATTCACCTTCTTAAGGAGAACTTAATGAGTGGTAAGAGACCATTCTCTTTCCATGTTTACTTCTACCCCAACATTCCCTATCCCTCTTCCTTGTTATTATTTCCAGAGTCCTTAATACCTTCTAAGGTATTATAAAATATGAATATTTATTATATTATTATTGTTTGTTAACTACTCTTACTAAAATGAAATTCTAAAATGGTAAGGATTTTTGTCTTTTTTATTCATTGCTATATACTCACTCAGTCTTAGAACTTTGCCTGACACATGGCATGCACTCCATAAGTATATATAAAGGAAGTAATGATTGACCCAAGTCAGTGTTCAGTCACACTGGAATGAATCGTTTCTCCCACTAATACATAATAAAAGACAATATAAATTTTTATTAGTATTTTTGAGAATCCTTTCAATAAATTAGATAGATTAATAAATTAGAACTCAAAATTCTAAGCCTTAAACCAGTGGTTCTCAAAAGAGAGTTAGGGGACTATGCATATGAAAATTTCTGTGGTTTCTGTCAAAAATACAAGTTTCTTAGCCTCAATAGTATTTGTTAGAAATCTGTAACAGAAGACCCCAGAAAACTGCCTTTTGAACAAGTGTGCCATATAATTCTCTAATGTACTAAGTCTGAATATAACTTCTTTAATCTAGAAGTGAGCTGCCATTGCATGTTCGGTCATCTCTATTTTCCTTAAATAACAGTTTCCTTACCAAAAAAGCTCAACCATTTCCTGTGATAATCTGAAACTTAAAAAAGAAAAAAAAACATAACAAGCACATACATACATCTAGTGCTGAAAAATTCAAAGTAATTCTTAGGATGAAAACACATTCTTGAAAGATTCTATCTTCACAAGTTGGGGTATTGAAAATTTTTTTCTTCAAAAGATGTTAAGTGCATTCTCACGTCCAAGATTTGAAAAAGGTAAAGCAAAATTTCTTTTCCCCATAATCTTCAATAAACCATGTTTTAACTTTAAGAACCCTCAATTCAATCATAATTTAAATTAATCCAAGTTTAATTGTAACTATTTTTTTCTCTCTATGCAAGCTAACTCACAGCCCCCAGGTGAAAGCATAAATAAAAATAGTTTGACTTCAAAATAACTAAATTATAACTTTAGTATATACAGTTTATTAAAGACCTTAGATAAATTTCCATAACAGATTTTTTATTGTTTTACTCTTAACATAAAAGTTATTTAGTGAAGTAAAAATGATAACTTTTCCACATTCTATTCTTTCTCTAAAGGTATTGTCATAATCATTCTCTCATCTTGTTAAACCATGTTATATAACTTACTAATACATGCTTAAGTCATTTTTATAAAAATTCACAAGGGAATAGCAACTAAATTAAGAAAGGGATGTTGTTAAATATTCTGAAGTAGTTATAATTTCATTTAGAGTAATGGGGAGTCAATTTTAAAAAGGATAACCTGTAAAGCATCCTGTTTTTTCTTAAGGACTTAGTAAGCCCAAAGCCTGTTTATCTGTATGCCAAATTTTATTTAATGAGTGTGGTGGGCTATGCTGCCTTTACTTTTGCTTTTCAGAATGTTGCTCAAATTCACTAAGAACAGGTATTTAAGCTCAGAAGCATTAACAAGAGTAATATGTATATTCCACTTAAGTGATTTTGAATGCTCACATCTCACAACTAAATAAATCTTCAGTATATTTATTTAAGGCAGTGTTTTTAAATGCATGGTACTCTTTCTTCATACAAAATTTTATATGGAAACCTAGCATATAAAATCTACTGAGATTAAGTTATTCTGATTTGAAGGAGTGAGGACCAGTAATCTAAATGCTTAGCATTGCAGAATAGTTACTGCCCAATGACCACCTCTGAGGCATTCTTTGTGGGTCCCAGGATTCCAAAAAGCACAGTATAAAAGGAATAAAGAATGAATCTGATATATAAGATACACTGAATCGGGCAGCAAATAAAAGTAATTTTAAAAGAAAAGTAAGCCCATGGATTGCCATTCCCAAGGGAACAGTGATTTCATATAAAGATTTTATTCACTTGGATCTATGAATCAGTCATTTTAAAACTGATTTGTTGGTTTCAGTTGCTATAACCATTATGAATTAAGAATTTAGAAAATAAATAAATTGTAAATACTTTATCTCACTTATAATACATATAGAAAGCTATGTCATATTTTGTTTATTATAAATGAAAATAAATGATGGGAAGAAGTAGGACATACAGCTAAGGAAGAATGAAAAGGTTGGCATATCCTTTCCATAAAAACAACTATAAAACTGAATAAAATACTCAAAAGCAATTATGGGTTCTAAATATTGAACAAAGGCAAATAACAAATTGAGAAGTGATAACTAAAAAAAAAACAAACAAAAGATGAACTTTAGGTAAGAACAATGGGAGTCAGTTCATTCTTGCATGGGGAGCTCCCAATCCCCACCTACAAGTGAAAAAGTGGCTATGAAAACCAGCAGTTTGCTGCCATAGGAACTGACTACTTTGGAACAGAGAACAGGAAACTCTTTTTCAGTAGTGTATGGAAAAACCCAGCAGTGCTCCTAGCCTGAGGCTGTGATCCTAGTTAGAGCAATAGGAACCTGAATTCTAGCCAAAATTTAATATGCAGAGTCTGAAAATTAGATACTCACTTAGTGGCTTTATTAGCATTCCCATATCTCTGGTTGTCTGAGACCTTTACAGCAATTGCCATGGAGATCTGAGAGAACTTGGTGGAAAATAAAAACCACAGAATATTGAAACTTGCCTGATTTGGATAAAATACCCAAAGCAAACATAGATCTACCAGTAGTGAATGGAAGCTTTAAAGGCTAAAGATGTTTGAGCACAAAGTCTGGCCGATTATTAACTGATCAATGATCAATATAGATCGATTGATACAGAGGAGACCCCTAAAAAGACAGGCTAAAAAGTTAGAATTAAAATTTTAAACCAATCAGATACATTAGCAGACACACAATGCAGGGGTGATAGATTCTGCAGATTAATTCCAGGTAGGTTACTTAAAAAATAAAATCAATCGAACAAAAACAAAAAACTCTCAGAAGATAAACAATGAAAATAAGAAATCAGAGTTGCTATAATAAATTATATGTCGAGTTTTTTTTTCACTCACAAGAAATGCCAAAAAGACAGAAAAGTGTGACCCATATTCTAGAAAATAAGCAGTAAAAACTGTGTCTGGGGCTTCCCTGGTGGCACAGTGGTTGAGAGTCTGCCTGCCGAAGCAGGGGACATGGGTTTGTGCCCCTGTCCAGGAAGATCCCACATGATGTGGAGTGGCTGGGCCCGTGAGTCATGGCTGCTGAGCCTGCATGTCCAGAGCCTGTGCTCCACAATGGAAGAGGCCACAACAGTGAGAGGCCCGTGTACCGCAAGAAAACAAACAAACAAACAAAAAAACTGTGTCTGCGTTGGCCAAGAAGTTGGATTTAACAGATGACTATTTCAAAGAAGCTACTACAAATATATTCAAATAACAAAAGGAAATCTGCACTATGGCCAGCTCTCTCACACCCATGGCCACCGGCTTCCCCATACACCCCATTTACACTGGGGATCCCACAACCCTGGTGGCTGTGGAATCCTCCTTCCCGCCCTGTCGTTGCCAAGGTGGACTCGTGTGCTCTGGGGCAGCCTTGGGAGCAGACCCCTGTGGGTGGCCCTCATGCAGAGGTGGGGCTCAAATCACAGCTGAACCCCAGGGGCCATGTAACTAAGGAAGAAGAGTTGAAATCTCTCCTCACAGCTGCACAAACCATGAATTGACACCACCATGGCTGGCTTTGTAAACTCAGCACCTACAGAACATCTGAACAGACAATAAGTGCTCCTGCAGCCAAGACGGGTCTAACTTTAGCAGCTGTAGATTTTTTGGGCACATACACGTGGGGGTTGGGTGAGGCCAGAGACTGAGCTGCCCTCATAGTGCCCACAGAGGGTCCAGATCCATGATTACTGCAATCCTGGGACCTGATTTCAGTGGATCTATGCTGTGGCCTGGTGAAAACAATGTCTGAGAGACATCAGGGACAATTGCCAGCATAACCACAGTTAAGGTGGGGCTGAGATCAGTGCCAACAACAATGTAATCTGAGAGCTCCCAAAATAGCGGAAAGAACAGAGCACACCCACAGGTGAACAACTCCAGAGGAGGATTACTCAGTGTCTTCCCTCTCAGTGGGAGTGCTCCAATCCCACCTACTGCACACTGCAGATCAGAAACACAGCTACAAAACAGATCTGGGGAACTTTACTCCAAAAATGTGGGAGCAGACTCCACCTCTGACAGGGCCATGACAATCACAGAGCAAAGGGGAGGCCCCTCTCAATATCCAGTGCATGCTCTAATCACCACAACATCAGTGGATATATGTCACTATATGTTTGTTGAAACTATAGACTGCACAACACCAAGAGTGAATCTCAATGTAAATTATAGAATTTGGGTGATAATAATGTCAGTGTAGATTCATCAATTGTAATAAATGCACCACTGTGGTGCAGGATGTTGATAGTCTGATATGCTGTGTATATATGGGGACAGGAGGCATATGGGAAATCTCAATACCTTCCACTCAATTTTGTGGTGAACCTAAAAGTACTTTAAAAATAAAGTCTAGAGCTTCCCTGGTGGCGCAGTGGTTGAGAGTCTGCCTGCCGATGCAGGGGGCACGGGTTCGTGCCCCGGTCCAGGAAGATCCCACAGGCCAAGGAGCGGCTGGGCCCATGAGCCATGGCCGCTGAGCCTGCGCATCTGGAGCCTATGCTCCACAACGGGAGAGGCTGCAACAGTGAGAGGCCCACGTACTGAAAAAAAAAAAAGTCTATTAAAAAATAAAAGCATTATGTCCCATCAAAAAAAGTTACAGGGGCTTCCCTGGTGGCACAGTGGTTGAGAGTCGGCCTGCCGATGCAGGGGACACAGGTTCATGCCCTGGCCCGGGAAGATCCCACATGCCACCGAGCGGATGGGCCCATAAGCCACGACCACTGAGCCTGCGCACCTGGAGTCTGTGCTCTGCAACAGGAGAGGCCACAACAGTGAGAGGCCCACATACCGAAAAAAAAATAAATTTACAGCTCAATGACACTGATGAACATAGCCACAAAAATCCTCAAAAAAAATAGTAAACTGAATCCAACAGCACATTAAAAGCATCATAAACCATGACCAAGTGGGATTTCTCACAGGGATGCAAGGATTTTTCAATATACACAAAGCAATCAGTGTGATATATGACATCAAAAAATTGAAGAATAAAAAACTTATGATCATCTCAATAGAAGCAGAAAAAAAAGCTTTAGACCAAATTCAATAGCCATTTATGAAAAAAGCTCTCCAGAAAGTGGGCATAGAGGGAACCTACCTCAATATAATAAAGGCCATATACAACAACCTCACAGCAAACATCATTCTCAACAGTGAAAAACTGAAAACATTTCCTATAAGATCAGGAACAAGACAAGGATGTCCACTCCTGCCACTTTTATTCAACATAGTTTTGGAAGTTCCAGCCACAGAAAAAGAAATAAAAGGATTCGAATTAGAAAAGAAGTTAAGCCATCACTGCTTGCACATGACATGGCACTATACATAGAAAACTCTAAAGATGGCACCAGAAAACTGCTAGAGCTCACCAATGAATTTGGTAAAGTTTTAAGATACAAAATTAATACACAGAAATCTCTTGCATTCTTATACACTAACAATGAAAGATCAGAAAGAGAAATCAAGGAAACAATCACTATTACCACTGCATCAAAAAGAATAGGGCTTCCCTGGTGGCGCAAGTGGTTGAGAGTCCGCCTGCCGATGCAGGGGACATGGGTTTGTGCCCCGGTCCTGGAGGATCCCACGTGCCGCGGAGCGGCTGGGCCTGTGAGCCATGGCCACTGAGCCTGCGCGTCCAGAGCCTGTGCTCCGCAACGGGAGAGGCCACAGCAGTGAGAGGCCCGTGTACCGCAAAAAAAAAAAAAAAAAAAAAAAAAAAGAATAAAATACGTAGCAACAAATCTACCTATGGAGGCAAAAGACCTGTACTCACAAAATTATAAGATACTGATGAAAAAAAGAAAGGTGACACAAACAGATGGAGAGATATATCATGTTCTTAGATTGGAAGCATCAGTATTATCAAAATGACTATACTACCCAAAGTAATCTACAGATTCAATGAAATCCCAAACAAATTAACAATAGCATTTTTCACAAAATTAGAACAAAAAATTTTACAATTTGTAAGGAAACACAGAAAACACTGAATAGCCAAACAATCTTGACAAAGAAAAACGGAGCTGGAGGATTCAAGATCCCTACCTTCAGACTATACTACAAAGCTACAGTCATCAAAATAGTATGGTAGTGGCACAGGAAAAACAAATACAGATCAATGGAACAGGATAGAAAGTCCAAAGATAAACCCATCCACCTATGGTCACCTAATATATGACAAATGATGCAAGAATATACAATGGAGAAAAGACAGTCTCTTCAATAAATTGTGCCGGGATAACTGGACAGCTACATGTAAAACAACGAAATTAGAAAATTCTCTAACACCATACACAAAAAGAAACTCAAAATGGATTAAAGACCTAAATGTAATACTGGATTCTATAAAACCCTTAGAAGAAAAAATAGGCAGAACACTTTTTTTCTTTAACAACTTTATTGGAGTATAATTGCTTTACAATGTGTTAGTTTCTGCTGTAAAACAAAGTGAATCAGATATATGTATAAATATATCGCTATATCACCTCCCTCTTGTGTCTCCCTCCCACCCTTCTAGGTGGTCAAAAAGCACGCAGTGAGTGGCTCTCCCTGTACTATGCAGCTGCTTCTCCCTAGTGATCATTTTACATTTGGCAGTGTATATATGTCAATGCCACCTTCTCACTTCGTCCAACCTGACACTTCCCCCTCCCTGTGTCCCCAAGTCCACTCTCTATGCCTGCATCTTTATTCCTGTCCTGCCACTAGGTTCATCAGAACCTTTCTTTTTTTTTTTTTAGAATCCATATATATGTGTTAGCATATGATATTTGTTTTTCTCTTTCTGACTTACTTCAAACTGTATGACAGACTATACATCCATCCATCTCAATAAAAATAACTCAATTTCATTTCCTTTTTGGCTGAGTAATATTCCATTGTATATATGTGCCACAGCTTCCTTACACATTCATCTGTCAATGGACACTTAGGTTGCTTCCATGTCCTGGTTATTGGAAATAGTGCTGCAATAAACATTCTGGTACATGACTCCTTGAATTATGGTTTACTCAGAGTATATGTCCAGTAATGGGATTGCTAGGTCAAATGGTAGTTGTATTTTTAGTTTCTTAAGGAATCTCCATACTGTTCTCCATAGTGGCTGTATTAATTTACACTCCCACCAACAGTGCAGGAGGGTTCCCTTTTCTCCACACCCTCTCCAGCATTTATTGTTTGTAAGTTTTTTGATGATGGCCATTCTGACACATGTAAGGTGATACCTCATTGTAGTATGGATTTGCATTTCTCTAATGATTAGTGATGTTGAGCATCCTTTCATGTGTTTGGGGGAAACCTGTATATCTTCTTTGCAGAAATGTCTATTTAGGTCTTCTGCCCATTTGTGTATTGGGTTGTTTCTGCTTTTGATATTGAGCTGTATGAGCTGCTTGTAAATTTTGGAGGTCAACCCTTTGTCAGTTGCTTCATCTGCAAATATTTTCTCCCATTCTGAGGGTTGTCTTTTGGTCTTGGTTATGGTTTCCTTTGCTGTGCAAAAGCTTTTTAAGTTTCATTAGGTCCCATTGGTTTATTTTTGTTTTTATTTCCATTTCTCTAAGAGGTAGGTCAAAAAGGATCTTGCAGTGATTTATGTAATAAAGTGTTCTGCCTATGTTTTCCTCTAAGAGTTTTATAGTGTCTGGCCTTACATTTAGGTCTTTAATCCATTTTTAATTTATTTTTGTGTATAATATTAGGGAGTGCTCTAATTCCATTCTTTTGCATGTAGCTGTCCAGTTTTCCCAGCACCATTTATTGAATAGGCTGTCTGTTCTCCATTGTATATTCTTGCCTCAATTATCAAAAATAAGGTGACCATATGTGCATGGGATTATCTCTGGGCTTTCTATCCTGTTCCATTGATCTATATTTCTGTTTTTTTTGTGCCAGTACCATACTGTCTTGATTACTGTAGCTTTGTAGCATAGTCTGAAGTGTGGGAGCCTGATGCCTCCAGCTCCGTTTTTCTTTCTCAAGATTGCTTTGGCTATTCAGGGTCTTTTTTGTTTCCATACAACTTGTGAAAATTTTTGTTCTAGTTTTGTGAAAAATGCCATTGCTAGTTTGATAGGGATTGCATTCAATATATAGATTGCTTTGGCTGGTATACCCATTTTCACAATGCTGACTCTTCCAATCCAATAACATAGTATATCTCTCCATCTGTTTGTATCATCTTTAATTTCTTTCATCAGTGTCTTATAGCTTGCTGCATACAGGTCTTTTGTCTCCTTAGGTAGGTTTATTCCTAGGTATTTTCTTCTTTTTGTTGCAATGGTAAATGTGTTTCCTTAATTTCTCTTTCAGATTGTTCATCACTAGTGTATAGGAATGCAAGGTATTTCTGTGCACTAATTTTGTATCCTGCTATGTTACCAAATTCATTGATTAGCTCCAGTAGCTTCCTGGTAGCATCTTTAGGATTCTCTATGTATAATATCATGTCATCTGTAAACAGTGACAGCTTTACTTCTTTTCCAGTTTGGATTCCTTTTCTTTCTTTTTCTTCTCTGATGGCTGTGCCTAAAACTTCTAAAACGATGTTGAATAATAGTGGTGAGAGTGGGCAACCTTGCCTTTTTTTTATCTTAGAAGAAATGGTTTCAGTTTTTCATCATTGAGAACGATGCTGGCTGTGGGTTTGTCATATATGGCCTTTATTATGTTGTGGTAAGTTCCCTCTATGTCTACTTTCTGGAGGGTTTTTAACTTAAATGGGTGGTGAATTTTGTTGAAAGCTTTTTCTGCATCTATCGAGATATTCATATGTTTTTTATCCTTCAATTTGCTTATATGGTGTATCACATTGATTGATTTACATATATTGAAGAATCCTTGCATTACTGAGTTAAACCCCACTTCATCATAGTATATGATCCTTCTAATGTGCTGTTGGATTCTGTTTGCTAGTATTTTGTTGAGGGTTTTTGAATCTATGTTTATCAGTGATATTGGCCTGCAGTTTTCTTTCTTTGTGACATCTTTGTCTGGTTTTGGTATCAGGGTGATATTGGCCTCGTAAAATGAGTTGGGCCATGTTCCTCCCTCTGCTATATTTTGGAAAAGTTTGAGAAGGATAGGTATTAGCTCTTCTCTAAATGTTTGATAGAATTTACCTGTGAATCCATCTGGTCCTGGGCTTCTGTTTGTTGGAAGATTTTTAATCACAGTCTCAATTTCAGTGCTTGTGATATGTCTGTTTATATTTTCTATTTCTTCCTGGGTCAGTCTCAGAAGGTTGTGCTTTTCTAAGAATTTGTCCATTTCTTCCAGGTTGTCCATTTTATTATCATATAGTTGCTGGTAGCAATCTCTCATGATCCTTTGTATTTCTGCAGTGTTAGTTGTTATTTCTTTTTCATTTATAATTCTATTGATTTGAGACTTCTTCCTTTTTTTCTTGATGTGTCTGGCTAATGCTTTATCAATTTTGTTTATCTTCTCCAAGAACTGGCTTTTAGTTTTATTGATCTTTGCTATTGTTTCCTCCACTTCTTTTTCATTTATTTCTGCTCTGATCTTTATGATTTCCTTCCCTCTGCTAATTTTGGTGGTTTTTGGTTGTATTTCTCTAATTGCTTTAGGTGTAAATTTAGGTTGTTTATTTTAAGTGTTTCTTGTTTCTTGAGGTAGGATTTTACTGTTATAAACTTCCCTCTTAGAACTGCTTTTGCTGCATCCCATAGGATTTGGGTCATCGTGTTTTCATGTCATTTGTTTCTAGGTATTTTTTAATTACCTCTTTGGTTTCTTCCATGATCTCTTGGTTATTTAGTAGTGTATTGTTTAGCCTCCATGTGTTTGTATTTTCCACATAATTTTTCCTATAATTGATATCTAGTCTCATAGCCTTGTTGTCGGAAAAGGTAGTTGATTTGATTTCAATTTTCTTAAAATTGCCAAGGCTTGATTTGTGACCCAAACTGTGATCTATCCTGGGGAATGTTCCGTGAGCACTTGAAAAGAGAGCGTATTTTGTTGTTTTGAGATGGAATGTCCTATAAATATCAATTAAGTCATCTCATTTAATGTATCATTTAAAGCTTGTGTTTCCTTATTTGTTTTCATTTTGGATGACCTGTCCATTGGTTACAGTGGGGTGTTACCCTACTATGGCTTTCTTACTGTCAATTTCCCCTTTTATGGTTGTTAGCATTTGCCTTTTTTATTGAGTTACTCCTAAGTTGGGTGCATAAATATTTAGTTGTTATGTCTTCTTCTTGGTGTGATCCATTCATCATTATGTAGTGTTCTTCTTTGTCTCTTTTAATAGTCTTTAAAGACTCTTTATCTGATATGGGAATCACTACTCCAGCTTCTTTTGATTTCCATTTGCATGAAATATCTTTTTCCATCCCCTCACTCAGTCTGTATGTGTCCCTAGGTCTGAACTGGGTCTCTTGTAGACAGCATATATAACGGTCTTGTTTTTGTATCTATTCAACCAGTGTATATCTCTTGGTTTGGGCATTTTTTCCACTTACATTTAAGGTAGTTATCGATATATATGTTCCTATTACCATTTTCTTAACTGTTTTGTGCTTGTGATTGTAAGTCTTTTCCTTCACTTGTGTGTCCTGTATAGAGAAATTTCTTTAGCATTTTTTGTAACGCTGGTTTGGTGGTGCTGAATTCTCTTAACTTTTGCTTGTCTGTAAAGTTTTAATTTCTCCATCGAATGTAATGAGATCTTTGTTGGGTAGAATAATCTTGGTTGTAGAATTTTTCCCTTTCATCACTTTAAATATGTCCTGCCACTCCCTTCTGGCTTGCAGAGTTTTTGCTGAAAGATCAGCTGTTATCCTCAGGGGGATTCCCTTGTGTGTTATTTGTTGTTTTTCCCTTGCTCCTTTTAATATATTTTTCTTTGTATGTAATTTTTTATAGTTTGATTAATATATCTTAACATGTTTCTCTTTGGATTTATCTTGTATGGGAGTCTCTGTGCTTCCTGGACTTGACTATGTCCTTTCCCATGTTAGGGAAATTTTCATCTATAATCTCTTCACATATTTTCTCAGTCCCTTTCTTTTTCTCTTCTTCTTCTGGGACCCGTACAATTTGAATGTTGGTTAGTTTAATGTTGTCCCAGAGGTCTCTGAGACTGTTCTCAATTCTTTTTTGTTTTGTTTTGTTTTGTTTTGTTTTGTTTTTTGCAGTAGGCAGGCCTCTCACTGTTGTGGCCTCTCCCATTGTGGAGCACAGGCTCTGGACATGCAGGATCAGTGGCCATGGCTCACAGACCTAGCCACTCCACGGCATGTGGGATCTTCCTGGACCAGGGCACGAACCCATGTCTCCTGCATCAGCAGGTGGACTCTCAACCACTGCACCACCAGGGAAGCCCTGTCCTCAATTCTTTTCATTCTTTTTTCTTTATTCTGCTCTGCAGTAGTTATTTCCACTATTTTATCTTCCAGGTCACTTATCCGTTCTTCTGCCTCAGTTATTCTGCTATTGATTCCTTCTAGAGAATATTTAATTTCATTTATTGTGTTGTTCATCCTTGTTTGTTTGCTCTTTAGTTCTAGGTACTTGTTAAAAGTTTCTTGAGTCTTCCCTGGTGGCACAGTGGTTGAGAGCCCGCCTGCCAAAGCAGGGGACTCGAGTTCATGCCCCGGTCTGGTAAGATCCCACATGCCGTGGAGCGGCTAGACCCATGAGCCATGGCTGCTGAGCCTGTGAGTCTGGAGCCTGTGCTCCACAATAAGAGAGGCCACAACAGTGAGAGGCCCGCATACTACAAAAAAATATATATATATTTCTTGTATTTTCTCCATTCTATTTCCAAGATTTTGGATCATCTCTGCTGTCATTTCCTTTAATTCTTTTTCATGTAGACTGCCTATTTGTTGTTCATTTGTTTGTTCTGGTGAGTTTTTGCTTTACTCCTTTATCTGCTTTGTTTCTCTCTGTCTTCTCTTTTTGGTTAACTTACTCTGTTTGGGGTCTCATTTTTTCAGCCTGCAGGTTCATAGATTCTGTTATTTTTGGTGTCTTCCCCCAGTGGCTAGGGTTGGCTCAGTGGGTTGTTTAGGTTTCTGGTGGAGGGGGTTAGTGCCTGTGTTCTGGTGGATGAGGCTGGATCTTGTCTTTCTGTTGGGTGGGAGCACATCTGCTGGTATGTTTTGGGGTGTCTGTGAACTTATTATGATTTTAGGCAGCCTCTCTTCTAATAGGTGGGGTGGTGTTCCTGTCTTGCTAGTTGTTTGGCATAGGTTGTCTAGCACTGTAGCCTGCTGTTTGTTGAGTCAATCTGGTAGCTAGAGATCTCTGGGAAAGCTTTCCCCGTTTGTTATCACATGGAGCTGGGAGATGTCTGGCAGAACAATGTCCCCAACTTAGCTCTTCCATCTCAGATGCACAGGCCTGACACTTGGCTGGAGCACCAAAACCCTGTCAGCCACACAGCTCAGAAGAAAAGGGAGAAAAAAATAAAGAAAGAAAAATAAAATAAAATGAAATTTAATAAAATAAAAAATTAAGAAAAATTATTAAAAATATTGATAAGTAATAAAAAAATAAAGAGAAAAACCAAACCAAAAAAAATCCACCAATGATAACACGTGCTAAAATTTACACACACACACACACACACAAACAAACAAACAAAAAACGCACAGAGAGAATCCTAGGACAAATGGTAAAAGCAAAGCTGTACAGACAAACTCACACAAAGAAGCATACACATACACACTCACAAAAAGAGAAAAAGGAAAAAAATATATATATATACAAAGAAGGAGAGCAACCAAATCTGTAAACAAATCTACCAACAAAAATAAACTCTAAATACTAAACTAAGAACATAAAACCAGTAACAAATTATTTTCAGAAAGCAAAGCCCAAGTCTACAGTTGCTCCAAAAATCCACTGCCTGAATTTTGGGATTCTTTGTTGCCTATTCAGGCATTCCACAGATGCAGGGTACGTCAAGTTGACTGTGACGATTTAATCCACTGTTTCTGAGGCTGATGGGAGAAATTTCCCTTTCTCTCTTTGTTTGCACAGCTCCTGGGGTTCAGCTTTGGACTTGGCCCCTCTGCTGCATTTAGGTTGCCTGAAGGCATCTTTTCTTCACTCAGACAGGACGGGGTTAAGTTAGCAGTTGATTAGGGGGCTCTGGCTAACTCAGGCTGGGAGGGTTGGAGGGAGGGGTATGGAATGTGTGGCGAGCCTCCCCTGGCAGACTCCTGCATGACATTGCAACAGTGTGAGGTGCACAGTGTGTTCTGGTGAAGTTGTCCCTGGGTCGTAGGACCGTGACAGTGGTGCATTGCACAGTCTCCCAGGAGGGGTGGTGTGGATAGTGACCTGTGTTTGCACACAGGCTTCTTGGTGGCTGCAGCAGCAGCCTTAGCATTTCATGCCCATCTCAGGTGTTTGCACTGAGAGCTGCAGCTCATGCTCATCTCTGGAGCTCGTTTAGGCAGTGCTCTGAATCGCCTCTCCTTGCACACCCCAAAACAATGGTCTCTTGCCTCTTAGGCAGGTCCAAACATTTTCCTGGACTGCATCCCGGCTTGCTGTGGCACACTAGCCCCCTTCAGGCTGTATTCACCAGCCAACCCCAGCCCGCTCCCTGGGATCTGACCTCCGAAGCCCGAGCCTCAGCTCTGAGCCCCCACTGGCCCCAGTGGGTGAGCAGACAAGCCTCTCAGCCTGGTGAATGCTTGTTGGCATGGATCTTCTGTGTGGGAATCTCTCCTCTTTGCCCTCTGCACCCCCATTGCTGTGCTCTCCTTCATTGCTCTAAAGCTTACCCCCAGCCCACCTCCCCATCTCTGCCAGTGAAGGGGCATCCTAGTGTGTGGAAAATTTTCCTGCTTCAGTGCTCCCTCCCAGAGGGGCAAGTACCATCCCTATTCTTTTGTCTCTGTTTTCTTTTTTTCTTTTGTCCTACCCAAGTACGTGGGGATTTTCTTGCCTTTTGGGAAGTCTGCAGTCTTCTGCCAGCATTCAGTAGGTGTTCTATAGGAGTTGTTCCTCATGTAGATGTATTTCTGATGTATTTGTGGGGAGGCAGATGATCTCCACATCTTACTCCTTCACCATCTTGAAGGTCTCTTCTGCAGCACTATTTTCAACAGCCAGGACATGGAAGCAACCTAAAAGTCCATCAAGGAAGGAATGGATAAAGAAAATGTAGCACAATGTTGTACATATATACAATGGAATATTACTTAGCCATAAAAAGGAACAAAATTGGTTCATTTGTAGAGACGTGGATAGTTAGAAACTGTCATACCTAGTGAAGTAAGTCAGAAAGAGGAAGACAAATATCCTATATTAACTCATATATATGGAACCCAGAAAAAGTGGTACAGATTATCTTATTTGCAAAGCAAAAATAGAGACACAAACGTAGAGAAGAAATGTATGGACATCAAGGGGGAAACGGATGTGGGATAAATTGGGAGGTTAGGGTTGACATATATACACTATTGATACTATATATAAAACTGATAACTAATGCGAACCTACTGTATAGCACAGGGAACTCTATTCAGTGCTCTGTGGTGACCTAAATGGGAAAGAAATCTAAAAAAGAGGGGATATATCTATAAGTATAACTGATTAACTTTGCTGTACAGCAGAATGTAACACAACCTTGTAAAGAAACTATACTTCAATAAAACTTAATTAAAAATATATTTGCTGCCTAACAGTGTTTTAAATGTTTTGTTTTCTTACTCCATCTCTTGCTATGACAGCTAGATTTTGAGGTGCAGATAAAGGAAGAGATGAAAGATCATAAAAATAAAAGAGCAATAAGGGTGTATTCTGGAATATGAAGAATTCTCATGATTTTATTTAAGAATATATTTTCCATGAATATATGTTTTAATAATTACTTAAGTAGATTCTATTTGTTAGGATAAAATATTTGTTTAAAAATTCTTATTAACTGGTTTTTAATGTTTTTATTATTGTGTAATAATTAATGCCAAAAAAGTTCTTCTTTGGGCAGAAAAATAATCCACAAATTTTCAATGCTGGAGAGGGTATAGAGGAAAGGGAACCCTCCTACACTGTTGGTGGGAATGTAAATTGGTACAGTCACTATGGAGAACAGTATGGAGGTTCCTTAAAAAACAAAAAATAAAGCTACCATGTGATCCAACATTACCACTCCTGGGCATATATCTGAAGAAAACCAGAGTTTGAAAGATACATGCACCCCAATATTCATTGCAGCACTGTTACAATAGCCAGGACACAGAAGCAACCTAAATGTCCATCAAGAGAGGAATGGGTAAAGAAGATGTGGTACATGTATACAATGAACTATTACTCAGCCAACAAAAGCGAATGACATGATGCCATTTTCCATGACATGGATGTATCTAGAGATTGCCATGCTGAGTGAAATAAGTGAGACAGAGAAAGATAAATATCATATCATATTGCTTTTATGTTGAAGTTAAAATAATGATAGATATTAACTATTTACAAAACAGAAATAGAGTCACAGATGTAGAAAACAAACTTATGGTTACCAAGTAGAAAGGGAGTGAGGGATAAATTGGGAGATTGGGATTGACATATACACTCTACTACATATAAAATAGATAACTATTAAGAACCTACTGTATAGCACAGGGAACTCTACTCAATACTCTTTAATGACATATATGGGAAAATAATCTGAAAAAGAGTGGATATTTGTATATATATGTGTATGTAACTGATTCACTTTGCTGTACAGCAGAAACTAACACAAGATTGTAAATCCTCTGTAATCCAATAAAAATTAATTTAAAAATATATCCAGGGCTTCCCTGGTGGCGCAGTGTTTGAGAGTCCACCTGCCGATGCAGGGGACACAGGTTCGTGCCCCGGTCTGGGAAGATCCCACATGCCGTGGAGTGGCTGCCCCCGTGAGCCATGGCCACTAAGCCTGCGCATCTGGAGCCTGTTGCTCCACAACGGGAGAGGCCACAACAGTGAGAGGCCCACATACCGCAAAAAAATATAAAAATATATATCCATACAAAATATGTTAATGGAAGTACTTAATCTACAAAGTAAGTGACTATAGATGTTTATTCAAATCCACAGGAATAAATTACACTAGGACTAATAAACATATGCATAAATATAAATGACACTGTGGTTTTATTTTCTCTTTCTTCCTTTAATTGTGTAAAATAATAATACCAATACTGTATTTTTAGGTATATGTGTATATATACCAAATACTACAGCAACCACACAAACACCAAATCAAAAAAATGTTATATTCTAAACAATTGGAAATTTTGTAGTGGTTTTAACTGCTTTTGCTCCCCATTCTCCCTGGCATGGTGAGGTCTTATTCTGGAGACAGTGGCAGTCCAGATTTCAATTCTTTCTACAGAACGCAAAGAAGTAAAGCAACTCTTATTTGCTAAAGACTAACTAGTCTTTGAACTGTCTGATTGACTGATTTCTGTTTCCCCTAATTTGGCTATCAGGTGGGGAAAGTTGGAGCCATGGCTGGTGAAAGCAGAAGGGGGCAATAGACACCTGGGTCAAAAAATTACAGGTAGGGCCATAAAAGAGACCATCTAAAGCCCTGAGGGGAATCTGGGCTGAGAATATTTGTAAAATTAAGACATTCAAATGTGATTATGAATACAGAATAACTGAGGAAGCCATATGCAGGTTCAGGCAATAGACATACTCAGAAGAGTTGAAAAGACCTTAAGCATTCATTTCAGGCTGCATTCTAGGGTCAGAGATCTTCCAGCTAATTGGCAACAGATAAACAAAGAACAGAGCAAGTCTGCAAAAACTGGGAGATTTGGCCGTTTAAAACAAACAAACAAAAAAACCAATTATCAACAACAACAAAACATCACAAGGCATACAAAGAAACAAAAACTCATGAAGGAAATAAAAACAGAAAAAATAAATTGGAAGAAACTAGTCCCAGAGGATGCACAAACACTGGAATTGCTAGACAAAGATGTTAAACAAACTCTCTTTAGGGCTTCCCTGGTGGTGCAGTGGTTGAGAGTCCGTCTGCCATTGCAGGGGACACGGGTTCATGCCCCGGTCTAGGAGGATACCACATGCCGCAGAGCGGCTGGAACTGTGAGACATGGCCACTGAGCCTGTGAGTCTGCAGCCTGTGCTCTGCAATGGGAGAGGCCACAACAGTGAGAGGCCCATGTATCGCAAAACAAAAAACAAAAAACAGCTCTCTTTAAATCCCCAAAGAGGTAATGGAAAACATGACAAATAACTAAATAAAATCAGGACAACAATGTATACCCAAAATAATAATATCAACAAAGAGAAATTATAAGAAGAAATAAACTCTGGAGTTGAAAAAATGCTGAATTGAAAAATTCACTAAAATGGTTCAAAACAGATTTGAACAGGCAGAAGAAATAGTTTGAAGACAAAACAATTGAATTTATCAAATCTGAGGAACACACAAAAAATAAAACAATGGAAAAAATTAGCAGAGTCTCATAGAATTTTGGGAAACCATCATGCAGACCAATATTTGCATGAAAGAAGTCTCACAAAGAGAATAGAGAGAGAAAGCTGTAGAGGTTATTTGAAGAAATAATGGCCTAAATCATCCCTAATTTGATGAAAGTTGTGAATCTAAAAATTCAGGCAGCTCAATGAATGTTCAGACAGGATAAACTCAAAGAGATTCAGACTGAGACATATAATAATCAAACTGTCAAAAGTCAAAAAAAAATTTAAGAAAGAATATTGAAGGCAGCAAGAGAAAAGTGACTCATGATGTATAAAAGAGTCTCAATGAAACTATCAGCTGAAATATCAGCAAAAACCTTGGACCTCAGAAAACAGTGAGATGATATATTTAAGCTGCTGAAAGCAGGAAAAACAAACCCTGTATCTATAGGATTCTATAGCAGGAAAATTGTCCTTCAAAAATGAGTAGAAAATTAATACATTCCCAGATAAACCAGAGGGAGTCCAATATAACTAGACCTGCAATACAAGAGTTGCTAATGAAAGTCCTTCAGGTTGAAGTGAAAGGACTCTAGACACTAACTTGAAAACACATGAAAATAGAAATATCTCCAATAAAGTTAAATACATGGTAAATTTTTAAAAATCTTTATTGTTATTTTGGCTTGTAACTCAGCTTTTTATTTTCTACATGATTTAAAACATGGAGCATAAAATCAATTTTAAATTAAGGGTACATTATGTATAAAAATGTAATTAACATGACATTAATATCATCAGAGCTATATAGGAGAAGATATTGTGAATGTAATTAGAGTTAATTTTATATCAATTTAAATTATATTATACTTTTAGAATGTCATATGTAATGCTCATGGAAACCACACAAAAAATATCAGTAGAATATGCACAAAACGAAAGGAAATAATAAGGAAATTAAAATGTGTCACTATAAAATTCAGCTACACATAAATGAAAGAAGTAATGGAGGAAATGGGAGACTAAAAAGCTATAAGACTTGTGGAAAATAAATAGCAAAATGCAAAAATAAGTTTTATCAGTCAATACATTAAAAGTAGATATAATATAAACTCCCCAATCAAAAGTATATAGGCAGAATGGATTAAAAAAATGATCTGCCTATGTTATATATCAGAGATTCACTTTAGATCTTAAGACACATATAGTTTTAAATTGAAGGTAGAAAAAAAATCAATGCAAGCAGAAAGAAAAATAGAATGGTAGTGCCTATACTAAATCATAGAAAATAGGTATTAAGTCAAAAATTGTTACAAGAAGCAAAGAACAAGTATATTAATAAAAGGGGTAACTAACCAAGAGCATTAATCAATTAAAATATATATGCACCAACATCAGAACTCCAAAATTTATGAAGCAAACATTGACAGAACTGAAGGGAGAAATAGACTGTTCTACATTAAGAATTAGGAATTTCAGTACTCCAATTTCAATAATGGGTAGAACGATCAGATAAAAGATCAGTGAGAAAATATAGCATTGAGCAAAACTATAAAGGCATATCTTGTTTGTCTGTGCTTTGTATTATTGTTCTTAGGGGATACTGTGCTTTTTACAAATAGAAGGTCTGTGGCAACCCTGCATCAAGAAAATTTATCACCATGATTTCCCCAGCAACATTTGCTCACTTCATGTCTCTGGGTGAAATTTTGGTAATTCTCACAATAATTTAAACTTTTATTATTATTATATTTATGATGATTTGTGACCAGTGATCTTTGATGTTACTATTGTAATTATTTTGGGCCACCACAGACTGTGCTCATACAAGACAGTGAACTTAAATGTGGTGTGAGTTCTGGCTGCTCCACCAACCAACCAGTCCCCCATCTCTCTCCCTCCCTATTCCTTGAGACACCATAATATTGAAATTAGGCCAATTAATAATCTTACAATGACCCTTAAGTGTTCAAGTTAAAGGAAGAGTTGCAAGACTCTCCCTTTAAATCAAACTACAGAAACGATTAAGCTTAGTGAGGATGGCATGTCAAAAGTAGAGATAGGCTGAAAGCTAGGCCTCTTGTACCAAATGGACAAGTTGTGAATGCACAACCAAATTGTGAATGCAAAGGAAGACTTCATAAATGAATTTAAAAGTACTACTCCAGTGAACACACAATGATAAGAGAGTGAAAGTGCCTTATTGCTGATATGGATAAAGTTTGAGTGGTCTGGATAAAAGATGAAACCAGCCACAGCATTCCTTTATGCCACATCCTAATCCAGAGCAAGGTTCTAACTCTCTTCAATGAAGAAGAGAAGGCTGAAGATGCAGAAGAAAAGTTTAAAGCTAGCAGGTGTTGGTTCATGAGGTTTAAGGGAAGAAGCCATCTTGATAACATCAAAGTGTAAGTGCTGATGTAGAAGCTGCAAAAGTTATCCAGAAGATCTAGCTAAGATATCTAATGAAGGTGACTACACTAAATGATAGATTTCAATGTAGATGAAACATCTTTCTATTGGAAGAAGATGGCATCTAGTACTTTCATAGCTAGAGAGGAGAAGACAATGTCTGACCTCAAACCTTCAAAGGACAGGCTGACTCTCTTGTGAGAGGGTAACACAGCTGGTGAATTTAAGTTGAAGCCAATGCTCATTTACCATTCCGAAAATCCTAGGAACCTTAAAAATTATGTTAAATCTACTCTGCATGGGCTCTATAAACAGAACAACAAAGCCTGGATGATTGCACATCTGTTTACAATATGGTTTACTGAACATTTTAAGCTCACTGCTGAGACCTACTGGTCAGAAAAAAAGATTCCTTTCAAAATATTACTGTTCATTGAAAATACACCTGGTATCTCACAAGCTGTGATGGAGATGTGCAGGGAGATTAATGTTGCAATGTGTAATTTTGGCTTATTCTCATTTCAAGTCATTTGACTTTCCTATTATTTAAGAAATACATTTTTCTAAGGATATAGCTGCCAAACATAGTGATTCCTCAGATGAATCTGGGCAAAGTAAGTTAAAAGCCTTCTGGAAAGGACTCACTATTCTAGATGCCATTAAGAAAAATTGTAATTCATGGGAAAAGCCAACATATCAACATTAACAGGAGTTTGGAAAAAGTCAATTCCAAGCATAATAGATGATATTAAGTCATTCAAGACTTCAGTAGAGGAAGTGACTCCAGATGTGGTGGAAATGGAAAAATAACTAGAATTATAAGTGGAGCCTGAAGATGTGACTAAATTGCTAAAATCTCATGATAAATCTTTAATGGACGAGGAGTTGTTTCTTATGGATAAGCAAAAAAAGTGGTTTATTGAGATGGAATCTAATTCTCTTGAAGATGCTGTGAATATGGTTGAGATGACAACAAAGTATTTGGAATATTGAATAAACATAGTTGGTAAAGCAGTGGCAGGGTTTGAGAGCATTGACTCCAAATTTGAAAGACATTCCACTGTGAGTAAAATGCTATCAAACTGCATTGCATGATACACAGAAATTTTTTTATAAAAGGAAGAGTCAGTTGATGAGACAAACTTCACTGTTGTCTTATTTTAAGAAATTGCCAGAGACACCTCAACATTCAGTTTGACTTTGACATAAGCCATACTAGTAGATGTGAGATGATATCTCATTGTTGCTTTGATTTCCATTTCAATAATGATTAGTGATATTGGGCATCTTCATATACATGCTGGCTATTTTTATGTCTTCCTTGGAGAAATTAATATTCAAGTCATTAGTCTAGTTTTAATCAGATTATTTGGTTTTTACTTTGACTGGTAGAAGTTCTTTAGCCACTGGATATTAATCCTTTTCAAATACATAATTTGCAATGGGAGAAATGTCATCTGATAATTTACTTTTCCAATCTATTAATTATTTCCTATTCTGTGCAGAAAATGTTTACATTGATGCAATCTTAATTGTCTAAGTTGTATTTTGTTGCTTGTGTTTTTGGTTTCATACCCAGGAAAGCACTGCAAATATCAATGTCATGAAGATTTTGCTCCATGTTTTTGTTTAGGAATTTTAGACTTCTAGATCATAGTTTTAAATCTTTAATCAATTTTGAGAAAATTTTTGTATATGGTGTAATATAAGGGTCAAATTTCTTTCTTTCTTTCTTTCTTTCTTTCTGCATGTGAATTCCCAACACTCTTAACACTATTTGTTGAAGAAACATTCCTTTCCCCATTGTGTATTCTTGGTAGCCTTGCCAAAATTCAGTTGTCTGTTTATACGTAGGATTATTTCTGGGCTCTCAAATTGTATCTTTGGTCTAAATTCTGTTTTTATGTCTATGACTTACAGTTTTTATTATTCGAGGTTTGTAATATATTTTTAAATTAGCAAGTGTGCTGTTTCCTCCAACTTTGTTCTTCTCTATCAAGATTGTTTTTGCTCTTTCTGGTGTTTTGCATTTCCATATAAATTTTAGAATTTCTTTTTATATTGTTGTTAAAAATACCACTAGGATTTTGATAGGGATTGCATTGCCTATGTAGAACAGGTGACAAATAAAGAGAGCAAGAGAGTAAAAGAGGGGAAAAGGAATGATAAAACAGTCAGTAATCAAGTAACAAAATGGCAATAGTAAGTCCTAATCATTAATTACTTTAAATAAAAATAAATTGAATGCCTCAATCGAAAGACATGGAGTGGCTAAATGAATTTTTAAAATTTTCAACCATTATATGACAAACCCACAGCAAACATCATTCTCAATCATGAAAAATTGAAAACGTTTCCTCTAAAATCAGGACTAAGACAAGGATGTCCATGCTGCCACTCTCATTCAACATAGTTTTGGAAGTCCTAGCCATGACAATCAAAGAAGAAAAAGAAATAAAAGGAATCCAAATTGGGAAAGAAGTAAAGCTGTCACTGTTTGCAGATGACATGATGCTCTACATACAAAATCCTAAAGATGCTACCAGAAAACTACTAGAGCTCATTAATGAATTTGGTAAAGTTGCAGGATACAAAATTAATACATAGAGATCTCTTACATTCCTATACACTAACAATGAAAGATCAGAAAAGTAAATTAAGGAAACATTCCCCTTTACCACTGCATCAAAAATAATAAAATACCTAAGAAAAAACCTACCTAAGAAGGCAAAAGACCTGTACCCTGAAAACTATATGATGCTGATGAAAGAAATCAAAGATGACACAGATGGAGAGATATACCATGTTCTTGGACTGGAAGAATCAATATTGTTAAAATGACTATACTACCCAAAGCAATCTACAGATTCAATGCAATCTCAAATTACCAATGGCAATTTTCACAGAATTAGAACAAAATTTTTACAATTTGTATGGAAACACAAAAGGCCACGAATAGCCAAAGCAATCTTGAGTAAGAAAAATGGAGCTGGAGGAATCAGATTCCCTGACTTTAGACTATTCTACAAAGCTACAGTTATCAAAGAATTATGGTATTGGCACAAAAACAAAAATATAGATCAATGGAACAGGATACAAAGTCCAAGAATAAACCCACTCACCTATCATCTTCTAATGTATGACAAAAGAGTCAAGAAAATACAGTGGAGAAAAGACAGTCTCTTCAATAAATGGTGCTGGGAAAATTGGACAGCTACATGTAAAAGGATGAAATTAGAACACTCCCTAACATCATACACAAAAAGAAACTTAACATGTATTAAAAACCTAAATGTAAGACCAGATACTATAATACTCTTAGAGGAAAACAAGGCAGAACACTCTTTGAGATACATGGCAGCAAAATATTTTTTGACCCACCTCCTAAAGTAATGAAAATAAAAACAAAAATTAAAAATGGGACCTAACTAAACTTAAAAGCTTCTGCACAGCAAAGGACACCATAAACAAGACAAAAATACAACCCTCAGAATGGAGAAAATATTTGCAAATGAAGCAAATGACAAAGGATTAATCTTCAAAATACACAAACAGATCATGCAGCTCAATATCAAAAAAAAAAAAATCAAAAAATGGGTGGAAGACCTAAATAGACGTTTCTCAAAAGAAGACATACAGATGGCAAACAAACACATGAAAAGATGCTCAACATCACTATTATTAGAGAAATGCAAATCAAAACTATAATGAAGTATCACCTAACACTTGTCAGAAAGGCCATCATCAAAAAGTCTACAAACAATACATGTTGGAGAGGGTATGGAGAAAATGGAACTATTTTACACTGTTGGTGCGAATTTAATTTGATAGAACCACTATGGAGAACATTATGGAGGTTCCTTAAAAAGCTAAAAATAGAGCTACCATATGATCCAGCAATTCCATTCCTGGTCATTTATCCAGAGAAAATCATAATTAGAAAAGGTACATGCACCCCAATGTTCATTGTAGCACTATTTACAATAGCCAGGAAATGGAAGCAACCTAAATGTCCTTCAACAGAGGAGTGGATAAAGAAAACGTTGTACATATATACATTGGAATATTACTCAGCCATATAAAAAAATGAAATAATGCCTTTTGCAGCAACATGAATGGACTTAGAAATTGTCATACTGAGTGAAATAAGTCAGACAAAGAACGGCAAATATCATATGATACTGTTTATATATGGAATCTAAAAAAAAGGTACAAATGAACTTATCTACAGAAACAGAGGTACAGATGTAGAAAACAAACTTATGGCTACCAGGGGTAAGGGGAGCAAGGATAAGTTGGGAGACTGTGAGTTACATATACAAACTACTATGTATAAAATAGATAACTGATAAAGATCACTGTATAGGACAGGGAAATCTACTCAATACTCTGTAATGATCTGTATGGGAAAAGAATCTAACAAAGAGTGGATATATGTGTATGTATAACTGATTCACTTTGCTGTACACCTGAAACTAACACAACATTGTGAATCAACTATACTCCAATCAAAATTTAAATTAAAAAATTCCAACCATATGTGGTTTATAGGAGACTCAGATTAGAATTAAGGACACACACAGTCTGAAAATGAGAGGAATGGGAAAATATTCCATGCAGATAATAACCAAAAGAAAGTAGGAGTGAATATATTTACAATAAACAAAATAAAATTTAAGTTAAAAAAATGACAAGAAATGAGGAAGGTTATTGTATATTGATAAACTGTCAATGCATCAGAAAGTTATAACAATTAAAAATATATGTGATCCAATATCTGAGCACCTAGACATATAAGCTAATGTTAACAGATCTGAAGGGAGAAATATATGGCAATAAAATAATAGTAGAAGATTTCAAAACCCCATTTTCAATAATGAATAGATCATCCAGACAGAAAATCAATAAAGAAACAATAGACTTGAACAGCATAATAGACCAAATGCACCTAGCAGACATACAGAGAACATTGCAAACTAAAGCAGAAGAATATACACTTTTCTAATGTGGTCACAGAATGTTCTACAAAATAGATTATACATATGTTAAGTTAAAAGACAAGCCTCAACTTAAATCTTACTATGTATCTTGTCTGACCAAAATGGAATTAAATAAAAAATCCATCATAAAATGAAAACTGTAAAAATTCACAAATATTTTGAAATTAAACAACACAGTCTTGAAAAAACATTGGATCAAAGAATAAATCAAAAGTGAACATAGAATATATATCAAAACAAACAAAAACAAAATTACAGCATATCAAAACATATGAGTTGCATCAAAAGCAGTACTAAGAGAGAAATTTACAGTAATAAATATTAAAATTAAAAAAGAATGATCACAAACAACCTAAATTTACTCCTCAAGAAATTATAAAAAGAAGAACAAAATGAGGCCAAAGTTAGCAGAATGAAGAAAATGACAAAGATTAGAGAAGAAATAAACAAAACAGAATTTTAAATATCAACAAAACTAAGACTTGACTTTTTTTTTTGTTTGTTTTGTTTTTTTTTTGTTTTTTTTCGGTACGCAGGCCTCTCACTGTTGTGGCCTCTCCCGTTGCGGAGCACAGGCTCCGGACGCGCAGGCTCAGCGGCCATGGCTCACGGGCCCAGCCGCTCCGCGGCACGTGGGATCTTCCCGGACCGGGGCACGAACCCGTGTCCCCTGCACCGGCAGGCGGACTCCCAACCACTGCGCCACCAGGGAAGCCCAAGACTTGACTTTTTAAAAAATATATACAAAATTGGCAAACCCTTAACAAAACTAACTAAAAAAAGAAATAATACTCAAAAAATGAAATTAGAAATGCAAGAGGAGACATTACAACTGATACAACAGAAATATAAAAGATTATAAGAGACTACTATAGACATACTTTGCCAACAAGTTGGCTAACCTAGAAAAAATGAGTAAATTCCTAGAAACATATAATCTATCAAACCTGAATCAAGAAGAAATAGAAAACCTGATTAGATCAATAATGAAAAGGATTTCATCAGCAATCAAAAATCTCCCAACAGGGAAAAGCCTAAGACCAGATGGCCTTACTGGTGAAATTCTACCAAACATTTAGAATTAATACCAATCCTTCTCAAACTTTTCCAGAAAATTGATGAGGACATAATTCTTCCAAACTCATTAAACTAGGACAACATTACCTTGATACCAAAGTCAGACAAGGGCACTATAAGAAAAGAAAATTACAGGCCTATTTCCCTGATGAACATAGATGGAGATATCCCTCAAAATAACAGCAACCACAACTCAACAGAACATTGACAGGATCATACAGCATGGTCAAGAAGGATTTATCCCTGGGATGAAAGGATGGTTCAATATACTCAAATCAATAATTGTATAACATTACTTAAATACAAGGAAGGATAAAAAACATATGATTATCACAATAGATGCAGAAAAAGAATTTGACAAAATTTAACATGCTTTTGTGATAAAATTTCTGAACAAATTTGGTATAGAAGGAGTGTTCATTAGCATAATAAAAGTCATATATGACAAGCCCACAGCTATCATCATACTCAATGGTGAAAAGCTGCAAGCTCTTTCTTTAAGATTAGGAACAAGACAAGGATGTCCACTCTCACCACTTCTATTCCTCATAATACAGAAGTTCTAGCCAGAGCAATTCAGCAAAAAAAAAAAAAAAAAAAAAAAAAAAAAAAAAAAGAAAGAAAGAAAGATCCTCCAAATCAGAGAAGAAGTAAAATTGCCAGTGTTTTCAGATGACATTATCTTATATATAAAAAGAAAAAAAACCTTCACCAAATAAGTATTAAAATAAATAAACCAATTCAGGAAAGTTGCAAGATACAAAATCAACATACAAAACTCAGTTTCATTTCTATACACTAACAACAAACTATTCCAAAAGACAGTAAGAAAACAATCCCATTTACCATAGCATCAAAAAGAATATAACACTTAGATAAAATTTGAACAAAGGGGTGAAAGATTTGTACAGTAAAGGCTATAAAACATTGATGAACAAAATTGGAAACACACAAATAAATGGAAATATATTCTGCTCTTATGGATTGGAATAATTAATGTTATTAAAATGTCCACAGTTCACAAAGCAATCTACAGATTCAAAGCAATCCCTATTAAAATTCCAATGGCATTTTTCACAGAAATAGAAAGAACAGTTATAAAATTCATGTGGAACCAAAAAAGACTCGAAATAGCTGAAGCAATTCTGAATAAGGAGAACAAGGCTGGAGGCATTAAATGATTCTTGTTTTTGAATAATATATCCAAGCTATAATAATCAAAAGAGTATGGTGTTGTGTTGAAAACAGACATGTAGAACAATGAAATAGAATACAGAGCCCAGAAATAAACCCACACATAAACAAACAACTAATCTTTGACAAAGACATCAAGAACACACAATGGATAAAGGACAGTCTTTCCAATAAATGGTGTTGGGAAAACTGAACATCTACATACAAAACAACCAGAACTGGACTCCTCTCTTACACTATACATAAAACTAAACTCAAAATTGATTAAATACTTAAATATAAGACATAAAATCATGAAAATCCTAGGAGAAGACATCAGGGGAAAGCTCCTTGACATTGGTCTTGACAATGAGTTTTTTGGATTTGACACCAAAAGCTCAGACTACCAAAGCAAAACTAAAGTGGGACTATTTCAAACTAGAAAGTTTCTTCCCAGAAAAGGAAACAATCAAGTAAATGAGAAAGCAACCCTTGGAATGGGAGAAAATATTTGTAGATCATATATCCAATAAGAGGTTAAAATCCAAAATACATTAAGATTTTATATAATCAATAGGAAAAAACAAATAACCCAATTAAAAATATGCAAATGACCTGAATAAACATTTCTCAAAATAAGGCATACAAATAGCCAACAGGTATATGGAAAAATGCTCAAAATCACAAATCATCAGAGAAATGCAAATAACAGTCCCAATAAAATGTCATCTCACATCTATTAGGATATCTATTACCAAAAAGTCGAAGGATAACAAGTGTTGCCAAGGGAAAAGAGAGAAACTTGTGAAATATTGGTAGGAATGTAAATTGGTATAACTGCTATGGAAAACAATATCAAGGTTCATAAAAAAAGTTAAAAAGTAGTACTACCATATGAGCCACTGATCGCACTTTTGGGTATAGTCTCAACGAGATATCTGCACCTTTTTGTTCATTGCAGCATTATTCATAGTAGCCAAGATATGCGAACAACACTAATTGAACCTAGATGAATGAATGTATGGAGAAAATGTTTTATATATATATATATATATAAATGTCCTGCCATTTGTAAAAATATGGATGAACTTGGAGGACATTATGCTAAGTGAAATAAACCATAAACAGAAGTGAAATATGATTTCACTTATATGTGGGATCTAAATAAACTGAACTCAGAAAAACAGAGTAGATTGGTGGTTACCACTGACTAAGGGGAGTGGGGAAAATGGGGTAGGGGTGTTGGTCAAAAGACACAAACTTCCAGTTATAAGATGAATATGCTATGGGAATTTAATATACAGCATCATGACTATAGCTAACAGTATGGTATTATATACTTGAAAGAACTTAAATGTTCTTATCACAAAAGTGTTAATTATGTGAGATGATGAAAGTGTAAACTAACCTTATGACGGTAATCATTTTATAATGTATATGTTTATCAAAACATCATGTTTTACACCTTAAATATGTACAATTTCTATTTGTCACTAATACTTCAGTAAATGTGGGAGAAAAAAAAACCCAGTGACAACTCAGGCATCCTTGGTGGGATTATAAATTTTACATCCACTCTGCAAAATATTTTAGCGGTTTCTCTTAAAACTAAAATTGCAGTTGTCATATGAGTAAACAATTGAACTATTTGGAGATTTATCCCAGCGTATTAAAAATGTATGTTCCCACAAAACCTCTCCATAAATGATTACAAGTTTGTTCACAAAAGCCACAACCTGGAAATGACACATATCTTTCAAAGTGTGAATGATTAAAGTAAACATAGCACACTTATAACATAGAATATTCTCTGCAATAAAAAGGACCAATCTATTGATACATGCAAGAGTTTGAATCAATCTCCATGGAATTATATTGAGTGAAAAAAACTCATTCTCAAAAGGTCACTGTATTATTCTGCATGGACTGCCATAGCAAAATATCACAAACTGGGCGGCTTAAACAAAAAACACTTACTTTTTCACATTTCTGGAGATTTTAAGTCCAAGATCAGGATGTTAGCAGGGGTGGTTTCTGTAAAGAATTCTCTTTTTGGAAAGTAGAGTGTCACATTCCCCCTGGACTTCCCATGGCCTTTCCTCTGTGTGCACGTGGAGAAAGAGAGTAATCTCTGGTGTTTATTCCTCTTCTTATAAGAGCACCATCTTACAGAATTACGGACCCACCCTCATTTAAAGAGAATTACTTCATGAAAGGCCCTATCTCCAAATACTGTCACATTAGGGGTTGAGATTTCAACATACAAATTTTGAAAGAACATAAGTCAGTCCATAATAGTCTGCCCTCTGACTCCACAGACTTTGGGTCCTATTCTCATGTGAAATACATTCACTCCATTCCAACAGCCCCGAAAATCCTTTACCCATTTCAGCACTAATTTCATGTTCAAAGTCTCTTCTATATATCATGTAAATCAGGTATGGGTGAGATTCAATGTATAATTTATTCTGAGGCAAATTCTCTCCAGCTGTGACCCTGTGAAACCAGAGAAGAAATGTGCTCCAAAATACAATGGTGGGACAGGAATAGGATATACATTCTCATTCCAAAAAATGAAATTGAAAACCACTTAAGGGTGATGGGTCCCAACCTAGTCCAAAACCTAACAGGTCAAATCCCATTAGAACTTACTCTTTTTCTTACAATGGTAAATGGGAGTATTTCCTTAATTTCTCTTTCATATATTTCATCATTAGCATATAGGAATGTAAGAGGTTTCTGTGCATTAATTTTGTATCCTGCTAATTTACAAATTCATTGATTAGTTCTAGTAGTTTTCTGATAGAGTCTTTAGGATTCTCTATGTATAGTACCATGTCATCTGCAAACAGTGACAGCTTTACATCTTTTCTGATTTGGATTCCTTTTATTTCTTTTTCTTCTCTGATTGCTGTGGCTAAAACTACCATAACTATGTTGAATAATAGTGGTGAGTGTGGGCAACCTTGTCTTCTTCTTGATCTTAGTGGAAAAGATTTCAGTTTTTCACCATTGAGGACGATGTTGGCTGTGGGTTTGTCATATATGGTCTTTACTGTTTTGAGGTAAGTTTCCTCTATGCCTACTTTCTGGAGGGCTTTTATCACAAATAGGTATTGAATTTTGTCAAAAGATTTTTCTGCATCTATTGAGATGATCATATGGTTTTTCTCCTTCAACTTGTTAATATGGTGTATCACATTGAATGATTTGCGTATATTGAGGAATCCTTGCACTCTGGGGATAAAACCCAAATGATAATTGTTTATGATCATTCTAATGTGCTTTTAGATTCTGTTTCCTAGTATTTTGTGAGGAGCTTTGTATTTATGTTCATCAGTGTTATTGGCCTGTAGTTTTCTTTCTTTGTGACATCTTTGTCTGGTTTTGGTATCAGGGTGATGGCAGTCTCACAGAATGAGTTTGGGCGTCTGCCTCCCTCTGCTATATTTTGGAAGAGTTTGAGAAGGGTAAGTGTTAGCTCTTTTCTAAATGTTTGATAGAATTCACCTGTGAAGATATCTGGTCCTGCGCTTTTGTATGTTGGAAGATTTTTAATCACAGTCTCAATTTCAGTGCTTGTGATTAGTCTGTTTACATTTTCTATTTCTTCCTGGTTCTGTCTCTGATGGTTGCACTTTTCTAAGAATTTTCCCATTTCTTCCAGGTTGTCCATTTTATTGGAATATGGCTGCTTGTAGTAATCTCTCATAATCCTTTGTATTTCTGCAGTGTCAGTTGTTACTTCTCCTTTTTCATATCTAATTCTATTGCTTTGAGTATTCTCCCCTTTTTTTCTTGTTCAGTCTGGTTTGTCAGTTTTGTTTATCTTCTCAAAGAACCAGCTTTTAGTTTTATTGATCTTTGCTATTGTTTTCTTCATTTCTTTTTCATTTCTGTCTGATCTGATCTTTATGATTTCTTTACTTCTGCTGCCTTTGGGGTTCTTTTGTTTTTCTTTCTCTAATTACTTTAGGTGTAAGTTTAGGTTGTTTATTTGAGATGTTTCTTGCTTCTTGAGGTAGGAATATATTGCTATAAACTTCCCTCTTAGAAATGCTTTTGCTGCATCCCATAGGTTTTGGATCATCCTGTTTTCATTTTCATTTGTTTCTAGGTATTTTTGGATTTGCTCTTTGATATCTTCATTGATCTCTTGGTTTTTAAGTAGTGTATTGTTTAGCCTCCATGTGTTTGTATTTTTTACAGGTCTTTTCTTTTAATTGATATCTAGTCTCATAGCATTGTGGTTGGGAAAGATACTTGATACAATTTCAATTTTCTTAAACTTTCCAAGGCTTGAGTTGTGACCCAAGATATAATCTATTCTGGAGAATGTTCCATAAGCACTTCAGAAGAAAGTGTATCCTGTTGTTTTTGGATGGATTGTCCTGTAAATATAAATTAATGCCATCTTTTTTAATGTATCCTTTAAAGCTTGTGTTTCCTTATTTATTTTCATTTTGGATGATCTGTCCATTGGTAAAACTGGGGTGTTAAAGTCCCCTCCTATGATTTTGTTACTGTTGATTTCCTCTTTTATGGCTGTTAGTATTTGCCTTATGTATTGAGGTGCTCCTATGTTGGGTGCATAAATACTTACAATTGTTATATCTTCTTCTTGGATTGATCCCTTGATCAATAGGTAGTGTCCTTCTTTGTCTCTTGTAATAGTCTTTGTTTTTTTTTTTTTTTGACAAATAGACAAAACGTCTATTTTGTCTGATATGAGAATTGCTACTCCACCCTTCTTTTGATTTCCATTTGAATGGAATATCTTTTTCCATCCCCTCACTTTCAGTCTGTATGTGTCCCTAGGTCTGAAGTGGGTCTATTGTAGACAGCATATATATGGGCCTTGTTTTTATATCCATTCAGGCAGTCTATGTCTTTTGGTTGGAGCATTTAATCCATTTACATTTAAGGTAATTATCGATATGCATGTTCCTGTTACCATTGTCTTAATTGCTTTGGGTTTGCTATTGTAGGTCTTTTCCTTCTCTTGTGTTTCCTGCCTAGAGAAGTTCCTTTAGCATTTGTTGTAAAGCTGGTTTGGTGGTGCTGAATTCTCTTAGCTTTTGCTTGTCTGTAAAGATTTTAATTTCTCCATCAAATCTGAATGAGGTCCTTGCTGGGTAGAGTAATTGTGGTTGCAGGTTTTTCCATTTCATCACTTTAAATATGTCCTGCCACTCTGCTCTGGCCTGAAGAGTTTCTTCTGAGAGATCAGCTGTTAACCCAATGGGAATCCCTTGTATGTTATTTGTTTTATTTCCCTTGCTGCTTTTAATATTTTTTCTATGTATTTAATTTTTGATAATTTGACTGATATGTGTGTTGACGGGTTTCTCCTTGCCTTTATCCTGTATGGAACTCACTGTGCTCCCTGGGCTTGATTAACTATTTCCTTTCCCATATTAGGGAAGTTATCAACTAAAATCTCTTCAAATAGTTTCTGAGTCCCTTTCTTTTTCTCTTCTTATTCTGGGACCTCTGTAATTCAAATGCTGGTGTGTTTAATGTTGTCCCAGAGGTCTCTGAGACTGTCCTCAATTCTTTTCATTCTTTATTCTTTATTCTGCTCTGGAGTAGTTAGTTCCCCTATTTTATTGTCCAGGTCACTTATCCGTTCTTCTGCCTCAGTTATTCTGCTATTGATTCCTTCTAGAGAATTTTTCATTTCATTTCTTTTATTTATTTATTTTGTGATATGCAGGCCTCTCACTGCTGCAGCCCCTACTGTTGCGGAGCACAGGCTCTGGATGCACAGGCTCTGCGGCCACGGCTCATGGGCCCAGCCGCTCCGCAGCATGTGGGATCTTCCCAGACTGGGGCACGAACCCATGTCTCCTGCATCAGCAGGCGGAGTCTCAACCACTGCACCACCAAGGAAACCACACTTTATTTATTTTGTTGTTCATCTTTATTTGTTTTCTCTTTAGTTCTTCTAAATCCTTGTTAAATGTTTATTATATTTTCTATTTCCAAGGTTTTGGATCATATTTATTATCATTACTGTGATTTTTTTTCTGGTAGACTGCCTATTTCCTCTTCATTTGTTTGGTCTGGTGAGTTTTTACCTTGCTCCTTCATCTGCTCTTTGTTTTTCTGTCTTCTCATTTTGCTTAACGTACTGTGTTTGGGGTCTCCTTTTTGCAAGCTGCAGGTTCGTAGTTCCCTTTGTTTTTGGTGTCTCCCTGCAGTGGCTAAGTTTGGTTCAGTGTGTGGGTTGTGTAGGCTTCCTGGTGGAGGGGACTAGTGCCTGTGTTCTTGTGGATGAGGGTGGATCTTGTCTTTCTGGTTGGCAGGACGATGTCCGGTGGTGTGTTTTCGTGTGTCTGTGACCTTATGATTTTAGGCAGCCTTTCTTCTAATGGGTGGTGCTGTGTTCCTGTCTTGCTAGTTGTTTTGCATAGGTTTTCCAGTACGGTAGCATGCTGGTCATTGAGTGGAGCTGGGTCTTAGCATTGAGATATAGATCTCTGGGAGAGCTTTTGCTGTTTGATATTACATGGAACCATGAGGTCTCTGGTGGACCAATGTTCTGAGCTTGGCTCTCCCACCTCAGAAGCACAGACCTGATACCTAGCCAGAGAGCACCAAGACCCTTTCAGCTACGTGGCTCAGAAGAAAAGGGAGAAAAAAAGAAAATAATGTTATTAAAATAAAAACTAAGCATTAAAAATATTTTTAAAAATAAATAGTAATTTAAGAAAAAGAAAGGGAGAGGAGAGAACCAAACCAAATAATAAATCCACCAATGATAACAAGTGCTAAAAACTATACCAAAAAAATCCCCAAAACAAAAAAACAAAAAAAGACAGACTGAACCCAGGACAAATGGTAAAAGCAAAGTTAGACAGACTAAATCACACAAAGAAGCATACACATACACACTCTGAAAAAGAGAAAAAGATAAATATATATATATATATATATATATATATATATATATATATATATATATATGTATATCATTGCTCCCAAAGTTCACCACCACAATTTTTGGATGATTCTTTGTCTATTCATATATTCCAGAGATGCAGGGTACATCAAGTTGATTGTGGAGATCTAATCTGTTGCTCCTGAGGTTGCTGAGAGAAATTTCCCTTTCTCTGCTTTTTTCGCACAGCTCCTTGGCTTCAGCTTTAGATTTGGCCCCACCTCTGGATGCAGGTCTCCTGAGGGGATCTCTTCTTTGCTCAGACAGGATGGGATTAAAATAGCAGCTGATTAGGGGACTCTGGCTCACTCAGGCTGGGGAAGGGAGGGGTATGGAATGTGGGGCGAGCCTGCGGTGGCAGAGGCCAGTGTGAAGTTGCAACAGCCTGAGGCGCACCTTGTGTTATCCTGGGGAAATTGTCCCTGCATTACATGACCCTGGCAGTGGTGCTCTGCACAGGCTCCCAGGAGGGAGTTATGGGTAGTGAACTGTTCTTGCACACAGGCTTCTTGGTGGCTGCAGCAGCAGCCTCAGTGTTTCATGCCTGTTTCTGGGGTCCGCTCTGATAGCTGCAGCTCGCACCAGTCTGTGCAGCTTGTTTAGGCGGTGCTCTGATCCCTTCTCCTTGAGCCCCCCAAGACAATTGTCTCTTGCCTCTTAGGCATGTCCAGACTTTTTCCTGACTCCCTCCCAGCTAGCTGTGGCACACTAGCCCCCTTCAGTCTGTGTTCACACAGCCGACCCCAGTCCTCTCCCTGAGATCTTACCTCTGAAGCCTGAGCCTCAGCTCCCAGCCCTCACCTGCCCCAGCCGGTGAACAGACAAGCCTCTTGGGCTGGTGAGTGCTGGTTGGCACTGATCCTTTGTGCAGGAATCTCTCCACTTTGCCCTCTACACCCCTGCTGCTGAGTTCTCCTTCGTGGCTCCAAAACTTCCCCCTCCCCCATCTCCGCCAGTGAAGGGGCTTCCTAGTGTGTGGAAACTTTTCTTCCTTCACAGCTCCCTCCCAGAGGTTCAGGTTCCATACCTATTCCTTTGTCTACGTTTTTTCTTTTTTCTTTTTCCTTACACAGGTATGTGGGGAGTTTCTTGCCTTTGGGGAAATCTGAGGTCCTCTTCCATTATTCAGTAGGTGTTCTGTAGGAGTTGTTCCACATGTAGATGTATTTCTGATGTATTTGTGAATAGGAAGGTGATCTCCATGTCTTACTCTTCTGCCATCTTGAAGGTTTCTCCCCCATTAGATCTTAAGGCTCAATAATAATCCTCTTTGCTGGATGCTCTGCCCCCCAGGCCCACTGGAGTAATGACCTCACCTTCTCTACCCTGTGTGGTGACCATTCCCCCTTGGCCATGTGTGGTTACTGCTGCTGAGGGTCTGGCTGGATACCACCTGACCCACTGAAACAGAGGGTGTAGCCTCATCCTCTGAAACTAAAGGAGAAATAGCCCTGCCTCTTGGGTCTATGCATTCTAAGTCTGTGGTGACATTTATTACCTTACTGATCTCTGAATCACCCTCAGTGTCATTCTTCCTTATTACTAAAGGATAAGGCATATTGAAGCCAGATATTTCAATTACCCCATCCTTCCTTCTGCTAAGATGTCTGATTAAAATGGGTAATCTCTTAATGGAGTGATTGTCCAGCCATATTGTTGGAGCTTTCCCCAGAACACACTTTCTCATTTTTATTTTGCAATATGGATAGGCTGGGAAATTTCCAAATACTTAAATCTAGAATCCTTTTGTTTGATATTTTTTTTTTATTATTTGTATTTCTCTCCTCTCACATTTTACAATTAGCCATAAGGAAAACCCAGACTGAAATTTTAGCCTTTGACTTAGTAATCTCCTCAGCTAAGTTTCTAAGTTTATCACAATCAAATCTACTTTCCCCCAAAGAGTAGAACATAATTTGGCCAAGTTCTTTGCCACTTTTAAAAAAGGATCACCTTTACTCCAATTTCCAATAGCATGTTTCTTATTTTTGTCTGAGATATCACTAGAGGTATCTTTAATTTTTATATATCTAATAACATAGTGTTCATGATGATATATGCATTCTCTAAGATAATAGACTCTACATTTCTCTTTTCTCTCTGAACTTTCACAAGAATCAACTTTAATGTCCATGTTTCTAACAGTCCCTACAATTCAATCTAGCCTTTTTCTAGCATGCATCTCAAAACTCTTGTAGCTTCTACCCATCATCCAATTCCAAAGACAATTCTACACTTTTTTTAGATGTGTTACAGCAGTACCCTAGATCTGGTACTAAAATCTATATTAGTCTGTTTGGGCTGCCATAACAAAATACCACAGATAATGCGGCTTAAACAGCAAACATTTATTTTTTCACAGCTCTGGAAACTGAAAGTCCAAGATTAAGGTGCTAGTAGGATTAGTTTCTAGTGAGATCTCTCTTCTGGATTGCTGGCAGCCATCACTGACTGTATACTTACATGGCCTTTTCTCTATGCATGAACTGAGAGAGAGCTCTGGTATTTCTTCCTTTTCTAATAAAGACACCAGTCCTGTCAAATTATTGTCCCACCCTTATGACCTCAATTGACATTAACTGCTTCCGTAAAGACCCTATTAGTACGTATAGTCACATTGTGGATTAGGGTTTCAACATATGAATTTGGGGGTGAAAATTCAGTAAATAACATTAAAGTACTTTATAATTCCGTAGAATAGTTCTATTTAAATGACAAAGTTAAAGAAATGGAGATAAAATTAATGATGTTGATGTGTCAGGGATAAGTGGAGGTTGGGGTGTAGGGAGATGAGTATGTCTGTAAAAGGGCAAGAAGAGGGATCTTTGTGGTTTTAGAACTGTTTTATATCTTGATTATGCCAATGTAATTATCCTGGTTGTATTATTGTATCAAACTTGAAAGAAGGAAACTGGGTAAAGGATACACTTACTGTCTCTATATAATTTCTTACCACAGCATGTGAACCTTAATTTTCTCAAAATAAACAATTTAATTAAAAAAATATATATTTTCTAATTATGTCCCTTGCAGAAAACTAAAAACAATGACACACCCAGCATCAGGAAACTCCCCTGGCACTGAAATCATAGTTTCAACATAATATTTCCTACTAATGATGACAGAACTCTTTGGAGAAATGGCTGATTTATTTATTTATTGTTTTACCATCTTTATTGGGGTATAATTGCTTTACAATGGCGTGTTACTTTCTGCTTTAAAACAAAGTGAATCAGTCATACATATACATATGTTCTCATATCTCTTCCCTCTTGCATCTCCCTCCCTCCCACCCTCCCAATCCCACCCCTCCAGGCAGTCACAAAGCACGGAGCTGATCTCCCTGTGCTATGCAGCTGCTTCCCATTAGCTATCTACCTTACGTTTGGTGGTGTATATATGTCCATGCCTCTCTTTCGCTTTGTCAGAGCCACCCTTCCCCCTCCCCATATACTCAAGTCCGTTCTCTAGTAGATCTGTGTCTTTATTCCTGTTTTACCACTAGGTTTTTCATGACATATTTTTTCTTAAATTCCATATATATGTGTTAGCATACGGTATTTGTCTTTCTCTTTCTGACTTACTTCACTCTCTATGACAGACTCTAGGTCTATCCAACTCATTACAAATGGCTCAATTTCATTTCTTTTTATGGCTGAGTAATATTCCATTGTATATATGTGCCACATCTTCTTTATCCATTCATCTGATTATGGGTACTTAGGTTGCTTCCATCTCCGGGCTATTGTAAATAGAGGCACAATGAACATTTTGGTACATGACCCTTTTTGAATTATAGTTTTATCAGGGTATATGCCCAGTAGTGGGATTGCTGGGTCATATGGTAGTTCTATTGGTAGATTTTTAAGGGACCTCCATACTGTTGTCCATAGTGCGTGTACCAATTCACATTCCCACCAGCAGTGCAAGAGTGTTCCCTTTTCTTCACACCCTCTCCAGCATTTACTGTTTCTAGATTTTTTGATGATGGCCATTCTGACTGGTGTAAGATGATATCTCATTGTAATTTTGATTTGCATTTCTCTAATGATTAATGATGTTGAGCATTCTTTCATGTGTTTGTTGGCAGTCTGTGTATCTTCTTTGAAGAAATATCTATTTAGGTCTTCTGCCCATTTTTAGATTGGGTTGTTTGTTTTATTGTCATTGAGCTGCATGAGCTGCTTGTAAATTTTGGAGTTTAATCCTTTGTCAGTTGCTTCATTTGCAAATATTTTCTCCCATTCTGAGGGCTGTCTTTTGGTCTTGTTTATGGTTTCCTTTGCTGTGCAAAAGTTTTGAAGTTTCCTTAGGTCCCATTTGTTTATTTTTGTTTTTATTTCCATTACTGTAGGAAGTGGATCAAAAAATATCTTGCTGTAATTTATGTCAAAGAGTGTTCTTCCGATGTTTTACTCTACAAGTTTGATAGTTTCTGGCCTTATATTTTGGTCTGTAATCCATTTTGAACTTATTTTTGTGTATGGTGTTAGGGAGTGATCTAATCTCATACTTTTACATGTACCTGTCCATTTTTCCCAGCACCACTTATTGAAGAGGCTGTCCTTTCTCCACTGTACATTCCTGCCACCTTTATCAGAGATAAGGTTTCCATATGTGTGTGGGTTTATCTCTGAGCTTTCTATCCTGTTCCATTGACCTATCTTTCCATTTTTGTGCCAGTACCATACTGTCTTGATTACTGTACCATTGTAGTACAGTCTGAAGCCAGGGAGCCTGATTCCTCCAGCTCCAGTTTTCGTTCTCAAGATTGCTTTGGCTATTCGAGGTCTTTTGTGTTTCCATACAAATTGTGAAATTTTTTGTTCTAGTTCTGTGAAAAATGCCAGTGGTAGTTTGATAGGGATTGCATTGAATCTGTAGATTGCTTTGGGTAGTAGAGTCATTTTCGCAATGTTGATTCTTCCAATCGAAAAACATGGTATATCTCTCCATCTATTTGTATCATCTTTAATTTCTTTCATCAGTGTCTTATAATTTTCTGCATACAGGTCTTTTGTCTCCTTAGGTAGGTTTATTCCTAGATATTTTATTCTTTTTGTTGCAGTGGTAAATGGGAGTGTTTTCTTGATTTCACTTTCAGATATGTCCTCATTAGTGTATAGGAATTCCAGAGATTTCTGTGCATTAATTTTGTATCCTGCTACTTTAAAATTTCATTGTTTACCTCTAGTAGTTTTCTGGTAGCATCTTTAGGATTCTCTATGTATAGTATCATGTCATCTGCAAACAGTGACAGCTTTACTTCTTCTTTTCTGATTTGGATTCCTTTTATTTCCTTTTCTTCTCTGATTGCTGTGGCTAAAACTTCCAAAACTATGTAGAATAAGAGTGGTGAGAGTGGTCAAACTCGTCTTGTTCCTGATCTTAGTGGAAATGCTTTCAGTTTTTCACCATTGAGGACGATGTTGGCTGTAGGATTGTCTTATATGGCCTTTATTATGTTGAGGAAATTTCCCTCTATGCCTACTTTCTGCTGGTTTTTTATCATACATGGGTGTTGAATTTTGTCAAAAGCTTTCTCTGCAAATATTGAGATGATCATACGGTTTTTCTCCTTGAATTTATTGATATGGTTTATCATATTAATTGATTTGCATGTATTGAAGAATCCTTGCATTCCTGGAATAAACCTCACTTGATCATGTGTATGATCCTTTTAATGTGCTGTTGGATTTTTTTGCTAGTATTTTGTTGAGGATTTTTGCATCTATGTTCATCAGTGATATTGGCCTGTAGTTTTCTTTCTTTGTGACATCCTTGTCTGGTTTTGATATCAAGGTGATGCTTGCCTCATAGAATGAATTTGGGAGTGTTCCTCCTTCTGCTATATTTTGGAATAGTTTGACAAGGATAGGTGTTAGCTCTTCTCTAAATCTTTGATGGAGTTTGCCTGTGAAGCCATGTGTTCCTGGGCTTTTGTTTGTTGGAAGATTTTAATCACAGTTTCAATTTCAGTGTTTGTGATTAGTCTGTTCATATTTTCTATTTCTTCCTGATTCAGTCTTTGCAAGTTGTGCATTTCTAAGTATTTGTCCACTTTTTCCAGATTGTCCGTTTTATTGGCATAGAGTTGCTTGTAGTAATCTCTCATGATCTTTTGTATTTCTGCAGTGTCAGAGGTTACTTCTCCTTTCTAATTCTATTGATTTGAGTCTTCTCCCTTTTTTCTTGATGAGTATGGCTAATGGTTTATCTATTTTGTTTATCTTCTCAAAGAACCAGCTTTTAGTTTTATTGATCTTTGCTATTGTTTCCTCCATTTTTTTTTCATTTATTTCTGATCTTATTTTTATGATTTCTTTCCTTCTGCTAACTTTGGCATTTCTTTGTTCCTCTTTGCTAATTGCTTTAGGTTCAAGGTTAGGTTGTTTATTCGAGAGGTTTCCTGTTTCTTAAGGTGGGCTTGTATTGCTATAAACTTCCCTCTTAGAACTGCTTTTGCTGCATCCCATAGGTTTTGGGTCATTGTAGCTACATTGTCATTGTTTCTAGGTATTTTTTTTTTAATTTCCTCTTTGTTTTCTTCAGTGATCACTTTGTTATTAAGTAGTGTATTGTTTAGCCTCCATGTGTTTGTATTTTTTTGCAGATCTTTTCCTGTAATTGTTATCTAGTCTCATAGCATTGATGTCTGAAAAGATACTTGATACAATGTCAATTTTCTTAAATTTGCCAAGGCTTCATTTGTGATCCAAATATATGATCTATCCTGGAGAATGTTCCATGAGCACTTCAGGAAAATGTGTATTCTGTTGCTTTTTGATGGAGTGTCCTATAAATATCAATTAAGGCCATCTTGTTTAATGTATCATTTAAAGCTTGTGTTTCCTTATTTATATTCATTTTGGATGATCTGTCCACTGGTGAAAGTGAGGTTTTAGAGTCCCCTACTATGAATGTGTAACTGTTGATTTCCCCTTTTATGGCTGTTAGAATTTGCCTTATGTATTGAGGTGCTCCTATGTTGGGTACATAAATATTGACAATTATATCTTCTTCTTGGAACAATCCCTTGATCATTATGTAGTGTACTTCTTTGTCTCTTCTAATAGTCTTTATTTTAAAGTCTATTTTTTCTGATATGAGAATTGTTACCCCAGCTTTCTTTTGTTTCCATTTGCATGGAATATCTTTTTCATCCCCTAACTTTCAGTCTGTATGTGTCTCTAGGTCTGAGGTTTGCCTCTTGTAGACAACATATATACGGATCTTGTTTTTGTATCATTTCAGCCAATCTGTGACTTTTGGTGGGACCATTTTGTCCATTTACATTTACTGTAATTATCAATATGTACATTCCTATTCTTACTTCCTAAATTGTTTTGGGTATGTTATTGTAGGTCTTTTCCTTCTCTTGTGTTTCTTGCCTAGAGAATTTTCTTTAGCAGTTGTTGTAAAGCTGGTTTGGTTTCACTGAACTGTCTCAGCTTTTGCTTGTCTGTAAAGATTTTAATTTCTCCATCAAATCTGAATGAGATCCTTGCTGAGTAGAGTAATCTTGGTTGCAAGTTTCTCTCCTTCATCACTTTAAATATGTCCTGCCACTCCCTTCTGGCTTGCAGAGTTTCTACTGAAAGATCAGCTCTTAACCTTATGGGGATTCCCTTGTGTCTTGTTTGTTGTTTTTCCCTTGCTGCTTTTAATATGCTTTCTTTGTATTTAATTTTTGACAGTTTGATTAATATGTGTCTTGGCATATTTCTCCTTGGATATATCCTGTATGGGACTCTCTGTGCTTCTTGGACTTGAATAATTATTTCCTTTCCCATATTAGGGAAGTTTTCAGCTATAATCTCTTCAAATATGTTCTCAGTCCCCTTATTTTTCTCTACTTCTTATGCAACCCCTATAATTCGAATGTTGTTGCATTTAATGTTTTCACAGAGGCCTCTGAGACTGTCCTCTGTTCTTTTCATTCTTTTTTCTTTATTCTGCTCTGCAGTAGTTATTTCCTCTATTTTATCTTCTAGGTCACTTATCCGTTCTTCTACCTCAGTTATTCTGCTATTGATCTCATCTAGAGTATTTTTCACTTTATTTATTGTGTTGTTCATCGTTGTTTGTTTCATCTTTAGTTCTTCTAGGTCCTTGTTAAATGTTTCTTGCATTTTCTCTATTCTATTTCCAAGATTTTAGATCACGCTTTACTATCATTATTCTGAATTCTTTTTCAGGTAGACTGCCTATTTCCTCTTCATTTGTTAGGTCTGGTGTGTTTTTATCTTGCTCCTTCATCTGCTGTGTGATTTTCTCTCTTCTCATTTTGCTTATGTTACTGTGTTTGGGGTCTCCTTTTTGCAGGCTGCAGGTTCATAGTTCCCGTTGTTTTTGGTGTCTGTCCCCAGTGGGTAAGGTTGGTTCAGTGGGTTGTTTAGGCTTCCTGGTGGAGGGGACTACTGCCTGTGTTCTTGAGGATGAGGCTGGATCTTGTCTCTCTGGTGGGCAAGTCCACGTCTGGTGGTGTGTTTTGGGGTATGTGTGGACTTATTATGATTTTAGGCAGCCTCTCTGCTAATGGGTGTGATTGTGTTCCTGTCTTGCTAGTTGTTTGGCATAGAGTGTCCAGCAGTGTAACTTGCTGGTCGTTGAGTGAATCTGGGTGTTGGTGTTGAGATGGAGATCCCTGGGTGATTTTCGCCATTTGATATTACGTGAAGCTGAGTCGTCTCTTGTGGACCAGTTTCTTGAATTTGGCTCTGCCACCTCAGAAACAGAGCGCTGACTCCTGGCTGCAGCAGCAAGAACCTTTCATCCACATGCTCCAGAATAAAAGGGAGAAACAGTAGAGAGAAAAAAATTAGTAGAAGTAGGAAGAAAGAAAGAAAGAAAGAAAGGAAGGAAGGAAGGAAGAAAGAAAGAAAGAAAGAAAGAAGAAGGAAAGAAGGAAAGAATGGAGGGAGGAAGGGAGGGAGAGAGAGAGGGAGGGACGGTGGGAGGAAGGAAGGAAGGAGGGAAGGAAGGAAAAAAGAAAGAAAGAAGATAAAGTAAAATATAATAAAGTTATTAAATTAAAAATAATTATTAAGAAAAAACATTAAAAAAACAGACAGATAGAACCTTAGGACAAATGGTGGAAGCAAAGCTATATACACAAAATCTCATACAGAAGCATACACATACACACTCACAAATAGAGGAAAAGTGGAAAAAATCCTAAATCTTGCTCTCAAAGCCCACCTCCTCATTTTGGGATGATTCGTTGTCATACAGAAGCACACACATACACACTCACAAATAGAGGAAAAGTGGAAAAAATCCTAAATCTTGCTCTCAAAGCCCACCTCCTCATTTTGGGATGATTCGTTGTCTAAAGGAGGGAAGGAGGGAAATAAAGAAAGAAAGAAGATAAAGTAAAATAAAATAAAGTTATTAAAATAAAAAAATAATTATTAAGAAAAGAATATTTTTTAAAAAAAGAAAAAAATCGGACGGATTGAACCCTAGGACAAATGGTGGAAGCAAAGCTATACAGACAAAATCTCACACAGAAGCATACACATACACAGTCACAAATAGAGGAAAAGTGGAAAAAATCCTAAATCTTGCTCTCAAAGCCCACCTCCTCATTTTGGGATGATTCGTTGTCATACAGAAGCATACACATACACACTCACAAATAGAGGAAAAGTGGAAAAAATCCTAAATCTTGCTCTCAAAGTACACCTCCTCAATTTGGGATGATTCGTTGTCTATTCATGTATTCCACAGATGCAGGATACATCAAGTTGATTGTGGAGCTTTAATCTGCTGCTTCTGAGGCTGCTGGGAGATATTTCCCTTTCTCTTCTTTGTTCTCACAGCTCCTAGGGGCTCAGCTTTGGATTTGGCCCCGCCTCTGAGTGTAGGTCGCTGGAGGGCGTCTGTTTTTCGCTCAAACAGGACGGGGTTAAAGGAGCCACTGATTCGGGGGCTCTGGCTCACTCAGACCGGTGGGAGGGAGGGGCACGGAGTGCGGGGCGAGCCTGCGGTGGCAGAGGCTGGTGTGATGTTGCACCAGCCAGAGGCTCACCGTGCGTTCTCCCAGGGAAGTTGTCCCTGGATCCTGGGAACCTAGCAGTGGCGGGCTGCACAGGCTCCCCGGAAGGGGGGTGTGGATAGCGACCTGTGCTCACACACAGGTTTTGTGGTGGCAGCAGCAGCAGCCTTAGCGTCTCCTGCCCGTCTCTGGGGTCTGCGCTTTTAGGGGTCTGCACTTTTAGCCGCGGCTCCCACCCATCTCTGGATCTCCTTTAAGCAACGCTCTTAATCCCCTCTCCTCGTGCACCAGGAAACAGAGAAGAAAAAGTCTCTTGCCTCTTCAGCAGCTCCAGACCTTTTCCCTGACTCCCTCCCGGCTCTCCGTGGTGTACTAACCCCTTCAGGCTGTGTTCACACCGCCAACCCCAGTCCTCTCCCTGCGCTCAGACCAAAGCCCAAGCCACAGCTCGCAGCCCCACCCGCCTCGGCGGGTGAGCAGACAAGCCTCTGGGGCTGGTGAGTGCCGGTCGGCACTGATCCTCTGTTCGGGAATCTCCCTGCTTTGCCCTCCGCACCCCTGTTGCTGTGTTCTCCTCCGCGGCTCCAAAGAACCCCCCTCCACCACCCAGTCTCCTCCCGGAAAGGGGCTTCCTAGTGTGTGGAGACCTTTCCTCCTTCACAGCTCCCTCCCACTGGTGCAGGTTCCGTCCCTATTGTTTTGTCTCTGCTTTTGCTTTTTCTCCTTTGCCCTACCCACTTACGTGGGGAGTTTTTTGCCTTTTGGGAGGTGTGAGGTCTTCTGCCAGCATTCAGTAGGTGTTCTGTAGGAGTTGTTCCACGTGTAGAAGTGTTTCTGGTGTATCTTTTCCTCCTTTCTCTTTCTTTCTGGGTTTGGACAGGCTTTAAGCTGATTTCTTGTATGGACAAAACAAGGAGAAAATTATACAGGAGAGTCTTGTTATATTTTAAAGCAATGAGTCTAGTAGACTACCAGATTCATAACAGGATTATTCCAAAGCCATCCCAAAGAGATTTCACTGGCCAGGAATGGAACAATTTGAATATTAATAAGAATAATAACTCTAACAAATTGAAACATGTCAGATACCTTTGAATCAATTAGTTAGTAATGACAATAAAAATGGAAATCTTTGGTCACCTTTAGGAGATGTAACAACTCAAATTATCATTTTTAAAACTGGTAAGTAATGAGAAATAATATGAAATACATAACAAGTAAGGACCTACTCTATAGCACAGGGAACTCTACTCAATGCTCTATAATGACCTATATGGGAAATGAAAAAAAGAGTGGGTATATGTATATGTATAACTGATTCACTCTGCTGTACACCTGAAACTAACACAACATTGTAAGTCAACTATACTCCAATAAAAATTTAAAAAAACAAGGAATAAACCACACACCCAGTGTTTCCTACAAAAACCATACTTCTGGATCGCTGCCTGATGAAAGAAAATTTCTTCCATAGACATATTTCAATAAATAAATAATGTGTTATGAATGCTCCAATTAATAAATGAAATTACAATTAAAATGATAACATTTATGTGTGGAATCTAAAAAAAATGATGCAGGTGAACTTGTTTACAGAACAGAAACAGACTCACAGACTTAGTGGGTGGGTTTGCAGTTGCCAAAGCTGAAAGGATGGGGGGGAGAGATGAATTGGGAAGTTAGGATTGGCATATGTACACTACTATATGTAAAATTGATAATCGACAGGGACCTACTGTATAGCACAGGGAACTGTACTTAATATTCTATAATAATTTATATGGGAAAAGAAGCTGAAAAAGAATAGATACATAAATATGTATAACTAAATCACTCTGCTGTATATCTGAAAGTAACACAAAATTGTGAACAACTGTATTATAACATAAAGTATTTTTAAGAAAATAAGGATATTGCATATCATTTTTATGATCTGAATTTTTATAATGTATGTATGTATTTTCCATTAAATATTTTTCAATGCCCCCCCAAAATTATAAAGTGATAGTCACACAAGTTCAAATACACACACACACACAATCAATATCTTGTGATTCCTAATGAATTAATCAAATGATGATCAATTGCTTCCATAATTGCAAAGAAGAGACAAATATTATGTACCCTCTGATGGAATTATAAATGACCACCTATGAAGTGCTATTGAACACATCTTACACATGAATTTGAGGAGGCTCCAGATCTAAATTACAGTTTAGAGGGAATACAGTGGACAGAGGAACATATTAAATGCCAAATAGAAAAATCCAGACTGTGGGAAAAATGCTTCATTTTTGAAGCAATTGAATGACCCTGTGTCTGTAACTAATAAATTGCAATGCTAAAAGAGAAAAGGAGGATGAAGAGAAAAAGAAACCAGAAAGTTAAATGGGACTTAGGGAAATATCAGTCACTCACAATGCATAGACATTACTCTGATTCTGGCTCAAGCAAACTGCAAAAAAGAATACATTTGAGAAATTTCATCAGTGATATATTGTTAATTTTTATATGTTATAATAGTGTTATTTGTAAGACTAAAAAGAGCACTTATATTTGTGAAATACATGCTAGCATATTGATGAAGGAAATGTTATAATATCTGAGATTGGTTTTAAAATATTCCTAAAGGAGAAGGGAGTGGAAGTATAGGTAAAACAAGATAAGCTATAACAAAAAATTTGTTAAAACTAAGTGGTAGGTACTTGGTTTATTATACTATTATCTCTACTTCTGTATATGTTTGAAATTTCCCATAATTACAATACTAATTTAAAAAAGGAAATCACTGAATATATGTTGACTGACCACAAGAGAAGTATAAAATTGTTAAAAATATGAAAATGAGAAACACCTCTATATATGTAGAACTAAGAAATATGTTTTTATTTTTTACTTTTAGTTTTTTTAACATCTTTATTGGAGTATAATTGCTTTATAATGATGTGTTAGTTGCTGCTTTATACCAAAGTGAATCAGTGATACATATACATATATCCCAATATCTCTTCCCTCTTGAATCTCCCTCCCTCCCACCCTCCCTATCCCACCCCTCTAGGTTGTCAGAAAGCACTGAGCTGAGCACCCTGTGCTTTGTGGCTGCTTCCCACTAGATATCTATTTTATATTTGGTAGTGTATATATATATCCATGCCATTCGCTCACTATGTCCCAGCTTACACTTCCAACTTCCTGTGTTCTCAAGTCCATTTTCTAGAAGGTCTGCGTCTTTATTCTTGTCTTGACCCTAGTTTCTTCATGACCTCCTTTTTTTTTTTTTTTAGTTCAATAGACATATGTTAGCATATGGTATTTGTTTTTCTCTTTCTGACTTACTTCACTCTGCATGACAGACTCTAGGTCAATCCACCTCACTACAAATAACTCAATTTTGTTTCTATTTATGGTGGAGTAATATTCCATTGTATATATGAGCCACATCTTCTTTATCCATTCAGCTGTCGATGCACACTTAGGTTGCTTCCGTTTCCTGGCTATTGTAAATAGAACTGCAATGAACATTGTGGTACATGACTTCTTGAATTATGGTATTCTCAGGGTATACGCCCAGTAGTGGGATTGCTGGGTTGTATGGTAGTTCTATTGTTCATTTTTTAAGGAGCCTCCATATTGTTCTCCATAGTGCCTGCATCAATTTACATTCCCACCAAGAGTGCAGGAGGGTTCCCTTTTTTCCACACCCTCTCCAGCATTTATTGTTTGTAGATTATTTGATGATGGCCATTCTGACTGGTGTGAGATGATAACACATGTAGTTTTGATTTGCATTTCTCTAATGATTAAAGATGTTGAGCATTCTTTCGTGTGTTTGTTTTCAATCTGTATATCTTTTTTGGAGAAATGTCTATTTAGGTCTTCTGCCCATTTTTTGGTTGGGATGTCTGTTTTTCTGATATTGAGCTGCATAAGCTGCTTGTAAATTTTGGAGATTAATCCTATGTCAGTTGATTTATTTGTAAATATATTCTCCCATTCTGAGAGGTGTCTTTTGGTCTTCTTTATGGTTTCCTTTGCTGTACAAAAGCTTTGAAGTTTCATTAGGTCCCATATGTTTATTTTTGTTTTCATTTCCATTACTGCATGAGGTGGATCAAAAAATATCTTTCTGTAATTTATGTCAAAGAGTGTTCTTCCGATGTTTTACTCTAAGAGTTTTATAGTGTCTGTTCTTACATTTAGGTCTCTAATCCATTTTGAGTTTATTTTTGTTTATGGTGTTAAGAAGTGTTCTAATTCCATTCTTTTACATGTAGCTGTCCAGTTTTCCCAGCACCATTTATTGAAGAGGCTGTCTTTCTCCACTGTATATTCTTGCCTCCTTTATCATAGATAAGGTGACCATATGTGCGTGGGTTTACCTCTGGGCTTTCTATCCTGTTCCATTGATCTATATATATATATATATATATATATATATATATATATATGTTTTGTTTTTTTTTTTGCCAGTACCATACTGCTTTGTTTACTATAGCTTTGTAGTATAGTCTGATGTCAGGGGCCTGATTCCTCCACCTCCGTTTTTCTTTCTCAAGATTGCTTTGGTTATTCCAGGTCTTTTGTGTTTCCATACAAATTGTGAAATCTTTTGTTCTAGTTCTGTGAAAAATGCCAGTGGTAATTTGATAGGGATTGCATTGAATCTGTAGATTGCTTTGGAAGGTATTGTCATTTTCACAATGTTGATTCTTCCAATCCAAGAACACGGTATATCTCTCCATCTATTTGTATCATCTTTAATTTCTCTTATCAGTGTCTTATAATTTTCTGAATACTGGTTTTTGTCTCCTCGGGTAGGATTATTCCTCAGTGTTTTATTCTTTTGTTGCAATGGTATATAGGAGTGTTCTTAATTTCATTTTCAGATTTTTCATCATTAATGCATAGAATACAAGAGATTTCTGTGCATTATATGTGGATCCTGCTACTTTACCAAATTTGGTGATTAGCACTAGTAGTTTTCTGGTAGCATCTTTAGGATTCTTTATGTATAGAATCATGTCATCTGAAAACAGTGACATGTCTGATTTGGATTCCTTTTATTTCTTTTTCTTCTCTGATTGCTATGGCTAAAACTGCCATAACTATGTTGAATTATAGTGGTGAGAGAGGGCAACCTCCTATTGTTCCTGATCTTATTGAAAATGGTTTCAGTTTTCACCATTGACAATGATGTTCACTGAGGGTTTTTCATAAATGGCCTTTTTTATGTTGAGGTAACTTCCCTCTATGTCTACTTTCTGGAGGGTTTTCTTCGTAAATCAGTGTTGAATTTTCTCGAAAGTTTTCTCTGCATCTATTGAGATGATCATATGTTTTTTCTCCTTCAGTTTGTTAATATGGTATATCACGTTGATTGATTTGCATATAATGAAGACCCTTGCATTCCTGGGATAAATCCCACTTGATCATGGTGTATGATCCCTTAAAGTGTGGTTGGATTCTGTTTGCGAGTATTTTGTTGAGGATTTTTGCATCTATTATGTTTATCAATGATATTGGCCTGCACTTTTCCTTCTTTGTGACATCTTTGTCTGGTTTTGGCATCAGGGTGATGGTGCCCTCATAGAATGAGTTTGGGATTGTTTCTCCCTGTGCTGTATATTGCAAGAGTTTGAGAAGGATAGGAGTTAGCTCTTTTCTAAATGTTTCGTAGAATTCCCCTGTGAAGCCATCTGGTTCTGGGCTTTTGTTTGTTGGAAGATTTTTAACCACAGTTTCAATTCCAGTGCTGTGATTGGTCTGTTCATATTTTCTATTTCTTCCTGCTTCAGTCTAGGGAGGTTGTGCATTTCTAACAATTTCTAAGAATTTGTCCATTTCTTCCAGGTTGTCCAGTTTATTGGCATATAATTGTTTGTAGGAATCTCTCATGACCCTTTGTATTTCTGCAGGGTCAGTTGTTACTTCTCCTTTTTCATTTCTAATTCTATTGATTTGAGTCTTCTCCCTCTTATTCTTGATGAGTCTGGCTAATGCTTTATCAATTTTGTTTATCTTCTCAAAGAAACAGCATTTAGTTTTATTAAACCTTCCTATTGTTTCTTTTATTTCTTTTTCATTTATTTCTGCTCTGATCTTTATTCTTTCTTCCCTTCTGCAAACGTTAGGGATTTTTTGTTCTTCTTTCTCTAATTGGTTTCAGTGTAAGGTTAGGTTGTTTATTTGTGATGTTTCTTGTTTCTTAAGGTAGGATTGTATTGCTATAAACTTCCTGCTTAGAACTGCTTTTGCTGCATCCTGTAGTTTTTGGGTGGCCATGTTTTCACTGTCATTTGTTTCTCAGTTTTTTTTTGTTTTTTTTTTTTGTTTTTTTGCAGTATGTGGGCCTCTCACTGCTGTGGCCTCTCCCACTGTGGAGCACAGGCTCCGGACGCACAGGGTCAGTGGCCATAGCTCATGGGCCCAGCCGCTCCATGGCATGTGGGATCCTCGCTGACCAGGGCATGAACCCATGTTCTCTGCATCGGCAGGCAGACTCTCAACCACTGCGCCACCAGGAAAGCCCTGTTTCTAGGTATTTTTTACTTTCTTCCTTGTTTTCTTCAGTGATCTCTTGATTATTAAGTAGTATATTGTTTTCCTTCCATGTGTTTGTATTTTTTACATATTTTTTCCTATAATTGATATCTAGTCTCAGAGCATTGTGATCAGAAAAGATACTTACATGCTTTCAACTTTCTTAAATTTAACAAGGGTTGATTTGTGATGCAAGATATAATCTATCGTGGAGAATGTTCCATGAGCACTTCATAAGAAAGCCTATTCTGTTGTTTTTGGATGGAATGTCCTTTAAATATCAAATAAGTCCATCTTGTTTAATGTATCATTTAAAGCCTGTGTTTCCTTATTTATTTTCATTTTGGATGATCTGTCCACTGGTGAAAGTGGGGTGTTAAAGTCCCCTACTATGAATGTGTTACTGTCGATTTCCCCTTTTAGGGCTGTTAGTATTTGCCTTATATATTGAGGTGCTCTTATGTTGGGTGCATAAATATTTACAATTGTTATGTCTTCTTCTTGGATTGATCCCTTGATCATTATGTAGTGTCCTTCTTTGTCTCTTGTAATAGTCTTTATTTTAACGTGTATTTTCTCTCATATGAGAATTGCTACTCCAGCTTTCTATTGATTTGCATTTGTATTGAGTATCATTCTCCATCCCCTAAACTTTGGTCTATATGTGTCCCTAGTTCTGAAGTGGGTCTCATATATACAGCATATATATGGGTCTTGTTTTTGTATCCATTCAGCCAGTCTATATCTTTTTGTTGGAGCATTTAATCCATTTACATTTAAAGTAGTTATCGATATATATGTTGCTATCACCATTTTCTTAATTGTTTTGGGTTTGTCATTGTATTTCTTTTCTTTCTCTTTTTTTTCCTGCCAAGAGAAGTTCCTTTAGCATTTGTTGTAAAGCTGGTTTGGTGTTGCTGAATTCTCCTACCTCTTGCTTGTCTGTAAAGGTTTAAATTTCTCTGTCAAATCTCGATGAAATATTTGCTGGGTAGAGTAATCTTGGTTGTAGATTTTTCACTTTCATCACTTTAATTATGTCCTGCAACTCCCTTCTGGCTTGCAGAGTTTCTGCTGAAAGATCATCTATCAATCTCATGGTGATTCATTTGTATGTTATTTGTTGTTTTTCCCTTGCTTCTTTTAATATTTTTTCTTTGTATTTAATTTTGATAGTTTGAATAATACTTGTCCTGGTGTGTTTCTCCTTGGATTTATCCTGAATGGTACTCACTGTGCTTCCTGGGCTTCATTAACTATTTCCTTTCACATATTAGGGAAGTTTTCAACTATAATCTGTTCAAATATTTTCTCAGTCCCTTTATTTTTCTCTTGTTCTTCTGACACCCCTAAAATTCGAATGTTGGTGCATTTAATGTTGTCCCAGAGGTCTCTGAGCCTGTCCTCAATTCTTTTCATTATTTTTTTCTTTATTCTGCTCTGGAGTAGTTATTTACACTATTTTATCTTCCAGGTCACTTATCTGTTCTTCTGTCTCAGTTTTTCTGCTATTGTTCTTTCTAGAGAATTTTAAATTTCATTTATTGTGTTGCTCATTATTGTTTGTTTCCTCTTTAGTACTCCTAATTCCTTGTTAAATGATTCTTGTATTTTCTCCCTTCTATTTCCAATACTTTGGATCATCTTTAGTATCATTATTCTGAATACTTATCCAGGTAGACTGAAAAAAATAAAATAAAATAACATACTTATTAAAATAAAAAAAATAATTATTAAAATTTTTTAAGTAATTAAAAAGAAACAAAGAAAAGAGCAACCAAAGCAAAAATCACATCCACCAATGATAACAAGTCCTAAAACACATACTAAGAAAAAAAAATCGGGCAGACAGAACCCTAGGAAAAGTAGTAAAAACCAAGCTATACAGACAAAATCACACACAGAAGCATACACATACACATTCACAAAAAGAGAAAAATGGAAAAAGTATATATATATTTTCAACTTTTCTCTTTTTTTTGAGTGTGCATATGTATGTTTCTGTGTGTGATTTTTTTCTGTAAAGCTTTGTTTTTACTACTAGTTTTAGGGTTCTCTCTGTCCGTTTTTTTGATTTTTGTCTTTTGTTTTGTTTTAGTATAGTTCTTAGCACTTGTAAACATTGGTGGATTTCTTTTTTGGTTTGGTCGTTCTCATCTTTCTTTTTCTTAAAATTAATTTTAAATTTTTAAATATTTTAAAAAAATTTTTTATATTACAAACTTTTAAATTTTATTTTATTGCATTTTATTTTATTTTACATTTTTTTCTTTCTTCTTTTTCTACGTTATATTCTGAGCCGTGTGCATAACAGGCTGTTGGTGCTACAGCCACATGTCCAGGCTTTGCCTCTGAGGTGGGAGAGCCAAGTACAGGATTTTGGTCCACCAGAGAACTCCTAGCTCCGGATAATATCAAACAGTGAGAATCTCCCATAGATCTCCATTTCAATGCCAAGATACAGCTCCACATAATATCAAACAGTGAGAATCTCCCAGAGATCTCCATTTCAATGCCAAGATCCAGCTCCACTCAACGACCAGCAAGCTACAGTGCTGGACACCCTATGCTGAGCAAAAAGACAGACAGGAACACAACTCCACCTATTAGCAGAGAGGTTTCCTAAAATTATAAGGTCACAGACATCCCAAACACACCAGGAGTCATTGACCTACCCAGCAGAAAGACAAGGTCCAACCTCATTCAACAGAACACAAGTACCTGTCCCCTCCAACAGGAAGGCTAAACAACCCATTGAACCAACCTTAGCCACTGCAGACAGACAACAAAAACAATGGGAACTACAAACCTGTAGGCTGCAAAAAGCAGATTCCAAACACAGTAAGCTAAGCAAAATGAGAAGACAGAGAAAACCACTGGAGATGAAAGAGCAAGATAAAAATCCATTGGACAAAACAAATGAAGAGGAAATAGGTAGTCTACCTGAAAAAGAATTCAGAATAATGTTAGTAAAGATGATCCAAAATCTTGGAAATAGAATGGAGAAATTACAAGAAACTTTTAACAAGGATCTCAAAGATAAAGGGCAAAGAAACAAGGATGAACAACAAAATAAATGAAATTTAAAATTCTCTAGAAGGGAACAATAGCAGAATAACTGAGGCAGAAGAATGGATAAGTGTCCTTGAAGATAAAATCATGGAAGTAACTACTGCAGAGCAGAATTTAAAGAAAAGAATGAAAATAATTGAGGACCATCTCAGAGACCACTGGGACAACGTTAAACACACCAACATTCGAATTTTAGTGGTCCCAGAAAAAGAAGAGGAAAAGAAAAGCACTGAGAAAATATTTGAAGAAATTATATTTGAAAACTTCCCTAATATGTGAAAGGAAATAGTTAATGAAACCCAGGAAGCACAGCGAGTCCCATACAGGATAAATTCAAGGATTAACACGTCAAGACACATATTAATCAAAGTATCAAAAATTAAATACAAAGAAAAAATATTAAAAGCATCAAGGGAAAAACAACAGATAACATACAAGGGAAACCCCATAAGGTTAAAAGCTGATCTTTCAGCAGAAACTCTGCAAGGCAGAAGGGAGTGGCAGGACATATTTAAAGTGATGAAAGGGAAAAACCTACAACCAAGACTATTCTACCCAGCAAGAATCTCATTCAGATTTGACTGAGAAATTAAAACCTTTACAAACAAGCAAAAGCTAAGAGAATTCAGCACCACTAAACCAACTTTACAACAAATGCTAAAGGATTTTCCCTAGGCAGGAAACACAAGAGAAGTATAAGACCTACAGTAACAAACTCAAAACAATTAAGAAAATGGTAATAGGAACATACATATCAATAATTACCTTAAATGTAAATGGACTAAATGTGCCAACCAAAAGACATAGACTGGCTGAATGGATTCAAAAACAATACCCATATATGTGTTATGTACAAGAGACCCACTTCAGACCTAGGGACACATACAGACTGAAAGTGAAGGGATGGAAAAAGATATTCCATGAAAATTCAAATCAAAAGAAATCTGGAGCAGCAATTCTCATGTAAGAGAAAATAGACTTTAAAATAAAGACTATTACAAGAGACAAAGAAGGACCCTACATAATGATCCAGGGATCAATCCAAGAAGAAGATATAACAATTGTAAATATTTATGCACCCAACAAAAGAGCACCTCAGTACGTAAGGCATGTACTAGCAGCCCTAAAAGGGGAAATCAACAGTAACACAATCATAGTATGGGACTTTAACACCCAACTCTCACCAGAGGACAGATCATCCAAAATGAAAATAACTAAGGAAACACAAACTTTAAATGTTACATTAAACAAGATGGACTTAATTGATAGTTATAAGACATTCCATCCAAAAACAACAGAATACACATTCTTCTCAATTTCTCATGGAACATTGTCCAGGATAGATAATACCTTGGGTCACCAATCAAGCCTTGTTAAATTTAAGAAAATTGAAATCATATCATGTATATTTTCTGACCACAACACTATGAAACTAGATATCAATTTCAGGAAAAAAATCTGTAAAAATATAAACACACAGAGGCTAAAAAATACACTACTTAATAACCAAGAGGTCATGGACGAAATCAAAGACAAAATAAAAAATACCTAGAAACAAATGACAATGAAAACAAGATGACCCAAATCCTATGGAATTTGGCAAAATCAGTTCTAAGAGGTAAGTTTATAGCAATACAATCCTAATTTAAGAAACAAGAAGTATCTGAAATAAACAACCTAACCTTACACCTAAAACAATTCGAGAAGGAAGAACGAAAAAACCCAAAAGTTAGCAGAAGGAAAGAAATCATAAAGATCAAATCAGAAATAAATGGAAAAGAAATGAAGAATCAATAGCAAAGATCAATAAAACTAAAAGCTGGTCCCTTGAGAAGATAAACAAAATTGATAAACCATTAGCCAGACTCATCAAGAAAAAAGGGAGAAGACTCAAATCAATAGAATTCATAATGAACAAGGAGAATTAACGACTGACACTGCAGAGCACAAGGAACATGAAACATTACTACAATCAACTATATTCCAGTAAAATGGACAACGTGGAAGAAATGGCCAAATTCTCAGAATTACACAACCTTCCGTGACTGAACAAGGAAGAAATGGAAAATATGAACAGACCTATCACAAGCAGTGAAATTGAGACGGTGATTTAAAAATTTCCAGTAGGCAGTTGAGGAAGATGGCAGAAGAGTAAGATGCGGAGATTAACTTCCTCCCGACAGATACATCACAAATACGTGAAACTGCTCCCATAGAACACTCACTGAATGCTGGCAGAAAATCTCGGACATCCCAAAAGGGAAGAAACTCCCCACATTCCTGGGTAGGGCAAAAGAAAAAACAGAGACAAAAGAATAGGGATGGGACCTGCACCAGTGGGAGGGAGCTGTGAAGGAGGAAAGGTTTCCACACACTAGGAAGCCCCTTCATGGGTGGACACTGGGTGGCAGAGAGGGGAAGCTTTGGAGCTGCAGAGGAGAGCACAGCAACAGTGGTGTGGAGGGCAAAGCGAAGAGATTCCCGCACAGAGGATCAGTGCCGACCAGCACTCACCAGCCTGAGAGGCTTGTCTGCTCATACGCCGGGGTGGTTGGGGCTGGGAGCTGAGGCTCGGGCTTCAGTCAGATCGCAGAGAGAGGATTGGGTTTAGCCATGAGAGCACAGGCTGAAGGGGTTAGCGCACCACAGCTAGCTGGGAGGGAGTCTGGGAAAAAGTTTGGACCTCCTAAAGAGGCAAGAGACTTTATCTTCCCTCTTTGTTTCCTGGTGCGGGAGGAGAGGGGATTTTTTTTTTTTTTTTGCGGTACGCGAGCCTCTCACTGCTGTGGCCTCTGCCGTTGTGGAGCACAGGCTCTGGACGGGCAGGCTCAGCAGCCATGGCTCACGGGCCCAGCCACTCTGCGGCATGTGGGATCTTCCCACACCGCGGCACGAACCCGTGTCCCCTGCATCGGCAGGTGAACTCTCAACCACTGCACCACCAGGGAATCCCAGGAGAGGGGATTAAGAGCACTGCTTAAAGGACCTCCAGAGATGGGCGTGAGTTGCGGCTAAAAGCGCTGACCCCAGAGACGGGCATGAAATGCTAAGGCTGCTGCTGCCACCACCAAGAAGCCTGTGTGCGAGCACAGGTCACTATCCACACCTCCGTTCCGGGGAGCCTGTGCAGCCTGCCACTGCCAGGGTCCCGGGATCCAGGGACCACTTCCCCGGGAAGAACACATGGCGCGTCTCAGGCTGGTGCAATGTCACGCTGGCCTGTGTCACCGCAGGCTCGTCCTGTACCCCTCCCTCCCCCCGGCCTGAGTGAGCCACAGCCCCCGAATTAGCTTCTGCTTTAACCCCGTCTTGTCTGAGCAAAGAACAGACACCCTCAGGCGACCTACATGCAGAGGCGGGGCCACATCCAAAGCTGAAAACTGGGAGCTGTGCGAACAAAGAAGAGAAAGGGAAATTTCTCCCAGCAGCCTCAGGAGCAGCGGATTAAATCTCCACAATCAACTTGATATACCCTGCATCTGTGGAATACCTGAATAGACAACAAAGAATCCCAAATTGAGGAGGTGGACTTTGAGAGCAAGATATATTATTTTTTCCCCTTTTCCTCTTTTTGTGAGTGTGTATATGTATGCTTCTGTGTGAGATTTTGTCTGTATATCTTTGCTTTCACCATTTGTCCTAAGGTTCTTTCCATACGTTTTTTGTTTTTTACTTTAAAATTTTTTTTTTCTTAATAATTATTTTTTATTTTAATAACTTTATTTTATCTATATTTTATTTTACTTTATCCTCTTTCTTTCTATTTTTTCTCCCTTTTATTCTGAGCCATGTGGTTGAAAGGCTCTTGGTGCTCCAGCCAGGAGTCTGTGCTGAGCCTCTGAGGTGGGAGAGCCAACTTCAGGACACTGATCCACAAGAGACCTCCCAGCTCCACGTAATATCAAACGGGGAATATCTCCCAGAGATCTCCATCTCAACACCAAGACACAGCTTCACTCAACGACCAGCAAGCTACAGTGCTGGGCACCCTATGCCAAACAAGGAGCAAGACAGGAACCGTCTTATAGTTTTCTGCATAGAGGTCTTTTGTCTCCCTAGGTAGATTTATTCCTAGGCATTTTATTCATTTTGTTGCAATGGAAAATGGGAGTGTTTCCTTAATTTCTCTTTCAGATTTTTCATCTTTAGTGTATAGGAATGCAAGAGATTCTGTGTATTAATTTTGTATCCTGCAAGTTTACCAAATTCATTGATTAGTTCTTGTAGCTTTCTGGTGACATTTTTAGGATTTTCTATGTATAGTAAACAGTTACAGTTTTATTTCTTCTTTTCCAATTTGTTTTCCTTTTATTTCTTTTTCTTCTCTGATTGTCATGGCTAGGACTTCCAAAACTCTGTTGAATAGTAGTGGCAAGAGTGGACATCCTTGTCTTGTTCCTGATCTTAGAGGAAATGCTTTCAGTTTTTCACCATTGAGAATGATGTTGGCTGTGGGTTTGTCATATATGGCCTTTATTATGTTGAGGTAGGTTCCCTCTATGCCCACTTTCTGGAGAGTTTTTATCATAAATTGGTGTTGAATTTTGTCAAAAGCTTTTTCTGCATCTATTGAGATGATCAATTGGTTTGTATTCTTCAATTTGTTAATATGGTGTATCACCTTCATTTGTGTGTATTGAAGAATCCTTGCATCCCTAGGATAAATCCCATTTGATAATGGTGTATGATCCTTTTAATGTGTTGTTGGATTCTGTTTGATTGTTATTTTGTTGAGGATTTTTGCATTTATATTCATCAGTGATATGGTTCTGTAATTTTTTTTTTTTGTAGTATCCTTGTCTGGTTTTGGTATCATGGTGATGGTGACCTCATAGAATGAGTTTGGGAGTGTTCCTTCCTCTGCAATTTTTTGGAAGAGTTTGAGAAAGATGGGTGTTAGCTCTTCTCTAAATGTTTGATAGAATTCACCTGTGATGCCATCTGGTCCTGGACTTTTGTTTGTTGGAAGATATTTAATCACAGTTTCCATTTCATTACTTGTGTTTGGTCTATTCATATTTTCTCTTTCTTCCTGGTTCATTCTTGGAAGGCTATACCTTTCTAAGAATTTGTCCGTTTCTTCCAGGTTGTCCACTTTATTGGCATAGAATTGCTTGTAGTCATCTCTTAGGATGCTTTGTGTTTCTTGGTGTCTGTTGTAAGTTCTCCTTTTTCATTTCTAATTTTATTGATTTGAGTCCTCTCCCTCTTTTTCTTGATGAGTCTGCTAATGGTTTATCAATTTTGTTTATCTTCTCAAAGAAACAGCTTTTAGTTTTATTGATCTTTGCTATTATTTTCTTTGTTTCTATTTCATTTATTTCTGCTCTGATTTTTATGATTTCTTTCCTTCTGCTAACTGTAGGTTTTGTTTTTTATTCTTTCTGTAGCTCCTTTAGGTGTAAGGTTAGATTGTTTATTTGAAGTTTTTCTTGTTTCTTGAGGTAGGATATTATTGCTATAGACTTCCCTCTTAGAACTGCTTTTGCTGCATCCCATAGGTTTTGGAGCATTGTGTTTTCATTGTCATTTCTCTCTAGGTATTATTTGATTTCCTCTTTGATTTTTTCAGTGATCTTTTGGTTATTAATAATGTATTGTTTAGCCTCCATGTGTTTTTGTTTTTCCTTTCTTTTCCCTGTAATTTGTTTCTAATCTCATAGCATTGTAGTCAGAAAAGGTCCTTGATATCATTTCAATTTTCTTAAATATACTGAGGCTAGATTTGTGTCCCAAGATGTGATTTATCCTGTAGAATGTTCCGTGTGCACTTGAGAAGAAAGTGTAATCTGCTTTTGTGGATGGAATATCCTATAAATATCAATTAAATCTATCTGGTGTATTGTGTCATTTAAAGCTTGTGTTTCCTTATTAATTTTCTGTCTGGATTATTTATCCATTGGTGTAACTGAGGTGTTAAAGTCCCCCACTATTATGTTATGGTCAATTTCCTCTTTTATAGCTGTTAGCATTTGCCTTATGTATTGAGGTGTTCCGATGTTGGGTGCATATATATTTATAACTGTTATATCTTCTTCTTGTACTGATCCCTTTATCATTATGTAGTGTCCTTCCTTGTCTCTTTTAACATTCTTTTTTTTTTTTTTTTTTAAACATCTTTATTGGGGTATAATTGCTTTACAATGGTGTGTTAGTTTCTGCTTTATAACAAAGTGAATCAGCTATACATATACATATGTTCCCATATGTCTTCCCTCTTGCGTCTCCCTCCCTCCCACTCTCCCCATCCCACACTTCCAGGCTATCACAAAGCACCGAGCTAATATCCCTGTGCCTTGCGGCTGCTTCCCCCCAGCTATCTACCTTACTACGTTTGTTAGTGTGTATATGTCCATGACTCTCTCTCGCCCTGTCAAAACTCACCCTTCCCCCTCCCCATATCCTCAAGTCCATTCTCCAGTAGGTCTGCGTCTTTATTCCTATCTTACCCCTAGGTTCTTCATGACATTTTTTTCCCTTAAATTCCATATATATGTGTTAGCATACGGTATTTGTCTTTTTCTTTCTGACTTACTTCACTCTGTATGACAGACTCTAGGTCTATCCATCTCATTACAAATAGCTCAATTTCATTTCTTTTTAAGGCTGAGTAATATTCCATTGTGTATATGTGCCACATCTTCTTTATCCATTCATCCGATGATGGGCGCTTAGGTTGTTTCCATGTCCTGGCTATTGTAAATACAGCTGCAATGAACATTTTGGTACATGACTCTTTTTGAATTTTGGTTTTCTCAGGGTATATGCCAAGTAGTGGGATTGCTGGGTCATATGGTAATTCTATTTGTAGTTTTTTAAGGAACCTCCATACTGTTCTCCACAGTGGCTGAACCAATTCACATTCCCACCAGCAGTGCAAGAGTGTCCCCTTTTCTCCACACCCTCTCCAGCATTTATTGTTTCTAGATTTTTTGATGATGGCCATTCTGACTGGTGTGAGATGATATCTCATTGTAGTTTTGATTTGCATTTCTCTAATGATTAATGATGTTGAGCATTCTTTCATGTGTTTGTTGGCATTCTGTATATCTTCTTTGGAGAAATGTCTATTTAGGTCTTCTGCCCATTTTTGGATGGGGTTGTTTGTTTTTTTGTTATTGAGCTGCATGAGCTGCTTGTAAATTTTGGAGATTAATCCTTTGTCAGTTGCTTCATTTGCAAATGTTTTCTCCCATTCTGAGGGTTGTCTTTTGGTCTTGGTTATGGTTTCCTTTGCTGTGCAAAAGCTTTGAAGTTTCATTAGGTCCCATTTGTTTATTTTTGTTTTTATTTCCATTACTCTAGGAGGTGGGTCAGAAAGGATCTTGCTGTGATTTATGTCATAGAGTGTTCTTCCTATGTTTTCCTCTAAGAGTTTGATAGTGTCTGGCCTTACATTTAGGTCTTTAATCCATTTTGAGCTTATTTTTGTGTATGGTGTTAGGGAGTGATCTAATCTCATACTTTTACATGTACCTGTCCAGTTTTCCCAGCACCATTTATTGAAGAGGCTGTCCTTTCTCCACTGTACATTCCTGCCTCCTTTATCAAAGATAAGGTGTCCATATGTGCGTGGGTTTATCTCTGGGCTTTCTATCCTGTTCCACTGATCTATCTTTCTGTTTTTGTGCCAGTACCATACTGTCTTGATTACTGTTGCTTTGTAATATAGTCTAAAGTCAGGGAGCCTTATTCCTCCAGCTCCTTTTTTCGTTCTCAAGATTGCTTTGGCTATTCGGGGTCTTTTGTGTTTCCATACAAATTGCGAAATTTTTTGTTCTAGTTCTGTGAAAAATGCCAGTGGTAGTTTGATAGGGATTGCATTGAATCTGTAGATTGCTTTGGGTAGTAGAGTCATTTTCACAATGTTGATTCTTCCCATCCAAGAACATGGTATATCTCTCCATCTGTTGGTATCATCTTTAACTTCTTTCATCAGTGTCTTATAATTTTCTGCATACAGGTCTTTCGTATCCTTAGGTAGGTTTATTCCTAGATATTTTATTCTTTTTGTTGCAATGGTAAATGGGAGTGTTTTCTTGATTTCACTTTCAGATTTTTCATCATTAGTATATAGGAATGCCAGAGATTTCTGTGCATTAATTTTGTATCCTGCTACTTTACCAAATTCATTGATTAGGTCTAGTAGTTTTCTGGTAGCATCCTTAGGATTCTCTATGTATAGTATCATGTCATCTGCAAACAGTGACAGCTTTACTTCTTCTTTTCCGATTTGGATTCCTTTTATTTCCTTTTCTTCTCTGATTGCTGTGGCTAAAACTTCCAAAACTATGTTGAATAAGAGTGGTGAGAGTGGGCAACCTTGTCTTGTTCCTGATCTTAGTGGAAATGCTTTCAGTTTTTCACCATTGAGGATGATGTTTGCTGTGGGCTTGTCATATATGGCTTTTATTATGTTTAGGAAAGTTCCCTCTATGCCTACTTTCTGGAGGGTTTTTATCATAAATGGGTGTTGAATTTTGTCGAAAGCTTTCTCTGCATCTATTGAGATGATCATATGGTTTTTCTCCTTCAATTTGTTAATATGGTTTATCATATTGATAGATTTGCGTATATTGAAGAATCCTTGCATTCCTGGAATAAACCCCACTTGATCATGGTGTATGATCCTTTTAATGTGCTGTTGGATTCTGTTTGCTAGTATTTTGTTGAGGATTTTTGCATCTATGTTCATCAGTGATATTGGCCTGTAGTTTTCTTTCTTTGTGACATCCTTGTCTGGTTTTGGTATCAAGGTGATGGTGGCTTCGTAGAAGGAATTTGGGAGTGTTCCTCCCTCTGCTATATTTTGGAAGAGTTTGAGAAGGATAGGTGTTAGCTCTTCTCTAAACGTTTGATAGAATTCACCTGTGAAGCCATCTGGTCCTGGGCTTTTGTTTGTTGGAAGGTTTTTAATCACAGTTTCAATTTCAGTGCTTGTGATTGGTCTGTTCATATTTTCTATTTCTTCCTGATTCAGTCTTGGCAGGTTGTGCATTTCTAAGAATTTGTCCATTTCTTCCAGATTGTCCATTTTATTGGCATAGAGTTGCTTGTAGTAATCTCTCATGATTTTTTTTATTTCTGCAGTGTCAGTTGTTACTTCTCCTTTTTCATTTCTAATTCTATTGATTTGAGTCTTCTCCCTTTTTTTCTTGATGAGTCTGGCTAGTGGTTTATCTATTTTGTTTATCTTCTCAAAGAACCAGCTTTTAGTTTTATTGATCTTTGCTATTGTTTCCTTCATTTCTTTTTCATTTATTTCTGATCTGATTTTTATGATTTCTTTCCTTCTGCTAGCTTTGGGGTTTTTTTGTTCTTCTTTCTCTAATTGCTTGAGGTGCAAGGTTAGGCTGTTTATTCGAGATGTTTCCTGCTTCTTAAGGTGGGCTTGTATTGCTATAAACTTCCCCCTTAGAACTGCTTTTGCTGCATCCCATAGGTTTTGGGTCGTTGTGCCTCCATTGTCATTTGTTTCTAGGTACTTTTTTATTTCCTCTTTGATTTCTTCAGTGATCACTTCATTATTAAGTAGTGTATTGTTTAGCCTCCATGTGTTTGTATTTTTTACAGATCTTTTCCTGTAATTGATATCTAGTCTCATGGCGTTGTGGTCAGAAAAGATACTTGATACAATTTCAGTTTTCTTAAATTTACCAAGGCTTGATTTGTGACCCAAGATATGATCTATCCTGGAGAATGTTCCATGAGCACTTGAGAAAAATGTGTATTCTGTTGTTTTTGGATGGAGTGTCCTATAAATATCAATTAAGTCCATCTTGTTTAATGTATCATTTAAAGCTTGTGTTTCCTTATTTATTTTCATTTTGGATGATCTGTCCATGGGTGAAAGTGGGGTGTTAAAGTCCCCTACTATGAATGTGTTACTGTTGATCTCCCCTTTTATGGTTGTTAGTATTTGCCTTATGTATTGAGGTGCTCCTATGTTGGGTGCATAAATATTTACAATTGTTATATCTTCTTCTTGGATCGATCCCTTGATCATTATGTAGTGTCCTTCTTTGTCCCTTTTAATAGTCCTTATTTTAAAGTCTATTTTGTCTGATATGAGAATTGCTACTCCAGCTTTCTTTTGGTTTCCATTTGCATGGAATATCTTTTTCCATCCCCTTACTTTCAGTCTGTATGTGTCTCTAGTTCTGAAGTGGGTCTCCTGTAGACCTCATATATAAGGGTCTTGTTTTTGTATCCATTCAGCCAATCTGTGTCTTTTGGTGGGAGCATTTAGTCCATTTACATTTAAGGTAATTATCGATATGTATGTTCCTATTTCCATTTTATATATTGTTTTGGGTTCGCTACTATAGGTCATTTCCTTCTCTTGTGTTTCGTGTCTAGAGAAGTTCCTTTAGCATTTGTTGTAAAGCTGGTTTGGTGGTGCTGAACTCTCTCAGCTTTTGCTTGTCTGTAAAGGTTTTAATTTCTCCATCCAATGTGAATGAGATCCTTGCTGGGTAGAGTAGTCTTGGTTGCAGGCTATTCTCCTTCATCACTTTCAGTATGTCCTGCCACTCCCTTCTGGCTTGTAGGGTTTCTGCTGAGAGATCAGCTGTTAACCTTATGGGGATTCCCTTGTGTGTTATTTGTTGTTTTTCCCTTGCTGCTTTTAATATGCTTTCTTTGTATTTAATTTTTGACAGTTTGATTAATATGTGTCTTGGCGTGTTTCTCCTTGTATTTATCCTGTATGGGACCCTCTGTGCTTCCTGGACTTGATTAACTATTTCCTTTCCCATATTAGGGAAGTTTTCAACTATAATCTCTTCAAATATTTTCTCAGTCCCTTTCTTTCTTTCTTCTTCTTCTGGAACCCCTATAATTCGAATGTTGGTGCGTTTCATGTTGTCCCAGAGGTCTCTGAGACTGTCCTCAGTTCTTTTCATTCTTTTTTCTTTATTCTGCTCTGCAGTAGTTATTTCCACTACTTTATCTTCCAGGTCACTTATCCGTTCTTCTGCCTCAGTTATTCTGCTATTGATCCTATCTAGAGTGATTTTAATTTCATTTATTGCATTGTTCATCGTTGCTTGTTTCATCTTTAGTTCTTGTAGGTCCTTGTTAACTGTTTCTTGCATTTTGTCCATTCTACTTCCAAGATTTCGGATCATCCTTACTATCATTATTCTGAATTCTTTTTCAGGTAGATTGCCTATTTCCTCTTCATTTGTTAGGTCTGGTGGGTTTTTATCTTGCTCCTTCATCTGCTGTGTGTTTTTCTGTCTTCTCATTTTGCTTATCTTACTGTGTTTGGGGTCTCCTTTTTGCAGGCTGCACTTTCGTAGTTCCCGTTGTTTTTGATGTCTGTCTCCAGTGGCTAAGGTTGTTTCAGTGGGTTGTGTAGGCTTCCTGGTGGAGGGGACTAGTGCCTGTGTTGTGCTGGATGAGGCTGGATCTTGTCTCTCTAGTGGGCAGGTTCACGTCTGGTGGTGTGTTTTGGGGTGTCTGTGGCCTTATTATGATTTTAGGCAGCCTCTCTGCTAATGGGTGGGGTTGTGTTCCTGTTTTGCTAGTTGTTTGGCATAGGTTGTCCAGCACTGTGGCTTGCTGGTCGTTGAGTGAAGCTGGGTGCTGGTGTTAAGATGGAGGTCTCTGGGATATTTCCACCGTTTAATATTATGTGGAGCTGGGAGGTCTCTTGTTGACCAGTGTCCTGAAGTTGGCTCTCCTACCTCAGAGGCAGAGCCCTGACTCCTGGCTGGAGCACCAAGAGCCTTTCATCCACACAGCTCAGAATAAAAGGGAGAAAAAGTAGGGAGAATTAGTAGAAGTATGAGTAATGAAAGAAGGAAAGGAGGAAAGGAAGGAAGGAAGAAAGAAGCAAAGAAGGAAAGAAAGGAGGGAGGGAGGGAGGGAGGGAGGAAGGAAGGAAGGAGGGAAAGAAGGAAAAAAGACAGAAAGAAAGATGATACAGTAAAAATAAAATAAAGTATAATATAGTTATTGAATTAAAAAATATTTAGAAAAAAAAAAGGGACGGATAGAACCTTAGGACAAATGTTGGAAGCAAAGCTATACAGAGAAAATCTTACACAGAAGCATACACATACACCTTCACAAAAAGAGGTAAAGGGGGAAAAATCATAAATCCTGCTCCCTGAGACCACCTCCTCAATTTGGGTTGATTTGTTGTCTAAAGGAGGGAAGGAAGGAAGGAAAGAAAGAAAGAACGAAGGTAAAGTATAATAAAGTTATTACAATTAAACTTAATTATTAAGAAAAAGAATTTTTAAAAAAAAGTCATGGATGGATAGAGCCCTAGGACAAATGGTGGAAGCAAGAGTATACAGACAAGATCTCACACAGAAGCATACACGTACACATTCACAAAAAGAGGAAAAGGGAAAAAAATCATAGATCTCGCTCCTAAAGTCCACCTCTTCAATTTGGGATCATTCCTTGTCTATTCAGGTATTCCACAGATGCAGGGTATATCAAGTTGATTGTGGAGCTTTAATCCGCTGCTTCTGTGGCTGCTGGGAGAGATTTCCCTTTCTCTTCTTTGTTCTCACAGCTCACAGGAGCTCAGCTTTGGATTTGGCCCTGCCTCTGCGTGTAGGTCGCTGGAGGGCGTCTGTTTTTTCGCTCAGACAGGACGGGGTTAAAGGAGCCGCTGATTCGGGGCCTCCGGCTCACTCAGGCCGGGGGTTGGGGGATGGGGGAAGGAGGGGCACTGCGTGCGGGGCGGGCCTGCGGCAGCAGAGGCAGCGTGACGTTGCGGCAGAGGCCGGCGTGACATTGCACCAGCCTGAGGCCCGCCGTGCGTTGTCCCTGGGAAGTTGTCCCTGGATCCCGGGAACCTGGCAGTGGCGGGCTGCACAGGCTCCGCGGAAGAGGGGTGTGGAGAGTGACCTGTGCTCGCACACAGGCCCCTTGGTGGCGGCAGCAGCAGCCTTAGCGTCTCCCGCCCGGCTCTTGGGTCCGCGGTTTTAGCCGAGGCTCGCGCCCGTCTCTGGGGTTTGCGCTTTCAGCCGCGGCTCGCGCCCGTCTCGGGGGCTCGCGCCCTCAGCCGCGGCTCGCGCCCGTCTCTGGGGTTCGCGCTTTTAGCCGCGGCTCGCGCCCGTCTCTGGAGTTCCTTTAAGCAGCGCTCTTAAACCCCTCTCCTCGCGCACCAGGAAACAAAGAGGGAAGAAAAAGTCTCTTGCCTCTTCGGCCGGTGCAGGCTTTTCCCCGAACTCCCTCCCGACTAGTCGTGGTGCACTAACCCCTTCAGGCTGTGTTCAAGCCGCCAACCCCAGTCCTCTCCCTGAGCTCCATCCAAAACCAAAACCCGAGCCTCAGCTCGCAGCCCCGCCCGCCCCGGCGGGTGAGCAGACAAGCCTCTCGGGTTGGTGAGTGCTGGTCGGCACCGATCGTCTGTGCAGGAATCTCCCCGCTTTGCCCTCCGCACCCGTCGCTGTGCACTACTCCGCGGTCCCGAAACTCCCCCCTCCGCCTCCCGCAGTCTCCGCCCGCGGAGGGGCTTCCTAGTGTGTGGAAACTTTTCCTCCTTCACAGCTCCCTCCCACTGGTGCAGGTGCCGTCCTTATTCTTTTGTCTCTGTTTTTTCTTTTGCCCTACCCAGTTACGTGGGGAGTTTCTTGCCTTTTGGGAGGTCTGAGGTCTTCTGCCAGCCTTCAGTAGGAGTTCTGTAGGAGTTGTTCCACGTGTGGATGTATTTCTGGTGTATCCGTGGGGAGGAAGGCGATCTCCGCGTCTTACTCTTCCGCCATCTTCAAGGTCCCCCCCTCTTTTAACATTCTTTATTTTAAATTCTATTTTATCTGATATGAGTGTTGCAACTCCAGCTTTCTTTTGATTTCCATTTGCATGGAATATCTTTTCTCATCCCCTCACTTTCGGTCTGTATGTGTCCCTAGGTCTGAAGTGGATCTCTTGTAGATATGGGTCTTGTTGTTGTATCTATTCAGCAAGCCTCTGTCTTTTGGTTGGAGCATTTAATCCATTCACATTTCAAGTAATTATAGATATGTTTGTTCCTGTTACCATTGTCTTAATTGTCTTAGAGATATTCCTTTAGCATTTGTTTTTGAGTTGTTTTGGTGGTGCTGAATTATCTTACCTTTTGTTTGTCTGTGAAGCTTTTGATTTCTCAGTCGAATCTGAATGACATCCTTGCTGGGTAGAGTAATCTTGGTTGTAGGTACTTTCCTTTCATCACTTTAAGTATATCATGCCATGCCCTTCTGGCTTGTAGAGTTTCTGCTGAAAGATCACCTGTTAACTTTATGGGAGTTCCCTTATATATTATTTGTCATTTTTCCCTTGTTGCTTTTAATAATTTTTCTTTGTGTTTAATTTTTGTCAAATTTATTACTATGTATCTCGTCGTGTTTCTCCTTGGGTTTATCCCGCTTGGGACTCTCTGCACTTCCTGGACTTGGGTGGCTATTTCCTTTCTCATGTTAGGGAAGTTTTTTACTATAATCTCTTCAAATATTTTCTCGGGCCCTTTCTCTCTCTCTTCTCCTTCTGGGACCCATATAATGCAAACGTTGGTGTGTTTAATGTTGTCCCAGAAGTCTCTTTGGCTGTCTTCATTTCTTTTCATTCTTTTCTCTTTATTCTGTTCCATGGCAGTGAATTCCATTCTGTCTTCCAGGTCACTTATACGTTCTTCTGCCTCAGTTATTCTGCTATTGATTCCTTATAGTGTATATTTCATTTCAGTTATTGTATTTTTCATCTCTATTTGTCCTTTAATTCTTCTAGGTCTTTGTTCTTTAATTCTTCTAGTTCTTTGTTAAACATTTCTTGTGTCTTCTTGATCTTTGACTCCATTCCTTTTCCAAGGTCCTGGATCATCTTCACTATCATTATTCTGAATTCTTTTTCTGAAAGGTTGCCTTATCTCCACTTCATTTAATTGTTTCTCTGGGGTTTTATCTTGTTCTTTCATCTGGTACATATTCTTCTGCCTTTTCATTTTGTCTATCTTTCTGTAAATATGGTTTTCATTCTGCAGGCTGCAGTACTGTAGTTCTTGCTTCTGCTGCCTGCTCTTTGGTGGATGAGGCTATCTAAGAGGATTGTACAAGCTTCCTGATACAGGGACTGGTGATGGATAGAGCTCAGTGTTGCTCTGGTGGGCAGAGCTCAGTAAAACTTTAATCTGATTGTCTGCAGATTGGTGGGGCTGAGTTCCCTCCCTGTTGGTTGTTTGGCCTGAGGTGACCCAGCACAGGAGGCCACAGACTCCTTGGTGGGGCTAATTGTGGACTCAGGGTGGGCACACCCCAAGGAGTATTTTCCAGAAGTCCTGTTGCCAGTGTCTTTGTCCCCATGGTGAGACACAGCCACCACTTGCCTCTGCAGTAGACCCTCCAACACTTGCAGGTATGTCTGTTTCAGTCTCCTATGGGGTCACTGCTCCTTCCCTCATGTCCTGATGTGCACACTACTTTCTGTGTTCCCTCCTAGAGTTGAGTCTCTGCTTCCCCCAGTCCTGTCAAAGTCCTGCAATCTAATCACGCTAGCCTTCAAAGTCTGATTCTCTGAGAATTCCTCCTGCCATTGCCAGACCCTCAGGTTGGATAGCCTGACATTGGGCTCAGAACCTTCACTCCAATGCATGGTCTTCTCTTATATAATTGTTGTCCAGTTTGTGAGTCACCCACCCTGTGATTATGGGATTTGATTTTATTGTGCTTGCACACCTCCTACCATCTCATTTTGGATTTTCTTTTTTCTTTGGATGTGAGGTATCTTTTGGGGGGAATTCCACTGTCTTCTTGTCGATGATTGTTCAACAGTTATTTGTGATTCTGGTGCTCTCGCAAGAGGGAATAAACACAGGTCCTCCTGCTCTACCATCTTGAACCCGAATGTGGCAAATTGAATTTTTAAAAGCCTCTCAAGGCTAAGATTCCAAGCCAAGGGCTTGACATCAGAGCTCACATGTAATACCTGTAGATTTAAGTAAATTCCTCTTTTCTTGAGGTTCCCAAAGTATCCTGAAGTTCCTGAGCATTCCAGGCAGTGACCTTTTTTGTTCACCTGGTGGGAATCCTATAAGGATTCCAGGATAATCTTTCTACCAGGATAATCTTTCAATGGGGCTTTAGGGGTTCCATAAAGTCAACCTTACTTCCTTAAAGTGTTCTTGTCATATCTTAGCTTATGTATGTCTCTCTCAAATATGACATTCCAGTCTAAGACGTGGTAATATAAGCTACACTTCCAATTATGTCTTGTTATAAGGAGAACAGATTCTTATTTAACTTATACAAATAACTACCTTGTCTTGGAAATAAAAATACTCACTGAGTGTTTCTGAAATCTGTAGGAATCATGTAGGGAGAAAATGTAATTGTTTCATCTTTGCTTACAAAGTATATTCTAAGAAGTTGCTGTTAGCTTAAGATAAAAAAAATCACAGTTAGCTTAAGATAAAAAAGATTCCTTAAATCTGGAAAAAAAAAGATTAAAGAACCAGCAATATTTCAAATATACAGTAATAAAAATTATAATCATCCTCAGTAGTTAATTTAGTCACATGTTATTTATCCTTGCTGATATTAATCTTTCATTAGCAGTTTTATAATGCCATCATTTTTTTTCCAGTAGAGTTTTTATATTTCTTACCCTGTTCATTAGTGTAAATCTTAAAGTTATCAGAACCTTGTCTTTCAGAGTAATTGTCAGAATCCTTTTCATGAACTGCTCTGAAGATAAAACACTTTTAAAGGAATACTTTTTCAAAGGCATCAGAGTAAAACAATAAATTTCTATAAGTGACAAATATTTTTAAATGGCCTGGTTAAAGATCTGATGAGAGTTCATTATAATACAGTTGATAAGAAAATTTGGTTATCCCTGTAATGTACAACATTTTAAGATAACTAGAATAATGTGATAGCATTATGACAAGACATATCAGATTTTTAGAAATTTCATACAATTTCTAGAATATATATTAATAACACTTATCTATGTAATATAACCTAAAAGGTTTAACATCACTTGCTTAATAATGCTTTCCATATAATTTAACATTTCAAATAAGCCTAATTATTGTAACATCTTTTATTTTTTATTTTATTATTTTATTTTATTTTAATTTAATGTAATTTTATTTTTGTAAAGAGAGAGAAGAAATCTTTTGAGATATGCCAGAGGCCTTGTGAAAAATCCCAGTTAGTTCAAGGTCAAAAAGACTATATTTAGAATTTTAATTTTGGGAAGTTTGTCAAAAATATCAAAAGGGTTTGGACATTTGATTAAATAGGATCATGAATAATTATGAAATAATATTTAATTGTCCATTTAACCAAGTGACAATAAAAGATTTCAAAGGCAAGTACAGAAGGTGACACTGTTCTTAGTAATATTTAGCTCTTAATATTAAGAGAGAGCTAGGCTTATTTAAGTAATCTAAAACCTGATGATAATAACATGAAGTGCATTAAGTTATTTTAATAAGACAAAATCTATACTTTCTAGGTAGATTATCCAAAAGGAAAAAATAATTATTATTGCTTATCAGGAGCAGACCAATAATCCAATAAATTTTGTCATGTTAATAGAGAGAGAAAACAAATTATAATTTTGTACTAGTGTACTTTTGATATTAAAATTAATTCATCAATTTTTAAAAATGTATATCCATTCCAATCTAACCCAGCTTGACCACAGTTAAAATTCCTTTCCCAAGATTCCTTTTTTTCATAAATTTTCTATAACTTTCTATGACCATTTTAGCTTGTTCCTTGTTCTTTTTCCCATTCTGAAATAACCAACTTTACCTTGGAACAACATTCTTTTATTTTCCCTCAATGAAAATTCATTTCCATTCTTCTTAACTTCTCTTACCAAAAACATACAATTTACTTTCCTTTCATACAGAGATGTGACCCTTATTATTTATAGTGTTTTAGATTACATATATTAGAATTTTTAACCCTTAGAAACCATAGTTTCTAGCAAAAACTAAGAAGTAAAAAGTGGTAATTTGTTGCACTAGCATTATTCAGATTGGTAAATTTATGAATACATTTTATAATTTCTAGAAGCATATACTTCTTCATAATACAATCTTTTAATGTGGCACATGGCATGTTTGCTAACAAACCCAAATTTATCTTTAGTTTCCCTGTAATAAGGAAGACACAGGTAGACAAACCTGTGTTCAGTAATTAATGTTTCATGATTTTATCTTATTTGGAAATAATCTAGACAGTCAATGAATTCCCATCACTTAACAAAACTCAAAAGTTTAATGTTACGAAAAATTATTTTTAAGTGCCTATACCATAAAATATAATTATCACTAAAACTTCACCAAAAAATTCTTACATCTATCTAAATCATTTGCTTCCAACAATTATGTTTTAGACTACTCATGAAAACTTCATGAGACATTAGACAATGTCAGCCAAAACATTTGTCTATTTTTCTTGCTGACAAATTAGCCAAAATATTCTTCTTGATACTTTTGTAACAGAGATAACATGAATTTATTTGATTGATAAATCCAGGTAGAATAAAAGTTGTTTATCTTTATTATATTTAATACTGATAATTCTGAAGACATACATATTTTAATTAAATTAACAAATTTCAACTAGCTTTTATTTACTGAGGATTATCCCAGTTCATGTGAATTTAAAAAACACTTGGGTTGGGCTTCCCTGGTGGCGCAGTGGTTGAGAGTCCTCCTGCTGGTGCAGGGGACACGGGTTCGTGCCCCGGTCCGGGAAGATCCCACATGCCGTGGAGCAGCTGGGCCCATGAGCCATGGCTGCTGAGCCTGCACGTCTGGAGCCTGTGATCCACAGTGGGAGAGGCCACAACAGTGAGAGGTCCACGTACTGCAAAAAACAGAAACAAAAAGCACTTGAGTTATAGTCTGCATTTTAAAATTTTAAGAATACTTAATTATAAGTGCTTAACTTTAAGCCAATTAAATAGAGCTCAGTACAAATTAATTTTAGCAATGACATCTAGAGATAAAACAACATCATACATCTATAACATACATATATGCAAGCAAGGCACAGAGATCTTACAGCTTTAGTTCTAAAATTTTAGCCATGTGTCAGGTACAATAATATAAAACTCACTAGTTTATAGAAGAATAGATAGATTCAAACTTTTTTTTTTCTTCTAGTCTTATGCCAAGTATGAGCATTGTTTCATTTACTTCCTGGAGTGATTACTTTTCAAAGACATGGTAAGATTTACATATTCAAGGAACAGAGAAAGAGTGTAAGTTTTCTCCTAGGAGTTTTAGTGCCTTTTGGATGGTTTTGGCAGTCCCAATTAAAATATATTATTACCACCTTGTAATAAGGGGTGCCCTGTAAAGAATAATTCTCTTGACTCAGGGTCAAATGTGGTCTCTTCAGGGTTCAAAATGAAGAGGGGTTCATTTGGGTCACTATGGTCATGGAAGTGATAAACCCATTGAACTCTACCAATTTTGTGCAGCAGAAGATGAGCTTCATCTTCTGCTGTGAAAATTCACAGTGAATTTTTCATTCACTGTGAGCATTAACAGTGATCACTGTTATGGAAGTATGAGCATGGCACCAGACAATAAATATCCAAGTGTGGAGATGGAGGGTCCAAATATAAATATCAGTATCTTTAAGGTCCTTTGCTTTCTCTTTTTTCTTTCCTTATCATCAGGGACTTCAATAACCCTGCCAGCTTTTCTTTTGTCGTCTTCAGGGATGCCTCATGAGGCATGTTTGTTATTTCTGTCCTATTCAGTGGAAAGCAAAAAGGGATCAGAATTTGTGGCATCTTGGAGTAAACAAACATGTAGCCCAAATGGATCTTTAAGAAAGTTATTAATTTTAGGGCCTTTAGAGATACTGGCCAGTCGATGCATTTTAGCAGCCAGGAGTAACAATTTAGGGCTTATTCCAAACAAAGAAAACCCACAATAGCCAAATAGCTCCCCTCTCTCCATCCAGCTGTACAAAATCTTTAAAAAAGGTTTGAACTTCAGTGTTTATATATATATATATATATATATATATATATGAAACCTCTGTTTCTACTTCTTGTTTTTATCCTGTTACCTTAATCTTATGTGCTATTACTGGAAAATTTTGGATGACATCACTGTAAGCTCTTTGTAGGTGGCTGCTATCCTTTCCAGGGTATCCCAAGAGACCTCTCTGGGCTTGGAGTTTGCCTCCATTTGTGTGATATTGCACAGGGTCTTTGGGAAAAGCCCCTAGGCGTCTGGAGTGTAATACCAGAGTCTTGGCATGTTGATATGCATGGCACTGAGCAACACCCAATAAGTTTCCATGGGTTTTTTTATTTATCAAGGTGGTAGTGTACCTCCTTGGGTTTTTAGGAGGCACTGGCACCAGATGTTCAGGACATTTATATTTGTCTATTAATTTTTTAGTAACATTACACCAGGGATTGGACCCATCAATTCCCATTGAGTCAGGGGACAAAGAGCAACAATGGTGAGTGATTTGGTGACATAGAGACCATAGGCCTCTTTTATTTTCCTTCTGATTGTGCCATTGATTTCCAGTTGCAAGGCTATTTCACTCTTCTGGCATGACTCACTGACTCAGTAGTCACATGTAGAGGTCTCCCATCCTCCTTACATACAGGAATTATTTCCACATGCCTTTAGCCCAGAGCCTCTCCTTGGGTGGTGACAATAATCTGTGATCCAATCTACCATTCTTAGCTCTCCTTGGCCTTGAGGCATGGAGGACTCATGCACATTAATAGTCAATTAAGGCCTTTATATTTTAGTGGACTAATCATCTCTTAAGACAATAAGGTCTTGATCTCACTGCTCTGGGGAGATCATTGGATAATTATGGCAGCCATGACAATTTCTGCTGCATATTGCAGGTAATACATGCTAGAAGCAGTATGTGAAAGCACATAGTAGCGCAACAGACCAGCAGCAAGCAGTGATCCTTTCCCAAATGGTGTTACCCACCTGGACTAGGAGGTTAGTAAGTGAGTTGCAAGTGAAGGGCATTTCCCTCAGTTAACTGTAAGGGCAATTACACAACCCTGCTGACTATGACTATTGTTTTGTATTCAGCTCAGCCTATCTATAACCAGTATTGTGGTTGGACCAGCCATTGTGGTTCCTATTAAAATTGCAAGATGTGCTTCAGCAACAACCATCAGAAAACTTAAAAAAGAATAAATGTTTATTACTTACAGAATCCGGAAATTACACAATACTCCTGGGGCCACACATCAAGGTCACAAGTAGAGAGTGCCTGCCTGCACTGGCTTGGGATTCAGCTTTTATTGGGGTCATGGGTGGATACCTAAGATTTCCTCACTCTCTTTACAACATAATAGGAGGAATTTAAAGCATGGGAAGAGAAAAAATGTAGCCCAAATGGTCAGCTATTGAATTCAACCAAGATCTCTAAAAGAAAGGAGATAGTCAGTGGTAGGAGGTGGCTTGGCTCTTTATCTAGTTATGTGGCATTGTGTTTATCTGAGACAGCACTTTTGACGTGGATGCCTCAGCAGTCAAAGATTAAGCCAGGAGCTAGTATTACAAAAACAAACAAACAAACAAAACTGTCAGGGCTTATACTATAGTGTTCTTGACCAAATGGCTCAAACTCATCAAGTCACAGTTTCTTCATATGTTACATGGGGATATTTGAACCTACACATATGGGTTTATTGTGAAGACTGTGATACTTTATATATGAAAAGTGTTTAGCACAAGGCTAACATGTTGTTAGGAAAAAAGTAGTCGCCTTAGATGTGTACAATCATTGATCATCATTTTTGGTAATGTACGTTTTATTGTGTTATTTTAATGAATGCCAAATTTATTATTTTAATACCTACCACTTCCCATGGCTTTCACAGGTTCACTTTGACAGGAATTCCCCCAAGAGTTTATTTACCACAAATTCTTCAGAACTGGTTCCAAGCTTTATTTTCACCTCTCATTAGCTGTAGATTATGAGCTGTAGAAAAACATAGCAACTTATTCAGTTTCCTCTCCTAAACAACATAAATAATATCAACTATCAACTCCTAAAAGTTACTGTGATAATAAAATTACATGATAGGAATAAAAATGTTAAAAATGCAAAGCTTATACTTTTATAAGTATTTTTATTTCTTCATGAAATATAAAAGTATTTTGTCCCTCTAGTTCAACATTTGTTTAAAGAAACTATGGCTATTGCTTGACTTGAGGACAGGGTGTTCTTAAGGTGTTTTTTGTTCTTTATTGATAATTCTTTTTTCCCAGCATTATTGAGATACAATTGACATATAACATTGTGTAAGTTTAAGGTGTACAATGAGATAATTTCATACATGTATATGTTATGAAATGATAACAAAAATAAGGTTGGTTAAGACCTCCACCTCGCTAATTCCCACTTCGTTTTTGTGGTGACTACATTTAAGATACATTGTCTTAACAACTTTCAGATATATAATACAATATTGTTAACTACAGCTATCATGTTGTACATAGATCCCCAAAACTTACACATATTTTAACTAGAATTTTGTACCCTTTGGCCAAGATCTCCCCATTTCTCTGCCTCCAGTCCCTGGCAACCACCATTCTAATCTCTACTTCTATGGGTTCAACTTTTTTAGATTCCAGATATAAAAGAAATCACGCAGCATTTCTCTCTCTCTGTCTGATGTATTTCACTTAATATAATGCTCTCAAGGTACATCTGTGTTGTCACAAACGGCATGATTTATATCATATGCCTAAAGAATTTCATGTATATTTATACACTTTTTTAAAATCATTTCACCCAGTTGTTCAATTTACAACTCAGTGTTCTGGATGAGGCAAGAAAAAATATGCTTCTCTAGCAGCATCACATATAGCTGGTGAAGCATTGCACTCACTCACAGCCTCTCACTTTCCCCTGAAGGGAGAAATTATTGGCCAAGACAGTGTCTAATGGCACTGAGTTGTGTAGCCTCGAAGGAGGGGTAACACAGGTAAACTGAAATAATTCTTTTACCCACTTCAGTGAGTCCAATCTTGGATTTATTTTTACTCCAGTGGTGTACTAGAACTTCTCTGCTGTGTTTTTGCACTTTGATAAAGGCATTCTTGTCTATGGGCAATAGTAAAAATCAGTGTTTTTTTGGGGGGGTGGGGGGAAGATGGTAGTAAACTTTAATTCCACCGTGTTGATGATGTTACTTCCCTTTGTTCGATAATTCTGATTCAAATTTGGATTTGGTTTCCTTGCACCATAGATAACAAAATTGCAGAATGTGGGAAGAATTCTAAATGATATGTGCTTTGTTTCAATGACATCACCCAAAGAAGTAGTAACCATTAGCATTATTACCATTTGTTGAAATAGACATTATATTTTAGAACATTTTTGGAGTTACAAAAAGATTGAAAAGATATTACAGAGAATTCCCATATATCTTGCATCTAGTAGCCCTCATAATTAATATCTCATGTTATTACTGGATTGGCCACAAAGTTCATTTGGCTTTTCCTTAAGATGTTACAGAAAAACCTGAATGAACTTTTTGGCCAATCCAATATATATTTGTTATGATTATTAATTTTATATTCATATATTATTAACTAATGTCCACAATTTATTTTTTATTGAAGTATAGTTTATTTACAATATTATATTAGTTTCAGGTTTACAACATAGGGATTCAATAATTGTATAGATTGTGTGCCAAAGTTACAAAAATTAATGGTTATATTTCCCTGTGCTGTACAATATATTCTTGTTGCATATCTATTTTGTACATAGCAGTTTGTATCTCTCAATCCCATACCCCTATCTTGATCTTCACCCCCCTTCTCTCTACCCACTTGTATTGACCAGTTTGTTTTCTGTATCTGTGAGGCTGTTACTGTTGTGTTATATACACCCATTTCTATTACATCTTAGATTCTACAAATAAGTGGTAACATACAGTATGTGTAAGTGATAACATACAGTATATACACAAAGCAATATATATATATATATATGTATGTATATATACTAAGGAATATATATGTATATGCATATCCATATATATAACATCTTCTCTATCCATTCATCTGTTGATGTACACTTGGGATGCTTCCATATCTTGGCTATTGTAAAGCTGCTATGAACACTGGAGTGCATGTGTCTTTTTGAATTACTGTTTTCACTTTTTTTCAGATGTATACTAAGGAGTGGAATTACTGGATCATATCATACTTCTATGTTAGTTTTTGAGGAACTTCCATACAATTTTCCATAATGGGTGTACCAATATACATTCCTACCAACAGTGTACAAGGGTTTGCTTTTCTCCACATCTTCATCAAAATTTGTTATCTGTATAATTTTTTCTTTTTCTTTTTTTTTTTTTTTTTTTGCAGTACACGGGCCTCTCACCATTGTGGCCTCTCTCGCTGTGGAGCACAGGCTCCAGACGCACAGGCCCAGTGGCCATGGCTCACGGGCCCAGCTGCTCCGTGGTATGTGGGATCTTCCCAGACCAGGGCAGGAACCCATGTCCCCCACATCGGCAGGAGGACTCTCAACCACTGCGTCACCAGGGAAGCCCTGTTACCTGTATACAAATATCTTGAATGGGAGAAGATATTTGCAAGTTATATAACTGATAAGGGGTTAATGTCCAAAATATAAAAAGAGTTCATACATATCAACATCAAAAACAAATTAACAAACAACCTGATTAAAGAATGGGTAAAAGATTTGAATAGATATTTTGCCAAAGAATATATATATATAGAGATGGACAACAGGCACATTGGTTTGTCATAAATGACTTGAATTATGATGAGAAAATTTCCCTGTATATCAACTTTGATGCAAGTTTTATCATGAATGGATTTTTATTTTTGTCAAATGTTTTTCTGCATCTGTGGAGATAATCATGTAATTTTTATCCTTCCTTTTGTTAATGTGGTGTATCACATGGATTGATTTGCAAATATTGAAACATCCTTGCATCCTTGGAATAAATCCCACTTGATCATGGTGTATGATCCTTTCTATATATTGTTGGATTTGTTTGCTAATATTTGGTTGAGAATTTTTGCATCTATATTCATCAAAGATATTCACTTGTATTTCTTCTTTGTAGCATCTTTGTCTGGTTTTCATATGAGGGTACTAGGGTCCTTGTAGTATGAATTTGGGAGTGTTCAATTTTTTTTTGAATAGTTTGACAAGAATAGGTATTTATTCTTCTTTTTATGTTTGGTAGAATTCCCCTTTGATGCTGTCTATTTCTGGGATTTTGTTTGCTTGGAATTTTTTCATTACTAATTCAATTTCACCACTAGTGTTCTGTCTGTTCAAATTGTCTGTTTCTTCCTTATTCAGTCATTGCAGGTTCTTTGTTCCTAGAATTTGTCCATTTCTTCAAGGTTGTCCAATTTGTTGGCATCTAACTGTTCATAGTTTCTCGTATGATATTTTGTATCCCTGTGGTATTAGTTGTTATTTCTATTCTTTATTTTCTTATTTTATTTGGGCCCTCTCTACTTTCTTCTGGATGAGCATGGCTAAAAGTTTATCAATAGAGGTTAGTTTAAAAAAAGAAGGTGATTTCATTGATCTTCTCTCTCATATTTTTGGTCTCTATTTTATCTATTTCCTCTCTGATCTTTATAATGTTCTTTCTTTTGCTGACTTCGGATTTCATTGTTCTTTTTCTAATTCCTTTACATGGTAAGGTAGGTTGCTTATCTGAGATTTTCTTGTTCTTGAGGAAAGCCTATATCACTATAAACTTCCCTCTTAGAACTGCTTTTGCAGCATCCCATAGACTTTAGAAAGTTCATTAATCTCAAGGTATTTTCTGATTTCCTCTTTGATTTTTTTCTTGACCTATTGATTTATTAGTAGCATGTTGTTTAGTCCCCATCTGTTTGTGCTTTTCTCATTTTTTTCTTTCTGTGATTGATTTCTAGTTTCATACTGTTGTGATGAGAAAAAAAGTGCTTGCTGTAATTTCTATCCTCTTACATGTGTTGAGACTTGTTTTGTGGCCTAGCATGTGATCTATTCTGGAAAATATTCTATGGGCTCTGGAAAACATTGTGTGTTCTCCTGTTTTTGGATGGGATGTCCTTTAGATAGCTATAAACTCCAACAGGTCTATTGTGTCATTTAAGACCACTGTTGTCTTATTGATTTTCTGTCTGGATGATCTTTCCATTGATATTAGAGGGGTGTTAAAGTCCCCTGCTATTATTGTATTATTTTCAATTTCAACTTTTATGTCTGTTTATATTTTCTTCATATGTTTAGGTGCTATATATGTTAACAAATGCATATGCTCTTCTTGTATTGATCCATTTATTAATATATAATGTTATATTTGTCATTTGTTATAGACTTGTTTTAAAGTCTATTTGTCCAATATGAATATTGCTACCCCCATTTTTTGTCATTTCCATTTTCATGAAATATCTTCTTTTCATCCCCTCACTTTCAGTCTGTGTGTATCTGTAGCTCTGAATTAAATCTGTTATAAGCAGCATATACAAGAGATTTGTCTTTTATCCAGTCAGTTATCTTTTGATTGGAGTACTTATTCCATTGACATTTAAAGTAATTATTTATAGGTATGTACTTATTGCCATGTTTTTTTACTTGTTTTCTGGTTGTTTTTGTAGTTCTTCTCTGTTCATTTCTTCTTCTTTCTGTTTCATCCCTTCTGATTTGATAATTAGTAGTGTACTTGTGTTCCTTTCTTCCTAGTTTTTGTGTACCTGTTTTAGGGCTTTGGTATGTGAGTACCACGGGGGTCATATATGTTGACCTATAACTATATGTACTTTTTTGGTAAACTGGTAGTCATTTCAGTTCAAAAACATTCTAAAACATCTACATATATTATTCCCTTCCCCAACCTTTTGTGTTTTTGATGTTATATTTTACATCTCCATGTAAAATATAGTTAATGTATACTTAACATTACTGAAGTTATAATTGATTTATTTTATAATTTTTGTCTTTTAATCTTCATACTATACTATTTAAGTGTTTGATCCACAGCCATTACTATATATTTGCCTTTTTCATTTCCTATAGATCCTTACTTCTTGCTATAAACTTTTCTTTTCCAATTAGAGAAAACCCTTTAATATTCCTTTTAGGGTAGGTTTAATATTGATAAACTCTTTTAGTGTTTGCTTATCTGAGAAGTTCTTTCTCTCTCCTTCAATTATAAATAATAATCGTGCCAGGTAGAGTATCCTAGGTTACAGGGTTTTCCTTTTCAACACTTTTTAATTTTTTTTTTCATTTGCAGTACACGGGCCTCTCACTGTTGTGGCCTCTCCTGTTGTGGAGCACAGGCTCCAGATGCACAGGCTCAGCATCCATGGCTCACGGGCCCAGCCGCTCTGCAGCATGTGGGATCTTCCCGGACCAGGGCACGAACTCGTGTCCCCTGCATTGGCAGGTGGACTCTCAACCACTGTGCCACCAGGGGAGCCCCCTTTTCAACACTCAATATATTTTTCCACTCTCTTCTGGCCTGTAGTTTCAGCAGAAAAATCATCTGATAACAAAAATAAACAAATGAGACATAATTAAACTTATAAGCTTTTGAACAGTAAAGGAAACAATGCAGTGGGAGAAAATATTTGCAAACAATGCAACCGACAAGAGATTAATTTCCAAAACATACAAACAGCTTATACAGCTCAATATGAAAAATACAAACAACCCAATCTAAAATGGGCAGGAGACCTAAATAGACATTTCTCCAAGAAGACATACAGGTGGCCAAGAGGCACATGAAAAAATGTTCAATAATAAGTGCTGGAACAAGTACAGAGAAAACAGAACCCTCCTACCCTGTTGGTGGGAATGTAAATTTCACAGATACTATGGAAAACAATATGGAGGTTCCTTAAAAAACTAAAAATAGAGCTAGCATATGATCCAGCAATCCCCCTTCTGGGCATACATCTGGAAAAGATGAAAACTCTAATTCAAAAAGATATATTCACCACAATGTTTATAGCAGCATTATTTACAATAACCAAGAAATGGAAGCAACATGAGTGTCCATCAACAGAGGAATGAATAAAGAAGATGTGGTATTCACACACACACACACACACACACACACACACACACACACACACACATATATATATACAATGGAATAGTACTCAGCCATAAAAAAGAACAAAATAATTTCATTTACAGCAATGTGAGTAGACCTAGAGATTATCATACTAAGTGAAGTAAGTCAGACAGAGAAAGACAAATATCACATGATATCATTTATATGTGGAATATAAGAAAATGATACAAATGAACTTGTTTACAAACAGAAATGGACTCACAGACATAGAAAACAAATTTTTGGTTACCAAAGGGAAAAGGGAAGGAGGGATAAATTAGGAATTTGGGATTAACAGATACACACTACTCTATATAAAATAGATAAACAGGGGCGTACTCTATAGAACAGGGAACAATATTCAATATCTTACAATCACTTATAATGGAAAAGAATCTGAAAAATAATATATATCTGAATCACTTTGCTGTCCACCTGAAACATTGTAAATCAACTATACTTCAGTAAAAAAGAAAACCAGCTGATAGCCTTTTAGGAGTTCTCTTGTACATGACTCTTTCTCTTGTTGCCCTTAGAACTGTCTGTTTATCTTTACTTTTGCCATTTTAATTATGATATATATTGTTGTGATCTGTTTGGGTTCATCTTTTTTGGAGCCCTCTGTGTTTCCTGTACCTTGATATGTTTCCTTCTTCAATTTTAGGATGCTTTCAGCCACAATTTCATTAAATACATTTTTATCCTTCTTCTCTCTCTTCTCCTTCTGGGACCCCTAGTATGCAAATGTTGTCATACTTGATATTATACCAGAGATCTCTTAAACTCTTCTCATTTTTGTTTTTCTTTTTCCTGTTCTGCTTTAGTGATTTCCATTATTCTATCTTCCAGGTCACTAATGCATTCTTCCATATCATTTAGTCTGCTGTTAATACCTTCTAGTCTGTTTTTCATTTCAGTTATTTTATTCTTCAGTTCTGACTGGTTCTTTTATTTTTTTTTTAATTTTCTAGTTCTTTGTTAAAATTCTCACCATGTTCATCTATTATTTTCCCTAATTCAGTTAGCCTTCTTATTACTAATACTTTGAATTCTTTATCCAGTAAATTATTTGTCTTTCATTATTTATTTTTTCAGGTGTTTGCTCATGCTCTTTCAATTGAGAATAGTTCCTCTGTTTTCACTTTGCTTAACTATGTCCCTATGAATTTAAGTAAAACAGTTACTCATTGCAGTCTTGCATTGGTGTCCTTATGTGGGAGCATCCATGTACAGTTTGCATGTGAGCAGTGCCTTTGGTTGGAGAGATGGATTTAATGTAAACTGAAATCACATCTTTCCTCATGGTGTGCTGGCAGCTATCACCTTGGTAGTAGTTGGGGCTGGAGATGAAGGGGCTAGGGCCAGAGTCAGGTTTGTGGTGGGTCTTCCCCTATGCTCAGTGGCCATCATCACCTTATGGAAGGCAGTGTTAGACCCCAAGTTGCTGGAGCAGAAGCCCTGAGTATCAGGTCTGAGTTGGCTCTCTCTTCTTCCAGCACAAGCACACTTACCCCAAATGGTAGCAATGCTAGTGCAAGAGGGGCCAATGCATGCTTTTGGCTCCTGTTGGGGCACAGTCTGTGGTGGTCTGGTCTCTGTCAGAGATCAGCATTTCTCCTGATGCACTGAACATGTAGGTGCCTGCAATGGCCAACCCCACCCCACCAATATGCAGCCTCAGGTCTGAGTAACTTCTGCATCCATTGCCAAGCTCTCCTCCCAGTTAGGGTGGCCCTCACTCAAGTGTGGTGCTGTGACATGAAGTAAGCAGAGCTGGAGCATTTGCTCAGCTCAGGCTCAGACTCAGCAATATGATCACGGGAAATCAGGCAGCCACTAGCGCAGTCCTCAATCTGCCTTCTCTGTCTTGATTCAGGAGCAAGCCAGTATGCATTTTCTCCTCGCGAGCAGAGTCCAGGCATCCCACATACCTTGTGTTATGCCCACTGGTCCTCCAACAAGCCAAGGGGGGTTGTCTTCCCAGTGTCAGACCCCAGAACTGGGGTGCCCAATATGTGGCTTGAGCTGCCCACTCCTCAGAGAGGGTCTCCACCCACTTATTTTACCTTTTCCTCTGAGTGCCCACCCAGGGGCACAGGTCCCGACCCAATCACTTCTCTTCCCCTCCTGCCCAATTCTACATGTATCTCTCTTACAGCCTTGGTTGTAGAACAGTCTTTCTGCCAGTTTCCAGTTAGCTTTTAGTGAGAATTTTTCCACACATCTATGTATTTTTGATGTGCTCATGGGGAGAGTTGAGTTCCACATTCTCCTACTCTGCCATCTTGATCCAACTTCCTTAATGTCCACACCTTAGATTCCCTTACATTTTCCCTAATACCCTTTCTGTATTATAGGATTTTATCTAATATACCATATTACATTTAGTCTTAATGTCTCCCTAGGCTCCTTATGGCTGTGACAGTTTCTTAGACTTTCCTTGTCTTTGATGACTTTTACTGTTTTGAAGATTACTAGTCAGGTATTTTGTAAAATGTACTTCGATTTGAACTTTCTTAACTTTTTGTCATGTTTAATGTATTAGTTTTCTATGGCTGCCATAACATTATTACCACAAACTTGGTATCTTAAAACAGCAGGCATCTATTCTCTCATAGATTTGAAGTCCAACTGGCATTTAACCCACTAAAGTTAGAAAGAGATTATGAGCATTTAGGAGGAGAACAGTAGAAAAGTACCATTGAACATTTGGGAGGAGAACAGAAGAAAAGTCTCATTTTTATCACATAATATCAAGGGTACATATTTCCAAGATGATTTATCAATGTTTATCTTAATGTTGGTCACCTGACCGAAGTAATGTTTATCAGGTTTCTCTGCTGTAAAGTTATGCGTATTCTCCATTTCTATACTTTAATCTTTGGCAGGAAGGTACTATGTGGTGAATTATGTTTCCCCTCCTTGAGGGCAGAGAGCATATATAAATTATTTGGATTTCATCTTCATGGAAGATTTGTTTTTTCTCTTTCATCTATTTATTATTTATTCATTCACTCATTCATGCATTAAATAATTTATTTGTATTAAGTATTGAATTATAGATATTTATTTTATACTTTGGGTTATAATTTAATGGTACTTAATATTGATGTTTAAATTGTCTTAGCTTTGCCCAGTGATAACATTTTTTGATTTTCTCCTCTTCCCTGTGCCCTGTATCCACTCTTTTAAAAAATATACATAATATACACCATTTTAACCATTTTAAGTGTACTGTTTAGTGGCATTAAATACATTTACAATGCTGTGAAACCATTATCACTATCCATTTCTAGAACAATTTCATCAACCCAAACAGAAACTCAGTACCCGTTATAAAATAATTCCCCATTCTTCCTTCCCCCAAACCCTGGAAACCTCTATTATGCTTTCTGTACCTATAAATTTGATTATCCTAGATATTCATATAAGTGTATCTAAGATAAACCAGAGCCTGATGGTAGTTAAAGGGATTAAAAACAGATTTTAGTTCGGAACTATAAAAATAGATCAAAAGAGACCTCAGTATAGAACTAGACTCAGTTCTGAATACTGCATGAAAGAGTAGAGATTTATAGCCAAGGATTAGAGTGAGTGTCTTTGGATAAATAATTAATATGGGGAAAAATCAGGGTTAAGGGACATTTCTGGATAAACCAACTTCACAGAATTTTTGCTGAAGGCAAGCCAAGGTGATCAGATATGCCCTGCAGAATGATGGATCATAGGGAATTTGATCAGATATGGTGGGTAATAAGGCTAGAGGATTCTTACTATAATAAGTCAGCAAGATTCTCAATAAAGTTGGGTGACACAAAGATGGACACAGAAGTCCAGAGGCTGAGGCCTAGTTGGGATGAGGATTCAGAGGATCCTGACTAAAATTTGGTCAAAGAGGGAGTCTTTGTTAAATGGAATCATAAAGTATTTGTCCTTTTATGTATGACTTATTTCACTTAACATATTGTTTTCACAGTTCATTTATATTGGAGCATGTGTCAGAGTTTCATCTTTATAAGGCTCAATAATATTCCATTGTATGTGTACCACATTTTGTTCATTCATCCATTGAAGGACATTTGAGTTGTTTTCATCTTTGGAACATTGTTGTACAAATATCTGTTTGATTCCCTGTTTTCAATTCTTTGGAGCATATATCAAGAATGTAACTACTGGACATGGCAATTCTATGTTTATCTTTCTGAGGAATCACAGTATACTTTCCACAGTGGCTGCACCATTTTATATCCCCACCAGCAATACACAAGAGTTTCCATTTCCTCACAGCACTTATTCTCACCAACAATTACTTTCCATTAACTCATAATAGCCATCCTAGTGTGAATAAACTGTTATCCCACTGTGACTTTGATTTGAATTTCCCTGATGATTAGTAATATTGACCATGTTTTATGTGCTCATTGACCATCTGTAATATCTTTGGAGAAATGTCTATTCAAGTATTTTGTTTATTTTTGAATTGGGTTTTTGATTTCTTTTGGTTATTCTTGCATTGTAGGAGTTCTTTATGTATTCTGGATGTTAATTTCTTTTTTTAAACATCTTTATTGGAGTATAATTGCTTTACAATGTGGTATTAGTTTCTGCTGTATAGCAAGGTGAATCCGCCATATGCATACATATATCCCCATATCCCCTCCCTCTTGAGTCTCCCTCCCACCCTACCTATCCCACCCCTCTGGGTGATCACACAGCACCGAGCTATCACACTGTACTATGCAGCTGCTTCTGACTAGCTATCTTGAAATAGTCTCAAGTATCTTTTCCCACCACAGTTCTTTGAGACTAGATATCAATTACAGGAAAAAAAAAATCTGTAAAAAATACAAACACATGGAGGCTAAACAATATGTCACTAAATAACCAAGGAATCACTGAAGAAATCAAAGAGGAAATCAAAAAAATACCTAGAAACAAATGACAATGAAAACACGATGACCCCAAACCTATGGGATGCAGCAAAACTGTTCTAAGAGGGAAGTTTATAGCAATACAATTCTACCTCAAGAAACAAGAAACATCTCAAATAAACAACCTAAGCTTACACCTAAAGCAATTAGAGAAAGAAGAAGAGCAACAAAACCAAAGTTAGCAGAAGGAAATAAATCATAAAGATCAGATCAGAAATATGTGAAAAAGAAATGAAGGAAACAATAGCAAAAATCAATAAAACTAAAATCTGGTTCTTTGAGAAGATAAACAAAATTGATAAAACATTAGCCAGACTCATCAAAAAAGAAAAAAAAGGGAGAAGACTCAAATCAACAGAATTAGAAATGAAAAAGGAAAAGTAACAACTGACACTGCAGAAATACAAAGGATCATGAGAGATTACTACAAGCAACTCTATGCCAATAAAATGGACAACCTGGAAGAAATGGACATTCTTAGAAAAGCACAAACTTCCAAAACTGAACCTGGATGTTAATTTCTTATTAAATATATGATTTGCAAATATTTTCTCCAATTCTGTGGGCTGTCTTATCACTCTATTGATACAGTTCTCTGAGGCACAGAAGTTTTAAGCTTGGTGAAATGAAACATCTCTGTTTCATGTTTCTTGTGCTTTTGATGTCATATCCAGGAAATTTTCATAATATCCAATGCCATGGAGAATTCCCAAGGTTTTTTTCTGAGTTTTATAGTTTTAGCTCTTATTTTTAAGTCTTGGTTCCATTTCAAGTAAATTTTTACATATGGTGTATGGTAAGAACCCAACTTTATTATTTCCATGTGAATATTTAGTTTTCCAGGCACCAATTGTTAAAAAGACTCTCCTTTCCCATTTGAATATCCTTGGCACTCTTATAGAAAAATCAATTGATTGTATATGCAAGGGTTTATTTGTGATTTTTTAAATTCTAGTTGCTTGATCTATATATTAATTTTTATGCCAGTAACACTGTATTGATTACTGTAGTTTAGTAATATATATTTTTTTTTTTTGCGGTATGCAGGCCTCTCACTGTTATGGCCTCTCCCGTTGTGGAGCACAGGCTCTGGACGTGCAGGCTCAGCAGCCATGGATCACGGGCCTAGCCACTCTGCAGCATGTGGGATCTTCCCAGACCCGGGCATGAACCCATGTCCCCTACATTGGCAGGCAGACTGTCAACCACTGCACCACCAGGGAAGCCTGGTAATAAATTTTTAATATAAGAAATGTGAGTGCTTCAAATTCATTCTCTTTTTTCAATACTGTTTTATCTATTTGGGGTCCTTTGAGATTCCTTATGGATTTTAGTATAAATTTTTAAATAAAAACTGCTTTTTGGGATTTTGATAAACATTGCATTAAATCTGTAGGTCACTGTTGATAGTATTGCGACCTTAACAATATTACATCTTCCTGTTCATGAACACAGGACATATTTCCATTTATTAATGTCTTCTTTAATTTCTTTCAACAATTTTCTGAAATTTTTAGTGTACACTGATTTTTCTTCTTTGGTTAATTTTATTCAAAAATATTTTATTCTTTTTGATGCTATTATAAATGGAATTATTTGTTTTCTTTTTGGGGTTTTCATGTTACTGTATAAAAGAGCAACAGATTTTTAGGTACTGATTTTGTACACTGTAACTTGGCTGAAATTGTTTATTAGTTTTAACATTTATTTGTGAACTATTTAGTGTTTTCTGCATATAAGATCATGTTATCTGCAAACAGATTATTTTAACACTACTTTTATAATTTTGTAATTTGATGTCTTTATTTCTTTTCCTGCTTAATTATTTTGACTAGAATTTTCAATACTATGTTGAATAGACATGGAAAAAGTGATCATCCTTGTCTAATTCTTTATGTTAGGGGAAAAGATTTCAGTGTTCTATTATTGAGTATAATGTTAGCTGTGGGCTTTTCATAAATGAGCTTTACTATAATGATGACATCACCTTCTATTGCTGGTTTATTTCTGGTATTTGATAACAGAAAGTGGTTTTGAATTTGGCAAATCATTTCTCTGCATTAATTGAGGTGATCATTTGATGTTTATTTTTTCCACTTTATTCTGTTAACATGGTATATTACATTGATAATTTTTCGTATGTTGAACTATCCTTCCATTTCAGGAATAAATCTCACTTCATGGTGTTTAATCTTTTTAATGTGCTGCTGAATTTGGTTTACCAGTACTTTGCTCAGGATTTTTTCATCACAAATCATAAGGAATATTGGTCTATAATTTTCTTATGATATATTTGTCTGGTTCGAGATATGAATAATACTGGCCTCATAGAATGAGTTAAGAGGTGTCAAAAAAATTGTCCACTACTCTTCTATTTAGAGAAAGAATTTGAAAATAATTGGCATTATTTTTTTTTAAATATTTGGTAGAATTCAACAGTGAAGCCATCTGGTATAGACTATCCTTTGTTCAAAGGTTTCTGATTACTGACTCAACCTCCTTACTAGTTATTTCTTTACCGAGATTTTCTAGTTCTTTATTCATCTTTGATAGCTAGTGTGTGGTATGAACTGAATTGTGTCCCCCAAAATGTATATGTTGAAGCTCTGACCTCCAATGTTACTGTCTTTGGAGATAGAGCTTTTAGGAGGTAATTAGGATTTCTGGCTTTTTTTTTTTTTTTTTTTTGCTGTACGTGGGCCTATCACTGTTGTGGCCTCTCCCATTGCAGAGCACAGGCTCCGGACGTGCAGGCTCAGCAGCCATGGCTCACGGGCCCAGCCGCTCCATGGCATGTGGGATCTTCCTGGACCGGGGCACGAACCTGTGTCCCCTGCATCGGCAGGCAGACTCTCAACCACAGTGTCGCCAGGGAAGCCCAGGATTTCTGGCTTTTTAAGAAGAGGAAGAGAGCAAGCTCTCCCTCTGCCATATGAAGGTAAAACTAAAAGATGGCCATCTGCAAGCCAGGAAGTGAACTTTCACTAGAACCTGGCCATGTTGACACTCTGATTTTATACTTCCCTTCTCCAGAACTATGAGAAAATGTCTGTTGTTTAAGTCACCCAGTAAATAGTATTTCATTATAACAGCCTGAGCTGACTAATATAGTTTGTTTCTAGGAATTTGTCCATGTCCCTTAGATGCAATTCTCCAATGCATGTACAATTCTCCAATGCATCTCCAATGCATGTTCTTATTCCCTGATAACCCTTTTTATTTCCATAATGTTCCCACATTTATCTCCAATGTTAATAATATGAATCTTTTCTGTTTTTCCTTAGCCAATATAACTAATGGCGTGTCAATTTACTTATCTTTTCAAAGAACGAGTTTTTGCTTTTCTTGATTTTCTCTGTTTCCTTTCTATGCCCTTTTATTTATATCCACTTTAATATGCATTATTCCTTCCTTCTGATATTTTTGAGTTTAGTGTGCACTTTCTTTTCTAGTGCCTTAAGATGTAAAGTTAGGTTACTCTTTGACATTATTCTTGTTTTTACTGTATACAGTTACAAATGTAAATTTCCTTTGTAATACTTCTTTTGCTGCATCCCAACAAGTTTTATTTTTTATGTTGTAGTTTCCTTTTCATTGGTCTCAAGATACTTTTTTTTTTTTTTTTTTTTTTTTGCGGTACGCGGGCCTCTCACTGCTGTGGCCTCTCCCATTGCGGAGCACAGGCTCCAGACGCACAGGCTTAGCTGCCCTGGCTCACGGGCCCAGCCGCCCCGCAGCATGTAGGATCTTCCCGGACCAGGGCACGAACCCGTGTCCCCTGCGTCGGCAGGCAGACTCTCAACCACTGTGCCATCAGGGAAGCCCTCAAGATACTTTTAAATTTCCCTTATGATTTTTTCTTTAAGCTGATTCTTTATTAAATAAATATTAATTAATTTATCTGTGAAATTTCCACTTTTCCTTCTATTATTGATTTCAAGCTTCATTCCATTGTTATTAGAAAAATTTTACTCTGTATGATTTTAATATTCAAAATGTATTAAGGTTTGTTTTGTAGCCTAAAGTATTGCCTATCTTGGAGAATGTTCCATTAGCACTGAGAAAATGTGTTTTCTGCTGTTATGAAGTAAGTGTCCTATATATATATGTCAGGTCTAATAGGTTTATAATGTTGTTCAAATGTTCTGTTAGCATACTGATCTTCTATCTGGTTATTCTATCCATTATTGAAAGTGAAGTAATAAAATTTCCATTTTTTAACCGCTGTCTACTTGTCCCTTTGATTATGTCTACTTCATATACTTTGGAGCTGTGATATTCAGTACATATGTTTATAATTGTATTATATTATTGAGGTGACACTTTTATCAATATATAGTGTCCTTCCTTGTGTTTTGTAACAGTTTTTGACTTAAAGTCCCTTTTGTATATTGATATAGGCACCTCAACTCTTTTTGTTACTACTTACATGGAATATATTTCTCATTCCTTTCACTGTCAAACCATTTGGTTCATTAACCTGAAGTGAGTTTCTTTTGGACAGAATATTGTTAGCTAATGTATTTTCATCTATTATACCAATCTATGCTTTTTGAATTTAGAGCCTAATCCATTTACATGTAAAGTAGTTACTGACAATGAAGCAATTGCTTTTGCAATTTTGTTATTTTTTCTGTATGTCATGACTCCCCCCACCCACTCATTTTCTTCTTTAAACTTTCTTTTGTGTTTATTGGAGTCTTTTTTCTTGTTGTTTTAGACTTTAGTCTTATTTATTTATATATTTGTTTACTTTTAACATCTTTATAGGAGTATTATGACTTTACAATGTTGTGTTAGTTTCTGCTTTATAACAAAGTGAATCAGCTATACATATACATATATCACCATATCTCCTCCCTCTTGCATCTCCCTCTCATCCTCCCTATCCCACCCTTTTAAGTGGTCACAAAGCACTGAGCTGATCTCCCTATGCTATGCAGCTTCTTTCCACTAGCTATCTAGTTTACCTTTGGTAGTGTATATATGTCCATACCACTCTCTCTTCATCCCAGCTTACCCTTCCCCCTCCCCATGTCCTCAAGGCCATTCTCTACATTTGCACCTTTATTCCTGTTCTGACCCTAGGTTCTTCAGAACCTTTTTTTTTTTTTAGATTCCTTATATGTGTGTTAGCCTATAGTATTTGTTTTTCTCTTTCTCACTTACTTCACTCCGTCTGACAGACTCGAGGTCCATCCACCTCATGAAAAATAACTCAGTTTCATCTCTTTTAATGGCTGAGTAATATTCCATTGTATATATGTGCCACATCTTCTTTATCCAATCATCTCTTGATGGACACTTAAGTTGCTTCCATATCCTGGCTATTGTAAATATAGCTGCAATGAACATTGTGGTACATGACTCTTATTGAATTGTGGTTTTCTCAGGGTATATGCCCAGTAGTGGGATTGCTGGGTCTATGGTAGTTCTATTTTTAGCTTTTTAAGGAACCTCCATACTGTTCTCCACAGTGACTGTATCAATTTACATTCCCACCAACAGTGCTAAAGGGTTTCCTTTTCTCCACACCCTCTCCAACATTTATTCTTTACAGATTTTTTGATGATGGCCATTCTGACTGGAGTGTGGTGATACCTCATTGTAGTTTTGATTTGCATTTCTCTAATGGTTAGTGATATTGAGTATCCTTTCATGTGTTTGTTGGCAAACTTTATATCTTCTTTGGAGAAATGTCTATTTAGGTCTTCTGCCCACTTTTGGATTGGGTTGTTTGTTTTTTTGGTATTGAGCTGCATGTGCTGCTTGTAAATTTTGGAGATTAATCCTTTGTCAGTTGCTTCATTTGCAAATATTTTCTCCCATTCTGAAGGTTTTCTTTTTGTCTTGTTTATGGTTTCCTTTGAGGTGCAAAAGCTTTTAAGTTTCATTAGGTTTCATTTTTTTATTTTTGTTTTTATTTACACTTCTCTAGGAGGTGGGTCAAAAAGGATCTTGCTGTGATTTATGTCATAGAGTGTTCTGCCTATGTTTCCTGCTAAGAGTTTTATATTGTCTGGCCTTACATTTAGGTCTTTAATCCATTTAGAGTTTATTTTTGTGTATGGTGTTAGGGTGTGTTCTAATTTCATTATTTTACATGTAGCTGTCCAGTTTTCCCAGCTCCACTTATTGAAGAGGCTGTCTTTTCTCCATTGTATATTCTTGCCTCCTTTATCAAAGATAAAGTGATCACACATTTGTGGGTTTATCTCTGGGTTTTCTATCCTGTTCCATTGATCTATATTTCTGTTTTTGGGTCAGTACCATACTGTCTTGATTACTTTAGTTTTGTAGCATAATCTGAAGTCCAGGAGCCTGATTCCTCCAGCTCCATTTTTCATTCTTAAGATTGCTTTGGCTATTCAGGGTCCTTTTTGTTTCCCTACAAATAGTGAAGTTTTTTGTTCTTGTTCTGTGAAAAATGCCACTGGTAGTTTGATAGGGATTGCACTGAATCTATAGATTGCTTTGTTAGTATAGTCATTTTCATAATGTTGATTCTTCTAATCCAAGAACATGGCATATCTCTCCATCTGTATCATCTTTAATTTTTTCATCAGTGTCTTATAGTTTTCTGCATACAGGTCATTTGTCTCCTTAGGTAGGTTTATTCCTAGATATTTTATTCTTTTTTTTTCAATGGTAAATGGGAGTGTTTCCTTAATTTCTATTTCAGATTTTTCATCATTAGTGTGTAGGAATGCAAGGAATGCAAGGATTCTTCAATATACGCAAATCAATCAATGTGATAAACCAGATTAACAAACTGAAGGAGAAAAACCATATGATCATCTCAACAGATGCAGAAAAAACTTTCGACAAAATTCAGCACCCATTTATGATAAAAACCCTCCAGAAAGTAAGCATAGAGGGAACTTACCTCAACATAATAAAGGTCATATATGACAAACACACAGCTAACATCATTCTCAATGGTGAAAAAGTGAAACCATTTCCTCTAAGGTCAGGAAGAACCCAAGGTTGTCCAACCTCATCACTATTATTCAACATAGTTTTGGAAGTTTGAACCACAGGAATCAGAGAATAAAAAGAAATAAGTAATCCTAATTGGAAAAGAAGTAAAGCTGTCACTGTTTGCTGATGACATGGTACTAGGCATAGAGAATCCTAAGGATGCTATCAGAAAACTACTGAAGCTAAGTTGTTAAAGTAGCAGGAGTAATTGATTTTTGAATGTTGAACCAGCTTTGCATACCTGGCATAAATCTCACTTGTTCATGGTGTATAATTCTTTTTTACATTCTGTAATTTGATTTGCTAATATTGTTTTGAGCATTTTTGCATCTAGTTCATGTAAATAGTGTTCTGTAGTTTTCTTATAATGTCTTTGGTTTTGGTATTAAAGTAATACTGGCCTCATAGAATCAGTTAGGATTCTTCCTCTCCACATCTATCTTCTGGAAAAGAATATAAAGTATTTTATCCCCCATACTGTTGACCTATTTTGTTTTTATATTTTAGGTAAAGTACTAATAATTAATCTATATTTAGGTTTTGTTTTTTATTCACTCACAATCTCTATCACTTAACTGGTGAATTTGGATTTTTCACAAAGCGATTATTGATATGGTTTGATTAACTTCTACCATGCTTGTAATAGTTTCCTATTATTTGCACTTGTTTGATTTTTTTTTTCTTTCTCTATTATTCTACCTTTTTTGGTTTATATTGAGCATTTTAGATAAATCTATTTCTCCTCTCTGAGCATACTGACTATATTTCTTTTTATAAGTATTTAGTTGTTGCCCTGCAGTATGCAATGTACATTTCTAACTAATCTATGGCCACTCACAAATAATAGTATAAAACTTCAAAGGTAGAGTAAGTTCCTTATAATACTCTATTCCCTATCCCTTCATCCAATTTCTTATAACATTGCTATCATTCAGTTCACTTATTCATATGCTGTAATCAACAAAAATGTTATTATTATTAATTTGAACATTATCTACTAGAGAAATTAAGAATCATAAATACTTTACTTCCATTACATTCATTTACTTTCCAATGCTTTTACTTTCTTTTTTTATATCTGATTTTCTGATGTATACAATATTTCCTTTACTTGGAGACCTTCTTTCACCATTTCTTTTAGGGCAGCTCTGATGGTTTTAAATGCCATCAGTTTTTGTTTCTATGAGAAAGTCTTTATATCACTTCCATTTTTGATGGATTATTTATTTGAATGTTAATTTCTAGGTTGGTGGTTGTACTAATTACTTATGTCTACCATAACAAATTACCACAGTCTGGATGGATTAAAGTAACAGAACGTTATTCATAACAATTCTAGAAGTTAGAAGTCCAAAATCAAGGTGTCAGTAGGGCTGTGCTCTCCTGAAGCTCTAGATGATATTCTATTTCTTGCATATGTCAGATTTGGTATATATATAAATACCAGTTTGGGTATATATATATATATATATATATATATATATATATATACACACACACACACACACACACACATGGATATACACATGAATATAAAGCTACATAAATAAAACATTCAAAGAAATCTTGGCTGCACATTTCAAATAAAATTATAGAGTTTTATCTTTTATTTTCAGCCATAACTTTGTCCTAAAATAATTGAATCCCTGTCTATACTTCTCATGGTCCAAGACTCCACTAGAAAACAGTTGTTCTATGCAGTTTGATCGAGATAGAATGATTACTACTAGCATATTCAGTTATTCCAAATAGTTCTTATGCCAAGAAAAAGAAACTTGAAATTATAGGCTTTCTTTTTAATTTATTTTTGAACTATGATAAGCAAGAATAATTAAGTCCAGTTCAACTTCAACTAAATGAAGAAAATTAAAGTAAAAAAAAAACTGGAGAAAGTGTTTAAGTAAGGCAATTCATCTACTTACAGACTTTGTTTAAATTATATTAATTTATTGAATTTACAATCACTAACTTACAGTACATATGCATGCTGTAGGCTACACAGATATTACTTCTTTTCCCCCTTATATGATTTAGATAGAATTATTTTTCCAACATAAAAGTAATGGTAGAATAAAGCTGGTGACATGATCAGAAATGGTAGACTAGGTAATTCCAGAGTTTGGTCCATCCCCCAAATTATGTCAGAATAAATTTTTGCATAGCTCTGAATCTAGTCAAAAACTCAAAAGAACTAAAGGTATGCCTGATGAATAAAGAAGATGGTGCTTTATGATAAAAAGCTCTATGGCTTTTAAACTGCACAACTACCTTCCCAAACTCCAAATAGACAGTGGTTATGAAGATAACAGCTCACATTCCTGGTGCTAGTTGCTTTTGACAGTGAGAGCATGTTCACAAAAGGCCTGAGAAGACTCTAAGATTTTATACCTTGCCTTTATCTTTAGGCTCTCTTAAGCAGGAATTAAATTTGGCTAAGGCATAATTGTAAATGTAATAGTTTGACGTGAAGTACTGTCTCAACACAAAGCCAATCTGCAAAGGCTGAGATTTTTTTTTTCTTTTATTCCCTTTTTTTTTCTTTTTTGGTTCCAGGTGTTTTTAAGACCACTACCTAATAACTATTTGACCAGTTTGCAAATGAATCACAGACTTCAGTGGCCACATATTACAAAGTATTCAGTCTTTACAAAACTAGTTTAGAAAAATAACTAAACAAGCAAACAACAATGACCAACATCAAGCACTAATAACAAATCATGGTCGGAAACAAAGTGATATCAAGCTTTGATGTCATGAGTGATGTCAGGGTCATGGCAAATTTGTGTGTGGCTCTCTTCCTTTAAAGCTACAACCAGTAAAACATCCAGAACTCATCAAAGGTACCTGTCCCCAAGACACCAGGATGCCGGAGAAGTCCATATATCTGTACATCTAAAGTTGGATGGAGTGGAACACATAGAGGAGGCAGAACCAGAGGAAGGATGGAGACCATGCTGGTATTCCCAGCCTTCTGGCTACAACAGCTGAGCTCATAGCCCCAGAGAAGCCAGTAACAGCAGGGGAGGTAGCACACATAACCCCCAGCCTCCCATCCAGTGGTGTCCTCAGCCACAGGTAGCTGGGAAACAGTGACAGTGTGGTCTGAGATCCTATCCCTCAAGCTGCAAAGACCCTCATGATTCCTGCCCCCTACACCCCATTTACAACAGCAGAGGCCATGAACCCTACAACACCTGACAGAGCAGAGGTATCCATGTGAGCCCAGCTCCCACAGACTCTCCCCAGCCAATGTGGTGGTGGAGTCTGCAACTCAAAGGATCCCAGTCTTGGTGGAAGAGCACACTGTCCTGGCGCCCCAGAGAGTGACGCAGGCAACACTGACAGCAGCAAGGTAACAATGACCATGGAGGCAAAAGAAGCAATTATGAGGTCGTAGAGCAGCACCTCTGACAGAGGCAGTGGGAGGTAGAATGCCAAATATACCTAGAGACAGCTCAGGTAAAAGGAATAAAAAACTTGTGTTATAATAACACCTACTGGAAAACAAAAGAAAAGCCTGGCCCTGCTCCTCATTTCTTCAGGCTGGGAAAGTGCTTCTAGACTCAGCTGTCCCTTGGCTCAGACATCCAAGAAAGATATCTATCTACATGGAGTATACAGACCCTTCTTTAGGAAGAAGAGCCATAAGAAATTTGACTGACTTGAAAAATAACATAGCTCTATTCACTGTTTTAGGAAAATCTTCCTGGCTCCTGTGTGTAGTGGATTCAGAATGCTTTTGCTATGAAGATTTAAAAATAAAGTAAGTAAGGAGGAAGGAGGCAATATGGTGGAGTAGATGGACTTGAGCTCACCCCCTCTTATGGAAACACCAAAATCACAACTAACTGCTAAACAAACACTGATAAAAAAATGCTGGAACCTACCAAAAAAAGATAAGCTACATCCAAAGACAAAGAAGAGGCCAAAAGAAGAGACAAAGAAGAGATGGTAGGAGGGGTGCAATTGTGAAAAAATGAAATCCCATACATGACAGATGAGCAATTCACAAACTAGAAAATAATTATACCACAGAAGTTCTCATACAAGAGTGAAAGTTCTGAGCCCCATGTTGGGCTCCCCAGCCTGGGGGTCTGTCCATGGGAGGAGGAGGTCCCCAGAGAGTCTGACTTTGAAGGCCAGCAGGGGGTGACCACAGGAATTCCACAGGACAGGGGGAAACAAAAACTCCACAATTGGAAGGCACACACAGGATCTCATGTGCACCAGGACCCAGGGAATAAAGCAATGACCACGTAAGACACTGGATATACTTGCTAGTGTTGGAGGGTCCCCAGCAGAGACAGGGGTTGGCTGTGGCTCACTGTGAGGACACTGGCAGTGGTGGCTCTGACATATGCTCATTGGTGTGGGCCCTCTAGGAGGCTGTCATTTTCTCACTAAGACATGGCCCCTCCCAACTGCCTGTAGGCTCAAGTGCTAGGATGCATCAGGCCACACAACCAACAAAGTAAGAACACAGCGCCACCCATCAGCAGACAGGCTGCTTAGAGTCTTCCTGAATAAATAGTTGCCGGATAATAAACACACATCTTGACATGGCCCTGCCCACCAGAGGCACAAGACCCAGCTCTACACACCAGTGGGCAGGAACAAGTACCTCCCACCAGGAAGTCTGCACAAGCCTCTTAGAGAGACTCATCCACCAGGGGGCAGGCAGCAGAAAGTAGAAGAACTACAACCCTGCAGCCTACAGAACAGAAACCACAATCACAGGAATTTAGACAAAATGAGACAGCAGAGGAATATGTCCTAGAAGAACAACTAAGTTAAGTGAAGATAGGCAAGCTACAATAATAATAAAAAAAAAAATCAGAGTAATGAGAGTGAAAATGATCCAAGATCTCAGAAAAAGAATGGAGGCACTGATTGAGAAGATACAAGAAATGTATATAAAAGAACTAGAAGAACTAAAGAACAAATGAAAAGAGATGAACAATACAGTAATTGAAATGAAAAATACACTAAAATGAATCAATAGCAGAGTAACTAAGGCAGAAGAACAGATCAATGACATGGAAGACAGAATGGTGGAAATCACTGCCATGAAACAGAATAAAGAAAAAAGAATGAAGAATAAATGAGGACACACTAAGAGACTTCAGGGAAAACATTAAATGCACCAAGATTTGCATTATAGGGGTCCCAGAAGGAGAAGAGAAAAACAAAGGGTCTAAGAAAATATTTGCAGAGATAATAGATGAAAACTTCCTTAACATGGGAAAGGAAACAATCATCCAAGTCCAGGAAGCTCATAGAGTACCAGACAAAAAAAAATCCAAGGAGTAATACACTGAGACACATAATAAACAAATTGATGAAAATTAGAGACAAAGAAAAATATTAAAGGAAACAAAGGAAAGGCAACAAAAAATGTACAAGGAAATTTCCATAAGGTTATCAGCTGATTTCTCAGCAGAAGTTCTGCAGGCCAGAAGGGAGTGGCACAATATATTTAAATTGATGAAAAGGAAGAAAATAATCTACCCATCAAGACTCTCATTCAGGTTTGATGGAGAAATCAAAAGCTTTACAGATAAGCAAAAGCTAATAGAATTCAGCACCACAAGACCAGCTTTGTAACAAATGCTAAAGGAACTGCTCTAAATGGAAAGGAAAAGGCCAAAATTAGAAACAAGAAAATTACAAATGGGAAAACTCACTAGTAAAGGCAAACATACAGTAAAGGTAGGAAATCAACTGCACAAAAATATGATATCAAAACCAGCAATTGTGAGAAGAGAACACAAATGTAGAATATTGGAAAGGCATATGCAATTAAAAGACAAGCAACCTAAAACAATCTTGTTTATATACAGACTGCTATATCAAAACCTCACTGTAACCAAAACCCACAAATCTATAATAGATGCACACACAAAAAAGAAAAAAATAAAAGAATCCAAACAAACACTAAAGTTAGTCATCAAATCAAAAGATAAGAGAGCAAAAGAGGAAGGGAAGAAAAAACACCTACAAAGACAAATACAAAGTAATTAAGAAAATGGCAATAAGAACATACATATCAATAATTACCTTAAACATAAACAGATTAAATACTCCAACCAAAAGACAGAATGGATACAGAAACAAGAAACATATATATGCTGTCTACAAGAGACCCACTTAAGATAAAGGAACACCTACAGACTTAAAGTTAGGGGATGGAAAAAGTTATCCCATGCAAATGAAAATCAAAAGAAAGCTGGAGTAGCAATACTCATATGACAAAATAGACTTTAAATTAAAGACTGTTATAAGAGAAAAGGAAGGACACTACATAATGATCAAGGGATAAATTAAACAAGAAGATATAACAATTGTAAATATATATGCAACCAACATAGGAGCTCCTCAATATACAAGGCAAATTCTAACAACCATAAAAGGAGAAATCAACAGTAACACAATAATGTGGGGGACTTTAACACCCCACTTTCATCAATGGACAGATCATCCAGATAGAAGATTAATAAGGAAACACAGGACTTAAAAGACAGATTTGACCAGATAGACTTAATTGATATTTTTAAAGCAATCCATCCAAAAGTAGCAGAATACATATTTTTCTCAAGTGTACATAGAATATTCTCCAGGATTGATCACGTGCTAGGTGACAAATTGAGCCTCAGTAAATTTAAGAAGACTGAAATTATATCAAGCACCTTTGCCAACTACATGCTATTAGAAATCAACTACAAGAAAACATGGTAAAAAAAATAAACACACGTGGAGGCTAAACAATATGCTACTAAATAACCAATAGAGGGCTTCCATGGGGGAGCAGTGGTTCAGAGTCTGCCTGCTGATGCAGGGGACATGGGTTTGTGTCCCAGTCTGGGAAGATCCCACATGCCGTGGAGCGGCTGGGCCCGTGAGCCATGGCTGCTGAGCCTGCGCGTCCGGAGCCTGCGCTCCTCAATGGGAGAGGCCACAACAGTGAGAGGCCTGCATACCGCAACAAAAAAAAAAAAAAAAAAAAAAGCAAAAAACAAACATTTCTTCACTGAAGAAATCAAAGAGGAAATTTAAAGAAATACCTAGAGACAAATGAAAACAAAGCACTATGACACAGAACCTATGAGATGCAGCAAAATCAGTTCAAAATGGGAAGAATATAGCAATACAGTATTACCTCAGGAAACAAGAAAAATCTAAAATCTAAATAAACAACCTAACCTTACACATCAACTAGAGAAAGAAGAAAAACAAAACCCAAAGTTAGGAGAAGGAAAGAAATCATAAAGATCAGAAAAGGAATAAATGAAATGGAGCCAAAGAAAACAGTAGAAGAGATCAATGAAACTAAACGCTTATTCTTTGAAAAGTTAAACAAAATTGATAAACCTTTAGCCAGACTCATCAAGAAAAAGAGGGAGAGGGCCCAGATCAATAAAATTATAAATGAAAAAGAAGTTACAACAGACACCACAGAAATACAAAGGATCATAAGACTATGACAAGCAACTATATGCCAATAAAATGGACTACCTAGAAGAAATGAACAAATTCGTAGAGAAGTAAAATCTCCCAAGACTGAACCATGAAGAAATAGAAAATATGAACAGACCAATCAGAAGTACTGGAATTGAAACTATGATTTAAAAGACTCCCAACAAATGTCCAGAACCAGATGGCTTTACAGGCTAATTCTAGAAAACATTCAGAGAAGAGTTAACACTTATCCTTCTGAAACTATTCCAAAAAATCTCAGAGGAAGGAATACTTCCAAACTCATTCTATGAGGGCACCATCACTTTGATATAAAAACCAGACAAAGTTATCACACAAAAAAAGAAAATTATAGGCCAATATCACTGATGAATATAGATGCAAAAATCCTCAATGAAATACTAACAATTGGAATCCAATAAGACACTAAAAGGATCATACATCATGGTAAAGTGGTATTTATCCCAGGGATAGAAGTATTTTTCAATATCAATCAGTGTGATACACCACATCAACAAATTGAAGAATAAAAAACATATGATCATCTTAATAGATGCAGAGAAAGCTTGAGACAAAATTCAACACCATTTATGATAAAAACTCTCCAGAAAGTGGGCATAGAGGGAACATACCTCAATATAATAAAGGACATTTACAACAAAGTTACAGCTAACATCATACTCAATGGTGAAAAGCTGAAAACATTGCCTCTGAGATCAGGAACAAAACAAGGATGTCCACTCACACAATTTTTTTAAAAATTATTTATTTATTTATTTATTTATTTTGTCTGTGTTGGGTCTTTGTTGCTGTGTGTGGGCTTTCTCTAGTTGCAGCAAGCAGGGGCTATGCTTTGTTTTGATGCATGGGCTTCTCATTGCGGTGGCTTCTCTTGTTGCAGAGCACTGGCTCTAGGCATGTGGGCTTCAGTTGTGGCATGCAGGCTCAGTAGTTGTGGCTTTCAGGCTCTAAAGCACAGGATCAGTAGTTGTGATGCACAGGCTTAGTTGCTCTGTGGCATGTGGGATATTCCCAGACCAGGGCTTGAACCCATGTCCCCTGCACTGACAGGTAGGTTCATAACTACTGCACCACCATGGATGTCCCCTCTCACCACTTTTATTCAAAATAGTTTGGAAGTCTTAGTCATGGCAATCAGAAAAGAAAAAGAAATAAAAAGAATCCAAATTGGAAGGAAGAAGTAAAAATGTCACTGTTTTCAGATGACATGATAATATACATAGAAAATCCTAAAGGTGCTACCAGAAAACTACTAAAGCTCATCAATGAATGGTAAATTTGCAGGATACAAAATTAATACACAGAAATATCTTACATTCCTATACACTAACAATGAAAGATCAAAAAGAGAAATTAAGAAACAATCTCATTTACCACTGCATCAAAAGTAATTAAATACCTAAGAATAACCCTACCTAAGTAGACAGAAGACCTGTACTCTGAAAACTATAAGGATCTGATGAAAGTAATAGAAGATGACACAAGCAGATGGAAAGATATACCAGGTTCTTGGATTGGAAGAATCAATATTGTTAAAATGACTATACTACCCAAAGCAATCTGCAGATTCAATGCAATCCCTATCAAATGACCAATGACATTTTCCACAGAACTAGATTTAAAGGATCTTAATATTTCTATAGAGACACAAAAGACCCCCAATAGCCAAAACAAACTTGAGATAGAAAAACAGAGTTGGAGGAATCAGTTTGCCTGACATCAGACAATACTACAAAGCTACAGTAATCAAAACAGTATGGTACTGGCACCAAAACAGAAATACAGATCAATGGAACAGGATTTGAATCCCAGAGATAAACCCATGCACCTATGGCCAATTAATATACAGCAAAGGAGGCAAAAATATATAATGGAGAAAAGACAGCCTCTTCAATAAGTGGTGCTGGGAAAACTGGACAGCTACATGTAAATAAATGAAATTACAACATTCTTTAAAACCATACACAAAAATAAACTCAGAATGGATTAAAGACCTAAATGTAAGACTGGATACTATAAAACTCTTACAGTAAGATATAGGCAGAACACTCTCTGACATAAATCCCAGCATATCATTTTCAACCTGTCTCTTAAGGGAAATGAAAACAAAAACAAGTGCAACCTAATCAAACTCAAGAGCTTTTGCAAAGAAAAGGAAACCATAAACAAAATGAAAAGACAACCCACAGAATGGGAGAAAATATTTGCAAACGATGAGATCAACAAGGGATTCATCTCCAAAATTTACAAACAACTTATGCAGCTCAATATCAAAAAAAACCCAATCAAAAAATGGGCAGAAGACCTAAACAGACATTTCTACAAAAAAAAGACATACAGATGGCCAAGGGGCACATGAAAAGATGCTCAACATCATTAATTATTAGAGAAATGCAAATCAAACTACATGAGATATCACCTTCCACCAGTCAGATCATCAAAATTCTACATACAATAAATGATGGAAAGGGTGTGGAGAAAAGGGAACCCTCCTACATTGCTGGTGAGAATGTAAATTGGTACAGTCACTCTGGAGAATAATAACATGGTTGTTCCTTAAGAAACTAAGAATAGAGTTACCGTATGATCCAGCAATCCCACTCCTGGGCATATATCCGGAGAAAAACATGGTTCGAAAGGATACAGACACCCCAATGTTCATTGTAGCACTGTTTAAAATAGCTAAGGCATGGAAGCCACCTGAATATCCATCGACAGATGAATTGATGAAGATATTCTCCATATATACAACGAAATATTACTCAGCCATTAAATGGAATGAAATAATGCCATTTGCAGCAACATGGATGGGCTTAGAGATTATCATGCTAAGTGAAGTATGTCAGACAGGGAAAGGCAAATATCATATACCACTTATATGTGGAATCTAAAAAAATAATACCAACCACATTATTTACAAAACAGAAACAGACTCACAGACTTAAGAGATTGAACTTATGGTTATCAGGGGGAAGGGTTGTGGGGAGGGACAGATTGCGAGTATGGGATTGACATGTACACACTGCTATATTTAAAGTAGATAACCAACAAGGGCCTACTGTATAGCACAGGGAACTCTGCTTAATATTCTGTAATAACCTAAATGGGAAAAGTATTTGAAAAAGTGTAGATACATGTATATGTAAAATATAAATAAAAATTTAAAAACAAAAAAAACCATTAGCTGTAGCTTTTCCTTACAAAGACAAAATTAGCATCTTCTCCTACCCCTTGGTCTCTCTCTTCCCTTTCAGCCCTTATACTCTTCAGTGACATGGTCTTGAGCTCCCATGACAGCACATTAAATTTGTCTAGATTTTTCAGTTCTGAGTTGTTTAAATATATATATATATATATATATATATATATATATATATATATATATATACTTGTTTTTTTCTTTGATCTGGTAATTTTTTTAAAACACTAAACTGTACTAAGTTATTTGTTCAGCTTTCACAAATCTCTAGTATTATCTGTGGAATTTGTTTCCATTACTGAGCTAGTTATTTCAAAAATTGTTTTTCAGGCTTTCCTTGTGGTGCAGTGGTTGAGAGTCTGTCTGACGATGCAGGGGACACGGGTTCGTGCCCCGGTCCAGGAAGATCTCACATGCCACAGAGTGGCTGGGCCCGTGAGCCATGGCTGCTGAGCCTGCACGTCTGGAGCCTGTGCTCTGCAATGGGAGAGGCCACAACAGTGAGAGGCCTGCATACTGCAAAAAAAAAAAAAAAAATGTTTTTCGAGGGAGGACTGTATTTTTGTTGAAACCTGAGCCATTGAATGCTCTGACTGTTTTTAGCCTTTAACATTTGAATGGATGTTTAGCTGGATATAAAATTCTCACTTCAAATTCTTTTCCTTTGTTGTTTTGGTCAATTCATTTTGAAGCTTATTCCTTTGTAAGTGGTCTCTTTTTCTTTTTTCTTTTTTTAGAGTTTTAGAATGTTTTGTTTTCTGATACTCACTCTAATATTTCTAAGTGTGCATTTTTCATTACCCATCCTGTTTGGTGTATTTGGCACTCTTTGAAACTGAGATCTTTCTTCTTTCTTCAGTTCCAAGGTTATCTTCATTATTTCTTCAAATATCTCCTCCCTTGATTTATTTTACTCTCCTAAGACTCCTAATATCTAGATATTGGCACTTATATTTCCATCTCATTTTTGGTTGATGTATAATTTCATTCAATAAAATGCACAGATGTTAAGTGTTCTATTCAATGTGTTTTGACCAATTAAATTACTTTGTAACCATAACCCCAAAATGAGATTTTAAAAAATTTCTATCTCTCTAGCAAGTTCCCTCACACCCTTTTCAGGTCTGTCTTTTCTCCCAAATTGCAATCATTACTCTGATTTATTTTACAACAGATTAGATTGGTCTCTTTTAGAGTTTGATATACATGGAATAATACAGCAGATTCTCTCCTATATCTAGTTTCTTTCACTTAGCATGATATTTTTGAGATTCATCCATGTTTGTTGCCTCATCATTTCTCTCTTTTTTTTGGCAAGTGGTTTTCCATTGTATTGTTATATCACCATTGTTTGTCCATTCATCTCTTAGTGAATATTTAAACTGTTTCCAGTTTGGGACTATTATAAATAAAGTTCCTGTGAACACTTATATATGAAAAAAATACCCTGAGCTATCTTGAGAAGGTAGAAAAAAAAACAGAGGCATATATATATATTTATTTTAAACTATATTACAAATCTATAATACTCAAAACAGTATATTACTTGCATGAAAACAGGCACATAGACCAAATGGAACAGAATAGAGAAACCTGAAAAATAAATCCACCCTTATATGGTCATTAATTTACAGCAAAGTAGCCTATTATAATCTATGGGGAAAGGACAGTCTCTTCAATAAATTATATTAGAAAATTTGGATATGAAAAGAATGAAACTGGACCACAAAACTACACCATACACAAAACTTAACTCATAATGGAATTAGGACTTGAACATAAGACCTGAAAACATAATATCCTAAAAGAAAACATAGGCAATAAACTCCTTCACATAAATTTGGCAATGATTATTTTTGATCTGACTCCAAAAGCAAGGGCAATGAAACTAAAAATATTCTTATGGTACTTTGGCCATGTGATGTGATTCTTGGACATGTGTTAATCATTTTAGTGATCTAACATATTGTACTTTTAATAAAAGTGTCCAGTTTAATCCCAGAGAAAAGCTTAATGATTTTTCTCTATTTTTCCAAGTAGCAGATGAACAGTTTTATTTGCATGTGAAGCTTAATTTACTAAGGATAAATGTTATATCTCTGTGCAAGTACAGCCTGAAAGACCTGCCTCTGAACAATAGTTCTTTTGATGCTTTCAAAAGTTTCATAAGTTTCTGTGTGTTTATTCACATACATATGTAGAGGATTGCATGTTTGTGTGTCTGTGTGTAAATAATTGTTTTCACCATGTTTCCAATTTATATGTATGTCATATCAACCAAGTAAGTCTTCAATATTTTCTGTTTTTGATAAGAGCATGCATACAGTTATTGTACTCTATAATTGCTGATTATATATAAGATATTTTATTTTATAAGTTTAGGAGAAGTATAAAATTTTTCAATCCTTAAGGCAATATATATTTTTACTTTGACAGATTTTTTATATAGATTTCACAGATTATTTTCTAAATATACCTAACATTATCTCAGCATTTTCAAGTCCCAGTAGAGATTTGGAAAGTGATTTAAATATTTGATGAATCTTTTAGCAGTATTTCAGTGTTTTACTCTCCAACAAATCAACTTTTTGTATTACCTTTTGCTATTTGTTAATTCTGACTGCCCATTCTCCAATGTTGTTTATTTCCATAATTTATTATTTATATTCTTAGTGGACAGTCATTCCAAAAGTACTCCATGAATGCCTTCTATGTGCCAGGCTTGGTGATAAGGAACATGAACATTGGAGTCAGATCAACCTGTGTTTGAATTCTGACTCTACCATTTTCTAGGAGAGTGTCTGTAGGAAAATTCCTTATTGACTCTAAGCTTCAATTTCATCATCTGTAGAATGTGAATAATAACAGTACTTACCCTTCAGGTTTTGAGGGATTTAACACGTACTAATCCCCTTCTGCTTCTTCACATCTTTGTTAGAATATTGTTTAGAATATCATCCTAAAAGTGGAAAAATGTAGTATAGTCCAAGATTTTGTGTTTGAGCTAAATCTTAGCTTTGACCATAGTTTAGCAATCCTATTTTACATGCCTCTTCTTCTCATTGGCTTATGTTTCACAATGACAATAATATCTTTTCCCCCTTAAATTCCATTTACTTACCCTGTCCTTCAAGGTGATGACCTCAAATCTTTCTTTATTAAGTATACAGAAAATGTATTTTCATCTACCCCAACTTCATCTAAAAAAGTTATTTGTGTTTATCATTTTTTACATTCTTCCTTTTGTACCTCTCTTTAATCTGTGTACTTTATCTTTTCTCAAACCCCAATAAACCATTGTCCTACATTTATTCCCTGATTCTTCATCTAGATCAATATTTCCTTTCCCCTTAACTCCTTCTTTATATTCTGCTTTATACAAGCACATATTTTCCTATTTCAAAGAATTTGTTGGATTTTTGCCATTCTTGTTAATTACTGTTCTACTATTTGTCATATTTTAACTGTCATGCATCTTTTTTTTTTTACATCTTTATTGGAGTATAATTGCTTTACAGTGGTGTGTTAGTTTCTGCTTTATAACAAAGTGAATCAGTTATACATATACATATGTTCCCATACCTCTTCCCTCTTGCGTCTCTCTCCCTCCCACCCTCCCTATGCCACCCCTCTAGGTGGTCACAAAGCACCTAGCTGATCTTCCTGTGCTATGCGGCTGCTTCCCACTAGCTATCTATTTTACGTTTGGTAGTGTATATATGTCCATGCCACTCTCTCACTTTGTCACAGCTTACCCTTCCCCCTCCCCATATCCTCAAGTCCATTCTCTAGTAGGTCTGTGTATTTATTCCTGTCTTACCCCTAGGTTCTTCATGACTTATTTTTTCTTAAATTCCATATATATGTGTTAGCATACGGTATTTGTCTTTCTCTTTCTGATGTATTTCACTCCGTATGACAGACTTTAGGTCCATCCACCTCATTACAAATAACTCAATTTTGTTTCTTTCTATGGTTGAGTAATATTCCATTGTATATATGTGCCACATCTTCTTTATCCATTCATCTGATGATGGACACTTAGGTTGTTTCCATCTCTGGGCTATTGTAAATAGAGCTGCAATGAACATTTTGGTACATGACTCTTTTTGAATTATGGTTTTCTTAGGGTATGCATCTTTGACTGAGCTATCTGTACACAACACATTTCTTTAATTACTATTGACTACATTTAAATCAATCTACTTTCCTTTTCCTGCTTTTCACATAAGTGGCCCTCCCTCTAGCCAAAGCTAAAGGTTAGGTCTTTCATAGTTTTTCTTTATTGTTTTCTTAATTTAATGTTTGCATAATGGACATATTTCAAAACATTAGAAAAATAAATATGTAGAGAGATCTGGTTCCCCATCCCTGTTTACATCCACCATGTTTTATCATCCTCACATTATACATAGGACATTATTTTCTTTCAGCTTTTTTGAGGTATAATTAACCATTAAACATTGTATACATTTAAAGTGTATAATATGATAATTTGATATATGTATACATTATGAAATATTAATGACAATCAACCTAATTAACATATTAATCACCTCATATAGTCACCTTTCATGTGCATGTGTTCATGTAATAACATTTAAATCTATTCTCTAGCAGATTTCAAGTGTACAATACAATATTAACTATTGTCACATTGTTGGACATTAGATATCCAGAACTTATTCATCTTGCAAAACTGAAACTTTATGCAGCATGAACAACATCACTCCATTTCTCCCTCCTTTGGTGAACATTATTCTACTCTCTGTTTCAATGAGTTTGACTAATTTAGATACCACATATAAGTGAGATCATGTAGTATTTGTATTTCTGTGATTGACTTATTTCACTTAGCAAAATATTCTCCAGATTTACCCATGCTGTCGCAAATGGCTGAATTTACTTATTTCTAAAGCTGAATAATATTCACTTGTATATATTCATCCATTCACTGACATTTAGATTGGTTTCTGATGTTGGATATTTTGAAAATGCTGAAGTTAACATGGGAGTGCAGGTGCAAGAATATCTTCAAGATTCTGGTATCATTTTCTTTGGTCATATACACAGATTGCTGGACTATAAAGTAGTTCTATTTTTAATGTTTTGAGGAACTTTCTTTTTCTTGCCTAATTGTTCTGACTAGCACTTCTAGTACTATGTGGAATAGGAGTGGTAAGAGTGGGCACCTTCACCTTAGAAGCAAAATGTTTAACCTTTCACCACTGAGTATGATGTTAGCTGGGGCTTATGTTATATGGCATTTGTTATGTTAAGGTATGTTCCTTCTTTGCCCAACTTGTTGAGAGCTTTTTTCATAAACACATGTTGAATTTTGTCAAATGCTTTTTCTGCATCTATTGAGATGCTCATATGGTTTTTTTCCTTTCATTTTTTTAAAAAAATGATGTACCACATTGATTGATTTGTGTGGTTGAACCATCCTTACATCTCACTTAATTACGACACAAAAATCTTTTAGTATGCTTTTGAATTTGGATTACTAGTATTTTATTGAGAACTTTTGCATCTATGTTCATCAGCAATATTGGCCTGTAGTTTTCTTTTCTTCTATTGCCTTTGTCTGGTTTTCAAGGTGATGATGGTCTCATAAAATTAGTTTGGAAGTGTTCTCTCTTCTGTTGTTTGAAGCAGTTTGAGAAGTATCAGTATTCATTCTTCTTTGAATGTTCTGTGTAACTCAGCAGTGAAGCCATCTGGTCTTGGGCTTTTCTTCATCAGGAGTCTTTTAGTTGCTGATTGAATCTCCTTATTTGTTTATTAGTCTGTTCAGGATTTCTATTTCTTCTTGATTCAATTTTGGCAGATTGTATGTTTCTAGGAATTTATCAGTTTCTTCTCAGTTATCCAACTTGTTGTTATTTAATTGTTCATGATAGTCCATTATGATCCTTTTCTTTTCTGAGGTATCCATTATTATATCTCCTCTTTCATTTCTGATTTTATTTATTTGAGTCATCTCTCTTCTACTCTTAGTTAACTTAACTAAGGGATTCTATATTTTGTTTATCTTTACAAAAAGCCAACTCAGTTTTTTTTCTATCTTTTTAATCTCTATTTGATTTATATTTGCTCTAATCTTTATTATTACCTTCCTTCTGCTAATTCTGCATTCAGTTTATTCTTTTTAGGTTCTTAAGGTGTAAAATTACTTTGTTTATTTGAGATCTATCTTCTTTCTCAATGTAGGCATTCATTGCTACAAACATTCCTCTCAGTACTTCTTTTGATGCTTCCCATAAATTTCAGTATGTTGTGTTTTTGTTTTCATTTGTCTCAAAATAGTATTTAAATTCCCTTTCAATTTCCTCTTTGGTGCAATGGTTGTTCACAAGTGTGTTGATTTATTTCTATGTATCTGTGCATTTTCCAGTTTTCTTGCTGTTATTGATTTCTGGTTTATTCCAATATGGTCAGAAAAGATACTTGGAATGATTTTGGTGTAGTTAAATTTGCTAAGACTGTTTTGTGGCCTAACATTTGATCTATCCTGAAGAATGTTCGGTGTGTGCTTGAGAAGAATGAGTACTTTCCTGTTGGTTGTAAGTTCTGTCTCTTAGGTATACTTGGTCTATAGTGTTATTCAAGCCAGCTGGGTTTTTAAAATTGATTTTCTATCTGGATATTCTATCTATTATTGTAAGTGGGATATTTGAGGCCCCTTACCCTTACTGTATTGTTGTGGAATTCTACCTTCAAATCTATCAATATTTGCTTTATATTTTTAGATGTTCTGACATAAGGTACATATATATTTATAACTGTTACATCTTCTTGTTGAATTGACCCTTTTATCCTTATATAATGAACTTCTTTGTCTCTAGAGACAGTTTTAGAATTCGTCTGTTTTTTTTCCCTATATCCATACCCACTTTCTTCTGATTACCCTTTGCATGAAATATCTATTTCCATCCCTTAACTTTCAGCCTATCTGTGCTTTTAAAGCTAAAGTGAGTCTCTTGTAGACAACATATTGCTGGAACTTGGTTTTTTTTTAATCCATTCAGTCACTCTGTGCCTTCTGATTAGGGAGTTTAATTCATTTACACTTAAGAAAATTATGTAAAGACTTACTATTGCCATTCTGTTAATTATTTTCTGTCTATTTTGTCCCTCTCTTCCTCTCTTGCCATTTTCCTTTGTTCTCTGATGATTTTATTTGGTGATTTGCTTTGATTCTTTTCTCTTTACCTTCCTGGTATCTATTGTAGTTTTTTTCCTTTGAGATTAGCTCAAGGCTTGCATATTTATCTTTATAGTTGTAACTTCTATTTTAAGTTGATAATAGTTTAACTTCAATCCCATACTGAAATACTACACTTCTATTCCACCCCAGAGACTTTGTGTTCTTATAGTGAGAGTTTGCTTATATTTGTATTTTTTATCTATTAACAAATTTTTAACATTTATATTAGGGTAAAAAGTAATTTACACATCACCATTACAGTCTTAATTTAATCTGTGTATGTCTATATATTTAGCTTCACCAATGAGATTCACACTTTCAAATGCTTTCATGTTACTTTTTAGCATGTTTTTCTTTCTACTTGAAGAACTCTCTAAAGCATTTCTTCTAAGGTAGGTCTAGTGGTGCCAAACTCCCTCAGTTTTTGTTTGTCTAGGAATGATTTTTAATCTCTTCTACATTTTCACAGGTACTATTGCTGAGTATAGAATTCTTGGTTGTCAGTATTTTTCTTTCAGTACTTTGAATATATCACCTTATTATCTCATGGCCGGCAAATTTCCTGCTGAGAAATCTACTGATAGTCTTATGAGCACTCCCTTATATGTGAAGAATCGATTTTCCCTCACTGCTTTCAAAATTCTCTCTTTGTCTTTGACTTGTGGCAATTTGATTATAATACATCTCATTATAATCTTTTGGTTGATTCAGTTTGGGGATCTTTTAGCTTCATGAATGTAAATGTTTCTTTTCTTCCCCAAACTATGAAACACATCATGAATTTCTGTGGCATACTTTTGCAGGAGTTATGCTAATCTTCTCTATATAGTTCTAATTTCAATACTGAAAATACATGTGCTGCTGAAGTGAGAACATATTTTTACTAGTATTATTTATACATTCTTCCATTTTTTCTTTATGCAAATACAAATGAACTTGAATGTGCTTATTTTCCTCCCATTTTGCACAAAAGATAACATAATATACATTACTCTGTAGTTCGCTTTTTTTCGACTTGATATATCCTGGAGGTCTTTGCCGTGCATGATATTTCTTATCAGTTATTAATAACTATACTATCAATATATTCCATTCTGTGAATGAAACATGGGTAATTTCACTAGTCCACCATCGTTGTCCACTGAGTTGTTTTCAGACTTTGTCTATTACAAACAATCTTGCAATCAATAACTTTGCACATATATTGTTTGATGTGTGCTTGTGTGCATGTATGTGTGTGTGTGTGTGCGTGTGTGTGTGTGTGTTGTGCAGGATTGTTTCCAGAAGTGGCAATGCTGAGTCAAAGGACACATACATTTGAAATTTTGCTTTTCCTGTAAGTTATAATTCTTCATCATAAAGTGGAAAGAGTGTGTTATAATCTAAAAGGAAGTGGTATTTCAGTGTAGCTTCAATTTGCTATTCTCTTATTATGTGTGAAGTTGAGCATCTTTTCATGTTTTAAGGACAAGTTCTATTTCTTATTCTCTGTCCATGTTTTTTCTCCATTTCATATTAAGATATTTTTCTTTTTTTCTGACTTCTATGAGAATTTTTTATGTTGGAAATGTTAGATCCTTTTCTGTCACATGAATTGTTTACCTTCAATTTGTCATTTGTCCTTGACCTTGCATAGGGTAATCTTTTTTTTTTTTTTTTAGTATCTTTATTGGGGTATAATTGCTTTACAATGGTGCATTAGTTTCTGCTTTATAACAAAGTGAATCAGCTATTCATATACATATATCCCCATCTCCTCCCTCTTGCACCTTGCATAGGGTATTTTTTAATGAAGGTTTAAAATTTTTTCATTTAGTCAATTTTATCAATCTTTGTAATATGTAATTGTTTGAGGTAGGGATATAGCTTTATTTGTTTTCCAGATCACTACCAGTTGCCCCAAACCATGTATTACAAAGTTTGTTTTTACTCACATTGTTTCCATGTATAAGCTTATATATGGACTATGTATTTTAATCAAATGGTTAGTCTATCTCTTTTAGTTATTTAATTATCCAATATTTATACTATGTTTTGTAATCTGATTGGGCTTTATTTTGTGTCATTTTATGAAATGATCATTCATGTGAGGCCACAAGAAAAGACAGAGGAGAGGTTCAGGAAAACATTTATTATAATCACAGATTATAGAAAGAGAAGGCATGGTATGCCATGCATTACCACATGGGAAAAACACCAGGGTGTTCAGGATGCAGAAGACAGGAACAAAGGGAATATTTAGACCACTGCCTTTACTGGGTTTTCTGCAGGAAAGGCAAATCAGGGAAAGCTAAGCAGCTTAAGATTGGCTAGTTTGAGTAATTTCAATAGGCTTTCGTCTATAGGGGGCTATCTCTAGCTGCCTGGCATCTGGCACTTAGATGATTAAGGGAGAATCATATTATCTCCTGGCATGTGTGGGCCAAATAAAGGAGGTATGGCTCTGGACTGGTTAGTTTGTATATCAAAACCAAATTCCAGATGAGCTTTTTGTTAACTCTAAGAATTGGCTCACCCTGGGAGGGGTAGTCTCTCCCCAGCCAAAAAGAAGGTCAAAACATCATAATGAGAATTTTGTTTTTAAGTAAAATACAGGCTAATGCTCCTCATAGTTCTTCCTTTTCATTTCTTCTTGATTATTTAAAAAAAGTAATTTACATGAAGCAAAACATTCAGATTTCAAAGTGTAGAATACAATGAGGTTTGAAAAATATATAAACCTTTGTAATAACTAACCCAATTAAGGTATAGAATGATTTTATCACCTCATTAATTTTCCTCATGGCTTTTTACAGTCAATCCCCAGACACTGACAGGCAATCATCATTTCACTTTTTTCACCCTAGATTAATTTTGCTTTTTCTAGGACTTCTTAGAAATGGATGTATATAGTATGTTCTCTTCTGTATTTGGCTTTTTTGAGTCAAAAAAGCCAAATACAAAAGATGTTTTTGAGATTAAGTCATATTTTTGTTATTGTATGTGTTGGTAGTACACTGCTTTTTACTGCTGAATAGTATTCCATTTCATGGCCATATCAGAATTTATTTATCTGTCTACCTAAGGATATACTGGTTGTGTACAGCTTTTAGGTACTGTGAATAAAACTGTCTTCAACATTATTATACAACTATTTTTGTGGGTTTCTATTTCTATTTTTCTAGGGTGAATTGCTGAGGTATTATGTATATAATAGATATAACACACAATAGATTATGTAAAAATACATAATATGATACAAGTAATAAAAATTATATTTATAATTTTTCTGTTTTCAGAAGTGGTTGTAGCATTTTACACTCACACAAGCAATGTGTGAGTGTTCCATTTGCTCCACATCCTTACCAACATTTCATGTATCAGTATTTTTAACTCTAGCCATTCAAGCTTATGTAAAGTGATATATTTTTTCTTTTTTTCCTGATGACTGGATGTTGAGCATTTTCTCATTTGCTAATTAGCCATTCATATATTTCCTTTGTGAAGTGTCTATTCAAGTATTTCAAATTGGTTTTCCTTTTTAAAAATCATCAAATTGTAGAAGTTCTTTATTTATTCTGGTTAAGATATCTTTTTTGGATTATGTGCATTGCAAATATCCTCTCCCAGTCTAGGTTAGATTTTTCATTTAGGCAATGGCATTCCTTGATGAGCAGATGTTTTTAATTTTGATGAAATACTATTTACCATTTTTCATTTTATGCTTAGTGCTTTTGCTAAGTTCTCTAAAAATTATTTGCCTGAATTGTGAAAATGTATTCTAAGTCTTCTCTAGAATGTTGAAACTCTTAGAATTTATGTTTAGGTTGGTGATTCATCTTGGATCAAATTTTCTTTATGGTATGAGGTAGAAGCTGATGTACTTTTTTTAATGTAAAGCTACCCAGTTATTCCAACAGCTTAAAGAGTCTCTTCTTTCCTCACTGAATTACCTTGGTGCTTCTGTTGAAAATCAATTGACTGATTATTTATAGGCCTACTTTTGGACTTTATTTTGTGACATTGAGTATTTATACTGATTCCAATACAATGCAGTCTTTTTCTTAATGGAACTATAGTTAATTTACAATGTTGTGTTAGTTTCAAGTGTACAGCAAAGTGATTCAGTTTTATATATATATATATATATATATAAAATAGATATCTTCTAAAGATATATATATATATATATATATATATATATATATATATCTTCTGTTTCAGATTCTTTTCCATTATTACAAGATACTGAATATAGTTCCCTGTGCTATACAGTAGGTCCTTCTTATTTACCTATTTTATATATAGTAGTGTGTATATGTTAATCCCAAACTCCTTATTTATCTCTCCCCCCATCCCCCTCACAATCCCCTTTAGAAACCGTGTTTTATTTTTATGTCTATGACTGTATTTCTGTTTTTGTAAATAAGTTCATTTCTGTCATTTTTTTAGATTCCACATATAAGTGATATCATATGTTATTTGTCTTTGTCTGACTTACTTCACTTAATATAATAATCTTTAGGTCCATCCATGTTGCTGCAAATGGCATTATTTCATTATTTTTTATGGTAAAATAAAAGATATACTACATCTTTTCGATCAATTCATCTGTTGATGGACATTTAGTTTGCTTCCATGTCTTAGCTACCATAAATAGTGCTGCAGTGAGCACTGGTGTGTGTGTATCTTTTGAATTAGAGTTTTCTCTGGGTACATGCCCAGGAGTGGGGTTGTAGGATCATACAGTAACTCTAGATTTATTTTTTTAACAAACCTCCAGATTTTCTCCATTGTGGCTGCACCGATTTATATCCTCACCCAGAGAGTAGGAGGGGTTCCTTTTTCCCCACAACGTCTCCAGCATTTGTTATTTGTAGATTTTTTAATGATGGGCATTCTGACTGGTGTGAGGTGTTAACTTATTATAGTTTTGATTTTCATTTCTCTAATAATTAGCAATATTGAGCATCTTTTCATGTGTCTGTTGGCCATCCATATGTCTTCTTTGGAGAAACGTCTACTTAAGTCTTCTGCCCATTTTTAAAAAATTTATTTATTTATTTATTTATTTATTTTGGCTGTGTTGGGTCTTTCTTGCTGCATGTGGGCTTTCTCTAGTTGCGGCGAGCGGGGGCTACTCTTCGTTGCAGTGCATGGGCTTCTCATTGTGGTGGCTTCTCTTGTTGTGGAGCATGGGCTCTAGGCACGTGGGCTTCAGAAGCTGTGGCACGTGAACTCAGTAGTTGTGGCGCACGGGCTTAGTTGCTCCGCAGCATGTGGGATCTTCCTGTACCAGGGCTCGAACCCGTGTCCCCTGCATTGGCATGCGGGCTCCCAACCACTGCTCCACCTGAGAAGTCCCATTCTGCCCATTTTTTGATTGAGCTGGTTTTTTGATACTGTACTGGTAAATGGTCTCTCAGTATTTTCTATTTCTTCCTTGTTCAGTCTTGGGAGATTGTACATTTCTAAGAATTTGTCCATTTCTTCTACTTTGTTCGTTTTCTTGGTGTATAGTTGTTTGTAGCAGTCTCTTCTGATCTTCTGTATTTCTGTGGTTTTGGTTGTAACATCTCCTTTTTCATTTCTGAATTTATTAATTTAGGCCCTTTCACTTTTTTTCTTGATGAGTCCAGCTAAAGGTTTATCAATTTTGTTTATCTTTTCAAAGAACCAACTTTTAGTTTCACTGATCTTTTCTCTTTTTTTAGCCTCTATTTCATTTATTTCTGCTCTGATCTTTTTGATTTCTTTCCTTCTTCTACCTTTGGGTTTTGTTTCTTCTTCTTTCTCTGGTTGCTTTAGGTGTAAGGTTAGGTTTTCTATTTGAGATTTTTCTTGTTTCCTGAGGTAAGATTGTATTGCTATAAACTTCCCTCTTAGAACTGCTTTTGCTGTGTCCCATAGGTTTTGGATCATTATTTTTCACTTTCATTTGTCTCTAGATAATTTTTGATTTCATCTTTGATTTCTTCAGTGAGCCATTGGTTGTTTAGTAACATATTGGTTAGCCCCCTTGTGTTCGTGTTTTTTGCATTTTTTTTAATCTCGTAGTTGATTTCTACCCTCATAGTGTTGTGGTCAGATAAGTTGCTTGATATGATTTCAGTTTTCATAAATTTACTGAGGCTTGCTTTGTGGCCCAGCATGTGATCAATCCTGGAAAATATTTTATGTGCACTTGAAAAGAATGTGTATTCTACTGCTTTTGGAGGAAAGGCATATAAAAAATTAATTAAGACCATATGGTCTAATGTGTCATTTAAGGCCCGCGTTTCCTTATTGACTTTCTTTCTCAATGATCTTTTCATTGGTGTAAGTGAGGTGTTAAAGTTCCCTACTATTATTGTGTTACTTTCAAATTCTCCTTTTAGTCTGTTAACATTTGCCTTATATATTGAGGTGCTCTTGTGTTGTGTGCATGTATATTTACAATTGATATATCTTCTTGGATTGATCCTTTGATCATTATGTAGTTCCTTCTTTGCCTCTTGTGACAATCTTTATTTTAAAGTCTATTTTGTCAGATATAAGTATAGCTACTCCAGCTTTCTTTTAGTTTCCGTTTTCATAGGATATCTTTTTCCATCCCCTCACTTTCAGTCTGTACATGTCTCTAGATCTGAAATGAGTTTCTTGTAGGCAACAAATATATGGGTCTTGTTGTTGTATCCATTCAGCCAGTCTGTGTCTTTTGGTTGTAGCATTTAGTCTGTTTATACTTAAGGTAATTATTGATATGTATGTTTCTATTGCCATTTTATTCATTGTTTTGGATTTGTTTTTATAGGTCTTTTGTTCCCTTTCCTTCTTTTGCTCTCTTCTCTTGAGGTTTGATTACTATCTTTAGTGTCATGTTTGGATTCCTTTTTCTTTTTTTGTGTGTGTATATCTGTTACAGATTTTTTTTTGGCAGTACCTGTGAGGTTTTTGTATAGGAGTCTATATATGTGCTTGTTTTAAGTTGCTGATTTCTTAATTTCAAACACATTTTACATACCCTGCATTTGTACTCTCCTCCCCTCATGTTTATGGTTTTTGATGTTATATTTTACATCTAATTCTTTTGTGTATCCCTTAACTGCTTTTTGTGAATACAAATGATTTTACTACTTTTGTCTTTAACCTCCCTACGAGCTCTCTGAATGGATGATTTTCTACCTTTATTGTATTTTTGCTTTTACCAGTGAGATTTTCCATTTTGTAGTTTTCTTGTTTCTAGTTGTGGCCTTTTCTTTTCTCCCTACAGATGTTCCTTTAGCATTTTATGTAAAGCTAGTTGGGTGGTGCTGAATTCTTTTAGCTTTATCTTGTCTGTAAAGCTTTTGTTTTCTCCATCAAATGTGAACAAGTGCCTTGCTGGGTAGAGTATTCTTGGTTGTAGGTTTTTCTCTTTCATCACTTTAAGTATAATGTGCCACTCCATTCTGGCCTATGGACAAATCAGCTGATAGCCTTATGGAGATTCCCTTGTATGCTATTTTTCCCTTGTTGCTTTTAAAATTCTCTCTTTATCTTTAATTTTTGTCATTTTGATTGCATTGTGCCATGGTGACTGTTTCCTTCACCAGGGTAAGGGAGTATTCAGCTATTATCTCTTCAATTATTTTCTCAGGCCCTTTCTCTGTCTCTTCTCCTTATGGGACCTCTATAATGCAAGTATTAGCATTTTTGATGTTTTCCCAGAGGTCTCTTAAACTTTCCTTGTTTCTTTTTATTCTTTTTTCTGTTTGGCCACAGTGATTTCCAGCAATCTGTGATTTCTGTTTTCCAGTCACTGATCTGTTCTTCTGCCTCACTTAGTCTATTATTGATTCCTTCTAGTGTATTTTTCATTTCAGTTATTTTATTCTTTAATTTTGTTTGTTTGTCCTTTATATTTTCTAATTCTCTGTTAAAAAACTTATAATTTCTCATCTGTACATCCATTCTGCTCCCAAGTTCTTTGATCATCTTTACAGTTATTACTCTGAACTCTTTCTCTGGTAGATTGCTATCTCCACATCACTTAATTCTTCTTCTTGGGTTTTATTTTGTTCTTTTATGAAACATATTTCAAAGGACCGTAAAAATAAGGAATACGTACAGAAAAGGCCCACAATTCCTAACATTAACTTCTAAGAGTTACCCTCCACACATTTTGAATATTCTACTCTCTGATTACAAGGTTAGAGAATATTTTTGTTTTAGTTTTGTTTGAATTTTGCTGATAAGAAAAGCGATATAGTCCCTCTCCATTTACATCTTACATTGTGAATAAATTTGGTTAGTAGAGGTATGTGCCAAAACATATATTACTCCAAAGCTTGAAGGATGGTTCAGCTACATAAAAAGACCAAAATGAGAGACCCATCTCTTAAAATAATTAATCAAACTACATATTGATTCTAAATAGTAAACTGCAGCAAATAAGCAAAAAAAACCCTTCCTGCTCAAACAATTATCATTCACTAAACCAAAGGAATATAAACAACTACTTGGAAATAACAATAGAAATATAAAGCAAAATCCTCAGTTAACCCTTGTGGAATAGGATGGAAAGGTAGGAAGAATTAGTATTTACTGAAAGAACTTCCCCCACAATATAGTAAAATGAGAAGAGTAAACCAAAACATAAAGGAAAAACTAGAAATATTCAGGATCCTGTTTTCATTTTATGCACATTAGCACATGGTTTCCCTGAGGTTTCCAGGGTAGAGTTCACTTAAGATTTAATCTTGCTTTTTACTAGCCATAGTTCAGCACTTAAGCATACATTAAATATAAATAAAAGGACAGATATTCATAAAAGTTCATTAGGGGAAAATAAACTGGAACATGAAATTAAAGCTGTGCTTAGGGATGTGACATTTGAGAACAGAGAGGAAAGTTAAATCACAGGAATCAGAATAAGCTACTAGGTATTTTTGCCAATGTTTACTTAGTCTTTGCAATATTTTAAAATGGAAGATTTGTTCCTAAAATGTTTTAATGTTTAATTTGATAATGGGCAATAATTGAATCTAAATAGTCAAACTATCTTTGGTGAAGCATCTTAAGCATGTATTTATCAGTGACAGAGCCTTGAAAATGTGTTAATGTAACCCGTTGTATTTTAGTGAATACAACATTTTCAATATACAAGTTATCTCATTATTGCATTTATTTGTCAAATACAAGTTCACAGTCTTATATTGCTTTAGAATATTTCTACTATGTTTAATATCATAAATTCACTACCCTAAATTTTCTCCCCTTCTTCATTGATGTTACATGCTAAAAAGCATAATTTAAATTTTAATTAACACAAGGATACTTGTTGAAATAGATTTTGTTTCAAGTAATTAATAGATACAATATCAAAGTAAAATTTTATTTTTGTAAATTAAAGTTGCTTTCCAATTAAAGATATTTAATATCACAAAATATGACATTTAGAATGTCACTCCATATTTCTAAGATTTATTAATTTCAACTTTGTATTCCACCCTATAAATTTCCAGCAATATATATTCAAAATTGTCCTAGTAATTGGTTATTTCTGTACATTTTCAAATCAATTTTATTTACATAGAAGATATTTATTATATATTTTGCATATATTTTTGAAATCATCATATTCTGAAATAAACTCTATAAGCTCTACTATAACAGTGATTTTTGCTGAATTCTAAACCTGGTTTATTTTCTAATGACAATTATCCTTTTATGAACAAAACCTTTATGCAGACAGCACTAGATATACTTTGTACCAAACAGAAGGGTATCTTTCTCAAAATGAAATTAGGTATCCAGGTAGGCAGCTGGAGCACAGCAGACTACATTACTGTGGGAGGAGGGAGAACTTTGACCATTGAAACTCAGCTAATTTCCCTATGCTAATATAATACTGACAAAATTCAGGACCTCAGTGTTTATGATGGTAATTGAAAAACATTCAAGCAGTCAAGTTTCAGGGAATTCAGTTAATCTACACACTTCAGAGACTAAATCAACTGTGATGAGTTTTTAAAATTGTGTTGTAATAAATGCTCTTTAAAATTTTTTAAATTCCACTGTTAAAAAATATTTGTAAGCCCCAGCTGATGGCCCATAGTCATAGTGCTTTGTTGATCTGGTTACATGAAGATCTGCTTTATAAATATTAGAGAGTAAAGTAAATAGTTATTGCCAATCCAGGTCTATAAAATAGTCATTCACTAAGATGAAAAACAAAACAAAATACTCCAATGTCTGATTATGTAATATGGAAAACCTGCAAAGAAAAAACAAAGGTGAAAGAGCCCAAACTTCAGTCCAGTGTCAAAGTAGAGTAAGAAAGTATTTTTGCAGGATTTTCTTTCAAAGAAAAGTGAAAAGCAGTGGAAGTAGCTGACTCTGATAAGAAGAATGATGATCTAGGCAAAATGTTTTATCCTTCTATGTTATCCAAATTCTTAAAAATGATTGTGTCTGTGCATTGTGTTAAAATTGATAAAGCTTTAGAAATTACCCTTATGTATTCTAAACTTCTTTTGAGAACTCCAAATGAAAACCAAATGCCAATATTTAGTATCAAGTAATTAAGGTATGCTTTTAATGTTGAAAGTAATACAATTCAATTCTTTTGACTTTTACTAATGATATATGACTGCAAAAATTTGTATAAAATACTCTTTTATTGTATGTCCACTTGAAACATGGTCTTCCTGCTTCTTAAAATGTACTTTCTAGTTCTCTCCCTCTCAGTCATTTAAAAGAAAAATGGCTAAGGGCTAAATATTACTTACCACAGGAGGCAAGCAAACTCCTATCTATTTACAACTAGTAACCAGACTAATCCCTTGTCACCACATTGATCATTCTTCCTGTTATCTTGAATGTGATAAATGACCAGTTAAGCATTGGTAAAACTGTAGTTAAATCTGTAGCAATCCAAGAGGGTGAGCAAGTGGAGGAAATACAAGCCATAGGAGTGGTGTTGGAAGAAAGGAGCATTTTTTAAAAACCTGTACTTGAATGTTTATAGCAGATTTATTTTTAATCACCAACAACAGGAAACAACTGGATGTTCAATAGTTGAGTGATTAAATAAATTGTGTACATTCATACCATGGGTGTACCACAATAAAAAGGAACAATCTATTGATATACACAACAACTTGGAGGAATCTCCAAAAAATTATGCTAAATTAAAGAAGCCAATCCCAAATGCTTACATGTTGCATATTTCATTTATGGATGCGGAGGGGAGCTGGAGGCTTTAAGGTATAGTTATAAAAAGGCAGCATGAGGAATCTTCGTGGTAATTGAACTGTCCTATATATTGACTGTGGTGGTGACCACACCAACCTCCACATATAATAAATTGCATAGAACTAAATACATGTACATGGGCACACATACAAATAAATATGTGTAACACTGGTGAAAGCTGAACAAAATCAGTGGATCATATCAATGTCAAAATCCTGGTTGTGATATTGTACTATAGTTTTATAAGATGTTACCATTGGGGGAAACATAGGATCCCTCTGGATTATTTCTTCCAAATACATGTGAATCTACACAATGAGATATCATCTCACACCAGTTAGAATGGCCATCATCAAAAAATCTAGAAACAATAAATGCTGGAGAGGGTGTGGAGAAAAGGAACACTCTTGCACTGCTGGTGGGAATGTGAATTGGTACAGCCACTATGGAGAACAGTATGGAGGTTCCTTAAAAAACTACAAAGAGAACTACCGTATGACCCAGCAATCCCACTACTGGGCATATACCCTGAGAAAACCATAATTCAAAAACAGTCATGTACCAAAATGTTCATTGCAGCTCTATTTACAATAGCCCGGAGATGGAAACAACCTAAGTGTCCATCATCAGATGAATGGATAAAGAAGATGTGGCACATATATACAATGGAATATTACTCAGCCATAAAAAGAAACAAAATTGAGCTATTTGTAATGAGGTGGATAGACTTAGAGTCTGTCATACAGAGTGAAGTAAGTCAGAAAGAGAACGACAAATACCATATGCTAACACATATATATGGAATTTAAGAAAAAATATGTCATGAAGAACCTAGGGGTAAGACAGGAATAAAGACACAGACCTACTAGAAAATGGACTTGAGGATATGGGGAGGGGGAATGTTGAGCTGTGACAAAGCGAGAGAGAGGCATGGACATATATACACTAACAAACGTAAGGTAGATAGCTAGTGGGAAGCAGCCGCATAGCACAGGGAGATCAGCTTGGTGCTTTGTGACTGCCTGGAGGGGTGGGATAGGGAGGGTGGGAGGGAGGGATACGCAAGAGGGAAAAGATATGGGAACATAGGTATATGTATAACTGATTCACTTTGTTATAAAGCAGAAACTAACACACCATTGTAAAGCAATTATACTCCAATAAAGATGTAAAAAAAAATCTATGGGAAAGGAAAGCAGAGTGCATGATTCAGGTTTTTAAAATTATACTATTCTGTGTTAGCTTTCATTTCTAATCAAAGTGTGGAGATATCAAAAATTAAACTATTTCACTTTTATTTTAAACCAGGGTGGGATTGAACTATAGGTAATAGTTATAAAACAATACAAACTTGAATTTAAAAAATATTAATTTTGAAATTGTCTCATCTCTTCAAACTATTGGTTGCTGGCCAATGATCACTGTTCTTGTTGCTTTTTTTGTTAATGAATGTTCAGTAAAATTTAGCTAGGTGCCAAGCATGTATTATTATTATCTTATTCTTATAAGGACATTATGAGACTAATTACTCTTTCTGTATTATATAAATGAGGAACTTGAGGCTATGAAAGGCTGAAGAATTTGTTCAAAGTTATCAGGTAATTAAATGTCAGATTTATGATTCCAACGTTGGTCTGTGTGATCCAACTCAGGTATCTTAAGTACAGTCATCCCTCAGTATATACAGGAGATTTGTTCTAGGAGCCAGGGGATAACGAAATCCCCAGATATTCAGCCCCTTTATATAAAATGACATAGTATTTGTGCATAACATATGCACACCCTCCTGTACACTCTAAATTATCTCTATATTACTCTATTATTAAATTATTAAAATACCTAATACAATGTAAATGCTATGTAAATAGTTGCCAATGCATGGCAAATTCAAGTTTCACTGTTTGGAACATTCTGGATTTTTTTTTGAATATTTTCTATCCATGGTTGATTGAATCTGCTGATGCAGAGCCCACAGATACAGAGGGCTGACTATACTATGCTTTAATGTCAATGCTATATTTTATCCATTGGAAAATTTTCTAAGGAAAACCACAGTTCTTTTCTATAGGTATAAAACTATAGTGATGCCGGGGAGGGGGAAGCCTTGTTAGCATCTTGTCAGATGCTCACAAGTTTTGTGATCTACCTTATAAATAATTATACAAATATGGAGTGGGTTAATGACAGTAAATTTTGAATTGGGAAATGTGTTAGGATCAAATTAGTAACTCTGACACTGTATAAAACCATAGCTTTAAGATAATCAGATGAAAACATAATGAATAACAACATCAGTTACCAAATTAAGTACAGGTGATTTGTCAAACAACGATTACATGAAAGCTAGACACCATTTTTTCTTATTGCAGTTAGTAGAATCACAGAAAAATTCAATCTCCCACCAGCTGAGTTTTGTTATGCTGTAGAATTTACCCTTGAGTTTTTGAAAACTTAATGCATAATTGAATTATTGTTTATATTCGCAAGTTTGAAAATGAGATGTTTCCTTTAAAGGCATATAGATCAGTTTTAAATAATTTTAATTAAGTTTGGATTTTATTTCTTTTGCTTACTGACCAGAGTGTATTACATAGCATAAAATGAATTTATTATGACTCAGTAAAATTACAAAATGCAATAATGATCTGAGCCAATCTGTAACAGATATACTTTACTCCACTTCAACAGAAAATGTGGTCCAACATATCATATAAATCTACATCCACTTCAAAAATATTTCTGATTATATTATCCCAATTGTCCTTTTCTGTTGTTCTTTTCATTTTTCACCATAGAAAATTAAAATGATTTGGTTGATCTTTGTCCAAGTTTCTGAAATGTATTGTAATAAAGAAATAAAACATTATTTGACATGCTTTAAAATCGTCATGCAATTAGAGATAAAAGTGTCTCAGCTGGGTTCTATCAGTATCAATAAAAAGAGAAAAAATAATTCATGAATGAAATATAGAAGACCATGTAGTTATTCTTAATATTAAATTTGTAATTACATGCCACTATAATGACAGCTACATTTGCTATATACCTCTGGGGAAGGGGGAATTTCACTAATTTAGAAAGTATATCTAGAGAATGACATTGGAATTATATAATGGAAACATTCTTCACTCATTTTATTTTCACACTGGGCACAATTACAAAAGTAAAAACAAGTAGGTAATAACAATGAAACTAAATTAAAAACTCACCAAATAACAGAAAACTAAGAATTAGGGAAAGATCAGAAACCAAGAAAGTGTACAACAATATTAATTAGCAACACACACTTGATATTACCATCAAGTACCTTCTACTATCTAAGAAAGTTCTTTATACTTATATCAGAGATCGCTAAATGTACTAAAATAAGACCTTCAAAGTATGGTTAGATTTTGTATATGTAAGTCTTTTTTTCCATTTTAAAATTTTCTAAATTTTGGAATCCCTACAATCCCTCCATTGGTTGCAGTAAATACTTCTTCAATCAAGTAACAAAGTCTACCTTTCTTTTCTTTTGTTAAGATCATTTTGTGGCAGTTGTCCTTGTGACCAACATCTCTTCAATCAATTAGATCTGCTGCTCAATCTGCTTCAGTTGTTAGGATGACCCTAAGCAAGAGATCAGTCATTTTTCAGTTTGTGATTTTCATCAAATAAACTTGGCTTTCAAATATTGAAAATAAAATTTTTCATTGAAAATTTGAATCCAGGGTATGTGTATTAAGATTGTACAAAGGATAAATCCTAAATTTTACTAAAGCATAGATATTTTAACTCTCACAACAGATTATTTTTAGGTATTGAGAAATGAAAGTGTTGAAAAGAAATTGGAATATTTAAGTTTTTAAAGACTTTTTTTGGAAACATTACATACTTCATGCACCACAAAATCTTATATTTTAGAATGATTTTTTTCAACATCACATCATCTCAACAACTGGTTTCATTCAGAGTGCTGAATGGAAAAGTATATTGTCTTTCCCCAAAATGGTGGTTAAGATTTACTATAGTGAAAAAAAATTCTCATAATCACTTCCAGTTTCAAAGGAGTTTTAGCAAATGTTGAAAGATCCTTTTAAAATAATGATGTTTCAAAGGCCAAAATATATATGCAAATGCAATAAAACAAAAATTGCAACCTAAATTTCAAAGTTATTTCGTTGGGCCTCTTAAGTGCTTATGTACTAATTGCACCTAAAATTGGTCACTTGTATTTAGTAGATGTAGTGTCTAATCTGAACAGTTAAGTAATTGTGCTAAGTAAAAGAGAGAATGTCTGAAAATCTAGCCTGTAATTTTCCAGTAATCATGTCCAATGTCAGCCTCTTCTGAGAATGGTCAAAATAAACAGCCTCAAGTTCCCAATTTAAAAATTGGCATTTTGATACATTCTAGCCGGAGGAACTGGGTGAAACGTTCTTGGTTTCTAACAAAGTCAAATTCTTGATAAATCAATGGCCCCACGGACTGTGATCATTTAAAGGTTATTCTGGTCCAGGAAGATTGTGGGAAGCTGAATCATAGGTAGGGTGATGTCACTGTGTAATACAGACTGAGAGAAGCACTACAGAAAGTGACGATTATGCTTTGACTTCCTAAAGTAATTGATTGTGAGGAGGATTGTTTGCTCCAGACAGAGCTTTTCTATTATAGGAAAGAGATTTTGGAGGCCCTGATGTGCAGTAGCAGCCTTTCCCCCAAACTTCGGAGCACTTTGGGGCGCAGAGGGCAGTCATAAACTTGGCTGGAAGAAAGTTACTCTCCTGGCAGAGCTCTGCAAATTGCCAGGACAGGCGGGTTTGCTCTGGAGGCCAGCACCAGGGGGTGGAGTACGGAAAAGCAAGCTAACAGAATGGTGCCAGCACTCCTTGAAAGGCTGGCAGCTGAGATTTACCCCAAGGCTTTACAAAGCCCCTCTTACTGTGAATCCCTTCAGGGCATCTGGACTGGGAGAGGGCCATGTAAAGGTGGCAGAAGGTTTAGAAATTCCTTACTTTCCGTCCTTGAACAGTGCTCTTGGAAGCTCATTGAAGAGCTGGAGATTGGCAGTTGGCTCTACCACTAATGTAATTTTTCTAGGCCTCCACTTTTTCATCTGGATAATAGGGAAATGAAATTACCTACCTTATTTCTTATTGTTGCTGTGAGGATTAAGATTATATAAAGCAATAACAAGTAGCAAGCTTCCCAGAAAATGGCGGTGGTTATTGTTAGAGGCTCCGCACCTGGGCACAATGTCTGGCCAGAACTCTGCCAAGATCTCCTGAACTGTGGAAAGCCAAGCCCTTGTTCTCTTCTATTCCCCAAGTACAGTTTGTTAGGAGCCCCTGGGAGTTGAGTGCACCTGCTGAAGTCATGGGGAAAAATATATGTTTCTTTGGAATGTCAAACATTTTCCCCAGTTGAAGATCACTGCAATATCTATGTAGGCAGCACACACCTAGAGCTTCCGTCTGGTCTGTCCTAGGCATGCTGAGGCAGGTTTCTGGCAAACACTTGCCTTCTGGCTACCTGTGTGACTCTGCAGATTATCAAGCCAGATGCCCCAGAATCCCTCACCCCAAAGGCTAAAAGTGAAGTATCAACTGACTGTACTGAACTCTTGCTCAACACCCAGCACTATGGAACTCAGAGCGGAGAGTGGAGGGATGGAATAGGACTCAGGTCTCTTGAGTTGCCTGGGTGGGATAGTTGACAAGATAGCCACAAGTCTCTTCTGCTCCAGCCTGTGGCGACCCTGCCACAGCAGGATCTTGTCTGCACTTGCACTCAGCTCCCTCCCCGCACAGACAAAAAAGAGGGCGGCTGGCCTGGGTTCCAGGGATACAGTTTGCACTGTCGGTCCTAGCCCTGCTGGTGCTCACCAACACGGAAAACTTTATCTCATTCATAAATAATTGCCTGCCATGTTCATTACTGCAGAAGAAAAATAGTTACAAATTCCTTTGTTTTGCTTGGGAAGTGATCAGCTTTGGTTGGTAATTGCCTGCCTGATCAAGAACCATTTCCTTCATAGTTAACCAAACATCAACTCAGTCGGGCTCGTTTTAAATATCACCGAAAAGTGAATAGCCCCAATTAGGACAGGAAACACATTTTCCGACATGAAACCAGGACCAGAAACAGATTTGTCTGTGTTTCAAAATGCAGAAACAGGTTTGTCCGTGTTTCAAAATTCTTCTTTAGGGGATGTGAAATGACCCCGTTGGAAAATCCTGTTCTGAGTTCTCTTCAAAAATGGCTGGAACCTGTTACTTACATTGATTTTTAGGGCTTAAAACTTGAAATAAAATGAAAGGAAAGTCATGAACGAAAAATAAAATCCCTCTTTTCACTTTCCTTGAGAGAAGGAGAAAATATTCGCTGGAAGAATTACTTTAGAATAACAATTCTTTAGACAATTATAACTTGCACAGGAAATCGTCAAGAAAAACTAGATTTATGCATGGTTGACTGTGATTTGGAAACATCAGGAACTCAGGAACATATTGCACCCCCATAATTTAGTGTCAAATTTTGATAAACAACATGTAGCACTCCTTGGCATCTGGTTTCCCACGTAAGATCCGCGCACACTTTACCTGTTTTAGGGGTTTCATTACGGAGGCCCCTGGTTCTTCCAGGTAACAGAGGATGACGCAGCGGGTAGCCAAATGCCTGATTCCTGGGTTTTCCCTCATTCCTTGGAAGGTTTAGCGCTCTGCGCAGCAGAAAAAAATGCTCGGGCGTTCATCCAATTAAACCGCACTGATTCGAAATCTGTCTTCTCGGGAAACACTCCACTCCAGGATAAAACAAGCATTTATTTTCTTGTCCCCGTAGGTCGCTTGGTGCTAGTAAAGTCTTCCGGCTTAGGGTCTTAGCCCTTTTCGATTCCCTCTGAGCTGCCCTAGAGAAATAAATCAAGTTAAAATCAAACATTCTGTTCTGCCTCAGGAAAATCATTCGGCCAACTCATTTCTGGGAGTCCCTAGAGATTTATATATATATATTATATATATATATATATATATATATAATATATATATATATATATATATATATATGTATACTGACTCCTTTGGGAAGTGTAGGGCATTTTTTTTTTTTTTTTTTTTTTTGTAGTACGCAGGCCTCTCACTGTTGCGGCCTCTCCCGTTGCGGAGCACAGGCTCCGGACGCGCAGGCTCAGCGGCCATGGCCCACTGGCCCAGCTGCTCCGCGGCACGTGGGATCCTCCCGGACCGAGGCACGAACCCGCATCCACCTGCATCGGCAGGCGGACTCTCAACCACTGCGCCACCAGGGAAACCCAAGTGTAGGGCTTTGATATGTGCGCGTGAGGTCGACCCGAGGAGGGACCATGGCTCCTGAGAGTTTCTGAGCTGTCCAAGGCACCTATCATCGGGTGCCTGTGTGAAATGCTGAGGCTGAATGGGTCCCTTAGTGGACCACCGGGAAACAGAGCCGACTGCGCGGGCTGGGCACCGCGGGCAGAGCTGCTGAGCAGCTGTTGATTGGGTTTGAAAAGGGTTTTCCAGCTCCTGGGGGCGGAGATGAACCGATTCAATTTGTATGGTCAATCTGCTTGTGGTTTGGAGGTATTTTTCCCAAGAAGTGTTTGCCTGCAGCTCAGATCAGAGCACAGCCGGGCAAGCTGCCTAGGGAGGGTGAGGAAAGAGGCCAGGAGCCCGAAACCTTGCTGCCCTGAAGGCTGAGATCACAGACTGTCATTGAGGCTGGGCTTGAGTCAAAGCAGGTTTTCTGCATGGAAGAAGGTGCAGGACCAGTCCAACACAGGAAGTAGAAGTGCAGCTGTGGCCAATGGGGGCCAGAACATCGTGTTCTCTTGTACTCTGGCTCCAGGCCACTCTCCTCTGGACTGTGGAGACAGCTGGTACTGGCATCTATGGAGCGAATGAGCCCAGCCTGAGACAGCTTTCAGACCAGAGGAAAGCCTGGCCTCTTGACACAGAGACCAACAACTTGTTGCCTCCTAGGTAAAAGCCCCTGCCTTACTGGTCAGGCTGTGGGTTTTCTTTGGGCGCCTCAGAGGAAAGGATGCATCTCAGCATCTGCCCTTCCTGTTAACTATCACTAGGCAAGTACATAAAGTTTGGGAGGTCCAGCAAAGTCATAATTGTTGGTTTCATTTTCTTCAACTGGGGGCTATGTAACAAGAATCCTGAAACCTTTACTTCTCAGGGGACCTGAAGTGGAATGTTAATCTTCTTAAAATGAATAAGGGTAAGACTTGGCCTGTCTTTTGAGGGTATGCAATGACACCCAAATGACCCAGTAATAGTCCTTCTCCTGGGCAGGGTCGCTGTGGGAAGGCCTCCAGACCAAGGAGACTTCATGTAGGGCAGATTAGAGAGCAAGGGAGCAAAAGGAAGAGGCTTGCATGCCTTGCTGGAAGGTGAGACTGTGGTCTGTGATGAGGGCACATCTGAGACAAGTATACTGAGTGGTAAGTGTCTAGCACTGAGAGGTGGCAGGAGGGCTCTGAGCTGTGATACTTTCTCCCCAGGCTCTTCCCCAAGGAGCTCCAGATCACTGAGCCAGCTGACTTTTTCAGTTCATCTTACACTCAGTTGACTTTAATCCCTCACCCTCTGGAGGAGGCCTGAGACCCGAAAATGTGTGGCATTGACCACCTCCAGGGAAGAGGGGAAGGAGCAGCAGTGTGTGCCAAAAGACACTTTCTTTTATTCTTTCCTACTTTTTCTCACCAGAGCTTTAGTTGAGACACTGCGTTGTAAACATACACACACACACACACACACACACAGCTCACATACCTGCTTTCAAGCTAGAGAAGGTGACTACAGAAGGCATCTGAGTAAAAAGGATGTTAAGGAAGTTGCTGTGAGGTGTTACGGTTGCTTCTGTACAACACCCTCCTACTTATGGAGGCATTCTGGGGTTATTGATAGGGGAAGAATATAAGGGACAAAGACAGAAAGGGAGAGGAGAAAAGATGAATAAACAGAAGAAGGAGAGCAAAAAAGAGGAAGAGAAAAAGAGTTATAATGATAGAAACTGATTCGCAGAGACAGAAACATACACAAAGAAAAATTCAAGTGGCACGAAAAAGAGACACAGAGAGACACAAGGAAACTGAGACCCATTGAGTCTTCTATCAGTAGATGCCTCCATAACAGTTTGACCTAGGTTGGCTTATTGTTTCAGGAGAAATTGATAAAATGCACTGAGATCTCTTTCAAACCAAGATGCTCAACTCAAGCCAGCTCTGGTGCCTTGGGGAGCCCAGACATTCTATCATGGCAACAGTTTATTAAGACATCATCTAGAGGATAAGTGAATGGAGAATCGGTGTTGGATAAACTCACTATCACCTAAGAAAAACATTCAAAACTGACTTTTAAATTTTTTCAATGGCAAAATGAAATGAGGGAGAATGGAGGGTGGAACATCTGTAAAAAAAAAAGAAATCACTCTTGAAAATACTTCATATCACTCTCTACATATATGTCTTCAGACATTCTTACTTGAAAATACAAACACACACACAAACACATACATATAAAAATGCTTATTATGAAAATTTTTTTCCAGCCTTAAAAGCTTATTAAGACATTAACAGACATTCTAGCTAGTCCTTAGCCAAAGAAAAGAGAAGAGGATGTATGTGTGTGTCAGTGAAAATGACTGTAGAGTTTTAAGCTTGCCAAAATGGAAAGTAATGACTAGGTTTCTTTTTAAGCTAGAGTTTAAAAAATTCATCTCCTTGTAATAAAATAAATCAGACAAGGACCATAATCTGAGAATGGAAATCAATTGTGAAGTGATACCAAGTGCTTTGGTATTTGTTAAAATGCTAGTACACTGAACCTCCTAATCCAACTGTTCTCCAAAGAGTTACTAGCATCATTGCCTTGAAAAAGTTCAATAATCACTTTTCATGAGAAATAGGCACACACACAATTTAAACGACTCTGGATTCATCATAATAAAACACAAAAAAATGTGTATTACAACTTTCTATCAACATTTTTGGTGCTGTCAGGTGAGTCAAGTTTTAGGCTTGGGGGTACAAATTCTGAAGTTTGAGAAGTGGCAATTATTTAACTGGCTTCACTGAGATGATTTAGTTAGTCCCCTAACTGAGCAGTGACCAGAGTGAGTTGCATCCAGGGTGTACATCCTGGTCCTGTGGACCCAGTTTATTAAAGGCTGGCATTTATTTGTCAATAGACGTAACCATTGACTTTGCCCTTCCTTCACGCTCTCTTTCTCCCCCAGTATTAAAACGTGATGGATTCAGAAAGTGAGATCCTTGCTGTTTTCAGTGGTTCCTCTTTTGTATCTTTCCTTATGTATCTGTATTGCTTTATTATTAAGGCCTGCCATTTTACCGCTTGGAAGTATTGATCAGGGTGTCCTAACTCTAGAAATATTTCTTTCATGCAGAAGCAGCTTTTGTCTAGTAATATTAACATAGGAACCCTGGGAAGGAAGATAGTGGGTGAAAGTAGCATAGATTGGCTTTAAGCATAGGCAGGGTAGGTGTTTGCCTACCTTTTGTGTTTTGATGGATTTAGGGAAAATCTTTCAGCCTAATACCAAATATTTCTCACTATCAATCAGTACTTCTGTAGATGTTAGATATTGATTTTTAAAATTGTGTCATATAGTAGATAGTCTGCAATGCTAGAACAGATATTGCAACAAATATCTTTTGCTTTATTTTTACAGAAAACTGGTGTTTAAAAAACTACCAGGCAGGGGCTTCCCTGGTGGCGCATAGGGGACACAGGTTCGTGCCCCCATCTGGGAAGATCCCACATGCCGCGGAGCAGCTGGGCCCGTGAGCCATGGCCGCTGAGCCTGTGCTCCGCAAGGGGAGAGGCCACAACAGTGAGAGGCCCGCATACTGCAAAAATAAATAAATAAATAAATAAATAAATAAATAAATAAATAAATAAATAAACTACCAGGCAAAGCCTTGCCTTGATACACAAGGCAATTTCCTGCTTTTTAGCATTAAACTGAGCCAGGGTTCAAACGCAAGAAAATGCTCACATTGAGACACTACTGCAAGTGATACATTGTAATTAACACTCAAAATTTAAGAAAAAACTCTTAACTTTTCTGTTTCTGAGCTGTGTCTTTTAGCTAGGAACATACAATGGATATAAAATATATATATATATCCTTTGAGTAAGAAAGGATAGTCAAATGCATTAATATCCTCCCCTCTACTTTAATGGCTGCAGAATGAAACAAATACCCATGGAGATGTGTCCAAGATCACACACGGACCTGGCTGTTTTCCAGCTCAAGTGCCCTGTATACTGGCCTTGCTGTGAGCTTCACTCTGCCCCTCTAGGGTAGGGGTGGTGTCTTTCCCAGCCCTGCAGGGTGAGCAGGTTATTGAACCAAACCCTTCAGCAGCATTCAGATTGTATTTAACCCTTTGTCATACTATCTGAGATCATCAGATGCTTAAAGTTGTACCTGATTCCTAAAGATCTCCTTTCCATGGACCAGCTGGATGTCAATCCCAGCTGCGTTTAACTGGACATGCAATGCCTACTCTGGCAAATACCATATCACTATAGAGTAGGGCCACATCTGGGCTTATTATTTATTTTTATTTCATTCATCTTCTCTGCCCAAAGTTAGTTAAGAAAAAAATTGTCCTCATATTTCTGTGGGCAAAGCTCCTAGATCCAACATTTTTTAAAAACCCACCAGCCATAAGTTATAAATTGAGTAGAAAAAAATGGGAAAAATAGTTGCATGCCTTTAATATAAAATTCAGTGAGAATGAGGAGCATAATGAACCCCCAAACAATGTTATAATCATTATCATAGGAAGACCTTCATCATTTGATAGCAGACATCTGATGAACACATGACATGATTAAATTCAAAGCAATAAATTTTCCTTCAGCTAACTTTTTTGCAAGAATAAGCATTTAACTTCCCAATCGTCACCATGAGAACGCAATGAACACAGATAAGAATTTGTCTCCCTATTCTTTCTTCCTCCACTCTACCTAAGAACATGGATTACAAAGTTTGGCATGCATAACTGAATTGCTAGATGCATTAAAGTACTGAAATCTTGAAAGATTATATTGAAGTAAGCTTATTAGAAGTTGAAGGATTCAGTGTGGGAATTACTTTTAATATTAATTAGACCAGTTTTCTTAATTTTCTGGAGTGAGAACACAGCTATATGTTAGAGGTCTGTAATTAATATATTTTATCTACTACTATAAGAAGAACGTACACTTACACTGCATTGGTAAAATAGCAAAAATGTCTTTCCAAGGATCAAGTTGATAAAATCAGATCAGAATATGTATTCTAACAGATGTATTTCCCATAGATTTTTGAAACTCAAATCCAATATTTTTGTTTAATTCATTAGCTTAATTTATTAAAATGGTTCTCAAATTTAAGGAAGGTGATTACTTTAAAGACTTCTGAACTTTTGAATCTGCTTTAGGATTTAAACAAAAGTTGAGTGTGCCAGTGTTAGCATAAACTTCTGTTTCTAGTGTCTGGCCACAAAGGATTTATAATTGTATAGTTAACTTAAAGATTAACACATTCTTGAAATTAACCTCCATCATCTCTTTAATGTTGAAAACAGCTGTGCTTACTATGTTCCAGGCATTATGCTAAGTGGTTTGTGTATATTATTTCACTAACCCTCAGATATATACACTTACAGAAACATACCCTGTGATGAAGGTATTAAAAGTAAAAACAAAAGTTTAGAAGAAAGAGACTGAATGTTTAAAAAAAAAGAAGACTTGTGTAAGGTCTCTCAGAAAATAGCAAAGTCAGAATTTGAATCAGGTCAGTCTGAATCCAAAGTCTGTCCTCCTATGTGCTATACTGCTTGAGCCTTATTCATTTTTGTCAGTTATCATAGTCCTAGTAATTTGCATAGAAAGTCAAATTTTCTTCCAGGTTTTATGAGTCTGGGATAGTGTGTAGCATGCAATTTCCCAATTCACAGAACCAGTAGTATTGAAGAAGGAGGAGGAAGAAAGAATAACTAGAAAAAAAAGTTGATTTTCCAAATTTTTATCAAGATGATGTATTTGTCAGGATTCTTTTGCTTGCAAGTGATGAAAATCCAGCTGAAACTCATTTAAGCAAAGATTATTTATTTATGTAAGCAACTTAGCTAGTTCAGGCAAAGTGGAATTCGGGTACTCAAATTATGTTGTGAGGAAACTGCCTCTCTGCATTTCTTGACGTTGGTAAGCTTTTTCCCAAGAAATGGCAAAAATGATCATAAGTAAATTATTTCAGATTCACATTCTACAAGCTTGGAAGTATGCCAAAATATCTTAACCATGGGGAATGAGGATCAAGGGAGAGTAAGAAGAATAACAATTCGAGGAAATGATCTCTATCGTGAAGTTGCTTGTACTTTTGCCAAAGTGTGGCACTAGGTATCAACCAGTCTCAAAACATTTTATTTATACTTAATATAGGTATATATTTGAAATATTTATATATTTCATTTAATGTGTTTCATTCCTTCTTTTGTAAATTATAAGTGACAGTTGGAATCCCTTCATATGAGTTTGACATCATCCCTTTGATTAGTAAGTACTGCGGAACACAGGGGATTTTTTTTCCTCCAGTCAGATTTAGTTTCTTTTACACATACGTTTTTCTTCAAGTAACCCATATTTCCTATATAGAAAACTAGAGAGGCCATGAATCTTTGCCCTTGACCTGCCATAAATATCTGAGAAACGTAATGCTTTCAGATACATTAGCTTAACTCTGAACGTCTACCTTGTTGCACATACAGTTCATTAGAAGCAAAATTTTCAGGGCCAACCTTGTTTTGTGCATGTGTTAATTCACATACCTATTTATAGTGGTTAATAAAATATTAGAATTTTTATTAGAGAATTAAAAATTGCTTTCTATCTGATTAAAGCAAGTTCAGATTTCATATTCAATAAGAGCTTTTATAAACCATATATCCCTTAAAGCACATCTATATCCTCTGTATCTCCATAGATTTTGAATATATTTAATTTGCATTAACCACAAATTTATTTTTCTTTCAAGAGATAAATTCCCTTCATATTTCTAGTTATAACATTTTTTGATAATTCAAAATCAACATTTTACTGTAAGGATTTTCCGATTGTCAACAAAAAACTTTATTTTCTTTCTAATGTGGACATCTGTGCATCCCAGAGCCTCTCTCTCTCTGCATGTTGCATGTGGACTGAAGAATATCTTATAAAGGTTTATGGGTGTTTCTGGCTGAAATAAAGAGAATGTTCAAAAGAGTCTTTTAGCTGTGGAAAATGAACTTCTATCATAAATGTACATCCCTCATGCCCCCAGTACCTGACAGCCCAGTGCTTTGGCAGCTGAACAGATCACAAAGCTCGTTCTGAGGCTTGCAATAACTTTACTCTCAGATAAAAGTTAACAGGAATTAACTACAGCTTAGTTCAGTACACATGAGAGAGCTGAGCTCTCTGAAAAGGTGAAAATGTCAATAATTCAGATGCAGTTTGCAAGAGAGCCCAGGGGTGCCTGATTTCTTATTGCTGATGAAAAGCGCATGACCCAATCCTAAGCACACAGGCAGGCACCTCACATATGCATGCATAAACATGCTCCTTGGAAGTGGTAGGCAAGTCTCTTCTTGACACAAAGAAGGTGTCTTTATCCATTTTAAGGAAAAGTAAAACTTAGCCCATCAATTATTTGAGCACAACATTGTGAGGTGTCACATCCTTGGGAGCACAATTCTGATTGGTGCTCTGCTGATGGCCCTGGAGTTCTTGGGCTGTATTTGCTGATTAAGTCATGTGAGTAAGAAGAGGCTGTGTGGGGGAATATTGGGCTCCAGTAGAGGCAGGGATTGAAGGTCCAGGTTTGCTCTTGATCATTGAAAGTTGTTATCTGGGAGCCTCCTGCCTGCACTGGCTCTTACTTCCCCACCTGGATAGGGAGGTCAGAGTAGTACAGGGTCCACTTAGTCTTAGACCCAGACCGTAGAACAGACAGGCCCAGAAAGTTTGTGCTGCTCTGTTTTCCCAGTGTACTCACTTAAGAGCAAAAGACCCCTATACACCTCTCTGGATTTGGTTAAATAATATTTTCACTTTTGTTGGAAAAGTGGCCCTCTCACCGTGGGCAATTACTTCGCATGTCTTTTAGTTTCACAATTTAATGCAAAACAGTAAATTTGTGTATCCCTCCTCCCCACTAGACTATCCTGAGCCCCTTTCCAGTCAACCTCCAACCCCTTTCTATCCTCCCACTCCCACCGCCCCCTCCCCGTCAGTCTCTGAAGTGTCACGGTGTTTTTTTATGCTTCCAACAGTTTCCAAAACAAACAGTGGAGGCTATGACCAGCCGGGTATTCACTCAGTCCGATGCAACAGTATCTCCCAATCCGAGCGACCTGAGCCGCCATTAGGGGCAGGTCCGCTCCCTAAACGGGCCACGCTTGCCAGTCTCTGAGCTCTGCCAGGTCCGGGAATCTGGCACTTGAGGACTGATGTTCCGCACATGTCCACCGGGAGGGAGAAGAGCGAAAAGGGAAAGTGGACTAGACTCCAGAGGACTCTGGCTCCAGTTTAATCTCCTTTCATTCTGTCTATTCAAAGAAAATCTATACGTATATATAAAATTTATACACACACATTTTTCCCCCTGAATATAGATTCAGAAATTGTTTTCTGAGTTTTCAGGTTTTTCTGATTTTCCCGCTTTCCCTCCTTTGCCTGTCCTCTGCGCCCTCCCACCCTCTCCCTCCCTAACCCAGCTCAGGTTGAAACTTTGCAGAGTACGTTCTCTTCACCCTCTCCAGGGATGGCTCTGAGCTCTCGGGCGCACGCCTTCTCGGTGGAAGCCTTGGTGGGCAGACCCAGCAAAAGAAAACTGCGAGACACAAGAGAGGAGGCGCAACTTGAGCTGTTTGAGAAAGAGAGTGGAGAGGCGGAGGAGGAGAGAAGGAGCAGCGCCGCAGGAAGGAAGAGCGAGCAGCCTGGTGAGTACCCCTACCGCGGCCCAAACCCCAGCGCCGGCTACCATGGCTTGCTGGATCGGAAGGTCTCAGACTAGCGCCGCGTCGCTGCAGGAGGGCGATTAGCCCTATCAAAGGATGTCTTGGCCCAGCGATGGCCGCGTACGGGGCGGCGGGGATACCTCAGCCATCTGGCTGTAGGGGGAAGTTTCAGAGCCTCCACGTTAAGCCCATAGTGTTGTGGTTCATTTGCGGTGAAGGGGAGGGTCCCCACAGATTTATGAAGCGAGACTCTCCAAACTCCCGGAAGCCCTGAGAGCCAGAGGGTGAATGTTTCTCGGGGTAGAAAACAGGGCATGGACCCAGATCCCGAGGGGATTCAGCATCAGGGACGAAAAGTCTCCGAGAGAGATGAGGATGGGCAAATTTGAAGAAGGGTCATGCATTTCACAGGGCGCTACCTGGGCCCCTTTCTCTCCATCAGGGGGCCAGAGTGGGTGTTGTGGGGAATTTGGAGATCCGACGCCAAGGTTCCCGGGGAAGAGACAAGGCCGGTCTGTTCTGAGACAGGCGTCAGCGAGAAGGGGGCGCGGGAACTGCGAAGCTCTCTCAAACTCTCAGCGTCTCTGTGTCCAGCAGAAAAACGACCCAAGGCAGAGCCCTTAGCAGCTACTTTCTCAGGCTGTAGAGGCGGCAGCGGCGGCTGCAACAGCTTCGGAAGTCTGGAAGAAAAAGATTCTATCCAAGTGGAGCTTCAAGGATCCGAGCTGTGGAAGAGATTTCATGACATTGGAACTGAGATGATCATTACCAAGGCGGGCAGGTTCGGCTTTACCCAAGCTGTTCAAGGGCCGCACACAGTAGGCACTTAATGTTCTGATCTCATAAGATGGGTGCCTCCAGTTTTATGCTTTGGTACCCTTCTCCCCATAATCCCACCGCAGACCTGTATTGGAAGCCAGTGCCTCTCAATCGACCAGACTAGGCCTTGCCTGGCCCATGTTAGTGGCTAGGCCTTTCTTTCCTGTACACCCTGATTCCGAGAACTCATTCTTGCAGCTCCTGCCTGTGTAGTATATGACAAAAATTTGATCTCCCAAGGCAGGTGCCAGATGCCACCCCCACATCTTAAGCTATGGCCAGGCCTTTCTGTTAAAGCCTCACAGTTATCAGTGGACAATATCCCATCTAGCAGGCTCTCAGCCCACTGTCCTGAGCCCAGGTCAATTTGAGGTGGGGTTTTCCCTCTTCCACCTTTTCCTGTGCGGCATTTTCTTCACATCAGCTGGGTAATTTTTTTGTATGTGAATCTTCCTAATTTCAGTCTTTCCCAAATCTGCCTCACAGAAAGTACCGCTGAAAACTCAGGGGAGAGGCACAGCTGTTTCTTTCCTACTTTTTCTTCTATAGCTTTTTATTATGGTGGTGATAGGAAGTGGGGTGGACAAAGCCTTGTGGTAAGGATATTCTGATCCACTCAAAAATCCTGAGTTTGTTCAATCAAACATGTAACCAACAATCTTTCCTCACGTAGCAAATCTCATTCACTGAACCTGTCTAGAATAAGAAGAGTATAGTTTATTCCTTTACTTTTCATTTGTCCCCAACCACCCCTGGTTCCAAATGTTTCTAATAGCGCCCAGGTCAGTCGCTATTTTCTCTCCCACAGGAGGATGTTCCCCTCTGTTCGGGTCAAGATAAAAGGACTGGACCCAGGGAAACAGTACTATGTGGCCATCGATGTGGTGCCGGTGGATTCCAAACGCTATAGGTAACCAGGCCCAAAGGAGGGTACCACAGGCTGGGAATGGGGATTCATATCTATGGAACCTGAGAGTGCTGTTTTGAAAACTCTATCATGGTAGGGGTAATTGCTCTCCTGTGGGCTTTGAGAGTTGAATTTTCTGCCTCAAACTGGAGTTCAGACTGAGAGAAAAGCAGGCTTGTTTTTCTTTCCTCTCACTCCTGGATCACAGGTTCCAGCTTGTGCTTCAGTGCATCCCAAACCTCTTGCCTACCCACTGCTCTAGCCTTGGCTCTGCAAACTGCAGAGGGTTTTGGCTCAGGCATCTGGGAGGGAAGCTGTTTAAAGGAAGTTGGGGAGAAATACCTGGGCTTCTGGGGCCCTACCGGGCTCTGGGATGTGCTAATTTAGCAGCAGGGTCCTTGAGCGATGCCCTGATTTGCCATCCAAAGCTAGTCTAGCAGTTATCTTGCCTGAGTCTATTTTTCTTCCTTCCTTAGCCTCTCCCCTGAAGTGGAGGCCAGGTCCCAGAGAATAAAAGTAACCTTTCTCTTGATGTAAGCTCTCTACTTAAAGCAGGCTAAAAGTGGCCAAACTGATCTAAAGCCAAGAGGCCCTTCTTTGCTGGCAGCCCAGAAGCTCGGGTCGGCCAGCGCTTTAGCTCAGGGGTATGGGGGTTGGGCGGCATCCGCCCGCACCCGGCCTGTGAGCGTTAGACCGAAGTGGGTGTCTAGCCTTTCTAGGAAACAGCCGGCAACGCACCCAATGCTGGGAGTGAGGGGCAAAAAGAAGGCTGGGCTTAAGAGCCTGCTGCGGCCGTAGCCCAGAAATAGCAGAACAAGCTGCTTATCACGTTTCAGCTGGCTTGGGAATTCGGCGCATAATTTAGCGGTTGAGATTGAAGACAATGCGAAAATCAGCCCCGAGGCCGCAGCGGGCAGAGTTCCTTGAGGGTATTCTCATGTAAAGCATTGTGGACAAAGGGGCTTCCAAGACTACTGGTCTGGTGGCGGTGGGCTGCACAGACACTTTCCCTCACACTTCTGCTTCTTCCCTTACGCTTGTAGGACAGGAGGATTTTTCGGGTGTCTCTGCTCAGTAAAATGGGTTAGATGAATTTTTGTTGCGGTTTCTGTGAGGAAATGCAAACCAGACTCTGAAATCCCATGACATTATACTTGCCCTGGCACTTCACTACATTTTAATGACGTATGCTTATTTACAGTTTGCTTTCTATCCCTGGACGATCTTTAGAAATGAAGTTGTATCTTTTACTAGTTGCCTTTGAGATTAGCAGGCAAACCTTGGCCGAAGCCTTTAGGACGGGATCGCGGTAGTCCCTGCTCCTGGCTTTGGCCCGCTGCACCTAAAGCCACACTCCGCGCATTTTCAGGTACGTGTATCACAGCTCGCAGTGGATGGTAGCCGGGAATACAGACCACTCATGCATCACTCCCAGGTTCTATGTTCACCCGGACTCGCCTTGTTCGGGAGAGACATGGATGCGTCAGATCATCAGCTTCGATCGCGTGAAACTCACCAACAACGAGATGGACGACAAAGGCCATGTAAGTGTGTGCGATCCTTTGTCCTGAGGAGAGGAGGGGGATGCCAAGGGGTCAGCCGGAAGGTCACCCTGGAGAAGCCAAGGAGATGTCTCCCAGATGTGCTAGTTGTAGTCTTTAGGAACTGTCCAAGTTCTAGGCCTGTGGCCAAAGTAGCTCTTGTGACTTTTATTTGGCATCTGAGAGTGCTGGGCGTTGGGGATGGTGAGTGAAAGGAGTTTGAGGACCAAAGGAGACTTGTTTAAGCCAGGATGCCTGGTCTGGGACAGTGAAAGGGAATGCTTCCCTGAGCTCTCTGGCACTTCAGCCTCCCTGGCAATCACTGTGGGCTCTGATTGCCTTCCCATGATGGGCACCTTCTGTGTGACATGGTATGGTGAAAATCTTCTCCACACCCCGCCCCGATGGAAGGCCTTTTCAAGTCATCTAGATCTTGAACCTTCTTCCCAGATCTTGAACCTCTGCCCTGCTTGGCCTGGCCCTGTGCCAGCCACAAAAGGAAGAAGGATGCTCCTGGGCTTAGGAGGTGGGGGATGTCAAATGCTTTCCCATCAGTTACCTAAGCCCAGAGAACTTATGGCAGGCAGTTAGATCCCAATAACACTTGGGAACATCACATGGTCACCCACATCTGGAAGCAGGAAAGGACCCCAACTGGAAATGGAATCACTGCTTTCTGGTGTGCTGTGGTGCCCCGTTCCTGAAACCCCTTATGCCTGAAGGCCTCTGTCCAGGGCCAAATGGCAAAGAAAAGTCCTTGTGTGTGGCTAGCCTAGGCTTTCTGGTTTAGCTTCACTTTTGTGTGGGAAGGTTGGGGGTGCTGATGAGAGGGGGACAGTGTGGGGGAGGGGAAGCCAATTACTAGGCAGCATTTGACCACTGATTTCTCCTCCAGATCATTCTGCAGTCCATGCACAAGTACAAGCCCCGTGTGCATGTGATGAAGCAGGACAGCAGGGTCGACATGTCCCGGATTCAGTCCCTGCCTGCTGAAGGGGTTAAAACATTCTCCTTTAAAGAAACTGAGTTCACCACGGTGACAGCTTACCAAAACCAGCAGGTAAAGCCAACTAAGTCCCAGGCAAGCAGGGATGGCTCCAGAGAAACTTTAGGGAAAGAGTGAAGCTGTACTATATGGATTGAATTTTCCACAATTAAAAAGAAATTCATAGCATTATTGCATTGTCATCAAGGCAAGATTGATTATGAATTGTGTGGATCTTGTGTTAGAAAGGATAGAAAGGAGAGTAGAACAAAGAGTGTCAGGAGAGAAAGGAGATAAAACATTTCAAATTTGACTTAGCAATATGCTTACATTTATTTAACATGCCATATTACATGTTGAAAACTTGTGTGGTTGTTGTAACCATTAAAAGAAACAGTGACAGTGTTTTACTGAGGGTACTGACTTTATCTTTCTTTATGCTTTGAATCCATAGATTACCAAACTGAAAATAGACAGGAATCCTTTTGCTAAAGGATTTAGAGATCCCGGAAGAAACAGGTAAATGATATAACAGTCACATCTAATATTTATATAACCCTTTTCACAGGTATAACAGCTAAGGAAACTGTGGTTCAGAGACTGAGTCCCTAAATTTTGTAACTAATAAATAGGTAGTAAGAAAGAAACCTGCATGTTTTGTCTTCAAAATCTTGCCTCCTCCCACTCCCTCCCCAACCCACTTTTAAGATATTGCTTATTCTAAATTCTTAGGTTTTTATTCATGGAATAATCACGGGGAATTTTATTCAGAAGTCTATCTATAAAAGAAAAACATTTCAGATATTCACCCCTAAAAACTATAACAAAATAACTCAAAAGCTTACACAAATTATTATTTTCAGGAATTGCATTCTGGACTTGCTAAAGTTTGAATCTCTTTTTCAGAGGTGTATTGGATGGGGTTTTAGAGGCCTACCCATGGAGGCCTTCTCTCACTTTGGATTTTAAAACTTTTGGTGCAGACACACCAAGTAAGAAAAGTTTTATTAATTTTTATTTGTAAATGTTAATGAAATAACAACAGCCAGAACCTCCGTACAAATATTACACAAGTGGATAAGTATATGCCAGAAAATGTGTGTTTAAAATCAGGTGGGTGTATATTTATCCTGATGAGGAGGTAAGAAGCAAAAAGGGAGGGTAACTGGCAAGAAGGAAAAGAGCATAAACGTGGTAATGGTGGATTTACTGCCTTGTGTCTTCTTGAGTTATCATACATCCTGAGAGCTATAGAAATCACTTGGATTCTTCAGCATCTCGCTATCTCATATTCCTTAGGATCTGCCTGTGGTGCACTAGTGGTCTTATTTGCAAACATGTTAGATATTGAAATAAATATTTTATGAGAAACTTTCAGCACATGATAAAAATGACTCCCATTCAATTTCATCATCACTTGACTCTAATTTTCCTTTTGTTGTGACTAGGGAAAATAAATGTTGAAAACAATACTAAGCCATGGCAATTAGTTTAATTGCCGTAAGCATTTAAAATATTTGCAAGGTATTTGTTCTCAAGTAGTACATTACATGACTAAATAATAATTTGACAATGCAGGCTTTCTGGTGGAAGAATGCATACCTTCATTAACTCTGATATTTAAGGATAAATAGAAGATCTTTATTCGTGAGCAATATGGAATCATTTTACCCATTTGTCTTTACTCCATTAAAGTTGTTTGTCTTTAAACATTAATTGAAGGTTACCATCACATTATAGTTAGCTTGAATTTTACATGATACCATAACAGCTAATTGAAATGTAAAGAGATCAAGTCTAATCATTTAGTGAAATATTTCACTCAATTGACTGTATTAATTTGGTTTAGAGAGTTGCATAGAAAAATTTGAACACTTATTTGATAGTGTCACTTTAATAGAATCTAGGCAGCATGCTTTTAAAATATCCAAGTCAACACATGGTGCACTAATTTAAAAATAATGTTAACCATGATCATTAATTGATAATTTAAAATACACAGTTTTCTTAATTATTTAAAATGTCCAGAATGCTCTCAAATTGCAAAGAAAAGGGGTACCAGTTTTTTTAAATAACTTTTGGATGTTTAATTATAGAATATATTTGCCATGCTGTTGATAAAGGATTAGCCTATGTCTGTATATAAAAATAGTTAAGAAAAACAGTAGCACCTAAAAAAAAACCCACAAAATTTGATCAAGTTCAGTCAATAACCAATTTTTTTTTAAATTTAAATACTTACAAATATAAGGTGTAAAGTCTAGATTTTCCTGGACCTTAGATCTATCCCTAATTTTAGTAGATGCTATGCAACCATAAAAGATCACCTGGCAACATTGATATGAACACTTTCATTTTTATCTTGGTATTTTTAACCTGCAAAACTGTCTTTTACTCTTGATATAGTATACTATGGAACTTTCCCCGTCTATGATTTTCATATAAGAAAAAAACTAATATATTTAAATGTTATTTTAATTTATAAGATTACTTTCATATGCACTGATATTTTAATCAGACTGAAGTTTTCTATAAAATCTCAAAAAAACTGTTCAATTTAATCAAGTGCTTATTTTAGTAATTTTTTATGGTTAAAAACAGCTTTTACTTGTAAGATATAATTGGCTCTGGATCATATTTAATTTGGCTTCTTTTTTAATTCACTGAATAAATGTGTTCAAGTGCCTAGTATAGTTCTAAAGCATAGTGAATGCTCAATGCATGATACATAATAATAATGCCAAAAGTAATAGTGGTAGTAGTAGAGATACCATATTCAACTTTGGTCAGAGGAATGTTCTTTTCCAAAGGACTTAAAATGACTGTGAACTTGCAAGGAAAGCTAATCTAAGAATGATGCAGGGATAGTTATGGACATGATTACTGATTCAGTAGGAACATTCAGTTCATTGCTCATTGACTGAATTGTCATTCACAGGTGGAAGCAATGGCTCATCTCCAGCGACCTCTAGTGGAGGGGCTCCCTCTCCTTTGAACTCTTTGCTTTCTCCACCTTGCTCCCCTCCAACATTTCACATACCTACAAGCTCCCTTGGAATGCCCTGTCCAGAGGTGTACCTACACAATATCAACCTGCCCCTTTGCTACAAGATTTGCCCAACTAATTTTTGGCGACAGCAGCCTCTTGTCTTGCCTGCTCCTGAAAGGCTAGCAAGCAGCAACAGTTCTCAGTCTTTAGCCCCACTCATGATGGAAGTTCCCATTTTATCTTCCTTGGGGGCCACCAATTCAAAATACGGTTCATCTGAAGACTGCAATGGACAGTGTCAACAAGCATCTAATTCTTCCAGTCAAATGTTGTATGGATTACAGTCACCTGGAAATATTTTATCACCCAACCCCATTGCCCAGGAAGCAATTGGTTGCTCATTCCATCCTTCCTATGGCTTTTATAGGTACAACTTCTCCATGCCATCTAGACTGGTAAATGCTACCAACCATCTCAAAGTGAATGAAAACAGTCAAGTTTCTTTAATAGAAGGCAAATGCAATCATGCTCGTTGGTATCCAAAAATTAACCATTGTCTTTAATGGAATAGTCAAGTTCCTAAAACAATTACATGTAAGCATATATTTTCTTTATTTGTAGCCAAAAAAGGTCAAGAGCTAATGGGCTTAAAAAGCTCCATTATCAGAGGGTATTCCTCCATTCTGCATTTAAAGTGCCTTATGATATGTTCTTAAGAAGGCTGATTACAGTAGCCTTAGGCCTCAAAATAAGATACTCAGTAAACATTGTTTGATGAGGTAGGCTACCAGTGAAAAGTAACTTCAGGTGATGAAATCTCTAATTATAGTGAAGCCTGTTTACCACATCAACTGCCTCTTGCATAGTGACAATGACCAAAGGAAGGTGGATTTAATTCCTGTGAAGGTAGTGAAACAATTACAGTTTTTATCTATGAATATTGGCTTCATTGTAATTATCTATCTAGTAACTGTAGAAAAATTTCATTGTTCATTTGCATTATACTTTTATACTCTGCTGTTGAAGGAACTACTAATCTCAATTTTAAGGTACAAATAAAGACATAAACATTCTAATATTAATATTTGCAGCCTAAGGACCATTTAATCCTGAAGGAACACAAAGATTAAATGAAAAGCAAAGCATTCTAAATAAATTTGATTTTTTATTCTCTTTTATTTTTTGGGTAATTCTCAGGTGATGCTTGTTTACTTAGTCCTTAACAAACCCGGTATTTTTTGTTTGTTTGTTTGTGATACGCGGGCCTCTCACTTTTGTGGCCTCTCCCGTTGCAGAGCACAGGCTCTGGATGCGCAGGCTCAGTGGCCATGGCTCACGGGCCCAGCCACTCTGCGGCATGTGGGATCCTCCCGGACCGGGGCACGAACCCGTGTACCCTGCATCAGCAGGCAGACTCTCAACCACTGCGCCACCAGGGAAGCCCCAAACCCGGTATTTTGTATACACAGTTTACAAAAACAAATTGTTGTAGCTCTCCAAAAAGACTGAGAAGTTATGATTTGAAGGGAGAGAATATATTTGAATCCATAAATATGAAAACATCATTACAATGGTACAATTTAATTTCAGTCCTCTGCGTCAATCATGGTAAATTGGACAAAAGTAGCGTAACATAAATGAGACTTTATTTTAGGCTATGAAGTTGAAAAGTTTCCTTTCACCTGGTCCTAAATTTTCTGAAAAGACTTAAGTATAACCTACATATAACCTCTATATCCTTAAGATGAATTGAATTTTAATTTTTCATGCTACTAGCTCTACAATTTATTAAGCCAGGGCCCTTCATATCACAATGGTATGACTTAAACTAAAGACATTGATAAACTGCTTTTTAAAAGTTTTCCAACACATATTAGGGAGAGCATGTCATTATTATTTATTTTGCTCAAAATGTTTTTTCCTCTCAAATGTACCTTATATATATACCTTCTTATATATGTATTAAAGTGATATGCCCCTTCACTTCTGGGCTTAGGGATAGAACAGCACATAGTTACATTCAAACTGAGTATTCTAGTCAAGATGAAATATTATTTATGTCCCAGACTAATTAGGTACCTGCTATAAAAATCTTTAAGGCAGAAAACCTGTACTACCTAAGTTTATCAAATCAAGGATTAAAGTAGAAAGTACACTTTATTTCTGTCTACTCCAAAACAGGAAAGCTGTAGGCTAACTTTTACCACTAAAATAAATTATGATTTTTTAAAGCAGAAACTCCCACATCAGATTGTAGTAAAACTTATTCTGATGGCAGATACTTAGCAACTAACAACATAAATCATTTGATTGCAAAATCCAGAAAATTTCTGGGTTACTTTTTAATGATTATTTAAGAGACGGCATAAATTTTGTAGCTGCTCAAGTACATATATCCCATACTTTATATTTCAGATAATTTTTCTATATGTAACCCATATATAATTGATAATACAGAACTATATGTGTAAAGATGATTTATATTAAGGAGGAGAAATTTAAAGGCTAGAAACTAGACATCTATTTTAAGCCGTTTCTAAATGTTGTTCATAAATTGTCATTTCATAATTTTAATTGAAAAAGAAGTAACCAAGGGAAATTCTTTATAGAAAATTAGACTTGGAAGAGACCTTAAGAAGTTCAGTAAGCAGTCCCCTATTTTTTGAGCAAGTTACTCATCTGCAGGAAACAGACAAGTAACTTGCTAACAGCTCTAATTCATGCACAAATTGTATTTAGTGCCCTTACTATTTTATAATAAATAATTACTACCCAATAGGATGGTGCAAAACTTGAGTAACTTGGTAAACTGAGGCTATGATTATGGAATAAAAAACAAAATGCTATGGAATTATATTAATTTCAACTGTGTCAACTAAATATAAGGTTTGCTTTAAAAAACCTACAGAGATCTAAAGCCACTCTAGTTAGATAAGGTATGAAATAGTTAGCAAATGAAAGTGGCCAAATGATACTTAGTAGACTCCCAAGTCTAATAATTAAAACTGGTATTTCCATTTGGTTTGGCCATATATATACATCCATCCTTTCATCCCATTCAAAAGAAATCATTTAAATTCAGTTATCTATATTTATAAAATATGATTCTTAACCTGACCTAGTTATATGACTTACCTCAAATAAATATAGAGAAAATAAACTTTTCATCAACTCTGTAAAATTTGTACATTGAGACAGGAAATAAGTGAATGTTGCCTTATCTTTGCACAACCTCCAGTCAAGCTGAGACCTATAGTCAAATTCCCGTGTCAGAAAGGTTCTACTTTGTGGAACAGTCAAGATGAAATCAAGGGCTTGAATTCAAGTTTGAGCCTGTTTGCAGAACATATGTCTAAGTGGATAAATCCTCTATTCATTACATTTTACTCACCAAAATATAACTTTAGGTAACAAACTTAGAACATCAAAACTGTTATTTGTTTCATTAAACAGAAGGGTTATGCCCTCTGGACATTACATTTCAAATTCTAATACATAATTCTAGATTACATAATATTAGAGTCTTCAAACATTAATATCATTGCTCCTATTCGCTGTATTACAAAAATAAAGAATTATATTTTCTTCAAGTTATGAAGGTAGATATTCATGATATTTCACTGTTATTAGGCATGGGTTATACATACAGTCTAGGAGTAGACATGACTTCATTCTTCTTTTGTGAGGTTTAAGTATGTCTATGGCACAAAAATAAATGAACAATTAGAATCAGCAAGGGATGAATCAGTGAATCAGTCTTTGAATGATCAGAGTTCTATGTGATGACAACTTGAAAAAGTGCCAACAATGAATAAAGACAAGCATCTTTATTGGACATTATGGAAGATTTCCCTTTCATTATCCTAATCATTTATAGTATGCACATTGGGGAAAATCACGGTGCACATAAAGCTGGTAACATGTATCTTTTAACAGTTACTGATGAATGCTAAGCCAAAGCATAATTGAAATACAAGTTTTGTACAAATATGTAAAATATATTTTACAAAAATATACAAAAATTCTAATTACAAATCTAGATGCTTTGAGACAATAGTGCTATATGTCCATGTATATAGTAGGGTAATACACAGTTGTTATCCCTTTATTAAACCTCAATTACAAATACTTTCCTTATTTGAATACGCAATTTGATAAATTCCAGATGTCACACTATAATTTACATAACCAGTGGGGTTTTAGTTTAGTTTTGTTTTAAAATAATTTATACTATGTTGCTTTTTATCCCTCCTCTTCTCAAAAATAAGGATACTATGAAGAACATCTAATCATTGCATACTTATACTATTAATTACATATACTTGTGTGGAAAGGCAAATTTAAATATACTTAGAAATGTCTAATTGCATGTACTGTATTTTGTGAATTGAATTGACAGGGTGGAAGTACAATGGTTATACTCCAATTTAGGGATATGTTGCCTTTCTGCAGAAAAATTTTTATTTAGCCAAAATAACAATAATATCCTGGCATACAGCAACAGTTTACCAGTTGATTTTACTGGAATTTAACATGTTTATTAGAGCAGTTTAAAACAATCAAATGCATAGCTTAGGCATTGGTGGCTGTTGCTTTGATATAGGTGCCTTCATATACATTTAGTCTTCTTAGGTTTTGTCTGCAATTAAATGATAATTTGTATTAAAACTGTGCAAATAAATATGGTTTAGATGTCAACATAGAACAAATAAATATACAGAACGTTTTAAACACATCCAGTATTAAAACTATTTACATGTGTGGTGCTGGCCAAATTTTAACATGGTGTTTCAATAAAATATTGAGAGGAAAAAGACTAGTATTATTTCCTTTCAAAGTTTCATATGTTCATGTTTATAAATTTGTACCGCACATTAATATGTAAACATGAATTATAGTGAGCAGGTATTCAGAGAATAGTGATAGGATATTTCTACTTAGTTGAAATGTGCACATGTATACTGGATTTATTTTTCAAAGTACCTAAAAGAGTTACAAAATTTGAAATTAAATATAATAGAAAACCTTGAAATTACAGTACAAGTTGTATCATTGAACTCTTTTATCAAATTATCATACATCTGTTATTGTTAAAGATGACAGAATCTTTATTTTGGATTTAAGATCACATACTTATGCACGTGACAAAGTATAATGTAATATTTTAGATGTAGAAAATTGTTTAAATAATTTAGAATTTTACTAGAACAAGAAGGGAATAAAAGCGTGTTTTCGATTGGATAAAATTAACGTCTATTTTTTTAAAATTATTTATTTATTTATTTTTGGCTGTGTTGGGTCTTTGTTGCTGCATGCAGGCTTCCTCTAGTTGTGGCGAGTGGGGGCTACTCTGTTGCGGTGCATGGGCTTCTGGTGGCTTCTCTTTTTGTGGAGCACAGGCTCTAGGCATGCGGGCTTTAGTAGTTATGGAGCACGGACTCAGTAGTTGTGGCTCACGGGCTGTAGAGCACAGGTTCAGTAGCTGTGGTGCACGAGCTTAGTTGCTCCACGGCTTGTGGGATCTTCCTAGACCAGGGCTCGAACCTGTGTCCCCTGCATTGGTAGGCGGATTCTTTCTTTTTTTTTTTTTTTACATCTTCATTGGAGTATAATTACTTTACACCAGTGTGTTAGTTTCTGCTTTATAACAAAGTGAATCAGTTATACATATACATATGTTCCCATATCTCTTCCCTCTTGCATCTCCCTCCCTCCCACCCTCCATATCCCACCCCTCTACGTGGTCACAGAGCACCGAGCTGGTCTCCCTGAGCTGGTCTCCCTGTGCTATGCGGCTGCTTCCCACTAGCTATCTATTTTACGTTTGGTAGTGTATATATGGCCATGTCACTCTCTTGCTTTGCAACAGCTTACCCTTCCCCCTCCCCATATCCTCAAGTCCATGCTCTAGAAGGTCTGTGTCTATATTCCTGTTTTACCCCTAGGTTCTTGATGACATTTTTTTTCTTAAATTCCATATATATGTGTTAGCATACGGTATTTGTCTTTTCAGTCTGTGATGAAAGAAAGAGTCAGAAGTGGGCAATGGGCTGTTATCTGCTATGCTGCCCTGTAGCTACAGATGGCTCCTGGTGGTAGCAATGACCACAGTAGAGAGGCTTCCATGGAGGCAGGTGGTATAGGGTAGCTGGATGGCATAGGTCTTCCAGGTTGTCAAACTGGCTTCAGGTCTAGTTCTGCTACTTTCTTTATTTTTTCTTTTGCTTTACATCTTTATTGGAGTATAATTGATTTACAATGGTGTGTTAGTTTCTGCTTTATAACAAAGTGAATCAGTTATAAATATATTCCTATATTTCTTCCCTCTTGTGTCTCCCTCCCTCCCACCCTCCCTTTCCCACCCCTCCAGGGGGTCACAAAGCACCAAGCGGATCTCCCTGTGCTATGGGGCTGCTTCCCACTAGCTATCTACCTTACATTTGGTAGTGTATATATGTCTATGACTCTCTCTCGCTTTGTCACAGCTTACTCTTCCCCTCCCCATATCCTCAAGTCCATTCTCTAGTAGGTCTGTGCCTTTATTCCTTTTGTACCCCTAGGTTCTTCATAATACATTTTTCTCTTAAATTCCATGTAAATGTGTTAGCATACGGTATTTGTCTTTCTCTTTCTGACTTACTTCGCTCTGTATGACAGACTCTAAGTCCATCCACCTCACTACAAATAGCTCAATTTTGTTTCTATTTATGGTTGAGAAATATACCATTGTATATATGTGCCACATCTTCTTTATTCATTCATGATAATGGACACTTAGGTTGTTTCCATCTCTTTGCTATTGTAAATAGAGCTGCAATGAACATTTGGTACATGACTCTTTTTGAATTATGGTTTTCTCAGGGTATATGCCCAGGAGTGGGATTCCTGGGTCATATGGTAGTTCTATTTGTAGTTTTTGAAGGAACCTCCATACTTTCCTCCATAGTGGCTGAACCAATTCACATTCCCACCAGCAGTGCAAGAGTGTTCCCTTTTCTCCACACCCTCTCCAGCATTTACTGTTTCTAGATTTTTGATGATGGCCATTCTGACGGGTATGAGATGATATCTCATTGTAGTTTTGATTTGCATTTCTCTAATGATTAAAGATGTTGACCATTCTTTCATATGTTTGTTGGCAGTCTGTATATCTTCTTTGGAGAAATGTCTATTTAGGTCTTCTGCCCATTTTCAGATTGGGTTGTTTGTTTTATTGTTATTGAGCTGCATGAGCTGCTTATAAATTTTAGAGATTAATCCTTTGTCAGTTGCTTCATTTGGAAATATTTTCTCCACTTCTGAGGGTTGTCTTTCCATCTTGTTTATGGTTTCCTTTGCTCTGCAAAAGTTTGAAGTTTCATTAGGTCCCATTTGTTTATTTTTGTTTTTATTTCCATTACTCTAGGAGGTGGGTCAGAAAGGATCTTGCTGTGATTTATGTCATAGAGTGTTCTTCCTATGTTTTCCTCTAAGAGTTGGATAGTTTCTGGCCTTACATTTAGGTCTTTAATCCATTTTGAGTTTATTTTTGTGTATGGTGTTAGGAAGTGTTCTAATCTCATACTTTTACATGTACTTGTCCAGTTTTGCCAGCACCACTTATTGAAGAGGCTGTCCTTTCTCCACTACTTTCCTGCCTCCTTTATCAAAGATAAGGTGACCATATGTACATGGGTTTATCACTGGGCTTTCTATCCTGTTCCATTGATCTATCTTTCTGTTTTTGTGCCAGTACCATACTGTTTTGATTACTGTAACTTTGAAGTATAGTCTGAAGTCAGGGAGCCTGATTCCTCCAGCTCCGTTTTTCGTTCTCAAGATTGCTTTTGCTATGTGGGTTCCTTTGTGTTTCCATACAAATTGTGAAATTTTTTGTTCTAGTTCTGTGAAAAATGCCAGTGGTTGTTTGATAGGGATTGCATTGAATCTATAGATTGCTTTGGGTAGTAGAGTCATTTTCACAATGTTGATTCTTCCAATCCAAGGACATGGTATATCTCTCCATCTATTTGTATCATCTTTAATTTCTTTCATCAGTGTCTTATAATTTTCTGCATACAGGTCTTTTGTCTCCTTAGGTAGGTTTATTCCTAGATATTTTATTCTGTTTGGTGCCATGGCAAAGGAAAGAGGTTTCATGATTTCATTTTCAGATTTTTCATCATTAGTGTAGAGGAATGCCAGAGATTTATGTGCATTAATTTCGTACCCTGCTACTTTACCAAATTCATTGATTAGTTCTAATAGTTTTCTGGTAGCCTCTTTAGGATTCTCTATATATAGTATCATGTCGTCTTTAAACAGTGACAGCTTTACTTATACTTTTCTGATTTGGATTCCTTTTATTTCCATTTCTTCTCGGATTGCTCTGGCTCAAACTTCCAAAAGCATGTTGAATAAGTGTGGTGAGAGCGGGCAACCTTGTCTTGTTCCTGATCTTAGTGGAAATGCTTTCAGTTTTTCACCATTGAGGATGATGTAGACTGTGGGTTTGCATATATGGCCTTTATTATGTTGAGGAAAGTTCCCTCTATGCATACTTTCTGCAAGGTTTTTATCATAAATGGGTGTTGAATTTTTTTCAAAAACTTTTTCTGCATCTATTGAGATGATTATATGATTTTTCTCCTTCATTTTGTTAATATGGCGTATCAAGTTGATTGATTTCTTTATATTGAAGAATCCTTGTCTTCTTGGAATAAACCCCACTTGATCATGGTGTATGACCCTTTTAATGTGCTGTTGGATTCTGTTTGCTAGTATTTTGTTGAGGATTTTTGCATCTATGCTCATCAGTGATATTGGCCTGTAGTTTTCTTTCTCTGTGACATCTTTGTCTGGTTTTGGTGTCAGGGTGATGGTGGCCTCTTAGAATGTGTTTGCGAGTGTTCCTCCCTCTGCTATATTTTGGTGGAGTTTGAGAAGGATAGGCTTTAGCTCTTCTATAAGTATTTGATAGATTTCGCCAGTGAAGCCATCTGGTCCTGAGCTTTAGTTTGTTGGAAGATTTTTAATCACAGTTTCAATTTCAGTGCTTGTGATCAGTCTGTTCATATTTTCTAGTTCTTCCTGGTTTAGTCTCGGCAGGTTGTGCATTTCTAAGAATTTGTCCATTTCTTCCAGGTTGTTCATTTTACTGGCATAGAGTTCCTTGTAGTAATCTCTCATGATCCCTTGTATTTCTGCAGTGTCAGTTGTTTTTCATTTGTAATTCTATTGATTTGAGACTTCTCCCTTTTTTTCTTGGTGAGTCTGGCTATTGATTCATGAATTTTGTTTATCTTCTCAAAGAACCAGCTTTTAGTTTTATTGATCTTTGTTATCGTTTCCTTCATTTTTTTCCATTTATTTCTGATCTGATGTTTAAGATTTCTTTACTTCTACAAACTTTGTGTTCTTTTTTTGTTTGTTTGTTTTTCTCTCTCTAATTGCTTTAGATGAAAGCTTAGGTTGTTTATCTGAGGTGTTTCCTGTTTCTTAAGGTAGGATTTTATTGCTATAAACTTCCCTCTTAGAACTGCTTTTGCTGCATCCCATAGGTTTTGGGTCATCATGTCTCCATTGTCATCTGTTTCTAGGTATTTTTTTTTAATTTCCTCTTTGATTTCTTCAGTGATCACTTCGTTATTAAGTAGTGTATCATTTAGCCTCCATATGTTTGTATTTTTACAGATATTTTCCTGTAATTGATGTCTAGTCTCATAGCGTTGTTGTCAGAGAAGATACTTGATACAATTTCAATTTTCTTTAATTTACCAAGGCTTGATTTGTGATTCATGATAGGATCTATCCTGGAGAATGTTCCATGAGCACTTTATAAAAATGTGCTTCTGTTGTTTTTGGATGGGATGTCCTATAATTATCAATTAAGTCCATCTTGTTTAATGTATCATTTAAAGCTTGTGTTTCCTAATTTATTTTCATTTTGGATGATCTGTCCATTGGTGAATGATGTGTGTTAAAGTACCCTACTATAAATGTGTTACTGTCGATTTCCCCTTTTATGGCTGTTAGTTTTTGCCTTATGTATTGAGGTACTCCTATGTTGGGTACATAAATATTTACAGTTGTTATATCTTCTTCTTGGATCGATCCCTTGATCTTTGTTTAGTGTCCTTCTTTGTCTCTTGTAATAGTCTTTATTTTAAAGTCTATTTTGCCTGATGTGAGAATTGCTACTCCAGCTTTCTTTTGGTTTCCATTTGCATGGAATAACTTGTTCCATCCCCTTACTTTCAGTCTGTATGTTTCTCTAGGTCTGAAATGGGTCTCTTGTAGACAGCATATATATGGGTTTTGGTTTTGTATCCATTCAGCCAATCTGTGTATTTTGGTAGGAGCATTTAGTCCATTTACATTTAAGGTAATTATCGATATGTATGATCCTATTCCCATTTTCTTAATTGTTTTGGGTTTGTTATTATAGGTCTTTTCCTTCTCTTGTGTTTCTTGCCTAGAGAAGTTCCTTTAGCATTTGTTGTAAAGCTGGTTTGGTGGTACTGAACTCTCTCAGCCTTTGCTTGTCTGTAAGTTTTTAATTTCTCCATCAAATCTGAATGAGATCCTTGCTGGGTAGAGTAATCTTGTTTGTAGGTTTTTATCCTTCATCACTTTAAATATGTCCTGCCAGTCCATTCTGGCTTGCAGAGTTTCTGCTGAAAGATCAGCTCTTAACCTTAAGGGGATTCCTTTGTTTGTTATTTGTTGTTTTTCCCTTGCTGCTTTTAATATGTTTTCTTTGTATTTATTTTTGACAGTTTGATTAATATGTGTCTTGGTGTATTTCTCCTTGGATTTATCCTGTATGGGACTCTCTGTGCTTCCTGGACTTGATTTACTATTTCCTTTCCCATATTAGGGAAGTTTTCAACTATAATCTCTTCAAATATGTTCTCAGTTCCTTTCTTTTTCTCTTCGTCTTCTGGAACCCCTATAATTCGAATGTTGATGCGTTTAATGTTGTCCCAGAGGTCTCTGAGACTGTCCTCAGTTCTTTTCATTCTTTTTTCTTTATTCTGCTCTGCAGTAGTTATTTCCACTCTTTTATCTTCCAGGTCACTTATCCGTTCTTCTGCCTCTGTTATTCTGCTATTGATCCCATCTTGAGTATTTTTAATTTCATTTATTGTGTTGTTCATCATTGTTTGTTTCATCTTTAGTTCTTCTAGGTCCTTGTTAAATGTATCTTGCATTTTGTCTATTCTATTTCCAAGATTTTGGATCATATTTACTATCATTATTCTGAATTATTTTCAGGTAGACCGCCTATTTCCTCTTCATTTGTTAGGGGTGGTGGATTTTTATCTTGCTTCATCTGCTGTGTGTTTTTCTGTCTTCCCATTTTGCTTATCTTACTGTGTTTGGGGTCTCATTTTTGCAAGCTGAAAGTTCGTAGTGCCCATTGTTTTTGATGTCTGTCCCCAGTGGCTACAGTTGTTTCAGTGGGTTGTGTAGCCTTCCTGGTGGAGGGGACTAGTGCCTGTTTTCTGGTGGATGAGTCTGGATCTTGTCTTTCTGGTGGTCATTTCTACATCTGGTGGTGTGTTTTGGGTTGTCCTTGGACTTATTATGATTTTAGGCAGCCTCTCTGATAATGGGTGGTGCTGTGTTCCTGTCTTGCTAGTTGTTTGGCATAGGGTGTCCAGCACTGTAGCTTGCCTGTCATTTAGTGAATCTGGGTGCTAGTGTTGAGATGGAGATCTCTGGGAGATTTTCGCTGTTTGATATTATGTGTAGCTGTGAGGTCTCTTGTGGACCAGTGTCCTGAATTTGGCTCTCCCACCTCAGAGGCACAGCACTGACTCCTGGCTAGAGCACCAAGAGCGTTTCATCCACACACCTCAGAATAAAAGGGAGAAAAAGTAGAAAGAAAGAAAGAAAGAAAGAAACAAAGAAAGAGAGAGAGAGAGAGAGAGAGAGAAAGAAAGAAAGAAAGAAAGGAGGGAGGGAAGGTGGGATGGAGGAAGGAAGGAAGGAGTGAAACAAGGAAAGAAAGAAAGAAAAGAAAAGAAAAGAAAGTAAGATAAAATAAAATAAATTTATTAAAATAAAAATAATTATTAAGAAAAAATAATTTTTTAAAGAAAACAAACAAACAAAAAACAGACGGATAGAACCCTAGGACAAATGGTGGAAGCAAAGCTACCCAGACAAAATCTCACACAGAAGCATACACATATACTCTCACAAAAAGAGGAAAAGGTGAAAAAAATTATAAATCTTGCTCTCAAAGTCCACCTCCACAATTTGGGATGATTCGCTGTCTATTCATGTATTCCACAGATGCAGGGTACATCAAGTTGATTGTGGAGCTTCAATCCGCTGCTTCTGAGGCTGCTGGGAGGGATTTCCATTTCTCTTCTTTGTTCTTACAGCTCCCTGGGCTCAGCTTTGGAGTTGGCCCCGCCTCTGCTTGTAGGTCGCTGGAGGGCGACTGTTCTTCACTCACACAGGACAGAGTTAAAGGAGCAGCTGCTTCGGGGACTCTGGCTCACTCAGGCCAGGGGGAGGGAGGGGTACAGACTGCGGGGCGAGCCTGCGGCGGCAGAGGCCAGCATGACGTTGCACCAGCCTTAGGCGTGCCATGCGTTCTCCCGGGGAAGTTGTCCCTGGATCCTGGGGCCCTGGCAGTGGAGGGCTGCACAGGCTCCCCGGAAGGGGGTTGTGGATAGTGACCTGTGCTCACACACAGGCTTCTTGGTGGTGGCAGCAGCAGCCTTAGCAACTCATGCCCATCTCTGGGGTTCCGTGCTTTTAGCCTTGGCTCGCACCTGTCTCCGTAGCTCCTTTAAGCAGCGCTCTTAATCCCCTCTCCTCGCATACCAGGAAACAAAGAGGGAAGTAAAAGTCTCTTGACTCTTCGGCAGGTCCACACTTTTCCCGGACTCCCTCCCGTCTAGCTGTGGTGCCCTAACCCCCTGCAGGCTGTGTTCACATCGCCAACCCCAGTCCTCTCCCTGAGCTCCTGCCCAAGCCCAAGCCTTCGCTCCCAGCCCCTCCCGCCCCGGTGGGTGAGCAGACAAGCCTCTCGGGCTGGTGAGTGCTGGTCGGCACCGATCCTCTGTGCGGGAATCTCTCCGCTTTGCCCTCCGCACCCCTGTTGCTCTGCTGTCCTCTGCGGCTCCGAAACTTTCCCCCTCCACCACCCGCAGTCTCTGCCCGCGAAGTGGCTTCCTAGTGTGTGGGAAACCTTTCCTCCTTCACAGATCCCTCCCACTGGTGCACGTCCTGTCCCTATCCTTTTGTCTCTGTTTATTCTTTTTTCTTTTGCCTTACCCAGGTACGTGGTGACTTTCTTGCCTTTTGGGAGGTCTGAGGTCTTCTGCCAGTGTTCAGTAGGTGTTCTGTAGGAGTTGTTCCATGTGTAGATGTATTTCTGGTGTATCTGTGTCGAGGAAGGTGATCTCTGTGTCTTACTCTTCTGCCATCTTCCTCTCGTCCCCTGGTAGGCGGATTCTTAAGCACTATGCCACCAGGGAAGTCCCAAAATTAATGTCTTTAAATTAAAGTTGTTTTGATTAAATACATATTTCAGTCTCCCGTTTTTATGTTAGTTTTTGCAAAGTGTTGATGATTTGTATTTTGCCTTTATTTAAATTTTGCCTAAAATAGAGCTTTCATATTTATTTTGTGACATGAACATTTTGTGACCTCTTACCAATTATTCTAATGTCTAATCATACTGGATTTTTGCTTTATTGAATTTTGTAAATTTTAGGAAAAAACTGTTTCATAGAAGCACCAACAAATAATTACCCCTTGAAAGAAGCATACCTAGTAAGACTCAAGTTGAAGTAGCAAAGTTACCCACTACTGCATTTACACCGATATTTATCTGGATTTCTTTACAGGAATTCATGTGCAGGCCAAATACTTAGTATTTAAATGCTACATTAATAACTATGTTTTCAAAACTCAGGTTGGATCTTCTTCAAACTGTGATGCCAAGCAGAAGAAAGAACTATTTGGCAAATATACCATCACTTTGTAAACTGTCACCATGATTCTTTCCTGTAGTTGTAACATTCATGATGCTGAAGCAGGGATGGGGTGTCATGAAGAGATATGGGACCATATGTATATGTATAATGGATTCACTTTGTTATAAAGCAGAAACTAACACACCATTGTAAAGCAATTATACTCCAATAAAGATGTTTTTTTAAAAAAAGGCACTATAGGCTCTAGCACCACACATAGGGGGTTAGGATAAACTGATCCAATGTTTACTCTCAGTTGTTGTAGCCACATTCAGCAGTCCCTTGGGTGTGCTGAATTAGGGCAGTTGCCCTGAGCCCTTGGCTAGTTAAGATTCAGAGCTGTTCAGTTGGTGAGGGCTCTAGCTGACATTAACAAAGACATGAAGCTTCACACACACATATTATACTATATTTTAGTTTAGTTGTTCATATGCATGTTTCTCCTACTTGACTTTTGGGGGGGAGGAATGGCACCTTTTAAATAACATTTATTTATTTTCCAACTTTTAAAAGTTTATATGTATATTATTTCAAATTTAAAAACACAAGAGACAATGAAAAAATATTCATAATCACAAGCAGTGTATGGTTTGAGTTCTAGTCATTGTATATGTCTACACACAACTGAGCATACATTTTTAAAATGTGGTTGAGGTCATACAGTATTGATAATGCTTCTTCATACACCATGAATATTTCCCAAATCAAGTTCCCAAAGCCATGAGTATTTTGATGACCAAGAATATACTAACCCAAATTAACTGGATAGAAATGTAATCCTGCATTTCACAGGACCAAGCAATTTTTATTTAAAGACAAAAGTGGCAACAGGCCTCTGGATAAAGATGTAGGGGGTGTTACAATAAAAATACTGCATTTCCTTAATGCTAAATTAAAAATGAGACATAGTATATAAAGTATTGCAATAGCATAATGCTTCTAAGGTAAGTCATTATCAGATCTACACGACTATCAGTAAAATATTAGTGGGAGGGTATGTTTCCATTAAATTGTATTCCATGGTATGGATGTACCACAGTTCTTTTAACTATTGACTTGTGGAGGGACATATGAGTAGTATCCATTTTTTGGCTATTAAAAATAAAGCTATTATGAATTTCTCTAATAATTAGCGATGGTGAGAATCTTTTCATATGCCTCTTAGCCATCTGTATGTCTACTTTGAAGAAATGTCTATTTAGGTCTTCTGTCCATTTTTAGATTTGGTTGTTTGTTTGTTTGTTTGTTTGTTTGTTTGTTTTGTGGTACACGGGCCTCTCACTGTTGTGGCCTCTTCCATTGTGGAGCACAGTCTCCGGACGCACAGGCCCATCAGCCATGGCTCACGGGCCTAGACGCTCCGCAGCATGTGGGATCTTCCCGGACCGGGGCACAAACCCGTGTCCCCTGCATTGGTAGGTGGACTCTCAACCACTGCGCCACCAGGAAAACCCAGTTGTTTGCTTTTTGATACTGAGCCGCATGAGCTGTTTGTAAATTGTGGACATTAATCCATTGTCGGTTGAATCGTTCACAAATATATTCTCTCATTCTGTGGGTTGTCTTTTAGTTTTGTTTATGATTTCCTTTGCTGTTCAAAAGCTTTTGAGTTTAATTAGTTCCCATTTGTTTATTTTTGTTTTTATTTCCATTACTCTAGGAGACAGATTGAAAAAGATATTGCCGCGATTTCTGTCAAAAACTGTTCTATGTTTACCTCTAAGAGTTTTATAGTGTCTGGCCTTACACTTAGGTCTTTAATCCACTTTGAGTTTATTTTTGTGTATGGTGTTAGGGAGTGTTCTAATTTCATACTTTTACATGTACCTGTCCAGTTTTCCCAGCACCAATTATTGAAGAGGCTGTCTTTTCTCCACTGTATATTCTTGCCTCCTTTATCAAAGGTAAGGTGACCATATGTGCGTGGGTTTATCTCTGGGCTTTCTATCCTGATCCATTGATCTATATTTCTGTTTTTGTGCCAGTACCATGCTGTCTTGATTACTGTAGCTTTGTATTATAGTCTGAAGTCAGGGAGTCTGATTCTTCCAGCTCCATTTTTTGTTCTCAAGATTGCTTTGGGGCTTCCCTGGTGGCACAGTGGTTGACAGTCCACCTTATGATGCAGGGGACATGGGTTCGTGTCCCGGTCCGGGAAGATCCCACATGCCATGGGGTGGCTAGGCCCGTGAGCCATGGCCACTGAGCCTGTGCATCCAGAGCCTGTGCTCCGCAATGGGAGCGGCCACAACAGTGAGAGGCCCACGAACTACAAAACAAAACAAAAACAAAGATTGCTTTGGCTATTTGGGGTCTTTTGTGTTTCCATACAAATTGTGAAATTTTTTTGTTCTAGTTCTGTGAAAAATGCCAGTGGTAGTTTGATAGGGATTGCATTGAATCTGTAGATTGCTTTGGGTAGTAGAGTCATTTTCACAATGTTGATTCTTCCAATACAAGAACATGGTATATCTCTCCATCCATTTGTGTCATCTTTAATTTCTTTCATCAGTGTCTTATAACTTTCTGCATACAGGCATTTGGTCTCTTTAGGTAGGTTTATTCCTAGATATTTTATTCTTTTTGTTGCAGTGGTAAATGGGAGTGTTTTCTTAATTTCACTTTCAGATTTTTCATCATTAGTGTATAGGAATGCCAGAGATTTAAGTGCATTAATTCTGTATCCTGCTACTTTACCAAATTCATTGATTAGCTCTAGTAGTTTTCTGGTAGCATCTTTAGGATTCTCTACGAAACTGAGTTATTTGTAGTGAGGTGGATGGACCTAGAGTCTGTCATACAGAGTGAAGTAAGTCAGAAAAGGAAAAACAAGTACCATATGCTAAGACATATATATGGAATCTAAGGGAAAAAAATGAAGGTCATGAAGAACCTAAGGGCAAGACGGGAATGAAGACACAGACCTACTGGAGAATGGACTTGAGGATATGGGGAGGGGGAAGAGTAAGCTGTGACAAAGTGAGAGAGTGGGATGGACATATATACACTACCAAACGTAAAATAGATACCTAGTGGGAAGCAGCTGCATAGCACAGGGAGATCAGCTCAGTGCTTTGTGACCACCTAGAGAGGTGGGATAGGGAGGGTGGGAGAGAGGGAGACGCAAGAGGGAAGAGATATGGGAACATATGTATATGTATAACTAATTCACTTTGTTATAAAGCAGAAACTAACACACTGTTGTAAAGCAATCATACTCCAGTAAAGATGTTAAAAAAGAATTTCATAGTATCTGGTCTTAACATTTATGTCTTTAACTTATTTTGAGTTTTAAAAAAAATATATTGAGTATAGTTGATTTACAGTTTTATGTTAGTTTCAGGTGTACAGCAAAGAGAATCAGTAATATGTAAGCATATATTAACTCTTTTTAGATTCTTTTCCTATATAGGCCATTAAAGAGTATTAAATAGAGTTCCCTGTGCTATACAGTAGGTCCTTATTAGTTATCTATTTTATGTATAGTAGTGTGTATATGTGAATCCCAATCTCCCATTTTATCCCACCGCCCATTACACCCTGGTAACCATAAGTTTATTTCCTACATCTGTAATTCTATTTCTGTTCTGTAGGTAAGTTCATTTGTACCCTTTTTTAAAATTCTAAATATAAGCAATATCATATGATATTTGTCTTTCTCTGACTTACTTCACTCAGTGTTACTTTCTCTAGGTCCATCCATGTTGCTGCAAATGACATTATTCTTTTTTATGGCTGAGTAATATTCCATTGTACATAGATACAACATCTTCTTTATTCATTCCTCTGTCGATGGATATCTAGGTTGAGTCCATGTTCTGGCTATTGTAAATAATGCTGTAATGAACATTGGGGTCATGTATGTTTTTGAATTATGGTTTATCTGGATATATGCCAAGGAGTGGGATTGCTGGATCGTATGGTACCTCCAGTTTTAGTTTCTTAAGGAACCTCCATACATTCTCCATATTTTACATTCCCACCAACAGTGTAGGAGGGTTCCCTTTTCTCCACACCCTCTGCAGCATTTATTGCTTGTAGACTTTTTAATGATGGCCATTCTGACTGGTGTCAGGTGATACCTCATTGTAGATTTGATTTGGATTTTTATAATAATTAGTGATGAGCATTTTTTCATGTGCTTTTTAGCCATCTGTATGTCTTGTTTGGAGAAATGTCTATTTAGATCTTCCACCTATTCACTGATTGGGTGGTTTGTTTCTTTGGTATTGAGCTGCATAAGCTGTTTGTATATTTTGGAGATTAATCTCTTGTTGGTTGCTTTGTTTGCAAATATTTTCTTCAATTCTGAGGATTGTATTTTTGTTTTGTTTATGGTTTCCTTTGCTGTGCAAAAGCTATTAAGTTTAATTTGGTCTTATTTGTTTATTTTTGTTTTTATTTTCATTACTCTAGGAGGCAAATCAAGAAAGATCTTGTTGCAATTTATGTCAAAGAGTGTTCTGCCTATGTTTTCCTGTAAGAGTTTTATAGTATCCGGCCTTACATTTAGGTCCTTAATCAATTTGGGGTTTATTTATGTATATGGTGTTAGAGAGTGTTCAATAAGTGGTGCTGGGAAAACTGAAGAGATACATGTAAAAAAATTTCATTTTTTTACATGTATCTCTTCAGTTTTCCCAGCACCACTTATTGAAGAGACTGTCTTTTCTCCATTGTATAGTCTTGCCTCGTTTGTCATAGATTAGGTGACCATAGGTCTGTGGGTTTATCTCTGGACTTTCTATCCTGTTCCATTGATCTATTTTTCTGTTTTTGTGCCAGGACCACACTGTCTTGAATTACTGTAGCTTTGTAGTATAGTCTGAAGTCAGGGAGCCTGACTTCAGCTCCGTTTTTCTTTCTCCAGATTGCTTTGACTATTTGGGGTCTTTGGGTTTCCATACAAATTGTGAAATTTTTTGCTCTAGTTCTGTGAAAAATGCCATTGGTAATTTGATAGGGATTGCATTGAATCTGTAGATTGCTTTGGGAGTATAGTCATTTTCACAATGTTGATTCTTCCAATCCAAGAATGTATTATATCTCTCTATCAGTTTGTGTCCTCTTTGATTTTATTAATCAGTGTTGTATAGTTTTCTAAATACAGGTCTTTTGCCTCCTTAGGTAGGTTTATTCCTAGGTATTTTATTCATTTTGTTGCAATGGTAAATGGGAGTGTTTCCTTAATTTATCTTTCTGATCTCTCATTGTTAGTGTATAGGGATGCAAGAGATTTCTGTGCATTTATTGTCTATCCTGCAATTTACAAAATTTATTGATGAACTACAGTAGTTTTCTGGTGGCATATTTAGGAGTTTCTATGTATAGTATAATGTCATTTGCAAACACTGACAGTTTTACTTATTTTCCAATTTGGATTCCTTCCATTTCTTTTTCTTCTCTGATTGCCATACCTAGGACTTCCAAAAGTCTGTGGAATAATAGTGGCAAGAATGGACATCCTTGTCTTGTTTCTCATCTTAGAGGAAATGCTTTCATTTTTTCACCATTGAGAATGATGTTTGCTGTGGGTTTGTCATATATGGCCTATATTATGTTGAGGTAGGATCCCTCTATGCCCAATTTCCAGAGAGTTCTTTTTTATCATAAAGGGATGTTGAATATTGTCTAAAGGTTTTTCTGTATCTATTAAGATGATCACACGGTTTTTATTCTTTGATTTGTTGAAGTGGTGCATCACATTAATTGATCTTCAGATATTGAAAAATCCTTGCATCCCTGGGATAAATCCCACTTGATCATGTGTATGATCCTTTTAATGTGTTGTTGGATTCAGTTTGCTATTATTTTGTTAAGGATTTTTGCATCTATACTCATCAGTAATATTGGCCTGTAATTTTCTTCTTTTGTGATTTATTTGTCAGGTTTTGGTATCTGGGTGATGATGGCCTCGTAGAATGAGCTTGGGACTGTTCCTTCCTCTGCCATTTTTTAGAAGAGTTTCAGAAGTGTATGTGTTAACTCTTCATTAAATGTCTGAGAGCATTCACCTGTAAAACCATCTGGTCCTGGACTTTTGTTTCTGGGAAGATTTTTAATCATAGATTCAATTTCAGTGCTTGTGATTTTTCTGTTCATATTTTCTATTTCATCGTGGTTTAGTCTTGGAAGTGTTTACCTTTGTACGAATTTGTCCATTTCTTCTAGGTTGTCCATTTTATTGTCATATAGTTGCTTGTAGTAGTCTCCTATGATCCTTTGTATTTCTGCAGTGTCAATTGTAACTTCTCCTTTTTCATTTCTATTTTTATTGATTTGAGTCCTCTCCCTTTTTTCTTGATGAGTCTGGCTAATGGTTTATCAATTTTGTTTATCTTCTCAAAAAACCAGATTTTCGTTATATAGATCTTTGTTATTGTTTTCTTTGTCTCTATTTCATTTATTTCTCCACTGATCATTATGATTTCTTTCCTTTTACTAACTTTGGGTTTCATTTATTCTTCCTTCTCTAGTTGCTTTAGGTGTAAGGTTAGGTCGTATGTTTGTGATTTTTCTTGTTTCTTGTGGCAAGTTTGTATTGCTATAATCTTCCCTCTTATGACTGCTTTTGCTGTATCCCATAGGTTTTGGATCATCGTGTTTTCATTGTCATTTATCTCTAGATATGTTTTAATTTCCTCTGATTTCTTCAGTGATCCACTGGATATTTAGTAACATATTGATTAGCCTCCATGTGTTTGTGTTTTTCACAGTTTTATTTTCCTGTAATTGATTTCTAATCTAACAGCCTTGTGGTCAGAAAAGATGCTTGATATGATTTCTATGTTCTTAAATTTACAAAGACTTGATTTGTGACCCAAGATGTGATTTACCTTGGAGAATGTTCTGTGTGCAGTTGAGAAGAAAATGTATTCTGCTGCTTTCGGATGGAATGTCCTGTAAATATCAGTTAAGTGTATCTGGTCCAATCTTAGTTAAGGCTGTGTTTCCTTATTAATTTTCTGTCTAGATGATGTGTCTATTGGTGTAAGTGGGGTGTTAAAGTCCCCCGATATTATTATGTTACTGTTGATTTCCCCTGCTATGGCTGTTAGCATTTGCCTTATATATTGAGGTGCTCCTATATTGAGTTCACATATATTTACAATTGTTATATCTTCTTCTTGGATTGATCCCTTGATCGTTATGTAGTGTCCTTCCTTGTCCCTTGTAACAGTCTTTGTTTTATTGTCTATTTTGACTCATATGAGTATTCCTACTCCAGTTTTCTTTTGATTTCCATTTGCTTGGAATATCTTTGTCCATCCCCTCACTTTCAGTCTGTATGTGCCCCAGGTCTGAAGTGGATCTCTTGTAGACAGCATATACACAGGTCTTGCTTTTGTTTCCATTCAGCCAGTCTATGTCTTTCTTGTAGATTTTAATCCATTTAAATTTAAGGTAATTATCATTGTGTATGTTTCTTTTGCCATTTTCTTAATTGTTTTCGTGTCTTTTTGTAGGTCTTTTTTCCTCTCTTTGTTCCCTATTCTTGTGGTTTGATGACCATCGTTAGTGTTGTGTTTGGGTTGTTTTTTTTCTTTTGTGTATGTGTATCTCTTGTAGTATTTTGGTTTTCATTTCCGATGAGGTTTTGATAAAGCAGTCTGTATATATACAAGGTTGTTTTAAGTTGCTGGTCTCTTAATTTCAAATGCAATTCCTATTTCCTACATTTGTACTCTCTGCTTCTCATGGTTTCATGTTTTGTTATCATATTTGTGTATGGATGAGTTCCTGTTTTTACTGTAAGTTTACCTTTACCAATGAGCTTTCCTATTTGTGATTTTCTTGTTTCTAGTTGTGGCCTCTTTTTCCCCCCACTGTCTAGAGAGGTCCCTTTGCCATTCGTTGTAAAGCTGGTTTGGTGGTGTTGAATTCTCTTTGCTTTTGCTTGTGTATAAAGCTTTTTTTTCTCCATCAAATCTGAATGAGAGCCTTGATGGGTAGAGTATTCTTGGTTGTAGGTTCTTCCCTTTCATCACTTTAAATATATCATGCCACTTCCTTCTGACTTGCAGAGTTTCTGCTGAACAATCCGCTGATAACCTTATGGGGAATCCCTGGCATGTCATTTGTTGCTTTTCCTTTGTTGCTTTTAATATTTTTTATTTGTATTTAATTTTTGTTAGTTTGATTAATATGTGTCTCAGCATGCTCCTCCTTGGGTTTTTCCAGTATGGGACTCTGCACTCCTGCACTTTGTTGACTATTTCCTTTCCCATGTTTGGGAAGATTTTTACTATAATCTCTTCAAGTATTTTCTCAGGGCTTTTCCCTTTCTGTTCTCCTTCTGCAACCCCTATAACCTGAATGTTGGTGCATTTTATGTTGTCCCAGAGTTCTCTTAGACTATTTTCATTTCTTTTCATTCCTTTTTCTTTATTCCATTCTGTGGCAGTAATTTCCACCATTCTGTCTTCCAGGTCACTTATGTGTTCTGCCTCAGTTATTCTGCTATTGATTCCTTCTAGTTATTTTTCATTTCAGTTATTTTATTGTTGATCTCTGTTTGTTTGTTATTTAGTTCTTCTAGGTTTTTGTTAAACATCTCCTGTATCTCTTTGATCTGTGCCTCTGTTTTTTTCTTAGATCTTGTATCATCTTTACTATCATTACTCTGAATTCTTTTTCAGGTAAATTGCCTATATACTCTTCATTTAGTTGTTCTTGTAGGTTTTTATCTTGCTCCTTTGTCTGCAATTTGTTTCTTTATCTTCTCATTTTGTCTAAATTACTGTGTTTATGGTCTCCTTTCCACAGGCTGCAGGATCGTAGTTCCTCTTGCTTCTGGTGTCTGCCCCTGGTGGGTGAGGTTGGTCCAGAAGCCTTGCCATTATCTCCTTGATAAGGGGCTTGACTGGTGTTGTGGTGACCAAAGCTTGCCGTGGATATTAAGTGGGGCCTGCCCTTTGCTCTGTGGTTTTCACTGTCCTGTCAGGCACAGGGTGTGCTCCCTAATTTTTAGAGTAGAGACCCCCAGGTATATTTCTTAGCTGTTTTTCTGACTTGTGGTGTGAGATAGGCAGGATTGGAGAACTCTCCCTGCAAAAGAAGCCACTGAATATTCTTCCTCTGGAGCTGTTCACCTGTGAATGTGCTCTGTTGTGTCCCCTTTTGCTCATTGTGTGGGCTCACAAAGTACATTGTTATATGCCCTTCTCTCATTCCCACTTTAACTGCAGTTATGCTGGCAATTGACCCTGGTGAATTTCAGGCATTGTTTTCATCTGGCCACTGACATGGATCCACTGAGGTCAGGTCCCTGGACTGCTATAGTTGTGCACCTGAGCACAGTGTGGGGGCTATGGAAGCAGCTCAGACTCTGGCCTGGCCCAACCCCTATGTGTATGCACCCACAAAGCCCACAGCTGCTATAGCCATATGCATCCCAGCTGCAGGAGTACTTCTTGTCCTTTTGGATGTTTCAGAGATGCTGAATTTAGGAAGATGTCAGCAGAGGTGTAACTCCATGGTTCATGCAACTGTATGGAGATATTTCAGCTGTTCTTCCTTAGTCACACGGCCTCTGGGGCTCAGCTGTGATTTCAGCCCCAACTTCATGTGTGTTGCTCTCACTGGAGTCCGTTTCTGAGTTTGCTGGAGCACAGGAGCCCATCAGGCAGGAAAGAGCCAAGGCAGTGATTGGGGCAAGGAGGCTGCCCTGGTGGGAGGGTGCTGGGGTAGCAATTGGAAGTTGTGAGTCCATCAGGCAGTGATCAGGGCTGCCCAGGCAGGGGGTAGGGGGTAGCCGATGGCAGGGACATGGTATCTGGCTCCAGTAGGTGCCCTCCCTAGTGCCCATGGAAGCAGTAGCTGGTGTGTGAGGAGAGAGGCTGCAAAGCCAGCCCCATGCATTGTGCATCACTCAGCAATGGCTCTTCACTTCTGTGGCAGTCTGGGCTTCCTCCATGAGCATTCACAGGTGTGGAGCTCCTCATTCCCTTCCCTTTGGGCTGTCTCCTCACAGAAAACAGCAGTCCCCTCCCCAGGTCTGCTCACTAAAACTCACGTTCCAACACCCAACCTCTGTGCACACTGGAGGGCACCCATTTCAGGCTGGGGCATGCAGGGCTGTGGCACGGACCATATGTAGGCCTTGCTCTATCCTGCCTGCCACTGACCACTTGCTGTGCTCTCCTCCGAGCCCCCAAAGCTCCCCTTCTGTCCCAGCTGATCTTTCTGCTGGTGAGGGGGCTTTCCCAGATGAGGGAACCTCTCCTCACCTTCAGCTCCCAGCTGAGGCACTGGTCCTGTCCTGATTCCTCTCCTCTTCTTTTTCCCTTCTTCTTTTTTTATTTTACCCGGTTATGTGGGGATCTTTCTTGTCTTTTGGGGTGTCCCAGGTACTCTGCTAGTGTTCAGCAGGTGCTCTGTGAGAATTGTTCCATTTGTAGCTGTATTCTTGATACGTATTTAGGGAGAGATGAATTCCACATCCTCCTACTCCTCTGACATCTTGGAAAAATTCCATTTTGAGTTTATTTTTGTTTGTGGTGTTAAAGAATGTTCTAATTTCATATTTTTACTGGACATGTAGCTGTTCAGTTTTCCCAGCACTATTTATTGAAGAGACTGTCTTTTCTCCATTGTATAGTCTTGTCTCCTTTGCTGTAGATTAATTGATTTTAGCCATGTGGTTTTTTTAATTAAATTAAATTAAATTATTTTTGGCTGAATTGGGTCTTCATTGCTGTGTGCAGGCTTTCTCTAGTTGCAGTGAGTGGGGGCTACCTTTTGTTGCAGTGTGAGGGCTTCTCATTGCAGTGGCTTCTCTTTGTTCTGGAGGACGGGCCCTAAGCATATGGGCTTCAGTAGTTGTGGCATACAGGTTCAGTAGTTGTGGCTTGTGGGCTCTAGAGCACAGGTTCAGTAGTTGTGACACATGGGCTTAGTTGCTTCCAGCATGTGGGATCTTCTGGACCAGGGCTCAAAGCCTTGTACCCTGCTCTGGCAGGTGGACTCTTAACTACTGTGCCACCAGGGAAGCCACATGAGTATGGGTTTATTTCTGGGCTTTCTGTCCTGTTTGATTAATCTATATTTCTGTTTTTATGCCAGCACCATACTGTTTTTTTTTTATTTTGCTTTGTTTTTTGTGGTACTGTTTTGTTTTTTGTGGTACGCGGGCCTCTCACTGTTGTGGCCTCTCCCGTTGCGGAGCACAGGCTCCGGACGCGCAGGCTCAGCGGCCATGGCTCACGGGCCCAGCCGCTCCACAGCATGTGGGATCTTCCCGGACCGGGGCACGAACCCGTGTCCCCTGCATCGGCAGGCGGACCCTCAACCACTGTGCCACCAGGGAAGCCCCACCATACTGTTTTGATTACTGTAGCTTTGTAGTATAGTCTGAAGTCAGGGAGCCAGATTCCTCCAGTTCAGGTCTTCTTTCTCAAGATTGCTTTATCTATTCAGGGTCTTTTGTGTCTCCATACAAATTTTAAGATAATTTTTGTTCTTTTTCTGTGGAAAATACCATTGGTAATTTGATGATAGGGATTGCACTGAAGCTGTACCAGAATGGCCATCATCAAAAAGTCTACAAACAATTCATGCTGGAGAGGGTGTGGAGAAAAGGGAACCCTCCTACACTCTTGGTGGGAATGTAGGTCGGTAGAGCCACTGTGGAGAACAGTATGGAGCTTCCTTAAGAAACTAAAAATAGAGCTACCATATGATCCAGCAATCCCACTTCTGGGCATATATCCAGAGAAAAACATGGTTCAAAAGGATACATGCACCCAAATGTTCATTGCGGTACTGTTTACAATAGCCAAGACATGGAAGCAACCTAAATGTCCATCGACAGATGAATGGATAAAGAATATGTAGTACCTATATACAATGGATTATTACTCAGCCACTAAAAAGAATGAAATAGTGCCATTTGCAGCAACATAGATGGACCTAGAGATTATCATACTAAATGAAGTAAGTCAGACATAGAAAGATAAATATCATATGATATTGCTTATATGTGGATGGATCTTTTAAAAAAATGATACAAACGAAGTTAGTTACCAAAGAAATAGACTCACAGACTTAGAGAACAAATTTATAGTTACCAGGTGTGAAAGTTGAGGGGCAGAGATAGATTGGGAGATTGGGACTGACATTTACATACTGCTATATTTAAAATAGATAACTAACAAAGACCTACTGTATAGCACAGGGAACTCTGTTCAGTACTCTGTAATAACCTAAATGGGAAAAGAATAGATACATGTATATGTATATCTGAATCTCTTCACTGTACACCTGAAAGTAACACAACATTGTTAATCAACTCTACTCTAATATAAAATAAAAATTAAAACTCTTATGAGCATTTATATACAGGATTTTATGTGAAAATAAGTTTTCATTTCTCTGGGTAAATATCCAAGACTGCAATTACTGGCTTGTATGGTACTGAATGTCTAGTTTTTGAGGAAACTGCCAAATTGTTTTGCAGAATGGCTGTACAATTTTACATTCCCAGAAGCAATGTATTAATGATCCAGTTTTTCCATTTCCTGGTCAGAATTTGGTGGTGGTACTGTTTTGTTGTTGTTATTATTTCAAGTGGTAACTTGTGATTGTAATTTGCATTCCCCTGATGTTTAATGATATTGAACATCTTTTCATATGTTTATTAGCTATTTGTGTGTCCTTTTCCATAAAATGTCTGCTTATGTCTTTTGGCCATTTTTAAATGTATAATTTGTTTTTTTTTGTTTGTTTGTTTGTTTGTTTTTTGCGGTACGCGGGCCTCTCACTGTTGTGGCCTCTCCCATTGCGGAGCACAGGCTCCGGACGCGCAGGCTCAGCGGCCATGGCTCACGGGCCCAGCCGCTCCGTGGCATGCGGGATCCTCCCGGACCGGGGCACGAACCCGTGTCCCCTGCATCGGCAGGCCGACTCCCAACCACTGCGCCACCAGGGAAGCCCCCTATAATTTGTTTTTAAACTGTCCCATTTTAAGAGTATATATATATATATATATATATATATATATATATATATATATATGCCTGTGTGTATATACATAAATATGCTTATAGCAATTTGTCAATTTTTGTCCATTTGTGGATTATGATTTTACTGTCTAGTTTAAGAAATGTTTGCTTAGCCCTAGATCTCAAAGAATTTCTCCAGTGTTTCTTTTTCTAAAATTTTATGATTTTATGTTTTACATTTAAGTTTGTGATCCATATTGTGTTGAATTTTATGTAGGGTGTAAGGTTTAGGTTGAAGTTCTTTTTTCTTTTTCTTTGTTTTTTTTCTGGCCTATGGATATTCAATTCTTTCAGCACAATTTACTGAAATTATTTTGTCATGGATCCATTGAACAGTGACTTGATTTTGCACCTATTTAAAAAATCAGTAGGGCATATTTGTGTGGCTCTATTTCTGGATTCTTTATTTTTTTCCATTAATCTGTGTTGCTACCTCTCTACTAATATCACACTGTCTTGATTATGGTAGCTATATAATAATTCATAATATCAGGTAGAGTAATTTCTCCACTTTATTCTCCTTTTTCAAACTGATTTTACCTACACTAGTGTCTTTCCACCATTCCATGTAAATTTTAGAATTAGTTGACTATGTCTATGTAAAGAAATTTCATTAAACCTATAGATCAATTTGGAGACAATACACATTTTAATAAATTGAATCTTCCAGTCCACAAATATTTTATGCCTAACCATTTATTTAGTTATTTTTTTTTTACTTCTTTCATCAGCATGTTGTACTTTCTACATACATCGTGTACATATCTTTTTAGAATTTTATCTACGTATTTCATGTTCTTTGGAGCAATTGTAAGTAGTATTCTGTTTTTTTTTGTTGTTGTTTTGGTTGTTGTATATTCATTGTTAGTGCATAGAAATGTGATTGCTTCTTGTGTGTTGATCTTGTATCCTGCAAACTTGCTGAACTCACTTAGTTCTACTTTTTTTTTTTTGGTAGATTCCTTGAGATTTTCTAGGCAGGCTACCATGTCATGTCATATGCAAATACATACAGTTTTGTTTCTTCTTTTATGATATTTATGGGTTTTGTTTCATTTTGTTGAAATACTGGCTAGGATTTCAACTACTATGCTGAAAAACTAAAAATACAACTACCATGTGATCCAGTAATCCTACTTCTGGGTGTATACCTGAAGAAAATAAAAATAGAGTATAAAAAAGATATCTACACTTCCATGTTTATTGCAGCATTATTCACAATAGTCAGGATACAGAAACAACTTAATCATCTGTCAATGGATGAATGGGTAAAGAAAGTGTATATACATATATATGCCATGGAATATTATTTATCTGTGAGAAAGAAGAAAATCTTTCCACTTCCAACAACATGGATGGGCTTTCAGGGCATTATGCTAAAATTCCAGACAGAGAAAGACAAATAATGTATGTTATCACTTACACATGGAAACTATAATTGCCAAACACATAGAAATAAGAGTAGATTGCTGGTACCAGGGGCTGGGGGTGGAAGTATTGGGAAGATGTTGGTCAAAGGATATAAACTTACATTTAGAAGATGAATAAGTTCTGGAGAGCTAATGCATAGCATTGTGATTATGGTTAACAATACTGTACCATATAATTCAAAGTTGCTAAGAGGTGGACTTTAAATGTTCTTATCACAAAAAAGAAATCATAATTATGTGTTCTGATGGAGGTGTTAGCTAAGGCTACAATGGTAATCATATTGCATTATGTAAATATATCAATTCAACACGTTGTGTACCTTAAACTTAAACAATACTATATGTCAATTTTACATCAATTAAAAGAAGAGTGGTGGAAACACAAAAGACACCGAATAGCCAAAGCAATCTTGAGAAAGCAAAACAGAGCTGGAGGAATCAGGCTCCTGGACTTCAGACTACACTACAAAGCTACAGTCATGAAGACAGTATGGTACTGGCACAAAAACATAAATATAGATAAATGGAACAGGATAGAAAGTCCAGAGATAAACCCATGCACCTATAGTAACCTTATCTTTGATAAAGGAGGCAAGAATATACAATGGAGAAAAGACAATCCCTTTGGTAAGTGATGCTGGGAAAACTTGACAGCTACATGTAAAAGAATGAAATTAGAACACTCCCTAACACCATACACAAAAATAAACTCAAAATGGATTAAAGACCTAAATGTAAGGCCAGACACTATCAAACTCTTAGAGGAAAACAGAGGCAGAACACTCTATGATATAAATCACATCAAGATCCTTTTTGATCCACCTCCCAAAGAAATGGAAATAAAAACAAAAATTAAAAAATGGGACCTAATGAAACTTCAAAGCTTTTGCACAGCAAAGGAAACCATAAACAAGACCAAAAGACAACCCTCAGAATGGGAGAAAATATTTGCAAATGAAGCAACTGACAAAGGATTAATCTCCAAAATTTACAAGCAGCTCATGCAGCTCAATATCAAAAAAACAAACAACCCAATCCAAAAATGGACAGAAGACCTAAATAGACATTTCTCCAAGGAAGATACACAGACTGCCAACAAACACATCAAAGAATGCTCAACATCATTAATCATTAGAGAAATGCAAATCGAAACTACAATGCGATATCATCTCACACCAGTTAGAATGGCTATCATCAAAAAATCTAGAAACAATAAATGCTGGAGAGGGTGTGGAGAAAAGGGAACACTCATACACTGTTGGGAATGTACATTAATACAGCCACTATAGAGAACATTATGGAGGTTCCTAAAAAACTAAAAATAGGACTACCATACAATCCAGCAATTCCACTACTGGGCATTTACCCTGAGAAAACCATAATTCAAAGAGTCATGTACCACAATGTTCATCGCAGTCCTATTTACAATAGCCAGGACATGCAAGCAACATAAGTGTCCATTGACAGGTGAATGGATAAAGAATATGGGGCACACGTATACAATGGAATATTACTACTCAGCCATAAAAAGAAATGAAATTGAATTATTTGTAGTGAGGTGGATGGACCTAGAGTCTGTCATACAGAGTGAAGTAAGTCTGAAAGAGAAAAACAAATACTGTATGCTAACACATATATATGGAATCTAAAAAAAAAAAAATCGTCATGAAGAACCTAGGGACAAGATGGGAATAAAGACACAGACCTACTAGAGAATGGACTTAACACGGGGAGGGGGAAGAGTAAGCTGGGATAAAGTGAGAGAGTGGTAATGTATATGTGGACATATATACACTACCAAATGTAAAATAGATAGTGGGAAGCAGTTGCATAGCACAGGGAGATCAGCTTGGTGCTTTGTGACCAGCTGGAAGGGTGGGATAGGGAGGGTGGGAGGGAGGGAGATGCAGTAGGTAAGAGATATGGGGATATATGTATATGTATAACTGATTTGCTTTGTTATAAAGCAGAAACTAACACATCATTGTAAAACAATTCTACTCCAATAAAAATGTTTAAAAAAAAAAGAAGAGTGGTGAGAGAGAGCATCCTTGCCTTCTTTGTGATCTTAGAGATTCTCACCAAAATCTATATGGTTTTACAAATGCTATCAAGTTGAAGAAGTTCTCCTCAATGCTATTTTTCTGAGAGTTTTTAAAAAATCATAACCAAGGGTTGGATTGTGTGATATGATTTTTTCTGTCAGTTGATATTATCATATGAGTTTTCTTCTTTAACTTGTTTAAAGGAAGGATATCATCAATTGAATTTGGAATATGGAACAAGTCCTGCATACATGGAGTAAATCCCATGTAGTCACAGTTATATTTAAATTTATACATTGATGTGCTTGATTTATAATCCTTTATTGAGGATTTTAAAATCTAAGTTCATGAGGGATATTGGTCTATAGTTTTCGTTTTTGTGTTGTATTTGGTTTTAATATTAGGATAACACTAATCTCAAAGTGAGTTAGGAAGTATTAATTTTCTTCTATTTTTTTGGAAGAAATTGTGGATAATTAGTTTTAATTTCTTTTTTTCTTTTTAGCATCTTATTGGAGTATAATTGCTTTACAATGGTGTGTTTGTTTCTGCTTTATAACAAAGTGAATCAGCTATACATATACATATATCCTCATATCTCTCCCTCTTGTATCTCCCTGTTTTGATTTCTTTTTACATGTTTGGTAGAATTCTCCGGGGAAAGCCATTTGGGGACTGGGCATTTCTTTTTCAGGAGATTTTTTTCCAATAACAGTTTTATTGAGAAGTAATTGACGTATAAATGTTCACCATTTAAAATATATAATTCCACAGTTATTATTATATTTACAGAGTTGTGCAACCATCACCACTACATAATTTTAGGATATTTTTATCACTCCAAATAGAAATGCCATACCAATTACCAATCAACCCCTCTAACCTTTTCTGTCACACTCCCCCAACCCATGGCAATCACTAATCATTCTGTTTGTACAGATTTGCTTATTCTGGTCATATCACATAAATGGAAAAATATAGTATGTGGTTTTTGTCATAAGTTTCTTTCAATTAGCATAATCTTTTCACTGTTCATTCGTGTTGTAGTGTTTCAGTTATTTTTATGGGTGAATAGTATTCCAATGTATGGATATATTACATCTTTCTTTTTCCTTAACTGAAGTACAGTTGATTTACAATATTGTGTTAGTTACAGGTGTACAGCAAAGTGATTCAGTTATATTTTTCAGACTATATTCCATTATAGGTTATTACAAGATACTAAATATCATTCCCTGTTCTATACAGAAAATCCTTGTTGCTTATCTATTTTATGTACAGTAGTTGGTATCTGTTACACCCATACTCCTTGTCCCTCCTTCCCTCCCTCTCCCCGTTGGTAACCCTAAGTTTGTTTTCTATGTCTGTGTGTCTGTTTTGTATGTAGATTCATTTGTATTATTTTTTAGATTCCACATATAAGTGATATCATACAGTATTTGTCTTTCTCTGTCTGACTTACATCACTAAGTATAATATTCTCTGGGTCCACCAATGTAACTGCGAATGGGAATATTTCATTCTTTATGTCAGAGTAACATTCCATTATACACACACACACACACACACACACACACACACACACACCCCTATATGTACATCACACCAAGTGTACATATATATGTACATATATATATGTACATCACATCTTCTTAAACCAATCTTTGGTTGTTTCCATGTCTTGGCTATCATTAACAATGCTGCTATGAACATTGGGGTGCATTTATCATTTCAAATTAGAGTTTTCATCTTTTCTGGATATATGCCCAAGAATGGGAGTGCTGGATCATGGTAGCTCTATTTTTAGTTTTTTAAGGAACCTCCATATTGTTCTCTATAGTGGCTGTACCAATTTATATTCCCACCAACACAGTCGGACTGTTCCCTTTCCTCCACACCCTCTCCAGCATTTATTATTTGTAGACCTTTTGATGATAGCCATTCTGACCTGTGTGAGATGATAACTTATTGTAGTTTGATTTTTCTCTAATAATTAGCAATGTTGAACATCTTTTCATGTGCTTGCTGGCCATTCTGTATGTCTTCATTGGAAAAATGCCTATGTCTTCTGCCCAGTTTTCAATTGAGTTTTTTTTTTTTTGATATTGAGTTGTATGAGGCGTTTATATATATTTGATATGAACCACTGGTCAGTCGCATCATTGGCAAATATTTTCTCCCATTTCATAGATTGACTTTTCATTGTGTTGATGTTTTCCTTTGCTCTGCAAAAGCTTTTAAGTTTGATTAGGACCAACTTGTTTAGTTTTGCTTTTATTTATTTTGCTTTGGGTGACTGATCTAAGAAAATATTACTACAATTTTCTAAGAAAATATTACTACAATTTATGTCAAAGAAAGTTTTGCCTATGTTCTCTTCTAGCATTTTTATGGTGTCACATCTTATATTTAGGCCTTTAAACCAATTTGAGTTTATTTTTGTATGTGGTGTTAGGGAGTGTTCTAATTTTATTGATTTATATGTAGCTTTCTAGCTTTTCCAGCACCACTTCTTGAAGAGAATGTATTTTCTCCAGTGTATATTCTTGCTTCTTTTGTCATAGATTAATTGACCATTGGTGTGTGGCTTTATTTCTGGTCTCTCTATTCTGTTCCACTGATCTATATGTCTGTTTCTGTGCCAATACCACACTATTTTAATTACTGTAGCTTTGAAGTATAGTCTGTAAGAGTTATTCCTTCCAGCTTTGTCCTTTATCTTCAGGATTGCTTTGGCAATTCTGAGCCTTTTGTGGTTCCATATAAAAGTTAGGATTATTTCTTCTAGTTCTGTGAAAAAAGTCATGGGTATTTTGTAAGAAATTGCATTACATCTGTAGATTGCTTTGAGTAACATGGCCTTTTTAACAATATTAATTCTTTCAATACAAGATTATATACAAGAGGATATATTTCCATGTCTTTGAAATATCATCAATTTCCTTCATCAGTGTTTTATAGTTTTCAGTGTATAGGTCTTTCACCTCAGCTTATTCCTAAGTATTTTTCTGATGTGATTTTAAATGGGATTTTTTTCTTTCTCTTTTTGATAGCTCATATTAGTTTAAGGAAATGCAAACTATTTCTGTATATTAATCTTTTATCCTGCTGCCTTGCAGAATTCATTTATTAGTTCTAATAGCTATTTTTTTTGTGTGTGGAGATTTTGGATTTTCTGTATAGTGTATCATGTCATCTGCAAATAGTGACGGTTTTACCTCTTTCCTTCCAATTTCTATATCTTTTCCTTTTTTCCTTGTCTGATTGCTGTGGCTAGGACTTCCAACACCATGTTCAATAAAAATGGTGACAGTGGGTATCCTTGTTGTATTCCTAAATTTAGTGGGAAGGCTTTCAGCTTTTTCCCATTGAGTATCATGTAGGCTATAGATTTGTCATAAATGGCTTTTATTATATTGAGATATATTCCCTCTGTACCCACCTTGGTGAGAGTTTTTATCATGAATCAATGTTAAATTTCATCAAAAGATTTTTCTGTGTATACTGAGATGATCATGTGGTTTTTGTCTTTCCTTTTGTTAATGTGGTGTACCACATTGATTGATTTGCATATGTTGAAACGTCCTTGTTACTCTGGAATGAATCCAACTTGATCATGGTGTGTGATACATTTTATATATTGTTGGAATTGGTTTTCTAATATTTTGTTGAGGATATGTGCATCTATATTCATCAAAGATATTGACCTGTTATTTAATCTTTTTAGTGTCTTTGTCTGGTTTTAGTATCAGGGTGGCCTCATAGAAAGAATTTGGGAGTGTTCCCTCCTTTTCAAATTTTTGGAATGGCTTGGGAAGGATAGGTACAATTTCTTCCTTGTATGTTTGGTAGAATTCCCCAGTGAGGCCGTATGGTCCTGGACTTTTGTTTGTGGAGAGTTTTTGTTTGTTTTGTTTTGTTTTGGTTTAATTAACAGATTCTATTTCACTTCTAGTGGTCAGTCCATTCAAATTTCTTCTTGACTAAATTTTGTCAGGCTGTATGTTTCTAGAAAATTGTACATTTCTTCTAAGTTGTTCAATTTGTTGACAAGTAACTGTTCATGGTATTCTCTTAGGAGTTGTTTTCTTTTTCCTTTTTTTTTTTGTATTTCTGTGGTATCAGTTGTGACTTCTTCTCTTTCATTTCTTATTTTGTTTAATTGGGTCCTCTCTCTTTTCTTTTTGGTGAGCCTGGCTGGAGGTTTGTCAGTTTTGTTTATCTTTTCAAAAAACATCTCTTGGTTTTATTGATCTTTTTATTGATTTTTAAAATTTTTATAAATTTACATCCTCTCTGATAGTTATTATTTCCTTCCTTCTGCTGACTTTAGATTTTGTTTGTTTTTCTTTTTCTAATTCTTTTGGGTGGTAGATCATGTTGTTTTTCAAGATTTTTCTTGTTTCTTGATGAAGACCTGTATCACTATGAACTTCCCTCTTAGAACTTCTTTTGCTGAATTCCATAGATTTTGTAAGGTTGTATTTTCATTTTCATTTGTCTCAAGGTATTTTCTGATTTATTCTTTGATTTCATCATTGAACCATTGGGTTTCTAGTATCATGTTTTTTAGTCTTCATGTGTTCATTCTTTTCCCTTTTTTCTTTCTGTGATTAATTTCAAGTTTCACACTACTGTGTTCAGAAAAGATGATTGAAATAATTTCTATCTCCTTAAATTTGTTGAGGATTATATTTTGACCTATTGTGTGATCTATCCTAAAGAGCATTCCATGTGTGCTTGCAAAGTATGTGTATTCTTGTTTTTTTGGATATAATTTCCTGTAGATATAATTAAGTCCAACTGGTCTACTGTGTCTTCTAGGACCCCAATTGCCTTATTGATTTTTCTGTCTGGATTATTTGTCCATTGATATCAATGGGGTGTTAAAGTCTCCTACTCTTCTTGTATCATTATCAATTTCGCCCTTTATGTCTGTTAGTATTTGTTTCATATACTTAGGTGCTCCAATATTGAGTGCATATATGTTAAGGAGTGTAATAACCTCTTCTTGTATTGATCTCTTTATCATTACATAATGCCATTTTTGTCTTTCTTTATGGCCTTTTTTAAAAAGTCTATTTTGTCTGATATGAGTATTGCTATCCCTGCTTTATTGTTGTTTCCATTTGCATAAAATATAATTTCCATCATCTCATTTTCAGTCTGTGTGTGTCTTTTGCTCTGAAAAGCATCTCTTGTAAGCAGCATATTGTAAGTTCTTGTCTACCCCAGATCTAGCACTAAGCTGTGATGGCGAGTGGGTGGAGCTGGGGCACTCTCATTGGGAACCAAACTGCTGCACACTCCTGCCCAATGCCTGTCTGTCTGAGATTCGGTGCTTAGCCATGGTGCACTTGTGTGGTGCCACCATGTGCACACACTGACAATGCCTGCTGAAGCCCCAGCCACTGACCCCTGCACATGCTGAAAATGGGCTCCACAGCTCTACCTGGATCACACCCCAGTCCCTTGGTCTGTCTCTGTGTAGCTAGGCTAAATCTTTGCCCAGATCTCATGCTGGGCTGTGGTGTGGTGTGAGTGGGGCCTGGGTGTTTGCCCCTTCAAATTGGGAAGTGTGGCAAGGCTGCTACCACTGGTTCAAGGCTCTCTCTGACCTGATTGTTAGCAAGTTAGCATGCACACACTCCACACAAGTAGAGACTAAGCTTCTCTAGCTGCTCTCTCTGTCTCAGGGGATTTCCCAGCAGGCAAGGGGGTTTATCTCCTCTGCACAGTTCCTCAGGACTGGCTTGCCCAGATTGTGGCTTGTCCTGCTCAATCCCCAGGGTGAGCATCTGCCAGGGTGGACCTTGTCTTCTTTACATACTCTTCCCAGGGGCCCAGATCCTGACCCAATGCCTTTTGTTCTCATCCTACCCAGTTATGTGGGATTTTTGCAGTTTTGGTTGCATAGGAGCTCTTCTGCCAGTTTCTAGTTAGTTTTCTGTGAGAATTGTTCCACATATAGATGTATTTTTGATGTGTTTGTGGGGAAGGTGAGCTCCATATCCTCCTACTCTCCCATCTTGATCCCCTTCCTGAGCTATCACATGTATATATTCAGTTACCAGTAGTGGACATTTGGATTGTTTCCACTTTTTGGCTATTAGGTATAATGCTGCTATGAATATTCTATAAGTTTTGTGTGAACATAGGTTTTCAATTCTCTTGGGTATATACCTAAGAGTGGAATTGCTGGGTCACATGATAACTCTATGTTTAACCATTTAAGGAACTGCCAGATCATATTCCAAAGTGGCTGCAACATTTTACATTTCCACCAGCAGTATATGGGTGTTACAATCTCCACATTCTTGCCAATACTTACTAATGTCCAACATTTTTACTTTAGTCTCCTTAGTGTATATGAAATAATCTTTCATTGTGTTTTATTTTCAACATCTTTATTGGAGTATAATTGCTCTACAGTGGTGCATTAGCTTCTGCTGTATAACAAAGTGAATCAGCCATTCGTATACACATATTGCCATATCCCCTCCCTCTTGCATCTCCCTCCCACCCTCCCTATCCCACTCCTCTAGGTGGTCACAAAGCACCGAGCTGATCTCCCTGCGCTATGCAGCTGCTTCCCACCAGCCATCCATTCTACATTTGGTAGTGTATATATGTCCATGTCACTCTCACTTTGTCCCAACTTACCCTCCCCGCTCCCCATGTCCTCAAGTCCATTCTCTATGTCTGTGTCTTTATTCCTGTCCTGCCCCTAGGTTCTTCAGAACCGTTTTTTTTTTTTTGATTCCATATATATGTGTTAGCATACAGTATTTGTTTTTCTCTTTCTGATTCACTTCACTCTGTATGACAGACCCGAGGTCCATCCACCTCATTACAAATAGCTCAATTTCATTTCTTTTTTTTTTCATTGTGGTTTTGATTTACATTTCCCTATGACTATTGTTGGACATCTTTTCATGTGTGCATTGCCATTTGTATATCTTGAATTTCCAAATGAATCTTAGGATCAGCAGGTTAAATTCTGCAGAAAAGTAAAGAAAATGCAGCTGGGGGTTAAATAGGGATTAAGTTCAATCTGTACATCAATTTGGGGAGCATTGCCATCTTAACAATAGTATTTTCAAATAACAAACACAGTATTAATTTTCGAATATTTAATTATTCTCGATAATTTAGTTTCTCTCTTTACAATCAGGATGGCTTTTCTTCTTGCACAGTAACCTGACTAGAATCTACAGTACAATGTTAAATCGAATTAGAGGGAGTGGACATCTTTATTTTATCCCTGATCTTAGGGATAGAGTGTTTTTTCTTTCACCAATAAGTTGATGTTAGTTGTACAGTTTTCATTGATCATCTAATATTGATTGAGGAAGCTTCCTTTTACAGCTGGTTTGTTGAGTGTCTTTATTATTAAAAGTTGATGTGTCTGTCAAATGCTCTGTGTCTATTGATATGATCATGTGGTTTTTGTCCTTTATATTATTTATATGATGTGTTACATTGATTTATTTTCATATATTAATGCAATTTTGCATTGCATTCCTGGGATAAAACTCACTTGTTTTTGTGCATAATCCCTTTTCAAGTTTGATACATTTGGTTTCTGAGCATTTTGTTGAGAGTTTTTTTTATCTATATTCATAAGGAATATAATCTATAATTTTCTTTCCCTGTGATATTTTTGTTTCTGGTATCAGAATAATACTGACTTTATAGAATGAGTTGGAAAATATTCCCTCCTATTTCTTGGAAGAGTTTGTGGAGAATACTGTTATTCTTTAAATATTTGTTGCGTATCAGCAGTGAAGCCTAATGGTCCTGGGCTTTTCTTCATAGGTCACTTTTTGATTACAATTTTAATTTATTTACTTGTTATGATTCCTTTCAGATTTTATATTTCCTCTTGATTGAGTTTTGGTAGTTTGTTCTTTCTAGCAATTTGTTTCATCTAGGCTGTCTAATTTGTTGGCATAAAATTGTTCATAATATTCCCTCATAATACTTATTTTTGTGAAGTTGTTAGTAATATCCCTGCTTTTATTCCAGATTTTAAAATTTATTCATTCTTTCTTTTTTTTTTTCTTTGTCAGTCTAGTTAAGGGTTAGGCAATTTTGTCAATCTTTTCCAACAAGCAACTTTGTTTTTACCTATTGTTCTTCTATTCTCAATTTTATTTATTTCTGCTGTAATTTTCAGTATTTCCTTCTTTTTGCTTGCTTTTGGTTTAATGTCCTCTTCTTTTTACAAGTTTCTTAAGGTGAAATGTTAGATTCTTCATTTGAGATGTTCCTTCATTTTTACTCCAGACGTTTACAACTTAGAATTTCCTTCTAAGTACTGCTTTAGCTGCATATAGTTTAATATGTTGTATTTTAGTTTTCATTAATTTTAAAATATTTTCTAATTTCCATTGTGATTTCTTTTGTGATTCATTAGTGTTTTTCTCAAGAGTGTGTTAATATTTATTTTCCCAAATTTCTTTCTGTTTGGTTGTCTAATTTCATTCCATTTTATGATTTGAATACTTTTAAATTTATTTATGACAACATATGTTCTATCCTGGAGCATGTTCTATGTGCACTTGCAAAAATTGTGAAAATGTGTATTAGGCTATTGTTGGGTGGAGTGTTCTATTGTTGGATAAGGAGCTCTGTTAGGACTGGTTGATTTATAATGTTTTTAATGTTGTCTATTTCCTAGTTAATCTTCTACCTAGTTGTTCATCTATTATTGAAAACAAGGTATTGAAGTCTTGGACTATTATTGTTGAATTGTTGTTATTTATTTATACTTCGATTTCTATCAGTTTAGCATCTTGTATTTTGAGACTCTGTTGTTATGCGCATTTATGTTTAGTATTATATTTTGTTGACTGAATGACTCTTATCATATAATGAACTTCTTTTCCTCTAGTAACAATTTTTGTCTCAAAATAAATTTTGTGTGACATTAGTGTGGTCATTCCAACTCTCTTTTTGTCACCTTTGCATAGTGTATCTTTCCAAATCCTTTGTTTTTCAATCTAAAGTGTGTCTCTAGTGGATAGCATATAGTTATATCATGTTTTTAGTCCATTGTGCAAACATCTGCCTTTTATTTAAAGTGTTTAATTAATTAAATTTACTTACTGCTAAGATTTACATCTATCATTTTGCTATTTGTTTTTTACATGTCTGACTTTTTTTCTATTCTGTATTATTCCATTAATGCCTGCTTTATGTTAAATAGATATATTCTTGTCTCTCATTTTTATTATTCTATTGTTTATTTTACTATTATTTTTTTAAAAATTATTTTGTCAGTGGTTATCTTGAGGATTAAATTTAACACTTTATAACTCTGGTTTAGATTAGTGTCATCTCTTTTTTTTTTAAATACAGCCTCGTTTATTTATTTATTTATTTATTTATTTATTTATTTATTTATTCATTTATTCATTTATTTTGGCTGCACTGGGTCTTATTTGTGGCATGTGGGATCTTTTTTTAGTTGCAGCATGCATGCTCATAGTTGTGGTATGCGGCTTCTTAGTTGTGGCATGCAGACTTCTTAGCTGTGGCATGCGGACTCTTAGTTGTGGCATGTGAACTCAGTTGTGGCATGCATGCAGGATCTAGTTCCCTGACCAGGGATTGAACCTGGGACCCCTGCATTAGGAGCATGGAGTCTTACTCACTGGACCACCTGGGAAGTCCCAATGTCATCTTAATTTTAATAGTATGCCTATGTTCCTTTCAATGTCCTCTGTGCCATTATCATCATACAATTTACATCTTTACATATTATAAGCCCATCAACATAGTTTTGTAATTATTACTTTATAGGGATCTTTTAAATCAGATTGAAAAAGAAAAGAGTCATAAACAAGAATACATTTATATATTTTTATATTTACATATTTAGTTATCTGTGCCCTCTTTATTTCCTTGTGTGGATTTGAGTAATTATCTGGTATTCTTTCATTTCAGTCTTAAGGACACCCTTTAGTATTTCTTGTAGAGCATGTCTATTAGTGACAATTTGTCTCAGGGTTTATTTATTTGGGAAAGTCTTATTTTCTCCTTCATTTGTGAAGGATAATTTTGCTGGAACTAGAAGCATCAGTTGATAATACTTTATCAGCCTTTTGAATATATCATCCTACAGTCTTTTGTTTTCTGTGGTTTCTTTTGATGTCATCTTTTTTTATTTATTTATTTTAGGCAGCGTTGGGTCTTCATTGCTTCATGTGGGCTTTCTCTAGTTGTGGTGAGCAGAGGTTGCTTTTCATTGTAGTCTGTGGGCTTCTCATTACAGTGGCTTCTCTTGTTGTGGAACATGGCCTCTAGGTGTGCGGGCTTCAGTAGTTGTGGTGTGCAGGCTCTAGAGTATAGGCTCAGTAGTTCTGCTGCATGGGTTTAGTTGCTCTGCAGCGGGTGGGATCTTCCTGTACCAGGGCTTGAACCCACATACCCTGCATTGGCAGGCAGATTCTTAACCACTGCACTATCAGGGAAGCCCAAGCCCATAAGTCATCTTTAATAATATCAAGGTTGCCTTGTATGTGATGGGTTGTTTCTTTTGCTGCTTTGTCTTTGAAAAGTTTGACTATGATGTAGCCAGGTTTGGATCTCTTTGTGTTGATTCTACTTGGAATTCACTGAGCTTCTTGGATGTGTAGATTGTTTTGTTTCCCTAATTTGGAAAGTTTTGGGCCATTGTTTTTCTTTAAATATTATTTTTGCCCTTTTCTTTCTCTTCTCTCCTGAGAATTTCATGATGCATATGCTGATACACTTGATAATGCTCCATAGGTCTCTGAGGCTGTTTATTTTTCTTCATTCTTTCCTCTTTCTGTTTCTCAAACTGTAAAATATTAATCAAGCTGTCTTCAAATTTTCTTATTCTTTCTTTTACCAAATAAATCTCCTATTGAGCTTCTATAGTAAATTATTCATTTTAGTCATTATATTTTTCCACTTCATAAATTCTCTTTGATTCTTTCTTAGAATTATAGTAGCTGATTTAAAGTCTTTGTCTAGTAAATCCAACATGTGGGCCACCTCAGGGACAACTTCTATCAATTGCTTTTTTACTTGTGTATGGGTCATACTTTTCTGTTTCAAGTGTCAAAATTTTTGTTGATAACTGGATGTTTTAAATGATATAATGTGGCAACACTGATGATCAGATTCCCTCCCTCTCCCCAGGATTTGTTGTTGGTTCTGTTAGTTATTATTCCTTCCCCTGCTTGTTTGTTTAGTGACTTTTCTGGACTAATTTTGTAAAGTTCTTTTTCTTTGTTGTGCACTGCCACTGTCATATATCCTCAGTCTTGTGGTCAATTAATGATTGACAGTGCTTTCCTTAAATTTTTTGAACTATTAAGCCTCTCAGCCTTTGACAGTGGCTCTCTGTGTATGTGGGGGCATGCCTTCAATCTTCAAGCAGGCTGTTTATATCTATGCATTAGACTTCACTTTTTGTTTACACAGAGCACAGAGCCTCAAGATCAGCCAGATGTGAGAAGTTAGGGCCTTCTCAGGTCTTTCCTGGGCATGAACACAGTACTGGTCATGTGTGGGGCTTTCTAGAATCCCAGGAATATGTTGGAGATTTTCCAAGCCTGACATATCTATAAGGCAGGTATATATACATTTATATATTAACATATAATAATTTTTATATATTTATTATATATATATATATATATAAATCATTCTACCTTCGTATATATACATTTTTTGGTCAGTGTGTTGTGAGCCCCAGCTGTTATTGCTATCTGAGTTATAGGTAAAAGTATAGGGAAAGAACTGGTGCTCTCCTTTTTAGCAAATGCTCTATGGAATTGGCTCTTCTTATAGAATGAACTCTGAGTTAAGTCAGATAAAGATAAACCCTGAGAGTACAGCAGTACAATTTTTTAGGGTGGTGCCTGATGTATCCAAAACAACAATTATCTGGGGATTATGCTTTTGAAACACTCCCAACCTGTTCTGCTCCTTCCAATGTTCTGTTGACTGCTAATTTTCACAGATAACAATAGTTGAGAGGCTTTTTGTTTTAAAGGCTACCTCTTAGTCAGGGTGGGAGGGAAAGGATGGGAATAAATTAAGGTAAATAACGTACAAAATCTCACTGTTCTTACCAAGATTTAGTTGTGTGTCTGTAATAATACTACTCTAATTGTTGCAAGCCTTTGGTTATTTTCCAGAGTACTGAAAAGATTGATTTTGACAAATCTTTGCTTTTATGAAGTAGATTTTTGAAGGTTCTTACTCTGCCATTTCAGAAGTGTTTCTCATTGGTATCTTTTAAATTACAAATCAAAATTTCATTATAGGTATATGGTTATCCCAGCTACTTATTTCATCTTGGCTCAGTTCTCATATTTTGTGGTTTCTGAGGTATTAGTCATTTATTTTAAATTGTTGACTTTATGAGCATAAAACTGATTATAGTACTCCATTGCTATCATTTTAATGGCTGTAGAATCTGTAGTTATACCTCCTTTGGTATTCTAATATTGGTTATTTATGTCTTCTCTCTTTTTATCTTTGTCAGTCCTGCTAGGACTTTGTCCATTTTTTTAATCTTTTCAAAGAACTGACTTTTGGTTTTGTTGTTTTCCTCAGATTTTTAAATTTTGTATTTAATAATGTTAATTCTTATGTTTATTATTTCCTTTATTTGTACAATTTGGATTTATTTTGTTATTCTTTTTCTAGTTTCTTAATGTTGGAACTTACATTATTAATTTGAGACCTTTCTCCATTCCTAATGTAAGCACTTAGTGCTATAAATTTACTTTACAGTACTGGCTTAGCTGCATCCCACATATTTTAATATATTATATTTTCATTGACCTCTACATATTTTTTTCTTTGCTTTGAGATTCCCTCTTTGACTCCTGAATTGAACAAACATAGATGTTTGTTACTTTTGTAGGTGGTGTAACAAATCCATTTCTAAAAGTCATTTCCAGCAGACGTTTCTATTTTTCTTACAAAAGTTCCTTTATAAGACACGTGATTTTCTAACTCAGCTTTATCATACCACCCAAAAAGTTAAGAACAAGTTTTGTTCATGTTGCATATACAAATTTATAAATAACCAATAAATCTTTCCAAAGTGTAGTGTGTGCTTCCCGTTGGACAACTGTGGTACATTATTCTACCATTTCTCTTTCACAATATCAAGGTCTCATATGATGAAGACCAATGGTCAGATGGATAATGGCAGCTATCTGCTACACCTTTCTTCCTCAGAGATTCTTCTCACCTTCCACTTGTCAAGGCTTTTGTCTATTGTTGTGGAGACAGAGTGGTGTCTCATGCAATTGTGACACATTGTTCATCTCAGTTCTATGAGCTGTAAGACTTGGTGGCCAGAGACCACCATTCTTGCCCTACCCCACCTGCCATTCAGGGAGACAGGATAGGATGAGACTTGAGGTGTCAGAGGTGTCTGTCATTTGCTCATGGTGAAGAGTCACTTTTGTTTTGGATCCTGGGCTGAGCTGTCAAGTGGCTGAGGTGAGGGCTCCATATGATAGGGTCCCCATTCACTCCAGACCACCCAGCTTACTGGTTGACTTCAGGCAAGTATGACTCAGTGGGTACAAAGTGTGCTCCACTTCTCACTGCACTATCTGCCAGAACACAGTGGTATTATTTTTACCTGTAACAAGCACAGACTCTATCACATAGTTGGTGCTCAATCAATCCTCATTGAATATATTAATAAATGAATGGATGAGGACGAAGGAAAAGACATATAGTATGATTTGCACTGAACTCAGTCTCTAATGGGAACAGATCTTCTTAGTAGGACATACAACTATTGAATTGAGCAAGGTTCAGAGACTATTGCACATAAGAATGCAAAAAAATGCATGCTGCATCTGGGTTTACATGTTCTTATCATAGGTTTTCCTTTTTCTGTATTGAACAGTACAGACTGAAGCACTTAACATCACAAAAGCAACAGCGTTCTCCAACTGGTATGTGTTGTGGATGGGTTACAGGTGTGCTGAGATTTGTGCTCTCTTATCACTCAGAGTGGTTGGCTAGGATCTGAAGTGGCCCTAGTTCTAGGGATGAAGTTATCAGAGTCCTAGTGCCAGTTACTCCTGGCTCAAAAACCCCTTCCTGCTTATTTCAGTATACCATATAAGCATTATCAATCTCCGTGTGTGCCATAATGTGAAGTGGTTTGTAAGTCCTAGACACACCATAATTTTGAGTACTTCCTTTGAACATGTTAATGTGTAACATTCAGTCAAGACTTGTTTTGTGGGTCCCTAGCTGCTATTGTGCTTACATATACTTATGGAATATTTTAGAGAATTTTCCTAGAAATTTTATCTTCGCTGTTTCATCTGTATTTTATTTTATTTTATTTTATTTTGTGGTATGTGGGCCTCTCACTGTTGTGGCCTCTCCTGTTGCAGAGCACAGGCTCTGGATGCACAGGCTCAGCAGCCATGGCTCACGGGCCCAGCCACTCTGCAGCATGTGGAATCCTCCCAGACCGGGGCACAAACCCGTGTCCCCTGCATCGGCAGGCAGACTCTCAACCACTGCGCCACCAGGGAAGCCCTGTATTTTTTATTTAATCAAATGTGCCAAACTGTCTTACAATCTTAGTGAAGCCATGAAAATTTAATAGGTACTCTCCTATTAGGAAACATTTTACCTGCCTAAAATTGAATAAATCTGCACTACAACAGGCCGAGGATCTGTAAGTGAGGATAAGCTTACCCTCATTTTAGAGGAAAAAGACAAAAACATAACTGCCCAGAATTTACTGTTGTTATACTTCAAAGTAGAAGAAATGCTCACTTCTTTCTTGTGGTAAAAATATTTGCTTGCTATGATAACCAGTTATTGATTTACTCATTTGACAAATATTCCTTGAGCATCTTTTGTGAAATGATATATTCAGAGGGAGGAAAATAGCATAAGGCATGGTTCTTCTTCTCAAGGAGTTCATAGTCTATTAGGAGAGGCAAGACTTGAACACATTAAAAACAGTTGAAAATAATGTTAAAACAGTGTAAGCTATTTCCTATGGCGGCATAAACTGAAATGTCAAAGGACTCATAATGATTATAAGTATTATAGGAGATCAAAGGAGCACAAGGATGTTATGTGACTTCCTGGAGATAATGGGAGTAAAACTGGTCTATGAAGAAGGGAGAAGAAAAATAATAATAGCAAACGCTTATATAGCAGCTACTATGTGCCAGGTACCTTCTTCAGCATTATATATACTGGTTCATTTAATATTCACTAACACAGAGAGTTAAGAAACAGAGTTTTGGTAAATTGCCTAAAGTAATACAGCTAGTCAGTGTCAGAATAAAACACATGCAGTTTATGTTTTTATCACTGTACTGCACTATCCCTTGGTAAATATTCTAGGATTTGAGAAGCAATTTAATGAAGGCGCAGTAGGGTATACTAAGATCAATCAGTAGACTAATAGAGGGTGGCTGAGATTGATAAGAAAAGTAATGTATTTCTTGTGACTCAGCTCCTGCTTCTTTTGAGGTTAGGGCTCTTCCCCCCATCTTGTTACAATTAATGCCTATGGCACAGGGTTGCCAATCCTTCACAAGAACCCAAGGACTAAAGCTTATCAACCCTATTTGTCAGTTACTTGTTTTCTCTAACTCTGTAACTTCTTAGGTTTAGAAATAAGTTGTGCAGACATAGTGTTTGCCTTTCCCTATCACTAACTTTGGCTTTTAAAATTAAATGCTTAAACTATAACAGCTATTTCTTTTTTTTCTTTTTTTTTTTTTTGGCGGTACGCGGGCCTCTCACTGTTGTGGCCTCTCCCTTTGTGGAGCACAGGCTCCAGACGCGCAGGCTCAGCGGCCATGGCTCACAGGTCTAGCCGCTCTGCGGCATGTGGAATCTTCCCGGACCAGGGCACAAACCCGCGTCCCCTGCATCAGCAGGCGGACTCTCAACCACTGCACCACCAGGGAAGCCCTAAATGCTTATACTATGGCGGCAGACAAATTCCTCAGTTTGCACAAGATATATCATTAGGTGATTTAAGATTGAATCTTTGAGAGTCTTGCCTTTGGGATCAAGCCTTAGAGCTTTAATCTGTCTGATGATGGGGAGCCATTGGAAGTGTTTGGTAAGAGAACACTGCAATAATTGTGGTATTTTATCTGGCAGTCATGTGCAGGGTGGATTGGATAATAAATGATCAGTTTCCAAATATGAGCAACTATACAGATTTCATTTTGCTGGGCCTTCTTTTCCTGCTTTTAGGCAGTAAAACTGTATGATCAAAAACAGTCTAAGATAATTAAGCTTTTTTTTTCTTTTTACTTTTCAGCCTACCCATCCACATGGTTTATGGACTTAACGTTAAACTGAGGATGTTTGCTCAACTATCTGCCCACATAGCATTCTGTTTGCTTTTTACATATTTTAGGAGGCTTCAATATGTAAAGAATATGTACAAAATATGCAAGATTTCAACTTTCAATGAGTTATTTTTCACTTTAGGCTACCAAAATTTAAAGGAAAAAATGGTTAACAATTTCACAGAGAAACTTTACATTTCATTAAGTCTGCTTTAAGATGTTTGAGTTATTTCTCACTATAAACTTGATCTTAAGACAAGGAACTGTTCAAAATCCTCTGCTGTATATGTTAATTTAAGAAGTCTTTGCAGTTTTTGCTTTTCACTTTTCCTTGTTTTACTTTGCAAATCCAAGAAACCTAATTCTCAAAACAATTCTATTTTTCTTTATGATGCTTGTTCCAACTCTTTGGGAAAGAGAGGCCCTGATCGTCTACAATTTCCTCAACGTCTAACCTAACAGCTGTAAGCACTTAACAACTAATCAGCTCAATTCAGCTCACCTGTGTGAGTGATCCTTGACAGCTCCATCTGCTTTTAGTCAGGGTATTTTTCTTTTTTTGTAAAAGAGTTAAAGGGAAAAGAACTAATGAACTTGCATGATTACTTTCAGCTATTTTGAGTGTTATTCAAGGTACAAAATGTTTAAAACAATACATTTACTTTTTTATTGAAGTATAGTTGATTTACAATGTTGTGTTAGTTTCTGGTGTACAGCAAAGTGATTCAGTTATACATATATATATATATACATATATATATATACGTTTCCAGATTCTTTTCCATTATAGGTTATTATAAGATATCAAATATAGTTTCCTATGCTATACAGTAGGACCTTGTGTTTATCTGTTTTATATAAAGTAGTGTGTAAATGATGCATTTACTTTAATGCATATGTCTAATCAACAAATGGCTACCATATTATTGGCAATAAATACTATTGGCAACAAATACTACAAAAATGACCAGAAAGTTATATGTGGATTTCAAAAGAGAAATTGAGAAAATGTTAGCTAAAAATAAAAATTTTAAACCTTTTAAAAAATTAGAAAAAAATCATAGAAACTATTTAGTATGGCAAAAAGTACTGTATTAGCTAAAGTAAATGCTAAATCTCCTAGAAGAAAGGACAGGTCTTTAATACTCACAGTGAAGCTAACATTGTATTGGGCTTGGATATGGAGACTTTACAAGAGAACAAAACAGTGTCCTTATCATTACTATGTAGAGAAGGAGTGTGGCTTTTCAAGACATCAAGCAGCTATGGAGATGAGGTGGAAAAAGTATGACCTGCTCTTACTCTCACTTGGATACTTTGATATTGATCCACACTGCTTCTGTGTGGAAGATGACATCTGACAAAAATAGCAAAAACCTCACCCAACCAATAAAAGCCTTATTTCCCCAGAAGAATAATGCAGAGCTATTGACCATAAAATACATTTTACATACACCCACATCTAGCTGTAATAAGAACCTACTATTTTTAAATCTTTTACAATTGAAAAGCAGCTTCCTTCTACTCATTCATTCGTTCTCCTTTATAATAGCCCTATATTTATAAACCCAATTGCTTGCTCACTAATATCAAAGAAGAAAGCCTAGGGTGACTTACTTAGAGTTAGTAAGAGTCAGGTGTAGACTGCCTGGCTCAATCTAAGGTCCAGGTGCTCACCATTAAATTTCAGGGCCAGAACTGATGCAGGGTTAACAACACCTCTGCTTAGACCAAAGAAATCTCTGCTCTTCCCCCTCTTTTGATATTTCAGATTAAATTAGGATGGACATAAATGCCAGGCACTTCTTATACTCAAAGAGAAAGAGCTTTAGTAAGCCAGTTGCTTGAATTTCAAAGAACATCAGACATCAGAGCTGCAAGGATCCTTTAAATATTATTGTATATTATTAAATTCTTCATTGTACACATGAGAAAACTGCGATAGAGTGGTGGGCAGACTGGTCCAAGCTTTCCTGGAATAGTTTTCTGCTAAATGCCACTGGAGATTTACCAAGAAAGTGATCCCCATAGGCCTATAACACAGTGTCTTGCACTGTAGATTACCTGCAAAAGTATGACATTACTATTTGGGTACTGAAGTGATTTGATGATTCTGTAAAAAATATTTTCTCTTTTAGAAAAAAGACTCCTCAAACAAATGCTATATTCAGATACACTAGCCTTTGGCAGCAACTCAGCACCTGTTTAACTTTGGTGTTGGTTCAAAGCATTTGATTTTCAAAGACATAAATAGTGAAAGGCTCCTATTGCCTTAGCAACTGTATTAACCAAACTGTTCATTGTTTTTCCCTTGACACCATCCCCCAAATCATTTCAATATTCAGTTATATAGGAAAACAAATGTAGCTGCTTTATGATATTTTCCAGAAGACATAGTTTCTTCAATTTGCTATTTAGGAAAATGTTCCATGGCACAGTGTTTTCATGCATTTTTACTAAAGATTTTAAAATATAATTGTTACCAATGGACAGAAGTAAATGTCTTCCATAATAAGAATGAAGTGTCATGGCTAAAGATTTGGAATTATAGTCAGAAGACCTGAGTTCAAGTGTGATCCTGCTACTTACCAGCTATATAAAATTGAGCTAGTCACTTAATCACTTATATTCAGTTTCCTCAACTATAAAATGGGACAGTAACACTTCAGAGTGAGTTCACTTTGATTTCATAAGATACTGTATACAAATGTTAGTAAACTATGCAATACTGTAAAAATGTAATGTAATATAATATTACTCAGCATCTTTATTTATTCTTAAGAGGATGATTTTCAATCATTCAAAAGGTTGGAGAGAAGACAAATGCATATGATCAGATAATTCGATTTTCAGGGATGATAAGAACCCAGTTGGTTGAACTCTTCTTCAGCAAATAGATCTTGACCAATTATACTGTTCATAAATGACTTGTGTCCATTGATTTTCCCAGAATCTAAATGGGCTTTTTAAGAATAAATCTAAATTTAAATGATCATGCTTATGTTTCTACAAATAAAACTATTTCCTTCATTTTGAGAAAGACAGCATGTTTTTATGACTCATTCTGGAAAGTTATATTTACATATTTCTCATGTTTCATTGATGCCTTCGTAATCACACTCTACAATAGAATATATATATATATATTTGTATATATATATATGCTTCTTTGATAAATCATTTTGTCAGTAGACAAAAAGTATCCTAATGCATATGTGTGCCACTCCATAAAGTTAATGGTATTCCCAAGTTTCAGTGGCAGATTTCATCCCACCACTCTTGCAATCCTGGGATACTTTCTTATCCTGGGATATTTTTTCCCTATATAGACAGTTATTGGACATATGATATTCCCAAAATTTTGGGGAGCATCCAATAAGACTACATATAAAGCGAATTGCATATGCTTCAAGGCTTTGTATTTGGAAGGTAGGATTAAAATAAAGATGATTTTAAAAGCTGGGAGGCTTCTGAACCAAATTTGTTGGAGTATTTTAGCAAGATGAGATGTTTGAGGCTGGTTAGGCCACGCTCTCACCCAGCTCACTGGAATGTCATACCTAAGCCTGGTCTTAATATACTCAATGCTAACTTTCTTCCTTTGCCAAGGATATCAAAATGTCCTTGGGCAATGCCTTAAACCTCCAGGTAGTTTTTTTCAGTTGTTTATATATCTTATCAAGAGCTGTTTGACCATAGTTTAATTTTTTTTAAACCACTACCCTAAACCAAAGCAGTGGGAATTTCAAGCTCTGTAGCAGACCAGTCCTGGGGATTAAAATGTAGGTTAGGCAGTCGTCATATCCTTGGGTAGACAGGATTGCAGGTTGACATGTGACAGCATCTCTTACTGCACCATATGTGATCAACCACTTTGACAACATAAGTAATCAGATAGTTAATACACCACTGACCACACTGCTTAGCTAAGGGTAGCAACTTAAACTTCATGTGAGTCTCAGAAATGTTTGATGGGCAGGATGTATCCATTTGATCGCTTACTGCATTCTCTGTTTTGTCACTGCACAAGGCACAGGGTACTCTAAGGGGAAAATTGGCTATTTGTCTCATGATTTATGGAGGAAGTTGCTTTCTTCAGAATCCTAATCCTTTAGAATCTTTACCTTGGTATCTGGCACCAAGAATTCTCCTTTGCAAAACCAGGAGGATGGGAACCCTTGTCTTGGATGCTCCAATCTGTTTATTTATTCATTAGTTTTGAGTACCTGGTCTGTGACAAGCACTGATCTAGGAGCTGGGATACAGAGATAAACAAAGCAGAAAGTCATTTTTTATCAATATATTCCTGCTTTCTCCCAACAAATCAAATGTGTTTATTGGCAAAAGACTACAAAACTGTTAGCTCTTAGAGAGCTGGGTCTGTGTTTTATTTGTATTTTTGTACCCCCAATACCTATACAATGCCTGGTGGCAAGTAGGTGCTCAGTAAACATTTAGTGAATAAAGGAAGGAATGAAGAAAGTATTTGAAATTCACAAATGGAGATGTCACTAACTAATAAGGCTTATGTCATATGCCTTCTAGGGATGTGTGCAAATTCAAGGGGAAAGGGCAACTACCACACTTCACTAGTTTGGAGATAATATATTGGTGGTAGTAGAGCTTATTGGTTAAGAGTATGGACTTCAGAATTGGATAGATCTGCCTTCAAATTACCAGTTCCTCCATTTCCTGTGTGACCCTGAGCAAGTTGTTTCCTTAGTTTCCTCATCTGTAAAATGGAGCAAGTAATACCAACCTCATAGAGTTGTTGGGAGGTTATATAAGATGGGGGTGTATAAAGAACTTAGTACAGTGCCTGCCTCATACCAACTGTTCAGTGCTTATTAACCTCAGGCAGCCACTGTAAGCTGTGAGCCTCTGGAGAAGGAGCCTATTGGACTCTCTGAATGGACTTCATCTGCCCAGAGGAATCTCACTCACTCTGGCCTGATATCAGGAGGTTCTTTGAAGCTACCTGTATTCATCTATCTGTCTATCTATCTATCTATCTATCTATCTGTAGGGGACAATGGGTAGAGGGCTTTTGACTTTTTAGAAATCTGATCCTCATAGTTGTATAGAATAGATCCTAGAACAAAGCTCTTCTTGGGTATATTTTCTTACTGATTGGCTTGAACAGGCAGACAAAACCATTTATTTCTAATCACAGGAAGAAATTTGGACACCTCACTTCCAGGATTAAAACAAAACTTCATCGCAAATGAAAATGAGGACAAGTGATGATTTAGTAACAAAAGTAAAGTGTTGTCTAGAAAGGAAATACAAAGTAGACAAAACCCAACTGTTCAGGGACTTAGGGGTTTGGGAATAAGGGAATTAAAGTCTGGACCCAGGGTGGCCCCTTGGCAAAATTCTAAAAGATGCTTTGTGTTTCCAATATGTCTGAGCTAGGCACTTTCCCACATTTCTAAGTCAATTTTTAGTTGCACATTTGCACTCAGAGATAAATTTAGGAAAAGGGAAGAGAGGCAGAGAAATGCCCCAATCTGAGCATTTTCTGTGTGCCAGCTATTATGCTAAACTCTTCATATGCATTAGAGATGTACTCCTCAGGCAATTCTGCAAAGACTGTACTATTAGCCCCATTTTGTAGATAAAGAAATCTTAGAATGGTTAAATAACTCGGCATCATATCTTTTGTGTGACTGAGTCTGGAGTAGGACCTGGATTTGTCTGTAGTCAGAAGTAATGCAATTCTTAAACTAAATTAATAAAGCTTGTGAAGGTAGGATGGGGTGTGAACAAAGTTTTGAGCAATAGGCCAACACTTAAGTCTCAGAACAATCTTATTTAGGCAGCTGAAAAGAACCTGTGGACTCTCATACATAAAATATGATCCCTCTTTTACCCTTAGATTGCCCTTAGTGTTTTTCTTGTTTGTTTTAATTAGAGTTATCTCTATAGACACATTTTAATAAAACCCTCCTCTGACCTTTAATATGATTGTCAAAGCCCCAAAGCACCTAAGACTTCCTATGTAGATATCAGGGCATAGAAAAGAAAAGTGAGCCTTGATCTGTCCCAGTATTAATATGGGAGAAACTTTAGACTTTATCATATGGATGTTTTATTGTTTCCCTTCCCAACACACCTGCATCCCTTTCACCCCTCCTGACATCCATCAAGGATATCATGGAAGAAATGAAAGAAAACATGGCTTTGTCTCTACCACAGATGGTTGTGACCTTGTCACTGACAGCCTAATAACACAGTATGTGGTTGAATTGGATCCTTTACTCCTTCTACCACCATATATCTTGTGGTTCTCTTAGGAACTTTAAGGTTCTCCACAAGTATAATTTTTTTACCTTCTTTAGTCCAGGCTTTTACTTTGTATGAGGCTTTGGCTAGGCAGAGCTAGGGGAAAGCCATGAAGGTGAGGAAGTTCTTGAATACTCAGCAGTCTAACTGGAGCTCTGCAAGGGCAAGGATCCATGTTTTATTCATGTCTGCATTGCCAGTATCTATGAAACCTCTGACACACTAAGGGGCACTCAGTAAATGTTGAATGAATGAATTAGTATGACTAATGTTGGTCATTGAGTATCTCCTGTAAGGAGACTACTCAGAGGAGATAAGATTTTTTGATGGGCCTTGTGAGAAGATAAGGAGGAGGAAAGGTAGAGAAATAAACCCCAAACAGGATGGAAACCTGGAGCCATCTTTGATTCAGTAAGCTCCTGCTTAGTGCTCAATGATTTATGTATTATTTTTAGGAGCCTACATCCAGTATGCAGGCAGACATGTAACTAGAATCTTCAGAACAATTGAGAAGGGCCCAAACTGTACAAAAATCCTGATGAGACAGGTCCAAAAGAAACTAGAAGCAACAGAACCAACCCAACACTTAGTTTTACAGAGAAAAGGAGAGAAAGTGTTACCAGAACCTAGAAAGAAAGAATCATGTAGAACAGGTAACCTTGAGAGGAACAAGGACCTGTGTGCAATGGACCCAACCCATCTGCAGTGATCCCTCAGTGAGGGAGCTGGCATGTAATCAGTGTTCAATAAATGATAGCTATTATTTGATCAACACAATGCATGTGATTACTTAAAAGCTAAACTTAAATTAGTTTAAAATACTACTATGCCAGCCATAATTTTCAAGTACTTAGCATATATTAATTCAACTTAATCATTACAACAACCTCAAGAGAGTTGCTAATATTAACTCCAAGTTACAAGTGATGATATCAAGGTACAGATAATTAACTTATTCAAGATTATATGTGCAATAAAGCAGCAGATCCATAATTTGAATGCAGGTAATTTTGGCTCTAGGACCTAAACCCTGAACCACTACTCTATAATGCTTGAGCTAGGTAGTGTTCTTAGGTCCTGAGGATGAGGGTGGCTGTGGGGTGGGGTATGCCCTAGCCTATCTTATTTCCTCCTTTTTTTCACCTCTTTCCATGTCAGTTAAAGATGGTGGATCTCTGTTTTATTGTATGTAGGGCCAAATTAAAGAAAAAACTTTGAGAAGTCTCTTTATGATAGTATACAATGAGATGTCCCTGTTCAGTATATTTCAACACAGTAAATGAGGAAATAGAGGATTGTCATTCAAAATGAAATATTAATAAAAGGAAGATGATGGTAATGGTAGAGTATTGGCCAGGCCTAAGTATGACTATGCAAATAAGCAGTGGAAGTCACATTCATCCCTACAATTGAGCTAATGATAATAATACTGACCAACCATCCAGGGATAGCTACCTAACTCTTAAAAAAAATAGTTACTTCAACCAGTAATAATTAACCTTTTGTCACTTTTGATGTAACAAATGTTCTAACCCACAAGGCCCAATCCAATTATTTCTTTTATTTCCACTGTTTTTCTCTCAAAATAAAATACACCTGCATTGTAAGTTATGAAAAACTTTCTGAAGTTGGATTGTATTACAATGATATATTTGGCATTAGATTTTTCTTTTTATATGATTTGCTCTAGTGATCACATAACATTATGATTTGTTGCCTGGGATTCATTAAAAGATGTCTTTTGATCAGTGTAACCAACTTAAACAGTTGTTTATTGAGAGCCAGCTCTTCAAGCACAAGCGATAAAGGTTGGGGGTTTTATGTATATGTGTTTGTACACACATATGTATATATCAGTATGTGTATGTGTCTCTGTATGTTGGCTCAGTGAGACTGTGGAATTTGTGATTTTATGCTTGCCAGAATGTGTGAAAACATTAAGAATGCCATTAGTACAGAACATTAGTCACTTCCTAATCATAGTGGAAGAATCAAATTATAATGGGGTGATGCCTGTTATGGCAGTCAGTGTCTCATAAAGACCATTTCTATAAAAATGTACCCCATCGACCTCCACTTATTTCAGGAAAATGCTAGCCATAGAAAACCCTCTACCTCAAACTTTGAACAATCCTTTCTTCTGATATACCCCCAAACTTCTCACTTGCCTCCTTGCTAACAACCAAGGATTATCAAGAGTAACTGAAGACCAATCAGAAAGTCTTCCATTAAAAAATGTTAATAACCACTTAATAGAAAGTTTGCCAATCATACCCTGTGTTAGTATTTCCTCTTTTTACTCTATAAAACTTTCTTTCTAGCACCCTTGAAACCCTGCTGAAACAAAAGTGAAGACAAATGGGTTCCTGTGCTTCAAGTTTATGAATAAACAGACTTTTTGTTAATTGTGTCTCAGACTTAGTTTCATCTCTTGCATTCCTTTTTTAGTGTATTTCAAATGAATTCAGCAAGCCTTACTTGAATAACTTCTCAAGACAATTTCTTAGTTTAATTATTTGTAAAAATCTAAGGTTACTAGGTTATCACTCTCCACTTCAGTTTAAGATTGCCTTTATGCTAGTCTGCCTGCTTGTAACAAGAGAGGTAAACATATTCTAGATGTAATTGCAAGATGTCTTTGTTACTTGCTAAATTTGTCCAGATGCTGGAGTGGATGATATAGTGAAATAATTTGCCATTGTTATACCTTGCAATATACATTTTGTGATCTCTGTTTTCAAATGTAGTGATCCTTTCTACATGAGACATCACCAGTGAACCATATATTAAAAAAAATTTAAATATCTTTTAGCAACTTTGCCATAGAAAAAAACTTAGGGAAACTTCCTCTTTTTATGCATTCCCACCCGTCCTTAGATTCCAATTATAATTATATTGTTCAAAATGGGTATGAACAATGAGGATTTTTTTCAATGAGTGTTAAATTTCACAAAACTTGTAATACTCTCAGGAGGAAAGAGACAACTTTCCATCTTATCCTGGAGAAAATCAACAATAAAATCATCACCTCTGTACTACATCAAAATGTAAAAATGCAGAGTCAGAAAAAAAGTCCTTGTGTTTTATAATTTGATGCCAAAATTATCTTGTAACATGCTGGCCGTTTTGGACACAAATTTGTTATTTTGGGTCTTTATTACTTTAAAGGCCTGTTTTAAGATAGATTTTTTAATTTGCATGAATATTTTAAAATAAAATTCCTCCTTTATCTTGTAGCCAAATTGTAAGGGAAAACCAGAAACCTTGGCTCTGTGGGCTTGACAGCATAATTCTTAAGGTTACATGCAACACATTAACACAGCTGTGACCAATAACTGTACTGTCTTTATTATTCTCCTATGAAATGAAATTAAAATGAAGTGGAAATGTTTATTCCATAAATGGTGGGCAACATTTTAAACAATAAAGTCTAACGGTTTGCTGGAAAGCAAAAAGAGGCCTCTCATTCAACAACTGAGAGGTAACCCAATGCCAAACTTGTCCAAATAGGCAGACAGCTGACCATCCTGTTAAGACACTATATCACACGGCAATATCTTCATTAGGGGGAATTATTTCTATCTTAAAATTCCCACAGGCCATGATAAATGAAGCTTTGTTTCACATCGTGAATCTAATTAGCCCATTTCAATTGGTCATGTTAATATGAAGATAACTTTTCTTCACAGGACTTTTTTCATAAAGCTATTTTGGTTTGTGTTTACTTTTTTGAAATTCCCCTGGAGCATGTTTAGTAGTTGCATGTTAATTCTTTGGTCAGGCTGATGGTATTTTTCCTCACTTGAAAAATTGACTATCACAGTTAATCACCTCAACTCACATTCCTTTGGCTTCTTAGTGCCAATCAATAAGTTGAACCAAATCAAATTACTGAAGGTTGTTACTTCTGAATCAGGTAAGTGCCTTATTCCAGTATGTGCACCTGACATGTATTTTGTTTGAAATAAGATACTTCTCCTTCAACAGACACATGCCAATCAACAGTGCTGCATGAGGAAATACAATAACTGCATGAGGACGACTTGCTGACATAAGTCTGAAAATTAATCTTCAAGATGTTCAATATATTTGTGGGTGGGAAAAGGGCACGATATGGGGAATAAAGAACTGCAAGAGCTCAAAGTGTTTTTAATTTGCTTTACAATTCCATTTGTATATCAATATATCAATATACAAAGTACTGCTGACTGCAAATGATACAGAAACATAGAAATTCCAAAAAAGCTTCTTATAATCATGGTGCTCTTTTGGATTACTAAAGCTATAGTAACTAGTCCTAAAATATCCTGGACAGCACTTTGACACTCAGCAAAATGCAAGATTATTGGATATGAAAGATTAAAGGGATGCTTGGCAATTGTCAGAGAGACTGTCGGGTGGTTGAACAACATTTGCAGTGTCATTGTATCTTATCCCATTGACAACATGATTAAGACTATAGGCAAAATGTTTCAGAGTGCCACTGTGTGTTTCAGAGAGAAGAGGTCTACAGAGTTCTGGACACTATTGCATCCTGATTCTCCTGGAGCTTGTCCTAGAGCCTCATGAATTGGAGGTGCCAAGGCAGACACTGTTGGCCTTCTGGGGACGGTGGTATGGCAAAAGAGACAAACTGAGAGGAAAAGAGGGAGTTACTCTCAGCTTGTGCTAAAAAACAACAACAAAAACTGAGATACATTTATACTTGAGTCATCCTATAACAACATCTTCCCCCTATTTTCAGGAACAAAGTGTAAGAGTGCCCCTTTATCTATGAAGTCACATTCCCCCCTCAGTTACCTATTAGTGACTCTTCCTGCTTGACCTTGATTTTTACTTCAAGCTGATTTCATGGGGATTCAAATCTTGATGCTGAGAGAGGTGTAGAAGGAGATATTTCCCTAGCCCTATGCCTTTCTTGGGGCAATCTAAGGTACTGTTCTACACTAAAGATGGCACTGATTCAACCTGCCCTTTTCTACCAAACACTACCGCACTGCAACCTTATATCAGCAAAAGGTCTTCTATGGCTAGGTATGGTTTATCACTTGGTGTGTTTCTTACCACATGCTGATAGTCAGATGTCATCAACAGTACTTCATATCAAATTAAAATCTGCTCTCTTCCATTTGGCAAACATTAATTTTCCTCTCCTTTCCCCCCTTTGGCACCAGATACAGCTTATATCTACTTGAATTTTCCTTAACAGTTTTCTTGAGGTTGGCTTCAGCTCAAGGATTTGTAATTGTTTAGAAAATGGTACTGCAGGATAGGCCAAAACAAGAGAAATGTTTTGCTGATGCATTGTGAATTCTCTTTTAGTAAACACTGGTATTTTGGTGCTGAAATGAAGTGGCTTCCAAGAAGTTTTAATATTCAGAAGTTTGGTTCTGATGACTTTATTCATGACATATCTAGGATTGCTGTTCAGAAAATATTTAATACATTTAAGGTATAGTAAGTACCTCTACATCCCCAGACAGTATGTTTAGAGTAGTGTACAAGATATATGATATACAAAACATGAACCTTGCTGTCAAGTATTTATAGTCAAAGGAGAGGAAAATGGAAAATATTCTTAGAACTATTAGATAAAGCAGTAGTGCTGTTAAGTGCTACAAGAGAGTTCAGAATAGAAAGAATGTGATTCTTCTGAACTGCATTATTCAAGACAGCTTTCCACAAGGAGGTAGGTTTTGAAGTAGGCCTTGAGGGTTGGGTAAGAGTTGAATAGATGTAGGTGAATATAACATTTTAAGAGACAGGAACAGCCTGAGAAAAAACGGAGATGGAAAGCACAAGGACTACTTACTTAGGGTGAGAAAAGTAATAATGTCTGAGGAAAATCTACAATAAAGACCAGTCATGTCAAAAAGTACTGATGAATCTCATATGCTCAGGTCCTTAAAATATCAAGCTGTGACCTAAAACAAACTCTATAGTATTATTTTAATAGTGTTACTATGCTAATAAATGGAGCAGGAAAGGTAAGAATTTCTTATACTAATGCAGTTTGAAAAGGTTAAAATTAATATTTTTAATTAAATGTTAAGTCTACACCAGTGGTTCTCAAACGTCAGTTTGCAACAGAATCAGCGGTGGGGGTGGCTGCTTGTTTAAAACACACATTGCTAAATCTCATCTCCAGAATTTTTGATTTTTAGTTGCTTTCTGATGGTGCTGAAGGATTTGCATTTCTAACAATTTCCCATATGACACTGATGTTGCTGATTTGGTGATGATACTCTGGGAGAAGTGTTTCTGTCAGAGGAAAGAGCTAGTGTGAAGACCTTGTGACACAAATTAGCTTGGTGTGTTCAAGGACAAATGAGGAAGCCTCTCAGGCTGGAATAACAGATTGAGCAGGGGAGAAAGTAGAAGATGACATCAGAGAGGTAACAGGGACTAGATCCAGGACCTTGAGATCATTAGCAGGATTTTGGCTTTTACTCTGATGATGAAAGTCATTTGATTTCTATTTTAACAGATCTGTCTGGTTGCTAAAAGAAGAGATTTAAGGAGAGCAAGATAGAACACAGGAAAACCAGTTAAAATATTGTGATATTCTAGGCCTGAGATAATTTATTCCTTGGACTATGGTGGTAGTAATGGAATTGGTGAAAAGCACTAGACTCTGGACATATTTTGAATGTAGAGCCAACATGATTTCCTGACAGAGAGTGGGATCTATAAGGGAAAATGATCAAAAATGACTCCAGCATCTCTGTTCTAAGCAACTGGAAGGTGAAGAGACCATCAACTAAGATAGAAAAGACCAAGAGTAGAGCAGATTTGGTGGTGGGGAAAGATCAAGAGTATAGTTTGGACTATGTATAGTTTGAGATTTATAGACTCATGAAATATTATAACTCAAAGGTGCTATAGATATTAACAGTCCAGAAAGGGATAAAAATTTAACCAATGTTACACAGCTAGAGAGAAGCAGATCTAAAATTAAGACACATTATATTTTTAAATTAATTTTTATTGGAGTATAGTTGCTTAACAGTGTTGTTAGCTTCTTCTGTACAGCAAAGTGGAGCAGCTATACATATACATATATACCCTCTTTTTGGATTTCCTTCCCATTTAGGTCACTATAGAACATCGAGTAGAGTTCCCAGAGCTATATAGTATGTTCTCATTCATTATCTATTTTATACATGGTATCAATAGTGTATATATGTCAATCCCAACCTCCCAATTCCTACCAACCCACATGTTTAACCCTTGGTATCCATACATTAGTTCCCAAGGTCTGTGATTTTACTTCTGCATTGTAAATAAGATCATCTGTACAATTTTTCTAGATTCCACATATATGCATTAATATACAGTATTTGTTTTTATCTGTCTGACTTACTTCATTCTGTATAACAGTCTCTAGGTCCATCCACGTCTCTACAAATGACCCAATTTCATTCCATTTTATGGCCAAGTAGCATTCCATTGTATATATGTACCACATCTTCTTTATCCATTCCTCTGTTGATGGACATTAAGGTTGTTTCCATGACCTGGTTATTGTAAATAGTGCTGCGATGAACATTGGGGTGCATATATCTTTTTGAATAATGGTTTTCTCTGGGCATCTGCCCAGTAGTAGGATTGCTGGGTTATATGGTAGTACTAGTTTTAGTTTTCTAAGGAAGCTCCGTAATCTTCTCTGTAGTGGCTGTATCAAATTACATTCCCACAAATAGTGCAAAAGGGTTCCTGTTCCTTCACACCCTCTTCAGCATTTACTGTATGTAGATTTTTGATGATGGCCATTCTGACCGGTGTGAGGTGATACCTCACTGTACTTTCGTTTTGCATTTCTCTAATAATTAGTGATGTTGAGCATCTTTTCATGTGCCTCTTGGCCATCTGTATGTCTTCTTTAGAGAGATGTCTATTTAGGCCTTCTGCCCATTTTTAGATTGGGTTGTTTGTTTTTTGATATTGAGTGCATGAGTTCTTTGTATATTTTAGAGATTAATAATTTGTCAGTTGTATCATTTGCAAGTATTTTCTCCCATTCTGAGGGTTGTCTTTTCATCATGTTTATGGTTACCTTTGCTGTTCAAAAGCTTTTAAGTTTAATTAGATCCCATTTGTTTAATTTTTGTTTCTTTTCTCATTACTTTAGGAAGTGGGGGAAAAAAGATCTTGCTGTGATTTATGTCAAAGAGTGTTCTGCCTATGCTTTCCTCTGAGAGTTTTAGAGTGTCTGGCCTTACATTTAGGTCTTTAATCCATTTTGAGTTTATTTTTGTGTATGGTGGTGTGAAGAAGTGTTCTAATTTCATTCTTTTACATGTAGCTGTCCAATTTTCCAAGCAGCACTTATTAAAGAGGCTGTCTTTTCTCCATTGCATATTCTTGACTCCTTTATCAAAGATAAGGTGACCATAGGTGTGTGGGTTTATCTCTGGGCTTTCTATCCTGTTCCATTGATCTATATTTCTGTTTTTGTGCCAGTGCCATACTGTCTTGATGACTGTAGTTTTGTAGTCTAGTCTGAAGTCACAGCGCCTGATTCCTCCAGCTCTATTTTTCTTTCCCAAGATTACTTTGGCTATTTTGGGTCTTCTCTGTTTCCATACAAATTGTAATTTTTTTTCTTCTAGTTCTATGAAAAATGCCACTGGTATTTTGATAAGGATTGCATTGAATCTGTGGATTGCTTTGGGTAGTATAATCATTTTCACAATACTGATTCTTCCAATCCACGAACATGGTATATCTCTTCTTCTGTTTGTGTCATCTTTGATTTCTTTCATCAGTATCTTATAGTTTTCTGAATACAGGGCTTGACCTCCTTAGTTAGGTTTATTCCTAGGTATTTTATTCTTTTTGTTGCAATGGTAAATCGGATTGTTTCCTTAATTTCTTTTTCTGATCTTTTGTTGTTAGTGTACAGGAATGCAAGAGATTTCTGTGTATAAATTTTGTATCCTGGGACTTTACTAAATTCATTAATTAGCTCTACTAAGTTTCTGGTAGCATCTTTAGGATTTTATATGTATAGTATCATGTCATCTGCAAACAGTGACAGTTTTACTTCTTTTCCAATTTCGATCCCTTTTACTTCTTTTTCTTCTCTTATTCCCTTCGCTAGCACTTCCAAAACTATGTTGAATAAAAGTGGTGTCTTGTCTTGTTCCTGATCCAAGAGGAAATGCTTTCAGTTTTTCACCATTGAGAATAATGTTTGCTGTGGGTCTGTCATATATGGCGTTTATTATGTTGAGGTAGCTTCCCTGTATGCCCATTTTATGGGAAGTTTTTATCATAAATGGTTATTGAATTTTGTCAAAGCTTTTTCTGCAACTATTGAGATGATCATATGGTTCTATTCTTCAGTTTCTTAATATGGTGTATCACATTTATTGATTTTCATATATTGAAGAATCCTTACATCCCTGAGATGGATCCCACTTGATCATGGTGTATAATCCTTTTAACTGTTGTTGGGTTTGGTTTGCTATAATTTTGTTGAGGATTTTTACATCTATGTTCATCAGTAATATTAGCCTGTAATTTTTTTTGTGATATCTCTGGTTTTTGTATCAGAGTGATGGTGTCCTCACAGAATGGATTTGGGAGTACTCCTCCTTCTGCAAATTTTGAAAGAGTTTGAGAAGGATAGGTGTTAGCTCTTCTCTAAATGTTTGATAGAATTCACCTGTGAAGCCATATTATCCTGTGCTTTTGTTTGTTGGAAGATTTTTAATCACAGTGTCAATTTCAGTGCTTGTGATTGGTCTGTTCATATTTTCTATTTCTTCCTGATTCAGTCTTGGCAGGTTGTGCATTTCTAAGAATTTGTCCATTTCTTCCAGGTTTTCCATTTTGTTGGCATAGAGTTGCTTGTAGTATTCTCTTATGAACCATTGTATTTCTGCAGTGTCAGTTGCAACTTCTTTTTTATTTCTAATTTTATTGATATGAGTCCTCTACCTTTTTTTTCTTGTTGAGTCTGGCTAAAGGTTTATCAATTTTGTTTATCTTCTCAAAGAACCAGATTTCAGTTTTATTCATCTTTGTTATTGTTTTCTTCATTTCTAATTCATTTACTTCTGTTCTGAATTTTATGATTTCTTTCTTTCTACTAGGTTTGGTATTTGCTTGTTCTTTTTTCTCTAGTTGCTTTAAGGTTGTTTATTTGAGATTTTTCTTGTTTTTGAGGTCGGATTGTATTGCTATAAACTTTCCTCTTAGAACTGCTTTTGCTGGATCCCATAGGTTTTGGATCATTGTGTTTTCATTTGCCATTTGTTTCTAGGTATTTTTTAAATTTCCTCTTTGATTTTTTCAGTGATCTCTTGGTTATTTAGTAATATATTGTTTAGCGTCTATGTGTTTGTGGTTTTTTTACAGTTTTTTTTCCCACCATATTTGATTTCTAGTCTCATAGCATTGTGGTCGGAAAAGATTCTGCATATGATTTCAATTTTCTTAAATTTACTGAGGCTTGATTAGTGACCAAAAATGTGATCCATTCTGGAGAGTGTTATATGTGCACTGCAAACGAACGTGTATTCTGATGCTTTCGGCTGAAATGTCCTATAAATATCGATTAAGTCTGTCTGGTCTAATGTGTCTTTTAAGGCTTGTGTTTCCTTTTATTCCGTCTGGAAGATCTATCCATTGGCATAAGTGGTGTGTTAATGTCCTCCACTTTTATTGTGTTACTGTTGATTTCCCCTTTTATGGCAGTTAGCATTTGCGTTATGTATTCATGTGCTCCTGTGTTGGGTACATAAATATTTACAATTGTTATATCTTCTACTTGGGTTGATGTAATAGTCTTTATTTTGAAGAATATTTTGTCCAACATGAGCAATAGTACTCCAGCTTTCTTTTTATTAATCTTTATTGGAGTATAATTGCTTTACAATGGTGTGTTAGTTTCTGCTTTATAACAAAGTGAATCAGCTATACATGTACATACGTTCTCTTCCCTCTTGTGTCTCCCACCCTTCCACCCTCCCTACCCCACCCCTCTAGGTGGTCAAAAAGCACTGAGCTGATCTCCCTGTGCTATGTGGCTTCTTGCCACTAGCTATCTATTTTACGTTTGGTAGTGTATATATGTCCGTGCCTCTCTCTCACTTTGTCACAACTTACGATTCCCCCTACCCGTATCCTCAAGTCCATTCTCTAGTATGTCTGTGTCTTTATTCCTGTCTTACCCCTAGGTTCTTCATGACATTTTTTTTTTAATTCCATATATATGTGTTAACATACGGTATTTGTCTTTTTCTTTCTGACTTACTTCACTCTGTATGACAGAGTCTAGGTCCATGCACCTCATTACAAATAGCTCAATTTTGTTTCTTTTTATGGCTGAGAAATATTCCATTGTATATATGTGCCACATCTTCTTTATCCATTCATCCGATGATGGGCACTTAGGTTGTTTCCATCTCTGGGCTATAGTAAATAGAGCTTCAGTGAATATTTTGGTATATGACTTTTTTTGAATTATGGTTTTCTCATGGTATATGCCCAGTAGTGGGATTGCTGGGTCATATGGTAGTTCTATTTGTAGATTTTTAAGGAACCTCCATACTGTTCTCCATAGTGGATGCACCAATTCACATTCCCACCAGCAGTGCAAGAGTGTTCCCTTTCCTCCACACCCTCTCCAGCATTTATTGTTTCTAGATTTTTGATGATGGCCATTCTGACTGGTTTGAGATGATATCTCATTGTAGTTTTGATTTGCATTTCTCTAATGATTAATTATGTTGAGCATTCTTTCATGTGTTCCTTGGAAGAATGTATAACTTCTATTCAGAATTGTCTATTTGGGTCTTCTACCCATTTTTGGTTTGGGTTGTTTGTTTTTTTTGTTATTGAGCTGCATGAGCTGCTTATAAATTTTGGAGATTAATCCCTTGTCCGTTGCTTCATTTGCAAATATTTTCTCCCATTCTGAGGGTTGTCTTTTGGTCTTGTTTATGGCTTCCTTTGCTGTGCAAAATCTTTGAAGTTTCATTAGGTCCAATTTGTCTACTTTTGTTTTTATTTCCATTTCTCTAGGAGGTGGGTCAAAAAGGATCTTGCTGTGATTTATATCATAGAGTGCTCTGCCTATGTTTTCCTCTAAGAGTTGGATAGTTTCTGGCCTTACATTTAGGTCTTTAATCCATTTTGAGTTTATTTTTGTGTATGGTGTTAGGGAGTGATCTAATCTCATAATTTTACATGTACCTGTCCAGTTATTCCAGCACCACTTTTTGAAGAGGCTATCCTTTCTCCACTGTACATTCCTGTCTCCTTTATCAAAGATAAGGTGACCATATATGCATGGGTTTATCTCTGGGCCTTCTATCCTATTCCATTGATCTACCTTTCTGTTTCTGTGCCAGTACCATACTGACTTGATTAATGCAGCTTTGTACTATAGTCTGATGTCAGGGAGCCTTATTCCTCCAGCTCCATTTTTCATTCTCAAGATTGCTTTGGCTATGTGGGGTCTTTTGTGTTTCCATACAAATTGTGAATTTTTTTGTTCTAGTTCTGTGAAAAATGCCAGTGGTAGTTTGATAGGGATTGCATTGAATGTGTAGGTTGCTTTGGGTAGTAGAGTCATTTTCACAATGTTGATTCTTCCAATCCAAGAACATGGTATATCTCTCCATCTATTTGTATCATTATAATTTCTTTCATCAGTGTCTTATTATTTTCTGCATACAGGTCTTTTGTCTCCTTAGGTAGGTTTATTCCTAGATATTTTATTCTTTTTGTTGCATTGGTAAATGGGAATGTTCTCTTGATATCAGTTTCAGATTTTTCATCATTATTGTATAGGAATGCCAGAGATTTCTGTGCATTAATTTTGTATCCTGCTACTTTACCAAATTCATTGATTAGCACTCATAGTTTTCTGGTAGCAACTTTGGGATTCTCTATGTATAGTATCATGTCATCTGCAAACAGTGACAGCTTCACATCTTCTTTTCTGATTTGGATTCCTTTTATTTATTTTTCTTCTCTGATTGCTGTGGGTAAGACTTCCAAAACTATGATGAATAATAGTGGTGAGAGTGGGCAAAGTTGTCTTGTTCCTGATCTTAGTGTTTGTGACATCTTTCTCTGGTTTTGGTATTAGGGTGATGGTGGCCTCGTAGAATGAGTTTGTGAGTGTTCCTCCCTATGCTATATTTTGGAAGAACTTGAGAAGGATAGTTGTTAGCTCTTCTCTAAATGTTTGAAAGAATTCACCTGAGAAGCCATGGGGTCCACGGCTTTTGTTTGTTGGAAGATTTTTAATCCCATTCTCAATTTCAGTGCTTGTGATTGGTCTGTTCATATTTTCTATTTCTACCTGGTTTAGTCTTGACAGGTTGTGCATTTCTAAGAATTTGTCCATTTCTTCTAGGTTGTCCATTTTTTTGGCATAGAGTTGCTTGTAATCTCTCATGATCATTTTTATTTCTGCAGTGTCAGTTGTTACTTCTCCTTTTTGATTTCGAATTCTATTGATTTGAGTCTTCTCCCTTTTTTTCCTGAAGAGTCTGCCTCATGCTTAATCAGTTTTGATTATCTTTTCAAAGAACCAACTTTTAGTTTTATTGAAATTTGCTATCGTTTCCTTCATTTCTTTTTCATTTATTTCTGATCTGATCTTTATTAATTCTTTCCTTCTGCAAACTTTGAGGGATTTTTGTTCTTCTTTCTGTAATTTCTTTAGGTCAGGTTAGGTTTTTTTTATTTGAGATATTTCTTATTTCTCAAGGTAGGATTGTATTGCTATAAACTTCCCTCTTAGAACTGCATTTGCTGCATCCCATAGGTTTTGGGTCATTGTGTCCCCACTGTCATTTGTTTCTAGGTATTTTTTTTTATTTCCTCTTTGATTTCTTTAGTGATCAAGTCATTATTAAGTAGTGTATTTTTTAGCCTCCATGTGTTTGTATTTTTTACAGATCTTTTCCTGTAATTGATATCTAGTCTTATAGCATTGTTGTTGGAAAAGATACTTGATACAATTTCAATTTTCTTAAATTTACCAAGGCTTGATTAGTGACCCAAGATATTATCTATCCTGGGGAGAGTTCCATGAGCACTTGAGAAGAATATGTATCCTGTTGTTTCTCTATGGAATGTCCTATAAATATCAATTAAGTCCATCTTGTTTAATGTATCATTTAAAGCTTGTGTTTCCTTATTTATTTTCATTTTGGATGATCTGTCCATGGATGAAAGTGGGGTGTTTAAATCCCCTACTGTGAATGTGTTACTGTTGATTTCCCCTTTTATGGCTGTTAGTATTTGCCTTATGTATTGAGGTGCTCCTATGTTGGGTGCATAAATACTTACAATTGTTATATCTTCTTGGATCGATACCTTGATCATTATGTAGTGTCCTTCTTTGTCTCTCCTAATAGTCTTTATTTTAAAATCTATTTTGTCTGATATGAGAATTGCTACTCCAGCTTTCTTTTGATTTCCATTTGCATGGAATATTTGTTTCCATCCCCTCACTTTCAGTCGTACGTGTCCCTATGTCTGAAGAGGGTCTCTTGTAGACAGCATATATATGGGTCTTGTTTTTGTATCCATTCAGCCTGTCTGTGTCTTTTGGTGGGAGCATTTAATCCATTTACACTTAAGGTAATTATCGAAATGTATGTTCCTATTTCCATTTTCTTAACTGTTTTGGGTTTGTTATTGTAGATCTTTTCCTTCTCTGTGTTTCTTGTCTAGAGAAGTTCCTTTAGTATTTGTTGTAAAGCTCGTTTGGTGGTGCTGAACTCTCTCAACTTTTCCTAGTCTCTAAAGGTTTTAACTTCTCCATCAAATCTGAATGAAATCCTTGCTGGGTAGAGTAATCTTGGTTGTAGGTTTTTCTCCTTCATCATTTTAAATATGTCCTGCCACTTCCTTCTGGCTTGCCGAGTTTCTCCTGAAAGATCAGATGTTAACATTATGGGGATTCCCTTGTGTGTTATTTGTTGTTTTTCCCTTGCTGCTTTTAATATGTTTTCTTTTATTTAATTTTTGATAGTTTGATTAATATGTTTCTTGGCTTGTTTCTCCTTGCATTTATCCTGTATGGGACTCCCTGAGCTTCCTGGATTTGATTAACTATCTCTTTCTCATATTAGGGAAATTTTCAACTATAACCTCTTCAAATATTTTCTCAGTCCTTTTTTTTTTTCTCTTCTTCTTCTGGGACCCCTATAATTCGAATGTTGGTGCATTTAGTGTTGTCCCAGAGGTCTCTGAGACTGTCCTCAGTTCTTTTTATTATTTTTTTTTATTCTGTGCTACAGCAATTATTTCCAATATTTTATATTCCAGGTCACTTATCCATTCTTCTTCCTCAGTTATTCTGCTATTGATCCCTTCTAGAGTATTTTTAGTTCCATTTATTGTGTCGTTCATTGTTGCTTGTTTCCTCTTTAGTTTTGCTCGGTCCTTGTTTAGTGTTTCTTGCATTTTCTCTATTCTGTTTCCAAGACTTTGGTTCATCTTTACTATCAATATTCTGTATTCTTTTTCAGGTAGACTGCTTATTTCCTCTTCATTTGTTAGTTCTGGTGGCTGCTTACCTTGCTCCTTCATCTGCTGTGTGTTTTTCTGTCTTCTCATTTTGCTTATCTTACTGTGTTTGGGGTCTCCTTTTTGCAAGCTTCATGTTCATAGTTCCTGTTGTTTTTGGTGTCTGTCCCCAGTGGCTTAATTTGATTCAGTGGATTTTGTAGGCTTCCTGGTGGAGGGGACTAGTGCCTGTGTTCTGGTGCATGAGGCTGGAACTTGTCCTTCTGGTGGGCAGGTCCATGTCTGGTTGTGTGTTGTGGGGTGTCTGTGGCCTTATTATGATTTTAGGCAGCCTCTCTGCTATTGGGTGGGGTTGTGCTCCTGTCTTGCTAGCTGTTTGGCATAGGGTGTCCAGCACTGTAGCTTGCTGGTCGTTGAGTGAAGCTGGGTTTTGGTGTTGAGATGGAGATTTCTGGGAGATTTTCACCATTTGATATTACATGGAGCTGGGAGGTCTGTTGTGGACCTGTGTCCTGAAGTTGGTTCTTCCACCTCAGAGGCACAACACTGACTCCTGGCTGTAGCACCAAGAGCCTTTCATCCACCCGGCTCAGAATAAAAGGGAGAAAATGTAGAAAGAAAGAAAGAAAGAAAGAAAGAAAGAAAGAAAGAAAGAAAGAAAGAAAGAAAGAAAGAAAGAAAGAAGATAAAATAAAGTTATTAAAATAAAAAAATAATTATTAAGAAAAAAACATTTTTTGAAAAGTAAAAAAAACGGAGGGCAGAACCCTAGGACAAATGGTGAAAGCAAAGCTCTACAGACAAAATATCACACCAAAGCATACACATACACAATCTCAAAAAGAGGAAAAGGGGAAAAAATAATATAACTTTCTCTCAAATTCCACCTCCTCAATTTGGCATGATTTGTTGTCTATTCAGGTATTCCACAGATTCAGGGTACATCACGTTGATTGTGGATATTTAATCCGCTGCTCCTGTGGCTGCTGGGACAGGTTTCCCTTTCTCTTCTTTGTTTGCAGAGCTCCCGGTGTTCAGCTTTGGATTTGGCTCCAACTCTGTGTTTAGGTCATCTCAGGGCATCTGCTTCTTTGCTCAGACAGGACGGGGTTAAAGGAGCAGCAGATTCAGGGGCTCTGGTTCACTCAGGCTGGGGGGAGGGAGGGGTACGGATGCGGTGCCAGCCAGCCGTGGTAGAGGCCGGCGTGACATTGCAGCAGCCTGAGGCGCGCCGTGCATTCTTCCAGAGAGGTTGTCCTTATGTCACGGGACCCTGGCAGTGGCAGGCTGCACAGGCTCCCAGGACGATAGGTGTGGATGGTGACCTGTGCTTGCACACAGTCTTCTTGTTGGTAGTGACAGCAGCCCTAGCATCTCATGCCTGTCTCCGGGGACTGTGTTGTGAGCTGCGGCCCTCGCCTGTCTCTGGAGCTCCTTTAAGCAGTGTTCTTTATCCCCTCTCCTCACTCACCAGGAAATAAAGAGGGAAGAAAAAGTCTCTTGTCTCTTCAGCAGGTGCAGACTTTTCCCCGGACTCCCTCCCAGCTGGCCGTGGTTAACTAACTCCTCCAGGCTGTGTTTACGCCACTAGTCCTCTCCCTGCGATTGGACCAAAGCCTGAGCCTCAGCTCCCAGCCCCTGCCTGCCCCGGCAGGTGAGCAAACAAGCCTCTCGGGCTGGTGGGTGCTGTTCGGCACCAATCCTCTGTGAGGGAATCTCTCCGCTTTGCTCTCCACGCTGCTTTTGCTGTGCTCTCCTCCAGGGCTCCAAAGCTTGCCCCCTCTGCCACCCACAGCCTCTGCACAGGAAGCGTCTTCCTAGTGTGTGGAAACATTTCCTCCTTCACAGCTACCTCCCACTGGTGAAGGTCCCATCCCTATTTTTCTGTCTCTGTTTATTCTTTTTTCTTTTGCCCTACCCAGGTACGTGGGGAGTTTCTTGCCTTTTGGGAGATCTGAGGTCTTCTGCCAGCATTCAGTGGGTGTTCTATAGGAGTGGTTCCATGTGTAGATGTATTTCTGATGTATCTGTGGGGAGGAAGTTGATCTCCTCATCTTACTCTTCCACTATCTTTCTAGAGGAGCTCCACTTTCTTACTTATTTCATTCGGTATGATGGTCTCTTGGTCTGTACAACTCACTAAAAATGATTAAATTTCACTTCTTTTTATGGATGAGTAATATTCCATTGTATATATGTGCTAAATCTTCTTTATCCATTCACCTGTTGATGGACACTTAGGATTTTTTCCATGTCCTGGCTATTGTAAATAGAGATACAGTGAACATCGTGGTACATGACTCTTTTTGAATTGTGGTTATCTCAGGGTATATGCCCAGTAGTGCAACTGCTAAGTTGTATGGTGGTTATATTTTTAGTTTTTTAAGGAACCTCCATACAGTTCTCCATAATGACTGCATCAATTTATATTCCCACCAAGAATGCAAGAGTGTTCCTTTTTCTCCACACCCTCTCCAGCATTTATTGTTTGTAGATTTTTTGGTGATGGCCATTCTGAATGGTGTGAGGTGATACTTCATTGTAGTTTTGATTTGCATTTCTCTAATGATTAGTGATGTTAGACATCCTTTCATATGTTTGTTGGCAATTTGTATATCTTCTTTGGTGAAATGGCTATTTAAGTCTTCTTCCCATTTTTTGATTGGGTTGTTTGTTTTTTTGATATTGAGCTGCATGAGCTTCTTGTAAATTTTAGAGATTAATTCTTTGTCAGTTGCTTCATTTGAAAATATTTTCTCCCATTCTGAGGGTTGTCTTTTCATCTTGTTTATGTTTTCCTTTGCTGTGCAAAAGCTTTTAATTTTCATTAGGTCCCATTTGTTTATTTTTGTTTTTATTTCCATTTCTCTAGGAGGTGGGTCAAAAAGGATCTTGCTGTGATTTATGTCATAGAGGGTTCTGCCTGTGTTTTCCTTTAAGAATTTTATCATGTCTGGCCTTACATTTAGGTCTTTAATCCATTTTGAGTTTAGTTTTGTGTATGGTGCTCAGAAGTGTTCTAATTTCATTCTTTTACATGTAGCTGTCCAGTTTTCCCAGCACCACTTATTGAAAAGGCTGTCTTTTCTCCATTGTATATTCTTGCCTCCTGTATCAAGAGTAGGTGACCATACGTGTGTGGATTTATCAATGGGCTTTTTATCCAGTTCCATTTATCTATATTTCTGTTTCTGTGCCCGTACAATACTGTCTTGATTACTGTAGCTTTGTAGTATAGTCTGCTGTCTGGGAGTCTGATTACTGCAGCTCCATTTCTCTTTCTCAAGATTGTTTTGGCTATTCGGGGTCTTTTGTGTTTCCATAAAAGTTTGGAAATTTTTTGATCTAGTTCTGTGAAAAATGCCATTGGTAGTTTGATAGGGATTGCATTGAATCTGTAGATTGCTTTGGGTAGTATAGTTATTTGCACAATGTTGATTCTTCCAATCCAAGAACATGGTATATCTCTCCATCTGTTTATATCAACTTTAATTCCTTTCGTCAGTGTCTTGTAGCTTTCTGCATACAGATTAGCTCTAGTAGTTTTCTGGTAACATCTTTAGGATTCTCCATGTATAGTTTCATGTCATCTGCAAACAGTGACAGATTTACTTCTTCTTTTCCTATTTGGATTCTTTTCATTTCTTTTTCTTCTCTTATTACTGAGGCTATAACTTCAAAACCCGTGTTGAATAACAGTGGTGAGAGTGGACAACCTTGTTTTGTTCCTGATCTTAGAGGAAATGGTTTAAGATTTTCACCACTGAGAATGATGTTGGCTGTGGGTTTGTCATATGTGGACTTTATTATGTTGAGGTACATTCCGTCTATGCCAACTTTCTGGAGGGTTTTTATCATAAATGGGTGTTGAATTTTGTTGAAAACTTTTTCTGCATGTATTGAGATGATCATATGGTTTTCCTCCTTCAGTTTAATATGGTGTATCACATTGATTGATTTGCGTATATTGAAGAATCCTTGCATTCCTGGGATAAACCCCAGTTACTTGTGGTGTATGATCCTTTTAATGTGCTGTTGGATTCTGTTTGTTAATATTTTGTTAAGAATTTTTGCATCTATGTTCATCACTAATATTGGCCTGTAGTTTTCTTTCTTTGTGACATCCTTGTCTGATTTTGGTATTAGGGAGATAGTGGTCTCGTAGAATGAGTTTGGGAGTGTTCCTCCCTCTGGTATATTTTGGAAGATTTTGAGAAGGATAGGTGTTAGCTCTTCTCTAAATGTTTGATAGCATTCGCCTGTGAAGCCATCTGGTCCTGGGCTTTTGAATTTTGGAAGATTTTTAATCACAGTTTCAATTTCAGTGCTTGTGATTGGTCTGTTTATATTTTCTGTTTCTTTCTGTTTCAGTCTCAGAAGGTTGTACATTTCTAAGAATTTGTCCATTTCTTCCAGGTTGGCCACTTTTTTGGCCTATATTTGCTTGTAGTAATCTCTCATGATCCTTTGTATTTCTGAAGTGTCAGCTGTTTCTTCTTTTTCACTTCTAGTTGTATTGATTTGAGTCTTCTCCCTTTTTTCTTGATGAGTCTGGCTAATGGTTTTTCAATTATTTTTTTATCTTCTCAAAGAACCAGCTTTTAATTTTATTGATGTTTGCTATTGTTTCCTTCATTTCTTTTTCATTTATTTCTGATCTGATATTTATTATTTCTTTCCTTCTGCTAACTTTGTGTTTATTTTGTTCTTCTTTCTCTAATTACTGTAGTTGTAAAATTAGGTTGTTTATTTGAGATGCTTCTTGTTTTCTAAGGTAGGATTTTATTGCTATAAACTTCCTTCTCAGAACTGCTTTTGCTGCATCCTATAGGTTTTTGTTGGCCGTGTTTTCATTGTCATTTTTTTCTAGGTATTTTCTTATTTCCTCTTTGATTTCTTCAGTGATCTCTTGGTTATTTATTAATGTATTGTTTAGCCTCCATGTGTTTGTATTTTTTACAGATTTTTTCCTGTAATTGGTATCTAGTCTCATAGTGTTGTGGTTGGATAAGATACTCGTTATGATTTCAATTTTCTTAAATTTTACAAAGTTTGATTTGTGACCAAAGATATGATCTATCCTGGAGAATGTTCCATGAGCACATGATAAGATAGTTTATTCTGTTCTTTTTGGATGGAATGTCTTATAATTATCAATTAAGTGCATCTAGTTTAATGTATCATTTAAAGCTTGTGTTTCCTTATTTATTTTCATTTTGGATGATCTGTCCATGGGTGAAAGTAGGGTGTTAAAGTCCCATACTAAAAGTATGTAGTAGCTGATTAGGGGGCTCTGGCTCACTCAGGCCGTGGGGAGTGATGTGTATGGAATGCAGGGTAAGCCTGAGGCAGCAGAGGTCAGCATGACGTTGCAACCGCCTGAGGTGCACTGTGTGTTCTCCCAGGGAAGTTGTCCCTAGATCACAGGACCCTGGCAGTGACGGGCTGCACAGGCTCCTGAGAGGGGAAGTGTGGATAGTGACCTGTGCTTGCACACAGTCTTCTTGGTCACTGCAGCAACAGTCTTAGCATTTTATGCCCATCTCTGGTGTCTGCATTGATAGCTGTGGCTTGCACCCATCTCTGAAGCTCGTTTAGGCAGTGTTCTGAATCTCCTCTCCTCACGCACCCTGAAACAATGGTCTCTTGCCTCTTAGGCAGTTCCAGACTTTTTCTTGGACTCTCACTTGGCCAGCTGTGGCACACTAGCTCCCTTCAGGCTGTGTTCATGCAGCCAACCCCAGTCCTCTCCCTGGGATCTGACCCCTGAAACCAGAGCCTCAGCTCCCAGTCCCCACCTGCCCTGGTGGGTGAGCAGACAAGCCTCTCAGGCTGATGAGTGCTGGTAGGCACCAATCCTCTGTGTGGGAATCTCTCCACTTTGCCCTCTACATCCCTATTGCTGTGCTCTCCTCCTGCTGTGGCTTCCCTCTTGCCACCCCCCTTGTCTGCCATTGAAGGGGCTTCCTAGAGTGTGGAAACTTTTCCTCCTTCACATCTCCCTCCCAGAAGTGCAGGTCTTATCCCTATTCCTTTGTCTCTTTTTTTTTTTTTTTTGGCCTATCCAGGTACATGGGGTGTTCCTTGCCTTTTGGGAAATCTAAGGTCTTCTACTAGCATTCAGTAGGTGTTCTGTAGGTGTTTTTCCACATGTAGATGTATTTCAGATGTATTTGTGGGTAGGAAGGTGATCTCCATGTCTTACTCCTCAACCATCTTGAAGGTCTCCCCTTCAGTAAGTTTTAGCAAAGAATAGTCACCTATATCATCTTCATCCCATGCATGAGTAGAGCACTTGAGAGTTTACAATTTGCTTTCTTCAAAATTATACCATATTCTCCTCAAAATATCCCTATAAGTAGCAGGGCAAGGATTCTTATCATCATTAGTTTCCAGATAAACAATCTGACCCCCAGAAGATTAGGTGGATCAAAATCATAAATGGTAATGGTAGACCTAGTTTCTCTAACTCTAGGTCCAGTGAGCTTTTAATTAAAATTAAATAAAAATAAAAATTCTGTTCCCCAGTCACTAACCACATTGCTAGTGTTTAATAGCCAAATGTGACCTATAGTTACTATTTTGAAATTCATGGAATGTTTTATTGGACAGCAATAGCCAAGTTATTTATTCTTATGTTTACTGAAATTTGAATTTATGTTGACAGAGTCTTCAGGCCATACTGAAGCTCTGGAATCCCTTAATATTAGTTAGTGAATCCAGCTGGATTCTTTGAATTCTTCCTAAAATCCTTCTAAATTAAGGGACTCCAAATCTACCCTAGCTTTCTGGAAATATTTGGAAAACGAAAATTCATTCAAGAGTCAGATTAAACATTTCTCCCAAAGTAGAAACTGTGGAGAGTTAAGAGTGGGATGAAGATGACAGAGGCTGGCAGGTAGGGTCAGGAAAATAGAATATTGATCTCAGAGAAGCAGACAAATTTGAAATGGCCACAGACAGTGCTAGATACTGAGGGGGTTGTCAGCAAATAAAACAGAATAGAGTCCAGGGAGGTTAGATAAGACCAAAGTAACCAGGCAAGTCCGAAGCTAAGATAGAGAGAATCAGAGAGTAGGAAACTATGACAAAGGAAATAATGAGGTGACCTTTGGCCCTGGGAAAAGAGTGTTCTCTTTCTTTGTTACTTTCATGGATCCCCAGGGGAATCTGGGCTCACAGATGCCTGCTGCTCCAGAATGTCAAAGCCAAGAGATAAAATTGGATCACTGGACTTTTTTCTGCCCCATGTTTTAGAAAATCTGAATTGAATGCCATTTCTTCTACTGTAATGCATACCTTTTCCTGTTTACCACATACTCCTTCCTCTCCTCTACCAACAGCTAGTTAACCTTGTGCCCATCATTTGCACATTATATTAACTGTTTGGGCTCCTGAAGGTATTTGACTTTGTGATCTCTGGCCTATTCCCTGCTGGTGGAACACGTTCCTTTTAAATTAAGGCAAAAGTGTTAGGTCTCCTAAAATGTTCTTAGACTCGTTTTTATGGGAAGACAATGTGCAAGCTAATATAAACCCGAGTGGCTTGCAGTAGGTTTTATAGTACTTTATGTCCTGGTAATTCGATGGCACATACTATTACATATTCGTGCAAAGAGGAGGTATACTTATGCAACATACATAAGTATACGTATTTGAACATATATGTGTAACACTGTGTAAATTGAATATGTTAAGAATTCAAGGAAGAGAAAAGTCTGTATAAACTGAAGTAATGTAAGAAGGCTTCTTGATGAAGACAGAATATAATCTGGATCCTGAAGGGTAGGTAGGGCTAAGAAAAGGGGATTGAAAAACATTCTAAGTTGAGCCATCTGAAATTACTACTATTTAATGACTTTAGACATAAAACAGAAATTTTATATGGTTCAATCTAAAGGCCAAAGGAAGTAGTATTATCAAAGGCATTGAGACAGGGAGGACTTGCTGGAGTGGAAGGAACTTTTGGGGAGAAGAGGAAGATAAAGTTAAATGGTTAGGAGGAGGCTAGATTAAGGAGCTTCTTAAAAGTGAAGCTAAATAGTGTGATCTTGATTATAGGATATAGAAACTATTGTAAGCTAATCTGCAGAAGTTACTGGATGAATAAAATCTGTGTTTTGGTGGGATAAGATGTTTAGTTTGAGGCCAGGCATATGAATGATCATAATCACTCATGGTATAGAGTTTTAATGTTGGGAAATTTTCATTTGCATATATTTGGGGGCAGTGACACCTATTCAACATTGCTGACTTTTTCCTTTCTTTAGAATAGTATTTAGAATAGAAGTGTTCACAAACTTCTAGGGACATGTGAATGTACTTCTGAGTAGTGATGACATCAATTCATTTTAAATTTAAAATAAAATAGAATAATTATTTAAATATGTTTATCCTTTAAAATTAAATCACTTGAACATATATTAGTATATATAAAGAGAGCATACATTTTGGTTAGAGGAGACCAAATGAGCAAGCTCAGGTCTCAATCAATCAGTCTATGTATTATAGCTAAACACTGCTACCTGCTGTGTTGGTTTTGACCTTTATACATTTTTAAATTGTCAAAGGGATTTTATGTCCATAATTAATTATGGGTTAAAATAAGAGACACTAGGAACACTGATACTGACACATATCAATTTAATGAAAAGCATAAAACAACAAATTTGAAAATTTTAATCATTTAGCTTCAAGATGCTATTCATCAGATATAGAGATATAGAGAAATAAGTTGCACTCATCTGATATTCTTATACAACATAGCAAGATATCTCTAATACCTCAAAAACCAATGTAAGAGATAGAAAACAAAGTAAAAATTATACTTAATTTGGTTTTTCCTTCATGGGAATCAAGGCCATCCACATTATTTGCAAATCATAACCTAAAATTTCTTAACCTCATTCTTCATAAAATAAGCATCAAAATTGTGTTAATAAATCACTTGATTTAAAAAAATCCATAAAATCAGTAATTATAAACCTCTGATATTTGGCTACATTTATCAATTATTATTCAACTCAATCTAAATTTATTAGACATTAAAATTTTTATGAGTTGCAAAAGCTAAAGAGCCCATGCTATCGTGGAAAATATAAATATTCAGTATGCAAGAAATATTGTTATATGTTCATTGCTGTTAATTTCACAAATAAATTATCCAATAACACTGTCTCCACAAATAATATGATATATTTGAAGGCATGATTCTATTATTAAAGGAAGAGTGAGAAAAAAGTACAAGATGAGAATATTACAAGATGAGATGTTAGTCGTTTATATATATATTCAATTCTCAAGCCAAAGATGTACTACTTTTGAATCTATTTGTTCCCAAATCATACTTTTACTTAACTAATTTATGTTTACCTATATGTATTAAATTTAAAGGGAAAAGGTATCTTTACATAAACTATAATTGGTTTCTTTTAGATTAACTAAAACTATATTTGATATACAGATTTGAAGATGTTTATTTTTATCATAACTATCCTGCATAATGAAAGCATGAAATTCTTTTTCTTTAAGTTTAAGTGGGTTCAAGAGGTTAAATGTAATTTATTTTCTTTTTTTATAAATTTATTTATTTATTTTTGGTTGTGTTGTGTCTTTGTTGATGTGCACAGGCTTTCTCTAGCTGCAGTGAGTGGGGTCTACTCTTCGTTGCGGTGCACGGGCTTCTCATTGCAGTGGCTTCTCTTGTTGTGGAGCATGGGCTGTAGGTGCACGGGCTTCAGTAGTTGTGTAATGTGGACTCAGTAGTTGTGTCTCACGGGCTCTAGAGTACAGGCTCGGTAGCTGTGGTGCATGGGCTTAGTTGCTCTGTGGCATGTGGGATCCTCCTGGACCAGGGCTCAAACCCGTGTCTCCTGCATTAGCAGGTGGATTCTCAACCACTGCACCACCAGGGAAACCCTAAATGTAATTTTAAAGTTTACAAACATGTTGGAAAACACTGTGTTCAAAGCCATTCAGTTGCTTTAGAAATTGCTTGCTGAAATAAATTATTTTGTATATCCATTCTTAAGACAGAGAACAGTCATTGCCCTGTACCCCTGCTTGCAGATTTCAGTTTATTATCCCAGGAACTGCATTGGCTACACCTAGCAGCCTGCACTGCTGCTCGTCTGTTTTCTTTAGATTCCTTCTTTGACTTCTTTTAATGGGTGACTCATCTGGAAGAAATTATTTGAGTAAATGAGAACCACATTTCTCACTTTCGCCTACAACTAGTTCCTAGGCGAGCTCTCACTCTTTTTTTCTATTTTAAAATTCAGGTCAGTTATCACTTTTAAGGAAGCCTTGGAAAATAGCAATAGAAACAGGCTCCCTGGCCATTCACTTAGGCTATCTGCCAGGCCAGCTTCCTAGCTTGTACAACCTGCCTTCACCCCACACTGATGAAATCACAGCTGCTAAGGCATTGCCCTTTCAGAGGCATCTAAGTCACCATTGTTTTCATGGTCATATGTTTTTCTCAGATATTTACCTGAAGTTTCCTTGTGCTTTTTTTTACCTCATTATTTTAAATGGTCTTTCCCTGTAACAGGTTGAGTGATAACCTGGAGCCTTTGAAATACACTGTACACTAAGGTGCTCTCTTAACTGTTATCTTCCTGGAGTCTCACAAAGACCCTGCAAGTTAGGCAGAGGGATGTTTAGTCTTTACAGATGAGAGGGACAGAGTGGAAGGAAATCACTCTTTGCCAAGTGCTTACCACATGCCAGGCCCTTTAGCAGGTGTTTTATATACACAGTCTCATTTAATTCTTCAGAACAGGCTAGTGGTGTAGGTACTGTTACTATCCACGTTTACCTGGTGAGGAAACACTCTCAGAGAGGTTGAGTAACTTGCCCACAGATATATGGTTAGTAAGTGGCAGAGCCAGGAATTGGACATAAGACTTTTAGACTGTTCTTCTGGTTTGGAGTTTAGTTCCTATAAATGTACCCTCCCTGGACAATATATAAGAAGTTTCTCTGATGCAAGTATTTAATCCTAAATTACTCTCCCTAACAGGCTCAAAACCACATTTTCTCTCAGTCAAAGTGTACTCAGCCAATACATTAGTTAGAAGAAAATATTATCAGGTAAACTCACTGGGGTTGGGGTAAAAGTAGGAGGTGGAGAAATTCTGTCTGTATTTCAATGCCTAATAGAAATTAGCAATATTTTTAAAAATACTATAAAAACTGAGGCCTAATTCAGTTTCTGTGGGTTCTTAATTACTACAAGTGACTTTTATCCAAACTCTTCTCAGGTTGTGTTAAGTTTGTGATGCCAGCTTTGCCACCCAGTCTTGCATCTTCTTCTAATATTAGAGCTCTGTGTTTGCCTTTTTAGCTATAGGTGCCCCCTAAGCATCTCCCATGGTTTGTACATGGGGCTCTGAAACTAAGGAACCACAATATCAGTCTTCCTCTATCCATGCCCATACCCTTGAAACCTCCTATTTTTATCCTACAGCTAAGACCACCACATGCCAAGTTGTGACACCTAGTAAGGCTCCAATCCTGCTGCTGTCCTTCAAATTTTAACTTCATCTTCCATCCCTACAGAGGTAACGTGCTATGTAGAAAAATGACAGGCAATGACATAAAAGGAGATTTGAGTCAACTGAGAGTTTTATAATACTAATGGAGGAGTGAATAAATATTGTAAATATATAATCATTTATCCCTCCATATAACCTATAAGTTCAGTGCTATGTCAATGGAAACCTCAATAAGACTTTTTTCATGGAAATGATTTAAAATTTTTATGTTGGATTAAATGTACAGTAGCCAATTCATGTTTGGAAAAAAAAGATACATAAGGAGTAGAACCCATTCTATCAGATATTATGACATATGATAGGACTATATAAAGTAAAACAGTGTGGTATTGGTTAAAGATTAAATAAATAGCTCAGTAGAATTAGAGTATAGAAACAGATTATATAGTAAGTATATGACATAATTAGTACATGATTACATACAATTAACATATAGTATATGATTAGCAATTAGTATATGATATATATGAATCATGAATGTGATATAAATAGTATTTCCAACAGTGGTAAACAAATGTATTATTCAGTTGTTCAATTGCTGTTGCTTTGGGGAAAAAATAACATTAAAGCCATACCTCACAGAACTCACAAAAGTTAGTTCTGGAATAGAGTCCCCAAAATAAAAAAGGACTCACATAGAAAACAAACTTATGACTACCAAAAGAGAGAGGGAGGGGCGCAGGGACAAATTAGAAGGATGGCATTAATAGATACAAACTACTATACATAAAATAGGCAATGAGGATTTACTGTATACCACAGGAATTATATTTAATATCTTGTAATAACTTATAATGGAATATAATCTGCAAAAAAATCCTGAATCACTATGCTGTATACCTGAAACTAATGCAATATTGTAAATCAAGTATACTTCAATTTAAAAAAAGATTACATTAACTTTGTATCCTGCTACTTTACCAAATTCATTGATTAGCTCTAGTAGTTTTCTGGTAAAATCTTTAGGATTCTTTATGTATAGTATCATGTCATCTGCAAACAGTGACAGCTTTACTTCTTCTTTTCCGATTTGGATTCCTTTTATTTCTTTTTCTTCTCTGATTGCTGTGGCTAAAACTTCCAAAACTATGTTGAATAATAGTGGTGAGAGTGGGCATACTTTTCTTGTTCCTGGTTTTAGAGGAAATGGTTTCACTTTTTCACCATTGAGAACGAAGTTGGCTGTGGGTTTATCATATATGGCCTTTATTACATTGAGGTAAGTTCCCTCTATGCCTACTTTATGGAGAGTTTTTATCATAAATGAGATGCAAGAGGGAGGGGCTCTGGGGATATATGTATACATATAGCTGATTCACTTTGTTATGCAGCAGAAACTAACACAATATTGTAAAGCAATTATACTCCAATAAAGATGTTATAAAAAGATTACAAAAGCATTAAATGAATATATATGATTTGGAGCTTAAGAAGTGCTTTTTTTTAAAGAGGAAAGATTAAAAAGTAAAAGTATAAAGAGAAACATTAATAAGGTTGACTATATCACTAGAAAATAAGCAAAACACATAAATAGACATACATTTCACCAAAGAGGATACTTGTGGCAAATAAGCACATTAAAAGATGCTCAATATCCTTAGCCATTAGAGAGATGCAAATTAATACTACAATGAGATATCAGTACCCACCCATCAAAATGCCTAAAATTAAAAAAAAAAAACAACAGGAACAATACAAAATGCAGGTGAGAATTCAGAGGAACTGGATTACTCATATATTGTTGGTAGGAATGTGAAATAGTACAACTGCTCTTGAAGAGTATTATAGTTTCCTATAAAGTTAAACATACACTTACCATATGGCCCAACAACTTGAACTCTTAGTCATTTAGCCCAGAGAAATTAAAACTTCTCTTTACACCAAAAACCTGTACACAAATATTCATGAATGCTTTATTTGTAATAGCTCCACCTGGAAATATCCCAGATGTTACTTAGAAGGTTAATGTTTAAACAAACTCTTGTATCCATACTATGGAATACTATGCAGCAACAAAAAGGAGCAAACTATTGATACATGCAAAAACCTGGATGAATCTCAAAGATATTACATTTAGTGATAAACGTAAGTTTCAAAAGATTTCATACTATATGTTTCCATTTATAAGTAATTCCAAAATGACAAAATTATAGAGGTAGAGAACAGATTATTGGCTATCATAGTTTAGGGATGGCAGGGAAGAGGAGGGTATAACTATAAAGGGAGAGCACATGGAAGATCTTTCTGGTCATTGAATAGTTGTGCATGGTGGTTGCAGTGGTGGTTACGAGAATCTACACATAAGATTAAAATAGCATAGAAATACACCCATACACACAAATTAATACATGTAAAAATAGTGAAAACAGAATAAGATCTGTAATATAGTTAATAGCATTGTACCAATGTCAGTTTCTTGGTTTTGATATTGAACTACAGCTCTTTAAGGTGTCATCATTATTGCAAACTGGGTGAAAGGTATAAGAAACTCTTATTTTGCAACCTCTTGTGAGCCTATAATTATTTCAAAATAAAAAGCAAAAGAAACAAAAAGCATCAATAAATTTGACTAAGCCATTAAAAAATTCTGTATGACAAAAAGATACCATTCATTTTTTAAAAAATATTTATTTATTTATGTTTGGCTGCATTGAGTCTTTGTTGCTGCGTGTGGACTTCCTCTAGCTGTGGCAAGTGGAGGTTATTCCTTGCTGCAGTGCACAGGCCTCTCAATGTGGTGGCCTCTCTCATTGCAGAGCACAGGCTTCAGGCTCGCGGGCTTCAGTAGTTGTGGCACGCAGGCTCTAGAGCACAGGTTCAGCAGCTGTGGCACACAGGCTTAGCTGCTCTGTGGCATGTGGGATCCTCCCGGACCAAGGCTTGAACCCGTGTCTCCTGCACTGGCAGGCGGATTCCCAACCACTGTGCCACCAGCGAAGTCTAAGATACCATTCTTAATTTAAAATACAAGTGATAATATTGGGGAAAATATTTGCAACATAAATATCAGAGAAAGCATTAGTATCTAGAATATATAAGGTACTCCTACAGATCAATAATAAGATAAATATTCCAATCATAAAATGCAAAATATATACATAGATATTTAAAAGATGAGGAAAACCAAATTATTAGTGCCTATATGAAATAAAGTTCAATCTCATTAGTAAGCAGGAAAACACAATTTAACACAATTTTTTTCACCAAGTAAGTTGGCAAAAACAGAGAATGTAGAAATAAGCACTCTCAAACACTGCAGGTGAAGTATAAATTGTGACCATCACTTGCGAGTGCAATTAGGCAGTGTTTGTTAACAATTATAATGTGTCTGCACAAAGACATATGGTTACTACAACAAATAAACTTTTGTACCTATGCACAGGGAGACACATGCAAGGATGTTCAGCATTATTGGCAATAATGAAAACTTTGGAACAGCTTAAATGTCCATTAAGAAAGTATCGGCTGAAAAATATCATGATTTATCTATATAATGGACTACAGTTTATCAGCTAAAATGACTAATGATATGGAATGATTAATACAGATAGATGATAGTTTAGATAGAGATAGATAGAGAGAATATATACATATATACATAACTGAGTAAAAAGTAACTGCAGAACAATATATTCAGTATGGTATCATACAATCACACACATTACATGATATACTTTCTATAGCATATGTAAATGCATAGAAAAAGGTCTAGTAAGATACAAACCAAAAAGAAGGAGGAATTAAGACAGAGACTGAGAAAGTAGTTTATTCTTATATGAAAATATATTAATTTTTCTAAGGAATATTCATATATTCAATATAGAACTTAAAAATATTCATATATTCAATATAGAACTAAAAAATAATAGGCTACCCATAAAACCAAGTACATCTGGGTCTGGAACCCCAGCTCTTTAACTTACTACCTATGTGAGCTTAAGCAATTCTCTTACCTTTCTGGGACTTAACTTTTATGTTCATACACTATGGATAAGTATAGGACTTACCTTGGGTTGAGTTTTAGAGAGTATATAAGTAAGAAAAGAACACACAGAAGACCTTCAGTAAATACCAACTATTGTTAGCATTTTAATTATAGTTTCTATATGAACTGACCTTGGCATCCAGTGCATGCTCTGACAGTCATTCCATCCTGTCAACCATCTCCTTGTCTGAGACCCTTCTAGCCATTTTTCCCTATATCTGTACAAGACATCACATAGACAGCCAACTGGAGGCATCAACCTCTTGGTGGCAGAGGGTAGGTTAGGGTTTTCTCCTGTTTTGTTTTTGTTTAATAAATATAGCTATTACAAACACTAAACCTAATTTGTTATCTACTGTTTCTCCAACACTTTGTCTTTTTTCACCACCTGTCTTTTGGATGTGCTTCTCTGAAGACAACTGGGGACAAGCACTGGACTGGGATTTGGATAACCTGGATTAAACTTCTTGTTCTGCAACTAATGACTAAGGGAGATTAGGCAATTGTTGAAAATCTTCTTTGTTTGTAGAATTCCTTGCTGTCTTCTTTACCTGTTTTGCAAATCAAAGAAAAAGAAAATATCTGCCTACTGTAAAGATCTATACAAAAGAGAATATTATCATACTAATTGCATATTGCCTTTTAAAAATGATTAGCCAATGGTTACTTTTAACAAATAATATATAATTATTTAATAAATAATATCAATCATTTCAAAAATAATAATTTTAAGAACTAATTCTATCTTGATGGAGGAAAAATACTTGACTAGAAATATTTTCTATATAATTTCTCCTTTACCAATATCTGTGGGAAGCCAGGTCTGGTTCCAATAAGGCCTTACCCCATTCACCTCATACTCTGAGAATTGCAGGCCAAGGTGTCCAGGAAGAGTTTATCAAGTGAAGATCTAAACAATTTATCTTTACTCTCTTGAGGATAGACATTGTATATTACATTTCCTTTCTCCTCAAACTTATCTCTAAAATGAATCAAAAATGAATATTAGGTATTATACATTCTTCTTTGTGCCTGCAAACACATCATTTGTTTTCTAAGCCCTAGAGTAGATGTGAAAATTCATTCAAATAAAACTGGCAAAAATAACAGTACTGAAGAGAACTGTTTTGCAGTGTCTTCCTACCTCCCATCATCCCTTGCAGGCAAGAGCTGACAAAGTAGCAATGGAGACATGGACCACTGAATATAAAGGAAACTTTGACACCATTTCAAGTTTTCAATCCCTGAAAAAGGGTAGTACTGATAAGCTTTGAGATAATTTCTTCTTTCAAAGTCAAACAGAAGAAATGCTATCCCTCAACAACCAGGGGCTATGCATGTTTAGTTGACGTTTAGAAACCATTTATAGAACTTTCTCAAGTTCTTCATGAAAGGCTAAAATGTAGAAGCAGTAGAGTATAATGATTAAGAGCTTGAGCTCCACAGCCAGCTGGATGGGTTCTTTTTTTTAATATCTTTTTATAAAATTAATTTTTATTGGAGTATGGTTGCTTTACAGTGTTGTGTTAGCCCCCACTGCACAACAAAATGAATCAACCATACACATACAGATATCCTCTCCCTTTTGGACTTCCCTCACATTTAGGTTACCACAGTGCATTAGGTAGAGTTCCCTGAGCTATACAGTATGTTCCCATCAGTACAGATGGCCAACAAACACATGAAAAGGTGCTCAACATCACTAATTATTAGAGAAATGCAAATTAAAACTACAATGAGGAATCACCTCACACCGGTCAGAATGGCCACCATCAAAAAATCTACAAACAATAAATGCTGGAGAGGGTGTGGAGAAAAGGGAACTCTCATACACTTTTGGTGGGAATGTAAATTGATACAGCCACTATGGAAAACAGTAAGGAGGTTCCTTAAAAAACTAAAAATAGAACTACCATATGACCCAGCAATCCCACTACTGGGGATATACCCAGAGAAAACAATAATTCTAAAAAAACACATGCACCCCAATGTTCATAGCATCAATATTTACAATAGCCAGGACATGGAAGCAACCTAAATGTCCATCAACAGAGGAATGGGTAAAGAAGATGTGGTACATATATGCAATGGAATATTATTCAGCCATAAAAAGGAATGAAATTGGGTCATTTGCAGAGACATGGATGGACCTAGAGAATGTCATACAGAGTGAAGTAAGTCGGAAAGAGAACAGCAAATATCCTATAATAAGGCATTTATGTGGAATCTAGAAAAATGGTATAGATGATCTTACTTGCAAAGCAGAAATAGAGACACAGACGTAAAGAACAAATGTATGGATACCAAGGGGGAAAGGCGTGGGGTGGGAGGAATTGGGAGACTGGTATTTACATATATATATATATTATTGATACTATGTATAAAATAGACTACTGATGGATGGGTTCTTTATTCTACTAATTATAAGTGTGCAAATGACTTAAGTTCTCTGTCTCCTTTTCCTTATCTGTAAAATGGATTTGAGGTTATTTGGAGGACTAAATAAGATTTTTCATGTAAAATGTTTAGAATAATGCTTCAGACTTAGCAAGTGATTGGTAAAAATAATTGTTGTTATCATCATCATCATCATGCCATCTAGTATGGCATGAAGCAGGACTACTGTACCATTTATTTATTTATTTATTTCATTTTTTTAAATTGAGGTAATGTTGGTTTATAACATTATATAAGTTTCACATGTACCACATTATATTTCTACTTCTGTATACATTGCAGCATGCTTATCACCAAAAATTTAGTTTCCAATCATCATCACACAGTTGACACCTTTACCTATTTCACCCTCACCCTCACCCCTTTCCCTCTAGCAACCACTACTCTGTTCTCTGTATCTACATGTTTATTTTTGTTTGGTTTGGTTTGCTCATTTTTTTTATATTCCACATATGAGTAAAAACATATGGTATTTGTCTTTCTCCATATGACTTATTAAAGACATGGTTGAAAGAAACTGAAGAAGATACAAATAAATGGAAAGATATTCTTTGCTCATGGATTGAAAGGTTAAATATTGTTAAAATGTCCATATTACCTAAAACAGTCTACATATTCAATGCAATCCCTATCAAAATCCCAATGACATTTTTCAAAGAAATAGAACAAAAATTCCCCAAAAAGCCAAAGCAATCCTGAGAGAAAAAGAACAAGGCTGAAGGTATAATATTGCCTGATTTCAAACTATAATACACAGCTATAGTAATCAAAACAGCATGGTATTTGCAGAAAAACAGATACATAAATCAAAAGAAAAAAATTGAGAGCCCAGAAATAAGCCCACACATATATGGACAATTAATTTATGACAAAGAAGCAAAGATCATACAATGGAGAAAGCTTACTCTCTTCAATAAATGGTGTTGGGAAAACTGGGCAGATACATGCAAAAAAAAAAAGAGAAGAAACTAGACCACTATCTCACACCACACACAAAAATCAACTCAAAATGGATTAAAGATTTGAATATAAGGCCTGAAACCATAAAACTTCTAGAAGGAAACATAGGCATTACACTCTTTGACATCAGTCTTAGCAATATCTTTCTGGATATGTCTCCTCAGGCAAAGTAAACAAAATCAAAAATAAACAAATAGGACTATATCAAACCAAAAGGCCTCTGCACAGCAAAGGAAACCGTGAACAAAAATACCTACTGAATGGGAGAAGATATTTGCAAATCATATATCTGTTAAGGGTTTAATATACAAATATATAAAGAACTGATACAATTCAACAACAACAACCTAAAACAAACAATCCGATTAAGAAATGGGCAGAGGAGCTGAATAGACATTTTTCTAAAGAAGACATACAGGTAGCCATCAGGCACATAAAAAGATGTTCAACATCACTAATTATTAGGGAAATGCAAATCAAAACCATAATGAGATATCATATCACACCTGTTAGAATGGCTATTATCAAAAAGCAAGAAACAACAAGTGTTTGTGAGGATGTGGAGAAAAGAGAACCCTCATACACTGTTGGTGAGAATGTTAATTGGTGTAGCCAATTCCATACTGTAGAATAGTATGGAAATTCCTCCAAAAAATTGAGAGTAAAACTGCTGTGTGATCCAGCTATTCCACTTCTGGGTATTTATCCAAAGAATACAAAAACACTAAATTTGAAAAGATGTATGCATCCCTATGTTCATCGTGGCACTATTTACAATTGTCAAGATATGGAAACAACCTAAGTGCTTATCAACAGATGAATGGATAAAGAAGATATGGTATGTATAATGGAATCCTAAGAAAAGATGAAATCTTGCCATTTGTGACAATATGGATGGACTTTGAGGGTATTATGCTCATTGAAAAATTCAGACCGAGAAAGACAAATATCTTCTTTTTTTTAATTTACTTTTAACATTTCTCTGTCATTGTCAAATTCATACCACCAAAAATAAAGGCTCTTTTAATATCTGAGACATTCAAAGTACCTGTCTGATCAACTGACTGATGCACTATACCCATTTCTAAGAAGTTCTGTTGAATATTCCTAGACAAAAAGTATTGTTCATTTATTATGTGAACTTGGTTCTCTCTCTCTCTCTCTTTCTCTGTCTCCTGGCTCTCACTCTTCCTTCTTCCCTACCTCCTTCCCTGTCCCTCTCTCCTCTAATCCCTGGAACCTATGAATATGTTACCTTACATGACAAAAGGGATTTTGTTGTTTCAGATATGATTAAAGGTTTTGACCTTGAAATTATGCAATTATCCTGGATTATCTGAGTGGGTACAATCTAATCACATGCATTCTTTAAATCAGGAGGACCTTCCTGGGCTGTGGTCAGCAGGAGATGTGACTGAGGAATAATGGTCATAAAAATGCAATATTGCTGGCTTTGAAAATGGGAGGAAGGGGCCCTGAGCCAAAGAATGCAGGTGGCCTCTAGAAACCGGAGAAGGCAAGGAAATGGAACCTCCCCTAGAGCTCTCAGTAGGGAAAAAGCAATTGACTTTAGCCTGGTGAGACTCACGCCTGACTTCCGACCTACAGAAAATTGCCTGTAACCTCTCTGAACTCCTGATCTTCCCATGTCTATCCAGGAAGATAGATCTAATGTTTGCTCAAGATAGTCTGCACTAAGAGGAAGTAAAATGGATTTATATTCTCAAAGAAAGAGACAAGAAGCTCCTATACCTTCTCCTTTATTTCCTTATTCATCTTTAGTCCTGTAATTCCCCCAAACCATTGCTGAACCACAGCCAACATCCAACTTTGAGCATTTTCATGCTAATTCTTCCTTTGGGAATGGTCTCCATCTGAATCTCAAAAGGTCAACTTGACTAGAATTTTCCTCTTTGTTTTGACTTTAGTAAATGCTCCCAGTAATATACTGGGAACTTGTCTGTTCCAACTTTTCTCTTCCTGTGCTAGGATTTTCAGCTTAACTAGAAAGAAAGAGACACCCAGGGAGCAGAATAGTTATGAGGTTTTTCAAGAACATTTCTTGCTCCACGGGGTCAAAAGGCATCTGAGGCCCTCTCTTTACTAAAATCAGTTGGAGGGATTATGGAATAAGAAAATTCTCTTCTTCAATATCTGCCTGGAAGCCAATACAAATTTCTTTCCCACCAGCAGGGCTAGCTGCAAATTTAACTTCTGGAAAGAGAGCTCTGAACTAAGTATATCTCAGAGAGACATTTGAACTGCAAGCATACCTTCTATCACCCTGCCATTTCCCACTCCTTCCCTCCAACCTTTCTTTTCCCTTCAAGCTCCTCTCATTCTCCCCTTGTTTGCTCTTCTCTCCTCTGTCCTCTTTTACTTATTTTCTTCTATCCTTTGAGTTGAAAGCCACTTGTTTTTATCTGGATTAAAGCTTGTAATCGCCATCTACTGGTTGTAAGATATAAGTACAGGTTGTGGCTGTGATTTCATGAATATTTGCATGCTTGATTATAGTCAATCTCTATGAGGTTATTATTTTCCTTTTTGATTGCATAGTTAAAATTGTTTCTTGAAAAAAGTGAACTGTTATCAAGTCTTACTTTTTCAGAAAATGTGCTTCTAAGAGACTTTAAAGCTATAATTATTAAATTGTAATTTACTAAGCCCCTTCAGAGAGGGACTCTGCTCAACTTACCAAGTGTCTGGCTCACGGTAAGAATTTTGTGAGTATATTTTGAACAAACATTTGTTGAATTCGTCCCTTGACACAGAAACAAAGCCTCTCTCTCTCTCTCTCTCTCTCTCTCTCTGTGTGTGTGTGTGTGTGTGTGTGTGTGTGTCAGTGTCAAATGGCTATTGCAATAGCTGCCTAACTAGATCCCTTGCCTTTATTTCCTTCCTCTCTAATCCATTCTACATTTGTTGATAGGTTAGTTTTCCTGAAGTTGAGCTCTCTATTCATGCGAAAAAACATTTTTATATGTCTGCAGTGACTCCCCACTTCCCACAGAATGAGGTTCAAAGTCATTGGCTTGACATTCAAATCTCTCATTCCTCAATTCTGACCTCACCCTAGTTTGCTGAGTTCAACTTCTACAGCCCCCGCTTCACACACAAAAAATTGAATTACCTGTCATTCACAAAACAGACCATGCATTTCACTGTCTTTGTACCTTCTATCAGACTGTGATTTGCCTTCCTGTTCCACATTTTGCAACCTTTACCTTCTCTTCAAGTTGCCTCTTGTAAATTACTATCTCTTTTAAACCTTCTTTGATTATCAGTGGCATATATGTTGCCACCCTAGAAGTGCCCTCTCTTGCTTCTGAATTCTCACATCAATTTATCTTAATGTTTCTTGTCACTTTGAACTTTCTATTTTGTATTCTAATTATCTGTGTACATGTTGTATTCCTTCTACTAGATTGTGAGCTCAATAATCATAATAGAAAATATTAATACTTATCAATGCTTATTGAATACTTATAGGTCAGGATTACTGAGAGGTAATATAGGACCTAGTATGTAGTAAAGGCTGAATAAGTGTTAGCTATCATTAATTTTATTGTTGTTGCTCATTTTTAAACAAATTCTCCCAAATTTTTCCACTGCTCTTTCAAAAATATTCACCTTCAGAAGTCATAAACAATCCAGCTGTGCTTTCATCATTCAAAACTTTTGTTTCTTTTCTTTTATGGAATTGTCTTCTTTTGAAAATTCTGACAGGCAGGCAACAATAAGAGAGCCACTCTGTTTGAATCCTGGATTTGCCACTTTATAGTAATATGACCTGAGGCAAGTCAACCCCTCTTTGCTTCAGTTTCTTCATCTATAAAATGAAGATAATAATAGTACCTATTTCAGAGGGTCATTATGAGTATATAAGTTAATATAAATAAGTGCTTATAACAATATTTGCAACATAGTAAATACTATATAACTATTTAATTGTTGTTATTATTTTTATTTTTGGAGAAATACTATGAAGCAGGCACTTTGACTTACATTGTCTCATTTAATTCTCAGAAAAACACTATGAGGTAATAATTATTTTTTCTGTTTTGCAGAAGGGGAGGTCTAAGCTCAAGAAAGTTAAATATTTTTCAAAGGCTTCACAGGTAGTGAAAGAGCAGGATTCAAACCCTGGTGTGGTTGCTGCACCCTAGAAAGTTAAGGAAGCATTGTTATCGATGTTCTGAAGAATTAAGAACATTTGTAAATGTAGAAAAAGGAGGCAATTATCAAAAGGTATGATTTGAAGGAAGCCCTGCCACAAAATTCCTCCACTTTAATACTACAAGGTCTTTAAAACAACTGTTATTACTTTATTCTATGGGTTAGGCATTGCCCTCTCTAGACTCTTGGAAGGAATAGCACCTCAGTTTATCACATTCATTAATACTGATAGAAATGCTTAAAATCAGGAATCCCCAAAGGGGAACGATTTTCTTTAGGCCAGTTTTGATGTAGTGCACCCCATTCAGAGAACCTGATTTAACCTGGTTCTCCATCTCACTTTGGAAGCAGCAAGTTTGGGGCAGCAGGCCCTAGATTCACATCCCAGCTTTTTCACGTCTTAGCTGTATGACCTTGGGCAAATCACTAAGCATGTTTCCTTATCTGTCAAATGGGGATAACTATTTCTACTTTAGAAAGTTATGGGCATTAAGTGACTTGATGCACATAAAGGCTTAGTGCAGGTCTTGGCACATGGCAAGTGCTTAAATAACGTTAGCTATTTTAGTCTAGCTTCTGTTGGCTCCAGTGCAGGGCAAGCCCCTAGCATCCTGCCCCTACAAAAGGAGTTTTATCAGCTATTTAAGTATGGTTAAAAAATAATAATAGTCATAAGCATAACCCTAACATTTATATGCCTTTAAGTTTTCAACAAAGTGTAAATATCTTGGGGGCCTACACAATTGAGATAGGCAGATATATTATCATCCTCACTTTACATATAAAGAAAGTGAGGCCCTTTGCAAAAGGTTTGGTGACTTACCCAAGGTCACATATTTAGTGAGCAGCAGAGAAGATGAGACCAAAGTCTCCTGGCTAGTGCTTCTTCCTCTCACTCAAATTAGCTCTAGAGGACCTGGACTTTAGAATGAAACTCAAAGTTTAGTTCCTTTGCTTGCTGGTTTTGCCTCTCATGTACTTTTCGATCTTGTGTCAGTGGCTTTTCCTTTTCTTAACAAAATCATTTTGTCTTTTGTATTTCAAGGGAAAATGTGAGACCTAATTTTGCCAGTAACTTTCTTTTTTATGTTCAATATAATGTGCAATCACAAATATGGTTTAACTGATTGTTATCCATTTCTTGATCAGTTTCAAGTCCTTGTGAGATAGCAAGCACACCATGCATACAAAAGTATCTCTCGGCAGTGTGGAAACAGGAAGACTATCCAGGAAGAAAATGGCCCATGACTTTCAGTAGATAAAATTAAGTAGCAGAAAATGACTAAGAAATAAAGGTTTTCCTTTGTCTTGGTGCTTTTCTTTTTCTCTTTCAACTGTTTTCATTTTCTTTCCTTTGTTCTTTTTACTCTCCAAACATCAGAGGAAGAAGAAAATCAGCCCAAACCTTGAGTTTCCTGACTTTTGTCATTTAAAGCGCAATCTAAAATTCCTTAAATATTATCTAGACTTTATAAAAGGTGTTCAATTTTCCTACTAATAGCATCTGGGTCTTGTAACATGGCTTTCCTTTTTGGCACGTGGAATCATATCGCAATGAGACAGAGGTCATAGCACAATGTTTTTCTTCCTTTCTTTTAAAAGAAAATTTTTGGAGGTGAGGTCAAGTGGTGGTGATAAGTAATTCACATAGGAAATAACCAGCCAAAGAGATAATTTTCAAATGATCGATTATCCAAAGGGAGGGGTAAAGAGAACAAATGCTATACTAAGGTCATTTTCTTTCCCTCACTAGTAATGCATCAATGGAATTCAAGCAAGCAGATGTTGGCCTTCACAAGTCCCTGCTAGAGGGGCTTCATGACTGTCTGTCTACTTCACTATGCCTCACTTTAACCTACTACTCAACATTAATCAAACATTTGGAAGCATCTGATAGCAGTGCTGCATAATCCAGGTCTGTGATTTACTGTCTGATTCTTTCAGCCCCTGTTTGCCTCTTGTTTGGCTTTCATGTGAAGTAGCAGAGGTCAATCACCCTAGGCTCTCTTAGTAGTCCCTCCAGCTCCCATTTGTTGTTGTCAGTCCATCCTGATGACTCTCTTCACAGACCTGCAAGAAGTGTTCCCACACACCAACACTGAGATGATAATTGATTTGCAGGAACCCATTCTTCAGTTCCATTTAGGAGGTAACCTACCAAGTTTGCTGCTCACTGTCAAAAGGAATTCAATTAACACACCATAAGTGTGACAGTCTTCAAAGTTCAATATTGTTACTAGCTGTCTTGAAGTTTCTGGACCATCCAGTTCTTGGCTACCCAGGGAGGCCCAAGAATAATGGAAGAACTCTTCCAAGTTGTTTCTTTTTCTCCTTCTTTCTCTTTTTCTGTTTCCTTTTTTTACCAGCCTAATGGAAAATGGTTCAATTTATGCAACTGAGAGCCATACATTAATATGATCAAAGGGGGGAAAGGGTAAATTCCTATTTAAAGCAAAAGCAAACTCTGAAAACAGTTTAATGAACACCACATTATTACTGAATTGTGGACTAAACAGTGTGTGTCTGAACATTGATCAACATATTTCATGCTTTCTGTTTGCTGCCAAAAACATTTCATAAATCTGTAGCTTTTCCTGATTCCCATGGTGCTCTACAAAGAACTAAGGTGATATACATTTGTAATGTGCCCAATTGGATTTTCAAATAATATCATATTTGGAAAATATTCCCAAGTTAAATATTATACTCTATCTATCCCTGTCTGAGATTTTTAATGCTTCCTTATTGGATGTTGTTCAAACAATAGTCTGTGCCTTCTACGTAAGGGTGAATGTAATAATGACTCTTAAAAGGAAAAAAAAAGATTAAACAAATAAGTTGTGACTCACTGAGTTTCCTGAAGCAGACACACCATAGCTTGATAGTTTGTGTCTGACAGCATCTGGTATCACACTTAAACTAGAGAGTAGTAAGATGTATTGTGAATTAGCTTCAGGAGAAAACTATATTTGCTTCATTTTCTTGAGATATTTAGCAAAGCCTTCATATGAATTATTTTGTCAACAAAATTTGAGTTTAAAGAAAAAGATACCAACATCATTTTATATCAGTTTTAGGATTTGTTTTCCATAGGTCACAAGTCAAAAGAAATTTCTTAAAATTATATGCCATTACACCCACTTCTAAACAATAGAATTAGAAGCAGAAGCCATAGGTTTTTCTCTCAGCCCTGTCAGTTTCCAGCTGTATGGCCCTGAGGCAAGGAAATGTGAGCTGTTGCTACAGCCAGCTGGTTCACTTGAAAAAAGAAGATGGACTATTTTTTTCTTTCAGGTAAAAAATTTTTTAAATTTACTTCTCTCCTTTTTCTTTTCTTACTGTACAATTTGAGAGTAAGTTGCAAAAATCATGACTTTTCGCCCCTATTTCAGTGTGTATTTCCAAAGAACAAATACAATATCTTATAGAAAATAGTACAATTATCAAATTCAGGACAGTTAACATAGATGTACCCTATGTACAATCCATATTCAAATGTTGCTAATTATAGGAAGAGTGATTTTTAAAATGAACTTAATAGAAGGAAGGAGTAACATGATTAGATTGGGGGAGGAGGTAATATTGTTGTAAGGATTGTGTGAATCTAAGAAGTCTCAGTTTGTCTCAATTTACCCTCATTTAAAATGCTCCTCATAGTATCATGTCTTGGACATCTGTTTCTCTTTCCCTTTTCCTTTTTCTTCCTTTCCCTTCCCCATAAGCTCAAGTGAGATTCTGTAGCACAGGAATGAGCAACTGCTGGTGAAGTGAAGATATCAGATAAAGCTGAAACCGTGCACCTCAGATTGGGACTTGAACCCATGTGGCCAGGACTCAAACCTGGTTGAAATCCACAGTCCGCCAACTGATATCACACACTTGGTTTCAGGACTTAATGAAGCTCAGATTCTTGATGTCTCATCACAGAAAGAATTCAGTGAGAGACAAAGTAATAGGTAAGAAGTAGATTTATTTAGAGAGAAACACATTCCACAGACAGAGTGTGGGCCATCTCAGAAGGTGAGAAAAGGCACAAGGGTATGGGGTTGTCAGTTTTTATAGGAGTGGGCAATTTCATAGGCTAATGAGTGGGAGGAGTATTCCAGCTATTTTAGGAAGGGGTGGGGATTTCCAGGAATTGGGTCACTGCCCACTTTTTGATCCTTATGGTTGGTCTTGGAACTGTCATGGTGCCTGTGGGTGTGTCATTTAGCTTGCTGATGTGAGCATATACTGAGGCTCAAGGTCTAGTGGAAAAAGTTGATCTGTCCACCATCTTGGATCCATTTGGTTCTAATCAGTTTATGTCATATCCTGGGGCTATGTCATTCTTTCAAAGGTTGTGCCCTGACTCCTTCCCTCCTGTTTCAAAGCCATTATTGCTGAAACCTTAATTTTATTTATTATTCGCTTTTATTTTTAAAATGTTTATTTTTAATTGTAGATACAATCACATATCACTAAATTTACCATCTTGTGGTTAGCACTCTGGACTTTGAAAAATAATTTTAAAGTTAACCACATTGGTATTAAGACTTCACTGAAACAGAACAATTTAAGACAATATGGAAAAAATGAAGAATGAAGATTCTTTCTTGGATCAGCTACAAAGACTGAATGCTTCAACTCCAAAGTACACCATTGCCTTTTAAACCACTTTCATGTTTTTATCCATTGTTTGAGGAGATGCACAATTGAAATCCTATCCTTAGATAGGGTAGGTAGGAGCCCAAATAATGCCAGCAGATTCCCCTGTGTTTGCACAATGCGTTAACTAGAGCCAAAAGAGGATGCCTCAGACATACTATAAATGTAACCGACAAGAGGGGAAAATGGGTAGGAAAAATATCTAAGCATTAGTTATACCTCCTAAAATCCTCAAAGTCTTCAAGAGTCAATAATATCTGGATTCTACCCCAAAGGCTAGGAGAGATGGGATTATGGTGGGGAGGGACTGCCAATCAGACACATCTTTAGGGCCTAGTCATCTTGGGAGGGTCTCAGAAAGATCTCTAGGAATGACTACAAGACAAAAAGGAGACATAAAATCATAGCCTGGATGCATGTGTCTTTATGAGAGTAGTTATCTCTATTACCTCCTGCAATGTAGTGGTTAAATATGTGGATGGTGGAGCCAAGATGGTACAAATCCCAGCTCCACATTTTAGCTGTTTATTGTTGAGCAAATTACTTAATATCTCTGTGCTTCATTTTCCTTGCCTACAAAATGGGAATAATAGCATATCTTTATCTCATAAGGTCATTATGAAAATTAAATAAGCTAATATTTGGAAAATGATCAGTGCCTATTATAGAAAGGAGTATGAGAGTGTCTCTTAGTTAAATAACTTGGTGTTCTTAGAAACAGATTCTTTAAAGTAAATGTTGATGTGACAGTTATTAGAAATATGATAAAAATATATTGAAGGATGCCAAATAAAAGCAAGCATATGAGGCATGTAAAGAAGTTAGTAAAAGGTGGCATCTGTTTTGTGTGTTAGCTCATTCACCAATCAATGGTGTGGGCCCTACCTCACGCTCAGGCTTGCCTATGCCTCTGACTGGATGACAATCAAAACAAAACCAGGATAAAATGATCACAAAACAAAGATCCTGGGGAGCGACTAGGATGGAAAGAATAGATGAACAGAAAATTCAACAGCCAAGGAGCGTCAGGATTAGATGCCATCAGGAAGTTCAAGAGCACCAGGCAGGTTTCTTGATCATTTCCTACTTCTCCCCCAGAGAGCCAGCCATTCTCAAACCTGTTCAGTCCCTTTGCTCGTGCTCTCTTGCTACTTGAAACACCCTCCCTTTCCTCCAGCACCCATTCTGTGAGGTCCATTTTCTTCACAAAGCCCTCTCAGCTTCTTCAAAGCCACAACTGCAATATAATGAAGTGTTAAAAATACTGAAGGGAGACAGAAAGTTTACATCTTTGCCTCTGCCATTTTCAAGCTGCCTGATCTCTGGAGAGTTACCTAATGTCTCTGAGATTCGGTTTCTTCAGTTAAATAGGAATAAATAAATACCTACTTGATCAGGATCTTATGGGAATTAAATGAGATAACGTATATACAACACAGTATAATTACACAGTAAATGACAGTTCTATATTTTTATTGTAATTTATCCCTTCTCTGAAATCATGCTATTTGTACTCTTAAGGATGAACATTTTGTACTTTGTATTTTAATTATTTGTTAAATCACTTATCTCCCTATGAGCCCCTGCTGACAATGATCATTTATGTATGAGTCAAAAATTTCTATTTGCAATTGATAGAAATTCAACTAAAACTGGTTTTAGCAATGAAAGAAATTTATTTGTAACTGAAAACTCTAGGAATACTCAGGGACTCAAAAATGTCACAGGGAGTTGGTCTCTATTTTTCTTTCTCTGTATGTATATCTGGGTAGCAGAGGGGTATGGGGTGGGTAGCCCTTAGCAGATCTATTCCTACATCTAACCAGCTACAAGTCCAGTGGAAAGAAATGGTCTCTTTCCAATAGTTCCAGCAAATGTTCTGGAGTTAAGTCTTAGACAAACTTACCCTTCCTAAACCAAATATCTATAGCTTAGAGAGCAGTGATTTTGATTTCCCAGATCTGGGTCATGTGACAACCCTACTTGCTACAGAGTGATGAGTGATGTCAGCGATACTGGGCTCACACAGACTGAGAGTGAGAAAGTGATGTTTCTCCAGAGGAAAATCAATATGTGTGACTATAAAAAGAAGGAATGGATGATTATAAATAAAAATAATACTGACACATTGTAAACCACGCCCTCTCTCATAAATGTGGAAGGCATCATAGCCAATATCCTTGATCTCCTGCAATCAGTCTCATCCTAAGTGGCCTTCAAGTCCATATACACACTGAAGACTACATACTGCATAACTATAAAGGGAAATATCTTAAAGCATCTATCTTGGATATCAGATCACATTCGATTCCCTCAACTTCCACTTCTAGTCCAAATAGAGTAACAGGGGCCAGATTTACTCTCCTGCCTGAAACAACCAAGAAAGATAGACAAACTATATAAAATAACAGTTTTTAAGATACTGGATATCAGGCAAAAAAAGGGCAGTGATCTCTGAGAGATGAAAAACAAATGAGATTAGCCCTATGATTGCCCCAGGTTATTATTTTGAGAGACTTTCCAGGCCACAGAACAAGGAGAGGGAACAGAAGCAGAGAAAATTCCCTGTGTTAAGGAAATGGAGCTGAAAGTCCAGGGAGATCAAGTTGGCTAGAGTTCACAAAACAAAGTACCAGAGAGGAAAGAGCTACAGAGAAAGAACCCTGAAGAGTTGCAAAGGATATTTAGCAGAGTACTCATCAGTGAATGCATGTAAGTAAACTACTGGAGAAATAATTATCTGGTAGGATTACAAAGAAGAGTGCTCACACAGGGCTAGAATTAGTGCATATTACTACCAGTGATATTGGAAAACCTATAATTTATAGGCAAATAGGCACTCAGAAGGCATTTGCCTCAGTGGTGAGGAATAATGCCTTGAGTCTATATTCCAAACTAAATGCTATTCTTGTCCTGCCTAAAAAATCTTACAATGAAGACCTGGAATGACCAAAACTCTTCTTAATGGTAGCCGAGAGTAAAGTTCAAGAATATTTATAAGAATACAAAAATATCCAGCATTGAAAAAGGTAATATTCACATTTGATATCCAATCAAAAACAACGAGGCATGAGAAGAAGCAAGAAAATGCATGCCATAAATGAGAAACATTAATCAAACAAAAGTGATTCAGAACTGACATACATGTTAGAATTAGCAGAAAAGGATGTTAAAATAGTTATTGTAACTATATTTCATATGTTTAAAAAGCTGAGTAGAGACATGAATGATATAAAAAAGATGCAAGTTAAACTTCTAAAGAAGAAAACTACAATGCTTGAGATTTAAAATTCACTGGCTGTGATTAGCAGCAAATTGCAAAATTTCACATCTCAGAAGAAAAAGTTAGTGGACTTGAAGACAATGCAATACAAACTCTTCAAAATGAAACAAACAGAAATTAGAATTTGAAAACGTGAAAAGAACATCAGTAAGCTCTGGAACAACTTCAAGAGAGTCCCAATATATGTGTATTTGAAGTACCCAAGAGAGTGGAGGCAGAAAAATATTTGAAGAAATAATGGCTGAAAAGTTTCTAACTGTTGTTAATATCATACAAGCTTTGTTGTGAGGGAAAACAGGAAAATTGCTGTTTTCACAATGTTTGCTTGTACGTGTCAGTAAGAAAAGTGGCCATTTTGATCCCATGCAGTAGTAGAAGCAAATCAATTTTAACAACCGACTCTCTGAAGACAAATAAAATGAAAAAGTCCTGATTTGTCTTGGTGTATGTTTCCCATCATGGTCAATTTCAAGCTACTTGCTCACAAATTTCCTAAAAACGTAAAAATAAGCTCTCATAAGCTTGTCCCAGCCAGCTTCAGCATACCACTGATTCTGTGCTATCAAAATGCGGGTATATAGTTATCTTATTCCTACCAAGTGGTTCTCTTTTGCAAAAAACATATTTAGAACTGTTGTTTGGAATTTAAACTGAAAAATTATAGGGCACACATATGATCTAGGGGTTATAAATGAAACTGCTGTAACTTTGAAATGGGATTTCTAGTGGCTCTCCACACCCCCTTCTTCCTTATTGAATAATTTAGCCTTTCTTTTGGCCTTAATAAACTAAGCACCTGCTGCCTGAATCAATAGAAATCTGATAGGACATTAAAATTTCACCATGGATATTGAGTATGCCTGCAGAAGATGAGAGGCCAGACCTTTTCGGATGTCCAGAGTGACTCTATTTGTTAAATTCTTGAAAGAAAGTTTGTGTAACTCTCATAGATTTTATAAACTTCCAGGTCATAGCAATTCGTCTCAGCCCTTTCTAACAGACTGGAACTAATGTGTAACACTGTTGGAGGGCAAATTAAGGTTTCTCATGATGATTTTTAAGGGAAATATTTATATAGACTGACTTTTTAATTAATTAATTGTTTACTTATATCTTTTAGTGTGTGTGGCAGGGAAGGAGAGTGGAGATGCTGCTGGATTAGATGTTTTGCTATTTTCAAATTATTGTTGTATAGGTACTAGGTGCTTTCACACATGCAATCTCATGTATGAAATGGGATAGTGATAATAAATAGAAAATTGTGGGATTTCAGGCACCATACCTTAAAATTCAGGGAGATAAATTCTCATAACTGTTACTATTTTTTTTGGGGGGGACACATTTTATTTCTTCAGAACAAATGATTACATTCAAAACATACACATATAACACTTTAAAGAACTTATAAACCCTTCCGTGTCCTTCAGATCTGGAGTTCTCCCTCATAAGAATGTCACATTTCACAGAATTATATTTAAAAACACAGCCTGTACTCTCTGAAGGATGGCCAGGTACAAGGGCGCATTTGATCCTTGCATCAACTGTTACCTTTAAGTGACCACACATAATCCTGCATTTTCAGCCAATTCCTCTGGCCTATCTGGCATAAGACCAGCCTTAACCTTAGGACTTGACACACCACCCTCCCTTCAAACCACCTGTAACCTCCAAACAGTGAAATTTTTAAACTGTAATCTAACCTGACAAGAAACAAAAACGATCATGTCTCATCTGTAAGCTAGGTAAGAGAAGGGAGATAAGTCCTGATCTGAGTATGCAAGTTTTCTATTTAGTGTGTTAGGGAGTTGAGACCATATCATGCCATACATATTTTTAATAGATCTTTATTGGAGTATAATTGCTTCACAATATTGTGTTAGTTTCTGTTGTACACCAAAGTGAATTAGCTATATGCATACATATGTCCCCATATCCCCTCCCTCTTGAGCCTCCCTCCCACCATCCCTATCCCACCCTCTAGATGGTCACAAAGCACCGAGCTGATCTCCCTGTGCTATGCAGATGCTTCCCACTAGCTATCTATTTTACATTTAGTAGTGTATATATGTCAATGCCACTCTCTCACTTCGTCCCAGCTTACCCTTCCCCTCCCTGTGTCCACAAGTCCATTCTCTATGTCTACAAATTTATTCCTGCCTTGCAACTTGGTTCATCAGTACCATGTTTTATTTTGTTTTGTTTTGTTTAGATTCCATGTATATGCATTAGAATACAGTATTTGTTTTTCTCTTTCTGACTTACTTCACTTTGTATGACAGACTCTTTGTCCATCCACCTCACTACAAATAACTCAATTTCGTTTCTTTCTATGGCTGAGTAATATTCCATTGTATATATGTGCCACATCTTCTTTATCCATTCATCTGTTGATGGACACTTAGGTTGCTTCCATGTCCTGGCTGTTGTAAATAGTGCTGCAATGAACATTTTGGTACATATCTCTTTTTGAACTATGGTTTTCTCAGGGTATATTCCTAGTAGTAGGATTGCTGGGTCTTATGGTAGTTCTATTTTTAGTTTTGTAAGGAACCTCCATAGTGTTTTCCATGGTGGTTGTATCAATTTACATTCCCACCAACAGCAGAGGAGGGTTCCCTTTTCACCACACCCTTTCCAGCATTTATTGTTTCTAGATTTTTTTGATGATGGCCATTCTGACCGGTGTGAGGTGATACCTCATTGTAGTTTTGATATGCATTTCTCTAATAATTAGTGATGTTGAGCATATTTTCATGTGCCTCTTGGCCATCTGTATGTCTTCCTTGGTGAAATGTCTATTTAGGTCTTCTGCCCGTTTTTTAATTGGATTGATTTTTTGACATTGAGCTCCATGAGCTGTTTGTATATTTTGGAGATTAATCCTTTGTCTTCTGTTTCCTTTGTAAATATTTTCTCCCATTCTGAGGGTTGTATTTTTGTCTTGTTTATGGTTTCCTTTGCTGTGCAAAATCTTTTAAGTTTAATTAAGTCCCATTTGTTTATTTTTGTATTTATGGGTATGTTCACCTTCAGTTGACACATGAAGAAACTGAGGCACAGAGGTTAGATAACACTTTGTCAATGTGTTAAGCATGTTACATGGATCACCTCCCTTAGTCTTCTCAATGACCTTTTGTAGACCTTTATGGTAGGTAATACAATTATTCACATTTTACAGTACAGATAAAGACATTGAAGCACAAAGAGCTTCAGTGATTTGCCCACGGTCACCTTGTAGCAAGTGCCAGTCTGGTTTAAGAGCCTTGTGCTTAAAAATTATGTCATATATTGATTGTCTCTCTAATAAGAGTACAAATGGAGTCTTCCCTTTGGGAATAGGAGATAAGGATTGAAGAAGAAACACCCAGTATTAGGGAAGGGGTGGGTGGGTTATAAACCTACTTTGGGCAAGCCAACTCTTGGTAAAATTGTGAATACAGTTTTTCTTTGTTGCTTCCTGACATCTCCCTCCACAATAGGCCCCCAGCACCAATCAAGACTCATTTACATAGGCCCTACTCTCTAAAGCTCAAGGAGGTGGTAAAACAGTTTCTACAACATGGGGTCTCAATCCTCATTGGCTAGGTGGGACTCTATTTATTTTTAAATTCATTTATTATTTATTTATTTATTGGCTGCATTGGGTCTTTGTTGCTACATGTGGGCTTTCTCTAGTTGAGGAGAGAGGGGGCTACTTTTCGTTGCAGTGCACAGGCTTCTCATTGTGGTGGCTTCCCTTGTTGCGGAGCATGGGCTCTAGGCACGTGGGCTTCAGTAGTTGTGGCACACGGGCTTAGTTGCTCTGCAGCATGTGGGATCTTCCCAGACCAGGGTTCGAACCCGTGTCGCCTGCATTGGCTGGCGGATTCTTAACAACTGTCCCACCAGGGAACTCCTAGGTGGGACTCTTTAAGCATTACATTAAATTGGTGAAATTTAGTTTCAATTTTTAAGCTTTCCAGGTGATTCTAATGTGTAGTCAGTGTTCAGAACAAATGTTCAGTCTTGGCTGCACATTGAAATCATCGAAAGCTTTTAAAAATTACCCAAGTGTCCAACCTCCAGGAATTCTGAAGTAACTGGTCTGGAGTTTGACCTTGACTCTGGGATTTCTATAAGCTCCCAAATGATACTAATGTAGATCCATGATTGAAAATCACAGATCTAGAGTTAGAAGACCTGAGATATACTACAGGCTCGGCTCCATCATTTAGTAGCTTGGGCTAATAACTTAATCTCACTGACATAGTTTCTTCATCTTAAAAATAGAGGAAAAAATAATACTTTCTGGGTTTATTCTGAGAATTAAATGAGATATGCCTTGTAATGGGTCACTATCTGGCACGTTTACGACTATAAAAACAGCTATAATAATAAGCTACTATGCAGGATAAAAACTATCTGATAAACTAAATCCTACTAAGGAAATGGTTCTCAAACTTTAGCATGCATCAGAATCACCTGTAGGCTTGTTAAAACACAGATTGCCTCTCCCCACCCATTCTTTAGGTCTAGGGTGGGACCAATAATTTGTTTTTGTAACAAGTTCCCAGGAGATGCTGCTGCTGCTGGTTTGAGTATTGCACTTTTAGAACCACTGTTTGAGCTTTAACAGTTTAAGTTTCCCCTTCAAAAGAGTATTGATGCTTTAATACACCCCAAGGATATTATTATGGTGGAACTTAAGATACTTCAGTTGACAGTAGGGACATATTCTGGGGCAGGAGACATCCTTGTAGGAAGCTGACTATTCCATTTCATTTTTAAAATTTTAACTTTTTTTTTTTTTTTACTTTGGGGTATAGTTTTACAGTGTTGTGTTACTTTCTGCTGTACAGTGAAGTGAATCAGCTATATATATACATATATCCCCTCTTTTTTGGATTTCCTTCCCATTTAGGTCACCACAGCATTGAGTAGAGTTCCCTGTGCTATACAGCACATTATCATTAGTTATATATTTTATACATATTAGTGTATGTATGTCAATCCCAATATCCCAATTCATCCCACGCCCCCTTTCCTCCCTTGGTGTCCATATGTTTGTTCTCTAAGTCTGTGTCTATTTCTGCCTTGCAAACAGGTTCATCTGTACCATTTTTCTAGATTCCATAATTTTAAGGTGAGTCCTTGTCAGCTTCTCTGCTGTTTTCCAAAGCAATGGACAGATCAGAGGCTGCTCTCAATGGGATTTTTGTAACAGAGTAGAGGAAGCTTTGGAAATTGTTTTTTCTTTCTAGCACTATTTAATGAGAGCTGCCCTTTCCATCCCTTCACATTCCCCTTTAATTTGGAAACCGTGCTGTTAAAATGACACACATTTATGGAAGGATTAAATTCATGTCTGAAAGTATGTTAAGGCTTGTAAAACACATCAAGATGGTTGGGATATGACTATTTCCCACGGAAAAGTGTCAGAGAAATTATGTTTTCCAGTATGACTGGGGTGATTATGACAAATAGACCAAAGATGGCAAATTTGTGCTCCAGTCTTGACGGCTACTGAGGTCCTCATTTCTGTGAGAGATGACACACTCTGAGATCAATGGGGAATTTGGCAAAGCTTGTCTTCAGCATACTCTTCCCACCTCTCCTTCTAGTGACTAACCAGTCCTGGCTTCCTAATTCTCCGACACTCTATTTCTGAGCAGTGGGCATTATCCATGTTAAACCTCACCCAAGCCAATGCCTCTTTTTTTTTTTTTTTTTTTTTTTTTTTTTTTTTTTTTTTAATGCGTTACGCGGGCCTCTCACTGTTGTGGCCTCTCCCGTTGCGGAGGACAGGCTCCGGACGCGCAGGCTCAGCGGCCATGGCTCACGGGCCCAGCCGCTCCGCGGCACGTGGGATCTTCCCAGACCGGGGCACGAACCCGTGTCCCCTGCATCGGCAGGCGGACTCTCAACCACTGCGCCACCAGGGAAGCCCCGCCAATGCCTCTTTTTGACTTAATTTCTATTTCTCTAATATCTGGCTATGCTGAATTTAGATACAGATATTCAATATGAGTATGTGAATGGCTCATACTGCTTAATGGGATATTTATTTCAAGGAATTTGTATGAAAAGAAGCAGCTCAAAGGAATGCATCAAATAGTGGAAAGCGAGGCATTGTGACTGATGGCAGAGTTTTGTTTGTTTGATTTGTTTTTCTTAAAGTTTTTTTTTTGATGTGGACCATTTTTAAAGTCTTCATTGAATTTGTTACAATATTGCTTCTGTTTTATATTTTGGTTTTTTGGCTGCAAGGTATGTGGGATTTTAGCTCCCCAACCAGGGATCAAACTCACATCCCCTGCATCGGAAGGCGACATCTTAACCACTGGACTGCCAGGGACGTCCCTGTTTTGTTTTCAATATGTGTGTGACATGGTGGGGGTGGGGGACTTTGAAACTTTTCTCACATATTCTCTCCATCCTTGGGAGCAGGTAAGATAATTTGCTTGCTAGGTGGTATTTGGGCAATAGGGGCCAATATTCTCTAAAGAGAAAAGAAAGTGGGGGAGAATCCTTGAACCTTAGGACCACAGGTTGGTGGGTTTGACATGGAGAGATCACTCAATATCTTTGCCTCCAGATACTCTTCTATGAAACAAAGTTAATAATATCCTGCCCTGCTTTCTTCTTTCAGGGTTGTGAAAACGAATCTTTCATGGTACATGTGAAAGCATCCTGTAAATTAGTAGGTGTTAGAGAAATTAAAGTTTTTGAATAATGATTATGATGCTGAAAAAATAATAATAAATCCTTGCCATATGAGTTTTAACAAATAAGATATCAACTAATTTGGAGGGGCCAGAAAACAATAGGTTGAATGTTAGTAAATTTTTCACTCTAGAAAAGTTATACTGAATTAATTTAAAAGTGCTTTTATTGATGCAAATTAATTTAAAAAAATTATCATTCCTCATATCCTAGAGCCAAGAAAGCCCACTGATTTGATGTGGATATAGCATATTTTCCAGGCATGTCCTTCTCTAGGTCTCAATGTCCCCATCTGTTCCATGAGGAGGAGGCCCAGACATTCATAGATAGCATGGTTTTCTGGGTATTCACAGGGAGGAAAGAAGCCCAAGATAAAGAAGGCTGCCACCGTAGCCTCCTCTCCTGTCCAGTAGGGGTAGCCCGAGGGCCAGAGAAGAAACAGTGACCCTTTGTAGAGGTCTGTACTCTGGAAGGAATCTACATGGAGAACCCTGAGCAGCTCACTACTGCCCCCTCCCAGTGAGCTGCTTTCAGTGGAAGATTCACAAGTTCTAAAGACACTCCAGGACAGTGAAACAGTGGTCCACACTGGCTCAAAGCTCCAGGCAGTAAGTATGAAATGATTGCTCAATCAATAGCAAATATTCCAAGGTCTTGAAATAATCCAGGATCAATTCTCTTTGAATCATCCACTGGGTAAAAGAAGCAGCTAATTTACAGGAGAGCCTCCCAGCCCTCGGCCACCATGTCCCAGTACTGAATTAAATGAGTAGAGACTGTTCATGCAGAGGCTTAACACAATGAAACTGTGTGTTCAACCTCAAAGGCCCTAACAGCCTGCCATCCTCAGAAAAGTAGTGACTCCTAGCTGGTCAGACTCAGCTTCCATGATTATCCAGCACAACTTGTTCCAGGTGAAAAAGCAAAGGGCTGCAAAGAAGAGACGATCATCTCTGCATAAGGTGGGCATCAAGAGTAGTTCCATTGTTGCACTGGGGCTTAATTTAGGGAATGAGGTTGGTCAAGTGGGTAACAGAGGACCTGTTTCTAAAATTTTTATCTCCACATAATCAAGAATAGGGATGCTTCAGACAGGGATAGCCTTATAAATAGATGCATTATAACCTCCCACTGAAAAATATCTTCTTGTAAGCCTTGCAATCATGCCCCAGATTCTACTGGCAGCGCTTGTGTTAAGCAGTGCTTGTGTTAAGCATTGCCGTCTTCCTAAGGCCTTAAAATGGAAAGCAGTGATTAAGAGCCAAGTTTCCAATTGGGACTCAGCTATTTACTAACTCTTCATCCTAGGTAAGTTGCTTAATTTCTCTAAAGTTGTTTCCTCATCTTAAAAACGGGTAAAGAATGGTATCTTCCTCTAAGGGTTGTTGTGATGATTATAGAGATAATATTATTAAGTGCTTGGCACATGGAAAATGTTTTTTAAAATGGTAGATGTTATTATTACCTAAAATCCAAATTCTCTTGTAGGAGAGTTCCCAAAGTCTCCATGAGTGAGTTTGGCTGATGCCTCCTTTTCAGAGACAGTTTGGTAGAGTGTAAACACAATGGGCTTTGGATTCAGATGTGGGATTAAATCTGGGCTCTCTCACCCTAGCTCTGAGACTCCGACTACGTTACTTTACCTGTCTGAGCTTCAGGCCCAGTCTGTTGTAAAATGGGGATTAACATCTCACTTTATGGGACTGCTGTGAGAATTATGAGATATTTGTGACATGCCTGGTACATAGTAAGTGCTCAACATGTCAATTCCTTCTTAGGAAAGCAATGGTCTCTGACACAGGATGAGAGGGAGGGTGCTGAAAGTAGGGTGATGGGTGTTAAAAGGAAAGCCAGGAAACGAGACAAATTTATGCCTTCTGGGCTTGACCTGAGATTTGAGTACTCCACTATCAAGATAATGGAAAAGGTGTAAGGACCTAGTGACATAAAAATGTTAGTACACCATAATAAAAAATAAGTGACATGGTATAAGCATACATGGGCTTAAGGGTCAATGTACAGGACAGGGCATTTAAGGTGTTTCCCATTCTCACTGTATCCTTCTGAGGGTTTCCTTATCCTTTGGTGACCATCCCATTTAGTAGCATATAAAGGGCTTGTCAATTGGCATGAAAACTTTGCCCAGTAGGGGGCCTAGAGAGATGGTAACTGGCTGAGTCCATCAGATCCTCTCTTGAATTTGGTAGTGAGAAAGGAGGATTAGGGACATGGAAAACAGGAAAAGATTGGTTATGGCAATTATGGGTGCTGATTGAAGCCATAGAAACAGGCAGAGTAAGCTGATAATGGTGATCACCAAATGCTGTAACGTTAGGGGCAGGAGAAACATAATAGTTTCTGAGGGGAACTTTTAGTAGAGGTATTGATAATCCATCTCTCTTATTAGACTGCTAGAGCTACTGTTGTATCTTGAATATGTAAAGTTCCAGTTACCTGTGAGGCCTGGTTGTATGGTTATCAAAATGGTGTACTGACCTCTGTATTTCTCTACATATTTTTATAATAAATCCTCTTTAGCAGACATGATCTAAGCTTATCTACATTCCTTGCAAACTAAAAGAACTTAAATATTTTGGTGTGAATTTCAGCCCTGCCACTTACTAATTTCTTCACCTGTAAAATGGAAGTGACAATTAAAAGAGTTAGGAGCATTTAGAATAGTGCTTGGCATATAGCAAATATTCAAAAAGTGTTAATTAAATTACTATCATCACTACTTTGGACAAGACCTGAATTTTTGTTATCTGTAAAATGGGATTATATTCACTTTATGAGGTTGTTGAGGGGATTAAATGAAGTAACAGGTAAAACAGTAATAGTTATATACCCGGTACTTAATATATGTTGGTTATCATTTCCCTCCCCTCAAAAAAAAAAAACCTCTAAATATTTTGAATCATCGAGCATCCATCTGGGCAGTATAAGTAAAGACAAGTTTGGGCCTTGTGCATAGTAAGTGCTGAAAAAATAGTTATTTAATGTGAAAATTTCCTACTTCAATGAGTGTTGCCATTTTGAACCTCTTTCTCACTCTCTAATCTCACACACGTCAGAAGAATTGGGGTGTCTCAGATGTAGTTCTACTTGGAGATTTATAGCAACAGGAAGGTTTTTCCATAGGGTCGACCTTCTTGGTCAGTTAAAAGGAAGCAGGAGGTTGGGCTTCCCTGGTGGCGCAGTGGTTGAGAGTCCACCTGCCGATGCAGGGGACAAGGGTTCGTGCCCCGGTCCGGGAAGATCCCACATGCTGCGGAGCGTCTAGGCCCGTGAGCCATGGCCACTGAGCCTGCGCATCCGGAGCCTGCGCTCCGCAATGGGAGAGGCCACAACGAGTGGCCCGCGTACCGCAAAAAAAAAAAAAAAAAAAAAGGAAGCAAGAGGGAGTAGATATGGGGATATATGTATATGTATAGCTGATTCACTTTGTTATAAAGCAGAAACTAACACACAATTGTAAAGCAATTATACTCCAATAAAAATATTAAAAAAAAAGAAGCAAGACAATTTCAAGTCCTTTACAAGTGGAATGCTGTTGCTATATTCACCGGAGCTAAGTAATGCCTCTTCTTTATGAAGCTTACAATGGGTGTAACATGAATGGGAATAATGAATTTAGCTTTCGATTTTCTTTCTTCTGTAAATAGACAATTCCACCTGGAGGGCCTCAAAAAGGCATAATGAGCTGGGAAATCTCTATAGATTTTTGTAATTGGAAATCTTTCTTTTCTTCTCATTACTTGGAAAAGTATCTTCCATCATCTTTCATTTAACCCCAGAATGGCTCTTAGACTTTGTTTGATTGAATCTAAATAAGAAATTATCAAGATTCCATATAATTGTTACTTCAAACCCAAATCCCTTTATAGAAGTAACATAAAATCACTGTGCGATGTTTTCCAAAAGTTTTAATCTTTTTCCTGCCAATGATTTCATGTCATTTTGATAAAGCAAAAGCTAAACATGTCAAGCTCTGGCATGATCAAGTTTGAGTAAGATTTCTAAGAAATGGACACAGCATCATTTTATGAACCTTCACTTGGAACATGGGACCCAACTTTATTTTAATGACCAAGCAAGACATTGAATGAAGACATTTTTTCTTTCCCTAGGTTAGAGAACAAACATTAAACAGAATAAGTTATTTTACTAGGCATAAATTTTCCTTTAACATTCTATTTGGACTTTTCTAACTGAAGGCTGGAAGGCTTTTACCTGTCTGGCAGATGAAATAACTCATGAGTTAGTGGTTAATATATAAATTATTAAGCACCACAGGCACAACAGTCATTTATTTGTAGTGAGGTACTTTCAAGAACTTTGTACCTGCTAGTACAGTAGAGAAGTAGTATACTGACAAGAATATAGACAGTATCATCAGTAGGTAGTAGGCTGGATAGATTTTATTCTTGTAATTTTAGTCAAATGACTTTGACCAATATATATTTTTGCTTGGGAGCATTTCCCAGTGTGGAAGATGAAAAGCTTGATTATGAATACAACTTAGTTAACTTTGCAACAAATTGATTCCATTTGTTAACTTATGGAAAAACGGCTATGATTTCCAAACTGAAATAAAATCATATTTTTCTGATAGCTCAAACTGCAGAAGAAAGAAATAGGAGAAGAACCAATCTTCACCTAGAACACCTATTTGTCTCAGGATGAACTACCCTCTAGTCAAGAATTTGATTAGTTGCTTTCACTGTCTCAGCAATAAAATCAGAAAATTATATATTGGGAATAGAATGTAGATGAGGTATAACAAGACTTCTCTTGTAATTCCAGTTAGAATCCAGTATAGTACAGTGCCATGAACACTGAATTTGAAGTCAGACATATCAGTAATAAAATCCAAGCTCTGTTTCTCAGTTGCTGTATGACTCTTCACCATCTACTTCAACTATCAGCCTATTTCCTGTTCTCTAAAAATTGGGATAACAATCATCCAACTGCTCACAGGATTTTGAGGATTAAATAAACCACAGTATATCAAAGTACCCAGAACCATTCCTAACACATAGTAGATGCCCAACAAATGTGGTAGATCTGAACCTCTCTGGTCTCCTCTTCTGTAAAATGAGTTATGGGGTGGATTAGATGTTCTCTAGCTCTCCTGAGACAAAAGACTCTAAGACTCATAACATCTTAATACTGCATTTAGCAATCTTTTGGGTGAATAGTAGAAAACAGAAAAGAATGGAGGTAATGTACTGTACTACAGCAACTCACTTCAGTTTATGCAACCAATGTACTCTAAAAAGATTTGTAGAAAGGGAATATAAGGCCCAAATGGCGGTAAGAGAATTATCTAAGTTAGAAGTCAGTATCAGAGCTAGAGCTAGAAATCCAAATCAATCACTGTAGATCAGATCTGGGGCTTTTTCCTCTACAGTCTACACTAGAGCCAATTTAAGACTCTCTTGGAACAGTTATTTACTAACAGTTATTTACTAACTTGAGCAAATCCACCGAAAACTACGCTAGGTTTGTCTTTGGCAACCTATCAATCCTTTTCTTATTTTCTTTATAGATAACTAGTACCCTTAAGACTCTCTTCAGATAGTCCATCCAGATGTCCTTTCCCATAACTTTCTAAATTGTAAAGCAAACTCATCTCTCATCATAATTTACCTGTTCTATCTCCTATTTGTTTATTTGTAGCAATGACTGGTAATAAATTAGCAGTTAAAATAATCCAGCCCACAATGCTTACATAAGAAAGTGGAAAATTTTAGGCATTGAGGCATATAGGAGCAGGGATATAATTTTTGTCTGGGGTCCTTTTTAAGATTGCTTTAAATAATAGCCACATCGTCTAAAGGGTGAAGGTGCAGCAAAATGTTTCTGAGCTTTTAACCTTATACATTTTACCAAATGATATAATCAAATACTTAGAAAAAAATCTGGAGAAAAGTAGATTGATAGGGAACTAAAACTGAAGGTAAATGAAAGGTGCTGTGATGTCTACTTTTCATGATAGTATAGTTTGATGTGTTATACTTTTCAATGATTGAATCACTTATCAAAGTAGAAATATAACTTGTACTAACAAGGTAAGAAAGAGTTCACAGTTTGTGGGGCTGTTGGTCTAAGAACAAATTGTAAGAAAGAAAAATTTATTATAAGATAATAAATGAATCCAAAAGCAAAACTTTGTGTCTATCAGAGAACAATAGTTTTAAAAGACAAATCTGATTCGGTTGTTAAATAAAACTATGAGCAGTTATCTTTAGATCAGAGTCATTTATATTTCTAGATGTAAGTAAGCCATATTTGCAATTTAACAATTTGCATTAAAGTCAAAAAAGAAAAAAAAAGCTACAATTCCCACCAATGGAAAATAAGAAAACTCTATTTCACAGATATTTTAGTCTGTAATAATCTCTTCTATGCTTCTCTGGGATGTTCCAAATGTAAATAAACTTACCCTTTAAGTAGAAAAGACAAAGCATCAATGATAAACAAAATGGAAGATTACCACATTGAAGTCACATCATATAGTCAAATTATGAATTACCAAGAAAGTTAAATAGGTTTAACCCAAACATAGCAAAAAAGTAATTTCTCATTTCATTAACCAGTGAAAATAATCTTCATTTATACATGCTCTCTTTTACAATAGGAAACATCACATATGAATTGTGAGTACTTAGCAAAAAAACGAATCGATGGAAAAAGGATTAATCTCCAAAATATATAAAAAGCTCATCCAGCTCAATATTAAAAAAAACAAACAACCCAATCCAAAACTGGGCAGAAGACCTAAATAGACATTTCTCCAAAGAAGACATACAGATGGCCAAGAAGCACATGAAAAGCTGCTCAACATCACTAATTATTAGAGAAATGCAAATCAAAACTACAGTGAGGTATCACTTCACACCAGTTAGAATGGGCATCTTCAGAAAATCTACAAACAACAAATGCTGGAGAGGGTGTGGAGAAAAGGGAACCCTCTTGCACTGTTGGTGGGAATGTAAATTGATATAGCCACTATGGAGAACAGTATGGAGGTTCCTTAAAAAATTAAAAATATAATTACCATATGACCCAGCAATCCCACTACTGGGCATATACCCAGAGGAAACCATAATTCAAAAAGACACATGCACCCCAATGTTCATTGAAGCACTATTTACAATAGCCAGGTCATGGAAGCAACCTAAATGCCCATCAACAGACGAATGGATAAGAAAAATGTGGTACATATATACAATGGAATATTACTCAGCCATAAAAAGGAACAAAATTGGGTCATTTGTAGAGACATGGATGGATCTAGAGACTGTCATACAGAGTGAAGTAAGTCAGAAAGAGAAAAACAAATATCATATATTAATGCATATATGTGGAACCTAGAAAAATGGTACAGATGAACCGGTTTGCAGGGCAGAAATAGAGACACAGATGTAGAGAACAAACGTATGGACACCAAGGGGGGAAAGCGGCGGGGGGGTGGGGGTGGCAGTGTGATGAATTGGGAGATTGGTATTGACATATATACACTAATATGTATAAAATGGATAACTAATAAGAATCTGTTGTATAAAAAAAGAAATTAAATTAAATTTAAAAATTAAAAGAAAAAGAGCCTCCATAATTGCACTTTGAACGAAGAATGCCTAAACAGACGTGCTCTTAATAGAATTTCATGAAATACTGGCATTCTTTCATGGACCAATCATACATTAAGTAAGGAAAAACACTTTACCTACTTAACCTAGATTAGTAGTACACTTTCTAAAATCTAACTTGGTCACTTCTCCACATTTGAGACTGCTACATCAGAAAAGTGCAGGCACATGTTAATTTGTTCATCTTAGTTGGGTAAAATATAGATATTCCTGGGGAGATGGCAAGTAGTACAGCTGGTCATCAAATACTTTCCCCCAAGAATCCTGGCCTTCAAGAGTCTAGTCTTCTTTACAATCTTATGAGTTTTCTGCCCACCGTGTATGTTATGCTCCTGACCTCCATTAGGCTGGAAGCTATTTGCATAGCTGGGCAAAACATTTTATTCCAATTTATTTATTTTCCACTTTATTTCTTCCAGTTATGAGAGTTGTTTAAGATAAAAGAATGAACACATTTAACCAGGACTTATAGTACAGTTGACCCCTGAACAACACAGGTTTGAATTGTGTGGGTCCACTTATACACAGATTTTTTTCAATAAACACTACAGTACTACACAACCTGTGTTTTGTTGAATCTGCGAATGTGGAACCACAGATACAGAGGGCCAGCTATAAAGTTATATGCAGATTTTCAACTGCAAAGGGGGCTTGAAACCCATAACCTCTACGTTGTTCAAGGATCAACAATAGTTGTAACTTGAGTTGGTTCAATTTTGTTGTTATTTTTTGTTGGTTGGTTTAAAAACACTGGCCAAGATTTTTGAAAACCAATCAACAATTCTGTGAGAAATGTAAATGATGTTAAGGCCATGCAAATTAATCTCCTTTTAAAATACAACCTAACAAGGGTTGAGTGCAAATTGGGTAATCATTAAAAATGTTTCACTTTCATTTAAAAGTATGAAATGTTGAATTTCTTGGTGAGTCTTAACAGTGATATTTACCAAAGAGAAAAATATTTAATGAGCAAACCTTAATTTCTTTGATTTAATTTTGCAGATTTTTTATCAATGAAAAAATTTTTTATTTAAGGAATTCAATTAATAGTCATTAAATTACTAGGTAAAGATTCTCATAGTAATCTAAATTTAAAAGTTGATGAATACAGATTAAAAGTCAACTGAATTTCTGCTTGAATACCAAAAACAAACATAAAACACAAAAAGTAGCACCGTCCATTGCATGATGCCAAATGAGGTGTTTTTGGTTATGTAAACATATTAAGTAAACATATTTTCCCTGTTTTTATTTTTATGTATCACATGTGAATGTAGACAGAGATTTAAAACTACCTTGAGTTAAAAAGAAACCAAAACTTTTATTCTATACTTTATTCTGTATAAAGTACTTTATTCTGTAGTACTTTGGTCCTAGATTTTTTAATGTAATTTTTGAGGAAGATATTTCATATACAACAAGTTAATGCTAGCTCAGTCTAAGACACCTACAAAAACCCATCTCTTGCACTTTTCAACATAATATACAAAACTGTAAAATCTGTCAAGGTGGAAACTCTCTGGAATTAAAGTACTGGAAAGTACAGCAAGGTAAAAGAAAGCATTATATACAAATAGTGTTAAGCATTCTGTAATGTATGGCATTCTTATTGTAATTGGAGTGAAACTTATCTATACATACACACAAAATATTTCAGAAGCCAGTGAAGTAAACAAAAGCGCCAGTTCTTTAAATTACACTTGATCACGCAGACGAGCAAGTCTCTGTGATAGTTCATCCTGGAGAAAGCAAAAATTAAAAGTCACAGGGCTGTGACAAATATAAATCACTAATATTTTAAATAGCTCATATTCAAATAAGATTTAAAATCTTGTCTCAAAAATTCACACAAAAATATTAAGAATTTACTTTTTTTAAACATTTCAAAATAAATGGAGAACTTAATAGAGCAGAAGGCTATGAAGGGGAACAAATTCAATTGTTAAATGAAATATGCATGCAATGTCCATCATTAAGGAGTTAAAGGCTAATTACATCTTGCTTATTTACGATGATGTCATATTATAGTAGAAAAATACTCTTTATAATAGATAAAAGGAGAATATATTTGCTTATATATACATATAAATACACATATATTTAATTCATTCATCAAGTTCATACAAATCAAGATAAAATCCAACTTCTACCTGTTCCATGGAAGTTAACACCTGTGCCAAAAGAAACTGTTTGACCTTGTGGTAGTTCCATACTGAGATCAAGGCTACAATTTTAAAATAATTAACATAAATGAATGTTAATATAAGCATTTTTCTCCTTATCTAATTATAACAAGCTTATAATTGTTATTATAAATTACAAAAACATTCTTATTGCAAATTTGAATATTCTACCTAGCATTTTACCTTAATTTAAATAAACATAATACTGGTTCAATTTTATAGATGCAAATAGAACTTAAAAATATTCTGGGGACTTTCCTGGTGGTGCAGTGGTTAAGAATCTGCCTGCCAGTACAGGGGACATGGGTTCGATCCCTGGTCCTGGAATATCCCACATGCAGTGGAGCAACTAAGCCCCGTGCCACAACTACTGAGCCTGCGCTCTAGAGCCCACACACCCAGAGCCGGTGCTCTACAACAAGAGAAGCCACTGCAATGAGAAGCCCTCGCATCACAACGAAGAGTAGCCCCCCAACGCCGCAACTAGAGAAAGCCCGTGCACAGCACAAAGACCCAATGCAGCCAAAAATAAATTAATTAATTAATTCAAAAATACAAATTCTGGGCTTCCCTGGTGGTGCAGTGGTTGAGAGTCTGCCTGCTGATGCAGGGGACACGGGTTCGTGTCCCGGTCCGGGAAGATCCCACATGCCACAGAGCGGCTGGGCCCATGAGCCATGGCCGCTGAGCCTGTGCGTCCGGAGCCTGTGCTCCGCAATGGGAGAGGCCACAACAGTGAGAGGCCCGCGTACAGCAAAATAATAATAATAATAATACATATTCTGAATGTCCATCTTAGGATAAATGAATTACTAATTTTAAAGAGTTTTTGTTGAGCCCTAGTGGCAACCCCATGTGGATGATAATCTTATGATAGAAAAGTGAATAAAATATAGGATAATGATCTGGTCATCTGAACAAAAAGAAAGACCAAAACAATGGTTATCCAATGTACTGAATTTACTGGAGATTACTATATGTCTTCTACTGTAAAGAAAATTAATGTGCCAAAAAAAGATAAAACAGGCTAGACATATGTAGCCTCAGGATCAATATCCATATCTAACATTTGAGCTAACTACAAGTTCAGTGTTTAGATCCTGAGCTACCCTTGCTAGAAATCATTACTTGCATCTACCCATATAACTGAAGTTTAGAAAAGTTAAGTACACTTGCCCAAGATCACTCTAGTGACAGATAGGATTCAAATCCAGGTTTGTCTCCTTCCAAGGCCACGATTTTAATCTCCATTATAAATACTCCTGAGGATACAAACTACTCTTTCTGCCTGTCTCTAGACGAGTGTATGCCAACTCCAGTTTGAAAACACTACAGTGAATACAGTAACTTCGTCATTAGGAGATTCTAGAGACAGATTGTTATTTAAAAGGTAAAGATATAGTATACTAAAATTTTGCTATACTTAAACATCTATAAGGATGGGTATTTCGACATCAATGGTTCTACCTATTTCTACTGCTCCAGTCACCACCCATTATTGACAGAAGTAATCACTTGATTTTGGCTCCCTACACTCAAGGAACATTTGTCATTGTATGGAGGCATTTTTGGCTGTCACACCTGGGGGGGGAGGGGTGATATTACTTGTGGGTAGATGCCAGGGACACTACTAAACATCCTACATACATAGGACAGCCCCTAGGATTATTAGCCGAAAATGTCAACAGTGTCAAGTTTGAGAAATCCTATTCTAAATCTTATAAAAAAGTTGTCTACTGAACTTGATTTCCACTGAGAGTCAGTAAGGCTGTGATACGGCAATATTCGTTTTGAAAGACCTCCCTTGCTCTATTTTCAAGCCCAATCTTCTTATTTCGTCTTTGGTACAAAAAGAAACAAGTTCTTAGCCTCATATTAATAAAATGGAGTCTTTTTACACATGCCTTAGTCTCTCCTATAATACCTAAAAATCATCCTTCTTACTAACTCCTTGTTGGATATGGGCTATATTAGATACTAACAAAGCAAAATAGTGTACCACCTACCCTCTGGCCCTGTTCTCAAATATTGCAAACCTGATTTATTAACCTAGGTTTTAATCTACTAATGAGAGATACAACAGTGAACTAAAGAGCTGGTAACTAATTAAGTTCTTTCTAATTAAGCATTAGTTTCAACACTAGAATAATATTAATCAACTCTATTTTCCAGGTGTCTTTAAGAACCTTATTTCAACCTATTACTCTACCTTTGAAGATAAAGCATAAAACTTTAGTATCACCCAGTTTTAATCTTTATCTTTGAAAAAATATTTTTAATTCTTTACTATAATGTTCTCTTGAACTAAGTAAAATACCAGAGAATACTGATATAACATGACTTCTGTAGCACTGATAATATTACAGTCAAGTCATTCCCCTCAAACATGAAAAGCCTAAAATAAATAGCCTAACAGATACCCTATTTCTAATAGCTGGGCCAGAAAGGGTGTTAATTATTTACTTTTTTAAACAACAAATAACCATCTACAACAATGAAATGCTGCCATCTTTTGAACTCCTTGGATGTTTTGCACATATTGCTCAGTTTGCAGGACTCAAACTTGGCTTAAGACTTAATGGCCTGATCATAGTAGAATTCTTTTGGAAGATCCTATTAAAAACAATTAAACATTTGATATATGCTGAACACAAACGGTACAGAGGAAACTTTTTAAACACTCCTGCCTCCCTCAGTCACCTTCCTTCATTTCTTATCACACACTAACCGAATCTATCTCCAGAGATTTTTAAGAAAATACTAAGATGATTGGAACAAAGTCATATTTTTATGAGCATGACAAAGAACTGGATGTTCTAAAGGTCCTTGAAGCACTAAATTCTAGGGTCAAAAACCTAACTCTGACCATTGGTGATATTTTTATCCACATTACATAATTGTAGGACTTGTAGATATTAAATCAAGATTATTTCAAAAGCATCTGAATAATTTCTTACCCAGCTTCATCTGCCATTTCTTGAAGCAGCATATCCACCTGGTTCTAGAATAAAAAAATAAGAATTTGTATTTGAATGGTATTTGCTTTTTGGGTAGTTTTTGCTTCTGACCTAGCTTTAAAAAGGGGGAACTGATCTACAGTTTTTAAAAGAAAGTTTTAAAAAAAAATTTTACCACCAGAGGGAGCTGAATTATCTCATAAAATGATTTATTTATGAATAATGTTAAATTATAAAGCCTTAAACTATGAGGTTATGTGAAAAATATTCACAGTGATATTCACATATAATTTGAATCTGAGTAATGTAGCTCTCTAATGGAGTGAACCAACTTTGCTTGTATTTAAAATGTAACAGACTTAAATTTTAGATTAATCATAACTGTCCTTTCTGCTAGTTGATGCAAATTTGATATTAAGGATTACTTTTTAAAGTATCTAGAGATGAATAAAATATAAGTATTGAGATATTTACAACAGTACAGGAGTTCTCAGGGAATAGAGTCCAATTAATTAAAAAAAACTTGTTTTTAACTTATTTAAAATATTTTGAACATACAGGTAGGAGCTCTAAGACATAGTTACAGCTCTACCACAAGGTGCCAAATTTTAAGCAAACCTCTAATAATGTTGTTGGGTCTTAGTCTCTCTTGTCTTTCATTCACCTTCAAAATATAAAGAAGTTCAGAAAATAATAGATCAAATACTTCGGTGCATTTAGATTGTGTTGTTTTTACTTCATATCTAAAATACCATTATTTGTGTTTTTAAAATTTACTTAAATGGCATTATACTAAGTATACTATTTTGCAACTTGTTTTTTTTAATTCAACCTTATAAGATCTAATTATATTGAGATCTAGAGCTCTAGTTCATTAACTTTCACTCCTGTATAGTACTGTAATATAAAATACTCTCAACTGTATTTATCCATTTTATTTCTGGACATTTAGACATTTTCCTCTAATTTCTCCTGATTATAGACAATAGTGCAATGAACATTCTTATGTAGAAGTATGTTTATACACATGTAGGTCTTTTGTGTATAAATTTAAAAATAGAAGTACTAGGTTATAGGTCACATGCATTTTCATATACTCTGATTTATTCAACAAATATTAACTGAGCACCTACTTTATGCCAGATATCATTTTAAGTGTTAGGGATACATCAGTAAACAAAAATAATTAAAAATATCCCTGCCTTCATTAAGCTTACATTCTAGTGTGTGCACATGAAAGGGAGGGGCAAATAAAAACTTTTTAAATTATGTGGTTTATTAGAAGGTGATATGTACAATGCAGAAAAATAAAGCAGGGATGGTAGATAGGGAGTACAGCACTTGGTGGATGTGCCACTGGTGTACTTCTAAGTAGGATGATCTTAAAAGACCTCACTGAGAAAATGACATTTGAACAAAGAACTGAAGGAGGTGGGGGAGTGGGCAATGAGGATGAGTGCAAGACAGATGAAGAAGATTCAGGCAGAGGAACCTGCAAGTGAATGGCTTTGAGGAAGAAATGTACATGGTGTGTTTGAGAAATAACAAGGAAGCCAATATCTTAGTAGAGTGATGAGCAATAATAGGAGATAAGGTCAGAGAAGCAGGATGAGGCAGATCCTAGAGGGCACTATAGGCCACCATAAAGAATTTGGCTTTTATTTTGAGAGACATGCAGAGCCACTGAAGGGTTCTGAGCAGAAGAATGACATGATCTGACTTGTTTTATCAGGATTGCTCTGGCTGCTATGTTAAGAATGGACTGTAGACACTACCGCATTGCTTTTCCAAAGTGAATATGCTAATTTAAATTCTAATTACTCATTAGCAAGGTATGAGAATTTGGGTATCTAAGCATGCCCATTTCTGTTGTAAATTTTGGTTGACTCTTTATGAAAAATGTTTTGTATATACTTGAATATCCCCAGCACCTAGCACAATACCTGAAACAGGAGAAGGTGCTTAGCAAATGTTAGGTGAATGAATCTCAAGATTTTTCAGAGCTAAAAGGCATTTAGATATCATCAAATCCAACCCTACATTTTACAGTTATGAATACTGAGGCCCAAGGTAGTGAGTATCTTAAGGTCCCAAACTTAATTAGTGACAGAGTAGGGATTAGAAATCCAAGTGTCCTGACTTCAAGTCATTTTTCCAGTCCCCTTGTGTTTTCCTAATCTTGACCATAAAATCACCTAAGGTGCCTGAATAAGAATCAGAAACTCTAGGACAGTGCTTCTCAAAATCAGGGCATAAATATCACCTGTAAATCTTATTAAAATGATTCCAATTCAATATATCTGTGGATAGGGTCTGAATTTCTGCATTCCTAATAAGCTCCCAGATGATACAGATGTTCCTGATTTTTGCACCACACTTTGGGGAAGCAAGGCTCTGGAGGAGGTATAAACGTAATGACTAAATATATGCTCTCTATAAGACATATACACAAATACTTTCTTCTTAACTCTAAAACATGAATATAAGCTTGTTCTCTTATTATTTACCTCTTAGTGAAAGGCATCACCTTCAGTAAAATTCTGATGGATGGCTATTGATTTTTCTCCTAACCTGTTTTGTAAATTATCCATATTATCATCTTATGTAGTGATAACAAGTTTTTTATTTGATGAACTATGTGTAGGTGCTGGGATCAAAAAGAAGATTGGTAATGATATAAATCTTCTATTTTAATACTCAAGTTTCACAAAATCTTTATTTCTGGCTCACATGACATCCAAACTAGTTTCAAATTTAATTTTCTCTGTAGCACATCTCTAAGCTGCAGATGCAACAATATCCTAGAAAACATCCTAGTTTTCTGAAAAATAATTGATCTTATAATTTACTATTTGTTCATCTGTGATCTATGCCTAATAACATACCTAAAGAGTAGGCAGGAAGCAGAATATCTGCAATGAGATGACTTAACTGGGGTTAGGATAATACCTAATACCCACTGGCCTCAGTGAGTCCCTAGTTCAATGCTTTTATCAATAAGGACCACTGGCAGCAGGGCAGAATCAAGTTCCATACTCTCTAGACATGTGACCTATAATAATTCTTAGAACTTCAAAACAAGATAGGAAATGTCATCTTCTAACATGTCCTTAGGAATCCAGGGTCAGAGCATAACTTCCTACTTGCATTTTGGGGATACACCATGTTTACTTCACATTCTAGAGATGATTTAGGTTCACAAAGCCATTATATTTTGAACTTGGGTAATTTTTAAAAGTTAGTATAAGTAGAGAAACTATTCTTGCTTGTGGTGTTGTTAGGGTTGTAGTACTACTCATTGTGTCTTCCATTTGTTGCGTTTGAACATCCAGTGTTTCAAACTGCTGTTCAAATTTGTCCATCAGGGCAGAAATTTGCAAAAAGAAATATGGTCATAAGAAAAAAACTTACTCTGAAAAGATATTATCTGAACATCAATATATTTATTTATCTTTTTCACCTTTTCAAGGTTCATACTCCTCAATGTAGCATCCATAGACTTAACTACATCTGCCATGGACTTGGTTACCTATTGGGAGTATAAAAAAAAAGACTGAGAATCCTATAATATAAACAACCTCAAAATTTATGTAGTTTCTTATATTACTTGTAGATCATCTTATAAAATTTATCTACCGTTTCCTTAACAGTAAAAGTACACTATGTATTTCTGGTCTAGGCATCGACTATCTTTTATGTTTGACTATTCATTGGAAGACAACTAATTAGACCTTAGCTGAAAAGCCACTGCCAAAATCGGTTTCCTCAGTAAGCATTTTGACTATCTTTCTCCTGCCCAGGAAGGCGAGTACCTTTGTAACACTTTGCAGTAGATTTAGATTTCTGACAATTCTTAATATCTCCAATAACTTAAATCAAGAGTTCCTATTATTTACAGATATTAAGGCTTACCTTGCCCATTGTAACTGCAGTTTGAACTCTGGCTGCCACAGCATCAACCCTAGCACTCATTCTCAAGAAATTAATTGTTTGATTCTTCTGGCGGATTGCATTTTCAGCATGTATTCTTACAACTTCTGTATTGCCTTTCTGAATGGCCTGTTTTAAACACAGCAAAAGTAAACAGTGAAGACAAACACCAAAAGTAAATATAGGGAGCAAAAGTAGATATTTTAGAAAGAGGAAAACAATGCCCAACTAACATTTTTAATATTTAAGAGCTTTTACAATTAGTATTTTTAGGAAATAAAAGGAGAATTTATAGTCCTTTAATTTTTTATTTATGACTAAAAGATATATACTCATTAACATTTTAAGAAATTAGAATATAAAGTTTAAAATTTTTTCCATAATCACTCAGCCATTACCACTATTAATATTTCAGTATAAAGTATTCCAAGTACATAAACCTATTTATTGAAATATTACAATATAAATTACAAGAGTACATGCATCAGAGCATACTGTTTTCTCACCTAATTAAAATTTTTTTAAGTCAATAAATATATAACTACATCATCACTCTAAAGACTGTGTTGAAAGAAAAAAAAAGGCTGTGTTGTATGGATGTACCATTAATCAGGGCTTTCCTCGTGTGTGGTAAAAACACTACTGATAGTACATAAAATTATTTTAGATGTTACACAGACATAAGTATCTTCATTTTAATCATGCATTTATTTAAATGTATATCTGAAATGGATATGACTAACACAGATCCATGCTTTCTGCTATACTGTAATAGCTATGGCCAGGTATTAAGTTAAAAGTCAATTTAAAGAAAAATGTTAAATAGCTCAGATGGTACCCCAGTATAGCAAAATTGATAGGGTACATAAGTGACTGAAATTAGAGCACATGGATCAGTTAAGATCCCTGTTTGCTGGGTATTTAGTTTGTTTCCAATTCTTCAATAATATAAACACCAATGTGATAAATACGTTAGTATATGCAACCTCAAACACTTTCCAAGTTTTTTTCCTAGTTAACATCCATAACTACATATAGCTACAATTTTTTTTCTTGTGATGAGAACTTTTAAGATCTCTTAGCAACTTTCAAATATATAATAAAGTATTATTAACTGTAGTCACCACGCTGTACATTATATTCCCAGGACTTATTTTATAACTGATAGTTTGTACCTTTCAGCCATCTTCACCCATTTCACACACACCCACCCCTCACCTCCTTCCTCTGGCAACCGCAAATCTATTCTCTTTATCCATGAGTTTTTTTTTTTAAGATTCCACATAAGTTAGATCACATGGCATCTGCCTTTCTCTCTCTGACTTATTTCACTTAGCATAATATGCTCAAGGTCCATCCATGTTGTTGCAAATGGCAGGATTTCCTTGTTTATGGGTGAATAATATTCGACTTTATATATATATATGTATATATACATATATATATATTCCAAATTTTCTTTTTCCATTCATCCATTGATGGACACTTAGGTTGTTTTCATGTCTTTCTTAAAAAATTAATTTATTTTATTTATTTTTGGCTGCATTGGGTCTTCATCACGGTGTGCGGGCTCCTCATTGCGGTGGCTTGTCTTGTTGCAGAGCACAGGCTCTAGGCGTGCAGGCTTCAGCAGTTGTGGCATGTGGGCTCAGTAGTTGTGGTTCATGGGCTCTACGGCACAGGCTCGGTACTTGTGGCACATTGGCCTAGTTGCTCTGTAGCATGTGGGTTCCTTCCTGGACCAGGGCTTGAATCCGTGCCCCCTGCATTGGCCGGTGGATTCTTAAGCACTGCACCACCAGGGAAGCCCCGCATGTCTTGGCTATTATAAATAATGCTGCAATGAACATGGGGGTGTATATATCTTTCTGAGTTAGTGTTTTTGTTTCCTTCAGATAAATACCCAGAAGTGGAATTGCTGGACCATATGGTAGGTTCTAATTTTCACTTTTCAAGGAACATCCATACTGTTTTCCATAGTGGCTGCACTAATTTATATTCCCACCAATAGTGCACAAGGGTTCCCTTTGCTCCACAACCTCTCCAACACTTTTTGCTTTTTGTCTTTTTTTGTGTGTGTGTGTGTGCATGTGTGTGTGTGTGTGTGTGTGTGGTACGCAGGCCTCTCACTGTTGTGGCCTCTCCCATTGCAGAGCACAGGCACCGGACGCGCAGGCCCAGCAGCCATGGCTCACAGGCCTAGCCACTCTGCGGCATGTGGGATCTTCCTGGACTGGGGCATGAACCCGTGTCCCCTGCATTGGCAGGCAGACTTTCAACCACTGTGCCACCAGGGAAGCCACTTTTTGTCTTTTTGATGACAGTCATTTGATAACAGGTGTGAAGTGATGTCTTACTGTGTTTTGATTTGCATTTCCCTGATGATGCGTGATATTGAGAACATTTTCATGTACCTGTTGGCAAATTGGTATGTCTTTTTATGAAAAATGTATATTCAGATCCTCTACACATTTTTAAATCAGATTGTTTGGTATTTTGCTTTTGACTTGTATAAATTCTTTACATATTTCAGATGTAAACGCCTTATCAGCTGTATGGTTTTCAAATATTTTCTCCCAGTTTTAACTTAGGATAGAGTTAGTTGCCTTTTAAATTTTTTCATGGCTTCCTTTGCTGCGCAGAAGCTTTTTTGTTTGATGAAGTCCCACTTCTTTATTTTTGCTTTTGTTGCCTCTGCTTTTGGTGTCGATTCCAAAAAATCACTGCCAAGACCAGTATCAAGGAGTTTACCATCTATGTTTTCTTCTAGAGTTTTATGACTTCACGTTTAAAGTCCAAGTCTTTAATCCATTTTGAGATAACTGCTGTATATGTTGTAAGACAGTGGTCCAGTTTTATTCTTTTGCATGTGGCTGTCCAGCTTTCCCAACACTATTTACTGAAGAGACTGTCCTTTCCCCATTGTATATTCTTGGGTCCTTTGTTGCAAATAAATTACCATAAATGTGTGGGTTTATTTCTGATTTCTCTATTCTGTTTCATTGATCTACGTGTCTGTTTTTATGTCAATATCATGCTGTCTCATTTACCACAGCTTGGTAATATAGTTTGAAATCAGGAAGCATGATGTTTGAGCCTTGTTCTTTCTCAAGATGGCCTTGGATATTCAGAGTCTTTTGTGGTTCCATATAAATTTTAGGACTGTTTGTTCTATTTCTACGAAAACTGCCATTGGCATCTTCATAGGGATTGAACTGAATTTGTAGATTGCTTTGAGCAGTATGGACATTCTAACAATATTAATTGTTCCAACCCATAAGAATGGAATATCTTTCCATTTATTTGCATCTTCTTCAATTTCTTTCATCAATGTCTTATAGTTTTCAGTGTAGTCTTTCAGGTCCTTGGTTAAGTTTCCCTAGGTATTTTATTTTTAATGAAATTGTAAATAAGATTGTTTTCTTAACTTCTCTGATAGTTCATTATTAGTTATAGAAACACAACTGATTTTTGTATATTAATTTTGTATCCTGCAACTTTATTGCATCTATTCTAATTTTTTTTTGGTGGATTCTTCTATATATAATGCCATGGGTTTTTTATATGTAATACATGTTATCTGCTAATAGAGACAGTTTTACTTCTTCCTTTCTGATTTGGATGTCTTTTCTTTTTCTTGCCTAATTGCTCTGGCTAGGACTTCCAGCAGTATGTGGAACAGAAGTGGTAAAAGTCGGCATCCTTATCTTGATCTTAGAGGAAAACCTTTTAGCTTTTTTTCCTTGGGTATGATGCTAACTGTGGGCTTGTCATCTATGGCTTTCATTATGTTGAGGTACATTCCCCCTACATCCACTTTGTTGAGAGCTGTTATCATGAATGAATGTTGAATTTTGTCACATGCCTTTTCTGCATCTATTGAGATGAATATATGATTTTTATCCTTCATTTTGTTAATGTGGTATATCACCCTGATTGACTTGTGGATGGTGAACCATCCCCACATCCCTGGAATAAATTCCATTTAATCATGGTATATGACCCTTTTAATGCATTGTTGAATTTGGTTTGCTACTATTTTGTTGAGGATTTTTACATCTATGTTCATCAGGGCTATTGGCCTATAATGCTCTTTTCTTGTAGTTTCCTTGTTTGGTTTTGGTATCAGGGTAATGCTGGCCTCATAGAGTGAGTTTGGATGTGTCCCCTCCTCTTTAATTTTTTGGATGAGTGAGTTTGAGGTTGATTAGTATTACAGTTGCCCCTTGAACAACACGGGGCTAGGGGTGCCAAACCCCACTCAGTCAAAAATCCATGTATAACTTTACAGTTGGCCTTCTGTATCTACAGTTCTGCATCTGTGGATTCAACCGACCATGAATAGTGTAGTACTATAGTACATCTTGGTTGAAAAAAATATGTGCACAAGTGGACCTGTGAAGTTCAAACCTGTGTTGTTCAAAGGTGTACTTTAATTCTTTAAATGTCTGGTATAATTCACCGGTAAAACATCTGGACCTGGACTTTGTTTGTTGGGAATATGCATGTTTTAATACTGCTGTGCTTGCCTGAGATTTGAAAATTCAAAAATTATTTTTAGATTATTTCTAATTTCCTCAATATACAAAAATGTAAGACCAAAATCTTTTTTATGTTTTCTCTTTCCTTGAAATAGTTGGGCTTATACTTTTAGAAAAGGATGATGCTAATACATTAATTTTAAGTATTTTTTCTTCTAACTCAGCCTAACTATTTCTTTCTCCTTTTCTGAAAGTTTTCTTCCCATAAAGTTTTCTCTATTAAGAGCATAAAATACCCAAAGTGACTCAATTTAAGGGTAGGATATACGCTATTACCAAAGATCAGAGTAAGTTAATAAAATATTAAAAATAGATACAAAAATACACGTGTGCAGAAAAGAGTTAACACAGCAAGCCTGAGTCTGCTGTCCTTCGAAACGTCTATTTGCAAGTTTGGCGTGTAACTAGCATCTAGGAACTTGGATTTGGGGAAGGTTTCCATCTTTCCCAGAACAGTTAAGAATGGCTCACTGTGCCTACACTCTTTATACAAACAATGTGGTTTATGCCAAACAATGGATTTCCTTCTGGGAGACTGGAATTTTGGTGTGTGCTAGGCAGAGGATCCCTGCGTGACTACCAATAAAAGCCTTTGACTCCTAGTCACAGGAGAACTTACTTGGTAGACAACATTTAACATATGTTGTCACAATTTGTTGCTGCAGGAATTAAGCTTGTCCTGTGTGTTTCCACTGAGAACTCTTGGAAGCTTAAGCCTGGATTCCTCCAGACATCACCCCATGTGTTTTCCCTTTGTATCCTTTAGTGTAATATGTCATAGCCATGAGTCCAACTATATGCTGAGTCTTGTAAATCCTAGAAAATACACAATGCACAAGTCACAATATACATTAATTCTATGTACTATGTATATATAAAACTTATATTCAATGGAATATTACTCAGCCATAAAAAGAAATGAAATTGAGTTATTTGTAGTGAGGGGGATGGACCTAGAGTCTGTCATACAGAATGCAGTCAGTCAGAAAGAGAAAATCAAATACTGTATGCTAACACATATATATATGAAATCTTTAAAAAAATGGTTCTAATGAACCTAGGGGCAGGACAAGAATAAAGACGCAGATGTAGAGAATGGACTTGAGGACATGGGAAGGGGAAGGGTAAGCTGCAACGAAGTGAGAGAGTAGCACTGACATATATACACCATCAAATGTAAAACAGCTAGTGGGAAGCAGCCGCATAGCACAGGGAGATCAGCTGGGTGCTCTGTGACCACCTAGAGGAGTGGGATAGGGAGGGTGGGAAGGAGACGCAAGAGGGAGAGGATATGGGGATATATGTATACACATAGCTGATTCACTTTATTATACAGCAGAAACTGACACATGATTGTAAAGCAATTATACTCCAATAAAGATGTTAAAAAAATAAAAAACTTGGGCTTCCCTGGTGGCGCAGTGGTTGAGAGTCCACCTGCCGATGCAGGGGACATGGGTTCGTGCCCTGGTCTGGCAAGATCCCACATGCTGCAGAGCGGCTGGGCCCGTGAGCCGTGGCCGCTGAGCCTGCGCGTCTGGAGCCTGTGCTCCGCAACGGGAGAGGCCGCAACAGTGAGAGGCCCACGTACCGCAAAAAAAAAAAAAACTTTAGAGACTAAAGAAATTCAAATGAGCCAAAAAATGTGAAATATTTTTCTGACATACAGGCTTTATACTTCTCAGTAACAGTGGTTCTGGCTACAAACCAAAGGACAGTCATTAGATCTAGGCAACAGAACAGTTAGGTAACAGTACAGTTATACTCTGTGTTATGAGCCATACTTGCACACATAAGTAGAAATAAACAAAAAAGCCATTATTAATTATGTCAAATAATAAATAATTTACTTAATAGATATTTGGCTTAAAATGCTAAAGCCAGTAATCCTTCTTCAATGTAAAATAAACTAAAACAACCACTCTTCCATCATATAACTGTGCTCATTTCATGAGTTTAAAAAAAAGTAAAAAGATTAAAAATTACTTACCTTGGGGCTTCCCTGGTGGCGCAGTGGTTGAGAGTCCGCCTGCCGATGCAGGGGACACGGGTTCGTGCCCCGGTCCGGAAGATCCCACATGCTGTGGAGCAGCTGGGCCCAGGAGCCATGGTCACTGAGCCCGCGTGTCTGGAGCCTGTGCTCTGCAACGGGAGAGGCCACAACAGTGAGAGGTCCGCATACCACACACACACACAAAATTACTTACCTTTTTAATCTTGGCCTTTTCAGCCTTTTCTTCTTTATCACATTTCTTGGCATTCCTGTTAAGTTCCTTTGCAGCAAACTTCAAGTTAAATAGGTGTTCTGAAATTATATGTTAAGGTTTAAAAAAAAAAAGTCATTTCCCAACCTAACTGAAAACAAGATGTTAAAATTATAAAACTTATAAGATTATGCTATTTAAACCAAATATTCACAAAGTATTTGAGGAAACAGAACAATTTTTATCTCTTCCACATTTGTTTTCTGTTAAAATTAAGTTAATTATTTTAAGAAATAATTTTAGAAGAAAATAAAAGAAATAAATAAAACTTAATAATTTTAAGAAACTTAATTATTTCTATTAAAACAAACTGATGGTTATCAAGGGGAAAGGTGGGGGGATGGATAAATTAGGAGTTTGGGATTAACATACACACTACTATATATAAAACAGATAATCAACAAGGACCTACTGTATAGCACAGGGAAATCTACTCAATACTCTGTAATAACCTATATGGGAAAAGAATCTGAAAAATAATATATGTTTAACTAAATCACTTGGCTGTATACCTGAAACTAACACAACATTTTAAATCAACCATACTCCAATATAAAATAAAATTTTTTTAAATTAAAGTAATGGCAAGAAAGATTAATTACAAAGGGAAAAAGAGCAACTTTATAGTAGAGAAACCTGGCAGATACCACCTTACCAAGGATAATATCACCAGTAATAAAACATTTCAACACCATTTACCTTCTGAAATGATGAACTGGGAAGAGTACAGCATACTTATATGGTGGTGTTGTCAAAAACATAACCTCAATTTACTCCAGAGAAACCGTCAGGGAATCCTGTACTGAGAGAGATATTCTATGTAAGGTATAACTGACCAGTGTTCTTGTCAAGCATCAAGTTCATGTAAAGCAAAGAAAGACTGAAGAACTGTTATAGAATGGAGAAGACGAAGGAGCCATGCCAACTAAATGCAATGCGTGATTGGATTCTGAAACAGAAAAAGGACATTAGGGGAAAAACTGGTGAAATCCAAATAAGATCTGTAGTTTAGTTAATATTGTAGTGATGTGGATTTCCTTTGGCTTATGATTATGTTTATGTAAGGTGTTAACATTAGGAGAAGCTTGGTAAAGGGAATAAAAGAAATCTCTGTACATTTCTGCAATTTCTCTTTAAGTCTAAAACTATTTTAAGATTAAACATTTTTAATTAAAAACGACAAAAATATAATGGGAATAAGACCCAAATAAGCAATACCACAAATCTTTCATTTTCATGACACAAGCAAAAACAAATATGAAGTAATGCACATGAATCTGACAAAGCAATGTGGATTATTTCAAAACCAACTGCTTTATATCATGATTAAATCACTATTAAGAATGATGCTATGTGTTTTCTGCCCTTTAGAAAAAGGTAAAATCTATTTTTTTAAACCCTGATTCTGTATTTCTTTGGGACATTTATAAAGGATGCAGGGTTCATTTTTTTGAAAGGCACACATACACTATATAGTTTAAAAAGCTAACTGTTAGTTTGATTATATCACTATCAGAAAATAAGCATTATTCGATTATTTACCAAAGCTAAACCATAAATTAACCTTGTTCATCTCTCAAAGGCTTCATAGTTTTAATTTAACACCTTATATTTATGGATAATGAGAGGGAAGACTTGCTACCATGAGTACTTTTCATCAACAGATATAACTAGAATTGTTAAGAAAATAAGTATATGTGTATGAATTTCTGGGTAGTTTTAATGTATCATATATGTTACATTTTTAAGTAAGATTTATCAATTTCAGCTAGGTAACTGAGAAAATTATAGCTCCTTTTATAAACAGGGTTTTTTAACCTAAGCACTACTGATATTTTGGGCTAGATAATACTTTGTTGTGGGGGATGTCTTATGTATTCTACGAAGTTTATAAGCATTCCTGGCTTTATCCACTAGATGACACTAGCAACCCCTCTGTTTTACGAATTACAATAACCAAAAATTTCTCCAGACATTGTCAAATGCTACCTGGGGAGGGGGGCAAAATTGAACCCTGCAGAGAACCTGAATCACTGAGATAGATGGAAATAAAGAAAAAGGTAATGATTTTTTTATTTTTCAAATCATCTCCCAAATAGAATTGCTGTCTCTGTAGAAAAAGTCACTATTAAAAGCTGAATTAAGAAGCCAACTATTTTAGATGAATTCATATAATTTATATATTCATTGTTGTTTTTAAAGAATGATTTCAGTTTCCCTTAAACCTGAAATTTACTACAAACTGCAGATACTGAGGACTGACTACCTACTATAGCCAACTCTAATTTAATATTAATGGTTAAGAATGATCATGATATAAAATATTAGCCAAAAATATTAATAGGAGATCCATTACTAAAGTCCATTTAATACCATAAAGCTTTCCCCCCTTCATCCTAAAAAGACATGAACCACTTCCATTAATATGGAGGCCTACACATTTATAATAACACCTTGAAATACTGGATAAACTACAACAAATGCCCTTTTAAATACAGAGCTTAGATTGTAAAAATGGAAGGAAAATCCTCAGGAGACAGAAACAAGGAGGAAGAAGTAAATATTAGTAGTAGGTAAGCACTGAAGCCCCTGAAGACAAACCCCCCTATGGAGCTCATGAGATGAGACGCTGGAACTGAATTTTCTGAATAAACCTAGAACCTTGAAGGCTACAACATTAGCATAAGGGTGTCATAGAAAGAAGTCTTATCAGCTGGCAAAGGAAGATGAGATGACAAGGTTAACTGTCATTATGGGCCTTGGCTCACAGCTGGGGGTGGAGCAAACTAGATAAAAGAAAATTAGACAAAGCTGAGGAGAAAATTAGCAAATTGGAGAGGCCCGCGTACAGCAAAAAAAAAAAAAAATTAGCAAACTGACTATAGATCTGAATTAAGATTAGAGTGAAAAAATAAGGTTAATATGAAAGAGAGGACAAGAAATAAAGAAAACAGAATAAAAAGGTCTAATATCTGCAATACCACAAAGATATAATAAAGACAATGTGCAAAATGTTACATTCAAAGAGATAATACTTGAGAGTCTTCCATAACTGATGAGAATAAAATCTTTAGACTCAAGAAACACAAATAAACAAAAAATCAAACAAAAAAACAATCGCAAGCAGAACATATAAAAATCAATCCAGAGAGGCAGAGTCAAGATGGTGGTGTGGTAAGATGTGGAGTTAGCTCCCCCAACAACTAGGGAGCCTGCCGGCCGCTGGTGGTATATTCTAATGCCCAAGGAGACAGGAGGAACCCCAGAGTGAACCAGTTTGCAGGATCTTGGTTCGCAAGCCTGGGGTTAGGCAGAAGCTACTGCGGTGGGAGCTCCAAGTCTGAACCACTGGACTAACAGAGAACCTCAGACCCCAGGGAATATTCATAGGAGTGAGGTCACACAGAGCTCCCCATCTCAGCACCAAGACCCATCTCAGGTCTACCCAGTAGCCTACAAACTCCAGTGTTGGGAGCCTCAGGCCAAACAACCAGTAAAACAGCAGTACAATTTCACTCAAAAAAAAATAAGATGGCAAAAAATATGCCACAGATGAAGGAGCAAGGTAAAAATCTACAAGACCAAATAAATGAAGAGGAAATGGGCAATCTACCTGAAAAAGAATTCAGAGTAATGATGGTAAAAATAATCCAGAATCTCAGTAACAGAATGGAAGTACAGATTGAGAAAATACAAGAAATGTTTAACAAAGATCTAGAAGAACTAAAGAACACACATAGATGAACAACACAATAACTGAAATGAAAAATACACTAGAAGGAATCAATAACAGAATAACTGAGGCAGAAGGATGAATAAGTGAGCTGGAAGACAAAATGGTAGAAATAACTGCTGAGGAGCAGAATAAAGAAAAAAGAATGAAAAGAATTCAGAACAAGCTCAGACACCTCTGGGACAACACTAAACACAACAACATTTGAATTATAGGGGTCCCAGAAGACAAAGAGAAAAAGAAAAGGTCTGAGAAAATATTTGAGGAGATTATAGTTGAAAACGTTCCTAACATGGGAAACGAAATAGTCACCCAAGTCCAGGAAGCACAGAGAGTCCCATACAGGATGAACCCAAGGAAAAACACACCAAGATGCATATTAATCATATTAACAAAAATTAAATTCAAAGAAAAAAAATATTAAAAGCAGCAAGGGAAAAACAAAAAATAACATATAAAGGAATCCCCATAAGGTTATCAGCTGATTTTTCAGTGGAAACTGCAGGCCAGAAGGGGTGGCAGGATATACTTAAAGTGATGAAAGAGAAAAACCTACAACCAAGATTACTCTACCCAGCAAGGATCTCATTCAGATGCAATAAAGAAGTCAAAAGCTTTTCAGACAAGCAAAAGCTAAGAGGATTCAGCACCACCAAACCAGTTTTACAACAAATGCTAAAGAAATTTCTTGAAGCAGGAAACACAAGAGAAGAAAAAGACTCACAAAAACAAACCCAAAACAATTAAGAAAGTGGTCATAGGAACATACATATCGATTAAATGCCCCAGCCAAAAGACACAGACTGGCTGAATGGATACAGAAACAAGACCCATATATATGTTGTCTACAACAGACCCATTTCAGACCTAGGGACATATACAGACTGAAAGTGAAGGGATGGAAAAAGATATTCCATGCAAATGGAAATCAAAAGAAAGCTGGAGTAGCAATACTCATATCAGATAAAATAGACTTTAAAATAAAGACTGTTACAAAAGATAAGGAGGGACAGTACATAATGATCAAAGGAACAATCCAAGAAGAAGACAAAACAATTATAAATGTTTATGCACCCAACACAGGAGCACCTCAATACATAAGGCAAGTGCTAACAACCATGAAAGGAGAAATCGACAGTAACACAATAACAGTAGAGGAGTTTAACAATGGACAAATCATCCAAACAGAAAATAAATAAGGAAACAAGCTTTAAATGACACAATAGACAAGATAGATCTTATTGATATTTATAGAACATTCCACCCGAAAGTGGCAGAATACACTTTCTTCTCAAGTGCACACGAAACATTCTCCAGGATAGATCACATCTTGGGTCACAAATCAATCCTCAAAAAATTTAAGAAAACTGAAATCGTACCAAGCATGTTTTTTGACCACAATGCTATAAGATTGGAAATCAATTACAGGAAAAAAATTGTAAAAAACAAATACAGGGAGGCTGAACAGTGCACTACTAAATAACCAAGAGGTCACTGAAGAAATCAAAGAAGAAATTTAAAAAATTCATAGAAAAAATTGACAATGAAAACACAATGACCCAAAACCTATGGGATGCAGTAAAAACATTTCTAGGAGGAAAGTTTATAGCAATTCAATTATAGCAATTCAATCTCACCTCAAGAAACAAGAAAAATCTCAAATAAACAATCTAGCCCTACACTTAAAGCAACTAGAGAAAGAAGAACAAAGAAAACCCAAAAACAGTAGAAGGAAAGAAATCATAAAGAACAGAGCAGAAATAAATGAAATAATAATGAAGAAAACAATAGCAAAGATCAATGAAACTAAAAGCTGGTTCTTTGAGAAGATAAACAAAATTGATAAACCCTTAGCCAGACTGATCAAGAAAAAAAGGGAGGGGAGGCAAATCAATAAGATTAGAAATGAAAAAGGAGAAATCACAACTGACACTACAGAAATACAAAGGATTATAAGAGACTACTACAAACAACTATATGCCAGTAAAATGGACAACCATGAAGAAATAGACACATTCTTGGAAAGGTACAATTTTCCAAGACTGAACAAGGAAGAATTAGATAATATAAACAGACCTATTACAACTAATGAAATTGAAACTGTAATTAAAAATCTTCCAACAAACAAAAGTCCAGGACCAGATGGCTTCACAGGTGAATTCTATCAAACATTTAGAGAAGAGCTAACACTGATCCTTCTCAAACTCTTCCAAAAAACTGCAGAGGGAGAAACACTCCCAAATTCATTCTACAAAGCCCCCGTCACCCTGATACCAAAACCAGAAAAAGATACCACAAAAAAAGAAAATTATAGACCAATATCACTGATGAACATAGATGCAAAAATCCTCAACATAACACTAGCAAACAGAATCAAACAGGACATTAAAAGGATTAAAAACCGGGCTTCCCTGGTGGCGCTAGTGGTTGAGAACCTGCCTGCCAATGCAGGGAACACGGGTTCGAGCCCTGGTCTGGGAAGATCCCACATGCCGCGGAGCAACTGGGCCCGTGAGCCACAACTACTGAGCCTGCGCGTCTGGAGCCTGTGCTCTGCAACAAGAGAGGCCGAGACAGTGAAAGGCCCGCGCACCGCGATGAAGAGTGGACCCCGCTCACCGCAACTAGAGAAAGCCCTCGCACAGAAACGACGACCCAACACTGCCAAAAATAAATAAATAAATTTAAATAAAAAAAAAAAAAAAAAAAAAAAAAAAAAAAGGATTAAAAACCATGATCAAGTGGGATTTAACCCAGGGATGCAAGGATTCTTCAATATATACAAATCAAACAATGTGATACACCACATTGATAAATTAAGGAATAAAAACCATAGGATCTTCTCAATAGATGCAAAACAGCTTTTGACAAAATTCAACACCCATTCATGATAGAAATTCTCCAGAAAATGGGCATAGAAGGAACATACCTCAACATAATAAAGGCCATATATGACAAACCCACAGCAAGCATCAAACACAATGGTGAAAAATTGAAAGCATTTCCACTAAGATCAGGAAAAAGACAAAGATGTCCACTCTCACCACTCTTATTCAACATAGTTTTGGAAGTCCTGGCACAGCAATCAGAGAAGAAAAAGAAATAAAAGGAATACAAATTGGAAAAGAAGAAGTACAAATGTCACTGTTTGCCGATGACATGATAATATGCATAGAAAATCCTAAAGATGTCACCAGAAAATTACTAGATCTAATCAATGCATTTGGTAAGACTGCAGGATACAAAATTAATGCACAGAAGTCTCTGGCATTCCTATACACCAACAATGAAAAAAACACATAGAGAAATTAAGGAAACACTCCCATTTACCACTGTAACAAAAAGAATAAAATACCTAGGAACAAACCTGCCTAAGGTGGTGAAAGACTGGTACTCAGAAAACTATAAAGCACTGATGAAAGTAATCAAAGATGACATAAACAGATGGAGACATATACCATGTTCTTGGATTGGAAGAATCAATATTTTGAAAATGACTATACTACACAAAGCAATCTACAGATTCAATGCAATACCTATCAAACTACTTATGGCATTCTTCACAGAATTAGAATAAAATATCTTACAATTCATATGGAAACACAAAAGAACCCGAATAGCCAAAGCAATCTTGAGAAAGAAAAACAGAATCAGAGGGATCAGGCTCCCGGACTTCTGACTATACTATACTACAAAGCTACAGTAATCAAGACAGTATGGTACTGGCACAAAAACAGAAATATAGATCAATGGAACAGGATAGAAAGCCCAGAGATTAACCCACGCACATATGGTCACCTTATCTTTGATAAAGGAGGCAAGAATATACAAAGGAGAAAAGACAGCCTCTTCAATAAGTGGTGCTGGGAAAACAGGACAGCTACATGTAAAAGAATGAAATTAGAACACTCCCTAACACCATACATTAAAAAAAACTCAAAATGGATTAAAGACCTAAATGTAAGGCCAGACACTATCAAACTCTTAGAGGAAAACATAGGCAGAATACTCTATGACATAAATCACAGCAAGATACTTTTTGACCCACCTCCTAGAGAAATGGAAATAAAAACAAAAATAAACAAATGGGACCTAATGAAAGTTAAGAGCTTTTGCACAGCAAAGGAAACATAAACAAGACCAAAAGACAACCTTCAGAATGGGAGAAAATATTTGCAAATGAAGCAACTGACAAAGGATTAATCTTCAAACTTTACAAGCAGCTCATGTAGCTCAATATCAAAAAAACAAACAACCCAATCCAAAAATGGGCAGAAGACCTAAACAGACATTTCTCCAAAGAAGATATACAGATTGCCAACAAACACATGAAAGAATGCTCAACATCATTAATCATTAGAGAAATGCAAATCAAAACTACAATGAGATATCATCTCACACTGGTCAGAATGGCCATCATCAAAAAATCTACAAACAATAAATGCTGGAGAGGCTGTGGAGAAAAGGGAACACTCTTGCACTGTTGGTGGGAATGTAAATTGATACAGTCACTATGGAGAACACTATGGAGGTTCCTTAAAAAACTACAAATAGAACTACCATACAACCCAGCAATCCCACTACTGGGCATATACCCTGAGAAAACCATAATTCAAAAAGAGTCATGTACCAAAATGTTCATTGCAGCTCTATTTACAATAGCCAGGACGTGGAAGCAACCTAAGTGTCCATCAACAAATGAATGGATAAAGATGTGGCACATATATACAATGGAATATTACTTACCCATAAAAAGAAACGAAATTGAGTTATTTGTGGTGAGGTGGATGGACCTAGAGTCTGTCATACAGAGTGAAGTAAGTCAGAAAGAGAAAAACAAATACCATACGCTAACACATATATATATATAGAATCTAAGAAAAAAAATGTCATGAAGAACCTAGGGGTAAGATGGGAATAAAGACACAGACCTACTAGAGCATGGACTTGAGGATATGGGGAGGGGGAAGGGTAAGCTGTGACAAAGTGAGAGAGTGGCATGGACATATATACACTACCAAACGTAAAACAGATAGCTAGTGGGAAGCAGCCGCATAGCACAGGGAGATCAGCTAGGTGGTTTGTGACCATCTAGAGGGGTGGGATAGGGAGGGTGGGAGGGAGGGAGAAGCAAGAGGGAAGAGATATGGGAACATATGTATATGTATAACTGATTCACTTTGTTATAAAGTAGAAACTAACACACCACTGTAAAGCAATTATACTCCGATAAAGATGTTAAAAAAAAATTTCACATGAAAACAAAAACAAAAGCTCGAGCAATCATCAACCTTAACAGTGAATAATTAGAATTCCTTTTAAAATCAGTACAGTCATCCCTCTGTATCTATGGGTTTGCATCTGCAAATAGAGGCCCAACTAAGAGATGTGCATATCTGCAGATCTGGGTATCTGTGAGGGGAGGGGGTGTTGGAACCAATCCCAGGCAGATACCCAGGGATGACTGTAACAAGAAAGTGATTATGATATATATATATATATATATATATATATATATACACACACACACACATATTTTTTTAAATTAAGCATTGTTCTGGAGTCCTACCAAGCATAAGAAAAATAAAAGGTATATAGATTACAATGGAAATCATCAAAAAATCATTACTTGAAAATACCCATAGTCTCCAACCCAGCAATCCCACTCCTAGGTATATACCATAGAGAAACTGTCCCCAGCTGACACAGCAAATATGTACAAGTGATCATAGCAGTATTGTTTATAATGACAGAAAACCATGGAAACAACCTAAATGTTCATCACTAAATAGAATGGATAAATTGTATGATATTTCTACAATAAAGCAATTATACTCCTTTATTGGATGTTTAAAAAGAAAAGGTACAGATGTTAAAAAAAAAAAACTACATAGAGGTGAAAGTGAAAATGACATAATGAATGAATCTGAAGAACCATCTTGAATAAAAAAGAAAACATTATACCACACACATAAAATTGGAAAATATGCAAGGCATTAATTATATCCTAAGAATGTACACGTATGTGGTCAAATATAAACAAATGCATGGAAATGATAAATATGAACTTTTAGACAGTGGTTGCCTTTGGTGGGGAAATAAGGGAGATGAGTTGGTAATGTTTTATTTCTTAAGCCCAGTGGCAGGTAACTGGTCTTTTATTCTTTTTTGTACTTGCTCTTGGGGAGGTGAGGATTAAAGTTACATGATTTTTGTAAAAAATTCATTTCAAATAAAAGGTTAGATTGAGAGTTTATAGTCCTGTTCCATGAGATGGTATCCTTGCAATTTAAAAAAGAGGGTTGCTTGAAAATTAAAAGAAAAAAACCCAAAAGCATGTATTAAATAATACTGGTAAATGGACAACACTGTTAGGAATGTGTAGTAGTATTATAACTTGGATACACTGAACCTGTTTGTGCTTGATATAAATTTAATATAAAATAGCTCTTCTCCAAGGCTGTCTTCAAACATTCTGGTCCTAAATTTTAAGTATACTCTGTGGAAACACTAATTTGAAATTTACAGTGTCAGTAGCTACTTACTCTGTATTCCCATGTTACTTTATATATGATGTACTTTTCTGTATTTCATTATAATTCTTTGTTTACATGTCTACTTCTTTAACTAGACTATGGACACCCTGAGAATATGGATGAACCCTAATTATCCTTATACCATCAGCTTAGTGCAGTGATTAATGGAAGTACTCAATAGTTTTAAGTAAATGAATAGTAGAAAAAAATGTTTTGCAATGGTACCTGATATACTGGGGAAAAAGCATCACTGATGTTGGGCAAGAGGACTCAATTACACATATAAGCTTAAGAATAAGTTTACTCTAATACAATGATGTTTATTTCTGTAGTATATTAGGATTCTATATGATTCCATTCAGGAAAAAAAAGGGCTCTGTGGCTAAGAGTGAGAAAACCAATGTCATAGCAGATCCCAGACTTTTTAAAAAATCCTTGGACTGGTATAATTAACAGAAAGAATAGCGCAGCACCAAAAATGTAGGAAGGAGAGTCTCACAATAAAGGACGGCTTTTAAAATTGAAGACATTTGGTTTTGGAAAATACTTTTTACATGGTCTCTTCTTATTTTTCCCATTTTGACTCATAAATATAGTGTAAAGCACATGATTCCATAGAGGTGGACTACATACCTTAGACTACCACCCCTGCCAAATATATTCATATGTGTCTATGTATCCCAGGCAACCTGTAAAACCAGTGTTTTTCTGATGATGTATCTTTTGTCCTAGGCCAGAAATCAAAACACTCCTCCGTCTAAAACCTTGCCTCTAACTCTCGGGTACCTTCTACAACCAGGGTAGGCGATTCTTAAATTCAGGTGCCTGCTATTCAAATAATCACCCTCTGTATACACTACAATAAGTGAATATCCTCTATTGCTAATGTGGAAAATAATGGCGTTGATTCAACCACTAAATTGAACTATGAACCAGAGTTGATATACTGTGAAATATTTTAGATATTTTAGTTAGCTGTAAATCCTTGGAGTATTTTTCTATTTGGAAAAAATAAAACTGGCAGAATAATCTCCTTCACTGACTAATCATAAATTCAATTTGGCAAAGTGGTTGCTATTAAGACAGTATTTATTTTTCTTTGCCAACTGAAAAGACAATGACTGAAATACTTTATTTTTGATGGATTGAAGGTTTAGAAAGGCTGAAGAGTAATACATATTAACATGTATAGAATAATGCATAAGGCCCTAAACTAGATCTTGGGTAATCCCAGGCTCCAGCAACTTGTGCTTCAGTGATGATGGCCTCCACCAGTTACCTGACTCTATGTCTTCACATACAGCTCCTTTGTCCAGTGTACCCTTCTTCCTCCCCTCCCTACCATCTTCCTCTTAACCACTATGAGGTTTATTATACACCACCATGCTTGCTTTTTTGCTAACATAAACACTGACTCCGAAAAATTGGTCTCAAAGATCTCCATTAATGGCAGTAGGTTTCCCTCCTCCTGCCAAAATCCATGCAAAAGGAAAACACTAACTCACTTAGCCCTTGGGATTGATAAATAAGAAAAATCAATGAATCATCTGAACAATTATTTCAAATTTTCAGAAAGTAGTATTCCCTATCTTCTAACTCTATAAAATTAAAATTTAAAACATTACATCATACAGGTGTACCTCTTTCTTTTTTTTTTTTTTGCAGAACGCGGGCCTCTCACTGCTGTGGCCTCTCCCGTTGCGGAGCACAGGCTCCGCACGCGCAGGGTCAGCGGCCATGGCTCACGAGCCTAGCCACTCTGTGGCATGTGGGATCTTCCTGGACCGGGGCATGAACCCGTGTCCCCTGCATCGGCAGGCGGACTCTCAACCACTGTGCCACCAGGGAAGCCCAGGTGTACCTCTTAATAGGAAATATATCTATGAATAGACTTGTCTTCGAGAAAATCTAAGCTAGGTCCTCCCTAAAGTGATTGTGTTGATTCATCGTTTTCCAAACTCTTTTTAAAGCAAAAATCTCAAATGCAATGTCAATATATAGAAAGAGTAGCTCTGCATAACCCTAGGACTTGATCAAATATAACTGAAGTGCACTGTAAGTTCTGGAGGCACTATGGAAACGTGAACACACCAGAGACTTTGGAGCCGAGCTCAGATCCTTTACACTTACAAGCTCTGTAGCTTTCTTAGCTTTAATTGCCTGTTCTATAAAATGAGGACACTACCACCCGTCTTCCAGGGTTGTTTTGAGGTTTTGAGATAATATATAAAATCCCCAGCACAAAGTTTGGTACATAGTTGATGTTCAATAAATTGTCATTACCACCTCATGATTTAGATAAGTCACCTATCTTAACTGGGCAATACAGCTAGTCAGGGAATAAAAAAAATCCCAATGTGTCTTTAAAACATTCTATGTTGGGCTTCCCTGGTGGTGCAGTGGTTAAGAAGCTGCCTGCCAATGCACAGCACACGTGTTTGAGCCCTGGTCTAGGAATATCCCACATGCTGCGGAGCAACTAAGGCAGTGCACCACAACTACTGAGACTGCGCTCTAGAGCCCGCGAGCCACAACTACTGAGCCCACACATCACAGCTACTGAAGCCCACACGCCTAGAGCCCGTGCTCTGCAACAAGAGAAGCCACTGCAATGAGAAGCCCGCACACCGCAACAAAGAGTAGCCCCCTCTCTCCACAACTAGGGAAAGCCCACACGCAGCAACGAAGACCCAACACAGCCAAAAATAAATAAATTTAAAAAGGAAAAAAAAAACATTCTGTGTGATTTCATTTAATAGCAATCACACTGCTGACAGGCAAAGGGGAGAAATCACCTATGCCTTAATAGATTATTGCTTTAAAATTTAAATAACAATCATTAGGGTTCCACATATTTAATATGCATACAGAAGGAAACCTTGCTCTAAGATTTCAATCTGCTTCCTCAAGAAAAATGGTTATAGTCAGTTTACTAGCAGAAATTCATAGTAGAACTCTTACATCCTGCCTACCTCTCTGAAGTGGGTGGAGCAACACCAAGGGAAAGTAAGTTATCCCAACATAGTAGGGCAGAAAGCTATTTGATTCCAAGTGCCAACAGTAGGATTTTACAATCCTTTACATAGAAGTAAAGGTTGAAAACAAAGGAGGTAAGAGGAAGGAATAAGAATGTTCTACTAGCACCTGCCTGCTCCAGAATAAAGCAGTGGTGCCATACCATAGATGGTTATTCATACATTTGATGAGAAAAAGTGGCATTATATACCCAACTTTCCTCTTTTTCAGCTCCCAGCATCTTCATCATCCCTTGTGTATGTCTGGGAGGTAGAGTTTGGGAACACAGAAACTCAGGGAGATCTTCAGAATTGAAAGAAACCTTAGAGATCGCTTGTCAACTTCCCTCATTGTACAGATGTGAAAACTGAAGCCTAGAGATGGGTAATTAACTGTGAATAGAAGAACAAGAAGGAATTCAAAGCCAGCTCAACTCTTATTTCTCTTTTTGTATTTTAACTTTCATAGTGAATTGCTCAGAAGTGATCCTCAAATAGCATCAAATGATGAACGATAAGCATTCCTTACATAAAATACTTCTTGTAAGACAACATTCTACTAGCAAGCCAGGACATACATTGTAAGACTACTGTCAGGTGATATTTAAAAAACAAAATTTGAACTATTATTAATATCTTGGTTAAAATATCACAATACATTTGTCAACACTAGCAAAGCCTCAGGGACTCTGATCTGTAATTCTGCTTTAGGATGTAAAGCCATTCACAATGGAGAGCATTTTTAAGGTAGCTGGCAATTTTTGCCTATAACACAGTCTCATCTGTCTAGGTGACTACAAAAGGAGACAATGATACCAGTCCAGTTCACAACATCCCTTTCTTTACTCTTATGTCTACAGTACCTATTATCTACTTCGTTGCTTCTCAACCTTTTTCAGGTTAGAATCCCCTAGAGAAAGAGATGTCAGCGACAAATATTTTCCCCAGGAAAAGGCACATTGCCATACAGCATAAACTAACATGATATTGTAAAGCAAACATACTGTAATAAAAATTTTTAAAAATAAATAAATTTGGCTATTCCATCAGTTGTTTAAAATGATATTGGATCTAATCCAACATAACTTCAGTGTATCTATCTGCCCAAGGACAGAAGTCACAATTACTATGCTAATTCAATTGTGTTAGCACATTTATTCTTCTTACATACTGTAACAATGAGATTTCTGCATTTCAAATAGGTGACAAATAAATGTTACTCAAGTTTCAGTTCAAGTTATTTATTTATGAAAGACAGGTCTGAGTCCATATGTCATTTTCTTCCTCTATACTCAAAGGAAAAGGTCTGGATTCTAAAAAGAGGACCAAGAGAACTAACCACTGCCAGACGGTATGAATGAAGTCCTCACTTCCTTTGATGGACTTAAGAGTAGTTATAGTTCATTTTTGTTATGTATTAAACTACTGATAATAGTACCATTAATTTTAATTATAGTCAGGCATACATACTTTTCAGTGAAAGAAAATTAGTAACTATCTTATTATTGGAAATCACATAGAGTAGGTTTTTAGGTGAGCAAAAGTAATTTGCATTATTAAAGTAGGAAATAAAAGCAGTTTTAGAGCTATTACCTCAAACCCTTCCAAAAGATCTGGCAAAAAAGATAGCAAATTGTACTCCACTTCTTAATATTTAACATGTTCAAAACTTCGTAATTTAGTAATCCCTTACATTTCATTTTACCTTCACAAGAGCTTTATAAGGCTGACAGGTCAGTTAGTATGTTTACAGATGAGTAAACATTGCATAACAGAGGCTATATGAGTTGTTCTAACTCACATGTTTCTTAAAAGGCAGAACCGGGATTGGAAATTGATCTTCTGACTCATAATCCAGTGCTCTTTTATGATGGTGCTTTAATAAAAATCATCTAACACAACTACACTTCTATAAATTATATCCTTTAAACTGGGCCTTTTAGTCATCTACTCTGTTCATGAAATGACCTATTTCTGCACCTCCACAAAGGTTCACATTTTATTCTTGGTTTATCTTGGCCAGTTCAGCACCAAATATGTTACCAATATTCTCAGTACAGTTTACATAATTTAATTCTCTCACCAAATGTCTTTCTATATTTCAGACTTACAAATTAATGAATAAAAATAGTTTCAATATGAGCTATCAGAGAATTTCTATGACCCAATTTTGTTATTTTGCCAAGTTTCATTCAATAGCAAGATATCAAACTACTCTATTTCTGTAATGCCAATTTCTGGAAGAAGGACAACGACATGAAAATCCTGTGATGGTATTTCACTTGCAAAAAACCACCTCATCCTTCTTCAATTCAGAGCTTCACACAGTTTGGTTCCTAACCTTGAACACATTACTTAAGTGGTAACACAGGTGCAACTGATGGATTTTTGTGGCTTTAGGAAACTATGAGTTTCCTCACGTGCTAAATCAGATTATTAACAAGCAAGCAATCAACTTAGTTCGGAGGGCTGGTATTAAGAACTCATTACCAGTCACCTCCATCCAGAAAAAGGAAGAAGTTCCACAAAAACTATTTGCCCTCGTTACCCATTCAAAACCTATACCTCTGCCCCAAACCTCTGGCAAACTGTCGCCTGCTTCCACACCACTCTCCTTCGATTTTTCAGAAGTGGATAAATTCCCTGAAAGAACAGGTGACAGTAGCCTTCAACAAGGGAGGGTTCGTGTTCGGTAATCTTCTCAAAGCAGCCCCACGTCCCCTGATTCAGGATGCTTGTGGCTACCAGGAAAACAACAACAAACAAAACAAAATAAGCTGCCAAAGCCTACCAATCGGAGTCAGAACCCTCATCCCTCCTCAACTAGACCTAAAAGGTCACCACCAGGCACCTTCCAGGGCTCCAGGCCCTCCTCTCTCCCACCTCTTTAAGCCCTAGCAGCAGCTTTTAAGAAAGGAAAGGATACTCTCTATATTCGACATGGTCCCACGACTTTTCTTGGGAGGCGACAGGCAGGGGCAGCGGCAAGGATTTGACTGCAGTGCGCTCAGAGCGCGACTCTAGTCCTGAGCTGCTGCCGGCCTGGCTCCTAGGTCCGCAATCCCACTTCCTGTTTCTGCGCGAAGAAGGCGGGGGTGGGGTGCGCGTGGGGGGATGGAGCCGTCCGCGTCCGAGGGGCGGGGCTGGGGCAAAGCCAAAATGGCTGCTGCTCTGAGAGGCGGATAGGGTGTGTGGCAGTCGCTTCCGTGCGTTGGGGGTTAGAGCGCAAGAGGTTAAGCCCCTCCCCTTCGTGTCCTTAGCTGCACCCAAGCCTAACCAGCGCCTAACGGTTTTCGTCACCCAGCTTACTTTTCTAGTTCTTTCTTTTGTCCTACTCCAAACTCTCTTTAACCTTCTGCCCCACCTCTTCCCTCAGATTTCACACTATCCTTGACCCCTCACTTTTGTTCTCAGAGCTTGTCTTACGGATGAAGGAAAAAGGTATAGGGCTTTTAAAGTACTTTAAAAAAAGTTATAATCGTATGAAATAAGGGATTAGCGGGGTTGGTAGTTTTGAGTTGTGAGGTTCAATTAAAGTGTTAAAAAGGATATGATCCTAAAGTTTTTGGTTAGATGGGGAGGACGAAAAAAGTTAAGCCTAGGTTTAAGAGGTGAAGTTGCCGTGAAATATATATTCGTAATAAATAGTTTATTATTATTTTATAATAGATGGTGTAAAATATGAAAATTACTACCAAATCTTTAATGGACGGGACGTTAATAAAAATACTAAATAGCGGTTAGCATTTATATGTGAGTTATTAATATATCCAAAGGTAATTAATTAGACGCTGAATCTCTAGATTTATGGGAAGGAAGGGGATCTTTGGCGTTGGTGTCGCTGCATTTCAATTCAAAACTCTTAGACATTCCAAGAAAGAGCTCAGAGATACTACTTTGGGGGGAAAAATAGCTAGAATAATTATACCCTTATGGAGGAATTTTATAAGCTTGGCGTTTAAATTTTTCTTATCGTTAATATTTAAATATGTGGGTAAAAGAATGAGTAAATAATTGGCTAAGCCTCTTTTTACCTTTAGGATCATTTCCTGTTGAAAACTAAAATGGTTCAAAAAGCTAGTGTTTTACTCTTTTGTGTTGACTATTGGTAGGCTTCAGACTTATCGAATTATAAAACCCTTAATGCTGGAAAAACCTTTTTGAGTATAGTTCTGGGGAAGAACAATCTGTAAACCACATCCATAGATAAAACTGTATAAAGATTTTTATTTATATCTCTCCATATGTATATATTTGGGATGCAAGATTTACTTTTATGGAGACAGACAAAAGTTGACAGATTTCATTATTGTTTCATCACTTTCCATACTAGGTAAACAACTAACTGTATTTCACAGTTTGAGAATTCTTTTTTTGGTAAAAAGGTAAAAAAGAATGTTTTAACAAGTTCGTCCCTAGGTTTTTAATATGTGTTAACACAGCTCTTTCAATAAATCCACATGTTGATAGAACAATCCACTAAAGCGTAAGCATTTCCAAGTTTTATGTATTATAGTTATATTCATTTTTAAAAGAATAAGCCTTTTTTAAAAAGTGTTTTTAAAGTGTTTTTGCAAATTGTAGAACTTCTTAGGTTGGGATCAGGTTTTTAGTAAAGTTAAAATCTGAAGAGATTTGTCCAGTTAGGGATTTGTTATTGCTGTCCATCTAAAGTAAAAAAAAAAAAAATACATAGCCTATATCTTTGATTTACTAACCACTTAGAAGATTAAGAAGTTGTTTTTATTTTTATGAGTTCTAAACTAATTTTTACTCCAAAAATTGCCCTATTCCTTGAACATCTTATTTCTTAAAGTTAGATTTAATAATTCTTTTGATCTTAGGCACAGTAATAGAACTATTGAATGTATATGCATATTCAGTTGTAACTGCTGCTGTTGAAAGCAAAGAATTGAAATCTGTTAAAATCATAAACTTGTTTTATGGCAGAGCAAATATATTACAGAGAAAGGAAATACATCAAATTTTAATTGTTTTTATTAAACATTGAATGCCTATAAAACAATATTTGTAAAACATGAGTACAGAATAAACAAAAGCAATACAACAACCTCCTGTGACTTATCACCCATTATGAGAAAAGAAAATTACCATTCCCTATAAATTCCCTTATGTACTCCTTTCCTAATCACATTCCTTTCCTTCCCTCTTTCGAGGCAACTACTGTCTCAAATTTATATATATTTTCTCTGTTTTTTAAATACTTTTACCAATAGTATTTGCATCCCTAAACAATATGTTCTTTAGTGTTGCATGTTTTTGAACTTTGTGTAAATGAAATCATAACTTTTTCTTTCTTCTTTGACTTGCTTTTGTAACTCATCATAATGTTCCTTATTTGTGTTGCTACATATAACCATAGTTCATTCATTTTCACTGAAATAGGGTATTCTACTGTATGAATATATCATAATTTATTCATCTATTCTCCTGATGGTGGTTATTTGGGTTGTTTCCACATTAATATAGCCTCTAAGAATATATTGGTGTTATATAAACACATACTCTGATTAAACACTAAGATCAATAACTTATTTTAGTCTCCTAAACATGTTAGTATGAAATATGGAAATGTTTAGTTTATCATAGTGATGATTAAGTTTAGTGTTTTTAAAGCCAGATGTAGTCTTTAAAATATAATTTTACTCTCTCACCCTAGGCACAATTATTCATTCATTGTTCATTGCATTTAGTCATATTTCCTGTTGTTTTGAGTTATCTTAGATATTGGCTTTGTTTCTTCCACTCTACCAGATTTAGTAATACCACCTACCCTGTCTAACCTAGATAGGCAACTACCTTTTTCTTCTTTCACTCTTAGAACAGGGCTATAGTGATAAAGATGATAGGTATAGGACCTCCCAAACTGTTCTTTGTGGACTTAGTTAACTCTAAATAAGAAGGTTTAACTGAAACAAAATAAGTCACATATTGATAAACTCAGATATGGTAAAATTCACCTATTGAAACTTAGGTGTGTTTTAAGAGACCTTGAATTTTTACTGGGATAATTGAGATGTAAAGAACCAATATAGTGTCTTAACTCAGCAGCTATTGAATGTGTTAAACTTCAGCATGAATAAAGCTAATGTGGTAATTATAATTCTCCCAGGAAATTGAGTTATTTTCATGATTCTTCATTCTTAGTTCTCTAAATATTTTGCAATCCATTGTATTACAAAGAACAAGCTTTCCTTTTTAAAGTTAAAAACATTTATAAAACAATTGCAGTTAAAATCTAAATTACTTAATTTTTAAAATTTAATTTAGGTTGTTTTGTGACAACACAACGTTTTTGTTATATTTTAGCAAACAATTTCAAGATGATTAGAAAATTAAATGGTACATAACAGTTAAACTTTCCTTGAAGTAGAAAGAAAGGAATACATCAGAAAAGAGAATGGTGCATTATATAGTACCTCTCAAACTTTAGTGTTCTTGTTAAAAATACAGATGGTTGGGCCTCACCTCTATAGATTCTGATAGAATAAGTTTGTAGCAGGGCTCAGAAGTCTATATTTTGCGTCTGTTTGTGTACTGGAAATGAAAATTCTAATATAGAGAAATATAAATCTTATTATTCTGCCTAAAATAACTCAATTTGGATGGAACTTCATGGTTTACAAAGTGCTTCTTATACATCATTTCGTTTGATACTTAAAGTAACCTGAGGCAAACTGGCAGGTATTATTATCCTTTTTACCAATTAAAAAAAAAAGAAAAACAAAGCTCAGAGAGATTATATGATTTACCTAAGCAATTGTTTGTTTGTTTGGTTTTTCTGTACGCGGGCCTCTCACCGCTGCGGCCTTTCCCGCCGCGGAGCACTGGTTCCAGATGCGCAGGCTCAGCCACTCTGTAGCACGCGGGATTTCCCCGGACTGGGGCACGAACCCGCGTCTCCCGCATCAGCAGGCGGACCCCCAACCACTGCGCCACCAGGGAAGCCCCAGCCTAAGCAAATTTTGAGCAAATGGAGTCTGTATTCAATTCAGGACCCTTTGATTCCTAATCCAGTACTTTTGAATGTACGTAGCAGATTGGCAAGGAAGAATCATGAATAAGACCACTTCTCCTTGCTTTCTATAGCTCAAGTACCCATTTAGCATAAGAGTAAAATGAAGAATTATTCCAGTTGGCTGGCAGTCTTTCTAATTTCTATAAGCAGAGTATTCAGTTTCTTGGAAATCCTAGCAAGGTATAGACGAGGGTCTCTCCTGTTCATAATGGAAAAACTATTTTCTTAGGCAGACAAAGAACACCTTGCTGGTTTCATTGTTCTCCTGTGTTTTATTTGATTTTCAAAATTTCATGATCTAGCACTCTTTAAGTGGCAGGTGAAAGAGATTAGAGCTATAGACGAGGTAAAGCTCTTTTAGCTGAGGCAAATAGAAGACGAGGTGGGAATAGAAGTTTAAAGACAAGAGGAATTGGTTTGAGTGGCTGCCATAGGTGACCTGAAAAATTATCCATTTTATAATTAGGAAGTGAGAGATGAGCAAAAGGAGACAAGATGTTACTTGTCTTGTTACTATAAAATATTGGTTATATTCCCTGTTCTATACATTACACTCTTGTAGCTTATTTATTTCATACATAGTAGTTTGTACCTTTTAATCCCCTTCCTCCATCCCTCTACCCAGTGTTAACCACTACTTTGTTCTGTGTATCTGTGAGTCTTTTTATGTTTTGAAGATTCCACTGCATATATATATATATATATATATATATATATATACACATATATATATATATCTTCTTCATTCATTTGTTGATGGACACTTAGGTTGCTTCCATATCATGGCTATTGTAAATAATGCTGCTGTGAACATTGGTGTACATATACCTTTTTGAATTACTGTTTTCCTTTTCTTCAAATATTTACTCTGGAGTGGAATTGCTGGATCATATGGTAGTTCTATTTTTAGTTGTTTGAGGAGCGTCCATACTGTTTTCCATAGTGGCTATAAGCAATTTACATTCCCATCAACAGTGTACTAATGTTCTCTTTTCTCCACATCCTCTCAAACGTTTGTTATTTGTTGTCTTTTTGATGACAGTCATTCTGACAGGTGTGAGGTGATATTTCATTGTTTTTTTTTTGATTTGCATTTCCCTGGTGATTAGAGTTGTTGAATATCTTTTCTTGTGCCTATTGGACATCTGTATGAGTTTTTTGGGGAAAATGTCTATTTAGTTCTTCTGCCTATTTTTAATTATTTTTTGATGTTGAGTTGTATGAGCTGTTTATATATTTTGGATATAAATCCTTTATCAGACATATCAATTGCAAATATTTTCTCCCATTCAGTAAGCTGTCATTTCATTTTCTTGATGGTTTCCTTTGCTGTGCAATAGCTTTTAAGTTTAATTAGATCCCATTTGTTTATTTTTGCTTTTGTGTCCCTTTCCTTAGGTGACAGATCCAAAAAAATATTCCCAAGAATTATGTCAAAGAGTGTACTGCCTATGTTTTCTTCTAGGAATTTTATGGTTTCTGGTCTTACATTTAGGTCTTAAATCCATTTTGAGTTTATTTTTATATGGTTTGAGAAAATTTTCTAATTTCATTGTTTTACATATAGCTGTCCACTTCTCCCATCACCACTTATTGAAGAGACTGTCTTTTCTCCATTGTATATTCTTGCCTCCTTTGTTGTAAATAATTGACCAAAAGTGCCTGGGTTTATTTCTGGGCTGTCTATTTTGTTCCACTGATCTATGTGTTTGCTTTTGTGCCAGTACCATGCTGTTTTGACTACTGTAGATTTGTTGTATAGAATGAATTCAGGGGCGTAATACTTCCAGCTTTGTGCTTTTTTCTCAAGATTGCTTTGGCTATTCAGGGTCCTTTGTGGTTCTATATGAATTTTAGGATTATCTGTTCTAATTCTGTAAAAAAATGTCATGGGTATTTTGAAAGGACTTGCCTTAAATCTGTAAATTGCTTTGGGTAGTATGGACCTTTTAATAATAATAATTCTTCCAGTCCATGAACACAGGATATCTTTCCATTTCTTTGTATCATCTTCAAGTTCCTTCAATGTCTTATAGTGTTTAGAGTGTAGGTCTTTCACCTCCTTGGTTAAGTTTATTCCTAGGTTTTTTTTTTTTTGATGCAATTTTAAATGGGATTGTTTTCTTGCTTCCTCTTTCTGATAGTTCATTATTAGTGTATACAAAAGCAACAGATTTCTGTATAATAATCTTGTATCTTGCAACTTTACTGAATTCACTTATTAGTTCTAGTAGTTTCTTGGTGGAGATTTTAGGGTTTTCTATATATAGTATTATGTCATCTGCAAATAGTGACAGTTTTACTTATTCCCTTCCATTTTGGATGCCTTTCATTTCTTTTTTTTTTCTGATTGCTATGACTAGGACTTCCAGTACTATGTTAACTAGAAGGGGAGAGAGTGGGCCTCCTTGTCTTGTTCCTGATTTTAGAAGAAAAGCTTAGAAATTCATTTTTAATAAAGCTTTTCCTTATCTCTATTATTTTACCATCCAGGAGCTGTTTGAAAAAAACTCTTAAAAGAAGAGAAAGCGAAAATAAGAGACTTTTATCAGAAGAGCAGGTGAATGCAAGGTAAAAAGCAAACAAAAAAATACTAGCTCTCTTAAAAGACTATCCTCTACTCCTGTACCCCATTTTACTGGCCACAGAACCTATACACTTAGCTCCAGATACTAATTTTATTTAGTATTACTTTCTTACTACTTTTCATCCCAGATCAATTTTGGAATCACAAGTCAAAATTCTGTCAAAGTCCTTCCCCTGGTTTTAGAAATTTATCTAGTGATTGTTTAAAACAGAGTTAGCATGCTTTGTACATTTTTCAAGTCCTCTATATTTTAGTACTTATATTCTTTGATTTTTGAATTTTATTTTCTTCAAAATCAGCTATAGTGTGGTCCACTGTTCTTACCTCTAGATCAAGGTTTCTCAACCAGCACTATAAACATTTTGGTCTGGTCAATTATTTGGTTTTAGGGGCTGTCCTACATGTTGTAGGATGTTTAGTAGTATCCCTGGCCTCTACCCCTTAGATACCAGTAAGCCCCTGCCCCTCAACCTGTGACAACCAAAAATGTCTCCAGAGATTGCCAAATATCCTCTAGAGGATAAAAATCACCTCCAGTTAAGAACCACTGCTCTAGCTCTAGAATGATCTAGCACTGCCTTTATATTAAACTGATAGACACACAATGACAGCAACAAAAACATCTTTAAGCTTACTCTTTTTCAGGAATAACCATAGCAAGATCAAAGCAACATAACATCTCTAAGTTTCAAACCATTTTACTATAATTAGTAAAATTTATACCCAGGAAAGGATTTTTAAATCATTGCAAAATTTTTCACTTTGGAGGCAGCGGCAAGAGCAAGGCATTTGGAATCATTCAGAGCTGGGTTTGACTTTCTGGATCTTATACTGAATAGCTGCTTATCTTGGACAAGTTATTTAACCTCTTTATGTGTCAATTTCCTCAGTTGCAAAAACAGGGATAATAGTATTTATTTCCTAGGTTTATTGTGAGATTATCTTGAATGTTGGAATAGTTAGAATAGAGGCTCTCAGACAGTTAGACATAGTAACTAAGTAATGTCCTCTCTAGCCAAAAAACAAACAAAAACCAGAAAACAAAAACAAAACAAAACAACCCCCTCCCCTCAACAAAGAGTAAACATCATCAAGGAAAGTATCTGAAACAAAAGAGAAAACCATACTGATTGATTTAAAAGCATGCCTTTGGTGCTTGGAAAAATTTAGGCATTTATGTTAACCATTCCTTGAGAAAGAATTAATGTCAAGAGAAGGGCTAGAGAAAGACAGTTACAAGTGCCAGAGGGGCTTTGATCAGAATATACTTTTTAATATTCTTCTGTATAGAAACAATGGGTAAATGTTGATTGAGTCAGTGTGTACAATCATAGAGTGTATGGGTAGAGTAAATATGAATTTGCTTCTAGAATCTTGAGCAACTAAGAAGAGGTGATCTTTCTATGACTCATCCAACTCAATGTTAGAAGGAAATAGTCATTGTTTTTTATTTTTAATAAGTTAAATAACAGTAAACATGCTTCTAATATTAAATGATTCTTTTTATAGTTTTAGAAATTTTATTTTTATGAGAATTTTTTTAAATTAAAAAATATAAAGAATAATATAGTAAACACCTGTGTTTCCACCTCCTCCAAGAATGTACAGCAGTCAAGATTTTGTCACAATTCTTTCAAGTCCTTTTTAAAATAAAATAAACAATATGGATGAAGTTGAATTCTCCCTTTACCACACTTACTAATCTTATACTTTATACTCCCTCTTGAAGACAACTATTTTATGAGGTATTGTGTATCCTTTTACATGCATAAATATACATTCATGTATAATATACAATATTTTGTATATGTTTTTTAAATTTACATAAATATTACATATAGTATATGTCCAGGTTCCGTACTTTTTTTTTTTTTGCGGTACACGGGCCTCTCACTGTTGTGGCCTCTCCCGTTGTGGAGCACAGGCTCCGGACGCGCAGGCTCAGCGGCCATGGCTCCCGGGCCCAGCCGCTCCACGGCATGTGGGATCTTCCCGGACCGGGGCACGAACCCGTGACCCCTACATCGGCAGGCAGACTCTCAACCACTGCGCCACCAGGGAAGCCCCCAGGTTCCATACTTTTTACTCAGCATTGTTTTTGAGATCTATCTGTGTTGATGTATCTACATTTGTATATATAATAACCCATCATATTAATATGCCACATTTTATTTATCTATTCCCCTCTTGATGGACATTAATAGACTGCTTTCATTTTTCTTTCACTTATAGGCAATGCTGCTGTGACTCACTGTGTCTCACTGTACACATTTGCAAGAGTTCTCTAAGGTATATACTGGAAGTGGAATTACTGGGACATAGGATAGAAATAACTATTTTAAAATAAAAGAAGTACTATTTTATATGTTAAAAGGTTTTATGTACTGAGAAATGAAGATTCAAAAAGGAGTTAAATTTGCATGCATTTTGTGGAAGAGCTGGCTTTTATTTGGGAACTGGTGCCTTAGAAGCCAGACATGCCTGCTTATTTCAAGAACAATTCAATGAAATAGATTGCCTCCTGTGTGCTCAGCACTACACAGCTGACATTATCAGTAGCAGAATACTGAGCTGGATGGACTCTGAGTCTGATCTAGAATGGCTTTTATTATGCTCTTATTCAGTTAGAAGGAAAGACTATCTACAGGACAAGATGAATGTATCAGGCAAAATTCTACAAAGGATAAATATATCAGGTTAAGTGCCTATTTGATTTGCATAGCTCTGGTCTAGAAGGTTTGTCATATACTTCCATCCTCTCTGAACCTCACGGTTTTAAAGACAATTGTTAGTCAGTTGTAGCTGAGATATACTAAAACTTAACACTTCCATGTATATAGTACTTTCCTAAAATGGGTATTGGGTAAGGCATGTGAAGATATAGAGGGAAATATACTTATGTATCACTTGATCCATGATAAAACTAGAATAAAAGAGGCAACCAGTTAAAAGACAAATTCTGATAAGAATGTAACGAAAAATAAGAATTTATTTTTAAGTCAGGTCCTAAGCTGAAGCTTAATCAGAACTAGGCAATTATCCAGACAGAAAAAGTAATAACCTTCTATTTCTGTTTTTCAGATTTAATTCTTTGTCAAAAAGAAATCATCCAATATTTCACATCTATCTAACTGAAGTTCACTATTTGGAGGTAAGAGATAAAGTTTAAAGAGACACAAATTTATAAATTAGAGGGAAAAAGAGGGGTTATATAACTTGATAAAGACCATTTATCAGTTTAGTGTGAATTATGCCTTTCATTCTTTATTTCAGCCTTCAGATAACCCATCATTTAAGGTGCACTTATGAACAGGGTAGAAAGGATCATCTTGAAAATTCCCTTTGATAATTATATTAATAAATAAAGTATGATTTGCATAAATAGTTGTTCAGCTTTGGATAAAAGGAAAAAGATTATAGATATACATTTGACAAGCCTATGCTCCAATATATTATTCTTTTACATTTCTTTTGTTTGTTTGTTTAAAGTTGTATTACTCTATTAGTGTTCCTCTCTCCTTTGTTATTAACCTTTCTCTAATTTTGCTTTTTTGTTTTTTTTTTTTTTTTACTAATTCTCATATTCATCCTCAGTACAACTCTTTTGGATAATTTAAAATTTATGCTTGACCAAGGAAACTCAAGCTCATCCTAGATTTCTATACTTTAGATCCAAAGAGGTCTACTGGAATTCATAGGATGCATTGCAGTTAAGATGAAGATTTAGTTAATAGTCTTATGACAGGTGCATGAGTGTATAAGTGTCCTAGAAGCCCAGCAACTTCTAAAAAGATGCCCCTTAAAAATTTGGTATCAAATGTTCAGAGTGATACAATCACTGTGGTAATCACACTGGTAAACAACTTTGGTTACTTACATAAATTGTTATTATCTCCTTTTATGTATGCCTTACCTCGTCTATTAATTTATAATCTTCTTTAGGACCAGGTTATTTTATTCCTTATATGATTTTGACCCCTGGAACCAACTGATTTACTTGCATATATTTGAAACTTAGTACACTTTTAATGTTGATGAAGTTTTATTATTACTTTTAAAAATAGAATTATTCGTTTCATTCAGAGAGCTGTCTTCATATCCAGTTACATTTTCTTTCTTTCTTTCTTTATTATTACTTTTTAGACAGCAGGTTCTTATTAGTCATCAATTTTATACATATCAGTGTATACATGTCAGTCCCAATCGCCCAATTCAGCACACCACCATCCCCACCCCACCCCCTGCGGTTTTCCCCGCTTGGTGTCCATAAGTTTGTTCTCTATATCTGTGTCTCAACTTCTGCCCTGCAAACCGGATCGTCTGTACCATTTTTCTAGGTTCCACATACATGGGTTAATATATGATATTTGTTTTTCTCTTTCTGACTTACTTCACTCTGTATGACAGTCTCTAGATCCATCCATATCTCAAAAAATGACTCAATTTCATTCCTCTTTATGACTGAGTAATATTCCATTGAATATATGTACCACAACTTCTTTATCCATTTGTCTGTCGATGGGCATTTAGGTTGTTTCCATGACCTGGCTATTGTAAATAGTGCTGCAATGAACAGTGGGGGGCATGTATCTTTTTGAATTATGGTTTTCTCTGGGTATATGCCCAGTAGTGGGGTTGCTGGGTCATATGGTAATTATATTTTTAATTTTTTAAGGAACCTCTATACTGTTCTCCATAGTGGCTGTATCAATTTACATTCCCACCAACAGTGCAAGAGGGTTCCCTTTTCTCTACACCCTCTCCAGCATTTGTTGTTTGTAGATTTTATGATGATGCCCATTCTAACTGGTGTGAGGTGATACCTCATTGTAGTTTTGACTTGCATTTCTCTAATAATTAGTGATATTGAGCAGCTTTTCATGTGCTTCTTGTCCATCTGTATATCTTCTTTGGAGAAATGTCTATTTAGGGCTTCTGCCCGTTTTTGGACTGGGTTGTTTGTTTCTTTAATATTGAGCTGCATGAGCTGTTTATATATTTTGGAGATTAATACTTTGTTGATTTTTTTGCAAATATTTCTTCCACTCTGATGGTTGTCTTTTCGTCTTGTTTATGGTTTCCTTTGCTGTGCAAAAGCTTTCAAGTTTCATTATGTCCCATTTGTTTATTTTTGTTTTTATTTCCAGTACACTAGGAGGTGGATCAAAAAAGATCTTGCTGTGATTTATGTCAAAGAGTGCTCTTCCTATGTTTTCCTCTAAGAGTTTTATAGTGTCTGGCCTTACATTTAGGACTCAAATCCATTTTGAGTTTATTTTTGTGTATGGTGTTAGGGAGTGTTCTAATTTCATTCTTTTACATGTAGCTGTCCAGTTTTCCCAGCACCACTTATTGAAGAGACTTTCTTTTCTCCATTGTATATCTTTGCCTCCTTTAGCATACATTAGTTGACGATAGATGCGTGGGTTTATCTCTGGGCTTTCTACCTTGTTCTATTGATCTATGTTTCTGTTTTTGTGCCAGTACCATATTGGCATGATTACTGTAGCTTTGTAGTGTAGTCTGAAGTCAGGGAGTCTGATTCCTCCAGCTCAGTTTATTTCCCTCAAGACTGCTTTGGCTATTCGGTGTCTTTTGTGTCTCCATACAAATTTTAAAATTATTTGTCCTAGTTCCGTAAAAAATGTGATTGGTAATTTGATAGGAATTGCATTGAATCTGTACATTGCTTGGGTAGTATAGTCATTTTCACAGTATTGATTATTCCAATCCAAGAACATGGTATATCTCTCTATCTCTTGGTATCATCTTTAATTTCTTTCATCAGTGTCTTATAGTTTTCTGCATACAGGTCTTTTGTCTCCCTAGCTAGGTTTATTCCTAGGTATTTTATTCTTTTTGCTTCAATGGTAAATGGGAGTGTTTCCTTAATTTCTCTTTCAGATTTTTCATCATTAGTGTATAGGAATGCAAGAGATTTCTGTGTATTAATTTTGTATCCTGCAACTTTACCAAATGCATTGATTAACTCTAGTAGTTTTCTGGTGGCATTTTTAGTATTCTCTATGTATAGTATCATGTCATCTGCAAACAGTAACAGTTTTACTTCTTTTCCAATTTGTATTCTTTTTATTTCTTTTTCTTCTCTGATTGGCATGGCTAGGACTTCCAAGGCTATCTTGAATAATAGTGGTGAGAGTGGACATCCTCGTCTTGTTCCTGATCTTAGAGGAAATGCTTTCAGTTTTTCACCATTGAGAATGATGTTTGCTGTGGGTTTGTTGTATATGGCCTTTATTATGTTGAGGTAGGTTCCCTCTATGCCCACTTTCTGGAGAGTTTTTATCATAAATGGGTGTTGAATTTTGTCAAAAGCTTTTCCTGCATCTATTGAGATGGTCATATGGTTTTTATTCTTCAATTTTTTTAATATGGTGTATCAAATTGATTGATTTGCATATATTAAAGAATCCTTGCATCCCTGGGATAAATCCCACTTGATCATGGTGTATGATCCTTTTAATATGTTGTTGGATTCTGTTTTTGCTAGTATTTTGTTGAGGATTTTTGCATCTATATTCATCAATATTATTGGTCTGTAATTTCCTTTTTTTGTAGTATCGTTGTCTTGTTTTGGTATCAGGGTGATGGTGGCCTCGTAGAATGAGTTTGGGAGTGTTCCTTGCTCTGCAATTTTTTGGAAGAGTTTGAGAAGTATGGGTGTTAGCTCTTCTCTAAATGTTTGATAGAATTCACCTTTGAAGCCTTCTGGTCCTGGACTTTTGTTTGTTGGAAGATTTTTAATCACAGTTTCAATTTCATTACTTGTGATTAGTCTGTTCATATTTTTTACTTCTTCCTGGTTCAGCCTTGGAAGGTTATATCTTTCTAAGAATTTGTCCATTTCTTCCAGGTTGTCCATTTTATTGGCATAGAGTTGCTTGCAGTAGTCTCTTAGGATGCTTTGTATTTCTGCAGTGTCTGTTGTAACTTCTCCTTTTTCATTTCTAATTTTATTGATTTGAGTCCTCTCTGTCTTTTTCTTGATGAGTCTGGCTAATGGTTTATCAATTTTGTTTATCTTCTCAAAGAACCAGCTTTTAGTTTTACTGATCTTTGCTATTGTTTTCTTTGTTTCTGTTTCATTTATTCCTGCTCTTATCTTTATGATTTCTTTCCTTCTGCTAAATTTGGGTTTTGTTTGTTCTTCTTTCTCTAGTCCATTTAGCTGTAAGGTTAGATTTTTTACTTGAGATATTTCTTGTTTCTTGAGGTAGGCTTGTATAGCTATAAACTTCCCTCTTAGAACTTCTTTTGCTGCATCCTATAGGATTTGGATCATCGTGTTTTCATTGTCATTTGTCTCTAGGTATTTTTTGATTTCCTCTTTGATTTCCTCAGTGATCTCTTGGTTGTTTAGTAACGTATTGGTTAGCCTCCACGTGTTTGTACTTTTTACGTTTTTTTCCCTGTAATTCATTTCTAATCTCATAGCGTTGTGGTCAGAAAAGATGCTTGATATGATTTCAATTTTCTTAAATTTACTGAGGCTTGATTTGTGACCAAAGATGTGATCTATCCTGGAGAAAGTTCCATGTGCATTTGAGAAGAAAATGTAATCTGCTGTTCCTGGATGGAATGTCCTATAAATGTCAATTAAATCTATCTGGTCTATTGTGTCATTTAAAGCTTCTGTTCCTTATTTATTTTCATTTTGGATGATCTGTCCATTGGTGTAAGTGAGGTGCTAAAGTCCCCCACTATTATTGTGTTACTGTCGATTTCCCCTTTTAGAGCTGTTAGCAGTTGCCTTATGTATTGAGGTGTTCCTATGTTGGGTGCATATATATTTATAATTGTTATATCTTCTTCTTGGATTGATCCCTTGATCATTATGTAGTGTCCTTCCTTGTCTCTTGTAACATTAGTTTAAAGTCTATTTCATCTGATACGAGTATAGCTACTCCAGCTGTCTTTTGATTTCCATTTGCATGGAATATCTTTTTCCATCCCCTCACTTTCAGTCTGTATGTGTCCCTAGGTCTGAAGTGGGTCTCTTGTAGACAGCATGTATATGGGCCTTGTTTTTGTATCCATTCAGCAAGCCTGTGTCTTTTGGTTGGAGCATTTAATCCATTCACGTTTAAGGTAATTATCGATATGTATGTTCCTATGACAATTTTCTTAATTTTTTGGGTTAGTTTTTGTAGGTCCTTTTCTTCTCTTGTGTTTCCCACTTAGAGAAGTTCCTTTAGCATTTGTTGTAGAGCTGGTTTGGTGGTGCTGAGTTCTCTTAGCTTTTGCTTGTCTGTAAAGCTTTTGATTTCTCCATCGAATCTGAATGAGATCCTTGCTGTGTAGAGTAATTTTGGTTGTAGGTTCTTCCCTTTCATCACTTTAAATATATCATGCCACTCCCTTCTGGCTTGTAGAGTTTCTGCTGAAAAATCAGCTGTTAACCTTATGGGAGTTCCCTTGTATATTATTTATCATTTTTCCCTTGTTGCTTTCAGTAATTTTTCTTTGTCTTTAATTTTTGCCAATGTGATTACTATGTGTCTCAGCGTGTTTCACCTTAGGTGTGACCTGTATGGGACTCGCTGCACTTCCTGGACTTGGGTGGCTATTTCCTTTCCCATGTTAGGGAAGTTTTCGACTATAATCTCTTCAAATATTTTCTCTGGTCCTTTCTCTCTCGCTTCTCCTTCTGGGACCCCTATAATGCGAATGTTGTTGTGTTTAATGTTGTCCCAGAGGTCTTTTAGACTGTCTTCATTTCTTTTCATTCTTTTTTCTTTATTCTGTTCCACAGCAGTGAATTCCACCATTCTGTCTTCCAGGTCACCTATCTGTTCTGCTGCCTCAGTTATTCTGCTATTGATTCCCTCTAGTGTAGTTTTCCTTTCAGTTATTGTATTGTTCATCTCTGTTTGTTTGTTCTTTAATTCTTCTAGGTCTTTGTTAAACACTTCTTGCATCTTCTCGATCTTTGCCTCCATTCATTTTCTGAGGTCCTGGATCACCTTCACTATCATTATTATGAATTCTTTTTCTGGAAGGTTGCCTATCTCCACTTCATTTAGTTGTTTTTCTGGGGTTTTATCTTGTTCCTTCATCTGGTACATAGCCCTCTGCCTTTTCATCTTGTCTATCTTTCTGCAAATGTGGTTTGTTCCACAGGCTGCAGGATTGTAGTTCTTCTTGCTTCTGCTGTCTGCCCTCTGGTGGATGAGGCTATCTAAGAGGCCTGTGTAAGTTTCTTGATGGGAGGGACTGGTGGTGGGTAGAGCTGACTGTTGCTCTGGTTGGCAGAGCTCAGTAAAACTTTAATCTGCTTGACAGTTAATGGGTGTGGCTGGGTTCCCTCCCTGTTGGTTGTTTGGCCTGAGACAACCCGACACTGGAGCCTACCTAGGCTCTTTGGTGGGGATAATGACAGACTCTGGGAGGGCTCACGCCAAGGAGAACTTCCCAGAACTTCTGATGCCAGTGTCTTTTTCCCCACGGTAAGCCACAGCCACCCCCCGCCTCTGCAGGAGATCCTCCAACACTAGCAGGTAGGTCTGGTTTAATCCCCCCTGGGGTCACTGCTCCTTCCCCTGTGTTCCAGTGCACACACTACTTTGTGTGTGCCCTCAAGGAGTAGAGTCTCTGTTTCCCCCAGTCCTGTAGAAGTCCTGCAATCAACTCCCACTAGGCTTCAAAGTCTGTTTCTCTAGGAATTCCTCCTCCCATTGTTGGACCCCCAGGTTGGGAAGCCTGACGTGGGGCTCAGAACCTTCACTCCAGTGGGTGGACTTCTGTGGTATTGGTGTTCTCCAGTCTGTGAGTCACACACCCAGCAGTTAAGGGATTTGATTTTACTGTGATTGCACCCCTCCTACTGTGGCTTCTCCTTTGTCTTTGGATGTGGGGTATCTTTTTTGGTGGGTTCCAGTGTCTTCCTGTCGATGAATGTCCAGCAGCTAGTTGTGATTCTGGTGTTCTCACAAGAGGGAGTGAGAGCATGTCCTTCTACTCCGCCATCTTGGTTCCTCTGTCAGAAGCAGTTTCAGGCTCTTTTTGGCCCTCGTCTTCTGGTCCTCAAGCCACCACATGTCAGCCACTTCCACACCCTCACAGTTTCTCAGTGGTGCCCGATTACCCTACATATCTTTTATTGAACGAGATATGCAAATGTTTGAGGAGTAAGAAATTTAGAACAGATTAATGGCTGAAAAGAAAAGAGAAACTCTTACGCTATTTTCAATAGCCAAAAATGTCTGTTAAAATCATGTTCCTCCTTAAGTGAATAGTATATCTAAAGTTGAGAACTCCCTGTTTAATACAAATATCAGATTCTTTAGATCTTAACATATTAGATACTTTTGATACCAGTCAGAAACTGAGCTTGAATCAATATCCCACAGAGTTAGCAGTGGAAAATACTCTCTTATGAACCTTAGGTGTCTTTGGGCTGATAGTGATAAAAAAAATTATCAATTGTGGTGCTAGCAAGATTGTTCCTGATTTTATGAATGATGTAATTACAGCTTAATTGACTGATGATCTTGCAATTTTGCAGTTATTAAATATCATATAATCAAGTGCCCTTCTAGGATTTCCTGGGTGGCACGTGGTTAAGAATCTGCCTGCCAATGCAGGTGACACGGGTTTGAGCCCTGGTCCGGGAAGGTCCCACATGCCATGAAGCAACTAAGCCCTTGTGCCACAATTACTGAGCCTGTGCTCTAGAGCCCACGAGCCACAACTACTGAGCCCATGTACCACAACTACTGAAGTCCACGTGCCTGGAGCCTGTGCTCCACAACAATGGAAGTCACCACAATGAGAAGCCCATGCACCACAACATAGAGTAGCCACTGCTACGGCAACTAGAGAAAGCCCCCACACAACAATGAAGACCAACACAGCCAAAAATAAATAAATAAATTAATTAATTAATTAGAAAAAGTAAAGTGCCCTTCTGGTTAGGATACCTTTCAAGAGAAGTGTGTCCTCCCCGACAATACAAGACAATTTTCATTATGAATTGCTAAAAAGAAGACCATGTCAAAATACCATGTTATTAAGTGTTACAGCAAGCAAGTCCTGTTTTATTATTATTTTTTAACTATATATGAAGCATTTTAGTGATAGAAAGAAATATAGTAAGAACTTTTAAATACTGGCCCTCTATAAAATGGAATAGACAAAGAACTATCTTCAAGCTTGTAATCATAGGAAAAGTTGCGATCAGAAACTTCACAGAGAGCACACCAATTTTTTTTACTATTCAAACAGAAAGTCACAAAAATTATAATCATCCTCATCAGTTCACTCAGTCGTATGTAATTAATTTGTTTTATCTTGATCTTTTGTTATCACTTTTATAAATTCATCAGTTTTCCATTAGAGTTCTAAAAATCCTTATTCATTCAGTTCAGCAGTATAGTCAGTTACCAGAGAGAACACACCAATTTTATTGCAACCAACAGTTTCCTTTTCTTCATGAAGCAGACTTATGTTTTTTTTTTTGTTTTTTTTTTTGCGGTACGCGGGCCTCTCACTGCTGTGGCCTCTGCCATTGTGGAGCACAGGCTCCGGATGCGCAGGCTCAGTGGCCATGGCTCACGGGCCCAGTGGCTCTGTGGCATGTGGGATCTTCCTGGACCGGGGCACAAACCCGTGTCTCCTGCATCAGCAGGCAGACTCTCAACCACTGCGCCACCAGGGAAGCCCAGACCCATGGTTTTAATTACTTTTGGAGAATTTTTCTTTGTAGATAGGTTCTCCCCATAATGTCTTTGTACTAATGGCATAATAGGGGATATCTTTGTTGAATCTAATTAATCAGTTATCACACATTTATTGATACCTTCTATTTCCCCACACTCTGTATGAAAAAGAAATGTAAGACATGAATCCTGTCCTCAAGGAAGTTACAACTCAGTTGTAGGAATCAATCCAGCCTATATTAAACAATTAGATAACATTAAGTGTTAACTTTGCAGCACTGGTGTAGAAGAGATCAGTGTTGATTAGAATGCTCAAGGTTTTATGGAAGACATTAAACTTAAAAGATTAGGATAGGCCAAGGGGAAAAGGAAAGTAATTCCAGATTGGTAGAATGACAATATTGAAGATACAGGGGTAAGGATTAATACCTATTTCCACTTCAGGGGTATGCCTGTGCTGGTTTAGTCAATAACTCCACCTTAAATCCTAACTGGGACACTATAAAACTCTAGTTTTTATATAATTAAGTACTGTATTTCTTGTTTATTCCATGGCATATATTCACTGACTGAAAACACTACCAATCAAAGAAGCATATCAAGGATAATATCTTAGTACCACTTCCCCAGTTAACTCTGTCCTAAGTAGTAGAGGTTAAAGATGGCAATTTTTAAAGTATAGTTCAGAGCTGTATGATATTAAAATAGTTTTACAGGTTTCAGAACCAGATGAGTGAGCCTGAGAAATCAGTTGTCCCTTGTTTATCAGTTGACATTTATGGCATCATTGCACTATTTTACACATAAACAAACATAAATCATTAGATATTTTACTGTATTATGTATAGTTACATCAACATTTTTATCACTTTGCACTTAATATAACACAAAAACAATGATGCCACAGTAAGGTCTCATTATTACTAAAGAACTCAATGGCATGTGAATAATGAGACAATTTGCAAGTTGTGAATAAAACTGAGGTTGTTAGTATTGAAAGGTGTATTCTTTTCATTTGTTCTCTTGAATAAATTTTAAACTAATACCATCTTATTAGATGGGATATCAACTACCACACAATTCTAATAGAAGAGTGAAGGTGAACCCAATTTAGGCATCTGAACCAAAAGAAATACCATTTTCGTTCAGGTATATTTGGAGAATATTTTGATTGTTTGAATCATTCATTTTAGAAATTGATAGCATTGGTTCCTGTTCAGACTGGTTAACTGTATGTGATTTAAAGCAGAATGTTGGTGTTAACAAAATTAATTTTAGATTTGGTATAAACTAGAACTAGAAAACAGGTTTTAGTAAATCATGATTGTTTTCCTTTAAGTACAGAATAAAGTTCAACACAATTTCTTGGTCTTTGGAAGTTACCTAGGAAGATTGCAGATTGTTGTTTGCTCATGACATGGGAGAACAGTGTGTGACATTTGATAGTTTGTGTTCAGAGAGGTTACAGAGCAGTAGCTCAACTTCTCTGGATATTTGAGACAAAGATATGTACATTAGAAGAACCATTGATAATCCTACATATTGAAAAAATTTTGAAAATTTTAATAGCTCCAAATTAAGCAAAGTAGTTTTATGCAGTGTCTTTGGTATAGCTAACCTTCTGTAGATGTAGAATAGAATTATATAAAGTTAGAGATTCTAAGGCTTGTAGTGATCTAGTCCAACCCTTTCATTTTACAGAGGAGAAAACTAAGGTGCAAAGTGGTGAGGTGACTGTCAAGTCCCACACACAATATTAGAATCAATATTAAAATATACATATCCTCCCTTCTAATCTAGTCCTTTTAGTTTTTCCTATAACATATTGCCTATATGAGACATAGTATGATTAGAAGGTTGTTGTTAAAGTAAATCTTATCACCATCCACTCATACACCAGAAATTTTCAATATCAGTGATTCTTATGTAATCCTGTTTTAATATTCCCTAAAAAGAATAACACATTATAGCCAGCAACTATTTAGCATAAATTAGTTTATTAAGGGCTAAGTGCTTCAAAATCTAGAGGCGATAGAGCACAGGTAAGTTTCAGTACAGAAAGGAAAAAGGTCTGGAAGATGTAATGGTGTCCAGACAGGGCAGGCCTGGGTGGGAAATTACACCTTGGTATCTCCCTAGGAGTAGGATAGGAGTGGAGCATTGAAAGAGGGTAGTATGTGGAAATGGGAAGTGGGAGTGGTATTGCACTTAACACAAAGTTCATTTCCTTCACAAATGAGAGAGAAGATAAGTAAGGGTTTAAGAGAAAAATAAAAAAAAAGCAAAACCATTTGCACAACCAAAGTTTTTATTACAAGCACTGTCTCAAAAATAGCCTGGGGCTTCCCTGGTGGCGCAGTGGTTGCGAGTCCGCCTGCCGATACAGGGGACGCGGGTTCGTGCCCCGGTCCGGGAAGATCCCACATGCCGCGGAGCGGCTGGCCCCGTGAGCCATGGCCGCTGAGCCTGTGCGTCCGGAGCCTGTGCTCCGCAACGGGAGAGGCCACAACAGTGAGAGGCCCACATATGGCAAAAAAAAAAAAAAAAAAAAAAAAAAAAAATAGCCTGTTGTTTTGGACAAGCTGTGTGGCAGTAGGTTTAGGGAAAAGGACAGGGATGCTATACATAGAATTATATAACAATATATGAATGACTTTTTTTTCAGTTAATAGAAGTGAATGAGACAACTATACAGGGCTTAATGGAAAAAAAAGAACTACCCAAACAGCAAAAAGGGCAAGTTCCAAATTTTAGATTGAACGTATATTTGGAATGGGTGCTTGTTATTAAAGAGCCCGTAGTTGTATTTTGTATTTTTATACATATTTTTTTACTTGGATGTTACAAAGGAATGAACAACTGAACTTTTTTTTTTCTTTTTACCTAACTCCCCTTCCACTCACCATGATATTATGTTACATAACCCCTTTTCTTATAAAAAAATTAAAAGTTTGTTTCCAAAAAGGGAAAAAAATAATATGTTATTGTGCTCCTAAAAGTGAAGGAGAAAACTAATGGCATAAGCAAAGTAATGAAAGAAAGTGTTTTCTACAACAGAGTTTCATAGAAATGACTAAGAATACTGAATTTCAGTTCTCTCTAGCAAAATGAGTCTCAGATATGCTGCCTTTGTTTCCTTTTCTTTAAGGAGAATATGTGGTCTATCTAAGTTTAAGAAATCCATTTCCTGGCTGGAATAGATTGCCTTATATTTTAACCGTGTGGGTCTTCATATATAGTTTTTATAGAATAATATAATTTGAAAATAAAATCTTATGGCATGGTATATAACTGAATGGTATTAGCTAAATGAATGAGCAAAAAAGAAATAGTTTGGTTCTCCTATTCTTTTCCCTTGGCTCTGACATAAGTACAATGAGTTGTTGTCAGGGCATGCTATATATAATCAAAAATTTATTTCGTTTTACAAAATCAAGTTATCTACCTTTTTCTTTTTTTTTTTTTTTTTTCGGTACGCGGGCCTCTCACTGTTGTGGCCTCTTCCGTTGCGGAGCACAGGCTCCGAACGCGCAGGCTCAGCGGCCATGGCTCACGGTCCCAGCTGCTCTGCGGCCTGTGGGATCTTCCTGGACCGGGGAACAAACCCGTGCCCCCTGCATCGGCAGGCTGACTCTCAACCACTGCGGCACCAGGGAAGCCCTATCTACTTTTAATTACAGTGTTGATTTCTGTAATAATTGAAAAATGAAAAAAACGTAGTCTTGTCTGCTATTTTTTAATTGATGAAGTTATTGGTAAGTGGCTGTATTTATAGTGTGTGCCCTCTGTAGAAGGCCTTAAATATGACACTAGGCATTACTTATGTGGACTAATTAACTGGGTATAGGTCCTAAGCCAGAATTTTTTTCATAAACCTGCTACTATCCTGAGATCCCAGGTTTAGGTATAGCATATGACCCAACATGCCCTTAGTGAAATAGAGTGATGACTTCCAGGTATAGTAGATCTTCCTTATTCAATGGATTCCATATTTGAAGATTCGCCTACTCATTAAAATCTATTTGCAACCTCAAATCAATGCTTGCAGTGTTTTGTTTGTTTGTTTGTTTTCATACATTGCTGACACGAATAAAACAGTGAAAAGTTTGATTTGCCTGAAATGCAGGTTTCCGGATGAGGTCAAATAAGGCCTTATTTCAGCTCTCAAGTGTTCTTTTCATCATCTATTTAGTGCCACATTTTTTTTTGAGATTTTTTTGTTTAAAATGCCCCCAAGTGTAGTGCTAAAGTGTCGTCTAGTGTTTCTAAGCACAAGAAAACTGATATACGTTATAGAGAGAATACATTTGTTAAATAAACTTCATTCAGGCAAGAGTTATGGTGCTGCTGGCTGTGAGTCAATACTAATTAATCAACCATATATGTATGTGTATATATATACACATACATATATAAAGGTTTGGTAAGACAGAAAAACATGCAAACAAGGTTATGTATTAATTGGTTGAACAAAACGTTGTGACCAGAGGCTTGCAGAAATCTAATCCTTTATTTTCCCTAGGAATAATGGTTCATTATTTGCTAATTAAGTGTTTGTGGTGACTTTATGTAACATAATTACTGCAAATAATGAGAATCAACTATATGTATTCTTACTTTGTTGTGCTTTCGAATACATACAGAATACAGTAAGAATACATACAGAATCAATATACAGTTGCTTCTGTGTGTATTCTTACTGTGTTTGTAGTGCTTTCAATGGGAAATGAGTCTTCTGTATGCTTTTTATCTCCTGGCCAATTGATGACGTATAGTTTCTCTGAATCTTTAGTACATCTGTGGAGTTATTTCTTCATTTTATATTTTGTCTTCTCAGGATAAAAAAAATTTTTTGAAGATCATTTTATTCAGTATGTCTTTGTCGTGGAATTAAATACAAATTATCCAAAAAGATTTAAATTTATAATGTTATGTGACCATGTAAGTAAGCTGACTTGTGTCAGATGTTTTAAATATTTCAGTGTCATATAGTATAAATACACCTTTGAGCATGTGTCTACAGCAGTCAAAAAGGTCAATCATATTTTTAAAGTAAGCATTTTTGTTCTCTTCTACTCCCTTCCTAGTAGTGGACTTTCAGCATTCCAAGAGTTTTGCCCTTGGCCTTCTTGATTCCCTCACTTTAGCTCTCTTGTGCCAGTTTTCTACATCTAACTAGCTCTTTGTCAACTGAGCCTGTCCTTCTTAGAACCTCTACCTTAAAAGACTAAAAATAATAATACAGCTATTTTTGGTCCAAGAGCTCCTTTTCTCTTCCTTTCATTCAGGAAATTCCCACAGCATTTGTTATGGGATTATGAAGTAAAACATGAATCAGCCAAATGCCTTAGACAATCCTTAATATGCAGTTAATCAGTGTCAGTACCCTCATATATTATCTTCATTGTCAGAAAAAAGAATGACAGCATTTCTAGGTAAAGGTAAATACAAAAAGGTAAGATTGAATGAAAATTCCAAACCTGTCTCAAGATGGGTAACATATGGATAAACATATATTGCTATGTGAACCAGTTTAGTTATGCAGTAAGGTTTTCATTTTGCTTCAGCTGTTATTTAATAAAAGCCAGGTAATTATGATCAGGAATTTTGGAGGTGTTAAAAAGTATTAAACCATTGGCAATGTGAAGGAAAACATGGGTCTTTAAGATTCTTGTTTAACTTTTAAAAAAATTTTATTGGAGTATAGTTGATTTACAATGTTGTGTTACTTTCAGGTGTACAGCATAGTGATTCAACTATACATGTACAAATGTATTCATTCTTTTCCAGATTATTTTCCCATATAGGTATTACAGAGTATTAGAGTCCCCTGTGCTATACAGTAAGTGCTTGTTGGTTATCTATCTTATATATAGTAGTGTGTGTATGTTAATCCCAAACTCCTGATTTATCCCTCCCAGACACTGCGTTTCTCCTTTGGTAACCATAAGTTTGTTTTCAGAGTCTGTGAATCTGTTTCTGCTTTGTAAATAAGTTCATTGGTATCATTTTTTTAGATTCCACATATAAGTGATATCATATGCTATTTGTCTTTCTCTGACTTACTTCACTTAGGTCCATCCATGTTGCTGCAAATGGCATTATTTCATTCTTTTTAATGGCTGAGTAACATTCCATTGTATATATGTACTACGTCTTCTTTATCCATTCCTCTGTCAATGGACATTCAGGTTGCTTCATGTCTTGGCTATTGTATACAGTGCTGCAGTGAACATTGGGGTGCATGTATCTTTTCAAATTATGGTTTTCTCTGGATATATGCCCAGCAGTGAGATTGCTGGATCATATTTATTTTAACCAGCTTTAGCATTGCTTTTCTGTTCTTGACAAGCTTACAATAGGTACTTTGTTAATTGAATATCTTAAAATACTATGACATTTTAATACATAATTATTGAATTCATAATGCTGTGCATTCCTAACTTCTGGCATGAACTTAGAAGGCCTTGAATATAAAACCAAAGTTTCTTATTACATTAACATCCTTAACACAAAATGGAGCATGATAGCCAGAGTTTGTTTCTTTCTCTTTCTTTCTCCCTTTCTTTCTTTCTTTTTTTCTTTCTTTCTTTCTTGGAGTAAAATTGCTTTACAATGTTGTGTTAGTTTCTGCTGTACAATGAAGTGAATCAGCTACATGTAAACCTATATTCCCTCCCTCTTGGACCTCCCTCCCACCCCCACATCCCACCCATCTAGGTCATCACAGAGCACCGAGCTGTGTTCCGTGTGCTATACAGCAAGTTCCCATTAGCTGTCTATTTCACATATGGTAGTGTATTCATGTCAAACCTAATCTCCCAATTCGTCCCACCCTCTCCTTCCCCCAGTGTGTCCACATGTCTCTTCTCTATGCCTATGTCTCTATTCCTGCCCTACAAATAGGTTTATCTGTACCATTTTTCTAGATTCCACATATATGTGTTAATATATGTTATTTGTTTTTCTCTTTCTGGCTTACTTCACTCTGTATGACAGACTCTAGGTCCATCCACATCTCTAAAATTGGCCCAATTTCATTCCTTTTTTATGACTGAGTAATATTCCATTGTATATATGTACCACATCTTCTTTATCCATTCATCCATCATTGGACATTTAGGTTGTTTCCATGTCCTGGCTATTGTAAATAGTGCTGCAATGAACATTGGGGTACATGTTTCCTTTTGAATTATGCTTTTCTCATGGTATATGCCCAGCAGTGGGATTGCTGGGTTATACGGTAATTCTATTTCTAGTTTTCTTAAGGCAGCAAGAACATACAATGGGGAAAAGACAGTCCCTTCAATAAGTGGTGCTGGGAAAACTGGATAGCTACATGTAAAAGAATGAAATTAGAACACTACCTAACACCATACACAAAAGTAAACTCCAAATGGATTAAAGACCTAAATGTAAGACCAGACACTATAAAACTCTTAGAGGAAAACATTGGAGAAACACTCTTTGACATAAACCACAGCACAATCTTTTTTGACCCACTTCCTAGAGTAATGGAAATAAGAACAAAAATAAACAAATGGGACCTAATTAAACTTAAAAGCTTTTGCACAGCAAAGGAAACCATAAACAAGACGAAAAGGCAACCCTCAGAACAGGAGGAAATATTTGCAAATGAAGCAACGGACAAAGGATTAATCTACAAACAGCCCATGTAGCTTAATATCATCAAAACAAACAACCCAATCAAAAAATGGGCAGAAGACCTAAATAGACATTTCACCAAAGAAGACATACAGATGGCCAAGAGGCACATGAAAAGATGCTCAACATCACTAATTATTAGAGAAATGCAAATCAAAACTACAATGAGGTATCACCTCACACCAGTCAGAATGGCCATCATCAAAAAATCTACAAACAATAAATGCTGGAGAGGGTGTGGAGAAAAGAGAACCCTTTTGCACTGTTGGTGGGAATGTAAATTGGTACAGCCACTAGGGAGAACTGTATGGAGGTTCCTTAAAAATCTAAAAATAGAACTACCATATGACCCACATAAACAGATGGAGAAATATACCATGTTCTTCGATTGGATGCTACTTATCTTTATCAGGAAGTCTTTAGTGCCTTCCTTCAGCCTGGCCTCATTTACTCTATCAAACAAAAATTCCTCAAAATTTCTTTCTGGTATGTAAGTATCACTCCAGAGTTTCTAGAGTAAGGCTTGTTTTTTATATCATGACTCTGCCACCTTTGACTTCTGGAAGGTTAATTTCCTCATCTATAAAATTAAGATTGTTTTATTTTCTTCATACATCTGTTGTAAAGATTAAATGAGATAATATACTTTGCAGTATTTAGCAGACCACAAGAAACACAGCTAATGTTCAATAAAAAGTTAATATTTTATTGTTGAGCAGCAGCAGTAGTAGAATAATTTTAACAGTAGTAATTGTTCTTATCACTATATTTTGTTTTGTCATAGCAATATGTTGTGTCATAGCAAATGTTAACACTTAGTTCACTGATTAATTCATAAGTCTCATTTTTGCTGTTTGATAGTTTCCCATGAGATTTTAAGAAAAGTTGAAAGTATTGTGACTTTCATTATTTATAAAGCTAAATAAGTTTCTCTAGTGGTGGGTGAGAGTGAGAGAGAGAGAGAGTGTGTGTGTGTGTCTTCTGTATGGAATTTATTCCACAACCTTAATAATGGAAAAAGTGTTCTTATTGAGAAAATAGTACAAATGTTTTATTTTTCTAGCATTTCGGCTTTAACATAGATCTTATATCGTTTACTGTATAAATTAACTTTAGGATTTTGCCCGTTCATTATAATGCACTTAAAGTAGTAATACTTTCCAAAAAAGGTAAAACATAGTATTTTTATCTACAGTTTATTATTTCATTTTTTTTGAATAAGGACTTTCTCAGTTATCCTTTGTCTCATAGAAGACACAAGAGCTAAATATTTTTATAGTGGCATACCACCTATGCATTTTTCTAAAAGATATAGATATATATTCCATTTGATTTTTAGGAAAGGTTAAGAGAATGGATGTCTGAATGCTCACTGTGTATTTTCTCATTTAATCATCAAATAGACATATGAAGTGTATTATTACCCCCATTTCACAGATAAGAAAACTAAGGTACAAATATTAAGTAACTTATTCATCATAATGTAGTTTATAAATTATAGATACACATTTAAGCACTGGTGTGTTAGGATTCTGAGACTATCATAATCTTTATCTGCTATATCATGCTGATTTCAATGTTTATCGAAGACTCTATGATGTTTTAAGTACCATGCTGGGCACTTTACATAGTACATTCTTTCATCTTAAGTTTCATAGCATTGATGTGGATAGAAATTATATACAGTTTATAAATGAAAGATGAAAGACTTTAAGAATTTAACTAATTTACTCATGGTTCCATAGCTATTAAATGGCAGAGCTTGAATTTGAATTTGTATCAGTTTAGTAATTCCAGAGCCTAAAATATATCATATTTTTTAACCCAGATAGCTGATGAGAAGTCATCACAATTCAGTAATTATTTGTATTGCTCATAATAATGTAACATGATACTCTTTACTGTGAATTTTAATATTTATCTCACATTAACAGTTCAATTCTGGGTAGAATCCTGATTTTATATCCCTTAGTTCATTTGACATAGTATAGAGATTAATAATACCTTAAGAAAAATGGTTCCAGAAGGATTCTCAAATATATCTAGAGGTTCTTTTGATTTACAAAATGTTTTGATTATTTTAAAACCCATTCAGTATTTTCCAATGTTGTTAAATGTGTTATGCATAGTAGTCAAAATGTCTTATGCACAATCATGAAACACCTGTTAAGCAAATCCAGTATAAAAGTACAAAAAATACAGGAGATAGAGAATGAATGAACGAATTCCTAATACCCTTTATCCTTCTTGGCCTTGAAATTTGGAATCACAAAGTAAACAAGGCTAAAAGCATACCCAAGAAAAATATAAGCTCTTTTAACCTGCTTTTCTTTTGATTACTGTGGATTTTTTTTAACATCTTTATTGGAGTATAATTGCTTTACCATGGTGTGTTAGTGTCTGCTTTATAACAAAGTGAATCAGTTATACATATACATATGTTCCCATATCTCTTCCCTCTTGCATATCCCTCCCTCCCACCCTCCCTATCCCACCCCTCTAGGTGGTTACAAAGCACGGAGCTGATCTCCCTGTGCTATGTGGCTGCTTCCCACTAGCTATGTATTTTACGTTTGGTATTTGTAGTGAGGTGGATGGACCTAGAGTCTGTCATACAGAGTGAAGTAAGTCAGAAAGAGAAAGACAAATACCGTATGCTAACACATATATATGGAATCTAAGAGGAAAAAATATCATGAAGAACCTAGACGGGAATAAAGACACAGACCTACTAGAGAATGGACTTGAGGATATGGGGAGGGGGAAAGGTAAGCTGTGACAAAGTGAGAGAGTGGCATGGACATAGATTACTGTGGATTTTAAAAGTCAGTAGAATTTTCTAGACTATCTATTTAAATGCCAAAGTATGTCTAGTGCTCTGATACACATTTGGTCTGTCATGTTTCCGTGCTTTCTGGCTTTCTGATATACTTGCTATTGTTGCATCACACTGACATTTCCCCAACCAGTAATTTAATTTTGACATATAAAAAATTGCTCAAGGTCAAATGGTCATTGAGGTATATGCTAATTTTCTGATATTCTGCATTTTCTGATTAAGGAAAATTATTCTGCTTGATAGTACAATATACTCTTTTACAAGCATGACTATAACAGCTGATAATAATAGCTAAAAAGGGATTCCCAGGCTAAATGTAAGCTTCTATAACTGTATTTTTGTTGGCTATAATTATCATTTACTATGGATTTCGTATAAAGAATGACAGTGAAAGGTTGAGGATAACAAGGATTTGAAGAATACACCTGCTAAAATAAGATTTCCCTTAAAAACAAAGTAATGAGAGGAGTATTTTATTCACATTTTGTGGCAAGTACAGGCACCTAACAATATTTTCAAAGTGGCAAAGAATAGTGGTAAAAATTGATAATGTCTAGAAAGATCAAAAGATTTTAAAATATCAAATTGATATCAGAGAATCCACTTGGTACTAGAATAACAACAACAAAAATAGGGTATCAATAGGAAAACAAAGAAGTATTCAGAAGTAGCTACAGCTTTTATTCAAATTTACCCATAAAGAGCAGGATAGGAATTAAACTGGACTACAAGTTAGAAGTGCCCAGGCTGAAAAACAAAAATATGATTGGAAAATATGGAAAGTCTTACATTTAGAAAGAACAATGGAAAACCCAGGTTCTTGGTGAAAAAGTCCAAAAGTTATAGGGATATAAATGCATATGATATGCTGAACCTGAGGCTTGGTTTTCTAGATAGGCTCAGGAAAGAACATTTCCAAATTGAGGAGGCAAGAAAACAGGTATGAAACATGAAATAATGCCTTAACATTTGCTAGAATTATATGGACTAACTGGTCAATAAATGCTGATGGAACTTCATATTGAGGTCTGAGCACATAAAAATTGGGCAGGATAATAATCATAACTACATAGTTTGGTTCATCTCGTAACCAGAGAAATTAGGTCTAAAATTACTGATGTCATGTAAGACTAAAAAGTCAAATGAATCAATATGTATTTTGTAAGTATAAGTTAAGTATTTTCTAACTCTTGGTATAATCTAATGCAGCTTTGGAAAGTCGTTTTTGTAGGAATCAGCTCATGTATGTAGCTGCTGTGGGGCCTGCTTTATTTAGTTGAACAGCACCATTTCAAGTTACACATTATGGTAATACATGGCATTCAGAATAAAAGGAGAAAGAATACTCAGTCTCCAAACTTGAAGCGATCTTAAAGACACAGTAGACCTCTGAACAGTGTGGGGGTTAGAGATTCCAAACCCCCGTGCAGTTGAAAATCTGCATATAACTTTTGACTCCCCCAAACTTAATTACTAATAGTCTACTGTTGACCGGAAGACTTACCTATAATATAAACAGCCAATTAACACATATTTTATATGTTATATGTATTATATACCGTATTCTTAAAGTAAGTTAGAGGAAAGAAAATATTAAGAAAATCGTAAAGAAAATACATTTACAGTACTGTACTGTATTTATCAATACCAAAGTTTAAGTTGTCTATTTACAAGATGAATCATCTGTTTGTTAGTACCCACATCAATGTTGTCTTATATGATAGAAAACACTGTAGATGTTTTACATATTACTAACACAAGGCATCAAAAGTGAAAAGATAATGTGAAACAAATTCATATTTATTTATAGGTATAACAGTTCATGCATTGATAATGAAGAAGCAGCAATATGATTGATTTATGGTTAGCCTAATAATACAATTGCTTTACAGTAGCCTAGCCTGTACACTAAGGAATGAATCATTATAAAGTTTTTATGGCATACAGTATTACAGACATATTCATAATACAGTATTAGGAACATTGTTACATTTTTTTTAAGAACCACTTAACCATGATTATAGGCTGATATGCAGTTTCTACCATTGAGAGAGAGAGGCATACTGTAGCCTAAGGCTAAGTTAAAAATCAGTAAGGAAACTAACACATTATTAATGTTATATTAAATATCACTCACTTTATGCCTATGTAATGATAGGCTATCTACTTCAATACACATCATGCACATGATGTTCCACATGATGAATGCTTAGGCAATGATGATGTTGATGGTGACACAAAGATATCTCATACAGTTCTTGCCATACAGTTATTAGATTTTCACAGACACACATACACAACAGATAAATTTATTACCTGTATGAAATGATGATTATTTACTATTTATTAAGTGGAAGTGTATCATCACAGAGGTCTTCATTCTCATAGTCTTCATGTTGAGTAGGCTGAGGAGGAGGTAGAGGAAAGGTTGGTCTTGCTGTCTCAGGGATGGCAGAAGGGAAAGAGGTGGAGAAGGTGGAAAGGGAGGCAGGAGAGGCAGGCACATTTAGTGGTGTAATTATGGAAATACATCGTAATTTCTGTCTGACATTTTTCCATTTCTCTAAAAATGTTTCTATTTGGTACCAATCCTCCTTCCACCGTTTGCTTTAGTTTCAGTGCCTGTATCATAGAAGGGTCCATGTTGTAAAGTAAGTCAAAAGCAGTCTTGAATAATCAGAACCTTTTTGCCAGATTGTCAAAATCACTTTGTTTTCTGGCACTGCTTTTTCTTTCTTTTTTTTTTTTTTGCGGTATTCGGGCCTCTCACTGTTGCGGCCTCTCCCGTTGTGGAGCACAGGCTCCAGACGCGCAGGCTCAGCGTCCATGGCTCACAGGCCTAGCCACTCCGCGGCATGTGGGATCTTCCCAGACAGGGGCACGAACCCGTGTTCCCTGCATTGGCGGGGGGGGAGCCCGGCACCAGGGAAGCCCGGCACTGCTTTTTCTACGAATTCTTCCTCATCATCTGGCACTGGTTCTGAAGCACTTGTCTCCATCAAGTTGTCTTCTGTTAAGTCCTCTGGTGTGGTGTCTATCAGCTCTTGAATTTCTCCAAGATCCATATCTTAAACTCTTCACTCCCTATCTTGTTTGCCATATCCACAATCTCTTTCAAAATGTCCTTGATTGGCTCTGTCACAAATTCTGTGAAGCCATGCACAACATCTGTACACAGTATTCCATAGAGTGCCATGTGTAATGAGCCTTAAAGGTCCTTATGACTCCCTGATTTAGAGGCTGTTAGAGATGTGTTTGGGGGCAAGTAGACCACTTTGATGCTTTTGGTGTTGAATTCGTGGGGTTCTGGGTGACTAGGGGCATTGTTCAATATCAAGAAGAACATTAAAAGGCAGTCCCTTACAGCCAAGGTATTTCTTAACTTCAAAGACAAAGCATCAATGGAACCAATCCAGAAAAAGGGTTCTCATTGTCCAGGCCTTCTTGTACAACCAAAAGACTTGCAGCTGGTGTTTATCTTTTCCATTCAAGTCTCAGGGATTAGCAGCTTTATAGATAAGGGCAGTTCTGATCATAAACCGGACTGCATTTGCACAAAACATTAGAGTTAGCCTATCCCTTCCTGCCTTATATCTTGGTGCTTGCTTCTCTTCCTTACTAATAAATGTCCTTTGTGGCATTTTTTTTCCAGAATAGGGCACTTTCATCTGCATTAAAAACCTGTTCAGGCAAATATCCTTTCTCCTCAATTATTTTCTTAATGGCATCTGAGAACTCATCTACTGCGTCTTGGTTAGCAGAAGCTGCTTTTCCGTTATCTTGACAGTTTTAAGTCAAATCTCTTTCTAAAATTATCAAACTATCCTTTGCTGGCATTAAATTCTCCAGCTTTAGCGCCTTCACCTTCCTTTTGCTTTAAGTTGCCATATAGTGACCTGGCTTTTCTTGAATCATGTTAAAGTCTATAGCTATGCATTTCTTATAGCAATCCTGAACCACATAAAGACTGGACTGTCCATATGACATAAAAAGGTATTTCACAAAAAGTGCAAAGTTTTTATGCCTGCCAGTGTAGCTGCAGTGAAGTCTTCACAAGTTTCCATTAGTTTTTTTTTTTTTACAGTGGTCCTTACATTGGATTCATTTATCTTGAAATGGCAGGCAACCACAGCTGCAAACCTCAATCTATGGTATATATAAAGAATTCAACTTTTTCTTGTGTGTCATTTACAAGGCTTTTCTTTGCTTCTTGGGAGCACTTCCAGCATCACTAGCTGCACTTTGTATGGATTCCATGGTGTCATTCAAGGTTTACGATATTGTACTAAACATGATGAAAAATACTCGAGACTCAAGACAGATGACTTTTTACTGAAATATGCAATTTGCTGGAGAGAGGAGCTGCTCACATGGAAATTATTAGTGTCACACTGCCTTTTAAGTGGATACTGGCAACACTTGAGCTCACCTCAATAGCAACAGCAGGTGGCTATGAAATTATTACAGTAGTACAGTATGTAGTACAATTAATTTATGCAGTTATGATTTAATACTACACCTTTACATTTGCTTACATTTCTTTTGACTGCAAATGGCATCATGTATGAGCTGTGTGTGCATAAGTTTTGATAAATTTTAACTTTTTATAATAGATTTGTGTATATTTTATGGTAGTAAATGATAAAATAAACTAGTATATACATATATTTTATACATTCATGATATACCTAACTTTTTCTTATTTTTTCGATATTTCTAGGCTATGTGGTTCATCTGAGAGTTTTTAAAAATCGTTGCAAATATCCAATAAATTTTCCAGTACATTTATTGAAAGAAATCCGTGTATAAGTGGACTCAAGCAGTTCAAATCCGTGTTGTTCAAGGATCAACTGCACTCTGATTTAGCCCATTGTTTAGGTAATTCAGTAGCAATCTCATCTACAATGTGATCAGTAATCTTGTATAACAACAAAACAAAACTCTGTGGGCAATAGTTTTTCATCTTGATTATTTTCTACATTGTTTAATATCCTTGGCAGCCAAGTAGTCTTTTCTTTGTTTTGTACAGTACAACTTTATTTTAAATCTCTTTCTTTTCCTCTTGTCATTTGTTAAAATGGGGGAAAAGAAGTGGAAGCAAAAACAATATTCAGGTTATTTGCAAGTTTTCTTTGAGCTCAGCTAATTCAGGATCATGGCATAGTGTGTGTGTGTGTGTGCGTGTGTGTGTGTGCATGCGTGTGTGTGTGTGTAAATACATAATCTATCTTCCTCATAATCGAGAATATAATATAATGTATTTTTTCTCACCAACCAGGAAAATGGTCACAAGTCATTTTCTTAATTTTTAAAAATTCCTCATTCAAATTATTCTTCTCCACTGTCCACAGCATTGATGAAATAGACACCTACTCACATGGTAAAAGCTCCATAAGGAGAGAAACGCATGTCTATTTTGTTCACCACTCTATGCTTTAGCATTATTCTTGGCAAATAGAAGGCACTCAATAAGATATCTGTTGAATGAATAAAGGAATTTATGGCCCACTGCGTTCTGATTTTCTCTTCCACTACAGAAATTGCTATTGTTATTTATCAGTGTTGTTATTTATCTAACTTCCAAGTCTGATGAACATTTTTTTAAACGTCTTATTTTACTAGATAACACAACTTCATTTCACAATGTTGATTGCACTGTTGATTTCTCTTTGAAACTTTCTACTTCATAGCCCTCTTAAACAAACATTTTTATTGGCTCTCCTTGTACATATTTAACTGTATTTTCTCTATGCATTTCCTGGACTCCTCTTCACCATTTAAATGTAGGTATTCCCAGGATTCTGTTATGCAACATTTTTCCTGATTTCACACTCTCTCCTTGGGTTAACTAATTTACAATTTATCTTCTGTTACCTATATAATGATGACTCAAAAATCTATATGTCTAGCTCACATTTCTCTCACTTTAGCTTCACACTCCATTATTCAACTCTTGCTAGATATCTCTGTCTCATAGGCACTTCAGCATATCTAAAATTGACCTCATCATTTTTCTCTCAAAAGAGCTCTTCATTCAGTATTTTCAGTCTCATTTAGAGACACCATTTACACCCAGTTATTCAAACCAGGATTTATCTTTTATTCCTCCTCCTTCATATTTTACATTTAATCAGTCACTAGGTCCTGCTGATTTGATATAAATATTTCTTGAATCTGTTCCTCCCTTTCTACTTCTACTACCACATAGTTCAGCCTCTCACCATCTCTTGTCTGAACTATTACAGCTTCATTCATTCAGTCAGTCATTTTATTCAACAATATTTTCCTTACCTCTATTCTTATCCCTTTCAAATACATCTACTCTACAGCTACCAGGAAGCTCTGTCTGAAGCAGAAGTCTTATGATGCCACACCTCAGCTTAAAGCCCTTTAATGGTTCCCTATCATTTGCAGCATAAGATTCACTCTCTTTAACATAGTCACATAAGATCCATTATGATTAGGCCTCTTCCTTTCTCTTTTAGCCTTATATTCTACAATTATTTGCTTTATACATTGTTTTATACCAATCCAGAGCTTTGCCTCCAAATCCATATGATGCTATTTATCACTTCTGTGGATTTGCTTTGGACTTTATTCAGCCTGGAATTCCATCTTCTCTAAAACCAGAGTTTAAGACTCGGCTCAGATGTCATCCCTAGAAACCTTTTCATGGCCACCTCACTACCTCCTTGTATAATTATAGCATTCTTTGTACAGACAGATTGATTTATATTTTTTGGTTAGTGCTTCCCACTATATTGAACTTTTTGAAGGTAGTGACTCTATTTAACTTTTATTTATCTGAGCCTGTTATAATAATTCATTTGAAGTACCACCTAGTGGTACTTCTCTAGGTGGTACTTCAAAAATATTTATTGTAGTCAATTGATTTATTGTGTGTGTGTGTGTGTGTGTGTTTGGTTTTTTATTTAATTTTCTAAAACATTTTTATTGGAGTATAATTGCTTTACAATGTTGTGTTAGTTTCTGCTATATAACAAAGTGAATCAGCTATATGTATACGGATATCCCCATACCCAATCCCTCTTGTGCCTCCCTCCCACCCTCCCTATTCCACCCTTCTAGGTGGTCACAAAGAACCGAGCTGTTATCCCTATGCTACGTAGCTGCTTTTATCTTTGCCAAAGCTATACCTTTGGGCAGTGATTCCCTAAGGAATCAAGAGCTTTGAGTCATTGCAGGTGATCTCTGTCTTTATTTGCAAAAAAAACAAAAAAAAACTGACATAGTTTTTTTTAAATACACAATTTTTTAAATACACAATGTTTAAATACACAATTTTTAAATTGTGCATTTAATTTAAATACACAATTACTTAAAAGTGTTATTGAATTTTTCAAAATTATTATTATTATATAGTTATTCAGTTAGTGACATTGAACATGACAACTACTGTCATGTGGGATTCTGGGAATATTTTCAGTATTAAAAAGGGGTCTTGGGCTTCCGTGGTGGCGCAGTGGTTGAGAGTCCGCCTGCCAATGCAGGGGACACGGGTTCGTGCCCCGGTCCGGAAAGATCCCACATGCCGCGGAGTGGCTGGGCCCATGAGCCATGGCCGCTGAGCCTGCACGTCCGGAGCCTGTGCTCCGCAACGGGAGAGGCCACAACAGTGAGAGGCTCGCGTACCACAAAAAAAAAGAAAAAAAAAAAAGGTGTCTTCATACTCAGAAGCTTGGGGGACTATTATCTTGTATTGTAAATCATGGAAAGCTGGAACTTACTCTTTTTTTTTTTTACATCTTTATTAGAGTATAATTGCTTTACAATGGTGTGTTAGTTTCTGCTTTGTAACAAAGTGAATCAGTTATACATATACATATGTTCCCATATCTCTTCCCTCTTGCGTCTTTCTCCCTCCCACCCTCCCTATCCCACCCCTCTAGGTGGTCACAAAGCACCGAGCTGATCTCCCTGTGCTATGCGGCTGCTTCCCACTAGCTATCTATTGTACGTTTGGTAGTGTATATATGTCCATGCCTCTCTCTCACTTTGTCACAGCTTACCTTTCCCCCTCCCCATATCCTCAAGTCCATTCTCTAGTAGGTCTGTGTTTTTATTCCTGTCTTGCCCCGAGGTTCTTCATGACATTTTTTTTCTTAGATTCCATATATATGTGTTCGCATACGGTATTTGTCTTTCTCTTTCTGACTTACTTCACTCTGTATGACAGGCTCTAGGTCCATCCACCTCACTACAAATAACTCAGTTTCAGAACTTACTCTTTATATTAACCTCTTTTTCGTAAAAGACCAGTTACTGGCACTAATGAATGGTAATAATTAAATATTTATTATAGCTATGCTATTTCAGTCAGTGTTAATTGAGCTCTTATTTTTTGCCAGACCTTTCACTAGGTGCTATTGAGGGAACCCAGAGATATAAAAGGTATATGGACTTCCCCTTCTGTATACACAGTGATGATTCTGCTCCAGTTATCTCATAATATTAGATATGAGTGATTTGGAGGGCTTGGACTTTTCAAGTAGTGTCCTATTTTATTTGAATGCTGTTTTCGGAAGCTTAAAAAGGAAGTTTTTCATGGTATGAACATGATTCATTCTATGTTATGACTAAAAGGAAAGAAATGTTTCACAACAAATACAAATGTTCTCATTTGTTTATGTTTGTTTTTATTTCCATTACACTAGGGGTGGATCAAAAAAGATCTTGTTGTGATTTATGTCAAAGAGTGTTCTTCCCATATTTTCCTCTAAGAGTTTTATAATGTCTGGTCCTATATTTAGGTCTTAAATCCATTTTGAGTTTTTTTTGTGTATGGTGTTAGGGAGTGTTCTAATTTCATTCTTTTACATGTGGCTGTCCACTTTTCCCAGCACCACTTATTGAAGAGACTGTCTTTTCTCCATTGTATATCCTTGCCTCCTTATGGGACCTAATGAAACTTAAAAGCTTTTGCACAGCAAAGGAAACTATAAACAAGATGAAAAGACAACCCTCAGAAAGGGAGAAAATATTTGCAAATGAATCAAAACACAAAAGATTAATCTCCAAAATCTACAAACAGCTCATGCAGCTCAATATCCAAAAAACAAACAACCCAATAAAAAAATGGGCAGAAGACCTAAATAGACATTTCTCCAAAGAAGACATACAGATGGCTAAGAGGCACATGAAAAGCTGCTCAGCATCACTAATTATTAGAGAAATGCAAATCAAAACTACAATGAGGTATCACGTCACACCAGTTAGAATGGGCATGATCAGAAAATCTACAAACAGCAAATGCTGGAGAGGGTGTGGAGGAAAGGGAACCCTCCTGCACTGTTGGTGGGAATATAAATTGATACAGCCACTATGGAGAACAGTATGGAGGTTCCTTCAAAAACTAAAACTAGAGTTACCATATGACCCAGCAATCCCACTACTGAGCATATACCCAGAGAAAGCCATAATTCAAAAAGACACATGCCCCCCACTGTTCATTGCAGCACTATTTATAATAGCCAGGTCATGGAAGCAACCTAAATGCCTATCGACAGATGAATGGATAAAGAAGATCTGGTACATATATACAGTGGAATATTAGCCATAAAAAGGAACGAATTTCCTCTCTAGGTCCATCCACTTCTCTGCAAATGACCCTCTCTATTTTACATTTGGTAGTGGATATATGCCCATATCACTCCCTCACTTCATCCCAGCTTACCCTTCCCCCTCCCCGTGTTCTCAAGTCCATTCTCTATGTCTGTGTCTTTATTCCATGTTGATGGATTTCTCCTCTTTTTCTAAACCAGGGATTCTCAAGGTATGGCCCCTGGACTAGCAGTATCAGCATCACCTAGAAAGTTGGAAATGCTCATTCTCTGATGCCGCTTCAACCTTCCCAATCAGAAATTCTGGGGGTGGGGTCAGCAATCTGTGTTTTAAGAAACCTTCCATGTGATTCTGACTCAAGCTAAATTTGAGAACCAGTATTCTAAATAAAACAATTTCTTCCATTAGTACCATCATTCTTCTAGTCACCCAGTCTTGAAATCTTGAAGCTATCAAATCATGGAATCTTTGGATTTGGGTGAACTCTATAGAATCTTCTCATTATATAGATAAGGAAACTGAGGCACAGGAAGTTAAATAATTTGACCCAAGCCATATATCTAGTCCTCTTGGTTAACCATTCTTTCCTGATCTCCTGTATATATTCATCACCAACTGTGACTGATTCTAAAGTTATATTTGGTATCTCCCGTTCTTCTGTTTTCCCATTACTGTCATCATGCTTCCTGGCTTTTACCTCTTACCCCATCTAATTCACTTTATGTACTGTTTCTAGATTAATCTTCACAACAAACATAATTTTTAACAGCCACTTTCATACTCAGAAAATTTAGTGTCTCATTGTGGCCTAACAATTATATTTTAAATCTATCTGCTACAGTTCTTCTAATTTATATAAACCAGTCTGGTTTACTCTTTGCCTCCCATGTGCCTGCCTGTGTATTCCATTTCTTTCCCTTTGTTACTATTGTTTTTCACATTCTATTTTCACTTGTATGTTTATAATTTTCCCTTCCTGGAACATTCACTCCATCCCCATTACCTGTTTATCAGAATTCTACCTTTCTTTCAAATTAAAACCTAAGGTCCACACCTAGAAGCCTTTTCTCATCACATCCAGTCTCTTCCTTCACTGAACTCTTATATTCATTTTCTGTGCAGTTCATTGGGTACTTAATTATATATACTACTTGCATTGCTAGTTGACTTTTCAGGTGTATATAAACTTATTTTGCTAGCTAACTTGTAAATTTTTTATAGGCAAGGATAGCGCCTTATGTTTTCTTATGGTCCCTGAAGTGCTTAATGTAACAGGTGCTCAATAAGCTGGTGATTTGTAATATTGCAGAAATGATAACTTGATAAGTTTTGCTGCAATGAAAAATCCTAATTGTGTACCAGTGTATAGCTATATTTTGTACAGTTTGTATATGTATATTTTCAGTCAGTTTAATTCAAGTGACCTTTTCACCCATTTGTTCTGTGATTATATTTGTTTTCTACCTCCTTTCTGTGCACATTTCTGGAAGACAAGAAAACTTTCTGTGAAAAACATTGTTTCTATGCTAATTTTTAGTGAAAGTTGATGTGGTAATTCAAGCATAGTATTTCTGAAAAAAAATAATAGAAACTTTTAATGACAAATAATGTTGAAACTCAAATCTTTAGCCTACAGAGTTCTAGAAAAACATAGCCCTATTTTTAGAGTACTGGTATTTTTATTCTCTTAAGAATTTAGCTTTGTGTTTACTCATGTTTCTGGTGAAATGGAATAGCAGATTGTAACAAAGAAGGCAACAAATATTATGTGTCATATGTTGTTCACTTCTTATTTGATAGAATAGGTTTTTATGCCTCTATATATTAAATTGAATAACAACCATTTTCTGAAATGTTCACACTGTTGGGCTAGAGAAGAAATTTCAATGTTGATTTTTTGGAGGGTGGTATATGATAGATCTCTAAGACAGTTTGGTATTTTGCTACTTGTAATGATTAAAGTTTATGGCCTAATTGCTTATTCCACTGGACTTTAATTTTCCTCTCTTGAAAAATTTATCTTTTTGTTGAACATACCACTCTTCTTTGTGTATTTTAGTAACTTTTCATCCTCTCCTTCCAATTACTCCTGTCTTGCCCATCTTTAACTCAAACATTATTTTCAGACTTAATAGAATGTGCATTAGGTAAATGTGTCTTTAAAAACCTATTTTGAAATTGGCTATTATCATTGTAGTCAGGCCTCAGTTTTTTATGTGTTGATTATTTTGTGGATAAACTCCTTTCTTGATTTTAGCTTTCTCCATCTGTCATCATGTTATCATGTAGATTTCCTTTGCTGGGTAGCCAATGTATGCATATTCAAGGAATATAATTTAATTTTATTATTTCACCTAATCAGAAATTTCCTTAAAAAGATAAATCTGCTATCAAAAATCAGTAATATAAAGTCAAACATAGTAGTTATTAGGATTATCCATTGTTTTTAATTATCTGTTTCTTTTTACTCTCACACTAGCACTCATAATCAATAGTAAAGAATTAACTTCCTATATCATGACACATATTTAATCATAGTGGGAAATTCAAGACAAGTTAAGAATATAGTGAGCAACTGAGTTTAGGAGAAGGCACCATCAGTAGGGCTGAAGACTATCATAGGGGCTGCTGGGGCCATTCTGCTTATTTTCCCATTTTTTCCAAGGGTCAAGACTAGGTATTAGCAAGGATTTTAAGAAGAATATAATAGATCTACAAAGGTACTGAATAAATTAACCATTGTGTGTCCATCATAACTAAGAAATTGTTTCTTGTCAATAATTCAGTTTGTTCCACTATCTATTTTAGTAGAGAGCCTGACTCTCTCTGCAATCTTATCACTCATGTCTCTAAATAGCATAAAATGTTTTCCTCTTTAGCTGCTTCTTTTTCAAGCACAAATATTTACATTTATGTCAAATTCTGAAAATTAGTCTTAATACCTTCATTACAATCCATACCAGCTGTTTGACTTTAAACAAGTCATTTAACCTTTCTGAAACTCATTTTTTTCTGATGTTAATTGAAAGGATTACCTACTTTTGTACATATATACATGCCTGCTTTACACCCGCACATATACCTGCACACACACTCACACACACACACACACACACACACACACACACACACACACACACAGCTAACTAACACAGTATTTAAGGTACTGTTCTAAGTACTTTATATGTAGCGCATATAATCTTCAAAATAACCCATGAAGTGCAGATTATTCTCATTTTACAGATATTGAAACTTATTCAGAGGGACGCAAAATAAGTATCTTAAGGCAAAGCAGCTATAAGTGCTAGAATCTGGAAGTAAATCCAGTTAGACTTCAGAACCTCACACCCACTTTTACTACTGTGTTATACTACCTCTTCAAAGCATTTTTAACTTTCCATTTGCCATGAATTTCTCCCTCCCTCCCCCTCCCCTCTTCCTTCCCCACTCCTCCTTCCTTATTTTTTTCTACTCCCCTCTCCTCCTCAGGTCTTGCTTTTGTCTTGTATCTGTAATGTTATCCCCTTTCCTCTTCTTTGGTTTTGATTTCTCACTCCATACAACACTGGTTCAAAATTCTCATTTTCTAGGACATATTCCTTGGTAAACACCACCTTATTCTAAACACTCCTTCATGGATATTTATATAATGTTTTAGTACTTTATTACTTGGCTCATTTTTGTTGTTGTTGTTTTTAATTGGATTTACATCATAGCCAGGTATATTTTTGCCTCATCTACAATTCATGTACTTTGTTTTCAAAAATGTGAAAAAAAATTTAGTAGAATTATAATTTAACTTCATGGGGGAACTCACTAAAGAAACACATGGGGAAATATTTTCTAATATAATCACCCAGTAATTCATCTATTTTGTAAATATTTTGTTTGCTTAAGGAAGAGCCAAACTATATATTTGTTTGCACCATATTTTGTGCAAACAGATATATAAACAGCATTTGACATTAATCTATGGAAATTTCTTAGAATGTACTATAGGTTGTGCTTTTAGTTGGATTTTATATGTTTCATCTTTTTTTAAGATGGAAGTATAGTTGATTTCTGTTTCATATCTTTTTTAAGGGCAAGAAATGGTCTATTTTTCTCACAAATCATTGGGCCTAGAAAATGGTATGAGCACATAGAGTAGTGGTTCTCACTCTTTGCTGCACACTAGAATCATCTCAGAGCCTTTAGCACTCTCAGTGGCCAGGCCAATTCCATCAGAATCTTTTCTAGGGGACCCAAGCATCAGTATATTTTAAAGCTCTGCAGGTGCTTGTTGCAGCAGGTGCTCAGTGAAAGCTGCTAACAAAGATAACTTAGATAAAAGGAATAGGTAATTATAATGAAAAGTATTGGTATTTTTGCTCCCACGTACCTACGTTAAATCCCTGGTAGCTCATTAACTAACTTATTTTAGTCAAGTTACTCTTCTGAGTCTTGGTTTATGCACTGTAAAATGGAAATAGTAGTAGTATGTATCTCATGGGGTTGCTGTGAGATAAATGGGACAATATATGTAAAACACTGAGAATCGTGCCCTTGAATAATAATTGCTAAATACTAGCTTCCTCTTAATTCATAGATGTTTACTTCCTGTTAAAAATGAGGTTGGTCATTAATCAGTAGAGAAAGGCAAATCAAAAGTACAATGAGATGTCATCTCACACCGGTCAGAATGGCCATCAAAAAAAAATCTACAAACAATAAATGCTGGAGAGGGTGTGGAGAAGAGGGAACCCTCTTGCACTGTTGGTGGGAATGTAAATTGATACAGCCACTATGGAGAACAGTATGCAGGTTCCTTAAAAAACTAAAAATAGAACTACCATATGGCCCAGCAATCCCACTACTGGGCATATACCCTGAGAAAACCGTAATTCAAAAAGAGTCACGTACCAAAATGTTCATTGCAGCTCTATTTACAATAGCCAGGACATGGAAGCAACCTATGTGTCCATCAACAGATGAATGGATAAAGAAGATGTGGCACATATATGCAATGGAATATTACTCAGCCATAAAAAGAAATGAAGTTGAGTTATTTGTAGTGAGGTGGATGGACCTAGAATCTGTCATACAGAGTGAAGTAAGTCAGAAAGAGAAAAACAAATACCGTATGCTAACACATATATATGGAATCTAAAAAAAAAATGGTCATGAAGAACCTAGGGGCAAGATGGGAATAAAGACACAGACCTACTAGAGAATGGACTTGAGGATACGGGGACAGTGAAGGGTAAGCTGGGACAAAGTGAGAGAGTGGCATGGACATATATACACTACCAAACGTAAGATAGCTTGCTAGTGGGAAGCAGCCGCATAGCACAGGGAGATCAGCTCGGTGCTTTGTGACCACCTAGAGGGGTGGAATAGGGAGGGTGGGAGGGAGGGAGACACAGAGGGAAGAGATATGGGCACATATGTATATGTATAACTGATTCACTTTGTTTTAAAGCAGAAACTAACACACCATTGTAAAGCAATTATACTCCAATAAAGATGTTAAAAAAAAAAGTAAAAAAAAAAATAAGGTTGGTACTGTCACAATGCTGCCATCAGTATCATCATTTTGATGTGTTACAAAATAGAAGCTGGGTATAATCTAAGGATAGGATGCCCCCTTAGGTCATGGTTGGATAATAGCTGTCTGAGTATCATTGAATTACCATGCTATAACTGTTTGGTTGATAAAAGATTTTCTTTAACACATTTGCCAATATACAATCTTTTACACACAGGCTAAATTCATTGCTGTTTCTAAAATAAAAAAAAATTGATGAAATCCAAGGCAAATCTCTTTTTTTAATACTTTATAAAAATAGTTCATGATATTTGTGTGTTTTCAGTGTTTGGGTGCACAATATCTTATTATCTTGGTGTCTTCATTTTAGGCTATAGACTTTGTAGAGCCCTGCAAAAAAAAAAAAAACAACAAACTGGAAAAACTCTACATATAATAATTGTTTAGTGAGAACTTAAATTCTTTCCTCACAGTTATTAAGATAACTGCAAACATTTCTTTTTTAAAAAATCCAGGCTGTTTCTTTGAGGGAAGAACACTTCAAGCTGGTTAACTATCCTGTACTTCTTCTGTTTATAAAAGTGGTATCTACTGTGTTCTTGTCTTATATAACTGAATCATAATCAGCTTATGTCACAGCAAGGACCAACATGTGAGCTACAAAGTCAGAGTGAGCAACACAATGACACACCTGTCAAACATATTGATCTCTATTTGTTCTCATATCAAATCAGCTAGTGCTGCAAATTTTCAGTGGGAGATATTTTCTAGCAAATGGATCTGATTTTTGGTTTTCTTTTCCTTCTCTGATAGTGACATGGCAATGACCGTACATCACTTAAGCAAATGAGGAAAATACATATTTTGGTCCCAGCCAAATGTATTGTAAGTGGAAATTTGAAACCTGAGGACTGGTTGACTATATTTAATTAGTATGCAGTAAATCCCATAAGTTAGAATGCTGGGCAGTGAGTTATTCTGGTTAATGAAATACTGTGGTTAACTTTAAGTTACCACACATACCACTTATGGCTTATTATTTCTCAGAGAAATCAGTTATAGTAACATATTTATCACAATAACTGTTTTAAACTTAATGGTGTGTAATTCAGAAGACATTTGAGAATTTAATAGGATCTCAGGATCGTAATTAATGTTAACTGATATATATGATACCATAGATGTATAAGGTATAGCTGAAGCTATACTAACCCTATGACAGATGGTTACTTTTCTCAATAAGTCCCTGATATCAAATTCCCTTTCTGTCATTAACCTTTCGTAAAAAAGAATGTACGAAACATAATAATTCCAGTTGTTTTTAAAGATCTCAATGAACAGGGCTATACAGAATTTATTGTCTTTTCCTAAATACCTTCTAATATTCATCTTATTTTACTCACAACATTACGTTACCCTTTCTTTGCGGGATTTTTTCTCACTTTATTCTCTGAATTTCTATCTTCTTTATTTCTATTTTGGTTCACTCTTTTTTTAAAAAAAAAAATGACATTATTGGATGCTGGAGATGTTGACCTAAAACAAATGGACTGTAAGATATTTCTCCAGCAAAGATGGGCTTATTTGGGGTCAGCAGAGAATTGCAGTTTGGGGTCTGCAACAATGGTAAGCCATGTGCAAGTTCCCTCATGGCAAGGGAAGGAGAACACTTTTATAGAGAGGAAAAGGAAAAGGGAGGGCTATAGTAAACAAAGAGTCCATGGCTTTTCATCGACCTAGTTCGTTCTAGGAAAGAAAGGGAGCCTTCTTCCTCCTGGGCTCTGCTGTTGTCACAGGCATGAGAGGTTTCCCTTCTGGTCTCCCAATTCAATTTAACTGAGGTTTCTGTTTATTCATTTTTTACATTTCCTCCTTTTGATAAAGATCTTTCTTGGAAAACATCACTGATCAAGAGTCAGGTTTTCTAGTTTCAGCAGCTTTTTGTCCTTCAGTGTCTGGAAGGACCTTTCCTGGATGTAGTGTCTCATGTAGAAGGCAAAGTACACAGATTGGAAACCTAGTAAGGTCACATAGTAACAAGGAGGAGTAGGAGGGAGAACTCTCAGGTACTTTTAATCTAAAGTCCATATGTTAGTAAGATCATAGACACTGGAGGTCATCTGAAGTGTTACGCCATCATCAAAGGTTTGATGACAAACTTCCAATAGGTCTAGATATCTTGGGAAAGCTGTCTAATCAGATGCCATCTGCTTCAATACTGGGAAATCTTTACTTTCAGGTCACAGATGATATGCAGGTCCAGTCAGGGTTCAGTGCTTTCCTTATGGTGTCACATGAATCCCAGAGTCTCTTCTTTGGAGTTTGGTGGCACAAGGCTTGGTTAGTAGTACTTGATAGGGCCTTTCCTGGGATGTTGAAGAGAGTTCTTCTGGAGGTGTCTTTTCCAATAGACAGAATCTCTAAGTTGCAAGGTATGATGCTTAAGGTCTTCATCTCCCACACTGTGAAGAGATTGCTCTACCCAATTGTGGTTGTTTTTAATAGAAGCTATTAGGCCTTTGCAATATTGGAGTATCTCTCCTTTAACCAGCTGTGGGTCAAAAGAAGGAGGAGTCAAGTGCATTGGGCATCCTGTGACTATTTCAAAGGGTGAGATTATATTAGTTCCAAAAGAGGTGAATCTGAGATTTTTAGAAGGACATACAGCACTGCTTTTGGCAAAAGTATTTGGAGGGCCTCTACAAATTTTGTCATTTGAGTCTAATAATGCCATAATTAAGGGAGTTAAACATAGTTAAAGTGTTGTAAAGCCATAAAAACAGTAAGACTTTTCAAAGTACCTGGCTAGTAAAATGGGTTCTTCCATCACAATGAAGTTTGAGAGGAGTTTTCCAGGTAGGGATGATCTTTTCCAAAAGGACTTTAACCACAGTAGTGGCATAGCCTGTCTGCAAGGAAAGGCTTCAGACTAGTTTAAAAACATACAGACCATATCTAAGACATATTTATATCCATTATATGGAGGAAGTTGTATGAAATCCATTTGCCAGAGCCTGAATGGTCCATTAGGCAGTTTTAAATATCCAGGAGTAGTATGAACAGGCTTCCCTGGATTGTACTTGGGACAAGTGGAACAAGTGAGGTAGGCCCTGTGCTATACAGTAGGTCCTCATTGATTATCTATTTTATATATAGTAATGTGTATATGTTCATCACAAACTCCTAATTTATCCCTCCCTCCCACCTTTCCCCTTTGGTAACCGTAAGTTTGTTTTTGAAGTCTGTGAGTCTGTTTCTGTTTTGTAAATAAGTTCATTTGTATCATTTTTCTAGATTCCACATATAAATGATATCATATGATATTTGGCTTTCTCTGTCTGACTTCACTTAGTATGATAATCTCTAGGTCCATCCATGTTGCTGAAAATGGCATTATTTCATTCTTTTTTATGGCTCAGTAATATTACATTTTATATATATATATATATATATATATATATATATATATATATATCTCACAACTTCTTAAGCCAATCTCCTGTTGATGGGCACTTGGGTTCTTTACATGTCTTGGCTATTATTTTATCAAATCAAAAATTCTCTTTATTAATTTCTTTTTTTTAACGGAGGATAGTCAGAAAGTACCCATCATGTACAAAGTTTGGTATGAGGAAGCATTCAAGTGGCAGTCATTATTCTTACTGCTTCAAGAAGTGTTTTGTTCTTGTGGTGGTTTTGTGTGTGTGTGTGTGTGTGTGTGTGTGTATGTGTATGTGCTTTGATGAAAAACATGAGGAAATTTGTTTACATTTTAATTGCAATACTGTGCAGAAATAATCCAAAAATACTGGAATTTCATTATTTTTAGAATTCTAATCTTTTTAGATTATTAACAATGAATCCTGTATTGTAGAGAAGCTAAATGATAGTTTCTGCTAGAAGTAAAGGTTTCAATTTCTGCTGGATGGTATAATAGACAGAAACCCAGAAATGTCTAGATCCTGCTTTGCCAATTGCCCCTTCTCTTTTTTGTTTTTTTGCGGTATGCAGGCCTCTCACTGTTGTGGCCTCTCCCGTTGCAGAGCACAGGCTCTGGACGCGCAGGCTCGGCGGCCATGGCTCACGGGCCTAGCCACTCCACAGCATGTGGGATCTTCCCGGACTGGGGCACAAACCCGTGTCCCCTGCATCGGCAGGCGGACTCTCAACCACTGCGCCACCAGGGAAGCCCTCCCCTTCTCCTCATAGAGTTTCTCTGCAACCAACAACAAAGCAGAATGAGAAAGTTTCTCTTTGTTATTAGCTGGTCTAGCACCTGATACCCTACTGTAGGGCTATGCTGCATTCTGTGCTACAGCATGTGGTTTAGGATTAAGATTTTAGGACCAGTGGGAATAGTGACTCCTCTTTACCCTTGGAATTAAAATATTTGGATTAGCGATCTCAAATGGAAATATTTGAACCAGCACCCCATTTCTAGGTCTGGGCAGAAGCAAAAAAAATAGAAAAATAAAATAGATGATAGAGTGTGTGAAACAGATCACGTTTTAACTAAATTGAGGTAGTATAGGGGAAATAGAAAAGAAGAGAGAAAAAATCTGCTCATCCTCTCTTAGGGAAGGTGACCTAATCTAGATTTGAGGCAGGAAACTGGAGATAGAGATCCCACATTCAGGGATTCTGCATTGCATTAACATTAGAGGGCGCAATTCACATCCTAATCTATGAGAATGGTGTCCTTTAGAGTTAAGCAATATGTGGGCATTTGCAAAACTGATCTTTTTCAAATTTATTGACCATTCACCCATTAGTACCTAGCACAATCTGGGGCCTACACTCTGAACATTCTGAGTAAGAGGGTGACCCAAACCAGGCTTAGCATGGGAAAAGGGAATTGGAGTCTTCTCCTCCTACAATTCCTAACCTAAGAAATTTGTATATGCAAATGTCAATGTACAGTACAGTAAAAGAGGATAATCCACCAGGAACTATGAAACTAGAAATCAAAATAGTAAAAACATGATAGCTCTGAATCTGAAGGTAAATGTTTTAGATGTTGTAAATGTATGATTCATTGTGTATCTGTATGCAGAGGTAAATATAAAGGGATTACAATCGTCAGATTTTTTATTAACTTACCAGCATGGTATTTTTGAATGTTGGAATGTTACTTTAAGTTCCAAACACATTTCCCCCTAAACTTCAGTGAAGTATAGAATATCCAGCCCCATTTTCAGCATTTAACTTAAGCTAATATTAGGAAAAATGCCATTTCCAGAAATTTTCTGGAAAACACTTTACAGGATCCAATGAAGATGGCTATTTAATATAATCCAAATTGTTCTCTGTTATAGTCACACTTCCATTTTTTTCCATCCCCTAATTTACCTCTTTAACAAAATCTATTATATGTTTTTATTATATTTACTATAATTACTATTATTATATGCTTTACTATCAAAGATGAATAAGCTAAGACTCCTGCCATTAAGGAGTACTGGGTATATTTCACTCTTTTCCAATCAAAAGATGTTTATAATTCATATTAAATGCAAATAACTGGAACACATGCTTTGAGGGTATGAATCCTCCACTGGACCATGAGGTACTTGAGGGCAGGGACTGGTCCTTATACATTCTCAAATTTACAGTGTCTGGACTATAGTAAATTTATGCTTTCAATCAGCATATATTTCTTGAGCCTCTACTATGTTCAGGTCAGTATTTTATTTGCTTGGGATACAGCAGTGAACAAAATGTTTGCCCTTATTTTAACAGTATGGTGGTAGGTAATAAATTAGGTGAATGAAAAATATAGAATATTAGAAAGTAATACATGCTAAGAAGGAAATGGAAGGGAAAGGGAAAAAGGATGAGAGGTATGTGGAGTCGGGACAATTAAAATTTACAAAGGATAGCTAGGGAAGGTCTTACTGAGAAGGTGACTTTCAAGTTAAAACCTGAAGGAAGTAGGGGAGCAACCATGTGGATATATGGTTAAAGCACATTCCAGACCAGAGAACATTCTGATGTGTTATTGTGCCAGGCATGTTCACAGAAGAGCAAGAAAGCCAGTGTAACTAGAGTGTATATAAAAAGGAAGAGTAGTTGATGAGATCAGAGAAGTAATGGGGGGCCAAATCATATAGGTCCTTGTAGGTCATAGTCAATACTCTGCTTTTTATGGCGTGAAGCAGGAAACCACTAGAGGGTTTTGAGCAGAGAAGTGCATAAACAGACTTCCATTTTTTAAGGATTACTCTGGTTTCTGTATTTTTAAAAATTTGCAAGAATATTAAGGGTAGAAGGAGGGAGATAAGTTAGGAGGCTATTTTGATAATCCAGGTAAAAGATAATGATAGTTTGGGCTTCCCTGGTGGCGCAGTGGTTGGGAGTCCTCCTGCCGATGCGGGTGATGCGGGTTCGTGCCCCGGTCTGGGAGGATCCCACATGCCGGGGAGCGTCTGGGCCCCTGAGCCATGGCCGCTGGGCCTGCGCGTCCGGAGCCTGTGCTCCGCGGCGGGAGGGGCCGCAGCGGTGAGAGGCCCATGTACCGCAAAAAAAAAAAAAAAATAATAATGATAGCTTGGACCAAAGTGGGAATGCAGAAGTGGTTTGACATCTGGTTTTATTTTGAAGGTACAGCTCACAGCACTTGTTGATAAATGTAGGTGTGAGTGAAAGAGATGAGCCCATAATAGCACAGCTGAGATGTAGGCAACTTGCATGAGGATATGTTTTGAGGTCTTGAACTCTATCATAAACTCAACTTTGAAATTGTTAAATATGAGAAGCATATTCAACATCAAAGTAATTATGCCAAGGAGGCAGTTAGATATACAAGTCTGCAGTTCAGGGTAGAGGTTGAGCCTGGAGATTTATACTGAGGAGCAGTCAGCATATAGATGGTATTTAAAGCCATGAAACTGATACAGTTTCTCAAGGAGTAAAAGTAGCTTTAAAAAATTCCTATCCCACCCCTCTAGGTGTTCACAAAGCACCGAGCTGATCTCCCTGTGCTATGCAGCTGCTTCCCAATAGCTATCTATTTTACATTTGGTAGTGTATATATGTCAATGCCATTCTTTCACTTCGTCCCAGCTTAGCCTTCCCCCTCCCCGTGTCCTCAGGTCCATTCTCTACGTCTGCATCTTTATTCCTGTCCTGCCCATAGGTTCTTCAGAACTTTTTTTTTTTTTAGATTCCATATATATGTGTTAGCATGCGATATTTGTTTTTCTCTTTCTGACTTACTTCACTCTGTATGACAGACTCTAGGTCCATCCACCGCACTACAAATAACTCAGCTTCATTTATTTTTATGGCTAATATTCCATTGTATATATGTGCCATATCTTCTTTATCCATTCATCTGTCGATGGACAGTTAGGTTGCTTTCATGTCCTGGCTAGTGTAAATAGTGCTGCAATGAACATTGTGGTACATGACTCTTTGAATTATGGTTTTCTCAAGGTATATGCCCAGTAGTGGGATTGCTGGGTCATATGGTATTACTATTTTTAGTTTTTTAAGGAACCTGCATACTGTTCTCCATAGTGGCTTTATCAATTTATATTCCCACTGACAGTGTAAGAGGATTCCCTTTCTCCACACCCTCTCCAGCATTTACTGTTTGTAGATTTTTTTGATGATGTCCATTCTGATTGGTGTGAGGTGATACCTTATTGTAGTTTTGATTTGCATTTCTCTAATAATTAGTGATGTTGAGCATCTTTCCATGTGTTTGTTGGCCATGTGTATGTCTTCTTTGGAGAAATGTCTATTTAGATCTTCCACCCATTTTTTGATTGGATTGTTTGTTTTGTTGACATTGAGCTGCATGAGCTGTTTATAGATTTTGGAGATTAATTCTTTGTCAGTTGCTTCATTTGGAAGTATTTTCGCTAATTCAGAGGGGTGTCTTTTCATCTTGTTTAGGTTTCCTTTCCTGTGCAAACAGTTTTGAGTTTAATTAGGTCCCATTTGTTTATTTTTGTTTTTATTTTCATTACTCTTGGAGGTGGGTCAAAAAAGATCTTGCTGCAGTTTATGTCAAAGAGTTATCTGTCTATGTGTTATAGTATCTGGACTTACATTTATATCTTTAAATCACTTTGAGTTTATTTTTGTATATGGTGTTAGGGAGTGTTCTAATTTCATTCCTTTGCATGCAGCTGTCCATTTTCCCCAGCACCACTTATTGAAGTGTCTGTCTTTCCTCCATTGAATATTCTGGCCTCCTTTGTCATAGATTAGTTGACCATAGGTTTATCTTTGGGCTTTCAATCCTGATCCATTGACCTATATGTCTGTTTTTGTGCTGGTACCATAGTGTCTTGATGACTGTAGCTTTGTAGTATAGTCTGAAGTCAGGGAGCCTGATACCTCTAGCTCCATTTTTCTTTCTTAAGCTTGCTTTGGCTATTCAGGGTCTTTTGTGTTTCTGTACAAATTGTAAAACCTTTGTTCTAATTCTGTGAAAAATGCCATTGGTTATTTAATAGGGATTGTATTGAATCTGTAGATCGCTTTGGGTAGTAAAGTCATTTTCACAGTGTTGATTCTTCCAGTCCAAGAACATGGTATATCTGTCCCTCTGTCTGTGTCATCTTTGATTTCTTTCATCAGTATCTTATAGTTTTCCATGTACAGGCCTTTTGCCCCCTTAATCAGATTTATTCCTAGGTATTTTATTCTTTTTGTTGCAATAGTACATGGGATTGTTTCCTCAATTTCTCTTTCTGACCTTTCATTGTTAGTGTATAGGAATGCAGAAAATTTCAGTATATTAATTTTATATCCTGCAACTTTACCAAATTCATTGATTAGCTCCAGTAGTTTTCTGGTGGCATCGTTAGGATTTTCTATGTATAATATCATGTCATCTGCAAAAGTGACAGTTTTACTTCATCTTTTCCAATTTGGATTCCTTATATTACTTTTTCTTCTTTGATAACCATGGCTAGGACTTTCTAAACTAGGTTGAATAATAATGAATAGTGGTGAGAGCGGACACCCTTGTCTTGTCCCTGATCTTAGAGGAGATGTTTTCAGTTTTTCACCATTAAGAATAATGTTTCTGGGCTTCCCTGGTGGCGCAGTGGTTGAGAGTCCACCTGCCAATGCAGGGGACACGGGTTCATGCCCCAGTCCGGGAAGATCCTACATGCCGCGGAGCGGCTAGACCCGTGAGCCATGGCCATTGAGCCTGCGCATCCAGAGCCTGTGCTCCTCAACGGGAGAGGCCACAACAGTGAGAGGCCCACGTACCGCAAAAAAAAAAAAAAAAAAAAAAAAAAAAGAATAATAATGTTTCCTGTGGGTTTATCATATATGGCCTTTATTATTTTGAGGTAGGTTCCCTCTGTGCCCACTTTCTGGAGAGTTTTTATCGTAAATGGCAGTTGAATTTTGTCTAAAGCATTTTCTGCATATATTGAGATGATCATATGGTTTTGATTCTTCAGTTCATTACTATTGTGTATCACATTGTTTGATTTGCATATGTTGAAGAATCCTTGCATCTCTGGGATAAATCCCACTTTATCATAGTGTATGACCCTTTAAATGTGCTGTTGGATTCTGTTTGCTAGTATTTTGTTGAGGATTTTTGTGTTTATGTTCATCAGTAATGTTGGCCAGTAATTTTCTGTTTTTGTGATAACTTTGTCTGGTTTTGGTATCAGGGTGATGGTGGCCTTGTAGAGTGAGCATGGGAGTGTTCCTCCCTCTTCAATTTTTTGGAAGAGTTTGAGAAGGAAGGGTGTTAGCTCTTCTCTAAATGTTTGATAGAATTCACCTGTGAAGCCATCTGGTCCTGGACTTTTGTTTGTTGGAAGATTTTTAATCACATTTTCAATTTCATTACTTGTGATTGGTCTGTTCACATTTTCTATTTCTTCCTTTTTCAGTCTTGGAAGGTTGTCCTGTTCTTAGAGTTTTTCCATTTATTCCAGGTTGTCCATTTTATTGGTATATAGTTGCTCGTAGTAGTCTCTTATGATCCTTTGTATTTTTGTGGTGTCAGTTGTTACTTCTTTTTTATTTCTAATTTTACTGATTTGAGTTATCTTCCTTTTTTTTCTTGATGAGTCTGGCTAAAGGTTTATGAATTTTGTTTATCTCTTCAAAGAACCAGCTTTTAGTTTCATTGATCTTTGCTATTGTTTTCTTCACTTCTATTTCATTTGCTTCTGCTCTGATCTTTATGTTTCTTTCCTTCTACTAACTTTGGATTTTGTTTGTTCTTCTTTCTCTAGTTGCTTTACACGTAAGGTTAGGTTGTTTATTTGAGATTTTCTTGTGTTTTGAGGTAAGATTGTATTGCTATAAATTCCCCTCTTAGAACTGCTTTTGCTGCATCCCATAGGTTTTGGGTCATTGTTTTTTCATTGTCATTTGTTTATAGATATTTTTTGATTTCCTCTTTGATTTCTAAAGTGATCTCTTGGTTATTTAGTAGCATATTGTTTAGCCTCCTTGTGTTTGTGTTTTTTACAGTTTGTTTTCCCTGTAATTGATTTCTAATCTCATAACATTGTGGTTGGAAAAAATGCTTGATACTATTTCAATTTTCTTTAATTTACAGAGGATTGATTTGTAACACAAAATGTGATCTATCCTGGAGAACGTTCCGTACGCACCTCAAAAGAAAGTGTATTCTGCTGTTTCAGACGGAATGTCCAATAAATATCAATTAAGTCTATCTGGTCTATTGTGTCATTTAAGGCTTGTGTTTCCTTATTAATTTTCTATCTTGATGATCTATCCATTGGTGTAAGCAGAGTGTTAAATTCTCCTACTCTAGCTGTGTTACTGTCGATTTCCCTTTTATGGCTGTTAGCATTTGCCTTGTGAATTAAGGTGCTCCTATGTTGGGTGCATAAATATTTACAATTTTTTTTTTTTTTTTGCAGTACGCAGACCTCTCACTGTTGTGGCCTCTCCCATTGCAGAGCACAGGGTCCGGACGCACAGGCTCAGTGGCCATGGCTCACGGGCCTAGCCACTCCGTGGCATGTGGTATCTTCCTGGACCGGGGCACGAACCCATGTCCCCTGCATTGTCAGGCAGACTCAACCACTGTGCCACCAGTGAAGCCCAAATATTTACAATTTTTATATCTTCTTCTTGGAATGATCCCTTGGTCATTGTGTATTGTCCTTCCTTGTCTCTTGTATTAGTCTTTATTTTAAAGTCTAGTTTTTCTGATATGAGTATTGCTACTCCAGATTTCTTTTGATTTCCATTTGCATAGTATATCTTTTTCCAGCCTCTCACTTTCAGTCTGTATGTGTACCTAGGTCTGAAGCACGTCTCTTGTAGACAGCATGTATATGGGTCTTGTTTTTGTATCCATTCAGCCAGTCTGTGTCTTTTGGTTGGTGCAATTAATCCATTTACATTTAAGGGAATTATCGATACATATGTTTCTTTTGCCATTTTCTTAATTGTTTTCTTGTGTTTCCCGCCTAGAGAAGTTCTTTGAGCATTTGTTGTAAACCTGGGTTGGTGGTGCCGAATTCTCTAAGCTTTGGCTTGTCTGTATAACTTTTGATTTTTCCATCGAATCCAAATGAGTGCCTTGCTGGGTAGAGTAATTTTGGCTGTAGGTTTTTCCCTTTCATCACTTTAAATATATCCTGCTATTCCCTTCTGACCTGCAGAGTTTCTGTTGAAAAATCAGCTGATATCCTTATGGGGATTCCTTTGTATATTATTTTTGGCTTTTCCCTTGCTGCTTTTAATATTTTTTCTTTGAATTTAACTTTTGTTAGTTTGGTTAATATATGTCTCAGCATGTTTCTCCTTGGGTTTAATCTGTATGGGACTCCCTGTGCTTCCTGGACTTGGGTGACTATTTCCTTTCCCCTGTTAGGGAAGTTTTCAACTATAATCTCTTCAAATATTTTCTCAGACGCTTTCTCTTCTTCTGTGATCCCTGTTATTCAAATGTTGGTGCATTTAATGTTGTCCCAGAGGTCTCTGAGACTGTCCTCATTTTGTCTCATTATTTTCCTTATTCTTCTCCATGGCAGTTATTTCCACCCTTCTATCTTCCAGCTCACTTATCTGTTTTTCTCCATCAGTTATTCTGCTATGGATTCCTTCTAGTATATTTTTCATTTCATTTAATGTGCTGTTCATCACTGATTGCTTGTTCTTAATTCTTCTAGGTCCTTTGTAAACATTTCTTATATCTTTTTGATCCATGCCTCTATTCTGTTCCTGAGATCTTGAATCATCTTTACTATCATTACTGTGAATTCTTTTTCAGGTAGATTACCTATTTACTCTTCATTTATTTGGTCTTGTGGGTTTTTACCTTGCCCCTTCATCTACAATGTATTTCTCTGTTGTCTCATTTTGTCTAACTTTCTGCATTTGTGGTCTCCTTTCTGCAGGCTGCAGGGTCATAGTTCCTCTTGCTTCTGTTTTCTGGTCCCTGGTGGATGAGGTTGGTCCAGGGTCTTTTATAGGCTTCCTGGGAGGAGGGACTGGTTCCTGCACTCCTGTGTGTGGAGCTTAGTCTTTTCCCTCTGATGGGCAGGATCTCATCATGTGGTGTGTTTTGGGCTGTCTGTGAGCTTAGTATGACTTTAGGCAGCCTCTCTGCTTATGGGTGGGGCTGTATTCCTGTCTTGCGGGTAGTTTGGCATGAGGTGTCCAGCACTGGTGCCTGCAGGCAGTTGGGTGGAGCCAGGTCTTGGTGTTGAGATGGATACTCCAGGAGAGCACATGCCAATTAATATTCCCTGGGCCTGGGAATTCTCTGGTGGTACAGCATCCTGGATTCAGCATTTCCACCCTGGAGGCCCAGGGTTGACCCCTGGCTGGGGAACCAAGAACCTGCAAGCTGCATGGTGCATCCATAGAAGAAAGGAAAACAAAGGAAAAGAAATGAAACAACAAAACCCCAAGACAAATAGCAAAATCAAAACCAAACAGCAGCAACAACACAATAAAAAGGAAGAAAGAAAACAGACAAACCAAACCCAAGATAAGTGATAAAAAGAAAACCAAACAAACAGAAACAAAGAAACGGACTATAAAGGCAAAAAAACCCATAAAACAGGGCTTCCCTAGTGGCGCAGTGGTTAAGAATCTGCCTGCCAATGCAGGAGACACGGGTTGAAGCCCTGCTCCTGGAAGATCCCACATGCTACGGGGCAACTAAGCCCATGCGTCACAACTACTAAGCCTGCACTCTAGAGCCCATGAGCCACAACTACTGAGCCTGAGTGCCACAACTACTGAAGCCCGTGCACCTAGAGCCTGTGCTCTGCAACAAGAGAAGCTACCCAATGAAAAACCCATGCACTGCAATGAAGAGTAGCCCTCACTCACCACAACTAGAGAAAAAAGCTCACATGCAGCAACAAAGACTCTAGACAGCCAAAAATTTTTTAAATAAATAAATAAATTTATTTTTAAAAATAATAAATAAAACACATAGAAACAATCAAAAAAAGAACAAAGACAAGAAAAAACACAGAACAACAAAAAGTAAATAAAAATAGAAAAATATATTAAAAAATAATATTAAAAAAATAATAATAATAAAAACATCAACTGAACAAAATGAAACAAGCAACAAAGGAATAATAGTAATAAGAATGTTTTTCTGAGGCCTCCTCTGTCAGCATCCTTGCTCCCACAGTAAGCCACAGCCATCCTCCACCTCCCCAGGGAGCCCTATAATACCTCTAGGTAGGTCTTTGGACCTGCTGTGGGCACTGTGGGTGGGCACATAATCTGACCTGGCCCAACTCTCACGTGTACTTGCCCCCAAAGTCCACTGCTTTTAATGCTAGACTGGTCTCAGTTTTAGGAACACTTGTTGTCTATTCAGGTATTTCAGAGATGTAGGATTTACCAAGCCGATCATGTTGATTTAATCTGTGGCTATGCAGCTGCACAGAGATATTTCAGTTCCTCTTCCTTAGTCGCACCACCCCTGGGGCTCAGCTTTGGTTTTGGCCCCAAGTCTGCATGTTTGCCACCCTTAGGTATCTGTTCCCTGCCCAGGCGATAGTGAGTGAAAGCAGTGGCTGATTGGGGCACACTTACTCAGGCCAGGGAGGGGTACGTTGGCCACAACTGGGGTGTGCACAAAGTGCCTGCAGCAGCAGTGACCAGCAGACAGTTGCAACAGACTGGGGCATGCTCACTCTGGTGGGAGTCCCTCCCAGTGCTCGCGGAGGCATGGACTGGTGTGTGGGGGCTGTAGTGGCCCCACCTCTTACGCGCCACTCAACAATGACACCTCGTTTCCTAGGCAGACCATGTTTCCTCTAGGGCATTCCAGGCCATGGAGCCCCTGTTCCCTCTGTTGTATCTGTGCAGCCAACAGTGGTCCTCTCCCCAGATCCGCTCTCTCTCTCTTTTTTTTAACATCTTTATTGGAGTATAATTGCTTTACAATGTTGTGTTAGTTTCTGCTGTATAACAAAGTGAATCAGCTATATGTATACATATATCCCCATATCCCCTCCCTCTTGAGCCTCCCTCCCACCCTCCCTATCCCACCCATCTAGGTGGACACAAACCACTGAGATGATCTCCCTGTGCTATGCAGCTGCTTCCCACTAGCTATCTATTTTACATTTGATAGTGTATATGTCAATGCTACTCTCTCATTTCATCCCAGCTTCCCCTTCCCCACCACCCCCATGTCCTCAAGTCCATTCTCTACATCTGCATCTTTATTCCTGTCTTGCCACTAGGTTCATCAGAACCATTTGTTATTAGATTCCATATATATGTGTTAGCATACAGTATTTGTTTTTCTCTTTCTAACGTACTTCACTCTGTTTGACAGACTCTAGGTCCATCCACCTCACTATAAATAACTCAATTTCATTTATTTTCACAGCTGAGTAATATTCCATTGTATATATGTGCCACATCTTCTTTATCCATTCATCTGTCAATGGACATTTCGGTTGCTTCCACTCTCTTAACCCCACACTTTAGCACTCAGCCCCTGCCAACATTGGCAGATTCACATCTCAAGCAGGGGCACCCAGGGCTGATTCTAGAGGAGGCTTTGTGATGGGCAGCACTCAGGACCTTGGAGCCTACACGGGCAGAGGCGGCCTTGGCTTGAGGGGTGGGTGAGCCTGCTCAGATGGGTGTCCCTCCCAGTACGCACGGAGGCTGAAGCCAGTGGGTGGTGAAGGGGGTTGCAGTGATGGCTCCACCCCTTGCACACCACTCAACAATGACGCCTTGTTTCTATGGTGTCCCGGGCTTCCTCCGCCAACTTTCCCAGTCATGGAGCACCTTATTCCTGTCCCTTTGGGCTGTCTTTTCACAGCCAACAGCTGTCCCCGCCCTGGGTCCATGCTCCAAACCCCACTTTCCAACACCCATCCCCCCTCTGCAACAGGAGACACATGACTCCAGCTGGGGTGCGCAGGGCTGCGACTCAGACCATGAGTGCAGTTCTTACCTTGACCTGCCTTCCACAGACTGTCCGTTGCATTCCCCTTTGATCCCCTGAAGGTCTCTCTCTGTCCCAGCTACTTTCTCCACCATGTGGGGGGGGGTTTGAGTGTGGGAACCTCTCCTCACCTTCAGCTTCCTGCCAGAGTTACTGGTCCCTTTCTTGATTCCTCTTTTCTTTTTTCTTTCTTTCATCTTACCCAGTTGTGAGGGGATTTTTCTTGTCCTTTTATGTGTCCGAAGTCTTCTGCTAATGTTCAGCAGGTGGTCTGTGAGAACTGTTCCATTTGTAGATGTATTCTTAATGTACTTGTGAGGAGAGATGAATTCCCCATCCTCCTATTCCATCATCTTAAATGGCCATGCCTTCTTTTTGGAATTCAGCGTATTTATTAGTCCTCTTCTTGGTTCCACTTTTGAAGAAATTCACAGTCCAAAGAAAGTGTTGCTTCAGCATCCCCAGGAGAAGCTCTGGTCCAAGTTCTGATTGGAATTCCAGGCGAGGCTGCTCGCTGAGCCCTGCCTACTCTACCTATGCTGGGAAGCCCTCAACTGTCTCTGCAGCCAACCATTCAACTGATTGTCTGTCCCACAGCTTTTGAATGCACCATTTTCTATCATATTCTTTCTCCCTCTCCTCATCCTTCTTCCCCTCTTTTTGTCCTCCCTTCCCTCCACCCCACTGTGTTTTAGTTTAGATAATTTCTATTCATCTGTCTCCAAGTTCACTGATTCTTTTCATAAATATATATTATTTATATTTGAATCTCTTTCTGTTCTATTGTTTTCTCTTTCCTTTTTCTTAACTCATAATTATTTGCTTTATAATTGAACAGAATGTATAGGACAGAAGAGACTAGTGTAAATCATATTTATGCTTGGAAATGAGCATGTCTCTTTGGTTAGGCCTTTAGTGTTGGAAATTTGAAATAATCTAATCAGGAATTGAAGTGGGTGTGAAATTTGGTCTTGCTGTGATTATTCTCAGTGTACCACCTGCTTCAAATTCCTCTAGATCCCTTGTGCTTAGGTGAATGCTACATTGCTGGGGGATTTTTCCAGTGTTCATATCACACCTTCAGCTTTAGCCTTTCTTTGTGATCCTGTGCTTCAGAGAAGGTATTTCTCCACATTTTTACTTGAAACATGACTCTACTGATGGGGGCAGGTGAGGATATTCTCTATTGTCTTGTTTTAGGTTCTGTCCTCCATAGGCCCTGTGCCCCTGGTTCTCCTGAAGAGGGCTTTCTCGGTGATCTAGCCCTTTTCCCAGTGGTAGAGGTTGTTTTTGTTTTGTTTTGTTTTCTATTACTTTCCTCTAGCCACAGTGGGTCTTCAACTGTGCCCTAGGGATGACAAGGTTTGCTGTCCTTCCCCTAGCAACTTAGGCTTTTGTTCCAGAAGGTAGAGTGTTCTGGGCAGAGATTCATGTTTTTCCCACATTGGTAACCACTCCTTTCCCCCAGGTCTATACCATGAGGTAGGCTTTCTCTGGTCTCCTGCCCTGCCCTCAATGTTTTGTTTTGTTCTTGTTTATTGCTGTTGTTTTTTATGGGAAGCCATAGAGGTTTGTGGAGAAAAGCCTGCAAGTTGGGTTAGAGCTCTCCATAGTCTATAGATCTCAAGGGTTCTATATTTTCGTGCTAGCTCACATACAGCCTTCAGCAATTTGTTAAAAAAATATATCTGAACTTTTTCCTGCTTGTATGGCAGCCTATTACCCTCCCATGTACTTCTGCAAATTAGCCAGTGCTCATGTTCCATTCTTGGAAGCACCTGTCTTTCCTTAGATTTCAGGCCTGCTTGTTGCCCTGTGACCTTGACTCTTTGATAGGTTCATGGAAATTTATAATTGTGTATATTATCCAGTTTATCTTATTGTAACAGTGGGAATGATTCTCTTTCCAATTTTCTGCATACCAAGTGGAAGGCAAAATAACCCCTACAATGTTTTTGTTAGAATAATAAGATCTAGCAATATGTAAAAGTTGTGGAAAGAATGTAAAAATCACAGAAAGTAGAGCAAACATAGCTATAATAGAGCACATTTAGACAGTTATTAGGAAATTAAAAGGAAAAGAAGATAGAGAAATTAAGACAGTTTTTGTTATAAAGTGTAAATGCTTTAAGCCTTAGTGATATAAAAGTGATGGCATAGCTAATAACAATCATGAGTGAGATAAAATGTCAGTATGCTAATTTCATTATCTTTCATAGCATGGAATCAATAAATTCCAATAAAGTTAAAATAAGTAGTTAAAAATACAAAAATATTTTAATGCCAATGTAGTAGAGTTGTTTTACTTTAGAAGAATCTTAAAAGCTAGTCTACATTGCTGTCTACTAAATTAAAATTGATTTAATATTTTATTATAAATAATATTATAATATCCTTTTGTAGTAAAATCATTTATTTCTAACTTTCCATATGATATATGCACAGAGAGAACAAAGTGCTTCAGATTGTGTTTTCTCAAATTTTAGCACTGGTAGGATTCAAGATAATTTGTTTCTATCCTATTTGCAATTTTTACTGTTGCTTAAATATTTTTAAGTGAACATGTATCATTTTTACTAAAATGAAGTCAATGTGCTTTAAAAAATCAATTAAATGCATTTTGAGTAAAAGTTAAACTGTCTGATTACTTCTTAGAGTTTAAAAATTGAATCTGCCACAAAAATCAGAAAGATAACAATGTGAAATATGTTTAATACACTGTTAATTACCTACTAATATGCTATTATTTTCCTTTCTTAAACCAGGAATTTCTGACAGTTTTACATGGAGTCTTATGTTTCAGAGACCTTAGTATCCTTTACTAGCAGTACTTCTCATTGAATTTAAGTAAATGTCTGTGTACTTCCTAATAGCACAGGGTTCTCAACCTTGACACTACTAAAATTTAGGCTGCATAATTCTTTATGGTGGGAAGCTGCCCTGTGCTTTGTAGGATGTTTAGAACATCCCTAGCCTCTACCCACTATGTGCCAGTAACAATCCCCTGTCCACTATTGTGACAACAAAATATATCTCCAGACTTTGCCAGATATACTCTAGGGGGCAAAATTACTCCTCGTTGAGGACCATGTAATAACAACACTTTAGAGGAACTATTCATTTTTTCCACAGCTTTAATAATTGAAGAAAAGTTATGGGATTTTATCTCACTGACTCTAATCAGCCATAAATAATTAATAAGCTCTTGCCCCAAATCTTCCTCTGACCTTATTGTATGAATCATTATACTTTTAATTTACCATCATATATCTTGCTGTTTTCACGCTTTATTTTCCCCCGGTAGATTATAAGATCTCAGAAGTCAAGAATGGTCATCTACTTCATATATACATAACCTTGCCTTGTACCTTATGCATTATATGACTTCAGTAAATGCTTATAGGTTTAAATCAACCTATTCTTATTGAGAAAAGCATTATGCTAGGCCTTGAAGAGCATACAAATATGGGAAAGCCTAGTCTGCTCCTTCAAGAAGCATATTAGGAACAGAACTAAAATAAATATATTAAAAATTAGTAGAAAGGAGAATATGCTAAAAGCCATAAGAAAGATACAAGCAAATGCCAAAGGTAAGAGAGATCATGAAAGGCTTCAAGGACAAAATGGGTTTTGAAATGGGCCTAAAGGATGGCTGTTAGGCAGGTTTATGGAGAGTAGAGGGTAGAGAAGGGCTTTTATAGGCATAGTTTAAGGGAAGCGTTGAGGAACAAATTACTGGAGATAGAAAAGCTTAAAAGTATGTTTTGGAAATAGCAAGAAATGATGATATAAAACCTATTGGGAAAAAAAAAAAAAAAAAAACCTATTGGGTCTTTCTTGATTAAAGTCATATTCTATTTTTTATTTCTGCCAGACATAAAACATCCTTATCATCAAAGAAATCATGGTGTTCTATGTAAGGGATTTGTATTAATTTGCTAGAAGTTTTATTAGTATAGTGAACGTTTGGAATAATGTTAAAGCAAAGGGGTTCTTATGCAGCTTTATTTTCTATATTAAAAATAAAAGTTATGTAAAGTTATCATTTATGAGTTTTATACAGTTTTTCTTTCTGTTTGTTTATTTCATTTTGAATTATCACTGTACACAGTGAACTATGATTTTATATTTACTAAATATTTTCTGTTCATTTTTCCGTCCCTTGTAATGTGAGTTTGCTCATCCAAGTGGCAGTAGAGAGTTATATAGCGCTGGCATATAGATGAACTGGGGAAGAGAAAATAGCTATTAGATTGTAGTTACCCTTTTCCCATAGGAACAACAACAAAAATCTTCCTGTTCAATAAAAATATTTAAAATTTCATTATGTAAAGCATACAGTAACCTAAATTAAGCTTTGGGTGCAAATAAAAATCAATGGGAAACTCATGCTTTTAGATTGTCCTTTTGAGTAGCTCTCAAAGTGTAGTCCAAGGACCCCTAAGAGGCCCCAAGATCTTATTGGAGATCCATGAAGTCAAACTGTTTTCATAATACTAAAACATTATTTTCATTATACACTATATTGACATTTTCACAATGGTACAAAAACAACAACTAAAACTACTATTGCTTTAGCATGAATCAAAGCACTGGTACTAAACTATAGTAGTAGTAATTTGTATTCTTCACCACAATGCCCTCAGAGGGGGAAAAGAAGCCAGTTTCACTTAATGTCTTTGATTAAGCAGTAAAAACTATTAATTTTACTTGATCTAGACCCTTGAATATATATTTCTTTAATTGTACAACAGAATGGAAAGTAGGCAGAAAGCACTTCTTCCTCACACCAAGTATGGTGGTTGTCTCCACATAAAGCACTTAGAAGATTGTTTGCATTGTCAAACTTTCCTAGCTGCTTTTTTCATGGAATACCATTTTTACTTGAAAGAACTAGTAACAAACTATGGTTATTCTGATTTGGTTATTTGATATATATTTTTTTCAAAAATGGATGACTTGAGGCTTTCACTTCAAAGAAGACAACTGATGGTATTCATTAGCAATGCCAAAATGTAAGTTTTCAAGCGAAAATTGGAATTTTGGAATTAAAAAAAATTCTCAGTTTTCAGATTTACAATATTGCATTCGTTTCAAGGTGTACAGCAAAGTGATTCAGTTATACATATATTTTTCAGATTATTTTTATTGTAGGTTATTACAAGATACTGAACGTAGTTCCCTGTGCTATATGGTGAATCTTTGTTGCTTATCTATTTTATATAAAGTAGTTGTTATCTATTAATCCCATACTCCTAAATTATCCCTTCCCCCTCATTTTCCCCTATGGTAACCACAAGTTTGTTTTCTATGTCTGTGATTCTGTTTTGTATATACATTCATTTGCATTATTTTTAGATTCTACATATAAGTAATATATAATATTTGTCTTTCTCTATCTGACTTCCTTCACTTAGTTCGATATTCTCTAGGTACATCCACGTTGCTGCAAATGACAATCTTTCATTTCATTCTTTTTATAGCTGAATAATATTCCATTGTATATATATACCACGTCTTCTTAAAGCAATCATCTGTTGATGGGCACTTGGGTTGTTTACATGTCTTGGCTATTGTAAATAGTGCAACTATGAACACTGGGGTGCATATAGCTTTTTTTTTTTTTTTTTTGTGGTACGCGGGCCTCTCGCTGTTGTGGCCTCTCCCGTTGCGGAGCACAGGCTCCGGATGCGCAGGCTCAGCGGCCATGGCTCACGGGCCCAGCCACTCCGCGGCATGTGGGATCTTCCCGGACTGGGGAATGAACCCGTGTCCCCTGCATCGGCAGGCGGACTCTCAACCACTGTGCCACCAGGGAAGCCCCATATAGCTTTTTAAATTAAAGTTTTTATATTTTTTGGATAAATGCCCAGGATTGGGATTGCTGGATCGTATGGTAGCTCTAGTTTTAGTTTTTTAAGGAATCTCCATACTGTTTTCCATAGTGGCTGCACCAATTTACATTCTCACTGAAAGTGCACAGGGGTTCCCTTTTCTCCACAACCTGTCCAATATTTATCGTTTGCAGACTTTTTGATGATAGCCATTGTGACGGGTGTGAGGTGATACCTCCTTGTGGTTTTGATATGCACTTCCCTAAGAATTAGAAGTGTTGAGCATCTTTTCATGTGCTTGTTGGCCATCTGTATGTCTTCTTTGGAGAAATGTCTATTTAGTTCTTCTGCCCCTTTTTTGATTGGGTTGCTTGATTTTTTGATATTGAGTTGTATAAGCCATTTGTATATCTTGGATATTAAGCCCTCATCAGTCACATCATTTGCAAATATTTTCTCCCATACCATAAGTTGTCTTTTCATTTTGTTGATGGTTTCCTTTGCTGTGTAAAAGCTTTCATGTTTGATTAGGTCCCACTTGTTTATTTTTGCTTCTATTTATTCTGCCTTGGGAGATTGATCTAAGAAAATATTGCTACGATTTATGTTTTAGAAAGTTTTGCCTATTTCATGTCTCATATTTAGGTCTTTAAACCACTTTGAATTTATTTTGGTATATCGTGTGAGGAAGTGTTCTAATTTCATTGATTTACATGTAGCTGTCTGCCATTCCCAACACAACTTTTTTTCTTTCTAACATCTTTATTGGAGTAAAATTGCTTTAAAAGGGTGTGATAGTTTCTGCTTTACAACAGGGTGAATCAGCTATACATATACATATATCTCCATATCTCCTCCCTCTTGCATCTCCCCCCCACCCTCCGTATCCCACCCCTCTAGGTGGTCACACAGCACAAAGCTGATCTCCCTGTACTATATGGCTACTTCCCACGAGCTATCTATTTTATATTTGGTAGTTTATATAAGTCCATGCCACTCTCTCACTTCGTCCCAGCTTACCCGTCTCCCACCCAATGTCTTCAATTTTGTTTCTTTTTATGGCTGAGTAATATTCCATTGTATGTACGTACACATCGTCTTTATCCATTCACCTGTCGATGGACACTTAGGTTGCTTCCATGTCCTGGCTATTGTAAATAGAGCAGCAATGAACATTGTGTTACATGACTCTTTTTGAACTATGGTTTTCTCAGGGTATATGCCCAGTAGTGGGATTTCTGGGTCGTATGGTAGTTCTATTTTTAGTTTTTTAAGGAAGCTCCCTACTGTTCTCCATAGTGGACTTATCAATTTACATTCCCACCAAAAGTGCAAGAGGGTTCCCTTTTCTCCACAACCTCTCCAGCATTTATTTTTTGTAGATTTTTTGATCATGACCATTCTGTCTGGTGTGAGGTGATACCACATTATAGTTTTGATTAGCAATTCTCTAATGATTAGTGATGTTGAGTATTCTTTCATGTGTTTGTTAGCAATATGTATATCTTCCTTGGAGAAATGTCTATTTAGGTCTTCTGCCCATTTTTGGATTAGGTTGTTTGTTTTTTCTTTTTCATATTGACCTGCATGAGCTGCTTGTAAATTTTTGAGATTAATTCTTTGTCATTTTCTTCGTTTGCAAATATTTTGTCACATTATGAGGGTTTTTGCTCGTCTCGTTTATGGTTTCCTTTGCTGTGCAAAAGCTTTTAAGTTTCATTAGGTCCCATTTGTTTATTTTTGTTTTTAAGTGCATTTCTCTAGGAGGTGGGTCAAAAAGGATCCTGCTGTGATCTATGTCATAGAGTGTTCTGCCTATGTTTTCCTCTTAAGGGTTTTATAGTGTCCGCCCTTGCATGTAGGTCTTTAATCCATTTTGAGTTTATTTTTGTGTATGGTGTTGGGGAGTGTTCTAATTTCATTCTTTTACATGTAGCTGTCCAGTTTTCCCAGCACCATATACTGAAGAGGCTGTCTTTTCTCCATTGTATATTCTTGCCTCCTTTATCAAAAATAAGGTGACCATATGTGTGTGGGTTTATCTCTGGGCTTTCTATCCTGTTCCAATGATCTATATTTCTGTATTTATGCCAGTACCATACTATCTTGATTACTGTAGCTTTGCAGTTTAGTCTAAAGTCCAGGAGCCTTTTTCCTGCAGCTCATTTTTTCTTCCTCAATATTGCTTTGGCTATTCAGGGTCTTTTGTGTTTCCATACAAGTTGTGAAATTTTTTGTTCTAATTCTGTGAAAAATGCCATTGGTAGTTTGATAGGGATTGCATTGACTCTGTAGATTGCTTTGGGTAGTATAGTCATTTTCACAATGTTGATTCTTCCAGTCCAAGAACATTGTATATCTCTCCATCTGTTTGTATCATCTTTAATTTCTTTCATCAGTGTCTTATACTTTTATGCATACAGGTCTTTTTTCTCCTTAGGTAGGTTTATTCCTAGGTATTTTATTCTTTTTGTTGCAGTGTTAAATGGGAGTGTTTCCTTAATTTCTCTTTCGGATTTTTCATCATTAGTGTATAAGAATACAAGAGATTTCTGTGCACTAATTTTGTATCCTGCTACTTTCCCAAATTCATGGACTAGCTCTAGTAGTTTTCTGGTAGTATCCTTAGGATCCTCTATGTATAATATCATGTCATCTTCAAACAGTGACAGATTTACTTCTTTTCTGATTTGGATTCTCTTTATTTCTTATTCTTCTCTGATTTTTGTGGCTAATATTTCCAAAACTGTGTTGAATAATAGTGGTGAGAGTGGGCAACCTTGTCCTGTTTCTTATCTTAGAGGAAATGGTTTCAGATTTTCACCATTGATAATGATGTTGGCTCTGGGTTTGTCATATATGGCCTTTATTTTGTTTAGGTAAATTCCCTCTATGCCTACCTTCTGGAGGGTTTTTATCATAAATGGCTGTTGAATTTTGTCAGAAGCTTTTTCTGCATCTGTTGAGAGTGCATATATTTTTTCTACTTCAATTTGTTAATATGGTTTATCTCATTGATTGATTTGCGTTTATTGAAGGATCCTTGCATTCCTTGGATAAACCCCACTTGATCATGGTGTATGATCATTTTAATGTGCTGCTGGATTCTGTTTGCTAGTATTTTTGTTGAGGATTTTACATCTATGTTCATCAGTGATATTGGCCTGTAGTTTTCTTTCTTTATGACATGTTTGTCTGCTTTTGGTATCAGGGTGATGGTGGCCTCATAGAATGAGTTTGGGAGTGTTCCTCCTTCTGCTATATTTTGCAAGAGTTTGAGAAGGAAAAGTATTAGGTCTTCTCCAAATGTTTGATAGAATTCGCTTGTAAAGCCATCTTGTCCTGGGCTTTTTTTTGTTGGAAGATTTTTAATCACAGTCTCAATTTCAGTGCTTGTGATTAGTCTGCTTATATTTTTGATGACTTCTTGGTACCTGGTTCTTCTGAGAAGGTTGTGCTTTTCTAAGAATTTATCCATTTCTTCTAGGTTGTCCATTTTATTGCCATATAGATGCTTGTATTGATCTCTCGTTATCCTTTGTAGTTTGCAGTGTCAGTTGTTTCTTCTCCGTTTTCATTTCTATTTCTATTGATTTGAGTCTTCTTTTTTCTCTTGATGCATCTGGCTAATGGTTTATCAATTTTGTTTATCTTCTCAAAGAACCAGCCTTTATTTTTATTGATCTTTGCTATTGTTTCCTTCTTTTCTTTTTCATTTATTTCTGATCTGATCTTTATGATTTCTTTCTTTCTGCTAACTTTGGGAATATTTTGTTCTTCTTTTTCTATTTGCTTTATGTGTAAGGTTAGGTTGTTTATTTGAGATGTTTCTTGTTTCTTAATGGAGGATTTTACTGCTATAAACTTCCCTCTTACAACTACTTTTGCTGCATCCCATAGGTTTGGGTCATCGTGATTTCATTGTCATCTGTCTCTAGGTATTTTTTGATTTCCACTTTGATTTCTTCAGTGATCTCTTGATTATTAATTAGTGTATTGTTTAACCTCCATATGTTTGTATTTTTTACAGATTATTTCCTGTAACTGATATCTTGTCTCATAGCATTGTGGTCAGAAAAGATACTCGATACAATTTCAATTTTCTTATATTCACCAATGCTTGATTGGTGAACCAAGATACGATCTATCCTGGAGAGTGTCCCATGAGCACTTGAGAAGAAAGTAGTCTATTCTGTTGTTTTTGGATGGAATGTCCTATAAATATCAATTAAGTCCATCTTGTTTAATTTATCATTTAAAGCTTTTGTTTCCTTATTTATTTTCATTTTGGATGATCTGTCCATTGGTGAAAATGGGGTGTTAAATTCCCCCACTATTATTGTGTTACTGTCGATTTCCCCTTTTATTGTTATTAGCGTTTGCCTTACGTATTGAGGTGCTCCTATGCTGGGTGCATAAATATTTAAAATTGTAATATCTTCTTCTTGGATTGTTCCCTTGATCATTATGTTGTGTCCTTCTTTGTCTCTTGTAATCATCTTAATTTAAAGTCTATTTTGTCTGGTATGAGAATTGCTACTCTGGCTTTCTTTTGATTTCCATTTTCATTGAGTGTATTTCTTTAACCCCTCACTTTCAGTCTGTACATTTCCCTAGATATGAAGTGGGACTTTTGTAGATAGCATATGCACAGGCCTTGTTTTTGTATCCATTCATCCAGTCTATGTCTTTTGGTTGGTGCAATTAATCCATTTACATTTAAGGTAATTATCAGTATGTATGTTCCTATTAGCATTTTCCTAATTGTCTTGGATTTGTTATTGTAGGTCTTTTCCTTCTGTTGTGTTTCGTGCCTAGAGAAGTTCATTTAGCATTTTTTGTTAAGCTGGTTTGGTGGTGCTGTATTCTCTTAGCTTTTGCTTGTCTGTAAAGGTTTTAATTTCTCTGTCGAATATGAATGAGATCCTTCCTGGGTAGAGTAATTTTGGTTGCAAGTTTTTCCCTTTCATCACTTTAAATTTGTCTTTCCATTCCCTTTTGGCTTGCAGAGTTTCTGCTGAAAGATCAGCTGTTAACCTTATGGACATTCTCATGTATATTATTTGTTGTTGTTCCCTTGCTGCTTTTTATATTTTTTATTTGTGTTTAATTTTTGATAGTTTGATTAATATGTGTTTTGGCATGTTTCTCCTTTGATTTATCCTGTGTGGGACTCTCTGTGCTTCCTGAACTTGATTAACTATTTCCTTTCCCATATTAGGGAAGTTTTCAACTATAGTCTCTTCAAATATTTTCTCAGATCCTTTCTTTTTCTCTTCTGCTTCTGGGACCCTTATAATTCGAATGTTGGTTCATTTAATGTTGTCCCAGAGGTCTCTAAGACTGTCCTCAATTCTTTTCATTCTTTTTTCTTTATTCTGCTCTGCAGTAGTTACTTCCATTATTTTATCTTCTAGGTCACTTATCCGTTCTTCTGCCTCAGTTATTCTGCTATTGATTCCTTCTAGAGAATTTTTAATTTCATTTATTGTGTTGTTCATCATTGTTTGTTTGCTCTTTAGTTCTTCTAGGTCCTTGTTAAATGTTTATTGTATTTTCTCCATTCTATTTCCAAGATTTTGGATATGTTTACTATCATTAGTCTGAATTCATTTTTAGGTAGACTGCTTATTTCCTCTTGATTTGTTTGTCTGGTGGGTTTTTACCTTGCTTCTTCATCTGCTGTGTGTTTCTCTGTCTTCTCATTTTACTTAATATGTTTGGGGTCTCCTTTTTGCAGGCTTCAGGTTCGTAGTTCCCATTTTTTTTTTGGTGTCTGCCCCCAGTGGGTAAGGTTGGTTCAGTGGGTTTTGAAGGCTTCCTGGTGAAGGGGACTAGTGCCTGTGTTCTGGGGGATGAGGCTTGATCTTGTCTTTCTAGTTGGCACGACCACATCTTGTGGTGTGTTTTGGGGTGTCTGGGACCTTTTTATGACTTTAGGCCACCTTTATGCTAATGGGTGGGGTTGTGTTCCTGTCTTGCTAGTTGTTTGGCACAGGTTGTCCAGCACTGTAGCTTGCTGGTCGTTGAGTTGAGCTGGGTCTTATCCTTGAGAGGGAAATCTCTGGGAAAGCTTTCACCATTTGATATTACATGGACTTGGGAGGTTTCTCGTGGACCAGTGTCCTGAACAAGCTCTCACACCTCAGAGGCACAGGCCTGACATCTGGCAGGAGCACCAAGACCCTTTCAGCCACACGGCTCAGAAGAAAAGGGAGAAAAAAGGAAAGAAAGGAAGAAAAAAAATAAAATAAAAATGAAAAAATAACTATTTAAAATTTTAAAAATTAAAAAGTAATAAAAAAATGGAAGAAGCAAAGCAGAGAGCAACCAAACCAAAAACAAATCCACCAATGATAACAAGCTCTAAAAACTATACTAAATACAAAAAACAAAGAAACAAAAAAGAAATGGGCAGGCAGAATCCTAGGACAAATGGTAAAAGCAAAGCTATACAGACAAAAGTCACAGAAGGAAGCATACATATACACACTAACAAAAAGAGAAAAAGGAAAAATATATATATATACATACATATATACATATATATATATATATATATATATATATATATAAAGGAGGAAGAGAGCTACCAAATCAATAAACAAATCTACCAATGATAATAAACTCTAAATACTAAACTAAGATAAACATAAAACCAGAAAGAAATTAGATGCAGAAAGCAAACCTCAAGGCTACAGTTGCTCCCAAAGTCCACCACCTCAATTTTGGGATGATTCGTTGTCTATTCAGGTATTCCACACATGCAGGGTATGTCAAGTTGATTCTGGAGATTTAATCCACTGCTCCTGAGGCTGCTGGGAGAAATTTCACTTTCTCTTCTTTGTTCACACAGCTCCTGGGGTTCAGCTTTAGATTTGGCCCCACCTCTGCATGTAGGTCACCTGAGGGTGTCTGTTCTTCACTCAGACAGTACAGGGTTAAAGTCGGAGCTAATTAGGTGGCTCTGGCTCACTTAGGCTGGAGGGGAGGGTGGGGTACAGAATTCAGGGTGAGCCTGCAGCGGCATAGGTTTGCGTCTGCATAGGTCTGCATGACGTTGCAACAGCCTGAGGCATGCCATGTGTTCTACCGGGGACATTATCCCTGGCTGTGGTGGGCTGCATAGGCTCCTGGGAGGGGAGGTATGGATAGTGACCTGTGCTTGCACACAGGCTTCTTGGTGGTTGCAACAGCAGCCTTACCGTTTCATGCCTGTCTCTGGTGTTTGCACTGATAGACACGGTTCGCGCCCATCTCTGGAGCTCCTTTAGGTGGTGCTCTGAATCCCCTCTCTTCACGCACCCTGAAACAATGGTCCCTTGCCTCCTAGGCAGATCCAGACTTTTTCCTGGCCTCCCTCCTGCCTAGTTATGGTGCACTGGCCCCCTTCAGGCTGTGTTCATGGATCCAACCCCAGTCCTCTCCCTGGGATCTGACCTCTGAAGCCCAAGCCTCAGCTGCTAGCCCACACCCATCCCAGTGGGTGAGCAGATAAACCTCTCAGGCTGGTGAGTGCTGGTCGGCACTGATCCTCTGTGCAGGAGTCTTTCTGCTTTGCCCTCTACAGCCCTGTTGCTGCACTTTCCTCTATGGCTCTGAAGCTTCCCCCCTCTGCCACCCACAGTCTCAGCCCACGAAGGGGCTTCCTATTGTGTGGAAACATTTCCTCCTTCACAGCTCCCTCCCAGAGGTGCAGGTCTCCTCCCTATTCTTTTGTCTCTGTTTTTTCTTTTTTCTTTTGCCCTACCCAGGTACGTGGGGAGTATCTTGCCTTTTGGGAAGTCTGAGGTCTTCTGCCAGCGTTCTTCAGGTGTTCTGTAGGAGTTGTTCCACATGTAGATGGATTTCTAATGTATTTGTGAGGAGGAAGTTGATATCCACATCTTACTGATCTGCCATGTTGAAGGTCCCCCCCCCAGCAAGGTCCCCCCCCAACACAACTTATTGAAGAGACTGTCTTTTTTTTTTTTTTTTTTTTTTTTTTTTGCGGTACACGGGCCTCTCACTGCTGTGGCCTCTCCCATTGCGGAGCACAGGCTCCGGACGCGCAGGCTCAGCGGCCATGGCTCACGGGCCTAGCCACTCCACGGCATGTGGGATCTTCCCAGACCGGGGCATGAACCCGTGTCACCTGCATCAGCAGGCGGACTCTCAACCACTGCACCACCAGGGAAGCTCAAGAGACTGTCTTTTCTCCACTGTACATTCTTGCCTCCTTCGTTGTAGATTGACTGTATGTGTGCAGGTTTATTTCTGGGGTCTCTATTCTGTTCCATTGATCTATATATCTGTTTTTGTGCCAATATCATGCTGGGTTCTTTTTAACATCTTTATTGGAGTATAATTGCTTTACAATGGTGTGTTAGTTTCTGCTTTATAACAAAGTGAATCAGTTATACATATACATATGTCCCCATGTCTCTTCCCTCTTGCATCTCCCTCCCTCCCACCCTCCCTATCCCACCCCTCTAGGTGGTCACAAAGCACTGAGCTGATATCCCTGTGTGATGCAGCTGCTTCCCACTAGCTATCTATTTTACATTTGGTAGTTTATATATGTCAATGCTACGCTCTCACTTCGTCCCAGCTTACCCTTCCCCCTCCCTGTGTCCTCAAGCCCATTCTCTACATCTGCATCTTTATTCCTGAATCCTGGACTATTTTGTCTATTACTCTACTCATTAATTTACTTTATAACTTGTTCTCTATGTTTTTTTTCACATGAATCTTTGACCCTTCTGATTTTCTTTACATTCTTTTGAGTGAGAGTTAAATAAGTTAATTAAAGCACTTAGTACCTGACACACTATAAGCATTACATAATTTTTAGTTATTGTCACCATTTAAATACATGTTTAAAAATTATACACTTAATATGTTAAGGTTTAAAAATCTATATTAAGTATTACATATCACAAAGTGTCATACAATTTCTATATTTTTCCCTTAGAAAATCTACAGATATATTTTTCTTTTCAAATTAAGCTCTGATTTAACATTATTTTTATATACTTGGTTTATACTCTTAGATCTAATTCAAAAATTGTTTCTTCTTTTTTTTACATATATTATAGTACCAGAAAAAAAAAACAAAGAAAAACAAGCAGGTATCTTGTTTTATCTTGGCCCTTCTAAAATGTACTTAGTCTCTTCTCTCTATTATACTGCAAAATGACATACATGGGCTCTCCAAAACATATCCTATGGATCATTGGCTTTGACAACTGATTTGCTTCCTATATCTATTTGCTTGCCTATCTTTTCAATTTTTATATTTTTATTAAAAACAGTTATAGGATGATTTCTATAAACTGGACATATTGTAACAAGACACTATGTTCGGAAAAACTTTGTCTTTTACAATGGTTTTGTATTAATCTTTGGTATTCCACACAGTTATCAAATGCTTATCAACGACCATAATTTTTAACTGTTTGAGGATTTTTGAAACACTGTTCATTTGGGGGATAAAAATTAAATAGAAAATATTTCCCCAAAGTCTGTATTTCAAAAATTACAGCTTAATTTTGATTTCACATATAGTTACAATAAAACAAAAGTATTTGCCTATCTGCATATATCTATATGGGTTATTTATTTACCTCTACTATGTTTTATTAAAGTCAAAGTAACTTGAGAAATGTTTTTAATCCTTAATATTGTTTTACTTGAGATTTGGGATTCAGAATTGCCCCATATAAATTGTTCATTTGAAAATACTCTTAACTATAAGAGCATTAATGATGCAACAGTAATATTCTTGGTCTCCTGGCAACGGTATCCATGTGGTTGTGGCAAGTGAGGTGCAGAGAATGTGGGGAGATCAGTTGATGGGGAACTCATGGAGAAGGAAATTGGTCTTCAGAGTCGGTGGTGTTAAATTCAATAAAGTGTGCTAGCAAAAGGCATGGTGAGAAATACTATAGAAAAGGAATTTTGTTACTTTTCCTTTTAGTTTTAACTATGAGTAGACATTGAAATTACATTTTATTCAGAAACTGATTTTATTTGACTAAAATATATATACTGACTTTCTTAGAAAATTAACTGTTTTATTAATAATTGTGTCTATATGGCTATGGTAAAGTTGAACTTAATGTGCTGAAGAAAGCATCAGTAATTATTTTAATATTTTATTTTCTGTGCTGAGTAAACAGTAATAAATGGGAGATATAATATAACTGATATGTTGATGTAGTATCAAGAATTATGTTTATTCACAACTCCAAGGTAAGGGAAATACAAAATCTCCTGGATTAATTGACTAACACATTGACATCTCAATAAATAGCCTGATAGTGAATGATTTTCAAAATTTAACTTCAGACATTTCTAAAATGAAGTATTAAAGGTCTGTACCTCTTTTTTTAGATATCAAGTATGTTTAACTACTACATATCAGTGAATGAAAATTATAACCAGATAATCAAGTATGTTTACATATATATGTATATATATGTGTGTGTATTTTTTCTTTAATCCTGAACTTCATTTTGAGATATTTTTCTTCCTATAAAGCACTCATTAGTTATCCTTTTTTTAATAGAATCTTTGAGTACCTTAAAAGTGAACTCTATTTTATGCTAGTAGAACAATTTAATGCAAATAAAGTTTAGAAATAATCAGATTAATACATTTAATATTACCAATCATAAACTTAGTAGATTTCATTAAAGTAATTGTATTTTAAACTATCAAAGACTGCACTTTGAAATTGTATTTTTAAGGAATGCCATCCACCTGTTTTCACTTATGAGAAGTGGCTATAGATATGGGAACTATCATAAGGACCTAAATATTTCTAGCAAAACAGAGAACAGAATGTATTAAAGTAAGGGAGGGAACTCCTCATGATAAACAGAGTTAAGGATAAAAGACACTAGAGAAAAGCCGCTTGTTTCAGAAAAACTGCATTCCGAATTTAAGTTTGTGTTTATGTTGGCAATGATTAAAGAGGTGGGGGAGGAGTTACTCATTTGTGTGTGCAGGGGAAGTTGGATGGGTGGAAGGTAGAAAAGACACAGTCAAGACACTATTTGTGGGAATGAGAAGAAATCTCCCTCCCTTCCATTGCAGGAAGGGAGAAAAGGTAGTATTATTCCACCAGAGAAAGTTCAGCACTAAAGGAAAAAGGAAAGTAGTGGAGAGATCGCCAGCCTGGGGAAAGTGGAATTTATGACTCAGTACTACAGACCACCTTAAATCGTGTGACCACAGGTTACCATGGAAATGGTTTTACGGTATAGGGCGGGTTAAGCCTGGGAGGAAGGGAAGTCTGTGGAGTGGATGAGTTGGACTAGAGAAGTTTATTGGAGAAAGTCATTTCAGCACCCAGTTAGTTGCCTTTGGACAGCAGCGGTTCAGCGGCCCTGGCAGCTGTTGCAAGTGCTGGCTCTCTGCGTTCTCTTTCCTTTCTTCCTTAATTTCATTTTCTTTTTTCCTTCTACCCTTATTTCTTCCTTTTTATTTTAATTTCTGCATTTTTATTTTTCTCTATTTGCCACCCCTCCCCTTCTCCTGTGTGCTTACCAGCAGGCCCCCTCCAAAGCTTCACTCTAGCGCCACATAACTGCCCCCTCCTTTAGTTGCTCCTTGCCTGGATGAATTTGAAGAGAGCAGCAGTTGGTGAAGTGAGTTCTTACAGCCTGCCAGAGGGTTCGGTGAGGGGAAAGGGGGAGTGATGCTAACAGAGATTAAAAAAAAAAAAGCTGAGGCTTTTTCCTTGAGCATTCCGGTGAGTTCCTAAGTTCCTGTTTCTTCAGATAGTGTTGCTGAGTCATGTGGAAGGTGTATATGGTGTTGGCTCTAATTTGGAAGGCCCCTTCAATCTCCAGAGAATCCTTGATCCCTTGAGTGTTGGCAGGGTTATCCACAAAGGGGTAAGAGATCTGGAATGACTCAGGGAATACTTACCTGGTTACTGGATTATTCTGAGAGTCATGAGGAGTTGAACAGGGTCCAGTGCAGAAGGGATGGTGCTTTGGTCTCACTACATAGTTTTAGCTCACAGCTTGCCCAGAAGCCTGTTGCACTTTAGAGTCTTCTCAGTGATATCCCCACCCAGTCACTCCCTCCAAAGGGAACTGGAGTTCTCTCTAGTCAGCTCCCCTCACTGAGATTAATGGCAGTTTGGAGAGGCAGCAAGTCTTTTCATTAGGTACATCAGAAGTAAAAGAAGCCTGATTTGGTGGTTGTTGAATTTGCATAACTATCAACCTCCACCAGCCATGTAAGAAACTAGGAGAATGAGGAAGGAGGCAGTGCTGCTGCAAGCTCTCACATTTCCCATGGTAACGGATTGGCGCTAAAACTAAAAGGAGTTGGGAGACGATTTCCTTAGAACAGTGCACACTTTTAACACTTAAAAGCAACAAACAATATACACAACAACACAAAAAAATTAAAACAAACACAAGAAAATGTATGTATGTGGATTGGGGCAGAGGGAAAGAAAGTGATAAGATTTCTCAGGGATTAGGGGCAGAGGTTTAACCGAGGGAAGACAGTTCCTTTTTTTTTTTTTAACATCTTTATTGGAGTATAATTGCTTTACAATGGTGCCTTAGTTTCTGCTTTTTATTTATTTATTTATTTTTTGCGGTGCACAGGTCTCTCACTGCTGCGGCCTCTCCCGCTGCGGAGCACAGGCTCCGACGCGCAGGCCCAGCGGCCACAGCTCACAGGCCCAGCCGCTCCGCAGCACGTGGGTCCCTCCCGGACCACGGCACGAACCCACACCCCCTGCATCAGCAGGCATACCCCCAACCACTGCGCCACCAGGGAAGCCCCTAGTTTCTGCTTTATAACAAAGTGAATCAGTTATACATATACATATGTTCCCATATCTCTTCCCTCTTACATCTCCCTCCCTCCCACCCTCCCTATACCACCCCTCTAGGTGGTCACAAACCACCGAGCTGATCTCCCTGTACTAAGCGGCTGCTTCCCACTAGCTATCTATTTTACATTTGGTAGTGTATACATGTCCATGCCACTCTCTCACTTTGTCACAGTTTACCCTTCCCCCTCCCCATATCCTCAAGTCCATTCTCTAGTAGGTCTGTGTCTTTATTCCCGTCTTACCCCTAGGTTCTTCATGACCTTTTTTTGTCTTTATTTTCTGAGATTCCATACATATGTGTTAGCATATGGTATTTGCTTTTCTCTTTCTGACTTCACTCTGTATGATAGACTCTAGGTTCATCCACCTCACTACAAATAACTCAATTTTGTAATATTCCATTGTATATATGTGTCACATCTTCTTTATCCATTCATCCGATGATGGACACTTAGGTTGCTTCCATGTCCTGGCTATTGTAAATAGAGCTGCATTGAACATTTTGGTACATGACTCTTTTTGAATTATGGTTTTCTCAGGGTATTTGCCCAGTAGTGGGATTGCTGGGTCATATGGTAGTTCTATCTTTAGTTTTTCAAGGAACCTCCATACTGTTCTCCATAGTGGCTGTATCAATGGCCATCATCAAAAAATCTAGGAACAATAAATGCTGGAGAGGGTGTGGAGAAAAGGGAACACTCTTGCACTGTTGGTGGGGCAGTTCGTTTTAAGCTTCTGAGCATCATGCCTTTAAATTCAGAGCTGCTCCTCTTTGGGACCTTTGTGTTCTTTTCTCTAGGTGCCTGGCATGTTTATCTTTATTGTCCCAATGCACTTTTCACCTGAGCTTTTCCACTCAAAAGACATTCTTTTAGCATGGTACTATCCATATATAAGAATTTCACGAACAAGTTATTTCCCTATTCATCAATGGCAGGAAACTGAGAATTCATGTAAATTCTCAGTCAGTAAGAGCACTGACATTTAGAATGGGAAGTGGATCTAAGCATAATATTTGAGAGAAATCGTTCATGAAAGGAAGAATCCATTGATGTGGCAAACTTCACTGTCTCAAGAAATTGCCACAAGCACTCCAACTTTCAGCAGTCACCACACTTTATCAGTCAGCAGCCATCAACACTGAGGCAAAATCCTCCACCAGCAAAAAGATTATGATTCATTGTAGGCTCAGGTGATGGTTAGCATTTTTTATCAATAAAGTATTTTAAATTAATGTATGTACATTGTTTTTTTAGACAATGCTATTGTACACTTTAATAGACTACAGGCTAGTGTAAACACAAATTTTACATGCACTGGGAAACCAAAAAATTATGTTACTCACTTTATTGCAATATTCACTTTATTTATTTATTTATTTATTTATCTATCTATTTATTTTAATAAGACACACCTAGCTTCTCATTTGACTTCAAATCTTTATTTATTTCTCCCTGCATTGTTGTCTCTGTTCTAGCTCTAAGACCTCAGTGTGAAGGAGGAGTGGCTTCTTCACGCCCCCCCCTGCCCTTTTTTATTGGCCACACCACTTAGCTTTTGGGATCTTAGTTCCCTGACCAGGGATTGAACCCAGGCCCTTGGCAGTGAGAGCACAGAGTCCTAACCACTGGACCACCAGGGAGTTCCCAATATTCACTCTATTTTGGTGGTCTGGAACCAAACCCTCAATGTCTCTGATGAGTGCCTGTAATCAAATATTCTATGGAGTTATCTCTGTCTCTGTGAAGGGATATCTGTTTGGATTTGGTGGCCATTCTAAGCATTGCCTTAAGATTATATAGGTAGATGTTGTAGGCATTCAGAAAAGGTAATATGCATAATTACTGTGGACTCAAGACAGCTGAGATATATAGATAAATTGTTGGTATGTAGTGATAACTGCAAAATACTCATCTTTGAAGGGAAAGTGAGATAAAAGTACATTAATTTTAAATCTCAGTCCTATCGATATTATGACTATTAGAAATAGACTTCCACTTTTAATTTGCATTCTCTGTAATCAGGCAACGAAATCACTGGAGCTCTCTATTGTTACAGAGGTCACTTTTATCCCATTTGAAGCAACTCACTTTGCCTTTCACTGCTTTTATTATCTCTGACTGGTATCATGTGCTTTGGGTTAGCACCATAAACAAGCAAGAAAAAATGTTTTCTGCTGGGAATTCTTTTTTTTTTTTTAAGTCTTGGGAATTTTTTTAAAAACATCAAACCTGACTTAAGATACTTTGGTTAAAAGGATTTTTTAAATTTATTTATACATAGCTATTGCAATACTTTATTCCTTCTACAATTACTCCTGTACTCCCCAGCAATTATTAAATCAAAAGAATATGGTTTAGGGGCTTCCCTGGTGGTGCAGTGGTTGAGGGTCCGCCTGCCGATACAGGGGACGCGGGTTTGTGCCCTGGTCCGGTAAGATCTCACATGCCGCGGAGCAGCTGGGCCCGTGAGCCATGGCCGCTGGGCCTGCGTGTCTAGAGCCTGTGCTCCACAACGGGAGAGGCTGCAGCAGTGAGAGTCCCTCGTACTGCAAAAAAAAGAAAATAAAAGAATATGGTTTGAGTAGCCAACAACTCGATTGACGTCACTATATTTGTGAAAGGCAAAAGTACAAAACAGTAGACATCTTACATTTTTTAAATCACAGAGCCAGACACAAAGTATTGACCATGATGGCTTATATGTTCATTGATATCCCAGTCAGTATTTTATTAAATTTTCTCTCAGATTTGAATGAGTTGGATATCAATAAGAGTTTTCTCTTAGATTAATGTAATACTTCACTCTTTTCTTTTGACAGGGTGAAAATAATGTGAGACATTTCTGTGAGATGATTAATGCTTGTTTCATAGATTTTCTTTTAATTTAGTGCATTATACTATGAATGTTGGCTAGGGTATTCTACCATCTTATTGAATACCACATGGAAACATCAAAGTAATATCATTTGTAATCATAATGTTTTCTTCTTGATATACAAAAATACTACTTTTTTTCTGAAATAGGTATCTGTATTTTTAAAGGGATAATGGTTGTTTGTGAGTAAACCATTGCTTAATTAAATACTGCATTGTCATTTCTTACCATTTCTCACAGACATTAACATTCTTTCTTGGAAACAAATGCAGTATACTAGATAAAATATCCAACACCTTTTTCCAGTCAGCAAATAACACTTCTTTGGACTGGTAAAATATATATGATCAAAAACTCTTTGTTGGGCTTCCCTGGTGGTGCAGTTGTTGAGAGTCCGCCTGCCGATTCAGGGGACACGGGTTCGTGCCCCAGTCCGGGAAGATCCCACATGCTGCGGAGCAGCTGGGCCCGTGAGCCATGGCCACTGAGCCTGCACGTCTGGAGCCTGTGCTTTGCAATGGGAGAGGCCACCACAGTGAGAGGCCCACATACGGCAGAAAAGCAAAAAACAAACAAACAAACAAAAAAAACAACTCTTCGTCTGTTTATCTATATGTAGGCATATGTGTATATGTCTTAACTGTTCCTAAAGCACAGGAGTCCGTTTCTATATATCATCATTTACGATAGATAGTGGTACAAGTTAGACTTATATTTTAGAATTGTAATACAAACTTTATAAAGATTTTCTATTACCTTTAATGTTTATTTGAAAAAATAATATTGGACTGTTACAAAGTAAAAATAGGAAGTCTAGATGTTTAAAGGAACATTCACTTTGATCAAAATTATCTACATTATTCAATGTAATGCTTTAAATTAAATAGAAATAGCCAAATTCTATGAGGGACTAGTTATTGCTATTGGGACTACTGTTCCTTTACTCTTCTTTCTGAGTTTATTTTAGATTAATGATTATTAAGTGTGGTTCTCTTACCAGCAGCATCAACATTACCTTGCAAGTTGGTAGAAATGCAAATATTCAGGCCCTACCTCTGACCTGAAGAAGAAACACTGGAATTGGGACCCAGAATTCTATGTTTACAGATCCTCCATGTAATCCTGTTGTATCCTAAGTGTGTGTGTGTGTGTGTGATATATGTATGTGTGTGTGTGTATATATATATATATATATATATATATATATAATTTGTAGGACTACTGGCCAGCAGTCATCAGATTACTTGTATATAAGATTATTAAATGACTCTATTATTACTTGCTTCTTTCTCCCTGCATTCCTCGTTGATTCATGACTTTATTTAGTGATAAGATGAAAATTCTTATCTTCACTGAAGGATCCACTGAATCATCATATCAATTCAACTATAGTGCATCCTTGAAACTATTCCTTCCAAAGTAAATCTTAAGTCTTTTTCTCTTTGAAAATAACATTCTAATATTAATACAAATATGAAAATGATGGCTAAGTTCTTCATTTCCCATACAGTAGTGGTAGGGGGAATAATTATATTTTATTATATGAGTATCTATTCACAGTCCTTTGTGAAATCTTGGCAACTCACTCATTTTACCTTGCATTACCAGGTGAATTTAACCCACTGAATAATGGAAACCACTTTGTTTTGAATTCAGTGTTTACTAAAGTTGGATACACTAATATTAGTTAAGTTAGATGTAAAAAGTGGTAGCTTTAAGGATAAGTAAATTGCAAGAAGGCAGAGAGTCAGAACAAGATTTATATGCTCTGTTAAAATAGTGAACTACTGCTGATCCTCATATTTGGAGAATAATTAGGAATTTCAGATTTTGGGCTTCTGTTTGGGCTTATGTGGCAAATTATTGAAGAATTTCTGCCTTGAGTTTGAGTTATTAGTCCATGAAAATATACCTCATGCTCAATAAATACACTTTCAGTCACTAAGTATTGTACTGTGCCCAAGACAGAAACATAAGCAATATTGATGGCTTTGTTGGAGTTTTCAAACTTCTAATATGATAGTCATCCAAAGTCTATATTTAGCCATGCTTTCTGGTTCATCAAATCAAATCAAATTTCCCGACAAGTTTTGTTACTTTTTTGTCTTTGATATAAAGTATTTGATTCTGCTATATGAGGTGTGACAGTTAAATGCTGAACCATAATCTACACATGAAAGATAAATCATTATTTTAATGTTATATTTGAAATTTGTACTTATAGCATTAATTGATATTGTACATTATGTGAAAATGAACAGTAGATGTGCGAAAGAAGCATAACATTACTCTCAAATCTTGATTATCCATGTTAATAGAAGTGAGCATTAGTGGAAGTGTGTATAGATTTCAGATCAATATAAGTGACATATTTATTCCATTCTGACATATATTTCATTATATTTTGTGTACTCATATATGTGCATATGTGTGTCTGTGTGTGTATCACAGATTTATCATAGATAATAATGTGTGTATCATAGATGTATTTTTATAATTATTTTCCTAAGTCTATTTTTAAAAATTCTAATTTGCATTTCCTGTGCATGTAGCTGTAGAGGTGTTCAGTGAGATGGTGGCTCAGAAATCTTTGGTTGTTAATGAGGTATTAATTCAATAGAAAAATAAGCTTGATTTTAAAAAAATAATTGTATGTAGTTATAGATAAAGAAAGGTAAAAATACTAACTGGTTTTTAAAGCCCTGATTTTGAACAATTAAATAATATATTGCTCAATCTAGGACACAGGTTTCCCACATCCTAGCAAGTTGGCTTCACTGTTACCTTTTTTAACAAGAAATACTAGGCCTGAAATATTCTATATGTGTATTTTTTAAAGCTCTCTAGATAATTCTGAAGACCATAAAGTTTGGGTATCATTAACATAGGTAATTAAGCATCAACTAGATAGTTGCACAATTATGATCAGTTTTCCTGCACCACTTTCCTATTATAAAGTGAAGTTAAACTTTGGACCTCTTTCTTTTTTTATTTTAATTTTACTGGAGTATAGTTGATTTACAATGTTGTATTAGTTCCAGGTGTACAGCAAAGTGATTCAGTTACACATATACATACATTTATTCATTTTCAGATTCTTTTCTCATATAGGTTACCACACAGTATTGAGTAGAGTTCCCTGTGCTATATAGTAGGTCCTTGTTGGTTATCTATCTTATATATAGTAGTATGTCCATGTTCATCCCAAGCTCCTGATTTATCCCTCTCCACCACATTTCCCCTTTAGTAACTATAAGTTTGTTTTTGATATCTGTAAGTCTGTTTCTCTTTTGTAAATAAGTTCATTTGTATCGCTTTTTAAATTAGATTCCACATACGAATGATATCATATGATATTTGTCTTTCTCTGACTTACTTCACTTAGTATGATAATCTCTAGGTCCATCCATGTTGCTGCAAATGACATTATTTGATTCTTTTTTATGGCTGAGTAAAAATCCGTTGTATATATGTACAACATCTTTATCCATTCTTCTGTTGATGGACGTTTAGGTGGCTTCCATGTCCTTCCTATCGTAAATAGTGCTGCAGTGGACATTGGGGTGAATGTATCTTTTCAAATTATGGTTTTCTCCAGATATATGCCCAGGAGTGGGATTGCTGAATCGTATGGTAGTTCTATTTTTAGTTTTTTAAGGAACATCCATACTGTTCTTCATAGTGGTTGTACTAGTTTACATTCCCACCAATGGTGTAGGATGGTTCCCTTTTCTCCACACCTTCTCCAGCATTTATTGTTTGTAGACTTTTTGATCATGGCTGTTCTGACCAGTATGAGGTGATACCTTGTAATTTTGTTTTGTATTTCTCTAATAATTAGTGATGCTGAGCATCTTTTCATGTGCCTTTTGGCCATTTGTATGTCTTCTTCGGAGAAACTGGACCTCTTTCTCATCTTTGCAAGATCTTACTGTGATTCTATCCAGGAAACAAAATTATGTCCCTTCCTTTCCTCTAATATCTATGAGAAGATTCAACATATAAAGCAAGGCTTCTGATTTCTTGATCTGAAAGGTACCTTTTTGATAAAGGACTCCTGCATTCTGGCAATTAGATAGTTAAATTATTCATATTTTAGATGGTTTTATTTGCACATAAAGGTCCTGGAAACTTCTGTATGGAAAAGAATTTGGTAACTTCAGTAATGTCAGTATGACAATGTAAATGATCTCCTTTATTTTCAGATCATTGGTGATTAGAAGTATAGATTAAATGGGGATTGTAGGCCTGGGATTAGGCTATTGAATTTTTTTTGTTTTTTGGCCACACCACGTGGCTTGTGGGATCTTAGTTCCACAACCAGGGGTTGAACCCGTGCCCTTGGCAGTGAGAGCATAGAGTCCTAACCACTGGACCACCAGGGAATTCCCTAGGTCATTGAATTTTTAACTTTTAGCTAATATTGGCACAGGAAATTTGCCATTAAGGAAAATAAAATTTCCATTTGCAAAAGAAATTTGCATATTAAAAAGGAATTTGGGAACTTTTTTCTATAACAATTAAAATTACATAGTTTATATGTGATATTTCTAAAATATTTATTAGGTAAATGATTGAACTCCATAAAGTCTTACATGAAGCCAGCCAATGTTATTAACTATTACTTTTCCAGATGGAGAATTTGAGGATAACAAACTTTATTAGCTTCAAATAATTCAGTGATAATTCCAGGAAAATTAATTAGAAAATAAGCATGCCAGTTCTTATTGCATATTCTATCCTTCATGTAGCATTTTGTTCTTTCCATTGTCCTAAAGACACTATAAAGATCATTTCACTTGACAGATGAATGACCAAAATCCAACAACCTGATGTGTAGTCAGTTCAGTTCATTCATCTCTAAGGATTGATTTAGATATTGACATAGCTGATAAAACTGTGTGAACATTGGCAATTAATGTGGCTTAAAATGAAACACACAGCACATTATATGGGCCATTTCATCACATAATAAAAATAAATACCCTAATTCATATACATGGGGATTTCATATAGAGAAACAAAACAGGTTTAGCCTTCTCACTGACAGATCTGCCATTGCTTAATTGGCCTTTTGCAAAATTCTTGGGTTGTCAAAGTTGGTTTTACAGTTGTGAAATAAGATGATTCTCTTTGCTCTAGTTCTACTGGGGAAATATAGAAATATACAACACCAAATTGTAAATATTTATATTCTGTTCTAATGGCTCTCTAGATAAGCAAAATATGAATACTATCTATACAAATCTGTCATAAGCTTTGTATAATTTTTATTTCTGGAATTCAGGAAAGAGTGCCTAAACCCAAAGCTACATCCATAATGAACTTTACTTACTAGATTTATTGCTTAAATAGCTTAAGAGTATTTGAAGGTCCATGTAATAACTGTAATTGTCCCTAATTATATAATAGTATAATTATATTTAATTATATTTATAGTGTCTATAATTTTAGCTTCCTAATATTCCCCCAACTGTAAAATTTTCTGAGCATGTCATATTACACATCTGCAGAAAACATTTTTTTAAATTAGGAATCTTATGCTTTTGTATATCCTTGCCCATTTTGGAGACAAATTTAGTAATACTATTTGTTTTCTATTTTAAAATGACATTCATTATTTCCTTTAACCAACATTTCTTTAAGGGCTACCAGGAACATAGAGGAGGTGTTGCATTAGGTACTCTCCTTATCCTCAAGCAATTCAAGGAATTAATAATCTAATAATGGACTTCAGTAACATTCTTTAAAACAAGAGCAGTAATATATATAAAATTTAATAATAGAATGCTCTGATGCTTTTGGATTAAAGATGCTATATATTGCTTTTAAACATTATGCTGTTCAGTCAATTGGGTCTACCACACACAGACATGCTATCTGATCTCACTTTAAATTCATGACAGTTAACCTCAATTATGTGCTCTGATTATCTCATGAACAAAATGTATACCACCAAACAAATATACTTGTTACAGTATTTACATGAGGAAAGATTGAGGAAGGCCACCGTTTCACATCAAAAATAATTCCAACTCTAACAAATCCCTGAGAATGTCTGTTTACATGCACCAACCAATCTAACAAATTTGATATAATCATAGTGCTTTTATTTCACTTATAGATTTGAACACAATTAGATACATTGATAATTTACTGCCTAATATTAGTTTGATTTATGTTGGAGGTAAGTCTATTTTTTACTTTTCATATGCTTTAGCTATAACACTGATATCAAGATGCTAAATTTCTTCTCAATATTTTGCTTACTTTCTAGTTGACCTACTGACTTCATAATGTCTGAAATCAGATTCAGCAATCTCACTTGGGATCAAATTATAACACTGCATCAAGTGTTAGATGAAGTAATTCCAATTCATGGAAGGGGGAATTTCCCCACATTGGAGGTGAAACCGAAAGATATCATTCATGTTGTGAAAGATCAACTGATAGAGCAAGGAATTATTGTTAAAGATACCCGATTGAATGGTTCCACAGCAAGTTACATACTTGCAAGCTACAATGGCATGAGCTATAAGGATCTGGATGTTATTTTAGGTATTGAACTACCAAGTGATCAGGAATTTCAGCTTGTTAAGGATGTAGTTCTAGGTTGCCTACTCGACTTTTTACCAAAAGGTGTTAAAAAGGAAAAGATCACCCTAAAGACTATGAAAGAGGCTTACGTGCAGAAAATGGTCAAAGTTTGCAATAAGCATGATCGTTGGAGTCTTATCTCTCTTTCTAATAACACTGGGAAGAATGTAGAGCTAAAATTTGTGAATTCACTCAGACGACAATTTGAATTTAGTGTAGATTCCTTTCAAATTATCTTGGATCCCATGTTAGATTTCTACAGTGACAAAAGTGGTACACTAACCAAAGAATTATGTCCTGTTGTGGTAGCTGAAAGCATGTATGGAGACTTCCAAGAAGCAATGACACACTTGCAGCACAAGCTTATATCTACCAGAAAACCTGAAGAAATTAGAGGTGGTGGTCTTCTGAAATACAGTAACTTGCTGGTTCATAACTTTAAGCCAGTTTGTGAAGCAGAAATCAAAACCCTAGAACGTTATATGTGTTCTAGATTCTTCATTGATTTTCCTGATATAGAAGAACAGCGAAAGAAGATTGAATCATACCTCTACAACCATTTCATAGGTGAAGAAAAGAGAAAGTATGACTACCTCATGACCTTGCATGGAGTTGTGAATGAAAGCACTGTTCTCCCCATGGGTCATAAAAGAAGACAGACCCTCAATATGATCACCCTTATGGCTTTAAAAGTACTTGGAGAACAGAATATCCTACCTAATACAGGAAAGGTAACTTGCTTTTATCTGCCTGCTCCATACCTTGCTGCTTGGGGAGGGTCCCCTACGTATTATGTAACATCTGTACTACCACCTACATTGTTTCAGCCATACCACCCACTACACTTTCATGTGCCAAATGGTATGGCTTTTAAAAAAACACAGTAGAAACTTTGCTTTAATTAAACACCTCTTAAAAGCAATTTTCCAAATTCCATAAAATTTAAGCTCTATTTTTATGCAGTTATCAACAATTTTTCATCAATTATAGCTTAAACCATCACAATAAATACAATATCATCTGTGAAATGACCTCTTTAAATGATTTTCAAATGTCATCAATTAGCTATAACAACTTTCAAATGTTGTGAACCACTTAAAATGATTTTTAAGTCTGACTGACTACTTATGACTTTCAAATTTTCTATGACAAATACATTAGAGATGCCTGCAACTTTGATTAAAATACAAAAGAACAGACTCATATTTTAAAATCCAGATGTACAGTAAAGACCAGTGCAAACATTTTTGTATTCAGTCAATTCCTTTGTTACCTTTACTTAATTTTTTGCTAGTGAATATTACCATCAGTGAATTTTCAATGCCTAACAAAAATGCCTAATTTCAAAGACAACAGATTCAGAAGATATTAAAACCCTGGACTTTGTAAGCATATATTTTGTTTCTCAATTGAATTGGGTTAGATACAAAATCCTACTATAGTTTGAAGGAACACTGAAAAAATGATTCTGGAAAACATTGGCCATTAGTAATTTATCAACTATCAAATAAGTTGACTTGTGGATCTGAAGAATAGTACCGTCCAGCTGGACAGCCAATACTGTGACCACTATACAGATTTCTTCATTTTCCCCCAAACAAGTTGAAAAGAATGAAAATGACCAACTCTGAATGTGAAAGTTTTCTATCATCATCTGTTAAAAAGAAACTCTACATGTCAAACAGCAAAAAGCAGGCATAGGTTTTTAGCTATTGCATTTACCATTTTTATGACCGACTTGACCAACATCTTAATATGTGGAGACGTTCAATGTTAGTAAGTGAAAATATTTTCATCATTACTAAATGAGGCTTTTTTCCATCTTACCTTTCCAAAGATCAGTTTCTAACACGACACTCAAGTGCCTCATCATGTGAGATTTTGCATAATGCTGTAATTTATTCAACAATTGTATATGTTCATCATGTATCTGAATATCTACTCACAACATCAGATAGCAGCTAGCAAATCTTCCAGTGGGATTAAAACTGTATTTTCTTCCTGTAATGAAGAAAATAATCCATGACCAAGATTACCTGGGATGACAGAAGGGGAGGAGCTTTCCTGAATGAATATAGATAAGACCATCAGATAACTTCACTATTTTTGCTTGCTTCTAATTTTTTATGAGTTTCCATCTCAGTTTTCATTGACCGTCACAAGGTTTTCCATCACAACATGATCCAACAGGCATACTCTGAGAATTTGTCACTTATAGACTGTGCTTAATCTGTCTTCTCTATATTACAGTATTGGACAAAAGAAGTACACCAAAGATGGCATTTTCAAATAACCAATATTTATGAAATGTTTTATACCACAGTGCCACTGACCATCAGTATATGAATATATATATATAGATAGATAGATAGATATAGATATATATATATATCTCATAACCGTGAAGCTTTAAAACATTGTATGGATTCACTTCCTTGCTTGGGACAAATAAAGAATTTTAAAATGCTATTTTAAAGAGAAAATTCAGTCATCTATCAGTATAATGTATGGGCTAAAAATGATTGATCTTTCTGCCCTAAGTATACTGTTTAGTTTTCAGTTAATGAGAGTGTGTCTTTTTTTTAACAGCTTTATTGGAGTATAATTGCTTTACAATGGTGTGTTAGTTTCTGCTTTATAACAAAGTGAATCAGTTATACATATACATATATCCCCATATCAATGAGAGTGCTTCTACATAAAACTGAAGGATTTTATGCTATATTAACAGTACCAACAAATTTACAAAAAATATAGGAAAAGTATTTAAGAATAAAAGAACTATGATAGTGATGAGTCAGGGGTAAAGGTTCAGTATTTTCCAGAGTAGCATTTTATGCTGAACAGCAGAATTTTGAAGCTATTTGGAAACATCTTATCATCCATGTGCTCCCTTAGTTTCCTTTGGTCCTTTTGAGAATTTGAACTCCTTCCCTAAAAAGCAAATCCCCTATGGTATTCTCCAGTTGGGAAAATGGCCTGAAAGCTATATGCTTCCTCCTACCATGTCAATCATGTGTTTCCATTATAGCAAAGAAGCTCAGAATTGGCATTTTAAAAGTTCAGATTTTTCTCAAGAGAGAGAATCCAAACTTGTTGAAGGGAATGGTATCACTAAAGAGAAAGCTATAGCTTTATCTATCATGGCTTTCTTTCTGTTGATACCATCATCAAGCTAGGCTGTCCTCTTTGCTCCCAACTCAAGCAGAAAAATATTTATCTTCTATAGTGTATGAATATATCTCCAAGATTAGGCTAGTTGGGTTGAGAAGCACTATTATCTCATTCTGTTCATTAGGATAATAAATGGAATTTTTAAAATAAGGAAATGAGTGCTAGCCTCTTGTCCTAAAGGAGCTAATAGAAGTTAGTTAAAAATATAACTCTATAGCATGTCATCCCATTACAAGAGAGAAATGATGCTGTCTTTTCTTATTTTATTTTATACAATTCAAGACCGAGTCTTGGCTCAGGAGTTTTGTTTTGTTGTTGTTTTTTTCCCTCCAGAAACCTAACCAAAACCAAAACAAGAAAAACCTTTTTATATACTTCTAGCATTCATATCAGTGGGACATATTTGGTGTCAGTTATCGGTACATATTTTTAAAAACTAAAATATTCTTGCATTTCACAAATATTCACATGTTATTATCAAAGTTTTACTACTAGAGTATTTGTAACTTTTAAATTCAGAGTTATTCTAATAGTGACTGATGTCCAGTTTAGTCAAAGAAAACTGAAGAGAAGGATTAAGTATTGTTTTAAATGAGAGCCCAGCTAAATTAAAGACAAAATATCAGAGCTAGAAAAGTTATGAATATCTTTTTAAAAAGTGGGAAAGCTCCTGGACCCAAATTCCATTTTTTGTATTATCTCAGAAAGGCTCTATTAAAATACCTCCAAATTGAAGTGATTTTAAAATTTGCCTTTAGCCACCTTTTTGTTTTAGACATTGATAAAGATATCAATATGCAAAATGCCTGAGATCTGATTAAAACTCCTTTCATTCGATGGATCTATTATCTGAAAATATTCACCCAATTTTAAAAATATAAATTAAAGTGTATAATTGAGAAAATTTTTGAAGTTTAAAGATTGTAATGCTTTTCAAAATTATATCAATATATGAATATAGCAGTTCCATTTACAGAAGATTTTTTTAAAATAAGTAACTCTGTAAATTAACATTGCAACAGGATTGGGAGATATGTGGGACTACAGTTTGGTAAACATTCTTTTTTTTTTTTTTTTTTTTTGTGGCACGCGAGCCTCTCACTGTTGTGACCTCTCCTGTTGCGGAGCACAGGCTCCAGACGCGCAGGCTCAGTGGCCATGGCTCACGGGCCCAGCTGCTCCGCGGCATGTGGGATCTTCCCGGACCGGGTCACGAACCCGTGTCCCCTGCATCGGCAGGCGGACTCTCAACCACTGCGCCACCAGGGAAGCCCTGGTAAACATCCTTATGAAGTCCATTTCGGCAAGGCATAAAACCCGACATTTTAACCTGCTTTGGGATTCATTTGCTTTACCATTATAAAAGAAATACATTAATGTTTTGTTTTCAGTTCTGCTATTATTTTAGTGGTTCTATTTTATATATTATAATGATAAAATTTATGTAATAAGTATAGGAAATTGTATTGCTAATCCACTGCTTCATTTATGAACACATTTTCAGCACGTGTAATTGGAGGCAGCTAATTTGTTGGAACATCAGCTCTTAAGTACTTTCTTAAGGAAAGAGTTTTCCTTGAATTTTTTGAGTTTGAGCAAAATATACTATTTTGAATATATGCTGTCTGGAAACCAATTTAACATGTAACAGGCGATCTTTAAGCTCAACTCATTGTACTTTTTGTTTTGCTTTGCTTTAATATGGGGAACTGTAAGGTTATTTTTCACACAGTTGTTGTGTCTACATAGATTGTATTAGTGTTTGAAACAGCAACAGAAACGTTTTTGTTTAGATTTAGCCCTTGAAAGAGCAACAGAAAATTTAAATGACTTTGTTGTATTGGGTTGGCCAAAAAGTTCGTTCGAGTTTTTGGTACCATCTTATGGAATGACCCGAACGTACTTTTTGGCCAACCCAATACATGTGCTTTTTATGACCCTTCAAAATAAAAACAAATCAAACTCCCTATTCTAGAAAAATAATACTATATTGATATACCTCTCAGTACTTAATGGCCAAGATGTTAACCCCTATAAATGCATAAGCGGCTTTCCCAAGAGAGAAATATCTTGAGAGGGCCCTCTTGGAAAATTCTCTCTCATGACTCCTAGTTAAAAGTGATGGATTGACTAACCCTGTTAAATCCAACTCAAGTAGTTTCATGATGATTTATGAAAATTTACATTTTATACATTCTAGACTGGTGATAGTATTTGAACCATTATTTAAAATTCTAATAAGTAGTCCATTTTCCTTATAAATAAAGTATGACCAAGTCACACTTGGTCCTTTGGCTCAACTAGAGAACCCAGAAGCCTAAGATTGAATCCTGTTTCAGCACTGGTGCAGCCCTGGAGAATCAGTAGGGGAGATTTGGTCACCATGAAAATGACAGTAGAGCGTGGTATGAGGTTCAGACTACTATCTTATTCAGCAATTTTACTTTTATCATAGTACAACATTTAAAACAAACACTTTTCTATATAGAATGTGGCTTCAATCCCAAATGAAAAAATGATATTGTGATATCTTCAGCTTGTAAAACTAGAGTTAAAAAGGGAATTCCATGCATTTGTAGTAGTGATTTCTAAAATGTTTCTTTAAAATAAAAACCTGTATTAACCATTGAGGTTTCAAATTTCTGCTTAAAATTTTTTTACAAATGTTCACCTTTCCCCAATAAAATTGAATAGTCAACCCAAACATATATTAGTGAATATTTGAATAAAGAGGATTGAAAATAATGTTCTTTAAGCCTTACAAGTGACCTCCTTGAACAAAATGATTTTTACAAAAATTATTTTCTTTACTGTTTTGTAAGTTTTCTAGGGTAGCTTTGGGACACTTAAGATTAAATGCCTCCAAAAAGCAATGGTTGCTCAGGCAGTGAACGCCAAATAACTATTGTCTCATTGCAATTCCTCCAGATTTCTTATCAGGTAAAATTCTTTTAGATAGTGTCAGTAGGTAAAAAATGTAAATTAACAGTTTTTAAGGTGAAAAATCTTCTTTTAAAAGCACCTAAATACATTTTTAAAATAAAAGGCATCATCTTCTAGGTAAATAATATATATACTGAAATAGAAACCATGGCAGGGAGGTTATGTGCTTTAGAAATGCAGAGAACTATATTTAATATGCTGCAATAGACTCATATGAAATTCAGTAACTGTTTACTTAGTCAAGGAGTGTACCTCTGAATAAGAGATGTACAAATTGTATTCCTGACAGTTTACAAAAGGGGGCACATTTCCTGACAAGTTTTTAATTCCTGCAGTTTTTCTTCTACCTTCTCCTCATTTACAAAAATGACATCTTTCTGTGCTCACAGTGATAAGATGCAAAAAAATGAAGTCCAGGGGCAATTTATTACTGTTTATATTACCAAGAGACACTGTTCCAAGTTTAGTTCTTAGTGAGAGGAGAGCCTGGAAATATCAGAATTATTGACTCAGGTAGGATTGTGATGGTAGATGTTCCCATTTTAGAGAATAAAGTTTTCATATGTGCTTTGTGGAGAATCCAATTTTAGGATCTCTGATTTTTCAAGATGTCTCTTAACTAGGATATACTAACAACACTTTGATTCAAAGGCCATGATTCTAGAGATAAACACACACTTTTCCGTTGTTTAAGAACCCTGGAATTCTAAGCAACTAAATGTGAAGAAATCACTTACATGGCTTACTGTATCATTCAGAGTTCAGACTGGAATAAATTATAAATTAACATTTTTAGTAAGAAATAGTCAACATTATTTTAAACATTGTTATGTGCTCTTGTATAATTCTTGGGAATATTTTTAAGTTAGATGAGAAGTTGCATTTTAATTAGTACATGTAAAAATTTTAAGTCAAACCAATTAAACTGTTTTAAAATCAAAACCCCGTATCAATTTAGATTTCATGCATAAAATTATATTTAAAAGTATACAAACTTACAAAATTTTTAAATTCCTACAGAATTAATGCCATGTTAAAATATAAAACTATTAAGATGATTCACCTTCATTAATTACAATGCAGTATCACATTTATTGAAAAATTTTAGTATATTTTATGTATTTCACTCAAAAATCTTAAGCATTTTCCAATAAATATTGGAAATAACCTGTTGGATTATCTTCATTTCCCAGGTTTCAATCCATTATGATTTGATAGTATTGTCCTATGACTATCTTTTCCAATTTGTCTTTAAGTTCCCAGTTTACAAATGACATGCTAAAATATAGCAAACTCTTACTTGCTCTTTAAATAAATATATTCTGCCATTTTAAAACAAATCCCATATATGTACTTTAATACATAAATCTACATTAACCCACACACTGCTACTAGATTTAATTGAAAAATAAAGTTCCCTTTGAACAGTTGTGACTAATTGTTTCATCTCACGTAGTCCCTGTTTAGACTGAGTGAAATCGGTATTAGTAACTTTCTTCTAGTTGGAAAAGCATGAGCAAGAAGAAAGCTTTAACATTCTTCTGGATGTTTAATGAGTGTCTCAACCTACAAAACAAAAAATTTAGGTAATTACCAAGATAATTCAGACCAGAAACATATCATTAAGTAATGAATAAGGAAAAGTGAACCTAAATTTTAATGATCCAAGTCATTCAATAACTGCAATTATCCCATAGAGATCAGACCAAAAATAACTATTAGATATGAAAAAATCCTACAATATCATTTCACTAGATGTAAAACAATTAATCCAATAAAGAATAAATTTAAAATTAAAATAAAGCTTTGAAAGCTTAGCAAACAAATTGAATCTATAAGCATTTATCTTAAAGATGTGTTTCAGGTTTCAGCTAATTCAAATCCAATTGTTTAGCATTACAGAAAATATCAGTGAAAGGACTTGTAATCACTGAGTGGGAAATGAAATAGAAACATCAAAATGTAATTACCCAGCAACCAGGAAAATTACTGATATGATTTCCTACACCACTTCAAGACCTACATTTTAACATTAAATATTTCAGCATTTTAGGAAAGCAGTGAATATAATTATAGCCTTATTAATACAAAAGTTTTAGGTACCTTTTTAGCATTATGGTTCACACGACAAATTTTAATCTATTACTGCAAAATTTTTGAAGTGTTCTTAAGAACTTACTGTGTTTCTGTAAATGAAAATTTCAAGACTATTAATGGAGTGTCTAAGAGATGACAGAAATGTCCAGAACTGAGTGAAATGTGCATTTTTTGGACATCTTTATTGGAGTATAATTGCTTTACAATGGTGTGTTCGTTTCTGCTTTATAACAAAGTGAATCACTTATACACATACATATATCCCCATATCTCTTCCCTCTTGCGTATCCCTCCCTCCCACACTCTCTAACCCACTGCTCTAGGTGGTCACAAAGCACAGAACTGACCTCCCTATGTTATGTGGATGCTGTCCACTAGCTATCAGTTTTACATTTGGTAGTGTATATATGCCCATGCCACTCTCTCACTTTGTCCGAGCTGACCCTTGCCCTCCCCGTGTCCTCAAGTCCATTCTCTAGTAGGTCTGTGTCTTTATTCCCGTCTTGCCCCTAGGTTCTTCATGACAATTTTTTTTTTTAGATTCCATATAAATGTGTTAGCATACAGTATTTGTTTTTCTCTTTTTGATTTACTTCACTGTGTATGACAGACTCTAGGTCCATCCACCTCATTACAAATAACTCAATTTCATTTCTTTATATGGCTGAGTAATATTCCATTGTGTATATGTGCCACATCTTCTTTATCCATTCATCTGTTGATGGACACTTAGGTTGCTTCCATGTCCTGGCTATTGTAAATAGAGCTGCAATGAACATTCTGATACATGACTCTTTTTGAATTATGGTTTTCTCAGGGTATATGCCCAGTAGTGGGATTGCTGTGTCGTATGGTAGTTTTATTTTTAATTTTTTAAGGAAACTCCATATGTTCTCCATAGTGACTGTATCAATTTACGTTCCCACCAACAGTGCAAGAGGGTTCCCTTTTCTCCACACCCTCTCCAGCACTTAATGTTTGTAGATTTTTTGATGATGGTCATTCTGACTGGTGTGAGATGATATCTCATTGTAGTTTTGATTTAAATTTCTCTAATGATTAATGATGTTGAGCATTCTTTCATGTGTTTGCTGGCAATCTGTATATCCTCTTTGGAGAAATGTCTATTTAGGTCTTCTGCCCATTTTTGGATTGGGTTCTTTGTTTTTTTGATATTGAGCTGCTTGTATATTTTGGAGATTAATCCTTTGAAGGTTGCTTCGTTGCAAATATTTTTTCCATTCTGAGGGTTGTCTTTTCGTCTTGTTTATGGTTTCCTTTGCTGTGCAAAAGTTTTTAAGTTTCATTAGGTCCCATTTGTTAAATTTTGTTTTTATTTCCATTTCTCTAGGAGGTGGTTCAAAAAGGATCTTGCTGTGATTTATGTCATAGAGTGTTCTGCCTATGTTTTCCTCTAAGAGTTTGATAGTGTCTGGCCTTACATTTTCGTCTGTAATATATTTTGAGTGTATTTTTGTGTATGGTGTTAGGGAGTGTTTTAATTTCATTCTTTTATATGTGGCTCTCCAGTTTCCCAGCACCACTTATTGAAGAGACTGTCTTTTCTCCATTGTATACTCCTGCCTCCTTTATCAAAGGGAAGGTGACCATAAGTGTCTGGGTTTATCTCTGGGCTTTCTATCCTGTTCCAGTGATCTATATTTCTGTTTTTGTGCCAGTGCCATACTGTCTTGATTACTGTAGCTTTGTAGTATAGTCTGAAGTCAGGGAGACTGATTCCTCCAGCTCCGTTTTTCTTTCTCAAGATTGCATTTGCTATTCAGGGTCTTTTGTTTTTCCATACAAATTGTGAAAAATTTTGTTCTAGTTCTGTGAATATGCCATTGGTAATTTGATAGGGATTGCACTGAATCTGTAGATTGCTTTGGGTAGTATAATCATGCTCACAATGTTGATTCTTCCAATCCAAGAACATGGTGTATCTCTCCATGTATTTGTATCATCTTTAATTTCTTTCATCAGTGTCATTTTCTGCATACCGGTCTTTTGTCTCCTTAGGTAGATTTATTCCTAAGTATTTTATTCTTTTTGTTGCAATGGTAAATGAGAGTGTTTTCGTAATTTCATTTTCAGATTTTTCATCATTTGTGTATAGGAATGAAAGAGATTTCTGTGCATTAATTTTATATCCTGCTACTTTACCAAATTATTTGATTAGCTGTAGTAGCTTTCTGGTAGCATTTTTAGGATTCTCTATGTATTATGTCATGTCATCTGAAAACCGTGACAGCTTTACTTGTTCTTTTCTTATTTGGATTCCTTTTATTTATTTTTCTTCTTTGATGGCTGTGGCTAAAAATACCAAACCTATATTGAATAAGAGTGGTGAGAGTGGGGAACCTTGTCTTCTTCCTGATCTTAGTGGAAATGTTTTCAGTTTTTCACCATGGAGGATGATGTTGGATGTGCATTTGTCATATATAGCCTGTATTATGTTGAGATAAGTTCCCTCTATGCCTACTTTCTGGAGGGTTTTTATCATCAATGTGTGTTGAATTTTGTCGAAAACTTTCTCTGCAAATATTGAGATGATCATATGGTTTTTCTCCTTCAATTTATTAATATGGTGTATCACATTCATTGATTTGCCTATATTGAAGAATCCTTGCATTCCTGGGAAAAAACTGACGTGTTCATGGTGTATGATACTTTTAATATGCTATTGGATTCTGTTTGCTATTATTTTGTTGAGGATTTTTGCATATATGTTCATCAGTGATATTGGCCTGTAGTTTTCTTTCTTTGTGACATCTTTGTCTGGTTTTGGTATCAGGGTGATGGTGGCCTCATAGAATGAGTTTGCGAGTGTTCCTCCCTCTGCTATATTTTGGAAGAGTTTGAGAAGGATAGGTGTTAGCTCTTCTCTAAGTATTTAATAGAATTGCCCTGTGAAACCATATTGTCCTGGGCTTTTGTCTGTGGGAAGATTTTAATTTTTTTTTCGGTACGCAGGCCTCTCACTGCTATGGCCGCACAGTCTCAGCGGCCATGGCTCACCGGCCCAGCTAATCCACGGCATGTGGGATCCTCCCAGACTGGGGCACGTACTCGTGTCCCCTGCATCGGCAGGCAGACTCTCAACCACTGCGCCACCAGGGAAGCCCTAAGTGACACTCTTAACCCCTCTCCTCATGCATTAGGAAACAAAGAGGCAAGAAAATGTCTATTGCCTCTCAGCCAGTTCCAGACTTTTCCCAGGACTCCCTTCTGGCTAGCTGTGGTGCACTAACCCCTTCAGGCTGTGTTTATGCCATCAACCCCGGTCCGCTCCCTGGGATCTGTCCTCCAAAGCCCGAGCCTCAGCTCCCAGCGCCCCCTCCCCAGCAGGTGAGCAGACAAGCTTCTTGGGCTGGTGAGTGCTGGTTGGCACTGATCCTCTGTGCAGGAATCCCTCCACTTTGCCCTCTGCACCCCTGTTGCTGTGCTCTCCTCCACGGTTCCAAATCTTCCCCCCTCCACCACCCGCAGTCTCCACCCATGAAGGGGCTTCCTAGTGTGTGGAAACCTTTCCTCCTTCACAGCTCCCTGCCACTGGTGCAGGTCCTGTCCCTATTCTTTTGGCTCTGTTTTTTCCTTTTTTCTTTTGCCCTACCCAGGTACGTGGGGAGTTTCTTGCCTTTTGGGAGGTCTGAGGTCTTCTGCCAGCGTTCAGTGGGTGTTCTGTAGGAGTTGTTCCACATGTAGATGTATTTCTGATGTACTTGTGGGGAGGAAGTTGATCTCCACATCTTACTCTTCCACCATCTTGAAGCTCCTCTCTAGATGACTTCTTAACCCGTCAAAATGTGCATCTTTGCTTTCATGTTGACTATATGTTAACTCCAATTAATGTTAACTCAGATTAGGTTTTTTTTAGCCATGTTATTGCTCATTATATAGTTCTAACTGAGACATATGTACATATGTATTTTACTGTTGACAAAAATTTAATGTTACATGAACAGTGCAGGGGTTTTTGGGTAGAAACTATTTTTAAATGAATTATACCATGATAATTGTATCTCATTATTTACTTAGTAGCTCTTATACCTGTTTCATTTGCTTCATCTCATGCTTTTGTACAATTTGTTGAAAAAGCACTGTAGAGCTTATTAGATTAAATGAGTTTTTGAAGTAAAATCACTGTGAAACATGCAGCGATGTACCAACTGAAAAATAGGTAAATGCCTATTATTTCATATACCACCAAATTAATTTTTTGCAGTGTGTTCAAAAAAGTACTTAGAAATGAACTTTACCCTGGAATTTGTACAGATTTCCTATTAATAATGTGAAGGGACTGACCTTCAGTATATTATGGTCTATATAATTGACTTTAATTTATAATAGACTGACAGATAATCCCATTTTCATAGCTTAATTATATAAAAAGTGTGTATTCATTCATTTCCAAAACTTCATTTGTGTTTACATTGGTAAAATGTACTTATCCTCTCCTCCCTCTCAAATAGATGGTACCTACAATACATTGGATAAGAACATAATTGGTGGTGAAGTGAATAAAATGGCAGTATTAAGGAATTGAGTCAAACGATATGACACTGCATTGAATCCTCCTCCCAAAACACACACACACACACACACACACACACACACACACACACACCCCAGCACCATAGAGTTAGCTGAGCTAGATAGTGTCTCAATTCACCTCTGTATGCTGATCACATATCCAAACAATGATCTTAGTGATCACTCTTTGGAGTGACAAATAGGTTAGAATACAGCATGTATTAGAAGAATAAAGAACTGTGGTAAAAATGATTGGAGAGATGAAATTCCACTTGATATGGTTTGCTTGAAGTTTCTACAGCTATAGCAACAGCCTAGCATCTCTAGAGGATTAAGTATCTTGTGTGAAATATGAAGCAAGATATCAGTAAATAACCTTATGCTAAAAATCACATATTTTCTCTACATAATGTAAGTTATCAGATGACTAAACCTTAAGCTAAAATAGATGATTACAAGGAAAGAACAAAATGACCCACTGACACAATCAAGACAGCTTTTTAATCCTTTAATATGCAAGGATAAATTGTGCCTTCTCTGTTATTTCAAACTTTACCAGAAAGCATATATACTATACACACATAAAAATAGCCAACTTTAAATTTGGTAACAAACAGTGGCAAAAAACAAATGCAAGCCAAAAATATTCCTATTTTTGTCCCACAGTGTTTTGCTTGTAAATGTGCCAGTTAAATCATGGGTGATAAAAACCACCATTATATTAATATAGTATATTTTACCAAGCACTGTAACACTATATCATTATTAAACATAGAAACGAGATTGGTAGAAGTGAGATTCATTTACTTTGAGATGCCTGACAGTGATGCCATTAAAGTACATACATATTACAAAATTTCTTATTGGACTTGGTGATTGCTGTACTTGTCCTCTACCAACATTATTTCCAATAGTAAAACAAAGTGGAGACACACTATTGTTCTATCTGCTCTCATACCCACCTAAATCAGGTCTGGTCCTTAGTAGGAATATCTAAAATTATCTACTTGCATGATTTCTTCAAAGGTATACTTTGTTCATTTTTTCCTAAAACTTTAACCATATTTTCACATATTTAAAAATAAAATTGTAAAGGTATAAAAAGATGATGAGTAGCAGTATATTTCCCATTGCTGCTCACATTACATGTTGTCCTTCCCAGCTGCTTCCATATTCATCTTTCATATCATGTGTTATTACAGAATGTCCATTTCTAAAATCGCAATTAGTTGCCATGGAAAGAATTACAACATTAAAATATAATTTGAATAATGTGATCAAACAGAAAATTGGGTCTCCTGTAGAGTATACATATATCTGTGAATGGGCTCCACATTTCTTTTAGCTATATTACAGACTCCCTTCCCCCACATCCACACATACAAGGATATGAAAATGTAGCAGGTACTTTTGATATACATGTCATGGAGGAAAATCACCTCTTCAATTTCAAAGGGAGACTGAAAACTGCTATATATGATAATGGTCTTAGGTTATAATTAAAATATTTCATTGAAACTGATCATCTTTTCTAGGCACACAGAGATAGGGATAAGACAGTGGCTGAACTGAGAGGCATTACCAACTAATATTATAGAAAATTGGTTAAAAAAAAGAGAAAGGAAATCAGGGAAGGCCCCTAAGAGTAGTTCTATGGGAAGTTAATTATCATATTCTTATAGGTTTCTGATACCTTCGTAGATTCTAAAGGAGACTCAAAATCACCTGAACAACACTTGTTTGAGCATGTCTGGGTATCTTCTTGCAAAACTCATTCAAATATCACTATCTCTGGATTGGTGACTTCCTCATCCATCTCAGTGCCTAAGTGAAATAACTTTGAACATCCCCATTGGGGATGTCCTCAGGGTAATTGTTAAGCATGGTTTTATCACTCCCTTCCAAAGACTCAAGCCCCTATGCATTTGAATCTGTACCCTAGCACTCCCCTCCACACTTCACCCAGCTCATACATATGTACATCCTGATGTGATTTCCCCTCCATAGGCTGCACTTAATATACACCTCCATAAAAATATTAATGGCCCATGATATCATCTCCTGTCATGTTAATTCTTTTAACTTTTCTTTACTTGTACAAAATGTCCAGGGTGAAGTCAGTAAAAATGGTGGAGTAAGGACTTCCAAATATTAAATTATTGATAAAAGCAATGAAGAATGCAAAGATTGTTGGAGTTAACCTTTTCAGAACCCTTGAAATTATCCAGAGGCTTACAGCAACACAGAGAGAAAAATGGTTGAATCTTAGTAAGAACATAAGTTTTGTGGCTTTTTAAAAAATAGACAATCTTTAAGAGCATTTGTAGATTCACTGCAAAATTGAGTGGAAAGTGCAGAGAGCTCCCACATATCCGCTGCCCGTACACATGCCCAGCCTCCCCTGCTGTTAACATCTGCACCAGAGTGATGCATTTATTAAAATCAATGAACCTACATTGACATACGATTACCAGCCAAAGTTATAGTTTATATTAGAGTTCAACCTTGATGATGTACATTCTATGGATTTGGACAAACTTAAAAGACATGTTCCCACCATTATAGTATCATAAAGAATAGTTTTGTGGCCCTGAAAATCCTCTGTACTCGGCCTATTTATCCCTCCCTCCCCCTAAACTCTGGCAACCACTGATCTAACTGTCCCTAGTTTTGCCTTTTCCAAAATGTCATATACTTGGAATCTTACAGTATGTAAACTTTTCAGATTGGCTTCTTTCACTTATTAATATGTATTTAAGTTTCCTCCATGTCTTTTCATGGCTTGATAGCTCATTTCTTTTTTAACATTGAATTATATTCCATTGTCTGCATGTGTCACAGTTTATCCATTCAAGTTTTGGCAGTTATGAATAAAGCTGCTATAAATATCTGTGTGCAGGTCATTGAGTGAACAAAATTTTGAGTAAATACTAAGGAGCAGGTTTTCTGGATTGTTTGGTAAGAATATGTTTCTTTTTTTAAAGAAACTGCCAATCTGTCTTCCAAAGTGGATGTACCATTTTGCATTCCCATGAGCAATGAATGCAAGTTCCTGTAGCTTCACATCAGGGCCATCATTTGTTGTTGTCAGTGTTTTAGGGTTGTGCCATTCTAATTGGTGTGTAGTGATATCTCACTGTTTTAATTTGCAATTTCCTAATGATACGGTGTTGATTATCTTTTCATTGCTTATGTGTCATTTGTATATCTTCTTCGGTGAGGTGTCTGTTCAGATCTTTTGTTCAATTTTTTAATCAATTTTTTAAAATGTTCTTCCTGTTGAGTTTTAAGATTTCTTTGTTTATTTTGGATTACAGTTGTTTATCAGATGCTTTTTACAAATATGTTCTCCAAGTCTGTGGCTTGTCTTCTCATTCTCTTCACAGTATTTTTCACAGAATAGAAGTTTTAAATTGTAATGAAGTCCAGCTTATCAATTATTTCTTTCATGGATTTTGTATTTGGTACCTTTGGTGTTAGATCACCGAACATAAGGCCAACTACATTTTCTCTTGTGTTGTCTTCTAGGATTTTTATAGTTTTGTGTTTTACATTTAGATCTATTATACATTTTGAGTTAATTTTTGTGAAGAACATAAGATCTGTGACTAGATTAATTTTTTTGCATGTGGATATCCAGTTTTTCTAGCATTATTTGTTGAAAAGGCTTTTCTCCATTGTACTGCCTTAGCTCCTTTGTCAAAGGTAAGTTGACTGTATTTGTGTGGCTCTACTTCTGGGCTCTCTATTCTGTTTCATTGATCTATTTGTTCTTTTGCCAATACCACACTGTCTGGATTAATATAGCTTTATAGTAGGTCTTGAAGAATGGTGGTGATAGTACTCTAACATTTTTCTACTCCTTCAAAACTGTGTTATCTCTTCTGGATCTTTTGTCTCTGCATATAAATGTTAAAATCTGTTTGTCAATATCCACAAAATAATTTGCTGGGATTTTAATTGGGATTGCATTGAATTTAGAGGTCAAGTTGGGAAGAACTGACAACTTGATAATATTGAGTCTTCCTATCCATAAACACGGAATATCTCCTCTTTTTTTTTTTTTTGATTTCTCTCATCAGTTTCATAGTTTTCCTTGTACAGATCTTGTACACATTTTGTAAGAATTATACCTAAGTATTTCCTCTTTTGGTGCTAATATAAATGGTGTGGTGTTTTTAATTTCAAATTTCACTTGTCCATTGCTGGTATATAAGGAAGTGATTAACTTTTATATATTAAACTTTCTATCTATCAACCTCAGTATAATCACTTATTAATACTAGTTTTTAAAATATTGATTCCTTTGAGTTTTCTACATAGAAAATCATCACATCATCTACAAACAAAGACACTTTTATATCTTCCTTCCCAATCTGTATATCTTTTATTTTATTTTCTTGTCTTATTCCATTAACTAGGAGTTTCAGTAAGATGTTGAGAAGCAGGGGTTAGTGGGGACATCCTTGACTTGTTTCTGATCATAGAAGGGAAGAGTCTAATTTCTCACCAGCAAGTATGATGTTAACTATACGTTTTTTGAAGATATTCTTTGTCAGTGGAGGATTTTCCCCTATATTCATAGTTAACTGAGGGTTATTATCATGACTATATGTTGTATTTGCCAAATGCTTTTTCTGCATCTATTGATATAATCATGTGATTTTTTTCATCTTTAGCCTGTTGATGTGATGGATTACATGAATTAATTGTCACATGTTGAACTAAACTTGCATACTTGGAATAAATACCATTTGGTCATGGTATATAATTCTTTTCTTTTTAAACCACTTTATTGAGGTATTATTGACATACAAAAAGCTGTACATATTTCACATATACAAAATGATGGGTTTGAAGATAAATATACATCCATGAAACAATCACCACAATCTATGCCATAAAAATACCCATTACCTTCAAAATCTTCCTACCACCGTCTTTATTATTTTCTTTTAAGTAAGGCTTTTAGGAGTGAGTCAGTTTTCCTGGGTCTCTCCCATGTATACATCTTATTAAACTTTGTTTGATTTTCTCATGTTACTTTTCTTTCAAGAACTCTTGACATAAAATCTACCCTCTTAGCCAAATTTTGTCTACAACACACTGTTGTTTATTATAAGTACTGTGCTGCACAGTAGACTTCTAGTTCTTGTTTGTCTTATATAATTAAAATTTTATACTATTTGAGTAATACCTTCTCATGTCCCCTTACCCCAGTCCCCGACAGCCACCATTCTCCTTTCTGCTTCTATGTTTGATTATTTTAGATTCTTCATATAAGTGGTATCATGTAGTATTTGTCCTTCTGTGTCTAATTTATTTCAGCTAGCAATGTCCTCAACATTCATCCATGTTGTCACGGATGGTGAGATTTCCTTCTTTTTTTAAGGATGAATAATATTCCATTGTTTGTATTTGCCACATTTTCTTTATCCATACATCCATCAAATGGTCATTTGGGTTGCTTCCATGTATTGCTTATTGTAAATAATGCTGAAATAAACATGGGAGTTCAGATATCTCTTAGGGATACTGATTTAAATTCCTTTGGATATAGAACCAGAACTAAGTTTTCTGGATCATATGGTAGGTCTATTTTTAAATTTTACAGTTACCACCATCCCATTTTTCATAGTGGTTGCACCAAATTACATTTCCACCAACAGTGTATAAGGGTTACCCTTTATGCACATCCTCAACCATGCTCTATTTTTAAAAAAATAATAACCATTCTAACAGGTGTGAGATGAATATCTCATTGAGGTTTTGATTTGCAATTTCCTAATAATTTATAATGTTATGTACCTTTTTTCATATACCTGTTAGTCATTTGTATGTCTTCTTTGGAGTGATGTCTATTCAAGTCCTTTCCCCATTTTTTAAATCAGATTATTTGGTTTTTATTGTTTCTTTGTTTGCTATTGACTTATAGGTGTTCCTTATATGTTTTGGATATTAACCTTTTATCAGGTATGTAGTTTTCAAATAATTTTTCCCATTCCATAGGTTGCCATTTCATACGTTTATTGTTTCCTTTGCTGTGCAGAAAGTTTTAGATTTCCAGGATTCAGTCTTCATAAGTTGTATGTTTTTAGGAACTTATCCATTTCTTTTAAATTATCTAGTTTGTTGGTGTATAATTCATTTATTTCTGCTATAATCTACATTTTTTACTTCCTTCTGATAACTGTGGGCTTAGCTTTTACTTATTTTTATTAATGTAGACATTTATTTGTATAAACTTCCATATTAGAACTGCTTTTGCTGCATCCTATAAGTTTTGGTATGTTGCATTTCCATTTTTGTTTGTCCCAAGATATTTTTTTGATTTCTTCTTTAACAAATTGGTTGATCAGAGTGTTTTGTGTTGTTTAATATGCATATATTTGTGAATTTTGTGGCTTTTCTCCTGTTATTTATTTCTAGTTTTATACCATTGTTGTCAGAAAATATACTTGATATGATTTCAGTCTTAAATTTGTTAAGACTTGTTTTGTGACCTAAAACATGATCTATCTTGGAGAATATTCTGTGGACACTTGAGAAGAATGTGTATTCTGCTGCTGTTGAATGTAATGTTCTGTATATATCAGTTAGATCTGTTTGGTCTAAAGTATAGCTCAAGTCCACTATTTCCTTATTTATTTTCAGACTGGATGATCTATTCATTATCTATTCATTGCTGAAAGTGGGTTATTAAAGTCCCCTACAATTATTGTATTGTTGTATATTTTTGCCTTCAGATCTGTTAATAATTTTTTAATATATTTAGGTGTTCTACTATTGTGTACATATATATTTACAATTGTAATATCCTCTTGATAAGTTGACCATTTTATAATATACGATGACCTTCTTTGTGTCTTGTTACAGCTTTTGACTTAAAGTCTATTTTGTCTGATATAAATATAGCCACCCCTGATCTCTTTTGCTTTCTGTTTTTCTGGAATATTTCTTTCTATCTTTTCACTTTTAGCCTATGAGCATCCTTGTAACTGAAGTGAGTCTCTAGTAGGCAGCATATAGTTGATTCTTCTTTTTTTATTCATTCAGCTACTCCATGAATTCTAATTGATGCATTTAAACCATTTACATTTATAGTAATCATTGATAGATAAGAACTTACTAGCAACATTTTCTTAATTATTTTCTATCTTGTAGCTTTGTTGTTTCTTTCTTCCTCCCTTGCTGTCTCTGTGAATTGATGCTTCTTTGTAATTGCAGCTTTGATCCTTTTCTCTTTATTATTTGTGTAGCTTTATAGGTTTTGCCTTGTGATCACCATAGAGCTTTCATAATACATCTTATAATAGTCTATTTTAAGCTGAGAACAAATTAACTTCAACTACATAAAAATTTTCTACACATTTACTTGCACTCAGCCACATTTTATATGTGTACTAATTTAAATATTTTATATTGTTTATCCATTAACAAAATATTGTAGCTATAATTATTTTTAATACTTTTGACTTTTAATCTATATTCTGGAATTCAAATTAATTTATACACCACCATTGCAGTATTATTTTGAATTTGTCTATATATTTCCCTTTACCAGTGAATTGTGTAATTTCATATGTTTTCATGTTACTATGGAAGGACTAATGTCCTTCCATTTCAGCTTGAAGAACTTCCTTTAATATTCCATTTAGAGGAGGTCTAGTGGTGATAAATTCCCTCAGCTTTTGTTTGTCTGGAAAAGTCTTCAACTCTCTTTAATTTCTGAATGACAACCAAGTGTTCTTAGTTGACAGTTTCTTCTTTGAGCACTTTGAATATATCATCCTACTCTCTCCTGGTCTGCAAGATTTCTCTTGAGAAATCTGCTGAGAGCCTTATTGGGGTTCCCTTGTATGTAATTAGTCTTTTTTCTCTTGCTGCTTTCAAAATCCTTTCCTCATCTTTGATTTTTGAGAGCCTAATTATACTGTCTTGGTGCAGATCTCTTTGGGTTAAATCTATTTGTGAATCTTTGAGTTTCAGTACCTGGATATACCTGGATGGCCATATCTCTCCCTACATAGGGAAGTTCTCAGCTATTATTTCTTTACATATGTTTTCTTTCTCTCTCTCCTCCTTCTGGGACTCATATAATGCAAATATTGTTTCTTTTGATGGTGTCCCGCAAGGCACACAGAGTTTCTTTACTTGTTTTCATTCTTTTTTCTCCTCTGCTGGATAATAGCAAGAGATCTATCTTCAAGTTTTCAGAGTCTTCCTTCTGCCTGATTGGGCCTGATGTTGAAGCTCTCTTGCATTTTCCATTTTCTTTATTATTTAATTCTATTTTTTAAATTTTATGATTATATCTCTGTTGAACTTATTTTGTTCATACATTGTTTTCCTGTGTTCATTGAGTTGTCTATCTGTATTCTTTTGAATCTTGCTGAACTTCCTTAAAATAATATTTTGAATTCTTTTTTTCAAGTAACACGCACATCTCTATTTGGGGGGATCAATTATTGGAAAATTATTGTGCCCCTTTGATGGTGTCATATTTCTTTGCGTTTTTGTGTTCCTGATGGCTTTGCATTGATATCTGCACATTTGAGGAAGCAGTCACCTCTTCTAGCCTCATCAGACTGGCTTTGGTGGAGAAAGACTTTCACTTGAAGGTGACCATGGACCCCAACTGGATAGGGTGCAGCATCTCTGTTTCATGGGGAGGCACAGTGGTGTAGTCTTCATGTAGCTCTATCAGCTGAGGTAAACATTGGTGAAGACTGCAGAGGTCTTCTGTGGCCTAGACTGCAGAGGCCCTGTGAATGGCAGTGGCAGCTCAGGCTATTGAGGTTCTTGAAGTAGGAGGCTGCTGGGGTCCACTTGTTCAATAGTTTTCCTGTGAGAGGAATTTATATCTATTGGGAGAAATCCCTCTTGGCACCAGGTCTGGTGTGTTGATACCCAGAGCTATAGCACAGCTGGCTTCCTGTCATCAGGCACATGTGGAACTACCACATCACCTGAGTTCTGGGGCACAGTTGCGCTTGCTTTAGCAATGGTGTGGCTGTCTGGGTGTGGGCATAGGCAGATATGCTATGAAACTGGGGTCTGGATCACTGGTGCTTGATACAGTGACTCAGGCCGGGGAGGGGGTGGTACATAGCAGCAGCACTGGCTATGGGATGACAGGGTGAAGCAGTGGCTTGGGCCCAGGACCCAGGATACAGTAGTTGTACAGCCTGGTGATGTTGTGTCAAGTACCAACTTTAACCCCAAGGTGAAGTGGAAGATGGCCTGGTTATGGAGCGTCAGTGTCCCAACTTTGGCCCCAGGGGCTAGTCTCATAACAACAACAGTATGTCCTTGGTGATGGCCTATTAAAGGTCATACGTCAGGACATAGGGAGTCAGATGTAGAGCAGTGACAGCACAACCCTGGTAAGGGTAGGTCAAAGCCTGACCTTAGACCTGGGGGTGGGTTTCAGAGAAGTAGCAGCTACACCCCAGCAATGATGGATCAAAGCCATGATCTTGGACACAGGGTTGGAACTCATAACAGCAGTAGTGTACACTGGTAGTGTCAGGTCAAAGTGGGACTTGGGTCCCGGGGAGCAGGGCACAGAGCAGTGACAGTACAGCTAGATACTTGCTGATCAAAGCTGCAACCTGGGATCTGGGGGTGGGACTTGGAGCAGGGCAGCTCCAGTACCATAGGTGATGAGGTGCTGTGGTGTACTGATCCTGGAGAGTGGAGCACAGCAGCAACTAGAACCCCTGGGGACAGGTCTCTCTGCCGTGATATCTCCAGCCCATAGGAGGAGATGGAGTGGCAGGGACTCTGGAGAACTCCATCAGCTGGGATTAGCATTGGTGAAGACTGTGGGAGCCCTCAATAGAAAAAGCTGCAAATGACCACTGTGGTGAGGCTTGCTGGGGTAAAATCCTTTTGAGGGACTCCCTCCTTGCTCTGAACTGCTGTGGACTCAAGGATGAGAAGACATAGATAAAATGCTTCCTATACTTTTCTATGTGACCATCCTTATGTTTTGAGCTCTGTAAGGTTTCTGTTGCTTCTTCCTTGTATTCCAGAGTTTTATTTCCAGAGCTATTTTCATTGCTTTGTAGTTGTTTATTTGTTTCTGTGGGGAAGACAAGTATTGTGATCTCCTAGCCCTCCATCTTGCTAATTAACTTACCCTGCCAAAAGTTTTTGAATGTTGTGTTTTTGTTATGCTTGTTTTGAGCTATTTTCTAACTTCTGCTATTTTCTCTTTGACCTAATGATTGTTCAAGAGTGTATTATTTAATTTCCATTTATTTGTGACTATTTCTATTTTCCTTTTATTCCATTGTGGTTGGAAAAGACACTTTAAATTATTTCAATCTTCTTAAATTTGTTAAGACTCGTTTTGTGACCTAGCATGTAAAATATTCTGGAGAATGTTTCATGTGTGCTTGAGAAGCAAGTGTATCTGCTACAGCTTGTTGGAAAGATCTGTATATGTCTGTTAGGTTCATTTGTTCTATAGTGTTGTTCAAGTTCAATGTTTCCTAACTGAATGTTTTGTCTGGATGATCTATCCATTATTGAAAATAGGGTATTGAAATCTTCTACTATTATTGTATTGCTATCCATTCTCCCTTCAGATCTCTCAATGTTTGCTTTATATATTTAGGTGCTCTGATATTGTGTGCATGGATGTTTATAATTGTTATAGCTTCCTGGTGCTGAATTGGCCCTATTATCATTATGTAATGATCTTCTTCATCATTGTGAAAGTTTTTGACTTAAATTCTACTTTGATGTAATATGGCCACTCCTGCTCTCTGAGTTTCCATTTTCATGGAATAACTTTTTCTATCCCTTCACTTTCAGGATATGTGTGTCCTTACATCTGAAGTGAGTCTCTTATAGATAGCATATAGTTGGAATTTTTCCCAGTGGGAGAAGTCAGGCTGAGGAGATCTCTCTCAGCACTGTGCTATGACAACTTGGGGGAGTGGTGACGTGGGTCAGATTAAACTGTTCTTCTTACACTTTTAATGTGTCTTTTCTTATTTCTGTGCTCCATGGGGGTGCCATAACCTCTCATCTGGATTCAAGGGCTTTTATAAAGTTTTTTTTTCATTTCTGGAAGGTTGTTATGTGTGGGTATTTTTTTGGGGGGAAGAATGTTAGTACCTCCTATTCCACCATATTGCTGACATTACTGCCTGTATAATTATTTTTATATACTATTGGATTCAATTTGCTAATATTCTGTTGAGGATTTTTGCATCTACATTCAAGAGAGATATTGTTTTGTAGTTTTCTTTTCTTGTAATATCTTTGTCTGCTTTTGGTATTAAGGTTATGCTGACCTCATAGAATAAGTTAGAAAGTAAAGGCATCCTGGTTTTATTGCATTTTGCTTTATTGCACTTCACAGATACTGTGTTTTTTACAAATTGAAAGTTTGTGACAGCCATATGTCAATCAAGTCTATTGGCACCATTTTTCCAATAGCATTTGCTCACTTCTCTGTGTCACATTTTGATAATTCTTGCAATATTTCAAACTTTTTCATTATTATTCTATTTACTATGGTGGTCTGTGATCAGTGATCTTTGAGGTTACTACTATGACTTGCTAAAGGCTCAGATAATGGTTAACAGATTTTAGCTATAAAGAATTTTTAAATTAAGGCATTTTTAGACATAATGCTATTACACACTTATTAGACTGCTGTATAGTATAAAACATAAGTTTTATATGCACTGGGAGACTAAAAATATTGTGTGGCTTGCTTTATTGCAATATTCACTTTGTTGCAGTAATCTGGAACCAAACCCTTAATATCCTCAAGGTATACCTCTATTTCCTCTGTTTCTATTTTGTGGAAGAGATTGTAGAGAATTGATATAATTTCTCCCTTAAATGTTTGATAGAATTCACCAGTTAATCCAGTGGGACTGATGATTTCTGTTTTAGAATATTATTAACTATTGATTCAATTGATTTGATGGATATAGGCCTATTCAGATTGTCTGTTTTGTCTCATGTGAGTGTTAGCAGATTGTATCCTTCAAGGAATTGGTCCTTTCCATCTAGGTTATCAAATTTGTGAGCATAGAGTTGTTCTTAGTATTCCTTTGTTATCCTTTTAATGCTCATTGGATTTGTAGCAATGACCCCTCTTTCATTACTAATATGAGTAATTTGTGTCTTCTCTCGTTCTTTTCTTAGTTAGCCTGGCTAGAAGCTAATTGATTTCACTGATCTTTTTAAAGGACCAGCTTTTTTTTTTTTTTTTTTTTTTTTTGCGGTACACGGGCCTCTCACTGTTGTGGCCTCTCCCATTGTGGAGCACAGGCTCCAGACGCGCAGGCTCAGCGGCCATGGCTCACAGGCCCAGCCGCTCTGCAGCATGTGGGATCTTCCCGGACCGGGGCATGAACCCGTGTCACCTGCATTGGCAGGTGGACTCTCAACCACTGCGCCACCAGGGAAGCCCAAGAACCAGCTTTTTTATTGAGTTTATTTCTCTATTGATTTCCTGTTTTAGTTTCATTGATTTCTGCTATAATTTTATTGTTCTTTTCCTACTTACATTGGATTTAATATGCTCTTCTTTTTCTAGTTTTCTAATGTGGAAGTTTGAATTATTGATTTGTAAATGTTTCTTCCTTTCTATTATATGCATTTAATGGTTTTTTAAAAACCCTCTAAGCACTGCTTTAGTTCATCCCACAAATTTTGATAAGTTGTATTTTCATTTTACTTTACTTCAAAATATTTTAGGGCTTCCCTGGTGGCATAGTGGTTGAGAGTCCGCCTGCCGATGCAGGGGACACGGGTTTGTGCCCTGGTCCGGGAAGATCCCACATGCCGCAGAGCGGCTGGGCCCGTGAGCAATGGCCACTGAGCCTGCGCGTCCGGAGCTTATGCTCCGCAATGGGAGAGGCCCGCGTACCGCAAAAAAAAAAAAAAAAAAAAAAAAAAAAAAATTAAACATTCTCTTGATAAATGTTCACTCATGTATTCATTTTTTCATGGTTTAATTCATTTGGCAATCATTTATTGGTGCTGATTATGTGCCAGTTATTATACTATAATACACTGTGAAGAATTAATGGATTACATGCCCTCAAGGAGTTCACTATCTACTGGGGAAAATGAGGCATGTGTATACGGAACAATAATACAAGGTGAAATGGTATGTTCTATGAGAGAAGGACAATATTCCATGGGCATTCCAATGAGTTAGAGGTCACTTGTAACTGGGAAACATCTAGGAAATCCTCATGCATGAAGGTGATTAGATGCATACCAAGGAACTACTAGAAATGACTTGAAAACATGAGCAAGGCTTCTTACCCCAAAACGTCTTCCTGCAGTGTGAGTTTACTGTTGGACTTTTACAGAATTACTTATATAATAATATTTTTCTAACATTGACAGTGCCATGAAAATCATGCTCTCTGCAGATGACATACACGAATATTATTGTGTCCTTGTATTTATTTGCTTTCATTAGGAGAGAGTCACCTTTGGAATTCCTAAGGCCACTGTCATGGTTGCTGTTCTCACAGCTCCTTAATGTATTATGACAAATAATGTGATTTAGCTGTATGTTTGGAAAACATATATAATCATTTTATTTTCTTTGAAAATACATAACTCAAAGATGTCAAAATTATCTATTTCTCATGAACTCAGCTTGAGCCTCTATGATATTCTTGATGAAGGATATAACTTAGAGATGAAATAGTCTTTAACTAGTCTAGCAGAAGTTGTTGATACCTCATTCTATAACTCCTTGGTCTACCTCTGAGTTCACTTTCAGCCTCAAATCTCCTCTATGCTAAGAGACAAACAGCTTATGTATCTTTGCTTCTCTGCCTGAGGGCATTCTTTTAAAACAGGATAATTTGCTTATCCCACAGCAAGTTTCCTCAATTTAGGGACTATTGAAATTTTAAGCCAGATAATTCTGTGTTGTGTGGACTGTCCTGCACACTGTAAATTGTTGAGCAGCATACCTGGCCTCTACCCACTAGACACCAGTTACACCCCTCTCCCCAGTCATGACAACTAAAACCATTTCCAGACATTTCTAAATGTCCCCTGGAGGGAAAAATTGTTCCAGATTGAGAATCAATGGCCCAGAAGCAGAACAGTCAGAAATGCATGGGAGTTAATGCCTTCAGGGACAACCCTCAACTAGTGAGGAAAGCAAGTTGGTTCCCTGTTCTTCAGTAGGACAATTCTCAGGCAAATCATACAAAAGTCCTCAGAAAATCCCCAACAAGATTGAGCCCCAGTTACCCATAGTAGTACCTGCTCATTAATGCATATACTATGGGTTTTTCTTCCTTCTATGTCTCATTTTTCCTCCTCCTTACTTGTGTTTCCTGGGATCACCTCTCAAATGATGCACCTACATCCAATTTCTCGTCCCTGGAACTGATTTCATAAAACCCTAAGAATGCATCTTGATTGCATTATTAAGGGCTATTAAGATCACTTTTTAGTTGATTCCCATATCTAATGAATTTGGCATGAATTACAGATATTCATGTGAGGCTTTTTCTCCTTCAGAAAAATGTCAGATCACTGGGTCATTTGGAAGGCTGTGCCCTCATACTTTCTACAGAGGCATGGTTGTGAACTCAGACATATTTGTCTATCTCCTTTGATCCTTGAATTCTAAATAACTCCTTTAACAATTCAAAGTTGTTTCCAGAGATTCCAATTAAAGTAATGAAAAGATGTAATAAATGGTACCAGTATTGCCATAGAGCTTATTGGTCGCAACTATTAGGGAGAAAGGAGAGTGCTTGGACAAAGCCAAGATCAGTGTGGGCAGAGACTAGGGTTCAAAAAACCAAGTCTAAAAAACTCTGACAAACTTAGGTATGATCTAGCCCAAGGTTACTGTCTGGGAAGTATCTGATTAAAGGAGCAGATATTGATACTTTGGTTCATATATATGTTCCAGGATAAATGGAGACTCTAGATTCTCTGTGATGAGACTTGCCCATGTATTAGAAATTATATAAAAAAGTAGAACCTAATCCCAGTTAAAAGGGCTAGATGAAAGGATCAAACTGTTCAGACTTGTCCCTAGGATTTAGGGCTAGAATCATATTCACATGGAAATCAAAGCGTTCTGAACACGTGGAACCTAGGAAAGCAGGTCAGGATTTCAGGTTAGATAAGGAAGCAGCAGCTTAATATTTCCTTAGCCCCCCAGAGGGCAAAGCCTATTCTTGAGGCTGCTAGTAATTGGAGCAAAAGACAATTTCTAGACCCCAGTGCAGAGAGAGTGGGACTCCTGTTGCAGCTGACCTTACTATTGTTGTTCCAGGGTCTATTTGGGGCTGAGTCTGTGGTGGTAGCTTGGGCTAGATTAGTGTAGGCAAGGATGGTTAAAAGGGAATCTCACTCATTTTAAGTTGGTAACAGGAAGACTTTCCAGCTAAAATGAAACTGTGAGAAGTGGCAAGCTTCTTAAATAACATCAGAATATAGTTCAGAGAAATTCTCAGAGCATCCACTTATTTCTTTTCTACCTATAGACATTTACAGACTCAGTCGATTGAACGACAGTATTTTGTGAACCTGTAAAGGGGGAAAAACTTGCATAAGGAATGAACTCATGGAGTGCATTAGCTAATTAAGAAGGAAGTGGCACATATAATATACTATATAATGGCTGATATTTATTAATAGGATGCTGAGCAAGGCTTGACATTTTCTACAGACCTCGGTGCCATCCAAAATTTGGTTCAATCCTTTTATCAGCAGAGGATCATCAGGAGTTGATATATTATCCATACTGGATGCTATTATTTTCCAGTGACTTGGTATAATGTTTTCTGCTGTCATTACATCCGTGTCCCTGACTAAATGAGTTATTATTCCCATTTCTTCTAAGTCTTCTCATATACATCAAATAGAGCTCACAACTATTCATATAAATGATAGTACCAGTAGAAGAGAAAAGACCAACACCAAATTTTCCTATGTTTGGATCAATCTCCTTTCTGAGTGGCTACTATTTTTTAAGCCATTAAGAATTGCTGCAAGGGACATTTTTCTTAATTAATTAATTAATTGATTGATTGATTATTTATTTATTTTGACTGCATTGGGTCTTTGTTTCTGCATGCGGGCTTTCTCTAGTTGTGGCAAGCGGGGGCTACTCTTCATTGTGGTGCATGGGCTTCTCACTGAGGTGGCTTCTCCTGTTGTGGAGCACGGACTCTAGGTACCTGGGCTTCAGTAGCTGTGGCTCGCGGGCTCTAGAGCGCAAGCTCAGTAGTTGTGACACATGGGTTTAGTTGCTCCTCGGCATGTGGGATCTTCCCGGACCCATGTCCCCTGAATTGGCAGGCAGATTCTTAACCACTGCACCACCAGGGAAGTCCTGGACATTTTTTAACATGAGCAAACATTGCTTGTGTTTGCTCATGTTTGATTAGCAAACCAATTTGCTTCTGCATCAAGTGACCTGGGGAAGTCATTCTTCACTTGTTTCCAAACAAGAAAGATAGGACAAAATATTTTCTGACACTGAAATCAGCTCATGGTCAAGGGAAGGGGCTATCAGAAAGGATGCGACATTTTCTTCCAAATATATTCTGCTTTTCCTCATTTCTAATTTTGCAGCTCTTACTCTGTAGTATAATATTTCTCTCTCTAGGAGATGTGGAGAATATATCTGAGTGTGCAATCTGGCACTGATGAAATTGCCCCCAATACATACTGTGAACATGGGAGGGGTAGAATCAATTTGCAGGCAAGGGTTGGGGAAAGAGAAAGTCCTACAGATGGTCTTAAAAGCGAAGCTCCACACTTTGTTGGGGTGGAATGACCAATACTATTGTAGACACAGGATGATTAGAGTGTGGTAGGAAGCTGACACTTATTGAACACTTCCAGTAACCCAGGCACTGTGTTAAGCACTTTACATATATTATCTTAGTTGATGCAAGAATCAATACTATAGCTGTTGTCCTTATTTTACAGACAAGAAAACTAAATGTGTGGTGTGAGTTGGGGGTGGATTGGAGTGATTGAGAAGCAGATTTTTCTGGCTCCCCACCCATCTAGGTGTTGCCTTGCCTATGGGGCAATGCTCAGTCACCTTCCAAACCAAAGGAAATGGAAATTCAGCATTTGAACAGAAAAAGAAGAAACAATCTAGAAACCCAAATCTGAAAAAAGAGTTAGATTAATGTATCCCTTTGATGTAGAAGTTTCCTCCTCATCTCAAACCCTTCCCTAAGATCTTTCACATGAGTAAAAGCCAACATAATAAAAAGGGTGCTACTTTTATTTTTCAGAGTAGTAAGTTCTGTCCAAAAACAAGTAATGCTATTTGAAATGAGATTATTTCCTATTTACTTCTGATAAGATTAAAATAAACTTTAAATTTTCAATGCAAAAAACACTCGTTGGTCACAATGATTTTCTCACTCAACCCAGTATAGTTCAAGTTCAGTGCTACTGACTTTCTTCAGCTTCCTAAAGTTTCCTCAGCTAGTATGTCAGAACGGTGATGTAAGAATTCCCCTTGCATTTTGTAGAACATCTTATGCAAATAATTACCAAGATTAACAAATTCTTCTCTATTTGCAAGCCATTTTTTCATAGCCTGAAAAGAGAGTCCCTTCTAAACGTTTCTTTTAATCAATATAAGATGCTCCTAAGGGCACTGCCTATTTTGACCAGCTTGAGAAACATAACTGTAAGCTAACATTTTTTTAAATAGACCTTTATTGGAGTATAATTGCTTCACAATACTGTGTTAGTTTCTGTTGTACACCAAAGTGAATCAGCCATATGCATACATATGTCCCCATATCCCCTCCCTCTTGCATCTCCCTCCCATTCTCCCTATCCCACCCCTCTAGGTCATCACAAAGCACTGAGATAATCTCCTTGTGCTATGCTGCTGCTTCCCAACAGCCAACTATTTTACATTCAGTAGTGTATATATGTTGATGCTACTCTCACTTTGCCCCAGCTGCCCCCTCCCACCCCATGTCCTCAAGTCCATTTTGTGTGTCTACATCTTTATTCCTGCCCTGCAAATAAGTTCATCAGTTCCTTTTTGTTTTCAGATTTCATATATATGTATTAGCATACAGTATTCCACTGATGAAAGTGGGGTGTTAAAGTCTCCCACTATTATTGTGTTAATGTCGATTTCTCCTTTTAAGTTTGTTAGCATTTGCCTTATATATTGTGGTGCTTCTATATTGGATGCATATGTATTTGTAATTGTTATATTTTCTTGGATTGATCCCTTGATCATTATGTAGTGTCCATCTTTGTCTCTTGTAACAGACTTTATTTTAAAGTCTATTTTGTCTGATATGAGTATTGCTGCTGCAGCTTTCTTTTGATTTGCATTGGCATCAAATCTTTTTCCATCCCCCCACTTTCAGTCTGTATGTGTCCCTAAATCTGAAGTGGATCTCTTGTAGACAGTGTATAAATGGGTCTTCTTTTAGTATACATGTAGCCCCTCTATGTCTTTTGGTTGGAGCCTTTAATCCATTTACATTTAAGGTAATTGTCAATATGTATGTTCTTATTCCTTTTTTTTCTTTTGTGGTACATGGGCCTCTCACTGACGTGGTCTCTCCCACTGCAGAGCACAGGCTCCAGACATGCAGGCTGAGTGGCCATGGCTCCCAGGCCCAGCTGCTCCACAGCACGTGGGATCTTCCCGGACCGGGGCACGAACCTATGGCCCCTGCATCAGCAGGTGGACTCTCAACCACTGCGTCACCAGGGAAGCCCCTTATTCCTATTTTGTTAATTGTTTTTGGCTTTGTTTTTGAAAGCCTTTTTTTTCCCCTTCTGCTTTTGTTCTCTTCCCTTGTGATTTCATGTCTATCTTTATTGTTGTGTTTGGATTCCTTTTTCTTTTTGTCTGTGCAACTATTGTAGATTGTTTGCAGTTCTCATGAGGTTTTCTCTTTTTAATATATGTATTTATTTATTTATGGCTGTGTTGGGTCTTTATTGATGCATGCTGGTTTTCTCTAGTTGCAGAAAGGGGGGGACTATTCTTCATTGCAGTGCATGGGCTTCTCATTGCAGTGGCTTCTCTTGTTGCACAGCATGGGCTCTAGTCACGCAGGCTTCAGTAGTTGTGGCACGCAAGCTGAGTAGTTGTGGCTCGTGGGCTCTAGAGTACAAGTTCAGTAATTGTGGTGCATGGGATTAGTTGCTCCATGGTGTGTGGAATCTTCCCAGACCAGAGCTCAAACCCTGTCCCCTGCATTGGCAGGTGGATTCTTAACTACTGCACCACCAGGGAAGTCCCCCATGAGGTTTTGACATAGCAGTCTATATATGTACAAGATTGTTTTAATTAGCTGGTCTCTTACTTTCCAATGCATTTTCAATATCCTGCATTTGTACTCTTTTCTCATGATTGCTGGTTTTGATATTATATTTGTTTCTGTGTGATTTCCTAACTTTGCTTTATGTTTCCCTTTACCAGTGAGCTTTTCCATTCATAATTTTCTTGATTCCAGTTGTGCCCTTTTCTTTTCTGCCTAGATAATTTCCTTTATGATATGTTGTAAAGCTGGTTTGGTGGTGCTGAATTCTCTTAGTTTTTCTTGTCTGTAAAATTTTTGGTTACTCCATCAAATATAAATGAGAGCCTTGTGGAGTAGAGTATTTTTTGTAGGTTTTTCCCTTTCATCACTTTAAATATATCATGCCAGCTCCTTTCTGTCTTCCAAAGTTTCTGCTGAAAAATCAGCTGACAACCTTATGGGCATTCCCTTGTATGTTATTTGTTGCTTTTCCTCTGTTGCTTTTATTTTTTTTTCTTTGTCTTTAATTTTTCTCACTTTGATTAATATGTGACTCATCATGTTCCTCCTTGAGTTTGTCTTGTATGGAACTCTCTGTGCTTCCTGGACTTGAGTGAAGTTTCCTTTCTCATGTTGGAGAAGCTTCAGGCTATAATCTCTTCAAGTATTTTGTCAAGCACTTTCTCCCTCTCTTCTCCTTCTGGGATTCCTTTAATGCAAATTTTGATGCATTTAATGTTGTACCAGAGGTCTCTGAGTCTCTCTTCATTTCTTTTCTTTCTTTTTTCTTTATTATGTTCTGTGCCAGTGATTTCTACCATTCTGTTTCCACCTCATTTATTCGTTCTTCTGCCTCAATTTTTCTGCTATTGATTCCTTCTAGTGCATTTTTCCTTTCAGTTCTTTTATTTTCATCTCTGTTTGTTTATTCTTTAAACCTTCTAGTTCTTTTTAAAACATCTTTTGTTTCTTCTCAATCTGTGCCTCCATTATTTTTCCAAGATCTTGGATCATCTTTACTATCATTAGTCTAAATTATCTTTCATGTAAGTTACCTATCGCCACTTCATTTAGTTGTTCTTGTGGCGTTTTATCTTGTTCCTTCTTCTGGAACATATTTCTCTACCATCTCATTTTGTCTAACTTTCTGTTCTCTTTCTGCTGGCTGCAGGATCATACTCCTCTTGCTTCTGGGGTCTGCCCCTTAGTGGGTGAGCTTTTTCCTAGAGTTTGTGCAGGCTTCCTGATTGGAGGGACTTGTGCCAGCCCACTGGTGTGTGGAGCTGGGTCTTGGCCCTTTGGTGGGTAGGGCCATGTTAAGGGAAGTGTTTAGAGGTGGCTGTGAGCTTGGTACAGCTTTAGGCAGCCTGTTGGCTGATGGGCGGTTCTGTGTTTTTATGCTTCGAGTTGTTTGGCCTGAAGCATTCTAGCACTGAGCCTGTATGCTGTTGGTTAGGATCATGTCTTGATGCCAAAATGGTGACCTCTGGGAGAGCTCATGTTGATCAATATTCTCTGAGACGTCTGCCACCAGTGTCCTTACCCCTACAGTGAACCACAACAAACCTCTGCCTCCCCAAGAAACCCTCCAAATTCATAGGTAAGTCCAGCCCAGTCTCCTATGGAGTTACTGCTTTTTCCTGGGTCCCAGTGTATGTGAAACATGTGTATGCCCTCCAAGTGTGGAGTCTCTTTTTCCCCCAGTCTTGTGGAGCTCCTGTACTCAACTCCCACTGAACTTGAATGCCAATGTTCTAGGGGCTCCTCGTCCTGATGCTAGACCTTCAGGCTGGGGAGACTGACATGGGGCTCACAACTTTTACTCTTATGGGAGAATCTTTGTGCTAAAATTATTTTCCTGTTTGTGGGTTGCCTTCCTGGGTGTATGTGCTTTGATTATTTCATGAAAGCACCTCCCTACCATCTCCTTGTGGCTATTTCTTTGTCTTTGAATGTAAAATATTTTTGGTAGGTTCCTCTCTTTTTTGTTGATGGTTGTTCAGTGGTTAGTGGGTTGGTTTTTTTTTGTTTGTTTGTTTTTTATGAGAGTGGGTGAGCTCAAGTCCTTCTACTGTGCTATCTTTTCCAGGATCTAGGGGCTGCCTTCAGTTTGAATGCTTGCTGTCTCTTTCCTCAATGTGTGCTGGCCATTATTCCCTTGATATGGGGTATGCAGGTGCAGTGGCTGTTGCACACTCCTCGGACAACAGGGTCAGCACTTGGCACCTGCTGGCAGGTCTCCTAGGGATGGTTGAAGTCCACATACACCTGGGAGCAGAGCTTGGCACCTGCTAGTGGGTCTTCTAGGGGTGGCCACAGTCCACACACTTCCAGAACAGCTGGGACAGTGCTCAGTGGCTGCTCACAGGTCTCCTAGGGGTGGCTGCTGTCCACACTCTCTCAGGACAGCACTCTTGTTGAGCACGGGATGGTGGCAGTGACTTGCACCTGCACCTGGATATCCTGTGGGCAGTGTCCTGTTGCCTGGGATTGCTCACAGGTAAATAAGCTCTTTTGGTGGTCCCACACATTTCCTTGTGAGCCTCCCAATAATGGTGGCTTGCCTCTCTGGTTGGCCTTGGTTTCTTCAGAGAATCCCTTCACTTGCCAGAGTCCAGTCTCTTCAGCCTGTCTCCATGCAGCCAATCCTTGTCCTCTCACTGGGTCTGACCTATGAAACCTGAGCTTCAGCACCCAGCCCTTATACACACTGACTAGAAAAACATTTAAGACTGTGGAGAGCCGGGCAGTGGTGCCAATGTTCTGTGCATGTTACTCTCCATTTTGCCTTCTGCAAATCAGCTGCTGTGCTCTCCTCCTAGGCTCTGAAGCTCCCCCTCTGTCCAGCCTGATCTCTTAGTGAGAGGACTCCCCAGGATGTGGGAATATTTCCTCCTTCACATTTCCCTTTTTGGGGTACAGACCCTGTCCTTTTCTTTTTCCTTTTGTCCTACCCAGTTACGTGGAAGTTTTCTTGCCCTTTCAGAAGTCTGAAGTCTTTTGCCACCATTGAGTAGCTGTTATGAGTGAATTGTTCAACTTGTAGATGTATTTTGAATGTTTTTGTGAGATAGAGTCAGCTCCCTGTTCGATTCCTCCATTATCTTCATCCTCCTCCCATCCCATAGATTTCGGAAATTTGAGTTTTCATTTTCATTTCCCTCAAGGTATTTTCTGATTTCCTCTTTGATTTTGTCATTGACCTGTTGGTTTTTTCGTAGTACATTGTTTAATCTCCATGTTTGTTTGTTTTTTTCCCATTTTCCTTTCTGTATTTGATTTTTAGTTTCCTACACTTGTGGTCAGATAAAATGCTTGACATGATTTCTATTCTCTTTTCATTTTTAAAAACCTTTATTGGAGTATAATTGTTTTACACTGTAATCTTAGTTGCTGCTCTATAACAGAGTGAATCAGCTATACATATACATATATCCCCATAATCCCTCTCTCTTGTATCTCCCTCCCACCCTCCCTATCCCACCCCTCTAGGTGGTCACAAAGCACCAAGCTGATCTCCCTGTGCTATGCGGCTGCTTCCCACTAGCTACCTATTTTACATTTGTAGTGTATATATGTCAATGCCACTGTCTCAATTCATCTCAGCTTACCGTACCCCCGCCCTGAGTCCACAAGTCCATTCTCTACATCTGCATCTTTATTCCTGTCCTGCCCTTAGGTTCTTCAGAATCATTATTTTTTAGATTCCATATATATGTGTTAGCATACGGTATTTTTCTTTCTGACTTACTTCTGTATGACAGACTCTAGGTCCATCCACATAGCTACAAATAACTCAATTCCATTTTTTTTATGGCTGAGCAATATTCCACTGTATATATGTGACACCTCTTCTTTATCCATTCATCTGTCGATGGACACTTAGGTTGCTTCCATGTCCTGGCTATTGTAAATAGTGCTGCAATGAACATTGTGGTGCATAAGTCTTTTTGAATTATGGTTTTCTCAGGGTATATTCCCAGTAGTGGGATTGCTGGGTCGTATGGTAGTTCTATTTTTAGTTTTTTAAGGAACCTCCATACTGCTGTCAATAGTGGTGTATCAATTTACATCCCCACCAACAGTGCAAGAGAGTTCCATTTTCTCCATACTCTCTCCAGCATTAATTGTTTGTAGATGTTTTGATGATGGCCATTCTGACTGGTGTGAGGTGATACCTCATTGTAGTTTTGATATGCATTTCTCTAATGATTAGTGATGTTGAGCATCCTTGTGTTTGTTGGTGATCTGTATATCTTCTTTGGAGAAATGTCTATTTAGGTTTTCTGCCCATTTTTGGATTGGGTAGTTTGTTTGTTTGATATTGAGCTGCATGAGCTGCTTGTATATTTTGCGGATTAATCCTTTGTCAGTAGCTTCATTTGCAAATATTTTCTCCCATCCTGAGGGTTGTCTTTTCATCTTGTTTATAGTTTCCTTTACTGTGGAAAAGCTTTTAAGTTTCATTAGGTCCCATTTGCTTATTTTTGTTTTTATTTCCATTGCCCTAGGTGGTGGGTCAAAGAAGATTTTGCTGTGTTTTATGTCATAGAGTTTTCTGCCCATGTTTTCCTCTAAGAGTTTCATAATGTCTGACCATACAGATAGGTCTTTAATCCATTTTGAGTTTATTTTTGTGTATGGCGTTAGGGAGTGTTCAAATTTCATTCTTTTAAATGTAGCTCTCCAGCTTTCTCAGCACCACATATTGAAGAGGCTGTCTTTTCTCCTGTGTATATTATTGCCTCCTTTATCAAAGATAAGGTGACCATATGTGTGTGGGTTTATCTCTGGCCTTCCTATCCCTTTCCAATGACCTGTATTTCTGTTTTTGTGCCAGTACCATATTGTCTTGATTGCTGTAGCTTTGAAATATAATCTGAAGTCATGGAGCCTGATTCCTCCAGCTCCGATTTTCTTTCTCAAGACTGATTTGGCTTTTCAGGTATTTTATGTTTCCATACAAATTGTGAAATTTTTTGTTCTAGGTCTGTGAAAAATGCCATTGGTAGTTTGTTAGGGATTGCATTGAATCTGTAGATTGCTTTGCTTTGGGTCATATAGTCATTTTCACGATGTTGATTCTTCCAATCCAAGAACATGGTGTATCTCTTTATCTGTTTGTAACATCTTTAATTTCTTTCATCAGTGCCTTATAGTTTTCTGCATACAGGTCTTTTGTCTCCTTAAGTAGGTTTATTCCTAGTTATATTATTCTTTTCATTGCAGTGGTAAATGGAAGTGTTTCCTTAATTTCTCCTTCAGAGTTTTCATCATTAGTGTATATGAATGCAAGAGACTTCTGTGCATTAGTTTTGTATCCTGCTACTTTACCAAATTCATTGATTAGCTCCAGTAGTTTTCTGGTAGCATCTTTAGGATACTCTATATATGGTATCATATCATCTGCAAACAGTGACAGGTTTACTTCTTCTTTTCCAGTTTGGATATCTTTTATTTCTTTTTCATCTCTGCTCTATCTAATACTTCCAAAACTATGTTGAATACTAGTGGTGGGAGTGGGCCACCTTGTTTTGTTCCTGATTTTAGAGGAAATGGTTTAAGTTTTTCACCGTTGAGAGTGATGTTGGTTGTGGTTTTGTCATATATGGCCTTTATTACGTTGAGGTAAGTTCCCCCTATGCATATTTTCTGGAGAGTTTTTATCGTAAATGGGTGTTGAATTTTGTCAAAAGCTTTTTCTGCATCTATTGAGATTATCATATGGCTTTTATCCTTCACTTTGTTAATATGGTGTATCACATTGATTGATTTGCATATATTGAAGAACCCTTGCATTCCTGCCATAAACCCCACTTGATCATGGTGTATGATCCTTTAAATGTGCTGCTAGATTCTGCTTGCTAGTATTTCATTGAGCAATTTTTGCATCTATATTCATCAGTGATATTGGCCTGTAGTTTTCTTTCTTTGTGACATCCTTGTCTGGTTTTGGTATCAGGGTGATGGTGACCTCATACAATGAGTTTGGGAGTGTTCCTCCTTCTGCAATATTTTGGAAGATTTTGAGAAAGATAGGTGTTAGATCATCTCTAAATGTTTGATAGAATTTGCTTGTGAAGCCATCTTGTCCTTGGCTTTTTTTTGCTGGAAGATTTTTAATCACAGTTTCAATTTCAGTCCTTGTGATTGGTCTGCTCATATTTTCTATTTCTTCCTGTTTCTATCTTGGAATGTTGTGTTTTTCTAAAAATTTGTCCATTTCTTCCAGTTTGTCCATTTTATTGGCATATACTTACTTCTAGTAACCTCTCATGATCCTCTGTATTTCTGCAGTGTCAGTTGTTACTTCTCCTTTTTCATTTCTAATTCTATTGATTTGAGTCTTTTCCCTTTTTTTCTTGTGAGTCTGGCTAATGGTTTATCAATTTTGTTTATCTTCTCAAAGAACCAGCTTTTAGTTTTATTGATCTGTGCTATTGTTTCCTTCATTTCCTTTTCATTAATTTCTGATCTGATCTTTATGATTTCTTTCCTGTTGCTAAATTTGGTGTGATTTTTTGTTGTTGTTTTTCTTTCTGTAATTGTGTTAGGTGTAAGTTTAGGTTGTTTATTTGAAATTCTTCTTTTTTTTGAGGTAGGATTGTATTGCTATAAACTTCCCTCTTAGAACTGCTTTTGCTGCATCCCATAGATTTTGGCCCGTCATGTTTTCATTGTAATTTGTTTCTAGGTATTTTTTGATTTCCTCTTTGATTTCTTCAGTGACCTTTTTGTTATGGAATAGTGTATCATTTAACCTCCATGTGTTTGTATTTTTTACAGTTTTTTTTCTGTGTTCCTCTGGGGGTGTGTTTTGGGGTGTCAGTGAGCTTATTTTGATTTTAGGCAGCCTCTCTGCTAATGGGTGGGGTTGTGTTCCTGTCTTGTTAGTTGTTTAGCATGGGGTGTCTAGCACTGGAGCCTGCTGGTCATTGAATGTAGCTGGATCTTAGCATTGAGATGGAGATCTCTGGGAGAGCTCTCGCTGATTGATATTACATGGGGCCAGGAGGTCTCTGGTGGTCCAATAACCTGAACTCGGCTCTCCCACTTCAGAGGCTCAGGCCTGACCCCTGGCTGGATCACCAAGACCCTGTCAGCCACAGAGCTTCAAATATTCTTCAGTGTGTTCTATGAGTTAATTTTCCATTCTGTTGTGTCAAGGAGTTTTCCTTCTTCATATTTTACAAAGAAGTCTCCCTTTATTCTTTCTCTTTGTGCTTTCTAGTTTCACTCACTCATTTGGTGCTGGAGGCCCAGGTCTCACACCTGGCTATTCAGACCAGACTCCATAGTGCAAAATCGATTTTTATCCTCTTAAACTTGTTGAGACTTGTTTTACAGCCTAGCATGTGATTTATCCTGGAGAATGTTTCATGTGCACTTAAAAGAATGTGTATCTGCTCTGTTTTTGGTTGTAATGCCCTATAGATATCTATTAAGGTCCACTGGTCTATTGTGTGATTAAGAGCCACTGTTGCCTTATTGATTTCTGTCTGGATGATCTGTCCATTGATGTAAGGGTAGTGTTAAAGTTCCCTACTATTTTTGTATTATTGTCAATTTCTCCCATTATCTTTTCAGTATTTGCTTTATGTATTTAGGTATTCCTTTATTGGATGCTCATATATTAATGAGTGCAATATTCTCTTATGTTTTATTGATCCATTTATCATTATATAATGCGTCTGGTTGTCTTTTCTTATACCCTTTGTTTTAAAGTCTGATTTGCCTTATATGAAAATTGCTACCCTCAATTTCTTGTTTCCGATTGCATGAAACATTTTTTCCCATTCCATCACTTTCAGTCCGTGTGTGTGTATTTAACTCTTAAGTGATTCTCTTGTAGGCAGCATATTGAAAGGTCTTGATTCTTCATACAGTCAGACACCCTATATATCTTTTGTTTTGCGTGTTTAGTCCCTTGACATTTAAAGTAATTATTGTTGGGTACGTATTTGTTTCCATTTAATTACTTCATTTTCAATTGTTTTTGTAGCTCTTCTCTGTTCATGTCTTCGGTTTCTTCCCTTGTGGTTTGATGATTGTCTTTAGTAGTATGCTTGTGTTCCTTTCTTTTTGTTTTGTGTGTATCTATTGTAGGTTTTTTATTAGTGATTACCATGGGGCTCATGTATATTGACCCATAATTATATCTACTTGTTTTTAGTTTCAAGCACATGATGAACAATTTACATTTCTTACTCCCCTCCACTACATTTTGTTGTTTTGATATCATATTTTACATCTTCATGCTTATCCTTTCACTGTTCATTGTAGTTACAGTTGATTTTTACAAGTTTTGTCTTTTAACCTATGTACTGATTTATTGAAGTGGTTGATCTTCAATCCTTACTCTATATTTGCCTTTCCTAATGCAATTTTCCCTTTCATATAGATTTTTACTCTTTTCTTCATTTATGGAAGATCCTTCAATATCTATTTTAGGCTAAGTTTAGTATTGATGATTTTTGTTTTCTGCTTGTCAGACACTGTCTTTATCTTTCCTTCTATTCTAAATTATAATCTCGCTGGGTAGATTCTCCTAGTTTGCTGTTTTTTTTTTTTCCTTTCAGCATTTTGTATATATCATGCCACTCTCTTCCAGCATGCAAAGTTTCTGCAGAGACATCTGCTAATAGCTTTATGGGGATTCCCTTATATATGACTCTGTTTTTCTCTTGCTGCCTTTAAAATTTTCTCTTTATCTTTAAATATTACCATTTTAATATTGATATGTGTTCATGTGGATCTGTTTGGCTTCATCTTTTGAAGACCCCCTGTGCTTCCTATACTTGGATATCTGTTTCCTTCCTTAGGTTTTGGGAGTTTTCAACCATAATTTCCTCAAATACATTTTTGATTCCCTTATCTCTTCTCCTTCAGGAACCCCTATAATGCAAATGTCACTGACACTTATCTTTTACCATTTAGGTAATACCCCTTCTAAGGTGTGAGGTTTATCTCATTATGATTTTGACTTCTATTTCCCTAATGATTCATAATGTTAAGCATCTCTTCATGTACTGGTTGGCCATTTGAATAAGTTCTTTTGAGAGTGGCTATTTATATCTTTTGCCCATTTTCAAATTTTAATTATTTGGGTTTTTACTATTGATTTGTGTGTGTTCCTTATATACATATTGGACATAGACTCTTTTTCAGATATATAGTTTTTAAATATTTTCTCGCATTTGGTAAGTTTCCTTTTCATTTTGTTGATTTTTTTTTTTTTCTCTGCAAAAGCTTTTTACTTTTATGTCATCCCACTTGGCAACTTTTGCTTTTGTTGCCTGTGGTTTTGGGGTCATAGCAAGAAATCATTGCTGAAGGCAATGTCAGGCAGATTTTCCTTATGTTTTATTCTTCATTCTGTTCATGTTTAAGTCTTTAATCCATTTTGATTTGATTTTTGTGTACGGTGTAAGATAAGTTTCCAATTTCATTCTTTTGTATGTGGATATCCAGTTTTCACAGTACCATTTATTCAAGAGACTATCTTTTCCCCAATATGTGTGCTTGGCATCCTTGTTGAATTTCATTTATCTGTAAATATGTGGTTTTTTTCAGCGTTCTCTGTTCTATTCTGTTCATCTAGATGCCTGTTTCTTTTAAAGTATCATACTGTTTTGATTACTGTAGCTTTCTAATATATTTTGAAATCAGGAATCTATTTTATTCTTGCTCAACATTTCTTTGGTTATTTGTTCATTTTGTATGTGGTTCCATGTGGATTTTAGGATTATTTTTAAGTTTTATTAAAGAATGTCATTGGGATTTAAATAGGGATTGCATTGAATCTGTATATCACTTTGTGTAGTATGACCATTTTAATAATATTATTTTTTCTAATCCATGAATATGGGGTGTGTCCTTTTATATGTGTCCTCTTTCATTTCCTTCATCAGTGCTTTATACTTTTCAGTGTACAGTTATTTTATCTCTTTTGTTAATTACTAAATGTTTTAATCTATTGGGTATTTTTGTAAATGAGATTGTTTTCTTAATTTCTGTTTTGAATAGCTTGTTATTGATGTATAGAAATGCCACTGAATTTTTTCATGTTGATGTTGTATCCTGCAACTTTACTGAATTTGTTTGTTTATTCTAATAGTTGTATGTGAGTGTGTGTGTGTGTGTGTTTGTGTGTGTAGTGTAGTGAATGTTTAGAGTTTTCTATGTATATAATCATCTTGTCAGCAGAGATAATTTTAATTCTCTCCTTTCAATTTTTGATACATTTTATTTATTTTTCATTGTCTGATTGCTCTAGCTAGGACTTCCAGTACTACTTTGAAAAACAATAGTGAGAGTGGGCATCTTTGCTTTTTTCCAGGTCTTAGAGGATGAGCTTTCAGTTTATCCCCATGAACTATAATGGTAGTTGTGATTTTTTCATACATGGCATTTATTGTGTCGAGGTAAGGTCTTTTTGTACATGTATCACTGAGAGCTTTCATCATGAAAGGGTGTTAAATTTTGTTAAATACTTTTTCTACATCTACTGATATGACCATATGGTTTTTATTCTTCATTCTGTTCATGTAGTATATTACATTGATTAATATTTATATGTTGAAATATCCTTGCATCCCAGAAATAAATCCCACTTGGTCATGTGAATGATCTTTTTAATATGCTGTTGAGATGATTTTGCTATTATTTTATTGAGCATTTTTTCATCTAAGTTCTTCAGGGATTCTGACTTGTAGTTCTCTTTTCTTGTGGTGTCTCTATCTGGCTTTGGAATCAGGGTAATGATAGTTTCATAAAATGAATTTGGGAGTGTTCCTTCTTCTGTTTTTTGAAAGAGATTAATAAGGTTTTGTATTGTATTAGTTCTTTAAATGTTTGGTAGAACAAATCCTGGTCCTGGGATTTTCTTTGATGGGGTGTTTTTGATCTTTCTTTCTTATTGGTTTGTTCAGGCTTTCTATTTCTTCTTGAATAGGTCTTTTAGGTTGTATGTTTCTAGGAATATATCTGTTTCTTCTGGTTTACCCAACTTGTTGGTGAATAATTGTTTAAAATAGTTCTTTATGATCTTTTTATTTCCATGTTATCTGGTGTAATGTCTCCTCTTTCATTTCTGATTTTACTTTACTGATCTCTCTTTTCTTCTTTTGTAGTGTAACTAAGAGTTGTCTATTTTGCTCATCTTTTTGATACACCAAATCTTATTTTTCTTGTTTTTTTCCTAAAGTTTATCTATTTTCTATTACACTTATTTCTGCTTGAAACTTTATTATTGAATATTATCTTCCTTATGCTAACTCTGGATTTAGTTCTTCTTTTTTATAGTGTCTGAAGTTATAAAGTGAGATTGTTGAATTGAGATCTTTCTTCTTTTTAAATGTAAGCATTTAACACTATAAACTTTCCTCTTAGCACTATTTCTGCTGCATCACATAATTTTAGCGGGTTGCATTTGCATTTTTGATAGTTTTGAGGTATTTTTAAAATTTTTCTTATTTTATTTTTTTAACATCTTTACTGGAGTATAATTTCTTTACAGTGGTGAATTAGTTTCTGCTATATAATAAAGTGAGTCAGCTATATGTATACATATATCCACATAAACCTTCCCTCTTACATCTCCCTCACACTGTCCCTATCCCAGCCTTCTAGGTGATCACAAAGGACCAAGCTGATCTCCCTGTCATACACAGCTGCTTCCCACTAGCTATCTATTTTAGATTTGGTAGTGTATATTCGAACATGACACTCTCACACATCATCTCAGCTTACGCATCCTCCTCCCCTTGTCCTCAGGTCCAATCACTATGTCTGCATCTTTATTGCTGTCCTGCCCTTATGTTCTTCAGACCATTTTTTTTTTTAGATTCCATATGTTTGTGTTAGCATATGGTATTTGTTTTTCTCTTTCTGAATTACTTCACTCTATATGACAGGCTCTAGATCAATCAACCTCACTGCAAATAACTCAATTTCTTTTATTTTTATGGCTGAGTAATATTCCATTGTATATATGTGACACATCTTCTTTATCCACTCATCTGTCGATGGACACTTAGGTGGCTTCCAAGTCCTGGCTGTTGTAAATATTGCTGCAATGAACATTGTGCACATGACTTTTTGAATTATGGATTTCTCAGGGTATATGCCCAGTAGTAGGATTGCTGGGTCATATGGTAGTTCTATTTTTAGTTTTTTAAGGAACCTCCATACTGCTGTCAATAGTGGTTGTATAAATTTACATTCCCCCCAACAGTGCAAGAGGGTTCCATTTTCTCCACATCCCCTCCAGCATTAATTGTTTGTAGATTTTTTAATGATGGCCATTCTGACCAGTGTGAGGTGATACCTCATTGTGGTTTTGATTTGCATTTCTCTAATGATTAGTGACGTTGGGCATCCTTTCATGTGTTTGTTAGCAATCTGTATATCTTCTTCCGAGAAATGTCTATTTAGGTTTTCTGCTCACATTTTGATTGGGTTTTTTGTTTGATATTGAGCTGCATGAGTTGCTTGTATATTTTGGAGATTAATCTTTTGTCAGTTGCATTGTTTTAAAATATTTTCTCCCATACTAAGGGTTATCTTTTCATTTTGTTTATGGTTTCCTAGGATGTGCATAAGATTTTGTTCCATTAGGTTCCATTGATTCATTTTTGATTTTATTTCCATTTCCCTAGAAGGTGGGTCAAAAAGTATCTTGATGTAATTTATGTCATAGAGTGTTCTGCCTATGATTTCCTCTAAGAGTTTTATAGTGTCTGGCTTTACATTTAGGTCTTTAATACATTTTGAGTTTATTTTTGTGTATGGTGGTAGGAACTGTTATAATTTCATTCTTTTACATGTACATGTCCAGTTTTCACAGCACCACTTATTGAAGAGGCTGTCTTTTCTCCACTGTATATTCTTGCCTACTTTGTCAAAGATAAGGTGACCATATGTGTGTGGGTTTTTCTCTGGGCTTTCTATCCTGTTCCATTGATCTGGATTTCTGTTTCTGTCCCAGTACCATACTGTCTTGATTGCTGTAGCTTTGTAGTATAGTCTGAAGTCCGGGAGCCTGATTCCTCCAGGTCCGTTTTTCTTTCTCAAGATTGCATTGGCTATTTGGAGTCTTTTGTGTTTCCCTACAAATTGTAAAATTTTTTGTTGTAGTTCTGTGAAAAATGCTATTGGTAGTTTGATAGGGATTGCATTGAGTCTGTAGATTTCTTTGAGTAGTATAGTCATTTTCACAATATTGATTCTTCCAAACCAAGAACATAGTATATCTCTCTATGTGTTTGTATCATCTTTAATTTCTTTCATCAGTGTCTTATAGTTTTCGGCATAGAGTTCTTTTGTCTCCTTAAGAAGGTTTATTCTTAGGTATTTTATTCTTTTTGTTGCAGTGGTAAATGGGAGTGTTTCCTTAATTTCTCTTTCAGAGTTTTTGTCGTTAGTATATAGGAACACAAGAGATTTCTGTGCATTCATTTTGTATCCTGCTACTTTACCAAATTCACTGATAAGGTCTAGTAGTTTTCTAGTAGCATGTTTAGGATTCTCTGTGTATTCTACCATGTCATCCGCAAACAGTGGCAGTTTTACTTCTTTTCTGATTTGGATTCCTTTTATTTCTTTTTCTTCTAATTGCCATGACTAAAACTTACAAAACTATGTTGAATAATAGTGGTGAGAGTGGGCAACCTTATCTTGTTCCTGATCTTAGTGGAAATGGTTTCAGTTTCTCACCATTGAGAATGATGTTGGCTGTGGGTTAGTAATTTATGGCCTTTATTATGTTAAGGCAAGTTCCCTCTATGCCTACTTTCTGGTGGGTTTTTATCATAAATGGGTGGTGATTGTTTTTGAAAGCTTTTTCTGCATCTATTGAGATGATCATATTGTTTTTATCCTTTAATTTATTAATATGGTTTATCACGTTTTTTGATTTGTGTATATTGAAGAATCCTTGCATTCCTGGCATAAACCAGGAGTTTTATAGTATCTGGTCTTACATTTAGGAGTAACGCATTTTGAGTTTATTTTTTTTGTACAATGTTGAATGTTCTAATTTCATTTTTTTACATGTAGCTGTCCAGTTTTCCCAGCACCATTTATTGAATAGATTGACTTTCCTCCATTGTATAGTCTTGCCTCCTTTGTCATAGTTTAATTGACCACAGGTGCATGGGTATGCTTCTGAACTTTCTATCCTGTTCCATTGATCTATATTTCTGTTTTTATGCCAGTATCATACTATTTTGAGGACTGTAGCTTTGTAGTTTAGTCTGAAGTCAGGGAGCCTGATTCCTCCAGGTCCGTTTTTCTTTCTCAAGATTGTTTTTGTTATTTGGGTCTCTTTTGTGTCTCCATACAAATTTTAAGATTTTTTATTCTAGGTCTGTAAAAAGGGCCTTGGTAATATGAGAGGGATTGCATTGAATCAGTAGATTGTATAGTCATTTTGACAATATCAATTCTTCCTGTCCAAGAACATGGTATATCCTTCAATCTGTTGTGTCATCTTCAATTTCGTGCATCAGCATCTTATTGTTTTTGGAGTACCAGTCTTTTGCCTCCTTAGGTATATTTATTCCTAGGTATTTTATTGTTTTTTTCTTTTCTGTTGTTGTTTTTATTAATTAATTAATTTATTTTTGCTGTGTTGGGTCTTCATTTCTGTGTGAGGGCTATCTCTAGTTGTGGCAAGCACGGGCCACTCTTCATCACGGTGTGCAGGCCTCTCACTGTTGCGGCCTCTTTTGTTGTGGAGCACAGGCTCCAGACACGCAGGCTCAGTAGTTGTGGCTCATGCACCTAGTTGCTCCACGGCATGTGGGATCCTCCTAGACCAGGGCTCAAACCCGTGTACCCTGCATCAGCAGGCAGATTCTCAACCACTGTGCCACCAGGGAAGCCCTATTGTTTTTAATGCAGTGGTGTATGGGATTGTTTCCTTGATATCTCTCTCTGATCTTTTGTTGTTGTGTATAGAAATGCAAGAGATTTCTGTGTATTAATTTTGTATCCTGTAACTTTACTAAATTCATTGATGAGCACTAGTAGTTTTCTGTAGCATCATTAGGATTTTCTATGTGTAGTATTATGTCATCTGCAAACAGTGACAATTTTACTTCTTCTTTTCCAATTTGGATTCCTTTTATTTATTTTTTTCTTCTCTGATTGCCATGTCTAGGACTTCCCAAAGTATCCTTGTCTTGTTCCTGATCTTAGAAGAAATGCTTTCAGCTTTTCACAATTGAAAATGATGTTTGCTGTAGGTTTGTCATATATTGGCCTTTATTATGTTGTGATTTGTTTCCTCTAGTCCCATTCTCTGTAGAGTTCTTATCATAAATGGGTATTGAATTTTGTCAAAAGATTTTTCTGCATCTATTGATATGATCATATGGCTTTGATTACTCAATTTGTTGATGTGCTGTATCACATTGATTGATTTGCAGGATAGTGATATTGGCATGTAATTTTCGTTTGTGTGGTATCTTTTTTCTGGTTTTTGTATCAGGGTGACTGTGGCCTCACAGAATGAATTTGGGAGTATTCCTTCCTGTGCAATATTTTGGGATAATTTCAGAAGGATAGGTGTTAACTTTTCACTAAATATTAGATAGAATTCGCCTATGAAGCCATCTTGCCCTGGACTTTTGTTGGGAGGTTTTTTTAAAGTTGTTTTTTGTTTTGCTTGCACCCCATAACATGTGGGACCTCAGTTCCCTGACCAGGGATCAAACCCACATTCCCTGTATTGGAAGTGTGGATTCTTAACCACTGGACTACCAGGGAAGTCCCTGTTGGAAATTTTTAAATCACAGTTTCTATTTCAGTACTTGTTATTGACCTGTTTATATTTTCCATTTCTTCCTGTTTCAGTCTTTGGAGTTTGTATCTTTCTAAGAATTTGGTCATTTCTTCCAGGTGGAAGGCTGTCCATTTTATTGACATACAGTTGCTTATACAGTCTTTTGTGATCCTTTCTATTTCTGTGTTGTCTGTTGTAACTTCACCCTTTTTATTTCTAGTTTTATTGACTTGTGTCCTCTCCCCTTTTTTCTGGATGAGCCTGACTAAAAATTTATCTATTTTGTCAAAAAAATAAGCTTTTAGTTTCATTTATCTTTTCTATTGTTTTCTTCATTTCTGTTTCATTTATTTTTGCTCTGATCTTTATTTCTTTCCTTCTATTAAGTTTGGGTTCTGTTTGTTCTTCTTTCTCTAGTTGCTCAGGTTAGGTTATTTATTTGTGATTTCTCTTTTGTTTCCTGAGGTAAGATTGTATTGCTATAAACTTTCCTCTTAGAAATGCTTTTGCCATATCTGTTGGTTTTTGATCATCATACTTTCATTTTCATTTGTCTCTAGGTATATTTTGATTTCCTTTTTATTTCTTCAGCAATCATTTGTTGTTTAGTAGTATATTGTTTAACCTCTACATGTTTGTGTTTTTTTTACATTTTTTTTCTTGTAGTTGAATTTTTTTTTTTTTTTTTTTTTTTTTTTTTCGGTACGCGGGCCTCTCACTGTTGTGGCCTCTCCCATTGCGGGGCACAGGCTCCGGACGCGCAGGCTCAGCGGCCATGGCTCACGGGCCCAGCCGCTCCGCGGCATGTGGGATCTTCCCGGACCGGGGCACGAACCTGTGTCCCCTGCATCGGCAGGCGGACTCTCAACCACTGCGCCACCAGGGAAGCCCATGTAGTTGAATTTTAATGTCATACCCTTGTGGTCAGAAAAGATGTTTGATATGATTTCAATTTTCTTAACTTTACCAAGGCTTGCTTTGTGGCCCAGCATGTGATCACTCTTGGAAAATGTTCCATGTGCACTTGAGAATATTTTATATTCTGCTTTCAGATGGAGTGCTCTATGAATATCCATTAATCCATCTGGTCTAATGTGTCATTTAAGGCCTGTGTTTCCTTTTTGATCTACTGTTTGTGTTATCTGTCCATTGACAAATTTTAGATGTTAAAGTATCCCACTATTATTGTGTTAATGTAGATTTCTCTGTATATTTCTCCTTTATGACTGTTAACATTTGCCTTATATATTGGAGTGCTGCTATGTTGGGTGCATATATATTTACAATTTTATATTTTCTTCTTGGATTGATCCCTTGATCATTATGTACTGTCTGTCTTTGTGTTTTGTAACAGTCTTTATTTTAAAGTCTATTTTTACTGATATGAGTGTTGCTAGTCCAACTTTATTTTGATTTCCATTTGCACAGAATAACTTTTTCCATCCCCTCACTTTTGGTATGCATATGTCCCTAGGTCTGAAATGGGTCTCTTGTAGACAGCATATATATGGCTTTTGTTTTGTATCCATTCAGCCAGTCCATGTTTTTTGGATGAAGCACTTAATCCATTTTCATTTGATGTAATTATTGATATATATGTTTATGTTGCCATTTTCTTAATTGTTTTGGGTTTGTTTTGTAAGTCTTTTTTCTTCCCTTCCTCTTTTGCTCTCTTCTATTGTGATTTGATGAATAACTTTAGTGTTGTACTTGGATTTCTTTTTCTTTTTTTGTGTGTGTATCTATTGTAAATTTTTCATTTGCAGTTACCATGAGGTTTTGATATAGCAGTCTATATATAAACAACATTGTTTTAACTTGCTGGTCTTTTAATTTCAAAGGCATTTCCAGTATCCTGCATTTGTATTCTCCATTTCTCACAATTGCTGGTTTTGATATCAGATTTGTGTGTGGATGATTTCATACTTTTACTGTATATTTGCTTTTATTGGTGAGCTTTCCATTCATAATTTTCTTGTTTCTAGTTTTGGCCTTTTATTTTTTGCTTAGAGAAGTTATTTTTGCATTTGTTTCAGGACTAGTCTGGTGGTTTTAAATTCTCTTAGCTTTTGCTTATCCGTAAAACTTTTGATTCCTCCATCAAATCTGAATGAAAGCATTGCTGGGTAGAATATTATTGACTGTAGGTTCTTCCCTTACATTACTTTAAATATATCATGTCACTCCCTTCTGACCTGCAGAGTTTCTGCTGAGAAATCAGCTGATAGCCTTATGTGAGTTCCCTTGTATGTTTTTTGTTTCTTTTCCCTTGTTGCATTTAATATTTTTTCTTTGTCTTTAATTTTTGTCAATTTGATTACTATGTGTCTCAGCATGTTCCTCCTTGAGTTTATCCTGCCTGGGACTCTCTGAGCATCCTGGCCTTGAGTGACTCTTTCCTTTCCCATATTAAGGAAGTTTTCATCTACTATCTCTTCAAATATTTTCTTAAGTCCTTTCTCTCTCTCTTCTTTTTCTGGGACCCCTATAATGTGAATGTTGTTGTGTTTAATGTTGTCCCAGAGATCTCTTAGGCTGTCTTCATTTCTTTTCATTCTTTCTTCTTTCTTCATTTCTGCAGCAGTGATTTCCACCATTCTGTCTTTCAGCTCAGTTATCTGTTCTTCTGCCTCAGTTATTCTGCTATTGATTCTTTCTAGTGTATTTTTTAATTCAATTATTGTATTGTTCATCTCTGTTTGTTTGTTCTTTATTTCTTCCAGGTCTTTGTTAATCATTTCTTGTATCTTCTCAATCTGTGCCTCCATTCTTTTTCTGAGATCTTGGATCATCTTCAGTTCATTACTCTAAAGTCTTTTTCCAGTAGATTGCCTATCTCTACTTTACTTAGCTGTCCTTCTGGGGTTTTATCTTGTTCCTTCATCTGGGACATATTCCTCTGCTATCTCATTTTGTCTAACTTTCTATGATTGAGGTTTCCATTCCACAGGCTGCAGGATTATAGTTCTTCTTGCTTCTCCTGTCAGCCTTCTGGTGGATAAGGCTGTCTAAGAAGTTTGTGCAGGCTTCCTAGTGAGAGGGACTGGTTCCTCCTCACTGGTTTGTGGAGCTGGGTCGTGTCTCTCTTTAGGGTAAGGCTGTGCTCAGGAATACTTTAAGCAGCCTGTCTGCTGATGGGTGGGTCTGTGTTCCCACCCTGTTTGTTATTTGGCCTGAGGCATCCCAGCATTGGAGATTACAGTCTCTTGGGTTGAGCTAGGTCTTTGGTGGTGGTGGGGGAATGGCAGCCTCCCAGAGGCCTCACACCAATGATTACTTACCAGAACTGCCACTGCCAGTGTCTTTGCCCCCAAAATGAGCCACAGCTAACCGTTGGCTCCACGGGCACCCTCCAATACTAACAGGTAGGTCTGATCCAGTTTTTATTAGGCCACTGCTTTTTTCCCTCGGCCCTGTTGCACACAAAACCTTGTGTGTGCACTCCAAGTGTTAAGTTTCTCTTTCCCCCAGTTCTGTGTAATTCCTGGGATCAAACATCACTGGCCTTCAAAGCTAGATTCTCTGGGACTCCTCCTCCCTTTTCCAGACCTCCAAGCTGGGAAGCCTGATGTGGGGTCAGGACTTTCACTCCTGTGGGATAACTTCTGTGCTGTAATTATTTTCCAGTTTGTGGCTCGCCCACCTGATGGATATGGATTTGATTTTATCACAATTACACCCCTCCTATGATCTCAGAGTGTCTTCTTCCTTGTGTTTCTCTATAGGGTATCCTTTTTGGAAACTTCCAGAGTTTTTTGGTTGATGGTTGTTCAACAGTTAGTTTTGATTTTGGTGTTTTCGTAAGAAAGGGTGCACTTATGTCCTTCTACTCTGCTATCTTGCAATTTCCCTTCAACTAGATTGTATTTATTTTCACACTTTGTTTAAAAAACTAAAGAGTCTTTTACCAAATGAGTCTCTAATTGTTGGAAAGTTGGGTGGGAATAATAACATATATAATTGTTGTTTGTGACTCATGGAAAGCGACACATTTTGAATGCTTTGTTTCTGGTCTTATTCTTTCTAAAATATTGTTCCTTAAAACACACCTGTTATTATACTAACAGTCCCTAGTGAGTGAAATAAACAGATTGAGAGAAGATGAGTTATATGTCATATAGTTTATATTAATAAGAAGATGCTTTGACCTAAGCCAGCAGCATTACTTGAATTTATGATGAAATTCATGCTACTGAGAGTGAGGGTCCTATCTTCATATGAATAAACTGCTAAGACTGCTACCATGTGACCTTTAACTTCATTTAGAGTTCAACAGGAGGAAGATTTCCAAGTAAAATCTCTTTTGGAATGGTGGAATATTTTATATAAAAGTCAGAATCCTAGATATGTAAAAATTAAAAACATAGAATTAAATAAAATGTCCATCAACACAGGACTGCTTAAATAAATGGTAAATCCACACAAAATTCTCTACAGTTGTTTAAAAAGAAAGGTGGATCTATAAGTGCTGGTATGAAAAGATATCCAACACATTTTATTAAGAAAGAAAATGTGAGACAAAGAACGGTGTGTATATCATATGACTTGACTTATTTCAGGAAAAAGACTGTATTGCATATGCATAAAATATTTCTAGAAGAATAAAAAAGAAATTGTTAATTGGTCATGATTAACTCTGAAGAATGGAACTAGGAAGGAAGATAGGGAGGCTGACTGCAATATTTCATGTGTACTTGTTACATTTATTCAAAAGAGATGAGAGAGAGACAGTGACAGAGACAGAGAGACAGAAAAGAAAAGAAGACAAACTACAATATAGAGTCCAGGCTCAAAAGATTCAATAGTTTTGATATAAGAATGAGTGATGCTGTTTCCAGTTGTTCTCATTTAGAAGTATGACTATTAGAATCATAGGGGTCATAATATAACTTAGTCCAAATTCTTCATTGTGTGGATAAGTAAACCAAAGTCCAGAGAGAAAACAAATTGCTCAAGGTTATACACAGGCATAATAAGTCAAAGCAGAACAATAATTCATGTTTTCTGATTCCCAGTTGTGATCTGTTTCAGAGGTGTTTTTAGTGTAGTGAACACTTTTAACATTTATCATCATTAACCCACTTGTATTTAATAAAACCTGAAATTCTCTAACAATGAGAAAACGATGTGTTTCAGAGAGATGGCATTTTCCCCAACATGGCAATGGGAATGATTTCCCAGTAGTGAGTGTTAAAACAATTAAACAAAAGGCCATTTGACTGAGGTGGCTTTAATACGTTGGTAGCCTATATAAACAAACCAAAACTTAAGCCAAAGTCAATGCACTAGAATCCAAGAAAGTGAAACTTAAGAACAACCAATTACAGCCAACTAAGCTTTCCCAACTACTTAAGCTATAACTAATAAAATAATCTTCTTGCCTTGCTTCAATATCTTCACTATAATAAAACCTTGCCTGAAATCCTGTTAGTGGAGTACTCCTAACCACCTTTTGTTAGGAAATTACCATGATATTTTATTGTCTTATGCCTTCATTTCTTGCCTTACTCTTAATTAGGAAACTATTCAAAAGTGTAATTTACCCCATTCTTGTTCTCATTGGAACCACTTTTAGCAATTTCTACATTTCCTTTCAAAAATACTCTCTTTATATGCAAGCCTAGATATTCTAACAGCTATAAGAAGCAATGCAAGATTTCTATGACTAATTACAAAAAAGTTTATTTCTTGCTCATGGTCCAGTACAGTGCGTGTGTGTGTGTTCATGCGTGTGTGTGTTGAGGGGGACTTACATATCATGTAATAAAGGGCTTTATTATGTAGCCAATTATTCAATCTCTCCCCCTCCCCACCCCCCTCTCTCTCCCTGTCTCTCTCTTTCTCTTTATCTCAGTCTCTTCATTGGGATCTGTTCTTTTCAAATTTACTTAAAAGATTAATATATAGAAAACATAATATGGGACTACTCATTTTGAAGTAAGCATATAGGGTCTGGAACCACATTTGTGCTTACCCTTCATTTGTAGCAATACCTGAGGCACCTTCATAGAACCCTATGGTTCCATGGAGCAGTGTCTGAAAAACACTGGCCTAGATACTACCTGGAGATAGGCTTCATACAAGAAATATATCAGAGGGGGTTAGTTTAGACTGTGAAGGTTTCCCAGAAGAATAGATAATTATCCTGGGTAGGATTTAGAGTATCAGAAGAGGCAATTCAACACTGAGGAGAGAAGGTAATATGAGGGAAAACCTAGAGACATGGAATAAGCACTGCATGTACATCAGCCAATGAGTGTAGTTCAGACAAGGGAGAAGTAGAAGCTAAGAATAGATATTTTGGCCCAGCTCAGACTATGTAGGACCTTTGAATACAGGATGGGGAAAATGGATTTCAGCCTGTGAGCAGTGGCAAATTAGTGATGAATTGAATGAAGAATAATATGCTAAAAGTAATATTTATAGGAGGAAAGGGAGTCAATAAAGAAGATTCTGTTGCAGAAATCCACAAACGAGGTGTCAGTGCCTTGGATTAGGGTGATACCAGGAAAAATGGAGAAGAAAAACTATCATTTAATTCACCATAATTTTATTGATTACCTTTTAAGTGGACAGAAGATAGCGTGTAGCATTAGAAAGAAGGAAATAGGAAGTCCCAGAGATCTTTTAATGAGTGAAAAGCAGAGGATAATAACTGAAGAGGACTTCAAAGTTTTCAGAATGAATGATTAAGAGAAAAAGAAGAATTATTATAAATTAAGTCTGTTTTAATTTCTTAATTTCCTGGGGAAACATTCCCTATCATCACTTGCCCATGGGGGACTATCTTTCCATGGAACATTAGGGGTTACAGTCATTAGCCCTGAATTTGAGTTCTGGCCCCATGATTTGCCACTTTCATGGCCCTGCATAATTAAAAGGTTGACTTTTAAGATTCTGTGTCTACCTCAGAGTGAAACTTACATGGAAGGTTCTTGTTGGAGTTCCTGAGAACAGAAAGTAGGAACTCACCATGGTTACAGGAATAGGTTGTTATGCAGTTTTTGTGCCTATATCCTAATGAATAATTGTTTATGTAGATGATTTAGGTCTGAAATTTGCATTCATTGAAACATAACACCAGGTAGTAAGGTTATAGGGAAGCTGATATATTGTTCTTGTCTATTTCCAATCCATGCAGGCTGCTCATACTTAGAAGTACCTGATACTGGTTGAATGGTCAATTTGCTTTATGCCAGTTTACAATAAAGTACTCATATCACTGAATTAAAAATGTACAATTTATTTTTATTAGCCTCGTTTTGGAGATGAATAAACTGAGGCAAATAGCAGTAAGATAATTTGCCCTAAATCACAATAGCTTCAATACTGTAACTCGATTAAAGCAGTCTTGCTTAACTTACCTAGGTCAATGCATTCATTTTATATCTAGGCAGAGCAAGGTCTTTCCTCCATGTAGGACTTGAGGAGCAACAGTTGACCCATGAGGCTCCAAGTATTCTGCTGGCATACCGATGTATGGAAATTTTATTATTAGAGTCATGTCTTTGGTGTAAAGGATTGTCTCCAAATGACCTCTGTTAACTATGTGCAGATGGCACATGTCTCATCCAAATCTATTATTTCCATTAATACATCAACATGAATTCGTTTATTAAATTATTCAGTTACTTAACAGAGCTCTGAGGAAAAAAACAACATGACATTGATATGTTTTAATGAAGTGAGTAGAAGAGTATATTGATTTACTATGGCTGCCATAACAAAATACCATAGACTGGGTGGCTTAAATAAAAGAAATTTTTTTTCTCACAGTTTTGGAGGCTAGAAGTCTAAGATCAAGATGTTAGCAGGATTGTTTATTTTTACAGCTTCTCTCCTTGACTAGTACATTATGGTCATTTCCTGCCTGGGCCTTCATATGGCCTCTCCTCTGTTTGTGTCTGTACCCTAGTTTTCTCTTCTTATAAGGACACCAGTTGTATTGGATTAAAGCCCACCTCAGTGACCCCATTTAACCTTAATTACATCTTTAAAGATAACTGGTCTCTAAATACAGTCACATTCTGAGCTAACTGGGGTTAGGACTTCAACATATGAATTTGGGAGAGTACACAATTTAGCCCACAATGAAGAGAAAGAACAAAATCTGGAGCAAAGCTTGGCATACTACTCTAGAAAGAGCTATTCCTCTGGAAGCTGTGAGAAAGCACAAAGTGTCATGTATATCCTGGGTGCTTATTTGGATGAGCAGAAAAAGATCACTGAAGATCAATTCCACGTGTGTAAGACCCTGCCATGAGCTAGTAAGGCTGGATTGATTCTTGGAGGGCACAAATAAATTCTTCTGCAGCTCTGTTGAATTTGCCTATTAAGAATCTTTTGGAGTTTTTGTAGCTAAGATACTTTGATAGTGTTTTGCTTGACCGCAATGAGTGCACAATAAATGTTGACAGATGATAATAGTGCAAATAGACTTCCTTCTATAACTCTTTAATTGCTCATTACTCCAGATTACACCACCTGTATTACAACCAATTGTATTAGATATTACTGCTATGGGCTTTGTTTTTCAACCTTCACAGCTGGAAACTCACCTGATGTTTTTCCAAATGATGGCAAGGTCAAGTTTTCTCCCTTTGATCTACTTATTCATGTCTGTTTCTTTCAGAAATTATCCTATTACTGCTGGGTAAATTACTTCCCAATGGTTGAACATTCTCAAAGCAATCGATGTAATACAACATATTAACAAAAGAAAAGTAAAAAAAAACATGATCAGCTCAATAGATGCAGAAAAAGCATTTGACAAAATTCAACACCCATTCATGATAAAACCTCTTATCAAAGTGGAAATAAAGGGAACATATCTCAACATAAAAAAAGTCATTTATGACAAACCCACAGCCAATATAATACTTAATGGTGAAAAGCTAAAAACCTTCCTGCTAAAATCTGGAACAAGAGAAGGATGTCCACTCTCACCACTTCTATTCAACATAGTATTGGAAGTCCTAGCCAAAGCTATGAGATAAGAAAAATAAATAAAATGTATCTAAATTGGAAGGGGAAATTGTCATTATATGCAGATGACATGATATTATATACAGAAAACCCTAAGGACTCCACACAAAAACTACTAGAGCTAATAAATGAATTCAGCAAAGAAGCAGGATACAAGATTAACACTCAAAAATCAGTTGCATTTCTTCACACTAACACTGAAATATCAGAAAAGGATGTACAAAATACAATACCTTTTAAAATAGCACCAAAAACATGAAATACGTAGGAATAAACCTGACCAAGGAGGTGAAAGACACATATTCTGAGAACTATAAAACATTAATAAAGGAAATTAAAGAGGATTCAAAGAAATGGAAAGGCATGTCATGCTCTTGGATTGGAAGAATTAATATTGTTAAAATGGTAATACTACCCAAAGCAATCTACAGATTTAATGTGATCCTTATCAAAATGCCCATGATATTTTTTACATAACTAGAACAAATAATCCAAAAATTTATATAGAACCATAAAAGACCCAGAATTGCCAAAGCAATCCTGAGGGAAATAAACAAAGCAGGAGGCATAACTCTCCCAGACTTCAGACAATAGTACAAAGCTATAGTAATCAAAACAGTGTGGTATAGGTACAAAAACAGACATACTGATCAATGGAAAAAATAGAGAACCCAGAAATAAACCTACACACTTATGGTCAATTAATCTTCAACAAAGTATTCAAGAATACAAAATGGGGAAAAGACAGTCTCTTCAGCAAGTGGTGCTGGGAAAGTAGGACAGCTGCGTGTAAATCAATGAAGTTAGAACACACCTTCATGCAATACACAAAAACAAACTCAAATTGGCTTAAAGACTTAAACATAAGACATAACACCATAAAACTCCTAGAAGAGAGCATAGGCAAAACATTCTCTGTCATAAATTTTACCAATGTTTTGTTAGGTCAGCCTCACAAGGCAATAGAAATAAAAACAAAAATAAACAAATGGGACCTAATTAAACTTAAAAGCTTTTGCACAGTGAAGGAAACCATAACAAATGAGAAAACCTATGGAATGGGAGAAAATATTTGCAAATGATGTAACAGACAAGGGCTTAATCTCGAAAATATACAAATGGCTCATACAACTCAACAACAAAAAAACAAACAACCTAATCAACAAGTGGGAAGAATACCTTAAGAGACATTTCTCCAAATAAGACATACAGATGACCAGTAGACACAGGAAAAGATGCTCAACATCACTAATTATTAGAGAAATACAAATCAAAACTACAATGAGGTACCACCTCACACCAGTAAGAATGACCGTCATTAGAACTTCTACAAACAACAAATGCTGGGGAGGGTGTGGAGAAATGGGAAGCCTCCTACACTGTTGGTGGAAATGTAAGCTGGCACAGCCACTATGAAAAATATTGTGGAGGTTCCTCAGAAAACTAAAAATAGAATTACCATATAATCCAGCAATCCCACTCCTGGGCATATACACAGACAAAACTATAATTCAAAAAGATACATGCACCCTTATGTTCACAATAGCTAAAGCATGGAAACAACCTAAATGCCCATCAACAGATGAATGGATAAAGGAGATGTGGTACACATATACAATGGAATACTACTCAGCTATAAAAAAGAATGAAATAATGACATTTGCAGCAACATGGATGCAACTAGAGATTATCATGCTAAGTGAAGTTAAGTCAGAAAGAGAAAGACAAATACTATGTGATATCACTTATACATAGAATCTAAAATAAGGCACAAATGAACCTATCTACAGAACAGAAACAGGCTCACAGACGTAGAGAACAGACTTGTGGTTGCCAAGGGGGAGAGAGGAGGGGGGGTGGGTGAGGGAAGGATTGGGAGTTTGGGATTAGCAGATGTAAACTATTATATATAGGATGGATAAGCAACAAGATCCTACTCTATAGCACAGGGAACTATATTCAATATCCTGTGATAAACCATAATGGAAAAGAATATTTAAAAAGAGTGTCTATATGTGTATATGAGTCACTTTGCTGTACAGCAGAGATTGGCGCAATGTTGTAAATCAACTATATGTCAATAAAAAAAATGAAAAAAGAATACATAAACAATTTTGATGTCAGTCACAGGGCAGAATCTAGGAGATAAATAGGTACAGTTACAGTGAAATTAGAAGTTATTTACTCCAGGAACCTTGTCTGTGTTGCTGGTTAATCATCCCGAATTTTGTTTTTGCAGGCCAGAATAGTCTCCACCTCTGGGTAAAATGAAACAAGTTTATTCAGCAGTAAAACAAACACAATACATCGACAGTTAAAGGAACAAATATGAGGCAAGTAGATCAAGCAGTTAGTAGGTCAGGTTTATCTAATGTGTTGATAGCTAAATTAAGTAGGGTAGCTACACTGGGTTTGGGACAATCAATAGTTCATATGTTGCTTTTGTGAAATTTAGAAAAGAGACATTACTTTTCTCAGGAAGACATACCCCACATCAGGTTAGGTGAACATAAAGTGAGCTAGACTTTAGCCACTACTCATTCATTTAGCTGAGTACTTTTGTGCAGTGAACAACCTTCCCAACTCTATGTGGAGACCTTGATTGAGTATGTCTATTTGTTTGTCAGTTATTTCTCAATCTCAGAATATTGTTCAAGTTCAAAGGCATCTATGTTTGCCATCATGGTATCCCTTTTCTATAAATTTTCCATATCAACAATGGCCTATCCCATCCCTTCCAGGCCTACTTTTGGGGGAAGTGTCCTATAAAGATCCTGGTAGAGGGAATTCCCTGGCAATCCAGTGGTTAGGACTCTGCACTTTCACTGTCAAGGGCCCAGATTCAGTCCCTGGGCAGGAATTAAGATCCCACAAGCTGTACAGCCTTGCAAAAAATAAAAAAGTAAATTAAACTAAATTTAAAAAATATCCTAGTAGAAAGAGTTACTGAGTATATGGAGCAAGATAGGGACAAGTACAAAAATGAATGAGAATAAATATCAGAAAAATAGTATATTAAAAAAAACCTATATTTCAACCATTCTAGGAACATTTTAGGGTGCTATAAACTGGAAAGATGCTAAGAAAGTAGCACAATTCCCTACTCTAAGGAAGAGATAACGGTTACTCTGTGATTTAGTGACATGTTCCTTTACAGGTGACTTGAAAGGTCATCTTGGTTTGTGAGGGCTAGGAGATCTTTCTGATTGGATAGAGTTTTGGTCTCTAGATAAATAGAGGGTCAAGGTGAGGCCTGAAAAGAGGAAAGGAAGCTGGCTAAATTATTTAGAGTTTACTCAAAGACCTGGGATTAAGGGTGAAGGAGAGAGTAGACCTTTGGATTAACATCTGGGGTTCACAATCTGTGTCTCAGGAACCTAAGCTTGGTGGAGGGGAAGAAGGAAGGTATGGCGATCCAATGCTTTTCCTTTCAGTTATTGTCTCTTTTCCAGGTACCCTGGGCCCTGAGGCTATGATGCGCCCTTCCTCAAAAAGTGAAGCAAATAATAATGAATAGACGTCATTAAAAGTTAAGCAAGAGAAATGTTGTTACCCAAGGTCAGTAAAAAGAGATTTTAAGGCAAATGTGGGACTTTTGGGGACCTTCATATAGCTATGTAAGGCTGGTCCTGCCTCTAAACACAGTAAATGTTTTTATATACTCTTAACAGTACAGTGGGGAAAAAAAAAATGGACCCTTCAGTTTGGGTTGAGCCTTTGCGTATGAATAGCTGTGTGCCATGGGTAAGTCATTTCTTATCTCTTGACCTAGTAAAGGGTTCTGGTGAGGGGCATTTGGAATAGAACACAGGTCCCAAGCTTGTGGCCTATAGAGAGCATGACAATATGGTTTGTTTTACCCAGTATAGTCATCAGTTTCAGCAGTTGTCCCAGTGTCATGCCCATTTAGTGATTCCTTTTATTCTGAAAGTGCTCCAGTTTCGTTGGTTACTCTACTTTCTATTAGCAAATCTTTATGTATTTTGTTTGGCCTATCAAATGCTTATAAGTATTTTTAAAATTAGTAGCCAGCATCATTTAAAACTTAGGCAGTTTCATGCCAACTTCTATATCTCTAGATTCTCTGACCTAGTGTTACCTCATGGCAAAAATCAGATGTAGTTGAGTAGTGGCTCCCAAATTTATATGGAGTTTATATTCTTTAATAGGTTTACTTTACTTATTTATATAAACTGCTTGTCCCTTTTACACACCTGAGTTTTCAACCCCTGGACCAGATTACCTCCAAGACTATTTCTTTATCTACAATTTGCTTTTGTAAAGCTTTCTTCACACTGTAAAGCTTCCAGGTAAATTTACAAGCTGTACTTATCAAAACATGAAGACCCTCAGGGATAGATGATTCTGCTGGGGAGGGGATAGACAAGATGAATGAGGAGACTTTTGCAGGCAAAGAATAGAGAGAAGTCATAATATCCTGGAGGATATGAAGGAGGGAGTGAAGCTAGTAATATTTTGAAGAAAAAGAGCATTGTCTTGTTGAAACATAAGTATGATCCCATTTACATAATAACAGCATATATATAAATGTATTATATATGTAAATACATGGACAAAGATGTGAAAGTATACAAAGCTAAATGATAGCAATCATTACATGTCAGAAGGATGTGAGGAAACAGGAATCAGGAGGGTGGAGGTCAATGGGAACTTTAGTATTTTAGTAACATCTATTAAAAAATTTAAGAATCTGTGTGTTCTATGATCCAGTAATTCTACTTGAATAAAGTGTAAAAACATGAATAATGGCATACTCTTTACAACATAGAATAATAGTTATACTAGAAAAATAATAGTTATAAAAGAAAAAATCTTAAAAACTACATATCAATCAAATGGCTTATAAAACTATGCTATGTTCATAAAATAAAATACCAAGTAGACTTTTGTTTTCATAATTTGGTGTGTTTGTATATACTAAACTGGAAAGATATTCAGAACAGTGTTGTGTATAAAAACATAATTGCAGAACAATATGTAGTGTATACCATTTATGAAAAAATCTTCATAAAAAATAACATGTTTTTATGTATGGAAATGCATAGTCCAGAGTCTGTAAAAATATTTTCCAGACCTAACAGGGGTGACTCTCTGTAGGAAATAAGATGAGGGAGAATGGGTAATGATGAAGAGATCTTGAATTTCTAACAGTGAAAATATAATTCTCATGCAAAATTGAAAAAAACCCAAATAATTATGTACTCACATTAAATACAGCTGATACAAACTAAGGCAAAGCTTGTGGTTGAAAACTGGTCACTCTGATTTTATAAGACACCCAGTTCCCCAACCCCTGGATGAAACTCATTGAACTAGCCCCATATTCTTCTCCTCTGCAGTCTCCCCCTGCCTTTCTGTGGTCCTTCAGCACATGAATTATTAGGTATTTTAACAATTCAGATATCACCATCAATTAACTGCTCAAATTAGTAAAAGACATCTCACTTAGTAATTATACTGAAAATCCTGATATCCAGATTTGACCAATCCAGATTATGACATTTAGTAAATTGGCTTTAAAAAAGTGGGATGCAATCCTTCCTGGTAGACCTTTGGAGAGGTACAATTGGGACTGTATTCTCTTAATGAAGTCATTAAATCCTGTCACCTCCATCTGTTTTGAAGTGCACACATATATCTGATTTGAGAATGAGGTTATCTTTGAATGCAAGTCCCTCATGTGTGTCCAGACAAAAACTCAACTCCCCTCCCAACCTGTTCAAACACACACATACACACATCATCTTAGGGCTACAAATGATTCAGTAATTTTTATACCAAACAGGAATAGTATACAGGTAAGACTAAGACACACACACACACACACACACACACACACACACACACACACACACGAAGAATTAGAATCAAGTATTATAATTTTTTAAATTTTTCCAAGGCTGCAGTCTCTATTACAGCCAGCCATCTGAGAAATTTAATCACATTAATTTCTAAATTACCTCACTACTAAAGAAATGCAATTTTGTATTTATTGGGAAAATAGCATAATTAATCTCTTCCACACCAAAGTTTGCTTTGAAAAAAAAAAATCCTAACTTGATAGCATGTTTCTCAGACAGAGAGAAAATTTACACAGAGAATGAATAGAATGAGATTGAAAGAAGACTAATGTTACCTTCTTATGTCTCACAATGGTGTAAAAATGAAACTCTTGTCTTGCAGGGAAACCCGAGTTTCCCTTATCCTAGGAGATTTGAAGAATTTGAAGCTCCTGTAATAAAGTTCTCAAAATGCTATCATAACTCAATTTTGAGGGCCTTGCTAGAGGTAGGTCAATTCCCTTTGTTAAGAAGCCAATTAAGTCCACACCCTCCACTACATAACATATCAGACTCTCACACTCTAGGCCACTATAAATTAACCCTTATTGCCCCAGGACCAGGTACCAGACAACCAGCAACAGCCCTTATGCCCCAGAGCCTGCTGAAATTTTTCAAATTAGCCACTCCTAACCCCCCTTGACTGTTCCTTTGTGCAGAAACCACAATAAAGACACTTCCCCACAGTTCTCCTCCCTCCCTTTGTCTCATGACCAACCAACTCGTGTGCTTTTCCTGACTTGCTCTGTGTGGTGTGTTGCATTCTCCCCAGGAAACTAAGAGTAGTACAATTGTAAAACTCTTTCCAGCTTCTCTCTCATGGTTTGTGCCTGGACTCACAATAGCTCAGCCAATGTAATATGATCAAAACGATGGGGTAATATGATCAAAAGAATTGGCACATCCAGCAGAGTGGTTTGGCCCCAGGCAACAAAGAGTGCTGCTAGGCTGCTTTTGGCTTAGTAATTAAGTATGCCAAACAGTGGAGGTGGCAAGATAAGGCACTGCCTGCCACCGGCCAGTGTGCTTTGTTGACTGCTGCACTGTGTGCTATTTGTTTTGGGTTTTGACATCTTTTCCCATGCTAAAATGAGGAGTTTCTACCACCTAAGTGCAGGTTAAGCAATCTCACCTAGTCACTGATACTTAAGTGTCCAGGAGTTGAGGGGCTCATACTAACTACCTCTCTTTTGGAGCTGAGGTACATGGACCTCATGCCATGGAACAGCCTGATCAGCCAACACTAGTAGCTGGGCATATTTGACTCAAAATCCTGTTTCTTGTTTCCTGACATAGTAGAGCAGTGGGAGACTGTCCAGAGATCACCTGGAATCCCTGGGTAGTACATGGTGCTAGCGTGGGGACACTCCCTTCCTAGGATTAGATATGGTACCTCAGACAAAAACAGTGTCATTGGGTAGCTGTTTCCTGTATTGTTGCTTAAGTTCAGTCTGTCACTGTCCATCCCCAGACCTAGCGGGCTGTCAAGACACACATTGATGGAGACCAGTGGCTCCAAATCTTATGAAGTGGGAAAAGGGAAAAGACAATTTTTCCCACACTCCCTAAGTTCCTGGATGAAGTCTCCAAACTCTTAGAATAATGTAAAACTCCAAGTCAATGTGCCTCACCACTACTTGTTATTGAGAACAAAAGGCCTAGCAGACTTCGCTAGAATTAAGGCCAACACTGCACTCCTGGAAGCTGACTTCGACTCCTTCTAGGTTGACTTGGATGTCCTGGTATGGGAGGCAGCCACCTACAAACAGGGTCACTTGGGACCACCAGGAATATATCCAGGAGTTTATTTGGTAAACACCCCAAGGGTAAAAATGATCGGGAACAGATAGAAGACTGAAATAGAGCTTAGAAATATTATGTGCTTAGAAATACAGGCTATTTTTTAAAAATTCTGCTCAAAATACGATGAAAAAAGGACTGATGACTCATATAAGGAGGCTAAAAGCCCTGTGCATCCTATGGGAGGCAGCAAAAGCAGTTCTAAGCGGGATGTTTATAGCAATACAGTCCTACCTCAAGAAACAAGAAACATCTCAAATAAACAACCTAACCTTACACCTAAAGAAATTACAAAACAAGAAGAAAAAAAACTCAAAGTTAGCAGAAGGAAAGAAATCATAAATGTCAGATCAGAAAAAAATGAAAAAGAAAAGAAGAAAACAATAGCAAAGATCAATAAAACTAAAAGCTGGTTCTTAGAGAAGATAAACAAAATTGATAAACCATTACCTAGACTCATCAAGAAAAAAAGGGAGATGACTGAAATCAACAGAATTAGAAATGAAAAAGGAAAAGTAAAAACTGACACTGCAGAAATACAAAGGACCATGAGAGATTACTACAAGCAACTATATGCCAATAAAATGGACAATCTGGAAAAAAAATGGAAAAATTCTTACAAAAGCACAACCTTCCAAGACTGAACCAGGAAGAAAATGAAAATGTAAACCGACCAATCACAAACACTAAAATTGAAATTGTGATTAAAAATCTGCCAACAAACAAAACCCCAGGACCAGGTGGCTTCATAGGCGAATTCTATCAAACATTTAGAGAAGAGCTAACACCTATCCTTCTTAAACTCTTCCAAAATAAAGCAGAGGGAGGAAAACCCCCAGACACATTCTATGAGGCCACCATCACCTGATACCAAAACCAGAAAAAGATGTCCACAAAAGAAAACTACAGGCCAATAACACTGATGAAGATAGATGCAAAAATCCTCAACAACAATCTAGCAAACAGCACATTAAAAATATCATACACCACGATAAAGTGGGGTTTATCCCAGAAATGCAAGGATTCTTCAATATATGCAAATCAATCAGTGTGATAAACCATATTAACAAAGTGAAGGATCAAAACCATATGATAATCTCAATAGATGCAGAAAAAGTTTTTGACAAAATTCAACACCAATTTATGATAAAACTCTCCAGAAAATAGGCATAGGGGGAACTTACCTCAATATAATAAAGGCCATATATGACAAACCCATAGCCAACATCATTCTCAATGGTGAAAAACAGAAACCATTTCCTCTAAGATCAGGAACAGAACAAGGTTGCCCAATTTCTCTACCATTATTAAGTATAGTTTTGAAGACTTTAGCCACAGCAATTAGAGAAGAAAAAGAAGGAAAAAAAAAAGGAATCCAAATCGGAAAAGAGGTAAAGCTGTCACTGTTTGCAGATGACATGATACTATACATAGAGAATCCTAAAGAAGCCACCAGAAAACTACTAGAGCTAATCAATGAATTTGGTAAAGTAGCAGGATACAAAATAAATGCACAGAAATCTCTTGCATTCCTATACACTAATGAAGAAATATCTGAAGAGAAAGTAAGGAAACACTCTCATTTAACATTGAAACAAAAATAATAAAATACCTAGGAACAAACCTACCTAAGTAGACAAAACAGTTGTATTCAGAAAACTATAAGACTCTGATGAAAGAATTTAAAGATGATACAAACAGAGGGAGATATATACCATGTTCTTGGATTGGAAGAATCAACATTGTGAAAATGACTCTACTACCCAAAGCAACCTACAGATTCATTGCAATCCCTATCAAACAACCAATGGCATTTTTCACAGAACCAGAACAAAAAATTTCACAATTTGTATGGAAGCACAAAAGACCCCGAATAGCCAAAGCAATCTTGAGAAAGATAAAAGGAGCTGGAGGAATCACGTTCCCAGACTTCGCACTATACTACAAAGTTACAGTAATAAAGACAGTATGGTACTGGCACAAAAACAGAAGTATAGATCAATGGAACAGGATAGAAATCCCAGAGATTTCCCACACACATATGGTCACCTTATTTTTGATACAAGAAACAAGAATATACAATGGAGAAAAGGCAGCCTCTTCAATAAGTGGTGCTTGGAAAGCTGGACAGCGACATGTAAAAGAATGAAATTAGAACACTCCCTAACATCATACACAAAAATAAACTCAACATGGATTAAAGACCTACATGTAAGGTCAGAGACTTAAAAACCCTTAGAGGAAAACATAGGCAGAACACTCTATGACATAAGTCACAGCAAGAACCATTTTGACCCACTTCCTAGAGAAATGGAAATAAAAACAAAAATAAACAAATGGGACCTAATGAAACTTAAAACTTTTGCATGGCAAAGGAAACCATAAACAAGCCGAAAAGATCATCCTCAGAATGGAAGAAAATATTTGTAAATGAAGCAACTGACAAAGGATTAATCTCCAAAATTTATAAGGAGCTCATGCAGCTCAATATCAAAAAAGAAACAACCCAATCCAAAAATGGGCAGAAGACCTAAATAGACATTTATCCAAAGAAGATATACAGATTACCAACAAACACATGAAAGGATGCTCAACATCCCTAATCATTAGAGAAATGCAAATCAAAACTAAAATGAGGTATCACCTCACACCAGTCAGAATGGCCATCATCAAAAAGTCTACAAACAATAAATGCTGGAGAGCATGTGGAGAAAGGGAACCCTCTTGTACTGTTGGTGGGAATGTAAATTGATACAGCCACTATGGAGAACATATGGAGGTTCCTTAAAAAACTACAAATAGAACTACCATATGACCCAGCAAGCCCACGACTGATTATATACCCTGAGAAAACCATAATTCAAAAGGAGTCATGTACTACAGTGTTCATTGAAACACTATTTACCATAACCAGGACATGGAAGCAACCTAAGTGTCCATCGACAGATGAATGGATAAAGAAGAGGTGGCACATATATACAATGTACTATTATTCAGCAAAAAAAAAAATGAAATTGAGTAGTGAGGTGGATGGATCTAGAGACTGTCATACAGAGTAAAGTAAGTCAGAAAGAGAAAAATAAATACTGTATACGCTAACACATATATATGGAATCTAAAAAAGAAGAAGGTCTGAAGAACCTGGGGGCAGGACAGGAATAAAGACGCAGACATAGAGAATGGACTTGAGGACATGGGGAGGGGGAAGGGTAAGCTGGGACGAAGTGAGAGATTGGCATGGACATATATACACCACCAAATCTAAAATAGAAAGCTAGTGGGAAGCATCTGCATTGCACGTGGAGATCAGCTCATTGCTTTGTGACCACCTAGAGGGGTGGGATAAAGAGAGTCTGAGGGAAACTCAAGAGGGAGGAGATATGGGGATATATGTATATGTATAGCTGATTCACTTTGTTATAAACAGGAACTAACACAGCACTGTAAAGCAATTTTACTCCAATAAAGTTGTTTAAATTTGTTTTTAAAAAAATATGGTATATACTTACAATGCAATAGTATTCAGCCTACCATAAGAGCCAGCCATCCCACTACTGGACATATTCCCTGAGAAAACCATAATTCAAAATGAGTCATGTACCACAATGTTCATTGCAGCTCTATTTACAATAGGTAGGACATGGAAGCAACCTAATTGTCCATCAACAGATGAATGGATAAAGAAGATGTGGCACATATATACAATGGAATATTACTCAGCCATAAAAAGAAATGAAATTGAGTTATTTGTAGTGAGGTGGATGGTCTGTCATACAGAGTGAAGTAAGTCAGAAAGGGAAAAACAAATACCATATGCTAACACATATATATGGAATCTAAAGAAAAGAAAAACAAAAAAAAAAGGCCATGAAGAACCTAGGGGAAAGAAGGGAATAAAGACACAGACCTACTAGAGAATGGACGTGAGGACACAGGGAGGGGGAACGGTAAGCTGGGACAAAGTGAGAGAGTGGTAGTGTATATATGGACATATATACAATACCAAATGTAAAATAGATAGCTAGTGGGAAGCAGCTGCATAGCACAGGGAGATCAGCTCGGTGCTTTGTGACCAGCTGGAAGGGTGGGATAAAGAGGGTGGGAGGGAGGGAGGCGCAAGAGGGAAGAGATATGGGGATATATGTATATGTATAACTGATTCACTTTGTTATAAAGCAGAAAGTAACACACCATTGTAAAGCAATTATACTCCAATAAAAACGTTAAAAAAAGTAATGAAATTCTGACATATGCTACAACATAATGTGACTTGAAGACATTATGCTGAGTGAAATAAGCCAGACACAAAGGGCAAATATTTTATGATTCCACTTATATGAGGTACCTACCTTAGTCAAATACATTGAGACATAAAGTAGAACGTAAAGTTGTTAACAGGGGCTGAGAGGAGATAGGAAAGGGGAGCTATTGTTTTTCCGGTGCAGAATTTCAACTTTTAGGATGCTGAAAATTCTAGAGATGGATAGTGGTGATGGTTGCACAATGTCAGTGTACTTACTTAATGCTTGCTCTAGACGGAATGTTTGTGTGCCCCTAAAATTCATATGCTGAAACCTAATGCCTAATATGATGGCATTTAGAGGTGAGGCCTCTGGGAAGTGTTTAGACCATGAGGGTAGAGTCCTGATGAATGGCATTAGTGCTTTATAAAAGAGACCCTAGGGCTTCCCTGGTGGCGCAGTAGTTGAGAGTCCGCCTGCCGATGCAGGGGACACGGGTTCGTGCCCCAGTCCGGGAAGATCCCACATGCCGCAGAACGGCTGGGCCCGTGAGCCATGGCCACTGAGCCTGCGCGTCCGGAGCTTGTGCTTCGCAATGGGAGAGACCACAACAGTGAGAGGCCCACGTACCGCAAAAAAAAAAAACAGAAACCCTAGAGAGCTCCCTCACCCTTCTACCATGTGAGGACACAGAGAGAAGATGGCTATCTATGAAGCAAGAAGCGGGCTCTCACCAGACACTGAATCTGCCAGTACCTTGATCTTAGACTTCCCAGCCTCCAGAACTGTGAGAAATAAAAGTTTTGTGTTTATGAGTCACGTTTATACTACTTTGTTAAAGCAGTCCAATGGGCTAAGACAATGACATTGAACAGTATGCTTAACAATGGTTAAAATGGTAAATTTTATGTTATATTTATTTTATGATAATAAAAAAGAATATATAAAAAAAGAAACAAAGAAAGTTATACCTTGAGTTTGCATTAAATTTAAATGTAGCATCCCCTATAATCTTAGGGAAGTAAGTAACTAGAGTAAAAATGGATATGCCTCACTTAAATTATAGCCTTGCCTAAATTTTCCATGTCATAGTACCAATGCCCTAAAATATGCCATATTAGGCATAGATTCTCTAACACAATAAGTTAAAATTAAATTAAGTCTTTGGCAATTACAAATTGGCTTGATAAAATGTGACCCCCATGGACTCCTCAAGTAAAATAATTAATATGGCCTAATGTAGGTTAAAATAGGGCCTTCAAAGATTAAAACTTATTATATAAGAGATAATAAAGGCATGAATAGCCCAACTTTGCCTGTTCTTAGGGATATATATATATATATATAAACATATATATATATCACCTTACAATGTATTACTGAAACTTTAATATTGTGATCCCATTCATTAAGTACCCCCTACCAAACACTCAATATTATTAAAATTACTGACTCTATCCATCCGCTATTCATTCAGTAAATATTGTCCTATTGCAGAGTTGGCTAATATGTTCTGTTTAATGCCTATTTCAAGAGCATCTCAGCTTGAGTTTGCCTTTACAATACACCTTACCTAGGCTAACCATGGCGGTACCTCAGCAGCTTTCCCATTGCACACAATCTTTGCAGACAAGATCTTAACTGCATCTACTTTTATCCAGGAGCACAGGTAAGATGATACATTTATATCTTCCTCTGAGGAGAAGATCTGACATATTCATTAAGGTTATAGAAGTCTAACATCATTTAGTCCATTTTGGATTCTGATGACAACGTATTCCTTATTTACAGATTTTGCTTAATCTCAATGATGCTGCAATTTATCTCATAGTCTCCTTCATTGTAAAGGCTTTGGCAACCTCATTTCATGGCTCATTGTTCATGTCTCTGGACCACCTGTGATGCCCATAAGTTATTCAGTGGTTTCTGAGACAAGAAACTGCCTCTCTGGGCTCCACGCTGTACACCTGTATACAACTAAAACATAATTACTGACTACATACTTAACTCTCCTGGAAATAGAGGCTCTCAAATCTCTGAGCCTGTAACTCTCCATACCCAGCTTCCCATTATAATTTGAGCCATGAAAGCAATGCCCCACAAGCTCAGCAGAGTTACTGGGGCCTCTTTATTACAGGAAGGAGCCAAACCTGTGCCCTCTGACAATATTCTACCTGTAGGAGGTGATGGTCTCCCCTATCTTTATTTCCTTGCCAGATGTCATGATGCTGGAAGAGGTCACCCCTCCCTCATACTCCTTGGCAACTGGGAAGCCCTTTGGGATTAACTAAATGAACAAAAATGGGAGTTCATAGACAGTATGAAAAGCATTGCCACCATCATAAATGATGTAGCTCAGTGGAATATTTCTGCTTTTCATTCATTAACTAGGATATCCCTGATAAAGGACAGGACCCAAGAGTCAGCACAATTGGACAAAGTTCAAGCAGTCATTTTAGCACAGCCCTGGCCAACAAATGGCCCCATTTTCACATTTATTGCAAACTGTTGGACCATTGCCCAAGGGTTATCACATTCAGGATAGAGAATTCTGGAAATCTCTTATCTTATAGATACCCAAAATATAAAATATAAATCAACGTTACATATGTCTCTACATATACAAAGGCCACAATGTAATGCCTTGCCACAATATTCCTTATCCCTTTCAGATTACAGATGGTACTGATAATAACCAACGCACACATTATATTTCTCAGAACATATAATGATAGGCTCTTTATAAAGACATTCAATAGAACTTTCCTGTTCTTGATAGACCTCAGATACCCAATTTAATTGAGAGATATAATAGTCTACACAAACAATTCCTTTTCATATTCCAGTTTGGCAAATGGACCCCTTAATGGGGCTCTATCTTGCCCTAGGCCTTAATATCTCTTAAGACCCCTTGGCTGACTCCCACCTCATACCCACTTCAAAAAAAAAAACCTTTCTCATTGCCTTTTCCTATATTTAAAGTCCATGTATGTAGAGAGTCATTATATATGCGGCCGTTTAATAATGCTTCCTCCTAACTTTACAAATTTTCTATCTTTTCCCTATACTATAAGAGCTGGAAACCAGTTGAAGGTGTCTAATCTCCTGGGACCCATGAACCGTAGATTTGCCACAGACCAAGCAACTGCCCATCTGATATGGGACCCATTTTAGTCTAAACTTCCACAATCCCCCACGCTCCAAATGAACTTCCTGAATATTCAAGTTATAAGGGCAGATGATTAATCTGTGATCTCTATATGATCCTCTCCAGGAAATTAAAATTAGTATCCCAAGGCTATTCCCTCAGACAGTATGGACTACCAAAAAGGAAATAGAAAACTCTACTTAGTAAACAAACACATTTGGAGAAAATAAAATCAACACCATATTCCATAATATGGAAACCAGACAACTTGCACTTGGTAATAATACATGCTGGAGGAAAATAAATATCAGAAAACAAAGCCTTTAAAGTGTAGTTTCACACCACTTTGTTGAATTTAGGGTTTATTGCTATTGATCTGGGTGCTTTCATTGGTTTGCAAGCCAGAGGCCCAAGCCCTTCAAATAAGTTACTGTTTCAACCAGATATGGCAAATGCTGAAGCCAACATACCTTTGAGTTTGGTTAGTACAAGTTCTACAACCCAAAGACCTCATGAGCTTGCCCATCACCAAAGAAATTAAGAACTGAATAAAACAAAAACAAACAAACAAAAAACACCCTATTAAAACCACACACTTCCATCAGGCCATAAAATTTAAAATATTTGCAACAGAAGTCCTCTCTTCACCTATCTGGGCAAAACTTTGGTCTATGTTTCTTGAGATCCACGTCTGTTTAGCTTATGATCCTGGTATACACCTTGTTCTCCACCAAAACGTATAGCCCTACACTTCCATGGCTAAAGGGAAATCTGGTCAAGGTTACTGTTAACTGTGCCATTCTAAAAATTACTGGAGATTACTGCTTTCCCCAGGAAACAACTGTTTCATATCACTCAGCTCTTCCATCACTGAGCACAAAAACACCCACTCCCCAGTGCCTTTTATCTGCTACCCCCATCCAAGCTTTTCATCATGACCTTCAGCCCAGTGTCTCCAAACATGACCACTACAACCACTCCTTCCTTTTGGTTACACACAAATACTCCTAATCTTTACATAGATTTTACTTAACTATCAGTTCATATGCTCCAAAAACATAACTACCAGACCTGTCACCTTGACTTAAGAAACACACCAATATATTATTGCCAAAATACATATGTAAAACCCATACTTTTAACGCACTTTACAACTCTACGAAGATATTTTTAGAGACACCAGAAATTTCAAATCAGTTTTCTCGGCTAGTGCCATGTAAATGGAAACCTTATAAGCTAGCCTATAAGGACTCCTCATACATCAACTTGTGTTCTTCCTTTTTACTCTCATAATAAAATGTTTTCTACACTTTTTAGGGTAACTTACAGTCTACTCCCTAAAAGTCTACCCTACTATCCAGGCCACCCAAATGCCCCCAAATAATCTAGCTCAAAACTGATGTCAAGAAATCAAGTGGTCATTTGTATTATATTTTCTAAAAGCCTGCCTTGACTCAGTTTTGAGATCCTGGCTAGAGGCCAGTTTTCCTTCTTGAGCAGCCAGTTAAGTTCACACCCCACAACCACCTCCCATATTGGGCTTTCACAGTCTGGGTCACTCTACGCCTGCTCTAATCACTCCAGAGCCAGGTTCTAGACAACCAGGGAGAGCCTCTATGGCTAGAGTCTGCTGAAATTCTACAAATAAGCCAATCCTGAACCTGCTCACCCTGCCTCACTTGTTCCTGCAGAAAACACAATAAAAAGCACTTGCTCATAGTTTCCCTCTTTCCTTCTGGCTAATGACCACCCTGGTGCTTCCCGTGGGTTGCCCTGTGTGGTGTGCTGTGTTCTCTCTGGAACTGTGTTTAACAAAACTGTAAAACTCTTTCTGATTTTCCTCTCTTGATCTGTGTCTGGTCTCACCATTCCTCACCCAAGGTAATATGTTTAAAACAGGGCCTAATTTCACCTGGGCTGTGTAAGTCTTTACTCCTGTAGGTACCATTTCCTTATAGGAGAAGGAGAAGGCAATTTTTTAGCATATTGGGAAAACTTCTATTACACCTCCCGTCTTTCCCCGTTCTGAGAGATCTCAGAGAAATTTTAAATAGCTTTTTGTTTTCCCATGGCATATATTGGATTGAGTAACAATGATCTATTTTTATATATTTTTAAAATCGAGGTATAATTGACATACAACATTATATCAGTTTCAGATATACAAGGTAATGATTAGATATTTGTATATATTGCAAAATTATCACTACAGTAAGTCTAGTTAAGAGCCGTCACCATACAGTTTCATAATTTTTTCTTGTGATGAGAACTTTTAAGGTCTACTCTCTTAGCACATTTCAAATATGCAATACAGTATTATTAACTATAGTCACCAGTTGTATACTACATCCCCATGATTTATTTATTTTATAGCTGGAAGTTTGCACCTTTTGACTCCTTTCATCCATCTTGCCCACTTCTCCCCGCCTCTGGCAACCACCAATCTGTTTTCGGTATCTATGAATTTGTTTGCTTGTTTGTTTAGATTCCACATATAGTGATATTATACAATATTTGTCTTTCTATGTCTGATGTATTTCAGTTAGCATAATGCTCTCAAGGCAATGTCCTTTCAAATGGCAAGATTTCCTTCTTTTCTTACAGATGAATAATATCCCATTGTATGTGTGTGTGTATATATATATATATATACACACACACATATATATATGTATATACATATACACATATATACATATTTTATTCACTCATCCGTAGATGGACACTTAGATTGATCCCACCATGTTTTGGCTATTATAAATAATGTTGCAGTGAACATGGGAGTGCATGCCATTTTGAATTAGTGTTTTCATTTTCTTTGGATAAATACCTAGAAATGAAATTGCTGGATCATATGGTAGCTCTATTTTTAGTTTTTTGAAGAATCTGCATATTCTTTTCCATACTGGCTGCACCAATTAACATTCCCACCAACATGTACAAGGGTTCCCTTTGCTCCACATCCTTGCCAACACTTATTATGCCTTATCATTTTGATAATAGCCATTCTAACAGGTATAAGGTGATATCTCATTGTGGTTTTGATTTGTATTTCCCTGTCGGTTAGTGGTGTTAAGAATCTTTTTATGTGCCTGTTGGCCATCTATATGTCTCCTTTGGAAAAGTGTCTATTCAGATCCTCTGCCCATTTTAAATTGAATTGTTTGGGGTTTTGCTATAGAGTTGTGTGAGTTCTTTATATATTTTGAATATTAGCCCCATATCAGGTACATGATTTGCAAACATTTTCTCCCATTTAGGAGGTTGCTTTCTCACCTTCTTGATTATGTACTTATTTTTATTATATTTTTTCAAAGCAAAGCATACACAAGATTTCAAATGAAATAATTTAGAAGGAAAATAAAAACATTCCATTGTTTCACTCTCTCATATCAAGAAATAATCACTTTCAACTCTTTTTTTATTTGTTTCTACTATTAGTTACTGCCCAAACTCTAAATAATGTTTCTACTATATTATTTTTTTCTTTTTTTTTAAATTGTGTAGACTTCTTTACATGATAGTTGGGAATTTGACTCACTAGAATATCCCATGTTCTCTTTTTCATCTGAACAATATAGTTATAATAATATTTTAATTTTCCTTATTTGTTCCTTTTGTAAATTTAAGTAATATATTGCCTTTATTCCTTATTATATAAACTTGACTTCTCACATTATAAGATCAAGCTATGATCAACACTTTTACCTACCGTTTCTTCTCTAATTTCCACATTTACTCTACATCCACATACATTTTATCCAGTTTTATTGAGATATATTTGACCCACAGCACTGTATGAGTTTAAGATATACAGCATAATGAATTGTCTTACATATATTGTGAAATGATTACCACAATAAATTCAGTTAACATCCATAATCTCATAAAGATACAAAAGAAAAAAGGAAAAAACGTGTTTTTTTCTTGAGATGAAAACTCTTAGGATTCACTCTCTTAATAGCTTTCATATATACCATATAGGGTGTTAATTATAGTTATCCTGCTGTACATTATATCTCTATTACTTATTTATCTTACACCTGGAATTTTATACCTCTTGGCGTTCTTTATCCAATTTCCCCTCCCTCATCCCTTGCTTCTGGAAACCACAAATTTGACCTCTTTTTTTTTTATAAATTTATTGGGTCTTTTGCTTTGTTTTATTTTATTTATTTTTTTTCTGAGTCTACACATGGTTGAGATTATATAGTATTTGTCTTTATCTGTCTGACATTCCACCAAGCATAATGCCCTCAAGATCCATCTATATTATCACAAATGTCAGGATTTCCTTCTTTTATGGCTGAATAATATTCCACTGAATGAATATATACAATTATATGAATATATAATATATATAATCAACTTATATAGCCATTCATCTGGCAATGGACACTTAAGTTGTTCCCATGTCTTGGCTATTGTAAATAATGCTGCTTTGAACATGGGGGTGCTGATATCTCTCTGCATAGTGATTTCATTTCCTTTAAACATATTCCCAGAAGTGGAATTGCTGGATCATATGGTAGTTCTGTTTCTAACTTTTAAAATAACCTCATACTATTTTCCACAGTGGTTGTACCTATTTACAGTCCCATCAATAGTGCACAAAGTTTCCCTTTGAGTAACAATGATCTCTGTGGAGGATGAGAGTGGTGTATGCTGTATTGCTACTATTTCTAACTGATGGACAATGGAGATGGAAATAATGAAAGATTAATATGTTTTGTGACTTTACTATGTGAATAGAACCCACAGAAGTTATGTAATTAGTCCATACACTCAGGTATGCAATCATTCTAACATTTATTTGTTCATTTTAGTTTTACACAAATAAGAGCCCTCATTCCACAGGACGGTGTGAAATCCAATACCAGTTGTTACTATTTCCATTTCTCTTCTCCTCAAAGACGGTACAAGGCCCACATTCTTATGAAAGGCCAGTTCATTAGGAAATGCAAAACATTCATATACAACCACTCTCCCACTCTCATTTCAGGCTTGAAGCACCAGTATCCTTACTGTGTCTAAGGGAGTCAGTACTTACAGACTAGATTTCTTAGGTCCACCAAGAAAGTCACCCCTCTGAGATTTTGGTACCTCTCTGGAACACTGACAAAGGGGAACATGGGTACCCACCTCTTACAGGGCTCTCCAGCTTCCCAAATCTTCCCAGTCACTGAGAAATTGTCACCCTTGTTACCCTCCTTTGCTCTCCAACACTTCAACCTGTCTTACATTTAGCAAAAAGCACTTCAATGTCTCTGGACAAATACCACCAGTACTTGCTTTGTAAAAAAACACAAACAAAAAATTACAATTGAAAGAGAGAAGGAAAAACAACTAGGATTTGAAATACAAATTAATGTCTTAATAAATTATCCTGCCACATTAAGCCTAATAGTTACATCAGAGAACAATTTAGTAGAGCTGTTTAGCAGGGCTTGAAGACATGGGCTGGGGTAGGAATGGGGAAATCAAACAAAAAGGCTAGTCTTTACAGGGTGAAAGGCAGCCTTGAGTTACTGTAATTATCTTCACATTAAATGTCAGTCTCAGCAAATTTTTGAGATGAAAATATAGGAAAACTTGTCATCGCTTTATAATCAATAAGCTAGTACACATTTCTGACAGTCACACCTTCTTTACTAGCCAACTAACAACCTGAACTTGTTAGACTCATGAAAGAATCCAGTCAGAGGACAAGGCATTGAACATAATTTCTTTTGTGGATTTCCACTTGCAATGATATGCTTGTCCTGGGAGGATGTTCACAAACATCAGACTGGTACACAGGGTTGCAAAACTCTGACAACTGCTGAGTGTGATCTAGAGGCAGGGAAATGATATCAATAGCTTCAAGAGTGTTTTATCCAGGACAGCAGGCCCCGGAGAACTATTCCCAGATCTACATAAAATTTGACAACTCCAAACAAAGGGACAGTATAATAAAGATAGGTGAATATCCCTATTTGTTTATAACTGACTTAAAAATTCAAGTATGTCACCGTAAGTTGAGAGCCAGTATCATTTCTGAAATCAAGAAAATTTCATTCATGGTTGATTTCATACATTGTAAGAATTATCAGTCCTACAACTTGTGGCTATAATTTTCTTTGTTTTTGAAAGTGCAGTTATCACAGAGAAAGGACATTAAATTAACTAAATTACAGATATTCCAGTAACATCATTGTTGGAAATAAGACTTTCACTTTCCCTTTGGCAAAGGTAAAATAGAAAATGATAATTAAATTATTAATTCATCTACCCTTTCCTACCCTCAACTTCTTCATCATAAGGCCAAATTCTAACACAGGAGTCTGATCTATGACATCTGCAACCTGTTGTCATTGCTAGGGAAATCCATGTTCTCAGAAAGATCTCTTCTCAGAAGCACCAGTTCTAAAAAGCCAGCTCACAAAATAGTCTGAGATTTTCAGCTTTAAGATTCTTCTACTGATGTCTTTACCTTCACCTCTGTACTTAGACTGCCTCCTGTTATTGATATTCTTTCCAGAAACACAAAACACTGGTAGATGAGAGAGAGAGAGACGGAGAATTTCTTCCTCAAGTAAGTAAGTGAGGCAATTTTCAGTCTTCTTATATATTGATAGAATTCATTTTACTGAATATAACAAAGGAAATGTGAATGCTTATTTTGGAGAAAAGAGCTAGGCATGTCTACTACTTCTTAGATGGGTAACGTTAGCAAACGTCTTAACTTCTATCTGCAGTATGGGAACAAAAACAATATTTCCTATATAATGGAGCTATTTTGAGGGTTTAATAATACACAGGTTAAAAGCACAGCATAGTAAGCATCAATAGCTACATTTTTATTCATATTGTTAATAGGCTTACTGTGTTGATTTTAGGGTAAGATTGTCAAGAACTTTTTAAGGGAAACCTTCAGAAAGCTGAACTTACCAGCATCATAAGTGCCACATATATTTTGGTGTTCCTGCTTTAAACATAATAGTAGCCTAGATGAACCTACATGGTATTTTTTAATGCTTCTTCAAATATAGCCTAGGTCTTACAACTATATCAAATTACCTCCATTTTGATGTCATTTCTCTGACTCCGAAAATAGGAACCTAACATCTTGACTCTCATATCTCATATCCCACACAAGACAAATTCCCAAGTTCTCATTTTTAAAATAAATTTAACATATTACCTAAATTTGTTCAACACAAAAGGAAATGGCCCTCTCTTTTTTGAAAAAAACACACTTCTGCAGAAGGTATATCTAATTACATTGATTCCAAAAGGACCACATGTTCCCTTTTCTCCACACCCTCTCCAACTTTTATTTTTTGTAGATTTTTGATGATGGTCTTTCTGACTGGTGTGAGGTGTTACCTCACTGTATTTTGATTTGCATTTCTCTAATGATTAGTGATGTTGAGCATCCCTTCATGTGTTTGTGGCAATCTGTATATCTGCTTTGGAGAAAGGTCTATTTAGGATTTCCACCCATTTTTGGATTAGGTTGTTTGTTTTTAGATATTGAGCTGCATGAGCTACTTGTATATTTTGGAGATTAATCCTTTGTCAGTTGCTTAGTGTGCAAATATTTTCTCCCATCCTGATGGTAGTCTTTTTGTCTTATTTATGGTTTCCTTTGCTATGAAAAAGTTTTCAGTTTCATTATGTCCCATTTGTTTATTTTTGTTTTTATTTCCATTTCTCTAGGAAGTGTGTCAAAAAGGATCTTGCTGTGATTAATATCATAGAGTGTTCTGCCTATCTTGCACTGTTGGTGGGAACATAAATTGATACAGACACTATGGAGAACAGTATGGAGGTTCCTTAGAAAACTAAAAATAGAACTACCATATGACCCAGCAATCCCACTACTGAGCACATACCCTGAGAAAACCATAATTCAAAAAGAATCATATACCTCAATTTTCATTGCAGCGCTACTTATAATAGCCAGGACATGGAAGCACCCTAAGGGTCCATCGACAGATGAACAGATAAAGAATATGTGGCACATATATACAATGGAATATTACTCAGCCATAAAAATGAATGAAATTGAGTTATTTGTAGTGAGGTGGATGAACCTAGAGTCTGTCATACAGAGTGAAGTAAGTCAGAAAGAGAAAAACAAATACCATATGCTAACACACATATATGGAATCTAAAAAAAAGAAAAAAAATGGTCATGAAGAACCTAGGGGCAGCATGGGAATAAAGACACAGACCTACTAGAGAATGGACTTCAGGACATGGGGAGGGGGAAGGGTAAGCTGGGACAAAGTGGGAGAGTGGCATGTACATATATACACTACTAAATGTAAAATTGATAGCTAGTGGGAAACATCTGCATAGCACAGGGAGATCAACTCGGCGCTTTGTGACCACCTAGAGTGGTGGGATAGGGAGTGTGGGAGTGAGATGCAAGAGGGAGGGGATATGGTTATATGTGTATTATAGCTGATTCACTTGGTTATAAAGCAGAAAGTAACACACCATTGTAGAAAAATAATAATTAAAAAATTCAAAAAATAAAAAAAATTTTAAAAATAAAGGCATTATAAATTTAAAAAATAAGAAAGAAGATGTGCCACTTATATACAATGGATTATTACTCAGCCATAAAAAGAAATGAAATTGAGTTATTTCTAGTGAGGTGGATGAACCTAGAGCCTGTCATAGAGAATGAAGTAAGTCAGAAAGAGAAAAATAAATACCATATATGCTAACACATATATATGGAATCTAAAAGAAAAAAAAGGGTCTGAAGAACCTGGGGGCAGGACAGGAATAAAGACTCAGATGTAGAGAATGGACTTGAGGATATGGGGAGGGGGAAGGGTAAGCTGGGACAAAGTGAGGGAGTGGCATGAATATATACACTAACAAATATAAAAAAGATACCTAGTGGGAAGCAGCTGCATAGCACAGGGAAATTAGCTTGGTGTTTTGTGTCCACCTTGAGGGGTGGGATAGGGCAGGTGGGAGGGAAACTCAAGCGAGTGAACATATGGGGATATATGTATATGTATAGCTGATTCATTTTGTTATACGGCAGAAACTAACACACCATTGTAAAGCAATTATATTCCAATAAAGATGTTAAAAAAATATCAGGGAAAATGGGGTCTAGGTACAAGTGCAGCTAAAACAGGATTAACCAGGAGTTGATAAAGTTGAAGCTTAGTATATGTTTGAAGGTTTTCATAGTAAAGTTTCATAGCGAACTTTTTCTGAAATAAACAAACAAATAAATAAATAAATAAAAGGACTGCATATGGTGAAGAAAGGAGAAAAAAATCCCTTACCTTACTATGATTCAATTTAATATCTAAGATGCTGAGTTGAAATATGCTCTTTTTTTAATTCTTTCTGTTTTTGGAAAATAAGTGAGCTAATTAAAATACTCTGATTTTATTTACATGGAAAAAAGCAACAGACTGAGAAATTAACTATCATTTACCACTTTCAGCACTGTCTTCAGGAAACATAATACACATTAGAACACTTGCTTCTGTGGCAATACTGAGGTGGTGATAGCTAAGCCTAAAAAAAAATCATGATAATGTCTCTTCTACCACTTTCCTTCTTTATATGGGATACACAGGACATGAGTGATTTACAATTTTCTTATGGATATCCCAGGGATTAGATTCTAGTAATATTCTGGTAGATTCCATGGTCAAGGAGCTTCATTGGTTTAGATTTTAAAACTCTGAGTATATGAAGAAGAGAAGAAGGACAGCTTTTTTTCTTGCATCATCCCATCCCCCGACCAGCACTGTTCAGTTCTAAGAAGGAACTTCCCAGCTAGAATGAATTCCTCTAGCCAGGAAAGGAAGAATGTGGTGACAGACCAGATTCTCCAGCCTTTCAGGACACTGCACAAAGGTTTTGCTTTGGTTTCACCTCACCCAGACCAGCAAAGTCAAGATGTATAGAGCCGGCTAGGAACAAGGAAGAAAATCAGGGGCTATTATTAATAGACTTGCAGGAGGAGCTATTATGTTTCACAAAGACCTTCTCTGCAGACAAACTCAGCAGATTCCACCACTGATGAAGCCAAGAGCCAGCAGAGCTGCTGTAGACTCCCTGCAGATTTTGCTAGCATTTGGTCCTCAGGTATTCACATTTGCTAATGCCAGCCACCTGAGTCCTTCCCCACTCCCTCCCCTCTGCCTCTACAGAAGCCCAGAGCATGCACAAGCAGGTATCCCAGGCATCTGCAGATGCATGAATTCAAGAGACCAGCCTATACACCCCCATCTGATGCCCGCTGCCATGACTGCACTCAGGATTAACCTCTCCAGCTACACATTTGCACATTTCCAGTTTGATGTCTGTGATTGGCCTTCACTGCAGGATGCATGCCCAGGGGAAGAGTGTGCAGCCATAGGAGAGCATACCAACAACCAGGGTCACTGCAGCTGTTGTGGACCTGGATCAGTCACTGGCTTCTGTCACTGCATGGCATCAATGCATATACATGCAGCTAACCTTTCCAGCTGTGCAGCTGCATGCCTTCAGATGAATCCCCATCAGTGACTTATGCTGAAGCATGTATGCCTGGAGGGAGAGTGTAAAGCTACAGGAGAACATGCTGACAGTCAGGGCTTCTGCAGCTTCCAGAGAGCATAGTTGTCCCTGGCCCATGTTATTTGTCCTGGGCCTCATTACTACATGTGTATCTGCAACTTGCCGCTGCCACTACATAGGCACCTTCAGTTGGCCTCCACAGCTAAGTGTGTGTACACAACTGGCTCTGGCTACCACTGCTGCCTGCCCTGGTTTCTAGCTGCTAGACTTAGATGTCTAAGGATGTCAATAGCCCTTGAAGCCACTATGGTCCCCACACAGTGCTTGACAAGGACTACACAGTTGTCAATGCTGTGGACTGCAGTGACCTGAACCAAAGAGACATCAGGCCCTACTAGGCCTGGTGCCATCAAACACCCTCATATTTGTTCCACTGAACCACTAGAAATCAAGCCATAACATGATCCAGCATACTCCCATCCATAGGTGAAAGGTTTCCCTTACCAAGGTCAGTTTATAAAGTCTGGAAGAGGTGAGGGCTTCTTCAAATGTGCAGACACCTTTTCAAAACTACAGAGATCAAGACAAATCAAAGAAACATGACATCATCAAAGAAATACAGTAAACCTCCAGTAACTGGCCTCTAGAAATTAATATCCAGGGATTTACCAATAAAGATTTCAAAATAATTGTTCTACAGATGGTCAGAGAGCTGTAACAGAATACACGTAAACAATTTTGTGGACTCAGGAAACCAATACAAGAATAAAATGAGTTCAACAAAGAGATAGAAAACATAAGAAGGAAAGAAAGAAAAATTTTGGAGGTGAATAATACAATTACTGAACAGAATAATTCAGTAGAGATCTTCAAAATAGAGTCAAACAACAGAAGAAAGAATCAGTTAGCTAGAAGATAGATCAAATGAAAGATCAATTCAATCAGATAAGCAAAAAGAACAAAAAAGTAAAGGAACACAGAAAGCCCAGAGGACTTATGGGATACCATCAAAAGAAATAATATATACATACCTAGAGTCACAGAGAAAGGAAAAGGGGGGTAACAGTAGAAAACCTATTTAAAGAAATAATGGCTTAGAACTTCCCCCCAGGAGAAATTTGGATTTTCAAGTTCATGAAGTAGACAAGGGTCACACTGAAATTTCCATCCAAAATGATTTTCTTCAAGCCACATTATAATAAAACTGTCCAAAAAAAAGACAAGAGAATTTTAAAAGCAGCAATAGGGGACATAATCTCTCATACAAGGGAACACTCATAAGGCCAGCAGCAGTTTTCTCATCAGAGACCTTGCAGACCAAGAGCAAATAGGATGATATATTCAAGGTGCTGAAAGAAAAAAACAAAACAAAACAAAACAAAACAACCTGCCAACCAAGAATACGTTAGCCAACAATGAAATGAAAGTGAGATAAAGACTTTCTCTAATAAACAAAAGCTGAGGGAATTCTTCACCACTAGACCTGCTTATAAGAATGCTGGCAGGAGTTTTTCAGACTTAAAAAAAAGGATGGCAATTGGTAACATAAAAAACATTGGAAAATAACACATTGGTAAATGTAAATATATAGACAGATTATGAATACACTAATATTGTAATATGGTGATGTGTTAACTACTTAATTATAGTATAAAGGTTAAAGGACAAAGGTATTAAAAATAACTATACCTTGCACTCCTATGTTCATAGCAGCACTATTCACAACAGCCAAGACATGGAAACAACCTAAATGTACATTGACAGATGAATGGATAAAGAAGATGTGGTACATATATACAGTGGAATACTATGCAGTGATAAAAATGAATGAAATAATGCCATTTGCAGCAACATGGATGGACTTAGAGATTATCATACTAAGTGAGGTAAGTCAGAAAGAGAAAGACAAATACTATATGACATCACTTATGTGTGGAATCTAAACTGTGACACAAACAAACCTATCTACAAAACAGAAAGAGACTCACAGACATAGAGAACTAACTTGTGGTTGCCAAGGGAGAAGGAGGGTGGGGGAGGGATGGATTGGGTGTTTAGGGTTAGCAAATGCAAACTATTATATATAGAATGATAAAAAACAAGGTTCTACTGTATAGCACAGGGAGCTATATTCAATAGTATGTGATAAACCATAATGGAAAAGAATATAAAAAAGAATATATGTAAATCAATCAATAAATTTTTAAAAATAAATTTAAAATAATTTAAAAACATATACCTTCAACAATTTGTTAATAGATAGACAACATAAAAAGATATAAATCCTGACATCAAAAACATGAAAGGAGAGGAATAAAAGGATAGAATTGTTGTATGAGATTGAATTTAAATTGCTATCAGTGTAAAATACACTGATACATATATCATATATATATCATATATATATGATGTTTTATGTATAACTCATGGTAACCACAAAGGAAAAACCTACAGTAGCTTAAGAAAAGATAAAGATAATGAGTAGGGAACCAAAACATTCCACTGCAGATAATTATCAATTCACAAAGAAAAGCAGCAAGAGGGAGAGAAAGGAACAATGGAACTACAAAACAACTATAAAACAATTAATAAGATGGCATTAGTAAGTCCTTGCATATCAACAATTACTCTTAATGAAAATGGATTAAATTATCTAATCAAAGGCATTGAGTGGCTAGATGAATAATAATAAAAATATACCTAACAATATGGGGCCAAAAGGGACTCACATCAGCTTTAAAGATACACATAGTTTCAAAATGAAAGAATGGAAGAAGATATTCCATCAAGTAGAAACTAAAAGAAAGCAGGGTAGCTATACTTGTATCAGATAAAATAGACTTTAAACCAAAATTGGTAACAAGAAACAAAGAAAGTCATTGTGTAATAACACTAGGGTCAATTCATCAAGAAGATATAATAATTGTAAATATACATACACTCAAAATCAGAGCTCCTAAATATATTAAGCAAATACTAACAAATCTGAAGGGAGAAATAGACAATATAATAACAGTAGGAAATTTTGAAACCACACTTTTGACAATGGACAGGTCATTCTTACAGAAAATCAATGAGGAAACTTTGGACTTGAATCTTACTTTAGACCAAAAAGAATATATATATATGTATATATATATATATATATATACATATATATATATTCTTATATATGTATATGTATATACACACATATATGTATGTTTGTGTGTGTGTACGTGTGTGTATACATACATTCTGTCAACAGCAGCAGAATGCATACTCTCCTCACATACACACAGAACATTCACCAGAAGAGATCATATAAGTCACAAAACAAGTCATAACAAATTTAGAAAGATTCAAATCATACCACAATGGTATGAAACTATAAATCAATAACAAGAAAGAAAGCTACATCAGAAATATGTGAATATTAAAGAAAAAAAACCTAAACAATCAATTTGTCAAAAATAAATTAAAAGGGAAATCAAGAAGTGTCTTGAAACAAGTGAAAATAGAAGCACAACATATCAAAATCTATGGTATTCTGCAAGAGCAGTTCTGAGAAGGACATTTATAGTGATCAACACCTTCATTAAGAAAAAAGAGAAATCTCAAATAAACAATTTACCTTTACACCTCAAGGAACTAGAAAATCAAGGACAAACTAATCCAAAAGTTAGCAGAAGGCAGGAAATAATAAAGATCAGAGCAGATACAAATGAAATAAAAACCAGAAAAACAATAGAAAAGATCAACAAAGTAAGAGCTGATATTTCAAAAAGAATCAAAGTTGACAAACCTTTAGCTCCACTAAGTCAGAAAAAAGAAGATTCAAATAAAACCAGAAATGGGACTTCCTTTAAGTCCAGTGGTTAAGACTCCATGTTTCTACTGCAGGAGGCACAGGTTTGATCCCTGGTCAGGGAACTAAGATCCCACATGCTGCATGGCATGGCCAAAAAATAAATATTAAAAAAAAATAATAAAATAAAATCAGGAAAGAAAGAGAAGACATTACATTGATATCACAGAAATACAAAGACTAATGAGAGACTATGATGAACAAATATATGTGAGCAAACTGGATAACCTAGAAAAAAAGAATAAATTCCTAGAAATATACAACTCATGAGTAGTGAATCATAAAGGAATAGATAATGTGAACATATCATTAACAAGTGAGTAGGCAGAATTAGTAACACATAAAAGCCAAGAGCCAGATGGTTTCACTTGTAAATTCTATCAAACATTTAAAGAAGAATTAACCAAGTCCTTTTCAAACTCTCCGAAAAAAATTAAAGCAAAAGGAACACAACCAAACTCATTTTAGGTGGCCTGAATTACCTTAATATCAAAGCCAGATAAGTAAAAAGAAAATTACAGACCAATGTCCTTCATAAACATAGATGCAAATATTCTCAACAAAATATTAGCAAGCCAAACTCAAAACGAGTTTAAAAGATTATACATCAAGATCAAGTGAGATTTATCCATGGCATGCAAGGATTGTTCAACATACACTAATCAATAAATATGATACAACAGATTAAAAAAGAGCTGCATAGCACAGGGAGATCAGCTCAGTGCTTTGTGACCACTTAGAGGGGTGGGATAGGGAGGACGGGAGGGAGACGCAAGAGGGAGGAGATATGGGTATATATGTATATGTATAGCTGATTCACTTTGTTATAAAGCAGAAACTAACACACCATTGTAAAGCAATTATATTCCAATAAAGATGTTAAAAATAATGAGTGATAAGAATCACATGGTAATCTCAATAGAAGCAGAAAATACAATTGACAAAATACAACGTTCTTTCATGATAAGAACTCTTAACAAATAGAGTACAGAAGGAACATACCTTAACACAATAAAGGCCATATATGGCAAACTCTCAGCTAACATCATAATAATCAAACTTAAAAGCTTTTGCATAACATAGGAAACCACTGACAAAACAAAACAAACTACTGAATGGGAGAAAATATTTGCAAATGATATGACCAATAAGGGATTAATATCCAAAATGTATAAAACACTAATACAACTCAATATTTAAAGAACAGCCCAATTAAAAAATTAGCAGAAGACCTGAATAGACATTTTTCCAGAGAAGACATACAGATGACATAAAGGCACATGTAAATATGATCAACATTGTTAAGTATAAGAGAAATACAAGTCAACACCACAATACTATATCACCTTACAACTGTCAAAATGGCTTTCATCAAAAAACCACAAATAACAAATGTGGGCAAGGATGTGGAGAAAAGGAAACACTTGTACACTGTTAGTGGGAATGTAACTTGGTGCAGCTACTGTGGAAAACAGTATGGAGGTTCCTCAAAAAACTAAAAATAGAACTACCAGAGGATTGAGTAATTCCACTTCTTGGTATATATCTGAAGAAAACAAAAACAGTAATTCAAAAAGATACAGACACCCCAATGTTCATAGCAGCTTTATTTACAATAGCCAAGATATTGAAGCAACCCAAGTGTCCATCAACAGATGAATGGATAAAGAAGATGTGACACATATATACAATGGAATACTACTCAGCCATTAAAAAAGAATGAAATTTTACCATTTGCAACAACACAGATGGACCTGGAGGTTATCATGCTTAGTGAAATAAGTCAGACAGAGAAAGACAAATATTCTATGTTATTACTTGTATGTGGAGTCTAAAATAGAAAGCAAACTAGTGAATATAACATAAGAGACACAGACTCACAGATACAGAGAACAACTAATGGTTGTCAGTAGGGAGAGAGAAGTGGGACAGGGCAAGATAGGGATGGGGATCAAGAGGCACTAACTGTCATGTATAAAATAAATAACCTGCAAGAATATATTGTACCAGGCTTCCCTGGTGGCACAGTAGTTGAGAGTCCACCTGCTGATGCAGGATATGCGGGTTTGTGTCCCAGTCTGGGAAGATCCCACATGCCGCGGAGCGGCTGGGCCCATGAGCCATGGCCACTGAGCCTGCACGTCCAGAGCCTGTGCTCCACAAAAGGAGAGGCCACAACAGTGAGAGGCCTGCATACCACACACAAAAAAGAATATATTGTACCACATAGGGAATATAGCAAATATTTTATAATAACTATAAGTGGAGTATAATCAAAAATTTTTGAATCACTATTTTGTACACCTGAAGCTAATATTATGTTGTAAATCAAATATACCTCAATAAAAAGGAATTAATTTATTAATTAAAAATAATCATATGATCATCTCAATAGAAACAGAAAAACACTTGACAAAATACAATATTCTCTCATTATAAGAACTCTCAAGAATTAGGGTAAAGGAGGAAAATATGTCAACACAATAAAGGCCATATATGACAAACTCTCAGCTAACATCATACTCAATGATGAAAAAATGACAACTTTACCTCTAAGATCAGGAGCAAGAAAATGGTGCCCATTCTCCCCATGCCAATTCAACATAGTACTGGAAGTTGTAGCTAGAGCAATCAGGCAAGAAAATTAAATGAAAGTCATCCAGATCAGAAAAAAGAAGCAAAATTGTCTTTGATAGTAGATGATATGATCTTACACAAAAAAAATCCTAAAGATTCCAACAAAAATTGTTAGTACTAATCAATAAATTTTATAAAGTTGCAGCATATAAAACTAACAGGCAGAAATGACTTGTGTTTCTATATACTAACAACAAAATATATGAAGAAGAAATAAAGAAAACAACCCCATTCACAATAACATTAAAAACAATGAAATATTTAGGAATAAATTTACAAAAGAGGGAAAAATCTATACAGTGAAAACTACAAGACTTTGTTGAATAACATTGAAGGAGATGTGGAAAAATATCCTATGTTGCAGAAGATTTAATATTGTTAAAATGTCCATACTGCCCAAAGCCATATAAATTCAATTCAATTTTTGCCGAAATTCCAATGTCATTTTTCATAGAAATAGAAAAAAAATCCTATAATTTGTATATTGCCACAAAAGACCCTGAATAGCCAAAGAAATCCTGAGAAAGGACAAATCTGGAGGTATCACACTTCCTGATTCAAACTACATTATAAACCTATAGTAATTAAAACAGCATGGTTCTGGCATAAAGATAGACACATACATTAATGGAACAGAATAAGTAGCCCAGGAACACACCATTGCAGATATGGTCAACTGATGCTTTATATATATATATATATATATATATATATATATATATATATATATATATATATATACAATGGAATATTATTTAGCCAAGAGAAAAATGAAATCCTACTATTTGCAGCAACTTGGATGACCCTTGAGGACGTTATACTAAGTGAAATGAAACAGAAAGAGAAGGGCAAAAACTGTATGATAGCACTTATATGTGGAATGTAAAAAAAGCCAAAATCAGAGAAACTAGAAGTAGAGTAGTGGTTACCAGGGAAAGGGTGTAGGGAAAATGTGGAGGTAATGTTCAAAGGGCACACACACTTCCAGGCATAAGATTAAAATTTTCTGGGAATCTAATGTATAGCATGGTGGTGATAGCTAATAATACTGTATTATATAGTTGAAAGTTGCTAAGAGAGTAAATCTTAAATCTTCTCACCACAAAAATGAAGTGGTAATAATGTGACAGGATGGAGGTGTTAGCTAATGCTATTATGGTCATCACTTTGCAATATATAAGTGTATCAAATTAACACATGTACACCTTAACCTTGCACAATGTTATATGTCAATCATATCTCAATAAAGTTGGTTAAAAAAATCTTGTTTCATGTCATTATATCTTACGCAGTACAATATTCCTGAAATTTATTAGAGGAAATTTGTTCAGTAGTGACAAGCAGGTAGTCTTTGGAGAACATAGAATATGTAGTTTGAAAGAAGTTTCAGAGGATGTTTAACTCACAGAGAAATAAAATGTTTAAATGTTATGGCACCAAAATATCTTTGTAGTAAAACACCCTTCTTACTGCCCCCTTTTCCTACATCAGTAATTAGTGTTAGTTGCACATTAAAATCCTTTGAAGACATTTTTAAAAAATACTGATGCCAGAACCTCAACTTTAGACATTATGATGTAATTGGTATGGGATGTGGCCTGAGCATTGTTATTTTTCTTTTGATTTTAGTAAACCCTTAGTAATTATAATAAGAAGCTCAACTTAAGAGCCACAGACCTACAGCATACTCTAATATTTCATGTGAGGGTGTTTTTGGTCAGCTGTTGACTTCTAAACTATTCCTTACTGCTCTGCAGGTCTCTGAGCAAACATATCCTGATCATTTTCCCTTCTATTCCTTTGTACATGTTCTTCTCTAAGCTTGTCATGCTTTTCCAGCTTTCTTTCTCTGGGCTGTAACTCTTTGCCAAGTTTAATAAATACGCATTTCCCCTGAGGAATCTTCTTTTGTCTGTCAATGCAAAAATACACACTTCCTTGTTTATTTTTCTTATAGTGTCTTTTAAGGTAGTGATCACACTGTGATGATTTACTTTGGGCTTCCTGAACTAGACTGTGAACTCCTTGAAGAGAATTCTGTTGTATTTATATCTATAAAATCTAATGGTTTAGACTCTCAGTCAATGCTCAACAAATGCTTGGTAAATAAATGAATATTGAATCTTTCTAATTATGGGCAATTTAATATTACCCAAGGTAGACTATTCTATCTTTTCAATAACTTTATTGGGATATAATTCAGATATTATAAAATTCACACATTTAAGTGTATTCTTCAGTGTTTTTAGTATATTTACAAGGTTGTGCCACCATCACCACAATACAATTTTAGAACATTTTTATCACTCCAAAAGGAAAGACCACATTCTTTAGCAGTCATTTCCCATTCCCACTTCTCCACCTGAGCCACAGATAGCTATTGATTTACTTTCTGTATGTATAGATTTGCCTATCCTGGACATTTCATATAGACTCATAAAATAAGTGACATACAATATATAACTGGCTTCATTTTCAAAGTTTATGTGTATTTTAGCATGTATCAATAATTCATTCCTTTTTATTATTGAATGTTACTCCATTATATGGATATGTCACAATATATTTATCCATGACTTGAGTCATAAGAAAAGAGTCAAAGCTCCTCAACCAATTCCCAGACTTGAGCCAGTTTACAGACTTGAACCACTTGAATAAAAGGGAAGTCATGTTCCCTTGAAGTAAGAATCTGCTATACTGCAAAAAATTATACTGTTAAATTTTATCTCAGTCTTCCCCAAAGCAGCTTATGTTTTCTTACAGGGTGCCTGTGCATTAAGGAAAAGAAAAGCAGACTTTTTGTGGGTTACTGAACACAGGCTCTAAACTGACACTCATTCTAGGAGACCCAAATTGTCACTGTGCTCCACCATTCAAACTAGAGGCTTATAGAGGTCAAGTGATCAAGTCCATCTCCAAGTGGGTCCATTGTGTCTCTGAAACCATCTTCTGGTTATTTCCCAAGTTTTGGAATGCATAATTGGATTTTGGAATTCAGCAACTGGCAGAATCTTGACATTGGTTCCCTAACCTGTGGAGTAAGTATTATTATGGTAGGAAAGACAAAGTGGAAGCCACTAGAACTGCCTTCCCCTAAGAAAATAGTAATTTAAAAGAAATAACATATTCATAGAGGGATTACAGAAATTAGTGCCAACATCAAGGACCTGATGAATGTAGGGGTGGTTATTCCCACCACATTCCCATTTAACTTGCCTATTTGGCTTGTGAAGAAAATAGATGGATCTTTGAGAATGTTAGTGGATTATTATAAACTTAATCAGGTGGTCATTCCAACTACATCTTCTGTTCCAGTGTGATTTCGTTCCTTGACCAAACTAGCATATTACCTGGTATTTGGTATAGCTATTGATCTGACACATGCTTTTTTCACAATAAGTATTACTAAATACCACTAGACACACTTGCATAGCCAGCAGTGTACCTTCACTGTTCTACCTCAAGACTGTATCAACTCTCTAGTCCTATGTCATAATTTAGTTTGCAGAGATCTTGATCACCTTTCACTTCCACAATACATCACACTGGTGCATTTATATTGATGATATTATGCAGATTGGACCTAAAGAAGCAACAAGGAGAAACTACTCTAGATTTACTGGTATGACATTTGAATGTCAGAGGGTGAGAAATAAATCTGACAAAAATTCAGGGGCCTTCTACCTTAGTGAAATTTATTGGGGCCTAGTGGTGTGGAGCATGTTGAGACATCCCTTCTAAGGTTGAGGATAAGTTGTTGCATCTGGCCTTGTCTAACAACAACAACAAAAGGAGCACAATGCCTAGTGACTCAAACAGTGGAGTATTTAATAATCAAATTGACAGGATAACTCATTCTGTGGATATGCAACCAGCCTCTAACCCACACACCCCCAAATTGTCCAATGGGTTTGTAAAAAATGTGGTCATGGTGGCAGGGATGGAAGTGATCCATGGGCTTAGCAACATGAATATGCACTCACCAAGGCTGACTTGGCCACAGCCACTACTGAGTGCCCAGTCTGCCAGCAGTAGAAACTAACACTGAATCTTCAGTATGGCACACTTCCCTAGGATGATCATCTAGTTACCTGGTGGCAAGTTGATTACATTGGACCACTTCCATCATGGAAACAGCAGCATTTTTTTCTTACTGTAATAGACACTCTGGATAATTATTTGCCTTCCCTGCATGCAAAGCTTCTTCCAATATTACCATCTGTAAACTTACAGAATGTCATCCACCATCATGGTATTCCATACAGAATTGCTTTTGATTGAGGGACTCCCTCACAACAAAGCAGTGTGACATTAGGCCCATGCTCATAGAATTAACTGGACTTACAATTTTCCTCAGCATCCTGAAGCAGCTGGCTTAATTGAAAGGGGAAATGGTTTTTTTGAAGACTTAGTTAGATGGCATTACAGATAGATGGCATTACTTTGCAGGACCAGAGCAAGGTTCTCTAGGATGCTGTATGTGCTTTGGATCAGCTTCTAATATGTGGTACCATTTGTCTTATAGCCAGGATTCACAGGTCCAGGAATCAAGAGGTGGGAATGGTAATGGTACCACTCATTATTACCACTAGCGATCGACCAGCAATTTTTCTCTTCTTGTTCTTGACCTTATGCTATGCTGACTTAGAGGTCTTAGTTCCAAAGGTAGAAGTGGTTACACCAGGAAACACAACAATGATTCCATTGAAATGGAAATTAAGATAGCCACCTTGCCTCTTTGTGTTCTCATGCCTCTGAAGCAACAGACAAAGAAGGGAGTTATTTGCTTTCTGGGGTGATTAATCCTCATTACCAAGGAATTCAGATACTACCACACATGGAGATAAGAAAGAATATTTGGAACACATGAGCTCCTTTAAGATGTCTCTTAGTACTACCTATAGTAAGTAATGTCTTGTGGTTGTGCACCTGAAACTAATATAATACTGTAAATCAACTATACTTAAATAGAAAAAAATAGAGTCAATAGAAAACTATAATGACCCAATTCAGACAAGACTACTAATGGCCCAGACCCTACAGGAATGAAGGATTGAGTCATGCCATAAGAGGCATGACCAGCTAAGTTGCTGGTGGAAGGCAAAGAGAATAGGAAATAAATAGTGAAAGAAGGTAGTTGCAAATACCAGTTATGACTATGTGGCCAGTTACAGAACCACAGACTATATTTGTTATAAGTGTTTCTGCCTCCCTGCAGATTTCAAACTTGTCAAACCACATAATTGTATGAAGAAATTCCTGGAGGGACCTTGAAGATGGCGGAAGAGTAAGACGTGGAGATCGCCTTCCTCCCCACGGATACACCAGAAATACATCCACACGTGGAACAACTCCTACAGAACTCCTACTGAAGGCTGGCAGAAGACCTCAGACCTCCCAAAAGGCAAGAAACTCCCCATGTACCTGGGTAGGGCAAAAGAAAAAAACAGAGACAAAAGAATAAGGACGGCACCTGCATCAGTGGGAGGGAGCTGTGAAGGAGGAAAAGTTTCCACACACTAGGAAGCCCCTCCACGGGCGGAGACTGCGGGAGGCGGAGGGGGTAGTTTCGGGACCGCGGAGTAGTGCACAGCGACGGATGCGGAGGGCAAAGCGGGGAGATTCCTGCACAGACGATCGGTGCTGACCAGCACTCACCAACACGAGAGGCTGGTCTGCTCACCCGCCGGGGCGGGCGGGGCTGCGAGCTGAGGCTCGGGTTTTGGTTTTGGACCGGAGCTCAGGGAGAGGACTGGGGTTGGCGGCTTGAACATAGCCTGAAGGGGTTAGTGCACCACGACTAGCCAGGAGGGAGTTCGGGGAAAAGCCTGCACCTGCCGAAGAGGCAAGAGACTTTTTCTTCCCTCTTTGTTTCCTGGTGCGCGAGGAGAGGGGTTTAAGAGCGCTGCTTAAAGGATCTCCAGAGACGGGCGCGAGCCGCGGCTAAAAGTGCGAACCCCAGAGACGGGCGCGAGTCGCGGCTAAAAGTGCGAATCCCAGAGACGGGCGCGAGCCGCAGCTGAAAGTGCAAACCCCAGAGACGGGCGCGAGCCGCGGCTAGAACCGCGGACCCCAGAGACTGGCGGGAGACGCTAAGGCTGCTGCTGCCGCCACCAAGGGGCCTGTGTGCGAGCACAGGTCACTTTCCACACCCCTCTTCCGTGGAGCCTGTGCAGCCCGCCACTGCCAGGTTCCCGGGATCCAGGGACAACTTCCCCGGGACAACGCACGGTGGGCCTCAGGCTGGTGCAACGTCACGCCGGCCTCTGCCACAACGTCACGCTGCCTTTGCCGCCACAGGCCCGCCCCGCACGCAGTGCCCCTCCTTCCCCCATCCCCCAACCCCCGGCCTGAGTGAGCCGGAGGCCCCGAATCACAGGCTCCTTTAACCCCGTCCTGTCTGAGCGAAAAAACAGACACCCTCCAGCGACCTACACGCAGAGGCAGGGCCAAATCCAAAGCTGAGCTCCTGTGAGCTGTGAGAACAAAGAAGAGAAAGGGAAATCTCTCCCAGCAGCCACAGAAGCAGCGGATTAAAGCTCCACAATCAACTTGATATACCCTGCATCTGTGGAATACCTGAATAGACAAGGAATGATCCCAAATTGAAGAGGTGGACTTTAGGAGCGAGATCTATGATTTTTTTCCCTTTTCCTCTTTTTGTGAATGTGTACGTGTATGCTTCTGTGTGAGATCTTGTCTGTATACTCTTGCTTCCACCATTTGTCCTAGGGCTCTATCCGTCCATGATTTTTTTTTAAAAAATTCTTTTTCTTAATAATTAAGTTTAATTGTAATAACTTTATTATACTTTACCTTCGTTCTTTCTTTCTTTCCTTCCTGCCTTCCCTCCTTTAGACAACGAATCACCCCAAATTGAGGAGGTGGTCTCTGAGAGCAAGATTTATGATTTTTCCCCCTTTACCTCTTTTTGTGAAGGTGTATGTGTATGCTTCTGTGTAAGATTTTCTCTGTATAGCTTTGCTTCCAACATTTGTCCTAAGGTTCTATCCGTCCCCCTTTTTTTTTTTTTCTAAATATTTTTTAATTCAATAACCATATTATACTTTATTTTATTTTTACTGTATCATCTTTCTTTCTGTCTTTTATCCTTCTTACCCTCCTTCCTTCCTCCCTCCCTCCCTCCCTCCCTCCTTTCTTTCCTTCTTTGCTTCTTTCTTCCTTCCTTCCTTTCCTCCTTTCCTTCTTTCTTTACTCATACTTTTACTAATTCTCTCTACTTTTTCTCCCTTTTATTCTGAGCTGTGTGGATGAAAGGCTCTTGGTGCTCCAGCCAGGAGTCAGGGCTCTGCCTCTGAGGTAGGAGAGCCAACTTCAGGACACTGGTCAACAAGAGACCTCCCAGCTCCACATAATATTAAATGGTGGAAATCTCCCAGAGACCTCCATCTTAACACCAGCACCCAGCTTCACTCAACGACCAGCAAGCCACAGTGCTGGACAACCTATGCCAAACAATTAGCAAAACAGGAACACAACCCCACCCATTAGCAGAGAGGCTGCCTAAAATCATAATAAGGCCACAGACACCACAAAACACACCACCAGACGTGAACCTTCCCACTAGAGAGACAAGATCCAGCCTCATCCAGCAAAACACAGGCACTAGTCCCCTCCACCAGGAAGCCTACACAACCCACTGAAACAACATTAGCCACTGGAGACAGACATCAAAAACAACGGGAACTACGAAAGTGCAGCCTGCAAAAAGGAGACCACAAACACAGTAAGATAAGCAAAATGAGAAGACAGAAAAACACACAGCTGATGAAGGAGCAAGATAAAAACCCACCAGACCTAACAAATGAAGAGGAAATAGGCAATCTACCTGAAAAAGAATTCAGAATAATGATAGTAAGGATGATCCGAAATCTTGGAAGTAGAATGGACAAAATGCAAGAAACAGTTAACAAGGACCTACAAGAACTAAAGATGAAACAAGCAACAATGAACAGCGCAATAAATGAAATTAAAACCACTCTAGATAGGATCAACAGCAGAATAACTGAGGCAGAAGAACGGATAAGTGACCTGGAAGACAAAGTAGTGGAAATAACTACTGCAGAGCAGAATAAAGAAAAAAGAATGAAAAGAACTGAGGACAGTCTCAGAGACCTCTGGGACAACATGAAACGCACCAACATTCGAATTATAGGGGTTCCAGAAGAAGAAGAAAGAAAGAAAGGGACTGAGAAAATATTTGAAGAGATTATAGTTGAACACTTCCCTAATATGGGAAAGGAAGTAGTTAATCAAGTCCAGGAAGCACAGAGAGTCCCATACAGGATAAATACAAGGAGAAACACGCCAAGACACATATTAATCAAACTGTCAAAAATTAAATACAAAGAAAGCATATTAAAAGCAGCAAGGGAAAAACAACAAATAACACACAAGGGAATCCCCATAAGGTTAACAGCGGATCTCTCAGCAGAAACCCTACAAGCCAGAAGGGAGTGGCAGGACATACTGAAAGTGATGAAGGAGAAAAGCCTGCAACCAAGACTACTCTACCCAGCAAGGATCTCATTCAGATTTGATGGAGAAATTAAAACCTTTACAGACAAGCAAAAGCTGAGAGAGTTCAGCACCACCAAACCAGCTTTACAACAAATGCTAAAGGAACTTCTCTAGACATGAAACACAAGAGAAGGAAGCGACCTATAGCAGCGAACCCAAAACAATATAGAAAACGGGAATAGGAACATACATATCGATAATTACCTTAAATGTAAATGGACTAAATGCTCCCACCAAAAGACACAGATTGGCTGAATGGATACAAAAACAAGACCCTTATATATGCTGTCTACAAGAGACCCACTTCAGACCTAGAGACACATACAGACTGAAAGTAAGGGGATGGAAAAAGATATTCCATGTAAATGGAAACCAAAAGAAAGCTGGAGTAGCAATTCTCATATCAGACAAAATAGACTTTAAAATAAGGACTATTAAAAGGGACAAAGAAGGACACTACATAATGATCAAGGAATCGATCCAAGAAGAAGATATAACAATTGCAAATATTTATGCACCCAACATAGGAGCACCTCAATACATAAAGCAAATATAAACAACCATAAAAGGGGAGATCAACAGTAACACATTCATAGTAGGGGATTTAACATCCCACTTTCACCCATGGACTGATCATCCAAAATGAAAATAAATAAGGAAACACAAGCTTTAAATGATACATTAAACAAGATGGACTTAATTGATATTTATAGGACACTCCATCCAAAAACAACAGAATACACATTTTTCTCAAGTGCTCATGGAACATTCTCCAGAATAGATCATATCTTGGGTCACAAATCAACCCTTGGTAAATTTAAGAAAACTGAAATTGTATCAAGTATCTTTTCTGACAACAACGCCATGAGACTAGATATCAATTACAGGAAAACATCTGTAAAAAATACAAACACATGGAGGCTAAACAATACACTACTTAATAATGAAGTGATCACTGAAGAAATCAAAGAGGAAATAAAAAAATACCTAGAAGCAAATGACAATAGAGACACAACAACCCAAAACCTATGGGATGCAGCAAAAGCAGTTATAAGGGGGAAGTTCATAGCAATACAAGCCCACGTTAAGAAGCAGGAAACATCTCGAATAAACAACCTAACCTTGCACCTCAAGCAATTAGAGAAAGAAGAACAAAAAAAACCCCAAAGCTAGCAGAAGGAAAGAAATCATAAAAATCAGATCAGAAATAAATGAAAAAGAAATGAAGGAGACGATAGCAAAGATCAATAAAACTAAAAGCTGGTTCTTTCAGAAGATAAACAAAATAGATAAACCGCTAGCCAGAGTCATCAAGGAAAAAAGGGAGAAGACTCAAATCAATAGAATTAGAAATGAAAAAGGAGAAGTAACAACTGACACTGCAGAAATAAAAAAAATCATGAGAGATTACTACAAGCAACTCTATGCCAATAAAATGGACAATCTGGAAGAGGTGGACAAATTCTTAGAAATGCACAACCTGCCAAGACTGAATCAGGAAGAAATAGAAAATATGAACAGACCAATCACAAGCACTGAAATTGAAACTGTGATTAAAAATCTTCCAACAAACAAAAGCCCAGGACCAGATGGCTTCACAGGTGAATTCTATCAAACGTTTAGAGAAGAGCTAACACCTATCCTTCTCGAACTCTTCCAAAATATAGCAGAGGGGGGAACACTCCCAAATTCCTTCTACGAGGCCACCATCACCTTGATACCAAAACCAGACAAGGATGTCACAAAGAAAGAAAACTACAGGCCAATATCACTGATGAACATAGATGCAAAAATCCTCAACAAAATACTAGCAAACAGAATCCAACAGCACATTAAAAGGATCATACACCATGATCAAGTGGGGTTTATTCCAGGAATGCAAGGATTCTTCAATATACGCAAATCTATCAATGTGATAAACCATATTAACAAATTGAAGGAGAAAAACCATATGATCATCTCAATAGATGCAGAGAAAGCTTTCGACAAAATTCAACACCCATTTATGATAAAAACCCTGCAGAAAGTAGGCATAGAGGGAACTTTCCTCAACATAATAAAGGCCATATATGACAAGCCCACAGCAAACATCATCCTCAATGGTGAAAAACTGAAAGCATTTCCACTAAGATCAGGAACAAGACAAGGTTGCCCACTCTCACCACTGTTATTCAACATAGTTTTGGAAGTTTTAGCCACAGCAATCAGAGAAGAAAAGGAAATAAAAGGAATCCAAATTGGAAAAGAATTAAAGCTGTCACTGTTTGCAGATGACATGATACTATACATAGAGAATCCTAAAGATGCTACCAGAAAACTACTAGAGCTAATCAATGAATTTGGTAAAGTTGCGGGATACAAAATTAATGCACAGAAATCTCTGGCATTCCTATATACTAATGATGAAAAACCTGAAAGTGAAATCAAGAAAACACTCACATTTACCATTGCAACAAAAACAATAAAATATCTAGGAATAAACCTACCTAAGGAGACGAAAGACCTGTATGCAGAAAATTATAAGACACTGATGAAAGAAATTAAAGATGATACAAATAGATGGAGAGATATATCATGTTCTTGGATGGGAAGAATCAACATTGTGAAAATGACTCTACTACCCAAAGCAATCTACAGATTCAATGCAATCCCTATCAAACTACCACTGGCATTTTTCACAGAACTAGAACAAAAAATTTCGCAATTTGTGTGGAAACACAAAAGACCCCGAATAGCCAAAGCAATCTTGAGAACGAAAAAAGGAGCTGGAGGAATCAGGCTCCCTGACTTCAGACTATATTACAAAGCAACAGTAATCAAGACAGTATGGTACTGGCACAAAAACAGAAAGATAGATCAGTGGAACAGGATAGAAAGCCCAGAGATAAACCCACGCACATATGGACACCTTATCTTTGATAAAGGAGGCAGGAATGTACAGTGGAGAAAGGACAGCCTCTTCAATAAATGGTGCTGGGAAAACTGGACAGGTACATGTAAAAGTATGAGATTAGATGACTCCCTAACACCATACACAAAAATAAGCTCAAAATGGATTAAAGACCTAAATGTAAGGCCAGAAACTATCAAACTCTTAGAAGAAAACATAGGAAGAACACTCTATGACATAAATCACAGCAAGATCCTTTCTGACCCACCTCCTAGAGTAATGGAAATAAAAACAAAAATAAACAAATGGGACCTAATGAAACTTCAAAGCTTTTGCACAGCAAAGGAAACCATAACCAAGACCAAAAGACAACCCTCAGAATGGGAGAAAACATTTGCAAATGAAGCAACTGACAAAGCATTAATCTCCAAAATTTACAAGCTGCTCATGCAGCTCAATAACAAAAAAACAAACAACCCCATCCAAAAATGGGCAGAAGACCTAAATAGACATTTCGCCAAAGAAGATATACAGAATGCCAACAAACACATGAAAGAATGCTCAACATCATTAATCATTAGAGAAATGCAAATCAAAACTACAATGAGATATCATCTCACACCAGTCAGAATGGCCATCATCAAAAAATCTATAAACAATAAATGCTGAAGAGGGTGTGGAGAAAAGGGGACACTCTTGCACTGCTGGTGGGAATGTGAATTGGTTCAGCCACTATGGAGAACAGTATGGAGGTTCCTTAAAAAACTACAAATAGAATTACCATATGACCCAGCAATCCCACTACTGGGCATATACCCTGAGAAAACCAAAATTCAAAAAGAGTCATGTACCAAAATGTTCATTGCAGCTCTATTTACAATAGCCCGGAGATGGAAACAACCTAAGCACCCATCATCGGATGAATGGATAAAGAAGATGTGGCACATATACACAATGGAATATTACTCAGCCTTAAAAAGAAATGAAATTGAGCTATTTGTAATGAGATGGATAGACCTAGAGTCTGTCATACAGAGTGAAGTAAGTCAGAAAGAAAAAGACAAATACCGTATGCTAACACATATATATGGAATTTAAGGGAAAAAAATGTCATGAAGAACCTAGGGGTAAGACAGGAATAAAGACGCAGACCTACTGGAGAACGGACTTGAGGATATGGGGAGGGGGAAGGGTGAGTTTTGACAGGGCGAGAGAGAGTCATGGACATATACACACTAACAAACGTAGTAAGGTAGATAGCTGGGGGGAAGCAGCCGCAAGGCACAGGGATATTAGCTCGGTGCTTTGTGACAGCCTGGAAGGGTGGGATGGGGAGAGTGGGAGGGAGGGAGACGCAAGAGGGAAGACATATGGGAACATATGTATATGTATAGCTGATTCACTTTGTTATAAGGCAGAAACTAACACACCATTGTAAAGCAATTATACCCCAATAAAGATGTTTAAAAAAATAAAAAAGAAATTCCTTAACATTCTCTCTCTCTCTCTCATAGAATATATATTACATGATATGAATATTATCTATACACCAATATATATTTTACCTTCACTTATTCCTTCCTTAAAGTTCTTCCTTACTTTATGTAGATCTGCGTTTCTGATGTATATTAATTTTCCTCTCTCTAAAGAACTTTTTAAAACATTTATTGCAGGGCAGATACACTGTCAATAAATTACATCAGATTTTGTTTGAGAAAGTCTTTATTCCTCCATCACTTTTGAAGGATAATTTTGCAAGATATAGAACTTTAGGTTTGTGGGGGGGGGAGAGTTTCTCTTAACATTTTAAATGTTTTACTTTACTTTCTTCTTGCTTGCACGGTTTCTGAGGAGAAGTTGGATGTAATTCTTTTTTTTTTTTTTTTTTTTTGTAATTCTTATCTTTGTTTTTCTATGGGTAAGGTGATTTTCCTCCTCTGACCTTCTTCAGAATTTTTTTCTTTATCTTTAATTTTCGGTATTATATGCCTAGGTGTAGATTTTTTGACCATTTTCCTGCCTGACGTTCTGTGAACTTCCTGGATCTGTGATTTGATGTCTGACATTAATTTCAGAAAAATTTAGTCATTATAGTTTCAAATATTCCTCCTATTCATTTTTCTCTTTCTTCTCCTTCTGGTATTCCTATCACAAATATGTTACACCTTTGTAGCTGTCCCACAGTCCTTGTACATTCTGGGGTGTTTTTTTTCCAGTCTTTGTTCTCTTTCATTTTCAGTTTTCAAGATTTCTATTGATATACCCTCTAGCTAAGAAATTCTTTCCTCAGCTGTGTCCAGTCTACTAATAAGCCCATCAAAGGCATTCTTAATTTCTGTTACATTATTTTTTATCTCCAACATTTCTTTTGGTTCTTTCCTAGGATTTACATCTCTCTACTTACATTGTCCATCTGTTCTTACCTGCTATATCTACTTTATCCATTAGAGACCTTAGTACATTAATCATAGCTGTTTTAAACTACCAGTTGATAATTCCAAAATCTCTGTCATGTCTGGTTCTCCTTGCTCTGTCTCTTCAAAATGTATATTTTGACTTTGGTATTTCTTGTAACTTTTTTCTTGGTTGCTGAATATGTTGTACAGGTTAAAAGGAACTACTGTAGCTAGAACACTAAATTTAAACATGGTACCCTTATAATCTTGGGATAGTTACCAAATATAAAATAAAGAACAAATGCCTTACTTTAGCCATTACAACTATTATATCCACTAAATTCCCCTTAGTCATAGCAGCAATTGCATAAAATATCACATACTGGGTATGGATGCTCTGATACAATAAGTAACAAATTAAAATTAAGTATTTGGCACTCACAAACTGGCTTGAGAGGGTGGGACTCCCATGCCTCCCTAAGTTAAAATAATTAATTGGCCAAGTAAAATTAAAATTACAAAAGACCTCAAATAGCCAAAGCAATCTTAAGAAGAACAAAGCTAGAGGAATCATAATCCTTGATTTTATACTATACTACAAAGCTATATAATCAAAACATTATGGTATTGGCATAAAGACAGACACATAGATCAAAGGAACAGAACCCAGAATTAAATCCATGCATATAAGGTCAATTCATTTATGACAAAGGAGCCAAGAATATACAATGGAGAAAGGACAGTCTTTTCAATAAATGGTGTTGGGGAAAGTGGACAACTACATGCAAATGAATCAAACTGGGCCATGATCTAACACCATACACACAAAAAAAATCACTCAGGATTAAAGACTTGAATGTAAGACCTGAAATCATAAAATTACAAGAAGGAAACATAGGCAATAACCTCACTGACATTGATTTTAACAAGGATTTTTTTGGATTTGACACCAAAAACAACAAAAGTAAAAATAAACAACTGGGACTACATCAAACTAAAAAGATTCTGCACAAAAAAGGAAGCCATCAACACAATGAAAAGGCAACCTATGGAATAAGAGAAAATATCTGCAAATTATGTATCTGATAAGAAGCAAATATTCAAAATACATAAAGAACTCACACAATTCAATAGCAAACAAAACAAACAGACAATCTGATTTTAAAATGGGCAAAAGATACAAAGAAGGCATAGAGTTGTCAAATAGATACATGAAAAGATGCTCTAACATCAATCTTCATCAGGAAAATGCAAATCAAAACCACAGCGAGATATCACCTCACACCCTTTCAAATGATTATTATCAAAAAGACAACAAATAACAAGTGTTGGTGAGGATGTGGAAAAAAGGGAACACTTGTGCATTATTGATGGGAATGTAAATTCATGCAACTACTATGGAGACAATATGGAGGTTATTCAAAAAATATAAAATAGAACTACTGTTAGATCTTGTAATTCCACTTCTGGTTATCTATCTGAAGAAAATGAAAACACTAATTCAAAACGATATGCACTCCCATGTTCCTTACATTATGTACAATAGCCAAGACATGGTGGGATCAACCCTGGTGTCTACCGATGGACGAATGGATAAAGAAAATGTGAAATACACACACACACACACACACACACAGAGGAATATTATTCAGCCATAAAAATAATAAAATATTTCCTTTTACAACAATATGGAGGGACCTTGAGGACATTATGCAAAGTGAAATATGTCAGACAGAGAACGACAAATACTGTATGGTCTCACTTACATGTGGGATCTAAAAAAATGAGCTTATAGAGGTGGGCAGTGGAGGTAGGCAAAATGGGTGCAGGGGGTCAAAAGGCACAAATTTACAGTTATAAAATAAATAAATCATGGATATGTAATGTACAGCATTGTGACTATTTAAAAAAACAAGAGAGTCTTTGAGGATTGAAACATAATATATATTACCTAATGAGTGAAGAGATAATTATGACCACTCTTCTATTTAACAGTCCAACATTACCTCTTTTAACTCTGGAAAGAATGAGTGGTGTCCCACAGTGTATTACTGAAACCTTAATGTCGTGGTCCCATCCATTAAAATCCCCATACCAAATACTCAATTATATGAAAATTACTTACTCCATCTAAATAGCAACAGGAAAATATTTTGTTATTAAAAATTTGGCTGAAGTTTTATTCATTGCTTATTTCAACAGTCTCTCAGTTGCAGTTCACCTTAACCTCTGACAGGAAAAAAATATCTCTTTGCCAGGCTACATATGGGGTACATCAACAGCCTTGCCATCACACAGTCTCCGCAGGCAAGATCCTAATTCTCTCCACCTTCCTCCAGAAGCACAGGTATGACATTACATTGATGACATCTTCCACCTAGGGGATTCATTTGACACACTCATTAAGGATGAAAAAATACAAAATTGCTTGCAAAAAGGGGATGATCCATTGCTCCACACACAGTGCAAGGACCTGCTATCTTGATTAAATTCCTGAAAATTATTTGGTAGACCAATGGTTGTTTCATCCCTGATGCTGTCAAGAAACAGTTATTGAATCTCAACACCCCCAACATATTTTAGGCTTATTTGGTCTATCAAGGCAACATATTATTCATTTGCAAATTTCATTTAATCTCACTTATGCACTTTCAGATTGTCCCACTTTGGGACTCCCTCCAATGAAAGAATACAAGAAGTACTCTTATTAGTGCCCCCAGAGACTCCTTCATTTTAGAGGTTTTAGCAACATTTTCATATGCCTCATGATATCCTTACATTGTCCATGGGCTTTCGATGTAAGAAACTGCACTCCTCAGTTTGAGCTATACATTACAGTGGGAATTACTAGATACATACTCGACTCTCCTGGAAATGGAGGATCTCACAGGCCCTGAGCCTGAGAACCTTCATACCTAGCTCCCTCTTATGCCTTAGGTCACAGAAACAGTACCTCACAAGCTTAGCACAACTACTTAGTCATCTTTGGTACATGATGGAACCCAAACTGGACCCTCTGGCATATTCCACATGCAGAAGGGAGTATCTTCAGCTATCCTAGTGCCTTGCCAAATGCCACAATGATGGAGGAGGTCACCCTTTTCCAGGTCCCCTGGTTACTTGGGGAGGCCCTTGGGGGCAACCAAGTAAACAGTAATAGGAGTTCATATGTGATGTAGCTCAGTAAAATATTACTGCTTTCCCTCTCTTAACTAAAATGTCCCTGATACAGGTTAGGACCCAAAGGCCAGCACGATTGGCCAAACTTCAGGCAGTCATCTTAATACTAGATGCCTTGGCTACAAATGGTCCCATTTGCACATATTTACAAACTCTTAGGCCATTTCCTAAGTTTCTCCCATTTCTGTTAAATGACTCTGGAAAGTTCTTGCTTCACAGATACCCAAATATAAATAAAGATAATACATGTCTATACTTACTGAAGCCAAAATATAAGGTCCCATTAGATCAATCTTCATCCATTTCAGAGTTCCAGATAGTATTTATGTGACCAAGTCACATTCTCAGTTCCAGAATGCTGGGCTATTGAACAAGGCATTCAATGTAGCATTCACCTTCCTTACAGGCCTCAAGCTGCAGGCCTCAAAAATTATAATAATGCCTTCCTCAAACAAGTTTAAATGAAATTACATGAAACAAGTTGTGTTTCAGTTATCAGTTAAACATAAAGGATGAATTGTAATGAGAAATTTGACACCATTTTTTGATTATGACTACTGACAGTTTTTAGACTTCACTCCCTCTCCTTCACCTTGTACTCTACTTCTGGATAAACTGATAAGAATGCTTCAGTGCTTCTTTCTTAGGGACCAATGTGAGATTTAAACCATGAAATCCCCTTCCCATACACAGGAACACTTACCCCTATTGCTAATTGCAATAAAGGCCCCTAGCCAGTCTTTTTTCTTTGCCCTCTCAAACCATTTTTAACCTCCTTGAGAGACCTGTCTTAGTCTTCCCAGAGATCACAATTATTTAAGTAATAAGTTTTTCATGTCTTTGTGTCTGTGTGTGTGGTCTCTCAGTCTCCACATCCAAAGCAAAACTTGGGTGGGGAGCCATCTGCCCCTGCCGATGATCATAGCACATATGGATGCTAGATTTGAACTACCTGGGTTCAAGACCCAGCTCTATGATTGACTAGCTACATAATCTTGGGCAAGCGTATTAATATTGCTGAGTCTTGGTTTTCTCATCTGTAAAATGAAGATAACAAAGATGCCTATTCCATACAATGAAAAAAATGTACATATATATATCATGTAGCATAATTTCTCAAACACAGTGAGGACTCAAGAAATGTAAACCATTACAGTTATTATTTTTGTTGTTATAGAAAGTAAAAACAGACTTTCTCCTTCCCTCAAAATATCATGCATGGGTTTTTTGTGAACACTTTCTTTGTTTATCTAGAAATCATTCAACTTCTACCCTTAGAATGTAAGCTGGAGGTTAAGATAAAGCAGGTTTATACTATTCAGTCATTTAGCAGCTAGATGTGGGAGTGGACAAAGAGATAGGACATGTGTTTTTTTTATATATACATATATTTCTTTGTATAAGCACTCCATTGGAATCAGCCATACTGAATCAGGAAAACAGCCTAGCACATTTGGAGAATTTCCAAATGGTATATTGATAAGTCAAGTTAGAGGACCTTGCTCTCTTAGAAAGAATAATTAGCTTCCTCTACCTTTCTTATATTTGGCTTAAAGTATATCATATTTGGAAAGAATTTTTCAAATTTTTAAAATGTTTTTAGCTTTTTTTCCCTTTACTCTTAGCCAGATTTACTGGTCTGATTTTATGCCTTATTTTTGTTATTCATTGTTCTGCTGGCAAGTTGACCTAAGAAACTTTATACATACTGCTTTTCTGCTTTTTAATGTTGTAGAAAGACCTGAAAGTAGCACTTTACAGATCATGTTTTTATTTTACCAACCTGTTTATGTAATTTTATTTTATCTTGAAATTCAAATATTTATAAAAATGTGTGAAATCAGTATTATTTGATCTTAAACAATTTGTATTTCTGGATTCAGAACTTTGTAAACTATAGAAAATGTTCTTCTATTGTATTTGTGTTATTGTCTTTATTATTTTATTATTGGACCATTCTTGTACAATATCTTTAGTTCTTCTTAAATCTTTCTTAAAATTAAACTATAGTTGATTTACAATGTTCTGTTAGTCTCTGGTGTACAGCAAAATGATTCAGTTATGTATATATATTCTTTTTCAGATAATTTTGCATTATAGGTTATTACAAGGTATTGAATATAGTTCTCTGTGCTATACAGTAGGTCTTTGTTGTTTATCTGTTTCATATGTAGTAGTGTGAATATGTTAATCCCAGACTCCTAGTTTATCCCTCCCCCTCCCCTTTCCTCTTTTGTAACCATAAGTTTATTTTCTATGTCTGTGAGTCACTTTCTGTTTTGTAAATAAATTCATTTGTATCATTTTTAAGATTCCACATATAAATGATATCATATGATATTTGTCTTTCTCTGTCTGACTTACTTCACTTAATCTCTAGGTCCATCCATGTTGCTGCAAATGTCATTATTTCATTCTTGTTTGACTGAGTAATATATATACATATATATGTATATATATACCACATTTTCTTTATCCATTCATCTGTCGACAGACATTTAGGTTGCTTCCATATATTGGCTATTGTAAATAGTGCTGCTATGAACATTGGGGTACACATATCTTTTCAAATTAGAGTTTTCTCTAGATATATGCCTAGGAGCCGGTTGGTAGGATCATATAGTAACTCTGTTTTTAGTTTTTTTTTTTTGCGGTATGCGGGCCTCTCACTGTTGTGGCCTCTCCCATTGCAGAGCACAGGCTCCGGACGCGCAGGCTCAGCGGCCATGGCTCACGGGCCCAGCCACTCCGCGGCATGTGGGATCTTCCCGCACTGGGGCACGAACCCGTGTCCCCTGCATCGGCAGGCGTACTCTCAACCACTGCGCCATGAGGGAAGCCCTCTTTTTAGTTTTAAAAGGAGCCTCCATACTGTTTTCCATAGTGGATGCACCAGTTTACATTCCCACAAAAAGTGTAGAAGAGTTCCTTTTTCTCCACACCCTCTCCAGCATTTATTATTTGCAGTTATTTTAATGATGGTCACTCTGACTAGTGTGAGGTGATACCTCATTGTAGTTTTGATTTTCATTTCTCTAATAATTAGTGATATTCAGCATTTTTTCATGTGCCTGTTGGACATCTGTATGTCTACTTTGGAGAAATGTCTATTAGGTCTTCTGTCCATTTTTTGACTGTTTTTTTTCTTTTTGATAATATCTTTAATTCTTATGAGGGCTTTTATTCTTATGTGTATCTAATATAGTCTCTCAATATTTTAATCTCTTTGTATATTAAGGAGAGCAGATTTTTTTAACATCTTTATTGGAGTATAATTGCTTTACAATGATGTTTTATTTTCTGCTTTATAACAAAGTGAATCAGTTATACATATACATATCTTCCCATATCTCTTCCCTCTTGCATCTCCCTCCCTCCCACCTTCCCTATCCCACCTCTCTAGGTGGTCACAAAGCACCTAGCTGATCTCCCTGTGCTATGTGGCTGCTTCCCACTTGCTATCTATTTTACGTTTGGTAGTGTATATATGTCCATGCCACTCTCTCACTTTGTCACAGCTTACCCTTCCCCCTCCCCATATCCTCAAGTCCATTCTCTAATAGGTCTGTGTCTTTATTCCTGTCTTACCCCTAGGTTCTTCATGACCGTTTGTTTTGTTTTTTCTTAGATTCCATATATATGTGTTAGCATACAGTATTTGTTTTCTCTTTCTGACTTACTACACTCTGTATGACAGACTCTAGGTCCATCCACCTCCCTACAAATAACTCAATTTCATTTCTGTTTATGGCTGAGTAATATTCCATTGCATATATGTACCACATCTTCTTTATCCATTCATCCAATTATGGACACTTAGGTTGCTTCCATCTCCTGGCTATTGTAAATAGAGCTGCAATGAACATTTTGGTACATGACTCTTTTTGAATTATGGTTTTCTCAGGGTATATGCCCAGTAGTGGGATTGCTGAAGGAGAGCAAAAATTTGATAGCAGTATATATTAAATAGCTTTTTTTCTGTTTATGATTTAATTTTGCATATTTTTTGAAATTTAGAATAGTTAAACTTTTATTAGTCTAATATTTATGTTTCTGTACTATGGCTTCTTCTTTTCCTTCATGTTTTACTTCTCTACAGGTTATGTATTACAACTTTGTGTGTGTGTGTGTATGTGTGATGACAAAACACTATAAATAACTTAAGGATAAATCTGTAGAAGACTGGTTAAAACTACTGCACATCTACTCAGTCAGATACTCTGCAGTTTCAAAAAAATAATGAGAAATATATCTATGCATTGATATGAAAATATGTCCAGAATATACTCAGGAAAAAAATCATAACATCACACCAAAACACTAATGTGTAATAGAGTGTATAAAATACTTCATTTGGGAAAGAAAAGGGTGAAAATAAAATATAGATTTGTATTTGTATGGGCATAAAGAAGCACTGCAGGAAAATGAAAACTAATAAATGTAGTTAGGGTTATCAGGAAAAATGAGGTAGAATGAGACAAAGGTGGAAGCAAAGCTTCTCATTATAATTTCTCCTTATTCTCTTTATTATTTTTTTTAATTTTTAACCATATGAATATACTACCTAATTAAAATAAGAAGAAAATTAATTAATTAAACATTTAAAAAAATCCTTCAATGTGTTCAAAATTGAATTCATGATCTGTCCCCAAACCTGATCTTCATGAGTTTTTTTCCATTTCAGTTAATGGCCACTCCATTCTTCTAGTTTCTCAAGTCTTTTTTTTTTTTTTTCACTGTACGCAGGCCTCTCACTGTTATGGCCTCTCCCATTGCAGAGCACAGGCTCCGGACACACAGGCTCAGTGGCCATGGCTCATGGGCCCAGCAGCTCCATGGCATGTTGGATCTTCCCAGACCGGGACATGAACCCATGTCCCCTGCATCGGCAGGCAGACTCTCAACCACTGCGCCACCAGGGAAGCCCTCTTAAGTCATTTTGAGTGTCATCCTTGATTCCAATGTCTTGTCTACCAACAAATCTCCTAGATTCTACCTTCAAAATTGTGGGGTCCAGTTCCTTGTTAAAAAACCTGTGTGTGAAGAGACTGATCAAGATGGCAGAGAAGTAGGACATGGAGTTCAACTTCTTCCATTAAAATATTGAAAATACATCTATTAGTGGAAGTATTCCCAAAGAACGGCTACTGAGCACTGACAGAAGACCTCAGGTAGGACAAAAAGAAAAAGAAAAAGGAGTCTGGATGGGGTCTGCACCCCAGGGAGAGAGCTGTGAAGGAGGAAATGTTCCCACACTCTGGAAAGTCTCCTCACCAATGGGGAGGTCAGCCTGGATGGAGAGCGAGCTTCAGAGCCTAGGAGGAGAGAGCAGCAATTGGTTTGTGGAAGGCAAAATGAAGAGTAACCTGCACAGAGGGTCGGCACCACCACCCTGTGCTCCCCAACCTGAAATATTCCTCTGTCAGTGGGGGTGGTGGCTGGGTACTGAAACTGAGGCTCTGCTAGTCAGACCCAGGGAGTGGACCAGGGTTAGATGTGCAGAAACAGCCTGAAGAGGCTGGGCTGTGGCAACTGAGGGTGTACTCAGAAGCCGGGGCCCACCAGAGAGACAGGGCACCATTATTGGGAGGTGCATGAGGAGAGGGGTGGGACCACCAAAAGAGCTTCTTTCCCTGTGAGTGCTCCCAGCCAACAGGACACTGCCTACAGGAGCTCCAGGGTCAAGCATGAGTGACGGCCACCATTTTGAGCTCCAGAGACAGCCACTGGTGACCTCTTCCATACCCACAGGAAGACACCAGGCACCACACCCCTTGTCCTGGGAGGGCATGTAAAGCATCCTCCACTAGGAAATCCACCAGTGGGTGCCAGGGCCTGCCCCCACTGACCTGGTAAGGCACAGACAGCTCTGGCCACTAGGAAATCTTCCAGCAGGTCCCAGGCCCTGCTCCCACTGACCCAGAAGTGCCCTGATAACTGCCATAACTAGGAATTCTGCCAGCAGACCTCAGGACCCACCCCAGCTGACACTGTAGAGTTCAGATAGCTCCTGCCACTAGGAAATCCACCAGTTGGCCCTGGGACCTGCTCCCACTCTCCCAGGATGGTTCAGATCACTCTGGCCACTAGGAAATCCACTAGTGGGCCCCAGGACCTGCCCCCACTATCTCTGGAGGGCACTGATAGCTCCTACCACTAAGAAATCTGCCTGAAGATGCTGGGACCTGCCCTGCTCTCCTGGGAGCATGCAGAGAGCTAGCACCACTAGGAAATCTGACCAGAGGTGGGGTGGAAACCACAGCTGAGCCCCTGAGGCTGTGTGACTACAGAAAAAGAACTGAAATATCTCCTCGTGGCTGCATGTATAGAGGAGTTACACCTCCACTGACAACTTCCTAAATTCAGTGCCTACAAAACCTCTGAACAGAAAACAAGTGCTCCTGCAGCTGAGACAGGTCTGGCTTTAGAAGCTATGGGCCTTGTGGGTGCATACACATGGGGGTTAGGCCAGGCCAGAGTATGAGCTGCAGTTTATGACTACTGCAGTCCTGGGACCTGACTTCAGTGGATCTGTGCCAGTGGCCTAGTGACAATAACGCTTGAGGGTCAACAAGAACAATTGCTGGCATACACATGGTTAAGGTGAGACTGAAAGCAGTGCCAGCAACAGTGAAATTTGTGTGCCCACACATTAGGTGAAAGGGGACACAACAGAGCACACTCACATGTGAACAGTTCCAGAAAGGGGATACTCAGTGGCTTCCCTCCCAGTGGAAGTGATCCAATCCCACATACCTCACAACACAGATCAGAAACACAGCTAAGAAACAGATCTGGCAGCCTCTCCTTCAACAATTAGGGAAGAGACCCTGCCCCTGACAGGGCAGTGACAACCACAGAGCAAAGGGGAGACCCTGCTCAATATCTAGGGCAGGCTCTGGTCACCATAACACCAGTCAAACCCCCTATCAAGGGGAAAATGGCCAGCATAAAGTGAGGAAAGTGGTGGCAGTCATCCATACTAAAATAGACCTCGCACCATAAAAAAATAAATAAATAGACCTACACAGGTCACACGGGGATATTCCCACATAAAAATTGCCCTCCAAGAGTCTGAGGATCTGGCAATGGGAGGAAGAACCTCCAGAGCATTTAGCCTATAAGGCCTGTGAGGCTTCAGTGAAGGAGCTCCATAGAGTTGGGGGAAACAGAGATTCCACTCTTGGAGTGTGCACACAAGGTCACACATACACTGGGACACAGCACAGAGCAGCATCTCCATAGGAACCTGAGCTAGACCTATTTAGGGGTTTTGTAGGGTCCCCTGGGGAGGCAGGAGTTGACTGTAGCTCACTCTGAGGGCACAGGGACTGGTAGCAGAGATCTCAGCATATATGAATTGGTGTGAGCTCTCCTGAACATCCCCACCTTGGCACAAAATCCTGGCCCCACCCAACATCCTGCAGGCTCCAGTACTGGGATGTCTCAGGCCAAACAACAAGCAACACAGAAACACAGCCCCACCCATCAGAAGACAGGCTGCCTAAAGTCATACTAAACCCACAGCCATCCCAAAACATACCACCTGACACAAACCTGCCCACCAGAGGGGCAAGACCCAGATCCACCCACCAGAGGACAGATAAATGTCCCTCCCAGTATGAAAGCTGTACAAGCCCCTGGACCAACTTCGACCACCAGAGGGTAGTCATCAGAAGTAAGAAGAAAAATGATCCTGCAGCCTGCCAGAAGGAGACCACAAGCACAGTATGTTAGACAAAATGAGATGACAGAGAAATATTTTGTAGATAACGTAGCAAGATAAAAACTGACAAGAAAAAATAAACAAAGATGAGATAGGCAATCTACCTGAAAAATAATTCAGAGTAACGAGAGTAAAGATGACACCAGATCTCAGAAAAAAAATGGAGGCATGGATCAAGAAGATACAGGAAATGTTCAACAAGGACCTAAAATAACTAAGGAAAAAACAAACACAGATAAACAATACAATAACTGAAAAGAAAAATACACTAGAAGGAATCAATAGCAAAATAACCATGGCAGAAGAACGGATGAGTGAGCTGGAAAGTGTGGAAATCACTGTTGCTGAATAGAATAACGAAAAAAGAATTAGAAGAAATGCAGACAGTCTCAGAGACCTCTGGCACAACATTAAATGCACCAACACTTGAATTATATGGGTCCCAGAAGGAGAAGAAGAAGGAGAAAGGGCCTGAGAAAATATTTGAAGTGATTAAATTGAAAATATCCTTAATCTGGGAAAGGAAGTAGTCACCAAAATCCAGGAAGGGCAGAGAGTCCCATACAGAATAAACCCAAGGAAGAACATGCCGAGACACATATTAATCAAACTAACAGAAATTAAATACAAAGAAAAATATTAAAAGCAACTAGGGAAAAGCAACAAATAACGTACAAGGGAATCCCCATAAGGTTTTTAGCTGATTTTTCAGCAGAAACGTTTTGTAGGCCTGACAGGAGTGGCACAATATATTCAAAGTGATGAATGGGAAAAGCCTACAGCCAAGAAACCCTACCCAGCAAGACACTCATTCAGATTCAATGGAGAAATATAAAGCTTTACAGACAAGCAAAGGCTAAGAGAATTCAGCACCACCAGACCAGCTTTACAACAAATGCTAAAGGAACTTATCTAGGCAGGGGGAAAAAAAAGAGGTCACAACTAGAAACAAGAAAATCACAAACAGGAAAGCTCAATGGTAAAGGGAAACATACATTAAAAGCAGGAAATCATCCATACACAAAGATGATATCAAAATAAGCAACTATGAGAAAATGAGAGTGCAAATGCAGGAAATGGGAATTGCATTTGAAATTATGAGACCAGTAACTTAAAACAACCTGGTGTATATAGAGACTGATTTATCAAAATCTCATGGTAAATGCAAACGAACAAAAACTACAATAGATGCACACACAAGAAAGAAAAATCAACCCAAACACAACACTGAAGATGGTCATCAAACCACAAAAGAAGAGAACAAAAGAGGAACTGAAGAAAAAGACCTACAAAAACAAACCCAAAACAATTAAGAAAATGGCAATAGGAACATACATATCGATAATTACCTTAAATGTAAATGGATTAAATGCTCCAAACAAAAGACACAGACTGGCTGAATGGATACATAAGCAAGATCTGTATATATACTGTCTACAAGACACCCACTTCAGACCTAGGGACACATACAGACTAAAAGTGAGGGGATGGGAAAAGGTATTCCATGCAAATGGAAATCGAAAGGAAACTAGAGTAGCAATACTAATGTCAGTCAAAATAAACTTTAAAATATATAAAGAGATAAGGAATGACACTACATAATGCTCAAGGGATCAATCCAAGAAGAAGATATAACAATTGTAAATACATATGCACCCAACATAGGAACGCCTCAATACATAAGGCATATGCTAACAGCCATAAAAAGGTAAATCGACAGTAACACAATAATAGTGGGAGACACTAACACTACACTTACACCAATGGACAGATCATCCAGGTCAAAAATTGATAAGGAAACACAAGCCTTAAATGACACATTAGACCAGATTGACTTAATTGATATTTATAAGACATTCCATCCAAAAGCAACAGAATATACATTCTTCTCAAGTGCACATGGAATATTCTCCAGGATAGATCATACGTTGGGTCACAAATCAAGCCTCAGTAAATTAAAAAAAAAAAATGGAGTCATATCAAGCATTTTTTCTGACCACAACACTTTGAAACTAGAACACAATTACAGGAAAAAAATACTGTTTAAAACACAAACATATGGAGGCTAAATAATATGTTACTAAACAACCAAAGGATCACTGAAGAAATCAAAGAGGAAAACAAAAAATACTTAGAGACAAATGACAATGAAAACATGATGATCCAAATCCTATGGGAGGCAGCAAAAGCAGTTCTAAAGGGAAGTTTATAGCAATACAATCTTACATCAGGAAACAAGAAAAATCTCAAATAAACAGCTTATCCTTACAGCTAAACCAACTAGAGAAAGAAGAAAAAGCAAAACCAAGATTTAGTAGAAGGAGAGAAACCATAAAGTTCAGAGCAGAAATAAATGAAATAGAGACAAAGAAAACAGCAGCGAAGATCAATGAAACTAAAAGGTGGTTCATTGAGCAGATAAAAAACATTGATAAACCTTTAGCCAGACTCAAGAAAAAAAGGGAGAGGACTCAAATCAATAAAATTAGAAATGTAACAGGAGAAGTTACAATGGACACCACAGAAACACAATGCATCGTAAGAGACTACTACCAGCAACTATAGGCCAATAAAATGGACAACTTAGAAGAAACTGATAAATTCTTAGAAAGGTACAACCCTAAAGAGTGAACCAGGAAGAAATAGGAAATAACAGAGCAATCACAACTACTAAAATTGAAACTGATGAAAAATCTTCCAACAGGGGCTTCCCTGCTGGTGCAGTCATTCAGAATCTGCCTGCTAATACAGGGGACATGGGTTCAAGCCCTGGTCTGGGAGGATCCCACATGCCGTGGAGCAACTAGGCCGGTGAGCAACAACTACTGAGCCTACACATCTGGAGCCTGTGCTCCGCAACAGGAGAGGCCACAATAGTGAGAGGCCTGCTCACCGCGATGAAGAGTGGCCCCTGCTTGCCACAACTAGAGAAAGCGCTCACACAGAAACGAAGGCCCAACACAGCAAACATAAATAAGCTCCTGCCCCACCCCCCCAAAAAATCTTCCAACAAACAAAAGCTCAGGACCAGATGGCTTCACCGGTGAATTCTATCAAACATTTAGAAAAGAGTTAACCCTACCCATTGGAAACTCTTCCAAAAATTCGCAGAGGAAGGAACACTCCCAAGCTCATTCTACAAAGCTACAATCACCCTGATACCAAATCCAGACAAAGATACCACCCAAAAAAAAAAAGAAATTGCAGGCCAATATCACTGATGAACATAGACGCAAAACTCCTCAACAAAATACCAGCAAATTGAATCCAACAACACATTAGGGCTTCCCTGGTGGCGCAGTGGTTGAGAGTCTGCCTGCCGATGCAGGGGACACGTTTTCGTACCCCGGTCTGGGAAGATGCCGCAGAGTAGCTAGGCCTGTGAGCCATGGCCGCTGAGCCTGCGTGTCCGGAGCCTGTGCTTCACAACGGGAGAGGACACAACAGTGAGAGGCCCACTTACCACAAAAAAAAAAAAAAAAAAATTGAATCCAACAACACATTAAAAGGATCATACACCATGATCAAGTGGAATTTATCCCAGGGATGCAAGGATTCTTCAATATACACAAATTAATCAAAGTGATACACCGTATTAAGACATTGAAGAATAAAAAGCATATGATCAGCTCAATAGATGTAGAAAAAGCTTTTGACAAAATTTAACACCCATTATGATAAAACCTCTCCAGAAAGGGGGCATGGAGGGAACCTACCTCAACATAATAAGGCCATGTATGACAAACCCACAGCAAACATCATTCTCAGTGGTAAAAACTCAAAGCATTTCCTCTAAGATCAGGAACAAAACAAGGATGTCCACTCTCACCACTATTATTCAACATAGATTTGGAAATCCAAGCCATGGGAATCAGAGAAGAAAAAGAAATATATATAAAAGGAGTCCAAATTGGAAAAGAAGAAGTAAACTGTCACTATTTGCAGATGACAGGATACTAAACATATAGAATCCTTAAAGATGCTACCAGAAAATTACTAGATCTCATCAACAAATTTGGTAACGTTGCAGGATACAAAATTAATACACAGAAATCTCTTGCATTCCTATACACTAACAACTAAAGATCAGAAAAAGAAATTAAATTAAAAATCCCATTTACCATTGCATCAAAAAGAATAAAATACCTAGGAATAAACCTAACTAAGGAGGCAAAAACCTGTACTCAGAAAACTATAAGATACTAAGAAATAAAAAAGAAATAAAGAAAGAAAGAAATAAAAGACAACACAGATGGAGAGATATACCATGTTCTTGGATTGGAAGAATCAATATCATCAAAATAACTATACTACCCAAGGCAATCTACAGATTCAATGCAATCCCTATCAAATTACCAATGGCATTTTCCACAGAATTAGAAAAAAAAATTACAATTTGTATGGAATTAAAACAGACACCCCAAATAGTTAAAGGAATCTTGAGGAAGAAAAACAGAGCTGGAGGAATCAGACTCCCTGACTTCAGACTATACTACAAAGCTAGAGTCACCAAAACAGTATGGCATTGTCACAAAAACAGAAATATAGATCAATGGAACAGGATAGAAAATCCAGAGATAAACCCACACACCTATGGTCACCTAATGTATGACAAAGGAGGCAAAAATATACAATGGGGGAAAGACAGTCTCTTCAATAAGAGACGCTGGGAAAACTGGACAGCTACATGTAAAAGAACAAAATTAGAACACTCCCTAACACCATACATAAAAATAAACTCAAAATAGATTAAAGGCCTAAATGTAAGTCCAGATACTATAAAACTCCTAGAGGAAAACATAGGCAGAACACTCTTTGATGTAAATTGCAGCAATATCTTTTTTGATCCACTTCCTAGAGTAATGAAAATAAAATAAGCAAATGGGGTCTAATTAAACACATTTTTACAGCAAAGGAAACCATAAAACAAAAAGACAACCCTCAGAATGGGAGAAAATATTTGCAAATGAAGCAACTGACAAGTGACTAATCTCCAAAATATACAAACAGCTCATGCAGCTCAATATCTAAAAAATAAACAACCCATTCAAAAAATTGAATGGAAGTTCTAAATAGACATTTCTCCAAAGAAGACACACAGATGGCCAAAAAGCACATGAAAAGTGGCTCAACATCCTTAATTATTAGAGAATTGCAAATCAAAACTACAACGAGGTATTACCTCACACTGGTCAGAAGAGCCATTGTCAAAATATCTGCAAACAATAAATTCTGGAGAGGGTGTAGAGAAAAGCATAGCCTCCTACACTGTTGATTGGCATGTTAATTGGTACAGCCACTATGGAGAACAGTGCGGAGGTTACTTAGAAAACTAAAAATAGAACTACCATATGACCTGACAAATCCACTCCTGGACATATACCCCGAGAAAACAAGAATTTGAAAGATACATGCCCCCCAATGTTCATTACAGCACTATTTACAATAGCAAGGACACAGATGCACCCTAAATGTCCAACAATGGAGGAATGGATAAAGAGGATGTGGTACATATATACAATGGAATATTACTCAGCCATAAAAAGGAGCAAAATAATGCCTTTTGCAGCAACATGGATTGACACAGAGATTATCATACTGAGTGAAGTAGTCAGAGAAAGACAAATATCATATGATATCACTTATATGTGGAATCTAAATAAAAGGTACACATGAACTTATTTACAAAACAGAAATAGAATCACAGATGTAGAACACATACTTATGGTTACCAAGGAGTAAGGAGGGGAGGGATAAATTGTGAGACTGGGATTGAAATATACACACTATATATAAAATAGAGAACTAATAAAGACCTACTGTATAGCACAGTGAACTCTACTGAGTACTCTGTAATGACCTATATGGGAAAAGAATTTTAAAAAGAGTAGATATATGTATATGTATAACTGACTCACTTTGTTATACATCTGAAACTAATACAACATTGTAAATCAACTATACTCCAATAAAAATGTTTTAAAAACAATAACATATTGTACATATAAAATTTGTTTAAAAGTAGATCTCATGTTAAGTATTCTTTCCACAAGAAAATAAAATAAAAATAAGTATTAAAAAGAAAAATAAAACCTACGTGTGATTTTTTTTCAGGCTTAACTGTAGGCAATTATAAAGGCTTTTCCTGGCAGGTCTCATGTGGAAACTGCCTTCTTTATGCCAGACTTGGTGTACCGACAATGCTTTGCAGTCTCTGAGGAGAGTTGTAGTCAAGGTTTCAGGCCCTCTGACTGTCGTGCTCTTTCACACATTTACATGTCTACGTTGGGCAACTTCATTTCTATTACTCTTTATCTGATTCCATGCAATCTTGTGCTGTTCAGACCCTCTGCTGAGACTGCCTCAGCAGGGAAGACGTGAATATACTTTTCCCTACTCAGGTTCACTCCACTCCTATCCCTACCCTCTCATCCTTACCAATCTCACCTGCCCACATCCTCATGGTCCATGAAACTGTGGAAGCCTTTCATTGGGGCTTCCTCAATTGTGACACAAGCTCCACACCAGTGCTGATACAACTATTACCAGTGGGTTATACCATGGGGAAAAAAGGAAAAGGGGGAGTTGGCACTTCCTCCAGCTTTAGCTTTATGCTTATACTATTAAATAAGTGATTAAAAGACTTAACTCTTTTTTATTGTTTTTTTGTCTTTTTTGTGTGCTTTAAATTTTTTTCCAGCTTTATTAAAGTCTAATTAACAAATAAAAATTGTATATATTTAAAGTGTACAATGTGATTTTTTATATATGTATACATTGTGATTGATTACCACAATCAAACTACTTAATATATCTATCACCTCACAAATTTCCTTTTGTGTGTGTTGGGGGGGGGCAAAAACATTTAGAATCTATTTCATTAGCAAATTCCAAGTATACAATACAGTATTATTAAATATAGTCACAATGCTGTACTTTAGATCTCTAGAACTTATTCAACTTGCATAACTGAATGTACCCTGAGACCAATATTTCCCCATTTTCCCAAACCCCCAGTAGCTGGTAACCACCATTTTATTTTCTTCTTTTATAAGTTTGATTTTTTTAGATTCCACACATAAATGAGATTATGCAGTACTTTTCTTTCTGACTCTGCCTTATTTCACTTACCATAATGTCTTCCAGGTTCATCCATGTTGTTGCAATGACAGAATTTCCTTAAAGACTGAATAACATTCCATTATATATACTGGAGGTTAGGATAAAGCTATATACTAGGACATAGTGTGATACATATAGATATCACATTTTCTTTATGCATTCATTTGTCCACAGAGACTTCGGTTGTTTCCATACCTTGGCTGTTGTGAATAATGTTGCAATGAACAGAAGGCAGATAACTCTTCAAGATACAGATTTTATTTCCTTTGAATATACACCCAGAAGTGGGATTCCTGTGTCATATAGTAGTTCTATTTTTTTAATTGTTTGAGGAACCTCCATACTTTTTCCATAATAGCTATACTAATTTACATTCCTACCAACAGTGTATGAGAGTTCTCTTTATATTTTTTGTAATTCTTTTATTTTTTCCAGGTTTACTGAGGTTAAATTAAATTATAAGATATTTAAAGTATACAATATGATGGTTTGATATACATATACATGATGAAAGGATTCCTCCTATAAGCTAATTAACACATTTATCATCTCACATATTTAAATTTCTGTGACATTTTGTTTCACTCTCTTAGCAAATTTCACTTATACAATACAGTGTTATCAACTATAGTCATCAGGTTATACATTAGATCCTCAGACTTTATTCATTATAACTGAAACTTTATACCCATTTACCAACCTATGTCTATTTCTCCCAACCCTCATATTCTGGTAACCACTTTTCTACTCTCTGTATCCATGAATTCAACTTTTTTTTTAGATTCAACATATAGGTGATATAATGCAGTATTGTCTTCCCCTGCCTGGCTTATTTCACTAAGCATAATGTGCTCAAATTCATTGCAAAAGACAGGATTACCCTCCTTTTAAGGTTGAATAATATTCCATTGTACATATCTATTCATCCATTGATGGACACACTTAGGTTGTTTCCGTACCTTGACTACTGTGAATAATCTGCTATAAATTTGGCAATACAGTTACATCTTTGTGATAATGATTTCATTTCATCTGGCTATTTACCCAGGATTGGAATTGCTAGATCATATGGGAGTTCTATTTTTAATTTTTTGAGGAATCTCCACACTGTTTTCCATAGTGGCTATACCAGTTAACAATGCCTCCAACAGTGCACAAGTGTTCCCTTTGTGCCACATCTTCACAAATACGTGCTATGTCTTGTCTTTTTATAATAGTCAGTCTAACCGGTGTGAGATGATATCGCATTGTTGTTTGATTGCATCTCCCTGATGATTAGTGATTTTGAGCACCTTTTAATGTATCTGATGGCCATTTGTATGTCTTAGCAGTGTCCCATAGTTTTCTGGTAGGTTGATTTTTTTTAAATATGTTTTGAGATATTCTTTGATTTCCCTTTTGATTTCTTCTGTGACCCATTAGTTGTTCAGAAATGTGTTGTTTAGTTTCCACATGTTTGTAGATTTTCTAACCTTCCTCTTGTTGTTGATTTCTAGTTTCATATTATTGTGATCAGAAAAGATACTTGGTATAATTTTAATTTTCTTAAATTTGTTAAGACTTATTTTGTGTTGCATCATATGATCTATCCTTAGAAATGTTCTGTGTGTACTTGAGAAGTATGTGTATTGTGCTGCTGTTGGATGAATAACTGTTATGTCCATTCAATCTACTCTATGGTTCAAGTCCATCATTTTCTTGTTGATTTTCTGTCTGAATGATGTAACCATTGTTGAAAGTTAGCTGTTGAAACCCCCTACTATTTTTGTATTATTCTCTATTTATTTCTTCAGATCTATTAGTATTTGTTTAATATATTTAGGATCTCCAATGTTGGGTGGGTATATATTTATAATTGTTATATCTCCTTGATGGGTTGATCCTTTTTCATTATATAATAACCTTCCTTGTCTCTTTTTACTGTTTTTGGCTTTAAGTCTATTCTCTCTGATATAAGTATAACTAACCATGTTTTCACTTGCATGGAATATATTTTTCCATTCTTTCACTTTGTCTAAAGGTGTCCTGAAATTGATATGGGTGTCTCATAGACAGCATAGAACTGGGTTGTTGTTGTATTCATCAATTCTGCCACTCAGTGCCTTTTTGTTGGTGAGTTCAATCCATTTACATTTATTGTAATATTGATATGTAAGTATATATTAATGTCATCTTATTAATTTCTTTCTGGTTGTTTTGTACTTCTATTGTTTCCTTCTTCCTCTGTCTCTGCCTGATTTCTTAAATTGGTTAATTTCTGTGGTGGTGCATGCTGTTTTGCCTTTGCTTTTTCACTTGTGGGTCTACTCTAGGTTTTTCTTTTGTGGCTACCTTGTGAGTTACCCAAAACACCTAATAGGTAAAACAGTCCTTTTTAGGAATATAGCAAGTCATCTTCAAATGCTTAAAAAGCTCCACCATTTTACTTCACCCTTTAATATTATTGATGTCATAATTTACCTTTTTTATATGTTGTGCATTTGTTAACAACTTGCATAGCTATAGTTATTGTTACTAATCGTTCCCTTTAACTTTTACACTATAGTTAAGTGGCAAACACATCATCTAATACATAGTTACTGCTTTCTAAATCTGTTTGTCTATTTTTTACCTTTACCAGTGTGTTGTGTACTTCTATATGTTTTTATGTCATTGATTAGTGTGTTTTCATTTCAGCTTGAAGAACTCCTTTCAGCGTTTCTTGCAAGACAGGTCTAGTGGTGATAAATTCTCTCAGCTTTTATTTGTCTATGAAAGCCTTGTTTCTCATATCTGAAGGATAACTTTAACATATAAAGTATTCTTGGCTGGCAATTTTTATCTTTCGACACTTTAAACGTGTCATTTCACTCTCTCCTAACCTGTAGAGTTTCTGCTGAGTAAACCACTCTTAGCCTAATGGGAGTTTCTTTGTAGGGCACTTTCTTTTTATCCCTGGCTGCCTTTATGATTCTTTCTTTGTTGATCTTGACATTTATTATAATGTGTCATAAAGAAAGTCTTTTTGCATAGAGATAATCAGGTGTTCTATCAGCTTCGTGGACTTGTATGCCCAAGTCTTTCCTCAGGTTTGGGAAGTTCTAAACTATTATTTCCTTAAATAGACTCTCTGCCCCCTTCCCCCTCTCTTCTCTTTCTGGAACACTTATATTCAAATATTTCCCTTTCTGATAGAATCAGATAGCTCTCACGGTCTTTCTTCACTCTTTTTAAACCTTAGTTTCCTCTCCTCTTCTAAATATATTATTTCTACATTCCTATACTCCAAGTCATTTATTGTCACTTCCATCTGGTCTGCCCTACTACAGATGTTCTCTATTGCATTCTTCATCTCATTCATTGAATTCTTCAGCTCTAAAATTTCTGTTCCTTTATTTTTTATTTCAGTCTCTTTGGTAAAGAAGTCTCTCTATTCATTAATTTTATTCCTGATTTCATTGAATCATATTTTGAAATTTTCTTGTAGTTCACTGAATTTCCTTATAACAGCTATTTTCAAATATTTATCAGTTATATCACAATATTCTATGATCTTGGTTTAGTTGCTGGAAAGTTATAATTTTCTTCTTATGATGCCACATTTTCTTGATTTTTCCTATTGCTTCTAGCCATGCATTCTGCTTCTGCATTTGAGGTAACAGATACCTCCTTAAATAAGCTTTTATGTGTTCTTTAGTTCTTACAATTCTCCAGTTTTTCTATTAGGAACCTCTCTTTTATTTTCCAGAAGGTGGCATTATAGCTCAAGTTTATGGTTTCTCCCTTGGTTACCAACTGTTTCTTGTTTTTGGCCATGTTAATTGTCTACCAGAGCTCTCAGGAGCTTGCTCTCTCAGATGCACCTGAGATCACACCCAAGAAGAGGTTAGCAGAGTGGGAAGAAGTGTGGGTGTAGCACTCAGTGTGTTTGGCTATTGTAGACATGGTAAGAAATTCCCCAGAGATGGTACACCCAGAGGCATGTGGGTGGACTTTCTACTGAGAATAATTATTTTAAAGCCATTTGAAATTCTTATCTGCCTTTTCTCAAGTATCCTCCCTCCCCCCAGTCACAGTGCTCCCACCTTAGTACTTTAGATGCTGGTGGAGAGAAATGGGTTTCTCCTGCTGCATCCCATCCAGCTGGAGTAAGCAGACCCTCTCTCACTGCTCTCTTGTTTCCCTGAAGGATAGTTTCTGTTAGATGAATCAGTCCCAATCAGGGCCTTCTTGGGGGTGAAGAGTTTTAGGAAAGTTTTCTCTTACCACCTTTGCTGGAACCAAACTTATCTTTGCTGTGGCAAAATGTATATTTTTCTTTATTTTTTTCTCTAATGGTGTGTTGGAGTCTCCCTTCAGGAGGGCTGGTGTTCTGCAAAAAATTCTTTTTCATGGGTAAATGCTGCCCAATTCAGCACTTACTCAATCCTTGCCAAACAGCAGCAAGAGAGGTCCAGACAGTCCTGTTGCTTCTGTTGGTTCTGCAGAATGTATGGAGGTTTGAATATCTCCTACCACCTGCACTGATGGGCAAGATTCTTCTTGGTTCCCTTGGAGCTAAATGCAAACTCCCACAGAATGGTCTTTGTTCACACATGGATGCCTACTTTATTGACTAAAAAGGCTTATATTAAAGAGGAATGTCTTATGCAAGTTACTGCCATCACTTTTAATCCATTTAGAGTTTATTTTGTTTATGGTTTAAGATAGGAGTCTAGTTTTACTCTTATTCATGTGGCTATAGAGTTTTTTCCACCACTGTTTATTGAAGACACTATCCTTTACTGATTGTATAGCTTTGGCACCTTTGCAGTAAATTAATTGATCATATATGCATGGGCTTATTTCTAGGCTTTCCATTCTGTTCCATTGTTCTATGTGTCAGTTTCTATGCCAATACCATACATTTTTGAAGCATAGTTGATTTACAATATTGCATCAGTTTCAGGTGTATAGCAAAGTGATTATACAAATATTTTTTCAGATTATCAGCCATTATAGGTTATTACAAGATATTGAATATTGTCGCCTGAGTTATATGTTAAATCCTTGTTGCTTATCTATTTTATATATAGTCATGTGTATCTGTTAATCTCATACTCCTAATTTATCCTCCACTTTCCCCTTTGGTAATCATAAGTCTGTTTTCTATGTCTGTGAGTCTGTTTCTGTTTTGTAAATAGGTTCTTTTGCATTATTTTTTAGATTCCAACGTAAGTGATATTATATAATATTTGTCTTTGTCTGACTTGCTTCACTTGGTATGACATTCTCTAGGAACATCCATGTTGCCACAAATGGCAACATTTCATTCGTTTTTATGGCTGAGTAATATACTATTATGTATATATGTGCCACATCTTCTTTGTTTTTGTTTTGTTTTGTTTGTGGTACGCGGGCCTCTCACTGTTGTGGCCTCTCCCGTTGCAGAGCACAGGCTCCAGAAGCGCAGGCTCAGCGGCCGTGACTCACGGGGCCAGCCACTCCACGGCATGTGGGATCTTCCTGGACCGGAGCACGAACCCATGTCCCCTGCATCGGCTGGCAGACTCTCAGCCACTGTGCTACCAGGGAAGCCCCACATCTTCTTTATCAATTGATCTTCCCACGGACTTTTAGGTTGCTTCCATGCATTTGCTGTTGTAAATAGTGCCGATATGAATATTGGATTGCATGTATCTTTTCAACCTAGAGTTTTCATTTTTTACAGATATATGCCAAGAAGTAGAATTGCTGGACCATATCATACCAAACTTTTTTTGATTACCATAACTTTCTAATATAATTTGAACTCAGGAAGTGTGATACCTCCAGCTTGCTTTTTTTTAAAGACTGCTTTGGCTATTCACTGTCTTTTTTCTTATTTAAAGTATAGTTGACTTACAATGTTGTGTTACTTTCTGGTGAACAGTAAAGTGATTCAAAACAAATGGGTATTTTTCAGTTCTTATTGTATCTTATTTCTCTGCAGCATTTCATATAGTTGAATGTTCTTTTCTTGAAATATTCATTCTCTGTATTTCTAGAAAGAGTCTTACTTCCCAGATTATTTATTCCTCTCCTAGCTATATGATCATTTAGCTTCAATCTTATCTGAGGACTCTCGACCATTCCAAGAACTTTAACTTTTAGAATTTCTTAAGGTCCAGACCTTGGCTCTCTCTTTTAAATGATTTCCTTAAGAAAACTCACCCAGACACCTGAATTCAATTGACTTGTAAAATAATTTACTAAAACATATTTTAATATTATGTGAACAAAATTATTAATTCTGAATATTTCATTTAGAAACTTGAAAATCTTGGAGATAGGTCAATTTAGTTAGATGACAAGGCACCTAAAAAAATGAAAAGTTGGCAGATGCAGTTGGCCCTGGTAGCGGTTGGATGGGTGAAAGAGCAATACTCCCATCCGCGGGGGCATGAGCCCCAATTCCAAAGTCTCCCAGCATGACAGTGGCTCAAAGGAACTCCTGGGATGTCACAGAATCCTATGAATACTACTCTGAATGAAAGCAAAAGTGAAGAGCATCCAAAGTGCGAGAAAAATGTTTTACACCTACACAACCCACTGAACCAACATTAGCCACTGGAGGCAGACACAAAAAACAACAGGAACTATGAACCTGCAGCCTGCAAAAAGGAGACCACAAACAGAGTAAGTTAACCAAAATGAGAAGACAGACAAACACACAACAGATGAATGAGCAAGGTAAAAACCCATCAGACCAAACAAATGAACAGAAAATAGTGAGTCTACCTGAAAAAGAATTCAGAGTAATGACAGGAAAGATGATCCAAAATATTGGGGAAAAAATGGAGAAAATACAAGAAACGTTTAACAAAGACCTAGAAGAACTAAAGAGAAAACAAACAGTGAAAAAGAACAAAATAAATGACATTAAAAATTCTCTAGAAGGAATCAATAGCAGATTAACTGAGGCAGAAAAACAGATAAGTGGCCAGGAAGATAAAATAGTGGAAATAACTACCACAGAGCAGAATAAAGAAAAAAGAATGAAAAGAATTGAGGACTATCACAGAGACCTCTAGGACAACATTAAACACAACAACATTAGAATTATAGAGGTCCTAGAAGAAGAGAAAAATAAAGGGACTGAGAATATATTGGGAGAGATTATAGTTGAAAACTTACCTAATATGGGAAATGAAATAGCCAATCAAGTCCAGGAAGTGCAGAGAGTCCCATACACGATAAATCCAAGGAGAAACATGCCAACACACATATTAATCAAACTATCAAAAATTAAATACACACACAAAAATATAAAAGCAGCAAGGGAAAACAACAAATAATATACAAGGGAATCCTGATAAGGTTAACAGCTGATCTTTCAGCAGAAACTCTGCAAGCCAAAAGGGAGTAGCAGGACATACTTAAAGTGATGAAATGGAAAAATATACAACCAAGATTACTTGACCCAGCAAGGTTCACATTCAGATTCAATGGAGAAATTAAAACCTTTACAGGAAAGCAAAAGCTAAGAAAATTCAGCACCACCATTACACCATTACAACAAATGTTAAAGGAACTTCTCTAGACAGGAAACATAAGAGAAGGAAAAGACCTAAAATAACAAACCCCAAAGAATTAAGAAAATGGGAATAGGAACATACATATTGATCACTACATTAAATGTAAATGGATTAAATGCTCCAACCAAAAGACACAGACTGGCTGAATGGATACAAAACAAAGACCTGTGTATATGCTGTCTACAAGACACCAACTGCAGATATAGGGACACAAACAGACTGAAAGTAAGGGGATGGAAAAAGGTATTCCATGCAAATGGAAATCAAAACAAAGCTGGAGAAGCAATTCTCACATCAGATAAAATAGAATTTAAAATAAAGGCTATTACAAGAGACAAAGAAGTACGCTACATAATCATCAAGGGATCAATCCAAGGAGAACATAGAACAATTGTAAATATTTATGCACCCAATAAAGGAGCACCTCAGTATATAAGGAAAATGCTAACACCCATGAAATGAGAAATCGACAGTAACACAATCATAGAGGGGATTTTAAAAACACACTTTCACCAATGGACATCTTATCCAAAATGAAAATAAATAAGGAAACACAAGCTTTAAATGATACATTAAACAAGATGGACTTAATTGATAATTGTAGGACATTCAATCAGAAAGAAAACAGAATACACTTTCTTCTAGAGTGCTCATGGAACATTCTCCAGGATAGATCATGTCTTGGGTCACAAATGAAACCTTGGGTATATTTAAGAAAATGAAATAATATCAGGTATCTTGTCAAACCACAACGCTATGAGACTAGATATCAATTACAGGAAAAAATCTGTAAACAATACAAACACATGGAGGCTAAACAATACACTACTAAATAACTAAGTGATCACTGAAGAAATAAAAGGGGAAATCAAAAAATACTGAGAAACAAATGACAATGAAAACACGATGACCTAAAACCTATGGGATGCAGCAAAAGCAGTTCTAAGAGGGAAGTTTATAGCAATACAATCCTACCTCAAGAAGCAAGAAACATCTCAAATAAACAACCTAACCTTACACCTAAAGCAATTAGAGAAAGAAGATCAAAAAACCCCCAAAATTAGCAAAAGGAAAGAAATCATAAAGATCAGATCAGAAATAAATGAAAAAGAAATGAAGGGGAAAAAAGCAAATATCAATAAAACTAAAATCTGATTCTTTGAGAAGTAAAACAAAATTGATAAACAATTAGCCAGACTCATCAAGAAAAAAAGAGAAGACTCAAATCAATAGAATTAGAAATGAAAACGGAGAAGTAAAAACTGACACTGCAGAAACACAAAGCATCATGAGAGATTACTACCAGCAACTATATACCAATAAAATGGACAACCTGGAAGAAATGGACAAATTCTTAGAAAATCACAACCTTCTCAGACTGAACCAGGAAGAAAGAGAAAATATAAACAGACCAATCACAAGCACTAAAATTCAGACTGTGATTAAAAATCTTCCAACAAACAAGCCCTGGACCAAATGGTTACACAGGTGAATTCTATCAACCATTTAGAGAAGAGCTAACACCAATCCTTTCCAAACTCTTTCAAAACATAGCAGAGGGAGGGACACTCCCAAACACATTCTATGATGTCACCATCACACTGGTACCAAAACCAGACAAAGATGCCATGAAAAAAGTAAACTACAGACCAATATCACTGATGAACATAGATGCAAAAATCCTCAACAAAATACCAGCAAAGAGAATCCAACAGCACACTAAAAGGATCATACAACATGATCAAGTGATGTTTATCCCAAAATCCAAGTATTCTTCAATAAACACAAACCAATCAATGTGATGCACCATATTAAGAAGGATAAAAACCATATGATCATCTAAATAGATGCAGAAAAAACTTTTAACAAAATTCAACACCCATTTATGATAAAAACCCTCCAGAAGGTAGGCATAGAGGGAAATTACCTCAACATAATAAAGGCCATATATGACAAACCCACAGCCAACATAGTTCTCAATGTTGAAAAACTGAAACCATTTCAACTAAGATCAGGAACAAGACAAGGTGTTCACTCTCACCACTATTATTCAGCATAGTTTTAGAAGTTTTAGCTACAGCAATCAGAGAAGAAAAAGAAACACAAAGAATCCAAGTTGAAAAAGAAGAAGTAGAGCTGTCACTGTTTGCAGATGACATTCTACTAAACATATAGAATCCTAAGGATGCTACCAGAAAACTATGAGAGCTAATCAATGAATTTGGTAAAGTAGCAGGATACAAAATTAATGCACAGAAATCGCTTGCATTCCTATACACTAATGATGAAATATCTGAGAGAGAAATTAAGGAAACACTCACATTTACCATTGCAACAAAAAGAATAAAATACCTAGCAATAAACCTACCTAAGGAGACAAAAGACCTGTATGTGGAAAGCTGTAAGACACTGATGAAAGTAATTAAAGATGATACAAACTGATAGAGAGATACACCATGTTCTTGGATTGGAAGACTCAATATTGTGAAAATGAATATACTACCCAAAGCAATCTAAAGATTCTATGCAATCCCTATCAAATTACCAATGGTATTTTTCACAAAACTAGAACAAACATTTCACAGTTTGTATGGAAACACAAATAACCCCGAATAGCCAAAGCAATCTTCAGAAAGAAAAATGGAGCGGGAGTAATCAGGCTCCCAGACTTCAGACTATATTACAATGTTACAGAAATCAAGACAGTATGGTACTGGCACAAAAACGGAAATATATATCAATGGAACAGGATAGAAAGCCCAGGGACTAACCCACACACATATGGTCAGCTTATTTTTGATAAAGGAGACTAGAATATATAATGGAGAAAAGACAGCCTCTTCAATAAGTGGTGCTGGAAAAAGTGGACATCTACATATCAAAGAATGAAATTACAACACTCCCTGACACCATACACAAAAATAAACTCAGAATAGATTAAAGACCTAAATGTAAAGCCAGACACTATAAAACTCTTAGAGGAAAGCATGGGCAGAACACTCTATGACATAAATGACAGCAAGAATCTTTTTGACTCCCCTCCCAGAGAAATGGAAATGAAAACAAAAATAAACAAATGGGACCTAATGAAACGGAAATTTTTTTCGCAGCAAAGCAAACCATAAACAAGACCAAAAGACAATCCTCAGAATGGGAGAAAATATTTGCAAATGAAGCAACTGACAAAGGGTTCATCTCCAAAATATACAAGCAGGTCATGCAGCTCAATATCAAAAACCAAACCACTCAATGCATAAATGGGCAGAAGACCTAAATAGACATTTCTCCAAAGAAGATATAGCGATTGTCAACAAACACATGAAAGGATGCTCAACATCACTAATCATTAGAGAAATGCAAATCAAAACTACAATGAGGTATTATCTCACACAAGTCAGAATGGCCATCACCAAAATATCTACAGACAATTAATGCTGGAGAGGGTGTGGAGAAAGGGGAACCCTCTTGCACTGTTGGTGTGAATGTAAATTGATACAGCCACTATGGAGAACAGTATGGAGGTTCCTTAAAAAAACTACATATAGAACTACCATATAACCCAGTAATCCCACTACTGGCATATACCCTGGGAAAACCATAATTCAAAACATGTCATGCACCACTATGTTCACTGCATCTTTATTTACCATAGCCAGGACATGGGACCAACCTAAGTGCATCGACAGATGAATGAATAAAGAAGCTACGACACCTATATACAATAGAATATTACTCAGCCATAAAAATAAACATAATTGAGTTATTTGTGGATGGACCTAGGATTTTTCATACAGAGTGAAGTCAGAAAGATAAAAACAAATACCATATTCTAACACATATATATGGAATCTAATAAAAATAAAATGGTTCCAAAGAATGTAGGGGCAGGACAGGAATAAAGATGCAGATGTAGAGAATGGACTTGAGGGCACAGGGAGTGGGAAGGGCAAGCTGGGACAAAGAGAGTGGCATGGACATATATACACTACCAAATGTAAAATAGATAGCTAGTGGGAAGCAGCCGCATAGCACAGTGAGGTCATCTCGGTGCTTTGTGACCACCTAGAAGGGTGGGATATGGAGGGTGAGAGGGAGATGCAAGAGGGAGGAGATATGGGAATATATGTATATGTATAGCTGGTTCACTTTGTTATAAAGAAGAAACTAACACACCATTGTAAAGCAATTATACTCCAATAAAGTGTTAAAAAATAAAATAAATTAAAAAATTGATTGTTCCAGCCCCTTGAGGTAAATTTAGAACTATAAATTATTTATGCTTACTAAATACATTCATATAATTGAGACAGAGATTCTTAAAGCTTGAATTAAGCATTATTTGAAATGGAATAAATGGCCTTGCTAAGTTCAGAATTTCAATATTAATTGTCTTCAAGAAAATTTGTAAAAAACTAGCATACGGGCTATCCGTGCTTAATAGTCAGTAGTTTTAGTTTATTTGAGCAACTTAAGAAAACTGTAAAATATTTAGGGTGGAGCATGTGCTGACAGTTTTCTTGGAAAAAATATCCTGTTTAATTCTAAAAAAGTAAAAAAGCCAAATATTATAAATTAGTTAATTAAATAGAATAAGACAATAGACATTTATTTTTACTTTAGTTGTATTTATTTGTTTACTTTTCATCCATCTAAACAGCCTCACCTGGTCTTATTCACCAAAATTATATCCTATAGCTTTATGACGGATCAGGATACTACTTGCTTCAATTTCAGGAATCTCCATTTTGGCTTTGGGTACACATTGTTCTTTAGTTTTGAATAGCAGAACACGTTTTCTAATTGCTTCCATCAAGGCCCTCCTTGCTTTATTCATCATCCATAGAGTTGATGGAGGAAATTGCTTTAAACCAGGACAAACTACAGCTGATGAAGATCAGGAAACTGATAGAGTCCAAGGGCTTGATATGGAAGATGGTGATTGTAGGAAAGTAAACAGTGATTATAGAGTGGAAGATTTTGTTGACTTCAAACTTGGTGATATTGGGTGTGGTGTAATCAAATGTCCTGTTGGTTGTGCAACTGAAGATCTTGGTAACTGTAAACTGAAGATCTTGATGACTGTGTATCTAAACATCCTGATAATTGGACAAATGAATGTCTTGTTGACTGGGCAACTGAATGTTTTGATGATGGAATTAAAGATATTGATGTTTGTGGACCTGAAGATACTGATGGTAGTGGAACTGAACTTTGTAGTATTTGTGGAGTTGAAGATATTGGTAATGGTGTAATTGAAGATGTTGATGCTGGTGGAACCACATATTTTGGTGGTGGTGGAAGTGAAGATCTTAGTCTTGATGGAACTGAAGATCTTGGTGATTTTGCAACAAAAAGTCTTGATTTTGCAGATGAAGGTCTCACAGCTTGAAAAGCTGAAGATATTGGTAATTGTACAACTGAAGCAGAGTCAGTTAGATTTGCAACTTCAGCCCTTGATTGAAATCTAGGTGAAGTTACTGAAGAAGGAGATAAAGGTGGAGGCATTTCCTGATATTCACTTTGTGGGACTAGATCATCTGGTATCAGTTCATTATATTGGAAAATTTCAGGTATTGGAGGAGAGAACTCTGTTTGAGGTGGTGTAATTAGAAGAGCTGCATCAAGAGTAGTCTGAAGGCAATCAGGAGGTGGTGATGCTGCTGGATTCCTGAAAACAGTTGATGTAAGTTGAGTTGGGGAATGTATTATTGAGGGAATACTTATCCTCTTTGAAGCTCTTAATAGAGCTAACCAATCAGGTGGTAGTGGAGGTGGTGAATTTGGTGCTGTGAGACTCACAAACACCTCTGTTTTAAGATGAGTTTGAGGTTGGGATTGCAACTATTCTCCCATTCCAGTTCCATAATTGATATAGCTATGTGAATTCTTCACATCACCAGATCCATGCATTGGCTGTTGTAGAGGGCAGGATAACACTTTTCCTACAGGTTTTGTTAGAAGTTTACTGATTTCACTAAATGAGAAAGTGGAAAATGTACTTTCAGATGGTTGATCTACATATGAATGAGAGGTCTCACCACAAGCATCTGCGATATGGTTCACTGTAATATTATCTTCTATCAATTGACTTTGAGGCACACATTCTATCTCAAAGGGATAATCTAGGAGCTTCTTTTGCTTGAAATTCCCTCCCTTTTGTTTTTCTTTCTCAGATATAATTTTTTTTAGAAATTTCAAAACAATATGAAGCAGGATAAATCTTTAAAACTTTCTCTATTATCTTGGCAATAATGAGCAGGCATAGTAAGAGTTGATGTCTGTACACAAGCATCATGTTTTTCACATATTTTAACAGGTATGGAAAAGTATACCGGCTGTGTTTGAAAAACTGTACTTAGAAACATTTTCCTTGATTTTCTGATTTGCAAGGACACTCCTTCATTTGGATCCTTGTGGGTAATGCCATCAGTTAACTGGATTACACTCTGTTGTAAAGTCTTAAGTTTGAAAGAGACCCTATCAATCTCTTTGGTTAGTTCCCCAAATAAGTATTCAGCATATTTATTTAGATCATTTACTTGTCTAGCTATATTGTTTAAAGATGTCTGGATTACATAAACTAATTCATCTTGAATTTTTCTGGGCATTGCTGATAGATTCAGATGTCCTTCATCTTTTTCTTCATTTAACGACATTTTAGATTAGTGTTAGTTCAATACAAAAGTTGAGGGAGCACCCCTGCCTCACCCACTTTTGAACATCCACAGTGCTTTTCAGATCTGCTGCAAGCTTCACCGGGTTTTGAACTTTGCCAGCAACATCTGGCAATTGGCAGACGCTGACTGTATGTGAAAATAAAAGTTCTTGCCTCCAGTTTTTGAGCTGTAGTAACCTGGCAACCAAGCTATGTGTCAGAATCTTAAGGTTGTGTGAGCAGTGAGAGAAAAATGCCTTCAAATCATTGCCACGCCCCTCTGGTCGCCCTCTCTAGAACTAGTTTCACAGAGATGGAGAGAGACCAGCTGGAGAGGAAGAAAAGACGCTATATCCTAACCTCTCATTTAATGTGTCTCTAAGTGTGACCCTAGAGTTGAAAACAGACTATCCCATGTGACCACCAGCTTATTTCACTGACTTCAAGTAACATTTTTCTGTCATCTGATTCCAAAAATTATCTTCCAGTTGAAATGTTTATTCTGGGCCCCATTTGGATATCACACAGCCATCTCAATCTTGTACTTTGGTATCTTATTCTACCCACCCCTGCCTCTCCTCCCTGCATCTCTTATTCCTGAATACAGCAAGTCCATCCATCCAGTTACTCATGTCAAAAACCTGGTAATTAACTCTGTTCTCGACACTTCTCTTATTTCCACATCCAGTCTACAATATGGTCAGTTCTATTCCAAATTATATCCCAAAATGTATCCACTCCTCTCCACCTACCTTACCACTAGTAGAGTAAATTTCATACCATCTTCCACCAGAATGACCAGAACAGTCTCCTAAATATTTTCCTGATCCTCTCTTTTCCTCTTCCAATCTGCTTTCTTTCCTCATTCCATTCATGTGTCCATTAATCCATGTATTCATTTTAAAATATTCAATCTGGAAAGACCTCTGAATAAGATGACAGAGTATAGTCAAATGACAAAAAAATCCTTGAAAAATAAGTGATATGGATAAAAATGAATTTTAAAATGAAAAAATAAATACTTCAGCACTATAAAAAAATAAGGAGCATAATCTCCTACCATGCATTCTGGAAATTTTTGTCCAAGGATATATAGACCAGGGATTTTAGCTACTGACACATAACTTCTATCCACATTGCTTGAGGAGTGGTTCGATGATGGGGCTGAGGGTGGTATTGGGTGCAAGAAAGTGGACTGCATTTGGGAAAGTGTCACTCATACCTCCTAATCTATAAGGAAAGGGACTGAAAAAGGCAGATGAGTTTCCTGGGTGAAAGGTAGAAAGTGTCTCTCCATCCTCCATACTTCCACACTGACACAGAGTGAAAAAAAAATGTCAGTACTCTCTAGCTGGGAGAAATATGGGAAAGTGAAGGCAGAAGGTCTTAAACAATCAGACCTAATTAGCTGTAACAGTAAGAGATTTACCAAATTTGAAGATATAATACAGATAACTATTAAGTGAGTGGGTAGCCGTTTGGGAAAAGGCACAAAGAAAGTGTCAGTATAAATCTGTCTCCCCAACTATGGGCTAATAGTACCTTGGCCAACCACCAAAACTATAACATCATGGCTTCAGAACAAAATATAAGTATTATAAACTTGAAAATACACATTTAGTACTATAAAGAAAAAAATTGGGAGATAAAACAAAAAAGTTTAAAAGTTGTAATCATGTTAATTTTTTTCATTTTTATAGCAAAAATCGAATAGATACCTAAATCTAGAGACAGAGGTTCAAATATAATATAAAATGATAACTATAACAATTCAGTTATGCAGCAATGTTTTTAAGTGCTAGCATGTGCTATTCATGGGAGAGAGAAATTTCCACCCAGACATAAAAGCATATGCAAATACTCTGAGGCAAGAACTAAAATATCCTGAATGAGACACTCTAAGAGGGCCTGTGGCTAGGAAATGGTATGAAGTGAGCTTTGAAGGATTTATAAATCTTATATTTGAAACACATGATAAAAAGTTTGGGTTTTAATCTGAGGATCAAGGGAATCCATTGAAGGATTTAAGCAGAGGAGATATGTGATCCATATTATTTTTTGAAAGCTCACTGTAGCTCCTGGGCACAGAGTGGATTGTGGAGTGTTAAGAGTGGAGGCAAGGAGACCAGTTGCAGTAATCCATGCAAGAGATGATAGTGGATGTATCAGGACTGTGTTAGTGGTAGAGATGGTGAGAAGTGACTTCATTCAAGGTGTATTTTGGAGAGAAAGAGCAAGTTTGTGACAAAGGATGTGGAAATAAAGTGTAAGCAATAAGAATAGTCAGGTGTTCTGAGGCAAGTTTAGGCCTGAAGATGAGCGTTTTGTAGTTATTAGCATGCAGATTGTGTTTAAACCCATGGAACAGAATGAGAAAATCTAGGAGGAAAGTACAGGTAGAAAAAATAGTTACATCCTTCAATTAGCATAAAGCATATAAACATATATTTAAAACAAATAAATCATAAAAGATGTAGCAAAAGCTAAAAAGCTAAAATATGAAGAACAGTAATAACATATAAAATCATGTTAGAATTAAGAAAAGTATATTTCATATCAACAAATTTCAATGGCATAAACACATTTATTAAAATCAACAGTGAAGTGTTTGAAACATCAGGGATACAGTAGTGAATAGTACAGGTAAAGTCTCTGTCCTCATGGGGTTCACATTCTATTGAATGTGAGTAAAATAAACAAGTAAGTAAATCGATATATAATATAACTTCAGATGGTGATATGTTCTATCAAAGAATATAGAGCCAGTTGAGTTAGATGACTATTAAGTTAGGCCTCTCTGAGGAGATAATATTTGTAGAGAATCTTAAATTCAAGTTACAAGAGGGATCTAAAGCAATGACTCAGAAAGATGACAGTAAAAGTATCGGCATCAACATAAAGAAAGTTGTAGGTATAATATTGATGTCAACCAAAATTGAATTTATATACAAGTTAAACAAAACATAGGAGAAATACTTTATTAAAAGTATAATTCAAAATGAATTTCTAAAGGTTATGATATTATATAGAAAATAGCACAACATTAAAATACATCAAGAAAAAATGGAATAAATATCAAAAAAATAGACACACAATTGACAAAATTTAGAAAGTTTGGAAAGAATCCAAATAAATAAACTGAATAAAGCTGATCTGGGGGGACCTTGAAGATGGCGGAAGAGTAAGACGCGGAGATCGCCTTCCTCCCCACGGATACACCAGAAATACATCCACACGTGGAACAACTCCTACAGAACTCCTACTGAAGGCTGGCAGAAGACCTCAGACCTCCCAAAAGGCAAGAAACTCCCCACGTAACTGGGTAGGGCAAAAGAAAAAACAGAGACAAAAGAATAAGGACGGCACCTGCACCAGTGGGAGGGAGCTGTGAAGGAGGAAAAGTTTCCACACACTAGGAAGCCCCTCCGCGGGCGGAGACTGCGGGAGGCAGAGGGGGTAGTTTCGGGACCGCGGAGTAGTGCACAGCGACGGGTGCGGAGGGCAAAGCGGGGAGATTCCTGCACAGACGATCGGTGCCGACCAGCACTCACCAACCCGAGAGGCTTGCTGCTCACCCACCGGGGCAGGCGGGGCTGCGAGCTGAGGCTCGGGTTTTGGTTTTGGACGGAGCTCAGGGAGAGGACTGGGGTTGGCGGCTTGAACATAGCCTGAAGGGGTTAGTGCACCACGACTAGCCGGGAGGGAGTTCGGGGAAAAGCCTGCACCGGCCGAAGAGGCAAGAGACTTTTTCTTCCCTCTTTGTCTCCTGGTGCGCGAGGAGAGGGGTTTAAGAGCGCTGCTTAAAGGAACTCCAGAGACGGGCGCGAGCCGCGGCTGAGGGCGCGAGCCCCCGAGACGGGCGCGAGCCGCGGCTGAAAGCGCAAACCCCAGAGACGGGCGCGAGCCGCGGCTGAGGGCGCGAGCCCCCGAGACGGGCGCAAGCCGCGGCTGAAAGCGCAAACCCCAGAGACGGGCGCGAGCCGCGGCTAAAACCGCGGACCCCAGAGACGGGCGGGAGACGCTAAGGCTGCTGCTGCCGCCACCAAGGGGCCTGTGTGCGAGCACAGGTCACTCTCCACACCCCTCTTCCGCGGAGCCTGTGCAGCCCGCCACTGCCAGGTTCCCGGGATCCAGGGACAACTTCCCCGGGAGTACGCACGGCGGGTCTCAGGCTGGTGCAACGTCACGCCGGCCTCTGCCGCAACGTCACGCTGCCTCTGCAGCTGCAGGCCCGCCCCGCACGTAGTGCCCCTCCTACCCCCATCCCCCAACCCCCGGCCTGAGTGAGCCGGAGGCCCCGAATCAGCGGCTCCTTTAACCCCGTCCTGGCTGAGCGAAAAAACAGACGCCCTCCAGCGACCTACACGCAGAGGCAGGGCCAAATCCAAAGCTGAGCTCCTGTGAGCTGTGAAAACAAAGAAGAGAAAGGGAAATCTCTCCCAGCAGCCACAGAAGCAGCGGATTAAAGCTCCACAATCAACTTGATATACCCTGCATCTGTGGAATACCTGAATAGACAAGGAATGATCCCAAATTGAAGAGGTGGAATTTAGGAGCGAAATCTATGATTTTTTTCCCTTTTCCTCTTTTTGTGAAGGTGTACGTGTATGCTCCTGTGTGACATCTAGTCTGTATACTCTAGCTTCCACCATTTGTCCTAGGGCTCTATCCGTCCATGACTTTTTTTTAAAAATTCTTTTTCTTAATAATTAAGTTTAATTGTAATAACTTTATTATACTTTACCTTCGTTCTTTCTTTCTTTCCTTCCTTCCCTCCCTCCTTTAGACAACGAATCACCCCAAATTGAGGAGGTGGTCTCAGGGAGCAGGATTTATGATTTTTCCCCCTTTACCTCTTTTTGTGAAGGTGTATGTGTATGCTTCTGTGTAAGATTTTCTCTGTATAGCTTTGCTTCCAACATTTGTCCTAAGGTTCTATCCGTCCCTTTTTTTTTTCTAAATATTTTTTAATTCAATAACTATATTATACTTTATTTTATTTTTACTGTATCATCTTTCTTTCTGTCTTTTTTTCCTTCTTTCCCTCCTTCCTTCCTTCCTCCCTCCCTCCCTCCCTCCCTCCTTTCTTTCCTTCTTTGCTTCTTTCTTCCTTCCTTCCTTTCCTCCTTTCCTTCTTTCTTTCCTCATACTTCTACTAATTCTCTCTACTTTTTCTCCCTTTTATTCTGAGCCGTGTGGATGAAAGGCTCTTGGTGCTCCAGCCAGGAGTCAGGGCTCTGCCTCTGAGGTAGGAGAGCCAACTTCAGGTCACTGGTCAACAAGAGACCTCCCAGCTCCACATAATATTAAACAGCGGAAATCTCCCAGAGACCTCCATCTTAACACCAGCACCCAGCTTCACTCAACGACCAGCAAGCCACAGTGCTGGACAACCTATGCCAAACAATTAGCAAAACAGGAACACAACCCCACCCATTAGCAGAGAGGCTGCCTAAAATCATAATAAGGCCACAGACACCCCAAAACACACCACCAGATGTGAACCTGCCCACTAGAGAGACAAGATCCAGCCTCATCCAGCACAACACAGGCACTAGTCCCCTCCACCAGGAAGCCTACACAACCCACTGAAACAACCTTAGCCACTGGAGACAGACATCAAAAACAACGGGAACTACGAACCTGCAGCCTGCAAAAAGGAGACCCCAAACACAGTAAGATAAGCAAAATGAGAAGACAGAAAAACACACAGCAGATGAAGGAGCAAGATAAAAACCCACCAGACCTAACAAATGAAGAGGAAATAGGCAATCTACCTGAAAAAGAATTCAGAATAATGATAGTAAGGATGATCCGAAATCTTGGAAGTAGAATGGACAAAATGCAAGAAACAGTTAACAAGGACCTACAAGAACTAAAGATGAAACAAGCAACGATGAACAATGCAATAAATGAAATTAAAATCACTCTAGATAGGATCAATAGCAGAATAACTGAGGCAGAAGAACGGATAAGTGACCTGGAAGATAAAGTAGTGGAAATAACTACTGCAGAGCAGAATAAAGAAAAAAGAATGAAAAGAACTGAGGACAGTCTCAGAGACCTCTGGGACAACATGAAACGCACCAACATTCGAATTATAGGGGTTCCAGAAGAAGAAGAAAGAAAGAAAGGGACTGAGAAAATATTTGAAGAGATTATAGTTGAAAACTTCCCTAATATGGGAAAGGAAATAGTTAATCAAGTCCAGGAAGCACAGAGGGTCCCATACAGGATAAATACAAGGAGAAACACGCCAAGACACATATTAATCAAACTGTCAAAAATTAAATACAAAGAAAGCATATTAAAAGCAGCAAGGGAAAAACAACAAATAACACACAAGGGAATCCCCATAAGATTAACAGCGGACCTCTCAGCAGAAACCCTACAAGCCAGAAGGGAGTGGCAGGACATACTGAAAGTGATGAAGGAGAATAGCCTGAAACCAAGACTACTCTACCCAGCAAGGATCTCATTCACATTTGATGGAGAAATTAAAACCTTTACAGACAAGCAAAAGCTGAGAGAGTTCAGCACCACCAAACCAGCTTTACAACAAATGCTAAAGGAACTTCTCTAGACACGAAACACAAGAGAAGGAAATGACCTATAGTAGCGAACCCAAAACAATATATAAAATGGAAATAGGAACATACATATCAATAATTACCTTAAATGTAAATGGACTAAATGCTCCCACCAAAAGACACAGATTGGCTGAATGGATACAAAAACAAGACCCTTATATATGCTGTCTACAAGAGACCCACTTCAGAACTAGAGACACATACAGACTGAAAGTAAGGGGATGGAAAAAGATATTCCATGCAAATGGAAACCAAAAGAAAGCTGGAGTAGCAATTCTCATATCAGACAAAATAGACTTTAAAATAAGGACTATTAAAAGGGACAAAGAAGGACACTACATAATGATCAAGGGATCGATCCAAGAAGAAGATATAACAATTGTAAATATTTATGCACCCAACATAGGAGCACCTCAATACATAAGGCAAATACTAACAACCATAAAAGGGGAGATCAACAGTAACACATTCATAGTAGGGGACTTTAACACCCCACTTTCACCCATGGACAGATCATCCAAAATGAAAATAAATAAGGAAACACAAGCTTTAAATGATACATTAAACAAGATGGACTTAATTGATATTTATAGGACACTCCATCCAAAAACAACAGAATACACATTTTTCTCAAGTGCTCATGGAACATTCTCCAGGATAGATCATATCTTGGGTCACAAATCAAGCCTTGGTAAATTTAAGAAAACTGAAATTGTATCAAGTATCTTTTCCGACCACAACGCCATGAGACTAGATATCAATTACAGGAAAAGATCTGTAAAAAATACAAACACATGGAGGCTAAACAATACACTACTTAATAATGAAGTGATCACTGAAGAAGTCAAAGAGGAAATAAAAAAATACCTAGAAACAAATGACAATGGAGACACAACGACCCAAAACCTATGGGATGCAGCAAAAGCAGTTCTAAGGGGGAAGTTTATAGCAATACAAGCCCACCTTAAGAAGCAGGAAACATCTCGAATAAACAACCTAACCTTGCACCTCAAGCAATTAGAGAAAGAAGAACAAAAAAACCCCAAAGCTAGCAGAAGGAAAGAAATCATAAAAATCAGATCAGAAATAAATGAAAAAGAAATGAAGGAAACAATAGCAAAGATCAATAAAACTAAAAGCTGGTTCTTTGAGAAGATAAACAAAATAGATAAACCACTAGCCAGACTCATCAAGAAAAAAAGGGAGAAGACTCAAATCAATAGAATTAGAAATGAAAAAGGAGAAGTAACAACTGACACTGCAGAAATAAAAAAAATCATGAGAGATTACTACAAGCAACTCTATGCCAATAAAATGGACAATCTGGAAGAAATGGACAAATTCTTAGAAATGCACAACCTGCCAAGACTGAATCAGGAAGAAATAGAAAATATGAACAGACCAATCACAAGCACTGAAATTGAAACTGTGATTAAAAACCTTCCAACAAACAAAAGCCCAGGACCAGATGGCTTCACAGGTGAATTCTATCAAACGTTTAGAGAAGAGCTAACACCTATCCTTCTCAAACTCTTCCAAAATATAGCAGAGGGAGGAACACTCCCAAATTCCTTCTACGAAGCCACCATCACCTTGATACCAAAGCCAGACAAGGATGTCACAAAGAAAGAAAACTACAGGCCAATATCACTGATGAACATAGATGCAAAAATCCTCAACAAAATACTAGCAAACAGAATCCAACAGCACATTAAAAGGGTCATACACCATGATCAAGTGGGGTTTATTCCAGGAATGCAAGGATTCTTCAATATACGCAAATCTATCAATGTGATAAACTATATTAACAAATTGAAGGAGAAAAACCATATGATCATCTCAATAGATGCAGAGAAAGCTTTCGACAAAATTCAACACCCATTTATGATAAAAACCCTCCAGAAAGTAGGCATAGAGGGAACTTTCCTAAACATAATAAAAGCCATATATGACAAGCCCACAGCAAACATCATCCTCAATGGTGAAAAACTGAAAGCATTTCCACTAAAATCAGGAACAAGACAAGGTTGCCCACTCTCACCACTCTTATTCAACATAGTTTTGGAAGTTTTAGCCACAGCAATCAGAGAAGAAAAGGAAATAAAAGGAATCCAAATTGGAAAAGAAGAAGTAAAGCTGTCACTGTTTGCAGATGACATGATACTATACATAGAGAATCCTAAAGATGCTACCAGAAAACTACTAGAGCTAATCAATGAATTTGGTAAAGTAGCAGGATACAAAATTAATGCACAGAAATCTCTGGCATTCCTATATACTAATGATGAAAAATCTGAAAGTGAAATCAAGAAAACACTCCCATTTACCATTGCAACAAAAAGAATAAAATATCTAGGAATAAACCTACCTAAGGAGACGAAAGACCTGTATGCAGAAAATTATAAGACACTGATGAAAGAAATTAAAGATGATACAAATAGATGGAGAGATATACCATGTTCTTGGATGGGAAGAATCAACATTGTGAAAATGACTCTACTACCCAAAGCAATCTACAGATTCAATGCAATCCCTATCAAACTACCACTGGCATTTTTCACAGAACTAGAACAAAAAATTTCGCAATTTGTATGGAAACACAAAAGACCCCGAATAGCCAAAGCAATCTTGAGAACGAAAAAAGGAGCTGGAGGAATAAGGCTCCCTGACTTCAGACTATATTACAAAGCAACAGTAATCAAGACAGTATGGTACTGGCACAAAAACAGAAAGATAGATCAGTGGAACAGGATAGAAAGCCCAGAGATAAACCCACGCACATATGGACACCTTATCTTTGATAAAGGAGGCAGGAATGTACAGTGGAGAAAGGACAGCCTCTTCAATAAATGGTGCTGGGAAAACTGGACAGGTACATGTAAAAGTATGAGATTAGATCACTCCCTAACACCATACACAAAAATAAGCTCAAAATGGATTAAAGACCTAAATGTAAGGCCAGAAACTATCAAACTCTTAGAAGAAAACATAGGAAGAACACTCTATGACATAAATCACAGCAAGATCCTTTCTGACCCACCTCCTAGAGTAATGGAAATAAAAACAAAAATAAACAAATGGGACCTAATGAAACTTCAAAGCTTTTGCACAGCAAAGGAAACCATAACCAAGACCAAAAGACAACCCTCAGAATGGGAGAAAACATTTGCAAATGAAGCAACTGACAAAGGATTAATCTCCAAAATTTACAAGCAGCTCATGCAGCTCAATAACAAAAATACAAACAACCCCATCCAAAAATGGGCAGAAGACCTAAATAGACATTTCTCCAAAGAAGATATACAGAATGCCAACAAACACATGAAAGAATGCTCAACATCATTAATCATTAGAGAAATGCAAATCAAAACTACAATGAGATATCATCTCACACCAGTCAGAATGGCCATCATCAAAAAATCAAGAAACAATAAATGCTGGAGAGGGTGTGGAGAAAAGGGGACACTCTTGCACTGCTGGTGGGAATGTGAATTGGTTCAGCCACTGTGGAGAACAGTATGGAGGTTCCTTAAAAAACTACAAATAGAATTACCAAATGACCCAGCAATCCCACTACTTGGCATATACCCTGAGAAAACCAAAATTCAAAGAGAGTCATGTACCAAAATGTTCATTGCAGCTCTATTTACAATAGCCAGGACATGGAAACAACCTAAGCGCCCATCATCGGATGAATGGATAAAGAAGATGTGGCACATATACACAATGGAATATTACTCAGCCTTAAAAAGAAATGAAATTGAGCTATTTGTAATGAGATGGATAGACCTAGAATCTGTCATACAGAGTGAAGTAAGTCAGAAAGAAAAAGACAAATACCGTATGCTAACACATATATATGGAATTTAAGGGAAAAAAATGTCATGAAGAACCTAGGGGTAAGATAGGAATAAAGACGCAGACCTACTGGAGAACGGACTTAAGGATATGGGGAGGGGGAAGGGTGAGTTTTGACAGGGCGAGAGAGAGTCATGGACATATACACACTAACAAACGTAGTAAGGTAGATAGCTGGGGGGAAGCAGCCGCAAGGCACAGGGATATTAGCTCGGTGCTTTGTGACAGCCTGGAAGGGTGGGATGGGGAGAGTGGGAGGGAGGGAGACGCAAGAGGGAAGACATATGGGAACATATGTATATGTATAGCTGATTCACTTTGTTGTAAAGCAGAAACTAACACACCATTGTAAAGCAATTATACCCCAATAAAGATGTTTAAAAAAAAAAAAAAAAAAAAAAAAAAGCTGATCTAATAGGTCTATATCAATCCTTGCTGCCTGATATCAGAAAATGCACATTTTTAATTTTTTAAAATTTAATTTATTTTTTATACAGCATGTTCTTATTAGTTATCCATTTTATAAATATTAGTGTATATATGTCAATCCCAATCTCCCAATTCATCACATCTTTTTTACTTAATAATGGAATATTTACATATATTGGGCCACTACAAAAATCTCAATAATTAAAAAGTATATAAAACCAATAAAGACTACATTATTTTTAATACTTTCTTATTATATAATCACGAGTATTTATTTTCTATATTTTAATGCCATTATTTTCTCATATACATTTATTACAGTTACAGCTTCACTGTGCAGTTGACACTAAAATATTATGGATTGACCTGTAGCCCCACATAGTGCTTTCTCCCTTTAAATCATTTTTCTGATGTTAATATGATTATTTCTGGGTTCTTTTGTATCATATATTTATATTTTTACTTTAAGAGCCTATATAACATAGTGATTAAGAGCATATATTTTGAAATCAGTCTGCCTGGATTAAAATAAAAATTATTTCCCTTGATAGTCCTGAGACCTAAGAAAATTTTCTAATCCTTTCCATTCCTCAGTTCTGATTTGTTAAATGGTGTAAAAATTGCACCAATCTCATAGAGCTGTTCTGAGAATTAAAGTTAATTCATTCATGGAAAGCATTTATGAAGAGTGTCTGCCACATAATGAGCCCATACTAAATGTTAGCTATTATAATTACTTTCATTCTTTATGAGTCATAGTGTGTCTCTTGATAGAATGAAGTAACATTTTTTGACCATTTTTTCTTATAATTGAGGTTTCAAAGATTTATATTTATTTTTATAATACTTATATGGTTAGACTTAGTTGTGTTAGCTTTTTCAATATTTTCTGTTGATGAATACCTTCATTTGAGTTATTATCTCATGTCCTTTGATTTCAAATTTGAAGATTCCTTTAATAGTTCTTATACAGCATATTTGCTAAAAATGAATTATCACAGGTTTTTTTATTTTTTATTTGAGAACTCTTAGTTTCTCCTTCAGAGGGAGAAATTTGGTATGGAATTATTTGTTGACTTTTTTTTTTCTGTCAGTATTTTGAATGTTATCTGGCCTCCACTGTTTCTGATTACAAATCAGCTGTTGAGCCTCATCCAAGAGAGGACAGACAACAGAAGCAAGAAGAATTACAGTCGTGCAGCCTGTGGAACGATACCCACATTCACATAAAGACAGACAAAATGAAACAGCAGAGGACTATGTACCAGAGGAAGGAACAAGATAAAATCCTAGGAAAACAACTAAATGAAGGGAAGATAGGCAATCTTCCAGGAAAAGAATTCAGAATAATGATGGTGAAGATGATCCAGGACCTCAGAAAAAGAATGGAGGCAAAGATTGAAAAGATGCAAGAAATGTTTAATAAAGACCTAGAAGAATTAAAGAACAAACAAACAGAGATGAACAGTACAATACCTGAAATGAAAAATACAATAGAAGGAATCAATAGCAGAATAACTGAGGCAGAAGAACGGATAAGTGACCTGAAAGACAGAATGCTGGAAAAAACTGCTGCAAAACAGAATAAAGAAAAAAGAATGAAAAGAAATGAAAACAGCCTGAGACCTCTGGGACAACATTAAACGCACCAACATTCACATTATAGGGGTCCCAGGAGGATAAGAGAGAGAGAATGGACCTGAGAAAAATATTTGAAGATATTATAGTCAATAACTTCCATAACATGGGAAAGGAAATAGCCACCCAAGTCCAGGAGGCACAGGGAGTCCCATCACGATAAACCCAGAAAGAAACACACCAGGGCAAAAAGTAATCAAATTGACAAAAATTATTAAAAGCAACAAGGGAAAAATGACAAATAGCATACAAGGGAACTCCAATAAGGAAAACAGCGGATTTCTCAGCAGAAACTATACAAGCCAGAAGGGAGTGGCACGATATATTTAAAGTGATGAAAGGGAAGAACATACAACCAAGATTACTCTACCTGGCAAGGATCTCATTCAGATTTGACAGAGAAATAAAAAGCTTTACAGACAAACAAAAGCTAACAGAATACAGCACAACCAAACCAACACTATAACAAATGCTAAAGGAACTTCTCTAAGTGGGAAACACAAGTGAAGAAAATGATCTACATAAAAAAAAAAAACAATTAAGAAAATGTTAATAAAAACATACATATTGATCATAACCACAAATGTGAATGGATTAAAGGTTCCAACCAAAAGACACAGGCTGCCTGAATGGATAAAAACCAAGACCCATATATATGTTGTCTACAAGAGACCCACTTCAGACCTAGGGACACATACAGAATGGAAATGAGGGGATGGGAAAAGATATTCCATGCAAATGGAAAGCAAAAAAAAGTGGGAGTAGCAATATTCATATCAGATAAATTAGACTTTACAATAAAGACTACCTACAGTTTCAATTTCAGTGCTTGTGATTGGTCTGTTCATATTTTCTATTTCTTCCTGATTCAGTCTTGGCAGATTGTGCATTTCTAAGAATTTGTCCATTTCTTCCAGGTTGTCCATTTATTGGCATAGAGTTGCCTGTAGTAATCTCTCATGATCTTTTGTATCTCTGCACTGACAGTTGATACTTCTCCTTTTTCATTTCTAATTCTATTGATTTGAGTCTTCTCCCTTTTTTCATTGAGGAGTCTGGCTAATGGTTTATCGATTTTTTTTATCTTCTCAAAGATTCAGCTTTTAGTTTTATTGATCTTTGCTATCGTTTCCTTCATTTCTTTTTCATTTATTTCTGATCTGATTTCTTTCCTTCTGCTAACTTTGTATTTTTTTGTTGTTCTTCTTTCTCTAATTTCTTTAGGTGTAAGGTTAGGTTGTTTATTTGAGATGTTTCTTCTGTCTTGAAGTAGGATTGTATTGCTATAAACTTCCCTGTTAGAACTGCTTTTGCTGCATCCCATAAGTTTTGGGTCATCGTGTTTCCATTGTCATTTGTTTCTAGGTAATTTTTGATTTCTTCAGTGATCTCTTGGTTATTAATTAGTGTATTGTTTAGCTTCTATGCATGTGAATATTTTACAGATTATTTTCCAGTAAATTGATACCTAGTCTCATAGTGTTGTGGTTGGAAAAGTTACTCAATATGATTTCAATTTTCTTAAATTTACCAAGGCTTGAATTGTGACCCAAGATATGATCTATCTTGGAGAATGTTCCATGAGCACTTGAGAAAAATGCGTATTCTGTTGTTTTTGGATGGAATGTCCTATAAATATCAATTAAGTCCAACTTATTTAATATATCATTTAAAGTGTGTTTCCGTATTTATTTTCAATTTGGATGATCTGTCCATTGGTGAAAGTAGGGTGTTAAAGTCCCCTACTATGAATGTGTTACTGTCGATTTCCCTTTTTATAGCTGTTAGTATTTGCCTTACGTATTGAGGTGCTCCTATGTTGGGTGCATAAATATTTACAATTGTTATATCTTCTTCTTGGATCGATCCCTCAATCATTATGTAGTATCCTTCTTTGTCTCTTCTAATACTCTTTAAAGTCTATTTTGTCTGATATGAGAATTGCTACTCCAGCTTTCCTTTGATTTCCATTTGCATGGAATATCTTTTTCCATCATCTCACTTTCAGTCTGTATGTGTCCCTAGGTCTGAAGTAGCTCTTTTGGAGAAAGCATATATATGGATATTATTTTTGTATCCATTCAGCCAGTCTGTGTCTTTTGGTGGGAGCATTTATTCCATTTACATTTAAGGTAATTATCCATATGTATGTTCCTATTCTCATTTCTTAATTGTTTTTGGTTTGTTATTGTAGGTCTTTTCCTTCTCTGTGTTTCCTGCCTAGAGAAGTTCCTTTAGCATTTGTTGTAAAGCTGGTTTGGTGGTGCTGAACTCTCTCAGCTTTTGCTTGTCTGTAAAGGTTTTGATTTCTCCATCAAATCTGAATGAGATCCTTGCTGGGTAGAGCAATCTTGGTTGTAGGTTCTTCTCCTTCATCACTTTAAATATGTCTTGGCAGTCCCTTTTGGCTTGCAGAGTTTCTGCTGAAAGATCAGCTGTTAACCTTATGGGGATTCCTTTGTGTGTTATTTTTCCCTTGCTGCTTTTAATATGTTTTCTTTGTATTTAATTTTTGATAGTTTGATTAATAGGTGTCTTGGCATGTTTCTCCTTGGATTTATCCTATATGGGACTCTGGGTGCTTCCTGGACTTGATTAACTATTTCCTTTCCCATATTCGGGAAGTTTTCAACTATAATCTTTTCAAATATTTTTTCAGTCCCTTTCTTTTTCCCTTCGTCTTCTGGGACCCCTATAATTCGAATGTTGGTGCATTTAATGTTGTCCCAGAGGTCTCTGAAACTGTCCTCAGTTCTTTTCATTCTCTTTTCTTTATTCTGCTCTGCAGTAGTTATTTCTACTACTTTATCTTCCAGGTCACTTATCTGTTCTTCTGCCTCAGTTATTCTGCTATTGATCCCATCTAGAGTATTTTTAATTTCATTTATTGTGTTGTTCATCGTTGCTTGTTTCATCTTTAGTTCTTCTAGGTCCTTGTTAAATGTTTCTTGCATTTTCTCTCTTCTATTTCCAATATTTTGTATCATCTTTACTATCATTATTCTGAATTGTTTTTCAGGTAGACTGCCTATTTCCTCTTCATTTGTTAGCTCTGGTCAGTTTTTATCTTGCTCCTTCATCTGCTCTGTGTTTTTCTGTCTTCTCATTTTGCTCATCTTACTGTGTTTGGGGTCTCTTTTTCCAGGAAGGACACTACATAATGATCAAGGGATCCATCCAAGAAGAAGGTATAACAATTATAAATATATATGCACCCAACGTAGGAGCACCTCCCTACATAAGGCAAATGTTAACAGCTGTAAATGAGGAAATCAACAGTAACACAATAATACTGGGTGATGTTAACAATTCATTTACACCAATGGACAGATCATCCAGACAGAAAATAGATACGGAAACACAGTCTTTAAGTGACACTATAGACCAGATACACTTAATTGAAATTTATAGGACATTCCATCTGAAAACAAGAGATTATAATTTCTTCTCAAGTGCACATGGAATATTCTCCTGGTTACATCACATGTTGGGTCACAGTTCAAGCCTCAGGAAATTTAAAACTATTGAAGTCATATCAAGCATCTTTTCTGACCACAATGCTATGAGATTAGAAAACGTAAAAAACGTAAAAGAAAACGTAAAAAACACAGACAGATGGAGGCTAAACAATACGTTACTAAATAACCAAGAGTTCACTGAAGAAATCAAGGAGGAAATCAGAATATACCTAGAGACAACAGACAAGAAGAACACCATGATCCAAAACCTGTGGGGTGCAGCAAAAGCAGTTCTAAGAAACAAGTTTATAGCAATACAATCCTACCTCAAGGAACAAGAAAAATCTCAAATAAGTAATCTAATTTTACACCTAAATGATCTAGAGAAAGAAGAACAAACAAAACCCAAACTTAGTAGAAGGAAAGAAGTCATAAAGACTAGAGTAGAGATAAATGAAATAGAAACAAAGAAAACAATAGCAAAGGTCAATAAAAATAAAAGATGGTTCTTTGAGAAGATAAACAAAACTGATAAACCATTAGCCAGACTCAACAAGAAAAAGAGGGAGAGGACTCAATTCAATAAAATTAGAAATGAAAAAGAAGTTAAAGCTGACACTGCAGAAATACAAAGCATCATAAGTGACTACTACAAGCAACACTATGCTAATAAAATGGACAACGTGGAAGATATGGACAAATTCTTAGAAAGGTATAACCATCCAAGACTTAACCAGGAAGAAACAGAAAATATGAACAGACCAATCACAAGTAATGAATTGAAACTGTGATGAAAAATATTCCAACAAAAAAAGTCCAGGACCAAATGACTTCACAGGTGAATTCTATCAAACATTTAGAGAAGAACTAACGCCCATCCTTCTAAAACTCTTCCAAAATATTTGCAGAGGAAGTAACAAACCAAATCTCATTCTATGAGGCCACTATCACCCTGATACCAAAGCAAGACAAAGATACTAGAAAAAAAGAAAATTACAAACCAATATCACTGATAAATATAGATGCAAAAATCCTCAACAAAATAGTAGGAAACAGAATCCAACAACACATTAAAAGGATCATACACCATGATCAAGTGGGATTTATCTGAGGGATGCAAGGATTCTTCAATTATGCAAATCAATGTGATATGTCATATTAATAAATTGAAGAATAAAAACGTATGATCACCTCAATAGATGCAGAAAAATCTTTTGACAAAATTCAACCCACATTTATGATAAAAAACTCTCCAGAATGTGGGAATAGAGGGAACCTACCTCAACCTAAGAAAGCCCATATATGACAAACCCTCAGCAAACATCATTTTCAATGGCATAAACCTGAAAGCATTTCATCTAAGATCAGGAACAAGACAAGGATGTCCATTCTTGCCACTGTTATTCACCATAGTTTTGGAAGTCCTACACATGGCAATCACAGAAGAAAAGGAAATAAAATGAATACAAATTGGAAAAGAGGAAGTAAAACTGTCACTGTTTGCAGATGACATGATACTATAAGCAGATAATCCTAAACATGCCACCAGAAAACTACTAATCAATGAGTTTGGTAAAGTTGCCAAATAAAAAAAATAATGCATAGAAATATCTGGCATTGCTATGCACTAACAATGAAAGATTAGTAAAAAATTAAGGAAACAGTCCCATTCACCATTGCAACAAAAAGAATAAAATACATAGGAATAAACCTACCTAAGGAAGTAAAAACTTGTACTGAGAAACCTATAAGACACTGAAGAAAGAAATCAAATATGACGCAAACAGATGGAGAGCTATACCACGTTCTTGGATTGGAAGAATCAATATTGTGAAAATGACTATACTATCCAAAGCAAACTACAGATTTAATGTAATCTCTATCAAATTACCAATGGCATTTTTAACAAAAGTAGAACAAAATGTGTTAAAATTTGTAGGGAGACACAGAAAACTCCAAATAACCAAAGCAATCTTGAGGGGAAAAGAACAGAGCAGGAGGAATCAGGCTCCTTGACTTCAGGCTATACTACAAAGCCACAATAACCAAGACAATATGGTACTGGCACAAAAACAGAAATATAGATCAATGGAATCGGATAGAAAGCCCAGATATAAGCCCATACACCTATGGTCCACTAATCTATGACAAAGGAGGCAAGGATATACACTGGAGAAAAGACAGTATCTTCAATAAGTGGTGGTGGGAAAACTAGACAGCTACATGTAAAAGAATAAAATCAGAACACTGCCTAATACCACACACAGAAGTAAACTCAAAATGGATTAAAGACTTAAATGTAAGACCAGACACTATAAAACACTTAGAGTAAAACATAGGAAGAACACTCTCTGACATAAATCAAAGCAAGACCTTTTGTTGACCCACCTCCTACAATAGAAATAAAAATGGAAATAAAAATAAACAAATTGGACCTAATGAAACTTAAAAGTTTTTGCACAGCAAAGGGAACTACAAACAAGATGAAAAGACAACTCTCAGAATGGGAGAAAATATTTGTAAATGAATCAATAGACAAAGGATTAACCTCCAAAATATATAAAAAGCACATGTAGCTCAATATCAAAAAAACAAACAACCCAATCAAAAAATGGGCAGAAGACCTAAATAGACAGTTCTACAAAGAAGACATACAGATGGCCAAGAAGAACATGAAAAGCGCTCAATATCACTGATTATTACAGAAATTCAAATTAAAACTACAATGATGTATCACCTCCCACCAGTTAGAATGGGAATCATCAGAAAATCTAAAAACAACCAATGCTGGAGAGGGTGTGGAGAAAAGGGAACCCTCTTGCACTGTTGGTGGGAATGTAAATTGATACAGCCACTCTGGAGAACAGTATGGAGGTTCCTTAAAAAACTAAAAATAGAACTACTGTATTACCCAGCAATCTCACTTCTGGGCATATACCCAGAGAAAACCATAATTCAAAAAATTACATGCACCTCAATATTCATTGCAGCACTCTTCACAAAATCCATGTCATGGAAACAACCTAAATGCCCATCGACAGACAAATGGATAAAGAAGATGTGGTACATATATACAATCGAATATTACTCAGTCATAATAAGGAACAAAACTGGGTCCTTTGTAGAGATGTGGATGGACATAGAGACTGTCATACAGAGTGAAGTAAGTCAGAAAGAGAAAAACAAATATCATACATAAACGCATGTATGTGGAATCTAGAAAAATGTTACAAATGAGCCAGGTTACAAGGGAGAAATAGAGACACAGATGTAGAGAACAAACATATGGACACAAAGGTGGGAAATCAGGGGGTGGGAGGTGCGAGTTGCACTGGGATGAATTGGGAGATTGGGATTGACATATATACACTAATGTGTATAAAATAGATAACTAATAAGAACGTGCTGTATAAATAAATAAATAAAATTCCAAAAAAAAGAAATAAGTTGTTAATCTTTTTTTACATCTCCATTGGAGTATAATTGCTTTAAAATGGTGTGCTAGTTTCTGCTGTATAAAAAAATAAATCAGTTATACATATACATATGTTCTCATCTCTCTTCCCTCTTGCGTCTCCCTCCCTCCCACCCTCCCTATACCACCCCTCTAGGTGATCACAAAACACCGAGCTGATCTCCCTGTTCTATGCAGCTGCTTCCCACTAGCTATCTATTTTATGTTTGGTAGTATATATATGTCCATGCCACTCTCTTGCGTTGTCACAACTTACCCTTCCCACTCCCCATATCCTTAAGCCCATTCTCTAGTAGGTCTGTATCTTTATTCCCATCTTACCCCTAGGTTCTTCATGACATATTTTTTTTCTTAAATTCCATATATATGTGTTAGCATATGGTATTTGTCTTTCTCTTTCTGACTTACTTCATTCTGTGTGACAGACTCTATGTCCATCCACCTCATTACAAAGAGCTCAGTTTTGTTTCTTTTTATGGCTGAGTAATATTCCATTAATATATGTGCCATATATCGTTTATCCATTCATCCAATGATGAACACTTAGGTTGTTTCCATCCCCTGGTTATTGTAAATAGATCTGCAATTAACATTTTGGTACATGAATCTTTTTGAATTATAGTTTTCTCAGCATATATGCCCAGTAGTGGGATTGCTGGGTCATATGGTAGTACTATTTGTAGTTTTTTAAGGAACCTCCATACTGTTCTCCATAGTGACTGTACCAATTCACATTCCCACCAGCAGTGGAAGACTGTTCCGTTTTCTCCACACCGTCTCCAGCATTCATTGTTTCTAGATTTTTTGATGATGGCCATTCTGACTGGTGTGAGATGATATCTCATTGTAGTTTTGATTTGCATTTCTCTAATGATTAATAATGTTGAGCATTCTTTCATGTGTTTGTTGGCAATCTGTATATCTTCTTTGGAGAAGTGTCTATTTAGGTCTTCTGCCCAATTTTGGATTGGGTTGTTTGTTTTATTGTTATTGAGCTGCAGGGGCTTCTTGTAAATTTTGGAGATTAATCCTTTGTCAGTTGCTTCATCTGCAAATATTTTCTCCCATTCTGAGGGTTGCTTTTGGTCTTGTTTATGGTTTCCTTTGCTGTGCAAAAGCTTTGAAGTTTCATTAGGTCCCATTTGTTTATTTTTGTTATTATTTCCATTTCTCTAGGAGGTGGGTCAAAAAGGATCTTGCTATGATTTATATCATAGAGTGTTCTGCCTATGTTTTTCTCTAAGAGTTTGATAGTTTCCGGCCTTATATTTAGGTCTTTAATCCATTTTGAGATTATTTTTGTGTATGGTGTTAGGGAGTGATCGAATATCATACTTTTACATGTAGCTGTCCAGTTTTCCCAGCACCATTTATTGAAGAGGCTGTCCTTTCTCCACTGTACATTCCTGCCTCCTTTATCAAATATAAGGTGACCATATGTGTGCGGGTTTATCTCTGGGCTTTCTATCCTGTTCCATTGATTGATCTTTCTGTTTTTGTGCCAGTACCATAATGTCTTGATTACTGTAGTTTTGTAGTATAGTCTGAAGTCAGGGAGCTTGATTTCTCCAGCTCTGTTTTTCGTTCTCAAGATTGAATTGGCTATTGGGGTCTTTTGTGTTTCAATAAAAATTGTGAATTTTTTCTTCTAGTTCTGTGAAAAATGCTAGTGGTAGTTTGGTAAGGATTGCATTGAATCTGTAGATTGCTCTGGGTAGTCGAGTCATTTTCACAATGTTGATTCTTCCAATTCAAGAACATGGTATACCTCTCCATTTATTTGTATCATCTTTAATTTCTTTCATCAGTGTTTTATAATATTCTGCATACAGGTTTTTTGTCTCCTTAGGTAGGATTATTCCTAGATATTTTATACTTTTTGTTGCAATGGTAAACGGGAGTGCTTTCTTGATTTCACTTTCAGATTTTTCATCATTAGTGTATAGGAATGCCAGAGATTTCTGTGCATTAATTTTGTTTCCTGCTACTTTAGCAAATTCATTTATTAACTCTAGTAGTTTTCTGGTAGCATCTTTAGGATTCTCTATGTATAGTATCATGTCAGCTGCAAACAGTTGACAGCTTTACTTCTTTCTGACTTGGATTCCTTTTATTTCCTTTCCTTCTCTTATTGCTGTGGCTAAAACTTCCGAAACTATGTTGAATAAGAGTGAAGAGGGGCTTCCCTTGTGACGCAGTGGTTGAGAGTCTGGCTGCTGTTGCATGGGACGTGGGTTCGTGCCCCCATCTGGGAAGATACCACATGGCACAGAGCAGCTGGGCCTGAGAGCCATGGCTGCTGAGCCTGCGTGTCCGTAGCCTGTGCTCCACAATGGGAAAGGCCAGAACGGGAAGAGGCCCGTGTACCGCACACACGCACACAAAAATAGTGGTGAGAGCTGGCAACCTTCTCTTGTTCCTGATCTTACTGGAAATGCTTTAAGTTTTTCACCGCTGAGGACGGTTTTGGCTGTGGGTTTGTCATATATGGCCTTTATTATGATGAGGAAAGTTCCCTCTATGCCTACTTTCTGCAAAGTTTTTATCATAAATGGATGTTGAATTTTGACAAAAGCTTTCTCTGCATCTATTGAGATGATCATATGTTTTTTCTCCTTCAATTTCTTACCATGGTGTATCACATTGTCTGATTTGCATATATTGAGGAATCCTTGCATTCCTGGAATAAACCTCACTTGATCATGGTGTCTGATCCGTTTAATATGCTGTTGGACTCTGTTTGCTAGTATTTTGTTGAGGATTTTTGCATCTATGTTCATCAGTGATATTGGCCTGTAGTTTTCTTTCTTTGTGGCATCCTTGTCTGGTTTTGGTATCAGGGTGATAGTGGCCTTGTAGAATGAGTTTGGGAGTATTCCTTCCTCTGCTATATTTTGGAAGAGTTTGAGAACGATAGGTGTTAGCACTTCTCTAAATGTTTGATAGAATTCGCCTGTGAAGCCATCTGGTCCTGGTCTTTTGTTGGTTGGAAGATTTTTATTCAAAGTTACAATTTCAGTGCTTGTGATTGGTCTGTTAAAATATTCTATTTTTTTCTCATTCAGTCTTGGCAGGTTGTGCTTTTATAAGAATTTGTGCATTTCTTCCAGGTTGTCCCTTTTATTGTCATAGAGTTGCTTATGCTAATCTCTCATGATCTTTTGTATTTCTGCAGTGTCAATTGTTACTTCTCCTTTTTCATTTCTAATTCTATTAATTTGAGTCTTCTCCCTCTTATTCTTGATGAGTCTGGCTAATGCTTTATCAATTTTGTTTATCTTCTCAAAGAACCAGCTTTTAGTTTTATTGATTTTTGCTATTGTTTCCTTCTGTTCTTTTTCATTTATTTCTTTTTTTTTTTTTTTTAACATCTTTATTGGGGTATAATTACTTTACAATGGTGTGTTAGTTTCTGATTTATAACAAAGTGAATCAGCTATACATATACATGTGCTCCCATGTGTCTTCCCTCTTGGGTCTCCCTCCCTCCCACTCTCCCCCTCCCACCCCTCCAGGCTGTCCCAAAGCCCCGAGCTTATATCCCTGTGCCTTGCGGCTGCTTCCCCCTAGCTATCTACCTTACTACGTTTGTTAGTGTGTATATGTCCATGACTCCCTCTCACCCTGTCAAAACTCACCCTTCCCCCTCCCCATATCCTCAAGTCCGTTCTCCAGTAGGTCTGCGCCTCTATTCCTGTCTTATCCCTAGGTTCTTCATGACATTTTTTCCCCTTAAATTCCATATATATGTGTTAGCATACGGTATTTGTCTTTTTCTTTCTGACTTACTTCACTCTGTATGACAGACTCTAGGTCTATCCATCTCATTACAAATAGCTCAATTTCATTTCTTTTTAAGGCTGAGTAATATTCCATTGTGTATATGTGCCACATCTTCTTTATCCATTCGTCCGATGATGGGCGCTTAGGTTCTTTCCATCTCCGGGCTATTGTAAATAGAGCTGCAATGAACATTTTGGTACATGACTCTCTTTGAATTTTGGTTTTCTCAGGGTATATGCCCAGTAGTGGGATTGCTGGGTCATATGGTAATTCTATTTGTAGTTTTTTAAGGAAGATCCATACTGTTCTCCATAGTGGCTGAACCAATTCACATTCCCACCAGCAGTGCAAGAGTGTCCCCTTTTCTCCACACCCTCTGCAGCATTTATTGTTTCTAGATTTTTTGATGATGGCCATTCTGACTGGTGTGAGATGATATCTCATTGTAGTTTTGATTTGCATTTCTCTAATGATTAATGAAGTTGAGCATTCTTTCATGTGTTTGTTGGCATTCTGTATATCTTCTTTGGAGAAATGTCTGTTTAGGTCTTCTGCCCATTTTTGGATGGGGTTGTTTGTTTTTTTGTTATTGAGCTGCATGAGCTGCTTGTAAATTTTGGAGATTAATCCTTTGTCAGTTGCTTCATTTGCAAATGTTTTCTCCCATTCTGAGGGTTGTCTTTTGGTCTTGATTATGGTTTCCTTTGCTGTGCAAAAGCTTTGAAGTTTCATTAGGTCCCATTTGTTTATTTTTGTTTTTATTTCCATTACTCTAGGAGGTGGGTCAGAAAGGATCTTGCTGTGATTTATGTCATAGAGTGTTCTTCCTATGTTTTCCTCTAAGAGTTTGATAGTTTCTGGCCTTACATTTAGGTCTTTAATCCATTTTGAGCTTATTTTTGTGTATGGTGTTAGGGAGTGATCTAATCTCATACTTTTACATGTACCTGTCCAGTTTTCCCAGCACCATTTATTGAAGAGGCTGTCCTTTCTCCACTGTACATTCCTGCCTCCTTTATCAAAGATAAGGTGTCCATATGTGCGTGGGTTTATCTCTGGGCTTTCTATCCTGTTCCACTGATCTATCTTTCTGTTTTTGTGCCAGTACCATACTGTCTTGATTACTGTTGCTTTGTAGTATAGTCTGAAGTCAGGGAGCCTGATTCCTCCAGCTCCTTTTTTCGTTCTCAAGATTGCTTTGGCTATTCGGGGTCTTTTGTGTTTCCATACAAATTGCGAAATTTTTTGTTCTAGTTCTGTGAAAAATGTCAGTGGTAGTTTGATAGGGATTGCATTGAATCTGTAGATTGCTTTGGGTAGTAGAGTCATTTTCACAATGTTGATTCTTCCCATCCAAGAACATGGTATGTCTCTCCATCTATTTGTATCATCTTTAATTTCTTTCATCAGTGTCTTATAATTTTCTACATACAGGTCTTTCGTCTCCTTAGGTAGGTTTATTCCTAGATATTTTATTCTTTTTGTTGCAATGGTAAATGGGAGTGTTTTCTTGATTTCACTTTCAGATTTTTCATCATTAGTATATAGGAATGCCAGAGATTTCTGTGCATTAATTTTGTATCCTGCTACTTTGCCAAATTCATTGATTAGTTCTAGTAGTTTTCTGGTAGCATCTTTAGGATTCTCTATGTATAGTATCATGTCATCTGCAAACAGTGACAGCTTTACTTCTTCTTTTCCGATGTGGATTCCTTTTATTTCCTTTTCTTCTCTGATTGCTGTGGCTAAAACTTCCAAAACTATGTTGAATAAGAGTGGTGAGAGTGGGCAACCTTGTCTTGTTCCTGATCTTAGTGGAAATGCCTTCAGTTTTTCACCATTGAGGATGATGTTTGCTGTGGGCTTGTCATATATGGCCTTTATTATGTTTAGGAAAGTTCCCTCTATGCCTACTTTCTGGAGGGTTTTTATCATAAATGGGTGTTGAATTTTGTCAAAAGCTTTCTCTGCATCTATTGAGATGATCATATGGTTTTTCTCCTTCAATTTGTTAATATGGTTTATCACATTGATAGATTTGCGTATATTGAAGAATCCTTGCATTCCTGGAATAAACCCCACTTGATCATGGTGTATGATCCTTTTAATGTGCTGTTGGATTCTGTTTGCTAGTATTTTGTTGAGGATTTTTGCATCTATGTTCATCAGTGATATTGGCCTGTAGTTTTCTTTCTTTGTGACATCCTTGTCTGGTTTTGGTATCAAGGTGATGGTGGCCTCGTAGAAGGAATTTGGGAGTGTTCCTTCCTCTGCTATATTTTGGAAGAGTTCGAGAAGGATAGGTGTTAGCTCTTCTCTAAACGTTTGATAGAATTCACCTGTGAAGCCATCTGGTCCTGGGCTTTTGTTTGTTGGAAGATTTTTAATCACAGTTTCAATTTCAGTGCTTGTGATTGGTCTGTTCATATTTTCTATTTCTTCCTGATTCAGTCTTGGCAGGTTGTGCATTTCTAAGAATTTGTCCATTTCTTCCAGATTGTCCATTTTATTGGCATAGAGTTGCTTGTAGTAATCTCTCATGATTTTTTTTATTTCTGCAGTGTCAGTTGTTATTTCTCCTTTCTCATTTCTAATTCTATTGATTTGAGTCTTCTCCCTTTTTTTCTTGATGAGTCTGGCTAGTGGTTTATCTATTTTGTTTATCTTCTCAAAGAACCAGCTTTTAGTTTTATTGATCTTTGCTATCGTTTCCTTCATTTCTTTTTCATTTATTTCTGATCTGATTTTTATGATTTCTTTCCTTCTGCTAGCTTTGGGGCTTTTTTGTTCTTCTTTCTCTAATTGCTTGAGGTGCAAGGTTAGGTTGTTTATTCGAGATGTTTCCTGCTTCTTAAGGTGGGCTTGTATTGCTATAAACTTCCCCCTTAGAACTGCTTTTGCTGCATCCCATAGGTTTGGGGTCGTTGTGTCTCCATTGTCATTTGTTTCTAGGTATTTTTTTATTTCCTCTTTGATTTCTTCAGTGATCACTTAATTATTAAGTAGTGTATTGTTTAGCCTCCATGTGTTTGTATTTTTTACAGATCTTTTCCTGTAATTGATATCTAGTCTCATGGCATTGTGGTCAGAAAAGATACTTGATACAATTTCAATTTTCTTAAATTTACCAAGGCTTGATTTGTGACCCAAGATATGATCTATCCTGGAGAATGTTCCATGAGCACTTGAGAAAAATGTGTATTCTGTTGTTTTTGGATGGAGTGTCCTATAAATATCAATTAAGTCCATCTTGTTTAATGTATCATTTAAAGCTTGTGTTTCCTTATTTATTTTCATTTTGGATGATCTGTCCATGGGTGAAAGTGGGGTGTTAAAGTCCCCTACTATGAATGTGTTACTGTCAATTTCCCCTTTTATGTCTGTTAGTATTTGCCTTACGTATTGAGGTGCTCCTATGTTGGGTGCATAAATATTTACAATTGTTATATCTTCTTCTTGGATCGATCCCTTGATCATTATGTAGTGTCCTTCTTTATCCCTTTTAATAGTCCTTATTTTAAAGTCTATTTTGTCTGATATGAGAATTGCTACTCCAGCTTTCTTTTGGTTTCCATTTGCATGGAATATCTTTTTCCATCCCCTTACTTTCAGTCTGTATGTGTCTCTAGGTCTGAGGTGGGTCTCTTGTAGACAGCATATATAAGGGTCTTGTTTTTGTATCCATTCAGCCAATCTGTGTCTTTTGGTGGGAGCATTTAGTCCGTTTACATTTAAGGTAATTATCGATATGTATGTTCCTATTCCCATTTTCTATATTGTTTTGGGTTCGTTATTATAGGTCGTTTCCTTCTTTTGCATTTCTTATCTAGAGAAGTTCCTTTAGCATTTGTTGTAAAGCTGGTTTGGTGGTGCTGAACTCTCTCAGCTTTTGCTTGTCTGTAAAGATTTTAATTTCTCCATCAAATCTGAATGAGATCCTTGCTGGGTAGAGTAGTCTTGGTTGCAGGTTTTTCTCCTTCATCACTTTCAGTATGTCCTGCCACTCCCTTCTGGCTTGTAGGGTTTCTGCTGAGAGATGAGCTGTTAACCTTACGGGGATTCCCTTGTGTGTTATTTGTTGTTTTTCCCTTGCTGCTTTTAATATGCTTTCTTTGTATTTAATTTTTGATAGTTTGATTAATATGTGTCTTGGCGTATTTCTCCTTGTATTTATCCTGTATGGGACTCTCTGTGCTTCCTGGACTTGATTAACTATTTCCTTTCCCATATTAGGGAAGTTTTCAACTATAATCTCTTCAAATATTTTCTCAGTCCCTTTCTTTCTTTCTTCTTCTTCTGGAACCCCTATAATTCGAATGTTGGTGCGTTTAATGTTGTCCCAGAGGTCTCTGAGACTGTCCTCAGTTCTTTTCATTCTTTTTTCTTTATTCTGCTCTGCAGTAGTTATTTCCACTACTTTATCTTCCAGGTCACTTATCCGTTCTTCTGCCTCAGTTATTCTGCTATTGATCCTATCTAGAGTACTTTTAATTTCATTTATTGCGTTGTTCATCGTTGCTTGTTTCATCTTTAGTTCTTGTAGGTCCTTGTTAACTGTTTCTTGCATTTTGTCCATTCTACTTCCAAGATTTCGGATCATCCTTACTATCATTATTCTGAATTCTTTTTCAGGTAGATTGCCTATTTCCTCTTCATTTGTTAGGTCTGGTGGGTTTTTATCTTGCTCCTTCATCTGCTGTGTGTTTTTCTGTCTTCTCATTTTGCTTATCTTACTGTGTTTGGGGTCTCCTTTTTCAGGCTGCACGTTCGTAGTTCCCGTTGTTTTTGATGTCTGTCTCCAGTGGCTAAGGTTGTTTCAGGGGGTTGTGTAGGCTTCCTGGTGGAGGGGACTAGTGCCTGTGTTGTGCTGGATGAGGCTGGATCTTGTCTCTCTAGTGGGCAGGTTCACGTCTGGTGGTGTGTTTTGGGGTGTCTGTGGCCTTGTTATGATTTTAGGCAGCCTCTCTGCTAATGGGTGGGGTTGTGTTCCTGTTTTGCTAGTTGTTTGGCATAGGTTGTCCAGCACTGTGGCTTGCTGGTCGTTGAGTGAAGCTGGGTGCTGGTGTTAAGATGGAGGTCTCTGGGAGATTTCCACCGTTTAATATTATGTGGAGCTGGGAGGTCTCTTCTTGATCAGTGTCCTGAAGTTGGCTCTCCTAGCTCAGAGGCAGAGCCCTGCCTCCTGGGCTGTAGCACCAAGAGCCTTTCATCCACACGGCTCAGAATAAAAGGGAGGAAAAGTAGAGAGAATTATTAGAAGTATGAGGAAAGAAAGAAGGAAAGGAGGAAAGGAAGGAAGGAAGAAAGAAGCAAAGAAGGAAAGAAAGGAGGGAGGGAGGGAGGAAGGAAGGAAGGAAGGAGGGAAAGAAGGAGAAAATGTAGAGAGAATTAGTAGAAGTTTGAGGAAAGAGAGAAGGAAAGGAGGAAAGGAAGGAAGGAAGAAAGAAGCAAAGAAGGAAAGAAAGGAGGGAGGGAGGGAGGAAGGAAGGAAGGTAGGAGGGAAAGAAGGAGAAAATGTAGAGAGAATTATTAGAAGTATGAGGAAAGAAAGAAGGAAAGGAGGAAAGGAAGGAAGGAAGAAAGAAGCAAAGAAGGAAAGAAAGGGAGGGAGGGGAGAAGGAAGGAAGGAAGGAGGGAAAGAAGGAGAAAATGTAGAGAGAATTAGTAGAAATTTGAGGAAAGAAAGAAGGAAAGGAGGAAAGGAGGAAAGGAAGGAAGGAAGAAAGAAGCAAAGAAGGAAAGAAAGGAGGGAGGGAGGGAGGGAGGAAGGGAGGAAGGAAGGAGGGAAAGAAGGAAAAAAGACAGAAAGAAAGAAGATACAGTAAAAATAAAATAAAGTATAATATAGTTATTGTACTAAAAAATATTTAGAAAGAAAGAAAAAAAAAAAAAAAAGAACAGATAGAACCCTAGGACAAATGTTGGAAACAAAGCTATACAGAGAAAATCTTACACAGAAGCATACACATACGTGTTCACAAAGAGAGGCAAAGGGGGAAAAATCATAAATCCTGCTCCCAGAGACCACCTCCTCAACCTGGGGTGATTCGCTGTCTAAAAGAGGGAAGGAAGGAAGGAAAGAAAGAAAGAAAGAACGAAGGTAAAGTACAATAAAGTTATTACAATTAAAATTAATTATTAAGAAAAAAAAAATTTTTTTTTAAAAAAAACCATGGACAGATAGAGCCCTAGGACAAATGTTGGAAGCAAAGCTATACAGAGAAAATCTTACACAGAAGCATACACATACACGTTCACAAAGAGAGGCAAAGGGGGAAAAATCATAAATCCTGCTCCCAGAGACCACCTCCTCAACCTGGGGTGATTCGCTGTCTAAAAGAGGGAAGGAAGGAAGGAAAGAAAGAAAGAAAGAACGAAGGTAAAGTACAATAAAGTTATTACAATTAAAATTAATTATTAAGAAAAAAAAAATTTTTTTTTTTAAAAACCATGGACGGATAGAGCCCTAGGACAAATGTTGGAAGCAAAGCTATACAGAGAAAATCTTACACAGAAGCATACACATACACGTTCACAAAGAGAGGCAAAGGGGGAAAAATCATAAATCCTGCTCCCAGAGACCACCTCCTCAATTTGGGGTGATTTGTTGTCTAAAGGAGGGAAGGAAGGAAGGAAAGAAAGAAAGAAAGAACGAAGGTAAAGTACAATAACGTTATTACAATTAAAATTAATTATTAAGAAAAAAAAATTTTTTTTAAAAAAAACCATGGACGGATAGAGCCCTAGGACAACTGTTGGGAGCAAAGCTATACAGAGAAAATCTTACACAGAAGCATACACATACACGTTCACAAAGAGGGGCAAAGGGGGAAAAATCATAAATCCTGCTCCCAGAGACCACCCCCTCAACCTGGGGTGATTCGCTGTCTAAAGGAGGGAAGGAGGGAAGGAAAGAAAGAAAGAAAGAACAAAGGTAAAGTTCAATAAAGTTATTACAATTAAAATTAATTATTTTAAAAAAATTAAAAAAAAAAAAAAAAAAACCATGGACGGATAGAGCCCTAGGACAAATGGTGGAAGCAAGAGTATACAGACAAGATCTACACAGACAAGCATACACGCACACATTCACAAAAAGAGGAAAAGGGAAAAAAATCACAGATCTCGCTCCTAAATTCCCCCTCTTCAATTTGGGATAACTCCCTGTCTATTCAGGTATTCCACAATGCAGGGCACATCAAGTTGATCGTGGAGCTTCAATCCGCCGCCTCCGTGGCTGCCGGGAGAGACCTCCCCCTCTCCTCCCTGCTCTCACAGCTCACAGGAGCTCAGCTTTGTACCCGGCCCTGCCCCTGCGCGCAGATCGCTGGAGGGCGTCTGTTTTTTTGCTCAGACAGGACGGGGTTAAAGGAGCCGCTGATTCGGGAGCTCCGGCTCACTCAGGCCGGGGGTTGGGGGATGGCGGAAGGAGGGGCACTGCGTGCGGGGCGGGCCTGCGGCGGCAGAGGCGGCGTGACGCTGCGGCAGAGGCCGGCGTGACGCTGCACCAGAGGCCGGCATGACGCTGCACCAGCCTGAGACCCGCCGTGCGTACTCCTGGGGAAGTTGTCCCTGGATCCCGGGAACCTGGCAGTGGCGGCCTGCACAGGCTCTGCGGAAGAGGGGCGCGGAGAGTGACCTGTGCTCGCACACAGCCCCCCTGGTGGCGGCAGCAGCAGCCCCAGCGTCTCCCGCCCGTCTCTGGGGTCCGCGGTTTCAGCCGCGGCTCGCGCCCGTCTCTGGGGCTCGCGCTTCCCGCCGCGGCTCGCGCCCGTCTCGGGGGCTCGCGCCCTCAGCCGCGGCTCGCGCCCGTCTCTGGGGTTCGCGCTTTTAGCCGCGGCTCGCGCCCGTCTCTGGAGTTCCTTTAAGTAGCACTCTTAAACCCCTCTCCTCGCGCACCAGGAAACAAAGAGGGAAGAAAAAGTCTCTTGCCTCTTCGGCAGGTGCAGGCTTTTCCCTGAACTCCCTCCCGGCTAGTCGTGGCGCACCAACCCCTTCAGGCTATGCTCAAGCCGCCAACCCCAGTCCTCTCCCTGCGCTCCGTCCAAAACCGAAACCCGATCCTCAGCTCGCAGCCCCGCCCGCCCCGGCGGGTGAGCAGACAAGCCTCTCGGGTTGGTGAGTGCCGGTCGGCACCTGGCACCGATCGTCTGTGCAGGAATCTCCCCGCTTTGCCCTCCACACCCGTCGCTGTGCACCACTCCGCGGTCCCGAAGCTCCCCCCTCCGCCTCCCGCAGTCTCCGCCCGCGGAGGGGCTTCCTAGTGTGTGGAAACTTTTCCTCCTTCACAGCTCCCTCCCACTGGTGCAGGTGCCGTCCTTATTCTTTTGTCTCTGTTTTTTCTTTTTTCTTTTGCCCTACCCAGGTACGTGGGGAGTTTCTTGCCTTTTGGGAGCTCTGAGGTCTTCTGCCAGCCTTCAGTAGGTGTTCTGTAGGAGTTGTTCCACGTGTAGATGTATTTCTGGTATATCCGTGAGGAGGAAGGCGATCTCCACGTCTTACTCTTCCGCCATCTTCCCGCCGACTGTTCTTTTTCATTTATTTCTGATCTGACCTTTATAATTTCTTTCCTTCTGCTGACTTTGGGGTTTTTTTGTTGTTGTTGTTGTTGTTGTTCTATCTTTACTTGCTTTAGGTGCAGGGTTAAGGTGATTATTCGAGATGTTTCCTGTTTCTTAATTAGGACTGTATTGCTCTAAACTTCCATCTTAGAACTGCTTTTGCTGCATCTCATAGGTTTTCGTTTGTCGTGTCTCCACTGTCATTTTTTCTTAGGTATTTTTAAATTTCCTCTTTGATTTCTTCAGTGATCACTTTGTTATTAAGTAGTGTATTGTTTAGCTTCCATGTGTTTGTATTTTTTACAGATATTTCGCTGTAATCAATATCTAGTTTCATAGCATTGTGGTCAGAAAAGTTACTTGATACAATTTCAATTTTCTTAAGTTTTCCAAGGCTTGATTTGTGACCCAAGATATGATCTATCCTGGAAAGTATTCCATGAGCACTTGAGAAAAATGTGTATTCTCTTGTTTTTGGATGGAATGTTCTATAAATATCAATTAAGTCCATCTTGTTTAATGTATCATTTAAAGCTTTTGTTTCCTTATTTATTTTCATTTTGGATGATCTGTCCATGGGTGAAAATGGGGTGCTAAATTACCCTACTATGGATGTGTTACTGTCGATATCCCCTTTTATGGCTGTTAGTATTTGCCTTATGTATTGAGGTGCTCCTATTTTGGGTGCATAAATATTTAGAACTGTTATATCTTCTTCTTGGATCAATCGCTTGATCATTATGTAGTGGCCTTCTTTGTCTCTTCTAATAGTCTTTATTTTAAAGTCTACTTTGTCTGATATGAGAATTGCTACTCCAGATTTATTTTGATTTCTATTTGCATGGAATATCATTTTCCATCCCCTCACTTTCAGTCTGTATGTGTCTCTAGGTCTGCAGTGGGTCTCCTGTAGACAGCATATGTATGGGTCTCATTTTTGTATCCATTCAGCCAGTCTGTGTCTTTTGGTGGGAGCATTTAATTCATTTACATTTAACGTAATTATCTATATGTATGTTCTTATTCTCATTTTCTTAATTGTTTTGTGTTTGTTATTGTAGGTCTTTTCCTTCTCTTGTGTTTCTTGCCTAGATAAGTTCCTTTAGCAATTGTTGTAAAGCTGGTTTGGTGGTGCTGAACTCTCTCAGCTTTTGCTTGTCTGTAAAGGTTTTAATTTCTCCCTCAAGTCTGAATGAGATCCTTGCTGGGTAGAGTAATCTTGGTTGTAGTTTTTCTCCTCCATCACTTTAAATATGTCCCGTCCCTTCTGGCTTGCAGAGTTTTTTTGAAAGATAAGCTGTTAACCTTATGGGGATTCCCTTGTGTGTTATTTGTTGTTTTTCCCTTGCTGCTTTTAATATGTTTTCTTTGTATTTAATTTTTGACAGTTTGATTAATATGTGTCTTGGTGTGTTTCTCCTTGGATTTATCCTGTATGGGACTCCCTGTGCTTCCTGTACTTGATTAACTATTTCCTTTCCCATATTAGGGAAGTTTTCAACCATAATCTCTTCATATATATTCTCAGTCACTTTCTTTTTCTCTTCTTCTTCTGGAACCCGTATAATTCGAATGTTGGTTCCTTTAATGTTGTCCCAGAGGTCTCTGAGACTGTCCTCAGTTCTTTACTTTCTGTTTTCTTTATTCTGCTCTGTAGTAGTTATTTCCACTATTTTATCTTCCAGGTCACTTATCCGTTCTTCTGCCTCAGTTATTCTGCTATTGCTCCCATCTAGAGTATTATTAATTTCATTTATTGTGTTGTTCATCGTTGCTTGTTTCATCTTTAGTTCTTCTAGGTCCTTGTTAAATGTTTTTTGCATTTTCTCTATTCTATTTCCAAGATTTTCGATCATCTTTACTATTATTATTCTGAATTGTTTTTCAAGTAGACTGCCTATTTCCTCTTCATTTGTTAGGTCTGGTGGGTTTTTATCTTGCTTCTTCATCTGCTGTGTTTTTCTGTCTTCTCATTTTGCTTATCTTACTGTGTTTGGGGTCTCCTTTTTGCAGGCTGCAGGTTTGTAGTTCCCGTTGTTTTTGGTGTCTGTCCCCAGTGCCCAATCTTGTTTCAGTGGGTTGTGTAGGCTTCCTGGTGGTGGGGAGTAGTGCCTGTGCTTTGGTGGATGAGGCTGGATCTTGTCTTTCTGTTCGCCAGGTCCACATCTTGTTTTGTGTTTTTGCGTGTCTGTGGCCTTATTTTGATTTTACGCAGCCTCTCTGCTAATGGGTGGGGTTGTGTTCATGTCTTGCTAGTTGTTTGGCATAGGTTGTCCAGCGCTGTAGCTTGCTAGTCATTGAGTGAAGCTGGGTCTTGGTGTTGAGATGGAGATCTCTGGGAGATTTTCGCCATTTGATATTACGTGGAGCTGTGAGGTCTCTTGTGGACCAGTGTCCTGAATTTGACTCTCTCACCTCAGAGGCACAGCACTGACTCCTGGCTGCAACCTCAGGAGCCTTTCATCCACACGGGTGAAAATTAGGGAGTAAACCACCGGGGATCATCCAGAAAAGCAAGGTTCTGTAGTATCTAAGAAAAAATTGTTCTGGATGAGTGCCTCCCCTCAGATGCTGGGGTGCAGGCCAGGAGCGCTTGTCTCTGGCGGACGTGACCACACAAAGGCACTTGTGGTGCTTCCTCCATTGGTCCACTGTTAATCTTTTTGAAGATATGTTGCATGTGATGAATCACCTATCTCTTTATGCTTTCAAGATTCTCTGTTTTTGTCTTTCAACAGTTTGATTTTGATGTGCTATGTTTGCGTATTTTTGAGTTACTGTTTGTATTTCATTGAGCTTCTTGGATGTGTAGATTGATGTTTATCATCAAATTTTGGAAGTTTTCAAACATTATTCCAATATTCTTTCTGATTCTTTTGCTCTCTTCTCTGGGACTTCTTTTATGCATATTTATTATACTTGATAGTGTCCCACAGATCTCTGAAGCTCTGCTTATTTTCTTCATTCTTTTTTCTATGTGGTCCTCACATTGAAATATTTAAATTGACCTATTTTCAAATTTACTGTATATTTTTGCTATTAAAATCTACTGTTGAGGTCTCCTGTGAATTTTATACCAGTTATCGTTCTTTTTCACTCTTGAATATCTATTATTTTAAGTTTATATCTCTTTATTCATATTCTCTATTCTGTTAAACATCATCTTCATATGTACTTTTAGTTCTTTGGCATGTTCTTTTTTTTAGCTCTCTCTTTATAGCTGATTTTAAATCTTTGTCTATCAAGATTTTAAGTCTTTGTCTCAGGCCTTCCTCAGAGAGTTTCAATTGTTTGTTTCTCCCTGTGTATAGATTATATTTTCTTGTTTCTTTGTATGTCTCCTAATTTTTTGGAAAACATGGCATTTCATACAATATAATGTGGTGACTTTTAAAACCCTATCCTCTCACCTCAGGGGTTGTTTTTGTCAGTTTTTTATTTCTTTTGTTTTTGTCATTTATGCAACTTATGTGTTTAATGACTTTCTTGGACTAAGTGTTTAAAGTCTGCATTCTTTGTTGTGTGTGACCACTGAAACCTCTGCTCCATTGTCTTAGTAGTTCACTCTGCTGAACAGAAATTTCCTTATATACCTTAAGTCAGTAAGTCTTCTGTCCTTTACTGACAGGTTCTTTGTGTGTCTTGAGGCAAATCTTCAAAGCAAAGACAGTTTATCATTCTCCCTTACCCTCTATTTCTTGTTTGTGTAAGGCCTCATTGTTAGCCAGAGATGAGAGACTGGGAACTTCCATATTCTTTTCTGGACCTACTCCCGGTGTGGTACATGTCCACAACCTTCTAGATCCCCATCAATGTGTCAGAATTTTTCAAATCTCCCTATGTTTTTTTTCTTTCTCCCCACTTTCCTTTTAACTTTTTGGCTGATCTGTTGTTTATGCCAACAAACAGCCTTATGAAGCCAAAATATTATATGATTGCAACTAATTGCTTTCAACCAACACCCTGGGGATTGAGATTTCCCCACAGAGGGGTATTCTAATCAGGTCAAATGACAGCAATGCCCTGTGAAAGGAGCATTTTGAGGGAGCTACAAGACAGTCAATTAATGATAATGCTCTGGTTATGGAATGTTCTATAGAGTTCCATTCTCACTCTGTACCTTTTTAAAGCTAATGCAGCACCAAGGAGAGATGGACCATAATAGGCCAACTCATAACATCTCTAACACTGATGTTCTTTCTGAGGCTTGGTAGTTTTTCTTAGATTGCATAGTTTTCTAAGTTCTGAAAAACTTTATTATTTCCATATTTGTGAGCCTTTTCATTAATTTTCAGGGAGCAGAGGATTTAAGGAGCTCTTGAGTCCAACATTCCAAAAATCTCACCTCTCAGAGCATTCCATCTTGATTGCTACTATAATATTTCTTCCAAGTGTCCATTCAACCTGTATTTGAATATGTCTAGTGACACAAATCACAGACTGTAAAAACATCATTTCTGCTTTGAACACCCATTTCTATTAGAAAATTCTATCTTAGACTTCCCTGGTGGTGAAGCAGTTAAGATTCTTAGCTCCCAGTGCAAGGGGCATGTGTTCAATCCCTGATCAGAGAACTAGATCCCACATGCATGATATAACTAAGAGTTCACATGCCACGACTAAGGAGCTCACAAGCTGCAACTAAGGAGCCTGTAAGCCACAATTAAGGAGCCCACCTGCCACAATTAAAACCTGGTGCAACCAAATAAATAAATAATAAAAAGTTTTTTTTAAGAAATTTCTACCTTACATTGAGTTATCTTTCTTTGGCTTCATTCCCTTGATCTAGTTAACCATATGGGACTACTTGAACCACATATTTTCCAATGTTAGTAAGTTCAAGACTCAAGTACCTTTGATGCCTCTTTCTGTGCTCAATGCAGAAATCTTTAATTGATAATGACACATCACCCCTGAGCCCCAACAGATTTCATAATCTAAGCAGGCAAACCATACCAATTAATTGGAGTTGGCCTGGGAAATAAAAAACTATTTGCCATCCAGGATTTAATCCTGTTTACATCACTCTCTTTCATATAGTTGAAGGATTTATTTATTTATTTATTTATTATTTGTTTTTGCTAATGGTAAGTGCTTACTATGTTCTAGACATTGTGTTATATACTTTATATACATGATGCCATTTAATCATCACAGTAACCTTATAAGTTAGATATTATATGATTATTTTTACACAAGGATATGGAGATGCAGACTTAGTAAGTAATATAGCCAAGGTTCACAATTAGTAATTGGTAATTCCTAGATTCTGAGGTTTGTCTAATTTCACATCCCTAGCTTCTCCTTTACTATTCAGAAATATAGCCAGTTCCTTTTCAAATTTCATATTTCTAATGCATAGTGATATAATGATGTGAAATTGCAGAAACTGATAGTCAGAGTTGGGAATTAACAGGATGTCAAAACTGGGACAGAAGTACAGGATTTCTAATGATCAAACATATGCTTTCTTTATGACCTAAGGATTCCCTTATGGACCATGCTTTATAAACCATACTTGTCTACCCTCCTCATTTTACATTAGAGGGAACTGAGGCCTAGGGAGGAGAAAAGACTAACTCTCGGTCACATAGTTAGTGGAAAAGCCTTGGATAGACCACAGGGTTCCAGATTGTTCAGTGTTCCTTCTCCATACTACATTTTCTAAGGTTGTCAGAATTAAAATCTTCCAGCCTGTCATGTATGTGGTCTTACTTTCTATAATAGCCCTACATTAATATAGAACAAGCTAGCTTTCCAAATTCAAAGCTTCTCAGAGTGTGTGTGAAATGAGAAGAGTAACAGTTTGAAAAAAATTACTAGAATCCAGAAGTAATAACCACGTTTGATCCTTCTAAGTTTATTGAGGTTTTTTAATATCTAAAAACCTAATCCCACATCCCAGTTGACTCTAAAAGACAGAAGTTTTTCAGCTGTGCAAACCTACTCTAAAGGATTTACAATGCAGTCTATATAAACTGACTACCAAGATTTGTTTTGGAAACTATAGGCTTCCTACAAGAACAAGAGATGACACCACAGGAGGAACAAATTGCATACAAATGCCATTAGCATCTTATACACAAGAGTGACTCCATCTAGGTTTGAGGCAAACACACTCTCCTAATACTTCCTGGCTACCTATTGAGAACTTTGCTTCTCCATCATCTTTCAGCTCTTTAATACTCGGTTTAGAATCTGACCCTCCTTCCTGTACTCTTGCCACCAGCCTCATTTATATGTCTCATTTGCCTTTGAACTGCCATGTGGTCTACAAATTCTTCATTTTTATCCCCCCTAGCTATTTTATTCCCACACTATTCTTACACTGAACTGCCAGCCACTTGAGATTACCAATGCCTAAGGCTTCAGGCTTCAAACTTTACTTATACCACCAGGCCTAGCACTTCTAAAGTTCACTGATGTCCTTAAGGATATATCTTCAGCTAAGGAAATTTGTTGTTAGAGAAGAAAAAAAGGAAAGCAGAACCCTTCCTTGGAAGCCAAGTTTCCCTCTTCAGTTCTAGCCTGCATGCAGTAAAGTGATGAGTCAGTGGTATGCATACATGACTCATAATCAGAGACAGGTGAATGGAACACACAAGGGAAGGAGTGAGAGTCTTCCTTCTTTCCATATAGTGGTTTTACATAGCAATATACATAAATATATTAAATATCTGTTTGATTTGTTTGGTAATATTTTCACCAAACATGGAGTGTATGTTTTGGATGGTCTATACTAAGATATAGGCTCTATAGTACAGATGAAACTCAATTTGAGGGACGCTGGGGGACAGATATCTTCCAGAAAAACTGCAAGTGAGAATGTAGTTTTAAGAAATTTGTAAGAGCATATTTTCAATGGTCAGCCAACCATTCTATTTTTTTGAGGGAAAGAGGAGCATCTGGAGCTTCCTTAAAGGGATAGGCCTTTTGATACTGGTACCTGGAAAAGAGATATTCTTATTCATGCTAAGATACCATGGACAGAAAACACAAATGAGTATTCCATATTTGGTTCTCAAATTGAAGATCACAAGGACAGATACTGAATTATGTCTCATTAGGGATTAATTTATTGCTTACAGAAGTAATCCAATGTAATTCAATACTCCTAGAATAACTGCAGAGATTGACTTATTTACAAATAGCAAACTAGTGTCTCAGGCTACAAGTAATATCAAGAAAGCCAGAGAGAGGGGCGCGAGCTACGGCTAAAAGCACAGACCACAGGGACAGGCGGGAGACGCTAAGGCTGCTGCTGCTGCCACCAAGGGGCCTGTGTGTGAAAAAAGGTCACTATCCACACCCCTCTTCCGGGGAGACTGTGCATGCCGCCACTGCCAGGTTCCCGGGATCCAACTTCCCCGGGAGAACGCATGGCGGGCCTCAGGCTGGTGCAACGTCACACTGGCCTCTGCCGCCGCAGGCCCGCCCTGCACGCAGTGCCCCTCCCTCCCCCAAGCCTGAGTGCACCAGAGCCCCCGAATCAGCGGCTCCTTAACCCCGTCCTGTCTGAGCAAAAAACAGATGCCCTCCAGCGACCTACACACAGAGGCGGGGCCGAATCCAAAGCTGAGCCCCTGTGAGCTGTGAGAACAAAAAAGAGAAAGGGAAATCTCTCCTAGCAGCCTCAGAAACAGCGGATTAAAGCTTCACAATCAACTTGATGTACCCTGGATCTATGGAATACATGAATAGACAACGAATCATCCCAAATTGAGGAGGTGGGATTCGAGATCAAGATCTATGATTTTTTCCCGTTTTCCTCTTTTTGTGAATGTGTATGTGTATGCTTCTGTGTGAGATCTTGTCTGTATAGCTTTGCTTCCACCATTTGTCCTAGGGTTCTATCCGTCCATGGTTTTTAAAAAAATTTTTTCTTAATAATTAATTTTAATAAATTTATTATACTTTACCTTCGTCTTTCTTTCTTTCTTTTTCTTTCTTTCTTCCTTCCTTCCTACCTTCCTTCCTTCCTCCCTCCCTCCCTCCCTTTCTTTCTTTCTTTCTTTCTTTCTTTCTTTCTTTCTTTCTTTCTTTCTTTCTTTCTTTCCTTCCCTCCTTTAGGCAATGAATCATCCCAAATAGAAAAGGTGGTCTCTGAGAGCAAGATTTATGATTTTTCCCCTTTACCTCTTTTTGTGAGGGTGTATGTTTATGTTTCTGTGTAAGATTTTGTCTGTATAGCTTTGCTTCCAACATTTGACCTAAGGTTCTATCCGTCCCTTTTCTTTTTCTAAATAATTATTTTTAATTCAATAACTTTATTATACATTATTTTATTTTACTGTATCTTATTTCTTTCTGTCTTTTTTCCTTCCTTTCCTCCTTCCTTCCTTCCTCCCTCCTTCCCTCCTTCCATTCTTTCCTTCTTGCCTTATTTCCTTATTTGCTTCTTCCTTTCTTTCTTTCTTCCTTCCTTCCTGCCTTCCCTCCTTTCTTTCTTTCTTTCTTCATGCTTCTACTAATTCTCTCGAATTCTTCTCCCTTTTATTCTGAGCCGTGTGGATGAAAGGCTCTTGGTGCTCCAGCCAGGAGTCAGAGCTCTGCCTCTGAAGTGGGAGAGCCAACTTCAGGACACTGGTCAACGAGAGACTTCCCAGCTCCACATAATATCAAATGGCGAAAATATCCAAGAGACCTCCATCTTAAAACAAGCACCCAGCTTCACTCAACGACCAGCAAGGTACAGTGCTGGACAACATATGCCAAACAACTAGCAAAACAGGAACACAACCCCTCCCATTAGCAGACAGGCTGCCTAAAATCATAATAAAGCCACAGACACCCCAAAAAACACCACCAGACGTGAAACTGCCCACTGGAGAGACAAGATATAGCCTTATCAACCACAACACAGGCACTAGTCCCCTCTGTCAGGAAGCCTACACAACCCACTGAACCAACCTTAGCCACTGAAGACAGACGTCAAAAACAGTGGGAACTACGAACCTGCAGCCTGCAAAAAGGAGACCCCAAACACAGTAAGATAAGCAAAATCAGAAGACAGAAAAACACACAGCAGAAAAAGGAGCAAGATAAAAATGCATCAGACCTAACACATAAAGAGGAAATAGGCAGTCTACCTGAAAAAGAATTCAGAATTACGATAGTAAGGATGATCCGAAATCTTGGAAATAGAATGGACAAAATGCGAGAAAGAGTTAACAAGGACCTAGAAGAACTAAAGATGAAACAAGCAATGATGAACAACACAATAAATGAAATTAAAAGTACTCTAGATGGGATCAATAGCAGATTAACTGAGGCAGAAGAACGGATAAGTGACCTGGAAGATAAAATATTGGAAATAACTACTGCAGAGCAGAATAAAGAAAAAAGAAGGTAAAGAACTGAGAACAGTTTCAGAGCCCTCTGGGACAACATTAAAGGCACCAACATTCGAATTGTAGGGGTTCCAGAAGAAGAAGAGAAAAAGAAAGGGACTGAGAAAATATTTGAAGAGACTATAGTTGAAAACTTCCCTAATATGGGAAAGGAAATAGTTAATCAAGTCCAGGAAGCACAGAGAGTCCCATACAGGATAAATCCAAGGAGAAATACGCCAAGACACATATTAATCAAACTGTCAAAAATTAAATACAAAGAAAGCATATTAAAAGCAGCAAGGGAAAAACAACAAATAACACATAAAGGGAATCCCTATAAGGTTAACAGCTGGTCTCTCAGCAGAAACCCTACAAGCCAGAAGGGAGTGGCAGGACATACTGAAAGTGATGAAGGAGAAAAACTACAACCAAGATTACTCTACCCAGCAAGGATCTCATTCAGATTTGATGGAGAAATTAAAACCTTTACAGACAAGCAAAAGCTGAGAGAGTTCAGCACCACCAAACCAGCTTTACAACAAATGCTAAAGGAACTTCTCTAGACAAGAAACACAAAAGAAGGAAAAGACCTATAATAACGAACCCAAAACAATTTAGAAAATGGGAATAGGAACATACATATCACTAATTACCTTAAATGTAAATGGACTAAATGCTCCCACCAAAAGACACAGATTGGCTGAATGGACACAAAAACAAGACCCTTATATATGCTGTCTACAAGAGACCCACTTCAGACCTAGAGACACATACAGACTGAAAGTAAGGGGATGGAAAAAGATATTCCATGCAAATGGAAACCAAAAGAAAGCTGGAGTAGCAATTCTCATATCAGACAAAATAGACTTTAAAATAAAGACTATTAGAAGAGACAAAGAAGGACACTACATAATGATCAAGGGATCGATCCAAGAAGATATAACAATTCTAAGTATTTATGCACCCAAAATAGGAGCACCTCAATACATAAGGCAAATACTAACAGCCATAAAAGGGGAAATCGACAGTAACACATTCATATTAGGGGACTTTAACACCCCACTTTCACCCATGGACAGATCAACCAAAATGAAAATAAATAAGAAAACACAAGCCTTAAGTGATACATCAAACAAAATGGACCTAATTGATATTTATAGGACACTCCATCCAAAAACAACAGAATAAACATTTTTCTCAAGTGCTCATGGAACATTCTTCAGGATAGATCATATCTTGGGTCACAAATCAATCCTTGGTAAACATAAGAAAATTGAAATTGTATCAAGTATCTTTTCCGACCACAACAGCATGAGACTAGATATCAGTTACAGGAAAAGATCTGTAAAAAATGCAAACACATGGAGGCTAAACAATACACTACTTAATAACGAAGTGATCACTGAAGAAATCAAAGAGGAAATAAAAAAATACCTAGAAACAATTGACAATGGAGACACAATGACCCAAAACCTATGGGATGCAGCAAAAGCAGTTCTAAGGGGGAAGTTTATAGCAATACAAGCTCACCTTAAGAAGCAGGAAACATCTCGAATAAACAACCTAACCTTGCACCGCAAGCAATTAGAGAAAGAAGAACAAAAATAACCCAATGCTAGCAGGAGGAAAGAAATCATAAAAATCAGATCAGAATTAAATGAAAAAGAAATCAAGGAAAGAATAGCAAAGATCAATAAAACTAAAAGCTGGTTCTTTGAGAAGATAAACAAAATAGATAAACCATTAGCCAGACTCATCAAGAATAAAAGGGAGAAGACTCAAATCAATAGAATTAGAAATGAGAAAGGAGAAGTAACAACTGACACTGAAGAAATACAAAAGATCATGAAAAATTACTACAAGCAACTCTATGCCAATAAAATGGACAACCTGGAAGAAATGGACAAATTCTTAGAAATGCACAACCAGCCAAGACTGAATCAGGAAGAAATAGAAAATATGAACAGACCAATCACAAGCCTGAAATTGAAACTGTGATTAAAAGTCTTCCAACAAACAAAAGCCCAGGACCAGATGGCTTCAGAGGTGAATTCTATCACACATTTAGAGAAGAGCTAACACCTATCCTTCTCAAACTCTTCCAAAATATAGAAGAAGGAGGAACACTCCCAAATCCCTTCTACGAGGCCACCATCACCTTGATACCAAAACCAGACAAGGGTGTCAAAAGAAAGAAAACTACAGGCCAATATCACTGATGAACTCAGATGCAAAAATCCTCAACAAAATACTAGCAAACAGAATCCAACAGCACATTAAAAGGATCATACACCATGATAAAGTGGGGTTTATTCCAGGAATGCAAGGATTCTTCAATATACGCAAATCTATCAATGTGATAAACCTTATTAACAAACTGAAGGAGAAAAACCATATGATCATCTCAATAGATGCAGAGAAAACTTTTGACAAAATTCAACACAAATTTATGATAAAAACCCTCCAGAAAGTAGGCATAGAGGGAACTTTCCTCAACATAATAAAGGCCATATATGACAAGCCCACAGCCAATATCATCCTCAACGGTGAAAAACGGAAATCATTTCCACTAAGATGAGGAACAAGACATGGTTGCCCACTCTCACCACTCTTATTCAACATAGTTCTGGAAGTATTAGCCACAGCAATCAGAGAAGAAAAGGAAATAAAAGGAATCCAAATCGGAAAAGAAGAAGTAAAGCTGTCACTGTTTGAAGGTGACATGATACTATACATAGAGAATCCTAAAGATGCTACCAGAAAACTACTAGAGCTAATCAATGAATTTGGTAAAGTAGCAGGATACAAAATTAATGCACAGAAGTCTCTGGCATTCCTATATACTAATGATGAAAAATCTGAAAGTGAAATCAAGAAAACACTCCCATTTACCATTGCAACAAAAACAATAAAATATCTAGGAATAAACCTACCTAAGGAGACGAAAGACCTGTATGCAGAAAATTATAAGACACTGATGAAAGAAATTAAAGATGATACAAATAGATGGAGAGATATACCATGTTCTTGGATTGGAAGAATCAACATTGTGAAAATGACTCTACTACCCAAAGCAATCTACAGATTCAATGCAATCCCTGTCAAACTACCACTGGCATTTTTCACAGAACTAGAACATAAAATTTCACAATTTGTATGGAAACACAAAAGACCCCGAATAGCCAAAGCAATCTTGAGAACAAAAAATGAAGCTGGAGGAATCAGGCTCCCTGACTTCAGACTATACTACAAAGCTACAGTAATCAAGACAGTATGGTACTGGCAGCAAAACAGAAAGATAGATCAATGGAACAGGATAGAAAGCCCACAGATAAACCCACGCACATATGGACACCTTATCTTTGATAAAGGTGGCAGGAATGTACAGTGGAGAAATGACAGCCTCTTCAATAAGTGGTGTTGGGAAAACTGGACAGATACATGTAAAAGTATGATATTAGATCACTCCCTAACACCATACACAAAAATAAGCTCAAAATGCATTAAAGACCTAAATGTAAGGCCGGAAACTATCAAACTCTTAGAGGAAAACATAGGCCGAACACTCTTTGACATAAATCACAGCAAGATCCTTTCTGACCCACCTCCTAGGGAAATGGAAATAATAACAAAAGTAAACAAATGGGACCTAATGAAACTTCAAAGCTTTTGCACAGCAAAGGAAACCATAAACAAGACCAAATGACAACCCTCAGAATGGGAGAAAATATTTGCAAATGAAGCAACTGACAAAGGATTAATTTCCAAAATTTACAAGCAGCTCATGCAGCTCAATAACAGAAAAACAAACAACCAAATCCAAAAATGGGCAGAAGACCTAAATAGACTTTTCTCCAAAGATATACAGACTGACAACAAACACATGAAAGAATGCTCAACATCTTTAATCACGAGAGAAATGTAAATCAAAACTACAATGAGATATCATCTCACACCAGTCAGAATGGCCATCAACAAAAAATCTAGAAACAATAAATTGTGGAGATGGTTTGGAGAAAAAGGAACACTCTTGCACTGCTGGTGGGAATGTGAATTGGTTCAGCCACTATGGAGAACAGTATGGAGGTTCCTTTAAAAACTACAAATATTACTACCCTATGATCCAGCAATCCCACTACTGGGCATATACCCTGAGAAAACCAAAATTCAAAAAGAGTCATGTACCAAAATGTTCATTGCAGCTCTATTCACAATAGCCCGTAGATGGAAAGAACCTAAGTGTCCATCATCGGATGAATGGATAAAGAAGATGTGGCACATATATACAATGGAATATTACTCAGCCTTAAAAAGAAACGAAATTGAGCCATTTTTAATGAGATGGATAGACCTAGAGTGTGTCATACAGAGTGAAGTAAGTCAGAAAGAAAAAGACAAATACCATATGCTAACATATATAAATGGAATTTAAGAAAATAAATGTCATGAAGAACCTAGGGGTAAGACAGGAATAGACACAGACCTACTGGAGAACGGACTTGAGGATATGGGGAGGGGGAAGGGTGAGCTGTGACAGGGCGAGGGAGAGTCATGGACATATATACACTAACAAATGTTTGGTAGATAGTTAGTGGGAAGCAGCCACATGGCACAGGGATATCGGCTTGGTGCTTTGGGACCGCCTGGAGGGGTGGGATAGGGAGGGTGTGAGGGAGGGAGACTCAAGAGGGAAGAGATATGGGAACATATGTATATGTATAACTGATTCACTTTGTTATAAAGCAGAAACTAACACACCATTGTAAAGCAATTATACCCCAACAAAGATGTTAAAAAAAAAAATAAAAGAAGAAGGCGGCCAACTAGAATAAAATCTGGAGGAAGGGAAAAGCAAACAACCAAGAAAGGAATATTTTGGAGCCAGAGATATAGCTGATGTCTTCCATCTCGATTTTAGCAAACAGGAGAAATATAAGCAGAAGTGTAGACAGGATCAGGGTCACATGGACAAGTGTTAAAAACACAGGTGGGGGGTGGGACACACACACACACACACACACACACACACACAAAACACAGGCAGGAAAACTCCATGGGAATAAATGATCATAAGGAGGTTGCAGTAACAGATGACTTAGTCACTATATAATGTGACATGAAACACTAGAAATTTCCCCCTTGGTTGTTGGTGTGTCTCTAGTTTTTTTCTTTTCCCCAAAGCGCCTTTGTCACTCAGATCTTTCTTCTTTAATTTTGATTTTATATCAGAGTACTGTTGATTAACAATGTACTGTTACTTTCAAGTGTACAGCAATGTGATTCAGCTATACTTGTACAAATATCTATTCTTTTTCAAATTACTTTCCTATTTAGGTTATGACAGAATACTGAGCAAAGTTCCCAGTGCTATACGGTAGATCCTCATTGGTTTCTATTTTAAATATTGCAGTGTGTTTTTGTTGTCATTTGTTTCTTTTTTTTTTTAATTTCTTCTTTGATATCTTCAGTGATCTCTTGGTTATTTAGTAGCACACTGTTAGCCTCCATGTATTTGTGTTTTTATGGTTTTTTCCCTGTAATTGATTTCCAATCTAATAGTACTGTGGTCAGAGAAGATGCTTGATACGATTTCAATTTTCTTAAATTTACAGAGGTTTGATTTGGGACCCCAGCTATGATCCATCCTGGAGAATGTTTCGTGAGCACTTGAGAAGAAAATGTAATCTGCCACATTCACGTGGAATGTCCTATAAATATCAATTAAATCTGTCTGGTCTATTGTGTCATTTAAAACTTCTATTGCCTTATTTACTTTCTGTTTGGAGGACCTATCCATCGGGTAGGTAGGGTGTTAAAGTCCCCTACTATTATTATTAATTTTTCAACATTTTTATTAGAGTATAACAGCTTTACAATGGTGTGATAGCCTCTGCTTTATAACAAAGTGAATCAGTTATACATATACATATGTGCCCATATCTCTTCCCTCTTGTGTCTCCCTCCCTCCCACCCTCGCTATCCCACTCCTCTAGGTGGTCACAAAGCACGGAGCTGACCTCCCTGTGTTATGCGGCTGCTTCCCACTAGCTATCTATTTTAAGTTTGGTAGTGTATATATGTCCATGCCACTCTCTCACTTTGTCAAAGCTTACCCTTTCCCCTCCCCATATGCTTAAGTCCATGCTTTAGTAGGTCTGTGTCTTTATTTCCGTCTTACACCTAGGTTTTTCATGACCATTTTCTTCTTCTTAAATTCCATATATATGTGTTTGCATACGGTATTTATTTTTCCCTTTCTGGCACACTTCACTCTTTATGACAGTCTCTAGGTCCTTCCACCTCACTACAAATAACTCAGTTTCGTTTCTTTTTATGGCTGAGTAATATTCCATTGTATATATGTGCAACACCTTCTTTATCCATTTCATCCAATGATGGACACTTAGGTTGCTTCCATCTCCTGGTTATTGTAAACAGAGCTGCAATCAACATTTCGGTACATGACTCTTTTTAAATTATGGTTTTCTCAGGGTATATGCCCAGTAGTGAGATTGCTGGGTCATATGGGAGTTCTATTTGTAGTTTTTTAAGGAAACTCCATACTATTCTCAATTGTGGCTGTACCAATTCACATTCCCACCAGCAGTGCAAGAGTGTTCCCTTTTCTCCACACCCTCTCCAGCATTTATTGTTTCTAGATTATTTGATGATGGCCATTCTGACTGGTGTGAGATGACATCTTACTGTAGTTTGTTTTTTTTTTTTTTTTTTTTTTGTGGTATGCAGGCTTCTCACTGTTTTGGCCTCTCTCGTCGAGGAGCACAGGATCCAGATGCGCAGGCTCAGCGGCCATGGCTCACGGGCCCAGCTGCCCCACAGCATGTGGGATCCTCCCGTACCAGGGCATGAATTTGCTTCCCCTGCATCAGCAGGTGGACTCTCAACCACCGTGCCACCAGGGAAGCCCTGTCATTGTAGTTTTGATTTGCATTTCTCTAATGATTAATGATGTTGAGCATTCTTTCATGTGTTTATGGGATATCTGTATATCTTCTTTGGAGAAATGTCTATTTAGGTCTTCTGCCCATTTTTGGATTGGGTTATTTGTTTTCTTGTTATTGAGCTGCATGAGCTGCTTGTAAATTTGGAGATTAATCCTTTGTCAGTTGCTTCATTTGCAAATATTTTATCCCATTCTGAGGGTTGTCTTTTGGTCTTGTTTACTGTTTCCTTTTCTGTGCAAAAGCTTTTAAATTTCATTTGGTCCATTTGTTTATTTTTGTTTCCATTTCTCTAGGAGATGGGTCAAAAATGATTTTGCTGTGATTTATGTCGTAGAGTGTTCTGCCTATATTTCCCTCTAAGAGTTTGATAGTTTCTGGCCTTACATTTAGGTCTTTAATCCATTTCGAGCTTATTTTTGTGTATGGTGTTAGGGACTTTTCTAATCTCATACTTTTACATGTAGCTGTCCAGTTTTCCCAGCACCATTTATTGAAGAGGCTGTCTTTTCTTAACTGTATATTTTTGCCTCCTTATCAAAGATAAGGTTAACATATGTGCGTGGGTTTATTGCAGGGCTTTCTATCCTGCTCCATTGATCTATATTTCTGTTTTATTGCCAGTAGTATACTGTCTTGATTACTGTAGATTTGTAGTATAGTCTGAAGTCAGGGAGCCTGATTCATCCAGCTCCATTTTTTCAGCCGCAAAATTGTATTGTTTATTCAGGGTCTTTTGTGTTTCCATACAAATTGTGAAATGTTTTGTTCTAGTTCTCAGAAAAATGCCAGTGGTTGTTTGATACAGATTGCATTGAATCTGTAGATTGCTTTGGATAGTAGAGTCATTTTCACAATGTTGATTCTTCCAATCCAATACTATGGTATATCTCTCCATCTATTTGTTTCATCTATAATTTCTTTCATCAGTGTCTTATAATTTTCTGAGCACAGGTCTTTTGTCTCCTTAGGTAGGTTTATTCCTAGATATTGTATTCTTCTTTTACAAAGAAAGTGTTTTATTAATTTCACTTTCAGATTTTTCATCATTAGTGTATAGGAATGCCAGAGATTTCTGTGCATTAATTTTGTAATCTGCTACTTTACCAAATTCATTGATGAACTCTAGTAGTTTTCTGTTAGTATCTTCAGGATTTTCTATGTAGAGTATCATGTCATCTGCAAACAGTGACAGCTTTACTTCTTCTTTTCATATGTGAATTATTTTGTTTCTATTTCTTCTCTAATTGCTGTGGCAAAAACTTCCAAAACTGTGTTGAATAATAGTGGTGAGAGTGGACAACCATGTCTTGTTCCTGATCTTAGTGGAAATGGTTTCAATTTTTCAGCATTGTGGATGATGTTGGCTGTGGGTTTGTAATATATGGCCTGTGTTTTGTTGAGGAAAGTTCCTTCTATGCCTACTTTCTGCAGGGCTTTATCATAAATGGGTGTAGAATTTTGTTGAAAGCTTTCTCTGTATCTATTGAGATGATCATATGGTTTTTCTCCTTCAAATTGTTAATATGGTGTATCACTTTGATTGATTTGCGTATATTGAAGAATCCTTGCATTCCTGAAATAATCCCCACTTGATCATGTTGAATGATACTTTTAATGTGCTGTTGGATTCTGATTGCTAGTATTTTGTCGAAGATTTTTACATCTGTGTTCATCAGTGATATTGGCCTGTAGTTTTCTTTTTTTGTGACATCTTTGTCTGGTTTTGGTATCAGGGTGATGGTGGCCTTGTAGAATGAGTTTGTGTGTGTTCCTCCCTCTGCTATATTTTGAGAAGGATAGGTGTTAGCACTTCTCTAAAATTTTGATAGAATTCACCGGTGAAGCCATCTGGTCCTGGGCTTTTGTTGGTTGGAAGATTTTTAATCACAGTTTCAATTTCAGTTCTTGTGATTGATATCTTCAAATTATCTATTTCTTCCTGATTCAGTCTTGGCAGGTTGTGCATTACTAAGAATTTTCCATTTCTTACAGGTTGTCCATTTTATTGGCATTGAGTTGCTTGTAGTAATCTCTCATGATCTTTTGTATTTCTGCAGTGTCAGTTGTTACTTCTCCTTTTTCATTTCTAATTCAATTGATTTGAGTCTTCCCTCTTTTTCTCTTTATGAGTCTGGGTAATGGTTTATCAATTTTTTTATCTTCTTAAAGAACAAGCTTTTAATTTTATTTGTCTTTGTTATCATTTCTTTTTCATTTATATCTGATCATATATGTATGATTTCTTTCCTTTTGCTAACTTTGGGTTTTTTTGTTCTTCTTTCTCTAATTGTTTTAGGTGCAAGGTAAGGTTGTTTTTTTGAGATGTATCTTGTTTCTTGAGGTAGGATTGTATTGCTCTAAACTTCCCTCTTAGAATTGCTTTCGCTTCATCCCACAGGTTTTGGGTCATCATGTCTCCATTGTCGTTTGTTTCTAGGTACTTTTGATTTCCTCTTTGATTTATTCAGTGATCACTTCGTTATTAAGTAGTCCATTGTTTAGCCACCATGTGTTTGTATTTGTTAAAGATCTTTTCCTGTAATTGATATCTAGTCTCATAGCATTGTGGTCAGAAAAGATACATGATAAAATTTAAATTTTCTTAAATTTACCAAGGCTTGATTTGTGACCCACGATATGATCTATCCTGGAGAATGTTCCATGAGCAATTGAGAAAAATGTGTATTCTTTTCTTTTTGGATTCAATGTCCTGTATATATCAATTAAATCCATCTTGTTTAATGTATCACTTAAAGCTTGTGTTTCTTTATACATTTTCATTTTGGATGATCTGTCCATTGGGGAAAGCGAGTTGCTAAAGTCCCCTACTATGAATATGTTCCTTTTGATATCCCTTTTATGGCTGTGAGTATTTGCCTTATGTATTGAGGTGCTCCTATGTTGGGTGCATAAATATTTACAATTGTTATATCTGCTTCTTGGATCGATCCCATGATCTTTATGTAGTGTCCTTTTTGTCTCATGTAATAGTCTTTATTTTACATCTATTTTGTCTGATATGAGAATTGCTTCTCCATCTTTCTTTTGATTTTTATTTGCATGGAATATCTTTTTCCATCCCCTCACTTTCAGTCTGTATGTGTCCCTAGGTTGGAGGTGGGTCCCTTGTAAACAGCATATATATGTGTCTTGTTTTTCTATCCAATCAGCCAGTCTGTGTCTCTTGGTTTGAGCATTTCATCCATTTACATTCATGGTAATTATTGATATGTATGTCCTATTCCCATTTTCTTAATTGTTTTGGGTTTGTTATTGCAGGTCTTTTCCTTCTCTTGTGTTTCTTGCCTAGAGAAGTCCCTTTAGCATTTGTTGTAAAGCTGGTTTGGTGGTGCTGAACTCTCTCAGCTTTTCCTTTTCTTTAAAGGTTTTAATTTCTCCATCAAATCTGAATGAGATCCTTGCTGGGTAGAGTAATCTTGGTTGTAGGTTTTTCTGCTTCATCACTTTAAACATATCCTGCCACTCCCTTCTGGCTTGCAAGTTTCTGCTGAAAGATCAGCTGTTAATGTTATGGGGATTCCCTTGTGTGCTATTTTTTTTTCCCTTGCTGCTTTTAATATATTTTCTTTGTATTTAATTTTTAATAGTTTGATTAATATGTGTCTTGGCATGTTTCTCCTTGGATTTATCCTGTATGGGTGTCTCTGTGCTTCTTGCACTTGATTAACTATTTCCTTTCCCATATTAGGGAAGTTTTCAACTATAGTCTCTTCAAATATTCTCTCAGTCCCTTTCTTTTTCTCCTCTTCTTCTGGGACCCCTATAATTCAAATATTGGTGCATTTAATGCTGTCCCAGAGGTCTCTCTGGCTGTCCTCAGTTCTTTTCATTCTTTATTCTGTATTCTTCTCTGCAGTAGTTATTTCCACTATTTTATCTTCCAGATCACTTATCCATTCTTCTGCCTCAGTTATTCTGCTATTGTTCCCATCTAGAGTATTTTTAATTTCATTTATTTTGTTGTTCATCATTGCTTGTTTCCTCTTTAGTTCTTCTAGGTCCTTGTTAAATGTTTCTTGCATTTTCTCTATTCTATTTTGAAGATTTTGCATCATCTTTACTATCATTATTCTGAATTCTTTTTCTGGTAACCTGCCTATTTCCTCTTCATTTGTTAGGTCTGGTGGGTTTTTGCCTTGCTTCTTCATCTGTTGTGTGTTTTTCTGTCTTCTCATTTTGCTTATCTTACTGTGTTTGGGGTGTCCTTTTTGCAGGCTGCAGATTAGTAGTTCCCGTTGTTTTTGGTGTCTACCCCCAGTGGTTAATGTTGGTTCAGTGGGTTGTGTAGGCTTCCTCGTGGAGAGGACTAGTGCCTATGTTCTAGTGGATGAGGCTGGATCTTGTCTTTCTGGTGTGCAGTTCCATGTCTGGTGGTGTGTTTTGGGGTGTCTGTGGAATTATTATGATTTTAGACAGCCTCTCTTCTAATGGGTGGGGTTGTGTTCCTGTCTTGCTAGTTGATTGGCACAGGGTGTCCAACACTGTAGCTTGCTGGTCATTGAGCAAAGCTGGGTCTTGGCATTGAGATGGAGATCTCTGGGAGATTTTTGCCGTTTGGTATTACATGTAGCTGGGAGGTCTCTTGTTGACCAGTGTCCTGAAGTTGGCTCTCCCATATCAGAGGCACAGCACTGACTCCTGGCTGGAACACCAAGAGCCTTTCATCCACACAGCTCAGAATGAAAGGGAGAAAATGTAGAAAGAAAAAGGATAAAATAAAATAAAGGTATTAAAATAAAAAATAATTATTAAGAAAAAACTATTTTAAAAAAGTAAAACAAACAAACAACAAACAAACAAAAAGAAAAGACAGACAGAACCCTAGGAAAAATGGTGAAAGCAAAGCTATACAGAAAAAAATCTCACATAGAAGCATACACATACACACTGACAAAAAGAAAAAAAGAGAATAAAATAATATATCTTGCTCTCAAAGTCCACCTCCTCAATGGGGGATGATTCTTTGTTCAGGTATTCCACAGATGCAGGGTACATCAAGTTGATTGTGGAGATTTAATTTGCTTTTCCTGAGGCTGCTGGGAGATATTTCCCTTTCTCTTCTTTGTTCGCACTGCTCCTGGAGTTCAGCTTTGGATTTGGCTCCACCTCTGCATTTTGGTTGCCTGAGGGCGTCTGTTCTTTGCTCAGACAGGATGGGGTTAAATGAACAGCTGCTTTGGGGACTCTGACTCACTCAGGCCAGCGGGAGGGAGGGGTATGGTACAAGCCTGCAATGGCAGAGGCCAGCTTGACTTTGCACCAGCCTGAGGTGCTCTGTGCCTTCTCCTGGGGAAGTTGTCCCTTGATCACAGGGCCCTGGCAGTGGTGGGCTGCACAGGCTCCCCCGAGTGGAGGTGTTAAGAGTGACCTGTGCTCGCACACAGGCTTCTTGGTGTTAGCAGCAGCAGCCTTAGCGTCTCATGCCCATCTCTGTGGTCTGCCCTGTTAGCCGTGGCTCATGCCCGTCTCTGGAGCTCCTTTAAGCAGTGCTCTTAATCCCCTCTCCACGTGCATCAGGAAACAAAGAGGGAAGAAAATGTCTCTTGCCTCTTCAGCAGGTCCAGACATTTTCCCGGACTCCCTCCCAGCTAGCCGTGGTGCACTAAACCCCTGCAGTCTGTTTTCACGCCGCCAGTCCTCTCCCTGTGATCTGACCAAAGCACAAGCCTCAGCTCTCAGCCCTCGCCCACCCCAGTGGGTAAACAGACAAGCCTCTCGCGCTGGTGAGTGCTGGTCGGCACCAATCCTCTGTGCGGGAATCTCTCCACTTTGCCCTCCGCACCCCTGTTGCTGTGCTGTCCTCCACAGCTCTGAAGCTTCCTCCCTCCGCCACCTGCAGTCTTCACCCACTTAGGGGCTTCCTAGTGTGTGGAAACCTTTCTTCCTTCACAGCTCCCTCTCACTGGTGCAGGTCCCATCCCTATTCTTTTGTTTCTGTTTTTTCTTTTGCCCTACCCAGGTACGTGGGTAGTTTCTTGCCTTTTGTGAGGTCTGAGGTCTTCTGCCAGCATTCAGTGGGTGTTCTATAGGAGCAGTTCCACGTGTCGATATATTTCTGATGTATCTGTGGGGAGGAAGGTGATCTCTGCATCTTACTCTTTCGCCATCTTCCTCAACTCCCATCCTAATATTATTTTTTTGACCATAGTTAATAACACTATATTGTACATTTGAAAATTGCTAAGAGAATAGATCTTAAAAGTTCTCACCACAAGAAAATTAAAATGTTGTAACTATGTATGGTGATGGGTGATAATTAGACTTATTGTGGTCATCATTTGCAATATATACAAACAGTGGATCATTACATTGTACACCTGCAACTTATATAAAGTTACATGTCAATTATACCTCAATTAAAAATAAAATGGAATAAAAACAGGGCCACCTGGACCCAGTTTATCAAAAACATCAGAAATGGGGCTGGGAATAGGTTGAGGCCAATGAGGCAGTAGAATAACTTAAAGTCTCCTACTATCATTGTGTTACTGTCAGTTTCCCTTTTTATGGTTGTTAGAATTTGCCTTATGTATTGAGGTGCTCCTATGTTGGGTGCATAAATATTTATAATGGTTATATCTACGTCTTTGAATGATCCCTTGTTCATCATGTAGTATCCTACATTTTCTCTTATAACAGTCTTTATTTTAAAGTCTATTTTATCTGATACAAGGATTGCTACTCCAGCTTTCTTTTGGTTTCAATTTGCATTGAATATCTTTTTCCATCCCTTCACTTTCTGTCTGTATGTGTGCCTAGGTCTGAAGTAGGTCTCTTGTAGGCAGCATATATATGAGTCTTGTTTTTTTATCAATTCAGTCAGCCTGTGCCTTTTGTTTGGAGCATTTAATCCATTTACTTCCAAGGTTATTATCCATATGTATGTTCCTATTACCATTTTCTTAATTGTTTTGGGATTGTTTTTATGGGTCTTTTTCTCCTCTTGTGTTTCCCAACTAGAGAAGTTATTTTAGCATTTATTGTAAAGCTGGTTTGGTGGTGCTGAATTCTCTTAGCTTTGGCTTGGCTGTAAAGCTTTTTATTTCTCCATTGAATCTGAATGAGAGCCTTACTGGGTACAGTAATCTTGGGTGCAGATTTTTCTCTTTCACCACTTTAAGTATATCCTGCCACTCCCTTCTGATCTGCAGGATTTCTGCTGAAAAATCAGCTGATAACTTTATGGGGATCCCTTTCAATGTAATTTTTGCTTTTCCCTTGCTGCTTTTAATATTTTTTCTTTGAATTTAATTTTTGTTAATTTGGATAATATGTGTCTTGGTGTGTTTCTCCTAGGGTTTATCCTGTATGGGACTCTCTGTAATTCCTGAAATTAGGTGACTATTTCCTTTCCATTGTTACAGGAGATTTCCACTAAAATCTCTTCAAATATTTTCTGAGACACTTTCGTTTTCTCTTCTTCTTCTGGGACCCCTATAATACAAATGTTGGTGCATTTAATGTTGTCTCAGAGATCTCTGAGATTGTCTTCAATTCTTTTTGCTCTTTTTTCTTTATTCTGCTCCTCGTCAGTTATTTCTACCATTCTGTATTCCAGCTCACTTATTCGTTTTTCTGCCTCAGTTATTGATTAATTATAATTAATTAATTAGTGTATTTTTAATTTCATTTATGTTGTAGTTCACCTCTGTTTGGGATGCAGCAAAAAAGCTCTAGGAAGGAAGTTTATAGCAATTCAATCTCACCTCAAGAAACAAGAAAAATCTCAAATAAAAAATTTAAAACTTACACCTCAAGCAACAAGAGAAAGAAGAACAAATAAGACCCAAAGTCGGGAGAATGAAAGAAATCACAAAGATCAGAGCAGAAATAAATGAAAGAGAAACGATGAAAACAATAGCAAAGATCAATGAAACTGAAAGCTGGCTCTTTGAGAAGATAAACAACATTGATAATCCTTTAGCCATACTCATTAAGAAAATAAAGGAGAGGACACAAATCAATACAATTAGTAATGAAAAAGGAGAAATGACAACTGACACTGTAGAAATACAAAAGATTATAAGAGACTACTAAAAACTATATGACAATAAAATCGACAACCAAGAAGAATGGACAAATTCTTGGAAAAGTACAATTTTACAAGACTGAACCAGGAAGAATTAGAAAATATAAACTGACCTATCACAAGTAATGATATTGAAACTCTGATTAAAATCTTCCAATAAACAAAAGTCCAGGACCAGATGGCTTCATAGGTGAATTCTATTAAACATTTCAAGAAGAGTTAACACCAATCCTTCTCAATCTCTTCCAAAAATTTGCAGAGCGAGGAGCACTCCCAAATTCATTCTACAAGGCAACCATCACCCTGATACCAAAATCAAAGATATCACAAAAACAGAAAACTACAGACAAATATCATTGATTAATATGGATGCAAAAATCGTGAACAAAATACAAGCAAACAGAATCCAACAACATATTAAAAGGATCATAAACCATGATCAAGTGGGATTTGCTCCAGGAATGAAAGGATTCTTCAATATACACAAATCAAAAAATGTGATATACCATATTAACAAATTAAGGAACAAATGCTACATGATCATCTCAATAGATACAGAAAAAACTTCTGACAAAATTTAACACCGATTTATGATAAAAGCTCTCCAGAAAATGGGCATAGAGGGAATCTACCTCAACATAATAAAGGTCATATATGACAAATCCACAGCAAATATCATACTCAATGGTGAGAAACTAAAAGCATCTCCACTAAGATCAGGAACAAGACAAGGATATCCCGTCTTGCCACCCTTATTCAACATAGTTTTAGAAGTCCTAGCCAAGGTGATCTGAGAAGAAAAAGAAATAAAAGAAATACAAATTGGAAAAGAAGTAAAACTCTCACTATTTGCAGATGACAAGATACTATACATAGAAAATCCTAAAGACACCACTCGAAAACTACTATAACTAATCAATTAATTTGGTAAGGTTGCAGGTTACAAAATTAATGCACAGAAATCTCTGGCATTACTATACATTAAACATGAAAACTCATAAAGCCAAATTAAGGAAACAATCCCTTTTACCATCACAACAAAAAGAATAAAATATCTAGGAATAAACCTACCTAGGGGGGCAAAAGACTTGTACTCAGAAAACTATAAAACACTGATGATAGAAATCAAAGATGCCACAAACAGATGGAGAAATATATCATGCTCTTGGATTGGAAGAATCAATAATGTGAAAATGACTATACTACGCAAAGCAGTCTACAGATTCAATGCAATCCCTATCAAACTACCAATGGCGGGGCTTCCCTGGCGGCGCAGTGGTTGGGAGTCCGCCTGCCGATGCAGGGGACGCGGGTTCGTGCCCCGGTCCGGGAGGATCCCACATGGTGCGGAGCGGCTGGGCCCGTGAGCCATGGCCGCTGGGCCTGCGCGTCCGGAGCCTGTGCTCCGCGACGGGAGAGGCCACAACGGTGAGAGGCCCGCGTACCGCCAAAAAAAAAAAAAAAAAAACTACCAATGGTATCCTTCACATAATTAGAAAAAAATATTTACAATTTGTATGGAAACACAGAAGAGTCCTTCTAGCCTAAAGCAATCTTGAGAAAGAAAAATTGAGCTGGAAGAATCAGGCTCCTGACTTCAACCTATAGTATAAAGCTACAGTAATCAAGACAACATGGTACTGGTACAAAAACAGAAATATAGAGCAATAGTGCAGGATAGAAAGCCCAGAAATGAACCCACGCACATATGGTCACTTAATTTATGACAAGTAAGACAAGAACATACAATGGAGAAAAGACAGCCTCTTCAAAAAGTGATGCTGGGAAAACTGGACAGCCCCATGTAACATAATGAAATTAGAACACTAGCCAACACCATACAGAAAAATATACTCCAAATGGATTAAAGACTTAAATGTAAGACTGGACACTATTAAACCCTTAGAGGAAAACATAGGAAAAACACACTTTTACATAAACCACAGCAATTTCTTTTTTGACCCACCTCCTAGAGTAATGAAAAAATCACAAAAATAAACAAATGGAACCTAATTAAACTTAAAAGCTTCTGCACAGCAAAGGAAACCATAAACAAAGACAACCCTCAGAATGAGAAAAGCAACGGACAAAGGATTAATCTCCAAGTTATACAAACAGCTCATGGAGCTCAATAAAAAAAAAAACAACAACAAAAATAAAACAAAAAAAACCAACCAACCCAAGTAAAAAATGGGCAGAAGACCTAAATAGAAATTTCACAAAAGAAGACATAGAGATGGCCAAGAGGCACATGAAAAGATGCTCAACATCACTAATTATTAGAGAGATGCAACTCAAAACTACAGTGAGGTATCACCTCACACCAGTCATAATGGCCATCATCAAAAAATCTACAAATGGTAAATGCTGGAGAGGGTGTGGAGAAAAAGGAAGCCTTTTGCACTGTTGGTGGGAATGTAAATTGATACAGCCACTATGGAGAAAAGTATGGAGGTTCCTTAAGAAACTAAAAATAGAACTACCATATGACCCAAAAATCCCACTCCTGGGCATATACCCTGAGAAAACCATAATTCAAAAGGACACATGAACCACAATGTTCATTGCAGCACTATCCAAGACATGGAAACAACCTAGAAGTCCAACAATAGATGAATGGTTAAAGAAGATGTGGTGCATATATACAATGGAATATTACTCAACCATAAAAAGGAATGAAACTAGGTCACTTGTAGTGGTGTGGATGGAACTAGAGTCTGTCATACAGAGTGAAGTAAGCCAGAAAGAGAAAAACAAATACAGTATATTAACGCATGTTTGTGGAATCTAGAAAAATTCTACAGATGAACCTATTTGTAGGTCAGGAATAGAGATGTAGACATAGATAACGGACATGTGGACACAGAGGGGAAGGGGAGGATGGGACGGATTGGGAGATTAGGTTTGACAAAAATACACTACCATGTGTAAAATATATAGCTAGTGGGAACCTGCTGTATAGCACAGGGAGCTTAGCTCGGTGCTCTGTGATGACCCAGATGAGTGGGATGGGGGTGTGGGAGGGAGGTCTAAAAGAGTGGGGACATAGGTGTACATATAGCTGATTTATTTCATTGTACAGCAGAAACTAACACAACATTGTAAAGTAATACTCCAATAAATAAATAAATAAATAAGGCAGTGTGTATGTGTTAATCCCAAACGCCCAATCTATCCCTCCCCATGCATCCTCCCTGGTAACTGTAAGTTTGTTCTCTAAGTCTGTGAGTCTGTTTCTGTTTTACAAATAAGTTTGTATCATTATTTTTAGGTTCATATAAGTAATATCATATGATATTTGTCTTTCTCTGTCTGACTTACTTCACTTAGTATGATAATCTCCAAGTCCAACCATGTTGCTGTAAATGGCATTATTTCATTCTTTTTAAAGGCTGAGTACTATTCCATTGTACATATATATCACATCTTCTTTATCCATTCATCTGCCAATGGACATTTAGGTTGCTCTCATATCTTGGCTATTGTAAACAGTGCTGCAACGAACACTGGGATGCATGTATCCTTTGAACCCATATTTTTCTCCAAATATATGCCCAGAAGTGGGATTGCTGGATCATATGGTAACTCTATTATTAGGTTTTAAGGAACTTCCATACTGTACTGTTCTCCACAGTGGCTGTACCAATTTAGATTTCCGCTAACAGTGTAGAAGGGCTCCTGTTTCTCCACACCCTCTAAAGTATTTATTATTTGTAGGCTTGTTTTTATGGTATCTTCCTATTTGGATTTTTTAAATTGGGGTAGAGTTGCTTTACAATGTTGTGTTAGTTTCTCCTGTACAGTGAAGTAAATCAGCTATATGTATACATATATCCCTCCCTTTTTTGACTTTCTTCCCATTTAGGTCACCACAGAGCATTCAGTAGAGTTCCCTGTGCTATACAACAGGTTCTCATTAGTTATCTATTTCATACATATTAGTGTATATATGTCAATCCCAGTCTCTCAATTCATCCCACACCCTCTTTCCCTCCTTGGTGTCCATACATTTGTTCTCTATGTCTGTATCTGTATTTCTGCCTTGCAAACAGGTTTATCTGTACCATTTTTCTAGATTCCATGTATACATGTTAATATACAATATATTTGTTTTTCTCTTTCTGACTACTTCACTCTTATGACAGTCTCTAGGTCCATCCACGTCTCTACAAATGACCCAATTTTGTTCCTTTTTATGGCTGAGTAATATTCCATTGTATATATGTACCACATCTTCCTTATCCATTCATCTTTTGATGGACATTTAGGTTGCGTCCATGACCTGGCTATTGTTAATAGTGCTGCAATGAACATTGGGTGCATGTGTCTTTTTTAATTATGGATTTCTTAGGGTATATACCCAGTAGGGTATATGCCCAGTATATTTCTGGGTTATATGGTAATTCTATTTTAGTTTTTTTAAGGAACCTCCATACTGTTCTCCATAGCATCTGTATCAATTTACTTTCCCACCAACAGTGCAAGAGGGTTCCCTTTTCTCCACACCCTTTCCAGCATTTATTTTTTGCAGATTTTTTGATGACGGCCATTCTGACAGTGTGAGGTGAAATTTTATTGTAGTTTTGATTTGCATTTCTCTAATGATTAGTGATGTTGAGCATATATTCATGTGCCTTTTGACCATCTGTATGTCTTCTTTGTAGAAATGTCTATTTAAGTCTTTGGCTCATTTTTTTATTGGGTTGTTTGTTATTTTGATATTGAGGCGCATGAACTGTTTGTATATTTTTGAGACTAATCCACTATCAGTCTCATCATTTACAAATATTTTCTCCCATTCTGTGGGTTGTCTTTCCTTTTAGTGTATGTCTTTCATTTAGTCTTCCTTTGCTGTGCAAAAGCTTTTGAATTTAATTAGGTCCCATTTGTTTATTTTTATTTACATTGCTGTAGGAGATGGATTGTAAAAGATCTTGCTGCTATTTATGTCAAAGTGTGTTCTACCTATGTTTTTCTCTAAGAGATTTATTGTATCCATTCTTACATTTACGTCTTTAATCCATTTTGAGTTTATATTTTTGTATGGTATTAAATAATATTCTAATTTCATTTTTTACATGTAGCTCTCCAGTTTTCCTTGCACCATTTATTGAAGAGACTGTTTTTCCTCCATTGTATTGTGTTGCCTCCTTTTTCATAGATTAATTGACCCTAGGTGTGTGAGTTTATTTCTGGGCTTTCTATCCTGTTCCGTTGATCTATATTTCTATTTTTGTTTTTGTACCAGTACCATACTGTTTTGATTACTATAGCTTTGTAGTATAGTCTGAAGTCAGGGAGTCTGATTCCTCCAGCTCCATTTTTCTTTTTCAAGATTGCTTTGGGTATTCATGGTCTTTGGTGCCTCCATACAAATTTTAAGATTTTTTGTCCTAGTTCTGTGAAAACTGCCATTGGTAAATTGATAGGGATTGCATTTTGTCTGTAGATTGCTTTGGGTAACATAGTCATTTTGATATTATAGATTCTTTCAATCCAAGAACATGGTATTTCTCTCCACTTGCTTGTGCCATCTTTGATTTCTTTCATCAACGTCTTATAGTTTCCATAGTATAGGTTTTATTCTTCCTTAGGTAAGTTTATTACTACGTATTTTATTCTTTTTGATATAATGGTTAATGGGATTGTTTCCTCAATTTTTCTTTCTGATGTTTTGTTGTTCATGTATAGAAATGCAGCAGAGTTCTGTGTATTAATTTTGTATCCTGCAACATTACCAAATTCACTGATGAGATCTAGTAGCTTTCTGGTAGCATCTTTACAATTTTTTATGCATGATATCAGTGACAGTTTTACTTCTTCTTTTCCAATTTGCATTTCTTTATTTTTTTTCTTCTCTGATTGCCATGGCTGGGCCTTCCAAAACCCAGTCAGATCTTGATATTATTTTTTCAGTCTGTACTCTAATATTTTTCTTTATATATTCTTAATCCTTATAATAGATCAACTGTTGTTTTAAGGAATTCTGGGCTAGTATGCCCTGAATTTCTTAACTTTGTTTTCCCTGTGACAGTGCAGAAGACATTGAATATTTGTGACCAACATCACACCCTGTGTGCTGGTGTGCAGACAGTTCTTCACACTGAATGGCTCACCCTCTCAGCCCATAGTGTAAGAAGAAAAAACTCAGCATCTTCCATTCTAGGCTTGGGAGTAACCCCCAGGTGTTTGAGGCTCCAAATTTTGTCCATTATCTATATTCCACTGCTATTCTACCGTTATTCTTGCTGAAAAATTAAATGTCTACAAAGCATCTATGAGTTTGTTTTGTTCTGGCACCATTAGCCTGAAATTCACCCTTATCTCTCCTCCACCAGGTAGGTATACCTGGATTGTTTGTAGGAAGAGTAAGGCTAAAGCATGACAAAATGGTAAAAGTTATCGTTTCTGGAAGCCCAATTAGTTAGAAAATATAGATTAGCTTCATACTATACCTCAATTTGTCTCCCTCTTGGCTATCATCAGTTATTTTATACTGGGCTCTATTTCCAGATCAATCACTAATGAGCTCTGGTATCTTGGTAAATTCATTTTGTCCCATAATGCCCCAACTTTCCCCATCAATAAATGGGGAGATTTTGATTATATTAGATAATTTCTATCTCTTTCTTTCTGCTCTAACCTTATTTGGCTCTGACTTATAAATGAATAAGGAGACTTTTATTTACCACTGTTTACAAAAATCACAAGTTTCTCAACGTTTTCCCTCCCAAACAATGTCATACTATTTTAGGGTTATGACCCTCAAAATTTTTCTACCTCAATAAACATGAAATATAACCTCCACAGTTGTGACATTCTTCCAGAAATGGCCAGAGCTGCATGTAATTTCTTTTTTGCTTTCTCTAATCTCAGCCATTTTTCTCCCACTCAAGAATGTATAGTACATAAAAGGGGTTTAAGAGTGATATGATTTGGAAAACGCTGAATCATTGCTATATATGTATAAAATAAGTAAATTATTGGTAGCATTAGGAATTTATAATTGTTAGAAAATTCCTGGTGACACAGCTTACGACTAGCTGATCACAACACACATGTGTGTCACTGAGGTGTAGAAACACTAGTGTGAAGGTTAGTGGACTGGCCATAGGGCGATTTGGGGTTTTAGTTCCAGCTCTTACATTAACTAATTGTGTTGTCTTGGGGAAAATACTTTATCTCTCTGACCTTCAGAATCTTCTCATGTGAAATGAGGAGACTGACCTAAATAATCTTTTTTGTTTCTGTTATATCTATCCTTCTCTAAGGATGAGGACATTCTGTAGTTTGCATACTATCTCTCCCATTCCCTCTTTTTCCTGATATTCCTTGTGATATATCAGAAGCACTGCTTACCAGAACATTCTAGTAGATATGGAGGAAAATGCATACATTTTATTTGGTCTGTTTTTCATTTTATATTTTTATCCTTTCTTATTTTAGCCTTAATTGAGAAAGTGATGCAGAGAAAGCAGAAAGTTTTTGTTATATGGAATTTTTATTCAAAGAAAATATACTTACCCAAGTCTAGTTTTAACAGCGAGCATGTTGGACTCACTATGTGTATTAATATATGTGCAACATCAAACTCTGAGGTAGAAGTGGGAGGGAACATGGCTCACTGTCTTACAGTCAGCACATCTCCAGTTCCCAGATGAGAACACTGAAGGGAGAAATGTTGAGTTGGTTAAAGTACTACAGGAAGTTAGTGATAGAATGGGAACCAGAACATGGTTCACAAACTAGAATGCTTTGATACTATCTATAATTGTTGATTTTAGTAAATTCTCAATGAATTTTAAGAATCATAATATGTACTAATACATTACATGGTCTGATGTGACACAATAAATTCTCAAAGTGCTTCTTAAGTTATGAATTTTGGTTTCTCCATCCCACTGTTACCATTAAGCAAAAGACAGTCCATTCAGTTAAGAGATGGATACTGAGATATACTGAGGTAGATGTTATTTTAAAATTCTGATATTTACTTTTTATTATGAAACATAAATTGTCTTGGAATAAAATGTGAATTCTTGCAGCTTGTCCTTTGTTTTTACAGAGGTTCTGTGGAATTCACTTTTTTCACATATTAACTCACCTTAGAAACAAGATTGAAGCCCCCTTCAACTTATAGGAGCTACCATAAGCGGTCAAATTATCCCAGGTTCTTCAACTGGCTTACACTGTGGATGAGGAGACAAAGCATCCAATCCTAAAGCTGCCAAAGATATCTTTTTTTCAAAGTAAGTGTTATTAGAATTTAGAAGAAAAAAAGTTTTTCATTAGCTTGAGATCTGAAACCAAGAAATCATGTGCAAAGACAGTTTTTTATTTATTTGTTTATCTACATATTTAATTATTTTTGCCAGGAAAGATTATTCAGTATTTGAAGTTTTTGTTCTGGGAAACAGAGATTACTTTAGATATGTTGTTGCAGACAGCAAAACTTTGACAAAGAGCAAAAATATACAAAGTTGGTTCAGAATAAGGGAAATTCTCATAACAGCTAGAGTGTTCTTACATGTAGCGTCCTTGTATTAGAAATATTTCATAAAAGGGCCTCAATTAGGTAGGAAGAAAATCTAGATAATAATCTTAACTCTAGGATATATATTTATCACTTTTAATTATTCAGATAATTTCTATATGATATTTAATTATCAGGTAGGTGAAATCATCTAGGTTTTTAATTTCTCAATTCTTAGTTATTCATATGAGACATGACAGCTGTTTTAAACTTTTTATATGAAGACTTTCATCATCTAATTTTGACTTGCAGAAAACCTCCAACTTCCATATTAAATCACTACCAAAAATTCCTGAAAGCAGATTTTCCCATTGAGGAAAAGATAGTATTATACCATTTGCTTTCTTCAGCCCATACAAGGAGGCCAAAAGAGGAGAAAGAAGTAGAATCAGTTGAGTGGGGTGGGGGGCACCAGGAGAGAGCTGATAGCAGGAAAGAGTGGGCTAATCAACACAATGTCGAGGAACCCATAAATACTACTGACTGACTTACAGAAATGCAAAGGTGCAATTAGTTGCCTTCCTGTCTGCTGGGAAAGAAGGCTTGTTGTGCATCTTTTCTTTGTGAGTTCTGGAGGTGCTCAAGAGCTATATTTCTCTTTCTAGTGAGAGGGATGTGAAATAATCTTCAATGTACATGCCTGAAGTTTATCATGACTTCTCTGAACAATATTCTTGGACATCAACTTCATCCTCACATGACTGCCCTAGATTACTTACTGGTCTTTATTTCGAGTACTAAAGCCCACACAAAAATCTCAGTCCAGTAAAATGAGGCCCTTATGTTATTTGCTTTTATCTGCAGGCTCTGGGGCTTGGACTTTTTTGAGATAATACTAGCTATTGGTTCTCTCTTGGATTTACCACTTGGTTAATTTAGATACTATAATTCTGTGGCAGACACTTTCGTCTGCCTATCCAACAAAAATTACTCTCTTATTACTTGTTAAGAGAATCTTAGTTTTGAACCATGTGTGGTTCTGAATTTTTATGAGTGGTCCAGTGCCCAGACTCAATAACTGAATTTTGATTAATATAAGCCAATCCTGGTAATTTCATTCTCTCTACAGTGATTTGCTTAGGGAGTATCATATCAGACTATTCTAGCTAATAAGAACTAAGACACTGTCTGGGATAAGAGATTTCTTAGAAGGAGAATGATTTCTTAGAAGGAAGAGATGGTCCGTTTTCTATTGTTCCACTTTATGTATGAATATGTGATGCCTGAAATTTACTGTACTTATTTGCAAGAATGAGGAAAATTTGTGAACACCCTGATGATGTGGGACACACACAAAGATTTTAACTGATAGAGAAACCAGGAAGTCCATGTCTCCCTTCCGAAGCCAATTTATGTAATCTCAAGGGTTTAATAACAAAGGGATACTGATACTTGCATAAGGACATGACCAGATGTCTACCTGACTCTGTGAATGAAGATCATGGCCGAAGCTGAGCAGACAAATTATCTTATACAGCGAACCAAACTTGTATGATGCAAAACCTGACACATTTATCAATCATGTATCGAATTAAAATCAGGTTCAAAATCATAAATGTTGCCACAATGAACAATTCAATATCTATCAAAATAATTGTCACTTTATGGAGGTCTGTGACAACTCTTACATGCTGAATAAAAGAATATACTTACAATATGCTGGGATAAGTCATTATCAAGTAGATTCTAATTTAATTGATCTGGAATTGGGCTCTTGGGATTGGTATTGTTTTTAAAGTTTCCTGGGTTAATCAAATGTACAGTTAGGTTGAGAACCATTGGTATTGAAAGAAAAATAGTATGAAGATTTTTTAGGAAGGAGCTACACTCATGATGAAATTCTACTTTATGTCAAAAAAGAAGAATTTCCATACCTATTCTAACCATTTCTAGTTAGTAGAAGAGCAAAAATTATGTATGTTGAAGTTGGCTGGTGGTAGAAATATATTTGATTTTAGCAGGAGTTCAAGTTTTACACTGGCACATTAGGTCAATCATTTGTCTTGGTTGTCTCTTCTTGTACCTGCTATGACGTCCCCTCTTCTGGATCTTCTGTAGTTATTTGAATGGCCATGTCTTTATAGCTATAATCTTTATATTATATATACTTGGGAGCTTTCCTGAATTGTCCTAAGATATTGTATATCCTGGAGGACAAGGATTGTCACCTTTTCACCTTTGTCCTTTACGTAATAAATAATAGGTGCTTAATAAATATTTGTTGACTAAATAGATATAATAGTTAATAATTCAGCCTTTTCAACAGTTAAAACTGGTTCTTCCTTATCAGTCAAAACAGTATGATTAGGCTGTAATTGAGGTAAAGTGCTGGTGATTAAAAATATGACCTGATGCCACTTTCACTTATAACCTTTTGAAAAGTTAAAATAAGGTCATGTGAAGAAGTGTCATAAAAAGAATTACATAGAACCTTTGTATTATAGCTGGTTATGTTGCACAGCACGTAAGTGAAATCTATCAGTAAACACTTTGAGTATTTCTTTCAATTTAGTTCTTATTTTCCTTTCTAACATTTCAAGGATAGATATAAATGGAAATGTCATATGCAAAGATACAGAAAAACATTAAAATCCTTCTTGAGAGCTCTATGTAACCAGCAACTTTGACTTATCTTCTATAGTAGAAGCCCCTATTACATAAGCTAGGAGGCCCTATGAGTCAGTGTTCTGTTTTTGATGAGTTACCATGGTTATAAGTTACTGAAATAGGAGTAGGGTTAGCCAGGCATACTTTTTACCCAAATAACACATAGCTGTTGAAAGTCCCATTCATCTCTTTTAGATAGCTATCATTAATTAACCATGTAATTATGTGCCAGTCTCTATGCTGGACACTTCATTTATGTGATCTCATTTTTCCTTAAACAGGTTTGAAAGGTGGGAATTATTTTCTCCATGTTTTTGATGAAGAAACTGAGTCTCAGGGAGATTAAGTGGTTTTTCACAATAGTTCAGTTATAGAATACAATAACTCCTGGAGACCAAAGAGGAAGTTAAATAATGGCCTGTGAATTAAGTTCACAACTAATACTGTTAAGTGCTGACATCTTGCATCTTGAATAGATCCAGTGTTTATAAGGTTAACTTGAGGTTACATTAAAATGCATTATAACAATCACCCTATTTACTACAATTCAAATACTTATGACCATTCCAGTTTAAGAAAAAAAATAAAGGACCACAAGTAGTTCCAACACCTTATATAATGTTCTTTGAGGCTACAGGTCTCATTATCTAGAAATAGACTTCTATAATGTGGAATTCTCCAACATAAAGGAGAAATTTAAGCAGTCCTTGATTTTGGAGTCTGTGCCAATATATCATTAGGACTATGAAATACCACTGATGCTTCACTTTATGGTCTTTAGTTGTGTTTAGAAATAAAATGTGAGTGATACTGAGCTTTAGTATTGTCAAAACTATGTGTGGAAGGTATGGTCAGGAGAGGAGCTGCTTGAATAATTACGGCTGTTCACAAAGTAATTAAAATTACCTTATTTGTTCCCAATAAAACCTTTTATTTAAAAAAAGCTGTGTTGTCTCAGAATGTAAGTGTTATGTTGCCTTCATCACGCTATATGCAGCACATCTTGCATTGGCTAAAAGATATGTCAGGTACCCATGGATGGGATTCTGAAGCAAAATATAGAGAAGTAGAGAGTAGATAATGATGTTTGACACAGCAAAAAAAATGTGCTTATGAAACTTCAGATAAGAATCCAAAATGATGTCACATGGCCAGTCCAGGGAAGAGCTTCCTTCACTTGAGAGAACATGCTTCTCTGAATCCCTAATAATCACAACTGCAATCATCAGTTGTCTTTTTTTTATTTTTTTATTTTTTACAACGCATGGGCTGCCACACACAGCATTTTTTTACAATGGAGCTGGGGTTACTTTAGCTGGGCTTAAGGAATTATTTCCAAAAAGGAACCTTAACTGAAAACTGTCTTTATTGCTCTCAAGCAAATAGTTAGTCAGAAAAAAAATGATGTTCGTGTTGCCCAAATATCCCATGCTTTTTCAAATTACCGTGTTTTTGCACATTTTTCACTATTTTTCCCCCTGGCAAAATTCTACATTTCCTTCAAGGTCCACTTTAGTGTTATGTCTACTTTAAAGTCTTTCCTTATCTCCTAAGGATAAATAAATCTCTCTTTGCTTTTGGACATTTTGAACACTTTATTATTACCTTTATTTACAGCAATTATATTACAGCCGATGGTGTTTGGACGTGAATCTTCTGTAAGGTTTTAACCGAAATGAGACAACATAACCATAGACCACCTTTTTTCCTTCTGTGTCATACTTCAGTACCTATGATGTACAAAGTACTGTGTCTTGTAAAATATCACCTAGTTAATAAATGGAAAAACTGAGATGAGAAACCAAGCCTTTTTATTCGCAGCCTATGGCCATTCTGAAAGACCATGTGGCTGATATCATTTTGTTCTATTTCAACCAAATATTTTTTCTTTATAACTGACACATTAATCAAAAACCTCTTGAGCAACTATCATGCTTCCTAGTAGCAATCTGACTTCCAGCTTTCCAAACAATTTTCAACAGTTTGGATATAGTATATTCTACTAGATTTAATGGACTTTGTGCTCTTTTCTTCAAGAATGTGCCAAAGTCAATTCTTGGTGAATGGAGAGCTCTATAGTCAATTTCTGATTTTCTCCAATATTAAGTTTCTGTATTCATGTCTGTTTGTATGAATATGCTAGCACGTGTGTGAGTGGGAGGGAGAAATGCTTCGGTTACATAGTGAGTCATCCAGATGTTTTAGAAATGCTAAAGGTAATTTTCTTTCCAGGATAATTGCTGTTTCATACGAACATAACAGGAAAAAATTAACTAAGTTTATTTTTTATTTCCTCTGAAAGCAATTCCTCCATGCCAGCACCTTATAAAATAACAACAACAAAAAATCTACCTATTTCCCAAAATCTCAAGAAATCAAAGAAAACTAGGGTTTTGTCATGATCTAATCATAAAGTGAGCAATTTTAAAATTACAAGTAAGTCAAGAAATGCTCCTAGCCACCACTCCAACCAGAACATCCATGACTATTCTATAGAAAATATATTGATTTGGGAGGTGGTGAAGATCATCCACTAGATTCTAAAATGTGTGGGGATAAAAAGGTTAAATGAAAGTAATTTTACCACTCATGATCCTGTGCAACTGGATGACTGGAATGTTAGTGAACAAAGAGCTAGAGTCTTTGAAATGTTTTGACAAGACAGGGAAGGTCACCATCTGAGGCTGCACAGAACACAGAGGGTTGGGTTAATGGTTGCTGGCAAGTTTTTCTCAGAACAATGCAGTATCAGGATTTAATGAGAGCTCCCTGCTGAGAGTAGGGTAATGTTTACTGCAAATGGAATCAATGAAAACAACATTTTGAGAGAGATTGAAACTGCCTTGTTTTATTAAATGTTCAAAGCTGATGTGACATTTGTTCTATTATGAATAATCACTGAGTCTCAGGTCATTTCCACAGTATGGAAACACTAAAAATGACACAGACATAAGGTGATGTTATTTTAGACTTTTGCTCTTCAATTACGGGAAACTGAATATTGGTTATTGTATTCAACAACTCATCTTAAGCCTATTTCAGGTCTAGATAAAGTACTTTTTTAAAAGATGATGCTTGCATTATAAACAACTAAATTGAATCTTTCTGCTAACCCAGGGAATGCAAAGTAAATGATAATTCGAGTAGTAAAGGGTTTTATATCAATGCCTGCTTTCTACCCTACATTGCTCCCCTCAAATACAGCAATATGCGATTCTACATATAACCTTTATGAGACAGTGGTCATGCCTACTTAGATTCACATCTAGGTCATATCTCCAGCGTTCAATAAAGGGCCAAGAGCATAGTAAACTACTCAAAAATTAATTGTTGGGCTTCCCTGGTGGCGCAGTGGTTGAGAGTCTGCCTGCCGATGCAGGGGACACGGGTTCATGCCCCGGACTGGGAAGATCTCACATGCCATGGAGCGGCTGGGCCCGTGAGCCATGGCCACTGAGCCTGCACATCCAGATCCTGTGCTCTGCAACGGGAGAGGCCACAACAGTGAGAGGCCCGCATATCGCAAAAAAAAAAAAAAATTAATTGTTGAGCAGATGAATGATTAAAAGCCGATAAGGAGGAGGAATCAAGATGGTAGCATACGAAGATCCTGAACTCACCACTTTCCACAGACACAACAAATCTGCAACTACATATGGGATAAGTCCCACTGAAAGGGACCTGAAAACTGGATGAACAGAGCAACAGAACATCCACAACAAAGGGTAAAATGACAGTATTGATACAGATAGGAGAGGAAGAGATATGGTCTTGTCAAGGGGAAAAAAAAATCCCAGTCACAGTGATCAACAGTCAAGAGGGATCACAAAGGTAGAGATTTTTACCCTGAGGAACTAAAGATTTGAGCACCACATCATGCACCACAAACCTTAGATTCTGCACAAAAGAGATGAACCCTCAAAACACCTGGCTTTGAAAACCAACAAGAAATACAATGAGCAAAATTATAGAACTGCAGGGAACAGAAAACACACTCTTAAAGGGCTTGCACAGTGACTCAACCCAGAAAACAGTGCAAAAACACTAGTTTCAAAAGTGCATAGACTACAGGTGAAGGGGATCCACTTACCAAACTTGAAGTGTCTGCCAGAGAGGCAGGAATGAGATGGAATGCTCCCCAGGGACTGAAACACTGGTGGAAGCCATTTTTGAAACCTCAGGCTACTTTATTAATGCCAGTGCTGGTGTGTGCTATTTTATAACTCTCCCTGTAACCATTTAGCACCAGTGGGCATGCCTCACTGAAAGCCCACCCCTACACCTCAGCCAGTCCTGACGGCTGGCTAGGCAATAAACCAACTCACCAGCATGCTGCAGTAGTTGCAGCCAGATTCCACAGCTGGGCCGGAGGACAGTTCCACCCACCAGCAGTCAAAGCCCTGAAATAACAGGAGGGGGCATGCAGCACACATAAGGAATACACTTTGAGTGTCTGGCTCTAGTAGTCAGGAATAATTGTGCTTCTGAACACAATTATAATGTGTCTTGGCATGTGTCTTTGGGTTCACAAAACATCTACATAAGGCCACACGTTCAAGAGCAAGAGAGGTTACTAATTTACCTAGTACATAGAAACAAAAACAGAGAAGTAGGCAAAATAAGGAGGCATAGGAATATGTTTTGATTGAGAAAAAAGCAAGAAAAAATTCAGAAAAAGAACTAAACAAAATGGAGATAAACAATCTACTTGATAAAGAATTAAAAGTAATGGAAAAAAAGAATTAAAATACATTCCTCCAAAGAAGACATCCACATGGTTAACAGGCACATGAAAAGAAAAGATGCTCAACATTGTTAATTATTACAGAAATGCAAATCAAAGCCACAATAAGATATCACCTCACACCAGTATGAATAGCCATCATCAAAATGTCTACAAATAATAAATGCTGGAAAGCGTGTGGAGAAAAGGGAACCCTCCCAATGTTGGTGGGAATGTAAATTGATACAGACACTATGGAAAAAAAGTACAGATATTCCTTAAAAAGACTAAAAATAGAGCTACGATATGATCCAGCAGTCTGATTCTTGGGCATATATCTGGAGAAAAAGATGGTTTGAAAGTTTACATGCACCTTGAATGAACATTGCAGCACTCTTTACAATAGCCAATACATGGAAACAATCCAAATGTCAATCAAAAAAAGAATGGATAAAGAAGATGTGATATATATATATATATATATATATATTACTCAGCCATTAAAAAGAATGAAATACTGCTATTTGCAGCAACATGAATGGACCTAGATATTATCATACTAAGTGAGTCAGACAGAAAAAGACAGATATCATACAATATAACTTACATGTGGGATCTAAAAATATGATGAAAGTGAACTTATTTGCAAAACAAAAATAGCCTCAAAGACATAGAAAACAAACCTCTGGTTACCAAAGTGGAAAAGGGGTGGGGGAGGGATAAATTAGGAATTTGGAACTAACAGATACACACCACTATATATAAAATAAACAACAAGGACCTACTGCATAACACAGAGAATGAACTGTATTCAATACCTTGTAATAACCTACAATGGAAAAGAATCTGAGATATATATACATATATATATATATATATATATATATATATATATATATATATATATATACATGAATCACTTTGCTGTACACCTGAGAGGTAAGTCAACTGTATTTCAATTAGAAAAAAATAATGGTCATAAAGAGGCTGACCAAATGTGAGAGAAGAATAGAGGAACACAGTGAGAACTTCAACAAAGAAATAGAAAATATAAAAATATACTAAACACGGGGAGACCTTCAAGATGGTGGAAGAGTAAGATGTGGAGATCACCTTCTTCTCCACAAATACATCAAAATTACATCTACATGTGGAACAACTCCTACAGAACACCAACTGAAAGCTGGTAGAAGACCTCAGACTTCCCAAAAGGCAAGAAAATCCCCATGTACCTGGGTAGGGCAAAAGAAAAAACAGAGAAAAAAGAATAGGGACAGGAAGTGAACCTCTGGGAGGGGGCTCTGTAGGAGGAAAAGTTTCCACACACTAGGATGCCCCTTCACTGGTGGAGATGGGGTTGAGAAGCTTCAGAGCCATGGAGGAGAGTGCAGAAACAGGGATGCAGAGGGCAAAGCAGAGAGATTCCCACACAGATGATTGGTGCTGACCAGCACTCACCAGCCTGAGAGGCTTGCCTGCTCACCTGCCAGAGTGGATGGGGCTGGGAGCTGGGACTCAGGCTTCGGAGGTCAGATTGCAGGGAGAGAACTGGTGTTGGCTGTGTGAACACAGCCTGAAGGGGTTAGTGTACCACAGCTAGCCAGGAGGGAGTCCAGGAAAAATTCTAGACCTGCCTAACAGGCAAGAGACCATTGTTTCGGGCTGCATGAGGAGAGGGGATTCAGAGCACCACCTAAACGAGCTTCAGTGATGGTCGTGAGCCACGGCTATTAGCTCGGAGCCCAGAGACGGCATGAAACGCCAAGGCTGCTGCTGCAGCCACCAAGAAGCCTGTGTGCAACCACAGGTCACTATCCACACACCACTCCCTGAGAGTCTGTGCCACCTGCCACTGCCAGGGCCCAGTGATCCAGGGACACCTTCCCCAGGAGAACACACAGCGCACCCCAGGCTGTTGCAAAGTCTCGCCTCTGCTGCTGAAAGCTCACCCCACATTCCAGTTATAACTACAGTACCCCTCCCTTCCCCAGGCCTGAATGAGCAGAGCCACTTAATCAGCCAAATGTTTAACCCCCACCTCTCTGGATGAAGAACAGATGCCTGAGGACAACTTACATGAAGAGGTGGGACCAAAATCAAAGCTGATCCCCAGGAGTTGTGTGAACAAGGAAGAGAAAGGAAAATGTCTCCCTGCAACCTGAGAAGCAGCAGATTAAATACCCACAAACAACTCGATGTACCCTGCATCTGGGGAACACCTGAATAGACAAAGAATCATCCCAAAATTGTGGCGGTGGATTTTGGGAGCGACTGTAGCCTTGGGGTTTTCTGTCTGTGACTTATTTGTTTCTGATTTTTTATGTTTATTTTAGCTTAGTGTTTAGTGATTGTTATCATTAGTATATTTGTTTATTGGTTTAATGCTCTCTTCCTTCTTTTTAAATTATTATAATAATAATATTTTTTTACTTATTTTTTTTAATTTTTTCTCACTTTTCTCCTGATGTGTGTGACTGACAGAATCTTGGTGCTCTGGCCTGGGGACAGGCATGGGTCTCTGAGGTGGGAAAGCCATGTTCAGGACATTGGACCACAAGAGACCTCCCAGCCCTCATAACATCAATCGGTGAGAGCTCTCCCAGAGATCTCCATCTCAATGCTAAGACCCATCTCCACCCAATGACCATCAAACCCCAGTCCTGGGTGCCCCATGCCACACAACTAGCAAGACAGGAACACAACCCCACCTATTAGCAGAGAGGCTACCTAAAATCATACTAAGTTCACAGACACCCCAAAATACACCACTGGATGTGGCCCTGCCCACCAGAAATAGAAGATACAGCCTCATCCGCCAGAAAACAGGCACTAGGCCCTTCCACAAGGAAGTCTACAAAAGCCACTGAACCAACTTAACCACTGGGTGCAGACACCAAAAACAGTGGGAACTATGAACATGCAGCCTTTAAAAAGGAGACCCCAAGCACAGTAAGTTAAACAAAATGAGAAGACAGAAATATGTAGCAGATGAAGGAGCAAGGTAAAAACCCACCAGATCAAACACATGAAGAGGAAATAGGCAGTCTACCTGAAAAAGAATTGAGAGTAATAATAGTAAAAATGATCCAAAATCTTGAAAATAGAATGGAAAAAACACAAGAAACATTTAACAAGGACCTAGAAGAATTAAGGAGATCACAAACAATGATGAACAACAAAATAAATGAAATTAAAAAACCTCTAGGGCTTCCCTGGTGGTGCAGTGGTTGAGAGTCCGCATGCCAATGCAGGGGACATGGGTTCATGCCCTGGTCTGGGAAGATCCCACATGCCGCGGAGCAGCTGGGCCTGTGAGCCATGGCCGCCGAGCCTGCACGTCCGGAGCCTGTGCTCCACAACAGGAGAGGCCACAACAACGAGAGGCCTGCGTACCACAAAAACAAAAACGAAAAAATCTCTAGAAGGAATCAATAGCAGAATAACTGAGGCAGAAGGACAGATAAGTGACCAGGAAGATAAAAGAGTGGAAAAAACAACCACAGAGCAGAATGCAGAAAAAAGAAAAAAAAATAATTGAGGACAGTCTCACAGACCTCTGGGACAATATTAAATGCACCAACATTCTGAATATAGGGGTCCCAGAGGAAGAAGAGGAAAAAAAAAAAGGACTGAGGAAATATTTGAAGAGATTATGGATGAAAACTTCAGTAACATGGGAAAGGAAATAGTCAGTCAAGTACAGGAAGTGCAGAGAGTACCATACAGGATAAATGCAAGGAAAAACAGGCCAAGACACATATTAATCAAACCATCAAAAATTAAATATAAAGAAAAAATATTAAAAGTAGCAAGTGAAAAAACAACAAATAACATACAAGGGAAAGTCCTTAAGGTTAACAGCTGATCCAGAAAGGAGTAGAAGGACATATTTAAAGTGAAGAAAGGGAAAAATATGCAACCAAGATTACTCTACCCAGCAATGATCTCATTCAGATTCGATGTAGAAATGAAAAGCTTCACAGACAAGCAAAAGTAAAGAGAATACAGCACCACCAAACCACATTTACCACAAATGATAAAGGAACTTCTCTATGTCCAAAACAAAAGAGAAGGAAAACACATACAAAGACAAACACAAACAGTTAAGAAAATGGTAATAAGAACATATATATCAGTAATTACCTTAAATGTAAATGGATTAAATGCTCCAACCAAAAGACATAGACTGGCTGAATAGACAAAAACAAGACCCGTATATATGCTGTCTACAAGAGACCAACTTCAGACGTAGGGACACGTACAGACTGAAAGTGAGGGGATGGAAAAAGATATTCCATGCAAAAGGAAATCAAAAGAAATCTGGAGTAGCAATTCTCATATCAGACAAAATAGACTTTAAAATAAAGACTATTACAAGAGACAAAGAAGGACACTACATAATGATCAAGGGTTCAACCTAAGAAGATATAACAATTGTAAATATTTATACACCCGATACAGGAGCACCTCAAAACATAAGGCAAATGCTGACAGCCACAAAAGAGGAAATAGACAGTAACACAATAATAGTACGGGACTTTAACGCCCCACTTTAACCAATGGACAGATCATCCAAAATGGAAATAAATACGGAGACACAAGCTTTAAATGAAAAATTAGACAAGACGGACTTAATTGATATTTATATGACGTTCCATCCAAAAACAACAGAATACATTTTCTTCTCAAATGCTCATGGAACATACTCCAGGATAGATCATATCTTGGGACATAAATCAAGCATTAGTAAATTTTAGAAAATTGACATAATATCAAGTATCTTTCCACCCACAACGCTATGAGACTTGATGTCAATTACATGAAAAACATTGTAAAAAGCACAAACACATGGAGGGTAAACAATATGGCACTAAATAACTAAGAGATCACTGAAGAAATCAAAGAGGAAATCAAAAAATACCTAGAAAGAAATGACAATGAAAACACGATGACCCAAATCCTATGGAGGGCAGCAAAGGCAGTTCTAACAGGGAAGTTTCTAGTAATACAATCCTACCACAAGAAACAAGAAAAATGTCAAGTAAATAACCTAATCTTACACGTAAAGCAATTAGAAAAAAAGAACACCACCAAAAAAAAATACTAGAGTTAGCAGAAGGAAAGAAATCATAAAGATCAGATAAGAAATAAATGAAGGGAGAGGAGGGGAAGATGGCTGAAGAGTAAGACGCGGAGATCACCCTGCTCCCCCCAGATACACCAGAAACACATCTACACGTGGAACAACTCCTACAGAACACCTACTGAAGGCTGGCAGAAGACCTAAGACTTCCCAAAAGGCAAGAAACTCTCCACGTTCCTGGGTAGGGCCAAAGAAAAAAAAGAAAACACAGACAAAAGGGTAGGGAAGGGTCCTGCAACAGTAGGAGGGAGCTGTGAAGGAGGAAAGGTTTCCACACAGTAGTAAGCCCCTTCGCGGGCGGAGACTGTGGGTGGTGGAGGGGGGAGGCTTTGGAGCCACGGAAGAGAGCACAGCAACAGGGGTGCGGAGGGCAAAGTGGAGAGATTCTCGCACAGAGGATCAGTGCCGACCAGCACTCACCAGCCCGAGAGGCTTGTCTGTTCACCCACCAGGGTGGGAGGAGCTGGGAGCTGAGGCTCGGGCTTTGGTCGGAGCACAGGGAGAGGACTGGGGTTGGCGGCGTGAACACAGCCTGTAGGGGGTTACTGCACCACGGCTAGCAGGGTGGGAGTCTGAGAAAAGTCTGCACCTGCCAAAGAGGCAAGAGACATTTTCTTCCCTCTTTGTTTCCTGCTGCACGAGGAGAGAGGATTAAGAGCACTGCTTAAAGGAGCTCCAGAGACGGGTGCAAGCCACGGATAAGAGGGTGGACCCCAGAGATGGGCATGAGACGCTAAGGCTGCTGCTGCCTCCACTAAGAAAGCTGTGTGCGAGCACAGGTCACTCTCCACACCTCCCCTCCGGGAAGCCTGTGCAGCCCACAACTGTCAGGGTCCCGGGATCCAGGGACAACCTCCACGGGAGAACGCACGGCATGCCTCAGGCTGGTGCAACGTCACATGGGCCTCTGCCGCCGCAGGCTCACCCCGCACTCCGTACCCCTCCCTCCCCCCGGCCTGAGTGAGCCAGAGTACCTGAATCTGCTGCTTCTTTAACCCCGTCCTGTCTGAATGAAGAACAGACGCCCTCCGGCGACCTACACGCAGAGGCAGGGCCAAATCCAAAGCTGAGCCACTGGGAACTGAGAGAACAAAGAAGAGAAAGGGAAATCTCTCCCAGCAGCTTCAGAAGCAGGGAATTAAAGCTCCGCAACCAACTTGATGTAACCTGCATCTGTGGAATACATGAATAGACAACGAATCATCCCAATTGAGGAGGTGGACTTTGAGAGCAAGATTTATGATTTTTTCCGCTTTTCCTCTTTTTGAGAGTGTGAATGTGTATGCTTCTGTGTGAGATTTTATCTGTATAGCTTTGCTTCCACCATTTGTCCTAGGGTTCTATCCATCTGTTTTTTTTAAAAATTTTTTTCTTAATAATTAGTTTTATTTTAATAACTTTATTTTATTTTACTTTGTCTTCTTTCTATCTTTCTTTCTTTCTTTCCTTCCTTCCCTCGTTTAGACAACGAATCATCCCAAATTGAGGAAGTGGACTTTGAGAGCAAGATTTATGATTTTTTCCCCTTTTCCTCTTTTTGTGAGTGTGTATGTGTATGCTTCCGTGTGAGATTTTGTCTGTACAGCTTTGCTTCCACCATTTGTCCTAGGGATCTCTCCATCCATTTTTTTTTTCTTAATAATTATTTTTATAACATTATTATACTTTATTTTATTTTACTTTATCTTTTCTTTTGTTCTTTTTTTCCTTCCTTCCCAACTTCCTTCCGTCCTTCCTCCCTCCCTCCTTCCCTCCTTTCTTTCTTTCCTTCTTTCCTTCATTCCTTCTTCCTTTCTTTCTTTCTTCTTCTATGAATTCTTTCTTTCTACATTTTCTCCCTTTTATTCTGAGCCGTGTGGATGAAAGGCTCTTGGTGCTACAGCCAGGAGTCAGTGCTGTGCCTCTGAGGTGGGAGAGCCAACTCCAGGAAACTGGTCCACAAGAGACCTCCCAGATCCACATATTATAAAATGGTGAAAATCTCCCAGAGATCCCCATCTCAACACCAGCACCCAGCTTCACTCAACGACCAGCAAGCTACAGTGCTTGACAACCTATGCCAAACAACTAGCAAGAGAGGAACACAACCCCACCCATTAGCAGAGAAGTTGAGTAAAATCATAATAAGTCCACAGATACCCCAAAACACACCACCAGACGTGGACCTGCCCACCAGAAAGACAAGATAAAGACTGATCCACCGGAACACAGGCACTAGTCCCCTCCACCAGGAAGTCTACACAACACACTGAAACAACCTTAGCCACTGGGGACAGACACCAAAAGCAATGGGAACTATGAACCTGCAGCCTGCAAAAAGGAGACCCCAAACACAGTAAGATAAGCAAAATGAGAAGACAGAAAAACACACAGCAGATGAAGGAGCAAGATAAAATCCGAGCAGACCTAACAAATGAAGAGGAAATAGGCAGTCTACCTGAAAAAGAATTCAGAATAATGATACTAAAGATGATCAAAAATCTTGGAAATAGAAGAGAGAAAATGCAAGAAACATTTAACAAGGACCTAGAAGAACTAAAGATGAAACAAACAACGATGAACAAAAAAAAAATGAAATGAAAAATACTCTAGACTGGATCAATGGCAGAAAAACTGAGGCAGAAGAACAGATAAGTGACCTGGAAGATAAATTAGTGGAAATAACTACTGCAGAGCAGAATAAAGAAAAAAGAATGTAAAGGACTGAGGATAGTCTCAGAGTCATTTGGGACAACATTAAACGCACTAACGTTCAAATTATAGGGGTTCCAGAGAAGAAGAGAAAAAGAAAGGGACTGAGAAAATATTTGAAGAGACTATAGTTGAAAACTTCCCTAATATGGGAAAGGAAATAGTTAATCAAGTCTAGGAAGCACAGAGTGTCCCATACAGGATAAATCCAAGGAGAAATATGCCAAGACACATATTAATCAAACTGTCAAAAATTAAATACAAAGAAAACATATTAAAAGCAGCAAGGGAAAAACAACAAAAAACACAGAAGGGAATCCCCATAAGGTTAACAGGTGATCTCTCAGCAGAAACTCTGCAAGCCAGAAGGGACTGGCAGGATATACTGAAAGTGATGAAGGAGAAAAACCTGCAACCAAGACCACTCTACCCAGCAAGGATCTCATTCAGATTTGATGGAGAAATTAAAACCTTTACAGACAAGCAAAAGCTGAGAGAGTTCAGCACCACCAAACCAGCTTTACAACACATGCTAACGGAACTTTTTTATGCAAGAAACACAAGAGGAGGAAAAGACCTACAATAATGAACTAAAAACAATTAAGAAAATGGGAATATGAACATGCATATCGATAATTACCTTAAATGTAAATGGTTTAAATAATCCCATCAAAAGACACAGATTGGCTGAATGGATACAAAAACAAGACACATATATATGCTGTCTACAAGAGACCCACTTTGGACCTAGAGACACATACAGACTGAAAGTAAGGGTATGGAAAAAGATATTCCGTGCAAATGGAAACCAAAAGAAAGCTGGAGTGGCAACTTTTACATCAAACAAAATACACTTTAAAATAAAGATTGTTAAAAGAGACAAAGAAGGACACTACATAATGATCAATAGATCGATCCAGGAAGAAGATATAACAATTGTAAAGATTTATGCACCCAACACAGGAGCATCTCAATACATAAGGCAAATACTAACAGCCATAAAAGGGGAAATAGACAGTAACACATTCATAGTAGGGGACTTTAACACCCTAGTTTCACCAATGGACAGATCATCCAAAATGAAAATAAATAAGGAAACACAAGCTTTAAACGATACATTAAACAAGATGCACTTAATTGATATTTATAGGACATTCCATCCAAAAACAGCACAATACACTTTTTTCTCAAGTGTTCATGGAACATTCTCCAGGATAGATTATATTTTGGGTCACAAATCAAGCTTTGGTAAATTTAATAAAATTGAAATTGTATCAAGTAACTTTTCCAACCACAACGCTATGAGACTAGATATCAATTACAGGAAAATATCTGAAAACATAAAAACACATGGAGGCTAAACAATATACCACATAATAACGAAGTGATCACTGAAGAAATCAAAGAGGAAATTAAAATATACCTGGAAACAAATAACAATGGAGAAACAACAACCCAAAACCTATGGGATGCAGAAAAGCAGTTCTAAGAGGGAAGTTAATAGCAGTACAATTCTACCTTAAGGAACAGGAAACATCTCAAATAAACAACCTAACCTTGCACCTAAAGCAATTAGAGAAAGAAGAACAAAAAATACCCAAAGTTAGCAGAAGGAAAGAAATCATAAAAATCAGATCAGAAATAAAAGAACAAGAAATGAAGGAAATGATAGCAAAGGTCAATAGAACTAAAAGCTGGTTCTTTGAGAAGATAAACAAAATTGATAAACCATTTACCAGATTCATCTAGAAAAAAGGGAGAAAACTCAAATCAATAGAATTAGAAATGAAAAAGGAGAAGTAACAACTGACACAGCAGAAATACAAAAGATCATGAGAGATTACTACAAGCAACCCTATGCCAATAAAATGGAGAACCTGGAAGAAATGGACAAATTCTTAGAAATGCACAACCCACCAGGACTGAATCAGGAAGAAACACAAAATATGAGCATACCAATCACAGGCACTGAAATTGAAACTGTGATTAAAAATCTTCCAAGAAACAAATGCCCAGGACCAGATGTCTTCACAGGTGAATTCTATCAAACATTTAGAGAAGAGCTAACACCTATCCTTCTCAAACTCTTCCAAAATATAGCAGAGGGTGGAACACTCCCAAACACATTCTACGAGACCACCATCACCTTGATACCAAAACCAGGCAAGGATGTCACAAAGAAAGAAATTTATAGGCCAATATCACTGATGAACATAGATGCAAAAATCCTCAAAAAATACTAGCAAACAGAATCCAACAGCACATTGAAAAGATCATACACCGTGATCACGTGGGGTTTATTCCAGGAATGCAAGGATTCTTCAATATATGCAAATCAAACAACGTGATACACCATATTAACAAGTTGAAGGAGAAAAACCATATGATCATCTCAATAGATGCAGAGAAAGCTTTCAACAAAATTCAACACCCATTTATGATAAAACCCTGCAGAAAGCAGGCATAGAAGGAACTTTCCTCCACATAATAAAGACCATATATGACAAGCCCACAGCCAACATCATCCTCAATGGTGAAAAACTGAAAGCATTTCCACTAAGATCAGGAACAAGAAAAGGTTGCCCACCCTCACTACTCTTATTCAACATGCTTTTGGAAGTTTTAGTCACAGCAATCAGGCAAGAATAGGAAGTAAAAGGAATCCAAATCAGTAAAGAAGAAGTAAAGGTGTCCCTGTTTGCAGATGACATGATACTATACATAGATAATCCTAAAGATGCTACCAGAAAACTACTAGATCTAATCAATGAATCTGGAAAAGTAGCAGGATACAAAATTAATGCACAGAAATCTCTGGCATTCCTATACGCTAATGATGAAAAATCTGAAAGTGAAATCATGAAAACACTCACATTTACCATTGCAACAAACAGAATAAAATAGCTAGGAATAAACTTACCTAAGGAGACAAAAGACATATATGGAGAAAATTACAAGACACTGATGAAAGAAATTAAAGATGATACAAATAGATGGAGAGATATACCATGTTCTTGGATTGGAAGAATCAACATTGTGAAAATGACTACCCAAAGCAATCTACAGATTCAATGCAATCCCTATCAAACTACCACTGGCATTTTTCACAGAACTAGAACAAAAATTTCACAGTTTGTATGAAACACAAAAGACCCCGAATAGCCAAAACAATCTTGAGAAAGAAAAATGGAGCTGGAGGGATTCGGCTCCCTGACCTCAGACTATACTAAAAAGCTACAGTAATCAAGACAGTATGGTACTGGCAGAAAAACAGAAAGATAGATCAATGAAACGGGATAGAAAGACCAGAGATAAACCCATGCACATATGGTCACCTTATCTTTGATAAAGGAGGCAGGAATATACAGTGGATAAAGGACAGCCTCTTCAACAAGTGGTGCTAGGAAAACTGGACAGGTACATGTAAAAGTATGAGATTAGATCACTCCCTAACACCATACACAAAAATAAGCTCAAAATGGATTAAAGACCTAAATGTAAGGCCAGAAACTATCAAACTGTTAGCGGAAAACATAGGCAGAACATACTATGACATAAATCACAGCACGATCCTTTTTGACCCACTTCCTAGAGAAATGGAAATAAAAACAAAGATAAACAAATGGGACCTAATGAAACTTCAAAGCTTTTGCACAGCAAAGGAAACCATAAACAAGACCAAAAGCAGCCCTCAGAATGGGAGAAAATGTTTGCTAATGAAGCAACTGACAAAGGATTAATCTCCAAAATTTACAAGAAGCTCATGCAGCTCAATAACAAAAAAACAAACAATGCAATCCAAAATTGGGCAGAAGACCTGAACAGACATTTCTCCAAAGAAGATATACAGACTGGCAACAAATACATGAAAGAATGCTCAACATCATTAATCATTAGAGAAATGCAAATCAAAACTACAATGACATATCATCTCACACTGGTCAGAATGGCTATCGTCAAAAAAATCTAGAAACAATAAGTGCTGGAGAGGTTGTGGAGAAAAGGGAACACTCTTGCACTGCTGGTGGGATAGTGAATTGGTACAGCCCGTATGGAGAACAGTATGGTGGTTCCTTACAAAACTACAAATAGAACTACCATATGACCCAGCAATCCCACTACTCAGCATATACCTTGAGAAAACCATAATTCAAAAAGTGTCATGTACCAAAATGTTCATTGCAGCTCTATTTACAATAGACCAGAGGTGGAAACAACCTAAGTGTCCAACATCGTATGAATGGATAAAGAAAATGTGGCACATATATGCAATGGAATATTACTCAGCCATAAAAAGAAACGAAATTGAGCTATTTGTAATGAGGTGGATAGACCTAGAGTCTGTTATACAGAGTGAAGTAAGTCAGAAAGAGAAAGACAAATAGTGTATGCTAACACACACACATATATATATATATATATATATATATATATATATATATATATGGAATTTAAGAAAATAAATTGTCATGAAGAACCTAGCTTTAAGACGGGAATAAAGACAGAGATCTACCAGAGAATGGAATTGAGGATATGGGGAGGGGGAAGGGTAAGCTGTGACAAAGTGAGAGAGAGGCATGGACGTATATACACTACCAAACGTAAGGAAGATAGCTAGTGGGAAGCAGCTGCATAGCACAGGGAGATCAGCTCGGTGCTTTTTGACTACCTGGAAGGGTGGGATAGGGAGTGTGGGAAGGAGGGAGATGCAAGAGGGAAGAGATATGGGAACATATGTATATGTATAACTGATTCACTTTGTTATAAAGCAGTAACTAACACACCATTGTAAAGCAATTATACTCCAATAATAAAAGAAAGAATTAAATGAAAAAGAAATGAAGGAAACAAGAGCAAAGATGAATAAAACTCAAAGCTGGTTCTTTGAGAAGATAAACAAAAGTGATAAATCGTTAGCCAGACTCAGCAAAAATAAAAGAGAGAAAACTCAAATCAACAGAATTAGAAATGAAAAAGGAGAAGTAACAACTAAGACTGCAGAAATGCAAAGGATCCTGAGAGATTAATACAAGCAACTATATGCCAATAAAATGGACAACCTAGAAAAAATGGACACATTCTTAGAAAAGCACAAACTTCCATGCCTGAAACAGGAAGTAGAAAACATAAACAGACATATCACAAGCACTGAAATTGAAACTGTGATTAAAAATCTTGGAAGGAACAAAAGCCCAAGAACAAATGGCTTCACAAGTGAATTCTATCTAACAATTAGTAAAGAGCTAACATCTATCCTTCTCAAATTTCTCTGAAATAGAGCATAGGGAGGAACATTCTCAAAATCATTGTGCAATGCACCAACACCCTGATACTGAAAGCAGACAAAGATGTCACAAAAAATAAAAACTACAGGCCAATATCACTGATGAATATAGATGCAAAAATCCTCAACAAAATACTAGGAAAAACAATCCAACAGCACGTTAAAATGATCATACACCATGACCAAGTGGGGTTTATCGAAGAAATACAAGGATTCTTCAATATATGCAAATCTACAAATGTGATACACCATATTACTATATTGAAGTCAGAAAACTACATGATTACCTCAATAGATGCATAAAAAGATTTTTGACAAAATTCAACACCTAATTATGATAATAACTCTCCAGGAAGTAGTCATAGAGGGAGGGAATCTACCTCAACATAATAAAGGCCATATATGACAAACCCACAGCCAACATCCTTCTCAACTGTGAAAAACTGAAAGCATTTCCTCTAAGATCAGCAACAAGAAAAGACTGCCCACTCTCACCACTATTATTTTTTTTAACATCTTTATTGGGATATAATTGCTTTACAATGGTGTGTTAGTTTCTGCTTTATAACAAAGTGAATCAGTTGTACATATACATATGTTCCCATATCTCTTCCCTCTTGCGTCTTCCTCCCTCCCACCCTCCCTATCCCATCCCTCCAGGCGGTCACAAAGCACTGAGCTGATATGCCTGTGCTATGCGGCTGCTTCCCACTAGCTATCTACCTTACGTTTGGTAGTGTCTATATGTCCATGCCTCTCTCTCGTTTTGTCATTTAAACAGAGTTTCGGAAGTTTTAGCCACAAGAATCAGAGAAAAAAAATAAATAAAAGGAATCCAAATCAGAAAAGAAGAATTAAGTTAAAACTGTCATTAATGTAAAGCTGTCACTGTCACTTTAACAGTGAATTAAAGCTGTCACTGTTTGAAGATGACGTGATATTATACATAGAGAATCCTAAAGATGCTACCATAAAACTACTAGAGCTAATCAATGAATTTGGTAAAGTAGCAGGATACAAAATTAATGCACAGAAATCTTGGGCATTCCTATACACTAATGATGAAAAATCTGAAAGAGAAATTACGGAGACTCTCCCATTTACCATTGCAACAAAAAGAATAAAATACCTAGGAATAAACCTACAAAGGAGACAAAAGACCTGTATGCCAAAATACTATAAGACACTGATGAAAGGTGGTACAAACAGATGGAGAGAAATACTATGTTCTTGGGCTGGAAGAATCAACACTGCGAAAATGACTATACTAACTGAAGAAATCTACAGATTCAATGCAATCCCTATCAAACTAGCAATGGAATTTTTCAGAGAACTACAACAAAAAATTCACAATTTGTATGGAAACACAAAAGACCCCAAATAGCCAAAGCAATCTTGAGAAAGAAAAATGGAGCTGGAGGAATCAGGCTCCCAGACTTCAGACTATACTACAAAACTACAGTAATCAAGACAGTATGGTACTGGCACAAAAACAGAAATATAGATCAATGGAACAGGATAGAAAGCCCAGAGATAAACCCATACACATATGGTCACCTTATTTTTGATAAAGGAGGCAAGACTATACAATGGAGATAAGACAGCCTCTTTAATAAGTGCTGCTTGGAAAACTGGACAGCTACATGTAAAAGAATGAAATTAGAACACTCCCTAACACCATACACAAAAACAAACTCAAAATGCATTAAAGACCTAAATGTAAGGCCAGACTGTATAAAACTCTTAGAGTAAAACATAGGCAGAACACTCTATGACATAAACCACAGCAAGATCTTTTTGACCCACCTCCTAGAGAGATGGAAATAAAAAGAAAAATAAACATAAGGGACCTAATGAAACTTAAAAGCTTTTGCACAGCAAAAGAAACCATAAGTAAGATGGAAAGACAACCCTCAGAATGGGAGAAAATATTTGCAAATGAAGCAACTGACAAAGGATTATCTCCAAAATTTACAAGCAGCTCATTCAGCTCAATATCATAAAAACAAACAACCCAATCCAAAAATGGGCAGAAGACCTAAATAGACATTTCTCCAAAGAAGATATACAGTTTGCCAATGAACACATGAAAGGATGCTCAACATCACTAATTATTAGAGAAATTCAAATCAAAACTACAGTACAGTATAACCTCGCACCGGTCTGAATGGCCACCTTCAAAAAATCTGCAAACAATAAATGCTGGAGAGGGTGTAGAGAAAAGGGAACCCTCCTGCACTGTTGGTGGGAATGTAAATTGATACAGCCACTACAGAGAACAGAATAGAGGTTCCTTAAAAATCTAGAAATAGAACTATCATATTACAGAGCAATGCCACTACTAAGCATATACCCTGAGAAAACCATAATTCAAAAATAGACATGTACGACATTGTCTATTGCAGCTCTATTTACAATAGCCAAAACATGGAAGCAACCTAAGTGTCCATCAACACGTGAATGGATAAAGATGTGGCACATGTATACAATGGAATATTACTCAGCCATAAATGGAAACGAAATTGAGTTATATGTAGTAAGGTGGATGGACCTAGAGTCCGTCATACAGACTGAAGTAAGTCAGAGAGAGAAAAACAAATACCATATGCTAACACCTATGTATGGTATTTAAAAAAATGTTTCTGAAGAACTAGGTGCAGGACATGAATAAAGATGCAGACATAGAGAATGGACTTGAGGACACGGGGAGGGGTTTGGTAAGCTGGGACAAAGTGAGAGAGTGGCATGGACATATTTACAATACCAAATGTAAAATAGATAGCTAGTGGGAAGCAGCCACATAAAACAGGGAGATCAGCTCGGTGCTTTGTGACCACCTAGAGGGGTGGGATAGAGAGGGTGGGGGGGAAATGCAAGAAGGAGGAGATATGGGGATATATGTATATTTATGGCCAATTCACTTTTTTATAAAGCAGAGCTAACACACCATTGTAGAGCAATTATACTCCAATAAAGATGTTAAAAAAAAAGAACTATGTATAAAACAAAAAGCTACAAGGATATATTGTTTAGCACAGAGAATATAGCCATACAGAGAATATAGTTTATAATAGTTTAAGATGGAATATAGTCTATAAAAATTTAATTAATATTATGTACAGTTGAAACTAATATAATATTTTAAATCAACTAAACTTCAATTTAAAAATCTTGTATGTCAAATAAGTCAAAAATACCCGAATATGTATTGCATCTTATCAATAAAATTGGGTAAATACGTATCAAAATTTAACAAGGAACCTGACCAGGCAATTCATATGAATATAAATGACTGATAAGTATTAAAAAGAAAATGACTGGACATCATAATAGATGGAGTAAAAATCAAAAATTAAAAAAAATAAGAAAATAAGGGTTGACAAGGACATGGTAAAGCTGATACCTTTATATATTGCTCTTTCAAATGTAAAATGGTTCTGCCACTGTGAAAAACATTTCAAAAATTTAAACATATTACCATATGACCCAGCAATTACTAAGGAGAATAAAACTTATGTTCAGAACAAATTTTGGACATGATTTTTTATTGAAGCATCATTCACCATAGCCAAAAAGTGGAACAACACAAATATCTAACAACTGATGAGTGGATAAATAAAATGTAGTTACATACATACAGTGTAACATTTTTGGCAATAAAAATAATTTAAGTACTGTTTGTCCTATAAAATGGGTGAACTTTGAAAACATTATTATTTAGTAATATAAGCCAGACACACAAAGCCAAACAATTCCATTTATATGAAGTGTACAGAATAGCTAAATCCATAGAGAGAGAAAGCAGTGTGGTGGTTGCCAAGTGCTGAAGAGAGAGGAAAATGAGTAGAATGTTACTAATTTATTTTTACGGGTTTTATTTTGGGGATGACAAAAATGTTATAGATTAGTGGAGATGCTTGTGTCTGTCAAGAAACCCCTGAATCATAAACTTTAAAATTTATTAAATTGTAAGTTTTATGTTATGTGAATTTTGTATCATTAAAAAAAGTTAAATAACATAACTTAAAAGTGATAACCTAAACTTCCACCTGAAATCATTGATAAGAAAATAGAACAAACTAAATCCAAATTAGGATTTGGAGAAAATAATAAGGATGAGAGAAGAAATGAATAAAATAGAACATAGTAAAGGGTGATAAATCAACAAAATGAAAAGGTTGTTCTTAAGAAGTTCAACAAAATTGACAAATCTCTTTCTAGACTTACCAAGAACAAAATGAGAGAAGACACTAATTACTAAAATCAGGAATGAAAGAGGGGACATTAGTACTAAGCTTACAGAAATAGGAATGAATTATAAGGGAATACTATACACAACTGTATGTCAACAAATTAGGTAACTTCAATAATGTGGATAAATTTCTACAAGGACACATAGAACATATGAATAAATCTATAACAGGTAAAGAGACTGAACTAGAAATATAATATCTACCCACAATGTAAAGCACTGACCCAGATGCTTCACTGGTAAATTTAAAAAATATATAAAGTTTAAAGATTAACTAATACTAATTTTTCACAAGCTCTTTCAAGAAATAGAATGGAGGAAACACTTTTCAACTCATTTTGTGAGGTCACTACTACCCTGATACTAAAATCAAAAAAAGGGTGTCACAAAAAAGAAAATGAGAAACCAACATCTCTTTTAAATATACATGCAATATCCTCAACTAAATATTAACAGACAAAAACTTGCACTATATAAAAGGATTATACATCCTAATCAAGTGGGTTTTATCCAGGAAGTAAAGTTGGTTTTTCATCTGTATATCAACTAATATAATACACCATGTCAACAGTGTAAAGAACAAAACTATTATCATCTCAACAGATGTAGAAAAATCACTTCAGAAGATTCAATACCCTATCATGATTTTCAAAAGCCAGAGTGAAAAAGTGTTTCCTCAATGTGATTAAAAAGACCTCTATGAAAAATCTACAATTTAAATCATATTTAATGATGAAAGACTAAATGATTTCCCCCTTAGATCAGGAATAAATTAAGGATGTCCACTCTGATCACTTCTATTAAACCATATATTGGAGGTTCTAGACAGGGAAATTAGGCAAGAAACTGAAATTTAAAAATCCAGAATGGAAAGAAAGAAGTAAAACTATCTCTATTGGGAAATGAAATAATTGTGTTGTTTGTTGTTTGTTTTTGGCCATTCTGTGTGGCATGTGAGATCTTAGTTCCCTGACCAGAGATCAAACCCGTGCCCCCTGCATTGGAAGCATGGATTCTTAACCACTGGACCACCAGGGAAGTCCCTGACATAATTTTGTATGTAGAAAATCCTCTACAATTCACTAAAAAGTATCAACATTAGATTAAAAATGAATTCCTCAATGTTGCAGGATGTAAGGTCAATATACAAAAATCACTTGTATTTCTATATAATAACAATGAATAAACCAAAATGAAAAGTAAGAATACAAATCAATTTACAATATCACTAGAAAGAATAAAATACTTAGGAATAAATTTAAGAGGTGCAGGGGCTTGCCTGGTGGTGTAGTGGTTGAGAGTCTGCCTGCCAATGCAGGGTACACAGGTTTATGCCCCGGTCCAGGAAGGTCCCACATGCTGCAGAGAGGCTAGACCCGTGAGCCATGGCCACTGAGCCTGCACCTCCGGAGCCTGTGCTCCGCAACGGGAGAGGACACAACAGTGAGAGGCCTGCGTACCGCAAAAAAAAAAAAAAAAAAAAAAAAATTAAGAGGTGCAAAACTGATACTCTTCAAGCAATAAAACATTGTCCAAAAAATTATATAAGAACTAAGTAGAAAGGTGTGATATGTTAAGGTACTGGAAAATATAATATCATTAAGGTGGCAATACTCCATAAATTCATTACAGGTTCTTCACAATTCCTATCAAAATATCCAGTGGCTCCTTAATTTCCAAGCTAGTCCTAAAATTTATAAAGGGGGTCAATGTGTTCAGAATAACCAAGATGATAGTAAATAAGATAGTAAATAAGAAAGTTAGAAGACTAACATTTCCAGAAAGGAAATGTACTTACTACAAAAGAACAGTGACCAAGGCAATGTGGTATTGGCATAAGGGTAAACAAACATATAGATAACTTATACTGAACTCAGAATCTAGAAATAAATGTTTACATTTATACTCAACTGATTTTCAACAAGGGTGCTAAGGCAATTGAATGGAGAAAGAATTGTTTTGTTTTGTTTTAAATTGGTGCTAGGCCAACTAGATACCCATATGCAAAAGAATAAATTTGAACTCCTGCCTCACACCACCATATACAAAAATGAACTCAAAATGGAACAAAGACCTAAATGAAGAGTTAAAACTAGTAAACTCTTAGAATAAAACCTAGGTGTAAATCTTCATGAACTTGGATTGAGTAATTGTGTCTTAGATCTGACACCAAAATCACAAGTAATAAAGAAAAAATAAATAAATTGGACAGCATCAAAATTAAAAACTTTTATGCCTCAAATGATACTATGAATAGTATTAAAAGACAGCTCACAGATTGGGGGAAAATTTTGCAAATTATGTATCTGATAAGGGTATTATCTAGAACATTAAAAGAACTCCTAAACTTAAGTATAACAATACAAATAACCAATTAAAAACTGGGCAAAGGATTTATTTTTATTTTGGAGTATAGTTGATTTACAATGTTAAATTAGTTTCAGGTATACAACATTGTGGTGCAAAATTTTTATAGATTATGCTCCATTTAGAGTTATTATAAAATATTGGCTATATTCCCTGTGCTGTACAATATATCCTTGTAGCTTCTTAATTTTATACATAGGAGTTGTACTTCTTAATCCCCTACCCCATCTTGCCCCTCCCCCTTTCCTCTCCCCACTGGTAACCACTTGTGTTCTCTGTGAGTCTGTTTCTTTCTTTTATATTTTATTTTAGTTTTTTTAGAGTCCACATATTAGTGATACCATACAGCATTTGTCTTCCTCTGTCAGACTTACTTGGCTAAGCATCACACCCTCCAGGGCAAAGGATCTCAATGGACATTTCTTCAGATAAGATAGGTATATATATATATATATATATATATATATATGGCAAATAAGCACATGAAAGAACATTTTCAGCCATCAGGGAAATGGTACATATAGTGACAATAATATGCTAATGTTCTCAATATATTCTTGGTATCATTGAAATATATTTTTGGTATAATCAGCTGTATTTTGTCTCAGGATTATTGTGTTATATCTGAAGATTGTTATATCTGAAGATACCACTTCACATCCACTAGCATGGCTACAATTTTAAGACTGGTAATAACATGTGTTGGTGGAGATACGGAGAAACTGGAACCCTCATACATCCCTGATGGGAATGTAAAATAATGCAGATACTGTGAAGAAAAGTCTGGCAGTTCCCCCAAAATGTTAAACACAGAGTTACCATATGATCCAGCAATTCAACTCCTAGAAATATACCCAAGAGAATTAAAAACAGGTGTTCTAACAAAACTTGTACATGAATGCTCATAACATCATTACTTATTATAACCCAAAAGTGGAAAGAACCCAAATGTCAATTAACTGATTAATGAATAAATAAAAGTGGTCATGTACATAGAACAGGATATTATTAGGCAAAAAAATAAATGAAGTACTACTAGATGTTTACTGCATAGATGCACCTTGAAAACATTATGCTAATGAAGAAGTTAGACACAAAAAGTAATATTTTGTATGATTCCATTATGTTAAATGTCCAGAATAGGCAAATCTATAGATACAGCAGTTTATCAGGGCTGGTAGGGGTTTGGCAAGGTAGGTTGGGGGTAAATGGGGATTGACTGCCAATAGGTACTGACTTTATTTGAGAAATGATGACAATGTTCTAAATGGTGGGATCGTATGGTATGTGAATTATATATCAATTAATATGTTTAAAAGGCTGAAATAATAATTATATCTCAATAAAGCTCTTACTCCTTAAATGGATGAACAGTCTTCAGAAAAACAATTTTCAGATGTAACATACTAATCCTAAAACATAATTTACCATAAATATTCTAACAATATAGTTAGACCATACCAAAACTATACTGAGCATATCAAGAGATTCTATAAGTCTGGAGTAGGCCTTAAAATTCTGGGTACTAGTTAAATTTTTTTAAAAGAGAATACTACAAACCATTATTTGCCAAGAAATTGGACAACCTAGAAAAAATGGACAAGTTTCTAGAAACATACAGCCTGTCAAAACTGAGTCAAGAGGAAACATGTAATCTAAACAGACGAATCACTAGAAGTGAAATAGAATCTGTTATAAAAACAAAACAAAATAACAAACAAAAAAAAACCTCCCTGCAAACAAAAACCCAGGACCATACAGCTTTACTGGGGAATCCTACGAGACATACAAAGAAGAAATTATACCTATCCTTCCCAAACTATTCTAAAAATTGAAGCAGAGGGAACACTATCATAGTCATTCTAGGAAGCCACCAGCACTCTGATACCAAAACCATACAAAGACACAACCAAAAAGAAAATTACAGGCCAATATATTTGATGAATATAGATGCAAAATTCTCAGAAAATTAGCAACCCGAACCCAACAACACATAAAAAATGATCATACACCACAATCAAGTTAGATTCATCCCAGGGTCATGAGCACGGTTCAGCATATGCAAACCAAGCAATGTGATACACCATATCAAAAAAGAGAAGACAAAAAACACATGATCATCTCAATAGATGCAAAAAAAGCATTTGATAAAATTCAACATCAATTCAGGATAAAAACTGTCAACATAATAAGGGCTATTTATGAAAAACCCACAGCCAACATAACACTCAATGGTGAAAAGCTGAAAGCCTTCCTGCTAAAATCTGGAATGAGACAAGGATGCCCACTCTCATGACTTGTATTCAACATAGTATTAGGAGTCCTAGCCACAGGAATTAGACAACAAAAGAAATAAAAGTTGTCCAAATTGGAGGGAACAGGTAAAATATCATTATATGCAGCTGACATGATACTTTATACAGAAAACCCTAAAGACTCCATACAAAAACTACTAGAACTGATAAACGAATTCAGCAAGTTAACAGGATACAAAATTAACCTACAGAAATCAGTTGCATTTCTTTACACTAATAATGAAATATCAGAAAGGGAAATTTAAAAAGCAATCTCTTTTAAAATTGCATCAGAAAACTAAAATAGGAATAAATGTGACCAAGAAGATGAAAGACTTAAATGCAGAGAAGTATAAAACACTGGTAAAGGAAATTAAAGATGATTCAAAGAAATGGAAAGATACCCCATGCTCTTGGAATGGAAGAATATTGTTAAAATGACAACACTACCCAAAGCAATCTACAGATTTAATGTGACCCCTATTAAATTACCCAAGACATTTTCCACAGAACTAGAAAAATAATCCTAAAATTTATATGGAACCATAAAAGACCAGGAATTATGAAAACAATCCTGAGGAAAAAGAACAAAGGTAGAGGTATAACCCTTCCAGACATCAGACAGTACTACAAAGTGACAGTAATCAAAACAGCATGGAAGATAGTGGAGTAGAAGGATGTGCACCCAATCCCTCTTTCAAGAGCACTGGAATCACAACTGACTGCTGAACAGTCATCATCAGAAAGACAGTGGAACTCACCAAAAAATATACCTCACATCCAAAGACAAAGGAGAAGCCACAGTGAGAGGGTTGGAGGGTCACAATCACAATAAAATCAAATTGCATAAACACTGGGTGGGTGACTCACAAACTGGAGAACAATTATACCACAAAAGTCCACACACTGGAGTGAAGGTTCTGAGTCCCACATCAGGCTTCCCAACCTGGGGGTTCAGCAATGGGAGGAGGAATTCCCAGAAATCAGAGTTTGAAGGCTAGCAGGATTTGATTGCAGGACTTTGACAGGACTGGGGGAAACAGAGGCTCCACTCTTGGACGGCACACACAAAGTAGTGTGCACATCAGGACCCAGAGGAAGGAGCAGTGACCCCACAGGAGACAGAACCAGACCTACCAACTAGTGTTGGAGGGTCTCCTGCAGAGCTGGGGGGGGATGGCTGTGGCTCACTGTGGGGACAGGGACACTGGCAGCAGAAATTGTGGGAAGTACTCCTTGGCATGAGCCCTCCCAGAGCCTGCCATTAGCCCCATCAAACAGCCTGTAGCCTCCAGTGCTGAGTCACCTCAGGCCAAACAACCAATAGGGAGGTAACACAGCCCCACACAACAGCAGACAAGCGGATTAAAGTTTTACTGACCTCTGCACAGCAGAACAGCACCCAGCTCTACCCACCACCACTCCCTCCCATCAGGAAGCTTGCAAAAACCTCTTAGATAGCCTCATCCACTGGAGGGCAGACAGCAAAAGCAAGAAGAACTACAGTCCTGCAGCCTGTGGAACAAATACCACATTCACAGAAAGACAGACAAAATGAAAAGGCAGAGGACTATGTACCAGATGAAGGAACAAGATAAACGCCCAGATAAACAACTAAATGAAGCAGAAATAGGCAAACTTCCAGAAAAAGAATTCAGAATAATGATAGTGAAGATGATCCAGGACCTTGGAAAAAGAATGGAGGCAAACATTGAGAAGATGCAAGAAATGTTTAACAAAGAGCTAGAAAAATTAAAGAACAAACAAACAGAGATGAACAACAAAATAACTGAAATGAAAAGTACACTAGAAGGAATCAATAGCAGAATAAATGAGGCAGAAGAACGAATAAGTGGCCTGGAAGACAGAATGGTGGAATTCGCTACCATGGAACAAAATAAAGGAAAAAGAATGAAAGGAAATGAAGACAGCCTAAGAGTCCTCTGGGACAACATTAAAAGCAACCAAAATGCACATTATAGGGGTCCCAGAAGGAGAAGAGAGAGAGAAAGGACCCAAGAAAATAATTGAAGAGATTATAGTTGGAAACTTCCCTAATATGTGAAAGGAAATATTCACCCAAGTCCAAGAAGTTCAGAGAGTCCCATGCAGGATAAACCCAAGGAGAAACATGCCAAGACACATAGTAATCAAATTGAAAAAATTAAAGGCAAAGAAAAATTATTAAAAGCAACAAGTGAAAAATGACAAATAACATACAAGGGAACTCCCATAAGGTTAACAGATGATTTCTCAACAGAAACTCTACAAGCCACAAGTGAGTGCCTGATATAGTTAAAGTGATGAAAGGGAAAAACCTACAACCAAGATTACTCTACCCAGCTAGGATCTCATTCAGATTCCACAGAGAAATCAAAAGCTTTACAGATAAACAAAAACTAAGAGAAAACCAGCTCTACAACAAATGCTAAAGGATTTTCTGTAAGTGGAAAACACAAGAGAAGAAAGGGACCTACAAAAGCAAACCCAAAACACTTAACAAAATGAGAATAGGAACAGGCATATCAATAATTACCTTAAATGTGAATGGATTAAATGCTCCAACCAAAAGACACAGGCTCACTGAATGGAAACAAAAACAAGACCCATATATATGCAGTCTACAAGAGACCCACTTCAGAACTAGGGAGACATGCAGGCTGAAAGCCAGGGGTTGGAAAACGATATTCCATGCAAATGGAAATCAAAAGAAAGGTGGAGTAGCAATACCCATTCACATAAAAGAGACTTTAAAATAAAGAATATTACAAGAGACAAGGAAGGACACTACGTAATGATAAAGGGATCAATCCAAAAAGAAGATATAACAATTATAAATATAAATGCACCCAACATAGGAGCACCTCACTACCTAAGGCAAATGCTAACACCTATAAAAGAGGAAATTGACAGAAACACAATAATAGTGGTGGGGGCTTCCCTGGTGGCACAGTGGTTGGGAGTCCATCTGCCGATGCAGGGAACACGGGTTTGTGCCCCGGTCTGGGAAGATCCCACATGCCGCGGAGCGGCTGGGCCCGTGAGCCATGGCTGCTGAGCCTGCGTGTCCGGAGCCTTTGCTCTGCAATGGGAAAAGCCACAACAGTGAGAGGCCCACGTACCACACACACAAAAAAAAAATAATAATAATAGTGGTGGTCTTTAACACCTCACTTACACCAATGGAAAGATTGTCCAGACAGAAAAATAATAAGGAAACATAAGCTTTAAGTGACACAATAGACCACATAGTCTGAATTGATATTTATAGGACATTCCATCCGAAAACAGCAGATTACACTTTCTTCTCAAGTGCACATGGAACATCCTCCAGGATAGATCACATCATGCATCACAAATCAAGCTTTGGTAAATTTAAGAAAATTGAAATCATATCATGCATATTTTCCGACCACAACACTATAGATTAGAAATAAATTACAGCAAAAAGGAAAAAAAAAAACACCATAAAAAGCACAAATGCATGGAGGCTAAACAATACACTACTAAACAACCAAGAGATCACTGAAGAAATCAAAGAGGAAATCAAAAAATACCTAGAGACAATTGACAACAAAAACACGATGATCCAAAACCTATGGGATGCAGCAAAAGCAATTCTAAGAAGGAAGTTTACAACAATACAATCCTACCTCAAGAAACAAGAAAAATGTCAAATAAACAATCTAAACTTACAGCTAAAGGAACTAGAGAAAGAAGAACAAACAAACCCCGCAGTTAGTAGAAAGAAAGAAATCATATAAAGATCAGAGGATAAATGAATGAAATAGAAACAAAGAAAACAATAACAAAGAACAATAAAACTAAAAACTGTTTTTTTGAGAAGATAAACAAAATTGATAAGCCTTTAGCCAGACTCATCAAGAAAAACAGGGGCAGGACTCAAATCAATAAAATAAGAAATGAAAAAGGAGAAGTTACAATGGACACCATAGCAATACAAAAATATCATAAGAGAATACTACAAGCAACTCTATGCCAAGAAAATTGTCAACCTGGAAGAAATGGACAAATACTTAGAAAAGTATAACCTTCCAAGATTGAACCAGGAAGAAATAGAAAATATGAACAGACAAATCACAAGTAATGTAATTGAAACTGTGATTAAAAATCTTCCAACAAACAGAAGTGCAGGACCAGATGGCTTCACAGGTAAATTCTATGAAACATTTAGAGAAGAGCTAATGCCCATCCTTCTCAAACTCTTCCAAAATAATTACAGAGGAAGGAAGACTCTCAAACTCATTCTATGAGACCAGCATCACCCTGATACTAAAACCATACAAAGATACTACATAAAAAGAAAATTACAGACCAATATCACTGATGAGTACACATGCAAAAATCCTCAGCCAATGGGGGCTTCCCTGGTGGCACAGTGGTTTAGAGTCCTCCTGCCAATGCAGGGGACATGGGTTCGTGCCCCAGTCCAGGAAGATCCCACATGCCGTGCAGCGGCTAGGCCCCTGAGCCATGGACGCTGAACCTGCGCGTCCGGAGCCTGTGCTCCTCAATGGGAGAGGCCACAACAGTGAGAGGCCTGCGTACTGCAAAAAAAAAGAAAAAACAAAAAGTCTTCAGCAAAGTACTAGCAACCAGAATCCAACAACACATTAACAAGATCATATACCATGATCAAGTAGGATTTATCTCAGGGAGCAAGGATTCTTTAATATATGCAAGTCAATCAATGCGATACACCATACAAACAAAGTGAAGAATAAAAACCATATGATCATCTCAATAGATACAGAAAAAGCTTTGGACAAAATTCAACACCCATTTATGATCAAAACTCTCCAGAAAGTGGGCATAGAGGAAACCTACCTCAAAATAATAAAGGCCATATACGACAAACCCACAGCAAACATCACTCTTAATGGTGAAAAACTGAAAGCATTTCCTCTAAGATCAGAAACAAAATAAGGATGTCCACTCTCACCACTATTATTTCAACATAGTTCTGGAAGTCCTAGCAAGGCAATCAGAGAAGAAAAAGAAATAAAAGGAATACAAATTGGAAAAGAAGAAGTAAAACTGTCACTGTTTGCAGATGACATGATACTATACATAGATAATCCTAAGGATGTCACCAGAAAATTACTAGAGCTAATAAATGAATTTGGTAAAGCAGCGGGATACAAAATTAATGTACATAAATCACTTGCATTCCTATATACTAACAATGAAAGATCAGAAAGAGAAATTAAGGAAACAATCCTATTCACCATTGCAACAAAAATAATAAAATACCTAGGAATAAACCTACCTAAGGTAAAAGATCTGTACTCAGACAACTATAAGACCCTGATGAAAAAAATCAAAGATGCAGAAAGACTTTCAAAATGGCAGAGGACTAAGACGTAGAGATCACCTCCCTCCCCACAAATTAAACAGAAGTACATCTACATGTTGAACAGCTCTTACAGAACACCTACTGAACGCTGACAGAAGAACTCAGACTTCCGAAAAGGCAAGAAACTCCCCAGTTACCTGGGTAGGGCAAAATAAAAAAAGGAAAAACAGAGACAAAAGAATAGGGGCAGGACCTGCATGTCTGAGAGGGAGCTGTGAAGGAGTAAATGTTTCCACACAATAGGCAGCTCCTTCACTGGCAGAGATGGGGGGCGGTGGGGGGGGGGAGAAGCTTCAGAGCCACAGAGGAGAGCGCAGCAATAGGGGTGCAGAGGGCAAAGCAGAGAGATTCCTACACAGAGGATCGGTGCTGACCATCTCTTGCCAGCCTGAGATGCTTGTCTGCTCACCCACTGGGGCGGGTGGGTGCTGGGAGCTGAAGCTATGTCTTCGGGGGTCAGATCCCAGGGAGAGGAGTGGGGTTGCCTGCATGAACACAGCCTGAAGGGGGCTAGTGCACCACAGCTAGCTAGGAAGGAGTCCGGGAAAAAGTCTTGACCTGCCTAAGAGGCAAGAGACCATTGTTTCAGGGTGTATGAGGAGAGGGGATTCAAAGCACCTCCTAAAGGAGCTCCAGAGACAGGCACGAGCCGTGGCTATCAGAATGGACACCAGAGATGGGCATGAAACACTAAGGCTGTTGCTGCAGCCACCAAGAAGCCTGTATGCTAGCACAGGTCACTATCCACACCTCCCCTCCCGGGAGCCTGTGCAGCCCACCACTGCAAGGTCCCGTGATCCAGGGAAAACCTCCCCTGGAGAACACACAGTGTGCCTCAGGGTGTTGCAACATCATGCTGGCCTCTGCTGCCGCAGGGTCGCCCCTCATTCCATACCCTTCCCTCACCCCAGCCTGAGTGAGCCAGAGCCCACTAATCAGCTGCTACTTTAACCCCATCACATCTGAGAGAAGAACTGATACCCTCAGGGGACCAACATGCAGAGGCGGGGCTGAATCCAAAGCTGAACCCCAGGAAGTGTACAAACAAAGAAGAGAAAGGGAAATCTCTCCATGCAGCCTCAGGAGCAGTGGATTAAATCTCCACAATCAACTTCATATACCCAGCACCTCTGGAATACCTGAATACACAATGAATCATCCCAAAATTGAGGTGGTGGACTTTGGGAGTAACTGTAGACTTGGGGTTTGCTTCCTGCATCTAATTTATTCCTGGTTTTATGTTTATCTTTGTTTAGTGTTTAGAGTTTATTATCATTGGTAGATTTGTTTATTGATTTGGTTGCTCTGTTCCTTTTATATATATATATACATTTTTTTTCCTTTTTCTCTTTTTGTAAGTGTGTATGTGTATGCTTCTTTGTGTGATTTTGTCCATATAGCTTTGCTGTCATCATTTGTCCTAGGGCTCAGTCTTTCCATTTTTTTTTTTAGTATATTTTTTAGCGATTGCTGTCATTGGTGGATTTGTTTTTTGCTTTGGCTGCTCTCTTCTTTCTTTCTTTTATATTTCTTTTTTATTACTTTCTATTTTTTTTTAATTTTTAAGAATTTTTTAATAACTTTTATTTTATTTTATTTATGTTTTCTTTCCAGGGTCTTGGTGCTCCAGCCAGGTGTCAGGCCTGTGCCTCTAAGGTCGGAGAGCCAAGTTCAGGACATTAGTCCACCAGAGATCTCCTGGCTCCATGTAATACCAAATGTTGAAAGCTCTCCCAGAGATCTCCATCTCAATGCCAAGACCCAGCTCCACTCAACGAACAGCAGGCTACGGTGCTGGATACCCTATGCCAAACAACTAGCAAGAGAGGAACGCAACCCCATCCATTAGCAGAGAAGCTGCCTAAAATCATAATAAGGTCACAGACACTCCAAAATAGACCACCGGACATGGTCCTGCCAACCAGAAAGACAAGATCCAGCCTCATCCACCAGAACACAGGCAGGCACTAGTCCCCTCAACCAGGAAGCCTACACAACCCACTGAACCAACCTTAGCCACTGGGGGCAGACACCAAAAACAAAGGGAACTATGAACCTGCAACCTGTGAAAAGGAGACTCCAAACACAGTAAGTTAAGCAAAATGAAAATACAGAAAAACACACAGCAGATGAAGGATCAAGGTAAAAAACCACCATACCAAACAAATGAAGAAGAAATAGGCAGTCTACCTGAAAAAGTATTCAAAGTAATGATAAAGATGATCCAAAATCTTGGAAATAGAATGGAGAAAATGCAAGAAACATTTAACAAGGACCTAGAAGAACTAAAGAGCAAACAAACAAAGATGAACAGCACAATAAATAAAATTTAAAATTCTCTAGAAGGAATCAATAGCAGAATAACTGAGACAGAAGAATGGGTAAGTGACCTGGAAGATAAAATAGTGGAAATAACTACCACAGAGCAGAATAAAGAAAAAAGAATGAAAAGAACTGAGGACAGTCTCAGAGACCTCTAGGACAACATTAAACACACCAACATTCAAATTATAGGAGTCCCAGAAAAAGAATAGAAAAAGAAAGGGACTGAGAAAATATTTGAAGAGATTATAATTGAAAACTTTGCTCATATGGGAAAGGAAATAGTCAATCAAGTCCAGGAAGCACAGATAGTTCCATACAAGATAAATCCAAGGAGAAATATGCCAAGACACATATTAATCAAACTAGCAAAAATTAAATACAAAGAAAAAATATTAAAAGTAGCAAGGGAAATACAACAAATAACATACAAGGGAATCCCCATAAGGTTAACAACTGATGGCTATCATCAGAAAGTCTACAAATAATAATTGTTGGACAAGATGTGGAGAAAAGCAAACCCTCCTATATTCCTGGTGGGAATGTAAATTGGTACATCCATATGGAAAGCAGTATGGGGGTTCCTTAAAAATAATGAAACTAAAGATAGAGTTACCATATGATTCTCTAATACCATTCCTAGACATATATTCAGAGAAAGCTATATTTCAGAGAGATACATGCACTCCAATGTTCATAGCAGCACTATTTACAACAGCCAAGGTATGAAAGCAACCTAAATGTCCATTGATGGATGAATGGATAAAGAAGATGTGTATATATATACAATGGAATGTTACTCAGCTATAAAAAAGAATGAAATATTGCCATTTGCAGCAACATGGATGGACGTAGAGATTATCATATTAAGTGCAGTAAGTCAGAAACAGAAAGACAAATGTCATATGGCATCACTCATATGTGAAGTCTGAAATATCATAGAAGTGAACTTATTTACAAAACAGAAACAAACTCACCGACATAGAAAACAAATTTATGGTTACCAAAGGGGAAGAAGGAGCAGGGTTAAATTAGGAGTTTGCGATTAGCAGATACAAACTATTACATGTAAAATAGACAAACAACAAAGTCCTACTGGGACTAATATTCAATATCCTATAATAAACTATAATGGAAAATAATCTGAAAAAGAATATATATATATATGTATAATTGAATCACTTTCCTGTACACCAGAAACTAACACAACATTGTAAATTATCTATACTTCAATTTTTTTAAGTGTGTGTATTAATAAAACTGTAGGTTATGATGTGATGTGAATCTTCAGTTGGAACTACTAATATAAAAGTAGCTACATTCAAAATTGAAGAATTGAAGCTGTGACAAAGTTAACATTTTTTAAAAATCTGAAGTTAGGACTGATAACACTATATTATTATTTTCTGATAAAGAGCAAAGCAGCACAAGGACTCATAAATACAAACATCTTGACAGTGAAGTCATTGACAAATCTCTAGGATCTCTCCATACAGCATACAATTTCTAAAATATTTATACTAATAACATTTATCTGTACCAATTTAGCCTAGAAAATCTAAGCATGTCTTCCGATCTGACAACTATTGCCATGCAACACACCACTTGTTGTTACTTCACATAAACAATTATTATTAGAACCTCTCTTTTTACAAGGTCAAAGAACAAATCTTTCATGATTTTCCAAGGGCCCTCCAGGAAATCTCAGACAGTTTTAGGTACAAGAGATAGTAAGATTCAATTCAATGTCAGAAGTTGTCATATTTGAAAACTTGATTAAGGTAGGATTTTAGGTTGCTGAGAAACAGTACTTGGATACCTATTTAACCACAATGACAATAAAAGATTTTTAAAGTAAACATAGTAGGTAACATGATTGTAAAACACCTTACATCTTTCCTAAGTGAGAAGTATTTGTTCTCTTCAATCATCAAGGGCATAATAAAGTCAACATAAGCCATAGAATATTTGCTATATAGGCAGATTACACAGAATAAAAAATAACCTTATAGAATTTTTATTAAGAGCAACCTGATAGTCCAAGAAAATTTTGTCAATTTAAGAGAGAGAAAAAAGCAAACTCTAGTTTTGCATCTATATAATACTTGATACTAAAGGAAACACAGCTCTTTTTGAAAATTTTATGAAGAGACCAATTAAATCTTAGCCAGCTTTGTTCATGGTAAATAAAATTCCTCTTTCATGAAACTTCTATGACTTTCTATTTCCATTCAGATTTTGCAGTATACTTTGCTCTTTCTCATTCTGGAAAAAAAAAAATTACTTTAGGAAAACTACTCTTTTTTTTTTTTTTTTGCAGTTCGCAAACCTCTCACTGCCGTGGCCTCTCCTGTTGCGGAGCCCAATCTCCGGACGCGCAGGCCCAGCAGCCATGGCTCACAGGCCCAGCCACTCCGCGGCACATGGGATCCTCCCGGACCAGGGCACGAACCCGCGTCCCCTGCACCGGCAGGCGGAATCCCAACCACTGTACCACCAGGGAAGCCCAAAACTACTCTCTTTTTCCCTTAACAAAAATATATCCTGCATGCTTTGCATACAAATTCGAACTTCCCTGACACCATTGCTCCGAGTCTTATTTATGTATAATGATTATAACTTGAAATTAATGTCTATTTTTCAGAGAAAACTAGAAGGTAGATAACTTGTGTGTGAACTGTCACACACGAGCATTTTTCAGCAGAATAGCAGAGCCCATGAATACATACAATATAGTATTATGTGGTGACACATACCCTTTATACAACTTCTCAAAGTGGCAAAAAGGAACACATTCATTAACAGACACAAAGATGTCGCTTCTCTGTAGTATATAAAAATAAGAACCAAAGTATATAGACTTAAATTATGCTTTATAATGTTTCTGTATTCTTCTTACTTGCAAATGATCTAAACATCCAATGACAATTAAGTTAGTAAAGGATTTTTTGTTACCTAAAGATTTTGGAAATTATCTTTCAGCTGACATACAATAAAAAGAATTATTATTGAAATAAATTTTGTCAGAATAATGATTCAATTTGGTTAAGCATATATTTACATTTTTCATAATCTTAAGCATTTAGTAGAATTAATGATAGCTGATTCAATCAGTAAACCTGTATCGTTTAGGAACAACACAACTCAAATAGAATAAAAATCTACAAGTGTTGTGCTTAACATTGATTATCAGAGAAGACATAGGTGTTTTTATTAAACAAAAAATATTACACCAATCTCACTTGCCAAATGTTTACCTAAATTATGTGAACCTGAATTCTTAAAACATTTTTGAGTTTGTTTCTGTAAGTTTACTTTTCACTTTTTAACACACTGAAAATACTGGAAGTTCAATGTCCTTATTTTTTATGAATTTTAAGAACATTCCTTTTATATAAGCACTTATTTATCTCTAAACCAATCAGAGTAGATCTTTAAGATTTTTTACAGACTAATTTGGTAATACCATCTGGAGGTCAGAAAGCATTACACACTTACATAATGAGAGGTAAAAAGCCTTTCTGAATTACAGACACATTCACAGACACACGGAGAGATAAAAATCATATAGCTTCAATTCTATTTCAGCCCTGAGTCAAAAGGAAACACAAAATTTACAAAACACACCAATTCCTATCAAAGAACCATTCTCTTGTCATTGGGTAGGAGTCTTTAACTGATTTGAGCTTAACACAATTAGACAAACAAACAGAAAAGGCTAACAAGCCAGATTCCCTTGCCATCTTGCACTCAACAGAGACAAGATCTCTATAAGTCATTAATCCCCATTTACAGAAATCACTAAATGGTCAGACAAAGCAAAAGAACCTGGCATGAAAAATCAAGTGATTATTCAGAAACAATCAAATCCTTACTGAACTATCAGTGGACAAGAGTCTGGAACACAGGACCAAGAATCAGACTCACCATTTGATATGTGGATCACCAGTCAAGAATAGAGTACAAAAAGGCTCTGAGATCCCTGGTTACTTGGGTGGAATAAACCGGGATCCAAAGCAAGGTGGAATCCCATCTGAGTCATGGCACGAAACTGTCAAAGACACAATGCACTGGAAAAATAAGGACATGATTTTATTCAGGTTATTGCAATAGAGAGAACAGTCATTAATGAGGAACACTCAAAGAAAAGGAAGGAAGTATGAGACTTTATACAGTTGGTAGAAAAAGGGGTCATGAAGAGGGCAAACAGTGAGGCTATCTGAATGGTAGAGGCAGTTAGTTCTCAGAATACACCAGAACAGGGTGGTCCTTTGTTGTTAGTTGTTTGGAACACAAAGGGATGGGGGGATTTTTCAACTGTCCCTGCTTTCTGGAAGCACAGGGCTTAGACAAAGTTCATCATTGCCACATGACACAACATCTTTCTCCTTTTTATGGTGAGAAGGGAAGGGGAGCTCAATTTTACAATACATTAAAAAAGATACATTCAAATATAAATTATTTATTGTTTATACACCTAGCAATGGCCTAGACAGAGACAAACCTATTTCAATTTTTTTAATGTGCTGTTAATATTTTTCTCAGCAACTTCCAGAATTACCTCATAATCTTGAGTGAATGTAAATTTAATTTAAAAAGTAACAGTTGACAATCATTTACTCACTCTTGCCTCTTCATTTTCTAGGGAAACCACTAGCAACTCTATATCCTCCAAGCAAGCACATAAGCTTTATTATATTTCCCTCAGTTAAACCTAACAAATTATGTTCTCTCAAACAGCCAGTACCTCATATAACCTTGAAGAATGTGATTAGCCCCAAAGAAAAGTGAAGACATTTTCACTTAGTGGTGAATTATCAATCACATTTCTCAGATCTGTGCATATGTTCATGGTGTCCTACTGTCAAATATTGTGAAAACTGGAACCCTTACATTATTCAAATATCCATAGGGTAATTAAGTTTGTTGAAATAAAATGTATAAAAACTTAAACACTTTCCCCTGGCTGGAAGAATTCCCAGAAAATATGACAGGAGATTGTAAACATACAAGAAACTAAACAGACGTAATCATCACCCTGGCTTAAAATGCTTTTTTTTTAAAAATTTATTTTCATCTCAGATTTGAAACATCAGTAAAACAGATCCTGAATGAATGGAAAACATTAGCTCATATAGTTGCGTGTCTTGAAAGATTTTGTGGTTTCAGGAAACGACAAAACAGAGGAAAGGAACAGAGTGCTTTCATAAAAAAATAACATCCTATAAACAAAAGCCATATGTTGTCTTTGAGGCATATCAAACTCTAAGTTTATTAAAATTTCTACCTTGTACAGTTGCTAGAACAATAAAAATACTGTTATGTACCTGACTTGTCTTTTTCCCAGGGGTGACATTATCTTCTACCAGAGTGACCTTTCTTAGACAAGGTAGTTCCACACAGACTTCAGAAGGACACCAGAGCCTAGAATCTCAGTTCCAGAAATTCTAACCCAGTTCTGATAAAAGTTTCCCTATCCTTACCAGCTCCATGACTAGTCACCCACATGCTCTGAGCTAAATTTACACTCAAAAAACTTAGGCATAACAGAGGAATCCTATTTTTTTTTCATAAAGTATATTTGTTGACAGAAGCCAAGTGATTAGAAAAGAAGTTCATGGTAAGCCCTGGACATTATTACACTCTGAAAAATATAGGAGGAGGAGGTAATTCATATCTAGTGTGGATTCCAACCAAGTAGTGATATCTCCCACGCAAAGGATTAGAATAAACAAAATGTATAGCAATCCCACTTGACTCTAGACCACCCCATTCCTGCAGTATTTTAACAGCAGAGACAAAAGAACACTGTTTGAGAGTAACTTAGGCAGGAAGAGTTACTCAGGTTAGAGAGTTGCAGAACCACAAACAAAGACCTGAGCTGTTTCCTTGGTTAACAAAGAAAGGAGGTAACAAGGGTTTTGCAAAAGATAAGGAAATAAACAAATCTCTTGTGAATACCTACTTATATTTTAAAGATGTCCTTAAAGGGAACTTTGAGGAATAACCTAAGTAAATTCTGAGAATAATTTGCAAATTATCTGAGCAATTCTAGCACAAATTTTGAATAACGTGAAATTCAGGGACATAAAATTGTTCAGGAGAAACAGGGTGAAAAGGAATTCAGACTGGATCAAACAGGCCTTCTTCTATTAATTATACAGGATTAGATTCCCACCAGATCCTTAGTGAGGAGGAACTGGAAACCCATCTCAAAACTCCACTCCATATCTTTATAGTGATTATATCTATTTAGTGTAGTTAGAATAAATTATATCTAATTTTCACTAAAGAGGGAATTTTAAGGGATTCTCTGAATTCTTGTGTTGTATTCATAAAAATCTTAAAATTTAAAAATTCCTTCAGACATTATTATATATAGGTACCTAACGAAGCCCTGAAACTTTCAAAACCACTTCACCACATGGAGACCAAGCACCCTTCATTAAAAGACAAGCCTTTGGAGTTTTTCAGAAAGGAAAACGCATGAACACAAAGAACAGAAGCAATTATTGAAGGTCACCACTTCGTCAAATGTATCTGCACTGAGAGCATCATTCTTAGTGGCTAACTGCATTGCTAAAGCTAAGAAGCCCTTTACTACTGGTGAAGAGTTGATTCTGCCTGCTGCTAAGGACATTAGTCGTGAACTTTTAGGAGAGGCTGCAGTTCAAAAGGTGGCACGTGTTCCTCTTTCGGCTAGCACCATAACTAGATCAATTGATGAAATAGCAGAGGATATTGAGGCACAATTGTTAGAGAGGATTAATGAGACACTTTGGTACACAATCCAGGTTGACTAGTCTACTGATGTTGACAACAAGACAACAAAGCTTGTTCTTGTGTCATATAATTTTCAGGAAGCTGTGCATGAGGATAAGTTATGTGCACTTTTGTGACCAACGAACACCACAGCTGCAGAACTATTCAAGTCTTTGAATAATTGCAATATCAGGAAAATGTAATTGGTCATTTTGTGTTGGTATATGCACGGACAGAGCTACTGCCATGATTGGACGGCTTTCTGGTTTCACTACTCAGGTCAAAGAGGTTGCTTCTGAATGTGAGTTTCCACACTGTGTCATCCATAGAGAATTGATGGCTAGCTGAAAAATGTCACCAGAACTTAACAATATTTTGCAGGATGTGATTTAAATTATCAACTGCATTAAAGTACATGTCCTTAACTCACGTCTGTTTGTGCGGCTCTGTAAGGAGATGGACGTAGAGCACACATGTCTTCTCTTATACACGGAAGTGAGATGGCTTTCTAGAGGTAGATCACTGGCCAGAGATTTTGAGTTACAAGAGCCACTCCAGAGATTTCTTTTATAAAAACAGTCACCACTGGCAGCACATTTCAGTGACACAGAATGGGTCGCAAAACTTGCTTACTTGTGTGACACACTCAACCTGCTCAACAAACTCAATCTGTCACTTCAGGAGAGAATGACAACTGTATTAAAGTTGGCAGATAAAGTGGCTGCATTCAAAGCCAAAGTGGAATTATGGGAGAGAAAGGTGAACATTGGGATTTTTGACATGTTTCAAACACTAGCAGAGATTTTGAAAGAGACTGAGCCAGGGCCTTCTTTCTCCCAGCTGGTGCTTGATCACCTATCTCAGCTTTCAAAAGAATTTGAGCATTACTTTCCAACCACAAAAGACCCCCAAGCTGGGAAGGAATGGATCCGTGACCCATTTGTGAATAAGCCAGGTGAATCAACTTTGTCCGTGCTAGAAGAGGGTCAATTGCTTGAGATCACAAATGACTGTGGCCTTAAAAGTATGTTTGAGACAACTTCAAATCTCCATACTTTCTGGATTAAAGTCAAGGCAGAACACCCAGAGATTGCCACAAAAGCACTAAAAAGCCTGCTTCCATTTCCAACACCCTATCTTTTTGAAGCAGCGTTTTCTGCAGTGAAAGCAACCAAAACGAGATTACAGAGTAGACTGGACATAAGCAACACTTCGCATGTCACTGTCTCCCATCACCCCCAGATGGGACCATCTAGTTGCAGGAAAACAAGCTCAGGGGTCCCACTGATTCTGCATCATTGTGAGTTGTATAATAACATCATTATATAGTACAATTTAATAATAATAGAAATAAAGTGCACAATAGATGTAATGTGCTTGACTCATCCTGAAACCATCCCCCCCCCCACCCCGGTCCATGGAAAAATAGCCACCTATGGGAATACCAGCTGGGTTTATATACACTTGCAAGTACTTAATTGAGAATGAAAGGAAATTGGGCCCTGAAATGGACAAAATGGGGTTCTTTTGGCATTCCAAAGATGAATTTTTAGTGCACAATTACAGCCAGCAGTCTTCTGGATCTCTGCCGGCAGGGTACTGGAAACAACAGTGGTAAGTGCTTTTCTCTTTCCTAAAATTAAATTAGCATGGAAAAATATTTGTAGGGCTAGTTCTTAAGGAATTAAAAGCAACTGTCCTTGTTTTACAAATCTAGTCTTTATAGGACCAGAGGTGTGGCTCCAAAAATAATCCAAAGCCTACCAATCCTTTTACCACTCCCAAAACCTCCCCTATTTATCTTTTTTTAAACAGTGCGTATGTATTTATTTTAAAATATAAGAAAGAAAACCTAAAATAAACAGCCCTAAATGTAAACAGATACTAGCTAACAGGATGATCACCACAGCAGTGTTTTTGTATCAAAAATGGAAACTTCTGCGCTTCCCTGGTGGCACAGTGGTTGAGAGTCCACCTGCCAATGCAGAGGACACAGATTCTTGCCCCGGTCCGGGAAGATTCCACATGCCGTGGAGCAGCTAGGCCTATTAGCCATGGCCGCTGAGCCTGCTCTCCACAACGGGAGAGGCCACAACAGTGAGAGGCCTGCGTACCGCAAAAAAAAAAAAAAAAGGAAACTTCCAAATGTCACAAAAATGGAGTAATAATTAAATCACTTATTCAATAACACCAAACACAGGAAGTAGTAAATATATTTGAATTTTAGGCAAGAAAATGTGCTTCCCAAATATATCTATAAATCATGCAAGTAGATTAAAAATTATATGTATAGTAGGATGCTAATTTGTTGCAAGTAAACACTTTCCAATATGCAAATACAGCTAGAGATAAGTACATAGAAAGGCATCAACATCTTCACTGTGAGTATGTCTGGATGACAGACTTATCTGTGATTTTTGTTTTTCTTCTTACTCATTTTGGGTTTCTGCTATGGGTATGTATCACTTCATACTAGGAGAATGGGAGAAGTTAGTTTTCATAAAGGAAAAAAATAAAAACTCCAAAGAGCTTTATTTTCTTTTAGCATTTGATTTAAACACTTCAAAATATTTGCATTGGTATGTACTAGAACAGATGATGGCCTGTTTTTTCAAGTTTTCCTGCATCTATTGAGATCATCATGCAGATTTTGTTCTTCAATTTGTTGATGTGGTGTATCAAACTGATTGACTTGCAGATATTGAAAAATCCTTGCATCCCTGGAATAAATCTCACTTGATCATGGTGTACGATCCTTTTAATGTACTGTTAGATTCTGTTTACTACTATTTTATTGAGGGATTTTTTGTCTGTGTTTATCAGTGATATTGGCCTGTAATTTTTTGTTTTTTGGTAGCTTTGTCTGGTTTTGGTATCAGGGTGATGGTGGCCTCATAGAATGAGCTCAGGAATATTCATTCCTCTGCACATTTTTGGAATAGTTTAAGAAGGATCGGTGTTAGCTCTTCTCTAAATGTGTGATAGAATTCACCTGTGAAGTCATCTGGTCCTGGACTTTTGTTTGTTGGGAAATTTTTTAATCAGTTTCAATTTCATTACTTGTGATCTGTCTGTTCATATTTTCAATTTCTTCCTGGTTCAGTCTTGGGAGATTGTGCCTTTCTAAAAATTTGTCCACTTCTTCTAAGTTGTCCATTTTATTGGCATATAGTTGCTTTTCGTAGTCCCTTATGATCCTTTACATTTCTGTGGTATCTGTTTTAACTTCTCCTTTTTCATTTCTAATTTTATTTGAGCACTCTCCTTCTTTTTCTTGATGACTCTAAAATTGTATCATTTTTGTTTATTTTTTCAAAGAACCAGCTTTTAGTTTCTTCATCTCTATTTCATTTATTTCTGCTTAGATATTTATGATTTCTTTCCTTCTACTAACTTTGGGTTTTGTTTGTTCTACTTTCTCTAGTTGCTTTAGATGGAAGGTTAGGTTGGTTATTTGAGATTTTTCTTGTTTCCGGAGGTAAGATAGCTTTGCTCTAAACTTTCCCCTTAGGACTTCTTTTGCTTCATCCCTTAGGTTTTGGATTGTCATACTTTCATTTTCATTTTTCTCTAGGTATTTTTTGACTTCCTCTTCGATTTCTTCAGTGATCCACTGGTTGTTTAGTAACATATTGTTTAGCCTCCACATGCTTATTTTTTTTTACAGTTTTTTTCTTGTAGTTGATTTCTAACCTCATAGCATTGTGGTGGGAAAAGATGCTTAATGTGATTTCAATGTTTTTATATTTACTGAGGCTTTCTTTTTGCCCAGCATGTGATAAATCCTGGAGAATGTTCCATGTGTACTTGAGAAGAATATGTTTTCTGCTGCTTTTGGGTGGAATGCTCTATAAATTTCAATTAAGTCCATCTGGTCTAATGTGTCATTTAAGGCCTGTGTTTCCTTATTGATTTTCTGTCTTGATGATTTGTCCATTGATGAAAGTGGGGTGTTAAAGTTCCCCCCATTATTGTGTTACTGCCAATTTCCCCTTTTATGCTTGTTAGTGTTTGCCTTATACATCGAGGTGCTTGTATGTTAGCTACATATATATGTACAATTGTTATATCTTCTTGGATTGATCTCTTGATCCTTATGGTACTGTCCTTCTTGGTCTCTTGTAACAGTCATTGTTTTAAAGTCTATTTTGTCTGATATAAATGTTGCTACTCCAACTTTCCTTTGATTTCTATTTGCATGGAAAATCTTTTTCTATCCCCTCACTTTCTGTCTGTATGTGTCCCTAGATCTGAAGTGAGTCTTTTGTAGGCAGTATATATGCAGGTCTTGTTTTTGTATCCATTCAGGCAGTCTGTGTCTTTTGGTTGGGACATTTAATCCATTTAAGTTTAAGGTAATTATTGATATGTACTTTCTAATTCCCATTTTGTTAATTGTTTTAGATTTGATTTTGTAGGTCTTTTTTTCTTCCCTTCCTCTTTTTTTCTCTTCTCTTGTGATCTGATGACTAACTTTAGTGTTGTGCTTGGAATCCTTTTTATTTTTGTGTGTGTATCTATTGTAGATTTTCGGTTTGCAGTTACCATGAGGTTTTGATATAGCAGGGTATATATAAACAAGATTGTTTCAAGTTGCTGGCCTTTTAAATTCAAATGCCTTTCCAATATACTGCATTTGGGTTCTCTTCTCACATTTGCTGGGTTTTATATTATATTTGTGTGTGGATGATTTCCTACCTTTACTATATGTTTGCCTTTACTGGTGAACTTTCCCATTTGTAATTTTCTTGTTTCTAGTTGTGGTCTTATCTTTTCCTCCTAGAGAAGATCCTTTAGCATTAGTTGCAAAGCTGGTCTCATGGTGCTGAATTCTCTTAGCTTTTGCTTGTTTGTAAAGCTTTTGATTTCTCCATCAAATCTGAATGAGAGCCTTGCTGGGTAGAGTATTATTGGTTATAGGTTCTTCCCTTTAATTACTTTAAATATATCATGCCATTCCCTTCTTGCCTGCAGAGTTTCAGCTGAGAAATTAGCTAATAACCTCATGAGAGTTTCCTTGTACATTATTGGCTGCTTTACCCTGGTTGCTTTTACTATTTTTTCTTTGCCTTTAATTTTTGTCAATTTGATTACTATGTGTCTCAGCATGTTCCTCCTTGGGTTTATCCTGCCTGGGACTCTCTACACTTCCTGGACTTGGGTTACTGTTTCCTTTCCCATGTAAGGGAATTTTTCAGCAATTATCTGTTCAAATATTTTCTCAGGTCCTTTCTCTCTTCTCCTTCTTGGACCCCTGAAATGCAAATGTTGGTGCATTTAATGTTGTCCCAGAGGTCTCTTATACTGCCTTCATTTCTTTTCATTCTTTTTTCTTTATTCTGTTCTGCAGCAGTGATTTCCACCATTCTGTTTTCCAGCTCACTTATCAGTTCTACAGCCTCTGTTATTCTGCTATTGATTCCTTCTAGTGTATTTTTCATTTCAGTTATCTTATTGTTTATCTCTTTTTGTTCTTTAGTTCTTCCAGTTCTTTGTTAAACATTTCTTCTATCTTTTCAATCTGTGACTCCATTCTTTTTCCGAGATCTTAGATCATCTTTACTATCATTATTCTGAATTCTTTTTCAGGTAGATTGCCTATCCCCATTTCACTTAGTTGTTTTTCCTGAGGTTTTATCTTGTTCTTTCCTCTGGGACATATTCCTCTGCCATCCCATTTTGTCTACGTTTTTTGATTGCAGTTTCTGTTCCACAGGCTGCAAGCTTGTAGTTCTTGCTCCTGCTGTCTGACCCCTGGTGGATGAGGCTAAGAGGCCTATGCAGGCTTTCTGGTGGGAGGGACTGGTCCTGCCCACCGGTGGGTGGAGCTGTGTCTTGCCCCCTGCTGGGCTGCACTGTGTCAAGAGGTGTGTTTAGCCGGTAGCTATGTTCTCAATAAGACTTTAAGCAGCCTGTCTGCTGATGGGTGGGGCTTTGTTCCCCCATGTTGGTTGTTTGCCCTGAGGCTTCCCAGCACTGGAGCCTACTGGCTACTTGGTGCAGCAGGGTTTGGTGAGAAAAGGCAGCCTCCAGGAGGGCTCACACCAATGAGTATTGCCCAGAGCTACTGCTACCAGTGTCTTTGCCCCTGCAGTAAACCACAGCCACCCCCCACCTCTGCAGGAAACCCTCCAATACTAGCAGGCAGATCTGGAACAGGCTTTTATGAGGTCACTGTTTTTTCCCTGGGTCTTGGTGCACACAAGACCTTGTGTGCACTCTCCATGAGTGAAGTTTCTGTGTCCCGCAGTGCTGTGGAATTCTTGTGATCAAACTCCGCTGGCCTTCAAAGCCAGATTCTCTAGGGTCTTCTCCTCTCATTGCCAGATCCCCAGAGGTGAGCTTTACTTGGGGCTCAGAACTTTCACTCCTGTGGGAGAACCTCTGGATTATAATTATTTTCCAGTTTTTAGGTTGCCCATCCAGTGGGTATGGAATTTGATTTTATTGTGGTTGCACCCCTCTTACCATTTTATTGTGGCTTCCTCTTTGTCTTCAGATGTAGGGTATCTTTTTTGGTAGGTTCCAGGGTACTTTGGTGATGGTTGTTCAGCAGTTTTTTGTAACTTTGTTGTTTTTGTAAGAAGAGGTGAGCTCATGTGCTTCTACTCCACCATCTTTTCTGTTTCTTCCCCCCGCATTTGTCTTAAGAGGTTTGTAATTTTGAGAAAAAAATTTTGGCCTTAAGGGAACAAAGGCTTCCTTGAATGAACTTTTCTTTTTCCTCCTATGTCTTTGAGATGCAAATATTCTACCTGGTCTTCTCCAGGAACCTTATCTCTGCTATCTTTTTAAAATGCAAATTTCAGGAAAGAGTATAGGTAATTTGGAACTTGCCTTGTCAAGGACAAATAGAAATCTTAAGTGTCTTCTCTATAAGTATTAGTAAAAATTGTTTAGCCACCTAGACAGGTGACCTTGATTTGTTCCATCTGCCAGAAACCCAATTTGAATCCAACCTCTTTTGTAACTGATGGGTTTTATGTTACTTTATAGTAAGTGTTCTACATACAAACATTAAAGCTGTGAACTTTCAAAGAGGCAAACATGCGTTCACATGTCCAATCATGTAAGTTAGTTCAAGATACTGTACTGTTAAGATTAAAAATGTTTTCTTTATTTCTTGTGTTTGCTTTTTATGTATTGTTTGTGTGAAAAGTGTTATAAACCTATTACAGTATGGTACTATATAACCAACTGTGTTGGGTACCTAGGCTAACTTTGTTGGACTTACAAACAAATTGAACTTACAAACGCACTCTCAGAACAGAACTCATTTGTATATAGGGGACTTACTGTACCTGACTCACGGCTGAAATTTTGGAACGGTACTATACGGTCTCTGTCTTTATGTGTTTTTGTGAGTCTATATATGTGTGCTGTAGACGTGTGGTATTGCCAAAGTTAATTTGTAAAAAAGCTTTATTTAATTCGCTTAAAGGAAATTAAATACTTAAATAAACCCTCACAAATATAAAAGAAACTGGCCAGAATGGATTTTTGCAGGAGGCCCAGGTTTGATCCCTTGTCAGGGAACTAGATCCCACATGCCACAACTAGGAGTTCACATGCTGCAACTAAAGATCCAACATGCTGCATCTAAAGATCCCACATACCACAACTAAAAATCCCACATGCCACAACTGAAAAGAAAAAGATCCCACATGCTGCAATGAAGATCCTCCATGCCAAAACTAAGACCACATATGGCAAAACTAAGACTTGGCACAACCAAATAAATAAATATTTTTAAAAAGAATTAATATCTGGCTGCCAACAAACACATGAAAGGATGCTCAACGTCACTAATCATTAGAGAAATGTAAATCACAACTACAATGAGGGGGCTTCCCTGGTGGCGCAGTGGTTGAGAGTCCACCTGACGATGCAGGGGACATGGGTTCGTGCCCCAGTCCAGGAAGATCCCACATGCCGTGGAGCAGCTAGGCCCATGAGCCATGGCCGCTGAGCCTGCACGTCCAGAGCCTGTGCTCCGCAATGGGAGAGGCCCCAACAGTGAGATGCCCGTATACCACACACACACAAAAAAAAACAACTACAATGAGGTATCACCTCACACTGGTCAGAATGGTCATCCTCAAAGAATCTACAAACAATAAATGCTGCAGTGAGTGTGGAAAAAAGGGAACCCTCTTGCACTGTTGGTGGGAATGTAAATTAATACAACCACTATGGAGAGCAGTATGGAGGTTCCTTAAAAAACTAAAAATAGAACTACCATACAACACAGCAATACCACTACTGGGCATATAGCCTTAGAAAACCATAATTCAAAAAGAGTCATGTACCACAATGTTCATTGCAGCTCTATTTACAATAGCCAGGACATGGAAGCAACCTAAGTGTCCACTGACAGACAAATGGATAAAGAAGATGTGGCACTTATATACAATGGAATATTACTCAGCCATAAAAAGAAATGAAATTGAGTTATCTGTAGTGAGGTGGATGGACCTAGAGTCTGTCATACAGAGTGAAGTAAGTCAGAAAGAGAAAAACAAATACCATGTGCTAACACATATGTATGGGATCTAAAAAAAAAACTGGTTTTGAAGAACCTAGAGGCAGGACAGGAATAAAGACACAGACATAGAGAATGGACCTGAGGACACAGGGAGGGGGAAGGGTAAGCTGGGACGCAGTGAGAGAATGGCACGGACATATATACACTACCAAATGTAAAATAGATAGCTACTGGGAAACAGCTGCATAGCATAGGAAGATCAGCTCAGTGCTTTGTGACCATCTAGAGGAGTGGGATAGGGAGTTTGGGAGAGAGACGCAAGAGGGAGGAGATATGGGGATATTTGTATATGTATAGCTGATTCACTTTGTTATAAAGCAGAAACTAACACACCATTGTAAAGCAATTATACTCCAATAAAGATGTTAAAAAGAAGAATTAATATCTGGTATTAATGTTAGCTTAAGCTTGTTGGTTTAATTAATACAGACATCGTTAGAGTCATCCACATCATTTATAATACTTTTATTGTACCTAGGTTTACTATAAATCAAATAAGATCTTATTATTCCTGTGACAATATGTGTCAGAAAAAAAATAGCTTAATATGATAATACTTTTGTGTAAATGAAATAGAGGTAAATGAGATAAGAGCTTTTAGGTAAACTCTTTTAGGAATAATTATTTCTTAGGAATATCTACTTAGGAATAGTCTCTCATGACTTTCATAACTTGCTACATTAAGTTAAATGATCAGAATTTATTGACTATTGTAGATCATCTCAAATAGGATAAAATATTGGAACATCAATTGCTGGCGAATCTAAGTTTACCTATCTTTGCCTTCTTAGGAGAGGAAGACTAAAGCATAAGTTTTCTAGTCAGGAAATGGTGATATGGCAAACAGTTCCCAATTACGTGCTTCTTGGTTTTTGCTAGCAATTAAGGCTTTTAAGTGTTAAAATTATAATATATGTAATTAAAGCTACTAAAATAAAATGGGAAACATTTCAGTATGCCAGGAATGTAAGATGCATGTTTTCAGTAAAAGAAGGTGTGAGGAATGGAAATGCATTCTGTTAAAGGCAAAAAGGGTACTTTTGTCCTAAAGTTGGGTGTTTTTGAATGGAAAAGAAAATAAGGAACAGAAAGTTGTGGAGGAAGAACACTGAGAGAGTTTTGTGCATGTTCAGACTGGCTAAGATAAGATTGAATTTAATTAAGAAAATGAATTTTAAAGTTAAAATGGTCCAAAACCTGAATTTAGTTTTCTCTCTAGGAGGACAAATTTTCTTAAAATGTTTAACTGCTTTTGGTAATAGATTGTGTGAGTTTCTGTGCAGTTAATTGATTCATTACAACCTTTGAGATCTTTTATTGTCCCTTTGGTTAAATGAATGGATATTGTTTCACAGTGAACTATGATCCTATTTGACCAGATGTTTTGAAACTTTTTGATATTTTTGACAAACTTCCCAAACATCAAATTCTAAATGAAGTTCATTTGACCTCTAGCTAACTATTGAGTTTTCTAAAGGGTTCCTGGAACACCTCAAAATATTTGATTTCTCTCCATCCTCAGAGAGAGGAATATTAAACAAATTAGGCATGGGAAGCATTGTCAAATGACTGGTGATAGAACTTCTTAGGCTGTATCATATGGGTAAATGTTATTAATATAGATATTCTAGAAATTATATGGAACTCCTAAAATTTTGGTATGTTCTGGTAAATGATATCAGCCACAATTCTACTTATTATCTTAAATTGTGTGTCACAGAAGTAACTGAGGGGCTTCCCTGGTGGCGCAGCTGTTGAGAGTCCACCTGCTGATGCAGGGGACACGGGTTCGTGCCCCATTCTGGGAAGATCCCACATGCTGTGGAGCAGCTGGGCCTGTGAGCCATGGCCGCTGGGCCTGCACATCTGGAGCCTGTGCTCTGCAACAGGAGAGGTCACAACAGAAAGAGGCCCACATTCCAGAAAAAAAAAAAGTAACTGAGTTTATTTATCCTTGCATTGTTTAACTGTTTTATCATTTATAAACAGTTATTTTACGCTGATGTTTTTACAAAAGTATGCTTCATCTTTAAGAAGATTCATAGTACAGGTTTCTAATAACTTTCAGATCATACCACTGAACTGGGTAAAATTAAATATTCTAATGGAAAACATGATGGCTTCATAAAATTGTTAACAGAAGATTAAGATCAAGGATTACTCTCATCAGAATGAGCAAAACTCTAGGTATGGTTATAATTTTTGGTTTTTGTCTGAAATATTACTGGTTTGTAACCTGTGTTTTCCAGGTATAAGGAAATCTTTAAATTACACCTCTGTAAGTAGAAGTTAAATATTTATCTTTTCTTTCTACCTGATCCCTCCAGAATTCAGAAACTCTTAAGTTCCCATCAGCTTTCTCAGATATATATGGAAGGTCACCTCCTAACAGGTACAGGAATCTCTATTTGGGGACCTTGAGAAGAGAGGAATTCATCAAAATCTATCACCTAAATCTATAGATATTACAGTTGGAATCTGTGACATACTCTTGGTGTGTCTTTCCTAGCATTAAGGTTTTTTAAAGTTCAATCTGAGATTTATTATGAAAAGTTCCAGCAAAGCCAATTTAAAAGAGCCTATGTGATCAATTAACCAGAACCTTTATGCAACCAAATTAGTCTTAATTTAGCTATATTTTGTAGAAATGAAGATAATTATAGAAAGAAAAGGATTATGTTTCAGTAGATGTTGAATTTTAATTTTGTTAATTAAGGTCTGTATTTACTGGTTAAAACTCACTTCCCAGATAGCTCCTCTTAAAACTTAGTTGTTAGAAGGACAGTCTAAGCCTCTTTCTCAAGTTATCACGGTAATCTAACTTTTGATTAAGGTTGGATTCTCTGTGACCTACAACCAGGTGATCATGCATACTGGAAAAGACATCAGATAAAGGACTATTTACAGCCACATTGGAAAGGACCACATCAGACCTCTCCTGAATGAACTGCAATTCCTGTTTCTGACACCTGACTTCAACTAAGACCAACACTACCAAACCAGGAGAAGAAGATGACATCTGAAGTAGAGAGCTGACCCAAGATGCTGGACCAGGCCTGTATACTGATTTCTTTGACAATTGCTCACCCTTTTGCTTATGAATAAATGTATTTCTTGGCTCAATTGCATATAAGTTTCAAAAATCCATCAAATTTCTGGATTTGTGGCCAATTACCTATGTCCAGTGTTCCCAGGTTGCCTTGTTGGAATTCTCCTCTCCAAGGCTCTAATTAGATAGCCCTTAGAAATTTTATTTTAAAAGAAAGAAACTCTAGTAGCATGCAAGCTAATGTTACCACTAATATCACTAAGTGAGACCCCCTTACCTGGCCAACTGATAATGCCAGTTCTGAATGTGACCATAAATACTCCTTTTCATTACATGTGGAGTATTGGGTAGCTCCTAACAGGGCACAATAGATTTATGGAACAAGTTTATGACCTTGACTCTCCCCCCAGGTTGGTTAGGAAGATACATAATTGGTTTCCCTTAGGCTCAAGGTCACCAAGATCGTCTTGGAAACAACCCCTGTCAATCTGTCTTTAATATGGGCACACTGGTCTCAATCAGTTTTCCAATGGTATGATCATTTGATCTCAATATTTGTTCCTTCACTTGGAATAGATGGTATCATTAGTCACATACATAATTTAACTAAATTTACTCAGCAAGTTTTGAATGGTGGTAATCAAGCCATTAACTTGCTTAATTCAGTTGTCTCCATGATAAGAAATGTAGTCTTACAGAATCGCCTGGGCCTTAATATTTTAACTGCTTTTCAAGGGAGAATTTGTGCTATAATACATACTGAATGCTGCAACTTTATACCCATTGAGTATTCAAATGTAACCAACTTATGACCCATATAAAGAGTCAGACTTCAGCTGTGAACACTTCTCTTCCCAGTTTTTGGGGAAATACTAGGAAAATGGTTCGTGTCAGGAGGATCCTGGCTTAAATCTTTGCTAATTATGTCGTTGGTCCTACTGGCAATTTTAATTAGTTTGTGGAGCTTATAAGGTGATAGTTTCTTGCATTTTGTGCTTTGTGTCACCTACTGGTACTAAGATAATGATTTCTAAAACACTTGAAATTTTGATCACATTTAGAGTGTCTAACATAATGGACATACACAGTTTACATATTAGGAAAATTGGCTTAAATCTTATTGGACCACTTGGAATTGACTGTAGGACCTTGCTGAAGATTCTACTAGTATAATCCACCAAAAAATGAAAACTGGGTGACTAAGACTGGGCACTGAAGACCATGATGAACTCAGGGCAGGAAAGCAACCACCCTGGCATTGAGGGACCAAATATTTGCTCACCTAATGCTTCCTATTGAAAGATTAATGATCAAAAGGGGGAAATGGAGAAATAAAATTCACATTTTATAGCAAGACAATATTTTTTTTGTTTTTCTTGAAATTAATTGTTATTGTAGGATAGTTGATTTACAATGCTGTCTTAGTTTCTGCTGTACAGGAAAGTGAACCAGTTATACATATATTCACTCTTTTTTAGAATCTTTTCCCATATAGGCCATTACAGAGTATTGAGTTACCTGTGCTATACAGTAGGTCCTTATAAACTATCTCTTTTATATATAGTAATATGTATATGTCAATCCCAATCTCCCAATTTATCCCTCCCTGCCTTTCTCCCTTCGTGACCATAAGTTTTGTGTTCTACATCTGTGACTTGATTTGTTTTGTAAATAAGTTCACCTGCACAACTTTTTTAGACTGTACATATAAGTGAAAACATATGATACTGTCTTTCTATTTCTAACTGAATTCACTCAGTATGGCAATTTCTAGGTCCATCAGTGTCATTGCAAATGGCATTCTTTCATTCTTTTTACGGCTGAGTAATATTCCATTGTATATATGTACCTCATCTTCTTTATCCATTTATCCATTGATGGACATTTAGGTTGCTTCCATGTCCTGACTATTGTAAATAATGCTGCAGTGAATATTGGGGTGCATGTATCCTTCTGAATTATGGTTTCCTCCAGATATATGTGCAGGAGAGGGATTGCTGTATTGTATGATAGTTCTATTTTTAGTTTTTTAAGGAACCTCATACTGTTCTCCATAGTGGTTGTACAAATTTACAATCCACCAACAGTGTAGGAGGGTTCCCTTTTCTCCACACCCTCTCCAGCATTTACTTTTTGTAGATTTTTTTGATGATTGCCATTCTAAGCAGTGTGATGTGATAACTCATTGTAGTTTTGATTTGCATTTCTCAAGTAATTAGTGATGTTGAGCATCCTTTCATGAGCTTTTTGGCCATCTATATGTCTTCTTTGGAGAAATGTCTATTTAGATATTGGGCCCATTTTTTGATTGGGTTTTTTTTTTTTTTATATTGAACCACATATGCTGTTAGTATATTTTGGAGATTAATCCCTGTTGGTCACTTCATTAACAAATATTTTCTCCCATTCTGATGGTTGTCTTTTCATTTTGTATATGGTTTCCTTTGTGGTGCAAAAGCTTTTAAGTTTAATTAGGCCCCATGTGTTTATTTTTTTAATTAATATTTATTGGAGTATAGTTGCTTTACAATGTTGTGTTAGTTTCTGCTGTACAGCAAAGTGAATCAGATATACATATACATATATCCCCTCTTTTTTGGATTTCCTTCCCATTTACGTCACCACAGAGAACTGAGTTGAGTTCCCTGTGTTATACAGTAGGCTCTTACAGGTTATTTATTTTATGCATAGTAGTGCATATATGTCAAACCCAATCTCCCAATTCATCCCATCCCCCATCCACCCCTGGTATCCACACATCCGTTCTCTTTGTCTGTGTCTCTATTTCTGCTTTGCAAAAAAGTTTATCTGTATCATTTTTCTAGATTCCACATATAAGCAATATTATACAAAATTTGTTTTTCTCCTTCTCACTTACTTCACTCTGTATGACAGTCTCTAGGTCCATTCGCGACTCTGCAAATTGCACAGTTTAGTTCCTTTTTATGGCTGAGTAACATTCCATTGTATATATGTACATCTACTTTATTCTTCTGTTGATGGACATTTAGGTTGCTTCCATGTCCTGGCTATTGTAAATATTGCTGCAATGAACAATAGGGTGCATGTACCTCTTTGAATTATGGTTTTCTCTGGGTACATACCCAGGACCGGGATTGCTGGGTTACATGGTAGTTTTATTTTTAGCTTTCTAAGGAACCTCCATACTGTTCTCCATACTAGCTATATCAATTTACAAGCCCTCCAAGAGTGTAAGAGGGTTCCCTTTTCTACAAACCCTCTCCAGCATTTATTGTTTGTACATTTTTTAATGATGGCCATTCTGACTGGTGTAAGGTGGTACCTCCTTGTAGTTTTGGTTTGTGTTTCTCTAATAACTAGTGATGTGGAGCATCCTTTCATGTGTTTCTTGGCCATCTGTATGTCTTCTTTGAAGGAATGTCTATTTAAGTCCTCTGCCCATTTTTTAATTGGGTTGTTTGTTTGTTTGTTTTTGATATGAGCTACATGAGTGGTTTGTATATTTTGGAGATTAATCCCTTGTCAGGTGCTTAGTTAGCAAATATTTTCTCCCATTCTGAGGGTTGTCTTTTCATCTTATTTATGGTTTCCTTTGTTGTGCAAAAGCTTTTAAGTTTAATTAGGTCCCATTTGTTTATTTTTGTTTTTATTTTCATTGCTTTAGGAGGTGGGTCAAAAACGGTCTTGCTGTGATTTATGTCAAAGAGTGCTCTGCCAATTTTTTCCTCTAAGAGTTTTATATTATCTGACCTTACATTTAGGTCCTTAATCCATTTTGAGTTTATTTTTGTCTATGGTGTTAGGGAGTGTTCTAATTTTATTCTTTTACATGTAGATAACCAGTTTTCACATCACCAGTTATTGAAGAGGCTGTCTTTTCTCCACTGCATATTCTTGCCTCGTTTTTCATAGATTAGGTGACCATATGTGCGTGGGTTTATCTCTGGGCTTTCTATTCTGTTCCATTGATCTATATGTCTGTTTTTGTGCCAGTACCATACTGTCTTGATTACTGTAGCTTTGTAGTATAGTCTGAAGTCAGGGAGACTGATTCCTTCTGCTCCATTTTTCTTTCTCAATACTGCTGTGGCTCTTTGGGATTTTTTTGTGCTTCTATACAAATTGTAAAATTTTTTGTTCTACTTCTGTGAAAAATGCTATTGGTAATTTCATAAGGATTGCATTGAATGTGTAGATTGATTTGGGTAGTATAGTTATTTTGAAAATATTGATTCTTCCAATCCATGAATATATCATATCTTTCCATCTGTTTGTGTCATCTTTGATTTTTTCATCAGTGTCTTATAATTTTCTGCGTACAGGTCTTTTACCTCCTTAGGTAGGTTTATTCCTTGGTATTTTATTCTTTTTGATGTGATGGTAAATGGGATATTTTCTTTGATTTCCCTTTGTGATCTTTCATTTTAGTGTATAGAAATGCAAAATATTTTTGTACATTAATTTTTATCCTGCAAGTTTACCAAATTCATTGATGAGTTCTAGTAGTTTTCTAGTAGCATCTTTAGGATACTCTATGTATAGTATCATGTCATCTGGAAACAGTGACAGCTTTACTTTTTCTTTTCTGATTTGGATTCCTTTTATTTCTTTTTCTTCTCTGATTGCTGCGGCTAAAACTTCCAAAACTATGTTGAATAAAAGTAGTGAGAGGACACCCTTGTCTTTTTCCTGATCTTAGAGGAAATACTTTCAGCTTTTCACTGTTGAAAATGATGTTACCTGTGACTTTTTCATATATGGTCATTTTTATGTTGAGGTAGGTTCCCTCTATGCTGACATTCTGGAGTTTTTATCATAAATGTGTGTTGAATTTTGTCAAAAGCTTTTTCTGCCTCTATTGAGATGATCATATGTTTTTTATTCTTCAGTTTGTTAATGTGGTGTATCTCATTGATTTATTTATGTATATTGAAGACTTGCATCCCTGGCATAAATCTCACTTGATCATGGTGTATGTTCTTTTTAATTTGTTGTTGGTTTTGATTTGCTCTTATTTTGTTGAGAATTTCTGAGTCTGTGTTCATCAGTGATATTAACTTGTAATTTTCTTTTATTGGTGATGTCTTTGTCTGGTTTTGGTATCAGGTGATGGTGGCTTCGTAGAATGAGCTTGGGAGCATTGATTCCTCTGCAATTTTTTTGGAATATTTTGAGAAGTATAGGTGTTAATTCTTCTCTAAATGTTTGACAGAGTTCACCTATAAAGCTACCTGGTCCTGTACTTTTGTTTGCTGGAAGATTTTTATCACTGTTTAAATTTCAGTACTTGTGATTGGTCTGTTCATATTTTCTATTCTACTGGGAATTTACTGTAGGACCTTGCTGAACATTCTGCTAGCATTGCCCCCCAAAAGAGAGAACTGTGTTATTAGGACTTGGCATTGAGGAACATGATTGACCTGGACAGGCAAGCATCCACCCGAGCATTAAGGGGCCAAATATTTGATCACCTAATGCTTTCTATTGAAAGATTAATGATCAAAAGGGGGAAATTGTGAAATAAAATTCATATCTTATGGCAAGGCCAGAAAAATTTAAACATAAACAATTTTCTCCACCCTTTGGCCTCTTCTTTCCCCCCTACTCTGCACTGTGGATCTGCATTATGCATCAAGCAGACCCCCAACACCACTGGCAGAAATACTTGCTCCACCATAAAGAGCAACATTCTCCTAGCACCAAAAAGACAACTCCTTAAAAGATAACATTCCTTCTTGCTCTTGTAAGGGGCCACAATGATGCTTATGTCTGGCTTGTGTACACAGTCAATAATACATCATTTAATGTCCAGGCCTTTGTCTCAAAAAACTTATATAACTGTGCCTTGACTTCTAATGGGCAGAACAGTTCTCAGAGTTTTCTGAGATGTTGTTCCTGGGTTATAATCCTTAATTTGGCTCAAATAAAATTTTCCATTTATCTTAGATTGACTGATTAATTTTTCATTGACAACATCATGTTCTACTTTAAGGCACTTAAAAGTGACCAAAATTTATAATATAAATTTAACAATTTATATTATAGAAGCTCAACAGTAGTATAGTATCTCAGGCCTCATACTCCTCTAAATCTTCTTTACCTCAAGCACAAGCACAAGAGTTCAAAATAAAGGATTTACCATTGTTTTCTGAGGAGCAAGAGAGGAGTTTTTTTCTGTTTCATTTCATTTGTATATTCTTGGAGTTTGGGTTTATATTATTTTATGCTACAAATACACATTATTTCAGGCACTTAATGTGATAACTCAACTTCATGAGCTACAAGAAACATCACTATCATTTAAGACATTTTTTCTATAAGGGAATGCATTCCAAAAATATTTAAAGAGCTACTTGAAAGTGAACTATTTGGAAGTTACTGAAGTGGGTCAGAATATGCCACCTCAAAATATACCACTTTGACATGAGGATTATTTTGAGTTAAAGGCAATTAAGAAAGAGCAAACACAGGAGGAGTTCTCTGCCTTGCCCTTATCTACCAAAAAGCAGGACATACATTTCCATTTGTAAAAGTGTTCCCCTCTCCCTTTCCAGGAAGTGAACAACTCTTATCAAAAGAAAATGGCTTGGGCTTCCCTGGTGGTGCAGTGGTTGAGAGTCTGCCTGCCAATGCAGGGGACATGGGTTCGTGCCCCAGTCCAGGAAGATCCCACATGCCACGGAGCGGATGGGTCCGTGAGCCACGGCCGCTGAGCCTGCACATCCAGAGCCTGTGCTCCACAACGGGAGAGGCCACAGCAGTGAGAGGCCTGCGTACCCAAAAAAAAAAAAAAAAAAAAAAAAAAAAAAAAAGAGAGAATGGCTTGAATCTTCACAACAAATCTTACTAAACAACCCTATCTACTATATTTTCCTAGTTAACATCTCACTATTTACCACCCTTAGGATCCCAAACCCACTTTTCCTTTGTCTAGTCCCTTCTTCACAGTTTATCATCCTTTGTTAAAATGATATATAATCTCCCTGGTATAACTGCCTCTTTGGTTTTTACTATTTTTGTGTGTGTGAAGCCCCCTCCCCTACGTGAAAATTAAAGACATTAATATATCTTTTCTCCTGTTAATCTGTCTTTTGTCAATTTTTTTTTTTTTTTTTTTTTTTTTTTTTTTGCGGTTCGCGGGCCTCTCACTGTTGTGGCCTCTCCCGTTGCGGAGCACAGGCTCCGGACGCACAGGCTCAGCGGCCATGGCTCACGGGCCCAGCCGCTCCGCGGCATGTGGGATCTTCCCGGACTGGGGCACGAACCCGTGTCCCCTGCATCGGCAGGCGGACTCTCAACCACTGCGCCACCAGGGAAGCCCTGTCTTTTGTCAATTTAACTTGCATGTTCCAGCTACATACATAAGAGGGTAGAAGAAGAAATTTTCTTCCACGACAGTTCAATGGGCTCATAAGTTCAATATTCCAGCATTCTAATATTTGCAATCAAATACAAATTAAAAGCTTATTTATATATTAGTCATATTTGCAATTCTGAAATTATTCATCATTTTCTCTCAATCAATTTTTCTCAATTAGGGGCTTACTTAAGGACAAGATAAATGAGTAATGGTCAGTGGCAGGCAAGTGAGAAAAAGTTCTCCAGGTGATACTGATGCACAAGTCCTCGCTCAATCACTATTGCAAACATTTGTATTCTGGTATAAATTTGCACTGTGTCTCAGAATATATGCAAACATGGCCCCCTAAAACAGCTTCCTAGTAAACAACCTTATCTATTTCAAACCTCATGCCAGGTAGGCAAGGGTACCCTCTGCACTTGCTTACCACTTATCAACTATTGCTACCTGGGGCCCCACCCTATTTATAAACAAGTCTCTGACTCTCACTCACTCTTCCTCAGCATACTGATATCCTCTTAAGAGGGAAGCATATATCTACATAGAGATGTCTGAAAGCACCATGTTCTAGATACCAATCCAGACATAAAATCACAAGAGTTCATCATTCTTGGCAGAGGGAAAAGGGGTAGCAACTTAGGTCATAATTGGGAAATTCAGTTGACTAAAGGAGCTGTGGAAAGTCAAGCACTATTTTAATACTAATACCTAGATTCTGAAATGAGACTGTCCAAATTGACTTGAGGAATTTAAAATCAATTTGGACTGTAGAAGTCTGCTGTTGCTATTTATCTGACTGAAATAAGAGACAAAGATAAAGCCAGTCAAAAGTTAACAGGAAACAATATGCTTTCCCAAGTCCCATTGCAGCTGTAAAGTATCATAACAATCCCTTTCTTTGAGTGACTACTGCTCTCTCTAAAATCATAGACTATCAGAAACATCACTGTTTGAGCCACTATCAGGAAGAATAAAATAACTTAATTTTACCTGGAGGATCTAAATTACTTTGACCCAGATAAGAGACCTTGATTTCCATCTAATGTACTCTGATTGATAAAAGATTTCTGGGTATAACATCCCACATCTATACTAACTATCTCTTCCCAAGGACACAGGATCTTGGCTCCACTTTGAAATCCAGATCAGATGTTGGTCCCTTTACATGCTATCCTGATTTACCCATGAAGCACTACTTCATTTGAATTTCACCTAAAATCTACCATTCTCTCAAATCATATAGTAATTCTATATTTTCTTTTGTTTGGTGAGATACCCCACGATTCCTCTGGTTTTCAATATTGGCCTTTTTTATTAGCTCATCAATCCAAGTCTCATTCAGACAGATATTAAAAAGTCTACTTTTATCCTAGAAGAAAATTATATTTATCCATTCATTTACTATGAAATATTATCCAAAACTTGAAAGAAAAATAAACATGTGGGCATTATGTCTTTTAATGTTATACAGGGCAAATTCCACTCAAAGATTTTTTAGAAAAATTAACCTAGTTTAAGTCACTGATATTGGTTAAAAGTCCCAAAATTAGTAAAGTTACATTGTAACATACAGATTTGGTGTAGTGGAGGTGCAAATAATTTCTGTCTGTTGAAACAGATAATTCCAAAGGTTACATTGTATGGCCTTGTAAGAATTAACATGTTTTGTAACTAAAACAGAAATTTTGTGCAGAGGGAGGAAAACTCCCAAACTCATTCTATGAGGCCACCATCACCCTGATACCAAAACCAGGCAAAGACACCACTAAAAAAGAAAATTACAGGCCAATATCATTGATGAAAACAGACACAAAAATCCTCAAAAGATACTAGCAATTTGAATCCAACAATACATTAAAAGGCTCATACACCATGATCAAGTGGGATTTATCCCAGGGATGCAAGGAAATTTTCAATATCTGCAAATCAATCAATGTGATACACCACGTCAACGAATTGAAGAATAAAAACCTTATGATCATCTCAAGAGATGCAGAAAAAGCTCTTGACAAAATTAAACACTGATTTATAATAAAAACTCTCCAGAAAGTGGGCATAGAGGGAACCTACCTCAACATAATAAAGCCATATATGACAAACCTACAGCTAACATCATATTCAATGGTGAAAACATGAAAGCATTTCCTCTAAGATCAGGAAGAAGAAAGGGATGTCCACTCTCATCACTTTTATTCAACATAGTTTTGGAAGTCCTAGTTATGGAAATCAGAGAAGAAAAAGAAATAAAAGGAATCCAAATAGGAAAAGAAGAAGCTAAACTGTCACTGTTTCGGAAGACATGATACTATACATAGAAAATCCTAAAGATGCTACCAGAAAATTACTTGAGCTCATCAATGAATTTTCACAAAGTTGCAGGATACAAAATTAATACACAGAAATCTGTTGCATTTCTATACACTAACAATGAAAGATCAGAAAGAGAAATTCAAGAACCAATCCCATTTACCATTGCATCAAAAAGAATAAAATACCTAGGAATAAACCTACATAAGGAGACAAAAGACCTGTATTCTGAAAAATATAAGATGCTGATGAAAGAAATTGAAGACACAACAGATGGAAAGATATACCATGTTCTTGGATTAGAAGAACAAATATTTTCAAAATGACTATAATACCCAAGGTAATCTCCAGATTCAATGCACTCCCAATCAAATTACCAATGACATTTGTCAGAGAACTGGAACGAAAAAAATCTTAAAATTTGTATGGAGACACAAAAGACCCCGAATAGCCAAAGCAATCTTGAGAAAGAAAATTGGAACTGGAGGAATCAGGCTCCCTGACTTCAGACTATACTACAAAGCTAGAGTCATCAAAACAGTATGGTACTGGCACAAAAATAGAAGTATAGATCAAGGGAACAGGATAGAAACCCCAGAAATTAACCCAAGCACCTCTGGTCAATTAATGTATGACAAAGGACGCAAGACTAAACAATGGTGGAAAGACAGTCTCTTCAACAAATGGTGCTGGGAAAACTGACAGCTACATGTAAAAAAAGTGAAATTAGATCATTCTTTAACACCATACACAAAAATAAGCTCCAAATATATTAAAGATCTAAATTTGAAACCAGACACTATAAAACTCCTCAAGGGAAACATAGGCAGAGCACTCTGTGACATAAATCACAGTAATATCTTTTCTGATCCATATCCCAGAGAAATGGAAATAAAAACAAATGCGACCTAATTATACTCAAAAGCTTTTGCACAGCAAAGGAAACCATAAACAAAACGAAAAGACAACCTACAGATTGGGAGAAAATATTTGCAAGTGATGTAACTGACAAGGGATTAGTCTCAAAAATTTACAAACAACTCATGAGGCCTAATATCATCAAAACAAACAACCCAATCAAAAACTGGACAGAAGACCTAAATAGACATTTTTCCAAGAAAGACATATGAATGGCCAAGAGGCTCATGAAAAGATGTTCAACATTGCCAACAATTACAGAAATACAAATCAAAACTACGAGATATTACCTCATACCAGTCAAAGTGGCTATCATCAAAAAATCCACAAATAATAAATTCTGGAGAGGGTGTGGAGAGAAGGGAACCCTCCTACACTGTTGGTGGGAATGTAAATTGGTACAGCCACTGTGGAGAACAGTATGGATGTTCCTTAAAAAACTAAAAATAGAGCTACCATATGACCTTGCAATTCCACTCCTGAGTGTATATCTGAAGAAAAACATGGTCCGAAAGGATACATGCACCCTAATGTTCATTGCAGCACTGCTTATAATAGCCAAGACATGGAAGCAACCTAAATGTCTATTGACAGAGGAATGAATAAAGAAGATGTGGTGTATACATACAGTGGAATATTACTCAGCCATAAAAGGAATGAAATAATGCCATTTGCAGGAACATGGATGGACCTAGAGATTGTCGTACTCAGTGAAGTAAGTCAGACAGAGAAAGAGAAATATGATATGGTATTGCTTGTATGCAGAATCTAAAATGAAATGATACAAATGAACATATTTACAAAACAGAAATGGACTCACAGACTTAGAGAATGAACTTATGGTCACCAGGTTGGGCAGGATGGAGGGAAGGCACAGTTAAGGAGTTTGGGATTGACAAGTACACACTGCTTTATTTAAATAGGATAACCAACAAGGAACTGCTATATAGCACAGGGAACACTGCTCAATGTTATGTGGCGGCCTGGATGGGATGGGAGTCTGGGGGAGAATGGATGCATGAATATGTATGGCTGAGTCACTTTGCTGTGCACCTGAAACTATCACAGCATTGTTAATTGGCTATACTCCAATATAAAATAAATAGTTAAAATAAATAAATAAATAAAATAGCAATTTTATCCTAAAAGTTTTTCTGATTGTCTATACATAATTAGCTTCTCAAATTAACTGGTTTTACAATCTTTCTGGTTCCCTCATTAATTGATGAATTAAATACAATCTTTGACACCTGTTCCTTTTATATTTGTATAAAAATAGTGAGCTAAACTTTCTGAAAATCAAACTTTAACAGTTTACTCAGTAAACAAACAATACAGATATTCAAACATTTTTACTAATTTTTTTTTATTATTTACTTACGTATTTACCATTTCTGACCCTCTTCATTTCTCTGTGGAGATCCAAATTTCCATCTAGAATCCTTTTCCTTCTCCCTGAAGAACTTGTTTTAACATTTCTTGTAGTTCAAATCATCTGGTAATTAATTCTTTCAGCCATTGTATGAAAATGCCACTATTTTACTTTTATTTTTAAAAAGAATTTTACTGGGTATCATGCTCCAGTTTGATATTTTTCTTTCAGTACGTTTAAAGATGTTACTCCATTGCCTTCTGGCTTTCACAGTGTCAAAATAAAGGCAGTTGTCATTCTCATTTTGTTCCCTTAATATGACTTTTTTCTCTGGCTGCCTTATTTTTTTTTTTCATTTTTGGCCACACTGCATGGCCTGTGGGATCTTAGCTCCCCAACTGTGTATCAAACCTGGACGCATGGCATTGAAAGCACTGAGTGTTAACCTCTGGACTGCCAGGGTGGTGGCATTTAAGATTTTCCCTTTTTTACTGTTATTTTCCATTTTTCGTGTGTGCTGTGTGTAGCAATGCAACATTTCCAATATTTCTTCTGTCTCTGGTTTGTATAAATTCTTAATTCTCCTGGATTATAATTTGTTTCAAATTTGGAAACATTTGGCCATTACTTTTTCAAATTAATTGTCTATACATCACATCTTCCTTTTGGGACTCCAATTACACATATTTAGACAGCTTGATATTGTCCCACAGCTCACTAAATTTCTGTTCATTTTTTTCTTCTTTTTTACTTCTGTGCCTCATTTTGGATTATTTCTTTTGCTATATCTTCAAGTTCACTAATCTTTTCTTTTGAAATGTCTAATCTTCTCTTATGAATTTGTCAAATTATCAATTCTAAATTGGAGCACAGGGTTTGGATGGTGAGACATGGTTCAAAAATAGACAAGAGAAATTGAAATAGAGAATTTCATTATTCACAGGTCCTGGAGGAAGTGTCTGTCATGCATCAAGAGGTTACATAGAGAAGTCAAGGCAAAGTGCACAGAGAAAAAGGACCCGGGACACATGCCTTTATTAGGGTGTGTGGGTAAAATGTTTTGGGGTTCTTGGCCTAAGACCAGATTGGTCAATTCAAACCAAAAGAGCAGTGTTTAATAAGTTCTACAAGGTTCTTTCTAAGGGGCACAAAATAAAAGACACTAGGAGGCAGGCGAGACTGTTTGATTACAAGAGCTTTTGGAGAAATCACATCAGGAACTTGCATTTGCTTGTGATTCTGTGTGCTGCCATTTAGAGCATGCACTTTTGTGAGGGGGCTAACATCAGTTTAACATCACTATAGGCTGCTTGGGCATACAAAATGGATGCCAAGACATCAATATCATGGAAGAGTTTAGCTAAACTCTAGACATGCTGTTAATCCCATTTTTTTTTCATTTCTGAGATTGTATTCTCTAGAAGATGCATTTTGTTTTTTTATATCTATTCTTTCTTTTCTCATTATGCTCATGTTTTCTTTTACAAGTATGAGAATATAAAGTATAGTTATAATAGCTGTTTTAGTGTTCTTGCCTTGTAATTTTATCTTCCCTGCAATTTCTGATTCAACTGACTGATTTAACTCCTTCTTATTGATTATACTTTTTGGCTTCTTTAAATAGCTAGGAAATACTGATTCAATGCCAGTCATTGTGAATTTTATGTTGCTGAGTGCTGGATTTTGTTATCATCTTTCTAATACTATTGAACTTTTTCTGGCAGGCAGTTAAATAACTTGGGACTTAATTTGATAATTTTAATACTTAGCTCTCTATGGAAGGCTTAGAGTTAGCTTTATTCTAGTTCTAATTTGTCTCTACTTCTTAAGAATAGCCTTTCTGGGGTCTCTACTGATGTTGCATGTATTCAACAAGATCTTTCTCCTTTAGCTGGAAGTAAGATAAATTATTTTCAGCCCTCTGTGAGCTAAGGAAATTTTTTGACAGATCCTTGGTAATTAATTTTCCTCATAAGTTGTTTTTGCCTGATCTGTGGGGCTTTATCCTCTGTATGCAAAGATTGGAATTCAGCCAAAGACCTAAGGGATTCCCCATGCTAATTGTAGTCTGTAGTCTATGTAGCTTCCTTCCCTCAGACACTGGATCCTGTAATTTCTCACTTCCCTGATCTTTTCTATTTCTCCTCAACTCAATGTGATTCCCAAATTCTCTTTAGTTTGTCTCTACATATGAGATAGTCTAGGGATTACCTCAAAGCAGAAATCTTTGGTGATTTTAGGGTTCATTACATTTGTTTGTGTTTTCCAAGTGATTACTGTCTTGTTCTCCCTTTTGTCTGAAAAATAACTTTTTCCTATATTTGGTTAACTTTTTTAGTCTTTAACTGCAAAGGGATTATTCCAGACTTCCTTACTCCTTCATGCATAGAAGCAGAAGTTTCACTTACATTCGTTTTTTAAATAATGTTTTGAAGAGTATAGATTTCCAAATTAGCTGCGTTTTTAAAGCACTTTAAAACTGTCATTCATAATTTAACTAAGGTGATAAAACATCTATACACTAAAAACCATAGGACATTATTTAAAGAAATTCAAGAAAACCCAAATAAATGGAAAAAATATTCTATGCTTATGGATTAGAAGAATTAATGTGTTAAAATGTCCATACGAACCAAAGTGATCTGCAGTATCAATGCAATCCCTATTAAAATTCCAAAGGCATTTTTCAAAGGAACAGAAAAAAGAAAAACTATACTGAAATTTGTATGGAACCACAAAAACACCTGAATAGTCAAAACAATCCTCTTAAAGACCAACAAGGTAGGAGGCATTACCCATCCTGATTTCAAACTGTATAACAAAGTTATAGTGATCAAAACAGTACTGGCATAAAAATAGGCACATAGAAAAGTGAAACAAAATAGAGAGTCCAGATATAAATGAAAGCACATACAGTCAACAGTTTTTGAAAAGGATGACAAGACCACACAATGGGGAAATATAATCTCTTCAATAAATAGTATTGAAGAATAGTAATAATATCTCACTCGTGGGGAGATCAGGTGGGACAGAAGGGGAGCTTCAGGGGCCAGGAGGAGAGTGCAGCACCTGGTCTGTGGCAGGCAAGACAAAGTGAGACCTACACAGGTGGTCTGTGACACAACCTTCCATACCCCAGCCTGAAATGTGTATCCACCAGTGCAGATGGGGGCTTGGTGCTGGAACGTGGGGTTTGGAGAGCAGACATGGGGAGAGGACTACTATTGGCTGTGAAGAAACAGCTTGAGGGGATAGGAGTGAGGAGCTCCACAACCAGGAATTCTCATGGAGGAAGATCCAACCACCATAGAAGTGAAGCACCATTGTTGAATGACACACAAAGGGTGGGGCCACCATTAAAACCTTTCTCCCCATGTGCAGACCCCTGCCTCCTTGGGTACTAGGAAAGGCTCCAACTGGAGCAGGCTCATGTGCCCCCAGCTGCCACCACCTCCTCAATCCCCTCCCCACTGGGACAAGGTCCTGTGCCCCTGGCTGCTGCTGCCTCCCCCACACCCTCACACCTGGGCAGGTTTATGTGTGTTGAGGCAGCCTTGGGAGCAGATTTCTGTGGGTGTCCCACAAGCAGAGGTGGGGCTGAAACCACAGCTGAAGCCCAGGGCCCATGCAACTGAGGAGAAGGGCTAAAATCTCTCCTCATTGCTGGGAGAACCATGGATTTATACCCCTGCAACTGGATTTGTAAACTCAGCACCTGCAGAACATCTGAATGGACAAGTGCTCCCACAACCAAGATGGGTCTAGCTTTAGAAGCTGTGGAATTTGTGGGCATGTACATGTGGGAGTTGGGCCCAGCCAGAGTCTGAGCTGCCTCCATAACACGCACAGCAGGTCCAGATCCATGATTACTGCAATCATGGGACCTGACTTCAGTGGATCTATGCTGTGGCCTTGTGAAAACAATGCATGAGAGACATCAGGACCAATTGCTGGCATAGCCACGATTAAGGTGGGGCTTAGAGCAGTGCCAACAACAGTGTAATCTGAGAGCTCACACAATGTGTGAAAGGTGACACAACAGAGCACACCCACAGATCAACATCTCCAGAGATGGAATACTCAGTACCTTCTCTCCAGTGGGAGTGTTCCAATCCTGCCTACCTCACATCACAGATCAGAAACACAATGAAGAGACAGATCTCAAAGCCTCTATTCCAACATCTAGGGAGAAGACCTTGCCCCGACAGGGCATTGACAACCACAGAGCAGAGGGGAGGCTCTGCTTAGCATCCAGTGCAGGGTCTAGTTGCCACAACATAAGTCACACCTCCTATCAAGGGGATAACGGCCAGCATACACTAAGGAAAGAGATGGCAGACATCCATACTAAAAACAGTCCTCTCATCAAAAATGATTAAACCTATGCAGGCTACACAGGAATGTTCCCAGATAAAAATAACCCTCCAAGACAGTGTGAGGGTCTGGCATCAGAAGGAAGAAACCTCAAAACATTTAGCTTTGAAGGCCAGCAGGAGTTTAGTGTAGGAAATCCACAGACTGGGGAAACAGAGACTCCACACTTGGAAGGTGCACACAAGATCTCACATGCACTGGGCCCTAGCACAAAGCAGTACTTCCATAGAACCTAGGCTATACCTACCTAGGGGTCTTGGAGGGTCTCATGGGGAGGTGAGGGTCAATAGTAGCTCACTGTGGGAGCAAGGACACTGGTAGCAGAAGCCACAGGGAATGTTGATCAGTGTGAGCTCTCCCAGAGGACCCCATTTCAGCATCAGGACCAGCCCCACCCAACAGCCTGCAGGCTCCAGTCCTGGGATGCCTCAGTCAAACAACCAACAGGGCAGGAACAAAGCCCCACACAACAGCATACTAGCTGCTTAAAGTCATACTGAGAGCAGTTATCTGCTAAACATGCCCCATGACATGGCGCTGCCCACCAGAGGGACCAGACCCAGCTCCAGCCACCAGTGGGCTGGACCAGTCTCTCCCACCAAGAAGCCTACACTAGCCTCTTAGACAGCATTATCCAGCAGGGGGCAGACAGCAGAAGCAAGAAGAACTACAAGCCTGCAGCCTGTGGAATGGAAATTGCAATCAAAGAACGTTAGACAAAATGAGAGAGTAGAGGAATATGTTCCAGATGAAGGAACAAGGTAAAACCCCAGAAAAAATAACTAAGTGAAGTGGATATAGGCAATCTACCTGAAAAACAATTCAGAGCAATGTTAGTAAAGATGATCCAAGATCTCAGAAAAAGAGTAGAGGCATAGATCAAGGAGATACAAGGAATGTTTTAAAAAGACCTAGAAGAGCTAAAGAACAAACAAACAGAGATGAACAACACAATAACTGAATTGACAAATAACCTAGAAGGAATCAATAGCAGAATAACTATGGCAGAAGAACAAATAAGTGAGCTGGAAGACAGGATGGCAGAAATCACTGCCATAGAACAGAATAAAGAAAAAAGAATGAAAAGAAATGAGGACAGTCTCAGAGACTTCTGAGACTTAAATATTAAACACACCAACCTGAGAATTCCATTGTGGGATAGTGGTTAGGTGTCAGTGCTTCAACTGCTGTGGCCTGGGTTCAGTTTCTGGTCAGGGAACAGAGATCCTGCAAGCTGTGCAATGTGGCCAAAATATAAATAAATAAATAAATAAATAAATAAATACACATGCCAACATTCACATTATAGGGGTCCCAGAAGAAGAAGAGAAAGGGAATGGGCTTGAGGAAATATTTGAAGAGATTGTAGCCACAAACTTCCCTAACATGGGAAAGGAAACAGTCACCCAATTTCAGGAAGAACAGAGAGTCCCTCCATATAGGATAAACTCAAGGAGCAACACACCAAGACATATAGCAATCAAACTAACAAAAATTAAATACAAATGAAAAATATTAAAAGCAACAAGGGAAAAGCAACAAATTACATACAAGGGAATTTCCATAAGGTTATCGGCTGACTTTTCAGCAGAAACTCTGCAGGCCAAAAGGAAATGGCAGGATATATTTAATTGATGAAAGGGAAAAACCTACAACCAAGTATACTGTACCCAGCTAGGCTCTCATTCAGAATCAGTTGGGAAATAAAAAGCCTACAGACAACCATGGGAATTCCCTGGGGTTTCAGTGGTTAGGACTCTACACACTCACTGCCAAGGGCCCATGTTGAATCCCTGGTCAGGGAACTAAGATCCCACAAGCTGCATAGCTCAGCCAAAAAAAAAAAAAAAAAAAAAAAAAGCTTTACAGACAAACAAAAGCTAAGAGAATTCAACACCACCAAACTAGGCTTACAACAAAGGCTAAAGAAATGTCTCATGAGTGGGGGGTGGGAGGAAGAAGCCACAACTAGAAACAAGAAAATTACAAATGAGAAAGCTCACTGGTAAAGGTAAACATATGGTGAAAGTAGGAAATCATCCACACAAAAATATGATATCAAGACAAGCAACCATGAGAAGAGGAGAGTACAAATGCAGGAAATGAGAATTGCATTTGAAATTGAGACCAGCAATTAAAACAATCACATACATATATAGACTGCTATATCAAAATCTCATGGGAACTGCAAATCAAATAATTGACAATAGATACACACAAAAAAGAGAAAAAGCAACCCAAACACAAAACTAAAGATAGTCATCAAACCACAAGAGAAGAGAACAAAAGTAGGGAAGAAAGACCAACAAAAAGAAATCCTAAACAATTAACAAAATGGCAGTAAGAACATACATACTGATAACTACTTTAAGTGTAAAGGGATTAAATGCTCCAACCAAAAGACAGACTGAATGAATGGATACAAAAACAAGTTCTGTATATATGCTGTCTACAAGACACCCTATTCAGACCTAGGGACACATGCAGACTGAAAGTGAGGGTTTGGAAAAAGATATTCCGTGAAAATGGAAGTCTAAAGAAAACTGGAGTAACAATAATCATATGAGACAAATAGATTTTAATATAAAGACTATTACAAAGGACAAGGAAGAACACTACATAATGAACAAGGGATCAATCCAAGAAGAAGATATAACAATTGTAACTATGTATACACCCAATATAAGAGCACCTCAATATATAAGGCAAATGCAAACAGCCATAAAAAGGGAAATCGACAGTGACACAATAATAGTGGGGAACTTTATCACCTCACTTACACCAGCAGACAAATCATCCAGACAGAAAATCAATAAGAAACACAAGCCATAAATGACACATTAAATCAGAAGGACTGAATTGATATTTATAGGGTATTCCATCTGAAAGTAGCAGAATACATTTTCTTCTTAAGTGCAAATGGAACATTCTCCAGGATAGATCACATCTTGGGTCACAAATCAAGTCACATTAAATTTAAGAAAATTGAAATCATATAAGCATCTTTTCTGACCTCAACACTATGTTATTACAAATAAGTTACAGAAAAAATTGAAAAAACACAAAACACATGGAAGCTAAACAATATGCTATTAAACAACCAATGGATCACGGAAGAAATCAAAGATGAAATTAAAAAAAAAATAACTAGAGAAAAATGAAAATGAAAACATGATGATCCAAAACCTATTGGACATAGCAAAAGTAGTCCTAAGAGTGAAGTTTATAGCAATATAATCTTACATCAGAAAACAAGAAAAACCTCAAATACACAACCTAACCTTATATCTACAGCAACTAGAGAAAGAAGATCAAAATCCAAAGTTAGTAGAAGGAAAGAAATCATAACAATCAGAGCAAAAATAACTGAAATAGAGATGAAGAAAACAATAGCAAAGATCAATGAAACTAAACGCTGGTTCTTTGAGAAGATAAACAAAATTGATAAACCTATAGCCAGACCCATGAAGAAAAAAGGGAGAGGATTCAAATCAATAAAATTAGAAATGAAAAAAGAGAAGTTAAAATGGACACCACAGAAATACAAAGGATCATAAGAGACTACTACATGTAACAATATGCCAATAAAATGGACAATGTAGAAGAAATGGATAAATTCTTAGAAAGTTACAACCTACCAAGACTGAACCAGGAAGAAATTGAAAATATGAACAGACCAACACAAGTACTGAAATTGAAAATGTAATTAAAAAATTTCCAACAAGCAGAAGTCCAGGACCAGATGACTTCACAGGCTAATTCTATCAAACATTTAGAGAAAAGTTAACACTTATCCTTCTCAAACTATTCCAAAAAATTTCAAAGGAATGAACACTATCAAGCTCATTCTATGAGGCCCGCAGTATTCTAATATGAAAACCAGACAAAAACACCACAAAAAAATTTACAGCCCAATATCACTGATGAACATAGATACAGAAATCCCCTACAAAATACTAGCAAACCGAATCCAACAACACATTAAAAGGATCATACACCATGATGAAGTGGCACTTATCCCAGGGATGGAAGGATTCTTCAATATACACAAATCAATCAATGTGGAATTTTTTGATCACAGTTTTAATTTCAGTGCTCGTGACTGGTCTGTTCATATTTTCTATTTCTTCCTGGTTCAGTATAGGAAGGTAGTACCTTTCTAAGAATTTACCATTTCTTGTAGATTGTCCATTTTATTGGAGCATTGTTATTTGTAGCATTCGCTTAGGATCCTTTGTATTTCTGTGGTGCCCATTGTAACTTCTTATTTTTCATTTCTAATTTTATTGATTTGAGCCCTGTCTCATTTTCTGTTGATGAGTGTAGCTAAAGGTTTATCTTTTTTTTTTTAATCTTTTGAAAGAAGCAGCTTTTGGTTGCATTGATCTTTTTTACTGTCTTCATCATCTCTGTTTAACGAATTGAAGGATAAAAACCATATAATCATCTGAATAGATGCCCAGAAAACTTTTCACAAAATTCAACACCCATTTATGATTTAAAAAAAAAAAAACTCTCCAGAAACTAGGCATAGAGGGAACCTACCTCAACATAATAAAGACCACACATGACAAACCCACAGCTAACATCATTCTCAACAATGAAAAACTGAAAGCATTTTCTCCAATATCAGGAATAAGACAAGGATGTCCACTTTTGCCACTTTTATTCAACATAACTTTGGAAGTTTTAGCCACAGGATCAGAGAAGAAAAATAAATAAAAGGAATCTAAATTGGCAAAGAACAAGTAAAACTATCACTGTTTGCAGATAACATGATTCTATACATACAAAATCCTGAAGATGCTACCAGAAAACTACTAGAGCTAATCAATGAATTTGGTAAAGTTGCAGGATACAAAATTAATACACAGAAATCTTGCATTCCTACACACTAACAATGAAAAATCAGAACCATAAATTAAGGAAACTATCCCATTTACCACTGCATCAAAAAGAATAAAATACCTAGGAATACAGCTATCTAAGGAGAAAAAAAGGCCTGTATGCATAAAACTATAAGACACTGATGAAAGAAATCAAAGAAGACACACACAGATGGAAAGATATGCCACGTTCTTGGATTGTAAGAATCAATATTGTGAAAATGACTACACTACCCAAAGAAATCTACGATTCAACGCAATCATCCCTATCAAACAACCAATGGCATTTTTCACAGAATTAGAACAAAATTTTCACAATTTGAATGGAAGCACAAAAGACCCCGAATAGCAAGAGAAATCTTGAGAAAGAAAAATGAAGCTGGAGGAATCAGGCTCTCTGACTTCAAGCTATACTACAAAGCTACAGTAATCAAGACAGTATGGTACTGGCACAAAAACAGAAATATAGATCAGTGGAACAGGATAGAAAGCCCAGAGATAACCCATGCACACGCAGTCACCTTATCTTTGATAAAGGAGGTAAGAATATACAACGTAGAAAAGACAGTCTCTTCAATAAGTGGTACTGGGAAAACTAGAAAGCTACATGTAAAAGAATGAAATTAGAACACTTCCTAAAACCATACACAAAGATAAACTCAAAATGGATTAAAGACCTAAATGTAAGGGCAGACACTATACAACTCTAAGAGGAAAACATAGGAAAAACACTCTTTGACATAAATCCTTTGTGACCCACCTGCTAGAGAACTGGAAATTAAAACACAAATAAAAATGGGACCTAATGAAACTTAAAATCTTTTGCACAGCACAGGAAACCATAAAGAAGATGAAAAGAAAACTCTCAGAATGGGAGAAAATATTTGCCAATGACGCAACTGACATAGGACCAATCTCCAAAATGTACAAGCAGCTCATGCAGCTCAATATCAAAAAAAGACAACCCAAACCAAAAACAGATGGAATAACTAAAGAGACATTTCTCCAGAGAAGATATACAGATTGCCAAGAAACACATGAAAGGATGCTCAACATCACTAATCATTAGAGAAATGCAAATCAAAACTACAATGAGGTATCACCTCACACTAGTCAGAATGGTCATCATCAAAAAATGTACAAACAATAAATGCTGGAGAAGGTGTGGACAAGAGGGAACATTCTTGCACTGTTCATGAGAATGTAAACTGATACAGCCACTATGGAAAACAGTATGGAGGTTCCTTAAAAGACTAAAAATAGAACTACCATACAACACAGCAATACCACTACTGGACATATACCCTGAGAAAACCATAATTCAAAAAGAGTCATGTACCACAATGTTCATTGCAGCTCTATTTACAGTAGCCAGGACATGGAAGCAACCTAAGTGTCCATTGACAGATAAATGGATGAAGAAGATGTGGTGCATATATACAATGGAATATTACTCAGCCATAAAAAGAAATGAAACTGAGTCATTTTTAGTGAGGAGGATGGACCTAGAGTCTGTCATACAGATTGAAGTAAGTCAGAAAGAGAAAAATAATTACCGTATGTTAACACATATATATGGAATCTAAAGAAAAAATATCTTTCTGAAGTACCAAGGGCAAGACAAGAATAAAGATGCAGATGTAGAGTATGGACTTGACGACACAGGAGGAGAAAGTGTAAGCTAGGATGACATGAGAGAGTGGCGTGGACATACATACACTACCAAATGTAAAACCGTTAGCTAGTGGGAAGCAGCCGCATAGCACAAGGAGATCATCCCAGTGCTTTGTGACCACCTAAAGGGGTGGGATAGGGAGGGTGGGAGGGAGGGATACACAAGAGAGAAGAGATATGGGGATATATGTATATGTATAGCTGACTCATTTTGTTATAAAGCAGAAACTGACACACCATTGTAAAGTAATTATACTCCAAGATGATAAAACAAAATAAATAAATAAAGAGTCATGTACCACAATGTTCATTGCAGCTCTATTTACAATAGCCAGGACATGGAAGCAACCTAAGTGTCCACTGACAGATGAATGGATAAAGAAGATGTGGCACACATATACAATGGAATATTACTCAGCCATAAAAATAAACGAAATTGAATTATTTGGAGTGAGGTGGATGGACCTAGAGTCTGTCATACAGAGTGAAGTAACTCAGAAAGAGAAAAACAAATACTGTATGCTAACACATATATATGGAATCTAAAACAAAAAAAAAAAACAATAAAAACCAAAACTGTTCTGCAGCACCTAGGGTCAGGACAGGAATAAAAGATGCAGATATAGAGAATGGACTTGAGGACACAGGGAGTGGGACGGGTAAGCTGGGATGAAGTGAGAGAGTGGCATGGACTTATATATACTAGCAAATATAAAATAGATAGCTAGTGGGAAGCAGCCAAGTAGCACAGGGAGATCATCTCAGTGTTTTATGACCATCTAGAGGGGTGGGATAGGGAGTGTGGGAGGGAGACACAAGATGGAAGAGATATGGGGATATATGTATATGTATAGCCGATTAACTTTGTTATAAAGCAGAAACTAACACACCACTGTAAAGCAATTATACTCCAATAAAGATGTTAAAATAAATAAATTAATATAGAACTACCATATTTTCCAGCAGTAATACTCCTGGGCATATATTCAGAGAAAATCATAATTCAAAAAGATACATGCACCCCAATATTCATTGCAGCACTATTTACAATAGCCAAGATATGGAAACAACCTAAATGCCCATCAACAGAAGAGTGGATAAAGAAGATATGTTATACATGTACAGTGAAATATTACTCAGCTATAAAACAGAACAAAATAATGCCATTTGTAGCAACATGGATGGACCTATTGATGGTCATAATGAGTGAAGTAAGTCAGATAGAGAGTCAGACAGATATCAAATATCATATGATATCAGTTTTATGTAGATCTAAAAAAAGGCTGCAAGTCAACTTATTTACAACACAGAAATAGAGTCACAGATGTAGGAAACAAAGTTATGGTTACCATGGGGGAAAGCAATGGAGGGATAAATTGGGAGATTGGGATTGACATATACACGACTATATATAAAACTGATAACTAATACGGACCTTTGTATAGCACAGGAAACTCTACTCAATACTCTCTAATGGCCTATATGGGAAAAGAATCTAAAAAAGAGTGGACATATGTATGTGTATAACTGATTCATTTTTCTGTGTAGCAAAAACGAACACAGCATTGTACATGAACTATATTCCAATAAAATTATTTTTAAAATAGGGGTTGGTTTATGGATCAAGTGGGCCTGACCATACTCCAAAAAATAAAGAAAATCTCTTTTTAGAAAAAAAGAATCAGAGAGAAAGAATAGATTATGTACAATGGAAAGCAATTAAACTAACAGACAACCTCTTAAAGCAACAAGTAAAACTGAAAAAAATATATATATTCAAAGTGATGAGAAAAGATGACTTTCCACATAGTACTGTGTAGCTAACGAAATTATCTTTTTATCACAAGTGTCAAATAAAGACCTCTGAATAATTATTTAAACATGTTTATTAGAGTATAATTGCTTTACAATGGTGTGTTAGTTTCTGCTTTATAACAAAGTGAATCAGTTATACATATACATATGTTCTCATATCGCTTCCCTCTTGTGTCTTCCTCCCTCCCACCCTCCCTATCCCACCCCTCCAGGTGGTCACAAAGCACCGGGCTGATATCCCTCTGCCAGGTGGCTGCTTCCCACTAGCTATCTAACTTACGTTTGTTAGTGTGTATATGTCCATGACTCTCTCTTGCCCTGTCACAGCTCACCCTTCCCCCTCCCCATATCCTCAAGTCCGTTCTCCAGTAGGTCTGTGTCTTTACTCCTGTCTTACCCCTAGGCTCTTCATGACATTTTTTTCTCTTCTTAAATTCCATATATATGTGTTAGCATATGGTATTTGTCTTTTTCTTTCTGACTTACTTCACTCTATATGACAGACTCTAGGTCTATCGACCTCATTACAAATAGCTCAATTTCATTTCTTTTTATGGCTGAGTAATATTCCATTGCATATATGTGCCACATCTTCTTTATCCATTCATACGATGATGGGCACTTAGGTTGTTTCTATCTCCGGGCTATTGTAAATAGAGCTGCAATGAACATTTTGGTACATGACTCTTTTTGAATTTTGGTTTTCACAGGGTATATGCCCAGTAGTGGGATTGCTGGGTCATATGGTACTTCTATTTGTAGTTTTTTAAGGAACCTCCATACTGCTCTCCATAGCGGCTGAACCAATTCACATTCCCACCAGCAGTGCAAGAGTGTTCCCTTTAGTCCACAACCTCTCCAGCATTTATTGTTTCTAGATTTTTTGATGATGGCCATTCTGACTGGTGTGAGATGATATCTCATAGTAGTTTTGATTTGCATTTCTCTAATGATTAATGATGTTGAGCATTCTTTCATGTGTTTATTGCCAGTCTGTATATCTTCTTTGGAGAAATGTCTATTTAGGTCTTCTGCCCATTTTTGGATTGGGTTGTTTGATTTTTGGGATTGAGCTGCATGAGTTGCTCGTAAATTTTGGAGATTAATCCTTTGTCAGTTGCTTCATTTGCAAATGTTTTCTCCCATTCTGAGGGTTGTCATTTGGTCTTGTTTATAGTGTCCTTTGCTGTGCAAAAGCTTTGAAGTTTCATTAGGTCCCACTTGTTTATTTTTGTTTTATTTCCATTACTCTAGGAGGTGGGTCAGAAAGGATCTTGCTGTGATTTATGTCATAGAGTGTTCTGCCTATGTTTTCCTCTAAGAGTTTGATAGTTTCTGACCTTACATTTAGGTCTTTAATCAATTTTGAGCTTATTTTTGTGTATGGTGTTAGGGAGTGATCTAATCTCATACTTTTACATGTATCTGTCCAGTTTTCCCAGCACCACTTATTGAAGATGCTGTCCTTTCTCCACTGTACATTCCTGCCACCTTTATCAAAGATAAGGTGTCCATATGTGCGTGGGTTTATCTCTGGGCTTTCTATCCTGTTCCATTGATCTATCTTTCTATTTTGTGCCACTACCATATTGCCTTGATTACTATAGCTTTGTAGTATAGTCTGAAATCAGGGAGCCTGATTCCTCCAGCTCCTGTTTTCATTCTCAAGATTGCTTTGGTTATTCGGGGTCTTTTGTGTTTCCATACAAATTGTGAAATATTTGTTCTAGTTCTGTGAAAAATGCCAGTGGTAGCTTGATAGGGATTGCATTGAATCTGTAGATTGCTTTGGGTAGTAGAGTCATTTTCACAATGCTGATTCTTCCAATCCAAGAACATGGCATATCTCTCCATCTATTGTATCATCTTTAATTTCTTTCATCAGTGTCTTATAATTCTCTGCATACAGGTCTTTTGTATCCTTAGGTAGGTTTATTCCTAGATATTTTATTCTTTTTTTTTTTTTTGCAATGGCAAATGGAAGTGTTTTCTTGATTTCACTTTCAAATTTTTCATCATTAGTATTTGGAATGCCAGAGATTTCTGTACATTAATATTGTATCCTACTACTTTACCAAATTCATTGATTAGCTCTAGTAGTTTTCTGGTAGCATCTTTAGGATTCTCTATGTATAGTATCATGTCATCTGCAAACAGGGGCAGCTTTACTTCTTCTTTTCCGATTTGGATTCCTTTTATTTCCCTTTCTTCTCTGATTGCTGTGGCTAAAACTTCCAAAATTATGTTGAATAACCATGGTGGGAGTGGGCAACCTTGTCTTTTTCCTGATCTTAGTGGAAATGCGTTCAGTTTTTCACCATTGAGGATGATGTTTGCTGTGGGCTTGTCATATATGGCCTTTATTATGTTGAGGAAAGTTCCCTCTATGCCTACTTTCTGCAGGGCTTATATCATAACTGGGTGTTGAATTTTCTCAAAAGCTTTCTCTGCATCTATTGAGATGATCATATGGTTTTCTCCTTCAATTTGTTAATATGGTTTATCACATAGATAGATTTGTGTATATTGAAGAATCCTTGCATTCCTGGAATAAGCCCCACTTGATCATGGTGTATGATCCATTTAATGTGCTGCTGGATTCTGTTTGCTAGTATTTTGTTGAGGATTTTTGTATCTACGTTCATCACTGATATTGGCCTGTAGTTTTCTTTCTTTGTGACATCCTTGTCTGGTTTTGGTATCAAGGTGATGGTGGCCTCGTAGAAGGAATTTGGAAGTGCTCCTCCCTCTGCTATATTTTGGAAGAGTTTGAGAAGGATAGGTGTTAGCTCTTCTCTAAATGTTTGATAGAATTCGCCTGTGAAGTCATCTGGTCCTGGACTTTCGTTTGTTGGAAGATTTTTAATCACAGTTTCAATTTCAGTGCTTATGATTGGTCTTTTCGTGTTTTCTGTTTCTTCCTCATTCAGTCTTGGCACGTTGTGCATTTCTAAGAATTTGTCCATTTCTTCCAGATTGTCCATTTTATTGGCATAGAGTTGCTTGTAGTAATCTCTCATGATCTTTTTTATTTCTGCAGTGTCAGTTGTTACTTCTCCTTTTTCATTTCTAATTCAATTGATTTCTCAAATCTCCCTTTTTTCTTGATGAATCTGGCTAGTGGTTTATCTATTTTGTTTATCTTCTCTAAGAACCAGCTTTTCGTTTTATTGATCTTTGCTATTGTTTCCTTGATTTCTTTTTCATTTATTTCTGATCTGATTTTTATGATTTCTTTCCTTCTGCTGGATTTGGGGTTTTTTTGTTCTTCTTTCTCTATTTGCTTTTGGTGCAAGGTTAGGTTGTTTATTCAAGATGTTTCCTGCTTCTTAAGTTGGGCTTGTATTGCTATAAACTTCCCCTTTAGAAGTGTTTTTCCTGCGTCCCATAGGTTTTGGGTCATTGTGTCTCCATTGTCATTTGTTTCTAGGTATTTTTTATTACCTCTTTGATTGCTTCAGTGATCACTTTATTATTAAGTAGTGTGTTGTTTAGCCTCAATGTGTTTGTATTCTTTACAGATCTTTTCCTGTAATTGATATCTAGTCTCATGGCGTTGTGGTCAGAAAAGATACTTGATACAATTTCAGTTTTCTTAAATTTACCAAGGCTTGAGTTGTGACCCAAGATATGATCTCTCCTGGAGAATGTTCCATGAGCACTTGAGAAAAACGTGTATCCTGTTATTTTTGATGGAATGTCCTATAAATATCAATTAAGTCCATCTTGTTTAATGTATCATTGAAAGCTTGTGTTTCCTTATTTATTTTCATTTTGGATGATCTGTCCATGGGTGAAAGTGGGGTGTTAAAGTCCCCTACTATGAATGTGTTACTGTCGATTTCCCCTTTTATGGCTGTTTGTATTTGCCTTATGTATTGAGGTGCTCCTATGTTGGGTGCATAAATATTTGCAATTGTTATATCTTCTTCTTGGATCGATACCTTGATCATTCTGTAGTGTCCTTCTTTGTCTCTTCTAATAGTCTATATTTTAAAGTCTATTTTCTCTGATAGGAGAACTGCTATTCCAGCTTTCTTTTGGTTTCCATTTGCATGGAATATCTTTTTCCATCCCCTTACTTTCAGTCTGTATGTGTCCCTAGGTCTGAAGTGGGTCTCTTGTAGGCAGCATATATAAGGGTCTTGTTTTTGTATCCATTCAGCCAATCTGTAACTTTTGCTGGGGGCATTTAGTCCATTTACATTTAAGGTAATTATTGATATGAATGTTCCTATTCCTATTTTCAAAATTGTTTTGGGTTCGTTATTATAGTCCTTTTCCTTCTCTTGAGTTTCTTACCTAGAGAAGTTCCTTTAGCATTTGTTGTAAAGCTGGTTTGGTGGTGCTGAACTCTCTCAGCTTTTGCTTGCTGTAAAGTTTTAATTTCTCCATCAAATCTGAATGAGATCCTTGCTGGGTAGAGTAGTCTTGGTTGCAGGTTTTTCTCCTTCATCACTTTCAGTATGTCCTGCCACTCCCTCCTGGGTTGTAGGGTTTCTGCTTCAGAGAGCAGCTGTTAACCTTATGGGGATTCCCTTGTGTGTTATTTGTTGTTTTTCCCTTGCTGCTGTTAATATGCTTCCTTTGTATTTAAATTTTGACAGTTTGATTAATATGTGTCTTGGCGTATTTCTCCTTGGATTTATCCTATATGGGACTCTCTGTGCTTCCTGGACTTGATTAACTATTTCCTTTCCCATATTAGGGAAGTTTTCAACTATAATCTCTTCAAATATTTTCTCAGTCCCTTTCCTTTTCTCTTCTTCTTCTGGAACCCCTATAATTCGAATGTTGCTGCATTTAATGTTGTCCCAGAGGTCTCTGAGACTGTCCTCAGTTCTTTTCATGTTTTTTTTTCTTTATTCTTCTCTGCAGTAGTTATTTCCACTATTTTATCTTCCAGGTCACTTATCCGTTCTTCTGCCTCAGTTATTCTGCTATTGATCCCATGTAGAGTACTTTTAATTTCATTTATTGTGTTCTTCATCATTGCTTGTTTCATCTTTATCTCTTCCAGGTCCTTGTTAACTGTTTCTTGCATTTTGTCCATTCTATTTCCAAGATTTTGGATCATCCTTACTATCATTATTCTGAATTATTTTTCAGGTAGACTGCTTATTTCCTCTTCATTTGTTAGGTCTGGTGCATTTTTATCTTGCTCCTTTATTTGCTGTGTGTTTTTCTGTCTTCTCATTTTCCTTATCTTACTGTGTTTGGGGTCTCCTTTTTGCAGGCTGCAGGTTTGTAGTTCCCGCTGTTTTTGATGTCTGTCTCCAGTGGCTAAGGTTGGTTCTGTGGGTTGTGTAGGCTTCCTGGTGGAGGGGACTAGTGCCTGTGTTGTGGTGGATGAGTTGGATCTTGTCTCTGTAGTGGGCAGGTTCACGTCTGGTGGTGTGTTTTGGGGTGTCTGTGGCTTTATTATGATTTTAGGCAGCCTCTCTGCTAATGGGTGGGGTTGTGTTCCTGTTTTTCTAGTTGTTTGGCATATGTTGTCCAGCACTGTAGCTTGCTGGTCGTTGAGTGAAGCTGGGTGCTGGTGTTAAGATGGAGGTCTCTGGGATATTTTCGCCATTTGATATTATGTGGAGCTGGGAGGTCTCTTGTTGACCAGTGTCCTGAAGTTGGCTCTCCTACCTCAGAGGCAGAGCCCTGACTCCTGGCTGGAGCACCAAGAGCCTTTCATCCACACGGCTCAGAATAAAAGGGAGAAAAAGTAGAGAGATTTAGTAGAAGTATGAAGAAAGAAAGAAAGGAGGGAAGGAAAGGAAGGAAGGAAGGAATAAAGAAAGACAGGAAGGAAGAAGCAAAGAATGAAAGAAGGCAAGAATGAAAGAAAGGAGGGAGGGAGGGAACGAGGAAGGAAGGAAGGAGGGAAAGAAGGAAAAAAGACAGAAAGAAGAAGATACAGTAAAATAAAATAAAGTATAATAAAGTTATTGAATTAAAAAATTCTTATTTAGAAAAAAAAAGGGACAGATAGAACCTTAGGCCAAATGTTGGAAGCAAAGGTGTACAGACAAAATCTTACACAGAAGCATAAACATACACCCTCACAAAAAGAGGTAAAGGGGAAAAAAATCATAAATCTTGCTCTCAGAGACCACCTCCTCAATTTGGGATGATTCGTTGTCTAAAGGAGGGAAGGAAGGAAAGAAAGAAAGGAAGGAAGGAAGAAAGAAAGAAAGGAAGAAAGAAAGAAAGAAAGAAAGAAAGAAAGAAAGAAAGAAAGAAAGAAAGAAAGAAAGAAAGAAAGAAAGAAAGAAATAAAGAAAGAAAGAAAGAAAGAAAGAAAGAAAGAAAGAAAAAAGTATAATGGGGGGCACCTTGAAGATGGCGGAAGAGTAAGACGCGGAGATCGCCTTCCTCCCCACGGATACACCAGCAATACATCCACACGTGGAACAACTCCTACAGAACTCCTACTGAAGGCTGGCAGAAGACCTCAGACCTCCCAAAAGGCAAGAAACTCCCCACGTACCTGGGTAGGGCAAGAGAAAAAAGGAAAAAACAGAGACAAAATAATAAAGACGGCACCTGCACCAGTGGGAGGGAGCTGTGAAGGAGGAAAAGTTTCCACACACTAGGAAGCCCCTCCACGGGCGGAGACTGCGGGAGGCGGAGGGGGGAATTTCGGGACCGCGGAGTAGTGCACAGCGACGGGTGCGGAGGGCAAAGCGGGGAGATTCCTGCACAGACGATCGGTGCCGACCAGCACTCACCAACCCGAGAGGCTTGTCTGCTCGTCCGCCGGGGCGGGCGGGGCTGCGAGCTGAGGCTCGGGTTTTGGTTTTGGACGGACCTCAGGGAGAGGACTGGGGTTAGCGGCTTGAACATAGTCTGAAGGGGTTAGTGCACCACGACTAGCCGGGAGGGAGTTCGGGGAAAAGCCTGCACCTGCTGAAGAGGCAAGAGACTTTTTCTTCCCTCTTTGTTTCCTGGTGCGCGAGGAGAGGGGTTTAAGAGCGCTGCTTAAAGGATCTCCAGAGACGGGCGCAAGCCGCGGCTAAAACCGCGGACCCCAGAGACGGGCGGGAGACGCTAAGGCTGCTGCTGCCGCCACCAAGGGGCCTGTGTGCGAGCACAGGTCACTCTCCACACCCCTCTTCCGCGGAGCCTGTGCAGCCCGCCACTGCCAGGTTCCCGGGATACAGGGACAACTTCCCCGGGACAACGCACGGCAGGCCTCAGGCTGGTGCAACGTCACGCCGGCCTCTGCCGCAACGCCACGCTGCCTCTGCCGCCGCAGGCCCGCCCCGCACGCAGTGCCCCTCCTTCCCCCATCCCCCAACCCCCGGCCTGAGTGAGCCGGAGGCCCCGAATCAGCGGCTCCTTTAACCCCGTCCTCTCTGAGCGAAAAAACAGACGCCCTCCAGCGACCTACACGCAGAGGCAGGGCCAAATCCAAAGCTGAGCTCCTGTGAGCTGTGAGAACGAAGAAGAGAAAGGGAAATCTCTCCCAGCAGCCTCAGAAGCAGCGGATTAAATCTCTACAATCAACTTGATATACCCTGCATTGTGGAATAACTGAATAGACAGGGAGTGATCCCAAATTGAAGAGGGGGAATTTAGGAGCGAGATCTATGGTTTTTTTCCCTTTTCCTCTTTTTGTGAATGTGTACGTGTATGCTTCTGTGTGAGATCTTGTCTGTATACACCTGCTTCCACCATTTGTCCTAGGGCTCTATCCGTCCATGATTTTTTTTTAAAAATTATTTTTCTTAATAATTAAGTTTAATTGTAATAACTTTACTATACTTTACCTTTGTTCTTTCTTTCTTTCCTTCCTTCCTTCCCTCCTTTAGACAACGAATCACCCCAAATTGAGGAGGTGGTCTCTGGGAGCAGGATTTATGATTTTTCCCCCTTTACCTCTTTTTGTGAAGGTGTATGTGTATGCTTCTGTGTAAGATTTTCTCTGTATAGCTTTGCTTCCAACATTTGTCCTAAGGTTCTATCCGTCCCTTTTTTTTTTTCTAAATATTTTTTAATTCAATAACTATATTATACTTTATTTTATTTTTACTGTATCATCTTTCTTTCTGTCTTTTTTCCTTCTTTCCCTCCTTCCTTCCTTCCTCCCTCCCTCCCTCCCTCCTTTCTTTCCTTCTTTGCTTCTTTCTTCCTTGCTTCCTTTTCTCCTTTCCTTCTTTCTTTACTCATACTTCTACTAATTCTCTCTACATTTTCTCCCTTTTATTCTGAGCTGTGTGGATGAAAGGCTCTTGGTGCTCCAGCCAGGAGTCAGGGCTCTGCCTCTGAGGTAGGAGAGCCAACTTCAGGACATTGGTCAACAAGAGACCTCCCAGCTCCACATAATATTAAACGGTGGAAATCTCCCAGAGACCTCCATCTTAACACCAGCACCCAGCTTCACTCAACGACCAGCAAGCCACAGTGCTGGACAACCTATGCCAAACAACTAGCAAAACAGGAACACAACCCCACCCATTAGCAGAGAGGCTGCCTAAAATCATAATAAGGCCACAGACACCCCAAAACACACCACCAGACGTGAACCTGCCCACTAGAGAGACAAGATCCAGCCTCATCCAGCAAAACACAGGCACTAGTCCCCTCCACCAGGAAGCCTACACAACCCAGTGAAACAACCTTAGCCACTGGAGACAGACATCAAAAACAACGGGAACTACGAAAGTGCAGCCTGCAAAAAGGAGACCCCAAACACAGTAAGATAAGCAAAATGAGAAGACAGAAAAACACACAGCAGATGAAGGAGCAAGATAAAAACCCACCAGACCTAACAAATGAAGAGGAAATAGGCAATCTACCTGAAAAAGAATTCAGAATAATGATAGTAAGGATTATCCGAAATCTTGGAAGTAGAATGGACAAAATGCAAGAAACAGTTAACAAGGACCTACAAGAACTAAAGATGAAACAAGCAACGATGAACAATGCAATAAATGAAATTAAAACCACTCTAGATAGGATCAATAGCAGAATAACTGAGGCAGAAGAACGGATAAGTGACCTGGAAGATAAAGTAGTGGAAATAACTACTGCAGAGCAGAATAAAGAAAAAAGAATGAAAAGAACTGAGGACAGTCTCAGAGACCTCTGGGACAACATGAAACGCACCAACATTCGAATTATAGGGGTTCCAGAAGAAGAAGAAAGAAAGAAAGGGTCTGAGAAAATATTTGAAGAGATTATAGTTGAAAACTTCCCTAATATGGGAAAGGAAATAGTTAATCAAGTCCAGGAAGCACAGAGAGTCCCATACAGGATAAATACAAGGAGAAACACGCCAAGACACATATTAATCAAACTGTCAAAAATTAAATACAAAGAAAACATATTAAAAGCAGCAAGGGAAAAACAACAAATAATACACAAGGGAATCCCCATAAGGTTAACAGCTGATCTCTCAGCAGAAACCCTACAAGCCAGAAGGGAGTGGCAGGACATACTGAAAGTGATGAAGGAGAAAAGCCTGCAACCAAGACTACTCTACCCAGCAAGGATCTCATTCACATTTGATGGAGAAATTAAAACCTTTACAGACAAGCAAAAGCTGAGAGAGTTCAGCACCACCAAACCAGCTTTACAACAAATGCTAAAGGAACTTCTCTAGACACGAAACACAAGAGAAGGAAACGACCTATAGTAGCGAACCCAAAACAATATAGAAAATGAGAATAGGAACATACATATCGATAATTACCTTAAATGTAAATGGACTAAATGCTCCCACCAAAAGACACAGATTGGCTGAATGGATACAAAAACAAGACCCTTATATATGCTGTCTACAAGAGACCCACTTCAGACCTAGAGACACATACAGACTGAAAGTAAGGGGATGGAAAAAGATATTCCATGCAAATGGAAACCAAAAGAAAGCTGGAGTAGCAATTCTCATATCAGACAAAATAGACTTTAAAATAAGGACTATTCAAAGGGACAAAGAAGGACACTACATAATGATCAAGGTATCGATCCAAGAAGAAGATATAACAATTGCAAATATTTATGCACCCAACATAGGAGCACCTCAATACATAAGGTAAATACTAACAACCATAAAAGGGAAGATCAACAGTAACACATTCATAGTAGGGGACTTTAACACCCCACTTTCACCCATGGACAGATCATGCAAAATGAAAATAAATAAGGAAACACAAGCTTTCAATGATACATTAAACAAGATGGACTTAATTGATATTTATAGGACACTCCATCCAAAAACAACAGAATACACATTTTTCTCAAGTGCTCATGGAACATTCTCCAGGAGAGATCATATCTTGGGTCACAAATCAAGCCTTGGTAAATTTAAGAAAACTGAAATTGTATCAAGTATCTTTTCTGACCACAACGCCATGAGACTAGATATCAATTACAGGAAAAGATCTGTAAAGAATACAAACACATTGAGGCTAAACAATACACTACTTAATAATAAAGTGATCACTGAAGCAATCAAAGAGGTAATAAAAAATACCTAGAAACAAATGACAATGGAGACACAATGACCCAAAACCTATGGGACGCAGGAAAAACACTTCTAAAGGGGAAGTTTATAGCAATACAAGCCCAACTTAAGAAGCAGGAAACATCTTGAATAAACAACCTAACCTTGCACCAAAAGCAATTAGAGAAAGAAGAACAAAAAAACCCCAAAGCTAGCAGAAGGAAAGAAATCATAAAAATCAGATCAGAAATAAATGAAAAGGAAATGAAGGAGACGATAGCAAAGATCAATAAAACTAAAAGCTGGTTCTTTCAGAAGATAAACAAAATAGATAAACCGCTAGCCAGACTCATCAAGAAAAAAAGGGAGAAGACTCAAATCAATAGAATTAGAAATGAAAAAGGAGAAGTAACAACTGACACTGCAGAAATAAAAAAAATCATGAGAGATTACTACAAGCAACTCTATGCCAATAAAATGGACAATCTGGAAAAAATGGACAAATTCTTAGAAATGCACAACCTGCCAAGACTGAATCAGGAAGAAATAGAAAATATGAACAGAGCAATCACAAGCACTGAAATTGAAACTGTGATTAAAAACCTTCCAACAAACAAAAGCCCAGGACCAGATGGCTTCACAGGTGAATTCTATCAAACGTTTAGAGAAGAGCTAACACCTATCCTTCTCGAACTCTTCCAAAATATAGCAGAGGGAGGAACACTCCCAAATCCCTTCTACGAGGCCACCATCACCTTGATACCAAAACCAGACAAGGATGTCACAAAGAAAGAAAACTACAGGCCAATATCACTGATGAACATAGATGCAAAAATCCTCAACAAAATACTAGCAAACAGAATCCAACAGCACATTAAAAGGATCATACACCATGATCAAGTGGGGTTTATTCCAGGAATGCAAGGAATCTTCAATATACGCAAATCTATCAATGTGATAAACCATATTAACAAATTGAAGGAGAAAAACCATATGATCACCTCAATAGATGCAGAGAAAGCTTTTGACAAAATTCAACACCCATTTATGATAAAAACCCTCCAGAAAGTAGGCATAGAGGGAACTTTCCTCAACATAATAAAGGCCATATATGACAAGCCCACAGCCAACATCATCCTCAATGGTGAAAAACTTAAAGCATTTCCACTAAGATCAGGAACAAGACAAGGTTGCCCACTCTCACCACTCTTATTCAACATAGTTTTGGAAGTTTTAGCCACAGCAATCAGAGAAGAAAAGGAAATAAAAGGAATCCAAATCGGAAAAGAAGAAGTAAAGCTGTCACTGTTTGCAGATGACATGATACTATACATAGAGAATCCTAAAGATGCTACCAGAAAACTACTAGAGCTAATCAATGAATTTGGTAAAGTTGCGGGATACAAAATTAATGCACAGAAATCTCTGGCATTCCTATATACTAATGATGAAAAATCTGAAAGTGAAATCAAGAAAACACTCCCATTTACCATTGCAACAAAAAGAATAAAATATCTAGGAATAAACCTACCTAAGGAGACGAAAGACCTGTATGCAGAAAATTATAAGACACTGATGAAAGAAATTAAAGATGATACAAATAGATGGAGAGATGTACCATGTTCTTGGATGGGAAGAATCAACATTGTGAAAATGACTCTACTACCCAAAGCAATCTACAGATTCAATGCAATGCCTATCAAACTACCACTGGCATTTTTCACAGAACTAGAACAAATATTTCACAATTTGTATGGAAACACAAAAGACCCCGAATAACCAAAGCAATCTTGAGAACGAAAAAAGGAGCTGGAGGAATCAGGCTCCCTGACTTCAGACTATATTACAAAGCAACAGTAATCAAGACAGTATGGTACTGGCACAAAAACAGAAAGATAGATCAGTGGAAAAGGATAGAAAGCCCAGAGATAAACCCACGCACATATGGACACCTTATCTTTGATAAAGGAGGCAGGAATGTACAGTGGAGAAAGGACAGCCTCTTCAATAAATGGTGCTGGGAAAACTGGACAGATACATGTAAAAGTATGAGATTAGATCACTCCCTAACACCATACACAAAAATAAGCTCAAAATGGATTAAAGACCTAAATGTAAGGCCAGAAACTATCAAACTCTTAGAAGAAAACATAGGAAGAACACTCTATGACATAAATCACAGCAAGATCCTTTCTGACCCACCTCCTAGAGTAATGGAAATAAAAACAAAAATAAACAAATGGGACCTAATGAAACTTCAAAGCTTTTGCACAGCAAAGGAAACCATAACCAAGACCAAAAGACAACCCTCAGAATGGGAGAAAACATTTGCAAATGAAGCAACTGACAAAGGATTAATCTCCAAAATTTACAAGCAGCTCATGCAGCTCAATAACAAAAAAACAAACAACCCCATCCAAAAATGGGCAGAAGACCTAAACAGACATTTCTCCAAAGAAGATATACAGAATGCCAACAAACACATGAAAGAATGCTCAACATCATTAATCATTAGAGAAATGCAAATCAAAACTACAATGAGATATCATCTCACACCAGTCAGAATGGCCATCATCAAAAAATCTAGAAACAATAAATGCTGAAGAGGTTGTGGAGAAAAGGGGACACTCTTGCACTGCTGGTGGGAATGTGAAATGGTTCAGCCACTATGGAGAACAGTATGGAGGTTCCTTAAAAAACTACAAATAGAATTACCATATGACCCAGCAATCCCACTACTGGGCATATACCCTGAGAAAACCAAAATTCAAAAAGAGTCATGTACCAAAATGTTCACTGCAGCTCTATTTACAATAGCCTGGAGATGGAAACAACCTAAGCGCCCATCATCGGATGAATGGATAAAGAAGATGTGGCACATATACACAATGGAATATTACTCAGCCTTAAAAAGAAATGAAATTGAGTTATTTGTAATGAGATGGATAGACCTAGCGTCTGTCATACAGAGTGAAGTAAGTCAGAAAGAAAAAGACAAATACCGTATGCTAACACATATATATGGAATTTAAGGGAAAAAAAATGTCATGAAGAACCTAGGGGTAAGACAGGAATAAAGACGCAGACCTACTGGAGAACGGACTTGAGGATATTGGGAGGGGGAAGGTTGAGTTTTGACAGGGCGAGAGAGAGTCATGGACATATACACACTAATAAACGTAGTAAGGTAGATAGCTGGGGGGAAGCAGCCGCAAGGCACAGGGATATTAGCTCGGTGCTTTGTGACAGCCTGGAAGGGTGGGATGGGGAGAGTGGGAGGGAGGGAGATGCAAGAGGGAAGACATATGGGAACATATGTATATGTATAGCTGATTCACTTTGTTATAAAGCAGAAACTAAGACACCATTGTAAAGCAATTATACCCCAATAAAGATGTTTAAAAAAAAAAACAAAAAAAAAAAAAATAATAAAATAAAATAAAACCTGAACTTCTTAAAAAAAAAAAGAAAAAAGAAAAAAGTATAATAAAGTTATTAAAATTAATTATTAAGAAAAAAAATTTAAAAAAAAACATGGACGGATAGAACCCTAGAACAAATGGTGGAAGAAAAACTGTACAGAAAAGATATCACACAGAAGCATACACATACACATTCACAAAAAGAGGAAAAGGGGAAAAAATCATAGATCTTGCTCTCAAAGCCCACCTCCTCAATTTGGGATGACTCGTTGACTATTCATGTATTCCACAGATGCAGGGTACATCAAGTTGATTGTGGAGCTTTAATCCGCTGTTTCTGAGGCTGCTGGGAGAGATTCCCCTTTCTCTTCTTTGTTCTCACAGCTCACAGGGGCTCATCTTTGGATTTGGCCCTGCCTCTGCGTGTAGGTCGCTGGGGGACGTCTGTTTTTTGCTCAGACAGAATGGGGTTAAAGGAGCTGCTGATTCGGGGGCTCTGGAGCACTCAGGCCAGGGGGGAGGGAGGGGCACTGCGTGAGGGGTAGGCCTGCGGCGGCAGAGGCCAGCGTGACGTTGCACCAGCCTGCGGCCCGCTGTGCGTTCTCCCGGGGAAGTTGTCCCTGGATCCCGGGAACATGTCAGTCGTGGGCTGCACAGCCTCCGTGGAAGTGGGGTGTGGATAGTGACCTGTGCTCACACACAGACCTCTTGGTTGTGGCAGCAGCAGCCTTAGCATCTCCCTCCCGTCCCTGGGGTCCGTGCTTTTAGCCGCGGCTCGCGCCTGTCTCTTGGGGCCGCGCTTTTAGCCGCGGCTCGCGCCTGTCTCTGGGGTTCGCACTTTTAGCCACGGCTCGACGCCCATCTTTGGAGTTCCTTTAAGCAGCACTCTTAAACCCCTCTCCTCGTGCACCAGGAAACAAAGAGGGAAGAAAAAGTCTCTTGCCTCTTCAGCAGGTGCAGGCTTTTCCCCGAACTCCCTCCCGGCTAGCTGTGGTGCACTAACCCCTTCAGGCTATGTTCAAGCCGCCAACCCCAGTCCTCTCCCTGCGTTCCGACTGAAACCGAAACCTGAGCCTCACCTCGCAGCTCCGCCCGCCCCGGCGGGTGAGCAGACAAGCCTCTCGGGCTGGTGAGTGCCGGTCGGCACCTATCCTCTGTGTGGGAATCTCCCCGCTTTGCCCTCCACACCCCTGTTGCTGTGCACTCCACCTCTGAATAATTTACCCTAATATGCCTTTACTAAAATAACTTCTGAAGAATATAGCCCAGATAGGAAAAAAGCAATCCCAGAATTGGATTAGTAGTGCAAGAAGGAATGAGGATCAAGGAATCTGGCAAATATGTAGATAAATGTAAATAAGCAGTTTGTGAAATCAAATATAATGTCTAATTTGTGGGATTTTAAAATGACAGCAAATCAATAATTTGGAAAGTGTGCAATTGTAGTAAAATTGTTTTAAGTAAAAGTGTTTAAGATTTTTGCAAAGTGAATTAACATACTACTTTTAGATATTTTAATTTAGGTACACATAGTAAAATTTCAAGGGTGTATAATAAAAATAGAATGTATAAATTTTAAAACAGGTGATAGAAAAATTAAGTTATCAGAATCCAGAGTGTTTGAAAGCTGAACTTTGGTGGACTCTTCCAGGTCAATGTAGCTTTTTGGACTGAAAAACTTTCTAGTCTATAATTGGTAAAGTACCATTGTCTTTTTATGATTCTTTAATAGACACAAAAATTACTTAACTAACTACAATTCTACGAGGTGATGACTGCTTTCAAACATCTGGATAACCATCAATGTCCTGATGCTGGTTTTCTACAACCTCTTAGAGCTGGATGAATAAGAATAGAATGCTTTGGACCACTGTGTCCTGCACAGAGTTTTAAGCTGCATGTTGAAAAATATCACAGAATTCTGCAGACAAACTTCACATTAATGCACTAAAGCTCCTCTGAAGTCCTATTTAGAGCAATAATTCTCAAGCATGACTACATTTTGAATCACATGTAGAGTGATTAAACACTGTAGGTGGCTGGGCCCTTCTCCAGACCAATTAAATCAGAATTTGGTGGTGGAGCAGGAAGGGGTTTCAATCCCCAGCCCTAGACTTTGAAAATACTGTAAAATTGCCTATATCCCCTTCCACCTCCTTCCTAAGGACCCAAGGCTCCATTATGCAGCCAGGCTGCCCTTGCTTTCATAGCTTCTCCTGTCTGAAATTGTCACGCTCCCATCTGTTATCCCACTCCCTCAATTCCAACAAAAAATTTACTAATCTTCAGTACTGAGTCACAAGAGAGTGTTATTGGCTGAAAATAGCTTAGCTAGCTTCCTAGAGAAAGAAGAGGGAGTTGTAGTTTAACAGGGGAATTTCAATTACAGAGAATATAAACTCAAAAGAATGAATCCAGAAAGGAGCAATTCCAGACATCTTATTAGGGGACACAAGGGAGCTATTTGGGTACAAAATTTATCTGAGAGCCCCTCACCTACCTGGAAGTATTATCTTTTCTACCTGTATATAATTTGAGCTGTGAATTTTACTTTTTTCACTTGAGAGTAGAGATATGTGTTTATTCTACAGAATGGAATGTTAGAGGAGAATGATGAAAAGAAAGTAAAAGATAATAGTTACTGATGGTTCCCACAACAGTAAAGATGTTCTAGCCATTGTTCCTGTTCTCTGCTGCTGAGTCCATATACTTGTTTGGGGAGGAGGACAGGAATTTTAATTCCCTCCTGCTTTCTGGGAATAACTAAATGAACAGGGAACTATATTGTTCTTGGGCTGGAGGGAAAACATGTTAACAACTTGTTTGTATGGAAGCTTATCTTGTCCCTTGGGATTGGCAGGTCAGAATCAGTCTTATTTGTACTTTATTTTTATTTAATTACATTGCAAGCATAGTGGGAGGGTGGAGTTTGGATAAATTTTCTTCATTCATATAAAAGAATAAATGTACATGATTTGATCAAAACACACATTTTTAAAAGAACAAGAGCTTGTGATTTATCAATCTGAAGAATTATTTGAAATATCTGTGTCTATAATATTTTTAATCTAGTGGCAGGATTTTTTTCTTTTTGTAGCAAGAGCTATAAGAACAAATTAATCACAGCTTGAACATCTGTGTGTATAACTAAGATGGTAAAAGAATATACGAAAATGAAAATTGCCCAAAATTGTTGTGGAAGAAAAGAAAATTATATTTGAGTAAAATAATGGAAATAAACATAAGAAGACATCAAAAACTGAGAAGGAAAAACAAGTTGAAGAGTAAAAATGGAAAGAGATTAGTAGTCTATAAATTATTCCATTCCAGGGGGGCTACAGGACACAAAATAATAATAGCTGACATTTATTGACCTTTTTCAATGTGCTGGGTACAAAGTAATTTAAATACACTAACTCAAGTAATCTTCAAAGAGGTTGGTACGATTATTATCCCCATTTTATAGGTGCAGAGTAAGGAAAATGAGACACTGTACTGTTAAATATCTTTGCCAAGGTCGTACAACCAGTAAGTTGAAAAGCTTAGATTTTTTAAAAGCTTAGATTCTAACCTTGGCAATCTGAAGCAAGAGCCTGTGCTCTCAATTACTGCAATATGATGTGAGAAACCAGAGTCCTACTCACCCTATCAAGAGTTTCTTTTAATCCCTACTTCTTTAGCCAAGCTAGTAAAACTTGGGAAAGAAAAACAATGGAATCCCTTGGGTAAACACGTTATAAAACAGACTCCGCTAATATTTGGTCCAAATAATGGTTAAGTGATATTACTCATACCCTTGTATGGTGCTAGAACTCTGGAGTGCAAAATGGGAAGGTGTAATGGCTGTTTGTTAATGTTACATGTCCAGATGTAAACCTCTCAATTTTATTCATTACTATGGTCACATCTTGGACTTTTCATCACCTGGATAATTAAATGTAACATAGAGGGAGAGTCAAATTAAAATAGCAGAAGGAAAAATTAAATATAAGTTAAGGACTGCCACTTCTGGCTATGATGACACAATTTGCATCAGATCAACCCTTCTGCTAGGAACAATTGTAAATGTTGGATTAATATTTTATTTTAAAACTTGCTCGTTTGAAAGCATCTTAGAGCAATCAAGCATTCAGGACTTGAGAGGCCAAAATCCCAGAGAGAGAGAAACAAATGAATTGAGGCAAACCATAACTGATACTATTTTCTTTGTGGACATTTGCTTATACCTGATATGGGGCATGAAGGTTGAACAGAAATTAGCAAGTGCAAAGTTCTCTGTAGTCTCCAGAGACTAGGGGGTCAAAAATCAGAGTTAAAAACTTCAGAAAACTACAGATAAGTTAATTGTGTTGCCAGTGAAATGGGAATGGGAAATGGCAGGAGTCTGAGAAATCAAGCAAAAAGCATATGCTAAGAAATTATACAGAGCTTTCAGCATTTTCACAAAGCAGGAGAGGCCAAAATTAACATTCAGGGATTGCCAATAGGGGAGAGACCTTGGAAAACCCCTAGGATTGCAGTTGAAACACTTGAAGTGCTGGACCATGAGTAAGAACAAATCAGAAATAAAACAGCCTTTAAAATGTCTGATAACAAGCCTAGAACCATCTCAATCTCTTATCTAACCAAGGTGTTCTGTCCTCACCCTGACTGCAGGTGACAAGAAAACTAAATTCTGCATAGAATGAGATAACATCCAGATCCCTAGCAAGTTTTTATACACAATGTTCAACATATAACTTAAAAGCATTCATATTTCAAGAACTTAGGACCAAATGAGAGAAAAACAAAGGTAAAAGCATACAATAGGACTCAACCAAAACCCAAAATGGGCAGAATATCTAAATAGACATTTCTACAAAGAAGATATACAGATTGCTAACAAACACATGTAAAGATGCACAACATCACTAATCAACAGAGAAATGCAAATCAAAACTACAATGAGGTATCACCTCACACCTGTCAGAAGGGCCATCATCAAAAAATCTACAAACAATAAATGCTGGAGAGGGTGTGGGGAAAACGGAAGCCCCTTGCACTGTTTGTGGGAATGTAAGTTGATACAGCCACTATGGAGAACAGTATGGAGGTTCCTTAAAACACTAAAAATAGAACTACCATATGACTAAACAATACCACTACTGGGCATATACCTTGAGAACACCATAATTCAAAAGGAACCATGTACCACAAAGTTCATTGAAACACTATTTACAATAGACAGGACATGGAAGCAACCTAAGTGTCCATCAACAGATGAATGGATAAAGAAAATGTGGCACATATATACAGTGGAATATTACTCAGCCATAAAAAGAAATGAAATTGAGTTATTTGTAGTGAGGTGGTTGGACCTAGAGTCTGTCATACAGAGTGAAGTAAGTCAGAAAGAGAAAAAACAAATACCATATGCTAACACACATATATGGAATAACACACAAGGGAATCCCCATAAGGTTAACAGCTGATCTCTCAGCAGAAACTCTGCAAGCCAGAAGGGAGTGGCAGGACATACTGAAAGTGATGAAGGAGAAAAATCTGCAACCAAGATTACTCTACCCAGCAAGGACCTCATTCAGATTTGATGGAGAAATTAAAACCTTTACAGACAAGCAAAAGCTGAGAGAGTTCAGCACCACCAAACCAGCTTTACAACAAATGCTAAAGGAACTTCTCTTGACAAGAAACACAAGAGAAGGAACAGACCTATAATAATGAACCCAAAACAATTTAGAAAATGGGAACAGGAACATACATATCGATAATTACCTTAAATGTAAATGGATTAAATGCTCCCACCAAAAGACACGGATTGGCTGAATGGATACAAAAACAAGATCCATATATTTGCTGTCTACAATACACCCACTTCAGACCTAGAGACACATACAGACTGAAAGTAAGGGGATGGAAAAAGATATTCCATGCAAATGGTAACCAAAAGAAAGCTAGAGTAGCAATTCTCATATCGGACAAAATAGACTTTAAAATAAGACTATTACAAGAGACAAAGAAGGATACTACATGATTGAGGAATCGATCCAAGAAGAAGATATAACAATTGTAAATATTTATGCACCCAACATAGGAGCACCTCAATACATAAGGCAAATACTAACAGCCATAAAAGGGGAAATCGACAGTAACACATTCATATTAGGGGACTTTAACACCCCACTTTCACCCATGGACAGATCATCCAAAATGAAAACAAATAAGGAAACAAAAGCTTCAAATGATACATTAAACAAGAGGACTTAATTGATATTTATGGGACACTCCATCCAAAAACAACAAAATACACACTTTCTCAAGTGCTCAGGGAACATTCTCCAGGAGAGATCATATCTTGGGTCACAAATCAAGCCTTGGTAAATTTAAGAAAACTGAAATTGTATCAAGTATCTTTTCTGACCACAACGCCATGAGACTAGATATCAATTACAGGAAAAGATCTGTAAAAAATACAAACACATGGAGGCTAAACAATGCACTACTTAATAACGAAATGATCACTGAAGAAATCAAAGAGGAAATCAAAAAATACCTAGAAACAAATGACAATGGAGACACGACGACCCAAAACCTAAGGGATGCAGCAAAAGCAGCTGTAAGAGAGAAGTTTATAGCAATACAAGGCCACCTTAGAAACAGGAAACATCTCGAATAAGCAACCTAACCTTACACCGAAAGCAATTAGAGAAAGAAGAACAAAAAACACTCCAAAGTTAGTAGAAGGAAAGAAATCGTAAAAATCAGATCAGAAATAAATGAAAAAGAAATGAAGGAAACGATAGCAAACATCAATAAAACTAAAAGTTGGTTTTTTGAGAAGATAAACAAAATAGATAAACCATTAGCCAGACTCATCAAGAAAAAAAGGAAGAAGACTCATATCAATAGAATTAGAAATGAAAAAGGAGAAGTAACAACTGACACTGCAGTAATACAAAAGATCATGAGAGATTACTACAAGCAACACTATGCCAATAAAATGGACAACCTGGAAGAAATGGACAAATTCTTAGAAATGCACAACCTGCCAAGACAGAATCAGGAAGAAATAGAAAATATGAACAGACCAAACACAAGCACTGAAATTGAAACTCTGATGAAGAATCTTCCCACAAACAAAAGCCCAGGACCAGATGGCTTCACAGGCGAATTCTATCAAATATTTAGAGAAGAGCTAACACCTATCCTACTCAAACTCTTCCAAAATATAGCAGAGGGAGGAACACTACCAAATTCTTTCTACGAGGCCACCATCACCTTGATACCAAAACCAGACAAGGATGTCACAAAGAAAGAAAACTACAGGCCAATATCACTGATGAACATAGATGCAAAAATCCTCAACAAAATACTAGCAAACAGAATCCAACAGCACATTAAAAGGATCATACACCATGATCAAGTGGGGTTTATTCCAGGAATGCAAGGATTCTTCAATATATGCAAATCTATCAATGTGATAAACGATATTAACAAGTTGAAGGAGAAAAACCATATGATCATCTCAATAGATGCAAAGAAAGCTTTTGACAAAATTCAACACCCATTTATGATAAAAACCCTCCAGAGAGTAGGCCTAGAGGGAACTTTCCTCAACATAATAAAGGCCATATATGACAAGCCCACAGCCAACATCATCCTCAATGGTGAAAAACTGAAAGCATTTCCACTAAGATCAGGAACAAGACAAGGTTGCCCACTCTCACCACTCTTATTCAACATAGTTTTGGAAGTTTTAGCCACAGCAATCAGAGAAGAAAAGGAAATAAAAGGAATCCATATCCGAAAAGAAGTAAAGCTGTCACTGTTTGCAGATGACATGATACTATACTTAGAGAATCCTAAAGATGCTACCAGAAAACTACTAGAACTAATCAATGAATGTGGTAAAGTTGCGGGATACAAAATTAATGCACAGAAATCACTGGCATTCTTATATATTAATGATGAAAAATCTGAAAGTGAAATCAAGAAAACACTCCCATTTACCATTGCAACAAAAAGAATAAAATATCTAGGAATAAACCTACCTAAGGAGACGAAAGACCTGTATGCAGAAAATTATAAGACACTGATGAAAGAAATTAAAGATGATACAAATAGATGGAGAGATATACCATGTTCTTGGATGGGAAGAATCAATATTGTGAAAATGACTCTACTACCCAAAGCAATCTACAGATTCAATGCAATGCCTATCAAACTACCACTGGCATTTTTCACAGAACTAGAACAAAAAATTTCACAATTTGTATGGAAACACAAAAGACCCCGAATAGCCAAAGCAATCTTGAGAATGAAAAAAGGAGCTGGAGGAATCAGGCTCCCTGACTTCAGACTATATTACAAAGCAACAGTAATCAAGACAGTATGGTACTGGCACAAAAACAGAAAGATAGATCAGTGGAACAGGATAGAAAGCCCAGAGATAAACCCACACACATATGGACACCTTATCTTTGATAAAGGAGGCAGGAATGTACAGTGGAGAAAGGACAGCCTCTTCAATAAATGGTGCTGCGAAAACTGGACAGGCACATGTAAAAGTATGAGATTAGATCACTCCCTAACACCATACACAAAAATAAGCTTAAAATGGATTAAAGACCTAAATGTAAGGCCAGAAACTATCAAACTCTTAGAGGAAAACATAGGAAGAACACTGTAGGACATAAATCACAGCAAGATCCTTTCTGACCCACCTCCTAGAGTAATGGAAATAAAAACAAAAATAAACAAATGGGACCTAATGAAACTTCAAAGCTTTTGCACAGCAAAGGAAACCATAACCAAGACCAAAAGACAACCCTCAGAATGGGAGAAAACATTTGCAAATGAAGCAACTGACAAAGGATTAATCTCCAAAATTTACAAGCAGCCCATGCAGCTCAATAACAAAAAAACAAACAACCCCATCCAAAAATGGGCAGAAGACCTAAATAGACATTTCTCCAAAGAAGATATACAGAATGCCAACAAACACATGAAAGAATGCTCAACATCATTAATCATTAGAGAAATGCAAATCAAAACTACAATGAGATATCATCTCACACCAGTCAGAATGGCCATCATCAAAAAATCTAGAAACAATAAATGCTGGAGAGGGTGTGGAGAAAAGGGGACACTCTTGCACTGCTGGTAGGAATGTGAATTGGTTCAGCCACTATGGAGAACAGTATGGAGGTTCCTTAAAAAACTACAAATAGAACTACCATATGACCCAGCAATCCCACTACTGAGCATATACCCTGAGAAAACCATAATTCAGTAAGAGCCATGTACCAAAATGTTCATTGCAGCTCTATTTACAGTAGCCTGGAGATGGAAACAACCTAAGCGCCCATCATCGGATGAATGGATAAAGAAGATGTGGCACATATACACAATGGAATATTACTCAGCCTTAAAAAGAAATGAAATTGAGTTATTTGTAATGAGTTGGATAGACCTAGAGTCTGTCATACAGAGTGAAGTAAGTCAGAAAGAAAAAGACAAATACCGTATGGTAACACATATATATGGAATTTAAGGGAAAAAAATGTCATGAAGAACCTAGGGGTAAGACAGGAATAAAGACGCAGACCGACTGGAGAACGGACTTGGGGATATGGGGAGGGGGAAGGGTGAGTTTTGACAGGGCGAGAGAGAGTCATGGACATATACACAGTAACAAACGTAGTAAGGTAGATAGCTGGGGGAAAGCAGCCGCAAGGCACAGGGATATTAGCTCGGTGCTTTGTGACAGCCTGGAGGGGTGGGATGGGGAGAGTGGGAGGGAGGGAGACACAAGAGGGAAGACATATGGGAACATATGTATATGTATAGCTGATTCATTTTGTTATAAAGCAGAAACTAACACACCATTGTAAAGCAATTATACCCCAATAAAGATGTTTAAAAAAAAAAAAAGAAAAAAGGGAGAAGACTCTAATCAGTAGAATTAGAAATGAAAAAGGAGAAGTAACAACTGACACTGCAGTAATACAAAGGATCATGAGAGATTACTACAAACAACACTATGCCAATAAAATGGACAACCTGGAAGAAATGGACAAATTCTTAGAAATGCACAACCTGCCAAGACAGAATCAGGAAGAAATAGAAAATATGAACAGACCAATCACAAGCACTGAAATTGAAACTCTGATTAAGAATCTTCCAACAAAGTCCAGGACCAGATGGCTTCACAGGCGAATTCTATCAAATATTTAGAGAAGAGCTAACACCTAACCTACTCAAACTCTTCCAAAATATAGCAGAGGGAGGAGCACTCCCAAATTCCTTCTACGAGGCCACCATCACTTTGCTACCAAAACCAGACAAGGATGTCACAAAGAAAGAAAACTACAGGCCAATATCACTGATGAACATAGATGCAAAAATCCTCAACAAAATACTAGCAAACAGAATCCAACAGCACATTAAAAGGATCATATACCATGATCAAGTGGGGCTTATTCCAGGAATGCAAGGATTCTTCAAAATACGCAAATCTATCAATGTGATAAACCATGTTAACAAATTGAAGGAGAAAAACCATATGATCATCTCAATAGATGCAGAGAAAGCTTTTGACAAAATTCAACACCCATTTATGATATAAACCCTGCAGAAAGTAGGCATAGAGGGAACTTTCCTCAACATAATAAAGGCCATATATGACAAGCCCACAGCCAACATCATCCTCAATGGTGAAAAACTGAAAGAATTTCCACTAAGATCAAGAACAAGACAAGGTTGCCCACTCTCACCACTCTTATTCAACATAGTTTTGGAAGTTTTAGCCACAGCAATCAGAGAAGAAAAGGAAATAAACAGAATCCAAATTGGAAAAGAAGAAGTAAAGCTGTCACTGTTTGCAGATGACATGATACTATACATAGAGAATCCTGAAAATGCTAACAGAAAACTACTAGAGCTAATCAATGAATTGGGTAAAATAGCAGGATACAAAATTAATGCACAGAAATCTCTGGCATTCCTATACACTAATGTTGAAATATCTGAAAGTGATATCAAGAAAACACTCCCATTTGCCATTGTAACAAAAAGAATAAAATATCTAGGAATAAACCTAGCTAAGGAGACAAAAGACCTGTATGCAGAAAATTATAAGACACTGATGAAAGAAATTAAAGATGATGCAAATAGATGGGGAGATATACCATGTTCTTGGATTGGAAGAAGCCACACTGTGAAAATGACTCTATTACCCAAAGCAATCTATAGATTGAATGCAATCCCTATCAAATTACCACTGCGTTTTTCACAGAACTAAAACAAAAGATTTCACAATTTTTATGGAAACACAAAAGACTCCGAATAGCCAAAGCAATCTTGAGAACGAAAAATGGAGCTCGAGGAATCAGGCTCCCTGACTTCAGACTGCACTACAATACTACAGTAATCAAGACAGTATGGTAGTGGCACAAAAACAGAAAGATAGATCAATGGAACAGGATAGAAGGCCCAGAGATAAACCCATACCATATGGTCACCTTATCTTTGATAAAGGAGGCAGGAATGTACAGTGGAGAAAGGACAGCCTCTTCAATAAGTGGTGCTTGGAAAACTGGATAGGCACATGTAAAAGTATGAGATTAGATCACTCCCTAACACCATACACAAAAATAAGCTCAAAATGTATTAAAGACCTAAATATAAGGTCAGAAACTATCAAACTCTTAGAGGAAAACATAGCAGAACACTCTATAACATAAATCACAGCAAGGTCCTTTTTGACCCACCTCCTAGAGAAATGGACATAAAAACAAAAAAAAGTGGGACCTAATGAAACTTCAAAGCTTTTGCACAGCAAAGGAAACCATAAACAAGACCAAAAGACAGCCTTCAGAATGGGAGAAAATATTTGCAAATGAAGCAACTGACAAAGGATTAATTTCCAAAACTTACAAGCAACTCATGCAGCTGAATAACAAATATCAAACAACCCAATCCAAAAATGGGCAGAAGACCTAAATAGACATTTCTCCAAAGAAGATATACAGACTGGCAACAAACACATGAAAGAATGCTCAACATCATTAATCATTAGAGAAATGCAAATCAAAACTACTATGAGATGTCAGCTCACACCAGTCAGAATGGGCAACATCAAAAAACCTAGAAACAATAAATGCTCAGAGGGTGTGGAGAAAAGGGAACACTCTTTCACTGCTGGTGGGAATGAGAGTTGGTTCAGCCACTATGGAGAACAGTATGGAGGTTCCTTAAAAAACTACAAATAGAACTACCATATGACCCAGCAATCCCACTACTGGGCATATACCCCGAGAAAAACAAAATTCAAAAAGAGTCATGTACCAAAATGTTCATTGCAGCTCTATTTACAATAGCCAGAGATGGAAGCAACCTAAGTGTCCATCATCGGATGAATGGATAAAGAAGATGTGGCACATATATACAATGGAATATTACTCAGCCATAAAAAGAAATGAAATTGAGCTATTTGTAATGAGGTGGATAGACCTAGAGTCTGTCATACAGAGTGAAGTAAGTCAGAAAGAGAAAGACAAATACCATATGCTAACACATATATATGGAATTTAAGAAAAGAAATGTCATGAAGAACCTAGGGTTAAGACAGTAATAAAGACACAGACCTACTGGAGAACGGACTTGAGGATACGGGGAGGGGGAAGGGTGAGCTGTTACAATGCGAGAGAGAGACATGGACATATATACACCAACAAATGTAAGGTAGATAGCTGGTGGGAAGCAGCCGCATAGCACAGGGAGATCAGCTCGGTGCTTTGTGACCGCCTGGGGGTGTGGGATAGGGAGGGTGGGAAGAAGGGAGATGCAAGAGGGGAGAGATATGGGAACATATGTATATGTATAACTGATTCACTCTGTTGTAAAACAGAAACTAACATACCATTGTGGAGCTATTATACCCCAATAAAGATGTTATTAAAAAATCTAAGGTAAAAAAAATATGGCACATATACACAGTGGAATATTACTCAGCCATAAAAAGGAATGAAATTGAGTTATTTGTAGTGAGGTGGATGAACCTAGAGTCTGTCATACAGAGTGAAGTAAGTCAGAAACAGTAAAACAAATACCATATGCTAACACACATATATGGAATCTAAAAAAAAATATTGGTTCTGATAAATCTAGGGGCAGGACAGGAATAAAGACGCAGACGTAGAGAATGGACTTGATGACACGGGGAGGGGGAATGGTAAGCTAGGGCAAAGTGAGAAAGTGCCATTGACATATATACACTACCAAGTATAAAACAGATAGCAAGTGGGAAGCAGCTGCAACACATGGGGAGATCAGCTCTGTGCTTTGTGACCATCTGGAGGGGTGGGATAGGGAGGGAGACTCAAGAGGGAGGGGATATGGGGTGATATATATATATATATATATATATATATATATATATATATATATCTGATTCACATTGTTATACAGCAGAAACTAACACAACATTGTAAAGCAATTATACTCCAATAAAGATGTTAAAAAAAAAACACAATAGAAACACATAAACAAGTGATCTAAATATTGGAGTTACTGACAGACACTTTAAAATAACTTTGACTATGCATACCCCATGAACCTAATCCAACTCCTATGGATATACAGAGAGATTTAAGTGTATACATCTAACAAAAGACATGCACAAAAATGTTCATAGCAGTCATTCGTCATAACACAAACTAGAAATAAACTGTATGTCAATCACATAAACTGTATGTGCACTTTATGTATTTAATATATGAATGCTAAACCTCAATAAAGAAGTAAAGCAAATAAAATAACTATGATTATTATGATCAAGAATACAGAGGAAAACATGGAAAATCTCACTAGAAAACTGGAATTTATATTAAAAATATAATGAAGATTATAGAACCAAATAATGAAATATTTAAAATCAATATCTTAATATGTGGACTTAACAACATATTAAACAAAACAGAAAGGAAGATTAGCAGGTTGAAAGACAGGTCATTTGAACGGAGAGTATGAAGGGAAAATAGGATGGAAAATATAGAAAAGAACATGGGATGTATGGTACAGTAAAAAAATATCTAGAATATGTGTAATTGACATCCTGTAAGGAGAAAAGAGAGAATAGGGCAAAAAAATTATTTGGAGAGACCTGGTTAAATTTTTACAGAACTGATGAAAGTCAGGAAGCTCTCGGATCATGAAACTCTAGGAACACCAGGCAGGATAAATTCAAAAGTCACACTGGAGACATCATAGTAAAACTGATCAAAATGAAATGAAAGACAAAGAGAAACACTTTTAAAGCAGTAAGAAAAAAAAAGAGAGAGAAAGTAATTAACTTTCAAAATGGCAACAAGCCTCACAATGAAATATCTTTATTTTTCAACTTTATTGAGTAGTGACAAATGTAATAGTGTATATTTATAATGTACATGATAATTTGATACACCTATACAATGTAGAATTAGTACCAAGATCAAGACAATTAACACATCAATCATCTCAAATAGGTAACACTTTTGTGTGTGGTGAGAATTCTTAAGATGTACCCTCACAAACATTCGAGTGCACAATACCATATTATTAAGCTTAGTCACGATGCTATATATTAGATCCTCAGAGCTTACTTATCTTATAACTGAAAGTATGTACTCTTTAACCTACTTCTTCCCATTTCCTCCTTCCCACAGTCCCTGGCAACCACCATTCTATTATCTGTTTCTATGAAATCAGCTTTAATTTTTAGATTTCATATATATGTGATACCATACAGTATTTGTCTTTCTCTGTTTTATTTCACTTAGCATAATGCCCTCCACGTTCATCCATGTTCTTACTAATAGCAGCATTTCCTTCTTTTTATGGCTGAATGTGAAAATGAATTATAACATTTTCTTTATCCATTCGTCAAACAACATTTAGGACATTTAGGTTGTTTCCATATCTAGGCCATTTAAATCATGTTGCAATGAACATGGGAGTTCAAATATCTCTTTGAGATACTGATTTCATTTCCTGCAGATTTATACTAAGAAGTGGGATTGCTGGATCATATGCCAGTTCTATTTTAAAATATTTTTAAAACCCCTATTCTATTTTCCATAGTGTCTGCGCCGATTTACATTTCCTCCTACAGTGCACAAGGTTTCCCTTTTCTCCACATCCTCACCAATGCTTATTTTTTTGATAATAGCCATCCTAACAAGTGTGAGGTAATCTCATTGTGGTTTTGATTTGCATTTCCCTGATAATTAGTGATGTTGAGCATCTTTTCTTGTACCTGTTGGTCATCTATATGTCTTCTTTGGAAAAATAATCTATTGCTATCCTCTGCCAATTTTTTGAGTTGTTTGATTTTTTGATATTAAGTTCTATGAGTCTTTTATATATATTAGATATTAACCCCTTGTGAGATATATAATTTTCACATATTTTCTCCCATCCAGTAGGTTGCCTTTTCATTCCGTTGATGGTTTCCTCTGCTGTGCAGACATTTTTTAGTTTGATGTAGTCCCACTTGTTTATTTTTACTATTGTTGCCTTTGTTTTTGGTGTCAAATCCAAAAATTTATTGCCAAGACTGATGCCAAGGAGCATATGGCTTATGTTTTCTTCTAAGAGTTTTATGGTTTCAGGTATTACATTCAAGTCTTTAACCTATTTTGAGTTGATTTTGTGGTAGAGCAAGACAGTGGTCCAGTTTCATTCTTTTGCATGTGACTGTCCAGTTTTCCCAACATCATTTATTGAAGACACTCTTTTTCCCAATTGTACATTCTTGGCTCCTTTGTCATAAATTGACTATACATGTTTGGGTTCATTTCTGGGCTCTCTCTCCTGTTCCATTGATCTATGTTTCTGTCTTAATGCCAATACCATACTGTTTTGATTACTATAGCTTTGTGATGTAGTTTGAAAGCAGGGAGCGATGCCGCCAGTTTGTTCTTCTTTCTTAGAATTGTTTTAGGTATTCAGGGTCTTTTGTTGTTCCACACAAATTTTAGGATTGTTTTATCTAGTTCTGTGAAAAATGCTGTTGGAATTTGATAGGGATTACATTGAATCTGTAGATTACTTTGAGTAATATGGACATTTTAACAATATTAATTCTTCCAGTCCATGAACACAAAGTATCTTTCCATTTATTTCTGTCACATTCAATTTATTTTTCAATGTCTTATAATTTTCTATGAATAATAGGTCATTAACCTCCTTGGCTAAATGTATTTCCAGATATTTAATTCTTTTTGATACAATTGTAAATGGGATGGGGTTTTTTTTTGTTTTTTTGGCTTTTTTTTTTGCAGTACGCTGGCCTCTCACTGTTGTGGCCTTTCCCATTGCAGAGCACAGGCTCCAGATGCGTAGGCTCAGCAGCCATGGCTCACAGTCCCAGCCACTCCACGGTATGTGGGATCTCCCCAGACTGGGGTACAAACCCATGACCCCTGCATCGGCAGGCGGAATCTCAACCACTGCACCACCAGGGAAACCCTGGGATGTTTTCTTAATTTCACTTTCTGAGAGTTTCATATTAAGGTATAAAAAACTAACTGATTCTTATATAATAATTTTAAAACTTTACTAAATTTGTTTATTAGTTCTAACAGTTCTTTGGTGGAGCCTTTATGGTTTTCAACATATAATTCTATGTCATCTGCAAATAGCACAGTTTTACTTCTTTCTTTACAATTGAGATATCTTTTATTTCTTTTTATTGACTAATTGCTCTCATTAATACATCCAATTCTATGCTGAATAAAAGTGGCCAGAAATGGAATCCTTTTCTTGTTCCTAATTTTAGAGGAAAAGTTTCAGTTTTTCACCATTGAGTATGTTACCTCTGGGCTTGTCACACATGGTATTTATCATGTTGTTGTACATTCCCTCTATATCCACATTGTTGAGTTTTTATCATAAATGGATGCTGTATTATGTCAAATATTTTTAATGCATCTATTAAGATGCTCATATTATTTTATCCTTTACTTTGTTAATGTGGTGTGTCACATTGATTGATTTATGGATATTGAGCCATCGTTGCATCCCTGGAATAAATCCCACTTGATCATGGTATATACTCTTTTTAATATATTGTTGAATTTGGTTTGCTAATATTTTTTTGAGAATTTTTGCATCTATGTACATCAGTGACAGTGGCATGTAATTTTTTTTTTTTTGTAGAGTCCTTTTCTGGTTTTGGTATCAGGGTAATTCTGGCCTCAAAAAATGAGTTTGGAAGTGTTCCCTCCTCTTCTATTTTTTGGAAAATTTGAGAAGTAATGGTTGTAAGTCTTCTTTGAATGTTTGGTAGAATTCATCAGTGAAGCTCACTGGTCTTGGACTTCTGTTTGTTCGGAGGTTTTCAATTACTGAGTCAACTCCCTACTGGTAATCAGTATGTTCAGATTTTCTTATTTCTTCATTATTTACTCTTGGTAAGTCATATGTTTCTAGAAATTTATACAATTCTTTTTTAGCAAATTTGTTGGCATAGGATTGTTCACATTAGTCTCTTATGATCCTTTGTGTTTTTGCAGTATCAGTTAAAACATCTTTTTAATTTCTGATTTTATTTGGGTCTGCTCTCTTTTTTTTCTTGGTGAGTCTACCTAAAGGTTTGTCAATTTTGTCTGTCTTTTCAAAGAACCAGCTCTTGGTTTCATTGATCTTTTCTATTGTCTTTTTAGATCTCTATTATTTATTTCCACTTTGATCTTCATTATTTCCTTCCTTCCAACTTTGCGTTTCATTTTTTCTTATTTTTCTCTCATGTTTGATGTATAAAATTAGCTTGTTTATTTGAGATTTTCTTTTTTCTTGCTATAGGCATTTATTGCTATAAATTTCCCTCTCAGAACTGCTTTTGCTCCATCCCATAAGTTTTAGTATGTTCCATTTCTATTTTCCATTGTCTCAAGGTATTTTTTTAATTTCTTTTTTCATCTAGTCATTGACCCATTGTTTGTCTAGTAGCATGGTGTTCAATCAACACATATTTGTTAATTTTCCAGTTTTCTTCTTGTAACTGATTTCTAGTTTTATACCATTGTGGTCGGAAAAGATGCTTGATATAATTTCAACCCTCTCAAATCTATTAAGACTTGTTTTGCAACCACTCATGTGATCTATCTCAGAGAATGTTCTATCCACACTTGAAAAGAACGTGTATTCTATTGTTTGTGGATAGAACGATCTTTATATTTCTGTTAAGTCCATTTGGTGTAACATGTAAGGCTGATGCTTCCTTATCATTTTTCTGGATTATCTATCCATTGATGTAAGTGGGATATTACAATCCCCTAGTATCATTGTATTGCTGTCTATTTCTTCCTGTAGGTATGTTAATATTTGCATTATATATTTAAGTGCTTTATATTGGGTGCATAAACATTTACAAATGGTATATCCTTTTGTTCGGTTGTCCCCTTTATCATTTTGTAATGACCTTCTGTATCTCATATTATAGTCTTTGTTTTAAAGACTATTTGGTCTGAGACTATTTTGTCTGATATAAGTATAGCTACTCCAGCTTTCCTTTGGTTTCCATGTGGATGTGATATTGTTTTCTATCCCTTCACTTTCAGCCTGTGTGTGTCCTTACATCTGAAGTGAGCCTCTTGTTGGCAACATATACATGGGTCTTGTATTTTTATCCATTCAATCACACTCTATCTTTTGATTGGAGAATTTCATCCATTTATATTTAAATTATTGATAGGCATGTATTTTTGCCATTTTGTTAGTTATTCTGGCTCTTTTGTAGTTTCTGTTTCTTTCTTCTCTTGCTCTCTTCCTTTGTGGCTTGATGACTTTCTTTAGTTATAATACTCTATTATGAGTTGATATTAAATTAAGTTTGAACACATTCTGTAGTTCTGTGTTTCTATTTGCCCCCCATGTTATGTTTTTGATGTTACATTTTACATCCTTTATCTTTGTATCCCTTTACTATTTATTGTAGTTATAATTATTTTAACTACTTCTGTGTTTTAATGTTTATACTAGCTTTATGTGATTACTCCGCTACCTTTACTATATAACTACCAGTAAGATTTACACTTTCATATGTTTTCTTGTTACTAATTAACACTCTTTCTTTTTAGCTTAAAGAAGTTCTTTTAGCATTTCTTGTATAGCCAGTTTAGGAGTGATGAATCCTTTAGCTTTTGCTTGTTTGGAAAACTCTTTAACTCTCAGTTCTGAATGATAACTTTTCTGTGTATAGTATTCTTTGTTGGTAGTTTTTCATTCAGCACTTTGACTATATTGTGCTGCTCCTTTCTGGCCTGAAAAGTTTCTGCTGAAAAATCTGTTGACAGTTTTATGAGGGTTCCTTGTGTGCAACAAGTTATTTTTCTCTTGTTGTTTTAAGATTTTTTTCCTTGTCTTTAATTTTGACATGTTGATTATAATGTGTTTTGATATGGGTGTTTTTGGGTTCTTCGTGTTTGGAAATCTCTTTGCTTCCTGGATCTGGATGTCTGTTTCCTTCCCCAGGTTAGGGAAGTTTTCAGCCATTATAACTTCAAATAAATTTTATGCCCTTTTCTTGCTCTCTTCTCCCTTTGGAGCCCTTATCATGCAAATGTTTGTCTGCTTAATGTTGTTCCCTAAGTCCCTTAAGCTATCTTCATTTTTTTTTCATTTTTTTTTATGCTGTTCTGACTGGGTGAGTTTTACTGCCCTAACTTCGAGTTCACTGATCCTTTCTCCTTCTCCATCTAGTCTGTTGTTGAAACCCTCTATTGTACTTTTCAATTCAATTATTGTATCCTACAGCTCTGTGATTTCTATTTAGTTCTTTCTCATATTTTCTACCACTTCATTGAAGTTCTCACTGTGTCCATCCATTCTTTTCCTAAGTTCAGTGACCTCCATGAACATTACTTTTAACTCTTTGTCAGGTAAATCACTTATCTCCATTTCATTAAGTTTGTTTTCTTAAGTATTACCTTGTTCTTTTGTTTGGAACATATTCCTCTGTTTATTAATTTTGCTTGATTCCCTGTGTTAGTATCTACTTATCAGATAAAACAACCACCTCTCCCAGTCTTCAGTGAGTGACTTCATGTAGGAAATGACCCTTATTGTTCAACCCTGCCCTAACTCTTGGCTGTCTCTCAAACCTTTGTGATTGTTCAAGCAGCTTATTTTATTTTTAATGGTTTCCAGTAGTTGAGAGTATGATGAGACCTCAGTGCTCCAAAGGGGAGGACCTCAATCAGCACCTATATTTAGGCTGATTGGAAGCCAGACCCTCCAGTAGCAGCTCTAGAGTATGCAAATGTATACAGTCCTATGGACTGCAAGTGTCAGCCCCACTGACCACCAGTGCCAGGTGATCTAAAAGTGTGCCCTGGGAAGCAGCTGCAAAACTCAGGTCTCCAAACAAATGTATAAGCTTCTGTCTGGGAGATACAAGCAAGCTGTAGTGAGGCAGATGGAGAGCACAAAGCTAGTGTGCACTGGCTTATGTTTCTCTGAGAACACGTCCATAGATCTCTAGATGTGTGCCAAACCTGATGCCTACTCTCAGGTCAATGTTCTAGGACAAGCAAATAGACCTCTTTCACAAAAAGACTTGGAGTGTGTTTCAGTATGCTGTCTATGCAGAGCCCTGTGAGTGGTATCATGCCAAGAACTATCTCTCTGATTGTTATAGCCCCATGGGACCCAAGATTGCAAGTCCCTTTGTCTACCAGAGCCAGAAAATCAAGAGGCATCCCCTAGACTTCAGCCTCAAAGATCAGAGAACCAGAAGTAAAAACTGGAGCACCAGATGCATGTAAAATCTCCCCTCAAGAGATACTGGTGTTTTGGATTAAGGCATAGGGATAGTGCAAAGATAGGGCCCACAATACGAGGCCTCTGGCAAAGAATACATTCAGCCCTTAGATGCATGTTTAGTTAGAATCCTGCCCCTCAGGCTGCAACTATGATGATAAGTTAACAGGCTTCATCATAGAAAGACTGGGATCTGGGGTCTATTGCTTTTTTTGCTGTGCACTGGAGGTAGTAGCAATTTAAAAACTCTTTTCCTGTTTATCACAGTGCTGTGGGACCCATGAGTGAAAGCCCCACTGGCCATTGGAGCCAGGTGATACTGAAGTGTCCCCTGACAGAAACCACAAAAATTGGGATTGCAGATATAAAACCTAGGCACCAGATGCATGTAAAATTTCCCCTCTGTGAGTTACTGACACTCTGGAGCATAGTAGAGGGAGAGTACAAATATGGCACCCACTGGCTGGAACAAGGCAAAGGAAAATTGTCAAGATTGCATCTGCCAGGAAAAAGGAAAGACAAAGAAAGGAAATAACCTCCTAGAGTTAAAAAAAATTTTTTTTAATGTTGTAGCCACTGGCTGGAGCAAGGCAGAAGGAAAGAAATAAGCAGGAAAGAAGGGAGGAAGGAAGAGAGGAAGGAAGGAAGGAAGGGAGGGAGGGAGGGAAGGAGGGAGGGAAGGAAGAATGAAAGAAAGAAAGAAAGAAAGAAAGAAAGAAAGAAAGAAAGAAAGAAAGAAAGAAAGAAAGAAAGAAAGAAAGAAATGGACCTAGAGGCTTTTTTTTAAGGGAAAATAGGGATAATGCCTGCAGCTGGAGCAAGGCAGAAGGAAAGTACAAAGGTGGCATCCATCAGTCTCTATCCCAGATAGCACCTCAGCAATCCTCCAAAAGTGTGTCAAATCATATGTCTGCCCCTCAGGCCTACATTCAAAGATCAGCAAATGAGGCTCTCCCGTACAACATCCGGGCATGCTTGATTGGCCACTTCTTTGCTGGGCCCTGGGGCAGGCGAGTCTGTGTGTTCAAGACCTTTAAGTGCCATTTCTCATATCCCTATAGCATTTTGTCTCTCATGGACACTAGCCTGATTGGTTTTAAAGGCTAGAATTTTGTAGCCGAGCAGGACCCTATGGGACCTTCCTGAGACAGACTCCTTCCCCCATGTCTTTTGCCTGCCTCTTGTTTATAAAAAGGCTTTCATCTTCTAGACTTTCCTTGACTTCCAAAGAACAGATTCAGTTACTAACTAGGAAAGTGAGGGAATGCAGAAACAAAGGAAAAGCAAGCCCAACATAATCTCTTCCATGATTGTTAGCTTAAACTAATGCCTTGATTTATCACCCCAAACTGTCACGATAATGTCCTGTGGCTTCAACCAGTTGTCCCCAAGCAGAAAGATTAAAAATGTGGTATTAGGTGGTATATATTAATATCAGTCCATTGCTGCTCTCCAATCAGCTACAGAGTTCAATTAACATCATCCTGGACTGCAAAGTATACTAAAGGTATGGTACTATAGACCTTACCCAGCTTTCATCCGAAATAAAAAGTAGCAGAATCTTGGCAACTGTCTACTTAAGGGGGTATGGTGCTGTCTTTTAGTTTCTACTTTGTTTCTTCTGATTGTAAAATGAAGAGAGTTTATTATATTAGAGTTGCTTAAATATGAAATTTTTAAAACCTAAAAATTAGCCTAATGAATATTGTTTTGTTATTAAAGCAAATACCATGAGGGAGGGAATGAGTGGTCAGGGGAATGTAGCTCTCTTTTTTTCTGCTTTTCAACCTTTCTGCTGCTGCCATCTAGTGTTCTGTCTATACTGTTTGCATTTACTTTTTAGTATTAACCGATATCCCTCTGTATCTCTAAATGCCACTGCAAGAAAAGATCTGGGTATTCTGACTTCCCTGTCCAATGTTATTTTCACTTTACCACATTTGGGATAAAGTAGAACATAATCATAACAACTGTAGCTCTCATTTGTGATGGTCTCTGCAGTTTACAAAGTACTTTCACACACTTGTCATCTTAGATTGCTCCTAATAGCAGCATTTCAATGATCCAGAGACTACAAATTCTTTAAGGCAAATAATCATAGAATGTCAGAACTGAAAATGATATTAGAGTATAGCTAGCCCAATGGTTTTCAAACCATGGTATTCTCTGTCCTAAGGTTCCAGGGAAGTGACTTGGGGGTAGGGGTAGAGGTAATGAGACTTCCTCCTCTCACCCCTATCACCACAAAACACACCTCCTTTATATATAGCATTGTTCCATTGATTTTATATGTTTTATCTATTTGGGTACTAATAAGATTTTATTTTTCTGTATGAGATTTTGCCCACAGCCAGGATTCTACTACTAAAAAGTAAAAGTTGAAAAGCCATACAGATGAGAAAACTGAAGCTCAGAGAGTTTCAGTCATAAGTGAAAGATCATGCAGCTAATAAATAGCAGAGCAGGATCTGCCTGATTCTAAGGCCCACATTGGCTTCCCAGACTATGGAGTTGCTTATACTAATCCAGATAGTTAAAAAAAAAAATGAAAGATCAGACAAAAAAACAAAAACAGATTTTTTTTAAACTGTGGTAAAATATACATAACATAAAATGTACCCTTTTAACCATTTTTAAGTTTATAATTCAATGGCATTAAGTATATTTACAATGTGTATCCACATTGTATCCACCACTATGTATTTCAATAAGTTTTTGCGATCTCAAACAGAAACTCCGTATTCATTAAACAATAACTCCCCATTCTCCCCTCTATCCAGTCCCTGGAAACCAACATTTATTCTCTGTGTCTATGAATTTAACTGCTCTAGGAACCTCATATAAATGGAATCATACAATATTTGTCCTCCTGTGACTGGCTGATTTCACTTAGCAGAATGTCTTCAAGGTTCATCCATGTTGTAGCATGTGTCAGAATTCCCTTACTTTTTTTTTAACATCTTTATTGGAGTATAATTGCTTTACAATGTTGTGTTAGTTTCTGCTGTATAACAAAGTGAATCAGTTATATATACACATATATCCCCATATCTCCTCCCTCTTGCGTCTCCCTCCCACCCTTCTAGGTGGTCACAAAGCACCGAGCTGATCTCCCTGTGCTATGTGGTTGCTTTCCACTAGCGATCTATTTTACATTTGATACTGTATATGTGTCAATGTCACTCTCACACTTCGTGCCAGCTTACCCTTCCCCCTCCCCATGTCCTCAAGTCCATTCTCTACTTTTTGAGGCTAATATTACATTGTATGTATATACCACATTTTGTTTATTCATTCATCCATCAATGGACATTGGGTTGTTCTCTACTGTTGACTGTTGTCAATAGTGCTCCTATAATTATTTGTGTACAAATATATGTGAGTTCCTGATTTAATTTACTTTGGTATATACCTGAGAATAAAAATTGCTAAGTCATATGGTATGTCTATATTTACCTTTTTGCAAAACCACCAAATTACTTTCCACTTTGAAGAATACTTTTTTCTTCCATTCTTTTTCTTTTAATTTTTATGAGTATAGTTGATTTACAATGTTGTGCTAGTTTCACATATATAGCAAAGTGAATCGGATATATATATATATATATATCCATTGTTTTTCAGATTATTTTCCCATATAGGTTATTACAAAATATTGAGTAGAGTTCCCTGTCCTTATTAGTTATCTATTTTATATGATATCACTTATATGTGGAATCTAATAAAAATGGTACAAATGAACTTATTTACAAAACCGAATATAATTTGTGTACTTATTTACAAAACAGAAACAGAGTATAACCAATCTCCAAATCAAACGTATGGTTACTAAAGGGAAACGTGGGGAGAAGTAATAAATTAAGAGTTTGGGATTAACATATACACACTGAAGTATTTTTAAAAGCAATGGATTATAAATTCAGACAATATGTTTTCCAAATAATATATTTACCACTACCAATAAAGATTTTCCTTTTATGTTAAATTGTGTTTTTATAGAACATTGTTGTCTATAATCAAGAACACCTTATGTGGTTTTTATCACTGCTCATGCTAAAGATTCTCTTGCTCTCCGTATCGTTACAATGAGTTGAAGTTTTGCTGATAGTTAATGCTGAGATTTAGAAGTCCTGTGTTGTTTATGAAGACACTTTTCTTTAGAATATCTTCCTTTTTGTCTATCTTCCCTAACTTATTTTGGCAAGGCTTTAATCTAATAGAAATTCTGACATTTATTTAAGCACATTTGCCTCCAAAAGATGGAAGAATAAGACTAATTTATCATGCCCTTTTTTGAAGTTGCTCCAGATCAATTAAATGCCTTCTTCTCGGTGTTAAGTCCTCAGATTTCCTAAAGCATAATTTCCAAAATTAAAAATGTTTCAATTGATCAGTTAATTAATGAACTGAATGATCAACTTACAGTATCATGTCACAATGTCTTTTTTACCTGAAGTAACTCTGTGGTACAAATAAAATGTCCTTTTTATTTTTACCCCCAGCACAGAATGTGAAAATCTTCCAGCAGATGCATAATATGAAATCAATTTGACCAGGATTATTCTATTGTTATTGGTAATATCAGTGAGTGTGACAAAAATAAAAATGCTTGAAAGAAGTATTCTTAGATACACTGGTTTCTAAAAGACAATTCTACCAACATATTGACAGTTTCAAGCATGTAATTAACTAAACGTTTACCTGCAGACCTACTAAGCTTCTGAGTTAACAAGAGAGAATATCCCTGTTTTCATGGAGGTTCCACTCTAGTGCCACAAGACAGACAAAGCACTAATAAGCAAAAATAATTTCAAATAGTGACAAGTACTAGATGGAAAGTGTTATTCTTTAGTTAAGATGGCCAGGGAAAACTTTTCTAAAGAGATATTTGAGCTGACACCTGAATGGCAAGTAGGAGACAGCCATGCAAAATATGATCCAGACAGAGAGAATAGCAAGTGCAAAGGCCATGAGGTAGGAGAGGAAAGGTACATATATACCACATCATGTAGGGTCTTGAAAGTCATGATAAGGAGTTTAGATTTTAACCTCAGTTCAACTTATATCAATACAGTTAAACCACCATGTATAATCTACTATGAAAGGTTTTAATTTTTTTTGTGTGTGTGCTGTACGCGGGCCTCTCACTGCTGTGGCCTCTCCCGTTGCGGAGCACAGGCTCTGGACGCGCAGGCTCAGCGGCCATGGCTCACGGGCCCAGCCGCTCCGTGGCATGTGGGATCCTCCCAGACCGGGGCACGAACCCGTGTTCCCTGCATCGGCAGGCAGATTCTCAACCACTGTGCCACCAGGGAAGCCCGAAAGGTTTTAAATTTTGATTCAGAATTTTATAGGAGAATTGACAGTTCCCTCATTCCTGTGTTGGAGGACAAGTCATTGGAAGTAGATCCTATTATAAGTCCAATAAGTGATCTTATCTCTGTACCTTTTATACTACAAATTTATGGCTGGACATTGCTGATGAACAGGAGGGAAAATAGGTCAGTGGTATTACTGTATTTTTGTGATGCTTTCAAGTTAAGTGTGTTGCAATAGGAGAAAACAGGGAATTTGATTTCAAAGAATTTAAAAAAATACTTGGCTTTATGGTTTTAGGGTTCAAGCCTGAGATACTTTGGGCCAGGGGGCAGGTAGTAAACCATTTTTGAATTTAGCCATTTCCAGCTAATCCTTATTCTTTGGAACAAATGAGGTTTGGAGTTAGCAAGAGGAAATCTGGACAGTCACTGGGGTCTTGCTCTTTTTATGGCCACTTTCCTACCTTTCCACCCAAGTCTGCTTTCTATACTGCTTCAGGAGAAAAGATGGAACAATAAGTGTTGGTAGGTCAAAATGTGACCTTAGAAAAGGGTCAGAATTCCTAGTAACCAGAGGAATGATGGAAGTGTGTAGGCTTTAAAGAAATGCTACTTCATCTGGTTGATGAGGCTTATTAGCATCTCACATCACCATATTACATGATGAATGAGGACCCCTCCTCCAATATTTCAAAAGGGTGGGATACCGTATTGACCCATCTAAGAAAGCCTTGTTGTTGCTTCAGGTAATGACACTGCTGTATTCCCCAGAAAGCTAGAGATGGAAATGGCTCACACAGCTCAGGATAGCCTCATAGACATGACACTAGGCCTCCATCTTGCAACTGAATGATGATAGCCTTGGGCTAATTTCCCACTCAAGTATTTTTGTTTTGGATTTGAACATGTATGAGGGTTCTAATCACTCCACATACTCACTAATATTTGTTACTATCATTATTATTATTATTGCCCTCTTAGTAGATGGAAAGTAGTATCTCAGGGTTTTGATTTGCATTTCCCCATGACTAATGACGTTGACCAAATTTTCATGTGCTTATTGGTCATTTGTTTATGTTCTTTGGAGAAATATTTATTCAAATCCTTTGCACATTTTTTAATGGGGTTGCTTATCTTTTTGTTGTTGAGGTGTAAGAGTTCTTTATGTATATTCTGGATACTAGATCCTTACCAGATATATGATTTGCAACTATTTTCTCCTTTTCTGTGGTTTATCTTTTCACTTTCTTGATAATGTTCTTTGAAGCACAAAAATGGTTAATTTTAAAGAAGTCCAATTTATTGTCCTCCCTTTGGTTGCTTGTGCTTTAGTTGTTATATCTATGAAATTATTGCCTAATCTAAGTTGACAGATATTTACACTCAGGTTTTCTTCAAAGAGTTTTATAATTTTAGTTAGGTCTTTGATCTGTTTTGAGTTAATTTTTGCATATGATGTGATAGAGTGGTCTAGCTTCACTCTTTTGCATGTGGATATCAAGTTGTCCCAGCACTACTTATTGAAAGGACTATTCTTACTCTGATTGAATTGTCTTGGCACCACTGTCAAAAATCAATAGATCATAGATGTATGATTTATTTCTGGACACTGAATTCTATTCCACTGATTTATATGTCTATCTTTATATCAGTACCACAGTCTTGCAGTTGTTTTTAGTAAGGCTTGAAATTGGGGATCGTGAGTCCTCCAACTTTGCTCTTTTCAGGATTGTTTTGGCTATTCTGAGTCCCTTGCATTTTCATATGAATTTCTGAAGTTTCTGCACAAAAGTCAGTTGGGATTTTGCTAGAGATTGTGTTGAATCTATAGATCAACTTGGGTGTATTGCCATTTTAATATTATGTCTTCTAAACCATGAATACAGGATACCTTTCCACTTTTTTAGATCTTTAATTTCATTCAAAAGTATTTTATAGTTTTCAACGTACAGGTCCTATACTTATTTTGTTAAACGTATTCCTAGGTATTTTATTATTTTTGATGCTGCTGTAAATAGAATTGCTTTCTCAATTTTATTTTTGGATTCTTCACTGATAGTCTATAGAAATATAACTGTTTTTCATATTGATCATGTATCATGCAAACTTGCTGTACTCATTCATTTGTTCTAATACTTTTTACATTCATTCTTTAAAATCTTCAACATACAGAATGATGTAATTTGCAAATGGAGATAATTTTACTTCTTTTCCACTCTGGATGTCCTTTATTTATTTTTCTTGCCTAAACACCCATGTTAGGACCTCGAGAACAAGGTTGAATAGAAGTGGAGGAAGCAGAAATCTTGTCTTGTTCCTGATCTTAAGTGGAGAGTATTTAGTATTTCTCTCTTAAGTATGATATTAACTGTGGGTTTTTCATAGATGCCCCTTATCAGGTTGAGGAAGTTCTCTTCTGTTTGCTGCAAATTTTTATCAAAAATTGGTGCTGAATTTTTTTTTTTTTCTGTATGCGGGCCTGTCACTGTTGTGGCCTCTCCCGTTGCAGAGCACAGGCTCTAGACGCACAGGTTCAGTGGCCATGGCTCACGGGCCCAGCCGCTCCGCGGCATGTGGGATCTTCCCAGACCAGGGCACGAACCCACATCCCCTGCATCGGCAGGTGGACTCTCTACCACTGCACCACCAGGAAAGTCCTGGTGTTGAATTTTATCAAATAATTTTTCTAATTCTAATGACAAGATAATATAGTTTTCATTTTATTTTATTAGTATGGTGCATTACATTGATTTTTCAAATTTTAAACCATACTGCTTTCCTGGGATAAAGTCCACTTGATTATGGTGTATATACCTTTATATATATATATATATATATATATATATATATATATATATATATATATTACTGGACTTGGTTTGCTAGTATTTTTGTACCTGTTGATACTCACAAGGAATATAGGTCTGTAGTTTTCTTGTGTTGTCTTTGTCAGATCTTAGTATCTGTGTAACCCTGGGCTCATAAAATAAGTTGGAAAGTGTCCTTTTCACTTTTATTTGCTGTAATAGTTTTTGAAGGATTAGTGTTAATTATGTTTGGTAGAATTCACCAGTGAACTCTCTAGGACTGGGGTTTTCTTTGTGGGATGTTTTTAAATTATGAATTCAATTTACTTGTCTTAGTTCAGGCTGCTATAACAAAAATACTATAGAGTGGATAGCTTAAACTAGAAAAATTTATTTCTCACAGTCCTGGAGGCTGGAAAGTCTAATATCAATGTTCTGGGAAATTCAACATCTGGTGTGGGCCCTCTTCCTGGCTTGCAGCAGCCAACTTCTCATTTTATCCTCACATGGCGTATAGATCAAGGCTCTAGTCTCTCTTCTTATAAGGACACTAATCTCACCATGGGGGCCCCACCCTCAACACCTTACCTAAACCTAATTACCTCCTAAACGCCCCACCTCCTAATATCATCCCACTGGGAGTTGTGGTTTCAACACTTGAATTTCTGGGAGACAGAAACATTAAGTCCATAACACTTGTTATAGGTCTTGGTCTGGATTTTCTATTTATTCTTAGTTTGGTAGTTTGTGTCTTTCTAGGAATTTGTCCATTTCATGTATGTTATCTGATTTGTTGGCATGCAGTTTGTCATGGACTGAATTGTGTACCCTGCCCCATATGTTGAGGCTCTAACCCCTAATATGACTGTATTTGGATAGGGTCTTTAAGGAGGCAATTAATGTTAAATGAGATCATAAGGGTGGGGCTTTAATCCAATATGATTGGTGTCCTCCTAAGAAGAGGAAGAGACACCAGGGATGCACGCTCTTCTGTGTGAGGAAAGAGCAAGAAGGCTTCCATCTGTAAGCCAAAGAGGGAGGCCTCAGAATACACCATCTCTTCCAGCACTTTGGTCTTCTAGTCTCTGCAGCTGTGAAATTTCTGTTGTTTAAACCACATGGCTTGTGGTATTTTGTTATGGCAGACATAGCAGACTAATACACCATTGTTCATAGTATTCCCTAATAATCCTTTTGATTTCTTTAAGGTAGGAGGTGATTTCTTCTCTTACACTCTTGATTTTAGTAATCTGAGCCTTATTTTTTCTTAGCATAGCTAAAGGATTGTCACTTTTGTTGATCCCTTCATAGAGTTGATTTTTTGTTTAATATTCCCTATTGTTTTTCTATTCTCTATTTCAACTCTAATATTTATCATGTCCTTCCTCCTCTTTGCTTTGGGTTTAGTTGCTCTTCTTTTCCTAATTTCCTAAGGTGAAAGGTTAGGTTATTGATTTGAGAGCTTTCTTACATTCTTTTTTTATTATTATTTTTTTGGGCGCACCATGTGGCTTGTGGGATCTTAGTTCCCTGACCAGGGATTGAACCCATGCCCCCTGCACGGATTCCCACCAGGGAAGTCCCCCTTCCATTTTATATAGGTATTTACAACTATAAGTTTTCCTTTGAGTACTCCTTCCGCTGGTCTCATAAGTTTTGGTATGTTGTGTTTCAGTTTTACTTATATCAATGTATTTTCTAATTTCCCTTATGATTTCCTCCTTGATCTATTGGTTATTTAAGTATTGTCTGACTTCCACATAAATTTCCCAATTCCCTCCTGTTGTTTGCTTCCAATTTCATTCTACTATAGTGGGAGGACATACTTTGCATGATTTAATCCTTTTAAATTTATCAAAACCTGTCTTATGGCTTTGAATATAGTATATTCTGAAGAATATCCCATGTGCTCTTGAGAATAATGTGTATTCTGCTATTACTGGAAACTGTTTTATGCCTGCTTCTCCCTGCAAGGCAAAAATCTCTTGAGTCAGGTCATTGGAGCTGGTAGTGGGGACAAAGGCAAGCTTCCCTCTGAGTGATCCCTACTCTAGGAGTTGAGCACTCAGTTGGGGGCAGGGACAGCAGCCTGAGATCTTCTCCTGGCATAGAACCACATCATGAGCTGGGGCAAGAGTGATCAGGGCCTCAGTCTTCTCAGCCCACACTACCAAAGCAGAACCTCCATACCATGAGAGGCAGTTGGGAAGAAAAAGGGAGCCCCCACCTGTCCTCATTGAGACTTAGCCTCAGTAACACATAGCTGGGGGAAGGATAAGAAATGTTGATATCCTGCTCCTACCTGGAAGAAAGCCTTTAGCCTGGGATCTGGAGGGATAGAGAGCCTTTGTTTTTGGCTGTAGCAGTCTAGAGTAGTCTCTGCCTTGCTGACCTGGGATGGGATAAGGAGAGAACAGCCTTGGTCTTGGTTCAAATACCATAGATTCTCACCTTTCTTGCAGAATTTCCATAGATTTTCTTGAACAGACTTTATTTTTTCTATTTGCCATTTGTCTTTACATTTCCAGAGGTCTTCACCAGTTCCACTGAGAAGTGAGTCAGAAGAGCTCCTTCCATTGTCAGGCTAGAAGTTAATCTTTCTAATTCCTTTTTTACACTTAAATTGCATTCTGCAAGCCTTCCTTTATGAAAATTGAAACATCCGAAAGCAGTTCAGATAGGATATTTGTCTTTAAATGAATAACTTTAATCCGTAGAGTATAAGGCTTATCAAGATTCTAAGAAAATCAAGACTCCAATGAAAGTATGTTTTGGAGATAAGGAAGATGCATAAAGGATATGCAAAAAGATTAAGAGAATAAAATCATAGGGACTTTAGAAATCCTTTAGTGATCAACTTCAGCCTTGTATAGCTAAAGACAACAGAAACCAAGGAAGAAAAGGGAATTGGCCAAAGCCACTCAGTAAGTCTCTGACAGATCTAAGGCTAAAACTAGACCAGTGGGAAGTGGCATGTGTAATAATAGTTAAGTATACAGACTTTGGAAAATGATCTGAGGGTAAATCCTGCCATTTATTATTAGCGTGATCTTGGGCAAGTTATTTGCTTTTCTACACACCAGTTTCCTCATCTGCAAAATAGGGCTAATAATACCTTCTTAATAGCACTGAGATCTCAAGAAATTAACTATTATTGCTAATACCATCAATTTTGACATTAAAATCCCACCATCACAAGCAATCCCTTTACAGCCCATCCCCTCAAAAAAAAAAAAAAATCACGTGAGGCTTCCCCTAACCTGTTTCTGAGACTGCTGTGCTTGAAGGCATCAACACCCAAATCCTGAACACTAGAGGATTTCATTCCTCATTAACCCTCCAAACCCCATTCCTCTCTCTCCTCTAGTTAAAATGGATCTTAGAGAGGTATCAGTTTCCCCTTAGCTTTCCTTTCTCCCCTTACCCTCCACCATAACCATAGTACCTGACTCTAAAGTCAGACTCCTTCCATCAAAACACAAGTCAAGCATACAGGCCAGACCACAGAATGGTGTACAACCACAGCACAAGGCCCCAAGCCAGATTTCTAGGTTATATTCTCCTAATATAAGCAAAGATTAATGTAGGTATAATCAGTGAGCCAAACCTGACTTTCTCTACCTAGCGAGAAAAATAAACTCTCCTATTTTGAAGCCAAAAATAAAGCAGAATTGACTTACTAGAAATTAGGCAACGACCCCAGAGAAAATTAATCCTCTATTTTCAACTCCCTTTCTGTTTGATTTTTACAGCAATCTTTGTTGAAAGAAGAACTCAACAGTCAATCTGTTAAAAACCAACATTTCTCTTCCTTGGATGACAATGAGTGGAAAGTGGTTAGAAGAGAAAATGTGGCGTTGTGAAATATGAATGAGACCGATGTAAATGCCATGAACCAAACGCAACTTGGGCAGTCCTAATGGCTTTTCAAAACCCATTGCAAAATCCCATTACTTAAGAATAAAGAGGGGAGCTCTACCATGTAACAAAGGACATTAGTTCTGAGTTAAATTACTTGAAGTTTTTCCCCTAATAACCACATAAACTGTAACAGAATTGTTATAAAAATAAATAAAGGGCTTCCCTGGTGGCGCAGTGGTTGAGAGTCCGCCTGCCGACGCAGGGGACACGGGTTCGTGCCCCGGTCCGGGAAGATCTCACATGCCGTGGAGCGGCTGAGCCCGTGAGCCATGGCCGCTGAGCCTGCGCGTCCAGAGCCTGTGCTCCACAACGGGAGAGGCCACAACAGTGAGAGGCCCGTGTACCGCAAAAATAAATAAAATAAATAAATAAATGAATAAAAATTGTTATAAACTTCAAGTTAGCAGGGGTTCAAATTCAATTTTACTATATTTATATGGCTACTTGAAACCCACCAAATGCCATTCCTGCCCCAAAGTCTTACCTAGGAAAAAAATCCAAATCATTAAAATGATACCAAAGAAAGATTGGTATATGAAAGTAGGTTAGTAAATGCTTTCTTTTTGAAACACTCTATTATCCCTAGATATTTTGGATTTAGGGAAATTTTTAAAAATGAGGGTGCAAGGGAAGAGTGGCAAATTCAATGAGTAAAACTCTGAAGTAATTCAAGGACTATTAAAAAAAAAAAGCCCAAAACAAAACCCTAAACTAAATTAAAACCATGGCTTAGACCAGGAACCTTGCTATACTCTCTGAGAACTGTACTTAAAAACCATTTACATTCAGAAGGGAAAAAAGTTCTAGGTTTTGCAGCTGGCAAGAGAGCACAGAGTGTGTAAGGTAGCAGTAACTAATAAATTTTGTATCATGCACTGTAAAGGACACTTGTGTACACTATTAGCAGAATTAATCCTCAAAATAAGATATAAGTAAATTCACTACATATTTCTTGGATATTTACCTTTGTGTAATTATGCATAAGATACGTACTTTGAGTTCCATTCATTTTTATACTTACAAATCTGATATCTTTACAACTTTTAGTTCCTAACTAACCACCTCCAAAAAGTACTAAGAGGCATAAAGACCCACATCATAATGTCCTCTTTATTAAATGATCTTAGATATAAGCAAAAAGAAATGTGATCTTCAAAGTACTTATTGCATGATTTTGGAGTCTTCTTTTCATGGACAATGGAAAAAAGGAAAATGAAACCAAATATCACCCCATTAATAAGATATAAAAGCTAAGACTAGAAACCTGGAAGCAGATATTCTGGATGAATCAAGGCTTTTCTATTTACTAGCCATGTAATGTTCGGCAAATTGCTAGATTTCACTGAAACTCATTTTTTCTGATCTGAAAAATGGAATTGACTGATAGTATCATTCTGGTGCTTGAGAATATATTTGAAGATGAAATTTGTAAACTGCAAAGCTCTTTTAAAAATCACAGTGCTTGGCACATAACAAGTACTCAGTAAATGTTGAAATTAATTAATAAATGTTGACTGAATTAATAAAATTAACAAATAAACAAATCTGAGAAGGAATAGACTAGTCTTCCTTTAGCCACCTCTTATCATTGATATAAAGAATGTAGGCTACAAATTCCTGGTGGTAAATATCTTCTATGAAGGAGATCCCCATATGTATCTGGAAAAAGAATGTAACTCATTATCTCAGATTGTTCTCTGGAAATTTCTGCTTGAATGATTATAAGCAAAGCAATAAAAGATTAATATTTTGACGGTATTGAAAACTTATTGTATTCACCGGTCATATTTTTGAGGCAACTGGAGAGTAAAAATATATCTACCATAAACTTGAACTATTATTTTGCCTTAATAACTGTTTTTCTGTATCATGATAACTACTCAACACAATTACAACAAAAATGAACAGCAACCTTTGAAACTGAAAGGCAATGTGACTATGATCAATCAAATGATATTTTCTGCTACATAGGACCACACTAGACAAAATTAACACTTATGTCCTTGTATACAAGGTTTGCTATAATTTGTAAATTAAAGTTTAACAAATAGAAACAATTCAGAACCACCAGTATTTCATTATTAATGTTTCAGATGAACAATACCCATCGTAACAAAAAATCCCCTAAAAAATGAGCTATTTATAATTTAGGCTGAAAATTTCATTTTAACATGATATTCTAAGCTTTTTAAAAAGAAAAAAGGAAGAATCACCTTCAGACAGTTTTACTGCCTTAAATTACTTGACAGAATAAACAAAACTTCAAATATAAGTTAACATGTTGCTATAAAAACACTACTTAGAACAGTAGCATGACAAAAATCAATCACAAAAAAATTCCTAAAATGAATAAATCCCACCAAGTAATATTAGTAATCTAAATCAAGCAATTTAAAATGTTTTGATTTCTTCATATATTTACTATAAAACGTATTCTCTAAGAGAATCATAAATATGCTGAGCAGGTAATCTGACTATACAAAATTTACAAATTAATGAAAGGATACTAGCTTCAGAAAGTTGTTTTTAAAAGTTCTCTAATGTCAAATTAAGATTTAATTTGTTAATAATTAAAAACAGTTAGAATTATCTATTAGATGTTTGTAATCGACAGATAAGAGGTAACTTTATTAAGGCAATTGCCACAGCTGGCAAAGGAAAAACATACTAAAGTTACCAAGAAAGGAAAGAAGAAAACATGTTTCTTCAACACTTCAAGGAAACACTGACACCATAAAATGTTCATTTTATTTAATGTTGTATTTGGTTTACCAGCAATCTGTAGCATTAAAAAGTCCTTTATTTCTATAAAAGACCTAAGAAAGCAACTTTGTGTATGGGCTTAAATATCCAAAGAAAACCAACTCACAGGCTCAATATATTGGTTTCAATTTATTTTGTGCATTTTTGGAAAGTAGCTTTAAATTGTCAGGGGCATATAAATGAGGAGGAGGGTAGAGAGCACTCTGTCCTTGACCTTTCCAACTAGAAAGAAAAATGGATCTTCTTCTGAATACTGCTGTAATATTTTGTTATAAAAAGTCTTTACTTTTTCTATCTTAAAAAAACCTATCAGGTGAAGTCAGAAAACATCAGAGCCTGCTAATTAATAATTTTTAATGTACACTTTTATATCTTTAAAGAGGGCTATCTTTAACCAATCAAGCAACTATACACAAATACCAAACAATGCATCTCCACTTAAATCTCCAAATATTGCAAAAATGTGGACTACCTTCATAGCCATAGGATATGATGCCAGAAGGAAAAGGTGATATTTTTGCTAAATACCTTATTTCTTAATTCTAAATACACAAAACAGTATATGTATGAAGCATACAGTTGGGTCTTTAGCCAGCTTACTTACCTTGAACCAAATGGAGTTCTGACCACTGGGAAGAAAATTCTCAGCAACCATTTAGTTGCATAAGTGGGATGTTCTTGTTACAGCCTTCAGTTCCTGGCTTAAAAGTTACCTCTCACCTTAGTTCTCTCCCTTCTTCATTTACATTGAATTAAAGCACCATTTATAATATAGTTAAGCCTCTGTGGGCAATTTTACTATAAATAAGAATGCCAGAGATTCATAGCTCAGCTGTTAAAACTTATAAGCTATAAACACATTAGAAATTTATTCATTTCAAAGAGCTCTTTCTAAAAAACAAAATGTTGAATAAAGCTTTGCAGGCTGTTTTTTAATGCACCAAGCAGCCCACATTTAAAATGCTAACATATTTTTACCTAAAAGGAACCCAAAGAATATCTGCAACAACTAAGGAAAAAAAACAAACACCTTAATTTTCTTTGATAGGAAGAAGAGCCCTAGTTTCTCTAATTAAAATAATAACAATAATAGAATATTATATGATAAAAGACAAGAAAGGCCTAAGAGTTACATGTTACAGTCTCTGAAGCTGGATAATGGAAAGGTAACTCCATATTTCTTTCTATTTGTTAATTTATCTCCAGTACTTGAGTTGAGGCACAAAGCAGCAAGAGTGCAATTGATTCCAAACAACTTGGAATTTTATTGTAAACATCCCATAAAGAATGGCAACAAATTAGTTCAGTTTTTTTTCTTTGAAGATAATTGCTTATAATGACTAATAACTGCCAAACAAAACATCTTTTATAAACCAAGCCAGTTTAGTTTACCTTTCTTTACTGAATTTTAGTTTAATGGACATTTTGTCCATATACAATATCACATCAACTATTAACTGAATGATTTTCTACCTTAAAATTTATGGATACTAAGAACAAACATAAAGTACAGTTTTGTTAATACTTTGTAAGGGATTACAAAAGACAAGGATGATAAGTTACAGGACAAAGAAATAAATTATTGATTGCCATCACCACAGTATTGTTTAAAGAATTAACATTTGTAGTACTGCCTAATGTGTATCTGGTGGTATATGTAAAAACACATTTCCCAACTGTGTTTCTAAATATTTTTGTATGTGATTTTAAAAGTCAATTACTAATGGCGATTTTAATACGTATCAATAGTTTTATTTTTTAGAAAATACTTACAATGCTTTTATGTCAAAGTCTCATATTCTAAATTTAATTAAGATAGGTATAAGAATAACAAATGGGCATACATATAAATAAACAAACACACCTTAACTCTAAACTGCAGGGCCTTTCTACTGTACTTCTTCCATCAATGAATCATAAATTGCCAGTCTTGTTGAAGTTTGCTAAATTAGGTGCACTCTTCATTGCAGAAAGAGAAATGAGGATAAAAGCAAGCAGGAGAGAAATAATGGAAAAGGAAATAATCAAGGATAAGACTATATAAGAAATAAATGTCAAAAAATTTGAGCGCAATCCGTATTATACAAAATATAGCACCATGAAAATAATTTAACCTCATAATTAGAATTTAATCAAAACTTGTTAAATTTGGTAAATTAAACTTGGTAAAGAAACTTTACTGAGAGGTGAAAAGCAAAAAAGCATGAAAATATTCTCACACTATTTTTTAAAACAAGCCTTAAAAACCATGTTAGAATATTCTATTTTCAATATAACTTTCATAAACCCTCATGTAACACAAAGATGTTGGGGATGGAGTTAACATTTAAAACAATGAACTTTAAATGTTGAAAGTTCCATTCCTTCCCCCAGAAATAAACTATTTATTTCAGAACTTGAAATGTTGGTAAGTTTTTAAAAGGCTGGATATCAAAGTATACTGAAAATTATACAGGATGTAAGTCTTTTTGTGGATGTGAAAATTCCAGCTTAAAAAAAAGAAAATTCTAACTTTAAAGATAAGTACCAGTTGGTAAATGTGCATAAAATAATTCCCGAGATATATGAGCAAGTAATAAGGTGTTTAATTTTATCACTACCACAACATACAAATTTTGAAAAATGCTCAAAAATGTTTTTATCAAAAAGCTAGAAGTAGCATTCACATCTTTCTCTTTTAATCATTCTGTTATTGTCTGATGACAACCTAGGGTTACAAGAAAAACAACAACAAAGATAAATGACTCAAATTTACTTCAAAGTACTGGAAGGCTGAGTTAGGTATCTGAGCACACAGTTGTGCAGAATAAGATTTATTAATTTTACTCAGTTTCTTAGCCTCTGGGTAAACAAAGTGCTGTATAGTGGAATTCCAGCACAAGCCTGATCTCTGGGAAGGGAAACAGACAAAGAAACACATGAAAGAAGGGCAAATTAGATTTAAAAAAATAGGACACATGTACACGACAAAACCTAGATTGTTTATCTAGAAGGCATAATGATATGGATGCTCAAGCAGTATATATACAGGCTAAGTGCTTTACAACAGAGGCAATAAATTGGTAGACAGTGAAAACAGCTGTCTTCCATATAAACTTTTTTTTAATGTCTGAGATAAAGCGTGTCAAGTTGGGGAAAAAAATCTACATATAGACCTATGCATGTGTGTGTGTGTGCGCAGGCGCGAGCGCCCACGTGCACACACACAAACATATCTAGTCATTACATTAATAGGCTAGTGAATGTTTTGGAGAGCATCCTATTGCTGGAAGAGATACACGCAGCAAGCCATGGAAGAAACACACAATTCTGTTTTCATAAACAGATACACATGCTAGGATCTTAAAGCTGGAAATTAAAACATTATTAGCATTCATGAGAAATATTACAATTCATTGACTGTTAATATCTAGCATAGGAATAGGCTTGTACATGTATATGGTCTCATGGGCCTAAATGTAATTGTTTTTTTCTTAGCAATTCATTTAAGATTTAGATTTTTCTTCAGAATTCTTAGCTCATTTCCTACTTTCTTTGCTATGGCTAAACCCAGATCTTATTTAGGCTTTAAGGACCTCTAAAAAATTAAAGTGATAAAATATCAATGCGATATAAATTACAACACATTCACAGGAGGTGGTATTACAAAAAAAAGCAAAGTATAAATGGGGGGGGGGAGTCCAGATATAAAAGTAAAAATACTGTCTTCCAAACTTTTATTTTCACACTTATTAAAATAATTTGCATGCAAACAGAAAACAATCTGTTTGTTTTGTAATAAATGATAACTATGCTCATCTAACATACCCTGGTGACTAACTTTAAATCCTAATAACTGAAATCAATATCACAGCAAAATGCTGTTCACTAGTATTTTCACAGTATCTCACTACATATAAAATATGCTTAAGGGCTTCCCTGGTGGCACAGGGGTTGAGAGTCTGCCTGCCGATGCAGGGGACACGGGTTCGTGCCCCAGTCTGGGAAGATCCCACGTGCCGCGGAGCGGCTGGGCCCGTGAGCCATGGCTGCTGAGCCTGTGCTCCGCGACGGGAGAGGCCACAACAGTGAGAGGCCCATGTAACGCAAAAAAAAAAAAAAAAAAAAAAAATATGCTTAAAAATGTCTTCAGCCTTATTATTCTAATTATCTAAACCTAGAAAATCTTGACGTTTGGGAAATAAATGTGCCATTTTTATTTTTCAAAATAAATTATAAATAAAGCTTGAGATAGCTAAATCACACAAATGGAAATTCTTCTACATTTCAAGAGGTCGGCTCTTCATAGAAGAATGTCAAAAAAATTTTTTCACACTAAAATTATACACATGATACACATTTGAGTATATCCATGAATTTAAGTAACTATGTTACTTTGAATAGGGTAGGCCAAAGTGTTATTGATTCCAGGAAAACACAGGCACAAATTTAGTCTAAATGTATAAGATATGAATAACTAAAATAGTACATTTTAGCAAAAATCAAATGTAGAGTTTTAAACATGAATGTTTTTGAATCTATATTATGGTTAAAAGTGGCAGCTGAGTTACAACCAGAAGTAATTTTGGTTTAGTGAAAAGTAGACTACAACAAAAAAAATCAGCTTGATCTACTGTCCAGTAACAGAAGTTAGTTCCATTAATAATTCACAATACTAATTCACAATACTTTCTTACAGCCTGAACATCATTTCTACTGCAAGTGAAAATTGCTTAAAGATGTTAGTCCAAGAATAACCCCCACCCAGCCCAACCAAAAAAGCAAAGTTTTGTGTGTACTCCTTCCTCTGCACTTAAGGATTTTCAGATGCATGAAATGATTGAAAGCATGAGACAAATACGTTAGCTTAGGAAATATCCTGGGATTACTAAGCATACATTAAAACGTTTCTTTTATCCCACAAGTCTGATCTATGCGCAACAAATCGGTTGCTACAAAAACAGAGATCAATATTATCCTTCTCACCTCAAAAAAATCTAAGAATCTAATGAATTAGCGAATTTGCAATCTCTCAAATTTGAGGAGTAAAATTGATCTTGGAACTCAAGCTCACTTACGGAACCATGTGCACTCTACTGCTGTAAACAAGACCATACGGTTTAAAGTTTTTTAATCTATAAAATAATGACTCAAAATGTCAGTGTGCAGTACAACCAGGTTCTATTCTGAAAGATTATCACAGAAGAACCCTTTGGAATGGTATGAGCAGAACCCTATTAAAGTTGATTCAAAATATTAGCTAGCCAAAACATTCCAACTCAAACTAGGTGCTGTGTTACATTTTAAAATTAAAAACTAGTCACTCACAGCTGTTAAATAGTAAGTGGTAGCAGAGATATATAAATAGTAGATCAAGTCTACTTATACAAATATGTTCTAAGAAAAGCCTAATAAGGTAGAGCATACTAAAGAAAGTTTAATTACAACTATTAATTTGAGAGCCAATACACTTATTAACCTCTCAGCTTATAACTTATGAGTATTCATTCCTACCAAGCTTGTTCTATTTTTCCTTAGTAATGAATAACAGCATCTATTTTTCTTAATGTTTCCAGTAGTTATAGTTAATAGAGGTAGCTGAGCTACTATTAAGTTATTATTTGTGGATGAGGATTTTTCAAATGCTTAAGTTATTTTTTAAGCTACACAAGTTCTATTAATGCAATAAAATATAATAGGAAAAAGAAAATGGATGCAAGAAACTTTTGCATTTGGCACCTTGTCTAGATTGATACCTCAAGTATTCCTTTTTTAATAAAGTTAATGCACACATCAGGACACACCACAAAGATTTGCTACATATTTACAAGGCACCAACCCTTTCTCACCTTTAACATGAATTAAGCAAATCAATGAAAAGCATATTAAGAATCCCCCACCCCCAAAAAAAACTGTAGTATAAATATATACTTCAGTTCAGTACAATTCATGAAAGTTTGGCCTGGGAAGAGTAAAATAATCCAGATCGTTCTTACAATATAGAAACTGTAAACATTTAATAGCTGCCTTTAGGATTGGTGTATTGTGCAAAAGTTATTATTACTGGTACAGGAATCAAAATGGCAAAAACAAACTATATAAAACTCTGTAAGAAGGTGCTATACTTCTGATACAAAAGCAAAAGAGGGATATTCCATTGAGATAAAAATGTCATGCTACTCTTAAGAAGCTGAATGCTCCCTTCATGTAGTAAATCTGTAGTGTGTCTGTGGTGTGTGTGTGTGTGTGTGTGTGTGTGTGTGTGTGTGTGTGTGTGTGTAGATTTTTTTTAAATTTAAGGCCTAATGAGTAAGGCTTGTTTGAACAAATGAAGTGTGGAGATCAAAAGTCTTGAAACAAATGTATACTGGCATAATGGAAAAGCACCAATGTGAAAGGAAGCAGAAGTCCCCACACAACTTGCTTTGTAGATTTCCTGGTAAATTCCCTGCAGTAGAAGGCCATTAAATTTTTAAAATTATTCTAAATTTATTAACTGTTAATAATTCCATCCCATGAGATGGCTAACCCTGGCTTTTTCTGTCATTTTACGGACTCTGCCTGATCTGGATGTACCAAGATTTAGAGGATCTTCAGTGGACACAAAATTGTCATTATCAGAATCATCATTATATAAAACAGTCCTCCTGCCTTGGTTTCTTGTTTTAATTCGAGGCAGTCTACTGAAACGTCCTGAAAACATAGTATCAAATTCATCATCTGCAATACGTGCACGTTTGGCTCTGGTGGCTCCTCTAGAGGCACCTCTTCCTCCTCTCCCTCTCCCTCTCCCTCTTGTGCCACCTCCACCTCTTCCTCGACTGCCTCGTCCCCTGCCTCCTCTTCCTCTGCCTCCTCTACTCCATCTACCCCATCTGCCCCATCTGCCTCTTCCTCCCGTGCCTCTCGTCTTCCAGTTTCTTTTTCCATTGGCATATTGCTTTCTGAGTTTTCTTTTAGGCCTAGTTTGTATGAATTTGCTATAGTCATGGTCTCCATCTACGTAATCTTGATCTGTCCTGGAAGTTGATTCAGAGTCAGAATCAGAACCACAGGTACTTTCAGAACTTAAACTGGATCCTAACTCTCCACTCTCTGAGGAAGATAAATGTGATTTCTCATTTGTTTCTTTTTTCTCTTTCTCTTCTCTTCCCATGCTCTCATCTTCTTCTGATGCACTAAGTAGTTTTCTCTTGATTCCTGCCCGGGGCTCTCTGCCATCACCATTTGTAAGGGGTCCATCAAGGGAGTGATCTAAATCAAGATGAATAATTTTTAAAGTTAAGCTTTGACATTTATAAGATGGTTATTTAGGTTCAAAAGTAAAATTAAAAGTCCATCAAAATACATTTGGTGCCCAAAGATAGATGGGGTAAAATCATGGAGAGTGCTGGAGTATGAATTTAAACCTGTTTGAAATGAAAGATACTAAGGTTTTAATTTTTATCTGATTGCTTTTTGCAGGGGATGGGGGGAGTGTAGAGGGATGATGGGTGGTGAGGTAGCTAGGTAGAAATTTTAAGGGCTTGAACTCTAGAAGGAATAATCTGGGAACATGTATCAGAATAATTTTATTCATTCATTCAACAAATATTATTGATTACCTACTATCTGCCAGGCATTGTATGGACTTTGGAATATGGCAATGATGAGACAAAGTCCTTGATCTTTGAATTTATATTTTAGTGTGGAAACCCTGATAGACAATGAAGTAAACAAATAGATAATATAACTTCAAGTACTAATATGGGTTATAAAGAAAAAGAAAAGTGGGTAAAAAAAAAAGAGTGTGAATATATGTATGGGGGGTATATTAGATAGGGAAAATTTTTCTGCTGAGGCAGTATTTGAGAAAAGAACTGAATGAAGTGAGATCTGGGTAAAGAACATTCCACTAAAGGAAACAAGAACCCCGTATAATTAGAGTAGAAGAGAAAAATAAGAAGTAGTAGGAGATGACTGCCAGTGGAGAATTTTAAAGCTAGAGAATGACAGGATCTGATTTACATTTTTAAGAGTGCTATGGTTGCTGTATAGAGAATGGAATATAGGAGGGGCAAGACTGAAAACAGAGATCAGTTGGGAGTACATTGCAATGGTCTAGGTAAGAGATGATGAGAGATGTATCAATAGAGGTGATGATAAGTGATTAGATTTAGAATATTTCCTTCTGGGGGAGCTACCAGAACTAAGCTTCATAGTTCAAACTGACAGAAATTGCTGATGGATTGGATGTCAAGTGTTAAGCACAAAATGAAGATCAACTCCTAGGTTTTATGCCTGAGTAACTTGGTGAATGGTAGAGATATATTGCTAGGTTAGAGAACAATGAAGGAGAATAGGTTTGGGCAATCTGGTGGAAAGAAAAAAATCAAGATTCCAGATAGAAATACTACTAGAAATCCAAGTCAAGACATTTGAAAAAGAAAAAGAAAAAAAGCAAGTGGATATACCAGTCCAGAACTCAGGGGAGACTTGGATAGGGTTGGAGATATAATTTTGGAAATTTTCAGTAAAGAGATAACATTTAGTGTAAAGAGAAATAAGAAAGCTCACTGAGAGAGCAAGTAAAGAGAGAGAAGGTGGCTGAGGACTGAGACTTGGTATATTCCAACATTTAAAGATAAAGAACAATTGGCAAAGATAAGAGAGGTAGGAGGAAAACAGGAGAGTGGACTGGAAAAATTGGACAGAGTAAAGAGTAGGGTTGTATGGTAACCACAATTACAAGATTAGTCTAATAGTCTAGGTGTTATGGACTGAATTTTGTGTGCCCACTCCACCCCACCAAATACATACACTGAAGCCCTAACCCCCAATATGACTGTATGTAGAGCCTTTAAGGAATTAATTAAAATTAAATGAAATCATAAGGGTAGGTGGGCCCTAATGCACCAGGACTTGCCTGTGTCCTTATAAGAGAAAGACACACCAGTGTTCACTTGTTCTCCCTGTCTGTGTATGCAAAGAAAAAACTCACACGAGGACACAGGGAGAAGGTAGCCATGAGCAAGCCAGGAAGAAAGCCCTTACCGGACACCAACCCTGCTGGCACCTTGATCTTGGATTTTGAGCCTCCAGAACTGTGAGAAAATAAATGTCTGTTGTAGGTATATGAAAAGGTGCTCAACATCTAACCATCAGGGAAATGTAAATCAAAAACACAATCAGATATCACCTCACACCTGTTAGGGTTGCTAATATCAAAATGATAAAATATAACTAGTGTTGGCGAGGATGTGGAGAAAAGGGAACCCTTGTACACTGTTGGCGAAAAAGTAAATTAGTACAGCCATTATGGAAATCAGTACGGAGGTTCCCTAAAAATAACTAAAAATAGAACTACCATTTGATCCAGCAAACCCACTTCTGGATATATACCCAAAGAAATTGAAATCAGCATCTTGAAGAGATATCTGTATTCCCATGTTCAGTGTAGCATTATTCACAACAGTCAAGACATGGAAACAACCTGTATGTCTTTCCACAGATGAATGGATAAAAGAAGGAAATATTGCCATTTACGACAACATGCATGGAGCTGGAGGACATTATGCTAAGCAAAATATGCAAGATATAGAAAGAGAAATATTGCATGATATCACTTATATCTATAATCTAAAACAGTCATACTCATAGAGGGAGAGAGTAGGATGGAGGTTGCCAGGGGATGGAGGGAAGAAAAATGGGAAGGTGTTGGTTAAAGGGTACAAAGATTCAGTTATTCTGGATATCAAATGTACAGCATGGTGACTACAGTTAACAATACTGTATTGTATACCTGAAATTTGCTATGAGGATAGACCTTAAATCTTCTCAACACACATTCACACACACTCGGTAACTATGTAGAGGTGATGGATATGTTAATTAGTTTGATTGTTGTGACCATTTCATGGTGTATATGTATATCAAAATATCAAATTGTACGCTTTAAATATAAACAATTTTTATATGTCAAATGGTATCTCAATATAGCTGCTAAAAATGAATATCTGTTGTTTAAGCCAATCTGTGGTGTCTTGCTGTGACAGCCCATGTTGACTACTATACTAGGCTAGAGACTATGGGGATAGCAATACAAACTGTAGCAAGAGATTTGAGTGATACTAAAAAGTTGTAGAATTCACAAAACTTAGCAACTGACATTTATGAGGGATAAAAGGTGAGTCAAAGAACACTGTAAGATTTTAAGTTGGATGACTCAGAAGATGATGGTGCCATTAACGAAAATAGTGAGTGCAAAAAAAAGAAGCAAGCTTGAAACATAAAAATGGATAATAAGCACTCAAGGGAAATTTTTTTAAGAAGTACTGGAAATGAGACTGATAGAATAAAGAGATATTAGGGCTAGATATATGAATTTGGAGTCATCAGCATAAAGATGATAGATGTAGTTATTAAATTCCTTTATTTGTAGAAGACAAAAAAAGTGAGAAACTGCAAATAGGAGGCATGAAAGGCCAAAGAAAAGACAAAATATAGGAGAAACAGAGATATAGGATCAGTAGAGTATAGAAGCCAGGCAGTGGAGTTCCTAGAGGGGGTAGTCAATAGCATGCAATGATATAGAGAGATCAAGGAGATGGGGACTAAGAAAAGGACACTGGTTGGTCACTGAAGATTACTGGTGATTCGGGGGAGAAAAGATTTTGGAGAGTGGTATGGGCAGAGGCCAGACTACAAAGCATAAAGGAATGTTTAGATGGAAAGAAAATAGAGGTAGGAAGTATAAGCTATTCTTTCTAAAAGCTTGACAGTGAAGGAAAGGGCAAAAAGAGAAATGCCATGAGTATGCAATGTGCAGCAGGATCAGAGGAGAGGGTAAAGATATAAATTGGAAAAATAAAGGTACTAATTATTTTAAAATAATCTGAAGTTTCAATATTTCTCACATAACTGATATAAAATATATCTTTAGAACATCTATTTTTAAGTTATTTGATACTTCAATAACAATGGATAAGCTACTTAATCTTTCATTAAAAATTTATATAAAATAGAAATATATATTCCAATAAAGATATTTATAAAAGCATATTAATCATTCTTCACAAACTTCAAATAGATGAACATATTAGAACTTTCTGTGAACATGCTCAGGGTCCATAACATAGGACTAAGTATAAGAAGAAAGTCTGCATAACAACAATAACCTTCCAGTATTTATAACTGATGCCCTCAGACATAGTCCAAAATGGATGTACCTGATAATGAATTATTAGGTCAGGGATTTCTTTTTAAGCAGTGAAAATTATTCTTCAAATAAAAGTTATATGAAAGCTCATCACATGAAATAAAAAAACAGAGTTGTTCTGGTTGAAAGGAGAAAGCTCTTCTGAGTATTTTTGAAGTACCTCTTTGGATTACCCAGAAATAGGTAGAACAGTCTGAAAACCCCTGAATTATTGAGACAGCAGGCCCCCGAAGGAAGAGAATATCTGAGTAACATAACTGGGAAACCAAAGGAAGGTTTTAGAAGTGGATGTTGACTGAAAGAAGGCTCACTTTTCAACACAAAGTAGCCCTAAAAAATATGAGGCCTATTTAAAGGTGATTTTGGATTTTTTTCCTCTCTTATTAATATGGTTTAATAATATGAAAAACCCTAAATGTGTCAAACAGTCTAGTTTTTATGTGCTTGGGGAAAGATCTCTTCATTTAGTTTTTTCTCCCTACTCATTTTAAATTTTATTTTAAAAGACAAAGATATGTTTGGAAATCTGCATATGAAATCCTATCTGACTCAAGTCTGACAATATTGAAATCCTCATTAACTATAAGAACATGCTAATTTTTACTACCTAAATATATCAGCTTTTAAATGATTTGTCTGCCATCATAAAGGAAAAAAGAATAAATGCCCTGTCCATATTTATTTCTTACCTTGTTTAATCGGCAAAACTTTATTTCGAAATGATTTGGCTTTCCCTGGGTCATGGCTATTTCCACTTCGGCTATATCCACTGAAGCTCGATGAAGAAAATGGCCCATCCAGTTCATCATCAAGTAAATACAGTGACAGCCCTTCAGCAGCATCTGAAACTTACATTTAAAAAGATTGTAATGTTAACATAATTATGTTTTCAGAAAAATTTAACAGGCTGTTTTTAAAACTATATCTCAGTTATTTCACTCTAACATCAACATTACAAATTGTTTAAAGAAAATATGAATATTTTGAGAACAAATGTTTTATTACATCATTAAGCTTTCAAGCAGTTTGTCAGAAAAACTTGTCCAAGAAAACCACCTCCCCACATTATGAATCTTCAACTCTTAGGTTGGCAAATATATTATAGATGAGTGGTCTGAGATATTACAGATGTTAAAAATCATAAAGTCACATAATTTTAAAACTAAGTGACTTTAAAATTCATCTAGTCTTAACACCCTTACTTTAAAAATGAAGAAACTAAGTCCTATGACCTAATGTCTTACCCAGGGCCACAGAGAACTGGGGATAAAATGCAACTTTTCTATTGATACATCCAAATCCACTGCTCCTTGCATTATAAACCATGCTGCCTCTTCTATATTCTTTAGTTAAACTAAAATACAGAACACCAAAAACAAAAGACATATTTACCAGGAGATGAGAAAGGAGAGCTAGTCCTGGCATAAGACACTGAGGTATTCTGGTCATTTTTAGGCTGTAACTTCATTTGTTTCTGTTTCCCTTTTGGACTATAAGTAAAAATATATAATAATGAACAAATTTTTCTATTAGCAATATATTATGATAGTATGATACAAGATGCTTAAGCTAAGCAAAGAAGAAATGCAATATAATTTAAGTGAAATAATTCAAATTGGTAATAGGACAAAGTTAAATTTCAATCATTAAAATTAAAGAAAAAAGGTTTTGGTATAGTAAAATCCATTTAAAAAAGCTTTGGGTTACCAGCGCCACCTTTACACAGGTATAAGAGTTCTAACAACAACACAAAAATCTCTTGGATTCCCTCAAAGTAGTCAATAAACTTTAAGAAGTGAGGTAATACATACAAGATGCTTTGAAAACTAAACTGTTATGTCAATGTAATATACCTAGGAGCTCTGCTACTAGATAATGAACTGCTGCTGCTTCTTAGACGTTTTCTGTACCGTGGCCTTCTCCTCTTCTGACTCTGGATTGCTGACTTATATTCAGAGATGATATTTTTAATATGACTTTCAAATAAGGCAGATAATCGCAATGTCATGCTATAGATCTGAAAAGGTAGAAATTAGTCTTGTTTTACCAACTACTTTAATTATATAAAAATAACAGGTTATAAACATGCCTGAACAATATCAACATCATCCTTTCAGACATAATATATGTGCTTCTTACACTTGAAAAATTCTTCCTGAAGAATTAAAACAAAATACCATTTTCACCTACAAATTAATAAAGATTTTTAAAAGATGATATACAATGTTGGGAAGGGGAGGAAAAAACATTCTTATACATTGCCAGTGGGTATTTTAACCTAAACAACATTCTAAGGACAATCTGCAATATTTGCCAAAAACCTTAAAATATATACATCCTTTGGCTAATAATTTCATCTTTAGGAATTCATCCTAAGGAAATATCAGAGAATTACACACACAAAATAATTACGTTCAAGGATGTTAAAGATGTTAGCCACAGCATTATCCATTTAAAGTGAAAAACTAAAAACAACCTAAATCTCTAGCACCAGGACGCTGGTTAAACAACACAAAACCACCTACACAAAACCACCTACTCTTCTGTTTTCAAAGAGTAATAATAAGATGGAAAAATGTTCATAATATATATTTTTAAAAAGGCTTCAAAATATAAAACCTACTGTTTAAAGATTATACAAACATTTATCAGTACACATGTAAACGTAGAAAATAAATCAAGTGTGAAAAATTATGTGTACAGAAATCAGTGAAAATTCATTTCATATGAAGTGGAAGTGAGCATGTATATACCTACTGTGCAATTGATTTAAAAGTTAATCAGTTACTAGTGATTAGAAAACACAAAAATTATTACTTTTTTGTTCTCAAGATGTTTAAGTACTGACAAAACACAGAGAAAGTATTAAATGTGAGTATGAATAAACAGTTATAATTTCCCAATATAGTTCACTAATTTGTTATAATAAAGGGAACATAAATATTCAGAGCTAATCTAAATATTTCATATAAATTAATCCTGTCAACCACTTTTATTTATCAAATTATTTATTGGACATATTAAAGAGTACTCAAATTTCTACCACTCCTTTCCTTGACTTCTCTCTGGCAAATACAGGTATTACTTAAGAGTAAAGAAGAGGCAGGTAGGAGAAAGGAAGTAGGGCTTAATTTCAGAATGACTATGCTAAATGTATCTTTAATGCATGCTTAATAAACTGTTTCAGAGAAAGTACTGAGAATCAAACTTTAGAAACTATGTCAGAATGGTAGTACATACTTGTTTAGCAATTTTAAAACTGGTGAAAGAAAATTGCCTGATATATATAACTAAACACTTAGGTAATTAATCCACCTAATATTGTTTTTTTCATACCCTTGACTTTTTATTAGAGGTATAAGCTTTGGAGTTGCTGAATATTTGGCGAACATCCTTATAAAATTCCAGAGGACTACCATAGTTTCCTGCTTCCAAAGTTTCTTTCACAGTGCTGAAGTCCATAGGAGTGTCTATAACATGACAATCCTACAAAGAAGAATGTGTTATTAAACACACAGGCTGAGTAACAACACTACATAATACAATGGGACTGAGATTTGCATCATCATGAAACAAACACACTGCTCTTTAATCTGCCAGTTACCTCTCTGTAGTCCCAAACCATCCATTTAATAGAGGTCTTTTGGTGGCTCAGGGAAACAGCAGGGGTCTGTGGGAGGGTCTTAGCCCTCACCCTTCAATAGAAAACCATATGACTCTCTCAAGGGACAGAACAGAAAATCCACAGCCACTGGCTTCATCTCTACATAGATGGGAATATCTTGGAAATAGGTAGCTAATTTGTGACATGGAACTATTTAATTCTGTGTGAATAATCCCATCTTCTACTTTCATTGAGCAATGTGCCAGGGAGTTGGCATGAGGGCATTCTACCTAAACTGTCATTAGTTGAAGGTCAAAATCAAATTGGCCATGTTTGTGCCTTTCTCCTATCTTTTTGTTTTTAAATAAATGTGACACTTGTGCTTCATCTAAAATCTTAAGTCTCAGATTCATGATTAGTTTGATCTTTATTAGTTAGGGGTAGGAGAAGATTCTTTCTATTTTAATCTAAATCTTTCAAGTCTAGTTAAGATATTCCTAGGGTTATCATATGGAATTACATCTGAAATTTATACTTATGTATACCACAACCACCAATAATAAACATGTTCTGGAGTGAAAACCATAGTCAATATTAGATCCTTTATCCTACTTAGAATCATTAAGAAATAAAAGCACAACATTTCTCTCAAAGGAGAAGCCAAAGGGCCAGATGAAGGGGCAGAAGAAAGGTATTATAAAAAGAGAAAGTATTTTTCAAAGTATGAGAAATCACAGTTGATCTTAATGTATCTTCTTAAATTTTTTTGCTTAAATCATAAAAACCAAAGTGTATTCCAACATAATATGGCTTATGAAACAAAGATTTTCATAGAGAAAAAATATTGGAACTTCATGCAATACAGTGACCAAAACTCAAAAGACCCAGTCAGCCTGCTGAATAAAGTCCCACTGGGAACAATCAGCTGCAGTTACAGACATAATTATGTTGTGTAATTGATGTTTTCTACTCTGCTACAGTAGCTTTAGAACTATAGAAACAAACATCTACCCAGATGCTACAAAGAACTCTCCAGAGCATGTGTTGTTTAAAAGACAAAAAATAAACAACCAAAATCTCAAACAAAGGTAAAAAGATAGTAAGCAAAGTTGGAAAATAGCTTTATAAATTATAAAAGGTTTGTTTACAGTATGGGGATTTAAAAAAGTAAAACAACACAAAAACAACTAGAACATATATGTCTTTTAAGAGACTACTAGGCCTACCTCACAAAGAGATGGATCTTGTTGTCGTTCTGGAATAACTGACTCAGAGGATTCGCCCTCTTGCTCTTGATGGCCCTATTAGGGTAAAGAAGATATATTGTATTTCCAGACCACCATAACAAAATATCAAGACTTGCAATGCAATTATGATTTAAAGCTCAAAGATCCATAAATAGGAATTATGTTTTTACTAACTATAATTTAAGATGAAGGAATTCTACATTCACCATTCTCCTCTACCATGAAAAATACAAAACTAATTTATTCTACCTAAACCCCCTACAAAAACAAATCAAGTTTTGTTGAATGTAATTTTGTTCCTTATTTGAATAATATTTTTCCCAACTGAAACCTTTTTATGCAGAGAATATTGATGTTTACTAATTTCAGAGGATAGTTTGATGTATTTCTGAAATATTGCTGTACCTTTTTTCTGAAAAAGCTAAAACAGATTTGCTATCTATACTAAAAGGTTATTCAACATGTAAATAGATATACTCCTAGAAAAGGTATCCTGTAATTTAAGTTCTCATGCTTTTATCTTTGATGAAAAGTAATATGGTATATTGATTACTCTAAGTGATCATATTTAATAACTTATTTATTGTAAATTAAATAGGGCTGACATATGTTATCAAGGGTCTCCAGTGTGTAGAAGTTTATTAGAAGTTAATAAAATGCATTAAACAAATAGGCCAAATAAAAGCAGCAAGGAAATGCAAAGATGTTTAGATTAAAATTTGGTTTACAACTGTGTAATTTACAAAGTACATGTCAGGCATTTTAAAAAGTCATGAGTAAACACACTACACACTTTCACAATTCAAAGATATACAAACAAAGAAGGAAGAAGGAAGGAAGGAAGAGAGGGGGGAAAGGGCTCTTAACTAGAACTTAGCATGGACATTTATGGGAAATACATATTGGTAATTAGTTAAATAACTATACTTACTGGGTAGGAAAGAGGATCAGATGGCTGTCGAAATGGCTCTGAGTCTTCACGTTCATAAATGAGGCCCAACAGTTCTGTGCATTGTTTTCTCCAAGCATCAGGATTACACTTTAAAGACAGCCTTCTGCCTCGGCATTTGACCTGTAGATTTTAAAAGAATTATATCTAAAAGCTCTTTCCTTAAGTCTTCATTGATTTTCTCCTGTCTTCCTATGTTAATATATATCTATATAAGATAGAGCAGCTGCTATTTAAAAATTTCTTAGTTTAGATTAAACATCATTCTCCCTGGCAAAAATATAAACAAATAAAAACTGGATATTATATTCTTAGAAACAGCAATAATTCTAGCATTCTGAATTCTCATTTTAAGAAAATCTACAAGGTCAATAATTTTAATACCTTAGTCTTTGCTAAGAATATTTGAAAATGGCACTGTAATTTTCTCAAAATAACAATTGAACAATATATATATTCTTAAGTAAATCCTTTGTGGTCATAATATATTCTTGCCTTTACTATTTGATGCCTTTTTTACACAATCTGCTTCAGTATTTGAAAGGGAACATTTTCCTTATATACAACAAATGTTTGTCTAATTATCATAGAGGAGAAGTGTACAGAACAGAGTTAACATAACAGACCTGAGACTATCTTTAGCAGGGCTTGCTTATAAGGTTGGCCCTTGACTGGCATCTAGGAACTTGGTACTTGAACTCTTTTCTAAATAATAAAGGTGGTTTACTGTGCCCACACTGTTTGTACAAAGAATGTCACTTGTGCTGAACATTCACTTTCCTGTACATTTCCTATGCTTTCCTGCTTTCTGTGAGTCTGGAATCTTGGCATGTGCTAGCTAGATGGGGTCTACATAACAAACTCCCAATAAATTCTTTGGGAGATCAGTCTCTAATCACACACATGTTGCTACATTTTCACTGTGGGAAAAGAATGTACTTTGTGTGGCCCTTCAGAGGAGAGAGAGAACATAAAGAAACCTGCACATGGATTCCTCCAGACTCTGCCTGTATTTTTCCTTGTGATCCTTACTGTGTCACTGTCATAAACCTTAGCGATGAGTTAACAAGTAAATATACTGAGTTCCATAAGTCTTTCTAGCAACTCTCCAAATATGTGGAGTTGGTCTTAGGGATCCCTGACACAGGAAGCCTGAATTTTTTTCTTATCAGCAGTTCATTTATCCACTTACCCTTCTTCCAGATGAAGTACCAGGACCATCTGAATCTAAATCAACCATTTCTGTATCCTAAAATTAAAAAGGAAGAGTGGGAGAAGATATTAAGTTATATTCAGTCTTACAAATTAAATAAAATTTACAAAGAAATGGCAAATATAATCACAATTAATTCCCTCATTGGAGCAGCCAACAGAACAAAGATGAGAGGGAGACTCACTCCAAACTTCACCTACATGCTATATACAAGTTGGAAAATATACTGGGAGAAGAAAAGTAAATGAGGCTTCTCTTTAAATCAGAATAGGAAATGAGGGGGAAAGTACAATGATTGGTATCTAAAGTTGTACCTAAATGTTAGTATTTTTTAAAGAAACTTATTTTATATGACATGATAATTTAATATACTATAATCATGAATTACTCATGATTAATCTTTTGCTACTTCAAGAAATATATCTCTTTTCTATAGGGAAAATATGAATGTGTATTAAAACATAAGATTCAGTTAAGTATCCCTCTGAGGGTTAGTTTTTTAATACAAAGAGGCAAGGCCCACACACCACTATTAACTTGGTGATGGTGAAGCACACTGGTAATGCCTCAGAGAATCTAGAAAATGGCTACAAGTGAACTTATCTACAAAACAGGAATAGAGTTACAGATGTAGAAAATAAACTTATGGTTACCAGGCGGGTAAGGGTGGGGGAGCGATAAATTGGAAGATTGGGATTGACATATACACACTACTATATATAAAATAGATAACTAATAAGGACCTACTGTCTAGCACAGGGAACTGTACTCAGTATTCTGTAATGGACTATATGGGAAAATAATCTAAAAAAGAGTGGATATATGTATATGTATAACAGATTCACTTTGCTGTACACCTGAAACTAACACAACATTGCAAATCAACTATACCCCAATAATTTTTTTTTTAAAAAAGAAAGCAAAGTAGCTCATGAGCCATTGGTTTCCCTTTCTAAAATTGCTGAATTACATTTTACTTTAATTTTCTATTCTAACCCAGAGTACCATTCTGAGGTGAGCAACATCCATCCATGATAAAAACTCCCTGGGGGGTTAATATCCAAAAGATATAACAAAATAGGTATAGATTTTATTTCAACATAATAAAGGCCATATATGACAAACTCACAGCTAACTTCATGGTCAATGGAAAAAAACCCAAAAGCTTTTCCTCTAAGATCAGGAACGAGACAAGGATGTCCACTCTTTTATTTTATTTAACATAGTATTGGAAGCCCTAGCTAGAACAATTAGTCAAGAAAAACAAAAGACATCCAAATTAAAAAGGAAGAAGTAATACTGTCTCTGTTAGCAGATGACATAATATTACATATAGAAAACTCTAAATACTCCACCAAAAAACTGCTAGAACTAATCAACAAATTCAGTAAAGTTGCAGGATACAAAATCAATATACAAAAATAAGTTGTGTTTCTATACACTAATAATGGGCTATCAGAAAGAGAAATTAAGAAAATAATGCCATTTATAATTGCATCAAAAAGAATAAAATACCTAGGAATAAATTTAACCAAGGAGTTGAAAGATCTGGACACTGAAAACTATAATACATTGATGAAACAGAAGAATATACAAATAAATGGAAAGATAGTCCATGCTCATGGATTGGAAAAATTAATATCGTTAAAATGTTTGTACTACTCAAAGCAATATACAGATTCAACACAATTTCCAACAGCATTTTTTGCAGAAATAGAAAATAATCTTAAAATTCATATGGAACCATATAAAAGAATTCTAATAGCAATCTTGAGAAAGAAGAACAGAGCTGGAGGCATCACACCTCCTGATACCAAACTATATTACAAAGATATAGTAATCACAAGAGTATGGTATTGACATAAAACACACAGATCAATGGAACAGAATAGAGCACAGAAATAAACCCATGCACATTGGTCAATTAATTTACAACAGAGGAGCCAAGAATATAAAATAGGGAAAGGATAGTTTCTTCAATAAATTGTGCTGGGAAAAGTGGATATCCACCTGCAAAAGAATGGAACTGGACACCTATCTTACACCATACATTAAACACAACTCAGAATGGATTAAGGACTTGGATGTAAGACATGAAACCATAAAGCTCCTAAGAGAGGACTTCCCTGGTGGTGCAGTGGTTGAGAGTCCGCCTGCCGAGGCAGGGGACACGGGTTCGTGCCCCGGTCCAGGAAGATCCCACATGCCGTGGAGTGGCTGGGCCCGTGAGACATGGCCGCTGAGCCTGTGCGTCTGGAGCCTGTGCTCCACAACAGGAGAGGCCGCAACAGTGAGAGGCCCGCGTACCGCAAAAAAAAACAACAAAAAAAACAACTCCTAAGAAAAAACACAGGGGTGTAAGCTGCTTGACATTGGTCTTGACAATAATGTTTTTGGATGTGACAAAATGCAAAGGTAATAAAAGGCAACAAAAGCAAAAATAAACAAGTGGAACTACATCAGACTAGAAAGCTTCTGCACAGTAAAGAAAACCATCAACAAAATGAAAGGCAATGTACCAAATGGGAGAAAATATTTGCAAATCATATATTTGATAGGGGATAATATCCAAAAGATATAAACAACTTGATAGCAAAAGAACAAATAATCCAATTAAAAAATGGGCAGAGAAACTGAATAGATATTTTTCAAAGGAGACATCCAAACGGCCAATGGGTACATGAAAAGGCACTCAACATCACTAATCATCAGGGAAAAGCAAATGAAAACCACAGTGAAATATCACCTCACACCTGTTAGAATGGTTATTATCAAATAGACAAAGAAATAACAAGTGCTGGCGAGGATGTGGAGAAAAGAGAGTCCTTGTGCACTGTTGGTAGGAATGTAAATCGGTACAGCCACTATGGAAAACAGTATGGAGGTTCCTCAAAATTAAAAACAGAACTACCATATGATCCAGCAATGTCACTTATGGGTATATATCTAAAGGAAATAAAAACAAGATATCAAAGATATAAAGTTGTACTCCCATGTTCATTGCAGTATTATTCACAATAGCTAAGATATGGAAATAATCTGTCTGTCAACAGATGAATGAACAGAGAAGATATGGTATATATATATATATATATATATATATATATATACACACAATGGAATATTATTCAGCCTTAAGAAAGAAGGTAATTCTGCCATTTGTGACAATGCAGATGGACCTTGAAGGTATTATGCTAAGTGAAATAAGTCAGACAAAGAAAGACAAATACTGCATGGTATCACTCATGTAGAATCTTTAAAAAAAGGGAAAGTCAAACTCATAGAAACAGAGTACAGAAAAGCGGTTGGGTGGTGGACCAGATGGTGGGGGGGAATATGGAGAGGGTGGTTAAAGGATACAAACTTCCAGCTAGAAGATGAATAAGGTCTGAGGATATAAGGATCTAATGTAAACCATGGTGACTATAATTGATAACACTGTATTGTACAACTGCAATTTACTTAAAGAGTAGAACTTAAATGTTGAAAGAAAGGAAGGAAGGGAAGGAGGGAGGGAGGGAGGAAGGGAGAGAGGGAGGAAGGGAGGAAGAAAGGAAAAGTAAGGTTGCTGAATTACATTTTACTTTAATTTCCTATTCTAATCCAAGTTATGCTACTTTGAGGAGGTATTCTTGCTACATCAAATTCTGAATCAAAATGCATTTATATGAAAGGTCAGAGAAAATATCAGGAATAAGAATGATAAATTTTTCATTAGTTTCAGGAGGATAGTATCTAATTGGCATATCTGAGTTTTCCTTAATATGTAAATAACATTTAACTTCAATAATACTTACAACATTTTATAGTCAAATACATTTTTGTAAAATTTAAAAACACGGGGGAAAAAATAAATAAAAAAAATAAAAACACTGGAGATTTACCATTCTGGGAATTAACAGTACAGAAAATATAAACATGTAAAATACCTCTGTACAATAATAGCCACTGCAATAAAATCCAGCATATCTGAGTCACTCATCCCTGGGATGAATTGTTTTCCATTAAATATTTTTGAATTATCACTTTTCATTACTGTTTAAGCCTTTTATCTTGGTTTTTGCTTCTATCATAGCCTCTAGTCACAAATAGCTTAATGTAAATTAGGGATATGACTGGGTGGGGAAATAAGATACATGAGGGTCTACTGACAATACTAATTCCATTTCATTAAGAAAAACTGGTTTATGTTTGCAAATTTTCATAAAGGAAATCAAATAGCAATTCCATGAAAGTACTAAAGTACTAAAAATGTAGACTTTCAAGTTTAAAATTATATATATACTGTGTAGAAAATTAATCCCTACTAAAACTACCATCAACTAACCATTCTTTTAAAACACTGATTAGTGCTTTGTCCTGTTTTCAAGGGCTGGAAAATAAAGTATTGATTTCTCATCACTGAAACCCACTGTGTCAAAAAGGATGACTGATCACCTCTCTCTGACTGTAGCACACTACATTTTTGGTATATATTATCTACATATAGGTTAAAGAGTTTAATACAAAAAGATGCAGGTGTTCAGCCAGCTTTCAGAAATCAGCTTCACTGCTTATAGTTAGTTTTTTTGTTTTTTTTTTTTTCTGTACACAGGCCTCTCACTGTTGTGGCCTCTCCCATTGCGGAGCACAGGCTCTGGACACGCAGGCTCAGCGGCCATGGCTCATGGGCCCAGCCGCTTGTGGCATGTGGGATCCTCCCAGACCGGGGCACAAACCCGTGTCCCCTGCATCGGCAGGCGGACACTCAACCACTGCGCCACCAGGGAAGCCCCTATAGTTTGTTTTAACACTTACATATAATACTTATTGTACTTTAAATGACAGAAAAGGAATTCATGCCTACAAATCATGCTGTGATTCTTACCTCCTCTTCATCAGTACTGTTTAGTTCTTCTGCTTTAATTTTATTATAAGTATCCAGTATATCAGTACAGCTCTGATCCCTGAGAAGACAGATAAGTTAAAATACATTTCAATAAATTTTAGAAGTCAGAAGTCAGCCTCTATGGGAGATAAAACTTCTTCTTACCCAATAAATCGAAGTAAGACATCAGTTACAATTTTGGCTGCTTTAACTATAGGACTGTCTGGCTCATTGAAAGTCCTAGCATTATGCTCAATGTAGCGTACTTCCCACATTAATGCTGATATTCTCCTATGAAAGAAAAAATACCCTGTTACTCTTGGTTGATACATTTAAAGTCTATTCTAGGATTAGACAACATAGAACAACTAGGCATTTAATCATGATATGTCAAAGGTGTTCAGATATATGTATGTGACTCAATATATGTGTGTGACTAATGTGCACTAATAAAGGTATATAGTTAGAGTATTTGAAGCACAGGCAAGAGTTCAGAACCACTGGACTATAAACTTGAATATGAAAACTTGGAAAAGAACTGACCCACGACATTGTGGGTAAATAGCGATTTGACCAAGGTCAAAGTAACAAAAACAAACAAATACTGCTTTGATAAATCAACAGAAGAATGTTTCGTTTTCAGAGAAAAGCAAAAAACAAAAAGGACAGATTTTTACCTCATTGCTTTTATGATATATACTATTGAATGAAATTATAGGTAAAGATATAAAATACACCCAACTGGTTATATTTATAACCATTTCATGGAATAATTGTGGTTAGGACACAGTAGACTCTAGGGTGAGAGAGGTACCAAAAGCTGCCCTCCACTGCCTTCCCATAATCACCCCACTCCCAACCAAAACCAAGGAAAAAATAACTTGGCTTTTTCTATACACATTTTGGGACTGGTAATTAAATCTAATTAACTGCTGCCTAATTCCCCAACAGGGGATTTAAAACATGCTCCAAGTCCCTGGAGCACCATAATCAAGATGAATCCACAAACTACTTAATCTGCTTTTAATAAGTTAAAATTAACTGTAGTTTTTGTTTCATATGTGACTTGTGCTAGTCATAATTTCCTCCCTGTCCATACCCCTTCTTAGCCTGGAAGAGTGAAAATCTACTGAATAAAGGAAAATCAGTGTTCCAAATTTTCAGGAGAAATTTTGGAGTGGGTCTTTTGAGCGGTTATTTTACACTATGAAAACAAAGATATCAGTGTATCATTATGCAAAAAGGAAAGCAAAAGATATAAAACTATAAAAGCTTTTAGGAAATGATAAAAATTAAACAGACCTGTAAAAGCGATTTTCAAGTCTCCGCCTGATGGTGTTGAGGTCAGTTGGATAAGCAACTACAGTACAATACAAGGGATAGGCACTGAGATCCACTGGAACAGCAAAAGGGCTGGCAAAATCTACATTTACAAAATAAAAAAAGACAATTATAAAGAACACTAACATTTCATGTTAACAAACAAAAACACATATAAACAAGAAGGGTGGGTGATATAATACTACATTTCTAAAATGCTGATGATTCAATCATGCAAAAACTAGACCAATACTATTATAATGTTATTTTTTTTATTTGGACATTCTATCTATGAATCAATCATGCATGATACACTGGTTCAAATCGGTAAAAACAAGACAAAATTAAAGAAGAACTGTGTTTAACTTCAAATTTATGTCTTTTCTGGATAAATGTCAAATGTCTCGTGATATACTTCAGAAAATATAAGTAGTCATGGAGTAAAATATATTACTGCACCCACTGTCTTTACCAAAATATCGATCCAAAGTTAGGCTCAGGGAAGAGCTAGAGAGCTAAAATGACTCAAGAAAGTAAAAGACACCTATATGGCTGCCTTCACTATTATAGCCCAAGAACTGAAAAAGTTTGCCAGTCATTACTTTGGCCAAGCAAATAAAAATGTTATTATTAAAACTAGAATCACCATGCCTCTTGGGTTAAAAGTATACAGTGAGAAAATGCATTTCCTTTTACAGAACTTATAATTCTGCTGGTTTTCCTTCCCATCTTCCTAACATTCTTTCACATTCACCATACCCAGGGAAAGAAGGTGGTTGATGCCCTGAATAACTCGTTCACATTCCTCATCTCTGGAATGAGCCCCCCACTCTCCTTCCTGAGGTTTGTATAGCAAAGCAGTCAATTCCTCCTGGGACACAGGAACACCAGCACCAACTTCATCTGGAAAGGCAGCTATGCATAAAGTGAAAAATCAGAAATAATTAGTTTCTAGAATCATGCTATTGCCATTTTTCTTTTAGAAAAATTATAATTCATTTTTTAAAAGCATATTTACTTCCTTCTGGAATTGGCTCCATATCCCAGGGACTCATCTTTTCTCTCTCGTTATTGTCCCAGCTATTAAAAAATAACAAGATACAAATCAAATTCAGATGACATTTTATATACTAGCATAATTTGCATTACTTCTTGGGGGTGAAATTTGTAAAGGGACAATACAGTTTCTTTGAAGTACAACTTTGCTTACACAAAGATAATAATAAGCCCCTAATAGAGAAAACATGGCCCATCAATATGAAAGAGAGTTGTAAGCTTACTCTTAGTTCTGCTGGGCTTTTTTTTTTTTTAATTCCAAGCAAGCATACATTCAATGTTAAGCCAGGGTACAGAATAAAAAGATCTCTTTGGAAAATTCCTTTCAGGTTAAAAAAGTCGATTTAATAGATCACTTCTTTCTATGAGATAACCTAATTTATTCTAACAGGTTGAGTATTATAGCTTCTCCAAAACTTTATTATTCCCTTTTGATCTACAATATGGAGACTAAAAGTGAATCTTCACAGAATAAACATTTGTTCTATCATTCTTGAGAAGAAAGCTTTATTTATTAGGAATCTTACAACTCTGGTATTTCATGAACAGCAAAAGTAAATTGTAGACAAACAGTATATCCAAACATAATGCAGTCACTCCTGTCTAGAATTCATACCATTAAATAAAAGACTATGTAAATATTCAGTATTATATTCCAGGTTTAACAATTAATTTAAACACTGAATTAATTTCAGTACTCTTCATGAAATAATAATTGTAATTCTTGTCTAAAATAGAAATACTTACGAGAAAATACAGGAATAAGGGAGGCAGAAATAAGTCTTCAGTTCCTGCTTTGTGTTAGCATGCATATTGGACCAAAAGGTTTATCAATAAATTTCTTCCTTAAAGGTACTATGATTACTTCCTTACAGGTACAAGTCTTATAAGACTAGGTAAGGTAGGGTTTATAGAAAGTCCATATAGTACTACAGTATTATATCAGGTGTAAACGACCATAAATATACTTACTGAACACTGTAACACTGGAAAGAACTATCAGGATACTCTGGTTGAAAAGGCTGCTGACTCTCCACGGTCCCAAACCACCAGGCATCATCTATTATACTGCGGAATCTATCACCTACAATGTTTTTAGAAATTCTTAAGAGTGCTCTTGAGAATAATCACTCTGTTCCCACTCTAAACTGCTAGTTTTTGTTGAATACAGAAGCAGCATTGTATCCAGCATTATTAGAAGTTTCAATCTGAGTTTTCCATATATGTGAATTTTACATTTTACCCTCTTCAAGGATTTTGATTTCCAAATGCTAATAATTATTCTGAAATAAATCACATATTACCACATATAATTTAACTTTTATCAATTACTTGGGCTCATTAGACATACTGCTTTTTGTACCGCACATATGATACTACAGTTGTTTCTTCTATTTTTTGTTTCACCATTTTGTTTTTAAAAATCTCTTCATACTAGTTTTGTACCTTTAAATGGCTAAGGAATACAAAACCAACCCTGTGGACAAAAATGTTTCTCCTACATAAGAAAGGAGAATTTAAAAGTACTAATAGCAGATAATAACATAGTGGTTGCTCTGTGTCAGGTACCATTTTATTCATATCGACCTTATAGGTATGTTCTGATGTGATTCCCATTTTACAGATAATGGAATTGAAGCAAACAGAGGTTAAAATCTTGCCCAAGATTAAACAGCTAGTGAAGGGGGAGGAATAGAGGGGGAGAGAATAAGAAGGGGAAAGAGAGAAAGGGAGAAAAAGGGAGAGGGGGAGACAGAGAGAGGAGGAGGGCAGAGGGGTAGATAGAAAGAGGTAGAAGAGGAGGAAGAGGGAGAGGAAGAGGGGGTGGGGCGGCAGAGAGAAAGAGAGAGAGAGAAAGGAGAGAGAAACCCACAATCAGTAAAGGTCTTTTAAGAGCCCAAGTGTTAAGTACTCCATTTCATGGCCATTGACATTTCAAGATTTTCTTTTTAATACAGATTTGTATTCTAATAGAGTAGGTATTCACAGAAAAGGTTTTATGCCACTTACAATGTTCATAAAATCACCGAAACGTAACTGAAAAGAAAAATTTAATTTTTCTAATTTGGCTAACAGCTGTTTCAGTCTACTGATTTCTTTCTGTTAAATTGGTTTAAAAGTTACTTACTCTACTTCAAACAATAATTATTCAGTGAGAATTCTATACTTACCAATCTGCCAGTTCCTTTCTTTGGCTTCATTATAAAACTGATGTAGCACAAGGAAGTCAATGACATCTGGCATGTCATGATACCTGAGGAGAAAGTAAAGTACATATGATTCAGTATACAGATATAACAGTATATGTTACTTTCTAAACATCCAGGAATATATGCTTAATGTGGAAGTATTGAGCAAAATGTTGCAAAACTCAACGTCCCTGTGAATGCATTTACTTAAATTAAACCCCATCTGTTTGATCTGTTTGGCTTAAATATTTACTTATGACATTATTTTTTAAATATTTGCATAAAGTAATTTATTTTCTTTATTCCAGTGTATGTTTATTGGGGTTTATTTCACTTGTTTTTAGTCTCCTTTTTTTAACATCTTTATTGGAGTAAAATTGCTTTACAATGGTATGTTAGTTTCTGCTTTATAACAAAGTAAATCAGTTATACATATACATATGTTCCCAAATCTCTTCCCTCTTGCGTCTCCCTAACTCCCACCCACCCTATGCCACCCCTCTAGGTGGTCACAAACCACAAAGCTGATCTCCCTGTGCCATGAAGCTGCTTCCGACTAGCAATCTATTTTACGTTTGGTAGTGTATATATGTCCATGCCACTCTCTCACTCAATCTCAGCTTACCCTTCCCCCTCCCCATACCCTCAAGTCCATTCTCTAGTAGGTCTGTGTCTTTATTCCCGGCTTACCCCTAGGTTCTTCATGATCTTTTTTTTTTCTTTTTTTTCTTAGATTCCATATATATGTGCTAGCATATGGTATTTGTTTTTCTCTTTCTGACTTACTTCACTCTGTATGACAGACTCTAGGTCCATCCACCTCGCTACGAATAACTCAATTTCGTTTATGTTTATGGCTGAGTAATATTCCATTGCATATATGTGCCACATCTTCTTTATCCATTCATCCAATGATGGACACGTAGGTTGCTTCCATGTCCTGGCTATTGTAAATAGAGGCACAATGAACATTTTGGTACATGACTCTTTTTGAATTATGGTTTTCTCAGGGTATATGCCCAGTAGTGGCATTACGGGGTAATATGGTAGTACAATTTTTAGTATTTTAAGGAACCTCCATACTGTTATCCATAGTGGCTGTATCAATTTACATTCTCACCGTAGTGCAATCGTGTTCCTTTTCTCCACACCCTCTCCAGCATTTATTGTTTCTAGATTTTTTGATGATGGCCATTCTGACCGGTGAGAGATGATATCTCATTGTAGTTTTGTATTTCTCTAATGATTAATGATGTTGAGCATTCTTTCATGGGTTTCTCGGCAATCTGTATATCTTCTGTAGAGAAATGTCTGTTTAAGTCTTCTGCCCATTTTTGGATTGTGTTGTTTTTCTGTTATTGAGCTGCATGAGCTGCTTATAAATCTTGAAGATTAATCCTTTGTCAGTTGCATCATCTGCAAATATTTTCTCCCATTCTGAGGGTTGTCTTTTGGTCTTATTTATGGTTTCCTTTGCTGTGCAAAAGCTTTGAAGTTTCATTAGATCCCATTTGTTTACTTTTGTTTTTATTTCCATTTCTCTAGGAGGTGGGTCAAAAAGGATCTTGCTGTGAGTTATGTCACAGAGTGTTCTGCTTATGTTATCCTCTAAGAGTTAGAGTGTCTGGCCTTACATTTGAGTCTTTAATCCATTTTGAGTTTAGTTTTGTGTATGGTGTTAGGGAGTGTTCTAATTTCATACTTTTACATGTAACTGTACAGTTTTCCCAGTATCACTTATTGAAGAGGCTGTCTTTTCTCCACTACTATATTCTTGCCTCCTTTATCAAAGATAAGGTGACCATATGTGTGCGGGTTTATCTCTGGGCTTTCTATCCTGTTCCATTGATCTATATTTCTGCTTTTGTGGCAGTACCATACAGTCTTGATTACAGTAGCTTTGAAGTATAGTCTGAAGTCAGGTAGCCTGATTCCTCCAGCTCCGTTTTTCATTCTCAAGATAGCTTTAGCTATTCGGGGTCGTTTGTGCTTCCATACAAATTGTGAAACTTTTTGTTCTAGTTCTGTGAAAAATGCCAGTGGTACTTTGATAAGGATTGCATTGAATCTGTAGATTGCTTTGGGTAGTAGAGTCATTTTCACAATGTTGATTTTTCCAATTAAAGAACGTGGTATATCTCTCCATCTATTTCTATCATCTTTCATTTCTTTCATCAGTGCCTTATAATTTTCTGCATACAGGTCTATTGTCTCCTTAGGTAGGTTTATTCCTAGATATTTTATTCTTTTTGTTGCTATGGTAAATGGGAGTGTTTTCTTAATTTCATTTTCATATTTTTCATCATTAGGGTATAGGAATGCCAGAGATTTCTGTGCATTAATTTTGTATACTGCTACTTTACCAAATTCATTGATTAGTTCTAGTAGCTTTCCGGTAGCATGTTTAGGATTCTCTATGTAGGGTATTATGTCATCTGCAAACAGTGACAGCTTTACTTCTTCTTTTCCAATTTGGATTCTTTTATTTCTTTTTCTTCTCTGATTGCTGTGGCTAAAATTTCCAAAACTATGTTGAATGATAGTGGTGAGAGTGGGCAACCTTGTCTTGTTCCTGATCTTAGTGGAAATGCTTTCAGTTTTTTACCATTGTGGACGATGTTGGCTGTGGGTTTTTCATATATGGCCTTCATTATGGTGAGGAAAGTTTCCTCTATGCCTACTTTCTCCAGGGTTTTTATCATAAATGGGTGATGAATTTTGTTGAAAGCTTTCTCTGCATCTATTGAGAAGATCATATGGATTTCCTCCTTCAATTTGTTAATATGCTGTATCACGTTGATTGATTTGCGTATATTGAGAATTCTTGCACTCCTGGAATAAATCCGACTTGATCATGGTGTATGATCCTTTTAATGTGCTGTTGGATTCTGTTTGCTAGTATTTTGTTGAGGATTTTTGCATCTATGTTCAACAGTGATATCGGCCTGTTCTTTTCTTTCTTTGTGACATCTTTTGTCTGGTTTTGGTATCAGGGTAATGGTGGCCTCATAGAATGAGTTTGGGAGTGTTCCTCCCTCTGCTATATTTTGGAAGAGTTTGAGAAGGATAGGTGTTAGCTCTTCTCTAAATGTTTGATAGAATTTGCCTGTGAAGCCATCTGGTCCTGGGCTTGGGTTTGTTGGAAGATTTTTAATCACAATTTCAATTTTAGTGCTTGTGATTGGTGTGTTCATATTTTCTATTTCTTCCTGGTTCCGTCTCGGCAGGTTGTGCATTTCTAAGAATTTGTCCATTTCTTCCAGGTTGTCCATTTTATTGGCATAGAGTTGTTTGTAGTAATCTCACATGATCCTTTGTATTTGTGCAGTGTCAGTTGTTACTTCTCCTTTTTCATTGCTAATTCTATGCCCTGCCACTCCCTTCTGGCTTGCAGAGTTTCTGCTGAAAGATCAGCTGTTATCCTTATGGGGATTCCCTTGTGTGTTATTTGTTGTTTTTCCCTTGCTGCTTTTAATCTGTTTCCTTTGTATTTAATTTTTGATACTTTGATTAATATGTGTCTTGGCGTGTTTCTCCTTGGATTTATCCTGTATGGGACTCTCTGTGCTTCTTGGACTTGATTGACTATTTCCTTTCCCATATTAGGGAAGTTTTCAACTGTAATGTCTTCAAATATCTTCTCAGTCCCTTTCGTTTTCTTTTCTTCTTCTGGGACCCCTATAATTCGAATATTGGTGCATTTAATGTTGTCCCACAGCTCTCTGAAGCTGTCCTCAGTTCTTTTCATTGTTTTTTTCTTTATTCTGCTCTGCAGTAGTTATTTCCACTATTTTGTCTTCCAGGTCACTCATCCATTCTTCTGTCTCAGTTATTCTGCTATTGATCCCTTCTAGAGTATTTTTAATTTCATTTATTTTGTTGTTCATCATTGCTTGTTTCCTCTTTAGTTCTTCTAGGTCCTTGTTAAATGTTTCTTGCATTTTCTCTATTCTACTTCCAAGATTTTGGATATCTTTACTATCATTATTCTGAATTCTTTTTCAGGTAGACTGCCTATTTCCTCTTCATTTGTTAGGTCTGGGTTTTTTTTTTACCTTGCTCCTTCATCTGCTGTGCTTTTCTGTCTTCTCATTTTGCTTATCTTACTGTGTTTGGGGTCTCCTTTTTGCAGGCTGTAGGTTCATAGTTCCTGTTGTTTTTGGTGTCTGTCCCCAGTGGCTAAGTTTGGTTCAGTGGGTTGTGTAGGCTTCCTAGTGGAGGGGACTAGTGCCTATGCTCTCATGGATGAGGCTGTATCTAGTCTTTCTGGTGGGCAGGTCCACCTCCGGTGGTGTGTTTTGGGTTGTCTGTGGCCTTATTATGATTTTAGGCAGCCCCTCTGCTAATGGGTGGGGTTGTGTTCCTGTCTTGCTAGTTGTTTGGCATAGGGTGTCCAGACTGTAGCTTGCTGGTCATTGAGTGAAGCTGGGTCTTGGTGTTGAGATTTAGATCTCTGGGAGATTTTCACCATTTGATGTGACGTGGAGTTGAGAGGTCTCTTGTGGACCAGTGTTCTGAAGTTGGCTCTCCCACCTCAGAGGCACAGCACTGAATCCTGGCTGGAGCACTAAGAGCCTTCATCCACACAGCTCAGAATAAAAGGGATAAAAAATAGAAAGAGGATAAAATAAAATAAAGTAAGATAAAATTTTTAAAAGTTACTAAAATAAAAATTATTAAGAAAAATAATTTTTAAGTAAAAAAAAAAAAAAAACAGGAAACGGATGGACAGAACCCTAGGGCAAATGGTGAAAGCAAAGCTCTACAGACAAAATATCACAGAGAAGCATACACATACACACTCACAAAAAGAGGAAAAGGGGGAAAAACAATATATCTTGCTCCCAGAGTCCACCTCCTCGATTTGGGATGATTCATTGTCTATTCAGGTATTCCACAGATGCAGGGTACATCAAGTTGATTGTGGAGATTTAATCCGCTGTTCCTGAGGCTGCTGGGAGCGATTTCCCTTTCTCTTCTTTGTTCGCACAGCTCCTGGGGTTCAGCTTTGGATGTGGACTTGCCTCTGCACGTCGGTCGCCTGAGGGCGTCTGTTCTTCGCTCAGACAGGACGGGGTTAAAGGAGCAGTTGATTCGGGGGCTCTGGCTCACTCAGGCCGGGGGGAGGGAGGGGTATGGATGCGGGGCGAACCTGCAGAAGGAGAGGGCGGCATGACGTTGCAGCATCCTGAGGCGCGCCCTGTGTTCTCCCAGGGAAGTTGTCCCTGGATCACGGGACCCTGGCAGTAGCGGGCTGCACATCCTCCCGGGAGGGGAGGTGTGGATAGTGACCTGTGCTTGCACACAGCTTTCTTGGTGGCGGCAGCAGCAGCCTTAGCGTCTCATGCCCGTCTCTGGGGTCTGCACTGACAGCCGCAGCTCGCGCCCATCTCTGGAGCTCCTTTAAGCAGCGCTCTTAAATCCCCTCTCCTCGCACACCAGGAAACAAAGAGGGAGGAAAAAGTCTCTTGCCTCTTCGGCAGGTCCAGACTTTTTCCCGGACTCCCTCCCAGCTACCCGTGGTGCACTAATCCCTTCAGGCTGTGTACACGCCGTCAACCCCAGTCCTCTCCCTGCTCTCCCACAGAAGCCCGAGCCTCAGCTCCCAGCCCTGCCCGTCCCGGCGGGTGAGCAGACAAGCCTCTTGGGCTGGTGAGTGCTGGTCGGCACCAATCCTCTGTGCGGGAATCTCTCCGCTTTGCCCTCCGCACCCCTGTGGCTGCACTCTCCTCTGCAGCTCCAATGCTCCCCCCTCTGCCACCTGCAGTCTCCGCCCACGAGGGTGCTTCCTAGTGTGTAGAAACCTTTTCTCCTTCACAGCTCCCTCCCACTGGTGCAGGTCCCGTCCCTATTCTTTTGTCTCTGTTTATTCTTTTTTCTTTTGCCCTACCCATGTACGTGGGGAGTTTCTTGCCTTTTGGGAGGTCTGAAGTCTTATGCCATCATTCAGTGGGTGTTCTATAGGAGCAGTTCCACGTGTAGATGTATTTCTGATGTACCTGTGTGGAGCAAGGTGATCTCTGCATCTTACTCTTCCACCATCTTCCTCAACTTTCCCTTATGACATTTATATCACTAGCTATATTACTTATTTATTTATTTATTATGTATTTATTTTTGGCTGCCTTGGGTCTTTGTTGCTGCATGTGGGCTTTCTCTAGTTGCGGTGAGCAGGGGCTACTCTTCAATGTGGTGTGCGGGTTTCTCATTGTTGTGGCCTTTCTTGTTGGGGAGCACGGGCTCTAGGCACGTGGGCTTCAGTAGTTGTGGCATGCAGGCTCAGTAGTTGTGGCTCACGGGCTCTACAGTGCAGGGTCAGTAGTTTTGGCACACGGGCTTAGTTGCTTCACGGCATGTGGGATCTTCCCAGGCCAGGGCTGGAACCCATGTCCCCTGCATCCCAGGCCAGGGCTGGAACCCATGTCCCCTGCATTGGCAGGTGGATTCTTAACCACTGTGCCATCAGGGAAGCCCTATATCACTAGCTATATTATTTTTATCCTGTCTATTTTATAAGATTGTTGCTTCTTACATTACCTAGTTATGTAACCAGGTCTTCAACAAAACTAATGATGCTTCAATGTCTTGAGGCAATTGATCACATACATAGTTCCATATAAAATTAATTGTAATAGCACAACTATAGATATGGGAAGAAGCAACAAGGGAGGATATTTCCTGGATTATAAGAGTCTAGTAAAACAAATGATGCCAAGCCTAATCCAGAAATAGCACATTGAGTGGCCTATCAACAAAGTCCTTGCTTGATCTAAGAATAAGCCTTCATAATGCCATGGGACAAATGGGTCATGACATTCTTCCCAAACCTTAGATGAATTTATGACCAACGGGGGTTACTGTAAACAGAAATATGTTGCCTGCGACTCCAGTTCTACAAGAATCAAGTCATTAGCCACTGTAGTTGCTGACCTACAGCACACCCTGAAAGGAATTCAAGATGAAACATTCTGTGTTTTGGATATATGGGCCCCTAGATAGTTAAGATGCATATGTAATGAAGAACTTCAATGACCCCAGATTCTTGCATCTTCCCATATATAGAAAAGCACTAAAACCATTAACTGAGATATCTGATCCTTGTGACTAGCAATAACTAGCAGGATGTATGCTTGACTACAGGTATTTCCCAGCCCCCCAAAAATCATACATATGCTGGCTCATTCCCTCCTAACTCTTGAGAGCAGTTTGCCAGAGCTATCTTAGAGGCTGTCTCCAAGACTATAGTCCTCAGTAAGTCCCCAAATAAAACTGAAACCCACAACTCTCACATTATACATTTTTCAGTTGAGATATATATACATTATATATATATATATATATATATATATATATATATAGAGAGAGAGAGAGAGAGAGAGAGAGAGAGAGAGAGAGCTATTAAGTGGAGAAACAAAGCAAGAATTAAACATTAAACCTTGGTCCTTAAACTCTAAAGCCTGTAGTGCTGTCATGTTTTCTTTCCCATTAAGACTTGTACTCTGCAGAATACATCATAGGGATTAAAATACACACACACACACACACACACACACACACACACACACACACACACACACGATCCAAGATAGATACTCACTTAATGGAAAAAGATTCTCCAGTCATTTTGCCTGAAATGGGGTCCAGAAATGCAAGCTTCAAGCAGCACAGTGTAGGTGGTCCAACCTCATATTTGATTCCTACAATCTTAACAAATTCTTGTTCCTATTCATGAGAATAACAATAAATTATTACTTTCAATATAAATAATTGCCTAACATTTGCATATTATTTCATTATTTGAACAATTTAAAAATTATCTGAAACAACTTTGTAAATCAACTATACTCCAATAAAACTTTAAAAATAAAAAAATAAAAATTATCCTAATACCCACTAGATACTAGGCACTCCACTAAGTGTTAAAGGTAATAAGACATGGCTCTTGACCCCTTAATAGCAATTTGTAGTTTAGTGCAGGGCTATAAACCAACGATAAACAGCAGAATCCCCTTGGGAACATTTTTAAAATTCATGTTCCTAAACCCTACTACTATGGAATTGAGTTCACTATGTCTGGGGTAGAGCTCAGTCATACATATTTTGAAAAAACTCCCCAGGTTTTTCTCTGGGGAGTTAAGAATTGCTCTGCTGGTTAAGAATCACTCCTCTTGTCACTACTTCTCTCCTGAACTCCTTGATAGTCTGTCAGTGGGAGATCTTTGTGGCCGTCTTCTCGCCTCCTCCAACCCCACAGAACCCTACAAGTCTCAGTCATGCGTGAGTGCATCTCCATCCATGTTGGCCAGGCTGGTGTCCAGATCAGCAATTTCTGCTGGGAGCTCTACTGCCTGGAACATGGCATCCAGCCTGATGACCAGATGCCAAGTGACAAGACCATTGGAGGAGTTGTTGACTCCTTCAACACCTTCTTCAGTGAGACAGGTGCTGGCAAGCATGTGCCCAGGGCAGCGTTTGTAGACCTGGAACCCACAATCACTGGTGAAGTTCACACTGGCACCTACCACCAGCTCTTCCACCCTGAGCAGATCGTCACAGGCAAGGAAGATGCTGCCAATAACTATTTCCACGGTCACTACACCATTGGCAAGGAGATCATTGACCTTGTCTTGGACCAAATTCGGAAACTGGCTGACCAGTGCACAGGCCTTCAGGGCTTCCTGGTTTTCCACAGCTTTGGTGGGGAACTGGTTCTGGGTTCACCTCCCTGCTGATGGAACGTCTCTCTGTCGACTATGGCAAGAAGGCTCACCTGGACCACAAGTTTGACCTGATGTATGTCAAGAGTGCCTTTGTTCACTGGTACGTGGGTGAGGGCATGGAGGAAAGAGAGTTTTCTGAGGCCTGTGAGGACATGGCTGCCCTTGAGAAGGAGTATGAGGAGGCTGGAGCGGATAGTGCTGAGGGAGAGGATGAGGGTAAAGAGTATTAACCTGTCTGCTGCAATTTTACACACTTGTCTTGAGACTGTCTTATTTGTGTTCTGTGGAGCTGCCCATTGTGGCCCTATCTTGTCAATAAAAGTGATATTTCTATTTAAAAAAAGAAAATAATCACTCCTCTAGCAGAAATACAGTTTGTAAGTAGGCAGGTGGACATGTTATGTATATGTTTGGGAAAAGAACTCACATTTATGAGTGCCTACAATATTATTTTATAATACCATCCTTATACATTGTTATTAGTCACACTTAACAGATGACAAAACTGAGCCTCATGGGTACAGTGACTTGTTTCAAGTTATACACTAGTATATAGCAGAGCTGGGATTGAAATTCAGGTCTTATTCCAAAGCCCAGGCTCTTATACCACATATATGCTGCCTCCTAAAATTTCCTAGAACCACAGGGTTAGAATTTAAAGTAGGAAATCATATGGTTTATTTATTCCTTTGATCCTAAAAAAAATAAACAAGAACAAAAACCTCAATTTTCACCTGATTCAGAACAGATGGTAGCATTCCTGTTTCCCAGGAGATGATTATGTAAAGTTCACTTGATAAGAAATTTTAGCACCTTACAACCTTAATACAATTTTTTAAGTGTCAAATCTTTATTTAAATAAATATATACATTCTCTCTTGCATCCTTCCTTTTAAGCATCATTACACAACAACCCTTCATTTACCTGGAAAACTATCATAAAATTGCCCTTTACTCTCTTGTTCTCAGAGTCGAAAAAACAAAATGACAAAAACAAATGTAAACCTAAGTAGAAATGATGGTGTATGTATCTCTATGTCTCTTTGTCTGTATTTATATACATATGAATGAACGAATGAATATGTATTTACAGTGAGAAAATCCTTCTCTAAAAAATAAACATATCTGTTTTATTCAATGACATGTAACTACATAGGTACTATATCAAAAGAAATAATAAATAAAGCACCACAAAGTCATGAGTTTCTTAGGATTTATGATATTTACTATATCCTAAATTTGCCAGAATCTCAAGGGTGTTTGTGGTCCACACATGCAGTCACAGTTTATAGAGCTTCTAGAACGTTCAAAGCTGCTGAGGAAAATATCCACACCATGGAACTACTGCTTTGCTCCAATTATATCAATAGAATGGTATACACTACAGGACCTGAAGCTTGAAGGAAATTAGGTCAAATAATCAAGACAACAGGTGGCATACAAATTTCGGGAACCATAAAATGTGACCTATAACACTCAGCTGTACAAGAGTATGGTACATCACTTTATCCTAGATGCACAATCAACAGTGAAATATCCAGAAACTGAGAATAAGCCTACAGGCTAATAACTTAATTCCTAAGATACTTCAATTGCATAGATTATTAATTTGGTGAACTTACCCTGAGATCCATTTTATTCCATGGCTGTTTTTGTAGGTTAACGCTGTATATTTTTGATTTTCTTACAGCCCGTATATAAGCTTCATGTCCTTGCCTAAAATATATAAGCTAAAAAAAAACATGAGGTATTAAACAGCAGCATCCCATTTAACACCACTATACTTCCCAATATATTCCTACAAATGTCCTCTTCTGTTTACAAAGAATATAAATAATCATAATTTTGAAAAAAATTATACAATAAAGGTACTTATAATCAAATAATGTTCATTCAGTACTCATGTCTATGTAGCCCTGTGCTAAATATTGCATAATAAAAACACACACAGTCCTTCTTCTCCCTAGCACCTTCATAAATTTCTGAAGAAATAGACTAATGACAAATGTACACAAAAGTGGTCACATTTTAAAGTAATATATTTCAATCTGTAATTGACATTCTAAAGCATCAACATTTTAATAGCCTACACATTATATATATATATATATATATATATATATATATATATATATGTATTTCTAACCACAGGCTACTAAATACAGTAATTTCTAGACAGATTAAAATTTTTATTTTGTAAGAAATAATATCAGAACTAGCATGGTATGGAAGGAAAATGAATCCAAGTGCTTGACAAAACTGTTCACCTCTTTTAAGACAGCATTCACTACCATATTCTGATTCATTAAATAAAGTTTCTTTCCCACAATAATTTTTTTTTGTCCTCACACCATACTGACAGGTTCAAATCACCTCCCAACCACAAAAATCTTAGCCTCCTTTAAGGCTTGGAATACTGAATCTGATTAAACAATCAGCAAACATTTCCAAAGTGAATGCCAACCCTGGATACAGCTTATTGTCCCAAGCCTGTGCCCACCAGGGTAGAACAATGCCAGTGCAAATGGCCTTGCAGTAATGTTCCCTAAATAGCCCTGGGTGCACTCTGTACCTGAGAAGCTTAAGATCAGGTTGCAAGTAGAATATGTAAGTAATGCCACCCTTCTTGTACACGTAGCTTCTTCCAAACAGCAGGCCTACTTTGTAGGCGTTTTTCCCACTCTGCTTCCTTTATTTATTATGAATCCAAACACCCCACAATCATTACACAAAGGCAACCATAGGGACAGGGAAGAAGTCAGGAGACCTGACTGCTGTTGGTGCTACCCTTACAGGCCATGTGACTCTGGCCTTCGACATGCTCACCTGTCAAATGAAGAGGACATTCTGCTGGCAGAGGTGTTTGAAAGATTAATAACAATAACAAAGGACAGACAGAGTAGCATGCCTCAGGTACTATCCTAAGTGCCCTACAAATATCCTTTAATTTAATCCTTCCCAGAGCCCTATAAGGTAGATACCTTTATCCCCACTGTACAGTTGATGAAACTAGGGCACAGAGAAGTAATTTGTCAAAATCTTATTAGGTTTCATGCACTCCAGTGTCCATTGCAGCACTATTTACAATAGCCAGAAGCAACACTGAAGCAACCTAAATGTTCAACAGAGGAATGGATAAAGAAGGTGTGGTACATATATATAATAGAATATTACTCAGCCATAAAAATAAATGAAATTGAGTTATTTGTAGTGAAGTGGATGGACCTAGAGTCAATAAAAAAGAACAAAGTAATGCCATTTGCAGCAACATGGATGGACCTAGATTTTTCATACTGAATGAAGTCAGAAAGAGAAAAACAAATATCATTATGATACCACTTACATGTGGAATCGAAAAAAAAAAGGGTACAAATGAACTTATTTACAAAATAGAAGTAGAGCCATGGATGTAGAAAACAAACTTATGGTTATCAGGGAATAAGGGGGAAAGGAATAAATTAGGAGATTGGGATTGACATATACCCACTACTATATATAAAATAGATAACTAATAAGAACCTTCTGTATAGCACAGGTAACTCTACTCACTACTCTGTAATGGCATATATGGGAGAAGAATCAAAAAAGAAAAAAAGGGCTTCCCTGGTGGTGCAGTGGTTGAGAGTCTGCCTGCCGATGCAGGGGACACGGGTTCGTGCCCCGGTCCGGGAGGATCCCACAGGCTGTGGAGTGGCTGGGCCCGTGAGCCATGGCCGCTGGGCCTGCGCGTCCAGAGCCTGTGCTCCGTGACGAGAGAGGCCACAACAGTGAGAGGCCCGTGTACCGCAAAAAAAAAAAAAAAAAAAAAAGAAAAAAAAAGAAAATAAGAGTGGATATATGTATATGTATAACTGACTCACTTTGCTGTACACCTGAAACTAACACAACATTGTAAATCAACTATACTCCAATAAAAATTTTTAAAAAAAGAAAAAAAAAAGCTTATGTTTCCTATAATACTTTTAAAGGGGTGTTAGAGATAAATAGAAGAAAGTAATGTAAAAAATACCATACTATGGAGATTTTAAAAATACACTGACATATTCTACCAATCAACACTAAGTCAGAATTTCTAACAGTTAAAAATACAAGTAAAAATTTTTTAAACGTTTAAATATTAGTATATAAACACAACTGTAGTGGTAAAAAAATGTCATTACCATGCTTACCAATAACATGATAAGCATGTTATTCAGATATCCTTTATTATATATTTATTCCTGTACTCAACAAATATTGATCAAATATATATGTACAAGGCACTGGGTGCTATGGTAAGACATCAAAATAAAATCCTTTCCCTCAAGGATATGGACAGATATGTAGATATATGAGTATGATACAAGGCAGAATGTAGAATGTATCATAAGAAATAATTGAGATAGGAAAGCACATGAAGAAGGAGTGGCAAGCAAATGGTAAGTAGGGATAACATGCAAAAGAAGTTGGCATTTAAGTTAAACCTTGAAAAATGAGCATTTTGAGAGGCAATGACCTGTGGGTAGGGGTATTCCAGGCAAAATAATGAAGGCTTAACACTTAAAAGTAAAAAGTAATGCTGTCATTAACAGATTGATTATATAAAAGTATGTTTCTGCCTTTATGGGTTCTTTAACAACATTCTTTAATTCACGTATTTCACTGTCTGATTCACTTATACAACTTTTCCATTACCTGAACAACTGTCATTACCTAATACACATTAGTCTTGAAGCATATAATCATGCACTAAGTTTAACAAAATAAAGGGAAAGGTAAATATGGTCCTATAAAATAGAGAGGAGTCTCAGATCATAGAGTATACAGATCCTCATTCTGTTCTAAGATTTTTTAAAAATATTTATTTGCTTATTTATTTATTTATTTTTGGCTGCATTGGGTCTTAGTTGCAGCACATGGGATCTTTTGCTGTGGCATGTGGGCTTCTCTCTAGTTGCAGCGCATGGGCTCTCTAGTTGTGGTGCACAGGCTCCAGAGCGCATGAGCTCTGTAGTTGTGGCACACGGGCTCTGTAGTTGTGGCATGTGGGCTCCGTAGTTGTGGCAAGCAGGCTTAGTTGCCCCTTAGCATGCAGGATCTTAGTTCCCTGACCAGGGATTGAACCTGCGCTCCCTGCATTGGAAGGCAGATTCTTAACCACTGGCCCACCAGGAAGTCCCCCTGTTCTAAGATTAATTCAAAATTATTTCTCTTAAGCCTCCATAAAAAAGGCAATAAATACAAGAAATAGTGATTTTTGGATATACCCCTAAGAAAGCTCTTCTAAGTTTTTTCATACAGCATTCATCCAGAGCACGTTTTACTAAAATAACAAAACAAACGAGCATTGCTCAAAAGTCTGACACTTACAAGAAGACACACTTAGGAAAGGAAACATTTATAATAATATCAAAAGATATTATAATAATAAGTAATTGCTTAATTGTAAGGCTACTTGGTAGCTATCTCTGGTACAAAATATCTATAGTAGACAATTATAGAAAAGTTTGGTAAAATTTTTATTGGTTCCAAGACTTTTAGAACCATTTCCAAGGTTCTGCTCCTTCTTTATTACGATGATAATATTACATTCCTACTATGGGTCTTAAGTTGAAAACTGTGGGTAAGCATTTAATCATTCAAAAATGAATGATTAGTCAATATGTCAGAGACTATACAAGCCAACTAGGGCTCAAAATATAACAATGCTACCATAATTTTCATAAGAAAATCAAATAAAAATTTTTCACTGTATAGAATTTAAATCAATTTTTGACTGACCAATCATAAATATGGCTGTTATTCAATCATAGGTTCAGTAGGAAGGCCTTGTTTGTGAAATGACTTTCCCGTAAGCATTGAAAGGGGTGATCATCCTCTAGAATATTTTCTATCAGGTTGAGCATGGGCTTCTTTTAAAAAAACAAACAAACAAAAAACAGTATTAGGACTTGATTAGGATTCAAAATACCACTCAATTCTACTATGTGGCAATTAAGATAAAAATAAAGACAATTATTTTCATGGCTTCACAAGCCAATCAATTTATCTCAATGTTCATTGAGCATCTACTATACTAAAGACTCTGTGTCAAGCCCTACAAAGGACACAAAAATTAGTAAGATTCAGTCACTGTCCACAATAAATATATAATTGAGCAGCACAGTTAAGATGGTGAACACATAACTATAATAGAATTAAGAATATGAATGGCCTAAGACTGATATTAAAGTGAGTACTCTTGAGGTTCCAAGAGAAAAACGTTATTTAACAGAAAACAATTACCTCGTCTCCCATCTGTGGGACAAACGGGGAACGTCGTGGTATGGTATCCAAGATCCACTGAGGGGCAAACCATTCTTCATTGGGCTCACCTGCCATAGAAACCAGTCCTCCTTTCTAAAATATAGTTCACAAACATATAAACTGTAAATATATGAACAATTGTAGAAAAAATAGCAGGTAGAAAATGTTAAAAACATCAGGTTATAATAAAACACAAAATATACAAACTTTAAACATTTTCTTTTACCAATTAATTATGCATAACTTTTGTACCAATAAAACAATCAAGTGAGTAACATGTTCAATTTTGGCTGACAGATAATATGACACTATATACTATCTAAAACCCACAAATTTTACTCTTCATGTCCCTAGTATATCAAAGGAATTCAAATACAAGTAACACAACTTTTTGCCAATTAAATGATGACCATCAAGAAGATAATTCTGTCTACTAAAGCAAGAGGTTACAGAATGAATACAGAATCCATTTTTAAATTAATATTCAAGGAACTCTGTGGATTAAGTTTTTACATCATTCAAATGAAATTATAGTGGGAAATAAAACCCCATCATTGGGATGAAATAAAAACATAAAGAAATAGAAGAAGCCCTACATGATTTATCATATCCTTCCATTTTACAAGTCAAAAATATATAGAGATCTATGACTGGTGACATGACAAGAATAATCCTTTTATACTACAGTGGCTTATTTAAAAACTCTACTACATTTTAACAAACAACTGTCAAAATGTTTTTATTTAATGTTAACATAATAATGAAAATATTCTAGCCTCTACTTTTGACAACAGAAAAATTTCAAAAAATCTTTACATCTTTTATACAATTTTACTTAGTTTCTCAGATGGAATATTATTTTTAGATAAAAGTGAAGTGTTACTGTTAAATATTCAAGTATCAAAGGAAAAAACCAAAACCTCCCCCAAAAAAGAAAAACAACCTGTAAACTTACAAACCTTCTTTCTAGTCTGTTTAGGTTTCTTTTGCCGTTCTTCAAGTGACTTCAAATTCTCCTCCTCAGAGCTGCTGCATATTTTCCGTGTTGCCTGTCTCGTTTGCCTTTTTGGAGGTTGCAAATTTATTCCAGCATCTGCTGTCCAATCAGAATATTCACTTGATGAATCACTGTAAATAATACATAAGTTCAGAAAAGGAATAGTTTTGCCTCATGATTGAAAGATGATCATTTTGTAATCAAACAGCATTATAAATGACATGGTTTGATTTTGTTCTAACCAAAGATAAAAAAATATCAAATATAGAATTTTGATCATTACCTAAGTGATTTTAGTGAAATGCTTCTTGGATAAAGTATAATGCTTAGTTTCCCATAACAGGATTTAAAATTCAAAATTCCTGTCCAAATCACAAAAGCTTCTTTAAATAAAGATGTTCCTTATCCCTGAAAATGGTTAAATATAGTTGTTTTAAACCTGAAATAAATACACATAGCCTGCCAAGGTGTAGAATCTTGGATTTACAAAGAATCTTATTTTACAGATGGAACTATTTTAGGGAACTAAAGTCCATGATGACATGCGCAAAAAGATATTGGTAGAGCTAGGATAAAACAACAGGTCTCTGGGCTTCCAACCCAGTACTCTTTCTACTATAAAATACTATTTTAACTCTGCTTTACCAAATTCCTACAAGAACATAATTTCACATTAAAAGTGTTAAATGATTTTGACCAAATCAAAACCATTAAAACTACCTGGAGGAACTTTCACTTTGCCATTCAATAACAGGATCCTCTATAGAAGCATCACTTGTGCCAACTGTTTCATCTTCCTGCAACAAAGAGCCAGCAATTGAGATATATTGTTATTATTAACTAGCATATTATTAATTAGCATATATTACCTGTTTTATAACACTTTTTGTAGTCCCCCCTCCAAAGAAAAGTTCTAGTTAAAATGTATGTAATCATTTTCTATATATACTTGTAACTCATAACTAAGCCTACCAAGTATTTAAAAATTTCTAGCATCTACTATCTTACTGATATGACACACCTTTTCTTATTTCAAAGACACAATAGACTCCTTAAGAAATGCAAATATAACCCTCTTAAATTTTGTTAAAACCACTGTTTTCTTTTTTTAATTGAAGTATAGTTGATTTACAATGCTGTGTTAGTTTCATATATACAGCACAGTGATTTGGTTTTTGTTTGTTTTTCATTGGGGTACAGTTGCTTTACAATGTTGTATTAGTTTCTGCTGTACAACAAAGTGAATCAACTATATGTATACATATAACCCCTCCCTCTTGATTCAGTTTTATATGTATATATATACATGAAAAAAATATATATGAATTTATATGAATATATATATTCTTTTTCAGATTCTTTTCCCTTATAGAAAGCCATTGTTTTAAAAAATACCTACACAAAAAAAGATAAAAATACCTATATGCCTCTACCAAGTTAATATAATTACTCTCCATAAAAAGTTAATCATCTTTTTATTATGTAAGATCTCAAACGTATCAAAGTAGAGGAAATAGATAACATCCTTGTGTACACAATCTCCAGTTTAGACAATAACTCACTGCCTATCTTGTATATATACCCTTACCAACTGCCTCATACCTCAGGGATTATTGTGAAAAAAAAAGCATTTCCACTATAAATATTTATTAAGATAAGGATTCTTTTTAAAAACATAACCACAACACAATTATTACATTAAAAAGATAACAATTCTTTTCTTTTTTAATAACAGCCTATTGAGATAGAACTCACATACCATAAACTTCACCACTTCAGAGTATACAGTTCAATGGTTTTTAGTATATTCAGAGCTGTTCAACCATCACCACTAATATTAGAACACTTTCATCACCCCAGAAGAATCCCTAAACCCATTAGCAAGAACCCCTCACTCCCCACTACCTCAAGCCCCTGGTAGCCACCAATCTACTTTTGGTCTTGGTACTCTTGTCAAAGTACCACATCCTTTGAACAACAAAATCTGTACCAAGTAATCTTCGTTTTTCTTCTCTCTTCTTCTTTTTCATGTATTTTTAATTTTCTTAACCATCTTAAATTGCTACGTTGCCCTGAATTTCTCCTTGCCTATCTGTCTTAGTGACACTCATGCAACAGGACTCTATAATCCATCTACATTCAATGTATTTTTGTTTTAATTCTTTTAAGTCCATGGCTCAGAGGCAATAGTTGTTTTTTTAAAAAATTTTTATTGGAGTATAGTTGCTTTACAATGTTGTGCTAGCCTCTACTGTACAGCAAAGTGAACCAGCCATACACACACACACATCCCCTCCCCTCTGGATTTCCTTCCCATCCAGGTCACCACAGAGCACTGAGTAGAGTTCCCCATGCTATACAGTAGGTCCTCATTAGCCATCTATTCCATACATATCAATAGTGTTTATATGTCAATCCCAATCTCCCAATTCATCCCACCCCCCCTTCCCCCTTGTTATCCATACATTTGTTCACTACGTCTGTCTCTACTTCTGCTTTGTAAATAAGATTGTCTATACCAATTTTTTCAGATTCCACATATATGTGTTAATATACAATATTTGTTTTTCTCTTTCTGACTTACTTCACTCTGTATGATAGTCTTGAATATGTGATCATTCTTTTCAGATCAAGATTTTCATGGGTGGGGGGAGAGAAGGAGGGATATCATTGATAAGAGTTAAAGAATTGTGAATGTTGGGAGAAGAATGAGGGTACCATACATTATCAATGCATAATTAAACCCTCATTATTCACTTAAATACTATAGTTATTAAGAGAACAAAAGGAAAGGACTGGAGAAGAGAGGAACATGAGGAAAAGAACTGCTATAGTCTTTATTTCATTACCATGAAAAAGGTAGGTCTGAAAAAAATCATCACTCAGTAATCTCCATGACTGGTAAAGTCAACAATAACAGAAAACATGTATATTATGATTACACAGTCAACAAGTTCTGGAACTGTATAACTAGTTATCACAGTTAATATTCCACTTCTTTCCATTTCTAGGCAGATTTGCTCTCACTCTCTTTTCTTACTGTCCCAAAGCCAAACTTTTCCTGGCATGTTTGATACCCTCAACCAAGATAATATCTTGGGTACAAATAAGAGAAGATATCTAAAGGAGTTCAATATAATGCTCGAGTTTGCCTATTAAATGCCTTATTAATAAATAATACTCATAAGAACATCATTAAAATAATTTTCTATTAAATTGACCCTTAAAAGTAAACCCAAAGTTTATCAGATTGTTATTTCTTTCGTGATATGTCAATTTTCAGCCTTTCATAGAAAAAAAGAACTTTGAAAAGGAATCTAGGTATCAGATATGCCTTAACTTCTTTGTGATTTTACAAGGTTTCAGATATTGACCTCCTTGATAGTCTCATGTTATTAAACCTAGTTGAAAAATTAAAAAAAAAGTAAACCCAAAGTGATGACACTAACTGGGAAACAAAAAATTACATTGAGTAAATAATAGCAGATATCTAACCTCTGAGGAGCTATCTGAGTCTTCCTGTACACCTGAATTTTGACATGATGCTTGTGAATTATGCTCTATGTTGGATCGTGTTTGGTAAGTATGCTGACGTTTGCGTTGTGTCCTTCGTAAAGACCGCCCACAGCTAGGCGGATAATCATTCTATAAAACAGAAGGAAAATAAATTTTAAAAAATGAAAGCCTCAGTGAATATACACAAAAGAACACATATAAAGAGAATCAATTGGGCTTGATTTGGAGTGAGGGTGGAGGTAAGAGATAGGAATAAATTCCCTAAAAGAAAACCCAAGATATATTTTTATACTATGTTTTTACATAAAAAAATATACTTCTTTTTTTTTTTTTTCTGGTACACGGGCCTCTCACTGTTGTGGCCTCTCCCGTTGTGGAGCACAGGCTCCGGACGCGCAGGCTCAGCGGCCATGGCTCACGGGCCCAGCCGCTCCGCGGCATGTGGGGTCTTCCCAGACCGGGGAACGAACCTGTGTCCCCTGCATCGGCAGATGGACTCTCAACCACTGCGCCACCAGGGAAGCCCCAAAATATACTTCATTTTTATATATTTAACCCACTTCCATTAATACTGATTACTTTCCGTATTTTGAAAACTTTGTGATCAAATTAAAGACAGTGCTGAAATTCTAAGCTGCAAGAATCTGCCCACTCAGAATTTATATATACCATATTATCTACAATTTATTACAGGATGAAGCAAGATATCTATATCATATGTATGTGTATATATAATTCTTAATATAACATGTATTTCTTTAGTTCTATAAAAAACTACATTTAGTAAATGAGTCAAAATAAAAATTTATTTTTAATAACAAAAATGTAAAGTAAAAACTGTTTTATTCTACCCTTTACAAGTATAAAATATTATTACTGATACACCATATGTCAAAACTATAACCCTAATATGTCATCAGGAGTAAACAAGCTTAAAGGTCTTCTAAATCAGTATCAAGGGCCAGTTTCTTATCTTACATGTAAATGTTTCTCATTTTCAATATAAATAAAAATGTTTACAGATCCAACTACCCTGTTTATTAGTCTCAGACAAGTCTGATGTTTGACAAATCAGCTTAGCAGGAAAAAAAAATATAAATCATGGATGTGAGTCATTCAAAATCTCTAAGAAAATAATCTTATCAGAGAACATCATATAAGCTAATAAAATCTGAATAGAAATTAAGAACGTGGGTATCAAAATGATCTAAGAATATTTAGAGATAGTCATATAATAATTACCTGAAATTGTATTTATCAATACTGAAAAGACACTTAAAATTCAGTACCCATTGCTTATATTTCCTTAATAAGATTAAAATCAACCTAGACTTTCCAATTTACCATACTCTTCAGGAGTTATAGTTGTTAGTTCCGGGAACAAAACTATATTCTTATGTCACTAGTTTGTTCAACCTCAGAGTACTAGTAAGGGGCTTAACATGCACCTAATGGAGTACAGGGATCTTATTTCCTGATTAGCAATTTCTACTGGGAATATGAATCTTCCTAATGTATATAGAACAGATTTTGCTCCTGTCTAATTAGGTAGGCCAGGAGTAAGCCTTGGGCAGGGGTCAGCAAACGTTTTCTGTAAAGGGGCAGAGTACAAATATTTTGGCTTTGCAGGTCATATGATCTCTGTGGCAACTACTCAACTCCATATAGCATGAAAGCAATCATAGACAATATATAAATGAATAGGTATGGCTGTGCTCCAATAAAACTTTATTAATAGGAATAGGCAGTAGACCAGATTTAGTCCATGGGCAGTTTGCCAACCTCTGGCCTAGGGTATCTGAACATTTGTTTTACATTGTGATTAGTGATACAGCATTAATTTTAAAGTTCTACTTTAACCATATGAAAATGGTATTTTAATACAAATGTCTTATACCTACAATGACCACATATCCTAGATTTGGGGGGATAGTTCTAACTTTGTGTAATTTTATCCTTATTAATAATAACCATATAGCTCCATTTGGGGATTTAAAAAAAAAGTTTCCCTATATACAGACACCTATCGAAATAATCCCTTAATACATAACTTCCACCTTTCAAAAACCTGGTATCTGCAAATATTTACAAATAGTGTATTGCAAAGTACTGTAAAGCTAAACTTACCCTTTGGGTAGCATAAGATGGCTTTTTCTTCTTTTCGACTGTATAAAGACTGATTTCTATGTCACCTTTAGCAGTTCGACATTCTTCCTGAACCCTAATAACAAAACAAAGGTCAAAGTAACAGAAAATCATCAAAGAGCAAACCAATGGTTTATTTATTATTAGAGAAATGCAAATCAAAACTACAATGAGGTATCACCTCACACCAGTTAGAATGGGCATCGTCAGAAAATCTACAAACAACAAATGCTGGAGAGGGTATGGAGAAAAGGGAACCCTCTTGCACTGTTGGTGGGAATGTAAATTGATACAGTCACTATGGAGAACACTATGGAGGTTCCTTAATAAAATAAAAATAGAATTACCATATGATCCAGCAATCCCACTACTGGGCATATACCCAGAGAAAACCATAATTCAAAAAGACACATGCACTCCAATGTTCATTGCAGCACTATTTACAATATCCAGGTCATGGAAGCAACCTAAATGCCCATCGACAGACGAATGGATAAAGAAGATGTGGTACATATATACAATGGAATATTATTCAGCTATAAAAAGGAATGAAATTGGGTCATTTGTTGAGACATGGATGGATCTAGAGACTGTCATACAGAGTGAAGTAAGTCAGAAAGAGAAAAACAAATATCGTATATTAACGCATATATGTGGAACCTAGAAAAATGGTACAGATGAACTGGTTTGCAGGGCAGAAGTTGAGACACAGATGTAGAGAACAAACGTATGGACACCAAAGGGGGAAAGCGGCGGGGGTGGTGGGGGTGGGGGTGTGATGAATTGGGAGATTGGGATTGACATGTATACAGTGATGTGTATAAAACTGATGACTAATAAGAACTTCCTGTATAAAAAAATAAATAAAATAAAATTCAAAAATTCAAAATAAATAGATAACAAAAACACTTTTAAATATAAAATTGGACATTTAAATCATTTTAGGTATGTACCTCAGTGGTATTAATGACATTTACAATGTCGTGTAACCATCATCACTATTTCTAAAACTTTTTCATCACTCCAAACATAAACTTTGTAACCATTAAGCAATAACTCTTTATTTCTCCTTTCACCAGCCCCTGCTAACCTCTAATCTACTTTATGTCTCTATGAATTTGCCTACTCTAGATATTTCATGTAAGTGGAATTATACACTATTTGCCCTTTTGTGTCTGGCTGATTTCACTAAGCATTATGTTTTCCATGTTTATCCATGTTATAGCAAGTATCAGAAGTTTTTATGGCTGAATTATATTCCAGTGTATGTATATATCACACTTTATCCATTCATCTGTTGACAGACACTTGGATTGTTTCTACAATTCAGCTATTATGAAATAATGCTACAATAAACATTGGCATACAAGTATCTGAGTCCCTGTTTTCAATTCTACTTCTAACGTTTTGAACAGAGAATTATTTCATATTGTTCTACTGCCAGGGGGTAGCATTCAGTTCATATATTAGCTATGTCTCCCTTTTCTTATTACTGCTAAAGAAAGAAAAGGTGAAACCAAATTAATTTTGCTACTTGTTGGCTCAGCTGGTAAAAAGGTTTTGCTAGGAAGATCTCATGATTTGAATGGATTTTCTATGTTCTCTGTCAATGTCCTTTCTGTTTTCCAAATCTATTTCTAGTTGCTGTGCATCATCTGGAGTCAATATTACAGTAAATGTTAAGGTTTACAAATAAGGATAGGGATTCTAAGTTTGAAATTCATCCTAATGAAATCCTTTCATCCAAAGAAGTCTACTTAAATGATATTTCTAAATATATGCTAAGCACTGGGTCTACTACATACCTATACTGCACTCCCAAACTGCTCCAATTCTGAGTTTCCTCAGAACAACTGTTGAATATTGGGTCCATGTATCACTGACATATTTAATCACATATGGCCTCATGTTCTTACTTAATAGTATTTTTTCATATCTTCTAACCTAGACTATAAATTCAAAGAAGACAGAGATTATGTTTTTTCATTTTTCAGTATTCCCCAAAACATTTACCACAAAGCTAAGCAAATTTAAGATAATCTTTAAGTAGTTGTTATGGAACGAACTAATGAAATAATGTGGAAAAACTAATGTATGGATCAGCTAAATTAAAGAAAAATACCTTAGTTATTAGCCTAACATAGTACATTTTATTTTTTTAACATCTTTATTGGAGTATAATTGCTTTACAACGGTGTGTTGGTTTCTGCTTTATAACAAAGTGAATCAGCTATATGTATACATATATCACCATATCTCCTCCCTCTGGTGTCTCCCTCCCACCCTCCCTATCCCACCCCTCTAGGTGGTCACAAAGCACAAGCTGATCTCCCTGTGCTATGCGGCTGCTTCCCACTAGCTATCTATTTTACATTTGGTACTGTATATAAGTCGATGCCACTCTCTCACTTCGTCCCAGCTTACCCTTCTCCCTCCCCATGTCAAGTCCATTCTCTACATCTGTGTCTTTATTCCTGTCTTGGCCCTAGGTTCTTCAGAACCATTTTTGTTTTTTTTTTTTTAGATTCCATATATATGTGTTAACATATGGTATTTGTTTTTCTCTTTCTGACTTACTTCACTCTGTGTGACAGACTCTAGGTCCATCCACCTCACTACAAATAACTCAATTTTGTTTCTTTTTATGGCTGAGTAATATTCCATTGTATATATGTGCCACATCTTCTTCATCCATTCATCTGTCGATGGACACTTAGGTTGCTTCCATGTCCTGGCTACTGTAAATAGTGCTGCAATGAACATTTTGGTACATGACTCTTTTTGAATTATGGTTTTCTCAGGGTATATGCCCAGTAGTGGGATTGCTGGGTCGTATGGTAGCTTTATTTTTAGTTTTTTAAGGAAACTCTATACTGTTCTCCATAGTGGCTGTATCAATTTACATTCCCACCAACAGTGCAAGAGGGTTCCCTTTTCTCCACACTCTCTCCAGCATTTATTGTTTGTAGATTTTTTGACGATGGCCAGTCTAACTGGTGGGAGATGATACCTCACTGAAGTTTTGATTTGCATTTCTCTACCTCACTGAAGTTTTGATTTGCATTTCTCTAATGATTAGTGATGTTGAGCATTCTTTCATGTGTTTCTTGGCAATCTGTATATCTTCTTTGGGCAAATGTCTATTTAGGTCTTCTGACCATTTTTGGATTGGGTTGTTTGTTTTTTTGCTATTCAGCTGCATGAGCTGCTTGTGAATTTTGGAGATTAATCCTTTGTCAGTTGCATCATTTGCAAATATTTTCTCCCATTCTGAGGGTTGTCTTTTCAACTTGTTTATGGTTTCCTTTGCTGTGCAAAAGCTTTTAAGTTTCATTAGGTCCCATTTGTTTATTTTTGTTTTTATTTCCATTTCTCTAGGAGGTAGGTCAAAAAGAGTACATTTTAATTTACTTACTCAAAAAGAATGTTACTATATTGACTCACCTACTAACTCCATTATTTAGTTCATTGACCACCACTCTTCTGCTCCATGCCATGAGATCTCTTTCAGTGGCCATCTGGCTTCTAGGAGCATTGTTATGCATTTGTCGGACACCTTCAATTTGACCACTACGTCGGAGTCCAATGTTTGGGGAAGAAGATATGTCCATATTTGGATTTCTCAGAGCTAAAACAAAAACAAAGGAAGGCACCACTCTCTCAGCAAAGGCACCAAACTCTTCCAGATTAGAGCTCTAAATAAAATAGGAGATTCAAAGACAGTACTGCTGAACAATATTGCTATCCCTTTTTTATACATTTTCTGTACCCCCTTTATGGTTTTTACAGTCTTATAGATAAAGCAGGCACTCAATAAATGTTTACTGTCTCTATAGCTCTTTTAAGTTTTTTCAGAGGACTTTCACATCTGTCATCTACTAAATGCTCAGTAAATACAAAAGGTGTATTTAACATATTTGGTAGATTCATAAATGTTATTAGTACTAGTTCAGAAAGCAGCTTTTTAATCTAAATTCTACCTTTATTTAGCCCATTAAAACGTTTTTGAATAGAACTCCAATAAAGCTTTCAAAAATAGTATGAAAAAAATATTTAAAAAATTTTAAACCATCAAAATTTCATTTTCAAAATTAATAAGGAGTGAAAGAAAGGGGAAATAAGCAATAGAAATTTTACTTTTGTTTTTAATCCTCCAGTAAGGTCCTTGTTTATTTTTGTTGTAATTGCAAATAAAACAAAAGTGGAAACTGAAACATTAAACTGTTAAAATAAGCACCAGGAAAACAAAACAAATGAACATTGCAAAGAGAAGTCATTGGGGTCCCTTTGACTAACAGCATTTCAAATCTAACCACAGAAACCTAACATTGAAATTACTGACCTCTAAATCAGGGTTCTAAGCAATTTTTATGTCTTAGGAACAAAAGGCCTGGATATATAAGATTATCAGCCCACTTCTTATCTTGTTCCAGGTTAAGGAAAGCTTATCTGAGCTAGGTGCTCCAAATGACATGAACAAAGAATGTTTTTATTTTAATTTTATGGGATACTAAAGAAATCAGGAAATGAGTAAAAGACCCTGTGAATCACCTCAAATTTAAATCAACCTTATTCATTTCTGTGGACTCCAAAATGTCACAATACCCAAATAAATGACCTCAATTATGTAAATATAAAAAGAAACACATTTGCCAAAATCCCATATGAGGACTGCATTTTAAACAGAACTAATAGTTCTTGATAAAAGTAAAACTGACATAGGCTAAGATTATATAAAACTCAGATGCATAGACACACTTCATGTAAAGTGAAGGAAGACATACAATAGATTGGAATAATACTGGTAATTAGAATCAAACTTGTCAAAGTCAATTAAGAAGCTGTATCTGGGGCTTCCCTAGTGGTGCAGTGGTTGAGAGTCCGTCTGCCGATGCAGGGGACGAGGGTTCGTGCCCCGGTCCGGGAAGATCCCACATGCCGCAGAGCGGCTGGGCCCGTGAGCCATGGCCACTGAGCCTGCGTGTCCGGAGCCTGTGCTCCGCAACGGGAGAGGCCACAATAGTGAGAAGCCCACGTACCACAAAAAAGAAAAAAAAAAAAAAGAAGTTGTATCTGTATTCCCTAAGAAGAGGGCTTCTTGTCTTCCAGTGTATTTTTGTAAACTCGAGAGACAGATGATATGTTGCTTCCTTTTCAACAAAGGAGGGCAAACTATTTTGGTATTAATTTTTAAATTTAAAGTGGCTTTAATTTTGAAAACTTTTAGGTTGGTTCCCCTAGAAGGGGCTGGACTTATTGTAGCACCTTGCTTATTAGAACAAAAGTAAAGACTGCAAATACTTAACTGAGTTAACAGAAAACAGTATATTAAAATACACCATCTGTGGGCTTCCCTGGTGGTGCAGTGGTTAGGAATCCGCCTGCCAATGCAGGGGATGCGTGTTCGAGCCCTGGTCCAGGAGGATCCCACATGCCGCGGAGCAACTAAGCCCACAACTGCTGAGCCTGCGCTCTAGAGCCTGTGAACCACAGCTGCTGAGGCCACATGCCACAACTACTGAGGCCCGCACGCCTAGGCCCCGTGCTCCGGAACACAAGAAGCCACCGTAATGAGAAGCCCGCGCACTGCAACGAAGAGTAGCCCCAGCTCACTGCAACTAGAGAAAACCTGCACGTGGCAATGAAGACCCAGCACAGCCAAAAATAAATAAATGAAATAAATTTATAAAAGCAAAATAGGGGCCCTCCCACCGCTATTGTGCTGGGGAAGATGTAGCAGCCTCTTCTCCGAGCCACCCCTTTGCCTCCGAACTTCTCTGGGGCCAGCAGCCGGCCGACCTGGGGCCCGGGGCCGCGGGCTCAGCCGACTACCATGGGCTCTTGTGTCAAACCAGCAGTTTGCAGGTGGCGGCCGGAGGAGGCGCAGGAGGACGCAGCCCGGGCGGCCGAGGAGTCGCAGCTGCTGCACGGAGCCGGCATCTGTAAGTGGTTCAACGTGCGCATGGGATTCGGCTTCCTGTCTATGACTGCCCGTGCCGGGGTCACACTCGACCCCCCGGTGGATGTCTTTGTGCACCAGAGTAAGCTGCACATGGAGGGCTTCCGGAGCCTGAAGGAGGGTGAGGCCGTAGAGTTCACCTTTAAGAAGTCCGCCAAGGGCCTGGAATCTATCCGAGTCACCGGCCCTAGTGGGGTGTTCTGTATTGGGAGTGAGAGGCGGCCCAAAGGGAAGAACATGCAGAAACGCAGATCAAAGGGAGACAGGTGCTACAACTGTGGAGGTCTAGACCATCATGCCAAGGAATGCAAACTGCCACCCCAGCCCAAGAAGTGGCACTTCTGCCAGAGCATCAACCATATGGTAGCCTTGTGTCCACTGAAGGCCCAGCAAGCTCCCAGCTCACAGGGAAAGTCAGCCTACTTTCGGGAGGAGGAAGAAGAGATCCATAGCCCTGCCATGCTCCCAGAGGCCCAGAATTGAGCCACAGTGGGTGGGGGCTATCCGTTTGTGATCAGAAAGTTTTGAGGAACAGGCATCAATCAGCAGAGTGGAGAAAGTGGGGACAGGTTGGGTAGGGGGCAGCTGGCACTGCCATATATCTCAGGCCGGGAGCCAAAGCGTCACCCCCTCTTCCCTCTTGGTGGGGGGAAGGGCTGAGGCAAAGAAACTCCAATCATGGTCTATCCAAATGCACGTGAGGGCTTTGGGGGGTAACCCTTCCTGCATGCTTTATCTGAGTCTCCACCCCCAGAATCTCTAGCTTTTGAAAGTGGCCTGGATAGGGAAGTTGTTTTACTCTTCAAGAAGGATATGGAATAATATTTCCCGTGCCAGAGTGAAAAGATTAAGCATGAGACCAGATTGATGGACCCAACCCACAAGCCACTACATTCTGTGGGAGGAAATATCTCAGGGGTAAGGCAGGGTTTTCCACATCTTGTCTGCTCACAATCTCCTCCTGGGAGAGAGTGCTGAGAGAACTGTCCCAAGCAGTGGGTTGTGATGATAGGCAAAATGGGAGTTGAGGGAACAGCTGCAGACCTGCTGCTTCTAAGCTCACTCCCACCCCATTCTGGGCCAATACAATTTTATTTATTTGCTCCCTTGGATTACTGTACCTTGGGTCCCACTTTCTTCAGGATGCCAACTGCACTAGCTGTGTGCGAATGACGTATCTTGTGCATTTTAACTTTTTTTCATAATATAAATATTCTGGTTTTGTATTTTTGTGTATTTTAATCTAAGGCCCTCATTCCTGCACTGTGTTCTCAGGTACGTGAGCAATCACAGGGATAAGTCGGCAGCAGCTCCGGGTCTGCACAGCAGGAATACTTTTTGTTGCTCTATCACCAGAGAGAACAACTATTTGGAGTGTATAGCCTATTGAACTACCTCATTTTTGCCAATTAGAGCTGGCTTTTCTGCCACAGTGTCCTCTTGAAACCCCTCCATCTTCAATGTTTCATGGGAGACTAGGTTTTAACTGGGTTGCCCCATGGCTTGGTCTCCTTCTACTGAAAGATTGGAAATTGGTCTGAACAGAAAAAGTGGTACAGAGAGGTTAGGAGAGGCTGGGCCAGGTAAAAGGTGCAGAGAGAGGAAGCCAAGATTAGGCAGAGGTCATCTGTATGTGTGATAAAGGATTCCTGTTCCAGACCTCTAATCCCAGGGCATAGGACTCACTTTACATACCAGGTCCATCCTTCAGTGGATTGGGCTAGGCCTAACATACACAACAGGGTATATTGTATGTGTTTTTGTGAAAACTGTGAGTTAGTAAGGACAGGTTTTAAGAATGATGCCTCTGTACCCATCTTGAGCTGCCCAGGGATGTATATATGAAGCAAGGACAAGATCCTTAATCTTTAACAATTCTGGACTTTTCCTCCTTGGTTTCCAGAGAGACCATCAGTGATAGCTTCTTTGTGGTTCCCAGAGCCAATGTCCTGCCCTGCTGCAGCAGTAATTAGTGTCATGGTAGCTAAAGGAGAAAAGGGGGTTTCGTTTACATGCTGTGAGATCACTGCAAACCTACCTCACTGTGTTGTAACGGGGCAAATGCAATAGAATGCATTGGGTGATGTGTGTCTGATCCCCTCTAGTTATTGTATTTGTCTGGACTTCGTAGGACTTCACAAGTAGCTGATTTGGTGATTGCTAGGTGGCCTAGTTTGTGTAAATATGTGTTGGTCTTCTCCATGTTCTTTTGGGGTTTTATTATTTACAAACTTTTTATATTGAGAAAAATAGCCAAAGCATCTTTGACAAAAGGTCTGCACCAGCCAAAAAGATCTGAAACATAAACTTGGGGGCCCCTCTTCTTGAAGTGGGAGATCTTGAACTACACTTTCTTTTGTGTTCCCCTTCCCCGTTTCCTATTTCGAACAAGACCTTCTGTCCTAAAAACTGTATTCCTACCTCCTCTTCTTTCCCCCTTCGTGCCCTCCCCAAAAATAGTCCATACACCTATACGTTTAATTTGTGGGGTGTCTGTGATTAAATGATTTGTGCAAAAATCCTGAAGAAGCTAAGAACTCACCATCCCTTGTTCTCAATCTCCTGAATCATGACCATTCCTTGATTTGATTCATGCCAAACAGACTGCTGTCTTTGGATGGATTAAAACCTACTTTAATCTCTAATCCTGGGGTAGAGAGGAGCAACGAGGGGGCCTTCCATGTAGAAAGTGGGGTTGGGAGACCACAAAAGGAAAGATGAATGTATAGCCAAGTCACTCAGGAACTTTTATGCAGGTGCAAGAAACTTATGTCAAAGTGGCCACAAAATTGTTTAATAGGAAACGGACGAATGTAACTCCATGTTTACTGCTAGAAACCAAAACTTTGTGTGAAATCTTGAATTTATGGGGAGGGAGTGAGGGTAGAAAAGCATGTACCTGTTCTTCATCCCTTCCCCTCATTACTGAACTGCAGGAGACTGAGCCCCCTTGGGCTTTGGCGACCCCATCTGGGCAGTGTTTATTTGTTGGTTGATTTTGCTGTGCCAGGTACTTCCTTTCCCATTTGCTATCATTTTGTAACACACATGCTGACCCTTTCCCCTTCCCCTTCTTTTCCTTGGGAAAATACAATGAATAAAGACTTATTGGTACCGAAAAAAAACCAAAAAACAAAATAAAATAAAATAAAATACACCATCTGTATTCCTTAGGAGATGCTAAATCACTTTAGCCCCAAATGATAGAGTATGGAACTTTAGTGTATCATATCACAACTGTAAATTAACAAAAATGTTGCTTTTATTTAAAAACCTAAAATGTTCCTCACATGTAATTACTTGGTACAGGTAAAATAATTAAAGTACATTCATCATACCTTTTACAAATATGCACATACTTACCACCATTAGAAGAATATGATCTATTAACTGGAAAATGTGGAACATCTCCTTCATTAATTAGCCTCAGATCTTGTTCTCTTTGTAACTCCCTGATTATTCCATCAAGAATGCTCTCATCTTGGTCATTGGTTTGTTGCCCAATTACCTGTTCTACTACTTCACCATCACCTTAATTGGACCAAAGATATAAAGCCACAAAATTATTTACATTTCAGTGTACCATAAATATAGTAAAATCAAGCTTAATCTATAAGTTCCTAGACAAATATTTTTAAAGGGATTAAAATGAAAATAAAATGTATAGCAAACAAAATATTTTTTAAAGAACTTTTAAATATGTCAGCTTGTGTGTTTAACTTAACCAATGTCCCCAAACTAGACATTATTATGAGAGCCTTCTCACCTTAAAGAAAAATTATTAAATTATTAATTTAAAAATTAATTTTCTCTATAGAATATTCCAAGCTAAAAGTTGGGAGTAGAGATTTGAGTAAGGTTTTAATAACTTTAACTGAAAATACCAAAAATGCTTTGCATCTCTCGTGAGAATTTCCTTTCTGAAAGAAATCAATTATGGTCTTTCAAATAGTGTCTCTTTTTATTTATTTATTTATTTATTTATTTATTTATTTATTTATTTATTTATTTTTTGCGGTACGCGGGCTTCTCACTGTTGTGGCCTCTCCTGTTGCGGAGCACAGGCTCCAGATGAACAGGCCCGGCGGCCATGGCTCACGGGCCCAGCCGCTCCGCGGCACGTGGGATCTTCCCGGACCGGGGCACGAACCCGTGTCCCCTGCACCGGCAGGTGGACTCTCAACCACTGCACCACCAGGGAAGCCCCAAATATTGTCTCTTTTGATAATACCTCAGTATATGGATGAGTATAGAAATTATTTCTTATAATGAAATTCAATGATTACATCTGAATAAAAACTTATTTACTTCTATGATCTTTTTCTTTCTTAAATACATCTTAGACCTATTTTTCATCTTGTCCTCTAGTCAGATTGAATGGCATCTAGTAGAGTAGCCAAGTGATCAGGTCTTATTGGAAGTAAAATATGAATTACAGATTTTTTTATTCAAATGCTTTCAGTTTTACCTCCTATTAATATTCATGCTTTTCCCCCTTATTTAATAAATATGACATCAAAGAAGTAACTATTGGCACATGTGTAACACCATTTCATTGCTCTACAAATCTTTATGAGAGAGACAATAAAAAAGGATATGCAACATTTCATTCTAGAAAGGTCAAGTCTTAATTCCCTAGTAAGGATATAAAATTCCATTTGCAGGAGTTCCCTGGTGGCCTAGTGGTTAGGATTCAGTGCTTTCACTGTGGAGGCCTGGGTTCAATTTCTGGACGGGGAAACATCTCGCATGCCGCATGGCACAGCCAAAATATATTAAAAATAAAAGGAAAAAAATTCCATTTGCAAATAAATAACTCATTACCTCATACTTGGAAGAAAACCTACAAGTAACAAACTAAGGTATGAAGGCATTCTGGTGTGGGGGGTGGTGTGGAGGCATCATACCTAAGGGAAATATGCCAACCAGAAGAGTTGCTTTAATAGAGAATATCTTATTTCAATGTCTTTTTCTGCTACATTGCCATCACACTCATCACTGCTTCAGTATCCTCCAAGGTTAAGTGTTATTTAAACACTCAGCATCCCCCACCCCAAAACTCAATTCTTTACATTTCAAACATGAGGATGGGTAAACAGCCACTACCCAGTTTGTAGTTCTTGAAATTTCCTCTTCTTCAGTCCATTAACTATGTACTGTCAAATTATAATACTAATATTATGAGCAGTGGAATTTCACCAATTATAAAAGCTTGACACATTAAAGTTAGTACATTTAATCATCACTAGAAGCCAATACTATAAACAACAGGATCATACATATGTTCAGGGTTCTAAGAAAGCAGGTCAACACATTCTCTGTTTGAGTATACTCTTGTTTGTCCTAGTCCATTTATCTGTGTCCAGGTGAGACAAACAGTGCAAAAGTACTCTGGTAAGATAAAAAGTTCTATGCAACTGAAAATTAATAAAGTATTAGGTAAAATATAGTATAACCTACTACATGGGGATATATTATATATATTAGAGTTTAGCATGGGGATATATTATAGAGAGAACAGGAGCAAGTATAACATTTTACAAAATGTTTTAAATTTAATTTTGTAGAGAACATACCATTAGCCACATATCCCAGCTGTGGTATAAGCTGTTCATCTTTACAATTTTCCCGTCCTGGTACTAGCCTTTGGAATTTTGTGGGATGAGGATTTCCATCAACATCCACCAAGAATGGGGGAGGCATGAGATGAGGAGCTTGTTGGGTTTGTTCATCCAATACATAGTTGTTGGCATCACGGATAAGAGGTCGATAATCCGTATGGAAGAACATCTGATCTGGAATCTTTATGACATATTTTTAGTATTTAATATGCACAGGAAATTTATAAATAAGCATTTATTTTCATTCCTAGAGCACATGTGTTTTTCAAATCAGATAATTTCTGCATTATCTTTATAGTCCTCTATAGTCATATGTTCCCTCTAGGTAGAAGTGAATCACCTAGATCATAATCCTATCTTTTCTCCACAAAACTCTACAATCTATATTACTTTCTGGCCCTCCAATATTGTATTTTTCCAATTAGGATAAGAAGAAGCAAAGCAACAACACAGTAGATAAAGTTAGTTATTTTTTAAGTTGCAAAAAAATACAAACTTTTATAACTATTTTTCTTGCTTATTTTTATTCAAATAAGAATAGATGGAGTATAATATAAATGGTGAGGCAGGTAAATATCAATTGCATGAAAGACACTCAAAGGTGATACAAGTATTGAGCTGAACTCAAAGATTCTAAGCTCTTTTCCAACTCCAAGATTCTATAATCTATCCTAAAGTCACAGCTACTAAAATATAAGAAACCAATTAAGTTAGCTTCCAAAGTATTTTAACAAGACCAATAATAGGTAAAGTAGCCAAGCAAGAAAATAAGCATTCAGTCACCAGCTGTTTATTCCCAACTTAGGATAAGTAGAGGATGTAATCTGATAAAATTGTTCTCTTATTACACCTGAAAGGCAGTACAGAGAATATGTTCTAAGAAAAAGGATTTCCTAATGAATTTTTTTAATTTAATTTTTAATTTTATTTAATTATTTTTGGCTGCGTTGGGTCTTCATTGCTGTGTGCGGGCGTTCTCTAGCTGTGGCAAGTGGGGGCTACTCTTCGTTGCAGTGTGCGGGCTTCTCATTGCGGTGGCTTCTCTCGTTGCAGAGCATGGGCTCTAGGTGTGCGGACTTCAGTAGTTGTGGCACGCAGGCTCAGTAGTTGTGGCTCATGGGCTCTAGAGCACAGGCTTCAGTAGTTGTGGTGCATGGGCTTAGTTGCTCCGTGGCATGTGTGATCTTCCCAGACCAGGGTTCGAACCCATGTCCCCTGCATTGGCAGGCGGATTCTTAACCACTGCGCCACCAGGGAAGTCCCTCCTAATGAATTTTTATATCTACATCATCCTATATCTTAATAGTAATTTGAACTGCCAAGCTTTATGTTCTGTCAGTGATGAAAAATTTTACCAAAAAAGGTGACTTTGTTATTTTATATCTATTGACACAGAGTGACCCTTATTAACTGGAATACTTCAAATAAAATTTATGAATGATACAATAAAAAATTGCAATCTACAACAAAAATTAAATATACTAACCTTTTCATAGTATTTACTGCATCCAAATCCAAAAAGCAGCAAATGCCCATGAGAATCAGTGCAGGCAAAATGGTTTCCATCTGGTGAAAATTTACAGTCAAACACTGCACCATGGCCTTGACCTTCAATCTGAAATTTAAAAGAGTCACTTTAAGTCATCTTAAGAGGTAATTTTAAAATAATAAGCGGTCAATAGCTTCTGCTTGCTAATATCTTGGATTCTGTGATGCATCAACATGCCAATGTACTCTCTGACTTCTGTAGCCAGAACCCTACTGTAATAGTAAAGCTCTAAAAGAAATTAGGGAGAATTTCGCAACAAACATTACTAGCAATGTCATTTCTGAAGAAGAACTGCATGAATGACTGAGGAGAATAAAAAAGACCTAAACACAACCAAATTGACAAAGGCACTATCTCAGCAAAGTCAAGATATTATCTTCATATTTAAATTGTAATGCAAGTTTTAAAAGAACCATCCTAAAATTAAAGTACACAAATCAATCTCACTAACACAAGGCAGAGGGTTATTATTAACACTCTGAATCTGTATAAAGCCTATAAAAGGGAGCTCAAAGGCCAACAATTTAGAAACGTTTAGTCAGAACTATTCTTCAGAAAGGAACACTAAATATGGTGAATATGAGTATTCTCATCACCACAGGAGGGTGTTCTACTGGAAGAAGAGAATGGCTGACCATATTTTTCCATAGTTTGTATGAAATATATCTTAGAAGTATCCATATCTCCAATTCCATGTGTGCCAAACAGCTTTCTGATTACTAACTAAGCTATATGGGGCTTACCAATGACAGATACAATACAGTTACTGTTGTGATTCATTAATTAGGATTATAGTTTAAACATTAATATTTTTTGTGATTTTGGTTAGTGTTAGCTCCAAATGCTTATTAAATTTGAGTTTCTAGAATTAAGAGCTGGGAACAAGAATCTGGAAGGTGCTACCACCACAATAACAGAGACACCCTGAAAGGCATAATTCTCAACTGGCCTTACTCTTGGGTCTTGAGTCATTCTCTAAGTTATTACATGGATTTAAACAGATGACAAGAGGTTCCTTGGCACTAAGTATACTTTAATTACCAAATTGTCACATAAGAGAAGTCTGTTTTAATATCAACTAAGCATAGATTTACCTTACCATGTTAAAATAATTCCGAATTTTGGTCCCCCGGTCAAGGTCCCAAATAAAAATGTTCCCATCATGACCTGCCGAAAGTATGATCTTTTGATCAAATGGATGTGCTTCCAAAACAAATACTTCATCATCATGTCCCTGTGACAAAATCAATGTTAAAAATGAAAAGCAACACTGAGTATCTGGCTTATTTGATTAAAAGATCTCGGGAGTATGCTATCAATCTGATTCAGATGAATTCATGTATGCAAATTTAACAGCATTTACTACATGCATGCTATAAGAAACAGTTTAGAGTTCCTTATATATTTAAATGCTGATTTCATAAAATATTCAATAGAGAGAAGACCTGAAAAGGTGTTTAAAATAAAGACAGTCAAAATCAGTTACAGTTCATTAACCAGGTCCCTGAAGTGGAATTCTTATTTCTAGGACTCTGCTATTAAAAGGTTAAAAAATATGTGACAAACAGAATCTTTTATTAACACCCAATTCTAACATAGTGATAACAGACAAACCTTCATTATTCTTCATCCAGCACTCTCTATCACTGGTATTCATATTGTATCGTGGGAGGCCCCATGATATATTCAAACAAGCTATAGTTTGTCCTTTTTACCTTTATCTATTTTATAGTTGAAGGTTTCATCTAATATGCTATCTGAAAAATGGGTTTGCTGCTAAAAAAAAATAAGTTTGAAAACCAATGCTCATATGTTTCCCTGACAATAAATCAAGTAATATCAGTATCTCTATAGACCTTAGAACAGGAGTCTGCAAACTATAAACTTCAAGCCAAATCTAGCCCTGGGATGTTTCTGGACATACAATACAGCCTGAGAGCTAAAAATGGTTTTTACATTTTTTAACAGGTTGTAAAAAATGAAAGAATATGCAACAGAGACCATATGCGGCCTGCAAAGCCTAAAATATTTACTATATGGCCTCTTAAAGAAAAAGTTTGCCAAAACCTGATTTAGATCATTGTTGATTTTCCTAAACTCCTGACTAGAGAGTACATCTTTAACAATAGGCTCAAAGTCTTAGAAAAACATGCAGGACATCCTGAAATTGGATTTCACTTAGGAACACGTCAGCATATTACACATCAGGGGCTTCTAGAAATGATCATATATTGTGAACCTAAAAAGTGCATTTTATCCCAAATCATTGTATACAAAAATAGAGTATCCTACCATACTACCATTATGGACAAAAATATAAAAGTAACTTCAGAATGGCTCAAAATGAAAAGTGGAAGATGAGGAGGTAAAATCTATTACAATAAATATTATCACAAAACTTTTTCCCAATGACTACCAAAGATCTTATTTATTTATCATAACAAAATCTCTTGCTGAATATCCAATTTGCTATAGTAAATACTTTCTCAGTTTCCTAACCAGTAAATAATAAAATTACACTGTTAAACTCAAATGATAGTGATACAACTACATTAATGTACATTAGGAAAGAGAGGCTTTTAAATAGGGGGTTGCATTTTTGGCCAAAATGACATAGTCACTGGGTCATGGGAAACAAAACCTAGTCAGCTTCAGTAATGTCTTAAGATTTATCATCTGCCCTATTTTTATTTATCAAGCACACCTCTATTTCCACCACTACCACACAATCCAAATTATCATCATGGCCCATCCTATCACAGAATCCTACAGTGTACCCAGAGTCATTCTTATCTCATTCCAATCTATTCTCTCTACTCTATTGCAAGAATTACAGGGTATTTTTCAAAAGCAATAGCAAAGGCATGCTATTCCTTTGCTTTAAAACCTTTCCATGGTATCCTGTTGGTATCAGGATAGATCCTGCAAGACCTTGTATGGTCTGGCCCCTGTCCATTTCTCCAGTCCTATGGGGTGACACTCTTTCTGCTCTCTGTGCTGTAGCCAAAAATTGGCTTTCTTTCTCCTCCTTTCTACCTCAAGACCTTTGTACATGCGTTTTCCTCTTCTTAGAGGGACCTTTCAACCTTCTCACATATGTAATTTACCAAATATTTATTGACCACACTGAGACAGAAAATAAACAAACAAATAAACACAATAAGAAAATATCAGGTAGTGATAAACACTATGATGAAAATAAAGCAAGACAATGACTGGGAGGCTACTCTAGATTGTTTGATCAGGGAAGGCCTTGTCAAGGAGGTGACATCTAGGCTGAGAGCTACAAATCTTAACCCAAACTTCACTTCCTCAGGAAGCTTTTTCTGAACCTGCCAGACCAGGTTTGGTCATCCTATTAGAAACTTGCTTTGCACTTTTCTTTCTTAGCATTTACTTATTAAATGCTTGTTTCTTTTTTAAAAATTTATTTATAAGCTGTAAACTCCAGGAGGATGGGGACCCTTTAATTTAACATTTACTCCTAACTCAACGGTTGGCACAGTGGATACTCAGTAAGCATTTGCTGAATGGAAGAACTTTACGTCCTAGTTAAGACCCTGACATACAAATTGTTAACACATAAAACATAAATTCTATACCAAAACTAAGCAGATTTGACTGTTACAAGGACTAAAAATAGTCTGTTCTAAAATTTCCTCATTAAAATTCACTGGAAACAGATGACCCATGAGTCAGCCCATGGGAAGTGTACCACTAAAGAGAACTCTAAATTAAGATATTTATTAAGACAGAATTTTATAAAACCAATGGCTACAACATGGCCTTTGAAGCTGTGATTTTTAGAGATAAAGACCTGCAGCCACTGGCCACATGTGGCTACTAAGCATCTGAAATGTGGCTAGTGCAAATTGAGATGTTCTATAATTGTAAAATACACAATAGATTTCAAAGATTTAGTATGAAAAAATGTGAACAATTTCATTAATATATCATATTAATTACATGTTCAAATGTTACTATTTTAGATATACTAGGTTAAATAAAATATATTATTAAAATTAATTTTACCTGTTACATTTTACTTTTTTATTGTGGCTACTAGGAAAATTAATATTATATACATGGCTCATATTATATTTTTATTGGACTGTGCTGACATAGACAAACATTTCCTAGTAAGTAATAAAGCAAACAGTATAGGTTTTTCCACACATATTAATAGAAACTTGTATCAGGGAACAGGGAGAGCCAGAATGAGATAAGTATTGATTTAACAGATAAAAGGAAGAATCTAAAACTCCCCTAACACAGTGTTAGGGTTTTACTTAGGAAGGAGGACTTGGGAGGTATATGAAAGATCAACTGCAAATCCTCCCAAAATTAAACAAATCTTTAGAAACCTCCAAGGCCTTAGAAAAGATTATCTCACATAGGCATCAAATAAGGATGATACTATGGCATACAACAAAGAAATGAGTCATGAGAATTGGTATCTAGTCCCTATCATTTACTACTGTGTAAACCATATGGCAATCACTTGGCCCTTCTGAAAGTACTTATGAATCGATAATTGAAGCAGATAGGAAATAGGCTTTTAAGTAGAGTTCAACTATGACAAATTCCTTTTTTTAAAAGAAAGAAGGAAAGACACCATTTTCTCCTACTTCTTCCTCTTACCTCTACTTCTTGCATAAACTAATCCCCAAAGGTAGAATACAGGTTACCCTTGTTAAAATAAAGTCAGCTCTACCCTTAAAACATTAACAACAAAAAATCCCAGCTCACGCTAAAAACAAAATAACTTACATACACTTGACCACATATGATAACATAATGCGTAAATAAATATCAGACTTGGAAAGGATCTTAAGAAGTTTTCATACTTGCTTTTAGCAGCTACACCATGTGCCATCCCTATTTTGTTGATATGTCAACAGAGGTACCTTGAATAATTAATTCTCCAAAGGACAGTAAGCCATAGAAAGTAAACTAGAACACTTAAATTTCCTGTCTTCTAGAATAATGCCCTTTTTGACCATTTTAATTATTCCAAAAATAGAATACTTACGGATAAAGTATGAAGAAGTTGGCCTGTGATAGAATTCCATACTTTCAAAAGGAAATTGTTCACTGCAGTAATAACTGTGGTATCATAGCGATCCCAGGCCACCATAGTCACCTTAAGTTTAGTGACCTTGTCTTCTCCAGATGGCAAATTATTCCTAAACAAAATGATATCAGGTTCATAAATTTTGAACAAAGGTGCATCTAACAGAGCAAATTATGGCAAAAATCTCTCCAGAAGCATGCAACTTTTTAAATTAAAAACTCCTAAACTATACTTTTAACTATTAATGAAATAAAATAATAAGAGTAACACATAGGGCAATACCCATAAGCTTATTTTAGGGAGGAAAAAAACCCATAAAATGACAAAAATTTTATAGTTAGTTACATGAGAACGAGAACAAAAAAGTGAAATTAGAAAGGAATCTGCAGATACCTTGGAAAATAAAGTACAAGGTTAGATTGGGCTACCAGAAAATATGAAGAAACCATATAATGGACACTTTATTCTTAAATATTCATTTTTGAAACTAAAAGGTCTTATAAAAAAGCAGTAAGAAATTCAGTAACTTTTGCTTTAATTGAATGACATTATCAGTAACTGACTATGACCACAAAGTTGGTTCTATATTGTTATTAATGGGAAGATAATTAATTTCCCAGTCATACCCTAAAGGAATTGCAGTATCCTAAAGAGGAATTATATATCTTCCAATGAACAGTGAAGATGATGAAACAGAATTCTGATTAATTGTATTTATAATGTCAAGTAGGAATGTTAGCAATATGAAACATAAAGGTATCCTCAGTAAGTCAGAGAAATATCTAAACATATGATGACATTTAATAGGGGCAATCCTCAAAGTAGAAAATAGTATAAATAGATATAAAAAATGACTCATACAAAATCAGGGCAGAGAATGATTATATGGGCATTAGTAAAGCACAGAGACCTTTGGATCACAAGAGACCAGAACTTTCAATAAGTCAGCTATGTTCCTATCATCCAATCTGTCCACCAACAGCAAAAGGCAATAGTGCTTAGAGACTATATACAGATGCAAACTTCACATCTACCAATTAACTCCAAATTAAAAAGATATTTATTTTCATAATTAAATAGAATTCAATAATGTAAAACATACTATACCATATGAGAACCACTAAAATATCTAACATCCAATCTTACCCAGTCATTTTAGTAGCCATATCTAGCACTATACTCTTCCACTCTTGTTGCTGATATTGCCAAATTCTTGCCGTTCCATCTCTACTTCCACTAACAAATCTTAAACTGCAAAGAAACAGTTAAAATATCCTTATTACCTCCCTCTAAAATGGAAATCACTATTTTTCTAATTATAAAAGTAATACATTCATCCTCATATACTTCTGCGGAGAATAAAAATGGTACACTTTGTAAAACAGTTTGGCAGTTCCTCAAAATGATAAACAGTACCATATGACTCAGCAATTCTACTCCCCCATAAATATACAAGAGCAATGAAAACATAAGTCCACACAAAAACTTGTACACAAATATTCATGACATTATTCATTATATGCCAAAAAGTGGTGACAACCCAAATGTCGATCAACTGATAAATGGATAAACAAATTGTCGTATATCCATACAATCGAATACTGGACAGCCACAAAAAGGACTCCAATTCTTATACATGCTCCAACATGGATGAATCTTGAAAACATTATGCTAAGTGGAAAAAGTCACAAAAGACCAAATATTGTATGATTCCATTAATATGAAACATCCAGAATAGGCAAATCTATAAAAACAAAAAAGTGGATTAATGGTTGTTCAGAGCTGAGGGTGGAGGTGTAAAAAGATTGGGGATTGAAAGCTAAAGGGTATAATATGGGAATTCTTTTTAGGGTGATGACAATGTTCTAGGGATATGGATTAAGAGATACAAACTACTATGTATAAAACAGATAAGCAACAAGGATATAGTGTACAGCATGAAGAAATATAGCCATTATTTTGTAATAACCTTAAATGGAGTATAATCTATAAAAATATTGAATCACTATGTTGTACACCTGAAACTAGTACAGTATTATAAATTAAATATACTTCAATTAAAAAATAATAAAATAAAATTGATCATAGTGAAGGTTGCACAACCCTATGAATATACTAAAAACATTGAATTTTATGTGGAATATATCTCAATAAAACTGTTATAAAAATACATTCATTAACCTATAAATCTATCACTGTTCATAATTTAGTTTCTATTCTTTCAGACTTTATTAAAGACATATATATATATATACTTAGACATTCCCCCTACGGAAAATAGAATTACACTACATATAATGTTTTATAATGTTTTTCTTTAAGTGTACAGTTTGACCCCTGAACAATGTAGGGATTAGAGGCACCGACCCCCACACTGCCACACAATCAAAACTTTGCGTGTATATTTTGACTCCCCCAAAGTTAAATACTATTAGAGCCTACTGTTGACCAGAATTACCAATAACATAAACACTTGACTAACACTTATTTTGTGTGTTATATGTGTATCTACATATATTTTATACATTCATAACATACCTTTCTCTTAATTTTTTGATATTTCTAGGCTACGTGGTTTGTCTGAGTTTTTTCAAATTGTCACAAATCTCCAAAACTTTCTCTAATGTATTTATTGAAAAACAATCTGCATAAGTGGACCTGCACAGTTCAAACCTATGCTTTTCAAGGGTCAACTGTATTTTGTAGATATATTTCTATGTTTACAAATATAAAAACTACCATCACTTTCAATAAATGTTCAACAATACGGATGTATCAAAATTTATTTAATTAACCTCCTAATGATGAATATTTTTACTGTTTCCAGTCTTTGCCATTATAAATAATGTTGTGATGAATATCTCTATACACATCTTTGTAAAACCTTATATATATATATCTTTGCTGAGTCAAAGGGTAGGCACATTTTTTTTTTAAAGAAAGAAAAGCTTTATTCTGTCTCAGCTTCAGGTTTGGCCACAGATGCACACACTGGGAGCTGTCAAATCAATGACATTTTCCTAGTATAACAGTATAAAGGACTCTTTCATGAAGAATTTATACTCTCTTCCTGAATCTTTTCTCCCTTATAGTCCCCCTTCAGGGTAGGCACATTTTGAAAGCTTTTGACATACTGCCAAATTATTTCCCTGAAAAGTTTTTTTAAAAACAATTTACAGTATCATCAAGGCTGTGGGGGAGTGTCTATTTTCCCTAAACCCTTGTCAATATCGGGTGTTATCATTCTTCAATATCTTGTCATTCTGAAAGGAAAAAATTGTTACTGTTATTCTAAATTGTATTTCTCTGATTATTAGTAAAATTGGACATCTTTTGATGTATTTACTGGCCACATAAATAATTAAGATAAAATAATGTTTCTCATTTAAGGAAAAAGGCAAAGAATTAAAAAATTCATATACTCCTAGAATGAAAGAATAGTAGCTGTACAAACCTTCCAGTTTATAGCTCAGTAGGGTGCAATAAACCAACTTAAAAATTATTTTAAGGATTTTTCATTCCTAATAAACACATCACTCTTGTGGACCATCATTATTTACTCTCGCATTTAACAAAGATGAACACATTCATCATAGTAATCACCCAGTGTTTGAAAAATATTTAATAATAAAACATGGTCACCCACATAAAGTCTTTATAGACAGATAAGGATACAAATTTATGCTAAGTGGTTGAATTTTTAAATCTATTCTAGGTCAATTTCTAGGCCAGGGCAGAAGATTATCACCTTCTGGGGACCAGACATTTGAGAGGGTACATGAATACCTGTATATAATTTCTGAGTTTACAGACATAGGAAATTGTGTATCATATGAGTAGTAGAGACAGTAAGCGATACAGATGCTCAAAGGAAGAAAAGACAGATAAAATCTCAAGCAGTCAGGAAAGGCTTCAGGTAGGGTATGAACCTTAAAAGGAAGATAGAACTTAGAGAAGAAAAAGAGACAGGAGGGAGAAGGAAAATAAAAAGGAAGGAGAGAAGAAGGGAGAGGGAGGACATAGGCGGGATAGAAAAGGAGTGAAAGGAAGTAGGGTATGATTATTTCTGGTGTGAGGTTAAAGTATAAGTGAAAGAATGGATAACAGAATGTATATGGGATGTAATAATAATGATGACTAAATCAATTGGGCTGGATCTAAGTATTTAAACGGGTAATAGTAGATAAGAAAAGAATGTAGGTCTAAGTCAAGTTGAAGAGAATTCTGAATGCCAGGCTAAAACATTTGAGTTCTATAAACAAAGAGAAAACACTAAAGATTTCTGAACAGGGCAATGTTCATCTGACAGAGGTGGACAAGATACATTTAGAAGGGAAAAGAAAACTGAAGGTAATGGGTCAAATAATGGAATTCTTGACTAAGATGGGTGATAACAGAAATGGAAAAAGGAAAATCACTAATAAAGGAAGAACTGATAGACTATGGCTACTACTTAGATGGGAGCTTAGAAGAGCTGGGGTAAGCATGTCATCAAAGACAAACAAGGGCTTTCAGCCTAAGTGACTGAACAGAAAAAAAAAATGTAGTAGAAGTAGTGTTTTCTGAAGAAGTACAGGTAAAATATGTGAAACATCTGTTTATATAGATATGTACTACATAGTTACCTGTCTCCATTGTTACAGAACTGAACAGCAACAACCTTGTCCTAAAACATAAAACAATAGATTTTTGGTTAGAATTAATTTATTTTTAAAATGAATAAAGTACTCTTCCCGTCATATTCACATATGAAAGTATCATGGAGTAGATTTTTTAATGCTATAATTTTCTTTAAAAAAACCCTCTAATTTTCTTTAAAAAATTAATGAAGGCTGAAACAATACATTAACTAAGGAGGAATACTTATCAGCAGTAATTTGAGACAAACCAGACATAAGCAAACCTGTTTCTAAACCATAATCTCAAGAGACAGATAGTTCTGAATAGATGACAGTTTATTATATTCCCCATAATAAGATAGCACACTAATCTAAAATGCCAACTTAAAAAAATTCATTTAATAGTAGTTGAATTAAATTCCTCACTTAACGTTTTTTTTTTTTAATTTTAGAAAACAAATCAATAATGTCCTGTTTCTTACATGGTTTATTTAATTATTTTACAATGAATTCATTTGACCGTCTTTAGGTTCTATAATTTAGATACTGTTGTTTGAACCTTCCTTTACAATGACTAAACTATACTTTTACAAATATAATGTGCATTGTAGTGATTATATTATAGTAATGTACCTTCAAATGTTGTAAACATTTTGACAAACCACAATTATTGAACTACACTTGAACTTAATTTTTTAATTATTTTTTTATTTGAACTTAATTTTTAATAAAAAGCTCAGATATTAAATGTCTTCGTATTTATTTTTTCATTTTAAAAACGTATCAAACCGTCTTCATATGTTCAGATGTATCTGTGATTCACACTGTTCCATGATTTCACTGAGTATTTATCTGACAGATTCGGGATTCTCACTGCCAGTTGCAATAACTGATTTTAGATGTTCTGGAAGGACATCTTACTTTCAATGACTAACAGCCGCCACCGATTTCAACAGGGAATGTTTAAGTTTTCTGATTTTTTCTTAGCTAGGCCCTTGCCAAAAAAACCCTACCAATCAGTTTTTCTTCATCTTTCCCCCCCTCAATTATTTCCCATTCATTTATTACCTCCTCCTCTCTCAGCTCTCAATAAATTTGACTGCACTGTATACACACCTTGCTTGGGTGGTAACTGTAAAGATGCCTCCTTTGTGTGCTCTAGCACAAGTGGATTTTTCCCACTGGATAGTCTCAGATTGAGATCTTTATATATTTCCTAAGTTTTTCTCTTTCACAATTTACATAATATTCCAGGATTTTAGTATCTAGGAATAAGTAACAGCAAGGTGAGAGCTCAGCTAGGTTCAGTAACTTTTCATAAGGAGAATATCCAATTATGTTTATATGGTAAGACAAAAGCAGGAGGCTGTTTCCAAAAGCTCAAGGAAAAGGTTTCTAACAGGGGTCTCTTTTACTACAAATTTCAGGAACATGATTGATTCTGGAACTCACAAAATATCTTTTTTTAAAAGTCATCTTTCAGGGAAATTATGTGTGTTTTATTGATATGTACTAATACTATTCCAAATAAAGTGTCAATAGTAGTAGGAACAGTAACAGTAAGACTTGTAAAGCTGAGTACTTTCAAATGCTGACTATACAGCTTTGACAATGAGGAACATGAGATATACAGTGAGCTGAAACAGAAATACTCCCATATTCAACAGTAAGTAATTACCTGGAGAAGGTAAGGAAATAAACAGAAGGAAGAAGTGAAAGGTACACAGGGATCTGAATAAACAGTAGTGGCTCCAAGATTCCTGAAAATGTCACAGGAGAGTGGAAAGAGCTTGGGAGGAAAAATGCCAGGCACCAATGGCTGTCACCCCAGCATAAAATTGTCCCCTGTATGGAAGGATGTTTTTGATAACTAAATCGGATTAGATTTCAGGAGTCTGATGGCATTCTCAAAATAATCAAACTAAGATCAATGAGCTAAATTCAGTAAAAAGAATTTTTTCCTAAGACATACTTTAATGTGTCTTTTAATAAGTGTATAGGCTTCGAAGTAACAAACACTTATATAATTAATAAAATAAAGCAAGCTAGAAGAGGATTTTTGTAAATTATTACTGTAATATATATTTTTCCCTTCCCATACAGTCAGGTAGAAATTGTCTTAAATACTACAACCATACTAAATCCAGAATTTCACACTGATCTTCATTACTAAAGAGACATCTTACCATATAGGTTTCAGTACCAATCTATATTAAATTAGGGTAAAGATTGGAAAAGAAGAAATAAAACCAATTTTCCAGGGGTGTTTAAAAAGAAAGCAACATATTTAAGTTTCTCATTTTGTTCTTACCGTATGTGACTCTAATTCAGCAATTTTCTCAGGGATCTCAGAACCCAAATAATATATTCTAATCACATGGTCGGTGCTACCTGTTGTAATGAACATACCACCTAGAGGATTAAAAAACAAACAAACATTGTACCAAAGAATTTTAAAAACCCTCTGATGGCTTCCTTAGTTATACATTACCTTGTTAATTAAAAAGCCTTCAAGAAACATAAGGTTATTTTCTAACCATTAAAGACATATTAACATTTCTGAGGAAAAATAAGTAAAATTCAAGAAAAACAAGAGGAATATTTAAAGAACAACTATACCATTCACCCAACAAAAATCCACCAACTATACACTAAATACAGGCCTTTGGATCATAAACATTAAAGGCATTGAGGAATTCATTTCTTCATATTTTATGTAAAAACATAATGTTCCAAAATTATTTATAAAATAACCTATATCTACAATTCTCTGTATAGTGGCTACAGTAGTTGAGTGTGAAAACTCAGCAGTTTTTGGGATGATGAAAAAAATTCTAGAGATGGATGGTGGTAATGTATGTAGAACAATGTGAATATACTTAATGCCACAGAACTGTACACTTAAAAAAAGTTCTTAAAATGGTAAATTTCGTGTTATATTTTACCACAACAAAAAAGAAAAGGTTAACCAGCACATAATCCTTAGCAGTAGAAAAGCACTGTTTACATACTGTGAACATGTCTTCTACATGGAGCCACTGTACATGTTTTCTGAAAAGTCAGGGCAGGATTTTAGTGTTGAATTGTGTATGAGTATTGGGGGAAGGCTGTACTTTTTACCAACTAAATTCTGTATTATATAAAAACATATTAATTGTAAATAAGAAAACAACTCAAAATCTATTACATGTTAATTAGAGTCTACAAAGGTCTATTATAACATATTGTTCGCATTTTTAGCATGTTTCCATTAATTCTCAAACATATGCATTTTTTCTCCACAAAATTAAAAAATATTTTACAGTTGAAAAATCTTTTATAACTGGATTATTCAATATTTTAGATACTCAAAACATTCAATTTTTACACATACCAGAGCTGAAAGATGAACAAGATATCTGAACTCCAGGTCTAGATCTCTCAGTAAATTTCACTGGGCGATCTCTAAGAGAAAAGTAAAATGTTTTTATTTTTCATCATGTTCATTTAATGTGCAAGAATTTTAGCACACTGCTAGATATTGACAGATTTATCATCAATATTATAGAAACCACAAAACTGAAGTAGTAAGTGCTATTCCCATTATTGAAGTTAACATTTAAACTTACAAATATACTTTATGCTATCAGTATAATTATGTTAGCTTTACAAAGAAATTACCATGTTACTTACTACCATCATGAAGAAAGGTTCAAAGTGTTCTTACCAGAGTAAGAAATGAAACAAATACTCCTTATCAAAATTTTGTGTATAAATTAAATAGTCTCTTCAACATTGGTTTCATAAAAAATTTATTCTAAAATCTCTAACATCTAATTGAAGTAGGTATGGATATGTACATACACACTCATACATATATAAATTTATATACTTACATACATGGACTATCAAGAATCTCTCAAAGTGATAAAGAAAAATTTCTAACCCAATTTTAAACTTACTTAAACTTCATTGTTTTTACATGCCATTGCCAGAAACAGATAGTTCCGTCAGCACCAGTAGAAGTGAGGTATCTGGTTGTGCCTTTAGTTGATGGACAAAACTGGAAAAGAAAATTTAATTAAAATAGAAACCTTTCATGTTCAAGCTTAATTTCAGTTTCAAGAAATTAGCTATTTAAATTTCCTATATTAATGAATACCTTATAAAATTTGAAAATATCAAAAAACTAGAAAAGTCATTCATTGAATTTAGGATAAAATATTTTAGCCCTAAAGATAATTATTTTAAAATTATTCAACATCACACTTTAATATTATTATTTTACTACTTTTAATGGAGAAAAAACAAAGTCATTACTAGTTAAATCATTACAAATCTGCTGAATACACGCTTATATAGCAACCATATAAATTTTTTATAGTTCACATGAAAAAGGCATGCATCAGAAGTAAGTCTAAAACAGTGATAAGGAAGTTAATGTCTAAGTATGGGGTTTTAACATTTTACTTTAAACTCTAATTTCAATGAAGTATGATAGAAATTTCACCATTCTTAAATTTAAATCATCTTCATGTGTTTTGATGGATAACATAAAATAGGTCAAATGTCTGTATGTATCATTGTGGAAAAAAGAGATTAAAAAAATATACTTGAGTTGCCAATTTAAAGTATGACTACTATCTGATGGTCTTTACCATGTAGGATTCTCAGGCTCTAACTCTCAGTATTTTACAGGTCCTCAGAAGAGAATCAGAGAAGGGAAAAGCCACTAGGCTCCTGATACCTGGGACACAGGAAAAGGTTGAAAATCAAACCAGGGTCTCTAGCATGCTCGTGAGCTTTAAAAATCCCAAATAGGGAATTCCCTGGCAGTCCAATGGTTAGGACTCGGAGCTTTCACTGCCATGGCCCAGGTTCAATTCTTGGTCGGGGAACTAAGATCCTGCAAGCCGCTCAGCATGGCCAAATAAATAAATAAAAATTAAATTAAAAATTTTAAAAATAGGGCTTCCCTGGTGGCACAGTGGTTGAGAGTCCGCCTGCTGATGCCGGGGACACGGGTTCGTGCCCCGGTCTGGGAAGATCCCACATGTCACGTAGCGGCTGGGCCCATGAGCCATGGCCACTGAGCCTGTGTGTCCAGCAGAGCCTGTGCTCTGCAACGGGAGAGGCCACAACAGTGAGAGGCCCGCGTTCCGCAAAAAAAAAAAAAATTCATTTGTAGAACAAAAAAAATAACAAAGAGGTCCATGGATCTCTAGGGCACTTACACACATAAATCAAATGAGACAGAAACTAGCAAATGAAACAATGAAGGAGCCAAACAGTTCCATAAACATTTCCAGTATAAACAAATATTCATATTTTTTATGTTGTATGAGACTATCTCCAAATTCCAGAAACAGTCTGTCAGATAGGATGGTGGGAACACAAGTAACTAGTAATATTCCAAAACAAAATCCAAAAAATAATTTCAACTAATCAAAAATTTGACATAAAAATGTTCAAATCCAATATATGTTGAATCTAATTCTTGCTAGGGCCTCATAAACAGGTTATATATTATTTAAATAACACACAAAAAACTGATTGGCATATTTATTAGTGATTAAAGAACAAAGAAAAGTGAATGGGAGTAATTATCTCATCCACAAAAGTAATCTGCTTGACCAAAATAAAAGACAGTGTCAGAAGGATTCCTCTGTTTTGCTGTCAACACAAAGAAGAGAACAAAGTTCTTTGGGGAGTATCCAGGACTTTCACTACCAACATCTGGTAAAAACACTATATGGACAAATATTTAAAAACTCAATGTATTGTATGTCAAACATCTAGTTGAAGTAAGAAATGACTGAAACTAAGAATAAAAATTTCCCTAATATTAAACTACGCATACACACACACACACACACACACACACACACACACACACACACACACTAAATCTGAACTGATAAACATTTTGCATTAAATATTAACACAAAGTATGCCAATATTCAAATTAGAAGCTACTTATATCCTGCCTAAAAGGTACTGGTGTTGTTCCTTAAGGCAATTCCGTCTTTTCCCTTCTTCACAAATACAAATGAGATAAAGAAGATGTCTTACACTACATTTGAAAAAACTTTTCAATGACCTTTTTACTTATTTCTAAAGGGAACAGATTTATATGAAAAGGGAACTTTAAAAAATACCTGTCTGCAAGGTAAGGACAAAGCCCTTAAGAAATCAATATTTTTCTGTTGCCCTTCTTTGTATAATCCACACAATGTAACAAAAAACAAGAGAATTCTCATTCTTATTACATCTACTAGAGGTATCTTTTTATTTTTCTTACCTGTATGGAAGTAATAGAAGCTGAATGTCCCTGAAGGACTGCAACTGGTGCACAAGTTCGAAGACACCACACTCTTACAACTTTATCACAGCTGCCTGCGGCAATGAGAGTGTTTTCATAGTTAACAGCCATGTCAGAAATTTCAGCAGAGTGCCCTCGAAGTGTAGCAAGAAGGCGCCCATCATCTGTTGCCCAAATTTTCACCAAACAGTCATCTGAACCCTACAGCAACACAAAAGGACAGAAGATTTACAATAAAGCAGAAATTCGCCTCCTCCCCCCACAGAAAAAGCAAAAACAAAGGAGAATTTTATTAAGTTACTTCTAAGCCTTTACTTTTTAGTCTCTTTTCTTCATATAACATGGAGCGAGTAGAAAATATAAAATATGTCCAAATGACAGCACTGACAAAGCACTGTCCAAACTGATAATGGCATATGTGAATAACTCCTCAAAACTACTACCAATCCTGACAACTCAAAAGATTTTTTACTTTTAAGTGATTTGGCATTAACTATCTCTGTCATTATTTCTTTCCTTACACCTGACAGCCTTTTTTCTTAATTGCTTGAATATTTTTTTCTCTATAAATACTTAAAACTTTAACCTAAAATCTACATGCAAACATGAGACTTTGTTAATAATCTCTGGGGAAAATATTATGTGGAACTTCCTACTGAGAATTTCAAAAGAGCTTTAAATAGTAAAAAGCAATTCTACTGTGGTAGATAAGCTAGTTAATAATTATCTGTTTATAAAAAGATGAAAATCATCATCCTCATCATCATCAACACCCATATACTTAGGTGATGCATTTTGGAGTCATGAAAACATCAATGGAAGAGTCTGTAATGAACTCCAAGAAGTCGAACTTCTCAAAATACAAACCACTTCCTTTGTTGTAGCCTAGGAATTTAAAAAGAAAATTATGCCATTACCTACACTTCTACATTAACTTAGTACTGAAACAATGAGACTAAGCCTTTACTTGGAAATATTAGTGTGCTACAATTTTGTACTCTAAAGCACACAATATGATCTGGTTATTAACAATCCAATTTAAAAAATAATTACTATTGAATTCAAAGAGAGATCTATACAATAACTGTAATCTTCATTACTAAACATGTAGTTCAACTATTCAACTATAAGGATGATGTAATCATTAATTAAGCAGAACTGGCACCAATAGAAAATGCATTTTAATAAATGTTTGCTAAAAGGGAATGAAACCAATTGAGTAGATAAACTTGTTTCACATAAATTAACCACCTCTAAAATATAAGGCCTCCTGAAGATTTATTTTTTTAAAATTAGATTTCCCAAATATAGAGGTCATTATAGTTCATCCATTTACTTATATAGAAAGAGAAAAGATTTTCAATTTCCACTCATCTTTTCTTGCATGCATGTGTCTAAAAAGGAAGAACTTCTTACAAAGCATAATTCAATGCCATGAAGCCTAGCTTCCATTGTTGTAAATCTCTAATATGCTATAGTATCATTAATTTTAAACTCACTGTAAAAATTCTTCTCCCACTTCGGTCAAATGCTACACAGTAGACAGATGACAAGTGCCCCAGAATTCTTTTATGCATCTTAATGTGCTGGTAAGCAGATGAAGGGAAAATATGGCTGAAGCGACTACATCCGGTTAATTGCCTGGCAGAGGTGATATTCACTGAAAAACAGAAAACAGGGGATTCACTTCTTAAAACCTAAAAGTGAAAACTACATTTAACATGAAGTTAAATCATCAGTATTATGATGAAACAAAACAGGGTACACACACCATGGCAATTCTACGCTGTGAGAAGTCTAAATTCCATCACACATTTCATGATTTTATGAACTCAAGTTCACTACCACAAAGCACTAAGAGTACTCTTCTTTCAAATCCCAGAAGTCTGATTTTCTGTTTACCTTACTATGGTTTCCCAAGTACAATCCCATTTTGCCTTTCTTGGTATACTTCAGTCAAAGACACTGTAACTTTAAATATATATAGGTAAATCTTACCATAACATGAAAGAATTTTAGAATAAAAACAGTATTTGGTTAAGTATAATACATCTTAAAATGTATATAGGAAATTTTATGAACTCCTGTCCTACCTTCTCACACCCATCCACCCTGTAAACAGCTGCACCTAAAAATTCAAGAGTAATACAAGAGATTTATACAGTAAAAAGAGGAAGGAAGCTATAACACCACACAGATTTTCAGTAACAAACAATCCTTTCTAGACTTGTCTATAGGTTCTCCCCCTTTTTGGTTTCAGAAACTATAGACTCTCCCTCTAATCAATGAACTTTTGAGAATTCATCTCTTATAAGGTCATCTTAGATCCTGTCTCCTTTTTTGTTTTGTGTTCTAATTTTCTTAAAAAGCAGCCAGAATAAAGCATAAATCTGCAAAATTCTCCTCCAAATACCACCTGGATTCTACTCACTTCCCTAAAACGAAGATCTTGTTCCCTATAAGGATATACAAGCACCTACTTCCTCTGTGACATTCCACCAGTCTTCCCTTATACACTGAAAGTATTCAGCATCCAACATATTATATTTTAATCAAAACATAGAAGCCTTAAAAGTTAAAGTGACCTTGAGGCAAGGCAAAATTTTACCATACTTCATAATAATATAGTATAAATAATAATAGCTTTATGTTGAAACAAGGCAAAATTAAGGCAAGAATTGAGTTGTAGCTAGATTAGTACAATTAGAAGCATGCCACAATCAAAAATAAGAAACGTTTCAACATCTCAATCTTAAGAGCAATGAAATCTTTTTCAGGCAACGGTCAATCCACTGGCCATCTCAAACTGATAAAATGACAAAAATTGAATGATGAATAGAAAAATCCAACTTTGAATGCAAATCATAAGAACACATTAGAAATCTTAGTATTTATGTCGAGATGCTGAATAAATAATGGTGGAAAATCCATAAGTATCAGTACTAGGTAACAGGTTTCCTTTTTGGCAGTTGCTTCCCATGTCAACCTCTAGAAATGGCCACAACTCTAAGATGGGAAGAGCAGGCACCATAACTTTTAGACTTTAGCAATCTTCCCTCTCCAGTCAAACATTTCTTACTGCTCTGAGTTCCTTGAAACAGTCAACCATTACTTCTGCTTTGCTTTTTTTACATTCATATTCTGTAAATATATAGAGGAAAAGGTGTGTTACTTTTAAGGAAGGATTTCTCAACCTTGGAACTATTGGCCTTTGGAAATTTGGGACTGAGGATTCTTTGTTGTGGGGGTCTGTCTATTGTAGAATGTTTAGCAGCATACCTGGCCTCTACCCACCAGATGCTATTAACAACCCACCAACAACAACTTGTGACAAGCAAAAATATCCCCAGACATTGCCAAACATCTCCTGGGGAAAAACTGCCCCTGGTTGAAAACCAGTTTGAAGTTTAAAAACAAAAAACACCATCAATATGAAGAAAAATATCAGAAAAGCAGAGATAGAGAAAGAATCAGAATTACAGAATATATGATGGACTATTATGTAAAAATTAATAATTAAAATATGAAAACTCCATCAATGTGGAACGATTTAGGAACTACAAAGCAAAAAATATAAAATATGAACTTGTAAGTAGATTATGATTTAAATTATACAAAAAATACATACATATATGTATAAAGACTAGAAAGAAAAATGAAAACAACTGCTTTGTGATAAAAGTATAGATTTTTTTAAGTTTCACTTAACACTCTTCTAATAATACATTTTTATCTTAAACACAAGTTTTCTATTAGGTTCTCTAGTCCACTAACAGCTATTCAAAAACTTCCTATATATGGTATATCGCATATTCGGCAGCAGGATCATCAAATATTCCTTCTTTCCTATCTCAGCGATTTTTGTTTATTCATATAGCACCTGAGATGATAATATTTATACATTTTTCTCAGTCATTTAGTAATGTCAACAGGTCTTAGGCTCTATATACAATAAGGAGTTCTGTCAACACTCTTTTGCATGTATTCTCCATTTAGCCACTCTTTTTCAGTACTGATGCTTTTTGCTTTTCTTACATCTCTAAAGAATCCTTTATCAAGAACATTTTCTGAAATTTGTAATGGCTGATAACTGACTTTAAAAATACAATTAAAAAGAGTTCACTTTTGACCAATCCTTGAGTATTTTACTAGAAAGTAGATCTCATTCTTCTAGCATAAATATTATATAGCTCCTTCGGGGGAGAGGGATGCTTAGAGTCCTTATTCCTTTCCTCAAAAGTAGTAATAAAATAAAGGGACACACACACACAATTATGACTGTGTTGTATTTAAATGTCTCTATCAAGATTAGTATGAAAAGCTATATGCCAATAATTTGGACAATGTAGAAGAAATCGACAAATTCCTAGAAATGTACAATCTCCTCAAACTAAACCAGGAAGAAATAGAAAATATGAATAGACCATTGGTAACCAATCTAGTGGTTACCAATAGGGAAAGGAAAGGGGGAAGGGGCAAGTTAGGAATAGGGGATTAAGAGGTACAAACTACAATGTATAAAATAAATAAGCTATGAGGATATATTGTACAGCAAAGGGAAACATAGCCAATATTTTATAATAACTATAAATGGAGTATAATCGATAAAATTTTTTGAATCAGTTATACACCTGAAACTAATATTGTAAATCAACTATACGTCAATCAAAAAATAAATAAATAAAAATAAAACAGTCAAAAATAAAATAAGGGACTTCCCTGGTGGTGCAGTGGTTAAGAATCCACCTGCCAATGCAGGGGACATGGGTTTGATCCCTGGTCGGGGAAGATCCCACATGCCACGGAGCAACTAAGCCCATGCACCACAACTACTGAGCCTGTGCTCTAGAGCCTGCGAGCCACAACTACTGAGCCCGTGCACCACAACGAAGAGTAGCCCCTGCTCGCCACAACTAGAGAAAGCCTGCATGCAGCAACAAAGACCCAACACAGCAAATAAATAAATAAATTAAATAAAATATATACCCTTTTTTAAAAAAATTAAAAAATAAATATCTATCAAATGTACTATTTGAATGCATTGTTTCTTCTTCTATTATAAGCAGAATGCAAGATTAGAGATGAGCAATTTAAACTTTCACCCTAACAAAGTAGAATGAAGTATTAATGAGAAACAACTACAAATAAATTTTTAAAAAATCCCACAATCCTATGCCAATATATCCACTATTCATTATTGCAATCTCAATATTAAGCCTTCTAAAACCTACTGTATTTCAAAGGTATGTAATAAGTTTTAGTATATATAATTAATTACCTTGATTACTTATTTAAGTATTTCAAAAACACTATAAAGAGTAAACGTTATCTCAGCTTCAATTTACTAAGGAATGTAGCTCTCAAAGTTACAAAAGTGAAATGACAATACAACCCTCAAAACACTGGTTAGAACGGGGCAATCAATCAACATAATTTTAGTCAGAACAAAATGCCTGCTTCTCCATCCACTGTTGTTAAGGATCTGGCAATCTTGAAAAATAGTACACCTTAATTATGACACCTTTCTATCTGGGGAGCTGATACGGTAATAGTTTCGAACAATCAGCTACAGAGCATTTTCTCTTGAGTACTGATGTGAACATGCCAACCTTGTCTTGAAATACATTAAGAACTTTTGAGAAAAACATCTTTGATGTCACAATAATTTCTTTGTATTTAGCAATGCTGACAAATTCAATTAGTAGGTAAACTAGTCAAATATACATACATATAAAATGTATTTAAATACGAAATATTACATTCAGAATCCACTGTTTCCTAAGTGTTTTTCTTTAAATCTTTGTAGGATAAGTTTCCAAACTGTTCTCTAAAACATGATATATGAACTAACCCAACAAGAGACCAAAATGCTTAAAGATTCAAGTAATAACAAGATAAGACTTATTCAGTGTATTTTATAAACTTTTTAAGTCACAGAGATTAATAAACAGCTACAAATGGAATAATTGCTTTCTCTCTTTAAAAGGTATTTGTTGACAACCTACTATGAGCTAAAGCACTGTGACAGATACTAGAATACAACTTATAAACGAGTCAAACAAGATTCCCATCCTTGTGGAATTTACATTATTCCACTGGGCAAAAAGCTTTCATCGTTTACTCAATTGCAGGAATGAATAAGATACTTTAATGAAGTGATCTGCAGAAATATATATCTCTCAAAATGTGTTTTTCTAATAAGTTCTGCAAGTGATGCTGATGCTGTGCCAAATTTGGGAACTACCAATTCTAGTCCAACTTCCCTCCCCACAAAATTATCCTTTCTATAATGTATCTGGTAGATAGCCATTCAGCCTCTGCCTATACACTTCTAGTAAAGAGATTATTTCTCAAAAATGAATGATTTATATGTTGAGCTGCTCTAATTTTGCAGAGACTCTACCTTTCACTGAGCTCAATTTCTTTCCCTCCAAGTTCTAGAGAATCACAGGTTTAGCCCTTGAGAGCTACACTTAAAAAAAAAGTCAAATCCCTTTTTTATATGGTAACCCGTGAAATATTTAAAGATAGCTATCATTTGTGCCTTAAGTCTTCTCTCAACATGTGAGGTCTCCTCTATATTACTCACAGCCATAATTTACAAACACCTTTCTTTCCTATCATTCCCTATAGAAAAAAGCATTCTTTCACCATAAATACTACTGTGGTTGCTTTTTTCTGGTAAGGTTAAGTCTCTAGTTCATCAATGTCTGAGCCTCTTAAAACAATACAAGGACTTCCCTGATGGTCCAGTGGTTAAGATTCCACACGTACAATGCAGGGGGTGCGGGTTCAATCTCTGGTCAGGGAACTAAGATCCCATATGCCGCGTGGTATGGCCAAAAAAAAAAAAAAAAAAAAAAACTGAGCAAAATTTCCCCAGTGGTCTGATAAGCACAGAGTACAGGGGATTATTTCCAGCTATGCCTCTATAAATGCAATATAAGATTGCAAAGACTACATTAGTTTTCTAAAACAGCTGCCTTATGCTATCTAATAGTCAGATTAAAGTTAGTTTAACATTCTTTTCTAGTAAATGTATTTAAGGTTCTAGCGATCACCTCCTTCTTTTCTAAAAGTACACGAACCACTTATTAAATAAGCCTGTCTAAAATTTTCCTGGGGTTAAAGCTAAGTTCACCGATCAATAATTTAAAGATCTGTTGTTTGTTCCCTTATTGTATACTTGTCCATTGGTCATTTCCATTTCTCTTGTCTACTCTGATTTCACGAAGAATACCTGCCAGTGAAAACTGGCTTAGTATACTGTGACTTAATTCATTTGGGACTCTTAAAGCAGCTAGGTACTCATGCATCTTGGGTTTTCTTTTCTTTTAACCATGCTAGCTCTATCCTTTACAGTTTAGAGATCTTCCTCTTTGATAGAGAAGACTAAAGCAAAATATAATTATCCCCAGCACTTACATTTTAGTTATAAATTTATTCCATCTATTCCTTTTTAATAAATCTATAGGTTCCTTCCCCATATGCTAATTGGAACATTAAAGGTGTTTTGGGGGTATTCTTATATGGATTGAACCATATGAAATTGTTGATATTCAACCATTTTCTACAAATAGAAGTAGTAATTTTAAATGGCTCAACATAATAACTAAATTGGAGTGGGGAGGAATAAAAGGACATTCATTGGGCTTCCCTGGTGGCGCGGTGGTTGCGAGTCCGCCTGCCCATGCAGGGGACATGGGTTCGTGCCGCGGTCTGGGAAGATCCCACATGCCGCGGAGTCGCTGGGCCCGTGAGCCATGGCCGCTGAGCCTGCGCCTCCGGAGCCTGTGCTCCGCAACGGGAGAGGCCGCGGCAGTGAGAGGCCCGCGTACCGCAAAAAAAAAAAAAAAAAGGACATTCATTATTAGTTTGATATAGATATCCTGCTTTTTTACCTCTCCATTAGGAAAGCATCATCCATACTATCCAGTCTGTAATATAATCCAATATAAATTTCTCACTCAATCTCTACACAGTTTTTCATAGCACAGCCACATTTTGGCCTATGGATTTGTAAATACATTTAACATGCACTGCTACTCCTTACCTTCCTATTAGATATGTTTGTTTAGGACCAAATATCACCACTCCTCACATTTTAAGTACTAATACCATTACAAGTTTTGAATGTCTTTATGTTAAATTTTCTAGTTCACTTTGTTGCGTTATATCTAATATTTGTAAATATTCTGCCTACCCTGTATGTTTTCTATCATGAATTGCTGGTCACTTCCTCCTTTATGGATCTTTTCCCTATGTTATACCTGCTATACTTCATCATAATTTTTTTCTTATGGGTAATTTTACTAGTGCGAGTAACAAACAGTAAAATTAACTTATTTTGGCTTAATTTCCTGTGCTTTCTCCACATAAATTAGAAGTGGTAATGAACAGTAAAAGGGAGAGAATACAAGGTCACAGTTATCCCACAAGAAGACTCAAATTTTATGAAGAACATATTAAAGAATTAATTAAAACTGAATAAAATGCACATAAAGATTCTCCTGAAATCTATTTTTTCTATTAATATTTTAAATGCTATTTAATTACCTTTAGAAATTAATAATACTGAATGGTCTTTGAAAAAAGGAACAGAAAAATATCATAATTTGAAGTGTATAATATTCTAGTATATGTTGGATATTAATGCACCATTTTATGTAATCAAATTCTATTTGTTTCAAAATTACAATATGGAACACTGTGTCCCAAATTAATAAGGTTAGAACCAGACTGACTTTTTTCATCTAGTCTTCAATAATAGCTTTGCCTTCCTCACTTTTTGGCATCCTGAATTATAAGGATGTGCTTCTTTTCTTACGTTACTCGTTTTTTCACTGTCCTCTCCATTAGTTATCCATCCCACCATTTTATAGGAAAAAAGTAAAATCTACCAATAACCTATAAAATTCTATTGTTAGAAAAAAGTGTGTCTATTTTAGAACATTTGTTGAGTGTGGCACAAGATATACTATTTATTCTCTTGACTTCAAAGGTTAGTACTAGACCCTCAAATATTAAATGGTGATATAAAAAACTTAAAAAAAATAGAAGGATCAATAACAAGGACACTTAACAACATTAAATCCAAACTGAGGACTTATTACAGGGTTGTTGTACCAAAAAAACTGTATTAGTACATCAGCTTATTCCTACAATAGTTCAAGACCACACAGTTTGTTCTCCTAAATTCAGTCAATCACATCAACACACCTAGGTTGGTAAGCAAACATAAATAGAAGGATCATTGTAAGTGCATAAATTCTGTGAAAAATACCTCAAAGCACATTTCCTTCTATTATCTTCATACATGAAAGATAGAACATTATTAGACCAAAAAATGATTAGAAAGCCTAAGCTAAAACATACTGAAACAATTATATAACAGGCAGAGGACAAAAACTGTAAAGTAGTAAATTAGTTTAAAATTGGGGATAGTTGTAATAAAGTATAAAATATTTGTTATTTTATACTAAATCTAAGGTTTTATATTTTATATACTTAATAAAGAAAATGTTGAATTAAAATGAGTATTATAGAATTTCATACTCCACATGATTTCTTGCTAAGACACAGCTATCAGTAGCAGAATCCAAATTTAAAGTGCATTAGGGGAATGATGTCAGCATCATAATAGTTGAGTTTTTCTTTTCTTCTCTCCCCTCTGATGAACAACTAATTGGACAATAATAGCTGAGAACATCCGAATCATGGGAAAGGACTTGGACATACAAGTACATGAAGCTAATAGAAAACCTTATTACCACAATGCAAAAAGATGTTCTGTAAGACACATTATAATGAAAATTTCAGAAATCAATGATAAAGAATATTAAAGCCAGCAACAGGAAAAGAGAAAGTAAACTACAAAGGAAACCCCATTAGCCTATCAGCAGATTTCTCAGCAGAAATTCTATAGGCCAGGAGAGTGTGGACTGACATATTCCAATTATTGAAGGATAAAAGTTGCCAGCCAAGAATACTTTATACGGCAAAGTTATCCTTCAAAAGTGAAGGAGAAATAAAGGTTTTCTCAGCCAAACGAAAGCTGCGGGAGTTCAGCACAACTAGACTTGCTTTGTAAAGAAACACTAAAAGGAGTTCTCCAACTGAAATGAAAGAACTAAAAAGTGAGATGATGACATATGAAATACTCTGGTAAAGGAGAAAAATGGACAGATTTAGAAAACTGTAATTCCATATTAGAATGGTATGTTAATCACTTAACTTTAGATACAGGTTAAAGGGAAAGACTATTAAAAATAACTATAACCACTATAATTTGATAATGAATACACAGCATAAAAAGAGGCAAATAGTGAAATTGAAAATAGAAAAGTGGAGGAGAAGGACTTCCCTGGTGGTCCAGTGGTTAAGACTGTGCTTCCATTGGAGGGGCCATGGGTTCAATCTCTGGTTGGGGAACTAAGATTCCACATGCTGCATGGCATGACCAAAAAAAAAAGAAAAAGAAAGAAAGAAAAGTGGAGGAGAAAAGGGGTGGAAATCTTTAAAGGTGAATGAAGATAAGTTGCTATCAGCATAAAATGGACTTTTTTTTTATCTATAAGATGTTTTATGTAAACCTCATGGCAACCACAAAGCAAAAATCTGGAATACATTCATGAAACTAAAAATAGGAGAGACAGAGCATTCCACCATGGAAAATCAACAATTTACAAGGCAGGCAGAAACAATGGGAAAAAGAAACAATGGAGACATAAAACAACCACAAGGCAAACAATAAAATGGCAGTTGTAAGGCCTTACATATCAATAATCACTCTAAATGTAAATGGTTGAATTCACCAATCAAATGGCATAGAGTGGTTGGATGGGTAAAAAAACAAGACCCAGCTACATGCCATTTACAGGAAACTCAGTTCAGCTCTAAAGACATATAGGCTCAAATTAAAGGGATGGAAGAAGATGCTACTGGCAAGTGGAAACCAAAAGAAAGTGGGGATAGACACATTTATCAGGCAAAGTAAGACCTTCAAGCCAAAAATGATAACAAAGACAAAGACTGTCATTATATAATGATAAAAGGAGTCATTACATCAAGAAAGTATAACAATTGTAAATATATGTGCAGCCAACATAGGAGCACCTAAATATATTAAGCAAATACTAACAGGTCTGAAGGGAGAAACAGACAACAAAACAACAATACTAGAGGACTTTAATAGCCCCCTGTCAGCAATGGATAGATCACCCAGACAGAAAATCAATAAGGAAAGGCTGGAATTGAACATACTTTAGATCAAATAGACTTAACAGATATATAGAACATTCCATCCAATAGCAGCAGAAGAAACGTTCTTCTCAAGTGAACATGAAACATTTTCCTAAATAGATCATATGATAGGACACAAAACAAGTCTTAGCAAATTTAAGACTGAAATCATTCCAACTATCTTTTCTGACCATAATTGTATGAAACTACAAATCAACAACAAGAGGAAACCTGGAAAGTCTACAAATATGTGGAAACTAACCAACATGCTTCTGAACAGCCAATGGTAAAAGATAAAATCAAAAAGGACACAAAAAAACTATCTGTAAACAAATGAAAATGGAAACACAACATATCAAATCTTATGAGATGCTGCAAAAGCAGTTCTGAGGAAAGTTTATAGTGATAAATTCATGTATTAGAAAGATTGGAAATAAACAACATCACTTCAGGAAACTAGAGAGAAGAACAAAGTAAGCCCCAAGTTAGCAGAAGGAAGGAAATAATAGAGATCAGAGTGAAAATAAATGAAATAGAGACCAGAAAAACAATAGAAAGGTTCAACAAAACTAGGAGCTGGTTCTTCAAAAAGATAAACAAAATTGACAACTTTAGCTAGGCTAAGAAAAAACAAGTGAAGAAAATAATATTAGAAATGAGAGACATTATAACTGATACTGCAGAAATACATAGGTTCATAAGAAACTACTATGAACTATTATATGCCAACAAATAGATAACCTAGAAGAAATGAATAAATTCCCAGAAACACATAAACTACAAACACTGATGCAGGAATAAATAGAAAATCTGAACAGATCAATAACAAGTAAAGAGACTAAATCAGTAATCAAACACCTCCCAACACAGAAAACCCCAGGACAGGTGGTTTCACAGGGAAATTCCACCAAAAATTTCAAGAATTAATGCCAGTCCTTAACAAATTCTTTCAAACTATAGAGGAGGGAACACTTCCAAACTCATTCTATGAGGCCAGGATTACTCTGATACCAAAGGCAGATAAGAGCACTACAGGAAAAGAAAACTACAGATCAATATCCCTGATGAACATAGATGTAAAAAATTCTCAACAAAATATTAGCAAGCAGAATTCAAGAACACACTCAAAGAATCATAGAAAATGACCAGGGCTTCCCTGGTGGCGCAGTGGTTAAGAATCCGCCTGCCAAGAAAGGGGACACGGGTTTGAGCCCTGGTCCGGGAAGATCCCACATGCTGCGGAGCAGCTAAGCCTGTGCGCCACAACTACTGAGCCTACACTCTAGAGCCTGCAAGCCACAGCTACTGAGCCCACATGCCACAACTACTGAAGCCTGAGTGCCTAGAGTCTGTGCTCCAAAACAAGAGAAGCCACCGCAATGAGAAGCCCATGCACGGCAACAAAGAGCAGCCCCCGCTCCCCACAACTAAAGAAAGGAAAGCCCGCATGCAGCAACAAAGACCCAACAGAGCCAAAAATAAAACAAATTAATTAAAAAAAGAAAGTGACTAAGTGGAATTTATCCCTAGGATGCAAGGATGGTTCAACATACGCAAATCAATAAATATAATATATAACATTAAAAGAATGAAGCATAGAAATCATATAATCATTTCAATAGATGAAGAAAAAACATTTGACAAAATACAACATCCTTTCATGATAAAAACTTTCAACATATTGGGTACAGAAAGAGCATATCAACATAATAAAGGCCATATGCAACAAACCCATAGTTAACATTATATTCAATGGTGAAAAATTGAAAGCTTTTCCTCTAAGACCAGGAACAAGACAAGGATGCCCACTCTCACCACTCTCATTCAGTTTAGTACTAAAAGTCCTAGATAGAGCAATTAGGTAAGACAAAGAACTACAAGACATCCAAATCGAGAAGGAAGAAGTATAATTGTTGTTATTAGCAGATGATATGATTTTATATATAGAAAATCCCAAAGACTCAAGTAAAATATGTTATAAGGAATCAACACATTCAGTAAAGTTGCAAGATATAAAATCAACATAAAGATATGAGTTGCATTTCTATACACTAATAATAAAACATCTGAAAACAAAACTATCCATTCACAATAGCATCAAAAACAATAAAATACCTAGGAGTAAATTTAACCAAGGAAGTAAAAGATTTGTACAAAAATAAATAAATAAATAACTACAAGACTTTGTTGAAAGAAATTGAAGATATAAACAAATGGAAAGAAATCCCATGTTCATGGATGCAAAGATTGTTAAAATGTCCATGCCACCCATATCTATCTGTAGATTCAACACAATCCCTATGAAAATTCCAATGGCATAATTCAAAATAAAATTCAAAATTCAGTAAAAACAATTCCAATGGCATAATTCAAAGAAACAGAAAAAGCAATCCTAAAATTTGTATGGAACCACAAAAAAAACCCAGAATAGCCAAAGCAATCCTGAGAAAGAACAAAGCCAGATATACCACACTTTCTGATTTCAAACTATACTACAAAGCTATAGTAATTAAAGCAGTATGGTATTGGTATAAACACAGACCCACAGACCAATGGAACATATTGAGAGTCCAGAAATAACCTTCCATGTATGGTCAACTAATATTCAAAAACAGAGTCAAGGGAACCAAGAACACTCAATGGGGAAAGGATAGTCCCTTCAAAAAATGGTGCTGAGAAAACTAGATAAACACAGGCAAAAAAATGAAATTGGACCCCTATCTTATACCACTCACAAAAATTAACTCAAAATGTGCCAGACATCTGATACCATAAAACTTCTAAAAGAAAATGTAGGGAAGAAGCTCCTTGACACTGTTCATGGCAATGATTATTCACATATGGCACCAGAAACATAAACAACAAAAGCAAAAATCAACAAGTGGGACATCAAACTTAAAAGCTCCTGCTCAGCAAAAGAATCAAAATGATGAAAAGACAACCTACAGAATGTGAGAAAATTTTTGCAAACCACATATCTGATAAGGGGTTAATATCCAACATATATAAAGAACTCATAAAACTCAATAACAAAAAATCTGATTAAAAAGTGGGCAGAGGAACTAAACAGACATTTCTCCAAAGAAGACATTCAAATGCCCACCAGATAAATGAAAAGATACTCAACATCACTAATTGTCAGGGAAATGCAAAGCAAAGCCACAACGAGATATCACCTCACATCTTTTAGAATGGCTATCATCAAGAAGACAAGAGATAACACACACTGGCAAGGATGAGGAGAAAAGGGAACTGTTGGTGGGAATGTAAGTTGGTTCAGCCCCTATGGAAAACAATATGGAGGTTCCTCAATAAATTAAAAATAGAACTACCAGGGAATTCCCTGGCAGTTCAGTGGTTAGGACGCCACACTTCCACTGCAGGGGTCATGGGTTCAATCCCTGGTTGGGGAACTAAGATCCCACATGCTACACGGCACAGCCAAAAAAAAAAAAGAAAAGAAAAAAAAACTACCATATTACCCAGGAATTCCACTTTTTACTATATTCCCAGAGGAAATGAAAACAAAATATTGAAGAGATTCACTCTCACTTTTATTCTGGTATTATTCACAATAGCCATGATATGGAAACAACCTACGTACCCATAACAGACGAATGGATAAAGCAGTTGTGGTATACAATGGAATATTATTCAGCCATGATAAAGAAGGGCATCTTGCCATTTCTGACATGTATGGACCTTGAAGACTTTATGTTAAGTGTGATAAGTCAGACAGAGAAAGACAAGTACTATATAAAGACAGTAAGATGGTGGTTATCAGGGGCTGGGGAGTAGGGGAATAGGACAGATGGTTGAGGGTACAAACTTAGTAAAAAGTAAATAAATCCTTTGGATCTAATGTACAGTATAGTGAATATAGACAACAATACTGTTGTATAATTATCAAACTTGCTGACATTAGAACTTAATTATTCCAATCATTAAAATGAAATGATGATTATGTAACGTGATAGAGGTGCTAACTATCATTACAATGGCAATCATATTAAAATATGTAAATGTACCAACATGTTGTACACCCTTAAATTTACACAATGTTATATGTGTAACAAATATATTTCAATTTAAAAATGTGCATTAAAAATGCCCATTTTTGTAAAAAGCATAGGCTCAAATAAGCATTTGATTCAACCACAGGAAGAGACATTTGCCCACAGGTACAATTAGAAATTTAATATTTGTAATCATTTTCTGTCTTATGAAATTTTTCATTGAGATTTACATTTAAAACGTAACTGAGCTTTGTGCTCTTTAATTCTAGACACAGGAAATGCAGGAGACAGGAAAAACAGCTGCCTTTGGCAATCAGAAAATGCAAACCTGCTGTCTATGACAACATGGATGAACCTGGTGGACATTATGCTAAGTGAAATAAACCAGACGGAGAAGGACAAATATTACATGATTTCACTCATATGTAGAATCTTTTTTAAAAAGTTGAATTCATAGTAACAATAAGTAGAATGGTAGTTGCCAGAGGCTGGGGGGAGACAGAGGAGGAGATACTGTTTAAGGAGTACAAACATTCGGTTTTAAGATAAAACAATTCTGGAGATCTAATATACAGCTTAGTGACTACAGTCAATAATAATCTACTGTATACTTGAAATTTGGTAAGAAAGTAAATCTTAAGTGTTCTCATAACACACACAAAAATGGTAACATGATAGGTAACTAACAGGTTTATTTTTTATTGTGGTAATCATTTCACATGGTAGACATATATCAAAACACCAAGTTGTACAACTTAAATGTATACAATATGTTTTTGTCAAAAATAAATAAATAGAAAGGAAAAATGCAAGCCAACACTAGTGAAGATTCTGAGAGGCTAATCAGCATTTCTGAGGCCCTAGAAAGTAATCTACACACAACCATGATTTACCTTTCTCTCTTTGAACTAGTGTATGTTATAGAATTGTGCTAGAGCTTGAAGGGACTTTAAAGATTAATTTTTACTCTAATCACTCATTTTACATATAAATAAACTATGATCCAGGTTGGTGAAGCAAATTTTCCAAAGTCATACAGGTGATAATTAACAGAGAATGAGGGTACTTGAACTTATGTCCAATGTTCTTTTTTCTTATACCACAGCTACCTCTCAGTTAGTGCTTTATGTTTAAACATATCAGCAATGTTTACCCCCCACCAAATAAAGGATACTGATGGGTCAAAGCAGTGAACTCACCCCTTGTTTTTCTGGGTACCAAGTCACTATTCGATATAAATGAGGACACGTGTTTGACACACAAGGAGAGCAGGGCAAAGGATATATACAATAGTAATCCTGTGGGAAAATCAAAGAGCCAGGCAAGTAGCTCAACAGGTGTTGGCAGAATGGGTTCTACCAATTCCCCCTATTTTGGCAGAATAATGGAGTAAAATGGCAACATAGTATTGAGAAAAGAACAAGAGGCCTAGCTTCTTCCTTATCTATAAAATCTATAAAACAGGCAAAATACCACCTAAGTGACATGAATTTTGTAGAACATCTAGCACAGTAAGGTTTAGTTTCTGTGAAGCTTAGTTCCTATTCTTCTTCCCTTTCCTTTCCTCTCTAGAATTTCAATGTTCTCACACTCCAAAATGGGTAGGGTAGAGGGAAGAGGGAAACATTTGGTATTAGATCGGTTACTCTAATGATAGTAATCTCTATGCTAAAGAAAATAATAAAATACATACAAAAATATTATATTATCCATACATTGCCAACCACAGTAGACTAAAAAATCCCTTGTTATATAATAAAACTTAATATTTATTTAATACTTTTTATGTGCCAGGCACTATGCTAAGCACTTTATATGTTTAACTTAGTTAACCCTACAAAGTGAGTACTATTAACATCCCCTTTTTAAAGACATGGAAACTGAGGCATAAAGGGGTTAAATAAATTCTCCAAGATCCCAAGCTAGTAAGTGACAGAGCCAGGATTCAAATCTAGGCAATATGACTTCAGAGGCTGATCTCTTAACCAATATTGTATAACAGTTTTTCTGAAAATGAGAGAAAAAATTTTAAAAATTATCATTTGCACCAATAGGCAAACTGTGTTCCAAATCTTCTAGCCCAAACCAACCATATCATAATTACATCTGCCAAATCATATAATCCCAAAACTATAGTATAAAAAAGGAAGATAGAATATGTTTTAAAAGAGATTGAAAACTCCTAGAAATAATAGGTGGGCTGAGCAAGGTCACAGGAAATAAGATCAACACACATAAATCAAATGCATTTCTATACACTAATAATGAATATGCAGAAACCAAAATTAAAAACACAATATCATCAATAGGGGTAGGGGATTAAGAGGTACAAACTACTTTGTATAAAATAAATAAGCTACAAGAATATATTGTGCAGGGTTTCCCTGGTGGCGCAGTGGTTGAGAGTCCGCCTGCCAATGCAGGGGACACGGGTTCGTGCCCCAGTCCGGGAAGATCCCACATGACGCGGAGCGGCTGGGCCCGTGAGCCATGGCTGCTGAGCCTGCGCATCTAGAGCCTGTGCTCCGCAACAGGAGAGGCCACAACAGTGAGAGGCCCGCGTACAGCAAAAAAAAAAAAAAAAAAAAAAAAAGAATATATTGTGCAGCACAGGGAATATAGCCTCTATTTTATAATAACCACAGATGGAGCATAATCTTTAAACGTTGTGAATCACTATGTTCTACACCTGAAACTTACGTAATATTGTAAATCGACTATACCTCGATAAAAAATAAAGTGTAAAAAAACCACACACATTTACAATCACTCCAAAAATTAAATACTTGGATATATACTTAACAAAACATGTACAATATCTGTATGCTGTAATTATAAAATGCTGATGAAAGAAATCAAAGGAGACCTCAATAAATAGAGACATACCATGTCCATGGATTGAAGTCTCGACATAGTAAACACGTCAATTCTCCAAAATTGATTTATAGGCTTAATGCAATTCCTTTCAAAAGGCTTTTACAGACATTAATAACCCTGTCCTAAAATTTATATGGAATGGCACTGGCCCTAGAATGTTGAAAACAATCTCGACAAATAATAAAGTGAGAGGGCCTACTCTTTCCAACGTTAAGCCTTACTATGTAACTACAATAATCAAAACAATGCAGTCCTGGTAAAGAGATAAACACATATATCAATAGAACAGAATAGAGGACCAAGCAGATCCACACAAATAGTAACTGATGCTTGAAAAAAGTACAAATCAAATTCAATGGAGGAAGGATATCATTTTAAATGAATGGTGCTGGAGCAACGAGACATCCATTGATAAAAAATAATGAACTCCCACCTAAACTTCAAACCTAAACTTCTCCCAGTTTACCAAACCAGCACCTTTGCTTATGCTATTCCCTTAGCCTTATGCCTAACCTCTGCCATTTCAGCTTATCAATATCCTTCTTATCCTTGGAGGCATAGCCTAAAACCATTCTTTTTCATGAAATCTTTCTCAATCACTTCAGCCAAAACTAAACCCTCCTGTTTCACTTCTTATCGTGGTCCTTGTATTAGTTATCTGTGCATATCTCTGATCTAAGATTACAAGCACTTTAAGGATAGAGATTAACGTATCCTGTACTGACCTAGTTCAGTCAGTACAGGATACATTAATCATGTACTGATTAATGTACTTCTAGTACCTTGGAAGCAAAAGACCGTCAAGTATTTGCTTAATTAATCTGGTCCCACCTTTCCCAAAATATCCAACCATAATTCATACTCCTCCAGGGCATAAATTTTCCACTTAAAATCATAGAAGCCTCCTTTTCTGTCCTATACAGATATCCTCTCATCTGTAATGTTCCACCCTTCAAGTTATAATTAATCCTTCAAAGTTCATCTCAAAGGTCACTTATTCCTTAAAATCTTTCCATGTTTCTCTTAATCAGTTTCATCTCTCCTTCCTTCCTTAATGCCCATTACTGTATTTCCCTTAAATCACTTAGTCTATGTCTGCTTTAGACAGAACATTTGTGCCTCCTCCCCCAAATTCATATATTGAAAACCTAATATCCAATGTGATGGCATTAGGATGTGGTACCTTTGGGGAAGTAAATTAGTGACCTTATATAAGAGGCCTGAGAAATTTCCCTTGCCCCTTCCTCCATGTGAGGTATCTATGAACCAGAAAGCCAATTCTAACCTGACACCAAATCTGCTGGTACCTAATCTTCGACTTCTCAAACTCCAAAACAGTGAGAAATAAATCTTGTTCATAAGCCATCTCGTCTATACTATTTTGTTATATCAGCCCAAAAGGACTGAGACAATGCCTTGTACAATAATCATAGTCCAGCATCTGTCTAAACCTCCCCAAAGAGTAACATTCTTGACAGCAAGGACTGCCCTGAACATTAGAAAAGGTTTTGCATATATTTGCTGTTCAAGTATTTGCTGAATTGAATAAAAATTATTTCTAGTATTCAACCTTCCAAAACCATTGAGAATATAAATTCCATAGTAAGTTTGATAGGGAATATTGATCAAATCTGCAATTTTCTTCTTATGACTTACAAGATATCATTTCTGATTCCCATTTCAAGATATCATTACTGCCTCTCTAAATCTTGCCTTCTTAGTTTCTTATATTGTTTTTTCTACCCTGACTCACCCTTGATGAAATGCTAACAGTTCACTCAAATTCTATCCTGGGATTTCTTCTCTGTTTTCATGCTGTCCCTGCAATCTTACCTACCCATATACTAATTACTGCCAAATCTTTATCTCTAACTTACATCTTTCACCTGAGCTCCTGGACCACATTTTCAACTACCTAATGGACATCCTTCCCCTTTACCTAGATGTACCACAGATGGAGAGTTCCCAGATCACATTCATTATCCTTCCATCACAAGTTTTCTATATTCTCCCTCTCCTCAATTTTGTTACTAATAGTTTTACTCTTCCTCTTTTATGCCCCACATCCAACCAAACTGTATTATTCATCTCACCTCCAAAATTTTGCTTGAATCAATCCAGTTATGTCCATTTCTGTTGCTACTACCCCCACACTCATCATCTCCTGTCTATACCTACAGTAAGAGCCTTCCCTCTGATTTCCCTGCCTGCCTCCTCCATTCTCTCTCCTCTCCAATTTATCCTACATTCTGCCACCTGAGCTGTCTTTTCAAAATGAAAATCCAATCATATACTTTTCCCATTCAAAAGTACCCAATGGTTCTTCAGTACCTATAGTATAAAATCTAAATTCATCAGTGTAGAACAGAGGTTGGCAAACTTGGGTCCATAGGCCAAATGCAGCTCACCACCTATTTTTACAAATACAATTTTATTAGAAAACAACCATGCTCATTCATTTACATATTATCTAGAGCTGTTTTTACACTACCACAGAGTAATTGCAACAGAGACCAAAAAAATTGACTATCTGGCCCTTTATCCAAAAATTTTGCTGACTCCTGGCACGGACAGTTCCGAATAATTGGGCCCCAACCTCCCTTTCCAGTTTCATCTCCCACCACAAACTCTAGGCTCTTACAAGGGGTTCTATTATGGCAACTAGGAAATATATATTACTTACTTTGCTGAGACTTTTGTGGAAAGGGCACTGGATTTGGAGACAAAGAACAGGTCCTGAAACTTAAGTTTAGATACTAAAAAAGCACCGCACTACAGTTGCATGTGAGCTAGATAATCTTTTTGTGATGATAACTCAAATACCAGATGTTTAACCTATGAGTCATTATTATCACTATCAACATTATTATCAGCGTGTGATCCAATATCATAATTACAAGTTACATTTGCATAACATTTTAAAGCTTATAAAGTAATTCCAAAGACATCTCATTTGAGTTCACAGTAATCCTGTGAGATCTGAAGGCAAGCATTTTCTTCAATTTGTAAATGAGGAAATTAAAGCCCAAAGAAACTGTCTTGCCTAACATCAATACATAGCAGACCCTTGGTTCAATCCAGGTCTTTTGATTCTAGTTCAACAGTCTTCTTACTTTTAAGTGCTGTCTATTTAATGACATTGTAGAAAATATATAATGAGCCTGAAATAGGAAATAACTATAACATCAAAAATTCTACATTATATTCCTCAATCTTCCCTCTACCTGCAAAAGACAGTGAACAAAATCGGCAGGGACTCTGGCATCTACTAAATTGGGTTTTACTGGAAAGTTCACCAAGAACCGAAGTGTTGGTTTGAGATGGCCACATCAGAGTTGTTAGACCACTCTTCTACTCCACTCATTATTTACAGTGGAAAAAAATCTGTTTGTTTTAAAATTATTGTACACTGGCATGGAATTTTGAACTGGTGTTAGAAAATGTCTGTAGACCAAAACAAAAGATTTTCAATTCAACAGACTAAGAACATCCAGAAAAGCCCTTAAAGACAATAACAAATTGTTGTAGCTTGACCATGTGTTTTTAAAAGATTTATAAGAACACATGTTGAAAGAATCAAAACCTATCTGGGACTGAAAGAGTAAATGTCAGTTAGGACTGAAAAAGAAAAAAGCAGCCCTGCAATTAATCAGGCTGGGAGGACAGACACAGATAAAGCCAGCTGAAAAGTTAACAGGAAACATTGTTTTTCCCAAGGTCATGCAGCAATTGTAAAATATCATAGCGACCCCTTCTTTGGGTGATTACAGCTTTCTTACCAATGATGCCCCCATCCTCACTTTGGTATTTTCATTTATTACTGGAGCGAGATACCCAAGTCCTAAACTGCCCAGCTTCATGACCGCACCCAACCCGTAGTTAATACCCACTTCTCTCAATTTACCTCAGAATCAGCCACCAATCCAGAACTAATCCTGGCTTCCTGCAGACACTCCTCAAAATTCTTCAGTGGTAAGCCAAAATTTACTAAAGACACTTCCCTCCTCCCTCTTGTCCAGAGGCCTTCCAGGGTCCCTCACTAAGAGTAAACAAATTTGATTTTTTCAAACTACAGGCTTGTTCCTGGTGGTCTTTGTTTGATGAGACTTGCACAAGGTAAGTTATTTTGAATTACCCTACACATTCAGCAGTTTAGTACTGATAAAAGCCCTCCTCGCTACAAAACAAACAAAAACAAAAAACACTTGAACTGGACTTCCCTGGTGGTGCAGTGGTTAAGAGTCAGCCTGCCAATGCAGGGGACACGGGTTTGAGCCCTGGTCCAGGAAAATCCCACATGCTCTGGAGCAACTAAGCCCGTGAACCACAACTACTGAAGCCCACGCGCCTAGACCCCGTGCTCCACCACAAGAGAAGCCACTGAAATGAGAAGCCCGTGTACCGCAACAAAGAGTAGCCCCTGCTTGCCACAACTAGAGAAAGCCCGTGCTCAGCAATGAACAGCCAACACAGCCAAAAATAAATAAATAAATTAATTAATTAAAAACACTTGAACCTAAACCAGAAAATCACTAACCACAAGAAAATTTCACTGCCAATAAGGATGAATAACTCACTGAATTCTATGGCTTATATCACAGGAAATATCTGATCAATGATGCTAAGAGATAATGACATCTACCATATCTTTGCCTGCCAAAGCCAGGAAACTACCATATCTGCTGGGAAAAAGAGTGTATCATTGTGCTTGCTTCAGCAGCACATATACTAAAATTGGAAGGATACAGAGAAGATTAGCATGACCCCTGCACAAGGATGACACACAAATTCGTGAAGCGTTCCATATTTAAAAAAAAAAAAAAAAAAAAGAGTATATCATCAACTTGGCATCAAGCTCCAGATAAAAACCAGATGTGTGCAAATGGGTGATATTATTCGATTTTTAACACAAATGAGTCAAATAACTCTTGAGCAGTTTTACCTGTCACCTACAATCTAATAACATGCTATACAAAGTGTTCATGAAATCCTTGTGTAATTTGCTAACTTTTAATTTTTAAACTTTAATACAGATTATATAAAAAGTAGAATATTTCCAATTCTTCTGCAACTGGCATTGAAAGATAAACTGAATTAATTGTTTTAAAAATAGGTCAAGCTAACTTCCATAGAAGCCATAAACAACCCAGAGAGTTTAAAGGTGCCTCTTTACCAGTAATGCTTTGGAAATAGCAGGTCTAGCTATTTTAAAGAATAATCTCAACCCCTTTGCTAGGCCAGCCCTATGAGAGGAATGAAGGACAAAGGACATTATTACCAAAAGCATGTTCTAATATGATGCCTATAGCATCAAGAAATGTTTTAAAATCCACTAAAACAACTTCATAACAATAAAGCAAAGTTGTGACCTTCTAAGAAATAGTAGTTATATACCTACCTCAAAGACAAACCTCAAGAATGTGGGGGTAGGGTAGAGGATGAAGGAGGGAGAGGGGTGCTTTCAGCAAAAGCTTAAGACAATCAAAACAGTACCAGGTTCAACCGATAATTGCTAACCAAATAAAAGACTTAAGGCTTTATACACACAAGGCAGAAAGGATTATTGTTCACAGATCAGACTTCTCACACCACACCCATCACTATCAACATCATCTTCAAAAACAGGTTTTCAGGAAACAAGCTGTATTTAAAGAGGGCTAAAATATTCTTGGATTAGTCTTTTCTCTTTTACAAAAAATTCAATTGATTAACATTTGTAGTTTTATTTTTTAATTTTTATTAAAAAATAAAATAATAGCATATATATGACCTTACGATTGGTTAAAACGCAGTTGAACATATCAATCAGCTCCTATAGGTAGAGAGGACAATAACAGACCAAGAAAATACTCTGTCAAGAACGTTGGAAATTGACTCATGAAATTCAGTGTTAACTCCACATTTAAAATGACTAGTGTTTTCTGTGTGAAAGTTGGTTTGGGATTTCCCAAAATAGCTCTAACAACAAATTAATATAAAGTCTTAAAAGAAGCCAGAAAAAAGGGCAAAAATGAATTTTAATAAAACCTGAAAACTGTAGTAGAGGCACAACAGAATTATTTCTTTCATGGATTTGATGCTACTATGAATCAAATTATATCTCTTGAAACCTTAACCACACAGAGTAACAGCTTCACAGTCTTTAAGGCTGATGCCATTCCCACCCTTAACACCCATCCACAGTACAATTTAAGTAAACCTAGTAAGTCCTACAGGCTATTGGTATTCATGGTCATTGAATGTCTTATTGCTAAGATAATATCATATAAGATATGGCAAAGAAACAATATTTCTAATTCCATTCAGGCTTTCTGCAAAGTTCACTTAATATAATTTGGGAATAAATATCCTAAATCTTTATTTTACTATCTTCTTCTAAACCATTTAATTTGATTTGGTTATCATACACAGACATTTTAATTTTAGACTGCCTTTTCCTCCAAATAAACAAATCTAAACTGTTTTACAGCTTCCCTATGTGAACTATAAAGTTCTATTTCTATAAGGTACTGGGTAAAATGTATAGAACAAATACTAAAAGATCCTTTTAGAATACTCTGGTGTATGTTGAAAGAAAAAGCTAAAGAAATGACAAAGAATAATGAGGAAAGGAAAAAAGTGTTCTTAATAGGATTAAACAGAAATTATTTTTTCATTATATTTTACATGATCATACTAAGACACAACAAAATCTACTTTCTTTCAAATAAAGGAACTAAAATTATTATCCTAATATTAATATAATATTGATTCCAGAAATGGATACAAGGGGCTAGAAACTCATACAAGCTATATAAAACCATAAAAATGCCTTTAAAAGGGATGCTTCCATTTCCATATGGCAGCAATCATAGCACTTCCATTCATTTAATATTTAGTGAGCACTCACAATGTAGCACTTACAAAAGACTCTGAGTTTATATTCCAGTTCTAATTACTTGCAGGTGTGACAAGAATCCCTTGTTCCTCTCCAGATACAAGAAAGTAATAACTTTAGAAGCAACTTGCTTCATGCATAATTATCAAGTACAAAAAGGAGGAAGGTGAAGTGGAGGGAAGCAGGCAACAAAAAGCAAGGCTTGGCCAAAGTGTGATGCACGGGCAAGAGACGAGAACTACATAAAATCAGAGGGAGAATGACAAATATTCCTGGCAGAAACCCAGCCAACCTCAACCAAATAAATTTTACCTTACTTTCTTTCAATTTACATTTACATATTAACAAGAGGTAGATTTCCCACCTCCAAGTGAATTCTGGCTTTAAGTTGACATATAACCATACAATGGCCAATAAGTCAAGAGCCAATCAATGTTAAATGGAAGCTTATGGCAACAGATAAATATGAATTTGGCTACAGAGTTAATACAAGCCTCCTGAGTTGTATAAGTTGTAAATTACAGGCCTACTATGTAAATTACAGGACATTGCTATATGTCAATTGTACTGAAGATAAAAGAGGTAAAAAAAGGTTTAGAGTCTTACAGCATCATGCCCTTGACTCAGTTTAGAAATACAAGCATGTACGTTTGTTCCTTGGGTATAATGTTAAGTCTCAAACTAAAATGAACAAGACATCTTGCTGCCATTTCTATGGATAATTTTATGAAAATTGTTTAGAATGTGATAATTAGGACAATTTCTGAAACTCTTACCATGATGGGTAATAACTATAATACTAGTTCTTCCAAATATTCATTTCAAACAGACATGAAACAGATTTTCAAAATTATTTCTGTACTGACAAACTCTCAAAGCAGAGTTGTAATTGTATGAAATTATATTTTCAAGTTTTAATATGACCACTACAAAGTTTCCAAAACAACTACTAATTTTTAAAGGGATGAATAAATAACAATACATAGTGATTATAGTGCAAGATCTCAAACAATACTACAAATATTAATTACATATGCCCCAGGATTTCTTTCAGTGGCATTAGGTATTAATACTGTTTTGAAAGAAAAAGACTCACAGGCATAGAAAACTTATGGTTACCAAAGGGAATGGTGGTGGAGGAGGGAAGAAAAATCAGGAGTTTGGGATTAACATATACACACTACTATTTATAAAACAGAAAAACAACAAAGACCTACTGTATAGCACAAGGAACTATATTCAATATCTTGTAATAACCTATAATGGAAAAGAATCTGAAAAAGAATAGATAGATATACATATATGTTACTGAATCACTGTGCTGTACACCTGAAACTAACACAAAATTGAAAATTAACTATACTTCAATTTTAAAAAGTTAAAAAAAGGAATAAGACAGGGACTTAATATGAAAAGTACTGTTTTGAATTTAGTTCAATTTTTTTCCTCTGATTCAATTTGACACAATGCAAAACCAACTTGATTAGTCAAGCATACAGCTAATGAGGTGGCATGACTGGAGCTTAGACCTGTAATAATGTAAATATAGGCATTGTTGGTCTTGCCCTATAGGAATTTGGAAATTCATTCCTGGTAAATTTATTTATTTATTTTTCCTGGTAAATTTAAGTACACATATATTTAAAGTATTACAGCTGTTAATCTGGAGAATGTAATCTGGGAATTAACTCCCAAGTTCCATTCCCATGCTCCCTCTCCTCCACTTCATTAAATTACTAAATAACATTGCTGATTAACTGCACAAAAGATGGGAACATTTGAGTAAATGATCCAATAGAGTAGAGAGTACAGATAAGGTCAGAATGTTATTGGTTTTGGCCAAAGGCAATTGTAAAACTTTAATTGGAAAGAAGTGGCACAATATGATCTTTAAAGTGAGTTACTAAAATCATAATAGGAAAAGCTAAAGGCAGTTTCTAAGTACAAAAATTGGAAACATTCCAGGTTAAGTATATAAAGTGAATCATTAGGCAATATATTATTACCAAATTATGCACCTATCCAGAGGGCTGCTTACGGATTCCAACACTGGTCTAGATCTGCACTGTCCATTGGCTATATGCGGTTACTGAATGTCAAATTACTTAAAGTTCCATAAGATTAAAAACTTAGACCTCAGATACAATAGCCACATGTGACTAGTGGCTACTGTTTTGGATATCACAGGATAGAACATTTCCATTATCACTGAAAGTTCTATTGGGTAGCACTATACTATATAAAATACCAGTTAAAGTGAGTGCCAAGAAATAACTGGTACAATTCCAACTATACTGAATAAAATTTTGAACGTGGGACATATCTCTTTACAATAAAAATTCTACAGAAAGTAGGAATAGGGACTTCCCTGGTGGTCCAGTGGTTAAGAATCCACCTTCCAATGCAGGGGATGCAAGTTCGATCCCTGGTCGGGGAACTAAGATCCCACATGCTGCAGGGCAACTAAGCCCATGTGCCGCAACTACTAAGCCCACGCACCACAATTACAGAGCCCACATGCTTTGGAGCCTGTGCGCCCATGCACCACAACTAGAGAGAGCCCACGCAACGCAATGAAAGATCCCGTGTGCCACAAATAAGACCCGACGCAACCAAAAATAAAATAAGTTTTTTTTAAAAAAAGGAAGTAGGAATAGAAGGGAACATCCTCAACCTGATAAAGAGCATCTACAATCATACTTAATGGTGAAAGATTGCCTGCTTTTCCTCTAAGATCAGGAATAAGGCAAGAACATCCAGTCTTACCTCTTCAATTCACCATTGTACTTGAGGTACAAGCAGTTCAAGGCAAAAAAAAAAAGCACTATAAGGCATAAAAGATTACAAAGGATAAAGTGAACCTGTCTTTATTTGTGGACAACATGATCATCCATGTAGAGAATCCCAAAGACTCCCAAAAAAGAAAAAAAGGCTATTAGATCTAGTTAGTGAATTTTGGATTAGCAATATACAAAAAAAAAACTGTGTTTACTAACAACTGGAAACTGAAATTTTAAAATATACAATTTAAAATAGCATCAGAAACCCTTAGTGAAATATCTCACAAAACATTACTGTGAGAAATGTAAAAAGACCTAAATAAATGGAGAATTATACTATGTTCCTGGAATGAAAGGCTCAATGTTAAGATATTAATTTTCCCCAAATTGATCTACAGATTCAATGTAATCCCAAACAAAATCTCAGTTGCTTCTTTTTATAGAAATTGAGATGCTAATTCTAAAATTATACATTGCTAGTAGGAATACAAAATGGGATAGCTACTTTTGATATAATTTGATAGTGTCTTAAAGTTAAACCTGCACTTACCATATGATCCAACAATCCACTACGTAGCTATTTACCCAGAGAAAGGAAAACAGATGTTCATGCAACAACCTGTACAAGAATATTTATAGGCCTTTATTTATAATAGCCAAACTCTGGAACAACCCAAATGTCCATCAATAGATGAATGGACATACAGAATCCAGTGTACCTATACAACAGAATACAACTTGGTGAAATGATACGCATGAATCAAAAAAGAATTAGGTCTAAGTGAAATCAGACACAAAAGGCTACATACTATATAATTTCATTTAGATGACATTCTAAATAAGGCAAAAGTACAGTGATAGATTAGTGGTTTCCAGGGATTGAGGAATAGGGCATTGACTGCAATGAGGCATGAAAGAAAGTTAAGGGGTGATAAAAATGTTCCATATTTTATTGTGTTGGTGGTGGTTATACAAATGTATTCATTTGTCAAAACTCATTGAACTGCACACTTAAAAAGGCAGAACTTGGGAATTTCCTGGCGGTCCAGTGGTTAGGACTCAGGGCTTTCACTGCCAGGACAGGTTCAATCCCTGTTGGGGGAACTAAGATCCCACAAGTCATGTGGCGCGGCCAAAAGAAATGGGGGGAGAACCTTTTTATGTAAATCATACATACACCATAATATATGACTTAAAAAAATAAAAAATGATGTGGCTAATCCTTTATCTTTTGAGTTCTAAGTGTAGATCTGTTATAAAAGGAAGTATTGGTAACATCTGACCATGAAATGTTTTTTTTTTTTCCTTTGGCCGCCCCACACAGCTTGTGGGATTTTAGTTCCCCAACCACGGATTGAACCTGGGCTCTCGGCAGTGAGAATGTGGAGTCCTAACCACTGGACCGCCAGGGAATTCTCCATTAAATGGTTTAGAAATAGACTGTAAGGCAAGCAGTGTAACGTATGCCAGTCACATACTTCTCTGGGCTTTGGATTTTTCTGCTCTAAACAGGGGTTTGCAACCCAGTTTCCTAAATCTGCTCCCAGGAAACTTTCAGAATGTTACAGGTGTTCTGGGAAAAGGATTTCCACTGCCAAATTACTTAGATAATGCTCCCCTTAAGGTGATTCACAATGCATTTCAGCATATGAAAGGATCTGAGCAGTCCTACATGCATTCATTTCTTTCTGTATTTTTTTAAATTCAGTGTTTCCCACATTTAATTGACCAAGGAACCCTTTTATCAAGAAATAGTGTTGCTAAAAGTTCTTTCTAGTGCTAAGATTCTGTGATAAAACCTTCAAGACTTACCTTCATGATTAAGTTTTATTTATACAGGGAAACTATAAAACTGATTTTAAAGTAGCTATGGAAAGCTGTACCCCATAATGAGAAAACTGTCTCAAATAACAAATTTTAAAAGATTTTCTACTTATCTTGTTTACTTTCGTAGTCAACTCCTCTGAGTTTTTATCAGGTTCTGAATTCTAAATATGTTGAACTTAAGTATCTTGACTACTATATACTACATGAAAATACATCATGATTGAGTTATCTCTATTTCAATAGCTCATCCCCAAATAACATGGCAGATTTAAGAATGTGAAAGCATCAGTGACAGGGACACTAAAATTCCTAAGCAATTACCATTATGAATAACAAAATGATTGTCAGAATGTAAAGCATTTACTGTACAAAACCAACAGAAGTTTGAATGTATATGCACAGTAGAAAGAATTTTTTAAAAGAGAAGGAAAGAGGGACTTCCCTGGTGGTCCAGTGGTCAAGACTCCATGCTCCCAATGCAGGGGGCCTGGGTTCGATCCCTAGTCAGGGAACTAGATCCCACATGCCACAACTAAAGATCCCACAAGCGGCAATGAAGATCTCGTGTGCCACAACTAAGACCGGGCGCAGCCAAATAAATAAATATTTTTTAAAAAGAGAAAGAGGGCTTCCCTGGTGGTGCAGTGATTGAGAGTCTGCCTGCCGATGCAGGGGACACGGGTTCGTGCCCCAGTCCGGGAAGATCCCACATGCCACAGAGCAGCTAGGCCTGTGAGCCATGGCCGCTGAGCCTGCACGTCCGGAGCCTATGCTCCGCAACGGGAGAGGCCACAACAGTGAGAGGCCCACGTACCAAAAAAAAAAAAAAAAAGAAACAAAAAGCAAGAAAGAAACAAGAGAAAGAGAAGGAAAGAAAGAATAAAGAAATATTGAAAACCTAATACTCTACAGGCTGCTCTTCAGTGCTTCACATGTGATCACTGAAGGAAGTATAAAGCATATAAACAATGTTGATAGTACGACTAAGACTATTATACCTTTTGAACATAAATAAATGCATGAAAAATAAAAGCTATCTCAATTCAATTCAATAAATTAATTATGAATAAAGCTTAAGGGAAAAGTGAACACCAGAAAATTCTGGATGATAAACAAACTGTCCCTGAAAATGAAAAAAAAAAAAAAAAAGTTAAAAACACCATGTCCAACTAGACCCAACCCAGTAGTCTACTTTTTCCAGTAATATCCAGGCTATGGAAGAGTAGTGTTAGCAATATATATCAAAGAATCCAATTTATCTTAATAACACTTATGAATCTTTATCAATGACTTCATCTAAATATTTTTAAAAATTATTTCTAGTCTAAATTTATTTAACCTCTTTGGGTAAATAAGTTCTATAAGCTAATTATATAAAATAGTATTCCTTAAAAAAAGTAAACTTATTTTTCAATTTGAATTTAAGGCATATTCTCTAGGCACTAGGCACTATATAAAATAATGTAATTTTTCAGAAGAGTGAGAAAATAGGAAAAGAGTGGCAGTTACTCATCTTGCTGCTTGGTTCTGTACATTCTTTGCAAGAATTAACTTTAGTATAAATGGATTTGTTAGCTAGATCTCCTCAGGAACCACTACTATTATTTCTTCATAATGGTCTGGCTAGAGATGACCCAGGAATAATATGAATGGGACATGTGAATTTCAGTAAACTACAAGTGGGAAGGGTGATTTTTTTCCTTTTAATAAAGACATAAAATTTATTACATCATTATAAGTTTGGCAAGCAGCTATAAGCAGAATGTACTTTTGCTTCCTTCTGAAATCTATCTTTACATAGTTCCCTGTAAAATCTTTGAGCTCAGCACAGAAATATGTAAATAGACATCCATATGGTAAAAAACACCTGAAATATATAAAAAAGGAAATGCTTCTGCTAAGAGGAAAGAAAGAAAGAAAAAAAGAAAGAAAGAAAGAAAGAAGAGAAAGGGAGAAAGAAAGAGAGAGAGAGAGAAAGAGAGAAGAAGAGAAAGAGAGAGAGAAGGAGAGAAGGAGAGAAAGGAAGAAAGGAATAAAGAAAGAAAAGCAAGAAAGGAAGAAAGGAAGGAAGGAAGAAAGAAAGAGAGAAAGAAAGAAAAATAGAAAGAAAGAAAGGAAGGAAGGAAGGAAAAAAGAAAGAAAGGGAGGGAAGACAGGAGAGGAGTGGAGGAGAGGGAGGGGAAGGGGAAGGGAGAGGAGGAGGAGGGGAGGAGGAAGGGAGGGGAAGGGGGAGGAGGGGAAGGGGAGGAGGAGAGGAGGCCAGGGGAAGGGAAAGAAAGAAAATGAATTTTAAAAAAAGGTTACCCTTTACAAAACCATGATTATATTTGCTTTACATAAAAATGCTTTAGGGCTTCCCTGGTGGCACAGTGGTTGAGAGTCCGCCTGCCAATGCAGGGGACACGGGGTCGTGCCCCAGTCCGGGAAGATCCCACATGCCGTGGAGCTGCTGGGCCCGTGAGCCATGGCCGCTGAGCCTGTGCATCCGGAGCACAGGCTCTGCAACGGAAGAGGCCACAACAGTGAGAGGCCCCCGTACCGCAAAAAAAAAAAAAAAAAAAAAAAAAAAAGCTTTAAAAAATCTGGACCAACCATGAAACTCTTCAAGAATGTAAGCAGTTTGTTTATACTTCAAATTTAATTCTGGTACGTATTTTTGGCTGTATAATGAGTTCAGGAAGGAACAAATTAAGAATATGTTTATAACTCACATGGACATTACTCACCCACATTTGGAGGTTTCACATAATTTACAGGTAGTTCTGGAGGCCTGCCTCTATGTAGAGCTGCAAAAGCAGAGCCATTCCATAGCGTACTCTTACAGTCTATACAAAAAGATTCAAAAGTTAGTCAAGGCATAAAACAGTTTTTTTTTAACTGTACCCTAGAGGCAAATATCTGTTTTCAATTTTATTTATTGAAATACATTTTTAACTATTAAAACCACAATAAGAAATAACATGCATATGTTTAAAAGTGTTATAATCTATATTATGATAGGTAAACACCAATGCCTTAATATTATCATCAGGATATTTTATTTCCATGCTGATATAGAACCAAAGCTTTTATTATACATATATTTGAATCTTATGTAAATATGTCATGGATTAATAAGGTTTTAAGTTTACATTGGTCCCCTTCTTGATCTTTAGGCTTATACACATCTGCTCACATAAAACTGTATAAGCAAGGAAATGAATACAGCACAAGTATGCCAGGTAAAATTCAGAAACATTTATACTTCGTGTATGTTAATGTTATGGAGCGCCTGCCAGCTGTGCCATAACAGGTAACACTGCATATCAGATGATAATTGAGTAAAAATAGTTGTGTTTTTTTATCTTTAATGTTTATGTCAAAAAATTCAAGCAAATACAAAATATTCCTAATAATACAACTTTGAAACAAAAATATTCTACTACTCTCTTGAAAGGTTTCAAATTAACTGAATTAAAGAATTTCCTTAAATTAAGATATTTAAAAACTGACATCATTTATGTAACTATTTATATTTGTAAATTAGGATTTTTAAAACATTATGCTAAAAAAACAAAACATAGAAATAAATTGGTTGCTAGACCTGAAGTATTTAATTCACTAAGGCGTCCTAAATGCCTAATTTCACATTTTTACATTCAGAAAATTCTATCTATATAATTTACATATGGGGGTTCCGTGTAAAACTTTGGGAGAAATCTGTAAAAGACTGAAAAATAGTGGAGTAGAGAAACTGTTACTGAACGCTGATGGATTGATTTTTTTTAATATTTTTAATTATAAACATAGTTATATATCATAATTTTCATTTACCTGCTATGAAATACCCAATGTGATTAGGATGATATCAAGACTCAAAGATTAAGAACATCAAAATGTAATGAAAGAATATTTTATGTATTTATACTGTACTAATCAGAGCAGCGATCTTTTGAGATTTCTATTCCACAGGATTACAAAGAGATTTTATAGTCTTTACCTCTATAGTATTCACTGTTTTACAGAAAAGGGCTCCATTTAGGCCTCTAAAAATTTACTTGTACACTAGGAAAATAAAAACAAGATTGGCAAGATAAGAAAAACTAAAAGAAAATTAGTATTTAGAAAAGCATGGGAACATTTAATTAACATAAAAATACACTACTCTCGACTCCTTCCTCTAAAAACTGTAAAAATCTTACCTTTGGCATCCCGTAACAGAGACTGCCGACCAACACCTAGTAATGTCTGTACCCCAGGAACACTCTGAGGGATCTCCTTATCTAGTAAGGGACCAATCCGCTCACAAATTTTAAGGAGGTAGTCTGGAGGAATGTGTGCATTGGCTGCCACCTAAAAAGCATAAGTAAAATACAGGAAAACAAATTTGGTTTAAAAACATTAATCTAGTCCATTACCAAACTGTTCCATCATGGAAAAAAGTACAATTTTAAAACACACAAGGAAAATAACATTTTAAATATTTAATACTTCAACCAAATTTAAGAAACAGTTACAAAAATTAAGCATCATTTAAACAAGTGATAACACATAAATGACATGGCAGTTTAACTTACTTTTTCGTGCCTTGATTAAATCATTTGCTTAGCTGTTAATCTAATGCAATAAGCATTACAAAACAGCAAAAAGGATCATGCCTAAAAATCAAAGTACAAAGATGATGGGTAAACTCTACTAGTACTTGATCAGCAGTGATCAAGAATCAGAGAATCTAGATTCTATATAAATGATAAGAATGCAAACAAAAGGTAATACTTGCACCAAACTCTCACTTAAGTCCCTTTAGGATTAACAGGACACATTTGCTTAATTAAAGCAGAACTCTCTCCGAAAAAAGTTAATTGGTTTTCAAAAGAGTATCAAATTAAGGATTATTTTAAATACCATGTTCTAAACAAGCTATGTACTCAAAATTCATTGCAACATTAACTCATTTTTTTCCTCCAAGTGCTTTATTTATTTATTTTAACATTAACTCGTCTTTAAAACACAAGTAAATTTCTGAAGATGATTAACAAATGTAGATAGGGATGAGACAATAAAACAACGAAACTGGTTTTCATTTTTTATCTAAGCTAATGTTAAAGTTACTGATGTGCTTCATAAATACCTAATTATTAAAACAGTAAAGAGTAAACTAGAACATTAAAAATCCTTAGATAAAAAGAACATCTACATTCTCATCTTGACAAAAGGCCCTAAAATCTACTTACAGTTACAATGCCAATTTTTATAAGTGCTACAGAGAGAGAAATATATATATATATATATATATATATATACACACATATATATACCTACCATCACATAGGACACATATCAATATATTACTTCCAAGTCAAAAACAATATAACTCAAAGGAATAATTTTGTAAATCATCCCTAATGATCACCAGAAGAGATTATGTGTGTTCTTGATAAATACTGGTTCACTGAATCAATGAATGAATAAAAACCAAAGTCTACCTATAAGTAATATCATATGAACTCACAGAGGAAAAATCTTTCTCCTATCAGGGTGCCTTTTTTGTTTTCTTAGGAAACACAGGTCAAAGAACTACAATCCAACATGTATTTAGGAATCTGGGAATAAATGATTCTATTGTGATTTTTTAAAAGTATTTCCTGCCAATTATCTTTTGTAAGTCCCTGAAGAAACAAATTTTAATCTACCAAAATCACTGGGGCCTGGCAACTGTCATGATGGTCAGGAAGAATGGCAACTTATGGGACTTCCCTGGCACAGTGATTAAGACTCCATGCTTCCACTGCAGGGGGCACGGGTTCGACCTCTGGTCAGGGAACTAAGATAAAAAAAAGAAGAAGAATGGCAACTTAACCTGATTATTTGCATCTACAAGGTTTAGCTTCTGGATTGGGACAAAGGATCAAGCAAATTCTTTCAGTTATTTCATACATGTCTAGTTTTGTTTTCCAAGCAATTAACTACATAGAACTAAAATATACAGGTAATATTAAAGTCAAAGTATGTGATGATTCAATCTAAAAACTTTTTTTTTGTTACCTAGAGACACTGATGTCCTAAAATCCTAGTTTGTAATTCATTCTCTCCACAGTAGGGCATTCCTAAATAGGCCTACATGCAAATATAGTTAGTACTCCGAAAAACATATATCTCAAAGAAAAAAGCCTTAACATACTGCATATTAACATCTATAATAGTTTGTGCCTTCTTTCCTCCAACACTGTCTTGTATAAACTGGGCTTTTGATATCAGTCATTACCTTTTCACCAAGTAAATGTTATAAGGCTTTACACACAATGGTAGTTGTTGTCTTTAGTGGCATTTTCTTTTTTATCAATTTTCTTTTCCTCATTTCATTACCATCTCAAGAGTTATTCACTTGTTACACAAATCTACCCACCAACTTGCAATATATATACAGTAACATATAATCCAGAAAATGGGAGTTCTCTGATATGAATTTTTAGTATTACCCTCTTAAAGAAACCTGTCAGAATTATATCTTAAACTGAAATCTTAGGCCCCCTGGCTACTTTATTTTATAAAAACAATGATGCTTGATTTTCAGCTAGTTATATAAATGTTTTATCTATTCCTCAGTAATCATTTAAAAACACAGAATCATTAATTAAGCAACTAAAACAAGGCTCATCTACTCTCACATTCTCCCCCTTGAAAATTTGTATTATAAACTATTAAAGTTTACAAGTTTGCTTTTCACCCTATGCAATAGAAAATTGCTCAATTTCTAGGCAGTCCCATTCAAAAATCCATTCCTCTAAAATCAATAAAAATTTGATTGTAAAACAGCACTAGAGAAACAGAGATTCTATCAACACAATGGCAATAACAATACTTTTGAGTTTGAACGTGCTCTTTTCCTTTAAACAATATTTACAGGCTTCCAGACTATATCAGCACAGTTCTTGCAATGATAGTTTCTTCTAAATCAAACTTCAGGACTTATAAGTGGTATTAAACATTTACTTCAATCCATTTGCTTTGCCTAAAGCTGGAATTCGTTTTTTAAAAATTTTTTTTTAAAAATAGTTATTTATTTATTTATTTGGCTGTGCCTGGTCTTAGTTGTGGCATGTGGGATCTTTAGTTGTGGCATTCGAACTCTTAGTTGGGGCATGTGGGATCTACTTCCCTGACCGGGGATCAAACCGGGCCCCTTGCATTGGGAGCGCAGAGTCTTAGCCACTGGACCACCAGGGAAGTCCCCAAAGCTGGAATTTCTTAAAGGTGATCTTTTTAGGCATAAGAACTCTTATCCACCCTCAGTAATTACATTTCTAAGTTTTAAAAAAAATTCTGTATTAGAATTACATGTGAATATAATGTAATATATCATAAAATGTAATATTGAAAGTATGTATTAAAATATTCTATGAAATTTGTGGCTTATTAAAAGCCACTCTTTTTGATTAAAACTCAAAATATTCTAATTTCAGTTACTTAGCCAAATTTCTTTCTGGAATATAATGGCCAAGAAATAACACAACAAGCACATTGAGATCTGAAGAAGAAAGGCACTCTCTAAAAACAAAGTTCAAGAGCATAATACAAACTTTTGTATTATTCTGTAAAATAGCTCCAAGGAGTTAAATTATAGAACCTTTGAACTGGAAGGATCCTTATATACAATCAACTTAATTCCACATCTTACAGTAGGAAAAACAGATCCAGAGGAGTGCAGTCCAATGGTCACAATGAATGGACCAGAATCTGGGTCTCTGTGCCCACTGTTATTTCTATTACTGTCCCATTAAGGCAGCTGAAAAATCATGAAAGTAACACAAAGACTGAAAAAATTAAAACTATAAATTTGATAAACTGAAAGAAATTAAATGCAGCCTAGATTATAAACCTTCTTGATAGGAACACTGGCTGACCTAAAGAGCAAATCTAACAACTGAAATCACCACACTTGAGAATCATTATGACAACTGAGAAGACCAGAGAGCTCACTGAGATGATCCTACTACTCATAATTAGTTAAAAGGAATCCAGCTGGGCACTGAATAACATACAAAAGGTACCTAATCTCAGGGGGCCAGACCTGCACCAAGAGCTACATTTGAAATACTAATTTTCAGATAGCCATGATAGCATTCTTACTTTGGCTTTTCGAAATAATAAGATCAGACAAGTAACTAAAAAACAAAGAAAATAGAACTGTGTGTTTTGTTTTATAACTAAAATCACTACACAGGTAAAATGAAGAATGAAACTGAGACCATATGCTGAAGAAGTAAAATGCAACATTTTGTCTGAGATTTGAAATGGGTTTTTTTGGGGGGGATAGAAAATGAACATCCATAAAGTTAGTCACATGACTTTTTGATATTTAGGGACAGGAAACAAAACAGATTTTGAAAAATACAGCAAGGCTTTAAATATATCAATATAAGTATAGTAGAGATAAGCACAGTACTTTGAAGTGTAAGAGCCTGGATTACTCAGGCTCTAAAATTTACTAGCTGTTACTCCTTCTGGCAGTATGATACTGTAGAAAAGACTTAGATTTGAATTTTTCCAGCATCCCCAGGATCCTACTTATATGACCTGCAAAGTTATTCAGTCTCTCTGATCCTGAGGTTCCTCAACTGCAAAACAGGGAGTAATGATAACCACCTCATATTATTTGTAAAACAAAAACAAAATCATTCACTCATGCATTCATTCATTCAGACATTTGAAGTATAGGGATATAATGGAAAGATTAAACTGCTGCCCTAAAAAAATCCATAATCCCAGTGGGGGAAACAAACTAGTAGCTAGAAACAAATCAAATCTACAAGGGCCCAGAGGTTTAGTACAGAGAGGTAATGAAGCAAAGTACAGTATCTAATTTAGCCTGGGGGTAGGGGTTCTTGTTCAATTTCACACCTGAATTCTAAGTGAAAGTTAACAAGGCAGACAAAAGGAAGGGAAGGCATTCCAGGCAAAGAGAAGGGAACCCCCATCCAGTAAACACACTTTGCACAGTGACTAGTACATATATCTCCTCAATGTTTAAGATGCTCCTACACAACATTAAGTTAAAAAAAATAAAAATAAAAAACTCTATCCAGAGTATCTGATTTTGAAAGAAAAAAAATGCCCATACTTGTACAAAAAAGATGAAAGAAAACATAAAAAACTAATAGTTTATTTTCTGCTTGATACTGTTCAGTAAAATATAAATGTCTGCAATAATCCAATATTATCTTTATAATTTAAAATTTGAGTTTTAATGTTTGCTGAATTTGAAGGAGGAAAAACGAAAAACTGGGAAGCAAAGGAAAGAAAACAGGCCTTTCCATTGTAGTAATACCACTGGTTAACAGGGTGGGCCACAAAGTGTTAAGACTTCCTATCATTTTCTTTTGAAAAAATTAATCATTGTTCATAGCATTTATTTTTATTTCTATTAGTTTTAAGATTTCCTCAGGAATGAGAGAGGCAGAGCAATCCACCTAGGGCTCAAGTATTCTCTGGTTAATACTGCCTCAAGAAAGCACTAAAAGTACTATAACCCTGAGGTCAGATGATATCAAGACAAGAACAAGGGACCCACCCACAGTCTAGAAGTTTCTCAGTAGAGAAAGGTCCAATAAAAAGAACTCCATACTAGCTAGCAGATTAGTAAGCCTAAAAAATATATATCATGAAAACACTTCTAAGGGCTTCCCTGGTAGTGCAGTGGTTGAGAATCTGCCTGCCAATGCAGGGGACATGGGTTCCAGACCTGGTCTGGGAAGATCCCACATGCCGCGGAGCAAGTAGGCCCGGGAGCCACAACTACTGAGCCTGCACGTCTGGAGCGTGGGCTCCGCAACAAGAGAGGCCACGATAGTGAGAGACCCGCATACGGTGATGAAGAGTGGCCCCCGCTTGCCGCAACTATAGAAAGCCCTCGCACAGAAACAAAGACCCAACACAGCCAAAAAATTAATTAATTAATTAATTAATTTTAAAAAGCTACAAACATCCATGACTTATAAAAAAAGAAAAAAAGAAAACACTTCTAAAAAAGTTAAGAAAATTGAACAAGTAATAACTAAGAACCAGCTAATTATAAAGCACCATGGTAGATACTAAAAGGCATAAGAAAACATCTTCAACAAGGCAATTTAAAATACAAGAAATAAATTGTCAATAATGTATAGAAAATAAGATTAGGATAAGAAAAGATCAGTCAGAAGGGTTGAGGATCCCTGCAACAAGACATGGGAAAAACATACCTCCCACTTCTTAAAAATGAGTTAATACTATACCAGTATCATATTGAATTACTTTTCTGTAATACATAAAAATGCAAATAACACTAAATATCTTTTCACCTAGTGATCATTCCTTGCTTAACACAGATGCACTTCAAAGACGCTCATTTTGGGCTCTCAATTCTGACATTTTTTAAGTTTTTTTTTTTCTTTCTTTCTTTTTTCTTTTTTTTTTTTTGTGGTACGTGGGCCTCTCACTGTTGTGGCCTCTCCCGCTGCGGAGCACAGGCTCCGGACACACAGGCTCAGCGGCCATGGCTCACGGGCCTAGCCGCTCCATGGCATGTGGGATCTTCCCAGACCGGGGCACGAACCTGGGTCCCCTGCATCGACAGGCGGACTCTCAACCACTGTGCCACCAGGGAAGCCCTAAATGCTTTTTTAATGGTACTATTTTATATGTCCCTTACCTTATAAAAAATATTAGGAAAATTGGGTGGTGATAATTAGCCAATTACCAAAGAAAACATAAATTCTGGTGTCATAGTTCTTCAGATTTTAATGCTAACCATTCAAACTTTCTGTCCTATATTTAAAATGTAGTAAAATGTAGTAACCAACTCATTTGCACTCATTTGCATTCTTTCATATTTAACTCATTTGGTCCACACAACAACCTTGCAAAACAGGTAGGGGTTTTTATTTTATAAATGAGGAAACTGAATCTCTGAGAGGTTAAGTAACTTGCCCGGGGTGGTTCAACGAGTAATGACTATCTCCTGGACTAAATCTTAAGGCCTTTTCTACTACCCACAAAATCCTATTTGAGAAATGTCAAACAAAGGCATCTCTAAAATATGACACAAACACTAAGTTGACTTTAAATTACTATTTTGCTCCCTACAAAAAAATTATTAATCAGTCAATAACCAACATCAGTAGAACTTCAACAGAAACACACAAACTAAATTAATATTCAAATGTCATAAAGGTGCTTTCTGGACAAAATTTTATGAGAAACATTCACCCAATCCAAATTCTTACTCTTTAACAGCAGCTCTCTTCGTTTCCTTAATACCATCTTATTTGTACTGAGATACCAGTTTTCCTAGGACTGATGCTATATCTCCAAAAGGATTTTAATCATTGAAAGTATGTTTCTAGAGCCCAAGTGTGGGGAAAAAAAGCCAGTGATCAATCCAGATGAATAGGTAAAACAAACATGTTATAGAAAGCAAGAGTGTACACGTGGCTCAAGCCAATCAGTAGTGAGGAATACCAGTTTACAGACATTGACTGCTGCCTGCCATAATACCTATCAGTTAGCATTATATTCACACGGGAGTCAAGCAGCACATGCTTTTTGGTTTCCCATGATGCATTCCGTTCCTCCTAACTATGGCTGTGTGTCCACATTACAGTTAATAAACCACACATGCTTAAATTGCTTCCACACTTAGAGATGCAATACCATGCTACCAGCACTCAAAAGCATTCTACAGTTCTAATAGACAATTTAAGCTACTACTAGTAACTAGAGAACAAGAGCTGGGTAAGGTAAGAAAAAAATGCAGGTATGTCTGGAATTCAAATACAGTGTTTTAAAGCAGTTGGTGAGGATCAAATGAGATAATGTGAAAACATTTTTAAACTCAAATATGTTAAATGCAGATGTAAATTCTTATAATGACATATATCACCATAGATGTACTATTTCTAAAGACAGCAGTGAACATACGATCTTGATAAAAGTTTTTTAAATAGCAGAAAACTACTTCAAGTCTTTTGAATATAAAATGATGGTAATAAAACCTATGTCACTCCAAATGTAAGCACTAATTGGTACTTTCAATTCTACAGATGAAAAATGCTGAATAAATGTAAAAATATATACCACACCTAAAGATAATTATGTCTTTGGTTCAGTCTTATGATAGGAGTACCCATACAGTGATTCAAAAATCTTAAAGCATGCCTTTAAAAAATGTTTCCAACTCACCATTCCAATATATAAAATTTGTATATTTACAAAAACTGTTCATTTGTTTACACACACACACACACACACACACACACACACACACACACACACACGCCCCTCACTGCTCTGTTTGTCATCCCCAATAAAGCTCCAAGGAGGAAGCAATAAAATAGTCAACAATTCAACAGGGTCACCACAAATGAAAGGACATCTGTATTTATTTATATTATCTACCTTAAGATGTAAGAAGCAAATCTAATTCTATTATGCTGTAAATAACAGTCAAGCAGAAATAAAGAAAAATACTCAGATCAAACTTCAAAAACAATCACCCTGACTTCAATTCTGTCCCTGTATCATTACAAAATTCTGAAAATTAATTTAGAATTTTTTTGAATGTCATAATCAAAAACGTTACAGTTCAACATAAACTGACAAACATTTCATGTTCAGACTCATTTTTTTAAAGGCACTTCAGATCTTGACATGTCAATACTTGACTGCAAGCAGCTTTAAAAAGCACCTTCCCATGTGTTCCAAATTATAAGTAAAACACTAAATCAGATTTAAGAAAGAAAAAATAGGGATTTCTAGGCTATGCAATAGTAACAGTAGTAATGAAGTGTTGAAGAAATCTAACTTATTATCTTAATATTCTTCTGGATAAATCAAGTTAAGCAGTATAGACAATTCAAATGAAAATATACATATGGACAGAAAGGCAGGATTTTTGTTTCAAGTATGTAGTATACATGACTATGCAACTTCAATTCAGTATTTTGATATCCTTGTTTATAGTCCTTCACCTCTTCATTATGCATTTGTCTTCTTTCCTTTTTATATCCCAGTACATCTTCAGTTTGAAGTGCTGCTATAAAATTATACTAATTAATACTTTGCCCTAAATTTAAATCCAAACATGTAGCTAAATCAAAGATCACACTGTATAAATCCATTGTTCTAACAGCACTTTAAAAAATACTACCCCGGGACTTCCTTGGTGGTCCAGTGGTTAGGACTCTGTGCTTCCACTGCAGGGGCACAGGTTCAATCCCTGGTGGGGAACTAAGACCCTGCATGCCCCTTGGTGTGGCCAACACAACAAAACAAAACAAAATGAACCTACATCTCTCCTACAATGAAGCCACTCAAAATCTCAAGTCAGATTTGAAATAATTTTTATCAACAGTACGACTGATGAATCTAGCAATCAAACACTGCACACTCAGTTCTCAGCCACTTCTTTTCCTTCTGTTCAATTCTCAGCCCTGCCTCATCTTCCCTTACAAAGAAATCTATAGGTAGAGAACAGACATATGACTAAAAATAAGACCATATTATCGAAATGTAATATCCCTACAAAAATTGGACCCTGGTATGGAAAAATAAAAACCTATGTGTGCAATACAAAAAGTAAATTAAAAACAAAAAAGATAACACTAAACCATAGATAACAGTCAAACAATAGAAGAAATTCTGTGTATATAAAAATTAAAAATGTATAAGGAATTATAAAAACAATAAATTAAAACGATAAAGGTGAAAATCAAGTATATGTAGGGATATACAAATGGATTAATGACAATTAAAAAATAATTTGTTGAAGTTTAAGCCTCACTAATAATGGGGAAAAGAACCAATTAAGTCAATTGAGGACTATTTTCACCTATTAAAACCACCAAAAGATTTTTAAATATTTTAAAAATTCATTCTAAGTATCTAGATGGTTACATTATAAATTAGGACAATCTTCTGGAGAGCAATTTTATAATATATAACAAAAGCTATAAAATGGATGAGTCCCTTGACCTGATAACTCCACTTCAGAAATATAGCCCAGAAAAACAACTGAAAAAGAAAAGAAAAAAAAAGGAAAAAAGCAGAAAGACTACTTAACTATGCAGATATTAGTGAAAAACTGGAAGTAACCCAAATGTTCAACTAGCAATTGAGTTCTAATCACAGCAACTTAAAAACAACCGAATCTTTCCTTGCCATTAAAATAACAATGACTATTCAAATATAGATAAGTATACGTAAAAGTGTTACATAAGAAAACATAAAGCATAAAGTGGACATTGATTACAATTACATGAAAATATGCCTTTACAGTATAAGGAAAGGAAGTCTAGTAAACTGGGCTTTGTTTTTTTTGTTTTTCTCTCTGTGTGTGTGTGTGTGTGTGTGTGTGTGTGTGTGTGTGTGGTTAGGAGACTATTTTTAATCATTTTGGTGCTCATTTACTTTTTGGAACTGTCAAGTTAATTTTTAAAAAGCTTTTTCCTTTTAAAAACTGTTACTTGCTTAAAATGGTCTACTTAGAAACAAATAAATATAAACAAAAATATTGTCAATACACCTCAGTATAAAATCTATCTTCAAAACCACATTAGTCATAAAGTATTAAAACATATTGGTAAGCACTGTTGTTTTTGCCCTTTTTTTGAAAGAACTTCAGTCCAACAAAAAGTCTGACTACAAATTAAATTGGTAATACATGCAGTTTTTCAAAAATATTTTTTATCCATCGGAGAATTTTTTACCATTAATATTACAGATGGTGGAGTTTATCCTTATCACAATTATTATATCATTTTCTGTGCTTTGCAAAACTAAAAAAATTAGTCAGTAGATTTGGTGATAATTAGCATGGCCTCATTCTTGTAATTTAATACAAAGAAAATTATCAAATGAACACCAAAGTAATTTATTGTCCTGTTGAAAGCAAATTTTAAATCATTTTATTTATATTTAGAGTCTACCATACCCCTCCAACTTTCTTTAACTTTGTCTGATTTTCCTCTGTTTGGATCTTACTGGAAGGAAAGATAGCTGAACTCAGATTTTAGTAACATCACCCCTTTCTCCTTTCATTTCCTTCCAATTGACTGTGCCAGTGGCTAACACAAGGGAACATCCTCCCAAAATTAAAAAGGATCACCTTTTAGTGTGTGTAAATGCCGAACAGAAGGTGCATTTACACTATGAATTATATTTGCTGAACAAACAACAGTCTATCCAATGCTTTTGGTCCTTTACTAAAGTATATTCTATTTTAAAATATGACCATTGTTGTTTCCTTGTAAATCCAAAATCGTGTTTCGTCAATTCTCAAAAAGCTCATAATCCACATTTCTTATTTAGTGAAATTGTTAACTGCATAAATGCGATTTAATAATGATTTGATGAGCTATTTTCTACAATCTGAGATATACAACGATTATGCTTTTATTCCGTAGTCGATTATCTAACCCCCGGCAAATTTTGAAATTAGCTTGATGCTATTATTTTTAATTGTGTCGTTTTTCCCTAGTCCCTGGTCCGTCAACTCCCCTCCTGAACCCCCTCTGCCGTGCGGCCCGCCGCCCCCAGACCAAAAAAAAAAAAAAAAACAGCCTGGCCTCAGTTCCCGTATTTCAAGCCAGGACCAACCAGAAAGCAGTTTTCTTCCACTAATCCGGAACTCCAGGCTGTTACCAACGCTGTCATTGGCCAGCGTCAGTCCTTGGTACGTGCCCCAAGATAACCCCCTGGTTTCTCTCCCTTTTACCCCTACAATGGGCCTTTCCCGATGTTTGTAACATATTCATAATCTACAATACGGCATCTCTGATAACCAGTTCACATTCTTCAAAGTTTTCGGGTGGAAACAAACGAGGCCAAGGGGAGGGCAAGCTACCCTTTCTCCGACTCGCCGGGAGGGGGGAAGGGACAGTTCTTCGGCTCAGCACTGAGCTCCAGAGCCGCGTAGGTTGAAGGGTCGGGGGCGGGTTGGGGGAACAAGGTGGGGTGGGAGTGGAGAAAGAGTTGGGTTAAGTTGAAATGAAAACTTTACTCACCAGATCCTCGAAGCTTCTTCGGTGCTCTCTCCCCTCCCAGTCTAAGCGGCGCGGAATAAGCTGGGGGCCGGCGAAAAGAAAGGGGGGAGGGGGCAACGATAAAGGCCAAGCCTCTGCTCCGCATCAACCTGACCCAGTTTGGGTCCGGGTCCTCGACCCTTTGGCATCTTTATTGCTGTTGGCCTGATAGCTGTTGTCTCAGAGCTAGACGAGTGTGGGGGAAAGGAGGCCGAGGAGGAGGAAATCCTGAAAAAACACCTCCCACAGGCATAAAGAGGGGGCGAGTTAAGACCCCAGCGATATCCGCCCCTTTTGAGGGAAGAAGCCGGTTCAACACTGTGACAACAGCTATGAGTGCCCAGTTCCAAGCCTTCCTCCCGGTCCTAGCCCTCCGCCCCTTACTTGCCCTTCCTCCAGTCTCACCCCAACCATCCCCACCTCTTCCCGAAGGGGCTGCGTACCTGATGCTCCTCGAGCTCCTGCACTAGCACCTGAGCAAAAGGGAAACACGCATATGAGGGCAGCTCGGGCCACCAACCCATTCCTCCCTCCCCAAACTGAACCCAGCCGCTGACGGCAGCGCTACTCAAGGCCGGCCTTTTCCTCACCCACAGCGGAACCGCACACCCCGCTGCCTCGATTTCCCCACTGGGACCATTCCCCAAGACTCCCAGATCTCCTTTCCCTTCTCACCTGAGCGGATTTGTTGCAGGGTCCGGACTGCAAGAATCTAGCGATCAGGTAATACAGCTCTGAGGAAGAGGGGGGGAAAGAGGTTGAGAGGGAGGCAAAGAAGAAAAAATAGAAGCTTTTTCAAAAGAAACTGACAGCCGTCGCGCTAAGCTCCCATCCTCTTAGCCCCAGGACACAGCTACCCACCGGCTTCGATCTGGGTAGGTGCCGCCGCCATCCTTTTCCCGAGGGGGTTTGGAGGATTTGCTCCAGAGGGGCTGGCGGGGGCGGGTGGGGATGCTGCCTCTATTGTGGTGAAGCCCCCATGCCCAGGAGTCCCGCCGCTTCCGCCGCACTCCTCGTCCCAGTTTCGGTCTCTCTCGGATTCATCGCATCACGTTTCGACCCATAGATATTCTAGCCCAAGAGCTGAGGAGGCGGAGGAGGAAGGAGAGGGAGAGATAGAAGAGGAGGGAGGAGCCGAAGTGGCGGAGGGGTGGGCGGGGGCAAAGGGGGTGGGGAGAGGGGAGGGTAAAAACTGTGAGAGGGGCCTGCAGCGCTCGTTGTTCACCGCCAGAGGCACTAATGCATCCTCCAGTCCTCAGCTCTCCTATACACCCGACAGTTACCTAGCTACCGCTCCCGGAAGGAAGGGGAGGTGCTAACTGATGGCAGACTCTCTGGCAGCTACCGTAGAACTCAGTGGTGACGTTCCCTTCAGCGAGTTCCAGAGTGGTTACCCTTCCTGTGAGGGCAGTCGGGCCCTTTCCTATTGAGGACCTTTCCCTCTGGCGTGGTCGTGAGGAACATGTGAGGAGCCGACTTGATTCAGCTGCTTTCTTCGATTCCCTCCCGGCACCGAGGAGGCTTTGATTTTTTTGTCTCTCTTCCACCGAAAGGAGGCTAGCCGCTAAAGGATCTCGTGACTGAGAAAGAAAAGGAGTCGCTACTTCGTTGTCACTTGTTTCTCTTTAAAATGATTTTTGTACCAGATGAAAATGCTGTTAACTTAGCAGTCCGGAGGGCAGGGCTCATATTGTTATAGAGAAAGAGCAACTCTCAAAACGTCCCCTGATTCTGATAAATTTTCAGGAAGAATTTGCTGTCAGACATGAAGCATTTTATTTGTTCCCCTTCTGAATGTGTAACACATGCCATATCTGTCCCATTCCTATAGGATAATTTTCAATTGTGTCTTCAAATACTGTCAAAATATTTTATGTTAACCATGGATTTTTATGTATTATTGCATATCTGTATGCAAGATAGTTTTCTACAGGTTTGGGGCAACTTTCGTTATTTAATATATAACCCCTAACTCTTAGTACAGTACCGACTTTCAGTAGTTGGTTACTGAAATCTTAAGTGATCAAAGGATTTGTAGAGTAGTAATTGACACACATATAGTGAACAGTCTACTTCCCTACTTTCCCTCGCGTAATATATTCCCACCTCAAGCCCTGACCAAAAAGTAATTAATAGAAGCTGAACCTGATGAAACCAGAAATGCTGTTTAAACTGCATGTACTGTTTACATTGAAATATTCAGATTTGAAGGTTCACCTTTTAAGGTTAGGGCTGGATTCTTAGGAATTTGATTTCCTCACTCAGAGTTCAGCCATTGACCACAGTGTACCTACAATTGCATTATGCTGGCATAAACTTAGCCTAGGTTGGTTAGTTCTCACTCTGGTCATTATTTTCCCCTCAGAAAGAAAGAACCACACAAGATGTGATATAATAGGTCTATCTTTGGTCATTATGCTGTAGTACTTGATAAGACAAATGCCATTAACTGAAAAATATTAGATATTGAAAAGACCTATAAGCCCTAGATAACTCATTGCAAGTAGCTTAGCAAAACACCAGACTAAATATATTTTACAGATCAAGTATAATATATACAACAGTTACCATTAAGCTATTACAATGTACTAAGCACTTTACATATTTTACCTCATTTAATCTTTATAATGACCCTAGGAGGTAGTTTCTATTGTTATCCACATTTTACAAGTTATAAAAATGTCTATATGACTTTGGACAACTCACTGAAATTCTGTGAACCTTATTCCTCATCTATAAAATGTAATAGTACTTTCCATGCCCACTTCACAGTAATTGCTGTAAAAGTCATGTGAATATGTTTGTGTCATATTTCAAACTGTATAGGGCATTGTTATTTCAGTGATCGCTTCAATTTCAGTCCGGTGCAATCAGGAGAGAAAAGGCACACAGTAATTTGAATAGAGAAAGTTTAAGGTACAGAATTATTAACAATAACAGGAGATTGGAGTAATGAAGAATTGCCTAGTAAGGTGTAAAGAGAACTCTAAAGAATATAGGAATAGAAGACATAGTATATAATATAATAGCAGATAGTAATAGCCACTAACCCTAGAGCTGAGAGTACTCTCAATCCCTATTGCCCACCCAGGGCTAAGATCCAGACCTTGTTGGAGAGGACACAGCCAACCAAGGCTCATTCAATGGCAGGAAAGATGCTGTGGTACCTTGCTGGAACTCCAACTTCTGGAACTTTCTAGAAGCCTACCTTCTGGAATCAACCCTCTAGGGTACCTGGGAAATAATGTTCACAGGGAAATGTCTCACCAGAGGCACGTTACTACAAAACCACTAGAGGCAAGGTGCCAGGGGAGGCTGCTGGGTGCTACCAAAAGTATGCACCACAGGAGCTAGGCACTAGAGAAAGCTACACAAGCTGCAGAAGCATCCTACTCCATAAGCACTCCAGAAGCGGGACACAAAACCTTTTCTTCTTATACTGTATTTCCAGTTTGCTCTACTGACAAAGCTTCAGTTCTTGCTGACCAAAGGAAAAATATTTAGATAGCCCAGATCCATTTTCATAGAGCAGTCAATAATGGAGAGTTTGGAGATGATGAGCAACAAATCAATAAACTGGCACAAATTCCCTACTGTTTTCTTGACTATAAGGACTAGGTTGATAAAAGGAAAGTTATTAAAATGTGTGTGTTAACATAAAAGTGTTCATTTGTTCTTTAGGATAAGCCGAATGCTTTGAATTATTTTGTTGCAATTAAAATCACCAGTCTTAACCCTGTGGCCAAAGGCTTAACTGGGAGGGGAAGGAAATTTTTATAAGCTAAAGCAAATATTGATTTACATAGAAAAAAATCAGGAATGTTTACCTGATAGGTATTAGTTTCCTAGGACTGCCATAACAAATTACCACAAACTGGGTGGCTTAAAATAAGGGACATTTTTTTTGTCACAGTTCTGGAAGCCAGAAGTCTGAAATCAAACTGTCGCCAGGCCAGAATTCCTTCAAAATCTCTGGTGGAGAACCCTTCTCCCAGCTTTTGATGGCTCCTGGCATTCCTGGAAATTATGGTAGCCTAACTCAAATCTCTACCTCCAGCTTAACATGGCCTTCTTCCGTGTGTGTCCCTGTGTTAAATCTCCCTCTCCTTTTTCTTACAAGGACAACAGTCATTGGATTTTGGCCCCATCCCAAATCCAGAATGATCTCATCTTGAGAACCTTAACTTAGTTACATCTACAATGACTCTATTTTCAAATAAGGTCATGTTCACAGGTACAGGTACTAGGGGTTAAGGCATGGACATATCTTTTGGAAGATATATAACTAAACCCACTAAATCATTTATTTCATTCTGACTCTTTAAAAATCACATTTTAAGGGAAGATCAAAGTTGAAAATTTAACAGTTCTCCCCAGGATGGCCAGAAAAGAAAGACAATAGGAAATTCTGAGATGGAGGGACAGAAGTAGTAAATAAGAAGATTAAGGGACTTCCCTGGCCATACAGTGGCTAGGACTCCATGCTTTCACTACCATGGGCCCGGGTTCAGTCCCACAAGGGAACTAAGATCCTGCAAGCCACTCAGAGTGGCCAAAAGCCAAAAACACAGTTTTAAAAAAAAGATTAATATACCAAACTCTGTAAATAAATAGTTGCTCTCTTTTCCTGTCTCAGTTTCTTAAAATAACAAAATTATATAATGTAATTATTAAAATAATGTATTCTTGAATTAAAAACATATCACATACATTATAATATGTTAACATATTTTAATACATTGTATAGGTGTGATATGCATAACAAAAATAGGAGAAAAAAGAAGGAAGAGGGAATAGAACTATATAGGAGTAACATCTGTATATCTCAAAAGAACTGATTTAGTATAAAAGCAAACTACATTCTGTTAAGAGGTATACAATCAACCCTAGATGAGCCACTAAGAAAATAACTTTAAAAAGAGTGAAAAAATAATTTAAAAAGTTAAAAAAATGAAACAAAAAAATGTTAAAGTTCCACTAAGGAATATTTACTTAACTCAAAAGAAAGGGTAAAAAAGGAAGAATAGGACAAAAAGATATGAGATATATAGAACAAAAATTAAAATGGCGGACATAAACCCAACTATATCAATAATAACATTACAGGCTTCCCTGGTGGCACAGTGGTTGACAGTCCGCCTGCCAATGTAGGGGACACGGGTTCATGCCCTGGTCCAGGAAGATCCCACATGCCGTGGAGCGGCTAGGCCCGTGAGCCATGGACGCTGAGCCTGCGCGTCTGTGCTCTGCAACGGGAGAGGCCACAACAGTGAGAGGCCCGCGTACTGCAAAAAAAAAAAAAAAAAAAAAGTATGAGAATTTGTTGCTAGCAGACCCTTATTACAAGAACTGTAACGGGAAGTTATTCAGGCTGAAAGCAACTGAATCCAGACAAAAACTCAAATTATTCAAATCCACATGGAAAACAAAGTTCAATTGTAAAGATTAATATATAATTATAAAAGACAGTAAAAATACATATTTCGCCTACATTCTTAAATTATTTTTTAATTATATAAAATAAAATAATGTGTAGATAATCTATTGTTTGGCATATCACATATAGAAATGTAATATATTTGCCAATAACAGCAAAAAGAAGGTGAGTGAGAAGAAAGCTGTATTGAGTTAAGAACATGATACCATGTGGTACGTCAAATCTGTAGGAATAAATGCAGAGTGCAAGAAATGACAAATAATCAGGCTAATATAAGAAAAGCTATAAATATATACTAGCTCTTCTTTCTTCTCTTAGCTTCTTTAAAATATATTAAATTATATAAAGTAATGATTATAACAATATATTGTTTGGATTGAAAATTTATAAATGTAATATGTTTAACACCACAAAATGGGGGAAAATGGAGTAGAGTCATATAGAAGTAACATTTCTATATCTAAGCAGAATTAAGTTAGTATTAATTTTAAGATGATTCTGATGAGTTATGATGTACATAGTAAGCTCCAGAACAAACACAATGGAAATAACTCCCAAAAATATAGTGAAAATGTTATTAAAGAAATTTAAATGCAGCATCAGAAAATATTCACTTTAATGGAAAAGAAAGCAGTAAAGAAGGAGTAGAGGAACAAAAAGGAACAAAAAGTAAAATGATACGACTGTTGGTGGGAAAGTAAATCAGTGCAGCCAGCATTGAAAACAGTATGTTTCCTCAAAAAATTAAAAATAAAACTACCATATGATACAGCAATCCCACTTCTAGGTATATATCTGAAGGAAATGAAATCACTGTCTTGTACAAATACCTGCACTCTCATGTTCGTAGCATTATCCTCAATAGCCAAGACATGGAAACATCCTAAGTGGCAATCAACAGATGAATGGATAGGGAATTCTCTGGTGGTCCAGTGGTTAGGACTCTGTGCTTCTACTGCAGGTGGCCCAGGCTTGATCCCTGGTCAGGGAACTAAAAACAAACAAACAACAACAACAAAAAAAAAAGGAATGAAGAAAATCTGGTATGTATATGCAATATAACATTATTCATCCATAAGAAAATAAATCCTGCCATTTGCAACAACATGGATGAAACTTGAGGGCATTTGGCTAAGTGAAAGAAGTCAGGCAGAGAAAGACAAATACTGTATGATCTCATTTATATGTGAATCTAAAAAAGCCAAACATAAAAACATAGAGTGGAATGGTGTTTGCCAGGAGCAGGGGAAATAAGGAGATATTGGTCAAATGGTACAAACTTTTAGTTATAAGATAAAGAAGTTCTGGGAATCTAATTTTTGTGTTAAGTTATTTTTAAGTAGAACCCCAGGATGTCGGATGGTGAGCCTCAGTTCAACAAAAGACCGAAAGGAATTAAAACAAAGAAGTTTTTGGAAGTTCTCTGGCAGTAGAGTTGTTAAGACTGTACCCTTCCACTGCAGGGGGCACGGGTTCGATCCCAGGTCAGGAACTAAGATCCCCGCAAGCCATGAGGCTTGGCCAAAAATAAGTAAGTAAATAAATAAAAACAAAAATAGTGAAGTTTATTACTCCAGGTCCTAGAAGAGGTACACAGCATGCCTCAAGGGGCAATGTGGGAGGTCAAAGTAGAGTGCAGTCTGAAAGAGAGCAGCAGGACATAAGATCCATGCCTTTAACAGAGTCTGAGGGTGGAGCACTTTGGCATTCCCAGGCTAAAGCCAGATTGACCAATTCAAACCAAAAAGAGCAGGTGTTTGGTAAGTTTTGCAAGGGTTTTATCTAAGGGGTGCATGAAGGGAAGGCTCTGGAAGATGGTGGGGACTGTTTATCACAAGGGCCTTTGGGACAGTCATATCAGGAACTTATATTTGCTTGTGACTCTGCAGGTTGTTTCTAGGTCAGGTGTTCCCAGGAGGACCTAGTGTCAATTCAAGGGTCCTTCAGGCCACTTGGCCATGCAAAATGGATACCAAGGAAGCAATGTTGTGGAGTAGTTTAGCTAAACTCTCAACATTAATGTACAACATGGTGATTATAGTTAACAATACTGTTTTGTATACTTGAAAGTTGCTAACAGAGTCAATCTGAAATGTTCTTATCATAACAACAACAAAAATAGTGAAGGATGTGTTAACTAACCTTATATGATAATCATTTCACAATTTATATCAAATCATCACCTTGTACATCTTAAAGTTACCCAATGTTATATGTCAATTATATCTCAATAAAGTTGGGAAAAAGTAAAATGATACATAAATCCAAATATATCAATAATGCCATTAAATATGAATGGATTATACACTACCAGACGTAAAATAGGTAGCTAGTGGGAAGCAGCCACATAGCACAGGGAGATCAGCTCGGTGCTTTGTGACCACCTAGAAGGGTGGGATAGGGAGGGTGGGAAGAAGGGAGATGCAAGAGGGAAGAGATATGGGAACATATGTGTATGTATAACTGATTCACTTTGTTATAAAGCAGAAACTAACACAACATTGTAAAGCAATTATACTCCAATAAAGGCGTTAAAAAAATCCAATAAAGAGGCACTTTGTCATACTGGATTAAAAACATTATCCTAGAGACTGACATACAGAGTGAAGTAAGTTGGAAAGAGAAAAACAAATACCATATGCTAACACATATATATGAATCTAAAAAAAATGGTTCTGAAGAACTTAGGGGCAGGACAGGAATAAAGACGCAGACGTAGAGAATGGACTTGAGGACATGGGGAGGGGGAAAGGTAATCTGGGATGAAGTGAGAGAGTGGCATGGACATATATACACTACCATATGTAAGATAGATAGCTAGGGACTTCCCTGGTGGTGCAGTGGTTAAGAATCCACCTGCCAATGCAGGGGACACCGGATCGAGCCCTCATCTGGGAAGATCCCACATGCCGCAGAGCAACTAAGCCCGAATGCCACAACTACTGAGCCTGTGCTCTAGAGCCCGCGAGCCACAACTACTGAAGCCCATGTGCCTAGAGCCCGTGCTCCTCAACAAGAGAAGCCACCACAATGAGAAGCCCACGCACTGCAGTGAAGAGTAGCCCCTACTTGCTGCAACTAGAGAAAGCCCGCGTGCAGCAACAAAGCAAAAATAATTAATAAATAAAATTTAAAAAATAATAAAATAAAATAAAATAGATAGCTACTGGGAAGCAGCTGTATAGCAAAGGGAGATCAGCTCAGTGCCTTGTGTCCACCTAGAGGGGTGGGATAGGAAGGGTGGGAGGGAGACACAAGAGGGAGGAGATATGGGGATATATGTATATGTATAACTGATTCAGTTTATTATAAAGCAGAAACTAACACACCACTGTAAAGCAATTATACTACAATAAAGATGTTAAAAAAATTATCCAAGTGTATGTAGTCTATAGGTGAAACACTTTTAATTCAAAGATACAAATAGATTAAAATGAAATGGATGAAAAAATATATATCATGCAAACAGCAACCACAAGAAAGCTGGAGTGGTATACTAATATCAGAAGAAATAAAATTAAAAACAAAATATGTTACTAGAGATAAAGAGGAACATTTTCTAATGATAGAAGTTTCAATACATCAGGAAGAGATGTATTCTAGGCCGTAAGACTGACCTAAATAATTTTTAAAAGATAGAAATGCAGGCAGTCCTCAACTTAGATGGCACTACTTACGATTTTTCAAATTTCCGATGGTGCAAAAGCATTATGCATTCAGTAGAAACCATATTTTGAATTCTGAATTTTTATCTTTTCCTGAGCTAGGAATATATATAATATAATACTGTCTTGTGATGCTGGGCAACAGCAGTGAGCTGCATCTCCCAATCAGCCACAGCTCCCAGTCAGCAATGCAATCACAAGGGTAAACATCATATGGTTCTGTACCCACACAACCATTCTGTTTTTCACCTCCAGTACAGTATTCAAGAAATTACATGAGATATTCAACACTTTATTATAAAATAGGCTTCATGTTAAATAATTCTGTCCAAGAGTAGGCAAGTGTTCTGAGCATGTTTAAGGGAGGCTAGGTTAAGCTATGATGTTCAGTATGTTAGATATATTAAATGCATTTTTGACTTACAGTATTTTCAACTTATGATGGGTTTATCAGGACATAACTCCACCATAAGTCAAGGAAGATCTGTAATACAAATTGTGTTCTCTGACCAAATAGAATGAAATTAGAAGTCAATAACAAAGAAAATTGGAAAAGTTACAAATATGGGGAAATTAAACAGCATACTCCTAAATTACCAAAAAAGAAACCCAAAAGGAAATTTTTAATTTATTTTATTTATTCACATTTTTGATGAAAGCATTGAAATTTTATTTGTCCAAAGGAGTATTTATCTGATGATTGTTACATTTAAATAAATTGGATTTCTTTTAAAAAGAAATTGGAATATGAGCTACATTTCTCTTTTATTATGAATCAAATTTTAAGGACAGTCCTGGTCCATGTTTCAAGAGGTATATACATGAAATGCCTGATATTCTGATCTTTTAAGGAAATTAGTCTTTGAGGAAATCAGTACCTAATGATAAAATAAGATGTTTATAGTATGACTTCAAAAAACAGCAAAACCTTCAGTAGAACCTTCAGATTTTCTTGCATGTGGTTATAGTCTCAGTAAATGATTGCTAACTAGATGAACAAGAAGAGAAAGTATTGATTCTTTTCATTGACTTCAGTAGTAATATTTGTACAGAATTTCTTAAAACTTTTCATTCAAATTCATTTTGTAGACCTCTAAGGGTATCTGTGAAGTACAGAAATATACCTTAAATCATTGATTGACTTTAGAATTATATTACTCTGCTTCACAGTGTCCTCTATATGAAATAATTTTCAAACAAAAATAGTATTACCCCCTGCATTGTTCACTAGACTTAGTTCTGAATTACTTTTGAAATATCTCCAAATGTGGTTTCACCCTCAAAAGATAATGTATCACCTATCATTGAGACTGTCCAAAACTATTTAACATAAGCTTGGAAAGCATTATAAAAACATTTAGAATGTGTCCTAGTGGCAATTTCACCAGAGTAAGTACATAGCCATAGTCCTGTGGCTTCTTCAATTGCATTAAAAATTATTTTAGATTAATGCAATGAAGGAAAAACTTATGAAATCAGCTAAAGCAGTGCTTAGAGGGAAATTTAAAGTTGTAAATGCTTATATTACAAAAGAAGAAGGATCCAAAATCAATAAGCTAAACTTCCACCATAATATCAATACACTGGAAAAAGAAAAGCAAATGAAATGCAAAATGCACAGAAGGAAATAATGAAAATTAAAGAAAAAATTAATGAAATAGAGAATGGAAAAATGGTAGAGAAAAATCAATGAAAGCAAAAGTTGTTAATGTGAAAAACTGAGAAAACTAGATAGGCTAACCAAGGAAAAAATGACCAAAATAGGCTCATATTACTAAAATCAAGAATGAAAGATGAGACATTATTGCCAAGCTCACAGAAACAACAAGTAATCAACTTCCAACTTCCAACAAATAAAGCCCAGACTCAGTCAACTTTACTCCTGAATTCTAGCAAACATTTAAAAAATTAATGGCAATTCTTCACAAATTCCTCCAAAATATAGAAGAGAAAATAATACTTTGTAAATCATTCTATGAAGTATTACCCTGTCAAAAGCAAACAAACACATCACAAGAAAACTATAGACAATATCTCCTATGAATATTGCCATAGTTAATTTAATGTGTCAACTTGACTAGTCATGGGTGTCCATATTAAACACTACTGGGTGTGTCTTTGAAGGTGTTTCTGGATGAGATTAACATTCGAATTGGTGGACTCTGTAAAGTAGATTGCCCTTCCCAATGTGGGTAGGCATCATCCAATCCATTCAGGACTTTAAAAGAACAAAAGTCAGGGGAAGGAGAAAATTGCCCCTTTTTTTCCCATTTCTCTCTTTGAGATGGGACATCTCATCTCATCTCATCTTCTCCTGCCCTCTAACTAGGATTGGCACCATTGACTCCCCTTATTCTCAGGACTTCAGACTTAGAGTGAATTACACCACTGTCTCCAAGCTGGAGACAACTGGGACTTCTCAAGACTTCATAATCATGTGAGCCAATTCCTAGAGGAACAGAATTTTATGGATGTGTTTTCTAAAGTGGTTCAGGGAATTTACTCTCTAATCCGATTAGATTCAAAGATACTAATGAGCAAGGAGCTAGGTAACTCTGTATATGATAATTTCCACTATTTTTGAAAAACTAGTAAGTATAATGATGTTGGTTTATTGCTCCTAATGTCACTAATGGTGAAAGAAAAGGAAATCAGGGATTCAAATTCACAAATTCAAGAGGCACAAAAATGACCTAAGAACTTCTATGTGTGTCATGAAGGAGAACTTATCGCTTGTAGCTGCAGAGATGAAATTGCTAAAATTCAAATGTAGAACCTCATCCTGTGACTGGTTGAGTTACAATGCAAGTTGAACTCCCAGACTTGCAGGGTGTCTACTGTTAAAGTGAGGACATGGATTGAGAAAGAATGAGATCCCATAAATTGTGGGAAGATTCTGATGAAGCAGAGGAGATTGAGCCCCTAAATTCTGATTAATCTTATTTACCAGTCGAAGAGACCTCCCCACCACCAATGGAAAGTGTCTTCCTCGATCCCAGCAGAATTGGCCTCCCAACCCCCAACAGAAGCAGTCTTTCACCTCCAGCAGAAGCAGCGAGGTGCCCGGGGCATCTCTACCTTGATTGGTATCAGCTTTTCCACCAATAGCAGTATCAGGCTTTCTTCCTCCACCTAAGTGAATTAACTATGCATTGCCCAAGGAAACTCTAAAGACCTCCCTAAGGCAGTTGCCATGTAAGACAATGGTGATTCTCCTCAGGGCCCACCCCCACCACCACTCTGCTTGTAGACCTATAACTAGACTCAAGTCCCTGCAGGCTCCTAAAGATGGGGTATAATGTGTGACCCATGAGGAGGTATGTATTCCAAAAGAGCTACTTGAGTTTTCTAATTTATACAAACAGAAGTCCTGGGAACATGTGTGGGAATGGATATGAAGGGTGTGGTTAATGGTGGAAGGAACATAATGAATCAGGTCAAATTTATTGATATGGGCTCATTAAACAGAAATTATGTGTTTAATGTTGCAGCCAGGGGAGTTAGAAAAGACTCTGTTTTTTTTGGTTTGTTTTTTGGTAGGGCTAAAATGTAACCAGCATGAGTGAATTAAAAATGCTGGAAATGCCTTGGTTTAACAGAGGAGGGGCTACAAAGGCTTAGGGCTTAGGGAGACTGGAATGGTGGAGTGGATTTGGCACTTAAGACCAACCCACCCAAATTGGGAGGGTCCAAAATACTTACATTTCACCAATGCTGGGAGGCATATATTTGTGAAGAGAGCCACAGCATCCTTGAGGAGCTCTGTGATCGCTCTTCTTTATAAGCCAGACCTCACAGTGGGAACTACAGTTACTGAATTGGGAAACCTAAGTGCAGTGGGAATAATTGGATCCCCAGGTGACAGAGGCCAATTGGTTGCACTCAACCATTAAAGTCAATGTGGGCATGATTGTTGTAATGGACAGCAAAGTTAAAGCTGCAATTACAAAAGTATGACTTGCCCAGACCTAGAGCATTGGTTAATTGATCATAGTGTTCTTAGAAGTGAAAGAGATAGGAAGCCTACTAAAACCTTAGGTGATCTATATGAGCAGAAAATTTCTTAGTCAAGTAAACCAAAGTTGAAGCTAAGTCATAGAAACAGAGAGTCACAATCACTGAATTCCCAGAGGAGAGAGTTTACAGATCCAGAAACCCTTGAATAAAGGGGAGGGCACCTTCCTTCAAGGAAGGACCTGGTACACTCTTGAAAATTATACTGTTAATCTTTCTCTCAACTTTACCCAAAAGGACCTATGACCTTTTACCAAAGTAACTGTATATTGGGGAAAAGGAAATAATCAGACCTTTTGGGGACTACTGGATTCTGGCTCTGAACTGACATTGATTCCAGGAGAACCAAAATGTCACTGTGGCCCTCTAGTCAGATCAGGAACTTATGGAGGTGAGGTGACCAACAGAGTTTTAGCGCAGATCTATCTCACAATGGGTCCCCAAACACGTCCTGTGGTTATTTCCCCAGTTTCAGAATGCATAATTGGAATAGACATACTTAGCAAGTGGTAGAATCCCCACTTTGGTTATCTAATCTGTGGAGTGAGGGCCATTATGATGTGAAAGACCACATGGAAGCCCTTAAAACTGCTTCTACCTAGAAAAGCAGTATATCTAAAGCAATACCACATTCCTGGAAGGATTACAGAGATTTGTGCCACCATCAAGGAATTGAAAGACATAGGGGTGGTAATTCCACCACATCCCCGTTCAACTCTCCTATTTGGCTTGTGCAGAAGACAGATGGATTTTGGAGAATGACAATGGATTATGATAAACTTAATCAGGTGGTGACTCCAATTGTAGCTACTATGCCAAACATAGTTTCATTGCTTGAGCAAATTAAAATATCCCCTGGTACCTGATATGAAGTTGTTGATCTATCAAATGCCTTTTTCTATATCCTTGTACATAAAAATCCACCAGAAGCATTTTGCTTTCATCTGAGAAGGCCAACAATACACTTTCACTGTCTTACCTCAGAGGTATATGGACTCTCTAGCCATATGTCATAATTTAGTTCTCAGTGACCTTGAACCACTTACCCTTCCACAAGATATTACACTATTCCATTACACTGATGACATTATGTTGATTGGACCTAGCAAGCAAGAGGTAGCAACTATTCTGGCTTGTTGGTAAGAGAGTTGCATGTCAGAGAATGGACAATAAATCTGATTAAAATTCAGGTGACTTCTACCTCAGTGAAATTTCTAGGGGTCTTGTGATGTGGGGCATGTTGAGAATTCCTTTCTAAGATGAAGGATAAGTTGTTGCATCTGGTCCCTCCTACAACCAAGAAAGAGTCACAACATCTAGTGGGCTTCTTTGTATTATAGAGATAACATATTCCTATTTGGGTGTATTTCTCTGGCCTATCTACCAAGTGACCCAAAAAGCTGCTACCTTTTCGTGGGGCCGAGAACAAGAGAAGTCTCTGCAACAGGTCCTGGCTGCTGTGCAAACTGCTCTGCCATTTGGACCATATGATTCTGCATATTCAATGGTGCTTAAAGCAGGTAGGGATACTCTTTAAAGTCTTTGGGAGGCCTGTCTGGGTGAATTATAATACAAACCTTTAGGATTTTGGAACAAGATCCTGCCATCTTCTGTAGATAGCTACTTTCCTTTTGAGAAAGAGTTTTTGGCCTGCTACTGGGCCTTAACAGAGACTAAATGCTTCACCATGGGCCACCAAGTTACCATGTGCCCTAAGCTTTCAATCATGAACTGAGTGTTGTCTGACACACCAAGCCATAAAGTTGGGCATGCACAGCAATACACCATTATCAAATGGAAGTGGTATATACAGGATTGGGCTGAAGTGGGCTTTGGAGGCACAAGTAAGTGACATGGAGAAGTGATCCAAATGCCCATGGTCTCCATTCCTCTTTTTTTTTCAATCCATTCCTCTTAAACTACAGTAAGTCCCCTGCATATGAAACTTCAAGTTGCGAACTTTCAAAGATGCAAATGTGCGTTAGCATGTCCAATCACGTAAGTTAGTTCATGTGTCTGGCGTACATTGTCACGTGTGTGCATCCTCTACAAGTGGTTGTGCTTTTGTATACTTTACTGTACATTACTGCATAGAGTACAGTAGTACAGTATCTTTATTTCAAGTCCAGGAAAGAGCTACTACCCAGACATCACTGGATCATTTTTTCAAAAGGGTAGATGGAATTGAATCCAACAAGGAACCAGAACCTGTGCCATCAACTTCAGGCGTGAGTGAAATTGTAGCTTGCCCTCTGTCTCCTATTGCTGATGATCCTTCAGCTCTTCCATCTCCCACCTCCTCTCCCTCCTCCAATCAGTAACTCTTCTTGCTTGTTCACTTGATACCAGCCCCTGTATTCCAGCTGTTGTATTGTACTACTGTACTTTTCAAGGTACTGTAGTGTAAGATTAGAAATGTTTTCTTTGTGTTTTGTGTTTATTTTTTATGTATTATTTGTGTGATAAATATTATAAACCTATAAGTACTATATAGCCAGTTGTGTTAGTTGGGTACCTAGGCTAACTTTGTTGAACTTACGAACAAATTGGACTTACGAATGTGCTGTTGGAATGAAACTCATTTGTATGTAGGGAACTTACTGTAGAGGATTTATTTTTTGAATTTTGACTAGTTTTTTTCTTTAGTTGGGGACAAATTATATAGCATCATTCAAAAAGTTAGTAGTCAGGCTTCCCTGGTGGCGCAGTGGTTGAGAGTCCGCCTGCCAATGCAGGGGATGCGGGTTCGTGCCCCAGTCCGGGAAGATCCCACATGCCACGGAGCGGCTGGGCCCCTGAGCCATGGCCGCTGAGCCTGCGCGTCCGGAGCCTGTGCACCGGGAGAGGCCATGGCAGTGAGAGGCCCACATACCGCAAAAAAAAAAAAAAAAAAAAAAGGTTAATAGTCACAATTTAAGGATTTCTCCCTTAAAAATTGTCCACTTATTTAACTATCAGACGTTAACAACAAATATGAACAGAACGAGTCATACTAAAGTTGCATTCATATCTGACTGAGAACCTTCATTATAAAAAAAAGTATGTAATTTTCTACTTTCAGCAAAAAATTTAAAGAAGTAATTTTGTTTTACATTTTAGGGAATATCTGAGGGGTAGGACATATATAGTTCAACCTCTGTATATGCAATGAATTTGTAGAATGGCATCCCACAAAACATAGTGATAATCTAAGAGCCTACTACAGAATTTTTAGTCTTCAGAGAAATATTGTTGATTTCAGCATTCTTATTTACTAATGTAAGACAAAATTTCACCTTAAGTTTTGGGGAATTCTGATTAATCAGGCATTATAAGCCATAATTCCTAATTCCCCCAGCTCTCTGATTAAAATGAAAATTCACTGTGATTAATTTTATATACATTAAGGTCCATATTGCTCATTCAGTTTATTGTTTCACATTTTTAAATAGTATAGCTGAAGTCAAATTACCTAGTCCCCAAATATCACCTCTTTCTTAAAAGTGCATCACAAACAAAAACTCCCTACGAAAGTGGCTGATGTGAATTTCTTATTCTGAGTAAACTTGCTTTCTACCTGAGCTAACGACATCAAAGTACACTTTGTCCTTTGAAATTCTTATGAATTTGCTAGTAGTTTTATTTTTCTGAAAATAGCTCTTTCCAGCATGATGTAGCACAAATAATGAATGGAGTGAGTGTCAGAAAAACGTTGTTCTAATTCTGGCTCCATCATTAACTATGTGAACTTAGGCAAATCATATAACTTATTTAGACTTAAAAAAAAACTATACAATGAATATATTCCTCCTAGCTCTAAAATCCTGTGACTATAATGTTTACTTCTACTCCATTAATTTATCCATTTCAGTTTTCAATATCCATCCAGTGAAGATGCAAGTCTCTTATTTCTGTTACCTCCTTTAAGATAACAAATACTCATCCAACATATCCCTACCCTACTCCATAGTGCTCTCAATTCTCCTGCATTTTTCCTTTTCTCTCTTCTAGGGTGCGTTGTGGAGACACTGATGCTTGTAGGAAAATTCCACTTTTTTCTAAAACCTCTTTGTCAGCCTAACAAAATCTCATTCTCACAAGAGGACATCAACTTCTCCAGTTTTCCTCACTGGAGATTTCACCTGCAAACTCCAGTGCATGTGGCTTCACCAGTGCCCAGCTTCTGCAGCATAAGGGCAGTTTCTCCAGTGCTTGGCTCCTGTAGCATGTGTAGCCTCCCAAGTACTTAGCTCCTTCAGCAGAGACGGCTTCTCTACTGCTCAGTTCCCATAGCTTCCCTTGAGCACTTCCCCCTTGGGCATTTTTCTAGCTGATACCTCCACATGATCAGCAGTCGTAGGTACCCCAGAGGGTGGATTCTGGTAAATCTTGGAAGGCAAATTTCCAGCAAGTTCTGCAATCATAACACCACAGTGACTTCTCTGTCATGGTAGTGCCCACTCCAATAAGGTCTGGATCTCAGCCCTGGGCAGGGGGTGGGGTGGGGATGATTTACTTTGGGTGCTCTATCACGGCCCTAGGAGTGGTAGCTATTCCTTGTTTCTGCTATTCTTACATTCTTTTAAGGTTTTACTTCTTACTAGCTAATAGTCTCTTATTTTCATTCACTGTTACAGTTAATAATTTTTTTTTACATTTTTATTGGAGTATAATTGCTTTACAATTGTGTGTTAGTCTCTGCTTTATAACAAAATGAATCAGTTATACATATACATATGTTCCCATATCTCTTCCCTCTTGCGTCTCCCTCCCTCCAACACTCCCTATACCACCCCTCTAGGTGGTCAAAAACCACGGAGCTGGGCTTCCCTGGTGGCGCAGTGGTTGAGAGTCCGCCTGCCCATGCAGGGGACACGGGTTCGTGCCCCGGTCCGCGAGGATCCCACATGCAGCGGAGCCGCTGGGCCGGTGAGCCATGGCCGCTGAGCCTGCGCGTCCAGAGCCTGTGCTCCGCAACGGGAGAGGCCACAACAGTGAGAGGCCCGCGTACCGCAAAAAAAAAAAAAAAAAAAACCACGGAGCTTATCTCCCTGTGCTACGCGGCTTTTTCGCACTAGCAATCAATTTTACGTATGGTAGTGTGTATATGTCCATGCCACTCTCTCGCTTTGTCACAGCTTACCCTTCCCCCTCGACGTCTCCTCAAGTCCATTCTGTAGTAGGCCTATGTCTTTATTGCTGTCTTATCCCTAGTTGCTTCAGGACATTTTTTTTCTTAAATTCCATATATATGTGTTAGCGTATGGTATTGTCTTTCTCTTTCTGACTTACTTCACTCCGTATGACAGACTCTAGGTCCATCCATCTCATTACAAATAGCTCAATTTCATTTCTTTTTATGGCTGAGCAATATTCCATTGTACATATGTGCCACATCTTTATCCATTCATCCGATGATGGACACTTAGGTTGTTTCCATCTCCAGGCTATTGTAAATAGAGCAACAATGAACATTTTGGTACATGGCTCTTACTGAATTATGGTTTTCTCAGGGTATATGCTCAGTAGTGGGATTGCTGGGTCATATGGTAGTTCTATTTGTACTTTTTAAAGGAACCTCCATACTGTTCTCCATAGTGGCTGAACCAATTCACATTCCCACCAGCAGTGCAAGAGTGTTCCCTTTTCTCCACACCCTCTCCAGCATTTATTGTTTCCAGATTTTTTGATGATGGCCATTCTGACTGATGTGAGATGACATCTCATTGTAGTTTTGATTTGCATTTCTCTAATGATTAATGATGTTGAGCATTCTTTCATGTGTTTGTTGGCAGTCTGTATATCTTCTTTGGCGAAATGTCTATTTAGGTCTTCTGCCCATTTTTGGATTGGGTTGTTTGCGTTTAGGTTATTAAGCTTCATAAGCTGCTTATAAATTTTGGAGATAAATCCTTTGTCAGTTGCTTCATTAGCAAATATTTTCTCCCATTCTAAGGGTTGTCTTTTGGTCTTGTTTATGGTTTCCTTTGCTGGGCAAAAGCTCTGAAGTTTCATTAGGTCCCATTTGTTTATTTTAGTTTTTATTTCCATTTCACTAGGAGGTGGGCCAAAAAGGATCTTGCTGTGATTTATGCCATAGAGTGTTCTGTCTATGTTTTCCTCTATGAGTTTCATAGATTCTGGCCTTACATTTAGGTCTTTAATCCATTTTGAGCTTATTTTTGTGTATGGTATTAAGGGGTGATCTAATCTCATACTTTTATATGTACCTGTCCAGTTTACCTAGCACCACTTATTGCAGAGGCTGTCCTTTCTCCACTGTACATTCCTGCCTCCTTTATCAAAGATAAGGTGACCATATGTGTGTGGGTTTATCTCTGGGCTTTCTATCCTGTTCCATTGATCTATCTTTCTGTTTTTGTGCCAGTACCATACTGTCTTGATTACTGTAGCTTTGTAGTATAGTCTGAAGTCAGGGAGCCTGATTCCTCCAGCTCCAATTTTCGTTCTCAAGGTTGCTTTGGCTATTCAAGGTCTTTTGTGTTTCCATACAAATTGTGACAATTTTTGTTCTAGTTCTGTGAAAAATGCCAGTGGTAGTTTGATAGGAATTGTATTGAATCTGTAGATGGCTCTGGGTAGTAGAGTCATTTTCACAATGTTCATTCTTCCAATCCAAGAACATGGTATATCTCTCCATCTATTTGTATCATCTTTAATTCCTTTCATCAGTGTCTTATAATTTTCTGCATATAGGCCTTTTGTCTCCCTAGGTAGGTTTATTCCTAGGTATTTTATTGTTTTTCTTGCAATGGTAAGTGGGAGTGTTTTTTTGATTTCACTTTCAGATTTTTCATCATTAGTGTATAGGAATGCCATAGATTTCTGTGCATTAATTTTGTATCCTGTTAGTTTACCAAATTCATTGATTAGCTCTAGCAGTGTTCTGGTAGCATCTTTAGGATTCTCTATGTATAGTATCATGTCATCTGCAAATAGTGACACCTTTACTTCTTCTTTTCCAATTTGGAATCCTTTTATTTCCTTCTCTTCCCTGATTGCTATGGCTAACACTTCCAAAACTGTTGAATAAACGTGGTGAGTGTGAGCAATCTTGTCTTGTTCCTGATCTTAGTGGAAATGCTTTCAGTTTTTCACCATTGAGGATGATGTTGGCTGTGGGTTTGTCATATATGGCCTTTATTTTGTTGAGGAAAGTTCCCTCTATTCCTACTTTCTGCAGAGTTTTTATCATAAATGGGTGTTGAATTTTGTCAAAAGCTTTCTCTGCATCTATTGAGATGATCGTATGGTTTTTCTCCTTCAATTTGTTAATATGGTGTATCACGTTGATTGATTTGCATATATCAAAGAAACCTTGCATTCCTGGAATAAACCCCACTTGATCATGGTGTATGATCCTTTTAATGTGCTGTTGGATTCTGTTTGCTAGTATTTTGTTGAGGAAATTTGCATCTATGTTCATCAGTGATACTGGCCTGTAGTTTTCTTTCTTTGTTACACCCTTTTCTGGTTTTGGTATAAAGGTGATGGTGGCCTCGTAGAATGAGTTTGGGAGTGTTCCTCCCTCTGCTATATTTTGGAAGAGTTTGAGAAGGATAGGTGGTAGCTCTTCTCTAAATGTTTGATAGAATTCGCCTGTGAAGCATTCTGGTTCTGAGCTTTTGTTTGTTGGAAGATTTTAAATCACAGTTTCAATTTCAGTGCTTGTGATTGGTCTGTTCATATTTTCTATTTCTTTCTGATTCAGTCTTGGCAGGTTGTGCATTTCGAAGAGTTTGTCTATCTTCTAGGTTGTCCGTTTTTTTGGCCTAGAGTTGCTTGTAGTAATCTCTCATGACCTTTTGTATTTCTTCAGTGTCATTTGTTACTTCTCCTTTTTCATTTCTAGTTCTATTGATTTGAATCTTCTCCCTTTTTTTCTTGATGAGTATGGCTAGTGGTTGATCAACTTTGTTTATTTTCTGAAAGGACCAGCTTTTAGTTTTATTGATCTTTGCTATTGTTTCCTTCATTTATTTTTCATTTATTTCTGATCTGATTTTTATGATTTCTTTCCTTCTGCTAACTTTAGTTTTTTGTTCTTTCTCTAATTGATTTAGATGCAAGGTTAGGTTGTTTATTCGAAATGTTTCCTGTTTCTTAAGGTAGGATTGTATTGCTATAAGCTTCCCTCTTAGAACTGCTTTTGCTGCATCCCATAGCTTTTGGGTCGTCGCGTCTCCATTGTCATTTGTTTCTAGGAATTTTTGATTTCCTCTTTGATTTCTTCAGTGATCACTTCGTTATTAAGTAGCGTATTTTTTAGCCTCCATGTGTTTGTATTTTTTACAGATATTTTCCTGTAATTGATATCTAGTCTCATAGCGTTGTGGTCGGAAAAGATACTTGATACAATTTCCATTTTCTTAAATTTACCAAGGCTTGATTTGTGACCCAAGGTATGATCTATCCTGGAGAATGTCCCATGAGCACTTTAGAAGAATATGTATTGTGTTGTTTTTGGATGGAATGTCCTATAAATATCAATTAAGTCCGTCTTGTTTAATGTATCATTAAAAGCTTGTGTTTCCTCATTTAGTTTCATTTTGGATGATTTGTCCATTGGTGAAAGTGGGGTGTTAAATTCCCCTACTATGAATGTGTTACTGTCGATATCCCCCGTTATGGCTGTTAGTATTTGCCTTATGTATTGAGGGGCTTCTATGTTGGGTGCATAAATATTTACAATTGTTATATCCTCTTCTTGGATCGATCTCTTGATCATTATGTAGTGTCCTTCTTTGTCTCTTGTAATAGACTTTATTTTAAAGTGTATTTTGTCTGATATGAGAATTGCTACTCCAGCTTTCTTTTGATTTCCATTTGCATGTAATAACTATTTCCATCCCATTACTTTCAGTCTGTATGTGTCTCTTGGTCTGAAGTGGGTCTCTTGTAGACAGCATATATATGGGTCTTGTTTTTGTATCCATTCAGCCAATCTGTGCCTTTTGGTGGCAGCATTTAGTCCATTTACATTTAAGGTAATTATCGATATCTATGTTCTTATTCCCATTTTCTTAATTGTTTTGGGTCGTTATTGTATGTCTTTTCCTTCTCTTGTGTTTCTTGCCTAGAGAAGTTCCTTTAGCAGTTGTAAAGCTGGTTTGGTGGTGCTGACTCTCTCAGCTTTTGCTTGTCTGTAACGGTTTTTATTTCTCCATCAAATCTGAATGAGTTCCTTGCTGGGTAGAGTAATCTTGGTTGCAGGGTTTCCTCCTTCATTACTTTAAATATGTCCTACCAGTCCCTTCTGGCTTGCAGAGTTTCTCCTGAAAGATCAGCTGTTACCCTTATGGGGATTCCCTTGAGTGTTTTTTGTTGTTTTTCCCTTGCTGCTTTTAATATATTTTCTTTGTATTTAATTTTTGACAGTTCGATTAATATGTGTCTTTTTCTCTTTGGATTTATCCTGTATGGGACTCCCTGGGCTTCCTGGTCTTGATTAACTATTTCCTTTCCCATATTAGGGAAGTTTTCAATTATAATCTCTTCAAATATTTTCTCAGTCTCTTTCTTTTTCTCTTCTTCTTCTGGAACCCCTAAAATTTGAATGTTGGTGCGTTTAATGTTGTCCCAGAGGTCTCTGAGACTGTCCTCAGTTCTTTACATTCTTTTTTCTTTATTTTGCTCTGCAGTTTTTTTGCACTCTTTTATCTTCCAGGTCACTTATCCATTCTTCTGCCTCAGTTATTCTGCTATTGATCCCTTCTAGGGTATTTTTAATTTCATTTCTTGTGTTGCTCATCATTGCTTGTTTCATCTTCAGTTCTTCTAGGTCCTTGTTAAATGTTGCTTGCGTTTCTCTATTCTATTTCCAAGATTTTGGATCATCTTTACTATCATTATTCTGAATTCTTTTTCAGGTAGACTGCCTATTTCCTCTTCATTTGTTAGGTGTGGTGGGTTTTTATCTTGTGCCTTCATCTGCTGTGTGTTTTTCTGTCTTCTCATTTTGCTTATCTTATTGTGTTTGGGGTCTCCTATTTTGCAGGCTGCAGGTTCTTAGTTCCCATTATTTTTGGTGTCTGTCCCCAGTGACTAAACTTGGTTCAGTGGGTTGTGTGGTGGCGGGGACTAGTGCCTGTGTTCTGGTGGATGAGGCTGGATCTTGTCTTTCTGGTGGGCAGGTCCACGTCTGGTGGTGTGTTTTGGGTGTCTGTGGACTTAATATGATTTAAGGCAGCCTCTCTGCTATTGCGGGGGTTTGTGTTCCCGTCTTGCTAGTTGTTTGGCATAGGGTGTCTAGCGCTGTAGCTTGCTGTTCGTTGAGTGAAGCTGGGTTCTTTTGTTGAGATGGAGATCTCTGGGAGATTTTTGCCATTTGATATTATGTGGAGCTGGGAGTTTTCTTGTGGACCAGTGTCCTGAAGTTGGCTCTCCCACCTCAGAGGCATAGCACTGACTGCTGGCTGCAGCACTAAGAGCCTTTCATCCACATGGCTCAGAATAAAAAGGAGAAAAAGTAGAAAGAAAGAAAGAAAAGAGGGAGGGAGGGAGGAAGGAAGGAAAGAAGGAGTGAAAGAAGAAAAGAAAGAAAGAAAGAAGATAAACTAAAATAAGATAAAATAAAGTTATTAAAATAAAAAATAATTATTAAGAATTTTTTTTTTAAACAAAAAACGGACAGATAGAACCCTAGGACAAATGGTGAAAGCAAAGCTATACAGACAAAATCTCACACAGAAGCATACACATACACACTCACAAAAAGAGGAAAAGGGGAAAAAATCCTAAATCTTGCTCTCAAAGTCCACCTCCTCAATTTGGGATGATTCGTTGTGTATTCCACAGATGCAGGGTATATCAAGTTGATTGTGGAGATTTGGTCCACTGCATCTGATGCTGCTGGGAGGGATTTCCCTTTCTCTTCTTTGTTCTCACAGCTCCAGGGGCTCAGATTTGGATTTGGCCCTGCCTCTGCAAGTAGGTCGCCGGAGGGCGTCTGTTCTTTGCTCAGACACGACGGGGTTAAAGGAGCAGCTGCTTCGGGGACTCTGGCTCACTCAGGCCGTGGGGGAGGGAGGGGTACGGAATGCAGGGCGAGCCTGTGGCTGCAGAGGCCGGCGTTACTTTGCACAGCCTGAGGCACACCGAGCGTTCTCCCCGGGGAGTTGTCTCTGTATTCCGGGACCCTGGCAATGGCGGGCTGCAGAGGCTCCCTGGAAGGGGTGTGTGGATAGTGACCTGTGCTCGTACACAACCAAGGCTTCTTGGTTGCGGCAGCAGCAGCCTTAGCATCTCATGCCCGTCTCTGGTGTCTGTGCTTTTAGCCGCAGCTCGCACCCGTCTCTGGAGCTCCTTTAAGCAGTGCTCTTAATCCCCTCTCCTCACGCACCAGGAAACAAAGAGGGAAGAAAAAGTCTCTTGCCTCTTCGGCAGGTGCAGGCTTTTCCCCGGACTCCCTCCCAGCTAGCCATGGTGCACTAACCCCTTGCAGGCTGTGTTCACGTCGCCATCCCCAGTCCTCTCTCTGTGCTCCGACTGAAGCCCGAGCCTCAGCTCCCAGACCGTGCCCAACCCGGCGAGTGAGCAGGAAAACCTCTCAGGCTGGTGAATGCTGTTTGGCACCAATCCTCTGTGCGGGAATCTCTCCGCTTTGCCCTCCGCACCCTTGTTGCTGCGCTCTCCTCCGCGGCTCCGAAGCTTTTCCCTTCCGCCACCTGCAGTCTCCACCCACGAAGGGGCTTCCTAGTATGTGGAAACCTTTCCTCCTTCACAGCTCCCTCCCACTGGTGCAGGTCCCATCCCTATCCTTTTGTCTCTATTTATTCTTTTTTCTTTTGCTCTACCCAGGTACGTGGGGAGTTTCTTGCCTTTTGGGAGGTCTGAGGTCTTCTGCCAGCATTCAGTAGGTGCTCTGTAGGAGTTGTTCCATGTGTAGATGTATTTCTGGTGTATCTGTGGGGAGGAAGGTGATCTCCACGTCTTACTCTTCAGCCACCTTCCCTTCTTCCCTATAGTTAATAATTCTTTACCTTAAACTTTCCCTATTCAAATTACTGTGTGGGCCCGGACTGATACGGATGATTCTATTTCTTTGTTGCTTAATTCAGTCCTTAATTGTTTGCAATCAGGCTTCTATTCCAACTGCTACTGAAAATTCATGAAATCCAAACACCTTTCTCCATCCTGATTTTTTGTTGCTTGTGGTAGAAACTTCTTGAAACTCTTACCTAGGCTTCCATGATATTATATTAGTCCAATTGTCTTCTGAAATTTCATTTTTTCCTTCTGTATTTTCTTTATTTCCTCAATTTCTGCTCATACTTCTTAACTGTCAGTACCAAAGTCTGACTAGCCTTTGGCTACTTTCTGTTTATTTCTCTTCTTTCTAATTAATTCCAATCTATGTTTGTAGTCCTCTCATTTCTCCTAACTTTAATTCTATATTATTTGTTCTTTTATTCAACAGATATTTACTGAGTTCCAACTATGTGACCGACATTGATAGATACTGGACATACAAAAGTGAACAAGGCACATTTCCTGCACACAGCAGGTTTATTGACTGGTGGTGAGCAATAACATTAAACAGAATATTATTATTCAGTGTGATAAGTGCCTCAATTGAAGTAAAGAGTACTATGGGAGCAAAAAAGAACACTCAATCTAATCTTGGAGGAGGTCAGGGAGGACTTCCCAGAGGAAAGATGTAATCAGAGACTTGAAGGATGAGCAGGAGTTAACCAAGTGAGGGGCCTTGAAAGGGAGGAAGAAGTTAGAAAGACAATTTCAGGAAGAGAGAACAGTATGTGCAAAAGCCTAAGTGTCATAGAGAGCATAGAGTTTTTGGGAGACTTCAGTTAGTTCAGATCATAGAATTGTAGATCAATTAGCCAGACATAAAATTTAAGGGGAGAGTGACTAAAATGAAACAGAGGTCAGAAATTCAAACTGTCTACTTCTTAGAAATTTTTCTTGTGATGTTCTGCAAACATCAAACTCACTACGTACGAGTAATAAAAAACACATTTCAACATCTTTTGTTTTCCTTAAAAGTTCATCCTTTCAACTTCTAACCTCTGATTTTTCTGTTTCTCTACAGAAATCATACCCTTTTATGCCAATTTTTCTACTACCAAGATCATTGTTATTCCTTTGCCTTTGACTATATTGCCGCCACTCTGAAACTTCCGCTTTCATCCTTTCTAGTCACTCAATTTTATTATTTATTTATTGTCTCCCTCTTTAAAGGAAACGTTCCTGACCTATTTTCAGTACAAAATCATACTTATGTAGTATTTTTCCCTCCTATATCAATAATTATTTATTTCATGTAACCATATATTGTTGTACCTTGTTCACTGATTGTTTTATTCACATATTTCTGGGTGCTGTGCTGAACACAAGAGACCCAAGAGTGAATAAGATAGACAGGACTCCCTAACTCCCTAACTATCCCTTCCTCTCACCTTTCCCCGTGGTAATCATAAGGTCATTCTCTAAGTCTGTGAGTCTGCTTCTGTTTTGTAAATAAGTTCATTTGTATAATTTCTTTTTAGATTCCACATGTAAGATATATCATACTATATTTCTCTTTCTATGTCTGACTTACTTCACTTAGTATGACAATCTCTAGATCCATCCATGTTGCTGCAAATGGCATTATTTCATTATTTTTAATGGCTGATGGGAAGGGAGCTTGGGGGAGAATGGATATATGTATACGTATGGCTGAGTCACTTTGCTGAATGAACCAGAAACTATCACAACATTGTTAATCAGCTATAATCCAATATAAAATAAAAAGTTAAAAAAAAAGATAGACAGGACTCTTGCCCTCATGGAGCTTATAATATACTAGAGTTTTCTGAATGCATGTCCTACCTTTTCAGCTATACTGTAAGCTCCTTGAAGTCAAGGGCTATGATCTAAAGTTTGTGATATATGTGTCTGAGCTCAGAATAATAGAAATGAAAAAAAAATGAACAGGTGAAAGGCTTAAGCCTAGTAACATTCTTAAAAATATCCCTAGGTAGTGTGGACACATTTTCTAGAAAATGGGACATTTATCTAGGGCATAACATATTCTAATTTTTAAGTACTTTACAGATGATCACTCATTTTTTCAAGTGCATATCACAGCAAATATCTTGAACATTTATCAATTAAACATATATTCACCTATTTATTTCTGATAAATTCTAACTTCATTATGTTAATCCAACCTCATCACCATTGACATTTTGGGCCAGATAATTGTTTGTTGTGTGCTTGTACAATGCCTGTGCATTGTAGAATGTTTAACAGCATCTCTGGCCTTTTCTCACTAGATGTGTGTAGCACCCCTCCTACCCTAGTTGTGACAACCAACAATGTCTCCAGATACTGCCAAATGTCACCTGGGGAGCAAAATCACCCTGATTCAGAGACATTGCAACCTTTTTCTGAGATTCGTGGTAAACAGTTGCATGGTGACCTTCAGTCCAATATTCAAAATAAGATCTCTGTATTTGCATTTTAGCAGAGGTCTAAGGATTCCCCACACACAAATCACAGTTGCTTTTTATACAGGGTATATTATACTCAAGAAATGTTCATATTTTTAGAAATGAATGTGGAATTTACTCATTCTTTGGCATTCCTTATCTTTCAGGTAAAAACTAAAGTTTATTAGCTATACATTGTGATAAATGTTCTACATGTATTATCTCACTTTAATTCCTATAACAACTCTGAGAAGTTGGTATTATATCAGCAGATGAGAAAACTGAGGTTCAGGAGAATAAAGTAATTAAAAAAATTTTATTGAAGTATAGTTAATTTACAATGTTGTGTTAATTTTTGCTGTACAGAAAAGTGGCTCAGTTATACACACACACACACACACACACACACACACACACATATATATATTTATTTTTTTTTAATATTCTTTTCCATTATGGTTTATCCCAGGGTACTGAATATATTTCCCTGTGCTATACAGTAGGATCTTGTTGTTCATCCATTCTATATGTAATAGTTTGCATCTACTAAACCCAAACTCCCAGTGCATTCCTCCCTCACCCTCCTCCCCCTTGGCAGCCACCCTCCTCCCCCTTGGCAGCCACAAGTCTGTTCTCTATGTCTGTCAGTCTGTTTCTGCTTTGTAAATAGGTTCATTTGTGCTATATTTTAGATTCCACATACAAGTGATAACATGATATTTGTCTGTCTTTTTCTGACTTACTTCACTTAGTATGATAATCTATAGTTGCATCCATGTTGCTGCAAATGATATTATTTTGTTCTTTTTATGTCTGAGTAGTATTCCATTGTACATACGTACCACATCTTCTTTATCCATTCATCTGTCAGTGGATATCTAGGTTGTTTCCATGTCTTGCTAGTATGAATAGTGCTGCTATAAGCATAGGGGTGCATGTGTCTTTTTGAATTATCGTTTTGTCCTGACAATGCCCAGGAGTGGGATTGCTGGATCATATGTTAATTCTATTCTTAGTTTTCTGAGGAACCTCCATACTATTTTCCATAGTGGCTGCACCAACTTACATTCCCACCAACAGTGTAGGAGAGTTCCCTTTTCTCCATGCCCTCTCCAGAATTTGTTATTTGTAAACTTTAATGATGGCCATTCTGATCAGTGTGAGCTGATACTTCACTGTAGTTTTGATTTGCATTTCTCTAATAATTAGCAATGTTGAGCATATTTTCACATGCCTTTTGGCCATCTGTATGTCTTCTTTGGAGAAATGTCTATTTAGGTATTTTGCCATTTTTCAATTGGGTTGTTTGTTTTTTGGTTGTTGAGTTGTATGAGCTGTTTGTATATTTTGGAAATTAAGCCCTTGTCAATTGCATTATTTGCAAATATTTTCTCCAATTCTGTAGGTTGTCTTTTTATTTTGTTTATGGTTTCCTTTGCTGTGCAAAAGCTTGTAAGCTTGATTAGGTCCCACTCGTTTATTTATTTATTTTATTTCTATTGCCTTGGGAGACTGATATAAGAAAACATTGGTATAATTTATGTCAGAGAATGTTTTGCCTATGTTCTCTTCTAGGAGTTTTATGGTGTCATGTCTTATGTCTAAGTCTTTCAGCTATTTTGAGTTTGTTTTTGTGCATGGTGTGAGGGTGTGTTCTAACTTCATTGGTTTACATGCAGCTGTCCAACTTTCCCAGCACCACTCGTTGGAGAGACTTTTTCCCATCTTATATTCTTGCCTCCTTTGTCAAAGATTAATTGACTATAGATGTGTGGGTTTATTTCTGGGCTCTCTCTTCTGTTCCACTGATCTGTATGTCTGTTTTGTGCCAGTACTACAGTGTACTGATTACCGTAGCTTTGTAGTATTGTCTGAAGTCTGGGAGGGTTAGGCCTCCTGCTTTGTTCTCTAGGAAACTCAAATAACTTGTCTAAATTTATACGGTTCATGGTTTAAATGAGTTTCAAATCCAGAACTCTGACAACAAAACCAGTTTACTTTCACACTTACTGACCTTTCCTTCATCTGAGCAATTCACCAGTAGGAATGAGTTATAGAGTAAATTTTAATACCAGCAGAAGGTGGTGGATCAAAAAGTTTCCATTCTTACTTTGGAGGAAACTGTTAGTAACTTTCTCAATTTACACCTCACCATCTCAATTTTCATGTTGTTTAATGATATAAACTACCAGAAACTCATCAGTTTCTCATAACAGTTTTCTAAATGAGAAGGGAAAAGAGATTGATCTCCACTACATGCAAATAAATCAAGGGTGTTAGAAGGATAAAGATCTAGTCACTCTGTGGTAAACACTTCAGTAGGATTACAGAGGTTTCAGTGGTTTTGTTGATCTTTTCTCTAGTTAAAAATAATGTATGTTTACTTATGATAGAGTTTAAAGGATAGTGTGCTAGAATGAGAAAGTACTATTCTGGAAATCAGGAGATTCCAGAGATTTCAGTTCTGGTTCTTGATGTAATTAAGGCCCTGAGTAAGTTATTTCTCTATTCTGGACCTCAGGTTCCTCACTTGTAAAAGGAAGGGTAGTAGCCCATATGATTTCTAAGGTCCTTTATAGCTCTGACATTCTAAAAAGATCTGTGTTGTAGAAAACTCCTCTGAAAGAAATAGAAATCATAAATATCATATATAATACTATTAAGATTTCACTGTTTAAGTAAAAAATAATTGGAATTTGGATGATTGTAGAAATTCAAAATTATATACAGTCCTAAAGTTGTTCGTTCCTTAGGGTTTTTTTATTTGATTGTTTTAGATATGCTTGTTATTTAACTCCATTCTTGCCTAAAGACTTTTGTTTTTCTCCTCACATTTCCTCTAGATGGTGCTCCATAACCAAAAATCACTCCTTTTAGGCTAGAAGCTATTAAGAAATATTCTTAGTCAAGAGCACGCTCCCTTGTGTCTCCAAATTCTCTATTATATTTTATCAGTGTCACAATTTAGAGGATACCAGTGCTATAAAGTATAAACATATTTTTCTAAGTTTCACAAATGTATTTAATATAGCACAAAGCACCATCTATATGGAATAGTTCCATCTGTTATGCTGCATACTGATATCATATCTGTGCTTTGGAAGCCAGGCATTAATTGGTGTTAGATGTTTAGCATTCTGTTGATCTGCTAGATAGTGTGTACATCATTTATAAAATGAAGATTTTGGGAATTCCCTGGTGGTCCAGTGGTTAGGACTCCACCTTTCCACTCAGGGGGCATGGGTTCAATCCCTGGTAGGGGAACTAGGATCTCACAAGCTGCTTATCATGCCCAAATAAATAAATAAATAAAATGAAGCTTTTAGAAACATAGGACAGGAGACACATAGTTTTTCGAGGCAGAAGCTCAGGGTGTCTCCCTTTGCCTGGCAAAGCAATAAAGCTATCCTTTAAAAACAAAAAGAAAAATAAAAACATAGGACACCTTGAGTTAAATTTTCTTTACACATATTCAACAGATACATAATGAATGTTTTAAAGGCAAAGTTTTACTTATATGTTATGTATTTCTTATTATAATATTTATTATTTCACAAAAGTATTAAAACTTCATACATAGGAAAGATCTTAGACCAGATAATTTTTGACTTGTAATTAAAAAAGCATCATAAATGTCTTTTAATTAAAAAAAATTACTGTTACATTTAATGTCTTTATTCTTAACTATTTTAACATTCTTTAGTTCTCTACTCTCTTTAAGGAACTAATTATTTCTGTAACTCTAACCCCTTAACATCACTCTGCTTCTCACTTTAACTCTGAATGTCAATGATATAAATTCCATGGTATCTCAACATATTGAAAGTACCAACTTGAAAGATAAGATGAGTTGTCTCTGAAGATTTTATGTGTGGGTTTTATCAGATAGAATTTTGTATTTAGCTGCCATTTTAAAAGAATTACTCATTCATCAAATGTTAAATGTAACCAAAGTTGAATGTTTTAATTTTGTGTTCATTGATTGTTAGAGAATTTTAAATATAGTGTAATTAATTTCTTTTTTAAAATTTTTATTGGAATATAGTTGATGTACAATGTTGTGTTAGTTTCAGGTGTATAGCAAAGTGAATCACTTATACATATGCATATATCTTATTTTTTTTTTTAGATTCTTTTCCTATATAGGTCATTACAAAGTATTGAGTAGAGTGCTCTGTGCTATACAGCAGGTTCTTATTAGTTAACTATTTTATTTACAGTAGTGTGTATATGTCAATCCCAATCTTCCAATTTATCCCTACACCCCGATGCCCTGGTAACCATAAGATAAATAGAATCCAGAGTCTCACAACATAATCTCAAAATGAAGAATCAGGACAACTATACGTGAGTAAGAAAAGACAATCCACAGACACTGACACTAAGATCACACATGGAATTATCTGACAAGGATTTTAAAGCTATTGAAAAATATTTCAGTGATCAATTACAAACACACTTGAAACACATAAAAAATTGAAAGTCTCACCAAAGAAATAGAAAATAAAAAGAAGAACCAAATGAAAATTTTAGAACTGAAAATACAATAACTGAACTAAAAAAACTGAATGGTTTCAATAACAGAATGAATATGACAGAGGAAGTAATCAGTCAACTTGAAGGTAGAACAATAGAATTTACCCATTCTGAACAACAGAGAGAAAATGACAAAAAATAAATGAAAAGAGCCTTAGAGACCTGTGAGACAAACACAAAAGATATACTGTTAGTAGCATTGGGGTCCCAGAAAGAAAGGAAAAGAGTATGCAGTAGAAAACTACTAGAAGAATTATAGAAGTGAAGAACAGATTAGTGGTTGTCAAAGATTAGGGATGAGGGGAGGAAGAAAGTGGGGTTAGTATGACTATAAATGGATAGCATGAAATGTCTTTGCAGTGATAGAATAGTTCTGTATCTTGATTCTGGTTATGGCTTTATACATCTACACATTTTAAAACTGTACACAACACACATACACAAATAAGTACATATAAAATTGGTGGAATCGAATTAAGATTTGTGAATTACACCAATATCAATTTCCTGGTTTTGACTGTACTGTAGTTACCCTGGGGGAAACTGGTTGAAGGGCGCATTGGATGTCTCTGTATTAATTTTGTAACTTCCTGTGAATCTATAATTATTTAAAAATTTAAAAGTTAAGAACAACCACTTCATATACTGGGACCAACTTCTGATTAGAACAGTAAAAAGATAAACTTCAAAATTAAATAGAAGGGCTTTTTTTCACTTGTGACACGTTGATCTCATTTTATTTGGCAACCACACAATAAAAAAATTAAACACCTTCCCTCCTCCCCTTTTGCACACAGCTAGAAAACCTGTATAAGGACAAACTGACTTAAAGTGATTCTATGTACTTCAGATGTAAATGAGTTGGGCTTATTTTGTAATGTAAGACTCTAGAGCATTCTCATCAACTCCACATTGAGTAACAGACCTTCAATATTACGCCTAATTTTTATTTGTCCCACATTTAGAGCTTCTATTATTTACATGTGTCTTGTGCTTTCTTGGCAATATGTTAAAAGATTATCTGAGTTTCCTCAAGAGCCATATTTCAAATTTAAAAATGCATTAGTCTATGAGCAGGGAAAGCATGAAATACGTTGTCTCCACTCAATAATTCACTATTAAATCAATACATAAAAAATGTTTTTTAAATTAATTTATTTATTTTGGTACTTTTTTTTTCTTTTTAACACTTTTATTGGAGTATAATTACCTTACAATGTTGTGTTAGTTTCTGCTATATAAGAAAGTGAATCAGCTATACGTATACATATATCCCTATATCCCCTCCTTCTTGCGTCTCCCTTCCACCCTCCCTGTCCTACCCCTCTAGGTGGTCACAAAACACTGAGCTGATCTCCCTGTGCTATGCGGCTGCTTCCCACTAACTATCTCTTTTACATTTGGTAGTGTATATATGTCAATGCCACTCTCTCACTTCCTCCCAATTTACCCTTCCCCCTCTCCATGTCCTCAAGTCCATTCTCTACATCTGCGTCTTTATTCCTGTCCTGCCCCTAAGCTCTTCAGAACCATTTTTATTTTAGATCATGTATATATGTGTTAGCATATAGTATTTGTTTTTCTCTTTCTGACTTACTAGAAGGATTTTTTGGGAAGGAAGCTCACACAAGACTGTTTATGACAACAAAATGTGTGAGCCTGAACAACTAATAATTTATGACATTATTAGAAACCTAGTTCTTAAATTCTTTTTCTTCATTTTTTATTCTTTGTGAACATATAACACAGTGGATATTTTTGCCACACACTACGTGTATGACATTGGGCATGCTGCTGAAACTCTAAACATCTCAGCATCTTAGCATTCTTATCAATAAAGTAGCAATGGCAAAAGAGTACTATATTGCAGCTATTATAGGGGTTATATAATTAAATGGAATGCTTTTAAAGAACTATGTTCAGAGAAAACAATAAAGTTAAGTAAAATTAAAATAAAGTATTAAATTAGCGTTCTCTTTGTCCTTTTTCCTTGTTTTGGTTGCCAAGAATTTTGGAGTGGAATTTGATGTAAATTTTCAAGAATTAAATACAATAAAACACAGAACACTAAAACACCTTAATAAACATGACTGAGGTTATTCTAGTGCTTTAGAATGAATATGTGAACACCCAACATCATTACAGAGTACAGAAATTTGGAAGTTTTCTCTCTATGGAACCAAATGGCATCACTTGGAAAATGAATTATTCTGAAACGTATAGTTCTGGTATGATATTGTTTACTGGTTATCTTTATTTTTATGTAAATAGTAAAGTAGGCACCCTCTATTTAATTGAGCCTACCAGTTACTTGATTAGAGTAAACAAGAATATACTCTATCACTGCAATGCAATTTCCCCTTTGTTCTTTTTCCTATATAGTAAGCATTTAATTCGTGACATTGAAAAGCCCGAGTATCAGAATCTGAGATCTGAAATTTCATACTATGAATTTTGAATCTCCATTATCTGACACACTGAGATGCTATCTTCATAAACATTTTCCTTCAGATACATGTGTTTTTAAACACAAGTGGAAAAAAGTAACTTTTTTAAAACATTTATTTTAATTGATTTACAATGTTGTGTTAGTTGCAGGTGTACAGCAAAGTGAGTCAGTTACACATATACGTCTCAACACTTTTTTAGATTCTTTTCCCATATAAGCCATTACAGAGTATTGAGTAGAGTTCCCTGTGCTATACAGTACGTCCTTATTAGTTGTCTATTTTATATATAGTAGCATGTATATGTCAATCCCAATCTCCCAATTCATCCCTAAACCCCTAACACCCTGGTAACCGTAAGTTTGTTTTCTACATATGTAACTCTCTGTTTTGCAGATAAGTTCACTTGTACCTTTTTTTTTAGATTCCACATATAAGCTATATCATATGATATTTGTCTATCTCTGTCTGACTTACTTCACTCAGTATGACAATCTCTAGGTCCATCCATGTTGCTGCAGATGGCATTATTTCATTCTTTTTTTATGGATGAGTAATATTCCATTGTATATATGTGCCACCACTTCTTTATCCATTTCTGTATAGATGGACATTTAGGTTGCTTCCATTTCCTGGGTATTGGGAATAGTGCTGCAATGAACACTAGGGTGCATGTATGTTTTCGAATTATGGTTTTCTTTGGATATATGCCCAGGAGTGGGACTGCTGGATCATATGGTAGCTCTATTTTCAGTTTTTTAAGGAACCTCCATATTGTTCTCCATAGTGACTGTACCAATTTACATTCTCACCACCATTGTAGGAGGGTTCCCTTTTCTCCACACCCTCTCCAGCATTTACTGTTTGTAGACTTTTTGAAGATGGCCATTCGAACTGGTGTGAGGTGATACCTCACTGTAGTTTTAATTTGCATTTCTCTAATAATTGTGATGTTGAGCATTTTTTATGTGCTTTTTGCCATCTATATGTCTTCTTTGGAGAAATCTATTTAGATCTTCTGCCCATGTTTTGATTGAGTTGTCTGCTTTTTTGATATTGAGCTGCATAAGCTATTTGTATATTTTAGAGGTTAATCCTCTGTTGGTCGCTTCATTTGCAAATATTTTCTCCCATTCTGATTGCTGTCTTTTCGTTTTGTATATGGTGTCCTTTGCTGTGCAAAAGCTTTTAGGTTTAATTGGGTCCCATTCATTTATTTTTGCTTTTTTTTTTTGTTGTTGTTTGAGGAGGTGCATTGAAAAAGATCTTGCTGTGATTTATGTCTGAGTGTGTTCTGCCTATGTTTTCCTCTAAGAGTTTTCTAGAATCCAGCTTTACATTTAGGTCTTTTTTTGAGTAGAATAGACTAGCTTTCTTACTTTGCCATGCAAAGGGGGACACAGTGGTCTCCTGCCCCAGAAACCGTGTGTCCCCCTCCTTTTTTTTTGGCCATGCCACCTGGCATGTGGGTTCTTCGTTTCCTGACCAGGGATTGACCCATGCCCCCTGCAGTGGAAGCGCAGAATCTTAACCAATGGACTGCCAGAGAAGTCCCTACATTTTAGTCATTAATCCATTTTGAGCTTATTTTTGTGTGTGGTGTTAGGGAATGTACTAATTTTATTCTCTTACATGTAGCTGTACAATTTTCGCAGCACCACTTATTAAAGAGACTGTCTTTTCTCCATTGTATATTCTTGCCTCCTTTGTCATAGATTAGGTGACCATAGGTGTGTGGGTTTATCTCTGGAATTCTATCCTGTTCCACTGATCTGTATTTCTGTTTCTTTGCCAGTACCATATTGTTTTGATGACTGTAGCTTTGTAGTATAGTGTAAAGTCAGGGAGCCTGTTTCCTCCAACTCCATTTTCTTTCCCAAGATTGCTTTGGCTCTCTGTTGTCTTTTGTGTTTCCATACAAATTGTAAGGTTTTTTTTTTTCTAATTCTGTGAAAAACGTCATTGGTAGTTTGATAGGGATTGCAATGACTCTGTAGATTGCTTTAGGTAGTATAGTCATTTTCACAATATTGATTTTTCAAATCCAAGAACATGGTATATCTCTCCGTCCGTTTGTGTCATATTTGATTTCTTTCATCAGTATCTTATAGTTTTCTGAGTACTGGTCTTTTGCCTCCTTAGGTAGGTTTATTCCTAGGTATTTTATTATTTTTGATGCAATGTTGAGTGGGATGATTCTTTGATTTCTCTTTCTCATCTTTCATTGTTAATGTATAGAAATGCAAGTGACTTTTGTGTATTACTTTTGTATACTGCAACTTTACCAAATTCATTGATGAGCTCTAGAAGTTTTTTGGTAGCATCTTTAAAGTTTTCTATGTGTAGTATCACATCATCTGCAAACAGTGATAGTTTTACTTTTTTTCCAATTTGGATTCCTTTATTTTTTTTTTTTTCTCTGATTGCCATGGCTAGGACTTCCAAATCTATGTTGAATAAAATTGATGAGAGTGGACACCCTTGTCTTGTTCCTGATCTTAAAGGAAATTATTTCAGTTTTTCATCATTGAGAATGATGTTTGCTGTGAGGTTATCATATATAGCCTTTATTATATTGAGGTAGGTTCCCTCTATGCCCACTTTCTGGAGAGATTTTATCATAAATGTGTGTTGAATTTGGTCAAAATCTTTTTTTGCATCTATTGAGAGGATCATATATTTTTTTATTCTTCAGTTAGTTAATGTGGTGTATTGCACTGATTAATTTGTGGATATTGAAAAATCCTTACAACCCTGGGATAAATCCCACTTGATAATGCTATATGATCCTTTTCTTTTAATATTTATTTATTGAGTTATTTGGCTGTGCCAGGTCTTAGTTGCAGCACACAGGATCACAGCATGCAGCATCTTTAGCTGCAGCATGTGGGATCTAGTTCCCTGACCAGGGATAAAACCATGGGACCCCTGCATTGGGAGCACAGAGTCTTAAACGCTGGACCACCAGGGAAGTCCCTGATCCTTTTAATGTGTTGTTGGATTCGGTATGCTAGTATTTTGTTGAGGAGTTTTGCATCTATATTTTTCAGTGATGTTGGCCTGTAATTTACTTTTTTTGTGATATCTTTGTCTGGTCTTGGTATCAGAGTAATGGTTGCCCTGTAGAATAAGCTTGAGAGTGTTCTGCAATTTTGGGGAAGAGCTTCAGAAGGGTAGGTGTTAACTCTTCCCTAAATGTTTGATAGAATATGCCTGTGAAGCAATCTGTTCCTGTACATTTGTTTGTTGGAGGATTTTTAATCACAGTATCAATTTCAGTACCTGTGATTGGTCTGTTCATACTTTCGATCTTCCTGACTCAGTCTTGAAAGCTAGTGCCTTTCTAAGAATTTGTCCATTTTTTCTAGATTGTCCATTTTGTTAGCATATAGTTGCTTGTGTAGTGTCTTACAATTCTTTGTATTTTTGTGGTGTCTGTTGTAACTTCTCTCTTTTCATTTTATTGATTTCAGACCACTCCCTTTTTTCTTGATGAGTCTGGCTAAAGGTTTATCAATTTTGTCTTCTCAAAGAACCAGCGTTTAGTCTCACTGATTTTTGCTAATGTTTTCTTTGTCTCTATATCATTTTTAAAACATTTTTATTGGAGTATAATTGCTTTAAAATGGTGTATTAATTTCTGCTTTATAACAAAGTGAACCAGTGTTACATATAGATATGTCCCCATATCTCTTCCCTCTTGCGTCTCCTTCCCTCCAACACTCCCAATCCCCACGCTCCCAATCCCAACCCTCTAGGTGGTCACAAACCACCGAGCTGATCTCCTTGTGCTATGTGACTGCTTCCCACTAGCTATTTTATATTTGGTAGTGTATATATGTCAATGCCACTCTCACACTTTGTCACAGCATACCGTTCCCCCTCCCCATATCCTCAAGTCCATTCTCTAATAGGTCTGTGTCTTTACTCCCATCTTACCCCTAGGTTCTTCATAAACTTTTTTTTTTTCTTACATTCCATATATATGTGTTAACATATGGTATTTGATTTTCTCTTTCTGACTTATTTCACTCTGTATGACAGACTCTAGGTCCATACACCTCACTACAAATAAGTCAATTTTGTTTCTTTTTATGGCTGAGTAATATTCCATTGTATATATGTGCCACATCTTCTTCATCCATTCATCTGTTGATGGACACTTAGGTTGCTTCATGTCCTGGCTATTGTAAATAGAGCTGCAAGGAACATTTTGGTACATGATTATTTTTGAATTTTGGTTTTCTCAGGGTATATGCCCAATAGTGGGATTGCTGGGCCGTATGGCAATTCTATTTTTAGTTTTTTAAGGAACCTCCATACTCTTCTCCATAGTGGCTGTATAAATTTACATTCGCAACAACAGTGCAAGCATGTTCCCTTTTCTCCACACCCTCTCCAGCATTTATTGTTTCTAGCTTTTTTGATGATGGCCATTCTGACTGGTGTGAGATGATATCTCATTGTAATTTGGATTTGCATTTCTCTAATGATTAAACATGTTGAGCATTCTTTCATGTGTTTGTTGGCAATCTGTATATCTTCTCTGGAGAAATGTCTATTTAGGTCTTCTGCCCATTTTTGGATTGGGTTGTTTCCTTTTTTGTCATTGAGCTGCAGGGGCTGCTTGTCAATTTTGTAGATTAATCCTTTGTCAGTTGCTTCATTTGCAAATATTTTCTCCCATTCTGAAGGTTGCCTTTGGTCTTGTTTATGGTTTCCTTTGCTGTGCAAAAGCTTTGAAGTTTCATTAGGTTGCATTTGTTTATTTATGTTTGTATTTCCATTCCTCTAAGAGGTGGGTCAAAAAGGATCTTGCTGTGGTTTATATCACAGAGTGTTCTGCCTTTGTTTTCCTCTAAGAGTTTGATAGTGTCTGGCCTTACATTTAGGTCTTTAATCCACTTTGAGTTTATTTTTGTGTATGGTGTTAGGGAGTGTTCTAATTTCATACTTTTACATGTACCTGTCTAGTTTTCCCAGCACCACTTATTGAAGAGGCTGTCTTTTCTCCACTGTATATTCTTGCCTCCTTTATCAAAGATAATGTGACCATATGTGTGTGGGTTTATCTCTGGGTTTTCTGTCCTGTTCCATTGATCTATATTTCTGTTTTTGTACCAATACCATACTGTCTTGATTACGGTAGCTTTGTAGTATGGTCTGAAGTCAGGAAGCCTCATTCCTCCAGCTCCATTTTTTGTCCTCAAGATTGCTTTGGCTATTCAGGGTCTTTTGTGTTTCCACACAAACTGTGAAATTTTTTGTTCTAGTTCTGTGAAAAGTGCCAGTGGTAGTTTGATAGAGATTGCATTGAATCTGTAGATTGCTCTGGATAGTAGAGTCATTTTCACAATGTTGATTCTTCCAATCCAAGAATTTGGTATATCTCTCCATCTATTTGTATCATCTTTAATTTCTTTCATCAGTGTCTTATAATTTTCTGCATACAGGTCGTTTGTCTCCTGAGGTCGGTTTATTCCGAGATATTTTTTTTTGCAATGGTAAATGGGAGTGTTTTCTTAATTTCACTTTCAGATTTTTCATCATTAGTGTATAGGAATGCCAGAGATTTCTGTGCATTAATTTGGTATTCTGCTACTTTAACAAATTCATTGAATTGTTCTAGTAGTTTTCTGGTAGCATCTTTAGGCTTCTCGATATATAGTATCATGTCATCTGCAAACAGTGAAAGCTTTACTTCTTGTTTTCTGATTTAGATTCCTTTTATATTTCTTTTTCTTCTCTGATTACTGTGGCTAAAACTTCCAAAACTATGTTGAATAATAGTGGTGAGAGTGGGCAACCTTGTCTTGTTCCTGGTTTTAGTGGAAATGATTTCAGTTTTTCACCATTGAGGATGATGTTGGCTGTGGGTTTGTCATATATGGCATTTATTATGTTGAGGAAAGTTCCCTCTCTGCCTACTTTCTGCAGGATTTTTATCATAAGTGGGTGTTGAATTTTGCCAAAAGCATTCTCTGCATCTGTTGAGATGATCATATGTTTTTTCTACTTCAGTTTATTAATATGGAGTATCAAATTGATTGTTTTGCCTATATTGAAGAATCCTTTCATTCCTGGAATAAACCCCACTTGATCATGGTGTATGATCCTTTTAATGTGCTGTTGGATTCTGTTTCCTAGTATTTTTTTGAGGATTTCTGCATGTATGTTCATCAGTGATATTGTAGTTTTGTTTTCTTTCTCTGTGACATCTTTGTCTGGTTTTGGTATCAGTGTGAAGGCGGCCTCGTAGAATGAGTCTGGGAGTGTTCTCCCTCTGCTCTATTTTGGAAGAGTTTGAGAAGGATAGGTGTTAGCTCTTCTCTAAATGTTTGATAGAATTCGCCTGTGAAGCCATCTGATCTTGGGCTTTTGTTTGTTGGAAGATTGTTAATCACAGTTTCAAAATCAGTGCTTGTGATTGGTCTGTTTATATTTTCTATTTCTTCCTAGTTCAGTGTCGGCAGGTTGTATATTTCTAAGAATTTGTCCAATTCTTCCTGGTTGTCAATTTTATTGACATCGAGTTGCTTGTAGTAATCTCTCAGGATCCTTTGTATTTCTGCAGTGTCAATTTTTACTTCTCCTGTTTCATTTCTAATTCTATTGATTTGAGTCTTCTCCCTTACTTTCTTGATGAGTCTGGCTAATGATTTATCAATTTTGTTTATCTTCTCAAAGAACCAGCATTTAATTTTACTGATCTTTACTATCATTTCTTTCATTTCTTTTTTGTTTATTTCTGATCTGATTTTTTATGATTTCTTTCCTTCTGTTAACTTTGGGTTATTTTTTTTTTGTTCTTATTTCTTTAATTGCTTTAGGGCAACATTAGGTTTTTTATTTGAGATGTTTCCTGTTTCTTAACATAGGATTGTATTGCTATAAACTTCCCTGTTAGAACTGCTTTTCCTGCATCTTATGTTTTGGTTCATCATATTTTAGTTGTCATTTTTTACTAGGTATTTTTTAATTTCCTCTTTTATTTCTTCAGTGATCTTTTGGTTATTAAGAAGTGTATTGTTTAGCCTCCATGTGTTTGTATTTTTTACAGATATTTTCCTGTAATTGATATCTAGTCTCATAGTGTGGTGGTCAGAAAAGATAGTTCAGATGATTTCAATTTTCTTAAATTTACCAAGGCTTGATTTGTGACCCAAGATATGATCTATCCTGGAGAATGTTCCATGAGCACTTTAGAAAAATGTGTATTTTGTTGTTTTTGGATGGAACGTCCTATAAGTATCAATTAAGTCCATTTTTTTTGATGTATCATTTAAAGCTTGTGTTTCCTTATTTAGTTTCATTTTGGATGATCTATCCATTGGTGAAAATTGGGTGCTAAAGTCCCCTAGTATGATTGTGTTACTGTTGATTTCCCCTTATATGGCTGTCAGTATTTGCCTTATGTTTTGAGGTGCTCCTAGGTTGGGTGCATACATATTTACAATTGTTATATCTTCTTCTTGGATCGATCCCTTGATAATTATGTAGTGTCCTTTTTTGTCTCTTCTAATAGTCTTTATTTTAAAGTCTATTTTGGCTGATATGAGAATTGCTACTCCAGCTTTCTTTTGGTTTCCATTTGCACGGAATATCTTGTTCTATCCCCTCACTTTCAGTCTGTATCTGTCCCTAGGTCTGAAGTGGGTCTCTTGTAGACAGCATATATATGGGTTTTGTTTTTGTATCCATTCAGCCAGTTTGTGTCTTTTGGTTGGAGCATTTAATCCATTTACATTTAAGGTAATCATCAATATGTATGTTACTATTCCCATTTTCTTAATTGTTTTGGGTTCATTATTGTAGGTCTTTTCCTTCTCTTGAGTTTCTTGCCTAGAGAAGTTCCTTTAGCATTTGTTGTAAAGCTGGTTTGGTGGTGCTGAACTCTCTCAGCTTTTGCTTGTCTGTAAAGTTTTTAATTTCTCCATCAAATCTGAATGAGATCCTTGCTGGGTAGACTAATCTTGGTTGTAGGTTTTTCTCCTTCATCACTTTAAATATGTCCTGCCAGTCCCTTTCGGCTTGCAGAGTTCTGCTGAAATATCGGCTCTTAACCTTATGGGGATTCCCTTGTGTGTTTTTTTGTTATTCTGTTGCTGTTTTTAATATGTTTTCTTTGTATTTAATTTTTGATTTTTTCATTAACATGTTTCCTGGCATGTTTTTCCTTGGATTTACCCTTAATGGGACTCTCTGTTTTTCCTGGACTTGATTAACTATTCCCTTTCCCATATTAGGGAAAATTTCAACTATAATCTCTTCAAATATTTTCTCAGTCCCTTGCTTTTTCTATTCTTCTTCTGGGACCCCTATAATTCGAAAGTTGGTGCGTTTAATATTGTCCCAGTTGTTTGTGAGACTGTCCCTAGTTCTTTTCATTCTTTTTTCTTTATTCTGCTCTGCAGTAGTCATTTCCACTGTTTTATCTTCCAGGTCACTTATCCATTCTTCTGCCTCAGTTATTCTGCTATTGATCTCTTTTAGAGTATTTTTAATTTCATTTATTGTGTTGTTCATCATTGCTTGTTTCCTTTTTAGTTCTTCTAGGCTCTTGTTAAATGTTTCTTGCATTTTCTCTATTCTCTTTCCAAGATTTTGGATCATCTTTACTATAATTTTTCTGAATTATTTTTCAGGTAGACTGCCTATTTTCTCTTCATTTGTTAGGTCTGGTGGGTTTTTACCTTGCTCCTTTATCTGCCGTGTGTTTTTCTGTCTTCTCATTTTGTTTATCTTACTGTGTTTGGGGTCTCCTTCTTTCAGGCTGCAGGTTCGTAGTTCCCGTTGTTTTTGGTGTCTGACCCCAGTGGCTAAGTTTGGTTCAGTGGGTTGTGTAGCCTTCCTTGTGGAGGGGACTAGTGCCTGTATTCTGGTAGTTGAGGCTGCATCTTGTCTTTCTGGTGGGCAGGTCCACGTCCGGTGGTGTGTTTTGCAGGTCTGTGGCCTTATTATGATTTTAGGCAGTCTCTCTGCTAATGGATGTGGCTGTACTCCTGTCTTGCTAGTTATTTGGCATACTGTGGCCAGCACTGTAGCTTGCTGGTTGTTGAGTGATGCTGGTTCTTGGTGTTGAAATGGAGATCTCTGGGATATTTTTGCCTTTTGATATTATGTGGAGCTGGGAGCTCTCTTGTGGACCAGTGTCCTGAAGTTGGCTCTCTCATCTCAGAGGCACAGCACTACTCCGGGCTGGAGCATTAAGAGCCTTTCATCCACACAGCTCAAAGAAAGGGAGAAAATTTGAAAGAAAGAAGAAAGAAAGAAAGAAAGAAAGAGGATAAAATAAAACAAAGATAAAATAAAATGAAATTATTAAAATAAAAATAATTATTAAGAAGGAAATTGTTTTAAAAGGAAAAAACAAACACAGAAACAAAAAATGGACAGACAGAACCCTAGGACAAATGGTAAAAGCAAAGCTATACAGACAAAATCTCACACAGAAGCATACACACACACATTCACAAAAAGAGGAAAAGGGGAAAAATAATATATCTTGCTCTCAAAGTCCACCTCCTCAATTTGCGATGATTCGTTGTCTATTCATGTGTTCCACAGATGCAGGGTACATCAAGTTGATTGTGGAGATTTAGTCCGCTGCTCCTGAGGCTGCTGAGAGAGATTTCCCTTTCTCTTCTTTGTTTACACAGCTCCTGTGATTCAGCTTTGGATTTGGCACCGCCTCTGCTTGTATGTCACCTGAGGGCATTTGTTCTTTGCTCAAACAGGACAGGGTTAAAGGAGCCGATGATTCGGGAGCTCTGGCTCACTCAGGCGGGGTGGAGGGAGGGGTACATATGTGGGGAGAGCCTGTGGCGGCAGAGGCCGGCTGACGTTACACTAGCTTGAGGCACGCCGTGCGTTCTCCTGGGGAAGTTGTCCCTGGATCACGGGACCCTGGCAGTGGCGGGCTGCACAGGCTCCTGGGAGGGGAGGTGTGGATAGTGACCTGTGCTCGCACACAGGCTTCTTGGTGGCGGCAGCAACAGCCTTAGCATCTTATGTCCGTCTCTGGGGTCTGTGCTGTTAGCCGCGGCTTGCGCCAGTCTCCAGAGCTCCTTTAAGCAGTGCTCTTAATCCCCTCTCCTCGCACACCAGGAAACAAAGAGGAAAGAAAAAGTCTCTTGCCTCTTTGGCAAGTCCAGACTTTTTCCCGGACTCCCTCCCGGGTAACCGTGGTGCAGTAACCCCTACAGGCTGTGTTCATGCTACCAATCCCAGTCTTCTCCCTGCGATCCATCCGAAGCCGGAGCCTCAGCTCCCAGATTCCGCCAGCCCCGGCGGGTGAGCCGACAAGCCTCTCGGGCTGGTAAGTGCTGGTTGGCGTGATGCTATGTGCGGGAATCCCTCCACTTTGCCTTCTGCGCCCCTGTTGCTGTGTTCTCCTCATGGCTGCAAAGCTTCCCCCCTCCGCCACCCACAGTCTCTGCCCGCAAAAGGGCTTCCTAGTGTGTGGGAACGTTTCCTCCTTCACAGTTCCCTCCCCCTGGTGCAGGTCCCGTCCCTATTCTTTTGTCTCTGTTTATTCTTTTTTCTTTTGCCCTACCCATGTATGTGGGGAGTTTCTTGCCTTTTGGGAGGTCTGAGGTCTTATGCCATCGTTCAGTTGGTGTTCTATAGGAGCAGTTCCACGTGTAGATGTATTTCTGATGTGTCTTGGGGAGGAAGTTGATCTCCACCTCTTACTCATCTGCCATCTTCCTCCCAATCTCTTCATATATATCTTCTTTATCCATTCAATTTGTGGTGGATACTTAGGTTGCTTCCATATCTTGTCTATTGTAAATTGTGCTGCTATGAACATTGGGGTGCATCATCTTTTTGAGTTAGTGTTTTCATTTTTTTTTGGATGTACACTCAGTAGTGGAAATCCTGGATGATATGATAGTTCTATTTTCAGTTTTTTAGAGGAACCTCCATATTGTTTTCCATAGTGGATGCATCAGTTTATGTTCCCACTAACAGTGTTCAAGTATTCCTTTTCCTTTGCATCCTAGCCAACCCTTATTTGTAGTCTTTTTGACTATAGCCATTCTGACAGGTGTGAGGTGATATTTCAGTGTCATTTTAATTTGCATTTCTCTAATAATTAGCAATGTTAAGCACCTTTTTATATGCTCATTAGCCATCCATATGTCTTCTTTGGAAAAAATGTCTATTCAAGATATATATATATATATATATATATATATATATATATATATAGTTTGGATATTAACTACTTATCCATCATATCATGTGCAAATATTTTCTGCTGTTCAGTAAGTTGTCTTTTAATTTTGTTGGTAGTTTCCTTTGCTGTGCAAAATCTTTTAAGTTTAACTAGGTTCCGTTTGTTTATTTTTGCTCTTGTTTCCTTTGCCTGAGGAGACAGGTACAAAAAAATATTGCTACAATTTATGTTAAAGAGTGTTCTGCCTATGTTTTCTTCTAGGAGTTTCATCATTTTAGGTCTTACATTTAGGTCTTTAATCCATTTACAGTTTATTTTTGTATAAGGTGTTAGAGAATATTTTGAGCTCATTCTTTACATGAATCTGTTCAGTTTTCCCAGCAGCACTATTGAAGAGACTGTCTTTTCTCCATTGCATATTCTTGACTCCTTTGTTGTAGATGAATTGACCTTAGGCATGTGGGTTTACTATGTTCCATTGATCTTTGTGTCTGTTTTTGTGGTAGTACTATGCTCTTTTCATTACTGTAACTTTGTAGTATAGTCTGAATTCTTGATACCTCCAGCTCTATTCCTTTTTCTCAAGATTGTTTGGCAAATTGGGATATTTTCTGTTTTCATAAAAAATTTTAGATTATTCGTTCTAGTTTTCTGAAAAATGTCATGGATATTTTGGTAAGGATTGCATTAAATGTGTAGATTGCTTTGACTAATATTGTCATTTTAGCAGTATTAATTCTTTGAATCCATGAACCCAGGATTTCTTTCCATTTCTTTGTATCATCTTCAATTTCCTTCATCAATGTTTTATAGTTTTCAGAGTATAGATCTTTCACCTCCTTTGTTAAATTTATTGCAAGATATTTTATTCTTTTTGATAAAATTTTAAATGGGATTTTTTTCTTGCTTTCCCTTTCTGATAGTTCATTATTATATCTATAAAAAGCAACACATTTTATATATTAATTTTTTATCTTGCAACTTTAGTGAATTCATTTATTAGTTCCAAGAGCTTTCTGGTGGACTTTTGGGTTTTCTATGTAGATTTTCGTGTCATCTTCACAAAGTGACAGTTTTGTTACTTCCCTTCCAATTTTGATGCTTTTTATTTTTTACTTGTCTGATTGCTGTGGCTAAAATTTCCAGTACTGGGTTAATTAGAAGTAACAAGAGTGGGCATCCTTGTCTTATTGATTTTAGAGGAAAGGCTTTCATCTTTTCATCATTGAGTATGATGTTAGCTGTGGATGTGTCATAAATAGCTTTTGTTATATTGAGATATGTTTTCTCTATATGAACCTTGATGAGAGTTTTTATTATGAAGGGGTGTTGAATTATTTTCAAATGATTTTTCTGCATCTATTGAGATGATCATGTGAGTTGAATTCTTCCTTTTGATAATGTGTTGTATAAAATTTCATATCTGGAGTAAATCCCACTTGCCCATGGTGTGTGATACTGTTTATGTATTGGTGAATTCAGTTTGCTAATACTTTGTTGATGATTTTTGCATCTATATTCATCACAGGTATTGAGCTGTAATTTTCTTTTCTCATAGTGTCTTCGTCTAGTTTTGGTATCAGTGTAGCTGTGCCCTCAAAAAATTGATTTGGGAGTGTGTCCCTCCTCTGTAATTTTTTGCAATAATTTGAGAAGGATAGCTATTAGCTCTTCTTTATATGTTTGGTAGAATTCTCCTCTGAAACCAACAGGCCCTGGACTTCTGTTTACCAGGAGGGTTTTTTTTTATTACAAATTCAATTTCAATGCTATTGATTAGTCGGTTCAGATTGTCTGTTTCTTTCTGATTCATTCTTAGCAGATTGTATGTTTCCAGAAAATTTTTTATTTTTTCTAGGTAGTCCAATTTTTTGGTGTGTAATTGTTCATAGTATTCTCTTATGATTTTTGTACCTCTGTGGTATAAGTTAATATTTCTCCTTTTTCATTTTTTATTGTTTTCTGGGTCCTCTCTCATTTCTTCTTATTAGCCTGGCTAAAGGTTTATCAATTTTGTTTATCTTTTTAAAAAAACAGCTCTTGGTTTCATTGCTGTTTTCTATTTTTTTTTTTCAATCTCTATATTATTTATTTCCTCTCTGATCTTTATTATTTCCTTCTTTCTTCTGACTTTGGGCTTTGTTTGTTTTTCTTTTCTAATTCCTTTAGATAGAACATTATGTTGTTTATTTCATATTTTCCTTGTTTTTGACAAAGGCCTTTATTGCAATTAACTTCCCTCTCAGAACTGCTTTTTCTGTATCTCATAGATTTTAAAAAGCTTTGTTTCCATTTTCATCTGTCTTGTGGTATTTTCTGATTTAATCTTTGATTTCTTCATTGACTTATTTGTATTCTAGTAGCATGTTGTTTTGTCTCCACCTGTTTCTGCTTTTCTCAGTTTTCTTTCTGAAATTTATTTCTAGTTTTATACATTGTGGTTAGAAAAAGTTCTTGATATGATTTCTATCTTCTTAAATTTTTTGTGACTTGTTTTGTTTCCTAGAATGTCATCGATCTTGGAGAATGTTCCATGTGCCCTTGAAAAGAATGTATATTCTGCTGTTTTTGGAAGGAATGTCCTGTACATATTCTATGTCTCATGGGTTTATTGTGTCATTTAAGACCACTGTTGCCTTGTTGATTTTCTGTCTGGATGATTTGTCCATTGATGTAAGTGGGGTGTTAAACTCCCCTACTATTTTTGTAGTACTGTCCATTTCTCCCTTTATGTCTGTTAATATTTGCTTTTTATATTTAGTTGCTCCTGTATTGGGTGCATGTATGTTAAAGAGTGTAATATCCTATTCTTGTATTAATCCTTTCGTCATTATATAAATACCTTCTTTGGCTTCTGTTATTGACTTTACTTTAAAATCTATTTCATTTGATATGAGTATTTTTTCTTGTTTTTTCCATTTTCATGAAATATTTTTCCATCCTCTCACTTTCTTTCTGTGTGTGTTTTTACCTCTGAGGTGAGTCACTTATAAGCAGTATATAGATGGGTCTTGTTTTTTTTTTTTTTTTTTTAATCCAGTAAGTAAGTCACATTGCTTCTTGGCCTTTTGGCTAAGATCAAGTGCAAAAAGTAAGCCACACTTAAGTCTTTGATTGGAGCATTTTTTCCATTGACTATTGAAGTAATTATTGATAGGTAAGTACTTATTGACATTTTGGTACTTGTTTTCCACTTGTTTTTGTAGTCCTTCTCTATTCATTTCTTCTTCCTTTCATTTCTTCCATTGTGGTTTGATGATTTTCCTTAGTAGTATGCTTCAGTTCCTTTCCTTCTACTTTTCGTGTATCTATTTTGGGTTTTTAATTTGTGGTTACCATGTGTTTCATATAAGTGGACCTATAATTATAACCACTTATTTTAAACTCATGGTCATTTAAAGTTCAAACACATTCTAAAAGATCCACCTCTTTTACTCACCTCCCTTACATTTTTATATTTTTGGTATAATTTTTATCTTGATCATTAATCACTTCACTGTTAATTGCAGTTATAGTTGCTTTCACTTTTTTTGTCCTTTAACCTTCATATGAGGCTATGTAAGTTGTTGGGCTTCAAATATTACTATATATTAGCCTTTCTTAGTGGGATTTTTTCCCTTTCCTATAGATTCTCACTTTTTGTTATAGCCTTTTCTTTGCCACTAAGATAAGAGCATTTAACATTTCTTTTAGGGTGGGTTTAGTATTGATAAACTCATTCATTGTTTTCTTGTCTGAGAAGTTCTTTATCTCTCCACTTCTAAATGACAACTTGCTGGTTAGAGTATCCTGGGTTGTAGGTTTATCCCCCTCAGCACTTCAGATATATCATCTTATTACCTTCTGGCCTGCAAAGTGTCTGCAAAAAATCAGCTGATAGCTTTATGAGATTCTCTTGCAAATGACATTTATTTTTCTCTGCTGCCTTTAGAATTCTCTTTTTATCTTTTGCTATTTTAATTATCATATGTCTTGGTTTGGGACTTTTTGGTTTCATCTTGTTTGGGACCCTCTGTGCTTCATGGACCAGGATATCTGTTTCCTTCTTCAGGTTTGTGAAGTTGTCAACCATAATTTCTTCAAATACTTTTTTGATACCCTTCTTTCTCTCTCTCCTTCTGGTATCCCTATAACGTGAATGTTGGTATGAGTCATATTATCTCAAAGACCTCTTAAACTACTCTTGTTTTTATTATTTGTTTTTCTTTCTACTGTTCTGGTTGAATGTTCCCATTATTCTATCTTCCAGATCACTTATGCATTTTTCTGTACCAGTTAGTCTGCTATGAGCCTCTTAGACAGCCTCATCAATCAGGGGGAAGACAGAGGAAGCAAGAAGAACAACAACTCTGCAGCCTGCACAATGGAAACCACAATCACAGAAAGTTAGACAAAATGAGACAGCAGAGGAATATGTCCCAGATGAAGGAACAAGATAAAACCCCAGAAGAACAAGTAATTGAAGTGGAGATAAGCAATCTACCTGAAAAATAATTCAGAGTAATGATAGTAAAGATGATCCAAGATCTCAGAAAAAGACTAGAGACACAGATAAAGAAGGTACAAGAAATGTCTAACAAAGACCTAGAGGAATGAAAGAATGAAAAAACAGAGATGAGCAATAACTGAAATGAAAAATACACTAGAAGGAATCAATAGCAGAATAACTGAGGTGGTAGAACTGATAAGTGAGCTGAAAGACACAATGGTGAAAGTCACTGCTTCAGGGCAGTGTAAACAAAAAAACATGAAAAGAAATGAGGAGAGCCTAAGAGAACTCTGGGACATTAAATGCACCAACATTCACATTATAGGGACCCGAGAAGGAGAAGAGAGAGATAAAGGACCTGAGAAAATATTTGAATAAATAATAGCTGAATATTTCCCTAACATGGGAAAGGAAACAGGTACCCAAGTCCAGGAACTCAGAGAGTCCCAGGCAGGATAAACCCAAAGAGGAACACACTAAGACACATAGTAATCAAATTTACAAAAATTAAAGACAAGGAAAAAATACTAAAAGTAACAAGGGAAAAATAACAAATAATGTACAAGGGAACTCCCATAAGGTTATCACTGATTTCTCAGCAGAAACCCTGCAGGCTAGAAGTCAGTGGCATGATCTATTTAAAGTGATGAAAGGGAAGAACTTAGAACCAATAATACTCTACCCACCAAGGCTCTCATTCAGATTCAGTGGGTAAATCAAAGATTTACAGAAAAGCAAAAGCTAAAAGAGTTCAGCACCACCAGACCAGCTTTGCAACAAATGCTAAAGGAATTTCTCTAGGCAGAAAAGAAAAGACCACAACTAGAAACAAGAAAATTACAAATGGAAAAGTTCACTGGTAAAGGCAAAGATACAGTAAAGGTAGGAAATCATCTGCACACAAATATATGAAAACCAGCAATTGTGAGAAGAGGAGAGTACAAATGCACGAAATGGGAAATGCATTTGAAGTTAAAAGACGAGCAACTTAAAGCAATCTTTTTTATATATAGACTGCTATATCAAAACCTCATGGTAACCACAAACCAGGAATCTACAGCAGATACACACACACAAAAGAAAAAGGAATCCAAACACAATACCATAAAGTTAGTCATCAAATCACAGGAGAAGAGAACAAAAGAGGAAGGGAAGAAAAATGACCTACAAAAACAAATCCCAAACAATTAACAAAATGGCAACAAGAATATACATATTGATAATTACCTTAAATGTAAACAAGTTAAATATCCTAACTGAAAGACATAGACTGGCTGAATGGATACAAAAACAAGACCCTTATATATGCTGTTTAAAAGAGACCCACTTCAGATCTAGGAGCACATACAGACTGAAAGTGAGGAGATGGAAAATGGTATTCCATGCAAATGTAACTCTAAAGAAAGCTGGAGTAACAATCCTTATATCAGACAAAACAAACTTTAAAATAAAGAGACATAGAAGGACACTACATAAGGATCAATGATCAAGGGAGCAATCCAAGAAGATATAACAATTGTAAACATATATGCACCCAAGATATGATCACCTCAATATATAAGGAAAATACTAACAGCCATAAAATGGGAAATTGACAACAGCACAATAATAGTGGGGGACTTTAACACCCCACTTTCACCAATGGACAGATCATCCAAAATGAAAATAAATAAGGAAACACAAGCTTTAAATGATACATCAAACAAGATGGACTTAATTGATATTTATAGGATATTCCATCCAAAACCAGCAGATTACACTTTCTTCTCAAGTGCTCATGGAACATTCTCCAGGATAGAACATACCTTGTGTCACAAATGAAGCCTTAGTAAATTTAAGAAAATTGAAATTGTATCAAGTATCTTTTCTGACCACAACACTATGAGACTAGATATCAATTAGAGGAAAAAATCTGTAAAAAATACAAACACATGGAGGCTAAACAATACACTACTAAATAACCAAGAGATCACTGAATAAATCAAAGAGTAAGTCAAAAAATACCTAGAAACAAATGACAGTGAAAACACGATGATCAAAACCTATGGGATGCAGCAAAAGCAGTTCTAAGAGGGAAGTTTATAGCAATACAATCCTACCTTAAGAAACAGCTCAAATAAACAACCTAACCTTATACCTAAAGCAATTAGAAAAGGAAGAACAACAAAAATAAAAACCCAAAGTTAGTAGAAGGAAAGAAATCATAAAGGTCAGACCAGTAATAAGTGAAAAAGAAATGAAGGAAACAATAGCAAAGATCAATAAAACTAAAAACTGTTTCTTTGAGAAGATAAACAAAATTGATAAACCATTAGCCAGACTAATCAAGAAAAACAGGGAGATTGGAGTGGAGATGGAAGGGCTAAGGCTGGAGCCAGATGTGAGTCATGGCTTCCCCTCTGATCACTGGTTATCCCTATCTTATCAGAGGCAGGGTTGGATCCTGAGTTGATGGAGCAGAAGCCCTGAGGTTTGTGTCCAAGCTGTCTCTGTTTCCTTTACGTGTGTGTTCTCCTGTCTCCCAGCACTGGTACCCCTGCTCCAGAGGGGAGCAGTGTTGGAGCAAGAGTGGCCTGTGTGGGCTCTCAGCTTGTAATAGGGCACAGGCTGTTGGGGGCTGGCCACAGACAGAGATCTGGAGTGCCTCCAATGTGCTCTCTGCACAACCACCAACAGTGGCAGTTACCACTCAGTCTGAGTATCCTTTGTTCTTCACAGCTGATCAATACCCCCTTGTTGTCGAGCCATGCCACAGGGCAGGTGGGGCTCGCATGGGCTTTCTGCATATATGGGGTGTGGGCTGAAGTGGTCTGACTGCCGTAGCAGATTGTGATTGTCCCTGAAGTTCTGCCCATGCAAGTGTCAGTGATGCCAACCCCCACCATGCTCAGATGTCACCCTGGGTTTGAGTCCCTCTGCATCCCATGGCTGAGTTCTCTCCCTGGTCATGGAAGATTTTGATTCAATGTGGAGCTGTGAGTTGAAGTAAGTGGGGCTGCAACATTCACTTGGCTCAGGCTGCAGTGTGTGCTCAGTGGTTTTCTGCCAATTTAGAGTTAGTTTTCAGTAAGAATTGTTCCAAACGTAGATGTATTTTTAATGTGCTTATGAGTGGAGGTGAGTTCCATGTCCTCCTAATCCACCATCTTGATCTGTCCCCCAACTCACCTTTTTGATTCTTCCTTCAAATTGCCATTCACATGATATATTCTTAATTTAAAACCTTGTCATTTCATATCTGATATTATATAATATCTCCATAATAGAACTTATCCATAATCTTTTCCTTCTTCATTCCAACCTACATCAGGTCACCAGGAATCTCCAAAACACTTTCTGATGCTATCACTCTCATTCAATCACAAGATAATTTTAAGTTCAGGTATATAGCCATATAGCCCACAAAGCTCTTAACAATATGGCTCCACCTCACTTTTCCAGCTTCATCACTTTCCAGGTTTTTCCTCTACCAACACATTCATATTCTCTCCCTCCCTCCCTCCTTCTCTCTCTTTCTCCTACATCAACACTGGACTAGTTGCTATTTCCTGAACATTCACAAAATACCATTCCTCATGCCTTGAGAGACACATCCTTCAGGGTACAGCTCAAATTTCTCCTCTTCTGTAAAGAAGACTTCTCTAAATCTGGCACTGATGTGCACTTGCCAATTGTGTGATCTTGAATCAGTTACTCAACTTCTTTAGGTTTTAGTTCATTTAATCCAAAAAAAAGGTAAGGAAAAGTAATTTAACATTTATGCTATCTACAGTTTTATGTGAGAACAGATAAAAGCAAAAATGATAGGAAAATAGAAATATGATTGCTGAACAGTAAATTTTGAAGCAAAAAAGTTACTTTTACACTCACAACTTTTAAAAACAGAAATTTTAAGTACCTATAATTTTTATGAGCTTTGTATGGTAAAGAGATAGATAACGTCTATATGATAGCTATTTAGGAAAAGACACCAGAAAAGGTGACATTTCGGTTTGAATAAAACATCTTGTATCTCATAGTTCACAATGTACTTTCATATGTAGTTGTTCTTTGAACTAAATGTTAGAAATTTTATATTAGGGCTTGGACTTTCAAGATGGCAGAGGAGTAAGATGTGGAGATCACCTTCTTCCCCAAAAATACATCAAAAATACAGCTACATGTAAACAACAACTACAGAACTCCTAATGAAAGCTGGTAGAAGACCTCAGACTTCCCAAAAGGTAAGAAACTCCCCATGTACCTGGGTAAGACAAAAGAAAAATCAGAGACAAAAGAATAGGGATGAGACCTGCACCTATGGAAGGGAGCTGTGAATGAGGAAACTTTCCACACACAAGGAAGCCCCTTCACTGATGGAGATGGTGGGTGGGTGGGGGGGAAGCTTCAGAGCCATGGAGGAGAGCATAGCAACAGGGGTGTAGAGGGAAAAACAAAGGGATTCCTGCACAGATTATTGGTACTGAAAAACACTCACCAGCCTAAGGCTTGGCTGCTTACCCACTAGGGTGGGTGGGGGCTGGGAGCTGAGGCTAGGTCTTCAGAAGTCAGACCCCAGGGAGACGACTGGAGTTGGCTACGTGAAGACAGCCTGAAGGGAGCTAGTGCGCCACAGCTAGCTGGGAGGGAGTCCGGAAAAAAGTCTGGAACTGCCTGAGTCAAGAGACCATTGTTTCATGGTACGCAAAGAGAGGAGATTCAGAGTGCCGCCTAAATGAGCTTCAGAGACAGGCGCAAGCCACAGCTATAAGCGCAGGCACCAGAGATGAGCATGAAACACTAATGCTGCTGCTGCAGAAACAAAAAATCCTGTGTGCAAGCACAGGTCACTATCCACACGTCCCCTCCCAGGAGCCTGTGCAGCCCACCACAGCCAGTGTCCTGTGATCTAGGGACAACTTCCCCAGGAGAACACACGGCATGCCTCAGGCTGTTGCAACATCATGCTGGCCTCTGCTGCCACAGGCTCGCCCCATATTACGTACCCCTCCATCACCCCGACCTGAGTGAGCCAGAACCACCTAATCAGCTTCTCCTTTAACTCCTTTCTGTCTTGGCGAAGAACAGATGCCAGAGGGTGACCTACATATAGAGGGGGCACCAAATCCAAAGCTGAACCTCAAGAGCTGTTTGAACAAAGAAGAGAAAAGTAAATTTCTCCCAGCAGCTTCAGGAAAAACAGATTAAATTTCCACAATCAACTTGATGTATCCTGCAATTGTGGAATACCTGAATAGATAATGAATCATCCCAAAATTGAGGTGGTAGAATTTGGGAGCAACTGTAGACTTGGGTTTTGCTGTATGTGACTGACAAATTTCTGATTTATATGCTTATCTTAGTTTAGTTTTTAACACTTGTTATCATTGGTGGATTTATTGGTTTGGTTGCTCTCTTCTTTTTTTTAATACGTTTTATTTTTTTAATTATTTTTAATTTTTTAATTTTAATAGTAATTTAAATATTTTTTATTTCAATAACTTTTATTTTATTTTATTTTATTTTATTTTATTTTATTTCTTTCTTATTTTCTCCATTTTCTTCTCATCTGTGTGACTGACAGGGTCTTGGTGCTCCGGCCAGGTGTCAGGCTTCAGCCTCAGAGGTGGGAGAGCCGAGTCCAGGACATAAGATCACCAGAGACCTTACAGCCCCATATAATATCAATTGGCAAGAGCTCTATCTAAACACTAATATCCAGCTCCACACAATGACAAGCAAGCCCCAGTATTGGACACACCAGACCAAACAACTAACAAGACAGGAACACAAGCTCATCCATTAGCAGAGAGGCTGCATAAAATCATACTAAGTTCACAGACACCCCAAAACATACCACTTGACATGGTCCTGCCCATCAGAAGGACAGGATCCAGCCTCATCCACCAGAACACAGGCACCAGTCCCCTTCACCACAAAGCCTACACAGTGCACTGAACCAACCTTAGCTACTGGGGGCAGACACCAAAAACAATGGGAACTACAACCATGCAGCCTTGAAAAAGGAGACCCCAAACACAGTAAGTTAAGAAAAATGAGAAGACAGAGAAATACACAGCAGATTAATAAGCAAGGTAAAAACCCACCAGACCAAACAAATGAAGGGAAAATAGACAGACTACCTGAAAAAAAATTCAGAATAATGATAGTAAAGATGACCCAAAATCCTGGAAAGAGAAAGGAGTAAATACAAGAAACACTTAACAAGGAGCTAGAAGAACTAAAGAGCAAACAAACAATGATGAAAAACACACTAAATGAAATGAAAAACTCTCTAGAAGTAATCAATAGAAGAATAACTGAGGCAGAACAGATAAGTGACCTGGAAGATAAAATAGTAGAAATAATTACTGCAGACCAGAATAAAGAGAATAGAATAAAAAGTTGAAGACTGTCTCAGAGACCTCTGGGACAACATTAAACACACCAACATTCGAATTATAGGGGTCCCAGAAGAAGAAGAGAAAAAGAAAGGTTCTGAGAAAATATTTGAAGAGATTATAGTTGAAAACTTCCCTAATATGGGAAAGCAAATAGTCAGTCAAGTACAAGAAGTGTAGAGAGTCTCATACAGGATAAATCCAAAGAGAAACACATCAAGACATATATTAATCAAACTATCAAAACTTAAAAACAAAGAAAAATGTTAAAAGCAGCAAGGGAAAAGCAAAAAATAACATACAAGGGAATCCCCATAAGGTTAAGAGCTGATCTTTCAGCAGAAACTCTGCAAGCCAGATGGGAGTGGAGGACATATTGAAAATGATGAAAGGGAAAAACCTACAATCAAGATTACTCTACCCAGCAAGGATCTCATTCAGATTTGACAGAGAAATTAAAACCTTTACAGACAAGCAAAAGCTAAGAGAATTCAACATCACCAAACCAGCTTTACAACAAATGATAAAGGAACCTCTCTAGGCTGGAAACACAAGAGAAGGAAAAGACCTAAAATAACAAGCACAAAACAATTAAGAAAATGGTAATAGGAACATGCATATTGTTAATTACCTTAAATATAAATGGATGAACTGCTCCAACCAAAATACACAGACTGCCTGAATGGATAAAAAAAAAAGACCCATATACATGCTGTCTACGAGAGACCCACTTCAGACCTAGGGATACATGTAGACTGAAAGTGATGGTATGGAAAAGGATATTGCATGCAAATGGAAATAAAAAAAAAAAAGCTGGAACACCAATTTTCATATCATACAAAATAGACTAAAATAAAGACTATCACAAAAGACAAACAAGGACACTACATAATGATAAGGGAATCAATCCAAAAAAAAGATATAACAATTGTAAAAAGTTATGCACCCAACATAGGAGCACCTCAATACATAGGGCAATGCTAACAGCCATAAAAGGGGAAATCAACAGTAACACAATAATAGTAGGGGATTTTAACACCCCATATTCACCAATAGACAGATCAACCAAAATGAAAATAAATAAGGAAACACAGCTTTAAATGACACATTAAACAAGATAGACTTGATAGTTATAGGACATTCTATCCAAAAACAACACAATACGCTTTCTTCTAAAGTGCTCAGGGAACATTCTACAGAATAGATCATATCTTGGGTCACAAATGAAGCCTTGGTAAATATAAGAAAATTGTAATCATATCAAGTATCTTTTCTGACCACAACACTCTAAGACTAGATATCAATTACAGGAAAAAAAAACTATAAAAAATATAAACACATGGAGGCTGAACAATACAATACTAAATAACCATGAGATCACTGCATAAATCAAAGAGGAAATAAAAAAAATTCCTAGAAACAAATGACATTGAAAACACGATGGACTTAAACCTATGAGATGAAGCAAAAGCAGTTCTAAGAGGGTACTTTATAGCAATACAATCCTACCTCAAGAAACAAGAAACATCTCAAATAAACAATGTAACCTTACACCTAAAGCAATTAGAGAATGAAGAACAAAAAAACCCCAAAGTTAGCAGAAGGAAAGAAATCATAAAGATCAGATCAGAAATAAATGAAAAAGAAATGAAGAAAATGATAGCAAATATAAATAAAACTAAAAGCTCATTCTTTGAGACGATAAATAAAATTGATAAACCATTAGGCAGACTCATCAAGAAAAAAAGGGAGAAGACTCAAATCAACAAAATTAGAAATGTAAAAGAAGAAGTAACAGCTGACATTGCACGAATACAAAAGATCACGAGAGATTAATACAAGCAACTATATACCAATAAAATGGACAACCTGGAAGAAATGGCCAAATTCTTAGAAAAGCACAACCTTCCGAGACAGAAGCAGAAAAAAATAGAAAATAAAAACAGACCAATCACAAGCACTGATTTTGAAACTGTGACTAGAAATCTTCTAACAAACAAAAGCACAGTACCAGATGGAGTCAGAGGTGAATTCTATCAAACATTTAGAGAAGAGCTAACACCTATCCTCAAACTCTTGCAAAATATAACAGAGGGAGGAACACTCCTAAAATTATTCTACAAGGCCACCATCACCCTGATACCAAAACTAGATAAAGATGCCACAAAAAAAGAAAACTACAGACCAATATGACTGATGAATATAGATGTAAAAATCCTCAACAAAACACTAGCAAGCAGAATTCAACAGCACATTAAAAGGATCATATATGATGCTGAAGTGGGGTTATCCCAGGAATGCAAGGACTCTTCAGTATAAACAAATCAATCAGTGTGATAAACCATATTAAGAAATTGAAGGAGAAAAATCATATGATCATCTCAATAGATGCAGAAAAAGATTTCGACAAAATTCAACACCCATTTATGATAAAAACTCTCCAGAAAGTAGGCATAGAGGGAACTTAGCTCAACATAATTAAGGCCATATATGACAAACCCACAGCAAATATTGTACGCAATGGTGAAAAACTGAAAACGTTTCCTCTAAGATCAGGAAAAAGACAAGGTTGCCCACTCTCACTACTATTATTCAAAATAGCTTTGGAAGCTATAGCCACAGCAATCAGAGAAGAAAAGGAAATAAAAGGAATCCAAATTGGAAAAGAAAAAGTAAAACTGGCAGTGTTTGAAGATGACATGGTAATATATAAAGAGAATCCTAAAGGTGCTACCAGAAAACTACAAGACCTAATCAATGAATGTGGTAATGTAGAAGGGTACAAAATTAATGCACAGAAATCTTTTGTATTCCTATACACTAATGATGAAAATTGTGAAAGAAAAATTTAGGAAAACTCCCATTTACCATTGTAAGAAAAAGAATAAAATACCTAGGAATAAACCTACCTAAGGAGACAAAAACCTGTATGCAGAAAACTGGAAGACACTGATGAAAGAAATTAAAGATGATACAAACAGACAGATAAAAGTACCATGTTCTTGGATTGGATGAATCAATATTATGAAAATGGCTATACTACAAAAAGAAATCTACATATTCAATGCAATCCCTATCAAAATACCAATGGAAATTTTCACAGAACTAGAACAAAAATTTTCACAACTTTTTAAAGTTTTTCAAATTTATTGTGCAAAGAATCATGTGCAATATTTTTTTAACATCTTTATTGGGGTATAATTGCTTTACAATGTTATGTTAGTTTCTGCCCCATAACAAAGGGAATCAGTTATACATATACATATGTTCCCATATGTCTTCCCTCTTGCATCTCCCTCCCTCCCACCCTCCCTATCCCAGCCCTCCAGGCTGCCACAAAGCACAGAGCCAATATCCCTGTGCCATGAGCCTGCTGCCCACTAGCTATCTACTTTACTACGTTTGTTAGTGTGTATATGTCCATGATTCTCTCTCGCCCTGTCACAGATCACCCTTCCCCCTCCCCATATCCTCAAGTCCGTTCTCCAGTACGTCTGCATCTTTATTCCTGTCTTACCCCTAGGTTCTTCATGACATTTTTTCCTTAAATTCCATATATATGTGTTAGCATACGGTATTTGTCTTTTTCTTTCTGACTTACTTCACTCTGTATGACAGACTCTAGGTCTATCCATCTCATTAAAAATAGCTCAATTCCGTTTCTTTATATGGCTGAGTAATATTCCATTGTATATATGTGCCACATCTTCTTTATCCATTCATCTGATGATGGGCACTTAGGTTGTTTCCATCTCCGGGCTATTGTAAATAGAGCTGCAATGAACATTTTGGTACATGACTCTTTTTGAATTTTGCTTTTCTCAGGGTATATGCCCAGTAGTGGGATTGCTGGGTCATATGGTAATTCTATTGTAGATTTTTAAGGAACCTCCATACTGTTCTCCATACTGGCTGAACCAATTCACATTCCCACCAGCAGTGCAAGAGTGTTCCCTTTTCTCCACACCCTCTCCAGCATTTATTGTTTCTAGATTTTTTGATGATGGCCATTCTGACGGGTGTGAGATGACATCTCATTGCAGTTTTGATTTGCATTTCTCTAATGATTGATGATGTTGAGCATTCTTTCATGTGTTTGTTGGCAGTCTGTATATCTTCTTTGAAGAAATGTCTATTTAGGTCTTCTGCCCATTTTTGGATTAGGTTGTTTGTTTTTTTGTTATTGAGCTGCATGCGCTGCTTGTAAATTTTGGAGATTAATCCTTTGTCAGTTGCTTCATTTGCAAATATTTTCTCCCATTCTGAGTGTTGTCTTTTGGTCTTGTTTATGGTTTCCTTTGCTGTGCAAAAGCTCTGAAGTTTCATTAGGTCCCATTTGTTTATTGTTGTTTTTATTTCCATTACTCTAGGAGGTGGGTCAGAAAGGACCTTGCTGTGATTTATGTCATAGAGTGTTCTGCCTATGTTTTCTTCTAAGAGTTTGATAGTTTCTGGCCTTACATTTAGGTCCTTAATCCATTTTGAACTTATTTTTGTGTATGGCGTTAGGGAGTGATCTAATCTCATACTTTTACATGTACCTCGCCAGTTTTCCCAGCACCACTTATTGAAGAGGCTGTCCTTTCTCCACTGTACATTCCTGCCTCCTTTATCAAAGATAAGGTGACCATATGTGCGTGGGTTTATCTCTGGGCTTTCTATCCTGTTCCATTGATCTATATTTCTGTTTTTGTGCCAGTACCATACTGTCTTGATTCCTGTAGCTTTGTAGTATAGTCTGAAGTCAGCGAGCCTGATATCTCCAGCTCCTTTTTTCGTTCTCAAGATTGCTTTGGCTATTCTGGGTCTTTTGTGTTTCCATACAAATTGCTAAATTTTTTGTTCTAGTTCTGTGAAAAATGCCAGTGGTAGTTTGATAGGAATTGCATTGAATCTATAGATTCAGATTGGGTAGTAGAGTCATTTTCACAATGTTCATTCTTCCAATCCAAGAACATGGTATATCTCTCCATCTATTTGTATCATCTTTAATTTCTTTCATCAGTGTCTTATAATTTTCTGCATACAGGTCTTTTGTCTCTTAGGTAGGTCTATTCCTAGATACTTTCTTTTTGCTGCAATGGTAAATGGAAGTGTTTTCTTGATTTCACTTTCAGATTTTTCATCATTAGTGTATAGGAATGCCAGAGATTTCTGTGCATTAATTTTGTATCCTGCTACTTTACCAAATTCATTGATTAGATCTAGTAGTTTTCTGGTAGCGTCTTTAGAATTCTCTATGTATAGTATCATGTCATCTGCAAACAGTGAAAGCTTTACTTCTTCTTTTCCGATTTGGATTCCTTTTATTTCTTTTTCTTCTCTGAGTGCTGTGGCTAAAAATTCCAAAACTATGTTGGATGATAGTGGTGAGAGTGGACAACCTTGTCTTTTTCCTGATCTTAGTGGAAATGCTTTCAGTTTTTCACCATTGAGGATGATGTTGGCTGTTGGCTTGTCATATATGGCCTTCATTATGTTGAGGAAAGTTCCCTCTATGCCTACTTTCTGCAGGGTTTTTATCATAAATGGGTGTTGAATTTTGTCGAAAGCTTTCTCTGCATCTACTGAGATGATCATATGGTTTTTCTCCTTCAATTTGTTAATATGGTTTATCACATTGATAGATTTGCGTATATTGAAGAATCCTTGCATTCCTGGAATAAACCCCACTTGATCATGGTGTATGATCCTTTTAATGTGCTGTTGGATTCTGTTTGCTAGTATTTTGTTGAGGATTTTTGCATCTATGTTCATCAGTGATATTGGCCTGTAGTTTTCTTTCTTTGTGACATCCTTGTCTGGTTTTGGTATCAAGGTGATGGTGGCCTCGTAGAAGGAATTTGGGAGTGCAGGTTGTGCATTTCTAAGAATTTGTCCATCTCTTCAAGCTTGTCCATGTTATTGGCATAGAGTTGCTTGTAGTAATCTCTCATGATCTTTTTTTATTTCTTCAGTGTCAGTTGTTACTTCTCCTTTTTCATTTCTAATTCTATTGATTTGAGTCTTCTCTCTTTTTTTCTTGATGAGTCTGGCTAGTGGTTTATCTATTTTGTTTATCTTCTCAAAGAATCAGCTTTTAGTTTTATTGATCTTTGCTATCGTTTCCTTCATTTCTTTTTCATTTATTTCTGATATGATTTTTATGATTTCTTTCCTTCTGCTAGCTTTGGGTTTTTTTTTTTCTTCTTTCTCTAATTGCTTGAGGTGCAAGGTTAGGTTGTTTTTTCGAAATGTTTCCTGTTTCTTAAGTGGGCTTGTATTGCTATAAACATCCCCCTTAGAACTGCTTTTGCTGCATCCCATAGGTTTTGGGTCGTTGTGTCTCCATTGTCATTTGTTTCTAGGTATTTTTTTATTTCCTCTTTGATTTCTTCAGTGATCACTTCATTATTAAGTAGTGTATTGTTTAGCCTCCATGAGTTTGTATTTTTTACAGATCTTTTCCTGTAATTGATATCTTGTATCATGGCGTTGTGGTCAGAAAAGATACTTGATACAATTTCAATTTTCTTAAATTTACCAAGGCTTCATTTGTGACCCAAGATATGATCTATCCTGGAGAATGTTCCATGAGCACTTGAGAAAAATGTGTATTCTGTTGTTTTTGGATGGAGTGTCCTATAAATATTAAGTCCATCTTGTTTAATGTATCATGTAAAGCTTGTGTTTCCTTATGTATTTTCATTTTGGATGATCTGTCCATGGGTGAAAGTGGGGTGTTAAAGTCCCCTACTATGAATGTGCTACTGTTGATTTCCCCTTTTATGGCTGTTAGCATTTGCCTTACGTATTGAGGTGCTCCTAGGTTGGGTGCATAAATATTTACAATTGTTATATCTTCTTCTTGGATCGATCCCTTGATCATTATGTAGTGTCCTTCGTTTTCTCTTTTAATAGTCCTTATTTTAAAGTCTATTTTCTCTGATATGAGAATTGCTACTCCAGCTTTCTTTTGGTTTCCATTTGCATGGAATATCTTTTTCCATCCCCTTACTTTCAGTCTGTATGTGTCTCTAGGTCTGAAGTGGGTCTCTTGTAGACAGCATATATAAGGGTCTTTTTTTGTATCCATTCAGCCCATCTGTGTCTTTTGGTGGGAGCATTTAGTCCATTTACATTTAAGGTAATTATCGATATCTATGTTCCTATTCCCATTTTCTAAATTGTTTTGGGTTCGTTATTATAGGTCTTTTCCTTCTCTTGTGTTTCTTGTCTAGAGAAGTTCCTTTAGCATTTGTTGTAAAGCTGGTTTTGTGGTGCTGAACTCTCTCAGCTTTTGCTTATCTGTAAAGATTTTAATTTCTCCATCAAATCTGAATGAGATCCTTGCTAGGTAGAGTAGTCTTGGTTGCAGGTTTTTCTCCTTCATCACTTTCAGTATGCCCTGCCACTCCCTTTTGGCTTGTAGGGTTTCTGCTGAGAGATCAGCTGTTAACCTTATGGGGATTCCCTTGTGTGTTATTTGTTGTTTTTCCCTTGCTGCTTTTAATATGCGTTCTTTGTATTTAATTTTTGACAGTTTGATTAATATGTGTCTTGGTGTATTTCTCCTTGTATTTATCCTGTATGGGACTCTCTGTGCTTCCTGGACTTGATTAACTATTTCTTTTCCCATATTAGGGAAGATTTCAACTATATCTCTTCAAATATTTTCTCAGTCCCTTTCTTTTTCTCTTCTTCTTCTGGAACCCCTACAATTCGAACGTTGGTGCATTTAATGTTGTCCCAGAGGTCTCTGAGACTGTCCTCAGTTCGTTTCATTCTTTTTTCTTTATTCAGCTCTGCAGTAGTTATTTCCAATATTTTATCTTCCGGGTCACTTATCCGTTCTTCTGCCTCAGTTATTCTGCTATTGATCTCATCAAGAGTACTTTTAGTTTCATTTATTGTGTTGTTCATCGTTTCTTGTTTCATCTTCATTTCTTCTAGGTCCTTGTTAACTTTTTCTTGCCTTTTGTCCATTCTATTTCCAAGATTTTGGATCATCTTTACTATCATTATTCTGAATTCTTTTTCAGGTAGACTGCCTATTTCCTCTTCATTTGTTAGGTCTGGTGCATTTTTATCTTGCTCCTTTATCTGCTGTGTGTTTTTCTGTCTTCTCATTTTGCTTATCTTACTGTGTTTGGGGTCTCCTTTTTGCAGGCTGCACGTTCATAGTTCCTGCTGTTTTTGATGTCTGTCTCTAGTGGCTAAGGTTGTTTCAGTGGGTTGTGTAGGCTTCCTGGTGGAGGGGACTAGTGCCTGTGTTGTGGTGGATGAGGCTGGATCTTGTCTCTCTAGTGGGCAGGTTCACGTCTGGTGGTGTGTTTTGGGGTGTCTGTGGACGTATTATGATTTTAGGCAGCCTGTCTGCTAATGGGTGTGGTTGTGCTCCTGTTTTGCTAGTTGTTTGGTATAGGTTGTCCAGCACTGTAGCTTGCTGGTCGTTGAGTGAAGCTGAGTGCTAGTGTTAAGATGGAGGTCTCTGGGAGATTTTCACCATTTTATATTACATGGAGCTGGGAGGTCTCTTGTTGACCAGTGTCCTGAAGTTGGCTCTCCTACCTCAGAGGCAGAGCCCTGACTCCTGGGTGGAGCAACAAGAGCCTTTCATCCACATGGCTCAGAATAAAAGGGAGAAAAATTAGAGAGAACTAGTAAAAGTATGAAGAAAGGAAGAAAGAAAGGAGGGAAGGAAGGAAGGAAGGAAGGAAGGAAGGAAGGAAGGAAGGAAGAAATGAAGAAAGAAAGAAAGAAGCAAAGAAGGAAAGAAGGCAAGAAGAAAAGAAAGGAGGCAGGGAGGGAGGAAGGAAAGAAGGAGGGAAGGAAGGAAAAAGGACAGAAAGAAAGATGATACAGTAAAATAAAATAAAGTATAATAATGTTATGGAATTAAAAAATAATTATTTAGAAAAAAAGGGATGGATAGAACCTTAGGACAAATGTTGGAAGCAAAGCTATACAGACAAAATCTTACACAGAAGCATACACATACACTCTCACAAAAAGATGTAAAGGGGAAAAAATCATAAATCTTGCTCTCAAAGTCCACCTCCTCACTTTGGGATGATTCGTTGTCTAAAGGAGGGAAGGAAGGAAAGAAAGAAAGAAAGAAAGAGAGAAAGAAAGTAAGTAAAGTATAACAAAGTTATTACAATTAAAATTATTTATTAAGGAAAAAAATTTTTAAAAATCCATGGACGGATAGAACCCTAGGACAAATGGTTGAAACAAATCTATACAGACAAGATCTCACACAGAAGCATACACATACACATTCACAGAAAGAGGAAAAGGGGAAAAAATCATAGATTTTGCTCTGGAAGCCCACCTCCTCAATTTGGGATGATTCGTTGTCTATTCGTGTATTCCACAGATGCAGAGTACATCAAGTTGATTGTGCAGCTTTAATCTGCTGTTTCTGAGGCTGCTGGGAGAGATTTCCCTTTCTATTCTTTGTTCGCACAGCTCACGGGGGCTCAGCTTTGGATTTGGCCCTGCCTCTGCGTGTAGGTCGCTGGAGGGCGTCTGTTTTTTGCTCAGACAGGACGGGGTTAAAGGAGTCGCTGATTCGGGGGCTCTGGCGCACTCAGGCCGGGGGGAGGGAGGGGCACTGTGTGCGGGGCGGGCCTGTGGCGGCAGAGTCCGACGTGACGTTGCACCAGCCTGAGGCCCGCCATGCGTTCTCCCGGGGAAGTTGTCCCTGGATCCCGGGAACCTGGCAGTGGCGGGCTGCACAGGCTCCCTGGAAGAGGGGTGTGGATAGTGACTTGTGCTCGTACACAGGCCCCTTGCTGGCGGCAGCAGCAGCCTTAGAGTCTCCCGCCTGTCCCTGGGGTCTGTGCTTTTAGCCGCGGCTCGCGCCTGTCTCTGGAGTTCCTTTAAGCAGTGCTCTTAAACCCCTCTCCTCGCGCACCAGGAAACAAAGAGGGAAGAAAAAGTCTCTTGCCTCTTCAGCAGGTGCAGACTTTTCCCCAGACTCCCTCCCGGCCAGCCGTCGTGCACTAACCCCTTCAGGGTATGTTCAAGCCGCCAACCCCAGTCCTTTCCCTGCACTCCAACCGAAACCTGAGCCTCAGCTCGCAGCCCCGCCCGCCCCGGCTGGTGAGCAGACAAGCCTCTCGGGCGGGTGAGTGCCAGTTCGCACGTATCCTCTGTGAGGGAATCTCCCCGCTTTGCCCTCCACACCCCTGTTTCTGTGCACTCCTTCGCGGCTCCGAAGCTCCCCCCTCTGCCTCCCGCAGTCTCTGCCCGCACAGGGGCTTCCTAGTGTGTGGAAACTTTTCCTCCTTCCAACTCCCTCCCACTGGTGCAGGTGCCATCCCTATTCTTTTGTCTCTGTTTTTTCTTTTGCCCTACCCAGGTACGTGGGGAGTTTGTTGCCTTTTGGGAGGTCTGAGGTCTTCTGCCAGCCTTTAGTAGGTGTTCTGTAGGAGTTGTTCCATGTGTAGATGTATATCTGTTGTATCTGTGGGGAGGAAGGTGATCTCCGCGTCTTAATCTTCCGCCATCTTTAAGGTCCCCCCCATGTTTAATTTTTGAGTAGCCACTAAAGTATTTTCCACAGCCGCTGCCCCAATTTACATTCCCACCAGCAATATATGAAGGTTCCAATTTTTTCACATCTTCATCAACACTTCTTATTTTTTTTTAATTATATTTATTCTAGTGGGTATAATGTGGTATCTCACTATGATTTTAATTTATTTTTCCTTAATGACTAATAATATTGATTATCTTTTCACATGTTTATTGGCCATTTGTATATCGTATTTGTATAAATGTCAAGTACTTTGACCATTTTAACTTGGATTTTTTGTTTTTAACTGTTAACGTAAGGTCTCTTTATATATTCTGGATATTAGACTCTTGACAGATGCATGATTTGCAAATATTTTCTCCCATTCTGTTGTTTGTCTTTTCACTTTCTTGATAGTATCCTTTGAGGGAAAAATGATTTTAATTTGGTGAAGTCCAGTTTATCTATTTTTTATTTTGTTTCTCATGCTTTTGGTGTCATATCTAAAAATTCATTCCCTAATCCAAAGTCAGAAAACTTACACTTATGTTTTTCCTGAGTCTTATAGCATCAGCTTTCAAATTTATATCTTTAATCCATTTTGAGTTATTTTTGTATATGTTGTAAGGCAGGAGTCCAAGTTCATTCTTTTGCATGTGGATATCCAGTTGTCCCAGAACCATTTGTTGAAAAGACTATTCTTTCTTTGTTGAATGATCTTGGTTTTAAGGGGGTGGTATTCAAAACAAGACATTTGATAGTATTGTAAGATACAATCAATAAATTTTCAAGATTTTAAAACTAGGACCTTAAGTAAGCAAGCAAGTAAGTAAGTAATGTGGAAGAGTAATACTGAAGAATAGCAATACATAGACTGTATGAATGTGATTATAACTAGAATTTACTAAGCATGAAATGAAGCATTCATAATAAATCACATATAACTTGTTTCACTGTATATATAAGTAAATCATGTGAAAATATGTTCTGTTCTGACCACCAGCACAGGGTGTTCCAACAGTCATTCACTATTATCTAAATCTCTTTCCTGCCATGAAATTTTATTCCATTCTTCTATGTTGATTGGTCTCATAAAGCTATGTTAATTTTTTGCAGCTGAAATACTTTTCCCCCTCTTAAAGTTCCACTGGTCTTGTTTTACTGCCTCTTATAGGAAGCTTGCAAAGTCATTTCCTTTTCTTTCCAAATTTCTCATACTTTATCTTGTTCCTTTTCTTTTCACTGTTTTCTTTTCTCTTTGTTCTGTGTGCTTCATTTTACTTTCATTCGTCTTTTTTTTTTTCTATTTCTTTATGCCTGTAATGAATAGGTGAGCAAACCGATTCATTATCCCGCATTGTGAAGGTAAAAGATTGACTTTCTAGCAAAGCCATCATAAATAATTGCTTCAGGAAAGAAATTTACCATTTATCATTTTCTGATTCCTGCTTGATCTCAATCATCCTTAGTCCTCCTAGTGCCAAAGCTCGGACCACTGTTCTCACATGCAGGCTTAGCCTGGAAACATTGATTTTAGAATATAAGGCTTTAAAAATTGCCATCCTATCACTCTGTGACTCAATATCAAGTTACTCATGCTACTTGTTTGGACCCGCAATTATGATCCTTTGGATAAATGCTCTTGTGATTTGTTCATTTTGTCCCCATCTTGCTGTTCTGGTAACCCATTTTCATTAATTATTTTCTGAGCCTGAGTCTCTATCTTGGTACCTTGCCTTCTACTTCAGTCTTCTAGGACTGGATTTTTGTTTTGTTTCTGTCCATTCCCCCTTCTTCCCTGGAGTTCTCCTTTCTGAACACCAGGACAGTAGCCAAGTCCATGTTAACTTGCTTATGGTCTACTCTGACTTCTGTATTAGCCTCATGAATCCCTTTTTTCTGCTCAGCTGGACTGTTGGGAATTACTATTGTCTTATAAGCAAATAACCTCAAGTTCACCATTCTTAAACTTCAGTGTGCATAGAAATAATTTGTGGTATATATTAGAATTTCAGATTACTGTATTCTATGATCTGAAATTTTGATTCATTATGTTTGGGGAAAAGCACAGGTCTTTTAATATTTAACAAGCTCTTTTGGTGATTCTTATGCCAGTGGTCAGCAGACCATACTTTGAAAAACATTATAACTTACAATTATGGCTCGCCAATGAAATGTTCACTATTATCTATTGCCATATTATTTGGAAGCTACTTCTGAATTGAACTTCAGAGTCTAAAGGACTGGATCTGTTTTAGCTGCCTGTCATACCTGATGATTTCCACCTGTGAGGTTTGCTGAGACCTAAATGGCTTGTTTCATTTTTTTATTTTTGAATTTTTATTGGAGTACAGTTGATTTACAATGTTGTGTTACTTTCAGGAATACAGCAAAGTGAATCAGTTATATATATATATATATCCACTCTTTCTTAGATTCTTTTCCCATACAGGCCTTTACAGAGTGTTGAGTAGAGTTCCCTGTGCTATACAATAGGTCCTTATTAGTAACTTATTTCATATATAGTAGTGTGTATATGTCAATCCCAATCTCCCAATTTTTCCCTCACCCCCTTACCAACTGGTAAGCATAAGGTTCTTTTTATACATCTGTGAGTCTACTTCTATTTTGTAAATAAGTTCATTTTTACCCTTTTTTTCTTTTAGATTCTACATATAAGTGATAACATATGATATTTTTGTTTCTCTGACTTACTTCTGAATTGAACTTCAGAGTCTAAAGAGCTGTATTCCCTGCCTGTCATATCTGACGATTTCCACCTGTGAGGTGAGATCTCAATGGATGGTTTCTGCATGCAAACTAAAGATGGGCAGGACCAGGCTCTGATCCTAGAAGTAGGCCCTATATGTGTGGCTTGAAGTTGAAATCACACTTTCCAAGGGTGCATAACAAATGAGCTCGATTTGAGTGTGATTTGATGGGTGATGCTTAGTAGCAGGGCAGAGACAATACTTGTGTTGTCAAGTGATAAGTGGGAATCTGGAAAATATTCAGCATCATGGACATTTGATGGTTTTGGTTGCCCAGCATTAATTTCCTTTTCTTAATTAGTATTTTAATTTCATTATGAGGAATTACCTCTTCTCCATTGCATCTTCTGTAATCAGGTCCCACTTCCTCCCCTAACCAAAGAATGAAATAGTGATCATAATTATGCCAACTTAACACTACTTTCCTGGAATTTCAAGCTTGAAGGGAATTGCAAAAAGACAAACAAGTTTGAATCTATTCTATTCCAGCAGAGGGTCCAGTGCATACTCTTTTGCTACAAGAGAATTCCTATTCCTATGGTTACATCTTCTTAGCCTTTAGCTGCCTTTGTTCTTGCTGATTTCTAAACCTGGTTCTCCAGCCTTCGGGTGATTTCTATGAAGAAACAATATGTTTCCAATTAATTTCATTGTGCCTAAGTTAGCCAGATTTACTTCCTGTTGCTTGTAAATAAAGAACTGTAAAGGATATATTCAGGAAGATAAGGCAAAAGGACTGGAAAATTGTAATACAAGCTTGGGGGAAGAGGGTTCTCTGAAGGGAGAGCAACATGTTGGAGGACTCATGTGGGCCCAGAATTTGGACTAAGAATACCAGTTTTAGGGCTGAGAATAAGAGAACAAAGTCTAGATTCTACCTGTCAGTGATAATGTGTTACTAATGTATTGAACGGTGTTGAACCTGCAATTTGAAGTTTTTATACTTATAGAGAGAAGTAGCTGGAAAAGGTAGAGACTGATGGGGCCTGACACACCCCAAAGATCATCTCTAGTTCTAAACCTAGGCCCTGTTAATCATTTTCATCCACTTCTGGAAACCACACTATTCCTGACTACTGAGATACACCTCTAAGAACAAGCAGCATATTGTGAGGATCAAGATAAATACTGGTTCAGACCTTTTAATTTATGCCTTTCCACATGTATATCACATTTAATAATTTTTATTGGTGGGGATGGAAGTAAGGGTAAAGAGGATACAGGTGTTGAAAATTATGTTTATATTTATATCTTGAAAATAAAATTCATTGACATTTCCTAACATGCCATCTTGTTATGGTAGGAAGAGAAGGCAGAGCTAGAGATTGATGAGTCAAACTATGATGGGGTTGTACTTGAGCTGGATAATTTCCACCTGGACAAATAAGAAATGTTCAAGAAAAATGTTTACTTATTCAGCATTAGGAAGTATAAAAATCTTCTATATTTGATTCTAAAAATCATATGCAACTCTTCTTTCTACTAAAACTGTGTCTATAATACAATTTTTTCATTTTTAAACTATTTTATTTTACAGGTATTTAGCAGGCAAACTTCTGGAAAGTAATGGTTATAAGCATGACATTTGCAGCATAAAAGACCAGAATCTGAATATCAGTTCTATTATTTACTAATTGTGTAACCTTGGAAAAACTGTTTAAACTCTCTGAACCTCAGGTGTTTTTGTTTTAATCTTTAAAATAGTCATAATAATACTTCATAGTCTTGTATAAAATAAAGTAATAATCACAAAGCATCTAGCACTGTGCCTGGAACTTAGTAAGTAGTAAATATATTATTAGTAGCAGTAATAGTTGTAGTTATAAATTGAGAGACTGTATTGATTTGCCAGCATGATAGCCTGTCTTTTTTGGAAAGATGATTTTTAACATAAATTTTAAAAAATTGATTAAATATTCATTTTTTAGTTTAATTTGGGTCAGTTTTTTAGGAGACTGATTGTACCAAACTATCAACTGTCAGCAACAACTGAGTCAGTCTTTGGTCTCCCAACAAAGCTGGTTAGTGTCATAGGAGCCCCTGATGGAGCATTCAGCTAGTATCTCAGAAAACAGTTCATGGCTGTCTCTAACTAACTGTCTGTCTCATAACTAATCTAATATAATCTTCATAGCCCAGCGAGATAAATAGGGATATCATCTCATGTTACATAACTGAAGTGCAGAGGGCTTAAAAGACTTGCCCAAGATTACATAGTCTGGAAATGAGTCAAACTCAAATCTTTTGTTTTCAAATCCTGTGTTAATTCCATTATGTTTAGAATATGGTAATTTTTGGTATCATATTATAATGCAAATAAGAGCTGTCAATGTTATTAAAGGAAATGTGGTGGGGAGGGGCAGCAAACCAATATGGATAAGTTATTTAAAAAGAATCTTCTTTTTGGTTTTATAGCAGGTTCCATTTGACTGAATTATTCAGTTGAATTGCTTTAATGTTAGTATATCTATAGTGAATAATCAGTATTAGTAAGAAAGAACATAGTCACACAAATCTAGAGAATGATGATATCTCCTCACGGATCATCTCCCTAGTGATTCTCTACCATAGCTGGCTGCACATTTACAGACCAATAAAATCTGAAATTGGGGAAGGGGCTCTGAATATATACTTTTAAAAGCTACCAAGGTGATTCTCATGTGTAACCAGAGTTGATAACCCCTGATTAGCCCAACTCCTTATTTAGCAAAACATGGTGACCTCAAACTAGTGTCTTAACTACTGCATTAAATATAATTAAACATATCTATATTTTCCATATTGCTCTTGGAAAATCTTGCACTCAAATTTTTATTGACATTATCACCTATTTTGCTTAAGTATTGACTTTACAAGAGTATGGTCTTGAATTAGCATAGCCCAGCGAAGACATGAAGAAAAGGTCCTTGAAGTTTTATTAACTTTTTGCTCAAAGGGAAGTATGAACTTGCAAGGAAATATGTAAACCAGAATGTTTAGGGAGAGAGGTCACCTCTGCTTTTGGTTGTTGCTTTCCATTAGTTTGAAAGGTGTGGTAATTCATTGGCAGGGTGGAATGGAGTGGCTGTAAATAGTTGAACCAGAGGTCAAGATGTGGAAGTTTAACATATAGCCCTTTTTAGTTTTGATTCATTGTTCAACCTAAAGTAAAGTCCTAGGATATTGGAGGCATATATATTTAAAGATAAGAATAATATATCTTTTAAAGGCCAAGTACAAGTCACTTTTAGATGGTCACCGTTGGAGATTATTCATGCTCTGTTTGGGATAATTAAGAACTGATTCAAAATAGTGCTTTTTATTTGACTTAAAAAATTTTTGTATTTATACTTAAATACAGATGTTTTAAATGCATTAAGAATTCAACTAAAATAATTTAATGATCCCATCCCAAAGACCTGTTGGTGATATTGGGAAGATATCCAGTTTATCCATCATCATGTTCTGCTCACTTCTTCACTGTAGTCCTTCCATGTTGAGCACAGATAGCTTTGTCATTGGGACCATAGCAGAGGTGTTCTTCTAAAATCGCTCATGTAGCTATAAGAGGCTACATGTTTGGGTTTTAATGAGCTTGCCTGTTAGGATGGAAACTGAGACAAACTAGACACGGGGAGAATGAGAGTGTTGTAAGAAAGAGAAAAATTAATAAATACTAAATTGAATAGAAGATCACTGAGTCTCAGATTTGGAAGAAATCTTGAAGTTCATATGATACAATTCTCTACCTCAGGCAGAAATGCTCTCTTCAATATCCTTGTCAAGTGGTTGTCTAATCTTCATTTGAAAACTTCTAGTAATGTGGAACTGTTCTTTGTACACACCATTTAACGTTTAATTAAGGTATCATCCATTTCTAAGAAAGTTTAAAAGCTCTTGTTTGAGTCACAGATAGTAAAATAGAGGTGATAAATGATCAGCTATCATTCTAGTCAATTGGCCAATCACATAAAAAGAGACTATTTCTCTGTATCCCTAGAAAAAAGTCAGCAACACTAGAAATTTGGTATACCTGACTGGAGTTTGACTAGGCTGTCAAGTGCAAAGGACACTAACTAATAACAAATTTGCAAATTAGTTTGCAGCAACATGCTCCACAATGCAATTATCCCTATCCTTCCTAGTGGAAAGTTATACATATTCATCTGATTGTCTGCTGGTTTTTTTCTTCTTTCACCAGACCTTGCCCTACACTCTGTTAATGGAACAGCTAAAAGTGTTAGTAAAGCAGTAGCCAAATTTCTACATCATCAGTTGAAAAAAGATGGGTAACCCAATCTGGAAGCAATTCCTGAAGAGGGTTTCTGAAATGCTTTGAGCAGTGGAAAAACAGTTTTAGCATGTATATCACAACCCAAGGCAAAATTTTTGAAGGTAATAACACTCATTTAGATATAAATCTGATGTTTTTTAAAACATTCATGTTACATTTCAGTCACAGCATTTCTCTGTCACTGTCACTCTATGTTCTCTGGTACAATGTGAACTTCATTTAAGGTCTATTGCTTGAGCTGTTAAATGTTCACTTTGATGAAGCCTACTCAAAGACCTATTCTGAATCAGTCCAGAGTGACTGTAGGTGACAGTTTGAAAATATAATTGCATGTTTAAAAGTCAAAATTTTCTAAACGATTCAGTTATTTCTTTAAGTTTTAATTTTTTTGAATGAAAGATTTTTAAAATTCTATAGTGCTTTACAATTTTCAAAAGTTTCACACACATGATTTCATATAATCCCCAACACCCTTATATTGCTCTTCCCCTCCTTCTCCCCACTGGTAATCAATAGTTTGTTTTATATATCAGTGAGTCTGCTTCTTTTTTGTTTTATTCATTAGTTTGTTTTCTTTTTCAGATACCACATATAAATGATATCATACAGTATTTGTCTTTCTCTGTCTGACTTATTTCATTTAGTATAATGTTATTTCTTTAATATATGTCATTATTAACTGAATTATCTTGTTTTTTATGGAAAAATACTTTGTAATTAAAAATAAATTTCAAAGTAAAATTCATACGGTACTTACCGGAATCTTTTAGTTTCATTACTTTAAATATAAATTTGCTTATTGGTGAAATTTTCTATGAACAGCATAAAAACTGCAATTGCATTATCAATCATTCTATGTTGATTTAGTTTTGCTGTGTGTTCAATTTGGATATGGAAGGGTTATTTGTTTACAGAGATATTAAAACTATTGGTCAGGTTTGATTGGTTCAATGGGAGTATTGCTGTCTTTTCTGCATTATATTCAATGGTGTGGTTATAGGTTTTGTGGCCATTTCTTGGTTATTCATGCTTAAGTAATCCCAAAGGAATGGCTTAAGTAATCCCCAAATAATTTCTATGTGCCTTTGGAATATGATTTTGAATTTCCATTCTATTATAAGAATTTTATGTTTTGGGAATATTTTTTAAAATAATTATATCACACCTTTATATTTCACCCTGTACTGGCATTTCTTTGCCAGTTCATATATCACTATTGGTAGAGAAAGGCCTTTATATTCTAGCTTCTGCCATCATAAAAATAATGAACTTGGTTAAAAGAGTGACTATTTTTTTTCATTTTCAAGCAATTGTTGTGCTCCTATTTTGTATTAGGCACTCTGCTAGGTACAATAAGAGACACATAGATGAAGAAGATATTCCCTTCCTTGAGAGAATCATAGTCAAAAAACAAAGACAATATACATGTATCTATAATGCTTAGAGAAGTACAGAGTGCAGAAGATTTATTTCTAATTTGGGTGAGGATGAAAGGGAGCAGAGAAAGACTTTTAAGTAGGGTTCTGAAGGATTAGTAATATCCAAGTATCTGAGTAAGGGAGAGAGTATCTTTCCAGACAAGGGGAAGATTGAGGCATGTTGGGGATGTGATGAGTAATCACAAAAGGGAGTGATGGCAAATAAGTTTGGAAATATAACTGAAAAACTCATCCATGAGGTCAGTTAGAATATGATAAAATTATAGTGGATAGTAATACCACTTGTATGTAAATGAGAGTTGAATATTCTAATAAAAGATGGAAATATTTTATTGAGATGATCTCAACTGTAAATATGTTATATAGATGTATTAATGTTTTATTTTTGATATTTTATGTTACATTTGAGATGCAAGAGAAGTTTCATTTGAAAATGGGCAATAGAAGACCTGAGGAGTTTCGCTGGCACATACATTAAATTTAGTGCAGTTACAGCAATCCAGACAAACTAATGAGGGTATGGAGTGGAAACTTTTGTAATTTCATTAATTAAAAAGAAAGCCATTATTATGTAGCTATTTTATTTATTACAAAATTATATTTAGAAACATGGAGTTTTTTGCAAATTTGTAATAAGTTTAATAGACTCATTGAAATTAGGTCACAAAGTGAAACCTGCTCTTGTGAATGAATTGCTAGTCAGAAAGTAAGTTCTGCCACTGATGCTCAAGGGGTCTATTTTCCTCCAGGTAAAATGATTGACTTATTTGGCCTTCAGCCCTCAAGTCTGAATTCAGGAATCAGCACAGTCCAGTAGGAAAAGGGCTGAACAAAGACTTAAAGGGATATTTGGCTTAAGTTTCAGTTCTTGTAGAATGTATTTTTTTTATGACTGTGTTTACACAAGGGATGGATCAAGTTGGGGCCATAATTTTTTGGGGGGTTTTGGGTTTTTTTTTTGCGGTACACAGGCCTCTCACTGTTTTGGCTTCTCCCGCTGCGGAGCACAGGCCCCGGACGCGCAGGCTCAGCGGCCATCGCTCATGGGCCTAGCCTCTCCGTGGCATGTGGGTTCTTCCCGGACCAGGGCACGAACCCGTGTTCCCTGCATTGGCAAGCGGACTCTCAACCACTGTGCCACCAGGGAAGCCCGGGGCCATAAATTTTAATCTAAAGTAACACAATAACAAGTATACCAAGTATGCCAAGTATACCAAACATTTTCCCATAATTCACAAAATAAAAGCTAAAACAACGCAAAAGGGAGGAGCTAGTGCAGAAAAGTAGCTCAGCTTTTAGAATGTTTGCATCAGTTATTTAATTAATTAGTAGCAAACTGTGTTTTCTTAAGGGGAAAACAATTCTGACATAAACATTCCCCACATCTGATTTCAGAAATCCTTGCATGTATAATTTAGTTAAATTATACCTGCCTAATAAGTGATGGCTTTTTGAAATATATGCTGATTGTGATTTGAAATAAAGTTTAAATGTACCAAAGAAATAAACATTATGTTCTTGCTTGAATTTCCCACCTCCCTAGTCAAGTGGAATTTATTCTATATGATATACTTGTTAAACAAAAACTTGAGTGAGAGAAAACATATTTCACATTTGGAGTAGAAATGTCAAGAGACATCCAGTTCTTGGAATTAGGTATTTCCATAAACGAAGTCATTAGGGCATAAAAATACATTTGTACAAAACATAACAGTTCAGAGTATTTTCATATCAATTTTATTCTCAATTGTTAATTGTTATTAACACTTTTATTGGATAGGTATGACAAATAAAATTCTTTACATTTTACTGTTGAGGAAACTGGAATTCAGAGAGTTTGCCTTAGACAACTCAGACTAGAATGCACATCTCTTGACAGACTGGAACTTTAAAAAAATTTTTTTGAAATAATTTCATACTCATATAGAACTTTCAAAACCAGTATGGATTAAATGCTATGTACCTTTCACCCAGCTTCCCCCAATGACATCTTATGTAACTTATATACAATGTCAAACCCATAGTATGACACCCTTTCCTCCCTTTCTTCCTTTATTTATTTTTTGTGTATAGTTCTATAAAATTATCATATGTTGAAATTTGTGTAACCACCATTACAATCAGGATACAGAACTGTTCTATCACCCCAAAGAAATTTCTCTTTATACTTATACTCTCTTCCAAATGTAACCTTTGGCAATTACCAATTTGTCTAGATTCAAGTCCTTTGTCAGATATGTGATTTACAGATACTTTCCCCCAGTCTGTAGCCTGTCTTTTCATTCTCTTCTGAGAGTCTTTCACAGAGCAAAAGTTTCTAATTGTGAAGAGGTACAATTGATCAACTTTACCATTTACAGATTGTTCTTTTGGTGTCAAGTTTACAGACTTGTTGCCTAGTTCTAGATCCTGAAGATTTTCTCTATTTTTTTTAATTGAAGTACAGTTGATTTACAATATTGTGTTAGTTTTAAGTATACAGCAAAGTGATTTAGATATATATTATATATACAAATACATATTTGTATTTCACATGTTTCCATTATAGGTTATTACAAGATATTGAATATAATTCCCTGTGCTATACAGTTAATCTTTGTTGCTTACCTATTTTATGTATAGTAGTTTGTATCTGTTAATCCCACACTCTGAATCTATCCCACCCCACCCCCCATTTTGGTAACCACAAGTTTTTTTTCTATGTCTGTGCCTTTGTTTCATATATAGATTCATTTGTATTATTTTTAAGATTCCACATATAAGTGATAGAATATAATATTTGTCTTTATCTGACTTACTTCACTAAGTATGATATTATCTAGTTCCATCCATGTTGCTGCAAATGGCAATATTTCATTCTTTTTTATGGCAGATAAATATTCCAGTGTGTGTGTGTGTGTGTGTGTGTGTGTGTGTGTATGTGTGCATATATATACATAATATATATATATTATATATATTATATATATATATATATATATATCACATCTTCTTAAGCCAATCCTCTGTTGATGGGCACTTGGGTTCTTTCCATGTCTTGGTTATTATAAAGAGTACTGTTATGGACTTCTCTGACAGTCCAGTGGTTAAGGCTCCACATTTTCACTACAGGGGGCATGGGTTCGATCCCTGGTCAGGGAAGATCCTGCATGCTGTGCAGTGCAGCCAAAAAAAAAAAAAAAAATAGTGCTGTGATGAACAGTGGAGTGCACGTATCTATTCGAATTAGTGTTTTCATTTTTTCCAGATATGTACCCAGGAGTGGGATTGCTGGATCATATAGTAGCTGTATTTTTAGTTTTTTAAAGGAAACTCCATACTGATTTCCATAGCGGCTACACCAATTTACATTCCCACCAAGAGTGTAGGAGGGCATCCTTTCCTCCACACTCTCTCCAGTATTTATTATTTGTAGACTTTTTGAAGATAGCTTTTCTGGCCAGTGTGAGGTGATACATCATTGTGATTTTGATTTCCATTTCTCTAATAATTAATGATGCTGAACATCTTTTTATGTGTCCGTTGGCCATCTGTATGTCTTCTTTGGAAAAATGTATATTTAGGTCTTCTGTCCATCTTCTGACTGGGTTGTTCATTTTCTCAATATTGAGTTTTATGAGTTGTTTGTATATTTTGGATATTAAGCCCTTGTCAGTTGCATCATTTGCAAATATCAAATATTTTTTCCTATTTTGTAGGTTGTCTTTTCTTTTTTTTTTTTGCAGTACATGGGCCTCTCACTGTTGTGGCCTCTCCCATTGCGGAGCACAGGCTTCAGACATGCAGGCTCAGTGGCCATGGCTCATGGGCCCAGCCACTCTGTGGCATGTGGGATCTTCCCGGACTGGGGCATGAACCTGTGTCCCTTGCATCGGCAGGCAGACTCTCAACCAATGCACCACTAGGGATGCCCTGTCTTTTCATTTTATTGATGGTTTCCTTTGTTCTGAAAAAGTTGTATGTTTGATTGGGTCCCACTTCTTACTTTTGCTTTTATTTCTTTTGCCTTGGGAGACAGATCTAGGAAAATATTGCTACAATTTATACCCAAGAATGTTTTGCCTATGTTCTCTTCTAAGAGTTTTATGGTGTCATGTCTTATATTTAGGTCATTAAATTGTTTTGATTTTATTTTTATATGTGGTGTGAGGGAGTGGTCTAATTTCATTGATTTACATGTAACTGTCCAGTTTTCTCAACACCACTTGTTGTAGAGATTGTCTTTTTTCCATTGTATATTATTGCCTCCTTTGACATAGATAGACCACAGGTGAGCGGGTTTATTTCTGGACTCTCTATTCTGTTCCATTGAGCTATATGTCTGTTTGGGGCCAAAACCATGCTGTTTTGATTACTGTAGTTCTGTAGTATAGTCTGAAGTCTGGAAGGGTTATGCCTCCAGCTTTATTTTTTCCTTATGATTGCTTTGGCAATTCTTGGTCTTTTGTGGTTCCATATAAATTTTAAGATACTTGTTCTAGTTATATGTAGAATGTCATGAGTATTTTGATAGGGATTGCATTAAATCTGTAGGTTGCTTTGGGTAGCATGGCCATTTTAACCATATTAATTCTTCCAATCCTAGAGCATGTGATGTCTTTATATTTCTTTGAATCATCTTCAATATACTTTGTCAATGTTTTACTGTTTTCAGCATACAGGTCTTTCACCTCCTTGGTTAAATTTATTCCTAGGTATTTCTTTTTCATGTGATTTTAAATGAGATTTTTGGTTTTTTACCTTCCTTTTCTGAAATTTCATTGTTAGTGTAAAAAATGTAACAAATTCTTTATATTAACCTCGTATCCTGCAACCTTACTGAATTCATTTATTAGTTCTAATAGTTTCTGTATGGAAACTTTAGGGTTTCCTATGTAAAGTATCATGTCATCTACAAATGACAGTCTTACTTCTTCCTTTCAATTTAGATATATATCTTTCCTTTTTCTTGTCTGATTGCTATGGCTAGGACTTCCAATACTATGTTGAATAGGAGTGGTAAGAGTGGGCATTCTTGCCTCATTCCTAACTTTAATGGGAAGGCTTTCAGTTTTTCACTGTTGAGTATTATGTTGGTTGTGGCTTTGTCATAAATGACTTTTATTATGTTTAGATATGGTCCCTCTATACCCATTTCAGTGAGAGTTTTTATCTAGAATGGATGTTAAATTTTGTCAAATGGTTTTACTGCATCTATTGAGATGATTATGTGGCTTTTGTCTTTCCTTTTATTAATGTGGTATATCACTTTGATTGATTTGCTTATGTTGAACCATCCTTGCAACCCTGGAATGAATCCAACTTGATCATGGTGTATGGTATTTTTTACGTATTGTTTTTGATGTATGATTCTGTTTCCTAATATTTTGTTGAGGATTGTTGCATCTATATTCATTAAAAATAGATGTTGGCCTGTAATTTTCTGTTTTGTAGTGTCTTTTGTTTTGTTATCAGGGTTATGGTGGCTTCATAGAATGAATTTGAGAGTGGTCCCTCCTCTTCAATTTTTTGTAATAGTTTGAAAAGGATAGCTATAAGTTCTTTGTATGTTTGTTAAAATTCCCCAGTGAAGCCATCCAGTCCTGTACTTTCGTTTGGAGGGAGTTTTTTGTTTTTTGTTTTTTTTGATTACATATTCTATTTCACTTTTAGTGATCAGTCTGTTCAAAGTGTCTGTCTCCTCTTGACTCAGTATTGGAAAGCTTTCTGTTTCTACAAACTTGTCAACTTCTTCTGGGTTGTCCAACTTGTTGACACATAATGGCTCATAGTATTGTTTTATGAGTTTTGTATTTCTGTGGTATCAGTTGTTATTTCTTTTCTTTCATTTTTTTTGAGGGTGTTTCTTCTTGATGAGCCTGGGTAGAGGTATGTTGATTTTGTTTATTTTTTCAAAAAACCAGCTCTTGTTTAATTGATCTATTTTATGGTTATTTTGAACTCTATTTTATTTCATCTCTGATCTTTATTATTTCCTTCCTTCTGCTGACTTTAGGTATATTTTGTCGGGGGGGGGGAGTACCAAATTACTTTATTTGAAGAAATGAAAGTACTGAGGAAAGAACTTGTAGATGTTTTGGTACAACTTATAGAAAAGGTAAAAGTAACCCAAATATGCAGGCACTGCATTGGTGACAAAGGAAGTCACCCCTCTGGCTATGGAAAGCCAACCTACAGCTTAGCTCTTGTTATCAGTGTTTCCCAGGGTGTGCTTGTCAAAGAAATACTTTGCCATGCCACGTTTGGTGGCCCCCATCTTATGCAAGTTGTTAACATGGTCACCTAATTCTTTGATGGATTTCACCTGCTCCTTCAGGTAATGAGTCTCAATTAAGTCACACAAATGGTGGTCATTTTTGTCAGTGGCCAGCTTGTGCAGTTCCAGTAGTGACTGATTCACACTTTTTTCCAAGTGTAGTGCACATTCCATTGCGTGCAGCCCATTCTCCGAGTCATAATTGTCTGGTTTCTTGATATGCTGAAAGAAGATTTCGCCACCCAGTTGGTTTACTATTTTCCCATTTTTCTTAGAGTGGTTGATTTCTGGTTTCATATCACTGTGGTTAGAAAAGATACGTGAAGTAATTTCTATCCTCATAAATTTGTTAGAGGCTTGTTTTCTGACCTACTCTGTGGTGCATCCTAGAAAACATCCCATGCATGCTTGAAAAGAATGTGCATTCTGTTCTTTTTGGATGTAGTGCCCTATAGATATCCATTAAGTTCAACTGGTCTATTGTGTCATTTAGAACCTCTGTCACCTTATTGATTTTCTGTCTGGATGATCTGTCCAATGATGTCAATGGGATGATAAAGATTCCTACTATTATTGAATTATTGTCCATATTTCCATTATTTATTTATTTATTTATTTTTGGTTATCCTTTTAAATTATTTTTTAACATCTTTATTGGAGTATAATTGCTTTACAATGGTGTGTTAGTTTCTGCTTTACAACAAAGTGAATCAGCTATACGTATACATATATCCTCATATCTCCTCTCTTTTGTGTCTCCCTCCCACCCTCCCTATCCCACCCCTCTAGGTGGTCAGAAAGCACCGAGCTGATCTCCCTGTGCTATGTGTCTGCTTTCCACTAGCTATCTATTTTACATTTGGTAGTGTATATATGTCCATGCTACTCTCTCACTTCATCCCAGCTTACACTTCCCCCCTCCATATCCTCAAGTCCATTCTCTACATCTACGTCTTTATTACTGTTCTGCCCCTAGGTTCTTCAGAAACATTTTCTTTTTACATTCCATATATATGTGTTAGCATACAGTATTTGTTTTCTCTTTCTGACTTACTTCACTCTGTATGACATACTCTAGGTCCATCCACCTCTCTACAAATGATTCAATTTTGTTTCTTTTTATGACTGAGTAATATTCCATTGTATATATGTGCCATATCTTCTTTATCCATTCATCTGCTGATGGACACTTAGGTTACTTCCATGTCCTGACTATTGTAAATAGAGTTGTAATGAACATTGTGGTACATGACTCATTTGAAATATGGTTTTCTCAGGGTATATGTCCAGTAGTGGGATTGCTGGGTCATATGGTAGTTCTACTGCTTGTTCTTTAAGGAACCTGCATACTGTTCTCCATAGCGGCTGTACCAATTTACATTCCCACAAACAGTGCCAGAGGGTTCCATTTTTCCACACTCTCTCCAGCATTTATAGTTTGTAGATTTTTTGATGATGGCCATTCAGAGTGGTGTGAGGTGATACCTCATTGTGGTTTGGATTTGCATTTCTCTAATGATTAGTGATGTTGAGCATCCCTTCATGGGTTTGTTGGCCATCTGTATGTCTTCTTTGGAGAAATGTCTCTTTAGATCCTCTGCCCATTTTTGGATTGTGTCGTTTGTTTTTTTTGATATTGAGCTGCATAAGCTGCTTGTACATTTCAGAGATTAATCCTTTGTCAGTTGCTTCATTTTCAAATATTTTCTCCCATTCTGAGGGTTGTCTTTTTGTCCTGTTTATGTTGTCCTTTGCTGTGCAAAAGCTTTTAAGTTTCATTAGGTTCCATTTGTTTATTTTTGTTTTTATTTCCATTTCTCTAAGAGGTGGACCAAAAAGGATCTTCCTGTGATTTATGTCATAGAGTCCTCTGCCTGTGTTTTCCTCTAGGAGTTTTATAGTCTTACATTTAGGTCTTTAATCCATTTTAAGTTCATTTTTTGTGTATGGTGTTAAGGAGTGTTTTAATTTCATTATTTTACATGTAGCTGTCCAGTATTCCCAGCACCACTAATTGAAGAGGCTGTCTTCTCTCCATTGTATATTCTTGCCACCTTTATCAAAAATTAGGTGACCATATGTGTGTGGGTTTATCTATGAGCTTTCGCTCCTGTTCCATTGATCTATATTTCTGTTTTTGTGCCAGTACCATAATGTCTAGATGACTGTAGCTTTGTAGTATAGTCTGAAGTCTGTGAATCTGATTCCTCCAGCTCTATTTTTCTTTCTTAAGATTGCTTCAGCTATTCTGGGTCTTTTGTGTTTCCATACAAATTGTGAAATTTTTTGTTCTGGTTCTGTGGAAAATGGCATTGGTAGTTTGATAGTGATTGAATCTGTAGATTGCTTTGGGTAGTATAGTCATTTTCAGAATGTTGATTCTTCCAATCCAAGAACATGGTATATCTCTCCATCTGCTTGTATCATCTTTAATTTCTTTCATCAGTGTCTTATAATTTACTGCCTACAGGTCTTTTGTCTCTTTAGGTATATTTATTCCTAGGCATTTTATTCTTTTTTTTCAATGGTAAATAGTAGTGTTTCCTTAATTTGCCTTTCAGATTTTTCATCATTAGTGTATAGGAATGCAAGAAATTTCTGTGCATTAATTTTGTATCCTGCTACTTACCAAATTCATTGATTAACTCTAGTAGTTTTCTATAGCATCTTTAGGATTCTCTATGGATAATATCATGTCATCTGCAAACAGTGACAGTTTTAATTCTTCTTTTCTGTTCTGGATTCCTTCTATATCTTTTTCTTTTGTGATTGCTATGGCTAAAACTTCCAAAACTATGTTGAATAATAATGGTGAGAGTGGGCAACCTTGTCTTGTTCCTGATCTTTTTGGAAATGTTTTCAGTTTGCACCACTGAGAATCATGTTGACTGTGTGTTTGTCATTTTTGACCTTTATTATGTTGAGGTAAGTTCCCTCTATGCCTAATTTCTGGATTTTTTTTTATCATAAATGGGTATTGAATGTTGTTGAAAGCTTTTTCTGCGTCATTGAGATGATGGTGTTGTTTTTCTCTGTCAGTTTGTTAATATGGTTTATCACATTGATTGATTTGCGTATATTGAAGAATCCTTGCATTCCTGGGATAAACCCCACTTGATCATGGTGTGTGATCCTTTTAATGTGCTATTAGATTATTTTTACTAGTACTTTCCTGAGGATTTTTGCATGTATGTTCATCAGTGATATTGGCCTGTAGTTTTCTTTCTTTGTGACATCTTTGTCTGATTTTGATGTCAGGGTGATGGTGGCCTTGTATAATGAGTTTGGGAGTGTTCCTCTCTCTTCTATATTTTGGTAGAGTTTGAGAAGGATGGGTGTTAGTTGTTCTCTAAGTGTTTGGTAGAATTCGCCTGTGAAGCCATCTGGTCCTGGGATTTTGTTTGTTGGAATATTTTTAATCACAGTGCCAATTTCAGTGCTTGTGATTGATCTGTTTATATTTTCTGTTTCTTCCTGGTTCAGTCTCAGAACTTTGTTCTTTTCTAAGAATTAGTCCATCTTTTCCAGGTTGTCCATTTTATTGGTATAGAGTTGCTTGTAGTAATCTTTCATGATCCTTTGTATTTCTTCAGTGTCAGTTGTTACATCTCCTTTTTCATTTCTAATTATATTGATTTGAGTCTTCTCCCTTTTTTTTCTTGATAAGTCTGGTTAATGGTTTATCAATTTTGTTTGTCTTCTCAAAGAAGCAGCTTTTACTTTTATTGATCTTTGCTTTTGTTTCCTTCATTTCTTTTTCATTTATTTCTGATCTGGTCTTTATGATTTCTTTCCTTTTGCTAATTTTGGAGATTTTTTGCTCTTCTTTTTCTAATTGTTTTAGGTGTAAGTTTAGGTTGTTTATTTGAGCTGTTTCTTGTTTATTGAGGTAGGATTGTATTGCTATGAACTTCCCCCTTAGAACTGCTTTTGCTGCATCCCATATGTTTTTGGTTGTTGTGTCTTCATTGTCATTTGTTTCCAGGGACTTTTTGATTTCCTTTTTGATTTCTTCAGTGATCTGTTGGTTATTTAGTAGTGTATTGTTCAGCCTCCATGTGTTTGTATTTTTTACAGATTTTTTTCCATAATTGATATCTAGTCTCATAGTGTTGTGGTTGGAAAAGATACTTGATACTATTTCTTGTGTTTTTTTGTTTCTTCATTTTTAAACAAAATTCACATTTTATTTAAATTGAAGTAAACTATACAAAATTGATTTTCTTCACCAAAAATAACAGCAATATTTTCTGTATTATTACTAGATAAACCATAAAACACTTATTTTTGTAGGTTTTCTAGGTTTTGGTTGTAAATCAAGATAAGGCAGTATATACAGTCATGGAAAAAGGCAAAAGAAAACAGACAAATCAGTTGTTAATATCCATGGCTTGTGATCCTGTCTTGACCATGAAACAGAAGTGTTCAAAATACACCTGTCAAAAAGCTTATGAAGATCTAGGCTCAATAAAGGAATGTAAGCAGCAACAATCAGATGTGGAACAACAATGGCAGGCTCTTCCATTCAAATTTAACTATAATTTATTCCTTCAACTTCATTTGATAAAAAAAAAATCTACACCGAAATCCTTGTTTGGCAAGCTCAGACGTTTGTCTCACAGTCTGATAATTTTCTTAATGGTCCCTTACAGGTATTTAACAGCATACTTAAAACTCCTACTATTCAAAGGTCAGTCATGAGTTTCATTGTAATGTTTTATAAAATGTATTCCTTCCTCCTGTACCTCCTCAAAATTTATTTCTTCAAAGAACTGATAACTCACTATATGACAGTTGGATCCACAGTGATTAATGTTATGTCTAAAGTGACTTAACTTATACAGTTCCAAAATGCCATTAGCAGAGATCACAGAGCATAATATGGTACTTTCAATGTTATCTTCTGGAAGAACAGTTAGGTCTCCAAAGCATGGGACTTCAAATGGGCCATTTAAACAGGCAGATTATCAATGACTAATGTCTCAATGGTAAGCCTACAGGTCAAGATATTCAGTGATTAAGTGGCCTACGTACACCTTACAACTTTTCTGTAAGATATTTTCAAATTTCTTACAGATTTTTTTCAAATATCAAATATAAGAGAACGCCTATTTTAAAAGTCTCTTAGGTATTTTCAATGGTTTCTGAATTACCTGTAGGAAGCTCTGACTTTCTTGTATATAGTTTGATATATGTATCCACCATTAAATCCAAATGTTGTTTTATATCAAATTTTATGTTAAGCAAAGCTAAGTTACTTGACCTTTGGTCTGTCAAAGTATTCCTCGGGTATGCTTTGAGACACTTTTGCCCATTTTCATAGCGTTGGTTCTCAACCTTCACCAGAGGAAGAATACATAGGACCTTCAGCAGTGCATAAGCATTAGGAAAAATCTTGATGTCTGGCAGATGAAGGGCTTCATAAATAGTGGATGGAAGTTCTATATCTTTCCCTCTGTGTTTCCACTTGATTCCGCAACAATGCAGCTCAGCAGAGCATGCGTCAGGATTAGGTAAATCACTGTTGTACATGTCAGCATGATGCTCCTCTGATGTATTGAATTTGAGCTGTTCCATGGCAGAGAGATCAGAGATAAGCATTTAAGAGCTCTGAGGTGCTGTTCTGAGGCTATATCTTTCAGTTCCTGAATAATGTGTTCCACTGTTGGAACACTTAGAGTTTCTTTATAGTAACTCTCAGAGGTTAGCTGAGATTCCAGGTTACTGTGTGGAGCTCTGTGAAATTTCCGTGGGAGTTTCATCTGAATATCAAGTTTGGTTGCCAAATGTGTGGCTTCTTCAAACCAAAATTCATGATAAACTTTGATATTTTCCATCACTTCATTTAGTGAATGCAGCACTGTAGTCAAACTACTGGCTGCAAAGAAGACATCAGAAGTTTGCCCCTGAAGATTTTTCTCAAAGGCTCTTGTAAAAGATATAACATTTTAAAAACCAACAGTGGTAATGATTAAATCAAAATCTGTTACCACACTACAGAGTACAAATGGTCGGCCAGCTATAAAGTTATTCCATCTAACATTTGTGTCATTATTTATACCATCTAAACATAAAACAAGTGCTTGTAGGAGGTCCACTAAGATTTCAAAAGCATCATGCCTGCCTGTCCACTAGGAATGGCAAATTTCCTTCAGTACTTTGCCCCTTTCTTCACTGTTCTGAAATAGGACAGAAATTACATTGTCAAGCTCTAAAAGCAGTTGTGGTGATTGATGGAGAAAACAACAAACTTCCTCAATTGTTCCTAATGCGACAGATACTCCCATAACAGACACTGATAATTCCAACAACATATTTAAGGCACAGGAAGAGCAGAGTGTGTAGATAGCTTGGGGATACTTCTCTAAAAGTCTAGAAGCAACAACTTTTATTTTGGAAGAAAATCCACTGAACACAATCTAAGCCTGGCCACGACAGTACTCCATGTTTAATCTCCACTTCTCAGTTATTTTAGTGTGAAATTTCACAGCCAAAATTTCTGCATCAGCTTCATAAGTCAGGAAGCCCACAAATTCCTCTCTCAGGTAGTGAGCTTCATCAACAAACCTCACCAACAAAGGCAGGTGCTCTTTCCCTGCTATGTCCACCACATCGTCAGTGACAATGGAAAAGAAGTGAGAGTCTCTCACTTCCCTGAGGGTTTCTTCCTAAATGCAGCTCTCACAGATCTCTAGCATCTGTTTCTGCTGTGTTTTCGAACAGAACAATGTGCTCACTGCTGTTGATTCAAAGCGCTTTCTCAGATCCTCTTCACCAGAATTGATCTGGCACTCCAGCAGTGCTTGAAAGTTATCAGGAGTAAAGAGACTTTCTGGGACTTCATAAGCTTCAGGTCCATCCAGAGGTATGTTCTGTTTTCCCATAAGAATCAAAATTTCAAATAAAGATTTTAAGTATTCTTTGTTTTCCTTCTCTTCAAGGGTTAAAGGTAAAATGTCTTCTTCATCCTGCTCTTCACCCCCTTCGTCTGCACTGCTGTTGTTTATTTCCTTATGTTTTGGTTCCTCTTCAGAAGTTTCATCAATTTTTCTCTGTTTCAGTGTCCTGATTTGATCTTCACTCGATTCTTTTATTCATTCTCTGTGTCTACCGTGTGGATTTTTCAAATGGCTGGTAAGATCAAATATTGTTGGTATCGCATTATCTCAAAGAACTGTCCTATAAGGACTAGTTCTACAGATCACAGAAGTCTTAAACTGTTTGTCACAATATTGATAATGTTTATTTAGTTGATCAGGTGTTTTATCTTTTAAGTCTGCTCTCCTACAATTCTCCACCCACTTCAGGCATCTGGCTAGATCCTGTGGGAACCTGAAAAAGGCCAGGCCAGACTGCGTGCTCTTCTGTATGCCATCAGGGGCCACACAGAAGTTCAGCAGCAGCATCTGCCTGCTGGCCAGCCCAACCCTCCCCTCCCCACCTCCTCAGGGAAGCCCTCCCGCCTGTCGGGGCCACGGAACTTGATACGATTTCAATTATCTAAAATTTACCAAGGCTGGATTTGTGACCTAAGATATGATCTATCCTGGAGAATGTTCCATGAGGACTTGAGAAGAATGTGTATTCTGTTGTTTTTGGATAGAATGTCCTATAAAAATCAATTAAATCCATCTTATTTAAGGTATCATTTAAAGCTTGTGTTTCCTTTTTTATTTTCATTTTGGATGATTTGTCCATTGGTGAAAGTGGGGTGTTAAAGTCGCCTACTATGATTGAGTTACTGTCGATTTCCCCTTTTATGGCTGTTAACATTTGCCTTATGTATTGAGGTGCTCCTATGTTGCGTGCATAAATATTTACAATTGTTATATCTTCTTCTTGGATTGATCCCTTGATCCTTAGGTAGTGTCCTTCTTTGTCTCTTGTAATAGTCTTTACTTTAAAGTCTATTTTTTCTGGTAGGAGAATTGCTACTCCAGATTTCTTTTGATATCCATTTGCATGGAATATCTTTTCCACCCCCTCACTTTCAGTCTGTATGTGTCCCTAGGTCTGAAATGGGTCTCTTGTAGACAGTATATATACGGGTCTTATTTTTGCCTCCATTCAGCCAGTCTGTGTCTTTTGGTTGGAGCATTTAATCCATTTACATTTAAAGTAACTAGTGATATGCATGTTCCTATTCCCATTTTCTTAATTGTTTTGGGTTTGTTATTGTAGATCTCTTTTCCTTCTCTTGTGTTTCCTGCCTAGAGAAGTTCCTTTAGCATTTGTTGTAAACCTGGTTTGGTGGTGCTGAATTCTCTTAGCTTTTGCTTTTCTGTAAAGGTTTTAATTTCTCTGTCATATCTGAATGAGATCCTTGCTGGGTAGAGTAATCTTGGTTGTAGGTTTCTCCCTTTCATCACTTTAAATACGTCCTGCCAGTCCCTTCTGGCTTGCAGAGTTTCTGCTGAAAAATCAGCTGTTAACCTTATGGGGATTCCCTTGTATGTTATTTGTTGTTTTTTCCTAGCTGCTTTTAATATTTTTTATTTGTATTTAACTTTTGCTAGTTTGATTAATATGTGTCTTGGTGTGTTTCTCCTTGGGTTTATCCTGTATGGGACTCTCTACACTTATTAGAATTCATTGACTATTTCCTTTCCAATATTAGGGAAGTTTTCAACTATAATCTCTTCAAATATTTTCTTAGTCCCTTTCTTTTTCTCTTCATCTTTTGGGACCCCTATAATTCGAATGTTGGTGCATTTAATATTATCCCAGAGGTCTCTGAGACTGTCCTCAAATCTTTTGATTCTTTTTTCTTTATTCAGCTCTCTGGTAGTTTTTTCCACTATTTTATCTTCCAGGTCACTTATCTGTTCTTCTGCCTCAGTTCTTCTGCTATTGATTCCTTCTAGAGAATTTTTAATTTCATTCATTTTGTTGTTAAACATTGTTTATTTGCTCTTTAGTTCTTTTAGGTCCTGGTTAAACCTTTCTTGTATTTTCTCCTTTCTATTTCCAAGATTTTGGATCATCTTTACTATTATTACTCTGAATTCTTTTTCAGGTAGACTGCCTATTTCCTCTTCATTTGTTAGGTGTGGTGGGTTGTTTCCTTGCTCCTTCATCTGCTGTGTGTGTTTCTCTGTCTTCTCATTTTGCTTAACTTACTGTGTTTGGTGTCTCCTTTTTGCAGGCTGCAGTTTCATAGCTCCTGTTGTTTTTGTTGTCTTCCCCCAGTGTCTAAGGTTGGTTCAGTGGGTTGTGTAGGCTTTCTGGTGGAGGGAAATGGTGTCTGTGTTCTGGTGGATGAGGCTGGATATTGTCTTTCTGGTGGGCAGGACCACATCCTGTGCTGTGTTTTCGGCTGTCTGTGACCTTATTATGATTTTAGGCAGCCTCCCTGCTAATGGGTGGGGTTGTGTTCCTCTCTTGCTAGTTGTTTAGCATATTGTGTCCTGCACTGGTCATTGAGCGGAGCTGGGTCTTACGTTGAGATGGAGATCTCTGGGACAGCTTTTGCCGTTTGATATTACATGGAGCTGGGAGGTCTCTGGTGGACCAATGTCCTAAACTGAGCTCTCCCACCTCAGAAACACAGGCCTGACACCCGGCCGGAGCAAAAAGGCCCTGTCAGCCACACGGCTCAGAAGAAAAGAGATTAAAAAATAAAGAAAGAAAGAAAAAATAAAAGTTATTAAAGTAAAAAATTACAAAAATATTAAAAATAAAATAAATTTAAAGTAATAATAAAAGGAAAAAAATGAAAGAAAGAAAGAAGAGAGCAACCAAACCAAAAATCAAATCCACCAATAATTACAAGTGCTAAAATCTATACTAAAAAGAAAAAAAACGGACAGAGAGAACTTTATGGCAAATGGTAAAAGCAAAACTATACAGACAAAAATCACACAAAGAAGCATACACACTAACAAAAAGAGAAAAAGGAAAAAATATATATCTAAATATTTTTAAAAAACGGAAGAGAGCAGCCAAATCAATTAGCAAATCTACCAATGATAATAAACTGTAAATAACAAAGTAAGATAAACATAAAATCAGAAACAATTTAGGTGCAGAAAGCAAACCCCAAGTCTACAGATGCTCCTAAAATCCGCTGCCTCAATTTTGGGATGTTTCATTGTCTATTCAGGTATTCTACAGATGCAGGGTACATCAAGTTGATTATGGAGATTTAATCTGCTGCTCCTGATGCTGCTGGGAGAAATTTCCCTTTCTCTTCTCTGTTTGCACAGCTCCTGGGATTCAGCTTTGGATTTAGCCCAACCTCTGCGTGTATGTCACCTGAGGGCATCTTTTCCCTGTCCCAACAGGACGGGATTAAAGTAACAGTTGATTGGGGGGTTCTGGCTCACTCACACCAAGAGGAGGGAGGGGTATAGAATGCGGGGCGAGCCTGTGGTGGCAGTGGCTGGTGTGATATTACAACAGCCTGAGGTGCACCGTGTGTCTCCTGGGGAAGCTGTCCCCTGGATCATGGGACCCTGGCAGTGGCAGGCTGCACAGGCTCCCTGGAAGGGAGGTGTAGATAAGTGACCTGCGCTTGCACACAGTTTTCTTGGTGGCTGCAGCAGCAGCCTTATTGTTTCATGCACATCGCTGGTGTCCATGCTGATAGCTGTGGCTTGCCCCAGTCTCTGGAACTCGGTTAGGCAGTGCTCTGAATTCCCTCGCCTAATGCACCCCCAAAAAATGTCTCTTGCCTCTTAGGCAGTTCTAGGCTTTCTTCTGGACTCTCTCCTTGCTAACTGCAGTGCACTAGCCCCCTACAGGTTGTGTTCACGCAGCCATCCCAAGTCCTCTCCCTGGAATCTGACCTCTGAAGCCAGAGCCTCAGTTCCCAGCCCTCACTCACCCCAGCATGTGAGCAGACAAGTCTCTCAGGCTGGTCGGCACCAATCCTCTGTGTGGTTATCTCTCCAATTTGCCCTCTGCACACTTATTGCTGCACTCTCCTCCATGGCTGTGAAGCTTCCACCCCACAAACCCCCGTCTCCACCAGTGAAGGGGCTTCCTAGAGTGTGGAAACTTTTCCTCCTTCACAGCTCCCTCCCAGAGGTGCAGGTCTTGTCCCTATTTGTTTGCCTGTTTTTTCTTTTTTCTTTTGCCCTACCCAGGTACATGGAGAGTTTCTTGCCTTTTGGGAAGTGTGAGGTCTTCTGCCAGTGTTCAGTAGGTGTTCTGTAGGAGGTGCTCCACATGTGGATGTATTTCTGATGTATTTGTGGGGAGGAAGGTGATCTCCATGTCTTACTCCTCCACCATCTTGAAGGTCTCCCCTCCATTTATGTTTGTTAGTATTTGTTTTATGTATTTTGGTGCTCTTATATAGGGTGAGTATATGTTAAATAGTATAATATTTTCTTGTATTGATCCCTTTATCATTACACAATACCTTTTTTTTGTCTTTCTTAATGATCTTTTTTTAAAAGTCTATTTTGTCTGAGTATTGCTATCCCTGATTTCTTGTCATATCCATTTTCATGAAATATCTTTTTCCATACCCTCTCTTTCAGACTGCATGTATCTTTTGCCCTGAAGTGAGTCTTTTATAAGCAGTATATTGTAAGTTCTAGATTTTTATCCAATGTGCCACTCTATGTCTTTTGATTGGAGCATTTAGTCCATTGACATTTAAAGTAATTATTGATAGGTATGTACTCATTTCAATTTTAAACCTTGTTGTCCAGTTGTTTTTATAGTTTTTTGTTCCTTTCTTCTTTTTTTTTTCCTTTTGTGGTTTAATGATTTTCTTTTATATTATGCTTGTGTTCTTTTCTTTTTTGTTTTTGTGAATCTATCATATGTTTTTGATCTGTGGTTATCCTGGTTTTCACATATATTGACCTATAACTACAGCTACTGCTGTAACTGATAGTCATACAAGCCTCCAGTAGAAGGCTCTCTCTGCCTCAATTGTTAGCAAGCCAGCATGTCTGCAGTCCTCATAAATAGAGTCTAGGCTTCTCTAGCCCTTCTATCTGTCTCAGAAGATTTCCCAGCAGTCAAAGGGGCTTGTGTATTCTGTGCAAGACTCTAGGACTGGAAGACCTAGTTTGTGAGTCAACATACTCCCTCCCCAGGATAAGTGCCCATCCATGTGGACCTTCTTTTCCTTACAGTTTCCTCCCTGGGGAGCAGATCACAACCTGATTCCTTTTTTTCCCCCATCTTACCCAGTTATGTGGAGATCTTTCTTGTAGCTTTGGGTGTATAACAGATTTTCCAGTTTCCATTTAGTTTCCTGTGCATGTTTTTCCACATGTAGATGTATTTTTAATGTGTTTATGTGGGTGTGGGGGGAGGTGAGCTCCATGTCCTTCTACTCTATCATCTTGACCCTCCTCCCCAAAGATTTTCTATTGTTTTATTTTCACTAATAGTTTTACACTTTTACATTTCACATTTTGATGTATGATCTAGTTTGAATTAATTTTGTAAAATATATGAGGTTTAGGTAGAGGTTTATTTTTTTGTCTGCGGATGTTCAATTTGTTCCAGTACCACTTGTTGTAAAGTCTATCTTTTCTCAATTTAGTTGCTTTTGTATTGTCAAAAATCAATTAGGTGTATTTGTGTTGGTCTATTTATGGCATCTATATTCCATTTCATTGATATGTATGTCTGTCTCTCTGCCAACATCATATTGTCTTGACTACTGTAGCTATATAGCAAGTTTAAAATCAGGTAGTGTTATTTTTCCAACTTTATTCTTCTTTTTCAAAATTGTAGCTATTCCAGTGATCTTCATTTCCTTTATGAATTTTAAAATTATCTTGTCTATATGTACAAAATTGCTCCTATTTTTATAGAAATCAAGTTGAACTTGTAGCTCAATTTGAGGAGAATTAATAGTCTTTACTAGGTTGAATCTTCCAAGCTATGGACACAGTATTTATGTGTATTTATTTATGTTATATTTATTTTATCATCTTTTTGTACTTTTCATTATGTTTCCTGTATATAATTTGTTAGATTGATACCTAAGTATTTCATCTTGGGGAGCTATTGTAAAAGATATTGTGTGTAAAATATAGTTTCTGATTATTCACTGCTGTGTATGCAAACATGGTAATGTTTTTTTCTTTTTTTTTTTTTACTTTAAAATATTTATTGGGTTTTTCTCCATGGATATTTCCCACTCCTTCAATTTCTTTTTTAAAAACTCAAATATAATCAGCAATAGTGATTGCATAAATCTACACATGTAAAAAAATGGCATAGAACTATACATGTAATTGTAAAACATCAATTTTGTGGGTTTGCTTGATATTTAAGTAAAATGTACTTGTGACTATCCTGTACTATCTTTGCAACTTCCTGTGACTCTGTAACTATCATATATAACATTCTTGAAATGACAAAATTTTAGAAATAAAGAAAATTAGTTGTTGCCAGGGATTAGGAGCAAGACAGGAGGTGGGATGGAAGTAAGCATGTTTAGAAAAAGGCAACATGAAATATCCTTATGGTGATTTAACTTTTTCATTTTGACTATTATGTCGAGGTGGATACATATGAGGACAAACAAAACTAATGAAATATGAATAAAATTGGTGCATTTTATCCATATCAATATCTTACTTGTGATATTGTACATTCTATTGTAAGATGTGAGAATTGGGGGAAACTACGTAAAGTATATTAGGTAATAGGACATCTCTGTTGTATTTCTACAACTCCATGTGAATCTATAATTTTCTTAAAATAGAAAAGTTTAATTTAAAAAGTTGTATCTTCATAAACCATCAGCATTTTATTCATGTGGATTCCAGCATTAACTACTCAAGTTTCCTCTGAAAACTTTAAAATAACGTTCAAATATTATTTATTTTTGTATTAACCTTTAATACTGCCACATTAATAAACTCATTCGTTTTAGGAGGTTTTTTGTATATTAATTGGGATTGTCTATGTAGACATGCTTATCATTTACACATAGGGAAACTTTTACTTTATCCTTTCCAATCTGTGAGCCTTTTATTTTTATTTTTTATTTTTTGGCTAAGACATCCAGTACTATGTTGTGTGTTGCAAACAGACATACTTGCTTTGCTCTCAGCTTAAGGGAGAAAGTATTCAGTCTTTCATCATTAAATACGATGCTAGTGGTAGTGTTTTAGTATTTTATCAGATTGAGGAAACTACCTTCTACTCCTATTTCAGGGAGAGTTTTTTTTTTTTATCATTGTTCCAGCACTATTATTGCAAGTCCATCGTTTCTTCACTGATCTGAAATATCTTCTGTTATATGTCAAGTGCCTGTACATATGTGGGCCTTCTTATGTGCTCTCTGTTGTTTTCTAGGTCTATTTGTCCATACTTGTGTCAATACCACACTATCTTACTAATATGTTTTATAATAAGTCTATATATTTCTCTTAAAATCTTATCATCTGTTTTCTTTAAGAGTGTTTTGGCTATTCTTGGCTCTTTCATTTCCATATATATTTTAGATTTAGCTAGTCAAATTCTATGAAAAAAGCAAATTGAAAATTTTATTGAGATAACATTGAATCTTTTTATCTCTCTCTAAAGTGAGAAAGAATTGACATCTTTATAATATTTAAACTAAACAAAGGTTTGGCATGTTTTTATTAAATTTATTTCTAGGTACTTTAATTTTGGATATTACTATTAATGGTTTATTTTCTATGTTTATTCTCTGAGTTTTCTGGAATAAAGGGGTACAGTTCATTTCAGTACATTTATATTGTATCTAGAAGCCTTAGTAAACTCTCATATTAATTTAAATAATAGAAATATAATTTTTTTCAGATTTTCTATGTACTCAACTATATTATCTACAAATAACTACCTTTGTTTCTTCCTTTTGAATCCTTATGCTTTTATCTCTTTCTCTTGTCTTGATGATAATTCAGTCCTTTTCTATACTATGTTGACTTTCAATTATAAGGGACCAGTAAATGGGAAGGGGCAATAAGATGATGGAAGGGGAGGATTGATATGAAAAGTACATAGATTTCTTGGTTTAAAACATTTCCTCCAGAGTTAGTTTCAATATCAAAGAAACTATGAAAATCAACTACAGCTCATTCATTCTTCAGATACTATTGCTTCTAAAATCATCACAACCATTATCTGCCTTGGGTATTTTCTAATTTGCTTAAGTCCTTTAAGTGTGGTGTCCTGAAATGAACAGAGTTTACTAGGTCTAATCATCACAAACTGGAACCAGACTATCACATCCTTTATTCTAACCTCTAAATTTATTTTAATGTAGCCTATAATAGCATTAGCCTTTTTGCTAAATCTACAGTCTACTGAGACCCTGAAAACTTTTTCCACATAAACTTTCAAGCAGTGGCATATTTATTAAATTCTTCTAATTAAGAGTTACTAACACATTAGAATTTATTTCTAAAAACTCTGGTTAAATTTTAAAACAGAAGAGTAAACTCAAGGAAAATCTGTCACTTGACTAGTCTCTACAACTACCATGTCATATGCAAAATGATCCCAGTTAAAGTAGTGATAAGTGGACTAAGAGCTGAATCTCATTACCTGTAAAATGTGTTGAGTTTCTAATTGTTGTACAGAAGTAAGAACACCTATGTTGCAAGTGCCACATTCTTGCTGTTCTTTAGTGTTTTTACTTTTTTAGTTAAAATTGGAAAAGTTAGTGGTATGTCAGTCTAATAGTAAGCATTTAAAATATTTCATGAGAATTATTTGGCTGTCAGAGCTCATATTGAAGGACATTTAGGTCATACCATTGTTCTTGAATCTTTAAAAAAAATTTATTAATTTGAAATTTGAGATGACTGTATGCTGTCAGATTTTTATTTCTGGAACTTACAACAACATGGAATTTAGTAGTAGATAGTTTTAAATAAATAATTTTACCAAAACTTGACATTTAATATTTATTTTTCTGTAAATTTTTTACTAGTTTCATAGAAATAAAAATTATAACAACAACTATTTAAAATGACAAACCATGATGATTAATTTACATATATGATTTTTATAAAATTTCTTTGAATGTTTTAAATTGAGATTAAAGAAAGCTGTTCTAAAGGTGTTTTCTTTCAGTAGGTGGGGCTGAAGTAAGGGAAAGTATAGGTGATTTCTGCTCAGTTTAAAAATGATTTAATTTTTGAAGTATGAAATAGGAGAAGTTAAAGGAGGAAAGGTAAGGAGAATTACTTTTTGTTCCTGTTCAGTTATTAATGGTGATAAGTCTGAAGCAAACTTTCTAAACTTTTAATAACTCCATTATTGCAAAAGTATAATAATCAAGATTTAAAATAAGAACTTTTTATTAGATTTTATTGAATTCTAGGTGCTTTATTAAAGGTAAAAGCAAGTATTAGCAATTATAGCCGTTCTTTCAGTGTATTATGACATCTTAGAAATGTTATGTAATTTTGGAAGCATGGAATATCATCTTAATTGCACTAAAAAGACATAGGAAAACCAATTCATTCACCTGCCATAATCAACTTTCAAAAGTTGACTTGCTCACTTGCAGAATTTGCCTTTTTTTTCTCAAAATTTCACAAACGCATTTTGATTTTCTGTTCCAAATATGATTCTTATCTGTTATTTTTAAATTTTTCCAAGGATAATATAGAGGAAAAAATGGGAAGGCATTAGTAAATAATAATTATTGTGGGGTGGGAAACAATAATTCTGGAGCAAAATGCTGGAGCATTGTGTGGAAACTGGAAATGTTGTTCTCGTACATCGAATACTATAATTTCAGAGATAAGAGATCTCTTCTTAGAGATGGCAAGGTTGGCTATACATTTGGCTTCAAAGCTAAGTTATTTCAACATACACCTATTTAACTCTGCTAAAGGCAAGGCACTATACTTCTGTCGTAAGTTACTGAAAAATGAAATTAGTGACACGAATCACCAGTGAGCAATAAAATCCCTCCCAATCATCAATATGACTGGAAGAAAAGGGGAAAAAATCTTGTTTTAGATTCCCATTCTATTCTTTCTTCTAAGAGGCTTTCATAATAAATATTGGAAGATTGGTTCTCTGCTGAATCTGAACTACACTTCAGAATGTTGTGAACCACTGCAAAAAAACAATAGCATTTCATTGATTTTTTCTATATTTTAGTCTCTTTTTTATTTATTACTGTTCTGATCTTTATGATTTCTTCTACTAACTTGGGTTTTGTTTGTTCATCTTTTCCTAGCTCCTTTAGGTATAAGGTTTGTTTGGTTGAGATTTTTCTTGTTTCCTGAGGTAAGTTTTCTCACTATAAATTTCCCCTTAGAACTGCTTTTGCTGCAACCCATATATTTTGGATCATTGTGGTTTTGTTTTCATTTGTCTCCAGGTATTTTTTGATTTCCTCTTTGATTTCTTCAGTTATACATTAGTTGTTTAGTAGCATATCATTTAGCCTCCAGGTGCTGCTGTTTTTTACACTTTTATCCTTTTAGTGTTTTCTGAAACTGAGATGGTCTTTTGAAAAGATAAACAAAATTGATAAACATTTAACCAGACTCATCAAGAAAAAAGAGAGAACAGCCAAATCAATAAAATCAGAGATAAAAAAGAGACATTACGACTGACAACACAGAAATACAAAGGATCACAAGAGACTACTACAAGCAAAAAGATGTGAATAAAATGAACAATCTAGAAGAAATGGACAAATTTCTAGAAATGTACAACCTTCCAATACTGAACCAGGAAGAAATAGAAAATATGAACAGACCAATTACTGGTAATGAAATTGAATCAGTAATAAAACAAACCCAACAAACAAAAGTCCAGGACCAGATGGCTTCACAAATGAATTCTAACAAACATTTAGAGAAGAGTTAATACCTATCCTTCTCAAATTATTCCAAAATTTGCAGAGAAAGGAACACTTTTGAATCATTCTATGAGGCCACCATCACCCTGTAACAAAAACCTGATAAAGATATCACACACACAAAAAAATTACAGGCCAATATCACTGATGAATATAGATGCAAAAGTCCTCAACAAAATATTAGCAAACTGAATCCAACAATACATAAAAAAAAATAATACACCATGATCAAGTGGGATTTACCCCAGTGATGTATTTTTCAATATCCACAAATCAATCAGTGTGATATGCCACATTAACAAATTGAATAAAAATAATATGATCATCTCAATACAAAAAGCTTTTGAGATTATTCAACATACACTTATGATAAGAAACTCTCCAGAAAGTGGGCTTAAAGGGAATATACCTCAACATAAAAAGCCACATATGAGATGAATACAGCTAGCATCATACTCAACAGTGAAAAGCTGAAAGCATTTCCTCTAATACCAGTAACAAGACAAGTATGCTCACTCTTGCCACTCTTATTCAACATAGTTTTGGAAGTTCTAGCAACAGTAATAAGTCAAGAAAAAGAAATAAAATGAATCAAAATTGGAAAGGAAGAAATAAAACCGTCACTGTTTTCAGATGATATGATAGTCTACAAGAAAATCCTTAAAAAGCCATGAAAAAATTACTAGAACTCATGAATGAATTCAGTAAAGTTGCAAGATAAAAAAATAACATACAGAAATCTGTTATATTTCTATACACTAACAATGAAGTATCAGAAAGAAAAATTAAGGGAACAGTCTGATTTATCATCACATCAAAAGAATAAAATACCTAGGAATAAACCTACTTAAGGAGGTTAAAGATCTGTACTCAGAAAACTATAAGATACTGATGAAAGAAATAAAAGATGGCACAAACAGATGGAGAGATATACCATGTTATTGGACTAGAAAAATCAATATTGCCAAAACAAATATACTACCCAAAGCAATCAACATATTCAATGCAATCCCTATCAAATTACCAAGGGCATTTTTTACAGAATTCAAACAAAAAATTTTACAATTTGTATGGAAACATAAAAGAACCTGAATACCAAAAGCAATCTTGAGAATGAAAAACAGAGCCAGAGGAATCGGGTTCCCAGACTTCAGACTATACTACAAAGCTGCTGTCATCAAAACAGTACAGTACAGACATATAGATCAATGGAAAAGGATATAGAGCCCAGAAACAAACTTATGCACTTATGGTCAAATAATTTATGAAAAAGGATGCAAGAATATACAGTGGAGAAAAGACTGTCTCTTCTATAAGTGGTGCTACAGAAACTGGACAGCTCCATGTAAAAGAATGAAATTAGAACATTCTCTAACACCATATACAAAAATAAACTCAAAATGGATTAAAGACCTAAATGTAAGACTGGAAATTTTAAAATTTCTAGCAGAAAACATAGGCGGAACACTCTTTGACATGAATCACAGCAATATTTTTTTGATCTGGCTCTTAAAACAAAGGAAATAAAAACAAAAATGAACAAATGGGACCTAATGAAACTTAAAAGCTTTTGCACAGCAAAGGAAACCATAAACAAGACGAAAAGACAACCTACTGAATGGGAGAAAATATTTGCAGATGATATGACTGATAAGTGATTAATATTCAAAATATACAAACAACTCACACAGCTCAATATAAAAATAATCAACCTGATTTAAAAATTGGGTGAAAACCTGAATAGACACTTTTCCAAAAAAAACATACAGATGGCCAACAGTCATATGAGAAGATGCTCAACATCAATAATCATAAGAGAAATGCATATTAAAACTACAATGAGATATCACCTTACACCTATCAGAATAGCTATCATCAAAAAGTCCACAAATATCAAGTGCTGGTGAAGATGTGGTGAAAAGGGAACCCTCACACACTTTTGGGGGGAATGTAAATTGGTTCAGCCACTGTGGAAAACAGTATGGATGTTTCTCAAAAGACTAAATTCCACTCCTGAGTATGAATCTGAAAAGAAAAAATGGAAATACTAATTCTCAAAGATACATGCACCCCAATGTTCATAACAGCGTTTTTTATAATTGTCATAGTATGGAAGCAACCTAAGTGTCCATTAATAGATGAATGGATAAAGAAAATGTGACACACACACACACACAATGGAATAGTACTCAGCCATAAAAACAAATGAAATTTTGTCATTTGCAGGAACATCAGTGGACTTGGAAGACGTTATGCTAAGTAAAATAAGTCAGACAGAGAAAGAAAATATTGTATGTTATCACTTATATGTGCAATCTAAAAATTACAACAATCTAGTGAATATAACAGAAAAGAAGTCAGACTCACAGATATAGAGAAAAAACTAGTGATTATCAGTGAGGAGAGGGAATGGGGGAGGGACAAGATAGGGGTAGGAGATTAAGAGGTACTAACTAATATGTATAAAATAAATAAGCTACAATGTTACATGTTGATAGTATAACAAAGGGAATATAGCCAATATTTTATGATAACTATAATTGGAATATAAACTTTACAAATTGTAAATCACTGTGTTGTACACCTGAAAATTATGTAATAATGTACATCAACTATACCTCAATAAAAATATAATTGTAAACAAAACTAACAAAAATATTAAATTGTCATTTCAATGAAATTCAATAAACTTTATACTTATCTTTAATTTCCTTTTAATCCATTTGACTAATTCCATGAAAGATTTGAAACCCAATTAGGAGCTAATGTTACTTCTCTATCTTCATTTTCATATCTGAAATAATGAAACAGGAACAATAGAGATATTTATTAATCCTTCCTGTTTTTCAAATAAACATTTAACCAATGTTGTGCCTGTACTAGATTAAGTGCATACAATCTAGTAGCAGGAATACTATGAGAAAGTTGAAAACGCTGATGTTGGTGTTATAAATAAGGTATAAAAAGCCATGGAATACAAAATAAGGGGTAATATTTTTTTCCATCCAGAATGATTTAGAGCTCATGGAAGAAATGAATTTAGATCTAGGCTTTGAAGAGCAAGTAGGGTTTCAGCAGGACATTTAAAGTAGAGGAAACAACATAATAAAAGCATGTCAGCACAAACATATACAGAATGGAAATTAAAAAAAGGATGAACTGCTCCAGTTTAGCTAGAATACATAGGGTAGACGAAAGGAATGTTGGGTTAAAATTTTGGAATGATATCTTGGAGGAAAATACTAAAATACGTTGAATTCTGGATGAAAAATTTTGTACCATATTCAGGTTTATAAACAGGAAAATATTAGACACAAGTTATGCTTTAGATAAAAGATAAATCTGGCATGGAAATATTTAAGATGGATTGAAACATGGAGAGATTTAGGGAGGACTGTACTGGTAAGAATGCTATTGTGATAATACAAGTAAGAAGATAAAGTCCTGAACTAGAAGAGAAATGGGAATAGAAAGAAAATCTTGAATGAGAAGACGTCTGTGGTTATAATTCGCTGAATTTGGTGTGTAATTGTAAAGAACAAAGAGGCGGAAAAAGGCAAATATGATTCTGAGGATTTCCATCCTGTGTAACTAGGAAGAAGATATTTTTACTAATAGAAATTAATATGTAAACATTTGGTCACTTTTCTGGTAATCATCTAATAATGTCTTTACAGAATGTTTTACTAGCCACCCTGACTCAACATTTGGATTAAAGAGTATTGTGGTGAAGGTTCCACTTCTGCCTAAAATGGAGTAACAAGTGGTTATATCCTCCCACCCGAAACAACTAAAAAACAGACAAAAATTTGAAACAAAAGTGAAAAAATTCTCAAGACATTGGAAAATAGGCAAGGAGGGCAGTGATTCCCTGACTCTCAAATGACTGTCAGAGTCACTGCTTTGAGAGAGTTTCCAGATCACAGCACAAGGAAGAGAATGTAAGTAGAACATGTTACTCTTGCAGTTGGGGAGATGGAATGAGGACTTTGGGGGAGGCCACAGTGACTAGAACAAGTACTGAAACTAAAGCAATACTGTGATACCAAAACCAGACAAAGACATCAAAAGAAAAATAAAAACCAATATCCCCAATAAACATATGTTTAAATATTTGAAATAAAATTTTAGCAAGTAGAAGCCAACAATATAATAAAAGGATAATATATCAATTAATGTAATTCACTATATAAAAAACTGAAAAAAAAACCATATTATCACCTCAACAGATGTAGAAAAAGCACTTGATAAAATCCAAAACTCTGTCATGATAAAAAAAAATCACTCAACAACCTAAGAGTAGAAAGAACTTCCTGAATCTAATAAAATATCAAAAAAACCTTACAGTTAACATCATACTTAATGGTGAAAGACTAGGGCTTTACCACTAGTATCAGAGACAAGGAGAAAATGTCTACTTTCACCAAGTCTATTCATCATTGTACTGGAAGTTCGAGGCATTTCAATGAGGCAAGAATAAAGGACTTGCATCCAAGTTGGGAAGGAAGAAAATAAAGCTATCTTTATTCATAACAAACATAAACTATGTAGAAAATCTGATGGAATTTATAAGCAAAAGCTTTTAGAACTAATAAATGAGTTTAGCAAAGTTGTAGGATATATACAAAAAAATCAAAAATCAAATCTATCTCTATATACCAGAAATGAACAATCAGTAATCAAAATAAATGCCATTTACAGTGCAATAAAAATATAAAACATTAAACATAAGTGCAAGAATTACACATTGAAAACTGTAAAATATTGCTGAAAGAAGTTGAAATCAAAAAAATGGAGAGATATATGCTGTACGTGGATTGAATAACCCAATATTGTTAAGACTTCCAATGTCCACAGCTTGATCTTTTGATTTAAATCAATCCCCCAAATAATCCAAATAGGCTTTTTGTATATTATGGTAAGAAGCTTTAATTTGTAGACAGTAGGAAAGTAGATGTAAAGCCTTTTTACAAATCCTCTTTCCCTAAAAAGTAATGGTGGAAAATTTAGACGACAAAGAAAAATTAAAAGAAGTGGGGGAAAAGCCCTTCTACCTTTCCAAAGGATTCCCACCCTCTAAAGGCAACCATTATTATCATTCTAGCTTATTTTCTTCCAGACTTCTTTTCTATGTAGTTTTATTTTAGAACTTCATTGGAGTATAATTACTTTACAATGTTGTGTTAGTTTCTGCTGTACAACAAAGTGAATTGACTATATGTGTACATATATCCCCATATACCCGCCCTCTTGAGGATCCCTCCCTCCCTCCCTATCCCACCCCTCTAGGTGGTCACAAAACAGTGAGATGATCTCCCTGTGCTATGCAGCTGTTTCCCACTAGCTATGTATTTTACATTTGGTAGTGTATATATGTCAACATTACTCTCTCACTTCATCTCAGCCTCTCCCCCCCCAACCTGTGTCCTCAAGTCCATTCTCTACATCTACATCTTTATTCCTGTCCTGTCCCTAGATTCTTTAGAACCTTTTTTATTTTTTAGATTCTATATATATGTGTTAGCATATGGTATTTGTTTTTCTCTTTCTGACTTACTTCACTCTGTATGACAGACTCTAGGTCCATCCACCTAACTACAAATAACTCAATTTCATTTCTTCTTATGGATGAGTAATATTACACTCTATATATGTGCCACATCTTCTTTATCACTTCATCTGTCGATGGACACTTAGGTTGCTTCCATGTCCTGATATTGTAAATAGTGCTGCAATGAACATTGTGGTACATGGCTCTTTTTTTTTTTTTGTGGTATGCGGGCCTCTCACTGTTGTGGCCTCTCCCGTTGCGGAGCACAGGCTCCAGACGCGCAGGCTCAGAGGCCATGGCTCATGGGCCCAGCCGCTCCGCGACATGTGGGATCTTCCCAGACCGGGGCATGGCTCTTTTTGAATTATGGTTTTCTCAGGGTATATGCCCAGTAGTGGGATAGTAAGCTCTTTTTTAATGACAAGCTGATCCTATAATTTATATGGAAAGGCTAAGGACCTATAATAGCCAAAACATCTTTGCAAAAGAAAAACAATGTTTGAGGACATACACCTGATTTCAACACTTAATAGCTACAGTAATCCAGACAGTGCAGTACAGTCACCAAAATACACAAAGAGATCAATAAAACAGAATAAAGCCCAGAAAGACACCCACACATATATGGCCAATTGACTTTTTGACAAAGAAGCAAAGGCAATTCAGTGTAAAAAGGATAATCTTTTCAGCAAAGAGTGCTAGAACAATTGTCTCTCTATGTGCAAAAATTTAAACTTCTATTTGAAACTCACACCAAATACAAGATTATTTCAAAGTAGAGCATATAAATGAAGAACCCCTAACAGAAAAACTTCTGGAATGAAACATGGGAAGAAGATATTTGTAACTTTGATTAGGCAAATTATATCTAAGAAATTATTAGATATAATTTCATAATCATAGTGCATAAATTAAAAAATATATTTTATACTGGGGTATAGTTGATTAACAATGTTGTGTTAGTTTCAGTTGTACAGCAAAGTGATTCAGTTATACATATACTTGCATTATTTTTCAAATTCTTTTCCCAGTTAGGTTATTAGAGTGTACTGAGCAGCGTTCCCTTTGTGGTAGAGTAGGTCTTTGTTGGTTTTCTATTTTATATATGGCAGTGTGTACATGTCAATTCCAAATTCTCAATCTATCCCTCCCCTCACCCTTCCCCCCTGGTAACCATAAGTTTGTTCTCTAAGTCTCTGAGTCTGTTTCTGTTTTGTAAATAAGTTCACTTGTGCCATTATTTTTAAGATTCCACATATACGCGATATCATATGATATTTGTCTGACTTACTTCACTTAGTATGATAATTTCTAGGTCCATCCATTTTGCTGCAAATGGCATTATTTCATTCTTTTTTATGGATGACATATTCCATTGTATATATATACCACATCTTTCTCCATTTATCTGTCGATGGACATTTAGGTTTCTTCCCTGTCTTGGCTATTGTAAACAGCACTGCAATCAACATTGGGGTGCAGGTATCATTTTGAACCATGGTTTTCTCTGGAAATATGCCCAAGAGTGAGATTTCTGAATCATATGGTAATTCTATTATTAGTTTTTTAAGGAACCTCTATACTGTTCTCCATAGTGGCTGTACCAAGTTACATTCCCATCAACAGGGTAGGAAGGTTCCCTTTTCTCCACACCCTCTCCAGCATTTATTGTTTGTAGATTTTTTGATGATGGCCACTCTGACTGGTGTGTAGTGATATCTCATTGTAGTTTTGATTTGCATTTCTCTAATAATTAGCAATGTTGAGCATATTTTCATGTGCCTATTGGAAATCTATATGTCTTCTTTGGAGAAATTTCTATTTAGCTCTTCTGCCCAATTTTTGGTTGGGTTGTGTGTGTGTGTGTGTGTGTGTGTGTGTGTTTTATTGAGCCACATGAGCAGTTTGTAAATTTTGCAGACTAATCCATTGTCTGTCTCATCATTTGCAAATATTTTCTCCCATTCTGTGGGTTGTCTCTTTCTCTTTTTTTTTGTGGTACGTAGGCCTCTCACTGCTGTGGCCTCTCCTGTTGCAGAGCACAGGCTCCAGACGCACAGGTTCAGCAGCTATGGCTCACGGGCCCAGCTGCCTCGCGGCATGTGGGATCCTCCCAGACCGGGGCACGAACCCGTGTCCCCTGCATTGGCAGGTGGACTCTCAACCACTGTGCCACCAGGGAAGCCCTGTGGGTTGTCTTTTTATTTTGTCTCTGGTTTCCTTTGTTGTGCAAAAACTTTTGAGTTTAATTAGGTCCTATTTGTTTATTTTTGTTTTTATTTCCATTACTCTAGGAGATGGCTCAATAAGATATTGCTGTGATTTACGTCAAGGTGTGTTCTGCCTGTTTTCCTCTAAGAGTTTTATAGTATCAGGTGTTACATTTAGGTTTTTAATCCATTTTGAGTTTATTTTTATGTGTGGTGTTAAAGAATGTTCTAATTTCATTTTTAACTTGTAGCTGTCCAATTTTCCCAGCACCATTTATTGAAGAGACTGTTTTTTCTACATTGTATAGTCTTTGTCAGAGATTAACTGACCATAGGTGTGTGGGTTTATTTCTGGGCTTTCTGTCCTGTGCCATTGATCTATATTTCTGTTTTTGTGCCAGTACCATACTGTTTTGATTATTGTAGCTTTGTAATATAGTGTTAAATCAGGGAGCCTGATTCCTCCAGTTTTGTTTTTCTTTCTCCAGATTGCTTTGGCTATTTGGGGTCTTTTGTGTCTCCATACAAATTGTAAGATTTTTTGTTGTAATTCTGTGAACAATGCCATTCATAATTTGATAGGGATTGAATTGAACAGGGATTTGCATTGAATAGTAGATTGCCTATGGTCCTATAGTCATTTTGACAATATTGATTCTTTCAATCAAAGAACATGGTATATATTTCCATCTGTGTCATCTTTGATTTGTTTCATCAGTGTCATAATTTTTAGAGTACAGGTTTTTGCCTCCTTATGTATGTTTATTGCTAGGTATTTTATTCTTTCTGATGTGATGGTAAATTGAAATGTTTCTTTAATTTCTCTTTCTGATCTTTTGCTGTTAGTGTATAGGAATGCAACAGATTTCTGTATATTAATTTTATACCCTGCAACTTTACTGAATTCATTGATGAGCTCTAGTAGTTTTCTAGTAGCACCTTCAGGTTTTTCTATGTATAATATCATGTCATTTGCAAACAGTGACAATTTTACTTCTTCTTTTCCAATTTGGATTTATTTTATTCTTTTTTCTTCTCTGATTGCCATGGCTGGGCCTTCCAAAACTGTGTTGAATAAAAGTGGTGAGGGTGGGCATCCTTGTCTTATTTCTGATCTTAGAGGAATTGCTTTCAGCTTTTCACTTTTGGGTATAATGTTAGCTGTACATTTGTCATATATGGCTTGTATTATGTAGAGTTATGTTCCCTTTATGCCCACTTTGTGGAGAGTTTTTACCATGAATGGGTGTTGAATTTTGTCAAAAGCTCTTTATGCATCTATTGATATGATAATACGGTTTTAATTTTTCAATTTGTTGATGTGGTGCATCACACTGATTGATTTGTGGATATTGAAAAGTCCTTGCATCTCTGGGATAAATCCCACTTGATCATGGTGTATGTGATCCTTTTAATGTATTGTTGGATTCAAATCACTAGTATTTTGTTGAGGATATTTGCATCCATGTTCATCATTGATATTGGCCCATAATTTTCTTTTTTTATGGTATCTTTCTCTGGTTTTTGTATCAGGGTGATGGAGGCCTTATAGGATGAGTTTGGGTGTATTGCTTCTTCTGCACTTTTTTGGAATAATCTCAGAAGGATAGGTATTAACTTTTCTCTAAATGTTTGATAGAATTCACCTGTAAAGCCACGTGGTCCTGGACTTTTGTTTGTTGGAAGTTTGTAAATCTTAGTTTCAATTTCTCTACTTGTGATTGGTCTATTCATGTTTTCAGTCTTCCTGGTTATATCTTGGGAGATTGTACCTTTCTAAGAATTTGCCCATTTCTTTTAGGTTGTCCATTTTATTGGCGTATAGTTGCTTGCAGTAGTCTCTTATGATCTTTTGTATTTCTGTGGAGTCTGTTGAAACTTCCCCTTTTTCATTTCTAATTTTTTTGATTTGAACACTTTCCTTTCTTTTCTTCATGAGTCTGGCTAAAGTTTTATCAATTTTGTTTACCTTTTCAAAGAACAAGCTTTTGGTTTCATTGATCTTTTCTGTGTTTTCTTCCTCTCTATTTTATTTATTTCTGCTCTGATCTTTATGATTTCTTTCCTTCTGTTAACTTTGGGTTTTGTTTGTTCTTCTTTCCCTAGTTCCTTTAGATGTAAGATTAGGTTTTTATTTGTGATTTTTTTGCTTCCTGAGGTAAGATTGTATTGCTATAGAGTTTCCTCTTAGGACTCCTTTTGCCATGTCCCATAGGTTTTGGATCATCATGCTTTCATTTTCATTTTTCTCTAGGCATTTTTAAGTTTCATCTTTGATTTCTTTGGTGATCCATTGGTTGTTTAGTAGCATATTGTTTAACCTCCACGTTTTTGTGTTTTTTACAGTTTTTTTCTTGTTGTTGATTTCTAATCTCATAGAGTTATGGGCAGAAAAGTTGCTTGAAATGATTTCAATTTTCTTAAATTTATGGAGGCTTGCTTTGTGACCCAGCATGTGGTCAGCCCTGGAGAATATTCCATGTGCACATGAGAAGAATGTGTACTCTGCTGCTTTTTAATGGAATGCTGTATAAATATCAATTAAGTCTATTTGGTCTAATGTGTCATTTAAGGCCTGTGTTTCCTTATTGATCTTCTATCTGGATGATCTGTCCATTGATGAATATGGGATGTTAAATTCCCCCCTATTTTTGTGTTACTGTTGATTTCTCCTTTTTGGCTGTTAGCATTTGCCTTATATATCAAGGTGCTTGTATGTTGGGTTCATATGTATTTACAACTGTTATATCTTCTTCTAGGATTGATGCCTTGATCATTTTCTATTGTCATTTTTTTGTCTCTTGTAACAGTCTTTATTTTAAAGCCTATTTTGTCTGATATGACTATTCCTACTCCAGCTTTCTTTTGATTTCCATTTCAATGGAATATCTTTTTTCATCCCTTCACTTTCAGTTTGTAAGAGTCCCTAGATCTGAAGTGGGTCTTTTGTAGACAGCATATATACAGGTCTTGTTCTTGTATCCATTCAGGCAGTCTATATCTTTTGGCTGGAGCATTTAATCCATTTACATTTAAAGTAATCATTGATATGCATATTCCTATTAACATTTCCTTGTTTTGTATTTGTTTTGGTAGGTCTTTTTTGTTCCTTTCCTCTTTTGCTCTCTTCTCTTGTGATTCAATGACTAACTTTAGTGTTGTGTTTGCATTCCATTTTCCTTTTTATGCGTGTATCCATTGTAACTTTTCAGTTTGCAGTTATCATGAGGATTTGATATAGAAGTCTATATATGAACAAGATGGTTTTAAGTTGCTGGTCTTTTAATTTCAAATGCATTTCCAATATTCTGCATTTGTGCTCTCCTCTTCTCACAGTTGCTGGTTTTGATATCATATATGTATGCAGATGATTTCCTGCCTTTACTGTATGTTTGCCTTTACTGGTTAGCTTTTCCATTTGTAATTTTCTTGTTTCTAGTAGTGGCCTTTTCTTTTCCACTTAGGGAACTTTCTTTAGCATTTATTGCAAAGCTGGCCTGGTGGTGCTGAATTCTCTTAGCTTTGGCTTTTCTGTTAAGCTATTGATATCTCTGTTGAATCTGAATGAGAGCCTGCTGGGTAGAGTGTTTTAGGTTGCACTTTCTTCCTTTTCATCACTTTAACTATATCTTGCCACTAACTTCTGGCCTGCAGAATCTCTGCTGAAAAATCAGCTGATAACCTCATGGGAGTTCCCTCATATATTATTTTTTGCTTCTCCCTTGTTGTTTTTAATATTTTTTCTTTGTCTATGATTTTTGTTAATATGATTACTATGTGTCTTGGCATGTTCCCACTTGGGTTTATCCTGCCTGTGATTCTCTGTGCTTCCTGGTTTGGTGAGTGTTTCTTTTCCCACATTAGAGAAGTCTTCACCTACTATCACTTCAAATATTTTCTCAGGTCCTTTTTCTCTCTCTTCTCCTTCTGGGACCCCTATAATGTGAATGTCAGTGCATTTAATTTTGTCCCAGAGGTCACTTCGATTGTCTTCAGTTCTTTTCATTCGTTTTTCTTTTTTCTGCTCCAAGGCACTGATTTCCACCCTTCTGTCTTCCAGGTTATTTATCTATTATTCTGCCTCAGTTACTCTGCTATTGATTCCTTTTAGTGTAGTTTTTACTTCAGTTATTGTATTGCTCATCTCTATTTGTTTGTTCTTTATTTCTTCTAGATCTTTGTTAAACATGTATCTTCTCAATCTGTGCCTATTCTTTTTAGAGATCTTGGATCATCTTCACTATAATTACTGTGAATTTTTTTTTCAGGTAGTTTGCCTAGCTCCACTTCATAGTTGTTCTTTTGGGGTTTTATCTTGTTACTTCATCTGGGATATATTCCTCTGCCATCCCTTCTTGTCTTTCTGTGATTTTGGGTTCTGTTCTGCAGGCTGCAGGGTTGTAGTTCGTTTCTTCTGCTGCCTATCCTCTGTTGAATGAGGCTGCCTAAGTCACTCATGCAGGCTTACTCGTGGGAGGGCTTGATTCCTGGCCACTGTTGGGCAGAGATATGGCTTATCCCTCTGGTGGGGAGAGCCATATCAAGGGGTGTGTTCAGCAGGCAACTGTGTGCTCAGGAATACTTTAATAGCCTATCTTCTGATGGGTGAGGCTGTGTTCCCACCTTGTTGGTTATTTGGCCTGAAGCATCCCAGCACTGGAACCTACAGGCTTATGGGTGGGGTTAGACCTTTGTGAGAAAATTGCAGCCTCCAAGAGGGTTCATGTCAATGAGTACTTTGCACAACCACTGCCACCAGTGTCTTTGTCTCTGCAGTCAGCCACAACCACCCCCTACTTCTGCAGGGGTTCATCCAATACCAGCAGATAGGTCTGGACCAGGCTCTTCTGAGGCCACTGCTTTTTTTCCCATGGCCCTCGTGTGCACATGACCTTTTGTGCACTCTCCAAGAGTGGAGTTTCTGTTTCCCCCACTCCTGTGGAATTCCTGTGATCAAACCCTGTTGGCCTTCAAAACCAGATTCTCTGGGGGCTCTTATTCCTATTGCCACACCCCCAGGCTGTGGAGCCTCAGAACTTTCACTTCTGTGGGAGATCTTTTGTGGTATAATCATTTTCTAGTTTTTGGGGCCCTCACTCAGGAGGTATGGCGCTTGATTTTATCACAATTTCTCCATTCCTACCATCTCTTTGTGGCTTCTTCTTTGTCTTTGGATGTAGAATATCTTTTTTGGTAGGTTCCAGCATTTTTTTGTCAATGGTTGTTCAGCACTTAATTGTGATTTTGGTGTTTTCATAAGAAGAGGTGAGCTCACATCCTTCTACTCCAACATCTTCTTTCTGCTACCCATAAAATTAAAAAAAATCATCAATTGTAAATCATAAAAATTTAGAACCATCTGTTAGGAGAAGAAAAGATAAAACAGAGAGTGGTAGAAAGTATTTTGCAAATCAAATAGCTAATAAGATGCATGTCTAGAATGTATAAAGCACTCTCTCCAAACTCGATAATAAAATAAATAATCAAACTAAGAATGGACAAAATACTTAAAACACACATTTCACCCCAATGATATAGGGATGCAAATGAATACATGAAAAGATGCTCAACATTATTAATCATTGCAGAAGTGCATATTAAAACCACAGTGAGATACCACTATGCACCATTTAGAGTAACTAAAATAAAAAGACTGTCAAATAGCAAATGTTGACAAGGATGTGGAATCACTGGAACTATCATACACTTGTGGTGGGAATGTAAAATGGTACATTCACTTTGAAAAAAGTTTAACATTTTATTAAAGAGTTAAACATACATCTATCATATTACCCAGTCATTCTATTCCTAGTTATTTACCAAAGGAAGATGAAATAATATGTACATACAAAGACTTACATGTGAATGTTTGTTGCAGTTTTATTTGAAATAACCAAAAACTGGAAACAACCCACATGTCTTTCAATAGGCATAATGTGATATAGTTATACCATGGAATACTACTCAAAAAATTTTTAAAAATATTCATACAAACAATGACAGGAATGAATATCAAAGTAATTTTTCTGGGTGAATGAAGCCAGACAAAATAGAATACACATTATGTGATTCCATTTATTTACCATTCTAAAAAATCTAAACTAATCTGTAGTGAAATAAAGCTCAGTGATTGCTTGGTGATGCAGGAGATGAGAAAGGGGAGGAAAGAGGGGAGTATAAAGAGGCATGAGGAAACCTTTGCAGTTAATGGATATGTTCATTATCTTGATGATAATGGTCGTTTCATTAACATATACATATATCAAGACATGTCAGATTTTACATTTTAAATATGTGCGATTTATTGTATATCAATTGTTCCACAATAAAGTTGTTAAAAGAAAAATACAGTTCTCATATCAAACTCCAAACATCAGTTTCAGTTGTTGCAATAAAATAATAATTTATGCTAAAGAAAAGAATAGTTCAAATGTTTCATAAACACCTACTATTCACACTACTTTCGATCCATCCAAAATTATTTCCGTGCCTCAAGTTTTGCTGTTGACTGAAATATGAATGCCATTTCAGTGTCTGTCTGATGGATGTGTTGACCACCCATTTGTGCAGTTAGGAAAGCCCAAGAATTATCCAAAGTATGTATTTTTTTTCACACACACACACACACTGTATTTTATTTTTACAGGAGATAAATAAACTGACACCAAGCATTGTAAATTGATGCCCACAACAAAAGCAACAATGATTGCAATTACCAAACACGAAACACACTCATACTATGTCATAATATTGACATTCAGTTCAGTAATCCTCCACTATAACAGCTCCTTTACTTTGTAGTGAAAATTGATTTGTATATTTTTTGCCTCTGAGTCCTTGTGAGACTTTTTTCTTATTATTCAAACATAAAGTCACAATCATCCTCATCAGTTCACTCAGTCCCATGTAATTAATTTTTTTCATCTTGATCTTTCGTTAGCACTTTTATGAATTTGTCAGTTTTCCATTAGAGTTCTGAAAATGCCTATTCATTTAGTTCAGCAGTAGAGTCAGTTATCAGAAATCTGTACTTGTCAGAGTCTTTTCCATGAATTCCTTGAAGATGAAGCCCTTTTATAGGAACATTTTTGCAAAAGCATCAGAATACACCCAGAATTGTCTGTAAATGACAAAAGACTGAAAAATGACCATGGTTAAAGATTTGATGAAACTTCATAATAATGCAATTGACAAGGAAATTTAGTTATTTCTGTGATATACATTTTAAAGTAATAAATAGAATTATGACTTATAACATTATACCACAACCTATAAGATTTTAGAAATTTCATGTAATGTCTGAAACATTAATGCTAACATATTTCCATTAAAAAGCCCAAAGGAAGTTTAGTATTAGTTGTTTTTTTTTGTTTGTTTGTTTGCTGTTTTATACAGCAGGTTCTTATTAGTCATCAATTTTATACACATCAGTGTATACATGTCAATCCCAATTGCCCAACTCATCACACCACAACCCCCACCCCCAACTGATTTCTCCCCTTGGTGTCCATATGTTTGTCCTCTACATCTGTGTTTCAACTTCTGCCCTGAAAACCAGTTCACCTGTACCATTTTTCTAGGTTCCACATACAAGCGTTAATATACGATATTTGTTTTTCTCTTTCTGACTTACTTCACTCTGTATGACAGCCTCTAGATCCATCCACTTCTCAACAAATGACTCAATATCGTTTCATTTTATGGCTGAATAATATTCTATTGTATATATTACCACAACTACTTTATCCATTCATCTGTCGATGAGCATTTAGGTTGTTTCCATGACCTGGCTATTGTAAATAGTGCTGTAATGAACATTGGGGTGCATGTGTCTTTTTGAATTATAGTTTTCTCTGGGTATATGCCCAGTAGTGGGATTGCTGGGTCATATGGTAATTCTATTTTTAGTTTTTTAAGGAACCTCCATACTTTTCTCCATAGTGGCTGTATCAATTTACATTTCCACCAACAGTGCAAAAGGGTTCACTTTTCTCCACACCCTCTCCAGCATTTGTTGTTTGTAGATTTTCTGATGATGCCCATTCTAACTGGTGTGAGCTGATACCTCATTGTAGTTTTTTTTTTTTTTAAGGTATGGTTCTGTGAGTTTTTGACAAATGCGTATTGTTATGTAACCAGTACCACAATCAAGGTATACTTTTTAAAAAAATAATTAATTAATTTTTGGCTGTGTTGGGTCTTCCTTTCTGTGCAAGGGCTTTCTCTAGTTATGGCAAGTGGGGGCACTCTTCATCATGGTGCATGGGCCTCTCACTATTGGGCTTCTCTTCTTGTGGAGCACAGGATCCAGACACACAGGCTTAGTAGTTGTGGCTCATGGGACTAGTTGCTCCGCAGCATGTGGGATCTTCCCAGACCAGGGCTCGAACCTGTGTCCCCTGCATTGGCAGTCAAATTCTCAACTACTGCACCACCAGGGAGCCCCTCATTGTAGTTTTGATTTGCATTTCTCTAATAATTAGTGATGTTGAGCAGCTTTTCATGTGCTTCTTGGCCATTTGTATGTCTTCTTTGGAGAAATGTCTATTTTGGTCTTCTGCCCATTTTGGGATTTGGTTGTTTGTTTCTTTAATACTGATCTGGATGAGCTGTTTATATATTTTGGAGATTAATCCTTTGTCTGATGATTCATTTGCAAATATTTTCTTCCATTCTGAGGGTTGTCTTTTCATCTTGTTTATGGTTTCCTTTGTTGTGCAAAAGCTTTGAAGTTTCATTAGGTCTCAGTTGTTTATTTTTCTTTTTATTTCCATTATTATAGAAGTTGGATCAAAAAAGATCTTGCTGTGATTTATGTCAAACAAACAGTGTTCTTCCTATGTTTTCCCCTAAGAGTTTGATAGTGTCTGGTCTTACATTTAGGACTCAAATCCATTTTGAGTTTATTTTTGTGTATGGTGTTAGGGAGTGTTCTTATTTCATTCTTTTACATGTAGGTGTCCAGTTTTCTGAGCACCACTTATTGAAGAGACTGTCTTTTCTCCATTGTATATCTTTGCCTCCTTTGTCATAGATTAGTTGAACATAGGTGTATGGGTTTATCTCTGGGCTTTCAATCTTGTTCCATTGATCTATGTTTCTGTTTTGTGCCAGTACCATACTGTCTTGATTACTGTAGCTTTGTAGTATAGTCTGAAGTCAGGGAGTCTGATTCCTCCAGCTCCGTTTTTTTCTCTCAAGACTGCTTTGGCTATTCGGGGTCTTTTGTGTCTCCATAGAAATTTTAAGATGATTTGTCCTTGTTCCATAAAAAAATGCCATTGGTAATTTGATAGGGATTGCATTGAATCTGTAGATTGCTTAGGGTAGTATATTCATTTTCACAATATTGATTCTTCCAATTCAAGAACATGGTAGATCTCTCCATCTGTTGATATCATCTCTAATTTATTTCATCAGTGTCTTATAGTTTTCTGCATACAGGTCTTTTGTCTCCCTTCATAGGTTTATTCCTGGGTATTTTATTATTTTTGTTGCAATCGTAAATGAGAGTGTTTCCATAATTCCTGTTTCAGATTTTTCATCATTAGTGTATAGGAATGCAAGAGATTTCTGTGCATTAATTTTGTATCTGGCAACCTTACCAAATTCATTGATTACCTCTAGTAGTTTTCTGGTGGCATCTTTAGGATTCTCTGTGTATATTATCATGTCATATGCAAATAGAGACAGTTTTAATTCTTCTTTTCAAATCTGTATTCCTTTTATTTCTTTTTCTTCTCTGATTGCCGTGGCTAGGACTTCCAAAACTATGTTGAATAATAGTGGTGAGAGTGGATATCCTTGTCTCTTTCCTGATCTTAGAGGACATGCTTTCAGTTTTTCACCATTGAAAATGATGTTTTCTGTGGGTTTTTCATATATGGCCTTTATTATGTTGAGGTAGGTTTCCTCTATGCCCACTTTCTAGAGAGTTTTTATCATAAATTGGTGTTGAATTTTGTCAAAAGCTTTTTCTGCATCTATTGAGATGATCATATGGTTTTATTATTCAATTTTTTAATATGGTGTATCACACTGATTGATTTGCATATATTGAAGAATCCTTGTATCCCTAGGATAAATCCCACTTGATCTTGGAGTATGATTCTTTTAATGTGTTGGTGGATTCTGTTTGCTAGTACTTTGTTGAGGATTTTTGCATCAATATTTATCAGTGATATTGGTCTGTAATTTTCTTTTTTTGTAGTGTCTTTTTCTAGTTTTGGTATCAGGGTGATGGTAGTCTCAGAGAATGAGCTTGGGAGTGTTCCATCTGCTGCAATTTTTTGGAAGAGTTTGAGAAGGATGGGTTTTAGCTCTTCTCTAAATGTTTGATAGAATTCACTTGTGAAGCCATCTGGTCCTGGACTTTTGTTTGTTAGAAGATTTTTATTAACAGCTTCAATTTCATTACTTGTGATTGGTCTGTTCATATTTTCTGTTTCTTCCTGGTTCTGTCTTGGAAGGTTACACATTTCTAAGAACTTTTCCATTTCTTCCAGGTTGTCCATTTTATTGTCATAGAGTTGCTTTTAGTATTCTATTACGATGCTTTGTATATCTGCGGTGTCTGTTTTAACTTTTCCTTTTTCATTTCTAATTTTATTGATTTGAGTTCTCTCCCTCTTTTTCTTGATGTGTCTGGCAAATGGTTTATCAGTTTTGTTTATCTTCTCAAAGAACCAGCTTTTAGTTTTAGTTTTATTGATCTTTGTTAGTGTTTTCTTTTTTTCTATATCATTTATTTCTGCTCTGATCTTTATGATTTCTTTCCTTCTGCTAACTTTGGGTTTTGTTTATTCTTCTTTCTGTAATTCCTTTAGGTGTAAGGTTAGATTGTTTACTTGAGATTTTCTTGTTTCTTCACGTAGGCTTGTATAGGTATAAACTTCCCTCTTAGAACTGCTTTTGCCACATCCCATAGGTTTTGGATCATCGTGTTTTCATTGTTTTCATTGTCATTTGTCTCTAGGTATTTTTTGATTGCCTCTTTGATTTCTTCAGTGATCTCTTGGTTGTTTAGTAACATATTGGTTAGCCTCCATGTGTTTGTGTTTTTCACATTTTTTTCTCTGTAATTCATTTCTAATCTCATAGCATTGTGGTCAGAAAAGATGCTTGCTAAGATTGCAATTTTCTTAAATTTACTGAGACTTGATTTGTGACCCAGGATGTGATCTATCCTGGGGAATGTTCCGTGTGCACTTGAGAAGAAAGTGTAATCTGCTGGTTTTGGATGGAATGTCCTATAAATATCAATTAAATCTATCTGGTCTATTGTGTGATTTAAAGCTTCTCTTTCTTTATTTATTTTCATTTTGGATGATCTGTCCATTGGTGTAAGTGAGGTGTTAAAGTCCCCCACTATTATTGTGTTACTGTCAATTTCCTCTTTTATAGCTGTTGGCAGTTGCCTTATGTATTGAGGTGCTCCTATGTTGGGTGCATATATATTTATAATTGTTATATCTTCTTCTTGGATTGATCCCTTGATCATTATGTAGTGTCCTTCCTTGTCTCTTGTAACATTCTTTATTTTAAAGTCTATTTTATCTGATATGAGTATAGCTACTCCAGCTTTCTTTTGATTTCCATTTGCATGGAATATCTTTTTTCATCCCCTCACTTTCAGTCTGTACGTGTTCCTAGGTCTGAAGTGGGTCTCTTGTAGAAAACATATATATGGGTCTTGTATTTGTATCCATTCATCAAGCCTGTGTCTTTTGGTTGGATCATTTAATCCATTCACGTGTAAGGTAATTATCAATATGTATGTTCCTATGACCATTTTCTTAAATGTTTTGGGTTTGTTTTTGTAGGTCCTTTTCTTCTCTTGTGTTTCCCACTTAGAGAAGTTCCTTTAGCATTTGTTGTAGAGCTGGTTTGGTGGTGCTGAATTCTCTTCACTTTTGCTTGTCTGTAAAGCTTTTGATTTGTCCATCAAACCTGAATGAGATCCTTGCTGGGTAGAGTAATTTTGCTTGTAGGTTCTTCCCTTTCATCATTTTAAGTATATCATGCCACTCCCTTGTGGTTTGTAGTGTTTCTGCCAAGAAATCAGCTGTTAACCTTATGGGAGTTCCCTTGTACTTTATTTGTTGTTTTTCCGTTGCTGCTTTCAATAATTTTTCTTTATCTTATTTTTTGCCAATTTGATTACTATGTGTCTCAGCATGTTTCTCCTTGGGATTTCCCTATATGGGACCCTCTGTTCTTCCTGGACTTGGGTGGCTATTTCCTTTCCCATGTTAGGGAAGTTTTCAACTATAATCTCTTCAAATATTTTCTCTGGTCCTTTCTCTCTCTCTTCGCCTTCTGTGACCCCTTTACTGTAAATGGTGCTGTGTTTAATGTTTTCCCAGAGGTCTCTTAGGCTGTCTTCATTTCTTTTCATTCTTTTCTCTTTCTTTTGTTCCACAGCAGTGAGTTCCACCTTTTTGTCTTCCAGGTCACTTATCCCTTCTCCTGCCTCAGTTCTTCTGCTATTGATTCCTTCTAGTGTAGTTTTCATTTCAGTGTTTGTATTGTTCATCATTTCAGTTTTTGTATTGTTCATCTCTATCTGTTTGTTCTTTAATTCTTCTAGGTCTTTGTTAAACGTTTCTTTCATCGTTTTGATCTTTGTCTCCATTCTTTTTCCAAGGTCCTGGATCATCTTCACTATCATTATTCTGAATACTTTTTCTGGAAGGTTGCCTATATCCACTTCAAGTTGTTTTTCTTGGATTTTATCTTGTTCTTTCATCTGGTACATAGACCTCTGCCTTTTCATCTTGTCTATCTTTCTGTGAATGTGGTTTTTGTTCTACAGGCTGCAGGATTGTAATTCCTCTTGCTGCTGCTGTCTGCCCTCTGGTGGATGAGGCCATCTAAGAGGCTTGATGGGAGGGACTGGTGTTGGGTAGAGCTGACTGTTGCTCTGGTGTGGGAAATGGTCAGCCTTGAGAGCAGGCTGCGGACATGCCAGGCCTACTGCTGCTGCTCGAAGGAACTGTGCCTACTTGTTCCCTTCCTTGTTCCATTCCATGGGAGATAAATTACCAGGGCCCAGAGATCAGAAAGAATGTAAAATGAGACAAGCAAAGTTATCTACCTCCTGCATGTGAAGGTTATTTTGGATGATTCTGGGTTTATGGGTTTTCTCCCAGGGAAGTTAACCTTGAACCGAGACAGTCTGTAGATAATGTAAACCACCATCTGGCAACCTTCCTTTTTCTAGTCTATATAATCTGAAACTGTAGCATAATAAAATATGCCTTGCGACCATCAGTTGTCTTCATCCTTCTGACCCCATTCGTCGGTGCTACTTCAGTTCCTTTCCCCTTCCCTTCTGACCCTGGGAGGTGAAATCCTCTTTCTCCGGCTGGTCCGTGGCAAGTGGCGCCCAAACAGGGACAGGAAGCATGAAGGTAATTAAAAGAAAGTGCAGGTGAGAGAACCCTTATGCAAAGTATGTGTGACCACGAGTAAAAGTGAAACTAATAGAGGTATAAGGCAATAGTCAGAAGTAAAATAAGATGGAAGAAAAGGGCTCAAAAGAGCATGAATTATTTGCTCAGGTTTTACTTTCAATGCTTAAAACTCGGGGTAATAAAGTTTCTACCTCCCAGTTGACTGAATTTTTGCAGCATATCCATGATATATCTCCCTGGTTTCCTGTTGGCGGCTCTGTTGTTATAGAAATCTGGCAGAAAGTTGGAGAAGATTTAAAAAATTATTATGAGTCTTGAGGGCCTACTCATACTCCTGTTGTTACATTTAGTTTGTGGAATCTGATAAAAGACTGTTTAAATTCTTCTCATGATAGTGGTGATTTGAACGTAAAGTCAGAAAAGTCAAAGCCTTCTTCAGGAGATAAAACTGCCTTAATGGCTACTACACCACCACTTCCTAAAACTAGGGAACTTATTAATTTTGACATATCAGATGAAGAGGAACATTTCAATTTAACAGATGAGGCTTTTAAACATGAAAGAGAAAAATATCTTGAGGATTATTTTCTAATGGCTATGATAGATAAGTCAGTGAAAAAGCTTCAGATTAATAAGCACTGTCTTCCTCAAAAATCTACATCTGTAAAAATGCTCAGTCCCTTGCAGCGTGCTGTACAAGGAGCAATAAAACGTGGAGAAGATCCTATTTTCTGTTGTCCTTTCATAGAAAGACCTAATCCTAATAATCCTCAACAGGCTATTAGGGAGCATCAGTCTCTTCCTTTTAAAGTTTTGAAAGATTTAAAATCTGCTTGTGCTCAATATGGGCCCACTGCTCCTTTTACTACTGCTATGGTTGACATTACTGCAGGAGAAGCTCTTCCCCCCACTGATTGGAAGTCTATTGCACGAGCTTGTTTAAATGGTGGAGATTATTTGATATGGAAATCTGATTTTTATGAACGGGCTACTGAACAAGCAGAAAAGAATGCTTACCATAATATTCCAGTTGATTATCATATGCTGATTTGGGAAGGACAATATATTTCTTTACAAGATCAATTAACTTATCCCTTTGTTGCTTATCCTCAAATAAATCATTTGGCGTTACAAGCCTGGAGGAAATTACCTTCTACACACAAAACTGAGGATCTTTCAAAAATTAGACAGGGACCTGATGAACCATATGCTGATTTTGTAGATAGATTTTTACAGGCAGTGGGGAAGCTCATTGTGGATGGACCCTCTGGTACAATTGTAGTTAAGCAACTTGCTTTTGAAAATAATGCGTATCAGGCTGCGATTCGACCTTGGGGAAAACGGGGAACATTGGAGGACTATATTCGCCTTTGTGCAGACATTGGGCCTGCTTATATACAGGGTGCTGCTATAGCTGCAGCATTAACTAAAGTGGGATTTAAAAGCAATCAAAAGAAAACAAAGACTTGTTTAAATGCAGAAAGGCAGGTCATTTTGCTAGAGAATGTAGATCTTTTAATTCTAACCCTAGTCCTTCCTTCCATACTCAAAAACCTCCAGATGGTCGGAAAATCCCTGGTTTATGCCCTAGATGCAATAAGGGAAAACATTGGGCACGAGACTGTCGCTCACTAGCCCACAAGGATGGGACACCACTGTCGGGAAACTCCTCCCGGGGCATTCCCTGGCCCCAACAAATAATAGGGGCAATATCTGTGTATCCTCCTCAAATTATCAATCAGACATTAACCAAGAACAAAAACATTCAATATCCTCGCTCTCCAGAGCAACACCAGGAAGCGCAGGACTGGACCTCAGTACCTCCGCCCGATATGTATTAACTCCTGAAATGGGTCCTCAGGCCCTCTCTACAGGCATCTATGGACCTTTACCCAAGGGTTTGATGAGACTATTATTGGGAAGAAGTAGTGTCACCATGAAGGGTTTAACTATTATTCCAGGAGTCATAGATTCTGACTACGAAGGAGAAATAAAAATCATGGTACAAACTATTAAAAATATAATAACTATTTCTCTTGGTGATAAAATTGCACAATTGCACTTTTGCCCTTTGTACCTCATGGACAAATTTTACAACATCAAGAGAGAGGAACAAAGGCTTTTGGATCATCTAATGCTGCCTACTGGATTCAGAAGATAGGGAAAGAATGTCCAGAAATGAAATTAACCATTAATGGAAAGGTTTTTTCAGACTTGTTAGACACTGGAACTGATGTCTCTGTTATGCCACAGATAAAGTGGCCTAAATATTGGCCTGTTAGTCCTACTATTACAGAACTTCAAGGAATAGGACAAAGTTCTTCTCCTATGCAAAGTAGTCAGTTATTATTATGGCAAGATAGTGAGGGCCATTCAGGATACTTCCAGCCTTATGTTTTTCTTGGGCTGTCTTTAAACCTCTGGGGCTGAGATATATTAAAAGAAATGGGAGTATTGCTTTATAGTCCAAATTCTCAAGTCTCTAATATGATGTTGGATCAAGGATTTCTTCCCACAAAAGGGCTGGGAACAAATCAACAAGGAACTGTCTATCCTATTGATGTGAAAAAAAAATGATAGACAAGGTTTGGGTTTTTCTTAGGGGCCTTGGATTCACCTCCACTCACTGCTGATCCAATTACTTGGCTAACTGATGACCCAGTATGGGTGGACCAGTGGCCCCTCACTAAGGAGAAGTTAAAGGCTGCAGAGCAGTTAGTTATAGAACTATTAAAATTAGGACACTTAGAGTCTTCCGATAGTCCTTGGAACACTCTTATTTTTATTATCAAGAAAAAATATGGAAAATATAAGTTATTACAGGATCTAAGAGCTGTTAATAAAACTTTGCTAATAATGGGAGCTCTTCAACCAGGCCTACCCTCTCCAACAGCCATACCACACAATTATTATCTTTTAGTTATAGATTTAAAAGATTGTTTTTTCACTATTCCTTTGTTTCCTGAAGACAGAAAATATTTTGCTTTTAATTTGCCTTCTTTAAATTTTAAGGAACCCATGAGGAGACTTCAATGGAAAGTATTGCCTCAGGGCATGGCAAATAGTCCAACATTATGCCAAAAATATGTGGCTCAGGCCTTGACTCCTGTGAGAAAAAGGTTTCCAACATTATATCTCATACATTATATGGATAATATACTTTTAGCCACTGATAATATTTCTTTCTTGGAGACTGCTTTTCAATTTTTACAACAATCCTTATAATCGTTTGGTTTGGTCATTGCCTCAGAAAATGTTCAAAGACAATCTCCATTTTTATATTTGGGAAAATATATTGATAATACTACCATTAGGCCTCAAAAACTGAAAATTTGAGTGATAATTTAAAAACATTAAATGATTTTCAAAAATTACTTGGAGATATTAATTGGCTAAGGCCTTCCTTAAAACTTACTACTACTCAATTACAGCCTTTGTTTGATATTCTTAAAGTTGACTCAGATCCTTCTTCATGCTCTATGACTCCAGAAGGATTTCAAGCTTTACAAATAGTTAATAGAGCTATCTGCACAATTAACTCGAATACATACTCACCTGCCAATTTCTTTAATTGTCCAACACCTCATGTGCCTAGTGCCATCTTATGGTAAAATGTTGGAATTATTGAATGGATTCATATGAAAACTACACCCTCTAAAGTTATTAACCCTTATTATGAACTTATTATGAACTTATAATAATGCAAGGTAGAACTAGATACTTACAATTTATAGGTATAGAACCTTCTCAAATTATTGTCCCTTATTCAGTTAGTCAACAAAATTGGCTTTTTCAACATAGTAATGAATGGGATCTTGCTCTTGCAGGATTTTCAGGTACCTTGGAATTCCATTAACCTGCTGATAAATTGATCCAATTCAGCAAACTTAACTATTATATATTTCCTTCTATAATTAGGCAACAGCCTATTCCTCATGTATCCTTAGTTTCTACAGACGGTTCTTCTTCAGGAGTGGCTACTGTAATCCCTGACGATGGAACAAAACTAATTAAACAAACTTCCTTGACTTCAGCACAACGTGTTGAACTGTATGCTGTCATTATGGCTTTTAAACATTTGCCTTCTTTATCTTTTAATTTGTTTTCTGATAGTAAATATCTTATTTTTTCTTCTGGAGACTGCAACCATAGGACATACTAATGACCCTGAATTATCATCCTCTTTTCGTTTGCTTCAACAGCTTATTCATTCCCACAATGGTCCTGTTGCAGCTCTGCATATCTGTGCTCATTCTAACTTGGCTGGTCCATTGACTAAACTTAATGCAACTGCAGATGATTTAACTCGATCTAAACGTGATTTTTATCCTGTGCATTTTCCTCCCAAAAATAAAGTTAAAGTTATTCTTCCCCTCAATTTCTTCCATAAAGCAGGACATATCCCAATTTACCGTACTACTCCTTTCCATTCGTCATGCTATCAAGAATGGCTAATATATTGCATTCATTCTCTTCATACTGTTCATACTCATGGTCCATGTCCTGCACACCCTCATATTATGGTAACCTATGATCAAACTGCTTCACAAGCAGCACAACAATTGCATGCTTTACGCCATCAGTAGGTGGCTACACTATGCAAACAATTTTCCCTTACTCGTGAAGCCATCCAACAAATTGTTAAGCAATGCCCAAAAGGCTTACCTCACCTTCCTGTTCCGCATTATGATGTTAATCCTCGTGGATTATTACCTAGTCATTTATGGCAAATGGATGTTACTTATATCCCGTCTTTTGGTAAATTACAGTGTGTGCATGCCACTATATCATTTTTTTTACATCTTTATTGGAGTATAATTCCTTTCCACTGGTGTGTTAGTTTATCCTTTATAACAAAGTGAATCAGTTATACATATATTCCCACACCTCTTCCCTTTTACATTTCCCTCCCTCCCACCTTCCTTATCACACACCGTTAGGTGGTCACAAAGCAACGAGCTGATCTCCCTGGGCTATGCGGCTGCTTCCCACTAGCTATCTATTTTACGTTTGGTAGTGTACATATGTCCATGCCACTCTCTCGCTTTGTCACAGCTTACACTTCTCCCTCCTCATATAGTCAAGTCCATTCTCTAGTAGGACAGTGTCTTTATTCCTGTCTTACCCCAGGTTATTCATGACATTTTTTCTTAAATTCCATATATATGTGTTAGCATATGGCATTTGTCTTTCTCTTTCTGACTTACTTCACTCTGTATGACGGACTCTAGGTCCACCCACCTCACTACAAACAGCTCAATTTGGTTTCTTTTTATGGCTGAGTAATATTCCATTGTATATATGTGTCACATCCTCTTTATCCACTCATCCGATGATGGACACTTAGGTTGTTTCCATCTCCAGGCTATTGTAAATAGAGCAACAATGAACATTTTGGTACATGGCTCTTACTGAATTATGGTTTTCTCAGGGTATATGCCCAGTAGTGGGATTGCTGGGTCATATGGTAGTTCTATTTGTAGTTTTTAAGGAACCTCCATACTGTTCTCCATAGTGGCTGAACCAATTCACATTCCCACCGGCAGTGCAAGAGTGTTCCCTTTTCTCCACACCCTCTCCAGCATTTATTGTTTCTAGATTTTTTGATGATGGCCATTCTGACTGGTGTGAGATGATATCTCATTGTAGTTTTGATTTGCATTTCTCTAATGATTAATGATATTGAGCACTCTTTCATGTGTTCGTTGGCAGTCTGTATATCTCCTTTGGAGAAATGTCTATTTAGGTCTTCTGCCCATTTTTTGATTGGGTTGTTTGTTTTATTGTTATTAAGCTGCATGAGCTCCTTATAAATTTTGGAGATTAATCCTTTGTCAGTTGCTTCATTTGCAAATGTTTTCTCCCATTCTGAGGGTTGTCTTTTGGTCTTGTTTATGGTTTCCTTTGCTGTGCAAAAGCTTTGAAGTTTCATTAGGTCCCATTAGTATATTTTTGTTTTTATTTCCATTTCTCTAGGAGGTGGGTCAAAAGGGATCTTGCTGTGATTTATGTCATAGAGTGTTCTGCCTATGTTTTCCTCTAAGAGTTTGATAGTTTCTGGCCTTAAATATAGGTCTTTAATCCATTTTGAGCTTATTTTTGTGTATGGTGTTAGGGAGTGATCTAGTCTCATACTTTTGCATGTACCTGTCCAGTTTTGCCAGCAATAATTATTGAAGAGGCTGTCCTTTCTCCGCTGTACATTCCTGCCTCCTTTATCAAAGATAAGGTGACCATATATGTGTGGGTTTTTCTCTGGGCTTTCTATCCTGTTCCATTGATCTATCTTTCTGTTTTTGTGCCAGTACCATACTCTCTTGATTACTGTAGCTTTGTAGTATAGTCTGAAGTCAGGGAGCCTGATTCCTCCAGCTCCGTTTTCCGTTCTCAAGACTGCTTTGGCTATTCGGGGTCTTTTGTGTTTCCACACAAATTGTGAAATTTTTTGTTCTAGTTCTGTGAAAAATGCCAGTGGTAGTTTGATAGGGATTGTATTGAATCTGTAGATGGCTTTGGGTAGTAGAGTCATTTTCACAATATTGATTCTTCCAATCCAAGAACATGGTATATCTCTCCATCTATTTGTATCGTATTTAATTTCTTTCATCAATGTCTTATAATTTTCTGTATACAGGTCTTTTGTCTCCTTAGGCAGGTTTATTCCTAGATATTTTATCCTTTTTGATCCAATGGTAAATGGAAGTGTTTTCTTGATTTCATTTTCAGATTTCTCATCATTAGTGTATAGAAATGCCAGAGATTTCTGGGCATTAATTTTGTATCCTGCTACTTTACCAAATTCACTGATTAGCTCTAGTAGATTTCTGGTAACATCTGTAGGATTCTGTATGTATAGTATCATGTCATCTGCAGTCAGTGACAGCTTTACTTCCTCTTTTCCGATTTGGATTCCTTTTATTTCCTTTTCTTCTCTGATTGTTGTCGTTAAAACTTCCAAAACTATGTTGAATAAGAGTGGTGAGAGTGGGCAACCTTGTCTTGTTCCTTTTCTTATTCGAAATGCTTTCAGTTTTTCACCATTGAGGATGATGTTGGCTGTGGGTTTGTCATATATGGCCTTTATTATGTTGAGGAAAGTTCCCTCTATGCCTACTTTCTTCAGGTTTTTTTTTATCGTAAATCAGTGTTGAATTTTGTGAAAAGCTTTCTCTGCATCTATTGAGATGATCATATGGTTTCTGTCCTTCAAATTGTTAATATGTTGTATCATGTTGATTGATTTGCGTATATCGAAGAATACTTGCATTCCTGGAATAAACTCCAATTGATCATGGTGTATGATCCTTTTAATGTGCTGTTGGATTCTCTTTGCTAGTATTTTGTTGAGGATTTTTGCATCTAAATACATCAGTGATATTGGCCTGTAGTTTTCTTTCTTTGTGACATCCTTGTCTGGTTTTGGTATCAAGGTGATGGTGGCCTCGTAGAATGAGATTAGGAGTTTTCCTCCCTCTGCTATATTTTGGTAGAGTTTGAGAAGGATAGGTTCTAGCTCTTCTCTAAATATTTGATAGAATTCGCCTGTGAAACCATCTGTTCCCGGGCTTTTGTTTGTTGGAAGATTTTTAATCACAGTTTCAATTTCAGTGCTTGTGTTTGGTCTGTTCATATTTTCTATTTCTTCCTGATTCAGTCTTGGCAGGTTGTGCATTTTTAAGAATTTGTCCATTTCTTCCAGGTTTTCCATTTTATTGGCATAGAGTTGCTTGCAGTAATCTCTCATGGACATTTGTATTTCTGCAGTGTCAGTTGTTACTTCTCTTTTTTCATTTCTAGTCCTATTGATGTGACTCTTCAACCTTTTTTTCCTGATGAATCTGGCTAATGGTTTAGTGATTTTGTTTATCTTCTCAAAGAACCAGCTTTTAGTTTTATTGATCTTTGCTATCATTTCCTTCATTTCTTTTTCATTTATTTCTGATCTGATTTTTATTTCTTTCCTGCTGCTAACTTTGGGGTGTTTGTATTCTTCTTTCTCTAGTTGCTTTAGGTGCATGTTTAGGTTGTTTATTTGAGATGTTTCCTGTTTCTTAAGGTAGGATTGTATGCATATAAACTTCCATCTTAGAACTGCTTTTGCTGCATCCCATAGGTTTTGTGTCGTCGTGTCTCCATGGTCATTAGTTTCTAGGTATTTTTTGATTTCCTCTTTCATTTCTTCAGTGATCACTTCGTTATTAAGTAGTGTATTGCTTAGACTCCATGTGTTTTTATTTTTTACAGATCTTTCCCTGTAATTGATGTCTAGTCTCATAGCATTGTGTTCGGACAAGACACATGATAAAATTTCAATTTTCTTAAATTTACCAAGGCTTGATTTGTGACCCAAGATATGATCTATCCTGGAGAATGTTCCATGGGCACTTAAGAAAAATGTGTATTCTGTTGTTTTTGGATGGAATGTCCTATAAATATCAATTAAGTCCGTCTTGTTTAATGTATCATTCAAAGCTTGTGTTTCCTAATTTAGTTTCATTTTAGATGATCTGTCCATTGGTGAAAGTGGGGTGTTAAAGTCCCCTACTATGAATGTGTTACTGTCGATTTCCCCTTTATGGCTGCTAGTATTTGCCTTATGCATTGAGGTTCTCCTATGTTCGGTGCATAAATATTTATAATTGTCATATCTTCTTCTGGGATCGATCTCTTGATCATTATGTAGTGTCCTTCTTTGTCTCTTCTAACACTCTTTAATTTAACGTTTATTTTGTCTGATGTGAGAGTTGCTACTCGAGCTTTCTTTTGGTTTCCATTTGCATGAAATATCTTTTTCCATCCCCTTACTTTCAGTCTGTATGTGTCTCTAGGTCTGGAGTGGGTCTCTTGTAGACAGCATATATATGGGTCTTGGTTTTGTATCTATTCAGCCAATCTGTGTCTTTTGGTGGGAGCATTAATTCATTTATATTTAAGGTAATTATAGATATGTATATTCCTATTCCCATTTTCTTATTTGTTTTGGGTGTGTTATTGTAGGTCTTTTCCTTCTCTTGTGTTTCTTGCCTAGAGAAGTTCCTTTAGCAGTTGTTGTAAAGCTGGTTTGGTGGTTCTGACTCTCTCAGCTTTTGCTTGTCTGTAAAGTTTTTAATTTCTGCATCAAAACTGAATAAGAATCTTGCTGGGTAGTGTAATCTTGGTTGCAGGTTTTTCTCCTTCATCACTTTAAATAAGTCCTGCCAGTCCCTTCTGCCTTGCAGATTTTCTGCTGAAAAAACAGCTGTTAAGCTTATGGGGATTCCTTTGTGTGTTATTTGTTGTTTTTCCCATGCTGCTTTTAATATGTTTTCTTTGTATTTAATTTTTGACAGTTTGATTTATATGTGTCTTGGTGTGTTTCTCCTTGGATTTATCCTGTATGGGACTCTCTGTGCTTCCTGGACTTGATTAACTATTCTGTTTCCCATGTTAGAGAAGTTTTCAACTATAATCTCTTCAAATATTTTCTCAGTCCCTTTCTTTTTCTCTTCTTCTTCTGGAACCCCTATAATTCGAATGTTGGTGTATTTAATGTTGTCCCAGAGGTCTCTGAGACTCTCCTCAGTTCTTTTCATTCTTTTTTCTTTATTCTGCTCTGCAGTAGTTATTTCCACTATTTTATCTTCCAGGTAACTTATCTGTTCTTCTGCCTCAGTTATTCTGCTATTGATCCCATGTTGAGTATTTTTTATTTCATTTATTGCGTTGTTCATCGTTGCTTGTTTCATCGTTAGTTCTTCTAGGCTCTTGTTAAATGTTTATTGCATTTTGTGTATTCTATTTCTAAGATTTTGGATCATCTTTACTATCATTATTCTGAATTCTTTTGCAGGTAGACTGCCTATTTCCTCTTCATTTGTTAGGTCTGGTGCATTTTTATCTTGCTCTTTCATCCTCTGTGTGTTTTCCTGTCTTTTCATTTTTCTTATCTTACTGTGTTTGGGGTCTCCTTTTTGCAGGCTGCAGGTTCGTAGTTCCATTGTTTTTGGTGTCTGTCCCCAGTGGGTAAGTTTGGTTCAGTGGGTTGTATAGGCTTCCTGGTGGAGGGGACTAGTGCCTGTGTTCTGGTGGATGAGGCTGGATCTTATCTTTCTCGTGGGCTGCTCCACGTCTTGTGGTGTGTTTTGGGGTGTCTGTGGACTTATTTTGATTTAAGGCAGCCTCTATGCTAATAGGTGGTGTTGTGTTTCTGTCTTGCTAGTTGTTTGGCAGAGGGTGTCCAGCACTGTAGCTTGCTGGTCATTGAATGAAGCTAGGTGCTGCTGTTGAGATGGAGATCTCTGGAAGAGTTTCACTGTTTGATATTATGTGGAGCTGGGAGGTCTCTTGTGGACCTGTGTTCTGAAGTTGGTCTCCCACCTCAGAGGCACAGCACTGAGTCCTGGCTGCAGAGCCTCTCATACACACAGCTCAGAATAAAAGGGAGAAAAAGAAGAAAGACAGAAAGAAAGAAAGAAAGAAAGAAAGGAAGGAAGGAAGAAAGAAAGCAAGAAAGAAAGGAGGGAGGGAGGGAGAGAGAGAGGGAGGAAGGAGGGAAGGAGGGAAGGAAGGAAGGAAAGAAAGAAAGAAAGAAAGAAAGAAAGAAAGAAAGAAAGAAAGAAAGAAAGAAAGAAAAGATAAAATACAATAAAGTAACATGAAATAAAATAAAGTTATTAAAATAAAAATAATTATTAAGAAAAAAGTTATTTTAAAAAAAGGGGGAAAAAAAGGACGGATAGAACACTAGGACCAATGATGGAAGCAAAGGTTTACAGACAAGATCTCACACAGAAACATACACATACCCACTCACAAAAAGAGGAAAAGGGGAAAAAATCATAAATTTTGCTCTCAAAGTCCACCTCCTCAATTTCGGATGATTCGTTGTCTATTCATGTATTCCACAGATGCAGGGTACATCAAGTTGATTGTGGAGCTTTCATCCGCTGCTTCTGAGGCTGCTGGGAGGGATTTCCCTTTCTCTTATTTGTTCTCACAGCTCCAGGGGGCTCAGCTTTGGATTTGGTCCCACATCTGCGTGTAGGTCGCCGGAGGCCGTCTGTTCTTCGCTCAGACAGGACGGGGTTAAAGGAGCAGCTGCTTTGGGGACTCTGGCTCACTCAGGTCTGGGGTAGGGAGTGGTACGGAGCACAGGGCAAGCCTGTGGCTGCAGAGGCCGGCATGACGTTGCACCAGCCTGAGGTGCGCTGTGCATTCTGCCGGGGAAGTTGTCCGTGGATCGCATGACCCTGGCAGTGGCCGGCTGCACTGACTCCCCGGAAGGGGGTGTGGATAGTGACCTGTGCTCTGACACGGGCTTCCTGGTGGTGGCAGCAGCAGCCTTAGCGTCTCATGCCCGCCTCTGGGGTCCACGTTGTTAACCGCGGCTCGCGTCCGTCTCTGGAGCTCCTTTAAGCAGTGCTCTTAATCCCCTCTCCTCGCGCACCAGGAAACAAAGAGGGAAGACAAAGTCTCTTGCCTCTTTGGCAGGTCCAGACGTTTCCCCGGACTCCCCCCCGGCTAGCGGTGGTGCACTAACCCCCTGCATGCTGTGTTCACGCCACCAACCCCAGTCCTCTCCCTGCGCTCTGACCGAAGGCCGAACCTCAGCTCGCAGCCCCGCCCTCCCCGTCAGGTGAGCAGACAAGCCTCTCGGGCTGGTGCGTGCTGGTCGGCACCGATCCTCTGTGTGGGAATCTCTCCGCCTTGCCCTCCACACCCCTGTGACTGTGCTCTCTTCCGTGGCTCCGAAGCTTCCCCTCTCTGCCACCCGCAGTCTCTGCCCACGAAGGGGCTTCCTAGTGTGTGGAAACGTTTCCTCCTTCACAGCTCCCTCCCACCGGTGCAGGTCCCGTCCCTATCCTTTTGTCTCTGTTTATTCTTTTTTCTTTTGCCCTATCCAGGTACGTGGGGACTTTCTTGCCTTTTGGGAGGTCTGAGGTCTTTTGTCAGCGTTCAGTAGGTGTTCTGTAGGAGTTCTTCCACGTGTAGATGTATTTCTGGTGTATCTGTGTGGAGGAAGGTGATCTCTGCGTCTTACTCTTCTGCCATCTTCCCCTCCAGGAATCCATGTCACTATTGATACTGATTCTGGTTTCCTCTGTGCTACAGCACAGACCGGAGAGGCTACTAAACATGTTATTACTCATTTATTACATTGTTTTGCATTTATAAATATTCCTAAAATTATAAATAGTGATAATGGGCCCGCTTACACTAGTGCTGCTTTTGCAACATTTTGTAATTCATTACAATTTACACATATTACAGGCATTCCATATAACCCTCAAGAGCAAGGTATTATAAAATGTGCAAATAGGTCTTTAAAGCTAACTATTAAAAAAATAAAAAAGGGGAAATTATATAGAACAGCACCACATAACTTTATAAATCATGCTTTTTTATTTAAATTTTCTCACTGTTGACAAATTTGGCCACTCTGCAGGGGAGAGGTTGGTGGCTGCGCCACAATTGGCCTCTCAATCTACGGAGGTCTTCTGGAAATATCCATTAACCAGCACTTGGCATCTTCCTGATCCTGTGTTGATTTGAGGACGTGGTCACGTGTGTATCTTTCCCAGATCAGTGCCTGAACTTCGCTGGCTTCCTGAGCGCTTAGTCAAGCAAATAGATGGCTCGCCACAGCTCACAACTAGTTTAGAAGATGAAGAAGCTCTGCATCTCTCCCGAAAATTTGACAGTGTTGATTTAGAAAAAGAAGAAATCACTTGCCAGGACGACTCAAAGGAGTAATGTTCCAACTTGGGGACAAACTAAACAATTGGTTTCACAAGCTCAAGAGTTAGTGAAACAACAGAATAATCCTGTTACACCTGTAACTTTAGTTTTGGCTATGTTGGCAACAGTTTCATGTGTTCCCTCTGTTAATGCAGCAACTTACTGGGCCTATGTACCTGATCCTCCACTATTACAACCCATATCTTGGTTTGAAGCAGAGTTTCCTATATTTTATAATCATACAGTTTATGGGCCTCTTATTGGGAATATAAAACAAATCAATATGTCTGTAAATTATACTAACTGGTTTAATACCTATCCTGTCGGTCTTAGCCCATTGAATCTGGAAACTGGTTGTGTAAAGGCTATTAGTTATGAGCATACAGATGTTTATGAGGGAACGGATCAATCAATTAGTTTGTCAGGCTCTCCAGGCATCCTTTGTTTTACAGGAACCAACATTACTCTTACATACCCGGCTACCAGCCGATGAGAGGATCTTAAGGATACCATCTTTTAGTATAAAAATGGGCAACCTATTAATATTAGAGGTCGAATCTCATACGCCTCACCACTTAGGGATTCTGCTGTTACTATAGCCAAGGTTACAGGTGAAGATTCAGGAAATTATTTCTGTATGAAGCGTTTACTTGGAGGACAAGTGATACTTATAGCTGGACATAAGGTTACTATTCTTAACAGAAAATCAAAAAATCAATTTCCTCCTTTTATGACCATTAACTTTCCTGAATCCAATTTTGAATGTTGCAATGCATCTTGGAATAATAACCAAATATGGTATACTATAGATTATACCAAGGGGTCAATTCTTATCTCTTCTACTCCTGTCATAGATAGGTTTATCATATTTCAAAAGAACTGGGATATATGGAAACCAGCTCTACCTTATTCCAATACACCTGTTATAACTTGTGTTGCTCCTCCATATACACTTTTGATTGATTCTATTAACACTGGTAATTCTTCCAAAGGAGGCTATAATATTAGCTGTGTTAATTGTATTTTTAACAGTTGTATGTTCCCTTCTGCAGGAACGCAATCTGTGCTTATACTAAAGCAACCCATGTATGTTATGGTGCCTGTACATCAGAAAGAACCTTGGTATGAAAATACTGGAGTACAGGCATGGGTGGAACTCTCTAAAGCCTTGCAGAGAAGGAGACGCTTTATTGGGTGGCTAATAGTAAGTTTACTTGCCTTGGCTGCTCTATCTGCTACTGTGGCTACTGCCAGTCTTGCTCTTTCACAGAATATTAATAATGCTCACTTTGTTAATCAATTATCTCAAAATACCAGTCTTGCTTTATCTTTACAAAGTCACATAGATTTACAGATTAATAGAAAGTTAGATGAATTTAAAAATGCAATTTTGGGGATTGGAGATCATATGGCAGCATTAAAATTGAGGATGCGTTTAGTTGTCATGCAAAGTATATATGGATTTGTGTTACTCCTTATAAGTATAATGACTCTATTTGGGAATGGGAAAAAGTAAAAATGCATCTGCTGAGTGTTTGGTCAGATAATATTAGTCTTGATCTTAAGAAGTTAAATGCTGAAATTCAGGATATGCAAAATGCACATCTTGATGATATTTCGCCAGAAGATGTAAATCAAACTTTATTGGATCATTTAAAGTTGTTAAACCCTCAGTCTTGGGTTACTGGAAGGTTGTCAGGATTTATTACCCTGGCCATAATTTGTCTATTATTGATAATAATCTTCTCATGTCTGTTTCGTATCCTCATGCAACAATATACTACTCTCGGCACTAAGCTTCATGGAATTATTTTGCAACAAAAATTAAAAAATAATAAAGTGGAACCTGTGGGAAACGGTCAGCCTTGAGAGCAGGCTGCGGACATGCCAGGCATGCCACTGCTGCTCGAAGGGACTGTGCCTTCTTGTTCCCCTCCTTGTTCCATTCCAGGGGAGATAAATTACCAGGGCCCAGAGATCAGAAAGAATGTAAACTGAGATAAGCAAAGCTGTCTCCCCCCTGCACGTGCAGGTTATTTTGGATGATTCTGGGTTTATGAGTTTTCTCCCAGGGAAGTTAACCTTGAGCCGAGACACTGTAGATAATGTAAACCACCATCTGGCAACCTTCTTTTTCTAGTCTATATAATCTGCAACTGTAGCATAATAAAATTCGCCTTGCAACCATCAGTTGTCTTGGTCCTTCTGACTCCATTCGTCGGTGCTACTTCAGTTCCTTACCCCTTCCCTTCTGACCCTGGGCAGTGAAATCCTCTTTCTTCGGCTGGTCTGCAGCACTCTGGTGGGCAGAGCTCAGTGAAACTTTAATCCACTTGACTGTTGATGGGTGGGGCTGGGTTCCCTCCCTGTGGTTGTTTAACTGGAGGCAACCCAACACTGGAGCCTACCTGGGCCCTTTGGTCGGGCTAATGACAGACTCTGGGAGGGCTCACGCCAAGGAGTACTTTCCAGAACTTCTGCTCCCAGTGTCCTTGTCCCCACAGTGAGACACACCCCCCACCTCTGCAGGAGAGGTGACCCTCCACCACTAGCAGGTAGGTCTGGTTCAGTTTCCTATGGGTCACTGCTCCTTCCCCTGGGTCCCGAATGCACACTACTTTGTGTGTGCCCTCCAAGAGTGGAGTCTCTGTTTCCACCAGTCCTGCCAAAGTCCTGCAATCAATTCCCACTTGGCTTCAAAGTCTGATTCTCTAGGAATTCCTCCTCCCGTTGCTGGACCCCCAGGTTGGGAAGCCTGACGTGCGGCTCAGAACCTTCACTCCGGTGGGTGGACTTCTGTGGTGTAAGTGTTCTGCAGTCTGTGAGTCACCCACCCACCAGTTATGGGGTTTGGTTTTACTGTGATTGCACCCCTCCTACCATCTCATTGTTGCTTCTCCTTTGTCTTTGGATGTGGGGTATCTTTTTTTGTGAGTTCCAGTGTCTTCCTGTCAATGATTGTCCAGTAGCTAGTTGTGATTCTGGTGTTTTCACAGGAGGGAGTGAGAGCACGTCCTTCTACTCCACCATCTTGGTTCTTCCTCCTCTCATTTTTTGTTGAGTTGTCATTAGAATAGCAGAGAAGAATACTGCAGAGGTATTGAATTTGTCTCCACTGACTCACCACCCCACAGTGCCCACAATATCTCTGACAGCCAGAACACATGCCTCTGAGAGAAGGAAATGTCCATATTAACAATTTAGTTGTGCCTCAGGAACAGAACAATGTTAACGCATCCAATCATAGATGGACCCAAGGTTTTGGCCTTATAAGCTCTATTCTGACTCACTGAGCTAACCATTGTATGCTTGTTGTCTTACTAGCTATAACTTATTGTTTTGTTATTTTATTATTTGCTGGGGTTATAATATGCATCTTTATCACAACCTATTTTCAGGTGATATTATACCACTTAACATATAAGAATCTTACAACTGTATACTTCTTTTTTCCCTTCTTGGCTTTTGTGTTTGGTTGTCATTACACATGGTATATTTACATATTTGCACATTTACATATGTACATATATTCACATATTACATATATATTTACATCTGTTCTAAAGCCCATAATTCATTGTTTACATTTTTGTTTACAGAGTCAATTATGTTTTAACAATATTAAAATAATTTATAAAACTGGCACCCATGTATTTATTATTTCTGGTGCTCTTCATTTCTTTGTGTAGCTTCAGATTTCCCTGTAGTGTAACTTTTTTCTTCTTGAAGAACATCCTTTAACATGTCATGTAATGTAGGTCTGCTGGTAATGAATTATTTTACTTTTTGTATGCCTACAAATCTCTTTTTTGTGGTTGTTTTTAACAGATCTATTAATATATAATTCACATGCCTTTATGGATTTGCCAATTTAAAATATAAAACTGAATTAATATTAGAACATTTTTATTATCCATGAAGGGAAATTCATACCTATAAGCCATGGTTTTCCATTTCCCCCCAATTACCCCAGGCTTGGCAACCACTAACTTATTTTCTTTATAGAGTTGCTTATTCTGTACATTTCATATAAATGAAATCATACGTGCTTTCTATATCTGGCTTCTTTCATATAACAAAATAATATTAAGGTTCATCCATGTTTATCATGTATGAGCAATTCATTATTTTATGGCTGTAAGATATTCCATTGTATGAACCTACTACATTTTGTTGACCCAGTCATTAGTTGATGGTCGTTTGGGTTTTAACAATTTTTTGTTATTATGAATAATTCCACTATGAACATCCATGTATAAGTGTTTGTGTAGATATATGTTTTCATTTCTCTTTGGTATATACTTAGGAGTGGAATTACTGGATCATATGGCATCTCTATGTTTAACATTATGAGAAATTGCAAAACCATATTCCAAAGCAGCTGTACCTACATTCTCACCAGCACGTGGAAGTTCCAATTTCTCCACATCTTCACCAACACTTGTTACTGTTTTTAAAGTATAGCCATCCTAAGGGCTGTGAAGAAGTATCATATCCGTTAGTGGTTCTGATTTGCATTTCCCTAATAACTAATGATGTGGAGCATCTTTTAATTCACTAATAATTAATTAAATTGAAGTATAGTTGATTTACAATGCTAGTTTCTGATGTAGAGCAAAGTAATTCAGATATATATGTGTGTGTGTGTGTATATATATATAGTATATATATATATATATATATATATATATATACACTGTTTTCAGATTCTTTTCCGTTATAGGTTGTTATTACAAGATACTGAATATAGTTCCCTGTGCTATAGAGTAGGTCTTTATTATTTATTTTACATACAGTAGTGTGTATCTATTCATCACAAACTCCTAGTTTATCTCTCCCCACTTTTCCCCTTTTGTAACTATAAGTTTGTTTCTTATGTCTGTGAATCTGTTTCTGCTTTGTAAATAAGTTCATTTGTATCATTTTTTAGATTCCACATATAAGTGGTATCATATGATATTTGTCTTTCTTCTACATACTTCACTTAGTATAATAATCTCTAGGTCTGTTCATGTTGCTGCAAATGGCATTATTTCATTCTTTATGATTGCGTAATATTCCTATATATATATATATATATATATATATATATATATATATATATACATACATACATATATATCACAACTTAGGTTGCTCCCATGTCTTGTCTATTGTAAATAATGCTGCTATATACATTGTGGTGCATGTATCTTTTTGGATTAGAGTTTTCCTCTTTTCTGGATATATGCCCAGCAGTGGGATTGCTGGACCATATGGTAACTTTCTTTATAGTTTTTTAAGGAACTTCCATACTGTTCTCCATAGTGGCTGCACCAACTTACATTCTCACCAACAATGAAGGGGGTTCCCTTTTCTCCACACCCTCTCCATCATTTATTATTTGTAAACTTTTTGATGATGGCTGTTCTGACCAATGTGAGGTGATACCTCATTGTAGTTTTGATTTGTGCTTCCCTAATAATTAGTGATGTAGAACATCTTTTTATGTGCTAGTTGGCCATCTGTATGTCTACTTTGGAAAACTGTCTATTTAAATCTTCTGCCCATTTTTTGACTGGATTGTTTGTTTCTTTGATATTGAGCTGTATGTATATTTTGGAAATTAAGCCCTTGTCAGTTGCATCATTTGCAAATATTTTCTCCCATTCGGCATGTTGTCTTTTCATTTTGTTTATGGTTTCCTTTGCTGTGCAAAAGCTTATACATTTTATTAGGTCCCATTTGTTTATTTTTTGCTTTTATTTCTTTTACCTTGCAAGACTGACCTAAGAAAATATTTGCTATGATTTATGTCAGCGAATTTTTTTGTCTATGTTCTCTTCTTGTAGTTTTATGGTGTCATGTCTTATGTTTAAGTCTTTAAGCAATTTTGAATTTATTTTTGTGCATGGTGTTAGGGAGTATTCAAACCTCATTGATTTACATGTAGCTGTCCAGCTTTCCCAACACCACTTGCTGAAAAGACTGTCTTTTCTCCATTGAATATTCTTGGCTCCTTTATCATAGATTCATTTACCATAGGTGTGTGGGTTTATTTCTGGGCTCTCTATTCTGTTCCATTGATCCCTATGTCTGTTTTAGTGTTGAGCATCTTTTTTCTTGCACTTATTGGCCATTGCGTACCTTCTTTTGAAACATGGCTATTCAATTCCCTTGCTCATTTTAAAAACTGAGTTGTCTTCATTATTGAAAGCTGTTTTCACTGTGTTTGGGCTGATGGATTTTTGAAAGCTGTTTTCGCTGTTTGGGCTGATGGAGTATTTTCTTTCACTACTATTTTTTTTCCAGTACTATTATTCTTTCAGATGTGTTTCCTGTCTGCTAGCTTGTATTGTTTCATAAGAAATCTGCTATCATATTTATATATGTTTCTCTGTGTGTAAAGTATCTTTTTTTCTCTGGCTGCCTTGGGACATATATTTTTATTGCTAGCATTTTAAGCAATTTGATTATGATATGCATTGGTACTGTTTTCTTCATGTTCCTTGTATTTGGGAATTATCAGTTTTTAGATCTGTGATTGATGTTTCCATCAACTTTAGGAAACTTTCAGTCATTATTTCTTCAAATATTTTTCTACCCACTTTTCAAGTTTTCCTGAATTACAGGTATACTAGGCCACATGAAGTTGTTTCAGAACTCAGTGACTCTTTGTTCATTTTTAAAAACTTTTTATTTTGGAACAAATTTAGGTTCATGGGAAATTACAAAGATAATACAAAAAATTCTTGTGTACCCTTCATCCAATTGTCCCAATGGTTCCATCTTAAGTAACTGTAGTACAATATCAAAACAAGAGAATTAAAAGTGTACAATGTGTGCATAGTTTTAGTCCACTTTATCACATGTATAGGTGTGTGGAACCACCACTGTAGTCAAGATATATCATCTCAGAATGCTCCTTCATGCTAAGTGTTTATAGTTATATCCATTCCATATGCCCTACCATATGATAAAATGAAATTATATAGTATATGACCTTTTGGGATTGGCTTTTTTTTTCACTCAGCATGATACAATGTGTTTGTGTTTACTCATTCACACACTGGAGGACACTTGTGTTGTTTCCAGTGGTTACCTATCATGAATAAAGCTGCTGTGAACATTTGTGTGTAGATTTTTTGTGTGAACATATGTTTTATTTCTCTGGGATAAATGCCCAGGAATGCATTTGCAGTGTGGTATGGTAAGTGCATGTTTAGTTTTATAGGAAACTGCCAAACTATTTTCCAGAGTGATACTGCTACTCTATTATTATTATTATTTTATTTTTATTTTTTTGCAGTACACAGGCTTTTCATTGTGCAGCCTCTCCCGCTGCGGAGCACAGGCTCCAGACGCACAGGCTCAGTGACCATGGCTCATGGGCGCAGCCACTCCGCGGCATGTGGGATCTTCCCAGACCAGGGCATGAATCCATGTCCCCTGCACTGGCAGGTGGACTCTCAACCACTGCGCCACCAGGGAAGCCCCTCTGTTTATTTTTTAAGTCTTTCTTTCTGTATTTCATTTTGGGTAGTTTCTATAGTTATACCTTCAAAGTAAGTAATTTTTTCTTTTGCAATGTCTAATGTTCTGTTAATCCTATCCAATGTATTTTTCATTCCAAGTACTGTAGTTTTTCTTTTCAGATGTTAGATTTGACTTGTTTTTGTATATTCTATGTTTCTACTTACATATTTTAACATTTAGAGTACAGTTATAATAACTATTTTAAATATCTTGTCTGTTATTTCTGACATCTGTCTCAGTTCTGGGCCTGTTTTGATACACTGATTGTTTTCTGCATTATGGGTCATATTTTTTCTTTGCATGCCTAATTTTTTTTATTGGATGCAAACATTCTAAATTTTATCTTCTTGGGGCTCAAATTTTTGTATTTTTATAAGTACTCTTGAGCTTTGTTCAAGGATACAGTTAAATATTTGGAAACTTTTTGGGTATTCCTTTTTAAATATTTTTTTAGGTGGCACCAGAGCCAAGTTTGGTCTAGTGTTGTTTCCCACTACATAGGTGAGACCCTTCTAAATTCTCTATGCCATGTCTTAAGAATAATGAATTTCCAGTCTAGCTTGTTGGAACAGGTTCTTTCACTAGCTCTGATTATTATTTTCTCTAATCTTTTCAGGTGGTCCTCTCCTTATCTTCAGATAGTTTACTTACATGGATACAGTAATTAGTACTCTTCTGAATACTTGAGGAAGACCCTTTAAATCTGATTACTCTATCTCTGAACCTCTCTCTTCTCCAGCGCTCTGCTCTGTGAACCCTGGCTACTTTGGAGTTTCACACTCTCAACTTTGTCTCTTCAACTCATCACATCTGCTGGACTCTCCCTGGGTTCCCGCTTCCTGTGCTGTGGCCTTGAAACGCTCTCAGTGCAGTAAGCTGAGGCATTTATTGGGCTCACTTCATTTTTTTCAGCATCTCTTAGAAATCAGTCCTTCCTTGCCTGATGCCCAGTGAATTGAAAGCTGATGTTTGTATCTATCTATATCTATATCTATGTTTATGTTTATATCTTATGGTCTTTATTTTTGTCATTTCTGGTGGGAGAATAAAACTGGTCCCTGTTACTCCATGTTGGCCAGAAGCCACGCTAACCACTATAGAAGCACGGTGGACAGAATTAGCTTGGTTCCTTCAGCCCCTTACTTGGGCCAGATATTTTGCATACCAGGTCAACAGCCACAAATTCACTTACTTCAGGACAAGGCTATTAAGGCAATAATTTATTATTTCAGCTGTATTCAATGGCATGATTGGTGCTTTTAGAGCCCAAACTCTATTATTAAGCTGCTGTGTGTCTTGTGGAACTGAGAAAAATTGCCACAAAATGACCTCTCTTTGTTCTAATTCTGCTTTGGATCCTGTTTGACTTCATTTGATGTGTTTTTCAAAGTTTCATTGTGCTCATTTCTTCTCCATTGTATGATCTCTGGTTTTCTGTTAAATACATTTTTTCTCTTGTGACCACTGAAGCAAAACACATTCAGCTGATTATTTTACTAATATCCATCACTCTGTACAACGATTCCCCCTGCCAACTTTTAGACCTTCTTATGATTTGAATGAGGAGTTTGGTAGTACTAAATTTGGTTGTCAGGAAATTCTAAAAGTCTTGTTGAATTGACTTTTCAAAAAAACCTTATTTTGAATTAATTATAGATTCACAGAAGGTTGCAAATAAATGTATAGGGAAGTCTTATGCACCCCTTACCACCTCATACCAACATCTCACAGAACTACCGTATAATATAAAAACCAAGAAGTTGACTTTGGTACATTGATTTTGCTTTTCATACATACACTTGTGCATGTGTGTGTAAGTATGTGTGTAGCTCTATGTGACTTTGTTACATTGGTAGCTTTGTTTTACCACCACCACAGTAAATACATGATTTTAATTTTTATTATTATGACTTTTCCTATTTTGATAGTTCAGCAGCATTACAACTCTTACTAGTCCTGTGTTACACAACACTATCCCTTAAGTATAAAACTCATTTACACAGGATAATTAGTTGTTAGACCCAGAAGTTGAAGCAAAGGTATGACTTGTTATTGAAAAGAATAATTTTTAAAGCTCTTTCATCTCTTCTTTCTAAAAAATAAATTTATTTATTTATTTTTGGCTGCATTGGATCTTTGTTGCTGCGTGCAGGCTTTATCTAGTTGTGGCGAGTGAGGGCTACTCTTCCTTGTGGTGGACGAGCTTCTCATTGTGGTGGTTTCTCTTGTTATGAAGCACGGGCTGTAGGCACGTGGGCTTCAGTACTTGTGGCACGTTGGCTAAGTCGTGGCTTGCAGGCTTAGTTGTTCTGCTGCAGGTGGGATCTTCCCAGACCAGGGCTCGAACCCATGACCTCTGCATTGGCAAGCAGATTCTTAACCACTGGGCCACCAGGAAAGTCCCTGTTTCATCTCCTGCATTAAGACCTTTAAATTTTTTAAGAGGAAATTATTTCCTATATGGATTTGGAGAAACACAATATTAACTGAATGAAGATTTATGATTAGTGAGATTTGACAGTAATTTATTCTCAATGAATGGAGCACTTGTTGCATACTGGCTAACATTTGTGAATATGCAATTTAAACTCTAGTTCAGTCTTGTCCATTTAAAAATACTATACCTTTTAAGTCTCTTTTAGTCTACATGTTTCCACTCCATCCCATTCTTTTCCTTACAATTTATCTTTTGAAGATCTTGGACTATTTGACCTGTAGAGTTTCCTACAGTCTGGTGGAGGAAATATATAGGATATACTACAGTAAATTGTAGAATGCTTAGCAGCATTCCTGGCCTCTACCTGTAGATGCCAGTAGCATCTCAGTCTATAGGCATTGCCAAATGTCCACTGGAGGCAAAATTAACACTGGTTAAGATTCACTTATCTAGATTCCAACAGAAAATTTAATTATCTTAATAGTCCAATAATTCTAAAAGAATACAATGCCTCTTGGCCTTGATCAATCTGGGTTTATGTTTTCATTTATGTGATGTTCTGTGATGTTATTTTAAGATCTAGCTTGAAATTTCTTTTCATTTCGGGAAAGAGTTCTTCAATTACAGTATTTAGAATTTATTATTTTCTTTGGGAATATCTTCTTAAAGAATTATTATTACCTGTATATTTGTTCTTCTTTGTCTATAATTACAATTTATAACCTTCTATTGCCTTCTATTTATCTCTTTCCACATCTTTATTATTTGCAAAATTTTCCTCATTTTTGCCTTCTATTTCTTTTAAAGTACAATCTACATTCTTTACTCAATATTGTGTTCCTTCTAGTTCAATCTCTTATTCTGAAATACTTTTTTCTTTTTAATCCAATACTTCACTGAATTCTGTAACTTAATTTCTCTGATTATATAATCTTAATTTACATTGCTTTATTGTTTTCAACATTTTGTATCATGTTCTTTTTAAAATTTATTTATTTATCTATTCATTTTTGGCTGCATTGGGTCTTAGTTGCCACAGGCAGGATCCTTATGGTGTGCGGGCTCTTCATTGTGGTGCATAGGCTTCTCTCTAGCTGTGGCATGCGGGCTCCAGAGTGCACAGGCTAAGTAGTTGGGACACATGAGCTTTCTAGTGACACATGGACTCCAGAGCACATGGCCTCTGCATTTATATCACGCAGGCTTAATTGCCCCGTAGCATGTGGGATCTTAGTTCCCCGACCAGGGAGCGAACCTACATTCCCTGCATTGGAAGGTGGATTCTTAACCACTGGGCCACCAGGAAAGTCCCTATATCAAGTTATTAATGTTGTTTTCCTCCTTTGGAAATAGGAGGTTACAATTTGATTTGTTCTATCAACATGAGTTTCTGGCATACTTTTACAGTCTGTAGAAATGTATTCAGCTCTTTTTTCTTAGAGCAACTTTGTGTGAATTATTTTTTCATCATTCTTGGAGTATAATTGCTTTAAAATGGTGCATTAGTTTCTGCTTTATAACAAAGTGAATCAGTTATACATATACATATGTTCCCATATATCTTCCCTCTTCTGTCTCCCTCCCTCCCACCCTCCCTATCCCACCTCTCTAGGTGGTCACAAAGCACCAAGCTGATCTCCCTGTGCTATGTGGCTGCTCCCCACAAGCTATCTATTTTACGTTTGGTAGTGTATATATGTCCATGCCACTATCTCACTTTGTCGAAGCTTACCCTTCCCCCTGTCCATATCCACAAGTCCATTCTCTAGTAGATCTGTGTCTTTATTCCTGACTTAGCCCTAGGTTCTTCATGACATTTTTGTTTCTTAAATTCCATATATATGTGTTAGCATACGGTATTTGTCTTTCTCTTTCTGACTTACTTCACTCTGTATGACAGACTCTAGGTCTATCCACCTCATTACAAATAGCTCAATTTCGTTTCTTTTTATGGCTGAGTAATATTCTGTTGTATATTTGTGCCACATCTTCTTTATCCATTCATCCAATGATGGGCACTTAAGTTGTTTCCATCTCCTGGCTATTGTAAATAGAGCTGCAATGAACATTTTGGTACATGACTCTTTTTGAATTATGGTTCTCTCAGGGTATATGCCCAGTAGTGGGATTGCTGGGTCATATGGTAGTTCTACTTGGAGTATTTTAAGGAACCTCCATACTGTTCTCCATAGTGGCAGTACCAAATCACATCCCCACCAGCAGTGCAAGAGTGCTCCCTTTTCTCCATGCCCTCTCCAACAGTTATTGTTTCTAGATTTTTTGATGATGGCCATTCTGACTGGTGTGAGATGATATCTCCTTGTAGTTTTCATTTGCATTTTTCTAATGATTAATGATGTTGAGCATTCTTTCATGAGTTTGTTGGCAATCTGTATATCTTCTTTGGAGAAATGTCTATTTAGGTCTTCTGCCCATTTTTGGATTGGGTTATTTGTTTCTTTGTTATTGTGCTGCATGAGCTGCTTTTAAATTTTGGAAATTAATCCTTTGTCAGTTGCTTCATTTGCAAATATATTCTCCCATTCTGAGGGCTGTCTTTTGGTCTTGTTTATGGTTTCCTTTGTTGTGCAAAAGCTTTTAAGTTTCATTAGGTCCCATTTGTTTATTTTTGTTTTTATTTCCATACCTGTAGGAGGTAGGTCAAAAAGGATCTTGCTGTGATTTATGCCATGGAGTGTTCTGCCTATGTTTTCCTCTAAGAGTTTGATAGTTACTGTCCTTACATTTAGGTCTTTAATCCATTTTGAGCTTATTTTTGTGTATGGTGTAAGGGAATGATCTAATCTCATACATTTACATGTACCTGTCCTCTTTTCCCAGCACCACTTATTGTAGAGGCTGTCCCTTCTCCACTGTACATTCCTGCCCCCTTTTTCAAAGATAAGGTGACAATATGTGTGTGGGTTTATCTTTGGGCTTTCTATCCTGTTCCGTTGATCTATCATTCTGTTTTAGAGCCAGTACCATACTGTCTTGATTACTGTAGCTTTGTAGTATAGTCTGAAGTCAGGGAGCCTGATTCCTCCAGCTCCATTTTATATTCTCAAGATTGCTTTGGCTATTCGGGGTCTTTTGTGTTTCCATACAAATTGTGAAATTGTTTGTTTTAATTCTGTGAAAATTGTCGCTGGTAGTTTGATAGGGATTGCACTGAATCTGTAGATTGCTTTGGATAGTAGAATCATTTTCAAAATGTTGATTCTTCCAATCCAAGAACATGGTATATCTCTCCAACTATTTCTATCATCTTTAATTTCTTTCATCAGTGTCTTATAATTTTCTGCATACAGGTCTTTTGTCTCCTTAGGTAGGTTTATTCCTAGATATTTTATTCTTTTTGTTGCAATGGTAAATGGGACAAAGGTGTATATCATCATTAGTGTATAGGAATGCCAGTGATTTCTGTGCATTAATTTTGTAACCTGCAACTTTACCATATTCATTGATTAGTTCTAGTAGTTTTCTGGTAGCATCTTTAGGATTCTCTAAGTATAGTATCATGTCATCTGCAAACTGTGACAGCTTTACTTCTTTTTGGATATGGATTCCTTTTATTTCCTTTTCTTCTCTGATTGCTGTGGCTAAAACTTCCAAAACTATGTTGAATAAGAGTGGTGAGAGTGGGCAACCTTGTCTTGTTCCTGAACTTAGTGGAAATGCTTTCAGTTTTTCACCACTGAGGATGATGTTGGCTGTTGGCTTGTCATATATGGCCTTTATTATGTTGAGGAAAGTTCCCTCTATGCCTACTTTCTGCAAGGTTGTTATCATAAATCGGTGTTGAATTTTGTCAAAAGCTTTTTCTGCATCTATTGAGATGACCAAATGGTTTTTCTCCTTCAATTTATTAATATGGTTTATCACGTTGATAGATTTGCATATATTGAAGAATCCTTGCATTCCTGGAATAAACCCCACTTGATCATGGTGTATGATCCTTTTAATGTGCTGTTGGATTCTGTTTGCTAGTATTTTGTTGAGGATCTTTGCATCTATGTTCATCAGTGATATTGGCCTGTAGTTTTCTTTCTTTGTGACATCCTTGTCTGGTTTTGGTATCAAGGTGATGGTGGCCTTGTAGAAGGAATTTGGGAGTGTTCTTCCGTCTGCTATATTTTGGAAGAGTTTGAGAAGGATAAGTGTTAGCTCTTCTCTAAATGTTTGATAGAATCTGCCTGTGAAGCCATCTGGTCCTGGGCTTTTGTTTGTTGGAAGATTTTTAATCACAGTTTCAATTTCAGTGCTTGTGTTTGCTCTGGTCATATTTTCTATTTATTCCTGATTCAGTCTTGGCAGGTTGTGCATTTCTAAGAGTTTGTCCATTTCTTCCAGTTGTCCATTTTATTGGCATTGAGTTGCTTGTCGTAATCTCTCATGATGCTTTCAATTTCTGCAGTGTCAGTTGTTACTTCTCCTTTTCATTTCTAATTCTATTGATTTGGGTCTTCTCCCCTTTTCTCTTGATGAGTCTGACTAATGGTTTATTGATTTTGTTTATCTTCTCAAAGAACTAGCTTTTAATTTCATTGATCTTTGCCATCCTTTCCTTCATTTCTTTTTCATTTATTTCTGATCTGATCTTTATGATTAATTTCCTGTTGCTAACTTTGGTGTTTTTTTGTTCTTCTTTCAGTAATTGCTTTCGGTGCAAGGTTAGGTTGTTTATTCGAGATGTTTCCTGTTTCATAAGGTGAGATTTTATTGCTGTAAACTTGCTTTTACAACTGCTTTTGCTGCATCCCATAGGATTTGGGTTGTCGTGTCTCCATTGTCATTTGTTTCTAGGTATTTTTTATATTTCCTGTTTGATTTCTTCAGTGACCACTTCGTTATTAAGTAGTGAATTGTTTAGCCTCCACGTATTTGTATTTTTTAACATATATTTTCCTGTAATTGATATTTATTCTCATAACATTGTTGTTGGAAAAGATACTTGATACAATTTCAATTTTCTTAAATTAACCAAGGCTTGATTTGTGACCCAAGATATGATCTATGCTGGACAATGTTCCATGAGCACTTGAGAAAAATGTGTATTCTGTTGTTTTTGGATGGAATGTCCTATAAATATCAATTAAGTCCATTGTATTTAATGTGTCATTTAAAGCTTGTGTTTCCTTATTTATTTTTATTTTGGATGATCTGTCCATTGGAGAAAGTGGGGTGTTAAAATCACCTACTATGAGTGTGTTACTGTCGATTTCCTCTTTGATGGCTGTTATTATTTGCCTTATGTATTGAGCTGTTCCTATGTTGGGTGCATAAATATTTACAATTGTTATATCCTCTTCTTGGATTGATCCCTTGTTCGTTACGTAGTGTCCTTCTTTGTCTCTTCTAATAGTCTTTATTTTAAAGTCTATTTTATCTGATATGAGAATTGCTACCCTTGCTTTCTTTTGGTTTCCATTTCCATGGAATATCTTTTTCCATCTCCTTACTTTCAGTCTGTATGTGTCTCTAGGTCTGAAGTGGGTCTCTTGTAGACAGCATATATAAGGGTCTTGTTTTTGTATCAATTCAGCCAATCTGTTTCTTTTGGTGGGAGCCTTTAGTCCTTTTACATTTAAGGTAATTATCGATATGTATGTTCCTATTCCCATTTTCTAAATTGTTTTTGGTTCATTACTGTAGGTCTTTTCCTTCTCTTGTGTTTCTTGCCTATAGAAGTTCCTTTAGCATTTGTTGTAAAGCTGGTGTGGTGGTGCTGAACTTTCACAGCTTTTGCTTGTCTGTAAATGTTTTAATTTCTCCATCAAATCGGAATGAGATCCTTGCTGGGTAGAGCAATCTTGGTTTCAGGTTGTTCTCATTCATCACTTTAAATATGTCCTGCCAGTTCCTTCTGGCTTGCAGAGTTTCTGCTTAAAGATCAGCTGTTATCCTTATGGGGATTCCCTTGTGTGTTATTTGTTGTTTTTCCCTTGCTGATTTTAATATGCTTTCTTTGTATTTAATTTTTGACAGTTCAATTAATATGTGTCTTGGCATATTACGCCTTGGGTTTATGCTGTATGGGACTCTCCATGCTTCCTGGACTTGACTAACTATTTCCTATCCCATATTAGGGAAGTTTTCATCTATAATCTCTTCAAATATTTTCTCAGTCCCTTTCTTTTTCTCTTCTTCATTTTGGGACCAGTATAATTCGAATGTTGGTGTGTTTAATGTTTGCCTAGAGGTCTCTGAGACTGTCCTCAGTTCTTTTCATTCTTTTTTCTTTATTCTGCTCTGCAGTAGTTATTTCCACTGTTTTATCTTCCAGGTCACGTATCCGTTCTTCTGGCTCATTTATTCTTCTATTGATCCCACCTAAAGTATTTTTCATTTCATTTATTGTGTTGTTCATCATTGTTTGTTTCATCTTTCGTTCTTCTACTTCCTTGTTATATTTTTCTTACATTTTTTCTATTCTATTTCCATGATTTTGAATCATTTTTACAATCCTTATTCTGAATTCTTTTTCAGGTAGACTGCCTAGTTCCTCTTCATTTGTTAGGTCTTTTGGGTTTTTATCTTGCTGCATCATCTGCGGTGTGTTTTTCTGTCTTCTCGTTTTGCTTATCTTACTCTGTTTGGGGTCTCCTTTTTGCAGGATGCAGTTTTGTACTTCCCGTTGTTTTTGTGGCTGTCCCCAGTGGCTAAGATTTGTTCAGTGAATTGTGTAGGCTTCCTGGTGGAGGGGACTAGTGCTTTTGTTCTGGTGGATGAGGCTGGATCTTGTCTCTCTAGTGGGAAGGTCCACATCAGATGGTGTGTTTTGGGGTGTCTGTGGACTTATTATGATTTTAGGCAGCCTCTCTGCTAATGGGTGGGGTTTTTTTCCTGTTTTGCTAGTTTTTTGGCATACGATGTCCAGCAATGTAGCTTGCTGGTCGTTGAGTGAAGTTGGATGCTGGCATTGAGATGGAGATCTCTGGGAGATTTTTGCCATTTGATATTATGTGGAACTGGGAGGTCTCTTGTTGACCAGTATCCTGAAGTTGGCTGTCCCACCTCACAGGCACAACACTGACTCCTGGCTACAGCACCAAAAGCCTTTCACGGCTCAGAATAAAAGGGAGAAAAATTAGAGAGAAAGAATTAGTAGAAGTAGGAAGAAAGAAAGAAAGAAAGGAAGGAAGAAAGAAAGAAAGAAAAAAGAAAGAAAGAAAGAAAGAAGGGAAGGAAGGAAGGAAGAATGAAATAAGAAAAGAAAGAAAGAAGGAAAGAAAGAAAGGAAGGAGGGTGAGAGGGAGGGAGGGAGGGATGGTGGGAGGAAGGAAGGAAGGAGGGAAGGAAGGAATAAAGAAAGAATGAAGGTAAAGTAAAATAAAGTAAAGTAAAATATAATAATGTTATTAAATTAAAAATTAATTCTTAAGAAAAAAATTAAAAAAAAAGACCGATAGAACCTTAGGACAAATTCTGTAAGCAAAGCTATACAGGTAGAAACTCATACAGAAGCATACACATACACACTCACGAAAAAGAATAGGGGAAAAAATCATAAATCTTACTCTCAAAGTCCACCTCCTCAATTTGCGATGATTCTTTGTCTAAAGAAGGGAAAGAAGGAAAGAAAGAAAGAAAGAAAGAAAGAAAGAAAGAAAGAAAGAAAGAAAGAAAGAAAGAAAGAAAGGAAAGAAGGAAAGAAGGAAAGAAAGAAAGAAGATAAAGTAACATAAAAGTAAGTTATTAAAATTAATTATTAAGAAAAAAATTAAAAAAAAACGGACAGATAGAACCCTAGGACAAATGGTGGAAGCAAATCTATACAGACAAAATCTCACACAGAAGCATACGCATACATACTCACAAAAAGAGGAAAAGGGGAAAAAATCATAAATCTTGCTCTCAAAGTCCACCTCCTCAATTTGGGATGATTCGTTGTCTATTCATGTATTCCACAGACGCAGGGTACATCAAGTTGATTGGGGAGCTTTAATCCGCTGCTTCTGAGGCTGCTGGGAGGGATTTCCTTTTCTCTTCTTTGTTCTCACAGCTCCAGGGGCTCACCTTTGGATTTGGTCCCACCTCTGCATGTAGGTCACCGGAGGGTGTCTGTTCTTCGCTCAGAGAGGACAGGGTTAAAGGAACAGCTGCTTTGGGGACTCTGGCTCACTCAGGCCAGGGAGAGGGAGTGGGATGGAGCACGGGGTGAGCCTGCGGTGGCACAGTCCAGCATGACATTGCACCAGTCTGAGGTGCACCATGCATTCTCCTGGGGAAGCTGTCCCTGGATCCCAGGACCCTGGCAGTGGCCGGCTGCACAGGCTCCCCAGAAGGGGTGTGTGGATAGTGACCTGTGTTCACACACAGGCTTCTGGTTGGCAGCAGCAGCAGCCTGAGCACCTCATGCCCGTCTCTGGGTTCTGCACTGTTAGCCGCGGATTGCCCCCTTCTCTGGACCTCCTTTAAGCAGCACTCTTAATACCCTCTCCTCACACACCAGGAATCAAAGAGGGAAGAAAAAGTCTCTTGCCTCTTCAGTAGGTCCAGACTTTCCCCCGGACTCCCTCCTGGCTAGCCGTGGTGCACTAACCCCTTCAGGCTGTGTTCATGCCGCCAACCCCAGTCCTCTCCCTGCGCTCCGACCAAAGCCCGAGCCTCAGCTTGCAGCCCTGCCTGACCCGGCGGGTGAGCAAACAAGCCTCTCGGGATGGTGAGTGCCAGTCGGCACCGATCCTCTGTGCGGGAATCTCCCCACTTTGCCTTCTGCACCCCTGTTGCTGCACTCTCCTCTGCGGCTCCGAAGCTCCCCCCCTCCACAACACGCAGTCTCCGCCCGTGAAGGGGCTTCCTAGTGTATGGAAACCTTTCCTCCTTCACAGCTCCCTCCCACTGGTGCAGGTCCCATCCCTCTTCTTTTGTCTCTGTTTTCTCGATTTTTCTTTTGCCCTACCTAGGTACGTGGGGATTTTCTTCCCTTTTGGGAGGTCTGAGGTCTCTGCTAGCGTTCAGTAGGTGTTCTGTAGGAGTTGTTCCACGTGTAGATGTATTTCTGGTGGTCTGTGGGGAGGAAGGGGATCTCCGCGTCTTACTCTTCTGCCATCTTCCCCTCGTCCTCTTCTCTAAATGTTTGATAGAATTCGCCTGTGGAGCCATCTGTTCCTGGGCTTTTGCTCGTTGGAAGATTTTTAATCACAGTTTCAACTTCAGTGCTTGTGATTAGTCTGTTCATTTTTCTATTTTTTCCTGATTCAATCTTGGCAGGTTGTGCATTTCTAAGAATTTGTCCATTTCTTCCAGGTTGTCCATTTTATTGGCATAGAGTTGCTTGTAGTAATCTCTCATGATGTGTTCAATTTCTGCAGTGTCAGTTGTTACTTCTCCTTTTTCATTTCTATTTCTATTGACTTGAGTCTTCTCCCTTTTTTTCTTGATGAATCTGGCTAATGGTTTATCAATTTTGTTTATCTTCTCAAAGAATCAGCTTTTAGTTTTATTGATCTTTGCTCTCATTTCCTTCATTTCTTTTTCATTTATTTCTGATCTGATTTTTATGATTTGTTTCCTTCTGCTGACTCTGGGTTTTTTTTGTTCTTCTTTCTTTAGTTGCTATAAGTGCAAAGTTAGGCTGTTTATTCGAGATGTTTCCTGTTTGTTAAGGTAGGATTTTATTGCTCTAAACTTCCCTCTTAGAACTGCTATTTTTGCATCCCATAGGTTTTGGGTCTTCGTGTCTCCATTGTCATTTGTTTCTAGGTATTTTTGATTTCTTCAGTGATCACTTCGTTATTAAATAGTGTGTTGTTTAGCCCTCATGTGTTTGTACTTTTTTACAGATCTTTTCCTGTAATTGATATCTATTATCATAGTGTTGTGGTCAGAAAAGATACTTGATACAATTTCCGTTTTCTTAAATTTACCAAGGCTTCCTTTGTGACCAAAGATATGATCTATCCCGGAGAATGTTCCATGAGCATTTGAGGAAAATGTGTATTCTGTTGTTTTTGGATGGAATGTCCTATAAATATCAATTAAGTCCATCTTGTTTAAGGTATCACTTAAAGCCTGTGTTTCCTTGTTTATTTTCATTTTGGATGATCTGTCTATTGCTGAAAGTGGGCTGCTAAAGTCCCCTACTATGAATGTGTTACTGTCAAGTTCCCCTTTTATGGCTGTTAGTGCTTGCCTTATGTATTGAAGTGCTCCTATTTTGGGCGCATAAATATTTACAATTGTTATATCCTCTTCTTGGATCGATCCCTTGATCATTATGTAGTGTCCTTCTTTGTCTCTTCTAATAGTCTTTATTTTAAAGTCTATTTTGTCTGATATGAGAATTGCTATTCCAGCTTTCTTTTGGTTTCCATTTGCATGGAATATCTTTTTCCATCCCCTCAGTTTCAGCCTGTATGTGTCTCTATGTTTGAAGTGGGTCTCTTGTAGACAGCATATATATGGGTCTTGTTTTTGTATCCATTCAGCCAGTCTGTGTATTTTGGTGGGATCATTTAAACCTTTACATTTAAGATAATTATCGATATGTATGTTCCTATTACCATTTTCTTAATTGTTTTGTGTTTGTTATTGTAGGTCTTTTAGTTATGTTGTGTTTCTTGCTTAGAGAAGTTCCTTTAGCATTTGTTTTAAAACTGGTTTGGTAGTGCTGAACTCTCTCAGCTTTTGCTTGTCTGTAAAGGTTTTAATTTCTCCATCAAAACTGAATGAGATCCTTGCTGCATAGCGTAATCTTGTTTGCAGGTTTTTGTCCTTTAACTCTTTAAATATGTCCTGCCAGTCCCTTCTGGCTTGCCGAGATTCTGCTGAAAGATCATCTGTTAATCTTATAGGGATTCCCTTGTGTGTTATTTATTGTTTTTCCCTTGTTGCTTTTAATATTTTTTTTGTATTTAATTTTTGACAGTTTGATTAATATGTGTCTTGGCATGTTTCTCCTTGGATTTATCCTGTATGGGACTCTGTGTGCTTCCTGGACTTGATTAACTATTTCCTTTCCAATATAAGGGAAATTTTCAGCTGTAATCTCTTCAAATATTTTCTCAGTCCCTTTCTTCTACTCTTCATCTTCTGGAACCTCTATAATTTGAATGTTGGTGTGTTTAATGTAGCCCCAGAGGTCTCTGAGACTGTCCCTAGTTCTTTTCATTCTTTTTTCTTTATTTTGCTCTGCAGTAGTTATTTCCACTATTTTATCTTCCAGGTCACTTATCCGTTCCTCTGCCTCAATTATTCTGCTCTTGATCCCTTCTAGAGTATTTTTAATTTCATTTATTTTGTTGTTCATCATTGCTTGTTTCCTCTTTAGTTCTTCTAGCTCCCTGTTAAATGTTTCTTGCATTTTGTCTATTCTTTTTCCAAGATTTTGTATCATCTTTACTATCATTATTCTGAGTACTTTTTCAGGTAGACTGACTATTTCCTCTTCATTTATTAGGTCTGGTGGGTTTTTACCTTGCTCTTTCATCTGCTGTGTGATTTTCTGTCTTCTCATTTTGCTTATCTTACTGTGTTTGGGGGTCTCCTTTTTTCAGGCTGCAGGTTTGTAGTTCCCATTGTTTTTGGTGTCTGTCCCCAGTGGCTACAGTTGGTTCAGTGTAGTGTGTAGGCTTCCTGGTGGAGGGGACTAGTGCCTGTGTTCTGGTGGATGAGGCTTGATCTTGTCTTTCTGGTGGGCAGGTCCACGTCTGGTGGTATGTTTTGGGGTGTCTGTGGACTTATTATGATTTTAGGCAGTCCCTCTGCTAATGGGTGGTGTTGTTTCTGTCTTGCTAGTTGTTTGGCCTAGGTTGTCCAGCAATGTAGCTTGCTGGTCGTTGAGTGAAGCTGGGTGTTGGTATTGAGATGGAGATCTCTGGGAGATTTTCGCCATTTGATATTACATGGAGCTGGGAGGTCTCTTGTGGACCAGTGTCCTGAAGTTGGCTCTCCCACCTCAGAGACACATCACTGACTCCTGGCTGCAGCACCAGGAGCCTTTCATCCACACGGCTCAGAATAAAAGGGAGAAAATGTAGAAAGAAAGAAAGAAAGAGGATAAAAGAAAATAAAATAAGATACAATAAAATAAATTTATTAAAATAAAAGATAATTATTAAGAATTATTTTTAATGTTAAAAAAATAACAAAAAACCCCCAGAAGGATAGAACCTTAGGAAAAATGGTGAAAGCAATGCTATACAGACAAAATCTCACATGGAAGCATACACATACACACTCACAAAAAGAGGAAAAGGGGAAAAAATAAAAATCGCTCTCAAAGTCCACCTCCTCAATTTGGGATGATTTGTTGTCTATTCAGGTATTCCACAGATGCAGGGTACATCAGGTTGATTTTGGAAATTTAATCTGCTGCTCCTGAGGCTGCTGGGAGAGATTTACCTTTCTCCTCTTTGTTCGCACAGCTCCCGGGGCTCAGCTTTGCATTTGGCCCCGCCTCTGCATGTAGGTCACTGGAGGGCATGTGTTCTTCGCTCAGACAGGACAGGGTTAAAGGAGCAGCTGATTTGGTGGCTCTGGCTCACTCAGGTCTGGGGGAGGGAGGGGCATGATGCAGGGCGAGCCTGCGGCAGCAGAGGCCCGCATGACGTTGCACCAGCCTGAGGCGCACAATGTGTTCTCCCAGAGAAGTTGTCCCTGGCCCCTGGGACCCTGTCAGTGGTGGGTGGCACAGCCTCCCTGGAAGGGGGGTGTGGATAGTGACCTGTGCTCGGACACAGGCTTCTTGGTGGCGGTAGCAGCAGCCTTAACGTCTCATGCCTGTCTCTTTGGTCTGCATTGTTAGCCGTGGCTCGCGCCCGTCTCTGGAGCTCCTTTAAGCAGCACTCTTATTTCCCTCTCCTCACACACCAGTAAACAAAGTGGGAAGAGAAAGTCTCTTGCCTCTTCAGGAGGTCCAGACATTTCCCCAGACTCCCTCCTGGCTAGCCGTGGTGTTCTAACCCCTTCAGGCTGTGTTCTCACCACCAGCCTTCTCCCTGCCATCCGACCAAAGCCCAAATCTCAGCTCCCAACCCCCGCCTGTCCTGGCGGGTGAGCAGACAATCCTCTCGGGCTGGTGAGTGTCAGTTGGTACTGATCCTCTGTGCAGGAATCTGTCCGCTTTTCCCTCTGCACCCCTGTTGCTGTGCTCTCCTCTGCGGCTCCGAAGCTTCCCCCCTCTGCCACCCACAGTCTCCTCCCGCGAAGGGGCTTCCTAGTGTCTGTGTGAAACTCTTTATAATAATCATATAAAGTGAGATTTTCTTTCCAAGAATTTAAGTTAATTTTCACAAAAAGAATTTTTTTCCATTTAGCCTAAGTTCATCAGCAAATATGGTGTTTATTTGTAATTAAAAATAAAATAATACAATTAGCATATTTAGGCTTCAGAACAAACATAACTGATCTTTGGCAAGAATTTCAAGTAGGAGAAATAGCATGTGTAAAGACACATGGAGAGGGTAAAACATTTTGTGAAGCACAGATTTGCTAAGTATGGAGCATTATCTTTTTATTCCTAAATCTTATATTTTACTAAATTTTTAATATTTTTATTTTATATTGGAATATAGTTGATTTACAATGTTGTGTTAGTTTCAGGTGTACAACAAAGCATTCCAGTTATACATATATCTTTTCTTTTTCAGATTCTTTTAACATATAGGTTATTACAAAATATTTTTATATTAATTTTTAATGGAGTGTAGCTGCTTTACAATGTTGTGCTAGTTTCTTGCTGTACAGCAAAGTGAATCGGTCATACATATACATAATTTCACACTTTTTTAGATTTCCTTCACATTTAGCTCACCACAGAACACTGAGTAAGTTCCTTGTGCTATCAAGGAGGTTCTCATTGGTTATCTCTTTTATACAAAGTAGTGTATGTATGTCAGTCCCAATCTCCCAATTCATACCACTGCTCTCTACCCCCTTGGTAACCATAAGTTTGTTCTCTACATCTGTGACTCTATTTCTGTTTTGCAAGTAAGTTCATCTCTACCATTTTTCTAGATTCCACACATAAGCAATATTATATGGTATTTGTCATTTGTAACTTACTTCACATTGTATTACAATCTCTAGGTCCATCCTTGTCTCTGAAAATGGCACTATTTCATTCTTTTTTATGGCTGAATAATATTCCATTGTATATATGTGCAACATCTTTTTCATCCATTCCTCTTTCAATGGACATTTAGGCTGCTTCCATATCCTGGTTATTGTAAATAATACTGCAATGAACATCGGGGTGCATGCAGCATGCATACTTTCATATTATGGTTTTCTCCAGATATATGCCTAGGAGTGGGATTGCTGGATCATCTGATAGCTCTATTTTTAGTTTTTTTAAGGAACCTCCATACTGTTCTCCACAGTGACTGTACAAATTTACATTCTCACCAACAGTGTAGGAGGGTTCCCTTTTCTCCACACCCTCTCTAGCATTTATTATTTGCAGATTTTTTTACTTGCAGGGCTGTAGTTTATTTAAAAGTTGTCACACTTCATGTATACACAGTGATGATTAACTTGATCCATAAAAATAATAAATGTGCAGATTAGCATACAGTGGAAGTAACCCCTCTGTGGGAATATTGGCTACTTTTTAGAATTGGTACTGCAATCGAGTTGGTCCTTAGGTTCTGCTAGCATCTACTTCGTTCTGTGCTTTGATTTGTTGAATTCTCTTTTTCCTTTCATAGACCTTTTCAAGTAAGTGGCCGGTTAAATGGGATTTTGTGAACAGCACAGACTGTGCCTCCTTCTGCATGATTCTATCCAAATCCCAAGACAGTTGGGTGAAATTGCATTCTTTGGGGCAGTAACATTGAGCTGAGTATCAGGAGCTCCTTCCAATTTGTAAGTTATTCACCTTCTTAAGTAACATATTTATTCTTTTGTATTTTAGAAATTAATTTAAAAACCACAGAACTGTAGTTTCTCACATTAGGTCTCCCGTAGGCAGGTAGGTATGGGATTTTTGATATTTGAAACCTCCATAGGCAGTGGCTTCTGTAACCGTGGGTTTCAGGAGAGAGGACAGTGCAAAGGAAGGGAAATAAATCTCTATCTGCATCCAGAACCCCACGGTTCCTAAGATGTTGGGAGGGAAGGGAGACTGCATGGTTTAGTGAGGGAGGAAATAAATCTCCAGCCAGATAAATCCTTTGTAAAAAAGAAAATGACTTTTGTGGGTGCTTCTCTTAGTTCTTTTTCCTAACCTAATTCTGTCATCATAGCCTTCATTTCAGTAGCTGTTGGTAAATAGTTGACACAGCTATCATTTTTTTAACTGTTTCCTTTTACAGCTTTGGCATTCTTCTACTCTTCCAAGGCCTGGATGGTGATTTCTCATAAGCTTACAGCCAGGTCAGAGGTTTGTACTCTCTGCTTATGCCCATCACTAGCTCCACACACTCCTGTCCATTTTCTTTCATATTCTTCCCCAGTGCCTTTTCTTTTCTTAGTTTTCCTTAATTAAATTTTATTGCAGTATGGTACCTTTACAATGGTGTGTTAGCCTCCACTGCACAAAAAATGAATCATCCATACACACACAGATATACCCTCGCTTTTGGACATCCCTCCCACTTAGGTTACCACATTACATTAGGTAGAGTTCCCTGTGTTACACAGTATGTTCCCATCAGTTGTCTATTTTATACATAGTATCAATAATGTATATGTGTCAATCCCAGTCTCCCTCACCACCCCTTTCCCCCCTGGTATCCATACATCTGTTCACTATGTCTATGTCGCTATTTCTGCTTTGCAAATAAGATCATCTATGTCATTTTTCTAGATTCCATATATATGCGTTATTATATGATATTTGCTTTCCTCTTCCTGGCTTACTTGACTCTGTATGACACTCTCTAGGTTAACCCACGTCTCTACAAATGATCAAATTTCATTATTTTTCATGGTTGAGTAATATTCTATTGTATATATGCACCACAGCTTCTTTATCCATTCTTCTGTCCATGGACATTTAGGTTGCTTACACATCCTGGCTATGGTAAATAGTGCTGCAATGAACATTGTTGTGCATGTGTTTTTTTGAATTATGGTTTTCTCAGGGTATATGCCCAGTAGTAGGATTGCTAGGTCACATGGTTGTTCCATTTTTAGTTATTCAAGGAACCTCCATACTGTTTTCCATAGTGGCTGTATCAATTTACATTCCCACCAACAGTGTATGTGGGCTCCCTTTTCTCCACACCCTCTCCAGCAATTGTTATTGGTAGATAATCTTGATGATGGCCATTCTGACCTGTATGAGGTTTTTTATTTGCATTTCTCTAATAATTAGTGATGTTGAGCATCTTTGCATGTGTTTGTTGGCCATCTGTATGTCTTCTTGGAGAAGTGTCTGTTTAGGGCTTCCCCCCCTTTTCATGGTGGGGTCGTTTTTTTTTTTTTTTTTTTTTTTTGATGTTGAGCTACACGAAGTGTTTGTATGTTTTGGAGATTAATCCCTTGTCAGTTGTTTGGTTTGCAAATAATTTTCCTCATTCTGAGGGCTGTCTCTTCATTTTGTTTATGATTTCCTTTGCTGTTCAGAAGCATTTAAGTTTATGCCCCCATTTTTTGGGGAGTATAATTGCTTTAAAATGGTGTGTTAGTTTCTGCTTTACAACAAAATGAATCAGTTATATATATACATATGTTCCCATATCTCTTCCCTCTTGCATCTCCCTCCCTCCAACCCTCCCTATCCCACACCTCCAGGCGGTCACAAAGCACTGAGCTGATCTCCCTGTTCTATGTGGCTACTTCCCACTAGAAGGGTAAGCTGTGATAAAGCGAGAGAGAGGCATGGACATATATACACTACCCATTTATTTTTGTTTTTATTTTTATTGCTATAGGTGGTGAGTCAAAAAAGATTTTGCAGTGATTTACATTAAAGTGTTCTGCCTATATTTTCCTCTAAGACTTTTATAGTATCCAACATTAGATTTAAGTCTTTAATCCATTTTGAGTTTATTTTTGTGTATGGTATTAGGGAGTGTCTTAAATTCATTCTTTTACATATAGCTATGCAGTTTTCCAGAACCACTTATTGAAGAGACTGTCTTTTCTCCATTGTATATTCTTGTCTCCTTTGCCATAGATTACGTGGCCATAGGTGCATGGGTTTATCTCTGGATTTTCTTTCCTGTCCATTGATCTATATTTCTGTTTTTGTGCCAGTTCCATACTGTTTTGATCACTGTAACTTTGTAGTGTAGTGTGAAGTCAGGGATCCTGATTCCTCCAGCTCTGTTCTTCTTTCTCAAGATTGCCTTTGCTATTTGGTGTCTTTTGTGTTTCAATTCATGTTGTAAAATATTTGCTCTAGTTCTGTGAAAAATGCCTTTGGTAATTTGATAGGAATTGCATTGAATATGTAGATTGTTTTGGGTAGTATAGTCATTTTCACAATATTGATTCTTCCAATCCAAGCACATGGTATATCTCTCCATCTGTTTGTGTCTTCTTTGATTACTTTCATCAGTGTCTTATAGTTTTCTGCATACAGGTCTTTTGCCTCCTTAGGTAGGTATATTCCCAGGTACTTTATTCTTTTTGATGTGATTGTAAATGGGATTGTTTCCTTAATCTCTCTTTCTGATCTTGTTAGTGTATAAAAATGCAACAGATTTCTGTGTATTAATTTTGTATCCTATAACTTTATCAATTTCATTGATGAGCTCTAGTAGTTTTCTGGTAACATCTTTAGGATTTTCTATGTTTTACTTATTTTTTTTTCCAATTTGTGCTATTTTATTTCTTTTTTGTCACTGATAGCCATGGCTAGGACTTCCAAATATATGTTGAATAAAGTGGTGAGAATGGACATCCTTGTCTTGTTCCTGATATTAGAAGAAATGCTTTCATCTTTTCACCATTGAGTATGATGTTAGCTGTAGATTTGTCATACATGGCCTTCATTATGTTGAGGTAGGTTCACTCTAAACCTACTTTCTGGAGAGTTTTTATCATAAATTGGTGTTGAACTTTGTCAAAAGCTTTTACTGAATCTATTGAGATGATATGGATTTATCCTTCAGTTTGTTAATATGGTGTATCACATTGATTGATTTGCATGTAATGAAGAATCCTTGCATTCCTGGGATAAATCCCACTTGATCTTAACATACGATCCTTTTACTGTGTTGTTGGATTTGGTTTGCTAGTATTTTGTTGAGGATTTTTGCATCTATATTCATCAATGATATTGGCTTGCACTTTTCAGTTTTTGTGATGTATTTGTCTGGTTTTGGTATCGGGGTGATGGAGGCTTCGTAGAATGAGGTTGGGAATGTTCCTTCCTCTGCAAATTTTTGGTAGTTTCCAAAGGTTAGGTGTTAACTATTCTCTAAATGTTTGATAGAATTCACCTGTGAAATCATCTGACCCTGGACTTTAGTTTGTTGGAAGATTTTTAATCACAGTTTCAATTTCAGTACTTGTGATTAGTGTGTTCATATTTTCTATTTCCTCCTGATTCAGTCATGAAAAGTTGTATCTTTGTAAGAATTTTCCTAATTTTTCCAGGTTGTCCATTTAATTTGTGTATAGTTTCTTGTGGTAATTTCTTATGATCCTTTGTATTTTTGTAGTGTCCATTGTAACTTCTCATTTTTCATTTCTAATTTTATTGATTTGAATCCTCTTGCCTTTTTTCTTGATGAGTCTTTCTAAAGGTTTATCAATTTTGTGTATCTTCTCAAAGAAACAGCTTTTACTTTCATCTTTTTTTTTTCTTAACATCTTTATTGGAGTATAATTGCTTTACATTGGGTTAGTTTCTGCTGTATAACAAATTGAATCAGCTATATGTATACATATTTCCACATATCCCCTCATTCTTGCATCTCCCTCCCACCCTCCTTATTCCACCTCTCTAGGTTGTCACAAAGCACGGAGCTGATCTCCCTGTGCTATGTAGCTACTTCCCACTAGCTATCTATTTTACATTTGGTAATGTATATATGTCAGTGCTACACTCTCACTTCGTCCCAGCTTACCGTTCCCCCCCCCCATGTCTTCAAGTCCATTCTTTACATCTGTGCCTTTATTTCTGTCCTGCTCCTAGGTTTTTCAGAAGCTTTTTTTTTTAGATTCCATATATATGTGTTAGCATACAGTATTTGTTTTTCTTTTTCTGTCTTACTTCACTCTGTATTACAGACTCTAGGTCCATCCACTTCACTACAAATAACTCAATTTCATTTCTTTTTATGGCTGAGTAATATTCCATTCTATATATTTGCCACATTCTATATATGATAACCTTATGTGGATTCCCTTGTATGCTATTTGATTATTTTGCCTTGTTGCTTTTAATAATTTCTCTTTGTCTTTAATTGGTTTCAGTTTGATTAACATGTGTCTCAGTGTGTTCCCCCTGAGTTTATCCTGTGTGGACTTGGGTGACTGTTTCCTCTCCCAAGTTCAGGAAGTTTTCAGCTATTATCTCTTCAAGTATTTTCTCAGGCCCTTTCTCTCTCCCCTCCTTCTGGTACCCCTATAATGTGTATGTTGGTGTGATTAATGTTGTCCATGAGGTCTCTTACACTGTCCTCATTTCCTTTCATTCTATTTTTTTAAATTCTGTTCCATGGCAGTGATTTCCGCCCTTCTGTTTTCCAGCTCACTTATTCATTCTTCTGCCTTTTATTCTGCTATTGATTCCTTCTAGTGTATTTTTTATCTCTGTTATTGTATTCTTCAATACTGTTGTCTTTTGTTTATGTCTTCCAGCTGTTTGTTAATCATGCCTCGTATCTTCTCATTCTGTTCCTTCAGTCTTTTTTGGAGATCTTGGATCTTCTTTATTATCATTACTCTGAGTTCTTTTTTTAGTAGATTGCCTATTTACACTTCACTTAATTGTTCTTATGGGGTTTTATCTTGTTCATTCTTCTGGAACATATTCCTCTGCCATCTCCTTTTGTCTAACTCTGTGTTTGCAGTCTTCATGCTACAGGATACAGGGTTTTTGCTCCTCTTGCTTCTGTTGTATGCCCCATGGTGGGAGAGGCTGATCTAGAGGTTTATGCAGGGTTATTGGTGGGAGGGACTGTTTCTTTGCCACTGGTGTGTGGATTTGGATCTTGTCCCTCTGGTGGGCAGGGCCGTGTCAAGAGGTGTGTTTAGAGGTGGCTGTGGGCTCAGGAAGACTTTAAGCAGCCTTTCTAATGATGAGTGTGGCTGTATTCTTGCCCTGTTGGTTGTTTGGCCTGTGGTGTCCCAGCACTGGAGCCTAGAGTCTGTTGAGTGGGGCCAGGTCTTTGTGTCAAAATGGCAGCCTCCAGGAGAACCCATGACAATTAGTGCTCCCTGGTATCTTCACCACCAATGTCTTTGTCTCCACAGTGAGCCACAGCTGCTCACCACTTCCCCAGGATTCCCCCCTAGAGTAGCAGGTAGGTCTGGCTCAGGTTCCTATGGACTCACTGCTTTTCTCTGGGTCTCAGTGTGTGTGAAAAGTTGTGTGCACCCTTCATGAGTGGAGTCTTTTTTTCTCCTAGTCCTGTGGATTTCTTGCATTCAAGCCCTGGTGGCCTTCAAAGCCAAATGCTCTGGGGGAGGGGCAGTCTTCCTCCTGATGCCAGATCCCAGGCTGGGGAGACTGATGTGGGGCTCTTATCTCTCACTCCTGTGGGAGAACCTCTGTGATATAATTATTTTTCAGTTTGTGTGTTGACCATCTGGTGGGCATGTGATTTGATTGCATTGTGAACATGCTCCTTCTACTGTCTCATTGCTGCTTCTTTTTTGTCTTTTGATGTAGAACATCTTTTTTGGTAGGTTCTTGTCTTTTTTGCCTGTGGTTGTTCAGCAGTTAGTTGTGATTTTGTTTTTGTGAGGGGAGGTGAACTCACATCTTTCTACTCTGCCATCTTTCTGGAGCATTTTCTTTTATATAAACTTGGACATGCCCTTGGTCTTGTTTTCTATTAATAGCTTGAACAATTATCTCAAAATCATTAATAAAATATTAGCAAACTGGATTCTACAATACATCAAAAAATCATACACCATGGTGAAATCAGCTTTATCACAGGGATGCAAGGATGGCTCAATATCTGCAAATCAGTAAATGTGATACACCACATTAATAAACTGAAAAGTAAAAAAAAATGACTATCTCAATAAATGCAGGTAAAGCTTTTTTTTTTTTTTTTTTTTTTTTTTTTTTTTTTTTTTTTTTTTTTTTTTTTTTTTTTATGCGTTACGCGGGCCTCTCACTGTTGTGGCCTCTCCCGCTGCGGAGGACAGGCTCCGGACGCGCAGGCCCAGCGGCCATGGCTCACGGGCCCAGCCGCTCCGCGGCACGTGGGATCTTCCCAGACCGGGGCACGAACCCGCGTCCCCTGCATCGGCAGGCGGACTCTCAACCACTGCGCCACCAGGGAAGCCCCAGGTAAAGCTTTTGACAAATTTAAATATACATTTATTTTAAAAATTCTTAACAAATTTGGTATAGAAGGAACATACCTCAACATAATAAAGGCCATATGTGACAAATCTACAGCCGACATCATACTCACTGGATAAATCTGGAAGCATTTCCTCTAAGGACAGGAACAAGACAAGGAAGCTCACTCTCGCTATTTTTATTCAACATAATATTGGAAGACCTAATCACAACAATCAGACAAGGAAAAGAAATAATAGGAATCCAAACTGGAAAGGAAGAAGTAAAACTGTCATTGTTTGCAAATGACATTACACTTTATATTGAAAATGCTAAAGGTTACCACAAAAAACAGAACTCATCTATGAATTTGATAAAGTTGCAGAATTCAAAATTAGTATAATGAAATCTACTGCATTTCTATACACTAACAAGAAAGTATCAGAAAGACAAATTAAGGAAACAATCAAATTTAAAACTGCATTAAAAAATGAAATACATAGGAATAAATCTGGGTGCAAGATGGATAAAATAGAAGTTTGGGATCAACAGATACAAACTAGTATATATAAAATAGATAAACAACAAGGTCTTACTGTATAGCACAGGAAACTATAGTCAATATCCTATAAAAAACCACAAAGGAAAAGAATATTTTATATATATATGAATTACTTTGCTGTGCACCAGAAATGAATACAACATTTTAAATCAACTATAGTTCAAAAAAAATAAAAACAAAAAAGATTGTCACCTGCCATTTCAGTAAACAAAGATGTTGTAGCCATGAAGTCATCAGCCACTGCAGCCACCCCTGGCCATGTGCCCTGAGGGGAATTCAGAATGGAGCAAAACAGGATACTGGCCTTAGATAGTTAAGATGCATATCAAAGGAATAATTTCAGTGAACCCAGTCTCTTGCATTTTCCCATACAAATAAACGCACTAAAATCATTAACTTGAAATGTCTTTTTTATGATTAACAGTAATCTTTTTATGTTTCACTATATTTTTTTTCAGCAAAAACTCTTTTTATTCTTGTTTCCCACTTGCCTCTTTGGAACATTCCTTTAGAGCTATCTGAAATGCTGCCTTACCTGGCTGTAGTCCTCAGTAATGCCTAGAATAAAAAAAAAAAAATTCTGAACTTTTAGATAGTGAGTATTTTTTTTAAGTTGACAGTACCCTAAAAAGCTGAACTCTTTCTCAAAATAGATTTGAGCATGTATTGCTGGAATGTGTGGGCCTTTTCCCCAAGGTATGTCTGCCCAAGGATTTATAAAGTCTGTGATGTGCACATTCCTGGGCCTGAGTGGTGACCAAGAGGTGGATGTTTTCCAGTGGTGTAAAAGATTTGTACATATATGTTGGAGTATCTATATTATATGTGGTAGTACTCTTGTTGTGCAGGATGGCTAATTTGGTATTGCCTTGAACACTTGAAGGTCTCTTCTGACCACCCCTAAGGGAAAGCCACTGTGTTTTAAGGAGAGAGGTAAGTTAATTTTTTTAAATACACAAGTACAATCCTTGGATTGTACATGATGCCCCTGAAAATAAAGTGTCGTTTACAATTGTTGTCCCCCTCCAAGTGGGACTAACATCAGTTAGGGGCACAGGTTGACAGGGGCTCCAATGCGTTCTCCTAGTTGGCTTTGTAGACCTTAGGTTTCTCTGTTCAGTTTGAATAATTGCACTTAGTCCTTGTTTTTGGAGGAACTTTTTGAGGGTAGTCAGCTCAATCTGTCCTGTTTGTCCATGCCACCCACCAAGTGGAATTCATTTGTCCTATGAAATGACTGAGAATGGGAGTGGGGAGAACATCTGGGGGTGTTGACAGGGGTTTTTCATTGGAGGTACAGAAGCTAAGGTCAAACTCTGCTACTTCTAATAGACTTCACAGTGAGGTTAATGGTAATAGCAATCTAATCATAATTAGAACTCTCTGGCAGGGGATGGAAGACCAGTATTCATTTAATTTAAGGCACTTGCAATAGTTTTGGAAAGTTGCACCAAAATGTTTCCCTTTATTAGAAATGCCCCAGGGATGCACCAGAAGATAAAGATCATTAATGATCCTCCCTAACCCATACTTCTCAGGGTCTAAAGTGTTTTCTTCCCAGGTGCCAGGTTGTTGTTCTCACTCTATTATCACAAAAAAATCAGTGCATCCCATTCCAGTAGCTACAACTGTACCTTGCTTCCAATCATCCCCTACTCACACACAGACTATTTGTCTTGAAGGATTAAGTGCAAGACAGTCAAGGGCATTTTTAATATCTATTTTCAAAATAGGTCTGCATAGTGCCCAATTGTTTTCATCTGATTATTACCTAAGTGGCAAAAAGAAAATGCTCCCTTTCTAAGGACAGCTACATTTAATGACCAGACTGCTTTACTAAACTATATGGACCAGGGAAGTACAGACAAAATTCTCTTTGAATCAGTTTTTGAAGTGGCCATGGCAATCCTCAATAACATTAGATTCCTGTGATAGAAGGTAGCATGTAAGTTCTATTACATTCCTTCACCATAGTCTAATTGTTGAGTAGCTTTGGCAATAAAAGGTGCATGATTGTTAGTCTGCAAATGGTCTGGAAAGACAAAAACATGACACAGGTTAGTTTCATGGGCCTCAGTGATGTAGCTAGAGTCAGATGAGTATGCTGTTTCACTGTCATAGATTGTGGCAGAAGACATGAGGTTTCTGGGTCAGAGGCAAAGGAGCCAAATTTCATGTTCCTGTTGGAATTTTCTGGGAGAAAACTCCCTATGAGTTTCTCACACTCTGCCTGTCTTGTGAGCAAAGACACTGACAGCTTTGTTATGGACTACCTTTTCAAGGATGTTTGTATAGCAAGGAGCCTTAGAAGATATAGTGTCTCCTTGTGGCAAAGGAGAAAGATGTATGTACTGATAATCATAATAAAAATAATTTCTTCTTTCAGGGACAAAGACTAGGCAAGTTTCCTTGAAACCGTTTTAAAAGATAGGTGTTTCCTAAGCTCAGGGTTCCTTGGCTATGATGCAAACCCATTACATGCACTGTAACAACCTGAGCCAACCTCCATAATGCCCCAGTGGACCTAGGGGGGCAATGGGAACAAATACAAACATGATGCTCATGCTGCCTTCTCTTCCTTGAATAATAAAGTCCTCTCTCTCTTTTTTCTGTCAGTATTCCTGAAAAGTGGTAGGCTAACTTAGCTTGCAAGTAGAGTAAAATTCCAGGTACATCATGGTTCTTGACAGACTTCTGAGGCTTTTTGGATGACTACACTTTGGCCAAGGGAAAGTCAAATCTTGTAGACCTTGGGCATCTAGGATACTCTTTTCCGTTCACTCCTTTTATTTGGACTGAAAGTGCCTTCTTCTTTGATTACAGATAGAAGAATCAAGGTGAGGCACAGAGAGGGGAAGTAGGTTTAAGGGAGAGAGAAAGTTATAGATGTCCTTCAGGTTTCCATTAGATGACTCAGACCAGCTCACCAAGGTAAAAAAGGTAGCTCTGATAAAGAAACAAAAAGTGTCAATTTGACTGGTATACCTTTTATACCTTATCTCTGGGAAGTGAATGCAGTGAATAGAATGGAAGAAAGTGAGGAGTCCTCCACATGGTTAGAGTAGAATGACCACTAAGATACTTTTCATCACTGTAAGTCTTGAAGTTGACATTCGTTTTAGTATTTATTGGGAGCTATAATAAAATAACACAGATTGGTTGGCTTATAAACAGCAGAAATTTATTTCTCACAGCTCTGGAGGCTAAGTCCAAGATCAGGGTGCCAGCAGATTTAGTGTTCAATAAGAAATTCCTGGTTCTTAGACAGCCATCTCTTTACTGTGTCCTCACATGGCATAAGATGCTAGGAAGTTCTGTGGCATCTCTTTTATAAAAGCAGTAATCCCATTCATGAGGGCCGGCCCTCATGACCTAATCAACCCAGAGGCCCCACCTCCTAATACCATCAACTTGGGGGTTAAGACTTAAAAATATAAATTTTGGGGCAACACAGACATTCAGACCACAGCATTTTACTCCTGGCCTTCAAAACTTATATCCCTCTTGCATGCAAAATACATTCATTCTATCCCAATAGCCCCAAAAGTCTTAAATAATTCTAGCCATAAACTCAAAAGTTCAAGTCCAAATTCTCCTGTAAATATCTAAATTAGGCATAAATAAGACTCAAATTATAATTCATCCTGATTAAAATTGCTCTCCAGTTCTGAACCTAAGAAATCAAACATGTTATGTGCTTCCAAAATACAATGATGGGACAGGCATAGATTAAACACTTTCATTCAAAAAGGGAGAAATAAGAAAGAGAGGGGTGACAGTTTCCAAGCAAGTCCAAAACCCAACAGGGCAAACAACATCAAATCTTAAAACTTGAGAATAAACTTCCTTAACTTGATGCTCTGCCCACAAGGTCCACTGGGGAAAAGGTTCCACCGTTTGGATACAATAGTGTGCGTCTCCACTTCCTGACACACTGGGGTGTCTCCACACCCATGGCATTGCTGGGTGCCCACACCCACAGCTCCACTGGGCATTGCCTTAGTGAGGTCTTACCTTCACATTTATCCTCTAACTGCTCATGTACTCAAGCCTCTGGGTGGCTCCATGATTTGAATTCTCTCCTGAACAATTCTTTTCATGTCTTTCAATATGAAGAGGTTAAGAATTTTCCAAATTGTTAAGTTCTGATTCCCTTTGGATTAACAATTTCATACTTAAGTACTTTCTCTCTTTGCATTTTACTATAAGCATTCAAGAGAAGGCTGCTTCTTCATCTTTTGTTTAGAAATTTTCTTATCCAAATGTCCAAATTCATCATTCACAAGTTCTACCTTCCACAAAATACTAGGGCACAAACACAGTTCAGCCAAGTTCTTTGTCACTTTATAATAAAGATTGTCTTTCCTCGAGTTTCCAATAACATGTTCCTCATTTCCATCTTATATTTCACCAGGATGGTCTTTACCATCCATATTTCTATCAACATTTGTTAATGACAACTTAGTTATTCTCTGAGAAGGTTGAGGTTCTCCCTACAGCTCCTCTTTTCTTTCTGGGCTGTCACCAGAATTGCCACTAGAGTTCTGTTCACATCATCATAGGCTTTTTAAAATATGCACACCCAAATTATTCCAGCCGCTATCCATTACCCAGTTCCAAAGCCACTTCCACATTTTTAGATATTTGTTCTAGCAGCACTCACACTTATAGATACCAATTTTCTGTCTTAGTCCATTCAGGCTGCTATAAAAAAATACCACAAAATCAGTGGCTTATAAGCAACAAAAATTTATTTCTTAAGTTCTGGAGGCTGAGAAATCCAAGATCAATTTGCCAGCAGATTTGGTTTCCAGTGAAGACTTCCTGGTTCATAGACAGTTGCCTTTTTTCTGTCTTTTCACATGGATGGAAGAATTCTGTGAGGCCTCTTTTATAAAAGCATTAATTTCACCTAATCGCCTCCTAATAATATCACCTTGTGGATTTTAATTTCAACATATGAATTTGGATAGGAGACACAAACATTCAGACAATAGCAGACTTTCATTACATATTTTCAACACTTGATTATGAATATTTTCAAATATACAGAAAATTTGAAAGGACACCACAGTGAAAAACCAAATAACCATCACTTAGAGACTACAGTTAACATTTTAATATACTTGCTTTAGTACATATCCATTTCTCATTCTTTTATCCATTCATCAATTCAATTCATCTTTGATGCATTTGAAAGTAAATGGCACATATCAGTATTTTTGCGCCCAAACACTCCAGCATTTATATCATTAACTACAATTCAATATTTAGTTAAGTTTTTTCCTTTTGAGTTTGTGTTAGTTTTCTATTGCTGCACTAAAGATTATCACAAATTTAGAAGCTTGAAAGAATACCTGTTTCTTAGATCACAGCTCTGTAGGTCAGAAGCCTAGCATGGTATACCTGGATTCTCTGTTCAGGGTAACAAAACACTGAAATCAATGATAAGACAGAGCAAGTTCTCATCTGAAGCCTCTGAGGAAGAATCCACTTCCAAGCTCATTCTGGCTGTGGCTGAATTCAGTTCCATGCAACTCTTAGACTGAAGTCCCAGTAATTACTAGCTATCAGTCAGGGGCTGCTATCAAGTCCCAGAGACCACCCATATTACGTGTGATGTGACCTTCACTATTCAGCAGCAGAGAATATCCCTTGCACCAAATCTCTTTACTGCTTTCATTCTTTCTGACTCCTCCATTGTTTACATCTAGACCCAGATTTAAAGAGACCATGTGATTAGGTCAGGCCTACCTATGTAATCTCTCTTAAAGTCAACTACTATATGATATAACCTAATCACAAGAATGAAAGACATAATATTCGTATTTCCAAGGATTATATAGTTCATGTACATCAGGAAGCAATGAATTTTGCATATCATCTTAAAATTCTGCCTACCATAGCAGTAAAATTTACATGACTTTAAAGACAGATCATGAATGTATCATTCCATGAATTCTAACAGTTGCATTCACCCCATGAAGTTCCCTTATGTTTTTTCTCAGTAAATACCTACCTACACATCCCTCAGATAAAACCATTACTCTGATTGTATTCTATCAGATTAGTTTTGTTTCTTCTAGGTCAGAAGTTGGCAAACTCTACAGCTCATGGGCTTAACTTACACACTGTCTACTTTTGTAAATAAAGTTTTATTGGAATATGGGCATGTTTATTCATTGACTTATTGTCTATGACTGCTTTCTCACTACAACAGGAGATTTAAGTTTTTGCAACAGAGACCACATGGCCCACAAAACTTAAAACATATGCTATCTTACCCTTTACAGATAAATATTGTCAATTCTTATTCTAGATTTTCATATGAATGGAATTTTACAGTATGCATTTCTTTGTGAAAGTCTTCTTTCACTTACCATGTTTTTGAGATTCTTCCATGTTGTTGCATCTGTCAGTAGCTAGTTTATATACTGATTAATAGTACTCTATTGTAAGGCTATACCACAGTTTATTTATTCTTCTACTGTTGAGCACTTGCCCTTTTTCCAGATTTTAACAGTTATGAATAAAAATACTATAAGCATTTTGGTATACATCTTTTTGTGGATGCATGCTTTATTTCTCTTGTGTAAATACATAGCAGTAGGGCTTCCCTGGTGGCGCAGTGGTTGAGAGTCCACCTGCCGATGCAGGGGACGCGGGTTCGTGCCCCGGTCCGGGAAGATCCCACATGCCGTGGAGCGGCTGGGCCCGTGAGCCATGGCCGCTGAGCCTGCGCGTCAGGAGCCTGCGCGTCCGGAGCCTGTGCTCCACAACGGGAGAGGCCACAACAATGAGAGGCCCACGTATCACAAAAAAAATAAATAAATTAAAAAAAATACATAGCAGTAGAATTGCTAGGTCATAAGGAAAACATATATTTATTTTTATAAGAAACTGCCATAGTCCTGCCTACCAATGAACATAGCTCCCAGTTCCATCTGACCAGGAAGCCTAAGCAGAACACCCAGGAAGCTGTGTAGCCCATTTTAGAGCCCCATGTACAGTAGCAAATGAGCAGAGAACCCAGCCAACATATCTGTCCATCTGCAGCACCAAGCCAGTGGAATTGTCTGACCAGAGAGCTCGGTGGGCAGTTCTACCTGATTTGGGTACTCAGACATTGAGCAGTAATGGCTGTGGAGCTTGTTTCATGGACCTGCCTGAGCAGTGAAGCAAAGTTGCAGCCTTATCCAACTGCTGAGGGTAACATCAATCCCCACCTGGCTAGGAACTTGACCAGAGAATCCAATGACATAGAGAGCTTCAAGAACAGACTCAATTAAACAGAAGAAAGAATAAATGAACTAGAAGAAAAGTCATTTTGAAATTATCCAGTCAGAGTATCAAAAAGATGGCAGAATGAAAAAAAGTGGACTTATGTGATATTATCAAACAAAACAATACATGCATTACGAGAATTCCAGAGGGAGAAAAGAAAGATAAAGGGACAAAATGTATTATTTAAAGCAATAATGGCTGAAAACTTCCCAAATGTGGGGAGAAAATAGACATCCAGATTCATGAGGTATGAAAGGCCTCAAATAGTTTGAAAATGAAGGGAGCTATATTGAAACACAAATAAATTGTCAAAACTCTAAGAAAAAGAATTTTGAAAGAAGCAATAGAAAAGTGACTCATCACATACAAGGGCACCCCCATAATAGTATGAGTGGATAATTCAATTAAAACTTTTATGCCAGGAAAGAGTGGGATGATATATGTGAAAATATTGAAAGAAAAATATTGTCCACAAGGATGTTATACCCATCAAAACATTCCTTCAAAAATGAGAGATAAAGAATTTCCTGAAAAAACAAAACTAAGGAAGTTTATCACCACTAGACCTGCCTTACTAGAAATGTTAAAGGGTGTTTTTCAAGAAAAAAAAAATGTGAATTAACAACATAAAAACATGAATGTATGTATAAAACTCACTAATAAAGGTAAATATATAGTAGTCTAAGTCAGATTCCCTAATATTGTAATGGTGGTGCTCTAGTTTAGCAACTAGTTTTACAACACTAGTTTAAAAGATTTTTTTAAAGTTATTAAAAATAACAATAACAACAATTTGTTATTAGATACACAAGGTAAAAATATGTAAATTGTAACATCAATAACAAAATGTAGCAGGGGGAGTAAAAGTTAAAAGTTTACATATGTTATCAAAGTTAAGTTGTTATCAGCTTAAAATAAGGCATTATATATATATGTGTGTGTATATATATAATTTATATAATATATAATTATATATATAATTAATTTTATATAAGCTTAATGGCAATCACAAAGGAAAATCTGTAGTAAATAAACAAAACATTAGGATAAAGGAGTCTAAGCATACTGCTATAAAAAGTTATCAAATGATAGGGTTTCCCTGGTGGTGCAGTGGTTGAGAGTCTGCCTGCCGATGCAGGGGACACGGGTTCGTGCCCCGGTCCAGGAAGATCCCACGTGCCACGGAGCAGCTAGGCCCATGAGCCATGGCCGCTGAACCTGCGTGTCCAGAGCCTGTGCTCTGCAACGGGAGAGGCCACAACAGTGAGAGGCCCATGTACCACACACACACAAAAAAAGTTATCAAATGATAAAAGAAGACAGCAAGATTGGAAGGAACAAATGAACGATAAAACATTCTGAAAATAATAAATAAAATGGCAATAGTAAGTTATTACATATCAATAAGTACTTTAAATATAAATGGATTAAATTCTCCAATAAAAAGACATATAATGTCTGAATGGATAAGAATATGAAATCCAACAATATCCTGCATATAAGACACTCACTTTGGTTTTAAAGAACACATACACTGAGAGGGAAGGGATGGGAAAAGATATTTCAAGCAAATGATAACCAAGAGAAAACAGGGTTAGCTAAACTTTCATCAGACAAAATACACTTTAAGTGAAAAATGGTAACAAGAGACAAAGAAGAAGAGACAAAGACAAGAAGACAAAGAAGATCAGTCATAAGCAGGAAGTAACAATTGTAAGTAATTTTGCACACAAAAGTTTAGCATCAAAATATATAAAGCAAATACTAACAGAACTAAAAGTAGAAGTAATCAGCAGTACAATAATAGCTAGAGACTTTAATACCCAACTCTCAACAATGGAAAGATCATCCAGACAGAGAATATATAAGAAAATAGCAGATTTGAAAATCCCTATAAACCAAACAGATATATAGAGAACATCCCATCTAATAACAACAGAAAACACATTCATCTCAAGTACGTATTGACCATTTTCTAAGGTAGATCATATTTTAGACCACAAAACAAGTTTTCGTAAATTTAAGACTGAAATCATACCAAGTATTTTTCCCACCACAATTGTATGAAACTAGAAATAAATAAGAGGAAGAGGACTGACAGGAAGATGGCGGAAGAGAAAAACGTGGAGATCACCTTCCTCCCCACAGATACACCAGAAATACATCTACACGTGGAACAACTCCTACAGAACACCTACTGAAGGCTGGCAGAAGACCTCAGACCTCCCAAAAGGCAAGAAACTCCCCACGTACCTGGGTAGGGCAAAAGAAAAAAAGAAAAAACAGAAACAAAAGAATAGGGAGGGCACCTGCACCAGTGGGAGGGAGCTGTGAAGGAGGAAAAGTTTCCACACACTAGGAAGCCCCTTCACGGGAGGAGACTGCGGGAGGTGGAGCGGGGAGCTTCGGGGCCACAGAGGAGTGCACAGCAATGGGTGCGGAAGGCAAAGCGGGGAGATTCCCGCACAGAGGATCGGTGCCGACCGGCACTCACCAGCCCGAGAGGCTTGTCTGCTCACCCCCAGGGAGGGCGGGGCTGCGAACTGAAGCTTGGGTTTCGGTTTCCGATGGAGCGCAGGGAGAGGACTGAGGTTGGTGGCTTGAACATAGCCTGAAGGGGTTAGTGCACCACAGCTAGCCGGCAGGGAGTCCCGGGAAAAGTCTGCACCTGCCGAAGAGGCAAGAGACTTTTTCTTTCCTCTTTGTTTCCTGGTGCGCAAGGAGAGGGGTTTAAGAGCGCTGCTTAAAGGAACTCCAGAGATGGGCGCGAGCCGTGGCTAAAAGAGCAGACCCCAGAGACGGGCAAGAGCCGCAGCTAAAAGCACAGACCCCAGAGACGAGCGGGAGACACCAAAGCTGCTGAGGCTGCCACCAAGGGGCCTGTGTGCAAGCACAGGTCACTCTCCACACCCCTCTTCCGCAGAGACTGTGCAGCCCGCCACTGCCAGGTTCCAGGGATCCAGGGACAACTTCCCCGGGAGAATGCACGGCGGGCCTCAGGCTGGTGCAACGTCACGCTGGCCTCTGGCGCCGCAGTCCCGCCCCGCACACAGTGCCCCTCCCTCCCCCCGGCCTGAGTGCGCCAGAGCCCCCGAACCAGCGGCTCCTTTAACCCCGGCCTGTCTGAGCAAAAAACAGACGCCCTCCAGCGACCTACACACAGAGGCAGGGCCAAATCCAACGCTGAGCCCCTGTGAGTTGTGAGAACAAAGAAGAGAAAGGGAAATCTCTCCCAGCAGCGTCAGAAGCAGTGGATTAAAGCTCTACAATCAACTTGATGTACCCTGCATCTGTGGAATACCTGAATAGACAAGGAATGATCCCAAATTGAGGAGGTGGATTTTAGGAGCAAGATCTATGATCTTTTTCCCTTTTCCTCTTTTTATGAATGTGTATGTGTATGCTTCTTTGTGAGATCTTGTCTGTATAGTCTTGCTTCCACCATTTGTCCTAGGGTTCTATCCGTCCATGGTTCTTTAAAAAATTTTTTTTCTTAATACTTAATTTTAATTTTAATAACTTTATTATACATTACCTTCTTTCTTTCTTTCTTTCTTTCTTTCTTCCTTTCTTTCTTTCTTTCTTTCTTTCTTTCTTTCCTTCCTTCCTTCCTTCCCTCCTTTAGACAACGAATCATTCCAAATTGAGGAGGTGGCCTCTGAGAGCAAGACTTATGGTTTTCCCCGTTTACCTCTTTTTGTTAGGGAGTAAGTGTATCCTTCTGTGTAGGATTTTGTCTGTATAGCTTTGCTACCAACATTTGTCCTAAGGTTCTATCCGTCCCTTTTTTTTTTTTCCTTTTCTAAATAAGTAATTTTTAATTCAATAACTTTATTATACTTTATTTTATTTTTACTGTATCTTCTTTCTTTCTGTCTTTTTTCCTTCTTTCTCTCCTTCCTTCCTTCCTCTATCCCTCCCACCCTCCCTCCTTTATTTCCTTCTCACTTTCTTTCCTTCTTTGCTTCCTTCTTTCTTTCTTTCTTCCTTCAATCCTTCCCTCCTTTCCTTCTTTCTTTCCTCATACTTCTACAAATCCTCTCTACTTTTTCTCCCTTTTATTCTGAGCCATGTGGATGAAAGGCTGTTAGTGCCCCAGCCAGGAGTCAGGGCTCTGCCTCTGAGGTAGGAGAGCCAACTTCAGGACACTGGTCAACAAGAGACCTCCTAGCTCCATGTAATATCAAATGGCGAAAATCTCACAGAGACCTCTACCTTAACACCAGCACCCAGCTTCACTCAACGACCAGAAAGCTACAGTGATGGACAACCTATGCCAAACAACTAGCAAAACAGGAACAAAACCCCACCCATTAGCAGAGAGGCTGCCTAAAATCATAATTAGGCCACAGACACCCCAAAACACACCACCAGACGTGAACCTGCCCACTAGAGAGACAAGATCCAGCCTCATCCACCACAACACAGGCACTAGTCCCCTCCACCAGGAAGCCTACACAACCCACTGAAACAACCTTAGCCACTGGAGACAGACATTAAAAACAGCAGGAACTACGACCCTGCCACCTGCATAAAGGAGACCCCAAACACAGTAAGATAAGCAAAATGAGAAGACAGAAAAAAACATAGTAGATAAAAGAGCAAGGTAAAAATGCACTAGACCTAACAAATGAAGAGGAAATAGGCAGTCTACCTGAAAAAGAATTCAGAATAATGATAGTAAGGATGATCCAAAATCTTGGAAATAGAATGGACAAAATGCAAGAAACAGTTAACAAGGACCTAGAAGAAATAAAGATGAAACAAGAAATGATGAACAACACAATAAATGAAATTAAAAGTCCTCTATATGGGATCAATAGCAGAATAACTGAGGCAGAAGAACGGATAAGTGACCTGGAAGATAAAATAGTGGAAATAACTACTGCAGAGAAGAATAAAGAAAAAAGAATGAAAAGAACTGAGGACAGTCTCAGAGACCTCTGGGACAACATTAAACGCACCAACATTCGAATTATAGGGGTTCCAGAAGAAGAAGAAAGAAAGAAAGAGACTGAGAAAATATTTGAAGAGATTATAGTTGAAAACTTCCCTAATATGGGAAAGGAAATAGTTAATCAAGTCCAGGAAGCACAGAGAGTCCCATACAGGATAAATACAAGGAGAAATACACCAAGACACATATTAATCAAACTGTCAAAAATTAAATACAAAGAAAGCATATTAAAAGCAGCAAGGGAAAAACAACAAATAACACACAAGGGAATCCCCATAAGGTTAACAGCTGATCTCTCAGCAGAAACCCTACAAGCCAGAAGGGAGTGGCAGGACATAATGAAAGTGAATAAGGAGAAAAACCTGCAACAAAGACTACTCTACCCAGCAAGGATCTCATTCAGATTTGATGGAGAAATTAAAACCTTTACAGACAAGCAAAAGCTGAGAGAGTTCAGCACCACCAAACCAGCTTTACAACAAATGCTAAAGGAACTTCTCTAGACAAGAAACACAAGAGAAGGAAACGACCTATAGTAACAAACCGAAAATAATATAGAAAATGGGAATAGGAACATACATATCGATAATTACCTTAAATGTAAATGGACTAAATGCTCCCACCAAAAACACAGATTGGCTGAATGGATACAAAAGCAAGACCCTTATATATGCTGTCTACAAGAGACCCACTTCAGACCTAGAGACACATACAGACTGAAAGTAAGGGGATGGAAAAAGATATTCCATGCAAATGGAAACCAAAAGAAAGCTGGAGTAGCAATTCTCATATCAGACAAAATAGACTTTAAAATAAGGACTATTAAAAGGGACAAAGAAGGACACTACATAATGATCAAGGGATCGATCCAAGAAGAAGATACAACAATTGTAAATATTTATGCACCCAACCTAGGAGCACCTCAATACATAAGGCAAATACTAACAGCCATAAAAGGGGAGATCGACAGTAACACATTCATAGTAGGGGACTTTAACACCCCACTTTCACCCATGGACAGATCATCCAAAATGAAAATAAATAAGGAAACACAAGCTTTAAATGATACATTAAACAAGATGGACTTAATTGATATTTATAGGACACTCCATCCAAAAACAACAGAATACACATTTTTCTCAAGTGCTCATGGAATATTCTCCAGGATAGATCATATCTTGGGTCACAAAACAAGCCTTGGTAAATTTAAGAAAACTGAAATTGTATCAAGTATCTTTTCTGACCACAACGCCATGAGACTAGATATCAATTACAGGAAAAGGTCTGTAAAAAATACAAACACATGGAGGCTAAACAATACACTACTTAATAATGAAGTGATCACTGAAGAAATCAAAGAGGAAATAAAAAAATACCTAGAAACAAATGACAATGGAGACACAACGACCCAAAACCTATGGGATGCAGCAAAAGCAGTTCTAAGGGGGAAGTTTATAGCAATACAATCCCACCTTAAGAAGCAGGAAACATCTCGAATAAACAACCTAACCTTGCACCTCAAGCAATTAGAGAAAGAAGAACAAAAAAATCCCAAAGCTAGCAGAAGGAAAGAAATCATAAAAATCAGATCAGAAATAAATGAAAAAGAAATGAAGGAGACGATAGCAAAGATCAATAAAACTAAAAGCTGGTTCTTTGAGAAGGTAAACAAAATAGATAAACCACTAGCCAGACTCATCAAGAAAAAAAGGGAGAAGACTCAAATCAATAGAATTAGAAATGAAAAAGGAGAAGTAACAACTGACACTGCAGAAATAAAAAAAATCATGAGAGATTACTACAAGCAACTCTATGCCAATAAAATGGACAACCTGGAAGAAATGGACAAATTCATAGAAATGCACAACCTGCCAAGACTGAATCAGGAAGAAATAGAAAATATGAACAGACCAATCACAAGCACTGAAATTGAAACTGTGATTAAAAATCTTCCAACAAACTAAAGCCCAGGACCAGATGGCTTCACAGGTGAATTCTATCAAACGTTTAGAGAAGAGCTAACACCTATCCTTCTCAAACTCTTCCAAAATATAGCAGAGGGAGGAACACTCCCAAATTCCTTCTATGAGGCCACCATCACCTTGATACCAAAAGCAGACAAGGATGTCACAAAGAAAGAAAACTACAGGCCAATATCACTGATGAAGATAGATGCAAAAATCCTCAACAAAATACTAGCAAACAGAATCCAACAGCACATTAAAAGGATCATACACCATGATCAAGTGGGGTTTAATCCAGGAATGCAAGGATTCTTCAATATACGCAAATCTATCAATGTGATAAACCATTAACAAACTGAAGGAGAAAAACCATATGATCATCTCAATAGATGCAGAGAAAGCTTTCGACAAAATTCAACACCCATTTATGATAAAAACCCTCCAGAAAGTAGGCATAGAGGGAACTTTCCTAAACATAATAAAAGCCATATATGACAAGCCCACAGCAAACATCCTCCTCAATGGTGAAAAACTGAAAGCATTTCCACTAAGATCAGGAACAAGACAAGGTTGCCCACTCTCACCACTCTTATTCAACATAGTTTTGGAAGTTTTAGCCACAGCAATCAGAGAAGAAAAGGAAATAAAAGGAATCCAAATCGGAAAAGAAGAAGTAAAGCTGTCACTGTTTGCAGATGACATGATACTATACATAGAGAATCCTAAAGATGCTACCAGAAAACTACTAGAGCTAATCAATGAATTTGGTAAAGTAGCAGGATACAAAATTAATGCACAGAAATCTCTGGCATTCCTGTATACTAATGATGAAAAATCTGAAAGTGAAATCAAGAAAGCACTCCCATTTACCATTGCAACAAAAAGAATAAAATATCTAGGAATAAACCTACCTAAGGATACGAAAGACCTGTATGCAGAAAATTATAAGACACTGATGAAAGAAATTAAAGATGATACAAATAGATGGAGAGATATACCATGTTCTTGGATGGGAAGAATCAACATTGTGAAAATGACTCTACTACCCAAAGCAATCTACAGATTCAATGCAATCCCTATCAAACTACCACTGGCATTTTTCACAGAACTAGAACAAAAATTTCGCAATTTGTATGGAAACACAAAAGACCCCAAATAGCCAAAGCAATCTTGAGAACGAAAAAAGGAGCTGGAGGAATCAGGGTCCCTGACTTCAGACTATATTACAAAGCAACAGTAATCAAGACAGTATGGTACTGGCACAAAAACAGAAAGATAGATCAGTGGAACAGGATAGAAAGCCCAGAGATAAACCCACGCACATATGGACACCTTATCTTTGATAAAGGAGGCAGGATTGTACAGTGGAGAAAGGACAGCCTCTTCCATAAATGGTGCTGGGAAAACTGGACAGGTACATGTAAAAGTATGAGATTAGATCACTCCCTAACACCATACACAAAAATAAGCTCAAAATGGATTAAAGATCTAAATGTAAGGCCAGAAACTATCAAACTCTTAGAGGAAAACATAGGAAGAACATTCTATGACATAAATCACAGCAAGATCCTTTCTGACCCACCTCCTAGAGTAATGGAAATAAAAACAAAAATAAACAAATGGGACCTAATGAAACTTCAAAGCTTTTGCACAGCAAAGGAAACCATAACCAAGACCAAAAGACAACCCTCAGAATGGGAGAAAACATTTGCAAATGAAGCAACTGACAAAGGATTAATCTCCAAAATTTACAAGCAGCTCATGCAGCTCAATAACAAAAAAACAAACAACCCCATCCAAAAATGGGCAGAAGACCTAAACAGACATTTCTCCAAAGAAGATATACAGAATGCCAACAAACACATGAAAGAATGCTCAACATCATTAATCATTAGAGAAATGCAAATCAAAACTACAATGAGATATCATCTCACACCAGTCAGAATGGCCATCATCAAAAAATCTAGAAACAATAAATGCTGGAGAGGGTGTGGAGAAAAGGGGACACTCTTGCACTGCTGGTGGGAATATGAATTGGTTCAGCCACTATGGAGAACAGTATGGAGGTTCCTTAAAAAACTACAAATAGAATTACCATATGACCCAGCAATCCCACTACTGGGCATATACCCTGAGAAAACCAAAATTCAAAAAGAGTCATGTACCAAAATGTTCATTGCAGCTCTATTTACAATAGCCCGGAGATGGAAACAACCTAAGCGCCCATCATCGGATGAATGGATAAAGAAGATGTGGCACATATACACAATGGAATATTACTCAGCCTTAAAAAGAAATGAAATTGAGCTATTTGTAATGAGATGGATAGACCTAGAGTCTGTCATACAGAGTGAAGTAAGTCAGAAAGAAAAAGACAAATACCGTATGCTAACACATATATATGGAATTTAAGGAAAAAAAAATGTCATGAAGAACCTTGGGGTAAGACAGGAATAAAGACGCAGACCTACTGGAGAATGGACTTGAGGATATGGGGAGGGGGAAGGGTGAGTTTTGACAGGGCGAGAGAGAGTCATGGACATATACACACTAACAAATGTAGTAAGGTAGATAGCTGGGGGGAAGCAGCCGCAAGGCACAGGGATATTAGCTCGGTGCTTTGCGACAGCCTGGAGGGGTGGGATGGGGAGAGTGGGAGGGAGGGAGACGCAAGAGGGAAGACATATGGGAACATATGTATATGTATAGCTGAATCACTTTGTTATAAAGTAGAAACTAACACACCATTGTAAAGCAATTATACCCCAATAAAGATGTTTAAAAAAAAATTACTTTATTGCTAAAAATGGTAACAATCTGAGCTTTTAGCAAGTCATAGTTATTTTGCTGGTGGAGGGTCTTGCCTCAAAGTTGACAGCTGCTGACAGATCAAGGTCATGGTTGTTGAAGGTTGGGATGGCTGTGACAATTTTTTAAAGTAATACAATAAAGTTTGATTCATTGATGGACTCTTTCTTTCATGAACAATTTCCTGTAGCATGTAGTGCTGTATGACAGCATTTTACCCACAGAAAAACTTCTTTCAAAACTGGAGTCAATACTCAAGATCTGCCTTTGCTTTACCAACTAACTTTATGTAATATTCTAAATCCTTTGTTGTCATTTCAACAATCTTCACATTATCTTTACCAGGAGTAAATTCCATCTCAAGAAACCCCTATTTGCTCATCCATAAGAAGCACCTCCTCATCCACTAAAGTTTTATCATGAGATTGTAGCAATTCAGTTACCTCACAGGCTCCACTTCTAATTCTAGTTTTCTAGCTATTTCCACCACACCTACAGTTACTTCCTCCACAGAAGTCTTGAATCCCTCAAAGTCATCCATGAACTTTGGAATTAGCTTCTTCCAAACTCCTGTTGATGTTGACATTTTTACCTCTTCCCATGAATCACAAACATTCTTAATGTCATCTAGAATAAGAAAGTATTTCCAGAAGGTTTTCAATTTACTTTGCCCAGATCCACAGAGGAATCATTGTCTATGGCAGCTATAGCCTTACAAAATGTATTTCTTAAATTAGACTTGAACATTGAAATCACACCTTGATCCGTGGGTTGCAGAATGGATGTTGTGTTAGCAGGCATGAAAACATTAATCCTGTTGTACATCTTCAGCAGAGCTCTTGGGTGACCAGGTGCATTGTCAATGAGCAGTAATATTTTGAAAGAACTTTTTTCTGAGTAGTACATTTCAGCAATGGATTAAAACATTCAGTAAAACATGTTGGTTTACATGTGCTGTCATCTATGCTTTCTTGTTCCATTTACAGAGCACAGTCAGAGTAAATTTAGCATACTTCTTAAGGGTCCTAGGATTTTCAGAATGGTAAACGAGTATTGGCTTCAACTTAAAGTCACCATCTGCATTAGCCCCTAACAAGAGAGACAGCCTGTCCTTTGAAGCCAGGCATTTACTTCTCCTCTCTAGGTATGAATTCCCTAGATGGCACTCTCTTCCAATATAAGGCTGTTTCATCTACGTTTAAAATCTGTTGTCTTGTGTAGCTAACTTTATTAATTATCTTAACCGTATTTTTCTGGGTAACTTGCTGCTGTTTCTACATCAGCACCTGCTACTTCACCTTGCATTTTTATGTTATGGAGATGGCTTCTTTTTTAAACCTCATGAACCAATCTCTGCTAGCTTCAAACTTTACTTCTGCAGTTTTCTCAACTCTGTCAAACTTCATAGACTTGAAAGAGTTAGGACCTTGCACTGGATTAGGCTTTGGCTTAAGGGCTTAATATTGTGGCTGGTTTGATCTTCCATCTGGACTGCTAAAACTTTTTCCATATCAGCAATAAGGCCATTTTGCTTTCTTATCATTTGTGTATTTGCTAGAGTAGCACTTAATTTTTTTCAATAATTTTTCCTTTGCATCCATAACTTGGCTAACGATTTGACACAAGAAGCCTAGCTTTCAGCCTATCTTGGCTTTTAACATGCCTACCTCACTGAGCTTAAATTATTTCTAGCTTTTGACTTAAAATGAGAGATGTGCAACTCTTCCTTTCCCTTAAACGCTAAGATACCACTGTAGGGTTATTAATTGGCTTAGTTTCAATATTTTGTATCTTAGGGAATACAGAGGCCTGAGGAGAGGGAGAGAAATGGGGGAACAGCTGGTCAGTGGAGCAGTCAGAACACGCTAACATCCAGTTTACTACAGTGTGCCAAGCACAGCCTAGTTACTTTTTATATGTTCCTAATTTAATTCTCATAGAAACCCTAAAGAGCTATTATAAGTATCGTTATTTTTCAATTGATGGAACTATGATTCAGAAAGATTAAATGACTTGCCCAGGGCCACTCAGCTAGTAAGTGGCAAAACTAGGATTCAGATCCATTTTGCTTGACTAATAGGAGAAGATAATCTGCATTCCATTTATATTTAGATTTTTGAACATATTATCATTTACGCCAGTGTGTCTCAATACCTTACACAATCTCAGGCACACAGTAGTTAATATGTTTCTTTTAGGAAATTCTAAAATGGCTTCAATTATATAAGCACAGTGGAGAATGGTGGCCTAAAAATATAGAGATCTTCTTCAAATTATGATAGGCTTACATCTCGATAAACCCATAATAAGTTGAAAATATCATAAGTCAAAAATGCATTTGGGCTTCCCTGGTGGTGCAGTGGTTGAGAGCCCGCCTGCCGGTGCAGGGGACACGGGTTCGTGCCCTGGTCCGGGAAGATCCCACGTGCCGCAGAGTGGCTGGGCCCGTGAGCCATGGCCGCTGAGCCTGCGCGTCCGGAGCCTGTGCTCCACAACGGGAGAGGACACAACAGTGAGAGGTCCGCGTACTGCAAAAAAAAAAAAAAGGTGCATTTAATACACCTAACCAACTGAACATAATAGCTTAGCCTAGCCTACCTTACATTAGCCTAAAGTGGGGAAAAATCATCTAACACAAAGCCAGTTTTATAATAAAATGTGGAATATCTCAGGTAATTTATTGAATACTATACTGAAAGTGAAAACAGAATGTTTGTTAGGGTACAGAATGGTTGTAAGTAAATCAGTTGTTTACCCTCACAATCACATAGCTGACTGGGAGCTATGGCTTGCTGTTGCTACTCAGCATCATGAGAGAGTATCCTACTGCATGTCACTAACCCGGGAAAATATCAAAATTTAAAATTCGAAGTTTAGTTTCTACTGAATGCATATCTGTTTGGCACTATTGTAAAGCCAAAAAAATTGTAAGTTGAAACATCATAAATCAGGGATCATCTGTACTGGGGAAAGATTAATTCTGCTTGACATTTTGGGACAGGATTGCTGTTCAATTTCAATATCTAAGAATTGAGAGAGTTAGCTTCCAATTCCTTTTGCACCAATTTGGTATACTTTTCTATTTGCTTACTTGTAAAGCTTGGATGCAAACATAGCAACAGTAATCATGCTTTACTTCTAACTTCTAATTGTCTGTAAACCAATAATAGCATACTTTATTGACTGATTCTTATAGAGCATACTTAGCATTCCAAAGCATTCCAGTCCTCCTATCACAGTACCACCTGCAGCTCCTTTCCTACTCTTATCAGTGAAGTCATTCTATTCTCATGTACATGACTTGCAGTTTCAGTTTTAGATGCACCTGTTTCTATATCATATCCCTAAGACGCTGTGTGAATTACATTATTTTCTTTCCCACCTGGGTTACCAGCCTTGAAACTGCTAAGTGCATTCTGTTCCTTTTCTCTTGCCCACATAGGTTGCCATGGATTTTTTTTAATGTTATGTATTAAGTCATACAGGGCTAATTGAAATATGTCTGTACATGCTTCATTCAAACACTATCCATAGTTGGCTGAGTGAGTATTAAGAAGCACTAAGGGTACCCTCAGTGGTAGCCCAAAGTCACCAGACTTGGCATTGGAAATGCTGAATTCTAGTCCAGACTGACATCTACCATTTCTTTTTACTTTGGACATGTCTCCTAACCTCTCTGATTCTCATTTTATTTATCTAATAAATTAATTTTAGAGACTACAAATCTCTCACAGGACCTTTGCCAATGCATGTATACATGTATGCATACATACATATGCACTTATTAATTTAATAGTTGTTGATTTCTTACCCTGCCCACCCCCTCCCCGACTTAAGACAGAACTTGCAACAAATAGAGTTGTAAGGAATTCACACATAGTTTGAGATAGAATTAAAGTGACGGTATCTAGGAAACCAATTACTAGAAACCTAAAATAAAGGCGAGAAGTACACTTGTGTTTTCACTGATCTCAGAGGTTGTGAAACAGTAGTAGAATGCTAACAATCACATATTTTCAAAGAATGTGGGGGAAAATTAATAAGGCCATGTCCTTAGGCACTTTGAATACCTGGTAACATAGTCCTTGAGATGACAAAATATTGTGTTTATTTTCATTGAGCTACCTTTCTGTTTTTTAGAGATTTATAAGGTTGTAAAAAAGTATTTTCTTCTCTAGAAGATTATCAAAATCAGTAAAAATGCACAATTCTCAGATAACAAGATGCTACCTCAGATGCAAGAATCAGTCCTCTGTTATTTCAAACTTGAAAGTTTTTCTAGTTAAATCTGTTTTGTTAACAGATTTTTTTCATGCTGAAAATCATTTCCTCATCGTTGCAAAACATTGTGTCATATTGGCTACTCAGCATGGTAACTGATTAAAAACTACTAGGTGAGAAACTGTGAAATATCTTTATTAATGATATTAAATCTAAATAATAAATTTCAAACTCAGTACATAGGTAGATGGCATATCATCTCTTTTGCTGATTGGAGAAGACCCATCATGTTATTATTGGAACATATACTAGTCATCAGAGTCCAGACTTAATAAGTGACAGGAAGTGGGGAATTATAGCAATTGGCCACTTAGGGCTGGGAGAAATTCTTGCCTTAATTATCTGGCTATTTCAGATAAAGGATTTTTCCTCTGAATAGTGAGAAAATTACTTCATTTCTCCACTTCTCTCTGAAGGTAGGGAATTAATCTGTCTGAAATTTTAACTTAGTTCAAATACTTGGTATATGATCTATTAAAACCTAATTTACTTTATGAAAATACTAGATTGCAGGATGGCCACTCTATTATCCTTGGCCGGTTATTAAATCAAATGAATTGCATGATGCATCCGGTTTTGTGAGAAATAATTGTTTAGATGAAACAGTCCAAGACTTGGCTAAACAATGCTAAATCATTTATTCATCACAATAGCCATTAATTGAGAGAACAATGGACTGGGAATCAAGAAGTCAGGGTTCAAGTCTCCAGTGCTGCCATTTAAGAGCTGTAGAATCTTGGACAATTTATTTAATCTCAGTTACCTCATTATAAAATAATATATTGAATTAAATGTCTTCAGTCTTAGTCTGTTCCAGCTACTATAACAAAATTCCAAAGACTGGGAAACTTAAGAATAACAGATATTTATTTCTCACAGTTTTAGAGGCTGAGAAATAAAAAATGAAGGTGATAAAATCATGGTTTCATTCTGGTGAGGGCCCTCTTCCTTGTTCATAGCCAGGACCTTCCTACTGTGTCCTCACATGGTGGAAGGGACAAGAGATCTCTCTGAAGCCTCTTTTATAAAGGCACTAATCCCATTCATGAGGGCAGCCCTTATGACCTAATCACTTCCCAAAGGTCTCCACCTCCTAATATCATCTCATTAGGTATTATGATTTCTACCTGTGAATTTTAGGGAGATGCAAACTTATAGACCATAGCATTCCACCCATGGTCCCCCAAATTCTTGTCCTTCTCATGTGTCATCAACTCAAGAGTATACATCCAAAATCTCATCTAAATATGATTTTAATCAGATATGAGTGACATCATTCATCCTGAGGCAAGCTGCTCTCCAGCTATAAACCTGTAAAAGCAAGCATGTTATGTGCTTCTAAAATAAAGTGATGTGACAGGCATAGGATGAACACTCCTATTCTAAAAGAGAGAAATAGTATTCCCACCACAAAAAAGAAATGATAATTATAAGATGTGATAGAGGTGCTAGTTAATGCTACACTGCCAATAATATTACAGTATATAAATGTATCAAATCAACATGTTTGTTGTACACCTTAAACTTAGACAATGTTATATGTCCAATATATTTCAAGAAATAAGAAAAAAATTAAAAAACACAAAAGGGAGAAATAGGAAAGAGTAAAGGGATAATGATTCCTGAGCAAGTCCAAAACCTTAAGACCCACTGGGGTTGTGGTCTTGTAAGCATATAAGGTAGGGGGTCTCCAGAGGAAAATAACCAGATATAACTTTCTTAACATGAGAGAAGCCATTTTAGGCCTAAGCCACTTTGCCATCTAAGCATAGCCACAATGCTTGCAGAAGAATAGGTCTCAGTAGTTAATAATTTTAAGGGAATAAAAGAAGGTAAAAACACCTATTACCAGGCCAGGGAGATAACGTAATCATATCGGATACAATATATCAGTTGTAAAGACAACCAGTTCTGTTTCAAAGGTAAAGATTAGCCCAAAGCACATTCTTGAGCTGTTTTGCAAAATTCAACCCCCCTGGAGCACTCAACCACCAGATTAACTGGAAATTAAGGAATGGTAATGTTGACCTTTTCTGACCCTTGTGACTTCAATCAACTAGAGCCTGGACACTGTCAACCTTTGCCTCAATTCTGTGCTGAATTCTCCTTTGCTTAAGCCCCCCCATGAATATGCATACACACTTAGCTTAATATTTCCCCAATTATGTTGTACAGGGAGACACTGCTTTGGGAAATATCCCAGGTGTTCTCCTTACCTGCTGCAAGTAATAAACCCTTCCTTCTCCCACTCTTTGGCTTGGTTGTGTCTTTTGGCTCAACACCCACCAAGAGGCAAATCCAGATTTTAGATAACAGTCCCAACTTCCAGATACTCTGGGGGTGGTGGTGGGGCCCACAAGTTTTGCTGGGTGCACATACCAGTTATGGGTTGTAGTCCTGTGCCTGTGACTCTCCCAGGTTGCAATTGCACAGGTGGCTCTACTGGTTTGTTGTCTCAGAGGTTGACCTGCCTGCTTAGCTCTGGATCCTCTGGGCATTGTTCTAGTGGGAGTTCTCTGTGGACAGGGAGTTCCCTGTCCCTATAGTGGCCTTCTGCCAGTGTTGTGTGCCTGGAGCCCTTTGTGGCTCTATCCTTTGAGATCTAAGATGAGATAGCCACACTCCTGGCCTTTGAAAGCTGCACCTGGGATAATTGAGGAGGCTGGAGCTGGAATTTAAGGAGCAGAAGTCACAATGTGAGGTGGCACATGGCAGAGACAGCCCATTCTTTGAAATCATTCTGCCCTGCAGGCCCTTGCACTATGGATCTGCGGTAGAAGGGGTAGTCCCAAAGATCTCTGAAATGCCCTAAAATAGGTCATTTTTCCATTGTCTTGGACAATAGGTACTGGATTCTGTTTAGAAAGCCAGTAAATCTCTACATTGTCTTGATGAATAGCTCCTAATTTCCACTGAAACGATCAATCCATACCAATCTCTTCATCAAATTTGGCACACCACTTGTGTTCTCTCTGAACAAGTTTTCTTATTTCTTTCAACATGAATAGCTCAAGAATTTTCCAAATTTTTAAAGTCAACTTTTTTTTGATTAACAATTCCACCTTCAAATCATTTCTCTTTTCTCAAATTATAATATAAGCATTCAAAAGAAACCAGACCCCTCCTTCAACACTTTGCTTATAAATTTCTTCAGTCAAACAGTCAATTTTATTGATCACAATTTCTACTTTCCACAACACACTAGGACATGAACACTATTCAGCCAACCTCTTTGCCACTTTATAACAAGGATTGCCTTTTCTCCAGTTTCCAATAAAATATTATTCATTTTCATCTGAGACCTCATCAGAATGGCCTTTACTATCCATATTTCTGTAACAGGAAGAGGGACCCCTTCCAGGGCCCGAGAGTGGACTCTTGTCTAACACTCAAAAATGAATTGTTGGAGGATACACATGAGCCGACAAAGCAAGAGAATTTATTGGGAAGGGGTGCCCTGGCAGAGAGCAGCAGGGTAAGGGAACCCGGGAGAACTGCTCTGCCACATAGCTTGCAGTCTCGGGTTTTATGCTAATGGATTAGTTTCAGGGTTGTCTCTGGCCAATCATCCTGACACAGGGTCCTTCTTGGTGACACGTGCATCACTCAGCCAAGAGGGATTCCAGTGATAAGGATTCTGGGAGGTATGGACATATGGACTTGTGTCTGGAACCAATCTCCTGCAGATATCAAGGAATGACAAAATTCTTCTAGTCTCTGTCCATTGCCTAGTTCCAAAGCCGCTTCCACATTTGTAGGCATTTGTTACAGCAGCAACCCCACTTCTTGATACCAGTTTTCTGTCTTAGCCTGTTCAGGTTGCTATAGCAAAATACCACAGACTGAGTAGCTTATAATAAATAGAAATTTATTTCTTACAGTTCTGGAGGCTGAGAAGCCCACAATCAAGGTATTACCATGGTTGCATTCTGGTGAGAACTGTAAACAAAAATTTTGCCCACCATTCCAGTTCTACAAGGATCAAGTCATTAGTCACTGCAGTTGCCCACTGAGAGTGTATCCTGAGGGGAATTCAGGATGGAAGAAACAGGATGAAGCATTGTGTGCTTTTAGATATATGAACCCCTAGATAGATAAGATGCATGTCTAGGGAAGCAATTCAATGACCCCAGATTCTTGCATCTTCCCATACACAGAAAAGCACTAATATTATTAACTGAGATATCTGATCCTTGTGACTAGCAGTAATATTTTACCAAGATGTATGCTTGACTACATGCATTTCCCAGCCAAAAAAACAAAATGTATATATATATATATATATATATATATATATATATATATATATATATGTATACTAGCTACTCCCCTAGTTCTTTGGGGTGGTTCCTCAGAACTATCTGAGAGACTTTCTCCCAGGCTATAGTCTTCAGTAAGTGCCCAAATAAAACTGAAACTTACAGCTCTCATGTTGTGCTTTTTTTTTTTTTTTCCGGTTGACAACTTTGGAGATCACAAAGGGACCCAGAGAAGACTTCTCGCCTTCGCCTGAAGTCTACGAGGACTTGGAGCCTTGGTACTAGCAAAGGGTCCTTGTGCCTGTCCACCTCCTCAGTGAGTTTGGACAAATATGGGTAAAACTCTCCTGGTTTTATATCTCCCAATTATTAGTTAATGATTCTGAGCTTCATTTGGTGATAAATAGAAAGGTAACTGACTCCTCAGTTGAGAGACACCGAGTAGGATTTGCTCAGTTGAGAGACACTGGAAAGATTTGCTCGGATAAAAGACATTGAATGGTTTGGACTAGGTAAGAGGTTGACTTAGTGTCTTTCCTCAATTTGGCTACCTTAACAGCATTTGTTGAAATAAAAGTGGAGATACCATATGAGAGCTCTCTGATCCAAAGAAAAGAGACACAACTCCTCCTGGCCAGTTACAGATTTTTCAGGCAACTGAGAAATATACAGGAGTGGTAGAAGTGAGTCCTCATACTGTGCAGCAGTACCATAGGGAAACCTACTCATTAATTTAAAACTTACCTATTCAGCATTTCTCTAGTTGTGTAGTGATTAAGAATCCACCTGCCAATGCAGGGCACATGGATTGGAGCCCTGGTCCGGGAAGATCCCACATGCAGCAGAGCAACTATTCCCATGCACCACAACTACTGAGCTTGAGCTCTAGAGCCCGTGAGCATAACTACTGAAGCCCTCACACCTACAGCCCATGCTCCACAACAAGAGAAGCCACCACAATGAGAAGCCTGCACACCGCAATGAAAGACTGGACCCCACTCGTTGCAACCAGAGAAAGCACGCACACAGCAACAAAGACCCAAAGCAGCCAAAGTAGATAAATAAATAAATAAATGTATTTAAAAAAAAACAAAAAACAACTTAGCCATTCAGGGATGTACAATATAAGAGTTGGCCACTCAGTACTTCGAGCACCCATGGTGATTTTAGACTGTTAGAGAGGGAAGCTGAGACACATAAAAGAGCTGAAATGACTCTAGGGTGATATCTAGAGGAGTTAAGCTCACAAACAGCATACTAGGACCACACACAATTTTATGAGCAATTTTATTCCAACAAACAGATGTTAAAATGGGGAATAGAGTTTCTCAAACAGAGAAATGAGGGGCGCTAGATAACCTATGACTAATGCCCCAGCCGGGTTTATGTATGAACAGAACTTATACTTGCAAGTACTTACTTAAACAGAAATTAAAGGAAGTCCTGTCCTGAAATGGCCAAGATAGGGCTCTTTTGACATTCCAAAAACTGTTTGTGTGTGTGTGTGTGTGTGTGTGTGTGTATGCATGTGTGTGTTTGCACGCACAGTTAGAGAAAGCCGGAAGAAGGTAAGAATTCTTACCATGTCAGTCAGTCTCCTGGATCTCTACCCGCAGGGTCTGTTGGGAACAAGAGTGTTAAGAGTTTTTCATCTTTTCTAAAATTAGATTAGTGGGAGAAAATATTTGTAGGGCTAGCTCCTTGGGCTCAGCAATTCTTGGTTTGAAATTTGGTAGAGTACTCTAGGTTCGTTGATCCTTTTCCTCCCGGAAGAGGTCACTGTTTTTCTTTGTATCTGTATTTTGTGTCCTTTGTTATGAGGAGGAAAACCATTGGTCTGATTAGGTTTTCCTTTTGTCTTGTTATGTATCCTGAGAACACGACTTATTGACCAGTGAGAATATTCTCTGGTCTCCACCATCTGAGAGGCACACATACTGGCATGCATTTAGTGGTCAGTTGAATACACTGGGATTCCAAGCTGAGCATTCTTTGTCCGACAGTGTCACTTCTCAGGGGAGTTTGTCATAAGGGCTCTCAATGTATAAGAGGGCTTTATCATCTCAACCTTTGTTGTTTCTGCTGTAAAATGAAGGTCTTTTTCTTAGACTATCCTTGGGAGTGAACTTTCTGCATCTTGTGAGAGCTGCATCCTTTTCACTTTCTTGTGGGACACCACTTACATCCTTGGTTAAGCCATAAAAAGGCTTATTGGTTTGAGTTGCTATTGAGATCCTACTGGTCAATGGCCAAACAATGGATCCTTTGAATTGGAAAGACTTCTAAATCATTAAAATTTTAGAAAGTGCTCATCTTAAATAATTGTACCTATTTAACTGGTATGCAAAAGCCCCAAAAGCCTTCAAAATAATTTCATTAAAGGATTTTTTATACAAGGCTAATGCAAGATTAAAGATATAAATGTACCTAAAACAAAAGACAATAAGGTTGACATAGCTCTTACTGCTCCACTCTATCCTCCTTTATCTGAGTGCTTATTCTAGTAATCCTCTGTCTGGATTGCCTTTCCAAGCTGAAGAGACTATTAAACAGTTACCTTTAGAAACAGGACCACCTGAGTCTGGTCCTCTTCAGGTCAAAGGCCAAACTGAGGGCCATAATTAAAGAATTTCTTAAACTCATATGTTTTCGCCAATGGATTTCCAAGATAAGAGGCCACTGGTCTGACTAAACTTGTGACCATAGCTATTCTTCAGAGCTAGATAGGTATGTTTTGGTCCTCTCCCTTAAATTAAATGTACCCAGAGGGAAAGAAAAACATGCCAACATAGGTGGATGGGTATGGCAGTCCTTCAATATCATTTAGGTGGTCACCCAACTCTGTAGAATTAAAAACAGCTGTCCTTGATTTTACAAATCTAGTATTTATAAGACCAAAGATGTGTCTTAAGAAACAATGTGTATGTGTCTATGTGTGTGCGTGTGTGTGTTGTAGATGTGTGGTATTGCCAAAATTAATTTGTAAAAGAGCTTTATTTAGTTGGCTTAAAGAAAATTGAGTGCTTGTATAAATTCTCAGAAATATAAAAGAAATCGATAGATGAATGGATAAAGAAGATGTAGCACATATATACAATGGAATATTACTCAGCCATAAAAAGAAACAAAATTGAGTTTTTTCTAGTGAGGTGGATGGACCTAGAGACTGTCATACAAAGTGAAGTAAGTCAGAAAGGGAAAAACAAATACCACATGCTAACACATATTTATGGAATCTAAAAAAAATGTTCAGAAGAACCTAGGGGCAGGGCAGGAATAAAGACACAGACATAAAGAATGGACTTGAGGACATGGAGAGAGGAAAGGGTAAGCTGGGACGAAGTGAGAGAGTGGCATAGACATATATACACTACCAAATGTAAAATAGATTGCTAGTCGGAAGCAGCTGCATAGCACAGGGAGATCAGTCCAGTGCTTTGTGACCACCTAGAGGGGTGGGAGAGGGAGGGTGGGAGGGAGAAGCAACAGGGAGGAGATATGGGGATATATGTATACGTATAGCTGATTCACTTTGTTATATAGCAGAAACTAACACAACATTGTAAAGCAATTATACTCCAATAAAGATGTTAAAAAAATAGATGAATTTAAAGTTCATATTATCTCGGAAATACACAGTATTAAATTATTACTTGGTATTAAATTAGTTTAAATTTCTTGGTTTAATACAGACAAGTCTTTAGAGTCATCAACATTAAGTATAATACTTTTATTGTGCTTAGCTTTACTAGAAGTCAAATAAGATCTTATATTTGTTGCAAAATTCGTCAGCAAGAGAAACGACTTGATATGATGAAATGATTATAAGTAAATTAAAAATGTATTAAGAGATTTTAGGTGAACTCTTTAAGAATAATTATGTTTTATGGTATGTCTACTTAAAAATACTTACACCAAATCTTTTTGATAACATGAAACTTTAGAGTTTTGCTAAATTAAGTTAAATGATGAAAGTTTATTGAATAACTAGGTAATTTTCATATAAATGAGATTGTAAAGCATTAATTACTGAACACAGGTTTCCTTTTATAGAGAAACTAAAGATATTTAGGACAAAATATCTAAAGGTATTTAATAAATATGTTTGGTGCTACACTAAGGCATTTTCTATAAGAAAGCATGTTTTTTAAAAAACTATAAATAGCATTTAGAAGTTTGCCAATCTACAGAATGCTAATATAAAAAAGTTCACAATTGTTTACTTCTTAGATTTTGCTAGAAATTAAGGCTTTTAAGAGTTGAGAATTGTAATTAAAACCACAAATATTAATAAGGAAAACATATTTGTATGTAAAGAAAAAGAAGGTATAAAGAATGGAAACACAGGTAAGTGAAGAGAAAGTAATTTTGTCCTAAAGAAAGGTTAAAAAGAAAGAGAGAAAAAGGGGAAACATAGGACAAAATCTAAAGGTAAAAAAAAGTGAGTTATAGAAGGTTTGTGGATAAGAAACCCTGAGAAAAAAGTTCTGTACATGATCAGGACTGGCTAAGATTAGAACAAATTTAACTGAGTAAATGAATTTTAGTATTAAAGGTAAGATGGTGCAAAATCTGAATCTGGTTTTCTCTGCTAAGAGAAGAAAGTTTGGGGCGGAGAGGAAGATGGCAGAAGAGTAAGACGCGGAGATCACCTTCCTCCCCACAGATACACCAGAAATACATCTAACAGGTGGAGCAACTCCTACAGAAAACCTACTGAATCCTGGCAGAAGACCTCAGACCTCCCAAAAGGCAAGAAACTCCCCACGTATCTGGGTAGGGCAAAAAAAAAAAAAGAAAAAACAGAGACAAAAAGATAGGGATGAGTGCTCGCTTCGGCAGCACATATACTAAAAATTGGAACGATACAGAGAAGATTAGCATGGCCCCTGTGCAAGGATGACACGCAAATTCGTGAAGCGTTCCATATTTTTATGGAATATTACTCAGCCTTAAAAAGAAATGAAATTGAGCTATTTGTAATGAGATGGATAGACCTAGAATCTGTCATACAGAGTGAAGTAAGTCAGAAAGAAAAAGACAAATACCGTATGCTAACACATATATATGGAATTTAAGGGGAAAAAATGTCATGAAGAACCTAGGGGTAAGATAGGAATAAAGACGCAGACCTACTGGAGAACGGACTTAAGGATATGGGGAGGGGGAAGGGTGAGTTTTGACAGGGCGAGAGAGAGTCATGGACATATACACACTAACAAACGTAGTAAGGTAGATAGCTGGGGGGAAGCAGCCGCAAGGCACAGGGATATTAGCTCGGTGCTTTGCGACAGCCTGGAGGGGTGGGATGGGGAGAGTGGGAGGGAGGGAGACGCAAGAGGGAAGACATATGGGAACATATGTATATGTATAGCTGATTCACTTTGTTGTAAATCAGAAACTAACACACCATTGTAAAGCAATTATACCCCAATAAAGATGTTTAAAAGGACGGGACCTGCACCAGTGGGAGGGAGTTGTGAAGGAGGAAGGGTGTCCACACACTAGAGCCCCTTCGTGGGCGGAGACTGCGGGGGAGCTTCGGAGCCGCGGAGGAGAGCATAGCAACAGGGGTGCAAAGGGCAAAGCGGGGAGATTCCTGCACAGAGGATCGGTGCCGACCGGCGCTCACCAGCCCAAGAGGCTTGTCTGCTTCCCCGCCGGGGCAGGCGGGGCTGCGAGCTGAGGCTCGGGCTTTGGTCAGAGAGCACAGGGAGAGGACCGGGGTTGGCTGCATGAACACAGCCTGAAGGGGTTAGTGCACCACGGCTAGCCGTGAGAGAGTCCAAAAAAAGGTCTGGAGCTGCCGAAGAGGCAAGAGACTTTTTCTTCCCTCTTTGTTTCCTTGTGCACGAGAAGAGGGGATTAAGAGTGCTGCTTAAAGGAACTCCAGAGACGGGCGCGAGCCACGGCTAAAAGCGTGGACCCCAGAGACAGGCACGAGCCGCGGCTAAAAGCGCGAACCCCAGAGACGGGAGGGAGATGCTAAGGCTGCTGCTGCCGCCACCCAGGGGCCTGTGTGGGAGCACAGGTCACTATCCACACCCCTCTTCTGGGGAGACTGTGCAGCCCGCCACTGCCAGGGTCCTGGGATCCAGGAACAACTTCCCCGGGAGAACGCATGGCGGGCCTCAGGCTGGTGCAACGTCACGCCGGCCTCTGCCGCCGCAGGCCTGCCCCGCACTCCGCGCCCCTCCCTCCCCCCAGCCTGAGTGAGCCAGAGCCCCTGAATCAGCGGCTCCTTGAACCCTGTCCTGTCTGAGCATAAAACAGATGCCCTCCAGCGACCTACCCACAGAGGCGGCGCTAAATCCAAAGCTGAGCCAATGGAAGCTGTGAGAACAAAGAAGAGAAAGGGAAATCTCTCCCAGCAGCCTCAGAAGCAGTGGATTAAAGCTCCCCAATCAACTTGATGTACCCTGCATCGGTGGAATACATGAATAGACAGCGAATCATCCCAAATTGAGGAGGTGGACTTTGAGAGCAAGATTTCTCATTTTTTCCGCTTTTCCTCTTTTTTGTGAGTGTGTATGTGTATGCTTCTGTGTGAGATATTTTCTGTATAGCTTTGCTTCCACCATTTGTCCTAGGGTTCTATCCGTCCGTTTTTTGTTGTTGTTGTTGTTGTTTTTTAAATAGTTTCTCTTAATAATTAATTTTAATAACTTTATTTTACTTTATCATCTCTTTCTTTCTTTCTTTCCTTCCTTCCCTCCTTTAGACAAAGAATCATCCCAAATTGAGGAGGTGGACTTTGAGAGCAAGATTTATGATTTTTTTCCATTTTCCTGTTTTTGTGAGGGTGTATGTGTATGCTACTGTGTGAGATTTTGTCTGTATAGCTTTGCTTCCACCATTTGTCTTAAGGTTCTATCCTTCCGTTTTTTTTAATAATTATTTTTTAATTTAATAACTTTACTATATTTTGCTTTATTTTATTTTACTGTATCTCCTTTCTTTCTTTCTTTTTCCTTCCTTCCTTCCTTCCTCCCTCCCTCCTTTCTTTATTACTTTCCATCTTTCCTTCTTTCCTTCATTTCTTCTTTTTTTCTTTCTTTCTTTCTTCCTTCCTTCCTTCCCTCCTTTCTTTCTTTCTTTCTTTCTTTCTTTCTTCCTACTTCTACTAATTCTTTCTCTCTACTTTTTCTCCCTTTTATTCTGAGCCGTGTGGATGAAAGGTTCTTGCAGCTGCAGCCAGGAGTCAGTGCTGTGCCTCTGAGGTGGGAGAGCCACATTCAGGACACTGGTCAACAAGAGACAACCCAGCTCCACATAATATCAAATGGCAAAAATCTCCCAGAGATCTCCATTTCAACAAAAGCACCCAGCTTCACTCAATGACAAGCAAGCTACAGTGCTGGGCAACCTATGCCAAGCAACTAGCAAAAGAGGAACACAACCCCACCCATTAGCAGAGAGGTTGCCTAAAATCATAAGTCCACAGACACCCCAAAACACACCACCAAACGTGGACCTGCCCACGAGAGAGACAAGGTCCAGGCTCATCCACCAGAACAAAGGCACTAGTCCCCTCCACCAGGAAGCCAACACAACCCACTGAACCAAAGTTAGCCACTGGGGACAGACAACAAAAACAAAGGGAACTAAGAAACTGCAGACTGCGAAAAGGAGACCCCCAAAACAGTAAGTTAAGCAAAATGAGAAGACAGAAAAACACACAGCAGATGAAGGAGCAAGATAAAAACACACCAGACCTAACAAATGAAGAGGAAATAGGCAGTCTACCTGAAAACGAATTCAGAATAATGATAGTAAAGTTGATACAAAATCTTGGAAAAAGAATAGACAAAATGCAAGAAAGATTTAACAAGGACCTAGAAGAACTAAAGATGAAACAAACAATGATGAACAACACAATAAATGAAATGAAAAATACTCTAGATTGGATCAATAACAGAATAACTGAGGCAGAAGAACGGATAAGTGACCTGGAAGATAAGATAGTGGAAATAACTACTGCAGAGCAGAATAAAGAAAAAAGAATGAAAAGAACTGAGGACAGTCTCAGAGACCTCTGGGACAACATTAAACGCACCAAATTTCGAATTATAGGGGTTCCAAAAGAAGAAGAGAAAAAGAAAGGGACTGAGAAAATATTTGAAGAGATTATAGTTGAAAACTTCCCTAATATGGGAAAGGAAATAGTTAATCAAGACCAGGAAGCACAGAGAGTCCCATACAGGATAAATCCAAGGAGAAATATGCCAAGACACAGATTAATCAAACTGTCAAAAATTAAATACAAAGAAAGCATATTAAAAGCAGCAAGGGAAAAACAACAAATAACACACAATGGAATCCCCATAAGGTTAACAGCTGATCTCTCAGCAGAAACTCTGCAAGCCAGAAGGGAGTGGCAGGACATACTGAAAGTGAATAAGGAGAAAAACCTGCAACCAAGATTACTCTACACAGCAAGGATCTCATTCAGATTTGATGGAGAAATTAAAACCTTTACAGACAAGCAAAAGCTGAGAGAGTTCAGCACCACAAAACCAGCTTTACAACAAATGCTAAAGAAACTTCTCTAGGCAGGAAACACAAGAGAAGGAAAAGACCTACAATAACGAACCCAAAACAATTTAGAAAATTGGAATAGGAATATACATATCGATAATTACCTTAAATATAAATGGACAAAAGGCTCCCACCAAAAGACACAGATTGGCTGAATGGATACAAAAAAAGACCCTTATATATGCTGTCTACAAGAGACCCACTTCAGACCTAGAGACACATACAGACTGAAAGTAAGGGGATGGAAAAATATATTCCATGCAAATGGAAACCAAAAGAAAGCTGGAGTAGCAATTCTCATATCAGACAATATAGACTTTAAAATAAAGACTATTAGAAGAGACAAAGAAGGACACTACATAATGATCAAGGGAACGATCCAAGAAAAAGATATAACAATTGTAAATATTTATGCACCCAACATAGGAGCACCTCAATACGTAAGGCAAATACTAACACCTATAAACGGGGAAACCGACAGTAACACATTCATTGTAGGGGACTTTAACACCCCACTTTCACCCATGGACAGATCATCCAAAATGAAAATAAATAAGGAAACACAAGCTTTAAATGGTACATTAAATACAATGGACTTAACTGATATTTATAGGACACTCCATCCAAAAACAACAGAATACACATTTTTCTCAAGTGCTCATGGAACATTGTCCAGCATAGATCATATCTTGGGTCACAAATCAAGCTTTGGTTAATTTAAGAAAATTGAAATTGTATCAAGTATCTTTTCTGACCACAACACTATGATACTAGATATCAATTACAGGAAAAGGTCTGTAAAAAATACAAACACATGGAGGCTAAACAATACACTACTTAATAACGAAGTGATCACTGAAGAAATCAAAGAGGAAATAAAAAAAAATACCTAGAAACAAATGACAATAGAGACACGACGACCCAAAACCTATGGGATGCAGCAAAAGCAATTCTAACAGGGAAGTTTATAGCAATACAAGCCCACCTCAAGAAACAGGAAACATCTCGAATAAACAAACTAACCTTGCACCTATAGCAATTAGAGAAAGAAGAACAAAAAAAACCCCGAAAGTTAGCAGAAGGAAAGAGATTATAAAAATCAGATCAGAAATAAATGAATCAGAAATGAAGGAAACAATAGCAAAGATCAAAAAAATTAAAAGTTGGTTCTTTGAGAAGATAAACAAACAAGGTAAACCATTAGCCAGGCACATCAAGAAAATAAGGGAGAAGACTAATCAACAGAATTAGAAATGAAAAATGAGAAGTAACAACTGACACTCCAGAAATTGAAAGGATCATGAGAGATTACTACAAACAACTCTATGCCAATAAAATGGACAACCTGGAAGAAATGGACAAATTCTTAGAAATGCACAACATGCGAAGACTGAATCAGGAAGAAATAGAAAATATGAACAGACCAGTCACAAGCACTGAAATTGAAAGGGTAATTAAAAATCTTCCAACAAACAAAAGCCCAGGACCAGATGGCTTCACAGGCGAATTCTATGAAACATTTAGTGAATGGCTAACACCTATCCTTCTCAAACTCTTCCAAAATATAGCAGAGGGAGAAACACTCCCAAATTCCTTCTATGAGGCCACCATCACCTCAATACCAAAACCAGACAAGGATGTCACAAAGAAAGAAAACTACAGGCCAATATCACTGATGAACACAAATGCAAAAATCCTCAACAAAATACTAGCAAACAGAATGCAACAGCACATTAAAAGGATCATACACCATGATCAAGTGGGGTTTATTCCAGGAATGCAAGGATTCTTCAATATACGCAAATCTATCAATGTGATAAACCATATTAACAAACTGAAGGAGAAAAAACATATGATCATCTCAGTAGATGCAGAGAAAGCTTTCAACAAAATTCAACACCCATTTATGATTAAAAACCCTCCAGAAAGTAGGCATAGAGGGAACTTTCCTCAACATAATAAAGGCCATATATGACAAACCCACAGCCAACATCATCCTCAATGGTGAAAAACTGAAAGCATTTCCACTAAAATCAGGAGCAAGACAAGGTTGCCCACTCTCATCACTCTTATTCAACATAGTTTTGGAAATTTTAGCCACAGCAATCAGAGAAGAAAAGGAAATACAAGAAATATAAATTGGAAAAGAAGAAGTAAAGCTGTCACTGTTTGCAGATGACATGATACTATACATAGAGAATCCTAAAGTTGCTACCAGAGAACTGCTAGAGCTAATCAATGAATTTGGTAAAGTTGCAGGATACAAAATTAATGCACAGAAATATCCTGCTTTCCCATACACTAATGATGAAAAGTCTGAAATTGAAATCAAGAAAACACTCCCATTTACCACTGCAACAAAAAGAATAAAATATCTAGGAATAAACCTACATAAGGAGACAAAAGACCTGTATGCAGAAAATTGTAAGACACTGATGAAACAAATTAAAGATGATACCAACAGATGGAGAGATATACCATGTTCTTGGATTGGAAGAATCAACATTGTGAAAATGACTCTACTACCCAAAGCAATCTACAGATTCAACACAATCCCTATCAAACTACCACTGGCATTTTTCACAGACCTAGAACAAAAAATTTCAAAATTTATATGGAAACACAAAAGACTCCAAATAGCCAAAGCAATCTTGAGAACGAAAAGTGGAGTTGGAGGAATCAGGCTCCCTGACTTCAAACTATACTACAAAGCTACAGTAATCAAGACAGTATGGCACTGGCACACAAGCAGAAAGATTGATCAATGGAACAGGATAAAAAGCCCAGAGATAAACCCACGCACATATGGTCACCTTTTCTTTGATAATGGAGGCAGGAATGTACAGTGGAGAAAGGACAGCCTCTTCAATAAGTGGTGCTGGGAAAACTGGACAGGTACATGTAAAAGTATGAGATTAGATCACTCCCTAACACCATACACAAAAATAAGCTCAAAGTGGATTAAAGACCTAAATGTAAGGCCAGAAACTATCAAACTCTTAGAGGAATACATAGGCAGAACACTATGACATAAATCACAGCACGATCCTTTTTGACCCACCTCCCAGAGAAATGGAAATAAAAACAAAAATAAACAAATGGGACCTAATGAAACTTCAAAGCTTTTGCACAGCAAAGGAAACCATAAACAAGACCAAAAGACAACCCTCAGAATGGGAGAAAATATTTGCAAATGAAGCAACTGATAAAGGATTAATTTCCAAAATTTACAAGCAGCTCATGCAGCTCAATAACAAAAAAAAAACAAACAACCCAATCCAACAATGGGCCAAAGACCTAAATAGACATTTCTCCAAAGAAGAGATACAGAATGCCAACAAACACATGAAAGAATGCTCAACATCATTAATCATTAGAGAAATGCAAATGAAAACTACAATAAGCTATCATCTCACTCCAGTCAGAATGGCCATCATCAAAAAATTTAGAAGCAATAACTTCTGGAGAGTGTGTGGAGAAAAGGGAACACTCTTGCACTGCTGGTGGGAATGTGAATTGGTTCAGCCACTATGGAGAACAGTATGGAGGTTCCTTAAAAACTGCAAATAAAACTACCATATGACCCATCAATCCCACTACTGGGCATACACCCTGAGAAAAGCAAAATTCAAAAAGAGTCATGTACCAAAATGTTCATTGCAGCTCTATTTACAATAGCCCGGAGATGGAAACAACCTAAGTGCCCATCATCGGATGAATGGATAAAGAAGATGTGGCACATATATACAATGGAATATTTCTCAGCCATAAAAAGAAATGAAATTGAGCTATTTGTAATGAGGTGGATAGACCTAGAGTCTGTCATACAGAGTGAAGTAAGTCAGAAAGAGAAAGACAAATACCGTATGCTAACACATATATATGGAATTTAAGAAAAAAAAATGTCATGAAGAACCTAGGGGTAAGACAGGAATAAAGACGCAGACCTACTGGAGAACGGACTTGAGGATATGGGGAGGGGCAAGGGTGAGCTGTGACAAAGAGAGAGAGAGGCATGGACATATATACACTACCAAACATAAGGTAGATAGCTAGTGGGAAGCAGCCGCATAGCACAGGGATAACAGCTCGGTGCTTTGTGACTGCCTGGAGGGGTGGGATAGGGAGGTTGGGATGGAGGGAGACTCAGGAGGCAAGAGATATGGGAACATGTGTATAACTCATTCACTTTTTTATAAAGCAGAAACTAACACACCATTTTAAAGCAATTATACCCCAATAAAGATGTTAAAAATAAAAATGAAAATAAATGAACAAAGTTTTTATTAGTTATCTTTTTATAGCACAGGGGACTCCACTTCTCTGTACAGTAGAATTGAACACAACATTGTAAAACAACTATAACCCAATACAAAAAAAGAGAACAAAGTTTCATTTTTTAATTTTTAAAATTAATTAATTAATTTCTTTTTGGCTGCATTGGGTCTTCATTGTTGCTTGTAGGCTTTCTCTAGTTGCTGCAAGTGGGGGGTACTCTTTGTTGTGGTGCGCAGTCTTCTCAGTGCAGTGGCTCCTTTTGTTGTGGAGCATGGTCTCTAGGTGCGAGGGCTTCAGTAGTTGTGACTCGCGGACTCTAGAGTGCAGGCTCAGTAGTTGTGGCGCACGGGCTTAGTTGCTCCACAGCACGTGGAATATTCCCGGACCAGGGCTCAAACCCATATCCTCTGCATTGGCAGGCGGATTCTTAACCCCTTTGCCACCAGGGAAGTCCAAGAACAAAGTCTTAATGGAATATTGATATGGTCTTCACAACAGATTTAAAAGTTTCTTTACCTTTTAAGGTATGTGTTGTAACATTCTGTATTTGCCTTTGAAATCTTTTGTCACTTTACTTGGGTGGATAACTAAGTATTGGTTCACAGTGGACTATGATCCTATTTGACCAAGTGTTTCTAAACTTTGATATCTTTGATTATCTTTCCAAATCAAATTCTAAGTGAAGTTCTTTTGACCTCTAGCTAATTTTGTGATGCTACAGAGGGCCCTGGAAACATCTGAAAGAGAGATACTAAACTAATTAGGCTTATTTGTGTTGTCAAATTACATAAGAAATGTTAAATGAATGATGATAAACCTTCTTAGGTTATGTTATATGGATAGATGTCATTAATATAAATGTTCTAGAAATTATATGAAATTTCTAAAATTTAAATGTGTCCTGATATAATGTCATCAGTTTTAATTCTAATTATTATTTTAATATTGTGTGTCACAAAAATTACCGAATTTCTTTGGCACTTGCATTGTAATCAGATCTTTAATGTTGTGTTTTTAAGTATTCTGTCATTTATAGACAGTTATTGTTTTACCTCTGATGCTTTTACAAAAATTCTTAATCTTCAAAACCATTCAAAAAAGGACTCATTGACAAACACAAGTTTCTGATAACTTTTGGATCATACCACTGAACTGGGTAAGAAATTAAAGAATTCTAATGAAAAATCTGATGGCAAGTTCTTTGTGTGTCTTTCCCGGCCTTGTGAAGCATTTTAAAAGTTCAGTCTGAGATTCCTTATGAGAAGTTCCAGCACAGCCAATTCAAAAGAGCCTATATGATCAATTACATTTATAAAAATTATCAGACCAAGTTTATTGAAACCAGACATTTTGAAAACAAAATAGTCTTAATTTGGCTACATTTGGTAGAAATAAGGGTAACTTTAGAGAGAAAAAGTACTTACGTTTCAGTAGATATTAAGTTCTAGTGTTCTTAATTTCTTTGACATTTTTTATTTACTTCCTAAGACTCACTTCTAAGATGGCTGTATGTTGCCGTGTAACATTATTGTAAAGTTTAATTGAATTATTAAAAGAACATTCTAAGTTTCTGAAGCTTATCACAGTAAACTATTTTTTGGATGAAGATCAGGTGTTCCATGTCCTGCAACAGGAGATTATGCATACTGGAAAATACATCATTTAAAGCGCTCTCTCCAGCCTAGATTGAAGGACCGTTATCAGGTACTCTTGACTAGGTCATGCACAGCAAGCATGACGGGAACTGAGTCTTGCATTCATATTTCCCACTTAAAAGGGCCCCTGCACTGTACTGGTCTATAGAGAGGACTGCTGACCTCAAAATAACCTTAAAACAATGGTCAAACAAAGGAGAAATTATACCCATCCTAGGACGAGAGGAAGACAACATCAGAAGCAGACTGCTATCCCAAGATTCCAGACATGACCTATATAATTATTTATAGTATTCTTTGATATTTTGGATGATTGCACATGAATCAAATGTTTTTCTATCATGGGCACAATCCTATGCAACTTTTAGAAATTAATCCAATTGTTGTCTTTATGGTCAATTACCTACATCCAGCACTTCGGTGTTACCTTGGTGGATTTCTACTGTCAAAGGCTGTAACTGAGTGGCACTTAGGAAGTTTGTTCTAGAAGAAAGAAGTTACAGTTCTGTTCAGGCAACTATTGATATTACTAGATTGCATCCCCCCCTCACCGGACTATACAATCATACTTTCTTTGACCATGGTAATATATATGAATTTTCTTTAAAGATTACTCAAGCTCAAGAACATAACTTCCTGATTACGGAAGGACTGTCTCTCAGTTATGAGATGGATTTATATGGCTAAAACCATGTTATGGTTATTTAAGCCTCCCCACCACATGTTGGGAACAATTAAATCATACTAAAGATAATCAGTCCATTAACACTAGAAAATTAGGCTGAGTGCCTTATGAACAATGCCAGTATAGTTGATTTACAATATTGTGTTAGTTTCAGGTGTAGAGCAAAGTAATTGTTATATATAGATAGACATATTTTTCACATTATTTTCCATTATAGGTTATTACAAGGCATTGAATATAGTTCCTTGTGCTACATAATAAATCCTTGTTGCTTATATATTTCATGTATAACAGTTTGTATCTGTTAATCTCATACTCCTAATTTCCACCCCCTTTCATCTTTGGTAATCATAAGTTTGTTTTCTATGTCTGTGAGTCTGTTTCTGTTTTATATATAGATTCATTTGTATTATTTTTTAGATTCCACATATAAGTGATATCATATAACACTTGTCTTTGTCTGACTTACTTCACTTAGAATGTACTCTCTAGGTCCATGCAGGTTGCTGCAAATGGCAATATTTCATTCTTTTTTTAAGCAGAGAAATATTCTATTGTATGATCATCTTAAGCCACTTGTCTGTTAATGGGCACTTGGGTTATTTCTGTGTCTTGGCCATTGTAAATTGTGCTGCTATGAACATTGGAGTGCATGTATCTTTTTGAATTAGAGTTTTCATCTTTTTTGGATATATGCCCAGGAGTGGGATTGCTGAATCTTATGGTAGCTCTATTTTTAGTTTTTTAAGGAATCTCCATACTGCTTTCCATAGTGGTTGCACCAATTTACATTCCCACGAACAAGGTAGGAGGGTACCCTTTTCTCCACACCTTTTCTAGCATTTCTTATTTGTAGACTTTTTTATGATATCCATTCTGATAAGTGTAAGGTGATACCTCATTGTAGTTTTGATTTGCATTTCTCTAATAATTAGTGATGTTGAGCACCTTTTCACATGCTTGTTGGCAACCTGTATGTCTTCTCTGGAGAAATGTCTATTTAGGTCTTATGTTCATTTTTTGATTGGTATGTTTTTTTGATATTGAGTTGTGTGAGCTATTTGCATATTTTGGATATTAACCCCTTTTTGGTTACATTGTTTGCAGATATTTTCTCCCTTTCTGTAGGTTGTCTTTTCTTTTTTTTATGGTTTCCTTTGCTGTGCAAAATCTTTTAATTTTAATTAGGTCTCATTTGTTTTTTGCTTTTTTTTCTCTTGCCTTGGGAGACTGATCTAAGAAAGTATTGCTATGATTTATGTCTGAGAATGTTTTGCCTATGCTCCCTAGGAGTTTTATGGTGTCATGTCTTATATTTAGTTCTTTAAACTGTTTTGAGTTTATTTTTTGTATATTGTGTGACAGAGTGTTCTAACTTCATTGATTTACATGTAGTTGTCCACCTTTCCCAACACCACTTGTTACAGAGATTACCTTTTCTCCATTGTATATCATTGCCTTTAAAGAAAGGTATTGGTATGGGACAGACTGTGTCAGATGAGTGGGGATATACTGGGCACACCTGATGGAAGTTCTTAGCTTAAATATTTACTTATGACCTTAAGAGTTCTACTAACTATGTTACTTATACACTGTCTATTTTATAAGATTATTGTTTCTTACATTACCCATCGTGCATACAAGTCTCTGACAAAAGTAATGATGGCTGAATGTATATATGATGAACATATATATGAATGTATATATGATAGTGAACATATATAGTTCTATATATAATTAATTGTAATAGTGCAATTCTAGATATGGAAGAATCAACAAGGGGAAAGTTTCTGGATAACAATGGACTAGTAAGGGAGATGATCCAGATACTTTTTAAGTTATTAACAGGGCTTAATCCAGAAATAGCCCATTGTGTGGTGTATCAAATTAATCCTCATCTGACTTAGGAATGAGCTTTCCTAGCACCATGGGACAAATTAGTCATGAATTGCCTCCCAAATTTTGGTGAAATTTATCACAAACAGGGGGCACTGTAAACAAAAATGTTACCTGCCATTTCAGTTCTACAAGAATCATATCATTAGCCACTGCGGTCACCCACCAACAGTGTACCCTGAAGGAAATTCAGGATGGAAAAAATAGGATGAAATATCCTGTGCTTTTGGATATACAGACCCCTAAATAGCTAAGATGCATATCTATGGAAGCATTTCGATGACTACAGATTCTTGCATCTTCCCATACATAGAAAAGCACTAAAATCATTAACTGAGATATCTGATCTTCATTACTAGCCATGACATTTTACCAAGATGTATTCTTGACCCCAGGTATTTCCCAGCCAAAAGAAACTTCTCTATATACTGGCTCTTCCCTTACCTCTTTGAAGCAGTTCCTCAGAGCTATCTCCCATCTATAGTCATCAGTATGTCCCCCAATAAAACTGAATCTTACAGCTCTCATGTCTTGCATTTTTTCAGTCAATGTAATTCTCTTCCTGGTTCATAGATAGGGCATTCTTGTTGTGTTCTCACATGGTGGAAAGGAAAGGGATCTCTCTGATGCCTCTTTTATAAAGACACTAATTCCATGCATAAGGGCTCCATTCTTATGACCTGATTACCTTCCAAAGGCCCCACCTCCTAATATCATTATATTGGACATTAGGATTTCAACATACGAATTTTGGGAGGATACAAACTTTCAGACCATAGCATCCACCAATTTTCTTTATAGCTCTAAAAATCTATCTCTAAATACAAAAATGAAATCAAGTAAATGTGTTCCTGAATTCCTGAAACTTTAAACACCTTTGGATTGTATATTCTCATGCTTATTTTACTCTAAAAGCTCTTTAAAATAGGATGCCATATTCAGTGAGTTCAAATTTAACATGTAGTATGGGCAGTATGCAGTTGATGCTACTTCCATACCTTCAAGCCTTGGAAAAAATAAATTTCCAAAGACAAGCCTGAACCACATTCTCTGTTCCTGCCTAGAACAGAGCCAGAGCAAATGACACGAGCACTCTGTGTTGAGAACAGAGGCCTCATTCAACTATAAAATGTCATTGGGGATTCTTTGCTCTACCTTCTTGACCTTCCCAATGCAAACCTCTTCCTAGCTGGTCCCTGGGATTAGTCAGGTGGACAGAGATAGGACTACTTCTTTCCAAAGACAGAATGAACAAGCCCATCAGTCCTCAGGGGCTTGCAGCTAAAGGATGCAGACCCTTTCACTTTTGGCGAGAGGGCAACTCAGGCTTCTTTGTCCCTCTGGTTCTTTGAAACCTGGGTAAAGCTGTGTTGTGTTATTCTACTTTCCTGGGAAACCTACCCACCTTTCCAGCCAAGCTCCTATTTTTTAATCACCCAAGCTATATCTCCACTGGGCATCCCTGGATATGACTTAGCTCTGTATGTCTGGACTTAAAGGGTTAAGCTCACACTTTTCTCTCTTAGAATTAGACCTCTCACACCACCCCCACAGGAAATAGCATGTGCCAATAAATGGACTCAATCTTTTTCAAAAAACAAAATTAGCATGTCAAATAAATGTGTAAGTACACAGAATTTAATGAATATTTTGATGTTTCAAACATAGTAAATATTTTTTTTTCTTTTCTGTTTGGATACTTCAAAACCAATTGTCTCTAAAAGTTATTAATTTTTAAGTCATATAGTATGTATTAATTTCAAATTTACTCGTCAGTGAAAACAAACTGATCCATAACTGTGCCTTGTCAAACAAATGACTGAAAATATTTTAAAATTGAAGGCCAAACATTAAGAGAACATTGTCTTTATGCACATTTAAGCAAATGTGTTGTATGTATAAACAGCTGTAAAGAGGTAAGACTATTTGAGAATAAGTAATACTGTTAGCATGTATCTCATGGAAAATCTGTGGACTTTCAGAAGACTTTTATACTTTTAGTAAGAGTAATTTCAATCTTTATTTCTTTTCCATTTGTCTCCTGCATAACAATTTATTAAGTGTTTAAGCAAATGATGTAAAAAGGAAAAACAGTGCTACTGCAGCTACGTGGATACATCATAGGATGAATAAATTCTGGTGTCAAAATACGTTATAATGAAGAGATATCATATTGAGTGTTTCAAAGCATATTATCTATACTAGCATCAAACATGTGAAAACCGAAATAAAATACACAGTACTATACACTTTCACTCCAAAAAATTAAAAGTAGATATCAATCTAATAAAACATGTACAGGATCTGTATGCTGAAAAGAACAAAATGCTGATGAAATAAATCAAAGAAGATAAATGGAGAGACATATTGTGTTCATAGACTGGAAGACTCAGCATAGTAAAGATGTCAATTCTCCCCAATGTAACCTGCAGGTTTAACGTAATGCCCATTAAAATCCAAGCAAATTTTGGTAGACGTTGAGAAGCTTATTCTAAAATTTATGCAAAAAGGCAAAGGAATTAGAATAGCCAAAATAATTTTGAAAAGTAAAATACAATGGGAATAATCACCCTATCTTATGTTAAGAATTACTTATATTGCTACAGTAATCAACAGAGTGTGATATTGTGGAGGGGTAGACATATTGATCAATGTAACAAAAGAGAGAACCAAGGACTAGAACTAAAAAGATATGCCCAGTCGATTTTTTTTTTACAAAGGTGCAAAGCAATTTAATGTAGGAAGGATAGTCTTTTTGACAAGTGGTGATGGAATAATTGGACACTATAGGCAAAAAAAAAAAAAGGAACCTTGACTTCAACCTCACATCTCATACAAAAATTAGCCTAAAATGTATCACAGACTTAATTATAAAATGTTAAACTATAAAACTTTTAGAAAATCTGGGACACATTTTTCAGGATCTAGGGCCATGCGGAGTTCTTAGACTTGATATCAAATGGATGATCCATAAAAGGTAAAATTGATAAGTTGGACTTCATCAAACTTTATAACTTTTGCTCTGTGACTTTGTTAATGGGGTGAAAAGATAAGCTATAGACTGGGAGAAAAATGTTTGCAAACCATATATTCATAAAAGTTCTTGTTTTTAGAACATATAAAGAACTATATAAAGACTCAAATGCTTAAAAAATCTAATTAGAAATGGTCAAGACATGAAGAGACATCTCATAGGATAACATACAAAATTGAAAATAAGCACATGAAGGGTTGTTCAACATCATTAGCTAGAAGAGAATTGTGAATTAAAACTACAATGAAATATCACTGAACGCATATCAAGGTGGCTTTGAAAAAAGAGTGACAACAACAAATTGTTGGAAGGATGTGGACAAACTGGATAACCCATACTTTACAGATGGTGAATGTAAAATGGTATAGCCACTCTGAAAAATTGTTCGTCAGCTTCTTAAAAAATTAAATGTGCAACCACCATACAACCCAGCAATCACACTTTTGAACATTTGTTCCAGAGAAATAAAAGCCTATGTTCACACAAAAATATGTATATGAATATTTATAGCAGCTTTTTTCATAATATACAAAAGGTGGAAAAACATAAAAATGAATGTCTTATTTTTAAAATTTCTATTCAATTTATTTAAACTAAACTAAAAAGAAAAGTTTAGCCATTTCTCCCATCTCTCCCATCACCCCCCCAACCTCTTAAAACCACTAAGCTGTTCTCTGTATCTATGTACTTGCTTTATTTTTAGTTTTTTTTTTTTAATTTCACATTTAAGAGAGATCATATGGTATTTATTTTTCTCTGTATGACTTAGTTCACTTAGTATAATGTCCTCCTTGTTTATCCATGTTGTTACAAATGACAGGATTTCCTTCTTTTCTATGGCTGAATAATATTCCACTGTATGTATATGTGTGTGTGAATATATATATATATATATATATATATCATATCTTTTTAATCCATTCATCCATCAGTGGACACTTAGGTTGTTTCCATATTTTGGCTATTATAAATAATGCTGCAATGAACATGTCGGTGCCTATATATTTTTGAATTAGTGTTTTAGATTTTTTTGGATAAATACCTAGAAGTGGAATTGCTGGATCATATGGTAGTTCTATTTTCAACATTTGGAGGAAGCTTCATCCTGTTTTTCATAGAGACTGCACCAATTCATATTCCCACTAACAGTGTACTAGGGTTTTCTTTTCTCCACATCCTCCCCAAACTTTTTTTTTGTCCTTTTGATGGTTGCCATTCTCACAAGTATTAGGTGATATCTCATAGTTTTGATTTGCATTTCCCTGATGATTAAGGATGTTGAGCATCTTTTCATGTGTCTGTTGACAACCTGTATGTCTTCTTTGGAAAAAAAATGTCTATTCAGATCCTCTCTCCATTTTTTAATTGGATTGTTGTTTTTCTGATATTGAGTTAAATGAGTTTTTAACATATTTTGCATGTTAACCTCTTATCAGATATATCCTTTGTGGGCTTCCCTGGTGGTGCAGTGGTTGAGAATCCGCCTGCTGATGCAGGGGACACAGGTTTGTGCTCCAGTCCGGGAAGGTCCCACATGCCACGGAGTGGCTGGGCCCATGAGCCATGGCCGCTGAGCCTGCAGGTCCGGAGCCTGTGCTCCGCAACGAGAGAGGTCACAACAGTGAGAGGCCCGCATACCGCCAAAAACAAAAAAAAAGATATATCCTTTGTAAATATCTTTGAACATTCAGTAAGTTGCCATTTTGTTTAGTTGATAATTTCCTTTTCTTTGCAAAAGCTTTTTAGTTTGATGTAGTCCATTTATATTTGCTATTGTTGCTCTTGCCAGAGGAGATAGATCTCAAAAAAAAAAAAAATGACTGATGTTAAAGAGTGTCCTGCTTACATTTCCTTTTAGAAGTTTAAGGTTTCATGCCTTACATTTAAGTCTTTATATTTAAGTAATATGATTATAAAATTCATTTATGTGGTCTTTGTTGTTCCTTACAAATTTTAGGAATATTTGTTCCAGATCCATGAAATGTGCAATTGGTATATATATATATATATATATATATATATATATATATATATATAAACATCTTTATTGTAGTATAATTGCTTTACATTGTTGTGTTAGTTTCTGCTGTATTACAAAGTGAATCAGCTATACATATACATATATACACTCCCTCTTGTGTCTCCCTCCCACCCTCCTTATCCCACCCCTCTAGGTGGTCACAAGAACCAAGCTGATCTCCCTGTGCTATACAGCTGCTTCCCACTAGCTATCTATTTTACATTTGGTAGTGTATATATGTCCATGCCGCTCTCTCACTTTGCCCCAGCTTACACTTACCCCCACCCCATGTCCTCAAGTCCATTCTCTACATCTGCATCTTTATTCCTGTCCTGCCCCTAAGTTCTTCAGACCATTTTTTTTTAGATTCCAGATATATTGCACTGAATCTTTAGATTGCTTTTGGTAGTATGAACTTTTTAACAATATTAATTCTTCCAATCCATGATATGGTATATCTTTCTATTTATTTGCATTGTCTTCAATTTCTTTCATCAATGTCTTATAGTTTTTGAGTACAGGTCTTTTAACTCCTTGGTTAGATGTATTCTGAGGTATTTTATCCATTTTGATGCAATTGTGAATGAAATTATTTTACTAATTTCTCTTTCTGATACTTTGCTGTTAGTGTATAGAAGTACAACATATTTTTGTATATTAATATTGTACCCTTTGACTTTACTGAATTCTTCATTAATTATAAAAGGTTTTTTGCTGGAGTCTTTGGGGTTTTGTATATATAGTATCATGTCATTTGCAAATAGTGACAGTTTTGCTTCTTCCTGTCCAAATTGGATGCATTTATCTCTTTCTGTTGTCTGATTACTGAGGCTACAACCTCCAATACTATTTTGAATAAAAGTGGCAAGAGGGGGCATCCTTGTCTTGTTCCTGATCTTAGAGGAAAAACTTTTGGCTTTTCACCATTGAGTGTTATGTTAGCTGTGGGTTTGTCATATATGGCTTTTATGATGTTGGAGTATATTCCCCCATACTCATCTTGTTCAGTTTTTTTTTATCTTAAATTGATGTAGAGTTTTATCAAATGCTCTTTCTACATCAATTGAGATGATTACATGATTTTACTTAAATTGAAATATAGTTAATTTACGATGATGTGTTAGTTTCAGGTGTGCAGCAAAGGAATTCAGTTATATATATATATATATATATATATATATATATATATATTCTTTTTCAGATTCTTTTCCCTTATAGGTTATTACAAAATATTCAGTATAGTTCCATGCATTATACAGTAAGTCCTTGTTGGTTTTCTATTTTATATGTAGTAGTGTGTATATGTTAATCCCAGACTCCTAATTTATCCCTCCACTTTCCCCTTTGGTAACCATAAGTTTGTTTTCTAAGTCTGTGTGTCTATTTATGTTTTATATTTAAGATCTTTTGTAATATTTCTTTAAGATTCCACATATAAGCAATATCATATGATATTTGTCTATGTCTGGCTTACTTCACTTAGAATGATAATCTCTAGGTCCATCCATGTTGCTGTCAATGGCATTATTTCATTCTTTTTTATGACTGAGTAATATTCCATTGTATATATATGTACCACATCTTCTTTATCCATTCATCTGTTGAGGGACATTTAGATTGCTTCCTTGTCTTGGCTCTTGTAAATAGTGCTGCAATGAACAGTGGAGTGCATGTCTCTTTCAAATTATGTTTTTCCCCATATATAGGCCCAGGAGTGGGATTGCAGGATTACAGTAAGTCCCCTATATATGAATGAGTTCTTTTCTGAGAGTGCATTCATAAAACCAACTTGATTATAAGTCTGACAAAGTTAGCCTAAGTACCCAACTAACACAATCAGCTATATAGTACTGTGCTGTAATAGGTTTATAATACTTTTCACACAAATAATACATAAAAAACACAAAAAATAAAGAAAAAATTTTTAATCTTACCGTATAGTACCTAGAAAAGTACAGAGGTACCAGCTACATCACCGCTGATTTTACCCTTGCTTTGGGACATCCTGGGCTTGAAATAAAGATACTGTAATACTGTACTCTATACAGTACTGTACAGTAAAGTACACAAAAGCACAACCACTTGTAGAGGGTACAAACACACGACAATGTAAGCCAGATATATGAACTAGCTTATGTGATTTGACATGTGAACACAGGTTCACATCTTTGAAAGTTTGTAACTTGAATGTATGTGTGTAGGAGACTTACTGCATATGGTAGCTCTAGTTTTATAAGGAACTGGATACTGTTCTCCATAGTAGCTGCACCAATTTACATTCCTGTCAACAGTATAACAGGGTTCCTTTTTCTCCACACCGTCTCCAACATTTACTTTTTGTAGACTTTATGATGATGGTCATTCTGACTGGTGTGCGGTGATGTTGAGTGCTTTTCATGTGCCTGTTGACCATCTGTATGTCTTCTTTGGAGAAATGTCTATTTAGGTCTTCTGCCCATTTTTTGATTAGACTGTGTGTGTTCTTTTTTTTTTTGGATATTGAGCTATATGAGCTGTTTGTATTTTTTGTATATTAACCCCTTGTCAGTCACATGGTTTGCAAATATTTTCTCCCATTCTGTAGGTTGTCTTTTCATTTTGTTTATGGTTTCATTTGCTGTGTAAAATCTTTTAAGTTTAATTAGGTCCCATTTATTTATTTTTGTCTTTATTTTCACTACTCTAGGAGGTATATCCAAAACAATATTGCTGTAATCTATGTCAAAGAGTGTTTGGCCTATGCTTTCCTCTAGAAGTTTTAGAGTATTTGGTCTAACATTTAGATCTTTAATCCATTTTGAGTTTACTTTTGTGTGTGGTGTTAGAGAATATTCTAATTTCATTCTTTTACATGTAGCTGTCCAGTCCCAGGACCACTTATTGAAGAGACTGTCTTTTGTCCACTGCATATTCTTGCCTCCTTTGTCATAGATTAATCGACCATAGGTGTATGGGTTTATTTCTGGGCTTTCTATCCAGTTCCGTTGATGTGTATTTCTGTTTTTGTGCCAGTACCATACTGTCTTGATGATTGTAGCTTTGTAGTATAGTCTGAAGTTAGGGATCTTGATTCTTTCTGCTCTGTTTTTTTTTCCTCAAGTTTGCTCTGGCTATTCAGGGTCTTTCGTGTTTCCATACAAATTGTAAATTCTTTATTTCTAGTTCTGTGAGAAATGCCATTGGTAATTTGATAGGGATTGCATTGAAACTGTAGATTGCCTTGAGTAGTATATTCATGTTGACAATATTGATTCTTCCATTCCAAGAACATGGTATATCTTTGCCCCCGTTTCTGTCATCTTCGATTTCTTTCATCAGCGTCATATAGTTTTTGGAATTACATGTATTTTACCTCCTTAGGTAGGTTTATTCCTAGGTGTTTTATTCTTTTTGATGTGACAGTAAATGGGATTGTTTCTTTAATTTCTATTTCTGATCTTTCGTGGTTAGTGTATAGAAAGGCAACAGATTTCTGTGTATTAATTTTGTATCCTACAACTTGACCAAATTCATTGATTAGCTCTAGTAGGAGGATTTTCTATGTATAGTATCTCGTCATATGTAAACAGTTACAGTTTTACTTCTTTTCCAATTTGGAGTCCTTTATTTTTTCTCTTTTTTCTTCTCTGATTGCTGTAGTTAGGACTTCCAAAACTACATTGAATAAAAGTGGTGAGAGTGGACATCCTTGTCTTGTTCCTGGTCTTAAAGGAAATGTTTTCAGCCTTTCACCATTGAGTATAATATTAGCTGTGGGCTTGTCATATATGGCCTCTATTATGTTGAGTTATGTTCCTCTATGCCCACTTTCTGGAAATTTTTTGTATCATAAATGAATGTTGAATTTTATCAAATGCTTTTTCTGCATTTATTAAGATGATCATATGGTTTTTATTCTTCAATTTGTTAATGTGGTGTGTCACACTAACTGAATTGTGGATATTAAAAATCCTTGCATCCCTGGGATAAATCCCTCTTGATCATGTCGTATGATCCTTTTACTGTATTGTTTGGTTCAGGTTGCTAGTAATTTGTTAAGGATTTTTGCTTCTATGTTAATCAGTGATATTGGCCTATAATTTTCTTTTCTGTGTGTTATCTTTGTCTGTTTTTTGTATCAGGGTGAGTGAGGTCTCATAGAATATGTTTGGAAGTGCTTCCTTCATCCTGTGCAATTTTTTGGAGTAGTTTCTGGAGATAGGTGTTAACTATTCTGTAAGTATTTGGTAGAATTTGCATGTGAAGCCATCTGGTCCTGGACATTTGTTTTTTTTGGAGTTTTACCTCAGGAAACAAGAAAAATGTCAAATAAACAACCTAACCTTTTACACCTAAAGTAATTAGAGAAAAAAGAACAAACAAAACACAAAGTTAGTAGAAGGAAAGAAATCATAAACATCGGAGCAGAAATAAATGAAATAGAGACAAAGAAAACAATAGAAAAGATCAATGAAATAAAAAGCTGGGTCTTTGAAAAGATAAGAATATTTCTAAACACTTAGACTCATCAAGAAAAAAAGAGAGAGCTCAAATCAATAAAATTAGAAATGGAAAAAGAGTAGTTACAACCGACACCACAGAAATACTAAGGATCATAAAAGGCTACTACAAATAACTATATGCCAGTAAATTGGACAACCTAAAAGAAATGGAGAAATTCTTAGAAAGGTACAATCTCCCAAGCCTGAACGAAGAAGAAATAGAAAATATGAACAGACTAATTACAAGTACTGAAGTCGAATCTGTTATTACAAACTTGATATAATTATCTTCCTTATTAGATTTCTGAAAGAGTGCACAGGAGATTAAATTTTTGACTTTTCACATATGGAAGCATGCTCATTTTACTCCCAAACTTGATTGATAAATTGTCTAGATATAGACTTCTAGGTTGTAAATTAATAATTCTGAAGTCATGATTCATTGTTTTCCAGCTTCCAGTGCTGTTGTTCAGAAGTCCTTTGTCATTCTTATTCCTTCTCTTTTGAATGTGAACTGGTTTTTATATGTGTGTGTGTGTGTGTACACACACGCACGTGTGCTCATGCAAACAGGCATGCATGCATGTATGCATGCACCTGCACAAAAGACAGAAAGGGGGTAAGGAGAGAAGGAAAGGAGAGAGAATGAGAATTATAAGTTTGAAGGTGTCCTTTTTTTTTTTTTTTTTTGCGTTACGCGGGCCTCTCACTGCTGTGGCCTCTCCCGTTGCGGAGCACAGGCTCCGGACGCACAGGCCCAGCGGCCATGGCTCATGGGCCGAGCCACTCTGCGGCATGCAGGATCCTGCAGGATTGGGGCATAAAACCGTGTTCCCTGCATTGGCAGGCGGACTCAACCACTGCACCACCAGGGAAGCCCTGAAGGTGTCCTTTTAATCCATAATATACTAAAACTTCCAGATGATGTCCTTTGACATTTTTCTTTTTTAATTCATTATGATGGGCACTTGATAGATCATTTAAATCCAGAAATTTAGTCCTACAAATGTTCTTGCATTGTTTCTTTGATAATTCATGTTCCATTTCTTTTTTAACAAAGCATCCCCAAATTCAATAGCATAAAGTAAATATTATTATTTCTGAAGTTTTTGTGAGTTTGCAGAGATCACTTGAGTGGTTCTCAGGAGTCTTTCATGTGGTTACAGTCAAATGGTGGTAGGGGTTGGAGTCATCTGAAAACTTGACTGGCTTACTGTCCATGATGACTTCTTCATATATGTGTCTGGCAACTCAGCTTAGATGGCTGAAATATCTGAGGGCCAGGCAGTCATTTCCTTCCATACACAGGCTTCTTCAAAGCATGGTTATATCAGGGTAGTCAGATCTCTCACATGGAGGCTGGATTTCCCCAGAGCACACATTCCAAAGGTGAGTGTTCCAAGAATTAGGAAGCAAAAGCCACTCATCTTTTTAAATCAGTTGTTCTCAGCTGGAGGTTATTTTGCCCTTACCCCAGGGAATATTTGGTTATGTCTGAAGATATATTTAGTTGTCACAAGAGTAGGGGGGAGGGAGAGTACAACTGGCTTCTGGCTAGCAGAGGCAAGGGATGCTGTTAAACAGCCTATGGTGTACAGGACAGCATCATACAACAAAGGATTATTCAACCTCAAATGTCAAAAGTGCCAAATTTGAGAAACTTCATCTTAAAATTCAGGCTCAGAACTGGCACAGCATCACTTCTGCCACATTCTATTGGTTAAAGCAGCCATAGGCTAGAAGTTTGGTCACTAGAGACTTTGGCACAAAAGGGGTCTGAATTCAGTGATACCAGGTACAACTAAGGATGAAGGTAAGGTACTTTTTGAAAACATCACAGTGAATTAATTGAAAGGGTACATAATAATCAATGAGACCATTATATTTAATTTTATCTGTCAAATTGGAGAGTATTTTGGATGAGCTTAACATTAAACCCATGAACTTTGAGTTAGCAGATTGCCCTCCATAATGTGAGTGGGCTCATTGCAATCAGCTGAAGAAAAAAAAAAAAAGACCGTCTTCCCTGGGGAAAAGGGAATTTTCTAACTGACTGCCTTCATCTGAACCATTGGTTTTCCAAGCCTCTGGTCTTCAGGCTGAAACTGCAATGTCGACTCAGATCTCGAGCCTATCAGCCCATATGACAGATTTAGAATTGCCAGTTTCCATAATCATGTGAATCAATCCCTTATCTCTCATTCCCCCCTCTTTCTCTTTCTCTCTCTCTCTCTCTCTCTTTATATATATATATCCTTCCTGTTGGTTTTGTTTCTCTGGAGAATCCTGACTAATACAGAAACACACAGCACCCATTTTTCTTGGGTTTTCAGAATACCTGTAGTTAAACTTACACATCCAGACAGGAGTTTGAATGATTTCTCTCCAGAGAAACTCATTAGCTGAAGAGAGAAGGCTCATAGAGAATGACATTGGTAGATCTAGCTCATGAAATGGCCAGACTCCTACATATCATCCCATAGTGCCATTAATTGACAAGCTCCACTTAACCAGCTTTCTTAGCGTCTCATTCTTAAATTTGAATATTACATATTTTAAATCACCAGGAATTTGAGGAAAGACACTAACATTAAAGGCAGATACTAAAATAAGCCAAAAATGAGGAGGGGAGGACCTTGGAGGAAATATAGCAACCCAAGAAGTAGAAGAAAACTTAAACAAAACAAAAACCAGAAACAAATTGTTGTAAAATTAATACCAGAAGACAGAAGAGAGAAAATGTTACATCAAGAAATAAGAACAGCGTGATATGCAAAAAAGAAATAAAAAAGTATAAAATTCAATAGACACTTTGATGAAAATATAAAGACATATCCAAGAAAGAAGAAAAAGACAAAGAGAAGAAAGATAGGAGAGAAAAGGTTTGTTTTTTTTAAAATAAGGGATCAATCCAGAAGAGCCAACATCTATGTAGTGGGAATTCTGAAAACAGAGAATGAGGAAATGGAGAATTATGGTAGCTAATCTCCAAAGATGGCTCCCCCATGAGTCATGCCCTCCTGTATTCATGTCCTTGTTTATATTCCTTCTCTTGGATTTGGGTTGATTTTTTCATTTTCCTTTTGACTAATAAAATGGGGAAGTAATACATGGCTTCCCAGGCTAGGTCATTAGAAAACTTGCAACTGGTGTCTGGGTTTCTTGCAACACACATTTTGGGGATATCCAGCCACCATCCACCTTATAAGAAGTTAGACCACCCTGAGACCACCATGCTGCATGGGTTAAAAAAAATCCCAATAAATTAGCCATGTGAAAAATCATCCAAGCAGTATCCAAGCTGAAGTGTAGACAGGTGATTGAAGAAACCATCCTAAATGTCTGCTCAGTTAAGCTTTCGGTTGACTCCAGCCCCAAACACTATGTGTCTATAATTACATGGGAAATCTTAAGTGAGAACCTCCCAGCTGAGTTCAATCAACATATGTGTCTAGGTAAGTGGATTGACACCTCTAATCACCTACAAGTACTAACTTCTCCCAGGTCTCTGTCTTTCCATCTTTTAGCCACCTTACTCTTCTTCTATAGCATTAACAAAAATTATAATTATATAATTATTTATGTGATTGAAAAATATATTGGTTTCTTCTGGTGCACTGTAAGATCTATGAGGGCAAGGAAGATCCCTATTTTCTTCACAGATATAACCCCTGTAACCTAATTGACACATAGTAGGTACTCAACAAATATTTATTGACTAAATGAATTAAAGAATCTAAGTTGTAACACTGGTGAGTGACGTCATTTCTCATTGAATTTCTAAGAGTATTTTTACAAAACAAACAAAAAATCCTACTATGTGGAAAATGCTTGTGGATTAAGCCTATTTGAGAGATGGTATAACTTAGTTCAAATCCTGGAAACCATGGATTTACCACAAATAAAATAAATTGATCAGCCTTTGTGCTTAGTTTCCTTATCTATGAAAATGAGGATAATAATAGTACCTGCCTCATAGGGTTGTTATATGTAAATATGTTTCTTTACATATATGTGTAACATATGTAACATGTTTAAGAAAGTGCCTGGCACATAGTAAACACTTTTATATGTGTTAAATATTTGAAGAAGTTATTTCACCCTTGGTCAGAATTCCTAATCTATGTGAAAAAATAGCCTTTTAAGCCACTGATACTAAAATATTTTGAAATCATTCATCTCATTTTGTGATTTCCCCTTCCTCTCTTCTCTAGAAAACACACACATGCACACACACACACACTCACACACACACACACACGCACACACACACATACACACATACACCCTCCCCCATTATCTGATCTGGAACTCAATTTCTATAACCACTGGAGTTCATTCATATTATTTAGTAAATTACACCAAGCCTGGACTGCAGATTACAGTTACTAAGGAATTAAATGCATATGTTGTCAAGTAACATAGTAAATCATAGTTTAGGTTTTTAAGGAATAATTAATTTTTATGAATTTAATTTTTAACTTCTAAAGAAAGGAAAACCATTCTGATCTACACTATTATGTCGTACTTGATATAAATATGTAAAGATAATGTTCATGGGAAAAACAACATTTAGAAAAAGAGAGTTTATAAAATATGTAATAAACAACCAGAATGAACTGTAGTTACAGAGAAAAATATGTGAAAGAAAATGATTGTTACTCCATATAAAGCTGGACTTTTCCTACTTACTATTTTCCAACCTAAGAAAGTCAACATAATCTGAAAGACTATTCACGTCAGGCAAATAAATTGATAGGTAATAATATTAAATCCATGTATTTTAAGATAAAAAACAATCATATCTATTGTGTAAATATCACATTAAAAAGCCTCTTCTGTATTCTAGAAAAATACCTTCACACAAGTCACTTACCTACTGCGTGGTTTAGATTTAACTTAATTTAAACACAGGAGGTTGTAAACTGCAGCCGATTTGGTGGGCTTTTTCTCCGTTCCTTATATGCTAAGCAACTTGTTCCAGCAGTTCTGCTTTGAAATTTTGGACAATTGCCACAATAGTATCTTGAAGACAATTAAATTTTTAGGACCAAAACATTATTATTTGAGGATTTTCAAAACCCGATTTTTAAAGATAATATCAAGATTTATCTGTGTGATCTCAGTAGGTAATTAATAATACCTATAATTTATGAGATTAGACTCCAGCTCTGACATGCCTTTGTTCTATGTCTCCCTTTCTTCATACCACCCTAAACATGGAATTTTTATAAGGATTAATAATGTTCAGCATGAAAAATTTTAAATATTAATGGGAAGTATTAAGGACAGTCCTTATACAGCAGATATTCTCCCGAAGAACTGTGTATAAATATTCATTTTTTTTCATGGTACAACAATAAACTGAATCAGCTTCCCATCTAATTACAATATAATTTCAAAGTTTATTCCCATTAATTTTTTTTTTATTCTGAGGCATGCCCTCAAGCTTATGAATGGGGCAAGCCCTTTAAAGTAACAACAGAAAAGTTTAGATGAAAACTTCAGCACTACATACTCAGAAAATCAATTATTGTGTTGAATCAATAATATGCTACCAAAAACTTGTGCTGCCAATCAGATACTTAACAAAAGATGCTTCATATTACTGAAGAAACTCCAAAGGTACTTCTTGAATACCATTTCTCTGTGGGGTTCCCTGAAGATTTTTTATACCCTTATTTATTTCTCCCCATCTTTAGTGAAGATTGTTCTGTTTTGTAGATTTATAATTTATATTCGCTTTCACTTATAGTCATGGTGTGCTGTCTCTATAAATTAGCACTCCCCTACTCCACTTCTCCCCTCACACCTTACTATCATTGAGTTTTTTAGAAGAGAAATTGTGGGAAGCAAGGTTTGATGATAAAGAGAAAGTAGGATCCAATTAAAACATCAAGAAATAAAACAATAAAAGACCAGAGGAAGAAAATTTACTTTAATATCATAGTGTGAAACAATGATCCTCCTATAGTACACCATGGCATTTTGTCATATGAGCACTTTATTATAGAGTTAAGATAATGTTGTAAGGTGAAGGCGCCTACCTTCTTTATGTAGAGGGTATAATTTCACAGGAAAATTAAGATTACTCATTACCACAGTTCTGCCAGTCACCTGGGATGTGTTTTTAAAGAGGAATGCAGGATTGTTACTTTTATTTTATCCTTAGCAGTGAAGGGGATCAAGGTGCTTAAAACAACACATTTCTGTGCTGGAAGTTGAGTACAATTTTTGTGGTTGCAGAATATGGCTAGAAAGTGGGGGATCCAGGCAAGTTACCTAGATATTTAACCAGCCCATTTAAGTTGGTTTTTATTACTGTAGTATTGTAGTAAGTTCTGAGACAGAGTAGGAAATGGTGCAGGGCCTGCCAGCCTTGGGGAAGAGGTAGAAGCAGAAGTCTATGCTTTGAAAACTGGAATTCTGAACTTGTATATTTCCTTTTTTTATTCTTAATATTTGAGAAGCCAGGGAAATTAGGCAGAAAGAAAGAAATAAAGGCATCCAAATTGGAAAGAAAGAGGTAAAACAATCTCTATATACAGATGACATGATCTTATAAATAGAAAAACTCTGAAGAAAACACAAAATACCTGTTAAACCTAATATACAAGTTCATGAAAATTGTAGGATATAAGATCAATATTCAAAAATCAATTGTATTCTGCACACTAGTAATGAACAATGCTAAATTAAAATCAAGAAAACAATTCCAGTTACAGCTTCAAAATGGATATAATACTTAGGAATAAATTTGATCAAGGAAGTGCAAGACGTGTACATGAAGAACTACAAAATATTGTGGAAAGAAATTAAAGGCACCATAAATAAATGGAAAGACATCCTGTGTTCATGGATTGGAAGACAATTTTGTTAATATGGCAATGTTCCCCAAATTTATCTGCATATTTATTATGACCCCTATCAAACGTCAAATGCCTTTTTCCTTTTTTTTTTTTTTTTTTTTCTGGTAGAAATGAACAAGCTGATCCTAAAACTCATAAGGAATTGTAAAGGACTGGGAACAAACTTGGAGGACACATACTTTCTGATGTCAAAACTTACTCTAATGCTATGGTAGTCAAAAGTGTGAGACTGACATGAAGAAAGACCTATAGATCAATGGTATAGAATTGAGAGTCCAGAAATAAACCCATACATTTGTGGTCCATTGATTTCTGAACAGTGCCAACACCATCAAATGGGGAAATAGTTTTTTCAAGAAATGGTGCTTATAAATGAATGAATATGGGACCCTACTTCATGCCATACACAAAATTTAACACAGGATGGATCAAAAGCTTAAATGCAAGAGATAAAATTATAAAACTCTTCATACGGGTATACATCTTTGTGACCTGGGGTTTGGTAACAGATTCTTAGATATGTCACCAAAAACACAAACAGAAAAATAAAAAGTAGATAAATTAGATTTAATCAAAATTTAAAAATCTCTGCATCAAAAGATACTATCAAGAAAGTTAAAAGACAGCACATAGAATGGGAAAAATATTTTGCAAATTATTACACCTGATAAGGGACTTGTATCTAAAATATATACATGTCTTACAACTCTGTACTAAAAAGACAATACAAGTGAAAAATGGGTTAGGGCTTTGTTAGACATTTCTCCAAAGAAGTTATCCAAATCACTAATAAGCACATAAGACTATGTTCAACATCACTAGTTATTAGAGAAATGCAAATCAAAACTACAATGAGGTATCACCTCACACTGGTCAGAATGGCCATCATCAAAAAAATCTACAAACAATAAATGCTGTAGAGGGTGTGGAGAAAAGGGAAAGCTCTTGCACTGTTGGTGGGAATGTAAACTGATACAGCCACTATGGAGAACAGTATGGAGGTTCCTTAAAAAACTAAAAATAAAATTACCATATAACCCAGCAATCCCACTACTGTGCAAATACCCAGAGTAAACCATAATTCAAAAAGATACATGCACACCAATGTTCATTGCAGCACTATTTTCAATAACCAGGTCATGGAAGCAACCTAACTGCACACTGACAGATGGATAAAGAAGACGTGGAACATACATACAATGAAGTATTACTCAGCCATAAAAAGGAACTAAATTGGGTCATTTGTAGAGACATGGATGGACCTAGAGACTGTCATACAGAGTGAAGTAAGTCAGAAAGAGAAAAACAAATATCATATATTAACACATATATGTGGAATCTAGAAATATGGTACAGATGAACCTGCTTGCAAGGCAGAAATAGAGACACAGACATAGAGAACAAACATATAAACACTAGGAGGGAAAAGGAGGTGGGATGAATTGGGAGATTTGGATTATACACTGATATGTATAAAATAGATAACTGATGAGAACCTGCTGTATAGCACTGGGAACTCTACTCAGTGCTCTCTGGTGACCTAAATGGGAAGAAAATCCAAAAAAGGTGGGATATATGTATACATATAGCTGATTCACTTCGATGTACAGCAGAAACTAACACAACATTGTAAAACAAATATAACCCAATAAAAAATTTAAAAATAATAAATAAAAGACAATCCATAGAATGGGAAAAAATTTTGCAAATTATTACATCTGATAAGGGACTTGTATCTAAAATATATACATGTCTTACAATGCAGCACTGAAAAGACAGCCCAAAGTCTTAAAAAATGGGTTAAAACTTTGTTAGATACTTCTCCAAAGAAGTTATCCAAATCACCAATAAACACATGTGAAGATGCTCAACATCATTAGGGAAATGCAAACAAAAATTACCATGATTTTGATCACCCCCAAATCACCCCACTAGGATTTCTATAATAAAAAGGACAGACAATAACAAGTGTTGGCAAGGATGTGGGGAAATTAGAACACTCACACGTTGCTGGTGAGAATACAAAATGCTGAAGCCACTTTGGAAAACTGGAAGTTTCTCAAAAAGTTAAACATAGAATTACTAAAATAATCCAGTGGTTCTACTCCTAGGTATATAACCAGGAGAAATGAAAACATACATGTACACAAATGTTCATAGCATTATTCATAATTGACAAAACATGGAAACAAATCAAATATTCTTCAACAATGTAGTACAATATATTATTCAGCCACAAAAAGAAATGAAATACTGATACATGCTACAACATGGGTGAACATGAAAAACTATGCTAAGTGAAAGAAGCCAGACACAAAAGGCCACATGTCACATGATTCCATTTATATGAAGTGTCCAGAATAGGCAAACCCATAGAGACAGAAAATAAATTAACAGTTGCCAGAGACCAGTGGTGGTGCCGGTTGGGGGGAATGGACAGAGACAGCTAATTGGTACTTTGTTTCTTATTTTGGTGATGAAAATATTCTGTAACTAGATAGTGGATAATGATAGTGGTTGCACAACATTGTGAATATAGTAAAACCACTGAATTGTATATTTTGAAATGGTTAAAATGGTGAATTTTATGTTATGTTTATTTTATCTCAGTGCAAAAATATTTTTAATGTCTTTGTGAACCTCACAATAGAAAAACTGAAGCATTATAATATTTCACTAATTACATTTTTGGAGTTATAACAAACTACAATAATCTTTAAAGAGAATTTTTATTAAGATAAATCCAGTAAAATATTTTGAACACACATATTGTCAGAACTGCCCTTCTGAAATAAACATTTGTATTTCTTTTAAAAATGGAATTACAATTTTATTTTTTCCCAAGCTAATATCAAAGTTATATTTGGGAAAGATAATTCTAATTCTTAGCATTACATGAAAATAGTTCACCTTCTTTATAAAAGTAACCTAGAGAACCACAAGAATGTTTGAGGAAACTCTTTTGGGATCTCTCCATTTTGTGAAATTATCATATATAGGAGTAAAATTAAAAGTCAAAGGTTTAACACATAACTTACAGAAAAAGTGTATTCACTGACAAAGTTGAAAACATATTTTTTCTATATATTCCACTATTATAATTACAAAATTTATAGATAAAGGTTTCATGTTAGAAACTTTGTGACTAATAACCAGTATGAAGATGTTTTGAAATTAAATTGATGCTAAAGAAAAGCTGTGTTTATAAAATATTTGGTAAAAATATTCATCTCTCTTAACATTACAGCATGAAGCTACATATTACCAAATTATGAAACCACATAGGGCAGCTTTAAAAAACACTCTGAAACTCTGCTTTTTTTCCATCTTCTTTTTTGACCTCTTTTCTTCCGACTATTTCTTTTCCAATTTCAGCCTTGCTTTCATCTTCTTTTCCATCTCCTCCATCTTTCCTGTCTCCTTTTCCATTTTCTTCCTCTTTTCCTTCTTCCTTTTTTCCATCTTCTCCTTTCTCCTTTTCATCTTCCTTCTCATTTACACCTTTATCCCCCTTTCCATCTTCATCCTCTTTTCCATCTTCATTCTCTTTTCCATTTCCTTTCTGTTTTCTATCATCTCCCTTTTTTTCATCTTCTCCTTTATCTTTTCCATCTTCAGATTCTTTGCCATCTTCTCCTTTCCCCTTTCCATCTTCACCCTCCTTTTCATCTCCTGTGTCTTTCTTGTCTTCTTCCTCTTTTCCATCTTCTTCTTTCTCTTTTCCACCTTCATCTTCTTTTTCATATTCTTTCCCTCTTCCATCTTCTCCTTTTTGATCTTCCTTGTTTTGATCTTCTCCGTCTCCTTTCTGATCTTCCTTTTCATCTTCTTTTCCTTCTGCTGCCACTATTCCTTTCTTTTCTCCTCTTTCTTCTTTGATATCTTCAATTTTTTCTTTTTTTATTTCCTCTATTTCTTTTTCAGAAGTTGATGTCTATATATAGAGAAAAAAAAACCAAGATTATATTTGGAGCCATTTCTGCTAAATACTTAGGATTATATCTGTTTTATGGAAAAAATTATACTTCATCTATAAGAAAGTAATTTTCCTGTGGAAAAGGCCTCCTAAACACACATCAGAAGGAAACCTTATAAGAAATAGGATTAATTAAAGTATCTCCACACAAACATGCACAAATAGATATTTGGAACAATGAATTCGGGGAAACTTATTCATATAAATGATTTTCATTACAAATATGAGGAAACAGAGTAAATACAGAAAAAATGAGTATCATGCATGTAAACAAAATATATTCCTTGAAGAAATAATACATTTTATTTCTATAATGGTGAGATTTAGGTTTACTTTGTAAAAAGTTACGTGAAAAGTCTTCTACAATATATCATAGGACCACTTAGAAAAGATTTTCCCTACATGCATAGGTCTGGTTTATAGATTTGGCACTAAATCCCATTTTCATTTTTTTAACTACAATACCTAGAAACATGGTATGCTAAATATGTAAAGCAAGACCTGTTGGAAACATACATAATGATTCATTTTGCAATCTGAAGAGGAAAGAAGAATCATATATGATCTTGCAAAGGTATTTACAAATAGCCCATGTGCTGACAAAAGCAATAGAGGATTGGTCTGTATTTAATAAGACAGTCATTAGATTATTAATAAGTCATAATCTCTGGCATTGTTCTATTAATATCAATGCTAACACACTGCTCCCACTACCCATTCCTGTAAATTCTCAATTTTAAATTTGTTTTCTTTCTTTTCCCCTTATATACCATTATACTAGATGCTATAAACAGAATGTTTGTGTCCTCCAAAATTCATATGATGAAACCTAATTTCCAATGTGATGATATTTGGAGGTGGGGCCTATGGAAGGTGATTAGGTCATCAGAGTAGAGTCCTCATGAAAGGGATTTATGTCCTTATAAAAGAGACCCCAGAGAGCTCTCTCACCCTTTCTATCATGTCAGGACACAGCGAGAAAACTGCCATCCATAAAACAGGAAGCAGGTCCTCAGACACCAAAAACGCTGGTGCCTTGATCTTGGATTTCCCAGCCTTCATAACTGTGAGAAATAAATTTCTGTTGTTTATAAGCCACCCATGTGTGGTATTTTGTTACAGCAGCCTGGACAGACTGACACTATGTAACCATACTCATTTAATGTTTCTCAATGTTTAAACTACAAGACAAACAAGATTTCTTCCAGTGGCACCCATTGTTAAACTTCCAAATGGACAAAACTGTTAATATTGGAAGATACCTCTATAATGTTGGCTTCTCCATTTTCAGCAGTTTCACTGTTGTATTCTTCTTTAACAACTTCTTTCTTGGTTTCAGCTATGGCTTTGGCACTTGCATCTGTGTTTTTTTCCATCATATCATTTTTTGTCTTCATTTTCTGTCCAGCAAAACAAAACAATAAAAAAAATACACAGTTTAACTGAGGTGTTGATTAAATGGCCTGTTATTTTACCAGTTGTTGTAATAATTTACAGAAAAGCTTTAAAATATCCATATAAACTTAATATCAACAAAATTATCACTTGACACTTTCAGTGTCATTATAAACCTGAAATGGCATTAAAATGAATAATATTCCTGATATGAATCAAAGAAAGTTTCTTTTAGGTGAGAAACAACAAGTTAGAATGCTGACCAGTGGCTACTCAGGGCCAATTGCTAGCATCAGGTTACACTTTGATAAATTAACTTTCTTTGACTAGAGGGGACCAGTTTATCCCTGTCACGTCTAATAATTAGCAACAGGGTTTTTGACTGCTGAGCCTCCATTGGTAATAATTAAGAGAAATACTATGTTAGGGAGAGCAGCAATTTAGATATATTTGAAAGAGGTCACCTGGGGACATTAGTGATTCAATATTTGGGTCTACAAGTTTCTGAATGACTTGAATCATAATTTCTTTACCAAGAAAGCTCTTTGCCTAAGTGTGTATGTAGTAGAAAGAGCACTGGGTTCAGCATCCAGCAAACATGTGTTTTAAATCTGGATCTGTTTCTTACTTGATGTGATCTTGATCAAAAGCAGAAATCTCTTTGTGTTTATTTCTTATATGTAAAAGAGAGTAATACCACCTACCTACAGGGATGTAATAAGGAGCAAATGATAAAATATATGTGAAATTACTTTAGAAACTGTAAAATGTAATATAGATATGTTATTATTCTTTGAATACATGAGAAACTGAGAGCCAAGGAGTGTAAAGTGTTTTAAAGTCCATGATTATATATTATCTGTTTTATTCTATCACTGTCTTTTATTTTGAAAGGAAATGAACAGTGTTTACTATTTTAACAACTTATAAATTGAGTACTTAATTTTATAAATAGTGACCAGGAAATGCAAAATAGAGAAAAACCAAAAAGCACTTTTCTCTTCAGTTGTCACTTACTATGATTACTAAACCTATGACCATAGTTTTAGCAATATCTTTTTTTTTTTGCCGTACGCGGGCCTCTCACTGTTGTGGCCTCTCCCGTTGCGGAGCACAGGCTCCGGACACGCAGGCTCTGTGGCCTCGGCTCACGGGCCCAGCCGTTCCGCGGCACGCGGGATCCTCCCGGACTGGGGCACGAACCCGCGCCCCCTGCATCGGCAGGTAGACTCTCAACCACTGCGCCACCAGGGAAGCCCCCTCCTAGCTTTAACATTTTATGATGTTAAGAATTCAACTTATCCTTAAAACATCAATCATATCTCAATAAACCAGTTCTAAAAGTGAAATACGATATTATATTCACACATATTTACACATAAATAAATAAATATAAATATAGGGGAAAAAGTGAACTTAATATTGAGGCTATTTCTAATGTCTTTAACCACAACATTAGAGTACAGAAGCCTATATGAGATCAACTATGTGAATTTGAAAATTACGTATGTGAAAGCACTTTGCAAACTGTAAAGTATTATCAAATGTTAGTTACTATTATTATCACAAAGCATTACTTTGGTTACTAGAGTTTACACCTTTTGTTTCCCCAGGAGTACTGGTATTATGACTATATGACATCAAAATCACGTATGTTTTATGGATCTAGCCAACTAAAATTTTGTTTTGTCTCTTCCTAATGAAAATGCCGAAACACAGCAGACAACCACAGAACACAAACAAATATTTCTGACTCAAAGGGCTGACATGTACCATATGGTATAATGTATAATGTAATATATCATCTGAAAAGAAAATAAAGCAAAATGATCAACTGTATGCCTTTCCGAAAAACTATTTCTGAAGAAAAGCAAGTTTCTCTCAACATTGCGTGCTGAATATTTACCCTTGGAGTTGATGTTCTTTTGGACTTCAACTCTGGTGTAATGGGCACAGGCAACTGGGGGAAAAGAAAGAAGAAATCATAATTGAAGACAGATCACTAACAATGAAGTTCAGCCTCGTAATTAAAATAAATGGGTATAGTTCAAATTGAACACTAACATAAAAACATTTCCTTGGTGAGAAAGTTTTTCTTAAAACATCAAAAACAAATCTTGTATTAAATAACTAGTATTGTCTAGGATTCTCTGAATTTTAAAATTACATTTTACAATACATGGGCAGCTTTTTAAAAAGACTACTTACAGCAGACAGTCTGGCTGATCTTCTCTTTGGCTATAAGTTAAAAATAATTATCAGTTAAGAGAATTATGGATACAGAAAACTAGAAATAGTTATATTGTGGTGAAAATATTTGGTGTACCACTAAGTACACATTGTCATTAAGAAGCATTGTGTACTTGATTTAAAAATATCATAGTAAAAATATAAGTTTTGATTTTTCCCTCCTCTGGACCCTTCATAGAGCTAAGGAAAAAAGAATCCCAAATTAAATTTCAATTGCTAGGCTAAATGAACACAAAATGGCTAGTAACAAGGAGTATATTTAGAAATGAAAATACAGCCCCTTCTTGCAAACTGACAAAGCAATTCTTTGGCTTAAAAGGAAGAAGCTCTCTCCAGATCTTAAGCACAAGGTCCTAAGTTCCATGGAGTTTGGAGTTTTCAATACCTACTATATTTCTGAGAGAGCTCACTGGCATACCATATTGGTACTCATATGGTACAAATATACTAACCAGCATTTAGTTTTTAGCTGCTTATGTGTCAAGTTTATAAAACAGGTGAATTTTTTCAGATTCTAAAACTAAAGAAACTCACCTCCTGCCTCATATCACCTTGATCTGCAGCCTATACAGGGGAGAAAACCACACAGAAATAAGGTCATCGATATAAACATATACTGATATATCCGAAAATATTGCCTATAGATTGCAGTTGCAATATAACAGCTTTACTTTTTCCTGGATTCCTGCTCAAGTAGCCACGTGTTAGTGCCTAGTAGCCTGCTGTCTACTAAAGTGCAAATTTGCACCAAGATGCAAATGAATTCCCAAGACATAAGTTTATACAACTGATAGTCAATTTCATCATTTTGTGTAAATTGCATTTCCTAAAAACAAACCTTTTTAATTTTAAAATCCACCTGTTGTAGCCAGGGTTAAAGCCAAAAATTGTGGGAGCGGGCAGAATGAAGGCGGAGCTTCATGCAATCACCCTGTCCGTTTAGCTTTATGCTCGAGATGCAATTGTACTTAATCTGATCCTCTCTTCTAAATGGACTATACTCCCCTCCAAGTTGTGCATACAACTACAACCCCCACAATACCCTGGTGTGGGGGAACCCTCTTTGTTACAATGTCAATGCGTTATTCTGAGAAGCCGGCTGCGGATTTTAAAACTTCCCGCCACTACCTGCTACAAGGTTGCTGTCAGCTCTGTAAAATAGCAAGACCCATTGCACAAGCCTAGAAAAGCGCAGCGGCGGGAATCTCAGGCAGGGGGATGCTGATTATAAACCATTGCTTTCCGTATCTGAGCAGCCCTTTAGCCTGGGAATTATCGAGCTATTGCACGAGTCATACAGCCCCAGAGGATCGGGGAATTTCAGTCTTGTTCCTATGTTCTAAAAATATGGAAGGCGGACGAATAGATAGGAATAGTACCAAAACAATCATAACGCCTTACTTAACACAGTGTTTTACAATTTTATCAAGCAACGAAACAGCGATCGATTTCACTTCTAAGGGAACTCCCCCCCACCCCCCCCAAAAAAAAAAAAAAAAAAAAAAACCAACACCGAGCGTGAATTTATTTCCCGTCCAAGAGAGAAACCACGATCTTTTAAGTGAGGGTTTTCAGGAGACTTGTAGCCCTTGAATAGCTCATATCAATTCTGCGCGTCCAAAGTGAACAAATCCATGCTACCCTAACATCAGCAATAGTTTATCTGACGCATTTCCCTTGTCATCCTTCCATCTTTAGACAGTGAGTGAGCTTGGAGAGTTCCAGATCTCTCAGCTCCAAAGTTGCTAATTACAGCTGTGAATCTCTCCCTTCTCTAGGACAGTTTGAAGTCTGCGCCGCCTAATGGCACAGGATTATCATTGCATAGCCATCTGGCATGACAAGAAGCGGAGGAGGGAAGAAAAGGAAAAAGAACACGGGAAGAACAAAGGCAAATACGGGAGAAAGCCATGGCTTTCGTTCCCCCAAACTGGACGGTTCCCGGAGAAAAGCCGGAGGCTGAGGAGGAAACTAGTGCCTGGAAGTGTGGTTGGGAGAAGTCTTCTCCAATAGGGTAAACGGAGGGGGGTGGGTGGGGTAGGAAGCGACAGCACAGCGCTATGACTGTTTGTAATTTAGCATGGAGACACCTCTCAAGTGATTCTTACCCTTAAACAAAATAAGTCAAAAGTGAACTACTAGTTGCGTGAGAGACCATCCTCAACTTACACCAACCGATACCTGCCCTTCCCTCCCCTTCCATTCAGCACATCACAAAATCAAACTAGAAGCCAAAATGCTTTTTTAAAAAAAATCTCTGCTGATTAGGAAATATGTATTTCAGTCTCTAATCCCCCTTCTATCTTCCTATTTCACTTACCTTTCTTTTGGGCATTGTTGCAGCTCTCTAGAGGAGATCCTAACAGCAGGAAAAAAGCCGAAAGCAGTCTCTACCTGACAGCTCAGAGAGCAAGTGAGTTTTCAATGAATGAACTAATTGCAGCACGACCTGTGCTCGCCTCCAAAAAAAAAAAAAAATCCCTCGTTATTGGCAACATTAAACGCACCAGACGCAACCAAACTACGTGAATGGTTAGCAGGAGTGGGAGCCAAATTGGAGTGACAGGCTGCCAGGCCAATAAGGGGAGGTGACCATCCCAGGGGGCGTGGCCCACGGACCTCCCGAAGCCCTCGTATGCTGCCAGCTCCGACCGCTGGTGGGGTAGAGGAGCCCCCAGACTTCGTGGATGCAAAGTGCTGAAGCATAAAACCGGCGGGAAAGCTGGAATTGTCTTGATCGTTTTTTGTTGTTGTTTTTTTTTTTCCTTTTATGTAGTAATGACAGGCGAAAGTCATTGCACTTGCTTTCTCCACGGTCTCTAAAAGCCCCACTTTACTTCCTGGAGACAAAGTGCTTTAGAGACATTATTGAACCTAGGCTCCAGTCTTTCCATTCTACTTTTGGCAGAAGGATGTAGATGAACTGAGAGGAGCACTCATTCAGAAAGTAGAAAAGAGTGGAGCTGTTTCTCAGTTTGTGGGAACTTTCCGCCAAAGCAGAATTGTAGTACTGGCAGGATCAGGGTGCCAAACGGCGCGTCTCCCGCAGATGGAGAGCAACAAACTGGGAGCTGTAAGAGCAGGAGGAACCTGGAGGTGGGGACATTTGATAGATATCTTTATCCCACTTGGTGGTAGTCCACCAGGAATTCAATGGAACCCCGCGTGAGGTTTGTAATACCAGAGGTCTATCTCGAGGAAAAGTGCTGATACAATGGCTTATGAATCCAAAGGTGGCATTTAGTGAAGGGACTAGGGAAGGTGCCATACATGAAAATGTTTGGGACTCGGATAAAGCAATTAAAGCACTCACCTCTGGTGCAAATTTAAGAATGTGCCCCAGACTCAGGAGATTAGGATGAGGCAATTGAGGTGAATCATGCAAGTGCAGGGCAGGATCTTGATTTTATTTAAAATTGATATTTTGTTCATCATGGACTTTTTTTGCATTAGTTAGGTTTTAAAATAGTGCTTTAAAAATTTATCTTCATTATCGAGTTTTGGGGTGACTCTTATAACTTGTGCCTAAGGAGAGTGCCCCCTAACATCACCCTAGTCCTAGCCATCATTAGGTGGCTTTCTACTCTAAAAGAGGCTTCTATCTGCGTTCCTAAGTTAGTTCCTGAGACCTAAAGTTTGTGAGAGTGGGGGTGAGGATTCGTGAATGAGGTACTTGAGGATATTTATGCGTAAAAATGTAGGATCCTGAAGCACCTTTTCAGAATGCCTTACTTTGGATTTTGTAACAGCGAATTGGGTTTAAACTTGTTTCAACAACAGCCGAAATCCCTATGCTGGAAGGTTAATCAAAAAAAGGAAATTAACCCTTTGAACAGTTAAAGGAATAAACTCATTTGTGTTCATGTGGATTAAAACATTGCAATCATCAGTTTTAAAACTATTCATAGCTGTTTTAGAATATCAAACTAAAATACAGCCTAACAGAAGAACCCATCATTTTTACCTTTACACATTCTTCCCCAGCACCTACAGTGTGGAATTAAACAGATCAGGTAGTAGAGACTGTTTGAAGCTCAATTTCCCTCCTCTAACCTCATATTACATTCTGATTCAAGTAGGTAAATCAGAAAGACATTTAAATTGCTTCCTTTTCCCACAGTTATTGGGATCATCCCTAGATTCCCTAGATGCCTCTTTAACTCTTATGGTGAAGGCATTACTGAGTGAGACTAGATATGTTTCAATCGTTTTATTTTCCAAGAGTTAGAAAGTAAACATAAAATTTGGGTTCAATATAAGGATTGCTCCATAAGGATAAGGAGAAACATGAAGAGAATGAAAAATGTGTCAACACTGGAACACACTCAACAAATTCGTATTTAGCATTATTTTGTGAGTTGGATTTTGTTTTTATAGACTAGCCTATGAAACTGCAAAACGCTGTGGTATGCAAAGTTGCATTACATGGTTTCTGCCCTTAAGAATTTTTATAATTGTGTAGGATAAAGCAAGCAGATGCAAACATTTGTAAATCAAGGCTGCTTGCATCATGTGAGTGGTACAATCTAAGTTCAATAATAAAACAGACGAGAACTATGGTTTAGGACTGACATCACTGGAGAAGGTTTTTGTTGAGGAGGTAGTATTTGACTTGGCTCTGAATAGTTGGATAGACTGTTATAGCAAATGCAGAGGCAGGAAAACTTTGTACTTTTTCAGGGAACAGAATGACTAGTCCAGGTGGATTGAAATAAATGATCGTGAGGAGTCTTGGGAGGTAGGGCTTAGTTTGGAGGCAAAGAAGAAACGTGCAGGTCAGTGGGGTCTAAGATTCCTCTTACATTTGTGAGCAATTTTCTTTTATGGTACATTTCCCTTCCTTGCAGTCTAACCTGTTGCATCTGTGATTTATGTCCTATCAGATTGAAACAATAGTCATGCATGCATACAAAAATTTTCTAAGGTTGAAACATTTCTCTAATTCCTGACCCCCACCACCATGTTCTTTTTTCCAACCATTAACCAGGATAGTCTTTTGTAGAAACCAACCTGCCCTAGGCTTTTTGCCTTTGCTATATTTTTACCTCTGATTGCAGCCCCATTGTCTTATATCTTTGCTTATCAAATGTCTATCAAACTGTTCAGACCCAAGTCAAATATCACTTCCTTGACAAAAGCCTTATCCAATCATTTCAGCCCTAAAAGATTCTATCTTCTTATTACACTATAGAATTTAAATTGTACCATTCATATGACACAAGCAAGCTTTGATATTTTCTATTTTCTCCCCAACCACTCAGTCATATAACTTCACGTTGATTTAAAATTTTATATACTTATTTCTCCTTACCTAAATATTTTCTTAGCACATTACACTCTACATATCTCATATAGAATTTACTAACTTTAAAAATTTTCTAAAATTGATAAATTATTCCTTAAGTAATTTTTTTGTATAATTGTCAAAGTGAGAATTTTTTTGGCTCATTAAATAAATACATTGGCTTATTTCTCTCTTTTTTAAAGTATAATTTCCACTTTATTGTCTTTCCAGGGAATAGTATTTCTTTAGTCTTTAAGGACTTAGCTCCTTACATGGGCTTTGGTGAAGGTTGTGGGGCTGCACCTGCAGGTCTAAATCGGGATGGAGGTGTTCGGTCCTTCCGGGCTTTCCGAGAACGATTCCTGACTACCTTGCTGTGAATGGCACAACTCACGCAGTAATGCAGTTTCACATACAGCTTGGGAAGCACATAGGCGTCGAAAACAATCGCTTCGGAAATGTCCCTAAAGGCTGCGGCCTCTACGATGTTCCGAATGACGAACTTCTTAATAGCCTTAACCTTGGGCACGCAACGGTCACAGTTGGTACAACGAATAGGCTGCACGTGGCCGCGGCCCTTTTTGGCACGACCATTGTTCCTTCTTTTCTTGGTCATCTTGGAAGCGAGGAGGCGACAGAGGAGCTATTTCTCTTTTTTAAATTATTTATTCATGACTATGAAGGTTAATTGCTAGATAATTCTCTACAGGGCTCTCTAATTTCTCCTGGGTATTAAGAATGCCTACTGCCATCCTCAAAACTTATAAGAACTGTAGCATGCCTATTTAGTAACCACTGGGAACTGACACAGGAAGATATGAACAATTATAAATGGAAGACACCAACATTAAATTGTTTGAGACAGAGAATCCAAAAGAAAATAGTAAGTATTTATGAGAAAAGGGATGTTAGGCAGTTAAGGTAAAAGAGGTCATCAAATGTTCTATATATTCTAGCTTAAAATGATATATATGTTGCATAATTCAAAGTATTTCTCCATATACAGCTTTGCATGCAATGGGATCTCAAAAATACTGATTGATTAGTAATGAATATCTTCTTTTCCATATTAAATTATGTTTAATTTTGGCCTCATCCATTACCATTATTATTATTATATTTCTAAAAAATGAAAAAAAGTCAGAAAACTACCTACTATTGTTTGAAAATAATGAGGTAAGGCTTCCATTATATAATTAAAATCTGGGTTTTAAATACATTGTCACTTGGTATTTTCACAGGGAAAAATAAATGGTAAGACTACAGTGAGTCAAAATACATAAATATACTTATTTTGAGCCTTATATAAGATTGATCTGAGGAATTTGCTTAGATTGATGATAGCACTTACCTGAGACTCTGGAAAAATTACAATCCTGAAGACCCAAAGCTTCCCATATCCTGTGTTTATTCATAGCAGGCTAGAGATTAATAAAATAGTGAATTATGGAGCGATCCCTGATATGAAGGATCTGGAAAGTATGTTTCCAAAGGTAAAAATAAATGAGGCTGCTTTCTAGGGGAAAAAGGAATATAATACAATTTTATGATTTTAATTGCAAAATGTCTACCTATTTTTAAAATAATTATTTGAGGAAATCCTATTTTTAGGCTCTCAGACCTTAAAGCTTAAAGGAGGCTGTTGAAGATTTTTTAGTTTAATCCCCTTGGAATACAGATGAATAAACTGTAGTCCAGGGAGTTAAATGACATGCCCAATATCATCTATTGAATGCACAGCAGGCTTTTTTGGTTTTGTACTAAAAGTATGTATCTATGGTTGTGATATTAACAATTATACAGAAATGTTAGTAACTATGTGGCATATTTGGTAAATATAAATTTTGTTCAATTGCTGGCCATCAGCCTACTTCAGATACTTTTTTAATGCTTATTCACTGCATCCTCCATTCATCTATAATCTTAAACTTGAATTCTCTAGTAATTTTCAATTACCTCAAGAAAATAGAAAACTTAGGGAAGAGAAATTCTACTTTCACGTTTTCTTCTTTTTCCTTTTTGGTCTAAGGTAATTCCAAGGAATGTGGTTTTTTCTCCTAGAACTTGACAAATACTTGCCTATGCTGTCCTCTTTCTTTTGCCAGCAAAGAAGTTTTCAAATAAAATTGTAGATGAGCTTTCTCTTTGACTAAAATTATTCAAAGATTTCCAACTTCCAGTAGGTGTCGTCATTTATTTGAAGAGTTTCAAAGTTTCTCACTTTAGGGATAAAGGCTTCTGGTTCCCTTAAACTTACTAAATTCTATCTATTGAACTTTTTTAAAATAAATTTATTTAGTTTTGGCTGCATTGCGTCTTCGTTGCTGTGCGCGTGCTTTCTCTAGTTGCGGCAAGCGGGAACTACTCTTCATTTTGGTGTGCAGTGGCTTCTCTTGTTGTGGAGCATGGGCTCTAGGCGCACAGGCTTCAGTAGTTGTGATGTGTGGGCTCCAGAGCGCAGGCTCAACAGTTGTGGCACAGGGGCTTAGTTGCTCCACAGCATGTGTGATCTTCCCCATCCAGGGGTCGAACCCATGTCCTCTGCATTGGCAGAAGGACTCTTAACCACTTCCCATCCAGGGAAGTCCTATCTATTGAACTTAATTTGTGGTTTGGTATGGTTAATATCTGTTTTTGCATGAAATATGAAACTTTTAAAATCTTAATTATTTTAAAATATTTTACCATCAGCTTTATATTACAGAAGCATAGATGTTAGTCCATAGCCTATAAACTACTAAATGTATATTGGGACACTTCTACAAGTTGTGTGAATATCATGGTATGCTAACACAGTGGCATCTTTAGTTTAAAACAATTATCTTTTGGCTTTATGTAATTTAATTTATCTTAATGCTCCAGGCTTCTTCTATCTCATTAGAAAGCTCACTAATGCTAGTTATCCTTGTAAAAATAATTTATTAAAAAAGAATTAACAGGGAATCCCCAGAAGTCCCGTGGTTAAGACTTGGCGCTTTCACTGCTGTGGGCTAGGGTTGGATCCCTGGTTGGGGAACTAAGATCCCAGAAGCCATGCAGCACGGCCAAAAAGAAAACAAAATTAATTAAAAAATTGATAAATACTCCACGCTGCCCATATGAGACTACAGCCTATTTTCAAGAAGAGATAGATCAGTTTTTTGGTGTAGTCCAACTGTCTATCAATGAGGGTTGATTAGAAACAATCACCTTTCACAGAGAAAATAGTGGTGACCTGTCAAATAGGTTGTGCATCGAAAACAAATGCATTCACTACTACTAAAAAATTCAATTTAGTATACTGATACCATTTTAACCAGAGGTTAAAGTTAAATGCTGGATTTTTAAGATGCTCATAGAAATGATTCTCTTAACTTTGTGTCATGCTAGGTTTTTTTCCCTCACTTTTCTGTTTCTGGCCTTATATATCAGATTGCTCTATAATAAGCACCATGTAACCCTCCAAATTGTTTTATTTTATTGTAAATTACTTGAAGCCATCAACTAAAACTCATTTAAATGTAGACATATTTAAAGTGTGATAACATAAAGTTGAAACTAGTTTTCTTCAATTTTCAAACTGTAGATATAAATGTTCTGATGAAGTAGTGAACATCAAGTCAATTTTTGTTTTGGGAAATTGGCAACTATGTTATTGTACTCACTAAATGTATATGCCTTCAAGAGGATAAATGAACAAATAGCTGTACAACAAAGGTGCTAAAATGCTTTACAGCATACAGCAGAGGAAGAAAGAGTGCAAGGAGGAAGAGAGAAAAGAAGATCCACGGGAGAAGAACCATTAAGAAATTACCTCTTAAGAGTCATTGTGGGAGAATTATTTATACACATCTCTGTGTTCTTAAATTCTAAGGACATGGTGGAAAACATTTAATGCAAGGTTTTCCCTATTATTTTTAAAGGAATCATTCTTTTTTTTTGTTTGTTTGTTACTATCTTGTTTTTATTGTCAGTCTATGTCCAATTAGTTTGTCAAACAATAGCTGACATGCTTCATTCATTTCCCATTTACTTAAAACTTAGGAAATTATAATTGATATTGAAGTGAATAACCATTCAAGCAAATGGGCATGCTCAATTTTTACACATTTTAGTGATAATAGTGTAAGTTTACATATATTCATTATTTTAAATAAACTAAACATATCTTTGGAATTTCTTCCCTTGGTTTCAGGGTTAAATTGTCTAAATGAAAATAAGAAGATATTTTAAAATATATGCCCATAGTTATTTGTTGGCTTATATATTGTTTAGTCTATTTCATGTATGGATTCATTGCTGATTCAAATTGAAGGGAAAATAGAATTGCTTCTTCAGTCTCCTTTTTTTTAAATGTTCTAGTCCACTTCTAAATATATTGTAACATTAATTGCCATTCAGCACTTGATTTCTCCTGTATAAGGTCCACACTGGAGATTTTTAGAAAGTAATAAAATACATGCTATTTTGGTTCATGAGGTATGTTTTGTTCTGTGAAAAATATTATTTGTGTAACTCTTAAAAACAGAAACATCGGGCTTCCCTGGTGGCGCAGTGGTTGAGAGTCCATCTGCTGATGCAGGGGACACGGGTTCGTGCCCCGGTCTGGGAAGATCCCACGTGCTGCGGAGCGGCTGGGCCCGTGAGCCATGGCCGCTGAGCCTGCGCATCCGGAGCCTGTACTCCGCAATGGGAGAGGCCACAACAGTGAGAGGCCCGTGTACCACAAAAAAAAAAAAAGAAACATTATTTTTTGAGTTTATGCTAATTTTTACCCATAAAAGTAGTATCCTGTTATATTTAATCATATTAATTTCATATTTAAAATAACCGTGGCAGGATAATTTCTTTAAATATTAATTTGTATTTTGTTTCCATTTCAAGAATTTAGCAAAATCTTTGTTTCCTCCCCTCAGCCATTTGCTGATGGCTATGCTTTGAGAATTACACTGGCTGAGATCTCAGAATTTGTGGAACTTGTTTATCAAAGGGAAGGAGGGATCCCAAAGAATAGAAGAGAGAGAAAGAACCATACTGTAGGAGACTTTAAACTTTCCTCAAAACAGAGGCGGTGACAGGGGATGGAATAGTGAGACCAGACACTATTTGAACATAGTGTCCCAGATTAAAATGTGGCTGTGGGATGCCCAATTAGGTAGTAGGAATACTGTAAGAGGGGTATTTCTGAAAATGGTTGGAACAGAAGCTCCTCAGAGACAGGCAGCAAGAATCAGCACTGGAGAGCAGCACCACTTTATACTCTCACCAATGCAGACGCATGACCACTTCTTTTACTCCCAAACTTATACCAACCTTGATAAGGATATCTCAGGAGTTTTATGACTTGTTGGATTTTCCTAGATTCAGGGATATTTGTGATTTATTGAAGGACATAATTCTAGATACAAGATCAATAGAAATGCCATAAAGTTCACTATCAGCATCTTAGGAAGACCATGTGGTAATGTCCAGAAGCATTTAACTTGAGTGCAAAGTTTTTGAGCTGACATTTTCAACCAATTATTCTGTACAATGGGCTCCCAGTTTACTCTACAACTTTGGTGTCCTTCACAGAGTGCCTCACACAAGGCTATGTGTAACCATCTGCCATTCATTCATATCTGATAAGTTATTTCTAACTACTGATGGATGGCTATAAGGTTTCCATGGTGGAAGATCTCTTGGGGTTAAGTGGCCTCTGCTACCCCATATCATCCAGAGGCTCTGATTACCTATTACATGGATGTTTTGTACTTGGATTGCCACCAGAACACTGCTTAATGCATCAGAGATGAGCTGCACTTTCTGATTGGTCTGATTATTCCAAGTTGTAATGACTGGTCCCTTGGACACAAGGTGATGGGTGCCCTCAAGCTTATCTCTCTAAATAAAAAGAATTCTCCAAGTAGCCCCATGGAGAAGCCACTTCTAGGAGTTCTGATCAGCAGCCTCTACTGAGGCCCCAGCCAATAACCAGATATGTGAATGAATGAACCTTCAAATGATTTTACCCCCCAGGCTTTGAGTATTCCAACTGAGGCCTTAAACATTTTTTAACAAAAACAAGAAATTCTTGTTCTGTCCTTTCCAAATTCCTAACCCTAGGAGTCTGTTAGAATAATAAAATGGTTGTTGTTTTGTGTCTCCAAGTTTGAGGGTATTTGTTACTCAGCAAGAGTTAACTATAATATAAGTTGGTACCTATAAGTGGAGTGCTGCTATAACAAAAAACAAAAATGTATGGCATAGGCTTTAAGACAAAGTAGTAGATGGAAGGGCCTTGGAGAGAGTAATAGAAAAAACATACAAGGCCTTAAAGGGGCTGTTGGTAAAGGCTTAAAGAAAATCAGAAGCTGATGGAAAAGGAGCTCTGCTTATGTATTAGCAGAAAGTCAGCGATGCTCTTCTATGGTAACATGGAAAATAGGAAATATACCTAATAAACTTGATGATCTATGTACATATAGAGATATATAGGCAAATAATTGAAAGGGCCTTCTGCCTTTTTTCACTGAATATAAAACATGTGGAAGGGGAGATGTGAGCTAAAGAATTAACTTTTATTATAAAGAATGTAGGACTTCTTGAATTTGAAAATAATAGTCTATTTTGTCCAGCTTCTCCAGTGATTCTCAAATTAGTAAAGGCTTTAGGCCAAAAATCAAAACCAGATTGGAAGTGTTAACTCTGTTGTTAGAACTTCAAAATGATGTAAGGCAGTTCCTCCTAGAATCTTTCAGATAGACAAAGGCCTTCTAAGGATCTTAAGGACATACCTTACAGACCCTTTTTGCTAAACAATAAGGCATATAAGAATTTTAAAGTAGTTACCACACAGCAGTCTTTAGAGGAAGCCAAAGCTAGAGGAATCTCTTTTGTTATGGCTTTTGTTTAATGGAGTGGTTTATAAATTAGTATAAAAAAGCCCAGAGTTTTTCAAGGAATTGTATCAGCTTCGATTGAAAGGGATAGAGAGAGTAGTGCAAAATGAAGTCCTTTGGACTCCATGAGGAAGCAGGCTGAGAAAACTACTCAGCTGCAAATATGAGCTTTTCTGTTTTTTAATGAAACAAGAAAAGATGACTCAGAGGGTTGAACCAAGCAACCAGAGCGTAGAATGATGAGTGGTAGAGAGCAATGTCAAAGCAGCAGGACAGAAGAAAGAACTGGCAACATGTTCACATTAGATTTCAGAGTTGTTAAGGACCAGTGATTGCTGAATTCTTTTCATTACTCCCTCCTTTCATTTCTATCAGAATGTCTATAGTGATTAGGCTAGTCCTCCCCCACAATTGTATTTTGGGTATATGGAGTGGATAACTTGTAACTTTAGTTTGCATATCTTCATTACAAGAGATACTCAAGGAACTGTACCCAAAAAACCAAATCTGAGGATCTTCATCTATACCTGGACCTGATTTAGAGAATGAAATCTTGTAGTTAACCTGCTGTCATAATGGGGTTAGATTTGGAGAAGAGGATTAGTATATTTTGCATGTGGGAAAGATGTTAATTGTCATAACCAGTGGGCAGATTGTGGCAGATTGTATTTTCCAAAGTTGACTAGAGCAATATCTCCCATACTACATACTCTTCCTAAAATGTGACTTTGATATTTCTTCCATCAAGAGCTGGGTCTAAGATACCTTCTGGTATCACTTACATGTGAAATCTTTAAAAAAAGAAAAGCTGAACTTTTAGAAACAGTGAGTAGAATGGTGGTCATCAGGGGCTGCTGGCAGTGCGTGAGGATGAGGAGATGCTTGACCAAGTGCAGAAACTTCTGGTTATTAATGTGGATAAGTTTTAAGGATCTAATGTCCAGCATGGTGACTACAGTTAATAATACTGTGATGTACACCTGAAATTTGCTGAGAAAGTAGATCTTAAGCATTTTCACCAAAAAAAGGTAACTGAGCAGGTGATGTGTGTTAATTAACTTGATTGTGGTAGTAATCATTTAGCAATGTATACATATATCATATCATCACATTGTATACTTTAAATATACAATTTTGTTAATTATACATCAATAAAGCTGTGGGGGAAGGGTGAAGAAAAAGAGCTGGGGTGTATGTTTCCTCCTATTTAATCTGAGTGAGCTTGTAACTATAGCACAAGTGATGCTGTGTGACTGCCAAGGCTAGAACATAAAAGGTGATAGAGCTTCAACTTGTGACTCTTGGGACACATGCTCTCGGAACCCAGCCACCATGCTGTTGATGAAATCTAAGCAGGTTCATGAAGGGGTTACACGTTCTAGCAGGCAATCCCAGCTGAGATCAGAGGTCACAGTCCGTGTCAATTGCCAAGCATGGGAGTGAGTGAGGCCTCAGGTGATGTTAGGCCTCAGCCTTTGAGTCTTCCCAGCTGATGCTCCAAACACTGTGGAGCAAAGACAATCCATCCCTGATGTATCTTTTCCAAATTCTTAACTCACAGAATCTGTGTACATAATAAATAAGTTGTTGCATACTATTAAATTTGGATTGTTTGTTACATAGCAACAGTGACTGGAACAGGACCTATCAATAGCCAGTACTCTTTATTCCTAAACCAGGTTCTAGCCAGGCAGGTAGAAAGTTCTACCAGAAAGTTCTGTCTGAGCAACTTCATCTCTAGACTTTTGAAATGTGTTTTAAAATTTTAGTCTGGAAATAGTACAACTGTGGAAACCTCATTACTACTTGGACTAGGAGCTCATTACAGAGATATATTTGTAGAATGTATTACATATATCAGACAGGTCAGTCTTCTTCAACCTTTCTATGCTAACACACCTAAGGGATGAGTCCCTTTCTTATAAGTAACCGTGTCTCGCCAAAGCAGTGACTTTTTGATATAAGAGTAGGAAGTATGTATCATAATATACAAGTGGTAAGAAGAGGGAATGTGTAGTTTGAAAAAGTCCCTGACCCCTGAAGATTCTTATGAGTTCTCCGTTTGAGATTCAATTATTGGTATACTAATATCCCTCTGAGAACTGAGACAGGTTTCCATTTCTTAGCAGCCAGGGCCATTGAAAAGGACAAAGGAAATCATTAGGAACTGAAATTAGTTTACAAATGCCCTTGGATTGCCACATAAGGCTCTGGATATTCATATTTGTTTATTTTTCTTCTTTTTTCATATTTGTTTAAAAATGGCCCTTTGGTTGGTATAAAATTTCAGAGATGCAGATAGAGGCTTCACACAACTAAAGCTATTTTAAAGAGGGCAGAAAAGCTGTCATTAAGTGCTACTGGGCTCTTTCTCTCAGTGAGTCCCCTCCCCTATGATAATGTGGTTATTTCAAAAGTGCTGAGAAAGTGTAAAATTTTATCATCAAATTTTGATTCAAGGCATTTATTATGTGGTCTGACTCAGATCAATTTGTTGTCCGATGGGGGTCAAACTCAGTCCAAGATAACAAGAGCAAAGATACAGAATTAGAAAGATGATTGTTTCAGTTGACTTCTCTTCCCTGGCATTTTCAAACCAAGCTCATTACTTTACCCTTACTCCCAGTACTTTGTAGCTATATTATCCCATCTTTGTTATACTTTGTCAATCTTTGTCCGCTTATCTTAACTTGGGTCTATAATGTTATTTATTTCATTATGAATGCCTCTCATTCTTTTTGATGTGACATTTTTTCTCCTTCCTTTTGCCCAAGGTCAATGACTTTCTGATTTCCAGATTGTTCTATTTCACTTGTTCAAAGCAACCAGCAAATTTACAGGAAAACTAAAGTCACATGCAACATTGAACAAAGATGCTGAAGTGGGGAAAATGGGAGAATAGGGTGGTATCTAGATTTCATTCTAATATTGAAGGAGGGGATTGAAGTTCTCAGAGAACCAGAGGCTTTATGACCGGGAAGACATCCAGAACCCTTGTTTCATTATAAAGAAGCTTATTATACAATAAGCTCCCTAAGATCTGGGATTTTTGTCAGTTTTGTTCACTGATGTATCCAAGTGCCTACAATAGTTCCTGGAATATAATAGGTGCTTAATATAAAATTTATTGAATGATTAAATGCAATTTCCCTTATGTCTGGAACACAGCCTGATATAGAGGAAATACCATTGGCTCTGAATTAATCCTTTATCTGACATCAAATGTTGGATTTAAGAGTTCGGTTATGGAACTAGTTCCTCTTTTAAATCTATATTCTTTCCTTAGTTGTTATCACCTACTCTTGTGGCTTCAATTACCACCTATAAATGTTGATGCCCACATTTCTATTTCTACCTCCAATTCCATATAGTCAAGTACCTACTTGACATTTCTGCTTGAATGACCAACAGGCATCTCAAGCTCATCATATTTAAAACGGAACTCATTATCTTCCCCCTCATATCAGCTACTAAGTTGAATCAACCCTCCTGTGGTGTACATGGCATTGATTGAGCCTAGTTTTAGCCTTTTAAAGTCTCAGAATATTATTTACAGCAGCAGACTCCTGATATATCCTTAATAAAATCCCCTTACTTATCTTATTTGCACCAGCTCACCAGAATTGGAGAGAAATAGAAAGGAAAACAACTCTCAATCTCTCTTCCTTCTGGCTATCATCCTAGAAAATTTCAAGTTTAAGATTTGAGTTAATTTTGAGTTTGAGATCTATTCAAGTTCTGAAACATAGAATAAGAGGTTGATAAGGAAGACCAGGATTAAAGCTATAGTATAGTCTCCATGTAAATGAAGGGGTATATAAAAGGAAACACTCATTATAACTTTGAACAACACAAGAAATGTTAAGGTCAAATATCAGGGTCAGGACAGAGTTTCTTAATATTAACATTAGCATTTTGGCCCTACTGACACTTTGGGCCAAATAATTCTGTGTTGGGGGGGTAGATGAGGGGGCTTCCCTGAGTGTTTTATGATGTTGAGTGGCATTCCTGGCCTCTACTCATTAGACACCAGTAACAACAACCCCACAGTTTTGGCAACCAAAAACTTCTTCAGACATTGCTAAATGTCCCCTGAGTGGCAAAATTTCCCCCAATTGATAGCCATTGATCTGGAGAATTGTTTTATCAGAGATTAATGATCTGAGAAATCATATTAAAGAACTATCAACTAATGGAGTTATTACCAAATCCTTCTGTCCATACCCTTTACCTATTGCGGTAGTGAGAAAAAGTGAAGTTTTGAATGGGCATGGATTATCACTCTCACAATTACTATTACAAATTATAGTATGGTTTATTAGGAAGCCAGTAAATTACTCTGTTATATTTGTGAAACATGAATAATAACATTTCAATAATTGATGAAGATAAAGGGAAATATCTTTATCAGTTTAAAAGACTACTTCAGAGAAAAACAAGTTTCTGATACTTCTCAGCACCTGATGGAAGGTGGTAGATTACATGAACTAACAAGAAGTATTGCTAGTTCTAAATGACAGCATTGCCTTTGTCAGGCACTGGCAGAACATGGATGCTGGCTATTTAAAGAATCAAGCCACCCGAATTTAGCCAATTTGAAAAAATATCTAGAAAAGTACTAGTTCTGTGGGAATGCTATTCAAGAGGGACTCATGCAAAGAAGAATCTCAGAGAAGTCCAGACAAAGCCTCATACATTCTTGTCCTTAGCCAACCCAGCTGTATGAGCAACAAGATCCCAGTCATTCCTGTATCATTGCTGACACTAATTTCTAAGATACCATATTCTTCCTTGGTCTTCACTGTCTCCAACCTCTGGCTTCTCTTGGAGAAGGGATTGAATAACACTTTCAGATTAGATGTTACCGGGCATAAGTAGGTAGTGGTTTTCTTAGATTATAATTTAAAGATTTCAAGCTATGCTACAGGGCCAAGATTTACAGTAAAGTTATGCCATCTCAGGTACTCAACTTGTAGGAAATGGAAACTATTTATCCCCATGGAGGAAATTAAGTCTGTTTGGAATTCCCAGAGTACCTGGTACTCTGTTTCAGCAAACATGTCTGAAAACTTGTTCCCGTCTCTAGACAGTATCTATACCTGCCAGCTATGTTGTCCTACATAAATTGTTGCTGACTCAATTTATGGGGTAGGGGATAGATACAGAGCATGGTGAGCTAAGAGAAAAGGGCCCCCCAACCTACAGACTCATCTATGACATGAAAGAGACTTTATGGTTCTATACACAACCATATATGCATACATATACAACATATACAACAAAAGCTTCACACAATAATTATTTTTTTAATGACATATATTTTTATATTTCTTACTCCATCCTGTTCTTCTTCATTTTATAAAAATGCTATTTGTGACCTGCTGACTTGATTTCAGTACTTAAGGGGCTATGATCTGCAGTTTGAGAAATATTCTTTTAGGGTAACTAAGATTTACTTTAAGAATGACATAATTTGGAAGTAGTCAGTCAGGTATTATGCCAAGTGTTTCACTGATCTGTGCAAGGGAAATAGAATCATGTGGGATTGTTTTACACATTTGACTTTTCTCAGAGGATCAGGAAATATTTGTGAGAGCTTTAGCAATGACTATTATTAAATAGTTATTAAAAGAGAAAAGACCTTAGAACTAATTTGGACCTGGATTTTCTTTTGTTTTGTTTGCCAAGTGTGACTGAAGACATTAAATCCACTGTGAAACTTCTGCATACTTCAAAAGATGTCCAAATTTGACAGCCTGACTGAAAACAATCCATAATGGCAAGCCATAGTATTAATGAACTAAGTATCTTGTTTTTAAAACCAGAGCGCAGAACTCATAGGAACGGACTCCTGGAAACCAAATCTTTTACCCATGATACCTAAAATTAAAGGGCTCTAATCATGGTTGCTTAGATTTTGTGGAAGACCTGATTCTCTCTACATAAGCTATTCTGCAAAGTAGTCCAGGTGATAGGCACACAAAAATTCAGAACCCCCCCATCATGACTCTCAGGGGATTCACAACCTAAAATATTTGATTACCTTGCTGAAAATGCCAGGAAATGGGGAGTGGTGGCAGAGAAAAAGGGTTAAGAGTCAGACATGTCATTCCTAGCACTTGTCTACAAAGACTCTAAGAAAAACGCCACATTCTTTACCCTTCATTTTACATATTTAGCAGGTATCCTGATGTCCACAGACGACCAACTTGGAATGGGTGTTGAGGCTGGAAATTCAGTAAGCCTGACCTATCATGTAGATAGATAAAGTGAGAAAAAACAGGAAGTTACCAGATGAAACATTAATGTGGCTCACAACAGTGGTGGCAATGCTGAAGTGTGGTGCCAGGGACTCCAATATGGATGATGAGTACTGTTGTAGACTTTGGGCCTCCTTGTCCAATATAAAATGAATGACAGGTGAATACTTATATCCCATCTAATGAGACTAAAGTTTGAAGCCACTACCTGTGTAAAAAGAGCTGGCAGAAAACGGGGTGCATACCCGCGGGTGGACAAATATGATCTATTGCCTAAGGATGAATTGGAGAAAGATAATTTTCCTCCATCTGTGAGCCCAGTGCTTGAAAACTAAGGCAAGAATATGAAGCCTCTGTCCTTTGCCTAGGAAAAGTTACAGTTGACTGTGCCTGATTTCCATGAGAAACAAAAGAAGCTAGGATAGAGAGTGGGTCAGAAAATGAGGTTGGAGTGGTTGCCTTTATAAGATAGGGAATCTGTCTACTTACAACCATAGGTTTTCTAATGGGCAGTGTTTTTTGAGCATGTATCTCCTCCAGGGAGGTCTCAGGAAGTTCCAGAAGACACAAAGAGTCTGAGGGCCTACTCTCTAGGGTGGAAGGGATCAGAGATAGAAAGGAAAATGCTAATCTTGAAAAAGAGTACTAATTCACAGGAAAGGTAATTTGTAATATGCATTATAGCCCAGCTTTATACAATCACCTTGTTTTCTGCAGGAGAGGATGTCACAAAGTCCAGGGTTGTTTGGTATGTGAGAATCTGGGTCTGTGAGCCAAGCGTAGAGTGCTTAGAAAAAGAATTGATTATTCTGCTCCTGGGTCCCTCAGGGGCCCACCCCCATGGGCACATGCACTTGTGCTGCTCTTGCCCTGCGCTCCCTCCCTCTGCCTTTCACTTCCCAGCTGTCAAGATATTGGAAGCTTTGAAACTCAGCAAAGAAAGGATACTTATTGAGAACAGTCTGTTAAGTGTCAAGCAATATCCAGATATTACCTGTACAATGCTTGTCCCCTGTCCGAAGCTGGGATTCTTCCACTAGGTGAGTGGTCTTGGGCCCCACATTATCATTACTCATTTGGTTGATGAGTACATATTTGATGAGGACAGTTGCTGCTGGTATCCCAGGACTGCCTGCTTGCTGAAACATTCTGTAAAAGCTCTATGCACCCTGCAGTTGAGTGCTCCAAAGAGGTAACAGTACTCAGAGAGGAAAAGTAGTGCTGCACAAAATTAAAATAGAATGGCCATGATTCTACCAATTTAAAGAAAAAAGAATACTTATAGTTAGAAGACCATGCTTGGGGCAGAGTCAAGATGGCAGAATAGGAGGACATAGAATTTGTCTCTCCTTAGAAGTACATCAAGAATACATCTACAAATGAAACAATTCTCATGGAGCACCTGCTGAACACTACTGAAAGACCTCAGACACCTAAAAGGGTGAGAAAAATCCCCACTCAAATGGGTAGGACAAAAGAAAGAAAAAAAGAAAAGAAGAAACTGGAAGGGACCAGCAACCCTGGTGGAGAGATGAAGTTTGCTCTCAGTCAGATTTGATGGACAAATCAAAAGATTTAAAGACAAGCAAAAGCTAAGAGAATTCAGCACTACTAAACCAGCTTTACAACAAATGCTAAAGGGAACTTCTCTAGGTGGGAAACAAAAGAGAATAAAAAACGATTATGAAAACAAATCCAAAACAATAAAGAAAATGGAAATAGGAACGTGCATATTGATGATTACCTTAAATGTAAATGGATTAAATGCTCCAACCAAAAGACACAGACTGGCTGAATGGATAGAAAAACAAGACCCATATATATGCTGTCTACAAGAGACCCACTTCAGATCTAGGGACACATACAAACTGAAAGTGAGAAGATGGAAAAACACATTCCAAACTAATGGAAATCAAAAGACAGCTGAAGTAGCAAAACTAATAACAGACAAAATAGACTTTAAAATAAAGACAGTTACAAGAGACAAGGAAGGACACTACATAATGATCAAGGGAAAATCCGAGAAGATATAACAATTCTAAATATTTATGCACCCAATAGAGGAGCACCTTAATACATAAGGCAAACTCTATAGCCATAAAAGAAGAAATCAACAGTAACACCAAAATAGTGGGGGACTTGAACACTCCACTTACATCAATAGACAGACCATCCAGACAGAAAAATTAATAAGGAAACACAAGCCTCAAGTGACACATTAGACCAGACAGACTTCACTGATATTTATAGAAAACTCCACCTGAAAGCAGCAGAATACACTTTCTTCTCAAGTGCACACAGAACATTCTCCAGGATAGATCACATCCTGGGTCATAAATCAGGCCTTGGTAAATTTGAGAAAAATTTGTGTCACACATCTTTTCTGAACAGAATGCTGTGAGATTAGTAATCTATTACGGGCAAAAATAGTAAACACCACAAACACATGGAGGCTAAATAAGGTGCTACTAAATAACCAATGGATTACTGAAGAAATCAAAGAGGAAATCAAAAAATGCCTAGAAACAAAAACATGAAGTGACCCAAAACCTATGGGATGCAGAGAAAGCAGTTCTAAGAGGGAAGTTTATAGCAATAAAATCCTACCTCAACAAAGAAGAAAAATCTCAAATAAAAAACCTAACATTACACCAAAGCAACTAGAGAAAAGAGTACAAACAAAACCTAAAGTTAGCAGAAGGAAAGAAATCATAAAGACCAGAGCAGAAATAAATGAAATAGAGATGAAGAAAACAATAGCAAAGGTCAATGAAATTAAAGCTGGTCCTTTGAGAAGTTAAACAAAATTGACAAACCTTTAGCCAGACTCATCAAGAAAAACAAGGGAGAAGACTCAAAAGAACAGAATTAGAAATGAAAAAGGAAAAGTTACAACTGACTCTGCAGAAATACAAAGGATCATGAGAGACTACTGCAAGCAACTCTATGCCAATAAAATGAACAACCTGGAAGAAATGGACAAATTCTTAGAAAAGTACAACCTTCCAAGCCTGAACCAGGAAAAAACATAAAATATAAACAGACCATTCACAAGCAATGAAATTGAAACTGTGATTAAAAATTTTCCACCAAACAAAAGTCCAGGAACAGATGACTTCACAGGAGAATTCTATCAAACATTTAGAGAGGGCTATCAACTATCCTTCTCAAACTCTTCCAAAAAATTGCAGAGGGAGGGACACCTCCAAGCTCATTCTATGAGGCCACCATCACCCTGATACCCAAACCAGACAAATATCATAAAAAAGAAAATTACAGAACAATATCACCAATGAACATAGACATAAACTTCCTCAACAAAATACTAAGAAATAGAATGCATCAGCATATTAAAATGATCATACACCATGATCAAGTGGGATTTATCCCAGGGATGCAAGGATTCTTCAATATACACAAATCATTCAATGTGATACACCATATTAAAAAACTGAAGAATAAAATCCATATGATCATCTCAATAGATGCAGAAAAACTTTTCAAAATATTCACCACCACTTTACTATAAATTTTTTCCAGAAGTGGGCATAGAGGGAACCTACCTCAGCATAATAAAGGTCATATATGGCAAACCCACAGCAAACATCATTCTCAATAGTGAAAAACTGAAAGCATTTCCTCTAATATCAGGAAAAAGGCAAGGATGTCCAGTCTGACTTCCTTTATTCAACATGGTTTTGGAAGTCCTAGCCACAGCAATCAGAAAAGAAAAAGAAATAAAAGGAATCCAAATTGGAAAAGAAGTAAAACTGTCACTGTTTGCAGTTGACATGATACTATACATAGAAAAGATGCCACCAGAGAACTACTAGAGCCAATGAATGAATTTGGTAAAGTCGCAGGATACAAAATTAATGCACAGAAATCTTTTGCATTCCTATACACTAACAATAAAAGATCAGAAAGAGAAATAAAGGAAACAATCCCATTTACCATTGCAACAAAAAGAATAAAATACCTAAGAATAAACTTACCTAAGGAGTTAGCTTCAAGAAGGTGGAAGAGTAACACATGAAGATCAACTTCCTCCCCACAAATACATCAGAAATGCATCTACATGTGGAATAATTCCTACAGAACAACTACTGAATGCTGGCAGAAGACCTCACACCTCCCAAAAGGCAAAAAAACTCCCCACGTACCTGGGTAGGGCAAAAGAAAAAAAGAAAAAACAGAGACAAAGGAATACGGACGGGACCTGCACCCGGGAGGGAGGGAGCTGTGAAGGAGGAAAGGTTTCCACACAACTAAGAAGCCCCTTCGCAGACAGAGACTGCAGGTGGCGGAGGGAGGAAGCTTTCAGGCCACAGAGGAGAGCGCAGCAACATGGGTGTGGAGGGCAAAGTGGAGAGATTTCCGCACAGAGGATCAGTGCCGACCGGTACTCACCAGCCTGAGATGCTTGTCTGCTCATCCACCGGGACGGGTGGCGGCTGGGAGCTGACAATAGGGCTTCGGTCAGATCCCAGGGAGAGGACTGGGGTTGGCTGTGTGAACACAGCCTGAAGGGGCTGGTGTGCCACAGCTAGCAGGGAGGGAGTCCAGGAAAATGTCTGGAGCTGCCGAAGAGGCAAGAGACATTTTCTTGCCTCTTTGTTTCCTGGTGCGTGAGGAGAGGGGATTAAGAGCACCGCTTAAAGAAGCTCCAGAGATGGGCGTGAGCCGTGGCTATCAGCACAGACCCCAGAGACAGGCATGAGATGCTAAGGCTGCTGCTACTGCGACCAAGAAGTCTGTGTGCAAACACAGGTCACTATCTACACCTCACCTTCAGGGAGCCTGTGAAGCCCACCACTGCCAGGGCCCCATGATCCTGGGACAACTTCCCCGGGAGAATGCACGGTGCACCTCAATCTGGTGCAATGTCACGCCAGCCTCTGCCATCACAGGCTCCTCTGCAATCCATACCTCCTCTCTTCCTGGCCTGAGTGAGCCAGAGCCCCCGAATCAGCTGCTTATTTAACCCCATCCTGTCTGAGCGGACAACAGATGCTCTCAGGCGACCTACACAAAAAGCGGGTCCAAATCCAAAGCTAAACCTCAGGAGCTGTGCAAACAAAGAAGAGAAAGGGAAATCTCTCCCAGAAGCAGCAGAAGCAGGGGATTAAATCTCCACAATCAACTTGATGTACCCTGAATCTCTGCAATACCTGAATAGACAACAAATCATACCAAATTGAGGAGCTGGACTTTGGGAGCAATGATATATATATATATTTCCCTTTTTCTCTTTTTGTGAGTGTGTATGTGTGTGCTTCTGTTTGTGATTTTGTCTGAATAGCTTTGTTTCTACCATTTGTCCTAGGGTTGTCTGTCTGTCACTTTTTTTTTTTTTTGGTATAGATTTTAGCACTTGTTATCATTGGAGGATTTGTTTTTTGCTTTGGTTGCTCTCCTTTTTTCTTTCTTATTTTTATTACTTAAAAAATTAATAGTTGTTTTCATTTTAATAACTTTATTTTATTTTATTTTACATTTTTATTTTATATTATTTTATCTTCTTCAATCTTTCTTTCTTGCTTTTTTCCCCTCCCTTTTATTCTGAGACATGTGGAAGACAGGCTCTTGGTGCCCCAGCCAGGTGTCAGGGCTGTGCCTCTGAGGTGGGAGAGCCAAGTTCAGGACACTAGTAAAAAAGAGACCTCCCAGCTCCATGTAAAATCAAATGGTGAAAATCTCCCACAGACCTCTATCACAATGCCAAGACCCAGCTCCACTCAATGACCAGCAAGCTACACTGCTGCACAACCTACACCAAACAACTAGCAAGAGAGGAACACAAGCCCATCCATTAGTACAGAGGCTGCCTAAAATAATAATAAGGCCACTGACAACCCAAAACACACCACAAGACCTGGAACTGCCCACCAGAAGGACAAGATGCAGCCTCATCCACCAGAATACAGGCACTAGTCCCCTCCACCAGGAAGCCTACACAACCCATTGAATCAAGCTTACCCACTCGGGGCACACACCAAAAACAACAAGAACTATGAACGTGCAGGCTGCAAAAAGAAGAACAAAAACACAGTAAGTTACACAAAAAAGAAGACAAAGAAACACACAGCAGATGAAGGAGCAAGGCAAAAACCCATGAAACCTAACAAATTAAGAGGAAATAGGCAGTCTACCTGAAAAAGAATTCAGAAAAATGAGAGTAAAGATGATCCAAAATCCTGGGAATAGAATGGAGAAAATACAAGAAATGTTTAACAAGGACCTAGAAGAACTAAAGAGCAAAAACACAGTGATGAACAAAACAATAAATCAAATTAGAAATTCTCTAGAAGGGATCAATAGCAGAATAACTGAGGAAGAGGAAAGGATAAGTGACCTGGAAGATAAAATAGTGGAAATAACTACCCCAGAGCAGAAAAAACAAAAAAGAATGGAAAGAATTGAGGACAGTCTCAGAGACCTCTGGAACAACATTAAACACACCAATATTTGAATTATAGGGGTCCCAGAAGAAGAAGAGAAAAAGAAAGGGACTGAGAAAATATTTGAAGAAATTATAGTTGTAAACATCCCTAATATGGGAAAGGAAATAGTTAAGTCCAGGAAGCACAGAGAGTCCCATTCAGGATAAATCCAAGGAGAAACATGCCAGGACACATGTTAATGAAACTATCAAAAATTTAATACAAAGAAAAAATATTAAAAGCAGCAAGGGAAAAACAACAAATAACAGAAAAGGGAATCCCAATAAGGTTAACAGCTAATTTTTTTAAACATCTTTATTGGGGTATAATTGCTTTACAATGGTGTGTTAGTTTCTGCTTTATAAAAAAGCGAATCAGTTATACATATACATATATTCCCATATCTCTTCCCTCTTGCGTCTCTCTCCCTCCCACCCTCCCTATTCCACCCCTCCAGGCGGGCACAAAGCACCGAGCAGATAGCCCTGTGCCACGCAGCAGCTTCCCACTAGCTACCTACCATACGTTTGTTAGTGTATATATGTCCAGGCCTCTCTCTCACACTGTTACAGTTCACCCTTCTCCCTCTCCATATCCTCAAGTCTGTTCTCCAGTAGGTCTGTGTCTTTATTCCTGTCTTACCCCTAGGCTCTTCAGGACATTTTTTTTTCTTAAATTCCATATATATGTGTTAGCATATGGTATTTGTCTTTCTCTTTCTGACTTACTTCACTCTGTATGACAGAATCTAGGTCTATCCTCCTCATTACAAATAGCTCAATTTCGTTTCTTTTTATGGCTGAGAAATATTCCATTGTATAAATGTGCCACATCTTCTTTATCAATTCATCCGATGATGGGCACTTAGGTTGTTTCCATATCCGGGCTATTGTAAATAGAGCTGCAGTGAATATTTTGGTACATACTATTTCTCCCTTTTTGAATTTTGGTTTTCTCAGGGTATATGCCCAGTAGTGGTATTGCTGGGTCATATGGTAGTTCTATTTGTAGTTTATAAGGAACCTCCATACTGTTCTCCATAGTGGTTGAACCAATTCACATTCCCACCAGCAGTGCAAGAGTGTTCCCTTTTCTCCACACCCTCTCCAGGATTTATTGTTTCTAGATTTTTTGATGATGACCATTCTGACTGCTGTGAGATGATATCTTATTGTAGTTTTGATTTGCATTTCTCTAATGATTAATGATGTTGAGCATTCTTTCATATGTTTGTTGGCAGTCTGTGTATCTTCTTTGGAGAAATGTCTATTTAGGTCTTCTGCCCATTTTTGGATTGGGTTGTTTGTTTTTTTGTTATTGAGCTGCATGAAATGCTTGTAAATTTTGGAAATTAATACTTTGTCATTTGCTTCATTTGCAAATATTTTCTCCCATTCTGAGGGTTGTCTTTTGGTCTTGTTTATGGTTTCCTTTGCTGTGCAAAATATTTGAAGATTCATTAGGTCCCATTTGTTTATATTTGTTTTTATTTCCATTTCTCTAGGAGGTGGGTCAGAAAGGATCTTGCTGTGATTTATGTCATAGAGCGTTCTGCCTATCTTTTCCTCTAAGAGTTTGATAGTTTCTGAACTTACATTTAGGTCTTTAATCCATTTTGAGCATATTTTTGTGTATGGTGTTAGGGAGTGATCTAATCTCATACTTTTACATGTACCTGTCAAGTTTCCCCAGCACCACTTACTGAAGCGGCTGTCCTTTCTCCACTGTACATTCCTGCCACCTTTACCAAAGATAAGGTGTCCATATGTGCGTGGGTTTATCTCTGGGCTTCCTATCCTGTTCCATTGATCTATCTTTCTGTTCTTGTGCCAGTACCATACTGTCCTGATTACTGTAGCTTTGTAGTATAGTTTGAAGTCAGGGAGCCTGATTTCTCCAGCTCTGTTTTTCATTCGGAAGATTGCTTTGGCTATTCGGGGTCTTTTGTGTTTCCATACAAATTGTGGAATTTTTTGTTCTATTTCTGTGAAAATTGCCAGTGGTAGTTTCATAGGGATTGCATTGAATCTGTAGACTGCTTTGGGTAGTAGAGTCATTTTCACAATGTTGATTCTTCCAATCTAAGAACATGGTATATCTCTCCATCTATTTGTATCATTTTTAATGTTTTTCATCAGTGTCTTATAATTTTCTGCATACAGGTCTTTTCTCTCCTTAGGTAGGTTTTTTCCTAGGTATTTTATTCTTTTCGTTGCAGTGGTAAATGGGAGTGTTTTCTTGATTTCACTTTCAGATTTTTCATCATTAGTATATAGGAATGCCAGAGATTTCTGTGTATTAATTTTGTATCCTGCTACTTTACCAAATTCATTGATTAGTTCTAGTAGTTTTCTGGTAGCATCTTTAGGATTCTCTATGTATAGTATCATGTCATCTGCAAACAGTGACAGCTTTACTTCTTCTTTTCCGATTTGGATTCTTTTTATTTCCTTTTCCTCCCTGATTGCTGTGGCCAAAACTTCCAAAACTATGTTGAGTGAGAGTGGTGAGAGCGGGCAACCTTGTCTTGCTCCTGATTTTAGTGGAAATGCTTTCAGTTTTTCACCATTGAGGATGATGTTGGCTGTGGGCTTGTCATATATGGCCTTTATTATGTTGAGGAAAGTTCCCTCTATGCCTACTTTCTGCAGGGTTTTTATCATAAATCGGTGTTGAATTTTGTCAAAAGCTTTCTCTGCATCTATTGAGATGATCATATGATTTTTCTCCTTCAATTTGTTAATATGGTTTATCACATTGATAGATTTGCGTATATTGAAGAATCCTTGAATTCCTGGAATAAACCCCACTTGATCATGGTGTATGATCCTTTTAATGTGCTGTTGGATTCTGTTTGCTAGTATTTTGTTGAGAATTTTTGCATCTATGTTCATCAGTGATATTGGCCTGTAGTTTTCTTTCTTTGTGACATCCTTGTCTGGTTTTGGTATCAAGGTGATGGTGGCCTCATAGAAGGAATTTGGGAGTGTTCCTCCCTCTGCTATATTTTGGAAGAGTTCGAGAAGGATAGGTGTTAGCTCTTCTCTAAACGTTTGATAGAATTCACCTGTGAAGCCATCTGGTCCTGGGCTTTTGTTTGTTGGAAGGTTTTTAATCACAGTTTCAATTTCAGTGCTTGTGATTGGTCTGTTCATATTTTCTATTTCTTCCTGATTCAGTCTTGGCAGGTTGTGCATTTCTAAGAATTTGTCCATTTCTTCCAGATTGTCCATTTTATTGGCATAGAGTTGCTTGTAGTAATCTCTCATGATTTTTTTTATTTCTGCAGTGTCAGTTGTTACTTCTCCTTTTTCATTTCTAATTCTATTGATTTGAGTCTTCTCCCTTTTTTCCTTGATGAGTCTGGCTAGCGGTTTATCTATTTTGTTTATCTTCTGAAAGAACCAGCTTTTAGTTTTATTGATCTTTGCTATCGTCTCCTTCATTTCTTTTTCATTTATTTCTGATCTGATTTTTATGATTTCTTTCCTTCTGCTAACTTTGGGGTTTTTTTCTTCTTCTTTCTCTAATTGCTTTAGGTGCAAGGTTAGGTTGTTTATTCGAGATGTTTCCTGCTTCTTAATATGGGCTTGTATTCCTATAAACTTACCTCTTAGAACTGCTTTTCCTGCATCCCATAGGTTTTGCATCATCGTGTCTCCATTGTCATTTGTTTCTAGGTATTTTTTTTATTTCCTGTTTGATTTCTTCAGTGATCACTTCGTTATTAAGTAGTGTATTGTTTAGCCTCCATGTGTTTTTATTTTTTACAGATCATATCCTGTAATTGATACCTAGTCTCATGGCGTTGTGGTCAGAAAAGATACTTGATACAATTTCAATTCTCTTAAATTTCCCAAGGCTTGTTTTGTGACCCAAGATATGATCTATCCTGGAGAATGTTCCATGAGCACTTGAGAAAAATGTGTTCTGTTGTTTTTGGATGGAATGTCCTATAAATATCAATTAAGTTCATCTTGTTTAATGTATCATTTAAAGCTTGTGTTTCCTTATTTGTTTTCATTTTGGATGATCTGTCCATTGGTGAAAGTGGGGTGTTAAAGTCCCCTAATATGAATGTGTTACTGTCGATTTCCCCTTTTATGGCTGTTAGTTTTTGCCTTATGAATTGTGGTGCTACTATGTTGGGTGCAAAAAGAATTACAGTTGTTATATCTTCTTCGTGGATCAATCCCTTGATCATTATGTAGTGTCCTTCCTTTTCTCTTCTAATAGTCTTTATTTTAAAGTCTATTTTGTCAGATAAGAGAATTGCTACTCCAGCTTTCTTTTGATTTCCATTTGCATGGAATATCTTTTTCCCTCCCCTTACTTTCAGTCTGTATGTGTCTCTAGGTCTGAAGTCAGTCTCTTGTAGACAGCATATATAAGGGTCTTGTTTTTGTATCCATTCAGCCAATCTGTGTCTTTTGGTGGGAGCATTTAGTCCATTTACATTTAAGGTAATTATCGATATCTATGTTCCTATTCCCATTTTCTAAATTGTTTTGGGTTCGTTATTATAGGTGTTTTCCTTCTCTTGTGTTTCTTGCCTATAGAAGTTCCTTTAGAATTTTTTGTAAGGCTGGTTTGGTGGTGCTGAACTCTCTCAGCTTTTGCTTGTCTGTAAAGGTTTTAATTTCTCCATCAAATCTGAATGAGATCCTTGCGGTGTAGGGTAATCTTGGTTGCAGGTTTTTCTCCTTCATCACTTTCAGTATGTCTGCCACTTTCTTCTGGCTTGCAGAGTTTCTGCTGAGAGATCAGCTGTTAACCTTATGGGGATTCCCTTGTGTGTTATTTGTTGTTTTTCCCTTGCTGCTTTTAATATGCTTTCTTTGTATTTAATTTTTGACAGTTTGATTAATATGTGTCTTGGCATATTTCTCCTTGGATTTATCCTGTATGGGACTCTCTGTGCTTCCTGGACTTGATTAACTATTTCCTTTCTCATATTAGGGAAGTTTTCAACTATAATCTCTTCAAATATTTTCTCAGTCCCTTCCTTTTTCTCTTCTTCTTCTGGAACCCCTATAATTTGAATGTTGGCATGTTTAATGTTGTCCCATAGGTCTCTGAGACTGTCCCCAGTTCTTTTCATTCTTTTTTCTTTATTCTGCTCTGCAGTAGTTATTTCCACTATTTTATCTTCCAGGTCACTTATCCGTTCTTCTCCCTCTGTTATTCTGCTATTGATCCTATCTAGCATATTTTTAATTTCATTTATTGTGTTGTTCATCTTTGCTTGTTTCATCTTTATTTCTTCTAGGTCCTTGTTAAATGTTTCTTGCCTTTTGTCCATTCTATTTCCAAGATTTTGGATCATCTTTACTATCATTATTCTGAATTCTTTTTCAGGTAGACTGCCTATTTCCTCTTCATTTGTTAGGTCTGGTGCATTTTTATCTTGCTCCTTCATCTGCTGTGTGTTTTTCTGTCTTCTCATTTTGCTTATCTTACTGTGTTTGCCGTCTCCTATTTGCTGGCTGCAGGTTCGTAGTTCCCGTTGTTTTTGATGTCTGTCTCCAGTGGCTAAGGTTGGTTCAGTGGATTGTGTACGCTTCCTGGTGGAGGGGACTAGTGCCTGTGTTTTGGTGGATGAGTTTGGATCTTGTGTTTCTGGTGAGCAGGTCCACGTCTGGTAGTGTGTTTTGGGGTGTCTGTGGACTTGTTATGATTTTAGGCAGCCTTTCTGCTAATGAGTCGAGTTGTGTTCCTGTTTTGCTAGTTGTTTGGCATAGCTTGTCCAGCACTGTAGCTTGCTCATCGTTGAGTGAAGCTGGTTGCTGGTGTTAACATGGAGGTCTCTGGGATATTTTCACCATTTGATATTATGTGGAGCTGGGAGGTCTCTTATTAACCAGTGTCCTGAAGTTGGGTCTCCCACGTCAGAGGCAGAGCCCTCACTCCTGGCTGGAGCACCATGAGCCTTTCATCCACACAGCTTAGAATAAAAGGGACAAAAAGTAGAGAGAATTAGTAGAAGTAGGAAAAAGGAAAGAAAGGAAGAAAGAAAGAAAGAAGAAAAGAAGGAAAGAAAGGAGAGAGGGAGGAAGGAAGGAAGAAAGGAGGGAAGGAAGGAAAAAAGACAGAAAGAAAGAAGTTACAGTAAAATAAAATAAAGTATAATATTTTTTTTGAATTAAAAACTAATTATTTAGGAAAAAAAAAGGGATGGATAGAACCTTTGGACAAATGGTGGAAGCAAAGCTATACAGAGAAATTCTTACACAGAAGCATACACATACTCCCTTACAAAAAGAGGTAAAGGGGAAAAAATCATAAATCTTGCTCTCAAAGTCCACCTCCTCAATTTGGGATGATTCATTGTCTAAAGGAGGGAAGGAAGGAAAGAAAGAAAGAATGAATGAATGAAAGAAAGAAAGAAAGAAAGAAAGAAAGAAAGAAAGAAAGAAAGAAGGTAAAGTATAATAAATAAATTAAAATTAATTATTAAGAAAAAAATTTTAAAAAAACAACAATGGACAGATAGAACCCTAGGACAAATGGTGGAAGCAAAGCTATACAGACAAGATCTGACACAGAAGCATACACATACACGTTCACAAAAAGAGGAAAAGGGGAAAAAAATCATAGATCTTGCTCTTGAAGTCCACTTCCTCAATTTGGGATGATTCATTGTCTATTCATGTATTCCACAGATGCAGGGTACATCAAGTTGATTGTGGAGCTTTAATCCGCTGTTTCTGAGGCTGCTGGGAGAGAGTACCCTTTCTCTTCTTTTTTCTCACAGCTCACAGGGGCTCAGCTTTGGATTTGGCCCTGCATCTGTGTGTAGGTCGCTGGAGGGCGTCTGTTTTTTTGCTCAGTCAGGACGGGGTTAAAGGAGCCGCTGATTCGGGGGCTCTGGCGAACTCAGGCCAGGGGGAGGGAGGGGCACGGCATGGGGTGTGAGCCTGCGGCGGCAGAGGCCGGCATGACGTTGCACCAGCCTGAGGCCCGCCGTGTGTTCTCCCGGGGAAGTTGTCCCTGGATCCCGGGACCCTGGCAGTGGTGGGCTCCACAGGCTCCTAGGAAGAGGGGTGTGGATAGTGACCTGTGTTCTCACACAGGCCCCTTGGTGGTGGCAGCAGCAGCCTTAGCCTCTCCCACCCGTCTCTGTGGTCCGTGATTTTAGCCACGGCTCGCGCACGTCTCTGGGGTCCGTAGTTTAGCTGCAGCTCGCTCCCGTCCCTGGGGTCCGTGCTTTTAGGCGCGGCTCACGCCCATCTCTAGGGTTCATGCTTTTAGCCACGGCTTACGCCCATCTCTGTATTTCCTTTAAGCAGCGCTCTTAAACCCCTCTCCTCACGCACCAGGAAACGAAGAGGGAAGAAAAAGTCTCTTGCCTCTTTGGCAGGTGCAAACTTTTCCCGGGACTCCCTCTCTGCTAGCCATGGTGCACTAACCCCTTCAGGCTGTTTTCAAGCCACCAGCCTCAGTCCTCTCCCTGCGCTCTTACTGAAGCCCGAGCCTCAGCTCGCAGTCCCGCCTGCCCCGGTGGGTGAGCAGACAAGCCTCCCGGGCTGGTGAGTGCTGGTCAGCACTGATCCTCTGTGCGGGAATCTCCCCGCTTTGCCCTCCACACCCCTGTTGCTGTGCTCTCCTCCACGGCTCCAAAGCTCCCCCCTCTGCCTCCCACAGTCTCTGCCCATGAAGGGGCTTCCTAGTGTGTGGGAACCTTTCCTCCTTCACAGCTCCCTCCCACTGGTACAGGTGCTGTCCTTATTCTTTTGTCTCTGTGTTTTCTTTTTTTCTTTTGCCCTACCCAGGTACGTGGGGAGTTTCTTGCCTTTTGGGAGGTCTGAGGTCTTCTGCCAGGATTCAGTAGGTGTTCTGTAGGAGTTGTTCCACGTGTACATGTATTTCTGGTGTATCTGTAGGGAGGAAGGTGATCTCCATGCCTTAACCTTCCGCCATCTTCCCAGCACCCTAACAGCTTATCTTTCAGCAGAAACTCTGCAAGCCAGAAGGGACTGGCAGGACATATTTAAAGTGATGAAGGAGAAAAAACTACAACCAAGATTACACTACACAGCAAGGATCTCATTCAGATTTGACAAAGAAATTAAAACATTTACAGACAAGCAAAACCTACGAGAATTCAAAACCATCAAACCATCTTTACAACAAATGCTAAAGGAACTTATCTAGACAAGAAACACAAGAGAAGTAAAAGATGTACAATAGCAAATCCAAAATAATTTAGAAAATGGTAATAGGAACATACATTTTGATAATTACCCTAAATGTAAATGAATTAAATGCCCCTACCAAAAGACAAAGACTGGCGGAATTGATACAGAAACAAGACCCGTCTATGTGCTGTTTACAAGAGACCCATTTCAGACCTAGGGACACATACAGACTGAAAGTGAGGGGATGGAAAAAGATATCCCATGCAGATGGAAATCAGAAGAGAGCTGGAGTAGCAATTCTCATATAAGACAATATACACTTTACAGCAAAGACTATTAAAAGAGACAAAGAAGGACGTTACATAATAATCAATGGATCAATCCAAGAAGAATATATAACAATTGTAAATATTTATGCACTCAACATAGGAGAACCTCAATACATAAGGCAAATACTAACATCCATAAAAGAGGAAATTGACAGTAACACAATCATAGTAGGGGACTTTAACACCCCACTTTCACCAATGGCCATATCATCCAAAATGAAAATAAATAAGGAAACACAAGCTTTAAGTGATACATTAAACAAGATGGACTTAATTGATATTTATGCGACATTACATGGGAAAACAACAGAATACACTTTCTTTTCAATTGCTCATGAAACATTCTCCAGGATACATCATATCTTGGGTTCCAAATCAAGCTTTGGTACATTTAATAAAATTGAAATCTTTTGAAGTATGGTTTCTGACCACAATGCTATGAAACTAGATATCAATTACAGGAAAAACTCTGTAAAAAATACAAACACATTGAGGCTAAATAATACACTTCTTAATAACCAAGAGATCATGGAAGAAACCAAAGTGGAAATTAAAAAATACCAAGAAACAAATGACAATGAAAACATGATGACCTAAAAGCTATGTGATGCAGCAGAAGCATTTTTAAGAGGGAAGTTATAGCAATACAATCCTACCTTAAGAAACAAGAAACATCTCAAATAAACAACCTAACCTTACACCTAAGGCAGTTAGAAAAGGAGAACAACAGAACCCAAAAGTTAGCAGAGGGAAAGAAATCATAAATTTCAGGTCAGAAACAAATGAAAAGGAAATGAAGGGAATGATAGCAAACATTAATAAAATTAAGGCTAGTTCTTTGAGAAGATAAACAAAATTGATAACCTATTAGCCAGACTTATCAAGAAAAAAAAGAAGACTCAAATCAATAGAATTAGAAATGAAAAAGGAGAAGTAACAACTGACACTGCAGAAATACAAAGTAGCATGAGAGATTACTACAAGCAAGAATATGCCAATAAAATAGACAACCTGGAAGAAATGGACAAAATCTATGAAATGCACAACATTCTGAGACTGAACCAAGAAGAAAGAGAAAATATTAACAGACCACTCACAAGCACTGAAATTGAAACTGTGATTAAAAATCTTCAAACAAACAAAAGCCCAGGACCAGATGGCTTCACAGGCGACTTTTATTAAACATTTAGAGAAGAGCTAATACCTATCCTTCTCAAACTCTTCCAAAATATAGTAGAGGGAGGAACACTCCCAGACTCATTATATGAGGCCACCACCACTCTGATACCAAAACCAGACAAAAATGTTACAAAGAAAGAAAGAAAACTACAGACCGGTATCACTGATGAACATAGATGCAAAAATCTCCAACAAAATACTAGCAAACAGAGTCCAGCAGTACATTGAAAGGATCATACACCATGAACAAGTGGGGCTTATCCCAGGAATGCAAGGATTCTTCAATATATGCAAATCAATCAACGTGATACACCATATTAAAAAATTGAAGGAGAGAAACCATATGATCATCTCAATAGATGTAGAGAAAGCTTTTGAGAAAATTCACTGCCCATTTATGATTAAAAACCCTGCAGAACATAGGCATAGAGGGAACTTTCCTCAACATAATAAAAGACATATATGACAAACCCACAGCCAACATCATCCTCATTGGTGAAAAACTAAAACCATTTCAAATAAGATCAGGACCAAGAGAAGGTTGCCCACTCTCACCACTATTATTCTACACAGTTTTGGAAATTTTAGCCCCAGCAATCAGAGAAGAAAAAGAAATAAAAGGAATCTAAATCAAAAAAGAAGAAGTAAAGCTGTCACTGTTTGCAGATGACATGATACTATACATAGAGAATCCTAAAGATGCTACCAGAAAACTACTAGAGCTAATCAGTGAATTTGGAAAAGTAGCAGGATAGAAAATTAAGGCACAAAAATCTCTTGCATTCCTATAGATTAATGATGAAAAATGTGAAAATGAAATTAAGAAACACTCCCATTTACCATTGCAACAAAAAGAATAAAATATCTCAGAATAAACCTACCTAAGGAGACAAAAGACCTGTAGGGAGAAAACAATAAGACACTGATGAAAGAAATTAAAGATGATACAAGTAGATGGGGAGATATACCATGTTCTTGGATTGGAAGAATCAACATTGTGAAAATGACTCTACTACCCAAAGCAGTCTACAGATTCAATTCAATCCCTATCAAACTACCACTGGCATTTTTCACAGAACTAGAACAAAAAATTTCACAATTTGTATGGAAACACAAAAGACTCCGAAGAACCAAAACAATCTAGAAAATGAAAAATGGAATTGGAGGAATCAGGCTCCATGACTTCAGACTATACTACAAAGCTACAGTAATCAAGACAGTATGGTACTGGCACAAAAACAGAAAGATAGATCACCGGAACAGGATAGAAAGCCCAGAGATAAACCCACGCACATATGGTCACCTTATCTTTGATAAATGAGGCAGGAATATACAATGGAGAAAAGACAGCCTCTTCAATAAATGGTACTCGGAAAACTGGACAGGTACATGTAAAAGTATGAGATTAGATCACTCCCTAACACCATACACAAAAATAAGCTCAAAATGGATTAAAGACCAAAAGGTAAGGCCTCAATGCAAGCCCAGACACTATCAAACTCTTAGAGGAAAATATAGGCAGAAAAATCTCCGACATAAATCACAACAAGGTCTTTTTTGACCCACCTCCTAGAGAAATGGAAATAAAAATAGAAATAAATAAATGGGACCTAATGAAACTTAAAAGCCTTTGCACAGCAAAGGAAACCATAAACAAGATGAAAAGACCACTCTCAGAACGGGAGAAATTATTTTTAAATGAAGCAACTGACAAAGCATTAATGTCCAAAATTTACAAGCAGCACAAGCAGCTCAATATCAAAAAAACAAAAAACCAAATCCAAAAATGGGCCAAGACCTAAATAGACATTTCTCCAAAAAAGATATACAGATTGCCAACAGACGCATGAAAGAATGCTCAACATCATTAATCATTAGAGAAATACAAGTCAAATCTACAATGAGATATCTTCTCTTACCACTCAGAATGGCCATCATCAAAATATATCTACAAACAATAAATGCTGGAGAGGGTGTGGAGTAAAGGGAACTCTCTTGCACTGTTGGTGGGAATGTAAGTTCGTACAGCTACTATGGAGAACAATGTGGAAGTTCCTTTAAAAACTAAAAATAGAACTACCATACAACACAGCAATCCCACCTCTGGGCATATACTCTGAGAAAACCATAATTCAGAAAGAGTCATGTACCAAAATATTCATTGCAGTTCTATTTACAATAGGCAGGACATGGAAGTAACCAAAGTGTCCATCAACAGATGAATGGATAAAAAAGATGTGGCACATATATACAATGGAATATTACTCAGCATAAAAGAAGCAAAACTGAGTTATTTGTAGTGAAGTTGATGGACCTAGAGCCTGCCATACAGAGTGAAGTAAGTCAGAAAGAGAAAAACAAATACCGTATGCTAACACATATATATACGGAATCTGAAAAAAAGGTCATGAAGAGCCTAAGGGCAAGATGGGAATAAAGACACAGACCTACTGGAGAATGGACTTGAGGATATGGGGATGGGGAAGGGTAAGCTGGGATAAAGAGAGAGAGTAGCATGGCCATATATACACTACCAAGCGTAAAGTAGATAGCTAGTAGGAAGCAGCTGCATAGCATAGGGAGATCTGCTAGGTGCTTTTTGACCACCTAGAGAGGTGGGATAGGGAGGGTGGGAGGGAGGGAGATGCAAGAGGGAAGAGATATGGGAACATATATATATATATATATATATATATATATATATATATATATATAATGATTCACTTTGTTATAAAGCAGAAACTAACACACCATTGTAAAGCAATTATACTCCAATAAAGATCTTTAAAAAAAAAAACTTCCTAAGGAGGTAAAACACCTGTACTCATAAATCTGTAAGATACTGATGAAAGGAATCAAAGATGACACATACGGATGGAAAGATATACTGTGTTCTTGAACTGGAAGAATCAACATTGTCAAAATGACTGTACTACCCAAAGCAATTTACAGTTTCAATGAAATCCCTATCAAATTACCAATGGCATTTTTCACAGAACTAGAAATAAAAATTTACAATTTGTATGGAAACACAAAAGACCATGAATAGCCAAAACAATCTCAAGAAAAAAATGGAGCAGGAGGAATCAGAATCTCTGACTTCAGACTATGCTGCAAAGCTACAGTCATTATGACAGTATGGTACTGGCAAAAAAACGCAGAAATATAGGTCAATGCAACAGGATAGCAAGCCCAGAGATAACCCCATGCACCTATGGTCACTTAATCTATGACAAAGGAGGCAAGAATACACAATGGAGAAAAGACAATCTATTCAATAAATGGTGTTGGGAAAACTGGACAGCTACATGTAAAAGAATGAAATTACACCAGTCCCTAACACCATACACAAAAATAAAGTCAAAATGGATTAAAGACCTAAATATAAGATTGGACTCTATAAAACTCTTAGAGGAAAACATAGAACACTCTTTGACATAAGTTACAGAAAGATAGTTTTTGACCCACTTCCTAGAGTAATGAAAATAAAAACAAAAATAAACAAATGGACCTAATTAAACTTAAAAGCTTTTGCACAGCAAAGGTAACCATAAATGAGACAAAGAGTCAACCCTCAGAATTGGAGAAAGTATTTGCCAATGAAGCAACTGACAAGGCATTAATCTCCAAATTATACAAACAGCTCATGCAGCTCAATATCAAAAAAACAACAACCCAATCAAAAAATGGGCTGAAGACCTAAATAGACATTTCTCCAAAGAAGAGATACAGGTCGCCAACAAGCATATGAAAAGATGCTAAACATCACTAATTATTAGAGAAATGAAAATCAAAACTACAATGAGGTATCACCTCATACTGGTCAGAATGGCCATCATCAAAAAATCTACAAACAATAAATGCTGGTTAGGGCGTGGAGAAAAGGGAATCCTGTTGCACTGTCTCTGGGAATGTAAACTGATACAGCCACTATGGAGAACAGTATGGAGTTTCCTTTAAAAACTAAAAATATGACTACCATATGACCCAGCAATCCCACTCCTGGGCATATACCTGGAGAAAACCATAATTCAAAAAGACACATGCACCCCAGTGTTCATTGCAGTACTATTTACAGTAGCCAGGACATGGAAGCAACCTAAAAGTCAATCAATAGAGGAATGGATAAAGAAGATGTGGTACATATATACAAAGTAATATTACTCAGCCATAATTAGAAACAAATTGTGCCATTTGCAGAGACATGTATGGACATAGAGACTGTCATACAGAGTGAAGTAAGACTGAAAGAGGAAAACAAATATTGTATAATATCACTTTTATGTGGAATCTGGAAAAATGATAGAGGTAAACTTATTTGCAAAGCAGAAACAGAGACACGGATGTAGAGAACAAATATTTGGATACTAAGCTTGGAATGTGGGGGTGGTGGGATGAACTGGGAGTTTGGGATTGACATATATACACTACTATGTATAAAATAGATAACTAATGTGATCCTACTGTATAACACAAGGAACTCTACTCATGCTCTGTGGTGACCTCAATGGGAAGGAAATCCAAAAATATCAGATATATTTATATGATTCACTTTGCTGTACAGCAGAAACTAACACAACATCATAAATCAACTATACTCCCATAACAATTAATTAAAAATATAAATAAGTGATTATTTTTCCATTATTGCAAGAATTTATTCCTGAGTGAAGATAAAGACTGTAGCATGTACTACAAAGTTTTTACTAGAAACAGAAAGTTGTAGGGTGTCTCAGTATGTACCCAAGTTTTAGGATCCATTTATGATTTTGACATGTCTGGACATACTTGGAGAACTGGTGGAAAAGCAGTTCCAGAGGCCAAGCTACCAGAGGGGCCAAAGAACCTCTTGGAATATAACTCATGCACAGGGAAGAAAAAGTCACAGAACTCAATATGAGTTCAAAGACAATGGGACAGTCCCATTAGCAAAAGTGATTACAGTTACAGCACAGGTGTATATCACTCAGTTGGATTAGTCACTGACCCAGCTCACTCAGAGGGACTCACATTTCAGTCCTAGAGGGATACCAAACAAGAAAAAGAGTGAAAATTATAATGAGCTCTTTTACCTTATCACACAGCATGATACAGCCATTTTACGTTAGCTGTGCCATTTACATGGCACATTGTTTGATTCTTATCTCAAAGTATCAGCACCATCACTGTCAGCAACCTGAGATAGAAGATGGCATCCTCAGTTCTTATATCCCTCCCAGACAAGGGCAGTAGATATAACCAACCTTAGTGTAAAAATGTTATCAAAGGCAAGAATCTTCAACAGTTAGCAGTAATTAGCTGTGCCTTCAGAGGCAATGGGTTCCATAGCTTTTGGGGGCATAGTCAAGGACAGGAGACATTGTTACAGCAAGGAGAGGAAGAAAGTGGGGGGCACCAAGTAGCGGCCCAGAGGACTGGTTCACACAGCATCTGAGAGATGCCCTAAGGACTCTCAAACCTGTTTGTGATGCACTGGGGCCTGAGACAGGTGAAGTAGAGCAGGTACTAGATTTTTTAAAGAATATGAGTCCAGACTTATAGAAATACTATTTGATGATTGTTAAAATAACTGTATCTTACATCCGATGATGTGACCAAGGAAATGAAAGTCACTTATGGTTATATTACTATTCTAGTAAGAAAATAAATGTATAACAGAAAAAAGAACTATGTTAAAAAATGAAGAAAAATCAGGCAAAATCATTTTGTCTAGTAATGTTAATGGCTTAATTTATTAAACTAAAAGTGGATGAACTAGGGGCATAAAGAGTGAAATCAACAATCCCTCAAACAATATAAGTGAGTGATTATCAATGAAATATATCAGTGATGAAATGTATCAATTACCAGTGAGAGATTATCAGTTAACTGGTAATATGTGTATACTGAGAAATGCTAATACATCTCAAATTCTCCAAATCAAACATTAGGAGTATATTAAATATCACAATGCAACAACATAATTATATTGAGTATCTACTGGGTGCCATATGCTTTATATAAACTAGTTCACTCAATCTTCACAGTAACTCTGCATGTTAGGTACTATTATTCCCATTGTGCAGATGAAAAAACAGACTCAGAGAGCCTGTGACTTGGCCAGATATACTACAAATATGTGGTGGAACTGGGATTGCAATCCTGCTTTGATTGACTTCAAACTTGATGTTTCCTCTGCTACAATATGCTGCCTTCCAAGAAGGTTGATTTTAAATATTTAAATGAGCATGGAAAAATGTATAGCACTGTCACAAGAATAGCACATTGTTATTGTGACTCAGGGAAATCTGCTTTTTTTTTTACATCTTTATTGGAGTATAATTGCTTTACAATGGTGTGTTAGTTTCTGCTTTATAACAAAGTGAATCAGTTATACATATACATATGTTCCCATATCTCTTCCCTCTTGTGTCTCCCTCCCTCCCACCCTCCTTATCCCACCCCTCTAGGTGGTCACAAAACACCAAGCTGATCTCCCTGTGCTATGCGGCTGCTTCCCACTAGCTATCTATTTTATGTTTGGTAGTGCATATATGTCCATGCCACTCTCTCGCTTTGTCACAGCTTACCATTCCCCCTCCCCATATCCTCAAGTCCATTCTCTAGTAGGTCTGTATCTTTATTCCTGTCTTACCCCTAGGTTCTTCATGACATTCTTTTTCTTAAATTCCATATATATGTGTTAGCATACCATATTTGTCTTTCTCTTTCTGACTTACTTCACTCTGTATGACAGACTCTAGTTCCATCCACCTCATTACAAACAGCTCAATTTTGTTTCTTTTTACGGCTGAGTAATATTCCATTGTATATATGTGCCACATCTTCTTTTATTTAACATCTAATTTGTATTACAAGTAACAAGTCTCATTTGGTGAATATTAAGTGATTGACAAAATGTGTTTTGGAGATCTGCTTATGAGGAAACTGGATTTTATAACTGAACCAACCAATGGTGATGAAACTGTAGCTTTCATCACAGAAAAAACATGCATCTTAGGCAGTGGGAGGGGAAATGAATGACACTGAAGTAACATCAGAAAAGGTAATGACTGTATGACTTTTCTTTTTTCACAAGTATACTTTATTTTCTCTTCATAAAGAAACTTTTGAACCCTGAATTCTTATGTGTCAGGTAGCAGGTCAGTTCTGGTTATGCATAAACTTTGGGAGTTGATGGAAATGTGAAGAGAAATGTAATGGCATGTTTCCAGTCTTGACAAGATAATTTACTCAGTTTTGACTCACAGGTTGGTGGATGAGAGCCAGACAGCTTCACATTTCCTTGTATAATTTTTATGTGAGCTAGTTAATCAGCATACAGATATTCAGAATTTTCCTGAGCTGAAGATGTACAACTGAAAAAACTATTCAATGACTTTCCCTTGTTCTCAGGATAAAAGCCAAAATCATTAATGGGCCTAGAAAGCCCTGCATGGTTTGGCATCTGCCTCTTTCTTTGCACTTCACCTCTAGTCACTCAAACCCTTGCTTACTACACTCTGGTCACACTGCTTCAGGGGCATTGTACATACTGTACCAAAATATGATACATTACTAAAATTATTTTGCCCTCCCATTAGAAAATATTTCAAATATAACAATAAGTATATAAAATGCTAACTGATAAAATATGCTCATAAGGGAACTATTTGAGGAATTCTGGATTAATGCAATAAAGTTTACATTTATCAAAAACAAATTACTTTTTATGAATCACATGTCTTGATAAAATTAAACATGCTGGGCAAAGCTAAATGTTATTTGCTTTTTTAAATACAATATTATTTTTTATCCAAAGAATTTGAGGAAGCTCTAAAACCAGTTTTAAAGAGTGACACTACACTCTTCTGGTTCCCCTCTGTCTGCTCCTTAAATGTATGTACATAACAGGGGGAAAAAGCAGGGAGATGTAGAATAAAACAAACTTAAGAGATATAACAACCAAACGTGATGTGTGGACCTTATCTGGATACTGACAAGAAAACAATAAATGAAAGTCATCTTTGTGGTAATCAGGAAAAATTTAATGTAGCCTGGGTATCAGATGGCTTTAAGGAACTACTGTTAATTTTGTTAGGTATGATAATGGCATGATAGTTACATGAAAAAATAAGTCCTATCAGTTAGACATGCATACTGAAGTATTTAGGAGTGAACAGACATGATATCTGGATTTGCTTTAAGATATTCCAATAAAAGGCAAAGGAAGAAACAGATACAAGGGGATTATACTAATGTACATTGAACACCCAGAATAAACTCTGAATGTTAAAAAAAAGAGGCTACAAAAAGACAAAAAGAAAACACCTGTGAATGTTTTTTATAATCGAGGGATAGGAAAGGCCTTTTTAACTATGGCTTAAAATGCAGAAGCCAAAAAAGAAAAGATTGATAATGTCGACTACTTAAAAAATATCTTCTGCATGACAGGGAAAAAGTCATGAATTTTTTTTTTCAAATGAGCAATGAAAAGCTGGAAAAATACTTGCAACTGATAAAAGAGAGCTAATCTTCCTAGTTTATTAAGAGGCCTTAGAAATTGATATGAAAAAGACATGTAATCCATTAGAAAAAGGAGAAAAAGACATAAATGCACAGTTCAGGGAAAAAGGAATATGAATTCCCCATATAGAAAAAAATGCTCAACCTCACTCATAATAAGAGAAATATACATTAAGATACAAATAGAATTTTTACCAATCAGCTTTGGGAAACAAGCATTCTCATATATTTTGGTAAGTTAATTCCTATGGATAATTTGGTAATTATCAAAAATACAAATGAATTTATTCTTTGACTCAGTACTCCTAATGAGAATTTATGTCTACAGATATACTTGCATATGTATACAAGGATATTTATTGGTATACTGTTTGTAATTAATAAAAGATTGGAAATAGCCCAAATGTCCATCACTAGTTTAGTAAATTATGGGATACCAATACAATGGAATACTATGCATCTGTTTACAAAACAAAGGAACCTCTCTATATATACTGATATGGAAAGACCTCCAGGATACATAGTTAAGTGAAAAAAAAGTAAGAAAAGGAATAATTCATCCTTTTGAATAAGTAAAGGTTGGAAGTGATAATGACATATATCTTCGTTTTCTTGTATTTACATAAACAATGGAAGTATACACAAGAGCTAATAAAAGTAGTTACTTGGAGGATAGGGAAGAGTGGTGTAGATAGGGAAGGGATGGGACTTAATATAAACCTTGATTTATTGTTATATTTTTGAACCATTTGAGTATATTACATATTCAAAACAATATAAATAAATAAAATTTTAAAAGTTAACTCCTCAGCAAACCTTCTTCATTTTATATCATACAAGATTAAGTCTTTTCCTTTACTGTTCTCCCACATTATTTTGTATGCAGTTTTTTATAACACTCCACAGTTAGTACCATAATTTTTGTTTGTTTTCAGTCAATCCTACAAAGGTATGAACTTAAGTGTAGAAATCTTATGTTAATGCATCTCTGTCTGTTTCATAACGTGCACAGTGCCTGGCATGTGATAGTTGCCCAATAAATTGTCTTTTGAATGAATATAACTTTTTCAGGTACACCTTGTCTTAATGAATCTTTTCCTATAACATCTTGCTTTTGCCTCTTTTATTGCATTTGTAACTCCCTTGTAGTAGAATTATTTACTTAGATGTGTTTGTCTTTATGAGATTGTGAATCCCTGAAGTATAGTAGGTATTCATTTAGGATGGTGAACTTAGAGACCTTGAAAAATTAGAAATAATTTTTCCATAATTATTAACAAATGATACTAATACTATCATAATATGTAGTGATATCTAAGATGAGCACTCTCCAGTAAAGTAATAGAGTCTTGGTAGTGGAAAATAAGAATCTAAACTTTGAGAAAATCTTTGTTCATTACACTGATGCCTTTATCCATGGAGACTTCACACATCCTGCAGTCCTTTATTCAAGGGTATGAAAAATCTATTAAGCTGTTTTTTTCAATCTATTTTTGGTTTAATTTCCAGAATTTCAATGATTAATTTTGAAATACGTTAGTGGTATTTAGTCGGACTTTATAGAAGAACAACATTACATAGAACAACACTAATGAATTGGAATTGAAATTCCAAGAATGATAGGGATATTATCCTAGAGCACATAAATTACTTGAATGCATGAAAGTCCCTTGACCTAGCTGAAATGTAGTTATTTATATATTCATTCATTCAGCAAATATTTTTTGAGCAACTACTATGCTAGGCATTCTGAAGTATCACAATATAAATAAAATATGGTCTTTGTCCTCAAGGAGGCATTATAGCATAGCGGTTAAGAACACATTGACAAAAAAAATTATAAATCACTATATTGTACTCCTGTAACTTATATAATATTGTACATCAACTATACATCAATAAATAAGAATGTGAAAAAAAGTGCACGTGAAATCAAATAAACCTACTTTTGAAATATTGCTTCTCTCTTTACTAGTTACATTAGCTTGAGTAAGTTATTTAAACACTGTGCTTAGTTTTCTGTCAAAAAGGGACAATAATAGTTACTTCAGAGGATTTTCATGAAGGTTGAAATGAAATAATGGACATATAGTGGTATACACAGTTGTTGGCACATAATAACCACTCCTAAAGTGTTTCTTTTCAGTCTTATCGCCTAAAAATAGAAGTGTTCTTTTCTCCAGTCAACCTTTTCATCATATTAGCATTCATCTGCTTTATTATAGTATATCACCCCATACCAAATACTTACAGGTAGACTTGGTATTCACACATGGTACGCTTATCCTAATTCTCAGGCTCTATGAGGCATGGGGGAACAACTTCCTAGAGTAGTGAGGATTTTAGTGAATGGAATTGATGAATGATTATTAGTAATCTTAAGAAGAATAAAAGAGGTTCCATAAGACTGATGATGGGAGGATATCATGTTATTTATTTGAGTGAAACAATGGAATTCTAAGAAAGATTCTAAATGTACTAAAAGGTACTTTGAAAGGAAATGGTGATCACTAAACGTCAGTATGGGTTCACTAAGAATATATTATATATATTATGCTACTCCAGTAGACCACTGTTACCTAACTGGTATCCTTCAGAATATTGAATGTTAATACGATAGTGCTGCTAAAACAAACATACAATAAAACCACACACACACACACACCAAACTTTTCTATGACCAAATAAATTTAGGAAACATGAGATTAAGCAAAGTTAAACATGCCTTCACATGTATTTACTGTAGGACTTCTCAGTGTCTTAATACACTAAAGTATGTTATATTTTTCCAGTAGCATAACATAGTACATAGTATTTCCCAAATGGTAACATAGAACTATTTTGTGGTGTGTGTGTGTGTGTGTGTGTGTGTGTGCACATTACTTATCAACATTACCCAAACTAATATATATATATATATATATATATATATATATACATTTTTTTTTTTTTTTTTTTTTTTGCTGTACGCGGGCCTCTCACTGTTGTGGCCTCTCCCGTTGCAGAGCACAGTCTCCGGACGCTCAAGCTCAGCGGCCATGGCTCACGGGCCCAGCCACTCCGCGGCATGTGGGATCTTCCCGGACCGGGGCACGAACATGTGTCCCCTGCATCAGCAGGTGGACTCTCAACCACTGCGCCACGAGGGAAGCCCCCAAACTAATATTTTATAAAATTGTTTTGGGAACACAGGTCTAGTTTTTTTCTTTATAGTTACTAGAGTAGTAGAAAGAATAATGAGCAGACATATTTCAGTTTTTAGAGGGCTAAAAAAATTAATTTTATTAATCTAAGATGAAAAACTGTCTTCTAGATGAGTCGGCTTTAAAAATTTTTCTTGCATAACCCCTGAAAGAATTTTGAAAAAAGAATATCCTCTCACACATTTTTAAGTTGACATCAAATGTTTTTCATCATAATTTAAAATTTATTTTTTTTAGTCTGTATTTCTTTTATTGGAGTATAATTGCTTTACAATGGTGTGTTAGTTTCTGTTTCATAACAAAGTGAATTAGTAATACATATACATATGTTCCCATATCTCTTCCTTCTTGTGTCTCCCTCCCTTCCACCCTCCCTATCCCACCCCTCCAGGCGGTCACAAAGCACCGAGCTGATCTCCCTGTGCTATGCGGCTGCTTCCCACTAGCTATCTACCTTACGTTTGGTAGTGTATATATGTCCATGCCTCTCTCTCACTTTGTCACAGCTTACCCTTCCCCCTCCCCATGTCCTCAAGTCCATTCTCTAGTAGGTCTGTAAAATTTATTTTTTTAAAAAGTTGGATCACAGGACATTCCTGGTGTTGCAGTGGTTAAGAATCCGCCTACCAATGCAGGGGACACAGGTTTGAGCCCTGGCCCAGGAAGATCCCACATGCCGCAGAGTGACTAAGCTCGTGCACCACAACTAATGAGCCCACACGCCACAACTACTGAAGCCTGCATGCCTGGAGCCTGTGCTCCATAATAAGAGAAGCCACTGCAATGAGAAGCCCGTGCACTGAAATTAAGGGTAGCCCCTGCTCGCCACAACTAGAGAAAGCCCACGTGCAGCAACAAAGACCCAGTGCAGCCAAAAAAAAAAAAAGTTGGATCACAGATGCTCAGAATTGCCTTCATTATAAACATTTTTAATGGCATACTCTATTTATTGGTCTCATACATAGAGTACTTTTAGTTATATATTTAGTAAATCAGTATTTATAATATAATAGCATGCACAAACCCAACACTCAAAAGGAAACTTTGGTCTTGACAGTAATTTGACTTTTAACCATATACCTTCCCCCTGCTGTTCCATTCCCCTGGGACACCTATCCTGAATCCTGTGTTCACTGTTCCCTGGCTTTCTGTTTTATTTAGCTTTATTGCATTTGTTTTTATTCTGAAGATATATATCTTATATATCATATATGTAATATATATATAATTTTTGATGTTTTAACTTTATAAAAAAGGCTTAATGCTATCTATAACCTTCTGGAAATTAATATTTTCATTCAACGTTATTTTTCTAAGGTTCATGCATATTTTTGGACATCTTTGTTTATTACTTAAAAAAATATTTTATTCAAGTATGTAACATATGTAAAACATATATACCCAAAAAAAGTGTGCAAATCATAGGTACAATTTGACGAATTGAAATAAACAAAACTGTCTTACTACTACCTATATCAAGAAATAGATATATGTAGGTATTTGATATATTTTATATTATTTAAATGATGTTTCAAAAAGTTCATTTCCAAAGTTTGTTGTTAATATGTTGGAATAGTATTTTATTTATGTATTGATCTTGCAACCAGCTATTTTGCTAAATAAATTCATTTATTATTTAAAGTAGTTTATCCATACACTTCTTGGATATTCTATATACATGTATATTATTTATAAAAAATACATTTAGATTTCTTCCCTCCTATAATTTATGTCTTTTCTCTTAACACCTTTATTGGAGTATAATTGCTTAACAATGGTGTGTTAGTTTCTGCTTTATAACAAAGTGAATCAGATATACATATACATATATCCCCATATCTCTTCCCTCTTCCATCTCCCTCTCTCCAACATTTCCTATCCCACCCCTCTAGATGGTCACAAAGCACCGAGCTGATCTCCCTGTGCTATGTGGCTGCTTCCCACTAGCTATCAGTTTTACATTTGGTAGTGTATATATGTCCATGCCACCCTCTCACTTTGTCCCAGTTTACCGTCCCCCCTCCCTGTGTCCTCAAGTCCATTCTCTAGTACGTCTGCGTCTTTACTCCCATCATGCCCCTAGGTTCTTCATGATCATTTTTTTAAGATTCTACATATATATATGTGTTAGAATACAATATTTGTTTATCCCTTTCTGACTTACTTCACTCTGTATGACAGACTCTAGGTCCATCCACCTCACTACAAATAACTCAGTTCCGTCCTTTTTATGGCTGAGTAATATTCCATTGTATATATGTGCCACAACTTCTTTACCCATTCATCTGTTGATGGACACTTAGGTTGCTTCCATGTCCTGCCTATTGTAAATAGAGCTGCAATGAGCATTTTGGTACATGACTCTTTTTGAATTATGGTTTTCTCAGGGTACATGCCCAGTAGTTGAATTGCTGGGTCGTATGGTAGTTCTATTTTTTAGTTTTTTAAGAAAACTCCATACTGTTCTCCATAGTGGCTGTATCAATTTACATTCCCACCAACAGTGCAAGAGGGTTCATTTTCTCCACACCCTCTCCAGCATTTATTGTTTCTAGATTTTTTGATGATGGCCATTCTGACCTGTGTGAGATGATATCTCATTGTAGTTTTGATTTTCATTTCTCTAATGATTAATGATGTTGAGCATTCTTTCATGTGTTTGTTGGCAATCTGTATATCTTCTTTGGAGAAATGTCTATTTAGGTCTTCTGCCCATTTTTGGATTGGGTTGTTTCTTTTTTTGGTATTGAGCTGCATGAGCTGCTTGTAAATTTTGGAGATTAAACTTTTGTCAGTTTCTTCATTTGCAAATATTTTCTCCCATTCTGAGGGTTGTCTTTTGGTCTTGTTTATGGTTTCCTTTGCTATGCAAAAGCTTTGAAGTTTCATTAGGTCCCATTTGTTTATTTTTGTTTTTATTTCCATTTCTCTAGCAGATGGATCAAAAGGGATCTTGTTGTGATTTATGTCATAGAGTGTTCTTCCTATGTTTTCCTCTAAGAGTTTGATGGTGTCTGGCCATACATTTAGGTCTTTAATCCATTTTGAGATTATTTTTGTGTATGGTGTTAGGGAGTGTTCTAATTTCATTCTTTTACATGTAGCTGTCCAGTTCTTACAGCACTACTTATTGAAGAGGCTGTCTTTTCTCCACAGTATATTCTTGCCTCCTTTATCAAAGATAAGGTGACCATATGTGTGTGGGTTTATCTCTGGGCTTTGTATCCTGTTCCATTGTTCTATATTTTGGTTCTTGTGCCAGTACCATACTGTCTTGATTACTGTAGCTTTGTAATATAGTCTGAAGTCAGGGAGCCTGATTCCTCTACTTCCATTTTTCTTTCTCAAGATTGCTTTGGCTATTCTGGGTCTTTTGTGTTTCTATACAAATTGTGAAAATTTTTGTTCTAGTTCTGTGAAAAATGCCAGTGGTAGTCTGACAGGGATTGCATTGAATCGATAGATTGCTTTGGGTAGTAGAGTCATTTTCACAATGTTGATACTTCCAATCCAAGTACATGGTATATCTCTCCATCTATTTGTATCATGTTTAATTTCTTTCATCAGTGTCTTATAATTTTCTGCATACAGGTCTTTTGTCTCCTTAGGTAGGTTTATTCCTAGATATTTTATTCTTTTTGTTGCAATGGTAAATGGGAGTGTTTTCTTAATTTCACTTTCACATTTTTCATCAGTAGCGTGTACGAATGCAAGGAATTTGTATGCATTAATTTTTTTCCTCTTACTTAACCAAATTCATTGATTAATTAGCTCTACTAATTTTCTGGTAGCATCTTTAGGATTCTCTATGTATAGGATAATGTCATCTGCAAACAATGACAGCTTTACTTCTTCTTTGCCAATTTGGATTAATTTTATTTATTTTTCTTCTCTGATTGCTGTGGCTAAAACTTCCAAAACTATGTTGAATAATAGTGGTGAGAGTGGGCAAACTTGTCTTGTTCCAGATCTTAGTGGAAATGGTTTCAGTTTTTCACCATTGAGGATGATGTTGGGTACAGGTTTGTCATATATAGTTTTTATTATGTTGAGAAAAGTTCCCTCTATGCCTACTTTCTCAAGGGTTTTTATCATAAATAGGTGTTGAACTTTATTGAAAGCTTTCTCTGCATCTACTGGGATGATCATACGGTTCTTCTCCTTCAGTTAGTTAATATGGTGTATCACGTTGATTGATTAGCATATATTGAAGAATCCTTGCATTCCTGGAATAAACCCCACTTGATCATGGTGTATGAACCTTTCAATGTGCTGTTGGATTCTTTTTGCTAGTATTTGGTTGAGGAGTTTTGCCTCTATGTTCAGCAGTGTTGTTGGCCTGTAGTTTTCTTTCTTTGTGACATCTTTGTCTGGTTTTGTTATCAGAGTGATGGTGGCTTCGTAGAATGAGTTTGGGAGTGTTCCTCCCTCTGCTATATTTTGGAAGGGTTTGAGAAGGATAGGTGTTAGCTCTTTTCTAAATGTTTGTTAGAATTCACCTGTAAAGCCATCTGGTCCTGGGATTTTGTTTGTTTGAATATTTTTAATCACAGTTTCAATTTCAGTGCTTGTGTTTGATCAGTTCATATTTTCTATTTCTTCCTGGTTCAGTCTCGGAAGGTTGTGCATTTTTAAGAATTTGTCCATTTCTTCCAGCTTGTCCATGTTATTGGCATAGAGTTGCTTGCAGTAATCTCTCAGGATCCTTTATATTTCTGCAGTGTTAGTTGGTACATCCCCTTTTTCATTTCTAATTCTATTGTTTTGAGTCTTCTCCCTTTTTTTCTTGATAACTCTGGCTAATGGTTTATCAATTTTTTTTATCTTTTCAAAGAACCAGCTTTTAGTTTTTTCATCTTTTCTATCGTTTCCTTCATTTCTTTTTCATTTATTTCTCATCTGATCTTTATTATTTCTTTCCTTCTGCTAACTTTGGGGTATTTTTGTTCTTCTTTGTCTAACTGCTTTAGGTGTAAGGTTAGGTTGTTTATTTGAGATGTTTCTTGTTTCTTAAGGTAGTATTGTATTGCTATAAACTTCCCTCTTAGAACTGCCTTTGCTGAATCCCGTAGATTTAAGTTGTCGTGTTTTCACTGTCATTTGGTTCTACATATTTTTGATTTCCTCTTTTATTTTTTCAGTGACCGCTTGGTTATTAAGTAGTGTGTTGTTTAGCTTCCATGAGTTTGTATTTCTTACACATTTTGTCCTGTAATTGATATCTATTCTCATAGCGTTGTGGTTGGAAAGATACTTGATACGATTTCAAATTTCTTAAATTTTCCAAGCTTGATTTGTGACCCAAGGTATGATCTATCTTGGAGAATGTTCCATGAGTACTTGAGAAGAAAGTATATTCTGTTGTTTTTGGTTGGAGTGTCCTAAAAATATCAGTTAAGTCCATCTTGTATAATGTATCATTTAAAGCTTGTGTTTCTTCATTTATTTTTATTTTGGATGATCTGTCCATTTGTGAAAGTGGTGTGCTGAAGTCCCCTACTATGATTATGTTACTGTCATTATCCCCTTTTATGGCTGTTAGTATTTGCCTTATGTATTGAGGTGTTCCTATGTTGGGTGCATAAATAATTACAATTGTTATATCTTCTTCTTGGATTGATCCCTTGATCATTATGTAGTGTGCTCCTTTGTCTCTTTTAATAGTCTTTGTTTTAAAGTCTGTTTTGTGTGTTATGAGAATTGCTACTCCAACTTTCTTTTGGTTTCCATTTGCATGGAATATCTTTTTCCATCCCCTCACTTTCAGTCTGCATGTGTCCCTACATCTGAAATGGGTCTCTTGTAGACAGCATATATACGGGCCATTTTTATATCCAGTCAGCCAATCTATGTCTTTTGGTTGGAGCATTTAATCCATTTACATTTAAGGTAATTATCGATATGTATGTTCCTATTACCATTTTCATAATTATTTTGGGTGTATTATTGTATGTCTTTTCCTTCTCTTGCATTTCCTGTGTAGAAAACTTCCTTTAGCCTTTGTTGTAAAGCTGGTTTGGTGGTGCTGAATTCTCTTGCTTTTACTTGTCTGTAAAGGTTTTAATTTCTCCATCAAATCTGAATGAGATCCTTGCTAGGTAGAGTAATCTTGGCTGTCTATTTTTCTCCTTTATCACTTTAAATATGTCCTGCCACTCCCTTCTGGCTTGAAGGGTTTCTGCAGAAAGATCAGCTGTTAAACTTATGGGAATGCCCTTATGTGCTATTAGCTGTTTTTCCCTTGCTGCTTTTAATATTTGTTCTTTGTATTTAATTTTTGATAGTTTGATTAATATGTTTTGGCATGTTTCTCCTTCGATTTATCCTGTATGGGACTCTCTGTGCTTCCTGGATTTGATTAACTATTTCCTTTCCCATATTAGGGAAGTTTTCAACTCTGTTCTCTTCAAATATTTTCTCAGTCCCTTTCTTTTTCTCTTCTTCTTCTGGGACCCCTATAATTCGAATGTTGGTGCATTTAATGTTGTCCCAGAAGTCTCAGAGACTGTCTTCTATTCTTTTCTTTGTTTTTTCTTTATTCTGCTCTGTAATAGTTATTTCCACTAGTTTATCTTCCAAGTCACTTATCCTTTCTTCTGTCTCAGTTATTCTGCAACTGGCCCCCTCTAGAGAATTTTTAATTTCAGTTATTGTGTTGTTCATCACTGTTTGTTTGCTCTTTAGTTCTTTTAGGTCCTTGTTAAACAGTTCTTGTATTTTCTCCATTCTATTCCCAAGATTTTGGATCATTTTTCTATCATTTTTCTGAATTATTTTACAGGTAGACTGCCTGTTTCCTCTTCATTTGTTAGGTCTGGTGGGTTTTTTCCTTGCTCCTTCATCTGCTGTGTGTTTCTCTGTCTTCTCATTTTGCTTAACTTGCTGTGTTTGCGGTCTCCTTTTTGCAGACTGCAAGTTCGTAATTCTCGTTGTTTTTGGTGTCTGTCCCCAGTGGCTAAAGTTGGTTCAGTGGGTTGTGTAGGCTTCCTGGTGGAGGGGACTAGTGCCTCTGTTCTCATGAATGAGGCTGAATCTTGCCTTTTTGGTGGGCCATTCCACGTCTGGTGGTGTGTTTTGGGGTGTCAACAGCCTTATTATGATTTTAGGCAGCCTCTGTGCTAATGGATGGGGTTGTGTTCCTCTCTTGCTAGTTGTTTGGCATAGGGTGTCCTTCACTGTAGCTTGCTGGTCATTGATTGGAGCTGGGTCTTGGCGTTGAGATGGAGATCTCTGGGATACTTTCACCCTTTGATACTACATGCAGCTGGGAGGTCTCTGTTTTACTAGTGTCCTGAACTTGGCTCTCCCACTTCAGTGTCACAGCCCTGACACCTGTCTGGAGCGCCAGGAGCCTATCCTCCACATGGCTCAGAATAAAAAGGAGAAGATAAAAAGAAAGAATAAAATAAAATAAAGTTATTAAAATAAAAAATAATTGTTAAGGAAAAAAAATTAGGTAATACAATAATAAAAAGGAAAAAAAAACCGGACAGACAGAACCCTAGGACAAATGGTAAAAGCAAAGCTATACAGACAAAATCCCACACAGAAGCATACACATACACACTCACAAAAAGAGAAAAAGGGAAAAAAAAAAATATATATATATAATTGCTCCCAAAGTCCACCTCCTCAATTTGGGATGATTCATTGTCTATTCAGGTATTCCACAGTTGCAGGGTATATCAAGTTGATTGTGGAGATTTAATCCACTGGTCCTGAGGATGCTGGGAGAGACTTCCCTTTCTCTTCTTTGTTTGCACAGCTCCCGGTTTCAGCTTTGGATTTGGACCCCCCTTTGCGTGTAGGACACATGAGGGCGTGTGTTCTTTGCTCAGACAGGACGGTTTTAAAGGAGCAGGTGATTCGGGGGCTCTGGGTCACTCAGCCTGGGGGCAAGGGAGGGGTACAGATGCGGGGCACGCATGCTGTGGCAGAGGCCAGCGTGTCATTGCACCAGTCTGAGGCATGCCGTGTATTCTCGTGGGGAAGTTGTCTCTGGATCACGGGACCCTGGCTGTGGCGAGCTGCATAGGATCCCAGGAGGGGAGGTGTGGATGGTGACCTGTGCTTGCACGCAGGCTTCTTGGTGGTGACAGCAGCAGCCTTAGCTTCTATTGCCCATCTCTGGGGTCCACGCTGATAGCCGCGGCTCACACCCGTCTCTGGAGCTCCTTTAAGCAGCGCACTTAATCCCCTCTCCTCATGCACCAGGAAACAAAGAGGGAAGAAAAAGTCTCTTGCCTCTTCGGCAGTTCCATGGTTTTTCCCGGAATCCCTCCCAGCTAGCCGTGGTGCACTAGCCCCCTTCAGGCTGTGTTCACGCAGCCAACCCCAGTCGTCTCCCTGGAGTCCTACCTCCGAAGCCTGAGCCTCAGCTCCCAGCCCCTGCCCACCCCAGCGGGTGAGCAGACAAGCCTCTCAGGCTGGTGAGTGCTGTTCGGCACTGATCCTCTGTGCGGGAATCTCTCTCTTTTTCCCTCTGCACCCCTGTTGCTGTGCTCTCCTCCGTGGCTTCGAAGCTTCCCCCCTCTGCCACCCACATTCTCCACCAGCGATGGGGCTTCCTAGTATGTGGAAACCTTTCCTTCTTCACAGCTCCCTCCCACTGGTGCAGGTTCCATCCCTATTCTTTGTCTCTGTGTTTTCTTTTTTCTCTTACCCTATCCAGGTACATGGGGAGTTTCTTGCCTTTTGGGAGGTCTGAGGTCTCCTGCCAGAGTTCATTCGGTGTTCTGTAGGAGTTTTTCCACATGTAGATGTATTTTTGATGTATTTGTTGTGAGGATGGTGATCTCCACATCTTACTCTTCCGCCATCTTGAAGCTCCTCCAGTTGTGTTTTTATATTGCAGTTACAGACATTCTAACATTTTGAAAGGAAATATAAATGACTACAAACAGACACTTAATGAAGAAGGCCACAATAGGAGAACTTGCTCTACAAGTTTTCACGATGCCTGTCTCTGGGGTCTGCGCCAGAAGTGGGCATAGTAAAATTGATAGTAATTAAGGTAGTGTGGTATTGACACAATGATAGATAAACAGACAAGTGGAATAGAAGAGAGATACCAGGAGCAGACACATGCATGTATGATCACTTTATCTTTGGCAAAAGTGACATTGCAAAGTGGTGCAAAAAGAATGTTTTTTTCAATTACTAGTGCTTGAATAATTTTATATCTATTTGGAAAATATTAAATTTTATCTATATCTCATACCTTACATGAAAATCAATTCTGGGTGGATTGTAGCTCTAAAAGTAATTTAAAAACCACCACAATAAAGCTTTTTTAAATGAATATGAGAACATCTTCATGTCCTCAGGGTCTGGAAAGACTTCTTAAATAATTGACATGAGACCAATTAACCATAAAGGAAAAGATTGATGTATTTAAATAAATTAAAATTAAGAGCTATTGTTTATAACATGAAACTATTAAGTCAAGCTGGAAGACGTTATTTACAGTACAGATAAGGGACACAAAGCTGCTATTTGGGATAGAGACAAAGAAAGGCAAACAAACTTAAAAATGGGCAAAAGTTCTGAACAGATATACTGCAAAATAAAATATCAAAAAGACAATAAATGTATGAAAAGGTGCACAACTTCTTAGTATACAGGGAAATGCACAATAAGATTACCATTCCCTACTAACACGAGAGCTAAAAGAGAAACACTGGGTCCTGAATGAGAGCCCCATAGTACTCTACATGATGCTAGTCATACCATGCTTGGAGCATGATATTCGGTTCTGGGGATCACCCTTTGCAGAAGAGAGAAATTGACAAACCAGAGCATATTTAGAGGAGAGACCTCTAGACATCTATCACAGCATATGAACAATGGTTAGAAAAACTGGAAATATAAACTTGGAGGAGAGAAGTCCTCCTGTTACAAAGGCTTTCACAAGAATAGAGATGAGTTAATAACTGGAAATTATTAGTATCAAAGAAAAAAAAAAGAAAATAGTTCTGAGCTCAACCTCATAAATTATTTTCTAAAGTTTTGAGCTCACGCCAAAATGGAATGGGAATGCCACAGGAATTGTGAGTTCACTGTAACTGGAGGTGTTCACAAGCATTGCCCAGGCAACTACTTGATGAGGTTATTATTACTAGGGTGTGGAGGAAGCTAGGGCTTTAGACTGACTTCTGAGACTCTTTTAAGATTTATAATTACATAAATCATGGTGTGTTTGCATGTGTTTGTGTATGTGTATGTGTGTGTGTGTGTGTGTGTGTGTGAGAGAGAGAGAGAGAGAGAGAGAGAATGGGACCTCAGAGCAGGCCACTCTTTGGAAGAAATAATACCTGAGAAATCAACCTCCACCCTAACTTCATCACATTTCTTCTAAAGACAAATGAGTTATCTTCACAGGTTGACTCACAACTCTTCTCGAATCAGTGATAACCAATGAAAGAATAAGGGGCCAGTGACCCTTACTCTAGGTATCAAAAGGTTTTTAGAAATAGTTGTTTCTCTTGCCTGGAATCCCATTGTTCCCTGAGATATTTTCTTGTTACTGTTCAGGGACAATGGATGAAATGACATTCTAACTCTCTTCTGGAATTCTGTACAGTGCTAACAATGTTGTCTTGCTTTTCCAAGCACAGAACATTTTTCCCATGGGTATGTGGCACCCTCTAGCGGCCACAACTATGGACATAATGTCTTGGGAGAAATCAGAATTCTAGACCCAACCAAGACAATTTGTGGCACCAAGTCCTAAAGTCGTGTCCTGCTGATGCACAACACCATGTAGCAGGTGACTGAGACAGGCTTAGAAATCCTAAGTACAACACTCTGTCATTGACCTACCCTATTTCCACTGCAGATATTGCCCTTGCTGCTGACACTTGGAAAGAACAACAGTAAGTCCTTCAGAGTGCAGGGGTTTTTTGTTTTTGTTTTGTGTTTTTGGATTTAGATATTGTTGTAATAATGTGCTGTCTCTTAATAGAAGAAAAATGTTATATTCCTAGTCTCCCATCTGCCAGAGCAGTCAGAGAGGTGGGGACCAGGGAATCATTGAATAACATTGTTGGTGGTTCCAGCTAACTATCAAGGCTCTTTGAATATCATCAAGATCCCAGCCACTGAGAGACCTTCAAGATGGCAAAGGACTAAGATGCAGAGACCAACTTCCTCTCCACAAATACATCAGAAATACATCTACATGTGGAACAACTCGTACAGAACACCTACTGAACACTGGAAGAAGACCTCAGATTTCCCAAAAGGCAAGAAACTCCCCAAGTACCCGGGCAGGGCAAAAGAAAAAAGAAAAAACAGAGACAAAAGAATAGGGACGGGACCTGCAGCTCTGGGAGGGAACTGTGAAGGAGGAAAGGTTTCCACACACTAGGAAGCCCCTTCGTGGGTGGAGACTGCAGGTGGCAGAGGGGGAAAGTTTTGGAGCCACGGAGGAGAGCGCAGCAACAGGGGTGTGGAGGGCAAAGCGGAGAGATTCCCTCACAGAAGATCAGTGTGGACCAGCACTCACCAGCCTCGGAGGCTTGTCTGCTCACCTGTTCACCTGCCGGGGTGGGTGGGGGTTGGGAGCTGAGGCTCTCTTTCTTTATATATATATATATATATATATATATATATATATATATACACATATATATTTTTTTTTCTTTTTCTCTTTTTGTGAGTGGGCATGTGTATGCTTCTTTGTGTGACTTTGTCTGTATAGCTTTGTTTTTACCATTTGTCCTGGGGTTCTGTCTGTCCATTATTTTCTTTTTTTTTAATTGCTTTTTAATTTTTTTGAATTTTTGTTAATTTTTAATTTTTTTTACTTTAATAACCTGTCTTTCTTTCTTTCTTCTTTCCTTCCTTCCTTCCTTCCTTCCTTTCTTTCTTCTTTCTTTTCTTTTCTTTTCTCATTTTTCAACTGAGCTGTGTGGCTGAAAGGGCCTTGATGCTCTGGCTGCATGTCAGGCCTGTGCCTCTGAGTTGGGAGAGCCATGTTCAGGACATTGGGCTACCAGAGACCTCCTTGCTCCATGTAATATCAAAGGGCAAAAGCTCTCCCAGAGATCTCCACCTCAGCGCTAAGACCCAGCTCCACTCAATGACTGGCAAATTATAGTGCTGGACACCCCGCATGAAACAACTAGCAAGACAGGAACACAACTCAACTCATTAGCAGAGAGGCTGCATAAAATGATAATAAGGTCACAGACACCCCAAATCACACCACCGGATGTGGTCCTGCCCAACAGCAAAAAAAAAAAAGATCCATGCTCATCCATCAGGAAACAGGCACCAGTCCCCTCCACCAGAAAGCTGACACAACCCACATAACAAACCTTAGACACTGGGGACAGACACCAAACACAATGGGAACTATGAACCTGTAGCCTGTGAAAAGGATACCCCAAACACAGCAAAATGAGGAAACAGAGAATCACACAGCAGATGAAGGATCAAGGTAAAAACCCATCAGACCAAACAAATGAAGAGGAAATAGGCAGTTTACCTGAAAAAGAATTCAGAGTAATGATAGTAAAGATGATCCAAAATCTTAGAAATAGAAAGAAGAAAACACAAGAAACGTTTAAGGACTTAGAAGAACAAAAGAGCAAGTAAACAATGATGAATAACACAATAAATAAATTTTAAAATTCTCTAGAGGGAATCAATAGCAGAATAACTGAAGCAGAAGAACAGATAAGTGACCCAGAAGATAAAATATTAGTAATAACTACCACAGAGCAGAATAAAGAAAAAAGAATGAAAATATTTGAGAACAGTATCACAGACCTCTGGGATAACATTAAATGCACCAACATTTCAATTATAGGGATCCCAGAAGAAGAAGAGAAAAAGAAATGGACTGAGAAAATATTTGAAGAGATTATAGTTGAAAACTTCCCTAATATGGGAAAGGAAATAGTGAATCACGTCCAGGAAATGCAGAGACTGTCATACAGGATAAATCCAAGGAGAAACATGCCAATACACATATTAATCAAACTATCAAAAATTAAATACAAAGAAAAAGTATTAAAAGCAGCAAGGGAAAAACAATAAATAACACACAAAGGAATCCCCATAAGGTTAACAGCTGATCTTTCAGCAGAAACTCTGCAAGCCAGAAGGGAGTGGCAGGACATAATAAAGCAATGAAAGGGAAAAACCTACAACCAAGATTACTCTACACAGCAAGGATCTCATTCAGATTCGATGGAGAAATTAAAAGCTATACAGACAATCAAAAGCTAAGAGAATTCAACACCACAAAACAAGCTTTACAACAAATGCTAAAGGAACTTTCCTAGGTAGGAAACAGAAGAGCAGGAAAAGACCTACAATAACAAACCCAAAACAACTGAGAAAATAGGAAGATACATACAGATAATTACCTTAAATGTAAATGGATTAAATGCTCCAACCCAAAGACATAAACTGGCTGAATGGATACAAAAGCAAGACCTGAATATATGCTCTCTACAGACCTAGGGACACATACAGACTGAAAGAGTGGGGATGGAGAAAGATATTCCATGCAAATGGAAATGAAAAGAAAGATGGAGTAGCAGATCTCATATCAGACAAAATAGATTATAAAATAAAGACTATTGCAAGAGACAAGGAAGGACAGTACATAATGATCAAGGGAACAAATCAAGAAGCAGATATAACAATTGTAAATATTTATGCACCCAACATAGGAACACCTCAATATATAAGGCAAATGCTAACAGCTATAAAAGGGGAAATCAACAGTAATGCAATCATAGTCGGGGACTTTAACACCCCACTTTCATCAATGGACAAGTAATCCAAAATGAAAATAAATAAGGAAACACAAGTTTTAAATGATACATTAAAAAAGATTGACTTAATTGATATTTATAGGACAGTCCATCCAAAAACATCAGATTAAACTTTCTTCTCAAGTGCTCATTGAACATTCTCCAGGATACATCATATCTTGGGTCACAAATCAAGCCTTGGTAAATTTAAGAAATTGAAATTGTATCAAGTATCTTTTCAGACCACAACATGATAAGACTAGATATCAATAACACGGACAAATCTGTAAAAACTACAAACACATGGCGGCTAAACAATACACTACTAAATGACCACAAGATCATTGAAGAAATCAAGGAGTAAATAAGAAAAATACCTACCCACAAATGACAATGAATATGTGATGACCCAAAACCTATTGGATGCAGCAAAAGCACTTCTAAGAGGGAAGTTTATAGCATTACAGTCCTACCTCAGGAAACAAGAAACATCTCAAATAAACGACCTAATCTTAAACCTATAGCAACTAAAGAAAGAAGAAGAAAAAAAAAAAAACAAAGTGAGCAGAAGGAAAGAAATCATAAAGATCAGATCAGAAATACATGAAAAAGAAATGAAGGAAACAATAGCAAAGATCAATAAACCTAAAGGTTAATTCTTTGAGAAGGTAAACAATATTGATAAACTATTAGTCAGACTCATCAAGAAAAAAAGAGAGAACACTCAAATCAATAACATTAGAAATGAAAAAGCAGAGGTAACACCTGACACGGCAGAAATGCAAAAGATCATGAGATTACTGCAAGCAACTATATGCCAATAAAATGGACAACCTGGAAGAAATGGAAAAATTCTGAGAAAAGCACAACCTTCTGAGACTGAACCAGGAAGAAATATAAAATATAAACAGACCAGTAACAAGCACTGAAATTGAAACTGTGATTAAAAATCTTCCAACAAACAAAAGCCCAGGACCAGATGGATTCACAGGAGAATTCTATCAAACATGTAGCAAAGAGCTAACCCCTATCCTTTTCAAACACTTACAAAATATAGCAAAGAGACAAACACTCCCAAACACATTCTACAAGGTCACAATCACCCTGATACCAAAACAAGACAAACATGTTACAAAGAAAAAAAACTACAGGCTAATATCACTTATAAACATAGATGGAAAAATACTCAACAAAATACTAGCAAACAGAATCCAACAGCACATTAAAAGGATCATACACCATGATCACGCGGGGTTTATCCCAGGAATGCAAAGGTTCTTCAATATATGCAAATCAATCAACGTGATACACCATATTAAAAAATTGAAGGAGAAAAACCATATGATCATCTCAATAAATGCAGAAAAAGCTTTTGACAAAATTCAAAACCCATTTATGATGCAAACCCTCCAGAAAGTAGGCATAGAGAGAACTTACCTCAACATAACAAAGGTCATATATGACAAACCCACAGCCAACATCGTTTGCAATGGTTAAAAATTGAAACCATTGCCGTGAAGATCAGGAACAAGAAAATGTTATCCACTCTCACCACTACTATTCAACATAGTTTTGGAAGTTTTAGCCATAGCAATCAGAAAAGAAAAAGAAATAAAAATTGGACAAGAAGAAATAAAGCTGTCACTGTTTGCAGATAACACGATACTATACATAGAGAATCTTAAAGATGCTACCAGAAATCTACTACAGCTAATCAATGAATGTGGTAAAGTAGCAGGACAGAAAATTAATGCACAGAAGTCTCTTGCATTCCTATACACTAATGATGAAAAATCTGAAAGAGAAATTAAGGAAACTCTCCCATGTACCACTGCAACAAAAGGAATAAAATACCTAGGAACAAGCTTACCTACGGAGAAAAAGACCTGTATTCAGAAAACTATAAGACATTGATGAAAGAAATTAAAGATGATAGAAATACATGGGGAGATATACCATGTTCTTGGGTTGGAAGAATCAACATTGTGAAAATGTCTATACTACCCAAAGCTATCTACAACTTCAGTGCAATCCCTATCAAACTACCACTGACATTTTTCACAGAACTAGAACAAAAACTTTCACAATTGGTATGGAAACACAAAAGACCCTGAATAGCCAAAGCAATCTTGAGAAAGAAAAACAGAAGTGGAGGAATCAGGGTCCCTGACTTCAGACTATACTACAAAGTTACAGTAATCAAAGCAGTATGTTACTGGCACAAAAACAGAAATATAGATCAATGGAACAGGATAGAAAGCCCAGAGATAAACCCATACACCTATGGTTACCTTATCTTTGATAAAGGAGGCAAGAATATACAATGGAGAAAGGACAGCCTCTTCAATAAGTAGTGCTGTAAGAACTCGGCAGTTACGTGTAAAAGAATGAAGTTAGAACACTCCCAAACACCATACACAAAAATAAACAGGAAATGGATTAAGGACCTAAATGTAAGGCTAGACACTCTAAAACTCTTAGAAGAAAACATAGGTAGAACACTCTATGACATAAATCACAGCAAGATCCTTTTTGACCCACCTCCTAGAGAATTGGAAATAAAAACAAAAATAAACAAATGCGACCTAATAAAACTCAAATGCTTTTGCACAGCAAAAGAAACCATAAACAAGATGAGAAGACAACCCTCAGAATGGGAGAAAATATTTGCAAATGAAGCAACTGACAAAGGATTAATCTCCAAAATTTATAAGCGGCTCATGCAGCTTAATATCAAAGAAACAAACAACCCAATCCAAAAATTGGCAGAAGACCTAAATAGACTTTTCTCCAAAGAAGATATACAAATTATCAACAAACCCATGAAAGGATGCTCATCATCACTAATCATTAGAGAAATGCAAATCAAGACTACAATGGGGTATCACCTCACACCAGGCAGAATGACCATCATCAAAAAATCTACAAACAGTAAATGCTGGAGAGGGTGTAGAGAAAAGGGAACCCTCTTGCACTGTTGGTGAGAATGTAAATTGTTACAGCCACTATGGAGAACAGTATGGAGGTTCCTTAAAAAACTAAAAATAGAACTACTCTATGACACAGCAATCCCATTACTGGGCATGTACCCTTAGAGAACCATAATTCAAATAGAGTCATGTATCATCACAATGTTCATTGCAGCTCTATTTACAATAGCCAGGACATGGAAGCAACCTAAGTGTCCATCGACAGATGAATGGATAAAGAAGATGTGGCACATATATACAATGGAATATTACTCAGCCATAAAAGGAAATGAAATTGAGTTATTTGTAATGAGGTAGATAGACCTAGATTCTGTCATACAGAGTGAAGTAAGTCAGAAAGAGAAAATTAAATACTGTATGCTAACACATATATATGGAATCTAAAACAATAAAAGATTCTGAAGAACCTAGGGTCAGGACAGGAATAAAGACAAAGACGTAGAGAATGGACTTTAGGACACTGGGAGTGGGAAGGGTAAGTTGGGACGACGTGAGAGAGTGGCATGGTCATATATACACTACCAAATGTAAAATAGTGAGAAGCAGCTGCATAGCTCAGGGAGATCAGCTCAGTGCTTTGTGACTACTTAGACTTGTGGGATAGGGAGTGTGGGAGGGAGGCTCAAGGTGGAGGGGATATGGGGATATATGTATACATATAGCTGATTCACTTTATTATAAAGCAGAAAGTAACACACCATTGAAAAGCAATTATACTCCAATAAAGATGTTAAAATAATATATAAAAGAGGCACACTCATTTTGGAGACACTACTCCACAGTGTATTAAAATATAAAAATTAAAATGTACCTACATTCTTACCTAGATATAAATATTTTAAAAACTATTATTAAGATTTTATAGTTTGTTTTAAATTTAAAATCATTCAGCACCATGCAATTGATTAAATTATGCTTGACAGTTATTTCTCTGCAGCTATTGTATATACTTGGGAATTCTGCTGATGTAGAAAAAAATCTAAACTCCAAATTATTTTCAACTGAAATGAAATTTTTATGAATACCAAATTTAATATTTAAAGAAGTTGACATGGTAATATTTTGTAGATATTTCATTAAATATTCCCAAATTGTGGTTTTATAGTCTTCATTCTGTGTTATAGGGTAAATAATATATTAACTTTCTCACAGTTTAAAAGTAGGGGAAATTTCTGCTCTAGCAATGGTGGAGTTGGTAATCTGAACAACCCTCTTACAAAAGGCACTTTAGAATTTTAGAACGCACTTAACAAAATCTTAAAAACTTCAAAGACCTTGACAAGAAAGAGAGGAATTACCAGTGTAAGAAAAGGGGATGAGAGAAAAGGGAGTCAGGAAGATGGCAGAAGAGTAAGATGTGGAGATTTCCTTCCTCCCCACAGATATACCAGAAATACATCTACACGTGGAACAACTCCTACAGAATACCTACTGAATGCTGGCAGAAGACCTCAGACCTCCCAAAAGTCAAGAAACTCCCCACATACATGGGTAGGGCAAAAGAAAAAAAAGAATAAACAGAGACAAAAGAATAAGGATGGGACCTGCACAAGTGGGAGGGAGCTGTGAAGGAGGAAAGGTTTCCATACACTAGAAGGCCCTACACAGGAGGAAACTGCAGGTGGCAGGGGGGGAAGCTTTGGAGCCATGGAAGAGAGCACAGAAACAGGGTTGCAGAGGGCAAAGTGGAGAGATTCCCGCACAGAGGATCGGTGCCAACTGGCACTCACCAGCCCGAAAGGCTTGTCTGCTCACCCACCAGGGCAGGAGGGGCTGGGATCTGAGGCCCGGGCTTCAGTCGGAGCTCAGGGAGAAGACTGGTGTTGGCAGCATGAACACAGCCTGCAGGGGGTTCATGCACCACGGCTAGCCGGGAGGTAGTCCAGGGAAAAGTCTGGACCTGTTGAAGAGGCAAGAGACTTTTTCTTCCCTCTTTGATTCCTGGTGCACGAGGAGAGTGGATTAAGAATGCTGCTTAAAGGAGGTCCAGAGATGGGCGTGAGCCGCGGCTAACAGCGTGGACCACAGAGACGGGCATGAGACGCTAAGTCTGCTGCTGCCGCCACCAAGAAGCCTGTGTGCGAGCACAGGTCACTATCACCACCTCCCTTCCGGAGAGCTTATGCAGCCAACCACTGCCAGGGTCCCGGGATTCAGGGACAATTTCCCTGGGAGAACGCACAGCGCACCTCAGGCTGGTGCAACATCACGCCGGCCTCTGCCTCTGCAGGCTCGCCCTGCATCTGCACCCCTCCCTCCCCACGGCCTGAGTGATCCAGAGCCCCCGAAGCAGCTGTTCCTTTAACCCTGTCCTGTCTGAGCAAAGAACAGATGCCCTTCGGTGACCTACACACAGAGTCAGGGCCAAATCTAAAGCTGAGTCCCTGGGAGCTGTGCAAACAAAGAAGAGAAAGGGAAATCCCTCCCAGCAGACGGAGAAGCAGCAGATTAAAGCTCCACAATCAAGTTGATGTACCCTGCATCTGTGGAATACATGAATAGACAACAAATCATCCCAAATTGAGGAGGTGGACTTTGAGAGCAAGGTTTTTTATTTTTTCCCATTTCCTCTTTTTGTGAGTGTGTATGTGTATGCTTGTGTGTGAGATTTTGTCTGTATAGCTTTGCTTTCACCATGTGTCCTAGTGTTCTATCCGTCCATCACTTTTTTTTCTTTAAAATTGTTTTTTCTTAATAATTATTCTTTATTTTGATTATTTTATTTTATTTTATCTTACTTTGTTTTATTTTATTTTATCTCCTTCCTTCCATCCTTCCTTCCTTTCTTTCTCTCTTTTTCTCTCCTCTCTTTCTTCCTTTCTTTCTTTTATTCTTTCTATCTTTCTTTCTTTCTTTTTTCTTTCTTTCTTTCTTTCTATCTTTCTTTCTTCCTTCCTTCCTTCCTTTCTTCCTTCCTTCCTTCCTTCCTTTCTTTCTTTCTTCCTTTCTTTCTTCCTTTCTTTCTTTCTTTCTTTCTTTCTTTCTTTCTTTCTTTCTTTCTTTCTTTCTAATTATTCTCCCTTTTATTCTGAGCTGTGTGGATGAAAGTTCTTGGTACTGCAGCCAGGAGTCAGCGCTCTGCCTCTGAGGTGGGAGAGCCAACTTCAGGACACTGGTCCACAAGAGACCTCCCAGCTCCACATAATATCAAATGGCGAAAATCTCCCTGAGATCTCCATCTCAACACCATCACCCAGCTTCACTCAACAACCAGCAAGCTACAGTGCTGGACACCCTATGCCAAACAACCAGGAAGATAGGAACACAACCCCACCCATTAGCAGAGAGGCTGCCTAAATTCATAATAAACCCACAGACACCCCAAAACAAACCACCAGTACGTGGACCTGCCCACCTGAAAGACAAGATTCAGCCTCATCCACCAGAACACAGGCACTAGTCCCCTCCACCAGGAAGACTACACAACCCATTGAACCAACTTTAGCCACTGGGGACAGACAACAAAAAAAAATGGGAACAATGAACCAGCAGCCTGCAAAAAGCAGACCCCAAACACAGTAAGATAAGCAAAATGAGAAGACAGAAAAACACACATCAGATGAAGGAGCAAGATAAAAACCCACCAGACCTAACAAATGAAGAGGAACTAGGCACTCTACCTGAAAAAGAATTCAGAATAATGATAGTAAAGATTATCCAAAATCTTGGAAATAGAATAGAGAAAATGCAATAAACGTTTAACAAGGACCTAGAAGAAGTAAAGATGAAACAAGCAACGATGCACAATACAGTAAATGAAATTGAAAATACTCTAGATGGGATCAATAGCAGAATAACTGAGGCAGAAGAACGGATAAGTGACCTGGAAGATAAAATAGTGGAAATAACTACTGCAGAGCAGAATAAAGAAAAAAGAATGAAAAGAACTGAAAACCATCTCAGAGACCTCTGAGACATCATTGAAAACTTCCCTAATATGGGAAAGGAAATAGTTAATCAAGTCCAGGAAACACAGAGAGTCCCATATAGGATAAATCCAAGGAGAAATACACCAAGACAAGTATTAATCAAACTGTCAAAAATAAAATACAAAAATAAACATATTAAAAGAAGCAAGGGAAAAACATCAAATAATGCACAAGGGAATCTCCGTAAGGGTAACAGCTGATCTTTCAGCAGAAACTCTGCAGACCAGAAGGGACTGGCAGGACATATTTAAAGTGATGAAGGAGAAAAACCTACAACCAAGATTAGTCTACACAGCAAGGATCTCATTCAGATTTGATGGAGAAATTAAAACCTTTACAGACAAGCAAAAGCTGAGAGAGTTCAGCACCACCAAACCAGCTTTACAACAAATGCTAAAGGAACTTCTCTAGACATGAAACACAAGAGAAGGAAATGACCTATAGTAGCGAACCCAAAACAATATATAAAATGGAAATAGGAACATACATATCAATAATTACCTTAAATGTAAATGGACTAAATGCTCCCACCAAAAGACACAGATTGGCTGAATGGATACAAAAACAAGACCCTTATATATGCTGTCTACAAGAGACCCACTTCAGACCTAGAGACACATACAGACTGAAAGTAAGGAGATGGAAAAAGATATTCCATGCAAATGGAAACCAAAAGAAAGCTGGAGTAGCAATTCTCATATCAGACAAAATAGACTTTAAAATAAGGACTATTAAAAGGGACAAAGAAGGACACTACATAATGATCAAGGGATCGATCCAAGAAGAAGATATAACAATTGTAAATATTTATGCACCCAACATAGGAGCACCTCAATACATAAGGCAAATACTAACAACCATAAAAGGGGAGATCAACAGTAACACATTCATAGTAGGGGACTTTAACACCCCACTTTCACCCATGGACAGATCATCCAAAATGAAAATAAATAAGGAAACACAAGCTTTAAATGATACATTAAACAAGATGGGCTTAATTGATATTTATAGGACACTCCATCCAAAAACAACAGAATACACATTTTTCTCAAGTGCTCATGGAACATTCTCCAGGATAGATCGTATCTTGGGTCACAAATCAAGCCTTGGTAAATTTAAGAAAACTGAAATTGTATCAAGTATCTTTTCCGACCACAACGCCATGAGACTAGATATCAATTACAGGAAAAGATCTTTAAAAAATACAAACACATGGAGGCTAAACAATACACTACTTAATAATGAAGTGATCACTGAAGAAATCAAAGAGGAAATAAAAAAATACCTAGAAACAAATGACAATGGAGACACAACGACCCAAAACCTATGGGATGCAGCAAAAGCAGTTCTAAGGGGGAAGTTTATAGCAATACAAGCCCACCTTAAGAAGCAGGAAACATCTCGAATAAACAACCTAACCTTGCACCTCAAGCAATTAGAGAAAGAAGAACAAAAAAACCCCAAAGCTAGCAGAAGGAAAGAAATCATAAAAATCAGATCAGAAATAAATGAAAAAGAAATGAAGGAAACAATAGCAAAGATCAATAAAACTAAAAGCTGGTTCTTTGAGAAGATAAACAAAATAGATAAACCACTAGCCAGACTCATCAAGAAAAAAAGGGAGAAGACTCAAATCAATAGAATTAGAAATGAAAAAGGAGAAGTAACAACTGACACTGCAGAAATAAAAAAAATCATGAGAGATTACTACAAGCAACTCTATGCCAATAAAATGGACAATCTGGAAGAAATGGACAAATTCTTAGAAATGCACAACCTGCCAAGACTGAATCAGGAAGAAATAGAAAATATGAACAGACCAATCACAAGCACTGAAATTGAAACTGTGATTAAAAACCTTCCAACAAACAAAAGCCCAGGACCAGATGGCTTCACAGGTGAATTCTATCAAACGTTTAGAGAAGAGCTAACACCTATCCTTCTCAAACTCTTCCAAAATATAGCAGAGGGAGGAACACTCCCAAATTCCTTCTACGAAGCCACCATCACCTTGATACCAAAACCAGACAAGGATGTCACAAAGAAAGAAAACTACAGGCCAATATCACTGATGAACATAGATGCAAAAATCCTCAACAAAATACTAGCAAACAGAATCCAACAGCACATTAAAAGGATCATACACCATGATCAAGTGGGGTTTATTCCAGGAATGCAAGGATTCTTCAATATACGCAAATCTATCAATGTGATAAACCATATTAACAAATTGAAGGAGAAAAACCATATGATCATCTCAATAGATGCAGAGAAAGCTTTCGACAAAATTCAACACCCATTTATGATAAAAACCCTCCAGAAAGTAGGCATAGAGGGAACTTTCCTAAACATAATAAAAGCCATATATGACAAGCCCACAGCAAACATCATCCTCAATGGTGAAAAACTGAAAGCATTTCCACTAAGATCAGGAACAAGACAAGGTTGCCCACTCTCACCACTCTTATTCAACATAGTTTTGGAAGTTTTAGCCACAGCAATCAGAGAAGAAAAGGAAATAAAAGGAATCCAAATCGGAAAAGAAGAAGTAAAGCTGTCACTGTTTGCAGATGACATGATACTATACATAGAGAATCCTAAAGATGCTACCAGAAAACTACTAGAGCTAATCAATGAATTTGGTAAAGTAGCAGGATACAAAATTAATGCACAGAAATCTCTGGCATTCCTATATACTAATGATGAAAAATCTGAAAGTGAAATCAAGAAAACACTCCCATTTACCATTGCAACAAAAAGAATAAAATATCTAGGAATAAACCTACCTAAGGATACGAAAGACCTGTATGCAGAAAATTATAAGACACTGATGAAAGAAATTAAAGATGATACAAATAGATGGAGAGATATACCCTGTTCTTGGATGGGAAGAATCAACATTGTGAAAATGACTCTACTACCCAAAGCAATCTACAGATTCAATGCAATCCCTATCAAACTACCACTGGCATTTTTCACAGAACTAGAACAAAAAATTTCGCAATTTGTATGGAAACACAAAAGACCCCGAATAGCCAAAGCAATCTTGAGAACGAAAAAAGGAGCTGGAGGAATAAGGCTCCCTGACTTCAGACTATATTACAAAGCAACAGTAATCAAGACAGTATGGTACTGGCACAAAAACAGAAAGATAGATCAGTGGAACAGGATAGAAAGCCCAGAGATAAACCCACGCACATATGGACACCTTATCTTTGATAAAGGAGGCAGGAATGTACAGTGGAGAAAGGACAGCCTCTTCAATAAATGGTGCTGGGAAAACTGGACAGGTACATGTAAAAGTATGAGATTAGATCACTCCCTAACACCATACACAAAAATAAGCTCAAAATGGATTAAAGACCTAAATGTAAGGCCAGAAACTATCAAACTCTTAGAAGAAAACATAGGAAGAACACTCTATGACATAAATCACAGCAAGATCCTTTCTGACCCACCTCCTAGAGTAATGGAAATAAAAACAAAAATAAACAAATGGGACCTAATGAAACTTCAAAGCTTTTGCACAGCAAAGGAAACCATAACCAAGACCAAAAGACAACCCTCAGAATGGGAGAAAACATTTGCAAATGAAGCAACTGACAAAGGATTAATCTCCAAAATTTACAAGCAGCTCATGCAGCTCAATAACAAAAAAACAAACAACCCCATCCAAAAATGGGCAGAAGACCTAAATAGACATTTCTCCAAAGAAGATATACAGAATGCCAACAAACACATGAAAGAATGCTCAACATCATTAATCATTAGAGAAATGCAAATCAAAACTACAATGAGATATCATCTCACACCAGTCAGAATGGCCATCATCAAAAAATCAAGAAACAATAAATGCTGGAGAGGGTGTGGAGAAAAGGGGACACTCTTGCACTGCTGGTGGGAATGTGAATTGGTTCAGCCACTGTGGAGAACAGTATGGAGGTTCCTTAAAAAACTACAAATAGAATTACCATATGACCCAGCAATCCCACTACTTGGCATATACCCTGAGAAAACCAAAATTCAAAAAGAGTCATGTACCAAAATGTTCATTGCAGCTCTATTTACAATAGCCAGGACATGGAAACAACCTAAGCGCCCATCATCGGATGAATGGATAAAGAAGATGTGGCACATATACACAATGGAATATTACTCAGCCTTAAAAAGAAATGAAATTGAGCTATTTGTAATGAGATGGATAGACCTAGAGTCTGTCATACAGAGTGAAGTAAGTCAGAAAGAAAAAGACAAATACCGTATGCTAACACATATATATGGAATTTAAGGGAAAAAAATGTCATGAAGAACCTAGGGGTAAGATAGGAATAAAGACGCAGACCTACTGGAGAACGGACTTGAGGGTATGGGGAGGGGGAGGGGTGAGTTTTGACAGGGCGAGAGAGAGTCATGGACATATACACACTAACAAACGTAGTAAGGTAGATAGCTGGGGGGAAGCAGCCGCAAGGCACAGGGATATTAGCTCGGTGCTTTGTGACAGCCTGGAAGGGTGGGATGGGGAGAGTGGGAGGGAGGGAGACGCAAGAGGGAAGACATATGGGAACATATGTATATGTATAGCTGATTCACTTTGTTATAAAGCAGAAACTAACACACCATTGTAAAGCAATTATACCCCAATAAAGATGTTTAAAAAAAAAAAAAAAAGAAAGAAGATCAATGAAGAAATCAATATGACTGAAAAAGAAGATAGAAGATCAGTGAAATCCAAATCTGTTTCCCTGAGAAGACCAACAAACTCAATAATCTTCTAGCCAAACAGATCAGAAAAAAAAAATAAAGACGCAAATTTCTAATGTCAGAAATGAGAGAGGCAATACCACTAAAAGTTCTACACATATTAAAAGGAGAATAAGACAATATTATGAACAACTTTATGCCAATAAATTCACAACTTAGGTGAATTTGAAAAAAAAAAAGAAAAGAAAAGGGGATGGATTTTAACTTCAAAGAGCTCAGTGATGAGTTAGCGCTGCTTTTGCCCAGAGTGGGCATTTGCTGAGCAAGATAATGAAGCTTCTAGGCAGACCTTCTCTTTCAGCATGCGGAATGAAAATAACCCACCTGGAGACAGCTAACCCTGAGAGGGGTGTGAGAGCATAAGCAGTCTCCACTTGCAAAAGGTAAAAGCTGTCCTGATGAATTAAGTATCAGTTAAGGCAAGGAGATAGAAGGAAAATTCAGAGAAATGTTGATGTGGGAGAGTCTTCTCATCATAAAACAGAACCTCTAGTGAATACAGCAAAAATGCTTCAGAGGAGTGAAGCATGGAGATTGAAACCTGAGGTAGAATTTCTGGATGTGAGACGTCTTCTAGTTTACATCCTATGTCATATGCACGACCCATATCTACCAGAATTTATTAGACACCTGTGTGAAACCATTCCATATGACAGATATCCTCAATTCTGTAACCTTCATATTCTATCTGTTCACCTGTGCCCATGCCATTCACCCCAATTCTACCACTGTATGTACATCTCACTGAAACTGTCCTATGCCCTCCAGCTCAGCAGGTGGCCCAAAAATTCAGCACAGAGAACCAAAATGTATGTTTCTGTGTAGTGCTGTACTCATTCTAATGCCATTACTAGTATGAGTGCCTGGTGCATCTAAAGAGGTATGGGGCAGGGAAGTATATGTAGGAACTTACCTGCCACCTCAGCAAAGTTCCAAACGTTAGGGACTTATATCAGGAAAATCAGTGAGGGAGAAGAGGAGAGTAAAACCTGCCAAGAACTGTCCTTAGATTCCATTCTCTACAACCATGGCCATAAAGCCTCTACTCAAACCTCCCCAACCGAATTCTTGTGATTGGGAAAACATCAGCTAGTTTTTCAATGAAATCAACATTCTTTTCCTCTCAGATCAGGGCAATACTGGGTCCAAATTATAACATTATAACAATAGGCTGGAGTAACTCTCCAGTTTGCCAGCAATTGCACATCTAAGAATTTACTTTGAAAAAACTTTTAGAGATGTGGGCAAAGATTTATTGATAAATGTATACTGCAGTCCTAACTACATAGAATAATTAAAAACAAGCAATATGTTCAACAATACAGAAATGTTTAAATACATTTTGGTACATCTGTAAAATGGAATCATGTAAAGCCATTAAAATCATGTAGGATAATATTTTCTGTCCTGTGCTAAGTTTTAAAATATATTTTCTAAGTGACAAAGAGCGATTTAAAAAATAGTATGTATCTTGTAATAAATTTGAAAAACACATTCTCTCTCTCTCTTCCTCTTTACCACTTCTCTCAACCCCTCAACCCACCCTCATCTATCTATCTCTGACTAGGTTGGAAAGGCTTATGCCATCATATTAAAAGTAGTTACCTCCAGATACTACTTTTAATATAGTAGTATTACTATATTAAATAGTAATGTGGGTGATTTTTTTCTTGTCAACGTTTGTTAAGTTTTCTGCACACAGTATAAAATCATTTTATAATTTATGAAAAATATTATTTCATTAAAAAATGAATAGATTTCCTGTGGCAATTGGTCACAAATACTGTTTGAAAACCCTTGATCCATCTTCTTTAATCAGACCTTAACCTTTCCAGTTGAATTATATGAACAGATGGTTTTGGAGACTGCTCTATGAACTATTAAAATGAAGCAAAAATGACCATTCTAAAATGTACATTCCAGAGATGGTTAACTATAGTAAGGAACAAGTATAATATAACCTACAATGTTATTTTCTAGGATAAAATCATTGGTAAAGCCCCCCTGCCCCTTGTATCCCAAGTATTGTTAATAAGGACCAATAGATTTTGCTTATATATGAATTTATGGGGAAATTTTTCACTTAGGTTAATACATCTGTATTTAAAAGAAATGAAACACCAGGAATTGTCTTCCCATTTCTCAAAGTTCCTGATAAGATCCACTGGACTCATTGCTAATCCTGTCTGCCACTCAGTTTTCTGGAGATATTAATTTTGTCATATGCGTATGTAGAATACATAGAAGAGTTTTCCTTTCTTTCTCTTTATGTTTTTCATCAATTCAAAATAAACTATAGGTCCAAATAGAATATATATTGACCACTGAGAGGTGGTAGGTTAGATTATGTTATTATATGGCAAATTATGCCCATTATGCCAAATCACAACCTGAAGGAAGATTTTCCTGTTCTGTGGTCTAAGAAGCACAATAACAGTCACCCTGATGTTGACCATGATGAGGGTGGCTAGGTCACCCTGACTTACTTCAGCCTGATCATTTGTATAAAGATTTTTATTTGCATCTAATAAAGGTAAGAGTTGGACAGATGGAGAAGGCAGAAAAGTATGACGATGTGGGGAAAAGGCAAAGAAAGGAACAGGAAGAGCCAAGGCATGGAAATGGTAATAAGTATGGTTATTGCAGTGGAGAGCCACCAATGATTATTCAAGGAAGTTAGTTTGGGGGAGCAATGGGTAAGACTGTATGGATAGTGTAGGGCCAGATTATGGTGGGAGCACTTTAGAAACATAATCTAGCAATGGAAACCTATTTTTTTTTTCTGTGTGTGGGCCTCTCATTGTTGTGGCCTCTCCCGTGGTGGAGCACAGGCTCCGGATGCGCAGGCTCAGCGGCCATGGCTCACGGGCCCAGCCGCTCCACGGCATGTGGGATCTTCCCAGACTGGGACACGAACCCATGTTCCCTGCATCGGCAGGTGGACTCTCAACAACTGCGCCACCAGGGAAGCCCTGGAAACCTATCTTAAGTATTTCAGCCTACATTGTCTTTAGTGACACATGAAACTGATATTTTAGGAAGAAAAATAGCTAACAATTATTGAGTACTTTCCCTGTTACAGGCAGTGTATTAAAATGATATTTAAGAGGGTGGCCTTTGGAGTTGGTTGGACTTGAAGACCAATCTTAACTCTGGAATTTACTAGCTAAATAATTTTAGGAAAATTATTTTCCTGGGTTTGTTTCTTCATCTGAAAAATTGATGTGATAATATCCACCTCTTGAGGTTGTTGTATGGATCACAGAGTTTGGAGAAGGGAGAATCTGTGAACAGGGAACAGTTAGGAAGCTGTTACAATTACTGAACCTAGACAAAGATGATAAATCACTAGAATGGAGAGGGATGACAAACTTCAAAGTAAAAGTAAAGAAGTAGGGCAGGCAACTGACACCCTTTCTCCACTCTCATTCATCTTGCAAGTTCCTTATTTCTGTTCATTTGACATAATTTGGGAAGGTGAAATTACACTTTTGAAGTATATGGTCCCTCTCTGGGCATTACCAATTGTTTGCTCATTTCCCTAGAGCTACAAATAACCATTTGCTCTCTCTGTTCACCATTTCCACGTCTCCTGCAACATATGATACAAACTCCCTTTCCACAGTCAGTTAGAAAGCAAACAAAACGTAACAGAAATCTTTCACGTTCTTACACTGTATTTTCCTTTTTTTTTTTTTTTTTTTGATTTGCAGTTTCTTCCTCCATTCTTGAGTTTGCCAGTCAATCAGGTTTCCTGCAAATTCTCACGGAAACAGGATTCCGTAATTTAACACAAAGCAAAACTCAAAAAGAAAACCAATCCTGCTGTTTCTGGGCTTTGGGAAACTTGATACTTTTCCTAAACCTTCCAAGGCAGCACTCAGTGCTTCAAGGTCCAATTCCTGCCACCAGCTAACATCAGAACAATCACTACGTAATAGGAGTCTTAAAATGCACGAGGCTTTGAGAACTTGGTCTTTATCACTAGTGTCTGGATTCAACGCAGAACTTCCTCTTTTAAAGAAGACATCTTATTTGCATACACTTCTGAGCAGGAAGTTACACGCAGAACTTTGAGTCTACATGGGAAAAGATCCTTCATCGCAATCTAATTTAATTCAACGCTCTCTCTTTCTTTTTCTTTCTCCTTTCCCTCTTCTCAGAGAGGGAATGGTCAAAAATAAATGTTTCAACAGATCTCGCGGTGCTATTCGAGATTCCCAATTAAAAAAAAAAATTTAGAAATGATGTAAACGAGCCTGTGCCTTCCGGGGTTTGGGGCTGGGACTGCCGCCCTCTGAGCCCAGTGAAAGCAGCCAAGAGAGGAGGCGGGGCTCTGGCGAGTTCCCCTTCCACCTTCCCCCACCCTTCTTTCCCAACCTCTGTAAGGCCCCTAGCTTGATTCCAGCCTTTGCTGCAGCTGCTCTCCAGGCGTTTGCAGGACTCAAGCAACTACAGCCGCTGTTCCCAACCAAGATGGTGATCCGTGTGTATATTGCATCTTCCTCTGGCTCCACGGCGGTAAGGAGGGTGGGAAGCCCACCTTTGTTGTTTTTCTACACATCAGTCTCCTGCTGCCCCAGAACCGTTAAATTGCAGAAGTTAGTCTGGCAGTTTCTCCTTCGTTAGACACCCGCATTTCCCACCCCACCCCCTTCTTCCCTTTCTTCTCTTTGTTGCATCGATTTCATTTTTCCATGGAGTTTAGCTTTGTTTGCCTAGTGATGTTAGTCCCACATTTCTTCTCTGAAGAAAAAAGAAAGCTACCGAGTTTTGGTAAATGGGAGATGGTGGTATAGGGTCTTTGGGGTTAGGTGAAGAAGTCAAGAAAGTCTCACACTGGTAAGTTTCAAGAGTGGGACATTTCACATATTTGCTGTAGGTACTGAGGCAGGGGCAGGAGTGCACATCTGTAAAGGATGTAAAACATGCTGTTAATGATGATGACTGAGTGGATGCCTACTGAGGCACTGTGATTATATTTCACAGAGTGAGACCCTTGTAATCAAATAGTTATATTTTGCCACTGTGTAGGAGGGGGTATTTAACTTCAGCCTAAAGAGTCTGTTATAACTAGACAGAATGGGAGCAGAAGTTGGGAACAATGATATAAAGTTGTGGGTTTTCTTTTTAAACAATGTAACAAGGGACCTGTTTTTCCCTTCCATATTGTCCCTTATTTTGACCTTTTCTTTTCTTTCAAAAGATGCTACTTCAAACAGTTTCTAACTGCTTCAAATACATTGAGAACTGGAAGGGAACTAACAAGTGCCTTCTTGTGTATTTGCGGATTCCAATGGTGGCTTCTTCAAATGATAGGGAAACCCTCTCTCATCCCCCATGCTCTTAATTTAGAATAACAATTTTCACCAGTTGTGGGGAGAAATAGGCTAAGCTGGGGTGAAAGCAGAGTGTATATTCATGGTAAATGAAAGTGTCTCTGTGTTTCACAGCTCAGGAGAAAAGCCAACAGTGGCAAGAGCAGATGTGTGGGATCAGAATGTAGAATGTATGAACCCCCTCCCTCTTCTAAGCTTCAGAGCAGCAGCTATCCCATGTTTTCTGTTGTTGTGTTTTTGTTTTTGTTTCGTTTACCCCCTAAGAGGGTTTGGAATAGAACTGAAAGTTGCGTGAAATCACAAGGAGCTTGAACCTTCAACTTGTCTTCTCTGGCTACCACTTGTGGGTGTGTTTAGACAGTTTTGAAATAGAATACTTAAAGTTACACTTTTGGAGCAAGTTTAGGTTGGAAAAAATAAAACTTTTTATATTGTCTTTGAACTTCACTTTATGAGCCTCTTGCCTTATTATTTTCCATATATATTATGATATTTAAAATAATGTTAAAGCTGCCCAGGGTCTCAATTCCAATAAAATAATTGTAAAATTTAAAACATCAGCTTATTACCTTTAGTTAAATCCCTAATTAGGTTGGGCAGATCAGCAAGCTAGTTTTGGTGATTTCACTTTGGGTGACATGCAGTTTCAGTACTGCTATTTATTCTTTGCTTTCTTGCTCTTCTACCCCTCCCTGAAAAGCAGATTCAAGATGAAACACCTTTCAGAATTTCTATTCAAATAAGAACAACTATACCTCTCTCTTTGTTAAGACTTAAGTTTCTTAGGGCCTTAAAAATGACTACTGTCTCCTACTATGTACATTATTAGATTCCATTGTTGAAGACTATGCAAATAAGAAATATTTATGCTTTTTTTGTTTTGTTTCAATTGTTTTTCTTATGGGTAATTATAAATTTGTTTGTTGTTGCAGTAATTATAGTTCCTATGAACCTGATATCAAAATTCTACTGCATATTGCCAAAATAAATTCTTATTGTATTATAATCTTATAGTACTTTTAAATAATATTAAAACAGGATAAAATGAGTATACTTCAGAAGAGCTCCTTTGTAACATAAATGGGGACTCTTCAGCTTGGAATACTAAGGTTTTTTTTCCTTTAAGAAAGCTGTCATGTTGTTTTTAACATACGGTTTAGAAATTTTGGGTCAAACATCCTAACACGAATCCAGCAATTGTACAATGTGAGATGCTTCTATAAGTGACTAAGCGTAGTTTTCTGAAGAGCATTTAAAAGAAAGCTTTTGGTTTTGGATTGTGAATCTTTGACTATTTTCTTACTCCTGCTAGTGATTTTCATAAAAATAACCAATACTAGATGTTGTATCAGGCAAGGGAGGATCTATGATGATTGTAACTTAGTGTGACCTTAAGACTCCCTTTCCTTCATAGACCAATTAAAAAAAAAACAAAACTTTTCAAACTTGTACTCAACTCTGCCCTAATACAGAGGTATAGCACTTGCTTCTCAAAAGTTTATAAATGAGGGCTTCCCTGGTGGCGCAGTGGTTGAGAGTCCGCCTGCTGATGCAGGGGACACGGGTTCGTGCCCCGGTCTGGGAAGATCCCACATGCCGCGGAGCGGCTGGGCCCGTGAGCCATGGCCGCTGAGCCTGCGCCTCCGGAGCCTGTGCTCCGCAACGGGAGAGGCCACAGCAGTGAGAGGCCCACGGACTGCAAAAAAAAAAAAAAAGTTTAGAGATGAAAGCAGGTATATTGGGTTTTTTTGTTTTTTTGTTTTTTTTTTTCTGCCTCTCCCGTTGCGGAAGACAGGCTCTGGATGCGCAGGCTCAGCGGCCATGGCTCACGGGCCCAGCCGCTCCCGGGGCATGTGGGATCTTCCCAGACCGGGGCACAAACCCGTGTCCCCTGCATCGGCAGGCGGACTCTCAACTATTGCGCCACCAGGGAAGCCCAAGGTACATTAGTTTTTGCAATGGATTTCTTGATAGTAGCCATAATAGTGTTAGTAAGTAGGAACACTTAAGTGTGTCGGGTAGAATCTCAGTTTTTCTTGGCAATTTCTAGTCCTATGAGTTAGATACTATGATTATCTCTATTTTCAGGATAAGGAAATACAGGTTTAGAGAGGTTAAACAACTTTCTCAAGGTCACACAAATAGTAAGCCACAGAGCTTGAATTCAACACAAGCTGTTTGAATCCAAATGACATATGTTTAAAGAAATACATCGTCCCAGTGATGCATGACAGCTAGGAGGCATGCAGAGATAAATGTGAACATGAGATGAGAGGTACAGAAGGGAGTAAGTCCTGTAAGTGGAATTGCTTGGGCATATACATACAGGAGAATAGAAAAATGAGGAGCTAGTGTAGAGGAGGGATAGCATGTCTAAAGGTGAATGTCAGTAAGTAGGCTTAATTCACTGAAGGCCAGGAAGATAGAGAAGATGCAGATTTGGAACTGGTCTAGTATAGGTCAAGGTGAAAATTCAGGTCTTAATACTTTTTTTTTTATGAAAACCATTTAGCAAGAATGCACCTCCCAAGTTTGTCAGTAGGAAGTGATTTCTGCCTGTTCAAAACTGTTTGTGCATGTTTTGACCTATTGTAACAAAATAATATATGCCATATTTTTTCCTCAATATTGTAATGTCCTGTAAGTTTGCATTTAATGGAAAAAGACTAGTAAGCACAGAACCTATAATAAACTTAATAAATTTCAATAACTTTTAACAAAAATCAACATTGGCCTTTGATCAGGATTGCTAGAGAGATGATAGCTTGGAGAATTATAACTGGTTTGGAGTTTTCTTCCCATACTTCTTTTCCTCAGATCCATAATAATCTGCATTTCACAGTCTCTATGCATTTTAGATGTGCTTGGTGTAGAAATTTTAAGATTGTGGTAGATAGATAGATTGTAGATTTCTGAGGGTATTGTTTATGGTCTAACTTTTGTAAAATGATCTCTTTTATGACTGCTAAAACATAAACTAGTTGTAGCTTGGATTGTCCATATAGTAAATGAAATATATGTGATTTCCCTCTGTGGTGTTATTCTGTGCACGAGTTATAGAAACAAGCAAATAAAATGAACACTTGCGATTGCCAAATCATTAGTCACTAGGCAGTATTTTCTTCACTGGGATAATATGGATGTAGAACAACAAGCCACAGTTCTTCATCTATATGATCCAAAAGTAATTGCATTTAGGTGAAGAGTATTTTGCTCCTCTGTCTCTTTTTTTTTTCATGGGAAGGCATTTTATTTTAAATATGACAGTGTGTATATGTCAATCCCAAACTCCCAATCTATTCCCCCCCCCACATCCCCCCTGGTAACCATAGTTTATTCTCTAAGTCTGTGAGTCTGTTTCTGTTTTGTAAATAAGCTCATTTGTATCATTTTTTTTGATTCTGCATATAAACAATATCATATGCTATTTGTATTTCTCTGTCTGACTTACTTCACTTAGTATGATAATCTCCAGGTGCATCCATGTTGCTGCAAATGGCATTATTTCATTCTTTTTAATGGCTGGGTATTATTCCATTATATATATATATATATATACCACATCTTATTTATCCATTAATCTGTCGATGGACATTTAGGTTGCTTCCCTGTCTTGGCTATTGTAACAGTGCTGCAGTGAACATTGGGGTGCATGTATCCTTTCCAACCATGTTTTTCTCTGGATATATGCCCAGGAGTGTGATTGCTGAATCATATGGTAGCTCTATTTTTAGTTTTTTAATGAAACGCCATACTGTTCTCCATGCTCGCTGTACTAATTTACATTCCCACCAACAGTGCAGATTTCCCTTTTCTCTACACCCTCTCCAGCATTTATCGTTTGCAGACTTTTTGATGATGGCCATTCTAACTGGTGTGATGTGATATCTCAATGCAGTTTCGATTTGCATTTCTCTAATAATTAGCAATGTTGAGTGTCTTTACATGTGCCTCTTGGCCATCTGTGTGTCTTCTTTGTAGAAATGTCTCTTTAGGTCTTCTGCATATTTTTGATTGGGTTATTTGTTTTATTTTTGATATTGAGCTTCATGAGCTGTTTGTAAATTTTGGAGATTAATCCCTTGTCAGTTGCTTTGTTTTCAAATATTTTCTCCCATTCTGTGGGTTGTCTTTTCATTTTGTTTATGGTTTCCTTTGCTGTGCAAAAGCTTTGGGGTTTATTTAGGTCCCATTTGTTTATTTTTGTTTTCATTTCCATTACTCTGGGAGATAGATCAAAAAAGAGCTTGCTGTGATTTATATCAAAGAGTGTACTGCCTATGTTTTCCTCTAAGAGTTTTATAGTGTCTGGTCTTACATTTAGGTCTTTAATCCATTTTGAGGTTTTTTTTGTGTGTCTGGTGTTAAAGAATATTCTAATTTCATTTTTTTATATGTAGCTGTTCAGTTTTCCCAGCACCATTTACTGAAGAAACTGTCTTTCTTCCATTTTATAGTCTTGTCTCCTTTGTCATAGATTAATTGCCATAGTTATGTGGGTTTATTTCTGGGTTGTCTATCTTGTTCCATTGAGCTATAATTCTGTTTTTGTGCCAGTACCATACTGCTCTGATGACTGTAGCTTTATAGTATAGTCTGAAGTCATGGAGCCTGATTCCTCCAGCTCTGTTTTTCTTTCTCAAGATTGCTTTGGGGCTTCCCTGGTGGTGCAGTTGTTGGGAGTCCACCTGCCGATGCAGGGGACATGGGTTCACGCCCTGGTCCAGGAAGATCCCACATGCCGCAGAGCGGCTGGGCCCATGAGCCATGACCACTGAGCCTGCGTGTCCAGAGCCTGTGCTCCACAATGGGAGAGGCCACAACAGTGAGAGGCCCACATACTGCAAAAAAAAAAAAAACACAAAAAACAAAAAAGATTGCTTTGGTTACTTGGGGTCGTTCGTGTCTCCATACAAATTTTAAGATTTTTTTGTTCTAGTTCTATGAAGAATGCCATTGGTAATTTGATAGAGATTGCACTGAATCTGTAGATTGCCTTGTGTAGTATAGTCATTTTGACAATACTGATTCTTACAATCCAAGGACATGGTATATATTTCCATCTGTCTGTGTTGTCTTTGATTTCTTTCATCAGCATCTTATAGTTTTCGGAGTACAGGTCTTTTGTCTCCTTAGGTAGGTATATTCCTAAGTTTGTTATTTTTTTTTGATGTGATGGTAAATGGTATTGTTTCTTTAATTTCTCTCTCTGATCTTTCATTGTTAGTGTATATAAATGCAACAGATGTCTGTATTAATTTTGTATCCTGCAACTTTACTGAATTCATTGATGAGCTCTAGGAATTTTCTGGTAGCATCTTTAGGATTTTCTGTGTACAGTATCATGTTGTCTGCAAACAACGACAGTTTTTCTTCTTTTCCAACTTGAATTCCTTTTATTTCTTTTTCTTCTGTGATTGCCATAGCTAGGACTTCCAAAACTATGTTGAAAAAAGTGGCTAGAGTGGACATCCTTGTCTTGTTCCTGATCTTAGAGGAAATGCTTTCAGCTTTTCACCATTGAGTATGATGTTAGCTGTAGGTTTGTCACATATGGTAGCTTCTCTGTCTCTGTATTTATAAATTGAACATCAATTTGATGTATGCTATGGTCTTTTTCGTAGCTGCCAAGGTTTGTTTGAATGCTGTGTAAAGGTATTCATAAACTAAGAGAAAAATTAGAAACTCTTCATGAGATGACTGTTTGGATATGCTTTTCGGATGCCCTGAACAATGGAAAATGGGAGCTCTCCGTGGCAAATGCGGGAACTCAAGATCATTGCCTTCAGATTGGTGCCCTATATTTGGTGACTGATTTCCTTAAACACACAGCAACAATGGCAAAGCCTTTGGAATACTTTGGTCCAATTTAAAGAGGCTTGGGAAACAGTTATCAATGATGGTGATTATATGGTACTTGAAAGTAGAATGGTTATAAGAAAGAATATATTGCAGAAGGGTAGTAAAAGTTTCCTAATCTGGTAGGATAAAGGGATAAAATAGGTTCATTTTCGCTCAAAGACTAGTTACTCTATTGAGGAAAGGGTTTTGATCAATAAACCATAAGGTCAACCCTCCCCCTAGGTTGAGCTGGAAAAAAAAGATTGAAGCCCCAGACACAATCAGTTAGAATGTTCTAATTCTCTGTAGTTAATCTCTAAATTCTTTTCTAAAATATATATTGTGCCATAAAACATATATCTTTTACAGGAATATTTTCTGCTTTAATTGAATTTTCAAGGGTGAATGTTGTGTTTCATTTCTTACCGATAAAATTAAACAGGTTGACAATTTGTTGATGACTGTCTGACGATATGTTTGCTTTCAGCTCTAATTTTCAACCCACCAGAAAACCTTTTAAACCCAGTACTTAATTACTTCCTCTGATGCAGACCAAAATTAAACAAACATATGTTTAGAGAGAAGGGGCAGCTCATTTATGATGACTATTTTTATTAATATGAGAGCAAAGCTGACTTTTCACACTTGGTCAATAGAGAAGAATTCTAAGCAAGGGGATTATTTTCTAGCTCAGTCCCTCACATTCTGGCTTTATTAGTTTGTTTGAACTGTTTTAGGTTGCCAGAACATCAGGCAAAAGTTAAATATAAACTGTAAAATATCACGACCAATTAAAAAATTATATATTTAATAGTATTCAGTGTTAGTGATGCTAGATTTTTGTTTCATTACTTTTCATTAATGTGACTAATCAAGATTTGACTTTAGTAATAGTAAAGCCTAACATTTATTTATGCATTGTGTATGTCGGGCACTGTACCCAGTGCTTTACATACTTTATTTCAATTAGTTTAATACTTGTGATAACATTTTGAGGTAAGTACTAGTAATAGATCCATTTCATGTAAGTGGAAGGGATATCTCTAAGACCCAGAAACTAGGTACATTGCTCAAGATAAAACAGTTACAAATGGCAGAACTGGGATTAGAACCCAGGTTGTTCTGACTCCAGAACTGGCTCCTAAACACTGTGCTATTTACACTCCCTTTTAGAGTAGAGATATTGGACAGAAATTGTGTCAATAATACATTAAAATCTTATCATGTGATTGGGAATCTATAACTGCCATTTAATAACTGGATGATGCCTGAAAAGAAAGAGAAAGACTGGATGATGCCTAACTAGGCAAATGTGTCTTCATCCGTAATCTGCATGTGAGAGTTAGGTGAAAGTGAGGGAGATAGGTTAGTAGCAACATTTTCATATACAATTTAGTTCTTTTTAAAATAAAATTGCCTAACCAAGGGCACATTTTTAAATAGCATTTGTGACACATATTGAACTTTTATGACTTTGGTTCTCTTCCCTGAAAACTATCTTTGTGTGGTTATAGACCAGCATAATTAAAATGTGGCTTTTTATGATTCTATAAATCTGAATTGATCAAGAAAGCAGTACATCTATGGCTTGTAAACTCTGGTTCTGGACTCTAGTCTTTGAGTTCTGTTCTTTCTGCTTAGTCCTTTCTGGAAATAAGACCCTATCATAGAGTTAGAGCGGAGCCAGTTTTGCTGAGGGGATTTCCAGCAGTGAGTCAAGACAAAAAGAACTTCACCTTTTAGACACCGGAGAAAGTTCATCCCAGTTAAGAGTTACAACATGGGAAAATTTTGTCTGTTTGTTTCGCCACTACTCAGCCAATTGTTTTACCATTAGTGCAGCATATTTCTCAACACTGAAATTAAAACAGTAAATATATATTTAATAATGGCTGTATTTTATGAGAAACCATTCTATCCAGTGTGATTTGGAAGCAAGATGAGTGTAGACAAGTACTTAATATGTTAAAAATATGATAAAACATTGCACTTTAATTTCTCATGCAAATAATTTGTCAGCTTTAGTTGATAATAATAACAGCTATCATTCTTTGAGCTCTTAAAATGTGCCAGGCATAGTGGTAAGAACTTTAGGTGTGTTATTTAATTCTTGTGACAACCCAATTAAGACAGTATTCCTATTATGTCCATTATTTTCTTCCTTTTTTTCATTCTTTTTTATTGTGATATAGTTGGTTTACAATATTATATGTTTCAGGTGTACAACTAGTGATTCACAGTTTTTAAAGGTTGTGCTCCATTTATAGTTAATATAAAATATTGGCTATATTCCGTGTGCTGTACAATATATCCTTGTAGCTTATACATTTTACACATAGTAGTTTGCACCTCTTAATCGCCTGTTATTTTGCCTATTTTTAGGAAGAGGAAACAGGCTCAGAGAGCTAGCAATGTCAGAGAGCTAGCAAAGCACCCCTCGTGTCTGTCTGATTCCAGAGCCCATAATCTTAACCTTTATGCAGTTCTGCCTACTGAGTGTTATTTATTCATTACCCAGCATGAATGTAGCTATGAAACTACTTTAAAAGTCATTGTAAAATTGCTTTTCTTCTGAACTTGGAAAATCATGAAAAGTACTTCTTAATTGGTCTATAGCAGTACCAAGAATAATTCTAGTGGCCTGTTACATCATGTAAAAAACTTAAAATTCTTTAGAGCAGACAATTAAAGTCATAATAGCTTAGTGTATATGATTAGTTAGATTGCAGAACATGTACTTTTATCCCAATATAAGAAAATTACCTTGTGTAAGGCAGTCTAACTAAAAGTAGATAAGACACATTGGTTGGGGAAGGGAATTTAAGTTTTTAACTAGAGCATGTAGATTTAGGGTGAGGTATGCGTTACGTCCTGTTGTCCGTGTGATTTGAGTACATCACTAAACCTTTCTTTGTTTCTCATTACCCTAACAAGTGAAATATAAATGACATAAAATTAAGAGTATTATGGAAGAAAACTTCTGCAAGTATCGTCATTGGAAATCTATTACTGAAAATTGTAGAACCTGATCTCATACTTTCAGAAATTTAAACATAATTAATTGGTCTTGCACATCAACTAAATATTTTGAACTCAAAAAATGGAAGTGGTTGGGGTGAAGATTTTTCAATGAGTTTCTACTTAAAAAATTTAGAAATAAATGTCTTAACTTAAATCTTCAGAGCAATATTGAGAGGGCACTCAGGCGTGGTGGTGGTGATATAGAGACTGGGCCAGGCAATAAGACAAACACCTGGTGAGTTTTTTAACATCTTAATTGGAGTATAATTGCTTTACAATAGTGTGTTAGATTCCGCTGTATAACAAAGTGAATCAGCTATATATATACATACAACCCCATATCTCCTCCATCATGCATCTCCCTCCCACACTCCCTATCCCACGCCTCTAGGTGGACAAAAAGCACCAAGCTGATCTCCCTGTGCTATGCGGTTGCTTCCCACTAGCTATCTATTTTACATTTGATAGTGTATATATGTCCATGCCACCCCCTCACTTTGTCCCAGCTTACACATCCCCCTCCCCGTGTCCTCAAGTCCATTCTCTATGTCTGCGTATTTATTCCTGTCCTGCCCATAGGCTCTTCAGAACCATTTTTTTTTTTAGATTCCATATATATGTGTTAGCATATGGTATTTGTTTTTCTCTTCCGGACTTACTTCACTCTGTATGACAGACTCTAGGTCCATCCACCTCACTACAAATAACTCAATTTTGTTTCTTTTAATGGCTGAGTAATATTCCATTGTATATATGTGCCACATCTTCTTTATCCATTCATCTGTTGACGAACTCTTAGGTTACTTCCATGTCCTGGCTATTGTAAATAGAGCTGCAATTAACATTGTGGTACATGACTCTTCTTTGTTGTTTAATTAATTAATATATTTTTGGCTGTGTTGGGTCTTTGTTTCTGTGTGAGGGCTTTCTCTAGTTGTGGCAAGCAGGGGCCACTCTTCATCACATTGTGCAGGTCTCTCACTGTCGCGGCCTCTCTTGTTGTGGAGCACAGGCTCCAGATGTGTAGGCTCAGTAGTTGTGGCTCACGGGCCCAGTTGCTCTGCAGCATGTGGGATCTTCCCGGACCAGGGCTCGAACCTGTGTCCCCTGCATTGGCAGGCAGATTCTCAAGCACTGCACTACCAGGGAAGCCCTACATGACTCTTTTTGAATTATGGTTTTCTCAGGGTATGTGCCCAGAAGTGGGATTCCTGGGTCGTATGGTAGTTCTATTTTTAGTTTTCTGAGGAACCTCCATACTGTTCTCCATAGTGGCTTTATCAATTTATATTCCCACTAAAAGTGCAAGAGGGTTCCCTTTTCTCCATACACTCTCCAGCATTTATTCTTTGTAGATTTTTTGATGATGCCCATTCTTACTGGTGTGAGGTGATACCACATAGAGGTTTGATTTGCATTTCTATAATGATTAGTGATGATGAGCATCCTTTCATGGGTTTGCTGATAATCTGTATATCTTCTTTGGATAAATGTCTATTTAGGTCCTCTGCCCACTTTTGGATTGGGTTGTTTGTTTTTTAGATATTGAGCTGCATGAGCTGCTTATAAATTTTGGAGATTATTCCTTTGTCAGTTGCTTCATTTGCAAATATTTTCTCCCATTCTGAGGGTTGTCTTTTTGTCTTGTTTATGGTTTCCTTTGCTATGCAAAAATTTTTAAGTTTGATTAGGTCCCATTTGTTTATTTTTGTTTTTATTTCCATTTCTTTCAGAGGTGGGTCAAAAAGGATCTTGCTGTGATATGTCATGGAATGTTCTGCCTATGTTTTCTTCTAAGTGTTTTATAGTGTCTGGCCTTACATTTAGGGCTTTAACCCATTTGAATTTATTTTTGTGTATGGTATTAGGGAGTGTTCTAATTTCATTCCTTTACATGTAGCTATCCAGTTTTCCAAGCACCACTTATTGAAGAGGCTGTCTTTTCTCCATTGTATATTCTTGCCTCCTTTATCAAAGATAAGGTGACCATTGGTTCGTGGGTTTATCTCTGGGCTTTCTATCCTGTTCCATTGATCTATCTTTCTGTTTTATTGCCAGTACCATACTGTCTGGATTACTGTAACTTTGTAGTATATTCTTAAATCGGGAAGCCTGATTCCTCCAATTCCGTTTCTCTTTCTCAAGATTGCTTTGGCTATTAGGGGTCTTTTGTGTTTCCATACAAATTGTGAAATATTTTGTTCTGGTTCTGTGAAAAATTCCATTGGTGATAGGGATTGCATTGAATCTGTAGACTGCTTTGGGTAGTAGAGTCATTTTCACAATGTTGATTCTTCCAATCCAAGAACATGGTATATCTCCCCATCTGTTTGTATCATCTTTAATTTCTTTCATCCGTGTCTTATAGTTTTCTGCATACAGGTCATTTGTCTCCTTAGGTAAGTTTATTTCTAGGTATTATATTCTTTTTGTTGCAGTGGTACATGGGAGTGTTTCCTTAATTTCTTTTTCGGATTTTTCATCATTAGTGTGTAGAGATGCAAGAGCTTTCTGTGCATTAATTTTGTATCCTGCTACTTTACCCAATTCATTGATTAGCCCTAGTAGTTTTCCGGTAGCATCTTTAGGATTCTCTATATATAGTATCATGTCATCTGCAAACAGTGACAGCTTTACTTCTTCTTTTCCAGTTTGGATTTCTTTATTTCTTTTTCTTCTCTGATTGCTGTGGCTAAAACTTCCAAAACTATGTTGACTAACAGTAGTGAGAGTGGACAACATTTTCTTGCTCCTGATCTTAGAGGAAATGGTTTCAGTTTTTCACCATTGAGGATGATGTTGGCTGCGGGTTTGTCATATTTGCCCTTTATTATGTTGAGGTAAGTTCCCTCTATGCCTACTTTCTGGAGGGTTTTTATCATAAATGGTGTTGAATTTTGTCAAAAGCTTTTTCTGCATCTATTGAGATGATCATATGGTTTTTCTCCTTCAATTTTTAATATGGCTTATCACATTGATTTATTTGCATATACTGAAGAATCCTTGCGTTCCTGGGGTAAACCCCACTTGATCTTGGTGTATGATCCTTTCAATGTGCTGTTGGTTTCTGTTTGCTGGTATTTAGTGGAGGATTTTTGCATCCATGTTCTTTATTGATATGGGCCTGTAATTTTCTTGTTTTGTGGCATCTGTCTGGTTTTGGTGTCAGGGTGATAGTGGCCTCATAGAATGTGTTTGGGAGTGTTCCTCCCTCTGCTATATTTTGGAAGAGTTTGAGAAGGATAGGGGTTAGTTGTTCTCTAAATGTTGATAGAATTCACCTGTGAAGCCATCTTGTCCTCGGCTTTTTTTGTTGGAAGATTTTAAATCACTGTTTCAATTTCAGTGCTTGTGATTGGTCTGTTTATATTTTCTATTATTTCTTCCTTGTTCAGTCTGAGAAGGTTGTGCTTGTCTAAGATTTTTTCCATTTCTTCCAGGTTGTCCATTTTATTGGCATATAGTTGCTTGTAGTAATTTCTCATGATCCTTTGTATTTCTGCAGTGTCAGTTGTTACTTCTCCTTTTCATTTCTAATTCTATTGATTTGAATCTCCTCCCTTTTTTAATCAATGAGTCTGGCTAATGGTTTATCAATTTTGTTTATCTTCTCAAAGAACCAGCATTTAGTTTTATTGATTTTTGCTATTGTTTCCTTCATTTCTTTTTCATTTATTTCTGATCTGATCTTTATGATTTCTTTCCTTCTGCTAACTTTGGGGTTTTTTGTTCTTTTTTCTCTTATTGCTTTACGTGTAAAGTTAGGTGGTTTATTTGAGATGTTTCTTTTTTCTTGAGGTAGGATTGTACTGCTATAAACATCCCTTTTAGAACTACTTTTGCTGCATCCCTTAAGTTTTGGTTCATAACGTCTTCATTGTCATATGTTTCTTGGAATTTTTTGATTTCCTCTTTGAGTTCTTCAGTGATCTCTTGGTTATTTAGTAGTGTAATGTTTAGCCTCCTTGTGTTTGTATTTTTACACACTTTTCCCTCTAATTGATACATAGTCTCAGAGCATTGTGGTTGAAAAAGATACTTGATACAGTTTCAATGTTCTTACATTTACCAAGGGTTGATTTGTGACCCAAGGTATGATCTGTCCTGGAAAATGTTCCATGAGCACTTGAGAAGAAAGTGTAATCTGCTGTTTCTGGTTGAAATGTCATATAAATATCAATTAAGTTCATCTTGTTCAATGTATCATTTAAAGCTTGTGTTTCCTTACTTAATTTCATTTTGGATGATCTGTCCATTGGTGAAAATGGGGTGTTAAAGTCCCCTACTATGATTGTGTTCCTGTTGATTTCCCCTTTTATGGCTGTTAGCATTTGCCTTATATATTGATGTGCTCCCATGTTGGGTGTGTAATATTTAAAATTATTATATCTTCTTCTTGTATTGATCCCTTGACCATTATGTAGTGTCCTATTTTGTCTCTTGTAATAGTCTTTATTTTAAAGTCTATTTTGTCTGATATGTGAACTGCTACGCTATCTTTCTTTTGATTTCCATTTGCATGGAATATCTTTTTTCCATCCCCTCACTTTCAATCTGTATGTGTCCCTAGGTCTGAAGTGTGTTTCTTGTTTTTGTATCCATTCATCCAGTCTATGTCTTTTGTTGGGAGCATTTAATCCACTTACATTTAAGGTTATTATCAATATGTATGTTTCTATTACTATTTTCTTAATTGTTTTGTATTTGTTATTTTAGATATTTTCCTTCTCTTTTGTTTTCTGCCTAGAGAAGTTCCCTTAGCATTTGTTGTAAAGCTTGTTTGGTGGTGCTGAATTCTTTTAGCTTTTGCTTGTCTGTAAAGTTTTTAATTTCTCTGTCAAATCTGAATGAGATCCTTCCAGGGTAGAGTAGTTTTGGTTGTAGATTTTTCCCTTTCATCACTTTAAATATGTCCTGCCACTCCCACTCACTTCTGGCTGGCAGAGTTTCTGCTGAAGAATCAGCTGTTAACCTTATGGGGATTCCCTTGTATGTTATTTGTTGCTTTTCCCTTGCTGCTTTTAATATTTATGCTTTGTATTTAATTTTTGATACTTTGAATAATATGCGTCTTGGTGTGTTTCTCCTTGGATTTATCCTGTATGGCACTCTCTGTGCTTCCTGGACTTGAATGACCATTTCCTTTCCCATATAGTTTCCTATTTTCAACTATAATATCTTCAAATATTTTTTCAGTCCCTTTATTTTTCTCTTCTTCTTCTGGAACCCCTATAATTCGCATGTTGGTGTGTTTAATATTGTCCTAGAGGTCTTTGAGATTGTCCTTAATTCTTTTCATTCTTTTTTCTTTTTTCTGCTCTGCAGTAGTTATTTCCATTATTTTATCCTTCAGGTCACTTATCCATTCTTCTGTCTCAGTTATTCAGCTATTGATTCCTTCTAGATAATTTTTAATTTCATTTAGTATGTTGTTCATCATTGTTTGTTTACTCTTTAGTTATTTTAGGTCCTTGTTAAATGTTTCTTGTATTTTCTCCATTCTATTTTGGATCATCTTTACTATCATTACTCTGAATTCTTTTTCAAGTAGACTACCTAGTTCTTTTACATTTGGTTGGTCTGGTGAGTTTTTACCTTGCTCCTTCATCTGCTATGTATTTTTCTGTCTTCTCAGTTTGCTTAAGTTACTGTTCTTGGGTTCTCCGTGTCGCAGGCTGCAGGTTCTTAGTTCCCGTTGTTTTTTGTGTGTGCTCCCAGTGGGTAAGGTTGGTTCCGTGGGTTCCATAGGCTTTCTGGTGGAGGGGACTGGTGCCTGTATTCTGGTGGATGAGGCTGGATCTTGTCTTTCTCGTGGGCAGGACCACGTCCAGTGGTTTGTTTTGGGGTGTCTATGACCCTATTATGATTTTAGGCAGCCTCTCTGCTAATGGTTGGGGTTGTGTTCCTGTCTTGTGAGTTGTTTGGCATAGGGTGTCCAGCACTTTAGCTTGCTGGTCATTGAGTGGAACTGGGTCTTAGTGTTGAGGTGGAAATTTCTGGGAAAGCATTTGCCCTTTGATATTACATGAGACCAGGAGGTCTCTGGTGGACCAATGTTCTGAACTCGGCTCTCCCACCTCAGAGGGTCAGACCTGACACCTGGCCAGAACACCAAGACTGTTTCAGCCACATGGCTCAGAAGTAAAGTGAGAAAAAGAAAGAAGAAAGAAAGAAAGAAAAGAAAGAAAGAAAGGAAGGAAGGAAGGAAGGAAGGAAGGAAGAGAAAGAAAGAAAGAAAGAGATAAATTAATAAAATAAAATAATATTATTAAAATAAAAAATATTTAAAATTAAAAATGAAAAAAACTAATAAAAAAAGAGAGAAAGAAAAAAGAAAGCAACCAAAGCAAAAAACAAATTCACCAGTGATAACAAGTGCTAAAAAACATACTACAAAAAAACAAAATGAACAAAAAAAAAGGACAGTCAGAACCCTAGGACAAATGGCAAAAGCAAAGCTATACAGACAAAATCACACAAAGAAACATACACATACACACTCACAAAAAGAGAAAAAAGGGAAAAATAGATAGATATATAGATAGATAAAAAAGAAAGAGATCAACCATATCTATTAAAGAAATCTACCAATGATAATAAGCTCTATATGCTAAACTAAGATAAACATAAAACCAGAAACAAATTAGAAGCAGAATGCTAACCCCAAATCTACAGTTGCTCCCAGAGTCCACCACTTCAACTTTGGGATGATTCGTTGTCTATTCAGGTATTCCACAGATGCAGGGTACATCAAGTTAATTGTGGAGATTTAATCTGCTGCTCCTGAGGCTGCTGCGAGAAATTTCCCTTTCTCTTCTTTGTTCACATTGCTCCTGGGTTTCAGCTTTGGGTTTGGCCCCCCTCTGCATGTAGGTCGCCTGAGGGCATCTTTTGGGAAGTTTGAGGTCTTCTGCCAGAATTCAGTTGGTGTTCTGTAGGAATTGTTCCACATGTAGATGTAGTTTTGATGTATTTGTGGGGAGGAAGGTGATCTCCATCACTTACTCCTCCACTGTCTTGAAGGTGCCCCCACACCTGGTGAGTTTTAAAGGGTATAAGTAGGAAGTGTGACAAGATCCAGAATAAGGCCAATTCTATACCAGACTTGGAGTTTATGTGATTTTTTAAAAAAGAAGTTGTTGAAAGGCAAATATAAAAATATTGTAGGATAATGTGACTAAACATTTACTTTTGTCCAGTTGCATTAGGACTTATCATTATACTTTGAAGTTCAAATTGAAGAATGATTTTTGTTTGGTATGTATTTGTATCCCTTTTATTGTATGGTTGTGATCAGGGTCTGCATGGGGGCTTAAGAGAGGTGTATGCATATATCTGTCTTGGCATTTAGTCTGACTCTACCAAAAAGTTGACCTTGAACTAAAGCTACACATCCCAGTGGATCCTTACACTGCCCAAATGTCAGGGACTGTGTGGGGGAGGTCCCACCAACCACAGAGCATGTATGTTCTTTCAGAAATTTGGTGACTCTAGATTTCATGAAAAGTGATGTACCATGTGATGTTTTGAAACACAAAGCATCTAACACAATATTATCTAAATAATTCATGTCTGGTTACCTAAGTAGATTTACTATAAATCAATATCTAATTACTTTTTGAAAATCATTCATTTACAGAGATGGATTTTAGTTTTTCACTGCATAACGTGGTTGAATAGAGAAGTATTAGAACTGTACTTTCAGGTTAATGTATAAAACTAGGGTCACAGTGCGTAAACGTCTTATTGCTTGGAATATATAGAGAACATCTAAAAGGGGGCTATCATTATAATAATTAAATTCCATATTGTGCAACAGCTTATGTTAAGAGATTCTGTGGGAAGAAAATTGCATAACCTGAACTTTTGGGTTGTCAAAACATGTATCTCTCCAGTAAGCAATTAAAAGGAAAGGGAGTTAGACAATTTCCTAATGAGTGAGATAATTATGACATAATTCTATACCCATGTTTGCAAAAGGACCACCATTTGATGTCCTTATAAGGCTTCGTGAAAATATTTGAAGTTGCAATGGTGGACATTAATTTATGTGTCTATTTTGTTTTAATAAAAATGTATAGCAATTTTCATTTCATATGATTAGTTGTAAACCTTTATTATATGTAAAAGAATATGATAAAGAAAGACAGATGCATGTTGTTGTATATAATAGCATTAATTTTTTTTCTAAATATTTTCTCAAGCTATAGAGATTGTTTCTACTATAGTAATTGTTTTCAAGTTACGTAACGCAGGTTTCTGTACATAAAAGAACAGATATTAAAGCCAAGTCAAAACATTGAACAAACTTAATAGTATATGTATACATACATACCATATAAACACTTGGCGGAGATGCTCAAGTGCAGAGCCTTACATAGGGTAGACAGTTTGAATAAATTATATGGCAGGTCCTGCTAATGCTGGACCTATAGGCTGTGTTGGGAATTTTCTTCCTTTCACCCCCAAATTTATTAAGTCATTGAGAAAACATTTATTGCCATCCACTGGGCTAGACTCTGGACCCAGGTCCTCAAGGGAAAAAAGCCAGGAATAAAGATTCCTCAGCCTCTTCCCTGAGCCAGAGGACGTGAGGTAGTATGGAGATATCAATTTTAGGGACTATGTTATACAGTCTACAAATAAGGAGTTGTATGTGAGGGACTCAAAGGCAGAAGTACCTCAGGAACTACTTGCCTGAAAGTTGGTATGCTGTCTCACAGGAATCAATATTCTACCTCCCAACGAATGTCTCAAAGTACTTTGTCTACCCCTTCTAGTCACCCTGATGATGATCTCCTCCTTGAATAACTATTCTGAAAACAACAATAGTTTATTAGTTCAATTCAAGTTTTACTTAGTTTTCCTGCCATTTGACTAGAGAAGGGTGTGGGAAGTAGATCCTAGGCACAATTTGTACTTTCTTCTTATATGTGAACATTTTTCACAGGCATGATTATTATACAGTTACGATTAAAGCCAAATGTAGCAGTGATGACAAATTAAAGATTTGTGGTATCATTGCCTAACTATTTCTATCAGTTACCTTGGGATTCTGGAACAAAGCATGCTATGCCCCTTTTTCATTATCTGAAAAATGCCTTTTAGATTTCTCTATAATCCCTTCACTTTGGGACCACCCTGACCTTGAGCTTTTGTGTAAACAATTATGCCCTACAAAAATCTGAGATGTATTCATTAACTCTTTTATTTATAACACCCCAACCATTTTATGTTCGTTCTCCCTTCCTGTTTTCCTTGGCTGTTTCTTTTTTTTCCCCAAGAATTATAAGATTAAACCAACAGTATGGTTTAATGTTTGGTTCAGGGTTCTACATATCAATGCCTTTTATTTACTTTGGGTTTAACTCATGCCACTGCTATGCTAAATTTGATAAGGATCATCTCTTAAGCCAGACTTTCTAGTGTGGAAGCTATTCAGTGTTTGCCTTTGGTCAAGCATATAGCAAAGAGGCTAAGTGCTGAAATAATCAATATTTCTCCTTACGTTTCCACCAAATCATTAGATAAATAAAGAAAATTTTAGCTCCTCCTTCCCCCCCCCAACATATTTCTAACTCTCCCCACCACAAGCATTTGAACCTGATCAAAAATGGTCCATCCATTACCAAGATTAATAGCATCGAAATCCAGTTGGGCCTTATTTTTCTTGTGGATAAATTTTCTCCTAGTACCAGACTGTTCTTAAAATAGCATTATGGGGAATTCCCTGGCGGTCCTGTGGTTAGGACTCCACTCTTTCACTGCAGGGGACACGGATTCTGTCCCTCATTAGAAAACTAGTATCCCGCAGGCTGCGTGTGGTGGCCAAAAAAAATAGCATTATGGCTTTCAAATGTTTATAACAGTGCTTTAGTGGGCTAAAGCAACTATATCTAGATAGAAAGGGCATGGTAAAAATTAATCTATTTTTTGATTAATGTCACTTGTTATTAAGAAACCTAGAGTATAACACTGGAAGTCCCTTCTTCATTGTGAAAACAAAAATGGCTTTCACTCTTTTCCATTTTTCTCAGCATCAAACATGCTAAAAATAAAATATTAAAAGCATCTGGGTAGAAGGAATCATAGGAGGTCATCCAGTCTATACACATAATGACTGTCTGTGAACTGTCCCAGAAAGATCGTAATCAATTTTCTCTTAGAAAACTCTCCAAAGAAGGAAATATACAACCTCCCTTGATAATATGCTACAGTACTACTTTCTATTCCTTGTTGTTCTAGACTCTGGGACTAAGATTGTGGAAATCTGGGTGACCAGTGAAGGTTATTTTTTACCTCTTTTTGTATAGTGAAGAGAAAGATTAGATTCTTGAAGCCGTGGAAGCAAAGGAAGTAAAGCACTGTACAGTACATAGAGATCCACCAGTAATCAATTCAACACATATTTCCTGAATACCTGCTGATAAAAATATTCAGCTCTGTGGGGGACAAGGTATTCATCCTGAAAGAGTTTACAACCTACCTTGTTTTGGAAAGCTTAAAATAGGTCTGATTTTTTTTTTTCCTCTTCTCTTCTGCCCCTCTCTTTTTAAGGAAGCATTCTGGGCCTTGTTCATGCCTGTAGATTAGTACACTCTAAGATCATGCCATAAGAGAATATTCCCATATATTGGTTATTTTGTGAGATGTGATTTATTGAATTTATACTAATCTCAAAATCAGCATCAGAGTAAAAAAAAATCATGAAAAAACATTTTAAAATCAATAATCCCCTAAGTCCAAGTATTGGGCATTGTTCATTCATAATAGTTGAATGTGTTATTAATGAAAAAAATCATATGGCATGGCTAATGTAAGACCTAATGTGATGCCTTTAAAAGGTTCAATTTTGAGAAAAATATTTTGTTATAAAATTATGGATTATACTACTTACTGTTGTAGAGAAAACACAGCTGTTTTAGAACTCTGAACTGAAGGCTGTGACTTTTTAATGTTGTTTAATAGTAATTTGTTTGGAATCCTTCTGATCATTAGTGTACTAATCAACAAGGGAGCCTTGGATCAGGGAGTAAAGGCGTTAGGATAATGATTAATCTCTATGCTTTTTTTCCCCATGTAAAATAGAAGAAATGACCTTATCTCCACTTCCCACGAATGTTAGATTTTTAAAAATGTGATGAATAGCAAGTACTTTGAATTTCTTTGAAAGGAAATAATTTTTATTTAGCAGCCTGAAACATTTTGGTAAAACTCTTAAGGCAGAATGGTCTTTTCTATTTTTCTTTTATAAGTTGGCATTTTGCATTTTGTTTTTAGTAGTCCAAGATTAGGCTTCAAGAGAACCTCAACTCCTTGTTTTCTTTTGAAATCCTAATATTGCACATGAGAGAGTTTTACCTATCATTCTTTTCCATTGAAAATTAACTAACCTGTCTCTCGCTTTGTCACAAGCAAGAGAGAGGCATGGATATATATACACTACCAAACATAAGGTAGATAGCTAGTGGGAAGCAGCCGCATAGCACAGGGAGATCAGCTCAGTGCTTTGTGACCGCCTGGAGGAGTGGGATAGGGAGGGTGGGAGGGAGGGAGACGCAAGAGGGAAGAGATATGGGAACATGTATATATATAACTGATTCATTTTGTTGTAAAGCAGAAACTAACACACCATTGTAAAGCAATTATACTCCAATAAAGATGTTAAAAAAAAAAGAAAATTAACTAAACTGTTAAGGAGAAATACTATAGACTTTTATGTTGTCTCTCTCCTTCTCTCTCTCTCTCTTTTCTTTCCTCTACTTCCTCCCTTCCTCTCTCCCTCTCTCTCTGATTCTTTTCTATGCTCTTGTAAGAATTCACAGTGATATGCAGTTAGTTGAATGTGACGTTTAATAACAAAGTTGAGACCTGAAGAAGTTATATTTTAAGCTAGGAAAAGGGTACTAAGAAAAGATTATACAGGACCTTCAACTCAACTCTAGAAAATAGGCTAATAATGCTGTTTGTGAGATTCACATTTCCGAATTGGAGTTGACACATATAAAAACTTATAAATGTATAATATTATTGTGTTCTAGAAAAAGAATTTTATGCTATTGAAAATGATCACATTCTTTTCATTGATAATCACTCTTTTCGGATGATTTCCTCCTTACCCTTCATTTCTTCTGAATCTATGTCAGTAGCTCTTATGCTTATTTGTAAAATATTAAAAATCTACTCTCTTTGGGTATTTTTCAGCTATTTCAGGCAAATTTACAATAGGTTCCGGTCTCGAGACCTTACTAAAATTTAAACAAATTTTGTGAAACCGTATTATATATACCCCAAATATGGCTTCTTTAAAGTAAAATTTATGAACCAGGAAGACAAGCTGCAGCACAGGTTATGTGCTTAACCCCAAACTACATAGTTCGAAGCAAAACTGTGAGTGAATCAAGAATAGACACTAAAAGGCCTTTTCTGGGGGTCACAATCTGTGAGATTAAGATGGTTTGTATATACTAACTTAATTTTATACAAAAGCTTATTTTGAGTCTCCTTTATGATTCCACTGCATTTGTCTTAAACTCCATTTTTTGACATAGTATAATAAAAGGACCACTAATCATCCTTTGTTCAGCCTTTTTTTTTTTTTTTTTTTTTTTGTCAACAGTCTTTTTCCCCAACTCTGGGACTGGGAACACAGTTTTGTTTTGCTTTTTGTGTTTTTTGAAATTTTTTTTGGCTGTACCTCATGGCATGTGGGATCTTAGTTTCCTGACCAGGGATCGAACCTTTACCCCCTGCATTGGAAGCATGGATTCTTAACCACTGGACTGCCAGGGAAGTCCCCAGTTTTGTTTTTTTTTAAACAAAGTCATTACAGAAACCATGAGGGGGTGGTGGTGTTAGTTTCTTCTTGGAGATTGCTGCTTAAAGCTGACTCAATTTCTGTCTTTTCTAAAGAAGATAATAGATCAGATAATGACCTGATGAGTGAAATGTAGAGCTAAGTAAACCTGGCATCCTCCTAAAGGCCCTGCACAAATGGAGACTATATTTCTCTCAACACCAATACCTTTCTTCAAGGCTTTCAAGCCTGAAGAAAGTTCTGCCACCCCTAATACCAGTTCTATTAATTTTATATAATTAAGAGTAAGGAAACATAATGATCCTAGTTGGACTGTTAATCAAAATTTGGGCCACTACCAATTATATTGTAAATAAAGTCAAGGCCTCAGAAAGAAGATTGCTGTACCTTAACCTAAGTATGGGCAGTAATTTAATTTTTCTTTGGAAAAAAAATGAAGTTTCTTTTTAAAATTAGGCCTTTGTCACATTTTTAGGCATCTGCATTGAGCCCAATGTTCTTTTGAATATTCTTTGGTGAAACCTATGTATTTATAAATATTAGCTGACCTTTTGCTCCTATAAAGTTTTTTTTCCCCATAATGAGTGAGGTTATGTTGATAATATTATCTTGAGAAATAGGAGGACATAAATTAGGAATCTTAGCATCCATTTGATAATGTATATATTTCTGAGAACTACAGGGTAAAATGCCAGCTGACTTAAATTGATACTTTATCTTTTATTGGGAGAAAAATCGTTCTCTCAATTGTCTCTCCCTCTGCAATCCATTCCACACAGGATCCTCATATTAACCTTCCTAAATATACTTTAATCTTTTCCAGAAGACACCCTCAACTTAGGTTATGTGTCTTTTTATAATCTAGTAGCACCTTGTGCATATTTTTATATCATAGCATATTGGATTGGCCAAAAAGTTCGTTCGGGTTTTCATATGAAAACCCGAACGAACTTTTCAGCCAACCCAGTATTATAATTTTCTGTTTATATCTGTCTTTCCCACTAGACTGTGAACTCCTTGGGCTCAGGGTCTTTGTTTTGTGCACCTCTGTTGTATTCTCAGTCTGTAGCACAGTGCCCAGTCCCCAGAACTATGTAATCAATACATGGTTATGGACTTAGTGGGTGTATAAATGAAGGCATGTGTGAATAAAGCACTTGATTTATCCCAAACAATGATTTCAGTAAAATCATGGATTTAATGTGCTAATTACCTATTTTTTCTATTACACATTAGCATAAACACATACAATTAAAGAAACATCTTTAATCAGGTACTAAAAATCACCTTGTATGCCATCAATGGAAAGCGCTGCACTAGAGGCACTGTTTGGTCCAGACATCTGAGTTTACTACTTCCTGCATGTGTCAGGTATATCATCACCTCTGTGCCTTTGCTTCCAGTGTTTCCTCCACCTGAGTTATCATTCTTTTCCCATTCCACAGGCCTTGGTCTTACCCATCTTTACCACTCCTCCCTAATGAAGTCTTTTCTGGCTACTTAAAGTAAGGCAGTTCTCTCTACCTCTAAACTCCTTTAGCACTCATTTTCTATGTTTCATAAGGGGTACTCATCACACTGTTAGCTATGTTCTGATTACTCCATTAAAGTCTCTGAGGATGGAGACTATATCATATATGTCTTCAGTCCCTAGCCCAGAGAGACGTTCAGTAAATGCTTGTTGCTCAATTACTTTTCTCAGTGATGTTATTGCCTTAATAAAATAAGCAACATTAGTGTAAGATTTTATGTGGAAGGAATTGTATCTATCAGTGAAGTCTAATTCAAGACCCATATAATTTTTTAGGTGAACTGGACCTATAGCCCAATCTGTCTAACATTTTACCCAATGCAAACATGTTTTTTAACAGCCTTTTAAATATTGACCTTCTCCATGGATACTTCTAGTAATTCTTCAAATAGATTGCTCCATTGTCAGAAAACTCTGGTTAATGTATACTAATAACTACTACTATTAACTCCTAAGTTAGTAAATAGAACTTCTAGAAGATATCCAAGTCCTAATTTCTGGAACCTGTGAAGATTACCTTAAAAAGGGTAAACTTCACAGGTTCCAGAAAAAGGGACTTTGCTGCTATGGTTCAGTTAAGGATCTTGAGATGGGGAGATTATTCTGGATTATCTAGGTGGGCACTAAATGTAATTATAAGGGTCCTTATAAGAGGGTAGCAGAGGAAGATTTGATGACAGAAGGGAAAATAGGAGATATGATGATGGAAATAGGTTGAGAGTGATGCAAGGAAGGGGTCATAAGCCAAGAAATGCAGGTGGCCTCTAGAAACTAAAAGAGGCAAGGAAAACAGAATCCCTCCTAGAGCCCTCAGAAGGAACCAGCGCTGCCACCATCTTGATTTTAGTTCCATGAAACTAATTTCAAACTCTGACCTCTAGAACTGTAAGTGAATAAATCTGCATTGTTTTAACCTACTAAACTGATGGTAATTTCTTTTTGTGACCATAAGGAACTAATAGAACTCCCAGCTCTGCCATTGATAAGTCATATATTCTTGGCCAAGTCACTTAACTCTGTCAATGTTTTTGTTTCTCTTAGGTAAAGAGAATGGATTTAACATTGCCTATATTACAGATCATTCAAGCCTGTTGTGAGGAAATTCGTAAAGTTGTACCTGAAATAAATGCTTTGGGCTTTTACAACAGAGATATCATCATGAAAAATGGAGGGCCAAAGACCAAATGAGAAATTGGTTGTTAGACCCCCAACACCAGTTAAAAACGTGGTGCAAATTTTTAGATACTTCATGGATTTTAGACTGCCACATTTTATTTTGATCTGAAGGAAATTCCAGAGCTATTACTAAGGCAATCAGTTAGTCTCTCATTTAAGAGTTCTATTTTATTTTTCTGTTTAAAAGCAACCAAAATGTTCTCTTCTGTACATTTCCCACCACCATATGCCCTTACTCTGCTGATCTATTTCAGAACAGAAATAGATCATTGCTTACAAAACCCTTGTCTCATTGCTTACAAAACCCTTGGGGCTCGAATCTATGTGGAGAATGCACAATAATTCCTGAACAAACTATCAGATGGGACTGTTGACAGCTTCCTAGTTTGAAGGAAACCAGTTGTCTTATGTTTTCACTTTTGCTTTAGAAATGAGTTATTTTTTACTTGCTGTCTTGATAAGTCTCTAAAAGGCACAAGGATTTCATTTGCTTTTTAAGCTTTTAGTAATAATAATATTTTACTTGCAAATATTCTTTAAATCATAGGATTTTTGAAAATCAGTTGTTGTTTTTTAGTTATTGTAAGCTGGATGTGCTATTAAATTGCCTAAGCCAAGAGTGGGTTGAGTACAATGAATGGTGAAATAATGCTTGGAGTATTAACCCACATGATAACATATTTCACTCATTTCATGGATTTGCACTCTCTTGTAATTCACAGAAGTTATTACAAAATAAACTGTGACCATGTTCACATGTTCATGTTCTCTCATATATTTCACTAAGCAGGCAATTTTAGATACTAGGGCTCTAGGAAATACGATTACAGTGATTGCACATAAATATGTATAGACCTTTCTTTGTGATAGTTAATGTGTTTACAAGAACAGTCCATTTTAACAGTCCAGAGTATATAGCTAATCCACTTTGTTTATATGTTTTGTGTATATAACTCTAAATTCTTTTTTTCAACAAAATGACATGAAGTGTGACACATGACGTATAGCTTGTGAGTTACATCTAGAACTTAGAGGTTTTAAGGTTAGCCCCACTGAAGTTTGGGAATCCTGAGTGGCCTGGATGGAATGGTGGTCCTCTTTTGAAAAGAACATAGATAATTGATTAACTCTTTTTTAGGGAAGTCTGTGATGCATATTCATCTCGGCTGCCTAGAATTCATTTTCTAGGAGGCTACGGAGGAGGTATCAATGATTAAATTACATGGGGTTACTAGTAATTAGAGAGTTTCCGGCCATGTGGTATAGTGGAAAATATACTGGATTTGGAGTAGAAAGTTCAGAGGTTGAGTTTTAGTTCCACCATTCATAGCTATCTTATAGTTTCCCTAGTTTCTGTGAACCTCGGTGACCTCAACTAAAAAATGAGTATACTAATACTTGTTCTACCTATTCCATTAGGTTATCGTAATGAATGAGTGAATATATATTAATTTATCAAGTATATTTTGAACATCTTCTATGTGCTTGGTTCTGTATTAGGCCCCAGGGATTCTGCAGTGAACACGATTGACAATAACTCCTACTTTCATTAATCTTACATTCTGATGGAAAAATTAGTAAACACATAAATAAATATGTAATTACAACTTGTGATAAGTGCCATGAAGGAAGAAGACAGGGTTTAGCATGAGAGAGTAACAAGAGACTTACTTTAGGTAGTGTGGTCAGGGAAGGTCCCACTGTGAAGGTGATAATTAAGCTTAGTTCTGAAGGAAAAAAGGAAGAACCTGGTAGATGACATGCAAGAAAAAGAACATTTCAGGCAGAGGAATAGCAACTGCAAAGACCGAGAGGAGGAAATGAGCTTGGCATACTTGAGGAATACAGACAATCCCTGGTATAGCTGGAACAAATTGAAAAATTTGAAATAAAAATGGAGTAGAAGTCAGAAGATAGAACAAATAGAGCCTTGATAGTACAATGGCAAACTTTATGAACTCTAAAATCTTCTGTAAGTTTAAAGTGGTGATAGCATTGGTGGCACCACTATTATCAACATAATATCCCTAAGTTCTTTCATCCCTTTAATATGTGGTCTTAAGTGACTCGACATGTGAAGATAAGCCTGTGGATTCCTGTATTTGTACTTAGAGCTAAATGGGATGAAAACCAGATTTCTCTCACTTGCCTTAAGATCAAAAGTATGCTAGGTGTCTTCCATGATTACTTTCCCCCAAATGAGATTATTGGTTCCTTGGAGTTCCTAATTAGTTCATACTAGGTTGAAGAGTTTTAGCTGTTTGTAACATCAACAGTTTCATTCATGTAAAATGAGTAGAGAATTCTTCTATCGAGAGTGGCCACTAGAAGGTATACGTCTTTACATAACACTTTTCAGGTAAAACAAGGGCTTACTTTTCCAACTAGTTTCTGGAGGAGATAGAGATTCAGGGAGAACTGCACATCCCTTACCCTACCTGGATTATCTGGTTGTTAAAATGGAAGACTTCTTGGGACAACAACATAGCAGAGTAGGAAGTGTCCTTAGAAATTAGCTATTTCATATTCCTTGTTATATATATAAAGAACTGTAGCTCAGGGACTAGACTCCAGGTCACTTGACTCCCAGGTCAGTGCTTTTTAGAACAATGTGTTCATATGTTGAAGTAAGGCAAATATGTTCACTAGTTGGTGGTCTGTGGCTCTTCAGGGAGAGAAGCCAGAAAAAGCATGTTGAATTGCCCTTGGAAAATTTTCAAGTAGAAATGGGTTTAAATATTGTTTTAGTAGAAGCCTGTGAACACAAGCATTGTTCACTCTTAATCTTTTATGAAAATAGTTTTCTGCCAACAAGAATAATACATTTCACCAGACATATCTAAAAAGATGGACTTGCAGATGAAGTTTTATTTGTAAATTTGGAGTCAAGCAAATACTTATCACTCCTAACTCCTTTTGTCATTTAAAACAGCTGTGAAGAACAGTGTCTTTTTTTTTAAGTGAGGAGGGTTGAATTTCATTTTGTGTATATTATTAGCCTTTGAAGGTATCAGTATCTATCGTTTGTCATTTTTAGAACAGAAAAATTAGGTTATATTTTTGGACACTTCCTTTTAATAATCTTTTCTATCTGAACCTAAGGATCTAAACAAAGTAGTAAACTGTATTATGGGATTTTTCCTCTGTTAGAAAGCAGTCAACTTGTTGCTATAGCTGATTAGAAGGGGGATTCCTAACTCTTAACAACTGCTAGTAGTTATCAATTTAACCGAATTGCTATCTGTTAAATGATGATTGTGTTGTCAATTTTTGTGAAGAACTAGTCAAATTTTTGCTGAAAAGTTTAGTTAAGTTCAAAAGAGATTATCCAATATGTGTAAGATTAAGGTGTGCTAGCAGTTTTCAAAATGACTCATAATTTAAGTATTTGAATAACATTGTGATATTATATATATATATATATATATGTATATATATATTTTGTCTGTCTCTGGTTCCTGGCACAGAACTCCTAAAACCTTTGGAGTATCCTTAGAGATAGGAGTGCCTTTTGTTATTCATAATGGCACCTTTCAACCACACCTGAGTTTATGCTAATGAGGTGGCTCTTGTCAGAGTGGGGCCTCTAGATAGCTTCCAGGATTGGGGGACTGGTCTCCAGAGACACCAACCAATAGATTAGAGGGTTAGAACATTTACCCCCCACAACCCCGGGGAGGGGAGAAGGTCTGGAGATTGAATTCAGTCACCAATGGTCAATGATTTAATCAATCATGCCTACATGAAACCTCCATTTAAAACTCCTAAATGACAGGGTCTGGGGAGCTTCCAAGTTTGTGAATACTATATTCACATTCCAGGGGGTGGTTCACCTTGACTCCACAGGGACAGAGGCTCCTGTGCTTGGGGCCCTTCCAACCCTCACCCTATTTACCTATTCAACTGGTTGCTTATTTGTATCCTTTATAATAAACTATAATAGGAAGTAGAGCACATTCCTGAGTTCTATGGGTTGTTCTAGTGAATTATCGATGCTGAAGGGGGCTTGTGGGAGCTTGAATTTGTAGTTGGCCAGGCAGAAGTGTGAGTCACCTGGGAACTCTACTTGTGGTTGGCATATGAATTGAGGGCAGTCTTGTGAGACTGAGCCCTCTAATTTGTGGGATCTCATCTAACTACAGGTAGTGTCAGAACTGTATTGATGGATACCCAGTTGGTGTTGGAGAATTGGTTGTTGGTATAGAAAAATGACATGTAGTTGTCAGAAAAACCACACAGTCATGTTGGTCAGTTTGTTTTGAGATTAGAATGTGAATATTTGCCATTTAAATTCCAAGAGTCTTTTTTGATTCTGGTTTCATAACCTTATTAGCTTCTGTAGGTTACAGCAGTAATATCTCTATGAGAACATTTTGAAGCCTTATACTATATGGAACTCAGTCAGATAAAGACTAATGCCAAGTTGATAGAAGGACTCCAGTTGTAAAAATGGCTGCTTTGGGTACAAGACTGCAGTAGCAATATTCTCTGGGCATGAGCAAATGAAATTAAATGAGACAATGTATGTGGTACTTAGCATAATAATCTGCCACAAAGTAGATGCTAAATATATTACATATATGTTCATATATATGTGTATATATATATGTATCTATCTATCTATCTATCTATATATATGGTTAAAAATGATTAGATAAAACAATTTAGGAGATACAAACTTTAACGCTTCATGAAGCAGGCCGTCTCTATTCAGAGAATTGCAAAATGGGACAGAGGGCAGGAAACTTTTATAAGATGAAGAATAATGAACAAGGAAGAGAAAAATAGAAAATACTTAATTGGTTGGGGTAAGAAGGGGTAACAAAAAACTTTGTTTGGGGTAAGAAGGCCCAGGGTTGGCTTGGCGTTTGGGGATTGGCTGACTGGATATACTGCATTTCGGTCAAATGGAATATTTACAGGGACATGAAAATGGTCTATGTTTGGGTTTGCTGACACAGCACCCTAGGCAGGAGCAGCTCCATCTTGTGTCTAGAAATTTATTTCAACTATACAGTTGACCCTTGAACAGCAAGTTTTGGAACTGCACAGACCCATTTATAGGTGGATTTTTTCAATAAATATAGTATCTGTTTTTTTTCATTTTACAGATCTTTAAGTTAACTAAGTTTGGGAAAAGTTAGTGTTTAATTAGAGATCACAATATGTGGAATCACAAGAACTAGGGTTTGAATCCTGATTCTATCCAAACTGTTTCAGCTTCCTGCCGGTGGGTGAGTCATTTATCAATCAATTTTTTTTGAGGCAATTTTTTTTGAGATTTCCCCTGCTGTATGGGGATTTTTGACTGTGTCGGGGGGCAACACCCCTAACTCCCACCTTCTGCAAGGGTCAACTGTGTGTGTGTGTGCACACGTGCACACACACACACACACACAGACACACAGAGAGTAAAAACAGTGATAGTTAAACCTAACTTCCTTGGCTGCTATAAAGTTTAAGTGAGATAAAATGTTTAGCACAGTGCTTAAAACAGTAACTGTTCAGTGTTATTTGATATTATTGGTTTTATTATTTTTAAATTATTATTATTATTTTACTAGTTATTATTTATTTTTATTATTGTTATTATTATTGTTATTATTTTAGGTATACCTGGATATATTCATATTGTCCCTAAACTTCTTTACTAGGTTCAACACTGTATACAAGTCATTTAATTCCTTCTGAAACCCAGTTAATAAAATGGGGGTAATAGTACATGTACATCACAGAATCATTGTGATGACTAAACAGGATGAAGCTCTTAATGTAGTGTTTTACATACCGTTAAGTATTCATCAAATAGTAGTGATGATGATGATGATGATAAAGAAGATGATGTCTCCTGCCCTCTGGAAAATAAGTGTAGGCTAGCTGTCGCCTTTCCAAACAGTAAGACTTTTACTGCTTCACTGATACCTTCCCAGAACTCTTTTTCCTATTACTAAATTAAGACTTTCAACATGCATACCCATCTCTCTCTCTGTTCTCATGCCTTCCCCAGAGCTCTCATATTTGCAGTGTTTTTTGTGTGCCAACGACAACTTTTTATTTGTGAAAGCACTCTCGGCATGGATTAGCTTACTCTTTTGGAGATCCAGCTAAAAACTGTAATGAACACTGCATATTGTAAAATAATGGCCCAGTATTTGATTCTTCTTTAGACATTCAGGGTCAAATCCTCAAAATGCCTATGAACCAGAATCTGACCCTGCACTTGTCTGACTCATCTCATTTACCTCCCCACAATCCTGGCCCTGTCAGATCATGTCTTATTTAAAATTTTGATATTTTGTTCATTATCTATACTTGCATTAATTTTTAATTAAAAATTTCTTTAACATGTTATCTATCTTGATTACTGAGCTTTTCTGTGACTCTCAAATTTTCAGTTGAAGTGAGTACCTCACTTCCTTCACCCTAGTCCAGGCTTGCTCGAAACAACTGGAGAATGTCATACAACAATAGAAACACGTGATAGTGGGAGTCAGCTTTTTCAGAGTATAAACATGGAACTCTACCATAATATTAGTTAAATTTTTACTATCCTTTGGCTAAGAAAATAAATAATAACAAAAACTACTATACCACTTTCTATGGGGATATATGTATAGCTGATTCACTTTGTTATAAAGCAGAAACTAACACACCATTGTAAAGCAATTATACTCCGATAAAGATGTTAAGATTTCAAAAAAAAAAAAACTACCATAAATTTGCTAACACTTTGAAATGAATTTGTATTTTAATTTACACAACAGTATCTATACATATTAGAAAAGAGTTGTATGTTTTAGTGCAAAACTTATTCTTTTAGTCTCTAGAAAATGCTTTGTGTACTTAGAGATTTGTCGGCTTTTTGCAATAACTGTTCTTCCCTCTCCCTCCCCCTCCCCACAGTGATCTCTGGACCACAGATCAAAAACTACTGCTATAAGGATTCAGATCTAAGAAAAATCAGTGCGCCTAAAATATATTCTAGGGAAGATAAGGCTTGAGTTTGAAGAATGAGTAGGACAAAAGGAGGAGATGGGTGTGGAAAGACTTTCTATTTATTGAGTGCCTTTGGGGATCCAGGCTCAAAGCCAGGCACTTTATATTCCTCTTCTCATTTAGCCCTTACATCTCTAGGATGTAGGTGTATTATGCCCATTTTACATATAGGAAAACTGAGTCTCAAAGTGCTTGAATAACTTAGCCTAGGACTTACAGCCAGTAAATTTGCAGAGCCAGTATCCATACCCAGCATTTTACATTATCATTAATCTAATAAGAAGGGCAGAAGTCAGCTACTGTTAATGCTGGTAAAGAAAGTGTGAATTTGAACTGGTAAGCCTGGAGGCCATAGAAATTATAGCAGTTGTACTTTCTCACTTGGCAGACCCACCTTAATTACCTCAATGTTTTTGAATATCCTGTTGAGAAAACTTATGTTGTTTCTAGACTATCATTCAACAGATTATTTCATCTTTGACTTTACTATTAATGTTTAACTCTACTGCCTGGACTCATTCTGTGGTCCAGAATAATCTATTTTCAACAGGCCATCTGAAGCAGGGCATAAAAACATCAGTGGTCCTGTGATTGACTCTCTAAATTCCTCAAATTGCACATGAAGAAGTAGCTTCCCATTACAAATAGGTTGCACCAAAGTAGAAATACCTTAACTTGCTCACTTGCTGAAAATAATAAAGCAAGAAGTATAAAATCAATTATGCATTATTCATAAGGAAATGGTTTTCCTTACTTTCTCTTTAGTTGTCTTTGATTAATTTTGCAAAGTGCATTTGTGAATAGTTCACTGAAACTTTTATTTTTAAGATTTCAATGATTCTTTTCTTCCAATGTTGTTCTGATTATTTTACATCCAAAGATAGCCAGTAGATGTGATTGTTGATTACATTATTTTAAGATTTCTGTTACAGCAAAGTGTTCTTCATTGAGTTTTTTTCCCGTATAACATGGAAGAACTTTCTTCTATTGTCAGAGGATTCAGGACATTTAACATAGTAATAGACTTTATGAAAATTTCAAAATTTTTAGATGAGATGTAATTGGAATTACTCATCATTTTATCTCCCCCATCCTGTCTCCCTCTAAAATTATTAAACCTTTCTGGATCTTGAGGCACACAAATACTTGATCATGATTGTAAAACTTGGTGGTAGAGGTTTACCAGGTATGTTTTAATATCATGAAGGATTTTAATTCTGGGCTTTAGACTGTGTCCTTTTTCCCTACCTTTAAAATTTGTGCATCAGTGTCTTTGCCTCATGCCAGTAGTTACTGAAGGTATTTATGAGCTGGCAAGTAGTCATGAAACACCTGTGTTTCCACAGGCTGCATAAGTTCAAATCCCATGTAGTAGTTTAAACCACCATTTACTGGCAGTTGTCTTGAGTAGGTTACTCAACTTTTCCCGCTCAGAGACTCTGTTCCTTTATCTGTCAAATAAATATAATAATATCAACCTTACAGATTTCTTTTGAAGATTAAGAGAAAATGTGATATGCTTCACACTGTGCCTAGTGCATAGTGGATACGATAAAATGTAAGGGATGATGATGATGCTTAACTTTAGCAAAGTAAACGTGTTTATGAGCTTAAGGATTTGGGATCTAGTATGCCTGTCAGAGACCACCTACCAAGCTGTCTCAGAAACGTAGCTGTCCTTATCCTTTGGGAAGTTTAAAGGAGTTTCTTCCCATTTAGGTCAACACAGAGCATTGAGTAGAGTTCCCTGTGCTGTACAGTCAGCTCTCACTAGTTATATATTTTATTCATGGTATCAATAGTGTATATATGTCAATCCCAATCTCCCAATCCATTCCAACCCCCTCCTTCCCCCCTTGGTATCCATACATCTGTTCTTTACGTCTGTGTCTCTATTTCTGCAAAGAAAGAGGAGTTTCTAATTTAAAAAACCCAGATCTTGGAAGAATGGGGCAAAGAGGACAGAGGGGAAGAGGTCAGAAAATTTATCTTTTTAATGCTTGGGGTTCCTAGGTAGTTGGGTATCTCTGAAAGGCTGAAGTGGAAATAGGGAGAAGGAGAGAAATAGTGCCTCAAGCAAACTGAGAAGCAGTAGTTCAGTTTCTTATACATGATTTACACACTGCTCACTTGCACCTAGAGGGGTGTTTTTTAATGCAGATCCCTGGGCCATGTCTAGAACTCCTGAATTATATTCCAAGTCACATTAAGGTTTGAAAATCCATTAGTACAGAGAAATCAGATTGATCTGGGTTCAGATCTCTATTTTGCCACTTATTAACTATACTCATGGCTTCCATCCTTCTCAAGTGTCCCTGCCATCTCTGCTCTTAGCTCCCTCTTTCCCTTCTTTTCCTCTTGTTATTTTATAACCTAAACCAACCACACAAACTCACTTAGGCAGTTGTGCACTAGCCATCCTTTTCCCTGAGACCATTGAGATGTTATCACTTGACTAATCCTTACTGAACTTGTACAATTTTCTAGCTGACAACTATTTTTATTTGTTTATTTCTCATTCTCAATCGTTGGTCCTGACATGGCTGACAGCCCTCCTTTCTAGTTTCTATGTGGTTTGAGTTACTACCCTGACCAATCAGATGCTGAGTATTTTTTACTTTTCTATTAGTCTACCCAATTTACAGGCTTTATAGCAAACTTAACTCAAGGGCACAGACTCAGATGTAAAACTTCAGCTTATAAAAGCTAAAGACCCTATCATCACTTCCTTGTACCCCAGTGCTGATAATGTCCCATAGCTTGTTCAATAGAAAAGAGCACATCTGCTGGGTATGGGGGAAATGGACCAGGAGGCTGCATTTGAGCTGGATCTCAAAAACTAAGCAATATTTTCATTATTAGAGAAAGGGAAAGATCATTCCTGAGAGAGGCAACAGTCAGAGCAAAGATATGACTAGGGGACTCAATGTTAGGTGTTCAATAAACATTTCATTGTTTCTCACAGTGTATATGGGGATCACCTGCTTCAGAAATCTCACAGGATGCTTGTTCAAAATTTCATTCATGGATGCTGTAAACCTATTGAATTAGAATCTATGGGAATATGACTCAAGAAGCTGCATTTTGAGCAACAGGGACAGCGTCAAAAAGCAACAAGTAGCTATGTATAACTAAGACTATGGAGCTGAGGACCTGGGAAGACAAAGCCAGGTGTTTTTTAAAGGGCTAAAAACTACATAATTTGGAGACTGAATACTGACTTTCTGAAAGAAGTGGCAGTGTTTGAAATTAGTCTCAGTCCATGGAACCAACCGAGATATAATACATAGGATTTTAGGAGAAAAGGAAGGAAACTGATCTGAAGTCCAGTAAGTTTTGTGATTGTATGTGTGTATGTGTGTGTGTGTGTGTGTGTGTGTGTGAGAGAGAGAGAGAGAGAGAGAGACAGAGAGAGAGAGAGAGAGAGAGAGAGAATAGGATAACAGTGCAAAGAATTACTGATATGGCTTTGAAGTACCAGGGAACCTATAGTAAGAAAGCAGACACAGCCTGGAGACTTTGAGACCATGGGGATTAGATAGACTTAAGTGAGGAGTATGATAGTGAAAGAAAAGTTGGATGATTATATTGAATTACATATTTATTTGATTATATTTTCAAAGTTCTTTCACATACATTTGCAGTAATACTCACAATAACTTATAAGTGTAAGCACCCATGTTACTCTATTGGACATTAGGAAGCAGAGGCCCAGAAATTTAAGTGACTTGCTTATGATTACATATCTAGTAGGTAGAATAGACAAATTTTTAAACAAGCTTTCTGACTCAAAGTCCAGTATTATTGCCAATACACCAATACTGCCTCTCTCACCTCTGGATATAATAATAACTTCAGTAATAACAACAACTTAACATTAATTGAATCATATGTGTCAGACATTGTTTAAAGCACTTTATATATATTAATTCATTTTGATCCTCTTTCTTATTGAGTGATTTTTGTCTGTCAAAGATTGGTTTCCCATCCTGACTTCTAAAATCTTTATATTTAATATATGTGCCTTTCCTATATAGACCCGCATAACTCTATGAAACAGACCAAAAGAAAAAAAAAAGTGTGAGAAAAGCCAAGAAAAAGGAGTGGTGGAAGGGCACATAAATTACAGAACTGGACAGGTCATGTTTACTTGAGCTATGTTCATGAAGCCATCTCTGCCAATCAGTTGTGATACCGTAGATAAGTAGTAAGGCACCACCTAATTTTAAAGTGTTGATCAACATGAAAATTTTAACTGAGCCTCATCTTTTATGAACCTTGAGGAATTATGACTATATGCAGCACATAATTTCATGCCTGTAGCTCAAAGGTATATTTTTCATCTTTGAATTGTTTCCCTTCTCAAAATAGACAGGCAGAGAGCAAAAAACAGTTGTGTATATATAGTAATCTTTGAACTTTAACCAATTCTAGATAGCTCTTCTAGTGGCTCATACATCAAGTATTTGGTTAACAGCTTTAAGAAAGAGTCTTTACTGTCCACAAACAGAGGACATTTTAGGAGTTGGGGAGAGGAAAATAAAATTCTAGGAGTAGTCAGAGATGTTAGCAAAGCATTTTTACTTACTTCACTCCTTTGCCTGACTCTTTTCTGGCTTAGTTCTTGGGCCTGAAAGTTCGTATATTCAGCTTTTTCTGAGTTCCTTTACTTCTTATTTAGAATTAGACCAAAACAGGCTTTGATTAAAAAATGAAAATACTGCTTACAGTGGTAACAGTGCCAATAGAATAAATCCAGTTAGTATTCTCAGGACGGGAGAACCATCAAAGTGATGCATTATGTTTTAAATAAGATCTTGAAGGGGTCTTTACTTAAAAGTATTTATTGAGTACTAGCAATGTATAAGGCATTCTGTTTGGTATTCTGAGGGACACAAACATAAATTAGGTATGTAACCTGCCCTTGAGGAGATTGTAATCTAGTAAGGATAACAAGACTTATATGTTAATATGTGTATATATTTTTTTCAGAATTTTTTTTCCACACAAGGACTAGTAGGATGAGCAAGTGTGCTTTTTCTCAACAGTTAACTGTGAGAGTAGAAAGCAAAAGAGAAGCAGAATGAATTGATTTACCAATTCTTCATTCTCTACTGTGAATAGCCATTATATGTTTATAATAAACTGAAACCTCTTCACTTGTAAAGATAGCATTTACTGAATATATCATCTTGTTTTGCTGTACCAAGGTAGTTTTTAAAAAATTCTGATAGTACATTTGTTATCATACTCATGGGTTATTTCCTCCTGAAAATAGAAGTCTTCTAGCTCGATTTATTTAAAACTTAACTCATCGTCTTTACTCTCTGCCATTCCCCTCACCATTCTTCCCTTCTTAGATATACTGCCCCCCAACATATACAATACACATACATATCGAAGGTCTGCCTTCACAATGTCCTGTGTTTGCCAATGGTTCCATGTTATTGTAAGTATCATCTTTTAATTAAATGAGATAATTTGTCTTAAAAAGCCTAGTCCATTAATTAGTACATATTTAGTTCCCTTGCACTTGTCCCTTTGTATCCTGGAAGTCATCTTTCATACTGATACTTTGATAACTTATGGAATTTATCAGTTAATCACTGTCTGAAATTATTTTGTCTATTAATTTGTTTTCCTATTATTAGATTATAAACTGTTTCCTCTCATTAGATTATAAACTCTGTGGGGGCAGAAACCTTCCTTGTCTGTCTTGTTTATTGCTCTTTCTCTGATGCCTAGAACCAGTGCCAGGAACCTAATAGACTCGGCTCAATAAATACATGTTAAATGAGTGATTGATTAAATAACTCTTATTCCTTAAACTTTCCCAACGTATCCATCAGTGAAGCCTATCAATTTTTCTTTTAATAATGTCTCTTAGATTCTCCTCTGCACTTTTACAGCTCACACCTTCCAATTGACCCTGTACCCTTTAAACCTAAACAATAACTTCTTACCCATAGTCTGTTTTCAACTCATCCATATCAACTCATCCATCCTGCATACTACTGCTATTCTAATTTTCCTCAAACACTGTTTCCCTCATCTCATTTCATGGCTTAAGAACCTTCTCCAAATGCTTCTTGGTTCAAATGAAAGTAATGGGTGTAAAAGCTTAAAGTGCTATGTGAAGGTTGTCTTTCTGTTGCTTACTGGATTGTAAGATTTACCAGCAATCATTTCCATCCTGCCTCTTCCGTTGTTATTTCCTTTCTAAAACACCTATGGATCTTTCACTGTAGTCACCCTGATAACCTGATGGAAGCTCTGGAGCTTCCTCCCAAAGACATACACATATACATTTTAGGGGAGTCACAGACCCTAAGTTCTAAGTTAAGAATCCCTTTCATAATCTCACAACTAAGCATTCCATCAAATAACGTCTTGTACTGCTGTAAAGTTTCACATGCCTATGAGCTCCCTTCTTATGTAGTATTTTTATCTTCTCTTGTGGTCCCCAGAGAATGTAGTGCAATGCTGGGCCCAGAACAAACGTTTCATAAATACTTGGTGACCTGACATACAGACACTTATCCATTTGTTTCTGTGAAAAAGCTAATAATAAGAATTCAGCAAAAGGGTTGAGAGAAACCGAGAAACCAGTAAGTAACTAGTAGTTAAGAAGAATATCTGTGAACTGAAATGACTAATGCTGCAAGGGGGTAGCACAAGGGAATTTGGGGGGGGAGTCAGAGAATTTTCTGATTGTGGTGGTGGTTACATGATTCTATGCATTTGTGAAAATCCATAGAAATGCATACCAAGTGAGTGAATTTCACAGTGTATAAGTAAAAATAAATTTAAAATATTTTTAATATAGTAGAGGTTTTTGTTTTTTTGCCATACCACGTAGCTTGTGGGATCTTAGTTCCCCAACCAGGGATTGAACCTGGGCCCTCAGCAGTGAGAGCATGGAGTCCTAACCACTGGACCACCAGGGAATTCCCTATAGTAGAGGTTTTAACTTTTAAAATTCAGTCTACTAAGCAGCATTCTGGTCTCCATGTTTTAGAATTATGGACTTGTGATTATTCTAATCTAAGTCATAATACTTTCTATAATGCAAATTTGGTGTTGTACTTCCTCTTCCTCGTCTCTTTTTTCCTCCTCCTCCCTTAAAATTAATTTTTTGGTATGGTTGGTGAAAGTTTGCATTCATTGGTATACAGTAGCCTAATTTATATAAAGTTTACAAACTTCAGCTAAATTTTTTTCCTTTAAAGAACAAATTTTCAGGGCCAAATTGTGGTTCTTCATAAGGGGAGCCATATGTACATTAAAAATACAGAATTTAGACCTTAATTTAAGCTTTTTTTCCCCTCACTAAATGGTGTTCACAAACAAGCATGTCTTTTTTTCAATTGTACTAGATTTATTAGAATCATGTATTGAATGTATGCAAATGTGTTCCTTCCCTCTGCTGGATGGAAGAGCTAGAGACCTTCATTCTGTGTCCTGCTGCCCCACTGAATAAACAGAAATTATGGGTATCTCCTTTCTAGACCAGGCCATGCCATATAAATCAGTTCTCTTGCCGTGAGGGAGGGTTTGGTGAGGGCCCTACTCTGTGCTAGGCTAGAGGGAAAATTACTCCGATATACCAGATCTTGATAGAAAAGGGTGAAATAATTGCAGCTGTCCTTTCAATGGAAAATTTTAACATTGCAAATAAATTCCATCTGTGTCTGCACATGTAGTAGTTACAAAAAAATATGCCACCCTTAACTTTTGGTCAAACGACTTCACGGTGGTTCGATAAGAAAGACCAGAATTTCCAGACCTTCACTAAACACACCTTCATCTAGATGAATGCCACAGATCATACTGATCAGAAGTTGTAATGAGAATTGTTCTCCGAACTTGTCAGCAGCTGTGTTGATTTAGAAATGAATGTATTCAGTACAGCCTCAAGGGAAATATATTCGATAATATACCATCTGGTGGAGAGTAGAAACGAAATACAGTTTTAACTTATACCATAGATCTTACTCTAAATTTCTGATATTTCAAAAAAAAAAAGCCTGCTGGTTTTAAATGAATACTACATAATTAAAGAAATTTCCCAGGACTTTCCCAAAGCAGGGAACACCTAGCTCTCTCCTTTTTACCAGAAACTAAGTTGGGCAATCTAATAAATTGTATGGTTATTGCTTGCTTTTTATACATTTTAAATCCGTTTTTAATTTTAGTTCTAGTTTTGAAAAGAAAGTAATGCTGGGAAAATGTATTAGACAAAAATATGTACTAAAATGGATAAAACTGCTTAAAGTATGTTTCTGTAAGTCTTAAAAGAAAGTAATTTTATATTTTAATCTTATACTTTTCTAAAGCCATTGGTTTTTTTCATTGACTACTGGTTACCTTACTCCTTTTCAATCCTTAGAATGAAAACTTCCCTAATTATTTAAAATATACTAGCATTATTTTCTTATTTATACCTCAATTACTTAACTTCCATTTGTATAATGTGGTGGATTCAAGCAGCTGGAGTCAAGCTGCTTACTTTGAATCTCCATTCCACCATTATCTCACTGTGTCTTCTTGGGAAAGGTTAACTGCTCTAAGAGCTGTATTCTCATCTATTAAAATGAGATAATGCATGTAAAGTGCTTAGTGTAATATTTAGCACATGACATAAATATTTTAAAATATTTACCTATCAAAAATATTTTACTGAAGTGTAGCAAATTGAATTTAGTGTCCTACTAAATTTTAAACTTTTCTAAAACAGGAATGGTGTTTTCTCCTTTTATGTTCCCTGAAGAGCTAGGCTGTGGAACAAGAACTTATCTACAAGATTTCGGGGTGGGCGGGGGGAGATTTCATGGACTGAAGAAAATAGAAAAAATATTTAAAATTATTTTTAAATTAAGTACAGTATAGCAGCAAATCTCTTTAAACTATGTTCAACACTCTTACTTGTTTTTACACTAAGAAAAGTAGATTTAGTGATTTTTCCCTGTTACCCTACAGGACTAGTCACCGAAGTGTTTATGTGTCTAAAACCTAATGTTAAAAATTTGCAGGATACTATGATGAAGAATCATTAATAAATACTTCTCATGTAGATCTTTTAAAAGTTCCATTAATGCTTAAGGAAACTGCATATCTGCCAATCAACAAACAGGTATTATGAGATTTTATTGCTTTGGTAGATTGCACAGAGTTAATAAGTAACATTCAAATTTTAGAAAGGCCATGATAGGCATGGATTCAATACTTGTTTTCTGTTAATTATACCTGTGATTCTTTTCTATAGAATGAGTGAGTCAGATGCTTAGGGAAATTAGATATATGTCAGTAAATTATCTACTATCAGATCATGAGGTGATTCCTTGGAATAATTCATTCCCCTGTGCATATAAATTTTAATGAAGAGAATATATCTTATTGGCTTCCCATGGAAAATGTCCTATAATCTGTTGTAAGCAGTGAAACACTTTAAAAATCATAAGGTAAAATGAGTATTTTAATTTCAGCAATTTATATTCCTTACAATTTATGCTTCCTTTTAATATTGATTAAAATCAAAACAGAACAAAATAGAAAGCAATTATCCTACATAGCATTTTAGTAGTAACACCAGACATTAAAATCCTTCTTTCATATACTTTACTTTCAATAAGAATTCTGTAAATATAACTGCCGGTTTTTTTTCTTTTTTAAACTTGACTAGTATTAGATTTATTTCAACAAATCTTTTCCTGAATCAGGAACAAAATCCTTAGGGTAAAAGCATATTTACAGAGAGAATAAATGCTTTGCAGCTTGTCTAGACTTTAAAATGAGATCATGATTTAGTTTCTGTCTTTTGGCACACATATGGATATTTGGGTTTAGAGTGAGAGAAGTTAAAGATGTAACATTGGTCACAAGAATTGATTTTACAAATAAACAACCCATATTATGAGGGACTGCTGAATGAATGTGTTATCCCTGGATGTAGAAGAGTTCAGTCTTATAGAATCCATGATTTCTATTTTTAATTGAATTGCTATACAACTTCACTCCTACAATTTTCTATTCAGCCAGGTGGTGAAATTATAGGATTTCATCACCCAAAACTGCATTTGATGTTGATATTAGCTTCACCTTCAGAAATGTATAGGACAAGAGCTGAGAACTCTATAATAGCCAAATAGGTTGTACATGGTAGATGCTGGCAGACAGTTTTCCATTCATCTCTTGTATTTGTGTACATCTTGTAAGCAGAGGCAGTGACTTTTTGTTCTTTATTATCTTTTCAAGGATGCAAACAGCCTTAAAAAATGAGATAGTGTCTGTCTCTGAAGCAAAGGGAAGATTTGCTTACTGCTCATTATGAAAGATCCAGGTTCCCTAACTTGGCACCCTGTGTCACCCTATAAGAATTGAGGATCAGGGAATAGGTACAAGAAAATGCTAATACTCTGGCTACTGCTGTTGCTATGACCCAGAAATCTCATGTTTTCTGCCACCATCCTTAAAACTGTGGCAGGTTTACTTATTAGTTTGCAAGTGGAGTAAAAATAGCAGACATTTCACCATCCTCGACAGCAGTTCCTATTGCTGGACATGCTGTTGTTCTCGATGGTCATAGTCCAAATAACAATGGTAGCAATTAAATTGCACCAAAAAGTCACTGATGAGCCCACAGAACTACCTGACTTAGGCCTCTTTTGTTTTAGCAGGCTTAGCTTGCTAGTTGGTTAATTTCTTGGACCATTTGATCCTAGTCTTATTTAACTAATTAGGTAATACATGGCAATTGTTCTCAGCTGGACAGTTTGGAATATGCTTTATGGCTTGAGTATGGGAGTATATTCATATTGTTCTCTGGAATGTTCATGTGGGGCACACTCTTCAGGCTTCAGACTAATTTTTTCTCCTATGGCAAATGCATTTGTTTGGGCAAGGATACAGAATGCTCTGAGTTACCATGCTCCCTTGAAAGGAAAGTGTTTAATTTCCTTTGTTATGAAATATTAATCACCTCACCAATTATAGAAGAAAAAAATCAGTACTACAGCGAAGTTAGTGTGAAATGGTAGTATTTGTTTTTTTTGTTTGTTTGTTTATGTGTTTTCTGAAATCACAGGCAGCCCTTTAGGTGTAAGGATTATGCTATGGACCCACCATTAGCTGGATGTGGTTAGCAGTTATTTTCCCAGAAGGGTCTAGAGAGAGTGACCAGGGACATGCAGTTTTTTGTGTATGTGAAGGTAACCAGACCAAGAATTATCTACCAACTGAGCCTACAACCCTGAAGAAACATTCATATAAAAAAACTTTTAGATTGTTAAACATTTAGTAATATACATTTCTTTGTGGATATTCTCACAAATTCCATAAAAAAAGCAAAAAACATGTAATCATCATATGTTTGTGTAAGGCTGCTTAAAGTCCTTTACCTTAAATAGACTGTAACTGAGGGTTAGCTTTAAATTGGGTGGCTATATTTGTTTTCAGTATGAAAAAAAGTGAACTCATGCCTATTTGTCTCACTATATGACAGTAATAAAGCATGCTATTTAGTTAGATAAGGTTTTAATTATTTGGAAAGCTGACCCTGTGATCTAAAATCTGACAATTATTTGTGAAAATTGCCCCATTAGATAACGTATACAAAGATTCACTATCTCCTGTTATTACAGATTTGATAAAATAGTAATTTTAAGGGTAAATAAATTGAATTTAAGAAAGATGAACTGGAGCATTTTGTGCCATTTCCATGAATTTGATCAATGTGAAAAGATTATGGTTCTTTTCTGCATTTGATGCTTTGCTTCACGGTGGGTGTTAGACTGAGATTCTCTGCCTACTTTGAGTGATGCCATTAGCAATAGGTCAGACCTCCCTGAAACATTCTTTATGTTTTGTTCCCCTTCTGTCTATTGCTACAATAATATGACTCTTGAATTTGAAAAAGTAATTGCCTTAAAATATTTTTATTGTACTGAGGGAGAATTTGGTCATAGCAAAGAGATGTCTTTGGGTTGAAAATTCAGTAAGTCATATGTAAATACAGCTTCCTTTCCCTCTGATAAAGTAAAAGGAAGTGGAGAAATCATTTTCTTTCAACCTAGAGTGATTAGAAATTGCATTTCTGAGAATGTGCATGTGTCTTTGTCTGTGTGAGTATTATTGTTTTTCTTCACAAAATGATTTGGGGGACTTTCAGAGATTGAGTCAATGACTTCCTTACTCATTGTTCACCAATATTTTTGGTCTTCCCTTTTTCACAGAAACAAATATTGGTGGATTTTTACAGTGAACACTAGCTGAGTGTTGTGAGTATGTTTTGTGATTCAAGTTGACTTAACTTTGGAATTTTTTCTACTGCTTCAGATTTATTTATCAATTGGGAGCCTTTTAATAGATGCCAGGAAAAGAAGCCAATCTATGAAAAAGAACAATTTTACAATATGGCAGGATGTTTTTAATGGAAATTGACTAGGTCTCAAGGAATGTATTGCTAGACAATATTTAACTGCCAGTCAATTTTCTATTAGATTCTCTTATATTAGAAGTACTTTTTAATGGATTGTTACTAGAGTAATTTTTTTTACTTTGGTAGACACTTTTTCTGAGCACAATGCTGGGATTTTGATGTAATGCAATAAATAGTTGCATCTTTCTGAGGTTTCTCATGGAGAATTTTACAGTCTTTGAGTGGTCCCTCAAACATTTCCTGGATTTGCTAAATAGCCCACCTTACTTCTCAAGAGCCCCATGAAGTGACTGAGGAAAGTCATTAGACTTTACAAATGTTCAGGCATCAGTCCAGCATTTTACAAACCACTCATCATGACTATCTAGTGACTACACTGCTTGATTTAAATACCTCTTTTATCATCTTCATATAAGTATATTTTCTATTGATATTGATAGCAGTTTATCAAAAGATTACATTGAATTGTGCAGATACAATTTTCTCATATTTGATTCCAGAGTCTGGCTCCTTATCTGCATATCCTCACTATCATACTGCTCCAGAAAGGCTGTCCTATATTGTGATTGATGCACTATGGGGTAATTCATTGTTTTTAATACCTTGAAGGCAGGGGTTCTCTTTCAATTATGTATAACTACAGTTCCTTATGTATATTTAAAGTAGCTACATTTCCTTGAGAGCTTATCTCATTTATTTATTCATTCGGTGCATATTTATAGAACACCTGCTATGGGTCAGATATGATTATAGACACTGTATAGAATGATAAGCAAGATAGATGAGGTTTCAGCCTTCAGAGACCTTATAATTTACAATCTAGCATATTTTGTGGCAGTCAGTGTTAAAGGCACATTGCTTCTGTTGTCTGTAATTTTCTGTACAACAGTTCTGGGAGGCGAGTATTATTACTCTCGATTAATAAATGAGGAATTTGAGAGTCAGAGAGGTTAATCAACTTGCTCTGTCACACAGATAATAAGTGAAGGATCTGAGATTCAAACCCAAGTCATTTGGGTTCTGTATTAGTTTTCTATGCTGTTTAACAAATTACTATAAATTTAGTGGCTTAAAATAATACACATCTATTATATCACAGTGCCTGTAGGTCAGGAGTCCTGGTATAGCTTAGCTGGGTCCTACAATGCTGTAATCAAGGTGTCAACCAGGACAGGTTTCTCATCTGGAGACTCTACTATAAAAGAATCCATCTCAAACTCATGTGGTCATTGGCAGAATTCATTTCCTTGAAGCTGTTATATTCTTGGCAGTTGCTTCTTTGTATCCAACAAAGGAGAGAGAGACTCTAGTGTGAGTCAGCTAGAAAGATAAAGCCTTGTGTAATAACATCATCACTAGAGTGACATCCCAACACTTTTGCCATATTCTACTGATTGGAAGCAAGTAACAGCTCCTGCCCACACTCCAGGGGAAGGGATTCTATAAAGAAGTAAATGCCAGGAGGTGAGGATCATGGGGGCCATAGTCAGTGGTCTTTCCATTATATTGTATTGCCTCTACTATGAGTTCAATATACATGAATTGATTTTTTGAAATATTTTTTAAAAATTATGTAAAGCTATATAAAACCACTGGAAAAGTTTGGCAGGGGGAATTCCCATAATCTCATAATCCCAGCACAGCTTAATTAGTCATCTGAGCAAGGTGCTAAGCCCTCACTCCTGTTCTAAGAGGTTGTAATAATTGTGTTTGAATTCCTGTCTAATCTTTTAAAAACATACATAGTTCTCCTTTTCACAGTTGGAATCACAGCTAAAACATGATTCTGGAGACTTCTTTTTTCACTCTTTATATCATAACTATTTTTCCTTGTTGCTACATAATTGTACAGTGGTCAGTTTTAATGTGTTCATAGCAATCTTTTGAATGATCACATCACTGTTTATTTAACAAAGTACAAATGGTTGGACATGCAGGCAACTTTCAATTCTCCACCACTAAAAAACAAACAAATTAATGAAAACAAGAAAAACACACCAAAACATTGCATAACCTCTTCAGGCACACAATTTCTACCCTCTTTTGGATTATTTACTTAGACTAGGAATCTAGAAGTGAAATTACTGGATCAAGGAACATGAAGGTTTCCATGGCTCTTGATGTACCCTCTCAGAATGCTTTTGGTTTTATTTGACTTTGACTGAATTAGCAGCTTTCAAAATTACCAAGGCATATTGATAATGCTAATTAGAATTCTATGATCATTGGAAAAAAGGACAGTATCTTACCTGCTGTTAATCATGGGGTTTTGGTAGTGAGAAGTAGGGGAAATTATCTTTTCTTTATGTTGTTCTATTCTTGAGTTTAAATGAGGACAAGGATCCCTGCAGGCCTTATCTTTAGTATCAAATGATGTCACTTATATGGATATTTTTCTTAGTCATAGTGTAGGACAGTGCCTTCCTTACAATGGGGCAGACACTATTCTCATGGAGCTCTTGGGAAATCTGTATTTCTTTCTGTAGGCAGATTGGACTAGTTTATTTAGATGTAATACCCTGTTGCCCACTTCGGCTGCACATTTCACAGTAGCCTTTCCTGCCGCAGAAAAGGAAAGGATGAAAAAGGCAAAGCTGGTGTAATATATGGTAGACTGGATCATATTTGTCATCCAGTCAGCACTAATAAAAATAGATTAATCGCTTATTACTTTTCTTGTGATTCAAGAACTTGGAGTTCATGGTTGCAGGTTTTTTTTTTTTTTTTAAGTATCTGTTGTGAGCTGGAGAATTTAACTACCATATTTGGTTCTCATGTGCCTGCCCTGTGACCTTACAGCAGCCTGTGGGAGGATTTGTGTGTTTTTGCTTACCCTTATATGGCTGCCTGGCGAATCTGTCTGACTGGAATTTGAAGCCCTGTAGCATTTGCAGGAAGTGTGGCTTTAGGAGAAAGCTGTGGTTTTAGTAATTAGGTTTCCTCACTGCCAGAATTTGTTTCATAGAGAGGTGGTGAGTTGGAGAACATCTTTGCTGACTATAAAATCACCAGCGTTTTATACCTCTTCATTTTATATCTCTTCATATACCAAATTCCCTTCCTTCTATTATGACAAAATTCTCCTAAAGAGGAATGAAATCTGTATAGTAACTCACTGTACTGAGTTGATAATGATAGTGATTAAGGCAGGGAGGTGGAAGCTGAAATGAATTGGTCCGTTTATTTTTAAATTCTTAGTGCAAGCAATCTGAAATTTTATGGAACATAAAATCCACCTATGTTAGACTAGTAATTGTCACAAATATTTAGCTTTGATGTTTGATTGTATTGTAACAGTGTGATTTGTTTCAAGGAAGGCTTTTGCTTTAAGGACACTCCAAAAGCTGCCAGAACAGCCTCAAGCACCTGTTACCCTATTTCCCCCTCAGCACTCATTTCCCATAGGCACCTTTGGTCACAAGTCACTGATACTTTCGTGGAAACACTTTGGACTATCCTCAACTTCATATTTTATTTGTCCAAACAATTGGACTGTTCTCAACTTCATATTTGTTCAAACATATGACAGTTTTAAATGAAGATAACTTTTTCTTCTTTTGGTATAAGCAATGGAATTAATATGAATCATTGATTCTTCATGGTAACTTCTTCTTACCAAGTATTAAAGTTCCAGGAGGCTTTTATTGCTTTTGGCATGTTTCTTTGTTTCATTATCACAGTACTTCAGAGTGGGAAATGACTGAAGGGGTCATCTAGGAAAATCTATCCTGTGTATTAAACTTTTAAAAAAATCAACAGGTTTTCTTGCCCTTACTTTAGACCAAGCTTTGGAATTAAGAAGGATACAAAAGAATTATGAGCCATTTCTGCACTCATGGAGATGTCATTAAGTTGACAGACAGTCTAATTAGCATGAGATAACAAGTATGGTAATATTTTGTTATTCATTATGCTTAGTGTTTAAGTGGTGCCTTTTACTTTGACAGATCTTGGGCAAGTGTGTGCTTAGGAGAAAGTTTCTAATCCATTTGAATATTAGTTTTTCATCTGTGAATCTGGAATGAAAATAATAGCAGCTCATAAGATTTTTGTGATAATTAAATAATGTAAGCAAGTATAGTGCCTGGCCCATAAAAAACACTTAGTCAATAATATTATACTATAATTTAGAGTAAGAGTAAATTTGGTGCAAAGCAGAGAGGGACATGCTACATATAAAATTCTGCGGTCCATTGTTAGCACACCCTAAATCGGGGTCTGTGTCCCTTTGTTTCCCTTTATCAGCCCATTCCTAATCCACACATTTCCCTTCAGCAGAAAGAGACCAGTCTTTGATTAAGGGATGGCTATATTCAATTGCTTAAATCACCTGCTAGTATGGAATTTATAATCTTATAGTTTATAAATTCCTTGAACCCATAAATAACATCTCTATCTTATTTTATTTTTACTGATATTAAGGTAAGAACAATGGCCTTCAGGCCCAGTGTGTACTTAGGAACTTCATTCTTTCTTTTACTCTTTTTTCACAGAAAGATGCAACTTTATTTTTTATCCAGTATTACTGAGATATAATTGACATACAACACTGTATAAGTTTAAGGTGTACAACATAATGTTTGATTTACATAATCATGAAATTATTACTACAATAAATGTAGTGAATATCCATCAAGCCATACGGATACAAAATTAATTAAATAGGAAAAAAACATTTTCCTTGTGAAGAGAACTCTTGGGATTCACTGCCTTTTTTAATATATATCTTTATTGGAGTATAATTGCTTTACAATGGTGTGTTAGTTTCTGCTTTATAACAAAGTGAATCAGTTATACATATACATATGTTTCCATATCCCACCCCTCCAGGTGGTCACAAAGCACCAAGCTGATCTCCCTGTGCTATGCAGCTGCTTCCCACTAGCTATATATTTTACCTTTGGTAGTGTATATATGTCCATGCCACTGTCTCTCTTTGTCACAGCTCACGCTTCCCCCTCCCCATATCCTCAAGTCCATTCTCTAGTAGGTCTGTGTCTTTATTCCTGTCTTACCCCTAGGTTCTTCATGACATTTTTTAATCTTCAATTCCATATATATGTGTTAGCATACGGTATTTGTCTTTCTCTTCCTGACTTACTTCACTCTGTATGACAGAATCTAGGTCCATCCACCTCATTACAAATAGCTCAATTTAGTTTCTTTTTATGGCTAAGTAATATTCCATTGTATATATGTGCCACATCTTCTTTATCCATTCATCTGATGATGGACACTTAGGTTGTTTCCATCTCTGGGCTATTGTAAATAGAGCTGCAATGAACATTTTGGTAATTGACTCTTTTTGAATTATGGTTTTCTCAGGGTATATGCCCAGTAGTGGGATTGCTGGGTCATATGGTAGTTCTATCTGTAGTTTTTTAAGGAACCTCCATACTGTTCTCCATAGTGGCTGTACCAATTCACATTCCCACCAGCAGTGCAAGAGTGTCCCATTTTCTCCACACCCTCTTCAGTATTTATTGTTCCTAGATTTTTTTATGATGACCATTCTGACTGGTGAGAAATGATATCTCATTGTAGTTTTGATTTGCATTTCTCTAATGATTAATGATATTGAGCATGCTTTCATGTGTTTGTTGGCAGTCTGTATATCTTCTTTGGAGAAATGTCTATTTAGGTCTTCTGCCCATTTTTGGATTCAGTTGTTTGTTTATTTGTTATTGAGCTGCATGAGCTGCTTGTAAATTTTGGAGATTAATCCTTTGTCAGTTGCTTCACTTGCAAATATTTTCTCCCATTCTGAGGGTTGTCTTTTGTTCTTCTTTATGGTTCCCTTTGCTGTGAAAAAGCTTTGAAGTTTCATTAGGTCCCATTTGTTTATTTTTATTTTTGTTTCCATTTCTCTAGGAGGTGGGTCAAAAAGGATCTTGCTGTGATTTATGTCATAGAGTGTTTTGCCTATGTTTTCCTCTAAGAGTTTGATAGTTTCTGGCCTTACATTTAGGTCTTTAATCCATTTTGAGCTTATTTTTGTGTATGGTGTTAGGGAGTGATCTAATCTCATATTTTTACATGTAGCTGTCCAGTTTTCCCAGAACAACTTTTTGAAGAGGCTGTCCTTCCTCCACTGTACATTCCTACCTCCTTTATCAAAGATAAGTTGACCATATGTGTGTGGGTTTATCTCTGGGCTTTCTATCCTGTTCCCTTTATCTATCTTTCTGTTTTTGTAGAAGTGTCATACTGTCTTGATTACTGTAGCTTTGTAGTATAGTCTGAAGTCAGGGAACCTGATTCCTCCAGCTCCGTTTTCTTTCTCAAGATTGCTTCGGCTATTCAGGGTCTATTGTGTTCCCATAAAAATTGTGAAATTTTTTGTTCTAGTTCGGTGAAAAATGTCAGTGGTAGTTTGATAGGGATTGCATTGAATCTGTAGATTGCTTTGGGTAGTAGAGTCATTTTCACAATGTTGATTCTTCCAACCCAAGAACATGGTATATATTTCCATCTATTTGTATCATCATTAATTTATTTTATCAGTTTCTTATAATTTTCTGCATACAGGTCTTTTGTCTCCTTAGGTAGGTTTATTCCTAGATTTTTTATTCTTTTTGTTGCAATGGTAAATGGGAGTGTTTTCTTGATTTCATTTTCAGATTTTTCATCATTAGTGTATAGGAATGCCAGAGATTTCTGTGCATTAATTTTGTATCCTGCTACTTTACCAAATTCATTGATTAGCCCTAGTAGTTTTCTGGTAGCATCTTTAGGATTCTCTACGTATAGTATCATGTCATCTGCAAACAGTAACAGCTTTACTTCTTCTTTTCCGATTTGGATTCCTTTTATTTCCTTTTCTTCTCTGATTGCTGTGGCTAAAAATTCTGAAACTATGTTGAATAAGAGTGGTGAGAGTGGGCAACCTTGTGTTGATCCTGATCTTAGTGAAAATGCTTTTAGTTTTTCACCATTGAGGATGAAGTTGGCTGTGGGCTTGTCATATATGGCCTTTATTATGTTGAGGAAAGTTCCCTCTATGCCTACTTTCTGCAGGGTTTTTATCATAAATGGGTGTTGAATTTTGTCAAAAGCTTTCTCTGCATCTACTGAGATGATCATATGGTTTTTATCCTTCAATTTGTTAATATGGTTTATCACGTTGATTGATTTGCATATATTGAAGAATCCTTGCATTCCTGGAATAAACCCCACGTGATCATGGTGTATGATCCTTTTAATGTGCTGTTGGATTTGGTTTGCTAGTATTTTATTGAGGATATTTGCATCTATGTTCATCAGTGATATTGCCCTGTAGTTTTGTTTCCTGGTGACATCCTTGTCTGGTTTTGGTATCAAGGTGATTGTGGCCTCCTAGAATGACTTTGCAGTGTTCTTCCCTCTGCTATATATTTTTAAGAGTTTGAGAAGGGGGGGGACCTTGAAGATGGCGGAAGAGTAAGACGCGGAGATCGCCTTCCTCCCCACGGATACACCAGAAATACATCCACACGTGGAACAACTCCTACAGAACTCCTACTGAAGGCTGGCAGAAGACCTCAGACCTCCCAAAAGGCAAGAAACTCCCCACGTAACTGGGTAGGGCAAAAGAAAAAACAGAGACAAAAGAATAAGGACGGCACCTGCACCAGTGGGAGGGAGCTGTGAAGGAGGAAAAGTTTCCACACACTAGGAAGCCCCTCCGCGGGCGGAGACTGCGGGAGGCAGAGGGGGGAGTTTCGGGACCGCGGAGTAGTGCACAGCGACGGGTGCGGAGGGCAAAGCGGGGAGATTCCTGCACAGACGATCGGTGCCGACCGGCACTCACCAACCCGAGAGGCTTGCTGCTCACCCACCGGGGCGGGCGGGGCTGCGAGCTGAGGCTCGGGTTTTGGTTTTGGATGGAGCTCAGGGAGAGGACTGGGGTTGGCGGCTTGAACATAGCCTGAAGGGGTTAGTGCACCACAACTAGCCGGGAGGGAGTTCGGGGAAAAGCCTGCACCGGCCGAAGAGGCAAGAGACTTTTTCTTCCCTCTTTGTCTCCTGGTGCGCGAGGAGAGGGGTTTAAGAGCGCTGCTTAAAGGAACTCCAGAGACGGGCGCGAGCCGCGGCTAAAAGCGCGAACCCCAGAGACGGGCGCGAGCCGCGGCTGAGGGCGCGAGCCCCCGAGACGGGCACGAGCCGCGGCTGAAAGCGCAAACCCCAGAGACGGGCGCGAGCCGCGGCTAAAACCACGGACCCCAGAGACGGGCGGGAGACGCTAAGGCTGCTGCTGCCGCCACCAAGGGGCCTGTGTGCGAGCACAGGTCACTCTCCACACCCCTCTTCCGCGGAGCCTGTGCAGCCCGCCACTGCCAGGTTCCCGGGATCCAGGGACAACTTCCCCGGGACAGCGCACGGCGGGCCTCAGGCTGGTGCAACGTCACGCTGCCTCTGCCGCCGCAGGCCGGCCCCGCACGCAGTGCCCCTCCTTCCCCCATCCCCCAACCCCCGGCCTGAGTGAGCCGGAGGCCCCGAATCAGCGGCTCCTTTAACCCCGTCCTGTCTGAGCGAAAAAACAGACGCCCTCCAGCGACCTACACACAGAGGCAGGGCCAAATCCAAAGCTGAGCTCCTGTGAGCTGTGAAAACAAAGAAGAGAAAGGGAAATCTCTCCCAGCAGCCACAGAAGCAGCGGATTAAAGCTCCACAATCAACTTGATATACCCTGCATCTGTGGAATACCTGAATAGACAAGGAATGATCCCAAATTGAAGAGGTGGAATTTAGGAGCGAAATCTATGATTTTTTCCCCTTTTCCTCTTTTTGTGAAGGTGTACGTGTATGCTCCTGTGTGACATCTAGTCTGTATACTCTAGCTTCCACCATTTGTCCTAGGGCTCTATCCGTCCATGACTTTTTTTTAAAAAATTCTTTTTCTTAATAATTAAGTTTAATTGTAATAACTTTATTATACTTTACCTTCGTTCTTTCTTTCTTTCCTTCCTTCCCTCCCTCCTTTAGACAACGAATCACCCCAAATTGAGGAGGTGGTCTCAGGGAGCAGGATTTATGATTTTTCCCCCTTTACCTCTTTTTGTGAAGGTGTATGTGTATGCTTCTGTGTAAGATTTTCTCTGTATAGCTTTGCTTCCAACATTTGTCCTAAGGTTCTATCCGTCCCTTTTTTTTCTTTCTAAATATTTTTTTTAATTCAATAACTATATTATACTTTATTTTATTTTTACTGTATCATCTTTCTTTCTGTCTTTTTTTCCTTCTTTCCCTCCTTCCTTCCTTCCTCCCTCCCTCCCTCCCTCCTTTCTTTCCTTCTTTGCTTCTTTCTTCCTTCCTTCCTTTCCTCCTTTCCTTCTTTCTTTCCTCAAACTTCTACTAATTCTCTCTACTTTTTCTCCCTTTTATTCTGAGCCGTGTGGATGAAAGGCTCTTGGTGCTCCAGCCAGGAGTCAGGGCTCTGCCTCTGAGGTAGGAGAGCCAACTTCAGGTCACTGGTCAACAAGAGACCTCCCAGCTCCACATAATATTAAACAGCGGAAATCTCCCAGAGACCTCCATCTTAACACCAGCACCCAGCTTCACTCAACGGCCAGCAAGCCACAGTGCTGGACAACCTATGCCAAACAACTAGCAAAACAGGAACACAACCCCACCCATTAGCAGAGAGGCTGCCTAAAATCAGAATAAGGCCACAGACACCCCAAAACACACCACCAGACGTGAACCTGCCCACTAGAGAGACAAGATCCCGCCTCATCCACCACAACACAGGCACTAGTCCCCTCCACCAGGAAGCCTACACAACCCACTGAAACAACCTTAGCCACTGGAGACAGACATCAAAAACAACGGGAACTACGAAAGTGCAGCCTGCAAAAAGGAGACCCCAAACACAGTAAGATAAGCAAAATGAGAAGACAGAAAAACACACAGCAGATGAAGGAGCAAGATAAAAACCCACCAGACCTAACAAATGAAGAGGAAATAGGCAATCTACCTGAAAAAGAATTCAGAATAATGATAGTAAGGATGATCCGAAATCTTGGAAGTAGAATGGACAAAATGCAAGAAACAGTTAACAAGGACCTACAAGAACTAAAGATGAAACAAGCAACGATGAACAATGCAATAAATGAAATTAAAACCACTCTAGATAGGATCAATAGCAGAATAACTGAGGCAGAAGAACGGATAAGTGACCTGGAAGATAAAGTAGTGGAAATAACTACTGCAGAGCAGAATAAAGAAAAAAGAATGAAAAGAACTGAGGACAGTCTCAGAGACCTCTGGGACAACATGAAACGCACCAACATTCGAATTATAGGGGTTCCAGAAGAAGAAGAAAGAAAGAAAGGGACTGAGAAAATATTTGAAGAGATTATAGTTGAAAACTTCCCTAATATGGGAAAGGAAATAGTTAATCAAGTCCAGGAAGCACAGAGGGTCCCATACAGGATAAATACAAGGAGAAACACGCCAAGACACATATTAATCAAACTGTCAAAAATTAAATACAAAGAAAGCATATTAAAAGCAGCAAGGGAAAAACAACAAATAACACACAAGGGAATCCCCATAAGGTTAACAGCTGATCTCTCAGCAGAAACCCTACAAGCCAGAAGGGAGTGGCAGGACATACTGAAAGTGATGAAGGAGAATAGCCTGAAACCAAGACTACTCTACCCAGCAAGGATCTCATTCACATTTGATGGAGAAATTAAAACCTTTACAGACAAGCAAAAGCTGAGAGAGTTCAGCACCACCAAACCAGCTTTACAACAAATGCTAAAGGAACTTCTCTAGACATGAAACACAAGAGAAGGAAATGACCTATAGTAGCGAACCCAAAACAATATATAAAATGGAAATAGGAACATACATATCAATAATTACCTTAAATGTAAATGGACTAAATGCTCTCACCAAAAGACACAGATTGGCTGAATGGATACAAAAACAAGACCCTTATATATGCTGTCTACAAGAGACCCACTTCAGAACTAGAGACACATACAGACTGAAAGTAAGGGGATGGAAAAAGATATTCCATGCAAATGGAAACCAAAAGAAAGCTGGAGTAGCAATTCTCATATCAGGCAAAATAGACTTTAAAATAAGGACTATTAAAAGGGACAAAGAAGGACACTACATAATGATCAAGGGATCGATCCAAGAAGAAGATATAACAATTGTAAATATTTATGCACCCAACATAGGAGCACCTCAATACATAAGGCAAATACTAACAACCATAAAAGGGGAGATCAACAGTAACACATTCATAGTAGGGGACTTTAACACCCCACTTTCACCCATGGACAGATCATCCAAAATGAAAATAAATAAGGAAACACAAGCTTTAAATGATACATTAAACAAGATGGACTTAATTGATATTTATAGGACACTCCATCCAAAAACAACAGAATACACATTTTTCTCAAGTGCTCATGGAACATTCTCCAGGATAGATCATATCTTGGGTCACAAATCAAGCCTTGGTAAATTTAAGAAAACTGAAATTGTATCAAGTATCTTTTCCGACCACAACGCCATGAGACTAGATATCAATTACAGGAAAAGATCTTTAAAAAATACAAACACATGGAGGCTAAACAATACACTACTTAATAATGAAGTGATCACTGAAGAAATCAAAGAGGAAATAAAAAGATACCTAGAAACAAATGACAATGGAGACACAACGACCCAAAACCTATGGGATGCAGCAAAAGCAGTTCTAAGGGGGAAGTTTATAGCAATACAAGCCCACCTTAAGAAGCAGGAAACATCTCGAATAAACAACCTAACCTTGCACCTCAAGCAATTAGAGAAAGAAGAACAAAAAAACCCCAAAGCTAGCAGAAGGAAAGAAATCATAAAAATCAGATCAGAAATAAATGAAAAAGAAATGAAGGAAACAATAGCAAAGATCAATAAAACTAAAAGCTGGTTCTTTGAGAAGATAAACAAAATAGATAAACCACTAGCCAGACTCATCAAGAAAAAAAGGGAGAAGACTCAAATCAATAGAATTAGAAATGAAAAAGGAGAAGTAACAACTGACACTGCAGAAATAAAAAAAATCATGAGAGATTACTACAAGCAACTCTATGCCAATAAAATGGACAATCTGGAAGAAATGGACAAATTCTTAGAAATGCACAACCTGCCAAGACTGAATCAGGAAGAAATAGAAAATATGAACAGACCAATCACAAGCACTGAAATTGAAACTGTGATTAAAAACCTTCCAACAAACAAAAGCCCAGGACCAGATGGCTTCACAGGTGAATTCTATCAAACGTTTAGAGAAGAGCTAACACCTATCCTTCTCAAACTCTTCCAAAATATAGCAGAGGGAGGAACACTCCCAAATTCCTTCTACGAAGCCACCATCACCTTGATACCAAAACCAGACAAGGATGTCACAAAGAAAGAAAACTACAGGCCAATATCACTGATGAACATAGATGCAAAAATCCTCAACAAAATACTAGCAAACAGAATCCAACAGCACATTAAAAGGATCATACACCATGATCAAGTGGGGTTTATTCCAGGAATGCAAGGATTCTTCAATATACGCAAATCTATCAATGTGATAAACTATATTAACAAATTGAAGGAGAAAAACCATATGATCATCTCAATAGATGCAGAGAAAGCTTTCGACAAAATTCAACACCCATTTATGATAAAAACCCTCCAGAAAGTAGGCATAGAGGGAACTTTCCTAAACATAATAAAAGCCATATATGACAAGCCCACAGCAAACATCATCCTCAATGGTGAAAAACTGAAAGCATTTCCACTAAGATCAGGAACAAGACAAGGTTGCCCACTCTCACCACTCTTATTCAACATAGTTTTGGAAGTTTTAGCCACAGCAATCAGAGAAGAAAAGGAAATAAAAGGAATCCAAATCGGAAAAGAAGTAAAGCTGTCACTGTTTGCAGATGACATGATACTATACATAGAGAATCCTAAAGATGCTACCAGAAAACTACTAGAGCTAATCAATGAATTTGGTAAAGTAGCAGGATACAAAATTAATGCACAGAAATCTCTGGCATTCCTATATACTAATGATGAAAAATCTGAAAGTGAAATCAAGAAAACACTCCCATTTACCATTGCAACAAAAGGAATAAAATATCTAGGAATAAACCTACCTAAGGATACGAAAGACCTGTATGCAGAAAATTATAAGACACTGATGAAAGAAATTAAAGATGATACAAATAGATGGAGAGATATACCATGTTCTTGGATGGGAAGAATCAACATTGTGAAAATGACTCTACTACCCAAAGCAATCTACAGATTCAATGCAATCCCTATCAAACTACCACTGGCATTTTTCACAGAACTAGAACAAAAAATTTCGCAATTTGTATGGAAACACAAAAGACCCCGAATAGCCAAAGCAATCTTGAGAACGAAAAAAGGAGCTGGAGGAATAAGGCTCCCTGACTTCAGACTATATTACAAAGCAACAGTAATCAAGACAGTATGGTACTGGCACAAAAACAGAAAGATAGATCAGTGGAACAGGATAGAAAGCCCAGAGATAAACCCACGCACATATGGACACCTTATCTTTGATAAAGGAGGCAGGAATGTACAGTGGAGAAAGGACAGCCTCTTCAATAAATGGTGCTGGGAAAACTGGACAGGTACATGTAAAAGTATGAGATTAGATCACTCCCTAACACCATACACAAAAATAAGCTCAAAATGGATTAAAGACCTAAATGTAAGGCCAGAAACTATCAAACTCTTAGAAGACAACATAGGAAGAACACTCTATGACATAAATCACAGCAAGATCCTTTCTGACCCACCTCCTAGAGTAATGGAAATAAAAACAAAAATAAACAAATGGGACCTAATGAAACTTCAAAGCTTTTGCACAGCAAAGGAAACCATAACCAAGACCAAAAGACAACCCTCAGAATGGGAGAAAACATTTGCAAATGAAGCAACTGACAAAGGATTAATCTCCAAAATTTACAAGCAGCTCATGCAGCTCAATAACAAAAAAACAAACAACCCCATCCAAAAATGGGCAGAAGACCTAAATAGACATTTCTCCAAAGAAGATATACAGAATGCCAACAAACACATGAAAGAATGCTCAACATCATTAATCATTAGAGAAATGCAAATCAAAACTACAATGAGATATCATCTCACACCAGTCAGAATGGCCATCATCAAAAAATCAAGAAACAATAAATGCTGGAGAGGGTGTGGAGAAAAGGGGACACTCTTGCACTGCTGGAGGGAATGTGAATTGGTTCAGCCACTGTGGAGAACAGTATGGAGGTTCCTTAAAAAACTACAAATAGAATTACCATATGACCCAGCAATCCCACTACTTGGCATATACCCTGAGAAAACCAAAATTCAAAGAGAGTCATGTACCAAAATGTTCATTGCAGCTCTATTTACAATAGCCAGGACATGGAAACAACCTAAGCGCCCATCATCGGATGAATGGATAAAGAAGATGTGGCACATATACACAATGGAATATTACTCAGCCTTAAAAAGAAATGAAATTGAGCTATTTGTAATGAGATGGATAGACCTAGAATCTGTCATACAGAGTGAAGTAAGTCAGAAAGAAAAAGACAAATGCCGTATGCTAACACATATATATGGAATTTAAGGGAAAAAAATGTCATGAAGAACCTAGGGGTAAGATAGGAATAAAGACGCAGACCTACTGGAGAACGGACTTAAGGATATGGGGAGGGGGAAGGGTGTGTTTTGACAGGGCGAGAGAGAGTCATGGACATATACACACTAACAAACGTAGTAAGGTAGATAGCTGGGGGGAAGCAGCCGCAAGGCACAGAGATATAAGCTCGGGGCTTTGGGACAGCCTGGAGGGGTGGGATGGGGAGAGTGGGAGGGAGGGAGACGCAAGAGGGAAGACATATGGGAACATATGTATATGTATAGCTGATTCACTTTGTTGTAAATCAGAAACTAACACACCATTGTAAAGCAATTATACCCCAATAAAGATGTTTAAAAAAAAAAAAAAAAAAAAAAAAGAGTTTGAGAAGGGTAGGTGTTAGCTCTTCTCTAAATATTTGATAGAATTCGCCTGTGAAGCCATCTGGTCCTGGGCTTTTGTTTGTTGGAAGATTTTTAATCACAGTTTCAATTTAAGTGCTTGTGATTGGTCTGTTCATATTTTCTATTTCTTCCTGGTTCAGTCTTGGCAGATTGTCATTTCTAAGAATTTGTCCATTTCTTCCAATTTGTCCATTTTCTTGGCACAGAGTTTCGGGTAGTAATCTCTCATGATCTTTTGTATTTCTGCAGTGACAGTTGTTACTTCCCCTTTATCATTTCTAATTCTATTGATTTGATTCTTCTCCCTTTTTTTCTTGATCAGTCTGGCTAATGATTTATCAATTTTTTTTATCTTCTCAAAGAACCAGCTTTTAGTTTTATTGGTCTTTGCTGTCATTTCCTTCATTTCTTTTTCATTACTTCCTGATCTGATTTTTATGATTTCTTTCCTTCTGCTAACTTTGGGGTTGTTTTGTTCTTCTGTCTCTAATTGCTTTAGGTGCAAGGTTAGGTTGTTTATTCGAGATGTTTCCTGCTTCTTAAGTACGATTTTATTGCTATAAACTTACCTCTTAGAACTGCTTTTGCTACATTCCATAGGTTTTGGGTCATCGTGTCTCCATTGTCATTTGTTTCTAGGGACTTTTAGATTTCCTCTTTGATTTCTTCAGTGAAAACTTTGTTATTAAGTGGTGTATTGTTTAGCCTCCATGTGTTTGAATTTTTTACGTATCTTTTCCTGTGATTGATACCTAGTCTCATAGTGTTGTGGTCGGAAAAGATACTTGACACAATTTCAATTTTCTTAAATTTACCAAGGCTTGATTTGTGACCCAAGATATGATCTATCCTGGAGAATGTTCCATGAGCACTTGAGAAGAAAGTATGTTCTGTTGCTTTTGGATGGAATGTCCTATAAATATCAATTAAGTCCATCTTGTTTAACGTACCATTTAAAGCTTGTGTTTCCTTATTTATTTTCATTTTGGATGATCAGTCCATTGGTGAAATTGGGGTGATAAAGTCCTCTACTATGAATGTGTTACTGTTGATTTCTCCTTTTATGGCTGTTTGTATTTGCCTTATGTATTGAGGGGCTCCTATATTGGGTGCATAAAAATTTACAATTGTTATATCTTCTTCTTGGATCCATCTCTTTATCATATATAGTGTCTTTCTTTGTCTCTTCTAATAGTATTTATTTTAAAGTCTATTTTGTCTGATATGAGAATTGCTACTCCAGCTTTCCTTTGGTTTCCATTTGCATGGAATAACTTTTTCCATCCCCTTACTTTCAGTCTGTATGTTACTCTAGGTCTGAAGTGGGTCTCTTGTAGAAAGCATATATGTGGGTCTTGTTTCTGTATTGATTCAGCCAATCTGTGTCTTTTGGTGGGAGCATTTAGTCCATTTACATTTAAGGTAATTATCAAAATGTTTGTTCCTATTCCCATTTTCTTAATTGTTTTGCATTCGTTATTGTAGGTGTTTTCCTTCTCTTGTGTTTTTTGCCTAGAGAAGTTCCTTTAGCATTTGTTGTAAAGCTGGTTTGGTGGTGCTGAACTCTCTCAGCTTTTGCTTGTCTGTAACAGTTTTAATTTCGACATCAAGTCTGAATGAGATCCTTGCTGGGTAGAGTAATCTTGGTTGCAGGCTTTTCTCCTTCATCACTTTAAATATGTCCTGCCACTCCCTTCTGGCTTGCAGAGTTTCTGCTGAAAGATCAGCTGTTAACCCTATGGGGATTCCCTTGTTTGTTATTTGTTGTTTTTCCCTTGCTGCTTTTAATGTGTTTTATTTGTATTTAATTTTTGGCAGTTTGATTAATAGGTGTCGTGGCATATTTCTCCTTGAATTTATCATGTATGGGACTCTGTTCTTCCTGGACTTGATTAATTATTTCCTTTCCCATCTTAGGGAAGTTTTCAACTATAATCTCTTCAAATATTTTCTCAGTCCCTTTCTTCTTCTCTTCTTCTCTGGGACCCCTAAACATTGAATGTTGGTGCGTTTAATGTTGTCCCAGAGTCTCTGAGACTGTTCTCAGTTCTTTTAATTCTTTTTTCTTTATTCTGCTCTGCAGTAGTTATTTCCACTATTTTATCTTCCAGGTTACTTATCCATTCTTCTGCCTCAGTTATTCTACTATTGATCCCATCTAGAGTATTTTTAATTTCAGTTGTTTGGCTGTTCATCGTTGCTTGTTTCATCTTTATTTCTTCTAGGTCCTTATTAAATGTTTCTTGCATTTTGTCTATTCTATTTCCAAGATTTTGGATCAGCTTTACTATCATTATTCTGAATTCTTTTTCAGGTAGACTGCCAATTTCCTCTTCATTTTCTAGGTCTCGTGGGTTTTTTTCTTGCTCCCTCATCTGCTGTGTGCTTTTCTGTCTTCTCATTTTGCTTATATTACTGTGTTTGGGGTCTCCTTTTTTCCGGCTGCAGGTTCGTAGTTCCTGTTGTTCTTGGTGTCTGTTCCCAGTGGCTATAGTTGGTTCAGTGGGTTGTGTAGGCTTCCTGGTGGAGGGGACTAGTGCCTGTGTTCTGGTTCATGAGGCTGGATCTTGTCTCTCTGCCGGGCAGGCCCATGTCTGGTGGTGTGTTTTGGGGTGTCTGTGGACTTATTATGCTTTTAGGCAGCCTCTCTGCCAATGGGTGGGGTTGTGTTCCTGTTTTGCTAGTTGCTTGGCATAGGTTGCCCAGCACTGTAGCTTGCTCGTCATTGAGTGAAACTGGGTGCTTTTGTTGAGATGGAGATCTCTGGGATATTTTCGCCATTTGATATTATGTGGAGCTGGGAGGTCACTTGTGGACCAGTGTCCTGAAGTTGGCTCTCCCACCTCAGAGGCACAGCACAGACTCCTGGCTGCAACACCAAGAGCCTTTCATCCACACAGCTCAGAATAAAAGGGAGAAAAAGTAGAAAGAAAGAAAGGGAGGGAGGGAGGAAGGAAGGAGGGAAGGAAGGAAAGAAAGAAATAAAGAAGATAAAATAAAGTAAGATAAAATAAAATAAAGTTATTAAAATAAAAAATAATTATTAAGAAAAAAAATTTTTTAAAGAAGAGAAAAAAACAGGATGGATAAAACCCTTGGACAAATGGTGGAAGCAAAGCTATACAGATAAAATTTCACACAGAAGCATACACGTACACACTCCCAATAAGAGGAAAAGGGGAAAAAATAATAAATCTTGCTCTCAAAGTCCACCTCCTCAATTTGGGATGATTCGTTGTCTATTCATGTATTCCACAGATACAGGGTACATCAAGTTGATTGTGGAACTTTCATCTGCTGTTTCTGAGGCTGCTGGGAGGGATTTCCCTTTCTCTTCTTTGTTCTCAAAGCTCCCAGGGCTCAGCTTTGGATTTGGCCCCGCCTCTGCGTGTAGGTCACTGGAGGGCGTCTGTTCTTCGCTCAGGACGGGGTTAAAGGAGCAGCTGCTTCGGGGACTCTGGCTCACTCAGGCCTGGGAGAGGGAAGGGTACGGAGTGCAGGGAGAACTTGCGGCGGCAGAGGCTGGCGTGACGTTGCACCAGCCTGAGGCGTGCCGTGCGTTCTCCCAGGCAAGTTGTCCCTGGACCCCAGCACCCTGGCAGTGGCAGGCTGCACAGGCTCTCATGAATGGGGGTGTGGATAGTGACCTGTGCTTGCACACAGGCTTCTTGGTGGCGGCAGCAACACACTTAACATCTCATGCCTGTCTCTGGGGTCTGCACTTTTAGCCGCAGCTCATGCCCATCTCTGGATCTCCCTTAAGCAGCGCTCTTAATCCCCTCTCCTCGCGCACCAGGAAACAAAGAGGGAAGAAAATGTCTCTTGCCTCTTTGGCAGGTCCAGACTTTTCCCTGGACTCCCTCCCGGCTAGCCGTGGTGCACTAACCCCCTTCAGGCTGTGTTCACGCCGCCAACCCCAGTCCTCTCCCTGCGCTCCCACCGAAGCCCAAGCCTCAGATTCCAGCCCCACCCACCCCGGCGGGTGAGCAGACAAGCCTCTCGGGCTGTTGAATGCAGGTCAGCAGGGATCCTCTGTGTGGGAATCTCTCCTCTTTGCCCTCCGCACCCCTGTTGCTGTGCTCTCCTCCTTGGCTCCAAAACTTTCCCCCTCCGCCACTCGCAGTCTCCGCCCATGAAGGGGCTTCCTAGTATGTGGAAACCTTTCCTCCTTCACAGTTCCCTCCCACTGGTGCAGGTCTCGTCCCTATCCTTTTGTCTCTGTTTATTCTTTTTTCTTTTGCCCTACCCAGGTACGTGGGGAGTTTCTTGCGTTTTTGGAGGTGTGAGGTCTTTTGCCAGCATTCAGTAGGTGTTCTGTAGGAGTTGTTCCACGTGTAGATGTATTTCTGGTGTATCTAAATTAGTAAGCAGGAATCCGGATTTCAGGACTCTCAGTTCGAGTCCCGTTTCCACCATTCCAATTCAGGCTGATGATGTTTCTTCCCAAACATGGTGAGGAAAAACAAAACAAAACAAAATCAAACAAAACATCGCTTTTTGTTGGTTTCTTGGAGCCAAGGAGCCTATTTATGGTCTCTTTGAACAACAATCCAGCCAAAGTGGGATGCTGGGCCCTGCAGTGTTGTGAGGTGCGGGCAGGATGGAACCAACAGCCTCTGGGCCGCGCAGCGGAGTTACTGTCTTTAACAACTTTCATATATAGTATATAGCTGTTTTAATTATATTTCTTAGCTGTACATTACATCCCTAGCACTCATTTATCTTTTTTTTTTTTTTACTCATTTATCTTATAACTGGAAATTTGTACTTTTTGACTACCTTCATCGAATTTCCCCTCCCTCCAACCTGTGCCTCTGGTAACCACAAATGTAATCTCTTTTTCTATGAGTTTGTTTTACTGTTTAGTTTTGAAGTATAATTGACCTATGACACTATGTTAGTTCCTAGTACACAGCACAGTAATTCAATATTGCTATACGTTTCAATATGATCACCATAATAAGTCTAGATACCCTCTGTCACCTTGCAAAGATATTACATAATAATTGTCTATATTCCCCACACTGTACATTTTATACCCTTAACTCATTCATTTTGTAACTGGAACTTTCTGCCTCTTAATCTCCCTCACCTATGTCTCTCCTCCCCAGCTTTCCCTTCCCTCTGCCAACTACCTGTTTGTTCTCCTTATCTATGACTCTATTTCTCTTTTGTTATGATTGTTCATTTGTTTTGTTTTTAGATTTGACATATAAGTGATATCATATAGTATTTGACTTTTTCTGTCTGACTTATTTCATTTGTATAACACCCTCTAGGGCCATCCATGTTGTCACATGTGGCAAGATTTCATTCTTTTTAATGGCTGAGTAATATTTCAGAGTGTAGGGACATCCCTGGTGGTGCAGTAGTTATGAATCCGCTTGCCAATGCAGGGCACATGGGTTCAGTCCCTGGTCCTGGAAGATCCTACATGCTACAGAGTAACTAAGCCTGTGTGCCACAACTACTGAGCCTGCACACTAGAGCCCATGAGCCACAACTACTAAGTCCCTGTGCTGCAACTACTGAAGCCCAAGTGCGTAGAGCCCGTGCTCTGCAACAAGAGAAGCCACAACAGTGAGAAGCCCTCTCACCACAACAAAGAGTAGCCCCATCTCGCCACAACTGGAGAAAGCCTGTGTGCAGCAATGAAGACCCAATGCACCCCCCAAAATTAAAAATAAATAAATAAAATACACAACATAAAAAAAATTAAATATTCCAGTGTGTATATATACCACATTTTCTTTATCCATTCATGTATTTTTTTAATTTTAATTTTTATTTTTTGCTGTATGTGGGCCTTTCACTGCTGCAGCCTCTCCTGTCGCAGAGCACAGGCTCCAGACGTGCAGGCTCAGTGACCATGGCTCATGGGCCCAGCCACTCTGTGGCATGTGGGATCTTCCTGGAATGGGGCACAAACCCGTGTCCCCTGCATCAGCAGGTGGACTCTCAACCACTGCCCCACCAGGGAAGCCCCTCCATTCATGTATTGATGGGCATTTAGGTTGCGTCCATATCTTGGCTATTGTAAATAATGCTGCAATGAATATAGGTGTCCATGTATCTTTTCAAATTAGTGTTTTCATTTTTTTTGGCTAAACACACAAGAATGGAATTGCTGGATTGTATGGTAGTTCTATTTTTAATATTTTTGGAAAACTCAGTATTGTTTTTAAATAGTGGCTGCACCAGTTTATATTTGCAGTGTTACTGCATGAGGTTTTCCTTTTCTCCATATCCTTGCCAACACTGGTTATTTGTTGTCTTTTGGATAATAGCCATTATGACAGGTATGAGGTGATATTTTGGTATTGATTTCCCTGATGATTAGTGATGTTGAGCATCTTTTCATGTGCCTGTCCATCTGTATGTCTTCTTTAGAAAAATTGTCTATTCAGGTCCTCTGCCCACTTTTTAATCAGCTTGTTTTTCTTGATGTTAGTTGTTTGAGTTTGTTGTATATTTTAGATATTAACACCTCATTAGATATATTGTTTTTAATCTCCCATTAAATAGACAGCCTTTTCATTTTGTTTAGTTTCCTTCACTGTGCAAGAAGCTTTTTAGTTTAATGTAGTCTCATTTGTTTATTTTTCTTTTGTTTCCATTGCCTGAAGAGATATATCTAAAAAGTATTGCTGAGACTGATGTCAAAGAGCATACTGCACATGCTTTCTCCTAGAAGTTTTATGGTTTCAGGTCTTACATTTAAATCTTTAATCCATTTTGAGTTTATTTTTGTATATGGTGTGAAAAAGTAGTTTGGTTTGCTTCTTTTACATTTAGCTGTACAGTTATACCAGCACCATTTATTGAAGAGGCTTTCTTTTCCCCACTGTATATTCTTGCCTCCTTTGTCATAGATTAATAGGCCATATAATGGGTGCACCTCTGGGCTCTCAATTCGGTCCCAGTAATCTGTGTCTGTTTTTGTGTTGGTACCATACTGTTTTGATTACTGTAGCTTTTTAGTAGAGTTTGAAATCAGGGACTTTGATACCTTCAGCTTTGTTCCTCTTTCTCAAGATTGTTTTGGCTATTTGGGGTCTTCTGTGTTTCCATAGAAATTATAGAATTATTTGTTTTGGTTCTGTGAAAAATGCCATTGGTGTTTTGGTAGGGATTGCGTTGAATTTGTAGATCACCTTGGATAGTATGTTAATTTTAACAATATTAATTCTTCCACTCTATGAACACAGTATATCTTTCCATCTGTTTGTGTCATCTTCAATTTCTTTTATCAGTCTCTTATAGTTTTTCAAGTACAGGTCTTTTATCTCCTTAGATTTATTCCTAGGTATTTTATTCTTTTTGATGTGACAGTAAATAGGGTTGTTTTCTTAAGTTTTCTTTCTGATAGTTTGTTTTTAATGTATAGAAATATAATGGATTCCTGTATATTAATTTTGTATCCTGCAACTTTACCAACTTCATTGACGAGTTCTAATAGTTTTATTGTGGCATCTGTAGGATTTTCTATATGTAGTATCATGTGATCTGCAAATAGTGACAGTTTTACTTCTTCCTTTCTAATGTGGATTCCTTTTATTTCTTTTTTTTCTGTCTGATTGCTGTGGCTAGGATTGCTAATACTGTGTTGAATAATAGTGGTGAAAGTGGGCATCCCTGTCTTGTTCCTGATCTAGGAGGAGGTGATTTCAACTTTTCACCATTGAGTATAATGTTAGCTGTGGGCTTGTCATATATGGTCTTTATTATGTTGAGGTGTGTTCCCTCTATGTCCACTTTCTGGAGAGTTTTTATCATAATTGGATGTTGAATTTTATCAAAAGCTTTTTCTGCATCTATTTAGATGATCATATGGGTTTTTTCCTTCCATTTGTTAATGTGGTGGATCACATCGATTGATTTGCTGATATTGAAAAATCCTTGCATCCCTGGGATAAATCCCACTTGATCATGGTGTATGATCCTTTTAATATATTGTTGGAGTTGCTGTGCTAATATCTTGTTGAAGATTTTTGCATATATGTTCATCAGTGATATTGACCTGTAATTTTCTTCTTTTGTGTGAGATCTTTGTCTGGTTTTGGTATCAGGGTGATGCTGGCCTCATAGAATGAGTTTGGAAGTTCCTTCCTCTGCAGTTTTTTGGAATAATTTGAGAAGGATAGGTTTTAACTCTTCTATATGTTTGTTAGAATTCACCTGTGAAGCCATATGGTCCTGGACTTTTGTTTGTTGAGAGTATTTTAAATTATTAATTCAATTTCATTACTGGTAATCTTTCTGTTCATATTTTTTATTTCTTCCTGATTCAGTCTTGGGAGATTGTACATTTCTATGACATTGTCCATTTCTTCTAGGTTGCCCATTTTATTAATGTATAATAGTTCATAGCAATCTCTTATGATCCTTTGCATTTCTGTTGTGTTGGTTGTAACTTTTACCCTTTTATTTCTGATTTATTGATTTGGACCCTCTCTATTTTTTTTCTTGATGAGTCTGGCTAAAGGTTTATCATTTTGTTTATGTTTTCAAAGAACCAGCTCTTAGTTTCATTGTTTCTTTTTCTATTTTTTTTTTTCAGTATTTCATTTATTTCTGCTCTGCTCTTTATTATTTATTTTCTTCTACTAACTTTGTTCTTCTTTTTCTAGTTCCTATAGATGTAAGGTTAGACTTTTATTTGAAATGTTTCTTGTTTTCTGAGATAAGCTTGTATTGCTATAAACTTCTCTGTTAAAACAACTTTCACTGCATCCCATAGTTTTAGGACCATTGTGTTTTCATTTTTATTTGTCTCCAGGTATTTTTTTATTTCCTCTTTGATTTCCTCAGTGATTCATTGTTTAGTAACATAATGTGTAGCCTCCATGTGTTTGGTTTTTATTTTTTGTAGCTTTCTTTTTTAAATTGGGGTATAGTCTCTTGACCATATTGTGTTAGTTTCTGCGGTACAATGAAGTGAGTCAGCTATATGTATGCATATATCCCCTCCCTCTTGGACCTCCCTCCCCAACATCCCATCTATCTAGGTCACCACAGAGCAGTGAGCTGAGCTCTCTGTGATATACAACAGGTTCCTATAGCTATCTGTTTTACACGGGGTAGTGTATATATGTCAATCCCAATCTCCCAATTGGGGAAAGAGGGGCAGGAGGAATTGGGAAATTGGGATTGACATATATACACTATTGATACCATGTAAAAAATAGGTAACTGATGAGGGAATACTGTGTAGCACAGGGAACTCTACTTATGCACTGTGGTGACCTAAATGGCAAGGAAATAAAAAAAAAGAGGGGATATATGTATATGTATAGCTGATTCATTTTGCTGTACAGTAGAAACTAACACAACTTTGTAAAGCAACTCTACTACAATAAAAATTAATCAAAAAAAAAAGGAAAATAGGGGGCTTCCCTGGTGGCACAGTGGTTGAGAGTCCACCTGCTGATGTAGGGGACACGGGTTCGTGCCCTGGTCCAGGAAGATCCCACATGCCGTGGAGCAGCTGGGCCCATGAGCCATGGCCGCTGAGCCTGCGAATCCGGAGCCTGTGCTCTGCAACAGGAGAGGCCACAACAGTGAGAGGCCCACGTACCACAAAAAAAAAAAAAAGAAAGAAAGAAAATGCAGCTGTTTATCTTATATTTTATTTCTTGTCTCATAGCACTATGGTCAGAGAAATGCTTGATATGATTTCAGTCTTCTTAAATTTACTGAATTGTTCTGTGGCCTAGCATGTGATCTATCCTGGGGAATGTTCCATGTGCACTTTAAAAGAATGTGTATTCTGTTGCTTTTGGATGGAATGTTCTATATATGTCTGTTAAGCCCATTTGGTCTATTGTGTCCTTTAAGGCCTGTGTTTCCTTATTGATTTTCAGTCTGAATGATCTGTCCATTGATGTAAGTTGGCTGTTGAAGTCTCCTACTATTATTGTGTTACTGTCAGTTTCTCCCTTTATGTCTGTTAATATTTGCTTTATGTATTTAGGTGTTCCTATATTGGGTGCATATATATTTACAATTGTTATATCTTCCAATTCTGTGTTTTAAACTCTATTTTTTCTGTGTACAAAGGAACTCATGTACACTGTTGGTGAAAATGTAAATTGGTGCAGCCACTATGGAAAACAGTTTGGATGTTTCTCAAAAAACTAAAAATAGAACTACTATATGACCCAGCATTTCCACTCCTGGGTATATATCCAGAAAAACCCAAAACACTAATTCAAAATGATACCACACCCTGATGTTCATAACAGCATTATTTACAATAGCCAAGATATGGAAGCAACCTAAGTATTCATCAACAGATGAATAGATAAAGAAGATGTGGTATATATATACATATATACAATAGAATCCTATTCAGCCATAAAAAAGAATGAAATTTTACCGTTTGCAGCATCATGGATGGACTTGGAGGGTGTTATGCTAAGTGAAATGAGTCAGAAAGAGAAAAACATATACTGTATGATATCACTTATATGTGGAATCTAAAAAATACAAGTGAATATAACAACAACAAAAAAGAAGCAGACTCACGGATATAGAGAACAAACTAGTGGTTACCAGTGGGGTGGGGGGAAGGGCAATACAGGGGTGGGTGAATGGGAAGTACAATATGGGTGAATATAGCCAATATTTTGTAGTAACTGTAAATAGAAAATAATCTTTAAAATTTGTATACAAAATTTTAAAAAAAAATTTAAGAGATGGAAACAAAAAATAAGAATTTACTGGCACCATTGTCCTTGAAGTAGAATGAGCTCACAGAAATGGCTACTGCCAGAGTCTGTGTCCTAGTGTGATTCCTAGCTGCCTCCTGCCTCTCTGGGAGGCTCTCCAAGATCAGAAAGTTGGTCTGACCCAGGCTTCTTTCGAATAACTGCTTCTGCCCTGTGTCTCAGAGTGTGTGAGCTTCTGTGTACCCCTTTAAAGAGTGGAGTGTCTGCTTCCTACAGCATCTGGTTCTTCCAAAAGTAAGCCCCACTGGCCTTCAAAGCCAAATGTTCTGAAGGGTCATCTTCCTGGTGCAGGACCCTGGGCCTAGGGAGCCTGCTGTGCATCTTGGATCCCTCACTCTTTGGGAGGAACCTTTGCAATTGTATTTATCCTCCCATTTGTGGGTCACCTACCCGGGGGTATAGGTCTTTTGACTATACCTCATCTCTATCCCTCCTACCTGTCTCTGTGGTTTCTGCTTTATATCTTTAGTTGTTGAAGACCTTTTCTGCTAGTCTTCAGGTTGTTCTCATTGACAGTTGCTCTGTAAATAGTTGTAATTTTGGTGTGCCTGAGGGAGGAGGTGGACTCAGAGTCTTCCTACTCTGTCATCTTGGTCAGTCCATGAACTGCATTCCTGACTGAATGGTAGTGTCTAACATCACCTAGGCAGGAGTCTGACACTAATCCTTTCCTAGCAGCAGAGGATCCTAGAGTTGGAATTGGGTATTCCAGTCACTTTTTGCTCATAATAATTTGAAGATTGATTAGATTGTGTGCATACTCATTTGGATGATAATGGGAACAAAATCACGGTCTGGTAAGTAGAATTTAGAATTAAATTATGTAGTAAGAACACATCAAAAAGTGGTATTACTCTTTGTAAGAGCTTGTTGACCTTATATAAAAATCTCTTAAGAAAAAATATCCATGCAAAATATCTTGAAGCTAGACAGGGCAATGTATTGGAACAAACTTAATCATTGGAGTTAGAGACATTTAGGTTTGAATACCAGCTCTGCCACTGACTAACTTTGTGACTTCGGGTAAATTTACTTAACCTTTTTGAGCCTCAATATTCTAATCTATAAAATGAGGGTAATAATATTTACCTTACAGAGTTATTATGAATATTAAGTTAAATAATGTATCAAAACACCTGCTTTAGCAGCTGTCACTTAATTGGCCTTCTATAACTGATATGAATAATAAGACAATATCTGTCTCCCAGTCTTGTCTATACTCAAAATTCCTGTGAATTTGGGAATAACTCCTGAATACCTTCTGATACCCCAACGTATGCTGGATGAACCCATAGCTTCTTTGAGTCCAAAAAGCTCTAAATCTTGTGAAATTTTTGAGCTTTAATTCTTCTAAGCTTTGCTTAGAACAGCTGCTATCTCCCTACCATGGAATGTGCTAGCAATGAGGTGCTCTGTTTGGGTCTGGAGATTTCTGAAGGCTGTATTTTATAATCAGCTTTGTTCTTGGATTGCCAAGTGGTAATTTGGAGAATAAAGACTTACTTTGCTAGTTAGGGATGAATGAGAGTCTATGTGCGAACAGTAATAACCAACAATATTTCCCTGCACTCAAATTCTAGGTAATTGGAATTTATATTGTCATATTGTACATTCCAGTCATTAGTACTTCAAGGGTTCAGGAAATATCTGATATTGAAAACAGTGGCTAAAACATAACTAAAACCCACCATTAAATGGCATTTTCTCCAATCCCTTTTGGAGAACCCATCAATCTAATATGATGCACGAAATGTTTAATCCTGGGAATTCTTTTGAAGACATATTTCCAGATAACACTTAATCTTTGAGAAATCCAGCCCAGTCAGCCACAAAGACTAATGTATATTACTTTAGAATAGGCTTTTATAGGTTTCAGATTATAGCTACCTACTTTTCTCAAACTTCCCTGACTCTTTTGAAACTTTCTTAGAAAGTATTGTCAGATTCACAGTATGCTGTAAGAGTTTTAAAAAGAGACACTTTTCTTGCTTTATGTAGCTGGAGTTATTTTTTCCAGATTTATTGATGTATAATTGATTTATTGAATTGCTTCCAAAACATAGAGTGTGGAAATATAATCATCCAAAAAACACCAGACAAACCTGAATTGAGGGGCATTTTACAAAATACCTGACCAATACTCCTCTGAACTGTCAAGATCATGGGAAACAAGAAAAGTCTGAGAAACTGTCACAGGCCAGAGGAGACTAAAGAGACATGACTAAATGTAATGTGGTATCCTGGAAGGGATCTTGAAACAAAGAAACAGACATTAGTGGAAAAACTGGTGAAATCCAAATAGTCTGGAGTTTAGCTAATAGTACTATACCAATGTATCAGTGTTGGTTTCTTAGCTGTGACAAATGTGCCACTGTGAGGTAAGGTGTTACAATAGGGGAAACAGAGTGACAGTTATATGGGAACTCTCTATATTATATCTGCAAATTTTCTGTAAATCTAAAATTATTCCAAAATTGAAGTTTATTAAAATAAAAAACTAAAAACAAGCATTTTGGAGGTCCTGGATTTAAAATGAAGTTGTTAGATCAATCAGTATTAACTACTTTGTGTCCAGCCTATGAGGTGAGCACTATGTAGGAAAGCTTAAACAAAAGGCGTGGCCCCTACCTTCAGGTGGTTTAGCAACTACTTGAAGAGATGAGACTTTGACATGTGAAAAGATTAGCAATCATTGGTACTATTTGATTAAGCTCCAAACTGGGTGATACTGACTGTAGGAAGTCAGAGGGAGAAGACTGGAGTGGCCACCAAGGGTTTCACAGAGGGAGTGCACCTGGATGAATAAGTTAGAATTGTATCAGTGGAAAGAGGGGAGACTTGCAGTAGAAGGTAACAAAGAGAAAAGCACTAAGGTCTTGGGCATAGCAAACTCAGGGAAAAATAAAGGCAGCTTGATATGTTGTGGGGCGCCCAGGGAATGCATATTTTTAGAGAAGATAGAACATTATGCAGAACCTTGAAAGTTAAGCAGTAGGGGGTGAGGTTGAAACTGGCCACAGGGAACCAGTGTAGCAGCAGTAGGATTACAGTATATGTTTTGATTCTGTGGCTTTCAGCCTTTTGTCAAATTGTCTATTATTTATTAATCTGCTAACACTTCACTCAGCATGTACATTTGATAAGACTATGTGGGGATGAAATTCACCTGCAAGAGATGAAAGTACAGTCATGCTCATTTTCTGAATTAAAAGGGCTTTTCTTGACTAAATGAAATTTCAGTTCTGAATAATCTCATCTTTATAAGATAATGAGAATTTGGGAATGATTCCTGAATACCTTTCTTGCCTGGCACTTTTCTCTGTCCATACTGTTTCCCAGCGTCAGAAAGAACTTTAATCCTGCTGTTACTGACTCAGTAAAAGCTTGTTTTTACTTTCCTTTTTTTAAAAAAAATTATTTATTTATTTACTTATTTATTTTGGCTGCATTGGGTCTTCACTGCTGTGCACGGGCTTTTTCTAGTTGTGGCAAGCGGAGGCTACTCTTCATTGTGGTGCACGGGCTTCTCATTGTGGTGGCTTCTCTTGTTGTGGAGCATGGGCTCTAGGTGCACAGGCTTCAGTAGTGGTGGCTCGCAGGCTCTAGAGCGCAGGCTCAGTAGTTGTGGTGCACGGCCTTAGTAGCTCCGCAGCATGTGGGATCTTCCCGGACCAGGGCTCAAACCCATGACCCCTGCATTGGCAAGCAGATTCTTAACCACTGCTCCACCAGGGAAGTCCCTGTTTTTACTTTCAAGTGAGTAGTGCATTGTGTTCAGATAATTTTGCTCTTTGAAAAGGTTGTTGGACTTTCTTTTTTTAAAGTGATGGGTACATTGCTTATTTTAAAAAAGTAAAGAATGGGAGGGGTCTGATGCCCTTGCACTTTCTCATCTGTTTCTCTGTAAATTTAAAGTACAGAAATACGCCTCTATACCAGCTTTGCCCACTCAGAACTATTAAGTGACCGAGCTCTTGACAAAGGGGAGACATGGGCTACACTGTTTTCAGTGTAGTCAACAACAAACCAGAGGCCTCATGACATTCCATTCAGTTCTTCTGTGTGCATGCTGCCCATGTGCAAGCAAGTCCACAAGTTGGTGGGCTTAGGAACTCAATGGGGTCAGTTTAGACTGGTCAAGGGGAAAGAGACCATAATAACTAGGAAATCAAATTCAGTAAATGAGGCTATTTGGAAGAGAACATAAGATATCTCAGCTTTTGTTGTCTTTCTATTTTGTATCACATAGTTTAGAAGAACTCTTTCATATATTTCCGTCTTATTTCCCCAGCAAGATTGGGAATTCTAATATGTACTGCATGTATTGAAAAAGAACAGGGTTTTGCAGTCAGATAGCTTTATATTTTTAATTTAGTACAGGCAATTAAGAGATCATTCTTCTTGCGCAGGTATCTTAACCTATCTAAGCCTCAATTTCCTTTGTTGTAAAATGGGGATAATCGTACTAACCTTTCAGAATTGTTATGAGGATTTCAGGGGATATATGTACATAGCCTCACAAAGAGTTTGGTACTCAGCAAGCACTTAACAAGTCTTAGTTCCCTTTCTCCTTAAAGGTCTTTATCTGGTACAAATCTTAACCCAGTACTAACATATAATAAGGCTTGGAAATTTCCTCTTGGGATTATCTTGGGAGGCCATTCCTGGAGCTTTTTTGTGTACCCCTCTATTAGAATTATATAGGGACAACTCTGGCAAAATTCTAAGGCAGACAAAGAAACTTCACTGTTTCCTTGCCTTTCTTCTCTCCAGGCAATCCCTCCCTCCACTCCAAATATGCACACTGTCTGCCCTTTCTATGAGGACCAAACTGGTAAACCGGTCATGGTAGAGTTTCAAGAATCAGAAGAATTGAATTTTAGGGTAGATGGTACTCCCAGTGCTCCTTGTTTCACAGCCTCCTGGGTCTACACATACAGCCATGTCTGAAGGAAATGGAGAGAGACTGCAGTTCCTTCTGACTCTGGAAAAAGCTCCAGATTAGAAAGGGCTGGATCCTCTTTAATAAGTGGTGCTGTGAAAACTGGACAGCTACATGTAAAAGAATGAAATTAGATCGCTCTCTAATACCATACACAAAAATAAACTCAAAATGGATTAAAGACCTAAATGAAAGGCCAGACACTATAAAACTCTTAGCAGAAAATATAGGCAGAACACTCTATGACATAAATCACAGCAAGATCCTTTTTGACCCACCTCCTAGAGAAATGGAAATAAAAACAAAAATAAACAAATGGGACCTAATGAAACTTAAAAGCTTTTTGCACAGCAAAGGAAACCATAAATGAGGAAAAGACAACGCTAAGAATGGGAGAAAATATTTGTAAACGAAGCAACTGACAAAGGATTAATCTCCAAAATATACAAGCAGCTCATGCACCTCAATATCAGAAAAAACAACCCAATCCAAAAATGGGCAGGAGACCTAAATAGACATTTCTCCATAAAAAGAGAAACAGATGGCCAACAAACACATGAAAAGATACTCAACATCACTAATTATTAGAGAAATGCAAATCAAAACCACAGTGAGGTATCACCTCACACCAGTCAGAATGGCCATCATCAGAAAATCTACAAACAATAAATGCTGGAGAGGGTGTGGAGAAAAGAGAACCCTCTTGCACTGTTGGTGGGAATGTAAATTGATACAGCCGCTATGGAGAACAGTATGGAGGTTCCTCAAAAAACTAAAAATAGAACTACCATATGACCCAGCAATCCCACTCCTATGCACGTATCCAGAGGAAACCATACTTCAAAAGGATACATGCACTCTGATGTTCATTGCACTATTTATAATAGACAGGACATGGAAGCAATGTAAATGTCCATTGATAGATGAATGGATAAAGAAGATGTGGCACATATATACAATGGAATATTACTCAGCCATAGAAAGGAACAAAATTGAGTTATTTGTAATGAGGTGGATGGACCTAGAGTCTGTCATACAGAGTGAAGTAAGTCAGAAAGAGAGAAACAAATACCGTACACTAACGCGTATATATGGAATCTAAAAAAAAGGTACTGATGAACCTAGTGACAGGGCAGGAATAAAGACACAGATGTAGAGAATGGACTTGAGGACACAGAGGGCAAGGGGAAGCTAGTATGAAGTGAGAGAGTAGCATTGACATATATACACTACCAAATGTAAAATGGATGGCTAGTGGGAAGCTGCTGCACAGCACAGGGAGATCAGCTTCATGCTCTGTGACGACCTAGAGGGGTGGGATAGAGAGGGTGAGAGGGAGGCTCAAGAGAGAGGGGATATGGGGATATATGTATACATATAGCTGATTCACTGTGTTGTACAGCAGAAACTAACACAACATCGTAAAGCAATTATACTCCAATAAAGATAAAATTTAAAAAGAATGGGCTGGATAGATGAGATTTTTCAGAACTGATAAAGAAAAGCCTTTTTAACCCAGAAAATTAGGCATGACTGTACTTTCTTTACTGTGACCACCTTAAGACATAGCTGTTTTTGAGAAACTGCCTTTAAATATCTACATTCTCCTCTTTTCACACAAGGCTCTACTGAAATTATTGAGCCTTAACATCTCTCTAGACATAATGTGGTAGAATTGCAACTGAAAAAGAAAGTAATAACAGTATTTGGGGAGGCAGACAGCGGTAAAATAGCAAACCTTACATTGTGCTCTTATGCTGCCACATCTTGGAACATCTGTCAGGAGAACTCCAGGGAGCTAGGGGTAGAGATAGGAGATCAACAAGAAAATTCTTAAGAGTCTTACCCTAGATTTGTTGTAGACTTGTTGGTAAAGAGATGTGAATTACAAGTTTTACATGGCTGATTGTGACCAAAGCATTTTTTAAAATATTTCAAAACAGGCAAGCTGAAAACAAGTGTTTCTTGTTGTGGTTATACCATTAGATTAAGCAGTAGGAAGCCAGTGGCTTAAGGACTCATGACAGTATTCATTTAAAATGTATACAGATCTCTTTTTGTTTACCAAATGACTACACAGTGGCAACACTGCAGTAGTCTAGTGCCAAACAGACTAACTGGGGATTCAGACTTGATTTTCCTTTTGGGTGTATTTTGTAAGTAGATTAGTAAAAGACTGAAAAGGCAGCTTTAAATTCTATTTGTTCATGCTTCCTTCACCCCACTCTTAAATCGATAGGCACTGGCTAGGAAAAGACAGTCTTATTATTTAACTACAAATTAGTGTAGCCCTTCTTGTGGCAGCATTTGAAACAAACAGAACCAATTGGAAGGAATTTATATATCTGAATTTCTCTTTGCAGAAGTTGACTGGGTCACAAATTATAACCTATTTAAAAAGACAAAATACACACCCACACAAGTGTTTATTCATTTAGAGACTTCAATTATGTGTAAGAATTTAGTCATAGAAATTATGAGCATCCATTTAGAAAGTTTCCAGGTTTATTTTGTAATACTGTACCTTTATTGTTCTAGTTCAATATGCTGTAATATTTGTGAGCTGGACAATATTGTGTAATATTTCACAGCTGGGCAATTATATTAAACTTTACTAAGTATATCATGCTTTCACTAAAACCATAGACTGCATGCAATATAGATGGATGTAGTATGCAGCATGTGTGCTGTCAGTATTAAGCTTAGTCTAAGTGGCATCACTCATAGCAATAAGCACTTGCTCTCTCTTAAATTCCTTGCACTCTTGGCTTTGTCATTCACTTGACTCCTCTCACCTGACCACCTTAGCTTCATATTTAAATACCATGTTATAATTGAAAATTTTAATATATCTATGTCTAATACCTCCCTCTAGATTGTAATTTTAGGAGGGAATCTGCTATTTTTCTTTAGACATTTTAAAGAACCTGATAAATTTCTTACATACTTGAGAGGCACCAAAGAAATATTGTTGAATAGCTATTAAATACAGTTTCGGACAATCATTTTAGATTTTAGTGCATCACAGTTGGAACCTCTGTTGATCTTCAATAAAGTGTTAGCTGAGAAAATGTGACAGGTTGATTATAAAACAAGACAAAACCCCATCTTGATTAAATGTGTTGTTGTAGCTCAGCACTTTCATGAAAAAGACTCTTGTTTACTTGTTCAGTTTCTGTTCCAAATGATGAAAATTGACACATAGAGTTTTGTAACATTCTCAAGGAAATATTCATTTCTGTTAACTGTATGATGCTTATTAAGACAGGAAGTAGACTCAGGTCGTTTGGAATGACTTTCAACAAAGGCTAAAATTAAGAGAGGCTTGTAGATAATCGGGAAACACACCTTGCCACTACTCAAACTTTTGAGTTAATTGCACTTGAGGTTATTGATATGTATCAGCTGTCTTTTCTTCTTCATGATTAGATGTGAGCATTTAAGTGAAAAAAAGAAAAAGTTGGGTTGATAAAAGGATCTGCGAACTGAAAGCTCTTCAATCCACTTGTGAGACATTAACAACAAAATAATAGAGGGAAAACTATATATCTTCTGTTAAACCACAAATCTTGATCCATGTCTGAATTCATTTCTGCTAGTTCATTAACACATTTTTGTTGAATATGATAAAAATAATAAAAGCTGTTTGTTCAACAATATAACTTCTTGTCCTTTGGGCCCTAGATTAAGAAGAAACAGCAAGATGTGCTTGGTTTCTTAGAAGCTAACAAAATAGGATTTGAAGAAAAGGATATTGCAGCCAATGAAGAGAATCGGAAGTGGATGAGAGAAAATGTACCTGAAAACAGTCGACCAGCCACAGGGTACCCCTTGCCACCTCAAATTTTCAATGAAAGCCAGTACCGTGGGGTAAGGAAACAATTAAAATTCTTGTTTTTTTTTAAAAATGGATTGCCTCAAACCCATCCACTTTCTTTTACTCCCACCCCATATCTACACACAGTCATTTCTCCTGTTCATCCTCTACATCCATCCTAGGCAGCTAGGGTATTTTGCCTTCTACTAGAAGGCAAATGGATGAGTCATTCACCAAAAAATTATCTGTGAATGTATAAGTACAGACCAGAGCATTTATATTATTTCCAGTATGTCCATGAAGAAGCCACTGAAAGCAGGTGAGCTGTTTTACTTATTTAGATTAAAATTAGTTTAAAAAGAGGAATATCTCAGTTTCTGCTTCAAGGTAGTAAAACTTTTATTTGAGTATTATTAATGAATTTTCTTAAAATTTTGAGTTAGCTAATTGAACTAATGTATGGATGAGGGAAACAGGAGTAGAGTTTTTACTTTTTGACTGGGGCTTTCAAGTTTGTCATCTTGGTTAGCCTTCATTTAAACCATGAAGTAGTTCCCTTCAATGTTCATTCACTGTGTATTTAAGTAACATTTGTAGCCTGTGGCCATTCTAGGTACCATGGCAAGTACAAGTATGTATAAAACAAAGCCTCTTTTCTTAAAGAGCTGATTGGGAGTGTTGTGTGGGTAGAATCAAACACACCTGAAACAGAGAGAGTGGTTATGAGGCCACATCCATGTGATGACATGGTACAGAAAGCATATGTAAGGGCTATAGGAATTTCCAGTAAAGAACTGTTTGCTTTGCTGTGTCCTCAGAATTAGCATAATTGAGGAACAAATGTTTTTAGAGCCAGCAATCCAAATCTTCTAACTCATGTGTTTAAATGGGAGTGAGAAGGAGAACACCTAGGGGAGGGTATGGCAAAATTGAGAAGTTCATTAGCATAAAATATTGTCTCTGTGAATTGAATTTGTCACTTCTGAGGAGGGGCCAGAAGATTTCTTCTGCTGCTGCAAACAGGGCCAATGTGTAAAGACATATTATGTAGATAAGGAAAAGACAATTAGGCTATTCATTTAGATGGTGAAACCTCAGTGCTTCTATATTTGAAATTTCTGCAAATTGTCAACTCTCAGGGGCTGAAACAGGCCTCAGAGGTCATCCAGTCCAATCTAAGCCCGCATATGTTGTCTTAATCTCTCCTTTTTGAAGCAGGAATTTCAATTTGTTTGACTTTTAAAAAGAAACACATTTTGGGTTATAAGGGTGATGTTTGAGAAGCCAAATTTACCTGGTTTATTTCTCCCTCGGAAGCCATACTATAAGGGAATGGAGTATGTTATGGAAAAAAAGGCAAGTATCACTGAGAAATGGGAAGATGAAAAGGAAGATGCAGGAGGTGAGACGCAAATCAAACAAATATTTGTTAATGGAAAAGGAATCCATTTTCTATTGAGTGCCTGCTGTGTGCCAGGCACTGAGTTAGGAGTTTCATAACAATAATTAAGATTTGTCCCTATACAGACGTTAGGGAGAAAAGTGTATAGCAACCATTCATAGAAAGCATATTATATGTCAGCTATTGTGCTACATACTTTATGTGTACTATATTAATCAGTTCTCATACTAATCTCATGAGGTGTAGATATTGTTATTCCTGTTTCATAGATGAAGATATTGAGGCCTAGAAGAGGTTAACTAACTTCTTAAATCATACAATTATTAAGTGATGCAACTAGAATTTAAACCTAGATCTGTCTTATTCTGAAGTTCTTACTCATTCTATTAAACCACTGTGCTGTTAATTTTTCTGTTTACTCAAAGATCCCATCTTCGTTCTTTTCTTGTTTCATTCTGTATTGTGGGAGGCTGACCTCAGCAAATTATATTTCCCAGTGTCCATTGCCAACTGGCTGCCTATTAGGTTTGGCCGGTAATAGGATGCACTGGTTGGATGAGTGGAGGGCAGGAGGAGAGGAAAAGCCAAGGTATCCCCCCTTTTTCTGGAGGTGTCCATGACAGTGGCTACATCTCCTTTGTGGTACCAGCTCTGAAATACTACCTTCTTCACTTTTCCCTTCAGCAGTAGCTGTGGTAGCAGCTTCCTGCTATTTCTAGTCTCTGGGCTGCCTCACTGTCTCCTGTCAGCCTTTCAGCTCTTTAATCTTTTGTAAGTGGTTCTTCATATTAAATTCCCTTGTTTAAACTGTCCCAAGGTTTCTCAACCTTGGCAATACTGATATGTTTGGTTTATGGGGGCTCCCTTGTGCATTGTAGAATGTTTAGCAGCATCCCTGGCTTCTATCCATGAGTGCTAGTAGCACCCTCCCAGTTGTGAAAAAACAAAAATGTTTCCAGATTTTGCGAGACATCCCTGGGGGAAAATTACCTCCTTTTTTAGAATCATTGAGCTATAGCTTAGGTTCTATTTCCAGATTAGGATGTGACTGAAACAATTACCCTGCCAACATAAATGAAGCTCTGCTATAAACGATACAAAATTTTTAAGGGTAATCTATGTTCTGAAAGAGCTTATGCTGTGTATATGAAGAACTAAAGTACATTTTCATGAAATAATTAATATGATACAACTATATGGTAGAATACATTCTGGATTAATGTTACTGGAATCCCAAATATGTAAATAAAGTATATTTTCCTCAAGAGAATTCCTATAGAAGAAGCAGACAATGTTTTGTTTACTCTTGTATTCTTAGCACCAGGAACAGTGATTGGCATGTAGTAGGTGCTCAATACATATTTGTACAATAAATTAATTAATCCTGATTAATTGAGAAGATGATATTCTTTTCTCTCAGAGCTACAAATCTGTTTCTGTGTGTTAAGTTCAGGGCCAACAAATAATGTACTGTGATCCCCAAACACCTGAAACAGAGATAACTAGATTACCCTACATAGTATTTTATGATCAGATTTCAATGTATTTGAAGACCTGCTTTCTTTTCACATGAGTTTAAAGGTTGACACAGACTGTTTTTATTGATTTGATTATAGTAAGAAATGTCTCTTGTATAACTGTTAGGTTCTTTTAACTAGCATTTTGAGGTTACTTCCAAGTGGTTGAGTATAGATATGATGTATATTGCTTGTTTACCTTGAGTAACTTATAGGTCATGTGTCTCAGTATGGATTTTGTATCAAGATCCAATTAGTTTCACTTTGAATAGTGAGTTCAAAGAATATAGGAGGCTGGTCATAAATGCCTGTTGTTTATGACTTAATCCTTTGTCGACATCGAGGGTACACAAAAAGATGCTTTGAGACAATCCTTGAGGAGATCTCTGTGGCTCTAAACAATACTGACTGTGTCAAAAGAGTTCCTAAATGAGAGAAATTCTGATGTTTCTTGAGTTAGGGGTCAGATTTAGGGTCATCAATGGCTTGAGAGGCCGTAAACTTTATACCTCCAGATCCTCCAAGTACCAGGAACTATATATGCTAGAAAAGAACCTTTTAATTGGTGATCTGTTGGTGAGGCAACCTCTAGAGAAGCCAGCAAATTATAAGTTCATTTTACCTCTAATAACTCAGCCAAAATGCCAAGCTTATCTCTGTGTTTATGCGTTTTTTTAGAGAAATTTTGAAACACTTTATTTTTTTTTAATTTTTAATTTTTTTAATTTTTTGGCCATGCCATGAGGCATTTGGGATCCCCAACCAGGGATAGAAACTCTGCCCCCTGCATTGGAAGGGCAGAGTCTTAATCACTGGACCACCAGGGAAGTCCCTCTCTGTGTGTTTTAAGTCAAACAAACTAAGGCCAGGTATAGACAATGGCTGTGTTTTCTAAGTATATTTGCTATTTATTATATGTCATAGTCAAATGTAGGCAGTTCGGTTGTTACTTTTGGAGCATGCATGGTGGTTTAGAGGATGACAATGGGAAGCCCAACTGAATTTAGTCACGTGAAGCTTTTATTGGATCCCCGGATTGTTTGCTCCTCCAGTCATATTTCATGAAAATCTCATAACCTTCCTCTGAACACAGCACAGATTTACTATTCTTATGGCCATGAGATAGCTAAAATCTGGTCTGCTGTAGGTTCTGAGGGCATCTCTACCTTAATGAATAATGCAAGAGAAATAATGGCAAACTGGAACAATAGCCTCCTCCCAAAAGTAAGCAACATCTTACTGGCAAATAGTTGGCTGCTTTGGGCTATGGAGAAAGCTGCTTGCCCTGAGGCAGATTTAAGTTCTATGCAGTATGAAATAAGTCCTTTTGCTATTTCTGTCTCACAGATCAGCATATCTTCTAACCCACATTAATTGGGATCCAATAAGCCTTGACTCTTTACTACTCCTTCCAGAATTCTAGCATTATTGAAGTTAGCTAGCCTGTTTGCCTTCAAAGATATTGACCAGTCAGATAATTTTGAATTAATTTCCCCTTTTCTTTCCTTTGTTGGTTGTATGTTGCTAATTCTTGTTGCCTTCTTTTATCAAGGACTATGATGCCTTCTTTGAAGCCAGAGAAAATAATGCAGTGTATGCCTTTTTAGGCTTGACAGCCCCACCTGGTTCAAAGGTATGATTCATTTTTTCCCCTTCTTTATAGGCCATTTTATTGCTGCTGGGGTTTTTTAATCAGTAAGATTTGCACGTTATTAAGTACTCAGATTAAGCCAGAGGCAGTGCAACATAGCTAAAAGGAAATGTCCCTGCTCCGCATACACTTAATCCCTAGTAGGGAAGACAGATGTGCATAATTAAATACATAAAGTATGTGGATAGAAGGTAGGCTGAGTGACTTCCCTATCAAGCTGCCCAAGGCAGCAAATTTCTCATTGACCCATTCACAAATAAGTGGTTAACAATTTTAAAGACACCATTATTCCAGTTGCCATGTATGGTATTACGTGGACAGAAAGCATCTTAGTTCAAAGTAATCTTCTTGTCAGTATCTATTGTCCTTGTGTGACATCAAATGCTATAGTCACCTATTCAAATTAACTAAGAGCATTTGAGTATCAAAACTCATCACTAAATTGCTGGCGGAATTTGGAGCTTTTCCCCTGCCAACAGCAAATTAATTTTTCAAGTGGTGGTGTTCCCAGGGAAGATCATACAAAGAAAAATATAAAAAATTAAGTCACCTGTTTAAAAAAATGTCTCAGAGCTATGGACTTTAAATATACGTTTGCCTTTTACCATATTTCTTCTCCACAAAGGCTGGTTTAATCAAAGTGTATGTCCCCTGCTCTATCATTTTACATTTTGTTCTCAGAAGCTAATTTTTGTTAAACAGATTCTTCAAACTCCAGCTCCTTCTCCAGTTTTGAGAGTCTGTGTTATTGTCTGTATTTTCACTAGAGACTGTTTAGAGGCATTGTTGTCTGAGTCACTATGAAATTCTGTTTTCTTGCCAAACTTTCTTTTCCCATGGATAAAATGTCTTATTTTAGGCTTTGTATAATTTAAGTTGTAGGAAATCTTAGGTAAGGCATTTTTATTTAAACAAGTTAGTAAAACCCAAGTTAAGTCATTGATTTCAGTGCATATTGGAGGAAGTATAAAGGAAGGATAGTCTGTTTTCTGTGACTGATGACTCTCTTTCCTTCAGTGAAAAGTATGAGCCATTCATTCATTTATTCATTCAATAAATATTTACTGAGTGTCAAACATTGACTTGATACTGATGGTAGGGCAAATACGGAGAATACAACATAATCTCTACCTTCAAAGTGTTTATAACCTAGTGAGGAACATGTATACGAATAATTATACAACAAATATGTCTACAAATAATTATGATATAGTATGGTAAATTTTGTATGGTTGGTATGAATAAAGTACAGTAAGCATCCAAAGGAAATAATCATAAATTACTACTAAGGAGTTTGGGGAAGGTTCCACAGAGGAATTGGCATTTGAGCTGTTAGGGATTCTAAAACACTGAAGTAACACTAGGCGTCTTTCACAGTGGCTGCAATAGGAACCACTGCATTGGGATGTACCTGCACCCAATGGTATGTTCAGGGAGCAGAGTATAATACAACATGAATCTACTATAGAACATATTAAATAAGGGAGATGCATTAGGAGGTAATATTGGCTAGGTAGGATGGGGCCAGATTATGAATACTGTGCTAGATACTTTCGGCTTTATTCTCTAAGCATCTAAAAGCCATGGTAGGGAATGAGAGAAGACAATTATGTGATTATCTTTGTATTTTAAGATGTGATTTGATCTATGTCTCAAAAAAATAAATTTGGCAGATGTGTGGATTGTGAAACATTGGAGAAATTAGATATTAGAGATGGGCTGACCCATTAGAGTATTCCTTAAGAGTCCAGAAAAGCAATGGAGAAGGCCTAAAGTGGGACTGCAGTTACAGAAAGGAAAAGATGGATTTAGGAGACACAGAAAAATCACTTGTGATAGGATTTGGCAATTTATGAGATGTTTATGTATGGAAAGAACTGGGAAGGATTGAAGCTATCTCTGAGGCTTCTAACCTGGGTGATAGGGAAATGAAGCAAAAGTCATGGAGGAAACAGAAAAGTGAGTGATCCAAGGGAGGAGTTAGTCTTGGAAAAGAGAAGGCACGCAGTTTTCTTCTGAGACTGGATAGAATGAAGAGAGAAGGATAAAACGAAATTTTAATGTGTGGGGAGGTTAGGGAAGTTCACATTTGAAAATGTCTTATCTTTAGTATGAGGTAAGAAGAATGATCATCTGCTAGGAGTGATGGGAAATTTGAGAATTGAAAAGATGCATTTGCTGAAAATAAGCTAAAGAGTAGGCAAAGATCATGAATGGAAGGATGGCTGAGCAAGATGAAATTCCCTGTTGAAGTTAGAGTTGATGAGCCCACAGTGGAGCCAGTCAGTTTGTTTACTGTGGTTTTTTTTTTTTTTTCATCCTTGTTTAACCCTAGAAGTAGGAATAGAGTAAAAGGACAGCAGATGTTATCAAGGATTGAACTAGAAGGAGCTGATAGATCGGGATAAAGAAAAGAGGTCTGGAATTGACAGTGGAGTTGAAGGGTGGATTGGTAATAGGGAGATTTTGAATGTTAGTATTTAATAGGTTTTTCCCAAGATTAAAAGTGATAAATTTGATATCAGAAGGATGATTTTTCTATCCTTCAGCTCAGCTTTCAGAGTTTTCCCCTTTAATTTAACAGGACAATAAGTCTTCCAGAAAGAACTGGCTGAAAAGAAAGTATACGCAATAAGAAATACAACTAATTAACCCGCATTGGAAAAGTGCATTCATAATAAAAAGAAATGTGATAAAATGAGATACAATATTCATCTGTGAAGTTAACAAAGATAAAACAAAGTGATAATGCTCAGTGCTGAGAAGTGTGCATTAAAACGTATTCTCTCATATATTACTGGTGATGATATAAATTGGTACTACTGTTTGAAAACCGAAATAGCAAATATATATCAAGGACCTCAAAAATGTTTATACTTCTTCATCCAGTAATTGTACTGGGTAGTAAGGCCTAATGAAATAATTCATACATCGAAAAGTCTTTATGGATAAAAAAATAAATCAAAATGTTATTTTTAATCTTAAAAAATTTGTAAACAAGTTAAATGTCTAAAAATAGGGTCAACAGAAATGATTTATCCACTGAGTGAACTCATGCTCTTATTAAAAAATGAGAGTTTGTGAAAAGATACATTATAATGAGCTACAGAACTGTTTTTACTGTGTAATTAGCATTCTATTGATAATTACATTTAAAATCTATGTACAGGACAAAAAGAGACTGAAAGGAACCATAGCTAATAATATGAATGTTTTTCTTTTTTCTCCATTTATTTATTTTCCAAATAATTAGAATACATTCTCTTTACATTTAAAAATTATTGAAAGCCAGTGCACTGGAAAGCTTGATTTAAAAGTACCCAATGGCAAATATTTCTATAAGGCAAGGAATCCTCTGTAAGACAAATAATTTTTTTTTATTCTCTTGTATATTAGATGCAGTTAAACATGGTATATAAATATTTGCTCTTTACTCTTCTATTAATACAGAAGATAATTTCATAGCACTAGCATTTCTTACATTGCAGTATAGTTGATAGTTTTGATATGGAATAAAATAACTGATATATTTTTACTAAAAAATAAAAATCCAGTGATATTCATGTTGAGAGGAATACCACTCCTCTGGAAAAGCCGTGTTCACTAGTAGGTTGAGGGTATAGAACATGCTGGTTAAAGAAGTGTTCTCATTGGCTTTGGTTAAACCACCTAGCTCTAGGGAGGGCCATGAAAATCTGCTTCTGCTGTGAGATTTGAAGCATTCCTATTTCCAGTAAGCCCATCCCATTTTATTGCATCTCCAAGAGAAACTGTATGTTAATAACACTTAGCTGTGGTGTTGGTCTTAGTGACTAGGCAGAAAGTGGAAAGGAAAACATTAGGAAAGAAGTCTGGATACCTGCAATGGACTAAGCATTGAGCTACACAGTTCACATTCATCTCATTTTATCTTTACTTCGTCCTTATGAGCTAGGTGTCCTCAATACCATTTTACAGAGGAGGAAACTAATGATTAGATAATTTAAGTAATTTGTCCAATTTACAGAGGAGGAAACTAATGATTAGATAATTTAAGTAATTTGTCCTCAATACCATTTTACAGAGGAGGAAACTAATGATTAGATAATTTAAGTAATTTGTCCAAGGTTACATAATAATTGAGTAGCAGATATGGAATTTGAACCCGGGATTATCTAACTCAAAACCAATGCATTTATAGAATGATGTATATAGTGGGAGTAGAGGGTGAGAACACATCATATGCCTGTTTCTAGAGCTCTCTGGTTGATTAAATAACTCATGATACTATAAATACTGGCTACTTACTTTTAGATAATAATAAAGCTTGTAGCACAATTTACATATTTGATGAATAAAACATAATTAGAAAAGTAAATAATTTAAATATGATGTATTCTTAAAGACAAATTACAAAGAAATTTGAATTGCCTTTTGTTTTGGATTTTTGTGCTAGTAATTTCTTCCTTGAAAAAGGATAAGTGAAAGCTAAGGAATTTATGACAAATTACAACAAAGATTGATAAATGTAACTTTAGGGAACTAGGCTGTCTCCAAATTACTAGTTACTCAGAGGCATTACGTGCTCATAAGAAGAAGGACTTCACATTATCATGTGTTCACATTTTTATACCACTGCTTCCCCACCTATATATGCTATGCTATTGAGGGGTTTTATTTATTTTTATTTTTTTATATTAATTAATTTATTAATTTATTTATTTTTAGCTGTGTGAGGTCTTCGTTTTGGAGCACAGGATTCTCACTGTGGTGGCTTCTCTGATAGCGGAGCATGGACTCTAGGCGTGCGGGCTTCAGTAGTTGTGGCACGTGGGCTCAGTAGTTGTGACTTGTGGGCTCTAGAGCACAGGCTCGGTAGTTGTTGCGCACGGGCTTAGTTGCTCCGCGGCATGTGGGGTCTTCCTGGACCAGGACTCGGACCCGTGTCCCCTGCATTAGCAGGCGGATTCTTAACCACTGCACCACCAGGAAAGCCCCACTGAGGGGTTTTAGTATAAAATTCACTGTGTTGTGTGAGGAAGTTTTTGGAAGCTTGTTCTATAAAATGAAACAAAATACATAATGTGGGTCTAAGATGTATTCATTTAGACAGCCGAACACCATGTTAGAAATTTCAAAAGAGCTTAGGGAAGTTTGTTTTTGGTTTTTGACTAAGAGTTTTGGAAGGTGAGTCAGTAGTGTATTACATATGTTTTGTTAATGATGTATTAAGAATGAATTACACTGTCCTCTGGTTTCCTTCTTTCTATCATTTCTACCTCTCTCTTTTTTTTTTGGTAAAAATATAGCATCTTTTTGTTTGTTTGTTTTTTCCCCTTCTTCTGGGGTTAGCATCAGAGGCTTATTTTGGAATATGCAGCTGCTGTCACTCCTCCTGAGACTGTCAAGTACTCAATTAGTGACAGATGTTTAGAGTGACATTGTCTAGCATACATGATTTCTACAGCTCAAGTCTGAGGTTTCTTTCACCAGAGTCACTCTTGCCACCCATCCTTATTTGCAGAAACTTTCCTTGAAGTGTATTTTGTGTCAAGTACTATGTTAAGTGCCAGAGCACACCTATAGGTCAGAGTTCCTATGCTAGAAGTACTCACCATCCACAGGAATAGAAAGACAACCTTACCTCTTCGAGCCTACTGCCATGAAATTTAAAAGCAACAATACTTTAGCAAATAACACATTTTCTAAGTAGCTTAATCCTTAAACAAAACTCACGTGACTGTAACTATAGGTGACAATGTTTTAGAACACTCAATTTTTGTGAAAAATCATTCAAAATGGAACTTAGCTACTTTTAAATAAAATGTCAACTATAATTGTAAATCACTTGCTTTTATGGAATTATAGACAGTCCTCTATGACATCTGTTTCTAGGCAGAAGTTTCTATTTTTTAATTTTTCTATTAAGAATTTTTAAGCAGTCTTTTCTGGGGGCTATTTTTCTGATTTTGAATATTCTTAGCAATTTGAGATAATATAGTCTAACCAAAATACACACGGATGCCTGCTTTGTGATATTTAAATCTGTGTTGTTTGTTTTTCATTTCAGGAAGCAGAAGCTCAGGCAAAGCAGCAAGCATGAACCTTAAACATTCTGCCTTAAGCATCCTGACAAAGGAGTCTCCACTGCTTTTTATAAAATAGCAAAATTATCTTGGCTTCAAAAGAAATAGGCTTAATGTTGAAATAATAGATAGTTGTTGTTTTCACATGCAAACAATCAAAATGAATACATAATTAAAATGTGAACATTATGATGAGGAGAATGGGAGATGAACTTAAAATTTTAAGAGGTGTCATGGAATAGTATTGTTGTCTGCTAAGGCATTTTATGTACTTCAGTGATTTTAAAAAGCAAACACCTGTTCCCTTTTTTGATATTATGATTGCAGCTTAAGTATATCTGTAGCTCTACATTGAGTAACTTTAAAAGATGAGTGAGAAAGGAAGAATCTGTCTCTCGTTCCCAAATTGCCTCAATTTTAGTGAACAAAAATATGTACCTTTTTGATGTGAAATTATTGTGATTAAAAAGTAGTTGCAGATAATGTTTATGATATGTCAGACATTGTAATTTCTGATGGTAAGTATAACATTTACATTCTTTTGTAGTTAAAACTTCTATGTACTGAACCACAGGTTTTCTAGGCTTCTAAATGAAGCCTTTCATTGCATGCTTCAGTGATCGGAACAGATGACCTCCCACCAAAAATAAAGATGTATTCAGTTGACAAATTTCTTGCTTAAACTACACAGCTATGATGCAATCATGTTACTAAGTTGCTTGCCCCAGTGAAATATGCATATGTATGCTATGGAAGTAGGATGGCAAATAAGTTAAAAACGGCATCCTTTTGCAAAGAGTTCAGACTTTTTTTTTTTTTTTTTTTGTGGTACGCGGGCCTCTCACTGTTGTGGCCTCTCCCGTTGCGGAGCACAGGCTCCAGACGTGCAGGCTCAGTGGCCATGGCTCACGGGCCTAGCCGCTCCGCGGCATGTGGGATCTTCCCAGACCGGGGCACGAACCCGTGTTCCCTGCATCGGCAGGCGGACTCTCAATCACTGCGCCACCAGGGAAGCCCCAGAGCTCAGACTTTTAATTAAATATTTTAAAATAGGTTGGAACTCATTTTTCCCCTTTTAAAACCACTTGTGATCACGAATGCCACTATCTCTCAGATATTTGATCTTTCAGTTTCAGCTTAGGCATATATTGTATGAGTACATTAATCTAAGCAGAGAAAATCTTTTCTATGCCTCTATTCCAGTGAATAGCATAAGTATCAGATAAAAGGATCAATTTAAAAAATGTTAATTTTGAAAACTTCTAAGAAGATAAGAAACATTATGGCCTAAATCACCCAGAAGACACATATATTGTACTTTAGTTCCACATTAATATTGTACTTTAGTTTCACATTACTAAAAGCAAACACCTTTTACTTTAAATTACTTTATCATATCATTTGATGTATGCAAGTCTGTGCTCTTTGCCAAAATCAATATACAATGAAGACATGGCTTTGTTTACTGAGATTCAAACATGATGCAATGCTTTAAAATAAACTCAGTACTGTCAGAAACATAATTTTTGTGTTCGTGTTCGTGGAGTTTCTAAATAGTGTAATAATAATTTTAGAAGGGTAATATATTTTTTTAGATGGTGGGGAAGGAGAAAAGAGAAAATAATAGAAAGAAAACAATTTGAATAAACTTTCTAAATTTCCTATTTAGGACTCTGAATTTTGCAATACACACTAGATTCAAACAACTACTCCATTTTTTTGTGTACAAAAATATGCTATGGAGAACTCTAAAGTAAACAAGGTATCTTGTAATAAATTCTGGAAAATGCTAAAACATTTTTCAATATTTTCTCCTGAGCTATATCAAATGCAGATGATGATACTTGCAATATTATGTGGGCATTTTTACTTTAATATCAAATAAGTTAACACTGTCAAAAATAGACATTCTTTAAAAATAGATGACATTTTTGAGATGTGTATATCTACTAGACTATACCTTACAATTAGCATATATGTATATTTAAAGTAAAATGTTTTATTGAGTCTTGCCAAATTGAAATCTTTCTTTTTGTCAGCTGAATACTATATATCCTGTAGATACAAGAAAAGCAAGTGAAATTCTGAATATTAGACAGCTGCCTTCAAGGCTATGCTGAGGCCCCCCACCACTTTTTAAAATTTTTATTTTATTTATTCATTTTTTGTCTGTGTTGGGTCTTCATTGCTGCACATGGGCTTTCTCTAGTTGTGGTGAGTGGGGGCTACTCTTTGTTGTGGTGCACGGGCTTCTCGTTGCAGTGGCTTCTCTTGTTGCAGAGCACAGGCTCTAGGTGTGTGGGCTTCAGTAGTTGTGGCTCACGGGCTCTAGAGCGCAGGCTCGGTAGTTGTGGCACGTGGGCTTAGTTGCTCTGCAGCATGTGGGATCTTCCCGGACCAGGGATCAAACCTGTGTCCCCTGCATTGGCAGGTAGATTCTTATCCACTGCGCCACCAGGGAAGCCCCTGAGGCCTCTTTTAAGAAGGACTAAAGATGTTGCACTGTCCTAAAGACACACTAAACTCCAAGAGATAGTAGGAAGCTGCAATAACTAAGCCAGTGAAACCAGTACACAAGCCTGAAAGCAAAGCAGCGGGAAGGTGGGGTTTGGGTCTCTGGTATTGCATGAGCAACAGAGCCCCTGCTTTCCTAGATTGCTTTTGATTCAACTTTCTGAGGTTGGGAGTGTATACTCATTTTCTGAGATACCTACTCCCCAAAGTCTCCACCTCCATCCGTGTGCTGGTCTGCTCTGTTCCCTCCCATTACCAAGCAGCACACTAAGCAGGGTAGTAGCATGGTTCCCCACTGTTAAAGCTCTCTTGGTTTCCAGAACCAAGAAACAAGAAGCTTTAGAAACAGCTTCATTGGTAGTAGTAGTAGTAGTATTTAGGGAACAATATATAACCATCTACTTGTATGTATGAAATTAAACCAATAAAGATACAGATGTGTGTGTGTGTATGTATATGTGTGTATATATATATATATATATGTATATATATATATATATTCACACAGCACCATCTACTATGACTCTTGGGGTATGTTAGGGAGTTAAGCAGGATTGCAAAATTCTTTTTGCTCTACTAAGGTTTTCCAGAAATGCCTATAAGGGAAGAGGTTTTTGGAAGCAGAGAGAAGAATTCCTAACTTCCTCCTGACAGGCAGGAACCCTAGGATTGAATGGAATTCCTTGTATCACGTGACTATTCTAGCTGGTGTGGGAAATGCCTTCATTTCCTAATGGCTCATTCAAGCTTCCAGATTATGGAACCTGATGGTGATCATGCAAGAAGTATCTGGAGAGCGGGAGCAGGCATCTTACTCTGCTAGGCAGCCTTTTAAATTAAGATTATTTTCAGCATAAGATGACAGACCACTAAGCGTTTCTCCCATCCCACCTCTGTCACTTGTACTAGAAGAAGTGCTCTTCAGTCCCCTTGTTATGACACCCCATAACCTTTATGCTTCATTTTTTAAAACCACTATATGAAATATAAAGGGGATTCCTCTGGACAAAAAAAAAAAGGATCTAAAAACCCTGCAATTGAGGGGCCTTATATGCAAAGGGATAAATGTTATTACCCCAAGGGAGAGGACTGTATAAATACAGAGGGGTTTTATATGCATATTAACCTTATTTATCATTTTGGGTCTCTTTATTTCTTCCTGTGGAATTAAGTTAACATCTGGTGTCATTTCTTATTCCAGTATAGCTATATGCCCTTAGGACAACTTCCAGAACTTTCAGTTACTTTTGAATTTTCTTCAGTCAAATTGCTGTTTTGATGGGGGAATTTCTGCCATACTCCTTACTACACCATTACAAAAGCACAGCATGATTGTTTTTCATGATAAAATATATCTCATTTTCTCATTTCCTCCACAAGTTAAAACATTTTAACATTAGTTTTCTTTGGCTCTAACATGCTTGGAATGTACATGGAAATATAATATGCCTTCAGTCCCTCCAACCTATCATGCCATGGGATTTATGAGAAAAATAAGTTTCCTCAAAGTTTTATCAAAATGACACAGCCTTAAAAGTAGGTGATCTTCCTAGGTTTCTTATTAAAATATAATGTGGGAAGGTTAACCTCATGACCAAAGTTAAAAATGAAAGGACAAAGAAAAGGTCTCAATTTCAGAAATTGTTCAAGTCATTGAGATTCTTGAAGACCTTGAGTTATTAATTCATATTACTACTGGAGTAATTAATTTGCATTACTGCTGAATTAATATAGGAGAAGAGACAGACAGAAGTGGATACTTGTTTTAGCAACTTAATTTCTACTCTCCCACTTTTAAGTAAAGAAAAAAGAGCTACAGAGCATATAGAGCACCTTTTCCTTCTTCACTTTTTTCTTCACTCGAATCCTAATTATTTAGATTGTGACTGGGCATAGTGAAGGCTGTGAATCAACTCTGGGCATTCTGCTAGGTCATATGCCTACATAATTTTACTTAATCTTCACAACAGTCATGAGAAGTAGGTGTAATTGTTAAATTTATGTGTTAATTTGGCTAGGCTAAAATTCCCAGATATTTGGTCAAACACCAGTCTAGATGTTGCTGTGAAAGTATTTTTTTAGATGTGGTCAACATTTAAATCAACAGACTGAGTAAAACAGGTCACACTCCATACTGTGGGCAGACCTTTTCCAATTAGTTGAAGGCTTTAAGAGAAAAAGATCTAGACCTCCTGAGGAAGAAGGAATTATGCCTCCTGACTGCCTTTGGACTCAAGATTGCAACGTCAACTGTTGCTGGAATTTCCAGCTTGCTGTCCTGCTTTGCAAATTTCAAACTTTCAGACTTGCCACCCACTACAATCACATGAACGAATTATTTTAAATGGATGTATGTGTTTTTTCTATTGGTTCTGTTTCTCTGGAGAACCCTAACTAATACAGTAGATATTATTATCTCCATATTTTTTATGGAAAAACTGAAGTTCTATAATTTGCTTGGGTCACACAGCTGGAAAAGGGTAGTTACCTAAGTCTTAGTAACTCTAACATCAGTAGTTTTTCGTCACCCTAAAAATTATCATGAAAGGAATCTTCATTTTCTGCCCATCTCTACTCTTAGGGCCCATATATGAAATAAATACATTTTTGAAAAATTGACTATAAAGTCAAATTCTGGGGCTTGAATACTTTTGTAAAATTTACTTACAGTTAAAAATTAAATCCTGGTCCTACTGAATATTGCTGTTGCTATGACAGCATAAAGTCTGAGCTGTGAAATGGAATTCTGAGGCAAATACATGCAAGCAATTTAGAAAAACAAAGAGGAAGTACAGATTTTACTTCAACGATTTTGCTTGTCCAATTTAAATCTCTCTCTTCACTCACAAAACATTTTGATTCTTATGCTGACTTTATCAGCTCACTCAGGTGAAAAAGTCAAATAAGGTATTGGATTGACAGCTTCTGGCCTGACTTCAATTAAGTCAGTCAAAACAAGCAGGTTTGTTCATATAGATGGAGCTTGGGATAAATTATGGATAATTCCATTTCTTTTCACTTTTACTCTCAATAGAGGAAACATATGCAAATCACATGTGGTTTTAACTATTTCTAAGTATTAGTAAAATATTAAGTGAAAGCATTGGAGAAGACCGTGCATTAAATTTATAATAACTAGCTTGAAGTGGAGGTGGGAAAAACCACAAAGTAAGCACCTGGTATAGTGACTGACACCTCAGCAAGTGGTACATCGGTCTACATAGCTGATGGCAAATAGCCTTTCCAACTCCATTCTACATTTTTTGTTTGCTGCAATGGATTTGATATGCTCTGAGGAAATAAAAAATGCATTCCTGGTCATCAAAGAACTTTGTTTTAAAAATCTTTTTCTCTACATTTTATAATGTCTAAATTTTAAGGTGCTACTATGAGGGGTAATTATAATTAATCATTCAACCCATATTTTTAGTCACATACTGTATATTAATAGCAGGCACATTTTTAGGGGTAAGAATACTGCCATGAACAAGACATTATCTCTACTTTTAAGAAACTAATAGTGTAGTGTGGGATGATGTACAAATTGCTAGGCATTTCTAATACAGAAAGGTAAGTGGTGCTAAGAGAAGATTTAGGAGCGATACCTCATTATGTGTTGTATGTAGGAGGTGATCAGGCATACTTTCCTATAGGAAGTGATATATAAACTAAGACATAGAGGCAAAAAGGAGTTAAGTATAAAAGTAAGGGGAGTGCAGCAGTGTGTTCCCCGGCTTGGATGCAAGAGACATCATGGAGCATTAAAGAAACTATAAGTACATCAGCATGGCTAAGGTAGAGACTATCCGTGGTCAGCGCACATATTACAAATGTGGGGGTGCTTGTGATAAGAAGCTAGGGAGGTAGGCAAGTCTTATATATATATATATATATATATATATATATATATATATATATGTTTGTTTGTTTGTTTTGGCTGCGTTGGGTCTTAGTTGCAGCACGTGGGATCTTTCGTTGCAGTGTGCGGGCTCCAGACCACATGGGCTGTGTAGTTTGCTGCACGCAGGCACTCTAGTTGAGGAATGTGGGCTCAGTAGTTGTGGTGCGCGGGCTTAGTTGCTCTGCGGCGGCATGTGGGATATTAGTTCTGGGACCAGGGATCAAACCCATGTCCCCTGAATTGGTAGGCGGATTCTTTACCACTGGACCACCAAGGAAGTCCCTTTAATATATTTTTATTCTTCTTTGAAACTTCCTACTGCCATTATTTGGCAGTCTGCTTTTGTAATGAGTGGTCCATGTAATTTTTTTCAGTTTAAAAATTAATTAATAGATTACTTTTTAGAGCAGTTTTAGGTTTAAAGAAAAATTGAGCAGAAAGCACAGAGCGTTCTCACATATTCCTCTCCATCTCCCAGTTTCCAGTATTATTAACATCTTGCATTATTGGAGTATATTTTGTTATGATTGATGAACCAATATTGATAAATTATTATTTACTTAAGTTCATAGCTTACATTAGGCTTTACTCTGTGTTTTACAATTCTATGCGTTTTGACAACTGTGTAATGTCATATCCATTAGAGTGTTATAATGTTACATTACATTACAGTAACATAATAATTTCATTGCCCTAAAAGTCCCTTCTCTTCCACCTATTCATCCCTCCCTCCCTGCCCCATTCAAGTCATTTGATTTTCTATCTGCTCAGAAATTTATTGCATTTTGTCATTTACTCATATGCTTTACATTTTACTTGATGTACTTTTTTACTTTTTTAAAAAAATGTTACATTCCTTAAGATTGGAAAGGATTTTAAGAGATCGTGTAGCCCAGGGATGTTAAATAAATTGCCCAAAAGCTTTTCTTACCCATTCCATTGTCCATGGAAGATATTGTTAAAGGATCATGGTGCTCTTTCCTACTGTGTGCCAGAATCTTTCTAAACACATTACTTTAGAAAGGCAATAACAATCACCAGATTTGGCACAAGAGTTAAAACCTATTTGCTACTTTAATCTTTTCTAAACCAACCTCATTTTACCAAAAAGGAAATTGAAATCCAGAAAACTCAATTGATTTACCCTAGGACACAAAGTTGGTAACTTGCAAAATAAGAATATTTTACAAGTTACTTATTCAAGAGTCTAGGGTTTCTTACTCAATCCAGTGATGTTTCTACTATGCCTCTCTTAGGGTCATCTTGAAAGAGAAGTTGGTGAAGTGACAAAAAAATCATTATAAAGTGCATACTTCAAGATTTTTTTCAAAAACATGCATTTCTATTTCCAATACTGATCACTTCTGGTTACAAAGCAATCACCAGTTAGTGCTTTTTAAACCTGATCGGTACAACTTTTTCTTCAAGGTAAATATGAAGTAGTTGCCCGGTATGGAAGACATGCACGTGGAGTTTTTCTGATTAAAATAGGTGTGTGTTTATATGTGTATTTGGGGGAGTATGAGTCATGCTGGCTCTACTTTCTCCCCCGTACTCTGCCAAACATCAAATAATTCTAGGGAACTCCTAAGACTCTAACAAGAATAGTTTGAAAGCCTTTGCACTAGAGGAACAAGTATTTATGCCTAAGGAATTATTAACTGTATATATTCATACTTTACAATATATTTCCACATCTCAGATACCATATATCTTTTCTTAACACAAAGGCTTATAGACTGATGTATCGATTATCTCCCCAAATTATGCCAACAAATTATTAATGACTCATCTTTATAATGTACTTGATTTAATAAACAGACTTCATATTAGATAATTAAATCAGGTCAAAGCTGCTACAGGAGACTATCTCTGTATAAGTAAGGTAAGATTATTGAAATATACCTTGCTTACTTATGCTATGTTATACACAATACTTCTGTTTTTTAAAAACTAACTTGAAATATATTCTAATCTCATTATTACACCCCTGTCATAGAAGGAAGGGACTCAGAACAATCCAAATGTTCTTTAGCCAGCCTCTCTCTCTCTCTTTCTCTCTCTCTCTCTCTCTCTCTCTCTCTCTCTCTCTCACACACACACACACACACACACACACACACACACACACACACACACATACACACACAGTCTGAAAAATGTATATTTTTTTTAAAAAAGACTGTAAAAAAGCCTTAATTTTAGGTTTGGGTCATCTGTTTCAATCCATTACAATAATGGCTTTCCAACTTTGTTGGTTATGATCTCCAGTGACACACACATCCTAAATCATGATAATAAATAAATGAATACACATCTATATGTGTATGCACCTCTGTCTACACCTATCTCTCTATATACACATTTATATACATGTAATCAATTTCTCCATATATGTTTATAACTGGAAAATAAATTTTACAAAAGAGTATTTTTTTTCCTTTTCCCACTTTCTCTAATGCAATTAGGAAGAGTCTACCAATCTCATTATATTTGTGAGTTTGACACAAATGTTCTAAGGCATCAAATACGTAGTCACCCAGAACCTTGCCTTTTATAAGTATTTTATTAGGAGTTCCAATGGCAATATTTTGCATTTCTCTATTAACACATAATTCCTGGACTATTGATTCCCATTTTACCATTGAAAATAGAGTCATTAATGCATTTAAAGCTGATAAGTTTAGAGAGACAATTGCAGAAACCTCAGAACCAAAAGAGAAAAAACTCAATCTTTAAGATTCTGTTCCTGTAAAACCGCTCTAGGTACCAAAATCTCTATCAGTGAGGGTTCTTCAGAGGAACAGAACAGAAGAACAAATAGGATATATATGCATATCTAGGATATATATATATATATATATATATATGTCCTATATATATGTAGGAATTATTTTATATCTGAATTATAAATATATATTAATTATTTTAAGGAATTGACTCACACAATAATGGTGACTGGAAAGTCTGGAATTTGTAGAGCAGATTGGCAATCTAGAAACTCAGATAGGAGGTAATGCTGCAGCTTTTTGTTTGTTTCCTTATTTGTTTATTTTACGAAATTAAACCTCCTTGTTCATTAAGCAGTTTATTCCCATTCCAACTCCCCCAAGCACCAGGCAACCAACAATCTGCATTCTGTCTTTATAGATTTATCTATTCTTGACATTTCATATAAATGGAATCGTACAATATGTGACGTTTTGTGTCTGGCTTCTTTCACTTAGCATAATGTTTTGGAGATTTATTCATGATATAGCACGTGTATCAGTACTTTAATCTTTTATGACTGAATAACATTCTATTGTTTGTATATACCAATTTAACTACTCATCTGTTAATGGACATTTGGGCTGTGTTCACCTTAGGCTATTATGATTAGGGCTACAATGAACGTGTGAGTACATGTATATATATCTAGGAGTATATGTTTGGGGTCATATGATAACTCTATGTTATTTTTGAGGGACTGATCAACTGTTTTCCAACACGGCTACACAATTTTGCATTTCTAACAGCAGTGCACAGAGTCCCAATTTTTCCGCATCCTCTCCAACACTTGTTAATATCTGTTTGTTTGATTTTTTTTGTTTTAATAATAGCCATCCTAATGGGTGTGGGGTGGTATCTTATTGTGTTTTTCAATTGCATTTCCCAAATGACTAATGATGTTGAACATCTTTACCTGTGTGTTGGCCATTTGTTTTTCTTCTCTGGAAACATATCTATTCAAGTCCTTGCCCATTTATTAATTGGATTGTTTGACTCTTTGTTTTTGAGTTATGAGTTCCTTATATATTCTAGATACTCCACTCTTACCAGACACAAGATTTACAAATATTCTATCCCATTCTGTATGCTGTTTCTTCACTTTCTTGATAGTCTTCTTTAAGGCGCAAATATTTTTAATTTTAATGAAATCCAATTATTTTTTATGTTTGGTTGCTTGTGTTTTGGTGCAAGAAACTACTACCTAATCAAAAGACACAAAGATCTAACTCTATGCTTATTTCTGAGAGGTTTATAGTTTCTGCTCTTACACTTATGTCTTTAGTCCATTTTCAGTTAACTTCTGTACCTGTATATGGTTTGAGATAGAGGTCCATATTAATTATTTTCCATGTAGATAGACAGGTGTACCTGCATAATTTCTTTAAAAGACAATTATTTGCATTAATTTTGTATCCTGCTACTTTACCAAATTCATTCATTAGCCCTAGTAGTTTTCTGGTAGCATCTTTAGGATTCTCTATGTATAGTATCATGTCATCTGCAAAGAGTGACAGATTTACTTCTTCTTTTTTGACTTGGATTCCTTTTATTTCCTTTATTTCTCTGATTGCTGTGGCTAAAACTTCCAAAACTATGTTGAATAAGAGTGGTGAGAGTGGGCAACCTTGTCTTGTTCCTGATCTTAGTGGAAATGCTTTCACTTTTTCACCATTGAGGAAGATGTTGGCTGTGGGCTTGTCATATATGACCTTTATTATGTTGAGGAAAGTTCCCTCTATGCCTACTTTCTGCAGGGCTTTTATCATAAACGGGTGTTGAACGTTGTCGAAAGCTTTCTCTGCATCTATTGAGATGATCATATGGTTTATCTCCTACAATTTGTTAATATGGTGTATCACGTTGATTGATTTGCGTATATTGAAGAATCCTTGCATTCCTGGAATAAACCCCACTTGATCATGGTGTATGATCCTTTTAATGTGTTGTTGGATTCTGTTTCATAGTATTCTGTTGAAGATTTTTGCATCTATGTTCATCAGTGATATTGGCCTGCACAGAAATCTCTGGCACTCCTATACACTAATGATGAAAAATCTGAAAGTGAAATCAAGAAAACACTCCCATTTACCATTGCAACAAAAGGAATAAAATGTCTAGGAATAAACCTACCTAAGGAGACAAAAGACCTGTTTGCAGAAATTTATAAGACACTGATGAAAGAAATTAAAGATGATACAAATAGACGGAGAGATATACCATGTTTTTGGATTGGAAGAATCAACATTGTAAAAATGACTCTACTACCCAAAGCAATCTATACATACAATGTAATCTCTATCAAACTACCACTGGCATTTTTCACGGAACTAGAACAAAAAATTTCACAATTTGTATGGAAACACAAACGACCCCAAATAGCCAAAGCAATCTTGAGAACGAAAAACAGAGCTGGGGAATCAGGCTCCTTGACTTCAGACTATACATCAAAGCTACAGTAATCAAGACAGTATGGTACTGGCACAAAAACAGAAAGATAGATCAATGGAACAGGATAGAAAGCCCAGAGGTAAACCCACACACATATGGTCACCTTATCTTTGATAAAGGAGGCAGGAATGTACAGTGGAGAAAGGACAGCCTCTTCAATAAGTGGTGCTGGGAAAACAGGACAGGTACATGTAAAAGTATGAGATTAGATCACACCCTAACACCATACACAAAAATAAGCTCAAAATGGATTAAAGACCTAAAGGTAAGGCCAGAAGCTATCAAACTCTTAGAGGAAAACATAGGCAGAACACTCTATAACATAAATCACAGCAAGATCCTTTTTGACCCACATCCTAGAGAAATGGAAATAAAAACATAAATAAACAAAGGGGATCTAATGAAACTTCAAACCTTTTGCACAGCAAAAGAAACCATAAATAAGACCAAAAGACAACCCTCAGAATGGGAGAAAATATTTGCAAATGAAGCAACTGTCAAAGGATTAATCTCTAAAATTTATAAGCAGCTCATGCTGCTCAATAACAATAAAACAAATAACCCAATCCAAAAATGGGCAGAAGACCTAAATAGACATTTCTCCAAAGAAGATATACAGACTGCCAACAAACACCTGAAAGAATGCTCAACATCATTAATCATTAGAGAAATGCAAATCAAAACTACAATGAGATATCACCTCACACCAGTCAGAATGGTCATCATCAAAAAATCTAGAAACATTAAATGCTGGAGAGGGTGTGGAGAAAAGGGAACAGTCTTGCACTGCTGGTGGGTATGTGAATTGGTACAGCCACTATGGAGAACAATATGGAGGTTCCTTAAAAAAACTACAAATAGGGCTTCTCTAGTGGTGCAGTTGTTGAGAGTCTGCCTGCTGATGCAGGGGACATGGGTTCGTGTCCCAGTCTGGGAAGATCCCACATGCCGTGAAGTGGCTGGGCCCGTGAGCCATGGCTGCTGGGCCTGCGCATCCGGAGCCTGTGCTCTGCAGCAGGAGAGACCACAACAGTGAGAGGCCCACGTACCGCAAAAAAAAAAAAAAAAAAAAAACAACTACAAATAGAACTACCATATGACCCAGCAATCCCACTACTGGGTATATACCCTGAGAAAACCATAATTCAAGATGAGTCATGTACCAAAATGTTCTTTGCAGCTCTATTTACAATAGCCCAGGGATGGAAACAGCCAAAGTGTCCATCATCAGATGAATGGGTAAAGAACATGTGGCACATATATACAACAGAATATTACTCAGCCATAAAAAGAAACGAAATTGAGCTATTTGTAATGAGGTGGACGGACCTAGAGTCTGTCATACAGAGTGAAGTATGTCAGAAAGAGAAAGACAAATATCGTATCCTAACACATATATATGGAATTTTAGAAAAGAAATGTCATGAAGAACCTAGGAGTAAGACAGGAATAAAGACACAGACCTACTAGAGAATGGACTTGAGGAAATGGGGAGGGGGACGTGTAAGCTGTGACAAAGTGAGAGAGTGGCATGGACATATATACACTACCAAACCTAAAATAGATAGCTAGTGGGAAACAGCTGCATAGCACAGGGACATCAGCTTGGTGCTTTGTGACCACCTAGAGGGGTGGGATAGGTAGGGTGGGAGGGAGGGAGACACAAGAGGGAAGAGATATGGGAACATATTTATATGTATAACTGATTCACTCTGTTATAAAGCAGAAACTAACACACCATTGTAAAACAATTATACTCCAGTTAAGATGTAAAAAGAAAAAGACTGTTCTTTCCCCAGTGAATAGTCATGGTACCATCATCAAAAATTAATTGATCATAGATATATAGGTTTTATTTCTGGGCCCTCAATTCAATTACATTGGTCTATATGTCTACCCTTATGCCATTGCCACACTGTTTTGATTACTGTAACTTTGTAGTAAGTTTTGAAGTTGAGAATTGTGAGTTTCCAACTTTGTTCTTCTTTTTCAAGATTGTTTTGGCTATTTGGGGCTCCTTGCAGTTCCATATGAATTTGAGGATCTATTTGCCCATTTCTGCAAGAAAAGGCTGTTGGAATTGTGATATGGTTGAATTGAATCTGTAGATTGACTTGGGTACAGTACTGCCATTTTAACATTAAGTCTTCCATTCCATGAATGCAGGATGTTTTTCCATTTATTCAGGTCTTTAATTTCCTTCATGAGTAATTGGCAGCTTTAAGTGTATAAGTCTTTCATCTCCTTGATTACATTTATGCTTAGTTATTTTATTCTTTTGGATGCTATTGTAAATGGAATTGTTGTCTTAAACTTTTTTCATATTTTTCATTGCTCTTTTATAGAGCCACAACTGCCTTTTTGTCTGTTAATCTTTTACCCTGCAACTTTGCTGAATTAATATAAGCTCTAGCTGCTTCTTTGTGGATTCCTTGAGATTTTCTATATATAAGATCATGTTATCTGTGAATAGTAATAGTTTTGCTTCCTCTTTTCCAAATTGGATGTCTTTTATTTCTTTTTCTTATCTAATTTCTATGGATGGAACTTCCAGTAAATTGTTGAATAGCAGTGGAGAAAGCAGACATCTTAATATGCTGTTGCATTCAGTTTACAAGTAATTTTGTGAATATCTTTACATCTATATTCATAAAAGATATTGGGCTGTTATTGTCCTTTCTTGTGATGTCTTTATCTAGCTTTGGTTTGAGGGTATGCTGGCTTCATAGAATGAGTTAGAAAGCATTCCATTGTTTTCTATTTTTCAGAGTAGTTTGAGAAAGATTGGTTTTAATTCTTTTTCAAAAGTTTGGCAGAAATTACCATTAAAATTTTCTGGTCTAGGACTTTTCTTTGTTTGGAAAATTTTGATGAGAGATTTAATCTCTTTACTTTATATAGTTCTCTCCAGATTTTCAATTTCTTCTTGAGTCAGTTTTGGTAGTTTGCATGTTTCTCAGATTTTTGCCCATTTCATTTGGGTTATCTAATTTGTTGTTCTACAATCATTAATAGTATTCTCTTATAATTCTTTCAATTTCTCTAAAATTAATAGTAATGTTTCCATCTTCTTTCCTTATTTTAATATTTTGAGGCTTTTCTCTTTTTTCTTTGTCAGTCTATCTACAGGTTTATAAATTTTGTTGATCTTTTCAAAGAACCGAACTTTGGTTCCATTGATGCGCTCTTGTTTTTCTATTCTTCCTATCTGGTCTATCCTAGAGAATAGTCCATATACTCTCGAGAAGAAGGTGTACTCTGCTCCTGTTGGGTGGAGTCCTTTATATGCTTAGGTTATATTGTTATTCAAGTCCCCTTTTTCCTTATTGACCGTCTATATTTCTAATTGATACCACCTTATCTGAAATAGCATATAAAAAATTTGCTCTTATACAGCTTTTTCCAAACACCCCCATATGTTGTTTTTTTATCACAAATTGCATCTTTATTATGTAACCAATGACACAGATTTTTATGCATTATCTTTTAATTCACATAGGAAATAAACAGAGGAGTTACAAACAAAAATAAAATAATACTGGCTTTTATATTTATCTGTGTAGTTATCAATGCTGTGATTCTTTACTTCTTTGTATGGCTTTGAATTACTGTCTAGTGTCCTTTCATTTTATCATGAATGAACCCCTTTAGCATTACTTGTATGGTAGGTCTACTGGTAACAAAATTCCTCAGCATTTGTTTATCTGGTGAAGGTGGTTTTTCTCTTGTATTATTTTCTGGCTTCTTTTTAGATTGAGTTGTAGTTGATGTACAATACTATATAAGTTACAGGAGTACAATATATTGATTCACTATTTTAAAGGTTATACTCCATTTATAGTTATTATAAAATATTGGCTATATTTCCTGTTTTGTACAATATATCCTTGTATAGTATTTATTTTATACATAATTGTTTTACCACTTAATCCCCTACTCCAAAATTTCCCCTCCCTCCTCCCCCTCCCCCCGGTAACAACTAATTTGTTCTCTATCTCTAAGTCTGTTTCTGTTTTTTTATATTCACTAGTTTGTTTCTTTTCTAATATTTCACATATAAGTAATATACACTACTTGTATTTCTCTGACTTATTTCACTTAGCACAATACCCTCCAAGTCCATCCATGTTGCTGCAAATGGAAAAATTTCATTCCTTTTATGGCTGAGTAATATTCCACTGTATCTATATCTATATCTCTATATCTCTATCTCTATCTCTATATCTATATCTATATCTATATATATAGAGAGAGAGATATGCCACATCTTCTTTAACCATTCCTCTGTTGATGAACACTTAGGTTGTTTCCATATCTTGACAATCGTAAATAATTCTGCTATGAACATTGGGGTGCGTGTGTCTTTTTTTTTTTTTTCAGATGTATACCTAGAAGTGGAATTGCTGGGTCATATGTTAGTTCTATTTTTAGTTTTTGGAGGAACCTCCATACTGTTTTCCATAGTGGTAGCACCAATTAACAATTAACAGTGTATGAGAGTTCCCTTTTCTCCACATCCTCACCAACATTTGTTATTTGTGGTCTTTTTGATGACAGCCATTTTGACAGGTGTTAGGTGATATCTCACTGTGGTTTTAATTTGCATTTCCCTGATGATTCACAATGATGAACATCTTTTCATGTGCTTGTTGTCAATCTGTATGGTTTCTTTGGAAAAATGACTATTCAGGTCTTCTGCCCAATTTTTTTTTTTTGGTGGTATGCAGGCCTCTCACTGTTGTGGCCTCTCCCATTGTGGAGCACAGGCTCCAGACGCGCAGGCTCAGTGGCCATGGCTCATGGGTCCAGTCGCTCTGCAGCATGTGGGATCTTCCCGGACCGGGGCACGAACCCGTGTCCCCTGCATCGGCAGGTGGGCTCTCAACCACTGCACCACGAGGGAAGTCCTTCTGCCCATTTTTTGATTGGGTGTTTTTTTTGTTTTGTTTTGTTTTGTTTTGATGTTGAGTCGTATGAGCTGTTTATATATTTTGGATATTAACCCATTATTGGTCATATCATTAACAAATATTTTCTACCATTTGATAGGTTTTCTTTTCATTTTGTCTATGGCTTCCTTAGCTGTGCAAAAGATTTTAAATTTAGTTAGGCCCCATTTGTTTATTTTTATTTTCATTTCTTTTGCTTTAGGAAACAGATCCAAAAAAATATTGCTACAATTTATGTCAAAGTGTGTTCTGCATACGTTTTCTTCTAGGAGTTTTATGGTTTCTGGTCTAACATTTATATCTTTAATCCACTTGACTTTAGTTTTGTATATGGTATGAGAAAATGTTCTAATCTCATTCTTTTACATGTAGCTGTCCAGTTTTCCCAGCACCACTTATTGAAGAGTCTGTCTTTTCTCCATTGTATAACCTGCCTCTTCTGTCATAGATCAATTGAGTATAAGTGTATGGGTTTATTTTGGGCTCTCTATTCTGTTCCATTTATCCATGTGTCTGTTTTTGTGCCAGTACCATATTGTTTTGATTACTGGAGCTTTGCATTTTTAGTCTGAAGTGAGGGAGTATGATTCCTCCAGCTCTGTTCTTCTTTCTCAAAATTGTTTTGGCTATTTGGGGTCTTTGTGTTTCCATACAAATTTTAGAGTTATTTGTTCTAGTTTTGTGAAAATTGTTCTTCTTATTTTGATAGGGGTTGCATTGAATCTGTAGATTGCTTTGGTTAGTATGGGAGAATTAACAATATTAATTCTTCCAGTCCATGAACACAGTATAACTTTCCATCTGTTTGTCCTTGGCATTGTTTGCCTTTCTAAATTACCTAGTATACATGTGTACTTTTGAATGCTGTAATTCCCCAAAGAAACTCATTCCTCAGGTATTCCTCCGAAGCTTTAAGCAATGTATCCTATGTCTTAATTATAATTTTTGCCCCAGGTGTCTGTGGGTTTTTAAATTCACCTTGCAATGTTTTCAAGCAATACCCACTGCTTTTCTATCCTGAGTGAGTCCTGAGTTAAAAACTTTTTAAAAAAAGATGTGTCATGTACTATAGTATTTTCTAGTGTTTTATTTCATTTTTAAGAAATGCTGGTGGCATACATCTATGTTAATTTAATTGTGTAGCCACTTGCCTTTTCAAAATATCTGCATTGCAGAATTTATAAAAGTTACTTGGGACTTTGCAGTGACTCTTGCTTTATTCCACTAGCTTTCTCATTTGTATTGTGAACTTGGCGGCATCTGTGTGTTCATCCTCTAATGGCGTAAGGGGAAACCTCTTCCTCTTTTGACTTCACCCATGACCCTAGATGGTTTTATTCCCTTTTATATTAATTTTGGGAAATTGCACATGGGGCATAATATTAGTTTCCTGTGACTTACATCACAAATTACCACAAAATGGGTAAATTAAAAAAACAGATGTTTAATTTCTCACTACCCTGGAGGCCAGAAGTTTGAAATCAATGTGTTAACAGGTCTGCATTCTCTCTGGAGGCTCTAGGGGAGAATCCATTCTTTGTCTCTTTCAACTTCTGTTGTTTCCAGAAATTCCTTGGCAAGAGGTCATATCACTCCAATCTCTCCCTCAGTGGTCATGGTGCCTTCTCTTCTTTCTATAATATCGCTCTAATAAGGATTATTGTCATTACATTTAGGACTCACCTGGATAATTCAGGATGATTTCCTCATCTCAAGATCCTTACATTTACAAAGACCCTTTTTCCAAATAAGCTAATATTCATAGGTTGCAAGGAATAAGATGTGGACATATCTTTTCAGGGGCCATCATTCAATCCATTACAGGGGATTTAGAAGGGGACATGAGAAAAATGCCTTCTCAGGGGATGGATATTAACGTGTTGTATCTGCAAAATCAGTGCACTTTTTATGCTACCCAGATTAATAGTCCTTTGGGCAGCTCCAGTTAATGTTGTTATGCTGAATGACAATCCTCCTCAGTTTTCTTAGTCTCTACCTGAAAGCTGGAGGAATAAGGTGTTAAAGGAGAGAACATTTTGCACATAATAGGCATTTTCTCTGTTTTAAAGAATAAACTGATTTTAAACTGCAGATGTTATGCCTATATCCCTCTATTTTCTGGTCACCAGGTTCATAACATCTCTCATCATCCATTTCCTGAATTTGAAGGTTTCTATATCTGCTAGCTCACACTCAGCCACCTTTGATCCTATCTTAGAGTGGAATGTGAAACTGAATACACAAACAGACAAAGGCCAGCCCTCGTATAAAAATAGAACTGAAACACATAACCTGCAACAGCTAACTCAGGAAGCCCAACCCCAACCTCTGCAGTAAACTGTGCAGGAAGTCAAACAACTTCCTGTAAGAATCAGTCCAAAAAGACCAGAACATGATAAACTGCCACCTTCCCTAATTTTGGTCCTGCTTACAAATTGGAAGTAAGTGGAGGAAACCAAATATGTCCCCCTAACAGATTTAATCTAGGATGCCCTGCTTCTAGTTAGCCTGTTTTCAGCTTCCCCAAGGCGAACAGCTTCCAATCAGGACATATCTGAAGCCTTCCTATTTTTCCATTATAAAGCTTTCCCACTCCTTTGCCTGCCTTTGAGCTTCTGAAAAATGTAAGTGATGGTGGCTGACTACTAGTTATAGCAATCTCTGAATAACTTTTAATTGTTCTCATTTGGTTGGTCTTTGTTTATTCCCATAAGAGGCATGGGGAAGCTTGGGGTGCCCTTTCACTCTCTGTAATGGAGATGTAAGGCTTTACAAGGCTGCCCTCAATCCTATTACCATAGACCCTTACTTAAGAATTGCAACTTCCCAGTTGCGGTGCAGTGAGAGGCTGTGAGAATTCTCTGGCTCAACTTTAGAAATAAGAGTTACCACTCTTTTCTGTTTTCTGGTTCCCCTAAAACTAGCTGGGAGTTTTAAGGACTATATCTCCCATCTCTCTGGGGGTTTTGACCATAAGAAGGGCCAATCTGTGGGACTTCTTTTATAGGGACCCACACCACTGATTCACTTTTTTGCTGCCTTCTCTTCTTTCAGATCCTCTTCTTATTAAGAGCCTTTTACTTCGTCTATGCGATGGCTCCAAAATCTAGGTTTATCACGTATTAGCTGTGTAGCTTTTTGAAAATTACTACTTGGAAACTCATTTTCCTCATCCATAGAATGAGGATGATTATAGAACCTATCTCATAGAGTTGTAAGGATTAAATAAGGTAAGTTCATATAAAGCACTTTAGAACAGTGTCTGGAACACTGTGAGCACTGAAGAAGTATTGACCATTATGACTTTCAAGCGAGGTGAAAGTTCTAAACTGTTACTAGTGCTGCAATAAAATAGGTAATAGGTCATCTAGGTCATAAAGAAAAATGGTGTTTCATTCTCTAAGGGAGGAAGAGGTCACAAAAGGCACCTTAGAGGAGTTTTACTTGAAATATCTGTAATTATTTGTCAAGCAGATGGTGGGATGATGTAAGCCTGCAAGTGTGTACAAAAAAAGGCAAGATAATGCAAAGCTGATACATCCAGGAAACTACAAACAGGTAAGTAGGGTTAATGGTGGAGAGAGTTGGATGTAACTAAAAAGTGTGAAAAGAATGATCTACAGAAGTTTGTTTCAGAGAATGAATATGGAATTTATATTTTAACCTATAGATAAGCACTTCTCAAAAATTAGTGTGGTATCTGAAGCTACTCATATAAAATCCAAATATCTTTGCCCAGCTTTAGAGGTCTGGGGAAAAGTCCAGGAATCTACATACTTATTAAGTTATCCAGATGATTCTGAGGAATGTGGTTTTCTTATACCAAACTATGAGAAACATTTTGCTGCAGGCTACATAGACTTGACTAAACTTATGTTTTGAAAGATCTCTCTAATTCTATTGTTCACAAGTTTAGGTTCACATTGAAATCATTAAAGGTGGGATCCAGACATGGTTTTTCAAGTTCTTCAGGTGATTCCAAAGTTCAGTCAAGGTTGAAAAGTCCTGACTTAGCAGCAATGCAAAGGGCAGATATTAGAATATTAAAACTGGAAGTAGGGAGTTAAGATATTACTGCAATGGCATGACAAGAGTGATGAGGACAGGAACAAGGGCAATAGCTGGAGAGCTGGAGAAGTAACTGAGGTATTAAGACTAGCTCATCTAGAGTCTGGTGATTGATTGCATACAGGTGTGAGGGAGTGAGCGCTATTAAGAATGACTCAGGGCTTCCCTGGTGGCGCAGTGGTTGAGAGTCCGCCTGTCGATGCAGGGGACACGGGTTCATGCCCCAGTCCAGGAAGATCCCACATGCTGCGGAGCGGCTAGGCCTGTGAGCCATGGCCGCTGAGCCTGCGTGTCCAGAGCCTGTGCTCCGCAACGGGAGAGGCCACAACAATGAGAGGCCCGTGTACCAAAAAAAAAGAATGACTCAGGATTCGGAGTTGGGGTTTGAGTGAATGGAGGTGCCATTCAGCAAGATAGAAACCACAGGAGGAGAAACAGATTTTGGAGGAAGACTACCTTATAGCACAGGTGGAAGTCAAGGGAGGGGTGACCTAAAATTTTTGTTATTCTTTGGTACTGGTTCCCAGAGTTTAGTGTACCAAAACAAAACAAAAAAAGTCACCTGGGGAGTTTGTTAACAATACAAATTCTTATTCCCTCCTTATTTCCATTTGAGAGGATTTGGAATGGAGTCCAGTGATCTTTTTTATTTCTTTTCTTTTTTTAAACAGCCCCAGTACAGTATGTAAGCCTTTGTTAAATATACAGAGAAACATTTAAAAAATAATACTGAAAGTAAATTGAAAATTACATTAAAAGTCTATTTCATGACTATAAATTGACAGCTATTAGTGACTTAAAAGAAAAGTTTGATGTTGATAGATATTTAACAGTTTTTCTTTTTACACAGGTTTATAAAATGTTCACAGTGTAATAGAGTGATTTTAATGCATGATGGAAATAGAAAGACTCACATGTTAGTGATTACAAATTAGTCTAGGTAGCAATTAACTTTAATGAAACAGTTCTATTGTCATAATTAGAAGTAACTGATGTATGTGGAAGTATATGTAGATCCACCTTGATAAACATCTTTTGTGTCATTGCTGCCCGTTCATTCCATCTTCAGGAATTTCAGAATCTTTTTGTTCTCCTTTGCCTTGTGAAACATTTCAAAATCCTAAAAAGACTTAAAATTAACTTATAATATCAATGTTGATAATTCCCAATTATGTTAATTATCTTGCCTGGGCCTTCACAAACTGCTGCCAGCTAAGTTTGATAAAAAATTCTCCTCAGAGTAGCAGTCATTTCATACTATAATGTATGATGAAAAATACCACATAAGTATCCCAAAACAAGCAGCATGACAAAATTTCCTTTTATGATGTTTTCGTAATAAAGTACAAAGTGCCTTGTCTCCAGGAACATAATTAAGTTATTCCACAAAGGGATAAACCTCCTCTTCATACCCCATAAATGTATTATTTCCCCATGTACATGACCTTAAAATATGAAGTCACAATAAAATAAATATGGATATTTATTCTTACTCCACAATATTCTTGGACATTGAATATCTGAGGTGTAGAGTCTTAGGGGTGGAAACCTTCATCCTCATTTCTTGAAGCACTTTCAAACTGACAGAAATGTCTATTAATTCATACTTTATTTTGTAAGTATTTAAAATTCTGGTAACTTCTTCCTGTCTATACTTCACTTAGATAGACAAAGATATAGAAAGATATTAATCAACTGATCTCAGTGTTTTATGTTTATTTTCCCTGTCCATTATTCTATGGATGAGGAACAGCTTTTAATGGTATAATATTTTTTGAGGAGCAAAAGTTAGGTAATTTTCTTGTTTTATATATATATATATATATATATATATATATATATATATATGTATAGAGAGAGAGAGAGAGAGAGAGATACACACAGTATGTATGTAATATATAAATATGTTTAATATGTATATGAAGAATTACAGTAAGGTGTCAGTGGGGGCTGAAAATCTCTAATGGGTTGTAAATATTTACCAGATTGTTTTCAGACTGTGCATGAAGTGGTATGAACATTCTGCTAACAGTTGAAGCAGGCTTTTGAATTCATCACTGCATTCATTCATGTTAATATCAGTGGTAACTCTGTGTAGAAAATGGACACGATACCAGGTTTTTAAAGTTGAGGGAAAGTTAATACATTTTCTAAAACCATAATCAGGCTGGTGGAGATCAAAATGATGGAGTAAGAGGATGTGGCACTCACCTCCCCTTGACAAACACATCCAAAATACATCTATTTACATGTGGAACAATCCTCACTGAAAACTAACTGGAAACTGGCAGGAATCCTGTACAACCAAGGTTATAAGAAAGATACATGCCTAATTGGGTAGGAAGAGAAGAAAAGTGATCAGGTTAAGACCTGTGCCCCTGTGACGGGACTCAGTGTAAAAGGAAGATTGCACAAGCAGAAACACACCCTGGGGAGTGAGCAGGTCGAGCTATAGACTGGACTTCTTGGTCCTGGGGTCCTATGTGGAAGAGACAAGCACCCTTGTCTGGTTAAAGGACCACTGGGACAGATAGAAAGGCAGGAGAAGCCAGGAATCCATTGTAAGGAGTGCTCAGGTGTGCTGGCTTGCCCTTGAGGCAAGGTGGAGAAAGGTCTACTTTAGTGGCTGCCAGGTTTCCCACAATTGTCTCATCACACACCCCACCCTGAGCACAGCAAATGTTCTAGTCCCACTCTCTCCATGCTACAGTGTGGTTAGATCTGGGGAGGTCAGGACCAGGGAAAAGACTCAAACTTGGGACTCAGAGTTGACCCAGTCCCAGGACAGAGCCCAGGTAGGGCCGTGGTGGTCATTACTGCTTACTAAAGTGGTGCCCCAGAAGCAGCCAAAATTTTTGATGGTAACCACTTGGTCACAGCTCACCCCCACCCCATGCGTACATAGAAACCACATAATGTCTGACTCCCCTGTGGAGCAGTGCCACATCACATAGAGAGTGGTGGAGGCTGGTGACAGTGATCATCTGTGAGAGACAAAGGGGTCTTGCCCCTGAGGCAGGGCAGTGAGAGGTCTGCTCTAGTGGCTGCTGGGTTTCCAGCAACCACCTCACCATATACCCCAGCCCAGTGAGCCCCAGCCTGAGCTAAGCAAACACTCTGGCCCTGCTCAGACTGCATCAATGTGGCACTGGAACTGGGACAATCACAATCAGGGAAAAGACATGACCATGGGCTGCATCTGAGTTGAGCCATAGACACTTACACAGGGAAGACTTACACAAGGAAGTACACAGACTATAAAGTATGCTACTAGAAAACCAATGGGTCAGTGATGAAATCAAAGAGGAAATCAGAAGATACCTCAAGACAAGTGAAAATGGAAACACAACACTCCAAAATCTATGGGTTGCAGCAAAAGCAGTTCTAAGAGGGAAGTTTACAGCTATACAGGCCTTCCACAAAACAAGAAAAATCTCAAATGAACAACCTGAAGTATCACCTAAAAAGTTAAAATAATAAGAAGAAATAAAGCTCAAATTCAGCAGAAGAAAGAAAGTAATAAAGATCAGAGAGGAAATAAATAAAATTGAAACAAAAAAGGCAATAGAAAACATCAATGACACCAAGTGCTGCTTTTTTTTTTTTTTAACGATAAACGAAATTGATATACCTTTAGGCTGGCTCAACAAGAAGAAAAGAGGGAGGGTTAAATTAACAAAATAAGTGACAGAGGACAAATAACAACTGATACCACAAAGATACAAAAAATTAATAAAAGGATACTATGAACAACTATATGCCAACAAATGGACAACTTCAAAGAAATGGACAAATTTCTGGAAACATACAACCCGACAAGAGTGAATCAAGAAGAAAGAAACAATTTGAAAAGACTGATCACTAGTAGTGAAATTGAATTTGTAATAAAAAAAAAAAACTCCCATCAACAAAAGTCCAAGGCTGGATGGCTTCACTGTGGAATTCTATCAAACATATAAAGAAGAACTAATACCTATCCTTCTCAAACTGTACCAAAAAATTAAAGAAGACTGAACACTCCCAAATTCATTCTATGAGGCCGCCATCATTCTGATACCAAAACAAGACAAAGACACTACGAAAAAAGAAAATTACAGGCCAAAATCTTTGATGAATATAGATGTCAAAATCCCCAACAAAATATTAGTAAACTGACTCCAACAATATATAAAAAGATCATACAACATGGTCAAGTTGGATTCTTTCCATCATGACAAGGATGGCTCAACATTTGCAAATCAATCAATGTGATACACTACATTAACAAAAGGAAGGATAAAAATCACATGATCATCTCAACAGATGCAGAAAAAACATTTGAAAAAATGTAACATCCATTCATGATCAAAAAAACACTCATCAAAGTGGATATAGAAGGACATATCTCAACATATTAAAGACCTTTTATGGCAAGCCCACTGCCAACATCATACTCAAGGGTTAAAAGTTGAAAGCCTTTCCTCTAAATTCATGAATAAGACAGGAGGGGAAAAAATGGAGCTAGAGGAATCAAACTCCCTGACTTCAGACTATACTACAAAGCTACAGTAATAAAGACAATATGGTTCTGGCACAAAAACAGAAATATAGATCAATGGAACAGGATAGGAAGTCGAGAGATAAACCCATGCACCTACAGTCAACTAATCTGTGACAAAGGAAGCAAGGATACACAATGGAAAAAAGACAGTCTCTTCAATAAGTGGTGCTGGGGAAACTGGACAGCTACATGTAAAAGAATGAAATTAGAACACTCCCTAGCACCATAAACAAAAATAAACTCAAAATGGATTAAAGACCTAAATGTAAGGCCAGACACTATAAAACTCTTAGAGAAAAATATAGGCAGAACACTCTATGACATAAATCACAGCAAGATCCTTTTTGACCCACCTCCTATAGAAATGGAAATTAAAAACAAAAATTAAAAAATGGGACTTAATGAAACTTGAAAGCTTTTGCACAGCAAAGGAAACCATAACCAAGATGAAAAGATAACCCTCAGAATGGGAGAAAATATTTTCAAATGAATCAACGGACAAAGGATTAATCTGCAAAATATATAAGCAGGTCTTGTAGCTCAATATAAAAAAAAAAACACAACCTAATACAAAAATGGGCAGAAGACCTAAATAGACATTTCTCCAAAGAAGATATACAGACTTCCAACAAACACATGAAAGAATGCTCAACATCATTAATCATTAGAGAAATGCAAATCAAAACTACAATGTGGTACCACCTCACACCAGTTAGAATGGGCATCATCAGAAAATCTACAAACAACAAATAGTGGAGAGGGTGTGGAGGAAAGGGAACCCTCTTGCACTGTTGGTGGGAATGTAAATTGATACAGCCACTATGGAGAACAGTATGGAGGGTCCTTAAAAAACTAAAAATAGAATTACCATATGACCCAGCAATCCCACTACTGGGCATATATCCAGAGCAAACCATAATTCAAAAAGACACATGCACCCCAATATTCATTGCAGCACTATTTACAATAGCTAGGTCATGGAAGCAACCTAAATGCCCATCAACAGATGGATGGATAAAGATGTGGTAGATATATACAATGGAATATTACTCGCCATAAAAAGAACAAAATTGGGTCATTTGTAGAGATGTGGATGGACCTAGAAACTGTCATACAGAGTGAAGTAAGTCAGAAAGAGGAAGAGAAAAACAAATATCATATATTAATGCATATATGTGGAATCTAGAAAAATGATACAGATAAACCAGTTTGCAAGGCAGAAACAGAGACACAGATGTAGAGAACAAGTGTATGGACACCAAGGGAAGAAAGTAGGGTGGGGGCTGGAGTTGGTGGTGGTGGGATGAATTGGGAGATTGGGATTCACATATATACACTAATATTTATAAAGTAGATAACTAATAAGAACCAGCTGTATAAAAATATAAATAAAATAAAATTCAAATAATTGCATCAAAAAGAATAAAATATGTAGGAATAAGCTTAATCAAGGAGGTGAAAGACCTATACACTGAAAACTAGAAAAATTGATGAGGGAAGTTGAAGGTGATACAAGGAAATGGAAAGATATCCTGTGCTCTTGGATTGGAAGAATTAATATTGTTTAAACTGACATACTACCCCAAATATCTAAAGATTTAAGGAAATCACTATCAAAATACCCATGACATTTTTTCAGAGAATTACAGTAATCCTAAAATCCATATGGAAACACAAAAGACCCAGAATTGCAAAAGCAATCCTGAGAAAGAACAAAGCTGGAGGTATCACCCTCCCAGACTTCAGACTATACTACAAAGTTACAGTGATCAAAACAGTATTGTACATGAACAAAAACAGATACCTAGAACAATGGAACAGAACAGAGAGCCCAGAAATAAAGTTACACACCTATGGTCAATTAATCTATGACAAAGGAGGCAAGAACATACAATGGAGAAAAGACAGTCTCTTTAAAAGGTAGTGCCAGGAAAACTGGACAGCCACATGTAAAACAACGAGATTAAAACATTCTCTAACACCAAATACAAAAATAAACTCAAAATACATTAAAGACCTAAACACAAGACCTGAAACCATATAACTCCTAGAAGAGAACATAGGTGGAACACTATTTGACACAAATCATAGCAATAATTTTTGGATCTGTCTCCTAAGGCAAAAGAAATAAAAGCAAAAATAAACAAATTGGACTTAATGAAACTGAAATCTTTTCTACAGAAAATGAAGTCATCAACAAAATTAGAAGGCAACCTACAGAATGTGAGAAAATATTTGCAAATGGTATGACAAACAAGAGGTTAACATTCAATATAAACAGCTCATACAACTCAATACCAAAAAAAAATGAAAAGAAAATACCAAACAATCCTATCAAAAAGTGGGCAGAAGACCTGAATAAACATTTTTCCTAAGAAGAAATATAGATGGCTAACAGGCACATGAAATTATACTCAACATAACTAATTATTAGAGAAATGCAAATCAAAATAATGAGATATTACCTCACACCTGTCAGAATGGCCATTCAAAAAGTCTACAAATAACCATTGTTGGATAGGATATGGAGAAAAAGGAACCCTCATACATTGTTGGTGGGAATATAAATTGTTGCAGCCACTATGGAAAACAGTATGGAGTTTCCTCAAACAACTAAAAATATAACTACCACATGATCCAGTAATTCCACTCTTAGGTATATATCCCGAAAAAAAAGAGTAACACTAATATGAAAAGATACATGCACCCCAATATTCATAATAGCACTATTTACAATAGACAGGATATGGAAGCAACCCATGTCCATCATCAGATGAATGTAAAAAATGTGGCATATATATATATATATATATATATGTAGATATATAAATATATAGATATAAACACAGTGGAATATTACTCAGCCATAAAAAGAAGGAAATTCTGCCATTTTCAGCAACATGGATGGACCTAGAGAATATTATGGTTTGTGAAATAACTCAGACAGAAAAGCCAAATACTATATGATATCAATCATATGTGTAATCTAAAAAATAATACAGATAAAATAAATACGCAAAACAGAAACAGACTCACAGATATAGAAAACAAACTAGTGGTTACCACCTGGGAGAGGGAAGGGGGAGGGGCAAATTAGGGGTATGGGATTAAGAAATACATACCACTCTATAAAATAGATAAGTAACAAGAAATTATAACACAGGGAATTATAGCAATTAACTTGCAATAACATTTAATGGAGTACAATGTATAAAAATACTGAATCATGGGGCTTCCCCGGTGGCGCAGTGGTTGAGAGTCTGCCTGCCACTGCAGGGGACACTGGTTTGTGCCCTGGTCCGGGAAGATCCCACATGCCACGGAGTGGCTAGGCCTGTGAGCCATGGCCGATGAGCCTGCGCATCCGGAGCCTGTGCTCCGCAACAGGAGAGGCCACAACCGTGAGAGGCCCGCCTACCACAAAAAAAAAAAAAAAAAATACTGAATCACTATGCTGTACACCTGAAACTAATATATTATTGTAAATCAACTATACTTAAATAAACAATAAAATAAAACTATAATCACAGACTATGCCTAAATTTAGAGATAATCCATGAGACAAAATTAATAAATACACCAGGGGATTAAGATTACAAATATGTGAGTGGATAAAAGTGGCCAGTTCTTGCTATGTCCTCTCATATGAACAGTTAGATTTATGTCATCTGTTACTGTACTGTATTTCCCCACATCGTCTTTTCCCCCGAAACACAGATTACCGCTAAAGTAAAATTGTAATAGTTGGTTATCTTTTAAGCATATTTTATAACTACAACTTTTTGTTAATGGCTATAACATAAGTATTAAACTTTGAGGTTTCTACATTTTCATATGACAGTCTTGGGCATTTTTGTCACATAAAACCTGTGATGTTAGACTTAGAAAACTTACGTGAAAGCATTTTGACAAGTACAAACCCCAGTTTATTCAAATGGAATTTCTGTGAAAGTGCATGTGAGTAGGCTTTTTGTTTGATGACTTGAAAATATAATCTGGTCATGCTTGGAAAACCCTGCTTATTTCCAACTGCTGAGAAATTTCTGAAATTCCCAAATGCAACATTTTCACTTTCTGAGGCTCATTCGTTTTTAAGATTGCAAAAGCATGGTGCATGTGACTTTCACATTTTTATAGTGGTTTTTCAAAACCTTTTCAGAGGAACCCATTAAGAAAAGAACCAGTGCCAATCTGAGTGTGGTTCATAACACTAGCAGCATCAGGCTTACCCCACCCCAAAACTACAGAGTCAGAATCTCTGGGAGTGGGTCTCAGGAATGTTTTAATACACCCTTTAGATTATTTTTATGTTATCGTTTGAGTGACACAGATCAACACTTGGGTGAGTCCTTTACTCCATCCACTGTAGTCCTTACAGATTTCACTCCCTCTTACAGACTCAGTAACATATTCAATAACATAATTCACATTGTTTAAAATAAAACTAGTCAAATGGCCCATAATTTTCTTTTTTAAACTACTTCTTGCTATTGTTTCTTAGTACCCAGTTGAAATCCCTAATCTACCTGATGAGGCTTTATGAAAAACAAAGCACTCTTTCTAGGCTGAGATCAAATCTCATTCCTCACACCTATCATGGTATCTGACACACAGCAGGAGTGTGATGAATGTTTGTCAACCATATATAATCAATTACAAATCAGTTTTCATGCTTCTCCAAAAACTTTGCTGAATGAAAGTTTTAGCCATTTTTAGCCAGCTCTATAACTGAGCTGTCTAATGTGATAACCACTAGCCACATGTGACTACTGGGCAATTGAAGCGTGGCCAGTCCAAAATGAAACGTGTAATAAATGCAAAACACATGCTGAATTTTGAGGACTTAATATGAAAAAATAATATATAATATTTCTATTTCTATATTGATTATATGTTGAATTGATAACATTTAGTCTATTTTGTGTTAAATAAAATCTATTAAAATTAATCTCGGGGGGACCTTGAAGATGGCGGAAGAGTAAGACGCGGAGATCGCCTTCCTCCCCACGGATACACCAGAAATACATCCACACGTGGAACAACTCCTACAGAACTCCTACTGAAGGCTGGCAGAAGACCTCAGACCTCCCAAAAGGCAAGAAACTCCCCACGTAACTGGGTAGGGCAAAAGAAAAAACAGAGACAAAAGAATAAGGACGGCACCTGCACCAGTGGGAGGGAGCTGTGAAGGAGGAAAAGTTTCCACACACTAGGAAGCCCCTCCGCGGGCGGAGACTGCGGGAGGCGGAGGGGGGAGTTTCGGGACCGCGGAGTAGTGCACAGCGACGGGTGCGGAGGGCAAAGCGGGGAGATTCCTGCACAGACGATCGGTGCCGACCGGCACTCACCAACCCGAGAGGCTTGCTGCTCACCCACCGGGGCGGGCGGGGCTGCGAGCTGAGGCTCGGGTTTTGGTTTTGGACGGAGCTCAGGGAGAGGACTGGGGTTGGCGGCTTGAACATAGCCTGAAGGGGTTAGTGCACCACGACTAGCCGGGAGGGAGTTCGGGGAAAAGCCTGCACCGGCCGAAGAGGCAAGAGACTTTTTCTTCCCTCTTTGTCTCCTGGTGCGCGAGGAGAGGGGTTTAAGAGCGCTGCTTAAAGGAACTCCAGAGACGGGCGCGAGCCGCGGCTAAAAGCGCGAACCCCAGAGACGGGCGCGAGCCGCGGCTGAGGGCGCGAGCCCCCGAGACGGGCGCGAGCCACGGCTGAAAGCACAAACCCCAGAGACGGGCGCGAGCCGCGGCTAAAACCACGGACCCCAGAGACGGGCGGGAGACGCTAAGGCTGCTGCTGCCGCCACCAAGGGGCCTGTGTGCGAGCACAGGTCACTCTCCACACCCCGCTTCCGCGGAGCCTGTGCAGCCCGCCACTGCCAGGTTCCCGGGATCCAGGGACAACTTCCCCGGGACAGCGCACGGCGGGCCTCAGGCTGGTGCAACGTCACGCCGGCCTCTGCCGCAACGTCACGCTGCCTCTGCCGCCCGCAGGCCGGCCCCGCACGCAGTGCCCCTCCTTCCCCCATCCCCCAACCCCCGGCCTGAGTGAGCCGGAGGCCCCGAATCAGCGGCTCCTTTAATCCCGTCCTGTCTGAGCGAAAAAACAGACGCCCTCCAGCGACCTACACGCAGAGGCAGGCCCAAATCCAAAGCTGAGCTCCTGTGAGCTGTGAAAACAAAGAGAAAGGGAAATCTCTCCCAGCAGCCACAGAAGCAGCGGATTAAAGCTCCACAATCAACTTGATATACCCTGCATCTGTGGAATACCTGAATAGACAAGGAATGATCCCAAATTGAAGAGGGGGAATTTAGGAGCGAAATCTATGATTTTTTTCCCTTTTCCTCTTTTTGTGAAGGTGTACGTGTATGCTCCTGTGTGACATCTAGTCTGTATACTCTAGCTTCCACCATTTGTCCTAGGGCTCTATCCGTCCATGACCTTTTTTTAAAAAATTCTTTTTCTTAATAATTAAGTTTAATTGTAATAACTTTATTATACTTTACCTTCGTTCTTTCTTTCTTTCCTTCCTTCCCTCCCTCCTTTAGACAACGAATCACCCCAAATTGAGGAGGTGGTATCAGGGAGCAGGATTTATGATTTTTCCCCCTTTACCTCTTTTTGTGAAGGTGTATGTGTATGCTTCTGTGTAAGATTTTCTCTGTATAGCTTTGCTTCCAACATTTGTCCTAAGGTTCTATCCGTCCCTTTTTTTTTCTAAATATTTTTTAATTCAATAACTATATTATACTTTATTTTATTTTTACTGTATCATCTTTCTTTCTGTCTTTTTTTCCTTCTTTCCCTCCTTCCTTCCTTCCTCCCTCCCTCCCTCCCTCCCTCCTTTCTTTCCTTCTTTGCTTCTTTCTTCCTTCCTTCCTTTCCTCCTTTCCTTCTTTCTTTACTCATACTTCTACTAATTCTCTCTACTTTTTCTCCCTTTTATTCTGAGCCGTGTGGATGAAAGGCTCTTGGTGCTCCAGCCAGGAGTCAGGGCTCTGCCTCTGAGGTAGGAGAGCCAACTTCAGGTCACTGGTCAACAAGAGACCTCCCAGCTCCACATAATATTAAACAGCGGAAATCTCCCAGAGACCTCCATCTTAACACCAGCACCCAGCTTCACTCAACGACCAGCAAGCCACAGTGCTGGACAACCTATGCCAAACAACTAGCAAAACAGGAACACAACCCCACCCATTAGCAGAGAGGCTGCCTAAAATCATAATAAGGCCACAGACACCCCAAAACACACCACCAGACGTGAACCTGCCCACTAGAGAGACAAGATCCAGCCTCATCCAGCACAACACAGGCACTAGTCCCCTCCACCAGGAAGCCTACACAACCCACTGAAACAACCTTAGCCACTGGAGACAGACATCAAAAACAACGGGAACTACGAACCTGCAGCCTGCAAAAAGGAGACCCCAAACACAGTAAGATAAGCAAAATGAGAAGACAGAAAAACACACAGCAGATGAAGGAGCAAGATAAAAACCCACTAGACCTAACAAATGAAGAGGAAATAGGCAATCTACCTGAAAAAGAATTCAGAATAATGATAGTAAGGATGATCCGAAATCTTGGAAGTAGAATGGACAAAATGCAAGAAACAGTTAACAAGGACCTACAAGAACTAAAGATGAAACAAGCAACGATGAACAATGCAATAAATGAAATTAAAATCACTCTAGATAGGATCAATAGCAGAATAACTGAGGCAGAAGAACGGATAAGTGACCTGGAAGATAAAGTAGTGGAAATAACTACTGCAGAGCAGAATAAAGAAAAAAGAATGAAAAGAACTGAGGACAGTCTCAGAGACCTCTGGGACAACATGAAACGCACCAACATTCGAATTATAGGGGTTCCAGAAGAAGAAGAAAGAAAGAAAGGGACTGAGAAAATATTTGAAGAGATTATAGTTGAAAACTTCCCTAATATGGGAAAGGAAATAGTTAATCAAGTCCAGGAAGCACAGAGGGTCCCATACAGGATAAATACAAGGAGAAACACGCCAAGACACATATTAATCAAACTGTCAAAAATTAAATACAAAGAAAGCATATTAAAAGCAGCAAGGGAAAAACAACAAATAACACACAAGGGAATCCCCATAAGGTTAACAGCTGATCTCTCAGCAGAAACCCTACAAGCCAGAAGGGAGTGGCAGGACATACTGAAAGTGATGAAGGAGAATAGCCTGAAACCAAGACTACTCTACCCAGCAAGGATCTCATTCACATTTGATGGAGAAATTAATACCTTTACAGACAAGCAAAAGCTGAGAGAGTTCAGCACCACCAAACCAGCTTTACAACAAATGCTAAAGGAACTTCTCTAGACACGAAACACAAGAGAAGGAAATGACCTATAGTAGCGAACCCAAAACAATATATAAAATGGAAATAGGAACATACATATCAATAATTACCTTAAATGTAAATGGACTAAATGCCCCCACCAAAAGACACAGATTGGCTGAATGGATACAAAAACAAGACCCTTATATATGCTGTCTACAAGAGACCCACTTCAGAACTAGAGACACATACAGACTGAAAGTAAGGGGATGGAAAAAGATATTCCATGCAAATGGAAACCAAAAGAAAGCTGGAGTAGCAATTCTCATATCAGACAAAATAAACTTTAAAATAAGGACTATTAAAAGGGACAAAGAAGGACACTACATAATGATCAAGGGATCGATCCAAGAAGAAGATATAACAATTGTAAATATTTATGCACCCAACATAGGAGCACCTCAATACATAAGGCAAATACTAACAACCATAAAAGGGGAGATCAACAGTAACACATTCATAGTAGGGGACTTTAACACCCCACTTTCACCCATGGACAGATCATCCAAAATGAAAATAAATAAGGAAACACAAGCTTTAAATGATACATTAAACAAGATGGACTTAATTGATATTTATAGGACACTCCATCCAAAAACAACAGAATACACATTTTTCTCAAGTGCTCATGGAACATTCTCCAGGATAGATCATATCTTGGGTCACAAATCAAGCCTTGGTAAATTTAAGAAAACTGAAATTGTATCAAGTATCTTTTCCGACCACAACGCCATGAGACTAGATACCAATTACAGGAAAAGATCTGTAAAAAATACAAACACATGGAGGCTAAACAATACACTACTTAATAATGAAGTGATCACTGAAGAAATCAAAGAGGAAATAAAAAAATACCTAGAAACAAATGACAATGGAGACACAACGACCCAAAACCTATGGGATGCAGCAAAAGCAGTTCTAAGGGGGAAGTTTATAGCAATACAAGCCCACCTTAAGAAGCAGGAAACATCTCGAATAAACAACCTAACCTTGCACCTCAAGCAATTAGAGAAAGAAGAACAAAAAAACCCCAAAGCTAGCAGAAGGAAAGAAATCATAAAAATCAGATCAGAAATAAATGAAAAAGAAATGAAGGAAACAATAGCAAAGATCAATAAAACTAAAAGCTGGTTCTTTGAGAAGATAAACAAAATAGATAAACCACTAGCCAGACTCATCAAGAAAAAAAGGGAGAAGACTCAAATCAATAGAATTAGAAATGAAAAAGAAGAAGTAACAACTGACACTGCAGAAATAAAAAAAATCATGAGAGATTACTACAAGCAACTCTATGCCAATAAAATGGACAATCTGGAAGAAATGGACAAATTCTTAGAAATGCACAACCTGCCAAGACTGAATCAGGAAGAAATAGAAAATATGAACAGACCAATCACAAGCACTGAAATTGAAACTGTGATTAAAAACCTTCCAACAAACAAAAGCCCAGGACCAGATGGCTTCACAGGTGAATTCTATCAAACGTTTAGAGAAGAGCTAACACCTATCCTTCTCAAACTCTTCCAAAATATAGCAGAGGGAGGAACACTCCCAAATTCCTTCTACGAAGCCACCATCACCTTGATACCAAAACCAGACAAGGATGTCACAAAGAAAGAAAACTACAGGCCAATATCACTGATGAACATAGATGCAAAAATCCTCAACAAAATACTAGCAAACAGAATCCAACAGCACATTAAAAGGATCATACACCATGATCAAGTGGGGTTTATTCCAGGAATGCAAGGATTCTTCAATATACGCAAATCTATCAATGTGATAAACTATATTAACAAATTGAAGGAGAAAAACCATATGATCATCTCAATAGATGCAGAGAAAGCTTTCGACAAAATTCAACACCCATTTATGATAAAAACCCTCCAGAAAGTAGGCATAGAGGGAACTTTCCTAAACATAATAAAAGCCATATATGACAAGCCCACAGCAAACATCATCCTCAATGGTGAAAAACTGAAAGCATTTCCACTAAGATCAGGAACAAGACAAGGTTGCCCACTCTCACCACTCTTATTCAACATAGTTTTGGAAGTTTTAGCCACAGCAATCAGAGAAGAAAAGGAAATAAAAGGAATCCAAATCGGAAAAGAAGAAGTAAAGCTGTCACTGTTTGCAGATGACATGATACTATACATAGAGAATCCTAAAGATGCTACCAGAAAACTACTAGAGCTAATCAATGAATTTGGTAAAGTAGCAGGATACAAAATTAATGCACAGAAATCTATGGCATTCCTATATACTAATGATGAAAAATCTGAAAGTGAAATCAAGAAAACACTCCCATTTACCATTGCAACAAAAAGAATAAAATATCTAGGAATAAACCTACCTAAGGATACGAAAGACCTGTATGCAGAAAATTATAAGACACTGATGAAAGAAATTAAAGATGATACAAATAGATGGAGAGATATACCATGTTCTTGGATGGGAAGAATCAACATTGTGAAAATGACTCCACTACCCAAAGCAATCTACAGATTCAATGCAATCCCTATCAAACTACCACTGGCATTTTTCACAGAACTAGAACAAAAAATTTCGCAATTTGTATGGAAACACAAAAGACCCCGAATAGCCAAAGCAATCTTTAGAACGAAAAAAGGAGCTGGAGGAATAAGGCTCCCTGACTTCAGACTATATTACAAAGCAACAGTAATCAAGACAGTATGGTACTGGCACAAAAACAGAAAGATAGATCAGTGGAACAGGATAGAAAGCCCAGAGATAAACCCACGCACATATGGACACCTTATCTTTGATAAAGGAGGCAGGAATGTACAGTGGAGAAAGGACAGCCTCTTCAATAAATGGTGCTGGGAAAACTGGACAGGTACATGTAAAAGTATGAGATTAGATCACTCCCTAACACCATACACAAAAATAAGCTCAAAATGGATTAAAGACCTAAATGTAAGGCCAGAAACTATCAAACTCTTAGAAGAAAACATAGGAAGAACACTCTATGACATAAATCACAGCAAGATCCTTTCTGACCCACCTCCTAGAGTAATGGAAATAAAAACAAAAATAAACAAATGGGACCTAATGAAACTTCAAAGCTTTTGCACAGCAAAGGAAACCATAACCAAGACCAAAAGACAACCCTCAGAATGGGAGAAAACATTTGCAAATGAAGCAACTGACAAAGGATTAATCTCCAAAATTTACAAGCAGCTCATGCAGCTCAATAACAAAAAAACAAACAACCCCATCCAAAAATGGGCAGAAGACCTAAATAGACATTTCTCCAAAGAAGATATACAGAATGCTAACAAACACATGAAAGAATGCTCAACATCATTAATCATTAGAGAAATGCAAATCAAAACTACAATGAGATATCATCTCACACCAGTCAGAATGGCCATCATCAAAAAATCAAGAAACAATAAATGCTGGAGAGGGTGTGGAGAAAAGGGGACACTCTTGCACTGCTGGTGGGAATGTGAATTGGTTCAGCCACTGTGGAGAACAGTATGGAGGTTCCTTAAAAAACTACAAATAGAATTACCATATGACCCAGCAATCCCACTACTTGGCATATACCCTGAGAAAACCAAAATTCAAAGAGAGTCATGTACCAAAATGTTCATTGCAGCTCTATTTACAATAGCCAGGACATGGAAACAACCTAAGCGCCCATCATCGGATGAATGGATAAAGAAGATGTGGCACATATACACAATGGAATATTACTCAGCCTTAAAAAGAAATGAAATTGAGCTATTTGTAATGAGATGGATAGACCTAGAATCTGTCATACAGAGTGAAGTAAGTCAGAAAGAAAAAGACAAATACTGTATGCTAACACATATATATGGAATTTAAGGGAAAAAAATGTCATGAAGAACCTAGGGGTAAGATAGGAATAAAGACGCAGACCTACTGGAGAACGGACTTAAGGATATGGGGAGGGGGAAGGGTGAGTTTTGACAGGGCGAGAGAGAGTCATGGACATATACACACTAACAAACGTAGTAAGGTAGATAGCTGGGGGGAAGCAGCCGCAAGGCACAGGGATATTAGCTCGGTGCTTTGTGACAGCCTGGAAGGGTGGGATGGGGAGAGTGGGAGGGAGGGAGACGCAAGAGGGAAGACATATGGGAACATATGTATATGTATAGCTGATTCACTTTGTTGTAAAGCAGAAACTAACACACCATTGTAAAGCAATTATACCCCAATAAAGATGTTTAAAAAAAAAAAAAAAATTAATCTCATCTTTTTTAAAAGTGGCTACTTAAAATTACATATGTGGCTCACAATATATTGCTGTTGGAAAACATTGTTCTATAATATTTCCTACATCTTGGTCAAAATAATTCATCTAAGCTCTAATTAAGCTAAGAAATGTCTGATCTATGCAAATACACCTTCTTCTTTGAAATTAATCAGTTTTTCTTTTTGGGGTTGCCCAAACTTCTCTGAAGATTTTGGCCATTCACTCACTGGCATTTCCCCCCTCTCATCCTAAACAAGGTTCTTTACCTCTTCCATTTGAAACATCCATAGAATTATTGGAAGCCCTGAAGTTGAGCTCAAGACACAGAAGCCTCCAAGTTCAATCAGTTCTTAGAGCACAATATGAGTGAGGGTGTTAACCACATTCTCTATTCTCCCCTGCACCTTCCACCCCGAAAACCTAGAGGAGGGAGCTGAACAATGAAAGGCATGAAGGGGATGGTAATGTCTTAGAACAATCCTGAAGTCCCCAACTGGAATGTCTTCACTTTAGTCCTTTTTGCCTGCTGAGGCCCTTTCTCTTTCCACTCACCTCCCTACACCCTAACACGCTGGTGTAATAGATTTTAACGGAGCTCATTGTTTTCACTCCGAGGTTACTTTGCAGAAGTAACCCGGAGTCAGCCACTTCACCGTTGCGTCCTGCTCACCAATGCTAGAAGCTGTGTCCCAACGCCCGGCCCTTCTCCAGGGCTGTTGCTAAGCGCCAGGGGCCCTGCGCTCAGGATTGGCTGGTAAACAAGTGCCCTTGTGGCGCAAGCGATCGCCCATTCTGGGAACTCTGGGCGCCTAGTGACTAGGAGGCTGTAGCACCCCCCACCCAGCCCGGCCTGTGGGGAGGGGCTGAACTCTCAAGGAGGATAAACTCTAGTTAAGGCCTCTTTTCTCCCTTCATCTGCATGGCTCACGGGAGGAGTGGCAGGAAGAGCCAAAGGACTCTGCATTCCTGCTGCCCATTCTCCCACCTCCTTGCTTGGGAATGGTGGTGAGTGCTTGGCAAAGGCGGCCACGAATGAAGGGCCAAGACACCTGAGGGAGAAAATGACCAAAACATAAAATTAAGTGTGAAGAAAACAAATAAATTAAAACTCATGTTGCTTGGGTTTGTAGGAACAGAGCAAAAGGTGCCAATGCTTACCTGGACGGGACTGGACCACCATAGCAATCTTTTTTACCTTTTCCTTTCCTCCTTCTCGAGGATGTGCTTTGCAGGGCACCCCTTCCTTCTGGGAATTAACCTTTTGGTTTGTGTGCTAGTGGGTGCAATAGTCCCTGACTGTCCTAGCACTTCCTCTCCCCCTGTGTAAAAAGATGACCTCGCATTTTAATGCCCGTTTTCCCTTCAATACCTTTGTAGCTCAGTATTCCAACCTTTATTCTCATTTTAATATTTTCCAGTAGTTGAAGATCAGGATAATATTTACAGGATTTTTTGGCTTTGCCAAAAATGGGTAATGAAAATTGAGAGTGAAGTGCCAAAAAACCTCAGAACCAGCTTTTGTGTTAGGCACATTTGGATTCCACTTCGTAACTATGGGTCTCGGGCAAATTATTTCCCCTGAATGTCAGTTTCTCTGTTGTTAAAGTGAGAAGGGTGATGCCTACATGACAGCATCATCTGTGAGGAGTAAATGAACTGAGTATGTAAAAGTGTTTAGCATATGGTCTGACAAGCAGGTAGTTCAGAAAATGATAATAATTATTGATGATAATAAGTGCCAGACTCTTTGCATCCTGCTTGGAAACAAACACATTAATATGAATAAGAAAAAAAAACATTTACCTTCAAGGAACTCAGAGAGTGATAACTGATGAGATGAGGTAAATGCATTGTAGAAAAATCTAAACCAGGCTAGGTGGGTCAAGGCACTTCAGGGATCTGAAGAAATGAGTGCTAAACTGACCTGAAGGATGTATAATTTGCAAGGTAGTTATAAGAATAAAGGAATTTTAGGTAGAAGGAAAAGTCATGAAGCAACATGGTAATTGCAACTTTGGGGAGCAAGTGGAGGAATAGAGGTTAAGAAAGTAAACAGGGAAAAGCACATAGACCTTTAGGTTTCATGTTAGATTTTGATTTTTAGCATTTTCCAAGTTGTTTTCTGTTTTGTAAAAATGTAGAAAATCATGACTTGCAGATTTGCTGAGAAGATTAAATAAGTGCAGATGTTGCCTAAAAGCATCTTTCACTTATGAGACACTCAATATATTGTATCTATTCTTATTATTAATCCATTAGAAGCCATTGAAGGACTTAGCATGTTTGTGCAAAAGGTGGATAAATCTAACATGTCAACTGGATTTGAAAGGGGGCAAGATTGGAAGCAGCTGCAGAATCCAATAACAAAATGACAGTAGTGAAAGTCAGAGATATTTAGGACAGAGGACTGCTAAAATTTGGATCAGCCAGATATAGAGATGAGTAAGGCAAAGGAAATGGGGTGTAACAAGTGAAGGAGTTTAGGTTAGAAACAATTTGAGATCTCCATTTTCTTTTACTATTCCTTTGTGATAGCAGTGGTAGAAAAATCTATTTTTTTTTACAATTGTTTCCATTATCTTTCTGGTGTGGGGTTGTGAAATATTTTCTCATTTTGCTGTGAGCCATTCCCTCACGTCCATGCTAAATTAATACACTATTTCTTACAAGAGGTTGTCTTTGACAACCTAAGAAAAAGTGGTTGGTATGGTATACAAAATTAGAATTAACCTATTCTGTAGGATGTTTGTGATAACTATTTTGAAATAATTATTTGTAAAACAAAAGCTGTATTGATAATTATAGCTGAAAGCATCAACTATGTAGAAATTTTGTTCATGCTTTCCAATCTACTTTGGCTGTTTGTATCTGGGTTTAAAATCATTCTAAAGAATGGGTCAAACTCCTGTGAGATTGAGAAAATACATTCAAAGAAATTAACATTGTTTTTTTCTTGTCCTTTTATATATGTGGACTATTTTTCAATCATGTAAATAATACATGAATACATGTACATTCTAGAATAATTCAAACCATATAGAAGTATAGGGAGTAAAAAATAAAATTAACCCTTCAACTTCTCCCTGTCAACCCCCTCCCAGAGGAAACCACGGTTAACAGTTTGATTTGTATTCTTTTCCACAAACATGATTACATATATTAAGTCAATTAAAAGGGAGAAAAAATCTGTTGTAGCAGGAAAGTTAAGTACACAGTATTTAAAGCCAGGCTGCCTGGGTTCTAACCCAGAGTCTACCACTTAGAACTGTATGATATTGGACATCTTATCTAGCTTTTCTGTCCCTCAGTTTCTTCACAGATAAATGGTAATTATCATATCTGTTTTATATAGATGTTAACAGGATTAAATTAGTATATGTGAAGTATTTAGAAAAGAGCTTGGCACATAGTACACACACAACACATAATGGAATCATACTGTTTATATGGTTCTGCAACTTGCATTCCATCAATAAACATAGCGGCAATATCGTGTAGTGATTAAGTATGATTCTGAATCCAATTGCTTGGTGCAAATCCTAGTTCCACCATTTACTAACTTTGTGAACTTCAATAAGTATATAACCTTCCTCTGTCTTTTTTCCTCTGTAAAATGGAGATAATAGTTTCTGTTTTAAATTAAGTCATATATGTAGAACATTTAGAATGACTGTTATGTAGTAATTCCTTATTTTTAACATCATTCCATCATTAAAAATCCTCAGTTTAGTATTTCATACAATAGATATAAGTTAGCCATTGTCTTATTGATGGCCATTTAAGTTATTTTTAATTATTCAGTGTTACAAAATATGCTGGTTACCATACTGCTTTTTTCTACTTAAAAAAATTAAAATATCCTTGTCTCTATCTTCATTTGAATGAAGAAAGCTATTGCTGTTAACATTTCCCACTGTCGTTCTCATTTGCATCTTGAATAAACACTTTCAAGATCCTCTTTTAGTATGTGATCATTACCATACCATATATGTGATCAACCCACATTATTCTCGTATTAGCTGGTTCAGCCCTAAGGTATGAATGGAAAGCAGAACTGTTTCATTTTGTGTGGTTAAAGTTATCTTTCTGAGGTATAAGCAAGAGCTGAGAAAAAAACAAGCCAAAAGGGACTTTTCCTGTGTTTGGACTGTTGAAATCTCAGAAGACTGAATCTTTCTTTAGGTATCCTGACATTCGGAAAAGGTAAGTCTAAATTCTCATGTATTTTAGTTTGTATTGTTTTATTTTCTACTCAAAAGCCTTTAAATATGAATAAGTAGGTTTCCTGGAAACATTTATAGTAGACACTACAGACCTATTAAAGGAAACTTGTGTCTTGAATCAAATCTGCTTTTTCCTTTTCTACTCTTGTAGAGTTTATAGGGAAAATTGGAAGTCTTAAAATTGCACTAAAGATTAATGCAAAAGACTGACATAAGTGCTTTGGGAAATAAGTTTTAAGTCCAAAAGAAAAGAACAGAAGGAAGGAAAGAGGGAAGGAAGAGAGGAAGGGAAAGAAAATAAAAAGAAAAAAGGATGGTAGTGAATTTGACAAACCTATTTGCATTTAGATTACTGAAAAATCAGTGTGTATCTTAATAGTTTAAATCAGTTTGCATAAATCCAAACTATATATAAATGTTCATCCCTCAAACACATTCTAAGGTATAGTAATTGTTTTCAATATGACTCAATATTAATTAAAACACAGTTAAGACCAATTCCTTGAAAACAGACTTGATTTTTAGCAGACTATTTGAAGATAAAGAGTTAAGCACTTTAATAATTTTAAAATAAATCATTTATGACAGTGGAATATATTAAAATAATTATACATTTGTATAAGTTTGCACTTTTAAAACATTTGTATACCATATAATATCCTGACAATAACCTTGTGAAAAAGTCTGGGGAGCATTATTATCACCATTTAATTAATAGGAAAATTGAGGAATTTTCCCAGGAATAATAAATAAATTACCTTATGGTAAATAGTTAATGACAGAGTCAGAACCCAAGTCTCCTTACTCCTGTTCCTATTCTCTATCCTTTGGGCAATAGTGCCTCCCTAAATCATTTGTGTTTTCATGTAGGAGTTAAATCTTGATTAGACATTTTAATGTACATTGCCTTAATGAGTTTTTTTTATATTACAGGAATATATTGCACTCTTCTCTTTAGAAACCTTGTCTAATAAAATGCTTGGAGAAGCCTTCCTAATTGAACTCCTATACAAAAAACCACTTACATGTAAGAAAACCTCAAATGATGAAAAGGAAACTTGGAAAAAGCAGCTTTTAGATATAGAAGACAAGTCACTTTCCCCTGATAAAATGGAAAATCAAAATAAGGTCATGAAAGAAAGTTTAACAGAGCAAAGTAACGATAAAAATAAAATAAAATCTGTGGATGAGGTAACTGTAGCAAAATGCAAAAGTGCATCCCTTCCAGGAAATGTGTCTGCTGCGTTACCCATTCCAAAGAGAGAACATGATGAAAAACAACTAGATTTATACCGATCTTGTTCATGTACAAGTATCTGCCAGAATTATCCGGACCTGCAGATTGGAGGAGACCACGTGGGTAACATGTATGATTCCGGCTGCTTTGTGGAACACATACGTGATGATGCTTTTAACTGTCCTCTTTTACTTTCAGTAGATGTACCGTTGGGTCATTCTCCCATCAGTGAACCTCTAGAGAAATTACCTGCCTCAAAACTTTTGAATGGGGATGAAATTCAAGAAAAAAGTATGTTGTTTCATAAGCAGCCCCTCTCTAATTCTATGCTTAATAGTTATATGGAAAAAAAAGTGGACGAACTCTACAAACAGTTTTTGGAAGAAAATCTCACTAGGTGCTGCTCCATAACCAATCTTATGGCTTCTAATTTGTTAATGAATAATGTAAATCAGATTAGTCTTCAAATCTCTCAAGAGCAGAACACAGAGGCATCGAAAGCTCAGGAAGTTCTCTTACATTCTTTAGCAAGATGTAACCTCTGTAACATTTCCCACGGAAATAGTTCTGAATTTAGCACTCCTAATTTACAAATTTCAAACCAGAGAGGTAGGGAACTTGTATCACATCTGCAATAAGAACCAACTGTAGGTTGGTTGGACTAGCTTATGAGACTGGAGTAACAGCAGTCTTCTCTGGCTTATTGTATCACATAAGACCCCTTTGTGGTGTGGTTATTACATTTTTCGAGAAATTATTTGACCAATGGTACATCTGAATTCTTGTAGATGACAATTTAAATGATTGAGTTTTATGACCATATTTTTAATTGTTTTGACATCTTTAATGCTTGCTACATTCAAGTTTGTATATTCCATATATGCTTATCTAATTGCCAGCAGCATCCCAAATTGATTACCTCACTCTCACTCATCAGATTTATTTACCACAAAAGTGATTAAATAAAAGTGAGATGAGGAGAGAATTATTGCTCTCAGATACTGAAAAGACAACTAGAAACTGTATCAGACAGGGATATTTCTTTCTCCACAAAACTGTTTAAAGACATATGAGTAGTGCTTAAATATCTTTCTTTTTATTTTCAACATACAGAATCTGACAATCAGAAATTCTTCAAACAAAAGTTGGATTTAAATGATATTTGAAAGAAATGTGGAAGGAGGGCTTAAGGAAAAATGGAAAATTTGCCATTAAGATTTGCAATTGAACTTGATGCTTTTGAACTTCCCTGGGACAAGCATCAACTATTATATATCACTCTGTCATGCATGGTGGTTTTCAGCGATGGGAGGAAGGAAAGCATATACGTAGAGTGAACAAAGTGCATAGAGAACCACCATCTAGAAATGAAGAGGATCTCCTGGCAATATTTACATTTCTCAGATTATCCTCAATCAAGATCCTGGCTTAGGATAAAAGCAGGGAGTTATAGCAATTTTGGAATTAAATTAAATTAATTAATTAACAAAACATACCTAAGAATGGTATAGTTTACTGCAGACTTGGAAACAAGACCTTATACTTTATAGCTCACACTTCTCTCCCAGGTATAGTAAAATGATTGACATGTATTTTGCTTGTAAAATGAAATGGTATGAATTTATGTTATGGAATTGTTATGGTTGCATTATATATTAATAAGATTTGTACCTTAGTACTCACATATTCTGTTCCAATTATCTCTTTGGTCTTTGATTAAATTTTAAAGAATAAATTACTCAGATGCTCTTACAATTTGTTCTTTTTGATCACACAATCTTTAGTTTATTTTCAGTGTCTTCAAATTTCTATGATCTAATAATAAGTACCCCTGATTTGTTTCCTGTTCATCAGTCCTTTCTCCAACATCTTCTCCAATAAGCCTCCCAATCCATTTCCACCATTCTGACATTTGATTCTGAAGAGACAATGGATAAGGGTTTTGGAACAACTGACTTAATGTCTTATAGATACAGAAAAAACAGTTGTGTGCATATTGTTTTATATATTGCTAAATTTGTACATTTTAATATGAGTTACCAAAATGATAAAATATTAATGTTAAACTTTATCTTTTCTAAAGTGAATTAAACGTCATTGGGCAACATTATTGGTGTCAAGTTTTCTTAGAGATTGTAATACGTATTAATACTTTACAAAGAAGATATATTCATAATAGTATTAAGACTACATAGTATTATATTAAAAAACACAATATTTAGCTAGTACCAAATTTAGAAGTGCATTTAATTATTACTCTAATATTTCAATTTTCTCCCTCTTGCTTATGTCATCAAAATTCTTAATTTCTAAAGATTACTCACTTACTGTTAAAACAGCCTAAGAATTCAATGCGATATTTAAGCAAGGAAATATAATAAATTTAGTGTTATTTTCATCTTGACCTCATACTTGCTGCCTTCAATGCTTGGGTGAAATATGCATAAGGGGTTGTGGTTTAGCATGTTTGGATCCTAAGTAGACATTCTTCATTCTATCTTTCATCATGGGTTTCACTTATATGACAATGCAGTTCCATTTTAAAATGTTATTTAAAATGTATGGAATGATAAATTTCTTTCTGTCTCACTTTTTTGGGGAGTTGAAAGTATTACTTTTGTGCTTCTATGAAAATGGAGAATGTTATTGATTCAGCAGTGTGGGAGGATCATCATTTCTGGGTAGGGAAGAATTTCAACAGGTTAAGAATGACGCCCAATATAATGTTGCTCCCTACCTGTATAGGTCAGTTTAATTTATATCCCATATTTGGATTTCAGGTCACTATTGTAGGGCCCAGAGTGGGTTTGACCCAGTCTCAAGTAATTTTCTGTCAGGAATATCCTTAAATCATTAAAAGCAATTCAAGAGATAGATTATACTGGACTCCTGGAACTTTTAGGCTACATCTCTGTCTCATGGGTTAGTCGCCCAAAGAAGCCAGTCTCCCTCAGGTTCTTTTGTTTTTTTTCCCAGAGGTTTAAGACCAGAGATAATACTAACCTGGTCCATTCAAAGCTGTAAGCAGACTTTCTGGCTCTTTCCAATCTTACCCTTAACATTTAGGTCTTATTAAAACTGGCTTTTGGAAGTGAAGAAACAAAATAAATAGTTCTCTAGGGATATCTTTTCACTTGCAATTATCCTTTTTGTGGGGCTGCTTTAGGGCAAGGGTAGAGTAGATCTTTATTTTTTTATACATACATACATATATATATATATATATACACACACACACACACACATATATGTTTATATTAAAATAAAATGAATTACTTTTCAGGTAATCTGACTAATATAACATTACTACATAATGCGTGTTTGGATGAAGGGTAGAGGGGTGGCTTGATGAGAATTAGTATGTATAATAAACTGGAATAATTATGCAGTTAAGTGGGCAATTGTTTTCAGTTAGTACAGGAAGGAAAGAAAACTGTAAAGTTTTCATGACTAGTCATTTGCATGGAAAATTAGCCAATTATCTATGTATGTGTGAAAATCCATGAAAAACAAAATAATATTTGAAAGCAAAATAGGAAATGATGGCAAAAAATGTTCTCATAATGAGAAAATAAAGATAACTGTCCTTTTGAAAAATGTTCATTGGAAATTTGGGACTTTTGATTCCCATTCATGTAGTGTACTTTTCTTCAAGGTTTAGTAGAAATTTGTAAAAATATTGGTTTTATATTTATTATGGTGTAAATGTACAGCACCACTTGAAATTTTATGAAATAGCCTTTATTTTTTTCTTGATTAATTTATTTTTTAAATTTTTTATAATTAATTTTTATTGGAATATGGTTGCCTTACAAAGCTGTGTTAGTTTCTACTGTACAGCAAAGTAAATCAGTTATATGTATACATATACCCCCTCTTTTTTGGATTTTCCTCCCATTTAGGTCACCACAGAGCACTGAGTAGAGTTCCCTGAGCTATACAATAGGTTCTCACTAGTTATCTATTTTATACATAGTATTAATAGTGTATAAGTCAATCCCAGTCTCCCAATACATCCCACCCTCCCCTTCCCCCCACAGTATCCATATGTCTGTTCCCTACATCTGTGTCTCTATTTCTGCTTTGCAAACAAGTTCATCCATATCACTTTCTACATTCCACATAAAAGCGGAATTATACAATATTCGTTTTCTTCTTTCTGACTTACTTCACTCTGTATGACAGTCTCTAGGTCCATCCATGTATCTATAAATGACCCAATTTCATTCCACTTTATGGCTGAGTAATATTCCATTGTATATATATATATATATATATATATATATATATATATATATATATATATACCACATCACCACATCTTCTTTATCTATTCCTCTGTTGATAGACATTTAGCTTGCTTCCATGTCCTGTCTATTATAAATAGTGCTGCAATAAACATTGGGGTTCATGTGTCTTTTTGAATTATGCTTTTCTCTGGGTATATGCCGAGTAGTGGGATTGCTGGGTCATATGGTAGCTCTAGTTTTAATTTTTTAAGGAACCTCCATACTGTTCTCCAGAGTGGCTGTATCAATTTACATTCTCACCAACAGTGCAAGAGGGTTCCCTTTCTACACACGCTCTCCAGCATTTACTGTTTGTAGATTTTTTAATGATGGCCATTGTGAGGGGTGTGAGGTGATACTTCATTGTGGTTTTGATTTTCATTTATCTAATAATTAGTGATGAACATCTTTTCATGAGTTTGTTGGCCATCTGTGTGTCTTCTTTGGAGAAATGTATATTTAGGGCTTCTGCCCATTTTTTGATTGGGTTGTTTGCTTTTTAGTTATTGAACTGCATTGCTGTTTGTATATTTGGGAGATTAATCCTTTGTCAGTTGCTTCGTTTGCAAATATTTTTTCCCATTCTGAGGGTTGTCTTTTGGTCTTGTTTATGGTTTATTTTGCTGTGCAAAAGCTTTTAAGTTTTAAATTAGGTCCCGTTTGTCAATGTTTGTTTTAATTTTCATTACTATAGGACGTGGGTCAAAAAAAATCCTGCTGTGATTTATGTCAAAGAGTGTTCTGCCTATGTTTTCCTCTTAGAGTTTTATAGTGTCTGGCCTTACATTCAGGTCTTTAATCCATTTTGAGTTTTATTTTTGTGTATGGTATTAGGGAGTGTTCTAAGTTCATTCTTTTTTATGTACCTGTCCAGTTTTCCCAGCACCACTTATTGAAGAGAATGTCTTTTCTCCATGGTATGTTCTTGCCTGCTTTGTCATATATTGGGTGACCATATGTGTGTGGGTTTGAAATAGCCTTTTAATAATTATATTTATGAACATATCTATAAAAATGATGAGAGCCAAATAAAGTTTATTGACATCAATTAAAATACTGAATCATTGCTATGGGCAGCTAATTCTTTGAATTGTTCTGCTATTTCTATTTAAAGCTGAGAAATTTCTAGCTTACAAAATTGCAGTATAGTTCTGGTTTTTACTTCTCCAAATGAATAGAGGCAGTTTATCATGGGAAACATAAATTGTCATAAGACGTTGGTTTAGCTGAGAGTGACTGAATTTCAAAAGTAGGCTCTTTCCTGAAATTTATTTCTCTCTATCGTTGTAAACTGGACCCATATTTGCTAAATAAATTTTTGAGTGGAATTGAAAATGTTTAAGAAATAGGTCAGGATCCCAGTGACTTGTTGGGTTCTGCCCCTCTCCTTTACATGTTCAGCTCTGCTTTAGGGAAGCCATGTAATTGTAGAGCACCCTTGTATTCTTCTCCTTTGGTGAGGCTTAGGAATTGATATCCAAGAATTCAAATGATAGGGACCAGCTTATGTCTTGAGCAGACCTCCAAGTCCAGTTCAAGATCAGAATTAATTCTCAGAGCTTTTCATCCTTTAGAACGATCTATCCTCAGGACACGACAGGCACTAGGAGAAGCTGACTGGCTCTTTATTCATTAAACAAATATTTATTAAGCACTGTGATAGGCAATCCTGACAAATGATGAACAAAATGATACCATTACTACTTTACAGATCCGTTGATATAGAACCAAAGAACAAAAGTAAGCCACCACAATCCAAATTTAGCGTCATGAACATTATAACATATAGCTCTAGATAATCTCTGCTCATAGTTCTGCCTGCTTGGCCTATTCATACTCTAGTTTTAATCTTGTATCCAGGGCTGCTATTTGGTTGTCATCCAACAGTGTACCTCTGCTGATTATTAAACATGTTGAAATATTTCTGTACCAACTGGTATGAAGCTGCTACCCCTCCAAGTCCTACCGCCCCCATAATTACCTTAGTGACTCTGACTCCTCCCTCTGGACGCTTGTATCTCCTTATGATTCAGCAACTAAACAGACAAATGAAAGGCCTTTAATACTCAGCTCTAATGCTGCCTACTACACTTCCTATTCATATGAGTTATTAAATATTTTGACCTTCACTTCTGCTTGTACTTACTTCAATATTGAGATTCCTGTTACAAAACCCACTCGGTAACACTATTATTCCTAGACTTGGGCTCTGCTTTTTTCTTGCAACTCTTAAGTAAGTGACGATATATTCATGAACACTGAATCTTTTGACTGGGCCTTCCTTACTGCTGGTCATTTTCTTTGATTCTCTCTTGCCTTGCTTTGAATCTTTATTGTTGCGTTCTTCTCTAAGCTCATTTGCTTCTTGATATACTAACCAGATAGAGGGTGACTTATGAAATTATTGCTTGCCATCTGTTGACCAAATCAAGTGACTCAAGACACAAAAGAGAGGACCATGTCTTGGGTGTCAGATGTTGATTACCTTGAATATTCTACTTTCTATTACCCCAGTTTTATATGTTGTCTCAGACCTAAAAGCTACTGATATTGCATTGTGCGTCATAACAAAACAGCTATTTTTGTTTCAGACACGGAGGAGGTGTACTTTAAAGCTTAAGTATAAAAAAGGTCTATGCCTTGAGAAGACTGGCTGTCTATGTGAAGTTCTCTAAATTTCTACTATAGAGCTTTATCCATGTAACTGAAGATTTTATTACCTGTTAAATGTCCATCTACCTAACAGGAAGGATGCTATTATTAGTTATTGTCATTTAGTAATATCAATGGCTACCATTTTGAGTATCTATTATATGATAAGCACTCTACTAAGAACTTTACTCACATATCTTATTTATTTCAACAATCTTATTAGATAAGTAATATCATTATCCTCATTTTAGACAGGAGGAAATTAAAGTTAAGAGATTTAAAACTTTTTTGCCTAAAATCCTACAGCTATTCAGAGTAAGAATCATTATTCAAATCAAGTCATTCTGACATCAGAAACTCTTTTGTTAACCTATTGTTGCCAGATTTAGCATATAAAAAATGTAAATGTCTAGTTAAATTTGAAGTTCAGGAAAACAGCAAATTACTTTTTAGCATAAGTATATTCCCATGCAATATTTGGGACACACTTATATTAAAAACATTATTAATTTATCTGAAATCCAAATTTAGTTGGGCATGCTGGCATTCTGTATTTTACATGGCAACCCTACCTTAAACACTACCCTTTGCTTTTTCCAGGGTGATTAAAACAGCAGAGTGAAACGTTGAAAGTGGAGGGAGAGCAGTGGTGCAGAACATGATGGCAGTGGGAGAGAAGTGAGGGACACAAATAAGGGGGAAAAGACCAAGAATTCTGGAGGCTGTAAATGGAAGGTACCATTTTATAAAGTCATTACTTGAAGAAGAGCTGGGGAGAAAGTTTTGTCTCCTGAGGACTTTAAAAGAATTTTTCATTTATTGTAATTGTGTCGAGATAAAACTGTTTTAATTCTGTTACATGAGCAACTCATTCAGTAAAACAGGCAGAAAGAGAGCTAGAAAGAGCAGAGGATTTGCAATGAGAAGATTTGTGTTTTAATAAAGTTCCAACTCATCCACTCACTAAATGCCTGGCAAGGCACTTTGCTTCTCCGAGTATCAATGTCCTTATCTAGAAAATGAGGATAGCAACACTTGCTCCAACTATATCAGAGGACTGTTATGAGGATTAAAAGGAGGTGAAAAGATTTGGTAAGTAGTTAAAGACTCTACCATTATGTGTCCTTTTTATTAAAAAAGCAGCACGATTGTAAAAAATCAATCATCACGTATAACGTCGGGGTGGGGTAAAGATTTATTTTTTGCCAATATATTTGTTAACACTTGTAATAAATCCCTTCTGATTACTTAACAGGACCATTTAAATGTAAAATAAGAGATGAGAGTCCACACACACTGTTAGTGCTTACTGCTGGGAGGGGACAGTTTCGTGTTCTACATGGACATATTAAAAGAAGAAAAAGATTTGCCTGACTTTTTCCAAGTGCCTGAGAAACATTACAGCATTTTGATTTAATTTTTTATTTCTGATGGAGGAAATTATAGTAAATGCTTTTTAAAGACAAATCATGCTACAAATGTCGGATGAGAGAAACAGAAACTTTTTAAGCTTAATGCACAGTATCTCCTACTACAATGAAGTGTAGTGAGACCAGTGGGAGCTTTTGTGGAAGAGTCACTGAAGGGGTGTTAGGTTTCAACAGCAAGTGCTGTAGATACAGTAGTTTCCCACCCCCACCCAAGAGAGTGTAATATTGGCAGAGAATAGGGGACTACCTGAAAGAGAGAGGTGACTCTATGCCGTTAAAGAAGTGTGACAGCAGGACTGTGCAGTAGGTGAAATTTGTTTCTCTAGTTTCCCCATTCTAGTCCCTTTCAATAATAATATTTGTAATGGTAATGAGAATAAGTTAGAAATAATGGAGTCCTTATAATTGCAATAGGTAATTCACCTACCTTATAAGATTGTTGTGAGAAAGAAATGATGTAGCATAAGTCAAGTGTCACCTCAAACGGATCAGAATGGCCATCATCAAAAAATCTACACACAGTAAATGCTGGAAAGGGTGTGGAGAAAAGGGAACACTCTTGCACTGTTGGTGGGATGTAAATTGATACAGCCGCTATGGATAACAGTATGGAGGTTCCTTAAAAACGTAAAATTAGAACTACCTTATGACCCAACAATCCCACTGCTGGGCATATACCCGGAGAAAACCATAATTCAAAAAGATACATGCACTCCAGTGTTCGTTGCAGCACTATTTACAATAGCCAGGACATAGAAGCCACCCAGATGTCCATCAACAGAGGAATGGATAAAGAAGATGTGGTACATATATACAATGGAATATTACTCAGCCATAAAAAAGAACAAAATAATGCCATTTGCAGCAACATGGATGGACCTAGAGATTGTCATACTGAGTAAAGTAAGTCAGACAGAGAAAGACAAATACCATATGATATCACTTATATGTGGAATCTAAAAAAAAGGTACAAATGAACTTATTTACAAAAGTAGAGTCATGGATGAAGAAAATAAACTTATGATTACCAGGGGATAGGGGGGAGGGATAAATTGGGAGATTGGGATAGATATATACACACTACTATATATAAAATAGATAACTAATAAGAACCTGCTGTATAGCACAGGGAACTCTACTCAGTGCCCTGTAATGGCCTATATTAGAAAAGAATCTTTAAAAAAAGAATGGATATATGTATATGTATAACTGATTCACTTTGCTATACATCTGAAACTAACACAACATTGTAAATTAATTATACTCCAATAAAATTTTTTAAAAAGCTTGATCTCAGACAAGTCTTTTCTTTCTTTTTTTTCTTCCAGTTTTATTGAGATATAGTTGACAAAACTGTATTAAGATTAAAGCATACAGCATAATGATTTTATTTACATACATCATGAAGTGATTATCACAAGTTTAGTGAACATCCATCATCTCATATAGTTATAAAATTAAATAAATAGAAAACCTTTTTCCTTTTGCTAAGAACTCAGGATTTACTCTTTTAACAACTTTCATATATAACATGTTGTACAAGAGTCATTTCTAACTGACTGCAAATATGTCAGTGTTCATTCTTCCATAGGGGTCTGCACGATAAGCCTAAATTCCCAGTGTGGAACAACAGGTTTTATTCTCTGGAAAAAAAAGACATTCAAGCTTCATCCAGATACCTATGGGACAAGGATTTGACCCTCCTATCCTAGTTCCTCAAAATTTTACCACCTACGCATCCCTGGATCTGATTAGGTCTAAAGTAAGTCCTGTGGGGGCATCAGGGTCAATTTACAAATAGGAGCCAGTGCTCCTTCCTTAGGCAATGTCTTAAGACTTCAGGCTCAGTAAGATGGAAATGGAGGGCTTTTAGAAGTATATGACAACAATAGCAACAAATGTGATAGAGGAAAAATAAGGGAGGATGCATTGTGAGCTCTTGGAAGGTCTTTGCTTTCTAAGTTTAGGTATTGTAGAATTCTAGGACATCATAAAATTCCACAGAGATAATCTAGATGGATTATCTAAAAACTCCAGAAAACTAAATACATATCTCCCTACTGTCTGTGCTGTCTCGCTCACACACACACACACACACACAAACACACACACACACTTACAATAGTTCAATATGTAAAACAAATATTTGAAGAGTTGCTCTGATTGAAAGAGGAAGAATAAAGATTCTCACCTTTTGCCCACATTAAGGCAACACTTGAGGGGCCTTCTCATAATAGCTTGAAAATTCTTGATCTAATCCAGCACTCTTATTTTAAAGATTACAAATGATACCCAAAGACATGGAAAAATTGTTCAAGCAGTTAGTGAATGACAAACTTGGCACTGACACCTAGATATTCTGATTCCCAGTTAAGTTTACTTTCCTTTCCTTTTTTTTTTTAAACATCTTTATTGGAGTATAATTGCTTTACAATGCTGTGTTAGTTTCTGCTATATAACAAAGTGAATCAGTAATACATATACATATGTTCCCATATCTCTTCCCTCTTGCGTTTCCCTCCCTCACACCCTCCCTATCCCACCACTCCAGGTGGTCACAAAGCACTGAGCTGATCTCCTTGTGCTATGCGGCTGCTTTCCAATAGCTATATATTTTACGTTTGGTAGTGTATATATGTCCATGCCTCTCTCTGGCTTTGTCACAGTTTACCTTTGCCCCTCCCCATATCCTCAAGTCCATTCTCTAGTAGGTCTGTGTCTTTATTCCTGTCTTACCTCTAGGTTCTTCATGACATTTTTTTTTCTTAAATTCCATATATAAGTGTTAGGATACGGTATTTGTCTTTCTCTTTCTGACTTACTTCACTCTATATGACAGACTCTAGGTCTATCCACCTCATTACAAACAGCTCAATTTCGTTTCTTTTTTATGGCGGAGTAATATTCCATGGTATATATGTGCCACATCTTCTTTATCCATTCATCCGATGATGGACACTTAGGTTGTTTCCATCTCCTGCCTATTGTAAATAGAGCTGAAATGAACATTTTAGTACATGACTCTTTTTGAATTATGGCTTTCTCAAGGTATATGCCGAGCAGTGGGATTGCTGGGTCATATGGTAGTTCTATTTGTACTTTTTTAAGGAACCTCCATACTGCTCTCCATAGAGGCTGTACCAATTCACATTCCCACCAGAAGTGCAAGAGTGTTCCCTTTTCTCCACACCCTCTCCAACATTTATTGTTTCTAGATTTTTTAACGATGGCCATCCTGACTGGTGTGAGATGATATCTCATTGTAGTTTTGATTTTCATTTCTCTAATGATTAATGATGTTGAGCATTTTTTCATGTGTTTGTTGGCAGTCTGTATATCTTCTTTGGAGAAATTTCTATTTAGATCTTCTGCCCCATTTTTGGATTGGGTTGTTTGGTTTATTTTGTAATTGAGCTGCATGAGCTGCTTGTAAATTTTGGAGATTAATCATCTGTCAGTTGCTTCATTTGTAAATATTTTCTCCCATTCTGAGGGTTGTCTTTAGGTCTTGTTTATGGTTTTCTTTGCTGTGCAAAAGCTTTTAAGTTTCATTAGGTCCCATTTGTTTATTTTTGTTATTATTTCCATTTCTCTAGGAGGTGGGTCAAAAAGGATCTTGATGTGATTTATGTCATAGAGTGTTCTGCCTATGTTTTCCTCTAAGCGTTTGATAGTTTCTGGCCTTACATTTAGGTCTTTAATCCATTTTGAGCTTATTTTTGTGTATGGTGTTAAGGAGTGATGTAATCTCATACTTTTACATGTACCTGTCCAATTTTCCGAGCACCATTTATTGAAGAGGCTGTCCTTTCTCCACTGTATATTCCTGCTTCCTTTATCAAAGGTAAGTTTACCATATGTGTGTGGGTTTATCTCTGGGCTTTCTATCCTGTCCATTGATCTATCCTTTATCTTTTTGTGCCAGTATCATACTGTCTTGATTACTGTAGCTTTGTAGTACAGTCTGAAGTCAGGGAGCCTGAGTCCTCCAGCTCCATTCTTTGTTCTCAAGATTGCTTTGGCTATTCGGGGTCTTTTGTGTTTCCATACACATTGTGAAATTTTTTGTTCTAGCTCTGTGAAAAATGCAAGTGGTAGTCTGATAGGGATTGCATTGAATCTGTAGATTGCTTTTTGTTGTAGAGTCATTTTCACACTGCTGATTCTTCCAATCCAAGAATATGGTATATCTCTCCATCTCTTTGTATCATCTTTAATTTCTTTCAATAGTGTCTTATAATTTTCTGCATACAAGTCTTTTGTCTCCTTAGGTAGGTTTATTCCTAGATATTTTATTCTTTTTGTTGCAATGGTAAATGGGAGTGTTTTCTTGATTTCACTTTCAGATTTTTCATCATTAGTATATAGGAATGCCAGAGATTTCTGTGCATTAATTTTGTATCCTGCAACTTTACCAAATTCATTGATTAGCTCTAGTAGTTTTCTGGTAGCATCTTTAGGATTCTCTATGTATATTATCATGTCTTCTGCAAACAGTGACAGCTTTACTTATTCTTTTCCAATTTGAATTCCTTTTATTTCCTTTTCTTCTCTGATTGCTGTGGCTAAAACTTCCAAGACTATGTTGAATAAGAGTGGGCAGCCTTGTGTTGTTCCTGATCTTAGTGGAAATGCTTTCAGTTTTTCACCATTGAGGATGATGTTGGCTGTGGGTTTGTCATATATGGCCTTTATTATGTTGAGGAAAGTTCCCTCTATGGCTACATTCTGCAGGGTTTTTATCATAAATGGGTGTTGAATTTTGTCAAAAGCTTTCTCTGCATCTATTGAGATGATCATATGGCTCTTCTCCTTTAATTTGTTAATATGGTGTATCACGTTGATTGATTTGCATATATTGAAGAATCCTTGTCTTCCTGGAATAAACCCCACTTGATCATGGTGTATGATCCTTTTAATGTGCTGTTGGATTCTGTTTGCTAGTGTTTTGTTGAGGATTTTTCCATCTATGTTTATCTGTGATATTGACCTGTAGTTTTCTTTCTCTGTGTCATCCTTTTCTGGTTTTGCTGTCAAGGTGATGGTGGCCTTGTAGAATGAGTTTGGGAGTGTTCCACCCTCTGCTATATTTTGGAAAAGTTTGAGAAGGATAGGTGATCTTTATGATATCTTTCCCTCTACTAACTTTTTTTTTTGGTCTTCTTTGTCTAGTTGCTTTAGGTGTAAATTAAGTTGTTTCTTTGAGATTTTTCTTGTTCCCTGAAGTAGGATTTTATTGCTATAAACTTCCTTCTTAGAACTGCTGTTGCTGCATCCCACAGGTTTTGGGTCATTTCATGTTTTTGTTGTCATTTGTTTCTGGGTAATTTTGATTTTCTCTTTGATTTCTTCAGTGACCTCTTAGCTATTTAGTAGCATATTTTTTAGCCTGCACATGTTTGTATTTTTCACATTTTTTTTCCTGTAACTGATTTGCAATCTCATAGCATTGCTGTTGGAAAAGACGCTTGATATTTCAATTTTCTAAAATTTACTAAGGCTTGATTTGTGAGCCAAGATGTGTTCAACCTGGGAGAATGTTCCATCTGCACTTGAGAATAAAGTGTATTCTGCTGCTTTTGGTTGGAATGTCTTAGAAATATAGGTGTACCTGGTCTAATATGTCATTTATGTCTTTTGTTTCCTTATTAATTTTCTGTCTGGATGATCTGTCCATTGGTGTAAGTGGGGTATTAAAATACCCCACTCTTATTGTGTTACTATCAATTTCCCTTTTATGTCTATTAGCATTCCCCTTTATGGATGTTAGTTTTGAAATGCTCCTATGATGGGTGAAAAATTATTTATAATTGTTTTATCTTCTTCTTGGATTGATCTCTTGATCATTATGTAGTGTTCTTCCTTGCTTCTTGTCATAGTCTTTATTTTAAAATCTATTTTGTCTGATATGAGTATTGCTGCTCCAGCTTTATTTTGATTCCCATTTACATGGAACATCTTTTTCCATCCCCTCACTTTCAGTCCATATGTGTCACTGGATCTGAAGTGAGTCTCTTGTAGACAGCATATATATGTGTGTTGTTTTTGTGTCCATTCAGCCAGTCTGTATCTTTTGGTTGGAACATTTAACCCTTTTATATTTAAGGTAATTTTTGATATGTATGTTACTATTACCATTTTCTTAATTGTTTTGGGTTTGTTTTGTAAGTCGTTTTCTTTTCCTGTGTTTCTCACTTAGAGAAGTTCCTTTAACATTTGTTGTAGAGCTGATTTGGTGGTGCTGAATTCTCTTAGCTTTTGCTTGTCTGTAAAACTTTTGATTTCTCTGTTGAATCTTAATGAGATCCTTGCTGAGTAGAGTAATCTTGGTTGTAGGATTTTCCCTTTCATGACTTTAAGTATATCATGCCACTCCCTTCTGGCCTGCAGAGTGTGTGATGAGAAATCAGCTGATAATCTTATGAGAATCCCTTGTATGATATTTGTTGCTTTTCCCTTGCTGAATTTAATATTTTTTCTTTGAATTTATTATTTTTCTTATTAATATGTGTTTTGGCATGTTTCTCCTTTTGTTTATCCTGTATGGGACTCTGTGCACTTCCTGGAATTGGGTGACTATTTCCTTTCTCATGTTAGGGAAGTTTTTGAATATAACCTCTTCAAATATTTTCCCAGACCCTTTCCCTTTCTCTTCTTCTTCTGGGACCCCTGTAACTCGAATGTTGGTGAGTTTGATGTTGTCCCAGGAGTTTCTGATACTGTCTTAATTTCTTTTCATTCTTTTTTCTTTATCCTGCTCCTTGGCAGTTATTTCCACCTTTATATCTTCCATCTCACTTATTCTTTCTTCTGCCTCAGTTATTCTGCTATTATATCCTTCTACTGTATTTTTCATTTGAGTTAGTGTGTTGTCTATTACTCTTTATTCTTTAGTTTTTCTAGGTCCTTTTTAAACATTTCATGTATCTTCTGGATCCATGCTTCCATTCTATTTCTGAGATCTTGCATCATGTTTTTTGTTGTTGTTTTGTTTTGTTTTGTTTTGTTTTTTGCAGTATGCGGGCCTCTCACTGCTGTAGCCTCTCCCATTGTGGAGCACAGGCTCTGGACACGCAGGCTTAGCAGCCACAGCCCGTGGGCCCAGCCGCTCCATGACATGTGGGATCCTCCCGGACCAGGGCACGAACCCACATCCCCTGCATCGGCAGGCGGACTCTCAACCACTGCGCCACCAGGGAAATCCTTGCATCATGTTTGCTATCATTACTGTGAAGTCTTTTTCAGGTAGATTGCCTATTTTCTCTTCATTTATTTGGTCTTGTGTAAAAACCTTGCTCCTTTGTCTGCAACATATTTCTCTGCCATCTCATTTTGTTTAACTTACTCTCTTTGTGGTCTCCTTTCCACAGGCTGCAGGGTTGTAGTTCCTCTTACTTTTGGTGTCTGCCCCCTGGTTGGTGAGGTTGGTCCTGGGCCTTGTTTAGGCTTCCTGGTGGGAGAGACTCGTGCCTGTGCTCTGATGATTGGAACTTAGTCTTCTCCTTCGAATGGACAGGTTGCATCACGGGATGTGTTTTGGGGTGTCTGTGAGCTTAGTATGACTTTAGGGAGCCCGTCTGCTGATGGTTTCATTTGTGTTCCTGTCTTGCTTGTTGTTTGTTGTGAAGTGTCTAGCACTGGAGCCTGCAGGCAGTTGGGTGGAACCAGGTCTTGGTGTTGAGATGGAGAACTCTGGGAGAGCTCATGACGATTACTCCCTGAGCCCAGGAATTCTCTGGTGGTTCACTGTCCTGGACTGGAGTAGTCCCACCTGAGGCTCAGTCCCAACCCCTGGCTGGGGAACCAAGACCCCAGAAGCTGTGCAGCACAAAAAAAGAAGAAAAAAAAAGGTAAAGAAAACTGACAAAAATGTCAAGACAAATAAAAATTATAAAAGCAAACAAACAAACAGCAGGAACAAAAAAAAATGAAAATAAAACAAACAGACAAACAAAACTCAAGACAAATGATAAAACACAACCAAAAACATACCAAAAAAGATAATAACAAAATAAAACATGGGGCTTCCCTGGTGGCACAGTGGTTGAGAGTCCGCCTGCCAATGCAGGTGACACAGGTTCGTGCCCCAGTCCAGGAAGATCCTACATGCCGCAGAGTGGCTGGGCGCATGAGCCATGGCCGCTGAGCCTGTGTGTCCGGAGCCTGTGCTCCACAATGGGAGTGGCCACAACAGTGAGAGGCCCGAGTACTGCAAAAACAATCAATCAAACAAAACAAAACAAAACAAAACATATCAAAGAACAGAAACAAAAACAATAAAAAACACAAAACAGTAGAAAAGTAGAGTAAAAATAGAAAAATAAAAAATATATTAAAAATTATGAATAGAAAAAATAAATTAAAAAATAATAGAAAATAAAGCCACAACAAAACAAAACAAAGCAAAAATAATAGTTATTATAACACTTCCTGGGGCCTCTGTTATCACTGTGCTTACCCCCACAGTGAGCCACAGCCAATCCCTGTGTCCCCAGGAGGCCCTCCAATACCTCTAGGTAGGTCTCTGGACCTGCTATGGGCACTGTGGTTGCAGCTTAGACTCTGATCAGGCCCAACTCCCATGTGTACTTGCCTCCAAATTCCACAGCTGCTAAAGCTAGACTAGTCTCAGTTGTTGGAGCACTCGTCCATTCAGATATTCCACAGATACAGGGTCTACCAAGCTGATCACGGAGATTTAATTTATGTCTCATGCCGCTGCACAGAGAGATTTTCTTTTTTTTTTTTTTTTTTTTAAACATCTTTATTGGGGTATAATTGCTTTACAATGGTGTGTTAGTTTCTGCTTTACAACAAAGTGAATCAGCTATACATATACATATGTTCCCATATGTCTTCCCTCTTGCGTCTCCCTCCCTCCCACTCTCCCCATCCCACCCTTCCAGGCTGTCACAAAGCACCGAGCTAATATCCCTGTGCCTTGCGGCTGCTTCCCCCCAGCTATCTACCTTACTACGTTTGTTAGTGTGTATATGTCCATGACTCTCTCTCGCCCTGTCAAAACTCACCCTTCCCCCTCCCCATATCCTTAAGTCCGTTCTCCAGTAGGTCTGCGTCTTTATTCCTATCTTACCCCTAGGTTCTTCATGACATTTTTTTTCCTTAAATTCCATATATATGTGTTAGCATACGGTATTTGTCTTTTTCTTTCTGACTTACTTCACTCTGTATGACAGATTCTAGGTCTATCCATCTCATTACAAATAGCTCAATTTCATTTCTTTTTAAGGCTGAGTAATATTCCATTGTGTATATGTGCCACATCTTCTTTATCCATTCATCCGATGATGGGCGCTTAGGTTGTTTCCATGTCCTGGCTATTGTAAATAGAGCTGCAATGAACATTTTGGTACATGACTCTCTTTGAATTTTGGTTTTCTCAGGGTATATGCCAAGTAGTGGGATTGCTGGGTCATATGGTAATTCTATTTGTAGTTTTTTAAGGAACCTCCATACTGTTCTCCACAGTGGCTGAACCAATTCACATTCCCACCAGCAGTGCAAGAGTGTCCCCTTTTCTCCACACCCTCTCCAGCATTTATTGTTTCTTGATTTTTTGATGATGGCCATTCTGACTGGTGTGAGATGATATCTCATTGTAGTTTTGATTTGCATTTCTCTAATGATTAATGATGTTGAGCATTCTTTCATGTGTTTGTTGGCATTCTGTATATCTTCTTTGGAGAAATGTCTATTTAGGTCTTCTGCCCATTTTTGGATGGGGTTGTTTGTTTTTTTGTTATTGAGCTGCATGAGCTGCTTGTAAATTTTGGAGATTAATCCTTTGTCAGTTGCTTCATTTGCAAATGTTTTCTCCCATTCTGAGGGTTGTCTTTTGGTCTTGGTTATGGTTTCCTTTGCTGTGCAAAAGCTTTGAAGTTTCATTAGGTCCCATTTGTTTATTTTTGTTTTTATTTCCATTACTCTAGGAGGTGGGTCAGAAAGGATCTTGCTGTGATTTATGTCATAGAGTGTTCTTCCTATGTTTTCTTCTAAGAGTTTGATAGTTTCTGGCCTTACATTTAGGTCTTTAATCCATTTTGAGCTTATTTTTGTGTATGGTGTTAGGGAGTGATCTAATCTCATACTTTTACATGTACCTGTCCAGTTTTCCCAGCACCATTTATTGAAGAGGCTGTCCTTTCTCCACTGTACATTCCTGCTTCCTTTATCAAAGATAAGGTGTCCATATGTGCGTGGGTTTATCTCTGGGCTTTCTATCCTGTTCCACTGATCTGTCTTTCTGTTTTTGTGCCAGTACCATACTGTCTTGATTACTGTTGCTTTGTAATATAGTCTGAAGTCAGGGAGCCTTATTCCTCCAGCTCCTTTTATCGTTCTAAAGATTGCTTTGGCTATTCGGGGTCTTTTGTGTTTCCATACAAATTGCGAAATTTTTTGTTCTAGTTCTGTGAAAAATGCCAGTGGTAGTTTGATAGGGATTGCATTGAATCTGTAGATTGCTTTGGGTAGTAGAGTCATTTTCACAATGTTGATTCTTCCCATCCAAGAACATGGTATATCTCTCCATCTATTTGTATCATCTTTAATTTCTTTCATCAGTGTCTTATAATTTTCTGCATACAGGTCTTTCGTATCCTTAGGTAGGTTTATTCCTAGATATTTTATTCTTTTTGTTGCAATGGTAAATGGGAGTGTTTTCTTGATTTCACTTTCAGATTTTTCATCATTAGTATATAGGAATGCCAGAGATTTCTGTGCATTAATTTTGTATCCTGCTACTTTACCAAATTCATTGATTAGCTCTAGTAGTTTTCTGGTAGCATCTTTAGGATTCTCTATGTATAGTATCATGTCATCTGCAAACAGTGACAGCTTTACTTCTTCTTTTCCGATTTGGATTCCTTTTATTTCCTTTTCTTCTCTGATTGCTGTGGCTAAAACTTCCAAAACTATGTTGAATAAGAGTGGTGAGAGTGGGCAACCTTGTCTTGTTCCTGATCTTAGTGGAAATGCTTTCAGTTTTTCACCATTGAGGAGGATGTTTGCTGTGGGCTTGTCATATATGGCTTTTATTATGTTTAGGAAAGTTCCCTCTATGCCTACTTTCTGGAGGGTTTTTATCATAAATGGGTGTTGAATTTTGTCGAAAGCTTTCTCTGCATCTATTGAGATGATCATATGGTTTTTCTCCTTCAATTTGTTAATATAGTTTATCACATTGATAGATTTGCGTATATTGAAGAATCCTTGCATTCCTGGAATAAACCCCACTTGATCATGATGTATGATTCTTTTAATGTGCTGTTGGATTCTGTTTGCTAGTATTTTGTTGAGGATTTTTGCATCTATGTTCATCAGTGATATTGGCCTGTAGTTTTCTTTCTTTGTGACATCCTTGTCTGGTTTTGGTATCAAGGTGATGGTGGCTTCGTAGAAGGAATTTGGGAGTGTTCCTCCCTCTGCTATATTTTGGAAGAGTTTGAGAAGGATAGGTGTTAGCTCTTCTCTAAACGTTTGATAGAATTCACCTGTGAAGCCATCTGGTCCTGGGCTTTTGTTTGTTGGAAGGTTTTTAATCACAGTTTCAATTTCAGTGCTTGTGATTGGTCTGTTCATATTTTCTATTTCTTCCTGATTCAGTCTTGGCAGGTTGTGCATTTCTAAGAATTTGTCCATTTCTTCCAGATTGTCCATTTTATTGGCATAGAGTTGCTTGTAGTAATCTCTCATGATTTTTTTTATTTCTGCAGTGTCAGTTGTTACTTCTCCTTTTTCATTTCTAATTCTATTGATTTGAGTCTTCTCCCTTTTTTTCTTGATGAGTCTGGCTAGTGGTTTATCTATTTTGTTTATCTTCTCAAAGAACCAGCTTTTAGTTTTATTGATCTTTGCTATTGTTTCCTTCATTTCTTTTTCATTTATTTCTGATCTGATTTTTATGATTTCTTTCCTTCTGCTAGCTTTGGGGTTTTTTTGTTCTTCTTTCTCTAATTGCTTGAGGTGCAAGGTTAGGTTGTTTATTCGAGATGTTTCCTGCTTCTTAAGGTGGGCTTGTATTGCTATAAACTTCCCCCTTAGAACTGCTTTTGCTGCATCCCATAGGTTTTGGGTCGTTGTGTCTCCATTGTCATTTGTTTCTAGGTATTTTTTTATTTCCTCTTTGATTTCTTCAGTGATCACTTCATTATTAAGTAGTGTATTGTTTAGCCTCCATGTGTTTGTATTTTTTACAGATCTTTTCCTGTAATTGATATCTAGTCTCATGGCGTTGTGGTCGGAAAAGATACTTGATACAATTTCAGTTTTCTTAAATTTACCAAGGCTTGATTTGTGACCCAAGATATGATCTATCCTGGAGAATGTTCCATGAGCACTTGAGAAAAATGTGTATTCTGTTGTTTTTGGATGGAGTGTCCTATAAACATCAATTAAGTCCATCTTGTTTAATGTATCATTTAAAGCTTGTGTTTCCTTATTTATTTTCATTTTGGATGATCTGTCCATGGGTGAAAGTGGGGTGTTAAAGTCCCCTACTATGAATGTGTTACTGTTGATCTCCCCTTTTATGGTTGTTAGTATTTGCCTTATGTATTGAGGTGCTCCTATGTTGGGTGCATAAATATTTACAATTGTTATATCTTCTTCTTGGATCGATCCCTTGATCATTATGTAGTGTCCTTCTTTGTCCCTTTTAATAGTCCTTATTTTAAAGTCTATTTTGTCTGATATGAGAATTGCTACTCCAGCTTTCTTTTGGTTTCCATTTGCATGGAATATCTTTTTCCATCCCCTTACTTTCAGTCTGTATGTGTCTCTAGTTCTGAAGTGGGTCTCTTGTAGACAGCATATATAAGGGTCTTGTTTTTGTATCCATTCAGCCAATCTGTGTCTTTTGGTGGGAGCATTTAGTCCATTTACATTTAAGGTAATTATTGATATGTATGTTCCTATTTCCATTTTATATATTGTTTTGGGTTCGCTACTATAGGTCATTTCCTTCTCTTGTGTTTCGTGTCTAGAGAAGTTCCTTTAGCATTTGTTGTAAAGCTGGTTTGGTGGTGCTGAACTCTCTCAGCTTTTGCTTGTCTGTAAAGGTTTTAATTTCTCCATCAAATGTGAATGAGATCCTTGCTGGGTAGAGTAGTCTTGGTTTCAGGCTATTCTCCTTCATCACTTTCAGTATGTCCTGCCACTCCCTTCTGGCTTGTAGGGTTTCTGCTGAGAGATCAGCTGTTAACCTTATGGGGATTCCCTTGTGTGTTATTTGTTGTTTTTCCCTTGCTGCTTTTAATATGCTTTCTTTGTGTTTAATTTTTGACAGTTTGATTAATATGTGTCTTGGCGTGTTTCTCCTTGTATTTATCCTGTATGGGACCCTCTGTGCTTCCTGGACTTGATTAACTATTTCCTTTCCCATATTAGGGAAGTTTTCAACTATAATCTCTTCAAATATTTTCTCAGTCCCTTTCTTTCTTTCTTCTTCTTCTGGAACCCCTATAATTCGAATGTTGGTGCGTTTCATGTTGTCCCAGAGGTCTCTGAGACTGTCCTCAGTTCTTTTCATTCTTTTTTCTTTATTCTGCTCTGCAGTAGTTATTTCCACTACTTTATCTTCCAGGTCACTTATCCGTTCTTCTGCCTCAGTTATTCTGCTATTGATCCTATCTAGAGTGATTTTAATTTCATTTATTGCATTGTTCATCGTTGCTTGTTTCATCTTTAGTTCTTGTAGGTCCTTGTTAACTGTTTCTTGCATTTTGTCCATTCTACTTCCAAGATTTCGGATCATCCTTACTATCATTATTCTGAATTCTTTTTCAGGTAGATTGCCTATTTCCTCTTCATTTGTTAGGTCTGGTGGGTTTTTATCTTGCTCCTTCATCTGCTGTGTGTTTTTCTGTCTTCTCATTTTGCTTATCTTACTGTGTTTGGGGTCTCCTTTTTGCAGGCTGCAGGTTCGTAGTTCCCGTTGTTTTTGATGTCTGTCTCCAGTGGCTAAGGTTGTTTCAGTGGGTTGTGTAGGCTTCCTGGTGGAGGGGACTAGTGCCTGTGTTGTGCTGGATGAGGCTGGATCTTGTCTCTCTAGTGGGCAGGTTCACGTCTGGTGGTGTGTTTTGGGGTGTCTGTGGCCTTATTATGATTTTAGGCAGCCTCTCTGCTAATGGGTGGGGTTGTGTTCCTGTTTTGCTAGTTGTTTGGCATAGGTTGTCCAGCACTGTGGCTTGCTGGTCGTTGAGTGAAGCTGGGTGCTGGTGTTAAGATGGAGGTCTCTGGGAGATTTCCGCTGTTTAATAGTATGTGGAGCTGGGAGGTCTCTTGTTGACCAGTGACCTGAAGTTGGCTCTCCTACCTCAGAGGCAGAGCCCTGACTCCTGGCTGGAGCACCAAGAGCCTTTCATCCACACGGCTCAGAATAAAAGGGAGAAAAAGTAGAGAGAATTAGTAGAAGTATGAGGAAAGAAAGAAGGAAAGGAGGAAAGGAAGGAAGGAAGAAAGAAGCAAAGAAGGAAAGAAAGGAGGGAGGGAGGGAGGGAGGGAGGAAGGAAGGAAGGAAGGAAGGAGGGAAAGAAGGAAAAAAAGACAGAAAGAAAGATGATACAGTAAAAATAAAATAAAGTATAATATAGTTATTGAATTAAAAAATATTTAGAAAAAAAAAAGGGACGGATAGAACCTTAGGACAAATGTTGGAAGCAAAGCTATACAGAGAAAATCTTACACAGAAGCATACAAATACACCTTCACAAAAAGAGGTAAAGGGGGAAAAATCATAAATCCTGCTCCCTGAGACCACCTCCTCAATTTGGGGTGATTCGTTGTCTAAAGGAGGGAGGGAAGGAAGGAAAGAAAGAACGAAGGTAAAGTATAATAAAGTTATTACAATTAAACTTAATTATTAAGAAAAAGAATTTTTAAAAAAAAGTCATGGACGGATAGAGCCCTAGGACAAATGGTGGAAGCTAGAGTATACAGACTAGATGTCACACAGGAGCATACACGTACACCTTCACAAAAAGAGGAAAAGGGAAAAAAATCATAGATTTCGCTCCTAAATTCCACCTCTTCAATTTGGGATCATTCCTTGTCTATTCAGGTATTCCACAGATGCAGGGTATATCAAGTTGATTGTGGAGCTTTAATCCGCTGCTTCTGTGGCTGCTGGGAGAGATTTCCCTTTCTCTTCTTTGTTTTCACAGCTCACAGGAGCTCAGCTTTGGATTTGGCCCTGCCTCTGCGTGTAGGTCGCTGGAGGGCGTCTGTTTTTTCGCTCAGACAGGACGGGGTTAAAGGAGCCGCCGATTCGGGGCCTCCGGCTCACTCAGGCCGGGGGTTGGGGGATGGGGGAAGGAGGGGCACTGCGTGCGGGGCCGGCCTGCGGCGGCAGAGGCAGCGTGACGTTGCGGTAGAGGCCGGCGTGACGTTGCACCAGCCTGAGGCCCGCCGTGCGCTGTCCCGGGGAAGTTGTCCCTGGATCCCGGGAACCTGGCAGTGGCGGGCTGCACAGGCTCCGCGGAAGAGGGGTGTGGAGAGTGACCTGTGCTCGCACACAGGCCCCTTGGTGGCGGCAGCAGCAGCCTTAGCGTCTCCCGCCCGTCTCTGGGGTCCGCGGTTTTAGCCGCGGCTCGCGCCCGTCTCGGGGGCTCGCGCCCTCAGCCGCGGCTCGCGCCCGTCTCTGGGGTTTGCGCTTTCAGCCGCGGCTCGCGCCCGTCTCGGGGGCTCGCGCCCTCAGCCGCGGCTCGCGCCCGTCTCTGGGGTTCGCGCTTTTAGCCGCGGCTCGCGCCCGTCTCTGGAGTTCCTTTAAGCAGCGCTCTTAGACCCCTCTCCTCGCGCACCAGGAGACAAAGAGGGAAGAAAAAGTCTCTTGCCTCTTCGGCCGGTGCAGGCTTTTCCCCGAACTCCCTCCCGGCTAGTCGTGGTGCACTAACCCCTTCAGGCTATGTTCAAGCCGCCAACCCCAGTCCTCTCCCTGAGCTCCGTCCAAAACCAAAACCTTAGCCTCAGCTCGCAGCCCCGCCCGCCCCGGTGGGTGAGCAGCAAGCCTCTCGGGTTGGTGAGTGCTGGTCGGCACCGATCTTCTGTGCAGGAATCTCCCCGCTTTGCCCTCCGCACCCGTCGCTGTGCACTACTCCGCGGTCCCGAAACTCCCCCCTCTGCCTCCCGCAGTCTCCGCCCGCGGAGGGGCTTCCTAGTGTGTGGAAACTTTTCCTCCTTCACAGCTCCCTCCCACTGGTGCAGGTGCCGTCCTTATTCTTTTGTCTCTGTTTTTTCTTTTGCCCTACCCAGTTACGTGGGGAGTTTCTTGCCTTTTGGGAGGTCTGAGGTCTTCTGCCAGCCTTCAGTAGGAGTTCTGTAGGAGTTGTTCCACGTGTGGATGTATTTCTGGTGTATCCGTGGGGAGGAAGGCGATCTCCGCGTCTTACTCTTCCGCCATCTTCAAGGTCCCCCGAGAGATTTTCATTCCTCTTCCGTAGTCATAATCCCTGTGGCTCAGCTTTTGTTTTCACCCCACCTCTGCATGTGGGCCACCCACAGGCATCTGTTCCTCACCCAGGTGAGAGTGAGTCAAAGCAGCAGCTGATTGGCCCACACTTACTCGTTCAGGCTGGGGAGGTTTAAGGTGGCCACAACTGGGGCATGTGCGAAGTGCCTGTGGTGGCAGGACTGGCAGGAATTTGCAACAGACTGGGGTGTGCTCACTCTGGTGGGAATCCCTCCCAGTGTCCATGGACACAGAAGTTGGCATGTGGGGAGAGAGTCGTGATGGCAGTCCCACCCATTGCATGACACTCAACAATGCTGCTTCTTTTCCAAGGCAGACCATGACTCCTCTAGGAGCATTCCTGGCCATGGAACCCCTCACTCCCATCTCCTCAGGTTGTCTCCACACAACCAACAGCAGTCGTCTCCCTGGATCTGCTCTCCCAACTCCACACTTTAGCACTCAGCCCTTGCCAGCATTGACAGATTCCTGTCTCGGCTGGAGCACCCAGGGTTGATTCCCAAGAAGGCTTTGGCATGGGTGGTGCACACAGGCCCATTGGGGTCTGCATGGCCAAAGGAGGCTTTGGTGGTGGTGGCCCTCATGACACTGGAGCCTGCGTGGGTTGAGGAAGGTTTGGCTTGAAGGGTGGGCAAGCCTGCTCAGATGAATGCTCCTCCCAGGGCCTGTGGAAACAGGAGCCAGCGGGTGGGGAAGGGAGTTGCAAAGGCAGCCCCACCCCTTGTGCACTACTCAACAATGACACCTTGCTTCTATGGTGTCCCAGGCTTCTTCCACAAACATTCCTGGTTGCGGAGCTCCTTACTCCTGTTCCTTCAGGCTGTCTCTTCACAGACAATAGCTGTCCCCTCACTGGGTTGGCTCTCCAAATCTCACTTTCCAGCAGCCAGCCCCCCTTCTCACCAGGAGACACAGGACTCAGGCTGGGGTGCACAGGGCTGTGGCACAGACCATGGGTGCAGTTCTTACTTTGTCCTGCCTTCCACAGACTGGTTGCTGTGTTCCCCTCCAATCCCCTGAAGGTCCCTTTCTGCTCCACCTGATTTCCCTGCTGTGAGGGGGCGTTTCTGAGTGCAGGAACCACTCCTCACTTTCAGGTCCCCCCCAGGGGTGCTGGTTCCTTCCGGTTTCCTCTTCTTTTTTTCCTTTCTTTCATCCTACCCAGTTGCATGGGGATTTTTCTTGTTCTTTTAGGTGTCTGAGGTCTTCCACTAGTGTTCAGCTCTGTGAGAATTGTTCCATTTGTAGATGTATGCTTGATGTACTTGTGAGGAGAGGCAAATTCTGCATCTTCCTATTCTGTAATCTTGACTCCTCTCCTTCAATCTTATTTTCAAGTGTTCTTTGTATGTTTCAGATAACAATCTTTTGTGAGAGATGTCTTCTGCAAATATTTTATCCCAGTCTGCCGCTTGTCTTATTCTCTTGACAATGTCTTTTGCATAGCAGATGTTCTTAAATTTACTTAAGTTCAGTTTATAAATCTTTTTCTTTCATGGACTGTGCCTTTGGTGTTATATCTAAAAAGTCATCACCATAACCAAAATTGTCCAGATTTTATCCTATGTTAGCCTCTAGAAGTTTTATAATTTTACATTTAGGTCTATGAGCAATCTTGAGTTGATTTTTGTGAAGAGTTTAAGGTCTGCATCTAGATTCTTCTTTTTATTTGTCATGAGTGTCCTGTTGTCCCAATACCTTTTGTTGAAAAAGTTATCTTTTCCCCATTGTATTGCCTTCACTCCTTTGTCAAAAGATCAGTTGACTATATTTAGGTGGGTCTATATCTGGGCTCTCTATTCTGTTTCATTGATCTATTTGTCTATCCTTTCACCAATACCACAGTGTCTTGATTGCCATAGCTTTGTATTAAGTCTAGAAGTCAAGTAGTGTCAGTCTTCCAACTTTACTCTCCTTCAATATTGTATTAACTATTCTGTATCTTTTGTCTCCATATAAACATTGGAATCAATTTCTGATATCAAAAAACTTGCTGGAATTTTGATTGGAATTGCTTTGAATCTATCAATCAGATTGGGAAGAGCTTGCAGATTGACAACATTGAGTCTTCCCTATCTATGAACATGAATTATACCTCCATTTATTTGGTTATTCTATGATATCTTTCAACAGACTTTTGTAGTTTTCCTCATATAAAACTTGTACATAATTTGTTATATATATATGTATTTTTTTTCATTTTTTAGGAAAATGGTATTGTGTTTTTAATTTCAAATTCTACTAATTCATTGCTAGAGTAGGAAAGAGATTGTTTTTTGTATATTAATCTTGTATCCTGCAACCTTGTTATGATCACTCATAGTTCCAGGAGTTTTTTCATCAATTATTTTAGATTTTCTACACAGACAATTATGGCATCTGTGAACTGAAACAGTTTTATTTCTTCTTTCTCAATATGTATACCTTTTATTTCCTCTTCTTGTCATATTGCATTAGATAGAAGTTCCAATAGAGTGTTGAAGAAAAGTGATAAGAGGAATATGCTTGCTTTGCTCCTGATCTTAGTGGGAAAGATTTGAGTTTCCCATGATGAAGTAGGATGTTAACTAGTTTTTTTGTAGATATTCTTTATTAAGTTAGGAAAGTTGCCCTCTATTCCTAGATTTCTGAGAGTTTTTATATGAATGGGTGTTGGATTTGGCCAAATGAATTCTCCACATCTGCATTTTGTCAAATGATCATATCATTTGATTTTTCTTCTATTACCTGTTGACATGATGGATTACAGGCATACCTTGGAGATATGGTAAGTTTGGTTCCAGACCAGCACAATAAAGTAAATACTGCAATAAAGTGAGTCACATGAAATTTTTGGTTTCCTAGTGCATGAAAAATTATGATTATACTATACTGTAATCTATTAAGTGTGCAATAGCATTATGTAGAAAAACAATGTACATCTCAATTAAAACCTACTTTATTGCTTAAAAAGCTAACCATCATATGAGCTTTTAATGAGTCATAATCCTTTTGCTGGTGGAGGATTTGCCTTGATGTTGATGGCTACTGACTGATTAGAGTGATGGTTGCTAAAGATTGGGGTGGCTGTGGCAATTTCTTAAAATAAGACAACAATAAATTTTGCTGCATTGATTGATTTTTCCTTTCATGAATGATTCCTCTGTAGCATGCAATGCTGTTTGGTACCATTTCACCCACAGTAGAATTTCTTTCAAAACTGTAGTCAATCCTCTCAAAACCTGCTGCTGCTTTATTAACTAACTTTATGTAATATTCTAAATCCTTTGCTGTAATTTCAACAATCTTCACAGTATCTTCACCAGGAGTAAATTCCATCTCAAGAAGCCAACTTCTTTGCTCGTCCAAAAGAAGCACCTCCTCATCCACTAAAGTTTTATCATGAGATTGCAGCAGTTCAGTCACATCTTCAAGCTCCACTTCTAATTCTAGTTCTCTTGCTATTTCCACTATATCTGCAGTTATTTCCTCCATTGAAGTCTTGAACCCTTCAAAGTCATCCATGAGGTTTGGAATCAACTTCTTCTAAACTCTGGTTAATGTTGACATTTTGACCACTTCCCATGAATTATGAATGTTCTTAATGACATCTAGAATAGTGAATCCTTTCCAGAAAGTTTTGAACTTGCTTCTCCCAGGTGCCTCAGAGGAATTACTTTATGGCAGCTATAGCCTTATGAAATGTATTTCTTAAAGAATAAGACTTAAAAGTCAAAATTATTCCTGGATCCATGGACTACGGAATGGAAGTTGTGTTTGCAGGAAGGAAAACAACATTAATCTCATTGTACATCTCCATCAGAGCTCTGGGGTGACTAGGTGCATTGTCGATGAATAGTAATATTTTGAGAGGATTTTCTTTTCTGAGCAGTAGGTCTCAATAATGAGCTTAAAATATTCAGTAAATAAACCATGTTGTAAACAGATGTGCTGCCATCCAGGCTTTGTTGTTCCATTTATAGAACACAGGCAGAGTAGATATAGCATAATTCTTAAGGGCCTCAGGGTTTTTCATAATGGTAAATGAGCATTGGCTTCAACTTAAAGTTCCCAGTTGCATTAGCCCATAGTAAGCGAGTCAGCCTGTGCTCTGAGGCTTTGAAAGCCAGACATTGCCTTCTCTCTAGCTAAGAAAGTCCTAGATGGCATCTTCTTCCAATATAAGTTTGTTTCATCTGCATTTAAAATTTATCTTTGAGAGTAGCCACTTTCAGTAATTATCTTAGCTAGATCTGATGGATACTTGCTACAGCTTCTACATCTGCACTTGCTGCTTCACCTTGCAATTTTATATTATGGAGATGGGTTATTTCCTTAAACCACATGAACGAACCTCTGTTATCTTCAAACTTTTTTCTGCATCTTCCTCACTTCTCTCAGCCTTCATAGAATTGAAAGAGTTATGGCTTTTTAATTTTCTTCAAATTTTTCTTGGCATTCACAACTTGGCTGTTTGTCACAAGAAGCCTAGCTTTCAGCATACCTCGGCTTTTTTTTTTAACATCTTTATTGCAGTATAATTGCTTCACAATGGTGTGTTAGTTTCTGCTTTATAATAAAGTGAATCAGTTATACATATACATATGTCCCTATAACTCTTCCCTCTTGTGTCTCTCTCCCTCCCGCCCACCCTATCCCACCCTTGTAGGTGGTCACAAGCCACCGAGCTGATCTCCCTGTGCTATGTGGCTGCTTCCATAATAGCTATCTATTTTATGTTTGGTAGTGTATATATGTCCATGCCACTCTCTCACTTTGTCCCAGCTTACCCTTCCCCCTCCCCATATCCTCAAGTCCGTTCTCTATTAGGTCTGTGTCTTTATTCCCATCTTGCCCATAGGTTCTTCATGACCATTTCTCCAAAGAAGATATACAGATTGCCAAAAAAGCACATGAAAGAATGCTCAACATCATTAATCATTAGAGAAATGCAAATCAAAACTATGAGATAACATCTTACACCAGTCAGAATGGCCATCATCAAAAAATCTACAAACAATAAATGCTGGAGAGGGTGTGGAGAAAAGGGAACCCTCTTGCACTGTTGGTGGGAATGTAAATCGATAGAGCCACTATGGAGAACAGTACGGAGGTTCCTTAAAAAACTAAAAATAGAACTACCATATGACCCAGCAATCCTACTACTGGACATATACCCTGAGAAAACCATAGTTCAAAAAGAGTCATGTACCAAAACATTCATTGCAGCTCTATTTACAGTAGCCAGGACATGGAAGCAACCTAAGTGTTCATCAACAGATGAATGGATAAAGAAGATGTGGCACTTATATACAATGGAATATTACTCAGCCATAAAAAGAAATGAAATTGAGTTATCTGTAGTGAGGTGGATGGACCTAGAGTCTGTCATACAGAGTGATGTAAGTCAGAAAGAGAAAAACAAATACCGTATGCTAACACATATATATGGAATCTGAAAAAGGAAACAAAAAAAAACGGCTTTTGACATACTTTCCTCACTAAGCTTAATAATTTCTAGCTTTAGATTTAAAGTGAGAGATGTGTGACTCTTCCTTTCACTTGAATACTTAGAGGCCATTGTAGCATTATTAATTGGCATAATTTCAATATTGTTGTGTCTCAGGGAATGGGGAGGCCTGAGGATAGGAAAAGAGATGGGGGAAAGACTGGTCGGTGGAGCAGTCAGAACACATACCCCATTTATTATGTTTGCCAGCTTATATGGGCATGGTTCATGACTCCCCCAAATAACTAAAATAGTAACATCAAAGATTACTGATCACAGATCACCATAACAAATATAAAAATAATGCAAAACTTTGAAATATTTTAAAATTTACCAAAACGTGACACAGAGATACAAAGTGAGCAAATATGTTGGAAAAATGGTATCAATAGACTTGCTTGAAATAGGGCTGCCACATATCTGCAAACACAGTAAAGTGAACACAATAAAAAGTGGTATGCCTGTACATTAACTGATTTTCCAATGCTGAACAAGGCTTGAGCATCTGGAAAAAATCTTGGTATTTTGTGCTGTATATTTTTTAATACATTTTTGATTCAATTTGCAAATATTTTATGGAAGATTTTTGCATCTGTGTTTATGATATGTTGATCACCAGTTTTGTTTTATTACAATGTCTTTTTCTGGTTTTGACATTAAGGTAATACTGGCTTCACAGCATGAATTAGGAGATAATCCCTCTGCTTCTATCCTCTAGAAGAGATTATAGAGAACTGGATATAGTTCCTTCTTTAAATATTTGGTAAAATTCACCTGTGAAGGCAATTGGGCCTGGTGGTTTCTGTTTTGAAATCTTATTAATTATTGATTAAATTTATTTATAGATATAGACTTATTCAGATTGTCTCTTTCTTCTTGCATAAATTTTGGCATATTGTGTCTTTCAAGGAACTGGTCCATTTCAACTAGCTTATCAAATTTGTGGGCATAGAGTTGTTCATGTTATTCCATTATTATCCTATCCATAGGATCTGTAATGATGTATTGACTTTCATTTCTATTATTAGTAAGTTGTGTATTTTTTTCCTTAGTCTTTCTAGAGGCTTTTTCAATTTAATAATATTTTCAAAGTACCAGGTTTTTAAAAATTTACTATATTGATTTCTTTTTTTCCAATTTCATTGGCTTCTACTCCAACATTTAAAATTTATATTTATATATATATATATATATATATTTTACTTTGAATTTAATTTGCTCTTTTATTTCTAGTTTTCTAAGGTAGAAGCTTAGGTTATTGATTTTAGAGCTTTCTAATTTTCTAATATATGCATTTGATGATATGAATTTTTCTCTAAGCACTGCCTTCACTGCATCCCACAAATTTTGGTAAGCTTATTTTCATAGTTATTTATTTCAAAAAATTAAAAAAAATTGCTCTTCAGAGTTCTTCTTTGACTCACATGTCCTTCCTTCCTTCCTTCCTTCCTTCCTTCCTTCCTTCCTTCCTTCCTTCCTTCCTTCCTTCCTTCCTTCCTTCCTTTCTTTCCTTCTCTTTCTTTTTATTGGGGTATAGTTTCTTTACAATGTCATGTTAGTTTCTGCTGTACAGCAAAGTGAATTAGCTATATGTGTACATATATCCCATCATTTTTGGATTTCCTTCCAATTTAGGTCAGCACAGAGTACAGAGTAGAGTTCCCTGTGCTATACAGCAGTTTTTCATTAGTTATCTACTTTATACATACTAGTGTACATTTAGTCCCAATCTCTCAATTCATCCCAACACCTACTTCCCCACTTGGTACCCATATGTTTGTTCTCTAAATCGGTGTCTCTATTTCTGCTTTGCAAACAGGTTCATCCATACCATTTTTCTAGATTCCACATATATGTGGTAATATACAATATTTGTTTTTCTCTTTCTGACTTACTTCACTCTGTATGACAGTCTCTAGCTCCATCCATGTCTCTACAAATGACCCAATTTTGTTCCTTTTTATCACTGAGTAATATTCCATTGCATGTATGTACCACATCTTCTTTATCCATTCATCTGTCAACAGATATTCAGATTGCTTCCATGACCTGGTTATTGTAAATAGTGCTGCAATAAACATTAGGGTTCATGTGTCTTTTAAAATTATGGTTTTCTCAGAGTGGATGCCCAGGAGTGGGATTGCAGGATCATAGGGTAACTCTAATTTTAGTTTTTTAAGGAAACTCCATGCTCTTCTACATAGTGGCTATATCAGTTTACATTGCCAGCAGCAGAGTAAGAGGTTTCCCTTTTCTCCACACCCTCTCTAGCATTTATTGTTCATAGATTTTTTAATCATGGCCACTCTGATGGGTGTGAGGTGATACCTCTTTGCAGTTTCGATTTGCATTTCTCTAATAATTAGTTACGTTGAGTATTTTTTCATGTTTGTCGGCCAGCTGTATGTCTTCTTTGTAGAAATATCTATTTAAGACTTCTGCCAATTTATTAATGGTATTTTTTGATAGTGAGCTGCATGAGCATTTTGTATATACTTGGAGGTTAATCCCTTGTCAGTTGCTTCATTTGAAATTATTTTCTCCCATTCTGAGGGTTGTCTTTTCATGTTGTTTATGATTTCCTTTGCTGTACAAAATATTTTAAGGTTAATTAGGTCCCATTTTTAATTTTGTTTACATTTCCATTACTCTAGGGGATGGGTTAAAAATGATCTTGCTGCAATTTTTGTCAAAGTGTTCTGCCTACATTTTCCTCTAAGAGTTTTATAATGTCCGACCTTACATTTAGGTCTTTAATCCATTTTGAGTTTATTTTTGTGTATGGTATTATGGAGTGTTCTAATTTCATTCTTTTACATGTAGCTGTCCAATTTTCCCAGTACCACCTATTGAAAAGGCTGTGTTTTCTCCATTGTACTTTCCTGCCTCTTCTTTCATAGATTAGGTGACCATACGTGTATGGGTTTATCTCTGGGGTTTCTCTCCTTTTCCATTGATCTATATTTCTGTTTTTGTGCCAGTACCATACTGTCTTGATGACTGTAGCTTTATAGCATAGTCTGAAGTTAGGGAGCCTGATTCCTTCTGCTCCGTTTTCTTTCTCAAGATTACTTTGGATATTCGGGGTCTTTAAATTTTTTGTTCTTATTCTGTGAAAAATTCCCTTGGTAATTTGATAGGGATTGCATTGAATCTGTACATTGCTTTGGGTGGTATAGTCATTTTCACAATATTTATTCTTCTGATCCAAGAACATGGTATATCTCTCCATCTGTTTGTGTCAACTTTGATTTCTTTCATCAGTATGTTATAGTTTTCTGAGTACAGGTCTTTGGCCTCTTTTGTTAGGTTTATTCCTAAGTATTTTATTCTTTTGGTTGCAATGGTAAATGGGATTGATTCCTTAAATTCTCTTTCTGATTTTTTATTGTTAGTATGTAGGAATGCAAGAGATTTTTGTGCATTAATTTCATATCCTGCAACTTTACCAAATTCATTGAGGAGCTCTAGTAGTTTTCTGGTGATATCTCTAGGATTTTCTATGGATAGTATTATGTCATCTGGAAAGAGTGATGGTTTTACTTCTTCTTTGCCATGTTGGATTACTTTTATTTCTTACTTTTTTTTTGATAGCCTTGGCTAGGGCTTCCAAAACTATGTTGAATTATAGTGGTAACAGTGGATATCCTTCTCTGGTTGCTGATCTTAGAGGAAATGCTTTCGGATTTTCACCATTGAGTATGATGTTTACTGTGGGTTTTGTCATACATGGCCTTTATTATGTTGAAGTAGATTCCCTCCATGCCCATTTTCTGGAGAGTTTTTATAATAAATGCATGTTGAAATTTGTCAAAAGCTTTCCTGCATCTATTGACATAATCATATGGTTTTATTTTTCCATTTGTTAATATGGTGTATCACATTGACTGATTTGCACATATTGAAAAATCCTTGCCTCCTTGGGATAAATCTCACTTGATAATGGTGTATGATCCTTTTAATGTGTTAATGGATTCTGTTTGCTAGTACATTTTTGAGGATTTTTGCACCTATGTTCATCAGTGATATTGGTCTATAATTTCATTTTTTTGTGATATATTTGTCTGGTTTTGCTGTCAGGGTGATGGTGGCCTCATGATAAGCTTGGGAGTGTTCCTCCATCTGCAATTTTTTGGAAGAATTTGAGGATAGGTGTTAGTTCTCTAAATGTTTGCTAGAATTTGCCTGTAAAGTCATCTTGTCCTGGACTTTTGTATTTTGCAAGATTTTAAAAAAATTTTTATTGGAGCATAGTTGCTTTACAATATTGTGTTAGTTTCTACTGTACAGCAAAGTGAATCAGCTATACATATACATATAACCCATTTTTTGGATTTCCTTCCCATTTAGGTCACCACAGATCATTTTGTAGAGTTCCCTGAGCTATACAGTAGGTTTCAATTAGTTATCTATTTTATACATAGTATCAATAGTGAATTGGGAGATTGGGATTGACATGTACACACTAATATGTATAAAATAGATAACTAATAAGAACGTGCTATATAAAAAATATAATAAAATAAAATTCAAAAAAGAAATAGTGTATACATGTCAATCCCAATCTCCCAATTCATTCTACACCCCCCCTTCATCCTTGGTATCCATATGTTTGTTGTCTATGTCTGTGTCTCCATTTCTGCTTTGTAAATAACAATGTCTATACAATTTTTTTCAGATTCCACATATGTGAATTAATATATGATATTAGTTTTTCTTTTCTGACTAACTTCGCTCTGTATGACAGTCTCTAGGTCCATCCATGTCTCTACAAATGACCCAATTTTGTTCAGTTTAATGGCTGAGTAATATTCCATTGTGTATATATATATATATATATATATATATATATATATATATATATACCACATCTTCTTTATCCATTCATCTGTCAATGAACATTTAGGTGGCTTCCATGTGCTGGCTATTGTAAGTAGTGCTTCTATGAACATTGGAGTGTATGTATCATTTTGAGTTATGAGTATATGCCCAGCAGTGTGATCACTGGGTCATATGATAGTTCTATTTTTAGCTTTTTAAAGAACCTCCATAGTTTTCCCCATAGTGGCTCTATCAATTTACATTTCCAAAAACAGTGTAAAAGTATTCCCTTTTCTCCACACCCTCTCCAGCATTTATTTTTGGTAGAAATTTCTATGATGGTTATTTTGATGGGTGTGAGGTGGTACCTCATTTTAGTTTTGATTTTCATTTCTTTAATAATTAGTGTTGTTGAGCAGCTTTTCAGTTTGTTGGCCAGCTGTATGTCTTCTTTGGAGAAACGTCTGTTTAGGTCTTCTGCCCATTGCTTGATTGGATCGCTTATTTTTTTTTTTTGATATTGAGCTGCATGAGCTGTTTGTACATTTTGGAGAGTAAACCTCAGTTAGTTGTTTCATTTGAAAATATTTTCTCCCATTCTGAGGGTTGTCTTTTCATCAGATTTATGGTCTCCATTGTTGTACAAAAGCTTTTAAGTTTAATTAGGTCCCATTTTTAGTTTTTATTTTCATTACTCTAGGATGTGTGTCAAAAAGAATCTTGCTGTGATTTATATCAAAGTATGTTCTGCCTATGTTTTCCTCTAAGTGTTATAGTTTCTGGCCTTACATTTTGGTTTAATCCATTTTGAGTTTATTTTTGTGTACGGTACTGGGGAGTATTCTAATTTCATTCTTTTATATGTAGCTGTCCAGTTTTCCCAGCACCACTCATTGAAGAGGCTCTCTTTCATCCATTGTATATTCTTCCCTCCTTTATCAAAGATAAGGTGACCATATGTACGTGAGTTTATCTCTGGGCTTTGTATCCTGTTCCATTGATCTATATTTCTGTTTTGGTGCCAATACCTTACTGTCTTGATGACTGTAGCTTTGTAGTATAGTCTGAAGTCCAGCAGCCTGATTCTTCCAGCTCCGTTTTTCTTTCTCAAGATTGCTTTGGCTATTTGGGGTCTTTTGTGTTTCCACACAAATTCTGAAAATTTTTGCTCTGGTTCTGTGAAAAATGCCATTAGTAATTTGATGGGAATTGCATTGAATCTGTAGAATGCTTTGGGTAGTAGAGTCTTTTTCACATTACTGATTCTTCCAATCCAGGAACATGATATATCTCTCCACCTGTTGGTGTTCTCTTTGATTTCTTTCATCAGTATCTTTTAGTTTCCTGTGTGCTGATCTTTTGTCGCCTTAGGTAGGTTTTTTCCTATGTAATTTATTCTTTTTGCTGCAATGGTAAATTGGATTGTTTCCTTAATTTCTGTTTCTGATTGTTCATTGTTAGTCTGTAAGAATGCAAGAGATTTCTCTGTATTAATTTCGTATCCTGTGACTTTACCAAATTCACTGATTAGCAGTAGTAGTTTTCTGTTGGCACCTTTAGGATTTTCTATGTAGAGTATCATATCATCTGCAAACAGTGACAGTTTCGAAGATTTTTAATCACAGTTTTAATTTCATTACTTGTGATTGGTCTCTTCATATTTTCTATTTCTTCCTGGTTCAGTCTTGGAAGGTTTTGCCTTGCTAAGAATTTGTCCATTTCTTACAAGTTGTCCATTTTATTGACATATAATTACTTGTAGTAGTCTCTTATGATTCTTTGTATTTCTTCAGTGTCTGTTATAATTTCTCCTTTTCATTTCTAATTTTATGATTTGAGTCCTCTCCATTTTTTTCCTTGCTGAGTGTGGCTAAAGGCTTATCAATCTTGCTTAACTTCTCAAGGAACCAAGTTTTAGTTTCATTGATTTTTTTGCTGTTGTTTTCTTTATTTCTATTTTATTTACTTCTGCTCTGAATTTCATAGTTTTATTCCTTCTACTAACTTTGGGTTTTGTTTGTTCTTCTTTCTCTTGTTGCTTTAGGTGTACTGATAGGTGATTTATTTGAGATTTTTCCTGTTTCTTGAGGTAGGATTGTATTGCTATAAACTTCCATCTTACAACTGCTTTTGCTACATCCTGTAGGTTTTGGATTGTGTTTTCATTGTCATTTGTATCCATGAACTTTTTTGATTTCCTCTTTGATTTTTCCAGTGAACTCTTGGTTATTTAGTAACATATTGTTTAACCTCCATTTCTTTGTGTTTTTTACAGTTTTTTGCCTATAAATATTTTATAATCTCATAGCTTTCTGGTCAGAAAATATGCTTGATACAATTTCAATTTTCTTAAATTTACTGAGGCTTGATCTGTGACTCAAGATGTGTTCTAGCCTGGAGAATGTTCTGAGTGCACTTGAGAAGAAAGCATATTCTGCTGCTTTTGGCTGGAACGTCAGAAATATCAATTAAGTCTATCTGGTCTATTGTGTCATTTAAAGTTTTGTTTTCATATTAATTTTCTGTCTGTCTGATCTGTCCTTTGGTGTAATTGGGATGTTAAATTCCCACATTATTATTTTGTTACTGTCAATTTCCCCTTTTATGGCTGTTAGCATGTGCCTTAGGTATTCAGGTGCTCATAAATTGGGTGCATAAATATTTACAATTGTTATATATTTTTCTTAGATTGATCCCTTGACCATTATGTAGTGTCCTTCCTTGTCTTTTGTAACAGTCTTTATTTTGAAGTATATTTTATCTGATATGAGCATTGCTACACCAGTTTTCTTCTGATTTACATTTGCATGGAATATTTTTCCATTTCCTCACTTTCAGACTATATGTGTCCCTGGGTCTGAAGTAGGTCTCTTGTAGACAGCTTATATATGTGTCTTATTTTCGTATCCATTCAGCCAGTCTGTGTCTTTTGGTTGGAAAATTTAATCCATTTACATTCAAGGTAATTATCAATATTTGTGTTCTTTTTTTTAACATCTTTATTGGAGTATAATTGCTTTACAATTTGTGTGTTCTTATTACCATTTTCTTAATTGTTTTGGGTTTGTTTTTGTAGGTCTTTTTCTTCTCTTGTGTTTCCTGCCTAGAGAAGTTCCTTAGCATTTGTTGTAAAGTTAGTTTGGTGGTGCTGAATTCTCTTAGCTTTTGTTTGTCTGTAAAGTTGTTGATTTCTCTGTCGAATCTGAATGAGATCCTTGCAGGGTAGAGTAATCTTGGTTGTAGGTTTTTCCCTTGCATGACTTTAAATATATCATGCCACTCCCTTCTGGCCTTCAGAGTTTCTGCTGAAAAATCAGCTGATACCCTTATGGAAATCCTCTTGTATGTTATTTGTTGCTTTTCCCTTGCTGCATTTAATTTTTATTTTATTTTATTTTTTTATTAATATGTGTTTCAGCATGTTTCTCCTTGGGTTTATCCTTTATGGGACTCTCTGTGCTTCCTGGACTTGGGACATTATTTCCTTTCCCATGTTAGGGAAGTTTTCAAATATCATCCTTCACATATTTTCTCAGATCCTGTCTCTGTCTCTTCTTCTTTTGGGACCCGTATAATTCGAATGTTAGTGCTTTTAATGTTGTCCCAGAAGTTCCTGAGACTGTCTTCTTTTCTTTTCATTCTTTTTTCTTTGTTCAGCTCCTTGGCAGTTATTTCCACCTTTCTATCTCCCATCTCACTTAATTCTTTCTTCTGCCTCAGTTATTCTGCTATTGATTCCTTCTAGTGTATTTTTCATTAGAGGTATTGTGTTGTTTATCACTGTTTGTTCTTTAGTTTTTCTAGGTCCTTGTTAAACATTTCTTTTATCTTCTGGATCCATACCTCCATTCTATTCCTGAGATCTTGGATCATTTTTACTATCATTACTGTGAATTTTTTTCAGGTAAGTTGCCTATTTCCTCTTCATTTATTTGGTCTCATAGGTTCTTACCTTGCTCCTTTGTCTGTAACATAGTTTTTTGTTGTCTCATTTTTTTTATGGGTGGGGCCCTGTTCTTGTCTTGCTGGGTTTTTTCCCTGTGGCATCCAGCACTGCAGTTTGCAGGCAGTTGGGTGGAGCCAGGTCTTGGTGCCGAGATGAGGACCTATGGGAGAGGTCAGGCCTATTAATATTCCCTGGGACCTTAAGTCTCTGTTAGTCCAACAGCTTTGACTCAGCGCTCCCACCACAGGAACTCAGGCCTGACCCCCCAGGGGTCAGGGGAGCTTGTAAAGAGCATAAAATTAACAAAGAATAACAAATAAAATAAATTGGAAAAATAAAAAAATATATTTGAAAAATAATGAAAATTAAATAACAACAACAAAACAAGACAGAACCACAGCAGCAAGAAAATAAAAAAAAATTAAAAGGTAAGAATAAAAATTTCCCTGGTGTCTCCAATATCAGTTTCCTTGCCTCCGTGGTGATCCAATGCCAATCCCCACCTCCCCAGTATGTCCTCCAAGAACTCTAGGTAGGTCTCTGGACCCGCTGTGTCAGCCCCACCTCTGTGCTTGTTCCTCTCACCAGCGTCTGCTGCTGAAGGTGGCCTGGAGCACATGTGACTGTGCAGGCTAGCTGGGGCACATTCCTCCACAGGGATGCCTTCAGGGGCTGGTGTAGCCTGAGGAGGTCTCGGAGGGGGGAAGCACTCTACCCATCTGACCCTGTGTGGCAGATGAGGCCCTGTCAGGGGCAGCCTTGGGCTGCCCAGACCTGTGCAGCCAGAGCAAGATTTGGCAGACGCAGGGCTCAGGCCCCAGACTTGTGCAGCCCTTGGAGGCATTGGCAGGGTTGGGTTTCATGCCCAGGACCCACGTGGCCAACAGAGGCTTTGGCAGGGCTGGGGCTTAGGTCCAGGAGCTGCAGAGCTAGAGGAGGGCTTGGGGTTGGGGCTCAGGCCCAGGACCTCCATGGCTGGAAGAGATGTTGGCAGGGCCCAGGTTCAGGCCCAGGACCTGGGCGGCCAGAGGGGGCATTGGGGGTTTGGCAGGCTTGGGACCCGTGCGGCTGGAAGAGGCCATGGTCAGGGCAGAGCTCAGGCCTGAGGTCTTAGGCCCAGGACCCTAGCAGCCTCACCAGAGCCCAAGTGGGCAGGGGAGACCCCAGCCATGTTCCCTCTGATCCCCTGAAGGCTCCTCTTCATCCCTGCTGATCCCCCCTGCCATGAGTGGGCCCTTCTGAGTGTGGGAAAACCTCTTCTGCCCCAGCCAGCCCTGAGGGTTGCCAGTCCCATCCTGCTTCCACTTTTCACCTCCACCTTCCTTCCCATGTCTTACCTGGTCACACAGGGATTCCTCTTGTCCCCTTAGGTGTCTGAGGTACCCCACAAGTGTCCAGTAGGTGTCCTGTGAGAATTGCTTTGATGCATTCTTGTTGTACTTGTGTGGAGACGTGAACTCCATGTCTTCCTACTCTGCCATCTTGACTCTGCCCCTGACTTGTGCTATTTAGAAGTGTGTTGTTGAAATTCCAATTATTTGAGGATTTTCCACCTGTCTTTCTGTTATTGATTTCTAGTTTAACTCCACTGTGATTAAAAGCAGACATTGTATTATATACATTATTTTAAAATATTTAAGGTATGTTTTATGGCTCAGAATGTGGTTTATATTGATTAATGTCCCATATGAGTTTGAGATGAATGTGTATTCTGCTGTTGTTGGATGAAGTAGTCTATAGATGTCAATTATATTCAGTTGATTGATGGTGCTGTGGAGTTCAATTATGTCCCTACTGATTTTCAGCCTCCTGGATCAGTTCATTTCTGATAGAGGGGCGCTGAAGTCTTTAACTATAATAGTGAATTTTGCTATTTCTCCTTTCAGTTCTATCATTTTTTTTCTTGCATATTTTGATGCTCTGTTGTTTGGTGCATATATCTGGATCTTCATTTTGGCCCACTCTCATAACCTCTATCTTTTATTGGGTGTGTTAGACCATTAACATTAAAATGATTATTGATATATCTGTATTAATATTTACCATATTTAATATTGTTGTCTATTTATTGTCTTTGTTCTTTATTCTTATTTTTGTCTTTCACTCTTTACTCTTTTTCTGCCTTTTGTGGGTTTTAATTGAAAATTTTGTATGATTCCATTTACTTTCCTTTCTTAACATATTAATTATACTTCCTTTTTCACTTAAAAACATTCCTAATTCCTCCCTCTCATTTTTTGCATCATTGCTGTTATTCATTTTACTTATACATAAAATACATAGGTATATAAATATACATAAGCATACAAAATTGAATACATTGTTGTTATTATTATTTTGAGCAAACTGTTACCCATTAGATCCATTAAGAATACGAAAAAAGGTTTTCTTTTATTCCTTCTCCAGTTTTCTTTCTTTCTTTATATAGATATGAGTTTCTGACATATATCATTTTATTCTCTCTGAAGAATGTCTTTTAACATTTCTTGCAAGACAGGTGTACTGGCAACAGTTTCTCTCAATTTTTATTTGTGTTAGAAATTATTTCTTCTTCAAATTTCAAGAATAATGTTGCTGGATATAGAATTTTAAGTTTGTGTGTGTGGTTGTTTTTTTCTTCCTCTCAACACAATATTTTGCTCCACTCTTTTCTTGCTTGCATGTTTTCTGAGGAGAAGTAAGATGTAATACTCCTCTTATTTCTTTGCTCCTATATAGTTAAGATGTTTTATTCCTTTGGCTTCTTCCCAGATTTTTTCTTTATATTTGATTTTATGCAGTTTGAATATTCTATGCCTAGGTTTAGGTTTTGGGCATGTATTCTCCTTTGTATTCCCTGTGCTTCATGGATCTATTGAATTAATGTGTGATATTAATTCTTCATTATTCTTATTTATTCATTATTCATTCTTCTTCTTCATTATTGTTTCAAAAATTCTTATGTTATTTTCTCTATTCTCCTTTTATTCCTGTTATGCATATGATACATTTTTTTTTGTATCTGTCTTACAGTTCTTGGATATACTGTTCCATTTATTTCAGTTTTTGTACTTTTGCTTTTTAGTTTTGGAAGTTTCTATTGAGGTCATATCGGCAAGCTCAGAGATTCTTTCCTCAGCTGTGCTCATTCTACTAATTAGCCCATTAAATGCATCCTTCATTTCTGTTTTTTATCTCTATCATTTCTTTTTGATTGTTTCTTTTAATTTTGATCTCTTTGCTTATACTAACTCTTCTTGCATGTTGTCTACTTTTCTCTTTAGCCCCCTTAGCAAAATAATAATAGTTGTTTTCAATTCTCAGTCTGATAATTCCAACATCCCTGCCACATCTGAGTTAGGATCTAATGTTTGCTCTGTCTCTTCAAACTGTGTTTTTGGCATTTTAGTATGTCTTTTAATTTTTTTGAAAGCCAGACATGATATACTAGGGTTAGCACATTGTGGTAAATAGGTTTTTGGTGGTACAGTGGTAAGGTATGGGGGGAGGGAAGCAGTCTATAGTTCTATGATTAGGTATCAGTCTTTCAGCGAGTGTGTGTCTCTGGGCTATGCACCTCACAAGTACTTATCAGTTTCTTCTCCTTCTTACGTGGGACAGGATAACTAGCATGGGCAGAAGTTGGGTATTTCTCTTCCCCCTTGAGGAAGACTAGAGAGGACTCGAGTTTCTCCAGGTCAGTTAGTCTCCTAATAGCTTAGGCTTTGGTAAAATAGTTTCTCCTAAGGACAGGCTTTGTTTAAAAGAACAGAATGTTCTGGTGTATTTCAAAATGATTATTTTTCCCTTTCCCCCTGCAGGTAGCACAGGGGGATTTTTCTCTTCTTCCATATTCACTGTGAGAACCTTGTAGATCTTCTGGAGTTAAATCATGGGAACCCCTTTATAACTCCCCCCCAACAAGAGTTTTAAAATTTTAAACATATCCACACTGATCCTCTAGGAATTTGTCAATTGAAGTTTAAATTTTCCTACCCTGGTATTTGCCCCAGGAAAGTTTTCTGCTTGTGAATTTTTGCTCCAGAAGCTTGTGATACTCTGTATTCCAAGTCTAGAATACAGAAAGTAGTTTATCAAGAGTAGAGTACCGTGTATATTGAAAGTGATGGTACAGCATAAGTCTGGAGAGGTAGGTCACTTAACTATTTAGTTCAGTAAATATTGATAAGCACTCCTATGTGCCAGGCACAATGCTAAGAACAAGAGATCTATAAATTAATAAGTTATTGCCCTGAAGGTGCTCGCAGTATAGTGTAAGGGACAGTAGAGAATAAAAATAATTTCAACATAGCAAATAAAATACAGTGATAGAGGCATGGTGTCATATGAGACATTGAGGTGGGGTACTTAATACAATTTAATTTCCTGGAGAAAATGACATCTGAATTACATCTTGAAGGAGGAATAAAAAATATCCAGAGAAGAAAGGTAGGAATGGCTTTCTGGAAACAAATAACCATATGACCACAGCACAGAGGTGAGGAATACCATATTCTATGAAAGCAACCACAAATATTTTGGTGTCATTAAAGCGTGAAATTAGAGAAGGAAATTGGTAGCAAATGAGAGTGGATAGTTGTGTATGAGTGAAGTAATGACCAATATTTTTCATATGTTTGAATTTTATTCTTTTCATTGTTGGGAGTCAGTGATGTGTTTTAGACAGGGATTGACATTATCAATTTGATATTTTAGAAAGATAATTTTGGCAAGCAATATATTGAATGGTTTGGATGATGATGAGACCAGATATAGGAAGAGCTGTTAAGAGGCCACTACACTGGTCCTGGGAGAGATGTTGAGGTCACAAGCTGATACAGTGAAAATAGAGAAGAGGATAAAGATATGAGAAAGGGATAGGAAATGAAATTAACAGGATTTGTAATAGGTTAGATATATAAGGTAAGGGAGAAATAGGTTAGATATATAAGGTAAGGGAGAAATGTAAAGAATAACTCCCAGGTTTCTAGCATGTTTGACATGGTAGTACTGCTAGCTGATATAGGGAATACAGGAAGAAAATCTGGGTTAGAGTAAGAAAATATGAGGTAATATATCCAATTCTGAACAGGTTGAGTTGGAGGGTGGAGTTTATAAACATTGTAGTATGTTTTAAGAAGTGAGTATTTTTTTAAGTGATATAGCTCTCTGGATATAAATGTTTCCATTTCAGTCTTGATACTTTTTGAGGGGAATATTTGAATGCAATTATACTTCTTTTTGGTCCATGTGGAAGGTTGGGACAGATGGGGTGTGTGTGTGTGTACAGAAGCATGTTCACATGTTTGTAGAAACAGCATATATAAAGAAGGCCTAAGCCCTGCACTGAGCTAGGAGAGATATATAGCTGTGTGAAATTGCAAATACAGTCTTGGGCATGCCATAAATGTCACACTACTTACTTTAAAAAGTCAAACTAAAGTTGATTTTTGAGGACACATACTAATCAACTGGTGTTTCAATCTCAGTCACTGTGTTTTGCATATATGAATGCGTGTGTGTGTGTGTGTGTGTGTTTGAAGACCTTTCCCCCTCTTTAGAATCTCAGAAAATTCTGGAGGTTATATATGGTTCCTGGAAATCTTGTCTTTGCTGCAATGTTGATGTTATTGATTTGTTCATCGTCTGAATCTACATGATACCTTGAAGACCTGTTGCATTTGTGTCAAGATTTGGCCTGACTTTATTTGACAAGTTTGGAAGCTGCCCTCTCTAGGATACAGCTTCCCTAGATTGTTCTATCACACCGCTACTCCCAAGAAGTCAGCATCTTTCTAAGGCATCAGATTCAGGGCATAAGTCCTCTGCTTATAGAACTCCAAACCATAATTCCTTTCTGGTCTTGAGAAATTTTATTCTCTTTCACTGCTTATGCTTCTCTCTCCTCAAATTTATACATTCTATTTTTTGTTTCCAAGCCTACTTACCTCAGGTTACTTAGGCTTCTGGAAAACAAAAACTATGAATGTTATAATTTCTGAAAGCAACTTCTGTGTTTAACACTGAATTCCAACACTTCCCTGAGACTAGAAGGACCAAGAAAGGGAAAAATACAGCAAGAACAAAATACATATGCCTTATCCTGGGTTACCTTGAAAGCTGAGCCTGATTCAAAAGCTTTTTCATGCAGATAGTTTGTTTGGGAAGTGATTCTGGGCAGTGAGAATGAGGAACCAGAGAGAGTAAAACAGGAAAGGAGAAAAATCCAATTATGTGGAATCAAGTTGGTTACTACTGTGGATAGTTGATATTCAATCTAGATAGACCATTCTGAGGAGATATATAGAACGCACCTCAGAATGACCACCTGTCTAAGGGGTATCGTCTTTCCATTGACTCCTGGTCCTAATTTAGTTGAGGATTATGCTATTGAGATGAGGTATTGTCAGCATGAAGTGGGATCAAAGCTTGCAAAACACTTTTTGTCAGTATGTGGCTGGAATCAGACCTGAGGGTGAGATTCTGTGACATAGTGCTCAAGATGTGTCCTATAGAGTCCACCCTTTGCATTCTCTGTCTCTCCCTTAAGTTTTTAATGCAGTGGCCAACTGCATTCTCTAAAAGTGACAATACATGGGGGAGATTAATGGAACATGCTACTACTGTCCATGCCATTACAACTGGTCCCAAGTCCGTATTGATATTTACTGTCTCACTCCTCCACCTGCAGTCTATTTTCCCCTCACTCTCAGTCAGTATTTTAGTTGGGATTGGTTGCTTGTCTGGTGAGATTATCCAAACTTTTAATCTTAAGAGGTCTGAATCCTTAGTTGACTTGCCCTTGCCTGGCTATAATAACTGTAATTGTCTAATTAATCATTATTATGAGGTGTGGAAACACAAAGAGACACCCTAGTAAAATTCCCTGGGTTCTAGAAATTTCTCCCTACCTCACTCATATAAGAGTAACCTTAGCTCTTCATAGTAATATGGTCAATTTCCACCATTAATGTTAAATTCTTCCTTTGCCTGCTGGTCTACTTTTATCAGAAGTCCTAACTGACTAGGTGGGGGTTGTAACTTCATGTTCAGTGGCACCCTACACTCTCCTCTTTTTTAGAAGCATTGTTTCCCAGTTGAAACAAGGGTTTTGAACCTGGCAGAGACTAAGAATTTAAGAATAGAAAGTCAGCCCACAAGGGTTGGAGAGAGGAGCCAATCCCATTATTCACTGGACCAATTTATTCTAGTATTGAGGATAAGAACCATATATCAGCTATTTGCTCAAGGAATATACTTTATACTAGAGGATTGTGCCACAACCTTATTTGGTGTAGTTTCCAAATGGAACATTCATTGAACACCTACTAGGCTTTTTAATTAGGCTGACTGATCTCAGATGATGTGACATATGGTAGAACTAGTAGACCTCAGATGGAAGAAGAATTATGTCATTAACCAACAACAGTGGCTGGCTGGTCTCTTTGAAGGAATCATACTATATCAAGAGTTCAATATCAGTCTCTGCTGCTGGTAGATTGGTTATTCAGAAGTAGAGGTAGCTATATCAGCCTTGGTTAAGAAAAGCCATTGCCTAGCTCTCAGTGCTACTATTGTAGCCAATTTATTCATGGTTCCATTACAAGAGCACTGGGATAGCCTAGAAGAGAGGTTGGCTGATAGCTATAGGGTGAATTATCCAATTCACTTAAATGTTGAGGACATCCTCAACATTAATGTGTGTTACAAACTTTTTCATGTTTTGCCCATTCCTATGTTTCATTCACATACCTCTACCCTAGACTTCCTTGTCTCCAATATTTTAATCTTGTTATTTCCAGGCCTCTGACCAGCTGGCCAAGCCATTATCACTGCCCAGAAGTCCATGGATATCCATATTTCCATCTAGTTCTCCTTTCACATTGTATCAGTTAGCTATTGTTACATAATAAATCACCCCCAAATTCAACTGTTTAAAACAATAGACATATATTTTTGCTCATGAGATTTTGGTCAGCTGGATGATTCTGTTTTTCTAGATCATGCTTTTTTGATCTCAGCTGGGCTTGTTCATGCATCTGTGGTCAACTACTACATCAGCTGGGAGATGGCTGGTCTAAAAGGGCTTTTCTCACATGTATGGTAATTTGTTGCCTATTGGCTAGGATAATTGGGGGCCACAAGCAACTCATCATCCAGCAAACTATCCTGGACTTGTTCATATAGTCATATAAGGGTTTTGAGAGAGAGGGGAAGCATAGAAAGCCTCTTGAGTACTAGGCCCTGAATTGTTACTTAATGCTTCATGCAACGGGCCAAACAAATCACAAGGCCAGCCCATTCTCGAGGGATGGAGAAATAGACTTTACCTCTTGATGGGAGGAGTTGAAAACTCAGGAAGAACAGGGTAAAGAATTGCAGACATTTTTATAATTAATGTATTATACACATCAAATTGATAACCAGGTATGCTATATAAAACTTTGCCAAGTTGGAGGATTTTCATTTATTTCTCCCCTTTAAGGACATCTATATATGTGGCTGATAGATGCAATAACAGGCTACTTTTGGTTTACAACAGTATACTGAGCCTACCATATGTGAACCAGGCCCTGGAATATTCTCTCTCTCTCTCTGTCTTTTTTTTTACAGCTGGTCATAGGGTACCCTAGGCAAGGGAGAGACATCAGTGCAACAGAGATAAGTGACAAGAAGTCTAGGCCTTCTGTTTGTGCAACTTATTTTGGGACCAGTCTATTGAATGATGGATTGCTATTGACTTGGTGGATCTGATAATAACCAGCTCATGATGGTCAGCTCTAGTGGTAGTCACTGATGTCCCTTAGTCATGTGTTTAGTCTCTACTAGGGTTTAGTAGCACATCTAGGTCTTCTTTTCAAACATCAAGGAGTTATCTGCTGCAGAAGGCACGACCTTGTTCCATAACCCCTGGAGTCTGTGTTATAACTCTCTAATTGGGGCTATAGAGTGCACACAGCATCCCATCCACTACAGATACCTCTCACACCATCAAATCTGCTAGATCATATGACCTGAGAAGAGGGTTTCTTTCACCTGGATCTTTTTCATAGCTTCTGTGATATAAAGTCTAAAATTAAGGCCCAATATTATATGCTGCCTTGATATCTGAAACCAGAAAGGCCCCTTTGGCTTAAACGCAAAGTTCCCCTCTGTATTCTGCCTTGTGGATAAGGTCTCCTAGTTAGTCCACCCTCCTTATCAACGGTGCCAGGCACAATTCCTGCTTATCCCTGGGTAGTGGGTTTCAGTTCTTCTCTAGCCTATAGAATTATTCAAACAAGCCAATTTCATCTTCTGACAGGAACTAGGCAGCACCTCACTCTCTTGACACTATAAAGTCTGTTTTCCACAGCCCTTTCTTGTTCACTCCATTCCAGATTGCAACACTCAGGTAGTCTTATGTGGCATATGGTGTCCTCCTCCCCTGGGCTGTGAGTATATATGACTCTTAAACTGCTGTTGATTTCATCTGTCCAGTGTTGGTTGTTGTATTTTTGGTCATTGCCATAACTCTAGGGTGTTTATCACTAATGGGGTGAATGGGAAACAAAACACCCTCTCTTACTGCTCAGAGCCCTACTCAAAACTGTGCCTTTTAAATCTCTTGATAAATGGGTAAGGACAATATTTCTAAGTGTGATATACTACTGCATCCAACGTTCAGTGAGGACCACCGATCACTGCATTGCTTTTATATTGGAAGGGGATCCAATATAAGATTTCTGCCAAATGTTGAATATCCCAACCCAATTATTACCCAGGGACTGGAGAAATAACAACAACGTAGGTCCATAGAACATTTGGACCCATTTTCACATGGACTTAGGCCAGTACTCCACATATCATCCTGTTCTCCTTAAGCTACTGTCTTATTCAGAGAACAATGACAGTATTTCAGGTCTTTCAATATCAGTGTCATCTCCAGCTTTATATCAAATAGTTTTTTCCTTTAATCTCTTTTGTGAGATATTAATATTGCTATATTTCATTTTTAAAGCAATTTGCTTTGTATATTTTTCCTATCTTTTTCTTTGCAACTTTTATTTGAGGTTTATCTCTTGTTAACAACATATAGCTGGATTTAGCAACTCCAATCTGAGAGCATCTGCCATTTAATAATGAGTTTATCCCACTTACATTGCCTATCATTATGATTATATTTAGACCTATTCCTATATGTTATTTTGTGTCTTCCTATTTGCAGTTTCTAGAGTTTTTTCCTATCATTTTTGATCTTTGTTATGTTGACAATCTTCATTAGGTTGACTGAGTTTTCTTTGCTCTATTTTTCTTCCTCTATTTTATTATCCTTATTACTTTTTAACTAAGCTCTGTAGAATATCCATATTCTGCTTATGGTTTATATCTTGGGCATATCTCATTGCTTTTTACTGGTCACTTTCAGGGATCAACAGTCTAATTTTAACTATGACAAACATCAGTATAGTCTATTACTATATTTTTAATCTCTTTCTCTCTCTTCCTGTATTTGGGTCTGACTCATGATTGGAAGCCTGCAGTGAGAAGTGGTGGTAGAGAGGAGGTTATGTGTGGGTGGCTTCTTTCCTATTCCTTTAAATTCCTTTTTATGCCTTTTTTCCCTGCTTGTTTGGCTGTCTCTAGCTCATGCAGGAGGGTTGGTGTTTGAAGGGGAGTTGAGGGGAAGAAAATATATCTTACTGGAATGCTCCAGTGTATTTTGGCACCAAATGCCCTCATGATGTGTCATATGTGCAAATGCAAACTTTTTCTCCATGGTTATTCCCCTTTGTGACTTCTTGGGAAAGCTCATCTGCTTTAGAGATATTCCAGTGCCTGTACATTCCTATGTCTGGGATATGCCCTTGTGGGTGACTACTTATCAATTTCTTCTTCTTTTCTATTTCTGTCAGTAATAGATGCTCTATCTTATTTTCTTAGAAAAGAGTCATTTCTCCAGGCAGGAATATCTCTTGGTATAACAAAAGGACTCTGAAAAAGTACAGGCATGGATTTTCTGATACTGACCTCTTTAATAATGTGGATGTTATCAATAAAAAAGTGTAGTGATTCTGAGTGTGTGTGCGCATGCACGTGTGTGTGTAAGAGCATTCATCAAAGCTGGGGAGGCACTTCAAACTACACATAACCTCTGGAATACCTAATATTTCCATCTCCACTCCCTTGTTTGCAAATCACTACTCTGCTGAGCCACACATTTTGATGGGATGTGTCATATTCTTAACTGATTGGGTGTAGAAATAAAGATTTCAGTCTATGTGTGGGTACACTCAGGCCTCTCCTATTCAAAGAAGTGAAGAGATTGAAAGCTTTCACTTCTTGTGTGTTCGCTCTTTTTTTTATGTCTTCTCTTCTTTTGTCTCTTTTTTTTTCTCACATGCAGCTGGGATAGTATTAGTATTTGTATTTGCATTTGTATTAGTATATAGTAATTAAAACTGTGTGCCAGTCTTGGACCTGTTTGCTCTCAGATCCATTCCTTGACATTTGCTTGCTTTGCTTTGTTTGCAGAGTGGCAGACTCCTCTAGGTTGTGTTTCTCAGGCTCCTGTGTCAGCTGGCTTCCTGGTGGACTCGTACAATTGTAGGTATTGATGGGAATTTGGAGAGAGAGAAGAGAGAGGCCAGAGTATTTCTCTCTCTCTCTTATTTTCCTTGGGGAAGTCTCTGGCAGCAACTGTTCATGACTCTAGCTCTCGCTGAACATTACTGCTAATGTTTTAGCTTCTGCCAGGTTATTCTGGCCTCTGTGATAAGTTTCCATCTTCTCTCTTTGTCTCTTCAGCCTAGGGGTAGTAGCAGCTTCTTGTTGCTGTTAATCTTTCTAATCTGTTAACTTTATATTTTCATTGTTGTGTCTCTATTTCAGGTTACTGTCATCTCCTAATCTGTCTCAAAGTCTTTATTCATGCCACTCGATTAAGATGCAGTTACACAATTTTTTTTTCATTCCTGGAATTTTCCATGATCTTTCTCTGGTTGTTTATGTCTCTATTTTGCTTTGCTAGTGAAACACATCCCTTTTTGTCAGACTATCTCCAACTTTTCTTCCTTTGAGTCTCAGTTCAGATTTTTTCCAGAACGTTTTCTCTGTCTTCTTTCTTCTTTTAGTCTGGGTTAAGAACCTTGATTCTGTGCTCCCATGTGTTGTGTATTCCCCCAGTATCTAGTTGTACTACATTAGGATTGGATTTTTAATTTGTATCTCCCATTAGTCTGTACCACAAAGGCCAAACCTATATTGGAAGTATTTAGCATCATATGCCAAATACCTAGCAGGAAATACAAGGTATACACTCAATAGATACCTATTGGTTATATTCTTATTGTTGAATGAACCTCACTTATTATATTCTAATGACCTTTCAGGTCGATGTGTCTATTTCTCCCACTAACTCATAAGCTCCTTGATTGCAGGGAATCAGTGTTACTCCTCATGTCTACAGCATCTAGTTCTATCCCCACATAGCATAATAGGTGTATAGAAGATACAAATGATTTAAAACACTAAACCTTATTTTTGAAGAGGAGTGAATAGAAGTTCACAAAGGTTAAGTAAACTGTCTAAGGTCATAGAACTGAGGTAGGAGATAGATGGGCTCCAGGCTAGGCATTTACAACTGACCTCCTATTTACATTGACTGGGGTGAGAAAAAGATGGGTTTCAGGCCAGGCACTTACAACTAACCTCCTGTTTGCATTTCCTGAGACAGGAGATAGGTGGGTTCCAGGTTAGGCATTTACAATCAGCCTCCTGTTTGCTCTCTAAAATGGAAGTATCAACAGAAACAGAGTAAATAGCCAGCCTTTGTCTCCTGTGGACACCTTAAGATAACAGTCATGGCAGGGACAGAGAGGAGCTAAACCCCGTTTGAGTAAAGATCAAGAGGTTATATATTTCCCTTCCTTGAGATAAGAGAGACACTGCACATGTGCAGAAGGGGTCCTTGGGGGTCAAAAGTCAGGGGACACTGCCAGGCCATAGTGAGTCTTGATTCTCCCAGACCCTTTCACGTCAAGATCCATCTTGGCTGAGAAGTGTGTGCGCACCTAAGGGGAGGGTCCTGAGACAAATTAGCCAAGGGGGACAAAACAAGATGATTGGCCAGATGGGAGACAAAACCCCAGCAAACTGCCCCTTTATAAAGAATTTAAACTTCCCAAAGGGGCGACTCTCTCTCTCTGAGTTTGCCCGTGTGTCTTTCCACATGTACTGTACTTTTCCAATAAACTTTTAACTTTTCTCTTTACCTTCTGTCTCCTCACCTAAATTCTTTCCTGACAAGGCAGGCCAGAACTGGGGGATTCAGACGCTAGCTACTGGCCTCTGTGGTCTAGCAGTTAGGACTCCTGGCCCGGGAACTAGGATCTTGCTTCCAGCTACTACTCACTGCTGCTTGCTGCAAGCTGCTGCTTCCTGCTGCGTGCATCCGAAATCAGAACTAGTACCTAATGGTGGCACTAGAATCGAGGTCTTCTAATTCATACTTTATTGCACTTTTATATTTACCAAGTCCTCTGAGTTCAGTCATCTATCCCATACTATGAATTTTTTTAAATTAATTAATTAATTAATTTGTTTTTGGCTGCATTGGACCTTTATTGCTGTGCACCGGCTTTCCCTAGTTGTGGCAAGCAGAGGCTATTCTTCATTGTGGTGTTGGGGCTTCTCATTGTGGTGGCGTCTCTGGTTGCGGAGCATGGGTTCAGCCATGTGGACTTCAGTAGTTGTGGTGCGCAGGCTCAGTAGTTGTGGCTCACGGGCTCTAGAGTTCAGGCTCAGTAGTTGTGGTGCATGGGTTTATATGCTCCACGGCATGTGGGATCTTCCTGGACCAGGGCTTGAACCCGTGTCCCCTGCATTGGCAGGCAGATTCTTAACCACTGCACCACCAGGAAAGTCCACATATTATGAATTTAAGTTAATAATTATGTTCTTTACAGATTTACATTATATGTCTTAATAACAATGGGTTATAGAATTAAATATTTGTCTTATATTTTTTAAAAGGAGGGAAATACCTATCAATTACATGCATAAACAATTACCCAAAATACATAAAAACATGTGTTCACACAAAGCTTGTTCAATAATATTCATAGCAGCCTTTTTCACAGTCGCCAAAACTAGTAACAACACAAATGTCCATCAACATAAGAATGGATAAACAAATTGTGGGATATTTGTACAATGGAACAGCACTTGACAGTAAAAAAGGATTGAACAACTGATACATATAACAAGGTGGATAATTACCACAGATACTATGATGATCAAAAGAAGCCAGACACAAGAGAGTAGATATTTTATGATTCAATTCATATGGAGTTCAATAATAGGTAAAAACTAATCTATTGAAAAAAAATCAGAACAGTGGTTGTCTGTGTGTTAAGGTGGGGATAAGCTGAAAAGGAGCATGAGACAAAGGTTCAATATCTTTCTTTGGGTAGTAGTTATGAAGGTGTATATAAATTGCCAAAACATCAAGTTGAACACTTAAGAACTGTGCATTTTATTAAATATAAATTATAATCAATAAAAAGAGAAAAGAATGGAGAGGTGTTTTTCTTTTCATGGAATAACCTTCCATAGATCCTAAAATCACATTATATGCCTCTTATATAAAAATCTAGACCTAGATAATGATGGACACCAATATTGAATATTCCACACCTAATATGATTACTCTAGAACTTGGTCTAACATAAACCTGGAAAATAATTACTGAGAATAGTGGTTAGTGTCAAATTTGCAGTCTCTGATCTACAAACAAAGTAAATAGCTAAATGCTGTGTACAGGATCATGGTAAATGAAATTGCAAATGGAGAAATTTACAGGGAAATTAAATTTTAAGTTGTCAGATTTTTAACTTATACCCCACTTTAAAAAATTAGATTTATTTTCAAGAAGATTGCTTGTTGACATATCAAAGGCTTATGCATTGGTGAGTTTGTGTCTCCAAATTATTCCTTTTTGTTGAAAAATGGGTCACTGATTTATCATTAGCTGTTAGGATATATGGTGTTTAAGCAACTAAGAAAAAACAATGGGTCATCGATTTATCTAATAGCCTAGGGTTCCCGTATTTTAATTACTTGTGTTCTCTGTGAATAGTCAAATATGATAGCAGTCCTACATCCTGTTTTGTGAAGTACTTATTTACTTATTTTGGCCTTCCTTAGTTTCTTCCTTCCTCCCTTTCTATGTGTGTATATGTATATATAGCTTTTGCTTTCTGTCAGAAAGGGAAGGATGATTATTATTAAAAAGAAGAATTTACCAGGAAAATACTTTTCTACTTTTACTGTGTAATTTTGCAGTATTTTGAGCACAAAGAAAACAAGAAAAAATAATTATCCTTGGTATCACAAATATTTATATTTGCTATAATACTCAAAGTGTACATCATTTTAAAATAGACTTATCACCTTCCCCCATGAATTATTTTTATTGAGTAGCTATCGCAAGCTTTGTTATATAAACATATGTCTTTATATAAGCAATGTCTATAATGCAATGTCTTTACCCTGAGAAAATGGGGATCTATTCTGGTCTATTTAATTTCACAGGCTGAAAGTACAAAATATTTATAATTAAGAAACAATACTGGGGGGGACCTTGAAGATGGCGGAAGAGTAAGACGCGGAGATCGCCTTCCTCCCCACGGATACACCAGAAATACATCCACACGTGGAACAACTCCTACAGAACTCCTACTGAAGGCTGGCAGAAGACCTCAGACCTCCCAAAAGGCAAGAAACTCCCCACGTACCTGGGTAGGGCAAAAGAAAAAACAGAGACAAAAGAATAAGGACGGCACCTGCACCAGTGGGAGGGAGCTGTGAAGGAGGAAAAGTTTCCACACACTAGGTAGCCCCTCCGCGGGCGGAGACTGCGGGAGGCGGAGGGGGGAGTTTCGGGACCGCGGAGTAGTGCACAGCGACGGGTGCGGAGGGCAAAGCGGGGAGATTCCTGCACAGATGATCGGTGCCGACCAGCACTCACCAACCCGAGAGGCTTGTCTGCTCACCCGCAGGGGCGGGCGGGGCTGTGAGCTGAGGCTCGGGTTTTGGTTTTGGACGGAGCTCAGGGAGAGGACTGGGGTTGGCGGCTTGAACATAGCCTGAAGGGGTTAGTGCACCACGACTAGCCGGGAGGGAGTTCGGGGAAAAGCCTGCACCTGCCGAAGAGGCAAGAGACTTTTTCTTCCCTCTTTGTTTCCTGGTGCGCGAGGAGAGGGGTTTAAGAGCGCTGCTTAAAGGATCTCCAGAGACGGGCGCGAGCCGCGGCTAAAAGCGCAAACCCCAGAGACGGGCGCGAGACGCGGCTAAAAGCGCGAACCCCAGAGACGGGCGCGAGCCGCGGCTGAAAGCGCAAACCCCAGAGACGGGCGCGAGCCGCGGCTGAAAGCGCAAACCCCAGAGACGGGCGCAAGCCGCGGCTAAAACCGCGGACCCCAGAGACGGGAGGGAGACGCTAAGGCTGCTGCTGCCGCCACCAAGGGGCCTGTGTGCGAGCACAGGTCACTCTCCACACCCCTCTTCCGCGGAGCCTGTGCAGCCCGCCACTGCCAGGTTCCCGGGATCCAGGGACAACTTCCCCGGGACAGCGCACGGCGGGCCTCAGGCTGGTACAACGTCACGCCGGCCTCTGCCGCAACGTCACGCTGCCTCTGCCGCCGCAGGCCGGCCCTGCACGCAGTGCCCCTCCTTCCCCCATCCCCCAACCCCCGGCCTGAGTGAGCCGGAGGCCCCGAATCAGCGGCTCCTTTAACCCCGTCCTGTCTGAGCGAAAAAACAGACGCCCTCCAGCGACCTACACGCAGAGGCAGGGCCAAATCCAAAGCTGAGCTCCTGTGAGCTGTGAAAACAAAGAAGAGAAAGGGAAATCTCTCCCAGCAGCCACAGAAGCAGCGGATTAAAGCTCCACAATCAACTTGATATACCCTGCATCTGTGGAATACCTTAATAGACAAGGAATGATCCCAAATTGAAGAGGTGGAATTTAGGAGCGAGATCTATGATTCTTTTCCCTTTTCCTCTTTATGTGAATGTGTACGTGTATGCTTCTGTGTGTGATCTTGTCTGTATACTCTTGTTTCCAACATTTGTCCTAGGGCTCTATCCGTCCATGATTTTTTTTTTTTAAATTCTTTTTCTTAATAATTAAGGTTAATTGTAATAACTTTATTATACTTTACCTTCGTTCTTTCTTTCTTTCCTTCCTTCCCTCCCTCCTTTAGACAACGAATCACCCCAAATTGAGGAGGTGGTCTCTGGGAGCAGGATTTATGATTTTTCCCCCGTTACCTCTTTTTGTGAAGGTGTATGTGTATGCTTCTGTGTAAGATTTTCTCTGTATAGCTTTGCTTCCAACATTTGTCCTAAGGTTCTATCCGTCCCTTTTTTTTTTTTCTAAATATTTTTTAATTCAATAACTATATTATATTTTATTTTATTTTTACTGTATCATCTTTCTGTCTTTTTTCCTTCTTTCCCTCCTTCCTTCCTTCCTCCCTCCCTCCCTCCCTCCTTTCTTTCCTTCTTTGCTTCTTTCTTCCTTCCTTCCTTTCCTCCTTTCCTTCTTTCTTTACTCATACTTCTACTAATTCTCTCTACTTTTTCTCCCTTCTATTCTGAGCCGTGTGGATGAAAGGCTCTTGGTGCTCCAGCCAGGAGTCAGGGCTCTGCCTCTGAGGTAGGAGAGCCAACTTCAGGACACTGGTCAACAAGAGACCTCCCAGCTCCACATAATATTAAACAGTGGAAATCTCCCAGAGACCTCCATCTTAACACCAGCACCCAGCTTCACTCAACGACCAGCAAGCCACAGTGCTGGACAACCTATGCCGAACAACTAGCAAAACAGGAACACAACCCCACCCATTAGCAGAGAGGCTGCCTAAAATCATAATAAGGCCACAGACACCCCAAAACACACCACCAGACGTGAACCTGCCCACTAGAGAGACAAGATCCAGCCTCATCCAGCACAACACAGGCACTAGTCCCCTCCACCAGGAAGCCTACACAACCCACTGAAACAACCTTAGCCACTGGAGACAGACATCAAAAACAACGGGAACTACGAAAGTGCAGCCTGCAAAAAGGAGACCCTAAACACAGTAAGATAAGCAAAATGAGAAGACAGAAAAACACACAGCAGATGAAGGAGCAAGATAAAAACCCACCAGACCTAACAAATGAAGAGGAAATAGGCAGTCTACCTGAAAAAGAATTCAGAATAATGATAGTAAGGATGATCCGAAATCTTGGAAGTAGAATGGACAAAATGCAAGAAACAGTTAATAAGGACCTACAAGAACTAAAGATGAAACAAGCAACGATGAACAATGCAATAAATGAAATTAAAACCACTCTAGATAGGATCAATAGCAGAATAACTGAGGCAGAAGAACGGATAAGTGACCTGGAAGATAAAGTAGTGGAAATAACTACTGCATAGCACAATAAAGAAAAAAGAATGAAAAGAACTGAGGACAGTCTCAGAGACCTCTGGGACAACATGAAACGCACCAACACTCGAATTATAGGGGTTCCAGAAGAAGAAGAAAGAAAGAAAGGGACTGAGAAAATATTTGAAGAGATTATAGTTGAAAACTTCCCTAAAATGGGAAAGGAAATAGTTAATCAAGTCCAGGAAGCACAGAGGGTCCCATACAGGATAAATACAAGGAGAAACACGCCAAGACACATATTAATCAAACTGTCAAAAATTAAATACAAAAAAAACATATTAAAAGCAGCAAGGGAAAAACAACAAATAACACACAAGGGAATCCCCATAAGGTTAACAGCTGATCTCTCAGCAGAAACCCTACAAGCCAGAAGGGAGTGGCAGGACATACTGAAAGTGATGAAGGAGAAAAGCCTGCAACCAAGACTACTCTACCCAGCAAGGATCTCATTCAGATTTGATGGAGAAATTAAAACCTTTACAGACAAGCAAAAGCTGAGAGAGTTCAGCACCACCAAACCAGCTTTACAACAAATGCTAAAGGAACTTCTCTAGACACGAAACACAAGAGAAGGAAACGACCTATAGTAGCGAACCCAAAACAATATAGAAAATGGAAATAGGAACATACATATCGATAATTACCTTAAATGTAAATGGACTAAATGCTCTCACCAAAAGACACAGATTGGCTGAATGGATACAAAAACAAGACCCTTATATATGCTGTCTACAAGAGACCCACTTCAGACCTAGAGACACATACAGACTGAAAGTAAGGGGATGGAAAAAGATATTCCATGCAAATGGAAACCAAAAGAAAGCTGGAGTAGCAATTCTCATATCAGACAAAATAGACTTTAAAATAAGGACTATTAAAAGGGACAAAGAAGGACACTACATAATGATCAAGGGATCGATCCAAGAAGAAGATATAACAATTGTAAATATTTATGCACCCAACATAGGAGCACCTCAATACATAAGGCAAATACTAACAACCGTAAAAGGGGAGATAAACAGTAACACATTCATAGTAGGGGACATTAACACCCCACTTTTACCCATGGACAGATCATCCAAAATGAAAATAAATAAGGAAACACAAGCTTTAAATGATACATTAAACAAGATGGACTTAATTGATATTTATAGGACACTCCATCCAAAAACAACAGAATACACATTTTTCTCAAGTGCTCATGGAACATTCTCCAGGACAGATCATATCTTGGGTCACAAATCAAGCCTTGGTAAATTTAAGAAAACTGAAATTGTATCAAGTATCTTTTCTGACCATAACGCCATGAGACTAGATATCAATTACAGGAAAAGATCTGTAAAAAATACAAACACATGGAGGCTAAACAATACACTACTTAATAATGAAGTGATCACTGAAGAAATCAAAGAGGAAATAAAAAAATACCTAGAAACAAATGACAATGGAGACAAAACGACCCAAAACCTATGGGATGCAGCAAAAGCAGTTCTAAGGGGGAAGTTTATAGCAATACAAGCCCACCTTAAGAAGCAGGAAACATCTCGAATAAACAACCTAACCTTGTACCTCAAGCAATTAGAGAAAGAAGAACAAAAAAACCCCAAAGCTAGCAGAAGGAAAGAAATCATAAAAATCAGATCAGAAATAAATGAAAAAGAAATGAAGGAGACGATAGCAAAGATCAATAAAACTAAAAGCTGGTTCTTTGAGAAGATAAACAAAATAGATAAACCGCTAGCCAGACTCATCAAGGAAAAAAGGGAGAAGACTCAAATCAATAGAATTAGAAATGAAAAAGGAGAAGTAACAACTGACACTGCAGAAATAAAAAAAATCATGAGAGATTACTACAAGCAACTCTATGCCAATAAAATGGACAATCTGGAAGAAATGGACAAATTCTTAGAAATGCACAACCTGCCAAGACTGAATCAGGAAGAAATAGAAAATATGAACAGACCAATCACAAGCACTGAAATTGAAACTGTGATTAAAAACCTTCCAACAAACAAAAGCCCAGGACCAGATGGCTTCACAGGTGAATTCTATCAAACGTTTAGAGAAGAGCTAACACCTATCCTTCTCGAACTCTTCCAAAATATAGCAGAGGGAGGAACACTCCCAAATTCCTTCTATGAGGCCACCATCACCTTGATACCAAAACCAGACAAGGATGTCACAAAGAAAGAAAACTACAGGCCAATATCACTGATGAACATAGATGCAAAAATCCTCAACAAAATACTAGCAAACAGAATCCAACAGCACATTAAAAGGATCATACACCATGATCAAGTGGGGTTTATTCCAGGAATGCAAGGATTCTTCAATATACGCAAATCTATCAATGTGATAAACCATATTAACCAACTGAAGGAGAAAAACCATATGATCATCTCAATAGATGCAGAGAAAGCTTTCGACAAAATTCAACACCCATTTATGATAAAAACCCTCCAGAAAGTAGGCATAGAGGGAACTTTCCTCAACATAATAAAGGCCATCTATGACAAGCCCACAACAAACATCATCCTCAATGGTGAAAAACTGAAAGCATTTCCACTAAGATCAGGAACAAGACAAGGTTGCCCACTCTCACCACTCTTATTCAACATAGTTTTGGAAGTTTTAGCCACAGCAATCAGAGAAGAAAAGGAAATAAAAGGAATCCAAATCGGAAAAGAAGAAGTAAAGCTGTCACTGTTTGCAGATGACATGATACTATACATAGAGAATCCTAAAGATGCTACCAGAAAACTACTAGAGCTAATCAATGAATTTGGTAAAGTAGCAGGATACAAAATTAATGCACAGAAATCTCTGGCATTCCTATATACTAATGATGAAAAATCTGAAAGTGAAATCAAGAAAACACTCCCATTTACCATTGCAACAAAAAGAATAAAATATCTAGGAATAAACCTACCTAAGGAGACGAAAGACCTGTATGCAGAAAATTATAAGACACTGATGAAAGAAATTAAAGATGATACAAATAGATGGAGAGATATACCATGTTCTTGGATGGGAAGAATCAACATTGTGAAAATGACTCTACTACCCAAAGCAATCTACAGATTCAATGCAATCCCTATCAAACTACCACTGGCATTTTTCACAGAACTAGAACAAAAAATTTTGCAATTTGTATGGAAACACAAAACACCCTGAATAGCCAAAGCAATCTTGAGAACGAAAAAAGGAGCTGGAGGAATCAGGCTCCCTGACTTCAGACTATATTACAAAGCAACAGTAATCAAGACAGTATGGTACTGGCACAAAAACAGAAAGATAGATCAGTGGAACAGGATAGAAAGCCCAGAGATAAACCCACGCACATATGGACACCTTATCTTTGATAAAGGAGGCAGGAATGTACAGTGGAGAAAGGACAGCCTCTTCAATAAATGGTGCTGGGAAGACTGGACAGGTACATGTAAAAGTATGAGATTAGATCACTCCCTAACACCATACACAAAAATAAGCTCAAAATGGATTAAAGACCTAAATGTAAGGCCGGAAACCATCAAACTCTTAGAAGAAAACATAGGAAGAACACTCTATGACATAAATCACAGCAAGATCCTTTCTGACCCACCTCCTAGAGTAATGGAAATAAAAACAAAAATAAACAAATGGGACCTAATGAAACTTCAAAGCTTTTGCACAGCAAAGGAAACCATAACCAAGACCAAAAGACAACCCTCAGAATGGGAGAAAACATTTGCAAATGAAGCAACTGACAAAGGATTAATCTCCAAAATTTACAAGCAGCTCATGCAGCTCAATAACAAAAAAACAAACAACCCCATCCAAAATGGGCAGAAGACCTAAATAGATGTTTCTCCAAAGAAGATATACAGAATGCCAACAAACACATGAAAGAATGCTCAACATCATTAATCATTAGAGAAATGCAAATCAAAACTACAATGAGATATCATCTCACACCAGTCAGAATGGCCATCATCAAAAAATCTAGAAACAATAAATGCTGGAGAGGGTGTGGAGAAAAGGGGACACTCTTGCACTGCTGGTGGGAATGTGAAATGGTTCAGCCACTATGGAGAACAGTATGGAGGTTCCTTAAAAAACTACAAATAGAATTACCATATGACCCAGCAATCCCACTACTGGGCATATACCCTGAGAAAACCAAAATTCAAAAAGAGTCATGTACCAAAATGTTCATTGCAGCTCTATTTACAATAGCCCAGAGATGGAAACAACCTAAGCGTCCATCATCGGATGAATGGATAAAGAAGATGTGGCACATATACACAATGGAATATTACTCAGCCTTAAAAAGAAATGAAATTGAGCTATTTGTAATGAGATGGATAGACCTAGAGTCTGTCATACAGAGTGAAGTAAGTCAGAAAGAAAAAGACAAATACCGTATGCTAACACATATATATGGAATTTAAGGGAAAAAAATGTCATGAAGAACCTAGGGGTAAGACAGGAATAATGACGCAGACCTACTGGAGAACGGACTTGAGGATATGGGGAGGGGGAAGGGTGAGTTTTGACAGGGCGAGAGAGAGTCATGGACATATACACACTAACAAACGTAGTAAGGTAGATAGCTGGGGGAAAGCAGCCGCAAGGCACAGGGATATTAGCTCGGTGCTTTGTGACAGCCTGGAAGGGTGGGATGGGGAGAGTGGGAGGGAGGGAGACGCAAGAGGGAAGACATATGGGAACATATGTATATGTATAGCTGATTCACTTTGTTATAAATCAGAAACTAACACAGCATTGTAAAGCAATTATACCCCAATAAAGATGTTTAAAAAAAAAAAAAAAAAAGAAACAATACTAATAAAGGATTTTATAATAATACAGAACAAATACAAAGATGTAGTTAAAATGCAATAGTAGAGAAAATTCACCATCTTTATCAACGTGTCACAGGATTCATATGTATATTATTCATACTAACAGTTAGTTATATGGACAATGTGATGTAGATGCTTAGCATTGAAAGTTCAGGGAAAGAAATCACATGGAAATTTCAGAAAACTTTTTCTTTTTTTAGATTGGCTCTATTCTTTCTCTGAAACTAATAACACAATATATTTGTTGATGAAAATAATCAATAAGCAATTTATAATAGAAATTGAAAAGAGTTTTATTTGAGCCAAACTGAGGACTATAGCCCCTCAGATAACTCTGAGGAAATGCTCCAGAGAAGCATGGTTTTCAGTACAATTTTATATCTTTTCAGAACAAAGAACATTAAACGAGTCGGGGATATATTCCTTCAAAGTTTCACAAAAGCGGATCTACACGTACATAGTGAGTCACTATGGTTTTGGCACCTGGGTAGGGAGTCTTATCATCAAAGGAGTACCAGCATTAGTGTTCAGGAAAGGAGGCTAATGTTTATTTCTAACATGGACATTCTTTACTTCTGGTTAATGTGCCCTTTTCTTTAATAATTAAAGCAGATGTACAATGTATGTTTGATAGGCCACAAACAGCCTATTTTAATTAGCATAAAATTCAAGTTTACTTATGTATAAGACAGTATGACTTCCCCATACCTCAATATGTGAAAATTTATTTCATCACATTTCACTTTTAATTACATTTTTCCCCAATTGCCACAAACAAAATAAATATGTAAGTATTAAATTTTTGATGCTATTCTATTTGGTAATCTATGTAAAAAGATGTCCTCTAAAGAGTTTGACAAAGGACAGCAACAGAAAAGAAGACACCAGGTTTAAAATCATGCCTAATTTGAGGATAATAAAAATGAAAAGGGCACAATGATACAAAAGGATATGTAACTATTCTGGAGATTGGCCTCTCTAGTGAAATCTCACTGAGTTTATAAGCAATCAATACATGTTTTTCATGGTGAAACCTGAGAAAATTGATTAACAAGTAAAGAAGGCATAATTTACATGGAGTGGAAGTTGGAGTAGAAGGTGCTTGTCCTTTTCCAGAAGTTCTATTGAAAGATATCACATGGAAGATAGGAATTATGGTAAAAAAATAAAAATAGTATTTCTATTCCCCTCTTAAGTACTAGGCCATTTATTCAGAAAAAAGAAAAGGCTTTTCTCCTAGAATTTCCAGGAGCAGCTGATTTAATTTTGTTGACCCCTTCACCTCTCTCTGTGGAAATAAGGAGCTCTACCTCTAGAGTTTTCCCCAAAAGACAGCTTGAATTTGGCATCCTAGTTAGGATTCTCGTACGCAGAAGTCTTGATAGTCTCTGGAGATTTAGGAATTATTCTTGAATAGTTTTCCATATCCATTCTGAATTGGAGTTATCTTTAGTAAGAAAATAGATTGCTAAGTGGCCAGAATCCAGTTCCCAGTGAATTTCTTCCCTTGAGAGTTAGGACTGGGGGTAAAATCCTTTTCCATGTCAATCAATGAATTTGTCCCAGCTTCCTCCCTTTGCTGGCTCTGGCTCTAATTTCATTCCAGGGCATAACAGCCCAGCATTTCTCTTCTAGGACTCCATGGAGCTGCTGGAATTTTCACTGATCCATTAAATGCTAGACAGCAGGACTAAGGGTCAGGGACAGTAAACTGCATTTGTGAGCAACTGCAGCTGCGGGGGCGGTGGGGGGAGATTAAGTACTTTAGCAAGCACAGCTGGCAGAGCTGGTGGTGGCCCATGGGCTGGGCCTCCTCTTACCTCTGCTACTGGGGCAGCTCTGCTCCCATCTTCTGGGCACCTCTGGGGGTAACATGCTGCACTACTGGGACCAGACAGCAAAAAATAGCAGCTGGGGACCCAAAAGAACACAGGAAAATGCCTCGATGGTGTCTGCTCACACACTCCTCTTTTCCCTGGATTACCAGCATGTGCAAATTCCTTTGGAGATCACACTCTGGATTATGTTAGCCTCTCTGGCAAAGATAGGTAAGTGAGTGGGCTTCCCTGGTGGCACAGTGGTTGAGAGTCCTCCTGCCGATGCAGGGGACACGGGTTCGTGCCCCGGTCCAGGAAGATCCCACATGCCACAGAGAAGCTAGGCCTGTGAGCCATGGCTGCTGAGCCTGAGCATCTGGAGCCTGTGCTCTGCAACGGGAGAGGCCACAACAGTGAGAGGCCCGCATACTGCAAAAAAAAAAAAAAAAAAAAAAGATAATTGAGGAACTCCCCAAGGCTCTCCCAGGGAGTTGCCTAATGGAGGAGGGGACTTTCAGGGCCTTTTCAGATGTTAAGAAAGGCACCTTTTCCTTAATAGACCAGAGAAAGGCAAAGTGGAATATTTTCCTCCTGAGCTCTGTCACAAGGATCTTTATCTTCATACCTCAAACCCTCTTGCAGTGATTATGTTCAAATGTTGGTGGTCTCCCAGCAGAAGGAGGTGGAATTAATGGGCTCAGCACAGGAACTTAGACTGCAAAGGGTCCCAGCTGTTCAAGGGTTGAGAAGATGAGGCATAACTTTAAAAGGGAGAACAGAGAAATCTTAATAGAATGATTCTAGCTGATCTGAGTCTTTAGGCAACCTTTTTTCCTCACAGGATGCTTATTATAGTTGCCAGGTAGTGAGAAAGTGGAACAAGTCCATTTCCTATTTTTTAAAAGATAGGCCTTTTTGTCACCACTCAGAATTTAAGTGGAAACACAAAGACTAAATCCAGCAAGAAAAGAAGAGCTGCTATGTTTTAACTATTTCACCTTTATGAACACCCTGATTTACTAGTGTTGTGATTCTCCTAAGGAGATTTATTATCAGTTATTCCTCTTATGTTCTTTAATAATTTATCAGACCTTTTGCCTTGGTGGTATTAAAATTATGAGAGTCCTTTAACAGTTCAAAGTATTTATGATGAAGTTAACATTTTTAAGTAGGTTGAGAACCAAAAACAATGCCAGGAAAACATAAAAGACTGTAGAATTTTGTCATTTTAAAATGAATTTATTCTAAAATAAACCATGTTCAGCATTTCAAAGTGTTATTTAAGTGACTTTATAGATACCAAAGCTTTATCATTCATGAAATGTAATATTTAATGATGACACAGAAAATCCATAGATTCATAGCACGATAGATTGTCAGAGCTGGAAAAACCCTAGAAATCATTCTTATCCAGAGGCCCAGGGAGAGAAGATGCTTTGTGAAGTTCAACAAACCAGAACTAGAATGCTAATCTCATGCTTCCTTGATTAGAAATACATGCTCTTTTGGGTGATAGTAATTAGCACTTGTGGATTGTTTTAAATTATTAGGGTTAATAATTAAGGTTATTAGGGTTAGGTTTCTTTTAAATTATTTTTTCAGTACTAGATATATTGATTGTAATAAATAGTCTAATTAAATGTTAATTTCAGGATAACAGGGCAAAGGGACTTCCCAGTAGGTCTTCCATCCCTATTGAGCCATCACTGACAGACAATTTTTTGCTGTGACCTTGTAAGAGAATGTAAATTAAAAAAAAATCCTTGTTAGCATTCATTCAACAAATATTTTTGAGCACATTTTATGTGTGGAGCATTATATTGGGCCCATGGGCTACAGAGATGAATAAGACCCCATCTTTCCCATGAGAAGTTTTCAAATTATTTCAATGCCTAGAGGAAATAAGTGGTTCTGTAGAGGATAAAGAGAGACCTAGCATGGTTTAGTGGAAAGATAAGATTACTTTGAGCTACTTAATATTTGCTCAAATTTAGGAGCCAGTGCCTGGCACATAGGCAATCAGTATGTGTTAGATGATTGAAGTACTTCTTTGGCCTCATATTTATCATTTCTAATATGGGGATAACAGTATTTACATTGCTGTGTTGGATGAGAAAATCAAATAGAAGAGTATATGTGAAAGCACTTTTGAAACTATTTAAAGTCTAGCTTAGGAACCAACTGACTTTCTTTTCTAAAAATATATTTATTATTTATTTGATAAGTATCTGTTGAGCTATTTCTATGTGCTATCAGTGTGCTAGGGGATTAATGTAAAACCTAGCTTCAATCCTTGAGAAAGTTGTAGTCAAATTAATTAACAAATATTTTAGAAAGGGATCTCAGCAGTGTATTAGTGGTGACTGGGGCAGAGAGGAAGGGGATGGATTAGCTCAGATGACCATTAAGGTCCTTTCTATAGCAGAGAGTATTGATGACAATTAGAGTCATTATTTATAGGCTTCATGTAAGCTAGAGCATGATGATGTGGCATATAATGTGGGCAAAGGTAAAAGAATACAGGATAAAACAGAGAACTGGGTTCTCTGTGGGTTGCTAGAGATGGCTGCATTTCCCTCATGGGATGAAAGACTCATATCATCGTATGAGAAAAAACTAACTTTATAGTTGGGATTGTATTTTGATAATTGAGTAGTATGCATTAGTGTTAAGTCCATATCTGTCAATCAGACCAAGTGACAGTTTGGGGTAATTATAGGAACACTGAGCTAAAAGTCAGGAGACCTGGCTGGGTTGTCACCTCAGTTCTGCTACATAATTACCATTTAGCCATGAAAAGTCACTTTACTTCTTTGGCCTCAATTTCCTTATAAGTAATTGTGATTCCTCATCAATGAAGAGTTAGTTATTATTACTAAAGCCCTTTTCGACTCTTATTATTCAAAGCAGACATTTGAATTATGGTTGTCATTTCTATATTTTTAAGTTTCTGATGTCTTTGACTATGATCATGAGAAGAGCAGAAGAATATTGCCAGCTGATAAATGCATTGTTTCCATTTTAAAACAGGTACTCACATTTGAAAATGATTCAGTGGACACTGAAAAAAAATATTTTCCATTATAAAGAAAATTGTCTCCACTCATGCATCTGCATCTTTATCAAGTCATTATTAAAATGTAAAATGCAAAATGACTGAGAAGCTATTTTCCTGAAATCATGAGGCTTGAGAAGAAGGCTGACATATAGAGATGACTGATAATAAAGATGTTATAATAGTCTATCTTTTTTCTCTTTTCTAGGATTTCACCTCTATAATAAGTTACCTGCAGTTGTACCTGAAAGCTGCCTCTTGATATTTGTAGGTCTCATCATGGGAGGACTAATTTACAGTTTAAATGACAAATCCCCACCAGTCATAAACAGTGATATATTTTTCTTGTATTTACTTTCACCAATAGTCCTTGATGCAGGATATTTTATGCCTAGTTGGCCATTTTTTGAAAACATAGGGACCATTCTGTCATATGCTGTAGTTGGAACCATGTGGAATGCATTTGGGATAGGCCTTTTCCTCTATGGCATATGTCAGGTGAAGTACTTCAAACTTCAAGATGTGTCATTGCTCCATAACTTTTGGTTTGGTAGTTTGATTGCTGCAGTAGGTCCTGTGGCTGTACTCTCTGTATTTGAAGAAATTCATGTGAATGGAAAGCTTCATATTTTGGTGTTTGGAGAATCCCTCCTTAATGATGCTGTTACTGTTGATAAGTATCCGAAGCATGAGCTTTCATGGTAATTAATTAGGTTCTCTTATGGTCACCCTTGGAATTTAAATAAGAATTGAATTCTGGTTTAGACCAGGATTGAGTAATTTAGTCTTAGGAATAAGTTTATGAATCGAGAAAATATGATTTACTGGTCATTAATATGTTTTCAAAAATAACCATGCTTTTTTGGTACTATACTAATCTTGTATCAGTTTATTAAGTGAAAACTAGGATAAAACTTCTGGAGGCCACAGTCTTTCTAGTCATGTCAAATAAGAATATTTTAGCCATGAAGCATATATTCACAGCCCATCAGACAATTTTCAAACAGAATCATACATAATTTGATATTGACTTGTAGAAATATCTTTTGATGTAGGGAAGATTTCTAGGAACTCATGTTGGGAAGGAAATGGGGAGTTGGAGGACTTCAAAGTTGAGAAACCTCAAAATAGAAGGATACATAGGGCATAAGTTGAGACTCTTCTGATTGGTAAATTCACTCTAATCTTTTTTTATGAAGGTGCTCTATAAGTTGTTCAAATCTTTCTCTGAAATGCCATCTATCAAACCATTGGATATTTTGGCTGGGATAGGGAAATATTTTTTGGTTGGAATAGGAGGCATTTTCACTGGGCTCCTGTTTGGCATGGTTGCTACCTTTACCACACACTTTACCAAGACCAGCTGGGTCATCGAACTTCTCTTTATCTTCTTATATAGCTATTTCTCTTACCTGACAGCTGAAATGTTCCATCTCTCAGGGATTGTGGCATAAGTATCTGGAAAAGTCTTTGATTTATTGAATTTCTTTTAGGAATTGAGTCTGATTTCCGACTAGAAATCTAGGAAATTGCTTTACCTAGATATGGGAGAAGGACCCTCCCTTTATGTTCTTCTAGGGTTTCCTGTTATCTCTAATAGTCACTTAGTCATAGCACTGCAAGTGTTATTGTGGTCAAGTTCATGGGCTCCCTGTAGAGACTAAATGACTACATCCCAACTACCTTGCCTATTTTGGGTTGGGGGTCAGTATGACTCTTTCATTGTATAACAAAAATGCTGAGAATTTGGCATGGGACTACCTAGGGCAGTTCTCTATCTTTGCAGGGGAGAATCATTTCTCCTAATGGATTAGTTATCTGAGCCCAGTAGCATTCCAGTGGTAAGTAATTAGATGGCCCAGCATATAAATAAGCTTGGCATTAGTCCTTGTATAGATGAACTTTCTGCCATAACAATTAAGTAATTTTATTACTTCTTTTGTAAACCATATGGCATGTTTTTTTTTTCTTATCCATCACTGGCATTTAACCAATGATGATAGTACCTCATATCTAGTAATTAGCTTGTAAGGCTAAATGCCCACATGGTAAGTATTAACACCAAAATGCTTTTGTACTAGGGTTCAGACAGACCATCCCGCTCTGTGTTTTTAAAATAAATAGAATGCTTTTTTTTTTCAAATGTTGCATGTTTTCTGAAAGCTTAAAACGAAAAAGAGAAAAGATTGATTTTTTTTTTGCAGTACGCGGGCCTCTCACTGTTGTGGCCTCTCCTGCTGCGAACGTGCAGGCTCAGCGGCCATGGCTCACAGGCCTAGCTTCTCCACAGCATGTGGGATCTTCCCCGACCGGGGCACGAACCCGTGTCCCCTGCACCGGCAGGCAGACTCTCAACCACTGCGCCACCAGGGAAGCCCGAAAAGATTGATTTTTAAATTAAGTTCTATAGAACTAATGCCATTTGATTTTTAGGTTGCTCTAAGTTCTAAATGGAATTACTGTACATGATAAATGTCACAGTATAGTGCTTGAAATTAGTCTGTTTTAAATAAAATGTTCTAGGTTGAAAGCAAGGATTCTATCTAGGGTCTGGGTGACTGCATTTTAACTTGTTGAGGGATGTAGTTTGTGCTTAAATTGTCTTTGATTTTTATTGTTCGCATTACCTATTAATGAAAGACATGTTAAAAAATCCAATAAAGGAATTGGATTAGGAAATTTAAATTTAATTCTTCTAATCCAGGGCATTTTCCAAAGCTTTGAATACAGTATCTTTTAAGTGGCTTCCTTCTTTTGAGCACCCTGGACTTTTAAAGAACTTTGCAATGTGGAGATTATTGCCATGTCTGTGTTGAGTCCTGAAAGAAACAGGGGGTCTCTCAGGTTAGAATGAAGCCCAGTCAATCTTTTTCCATTGTCCCTGAGAGACACTTTAATTAAAAAAACAGACAAGGGGCTTCCCTGGTGGCGCAGTGGTTGAGAGTCCGCCTGCCGATGCAGGGGACGCGGGTTTCTGCCCCGGTCCGGGAGGATCCCACGTGCCGCGGAGTGGCTGGGCCCGTGAGCCATGGCCGCTGGGCCTGCGCGTCCGGAGCCTGTGCTCCGCAATGGGAGAGGCCACAGCAGTGAGAGTCCCACATACCGCAAAAACAAACAAGCAAACAAACAAACAAAAAAACAGACAAGTATTTATGAGCTCCTGTATGTTTAGTGCTATTCTCATTGTTAGGAGTGATAAAAGTTACTTTTTAAAATAATTAAATTCTTGCTTTCAGAGATCTTATAATCTACTTAATGATGAAAAACATACACATGAAATAATAGGTTGACAAGAAAGAAGGATGGGAAATATTCAAATGTACGGTAACAATGAAGAGCACTTATCTGCTGTCATGCCTGGGCCTGGGCCAGAGTTCCTTGTGGAGAAGGGAAGGTCTGAGACCTAGGGGGAAAGCAAGAGTTGGGGGGGGGGGGAGGTGTAGAAAAGGGAGAAGAGGAGGCTGGCTTCATGGCTCTCTCAACACTGAAGACCTAGAGGCTATAGAATTTTCTGCCTGCTTCCTCCTTTTGCCTTCCATAATAACTTCTTTTAATCTTTAGTGCCATTAAATATTGCACAGTTTTTGATTCATATTAACTGCCTTAAGTGTGAGGACAATATGTAACCAGCTACTCATTAAATCTTCCAGAAAGTGGCCACAAGGTACTTAATTATTTTTACCTTATGCATATGTGAGCATGTTTTATCCATCCCCACCTCCAAAGATTGTGAGCTCCTGTAAGATAGAGACAATATCCTCTGTACTTGTCTGCTTTAACTAACTAACTAGCATACCATAGATGCTAAATATTTATTGAAGATAAGTTTTATTAATTTATTTATTTAGCATTATTATTACTTTACTTTTGTGTGCCTCCCAGAGAAAAGTTAGACTGGTAAAATGCTTTGGGGACTGGTAAAAATATTGTTATTTTGTTACCAAACTCAAGTTCAGCTGCTTGCCTCTTGAAAGCTGATACTGGAGGCACAAGTGTTGGTTGGAAAAGGAAAAGTTGCTTTATTCAGGAGGCTGGCAACCTGGGGAGAAGGTGGACCAAGAACCAATTATACAGATTCTGCTCAGCCATGAAAGTTTTTAAAGGGGAAAGGGGAAGCTAGTTGCTGATAATTATTTGGGGAGGGCGTCAGAATCTTGGTCATCTTTCACTGTGTGCAGACTTACTGACTCCTTGTGATCTTTCTTTAGATGCTATCTTGTTCATGCAGTTTGCTCGTGAGGTTACTGAAGGGGAAAATAGGGAAAAGATCTAGTCATCGGTTAATTACTTATTCTTCATTCCTACTTCTTCAGTCTAAGAAAAAAAATCAACAGGTTAGACAAGGCATTATGTGATCAAAATATTTGAGAAATATGCTTGGGCCAGAGATTAGTGAAGCATGGGGGCACCTGGTGTAAGGTTAAGTTAAAATACAGCTGCTAAAGTGATGGGACAAAGGGCCTCCTGCAAAGAGCTGCTTCCTGCAAAAATCTGTTTCCTGCAAAGAGCTGCTTACAATTTGATAGGTGTATTAAATACCTAGTAGCCCAAGTTACAGTGCTAGGTGCTACATACAAAATTTTTGTACAGAGATACAACCCCTTTTTTAATTATTAGAGCTTGCTGTTACTTCAACACTTTATATAGTAAGGGTGAAAGCAAATAAGTGGTTGAAATTGATAGTCTAAGTGGTCTAAAAAGAAAGCTGTTCTCACCTTAAAATCCTTGTTATAATATTTTTTTAAAAAAAGAACTAGTATTAGAATTTGATTCCTAAGTGGCTGTACTTCAAAAAAATACTATTTGTCTCCCCTTTTTTAAATGTTCTGCTGAATTAAAACTTTGGATTTGTACAGTGAAAAGAGAAAGAAATGAAAAGGAAAAAATGGGTGACCAAAAGTCTGTTGGGTGACAGCTGATAGTGAAGGGAAAAGAAATAAAAGAAGTAGGGACAGGAAACCTTATAAAGTAGGTGAGAATTATTGCCAAATTAGCACATGGGGTGTGCCAGACTATCAATATAAGAACACAAATTTAACTTATGTAGGCAGGCTTGATTTGTTTTGCATGGAGAGCTACAGGAACCATATCTGATTATTACTGGTAAAGGTCTCACATGGATCTTTTTTGACAGGTGTACTAAACTGTAAATTTTAGTCCTAGCCGTTACCCAAAAAGGTGAATAGTTACAACTTAATTTTATAGTAATTTACTATTGCACCATATACAGTTTGTTATGTAAAGAGAAATCATAAGGTATGCAGAGTTATGAAGTAAAAAATACCTGAAAATTTTTGAGTTTAGTACAGGCATATCTCACTTTATTGTGCTTCATTTTATTACACTTCACAGTTATTGCATGTTTTACAAACTGAAAGTTTGTGGCAACCCTGCATTGAGCAAGACTATTGGTGCCATTTATTCAATAGCATTTGCTCACTTCATGTCTCTGTGTCACATTTTGATAATTCTTGTAATATTTTAAACCCTCTACCAGCAGAAAGATTACAACTCACTGAAGGTTCAGTTGATGGTTAGCATTTTTAGCAATAAAGACTTTTAAAATTAAGGTATATCCATTGATTTTCAGACATAATGCTATTGTACATGTAATAGATTACAGTACAGAATAAACATAATTTTATGTGCACCGGGAAAACAAAAATTTCATGTGACTTGCTTTATTGCAATATTCACTTTATTAGAGTGATCTGGTACAGAACCTGCAATATCACTGAGGTATGCCTATATTCCACCTAGATTTTGTTGTGTTTTAGATCTTTGGCTTTTCTTCCTTATAAAGCACAGTCTTGGGGTGCTTACAGTAACTTTTTTTTGTATGAGAAGGATATTAATAACATTTTACTATATGAAAAATAAGTGAGCTATGCAGGATAATTTTTTCTATTTTAACATGGTGTGGCATTGGGTGATAGAAAGGCCATAAGTACTGGAATTAGTCAGAGTTGGGTTCAAATATATGCTCTGCAACTTACTAGTTGTTTAACATTGGGCCAGTTAGTTAACTTATTTACATTTTGTGTATTTTGTGAGTTTATGAAGATTAAATGGAATAATTCATGAAATGTGAGTATCATGTAGTAGACACTCAATATTAGCAGTTCTAACCATTTTATTAGGAATGTGTTATATTTAATAGTTAATAAATGAAAATGTATTTTAATCCTGCTTTATCCCCAAATTTTACTTAAATAGCTTTTCCTTTACCTGATATTGCCACCTTCATTAGCTCTTCTTACCCTAAAGGAAATGACCAAATTATAGTTCTGGTTTTGCATAATTGATCTTTCACTCTCACCTCTCTTTATACCTTCTTTTTGGTGTCATTTCTAAAAAAGAATTAGAAATGACCTAAGTGTTGTGGAGGGGTACTTTAAAACCACAGCTACTTCATTCATCTTTTATCTGGTTATTGTCTTTCTTTATGAGATGTATGAATGTATGTTTTTCTATAGTTAGAAAACAGAATAGAAAGAAAAATTACAATCAATCTTTGAAAATAATCAGTTTATATGCAAATTGTATTTCTAGATTAATGTATATACTGTCAGAGTTACTTCATGTTACCTATGATCATAAAGTGATTAAGAGTAGGAACCATGTCTAAAAACAGAATTACCATATGACCCAGCAATCCCACTACTGCACCTATACCCAGAGAAAAGCATAATTCTAAAAGACACATATACCCCAGTGTTCATTGCAGCACTATTTACAATAGCCAGGTCAGGTCATGGAAGCAACCTAAATATCCACTGATAGATGAATGGATAAAGAAGATGTGGTACATATATACAATGGCATATTACTCAGCAATAAAAAGAAGAAAATTAGGTCATTTGTAGAGATGTGAATGGACCTCGGGACTGTCATACAGAGTGAAGTAAGTCAGAAAGAGAAAAACAAATATTGTGTATTAACACATATATGTGGAATCTAGAAAAATGTTACAGATGAACGGGTTTGCAAGGCAGAAATAGAGACACAGATGTAGAGAACATACATATGGGCACCAAACGGGGGAAGTGGGGTGGTGGTGGTAGTGGGATGAATTGGGAGACTAGGATTGACATATATACACTAATATATATAAAATAGGTAACCAATAATAACCTGCTGTATAAAAAAATAAATAAATAAAATTCAATTAAAAAAAAGAGTAGGAACTATGTATGGGGGAGAAATCACACAATGCACCATACTGATCAGAAAATATTAAGCAGTATCAACTGGGAATTGCCTTAGATGTGGTCATAGTGCATGTCTGGTGGCAATAATGTATTCTGGGTAATATTTTAATTAGTTACCACGTCTAAGATCCTCAAAGATGCAAATGTAGAACTCTCTTGTGCTGAAAGACACCAGACAGCATGTAGTATTTCAGGAATTTCAGCAGATGCTCTATGTGAATCTTACTCCCTGAGGATTTCATTATTCCATTTCTCTCAAACAATCACAAATTGACCCAAGAGAATGGACATTTGTGGTTATAGAGCTGCTTTCTTTCTTTTTTTTTTTTTTTTTACAGAATAGGATATGAGAATAAAACCTGCATGTAACAGGTTGGAAAACAAGAAATTTATGATAATTATTAAGTAACCAAATGCTATTTATTGGAAGAAATTATTAAACATAGTGAAAACAAAAAGGAAATATATTCTCTGGAGATTAATTAGCACTTGAGAGTTCACTTTAGGCTTTTGATGCCCAATTATTTTTAGATGTTTTTTAAAATGAATTTTTATTGGAGAATAGTAGCGTTACAATGTTGTGTTAGTTTCTGCTGTACAGCAAAGTGAATGAGCTATATGTATACATATATCCCCTCATTTTTGGATTTCTTCCCCATTTAGGTCACCACAGAGCACTGAGTAGAGTTCCCTGTGCTATACAGCAGATTCTCATTAGTTATCTATTTCATATATAGTAGTGTATATATGTCAATCCCAATCTCCCAATTAATCCCACCCCCCTTATCCCCCTTGGTATCCATAAGTTTGTTCTCTATGTTTGAGTCTCTATTTCTGCTTTGCAAATAGATCACTTATACCATTTTTCTAGATTCCACATATATGTGTTAATATACGTTATTTGTTTTACTCTTTCTGACTTACTTTGCTCTGTATGACAGTCTCTATGTCCATCCACGTCTCTGCAAATGACACACTTTTGTTCCTTTTTATGGCTGAGTAATATTCCATTATAAATATATACCACATCTTTATCCATTCATCTGTTGATGGGCATTTAGGTTGCTTCCATGTCACGGCTATTGTAAATACTGTTGCAATGAACATTGGGGTGCATGTATATTTTTGAACTATGGTTGTCTCAGGGTATATGCCCAGGAGCAGGATTGCTGGGTAGTATGGTAACTCTATTTTTAGTTTTTTAAAGGACCCCCATACTGTTCTCCATAGTGGCTGTATCAATTTACATTCCCACCAACAGTGTAAGAGGGTTCCCTTATCTCCACACCCACTCCAGCATTTATTGTTTGTAGATTTTTTGATGATGGCCATTGTGATTGGTGTGAGGGTAATACTGCATTGCAGTTTTGATTTGCATTTCTCTAGTAATTAATGATGTTGAGCATCTTTACATGTGTTTGTTGGCCATCTGCATATCTTCTTTAGAGAAATGTCTATTTAAGTCTTCTGCCCATTTTAGGATTGGGTTTTTTGTTTTTATGATATTGACCTGCATAAGCTGCTTGTAAATTTTGGAGATTAATCCTTTGACAGTTGCTTCATTTGCAAATATTTTCTCCCATTCTGAGGGTTGTCTTTTGGTCTTGTTTATGGTTTCCTTTGCTGTGTAAAAGCTTTTAAGTTTCACTAGGTCCCATTTGTTTATTTTTGTTTTTATTTCCATTTCTCTAGGAGGTGGGTCAAAAAGGGTCTTGCTGTGAGTCATGTCATAGAGTGCTTGTTTTCCTCTAAGAGTCTTAGTGTCTGGCCTTACATTTAGGTCTTTACTCCATTTTGAGTTTATTTTTTGTCTGTGGTGTTAGGGAGTGTTCTCATTTCATTCTTTTACATGTAGTTGTCTAGTTTTCCCAGCACCACTTATTGAAGAGGCTCTCTTTTCTCCATTGTATATTCTTGCCTCCTTTATCAGAAATCAGGTGACCATACATGTGTGGGTTTATCTCTGGGCTTTCTATCCTGTTCCATTGATCTATATTTCTGTTTTTGTGCCAGTACCATACTATCTTGACTTCTGTAGCTTTGTAGTACAGTCTGAAGTCTGGAAGCCTGATTCCTCCAGCTCTGTTTTTCTTTCTCAAGAATGCTTTGGCTATTTGGGGTCTTTTGTGTTTCCATACAAATTGTGAAATTTTTTGTCCTAGTTCTGTTATAAATGCCATTAGTAGTTTGATAAGGATTGCATTGAATCTGCAGATTGTTTTGGGTAGTATAGTCATTTTCACAATGTTATTATTCCAATCTAAGAACATGGTCTATCTCTCCATCTGTTTGTATCATCTTTAATTTCCTTCATCAGTGTCTTATAGTATTCTGCATACAGGTCTTTTGACTCCTTAGGCACAACTGAGGAGTGTGCACTTGCTCCAGTGATATTCCCCTCTACTTTCTCCAGCAGCAACATGGATTGGTTTAGAGATTATCATACTAAGTTTAGTAAGTCATAAAGAGAAAGACAAATACCATATGATATAATTTATATGTATCATCTAAAATATGATACAAATGATCTTATTTACAAAATATACTCATGGACATAGAAAACAAACTTACGGTTACCAAAGGCGAAAAGGGATAGTGGAGGGATTGGGATTATCAGATACAAGCTACTATATATAGACTAGATAAACAAGAAGGTCCTACTGTATAGTACAGGGAACTATATTCAATATCCTGTAATAAACCATAATGGAAAAATATATGAAAAACAATATATATGTATACATATAACTGAATCACTTTGCTGTATACCAGAAACTAACACAACACTGTAAGTCAACTATACTTCAACTGAAAAAAAGAAAGAGTAGTAATATGTTAAGACCTAGCAAGAGCAAATGTTAAAGATGAATGTCAGGATTCCTGTAGATTTGTATGTATAGTTTCGTGTGAAAATTCATGAGATGAAACAAATCCTCTTTCCAATATCATTTTATTTCTAAATTATAATGTGTAGATAATCACTACATCTGGTATGAGAAAAGGAAAAAGATCCTTATCATAAAATAGTCAATGAGGTATCTGTACCTCTTTTAAGCCTGGCATCACAATTTAGTTTAACTTTGTGCCTAGATATACATAGGAAAGATGAGCTGAATACAGACCATATGAGGTTAGGAATTTTTTCCCTTTGGATTTTAGCCATATTAAATGATATATTTATTTGCAATTCTGTTAAATTAGATTTCTGTAGAATATTCTCATTCTTTTGATTTGGGGACCCACTTAGGATAAGTAATAAACAAAACTGAAAAGTCAGCATTCTGGCAATATGTCAATATTGCTGAAGCAATACACCTAAGCTGACCAAAATGCAGTTTGACTCAAAGTATTCTAGATGAATTTCCATTTAGCCAAATGGTAATTTGGCCTCAAATGAATATCCTGTCACTAACTTTGAGTTCTGGTAATTTTAATACAGCATAAGAATGATTAGAAATTTGATTATACATCTTTAGGCAGTATTGGAACAACTTAAATGTTCAACAGTGGGGAAGTAGTTATTATTAGAAAAATAATAATATAAAGTCATGTGTGGCTTTGGAAGGTTTTGTTCCAAAGTGTTAGCAATAATTTTCTCTCTGGATGGGTGGGATTATGGGTGTTATATGCTTCCTTTGCATATTTGTATTTTTCTCTAAGAGCTTCCTTTGCTTTTGTAGTAATAAGAAAGAAAATTAAAAGGGTAAAGAAACTTAGTTTTTAAAAAAATTACAAGCTCTAAAATTTTCAGTGGATTTAGCTCTCAATTATTTTAATCATACTGCTCTAATAGTTTGACTAAGTTTTCATTTTCTGGCACTGTGTAAAATATTTAAATTGAATTAAAATGTTTTTAAAAACAGTAATATGGACCAAAATTCTTAGTCATATACAGAGGCTGCCAGACTACTCCCACGGCTCTCCAAATTGCCATATATATATATTTTCCAAACAAATCAATTTTGGCTAAATTGTCTGTTAGCCAACTTATTTCAGCTCAAATTTTGTGTAAGAATCCCCACTTTCAGCCCATCTGTCAAGTAACCTTACATTCTCTTTCTGGTCTTGAAGTAAATTATCTGATAAACTCATTCACAATAAGATGTTCGAAACATAATCACTGGGAGTAAGATCTATGGGACAAAGGTTTAACTGGTGCCCTTCAAATAGTACTAGTACCTGAGCAAGCACTTCTCTCGTGGTTAAGGCTCGTTTTTGAGACTACAGACAAATGTGAGGAGTAAAAAGCTTTGGCTGAGGCTTGAGTCTCAGAACTCTAGACTCTGGGTGACAAGAGTAAAAAGAAACCTTTTTTCAAAGCCTTGAAGAACATGGAATCCTGGCTCATCAAAGATTAAAACCAACACAGGTCACATTACTTAACTTTTACTTCACCAGCTTGGGTCACCTCACTAGTATTTATAAGACTGAAGAGAAGTTACATTCTGTTTGTAGAGACTATTTTTGCAGAATGCCCCAGATTAGTCCACATGGGCCTAAGGAAGGGAATTACACTGCTTTCATCCTAAAAAACAGAAAAATCAAAGGAAAAACCAAAGGACAACCAAAATAAAATGTAACTATTTAAAGAAATCTCTCTGAGGAAATAAACCTTTAAATAGTTTAGTTAGTTTAGGCTTTTAAACTATTCATCACAAATCCTTAGAATTCCAATCTAGTTTAACACTAATTTATTATAACATGTTTGTAGCATTTTCCTTCTGTTGATTACTCAAGTATTCTACTTATTGGAAAATTTAGGAGTTCTTGTGCTGATTTTCTTTGTGAACAAATGTCATGTGAATACAGTCACCAGAAAGGACCAATTATTATAGCCTATGGAGGAAAGAGTAGTAAGGGGAGCAATCTGTTTCTCCCTTGATTTTCTGCTCCCAGAGTTTTCCAGAAAGAAGCTCTTCATTGCAGTAACCACAGTTGTTATCCTCTTTACCATTATTGTTCAGGTAAACAAAACAAAGTAGTGCAATTTACCATTATTGTTCAGGTAAACAAAACAAAGTAGTGCAATTTGAAACCTTACACTTAGATGGATATGAATGGGCCAACATTCTCCTTCAGAAACTTGAAATGAGTGTATATTTAGGAGAGACAATTATAGCATGTGAAATAGTCTCTGCCATAACTCAAACAGAACATTTGCAAAACTTGAGATTTATTTTTAAATCAATAGAGGAATGGAAGAATTGCCATTTATTCAAGTGGTTGACACCAATAGCTTTACAGCAAAGACTGCATTTTAGCTACTTAAAAAGGTAAGGTTGAGGTTGAGAACAGAAGAGGAAATAAATATAATGCTTTAGGAGTTTCATTCTAAGGCAGCTTTTCTCTTGAATTATCTCTTTATCCTCTCCATATCACCATTTCCCTCTAATTGCCATTTCACTTCAGTTTTATAAAGCTGGGCAAAAGAATATTGAAATAATGTCTAAAAACCTATTCAGCAACTTAATGAGATAGTATTTCAAATTTTGGCTAAAATGTTTTAATGAGCATAATGATGGTGGATATTTGTGTGTGTGTGTGTGTGTGTATGGTGGAATAAGACAAGTCAGAAGATGTGAATCTGGCAGGCTTCCCTTAAACAAAATAATTATTTCTCTAGAATGGGTGCGATCATTCCTTAGGCTTTGAATTTTTTGTTTTGTTTTATTTTGTTTGTAAATGACTGGTTAAGGTTGAACATTTATTTTCTTCTCATTTAAAACTTAATGAATTGTATCAAACCAGTCCCAAATCAAATTGTGTTTTTATCTAAGCACTAACTAATTTTCACTTTAATATGTGTCATGTAGCACAATGTTACTTCAAAATGCAAAGTCATTTTAAAGAATTAACTTTCAATTCCTATGTCTTTTAGAATTCTTAATGTCTCTGATAATTTATCAGTAACACTCATGTTCTCCTTTAATTTTGCATTTCTTCCAGGTGTTCAAATGCATCTTACTCCTAGAGACTTCATCATTTGATATTTACATTTCCCCATTGATTAATACTGTAATCCATCTAAGACCCTGATTGGGGAGTTTAGGTGTTTGGGGGAGGTATTGTTGGATGATTGCAATTGTAGACAGATTGTACAATAACGACTCATGTCATTCTAACACCATCTAGTGGTTAAAATATTTTCAGAAATTTAAATTTTATTTAAGAATTAAGACCCATTGGGGGAAAAAAAAAACCTCAAAGTACAATGTTATATTTTACTTATTGGAGATTGATAAAATTGCCATGATGTGCTTCAAGCAAATGAGTGCCTGGTCCACCATCAGTAGAACATGTCTTTCAAATTTTTTCTGTGATACACTGGACATGCTCTGTAGTGATCTGGCCATTTTTACCCCTTTATTCTTCTTGAGGGGAAAAGAGGACTAGAGTTAAAATCAGAAGACCTGGGTGCTATTCACAACTGGGTGACCTGGGTGCTCATCACAACAGATGAGCTTTCTATCTTGGACATTTTACTGATTACTCAGTATCTCTTTTTTTGTAGAAAGAGGATACAGGACCTATCTTTCAGGGTTGTTTGTTATAAAGATCAAATAGTAATATAAGTTTAAAAGCATCTTGTGTTTATAAGGTATTATTTTTATTATTACTATGACTGAGCACACTCAAGAAATTTATCTTCACGTGCTGTGTCAGCTTGTCAGTTTCACTTAACTACAATTTGGATTCTGCCCTCACTGTTCCACCAAAATTATTCTTGCCAAAATGTCTCTGCTGGCCTCCTTAGTGGCAAGTTAGGACACATTCTTTTGTCCTAACATTATGAAACTTGTCAGCACAGTTTTATACAGTGGGCTACTTCTTTCTTGAAATGCTTTTTTTTTTTTTTTTGCTTTTTTTGACATCATACCCTGCTAGTGTTTCTGTCTTTCTGGGCATTTCATAGACATCTTTGCAGGCTGACCCTTTTCTATTGGGTCTGTAAATGTAAGGGTTCTCCAGTATTAGGTCCTGAATATTCTGTTCTCCCTATACTTTTTTATTAGGTGTTTATATTCATTTTCATGGCTTCAAGCGCAATATAAATTCTGATGACTTCTGTTTACCTGTAGTCCAGCTATCTACTCTGAGATCTAGATGTTTACCTTCAACTGTTACTTCATACTTACACTTGGATGTCTCACAAAAATATCACAGCTGTTAACTGAAAAAAAAAGCACAACCTAAAAGTTGTGAGTTATGTTTTATTTGGGCACCTTACTGAGGACTATAGCCTGGGAACAGCCTCTCAGATAACTCTGAGGAACTATTTCAAAGAGGTAAGAGAGGAGCCAGGATATATAGGAGTTTTTGCTGAAAAAAAATGTAGTCAAACATCAAAACATTACTGCTAATCACAAAAAGCAGACATCCCAAGTTAATGATTTTAGTGCTTTTCTATGTATGGGAAGATGCAAGGGTCTGAGTTCATTGAAATTATTCCTTAGACATGCATCTTAACTTTCTAGGGCCACTGTACTGTTTTTCTCCATCCTGAATTCCTCTCAGGGCATACCTTTGGGGGTAGCTGCAGTGGCTGATGGCTTGATGGCAGGCAACATTCATTGTCTATGGGAATGGCAGGCAACATTTGTTTTCGTCCACACAGGCAATATATCTACAGAGGATAAATCTGATCCTCATCTGTTTTGCTTCTGTCTTAGTAACTGGCTCTGATATCCATCCATTTACTAAGGCTAGAAATGTAGAATACATCTTTGATTACTTCCTTTTACTTATCCTTCACGTCAAACCCTGTGGTTTCTAACTCCAAAATAGATCTTCAGTATATGTATTTAACTTTTAAAAAGTTTCTAGATATACAAAATTGTATTAATAATATATTTTGATTTATGACACACTAGAATCATTGGCCCATACATGGCATTTATTTATTCATCATTCATTCTTTCATTCTTTCAGTTCATACTTCTAACAGTTGTGAGCCCAGTAGTAAGTTTGAGAAAGTTAACAATAACCCATGCAATGCATTCCTATCCTGTTTTCTTTCATCTCTCTCTCTCTCTCAGGTAACTGATATCCTGAATGAATCATTTACCAATCTCTTGTCTTTTAAAAAATAGTTGTTGAAATCACATATTACACACATAGGCTGGGGGGGGTGTATGTGTATGTTTTGCATGTAGCCTTCTGGAATTTTTTGGTCTATTAACATTTTATTACTAATACTTATTCACATAGCTGTGAGTAGTTGTAGCTCATTCATTTTCAGTGTTCTACAATACTGCATTTTATGATTATACACCAATTTATTTATTAATTGTCCTTTCAATTGATATTTTTTTCTTTTTTGCTTTTACAAATGGTGTTGTCTAAAATATTCTTGTATCTGTCTCCTTGTAGAAACTCTATGCTATTCTCCATTACTATTGCCATTATCTTAGTCCAAGCTACTATCATCTGTTTCCTGAACTGCCTTAAAATTTCCCTTTCCCCTTTCAATCTGTTATCCCCACAGAATCAAAAGCAATATTTTTAAAACACAAATTTTATTACTTTCCAAAATTCTTCTATTGTTTCTTTTTGAACTTTTAATAAATTCCAAAACACTTAACATGACTATAAGCTGTGACAAATATGGCTCATGTCTACCTTTGAAGCCTCACATATTTGGGTCATTCTCCCTCTTGATCACTGTGTTTTAAAAGACTCTTTAACTGCTTCAAATTGACAAACTTTTTCTCAATTTGGGGTTTTCCAAAAGGTCATTCCTTCTCCCTAAAACACTATCTCCTAAGTTCCTTGCATATCTGTCTTCCTTTTATCCTTTAATCCTCAGCTATATATGACCTCCTCAGAGAAGCCTTCCCAGACCTTCTATGTAAGTGCGTTTGATTTTATTTCTGGGAGAGCCGAAACTGTAATTAAACTATGTCTTGTTTTGATGGTGTAGGGCTTAGTATAAGCATCTCCATTTTGGGCCTATTGTTTTGAACACTTTCATAGAATGTATCACTATATGTATGTATGTATGTATGTATGTATCTATCTATCTATCTACCTATCAATCTTTTAGTTATTTTCTTCTCCACTTGGGTGATGTCTGTCTCCCCTACTAGGCTGAGTTCCATGAATGCAGAAAACATATATGATTTATTCTCCACTATATACTCAGAGTCTACTAGTGTGGGCTCCAATGAAATGTGCAATAAATATCTGTGAAATAAATGGATAAATAGTAAATAAAAGTTAATTTGGAGTATGAATATAAATTATGAACATATATAGTAGAGCTTTGAACTTGAGACCATTTTTAAAAAAAAAAAACATGATTTTTATTGATTTACTCAAGACTTCATTTAACCAGCTATGCTACAGAGATTCAAAATGTGGAATAAAATTTTGTCTCTCACCTATATTTTACATCTTCAAAAGACCAGAATATAGTAGTACAAAATACATAAAATGGGTTATAAGAGGATATGTCACTGGGTCAGGTTGGTTTGACATCTTTATTTTAAAAGCATTAATTTTGATCTATCCATGGTAGACTGAATGAAATGAATTAAAGTAAGTGAAGATGGAGAGTTGCATGGATGGGTTTAAAAATGCAAATATGGAGTCAGCCTTTCAAAATGCCAGGTCATTAGACAGACCTGCTCACACTAGGAAGCTTTTTGCCTGTGATAAACACTGTTAAAGGATGTAGTTCTATCCCATGAAAGCATTGTATGATGATTTTTCAAATGTCAGAATGAATTTAGTGGAATCGCACAACTCAAATGTCATCTAAAAAGTGGGAATTACACAAAATTACTTATGAAAACCATATGAATAGGACGATCTCCTGACTTTGGGCAATTCAGGTACATTTGCAAAAAATTACAGCGTTCCAAATTGTAAAGGAAGCTTTTGGGGTGACATGCTCATTTTGTGTGTTAAAGAAACCAGGACCTAAGTAAGATATTTTTGTCATTTAACAGTGCTGAAGAGCTGATGAAGAGCTAGGACACCCTGAGTTTCTTTTAAGTTTCAACCTTAACATTAATGGGAATTATTACCTGCTTCTTTCCACATCTCTGAAATAAGGTGAAAATAGAAACTTTATGGGGATGCATTTTCAAAGTGTTTTGAAAATGACTAAGTAGGGTGGAAGTTCATTGAAAGCAATAGATTTTGTTGTTTATTTGCAGCCAGTTTTTTTCCATATTCCACCTCATGTTTTATACTTCAGTTGACAGCTTTCTTTCTTAAAGTCCTTGTTCCCACGTGTAAATGTTAGAGCAAATCTCAACTTCTCTTACTTTTCATTCAAGCATACTTTTGTTTAAAAAGACAAAACAAAACTAAGAAAAGAGAACTCTGCAAAGAGCAACTTGTTTTATAGTAGTCATCCATGGAAGCTCCTTCAGCATCCCAACATAACTGCATCTGCTCCTAGCCTTTTCTTTCTTCTTATTACAGAGCTGGGGTCTCCTATCTCAAGCTATGCTCTATAATCTATTCCTTTCTTGTCTTGCATTTTCAATCATTTATTTTGTCTCATGTATATTCACACTCTTCAACTAGATCCTTCCCATCAACTTAAACAGGCTCAAGTCACTCCTATTTAAAACACAACACACGGCTTCCCTGGTGGTGCAGTGGTTGAGAGTCTGCCTGCTGATGCAGGGGACACGGGTTTGTGCCCCGGTCTGGGAAGATCCCACATGCTGGGCCCGTGAGCCATGGCCGCTGGGCCTGTGTGTCCGGAGCCTGTGCTCCCTAACAGGAGAGGCCACAACAGTGAGAGGCCCACGTACCACAATAAAAAAAAAAACCACAACTATAAATCTAAAGTAATTCTCTCTTTTGACCTCATAAATCTTTGTTGCTCCCATCTCTTTTATTAAGGTTACTAATGGCATTTGCAATCCTCATTTCACTTGAGCCTTCACAGGGATTCCACATGAGTCAAACTTCCACCTTCTTGAAATATTGTGTTTTTTGTGCTTTGTGACAACTCACTTTCTGATTTTCCTCTTACCTCTCTGGTTCCTCTTTCTCTGTCTGTTTTGCAAGCTTATTCTTATTGTTATATCACTAAATATCAGAGTTCCTCAAAGATTGCTGTAGAGCCTTTCCTCTTCTCACTCTTTACTCTTTCCCTAATGATTTCATCCATACCCACATAACGTCTTCATTTACTGACTGTATACATACGACTTATGAATTTATATCTCCAGCCTAAATATCTGAGTTCTAGAACACACTGTTTTCTTGACATCCTCACTTGGCCATCTCACAGGGATCTTAAGTTTTGTATGTTTAAAATTAAACTTTTGATTTTCCCTGTCAATCTGGTTCCTACCTTTAGTCGTCCTCATTTAGATTAGTGTTACCATCCTCTACCCCTTTTGCTCAAGCATGGAATCTTAGTGTCATCCTTTCTGTCATACTGCCCTTTTTTATGTCTATTTGGTCACTAAGTCAGTTTCTTTGTATCTGCTCTGCCATCATCTTTGTCTAAGCTATCACCATCTCTAACATGGAATACAAAAAATGGTCTCCTAAACTGTCTCCTCATATCCATTATGGCTCATTTTCAACATATTTTCCACACTGCAGCTAGTTATCTTTTTAAAGCACAAATCTGGTCAAGCCATTTCAATTTTCAATTAGTCTTAGAATTTTTAAAAAATGGTTAACACAGCCTGGAAAGCTTTGCATTGTCTAACCCCAGCCTCTCTCTCCAGTCTTAATAATAATATGATCTCCCTTGTACTCTACAACCCAACTACACAAGGTTTTCATTTTCTCTAATATGCCATGCCAAGGAGCGTTATCAGTGTTATTATTCCCTGAGCCAGGAATGGTTCTTTCCCCTTCATATAGCTAAAGTCTGCTCATCCTTTAGGTTTTAGTTTAGGAAAAACTTATCCTTCAATTTAAACTATGTTACTCTGTCATAAACCAGCTTCATTTCCTTCAGAACACTTATCTCAAGTTGTAGTTGTTCATTCATTAATGCAATTATTAAACTAATGGTTCTCTCCCTGAGACATACTACACTGTAACCTCCATAAGGCTATGGGCCCTTTCGACTTTACTTTCCCATTGTAACTCCAGTGCCTAATATAGAATTTGGCAATAATACATGTTCAATAAATATTGTGGCACAACTCGATGAATATTTATTAATATAGAATGTTTGCTTCTTTTATTATCCCTCTTAAGAAAAATTTAAAGTAACATGTGGAGAGGACTGTAATCCCATATATAATGGATGATGAATAATAAAGACAAAATGATATATCTGAGGTATTTGGCAGTAATTGAAATGAAAATCTCTTGCAGCACTTTGGCTCTGTGATTTGACTACTTCTTTCTGTTTTTGAAATATAGTGGTAGATTTTTTGTGTGTGAGGTACGGGGGCCTCTCACTGTTGTGGCCTCTCCTGTTGTGGAGCACAGACTCCAGACGTGCAGGCTCAGCGGCCATGGCTCACGGGCCCAGCCAGTCTGCGGCATGTGGGATCCTCCCGGACCGGGTCACGAACCCGTGTCCCCTGCATCGGCAGACGGACTCTCAACCACTGCGCCACCAGGGAAGCCCCAGATTTTTTTTTTTTTAGGATTCATTAAATGACCCACATATTTGTAAACAATACATATATATATATATATATATATATATATATATATATATATTCCCCATTGATCTTTGTGAGAGAAAAGCACAGCACGTCTCTCTGGTGTTAGACCAATGTTGCCTCTGAATTTTAAGAGAACATTCTAAATTCCTATCATGGCCAGATTAAGAGAGATGTGCACATGCACCCACACATAGACACACAGACACGCAGAGAGACACACACACACAGACACACACACACCAGGGAAATATTCAAGCACTAATTTCATATGAAAGAAATTCAGCTTTCTGTATTTCATTTTGTAGGGGATGGCCATTCATCCTCTTGTTGACTTATTAGATGTGACTAGAAGAGAGACTTCTCCAACTGTGAGCGAACAAATTCTCATTCGGGTAAGATGTCTATACATCACGTAGGTCATTTTGTTGACTGGAACTAACCCTTGTATATTAGGTCCTTACGTGTTAGGTCTTCTTATACTTGAATTTCTCTAATAAAAGGAGACGTGATTTTATGAATTCTGAACAGGTATTTGTTATATTGTGACAATCTGTAATTTGAAAATCAATAAGTCAGTTCTTCTGGTAAGAGGTAAGAACAATGGAAGTCTGAATTCTAGCATTTGCTCTGTTACTATCCAGCTTCCCTCATTATCTTAGAAAAGTCTTTTAACTTTTTTGTGACCTTGGTTTCATAATCAGTAAATTTAAATGGCTGTTTAAATGATCTCTGAAGTCCTATCCAGGTTGAATAATCTATGAATTATGAGTTATTTTGCTTCAAATCATAACTGTTTTTGGTTTGTTTAACATATTAATTCTTAATACTAGACTAAATTATCCAGTAACTTAGTTAATTCTCTATTTGATATCATAAAGCAATTGCTTATAAGATGACCTATGTAATCCTTATGTAGTTGGAAAATTTTTCTTGGGGTATTTTAGTCTTCGGTGGAGTTTTTTTGTACCATCGAGTATTGAGGAAGTTAAAATTTCCATATTCAAATTTCAAAATATACTCTTTGAAATAGGGTTTCAAAATTACACAGAGTTTAGAAGAAAATGACTCATTTCTACGTTAGAAGTAAGGAGAAGTTCAGAGAAATTTAAAGATGTGACCTCTATATCACTTGGTTTTATCTTCTTATAGAAATAGAATTTGAATTGTTGCTTATCCCAAGTGGGCTTTTATAAAATATAACAATAGTAGTATTGAAATATAGAGAATGTTGAGAATGATTTCAAGATACCCTTAGATTTATTCATGTGGAAAAAACTCTGGGAATTTTAGTCAAAAAGAAGAGCTAGCTTGTCTACCTTGCTTCTAACTTCAGTGTGGCCCAGTTCATAATTTTCTGAGATACATTTTCAGCACATGTAATGGCTTTCTATACATAAAACACTTGTTTTATTAATAACTATGTGCCTAAGAATGTGTACAGATAAACATGACTAATTCAACATTTTATGTTATTTTCTTCGAATTTTAATACTTGATTGCCCAATTTGTAAAAAAAAAACATATGTTGGGGTTTTTATTATAATGGAATTACATTTTTAGGCTATTTTGGGGAGAAATCATATTTTTTACTGTATTATGTCTACCATATGGATGACTTTTAATGACTGTATAATATATATTATATTGATAAGACATAATTTAATTTATTTAAACAATTTATAGGACAGAGTCAAACTTTATTTTCTTTTTTCCAACTTTTTATTTTAAAAATGTCAAGCATACAGATTTCAAAGATAGTTCAATGAATATGTATATACCCTCTACCTGGATTCAGTGTAACCTTTGCCATCTTTGCTTTACCACTCTGTCTATATATGTATATATTATTATTGTGATTTGCTGAATCATTTGAGATTAAGTTGTAGACAGCTAACTATTCACTGCTAAATATTTCAGCATGTATTAATATTTCTGAAGTAAAAGGACGTTCTAGTACATAATCACAATTTTTTAAATCAAATTCAGAGTTTAAACTGAAACAATAGTGTAATCTAATATAACTCCATATTCAAAATTTTTCCAAGTGTCCCAATAATGTTTTTATAGTAGTTTTCTCCTGATCTAGAATCATACATTGTATTTAGTTGTCATATCTTTTTAGTTACCTTTAATCTAAAACTATTTTTCAGCGTTTTGTTGTTTGTTATGACACTGGCATTTTTGAAAAGTGCATGAAGTTACTTTGTAGAATATCACTCAGATTGGGTTTATTATTTCCTCATAAATATATTCAGGTTATTTTTTGTGATGTTATATCAAACTTTATTTTATTTATTTTTTTTATTGCGGTACACGGGCCTGTCATTGTTTTGGCCTCTCCCGTTGCGGAGCACAGGCTCCGGACGCGCAGGCTCAGAGGCCATGGCTCACGGGCCTAGCCGCTCCGCGGCATGTGGGATCTTCCCGGACCGGAGCACGAACCCGTGTCCCCTGCATCGGCAGGTGGACCCTCAACCACTGTGCCACCAGGAAAACCCCAAATTAAATTTTTAATCTTAGTATTTAAAGTCCTTTGTTAACTATTTTCTCTTCCCCACCCTTGACCTACATCTATCCAACCTTGTTTTTCTCATAAATCTCTTATATAGTTCCTTGTTTTCTCCCATACATTTTACTCACAATATTCCCATTACATAGAATGATTTATTTTTTCCATATGTAACCCCATTTCTTCAGGGCCAGCTCACAATGCACATTTTCATATAAGCCTTCTCTAACTCCATCTTTTTCTATTTCTTTCCTAAATTTTCCTTTTCTTGTTGCATTTATACATGTACACATGCCAAGTTTGAACTGTATTATCATGCACATGCTTTGATCCCTGTCCACTTCTTTAAGTCTTGCCTCTTCAATTTGGTTCTATGTCCTTCAGAGGCAAGGGCCATGCCTTTTACTACTTTTATTTCCTTCACTTTACCAGGCCCAGATTTCTGGTAGATGAATGAATCTATCATATGATACTGATTGATATGTGCATTTTCAATTTTAAATGGAGCGTCTCCAATGCTTATACTAGAATTACTGCAGATATTCTTACATATATATATAGATGCTCCTTTTTATGCTTACCCTGAAAAGAGCTTAAGATTAAAAAAATAAGCAAGTGGGATGAAATCAACAGTTTCGAAGACACTTTTGATGGATTCTTTTATTTGGTAGTAATTGACCAAGTTCCTCAAGCATACTGTATATTTAGACATATGTTTTGTTCTATTGCAGTTATTTGATCATTTGCTGGCTGGCATAGAAGACATATCGGGACACTGGGGACAATATTACTGGAAAGACAAGTGAAAATTTGCCAAAAGTATGCTTATGTACATGTATAGAAAAGTGGAAGTGAGCCTGTATCTCTTTCTGTATGTTTCTCTTGGGTATAGTTGAGATTTATTCATCCACATGTTATAAAAAAGATGCAGCTAAAAAACAAAGACAAAGATCTTTCTTTTTCTTTTTATAATGAAGGACATGACTGATGCCAAGTCCAGACCCCAAAACTAAATTGTGTGCCATAAAATTCTCAGACCTCCCTTTTTTGGGGATAGGGGATATTATGCCCAGTTCCAGAGAAAGGGATTTTACAACTGATCAGGTTACTATCCTAATTAAGGTTTCTATTATCTTGTCACTTAAAAAATATCCAAACTTTTTACCTCAGTTTACGAATCTGGCTACTGTTAGCTTTCCTTCCACATCTCATTCTGTTCTCTCTGCCACATACTACACTGTAGCCATGTTGTCCTTCCTAACACATTAAGTTCAGCACATTTCTAACTTAAAGCCTTTATGTAATGTTCCATCTGTCTGGCATGCTCTTCTATCTGATCTTTGCATGCCTAGTAACTTCGTGTCATTTAAGCCTTGGCTAAAATTTCATTTCCTCAAAGAGTTCTTCCCTTGCTACTCAATAATTCTCTATTATATCAATGTACTGTAATTATCTGAATAACATATAACTCTCTAATATTTTAATGTCTTATCTTGTTTATTAAATAAAATTTTATTTTAATTTGGAAAAATATAATTCTTATAAATATATCATTATTCTTATTGTATGTTTCTCTCCAACTAAAATGTAAGTGGCAAAAGGGCAGAGACTTTGTCTGCACTAAGTTCTGTAACTGCAGCACTTAGAAAAGTTCCTTCCACATAGTAAGTACCCAATAAATATTTTTGAATGAATGACTAAATGAATTATAAAAGGGATATTTTTAATGTTGATATTAAATCTAGTCCTAGATTTTAAATCCAAATGTTTAAACTATTCTAAATTATGATCTACTCCTAAGTGCCCTGGTAGCAACCCTTATTAAATCTGCTGCTTCAGTCTAGATTCCTTGAAGGAGCTGTGTAAAACAACAGATACTTTTTTTTTTAACATCGTTATTGGAGTATAATGGCTTTACAATGGTGTGTTAGTTTCTGCTTTATAACAAAGTGAATCAGTTATAGATATACACATGTTCCCATTTCTCTTCCTTCCTGCGTCTCCCTCCCTCCCACCCTCCCTATCCCACCCCGCTAGGCATTCACAAACCACCTAGCTGATCTACCTGTGCTACGCGGCTGCTTCCTACTAGCTATCCACTTTACGCTTGGCAGATACGGTTTTAGCAGCAAACCCTTGGCACAAGCGGTAGAGTTGATACTTTGTCAACATCCTTTTATGCCACCATCCAGGAAAGATGTTTTCTAAGGTGAAGTTAATGTCAGAGAACCAAGATAAATTATAATAGTGGTCATCCCCAAAGCAACTCTATTTTAAACTCTGATAAAGAATAGATTAATTTACCCTTCTTATAAATGCAAAAGATCTAACAAAAATCGGTCTTTTCCACATGTTTGATTTGGATGTTTGTTTTTGATCACAGAGAAGGAATGTAAACCATGAATGGGACTATTTACACTTATTGTCTTGTACTTCCTGATAATTCAAACGGCCAAACAATTAAATATTTTTTACAGTAAACAGTTTGAGCTAATTACTTGGCTTTCTGTTTATGTTCCATGTGGTTTTATGCAGTGACTTTTGTCTGTGGAAGAGCTACACACACAGACTTTGAAAACTTCATGAATAACCTAGGGGAAAGACAGGAATAAAGACACAGACCTACTAGAGAATGGACTTGAGGATATGGGGAGGGGGAAGGGTAAGCTGTGACAAAGTGAGAGAGTGGCATGGACGTATATGCACTACCAAACATAAAATAGATAGCTAGTGGGAAGCAGCTGCATAGCACAGGGAGATCAGCTCTGTGCTTTGTAACCACCTAGAGTGGTGGGATAGGGAGGCCGGGAGGGAAGGAGATGCAAGAGGGAAGAGATATGGGGATATACATATACCTGATTCACTTTTTTATAAAGCAGAAACTAACACACCATTGTAAAACAATTACACTCGAATAAAGATGTTAAAAAAAAAACTTCATGGTTACATAGATTTGGGTCATCTCCTTTCCTTCTTCTTCCCTTTGCTCTCACCTATTCTCACAAATATCCTCTTCCTCTAAAATAGCATCTCTACCAGGCTCCATAAATTTCTGGGTCCGATTTTTTTCATTGATAAAAATTGCTATTTAACATTCTACAGTTTTTTTGTTTTGTTTTTCTGATACTGCCAACTATTGTCTTCTTGAGCCAATTTCAGGTTGACAACTTGAGCATAGAGTCAAGGTGACCTTAAACTCCTGGAGCATCAGAAAGTGCCTTTTTTTTAATGTAATACAGTTTACTTTTCCCTTTATAGAAATAAAATATGATTTGTTGTTTTAAATGTTAAAAATTCAGAAAAGTAGAAAATATCGTCTTATTTTTAAGTAACAGTCACTTGGTATACTTCCCAGTCTTTTTGCCTATGCTTATTTTATTATTATTATGCTCATACCATATATATAACTTTGCTTTTCTTTTTCACTTAGAATAGTTATGCACATTTTGACAAATTCTTAAAACTCTTAATGAAAATCATTTTAAATGGTTTTAAAATATTTCCTGACATGAAGGAATTGTAGTGCACTTAATTAACCACTTTCTATTGTTAGGCATTATGAGTGTTTCCAATTTTTCTGTTTTATAGAATAAGAGTGCAGAGAAAGTGCCTTTTAATATGTAAACAGTTGTAAAAGAAGTAGACTTCAGGAAAGTATTCAAGATTATGGTGCATGTTTTTTTAAAATATCAACTTATTGACAATAAATTTATATTTAGCTGAACATTTTCACTCAGGTGTTATGAAACTGTGATTTAACATGATTTATTTTTCATTTTGTGAGTTTACTGTGTGAGTTTAAATTCAGATTCCCTAAACAAACATTTAACACAGTTGTTCTATTCCTTTTCCCATTCATTGACATGAACTATATAAGCCCTCTTCCTTCAATGGTCTTCTCTGAAATATAGACCCTACTTGGCCAATATTTCTGTCTTTGGTGCAAAGGTTTTATCTTCATAGTCTGTGTTTCCCTTGGCTTGGTTGACATTAATTGGATAAACCTAAAATTTCAATTTCCTAATAAAGACATATTTGAAATTAAGTAAAAATTTCTTATATTTTCTCTTTACACCATAGATTATTTTTTCCATTTAAACAAAGCACACTTGGAATAGGCAGTGGGTGAACCAGTTCTGGGACCTTCTAGCTAGAGTATAAAAGTACTGAAAAAAATGGCAGTAATTTTTTGGAATTTTTATATGCTTCTTGAACTGATTGGAGTATTTCAACAGCAAGTATCTGCAGAAGATAATATGACCAGCCCAAATCAAGCATTGTGCTTCTTTATGAAAAGCTTGAAAGAAAACATGCCATTGAGCTAGCAGAAGCAGGCCAGTTAATATACACACCATCTAGTACATCTTTTCTGTAAGTGTGTGTGTGTGTGTGTGTATGTGCACACCCATGTGTTTGTGCATGTTTGTGTGTCTTCATTTGTTTAATGAGATATCAAAAAAAATTACAGAATTATTTAAAGTTCCTTCCCTTTCAAGCACAGTTGTCTTTCCTTGCATCACCTCCTGGGAAAATATTAAGAAGAGCTTAGATAAGATGGAGAACATTTCTTTGAGTACCACAGGCTGCATTGTTTAGCATACAGTGGTGAACAAAGCTTAATGAAATAAACTCTGTCTGTGAAACTTAAATAAACTCTGTCTATGAAACTTTAGTTTCTAAAAGTTTAAAAAAGTTATCTATCTTCCAAGATGTACATTTGTATTTTTATTTCGTTTAAAGACTCATGTTAGGTAAAATAATTTATCATTGGGCTTCCCTGGTGGCGCAGTGGTTGAGAGTCCGCCTGCCGATGCAGGGGACGCGGGTTCGTGCCCCGGTCCGGGAAGATCCCACATGCCGCGAAGCGGCTAGGCCCGTGAGCCATGGCCGCTGAGCCTGCGCGTCCGGAGCCTGTGCTCCGCAACGGGAGAGGCCACAGCAGTGAGAGGCCCGCGTACCTCAAAAAAAAGAGGCCCGCGTACCGCAAAAAAAAAAAAAAAAAAAAAATAATAATTTATCATTAAAGTTTGTTGTTTAAGGACTGAACTGAGTATTAAAATGTATTTAGTTTTTTTATTATTATTTTGCTGGGGAAAGTCAATAGACAAAAATATAATTTGGACTTTTCCTTGATGTAGGTCTTCAGAAAATTGTTAGGAGACAATTGTAGAGAGATCTTGGAAAGGGAAAATATAACAAAGGGAAAGTAATAAAGGAAGAAAAATTGTTACTATAAATAATTATTTACTGTATTTGGTGTTTGAGTAGGAATTGGTGTTTTCCTGCATCATGAAATTTTGAGGCAGGGAGGTTCTTTTTATTAAATTTTTATAGAATTTTAAAAATCCTTCCAGAATAATTTGTTTTAATGGGTAAGAGGTAACAGTAGTTGTGTATTTAGCCTAGGACAAAAGAATTAACTAACTTATGCTTGGACCCATCATTCTCAATCAGCAAGTGCTTGATTTGACAGGAATACATTTCACCAGCGGATAACTCATTTCTCTATTCTACATTCAGAAGTCAAGGCCTCAAAGTTTAGCCATTGTTTAATAGTAATTAGCTAGAACTCTATTGCAGCCCTTAGATATATATAGTATGTGTTGACATGGAACTATATCCAGGACACAATGTTGATTAGAATAAGAAGGTTGAAAAATAGAAAGTATAGCATGATCATTTTTTGTAGAAAATATAATTTATATACCTCCATCTGTATATGTGCATAAAAATTCTAAAAATATATACACCAAGAGTTCATTGTAATTGTCTCTAAGTAATTACTTGAGTTTTGTATTATCTTTATATTTTCATATATTTTTTGTGTATGTATATATTAATTTTATAACCAGAAAAAAAATGTAAAGGCATCCAGGAAAGGAAATTCAAAATCAAAAACAAAACAGAACTTAAGGTAAAAAAAAAAAAAAAAAAAAAATCCCAACCTCCGCAGTTGAAGAATGCGAATCCTTTGGGTTCCAAACAATTGACTAAAGTTAAGGGATGCCTTTTCAAGAATAAGTTAGCAAATAAGCACTGGAATAGGATATCAAAATATAGTACAAAATAATTTTGTTTTAAAAGATTATTAATTAGAGGGCTTCCCTGGTGGCGCAGTGGTTGAGGGTCCGCCTGCCGATGCGGGGGATGTGGGTTTGTGTCCCGGTCCGCGAGGATCCCACGTGCCATGGAGCGGCTGGGTCCGTGAGCCATGGCTGCTGAGCCTGCGCGTCCAGAGCCTGTGCTCCGCAACGGGAGAGGCCACAACAGTGAGAGGCCCGCGTACCAAAAAAAAAAAAAAAAAAAAGATTATTAATTAGAACATATTTTTTTGTTGTTGTTGAGTTTTTGACTTGCCTTTTTAAAGTGAACTGCACCAGATGACCTCCTGAAGCATTTTCTTCTATAAAGTATTTCTGCTATTAGCTGGATCTTCTGTATCAGGTAAGGGTATACTGGCTACAGAGAAGGACAGATAGATGGGTAACAATTTTATGCTGTAAATCCTTGAATAGAGTAGGCTTTGGACCTATTAGGGAAGTTAGTAATTTTTTATTAAGCCAGGTATATGTAATCAAAACAAAGTTGAGAGCTAAGTATAAATTTGATATATTTGCGTTATATATATATAGCAATTCTGATGAATTCAGGACCCTAAATGTGAATTTCATTTTATGTAAATCACACAAACTGGCTTTCATCATTGTCTGAAATGACCACAGAAATATTGACATTTCCCTTTGATGTAATAGTATAAATCTGGCATTAATATTAGGATAAGAAGTATACTAAATATTTAGGAATTTATAAGCCTTTATTAATGATAATATGTCAGAATTTAGATGGAGACTAATGTTTTAATTGCATAATTATCATAAAAATATTGTTGTAGTCTTGTATATATAGGAAAAGTCAATTCAATTATTAATAGATGGTAGCATACTTAAGAAAAATCTCAAGCCACTTTATGCCCATTAGGATGGCTATTTAAAAATAAATAAATAAATAAACAGAAAATAGCAAGTGTTGGCCAGATTGTGCTGAGATTGGAACACTTGTACATTCCTGTTGGGGATGTAAAAGGTGCAGCTGCTGTGGAAGATGATACAGTGATTCCTCAACAAAATTAAACATAGAATTACCATATGATCTAGCAATTCCACTTCTGGGTATTTACCCAAAAGATGTGAAAGCAGAGACTTGAACAGATGTTTGTACACCCTCGTTCATACCAGCATTATTTACAGTAGGCAAAATGTAGAAGTGACCTAAGTGGATATTGACGAATGGATAAACAAAATGTGGTATATGCATACAATGGGATATTATTCAACCTTATAAAGGAAAGAAATTTTAACAATGCTACAACATGGATGAACCTCAAAGACATTGTGCTAAGTGAAATAAGCCAGTTACAAAAAGATATATACTGTATGATTCCACTTATATGAGGTACCTAAAATAGGTAAATTCATAGACAGAAAGCAGAATGGTGGTTTCCAGGGCTAGGGGAAGGTGAGAATCTGGAGTTATAATTTAATGGGTACGGTTTCAGTTGGGGAAGATGAAAAATTTCTAATGATGGATGGTGATGATGGTTGCAGAAAACTGTGAATATATTAAATGCTACTGAACTGTACCTTTAAAACTGCTTAAAATGAAAAAAGTAAAAGAAAAATCTCAAAAGCCATTTGAAATGCTAGTATGAAACAGCGTAATTCTGATGCCTAGTTTCAGTCATCATAGCTAAACTGATTTATCATTTTCCTTGCATAATGATTGAATAAGTACTTTAACTTAAATTTCAACAGGTATTCAATCTATATCTTTATTAAAGCCATTTTGAGGAAGTACTATCAATACTGTATAAATACTTATGTAGTTGTATATAGAGTAAACAGAGGTATGGATTATAAAAATTTTAGTACTCAAAAAGAGAACTGTCCTTTGAAATATTTTTAGCCCAATATTGAGATAAATGGACTTAAAATTAGAAATTCCCTGAATGTCTGAATTTGCTACCCTTAAAGTTCAGATTTCTTCTTTACAATGAGCCTTTCTACACTCCTCCCTCTCCACTCCACCTTCAATTAGCCTTTCAGACCACCTTCATAATGCATCTATTGATAGTTTAGCTTTCATGAATTCATTTATGGAATTTCTATATTTATGTGTTGCATGCACATAATAAATCCAGGTACCTTTTTTTTGAAGCCACAGTCATGGAACAGCCAAGTCAACCCCATCCCCAACACCGCTGGATCAAGATCTTATGGATAATATTCAAGAAATACTGACCACAAACCTTTATAAAATCAAGGAGTGGTAAGATCTTTTTCAGTACATACTACTTTATTTGTCACACAAATGGAATAAATCTATATTCTTTTCATTTTATAGTTCCAAATGAAACTTGCCCCCATATATGTCACAGAAATATTAGCAGGGTAAACGAAATGACAGGTCAGTGTTTAAGTCACATTCCAACTTGTTATTCATAGGAAAGTGCTTTAACATTTTCTATTTAATTGCCAGTGCAGTGCATTACATGATGTCCAAGAGTCCTGAGAGATGATGGCATTTTCTTAAGTATACTTTTTTTTTTGACAGTAAACCCTATTCTATTTAGCATATTGCAAAAATGGGGTATTTTAGTTAGCAAATTATTTTTGGTTACTAGAGAGCTGCCAAATTCCAAATTTTAAAAAATTTAGACATGATAAAATAGACCTAATACATCTAGATTGAGAGTATGTAATATTCCTTGAATAATTCAGAAATCTGAAAATTTCTAAGCACATTAGAATCCTATCATTTTTCCTTATTCAATGAAAAAAAATCTTGTCTGCAGATTAGTATGTGCAATCTCATTTTGAAATGTAAAAGTTGGCTTTCAGGTTAGAAACAGCCCAATTTAAACTTGTATATTTTTAAGTGATTGATGTTAAAACAATTTTTTGCCTGTGTGCATTTTGCAACCCTGTAAAAAGAAATGTAATGGAAATGCCAGTTAACATAAATGTCAAAAGCATTCTGTTTAGTAGTATGCTGGATAACAGAGTTACTGTGTGGTGGAGAGTCTTAGAGAATAAAGCTCAATAGATATGAAAAGCACTTTGAGCTCTTGAGGAAAAAGCTGGAAAATAATTAGAGCAATAAATGTCTAATAATAACAAATGAATATTACTCTTTTAACACAAGCTTGCACATGATCCAAATTATTTTCTCAAATTGGCATATCAATGTAATATCTTTGTTCACTGGGTTTCTTATTTTTAAATACTACCTATTACATTAGAGTATGAAGTAATTACAACGTTCAATGTGTTGTAAACAAATTTGTCTATATTCTTCATTAAGTCAGACTCATTTTAAAGAATTGTGTATAGTTCTTTTTCCAGTTTTATTGAGGTATAATTGACATCCAGCACTGAATAAGTTTAAGGTGTACAACATAATGATTTGACATGTACATCATGAAATGATTAGTGCAATAAGTTTAATAATCCATTATCACACATAGATACTGCATTAAAAATAGAAAAAATATTTTTCCTTGTGATGAGAACTCTTAGGATTTAGTCTCTCAGCAACTTTTCTTTATAAGGTACAGCAGTATGTATGTATCATGTTGTACATCACATCCCTAGTACTTATTTATCTTACAACTGAAGTTCCTACTTTTTGACTGCCTTCATCCAATTCCACCTCCTCCCACCTCCATCTCTGGTAACCACAAATCTGATCATTTTTTTCTATAAGTTTGTTTGTTTCTGAAGTATAATTGACTTACATCACTATGTTAGTTCCTGATACACAAATTAGTGGTTTGATATGTGTATACATTTCAAAAAAACTTACCATTATAAGTCTAGTTACCATCTATCACCATACAAAGATATTACATACTATTGTCTATATTCTCCACACTGTATATTTCATACCTATGACGTTTATTTTGTAACTGAAAGTGTGTACCTCTTAATCTCCCTCACCTATTTCTCTCCTCTCCCCACCTCCTTCCCCTCTGGCAACCACCACCTTGTTTTCTGTATCTATGAATGTTTCTGCTTGGTTATGTTTGTTCATTTGTTTTGTTTTTTAGATTCCACATATAAGTGAAATCATACACTGTTTGTCTTTCTTCATCTGTCTTATTTCTCTTACCCTAATACCCTCTAGGTTCATCCATGTTGCCACAAATGACAAGATTTTATTCTTTTTAATAGATAAGCAATATTCCATTATATATATATATATATATTCCATTGTATATAATGCTGCAATATATATATATATATATATTATTGTATATAATGCTGCAATGAACATTGGTGTGCATATATCTTTTTGTATTCGTGTTTTATTTTTCAGATAAATACCCAGAAGTGGAATTTCTGGATCATATGGTTGTTCTATTTTTAATATTTTTTAGGAATCTCCATACTGTATTTCATAGTGGCTGCACCAATTTACAGTCCCGCCATCAGTGCTAAAGGATTTCCTTTTCTCCATATCATCACCAACACTTGTTATTTATTGTCTTTTTGATAATAGCCATTCTGACAGGTGTGAGGTGATATCTCATTGCAGTTTTGATTTAGATTTCCCTGATGATTAGTGATGTTGAGCATCTTTTTCATGGGCCTATTGGCCATCTGTTTGTCTTTGGAAAAATGTCTATTCAGGCCCTCTGCCCATTTTTTTAATTGGGTTGTTTGTTTTATGATGCTGACTTGCATGAGTTCTTTGCATATTTTGGATATTAACCCCTTGTCAGATATACCATTTTGTTTGGTATAGTCCTATTTATTTTGTTATAATCTTCTAGTTTTATTTCCTTGTTGTCAGAAAAGACACTTGAAAATGAATTCCATGTTCTTAAATTTGTTGACATGTTTTTTTTATCTAGCATGTGATCTATCCTTGAGAATATTTCATGGGCACTTGAAAAGAAGTTGTATTCTACTACTCTTGTGTGGGATGTTCTGTATATATTTGTTAGGGCCATTTGATCTATAGTATTTTTCAAGTCTGCTGTTTAGTTATTGATTTTCTGTCTCAGTGATCTGTCCATTATTGTAAGTATTGAATTGAAGTTTCCTACTTTTCTTGTATTGCTGTCACTCTCTCTCTTCAGGTGTGTCACTGTTTGCTATATATATATGTGCTTTGATGTTGAGTACATATATATTTATAATTGTCATATCTTCTTGTTGAATTTACCCTTTTGTCACTATGTAATAAACTTCTTTGTGTCTGTGACAGTTTTTTTACTTAATGTCTATATTTGCTGATATAAGTAAAACCACCCCATATCTCTTTTGGTTAAGAGTTGCAATATATATTTCCATCCTTCCACTTCCAGCCTATATATGTCCTTAAATCTAAGGTGGGTCTTTTATAGACAACATATAGTTTGGTCTTTTTTTTTACACATTGAGCCACTCTATGTCTTTTGATTGGTGAGTTTAACCCATTTACATTTAAAATAATTATTGATAGTTAAGGACTTACTATTGACATTTTGTTAATTATTTTCCATCTGCTTTGTAGTTCTCTTATTCTTCTTTTGCTGTCTTTATTTGTGGTTTGACAATTTTTTGTAGTGATATGATTTGATTCTCTTCTCTTTGTCTTTTGTGTATTTGTTATAGTATTTTTTCTTCGTTGTTACCATGAAACTTGCGCCAAATATCTTATAGTTATAATAGACTATTTTACGCTCATAACAACTCACCTTCAATTACCATAGAAAGCTCTACACATTTGCTCTTGTCCCCACACTCCGTATTACTGATGTTAGAGTTTAATTATTTTTATATAGTGTATCCATTAACAAATTTTTGTGGTTATAGTTATTCTTAATACTCTTGTATTTTAATTTTGTACTAGTAATAAAAGTGATTTACATACAGCCATACTCTCAAAAGGAGTGATTTTATCCTTTCCTAACAGTGCTCCATGATATATCAGGGTTGTTGGCAGGATTATGCTGTCACTCAGGGACTGAAAGCAGGACTTCAGAGTTAGGTGAGTTGGCTGCATGGACTTCCTGGTCACGTGTGGCCACTAATAGATCTCCACGAATGGGTAGGTAATTATGGATGGTAAGAGCCTACCGGCTGGTTTCTGTAGTCAAGTGGGGATTGTTGGGCTTTACAGTTGCATGGGGTAACTGGCAGGGTCTATGGTTTTGTGATGCCACTGGTGGGGCTCCATGGTCAGGCAGGTGTGGTAGGCTTGGTTCTAAATTTGGGTGTAGCTGACTGGCTTGTCTCTTCAGTTTCGTGGGTCACTCTACAGGGACCACTGTTGAATAAAGCTGCTGGTGGTGACCCAGTGTTGGGCTACGCTACTGGGAGCCTCTGCTTTTGGGCAGGTCTACGTGGCACTGTTCTGTGGTTAGGCGAGGTTGTTGTTAGAAGTCAACATCTGACCACAGATCTCAGTAACAGGCCCAGCTCATCTGCAGAAACTGGCAGCCGTTCTCAGCTACTAGCAGACCCTGGAAGAATGCACTGCCTGCCTATGGACAGAGCCAGTTGGCATTCTCAGAATCCAAGTCTCTGCTGATTAATAACTAACTTGTTCTGCTGAAGTCAGCCTGTTAGACTAGAAGAGGTGACCACATCTTCAAATGTTCAAATGCCAACTCAAGTATGCAAGGATCACAAAGAATCAGGGAAACGTGATATTGCCAAAGGAAACTAATAAAACTCCAACAAATAATCCTACAGAAATGGAGATCAATGAACAACCTGACAAATAATTCAAAATAGTCAACTTAAATAAGTTTAGTGAACTAAAAGAGAACACAGGAAAAACAACACATGAACAAAATGAAAATTTCTACAAAGAAAAGAAAGCATGGGGAAAAAACCCACAGAAATCCAAGAGCTGAATAATATAATTACTGAAGAGAAGAATTCAATACCAAGCTTCAATATCAAATTCATTACAAACAACTGAATTTCATTTCTTTTTATGGCTGAGTAATATTTCATTGTATATATGTGCCACATCTTCTTTATCCATTCATCTGATGATGGACACTTAGGTTGTTTCCGTCTCTCGGCTATTGTAAATAGAGCTGCAGTGAACATTTTGGTACATGACTCTTTTTGAATTATGGTTTTCTCAGGGTATATGCCCAGTAGTGGGATTGCTGGGTCATATTGTAGATCTATTTGTAGTTTTTTAAGGAACCTCCATACTGTTCTCCATAGTGGCTGTACCAATGCACATTCCCACCAGCAGTGCAAGAGTGTTCCCTTTTCTGCACACCCTCTCCCGCATTTATTGTTTCTAGAATTTTTGATGATGGCCATTCTGACTGGTGTGAGATGATATCTCATTGTAGTTTTTTTTTTTTTTGTGGTATGTGGGCCTCCCACCGCTGCACCCCGCCCCCACCACCGTGGAGCACAGGCTCCAGTCGCGCAGGCCCAGTGGCCATGGCACACAGGCCCAGCCACCCCGCGGCACACGGGATCTTCCAGGACCGGGGCATGAACCCATGCCCCCTGCATCGGCAGGCAAACTCCCAACCACTGTGCCACCAGGGAAGCTCTCATTGTAGTTTTGATTTGCATTTCTCTAATGATTAATGATGTTGAGCATTCTTTCAGGTGTTTGTTGGCAGTGTGTATGTCGTCTTTGGAGAAATGTCTATTTAGGTCTTCTGCTCATTTTTGGATTGGGTTGTTTGTTTTTTGTTATTGAGCTGCATGAGCTGCTTATAAATTTTGGAGATTAATCCTTTGTCAGTTGCTTCATTTGCAAATATTTTCTCCCATTCTGATAAAAGAAGATGTGGCACATATATACAATGGAATATTACTCAGCCATAAAAAGAAACGAAATTGAGCTATTTGTAATGAGGTGGATGGACCTAGAGTCTGTCATACAGAGTGAAGTAAGTCAGAAAGAGAAAGACAAATACCGTATGCTAACACATGTATATGGAATTTAAGGGAAAAAATTTCATGAAGAACCTAGAGGTAAAACATGAATAAAGACACAGACCTACTAGAGAATGGACTTGAGGATATGGGGCGGGGGAAGGATAAGCTGTGACAAAGCGAGAGAGTGGCATGGACATATATACACTACCAAATGTAAAATAGATAGGTAGTGGGAAGCAGCCACATAGCACAGGGAGATCAGCTCGGTTCTTTGTGACCACCTAGAGGGGTGGGATAGGGAGGGTGGGAGGGAGGGAGACGCAAGAGGGAAGAGATATGGGAACATATGTGTATGTATAACTGATTCACTTTGTTATAAAGCAGAAACTAGCACACCATTGTAAAGCAATTATACTCCAATAAAGTTGTAAACAAAAAATGAAATTCATTCAAGAAATAAAAGACTTAGTGAACTTGAAGCCAGTTTCTTTTAAATTACATAATCAGAGGAACAAAGAGAAAAAAAGAATAAAAAAGAGTGAAGAAAGTCTATGGGCTTTATTGGAAGCCATCAAGTAAAAAATATATGCATGAGAGGGGTACCAGAAGTAGATAAAGGATAGAGGCTTATTTAAAGAAATAATGGCTGAAATATACAAATATTGAGAGATAAATGGACATTCAGATTCAGATGAACGCCCAAATATGTTAAACCTGAAGATGTCTATATAAGACACATTATAATTAAATTTTCAAAAGTCAAAGACAAAGAGAATTTTGAAAGTAGCAAGAGAAAAGTGACTCATCACAGATTTAGGAGGGCCACTATAAGAATATATACTTTTTCTCAGCAGAAATCTTGCAGGCCAGGAGAGAGTGGGATAATGTATTCAAAGTACCGAAAGGAAAATTATGACCAAAGAAGCATACTGTGGATGGCAAAACTGTTCTTCAAAATCAGAAGGAGAGACAAATACCTTTCCTAAATAAACAAAAATTGATGGAGTTTGTCACCACCATACCTGCCCTAAAAGAAATGCTAAAGGGAGTTCTTCAAATTAAAATGAAGAGACACTAAGCAGAAAAATGAAAGCATATGAATGTATAAATTTCACTGGTAAAGGTAAAAGCATAGACAAACAGAGAATATCATAATACTGTAATGGCTGTATGTAAATCACTTTTATTACTAGTACAAAATTAAAATACAAGAGTATTAAGAATAACTATAACCACAAAAATTTGTTAATGGATACACTATATAAAAATAATTAAACTCTAACATCAGTAATACGGAGTGTGGGGACAAGAGCAAATGTGTAGAGCTTTCTATGGTAATTGAAGGTGAGTTGTTATGAGCGTAAAATAGTCTATTATAACTATAAGATATTTGGCGCAAGTTTCATGGTAACAACGAAGAAAAAATACTATAACAAATACACAAAAGACAAAGAGAAGAGAATCAAATCATATCACTACAAAAAATTGTCAAACCACAAATAAAGACAGCAAAAGAAGAATAAGAGAACTACAAAGCAGATGGAAAATAATTAACAAAATGTCAATAGTAAGTCCTTAACTATCAATAATTATTTTAAATGTAAATGGGTTAAACTCACCAATCAAAAGACATAGAGTGGCTCAATGTGTAAAAAAAAAGACCAAACTATATGTTGTCTATAAAAGACCCACCTTAGATTTAAGGACACATATAGGCTGAAAGTGGAAGGATGGAAATATATATTGCAACTCTTAACCAAAAGAGATATGGGGTGGTTTTACTTATATCAGCAAATATAGACATTAAGTAAAAAAACTGTCACAGACACAAAGAAGTTTATTACATAGTGACAAAAGGGTAAATTCAACAAGAAGATATGACAATTATAAATATATATGTACTCAACATCAAAGCACATATATATATAGCAAACAGTGACACACCTGAAGAGAGAGAGTGACAGCAATACAAGAAAAGTAGGAAACTTCAATAACAAATATATACAGAACATCCCACACAAGAGTAGTAGAATACAACTTCTTTTCAAGTGCCCATGAAATATTCTCAAGGATAGATCACATGCTAGATAAAAAAAACATGTCAACAAATTTAAGAACATGGAATTCATTTTCAAGTGTCTTTTCTGACAACAAGGAAATAAAACTAGAAGATTATAACAAAATAAATAGGACTATACCAAACAAAATGGTATATCTGACAAGGGGTTAATATCCAAAATATGCAAAGAACTCATGCAAGTCAGCATCATAAAAACAAACAACCCAATTAAAAAAATGGGCAGAGGGCCTGAATAGACATTTTTCCAAAGACAAACAGATGGCCAATAGGCCCATGAAAAAGATGCTCAACATCACTAATCATCAGGGAAATCTAAATCAAAACTGCAATGAGATATCACCTCACACCTGTCAGAATGGTTATTATCAAAAAGACAATAAATAACAAGTGTTGGTGATGATATGGAGAAAAGGAAATCCTTTAGCACTGATGGTGTGACTGTAAATTGGTGCAGCCACTATGAAATACAGTATGGAGATTCCTAAAAAATATTAAAAATAGAGCAACCATATGATCCAGAAATTCCACTTCTGGGTATTTATCTGAAAAATAAAACACGAATACAAAAAGATATATGCACACCAATGTTCATTGCAGCATTATATACAATAATATATATATATATATATATATATAGCAGCATTATATACAATGGAATATATATATATATATATATATATATAATGGAATATTGCTTATCCATTAAAAAGAATAAAATCTTGTCATTTGTGGCAACATGGATGAACCTAGAGGGTATTAGGGTAAGAGAAATAAGACAGATGAAGAAAGACAAACAGTGTATGATTTCACTTATATGTGGAATCTAAAAAACAAAACAAATGAACAAACATAACCAAGCAGAAACATTCATAGATACAGAAAACAAGGTGGTGGTTGCCAGAGGGGAAGAAGGTGGGGGGAGGGGAGAGTTAAGTGAAGGAGGCAATATCTTGCCACCCAGCTGTCAGGGATTGCAGGGCTACTTCTAAGATCTGTGCATGTTTACTCCTGGGATCCCCTGCCCCTTTTAGTTTTTATCTAGGTGTCCCCAGGTAGTCTACCTGTACTAATTACTTCAGTGTTCTGCATGAGGTGCCACAGTAATGGGCCTCAGAGGCATTTTCCCAAATGCTGGCAAAGTTCAGTGTCCACTTCAGTTTATCTTTTGCTCCACAGAGAATTTGCAAACTGTATATATCCTTAGATGTACTGTGCTGATTTGGGGGAAGAACAATGTGAAAAAAGTAAATCTTTTTTCTTAACCTCTTTGGATGCATTTTTCTCATTTTTTAGTGTTCTACTAGAGTGCTGTCATCTCTCTCCTGGAGTTTGGAACACTCAAAAGGCATTCTCATCTATGGATAGCTAATAACCAGTGTTTCTGTAGAGGTCAAGGGATGGACACTTCCTATTCTGCCATCTTTGCTGATGTCACTCCAGGATGGACTGCTTTATCATTGTTAATTGACGCATTTTATTCCAGGCTTCCTCACCCTGCATCAGAGCATGGGGGCTCTCTCAAGGCAATTAGCTGAGACAATTTCATGGCTTATCTCTTTAGCTGCCCGTTTTTCTGGCTTCACTCTCCTACATTGCTTGATTTACAGCATTTTGCACATCCTTTTTTCCTATAGTTTTTTATTTGTTTGTTTCAGGGGAGAATTTAAATCTGATCTCTATTACTTCATCTTGGCTGTAACCCAGTTTGTTTTCAATTATTTTCCCTTTTTAATATTTTTAAAAGATTATGTAAAACATTTACTTGGTTCTACAGTTGAATGTATAGTGCAGGATACATTCAGATAAGTCTAGCTTTCATCGCTATCTCCTCCTACACTGTTTTTTCCTTCCACCTAAATATAATGAGTTTTTAATTAGTTTGTGGTTTGTAATTCCATTTTTTCTTCTTGAAAAAAGAATCAAAATTATTTTTTAATGGTGATCTAATTCTGTCATCAAAATTGGGATATATACTCAGTTTCAAAAGTATCACTCAAAATCTCTAAAGGTGCAATATGGTTATAAAATAAATATGGTTTAAATGTCATTAAATGTAAGTTTTTGTTCTGTTACATTTTTTGAGCTCTTTTAACTGAAGACATTCTGAATATTTTTAGCTTGAGAAATATGCCTCACTCCTTAGCTCAGTGGAGACTTATAAAAAAGGGTAAAAAGAAGTTTCATATTTTCTTGAACTTCTTTGATGAACTCTAATGCCCTTCACACATTAACAGTTATAATAATTTTATTTATGTATAGATTGTGTTTATTCATTAATAATCATATTCTTGGAACTTTAATTCTGGAACCTCTGTGTTGTATATTTTAACCAGTCTCCAAAATATAACAGGTATACTCTTCTGGGAGAAGCAGGAACAGCAGAACAAGGAAAGGAAATCCTCATTCACGGACATAAGAGTCTGAAACCAAGTCTTTCTCAAAGTGACTCTAATCAGTTTCAAAAGGAGGTATATATAAAGTTGTTTTCTCTTTCTTCTAGCTGTTCTGTTGTAATTAGTTCTTCTTTGGCATCTTCCGTCCCCTGTACTAGAAATAGGATTACCTGAACTTTTTCTAACAGCTTCTTTGTAGTCAGGCCTTAACAGAGGAAGTGAAAGGTCTGATTTACTCTTGTCACAAATTATTATTGATACAGTTCTGGAAGACCTCAGTTTGAATATTGGAATTAAATATGACCATATAGCAGGGCCTTGGGATCTGGCTCCCAAATAAACAATTCATTAATACTCTTGGTATAGGGCTATATTTTCTATCTCCTTATTTAGAAACACTACCTGTTGCTACCATATTAATTTAGGATGGACATAGGGGAGGAAGATAGGTAGAAAGGGAGCCCTGTGGTCCCCCAGGCAATGCTAGTGGCAAAACTTGGTGGTGAAGTCTAAGGTTTGGATTTTCTAAGTAGTAATCCAGCTAGTAGGAGGTAAAAATTGGGGAAAAAGTTAGGCAGTTTGTGATTGGCTTCAATGTATGTAGTCTTTGTGGACTAGATTCTAAATTTCATAAAATAGTGGGCTATGATTTTTTTGTTTACAACTCTGTCTCCAGCACATGGCAATAGTGCCTAGCATGTAGCAATGACTAATAGTGGTGTTGATATCATAAGTAACATTAACTAACTTTTTACTATCTATTCAGTAACCATTTAAAACATTTTATATTATCTCATGTAATCTTCACAATTCCCTTTGATGTAACTATCATTATGCCCGTTTTACAAATGAAGAAACTGATGAGTAAGGAAAAGTGGATAACTGATCCAAGAATCAGAATTCAAATGCATTCACTAGGTGCTCAAATTCTGTGATGAAAACATGCATTTGTGCATGAATGAATTGATTTACTAGGTTACACTCTATACCAGGAGTGAGTAATGTGAGCTACTGTTCATGCTAAAGCTGGACTTGATTTATAGAACTATCTGATATCCCTGAATATACCAGGGTGTGAACTTGCCATCCTTGGGACAAAGGTCAGTTGTTTCCTTTGCCATGAAACTGAAGCTTAGGTTGCAATGAGAGAACAGGAGACATTTGTTGTCCAGTTTCTTCCTTAGTGGATTAGGTGGTATTAGAGCAGTAGGAATGATATTGCCCAGATGGAGCACCTACAACAAATGTAGTCTGTCTTACAGATAGAACTACCATAGTTTATAGTTTGCCCACTCTGAGATTCTCAGACATGAGTAGATGTAAACAGTGAACACCGAGCTCTATTATAATTTACTTCCAAGATGGGGGGGTCAAGAGTGAAGTTATTATATGACTGCATAAAAATAATGGTAGCAGATGCACATATTTGAGTCTGGCCATGGAATATAGGGGAAAAATAGGCATCTTTTGAACCAACTTCTGATCCAAAAGTTAATTAAATGTCAATAATAAACAGTAGTTCACAACACAGAGCTTAGGTTCAGATCACTTAAATTTAAATCCTAGTTCTCACAGGTACTGGTTTTGTGAATTTGGGCAATTTATTTTCATACTTTAAATCTCAATTCATTTATCTGAAAAATAGAAAAAATAATTTTACTTGGAGTACTGTTATTGTTTTGAGGATTAAATATGATAATGTATGTGAAGTGCTTAGTGTCTGATATACCAGTGCTCAATACAATCTTAACATGATTAGTATTATTTTTATTAATATTATTATTATCACCGTGTACCCAGAGTCTGAAAAATTAACACATATTTGCTTGATTTCTAGAAATCAATTTTTTAAAGTTTATGCATTTTATTATTTTATTTATGTATTTATTAAATTTTTATTTTATATTTGATTAATAATGTTGTGTTAGTTTCAGGTGTACATCAAACTGATTCTGTTATACATATACATGTATCTATACTTTTTCAAATTCTTTTCTTATTTAGGTTATTACAGAATATTGAACAGAGTTCCCTGTGCTATACAATAGGTCCCTGTTGGTTACCTATTTTAAAAATAGCAGTGTGTACATGTCAAACCTAAACTCCCAACCTATCCATCCACTGCTGCCCTTCCCTGATGGTAACCATAAATTCATTCTCTAAGTCTGTGAGTCTGTTTCTCTTTTGTAACTAAATTCATTGTATCTCTTTTATTTTTTAGATTCCAAATATAAGCAATATCATATGATATTTGACTTCCTCTGAAATACTTCACTTAGTATGATAATCTCCAGGTTCATCCATGTTGCTGCAAATGGCATTATTTCATTCTTTTTAATGGCTGAGTAATATTCCATTGTATATATGTCCTACATCTTCTTTATCCATTCATCTGTTGATGGACATTTAAGTAGGTTTCTTCTATGTCTTGGCTATTGTAAACAGTGCTGAAATGAACACTGGGGTGCATATTTCCTTTCAAACTATGTTTTCCTCCAGATACATGCCCAGGAGTGGGATTGCTGGATCATATAGTAGCTCTATTTTTAGTATTTTAAAGGAACTACATACTGTTTTCCATTGTGGCTGTACCAATTTACATTCCCATGAACAGTGTAGGAGTGTCCCCTTTTCTCTACACCCTCTCTAGAATTTATTGTTCTTACATTTTTGTTGATATCAATTCTGACTGGTGTGAGGGGTTATCTCATTGTATTAGTTTTGACTTGCAATTCTCTAATAATTACTGATGTTGAGCATCTCTTCATTTGCCTCTTGACCATCTGTATGTCTGTTATTGAGAAATGTCTGTTTAGGTGTTCTGCTCATTTTTTGATTGTGTTGTTTGTTTGTTTGTTTGTTTGTTTTTGATATTGAGCTGCATGAGCTGTTTGTATATTTTGGAGACTAATCCTTTGTCAGTCAAATTATTGGCAAATATTTTCTCCCATTCTGTGGGTTGTCTTTTTGCCTTGTTTATGGTTTCCTTTGTTGTGTAAAAGATTTTGAGTTTAATTAGGTCCCATTTGTTATTTTTGTTTTCATTTTCATTACTTTAGGAGACAGATCCAAAAAGATATTGCTGTATTGCTGCAACTTATGTCAAAGAATGTTCTGCCTATGTTTTGCTCTAAAAGTTTTATAGTTTCTGGTCTTACATTTAGGTCTTTAATTCATTTTGAGTCTATTTTTGTGTATGCTGTTAAGGAAAGTTCTAATTTCACTTTTTTGCATTTAGCTCTCCAGTTTTGCCAGCACCACTTATTGCAGAAAATGTATTTTCTCCATTGTATACTCTTACTACATTTGTTGTAGATTAATTTACCATAGGTGTGTGGGTTTATTTCTGAGCTCTCTATCCTGCTCCATTGATCCATATTTCTGTTTTTGTGCCTGTACCATACTGTTTTGATGACTGTAGATTTGTATCATAGTCTGAAGTCAGGGAGCCTGATTACACCAGCTCCGTTTTTCTTTCTCAAGATATTTTGGCTATTCAGGGTCTTTTGTGTCTCCATACAAACTGAGAGTTTTTCTTCTAGTTCTGTGAAAAATGTCATTGGCAATTTGACAGGGATTGCATTGAATCTGTAGATTGCCTTGGGTAGTAACTTGACTCAAAATGTTGACTCTTCCAATCAAAGAACATGGTATATCTTTCCATCTCTTTGTTTCATCTTTGATTTCTTTCAACAGCTTCTTATCACTTTAGGAGTACAGGTCTTCTGTCTCCTTAGGTAGGTTTATTTCTAGGTATTTTATTCTTCTTAATGTGATGGTAAATGGAATTGTTTCTTTAATTTCTCTTTCTAATCTTTTGTTCTTAGTCTATTAAAATGCAACAGATTTATTTGTATTAATTTCATATCCTTCAACTTTACTGAATTCATTGGTGAGTTCTACTAGTTTGGAGGTAGCATTTTTAAGATTTCTTATTTATAGTATCATGACATCTGCAGAGACAGTTTTACTTCTTCTTTTCCAGCTTCAATTTCTTTTATTTCTGTTTCTTCTCTGATTGCTATGGCTAAGACTTCCAAAACTATGTTGAATAAAAGTGGCAAGAGTGGACATCCTTGTCTTGTTTCTGATCTTAGAGGAAATGTTTTCAGTTGAGTATGGTGTTAGCTGTATTTTTGTCATATATGGCCTGTCATATATGTTGAGGTAGGTTCCCTCTATGCCCACTTTCTGGAGAGTTTTTATCATAAATCGGTCTTGAATTTTGTCAAAGGCTTTTTCTGAATCTATTGAGAAGATCATATGGTTTTTATTCTTCAATTTGTTAATATGGTGTATCACATTGATTGAGTTGCATATATTGAAGAATCCTTGCATCCCTAGGATAAATACACTTGATCATGGTGTATGATCCTTTCAATATGTTGCTGGATTTGGTTTACAAGTATTTTGTTGAGGATATTTGCATCTAGCTTCATCAGCCTATAATTTTCTTTTAGTGTGATATCTCTGTCTTGTTTTTGTTTCAGGGTGATGGTAGCCTTGTAGAATGAACTTGGAAGTGTTCCTCTCGCTGAAATTTATTTGAAGAGTTTGAGAGGGATAGGTGTTAGCTCTTTTCCAATTGTTTGATAGAATTTGCCTCTGAAGCCATCTGTCCTGGACTTTTGTTTGCTGGAAGATTTTAATCACAGTTTCAATTTCATTACTGGTGATTGGTCTGTTCATATTTTCTATTTCTTCCTGGTTCAATCTTGGAAGGTTGTACTTTTCTAAGAATTTGTCCATTTCTTCCAGGTTGTCCATTTTATTGTCAAATAGTTGCTTGTATTACTCTCTTATGATCCTTTGTGTTTCTGCAGTGTCAGTTGTAACTTCTCCTTTTTAATTTCTAATTTTGTTCATTTGAGTACACTACCTTTTTTTCTTGATGAGTCTGGCTAAAGGTTTATCAGATTTGTTTATCTTCTCAAAGAACCAGATTTTAGTTTCATTGCTCTTTCCTACTCTTTTCTTCATTTTTATTTCATTTATTTCAGCTCTGATCTTTAGGATTTCTTTCCTTCTACTCACTTTGGATTTTGTTTGTTCTTTTTCTCTAGTTGCTTTAGGTGTAAGGTTAGGTTGTTTATTTGAGATTTTTCTTGTTTCTTGAGATACCAGTGTATTGCTACAAACTTCCCTCTTAGAACTGCTTTTACTACATCCAATAGGTTTTGGGTCATCATATTTTCATTGTCATTTGTTTCTAGGTATTTCTTGATTTCCTTTTTGATTTCTTCAGTGATCCTTTGGTTGTTTAGCAACATATTGTTTAGCTTCCATGTGTTTGTGTTTGTTACAGTTTTTTTCTTGTAGTTGATTTCTAATCTCATAGTATTGTGGTCGGAAAAGATGCTTGATATGATTTCAATTTTCTTGAATTCACTGAGGCTCTGTTTGTGGCCCAGCATGTGATCTATCGTGCAGAATGATCCATGTGCACTTGATAAGAATGCGTATTGTGCTGGTTTTGGATGGAATGCTCTAGAAATATCAATTAGTCCATCTGGACTAATGTGTCATTAAGGCCTGTGTTACATTATTGATGTTCTCTCTGGATCAACTTTACTTTGATGAAAGTGGTGTTTTAAAGTCCCACACCATTATTGTGTTACTGTTGATTTCTCCTTTTATGGCTGTTAGTATTTGCCTTACATATTGAGTTGCTCCTATGTTGGGTGCATATATATTTACAATCATTATAACTTCTTCTTGCATTGATCGCTTGATCATTATGTAGTGTCCTTCTTTGTCTGTTGTTACAGTCTTTAAATTAAAGTCAATTTTGTCTGAGTCAAAAAAGATCTTGCTAAGATGTATGTCAAAGATTGTTTTTCCTATAACAGTTTTATAGTGTCCGGTCTTAGATTAGGTCTTTTTCTTTTTTTTTTCTTTTTAACATCTTTATAGGAGTATAATTGCTTTAAATTGGTGTGTTAGATTCTGCTATATAACAAAGTGAATCAGTTATACATATACATATGTTCCCATAACTCTTCCCTCTTGCATCTCCCTCCCTCCCACCCTCCCTATCCCAACCCTCTAGGTGGTCACAGAGCACTGAGCTGATCTCCCTGTGCTATGCGGCTATTTCCCACTAGCTATCTATTTTACGTTTGGTAGTGCATATATGTCCACGCCACTCTCTCACTTTGTCACAGCTTACTCTTCACCCTCCCCATATCCACAAGTCCATTCACAAGTACATCTGTGTCTTTATTCCTGTCTTGCCACTAGGTTCTTTATGACCTTTCTTAAATTTTTTCTTAGATTCCATATATATGTGTTAGCATACAGTACTTGTGTTTCTCTTTCTTACTTACTTCACTCTGGATTACAGACTCTAGGTCCAACCACCTCACTACAAATAACTCAATTTTGTTTCATTTTATGGCTGAGTAATATTCCACTGTATATATGTGCCACATCTTCTTTATCCATTTGTCTGTTGATGGACACTTAGGTTGCTTCCAATTCCTGGCTATTGTAAATAGAGCTGCAATGAACATTTTGGAGCATAACTCTTTTTGAATTATGATTTTCTCAGGGTATATGCCCAGTAATGGGATTGCTGGGTCATAAGGTAATTCTATTTTTAGATTTTTAAGGAACCTCCATACTGTTCTCCATAGTGGCTGTATAAATTTACATTCCCACCAACAGTGCAAGAGTGTTTCCTTTTCTCCACACCCTCTCTAGCATTTATTGTTTCTACATTTTTTGATGATGGCCATTCTGACTGGTGTGACATGATATCTAATTGTAGTTTTGATTTGCATTTCTCTAATGATTAAAGATGTTGAGCATTTCTTCACGTGTCTTTTGACAATCTGTAAATCTTCTTTGGAGAAATGTCTGTTTAGGTCCTCTGCCCATTTTGGATAGGTTGTTTGTTTTTTTGTTATTGAGCTGCATGAGATGCTTGTAAATTTTGGAGACTAATCCTTCCTCAGCTGCTTCATTTACAAATATTTTCTCCCATTCTGAGGGTTGTTTTTCAGTCTTGTTTATAGTTTCCTTTGCTGTGCAAATGCTTTCAAGTTTCATTAGGTCCCATTTGTTTATTATTTTTTTTATTTCCATTTTTCTAGAGGTGAGTCAAATTGGATATTGCTGTGATTTATGTCATAGAGTGTTCTGCCTATGTTTTCCTCCAAGAGTTTGATAGTGTCTGGCCTAACACTTAGGTCTTTAATCCATTTTGAGTTTATTTTTGTGTATGGTGTTAGAGAGTGTTCTAGATTCATACTTTTACATGTACCTTTCCAGTGTTCCCAGCACCACTTATTGAAGAGTCTGTCTTTTCTCCACTGTATATTCTTGCCTCCTTTATCAAAGATAAGTTGATCATATGTGCATGGATTTATCTCTGGGCTTTCTATTCTGTTCCATTGATCTATATATCTGTTTTTGTGCCAGTACAATGCTGTCTTGATTGCTGTAGCTTTGTAGTATAGTCTGAAGTCAGGGAGCCTGATTCCTCCAATTCCATTTTTCTTTCGCAAGATTGCTTTGACTATTCGGGGTCTTTTGTGTTTCCATACAAATTGTGACATTTTTTGTTCTACTTCTGTGAAAAATGCCAGTGGTAGTTTGATAGGGATTGCATTGAATCTGTAGATTGCTTTGGGTAGTAGAGTCATTTTCATAATGTTGATTCTTCCAATGTAAGAACATGGTATATCTCTCCATCTATTTGTATCATCTTTAATTTCTTTCATCAGTGTCTTATAATTTTCTGCATACAGGTCTTTTGTCTCCTTAGGTAGGTTTATTCCTAGATATTTTATTCTTTTTGTTGCAGTGGTAAATGGGAGTGTTTTCTTGATTTTGCTTTCAGATTTTTCATCATTAGTGTATAGGAATGCCAGAGATTTCTGTGCATTAATTTTGTATCCTGCTACTTTCCCAAATTCATTGATTAGCTCTAGTAGTTTTCTGGTAGCATCTTTAGGATGCTCTATGTATACTATCATGTCATCTGCAAACAGTGACAGCTTTACTTCTTTTCTGATTTTGATTCCTTTTATTTCTGTTTCTTCTCCGATTGCCATGGCTAAACTTCCAAAACTATGTTGAATAATAATGTTAAGAGTGGGAAGCTTGTCTTGTTCCTGATATTAGTGGAAATGGTTTCAGTTTTTCACCACAGAGGACGATATTGGCTGTGGGTTTGTCATATATGGCCTTTATTATGTTGAGGAAAGTTCCCTCTATGCCTAGTTTCTGCTGTGTTTTCCACATAAATGAGTGTAGAATTTTGTCGTACTATTTCTCTGAAACGATTATGATGATCATATGGTTTTTCTCCTTCAATTTGTTAATATGATGTATCACATTGTTTGAATTATGTGTATTGAGAATCCTTGCATTCCTGGAATAAACACCACTTGATCATGGTGTATGATCCTTTTAATCTGCTGTTGGATTCTGTTTGCTAGTATTTTGTTGAGGATTTTTGCATCCATGTTCATCAGTGACACTGGCCTGTTGATTCCTTTCTTTGTGACATCTGTGTCTGGTTTTGGTATCAGGGTGATGGTGGCCTCATACAATGCATTTGGGAGTGTTCCTCCCTCTGCTATTTTTTGGAAGAATTTGAGAAATATAGGTGTTAGCTCTTCTCTAGATGTGTGAATATAGGAGTTAGCTCTTCTCTAGATGTGTGAAAGAATTTGCCTGTGAAGCCATCTGGTCCTGGGCTTTTGTTTCTTGCACGATTTTTATCACAGTTTCAATTTCAGTGCTTGTGATTGGTCTGTTCATATTTTCCATTTCTTCCTGGTTCAGTCTTGGCAGGTTGTGTATTTTTAAGAATCTGCCCATTTCTTCCAGGTTGTCCATTTTATTGGCATAGAGTTGCTTGAAGTAATCTCTCATGATCCTTTGTATTTCTGCAGTGTAAGTTGTTACTTCTCCTTTTTCATTTCTAATTCTATTGATTTGAGTCTTCTCCGTTTATTTCTTGATGAGTCTGGCTAATGGTTTATCAATTTTGTTTATCTTCTCAAAGAACAAGCTTTTAGTTTCATTGATATTTGCTATCATTTCCTTCATTTCTTTTTCATTTCTTTCTAATCTGATTTTTATGATTTCTATCCTTCTTCTTTTTTATTTATTTATTTTTTTCCAGTACGTGGGCCTCTCACTGTTGTGGCCTCTCCCATTGCAGAGCAGAGGCTCCAGAGGCAAAGGCTCAGTGGCCATGGCTCATGGGCCCAAACGTTCCATGGAATGTGGGATCTTCCCAGACCATGGCACAAACCAGTGTCCCCTGGATCGGCAGGCGGACTCTCAAGCACTGTGGCACAAGGAAAGCCCAATTTTGTGGGTTTTTTGTTCTTCTTTCTCTAGTTGCTCTAGGTGCAAAGTTTCATTGTTTATTTGGGATAATTCCTGTTTCTTAAGGTAGGATTGTATTGCTATAAACTTCCCTCTTAGAGCTGCTTTTGCTGCATCCCATAGGTTTTGGGTCGTCGTGTCTCCATTGTCATTTTTTTCTAGGTATTTTTTGATTTCTTCTCTGATTTCTTCAGTGATCACTTGGTCATTAAGTAGTGTATTGTTTAGCCTCCATGTGTTTTTATTTTTTACAGATCTTTTCCTCTAATTGATGTCTAGTCTCATAGCATTGTGGTCAGAAAAGATACTTGATATGATTTCAATTTTCTTAAGTTTACCAAGGATTGATTTGTGACCTAGATATGATCTATCCTGGAGAATATTCCATGAACTCTTGAGAAGAATGTGTATTCCGTTGTTTTTGGATGGAATGTCCCATAAATATCAATTAATTCTATGTTGTTTAATATATCATTTAAAGCTTGTGTTTCCTTATTTATTTTCATTTTGGATGATCTGTCCATTGGTGAAAGTGGGGTGTTATAATCCCATACTATGATTGTGTTGTTGTCGATTTCATCTTTTATTTCTGTTAGTATTTGCCTTATGTATTGAGGAGCTCCTATGTTGGGTGCATAAATATTTACAATTGTTGTATCGTCTTCTTGGATCAATCCCTTGATCATTATGTAGTGTCCTTCTTTGTCTCTTGTAATAGTCTTTATTTTAAAGTCAATTTTGTGTGATATGAGAATTGCTACTCCAGTTTTCTTTTGGTTTCCATTTGCATGGAATATCATTTCCCATCCCCTCACTTTCAGTCTGTATCTGTTCCTAGGTCTAAAGTGGGTCTCTTGTGGACAGCATATACACGGGTCTTGTTTCTGTATCCATTCAGCTAGTCTCTGTCTTTTGGTGGGAGCATTTAATCCATTTACATTTAAGGTAAGTATCAATATGTATGTTCCTACTCCCATTTTCTTAATTGTTTTGGGTTTGCTATTGCAGGACTTTACCTTCTCTTGTGTTTCCTGCCTAGAGAAGTCCTTTAGCATTTTCTGTAAGACTGGTTTGGTGGTGCTGAACTTTTCGCTTTTGCCTGTCTGTAAAGGTTTTAATTTCTCCATCAAATCTGAATGAGATCCTTTCTGGGTAGAGTAATCTTGGTTGTAGGTTTTTCTCCTTCATCACTTTAAATATGTCCTGCCAGTCCCTTCTGGATTGCAGAGTTTCTGCTGAAAGATCAGCTGTTAACCTTATGGGCATTCCCTTGTGTGTTATTTGTTGTTTTTCCCTTGCTGCTTTTAATATGTTTTCTTTGGTTTTAATTTTTGATAGTTTGATTAATATGTGTTTTGCATGTTTCTCCTTGGATTTATCATCTATGGGACTCTCTGTGCTTCCTGAACTTGATTAAGTATTTCCTTTCCCATATTAGGGAAGTTTTCAACTATATTCTCTTCAAATATTTTTTCAGTCCCTTTCTTTTTCTCTTCTTCTTCTGGGACCGCTATAAATCAAATGATGGTGCATTTAATGTTTTCCCGGAGTTCCCTGAGACTGTACTCATTTCTTTTCATTCTTTTTTTCTTTATTCTGCTCTTCAGTAGTTATTTCCACTATTGTATCTTCCAGGTCACTTATCCGTCCTTCTGCCTCAGTTATTCTGCCGTTGATCACTTCTAGAGAATTTTTAATTTCGTTTATTGTGTTTTTCATCATTGTTTGTTTGCTCTTTAGTTCTTCTTTGTCCTTGTTAAACTTTTGTTTTATTTATTCTATTTCCAAGATTTTGCATCATCTTTACTATCATTATTCTGAATTCTTTTTCAGGTAGACTGCTATTTCCTCTTCATTTATTAGGTCTGGTGGGTTTTTACCTTGCTCCTTCATCTGCTGTGTGTTTTTCTGTCTTCTTATTTGGCTTAACTTACGGTGTTTGGGGTCTCCTTTTTGTAGGCTGCAAGTTCGCAGTTCCCGTTGTTTTTGGTGCCTCTCCCCGGTGGCTAAGGTTGGTTCAGTGGGTTGTGTAGGCTTCCTGGTGGAGGGGACTAGTGCCTGTGTTGTGGTGGATGAGGCTGGATCTTGTCTTTCTGGTTGGCAGGGTCATGTCTGTTGGTGTGTTTTGGCGTGTCTGTGGCCTTATTATGATTTTAGGCAGCCTCTCTGCTAACGGATGTGGCTGTGTTCCTTTCTTGCTAGTTTTTGTCATAAGGTGTCTGGCACTGTAGCTTGCTGGTTATTGAGTGAAGCTGCGTCTTGGTGTTGAGATGGATATCTCTGGGAGATTTTTGTCCTTTGATATTCCATGGAGCTGGGAGGTCTCTTGTGGACCAGTGCCCTGAAATTTGCGCTCCCACCTCAGAGGCACAGCCCTAACTCATGGCTGGAGTACCAAGAGCCTTTCATCCATACAGCTCAGAATAAAACAGGGAAAAAATAGAAAGGAAGAAATAAAGAGGATACAATAAAATAAAATAAATTTATTAAAATAAATTAAAAATAGTTATTAAGAAATAAATTTTAAAAATTAAAAAAAAAAACAATGGACAGACAGAGCCGTAGGACAAAAGGTGAAAGCAAAGCTATACAGACTAAATCACACACTGAAGCAGACACATACACACTCACAAAAGGAGAAAAAGTGGAGAAAATAATATATCTTTGGTCCCAAAGTCCACCTCCTCAATTTGGAATGATTCGTTGTCTATTCAGGTGTTCCACAGATGCAGAGTACATCAAGTTGATTGTGGAGATTTAATCTGCTGCTCCTGGGGCTGCTGGGAGAAATTTCCCTTTCTCTTCTTTTTTCGCACAGCTCCAGGGTTTCAGCTTTGGATTTGGATCCGCCTCTGCTTGTAGGTCACCTGAGGCTGTCTGTTCATCACCTAGATAGGACGGGATTAAAGGAGCAGCTGATTCGTGGGTTCTGGCTCACTCAGGCCGGCAGGAGGGAGGGGTAGGGATGCGGGGCGAGCCTGCAGTAGCAGAGGCCGGTGTGATGTTGCACCACCCTGAGGCTCGCCATGCATTCTCCTGGGGAAATTGTCCCTGGATCACGGGACACTGGCAGTGGTGGGCTGCACAGGCTCCCAGGAGTGGAGGTGGGGATAGTGACCTGTGCTTGCACACAGGCTTCTTGGTGGCTGCAGTAGCAGCCTTATAGTCTCATGCCCCTCTCTAGGGTTTGCGCTGATAGCCCCAGCTCACAACTGTCTCTGGAGGTCCTTTAAGCAGTGCTCTTAATCCCCTCTCCTCGCACAGCAGGAAACAAAGAGGGAAGAAAATGTCTCTTGCCTTTTTGGCAGTTCCCAACCTGTTCCTGTAGTCCCTTCTGGCTAGCCATGGTGCATTAGCCCTCTTCAGGCTGCATTCAGGCCACCAACACCTTTCTTCTTCCTGCAATCCGACTGAAGCCCAAGCCTCAAGTCCCAGCCCTGACCCACCCCAGCAGGTGAGCCGACAAGCCTCTCAAGCTGGTGAGTGCTGGTCGGCACTGATCCTCTGTGTGGGAATCTCTCTGCTTTGCCCTCTGCACCCATGTTACTTCACTCTCCTCCATGGCTCCAAAGCTATGCCCTCTGCCCCTCATAATCTCTGCCCGTGAAGGGGCTTCCTAGTGTGTGGAAACCTTTCATCCTTCACAGCTCCCTTCCACTGGTGCAGGTCCCATCCCTATTCTTTTGTCTCTGTTTTTTTTCTTTTTTTTTTGCCCTACGCAGATACTTAGGGAGTTTCTTGCCTTTTGGGAGGTCTGAGTTCTTCTGCCAGCATTCAGTAGGTGTTCTATAGGAGCAGTTCGACATGTAGATGTATTTATGATGTACCAGTGGGGAGGAAGGTGATCTCCATGTCTTACTCTGCAACCATCTTTATGCTCTCTCCTTATATTAGGTCTTTAATCCATTGTGAGTTTATTTTTGTGTATGGTATTAGGTAGTGTTCTAATTTCATTCTTTTACATATAGGTGTCCAGTTTCCCCAGCACAACTTATTGAAGAGACTATCTTTTCTCCATTGTGTATTCTTGCCTCCTTTGTCATAGATTTGGTGACCATAGTTGTGTGGGTATATCTCTGAGCTTTCTATCCTGTACCACTGATCTATATTTCTGTTTTTATGACAGTACCATACTCTCTTGATTACTGTAGTTTTGTATTATAGTCTGAAATCAGGGAGCCTGATTTGTCCAACTCCATTTTTCTTTCTCAAGGTTCCTTTTGTTACCACTTCCTAGAGTAACGAAAATAAGCACAAAAGTACAGAAATATGGCCTAATTAAATTAAAAGCTTTTGCATAACAAAGGAAACCATAAATAGGATGACAAGACAACCCTCAGAATGGGAGAAAGTATTTGAAAATGAGGCAGCTTTCAAAGAATTAATCTCCAAGATATACAAAGAATTCATGCAACTCAATATTAAAAAAACAAATAACCTAATTAAAAAATGGATGGAAAACCTAAATAGAAATTTCTCCCAAGAAGACTACAGATGACCAAGAGGCACATGAAAAGATGCTCAATGTCACTAATTATTAGAAAAATTCAATCAAATCTCCCATGAGGTATCACCTCACACTTGTCCAAATGGCCATCATGAAAAATCTGCAAACAATAAATGCTGGAAAATGTGTGGAATAAAGGGATCCCACTAGCTGTGTTTGTGTGTATGTAAATTGTTACAGCCATTATGGAGAACAGTATGGATTTCCTTAAAAAACTAAAAATAGCACTACCATATGACCCAGCAATCCCACTACTGGGCATATACCCAGAGAAAATCATAATTCAAAAACACATGTACCCCAGTGTTCATTGCAGCACTATTTACAATAGCCAGCACTATTCACAACAGCCAGTACAATAGCAAAACAACCTAAATATCCATCCACAGATGAAATGATAATGAAGATGTGGTACATATATACAATAGAATTTTACTCAGCAATAAAAATGAACGAAATTCGGTCATTTGTAGATTTATGGATGGACCTAGAGTGTGTCATACAGAGTGAAGTAAGTCTGAAAGAGAAAAACAAATGTCGTATATTAATGCATATATGTGGAATCTAGAAAAATGTTACAGATGAACCTATTTGCAGGGCATGAATAGAGATGCAGACATAGAGAACAGACATGTGGACACAGGGGTGGAAGGAGAGGGTGTGATGAATTGGGAGATTAAGATTGACATGCATACACTACCATGTGTAAAATAGATAGGTTGTGGGAACCTGCTGTATAGCACAGGGAGCTCAGCTTGGTGCTCTGTGATGACCTAGATTGGTGGGATATGGGGGTGGGAAGGAGGTCCAAAAGGGAGGGGATATATGTATACATATAGCTGATTCACTTCATTTTACAGCAGAAACTAATACAACATTATAAAGCAATTATACTCCAATAAAAATCAAAAGTCTATTTTGTCTGATATGAGTATTGTTACTCTAGCTTTCGTTTGATTTCCATTTGCATGGAATATTTTTCCATCCCCTCACTTGAAGTCTGTATGTGTCCATAGATCTGAAGTAGGTCTCTTGTAGACAGCAGATTATATATATATATATGTCTTGTTTTTGTATCCATTCAGCCAGTCTATGTCTTTTGGTTGGAGCATTTATCCATTTACATTTAAGGTAATTATTGATATGTATGCTCCTGTTTCCATTTTCTTCATTGTTTTGGATTTGTTTTTGTAGGTCTTTATTCTTCCCTTTCTCTTTTGTTCTCTTTTCTTTTGATTTGATGACTAAGTTTAGTGTTGTGTTTGGATTCTGTTTTCTTTTTTGTGTGTGAATCTATTGTAAATTTTCATTTTGCAGTTACCATGAAGTTTTGATATAACAGTTTATATATGTGTATATATATATATATATATTGTTTTAAGTTGCTGGTCTTTTAATTTCAAATGCATTTCCAATATCCTGCATTGGGCATTGGTGCTCTCACAGCTCCTGCTTTTGATATCATATTTGTATGCAGGTGATTTCCTACCTTGACTGTATGTTTGCCTTTAAAAGTGAGCTTTTCCATTCAACATTTTCTTGTTTACTGTTGTGGCCTTTTCTTTTCCACTTAGAGACGTTCCTTTAGCATTTGTTGCAAAGCTGGTCTGGTGGTGCTGACTTCTCTTAACTTTTGCTTGCATGCAAAGCTTTTGATTTCTCCACTGAATCTGAATAACCGCCGTGCTGGGTAGAGTATCCTTCATTGTAGGTTCTTCCCTTTCATCACCTTAAATATATCATGTCACTCCCTTTTGGCCTGAAGAGTTTCTGCTGAGAAATCAGCTGATAACCTTATGGAAATCCTCTTGTATGTTATTTGTTGTCTTTCCCATGTTGCATTTAATATTTTTTCTTTGTCTTTAATTTTCTTTGGTTTGATTACTATGTGTCTTGGCATGTTCCTCCTTGGATTTATCCTCCACGAGACTCTCTGTACTTCTTGGATTTGGGTGACTGTTTCCTCTCCCAAGTTAGGAAAGTGTACAGCTATTATCTCTTCAAGTATTTTCTCAGGTCCTTTCTCTCTCTCTTCTTCTGGGACCCCTGTAATGTGAATGTTCGTGCATTTAATGTTGTCCCAGAGGTCTCTTAGACTGTCTTCATTTCTATTCATTCTTTTTTCTTCATTCTGTTCCATGGCAGTGATTTCCACCATTCTGTCTTCCAGCTCACTTATCTGTTCTTCTGCCTCAGTTGTTCTGCTCTTGATACCTTCCAGAGTATTTTTCATTTCAGTTATTGTATTGTTCACTTCTGGTTTTTTGTTCTTTAGTTCTATTAGGTCTCTGTTAAACATTTCTTGTATCATCTGTGTCACCGTACTTTTACAAAGATCTTGGATCATCTTTACTATCATTCCTCTGTATTATTTTTTGTGTAGATTGCCTATGTCCACTTCATTTAGTTGTTCTTCTGGGGTTTTAACTTTTTTTCCTTCATCTGGGACATATTTCTCTGTAATCTCATTTCCACAGGCTGCAGGATTGTAGTTCTTTTTGCTTGTTGTCTGTGCTCAGGTGGATGAGGTTGTCTAAAAGGTTTGTGTGGGTTTCCTGATGGGAGGGATCAGTTCCTGACCATTTGTGGTTGGAGTTGTGTCTTGTACCTCTGGTGAGCAGAGCTGTGCTCAGGAAGACTTTAAGCAGCCTGTCTGCTGTTGGGTGGGGCTGTGTTCCCACCCTGTTGGTTGTTTGGCCTGATGTATCCCAAAACTGGAGCCTACAAGCTGTTGGTTGGGGCTAGGTCTTGGGGAGGAAATGGCAGGCTCCAGGAGGGCTCACACAATGAGTACTCTCCAGAAATACTGCTGCCCTTGTCTTTGTCTCCACAGTGAGCCACAGTTTCCCTGGCTCTGTAGGAGATTCTTCAGTATTAACAGGTATGTCTGACCCAGTGTCTCACGAGGTTGCTGCTTTTTTCCCTGGATACTTGTGTGCACAAGAACTTGTGTGCACCCTCCATGAGTGGAGTTTCACTTTTCCCCCAGTCTTGTGGAATACCTGCAATCAATTCCCACTGGCATTCAAAGTCAGATTCTCTGGGGTCTCCTCCTCCTGTTGCCAGATCCCCAGGCTGGGAATCCTGACGTGGCACTCAGGACTTTCACTCCTGTGGGAGAACATCTGTGGTTTAATTATTTTCTGGTTTGTGGATTGTCCACCTGGTGGGTATGGGATTTGATTTTATCGTGATTTCCCCCTTCCTACCATCTCATTATGGCTTCTTCTTTGTTTTTGGATGTAAGGTATCTCTTTTGGTAGGTTCCAGCGTTTTCTGTCAGTGGTGGTTCAGCAGTTAGTTATGGTTTTCATGTTTTCATAAAAGGGGTGAGCTCACATCCCTCTGCATTTCCATCTTGAGACCAGCCTCCAACAAAGTTTATGCATTTTAAATAAACAATCTTTTAGTCATACTTTATGCACTTTTCTGTGATGTTACACAATTTTATTCATCCAGTGACAGTGAGATACTTTGGCTTGACTCCAAAATGCCTCAAATGGAATACAGGATAATAAATGAAAGACGTTGAGATGTGAGCGTCATTGTTTCCTCATATAAAAGAGTTTGATGACCATATGAATCTCAGGGTATGAAGATTCAGAGTGGGCTATATGTTTGTGTAATTCATATTATTATTGGACCCTTATATTTTGAGAATAAAATATTTTTCTATACAACGTTCTTTCCCCCATCCTTGTCACCCCACACATTCACATATTTTTCCTCCTAAAATGAGATGGAATTTACTGTTTGTAGAATGAACCATTTTAAGAGAAATATCCACACAGAAATTTGTAAAATACCTTTTTTTACTGGATTCAATCTGTGTGTTTTAATAGCTTTTTATCCCCTCAATTTCATTAGACAAATTGAGATAGATTGCCAGGCTTATTAGCAGTAAGCTGTGAGGTTTGAGCTGGCTTTCCTAGTAAAGTTAAGATTTGGATTTGTGCTGAAGGAAGGCAGAATGCTGGGCATGTTGGAACAGGATATGTGAGAAATGGCATCAAATAAAGACATAGAGATGGGAAGACTGTGACATGTGTATGGGGCAACAAGGTGTCTGGTGTGATTTGGGCATAAGATTTGTTTCAAACAATAGGAGAGAGAAGCATTGGTAAAGAGAGTGAGGGGCGAGGGGGGGAGAAGGAGAAAGAGAGTGGAAGAGAGAGTGGGGGGAGATTGAAGGAATAGGAAAGTAGAGGAAATTGACTGAGGGCATTGAAGGCCAGAGTAAAGATTATAAACTTGATCTGATAAACAATAAAAAGTCCTTCTAAATTCTTAATCTAAGAGTGAAGGCTAGTGTTGGCCATGATGAATGTATGGTTTTGGAAGATTAATCTAGTCTCAATGTGCAAGATGGATAGAATAGGAGAAATACCTTGGTGGCAGAGAAATTGATTTATTTGTTATTGTAGTAATCCTTTTATTGTCTTAGACTATTATTAATTGCCAATCTTCTTTTTGATTTATAAGAATTCCAGTTTAAGTTGGCTGATGTGTGGCTCACATTCCTTAGGGAATATTCGGACTCAGGGTATTGTCATTTTTGTGACTTTGAACATTTGAGAACTTGATCAGTGTTAGGAAGTGAAGAGTGATATAATGGGAAACATAGGATCCTTTATGTAGAAAGAAGCACTACTATTTGGCCATTGAGAAGTGATATGATGCCAGTTAGGATTCCATTTAATATACAGAGTGAAATTAGAAAAATAAATATTAAAAAAAATAAACCCTGTATTCTAGTCATTTCCATTTTTAAACCTAGAAAATTATAAAGGAAAGATAAAAGACCCATATCATTCCATTTAAAATTATTAATGGCTTTAGAGATAATATAATAAATGATGATAGTTCTTATTAGATGTAAACTCTATCTTCCTAGAATTAGCAATACATTTGATGTTTTTAATATTAATTTCAACAGAAAATTGGCAATATATCAAGTTTTTTAATCAGAAAAGTGTATTTGGAAGTAAATGTTGAAAAAATCACATTTTAAGAAATTAACACAAAGATATCTATGTAAGAGAAGCTTCATCTATACTTCAGATGGATGAGATTTATAGATGTAAAGTCACCTATAAAAAGTCTGAGAGTGAGGGCTTCCCTGGTGTCGCAGTGGTTGAGGGTCCGCCTGCCGATGCAGGGGACACGGGTTCGTGCCCCGGTCTGGGAGGATCCCACATGCCGCGGAGCGGCTAGGCCCGAGACCCATGGCTGCTGAGCCTGCACGTCCGGAGCCTGTGCTCCGCAACGGGAGAGGCTGCAACAATGAGAGGTCCGCGTACTGAAAAAAAAAAAAAAAAATTCTGAGAGTAAGCATTGGATAATGGCATTTTATTGCATGTCAATAATTTCTTATCAGATTTCTTCAGAAGGTACGCTAATAATATTAAAGTTTTAATTACTATTCCTCAGTACACAGTACCTACTAACCTGGAACTAGAAATGTATAATTAACAGTTTTCAATACACATATAAGATTGTAATAAGGATAATTCATCTTACAAATGATGAAATACTTTATTGACTCTCTTGTACATTTAAAGCTTGGAAAGAAAGTTACACTATTCTAACATTTCAAAATTTTGTCTCAAAGCACTTAAAGGAAAATGCAGCTGGACCTGGAATATGTTTCCATTACTTTCTCACCTCATCTAAGTTGTGGGTGATGGCCTGTGAGGCACTATTAGTATCATTTATTAGAAGTAAAATAAAGCAAGGTAAAATGTTCAAAATATGGAGATTATATAACATCAGTATAGTATTAGTAGGAATAAAAGTGAAATTGGCTATCTTTTTAAATGAGGTTCTTAATGAAGTCTTTGAATAAGAAAATAATGCAAACTTTTGGCTTTAGTCAGTCCTCTTGAGCTATGCTACAAGTGAGTATTCCTTCCCTTATGAGGCTACTGTTTTCAATGCTTTTTACTTTGACAGGAAAGACACGCCTCCATGTCTTTATTCATGCTGTTTCTTGTGCTTAGAATATCACCCAACTTACTTCTTTAAATATACATTTTTACATTAAAATATCATGAACTACATTTTAGACACAAAAGATGAAGAATAATAATAAAAGGAGCAATAATGTACCAAACACCTAGTTAAGAAATAGAATATTACAAGTACCTAGAAGTCCTTCATATGACTCTATCTAATTGAATCCCCTTTCTTCCCTCTCAGATGAAGTAAGAACTCTTAATTTTTTTTTTAACATCATTATTGGGATATAATTGCTTTACAATGGTGTGTTAGTTTCTGATTTATAACAAACTGAATCAGTTATACATATACATATGTTCCCATATCGCTTCCCTCTTGCGTCTCCCTCCCTCCCACCCTCCATATCCCACCCCTCCAGGCGGTCACGAAGCACCGAGCTGATATCCCTGTGCCATGCGGCTGCTTCCCACTAGCTTTCTACCTTACGTTTGGTAGTGTATATATGTCAATGCCTCTCTCTCGCTTTCTCACAGCTCACCCTCCCGCCTCCCAATATCCACAAGTCCGTTCTCCAGTAGGTCTGTATCTTTATTCCTGTCTAACCACTAGGTCTTTCATGACATTCTTTGCCTTAAATTCCAAATATATGTGTTAGCATACGGTATTTGTCTTTCTCTTTCTACTTACTTCACTCTGTATGACAGACTCTAGATCTATCCACTTCATTACAAATAGTTCAATTTCGTTTCTTTTTATGGCTGAGTAATATTCCATTGTATATATGTGACACATCTTCTTTATCCATTCATCCAATGATGGGCACTTAGGTGGTTTCCATCTCTGGACTATTGTAAATAGAGCTGCAATGAACATTTTGGTACATGACTCTTTTTGAACTTTGGTATTCTCAGGGTAAATGCCCAGTAGTGGGACTGCTGGGTCATATGGTAGTTCTATTTGTAGTTTTTTAAGGAACTTACATACTGTCCTCCATAGTGGCTGAAACAATTCATATTCCCACCAGCAGTGCAAGAGTGTTCCCTTTACTCCACACCCTATCCAGCATTTATAGTTTCTAAATTTTTTGATGATGGCCATTCTGACTGGTGTGAGATGATATCTCATTGTAGTTTAGATTTGCATTTCTCTAATGATTAATGATGTTGAGCATTCTTTCATGTGTTTGTTGGCAGTCTGTATATCTCCTTTGGAGAAATGTCTATTTAGGTCTTCTGCACGTTTTTAGATTGGGTTGTTTCTTTTTTTGTTATTGAGCTGCATGAGCTGCTTGTAAATTTTGGAGATTAATCCTTTTTCAGTTGCTTCATTTGCAAATATTTTCTCCCATTCTGAGGGTTGTCTTTTGGTCTTGTTTATGATTTCCTTTGCTGTGCAAAATCTTTGAAGTTTCATTAGGTCCCATTTGTTTATATTTGATTTTATTTCCATTTCTCTAGGACGTGGGTCAAAAAGGATCTTGCTGAGATTTACGACATAGTGTGTTCTGCCTATGTTTTCTTCTAAGAGTTTGATAGTTTCTGGCCTTACATTTAGGTCTTTAATCCATTTTGAGCTTATTTTTGTGTATGGTGTTAGGGAGTGATCTAATCTCATACTTTTACAGACACCTGTCCAGTTTTCCCAGCACCACTTATTGAAGAGGCTGTCCTTTCTCCACTGTACATTCCTGCCTCCTTTATCAAAGGTAAGGTGACCATATGTGTGTGGGTTTATCTCTGGACAGAATCTATCCTGTTCCATTGATCTATCTTTCTGTTTTTGTGCCAGTACCATACTGTCTTGATTACTGTAGCTTTGTGGTATAGTCTGAAGCCAGGGAGCCTGATTCCTCCAGCTCCGTTTTTCATTCTCAAGATTGCTTTGGCTACTCAGGGTCTTTTGTGTCTCCATACAAATTGTGAAATGTTTTGTTCTAGTTCTGTGAAAAATGCCAGTGTAGTTTGATAGCAATTTCATTGAATCTGTAGATTGCTTTGGGTAGTAGAGTCATTTTCACAATGTTGATTCTTCCAATCCAAGAACATGGTATATCTCTCTATGTATTTGTATCATCTTCAATTTCTTTCATTGGTGTCTTATAATTTCCCGCATACAGGTCTTTTGTCCCCTTAGGTAGGTTTATACCTAGATATTTTATTCTTTTTGTTGCAGTGGTAAATGGGAGTGTTTTCTTTATTTCACTTTCAGATTTTTCATCATTAGTGTGTAGGAATGCAAGGGATTTCTGTGCATTAATTTTGTATCCTGCAACTTTACCAGATTCATTGATTAGATCTAGCAGTTTTCTGGTAGCATCTTTAGGATTCTCTATGTACAGTATCGTATCATCTGCAAACAGTGATAGCTTTACTTCTTCTTTTCCGATTTGGATTCCTTTTATTTCCTGTTCTTCTCTGATTACTGTGGCTAAAACTTTCAAAACTATATTGAATAAGAGTGGTGAGAGTGGGCCAACTTGTCTTGTTCCTGATCTTAGTTGAAATGCTTTCAGCTTTTCACCATTGAGGATGATGTTGGCTGTGGATTTGTCATATATGGCCTTTATTATGTTGAAGAAAGTTCCCTCTATGCCTACTTTCTGCAGGGTTTTTATCATAAATGGGTGTTGAATTATGTTAAATACTTTCTCTGCATCTATTGAGATGATCGTATGGATTGGTTCCTTCAGTTTGTTAATATGGTTTATCATATTGATAGATTTGCGTATATTGAAGAATCCTTGCATTCCTAGAATAAACCCCACTTGATAATGGTGCATGATCCTTTTAATGTGCTGTTGGATTCTGTTTGCTAGTATTTTGTTGAGGATTTTTGCATCTATGTTCATCAGTGATATTAGCCTGTAGTTTTCTTTCTTTGTGACATCCTTTTCTGGTTTTGATATCAAGGTGATGGTGGCTTCGTAGAATGAATTTGGGAGTGTTCCTCCCTCTGCTATATTTTGGAAGACTTTGAGAAGGACAGGTATTAGCTCTTCTCTAAATGTTTGACAGAATTCGCCTGTGAAGCCATCTGGTCCTGGGCTTTTGTTTGTTGGAAGATTTTTAATCACAGTTTCAATTTCAGTGCTTGTGATTGGTCTGTTCATATTTTCTACTTCTTCCTGATTCAGTCTTGGCAGACTGTGCATTTCTAAGAATTTGTCCATTTCTTCCAGTTTTTCCATTTTATTGGCATAGAGTTGCTTGTAGTAATCTCAAATGATCTTTTTTATTTCTGCAGTGTCACTTGTTACTTCTTTTTCATTTCTAATTTTATTGATTTCAGTCTTCTTTTTTTTTTGATGAGTCTGGCTAATGGTTTATCTATTTTTTTATCTTCTCAAAGCACCAGACTTTAGTTTTATTGATCTTTGATATTGTTTCCTTCATTTCTTTTTCATTTATTTCTGATCTGCTTTTTATGATTTTTTTCCGTCTGCTAACTTTGGGGATTTTTTGTTCTTCTTTCTCTAATTGCTTGAGGTGCAAGATTAGGTTGTTTACTTGAGATGTTTCTGGTTTCTTAAAGTGGGTTTGTATTGCTATAAAATTCCCTCTTAGAACTGCTTTTGCTGCATCCCATAGGTTTTGGGTCATCGTGTCTCCATTGTCATTTGTTTCTAGGTATTTTTTGATTTCCTCTTTGATTTCTTCAGTGATCACTTTGTTATTAAGTAGTGTGTTGTTTAGCCTCCATGTGCTTGTATTTGTTACAGATCTTTTCCTGTAATTGATACCTAGTCTCAAGGCATTTTGGTCAGAAAAGATACTTGATACAATTTCAATTTTCTTAAATTTACCAAGGCCTTATTAGTGACCCAAGATATGATCTATCCTGGAGAATTTTCCATGAGCACTTGAGAAAAATGTGTATTCTGTTGTTTTTGGATGGAGTGTTCTATAAATATCAATTAAGTCCATCTTGTTTAATGTATCATTTAAAGCTTGTGTTTCCTTATTTGTTTTCATTTTGGATGATCTGTCCATTCGTGAAAGTGGGGTGTTAAAGTCCACTAGTATGAATGTGTTACTGTCGATTTCCCCTTTTATGGCTGTTAGTTTTTGCCTTATGTATTGAGGTGCTCCTATGTTGGGTGCATAAATATTTACAATTGTTATATCTTCTTCTTGGATCGATCCCTTCATCTTTATGTAGTGTCCTTCTTTGTCTCTTCTAATAGTCTTTATTTTAAAGGCTATTTTGTCTGATATGAGAATTGCTACTCCAGCTTTCTTTTGGTTTCCATTTTCATGGAATATCTTTTTCCATCCCCTTACTTTCAGTCTGTATGTGTCTCTAGGTCTGAAGTGGGTCTCTTGTAGACAGAATATATATGGGTCTTGTTTTTGTATCCATTCAGCCAATCTGTGTCTTTTGGTGGGAGCATTTAGTCCATTTACATTTAAGGTAATTATCGATATGTATGTTCCTATTTCCATTTTCTAAATTGTTTTGGGTTCGTTATTATAGGTCTTTTCCTTCTCTTGTGTTTCTTGCCTAGAGAAGTTCCTTTAGCATTTGTTGTAAAGCTGGTTTGGTGGTGCTGAACTCTCTCAGCTTTTGCTTGTCTGTAAAGATTTTAATTTCTCCATCAAATCTGCATGAGGTCCTTGCTGTGTAGAGTAATCTTGGTTGCAGGTTTTTCTCCCTCATCACTTTCAGTATGTCCTGCCACTCCCTTTTGGCTTGCAGAGTTTCTGCTGAGAGATCAGCTGTTAACCTTATGTGGATTCCCTTGTGTGTTATTTGTTTTTCCCTTGCTGCTTTTAATATGCTTTCTTTGTATTTAATTTTTGACAGTATGATTAATATGTGTCTTGGCATATTTCACCTTGGATTTATCCTGTATGGGACTCTCTGTGCTTCCTGGACTTGATTAACTATTTCCTTTCCCATATTAGGGAAGTTTTCAACTATAATCTCTTCAAATATTTTCTCAGTCCCTTTCTTTTTCTCTTCTTCTTCTGGAACCCCTATAATTCGAATGTTGCGTTTAATGTTGTGCCAGAGGTCTCTGAGACTGTCCTCATTTCTTTTCATTCTTTTTTCTTTATTCTGCTCTTCAGTAGTTATTTCCACTATTTTATCTTCCAGGTCACTTATCCATTCTTCTGCCTCAGTTATTCTGCTACTGATCCCGTCTAGAGTATTTTTCATTTCATTTATTTTGTTGTTCATCGTTTTTTGTTTCATCATTATTTCTTCTAGGTCCTTGTTAAATGTTTCTTGCATTTTGTCTATTCTGTTTCCAAGATTTTGGATCATCTTTACTATCATTATTCTGAATTCTTTTTCTGGTAGACTGCCTATTTCTTCTTTATTTGTTAGGTCTGATGCATTTTTATCTTGCTCCTTCATCTCCTGTGTGTTTTTCTGTTTTCTAATTTTGCTTCTTACTCTGTTTGGGGTCTCAGTTTTGCAGGCTGCAGGTTTGTAGTTCCCATTGTTTTTGATGTCTGTCCTCAGTGGCTAAGTTTGGTTCAGTGGGCTGTGTAGGCTTCTTGATGGAGGGGACTAGTGACTGTGTTCTGGTGGATGAGTCTGGATCTTGTCTCTCTGTTGGGCAGGTCCATGTCTGGTGGTGTGTTTTAGGGTGTCTGTGGACTTATCATGCTTTTAGGCCGCCTCTCTGCTAATGGGTGGTGTTGTGTTCCTGTTTTGCCAATTGTTTGGCATAGGTTGTCCAGCACTGTAGCTTGCTGGTCGTTGAGTGAAGCTGGGTGCTGGTTTTGAGGTGGGGGTCTCTGGGAGATTTTTGCCATTTGATATTATGTGGAGCTCGGAGGTCTCTTGTTGACCTGTGTCCTGAAGTTGGCTCTCCCACCTCAGAGGCACAGCACTGACTCCTGGTTGCAGCACCAAGAGCCTTTCATCCACACGGCTCAGAATAAAAGAGAGAAAAAGTAGAGAGAAAGAATTAGTAGAAGTAGGAAGAAAGAAAGTAAGAAAGAAAGAAAGAAAGAAAGAAAGAAAGAAAGAAAGAAAGAAAGAAAGAAAGAAAGAAAGAAAAGAGAGAGAGGAAGAAACGGGGGAAGGAAGGAAGGAAGGAAGAAAGAAGAAAGAAAGAAGAAAAGAAGGAAAGAAGGAAAGGAGGGAGGGAAGGAAGGAAGGAAAAAAGTAAGAAGGAAAGAAGATACAGTAAATTAAATTAAAGTAAAACATAATAAAGTTATTAAATTAAAAAATAATTATTTAGAAAATAAAAAGGGACAAATAGAACCTTAGGACAAATGGTGGAAGCAAAGCTATACAGACATAATCTCACACAGAAGCATACACATACACCCTCACAAAAAGAGGAAAAGGGGAAAAAATCATAAATCTTGCTCTCAAAGTCCACCTCCTCAATTTGGGATGATTCGTTGTCTAAAGGAGGGAAGGAAGGAAAGAAAGAAAGAAAGGAAGGAAGGAAGGAAGGAAGGAAAGAAAGAAAGAAGGTAAAGTAAAATAAAGTTATTAAAATTAAAATTAATTATTAAGGAAAAAAATGTTTTAAAAAATGGGTGGATAGAACCCTAGGACAAATGGTGGAAGCAAAGCTATACAGACAAAATCTCACACAGAAGCATACACATACACACTCACGAAAAGAGGAAAAGGGGAAAAAATCACAGATCTTGCTCTCAAAGTCCACTCCTCAAATTGGGATGATTCGTTGTCTATTCATGTATTCCACAGATGCAGGGTACATCAAGTTGATTGTGGAGCTTTAATCCACTGCTTCTGAGGCTGCTGGGAGAGATTTCCCTTTCTCTTCTTTGTTCTCACAGCTCCCATGGGCTCAGCTTTGGATTTGGCCCCGCCTCTCCGTATAGGTCGGTGGAGGGTGTCTGTGTTTTGCTCAGATAGGATGGGGTTAAAGGAGGCGCTGATTCGGGGGATCTGGCTCACTCAGGCAGGGGGGAGAGAGGGGCGCGGAGTGTGGGGCAAGCCTGCAGCGGCAGAGGCCAGCGTGACGTTGCACCAGCCTGAGGCATGCCACGCGTTCTCACAGAGAAGTTGTCCCTGGATCCCGGGAACCTAGCAGTGGCTGGCTGCACAGGCTCCCTGGAAGAGGGGTGTGGATAGTGACCTGTGCTTGCACACAGGCCCCTTGGTGGCGGCAGCAGCAGCCTTAGCATCTCCTGCCCGTCTCTGGGGTCTGTGCTTTTAGCCGCAGCACACACCCGTCTCTGGGGTCCGCTTTTTTAGTTGCGGCTTGCGCCCGTCTCTGGAGTCCACGCTTTTAGCCGCAGCTTGCGTCCATCTCTGGGGTCCGCGCTTTTAGCCGTGGCCTGTGCCCGTCTCTGGGGTCCACACTTTTAGCCACGGCTCGTGCCCATCTCTGGAGTTCCTTTAAGCAGCGCTCTTAAACCCCTCTCCTTGCGCACCAGGAAACAAAGAGGGAAGAAAAGTCTCTTGTCTCTTCGGCAGGTCCAAACCTTTTCCCGGACTCCCTCCCGGCTAGCCGTGGTGCACTAACCCCTTCAGGCTGTGTTAACGCAGCCAACCCCAGTCCTCTCCATGGGCTCTGACTGAAGCCCAAGCCTCAGCTTGCAGCCCCGCCCACCCCAGCGGGTGAGCAGACAAGCCTTTCAGGCTGGTGAGTGCCGGTTGGCACCAATTCTCTGAGCGGGAATCTCCCCGCTTTGCCCTCCACACCCCTGTTGCTGTGCTCTCCTCCGCGGCTCCAAAGCTCCCTCCTCCATCTCCCGTACTCTCCGCCCGTGAAGGAGCTTCCTAGTGTGTGGAAACCTTTCCTCATTCACAGCTCCCTCCCACTTGTGCAGGTCCCGTCCCTATTCTTTTGTCTCTGTTTTTTCTTTTTTTCTTTTGCCCTACCCAGGTACGTGGGGAGTTTCTTGCCTTTTGGGAGGTCTGAGGTCTTCTGCCAGTGTTCAGTAGGTGTTCTGTAAGAGTTCCTCCATGTGTAGATGTATTTCTGGTGTATCTGTGGGAAGAAAGTTGATCTCCACATTTTACTCTTCTGCCATCATCCCATCCGCCCAGCACTCTTAATTTTGTATGAATATTTCTCTCTTGCTTTCCTGTACAGTTATAGCCTCTATGCAGATTTCCTTGAACAACATGTTATTTAGTTTTGCCTGCTTTTGTACTTCATGTAAATGGAATGATATCATACATATTTTCCCAACTTGCTTCACTTATTCAAAACAGTGTTTGTAAAATTCATCTATATTGTTGAATGTAAATCTAGTTCATTCATTTTTACTGAATATAATATTTCAATTAACAAATATACCACCTGCAAATCCATCTGGATGTACTGCTTTTCTAACAGACAGATTTTAAATCCCTGATTCACTTTGTCATCGCTGTAAGACTAATTAGGCTTTATGTTTCCTCATAAGTCAGTTTTAGAAAATTTTATTTTTCTGCCACTAGGTTTTTAAAATATTTAGGCATAAAGTTGTTTATAATTTTTATATACTTTTGTTAAGGTTTCTGAGGCTCCATTGATCTAAGGATTTTTATTCTTCAACAGTTATGAAAAATTCTCAGCCATTATGTTTTTATATATTGAATATTTCACTTTTCCCATTCTCACTTTAATCTCCTTCTAGAATTTGGATTAGATATATGTTAGACTGTCTCATTCTATCCTCCATGGTTTTTCACTTCTCTTTTATATTTTCCACTTTTTGTATCTGTGGATTTTATTTGAGATAATTTCTTATGAAGTATTTTTCAGTTCACTAATTCTCCTTTAGATGTGCCTAAAATGTTGTTTAATCCACTGGTTAAATTTCAGTGTTTATATTTTTTATTTCTAGATATTGTGTTTTGTTCCTTTTCAACTTAGTTTGGTCATTCCTCAGTCATATTTGCAAGTTTTCCTTTTATCTATTTAATATTTTAATCATACTTTTTATATTCTGACCTAGTCAATACTAAATCTAAAATCATTATTGTTATGTCTGTTAACCTTTTTTTTCAGCTGACTCTCACTTATGGTACCTCATTTATTTGTTTGTTTTGAAATATGTTACATATTTTCTTTGGAATTTCATTTTTGGAAATTCTGTGTGACCTTGAGTAAAAATGTGTTATTCCTGAAAGTTTTGCATTTTATTCTGATGGGGACACTACCCATCTGAGACAACTTTAAATTCTACACTAGAGACTTTTATAACCACAAAGGTATGGTAAATTTTTAAGAAACACTTGTGAGGGATGGTTATATTTATGAATTCTGAGGGACTATTTAGTTGTATGTATTTTATAATTTCCATTATGATATTTTCTTAAACCTGAATTATTTAGTAATGGATATTTTTTAGTATCCTAAGGAAAGTAATGGCTGCTTTGTAACTGATAGCTACTGTAGGTAGAGAATGTGGTCTGTATGATATAATGTAATTGTAATTATTTTTAATGCTTAAAACACAATAAATTTCCATAAACTGAACATACCTATGTAACAAGCACCTAAATAAGGAAACAGAACACTGCTAAGCATCCCAGAAGCACCATTTGTTCTCCCTTCCAACAAGAAAACTGCTATCCTGACTCCATGTATTATATATGTGAAAATGATTATTTTATTTAAGTACAACATGCTTTCAGAAAAAATGCATAAATCATGATTGCTTAGTTTAATGTATTTTCACCAAGTAAATACTCTCACAAGACAACTACCCACATCATGAAATAAAAATTTTCAAATCTTTATTCTATAGAACTTGAACCAACACAAAGCTGTATGTCAATTATATTAGCAAAACTGGAAGAAAAAAAAAATTAAAAAGATGTAGGAATTTTAGGAAATAATCAGATAAGTGTACATTTGCATTCATCCCGTTTGACTAATGTGTTTAGCAAAATTTATTTCATTAAATAAATTGTAAAGCAACTATATTCCAAAGGAAAAAAAAGAATATTCATAAAGACATTTTTCATAGTAGCAAAATACTCAAAGCCATTCAAATAAATTAATGCATTGCATTACTGTTATAAAAATAAATACTCTATAGAAATGAAAACAAAGAACTAAAGCTATATTCAAAAGTGTGGATGAATCTCAAAAACATAATATTAAGCAAAAGAAGGCAAACATAAAACAGTACATACTGCATGTTTCTATGTACGTAAAATTCACAATCTATAAAAAAAAAAATGAGGCTAGAAATCAGGAAAGTGGTTTTCTTTGACAAAGTGGGAGATTAGTAACAAGGAGGGGCAGAAGGGAGTATAGTTGTTTTACACTGTTGTGTCAGTTTCTGCTGTACAGCAAAGTGAATCAGCTATACTTATACATATATCCCCTCTTTTCTAGATTTCCTTCGCACTTAGGTCCACATGGAGCACTGAGTAGAGTTCCCTGTGCTATATGGTAGGTTATTATTAGTTTATTTTCTACACAGTAGTGTATATATGTCAAACCTAATCTCCAAATTCATCCCACCCCCCCTTTCCACCTTGGTATCCATACGTTTGTTCACTACGTCTGTGTCTGTATTTCTGCTATGCAAATAAGATCATCTATAACATTTTCCAGATTGCACATATATGTGTTAATATATGATATTTCTTTTTCTCTTTCTGACTTAACTCTGTATGACAGTCTCTAGGTGCATCCACATCTCTGCAAAAGACACAATTTCTTTCCTTTTTATGACTGAGTAATATTCGATTCTATATATGTACCATATCATTATTGATTCCTCTGCTGATGGACATTTAGGCTGCCTCCAAGTCCTGGCTATTGTAAATAGTGTTGCAATGAACACTGGGGTGCATATATCTTTTCTAAGTATGGTTTTCTTTGGGTATATGCCTAGGAGTGGGATTGCTGGGTCATATGGCAGTTTATTTTCAGTTTTTTAAGGACCCCCCCATACGGTTCTCCATAGTGACTGTATCAATATACATTCCCACCTACAGTGGCAGAGGGTTCCCTTTTCTCCACACCCTCTCCAGCATTTATTGTTTGTAGATTTTTAATGATGGCCATTCTGACTGGTGTGAGGTGATACCTCATTGTAGTTTTGATTTACATTTCTCTAATGATTAGTGATGTTGAGCATCCTTTCATGTGTTTGTTGGCCATCTGTATGTCTTCTTTGAGGAAATGTCTATTTAGGTCTTCTGCCCATTTTTTCATTAGGTTGTTTGTTTTTTCAATATTGAGCTGCATGAGCTGTTTGTATACTTTGGAGATTAATTCCTTGTCAGTTGCTTCATTTGCAAATATTTTCTCCTATTCTGAGGGTTGCTTTTTTACATTGTTTATGGTTTCCTTGGGTGTGCAAAAGGTTTGAAATGTAATTAGGTTCCATTTGTTTATTCTTGTTTTTATTTTTCTACTCTAGGAGGTGGATCAAAAAAGATCTTGATGGATTTATGTTAAAGAATGATCTACCTATGTTGTCCTCTAAGAGTTTTATAGTGTCTGGCCTTACATTTGGGTCTTAAATCCATTTTGAGTTTATTTTTGTGTATGATGTTAGGGAGTGTTCTAATTTCATTCTTTTACCTGTAGCTCTCCAGTTTTTCCAGAATCGCTTATTGAAGAGACTGTCTTTTCTCCATTGTATATTCTTGCCTTCTTTGTCATAGATTAGGTGACCATAGGTGTGTGGGATTATCTCTGGGCTTTCTATCCTGTTCCATTGATCTATATTTCTGTTTTTGTGCTTGTGTCATATGGTCTTTATTACTGTAGCTTTGTGTTATAGTCTGAAGTCAGGAAGCCTGATTCCTCCAGCTCCATTTTTCTTTCTCAAGATTGCTTTGGCTCTTCAGGGTCTTTTGTGTTTCCATACACATTGTAAATTTTTTTTCTACTTCTGTGAAAAATGCCATTGGTAATTTGACAGGGATTGTAATGAATCTGTAGATTGCTTTGGGTAATATAGTCATTTTCACAATATTGATTCTTCCAATCCAAGGACATGATATATCTCCGTTTGTGTCATCTTTAATTTCTTTCCTTAGTATCTTATAGTTTTCTGCATACAGGCCTTTTGCCACCTTAGGTAGGTTTATTCCCAGGTATTTTACTCTTTTTCTTGCAATGGTAGATGGGATTGTTTCCTTACTTTCTCTCTCTGATTTTTCATCATTATTGTATAGGAATGCAAGAGATTTTTGTGTATTAACTTTGTGTCCTGCAACTTTACTGCATTCAATTATTAGGTCTAGTAGTTTTCTGGTGGCATCTTTAGGACTTTTTATGTAGAGTATCATGTCATCTGCAAACAATGACAGCTTTATTTCTTCTTTTCCAATTTGGATTCCTTTTATTTAATTTTCTTTTCTGATTGCTGTGGCTAGGACTTCCAAAGCCATGTTGAATAATAGTGGTGAGAGTGGACAGCCTTGTCTTTTTCCTGATCTTAGAGGAAATGCTTTTCATTTTTCACCATTGAGAATGGCGTCTGCTGTGTGTTTGTCATATATGGGCTTTATTACGTTGAGATATGTTCCCTATGTGCCCACTTTCTAGAGGGTTTTTATCAGAAATCGGTGTTGAATTTTGTCAAAAGCTTTTTCTGCATCTATTGAGATGATCATATGGTTTTTATTCTTTAATTTGTTAATATGGTGTATCATATTGATTGATTTGCATATATTGAAGAATCCTTGAATCCCTGGGATAAATCCCACTTGATCATGATGTATGATCCTTTTAATGTGTTGTTGGGTTCTGTTTGCTAGTATTTTGTCCAGGATTTTTGTATCTATATTCATCAGTGATATTGGCTTTGAATTTTCTTTTTTTGTGATATCTCTGTCTGGTTTTGGAATCAGGGTGATGGTGGCCTCATAGAATGAGCTTGGGAGTGTTCCTTCTTCTGCAATTTTTTGGAAGAGTTTGAGAAGTTTAGGTGTCAGCCCTTCCCTAAATGTTCAACAGAATTCTCCTGTGAAGCCATCTGGTCCTGGGCTTTTGTTTGTTGGAAGATTTTTAATCACAGTTTCAATTTCAGTGCTTGTGTTTGGTCTGTTCATATTTTCTATTTCTTCCTGGTTCAGTATTGGAAGGATATACTTTTCAAAGAATTTGTCCATTTCATCCAGGTTGGCCATTTTATTGACATAAGTTGCTTGTATTAGTCTCTTATGATCCTTTGTATTTCTTCAATGTCAGTTGTAACTTCGTTTTAATTTCTAATTTTGTTGACTTGAGTTCTCTTTTTTTCTTGATGAGTCTGGCTGAAGGTTGATGAATTTGTTTATCTTCTCAGATAGACAGCTTTTATTTTTTTTTTATTATTATTTTTTTTAACATCTTTATTGGGGTATAATTGCTTTACAATGGTGTGTTAGTTTCTGATTTACAACAAAGTGAATCAGCTATACATATACATATGTTCCCATATGTCTTCCCTCTTGCGTCTCCCTCCCTCCCACTCTCCCCATCCCACCCTTCCAGGCTGTCACAAAGCACCGAGCTAATATCCCTGTGCCTTGCGGCTGCTTCCCCCCAGCTATCTACCTTACTACGTTTGTTAGTGTGTATATGTCCATGACTCTCTCTCGCCCTGTCAAAACTCACCCTTCCCCCTCCCCATATCCTTAAGTCCGTTCTCCAGTAGGTCTGCGTCTTTATTCCTATCTTACCCCTAGGTTCTTCATGACATTTTTTCCCCTTAAATTCCATATATATGTGTTAGCATACGGTATTTGTCTTTTTCTTTCTGACTTACTTCACTCTGTATGACAGATTCTAGGTCTATCCATCTCATTACAAATAGCTCAATTTCATTTCTTTTTAAGGCTGAGTAATATTCCATTGTGTATATGTGCCACATCTTCTTTATCCATTCATCCGATGATGGGCGCTTAGGTTGTTTCCATGTCCTGGCTATTGTAAATAGAGCTGCAATGAACATTTTGGTACATGACTCTCTTTGAATTTTGGTTTTCTCAGGGTATATGCCAAGTAGTGGGATTGCTGGGTCATATGGTAATTCTATTTGTAGTTTTTTAAGGAACCTCCATACTGTTCTCCACAGTGGCTGAACCAATTCACATTCCCACCAGCAGTGCAAGAGTGTCCCCTTTTCTCCACACCCTCTCCAGCATTTATTGTTTCTTTATTTTTTTATGATGGCCATTCTGACTGGTGTGAGATGATATCTCATTGTAGTTTTGATTTGCATTTCTCTAATGATTAATGATGTTGAGCATTCTTTCATGTGTTTGTTGGCATTCTGTATATCTTCTTTGGAGAAATGTCTATCAAATAGACAGCTTTTAGTTTCATTGATCTTTTCTACTGTTTTCTTAATTTCAATTTCATTTATTTCTGCTCTGATCTTTATGTTTTCTTTCCTTTACTAGGTTATTTTGTTGTTGTTCTTTCTCCATTTGCTGTAGGTGTATGGTTAGGTTGTTTATTTGAGATTTTTCTTGTTTCTTGAAGCAGTGTCATATTGTTATGAACTACCTTCTTAGACCTGCTTTTGTTGCATCCCATAGGTTTTTGGTCATGGTGTTTTCATTGTCATTTGTTACCAGGTATTTTTTGATTTCCTTTTTGATTTGTTCAGTGATATCTTGGTTATTTAGCAGCATACTCTTTAGCCTCCATGTGTTTGTGCTTTTTACATTTTTGTTCCTGTAATTGATTTCTAATCTCATAGTGTTGTGGTCAGAAAGATGCTTGCTATGATTTAAGTTTCATTAAATTTACTGAGGCTTGATTTGTGACCCAAGATGTGATCTATCCTGGAGTATTTTCCATGTGTACTTGAGAAGAAAGTGTATTCTGCTGCTTTTGGATGGAATGTCCTATAAATATCAATTAATTCTATCTTGTCTTATGTATAATTTAAGGCCTATGTTTCTTTATTAATTTTCTGTCTGTATGATCTATCCATTGGTATTAAGTGGAGAGTTAAAGTCCCCCAATATTACTGTGTTACTGTTGATTTTCCCTTTTATGGTTGTTAGCATTTGCCTTATGTATTTTTGGTGCATAAATATTTACAATTTTTATATCTTCTTCTTGTATTGATTCCTTGATCATTTTGTTGTGTCCTTTCTTGTATCTTTTAATAGTCTTTATTTTAAAGTCTATTTTTTCTGATATGAGTATTGCTACTCCAGCTTTCTTTTGATTTCCATTTGCATGGAATATCTTTTTCCATCCCCTCACTTTCAGTCTGTATGTGTCCCTAGGTCTGAAGTGGGTGTCTTTTAGACAGCATATATACAGGTCTTGTTTTGTATCCATTCAGCCAGTCTGTGTCATTTGGTTGGAGCATTTAATCCATTTACATTTAAGGTAATTATTGATATTTATGTTCCTATTACCATTTTCTTAATTGTTTTGAGTTTGTTTTTGTAGGTGTTTTTCTTCTCTTGTGTTTCCCGCATAGAGAAGTTCCTTTAGTATTTGTTGAATGTTGGTTTGGTGCTGCTGAATTCTCTTAGGTTTTGCTTGTCTGTTTAGCTTTTGATTTCTCCATTGAATCTGAATGAGATCCTTGCTGGATAGAGTATTCTTGGGTTTAGTATTTTTCCCTTTCATGGCTTTAAATATATCCTGCCACTCCTTTCTGTCTTGCAGAGTTTCTGCTAAAAAATCAGCTGATAAGCTTCTGGGTATTTCATTGTATATCATTTGTTGCTTTCCCCTTGCTGCTTTTAATACATTTTCTTTGTATTTAATTTTTGTTAACTTTATTAATATGTGTCTCAGAGTGTATCTCCTTGGGTTTATCCTGTATGGTATTCTCTGTACTTCCTGGAATTGGGTGATGATTTCCCCATGTTAGGGAGGTTTTCAACTATAATCTATTCAAATATTTTCTCAGACTCTTTCTCTTTCTCTTCTCCTCAGACCCGTATAATTCAAATGATTTTGTGTTTAATGTTGTCCCAGAAGTCTCTGAGACTGTCCTCGTGTCTTTCATTCTCTTTTTCTTTGTTCTGCTCCATGGTACCTATATCCACCATTCTATCTTCCATCTCACTTATCCGTTCTTCTGCCTCAGTTATTCTGCTATTTGTTCGTTCTAGTGTATTTATCACTTCAGTTATTGTGTTGTCCATCACTAATTGTTTGTTCTTTTTTTCTTCTAGGCCCTTGTTAAACATTTCATGTATCTTCTCAATCTGTGCCTCCATTCTATTTCTGAGATCTTAGGTCATCTTTAGTATCATTACTGTAAATTCTTTTTCAGGTAGATTGCCTATTTACTCTTCATTTATTTGGTCTTGTGGATTTTTAGCATGTTCCTTCATCTGCAACATATTTCTCTGTCATCTCATTTCGTCTAACTTACTGTGCTTGTGGTCTCCTTTCTGCAGGCTGCAGGGTTGTAGTTCCTTTTGCTTCTGTTTTCTGCCCCCTGGTGGATGATCATAAAGGGTGTCAAATGGCTTGATGGTTTTACAGTGCTCACTTATATATTATGAAGTATGTCCTTAACAAATCTGATGGTTTCTTTACAGAGTTCCTTTCTTCACCTTTTATTCAATGGATTAGCTGTTCAAGGTGGAGTGACAGGATGTCCTGAACTCAGTCTGCCATATTGGTTCTTAGCTTTCTTTTCAGATGACTTCAATATCTAAAATAAACACATCAAAGTTTCATCCACACTTATCATTCCACCAGCATCATCAAACTCACCAAAGTAATTTGGGGCTGAAAATATGGTTACCAATTATCACTTAGCAAGGATTTCATATCCATCTTCCACCACCTGATGAGCTTGACAAATGAAGTCTGAATTATGATGATTCAGAAATTTACCAATGACAAAATCTCTAAAGTGAAGGAAACACCACGACCATTTTCTTCCCAAACTTGTACTTCCTTGTCTGGGTCAGACCACAACAAATCACAGAGCAGACCTGTATCAGGGACTTCAGTGGGTCTCACAATTCTCCTAATCTTCTCCATAGATCGCAGGTCTGGTAACAGTCCTCCAAGACAACAGAAAATCTTCTCACCCACAATGGCAGCTGTAGGCAGACAGTTGAAGCAATCAGTTAAGGTCTTCCACAATTTAATATTAAACCTTCTTTTGCATTACTCATAGAATCTATAAATGAAATTGACTCTAGCACAGTCATGGTTTCCTCTTAAGAGAAAGAAATTCCCTTGATATTTGATTTTATAAGCTAATAGCAAACAAATGGTTTCCAAAGACTTCTTTCCTCTGTCTACATAATCTCCTAAGAAAAGATAGTTGGCTTCTGGGGTAAAGCATCTGTATTCAAATATTCACAGCAAATCTGTATACTGTCCATGAATACCTCCACAAATTTTCAGTGGCCCTTCCAATTCCAAAATAATAGGCTGGCTGAGAAAGTTCTCCCGAGATTTGATACATAAGCCCTGAACTTCTGCTTCAGTCATCTGCACAAAATTCCTGGACAACATCCTTACACCTCTAGCAGTCAGGTGATAAGACTGTCCACATTCAGTTCCCCATCTGCCATCTTGTTGGCACCAGATGCTCCATCCTGGGGAACAAGTTTTTCTCAGGTGCGAGGGCTATGGCAACAGCTTGGTATTCCCTCATCTATGAGTCATGCAGCGTTTTGACCCTGGTTCCAAATCCTCCTTCCCCCATGCCCTCCCCCTCCCCCCTCCCCACCAAGTAGTGGAGGGCCCACACACTCGAAGGCACCCACAATAAAGAAAGAAAGAAAGAAAGAAAGAAAGAAAGAAAGAAAGAAAGAAGTGGAGCCTCCACAAACTGGGCCATGTCAGACCCAGCAGCCCTAAACATTCTTGTATATATCTTTTGGTACATAAATATACACAATGCTGTACATTCTATACACAATACTGTAGATGTGGAATTATTTAACCAAAGGAATGTGCTAATTTATACTTTGCACATGAGTGAAGGAGATTATTTGTCTCTCAGTACTGTCACCAGCACCTAGTGTCACGAATCATTTGCATTTTAGTATTTCAGGTGGGTTTGTTGTAGTTTTTCATTGTGGTTTTAATTTGCATCTCCCTGATGACTAATGAAGTTGATTATCTTTTTTTTTGTGTGTGGTTCTCGGTCCTTTCACTGTTGCAGCCTTTCCCGCCATGGAGCACAGGCTCCGGATGTGCAGGCTCAGTGGCCATGGCTCACGGGCCCAGTTGCTCTGTGGCATGTGGGATCTTCCCATACTGGGGCATGAACCCATGTCCCCTGCATCAGCAGGCAGACTCTCAACCACTGTGTCACCAGGGAAGCCCTGATTATCTTTTTACATGCTTAATGGCTATATTGATATCCTCTTTTGTGAAGTGTTTGTTCAAATCTCTTACCCATTTTTCCATGGCTGTCTTTTTTATTTTTATTTTTTTAATTTACTTGTAGGAATGTTATATATAGTAAGAATATGAGGTCTTTGTCATATATATGTATTACAAATATCTTCTCATGCTCTGTGACTTTCTTTTTGATATTTTAAGAGAGTCATTTGATGAAAAGGTCTTAATTTTAATCAAGTCTAATTTATCAATCTTTTCCTTTATAGTTAGTACTTTCTGTTCTAATTTAAGAATATTTTGTCTCTCTCAAAGTCTGTGAAGGCATTCTTCTATATTATTTTCTAAAAGCTGTATAATTTACCTTTCAAACTTAGGGCTATGATTCATTTCAAACTACTTTTTTTCTGAATAATGTCAGTATTCAATTTTCCGTACAGATTTCTAATTGATCTAGGATCATTTATTGAAAAGATCCATTTCTTTCCACTGCATTACATTTGCTGACTAAAACATTATTCACAATCTAAAAATTGAGGGTAATGTTTTAATCAGCAGGAATTTTTAGGGCTTCAAGCCCAGGGGAAGCATATCAAGTAACCCTGACAGAACGGCTCCAAGGAGGCAGGGTGGGGCTGGGGGAGCTAGGATATATAGGAGTTTTGCAACAAAGGGCAGGTAGTAGGAACATCAAAAGATTACTGTTAATTAAAGAAAGCCAGATATCCCAAGTTAAATAATTTAGCACCGTTTTAATGCTAAATACCAAAGGGAGGATGTATGGGAAGATGCAAGAGTTTGGGCTCACTGAAATCATTCCTTTGATATGCACCTCAGATATCTGGGGCCAATATCCTGTGTTTTCACATCCTGAGTTTTCTCAGGGCTCACCATAGGGCGTGGTTACAGTCTGATGGCTGTTAAATGACAGGTATTCTTTTCCTTCATGTGTTCCCTTAGGGCTCACCAGCTCACCATTGGCAGTGGCTGCAATCGCTGATGACTGTGACATCCTTTGTTTACTATGGCAGGCAACATTCCATTTATCATATTCTCAAGTGGAGAATTTAAAGTTATCAGTGAACATCCTTATGACAATTATTTTAAAATGTTCATTAATTAAATCTCCTCTCAGTTTCATTAATGTATTTTTCTGAGATCTTATCTTGTTCTTTTGTTTGAACCAAATTCCTCTGTTTCTCCAATTTTCTTGATATTCTGTGTTGATTTCTATGCATTGGATAAAACAGCCACCACTCCTAGTCTTGAAGGAGTGACCTTGGGTAAATGATGAAACATTATTCAACTTTGCCTTAGCTCTTGGTTGTCTCTCAAACCTTTGTGATTGTCCAAGCAACTTATTTTACTTTTAATATCTCCCAGTAGTTGTGGTTGTGACAATGCAACCAAGCAGAACCATATAGGGCCTTCCTGGGACAGGCCTTCCTGCATATCCTCTGCTTTAGCTCCTCTCTGAAGTACCTACATAGTATTTGATGCAAATTTCCTTAGTTTTTTGCAGATGTGAACCCCCCCCCCCACAAGGTAAGAACTACTTGATGACCATGAAAACATAGCCCCAGGCCTCTTGGAGCCTAAGGGCTGATAATGTTAACCCCTGTGACACCACCCTGCTGCCTCACCATCAGCCAATCGGAGAATTGTGCATAAGCTGATCATGTATCCTGTGACCCACACCCCTCCTGGCCTTTAAAAATGCTTTGCCAAGGGCTTCCCTTGTGTTGCAGTGGTTGAGAGTCCGCCTGCCAATGCAGGGGACACGGGTTCGTGCCCCGGTCCAGGAACATCCCACATGCCGTGGAGCGGCTAGGCCCGTGAGCCATGGCCACTGAGCCTGCGCGTCCGGAGCCTGTGCTCCGCAACGGGAGAGGCCACAACAGTGAGAGGCCCGCGTACCACAAAAAAAAAAAAAAAAAAAAAAAGCTTTGCCAAAACCCTTAGGGGAGCTCAAGGCTTTTCAGGGCGTGAGCCACCTCATCTCCTTGCATGGCCTTGCAATAAACCTTTCTCTGCTCCAAACTCCGATGTTTCAATTTGTTTGGCCTCACAGTGCATCAGGCACACAAACTTGCATTAACAATTTTGGCGAAGCCAGCCTAGGTGTCCACAACTGTGGCAGGTCGATCCTGGCCTGGGGAAACCCCCTGAGCTGCCAGTGGCTGCTGGAGCCCATTTTGCTCTGGTGGTCTCAGAGGGACTGTCCCCAACAGGCGCTGGCCGCCCATGGCATGAGGTTGTTTGGAGCCAAGAAACGTCCAGAGCTGAGGTCCACATTCAGTGTCATTGTGTGAGTTGCTTCAGCTTATGCAGGCTGGGAATTCTCTCCACTCCATTTGGACTTCTTCCCTTCTGGAATGTGAGCTACTTGAGGGTAAGTTGCTCCAGTGTGCACACCAGGAACATATTCCTTCAATTTGGGCTTTTCCTTTATGGGACAAGCCAATTTGTTTTGTTGGGGTACCCTGTTGCAGATGGGAATTGTTGTTGAACTCTACCTGATTTGGGAACTGGTTCATTTGCGAGAGCTGGGCTTGGTGGAGGCTTCCGTTTTGGAGTAAAAGGGGAATTCTGGACTACACCTCTTCTGACTTTCTGTCTGGGTGACCGTATCTTAGTTGTTGTTTGTGTTTTTGTGTGTATCATTTTGGCATGAGCCACTCATGGTCCATTCTTTTTTGGGAACCAGGCCACTCTGGACCCTCCATCTGGGAATGGAGGTGGAATTTCTGGGCTATGCCTCATTTGATTCTTTGTTTGTAGGACCATGTATTTATTGTTTGTATGTGTATTAGTACTTTCATTGGCCAGCTGAGACGTCTTTGGTGAATAGTGGGACTTGTGTGTGATGAAACCAGAGTATCCTTCCCTATTGATTTGGTTTTGCCTGCAGTGGAGTGTTGATCAGGATTGTCTTCCTTTTGGGGGCTAGGGGGAACTGTGACCCTGAGAGACCAATTTGAATTGCTGTTTGCTTGATATTTGACCACACTGGCCATGAATAATTAAGTATGGATGATCAGAGCTCTGTTCCATCTTATAGTTTCCTGGGGTACTTCTGCAGACCTAAGAGATCTTTAGCTATGCTCCCTAAAAGAAAGAAAATGCCTCAATACTGCCTGAGATCTGGAGAGCAAAGGCCCCTAATGGCTTGGCTATTATATCAAAGTGGGTCTTTTGCAATTGCTTTTATCTTGAGGGTATGTGTGTGTATGTGAATGCGTATCTCAGTACCTGAGTCCAAATCCCTTTTTCTCTTCCTGGTTTTGCTGAAAAAGGGGCATGCAAATATGAGCGGATGATATGTATTATTATATTTGTTTGTTTAGACTGAGGTGGATATTTGGGGACTGGGAAAAAGAAAGTTCCCTGAAAATAGCCTGAGAAGGCTGGGTTTTGCTTAAGTAGTTAGAAGAGGAATTTGCATTTCTCTTCCTGTGCCTTTGAGACATAAAAGATCTACCTGGGCTCTCTGAAGCTTATCTAATCAATCTGTGTTGCTTGGAACTGAAGAAAAAGGGGTTGCAGAAATAACATTCATAACTGCCTGGGATGTTCCCTCAGCCAAACTTTAATTCATAAGCTTTGTAAGGGTGTGAAGAAAATTACAGTATAACCTATTAATTATAAAAATGTGAAAGAGGTCCAACAGGGACAGGAGACTCTCTTCCAAAGGAAACTAAGGGAGGCTTTTAGGAAGTATACTAATGCGGATCCCTCCTCCCGCAAGGAACAGGCCCTTTTGACTATGCATTTCATAGCCCAGTCTGCCCCAGACATCAGGCACAAAAATCAGAAAGAAACTACTGGTCCTCAGACACCAATGAATGATTTGTTCCAATTGGCTTATTTGGTTTTCAATAATACAGATATGGTCGAAAAGGTAGAATGCACCCAGATAAATATGCAAAAGGCCCAGATGATGGCAATGGCTTTGACCCCTCAAAGACCACCAAAGTGTAAACAAAGTTATCCAAGGAGAAACTTGCCTGTATCTTTGAGATGCAAATATCCTATCTGGTCTTCTCTGCCATCCTTTTAAAATGCAAATTTTGAAAGAGGATAATTTAGAAATTGACTTGTCAAGGGTAAATAAAAATCTTAAGTGCCTTTTTTTGCAAATATTTAGACATCTAGACAAGTAAGCTTGATTTGTTCCATCTGCCATAAACTTAATTTTAATCCAACCTCTTTTGTAAACTGACGGGTTTTACATTGCTGTACCTGACTCAGGGCTGAAATTTTGAAATGGGAACTATGAGGTCTCTGCTTGTGTGTTTGTATGTGTCTTTGTCTTTGGATAATATTGCTTAGGTTAATTTGCAAATGAGCTCTATAATTGGCTTAAAGAAAAGTAAGTGCTTACAAATCAAACAATTCTAAATACAAGAGAAATTAAGCTAAATCTCAGGTTCACGTGAACTGGGAAATATTCAGTATTAAATTAATATCTGGTATTAATGTTTGTTGATCTAATTAATATAGACATGTCTTCAGAGTCATCAACATTAAGTATAATATTTTACTATACCTAGGTTTAATAGAAGTTAAGTGAAATCTTGTATCTGTTGCAAATTTGTCAGCAAGAAAAATAACTTGATATGATGAAACTTTAAAGTAGATGTAAATGAGATAAGCCTCTTCGGATTATACAGTATGAATAAATGTTACTTTTATCATTCATAAGAAGCTAAGCTGATGTTTTGCAACATTGCCACATCTTCAAGAAGAGTCATAAAAAGGATGTTTTGACAAAAACAGGTTTATGATAACTTTTAAATCATACTGCTAAACTAGGTAAGATATTTTAAAAGTGTAATGGAAACTCTGATTTCATGAAACTGTTGGTAAAAGGATTAATTACATAGGACCGAGTAAACTGATGAATATGATTGCAATTTTTTGTTTTTTCCTGAAATATTACTGGCTTTTAATCTGTGTTTTTACAAAGAGGTTTAATATTCCCTGCCCAAGGCTGATCAATTCTGTTCCACAATCACCCTCCCTTGCCCCTGTACAGCGGGAAGTAGCTAAGAGCAGTCATCATCCCTTTCCTCACAAGATTATGGAATGGATATTGACGGTCAGGAATTGCAATAGGGAAGAACAAATCCGACTCCATATTATACCTTTTTCTTTTACTTTAACCTTTGTATTCTATTGCTTTTGCTACAAGTTCATCACTAAATGATTTGGTTATAGCTTAAAGTATACATAAATGGCCCATCTCAGGGAACCCTGCTCCCATGCTTGAATGTTAAACTAGAATACCTTTGTACATCTCACAGGGAACATACTGACCCAGCCCACCTGTGAATGGCTGCAGGAAAGAAGAAATAAACATATCCCCTCCTGAGTCTGACTAAAACCAGGAGGTATTTGCACAACTTATAACCTATATTGCCTTTTTTGTTGTTTCTCACATTAACAAATGTGTGACTGAATCTCTGATAAAATAATATATTGTTCCATATGAGATCAATGATTGTAATAGTGAAACTCTAGATATGAGAAGAAGCAACAAGAGGGAATATTTTCCTGGATTGTAAGAGGCTAGTAAGACAGGAGGTCTTTGGTGCTGGCCCAGACACACCTACTCAAGAAGGATTTTGCTAAAGCAGAGGAATACCTTCAACAAGCAGCCCAGATGGACTACCTGAACCCTAACATCTGGGGTGTGAAGGACCATCTCTATTTTCTGAGTGGAAATCATGCTGGGGCCAAGGCATGCTATGAGCGAACCATTAGTTTTGTAGTGGTTGCTTCTGAGATGCACTTCATCTTCCTGCAACTGGAGCAGATATATCTGGAAGAGAAAGAGTATGAAAAGGCAAAAAAAACCCTACCTGCAAGTCTGAAAAAGATCACCTTCTTGCCTTACCTGGCTAGGACTGGGAATCGCCTGTTTTCAGCTGGATGAGCTCACAGAGGCTGAGGATGCTCTCTCTGAAGCCAATGCACTGAACACCTACAATGCTGAAGTATGGGCAGTGATTTTCTGTATGGGACACTGAGCTCCTTTCCTTCCAGAGAAATTAAACCCTGAATGTTTCACCATATGAGGGTTTGAGATAAAGAAAAAAGGATCTTCAGCACAGACTGAAACCCATTCACTTATTTCCATTGGCTATCTTACTGGATGGCTATGTTACTGGATGGTTTAGTGGTTGACAGTAAACTGGATGGAAATAAAAAAATCTAAATAAGAGAAAAAAAGAAGTGCCTGCCAGAGTAATTGTAACCAAGCAGGACCCTGTGGGTACCTCTGTCAAGTTTATGCTTAACCTCTTTCTAATCTTTATTCCTTTTCTTTTTCAAAACTTGTTCTCCTCAAGATTGGGGAGTATCAAAGAAAGGGGGGAAAATATAACCAAGCAGAACCCTTTGGGGCCTTCCTGGGACAGGCTTTCCCCCATATCTTCTGCTTTAGCTCCTCTCTGAAGTACCTAGATAATGGTATTTGATGAAAATTTCCTGAGTTGTTTTGCAGATGTGAAACCCACCCCCACAAATGGAAGAACTGCTTGATGACCATGAGCACACAGTCCCAGGCCTCCTGGAGCCTAAGGACTGATAATGTTAACCCCTGTGACACTACCCTGCTGCCTCACCATCAGCCAATCAGAGAATTGTGCACAAGCTGATCTTATACCCTGTGACCTGCCCCTCCTGGCCTTTAAAAATGCTTTGCCAAAACCCTTAGTGGAGTTCAAGGTTTTTCAGGGCATGAGCCACCTCGTCTCCTTGCATGGCCTTGTGATAAACCTTCCTCTGCTCCAAACTCCATTTCAGTTTATTTGGCCTCACTGTGCATCGGGCACACAAACTTGCATTAAAAACAAGGTCTATCAACATCCCAAAGGCAAGGATTCAGTTAAAACCCTAGATTCAGGCAGATTGGAAAGCAGAACCTGAGGCAGCAGCTATTAAAGTATGCAAATATATACAGTCCTGTGAGACCTGAAAGTGTTGGCCCCTCTAATCACCAGATCCAGGTGACCTAGAGATATCCTCTGGTCAGCAGCCACTAAAATTCAGGTGGCAGACAAGGGTACAACCCTCTTTTTGGAGGAACACATTTTTTATTCCAGTGAGCTGAAGCAAAGCAGAGGGAGAATGAAAAGATGACATCCACCACCCTCCATGCCTTGAGAGCCCCTATGTAGGAACCTATATGTGTGCTAAACAAGAAACCCAAATTGGTGGTATACTGGTTAGTATAGCTGCCTTCCAAACTAGAAGCCTGGTCCTCAGGCCAAAGCTCCAGAACAAGCAAATAGGCCTCTTTCACAGAAAGACTGGGGGTGTGTTTCATTCTGCTGTCTCTGCTTTGCCATCAGGGTGGTAACTAGCCAAGAACAATCTCTATAACTATTACAGTCCCATGGGACCCAGGAATACAAGCCCCACTGGCCACTAGAGCCAGGAAATCATGGGGCATTCCCTGAGTAGCAGCCACAAAACCTGAGGTATCCGATGCGTGTACAGGCCCTATACAGGAGATACTGCACTCTGTAGTGTGGCAGAGGGAGAGTGTAGAGGTAATGACTACCTTCCTAGGTCTCCAGAGAGGATAACAGTCTGCCCTTAGATGTGTGTTTAATTAGAAGCCTGCCCCTCAGGCCAATGCTTTAAGATAAGCAAATAAGCCTCTTTCACAAAATATAGGGGCAGTTTTCAGTCAGCTGTCTCTGTGCTGCCTCTGCCCTGGGGCAGGTCAATCTACAGACACCCTTTAAGAATGGTTTCTCTGTTTGCTATAGCTTTATGAGTCACATGGTTGCAAACCCCATTGACTTTCAAAGCTACATGTTTTGGGGACTCATCTATCACATACAGGTCTTAAATTCCTGATGTGGGATTCAAACCGTTTACTCCTCAGGGAGAAGCTTGGGGTTTTGAGTTCCCTCCTGATTTTGCGTAACCACTCTGGGGATTGGGTTTATAGCAAGATTGTATCTCGGCCTCTCCTACTCAATTCAAGTGGAATATTTCTTGTTTGCCCAGTGTGTAGGAGTCACTCAGCTAGTTTTTTGAGATTTTTCAGAGGAATTGTCCCATACATAGTTGTAGAGTCAGTGTGTCTGTGGGAGGAGGCGAGTTTAGAATCTTCCTATATTGCCAGCTTGAGCCAGAACCTCTGTTTTTTAAATTGTAGAGATGACAGTGTGAATCCTCACATTATTAAAATATTATATAAATTCATATATTTCCAACAGACGTATGTTGATGAAAATTAATCTGTTGATCTAAGAAAGAAATGAACAATTGTATTTGAGCCGAATTGAGGATTATAACCTGGGAAAAGCATCTCAGAAAGCTCCAGGAACTCTTCTGCCTGTTAGAAGTCAAGGCATGGTTATATCAGTTTTTTGAGATAGAGGGTTGTACATTAAATAACATATTATTGACAGTTTACACAATCTAGATCTAAGCATCATGGCCCCTTACAAGATCAAGAAGGAATGTTATCTTTTAAGGAGTTGTCTTGTCGATACTAGGAGAATGTTGCTGTTTGTGGTTGAGCAGGCATTTCTGCCAATGAGGGAGGTTTGGTCAATGCCTAATGCAGATACACAATGCACAGTAGAGGGGAAGGGGAGGCCAAAGGGCAGAGAAAATTTTTTATGTTTAAAGTTTTCTTGTCTTGCTATAAAATATGAATTTTATTTCACATGTATAATCCAAGATCCTTGGAAAACTATCTTTATTCCCTCCAGCTTTTTGTTCTATTCCATTCTGTTCTTTAATTCTTCAAATATTTTAAACCTGAAGAGGCATTATTATAATTAATTTAAAGTCAATGTTAATTTAAATTTACTAACATGATTTTCCTTTCTGTTGCTCTTCTTTCCCTCCTGCTTATTTTTTTTTCTTTCCATCTGGGATCATTTTCCTTCTGCCAGAAGAAATTCATTTATTATTTCCAATAGTTAGGGTTTTGTGTTGTCTGGTGATGAATTATCTCAGGTTTTCTTTGCCTGAAATATCTATTTTGCCTCCATTTATTCACTGAATTTTCAATTTTTGGTTAGAAATTATTTCCTTTCAGTGTATTGAAAATGTTTTGTCATCTTCTGGCTTCTCTTCAAAGGTAATGAATTTTTCTCTCTGGTGATTTTTAAGTTTTTCTCTTTGAATATTATTTTGAGCACTTTTGCTATGAACATGTGTAAAAGTGGTTTTATTTGTATGCAGCCTTTTTGATATTTTAGTACGTCTTGAATCTGTGGCATGTTATTTTTCCTTAGTTTAGGGAAATTCTTGTCTATTATCTCTTGAATTATCTCTTAAAATATTGCTTCTGTTTACCCTCTCCTATCTCTTTGAGATACCAATTAAATATATATCTTTCCATGATAACTTACATATCTCTTCTCTATTTCTCTTTGTTTCCATCTTTCATCATCTTTTCTTCCAGTGCTTAGTCTGGATATTTCCTGTGACTTACCTTCCATTTCACTAATTATCTTTTTCACTCACTACTGTTAATCACATCTATTAAAATTCTTAATTTTAGTTCCTCAGTTCTAGAATTGGCATTTGATTCTTTTTTATTGACTCTAGTTCTCTGCAGCAATTCTATATTTTGTCCACTATTTTCATGAACATACTATTCATAGTTTTTTTTTTTTTTAAGTTTCTTATAACTAATGCCTGTAACTCACGTGGATCTGTACCTTTGAATATTTTTCTCCTGCATTTTGGTCATCTTAAAAATCCATTATATCATAAACTTTTTTTTGAATCTTGTACATTGTGTATGAAAAGTTGTGGAAATAATTTGAGGATATTTATTATGTCTTCTTTTGGAAAGATTTAACTTTTTTTCTGTTAGGCAGTTACAATGGAGACACACTGTCCTAATCCAATTACTGATTATGCTAAATGAAGTCTGGCTTTCAGTCTTTTTGAAGGCTTGTTTACTTCTGGGTTTTTCTCTTAATATTGGGTATATTCACATGGAGGATTTAACTGAAACCTTCCACCTTCCTCAGTCTCAAACTATAACTTTTGCTTCATAAATTCCTTGAGATGTCTGAAATCTCTGTTCAGGCTCTCAACTTCTTGGCCATCACTTATGAATTGAAAATTGAAAAAATGCCTTGAGATGTGGAGCAGTGTGAATGTTACCTATCAGTGTTTACCTTATGTTCAGAATCATGTTCCTGATAGTTCTTTGATTGTTTCATATAATTTTTTTTAAGTATTAGTCCTTTCTATTTCTTAGCTGAAGGGTTAGTATGACAGACATTTATTCTCCCAAGTTAGAAGAGTAACTGTCATGGTTTTTATGTCAGTTCTTATCTTCTAAGGAGCAAGTGTCAAGACAGTATTAGATATGCAATACACTTATTTGTGAAACATCTATGAATAATGGGGGGACATGAGTTGTAATTCAAGAGACTTATGATTCAAGTATGACACCTGTAAAAGAAGAGAGGGAAAAAAGAATTGGGTACGAAGATGCTCAGATCACAGTGAAGTTCTGATAAAGTTTTATCAGTCCTATATGGAGTTCCCAAGGGAAGGAATGGACCAGCACTGGTACCCTCAGTGTACTTCTTCAATGACTGGGAGCAGCTCTGGGTTAGTGGGTAGCCCATTGGCTATTGCTTAGAAGTATGTATATATTCTCACTTTGGGCCACTTCTACTTCCACATAAATTAGATTACCAGGTACCCTTTATTTCTCTTAGAGTTTTATGTTGCCTGATGATGAATTAGCTGAGTTTTTCTGTGTCTTAAAATAACAGCATCTAATAAGTAAAAAACATAAAATCTTTTGGGAGATACATGAAATATTTATGCCATCTGTGTGAATGCTTAGGCCATGCTTCCTTTGGGCTACTCCTAGCCAGTAAAGGAGAAAGGTGAGATACTAATGACAATCCTTTTTTTTTTTTTTTTTTTGCGGTACACGGGCCTCTCACTGTTGTGGCCTCTCCCGTTGCGGAGCACAGGCTCTGGATGTGCAGGCTCAGCGGCCATGGCTCACGGGCCCAGCCGCTCTGCGGCATGTGGGATCTTCCCGGACTGGGACACGAACCCGTGTCCCCTGCATCGGCAGGCAGACTCTCAACCAGTGTGCCACCAGGGAAGCCCCCGAAAAATCCATTTTTGATCAATGCAGGATTCATCTAAAAAGCAAATTTAAGTCAAGGACTCTACATTGGTCTTGCTTAAATGTTCTCAGAATGTTATGGAGGCTTAGTATCTTCCAGTTTAGTCATTCCATTGAATCTAGCTTATTTTTCACACTCAAATTTTTAAATCCTAATTAATTTTTGACCTGCTGAATCTATTGATTTTTGGTAGAGGTACTTTAAAATCTTGCACCATGGTCATAGATGTTTCAGTTTCAAATTTTCGTTCTATTTGTGTTATCTTTTTTAATATTTTGAGCCTCTATTATCAGTTGTATAAAAGTCATGGGTTGATTAATCTTTTTAGATTTCCTTTTTATACACTATCTCTCTTATTATTATTGCTATTTTGCCTTAAGTTCTACTTTATCTATTCCATTAGGTTTTAAGATTGTTTCCTGAACTCTTATGTATTTGATACATCTGCTTGTAGATTTATCTTTATCTTGCTTAGTATATAGTGTCTATTTTGAGTCTGAGAATTCATGTTGCTTCAATTCTCAAAAAAAAACCTTAACTATTCCCTCTTCAAATGTCACTTATTTTTCATCATTTCCTTATTCTATTCTTCTGAAGTACCACAAACATTTGTTGTTCAAGGGCCAACCATAGTTTTATTTCAATTACTAAAATTTTCCTTTTTAAAGTTTCTAATAGATTAGTTTCATATCCATCATATCTTATTTTGTTTCTGCCTGCTTTTCTTTTATTTTTCTTATAAATATTATTCATTCATTTATCTCCAAGTTTCCTAAACATACTTATTTTATAGTCTTTTAAGACTGTTTAATAATAATAATAATAATTTGCTCTTTGAATTGGAGATACATTCTCTACCTCATTTCCTCTCAAGGTCTCCCTTTCTACCATTTTGCTCTTACCTTCACCCAGCCCCCTTGTATCTCCACTCCAAAACCAGTGTGTCTTCGTTGGGCTACCCCTCAATGAGAATCTGAAACAGTAATTTCATTTTTCTTTCTTTGTGGTACATGGTCCGCTCACTGTTGTGGCCTCTCCCGTTGCAGAGCACAGGCTCCAGACTTGCAGGCCCAGCGGCCATGGCTCACGGGACCAGCCACTCCACGGCATGTGGGATCTTCCCTGACCAGGGCATGGACCCGTGTCCCCTGCATCGGCAGGCAGACTCTCAACCACTGCGCCACCAGGGAAGCCCCAATAATTTTATTTTAACTGCTTATTTTAGACTTGATCCAAGGAATCACTGTAAATGTAGTGAAAAGTGAAGTAGAAAAGGGAAGGTAGTCAAAAAGTTTATTATTAAGAAAATTATCACTCTGGAAATATGAAGCTTTATTCTTCTGGAGAATTATGGGACATAGTATAAATTACCCACATCAGACTTAACTTCCTGAAGGAATGAAGGACATGGAATATTTATCCACCAAATTTTCATCAGGCATTGGTTCAGGGCTACTCTGGGGGACATTAATTCCTTGTCATTTATGGTTTTTTGCATGGGTGGCAAATAGGGTTTTAGATGCTAGAGAAAACCTGCAGGCAAGGAAATAGAGTTTTTGGCATGTTGAAGTCAGATTAGTGTGAGACACTGAAATAGGATATATTGATGTTCAGGATTGCTGTGTCATATTTATGTTGGACATATTTCAGATTCAGTCACTTGGCCTACAGGAACTTGACTCAGTTTCTGATCGTGATTCTGTGGTCTGTGTTCTTGAGCCTCCCAAAGTATGTTGCTTCACATAAACTGCCTTAGCAGAGATAGTTAGCTCTTTTCAGCCTTCTTTCATGAGTCGGAGGACTCGATCCCAAATCTTGGTTTAATCAGGAAGCCTAGCTTTAGTTTACAAACTTACATGAAGCACTATCACCTCCCAGGACACTTTTGGAGATTCATTTCTATATAAATAGCCTGATTTGGGGCTTGAAGAGCAGCAGGTCATACCTTTAGCTTTACTAATTGCTGTGTATGTGTGTGTATATGAATATATATATACACACACACATATATATATTTTTATATATATATATATATATATTATTTATTTATTTATTTAATTTAGGATTCACAGAGAATGATTTGTCTTTTGGCTTGATTATATTGTTTCACTATTTATATTTTATGTAACATTATTATGATAATTATTATAATTATTTTAAAAATCTTTATTGGAGTATAACTGCTTTACAATGGTGTGTTAATTTCTGCTTTATAACAAAGTGAATCAGTTATATATATACATTGTTCCCATATCTCTTCCCTCTTGTGTCTCCCTCGGGCCCACCCTCCCTGTCCTCTAGGTGGTCACAAAGCACCGAGCTGTATCCCTGTTCTATGCGGCTGCTTCCCACTAGCTATCTACCTTACGTTTGGTAGTATATATATGTCCATGCCTCTTGCTTGCTTTGTCACAGCTTACCCTTCCCCCTCACCATATCTCCCAGTCCACTCTCTAGTAGGTCTGTGTCTTTATTCCTGTTTTACCCCTAGGTTCTTCATAACATTTTTTTTTCTTAAATTCCATATATATGTGTTAGCATACGGTATTTGTCTCTCTCTTTCGGAACTTATTTCACTCTGTATGACAGACTCTAGGTCTACCCACCTCATTACAAATAGCTCAATTTCGTTTCTTTTTATGGCTGAGTAACATTCCATTGTATATATGTGACACATCTTCTTTATCCATTCATCTGTTGATGGACACTTATATTGCTTCCATGCCCGGGCTACTGTAAATAGAGATACAATGAACATTTTGGTACATGACTCTTTTTGAATTATGGTTTTCTCAAGGTATATGCCCAGTAGTGGGATTGCTGGGTCATATGGTAGTTCTATTTGCAGTTTTTTAAGGAACCTCCATAATGTTCTCAGTAGTGGCTGAACCAATTCACATTCCCACCAGCAGTGCAAGAGTGTTTCCTTTTCTCCACACCCTATCCAGCATTTATTGTTTATAGATTTTTTCGTGATGGCCAATCTGACTGGTGTGAGATGATATCTCATTGTAGTTTTGATTTGCATTTTTCTAATGATAAATGGTGTTGAGCATTCTTTCATGTGTTTGCTGGCAGTCTGTATATCTTCTTTGGAGAAATGTCTGTTTAGGTCTTCTGCCCAATTTTGGATTGGGTTGTTTGTTCTTTTGTTACTGAGCTGCATGAGCTGCTTATAAATTTTGGAGATTAATCCTTTGTCAGTTGCTTCATTTGCAAATATTTTCTCCCATTCTGAGGGTTGTCTTTTGGTCTTATTTATGGTTTCCTTTGCTGTGCAAAAGCTTTTAAGTTTCATTAGGTCCCATTTGTTTATTTTTGTTTTTGCTTCCATTTCTCTAGGAGGTGGGTCAAAAAGGATCTTGCTGTGATTTATGTCATAGAGTGTTCTGCCTATGTTTTCCTCTAAGAGTTTGATAGCTTCTGGCCTTACATTTAGATCTTTAATCCATTTTGAGCTTATTTTGGTGTATGGTTTTAGGGAGTGATCTAATCTCATACTTTTACATGTACCTGGCCAGTTTTCCCAGCTCCACTTATTGAAGAGGCTGTCCTTTCTCCACTGTATATTCCTGCCTCCTTTATCAAAGATAAGGTGACCATATGTCTGGGGGTTTATCTCTGGGCTTTCTATCCTGTTCCAATGACCTATCTTTCTGTTTTTGTGCCAGTACCATGCTGTCTTAATTACTGTAGCTTTGTAGTATAGTCTGAAGTCAGGGAGCCTGATTCCTTCAGCTCCTTTTTTCGTTCTCAAGATTGCTTTTTCTATTCGGGATCTTTTGTGTTTCCATACAAATTTTAAAATTTTTTGTTCTAGTTCTGTGAAAAATGCCACTGGTAGTTTGATAGGGATTGCATTGAATCTGTAGATTGCTGTTTGTAGTAGAGTCATTTTCACAATGTTGATTCTTCTAACCCAGGAACATGGTATATCTCTCCATCTACTTGTATCATCTTTAATTTCTTTCATCAGTGTCTTATAATTTTCTGCATACAGGTCTTTTGTCTCCTTAGGTAGGTTTATTCCTAGATATTTTATTCTCTTTGTGGCAATGGTAAATGGGAGTGTTTTCTTCATTTCACTTTCAGATTTTTCATCATTAGTGTATAGGAATGCCAGAGATTTCTGTGCATTAATTTTGTATCCTGCTACTTTACAAAATTCATTGATTAGCTTTAGTAGTTTTCTGGTAGCATCTTTAGGATTCTCTATGTATAGTATCATGTCATCTGTAAACAGTGACAGCTTTCCTTCTTCTTATCCAATTTGGATTCCTTTTATTTCCTTTTCTTCTCTGATTGCTCTGGCTAAAACTTCCAAAACTATTCGTTATTTTAGGTCTTTTCCTTCTCTTCTGTTTCTTGCCTAGAGAAGTTCCTTTAGCATATGTTGTAAAGCTCGTTTGGCGATGCTGAACTTTCTTAGCTTTTGCTTGTCTGTAAAGGTTTTAATTTCTCCATCAAATCTGAATGAGATTCTTGCTGAGTAGAGTAATCCTGGTTACAAGTTTTTCTCCTTCATCACTTTAAATATGTCCTGCCACTCCCTTCTGGCTTACAGAGTTTCTGCTGAAAGATCTGTTGTTAACCTTATGGGGATTCCCTTGTGTGTTATTTGTTGTTTTTCTCTTGCTGCTTTTAATATGATTTCTTTTTATTTATTTTTTGACAGTTTGATTAATATGTTTCTTGGTGTATTTCTCCTTGGATTTATCATGTATGGGACTCTCTGTGCTTCCTGGACTTGATTAACTATTTCTTTTCCCATATTAGGGAAGTTTTCAACTATAATCTCTTCACATATTTTCCCAGTCCCTTTCTTTCTCTCTTCTTCTTCTGGAACCCCTATAATTTGAGTGTTGGTGCCTTTAATGTTGTCCCAGCGGTCTCTGAGACTGTCCTCAGTTCTTTTCATTCTTTTTACATTATTCTGCTCTGCAGTAGTTATTTCCACTATTTTATCTTCCAGGTCACTTATCTGTTCTTCTGCCTCAGTTATTCTGCTTTTGATCCCATCTAGAGTATTTTTCATTTCATTCATTGTGTTGTTCATCATTGTTTGTTTCATCTTTAGTTCTTCTAGGTCCTTGTTAAATGTTTATTGCATTTTGTCTCTTCAATTCCCAAGATTTTGGATCATCTTTACTATCATTATTCTGAATTCTTTTTCAGGTAGACTGCCTATTTCCTCTTCATTTGTTAGGTGTGGTGGGTTTTTATCTTGGTCCTTCATCTGCTGTGTGTTTTTCTGTCTTCTCATTTTGCTTATCTTACTGTGTTTGGGGTCTGCTTTTTGCAGGCTGCAGGTTCGTAGTTCCCTTTGTTTTTTGTGTCTGTCTCCAGTGGCTAAGGTTGGTTCAGTGGGTTGTGTAGGCTTCCTGGTGGAGGGGACAAGTGCCTGTGTTCTGGTGGATGAGGCTAGATCTTGTCTCTTTGGTGGGCAGGTCCAAGACTGGTGCTGTGTTTTGGGGTGTCTGTGGAATTATTATGAGTTTAGGCAGCCTCTCTGCTAATGGGTGGGGTTGTGTTCCTGTTTTGCTAGTTGTTTGGCATAGGGTGTCCAGCACTGTAGCTTGCTGGTCATTGAGTGAAGCTGGGTGCTGGCGTTGAGATGGAGATCTCTGGGAGATTTTCGCCATTTGATATTATGTGGAGCTGGGAGGTCTTTTGTTGACCAGTGTCCTGAAGTTGGCTCTCCCACCTCAGAGGCACAGCACTGACTCCTGGCTGCAGCACCAAGAGCCTTTCATCCACACGGCTCAATATATAAGGGAGGAAAAGTATAGAGAAAGAATTAGTAGAAGTAGGAAGAAAAAAACAAAAGGAAGAAAGGAAGGAAGGAAGGAAGGAAGGAAGGAAGGAAGGAAGAAGGAAAGAAAGAAAAAAGGAGGGCGGGAGGGAGGAAGGAAGGAAGGAGGGAAGGAAGGAAAAAAGAAATAAGGTGAAGTAATGTAAAATAAAGTAAAATATAATAAAGTTATTAAATTAAAAAATAATTATTAAGAAAAAAATTTTAAAAAAAAGGAAGGATAGAACCATAGGACAAATGGTAGAAGCAAAGCTATACAGACAAAGTCTCAATACAGAAGCATACAGATACACACTCACAAAAACAGGAAAAGGGGAAAAAATCATAAATCTTGCTCTCAAAGTCCACCTCCTCAATTTGGGATGATTTGTTGTCTAAAGGAGGGAGGGAAGGAAGGAAGGGAGGGAGGGAGGGAGGGAGGGAGGGAGGAAGGAAGGAAGGAAGGAAAATAAAGTAAAACAAATTAAAAAGTCATTAAAATTATTATTAAGAAAAAAATTTTAAAAAAAAGTACAGATAGAACCCTAAACTGGTTGAAGCAAAGCTATACAGACAAAGTCTCACATAGAAGAATACACATACACACTCACAAAAAGAGGAAAAAGGGAAAAAATCATAAATCTTGCTCTCAAAGTCCACCTCCTCAATTTGGGATGATTCATTGTCTATTCATGTATTCCACATATGCAAGGTACATCAAGTTGATTGTGGAGCTTTAATCGGCTGCTTCTGAGGCTGCTGGGAGAGATTTCCCTTTCTCTTCTTTGTTCTCACAGCTACCAGGGCTCAGCTTTGGATTTGGCCCCGCCTCTGCATGTATGTCACAGGAGGGCGTTTGTTTTTCGCTCAGACAGGATGGGGTTGAAGGAGCCGTTGATTCGGGGGCTCTGGCTCACTCAGGCTGGGGGGAGGGAGGGGCATGAAGTGCGGGGCGAGCCTGCCTTGGCAGAGGCCGGCGTGACGTTGCACCAGTGTGAGGCTTGCCGTGTGTTCTCCCAGGGAAGAGGTCCCTGGATCCCGGGAACCTGGCAGTGGTGGGCTGCACAGGCTCCTGGGTAGGGAGGTGTGGATAGTGACCTGTGCTCACTCACAGGCTGCTTGGTGGCAGCAGCAGCAGCCTTAGCGTCTCCTGCCCATCTCTGGGGTCCGCGCTTTTAGCCGTGGCTCGCGCCCGTCTCTGGAGCTCCTTTAAGTGGCGGTCTTAATCCCCTCTCCTCGCCCACCAGGAAACAAAGAGGGAAGAAAAAGTCCCTTGCCTCTTCAGCAGCTCCAGACTTTTCCCGGACTCCCTCCCGGCTATCCGTGGTGCACTAACCCCATTCAGGCTGTGTTCACGCCGCCAACCCCAGTCCTCTCCCTGTGCTCCGACCAAAGCCCGACCTCAGCTCGCAGCCCCGCCCTTCCCGGCGGGTGAGCAGACAAGCCTCTCGGGCTGGTGAGTGCTGGTCGGCACTGATCCTCTGTGTGGGAATGTCCCCGCTTTGCCTTCTGCACCCCTGTTGGTGCACTCTGTTCCGCGGCTCTGAAGCTCCCCCCTCCACCACCTGCAGTCTCCGCCTGCGAAGGGGCTTCTAGTGTGTGGAAAGTTTCCTCCTCCACAGCTCCCTCCCACTGGTGCAGGTCCCATCCCTATTCTTTTGTCTCTGTTTTTTCTTTTTTTCTTTTGCCCTACCCAAGTACGTGGGGAGTTTCTTGCCTTTTGGGAGGTCTGAGGTCTTCTGCCAGCATTCAGTAGGTGTTCTGTAGGAGTTGTTCCATGTGTAGATGTATTTCTGGTGTATCTGCCTCCGGAGAGGGGAACATGTGCAGCCCCCGGCCGCCTCTGAGGGTGCATCCCTGCTTGTATTTAATTTTTGATAGTTTGATTAATATGTGTCTTGCCGTGTTTCTCCTTGGGTTTATCCAGTATGGGACTCTCTGTGCTTCCTGGACTTGATTAACTATTTCCTTTCCCATATTAGGGAAGTTTTCATGTATAATCTCTTCAAATATTTTTTTCAGTCCCTTTCTTTTTCTCTTCTTCTTCTGGGACCCCTATAATTCGAATGTTGGTGTGTTTAATGTTGTCCCAGAGGTCTCTGAGAGTGTCCTCAGTTCTTTTCATTCTTTTTTCTTTATTCTGCTCTGCAGTAGTTATTTCCACTATTTTATCTTCCAGGTCACTTATCTGTTCTTGTGCCTCAATTATTCTGCTATTGATCCCTTCTAGAGTATTTTTAATTTCATTTATTGTGTTGTTCACCATTGTTTGTTTCCTCTTTAGTTCTTCTAGGTCCTTGTTAAATGTTGATTGCATTTTCTCTACTCTATTTCCAAGGTTTTGTATCATCTTTACTATCAATATTCTGAATTCTTTTCAGGTAGACTGCCTATTTCCTCTTCATTTATTAGGTCTTGTGGGCTTTTACCTTGCTCCTTCATCTGCTGTGTGTTTTTCTGTCTTCTCATTTTCTTATCTTACTGTGTTTGGGGTCTGCTTTTTGATGGCTGCGGTTCGTAGTTCCCGTTGTTTTTTGTTTCTGTCCCCAGTGGCTAAAGTTGGTTCAGTGGGTTGTGTAGGCTTCCTGGTGGAGGGGATTAGTGACTGTGTTCTGGTGGATGGGGCTGGATCATGTGTTTCTGGTGGGCAGGTCCATGTCTGGTGGTGTGTTTTGTTGTGTCTGTGGCCTTATTATTATTTTAGGCAGCCTCTCTGCTAATGGCTGTGTTTGTGTTCCTGTGTTGCTAGTTGTTTGGCATAGGGTGTGTAGCACTTTAGCTTGCTGGTCGTTGAGTGAAGCTGGGTCTTAGTGTTGAGATGGAGATCTCTTGGAGATTTTCGCCATTTGATGTTACGTGGAACTGGGAGGTCTCTTGTGAACCAGTGTCCTGAAGTTGGCTCTCCCACCTCAGAGGTACAGCCCTGATGCCTGGCTGGAGCACCAAGAGACTGCCCTCCACACGGCTCAGAATAAAAGGGAGAAAAAGTAGAAAGAAAGGAAGAAAGAAAGAAGGAATGAGGATAAACAAAATAAAATAAAGATAAAATAAAATACAGTTATTAAAAATAATTATGGAGAAAAAAGTTTTTAAGAAAGAAAAAAAACGGATGGACAGAACCCTAGGGCAAATGGTGAAAGCAAAGCTATACAGGCAAAATCTCACACAGAAGCATATGTATACACAGGCAGAAAAAGAGGAAAAGGGGAAAATTATATATATATATATATATATATATATATATATATATATATATATATATATATCTTGCTCTCAATGTCCACCTCCTCAATTTAGGATGATTCGTTGTCTATTCAGGTATTCCACAGATGCAGGGTACATCAAGTTGTTTGTGGAGATTTAATCCACTGCTCCAGAAGCTGCTGGGAGAAATTTCCCTTTCTCTTCTTTGTTTGAACAGCTCCAGGGGTTCAGCTTTGGATTTGGCACCGCCTCAGCATGTGGGTTGCCTGAGGGCGTCTCTTCTTTGCTCAGACAGGACGGAGTTAAAGGAGCAGCTGATTACGGGGCTCTGACTCACTCAGGCTGGGGGGGAGGTTGGGGTACGAATTAGGGGCAAGCCTGCGGCGGCAGAGGCCAGTGGGACTTTGCACCAGCCTAACGCGTGCTGTGCATTCTCCTGGGGAAGTTGTCCCTGGATCACAGGACCCTGGCAGTGGCAGGCTGCACAGTCTCCCAGGAGGGAAGGTGTGGATAGTGACCTGTGCTCTCACACAGGTTTCTTGGTGGCTGCAGCAGTGGCCTTAGCGTCTCATGCCCGTCTCTGGGGTCTATGCTGATAGCCGTGGCTCACGTCTCTGGAGCTCCTTTAAGCAACACTCTTAATCCCCTCTCCTCGTGCACCAGGAAACAAAGAGGCAAGAAAAAGTCTCTTGTATCTTCGGCAGCTCTAGACTTTTCCTGGACTCCCTCCTGGCTAGCCGTGGCACAGTAACCCCTTCAGGCTGTGTTCATGCCGCCAACCCCAGTCCTCTCCTGGCATCCGACCGAAGCCTGAGCCTCAGCTCCCAGCCCTGCCCACCCCGCCGGGTGAGCAGAGAAGCCTCTCGGGCTGGTGAGTGCCGTTCGGCACCGATCCTCTGTGCAGCAATCTCTGCTTTGCCCTCCGAACCCCTGTTGCTGTGCTCTCCTCGGTGGCTCCAAAGCTTCCCGACTCCGCCACCAGCAGTCTCCACCTGCGAAGGGACTTCCTAGTGTGTGGAAACCTTTCCTCCTTCACCGCTCCCTCCCACTGGTACAGGTCCCATCCCTATTCTTTTGTCTCTGTTTTTCTTTTTTTCTTTTGCCCTACCCAGGTACGTGGGGAGTTCCTTGCCTTTTGGGATGTCCAAGGTCTTCTGCCAGCATTCAGTGGGTGTTCTGTAAGAGCAGTTCCACGTGTAGATGTATTTCTGATGTACCTGTGGGGGGAAGGTGATCTCGTGTCTTACTCTTCCACCATCTTCCTCAACTCCTATTATTTGTTTGGCGTAGAGTGCTGCCTCAAAGAATGAACTTAAAATGCCTTGTCGATTGATGTATAAACTCTGCCTTCCCAATCCCATTCCACCAGCTTCTTATTATCTTTAGACCATTTCCACATTACTTCCTTTTTGCCTATCTCTACCTATTGCTCCTCTCTAACATCATCTCTGGATATTTTTTTTTTTTTTTTTTACTTTTATTTATTTTTTTGCTGTACGCGGGCCTCTCACTGTTGTGGCCTCTCCCATTGTGGAGCACAGGCTCCGGACGCACAGGCTCAGCGGCCATGGCTCACGGGCCCAGCCGCTCCGCGGCATGTGGGATCTTCATGGACCGGGGCACGAACCCATGTCCCCTGCATCGGCAGGCGTACTCTCAAACACTGTGCCACCAGGGAAGCCCCATCTCTGGATATTTGATCTTTATTTAGCTCTCAATTATGACATCTTATATTTACCTCAGTGTCTTTCTCTGATCTCAGATTTGAGGTTTTGTCATTCTGCTTCCAAAAGTATCCTGACATTTGACTTCTCATTTAACCATAATTTAGTATTTAACACAAGCTGTGGAGGATCAACAAAACAGGATTATTTTCTACCTGACCTTCCCAAGAGGTTAAGAGGATCAGACACCTTCTTTGTGCTACTACTGGCCCTTGTGCAAATCTCTCTTTTAGTATCAATCATACTATATTGAAATATCTGCCTATGAGACTTTTTCTTACTAGACCATAAATTTCTTGAGGGCAATGAAAATATATTCAAACACATCTGAAGTAAGTAAATTTCTAAATTTTGATTTTTATACTGGCTTTTATTTCAGAACTTTTACAGGCAAAACAAAACCAACCCGAACTGCCCAGAACCTATTCTGATTTTCACCACAAGATGGAACCATTAGAATTCAGATCGTAAAGGACAACAAAATATTAACAAATCCAAGGCTGTGAGAAGTGATATGATTTTTCAATTCTAATCAAATACTGAATACAAACTTATGCATTTCTTGGAATAGAAGAAAGAACTCAAACTTTTCGTGTTTTAGGCCTATGCTCCCTGTCCTAAAATAAGAGTATAAATGTTTTTCAGGGAATACATTTTTAGAAGAGATTGATATGATTTTATATAAAGTAGTTAAAGTAAATATTCACTATATTTCAAAAACTAGAACACACAAAAAAAATGGTACTGATGAACTTAGTGGCAGGGCAGGAATAAAGACGCAGATGTAGAGAATGGACTTGAGGATACGTGGAGCGTGGAGGGGAAGGGTAAGCTGGGATGAAGTGAGAGAGTGGCACGGCCCTATATACACTACCAAATGTGAAATAGATAGCTAGTGGGAAGATGCAAAATAGCACAAGTTGATCAGTTTGATGCTTTCTGACCACCTAGAGCGGTGGGATAGGGAGGGTGGGAGGGAGCCTCAAGAGGGAGGGGATATGGGGATATATGTAGCTGATTCACTTTGTTGTGTAACAGAAACTAACACAACATTGTAAAGCAATTATACTCCAATAAAAATATTTTAAAAACTAGAACATACTTATTGCTAGTCTAACAAGAGGAATCATTGTAGTTAGTTTTTTAATTTTATATTTGTTTATCCTGACATATAAAAAAGGAAAGTCTTAAAACTTGCTCACACTATAGAAGCCTGAGTTTTCATATTTTGTTAGCTTAAGAGAATTCAGGAAAATGAAAAGAACTGCCTCTTCCAAGTGATTGGAAATTGAAAAATCCTTTTATGACTTTAAAGAAGACACTATTAAATTGAATGGTCTGATAAGATGATTTTAATAGGTATTTTTTTGTTTTATCTTACTCATTGAACAAATATTTATTGTCTATCAATTACAAGGTGCTATTTTTAAAAAGCACAAAGAAATAACATCACTGTAAAATCTGTTGACTCCTTGACCTACTAGTTCTAACTTGCCATTCCTCAACCTAGGGTAATACTCACTTTCTACTCTATATTTGGGTTCCTCAAAGTTAGTGGTAAAAGTCACAAAGCTTCAATTTTTGTTCTATTAAAATGTATGTAATTTGGAGGTGGGATCAAGATGGTGGAGTAAGAAGACATAGAACCCACCACCCCCATGAACACATCAAAAATACTTCTACATGTGGAGCAATTCTTACTAAAAATTAAGTAAAAACTGGTAGAAAGACTCCTGTACAACTGAAGCTGTAAGAAAAATACACACGTAATCAGGTAGGAAGGGAAGCAAAGGCATCATGTTTGGACCAATGCCTCTGGGAGGGGACTCAGGAAAAGGGAGATTACACGGGTGAACACATACCCTGGAAAATAAGCAGTTTGAGCCACAGATTAGGTACCTCAGTCCTGGTGTCCTACATGGAGAAGACAAAACCCTTGGCTGGTTGGAGGGCCACTGGGAAAAATAGAAGTGCTGTGGAAAGCTTAGACTCTGTGCCTGAGGAGCACATGTGTGCTGGCTAGCTCCTGAGGCAGGGCAGGGGGAGGTCAGCCTTAGTAGCTGCAGGGTTTCCTGTGACCACTTTGCCATGTGCCCTGTTCCAAGCCAAGCGAATGCTCTGGCCCCACTCACTCCAGGTCACAGTGAAGCCCTTGATATGGGGCACCACAACCAAGGAAAAGACTAGACCATAGGATGCAGAGGCAGCCTGGTCCTGGGCTGTAGCCTGGGTGGGGTGGCAGTGGCCACTGTTGAAGCTTACTCAAGTGGCACCTCAGAAGCCACCCAGATGTCTGACAGCAGACCCTCAACCACAGCGTGTACTCAGAATTATGCTGAGAGTCCACATAGGCCCCACCTGCTCTGCTGAGTGATTCCACAACAGGGAAGGGGTGGTGAAGGCTGGGAGAAGTGATCAGCTGTGAGGGAAGAGGGGTAATTGTACCCAGGGCTGCATCTTCACAGAGAACATATAGGGTCATTGTCTGTGCATGGGCCCAATTGCTTCAGCACCCAACCACTGGGGCAAGAATCCTGGTGCAGGGAGAGGGAAAAATACACTGTAAGTGAACAGAAGCAGGTCATGCATGAACCTTAGAGCTTCTGCTCCAGCAACTTGAGATCAGACCCCATCACCAATAGGGCAGTGACTTCCTTATTGAGAAGAGGAGAAGTCTGTTTAACACCCAACTCTGTCTCAAGTCCCTCCATTCCAGCCCCACCCCATACCAATACCAAGTGATAGCCACCAGCATACCCTGAGGAAAGATGCAACTTCCATCCGTGTCAAAACCAACTCTCTCACCAAAGGCATTGGGCACACACAATCTTCATAGGGATGCTCCTAGTTAAGAACACCCTTTCAAGAATGCAGTAAGTAACTGTTTCACATAAATTCATAGAGGCAGAAAAAGGTAAGCAAAATGAAATGGCAGAGGAACTACTTTCAATTGAAAGATCAAGAGAAAACCTCTGAAAAAATAAATAATGAAACAAGTAATTTACCAGGTAAAGAATTAAAAACATTGGTAATAAAAATCTTAACTGAATTAGGGAAAATAATTGTTGTAAACAATGAACAACTCACCAAGGAACTTGAAAATATATAAAGCCCCAATCAGAAATGAAGAATTCAATAGCTAAAAAAAGAAAAAAACACACTAGAAGTAATGAATAACAGTATATGATACAGAAAACTGTGTATGTGATCTGGAAGATAGAATGGAAATCACCCAATCAGAACAGAAAGTTGAAAAACATATTTAAAAATGAAAGCAATTGAAGTCTCTAGGATAATTTTAAGCATACCAATATTCACATTATAGAGGTTCCAGAAGGAAAAGAGAGACAGAAGGGGATTGAAAATGTATTTGAGGAAATTATGGCTGAAAGCATCCCAAACCTGAAGAAGGAAACAGATATTCAGGTATGGGAAGCACAGTGGGTCCCAAAAAGATGAACTCAAACAGACACACACCAAAACATAACCTAACTAAAATAGCAAAAGTTAAAGCAAAAGAGAGAATAATAAAGGAAGTAAAAGTGAAAAGTCATATAAAAGGGAATCCCTATAAGGCTATTGGCTGATTTCTCTGCAGAAAATTTGCAGACCAGGAGGGTGTGGCATGACATACTCAAAGTGCTGGAAGGGAGAAACCTACAACCTAGGATACTTTAAACAGCAAGATTATCATTTAGAATAGAAAGAGAGATAAAGGACTTTTCAGATAAGTAGAAACTCAAAGAGTTCATCAGTAATAAACCTACCCTAAAATAAATGATGCAGGATCTTCTCTAAGTGGAACAGAAGTAAAATTCTGTAGGAAATGGAAAATCCCACTAGGAAAAGCAAATATATAGTAAGGACTGAGGATCAACCACTTAAGGAAGCCAGTACAAAATTAAAGGACAAAAAATTATAAAAGCAACTATAATTACAATAATCAGTGGAGAGATAAACATGAAGATGTAAAATATGACATTAAAAACACAAAATGTGAGGGAAGAGAGTAAAAAGTGTAGATCTTTTAAAATGTATTTGAATTTAAATGACTACCAGTTTAAAACATGGAGATACAGTTATAGGGCAACATATATGAGCTCCATGGTAACTGTAAATCAAAAACCTGCAATACACACACAAAAACCAAAAAGAAAGGAACAAAACCATACTACTAAAGAAAAGCATCAAACCAAAAGAGAAGAAATAAAAAGAAGAAGAAATGAACAGAGAAGAACTACAAAAACAATTGGAAATCAAGTAATAAAATGGCAATAAGGACATACCTATCAATAATTACTTTAAATGTCAATGGACTAAATGCTCCAATCAAAACTTGTAGGGTGGATAATTGGATTAAAAAAAGAGACTCTTCCATATGCTGCCTATGAGAGACTCACTTCAGAATTAAAGAAACAGACTGAAAGTGAGGGGATGGAAAAAGATATTTCATGGAAATGGCAACAACAAGAAATCAGGGGTAGGAATACCCGTTCGTATCTTACCCTCATATTTCTAAGATGACTGTTATCACCAATAGCAATATGTCCTACAAATGATAGGTCACATCACACATTAGACACATTCCTAAAGAATGGACACAGGTTGTAGTAGTTGTTCATCCTGGGGTCATTTGTGACAAATTGGCCCAAGCACAGTTTTGTGAGGCTTCCATTACATTGAAATTTGGATTTACTTTGATAGGCCAGAATTAAGATGAAAATGAATAATTTTTAAATGCCTGGAATTATATGGGTATGGTATGGATTAGAGTTCCATTTTTGAAGAGGTTATTGGAGCCAGTCGAGAAATGAAAGATGAGGTCTTGGTAGTACCTTGTAAACTCCAGGAACTATTGAACCCTGCTAATTGAGGACCTCTCAATCCAAGATCATAAACCCTGGTGGCACAGTGGTTGAGAATCTGCCTGCCGATGCAGGGGACACGGGTTCGTGTCCCACATGCCGCGGGCAGGATCCCACATGCCGCGGAGCGGCTGGGCCTGTGAGCCATGGCTGCTGAGCCTGCACGTCCGGAGCCTGTGCTCCACAACAGGAAAGGCCACAGCAGTGAGAGGCCCGTGTACCAAAAAATAAAATAAAATAAAATAAAAACATTTTATTTAGTGTCATATTGATGTCTTAGTCAGCTGGGATGTGGTCTAGGAACTCCATTTCAAAACTCTTCAACCTATATTTATCAGGATCAGTGCAGAGGTGGTGTAGCTGTTGTCTGTTTAGACTTCCCAAGCCTATGGGTTTGTGAGAATCTAACTTCAATGAATAAATAGGGATTTATACAGGCAAATGATTAAATTACAGTCATGAAATCTTTAAAAAGTCCTGTTCATGAGCAGTTGGAAGACAGTGGGACTATTGCAGGCAACAAATAACCTCAATCTGTATTCAATTTCCATGAAGTACATTTGTAAATGCTTTCATTTGCCCATTTTTATGATTCAGACAAGGTGGTATACATCCCGCAGGTTCAATCTTGTTAAAGTTGGCTTGTGAAAGTGATCTGGGAAGTCAGGTATTAGTAAAAACTCTGCAACAAATCAGGTATCCATATATCCAGAAACAGCTGTAAGAGCAGGATGAAGTCTAATATGTTGCTAAGATTTCTTTTAATCTCTCATAAGGGGGATCAGGCAGGGTTGGATCAAGTAGCACCATAGAATACTGTCCTTTGTAGTCCACATTTCTCAGAAGCTCTAATGAGATGTGATCATGATCTCATCCATTATATAGCCACGTGGATGATGGGGTATATGGTAGATTCTAGGAGAAGTGCCCAAATCTTTCTCCCCACATTTCTCAGGGGCCAAGAACTAGCTTGTGGGTGTGATTTCACAAAAGCATGGGGGCTAGACTGAGAAGTTATCTGAAGCAACACAAAGGAGAGAAAAATTAAACTGTTTGAGTTCTAAGGTCAAAGGAAACAGGAGAGCCAGTGACAGATGTTGAAATGTAAATGGCTCAAACTTCTCTCCATGTGCTGAAGAATCCCAAATTTATTTCCCCTGACATAATCTTACCTGTGATTTTGTAACCATATATACAACGGTTTATCTGATATCTCCACTTGAATGCCTCACAAGCACCTCAAATTAAACATGACCAAGTTGGAACTCATACTTTACTTTCCCCTCTGAGTTAATTCTTCTAGTGTCCCATATCACATATATATTCAACTGGTTAAGCAAACCAGAAACTTAGACACATTTGAATACCTCTCTTTCTTTCACCCCTTGCCCACAAACCTCTTGAATTACTTCATTTCTATCACCATTTCTGCTACCTGTCATAATTGTTCGTCACCTGGACTATGACAATAGCCTGTTGAAATGTATTATTCACATAAGAGTCAATGTGAACTTTAAAAAATGCCTTCCTATTAAAACTTTTCAAGGGCTTCCCATTGTGTTTAGAATAAAGGCCAAAGTCTTTAACCATGGTTAGCATGGTCTGACCCCTACCTACCTTACCATAAAACTCTCTTATATCATTCTTTTACTTACTGAGGTCTAGCCACGTTAGTTTGTTTTCAGTTTTTCTCAGGTTTTTTTTTTTTTTTTTTTTGGCGTTACGCTGGCCTTTCACTGTTGTGGCCTCTCCCGTTGCAGAGCACAGGCTCTGGACGCGCAGGCTTAGCAGTCATGGCTCACGGGCCCATCCGTTCCGTGGCATGTGGGATCTTCCCGGACCGGGCAACAAATCCATGTCCCCTGCATCTCAACCACTGCGCCACCAGGGAAGCCCTTTCTCAGGTATTTTGCTCTATACTTTGTTTTGTCATACCTCAAGGCCTTTGTACATACCATTCTCATAGCCTGGCAATTTATCTTCCTTATCTTAGTCTGATTAATTTATCTTCATTCTTACAATATCAACTCTAATGTCTCTTCCTCTATGAAGCCTTTCTTTTCTCCCTAGACTAAGTTAAACCCTTCTATTATTTGCTAAATTATCCTATATTTCTCCTCCGTAGTACTTATCAGATTTGTAATTCAATACTTATATAAATATTTGTTTTATATTTGGGTTTTCTAATTGAAAGGAATACAAAAGCAGAGATTGTGTCTATGTCTGTTCAGTTAATTATCTTTATTGCTTTATACTGTTCCTGACTCATACTAGGTACTCAATAAATTAATGAATGTGAAACATAGCTAGGAGTCCAAGGTCAAAGGCAATATCACATGTGAGTTGGGAATAAATCTGGAATGTGGGGACCCCACACAATTGCTGAGGCTACTAGTTATGAGTGTTTGGGCTTATTTTGATGAGCTGAGAATGTTATGATTAACAGGTTGAGTCATAGTGGCTTACAAACCCCAAATAGATGGGACTCCTCTCTACACCAACATACACATATAAGGCCCAAAGTTCTTTCCAGCACCTTTCACGCTGATTTTCCATTTCAGTATTTTCCACAAATGTCATTGCTGTGCTCCTAGTCATACCCAACATGTCCCTCTCCATTACTTTTCTTTCTTCTTTTGCTCTCTGTGTCCTAATAAACATAAAATAAATTTTTTCTTTACATACTGACTTTTATTTTTTTATTATTTATTTATTTTTAACATCTTTATTGGAGAATAATTGCTTTAAAATGGTGTGTTAGTTTCTGCTTTATAACAAAGTGAATCAGTTTTACATATACATATATCCCCATATATCTTCCCTCTTGCATCTCCCTCCCTCTCCCACCCTTCTAGGTGGTCACAAAGCACCGAGCTGATCTCCCTGTGTTATGCGACTGCTTCCCACAGGCTATTTTACATTTGGTAGTGTATATATGTCCATGCCACTCTCTCACTTTGTCCCAGCTTACCCTTCCACCTCCCCATATCCTCAAGTCCATTCTCCAGTAGGTCTGTATCTTTATTCCCATCTTGCCCCTAGGTTCTTCTGACCATTTTTTTTCTTTTTCTTTTTTTTTTTAGATTCCATATATATGTGTTAGCGTACGGTATTTGTTTTTCTTTTTCTGACTTACTTCACTCTGTATGACAGTCTCTAGGTCCATCCACCTCACTACAAGTAACTCAGTTTCGTTCCTTTTTATGGCTGGGTAATATTCAATTGTATATATGTGCCACATCTTCTTTATCCATTCATCTGTCAATGGACACTTAGGTTGCTTCCATGTCCTGGCTATTGTAAATAGAGCTGCAATGAACATTTTGGTACATCACTCTTTTACATACTGACTTTTAAAATGTGTTTTCTCATCACAATGATAATGCATACTCAGAGAAAGTTTAGAAAATAGAGGAAAAGTAGGAAGAAGAAGTTATCCAATTTTCACCAACCGAATAGAACTACTTTTAATAATTTAACATAGTTCCCTCCAGCCTTTTTATTTCTATGCATAGGTTTTGATTTCCCCTGATTGTTATTATATCAGAATAGTTTTATAATGGAATATTTAAGCAAAGTTTTGTAGTGTTTGAACAATGTCCAACTAAAGGATAAAACAATATTCTGAAACCTTAAAACCTTTACTTGCAAATAAAATTTTATTTATTTATTTTATCTATTTATTTATTTATTTTTCAGAGTTAGCAAAGCACAATTTTATTTTGTAATTTTTTTGCCTTTTTTAAAAAAAACTTTTCTTGGAGTATTGTTGACTTAAGATGTGTTAGATTCAGGTGTACAATAAAGTGAATCAGTTATACATATATATACATATCCACCCTTTTTAGATTCTTTAACAAATTCTTTTCTCATTTAGGTTATTACAGACTATTGAGAAGATTTCCCTGGGCTGCACAGTATGCCCTTGTTGGATATCTATTTAAAGTATTGCAGTGTGTAAATGTCAATCCCAACCTCCCAGTCTCTACCCCCCAACCCTTTCCACCTAGTAACCATAAGTTTGTTCTCTAAGTTTGTGAGTCTCTTTATGTTTTCTAAATAAGTCATTTATATCATTATTTTTAGATTTTACATATAAGTGATGCGTATGATATTTGTCTGTCTGTGACTTACTTCACTTAGTATGATAAAATCCAGATCTATCCATGTTGCTGCAAGTGTCATTATTTCATTCAGTTTAATTGCAGAGTAATATTCCATTGTATTTATGTACCACTCTTTTTTTTTTTTTTTTGGTACACGGGCGTCTCACTGTTGTGGCCTCTCCCATTGTGGAGCACAGGCTCCGGACGCACAGGCTCAGCAGCCATGGCTCACGGGCCCAGCCGCTCCACGGCATGTGGGATCTTCCTGGACCCGGGCACGAACCCGTGTCCCCGGCATTGGCAGGCAGACTCTCAATCACTGCACCACCAGGGAAGCCCGTACCACATCTTTGTTATCCATTTATCTGTCAGTGGACATTTAGGCTGCTTGCATGTCTTGGCTATTGTAAACAGTGTTGCAATGAACATTGGGTTGCATGTCTCCTTTCAAACCATGTTTTTCTCCAGAGATATGCCCAGGAGTTGGGTTGTTGGGTCATATGGTAGTTCTATTTTTAGTTTCTTAGGGAACCTCCATAATGTTCTCCATAGTGGCTGTATCAATTTACATTCCCACCGATAGTATAGGAGGGTTCCTTTTTCTCCATACCCTCTCCAGCACTAATTGTTTGTAGACTTTTTGTTGATGGCCATTCTCATTGGTATGAGGTGCTATCTCATTGTAGTTTTTGATTTGCATTTATCAGATAATTAGTGATTTAGAGCATATTTTTATGTGCCTCTTGGCCATCTGTATGTCTTCTTTGGAGAAATGTCTATTTAGGTCTTCTGCCCATTTTTTGATTGTGTTGTTTGTTTGTTTGTTTTGATATTGAGCCACATGAGCTATTTATATTATTTTGGAGATTAAACCCTCTTTGGTCGCATTGGTTGCAAACATTTTTTCACACTCTGTGGGTTGTCTTTTTATTTTGCTTATGGTTTCCTTTGCTGTGCAAAAGCTTTTACGTTTAATTAGGTCCCATTTGTTTATTTTTGTTTTTATTTCCATTACTCTAGGGGGCAGATCCAAAAAGATCTTGCTGCAATTTATGTTAAAGAGTGTTCTGCCTATGTTTTTCTCTAAGAGTTTTATAGTATCTGGTCTTACATTTAGGTCTTCAATCCATTTTGAGTTTATTTTTGTGTATGGTGTTAAGGAATGTTCTAATTTCACTTTTTACATGTAGCTTTCCAATTTCCCAGCACCAATTATTGAAGAGACAGTCTTTTCTCCATTGTATAGCCTTGCCTCCTTTGTTGTAAATTAATTGACCATAAGTACCTTAGTTATTTCTGTGCTTTCTATCCCATTCCATTGATCTAATTTTCTGGGATTTTGTGCCCATACCTTACTGTTTTGATGACTGTAGCTTTCTAGTATAGTCTGAAGTCAGGAAGCCTGATTCCTCCAGCTTCCAGCTTCGTTTTTCTTTCTCAACATTGCTTTGGCTATTCAGGTTCTTTTGTGTCTCCATACAAATTTTAAGATTTTTTGTTCTACTTGTGTGAAAAATGCCATTGGTAATTTGACAGGAATTGCATTGAATCTGTAGATTTCCTTGGGTAGTATAATCATTTTGACAATTAATTTTTCCATTCCAAGAACATGGTGTATCTTTCCATCTGTTTGTGTTATCTTTGATTTCTTTCATCAGCATCATATAGTTTTCTGAGTACAGATATTTTTGCCTCCTTATGTAGGTTTATTCCTACGTATTTTATTCTTTTTTGATGTGATGGTAAATGGGATTGTTTCTTTTTTTGTCGATAAGTACTTGTTTATTGATTAAACTGAATTTTTAAAAACAAAGCAAAGCAAAAACTTCCTTCTACTACTAAGCAGAATCCACATAGGTAAATTCCTGACCAAAACCAGCTGATCCACTGTTGGTATTATGGCCTTAAAAAATTACCCATCAAGAAAATCATACAGTGTGAAGAGTCCAGGAACCCAGCTCTGCTAAATCTGAGGCTGCTGCAGAGACTACCAATGAAAAGGATTGTCATTGTAGGTATTGTTGACCATAGTTTTTTGAACTTTCTGAAAGGCAAAGTTTTGACTCAAAAATCCATATTCTTCAAAATGGCATCAGGCAAAAAGCTGGGGAAGAGAAACCTAGGTGGACCCTCAGTTCAGTTTTCAGATACCATGGGTTCAGGAATCTGGCCAAGCTGTTTATGGAGAGGAGCACTCCAGTTCACTATATTATAGTGTGCTGGGAGTTAAAAACACAAAAATATAGATGAGGAGAAACAGGTGGTAACAAACGTCAAACCTCTACCACCAGGCCCATCATATCTTGAGCATCTCACAGTCTGTGAAATCCTGTTCAAAAAGGGTCACCTAGAAAAAAAATCCCATTGCTTATAAATCAATTTCCCCTCATTTTTAAAAAAATGTTCCACTTATGTACATTTTAAAGATGAACCATTTACAAGCCTGTGCAGTTTGCCTGCTTGGCTCATAGGAGGGAATAATGCAGAAAACCTCAGGATGGACAGAGATAATATAGCTGTGAGAAAGGTTGTCCTGGATGTTTGCTCCTTTCCCCTGTGTATTACAGTACATTTCAGTTTATAGCCATGAGTACATACAATTAAAAAAATTCCCTCACACAAATTGTAGAAAAAATTTTCTTTCTTTGAAGCTGGCAGTGAAAAATAAAGATTCATGTCGTTTTCTTTGTGCACAATCCTATGTGTTTCTTCTTCAGGTAATATTCTTCTTTAAGCATTAAGAGAAATAGGTGAAAGCCACAGGGTAAGCAGGATTTCAACAAGTGGTCTGTCTTTTTAAAATTCAAAACAACTTCTTACACATCCCTTGAACACGTATGCTGTCCACTTAACAGGAGGAAGTTCAACAAAGCAGGGACTGTCCCTGTGGATTGTAGGATGAAGACCTGTACACTGGCAATGGCTTCTACTGTAAGGTTCTGTGTGATCACCTCAGTACCTCTTGCTTGCTAATGACCCATTTATGATCCTTTGTCCAGAGTGATGGTGTGAGAATGAGGAAGAGGGCCAAGGATCACAAGTGCAAGGAATATTGGTTTTGTTGTTTTTGTTGGAGGGAGGATGGTGAGGAAAAAAATCTATTCATTATTCTGGATGATTAAAGGTGGTTTTGTGCATTTTTAAAGCCACCATTTTATGTTTAGAATTGCTGTAGAAACCAACATCTCTAGAGAGGGAAGGAAAGAAAGGAAAAGGAAGAGAGAGTTCAGTGGGATTTTTTTTCCATTTTCATTTTTACATAAAAGTGTTAAGAACACAATGAAACAACTTTTTTATCCATATATATATATATATATATATATATATATATATATATAGTAACTCAGTTTGTGAGCTACAATTTTTGTCTTTCCCACCTTCACACTGACAATGGTTAAATAGCATTATGCCCAAAGACTTTGGCCACACAGTAAAACAAACAAAACCCAGATGTACTGTGATACAGTTGAGGTAAAAGGGGAAACATAAAATTTAACATTTGCCCAGGAAGGATTTTTTTCCTTTTTCTTGATTGAAAAATTTTTTTAAAGTCACAAAAACCTGTTTTTAGCAGAAGTGAATGACCACCGGGTCACCTCATTGTCTCAGATATTATCACTATCAGTTTTCCTAATAATCCACAAATCCACAGGGATGTATAAGTCAACATCTGGGGGGAGTGGTGGCATAAAATTAAAAACATATAAACCAAATACCCTCACCTGGTATAATTCCTTTACCCTCTACCTTCCCTCACACTTTCCTACCCCCACTCCACATGACCCCACCCACATCACCCCAACACTCAAATCTCCTTCAGATCTAGGTCAGCTTCTTCAAAGCTGTAGAAGGACTCGGTCTTGCTTTCACCCTCAAAGAGCTGGTTAAGGCTTTCAGGCTCAACTGCCTCTTCAGGAGATGACCTGGGTTGGGAAGTGGAAGCTGAGGGCTCCTCAGACTGTTCCCCACTCAACTGCAATTGCTCCTCCAGGGAGGCAATTAGCTCCTCTTACATATCAGCAGTTCTTATAGGTGAGTTAATGTTGCCATCAGGGCCAGGCAGAATGCTGGCTACAAAGAAGGACTGCAGAACTAGCTCTGGACAGTCCCCAATGACACCAGGCACCTCTGCCAGCCAGACCAGAACCAGTTGAAGCAGGACATCAGAATCACATGCAGTATCTGCCATTTCCCCAGCCTGCTCCTTCCACTTTTTGTGCCTGAATTTCTTGACAGTTCTTTTGATGCATGCATGTAATGGTGGATTTTGGAGCTACAGCCTGCTGGGACAACTGCAGGTAAAGTGTTAGAGGCACTAAGCATGGCCAGCACCTCTTCTGACAAATGAGTGCAATGACGGTCCATCACAAGCATGCCTTTGCTGTGTGGGCAAGTTGTGTGCTTCTTCCACACTCCGGTTGACCACAATTCCATGATTTCATCATCACTGTGGCCAGTCTCCTTTGCCTCTAGCATGATAGAGTCTGGCACGTTAGCAGGCTGATCCTTCTGTCCTTGGTAGAAAACCAGGATAGGGAGGACAGTGCCATCTGCCACAATGGCCAACATTACATCACACCAAGCCTCCCCTGTGCCCACTGTCTGCAGAGCATTCTCCTTTCAGTCATCACTGCGCAGTACCTTTGTATCCAGGAACAAGGAGATCTCATCAATAGCCACAATAATAGACAAGTGTAAGTCCTAGTTGTGAATTTGTCGTTGTACAAATTCAATGAAGAGTCTTGCATTTTCTGCCACATCCTTATGTAGAGTGGGCCACAGCTCATGGAGCATGGGGAGTCAGGTGATGCCTTAGAATGAAAGGTACAGCCCACTCATAAGAGATTTTAACACACCCCCCTTTAAAAAGCATCCTATTTTGATGGCCTTCTGGAACAAGATCTCCTCATTTACAGATAGCTGTTGCTCTCGTTGGGTCAGCATCCACTCAGCCAGTTTCTCTTCTGCCTCTAAGTTCAGATATTTGCCCTCCAGATTCTCCCCATGCAAAGCCTGGAAGTGCCGAAGCCAAAGCTGGATGCGTCACTGGGAGGTACGGAAGTGTTCAGCTGCCTGCTCTGTATTGCAGCATAGGGCAAACAGTACCACCAGAAGCTTCTTCACAGAAGAAAAGCTATTGCCATTTTGTTAATTCTTTTGGATTTGTTTTTGTAGGTCTTTTTTCTTCTCTTCCTCTTTTGTTCTCTTCTCTTGTATTTTGTTGATTATCTTTAGAGTTGTGTTTGGATTCTGTTTTCTTTTTGGTGTGTGTATCTATTGTAGATTTTTGGTTTATGTTTACCATGAGGTTTTGATATAGCAGTCTATATATATATATATATATATATATATATATATATATATATATATATATACAAGATTGTTTTAAGTTGCTGGTTTCTTAATTTCAAATGCATTTATAATATCCTGCATTTGTGCTCTCCTCTCTCACAATTGTTGGTTTTGATATATTTGTGGGTGGATTATTTCCTAACTTTACTGTATGCATGCCTTTACCAGTGAGCTTTTCCATTCTTAATTTTTTGTTTCTATTTTCAGCCTTTTATTTTCCTCTTAGAAAAGTTCTTTTAGCATTTGTTGCAAAACTGGTCTGGTAGTGCTGAATTCTCTTAGCTTTTGCTTGTCTGTAAAGCTTTTGATTTCTCCATTGAATCTGAATGAGAGCCTTGCTCGGTAGGGTATTCTTCGTTATAGGTTCTTCCCTTTCTTTACTTTAAATATATCATGCCACTCTCTTCTGTCCTGCAGAGTTTCTGCTGAGAAATCAGCTGATAACCTTATGGAAATTCCCTTGTATGTTATTTGTTGCTTTTCTCATGTTGAATTTAAGATTTTTTCTTTGTCTTTAATTTTTGTCAGTTTGATTACTATGTGTCTTGGCATGTTCCTCCTTAAGTTTACCCTCCCTGGGACTCTCTGCACTTCCTGGACTTGGTGACTGTTTCCTTTCCCAAGTTAGGGAAGTTTTCAGCTATTATCATTTCAAATATTTTCTCAGGTCCTTTCTCTCTCTCTTCTCCTTCTGGGACCCTTATAATGCAAATGTTGATGTGCTTAATATTGTCCCAGAGGACTCTGAGACTGTCCTCATTTATTTTCATTCTTTTTTCTTTATTGTATTCCGTGGCAGTGATTTCCACCATTCTGTCTTCCAGCTCACTTTTCCATTCTTCTGCCTCAGTTATGTTGCTATTGATTCCTTCTAGTCCCTATTTCATTTCTGTTAATTTATTGTTCTTCTATTTTTGTTTGTTCTTTAGTTTCTTCTAGCTCTTTGGTAAATATTTCTTGTATCTTCTCGATCTGTGCTTCCATTCTTTTTCTGAGATCTTGGATCATCTTTACTATCATTACTCTGAATTCTTTTTTGGTTATATTGCCTACCTCTATTTTACTTAGTTTTTCTTCTGGGGTTTTATCTTGTTTCTTCATCTGGGACATGTTCCTCTGTCATCTCATTTTGTCTAACTTTCTGTGATTGCGGTTTCTGTTCCACAGGCTGCAGTGTTCTAGTTCTTCTTTCATCTGTTGTCTTCCCCCAGTGGATGAGGTTGTCAAAGAGGCTTGTGCAGGTTTCCTGGTGGGAAGAACTGGTTTATTCCCATTGGTGGGTGGAGCTGTGTCTTGTCTCTCTAGTGGGGAGGGCTGTGTCAAAGGGTGTGCTTATCAGGCAGCTCTGTGCTCAGGAAGAGTGTAAGAAGCCTGTCTGCTGTGTTCCTGCCCTGTTGGGTGTTTGGCTTGAGGCATCCCAGCACTGGAGCCTATAATATGTTGGATGAGGCCAGGTCTTGGTGAGAAAATGGTGACCTCCAGAAAGGCTCACTCCAATGAGTACCCCCCAGAACTCCCACCACCAATGTCTTTGTCCCCACAGTGTGCCACAGTCACCCCCCACCTCCAGCAGGAGGCCCTCCAACATGAGCAGTTGGGTCTTTCCCAGTCTCCTATGAGGTCGCTTCTTTCTTCCCTGATCCTTGTGTGCACAACACCCTGTGTGCACCATCCAAGAGTGGAGTTTCTGTTTCCCCCATTCCTGTGGAATTCCTGTGCTCATACCCCACTGGCCTTCAAAGCCAGATTCTCTGGGGCCTCTTCTTCCCATTGCCAGATCCCCAGGCTGGAAAGCCTGATGTGGGGCTCAGAATTTTCACTCCTATGGGAGAACTTCTGTGGTATAATTATTTTCCAGTTTGTGTATCACCCACCTGGTGAATATGGGATTTGTTTTTATTGTGATTGTGTTACTCCTGCCCTCTTGTTGTGGCTTCTTCTTTGTCTTTGGATGTAGGGTATCTCTTTTGGTAGGTTCCAGTGATTTTTGCCAATGCTTGTTCAGCAGTTAGTTGTAGTTTTGGTGTTTTCATAAGATGAGGTGAGTTCACATCCTTCTACTCTGCTATCTTAAGACTGGCTTCTGACAGAGTTTATGCATTTTAAATAAACAATCGTTTTAGTCATACTTTATGCACTTCTGTGTGAGGCTAGACAGTTTTATTCATCAAGTGACAGTGAAGTGCATTGGCTTGACTCCAAAAAATCTCAAATGGAATACAGTTTAATGAATGGGAAACCTTGAGATGTAAGCATCATTGTTTCTTAATTTGTAATATAAAAAGAGTGTGATGACCATATGAATCTCAGAGTATGAAGATTTGGAGAGAATTTTGAGAATCAAGTAAAATATTTTTGCTCTACCATCAAAGTGTACAAGGCAGAACAATCATTTTTCAAATAATCCAAGGCAGAGCCTGAGAGCATGGTGGCCTGGGAGCAAGTGGTGCCTTTATCTGTGGTTGTGGCTCCAGCACACTCAGTTCTTCCAGGCCCAGCCCCAGTGCAGTGAGCTCCTGTGGGTGCCAACACAGCCCAGCTCATGGCTCCTGCTCTGTCTCCCACTGTGGTTCTGGCTTGATCCTAATTTTCATACAATGGGATTTCACAAATAAAAATTTAAATTCTAAGTTTTCAGATCATGATTCTAAACATAGTTTTATGTTTAGGCCTCAATATTGTCACACATATAGTCTTCACTAATGATACACACACATAAGCATACATGTGCATGCATGAAATGTTTATTTCTATTATAGTAATAGAATTTTGGCTATCTTTAACACACCCAATTCCTATTAGTCTGGGAACAATCTCTCAGTCAACATTTCATTTGCTCAGAAATTATTCCTGAACAAATATTTTCAGCCTCTCTCTCTGACACTGATGGGGAAAAGCCAGCACCAGCTGGATGTGGGAAAAGAAAAAGGAAGAAACTGAGTAACTCTGTGAACTAGGTGGTCAGAATGGGGAAGGAGGACTACCTAGTTAGGCTAGTGAGCATAAAACATTAATTCTTTTACAATTAGCTTTCTGTTTCCTGGTTACTTGAAAAAGAAGTGTAAGGGTATTGATATTTCATTTTCCGGTATTTTCTGTTGCCAATTAAAACTAATTAACACATTTTATTTATTAATTATTTTAGATTCCTACATTTCTTATCATCTTAAGCTGCTTATTTATGTACAAGTCAGGTCAGCACTAGATTTCAGCCCTTGTATCCCTGGGAACAACACACTAGAAAGTCTTATGACTGACTAACTGCATATTTACACTAATCTACTTCTTTGCTGTATCATGACAACTGCTTTCTATAATTTGCTACTTTAATTCTCTAACCCAGATATTGTACTGAAACATACTAGAAGTTTCTATCATTCCATTTTCATTACCTTCATTCTTCTAATCTGTTACTTTCCCTCTACCTGCACCCCCTACATCTACATCTCTATTCTTCTTACCAGATTTAATAAAGACCATTGTCGTTAGGAAAAAATGTAATGTTGATGGTGCAGCATATGTAGTAAGCCCTACTATCAACCTCTGTCATGTTTTAAAGATGCAGCAATACATTTACTATCTTAGTCTAACTACTGATCTGAGTATCCATGAATAGTTTTATTGGTTACAGAGAGTAGAACTAATAGAAATGACATGATGAATCTGTCTTGGTAGTGAAAAAGGGAATGTTAATTATTTCAGGTGCAGAAGTTCTAATTATTTCATTTTTCAAGTAAATGGTCAAGGTAAGCATAAAGCATACACACTTGGCTCTTTGTAGATCATATATCATTATTTTAAACAATATTTCAGAAAAATCAGATCTATTGCAGTTTTATATTACACATTCTTTTGAGGGTTGTGAAAAATGCTCCATATGGGTTGGTCTCTCTCTCTTTCTCTCTCTCCCTCTCTCTCATTTTATCTCTCATTTTCCTTTTCTTTACTTTTTTTTCTTCTCTCCTTCCTTCTATTCTTATTTTGTCTCCCACCCTCCCTTTCTTCCTTCTTATTTTTTAAATTAAAAACAAATATCTGGAGTGCAGGAGGAAGACGGCAGAAGAGTAAGACGTGGAGATCATCTTCCTCCCCACAGATACACCAAAAACACATCTACACGTGGAACAACTCCTACAGAACACATACTGAATGCTGACAGAAGACCTCAGACCTCCCAAAAGGCAAGAAACTCCCCCCGTACCTGGGTAGGGCAAAAGAAAAAAAAGAAAAAACAGAGACAAAAGAATGGGGACAGGACCTGCACCAGCGGGAGGGAGCTGTGAAGGAGGAAAGGTTTCCACACACTAGGAAGCCCCTTGTGGGCGGAGAATGCAGGAGGCAGAGGGGGAAGCTTCGGAGCCGTGGAGGAAAGCACAGCAACAGGGGTGTGGAGGACAAAGCGGGGAGATTCCTGCACAGAGGATCGGTGCCGACCAGCACTCACCAGCCCGAGAGGCTTGTCTGCTCACCCGCCGGGGTGGGCGGGGATGGGAGTAGAGGCTCGGGCTTCAGTCAGAACACAGGGAGAGGACTGGGGATGGCGGCTTGAACACAGCCCGAAGGGGTTAGTGCACCATGGCTAGCTGGGAGGGAGTCCGGAGAAATGTCTGCACCTGCCGAAGAGGCAAGAGACATTTTCTTCCCACTTTGTTTCCTGGTGTGTGAGGAGAGGGGTTTAAGAGCACTGCTTAAAGGAACTCCAGAGATGGGCATGAGCTGTGGCTAAAAGCGCGGACCACAGAGATGGGCGAGAGACGCTAAGGCTGCTGCTGCCGCCACCAAGGGGCCTGTGTGCGAGCACAGGTCACTATCCACACTCCCCTTCTGGGGAGCCTCTGCAGCCTGCCACTGCCAGGTTCCCGGGATCCAGGGACAACTTCCCCGGGAGAACGCACAGTGGGCCTCAGGCTGGTGCAACGTCATGCCAGCCTCTGCCACCGGAGGCCCGCCCTGCATGCTGTGCCCCTCCCTCCCCCCAGCCTGAGAGTGCCAGAGCCTCCAAATCAGCGGCTCCTTTAACCCCGTCCTGTCTCAGCAAGCACCAGATGCCCTCCAGCGACCTACACACAGAGGCAGGGCCGAATCCAAAGCTGAGCCCCGGGAGCTGTGCGAACAAAGAAGAGAAAGGGAAATCTCTCCCAGCAGCCTCAGAAGCAGCGGATTAAAGTTCCACAATCAACTTGATGTACCCTGCATCTGTGGAATACATGAATAGACAACGAATGATCCCAAATTGAGGAGGTAGACTTTGAGAGCAAGATCTATGATTTTTTCGCCTTTTCCTCTTTCTGTGAATGTGTATGTGTGTGCTTCTGTGGGAGATCTTGTCTGTATAGCTTTGCTTCCACCATTTGTCCTAGGGTTCTAACCGTCCATTGTTTTTTTTCTTTTAATTTTTTTCTTAATAATTAATTTTAATTACTTTATTATACTTTTCTTTCTTTCTTTCTTTCTTTCTTTCTTTCTTTCTTTCTTTCTTTCTTTCTTTCTTTCTTTCTTTCTTTCATTCTCTCTTTCTTTCTTTCTTTCCTTCCTTCCCTCCTTTAGACAACGAATCATCCCAAATTGAGGAGGTGGACTTTGAGAGCAAGATTTATGATTTTTTCCCCTTTACCTCTTTTTGTGAGGGTGTAGGTGTATGCTTCTGTGTGAGATTTTGTCTGTATAGCTTTCCTTCCACCATTTGTCCTAAAGTTCTATCCGTCCCTATTTTTTTTTAAATAATTATTTTTAAATTCAATAATTTTATTATACTTTCTTTTATTTTACTGTATCTTCTTTCTTTCTGTCTTTTTTCCTTCCTTCCCTCCTTCCTTCCTTCCTTCCTTCCTCCCTCCCTCCCACCCTCCTTTCTTTCCTTCTTGCTTTATTTCCTTCTTTTCTTCTTTCTTTCTTTCTTTCTTTCTTTCATTTCTTCCTTCCTTCCTTCTGTTGCCCCTTCCTTCATTCCTTCCTTCCTTACATCCTTTCCTTCCTTCTTTGTTTCCTTCTTCCTACTTCTACAAATTCTCTATAATTTCTCTCCCTTTTATTCTGAGCCATGTGGATGAAAGGCTCTTGGTGCTACAGCCAGGTGTCAGGGCTCTGCCTCTGAGGTGGGAGAGCCAACTTCAGGACACTGGTCAACAAGAGACCTCCCAGCTCCACATAATATCAAACGGTGAAAATCTCCCGGAGACCTCCATCTTAACACCAGCACCCAGCTTCACTCAACGAACAGCAAGCTACAGTGCTGGACAACCTATGCCAAACAACTCCAAAACAGGAACACAACACCACCTGTTAGCAGAGAGGCTGCCTAAAATCATAATAAGTCCACAGACACCTCAAAACACACCACCAGACGTGGACTTGCCCACTAGAGAGACAAGATCCAGCCTCATCCAGCACAACACAGGCACTAGTCCCCTCCACCAGGAAGCCTACACAACCCACTAAACCAACCTCAGCCATTGCAGACAGACATGAAAAACAACGGGAACTATGAACCTGCAGCCTGCAAAAAGGAGACCCCAAACTCAGTAAGATAAGCAAATTGAGAAGACAGAAAATCACACAGCAGATGAAGGAGCAAGATAAAAATCCACCAGACCTAACAAATGAAGAGTAAATAGGCAATCTGCCTGAAAAAGAATTCAGAATAATGATAGTAAGGATGATCCAAAATCTTGGAAATAGAATGGACAAAATGCAAGAAAGATTTAACAAGGAATTAGAAGAAATAAGGATGAAACAAGCAACGATGAACAACACAATAAATGAAATTAAAAATACTCTAGATGGGATCAATAGCAGAAGAACTGAGGCAGAAGAATGGATAAGTGACCTGGAAGCTAAACTAGTGGAAATAACTACTGCAGAACAGAAAAAAGAAAAAAGAATGAAAAGAACTGAGGACCATCTCAGAGACCTCTGGGACAACATTAAATGCACCAACATTCGAATTATAGGGGTTCCATAAGAAGAAGAGAAAAAGAAAGGGACTGAGAAAATATTTGAAGAGATTATAGTTGAAAACTTCCCTAATATGGGAAAGGGAATAGTTAATCAAGTCCAGGAAGCACAGAGCGTCCCATACAGGATAAATCCAAGCACAAATACAACAAGACACATATTAATCAAACTGTCAAAAATTAAATACAAAGAAAGCATACTAAAAGCAGCAAGGGAAAAACAACAAATAACACACAAGGGAATCCCCATAAGGTTAACAGTTGATCTCTCAGCAGAAACTCTGCACACCAGAAGGGAGTGGCAGGACATACTCAAAGTGATGAAGGAGAAAAACCTGCAAACAAGATTACTCTATCCAGCAAGGATCTCATTCAGATTTGATGGAGAAATTAAAACCTTTACAGACAAGCAAAAGCTGAGAGAGTTCAGCACCACCAAACCAGCTTTACAACAAATGCTAAAGGAACTTCTCTAGACAAGAAACACAAGAGAAGGAAAGACCTATAATAACGAACCCAAAACAATTTAGAAAATGGGAATAGGAACATACATATCGATAATTACCTTAAATGTAAATGGACTAAATGCTCCCACCAAAAGACACAGATTGGCTGAATGGATACAAAAACAAGACCCATATATATGCTGTCTACAAGAAACCCACTTCAGACCTAGAGATGCATACAAACTGAAAATAAGGGGATGGAAAATGATATTCCATGCAAATGGAAACCAAAAGAAAGCTGGAGTAGCAATTCTCATATCAGACAAAATAGCCTTTAAAATAAAGACTATAAGAAGAGACAAAGAAGGCCACTACATTATGATAAAGGGATGAATCCAAGAAGAAGATATAACAATTGTAAATATTTATGCACCCAACATAGGAGCACCTCAATACATAAGGCAAAAACTAACAGCCATAAAAGGGGAAATTGACAGTAACACATTCATAGCAGGGTACTTTAACACCCCACTTTCACCAATGGACAGATCATCCAAAATGAAAATAAATAAGGAAACACAAGCTTTAAATGATACATTAAACAAGATGGACTTAATTGATATTTATAGGACACTCCATCCAAAAACAACAGAATACACATTTTTCTCAAGTGCTCATGGAACATTCTCCAGGATAGATCATATCTTGAGTCACAAATGAAGCCTTGGAAAATTTAAGAAAATTGAAATTGTATCAGTATATTTTCCGACCACAATGCCATGAGACTAGGTATCAATTACAGGAAAAAATCTGTAAAAAATACAAACACATTGAGACTAAACAATACTCTACTTAATAACGAAGTGATCACTGAAGAAATCAAAGAGGAAATTAAAAATAAATACCTAGAAACAAATGACAATGGAGACACAATGACCCAAAACCTATAGGATGAAGCAAAAGCAGTTCTAAGAGGGAAGTTTATAGCAATACAAGCCCACCTTAAGAAGTAGGAAACATCTCAAATAAACAACCTAACCTTGCACCTCAAGCAATTAGAGAAAGAAAGAAAAAAGAACCCCGAAGTTAGCAGAAGGAAAGAAATCATAAAAATCAGATCAGAAATAAATGAAAAAGAAATGAAGGAAACAATAGCAAAGATCAATGAAACTAAAAGCTGGTTCCTTGAGAAGATAAACAAAATTGATAAACCATTAGCCAGACTCGTCAAGAAAAAAAAGGGAAAAGACTCAAATCAATAAAATTAGAAATGAAAAAGGAGAAGTAACAACTGACACAGCAGAAATAAAAAAGAACATGAGAGATTACTGCAAGAAACTGTATGCCAATAAAATGGACAATCTGGAAGAAATGGACAAATTCTTAGAAATGCACAACCTGCCAAGACTGAATCAGGAAGAAATAGAAAATATGAACAGATCAATCACAAGCACTGAAATTGAAACTGTGATTAAAAATCTTCCAACAAACAAAAGCCCAGGACCAGATGGCTTCACAGGTGAATTCTATCAAACGTTTAGAGAAGAGCTAACACCTATCCTTCTCAAACTCTTCCAAAATATAGCAGAGGGAGGAACACTCCCAAATTCCTTCTATGAGGCCACCATCACCTTGATACCAAAACCAGACAAGGATGTCACAAAGAAAGAAAACTACAGGCCAATATCACTGATGAACACAAATGCAAAAATCCTCAACAAAATACTAGCAAACAGAATCCAACAGCACATTAAAAGGATCACCATGATCAAGTGGGGTTTATTACAGGAATGCAAGGATTCTTCAATATATGCAAATCTATCAATGTGATAAACTATATTAACAAATTGAAGGAGCCAATCCAATACGATAATCTCAATAGATGCAGAGAAAGTTTTTGACATAATTCAACACCCATTTATGATAAAAACCCTGCAGAAAGTAGGCATAGAGGGAACTTTCTTCAACATAATAAAGGCCATATATGACAAATGCACAGCCAACATCATCCTCAATGGTGAAAAGCTGAAAGCGTTTCCACTAAGATCAGGAACAAGACAAGTTTGCCCACTCTCACCACTCTTACTCAATATAGTTTTGAAAGTTTTAGCCACAGTAATCAGAGAAGCAAAGGAAATAAAAGGAATCCGAATCGGAAAAGAAGAAGTAAAGCTTTCACTGTTTGCAGATGATATGATACTATACATAGAGAATCCTAAAGATGCTACCAGAAAACTACTAGAGCTAATCAATGAATCTGGTAAAGTTGCAGGATACAAAATTAATGCACAGAAATCTCTTGCATTCCTATACACTGATGATGAAAAATCTGAAAGTGAAATAAAGCAAACACTCCCATTTACCACTGCAACACAAAGAATAAAATATCTAGGTATAAACCTACCTAAGGGGACAAAAGACCTATATGCAGAAAATTATAAGACACCAATGAAAGAAATTGAAGATGATACAAATAGATAGAGAGATATACCATGTTCTTGGATTGGAAGAATCGACATTGTGAAAATGACTCTACTAACCAAAGCAATCTAAAGATTCAATGAAATTGCTATCAAACTACCACTGGCATTTTTCACAGAACTAGAACAAAACATTTCACAATTTGTATGGAGACACAAAAGACCCTGAGTAGCCAAAGCAATCTTGAGAATGAAAAACAGAGCTGGAGGAATCAGGTTCCCTTGCTTCAGACTATACTACAAAGCTACAGTAATCAAGACAGTATGGTACTGGCACAAAAACAGAAAGATAGATCAATGGAAGAGGATAGAAAGCCCAGAGATAAACCCACACACATATGGTCACCTTATCTTTGATAAAGGAGGCAGGAATGTACAGTGGAGAAAGGACAGCCTCTTCAATAAGTGGTGCTGGGAAAACTGGACAGGTATCTGTAAAAGTATGAGATTAGATCACTCCCTAACACCATACAGAAAAATAAGCTCAAAATGGATTAAAGACCTAAATGTAAGGCCAGAAACTATCAAACTCTTAGAGGAAAACATAGGCAGAACACTCTATGACATAACTCACAGCAAGATCCTTTTTGACCCAAGTCCTAGAGAAATGGAAGCAAAAATAAACAAATGGAACCCAATGAAACTTCAAAGATTTTGCACAGCAAAGGAAACCATAAACAAGACCAAAAGACAACACTCAGAATGGGAAAAAATATTTGTAAATGAAGCAACTGACAAAGGATTAATTTCCAAAATTTACAAGCAGCTCATGCAGCTCAATACCAAAAATCAAACAACCCAATCCAAAAATGGGCAGAAGGCCTAAATAGACATTTCTCCAAAGAAGATATACAGACTTCCAACAAACACATGAAAGAATGCTCAACGTAATTAATCATTAGAGAAATGAAAATCAAAACTACAATGAGATATCATCTCACACCAGTCAGAATGGCCATCATTAAAATATCTAGAAACAATAAATGCTGGAGAGGGTGTGGAGAAAAGGGAATACTCTTGTACTGCTGGTGGGAATATGAATTGTTTCAGCCACTATGGAGAACAGTATGGAGGTTCCTTAAAAAACTACAAATAGAATTACCATATGACCCAGCAATCCCACTACTGGGCATATACCCTGAGAAAACCAAAATTCAAGCAGAGTCATGTACCAAAATATTCATTGCAGCTCTGTTTACAATAGCCCAGAGATGGAAACAACCTAAGTGACCTTCATCGGATGAATGGGTGAAGAAGATGTGGCAAATATATACAATGGAATGTTACTCAGCCATACAAAGAAACGATATTGAGCTATTTTTAATGAGGTGGATAGACCTAGAGGCTGTCATACAGAGTGAAGTAAGTCAGAAAGGGAAAGACAAATACCATATGCTAACACATATATATGGAATTTAAGAAAAATACATGTCATGAAGAACCTAGGGGTAAGACAGGAATAAAGACACAGACCTACTTGAGAACAGACTTGAGAATATGGGGAGGGGGAAGGGTGAGCTGTGACAGGGCGAGAGAGAGGCATGGACATATATACACTACCAAACGTAAGGTAGATAGCTAGTGGGAAGCAGCCGCATGGCACAGGGATATCGGCTTTGTGCTTTGTGACCACCTGGTGGGGTAGGATAGGGAGGGTGGGAGGGAGGGATACACAAGAGGGAAGAGATATGGGAACATATGTATATGTATAACTGATTCACTTTGTTGTAAGGCAGAAACTAACACACCAGTGTAAAGCAATTATACCGCAATAAAGATGTTTAAAAAAAAGTAAATTCGATAAGCAGCAAGGACCTTCTGTATAGCACAGGGAACTTCACTTAGTACTCTATAATAACATATAGCAAAAGAATATGAAAAAGAAGAGGGGTATGTGTATGTATAACTGAATAAGCTTACTGTACACCTGAAACTAACATAACATTGTAAATCAACTATACTGCATTATGAAATTTAAAAAATATTTTTATAAAGAAAACTGAAAAAAAAGAGTTGATGAAAGTACTTGAAGAAGAGACAAGTAATTGGAAAGATAGCTCATGTTCATGGGTTGAAATAATTAACATTTTTAAAAAGTATCTAGTAACCAAATCATCTATAGATTCAATGCAACCCCTATCAAAATTCCAATGGCCTTTAGTACAGAAATAGGAAAGATTTCTAAAATTCGTATGGAACCACAAAAAACCCCAAATTACAAAAGTAATCCTGGAAAAGAAGAACAAAGCAAGCGGCATCACACTTCCTAATTTCAAACTATATTATAAAGCTAGAGTAATTCAGACAATATGGTACTGGCATAAAAATAGACTCAAAGACTAATGGAAAAAAATTGAGAGCCCCAAAATAAACCTTAACATACATGATCAACTGGTATTTGACAAGGGAGGCAAACTATTCAATCAGTTAAGGATAGACTGTTCAATAAATGGATAATCACATTCCAAAGAATAAAACTGTACACTATCTTACACCATTTAGAAAAATTAACTCAAAAGTGTATTAACAAGTTAAAAATAGGAGCTAAAACCATAAAATTCCTAGAGAAAAGTATAGGGGAAAATCTATTTCACGTTGGTGTTGGCAATGATATTTTGGATTGACACCAAAAGCACAACAACAAAGGCAAAACTAAACAAGTGGGACTATATCAAACTAAAAAGCTTTTGCACAACAAAGAAAATCATCAACAAAATGAAAAAGTAACCTACAGAATGGGAGAAAATATTTGCAAACTATATATCTGATAAGGGGTTATTATCCAAAAAATATGTACTTCATATAACTCAATACCAAATAACAAAAAATCCTGTTTTAAAAAAGTCAGAGGAACTTAATAGATTGTTTTCTAAAGAAAACACACTAATGGCTAACAGGTACATGAAAAGATGCTCAACATCACTAATCATTAGGGAAATGCAAATAAAACCACCATTAGGTATCATCTCATACCTGTCAGAATGGCAATTATTGAAAACACAAGAGATTACAGGTGTTGGCACAGATGTGAAGAAAATGAAACCCTTGTGCCTTGTTTATGGGAATGTGAATTGGTATAGCCCTATGGAAAACAGTATGATAGTTTCTCAAAAAAATAAAACTATAACTACTATATGACCCAGCTATCCTGCCTCTGGGTATATTACTGAAGGCAATAAAATCATTGTCTGAAAATGATATCTGCACTCACATGTTCATTGCAGCATTATTCACAATGGCCAAGAACCAGAAACAACATAAATGTCCATCAACGGATGAATGGATAAAGACAATGGAATATTAGTCAGTTATTAAAAATTTGGAAATCCTGCCATCTGTAACAACATGGATGGGCCTCAAGGCATTATTCTAAATAAAATTGGTCAGACAAAGATAAATTCTGTATGATTATCCTTATATGTGGAATCTAAAAACTCTAAACTTATCCAAACAGAGAGTAGAAAGATGGTTGCCAGGGGTTAGGTGGTGGGAGAAATGGAGAAATATTGGTCAAAGTGTAAAAACTTCCAATTATGAGTAAATTTGGGGGCTCTAATGTACAGCATAGTAATTGCAGTTAACAATGCTCTATTATATACTTGAAAGTTGCTAAAAGAGTAAATCTTAAATGTTCTTGTCACAGAAAAAGGTAATTATGTGAAGTGATAGAGGTGTTAACTAATCCTATTCTGGTAATCATTTCACTATATATTGGGTTAGGCAAACACTTGGCTGAAAATTTTATTTGAGTTTTTCTGTAACATCTTACGTGTGTTTCTGTAATATCCTATATATATATATGTGTGTGTGTGTGTGTGTGTGTGTGTGTGTGTGTATCAAATCATCATGTTGTACACTTTACATGTATACAATGTTATATGTCATTTATGCCTCAATAAAGTTGGGGGAAAAAGAAATAGACAAGAATATCCATTATTATCAGTTCTACAGAACATTGTGTCACAGTTCCTATCCAGTGAAATAAGGCAGGAAAATGGAATAAAGGTCAAAAGATTAAAAGTTAAAACATAAAATTTCATTATTCACAAACACGTTTGTATACTTAAAAAATCCAAAATACTCTATAAACTATTAAAATTAATGTCAATTTAGCTTGATCATTGAATACAAGGTCATTTTAGAAAGCCAGTTATGTTTTCATGCATATTACAACTAGCCAATTAACATTTTATTTTATTCTTTGGTAAATTTTGTCAGACCTTCTTCATTATGGTATGTTTTATACCTTTATTTTAGTATTTTATCATGCTATCTCTTAAATATATTTTTAATATTCATCCATTACTGAAGTGAGATATACTGAGACTCGGTGATTGTTTACAAATAGAGCATCTTGATTTTTCTGGCTCCACTACATCTCATGAGTTATAGTTTAATTTTTTTATTAAATCTACAAGTGGAAGGCAGGTATACATATAAAACTCCAGGTTCACTTTCTAGTTTTTAGCTGTGCAAATCTCCTCTATTAAGGTAATAATTTCTCCTATCCCTACTACCTAGTTTTCTGATACTATGAAATATTGGTGCAAATCAAAGCACAGATTCCTACAAACACTACTAACAGCCTTTATGCTTTCCTTGTAAGGACTGTATTTATAAGGATGCAATACACTGATTCCAATGTAACGCACACACACACACACACACACACACACACACACACACACACACACAGTTTCTGCCCAGTTTGTTATTGTTGTTGTTTTTCTGGGATTTTGTATCTTTCAATGGATATAGAAATGTGATGGGTGGAGGTAAAGGTGAACAGTAGTCATGTCTTTCCAAACGTGTGACTCAACATGCTCTGTGTGGGAATCAGGGCAAAGAGAGCAGGAGTGGTTCAGACCATCTTCCTTACTATTATTTAGGCAGGCTGTATTTTATTATTCAAATCTTGGATATGCCATGAAATCACGTATTGGTTAACCTATACCTTACTCACATTCTGGTATTAGGTTATTTGTCTGTGTTATTTTTAGTTATGTTGTGAACTTTATTGTATTCTAACTATAATTCAGTGGGAAGTTGTGAGACAATGTATGAAAGCAGCTAGGCAGATGATATTTTAAATCAAAAGTGACTTATCTTGAACTTATAATAAGATTCTCAAAGCAGTAAAATGATACTATTATCCAGTGCCCATATCCTTCACTGAAACTTCAAGCTTGACTGAGTCAAATGAATTGACAAGTAATGGTAATTAAGTACACCCTTAGTTCTCACCATTGGCAATGGAAAATAAATCAAACTAAATGTCATTGGTGATAATTTGAGTCATCTTACCATCAAATTATTTTATCATGAGAAGAAAAATTTTGATCCAGCTTGTCTCCACTCTCTTCCCATAGAAATGTAATAAGATGAGTTCAAAGGAAATTAAACTCTATCCTTTTCCTCTATAAATGTGCAATGTTACATTCAAAGTATAATGGCAATATTATGATTATTTTTTCTAAAACTTGAGGGACAATAAATTAGTTAAATGTATTCCCTGGAAATCTTCCTTAACTACACTGTCCTCTGTGACAGTCAAATAAATATGAATAACAGTCAAGCAGAGTCCATAAGTCTGGAATAGTGTATAAAGCTAAAGGCCAAAATGAGGCTTAGCTTCTTTTTGATGAGGTAAAGTTACAACAACCGAGAAAGGTCACTTATACATACAAGGCTGATAAAGCTTGTGCGTGGACTGGCACTGGTGATTCTGGCATTTTATTGAAGGTTTTTGTTTTCTTTAGCCCCCAAACCTTTTTTAATTTTTAAAATTATTTTTCATTGGAATATAGTTGCTTTACAACATTGTGTTAGTTTCTACTCTACAGCAAAGTGAATAATCTATACGTATACATATATCCCTTTTTTTGGGATTTTCTTCCCATTTAGGTCACCACAGAGCACTGAGTAGAGTTCCCTGTGCTATGCAGTAGGTTCTTATTAGTTATCTATTTTAAACATAGTATCAATAGTGTATATATGTCAATCCCAATCTTCCAATGCATGCCACCCCTCCCTTTGCCCCTCGGTATCCATACGTTTGTTCTCTACATCTGTATCTCTATTTCTGCTTTGCAAATAAGATCATCTATACCATTTTTCTAGATTCTACATATGTGCATTAACATACGATATTTGTTTTTCTCTTTCTGACTTACTTCACTCTGTATGATAGTCTTTATTGAAGGTTTTTAATGACAGTAGTATGAAACGAATTGAGTACTATGTTAAATTGGGATCATTAATTGTCTTTACAACTTTAGTATTTTTTAACAATCAGCAATGTGTCATTTCTACATTATTTTTTCATAATGTTTCACTTTACATGATCCTTCTACTTTCTTTCCCAACTCCTGCTTTCAAGTGCATTGTTGCTCGGATACCCTCCATATTTTCTTCCCAACACACCTTTGTTCATATTGTTCTCCAAGAATAGCTGAACACTCTCAGGGCACTCAAAATTGCATTTACCACTTATCTTTTGTAATTGTGTTACATTTCTACCTCTGTCACTAAAATGTGAATTCATCAAATTATTTTAATTCTGATAAAGGGAAACGAGACTGACTCTTTGTTTAGAATTAAATGAATCTCCACCAGACAATTTGCTGATTATTATAGCAAGGTATTACACAATTTAGTCTATATTAAGAAGTGGAAAATGCAACTGATTTGAGTCCTAAAGCCAATGGTTAGACAACTTCTTGGAGATTATTTTCATAAAATAAGCACAGAGATTTTTCAACTAAAACACGATAAATTTCTCAACCAAATTGTCAGTGGTTTACTGCCTATTAAAAGTGAACTAAGTACTTTCCTTTTTAGTCATTAGGCAAACATTCCATGCAGAGCAATAATTCACTAAATAGTCCCCCACCCTACCCCAACCCAATGCCCCCTCCAAAATACAGCAATATTTTCACAGAGTAACATATATACTGGGGAAATCTGGTATAATTCAAATGTGAAACATGGTACAGCAGCTGTTTAAAGCTTCACTCAATTTCTCAACTGTTTATTCTTCTCCAGAATTACATGAGGGCATGGTGCCCACCTCCTGCAATTCATATGACCTTAGGTCCTAGGAATATTTTTTTTAAATGATTCTTCCAATGAAGATCATTAAAGAGACAAAGATAACAGAGAAAGATATTCAAAATTATTTCTTTCTTGGAAAAGGACTGCTGGAAAAATTTTTAAATAAAATTCTTCAACAGTAATCATTTTTTTCCAAATTCTCTAACCATAATTTCTCTTAAAGCTCAGGGTTTACTTTTATTATTTTTTAAAATATTTTTGTATTTTCACTCCTCCTTACAACTTCTAAGTGCTACATCTTCCTATTATTGTTAATACACCAACATTAGATGGGCATCTAATGGAAAGAAAGTGTTATGAGTACCGAATTTGCAAATTTATATGAAGGACGATTTTGGTCAGTGAGCAATTTACCCCATTGTCTCCCATTTCCCTCTTTAAAATTACCCAAACTTCCTACAAGTAATCCGATTTTTTTCTGCCTACATCACTTTGGCACTAGCCCCCCGGGAAGGCAGTACACATACCACTATGAAGGAAAATGTTCTATTGACTTATTCCTTCTAGCCTTTTCTAATAACATGGTAGAATGTTTTTTACATGGCCTCTCTGCTACAAATCTTTGCTAGGAAGGGCACTTGAATGATTAGGAGGCCTCAGAATTAATACTGAACAATGGATATATATTAGAAGCTTCTCTGAATCTGTAGCAGTGTGGTTTGATGGTGTACCAGGCATAGTAATGAAGCATGTGTTTTATATCTCTGGAAACTGTTATATTTTGAGATTTAAACATTTATTTTTCTTGTGTGTGTGTGGTACGTGGGCCTCTCACTGTTGTGGTCTCTCCCATTGTGGAGCATAAGATCTGGATGTGCAGGCTCCGCGGCCATTGCTCATGGGCCTAGCCGCTCCACGGCACGTGGGATCTTCCCAGACTGGGGCATGAACCCGTGTCCCCTGCATCGGCAGGTGGACTCTCAACCACTGCGCCACCAGGGAAGCCCTAAACATTGATTTTTAGAAAAGATTTCTCCTCTTGGTACTTTAGCAGTATTATTTTTACCAGTGAAGTAAATTCCATTTCCCTAAGATTTCAGCAATATGGTCTGAGTTACAAAAGAGAAAAGGTTCCTTCATGTTGCATCATGTGCATAAGCTAGAAATATACATTTATAATATATCAGTATCCTTTTACCTTTCTCTGGTTTCAGCTCACACTCAGGTATTGTATTACTTTTAGTTGTATAAAGTCTCTTTTCTAGCACTTGTCAATAATTCTCCATTTCTGTTTCATTTCATAGGAAAATTTATCTTTACTTGTAGTGACAATGACTATTCCATTCTAGACAATGTCCCTACTACCTCTCAACATTGATATTCTAGTATTGAATTCAACTGAGCAAAAAATCTCCCTGTTATTTTACTGGGTATCTTATAAGCAATGACTTCTGAAGTTCTTAGAGTAGGAACTGTATCAGAAGGTTGACACAAGTTTTTAGGTGTTTACAACTCACAACTAATACTCATAAGGAGATTGGATTTGTCTTGGTGAAAGGAAGCTTATATGTGCTAAAGAAAAAGAAAGAAGACAGAAAAAGAGAAAGTAATAAAAGAAGAAAATGGAGAGAAATTGAAAATAAACAATGGATACAAGAAAAGAAGAGGAAAGATCTCTTTAGGGTAATCTTTTTCAACTGTTTATCAAAATAAAACTATTAAATATGCTTCCAATTGGGAGATTGGGATTGACATATACACACTACTATATATAAAATAGATAACTAAGAAGGACCTACTGTATATCACAGGGAACTCTATTCAGTACTCTGCAATGACCTAAATGGGAATTGAATCTAAAAAAGAGTGGATATATGTATATGTATAACTGATTCACTTTGCTGTACAGCAGAAACTAACACAATGTTGTAAATCATCTATACTCCAATAAAATTTAATTAAAAATATATTTCCATGAACCATATCACTTTTATGTCATTCATATTTTGCACTGGATTGGAATTATTTGCACATATCCATTATTTCTCCCAATGGACTTTATGCTACAGAGTAGTTTATTAATCATCCAGATAAACCCGAGAAATCAGTACAATCCTTGCATATATTATGTGCTCAATAACTATTTTTTTAAAAATTTCAGACATAGTCTTTCCACTCAAACATCACCTAAAAATGTACATTTGTAACATTTTACCATTATATGAATATCCTTCTTCTTGGCCTTAGAAGTCTTTTGAGGATAGAAGACATTTACATTTTCCTATATATCCCCATATCATACAGAAGTCATACATGGGAACTCAGAAAACACTTTGACAACTAGAGTGGGCCACAAGATGCACTACATGATAAGAGCAAGTTTTTGATTTTGTAATTATTTTCTGTGATTGCCTTGTAAGTGAAAGGTAAATTTTCATGATGGTAGGTGATATTTTCACTTGGCTGTTCATCAACCTCTTTTTAACCAATCAAATCTTTTCTTCATCACCTCCCTTCAGAAAGGGGAATATTTCAAAATGGAACTATGAGCATATGAGATGAAAAACAATTCATCATATAAAAATAAAGGATGTCATAATCTGAAAGATACAGTAAGTACCTGGGTAGAAGTATTCTACAGATACAGAAGATTCTCTCAATGACCAGTATTCTATACCCAAGTACATAGAAAGAAAAGACATATTTGCCATAAAGCTAATCCTGCCCATTGTATCCAAATTCTTAAACTTTACACAGCCTCCATACTTTTTTTTTTTTTAAACATCTTTATTGGGGTATAATTGCTTTACAATGGTGTGTTAGTTTCTGATTTACAACAAAGTGAATCAGCTATACATATACATATGTTCCCATATGTCTTCCCTCTTGCGTCTCCCTCCCTCCCACTCTCCCCATCCCACCCTTCCAGGCTGTCACAAAGCACCGAGCTAATATCCCTGTGCCTTGCGGCTGCTTCCCCCCAACTATCTACCTTACTACGTTTGTTAGTGTGTATATGTCCATGACTCTCTCTCGCCATGTCAAAACTCACCCTTCCCCCTCCCCATATCCTCAAGTCCGTTCTCCAGTACGTCTGCGTCTTTATTCCTGTCTTACCCCTAGGTTCTTCATGACATTTTTTTCCCCTTAAATTCCATATATATGTGTTAGCATATGGTATTTGTCTTTTTCTTTCTGACTTACTTCACTCTGTATGACAGACTCTAGGTCTATCCATCTCATTACAAATAGCTCAATTTCATTTCTTTTTAAGGCTGACTAATATTCCATTGTGTATATGTGCCACATCTTCTTTATCCATTCATCCGATGATGGACGCTTAGGTTGTTTCCATCTCCGGGCTATTGTAAATAGAGCTGCAATGAACATTTTGGTACATGACTCTTTATGAATTTTGGTTTTCTCAGGGTATATGCCCAGTAGTGGGATTGCTGGGTCATATGGTAATTCTATTTGTAGTTTTTTAAGGAACCTCCATACTGTTCTCCATAGTGGCTGAACCATTTCACATTCCCACCAGCAGTGCAAGAGTGTCCCCTTTTCTCCACACCCTCTCCAGCATTTATTGTTTATAGATTTTTTGATGATGGCCATTCTGACTGGTGTGAGATGATATCTCATTGTAGTTTTGATTTGCATTTCTCTAATGATTAATGATGTTGAGCATTCTTTCATGTGTTTGTTGGCATTCTGTATATCTTCTTTGGAGAAATGTCTATTTAGGTCTTCTGCCCATTTTGGGATAGGGTTGTTTGCTTTTTTGTTATTGAGCTGCATGAGCTGCTTGTAAATTTTGGAGATTAATCCTTTGTCAGTTGCTTCATTTGCAAATGTTTTCTCCCATTCTGAGGGTTGTCTTTTGGTCTTGGTTATGGTTTCCTTTGCTGTGCAAAAGCTTTGAAGTTTCATTAGGTCCCATTTGTTTATTTTTGTTTTTATTTCCATTACTCTAGGAGGTGGGTCAGAAAGGATCTTGCTGTGATTTATGTCATAGAGTGTTCTTCCTATGTTTTCTTCTAAGAGTTTGATAGTTTCTGGCCTTACATTTAGGTCTTTAATCCATTTTGAGCTTATTTTTGTGTATGGTGTTAGGGAGTGATCTAATCTCATACTTTTACATGTACCTGTCCAGTTTTCCCAGCACCATTTATTGAAGAGGCTGTCCTTTCTCCACTGTACATTCCTGCCTCCTTTATCAAAGATAAGGTGTCCATATGTGCGTGGGTTTATCTCTGGGCTTTCTATCCTGTTCCACTGATCTATCTTTCTGTTTTTGTGCCAGTACCATACTGTCTTGATTACTGTCACTTTGTAATATAGTCTGAAGTCAGGGAGCCTGATTCCTCCAGCTCCTTTTTTCGTTCTCAAGATTGCTTTGGCTATTCGGGGTGTTTTGTGTTTCCATACAAATTGCAAAATTTTTTGTTCTAGTTCTGTGAAAAATGCCAGTGGTAGTTTGATAGGGATTGCATTGAATCTGTAGATTGCTTTGGGTAGTAGAGTCATTTTCACAATGTTGATTCTTCCCATCCAAGAACATGGTATATCTCTCCATCTATTTGTATCATCTTTAATTTCTTTCATCAGTGTCTTATAATTTTCTGCATACAGGTCTTTCGTCTCCTTAGGTAGGATTATTCCTAGATATTTTATTCTTTTTGTTGCAATGGTAAATGGGAGTGTTTTCTTGATTTCACTTTCAGATTTTTCATCATTAGTATATAGGAATGCCAGAGATTTCTATGCATTAATTTTGTATCCTGCTACTTTACCAAATTCATTGATTAGCTCTAGTAGTTTTCTGGTAGCTTCTTTAGGATTCTCTATGTATAGTATCATGTCATCTGCAAACAGTGACAGCTTTACTTCTTCTTTTCCGATTTGGATTCCTTTTATTTCCTTTTCTTCTCTGATTGCTGTGGCTAAAACTTCCAAAACTATGTTGAATAAGAGTGGTGAGAGTGGGCAACCTTGTCTTGTTCCTGATCTTAGTGGAAATGCTTTCAGTTTTTCACCATTGAGGATGATGTTTGCTGTGGGCTTGTCATATATGGCCTTTATTATGTTGAGGCAAGTTCCCTCTATGCCTACTTTCTGGAGGGTTTTTATCATAAATGGGTGTTGAATTTTGTCGAAAGCTTTCTCTGCATCTATTGAGATGATCATATGGTTTTTCTCCTTCAATTTGTTAATATGGTTTATCACATTGATAGATTTGCGTATATTGAAGAATCCTTGCATTCCTGGAATAAACCCCACTTGATCATGGTGTATGATCCTTTTAATGTGCTGTTGGATTCTGTTTGCTAGTATTTTGTTGAGGATTTTTGCATCTATGTTCATCAGTGATATTGGCCTGTAGTTTTCTTTCTTTTGACATCCTTGTCTGGTTTTGGTATCAAGGTGATGGTGGCCTCATAGAAGGAATTTGGGAGTGTTCCTCCCTCTGCTATATTTTGGAAGAGTGTGAGAAGGATAGGTGTTAGCTCTTCTCTAAACGTTTGATAGAATTCACCTGTGAAGCCATCTGGTCCTGGGCTTTTGTTTGTTGGAAGGTTTTTAATCACAGTTTCAATTTCAGTGCTTGTGATTGGTCTGTTCATATTTTCTATTTCTTCCTGATTCAGTCTTGGCAGGTTGTGCATTTCTAAGAATTTGTCCATTTCTTCCAGATTGTCCATTTTATTGGCATAGAGTTGCTTGTAGTAATCTCTCATGATTTATTTTATTTCTGCAGTGTCAGTTGTTACTTCTCCTTTTTCATTTCTAATTCTATTGATTTGAGTCTTCTCCCTTTTTTCTTGATGAGTCTGGCTAGCGGTTTATCTATTTTGTTTATCTTCTCAAAGAACCAGCTTTTAGTTTTATTGATCTTTGCTATCGTCTCCTTCATTTCTTTTTCATTTATTTCTGATCTGATTTTTATGATTTCTTTCCTTCTGCTAGCTTTGGGGGTTTTTTGCTCTTCTTTCTCTAATTGCTTGAGGTGCAAGGTTAGGTTGTTTATTCGAGATGTTTCCTGCTTCTTAAGGTGGGCTTGTATTGCTATAAACTTCCCCCTTAGAACTGCTTTTGCTGCATCCCATAGGTTTTGGGTCGTTGTGTCTCTATTGTCATTTGTTTCTAGGTATTTTTTAATTTCCTCTTTGATTTCTTCAGTGATCACTTCATTATTAAGTAGTGTATTGTTTAGCCTCCATGTGTTTGTATTTTTTACAGATCTTTTCCTGTAATTGATATCTAGTCTCATGGCATTGTGGTCAGAAAAGATACTTGATACAATTTCAGTTTTCTTAAATTTACCAAGGCTTGATTTGTGACCCAAGATATGATCTATCCTGGAGAATGTTCCATGAGCACTTGAGAAAAATGTGTATTCTGTTGTTTTTGGATGGAGTGTCCTATAAATATCAATTAAGTCCATCTTGTTTAATGTATCATTTAAAGCTTGTGTTTCCTTATTTATTTTCATTTTGGATGATCTGTCCATGGGTGAAAGTGGGGTGTTAAAGTCCCCTACTATGAATGTGTTACTGTTGATCTCCCCTTTTATGGTTGTTAGTATTTGCCTTATGTATTGAGGTGCTCCTATGTTGGGTGCATAAATATTTACAATTGTTATATCTTCTTCTTGGATTGATCCCTTGATCATTATGTAGTGTCCTTCTTTGTCCCTTTTAATAGTCCTTATTTTAAAGTCTGTTTTGTCTGATATGAGAATTGCTACTCCAGCTTTCTTTTGGTTTCCATTTGCATGGAATATCTTTTTCCATCCCCTTACTTTCAGTCTGTATGTGTCTCTAGGTCTGAAGTGGGTCTCTTGTAGACAGCATATATAAGGGTCTTGTTTTTGTATCCATTCAGCCAATCTGTGTCTTTTGGTGGGAGCATTTAGTCCATTTACATTTAAGGTAATTATCGATATGTATGTTCCTATTCCCATTTTTTATATTGTTTTGGGTTCGCTACTATAGGTCGTTTCCTTCTCTTGTGTTTCGTGTCTAGAGAAGTTCCTTTAGCATTTGTTGTAAAGCTGGTTTGGTGGTGCTGAACTCTCTCAGCTTTTGCTTGTCTGTAAAGGTTTTAATTTCTCCATCAAATGTGAATGAGATCCTTGCTGGGTAGAGTAGTCTTGGTTGCAGGCTTTTCTCCTTCATCACTTTCAGTATGTCCTGCCACTCCCTTCTGGCTTGTAGAGTTTCTGCTGAGAGATCAGCTGTTAACCTTATGGGGATTCCCTTTTGTGTTATTTGTTGTTTTTCCCTTGCTGCTTTTAATATGCTTTCTTTGTATTTAATTTTTGACAGTTTGATTAATATGTGTCTTGGCGTGTTTCTCCTTGTATTTATCCTGTATGGGACTCTCTGTGCTTCCTGGACTTGATTAACTATTTCCTTTCCCATATTAGGGAAGTTTTCAACTATAATCTCTTCAAATATTTTCTCAGACCCTTTCTTTCTTTCTTCTTCTTCTGGAACCCCTATAATTCGAATGTTGGTGCGTTTCATGTTGTCCCAGAGGTCTCTGAGACTGTCCTCAGTTCTTTTCATTCTTTTTTCTTTATTCTGCTCTGCAGTAGTTATTTCCACTACTTTATCTTCCAGGTCACTTATCCGTTCTTCTGCCTCAGTTATTCTGCTATTGATCCTATCTAGAGTGGTTTTAATTTCATTTATTGCGTTGTTCATCATTGCTTGTTTCATCTTTAGTTCTTGTAGGTCCTTGTTAACTGTTTCTTGCATTTTGTCCATTCTACTTCCAAGATTTCGGATCATCCTTACTATCATTATTCTGAATTCTTTTTCAGATAGATTGCCTATTTCCTCTTCATTTGTTAGGTCTGGTGGGTTTTTATCTTGCTCCTTCATCTGCTGTGTGTTTTTCTGTCTTCTCATTTTGCTTATCTTACTGTGTTTGGGGTCTCCTTTTTGCAGGCTGCACTTTCGTAGTTCCCGTTGTTTTTGATGTCTGTCTCCAGTGGCTAAGGTTGTTTCAGTGGGTTGTGTAGGCTTCCTGGTGGAGGGGACTAGTGCCTGTGTTGTGCTGGATGAGGCTGGATCTTGTCTCTCTAGTGGGCAGGTTCACGTCTGGTGGCGTGTTTTGGGGTGTCTGTGGCCTTATTATGATTTTACGCAGCCTCTCTGCTAATGGGTGGGGTTGTGTTCCTGTTTTGCTAGTTGTTTGGCATAGGTTGTCCAGCACTGTGGCTTGCTGGTCGTTGAGTGAAGCTGGGTGCTGGTGTTAAGATGGAGGTGTCTGGGAGATTTCCACCGTTTAATATTATGTGGAGCTGGGAGGTCTCTCGTTGACCAGTGTCCTGAAGTTGGCTCTCCTACCTCAGAGGCAGAGCCCTGACTCCTGGTTGGAGCACCAAGAGCCTTTCATCCACACAGCTCAGAATAAAAGGGAGAAAAAGTAGAGAGAATTAGTAGAAGTATGATTAAAGAAAGAAGGAAAGGTGGAAAGGAAGGAAGGAAGAAAGAAGCAAAGAAGGAAAGAAAGGAGGGAGGGAGGGAGGGAGGGAGGGAGGAAGGAAGGAAGGAGGGAATGAAGGATAAAAGACAGAAAGAAAGATGATACAGTAAAAATAAAATAAAGTATAATATAGTTATTGAATTAAAAAATATTTAGAAAAAAAAAAAGGGGGACGGATAGAACCTTAGGACAAATGTTGGAAGCAAAGCTATACAGAGAAAATCTTACACAGAAGCATACACATACACCTTCACAAAAAGAGGTAAAGGGGGAAAAATCATAAATCTTGCTCTCAGAGACCACCTCCTCAATTTGGGGTGATTTGTTGTCTAAAGGAGGGAAGGAAGGAAGGAAAGAAAGAAAGAACGAAGGTAAAGTATAATAAAGTTATTACAATTAAACTTAATTATTAAGAAAAAGAATTTTTTAAAAAAAATCATGGACGGATAGAGCCCTAGGTCAAATGGTGGAAGCAAGAGTATACAGACAAGATCTCACACAGAAGCATACACGTGCACATTCACACAAAGAGGAAAAGGGGAAAAAAATCATAGATCTCGCTCCTAAATTCCCCCTCTTCAATTTGGGATCATTCCTTGTCTATTCAGGTATTCCACAGATGCAGGGTATATCAAGTTGATTGTGGAGCTTTAATCCGCTGCTTCTGTGGCTGCTGGGAGAGATTTCCCTTTCTTTTCTTTGTTCTCACAGCTCACAGGAGCTCAGCTTTGGATTTGGCCCTGCCTCTGCGTGTAGGTCGCTGGAGGGCGTCTGTTTTTTCGCTCAGACAGGACGGGGTTAAAGGAGCCGCTGATTCGGGGCCTCCGGCTCACTCAGGCCGGGGGTTGGGGGATGGGGGTAGGAGGGGCACTACGTGCGGGGCGGGCCTGCGGCGGCAGAGGCAGCGTGATGTTGCACCAGCCTGAGGCCCGCCGTGCGTTGTCCCGGGGAAGTTGTCCCTGGATTCCGGGAACCTGGCAGTGGCGGGCTGCACAGGCTCCGCGGAAGAGGGGTGTGGAGAGTGACCTGTGCTCGCACACAGGCCCCTTGGTGGCGGCAGCAGCAGCCTTAGCATCTCCCGCCCGTCTCTGGGGTCCGCGTTTTTAGCTGCGGCTCGCGCCCATCTCTGGGGTTTGCGCTTTCAGCCGCGGCTCGCGCCCGTCTCTGGGGTTCGCGCTTTTAGCCACGGCTCGCGCCCGTCTCTGGAGATCCTTTAAGCAGCGCTCTTAAACCCCTCTCCTCGCGCACCAGGAAACAAAGAGGGAAGAAAAAGTCTCTTGCCTCTTCGGCAGGTGCAGGCTTTTCCCCGAACTCCCTCCCGGCTAGTCGTGGTGCACTAACCCCTTCAGGCTATGTTCAAGCCGCCAACCCCAGTCCTCTCCCTGAACTCTGTCCAAAACCAAAACCCGAGCCTCAGCTTGCATCCCCGGCCGCCCCTGCGGGTGAGCAGACAAGCCTCTCTGGTTGGTGAGTGCCGGTCGGCACCGATCGTCTGTGCAGGAATCTCCCCGCTTTGCCCTCCGCACCCGTCGCTGTGCACTACTCCGCGGTCCCGAAACTCCCCCCTCCGCCTCCCGCAGTCTCCGCCCGCGGAGGGGCTTCCTAGTGTGTGGAAACTTTTCCTCCTTCACAGCTCCCTCCCACTGGTGCAGGTGCCGTCCTTATTCTTTTGTCTCTGTTTTTTCTTTTTTTCTTTTGCCCTACCCAGGTACGTGGGGAGTTTCTTGCCTTTTGGGAGGTCTGAGGTCTTCTGCCAGCCTTCAGTAGGAGTTCTGTAGGAGTTGTTCCACGTGTGGATGTATTTCTGGTGTATCCGTGGGGAGGAAGGCGATCTCCGCGTCTTACTCTTCCGCCATCTTCAAGGTCCCCTCTCCAGCCTCCATTCTTTTTAATCATTTCTATTACCTTGCACTTCTGTGAGAATTTGCTAAAACTTTATATCTCGATCAAGCCATTCAAGCTTTGGCATAATAAAGGCAATATTTTTCTTCAGAAGAAGAAGTTTAGACATCAACTAAAGAATAAATGAAAAAAATCACACAGCTTTAAGTATCAGTACAAGTATTTACGTTAGAGAATTGCAGTGGCATTGTATAGAACCAACTAATACTGATATATACTCTATGTTGTAAACTGTTCACATAAAGCTGCATGATATGGTATCTTACACAGAAATTGACTTTAATAGATACTGTTGTAGGACTTAGGTTTATTTAAAGAAAAACAACTCACAGAGTATTTTATTAGAGTAATATAGTTAATACATGACCTCTTTTCCATTGTACATAATGAAGCATTACACTTAAATAAGTGAAATCTGTTTAAATTACTAAGGCATAATCCATTAAAAGGAACCATCCCCATTATCTTTAGTGACATAAATGCAGTATGTTTAAAATGTAATATGGGGGTTTCTTATGTATTAGAAGAATGTAAATATAAAGCACTGGGGGAAGAAAGGAAGAGATACAGACTAGAGTGGATAAAGTAAGTGAGGTGATTAAGATGCTTTGGCACACTATTTTATACAGGATTTTCATGTCATCCTTAATAAGAAGGTATCTCTTTTCTGCTTCCTTAATATGGAAGGCACTTAAAGTGTATATTTCACTCTAGATAATTTTCAGTTTTCATAATTAACAAATTTATAGTTTCTCTACCATCCTTTGAAGATATACATAGAACCATAGCTTTACGAATGCTGAGTTTTGGATACGCATCTTTGTTGTGTCTCTATAGATACAATGTAATCTGCTTAGTGATGGAAAAATGGAGCTGGACAAAATATAAAGTGTTGTATGACAATAGAGTAAAGAAACAGGATAAAGTTTCTTGTCACCCAATTTTGTTTTTGTTTTTAATGATTGTGATACTGATGCTGAATTTATTCTATTGATGTTTAAATAGAAATGTTTAAGATGGATACTGCAATACAATACAGAAGAAGAAAATGGCCAGAATGAGGGAGAAATTTTGCTTTAAAATATTCTAAAATCATATTTACCATTTCTAGAGCTTCATCCAAGAACAATTAACTTAGCTATCTCCAGTTATGTATGGATTCTCTTGACAATAGTTTTTTTTTTTTCACTGCCTTGATTGTTTTTAGAATTTTTAAATTTCCCTGTAAAACTGGCATTTTCTTCAATGTTTCTTTTGCTGTCACAGAATAATGAGAATAATTTATTACTGTAATATTCTCACAAATGTGATGATATTTCCTTCAGAGTGTGCTAAAGTCTGCCAGCATTTTCTCTTGGGCTTTATTTTACAAACTTTTTGTCATTTTGATTACCTTTTCTGAGTTGCCACTTTTTGATCATATATGTTTCAACTGTAAAGATTAAAAAATGGATTTACGAGACCAAGAATGTCTCAGTGATAGTAGACACAATATTCTTATCTTGGTTACTAAGCACTATGTGTTTATTTCTGATATCTTTCTATTTTGTATAAAATAAAAATTGTATTCAGAATTTAATTTTAAAAATAATATATAACATATGTAAAATTAAACTTACTGATTATTATATTTAGCTCATTTTACAAATCAATCCTGCAGATTATTATAACTGCATCATTATTATGCACCCAATGCTTAGCAAAGTACTCATATATAGCAGACTGGGTAAATAATTATTGAATGAATAATTAATTAATCCAATAACTGGTAGTTGTTGAGATATCAACAAATCACCAGGTTTGACCTTCATAATCTTTGATCTTGGTCGGTTTCATCTTTATTTACACATTCCACACTACTAGCCTTCCAAGAAGTTACACAACTTTCTGACTTGGAATGACTGTATTTCATACCAAAAGGGACTGTGTAATCACCTGCTGGAAAGTGGAGAAAAATGAAGAGTAATCAAGTTTATCAGAATTACTTACACTAAGACTGTAACTAAAGGAAAATAAAGGAGGAAATGTTTTGAGTTATATTTAGTTATCCAAAAATCTAGTGTCCTCTCATTTCCCCCATGTACTTGTAAATTAGGTCAGGGAGATAAAGAATAGGGAAATAAGCTTAGGTAAAAATTTAAATTCTGAATTCAATGAAATGACCATATCAATCTTTTATATCAAAAAAAGTATATCCCTCCCATTCAGAGATGTACCTCTAAAACTTGTGCTTACTCTTCTTCCTCTCCTCTAGAATGATACTGGTAGAGATAATGAGGATATGTTTAGAATGAAGATTGAGTTTCAAAAGAACAATCACATTTGACGTAACATGAAATTCCAAATAGTTTTCAAAGAAGCTATTTAAATACCCAGTCAATAACAATTTAAAAAATTGTTTATCCAGGCTTTTTAATGTCAGTGCTATTTGTAAAAACTGAAATACATTATTCTTTAGGAATTTCTAATTGCTAATTGCTGATGTTCCTGGCAACCCTGGCAATGAAGACTGCATATTAGAAAACCATCATCCACCATACTATGGACACTCACTGATTCTTTCTTTGACAACATAATGTGAAGTAGATAATAAGCTATTGTGAGAGGAAGTCCTAGCTGCCTGAAGGAAATTATAACCCCTCCCCTTTTAAAGGATATAAAAGACATGAAGAATACTCCCTTGATCTGCCACCTATTACATCTCCATTTACTTCTCCAGGGACTATAAATTATTTACAACCCAGAATTTTAAGTGGAAATCTTGTTATTGTATACATAAAACTTCAAAAAATTGTCTTTCAAATGTTGGAAAGGAATGGGCTCCTGAAAAGCATTACAACATTTTATTCTATATTTTTGGCCCTAATGGAGATCCTTTCCAATTTTAAGGTAATCATCAGGAGAGAATTACCTTTAGGTAAAGTGACAAGAGGCAAAAATGAAAAAAAAAAAAGTCAGATGACAAAGAAGTGAAACTTCCTGAGTCTCCTCACATAGCAGGTGAGGAAAACAAGGTTAATATTCACCAATTGCTTTTTGATCTCTCTTATTTACTGTTTTGAAGAGAAGAAGAATAGTGAATATCATGAGCCATTTATTTCCAAATTCAGCAATATGTCTGAGATTTCTAATATGTGAGGAACAGATATACAGCTGTTTAACTGACCAGATGGCAAGAAATATTTTTTTAAGATAAAACAAAAAAAAAAAAAAAAAACAAAAAACAAACAAAAAAACAACCATCTGACTGACCAAAATAAAGTATCCATTGACTTATGCACTTTGTCATGTTTTCCCACTTTGGGAAAAAACAATCTAGTACACAACCATCAAAATTTCAGTGAACACAAATCCATTTTGTTTCTCAGACTTCAATCAAAGAAACGAAATGGCACCCTCTCTGAACTTATTGAATAATTGACTAATGTCACATGAGACAGAGAAGAATTTCAAACTTATTCCCAAATCCTGCATAATAATGTGAGATTCACATAATACCTAAGCCACTACTTTAGATGAAACATATTTTATTAACTGTATTGACCAGTCATTGAATAGTAAACACATCCAAGCAGAATATTGACTAACTCTTAAATCAGGCAAAATAATATTTCTTGTGAGCACATTTGCTGTTAGGATCCAAATACTATAGGTAAAATAGTTTGTTTCCTTTCATCCATGTTCATGAAACATATCAATGTTATCCTCCCCTTTACACAAAGGCATTCTAACAAAGCACCCTAAATAACATTGATTTTACACTGATTTATTCACAATTCTTACCCATTTCCCTTTGTGACCAATGGCTTACAACAATATTCATAGTTATAAGATTGAAAACTTACCAGTTAAATACAGTCATATTTTACCCTTTATTTGGGAATCACTACAGGGTGAAACAGCTGACCATAGTTCAGGATGCAGTTTTCAACAGGGAATGAGAGTGAAACTAATAGACCCACATGGGACCAAGGCTATGATCTTGGATTCAGTTAACTGAGTTAACTCAATAAGTGAACTTAAATCAGTTAAACATATGCATATTTCTCAACCAGATTAGAATGGGCTGACATGAATAAGGAAATAAATGGACTAAATTTAGCATAAAAGAACCCAAAATAAAACCCACTAATGGCAGGATCACCGCTCATTTATCATTACTAAGGCTCTAGACAGTTAGAGAATTTAATTGTTTTAGTCAAATCGGTTTGGGAGAAGCACCATGCAGTTAATATTTTCATGATACAAACGTGATTAAGTTCTGCCAAGTATTGGTAGAATTTCTAACAAACAAACAAACAAAAGCCACTATTTCCAAGTTACTTATAAAACTGATATATGCTTATATAAATTCACATAAGTAGCCAGAGAGAATACTGACTTCTAATTTTTACATTAAATATTTTGAAACCTTCAGTTATGAAGAAAAGCTAGACTTTCATCAATTAATTTGATAGAGTACTCTCATAAGTCCTCATAGATTACATTTTTAACAAAATGATCAATTATTGAGGACTGCTGGGAACTGGGAACATGCACCTGAACATACCTCACATTGTATGTCAGGGAAATATATGGTCAATGTCACCACAGTGAAAATATTAGGAGGTGACAACATCTATAGTTATAATATTGCAAACTTACTTAATGACTGGAATCATTTAGCCATTATTTCAGAACAATCATGTGATGAAAAATAGATATCTTTCTAGAAAGGAAAGAGAAAATGAGTTATTTTACTCATGAAAACTGCTAACAAAATTATTAATGCAGTATGTAATTTATTAAAGCTGTGTTCTTCACTGGCATTTTCATTCCTTATTTATTAATTGATAAGAAAATGCAAAACAAAAATATTATTTCTCAAAATAAAGATTAATATTACAAATATATCCAAGAACAAGTTTGCCAAAATGTATTTCTTATTCCTTAAAAGCATCTCTGAAATACATAGAAGTGAATTAATAAGTATTATCTGTGACAAGCTCAGAATCTGGAATGAAAATCAAGCCAACAACTGAAGAATAATTTGACTAAGCAGAATACAATTAATCTTCTTGATGCCAAGCAAAACAAGAGAAGGCAATGTACACATGACTGAAATTTTGCTGGGAGAGTTTGCTCAGTTTCACCCTTCAGAATCTTTTTCTTAGCAGAGATTTGTTTTTAGAAATAAGGCAATGGTTGGTATCATCAATAGTTCTAAAAGGCCAGATGCACAAACCAATAAATTATTATAGTAAATGAACCACATTAAATATAGATACAGACTTCATAGTTATAGATGCAGAAGCTTTAGTTTTCTTAAAGATTTTCAACCAGAATCTGATGCTCTGGGCTATCACATCTACAGAGGTTTTAGAAAGAGAAGCTTGTTATATAAACCATTTTAATATTAATGAAATTGGCATTTTCCAGAATATTTCCATAGACAAATATTAATATATTATTGATCATAGAATTCTAATTACTTTTCTTAATGGGTCAATTATCAGACATACCATTAATTTTTTCTCTGTGAAGAGTATATAAAATTTATCACACTAACGTTTCTATATCTTGCTGTTTATTTTCCCATCAGTATATATTTCCAAGAGAAAATAATTGGGTACCGTTTATTTCCTTTTCTTCTCTGATTGCTGTCACTGAAACTTCCAAAACTATGTTGAATAAGAGTGGTGAGGGTGGGCAACCTTGTCTTGTTCCTGATCTTAGTAGAAATGCTTTCAGTTTTTCACCATTGAGGATGATGTTGGCTATGGGTTTGTCATATTTAGCCTTTATTATGTTGAGGAAATTTTCCTCTATGTCTACTTTCTGCAGGGTTTTTATCATAAATGGGTGGTGAATTTTGTCGAAACCTTTCTCTGCATCTGAGATGATCATATGGTTTTTCTCCTTCAATTGGTTAATATGGTTTATCACATTGATAGATTTGCGTATATTGAAGAATCCTTGCATTCCTGTAATAAACCCCACTTGATCATGGTGATCCTTTTAATGTGCTGTTGGATTCTGTTTGCTAGTATTTTGTTGAGGATTTTTGCATCTATGTCCATCAGTGATATTGGCCTGTAGTTTTCTTTCTTTGTGACATCCTTGTCTGGTTTTGGTATCAAGGTGATGGTGGCCTTGTGGAAAGAGTTTGGGAGTATTCCTCCCTCTGCTATATTTTGGAAGAGTTTGAGAAAGAAATAAAAGGAATCCAAATCAGAAAAGAAGAAGTAAAGCTGTCACTGCAGATGACATGATACTATACATAGAGAATCGTAAAGATGCTACCAGAAAACTACTAGGGCTAATCAATGAATTTGGTAAAGTAGCAGGATATAAAATTAATGCACAGAAATCTCTGGCATTCCTATACACTAATGATGAAAATCTGAAAGTGAAATCAAGAATACACTCCCATTTACCATTGCAACAGAAAGAATAAAAAATCTAGGAATAAACCTACCTAAGGAGACAAAAGACTTGTATGCAGAAAATTATGACACTGATGAAAGAAATGAAGGATAATACAAATAGATGGAGAGATATACCATGTTCTTGGACTGGAAGAATCAACATTGTGAAACTGACTCTACTACCCAAAGCAATCTACAGATTCAGTGCAATCCCTATCAAATTACCACTGGCATTTTTCACAGAACTAGAACAAAAAATTTCACAATTTGTATGGAAACACAAAAGACCCCGAATAGCCAAAGCAATTTTGAGAATGAAAAACAGAGCTGGAGGAGTCAGGCTCCCTGACTTCAGACTATACTACAAAGTGACAGTAATCAAGACAGTATGGTACTGGCACAAAAACAGAAATATAGATCAATGGAACAGGATAGAAAGCCCAGAGATAAATCCATGCACATATGGTCACCTTATTTTTGATAAAGGAGGCAAGAATATACAGTGGAGAAAAGATAGCCTCTTCAATAAGTGGTGCTGGGAAAACTGGACAGGTACATGTAAAAGTATGGTATTAGATCACTCCCTAGCACCATACACAAAAATAAGCTCAAAATGGATTAAAGACCAAAAGGTAAGGCCAGAAACTATCAAACTCTTAGAGGAAAACATAGGCAGAACACTCTATGACATAAATCACAGCAAGATCCTTTTTGACCCACTTCCTAGAGAAATGGAAATAAAAACAAAAATAAACAAATGGGACCTAATGAAACTTCAAAGCTTTTGCACAGCAAAGGAAACCATAACCAAGACCAAAAGACAACTCTCAGAATGGGAGAAAATATTTGCACATGAAACAACTGACAAAGGATTATTCTCCAAAATTTTAAGCAGCTCACGCAGCTCAATAACAAAACAACAAACAACCCAATCCAAAAATGGGTCAAAGACCTATATAGACATTTCTCCAAAGAAGATATACAGACTTCCAACAAACACATGAAAGAATGCTCAACATAATTAATCATTAGAGAAATGCAAATCAAAACTACAATAAGATATCATCTCACACCAGTCAGAATGGCCATCATCAAAAAATCTAGAAACAATAAATGCTGGAGAGGGTGTGGAGAAATGGGAGCACTGTTGCACTGCTGGTGGGAATATGAATTGGTACAGCCACTATGGAGAACAGTATGGAGGTCCCTTAAAAACTACAAATAGAACTACCATATGAACCAGCAATCCCACTACTGGGCATATACCTTGAGAAAACCATAATTCAAAAAGAGTCATGTACCAAAATATTCACTGCAGCTCTATTTACAATAGCCCAGAGATGGGAACAACCTAAGTATCCATCATCAGATGAATGGATAAAGAAGATGTGGCCCATGTATACAATGGAATATTACTCAGCCATAAAAAGAAATGAAATTAAGCTATTTTTAATGAGGTGGATAGACCTAGAGTCTGTCATATACAGTAAAGTAAGTCAGAAAGAGAAAGACAAATACTATATGCTAACACATATATATGGAATTTAAGGAAAAAAATATCATGAAAAACCTAGGGGTAAGACAGGAATAAAGAAAGAGACCTACTAGAGAATAGACTTGAGGATATGGGGAGTTGGAGGGGTAAACTGTGACAAAGCGAGAGAGAGGCATGGACATGTATACACTAACAAACTTAAGGTATATAGCTAGTGGGAAGCAGCCGCATAGCACAGGGAGATCAGCTTGGTGCTTTGTGACCACCTGAAGGGGTGGGATAGGGAGAATGGGAGGGAGGGAGACTCAAGAAGGAAGAGATATGGGAACATATGTATATGTATAAGTGATTCAGTTTGTTATGAAGCAGAACCTAACAAACCATTGTAAACCAATTATACTCCAATAAAGATGTAAAACCAAAAAATAATTGGGTAGTTGAAGAAAAAGAAAGTGAGAAAATATCATCTAATTTTGCAATTGAGGATTCTTTATGAGTCCAAATTTGCCCTTATTTTGCCAGAGTAACTCTTCTTCGAAGGAGTATAAACATGTCATCTGGAAAGAATTTTCAGACCCCTTACTTTGTCTCCGAAAGAACAGAAAGACCCCTAATTTGAGCATCTAGCTAAACTTACATAAAATATATTCAGAATAAACCTCAAATTTAATTTTTAAATAATATGCTTGACTAATGCAGCCATATTTTTACACCCTTCATTTGAAACAATCATGCTATTTTATTTAATAATATCACTTGAGGTTTATTATATCCCCATTCCCAGAACAATAAACTATTATTTCAGAGTTTGTAAGGTACCTTTTTATCCAGCCCACTGATATGATAAAGTACTTAAATTACTTCAGACAACTATTACATGCTAAATCTATCAAATCATGATCCCTCAAAACCTTTTACCCTAGGCCAAATTAAACTTATACTACTTGAATCAGCCTGAGCCCCAAGCCTTTGATGCATTTTTGCTTGGATCACACTTTCCAAAAGAAATCAACCATATAAATTGGACTATTGATAAAAAAAATAGTGGTATACTAGGAAAACTCTCCAAACGTCTCCAAGTTGAATGAACATCAGTAACCTCTGTTATGCCTCTCTACCTTCTCTGTACTAATTAATAATTAGTTCTTTTAATTGTGGTAAAATACATGTAATGTAAAATTTACCACCTTAACGATTTTTAATTATACAGCTTAGTAGTTTTAAGTATTCACATCACTCTGCAGCTAATCTTCAAAATTTTTCATCTTGCAAAACTGTAACTATACATATTATACAAAAACTCCCAATTTCCTACTCCTCCCAACCCCTAACAGCCACCTTTCTATTCTGTTTCTGTGAATTTGACTACTCTATATATCTCTTAAAAGTAGGGTCATGCAGTATTTTTCTTTTGTGCCTGACTTATTTCATTTACCATAATGTCCTCAAGTTTCATCCACGCTGTAACATGACATAATTTCCTTTCTTTTTAAACCTGAATGATATTCCATTTTATGTATATACCACGTTTTGTTCATTCATTCATCTACTAATGGATACTTGGGTTGCTTCCAACTTTTGGCTTGTGAATAATGCTGCCATGAACATGAGTGTGCAAATATCTCTTCAAGACCTTACTTTCAATTTTTCTTATATATACCCAGATTTGGCATTGCTGAATCATATGGGAATTGTATTTTTTAAATTTTTTGAGAAACCACCATACTGTTTTCTATACTGGATACATCATTTTACATTCCCACCATTTGTGCACAACAATTAGAATTTATCAACATCCTTGCCAACACTTGTTATTTTCTGTGTGCTTCTTTTTTTTATTTTTTTATGGTAACCATCCAAATGCATGTGAGGTGATATCTCATTGTGGCTTTGGTTTGCATTTGCATAATGATTAGTACCATTGAGCTTATTTGTATATGATAGGCAGCTATTTGTATATATTCTATAGAAAAATGTCTATCCAAGTCCCTTACCCATTTTTTACTGGGTTATTTTTTTGTTGCTATTGTTGTTAAGTTGTTAGAGTTCTGTATATATTCTGGATATTATCCCCCTACCATATATATCATTTGCAAATATTTTCTCTCATTTCATAGGTTTACTTTCACTCTGTTGTTTGTACCTTTTGATGCACAAAATTTTTATTCAATCTAATTTGTCTATTTTTATTTTTCTGCCATTGCTTTTGGAGTCATGTCCAAGAAAGCATTGCCAAGTCCAATGTCGTGAAGCTTTTCCCCTATTTTTTGTAAGAGTTTTACAGTTTTAGCTCTTACATTTAGGTCTTTAATTTATTTTGACATAATTTTTGTATATGGTGTAAGGTAAGGATCCAACTTTATTCTTTTGCCTTTGGATATCCAGTTTTCACATCACCATTTGTTTAAGAGACTGTTCTTTCCCCATTGAATGGTCTTGGCATCCTTGTCAAAATCATTTACCCATATATATAAAAGCTTATTTATGAGCTCTTCATTTTATTCATAATTACTTCCATTATGACCCCACATTTCACTGGCTAAAGAGCAACGTGCCCCACATTTGCCTTCCCACATTCTTAACCCAAAATATATCACTTGTGCATTCCTCCAAAATCCATATGTTGAAACTTTAATCCCTAATGAGATGGTATTTGGAGATGGGGACTTTGGGAAGTAATTAGGTCCTAAGTGTGGAGTCTTCATGAAAGATTTAGTGTGCTTATAAAAAGAAACATGAGAGAAATAGCTTTCCCATGCTCTGCTTTCTGCCATACGAGGATATGGCAAGAAGATGGCTTTCTGTAACCAAGAAGAGGACCTTCACCTAGAACATGACAATGCTGACACCCCGATCTTGGATTTCTAGCCTCTAGAATGGTGAGAAATAAATGTTTGCTGTTTAAGCCACACAGTATATGGTATTTTGTTATAGCAGCCCAAACTTCTTATAACTGCTATAAGACAATTTGTGATAGGTCACCTGATTCCATGAGATCATTCTAAATTTTGTTGTGACTATCCTTTAATTCTAGTGTTTTTCTTAAAATGTGGATACTTCATAAAAATTATTCCTCATATATTACAATTCAGAAAGCGCATACACAACAAATTTTACTACTTTTTTCCTGTGAGACAGGTCAAACATATGTTTTTATATCAATTCACAGATTCATAAAATAGATCTCAAGTCACTAAAGTTACTTACCTAAGGTTATATGTAATCAAACTAAGACTGGACATATAATTTCTTTTTTCTAGTTTTGTATTCTCAATACTACATTTCCCTTTAGTCACATAGTAGTGATTCAATACTTATTTATTGTTTAACTGAATTTTTAAGCTTGAATTATTACCCAGAAACCACCCTATGAAGCAAATAATCTCAGACATATAATTGCTTATGAGATTCTCCTTAATGCTCAGTTGTTATTCAGAAACCATTAATCTCTTCTTTCTATTACAGGTTAACTCAAATTTAAATATGACACAGGTAAATAGGGATTTCTTAAGCACTATACAAGAACGTCAATATAGTGGTAGGGAATAAATTGCAGCATAACTAAATGCAGAGGAATATTCTCTTAGCATTTCCCTAACAGATATTTGTGTTTTTTTTAATGATAAAGAATGAAAACGGAATTTACATTTTTCATTTTAAATAAGATGGAAGAAAACATTTAAAATATAATTTCAAAATATATTTCCTGGGCTTCCCTGGTGGTGCAGTGGTTGAGAGTCTGCCTGCCGATGCAGGGAACGCGGGTTTGTGCCTCGGTCTGGGAAGATCCCACATGCCGCAGAGCGGCTGGGCTCGTGAGCCATGGCTGCTGAGCCTGCGCGTCTGGAACCTGTGCTCCGCAACGGGAGAGGCCACAACAGTGAGAGGCCCGAACACCACAAAAACAAAACAAAACAAACAAACAAACTATATATATATATATCCTGCTTTGATCATAGTTTTTTTTTTGTTTATTTTTTAAAATTTGACCAACTCTCAGTCCCAATCTTATTGGCAAAACAATGTTCTCTTATAACAGGCCCTGAGTCACAGAGGTGGTATATTAGAAGGGTTAGGATGAAAGGTCTAGATTAGTTTTAGGTCTATCTTACTGCAAAGATTTTACCCTTAATGATTCTGCTTTATTACTAAGAACGGAATAAGTAGTAAGCCATTCATGCCTGTAGCACTCAGTAAAACTGTTTTGAATAAATTGAATATTGAATATACTAGGATTATGTCCTAAACATGAATTAGTTTTCAAGAGGGGTTATGGAAATCCTGAATTATAAGTTTGTTTAATGTATTTTCTGGCTTGGAGGCTTCAGAACAAACTTTTCTACTGTAGCATGGTAGGACTCAATAGATTGACCCTAATACAGGGAAGGTACTCATTGTCCTTTCATCAGTTTTGACTATATGAAAGGGTTATGACTTCCTTTAATAATATAGTGTTTTATCCTGCACTATATCTTTTTTTTAACATCTTTATTGGGGTATAATTGCTTTACAATGGTGTGTTAGTTTCTGCTTTATAACAAAGTGAATCAGTTATACATATACATATGTTCCCATATCTCTTCCCTCTTGCATCTCCCTCCCTCCAACCCTCCCTATCCCACCCCTCCAGGTGGTCACAAAGCACCGAGCTGATATCCCTGTGCCATGCGGCTGCTTCCGACCAGCTATCTACCTTACATTTGTTATTGTATATATGTCCATGCCTCTCTCTTGCCCTGGCACAGCTCATCCTTCCCACTCCCCATATCCTCAAGTCCGTTCTCCAGTAGGTCTGTGTCTTTATTCCTGTCTTACGCCTAGGTTCTTCATGACATTTATTTTTCTTAAATTCCATATATATGTGTTACCATATGGTATTTGTCTTTCTCTTTCTGACTTACCTCACTCTGTATGACAGACTCTAGGTCTATACACCTCATTACAAATACCACAATTTCATTTCTTTTTATGGCTGAGTAACATTCCATTGTATATATGTGCCAAATCTTCTTTACCCATTCATCCGATGATGGGCACATAGGTTGTTTCCATCTCCGGGCTATTGTAAATAGAGCTGTAATGAACATTTTGGTACATGACTCTTTTTGAATTTTGGTTTTCTCAGGGTATATGCCCAGTAGTGGGATTGCTGGGTCATATGGTAGTTCTATTTGTAGTTTTTTAAGGAACCTCCATACTGTTCTCCATAGTAGCTTAAACAATTCACATTCCCACCAGCAGTGCAACAGTGTTCCCTTTTTCCACACCCTCTCCAGCATTTTTTTTTTTTTTTTTTTTTTTTTTTTTTTTGCGATATGCGGGCCTCTCACTGCTGTGGCCTCTCCCGTTGTGGAGCACAGGCTCCGGACGCGCAGGCTCAGCGGCCATGGCTCACGGGCCCAGCCGCTGCCGCGGCATGTGGGATCTTCCCGGACCGGGACACGAACCCATGTCCCCTGCATCGGCAGGCGGACTCCCAACCACTGCGCCACCAGGGAAGCCCTCTCCAGCATTTTTGTTTCTGGATTTTTTGATGATGGCCATTCTGACTGGTGTGAGATGATATCACATTGTAGTTTTGATTTGCATTTCTCTAATGATTAATGATGTTGAGCATTTTTTCATGTGTTTGTTGGCAGTCTGCATATCTTCTTTGGAGAAATGTCTATTTAAGTCTTCTGCCCACTTTTAGAATGGGTTGTTAGTTTTTTTGTTATTGAGCTGCATGAGCTGCTTGTAAATTTTGGAAATTAATCCTTTGTCAGTTGCTTCATTTCCAAATATTTTCTCCCATTCCGAGGGTTGTCTTTTGGTCTTGTTTATGGTTTCCTTTGCTGTGTAAAAGCTTTGAAGTTTCATAAGGACCCATTTGTTTATATTTGTTTTTATTTCCATTTCTTTAGGAGGTGGGTCAAAAGGGATCTTGCTGTGATTTATGTCATAGAGTGTTCTCCTATGTTTTCCTCTAAGAGTATGATAGTTTCTGTCCTTACATTTAGGTCTTTACTCCATTTTGAGCTTATTTTTGTGTATGGTGTTAGGGAGTGATCTAATCTCATACTTTTACATGTACCTGTCCAGTTTTTCAAGCACCATTTATCGAAGAGGCTGTCCTTTCTCCACTGTACAATCCTGCCACCTAATCAAAGATAAGGTGTCCATACATGCGTGGGTTTATCTCTGTGCTTTCTATCCTGTTCCATTGATCTATCTTTCTGTTCTTGTGCCAGTACCATACTGTCTTGATTACTGTAGCTTTGTAATATAGTCTGAAGTCAGGGAGCCTGATTCCTCCAGCTCCGTTTTTCGTTCTCAAGATTACTTAGGCTATGCGGGGTCTTTAGTGTTCCCATATAAATTGTGAAATTTTTTGTTCTACTTCTGTGAAATATGCCAGTGGTAATTTGGTAGGGATTGCATTGAATCTATAGATTGCTTTGGGTAGTAGAGTCATTTTCACAATGTTGATTCTTCCAATCCAAGAACATGGTATATCTCTCCATCTATTTGTATCATCTTTAATTTCTTTCATCAGTGTCTTATAATTTTCTGCGTACAGGTCTTTTCTCTCCTTAGGTAGGTTTATTCCTAGATATTTTATTCTTTTTGTTGCAGTGGTAAATGGGAGTGTTTTCTTGATTTCACTTTCAGATTTTTCATCATTGGTATATAGGAATGCCAGAGATTCCTGTGCATTAATTTTATATCCTGCTACTTTACCAAATATATTGATTAGCTCTAGTACTTTTCTGGTAGCATCTTTAGGATTTGCTATGTATAGTATCATGTCATATGCAAACAGTGACAGCTTTACTTCTTCTTTTCCGATTTGGATTCCTTTTATTTCCTTTTCTTCTCAGATTGCTCTGGCTAAAACTTCCAAAACTATGTTGAATAAGGGAGGTGAGAGTGGGCAACCTTGTCTTGTTCTTGATCTTAGTGGAAATGCTTTCAGTTGTTCACCATTGAGGATGATGTTTGCTGTGGGCTTGTCATATATGGCCTTTATTATGTTGAGGAAAGTTCCCTCTATGCCTACTTTCTGAAGGGTTTTTATCATAAATGGGTGTTGAATTTTGTCAAAAGCTTTCTCTGCATCTATTGAGATGATCATATGGTTTTTCTCCTTCAATTGGTTAATATGGTTTATCACATTGATAGATTTGTGTATATTGAAGAATCCTTGCATTCCTGGAATAAACCCCACTTGATCATGATGTATGATCCTTTTAATGTGCTGTTGGATTCTGTTTGCTAGTATTTTGTTGAGGATTTTTGCATCTATGTTCATCAGTGATATTGGCCTGTAGTTTTCTTTCTTTTGACATCCTTGTCCGGTTTTGGTATCAAGGTGATGGTGGCCTCGTAGAAGGAATTTGGGAGTGTTCCTCCTTCTGCTATATTTTGGAAGAGTTTGAGAAGGATAGGTGTTAGCTCTTCTCTAAATGTTTGATAGAATTCACCTGTGAAGCCATCTGGTCCTGGGCTTTTGTTTGTTGGAAGACTTTTAATCACAGTTTCAATTTCAGTGCTTGTGATTGGTCTGTTCATATTTTCTATTTCTTCCTGATTCAGTTTTGGCATGTTGTGCATTTCTAAGAATTTGTCCATTTCTTCCAGATTGTCCATTTTATTGGCATAGAGTTGCTTGTAGTAATCTCTCATGATTTTTTTATTTCTGCAGTGTCAGTTGTTACTTCTCCTTTTTCATTTCTAATTCTATTGATTTGAGTCTTCTCCCTTTTTTTCTTGATGAGTCTGGCTAATGGTTTATCTATTTTGTTTATCTTTTCAAAGAACCATCTTTTAGTTTTATTGATCTTTGCTCTTGGTTCCTTCATTTCTTTTTCATTTATTTCTGATCTGATTTTTCTGATTTCTTTCCTTCTGTTAACTTTGGGGTTTTTTTTTTTGTTCTTCTTTCTCTAATTGCTTGAGGTACAAGGTTAGGTTGTTTATTTGAGATGTTTCCTGCTTCTTAAGTGGGCTTGTATTGCTATAAACTTTCCCCTTAGAACTGCTTTTTCTGAATCCCATAGGTTTTGGGTCGTTGTGTCTCCACTGTCATTTGTTTCTAGGTATTTTTTTTATTTCCTATTTGAGTTCTTCAGTGATCACTTCATTATTAAGTAGTGTAGTGTGTAGCCTCCATGTGTTTGTACTTTTTACATATCTTTTCCTGTAATTGATATCTAGTCTCATGGCATTGTGGTCAGAAAAGATACTTGATACAATTTCAGTTTTCTTAAATTCACCAAGGCTTGATTTGTGACCCAAGACATGATCTACCCTGGAGAATGTTCCATGAGCACTTGAAAAAAATCGTGTATTCTGTTGTTTTTGGATGGAGTGTCCTATAAATATCAATTAAGTCCATCTTGTTTAATGTATCATTTAAAGCTTGTGTTTCCTTATTTATTTTCATTTTGGATGATCTGTCCATTGGTGAAAGTGGGTGTTAAAATCCCCTGCTATGAATGTGTTACTGTCAATTTCCCCTTTATGGCTGTTAGCTTTTGCCTTATGTACTGAGCTGCTCCTATGTTGGGTACATAAATATTTACAATTGTTATATCTTCTTCTTGGATTGATCCCTTGATCATTGTGTAGTGCCATTCTTTGTCTCTTCTAATAGTTTTTATTTCAAAGTCTATTTTGTCTGATATAAGAATTGCTACTCCAGCTATCTTTTGGTTTCCATTTTCATGGAATATCTTTTTTCATCCCCTTACTTTCAGTCTGTATGTGTCTCTAGGTTTGAAGTGGGTCTCTTGTAGACAGCATATGTATGGGTTTTGTTTTTGTATCCATTCAGGAAATCTGTGTCTTTTCGTGGGAGCATTTAGTCCATTTACATTTAAGGTAATTATCGATATGTGTGTTCCTATTCCCATTTTCTAAATTGTTTTGGGTTCGTTATTATAGGTCTTTTCCTTCTCTTGTGTTTCTTGTCTAGAGAAGTTCCTTTAGCATTTGTTGTAAAGCTGGTTTGGTGGTGCTGAACTCTCTCAGCTTTTGCTTGTCTGTAAAGATTTTAATTTCTCCATCAAATCTGAATGAGATCCTTGCTGGGTAGAGTAATCTTGGTTGCAGTGTTTCCTCCTTTGTCACTTTGAGTATGTCCGGCCACTCCTTTCTGGCCTGCAGAATTTCTACTGAGAGATCAGCTGTGAACCTTATGGGGATTTTCTTGTGTGTTATTTCTTTTTCCCTTGCTGCTTTTAATCTGCTTTCCTTGTATTTAATTTTTGACAGTTTGATTAATATGTGTTTTGACATATTTCACCTTGGGTTTATCCTGTATGGGACTCTCTGTGCTTCCTGGACTTGATTAAGTATTTCCTTTCCCATATTAGGGAAGATTTCAACTATAATCTCTTCAAATATTTTCTCAGTCCCTTTCTTTTGTTCTTCTTCTTCTGGAACCCATATAATTCGAATTTAGGTGCATTTAATGTTGTGCCAGATGTCTCTGAGACTGTCCTCAGTTCTTTTCACTCGTTTTTCTTTATTCTACTCTGCAATAGTTATTTCCACTATTTTATCTTCCAGGTCACTTATCCATTCTTCTGCCTCAGTCATTCTGCTATTGATTCCATCTAGAGTATTTTTCATTTCCTTTATTGTGTTGTTCATCGTTGCTTGTTTCATTTTTATTTCTTCTAGGTCCTTGTTAAATGTTTCTTGCATTTTGTCCATTCTATTTCCAAGATTTTGGATCATCTTTACTATCTTTATTCTGAATTCTTTTTCAGGTAGACTGCCTATTTCCTCTTCATTTGTTAGGTGTGGTGGGTTTTTATCTTGCTCCTTCATCTGCTGTGTGTTTTTCTGTCTTCTCATTTTGCTTATCTTTCTGTATTTGGGGTCTCCTTTTTGCAGGCTGCAGGTTTGTACTTCCCATTGTTTTTCATGTCTGTCTCCAGTGGCTGAGGTTGGTTTAGTGGGTTGTGTAGGCTTCTTGGTGGAGGGGACTAGTGCCTGTGTTGTGGTGGATGAGGCTGGATCTTGTGTCTCTAGTGGGCAGTTCCACGTCTGGTGGTGTGTTTTGGGGTGTCTGTGGACTTGTTATGATTTTAGGCAGCCTCTCTGCTAAAGGGTGGGATTGTGTTCCTGTTTTGCTAGTTGTTTGGCATAGGTTGTCCAGCACTGTAGCTTGTTGGTCGTTGAGTGAAACTTGGTGCTGGAGTTAAGATGGAGGTCTCCAGGAGATTTTTGCCATTTGATATTATGTGGAACTGGGAGGTCTCTTGTTGTCCATTGTCCCGAAGTTGGCTCTCCCACCTCAGAGGCAGTGCCCTGACTCTTGGCTGGAGCACCAAGAGCCTTTCATCCTCACAGCTCAGAATAAAAGGGAGAAAAACTAGAGAGAATTATTAGAAATAGGAAGAAAGAAAGAAAGAAAGGAGGGAAGGAAGGAAGGAAGAATGAAAGAAAGAAAGAAAGAAAGAAGGAAAGAAAGAATGAAAGAGGAAAAGAAGGAATGAAGGCAAGAATGAAAGAAAGGAGGGAGGGAGGGAGGAATGAAGGAAGGAAGGAGGGAAGGAAGGAAAAAAGACAGAAAGAAAGAAGATACAGTAAAATGAAATAAAGTATAATAAATTTATTGAATTTACAAATAATTATTTAAAAAAAAAGTGACAGAGCCTTAGGACAAATGGTGGAAGGAAAGCTATACAGACAAAATCTTACACAGAAGTATACACATGCACCCTCACAAAAAGAGATAAAGGGGAAAAAATCATAAATCTTGCTCTCAGAGACCACCTCCTCAATTTGGGATGATTCGTTGTCTAAAGTAAGGAAGGAAGGAAGGAAAGAAAGAAAGAAAGAAAGAAAGAAAGAAAGAACAAAGGTAAAGTATAATAAAGTTATTTGAATTAATTATTAAGAAAAAAATTTTAAAAAAAAACAATGCACGGATAGAATCCTAGGACAAACGGTGGAGGCAAAGCTATACAGACAAGGTCTCACACAAAAGCATACACATACACATTCACAAAAAGAGGAAAAGGGGAAAAAATCATAGATCTTGCTCTCGAAGTCCACCTTCTCAAATTGGGATGATTTGTTGTCTGTTCATGAATTCCACAGATGCAGGGTACATCAAGTTGATTGTTGAGCTTTAATCCACTGTTTCTGAGGCTGCTGGGAGAGATTTCCCTTTCTCTTCTTTGTTCTCACAGCTCACAGGGGCTCAGCTTTGGTTTTGGCCCGACCTCTGCGTGTTGGTCGCTGGAGGGCATCTGTGCTTTGGTCAGACAGGGCGGGGTTAAAGGAGCCGCTGATTTGGGGGCTCTGGCACTGTCAGGCTGGGGGGAGGGAGGGGCATGGCGTGCAGGGCGGGCCTGCGGCGGCAGAGGCTGCTGTGACGTTGCACCAGCCTGAGTCCTGCCATGCGTTCTCCAGGGGAAGTTTTACCTGGATCCTGGGAACCTGGCAATGGCGGGCTGCACAGGCTCCCTGGAAGGGGAGTGTGGATAGTGACCTGTGCTCACACACAGGCCCCTTGGTTGCAGCAGCAGCAGCCTTAGCATCTCCCACCTGTCTTTGGCATCCATGCTTTTAGCCGCGACTTGCGCCCGTCTCGGGTTTGCGATTTTAGACATGGCTCGTGCCCGTCTCTGGAGTTCCTTTAAGCAGTGCTCTTAAACCCGTCTCCTCACGCACCAGGAAACAAAGAGGGAAGAATAAGTCTCTTGCCTCTTCGGCAGGTGCAGACTTTTCTTCAGACACCCTCCTGGCTAGCCGTGGTGCACTAACCCCTTCAGGCTGTGTTCAAGCCGCCAGCCAGCCCCAGTCCTCTCCCTGTGCTCCAACTGAAGCCCGAGCCTCAGCTCGCAGCCCCACCCGCCCCGGCAGGTGAGCAGACAAGCCTCTCATGCTGGTGAGTGCCAGTCGGCACTGATCCTCTGTGTGGGAATCTCCCCACTTTGCCCTCCGCACCCCGTTTCTGTGCTCTCCTCCACCGCTCCGAAGCACCCCCCTCCGCTTCCTGTAGTCTCTGCCCACGAAGGGGCTTCCTAGTGTGTGGAAACCTTTCCTCCTTCACAGCTCCCTCCCACTGGGGCAGGTGCCGTCCCTATTCTTTTGTCTCTGTTTATTCTTTTTTCTTTTGCCCTACCCAGGTACGTGGGGAATTTCTTGCCTTTTGGGAAGTCTGAGGTCTTCTGCCAGCATTCAGTAGGTGTTCTGTAGGAGTTGTTCCACATGTAGATGTATGTCTGGTGTATCTTTGGGGAGGAAGGTGATCTCCGCGTCTTACTCTTCCGCCATCTTCCCAGCACTCATCAACTCTTATAGCTCTCAATGTGCTGATATTTCACCTCCTTGGTTAAAATTATTACTAAGTATTTTACTGTTTATGATTCTATTGTGAGTTGGATTGTCTGCTTTATTTCTTTTTCAGAGATTTTACTGTTAGTGTATAGAAATGCAAATGATTTCTGTATGTCAACTTTATATTTTGCAACTTTCCTGAATTTGTTGATAAGTTCCAACATTTTTTTGGTGGAGTCTTTAGGATTTTACATATATGAGATCATATTATCTCCAAACAGAAAATTTTACTTCCCTTTATAATTTGGATACATTTTATTTCCTCTTCTTGCCCAGTCGCTATGCTTAGGACTCCGAGTACCATGTTGAATAGGACTAGTGAGAGTGGGCACACTTGTCTTTTTCCTGAACTTAGAAGTAAAGTTTTTCCACCCTTCACTGTTTATTATGATATTAGCTGTGGGCTTGTCGTATGTGTTTTATTCCTTCTATACCTAATTTTTTGAGTTTTTGTCCTGAAAGAATGTTGTATTTTGTCAAATGCTCTTTCTACATCTATTGGGATGATCATGTGATTTTAATGTTTCATGTTATTAATGTTATGTATCACATTTAAGGACAAACATATATTGAACTCTCCTTGCATCCTAGGGATAAATCCAGCTTGATCATGGTGTATGATCCTCTTAATGTACTGTTGAATTCATTTTGCAGTATTTTGTTGAGAATTTTTGCATCTGTATTTATCAGGGATATTGGTATGTAGTTTTTAAAATTTTTGCTCTAGTGTTCTTAATATGACTTTGAGACCATGGTAATGCTGAGCTGTGAAGAGTTTTAATGTATTCCCTTCTCTTCAACTTTATGGAAAATTTTGAGAAGGATTGGAATTAATTATTTTTTGAATCGCTGGTAGACTTCACCAATGAAATCATTTTGTCCTGGAGTTTTGTTTGTTGAGAGGTTTTTGATTGCTGAATCAATTTCCTTACTAGTAATCAGTCTGTTCACATTTTCTATTTCTTCATGATTCAGTCTTAGTAGAAAGTGCATTTCTAGGAATGTATTCATTTCTTTTAGTTATCCAGTTTGTTTGCATAATTGCTCATGGTAGTCTTTCTTTATAATTCTATGATGCCAGTTATAATCTCTCCTCTTTCTTTCTGATTTTATTTATTTGAATCTTCTCTCTATTTTCCCTGAGTCTAGCTAAAAGTTTACATTTAAAAAAAATCTTCTCAGAAAATCCAGCTCAGTTTCTTTACTCTTTTCAGTTTTTGTGGTCTCTATACCATTTATTTCTGCTCTGATCTTTGTTATATCATTCCTTCTTCTAACTTTGAACATAATTCTTTTTATAATTCCTTGATGTATAAATTTATGTTGTCTGTTTGAGATCCTTCTTTTTCTTAATGTAGACATCTATTGCTGTTAACTTCCCACTTAAAACTGCTTTTGCAGCATCCCATAGGTTAGGTATATTGTTTCCATTTTCATTTGTTGCCAGATATTTCTTGCTTTTTCTTTCTTTTTTGATTCATTTGTTATTCAGGGGTGTGTTGTTTAATCTCCATATATTTGTACATTTTCTAGCTTCTTCTTGTAGTTTATCTATAGTTTCATAATACTGTGGTCAGAAAAGATACTTGGTATAATGTCAGCCTTCTTACATTTGCTAAGACTCATTTTTTGACCTACTATATAATTTATCCTGGAGAATGTTTTGTGTGTATTTGAGAAGAATATGTATTATGCTGCTGTTGGGTTGAATGTTCTGTTTATGTCTGTTAGATTAATTTGGTTTAACATATGGTTTCACATCCAATGTTTTCCTGTTGATTTTCTTTCTGGTTGATCTATCCATTACAGAAAGTAGGATATTGAAGTCCACTACTATTATTGTATTGTTCTCTATTTCTCCTTTCAGATATGTTAGTATTTCCTTAATATATTTAGGTGTTCTGATGTTGGGTACATATACGTTTATGATTGTTATATTTTCTTTATAAATTCACCTCTTGATAATTACATAATTATCTTCTTTGTCTCTTGTTACTACATATCCCCACTCTTTTGGTTTCCACTTGCATGGAATATCTTTTTTGATTCCTTCACCTTAAACATAATATGTGTCCTTAAAGCTAAAGTGGGCCTCTTGTAGGCAACATGTAGTTGGGTCTTTTTTTTTTCTTTTTAATCCATCCAGACACTCAAATTCATTTGCTGGGAGAATTTAACCTATTTACACTTAGAATAATTATTGATAGGTAAGAACTTATTGAGGCTGTATTCTTCATTTTTTTCTGGCTGTTTTGTAGTTCACTTGCTCCTTTTTTGTCTCTTAATATCTTCCTTTGTGAGTTGATGGTTTTTGTATTGGTGTGCTTTGGCTGACTTCTCTTTATCTTTTGTATATCTAGAATTTTATGGTTGCCATGAAGCTTACATAAAACATCTCATAAATATAATATTCTTTTTACACTGATAACAAACTTACCTTCCATTTCATACATAAACTTTACCCTTTTACTCTCCCTCACTTTTTATACTTTTGATTTCAGAATTTACTTTTTATATTTTTTTCATTGAAAAATTATTGTAGCTATATTTATTTTTAATAGTTTGTCCTTTATTTTTTAATCTAACTATAAGTGGCTACACCACCATATTATAGTATTAGTATATTCAAAATTGGACTAAATTCTTTCCTTAACCAGTGTGTTGAATATTTTAATATGTATTCATGTTACTAATTAGTGTCCTTTTATTTCAGCTTGAATAACTCTTTCAGCATTTGTTGTTAGACAGGTCTATTGATGATGAACTCCTTCAGCATTTCCTTGTTGGGGAAATCCTTTATCTCACCTTCATTTCCAAAGGACAACATTCCTGAAAAAAAGTATTCTTGTTTGTCAGGTTTTTACCTTCCACCACTTTGTATATCATTCCATTCTCTCCTGACCTGCAAGGTTTCTGATGAGAAATCCACTGGTATCTTTATGAGGGTTTTCTTGCATGAAACTTTTTCTCTCACCGCTTTTAAAATTATTTCTTTGTTTTTAATTTTAAACAGTTTTATAATAATGTATCTTGGAAAAGATCATTTTGGATAGAAATTTTGAAGTGACCTATTACTTTTATAAACCTGGATATCAAATTTTCTTCTCTCCCTAGATTTGGGAAGTTATCATGCATTCTTTCTTTCATTTTTTTGATATTATGTTATATAAATAAATATATTTTATATATATATATATATATATATATATATATAGAGAGAGAGAGAGAGAGAGAGAGAGAGTACACGCCAGCAATCACTATACAACTGACCCCCCCCACATCCGTTTTGCCCACTCCCCCCAACTATCTTCCACTTTGGTAACTACTAATCTGATCTTTATATCTATGGGTCTGTTTTTGTTTTATTCATTTTGTTTGTTTTGTTTTGTTTTAGATTCCATATATGAATGAAATCATATGGTATTTGAATCCCTTCTCTGATATTTTACTTAGCATAATACCTTCAAGGATCATCTATGGGAAGAGGGGAAGATGGTGGAAGAGTAAGACGCGGAGATCACCTTCCTCCCCACAGATACACCAGAAATACATCTACACATGGAGCAACTACAGAACACCTACTGAACGCTGGCAGAAGACCTCAGAGTTCACAAAAGGCAAGAAACTCCCCATGTACCTGGGTAGGGCAAAAGAAAAAAAAACAAACAGAGACAAAAGAATAGGGATGGGACATGCACCAGTGGGAGGGAGTTGTGAAGGAAAAAAGGTTTCCACACACTAGAAGCCCCTTCATGAGCGGAGACTGTGGATGGCGGATGGGGGGAGCTTTGGAGCCACAGAAGAGAGAGCAGCAACAGGGGTGCAGAGGGGAAAGCAGGGAGACTCCCGCACAGAGTATCGGTGCCGACCCGCACTCACCAGGCCAAGAGGCTTGTCTGCTCACCTGTCAGGGCAGGCGGAGCTGCAAGCTGAGGCTCAGGCTTTGGTCCGAGCACACGGAGAGGACTGGGGTTGGTGGCATGAACACAGCCTGAAGGGGGTTAGTGCACCACGGCTAGCTAGGAGGGAGTCCGGGAAAAGGTTTGGAGCTGCTGAAGAGGCAAGAGACGTTTTCTTCCCTCTTTGTTTGCTGGTGCACAAGGAGAGGGGATTAAGGGCACTTCTTAAAGGAGCTCCAGAGACGGGCGTGAGCCACGGCTACAAGCACGGACCCCAGAGACGGGTGGGAGATGCTAAGGCTGCTGCTGCCACCACCAAGAAGCCTGTGTGCGAGCACAGGTCACTATCCACACCTCCCTTCGGGGAGCCTGTGCAGCCTGCCATTGCCAGGTTCCCGGGATCCAGTGACAACTTCCCCGAGACAACGCACGTCGAGCCTTAGGCCGGTGCAACGTCAGGCTGGTCTCTGCCACCGCAGGCTCGCACCACACTCCGTTCCCCTCCTTCCCCCCTGCCTGAGTGAGCCAGAGCCCCCAAATCAGTGGTTCATTTAACCCCGTCCTGTCTGAGCAAAAAACAGATGCCCTTCGGCTACCTACATGCAGAAGCGGGGCCAAACACAAAGGTGAGCACCTGGGAGCTGTGAGAACAAAGAAGAGAAAGGGAAATCTCTCCCAACAGCCTCAGAAGCAGTGGATTAAAGCTCCACAATCAACTTGATGTACCCTGCAACTGTGGAATATATGAATAGACAACGAATCATCCCAAATTGAGGAGGTGGAGTTTGAGAGCAAGATTTATGATGATTTTTCCCCTTTTCCTCTTTGTGTGAGTGTGTATGTGTATGCTTCTGTATGAGAGTTTGTCTGTATAGCTTTTCTTCCACCATTTGTCCTAAGGTTCTATTCGTCCATTTCTTAAAAACGTTTTTTCTTAATAATTATTTTTAATTTAAAAATTTTATTATATTTATTTTATTTTACTTTCTCTTCGTTATTTTTTTCTTCCTTCCCTCCGTCCTTCCTTCCTTCCTTCTTCCTACCATCCATCCCTCCCTCCATCCCTCCCTCCCACCGTTCTTTCTTTCTTTCCTTCTTTATTCTTTACTTCCTTCCTTCCTTCCTCCCTTCCATATTTCCTTCCTTTCTTTCTTTTTTCTTCCTAATTCTACTAATTATTTCTCTCTACTTTTTCTCCCTTTTATTCTGAGCCATGTGGGTGAAAGGCTCTTGGTGCTGCAGCCAGGAGTCAGTGCTGTGCCTCTGAGGTGGGAGAGCCAACTTCAGGACACTGGTCCACAAGAGACCTCTCCACTCCACATAATATCAAATGGTGAAAATCTCCCACAGATCTCCAACTCAACGCCAGCACTGAGCTTCACACAACGACCAGCAAGCTACAGTGCTAGACAACTTATGCCAAACAACTAGCAAAACAGGAACACAACCCCACCCATTAGCAGAGAGGCTGCCGAAAATCAAAATAAGTCCACAGACACCCGAAAACCACCACCAGACGTGGACCCGCTCACCAGAGATACAAGATCCAGCCTCATCCACCAGAAAACAGGCACTACTCCCTTCCACCAGGAAGCCTAAACAACCCACGGAACCAACGTAAGCCACTGGGGAATCAAGAATCTTTTCCGACCACAATGCTATGAGACTAGATACAGGAAAATATCTGTGAAAAATTACAGGAAAAGATCTGTGAAAAATACAAACACATGGAGGCTAAACAATACACTACTTAATAACGAAGTGATAAGTGAAGAAATCAAAAAGGAAATTTAAAAATACCTAGAAAAAATTGACAATGGAGACACGATGGCCCAATACATATGGGATGTAGCAAAAGCAGTTCAAAGAGGGAAGTTTATAGCAATAGAAGCTCACCTTAAGAAACAGGAAACATCTCGAATAAGCCACCTAAACTTGCACCTAAAGCAATTACAGAAAGAAGAACAAAAATTCTCCAAAGTTATCAGAAGGAAAGAAATCATAAAAATCAGATCAGAGGGGGACCTTGAAGATGGCAGAAGAGTAAGACGTGGAGATCACCTTCCTCCCCACAGATACACCAGAAATATATCTACACGTGGAACAACTCCTACAGAACACATACTGAAGGCTGGCAGAAGACCTCAGACCTCCCAAAAGGCAAGAAACTCCCCATGTACCTGGGTAGGGCAAAAGAAAAACAGAAAAAACAGAGACAAAAGAATAGGGACAGCACCTGCACCAGTGGGAGGGAGCTGTGAAGGAGGAAAAGTTCCCACACACTAGGAAGCCCCTTCACGGGCAGAGACTGCAGGAGGCGGAGGGGGGAACTTCGGGGCCACGGAGGAGTGCACAGAAATGGCTGCGGAGGGCTCTGCCTCCGAGGTAGGAGAGCCAACTTCAGGACACTGGTCAACAAGAGACCTCCCAGCTCCATATAATATCAAACGGCGAAAATCTCCCAGAGACCTACATCTTAACACCAGCACACAGCTTCACTCAACGACCAGCAAGCCACAGTGCTGGGCAACCCATGCCAAACAACTAGCAAAAAAGGAACACAACCCCACCCATTAGCATTGAAGCTGCAGAAAATCATAATAAGGCCACAGACACCTCAGAACAAACCACCAGACGTGAACCTGCCCACTAGAGAGACAAGATCTAGCCTCATCCACCACAACATAGGCACTAGTCCCCTCCACCAGGGAGCCTACACAACCCACTGAACGTTACCCACTGGAGACAGACATCGATAACAGTGGGAATTACGAATGTGCAGCCTGCAAAAAGGAGACCCCAAACACAGTAAGATAAGCAAAATGAGAAGACAGAAAAACACACAGCAGATAAAGGAGCAAGAATAAAACCCACCAGACCTAACAAATGAGGAAATAGGCAGTCTACCTGAAAAAGAATTAAGAATAATGATAGTAAAGATGATCCGAAATCTTGGAAATAGAATGGACAAAATGCAAGAAACATTTAACAAGGACCTAGAAGAAATAAAAATGAAACAAGCAACGATGAACAACACAATAAAGAAATGAAAAATACTCTAGATGAGATCAATAGCAGAATGACTGAGGCAGAAGAACGGATAAGTGACCTGGAAGATAAAGTAGTGGAAATAACTACTGCAGAGCAGAATAAAGAAAAAAGAATGAAAAGAACTGAGGATAGTCTCAGAGACCTCTGGGACAACATTAAATGCACCAACATTCGAATTATAGGGGTTCCAGAAGGAGAAGAGAAAAAGAAAGGGACTGAGAAAATATTTGAAGAGATTATAGTTGAAAACTTCTCTAATATGGGAAAGGAAATAGTTAATCAAGTCCAGGAAGCACAGAGAGTCCCATACAGGATAAATACAAGGAGAAATATGCCAAGACATATATTAATCAAGCTGTCAAAATTTAAATACAAAGGAAGCATATTAAAAGCATCAAGGGAAAAACAACAAATAACACACAAAGGAATCCCCATAAGGTTAACAGCTGATCTCTCAGCAGAAACCCTACAAGCCAGAATGGAGTGGCAGAACATACTGAAAGTGATGAAGGAGAAAAACCTTCAACCAAGACTACTCTACCCAGCAAGGATCTCATTCAGATGTGATGGACAAATTAAAACCTTTACAGACAAGCAAAAGCTGAGAGAGTTCAGCACCACAAAACCAGATTTACAACAAATGCTAAAAGAACTTCTCTAGGCAAGAAACACAAGAGAAGGAAAAGACCTATAATAACGAACCCAAAACAATTTAGAAAATGGGAATAGGAACATACATATTGATAATTACCTTAAATGTAAATGGACTAAATGCTCCCACCAAAAGACACAGATTGGCTGAATGGATACAAAAACAAGACCCTTATATATGCTGTCTACAAGAGACCCACTTCAGACCTAGAGACACATACAGACTGAAAGTAAGGGGATTGAAAATGATGTTCCATGCAAAAGGAAACCAAAAGAAAGCTGGAGTAGCAATTCTCATATCAGACAAAATAGACTTTAAAATAAGGACTATTAAAAGGGACAATGAAGGACACTACATAATGATCAAGGGATTGATCCAAGAAGAAGATATAACAATTGTAAATATTTATGCACCCAACATAGGAGCACCTCAATACATAAGGCAAATACTAACAGCCACAAAAGTGGAAATCGACAGTAACACATTCATAATAGGGGACTTTAACACCCCACTTTCACCCTTGGACAGATCATCCAAAATGAAAATAAATAAGGAAACACAAACTTTAAATGATACATTAAACAAGATGGACTTAATTGATATTTATAGGACACACCATCCAAAATGAAAATAAATAAGGAAACACAAGCTTTAAATGATACATTAAACAAGATGGACTTAATTGATATTTATAGGACACTCCATCCAAAAACAACAGAATACACATTTTTCTCAAGTGCTCATGGAACATTCTCCAGGATAGATCATATCTTCGGTCACAAATCAAGCCTTGGTAAATTTAAGAAAATTGAAATTGTATCAAGTATCGTTTCTGACCAGAACGCCATGAGACTAGATATCAATTACAGGAAAAGATATGTAAAAAATACGAACACATGGAGGCTACACACTACACTACTTAATAATGAAGTGATCACTGAAGAAATCAAAGAGGAAATTAAAAAATACCTAGTAACAAATGACAATGGAGACACAATGACCCAAAACCTATGGGATGCAGCAAAAGCAGTTCTAAGGGGGAAGTTTATAGCAATACAATCCCACCTTAAGAAGCAGGAAGCATCTCGAATAAACCACCTAACCTTGAACCTCAAGCAATTAGAGAAAGAAGAACAAAAAAACCCCAAAGCTAGCAGAAGGAAAGAAATCATAAAAATCAGATCAGAAATAAATGAAAAAGCATTGAAGGAACAATAGCAAATATCAATAAAACCAAAAGCTGGTTCTTTAAGAAGATAAACAAAATAGATAAACCACTAGCCAGACTCATCAAGAAAAAAAGGGAGAAGACTCAAATCAATAGAAATAGAAATGAAAAAGGAGAAGTAACAACAGACACTGCAGAAATAAGAAAGATCATGAGAGATTACTACAAGCAATTCTATGCCAATAAAATGGACAATCTGGAAGAAATGGACAAATTCTTAGAAATGCACAACATGCCAAGACTGAATCAGGAAGAAATAGAAAATATGAACAGACCAATCACAAGCCTGAAATTGAAACTGTGATTAAAAGTCTTCCAACAAACAAAAGCCCAGGACCAGATGGCTTCACAGGTGAATTCTATCAAACATTTAGAGAAGAGCTAACACCTATCTTTCTCAAACTCTTCCAAAATATAGCAGAAGGAGGAACACTCCCAAATTCCTTCTACGAGGCCACCATCACCTTGATACCAAAACCAGACAAGGATGTCACAAAGAAAGAAAACTACAGGCCAATATCACTGATGAACATAGATGAAAAAATCCTCAACAAAATACTAGCAAACAGAATCCAACAGCACATTAAAAGGATCATACACCATGATCAAGTGGGGTTTATTCCAGGAATGCAAGGACTCTTCAATATATGCAAATCTATCAATGTGATAAACCATATTAACCAATTGAAGGAGAAAAACCATATGATCATCTCAATAGATGCAGAGAAAGCTTTTGACAATATTCAACACCCATTTATGATAAAAACCCTGCAGAAAGTAGGCATAGAGGGAACTTTCCTCAACATAATAAAGGCCATATATGACAAGCCCACAGCCAACATCATCCTCATTTGTGAAAAACTGAATGCATTTTCACTAAGATCAGGAACAAGACAAGGTTGTCCACTCTCGCCACTCTTATTCAGCAGAGTTTTGGAAGTTTTAGCTGCAGCAATCAGAGAAGAAAAGGAAATAAAAGGAATCCAAATCAGAAAAAAAGAAGTAAAGCTGTCACTGTTTGCAGATGACATGATACTATACATAGAGGATCCTAAAGATGCTACCAGAAAACTACTAGAGCTAATCAATGCATCTGGTAAAGTTGCAGGATACAAAATTAATGCCTAGATATCTCTGGCATTCCTATATACTAATGATGAAAAATCTGAAAGTGAAATCAAGAAAACTCTCCCGTTTACCATTGCAACAAAAAGAATAAAATATCTAGGAATAAACCTACCTAAGGAGACGAAAGACCTGTATGCGGACAATTATAAGACACTGATGAAAGAAATTAAACATGGTACAAATAGATGGAGAGATATACCATGTTCTTGGATTGGAAGATTCAACTACCCAAAGCAATCTATAGATTCAATGCAATCTCTATCAAACTACCACTGGCGTTTTTCACAGAACTAGACAACAAATTTCGCAATTTGTATGGAAACACAAAAGACCCCGAATAGACAAAGCAATCTTGAGAACGATAAACGGAGCTGGAGAAAGCAGGCTCCCTGATTTCAGACTATACTACAAAGCTACAGTAATCAGGACAGTATGGTACTGGTCAAGAACAGGAAGATAAATCAATGGAACAGGATAGAAAGCCCAGAGATAAACCCACATACATATAGACACCTTATCTTTGATAAAGGAGGCAGGAATGTACAGTGGAGAAAGGACAGCCTCTTCAATAAGTGGTGCTGGGAAAACTGGACAGGTACATGTAAAAGTATGAGATTAGATCACTCCCTAAAACCATACACAAAAGTAAGCTCAAAATGGATTAAAGACCTAAAGGTAAGGCCAGAAACTATCAAACTCTTAGAGGAAAGCATAGGCAGAACACTCTATGACATAATTCACAGCAAGATTCTTTTTGACCCACCTCCTAGAGAAATGGAAATAAAAACAAATATAAACAAATGGGATTTAATGAAACTTGAAAGCTTTTGCACAGCAAAGGAAACCATAAACAAGACCAAAAGGCAACCTCAGAATGGGAGGAAACCTTTGCAAATGAAGCAACTGACAAAGGATTAATCTCCAAAATTTATAAGCAGCTCATGCAGCTCAGTAACAAAAAAGCAAACAACCCAATCCAGAAATGGGCAGAAGACCTAAATAGACATTTCTCCAAAGAAGATATACAGACTTCCAACAAACACATGAAAGAATGCTTAACATCATTAATCATTAGAGAAATGCAAATCAAAACTACAATGAGATATCATCTCACACCAGTCTGAATGGCCATCACCAAAGAATCTAGAAACAATAAATGCTGGAGAGCATGTGGAGCAAAGGGAACACTCTTGCACTGCTGGTGGGAATGTGAATTGGTAGAACCACTATGGAGAGCAGTATGGAGGATCCTTAAAAACTACAAATAGAATTACCATATGACCCAGCAATCCCACTACTCGGCATATACCCTGAGAAAACCAAAATTCTAAATGAGTCATGTACCAAAATATTCATTGCAGCTCTGTTTACAATAGCCCAGAGATGGAAACAACCTAAGTGCCCATCATCGGATGAATGCGTAAAGAAGTTGTGGCACATATATACAATGGACTATTACTCAGCCATAAAAAGAAACGAAATTGAGCTGTTTGTAATGAGGTTGATAGACCTAGAGTCTGTCATACAGAGTGAAGTAAATCAGAAAGAGAAAGACAAATACCATATGCTAACACAGATATATGGAATTTAAGAAAAAAATTTCATGAAGAACCTAGGGGTAAGATAGGAATAAAGACACAGACCTACTGGAGAACAGACTTGAGGCTATGGGGAGGGGGAAGGGTGAGCTGTGACAGGGCGAGAGAGAGGCATGGACATATATACAGTACCAAACGTAAGGTAGACAGCTAGTGGGAAGCAGCCGCATGGCACAGGGAGATCAGCTCAGTGCTTTGTGACCGCCTGGAGGGGTGGGTTAGGGAGGGTATGAGGAAGGGAGATTCAAGAGGGAAGAGATATGGGAACATAGGTATATGTATAACTGATTCACTTTGTTATAAAGCAGAAACTAACACACCATTGTTAATCAATTATACCCCAATAAAGATGTTACCAAAAAAATGTATCATCTATGTTGTCACAAATGGCAGTATCTCATTATATTTTTATGACTGAGTAGAATTCCATTGTGTATATATACCACATCTTCTTTATTCATTCATCCATCTATGGACATTTAGGTTGTTTCTATATCTTGACTGTTGTAAAAACAATGCTTCAATTAACATAGGGATACATATCTCCTTGAATTATTTTTTCAAGTTCTTTGGATAAATACCCAGGAATGAAATATTTGGATCATTTGGTAGTATTATTTTTAATATTTTGAAGATTCTCCATACTGTTTTCCATAGTGACTACACCAATTTACAATCCCACTGATGGTGTATGAGGATTCCCTTTTCTCCACATCACCTACAACACTTGTTACTTCTTGTCCTTTTTATAATAGTCTTTTTAATGGGCATGAAGTGATATCTCAGTGTGGTTTTTATAAGCATTTCCCTGATAATTAGTGATGCTGTGCACTTTTCATGTGCCTGTTGGTAACCTTTATGTCTTACAAAAAATGTCTATTTCAGCTCCTCTGCCCATTTTTTAATTGTGTAATTTATCTTTTGAATGTTAAGTTATATGAGTTCCTTATATATTTTGTATATTAACCACATATTGAATATATAATTTGCAAATATCTTCTCCCAGTAGGTAGGTTGTCTTTTCATTTTGCTGATGTTTCCTTTGCTGTGCAGAAGCTTTTTAGTTTGATGTAGTAAAATTGGTTGATTTTTGCTTTTATTTCTCTTGCCTGAGGCAATATATCCAGAAATATCTTGCTAAGACCAATGTTAAAGATCATATTGCCTATATTTTCTTCTAGGAGATTTGTTTCAGGACTTAATGTCAAGTCTTTAATCTCTTTTGAGTTGATGTTTGTGTGTGGTGTAAGATAGTGATCTAGTGTCATTCTTTTGCATATGGCTGTCCAGTTTTCCCAAGACAATTTATTGAAGAGATTATTCTTTCTCCATTGTATGTTGTTTCTTTGTTGTAAATTAAATGTCCTTATATGTGTTGATATATTTCTGGACTCTCAATCCTGTTCAACTGATCTAAGTGTCCGTTTTTATGCCAATATCATACTGTTCTAATTACTATGGGTTTGCAATATAATTTGAAATCATGGAATATGATACCTCCAGATTTGTTGCTTTTTCTCAAGATTGCTTTGGCTATTTGGGGTCTTTTGTGGTTCCATATAAATTTTAAGATTTTTTGTTCTATTTCAGGGGAAAATATTGAAATTTTGATAGGGATTGCACTCAGTCTGTAGATTGGTTTACATGTACATTTTAACAATATGTAAATTTTAACAATATTAGTTCTTCAAATAGATAAACACAGAATATTTTTTCCATGTTTTTGTATCTTCTTCAACTTCTGTCAACAACGTCTCATAGTTTTCAGTATGTAGGTCTTTCACCACCTTGGTTAAATTTACTCCTAGGTATTTTATTCTATTTGTTGTAAGTGTAAATAGAATCGTTTTCTTAAATTTTTATTCTGCTAGTTTTTTGCTGGTGTTCAGAAATGTGAAAAGCTTCTAGGTTTTGTGCCATATGACTTTATTGTATTTATTTTTCTAATAGTTTTTTGGTGGAGTCTTCAGGGTGTACTCTATAAAATTATTACATATGCAAGTAGTGACTGCTTCTTCCTTTCCAATTTGTATGTTTTTTTTCCTTTTTCTAGTCTAATTACTCTGATTAGGACTTCCAATACTATGTTGAATAAAAGTAGTGAGAGTGGGCATCCTTGTCTTGCTCTAGATTTTAGAGGTATAGCTTTCAGCTTCTCACCTCTGAGTATGATGTTAGCTGTGGATTTGTCATATATGACCTTTACTATTTTGAGGTACGTTTCTTCTATATCCATTTCATTGAGAATTTTTGTCAGAAACGAGCATTGAATGTTGTCAAGTAATTTCAGCATCTTTTGAGATGATCAGATATTTTTTATCCTTCATTTGTTAATGTGATTTAGAATGTTGATTGCTTTGTAATTATATTTTTCTTCTTTCTACTTTTAAAGAAGTTTAAGTTGCTATTTTAAAAAAAGTCTTTTTGGAATGGTTGCTGTGATCATTGATGTTCAGCTGTTCTTCCTTTCTATTATGCATTTAAGTCTGTAACTTTCCCATGTACTCTCAGCTCTAGCTGCATCACAGAAATTGATATGTCAAATTTTTATTGTCATTTAATTAAAAATAAGTTCTAAATAACATTATAACATGTTTTTTATCCTGTGGGTAATTGAGATGGGCAAAGTTTATTTCCTAACTTTTGGAGAATTTTCTTTTCAATATTGACTTCTAGATTAAACTCCCAGAAATGAGAGCACATAGTCTGTATTACTTCTATACTTGGAGAATTTTTGAATCTGTATTTTCCATGTGTTCTTGGAAATTATGTGTACTGTATAGTTGTTAGGTGCAGAATTCTATATATACTAAAAGGGCAATTTTGTCAATCATTTTCTTTGACTATTTTATATCCTTCCTGATTTTTGCATGCTTGTTCCAATAGTTTTGAAAGAAATACATTAAAAATCTTCCATTAGGGGAAAGCTTCAAAATGGAAGAGGAGTAAAACATGGAGATCACCTTTCTCTCCACAAAAACATCAAAAATACATCTACATGTGGAAAAACTCCTACAGAACACCTACTGAATGCTGGCAGAAGACCTCACACTTCCCCAAATGCAGGAAAATCCACACGTACCCAGATAGGGCAAAAGAAAAACAGAGACAAAAGAATAGGGATGGGACCTGTACTTCTAGGAGGGAGCTTTGAAGGAGGAAAAGTTTCCACACACTAGGAAGCCCCTTCACTGGCGGGGATGGGGGGTGGGTGGGGGGAAGCTTCAGATTCATGGAAGAGAGCACAGCAAAAGGGGTTCAGAAGGCAGAGTGGAGAGATTCCCACACAGAAGATCAGTGCTGACAAGCAATCACAAGCCTGAGATGCTTGTCTGCTCGCCCTCTGGGATGGGTGGGGGCTGGAAGCTGAGGCTCAGGCATCAGAGTTCAGACCCCAGGGAGAAGGCTGGGGTTGGTGGTGTGAAGACAGCCTGAAGGGGGCTACTGCACCATAGCTAGCTGGGAGGGAGTCTGGGAAAAATTCTGGACCTGCTGGAGAGGCAAGAGATCATTGCTCCAGGGTGTGCGAGGAGAGGAGCTTCCTGCTCCATGTGCCCACAGATGGCAGAGCACTGCCTAACTGTGCTCCAGAGATAGGCATGAGCTGCAGCTATCAGTTTGGACCACAGCAACGGAGAGAACCGCTAACATTGCCACTGCTGCCACCAAGAATCCTGTGTGCAAGTGCAGGTCACTACCCACACACCCCCGGGAGCCTGGGAAGCACACTACTGCCAGGGTCTTGTGATCCAGGGACAACTTCTCTGGGAAAACACAAGACACACCTCAGGCTGTTGCAACATCATGCTGGCTTTTGCCACCTCAGGCTGGCCCTGCATTCCAATTATGAATATGGTACCCCTCATTTTCCCCAGCCTGAGTAAGCAAGAGAGCTCTAATTAACTGCTGCTTTAACCCCCTGATGTCTCGGTGGGAAATAGATACCTGAGGGTGACCTACACACAGAGGCAGGTCCAAAACCAAGCTGAACCCCAGGAACTGTGAGAGCAAAGAAGAGAAAATGATACTGCACTGTGCAGCCCCAGGAGCAGCTGATTAAATCCCCACAATCAACTTGATAAACCCTGCATTTGTGGAATATCTGAAAAAACAAAAAGTGTTCCCAAAATTGAGGCAGTGGACTTTGGGAACAGCTGTAAAGTTGGGGTTTGATTTCTGCATCTGATTTGTTTTTGGTTTTATGTTTTCTTAGTTTCATTTTTAGTGCTTGTTATCATTGGTGGATTTGATTATTGGTTTGGATACTGTCTTCCTTTTATTTTTTTCCTTTTTCCTCTTTTTTGTGAGTGTGTGTGTGTATGCTTCTTTTTGTGATTTTGTCTTTTTAGGTTTGCCTTTACAATTTGTACTAAGGTTTTGTCTGTTCTTTTATTTTTAGGTTTTTTGCTTGTTTGTTTTTCTCTTTATGAGTTTGTGTGTGTGTGTTTCTTTTTGTGATTTTTTCTGTTTAGTTTTGATTTTACCCTATGTTTTGGGGTTATAAGTGTTCATTTTCTGGTTTTCTTTTTTTCTTACTTTTCTTTTGAGCCATGCAGTTGGCAGGGTATTGGTACTCCAGGAGGGAGTCAGGCCTGCATCTCCAAGGTGGGAGAGCCAAGTCCAGGACATTGGACTACCAGAGACCTCCTGGCCCCAGGTAATATCAATCATCAAGAGCTCTTGCAGCAATCTCCATATCAACACTAAGACCCAGCTCCACCAAACGGCCAGGAAGCTCCAGTACTGGATACCCCAAGCCAAACAACTAACAACACAGGAACACAGCCGCACCCACTAGCAGAGAGGCTGCCTAAAATAATACAAAATCCACAGACAACTCAAAACAAACCATGGGTGGAGGCCCTGCTGACCAGAAAGGCAAGATCCAGTCCCACACACAAGAACACAGGCACCAGTCCCTACAACACAGAAGCCTACACAAGACACTGAACCAACATCACCCACTGGGGGCAAACACTAAAAATAACAGGAACTACGAACCTGCAGCCTGCACAATGGAGACCCCAAACATAGTAAGTTTAACAAAATGAGATGACAGAGAAATACACAGCAGATGAAGGAGCAAGGTAACAACCCACAAGAACAAACAAATGAATAGGAAACAGGACGTCTATCTATCTGAAAAAGAATTCAGAGTTATGACAGTAAAGATGATCCAAAATCTTGGAAATAGAATGGAGAAAATACAAGAACTGTTTAACAAGAACCTAGAACTAAAGAGCAAACAAACAATGATGAACAGCACAATAAATGAAATTTAAAGTTCTCTAGATGGAAGCAATAGCAGAATAACTGAGATAGCAGAACAGATAAGTGACCTGTAAAATAAAATAGTGGAATAAACTACCACAGAGCAGAATAAAGAAAAAAGAAAGAAAATAATTGAGAACAGTATTAAACACTACTGGGACAACATTAAATGCACCAACATTTGAATTATACGGGTCCCAGAAGAAGAAGAGTAAAAGAAATCGTATGAGAAAATATTTGTAGAGATTATAGATGAAAACGTCACTAACATGGGAAAGGAAATAGTCAATCAAGACCAGGAAGCACAGATTGTCCAATACAGGACAAATCCAAGGAGTAACACGCCAAGGCACATATGGATCAAACTATCAAAAATTAAATACAAAGAAGAACTATTAAAAGCAGCAAAGGGAAATCAACAAACAATATACAAGGAAATCCCAATAAGAATAACAGCTGACCTTTCAGCAGAAACTCTGCAAGACAGAAGGGAATGGCAGGAGATGCTTAAAGTAATTAAAGGGAAAAAACCAACAACCAATATTACTCGACCCAGCAAGGATCCCATTCAGATTCGATGAAGAAATTAAAATATTTGCAGACAAGCAAAGTTAAGAGAATTCAGCACCACCAACCCAGCTTGACAACAAATGCTAAAGGAATTTCTCTGGCAGGAAACACAAGAGGAGGGAAAGACCTAGAAAAACATACCCAAAACAATTTAGAAAATGGTAATAGGGACATACATATAGATAATTAGCTTAAATGTGAATGGAATAAATGCTCTAAACAAAAGACATAGACCGGCAGAATGGACAAAAAAAACAAGACCTGTATATACACTGTCTACAAGAGACCCACTTCAGACCTAGCGACACATACAGACTGAAAGTGAGGGGATGGAAAAAGATATTCAATGCAAATCGAAATCAAAAGAAATCTGGAGTAACCATTCTCATGTCAGACAAAACAGACTTTAAAATAAGAGTTATTACAGGAGTCAAAGAAGGACACTACATAATGATCAAGGGATCAAACCAAGAAGAAGATACAACAATTGTAAATATTAATGCACCCAACTTAGGAGCAACTCAATATGTAAAGCAAATTCTCAGAGCCATAAAAGGGGATACCAACAGTAAAACAATAATAGTAGGGAACTTTAATGCCCAACTTTCACCAATGGAAAGATCACCCAAAATGAAAATAAATAAGGAAACACAAGCTTTAAATGACACATTAGATGAGAGGGACTTAATTGATATTTATAAGACATTCTATCTAAAATCAACAGAATACACTTTCTTCTCAAGTGCTCATGGAACATTCTCCAGGATAGATCATATCTAGGGTCATAAGTCAAGCCTCAGAAATCTTAAGAAAATTGAAATCGTATCAAGTACCTTTTCCAGCCACAATGCTATGAGACTAGATACCAATTGCAGGAAAAATACTGTAAAAAATACAAACACATGGAGACTAAACAGTATGCTATAAAATAAACAGGAGTTCACTGAAGCAATCAAAGAGGAAATCAAAAAATACCTAGAAACAAACGACAATGAAAATACGCTGACCCAAACCTATGGGATGCAGCAAAAGCAGTTCTAAGAGTGAATTTTATAGCAATAAAATCCGACCTCAAGAAACAAGAAAAATCTTAAATAAACAATCTAACTTTACACCTAAGGCATTAGAGAAAGAAGAACAAAACAACCCCAAACGTAGCAGAAGGAAAGAAATCATAAAGACCAGATCAGAAATAAATGAAAAAGAAGTGAAGGAAAAAATAACAAAGATCAATAAAACTAAAAGCTGATTCTTTGAGAAGATGAACAAACTTGATAAATCATTAGCCTGACTCATTAAGAAAAAAAGGGAGAAGACTCAAACAGAATAAGAAATGAAAAAGTAGAAGTAACAACTGGCACTTCAGAAATACTAAGGATCATGAGAGACTACTACAAGCAACTATATGCCAATGAAATGGACAACCTGGAAGAAATACACAAATTATTAGAAAAGTACAACCTTCCAAGACTGAAACAGGAAGAAGTACAGAATATGAATGGACCAATCACAAGCACTGTAATTGAAACTGTGATTAAAAATCTTCCAAAAAGCAAAAGCCCAGGACCAGATGGCTTCACAGGTGAACTCTATCAAACATTTAGAGAAGGGCTAACACATATTTCTCAAACTCTTCCAAAATATAGCTGAGGGAGGAACACTCCCAAACTCATTCTACAAGGCCACCATCACCCTGATACCAAAACCAGACAAAAATGTCACAAAAAGTAAAACTACAAGCCAATATCACTGACAGAGATGCAAAAATCCTCAACAAAATATTATGAAACAGTATCCAACAGTACATTATAAAGATCATACAACATGATCATATGGGGGTTTTCCCAGGAATGCAAGGATTCTTCAATATACGCAAATCAATCAATGGGATACACATATTAAAAAAATTGAAGGATAAAAACCATATTATAATCTCAATAGATGCAGAAGAAACAATGAAAAATTCAACACCCATTTATGAGAATAGCTCTCTGGAAAGTGGCCATAGAGAGAACCTGTCCTAATATAATGATGGCCATATATGAAAAACCCACAGCCAACATTGTCCTTAATGGTGAAAAACTGAAAGCATTTCCACTAAGATAAGGAACAAGACAAGGTTGCCCACTCTCACCACTATTATTCAATATAGTTTTAGAAGTTGTAGCCACAGCAATCAGAGAAGAAAAATAAATAAAATGAATCAAAATCGGAAAAGAAGTAAAACTGTCACTGTTTGAAAATGACATGATACTAAACATAGAGAATCCTAAAGATGCTACAAGAAAACTGCTAGAGCTAATCAATGAATTTGGTAAAGTAGCAGGATACAAAATTAATGCACAGAAATCTCTTGCATTCCTATAAACTAATGAAGAAAAATCTAAAAGAGAATTTAAGGAAACACTCCCATTTACCACTGCAACAAAAAGAATAAAATACCTAGGAATAAACCGTCTTAAGGAGACACAAGACCTGCATGCATAAAACGATAAGCCACTGATGAAAGAAATTAAAGATGATACAAAGAGTTGAAGACATATAACTTTTTCTTGGATTGGAAGAATCAACATTGTGAAAATGACTATACACCCAAAGCAATCTACAGATTCAGTTCAATCCCTATCAAACTACCAATGGCATTTTTCACAGAACTAGAACAAAAAAATTCACAATTTGTATGGAAACACAAAAGACCCAGAATAGCCAAAGCAATCTTTTTTTTTTTAATTCTTTTTTCCTGCAGTACACGGGCCTCTCACTGTTGTGACCTTTCCCATTGCAGAGCACAGGCTCTGGATGCACAAGCTTAGTGGCCATGGCTCATGGGCCTAGCCGCTTCACGGCATGTGGGATCCTCCTGGACCGGGACATGAAACTGTGTCCCCTGCATCGGCAGGCAGACTCTCAACCACTGCGCCACTAGGGAAGCCCCGCCAAAGCAATCTTGAGGAAGAAAAATGGAGCTGGAGGAATTAGGCTCTCTGAATTCAGATTATACTACAAAGCTACAGTGATAAGGACAATATGGTACTGTCACAAAAACAGAAATATAGATCAATGGAACATGATAGAAAGCCAAGAGATAAACCCATGCAACTGTGGTCAACTAACCTGTGACAAAGGAGGCAAGGATATACAGTGGAGAAAGACAGTCTCTTCATTAAATGGTGCTGGGAAAACTGGACAGCTACATGTAAAAGAATGAAATTAGAACACTCCCTAACACTGTACACAAAAATGAACTCAGAATTGATTAGACCACAATGTAAGGCCAGACACTATAAGACTCTTAGAAGAAAATATAGGCAGAACAGTCTATGACATAAATCATAGCAAGATCCTTTTTGACCCACCTCCTAGAGAAATGGAAATAAAAACAAAAATTAACAAGTGGGACCTAATGAAACTTAAAAGCTATTGCACAGCAAAGGAAACCATAAACAAAACTAAAATACAAACCTCAGAATGGGGGAAAATACTTAAAAATGAAGCAACTGACAAGTGACTAATATCCAAAAAATGCAAGCAACTCATACAGCTCAATAACAAAAAGACAAACAAGCCAATCCAAAAATGACCAGAAGACCTAAATAGACATTTCTCCAAAGAAGGTATACAGATTGCCAACAAACACTGAAAGGATGCTCAACATCACTAATCATTAGAGAAATGGAAATCAAAACTAAAATGAGGTATCACCTCACACCAGTCAGAATGGCCATCATAAGAAACACCTACAAACATCATCTACCAACAACAAATGCTGGAGAGGGTGTTGAGAAAAGGGAACCATCTTGCACTGTTGGTGGGTATGTAAATCGATACAGCCACTAAGGAGTAGTCTGGAGGTTCCTTCAATATCTAAAAATAGAATTACCATATGACCCAGCAATCCACTACTGGGCCTATATCCAGAGAAATCCATAATTCAAAAAGACACATACACCCCAATGTTCATTGCAGCAGTATTTACAATAACCAGGTCATGGAAGCAACCTAAATGCCCATTGGCAGATGAATAGATTGAAGGAATTGAATTGGAGTTTGAGATTGACATATGTACACCAATATGTATAAAATATATAACTAATAAGAACCTGCTGTATAAAAAACATAAAATGAAATTTTAAAAAATGAAGTTTACAGATCATTTTTGATATGCAAAGAAGAAAATATATAAAAAAGAGACATGTACCACAATGCTCATTGTAACACTTTTTACAATAGCCAGGACATGGCAGCAACCTAAGTGTCCATCGATATATGAATGGATAAGGAATATGTGGGGCATATATACAATGGAATATTAATAAGCAATAAAAAGAAACAAAATTGAGTTTTTTATCATGAGTTAGATGGACCTAGTGTCTGTCATACAGAGTGAAGTAAGTCAGAAAGTGGAAAACAAATACCGTATGCTAACACATACATATGAACTATAATAAAAATGGTTCTGATGAACCTAGGGGCAGGACAGGAATAAAGATGCAGACATAGAGAACGGACTTGAGGACATGGGGGTGGGGAACGGTAAGATGGGACAAGTGAGAGATTAGCACTGACATATATACACTACTAAATGTAAAATAGATTGCTAGTTGGAAGCTGCTGCATAGCATAGGGAGGTCGCTCAGTTCTTTTTGACCACCTAGAGGAGTAGGACTGGGAGGTAGGGAGGGAGGAAAATGTGAGAGGGGATGTGGGGATATATGTATACATATAGCTGATTCACTTTCTTATACAGCAGAAACTAACACACCATTGTAATGCAATTATACTCCAATAAATATGTTTAAAAAACAGGTTTTATAAATCAATAATAAAAAAGGCCATTAATTGAGTGCAAAATTGACCATAAAAAAAATTCTTCCACTGTGTTTATATATTTTGCCTTTTCATTTTGCCAAATTTGGTTAGAATATTTTGATGCTCATTATTAGATAAATACAAATTTAGGATTATTATATCTTCCTCCTGAATAGATATGTTATCATTATGAAATGTCTATATTTATTTCTAATATTAGTTCTTATCATACAGTTCATTTGATAATATTTTTGTATCTATTTATTTGGACTTTTCTCTCTGAATTCTTTTTCTTTTTACACCTTTATGTGAGTATAATTGCTTTAAAATGGTGTGTTAGTTTCTTCTTTATAAGAAAGTGAATCAGTTATACATATACATATGTTCCCATATCTCTTCCCTCTTGCATCTCCCTCCCTCTCATCCTCCCTATCCCACTCCTCTAGGTGGTCACAAAGCACAGAGCTGATCTCCCTGTGCAATGTGGCTGCTTCCCACTATCTATTTTATGTTTGGTAGTGTATATATGTCCATGCCACTCTCTCACTTTGTCACAGTTTACCCTCAAGTAAGGGTATCCTCAAGTCAATTCTGTAGTAGGTCTGTGTCTTTATTCCTGACTTACCACTAGGTTCTATTTTTTGTTTTGATTTTTTTGTTTTTTTGCAGTATGCGTGCCTCTCACTGTTGTGGCCTCTCCCATTGTGGAGCACACACTCTGGAAGTGCAGGCTCAGCGGCTATGGCTCATGGACCCAGCCGCTTCACAGCATGTGGGATCTTCCTGGACTGGGGCACAAACCCGTGTCCCCTGCATCGGCAGGCAGACTCTCTAACACTGCGCCACCAGGGAAGAACACTCCAAGGTTCTTCATGACAATTATTTTTCTTAGATTCTATATATACATGTTAGCATATGGTATTTGTCTTTCTCCTTCTGACTTACTTCAGGCTGTATGACAGACTCTAGGTCCATCCACCTCACTACAAATAACTCAATTTTCTTTCCTTTCATGGCTGAGTAATATTCCACTGTATATATGTGCCACAACTTCTTTATCCATTCATCCGATGATAGGCACTTAGGTTGCTTCCATCTTTTGACTATTGCAAATAGAGCTGTAATGAACATTTTGGTATATGACTCTTTGAATTATGGTTTTCTCAGGGTACATGCAGAGTAGTGGGATTGCTGGGTCATATGGTAGTTCTATTTGTAGTTTTTAAAGGAACCTCCATACTGTTCTCCATAGTGGCTGAACCAATTCACATTCCCACCAGCAGTGCAAGAGTGTTCCCTTTACTCCACATGCTCTCCAGCATTTATTGTTTCTAGATTTTTTGATGATGGCCATTCTGATTGGTGTGAGATGATATCTCACTGTAGTTTTTGTTTGTTTGTTTGTTTGTTTGTTTTTCCTGTATGCGGGCCTTTCACTGCTGTGGCCTCTCCCGTTGCAGAGCACAGGCTCCAGACGTGCTGGCTCAACGGCCATGAATCATGGGCCCAGCCGCTCTGCAGCATGTGGGATCTTCCCAGACCAGGGCATGAACCCGTGTCCCCTGCATCAGCAAGCAGACTCTCAACCACTGCGCCACCAGGGAAGCCCCTCATTGTAGTTTTGATTTGTATTTCTCTAATGATTAATGATGTTGAGCATTCTTTCATGTGTTTATGGGCAATCTGTATATCTTCTTTGGAGAAATGTCTATTTAAGTCTTCTGCCCATTTTTGGATTGGGATGTTTGTGTTTTTGTTATTGAGCTGCATGCGCTGCTTGTAAATTTTGGAGATTAATCCTTTGTCAGTTGCTTCATTTGCAAATACTTTCTCTCATTCTGTGGGTTGTCTTTTGGTCTTGTTTATGGTTTCCTTTGCTGTGCAAAAGCTTTGAAGTTTCATTAGGTCCCATTTGTTTATTTTTGTTTTTATTTCCATTTCTCTAGGACGTGGGTCAAAAAGGATCTTGCTGTGATTTATGTCATAGAGTGTTCTGCCTATGATTCTTCTAAGTGTTTGATCGTGTCTGCCCTTACATTTAGGTCTTTAATCCATTTTGAGCTTATTTTTGTGTATGGTGTTAGGGAGGGTTCTAATCTCATACTTGTACATGTGCCTGTCCAGTTACCCCAGCACCACTTATTGAAGAGGCTGTCCTTTCTCCACAGTACATTCCTGCCTACTTTGTCAAAGATAAGGTGTCCATATGTGCACAGGTTTATCTCTGGGCTTTCTATCCTGTTCCATTGATCTATATTTTGGTTTTTGTGACAGTCAGGACCATACTGTCTTGATTACTGTAGCTTTGTAGTATAGTCTGAAATCAGGGAACCTGATTCCTGTAGATCCATTTTTCGTTCTCAAGATTGCTTTGGCTATTTGGGGTCTTTTGTGTTTCCATACAAGTTGTGAAATTTTTGTTCTAGTTCTGGAAAAATGCCAGTGGTAATTTGATAGGGATTGCATTGAATCTGTAGGCTGCTTTGGGTAGTAGAGTCATTTTCACAATGTAGATTATTCCAATCAAAGAACATGGTATACCTCTCCATCTATTTGTATCATCCTTCATATCTTTCATCAGTGTCTTATAATTGTTTGCATACAGATCCTTTGTCTCCTTAGGTTGGTTTATTCATAGATATTGTATTCTTTTTGTTGCAATGGTAAGTGGGAGTGTTTTCTCTATTTAACTTTCAGATTTTTCGTCATTAATGTATAGGAATGCCAGAGATTTCTGTGCATTAATTTTGTATCCTACTACCTTAAAAATTCATAGATTAGCTCTAGTGGTTTTCTGGTAGCACCTTTAGGATTCTCTATGTATAGTGTCATGTCATATGCAAACAGTGACAACTTTATTTCTCCTTTTCCGACTTGGATTATTTTTTCTTTTTCTTCTCTGATTGTTGTGGCTAAAACTTGCAAAACTGTGTTGAATAAGAGTTGTGAGAGTGGGCAACCTTGTCTTTTTCCTGATCTTAGTGGCAATGGTTTCAGTTTTTCAACATTGAGGACGATGTTGATTGTGTTTTTGTCATATATGGCCTTTATTATGTTGAGGAAAGTTCCCTCTATGCCTACTTTCTGCAGGGTTTTCATCAAAAGTGGGTGTTGAATTTTGTCAAAAGCTTTCTCTGCATCTATTGAGATGGTAATATGGTTTTTATCCTTCAATTTGTTAGTATGGTGTATCACGTTGATTGATTTGAGCATATTGAAGAATCATTGCATTCCTGGAATAAACGTCACTTGATCATGTTGCATGATCATTTTAATGTGCTATTGGATTCTGTTTGTTAGTATTTTGTTGAGGATATTTGCATCTATGTTCATCAGTGATATTGGCCTGTAGTTTTCTTTCTTTGTGACATCCTTGTCTGGTTTTGGTATCAGGGTGATGCTGACCTCATAGAATGAGGTTGCGAGTGTTCCTTCCTCTGCTATATTTTGGAAGAGTTTGAGAAGGATAGATGTTAGCTCTTCTCTAAATATTTGATAGAATTTGCCTGTGGAGCCATCTTGTCCTGGGCTTTTGTTTGTTGGAAGATTTTTAAACACTGTTTCAATTTCAGTGCTTTGGATTGGTCTGTTCATATTTTCTATTTCTTCCTGATTCAGTCTTGGCGTGTTTTGCATTTCTAAGAATTTGTCCATTTCTTCCAGACTGTCCATTTTATTGGCATAGAGTTGCTTGTAGTAACCTCTCATGATCTCTTGTATTCCTGCAAATGTCAGTTGTTACTTCTCCTTTTTCATTTCTAATTCTTTTGATTTAGTTTTCTCCCTTTTTTTCTTGATGAGTCTGGCCAATGGTTTATCAATTTTATTTATCTTCTGAAAGAACCAGCTTTTGGTTTTATTGAACTTTGCTATCATTTCCTTTACTTCTTTTTCATTTATTTCTTACCTGATTTTTTATGATTTCTTTCCTTCTGCTAACTTTGGGGATTTTTGTTCATCTGTCTCTAATTGCTTTATGTGCAAGGTTAGGTTGTTTATTTGAGATGTTTCCTGTTTCGTAAGGTAGGATTGTATTGCTATAAACTTCCTTCTTAGAACTGCTTTTGCTGCATCCCATAGGTTTTGGGTCATTGTGTATCCATTGTCATTTGTTTCTAGGTACTTATTGATTTCCTCTTTGATTTCTTCAGTGAACACTTAGTTATTATGTGGTGAATTGTTTAGCCTCAATGTGGTTGAATTTTTTGCATATCTTTTCCTGTAATTGATATCTACTCTCATAGTGTTGTGGTCGGAAAAGATCCTTGATAAAATTTCAATTACTTAAATTTACCAAGGCTCGATTTGTGACCCAAGATATGACCTATCCTGGAGAATGCTCCATGAGCACTAGAGAAGAAAGTATGTTCTGTTGCTTTTGGATGGAATGTCCTATAAATATCAATTAAGTCCATCTTGTTTAATGTATCATTTAAAGCTTGTGTTTCTTTATTTATTTTCATTTTGGATGATCTGTCCATTGGTGAAAGTGGGGTGTTAAGGCCCCTACTATGGATGTGTTACTGTCGATTTCCCCTTTTATGGCTATTAGTATTTGCCTTATGTATTGAGGTGCTCCTATGTTAGGTGCATAAATATTTACAGTTGTTTTATCTTGTACTTGAGTCGATCCCTTGATCATTATGTACTGTCCTTCTTTGTCTCTTGAAACTGTCTTTATTTTAAAGTTTATTTTGTCTGATATGAAAATTGCCACTCCAGCTTTCTTTTGATTTCCATTTTCATGGAATATCTTTTTCCATCCCCTCACTTTCAGTCTGTATGTGTCTCTTGGTCTGAAATCTGTCTCTTACAGGCAGCATATATATGGGTCTTCTTTTTGTATCCATTCAGCCAGTTTGTGTCTGTTGGTGTGAGCATTTAATGCATTTACATTTAAGGTAATTATCAGTATGTATGTTCCAATTCCCATTTCTTAACAGTTTTGGGTTTGTTATTGTAGGTCTTTTCCTTCTTTTGTGTTTCTTCCCTAGAGGAGTTCCTTTAGCATATGTTGTAAAGCTGGTTTGGTGGGGTGGAACTCTCTCAGCTTTTGCTTATCTGTAAAGGTTTTAATTTCTCCAAAAAATCTGAATGAGATCCTTGCTGGGTAGAGTAATCTTGGTTCTAAATTTTCTCCTTCATCACTTTAAATATGCCCTGCCACTCCCTTCTGTCTTGCAGAGTTTCTCCTGAAAGATCAGCTGTTAACCTTATGGTGATTCCCTTGTGTGTTATTTGTTGTTCTTCCTTTGCTGCTTTTAATATGCTTTCTTTGTATTTAATTTTTGACAGTTTGATTAATATGTGTCTTGGCTTATTTCTCCTTGGATTTATCCTGTATGGGATTCTCTGTGCTTCCTGGACGTGATTAAATGTTTCGTTTCCCATATTAGGGAAATTTTCAACTATAATCTCTTCAAATGTTTTCTCAGTCCCTTTCTTTTTCTCTTCTTCTTCTGGGACCCCTAGAATTCGAATGTTGGTGTGTTTAATGTTATGCCAGAGGTCTCTGAGACTGTCCTCAGTTTTTATCATTTTTTTTCTTTATTCTGCTCTGCAATAGTTATTTCCACTGTTTTATCTTCCAGGTTACTTATGCTTTCTTCTGCCTCAGTTATTGTGCTATTGATCCCTTCTAGGGTATTTTTAATTTGATTTACTGTGTTGTTCATCATTGCTTGTTTCTCTTTAGTTCTTGTAGTTCCTTGATGTTGCTTGCATTTTCTCTCTTCTATATCCAAGATTTTGGATGATCTTTACTATCATTATTCTGAATTCTTTTTCAGGTAGACTGCCTCTTTCCTCTTCATTTGTTAGGTCTGGTGGGTTTTAATCTTGCTCCTTCACCTTCAGTTTGTTTTTCTGTCTTCTCATTTTGCTTATCTTACTGTATCTGGGGTCTCCTTTTTGTAGGCTGCAGGTTCATAGCTCTCATTGTTTTTGGTGTCTCTCCCCAGTGGCTAAAGTTGGTTCATTGGGTGGTGTAGGCTTCTTGGTGCAGGGGACTAGTGCCCGTGTTCTGTTGGATGGGGCTGGATCTTGTCTTTCTAATGGGCAGATCCACATCTGGTGGTGTGTTTTGGGGTGTTTGTGGCCTTATTATCATTTTAGGCAGCCTCTCTGCTAATGCGTGGGTTTTTGTTCCTGTGTTGCTGGATGTTTTACATAGGTTTTCCAGCACTGCAGCTTGCTGCTCGTTGTATGAAGCTGGATGTTGGTGTTGAGATGGAGATCTCTGGGAGATTTTTGCTGTTTGATATTACGTGGTGCTGGGAGGTCTCTTATGGACCAGTGTCCTGAAGTTGGCTCTCCCATGTCAAAGGCATATCACTGACTTCTGGGGGCAGCACCAAGAGCTTTTCATCCACATGGCTTGGATTAAAAGGGAGAATAATTAGAAAGAAAGAAAGAAAGAAAGAAAGAAAGAAAGAAGGAAGGAAGGAAGGGAGGGAGGGAGGGAGGGAGGAAGGAAGGAAGGAAGGAAGGAAGGAAGGAAGGAAGGAAGGAAGAAAGAAAGAAGGAAAGAAAAAAGAAAGACAGGATAAAATAAAGTAAGATAAAATAAAATAATTAAAATAAAAAATAATTATTAAGAAAACAAAATTTTTTAATTGAAAACAAACAAACAAAGAAAAAAAAAACGGATGGACAGAACCCTAGGACAAATGGTGGAAGCAAAGCTATACAGACAAAATCTCACGCAGAAGCATACATGTACACACTCACAAAAAGAGGAAAAGGGGAAAAATAATATATCTTGCTCTCAAAGTCCACCTCTTTTTAGGATGATTCGTTGTCTATTCAGTTATTCCACCATTGCAGGGTACATCAAGTTGATTGTAGATATTTCATCTGCTGCTCCTGAGGCTGCTGGGAGAAATTTCCCTTTCTCTTCTGTGTTTGCACAGGTCCCAGGGCTCAGCTTTGGACTTGGCCCCTCCTCTGCGTGTAGGTCACTGGAGGGCATCTGTTCTTCACTCAGACAAGATGGGGTTAAAGGAGCAGCTGGTTTGGGGGTTTTGGCTCACTCAGACCAGGGTGGGGGGGGTCACAGAGTGCGGGGTGAGCCTGTGGCAGCAGAGGCCACCGTGATGTTGCAGCAGCTTGAGGCGCGCCATGCGTTCTCCCGGGTAAGTTGTCCTTGGATCTTGGGACCCTGGCAGTGCCGGGCTGAGCAGGATCCCGGGAGGGGAGGTGTGGATAGTGACCTGTGCTTGCACACAGGCCTCTTGTTGGTGGCAGCAGCGGCCTTAGTGTCTCATGCCTGGCTCTGGGGTCCACGCTGATAACTGCAGCTCATGCCTGTCTCTGCAGCTCCTATAAACAGCGTTCTTAACCCCCTCTCCTTGCGCACCCGGAAACAAAGAGGGAAGAAAAATTCTCTTGCCTCTTCAGCAGGTCCAGACTTTTTCCTGGACTCCCTCCTGGCTAGCCGTGGTGCAATAAACCCTTCAGGCTGTGTTCACGCTGCCAGTCCTCTCCCTGCGATCCAACCGCAGCCTGAGCCTCTGCTCCCAGCTCCCACCCGCCCCGGCAGGAGAGCAGACAAGCCTCTCGGGCTAGTGAGTGCCAGTTGGCACTGATCCTCTGTGTGGGAATCTCTCTGCTTTGCCCTCCACACCACTGTTGCTGTGCTGTCCTCCACAGCTCCAAATCTTTCCCCCTCCGCCTCCTGCAGTCTCTGCCCACCAAGGGGCTTACTGGTGTGTGGAAACATTTCCTCCTTCACAGCTCCCTCCCACTGGTGCAGGTCCCATCCCTATCTTTTTGTCTCTGTTTTATCTTTTTTCTTTTGCCCTACCCCGGTACGTGGGGAGTTTCTTGCCTTTTGGGAGGTCTGAGGTCTTCTGCCAGCGTTCAGTGGGTGTTCTGTAGGAGTTGTTCCCCGTGTGGATGTATTTCTGATGTATCTGTGGGGAGGAAATAGATTTCCGCACCTTACTATTCTGCCATCTTCCCCCTCCAACCTCCCCCTTATATTTTTTAATGTCACAGGCTGCCTTATTTTATATAGTGTATTTATTAACAAATTAAAATAGTTGTAGCTATTTTCATACTCTTGTCCTTTAATCTTTATATTATTGTTAATGTTTAACACACCATCATATTAGAGTTTTCTGAAATTTACTGTATATTTGTCTTTATCAGTGTGCTATATTTTTTTCAGATTACTAGTAATGTTCTTTCATTTTTTGTAAGGCAGTTTTAGTGGTGATGAATTCTCTCAGCCTTTGTCTGGAAAAGTCTTTACTTTTCCTTCATTTTTGAAAAATAACATTTAAGATATATTATTCTTGGTTGGCGATTTTTTTCTTTCATCATTTTGAATATATTATCCTACTCTCTCCTTGTTTTAAAGTTTCTGCTGAGAAATCTGCCAATAGCCTAAATAGGGTTTCTTTGTAGGACAAAATCTTCTTTACTGTTGCTGCCTTTAAGATTCTCTTTCTGTTTTATCTTTGACAGTTCTATTTTAATGTTTCTTAGAGAATGTCTTTTTGGATTGAAATAATGGTGCAATCTATTAACTTCATAAACTTGGATGTCCAAATCTTTCCCTAAGTTTGGGAAGTTTTAAGCCATTATTTCTTTAAATCAGCTTCTGCCTATTTCTCCCTCTCTTATCCTTTTGTTACTTCAGTAATTAAAAAATATATATTAATGTTACCTTATAGATCATGTAGGTTTTCTTCACTCTTTTTCATCTTTTTTTTTTCATTTTACTCTTCAAACTGGTTTGTTTCAAAGTTTCTATCCTCTGTCTCACTAACACTTCTATTTACTCTGTTGTTGACACCTTCTATCGCAGTTTTTATTTCATTCATTGAATTCTTCAGCTCTAGAATTTCTGTTTGGTTCTGTTAACAATTTCTATCTCTTTGTTAAATTTCTCATTTTGATCATGTATTATTTTCCTGATGTTATTGAATTGTCTCTCTGTGCTTTACTGTAGCTCATTAAATATCCTTAAAATAGCTATTTTGAATTCTTTCTTGGGTAAACCATAAATTATTATGATCTTTTGGTATTGTAATGTTTCCTTGATTTTTAATGTTCCATGAAGTTTTGCATTGCTGGCCTTGAATTTGAAGTAACAGTCACCTCTAACTTTAATAACTGCTTTTGGGGTAAAAATACCTTTTGTCAGTCTTGCTGTAGATCTGAGGCTTTCTCAGACTTTGTATGGATACATCTGCTCTAAGCATCTTGTCCCCTCTTGTGGCAGAATTTAGGCTTGTATATCTTCCCTCCATTTTATAACACACCAGGCCTCATGCTGATAGCCTCTCTTTTGTTTTCCAGAATGTGACACTACAGTTCAAGTTTGTGATTCCTTCATTGCCCCAAGACTGTGGCCTGCCTTCTGTGTTTTGTGTCTCCCAGGGTTTGCCCTCACCTCCGCTCTTAGGATTGTGCCACTGGGAGCTGCTTGCTGAGTCGGGGGAGATGTGGATTTGGAATGCAATGCTCTGGGGGTACTTGTGGGTAAGTTGGGGATATCCATGGGTTAGGTTTTCCCCATGGTTCATGAATGGGCTTCCTGATGGAGTCCAGAATACAAGTAGAAGAAACTACCTTCCTTTACTGTCCTCTGGGAGTCTTATATGCTTCTCTCCCAATCTGTTTCCTCCTCTAGTCATGAAGGTCCCCACTTTCAATGCTTTGAATGCTGCAAGAGAGAAATGAGTCTCCTTGGAAGCATCCTGCACATCTGGGAAGATTAGAGTCTACTCACCAGCTCTCCCTTTCCCCTGCAAGAGAAATCACAGGCAATCTAGTATAACCCCAAGCTGTGTCACCTTGGGGGAGAGGTAATGCTGGCAAATCATACTGTTTCTCCTACCCACTCCAAAGCATCCAGACTTGTAATTTTTCCTCCAGAGGAGTGCTGGAACTTCTACTCTGGAAACCTGGACCTCCACAAAGGATCTGTTGCCTGTAGGTGACAGCTCAAGTTAGCATCTGCAGGTACTCCCAGATCATGGGTGAGAGGGGCCAGGACTGGTTCACAGTTTCTTTTAGGTTCCACAGTTGGTACTGAAGTCTGTATGCCTACTATCTAATGCAGTAGTTGGTGAGACTCCACCATGTCCCATAGTGTATGGTGCTGGTTCCCACAGCTCTCACAGAGGTAGTTTATTCATGACTGGATGATGAATTTTTGTTGTTGAAGGGAGGGGCAAAATCAAGGGATGTCTTATATTTCCACAAGGCTGAGGTCAATCCTATAATTATTTTAATGTGATATTGAATTTGTTATTTTGTTGTTAATATTTTATTTAGGACTTTTGCATCAGTGCTTACCAGGGATATTGAGCTATAATTTTCTTTTCTTGCATTATCTTTGCCTATCTTTGGTATTATGATGATGCTTGCCTCAAAAAATGAATTTGTAAGTATTCTCTATTCTTCAATATTTTAGAATAGTTTAAGAAGAACCTGTATCAATATTTCTTTAAAACTTTTGTACAATTCACCAGAGAGGCGGTACGTTCATAGGCATTTTTTGTTGTTGTTGTTGGGAGGCTGATTCAATCACACTATACTTTATAGGTTTGTTTAAATTTTCTATCTCTTCATGATTCAGTCTTTGTAGGCTGTATATTTCTAAGAAGTTATCCATTTCATTTAAAATTACCAAATTTGTTGGCATACAGTTGTTCTCAGAATGATTTTATGACCCTTTTTATTTCTGTGATGTCAGTTGTCATTTATTCTATTTCTGGTTTCATTTATTTGAGACTTTTCCATGTTTTTTTTTCTTAGTAGTCTAAGTATATTGGAGGCATGCTCCAATTATCTTTCTCCTTCTCTATGGAGAAGGCTCATATTCTGTATCTTCTCTCAAACATGTAGAGTTGTGCCAGCCATAGCAAGCCTCTGACAACTTTTACTTTGTTCTTTTTTTTTTTCAATGTATGGAACTAATGTTTTTTAAACATCTTTATTGGAGTAAATTGCTTTACAATGCTGTGTTAGTTTCTGCTTTATAACAAAGTGAATCAGCTATGTGTATACATATATCCCCATATCTGCTCCCTCTTGCATCTCCCCCCAACACCCCCTATCCCACCCCTCTAGGGGGGCACAAAACACTGAGCTGATCTCCCAGTGCAATGCAGCTGCTTCCCACTAGCTACCTGTTTTACATTTGGTAGTGTATATATGTCAATGCCACTCTCTCACTTCGTCCCAGCTTACCCTTCCCATCTCTGTGTCCTCAAGTCCATTCTCCATGTCTGCATCTTTATTCCTGTCCTGCCCCTAGGCTCATTAGAACAACTGTTTTTTCTTTAGATTCCATATATATGTGTTAGCATACAGCATTTTGTTTCTCTTTCTGACTTACTTCACTCTGCATGACAGACTCTAGGTCCAAACACCTCACTACAAATAACTCAGTTTCATTTATTTTTATGGCAGAGTAATATTACATTGTATATATGTGCCATGTCTTCTTTATTCATTTATCTGTTGATGGACACTTAGGTTGCTTCCATGTCCTAGCTATTATAAATAGTGCTGCAACGAAGTGTGGTACACACATTTTTTGAATTATGAATTTCTCAGGGTATATGCCTAGTAGTGGGATTACTGGGTCATATTGTAGTTCTGGGTCATATTGCAGTTCTATTTTTAGTTTTTTCAGGAACCTCTGTACTGTTCTCCATAGTGGCTGTATCAATTTACGTTCCCACCAACAGTGCAAGATGGTTGCCTTTTCTCCACAACCTATCCAGCATTTATTGTTTGTAGATTTTTTTGATGATAGTCATTCTGACTGATGTGAGGTGATACCTTATATTAGTCTTGATTTGTATTTCTCTAATGATTAGTGATGTTGAGCTTCCTTTCATGTGTTTGTTGGCAACGTATATGTCTTCTTTGGAGAAATGTCTATTTATGTCTTCTGCCCATTTTTGGATTGGGTTGTTTGTTTTTCTTATATTGAGTTGCATGAGCTGCTTGTATATTTTGGAGATATATCCTTTGTCAGTTGCTTCGTTTGCAAATATTTTCTCCCATTCTGAGGGTTGTCTTTAGATCTCGTTTATTGATTGTTTTGCTGTGCAAAAGCTTTTAAGTTTCATTAGCTCCCATTTGTTATTTTTTGTTTTTACTTCCAATTCTCTAGGAGGTGTGTCAAAAAGGATCTTGCTGTGATTTATGTCATAGAGTGTTCTGACTATGTTTTCCTCTAAAAGTTTTATAGTGTCTGGCCTTATATTTAGGTCTTTAATCCATTTTGAGTTTATTTTTGTGTATGGAGTTAGGAAGTGTTCTAATTTCATTCTTTTATATGTAGCTGTCCAGTTTTCCCAACACCACTTATTGAAGAGGCTGTCTTTCCTCCATTGCATATTCCTCCCTCCTTTATCAAAGATAAGATGACCATATGTACATGGGTTTATCTCTGGGCTTTGTATCTTGTTCCATTGATCTATATTTCTGTTTTTGTGCAAGTACCATACTGTCTTGATTACCATAGCTTTGTAGTAGAGTCTGAAGTCAGGGAGCCTGATTCCTCCAGTTCCATTTCTCATTTAAAAAATTGCTTTGGCTATTTAGGACTTTTGTGAAAATTTTTGTTCTAATTCTGTGAAAAATGGCCTTGGTAATTTGATAGGGATTGCATTGAATCTGTAGATTGCTTTGGGTAGTATAGTCATTTTCACAATGTCGATGCTTCCAGCCCCAGAACATTGTATATATCTCCATCTGCTTGTATCACCTTTAATTTCTTTGATCAGTGTCTTATCCTTTTCTTCATACAGGACTTTTGTCTCCCTAGGTAGGTTTATTCCTAGGTATTTTATTCATTTTTTGCAATGGTAAATCGGAGGGTTTCTTTAATTTCTCTTTCAGATTTTTAATCTTTAGTGTAAAGGAATGCAATAGACTTGTGCATTAATTTTGTATCCTTCTACTTTACCAATTTCATTGATTAAGTTCTATTAGTTTTCTGGTAGCATATTTAGGATTCCCTATGTATAGTGTCATGTCATCTGTAAACAGAGATAGCTTTACTTCTTCTTTTCTGATTTGGATTCCTTTATTTCTTTTTCTTCTATGATTACTCTGGCTAAAACTTCCAAAACTATGCTGAATAATATTGGTGAGAGTGGGCATCCCTGTCTTCGTCCTGATTTTAGAGAAATGGTTTCAGTTTTCACCATAGAGAACAATGTTGGCTGTGGGTTTTTCATATATGGCCTTTACTATGTTGAGATAAGTTCCCTCTGTGCTTACTTTCTGAAGAGGTATTATCATAAATGGGTGTTGAATTTTGTTAATATGGTGTATCACGGGGGGGACCTTGAAGATGGTGGAAGAGTAAGACGCGGAGATCGCCTTCCTCCCCACGGATACACCAGAAATACATCCACACGTGGAACAACTCCTACAGAACTCCTACTGAAGGCTGGCAGAAGACCTCAGACCTCCCAAAAGGCAAGAAACTCCCCACGTAACTGGGTAGGGCAAAAGAAAAAACAGAGACAAAAGAATAAGGACGGCACCTGCACCAGTGGGAGGGAGCTGTGAAGGAGGAAAAGTTTCCACACACTAGGAAGCCCCTCCGCGGGCGGAGACTGCGGGAGGCAGAGGGGGGAGTTTCGGGACCGCGGAGTAGTGCACAGCGACAGGTGCAGAGGGCAAAGCGGGGAGATTCCTGCACAGACGATCGGTGCCGACCAGCACTCACCAACCCGAGAGGCTTGTCTGCTCACCCGCCGGGGCAGGCGGGGCTGCGAGCTGAGGCTCGGGTTTTGGTTTTGGACGGAGCTCAGGGAGAGGACTGGGGTTGGCAGCTTGAACATAGCCTGAAGGGGTTAGTGCACCACGACTAGTCGGGAGGGAGTTCGGGGAAAAGCCTGCACCTGCCGAAGAGGCAAGAGACTTTTTCTTCCCTCTTTGTTTCCTGGTGCGCGAGGAGAGGGGTTTAAGAGCGCTGCTTAAAGGATCTCCAGAGACGGGCGCGAGCCGCGGCTAAAAGTGCGAACAGTAACACATTCATAGTAGGGGACTTTAACACCCCACTTTCACCCATGGACAGATCATCCAAAATGAAAATAAATAAGGAAACACAAGCTTTAAATGATACATTAAACAAGATGGACTTAATTGATATTTATAGGACACTCCATCCAAAAACAACAGAATACACATTTTTCTCAAGTGCTCATGGAACATTCTCCAGGATAGATCATATCTTGGGTCACAAATCAAGCCTTGGTAAATTTAAGAAAACTGAAATTGTATCAAATATCTTTTCTGACCACAACGCCATGAGACTAGATATCAATTACAGGAAAAGATCTGTAAAAAATACAAACACATGGAGGCTAAACAATACAGTATTTAATAACGAAGTGATCACTGAAGAAATCAAAGAGGAAATAAAAAAATACCTAGAAACAAATGACAATGAAGACACAACGACCTAAAACCTATGGGATTCAACAAAAGTAGTTCTAAGAGGAAAGTTTATAGCAATACAATCCTACCTTAAGAAACAGGAAACACCTCGAATAAACATTTTATCTTTCTTTAATCATTTGTTTGCCTCAGTTAGTCTTAAAATATTATTTTGCAGAGAGTCAACTTTAAGCTCATGGCAACTTTTGGAAGCATCAAAGTACCAATGAAAATGGTTGTTCCATTAAGTTTTGGAAATTTAAGAGCTATGGTTGCCCAATTTGTTTTATTTATTTATTTACTTACTTATTAACATCTTTATTGTAGTATAATTGCTTTACAATGGTGTGTTAGTTTCTGCTGTATAGCACAGTGAATCAGCTATACATAAACATATATCCACATATCCCATTCCTCTTGCATTTCCCTGCCACCATCCCTATCTCACCCCTATAAGTGGACAAAAAACACCAAGCTAATCACCCTATGCTATGTGTCTGCTTCCCACTAGGTATTCATTTTACATTTGGTAGTGTATATATGTCCATGCCAGTCACTCGTTTGTTCCCAGCTTACACTTCCCTTTCCCTGTGTCCTCAAGTCCATTCTCTATGTCTGAGTTTTTATCCCTGTCATGCCACTAGGTTCTTCAGAACCACCTTTTTTTTTTTGCTTTTTGATTCCATATATATGTGTTAGCATATGGTATTTATTTTTCTCTTTCTGATTTACTTTACTTTGTATGACAGACTCTAAGTCCATCCACCACATTACAAACACCTCAATTTCATTTTGCTTTATGGCTGAGTAATATTCCATTGTATATATATGCCACATCTTCTTTATCCATTCATTTGTCAGTGGACACTTAGGTTGTTTCTATGTCCTGTCTATTGTAAATAGAGCTGCAATGAACATTGTGGTACATGACTATTTTTGAATTATGGTTTTCTCAGAGTATATGCCAAATAGAGGGATTGCTGGGTCATGTGGTAATTCTACTTTTAGTTTTTTAAGGAACCTCCATACTGTTCTCCATAGTGGCTGAATCAATTTACATTCCCACCAGCAGTGAAAGAGGGTTTGCTTTCCTCCACACCCTCTCCAGCATTTATTTTTTGTGGATTTTTTGATGATGAACTTTCTGTCTGGTGTGAGGTAATACCTCATTGTAATTTTTTTTGTGTGTGGTATGGGGGCCTCTCATTCTTGTGGCCTCTCCTGTTGCAGAGCACAGGTTCTGGACAGGCAGGCTCAGTGGCCATGGCTCACGGGCCTAGCCGCTCTGTGACATGTGGCATATTCACAGATTGGGGCATGAACCCACATGCCCTGCATTGGCAGGTGGACTCTCAACCACTGCTCCACCAGGGAAGCCCCCTGATTGTAATTTTGATTTGCATTTCTCTAATGATTAGTGATGTTGAGCATCCTTTAATGTGTTTGTTGGCAATCTGTATACCTGCTTTGGAGAAATGTGTATTTATGACTTCTGCACGTTATTGGATTCGATTGTCTGTTTTTTGATATTGAGCTGCTTGTAAAATTTGGAGATTAATCCTTTGTCAGTGGCTTCATTTGCAAATATTTTCTCCCATTCTTAGAGTGGTCTTTTCATCTTGTTTATGGTTTCCTTTGCTGTGCAAAAGCTTTTAAGTTTCATTAGGTTCCATTTGTTTATTTCTGTTTTTATTTCCATTTCTCTAGGAGGTGGGTCAAAAAGGATCTTGTTGTGATTTATGTCATAGAGTGTTCTGCCTATGTTTTCCACTAAGAGTCTGATAGTTTCTGGCCTTATATTTAGGTCCATAAACCATTTTGAGCTCATTTTTGTGTATGGTGTTAGGGAGTGTTCTAATTTCATTCTTTTACATGTTGCTGTCCAGTTTACACAGCATCATTTATTGAATAAGCTGTCTTTTCTCCATTGTATATTCTTGTCTCCTTTAACAAAAAAAAGGTGACCATATGTGAGTGGGTTTACCTCTGGGCTTTCTATCCTGTTCCAATGATCTATATTTCTGTTTTTGTGCCAGTACCATACTGTCTTAATGACTCTAGCTTTGTAGTATAGTCTGAAGTTAATGAGACTGATTCCTCCAGGTCTGTTTTTCTTTCTCAAGATTGCTTTGTCTATTTGGGGTCCTTTGTGTTTCCATGCAAATTGTTAAATTTTTTGTTCTAGTTCTGTGAAAAATGCCATTGGTAATTTGATAGGGATTGCATTGAATCTGTATATTGCTAGGGCAAGTATATTCATTTTCACAGTGTTAATACTTCCAATCCACAAGCATGGTATATCTTTCCGTCTGTTTGTATCACCTTTAATTTCTTTCATCATTGCCTTATATTTTTCTGCATACAGATCTTTTGTCTCCTTAAGTGGTTTATTCCTAGGTATTATTTTCTATTTGTTGCAATGGTATATTGCAGTGTTTCCTTAATTTATGTTTCAGATTGTTTGTTCATCATTAGTTTATAGGAGTGAAGAGATTTCTGTTCATTAATTTTATATCTTGCTACTTTACCAAGTTCATTGATTAGCTCTAGTAGTTTTCTGGTAGCATCTTTATGATTCTCTATGTATCGTATCATGTCATTTGCAACCACTGACAGTTTTACTTCTTCTTTTCCAATTTGAATTCTTTTTATTTCTTTTTCTTTTCTGATTGCTGTAGCTAAAACTTTCAAAACTATGTTGAATAATAATGGTGAGAGTGTGCAAACTTGTCTTGTTCCTGATCTTAGTGGAAATGGTTTCAGTTTTTCAGCATTGAGAACAATGTTGGCTGGTGGGATTGTCAACATGGCCTATATCATGTTCAGGTAAGTTCACTCTATGCCTACTTTCTAGCGAGTTTTTATCACAAATGAGTTTTGAATATTGTCAAAAGATTTTTCGGCATCTATTGAGAGGATCATGTGGTTTTCCTTCTTTGATATGTTTATATGGTGTATCCCATTGATTGATTTGCATATATTGAAGAATCCTTTCATCCCTGGAATAAATCCCACTTGATCATAGTGTATGATCCTTTTAATGTGTTGTTGGATTCTGTTTCCTAGCATTTTGTTGAGGATTTTTGCATGTATGTTCATCAGTGATATTGGTCTGTAATTTTCTTTTTTTTGTCGTATCTTTGTTGGGTTTTGGCATCAGGGTGATGGCGGCCTCATAGAATGAGTTTGGGAGTGTTCCTTCCTCCACAATTTTTTGAGAAGAGTTTGAGAGGGATGAGTGTTAGCTCTTCTCTAAATGTTTGATAGAATTCACCTGTGAAGCCATCTGGTTCTGGACTTTTGTATGTTGGAAGGTTTTTAATCACAGTTTCAATTTCAGTGCTTGTGATTGGTCTGTTCATATATTGTACTTCTTACTGGTTGAGTCTTGGAAGGTTATACGTTTCTAAGAATTTGTCTCTTTCTTCCATGTTGTCCCTTTTATTGGCATAGAGTTGCTTGTAGTGCTCTCTTAGGATGCTTTGTATTTCTGCATTGTCTGTTGTAACTTCTCCTTTTTCATTTCTAATTTTATTGAGTTGACTCCACTCCCTTTTTTTGTTGATGAGTCTGGTTAATGATTTATCAATTTTGTTTATCTTCTCAAAGAACCAGCTTTTATTTTTATTGAACTTTGCTATTGGTTTCTTTGTTTCTATTTCATTTATTTCTGATCTTTTTTTTTTTTTTGCAGTACACGGGCCTCTCACTGTTGTGGCCTCTCCTGTTGCAGAGCACAGGCTCTGGACGCACAGGCTCAGCTGCCATGGCTCATGGGCCCAGCTGCTCCGCAGCATGTGGGATCTTCCTGGACCAGTGCACGAATCCATGTCCCCAGCATCAGCAGGCAGACTCTCAACAACTGTGCCACCAGGGAAACCCTCTGATCTGATCTTTATGATTTCCTTCCTTCTGCTAACTTTGCGTTTTGTTTGTTTTTCTTTCTCTAGTTCCTTTAGGTGTAATGTTAGATTGTTTACTTGAGGTTTTTCTTGTCTCTTGAGGTAGACTTGTATAGCTATAAATTTCCCTTTTAGAAATGCTTTTGCTGCATCCCATAGGGTTAGGATTGTCATGTTTTCATTGTCATTTGTCTCTCGGTATTTTTTTATTTCCACTTTGATTTCCTCAGTGATCTCTTGGTTATTTCATAACGTATTGTAGCCTCCATGTGTTTGTGTTTCTTTACACATTTTTCCCTGTAATTCATTTCTAATCTCGTAGCATTGTGGTCAGAAAAGATGCTTGATATCATTTCAATTTTCTTAAATTTACTGAGGCTTGATCTGTGACCCAAGATGTGATCTATCCTGCAGAATGTTCCATGCGCACTAGAGAAGAAAGTATAATCTGCTGCTTTTGGATGGAATGTCCTATAAATATCAATTAAATCTATCTGGTCTACTGTGTCATTTAAAACTTCTGTTTCCTTATTTATTTTCATTTTGGATGATCTGTCCATTGGTGTAAGTGAGGTGCTAAAGTCCACCAATATTTTCGTGTTACTGTCGATTTCCTGTTTTATAGCTGTTAGCAGTTGCCTTATGTATTGAGATGCTCCTATGTTGGGTGCATATATATTTATAATTGTTATATCTTCTTCTTGGATTGATCCCTTGAGTATTATGTAGTGTTCTTCCTTGTCTCTTGTAACATTCTTTATTTTAAGGTCTATCTTATCTGATATGAGTATTGCTACTCCAGCTTTCTTCTCTCTTTCTTTTTTTTTTTGTGGTACGTGTGTCTTTCACTGTTGTGGCCTCTCCTGTTGTGGAGCACAGGCTCTAGACATGCAGGCTCAGCAGCCATGGCTCATGGAACCAGCCACTCCACGGCATGTGGGATCTTCCCGAACTGGGGCATAAACCCACATCCCCTGCATCAGCAGGCGGACTCTCAACCACTGTGCCACCAGGGAATCCCTCAACTTTCTTTTGATTTCCATTTGCATGGAATATATTTTTCCAACCCCTCACTTTCAGTCTGTATGCGTCCCTAGGACTGAAGTGGGTCTCCTGTAGACAGCATATATACAGGTCTTGTTTTTGTATCCATTCAGCAAGCCTGTGACTTTTGGTTAGAACATTTAATCCATTCACGTTTAAGGTAATTATCAATATGTATGTTCCTATGACAATTTCTTAATTGTTTTGTGTTTGTTTTTGTAGGTGCTTTTCTTCTCTTCTGTTTCCCACTTAGAGAAGTTCCTTTAGCATTTGTTGTAGAGATGGTTTAGTGGTCCTGAATTCTCTTAGCTTTTGCTTGTCTGTAAAGCTTTTGATTTCTCCATTGAATCTGAATGATATACTTGCCGGGTAATCTTGGTTGTAGGTTCTTCTCTTTCATCACTTTAAGTATATCATGCCACTCCCTTCTGGCTTGTAGAGTTTCTGCTGACAAATCAGCTATTAACTTTATGGGAGATCCCTTGTTTGTTATTTTTCCCTTTCTGCTTTCAATATTTTTTCTTTAATTTTTGCCAATTTGATTACTATGTGTCTCAGCATGTTCCTCCTTGGGTTTGTCCTGTATGGGACTTGCTGTACTTCCTGTACTTGGCTGGCTATTTCCTTTCCCATGTTAGGGAAGTTTTCGACTACAATCTCATCAAATAATTTATCAAGTCCTTTCTCTCTCTCTTCTCCTTCTGGGACTCCTATAATGGGAATGTTTTTGCATTTAATGTTGTCCCAAAGATCTCTTAGGCTGTCTTCATTTCTTTTCCTTCTTTTTTCTTTATTCTTTTCTGCAGCAGTGAATTCCACCATTCTGTTTTCCAGGTCACTTATCCATTCTTCTGCCTCAGTTATTCTGCTATTGATTCCTTCTAGTATAGTTTTCATTTCAGTTATTGTGTTGTTCGTGTCTGTTTGTGTGTTCTTTAATTCTTCTGTGTCTTTTTTAAACATTTCTTGTATCTTTATAATATTTGCTTCCATTATTTTTCCGAGGTCCTGGATCATGTTCACTATCATTATTCTGTGTTCTTTTTCTGGAAGGCTGCCTATCTCCACCTCATTTACTTGTTTTTCTTGGGTTTTATCTTGTTCCTTCATGTGGTACATAGCCCTCTGCTTTTTCAAATTGTCTATCTTTCTGTGAATATGGTTTTTGTTCCACAGGCTGCAGGATTGTAGCTCTTCTTCTTTCTGCTGTCTACCCTCTGGTGGATGTGGCTATCTAAGAGGCTTGTGCAAGTTTCCTGATGGGAGGGGCTGCTGGTGGGTAGAGCTGACTGTTGCTCTGGTGGGCAGAGCTCAGTATAACTTTAATCCATGTGACTGCTCTTGGGCAGGGCTGGGTTCCCTCCTTGTTGGTTGTTTGGCCTGAGGCAACCCAACACTGGAGCCTACCTGGGATCTTTGGTGGGGCTAATGGCGGACTCTGGGAGGGCTCACACCGAGGAGTACTTCCCAGAACTTCTGCTGCCAGTGTCCTTGTTTCCACAGTGAGCCACAGCCGCCCATGCAGGACACCTTACAAAACTAGCAAGTAGGTTTTTTCAGTCTCCCCTGGGGTCAATTCTTCTTCCCCTGGGTCCTGATGCACACACTACTTTGTGTATGCCTTCCAAGAGTGGAGTCTCTGTTTCCCCTGTCCTGTCAGTCCTACAATCAAGACCCACTAGCCTGCAGAGTCTGATTCTCTAGGAATTCCTCCTCCCATTGTCGAACCCCCCAGGTTGGGAAGCCTGACGTGGGGCTCAGAACCTTCACTCCAGTGGGTAGACTTCTTTGGTCTAAGTGTTCTCTATTCTGTGAGTCACCCAACCAGTATTTATGGGATTTGATTTTACTGTGATTGTGCCGCTCTTATGGTCTAATTGTGGCTTCTCCTTTGTCTTTGTATGTGGGGTATCTTTTTTGGTGTGTTCCAGTGTCCTCCTGTAGATGATTTTCCAGCAGATAGTTGTGATTCTGGTGTTCTCGCAAGAGGAAGTGAGAGCACACCCTTCTACTTGACCATCTTGGTCTATTTCACATTATTAAGCATCAGTTTCCTCACCATTAAACATGAATAAATAATGCATATAAAGTATATTTAGCCCTCAAATAAATAAAAACTATTATTTTTAACTGTTATTATATTTAGTGCTTCTTAATTTTTTTCCACTGCAGGACCTCAAATAGGGAGGTGAACATATATTCTTTGAGTGGTAGGGAATGGTACCGTATAAAGGGATACAAATCCTTTTAAAAATTATGTCAATTTTGAATTATGCTCCATAGTGTATCTGTGTATTTTTTGTAAAAATAAGTTAACCCTTTTGTCAGAAATATAAGAAAATGTATGTACCAGGGTGCTATTTCATGTTTGTTTTATAGTTTTATGAATTCCCTTTTGAATTATTGAATACTCTTTTTTGTATCCTGATGGTACCATAAAGACATTGGGCAAAGACTTCTGCCATTTTTGTTTTGTGACTCACCACAGGGGGAGGGTATGGATGGATTTGATCTATCTCTCAGCTCCAAGTCACAGCTGGTTTAATCAGATGTGTTCAACTTATCCAAGTCCCACCAATCTACATGTAGCAAAAAAAAACTTTGCTCACATCAGGACAACATGGAGTGTTTGGACAAATCAGATTTTTTCTCAGTCAGTCACACATTGAGCTTGGAATTACCTTATCAATCAATAACTTAATAATGGGAGTCTACATTAAACGACTAACAAGGAGATGTTAAGACTGAGAAAATATAAAAATATATTTTAAAAAATGTGATTTAAGCCTTACTAAGAAGCTGTCTCACAGGTTCAGGTTAATTTCTTGGGCAAAGTAGAGTTTCTGAGATCTAATAGCATTAGATGCCAATTCCTGTTGCCATCAAAACCCAACACTAGCTTGTGGTAAAATTGTGCGATTATCAAATATTACAACTGAAATCCCAGGCTCTAGTTTTGTCTCCTGTCTTAAACTCAAGTGGGAACCCCTCTATTCTTTGTGAAATTTTATTAATTTTAAGTTAATGGATATTTATTTACTATGCTAAATAAATACCACTGAACTAAGTTCTGTGGAGTAAATCTGACACAATCCCTGTCTTTAACAGACTGTTGAGGTAGTTAGTCATATACACAATTATAAAATGTGGTAAATGCTGTGATGGCAAAAAAAGGATTATTAACAGAGACAAGTGTTACTAATTATGCTTTGGAAAGCTTTTCAGACATGGTGAATGGCTATTTAATTCACCAGGTTTAGAAGGGGTGGGATTGGATAATTTTTTTCTTTTTAGGTAGAAGAAACAGTATGAGCAAAGGCACACAATTTGTATACATAGAATGTTCCAGAGGTATACTTAAATACCAGTGTTTCCTGTTATTGGATAATACTATTTTTGCCTTGGGATAGGCTAGGTAAAAACAAAAATAAAATGAAACAAAGTGCCAAAATCTCAAAGGCTTTAAAGGTCAATGGTTTATTTTTAGCTCATACAAAGTCCATTACAGGTTTGGGCAACTTCCTGGAGCAACTATCTTTTGTTTTATGACTCAGTTTTGCAGCTTCATATCAGCATGTGCTTTCATGATTACTGAGGCAAGAGAAAACATATGGTGATTAAAGACTTCTACCTGGAATTGACACACATCACATTCACTCTTATTTATTTGCCAGACCAGATTATTATACCTAACTTCAAAATGTTAGGGAAGTACCTCTTTTCTGAAGGTGAAGAATTAGGAGATATCAGTAAACAGTAGTAATGTCTGTTACACAGTGTTATCTCACACACAGATATGAACATTTTAGTAGTAATCAAGTCTTGTAATAAAATTAGTACTTATGGTGGAATTTCAGGCAATAATTGACAGCTAACTAGAGCTTTAGTCAAGTCAAACCTTATGAGTTTGCAGAATTTAGTTATACATAGTAATAGTCTGTGCTGAAAAAATATTTAAGCCCAGAATAGGCACCTGATAAGTACATTCAAACATATTTATTACATGAATGAATAAAGGATATTAGACCACGTATAGAAGCTAAGGTAAGAGTCTGATTTTCTGACTCTTAACATGTACCTATAATCATTCCAACGATTTCAAAGCAAGATAAGGCTCTGTTTGCCTCTGGGTAATAATTCTGAGGTTCTAGTTACCTTTGTCTTTGTCTTTTTTCAATTCCAGAGAAATAAAATTGTATATATTTCTTCTATCCCTGCCACAACACACATAATTAAAAAGAGACTGGCCCTTAACGTGGACAGAGTAAGTATAATACTTAAGCAGAAATGATTTGGCGTTAGATAATCTGGGTTTAAATATCAGCCTTAGGGAGTTGCTAATGCAGCTGCTGGTGGTCATGAAAATGATGGGTCCAAAGCATGGGTGGAGAGTGCCTTGCTCTTTCACTGAGAAAATCATCCAGAGGGGCCGCCTGAACCAAGAGGGCAGAGTAGAAGGACGCGCTCTCACTACGTCTTATGAGAACACCAGAATCACAACTAGCTGATGGAAAATCATTGACAGAATGACACTGGAACTCACGAAACAAGATACCCCACATACAAAGACGAAGGAGAAGCCACAATGAGTTGGTAGGAGGGTTGCAATCACAGTAAAATCAAATCCCATAACTGCTGGGTGGGTGACTCACAGACTTGAGAATAGTTAGACCACAGAAGTCCTCCCACTGGAGTGAAGATTCAGAGCCTCATGTCAGGCTTCCCAACCTGGGGTTCCTGCAATGGGAGGAGGAATTCCTAGAGAATCAGACTTTGAGGGCTACTGGGATTTGATTGCAGGACTTTGACAGGACTGGGGGAAAGAAAGACTCCACCCTTGGAGGGCACATACAAAGTAGTGTGTGCTTCAGGATGCAGGGGAAGCAGCAGTGACCCCAGGGGAGACAGAACCAGACCTACCTGCTAATGTTATAGGGTCTCCTGCAGAAGTGAGCAGTGGCTGTGGGTCACTGTGGGGACAAGGATATTGGCAGCAAAAGTTGTGGGAAGTACTCCTTGGGGCAAGCCACACAGAGTCTACCATTAGCCCACCAAAAAGCCCAGGTGGCTCCAGTGTTGGGTTGCCACAAGCCAGACAACCAAAAGGGAGTGAACCCAGCCCCACCCATGAACAGTCAAATAGATTAAAGTTTTACTGACCTCTGCCCACCAGAGCAACAGTCAGCTCTACCCACCAGCAGCCCCACACATCAAGCCTCTCAGATAGCCTCATCCAACAGACGGCAGGCAGCAGAAGCAAGAAGAACTACAATCCTGCAGCCTGTGGAACAAAAACCACATTCACAGAGAGATGGACAATTTGAAAAGGCAGAGGACTATGTACCAGATGAAGGAACAAGATAAAATCCCAGGAAAACAAGTAAATGAAGTGGAGATAGGCAACCTTCCAGAAAAAAAATTCAAAATAATGAGAGTGAAGATGATCCACAACCTCAGAAAAAGAATGGAGTTAAAGATCGAGAAGATGCAAGAAATGTTTAACAAAGACACAGAAGAATTAAAGAAGAAACAAACAGACATGAAGGATTCAATAACTGAAATGAAAACTACACTAGAAGGAATCAATAGCAGAATAACTGAGGCAGAAGAACAGATAAGTGACCTGGAAGACAGAATGGTGGAATTCACTGCTGCAGAAGAGAATAAAGAAAAAAGAAGGAAAAGAAATGAAGACAGCCTAGGAGACATCTGGAACAGCATTAAATGCAACAACATTTGCATTGTAGGAGTCCCAGAAGGAGAAGAGAGAGAGAAAGGGCCAGAGAAAATATTTGAAGAGATTATAGTCGAAAAATTCCCTAACATGGGAAAGGAAATAGCCAGCCAAGTCCAGGAAGTACAGAGAGTCCCATACAGGATAAACCCAAGGAGAAACATGCTGAGACGCATAGTAATCAAACTGACAAAAATTAAAGACAAAGAAAAATTATTGAAAGCAGCAAGGGAAAAATGACAAATAACAAACAAGGGATCTCCCATAAAGTTAACAGCTGATTTGTCAGCAGAAACTCTGCAAGCCAGAAGGGATTGGCATGACATACTTAAAGTGATGAAAGTGAAGAACCCACAACCAAGATTCCTCTATCCAGCAAGTATCTCATTCAGATTCGATGGAGAAATCAAAAGCTTTACAGACAAGCAAAAGCTAAGAGAATTCAGCACCACTAAACCAGCTATACAGCAAATGCTAAAGAAACTCCTCTAAACAGAAAACACAAGAGAAGAAAAGGACCTACCAAAACAAACACAAAACAATTAAGAAAATGGTCATAGGAACATACATATCCATAATTACCTTAAACGTGAAAGGATTAAATGCTCCAACCAAAAGACACAGGCTTGCTGAATGAATACAAAAACAAGACCCATGTATATGCTGTCTACCAGAGACCCACTTCAGACCTATGGACACATACAGACTGAAAGTGAGAGGATGGAAAAAGATAGTCCATGTAAATGGATATCAAAAGAAAGCTGGAGTAGCAATACTCATATCAGATAAGATAGACCTTAACATAAAGAAGGTTACAAGAGAGAAGGAAGGACCCTACATAATGATCAAGGGATCAATCCAAGAAGAAGATGTAACAATTATAAATATATATGCACCCAACATAGGAGCACCTCAATACATAAGGCAACTGCTAACATCTATAAAATAGGAAATCAACAGTAACACAATAATAGTGGAGACTTTAGCACCTCACTTACACCAATGGACAGATCATCCAAAATGAAAATAAATAAGGAAACTGTAGCTTTAAATGACACAATAGACCAGATATATTTAATTGATATCTATAGGACATTCCACCTAAAAACATCAGATTACACGTTCTTCTCAAGTGCACATGAACATACTACAGGGTAGATCACATCTTGGGTAACAGATCAAGGCTCAGTAAATTTAAGAAAATTGAAATCATATCCAGCATCTTTTCTGACCACAACGCTATGAGATTAGAAATGAATTACAGGGGAAAAAATGTAAAAAGCAAAAACACATGGAGGCTAAACAATATGTTAAGAAATAACCAAGAGATCACTGAAATCAAAGAGGAAATGAAAAAAATACCGAGAGACAAATGACAGTGAAAACATGGCAATGCAAAACCTATGGGATGCAGCAAAAGCAGTTTTAAGAGGGAAGTTTATAGCTATACAAGCCTACCTCAAGAAACAAGAAACATCTCAGGTAAACAATCTAACCTTACACCTTTAGGTAAGAAGAACAAACGAAACCCCAAGCAAGCAGTAGGAAAGAAATCATAAAAATAAGAGCAGAAATAAATGAAATAGAAATAAAGAAACCAATAGCAAAGTTCAATAAAAATAATAGCTGGTTCTTTGAGAAGATAAACAAAATTGATAAATCATTAGGCAGACTCATTAACAAAAAAAGAGAGAGTGGACTCAAATCAATAAAATTAGAAATGAAAAAGGAGAAGTTACAACAGACACTGCAGAAATACAAAGCACCCTAAGAGACTACTACAAGCACCTCTATACCAATAAAATGGAAAACCTGGAAGAAATGGACAAATTCTTAGAAAGTCATAACCTTCCAAGACTGAACTGGGAAGAAATAGAAAATATGACCAGACCAATCACAAGTAATTAAATTGAATCTAGTGATTAAAAATCTTCAAACAACAAAAATCCAGGACCAGATGGCTTCACAGGTGAATTCTATCAAACATTTAGAGAAGAGCTAACACCCATCCTTCATAAACACTTCCAAAATACTGTGGAGGAAGGAACACTCCTATACTCATTCTATGATGCCACTATCACCCTGATACAAAAACAAGACAAAAATATTACAAAAAAAGAAAATGGCAGACCAATATCACTGATGAATATAGATGCAAACGTCCTCAACAAAATACTAGCAAACAGAATCCAACAACACATTAAAAGGATCATACACCACGATCAAGTGAGATTTATCCCAGGGATGCAAATATTCTTCAATATATGCAGAACAATCAATGTGATACCCTGTATTAACAAATTGAAGTGGAAAAACCATATGATAATCTCAGTAGATGCAGAAACAGCTTGTGACATAATTCAGCACACATTTATTACAAAAACTCTCCAGAAAGTGGGCATAGAGGGAACACACCTCAACATAATAAAGGCCATATATGACAATCCCACAGCAAACATCATTCTCTGTGGTGAAAAACTGAAAGCATTTCCTCTAAGATCAGCAACAAGAAAAGGAGATCCACTCTCACCTCTATTATTCAACATAGTTTTGTATGTACTAGCCACGGCAATCAGAGAAGAAAAAGAAATAAAAGGAATACAAGTTGGAAAAGAAGAAGTAAAACTGTCATTGTTTGCAGATGACATGATTCTTTACATAGAGAATCCTAATGCTGCCACCAGAAAACTACTAGAGCTAAGCCATGAATTTGGTAATGTTGAAGGATACATAATTAATGCACAGAAATCTCTTGCATTTCTATACACTAATGATGCAAAATCTGAAGGAGGAATTAAGGAAACACTCCCATTTATCATTTCAACAAAAAGAATAAAATACCAAGGAATAAACCTACCTAGGGAGACAAAAGACCTATATGCAGAAAAGTATAAGACACTGATGAAGGAAACCAAAGATGATACCAACAGACGGAGAGATATACCATATTCTTGGATTGGAAGAATCAATATTGTGAAAATGACTATACTACCCAAAGCAATCTACAGATTCACTGCAATCCCTATCAAATTACCAATGGCAATTTTTATAGGACTAGAACAAAAAATCTTAAAATTTGTATGGAGACGCAAAAGACTCTGAAAAGCCAAAGCAGTATTTAGGGAAAAAAATGAAGCTGGGGGAATCAGATTCCCTGACTTCAGACTACACTACAAAGCTACAGTAATCAAGACAATATGGTACTGCCACAAAAACAGAAACATAGATCAATGGAACAAGGTAGAAAGCTCAGAGGTAAACCCACACGTCTATGGTTAACTAATATATGACAAAGGAGGCAAGGATATACAATGGAGAAAAGACAGTCTGTTCAATAAGTGATACTGGGAAAACTTGACAGCTCCAGGTAAAAGAATGAAATTAGAACACTCCTTAACACCATATACAAAAATAAACTCAAAATGAGTTCAAGACCTACATGTAAGACCAGACACAATAAAACTCTTAGAGGAAAACATAGGAAGAACACCCTTTGACATAAATCACAGCAAGATCTTTTTTGATCCACCTCCTAGAGTAATGGGAATAAAACCAAAACTAAACAAATGAGACCTAATGAAACTTCACAGCTTTTGCCCAGCAAAGGAAACCATAAACAAGACAAAAATACAATGCTCAGAATGGGAGAAAATATTTGCAAACGAATCATAGGACAAAGGATTAATCAACAAAATATATAAACCACTCATGCAGCTCAATTTAAAAAAAAAAAAAAGCAATCCAAAAATGGGCAGAAGACCTAAATAGACACTTCTCCAAAGAGGAGATACAGATGGCCCAGAACCGCATTAAAAGCTGCTCCACGTCACTAATTATTAGAGAAATGCAAATCAAAACTACAATGAGGTATTACCTTACACCATTTAGAATGGGCATCATCAGAAAATCTACAAACAACAAATGCTGGAGAGGGTGTGGAGAAAAGGGAACCCTCTTGCCCTGTTGGTGGGAATTTAAATTGATATATACACTGTGGAGAACAGTATGGAGGTTCCTTAAAAAACTAAAAATAGAATTACCATATGATCCAGCAATCCCACTACTGGGCATATACCCAGAGAAAACCATAATTCAAAAAGACACATGCACCCCAATGTTCATTGCAGCACTATTTACAATAGCCAGCTCATGGAAGCAACCTAAATGCCCACTGACAGATGAATGGATAAAGAAGTTGTGGTACATATATACAATGGAATATTACTCAGCCATAAAAAATGAATGAAATTGGGTCATTTGTTGACACAAGGATGGATCTAGAGAGTGTCATACAGAGTGAAGTAAGTCAGAAAGAGAGAAATAATTATCCTATATTAACGGATATATGTGGAACCTAGAAAAATGGTACAGATGAACCAGATTGCAGGGCAGAAATTGATACACAGATGTCAAGAACAAATGTATGGACACGAAGGGGCAAAATTTGTGGTGGGTGGGGGTGGTAGTGTGATGAACTGGGTGATTGGGATTGACATGTATACAGTGATGTGTATAAAATTGTTGACTAATAAGAACCTGCTGTATAAAAAATAAATAAAATTAAATTAAAAAAAAAAAATATATATATATATATACTCCCCAAAATCTAGTCTTAGAAGAATCAACTGACTGTGTATGTGTGGAAGAAATAATTTTTTGAAACCTACAAAAGTAATTTCATCTAAATCATTAAACAATTTTTTGTGAAACAAAACAAAACAAAAAAAACATGTAAGCTGTAACACTTACTAGTTGTTCTATCTTTTGAAAGTGACTCAATCTTTTCATATGTAAAATGAGATGCACATGTCTATTTTCCATGTTGTTGTGAAGAGTAAATGAGATAATTGAAGTTAAAGCACCAGAAACATATTAGGAACTCAACAATAGTACTTAACATTTTTTAGGTTGTTGCAAATTTTTTCTGTCATAGGGCTCTATTATTACCCTGAACAGCCATTTATTCATCTACAACTTTTGCAGGTCTATATATCACATGTGTTTAGATATGTAATAGTTTTTATTTTAAAGAATGCTTTATATTTTCACCCTTATCTAATTATTATTGCTGCATCTTTCCTGGCACTGCTGTTCCCACGGAACCAGACCTATGCTTCTGCTGGGTACTGCCATTGTTGATAGCTAGAGATTCCAAGGATTGAAAGTAACATTTTATTCTTTGGAATCCTTGATGGGTCAAAAATCATCATGTTCCATTTAAAAGGAGGGGAGGGGTATTTTTCATTTATCTGTCTCTACCTTTTCAGTGTTTTTCAGTTTTCCAAATGGGTCACAAAACAATGCTTGTCCCCCCATAGTTTACAGAGTATGAAGTTCATAGATTTTTTAGTTTTTACTCCTTTCACTATAGGACTCATACTTGAGTCCATTGAATAGATAATTAATTAATTAGGCACTGCAGCTAAAACAGTGATCAAGACAGACACACTTATTGCCCCTCAGAAATGTATAGACCAGTGAAAATGACAGATATTGTATAAATGATTACACTATTAACCATATAAATTCAATTGTGATAAGTTCTATGAAGGGAAAATAGAGAGTAATTTACATGAAATACCCCAGGAGACAAACAGGTGTAATACTGAAAAAAAAAAAATTTGAGAGGCAATGAATGCATTTGACAGTCCTTAAATATTACTGACACTAATCTCTTTTTTTGTGGTTAAGGCTCTATGTCCAAAGCATCACTATCATGCAAATCTGTTCCATGAATAAAATTAAAAATTAGTTTAGAAAATTCTTTAGAACCTCATACTTGTTAAAATGGCTATTATATATATATATAAAGACAAGAAATAACAAGCATTGGTGAGGATGTGGAGTAAAGGGAACCCTTGTGCACTTTTGGTGGAAGCATAAGTTGGTGCAGCCACTATGGAAAACAGTATTTAGGTTCATCAAAAAATTTTAAAAATAGAACTATCACAAAATTCCACAATTCCACTTTTGTGTATTTATATGAAGGAAACAAAAATACTAACCTGAAAAGATATATGCACCACCATGTTCATTGCTGTATTGTTTACAATAGCCAAGATATAGAAATAACTTAAGTGTCCATTGATAGATGGGTGGATAAAGAAAATGTGATACACACACACACATACACACACACACAATGGAATATTATTCAGCCATAAAAAGAATAAAATCTTGCCATTTACGACAATATGGATGGGTCTTGAGGACATTATACTTAGTGAAATTACTCAGACAAAGACAAATATATGATCTCATTTATATGTAGAACCTAAAAAGACAAAAAGCAAAACCCAAAACAAGCTGATAGATACAGAGAACAGGTTGATAGTTGCCAGAGGTCGGGGGTGGGGGATGAGCAAAAGGGGTGAAGGGAGTCAAAATGTACAAACTTCCAGTTATAAAATAAATAAATCATAGGAAGTAAAAAAAAAAAGATTAGGAAAAAAACTGTAAATGACTTTTAGTTCAAATCAGCTTTGATAGTGGATAAAGAATAACTGAAGAGTATGCAGGAGTTGGAGAATAGACTTCCAGTTAGTTGCTTAGTGAGTGGCCTTGGAAATCTGAAGGGAAACATGAGAACATCATCTATTTGAAGAGACAAACATTAATTCAAAATTTTGCATAAGATTAGCTCCATCCATAAGTCACCTGGTATATGTTTCATTGTATTTAATGTGAATCCCATGCTGTGAAGTTTGAGGTTTAAATGAACTGGTTCATTCATCAAATACTCAAATAATTATTGACAGCCTACAGTATATGAGATCTTGCTCATCAGTGAATAAAAGAGAAAAACATCCCTGCCCTCATGGATCTAATATTTTATTGGGGGAGACAGAAAATAAACATAACAAGTCTTCAAAACATACAGTATGTTAGAAAATAATAAATGTTAAAGAAAAAAAATAAAGCAGGGATAAGGAATATAAAACACTGGAGGACTTAACATATTAGAATGTCTTATGTAAGGATCTCTGAGAGTGACATTTGAGTAAAAGAAATGAAGAAAGCAAAGAAGCTAGACATATTGGAATAGTGCATTCTAAACAGGGGACACAATAATTAAGACATCCTCTTCAATAAGTGGTGCTGGGAAAACTGGACAGCTACATGTAAAAGAATGAAATTAGAGCACTCCCTAACACCATATACAAAAATAAGCTCAAAATGGATTAAAGACCCAAATGTAAAGCCAGACACTATCAAACTCTTAGAGGAAAACATAGGCAGAACACTCTATGACATAAATCACAGCAAGATCCTTTTTGACCCACTCCCTAGAGAAATGGAAATAAAAACAAAAATAAACAAATGGGACCTAATGAAACTTCAAAGCTTTTGAACAGCAAAGCAAACCATAAACAAGACGAAAAGACAACCCTCAGGATGGGAGAAAATATTTGCAAATGAAGCAACTGACAAAGGATTAATCTCCAAAATTTACAAGCAGCTCAATATCCAAAAACAAACAAACAAAAACAACCCAATCCAAAACTGGGCAGAAGGCCTAAATAGACTTTTCTCCAAAGAAGATATACAGATTGCCAACAAACGCATGAAAGAATGCTCAACATCATTAATCATTAGAGAAATGCAAATCCAAACTACAATGAGATATCATCTCACACCAGTCAGAATGGCCATCATAAAAAGTCTACAAACAACAAATGCTGGAGAGGGTGTGGAGAAAAGGGGACCCTCCTGCACTCTTGGTGGGAATGTAAATTGATACAGCCCCTATGGAGGACAGTATGGAGGTTCCTTAAAAAAGTAAAACTAGAACTGCCATATGACTCAGTAATCCACTACTTGGCATATACCCTGAGAAAACCATAATTCAAAAAGAGTCATGTACCACAATATTCATTGCAGCTCTATTTACAATAGCCAGGACATGGAAGCAACCTAAGTGTCCATCAACAGATGAATGGATAAAGAAGATGTGGTACATATATACAATGGAATATTACTCAGCCATAAAAAGAAACGAAATTGAATTATTCGTAGTGGGGTGGATGGACATAGAGTCTGTCATACAGAGTGAAGTAAGTCAGAAAGAGAAAAATAAATACCATACACTAACACATATATATGGAATCTAAAAAAAAAAACAAGGTCATGAAGAATCTAGGGGTAAGATGGGAATAAGCATGCAGACCTACTAGAGAATGGACTTGAGGACACAGGGAGGGGGAAGAATAAGCTGGGATAAAGTGAGAGAGTGGCATGGACATATATACAGTACCAAACGTAAAATAGATAGCTAGTGGGAAGCAGCCACATAGCACAGGGAGATCACCTCAGTGCTCTGTGACCTCCTAGAGGGGTAGGATAGGGTGGGTGGGATGGGGGGAGATGCAAGAGGGAAGAGATATGGGAATATATGTATAGCTGATTCACTTTGTTATAAAGCAGAAACTAACACACCATTGTAAAGCAATTATACTCCAATAAAGATGTTTAAAAAAATGAAAAGTAATAACAAACAAACAAAAAAACAAAAAAAAAGTCTTCCAACACCTTGCCCTGTCTTTTGGACTTCTTGTTTTCCATTGGTTAATTTAACTGACTTTCCTTGTACCAATACCGTGCTGTTTTAATTAAAGTCACTGTATAATAATACTTGATAGCCATTCTTTTTTTTTTTTTTGCAGTATGTGGGCCTCTCACTGTTGTGGCCTCTCCCGTTGTGGAGCACAGGCTCCGGACGCGCAGGCTCAGCAGCCATGGCTCATGGTCCCAGCTGCTCCACGGCATGTGGGATCTTCCCGGACTGGGGAATGAACCTGTGTCCCATGCATCGGCAGGCGGACTCTCAACCCCTGCACCACCAGGGAAGCCCTTGATATCCATTCTTAATGATTGTCTTGGCTAGTCTTGGCCCTTGGAGTTTCAAGCAAAATTCAGATTTAGATTTAGTTTGTTAATTATTACAAAACACATTCTGAGATACTGGTTGTCATTATATTGAATCTATAGAATAATTTGGGAAAAATTGACATCTTTACAATATTGAAACTTCCAATTCATGAACATGATATTTATTTCAATCCTTATTGCAATAATGAGGTATAATTTTGTATATGTAAGAATTCCACATCTTTTATTACATTTATTCCTAGGTTTTTTTCTATTTAGAGATCATTTTAATGTAATTGCATTTTCCAGTAAATGATCCATAAAAAACAAATTCATGTGCCTCATTTTACATTTAGGAGATCATTAGGGTTATCTGACAATGGTAACTATTATAGATAAATTATGTCATTTCATGAATAACCTAGAAAGAGTTTGATTGAATGTATTTCCTTACTTTGCATATAATTTAAAATATGAACAATTCCAACAGTGAGAACAGAAGCATAAAATTAAAAAATAAAACTTTTAAATATTAAAATTTAAATATTTTGGGAACTTAGTTGCAGTCTAACTGAATAACACAATGTAGCTATATTTGATGTTTTATGATGTAATTGCAAATATTACCTTTTGAAATTTCATTTTTTAATTATTTCTAGGATATAGAAGTTTATTTGATTTTAAAATGTGGCCCTTATATCCAACGACCTTACTCTATTAATTTATTAATTCTAATAACTGGTCTATAGACTTGTAGATTTTCTATGTACACAATTATATTGTCTGTGATTAATAATGATTTTGTGTATTCTTTTCTACTTTTTAAAACTTCTATTTATATTTGCTTTCTTTAGATCACTGTCTGGTACTTTGAGTATAAAAATACAGAGAGTGGTGATAGTGGACATCTTTGTATTTTTTCCAACTCAGCATAAATGTTTTTAATAATTAACTAGAAATAATGATCTTTTCTACAGGTTTTCTAAGATATTCTCCATGAGATGAAGAAAGTGTTCTTCTATTAGTCATATCCTAAGCATTTTATCATGAATACGTATTGAAATTTTGTTTAACTTTTCTTCTATATATTGAGATCATCATTACTTTTCTCCTTTATTCTGTTAATGTAGAATGTTTTCAGATATAAAACCTACATTGCATTTGTGGAATAAACTTGGTCATGATATTGAATGCTTTACATATATCCCTGAATTTAATTTGCTAATACTTTGTCTATGATTATTTTACCTATGTTCATGAGAGAGATTGCAATGTCATTGTATTCATGTTAGCCTGCTCTCTCTCATAAAATATATTAGGCACTCCTCCTTTTTTTCCCTGTTCTATGCAAGATTTTGTCTGATATTGTTTTTTCCTTAAATATTTGAAAGAATCTGCCAATGAAGCCAACTAGCCTTAGATGTTTCTTTGAATTAACACTTCAGATTACAGAGAAAATTCCTTTAATGCATGTTTATTCAGATTTAAAATGATTTTTACTTGTGTCTATTCTGATAAGTTGTATATCTAGGGAGTTTTCCACTTTACCTAAACTTTTACATTTTTTGACCTAGAGTTGTTTAAAAGAGCCTCTTGTTATCTTTCAAATGTTTGTGGATTTTTAGCGAGGTCTCTTTTTTCCATTCCTGATACTGCTATATTCATTCTCTTTTATTCTGTTTTCTTAATTGTACTTGTTAAATGATGACCAATTTTAATAATATTTTCAAATAACTATGTTTTGGGATGGATTTCCACTAATATTTTTTTCTATTTCATTAGTCCTGCTCATGTTAATATCCAAGTTTTTATTTCTTTTACAATTTTTTTGAGTCCAGTTGCTGTTCTTTACTTCTTGAGATGGATGATTTTCAACCTTTAACATTTCAAATATGTGCATTTAGGATTGTATATTTCTCTAAGCAACTATAGTTATAACAGAATAAATGTTTGATATATTAAAGTTTCATTATTATTCAGTGAAATATTTTCTAATTTCTATTCTGATTTCCTTTTTGACTGAGTTATTTAAAATTTTATTGCTTAATTTTGAAGCATTTTGTAATTTGCTAGTTTTCTTTTTCTTTTTGATTTCTCACTTAATTACTTGTGGTATATGAATATATTCTAAGCAAATTCTGTTTGAAATTGTAGACACTTGGTTTGTCACCCATCATATAGCCAAATTTGTCTACTTTCTTCAATATTGGGAAAGCTCCACCAGTTTTTTAAAATTTTTTGGTTATTATTTACTTTATAAAAATTTTCTAGTCATTTTACGTTCACTTCCTCAGTGTTCTTACAGTTAAGTTGTGCTCTTACAAACAAAATTATTTGGTTGTGACTTACTTTATCCAGTTTTTGCCTTTTAGTTGGATTTTTAGTTTTTTGGCATTTAACATAATTATATGTACATATTTTAATTTTAAATGATTTTTCCACTTTTCACACATATTTCATGATTTTTCCTACCCTTTCTTCTTTTCTACTTTTCAAGTATCTTACATTATTTTATTTCTCTTTTGTACTAGCTTAGTGAAGATGCATTCTTTATTATTTTACTTATTAATCTAGGGATAAAATAATATTAATTTATTAAAGTGTGATATACATTAGTATTTTTACCATTTTTCAATAATGCTAAAAACTTAAAATGTTAAACAACACTTAATCTATCTCGGTATTTTTGTAATTGAATTACTGGTTTTTAATTTTAAATATCTATTAAATACAAGAAGACATTATTAACATTGAAAACAATCATTTTATGTTGCCTTCATCTTTATTCTTTCCATTAATTTTCATTCCTTCGGGCATTTCTGTTTCTTTCTGGAGTCATTTTCACTTTGAGGAATTCCATTTAATATTTTTTTCTAGCGTGACTCCTCTGACAATGAAATATCTCAGATATATTTTTTGTCTGCATATAACTTTAGTATGCCTTCAGTTTTGAATGATATCTTTGATAGGTATGTAATTCTAGGTTAGTATTATCTTCTATTTCAGCTTTTTAAGGATATTATTCTACTATTGTCTGGCTTCCATTGTATGTAAGTCTGATAGTGTTGCCCAACAAAATACCACAAACTGGATGGTTTAAATAGCATAAATTTATTTTCTCACAATTCTAGAGGCTGGAAGCCCAAGATCGAAATATCAGCAGGCTTGATTTCTCCTTAGGTTTTTCTTTTTGTCTTGCACATGGCCGTCTTCTCTCTCTGTCCTCACATACCATTTTTTCTGTGCATACACATCCCTGGTTTCTCTCCCTCTTTTTTTTTTTTTTTTTGTGGTACGTGGTCCTCTCACTGTTGTGGCCTCTCCTGTTGCAGAGCATGGGCTCCAGACGCGCAGGCCCAGTGGCCATGGCTCACCGGCCTAGCCACTCCATGGCATGTGGGATCTTCCTGGACTGGGGCACGAACCCATTTCCCCTGCATCGGCAGGCGGACTCTCAACCACTGCACCACCAGGGAAGCCCTCTCTCCCTCTTTTAATAAGGACACCAATCTTATTGGATTACAGCCCCACTGTTGTGACCTCATTTAACCTTAATTATCTCCTTAAAAGGTCCTATCTCCAAATACAGCCACATCATGATTTAAGGCTTCAACAGATGAATTTTAGGTGGATACAACTTAGTCCATAATACATGTTTTCTGCTCGTAAGTTAGCTCTAATTCTTTATTTTGCTTCTTTCAATACATTGTATCAATTTTTTCCTTTTTTCTTAAGATTTTGTCTATGATTTTTAGTAGTTTTTCTATGATATGCCAAGTTTAGGCTTGTTTGTCTACTCATCCATTTATTCAATTCCTACTTTAAAATAATACTGTCTCAAATTTGATTTTTTTAAAATTATCAGTCATTATATCTTCAAATATTATCTTTGCTCCATTCTCTTTTTCTTTGGTTTCTATGATTACTGTTACACATGTTAAAATTTTACATTTTACCCCTTATTTATGTTATTGATTCCTGTATTTTCCAACTTTTTTATGATTCAGCTTGTATTATTCCTACTGACCTATTTTTAATTCACTAATCCTGTGCTCAGTTGTGTCCAATCCATTATAAATATATTTATTGAGTTAACTTTGGTTTTAATTTTTTTCACTTCTGGAATTTCTATTTGATTCTTTTAAAAACAGCTTTATTATTTTTTTTTTACCCATTTGAAGTGTGAAATTCAGTGGCTTTTAGTATATCTGTAGAGTTATACAACATTGTCACAAGAGCTAGTTGATTTTTTAACAAAATATTTCAATTCATTTGTGAAATTCTCCATCTGTTCCTCCACATTTTTACACATTAATCACAGTTACCCTAAATCCTTGGATCTCTTTCATTTAATTATTTTTCTTTTCAGTCATTTGGACTTTTTTTTTGGGCATGCCAATTAATTTGTGACTGTATGCCAAACATTGTGTGTAAAGACTGTAGTGGGCCTAGATGACATTATATTCTCTTAGAGAGGGACTTCCCTTTTCTCTGCTAAGTAGAGCTCTTTCTTAAAATAGGCAGAAACTGAGCTGCTTTGAAGCTGGAACTTGGTAAGATTCCTTGTAATTTTTCCTCTACTCCCACCCGTATTCCCAAAGAATATTCTCCAGGGTTTTTTGGCTGTGAGTTAGAGGTGTTAATTGTGATTTTTCTCTCTACTAATTCTTGGACTCTGATGTTTCTCTGGGAGAGAAGACTGTGAAAACTAATTTTACTTTAAACTGGCCTTCTTAAATTTTTAGCCTTCTTCCCCATGAAGTTTCAAAATTTGATATATGTATTATAGAGAAAATTCCCATGTATTTGAAGTCTCTTTAATATTCAATTTTGTAGTTTCACAACACTGTGAGTGTGCCAAAATCTCCACTTCTTTTTAAGTCTCCTAGGATTAACTTTATAAGGTGGCAAAGTCTGGATTATCAGATTCTTGGCATGCCCAGAATTGGCAAATATCCCCAGGGGAAAAAATGCTCCCAAAATTAGCTCATCTTTCTAAGGTTATCCATTCTCTGAGAGCTTAACAGGTTCTTTTTTTTTTTTTTTTGTAGTTTTATCAGTTCTATGATTCCATTAAGCAGATAATTTTAAAATTTGAAAACTTTTTCTTGTTCTCACAGGAAATGTTATTCTTACACAAACTTTGTTATATTCAGAATATGGTGTTTTATTTTATAATGTGATCTTGCATTATCTTTTGCTTATTTTTTATTTATTCACAAATGACACTGCTTGTAGTTTTCAATTTTAGTATAAATTTCATCATGTTTTAGGATGAGTGTTATACACATTTTATAAAATGTCTTTAAATTTTTTTCTCTTTTTTTCTATTCTCTAAAATAGTTTAGATAGCACTAAGATTGTATGACCTTTAGAGGTTTGGAAGAATTCTCTTGTGAAACTATTTGCACTCAGTACATTTTTTTGGTGCTATTCCTCAACTACTTTATTTTTTTCTATGACATATTTTTGTGTTTAAATGTTGCCTATACTGTGATCAATTTTGGTAAGCTGTATAATACAGAAATTTATTTTTTAATCTCACTCAAAATTTATTTCATATTATTTCTGCAAATAATCTCTTCTGATTTTAAATTTCTAATTCAAAGGTATTCTTGATTATCATTTCTAATGTGCTGTTCTTGTTTTCTGTTTTATTTTTTAAAAAATGAAAATAGCTAATGATTTGTCTAATATTTTGCTTTTGAAAAAGTTTGACATTCATTTATTAGTTTTTTTCTAAGTGTGCTATTAAATGCTCTTAAGAAAAGGAGTAAATGCAAATCAAAATTGCATATTTTGTTGAAGATAATGATAAACAAGAGTTAAATATACCACATAAATGGAATCAAAGATTACAATACCACTTTTGAAATAGTTTTGTTTTTTTTTAGATCTACATCAGATTATGCTCCCTGATACAACTATTAATTTAATCTAAATAAAGAAGTATATCATAATAATGAAATGAGAAAAAAAAATGCCAGGTAACTATACAGGACAATTCAATGTCTGCATTCATCTTATCAAAATTTTATTTGTCCTTTTACTTTCTTTTGGTTTACTCTATGTTTGATGTATTTAGTTTCATGCATTTATCTTAATGTGTTTACTATTTAAATTCTATATTTTTTCTCTGAAAACTCTTTAATTGTATCTCACATTTCCTTCAATAACATTTTGTTATACAAATATCAAAAATTTACATTTGCAATCATGATAGACTGTATTTCTATGGTAAGTAATACAATAATAAAATCAAATAATAGGGTTTCCCTGGTGGTGCAGTGGTTGAGAGTCTGCTTGCCGATGCAGGGGACACGGGTCCGTGCCCCCGTCCGGGAAGATCCCACATGCCGCGGAGCAGCTGGGCCCATGAGCCATGGCCACTGAGCCTGCACGTCCGGAGCCTGTGCTCCACAATGGGAGAGGCCACAACAGTGAGAGGCCTGCGTACCGCAAAAAAAAAAAAAAAAAAAAAAAAAATCAAATAATATTAAATATCCATGATTGTAGAGAAAAAAAATGAATGATAAAATTAGTTAATTGATCCAAAAGACTGTACATAAGATGAGAAGGAGATTATAAAATGAAAGATGAGGAGTTCCCTGGCAGTCCTGTGGTTAGGGCTCTACTGCACAGTGCAGCCAAAACAAAACAAAACAAAAAAAACAAAGATGAATGGACAACAGAGACAGAGTTTGGTAGATTGCAGATTTAATCCCAAATATGTAAGTACTTACATTGAAATAGTAACCAAAGAATGTGATACTTTATCTCTACTACTGCTTAACATTATGTTAAAGGTATTAGTTAATACAATTAGAATCTTAAGAATTGAGAAAAAAGACAAAGCTTTTTCTATTTAGAGATTATATCATTATATAGTTAGGAAAGCACAAATTGAGAAAAAAAGTGCAAAAAATATTAAGAAAATTTTTGAAGTAACGAGATGCAAAATTCTTATAGAAAAATCAAAAGATTTCACTTATAAAAATGAAAAACAATTAAAATATGTAACAAACTAGGAAACCCAATTACAGTAGCAGAAATAAAAATCATAGGAATTTTTTTTTTAATGCACAAAACTTAATGAGGAAGATAATGAAACATTTCTGAAAGGACTAAATTTAGACATATCATTTTTTCAAAGGACTTAGTTTATATTTGTAACGTAATCTTAAAAATAATAAAAGGTTTATTTATTTTTGGTATCAGACAAGTTAATTCTAAAATTTATATGGAAAAAATCATGAAGTCTGTAAAAAATGAAAAACAAAATCTGTGTGTGTATATGCATAGCTATAAAATATATAGCTTCAAAAATTAAGATTGTGGAAATCCATGCCAGTTATCAATGTATTTCCTCTCAGCTCCAAATTCACCCTGCAATACTTACTCTATGAGAATGCATGGAATTCCTTTCAGTATTTCTCCTTTACAGTGAGCACAATGTTAAGCTGTCTTAATAACAGCACTGAAGGAACATTATAGGATAAAGAGCCTCTCTTTCTGGCTCTGGTGTCTATACCATGAGTCAGTGGTATGAGGAGGAGGACATCCATTGGTACTCTACCCCAACCACATGTCCAGAATTGGTGGTTTCTTTGTTGCCATTCATCCTTGGCCAGGGCAGATAATCACATACCTGTGGTCTGAAATACATGACCGCCTATGCACTTTTCTAAGCATCCTGCCTGCCCTGGCACCTTGAGTCATTCTTATCACTTGTCTCCTGGATGTTATCTCAAATGGCCCTCCCAAGGCTGTAGTTCTCCCAACATGAACAGTGCATGCTCCAGGACTCCCTCCCGTACAGGCACTCTTACTCCCTCTAAATACCTGTCTGCCTGTCCACAGGCTTCAGCTCACCTGCACCACGAGCATTGTTTCTTGCTTGCTCAGTGATTGTAGAACAAATCTTGCCTGGAAAACCTAGCAACATTCTCTGCTATCTAGAGGGCTACAATGAAATCTGAAACTGTATCCGTGGAGAAGGGGTCTCCCTTTGAGGTTTGTCCTTCCTTGGGCACTGCCCCTCAGCTGCAAGACACCCTATGAGTCCTCGTACATCTCATAGCTACTATTTATTATAGCTTAATATTTCTTTATATGAAATATCTCCATGTTTAAATCACTGAGAAGTTTCTGTATACTGATAGCAACCAAAGCAATACAGAATTAGTTCCTGGAGTAGTCTCATGATATAGCTCACTTAAGATGAAATTTTGGGCTTTATTTTGTTGGGATAAAGCGCCATGCTGAGCTCATTGACTATGGGAAGTACAATGCTAGCAGGGATGATATGTGACGGCATCACAAAATCAATTAATTTTCATCTGTGGTTGGCAAGATTCCTCAACCTTGATACTATTGACATTTTGGTGCAGATAATTATTTGTGGTGGGGAATTGTTGTGTGCCTTGTAGTATGTATAGCAGCACCCCTGACCTCTTCCCACTGGATGACTGTAGCATCCCCACCAAATTTTTACAACTAAAAGTATCTTCAGGCATTGCCTAATGTCCTCTAGGTGAATGAGGCAAAATTGTTCCTGGATGAAACTCCTGAATTGATTATGATGAAACTGAGGGTTCAAGTAACTGCTGCACTTAACAATTATGGTGGCAATGATGACTATGAGAACTCTAAGGACTGTGCAATTGATTCTTTTGAGCACACTTAAACACCTATAGACACCTAAATGTCAAGCTCAAATTCAGAGTTCAATTCTAAGAACTGAAGATCTTACATGACAACACTAAAGGAATGTTTTATTTCTTGTTACTGCTGAAAATCAAACACAAATTAAATTGTGTGGGTTGTTGAATTACAATGACAGTTGAATTCACAGTTTTGCAAGTTGCTTATGAGACTATTAGGGTATAGATTGATAAAGAATGGGATCATTAAAATTGGAATGATTGGATCCAGAAGAAATAAACAATTTTGAATGCACAATCTATTCTGAGCCTGAAAGTAGCTTGTCAGCAACCTTTCTCCTTGGGAAATTTTCAGATTTATTGGTATGGAATGTGGTAAGATTTATCCTCCAAGGTGATAAGCAAGTTGTTAGATTTCACACCACCCACTATAAAAAAGGAAGCAAAACACTTGGTAGGCATTCTTGGATTATGGAAAAAACATATATTTGAATGTGATACTTCAATCCACTTACAGAGTCACCCATAAGACTGCCAATTTTGACTGGGGATCAGAGCAAGAGAAGACTCTATCAAATTCAGTCTGTGTCATAAACCACTCTCTCAATTTTGGTCTTTATGATCCATCAAATCCAATGATAACTTGAAGTGGCCATGGCAAATAAGGGTGCAATATTGAACTTTTAGCAAGTGCCAGTTGGGGAATCAGTGGAGACTTTTAGAACTTTGTAGCAAATATAAGGCTCCTTTTGCAGATGTAGATCCATATACCTCATCTTCTGAAAATAGCTGCCTTAATGGAAAAGTTAGATAACAATGAAGGCACAGTTATGGTGCAAATTGATGGATATTGCTGTTAAACAGTGTGCAATTTTTGCTTTAAATGAGAGGCAATTTTATTGTGCTTTGTCTCCCATAGCCTGGGTCCAGGAATTCATAGGTGGAAGTGAGAATGCTTCCTCTCACTAATAACCCATTCACAGGTCTTTGTCTTCCTTTCTAAAAATCTTTTATCTCCACTGGCTTGGGGAACTTGTTTCCAAAAGAGGAAAGACTTCCACCAAGTGAAATAGAAATGGTTCTGTTGAATGGAAAAATGAGACTATCACCTGGCCATTATGCCTCATTATGCAGTAAATCAACAGGCAGACAAATGAGCTAAACTATCAGCAGGTGTGATTGATTATAATCATCAAGGGAAAATTTGTTCGCTAAAACACAATGGAGATAAGGAAGGCTATAAATGGAACCCAGAGGATTCTTTAGGGTGTCTGGTATTTCCTTGACAAATAATAAAGATTAGTGGAAAATTATAGCAAACAAATTAGGGCAGGCAACTGAGAAATCAGATCCTCTGGGGATGAAAGTTTAGGTCACTCTACCAGGTAAAGAAACCAGCTCAATTGATGTTCTTGCTGAAGGCAAGGATAATATAGAATGAGTATTTGAAAAAGAAAGCCATAGGTAAATATCAACTACAATTTCATGGTCAATTTAAGAAATGAGGTTTATAAAAGTATGTTAGTTTCCTAGGGCTGCTACAACAAAATACCATAGACTACCACAGACTCGGTGGCTTATCAACAGAAATTTGTTTTCTCACAGTTCTGTAGGATAAAGTCCAACATCAAGGGCTCAGTTGGTTTGATTTCTCCTGAGGCCACTACCATTGGCTTGCAGACAGCCGCCTTCTCTTTTTGCCCTCTCATGCTCTTTCCTCTGTGTGTATATCACCTGTATCTCTCTTTTTCTCAAATTTTCTCCTTATAGCAACACCAGTCAGATTGAATTAGAACTCAGCCTAACTAATTCATTTACTTACTTCTTTAAAAGCCCTATATCTAAACACTATCTCCAAATATTTTGAGGTACTAGGGTTAGGGCTGCAACATATGAAAGCCTTCCATATTTCTATGTGCTTTTTTTATGATAGCTGCCACCACATTCTTGGGAAAGACATGACTTGTGCTCACTTCAGGTCCAGCACCCTCACCAAAGCCACTGGGCCCATGCAGACTGTATAGGATCACACCCACACAAGGACACCACTTCAAGCCTGGGATAGGTAACTGTTTCATGTAATTTCATACAGACAGAAAAGGTTAAGCAAAATGAGAAAGCAGAGGAATTTGTTTCAAATGAAGAAACAAGAAAAAAATCCTGAAAAATCAACTAATAAAAAAGGTATTTTATCAGATAAATAGTTCAAAGCATTAGTGATAAGAATGTTAAATGAACTAGGGGAAAGAATAGATGAACACAGTGAGAATTTTATCAAGGGACTGGAAAATGTAAAAAAGAACCAGTCAGAACTGAAGAGTACAATAACTGAAAAGGAAAACACACTAGAAGGAATTAAGCAGACTAGGTGATAAGGAAGAATGCATAAATATATGGAAGGTCTTATAATGGAAATCACTCACTCGGAACAACAAAAACAAAAGCAAACAAAAAAGGGAACAGTTTAAGGAACTTTTGGGACAAAATCAAGTGTACCATAATTTACAGTATAGTAGCCCTAGAAGGAGAAGAGAAAGAGAAAAGGGTCAAAAAATTATTTGAGGAAATTATGGTTGAAATCTTCCTGAACCTGAAGAAGAAAACACGTATCCATGTACAGGAAGTTCAGAGAGTCCCAAAATAGATGAACCCAAAGAGAATGACACCAAGACATATCATAATTAAAATGGCAAAAGTTCAATATAAAGAGAGAATTCTAAAGGCAGAAATAAAAAATAAGGTCACATACAAGGGAAGCCCCATAAGGCTATCAGATGATTTTTCTGCAGAAACTTTGCAGGCCAGAAGGGAATGGCATATTTAAAGTGCTGAAAAATATACAACCTAGGATACTCTACCCAGCAAGATTATTATTCAGAATTGAAGGAGAGATAGCAAACTTCTCAGACAAGCAAAAACTAAAAGAGTTCATCAATACTAAATTGACCCTAAAAGAAATGTTAAAGGGTCATCTCTAAGTAGAAAAGAAAAGGCCATAACAAGAAGTAAAAATCTATAAGAAAGAAAAAAAATCCCACTAGTAAAGACATGTGTATATTTCAACATACTAACATTTATTTCTCCTTATTTCCATTTTTATTTTATACAGAAGTTCTTGAAGGCTAGATATCCAAATTAGTCTTTAACGAAGAGAATATGAAGTAGGAATGTGACAAAATTTGTGGAAAAATTAATGTAGCCATTAATAGATATAACTCTTGAGATTCCGCATCTTCTTATTTTGGGGAACAATTAGAACTTCTTCACTTGTCAGGATAGTTATATCTTGTTAGGTCAAAGTGTGAACATATTTTGTTGTTATAAAGAAGTTAAAATGTGTGTAAAAAGTACATATGGAAGTAGAGTAGCCAAAGGTGTGGACTGTGCCAGTTATCAATTTATTGCCTCTTAGCTCCAATTCACATTTCAGTATTTTCTCAGTAATAATGAATGCAATTCCTTTAAGTGTTTCTCCTTTACAGTAGGCTAAATGTTAAGCTTTCTTAGTAGACACCAGTGGAGGTATACTGAAAATGACATGTATTCTCTAGAGGTTTTGGTGGCTGTACCATCAGGAAATGGTGTGTATATGAGGACATCTGGTGGTTCTTTTACCCTACTGTGCACTCAGAATGTGTCATGTCTTGGTGACCTTGCAGCCTAGACCTAGTATGATGATCACCTTCCTGTGGCATTCTCAAAAGAACACTTCAAGCTCCAGATATCCCATCTCCACCAGGTCTTAATTTCCTTTCATCAACTTTGATCCTTAATATTTATTTCCCATGACCCTCTTGATTCCATAATCCTGACAGGAATACTGTGTGCTCCAGGCCTCTTTCCCACACTGGCAGCATATTCTCTGTCCACGTCCTAATGTCAGGTACAGATTGTGGATTGCCTGCATCCTGGAAGTTTGCTTTCTACTCTCCCAGCAACTGCAAACTATCTCTAGCCTGGATAATCCAGTGAATTTCTTTGTTATCTGGTGGGCCATAACTACACTCTCTCAAAAAAGATCTTAACCTGCCTTGGTGAAGTAACTCACTTTCAAGCTTATCCTTCATTGAGAATTCTCCCTCATCTCTAGGGTACACTATAGAGTTTTCTTGTATCTTATACTTACTATTTTATCATAGTTGAATAATTGTTTGTAATAAATTTCTACTGTTCAGATGGCTGAGCAGTTTCTATTTCCAGATTAGACTCAGATTGGTACAAAGTCATAGAGAATTGGTACAGAATAGAAATTCCAGAAGTAGGCCCATATACTTTTGAAGATTGAGTACATGATAAAAGTGTGTTCTTAAAATATTATGTAAAGATATACTTGTAAATACATGTTGTTAGGTAATCAATGTAGCCATCTGGAAAATGAAATTTTGAATCTATATTCACACTGTGCATCAGAATAAATATCAAAATGGGTCAAAGATTTAAATATAAAATGACATCATAAAAGTACAAACAATGGTAAATACTTAAAAACCAACAAAAGGAGAAAGTATTTCTAATTAAGAAAAAATTTTCATGATATACTGGGATCACTTACTACACTTAGAACTTTTATTCACCATTTTAGCAGAGACCCATGCCAGGGCAATAAGACAAGGAATGGGAGAGAAAAATATCTATATACATATGTATATAAATATTTCATTCACTAACAACAGAATTGTGTAGGCAGAGAATTTTTAAATGTCTAGAGATAAATGACAGTAAATAAGTAAATTTAGAAAGCTTACTGGATAAAACTCAATACAAAAATATATTTTTCTACACTAGGAAGAAACATTTATAAAATATAATTTTAAAGATGATACCGCTTTAAATAGCATCAAGACAAATACTTATGAATATATCTAATAAAAATGTCATGTAAATGAGCCAAGATGGACCATTTATATTGGCCCTAGGTTGTTTATTTCTTCACTGTAGTCTGAGACATGTTGGCTTAAAAGACTACCAGCACCAAAATCAAATTTTATTTTTAGAGAAGTTTTATTCATAGTAAAATTAAGCAGACATTAGAGTTTACAAATACCCACTGTATTTACACATGCAGACTTCCCCATTATCAGTATCCTGCTCCAGAGTGATACATTCGTTACAATTTATCAACTTATATGGACACATCATTATCACTCAAATTCCATAGTTTACATGACAATTCACACTTGGTCTTTTATATTGTGTGGGTTTTGACAAGTGTATAATGATACATATCCACCATTACTGTACCATACAGAATAGTTTTTCTAACCCCCAAACCCACTGTTCTCTGCCTGTTCACCCCTCTTTTCCCTCTAAACTCTGACAACAACTGTTCTTTTTACCTCAATAGTTACGCCTTTTACAGAATGTAATATAATTTGAATGAGAGTGTGTAGCCTTTTCAGATTGGCTTCTTTCAGGTAGGAATATATATTTATTTCTTTTATGTGGTTTTAGGGCTTAAGATACCATTTATTTTTAGTGCTAATATTATTCCATTGCCTGGTTGTACCACAGTTGAGTTTTCCATTTAACTACTGGAGGACAGGTTGTTTCCTTCAAAATTTCGGCAACTATAAATAAAGTTGCTATAAAGTCCATGTACAGGTTTTTGTATGTACAACAGTTTTCAATTTATTTGAGTGACTACCAAGGAGTGTGACTGCTGTATCACATAGTAAGAGTATGTTTAGTCTTATAAGAAACTGCCAAACTGTCTTTCAAAGTGGCTGTGCAGTGTTCCATTCCAACCAGAAATGAATCAGAGTTCCTGTTACTCTATGTCCTTGTCACTATTTGTTGTGGTCAGCATTCTGTGTATTCTCCATTCTAATAGACTTATAATGTTATATTTTTTATTGAAGTATACTTGGTATGCAGTGTTATGTTAGTTTCTGGGGTACAGCAATAGAAATTCAGTTATATATATATATATATATTTATTTATATTTATATTCATTTTCATATCACTTTCCATTATAGGTTATGACAAGATATTGAAAGATATTGAGTATGGTTCCCTGTGCCGTACAATAGGATCTTGTTATTTATCTAGTTTATATATAGTATTTTATATCTGCTAATCCCAAACTCCTAATTTATCCCTTCCCCCTTTCCCCTTTGGTAACCATAAGTTTGTCTTCTATGTCTGTGGGTCTGTTTCTGTTTTGTAAATAAGTTCATTTGTATCATATTTTAGATTCAACATATAAGTGATATCATATGTTATTTGTCTTTATCTGACTTACTTCATTTAGTATGATTATCTTTATGTCCATCCATGTAGCTACAAATGGCATTATTTCATTCTTTTTTATGGCTGAGTGATATTCCATTGTATATACATACAACATCTTCTCTATCTATTCATCTGTCGTTGGACATTTAGGTTGCTTCTATGGCTTGGCTATTGTAAATAGTGCTGCTATGAACCTTGGGGCACATATACCTTTTCAAATTAGAGTTTTCTCTGGATATATACCCAGGAATGGGATTTCTCAATCATATGGTAACTCTATTTTTGGCTTTTCAAGGAACCTCGATACTGTTTTCCATAGTGACTGCACCAATTTACATTCCCACCAACAAGTAGGATGGTTCCCTTTGTCCACACCCTCTCCAGCATTTATTTGTAGAAATTTTAATGATGGCCATTCTGACCGGTGTGAGGTAATACCTCATTGTAATTTTGATTTGCATTCATGTAATAATTAGCGATGTTGAACATTTTTTTTCATGTGCCCATTGGTTATATGTATGTCTTCTTTGGAGAAATACGTATTTAGGTCTTCTGAAAATTTTTTATTGTTTTTTTCTTTTTGTTGTTAGGTATATGAGCTGTTTGTATATTTTGGAAGTTAAGCCATTGTTGGTTGCATCCATTTGCAAATATTTTCTCCCAGTTCATAGGTTGTTTTTTCATTTTGTTTATGGTTTCCTTTGCCATGCAAATGATTCTAAGTTTGATTAGGTCCCATTTGTTTATTTTTGCCTTTATTTCTATTGCCTTGAGAGACTGAACTAAGAAAACATTGGTACAAGTTATGTCAGAGAATGTTTTGCCTATGTTCTCTTCTAGGAGTTTTATGGTGTCCTGTCTTATATTTAAATCTTTAAGACATTTTGAGTTTATTTTTGTGTATAGTGTGAGGGAGTGTTCTAACTTCATCAATTTACCTGCTGCAGTCTAACTTTCCCAACACCATTTGCCAAAGAGACTGTCTTTTCCCCATTGTACATTTTTGCCTCTTTTGTCAAAGATGAACTGACCATAGATGTGTGAGTTTATTTCTGGACACTCTATTCTGTTGCGTTGATATGTATGTCTGTTTTCATGTCAATACCATGCTGTTTCAATTACTGTAGCTTTGTAGTGATTTTGAAGTCTAGGAGGGTTATGCCTCCAACTTTGTTCTTTTTCCTCAAGATTGATTTTGCAATTCTGGGTCTTTTATGGTTACATAAAATTTTAGAATTTTTGTTCTAGTTCTGGGAAAAATATCATGGGTAATTTGCTAGGGATTCCATTAAATCTGTATATTTATTTGTGTATTATGTCCATTTTAACAATATTAATTCTTCCAATCCAAGAGTATGGAATATCTTTCCATTTCTTTAAATCATCTTCAATTTCCTTTTATCAATGTTTTATAGTTCTCAACATACAAGTCTTTTAACTCCTTGTTCAGGTTTATTCCTAATTATTTTTTTCTTTTTGTTGGGATTTTAAAAGGTTTTTTTTTTTCCTTTCCCTTCTGATATTTCATTGTTAGTGTAAAGAAATGCATTAAATTTCTGTATGTTAATCTTTTATCCTGCTACCTTGCTGAAATCATTTGTCAGTTCTAGCAGTTCTTGTGTGGAGTCTTTAGGGTTTCTATATAGAGTATTAAATCATCTACATATAATGACACTTTTACCTCTTCTTTTCCAATCTAGATACATTTTTTTCCTTGTCTGATTGCTGTGGCTTGGATTTCTAATACAATATTGAATAGAAGTGGTGAGTGTGGGCATCCTTGTCTTGTTCCAGAATTTAGCAGGAAGACTTTCAACTATTCACAATTTAGTATTAGTTTGGCTGTGGGTTTGTCATAAATCGTTTTTGTTATGTTGAGATATGTTCCCTCTATACCTACTCTGGTAAGAGTTTTTATCATGAACGGATGTTGAATTTTATCAAATGCTTTTTTTGCATCTATTGAGATGATCATGTTGTTTTTGCCTTTTCTTTTGTTGATGTGGTGTATCACATTGATTGATTTGCATATTTTGAACCATCCTTGTGACCCTGGAATTAATCCAGCTTGAACATGGTATATGATTTTATTTTGTGTTGCTGGATTCAGTTTGCAGTATTTTGTTGAGAATTTTTGCATCTTTATTCATCAAAGATATTGGCTTGTAATTTCCTTTTTTGGCAGTGTCTTTGTCTGTTTTTGGTATCAAGGTGATGCTGGTTTCAAAGAATGACTTTGGGAATGTTACCTCCTCTTCAATCTTTTGGAGGAGTTTGAGAAGAATTGGTATAATTTCTTCTTTGTGTGTGAAGCCATCCAGTCCAGGTCTTTTGGTTGCTGAAAAGTTTCTTCTTCTTTTTTAGTACAGATTCTATTTCACTTCTAGTGGTTGGTCTGTTAAAATTGTCTATTTCTTCTTTATTTTATTTTGTTTTTATTTTTTTTACATCTTTATTGGAGTATAATTGCTTTACAATGGTGTGTTAGTTTCTGCTTTATAACAAAGTGAATCAGTTATACTTCTTGATTCAATTTTTGTGGGCTGTGTGTTTCTAGAAATTTGTCCATTTCTTCTCAGTTGTCCAATTTGTTGGCATATGCTTGTTCATAGTATTTTCTTATGTTTTTATGTATTTCTGTGGTATTGGTCATTATTTTGTCTCTTTCATTTCTTTTTATATATTTTGAGGGGGGGTCCTCTTTCTTTTCTTCTTGGTGAGCCTGCCCAGAGGTTTGTCAACTTTGTTTACCCTTTCAAAGGACCAGCTCTTGGTTTTATTGATTGTTTTTCTATTTTAACCTCTATTTTATTTATTTCCTCTCTGATCTATAGTATTTAATTCCTGCTGCTGACTTTAAGTTTTGTTTGTCCTTTTCTATCAGTTTTAGGTGATAGGTTAGGCTGTTTATTTGAGATTTTTCTTGTCTTTTTTGAGGAAAGCCTGTATCACTATGAACTTCCCCTCTTAGGAATGCTTTTGTGCAACCCACAGATTCTGGAGTGTTGTGTTTTCATTGTCATTTGTCTCAAGATATTTTTAAATTTCCACTTTGGTTTAATCATTGACCCATTGGGTTTTTAGTAGCATGTTGTTTAGTCTCCACATAATCACTTTTCCTCATTTTTCTTTGTGGTTGATTTCTAGTTTCATGTTCTTTTGGTCACTTGAAATAATTTATATTTTCTTAAATTAATTAAGGTTTGTTTTGTTTCCTAGTCTATCCTAGAAAATATTCCATTTGCACTTGAAAAGAATTTATATCCTTTGTTTTGGATCTAATGTCCTGAAAATATCAATTAAGTCTAACTGTTCTATTGTGTCATTTAAGATCTCTGTTACCTTATTTATTTTCTGTCTGGAAGATCTGTCCATTGATGTCAGTGGTGTGTTAAAATCTCCTACTATTATTGTATTCCTGTCAATTTTCCCCTTTATATCTATTACTATTTGTTTTATGTACTTAGGTGATCCTATATTGGGTGCATATATGTTAATGAGTGTAATAGCCTCTTCTCGTATTGATCCTTTCAGGACAATATAGTGTCCTTCTTTAATTTTCTTTATGGCCTTTGTTTTAAAGTCTATTTTGTCTGGTATGAGTATTGTTACCACCACTTCTTGTCATTTCTATTTTCATGAAATATCTTTTAACATTCTCTCACTCTCAATCTATACGTGTCCTTCACCCTAAAATGGGTCTCTTGTAGGCACCATACTTTAGGCTCTTGTTTGATTATCCAATCTGCCTCTCTATGACTTTTGATTGAAGCATTTAGTCCATTGACATTTAAAGTAATTATTGATAGTATATATTTATTGTTATTTTAAACCTTGTTTGCCAGATAATTTTGTATTTCTTCTTTGTTACTTTTTGCTTGTTTGTCCTTTCGTGATTTGATTATTTTATTTTGTATTATGCTTGTGTTCTCTTCCTTTTGGTTTTTGTCAATCTATTGTATGTATTTGATTTGTGGTTACCCTGTTTTTACAGTATCTTAACCCATTATTATATGTACTTGCTTTAGAGTTATATTCATATAGGCTCAAGTAAGTTTTTAAAAAAATTACAATTTCTGGCTCTCCTCCCCCCCATTTTATGACTTTGATGTTATCTGTCACATCACCATGTTTATATATTTGCTGTTCATTGTGTTATCACTTTCACAATTTACTTTTTGATATTTAAAATCTATGAACTGGCTTATTTAAATAATTTACTTTATAATTGTGATTTTTCTCTTTCCTATAGATTCTTGCTTCTTTTCTATTTAGAAAAGATCTTTCAGTATTTCTTTTAGGGTAGATTTAGTATTGTTGCATTCCTTTAGTTTTTCCATGTCTGAGAAATTCTTAATTTCTCCTTCTAAATGATAATCTTGCTAGGTAACATATTCTAGATTGCAGGTTTTCCTTTTCAGGACGTTGACTATATCATGCCACTCTCTTCTGACCTGCAAAGTTTCTGTACAGAAGTAAGCTGTTAGCCCTATGGTGGTTACCCTTGTAACTGACCCTTTGTTTTTCCCTTGCTGCCTTTAGAATTCTCTGTTTATCTTTAACTTTTGCTATTTTAATTATGGTATGTTTTAGGTTAGGTCTGTTTGTGTTTATCTTCTTTGGGACCCTCTTTACTTGCTGTACCTGGATATCTATTTCCTTCTTTAGGTTTGGGAAGTTTTCAGCCATAATTTCTTCAAGAACAGTTTTTTTTTCTTTTTTAAAATTTTTATTGGAATATAGTTGCTTTATAATGTTGTTAGTTTCTACTGTACAGCAAAGTGAATCAGCTATACATATACATATATCCCCTCTTTTTTGAATTTCCTTCCCATTTACGTCACCACAGAACATTGAGTAGAGTTCCCTGTGCTATACGGTAGATTCTCATTAGTCATCTGTTTTATACATAGTATCAATAGTGTTTGTATGTCAATCCCAACCTCCCAATTCATCCAACCCCTCTTTCCCCTTTAGTTTCTCAAGTATAGTTTCAATCCCCTTTGCTTCTTTCTTCTCTTTCTGGGATGTGCATAATCCATAGATTGACATGCTTTATACTATTCCATAGATCTCATATGTTGCATTCAGTTTTTTTCATTTGTCTTTCTGTCTGCTGTTCTGATTGGGTGATTTCCATTATTCTATTTTGCAGATCACTCATTCGTTTCTCTGCATTATTTAGTTTGCTATTTATTGCCTTTAGCTCAGTTTTCATCTTGGCAAATGAGTATTCTACTTTTAATTGGCTCCTCTTTATAGTTTCTAGTTCTTTTTTACAGTGATCTACATTTCTACTGATAGTCTTTGCTAATTCCTTCAGTATTTTTATTACCTCCTTTTTGAACTTGTGATCTGGTAGACTGAATAGGTCTTTTTCATTGTTTGCTCTTTCAGGGGATTTCTCTTGTTCTTTTAATTAGGAATTTTCCCTCAGCTTCTTCATTTTAGTTGTATTTCTTTGACACTATGAATTTAGGAGAAACCATTATCTACTGTGGCCTTGAAGGGCTGTTTTTATGTGGGAGCATTCTTGTTTAGTCTGTGAGTCTAGTATTTGTAGTGCAAGGGCTGTTTTTAATATGGATGCCTGCCATATCTTTCCTCAGTTTGTCCTGACTGTTAATCCCTTGATAGGGGGTGTGTTTGGTGCTGTGGTAACAAGAGCCTGCACTGGATGTTGAGCTGGGCCTCCTCTTTTATCTGTGGTTGTCACAGTGCTGTCAGGGCAGTGTCTGCTTCACAGGTGTTAACATAGAAGTTCCTAGATCCATTTCTGAGTTGTGGTGTGAGGTAGGCAGGACTGGATTGCTTCTATGGGGGGAAAACCACTGAGTGTTCCTCCAAAGAAGGAAGTGTGCTCTATGGTGATGCCCACCACACCTTGTGCATGCTCACAAACTACATTGTTGTTGGCACTGCCCTCAACCCCACCTCAGCCATGGGAAAGTGAGCAATCAGCCAGGATGTCCTCAGGTTCTGTGTTCACAATGCCAACAGCACAGATCCACTGGCAGAAATCTGCTGAAGTCAGGCACTGGGACCCACTGTAGTTGTATGTAGTCATGCACCTGGATCTGTCCTGGGAGCTATGGGATCACCCCAGACTCTGGACCCACCTCCATATCTTTTCTCCATTGTATGATCTTGCCTCCTTTGTTGACTAATTACCCATAAGGGCGTGGGGTTCTTTTCTGGGCTCTCTCTCCTGTTCCATTGATCTTTATGACTTTTTTTGTACTCATACCATACTGTTTTGATTACTGTAGCTTTGTAGTATACCCTGAAGTCAGGGAGCATGATTCTTCTGTTTTCATTCTTGTTTCACAAAATTGTTTTTGGTCTTTGTGCTTTTGCCCATGAATTACCCTAAGAATTTTGTTAGTTAAATTTTTGGCCAAAGTTCCTTTAGTTAGATAGGATTTTACCCTTTGCCATTGGATGTGTGTGTGGCTTACAGACTGCTGTAACAGTGCTGAGAATTTTGTACTGCTGTAACATTACTGAGAATTTATGATTTTCTTCCCCAATGTTAAGCCATGACTAGAACCTTGGAGTCTCCCTCTCTTATCATTCCTGAGAATGATCTTCATAACAAAAAAGATGGAGTGAAATTTTATTTTTAATCTTGACTTTCTAAGAGTCAACTCTGTGTCAGAATATTTTATTGTTCAGGCAATGTTTTCTCAGAGTTCATGTTAAAGCCCCTTGTGGTGATAAGTCTTCTGCCCTTTGTTGATAGTGATGTGTATGGCTTGAAACATCATTTTATATTTTCCTAAGATACAGCTCTGATTACTCCTAAGTGGGTGCTCTCTAAAACCTGTACACAACATTTTTAACCTGTAGATTTCAGTGTGATCTCTCAATTACTCTTCTGGATTACATTTTCCCTGGTACTCTCTGATAAATTTTTAGCTGGTCTACTATTTCCTTTATTGTTTCAAGTATCATGGGGCTACTAGCTGCTCTGACTTAATTATTGTATCATGATCCCCACTCTTTCCAACAATGCTTTAGGAAAAGATTTTCATAGTCTATACCAAGTAAACCAATTCTTTTAGACAAAGGTACAGAGATCTTCATCTTTAAAGCCTGACTCTCTCTCAGGCCAAATCTCTATGCTACTTCACAGGAGCTGGGAGCATAGATACTAAACTACTACTCTTGGATTAATAAATCTGCTCTGTTAGTGGGCACAGAAGAGGATTCCCCCTTGTCTTGGCTTGCTTCTTCTGGCATTAATAGCCACCCTACAATCAAGCAGAAACTCTGGTATTTGGAACCCCAGTATCTTTGGCCTGCTGTGACTGGTGTAGAATATCTACCCTATGTGTGGGGATTGGGTGGTAGAAAAAATCCCCAGTACTTTCAGTAGCACTGTCCAGATTATAGCTTTCTCAGCATATAACTGAGAGAAATAAAAAATCCAAGTATCCTCCTCTAGGAATGAAAACATAAACATCCTCTTGGACCTAGGGGAAAAGCAAACCGCTGTCTCCTTGGCTATACCTGTCCAGAGTAGAGCATCCAGAAGAGAATCTCTGCCACACAAAGAAGGAAGTAGGTGGGTTTAAGAGGTTTGTTGGGCAAAGGCCATAGACAGTCTCTGTTGTTACCAATAATTTGTATACTTTATTGAATAAGTATTTCTCCATTTACTGTGTTCCATTAGGAAAATTTAATAACACTGGCTTTTTAATGGCTGATTTTTAATACTTTTCACCCATTAAATGTTTCTCTGGAATGAGGGTCTGTTCATCTTACACTGTCATTTTGGGAGTTATACGTCTTGATTCTTTCTTATAATTCACCCTTCCAGCTCTATTGAAGTATAATTGACAAATAAAATTGAATATATTTAAGGTGTAGAGCATCATGATTTAAAATACATGTCAATTGTGAAATGACTGCAATCAAGTTAATTAACAGACTCATCACCTTTCATAGTTACATTTTTTTTTGTAGTGAGGACATTTAAGATCTACTCTCCTTGGAAAGGATCTCATTCAGATTTGACGGAGAAATTTAAAAAATTTACAGAGAAGCAAAAGCTGAGAGAGTTCAGCACAACCAAACCAGCTTTACAACAAATGCTAGAGGAACTTCTCTAGGCAAGAAAAATAAGAGAAGGAAAAGACCTACAATAACAAACCCAAAACAACTGAGAAAATGGGAATAGGAACATACATATTGATAATTACCTTAAATGTAAATGGATTAAATGTTTCCACCAAAAGACACAGACTGGCTGAATGGATACAACAATAAGACCCATATATATGCTGTCTACAAGAGACTCACTTCATACCTAGGGAAACATACAGACTGAAAGTGAGGGGATGGAAAAAGATATTCCATGCAAATGGAAATCAAAAGACAGCTAGAGTAGCAATTCTCATATCAAACAAAATAGACTTCAAAATAAAGATTACAAGAGACAAAGAAGGACACTACATAATGATCAAGGGATCGATCCAAGAAGAAGATATAACAATTGTAAATATTTATGCACCCAACATAGGAGCACCTCAATACATAAGGCAAATACTAACAGCCATAAAAGGGGAAATCGACCATAACACATTCATAATAGGGGACTTTAACACCACACTTGCACCAATGGACGGATCATCCAAAATGAAACGAAAAAGGAAACACAAGCTTTAAGTGATACATTAAACAAGATGGACTTAATTGATATTTATAGGACATTCCATCCAAAAACAACAGAATACACATTCTTCTCAAGTGCTCATGGAACATTCTCCAGGATAGATAGATCATATCTTGGGTCACAAATCAAGCCTCGGTAAATTTAATAAAATTGAAATTTTATCAAGTATCTTTCCCGACCACAATGCTATGATACTAGATATCAATTACAGGAAAAGATCTGTAAAATATACAAGCACATGGAGGCTAAACAATACTCTACTTAATAATGAAGTGATCACTGAAGAAATCAAAGAAGAAATCAAAAAATACCAAGAAACAAATGAAAATGGAGCCACAACAACCAAAAACCTATGGGATGCAGCAAAAGCAGTACTAAGAGGGAAGTTTATAGCAATACAATCCTACCTTAAGAAACAGGAATCATCTCAAATAAACAACCAAACCTTGCACCTAAAACAGTTAGAGAAAGAAGAGCAAAAACCTCAAAGTTAGCAGAAGGAAAGATATCATAAAGATCAGACCAGTAATAAATGAAAAAGAAATGAAGAAAATGATACCAAAGATCAATAAAACTAAAAGCTGGTTCTTTGAGAAGATAAACAAAATTGATAAACCATTAGCCAGATTCATCAAGAAAGAAAGGGAGAAGATTCAAACAATAGAATTAGAAATAAAAAAGGAGAAGTAACAACTGACACTGCAGAAATACAAAAGATCATGAGAGATGACTACAAGCAACTCTATACCAATAAAATGGAAAAAATGGAAGAAATGGACAAACTCTTAGAAATGCACAACCTGCCAAGACTGAATCAGGAAGAAATAGAAAATATGAACAGACCAAACAAAGGAAATGAAATTTAGACTATGATTAAAAATCTTCCAAGAAACAAAATCCAAGGACCAGATGCGTTCACAGGCAAATTCTATCAAATATTTAGAGAATAGATAACACCTATCCTTCTCAAACTCTTCGAAAATATAACAGAGGTAGGAACACTCCCAAACTCATTCTATGAGGCCAACATCTCCCCAACATCAAAAACAAGACAAAGATGTCACAAAGAAAGAAAACTACAGGCCAATATCACTGATGAACATAGATGCAAAAATCCTCAACAAAATACTAGCAAACAGAATCCAACAGAATATTAAATGGATCATACACCATGGTCAAGTGGATTTTATTCCAGGAATGCAAGGATTCTTCAATATATGCAAATCAATCAACGTGATACACTGTATTAACAAATTGAAGGAGAAAAACCATGTAAACATCTCAATAGACGTAGAGAAAGCTTTCGACAAAATTCAACACTCATTTATGATAAAAATCCTGCAGAAAGTAGGCATAGAGGGAACTTTCCTCAAAGACCATATATGACAAACCCACAGCCAACATCGTCCTCAATGGCGGGAACTGAAACCATTTCCACTAAGATCAGGAACAGGACAAGGTTGCCCAGTCTCACAACCCTTATTCAACATAGTTTTGGAAGTTTTAGCCACAGCAATCAGAGAAGAAAAGGAAATAAAAGGAATCCAAATCAGAAAAGAAGAAGTAAAGCTGTCACTGTTTGCAGATGACATGATACTATACATAGAGAATCCCAAAGATGCTACCAGAAAACTACTAGAGCTAATCAATGAATTTGATAAAGTAGCAGGATACAAAATTAATACACAGAAATCTCTGGCATTCCTATACACTAATGAAGAAAAATCTGAAAATGAAATTAAGAAAACACTCCCAGTTACCATTGCAACAAAAAGAATAAAATATCTCAGAATAAACCTACCTAAAGAGACAAAAGACCTGTATGCAGAAAATTATAAGACACTGATGAAAGAAATTAAAGATGATACAAATAGATGGAGAGATATACCATGTTCTTGAATTGGAAGAATCAACATTGTGAAAATGACTCTACTACCCAAAGCAATCTACAGATTCAATGCAATCCCTATCAAACTACCACTGGCAGTTTTCACAGAACTAGAACAAAAAATTTCACAATTTGTATGGAAACACAAAACACCACAAATAGCCAAAAACATCTTGAGAAAGAAAAATGGAGCTGGAGGTATCAGCCTCTCTGACTTCAGACTATATTACAAAGCTACAGTAATCAAGACACTATGGTACTGGCACAGAAACAGAAATATAGATCAATGGAACAGGATAGAAAGCCCAGAGATAAACCCATGCACATATGGTCACCTTATCTTTGATAAAGGAGGCAAGAATATACAGTGGAGAAAAGACAGCCTCTTCAATAAGTGGTGCTGGGAAAACTGGACAGGTACATTTAGAAGTATGAGATTAAAACACTCCCTAACACCATACACAAAAATAAGCTCAAAATGGATTAAAGATCTATAATAAGGCCAGAAACTATCAAACTCTTAGAAGAAAACATAGGCAGAACACTCTATGACATAATTCACAGCAAGATTTTTTTTGACCCACCTCCTAGAGAAATGGAAATAAGGACAAAAATAAACAAATGGAACCCAATGAAACTTAAAAGCTTTTGCACAGCAAAGGAATCCGTAAATAAGGCCAAAAGACAACCCACAGAATAGGAGAAAATATTTGATAATAAAGCAACTGACAAAGGATTAATCTGCAAAATTTACAAGCAGCTCATGCAGCTCAATAACAAAGAAACAAACAACCCAATCCAAAAATGGGCAGAAAACCTAAACAGACATTTCTCCAAAGAAGATACACAGATTGCCAACAAATTCATGAAAGAATGCTCAACATCATTAATCATTAGAGAAATGCAAATCAAAACTACAGTGAGATATCATCTCACACTAGTCAGAATGGCCATCATCAAAAAATCTAGAAACAATAAGTGCTGGAGAGCATGTGGAGAAAAGTGAACACTCTTGCACTGCTGGTGGGAATGTAAATTGACACAGCCACTATGGAGAACAGTATGGAGGTTCTTTAAAAACTGCAAATAGAAGTTCCATACAACCCAACAATCCCACTACTGGGCATACACCCTGAGAAAACCATAATTCAAAAAGTGTCATGTATCAAAATGTTCATTGCAGCTGTATTTACAATAGTCACAAGGTGGAAGCAACCTAAGTGTCCATCATAGGATGAATGGATAAAGAAGATGTGGCACATATGTATAATGGAATATTACTCAGCCATAGAAGGAAACGAAATTGAGTTATTTGTAAAAAGTGGGTAGAACTAGAGTCTGTCATACATAGTGAAGTAATACATATATATGGAATCTAAGAAAAAAAAATCATGAAGAACCTAAGGTTAAGATGGGAATAAAGACACAGACCTACTAGAGCATGGACTTTAGGATATGGGGAGGGGGAAGGGTAAGCTGTGACAAAGTGAGAGAGTGGCATGGACATATATACACTACCAAAGTTAAAATAGCTAGTGGGAAGCAGCCACATAGCACAGGGTGATCAGCTCGGTGCTTTGTGGCCCCCTGGAGGGGTAGGATAGGGAGGGTGGGAGGGAGGGAGACACATGAGTGAAGAGATTTTTAAACATATGTATATGTATAACTGATTCACTTTGTTATAAAGCAGAAACCAACACACCATTGTAAAGCAATTATACTCCAATAAAGGTGTTAAAAAAAAGATCTACTCTCTTAGCAAATTTCAAGCATACAATACAATAAAGTATTACTAACTTGTCATCATGTTTTAAATTAGATCCCCACAACTTATTCATGTTACTACCAAAAGTTTTGTACCCTTTGACCAATATCTTGTCATCCCCCCCATATAACCACCATTCAATTCTGTTTCTGTGAGTTCAATATTTTTATATTCCTCATACTAGTGATATCATATCGTATTTATCTTTTAAAAATAATTTCTATATATATATATTGGGTGTTTTTTGTGATACGCGGGCCTCTCACTGTTGTGGCCTCTCCCATTGTGGAGCACAGGCTCCGGAGGCGCAGGCTCAGCAGCCATGGCTCACGGGCCCAACAGCTCCGTGGCATGTGGGATCTTCCCGGACCGAGGCACGAACCCATGTCCCCTGCATCGGCAGGCAGACTCTCAACCACTTTGCCACCAGGAAAGCCCATCTATATTTTTAATTGACATTGTTTTTATTATTTGTCATGTTTTTCCTTTATTCTTTAAACATGGTTTACTTTAGTTTTTGGAACATATTTGTAAATAGCTGATTTGTAGTTGGTGCCTGTCTCGTAGCAAGTTTATATTGGCTGCCTTTTTACATTCCTGTTTCTTTACCATTATCCTAATGTCTTGTTGAAAATTTTAGATAATATATTGTAACAACTCTTGGTTCTTATTTCCCTCACTCTGGATCTTATTATTGCTGCTGTGTTTTGTTGTCGTTGTTTTGTTTGCTTCTTCATTTGTTAATGACTTGTCTTGACTGATTCTGTTGATTCTGTTTCTCCTACTGTGTGGCCTCTGATGTCACTGCTCAGTTTTTCTTTGTATTTAGGTGTAGACTGGCTTCCTAGGGACCAACCCTGGTTCAGCATCTCTTAGTTGTTAGCCACGGATTGGACAGAGATTATTATTATTTTTTTAAAATAAATCTAGCTCCCACAGAGAGAGCACAGCTGAGATCAGTAGCTAAGACAGGTGTTTTTGTTTTTTAATTAATTTTTTGGCTGTTTTGGGACTTCATTTCTGTGTGAGGGCTTTCTCTAGTTGCAGAAAGTGGGGCCCACTCTTCATCATGGTGCACTGGCCTCTCACTGTCACGGGCTCTCTTGTTGCAGAGCACAGGCTCCAGATGCGCAGGCTCAGTAGTTGTGGCTCACGGTCCCAGCCACTCTGCGGCATGTGGGATCTTCCCAGACCAGGGTTCGAACCCGTGTCCCCTGCATTGGCAGGCAGATTCTCAACCACTGCACCACCAGGGAATCACCAGAGATTATTCTTATACGCATTGAGCCAATCAGTTTTCTGCTGCTGTATCTGTTTTTGCTTTGGGGAATTCTTTCAAATTTCATGGAGTTTCCAAATCTACTCTTTATTCATCTAGGAGCCAGTTGCTTGCAAGGGCTCTGTACAGTATCTCTGGGACAGACACAGCCTTTCACATTGGCATAGCCTTCCAGATGACCAGACATAAATGTGATCTTACCAGACCCATCTTTTTCTATCACTTTCCCTGTATTTCTCTTAAATTTTGCCTACTCTGTTTTTTTCTTGTTGTTGTTGACTGTCTCAGTTATTATTGCTTTGATATTAGCATTTTCTGATTCTGTGCATATGAGACCTTGGTTGTTTTCAGCAATATCCCTAAGCATAGTTTTTTCCCTGATTTGATCCAGTCTGGTTGGTCAGTGGTACTTGCCCTGACTCAGGAGAGTACTTCTACAGTACAGAGTTTGGAAGAGGTATTGGAGCATCCCTTGCTAAAGTGTTACAAACTCTTGCTGTTATAACTGACGTGCAACATAAATCTTTAATAAACACTTCACAATTTGTTGTATGCCCTTTGGTCAATAACCAGGGACCTTAAATATTTATTTTCACTATTTTGTCCAGTTTTATTATTGCTTGTTGGGAGAGGACCTGCCAACCTCAGAAAGCCATTATGGATGTACTGCTCCAAAGATGTATACTTGTATATTGTTTATGAATATGTAACAACATAACTTGACAGATCCAAGAAACTTCAACATGTTAATAGTATATAAATATGGCTGTTGATATTTTTAAAATGCATATTAAATGTTTTGCTGACCAGTTAAGTTAATTCAAAGAACATTGGCAATCACCATGATACTTTCTAGGTGAGATACATACATTAATGACTAATTTTCATTTCTTAAAAAACGTAACAACACCTAGTTGGAGATATGAGTATTAAAAGACTCGATATAGTAATTTCATAAGATAAGTAAAAATATATCACTATCAAAGCACAAAAGAAAGAACAAAAATGCTTAACTGAATATATAATATTTGCACTGAACTATGAAGGGTTTGTAACATTTCACCTAACAAATATGAGGTAGAAAGTCTTTACAGAAGATTATCACTAAAATATCAGGGACAGAAAGTACATGGAAAATTTTAAAAATGGAGAGAAATGTTATAGCTGGAAAGTAAATTGAATATAAAGGTGAAATATGGGCTGCAAGGTAAATTTGGAAAAATGGTTTTGGATCCAAACATAGAGAGCTTTCAATGCTAAAGATTTTGGATTTGGTTATTTAGGAAATAATGAGTCATTCAAGCTTTCTGAGCAGAGGTGTTAATAAGCTCAGATCTATTTTTAGAATGATTGTTATTTTTATAATAATCATTATAATATTATTTAATCTGTACCCCAGATGATAATTATATCATTATATATATAATGATATAACTCAGATATATTGATATAGACATAGATATTTTATAAAGGTTATGAATTGTGAACTCATTTCCTTGTTTATGGTGGATCTCTTTGGTGCTATAGAAGAAGGAAAATGCAACTCTGTTTCTGAAGTCATTTCCCAAGCTCTAAGTAAGAGAAAAATTCAAAGCTAATTAGATGCTAACATGCCTATATGTGCATCGGTGGAAAATATTCATTTTAATGTGTGCTATTTTATGGGTATTTTACATTCACGAGAGACACAAGGTTTATGGATAGTACTATTAAACATAATACTATTAGGACTCTGTAACTTCATGTTAAAGTATTATTTAAGGATTCTTTATATTTTACTTCCCTAAAAAGAAAACAAAAAAAAAATCTGAAGTGTTTGATATTCAAACGTTATGGTACAGCAAAGGCTTCATGAATAAAGCCTCTACGTTTAAACATACATATCCTGTATGTTTTTAAAAGCTTATTTTCTTGTTCCTTGTTATTTATTTGAGCTAAGAACAGATTTCAGAAAGCAGAATATTGTTCTGTTCCAACTGAGTTGTTGCTCATAGTAGATAAAAAAGCAGGAGTAATAGCCAAGCAAAGTTCACATTTGTTTTCTTTTAATTTTTTTCTCTGGTGTAGTTGAACAAACAGTTGCAGGCATTCAAGACATTGTAAGTAGCAATTAGGACCAAGCACACCTTAGAGGAGTTCATTGTAGGGGAGTGGGAACCAACAAATAATGTGACTGGCCTCACACTTTTAATGTATGTATTTAACCTTGAACTACTTGTTCTCCTGTTCTGAATTTCAAGTACCTTTTCTTTGCAATAAGATGCTTGGATATAGAGATATCTGAGTTCCCTTCTACATCTGATCTTCTATCCTTTGAATTAAGGCCATTATTTACACATGATTCTTCCCAAAATATTTCAGAGTAAATTTTAAGAAACTCTGCTTAGGTTATTTCTTAAAGCTTCCCCCTTTTCTTTGGATGCAGATGACAATCACACAGAACCAGAACAAATTTTTCTCCCAGTCATAGGCAATTTATTGAATTTTAGAAATAATGATTATAGCTTTATGATTCATTGGACCATTTCAGAAATATCCCATGTAAACATCTGGTGGCTCTTACAGATTTTGTTTATTCACTATTTTTAACATAAAGATATTTGTTTTTTAATATTGTTTTTTAGAATTCCCCATCATCATGATTACTACCTCTATAATTTTATCTTTGTTTCATGTTACAAGTCAGATATGGTACGGTGAACTGTTTTCATGTTGTCCACTACTCTTCATCCCCTCATCACATTCTCAACACAAATATGAGCAAATATTCTAGTTTTTCAGAAGAATTTTTGGACTTGGAAAATGTGTAGTGGATAAACATAGATAGAAAATACCTTTTTTCCTTCTTAATTAGTTAGACTAATGTAATCCACTTGTTTGAATATACTAAATAATACAACACTCATTTCCATATATAGTTGTTGTTTAATGTTGATAGAAATAAAACATGGAAGAGAGATTATCTGTGTAATGGTAGAATATGTTTCAGGTATCACTCAGTTTCAAAGTTTTTTTTCAATTTTCTCTTTAAAGAGTTTATTCAGTTTTTTAAAATCATGCAAATACGAACTGAAATAGAAATGACCAGAGACACAGAATCACATGAACACCTCTGTATTGGGGAAGCCACCAAATCTCTGATTTTTTTTTAATGTTTTTTAGTGGATGCAGACAAAATATATGAGAAATCCCTGCAATTATTACCTTAACACTAACATAGGGCACTAACTAATTTAATGTGAACCAACATGAAGCCTAATCAAATGTGGGACACAGAAAGAGAGAGGAAATCTTCAGTTTGAACAGAGGCCTTAGTATAGTTATAACTAAGGGTTTCACCAATATCTTAGTGAGAAACATGCAACATATACCAGAGTCCACTCTAGTTATAGTTGCAAATAAATGGTAGTATTTTGTTTGGTAAATCATTTGGTATTGATTAAATAATTTTGTTTTCCAAATAAGCTTTTGGCCATTTTAAAAATAAATTTAACATTAAAATATTTCTAAAACCCCAAAATATTGTCTTTGAAATCTTAAGGTTTTGGTTTTTATTATAAGAGATAATATTACATAACACTTCCTATCAGTGATAATGAGTGCTTTATTTTTGACACTTAAGACATTTGTCGATACCCACTTCATTCTTTCTGTTGAGTTTACACTGATTTCAATTAGCTTTCTTCTCTTTTGCTGATAATTCATTCATTTACTCATTCACTCATTTTTTCATTTATTCAGCTTTGTGTAATGAGTGATTACCATGTGACAGGTGCCCATTCAGGGCAAGAGAAAGGTAACGATGCAGGTCATAAGAACAGCATGTAAGAAATCTCTACAAAAAGGAAGAACTTTGTGTGTGTTAGAAACAAAAAGACCAATGTGAGTGGAGCATAATGAGTGAAGGGAAGAGGAGTGAAGTAGTGTCTTTCAAAATAGATGCATTTGTAATGTTTATCCCATCAGAAACCTAAAATTCTTATATACATAGTATATTGTGGTTCATGCTTCTAGTCCTGAAATGTCCTTCAGAGAGAAGTATCAAAAGGTAGTAGCGAGTTTGTTTTTCTTTCTTTTTCCAGAGGTGGGGGTGAGGGTTGGGTGAAATAGGTGAAAGGAGTCAAAAGGCACAATCATCCAATTATCCCCATGTAAGTCATGGGGATAAAATGTACAGCATGGTGACTATAGTTAATAATACTGTATCACATATTTGAAACTTGCTAAGATAATAGATTTTTAAAGTTCTCACCACAAGGGATAAAAAGCTTTTTATTTGTAACTATGAAAAAAAAGTAGTGAGTATGAAGATTTCTTCTACTCAAGTATAGTAACACTGAATTCATCAGTTTTATATCTGCAGAATTCACTACACATAACTTTCTGCTTCTGGAACTTGTTTATCCTGTACATTGCTCATGACTCTCTTTGAAATATATCCTCACAATGAATTTTCTTGGGGTCTCTTAACTTCTTGACTCTATGATGTTTGGATTATAGAGAAAAAATCAAGTTACAATTAATTTTAGAGTGCTTTGTAGCAAAATGGTTATTTGGCCAAAAAAAAAATTTTTTTGAGAGACTCAGTGACCTTAAATAATTTGAAAAATTATGTCATGTGTCCCTTTCCTTGCTAAACATTTTTGAGAAATTTATTACTGAATACTGTTTCGGTTTCTTAAGTAATGACAAATTACAAACATATTTAAGTATTTCAAATGAACTAGAAGAAGTCAAATAAATTTAGCTTTGTCCTTAAAGGAATAATTATTAAGGTACTAAAATGGACTATTGTCAATTAATTCTTTTTAAAAAAACTTTTATTAAAGTGAAGTTGATTTACAATGTTACAGCAAGGTGATATATATATATATATATATTCTTCAGATTATTTTTCCATTATAGTTTATTACAAGATACTGAATGTAGTTCCTTGTACTATAAGTAGGTCAATGTTGTTTATCTATTTTATATATAGTAGTGTGTACCTGTTAATCCCAAATTCCCAATTTATGCCTCCTCCTTTTCCCCTTTGATAACCATAGTTCATTCTCTAAGTCTGTGAGTCTCTTTCTGTTTTGTAAAGCAGTTCATTTTTATCATATTTTAGATTTTTATATAATATGATATTTGTCTTTTGCTGTCTGCCTTACTTTACGTTGTGTATGATAATCTCTAAGTCCATCCATGTTGCTGCAAATGGCATTATTTCATTCTTTTTTTGTGACTAATATTCCATTGTGTACATGCATGTGTGTGTGTGTATAAACATACACACACACACACACACACATATATATATATATATATATATATACATATATACATATATATATACGGCATCTTTATCCACTCATTTGTCTATGGACATTTATGTTGCTTCCATGTACTGGCTATTGTAAATAGGGCTGCTGTGAACACTGGGGTACATGTATATTTTCAAATTATGTTTTTCTCCAAAAATATGCCCAGGAGTGGGATTGAAGGATCATACAATGGCACTAATTTTGTTTTTTAAGAAACATACATACTGTTATCCATAGTGCCTGTACCAAACCTACATTCCCACCAACAGTGTAAGAGGGTTCCTTTTTTATCCACACCCTCTCCAGCATTTATTATTTTTAGACATTTTGAATATGGCCATTCTGACCTATGTGAGGTGGTACCTCATTGTAGTTTTGATTAGCATTTATCTGATAATTAGCAATGTTGAGCTACTTTCATGTGTCTACTGGTCATCTCTATGAGTTCTTTTGAGCAATTTCTATTTAGGTTTTCTGCCTATTTGTAAATTGGGTTGTTTGATATTAAGATGTATAAGCTGTATATTTTGGAAATTAAGCCCTCATTAGTTGCATTGTTTGCAAATATTTTGTCCCATTCCATAGGTTGCCTTTTGGCTTTATTTATGGTTTCCTGTTCTGTGTAAACATTTTTAAGTTTAATTAGATTCCATTTAAAATTTTTTGCTTTTGAAGGAAGAACCAAGATGGTGAAGAAGAAGGATGTGCTCTCACTTCATCTTGCAAGAACACCAGAATCACAACTAGCTGCTGGACAATCACTGACAGGAAGACACTAGAACTTACCAAAAATGATACCCCACATACAAAGACAAAGGAGAAGCCACAGTGAGATGGTAGGAGTGGCGCAATCACAGTAAAATCAAATCCCATAACTGGTGGGTGGGTGACTCACAGACAGGAGAACAGTTATACCACAGAAGTCCACACAAGGAGTGAAGGTTCTGAGCCCCACGTCAGGCTTCCAATTTGGGGGTCTAGCAACAGGAGGAGGAATTCCTAGAGAATAAGACTTTGAAACATAGTGGGAATTGATTGCAGGACTTCGACAGGACTGGGGGAAACAGAGACTCCACTCTTGGAGGGCACACACAAAGTAGTGTGCACATCAGGACACAGGTGAAGGAGCAGTGACCACGGGGGAGACCAAACCAGACCTACATGCTAGTGTTGGAGGGTCTCGTGCAGAGGTGTGGGGTGGCTCACTTTCACCATGGGGACAAGGACACTGGCAGCAGAAGTTCTGGGAAGTACTCCTTGGTGTGAGCCCTCCCAGAGTCTGTCATTAGCCCCACAAAAGAGCCCAGATAGTCTCCAGTATTGGGTTGCCTCAGGCCAAAGAACCAACAGGGCGGGAACCCAATACCACCAATTAGCTGTCAAGTGGATTAAAGTTTTACTGAGCTCTGCCCACCAGAAGAACAGTCAGCTCTACCCACCACAAGTCCCTCCCATCAAGTCTCTCAGATAGCCTCATCCAACAAAGGGCAGACATCAGAAGGAAGAAGAATTACAATCCTGCAGCCTATGGAACAAAAGCCACATTCACAGAAAGATGGACAAGATGAAAAGGCAGAGGGCTATATACCAGATGAAGGAACAAGATAAAGCCCAAGAAAAACAACTAACTTAAGTGGAGATAGGCAAACTTCCAGAAAAATAATTCAGAATAATGATAGTGAATATGATCCAGGACCTCAGAAAAAGAATGGAGGAAAAGATCAAGAAGATGCAAGAAATGTTTAACAAAGACATAGAAGAATTAAAGAACAAACAAACAGAGATGAACAATACAATAACTGAGAAGCAAACTACCCTAGAAGGAATCAATAGCAGAATAACTGAGGCAGAAGAATGGATAAGTGACATGAAACACAGAATGGTAGAATTCACTACTGTGGAACAGACTAAAGAAAAATGAATGAAAAGAAATGAAGACAGTCTGAGACCTCTAGGCCAACATTAATCACAACAACATTCTCATTATAGGGGTCCCAGAAGGAGAAGAGAGAGAGAAAGGACAAGAGAAAATATTTGAAGAGGTTTTAGTCAAAAACTTCTCTAACATGGGAAAGGAAATACCACCCAGGTCCAGGAAGTGAAGCAAGTCCCATACAGGATAAACCCAAGGAGAAACACGCTGAGACACATAGTAATCAAATTGGCAAAATTTAAAGACAAAGAAAAATTATTGAAAGCAGCAAGGGAAAAATGACAAATAACATACAAGGGATCTCCCATAAGGTTAACAGCTAATTTCTCAGCAGAAACTCTACAAGCCAGAAGGGAGGGGCATGATATACTTAAAGTGATGGAAAGGAAGAACCTATAGCCAAGATTACTCTACCCAGAAAGGATCTCATTCAGATTCAATGGAGAATTCAAAAGCTTTACAGACAAGCAAAAGCTAAGAGAGTTCAGCACCACGAAACCAGCTCTACAACAAATGCTAAAGGAACTTTTCTAAGTGGGAAACACAAGAGAAGAAAAGCACTTACAAAAACAAACACAAGGGCTGCCCTGGTGGTGCAGTGGTTGAGAGTCCGCCTGCTGATGCAAGGGACTTGGGTTCGTGCCCCGGTCTGGGAAGATCCCACATGCCGCGGAGCAGATAGGCCTGTGAGCCATGGCCACTGAGCCTGCGCATCCAGAGCCTGTGCTCTGCAGCGGGAAAGGTCACAACAGTGAGAGGTCCACACACCGCAAAAAAACCAAAAAAACAAAAAAACAAAAAAAAAATACAAAAAAACCTAAAACAATTAAGAAATGGTCATAGAAACATACATATTGATAATTACCTAAAATGTGAATGGATTAAAGACTCCAACCAAAAGACACAGGCTTCCTGAATGGATACAAACACAAGACCCATATATATGCTGTCTACAAGAGACCCATTTCAGACCTAGGGACACATACAGACTGAAAGTGAGGGGATGGAAAAAGATATTCCATGCAAATGGAAATCAAAAGAAAGCTGGAGTAGCAATTCCCATATCAGATAAAATAGGCTTTAAAATAAAGAATGTTACAAGAGACAAGGAAGGACACTACATAATGATCAGGGGATCAATCCAAGAAGAAGATATAACAATTATAAATATATAGGCACCCAAAATAGGAGCACCTCAATACATAAGGTAACTGCTAACAGCTATAAAAGAGGAAATCAACAATAACACAATAATAGTGGGGGACTTTAACACCTCACTTACACCAATGAACAGATCATCCAAAATGAAAATAAATAAGGAAATAGAAGCTTTAAATGACACAATAGAGAAGATAGATTTAATTGATATTTATAAGACATTCCAACCAAAAACAGCAGATTACACTTTCTTCTCAAGTGCACACGGAACATTCTCCAGGAGAGATCACATCTTAGGTCACATATCAAGCCTCAATAAATTTAAGAAAATTGAACTCATATCAAGCATCTTTTCTGACCGCAATGCTATGAGATTAGAAATTAATTACAGGGGGAAAAAACGTAAAAAACACAAACATATGGAGGCTAAACAATACATTGCTAAATAAGCAAGAGACCATGGAAGAAATCAAAAAGGAAATCATAAAAAACCCAGAAACAAATGACAATGAAAACACGACAATCCAAAACCTATGGGATGCAGCAAAAGCAGTTTTAAGAGGGAAGGTTATAGGTATACAAGCCTACCTCAAGAAACAAGAAATATCTCAAGTAAACAGCCTAACCTTACACCTAAAGGAACTGGAGAAAGAAGAACAAACAAAACCCAAAGTGAGCAGAAGGAAAGAAATAATAAAGATCGGAGCAGAAATAATGAAATAGAACAAAGAAGACAATTGCAAAGATCTTAAAAGTAAAAGCTGGTTCTTTGAGAAGATAAACAAAATTGATAAACCATTTTCCAGACTAACCAAGAAAAAGAGGGAGAGGGCTCAAATCAATAAAATTAGAAATGAAAAAGGAGAAGTTACAACAGGCATCACAGAAACACAAAGAATCCTAAGAGACTACTACAAGCAACTCTATGCCAATAAAATGGACAATCTGGACGAAATGGACAAATTCTTAGAGAGGTATAACTTTCCAAGTCTCAACCAGGAAGTAATAGAAAATATGAACAGACCAATCACAAGTAATGAAAGTGAAACTGTGATTAAAAATCTTCCAATAAACAAATGTCCAGGTCCAGAGGGATTCACAGGTGAATTCTATCAAACAGTAAGAGAAGAGCTAACACCCATCCTTCTCAAATTCTCCCAAAAAATTGCAGAGGAAGGAACACTCCCAGACTCATTGTATGAGGCCACCATCACCCTGATACCAAAACCAGACAAAGATACTACAAAAGAAGAAAATTAGAGACCAATATCACTGATGAATATAGATGCAAAAATCCTCAACAAAGTACTAGCAAACATAATCCAACAACATATTAAAATGATCATACACCATGATCAAGTGGGATTTATCCCAGGGATGCAATAATTCTTCAATATATGGAAATCAATCAATGTGATACACCATATTAACAAATTGAGGAATACAAACCATACAATCATCTCAATAGCTGCACAAAAAGCTTTAGACGAAATTCAACATCCATTTATGATAAAAACTCTCCAGAAACTGGGCATAGAAGGAACCTAACTCAATATGATAAAGGCCAAATATGACGAACCCACAGCAAACATCATTGTCAATGGTGAAAAACAGAAAGCATTTCCTCTAAGATCAGGAATGAGACAAGGATGTCCACTCTCACCACTATTATACAACATAGTTTTGGAAGTCCTAGCTATGGCAATCAGAGAAGAAAATGAAATAAAAGGAATACAAATTGGAAAAGAAGAATTAAATGGTCACTGTTTGCTGATGACATGATACTATACATAGAGAATCCAAAAATGCCACCAGAAAACTACTAGAGTTAATCAATGAATTTGAGAAAGTTGCAGGATACAAAATTAAGGCACAGAAATCTCTTACATTCCTATATACTAATGATGAAAAATCTGAAAGAGAAATTATGGAGACACTCCCATTTACCATTGCAACAAAAACAATAAAATACCTATGAATAAACCCACATAGGGAAACAAAAGGCGTGTATGCAGAAAACTATAAGACACTGATGAAAGAAATTAAAGTTGATACTAACAGATGGAGAGCTATACCATGTTCTTGGATTGGAAGAATCAATATTGTGAAAATGACTATAGTACACAAAGCAATCTACAGATTCAGTGCAATCCCTATCAAATTACCAATAGCAATTTTTATGGAACTAGAACAAATCATCTTAAAATTTGTATGGAGACACAAAAGACCCCAAATAGCCAAAGCAGTCTTGAGGGACAAAAATGAGCTGAAGGAATCAGACTCCCTGACTTCAAACTATACTACAAATCTACAGTAATCAAGACAATATGGTACTGGCACAGAAAATGAAACATAGATCAGTGGAACAAGATACAAAGTCCAGAGATATACCCATGCACCTGTGGTCAACTAATCTATGACAAAGGTGATGAAGATATACAATGGAGAAAATACAGTCTCTTAAATAAGTGGTGCTGGGAAAACTGGACAGCTACATGTAAAAGAATGAAATTAGCACACTCCCTAACACCATACACAAAAATAAGCTCAAAATTGATTCAAGACCTAAATGTAAGCCCAGACACTATAAAATTCTTAGAGGAAAACATAGGAAGAACACTCTTTGACATAAATCACAGCAAGATCTTTTTTGATCCACCTCCTAGAGTAATGGAAATAAAAACAAAAATAAACAAATTGGACCTACTGAAACTTCAAAGATTTTGCATAGCAAAGGAAACCATAAACAGGATGAAAAGAAAACCGGCAGAATGGGAGAAACTATTTGCAAACAAATCAATGGACAAAGGATTAATCTCCAATATATATAAACAGCTTATGCAGCTCAATATTAAAGGAACAACATCCCAATCCAAAAACGGGCAGACGACCTAAATAGACATTTCTCCAAAGAAGACATACAGATGGCCAAGAAGCACATGAAAAGCTGCTCCATATCACTAATTATTGGAGAAATGCAAATCAAAACTATAATGAAGTACCACCTCACACCAGTTAGAAGGGGCATCATCAGAAAATCTACACATAACAAATGCTGGAGAGACTGTGGAGAAAAGGGAACCCTCTTGCAGAGTTGGTGGGAATGTAAATTGATACAGCCACTATGGTGAACAATATGGAGGTTCTTCAAAAAACTAAAAATAAAATTACCATATGATCCCACAATCCCTTTACTGGGCATATACCCAGGAAAAACCATAATTTAAAAACAAACATGCACTCCAATGTTCATTGCAGCGCTATTAACAATAGCCAGGTCATGGAAGCAACCTAAATGCCCATCAACAGACAAATGGATAAAGAAGATGTGGTCCATATATACAATGGAATATTACTCAACCCTAAAAATGAATGAAATTGAATCATTTGCTGAGACATGGGTGGATCTAGAGACTGTCATACAGAGTGAGGTAAGTCAGAAAGAGAAAAACAAATATCGTATCTTAACACAAGTATGTGGAACCTAGAATAATTGTACAGATTAACCAGTTTGCAGGGAAGAAGTTGAGACACAGATGTAGAGAACAAATGTATGGACACCAAGGGGGAAAACCGCAGTGGGGTGGGGATGGTGGTGTGCTGAATTGGGCGATTAGGATTGACATGTATACACTGATGTATATAAAATTGAGGACTGATAACAACTTGCAGTATAAATAAACAAACAACAAAAAAACAACTAATACTAAACATTCTTTGGGCTATTTGTATGGAAATATGTTAATATAAATGTTTCAAACATTATATGAAATTTTTAAAATCTTATATGTTCTGCTATAATGATAAAAGTCATAATTCTAGTTATTACTTTAAAATGTATATCTCAGAAATAACTAAATTTCCTTGTCAATTGCATTGTTATAACTTTCATTAAATCTTTAACAGTGGTCATTTTGTTTTTAGCAAACCATTTACCAGAATTTTATTAAAATGGCCCTAAAAAATACTCACCTCTACTCATGATTAGTGAAACTTAACTCTTATTATAAGCCATTTCTCGTTTATCAGATTGGCAAAAACTGAAATATTTGACAGCAAGCCTTTTTTTAAAAATTTTTATGAGTTTTTTTTAACATCTTAATTGGAGTAAAATTGCTTTACAATGCTGTGTTAGTTTCTGCTTTAAAACAAAATGTATCAGTTATACATATACATATGTTCCCATATCTCTTCCCTCTTGCATCTCCCTCACTCCCACCCTCCCTATCCCACCCCTCTAGGTGGTCTCAAACCACCTAGCTGATCTCCCTGTGCTATGCGGCTGCTTCCCACTAGCTATGTATTTTACATTTGGTAGTGTATATATGTCCATTCCACTCTCTCACATTGTCACAGCTTACCCTTCCCTCTCTCCATATCCTCAAGTCCATGATCTAGTAAGTCTGTGTCTATATTCCCATCTTACCCCTACATTCTTCATGATCTTTTTTTTTTCTTACATCTCATATATATGTATTAGCATATGGTATTTGTTTTTCTCTTTCTGACTTACTTCACTCTATATGACAGACTCTAGGTCCATCCACTTCACTACAAGTAACTCAATTTCATTTCTTTTTATGGCTGAGTAATATTCCATTGTATATATGTGACACATGTTCTTTATCCATTCACCCGATGATGGACACTTAGGTTGCTTCTATGTCCAGGCTATTGTAAACACAGTTGCAATGAATATTTTGGTAGATGACTCTTTTTGAACTATGATTTATCAGGGCATATGCCCAGTAGTGGGATTCCTGCATCGTATGGTAGTTCTATATGTAGATTTTTAAGGAACCTCCATACTGTTCTCCATAGTGGCTGTATCAATTTACATCCTCAACAACAGTGCAAGTGTTCCCTTTTCTACACACCCTCTCCAGCATTTATTGTTTCTAGATTTTTTGAGGATGGCCATTCTGACTGGTGTGAGATGATATATCACTGTAGTTTTGATTTGCATTTCTCTAATGTTTAATGATGTTGAGAATTCTTTCACATGTTTGTTGGCAATCTGTTTATCTTCTTTGGATAAATGTCTATATAGGTCTTCTGCCCATTTTTGGATTGGATTATTTCTTTTGTTATTGAGCTGCAAGAGCTACTTGCAAATTTTGGAAAGTAATCTTTGTCACTTGCTTCATTTGCAAATATTTTCTCCCATTCTAAGTGTTGTCTTTTGGTCTTGTTTATGGTTTCCTTTGCTGTGCAAAAGCTTTTAAGTTTCATTAGCTTCCATTTGTTTAGTTTTGTTTTTATTTCCATTTCTCTAGGAGTTGGGTCAAAAAGGATCTTGCTGTGTTTTATGTCATAGAGCATTCTCCCCATGTTTTCCTCTAAGAGTCTGATAGATTCTGGCCTTACATTTAGGTCTTTAATCCATTTTGAGCTTATTTTTGTGTATGGTGTTAGGGAGTGTTCTAATTTCATACTTTTACATGTACTTGTCCAGTTTTTCCAGCACCACTTATTGAAGAGTCTGTCTTTTCTCCACTGTATATTCTTGCCTCCTTTATCAAAGATAAGGTAACCATATGTGTGTGGGTTTATCTCTGGGCTTTCTTTCCTATTCCATTGGTCTATATTTCTGTTTTTGTACCAGTACCATGCTGTCTTGATTACTTTAGCTTTGTAGTATAGTCTGAAGTCAGGGAGCCTGATTTCTCTAACTCCATTTTTAATTCTCAAGATTGCTTTGTCCATTCGGTGTCTTTTGTGTATCCATGCAAATTGTGAAATTTTTTTGTTCTAGTTCTGTGAAAAATGCCAGTATAGTTTGATAGGGATTGCATTGGGTCTGTAGATTGCTTTGGGTAGTAGAGTCATTTTCACAATGTTGATTCCTCCAGTAAAAGAACGTGGTATATCTCTCCATCTCTTTGTGTCATCTTTAATTACTTTCATCAGTGTCTTATAATTTTCTGCATACATGTCTTTTGTCTCCATAGGTAGGTTTATTCCTAGATATTTTATTATTTTGCTGCAATGATAAATGGGAGTGCTTTCTTAAATAAACTTTCAGATTTTTCATCATTAGTGTATAAGAATGGCAGACATTTCTGTGCATTAATTTTGTATTCTGCTACTTTGCCAAATTCTTTGATTAGCTCTAGTAGTTTTCTGATAGCATCTTTAGGATTCTCTATGTATAGTATCATGTCATCCACCAACAGCAACAGCTTTACTTCTTTTCCGATTTTGATTCATTTTATTTCTTTTTCTTCTCTGATTGCTGTGGCTAAAACTTCCAAAACTATGTTTAATAAGAGTGGTGAGAGTGGGCAACCTTGTTTTCTTCCTGATCTTAGTGGAAAAGGTTTCAGTTTTTCACCATTGAGGATGATGTTGGATGTGGGTTTGTCATATTTGGCCTTTATTATATTGAGGAAAGTTCCCTCTAATCCTACTTTCTGCAGGGTTTTTATCAAAAATGGGTGTTGAATTTTGTTTAAAGCTTTCTCTGCATCTATTGAGATGATCATATGGTTTTTCTCCTTCAATTTGTTAATATGGTGTATCACATTGATTGATTTACATATATTGAAGAATCCTTGCATTCCTGGAATAAGCCCCTCCTGATTATGGAGTATGATCCTTTTAATGTGCTGTTGGATTCTGCGTGCTAGTATTTTGTTGAGGATATTTTCATCTATGTTCATCAGTGATATTGGCCTGTAGTTTTCTTTCTTTGTGACATCTTTTTCTGGTTTTGGTATCAGGGTGATGGTGGCTTCGTAGAATGAGTATGGGGGTGTTCTTCCCTTTCCTATATTTTGGAAGAGTTTGATAAAGATAGTTGTTAGCTCTTCCCTAAATGTTTGATCAAATTCACCTGTGAAACCATGTGGTCCTGGGCTTTTGTTTGTTCGAAGATTTTTAATTACAGTTTCAAATTAAGTGCTTGTGCTTGGTCTGTTCATATTTACTATTTCTTCCTGGTTCAGTCTTGGCATGTGGTGCATTTCTAAGAATTTGTCCATTTCTTCCAGGTTTTTCATTTTATTGGCATAGAGTTCCTTGTAGTAGTCCCTCATGATCGTTTAGATTTCTGCAGTGTCAGTTGTTATTTTTCCTTTTCCATTTCTTATTCAATTGATTTGAGTCTTCTCCCTTTTTCTCTTAATGGGGCTAGCTAATGGTTTACCAATTTTGTTTATCTTCTCAAAGAACCAGCTTTTAGTTTTATTGATCTATGCTATCATTTCTTTCATTTATTTTTCATTTATTTCTGATCTGATCTTTATGATTTCTTTCCTTCTGCTAATGTTGGGGTTTTTTTGTTCTTCTTTCTCTAATTGCTTTAGGTGCAAGGTTAGGTTGTTTATTCGAGATGTTTCCTGTTTCTTAAGGTAGGATTGTATTTCTATAAACATCCGACTTAGAAGTGATTTTGCTGCATCCCATAAGTTTTGGGTCATCCTGTATCCGTTGTCATTTATTTCTATTTTTTAAAATTTCCCCTTTGATTTCTTCAGTGATCACTTCATTATTAAGTAGTGTCATGTTTAGCCTCCATGTGTTTGTATTTTTTACATACTTTTTCCTGTAATTGATATCTAGTCTCATAGTGTTGTGGTTGGAAAAGATACTTGATACAATTTCAATTTTCTTAAATTTGCCAAGACTTGACTTGTGACCCAAAATATGATCTACACTGGATAATAATATTCCATGAGCACTTGAGAAAAATGTGTATTCTGTTGTTTTTGGATGGAATGTCCTATAAATATCAATTAAGTCCATCTTGTTTAATGTATCATTTAAAGCTTGTGTTTCCTTATTTATTTTCATTTTGGTTGCTCTGTCCATTGGAGAAAATGGGGTGTAAAATTCCCCTATTATGAATGTGTTACTGTTGATTTCCCCTTTTAAGGCTGTTAGTATTTGCCTTATGTATTGAGGTGCTCCTATGTTGGGTGCATAAATAATTACAATTGTTAGATCTTCTTCTTGGATCGATCCCTTGATTATTATGTAGTGTCCTTCTTTGTCTCTTCTAATAGTCTTATTTTAAAGGCTATTTTGTCTGTTATGAGAATTGGTATTCCAGCTTTCTTTTAATTTCCATTTGCATGGAATATATTTTTCCATCCCCTCACTTTCAGTCTGTATGTATACCTAGGTCTGGAGTGCGTCACTTGTAGACAGCATATATATGGGTCTTGTTTTTGTATCCATTCAGCCAGTCTATGTCTTTTGGTGGGAGCTTTTAATCCATTTACATTTAAGGTAATTATGGATATGTATGTTCCTGTTCCCATTTTCTTAATTGTTTTGGGTTTGTTATTGTAGGTCTTTTCCTTCTCTTGTGTTTCTTGCCTAGAAAATTTCCTTTAGCATTTGTTTTAAAGCTGGTTAGGTGGTGCTGAAATCTCTCAGCCTTTGTTTGTCTGTTAAGGTTTTAATTTCTCCGTTAAATCTGATTGAGATCCTTGCTGGGTAGAGTAATCTTGGTTGCAGGTTTTTCTCCTTCATCACTTTAAATATGTCCTGCCACTCCTTTCTGGCTTGCAGAGTTTCTGCTGAAAGATCAGCTGTTAACCTTATGGGGATTACTTTGTGTGTTATTTGTTGTTTTTCCCTTGCTGCTTTTTATATGTTTTCTTTGTATTTAATTTTTGATAGTTTGATTAATATGTGTCTTGCCGTGTTTCTCCTTGGATTTACCCTGTATGGGACTCTCTGTGCTTCCTAGACTTGATTAACTATTTCCTTTCCCATATTAGGGAAGTTTTCAACTATAATCTCTTCAAATATTTTCTCAGTCCCTTCTTTTTCTCTTCTTCTTCTGGGACCCCTATAATTCGAATGTTGGTGCATTTAATGTTGTGCCAGAGGTCTCTGAGAGTGTCCTCAGTACTTATCATTCTTTTTCCTTCATTCTACTCTGCAGTAGTTATTTCCACTATTTTATTTTCCAGGTCACTTATCCCTTCTTCTGACTCAGTTATTCTGCTATTGATCCCTTCTAGAGTATTTTTAATTTCATTTATTCTGTTGTTCATCGTTGCTTATTTCATCTTTAGTTCTTCTAGGTCCTTGTTAAATGTTTCTTGCATTTTTTCTCTTAAATTCCCAAGATTTTGCATCATCTTTACTATCATTTTTCTGAATTCTTTTTCAGGTAGACTGCCTATTTCCTCTTCATTTGTTAGTTCTGATGGGTTTTTACCTTGATCCTTCAGATGCTGTGTGATTTTCTGTATTCTCATTTTGCTTTTCTTACTGTGTTTGGGGTCTCCTTTTGGCAGGCTGCAGGTTAGTAGTTCCCGTTGTTTTTGGTGTCTGTCCCCAGTCACTAAAGTTGCTTCAGTGTGTTGTGTAGGCTTCCAGTTGAAGGGGACTAGTGCCTGTGTTCTTGTGGATGAGTCTGGATCTTGTCTTTCTGGTGGGCAGGTCCACATCTCGTGGTGTGTTTTTGGGTGTATGTGGCCTTATTATGATTTTAGGCAGCCTCTCTGCTAATGGGTTGGTTTGTGTTCCCCTCTTGGTAGCTGTTTGGCATAGGGTGTCCAGCACTGTAACTTGCTGGTCGTTGAGTGAAGCTGGGTGTTGGTATTGAGATGGAGATCTTGGGGAGATTTTTGCCATTTGACATTACATGGAGCTGTGAGGTCTCTTGTGGACCAGTGTCCTGAAGTTGGCTCTCCCACCTCAGTGGCACAGTACTGAGTCCTGGTTGGAGCACCAAGAGCCTGTCCTCCACACAGCTCAGAATAAAAGCAAGAAAATATAGAGAGAAAGAATGAAAGAAAGAAAGTGGATAAAATAAAATAAAGTTAAAATAAAATAGTTATTAAAATGAAAAAAAGAAATTATTAAGGAAAAAATTTAATTAAAAAAACAAAAACAAAACAAAACAAAAAACCGGCAGACAGAACCCTAGGACAAATGGTGAATTCAAAGCTTTACAGACAAAATCTCACACAGAAGCATACATATACACACTCACAAAAAGAGGAAAAAGGGAAAAAATAATATATCTTGCTCGTAGAGTCCACCTCCTCAGTTTGGGTTGATTCGTTGTCTATTCAAGTATTCCACAGATGCAGGGGACATCAATTTGATTGTGGAGGTTTAATTCACTACTCCTGAGGCTGCTGGGAGAGATTTCCCTTTCTCTTCTTTGTTCGCTCAGTTCCTGGGGTTCAGCTTTGCATTTGGCCCTGCCTCTGCGTGTAGGTTTCCTGAGGGCATCTGTTCTTTGCTCAGACATGTCGGTGTCAAAGGAGCAGCTGATTCGAGGGCTCTGGCTCACTCATTCCTGGGGAGGGGGGTGATACGGGTGTGGGACGAGCCTGCCGCGGCAGAAGTCAGTGTGGTGTAGCACCAGCCTGAGGCTCGATGTGTCTTCTCCTGGGGAATTTGTCCCTGGATCTCGGGATCCTGCCAGTGACAGGATGCACAGGCTCCCGGGAGGGGAGGTGTGGATAGTGAGCTGTGCTCACACACAGGTTTCTTGCTGGTGGCATCAGCAACCTTAGCATCTCATGACCGTCTCTGTGGTCTGTGCTGTTAGCTGTGGTTCACGCCCTTCTCTGGAGGTCTTTTAAGCAGCGCTCTTAACTCACTCTCCTCATGCACCAGGAATCAAAGAGGGAAGAAAAAGTCTCTTGCCTCTTCGGCAGGTCCAGACTTTTTCCCAGACTCCCTCCTGGCTAGCCGTGGTGCACTAACACCTCCAGGCTGTGTTCACTCCACCAACCCCAGTCCTCTCCCTGTGATCCGACCAAAGCTGAGCCTCAGCTCCCAGCCCCCACCCGCCCCAGCAGGCGAGCAGACAAGCCTCTGGGGATGGTGAGTGCTGTTCGGCATGGATCCTCTGTGCGGGAATCTCTCCACTTTGTCCTCCACACCCCTGTTGCTGTGCTCTCCTCCATGGCTCCAAATCTCTTCCCCTCCACCACCTGCAGTCTCCGCTCATGAAGGGGCTTCCTACTGTATGGAAACCTTTCCTCCTTCACAGCTTCCTCCCACTGGTGCAGGTCCCGTCCCTATTCTTTTGTCTCTGTGTTTTCTTTTTAATTTTGCCCTACCCAGGTACGTGGGGCGTTTCTTGCCTTTTGGGAGGTCTGAGGTCTTCTGTCAGCGTTCAGTGGTTGTTCTATAGGAGCAGGTCCATGTGTAGATGTATTTCTGATGTATCTGTGGGGAGGAAGGTGATCTCCGAATCTTACTCTACCACCATCTTCCTCAACCCTCAACCATGGTCATTTTTAACTCTTTTGTCATTTACAGACAGTTTTGGGTGTACTCTGAGGCTTTTGCAAGAATCTTCCTATAAAAGGGTTTCATCTTCAAGGAATTCATGGAAAAAACTCTGACATGTACAGGTTTCTGGTAACTGACTATACTGTTGAACTGAATGAATAAGCATTTTCAGAACTTAATGGAAAACTGATGAATTCATAAAAGTGCTAACAAAAGATCAAGATTAAAAAAAATATTAATTACATGGGACTGAGTGAACTGATGAGGATCATTATAATTTTTGTGACTTTCTGTTTGAATAAAAAAAAAAAGCCCACAACGACTCAGAGGCAAAAAATAGACAAATCAATTTTCACTGCAAAATAAAGGAGCTGTTACAGTGGAGGATTACTGGACTGAATGTCAATATTATGACATAGTATAAGTGTGTTTCTTGTTTGGTAATTGCAATCATTGTTGCTTTTGTTGTGGTCATCCATTTACAATGCTTGGTGGCAGTTTATTTACCTCTTGTAAAAATAAAATGCAGTGTGTGTGTGTGAGAAAAAAAATTTTCATTTGTTTCCATTATTCTCGGTGACGTATCCAAAACAAAAATTGCTGCAATTTATGTTAAAGAGTGTTCTGCCTATGTTTTCCTCTAGGAGTTTTATAGTACCCAGCTTTACATTTAGGTCTTTAATCCATTTTTAGTATGTTTTTTTATATCATGCTAGAGAATATTCTAATTTTATTTTTTTTAACATGTAGCTGCCCAGTTTTCCCAGCACCACTTATTTGTCCATTGTATGTTCCTGCTTCCTTTGTTATGGATTAGGTGATCTTAAGTGCATGCACTTATTTCTGTCCTCTCGATCCTGTTCTATTGATGTGACAATTTTTGTGCCATTTCCATACTCTTTTGATCACTGTAGCTTTGTAGTATAGTCTGACGTCAGAGAGCCTGATTTCTTCAACTCAGTTTTTGTTTCTCAAGAATGTTTTTACTGTTCAGGATCTTTTGTGTCTATATACACATTTAAAATATTTTTGTTCCAGGTCTGTGAAAAATGCCATTGGTAATTTCATAGAGATTGCATTGAATCTGTAGATTGCCTTTGATAGTATGACCATTTTAACAATATTGATTCTTCCAATCTAAGAACATGGTATATCTTTCCATCTGTTTGTGTGGTATTCAATTTCTTTCACCATGGTCTTATAATTTTCAGAGTACAGATCTTTAACCTTATTAGGTAGGCTTATTCCTGGGTATTTTATTCTTTTTCATGTGATAGTAAATAAAAAAGAATACAAACTGCAAAGGAAGAAGTAAAACTGTCACTGTTTGCAGAGGACATGATATTATACATAGAAATCCTAAAGATCCTACCATAAAACTACTCGAGCTCATCAATGAATTTGATAAAGTTTCATGATAAAAAATTAATATACATAAATCTGTTGCATTTCTATACACTAACAGCAAAATATCAGAAAGATAAATTAAGGAAAAGATCTCACTTAATTCTTATCACCTATGATTAGAGATTGTTATTCACCTGTGCACAACCTGTCTTAGCTGATGCTTATTAGCATGAGAAAGGCTTTTAAATTATGAAAATGGCTGCAGGATAATTATGGACAGGTTGGATACACTGCAGGCTTAGAATGTTGTTTGTGAGAAGTGTTCTTTTCTCTTCTGCATTTAACTTAATATCTATTCCAAACTCTTCTGTTTTTATACTTCTCACTGCTCCAACTCCTGGACAGTCATCCTGATTTACTCAAGAACTAAGAGGTTTCAAAAGAAATGGGACGTTAAGTCTAAAATGAGGGCAGTCTTGGGCAAACCTACACCAATTTTACTGTTATTCTCACCTTGCCACTTTATGTGTGTGAATTCTTCCTATAGAGTTTGAAAATCTAGGGATAAAATTCCTCTATCACTATCCTTAATTCCTTTAATGTAGCTACTGCTTCATAGGATTCAATCTGGGGACTATATTTGGCAGATTTCTTCTCCAGGTTAGTCTCTGAGCCCTTTGGAAACAAGGCAAGACATGGTCTTTGAAGAACAGAGAAGGAAATAGCTTCATTTAGTTAAAGATTTATGAAGTGCCTACTGTGTATAATGCAAAGTGCTAGTGTAAATTTAGTCAATTTTATGAGATTAGTAAGCTAATGGTCACACCAAAAATCAAATTTATGATTTCATTCAGACAACTTATGGAGCCAAAAGCCTTGGCTGAGTAATATTAGCAGATATTAAGTTGTATATTAGGTAACCTGATAAAAAAAAGACACTTATTTGGAATAAATTATAATCAGTGATGGGCATAATGCATTATTTGAAAATCTATAATTTCTATTATGAAAAAATGGGTCATACTATTATTTTATCCACATAAGTTTATGGTAAGATTTATAGGAGTTTGATCTAAATGTTACCTGACCTAAAAATACTCTGGAAATTAACAAAATGGAATTTTGACTATATTTCTGATATTAACCTATCGTCTTCTAAAAAACAATTCCTTCTAAAACCCAATTTAACCTACATAATTCAGGTTCATTAAGAATGCTAATTAAATGAGGTCATCTGGATCATTACCTAAATTATAAGATATAAATAATATGAATTTATTTTACTTCCTTCTGTTTTGTATTCAGAGAGACATGAAAGTGAAGGTGCTTTGAATTAAAAGTCCCATAGAAATCTAAAGTATCATTTTGCTGGAAAGTATAAAAAGAATCTAGTGACATAAGCATAACTTCATTGGAGTTCCAATAGTGGTTAGGAAACTCAAGATTACTCTTTCTCCTTTAACAATATCCTTTCCTCCACTTACTTTAAAGTTTATATTCTACAAATTCATGTGCCCTTGAAATTCTATATCCCAGGCCTTCGTAAGTATCATCATTTTTAACTTGTTTTGGCAATGTTGTCATTTCCTACACTGCAAACAACAACTGTATGCTTAGACTCAGCCTGCTTTTTGCTATGGTAATTCTAAAAACAATTTTATTTTACATGCTTTCCTGTGTTACAGTAATTATGTCAAAGGTATGGCTTTGAAGTACTGCCATTACCAGTTTTAAAGCCCAGGCTATAGGTAAAGAAATACTTTGATTATAATCATAGGCTGTTAAAAAAAACAACACTGTGACAAAAGCAAAGTCAATAAATATTGGTTCTAGGATACAGCAAGTTTTATCATTTTTTTCTGAAACATTCAAGGCAAACTCTTTTTTTCTGCTGCTGCTTTTTTAAAAAAATTGAGGTATAATTGACTTATAGCATTTTGTAAGTTTAAGGTGTACAAAGTGTTAATTTGATACATTTATACATTCCAATATGATTACCACCAGAGAATTAGTTAACACCTCCATTATATCATATATTATTATTTATTTCTTTGTGGTGAAAACAATTGACATGTAGTCTCTTAACACCTTTGAAGTATGTAATACCATATTGTCAACTACCATAAGAATGCTGTCCATTAGGTCTCCAAAACTTATTAATTTTCTGGTTGAAAATTTGTACCCTCTGGCCAACATCTCTCCAGTTGTTCCACGCATAAGCCCCTGGCAACTACCTTTCTACTCTCTATCAGTTTATTTTTAGATTCCACATACAATGATATTGCACAGTATTCATTTTTCTCTGGCTTATCTCACCGTGTTTTCACAAATGACACAATTTTCCTCTTTCCATGGCTGAATAATATATAATATATACATTATATAATATCTTCTTTTTCCATTAATTCATTGACAGACATTAAGGTGCTTTTCATTTCTTGGCTATTGTAAATAAATCTGCAATAAACATGGGGTTGTGGCTATATTTTAAATATTATTTCCCTTAGATATACACCCAGAAATGGAATTGCTGGATCATATGGTAGTTCTATTTTAAATTATTTGAGGATTTCCATGCTGTTTTCCATTATGGCTGGACCAATTTACATTTCCATAAACAGTGCATAAAGTTTCCCTTTTCTTTACATTCTAACCAACACTTGTTAACTCTTGTCTTTTTGAAGATAGCCATTCTACCAGGTTTTGTAAAATAGTATCACATTGTAACTTCAATTTGCATTTTCTGATGTTTGGTGATGTTGCACATCTTTTTATGTACCTGTTGTCCATTTGGATGTCTTTGGAAAAATTTCTATTCAATTTGTCTGCCCATTTTTAAATCAGTTTCTTGGTTTTGTTATGGAGTTGCATTAGTTCCTTATATATTTTGGATATTAACCCCTCATCTGATATATGGTTTAGAAATATTTTCTCCAATTCTGCCTTTTCATTTTGTTGATTGTTTCTTTTGTTGTGTAAAGACTTTTAAATTAGATGCTGTCTCAGTGATTTTTGCTCTTATTGTTTGTACTTTTGGTGTCATATCCAAAAATATATTGCCAAGACCATTTTCAGGGAGCTTTATCCTTATGTTTATTTTCAGTAGTTTTGCAGTTTCAGGCCATATGCTTAAGTCTTTAACCCATTTTGACTTAACTTTTGTGAGTGGTGTGAGATAGGGGTCTCTTTGTGGTTATCTAGTTTTCTTAACACCATTTATTAAAGAGACTATCTGTTTCCACTGAATATTCTTGGCTCGCTTTTCAAATATTATTTGACTGTCTATACTTAAGTTTATTTTTGGACCTTCTATCCTGTTCCATTGGTTTAAATGTCTATTTCTATGCTAGTACCATGCTGTTTTGATTACTGTGGCTTTGTTTGAAATCAAGAAGTGTAATGTCTCCAGTCTTGTTTATATTTTTCAGGATAGCTTTGACTATTCAAGTTCTTTTGTGGTTCATAAAAATTTTAGGATTTTTTAAAATTCCTTTGAAAATTGCCATTGGGATTTCCATAAGGACTTCATTGGATCTATAGATGGCTTTTGCTTTGTATAGATGGTTTCAGGTAGTATGGTAGTATTAATTCTTCTGATCCATAAACACAGGAAAGTCTTTTCACTTGTTTATGTCTCCCTCAATTTCTTTCATCAAAGTCTTGTTTTTTATAGTGTAGATCTTTTACTTCCTTGGTTAAATTTAGCAAAGTCTTTTATTGTTTTTGATAGTATTGTTAATTGGATTGCTTTCTATATTATTTTTCTGATATTTCATTGTTCATTATAAAAACACAATTGATTTATGTATGTTGATTTATATCCTAAAACTTTACTGAATTTGCCGATTAGTTCCAATATTTTTTTATTGAGTCTTTGGAATTTTATAAATAAAATATTACATCATCTGCAAACAAAGATATTTGTACTTCTTACTTTCTAATTTGGATGCCTTCTATTTTTTTGCCTATCTGATTTCTCTATCTAAGACTTTCAGAAGATTGAAATAATGTCAAGTATCTTTTCTGACCACCATGGTATGCAACTAGAAACCAAGAAGAAGAAAGCTTAGACATTTACAAACATGTGAAAGGTAAACAACACACTCTTGAACAAACAATGGGTAGAAGAAGAAATCAAGAAAGAAATATAAAAATCTTGAAAAATTAAAAATGAAAATACACCATATCAAAACTTATGTGATGCAGCAAAAACAAGTTTTAGAAGGAAGGTTATAGTGATAAATATAGTAATAAGAAAAAAGAAAGACCTTAAATAAACAGCTAAACTTTACACCTCAAGGAACTAGAAAACAAACAAACAAAAAAACACCCAAAGTTTAACAGAACGAAGGAAATAACAAAGATTAGAGCAGAAATAAATGAAATAGAAACCAGAAAAACACAATAGAAAATATCAATGAGACTAAGAGGTGGTTTTTTGAAAAGATAAACAAAATTGACAAACTGTTAACTAGACTACCAAAAAAAGAGAGAAGATTTAAATAAATAAATAAAATCAGAAATGAAAAAGGAGGCGAATATAGCTGATGCCAGAGAAATACACATAATTATGAGACTACTATGAACAATTATATGCCAACAAATTGTATAGCTTAGAAGAAATGGAATAAATTCCTAGAAGCATAAAACTTGCCAAGGCTGAGTGATAATGAAATAGAGAATCTGAACAGACCAATAATGAGTAAAAAGATTGAATCAGTAATTTAAAACTTCTCAGCATATAAAAGTGCAGGGCCAGATAATTTCACTAGTGAATTCTACCAACAATTTAAAGAAGAATTTATGTCAATACTCAAAATCTTCCAAAATTTTTAAGAACAGTCATTTTGTAAGGCCAGTATTACCCTGATACCAAAACCAGATAAGATTACTGCAAGGCAAGAAAACTATAGACCAACATCCCTGATGAATATGGTAAAATTCTCAACAAAATTTTAGCAAGATGAATTTAATACCACTTTAAAAGGTCATCCTTGGAATGAATCCCAGCATTCATCCCCAATATGCAAGTATGTTTCATCATATGCATGTCAGCTAATGTGATACACCACATTAACAAAATGAAGTATAAAAATCATATGGGCATCTCAATAGATGTAGAGAAAGCACTTGACAAAATACATCCTTTCATGATAAAAATTTCAAACAAATTTGGTAGAGAAAGAACATACCTCAACATTAATAAAGACCATATACAACAAAATCACAGTTACCATCTTACTCATTAGTGAACAGTTGGAAGCTTTCCATCTAAGATCAGGAATATGACAAGGGTGCCTACTATCCCCACTCTTATTTAGCATAGTATTAGAAATCTTAACAAGTTTCATCTTTCTATATACACAAAAATGATGTGATCTTGCTTTACATAAATGCTTCTTTAACTCTTTAGGTTCCAACAAAGTCACTGAGACCAACCTAAGAAATTGTGAATTTGTTATCAGAATTCATATGAGGCTGATTGGAAGCAAAAAGCTTTCAGATTCCAAGCTTTCAGCATGACTGTGGATGACTGTCTGCTTCATCTCTCTCTCTCTCTCCCTCCCTTCCTCTTTCCCTCCATTCCTTCATTTTCTTCTCCTCTCCTCCCTTTTCTCCTTCTTCCTTCTGTTTTTCTCTCACCTCTCTCTTTCTCTCCATTTTGTGGTCTCTATCATGGAATTCTTTCTTTTCTTTATGTGTCTGTTTTATTTTTTCACTTGGAACTCAACAATACTTATATACTCCAGTCTAAATTCAGTAACCTGCTACATTTAATATAATTGGCTTAGTTCAATAACATTAATTATTTTGGGTTACATCATGAGTTACTAAACATTTTATGTTCCCTTGAGTCATGTTACCACACTTGGTTCTTTCTGTGGTCATCCTTATATAACCAAACACCATACAAAACAACAGCTTAGCATTGCTTCTTTTTGCAGAAAATTTGGGTAGGACAATCTCAGGCAGATAAATTTTGGGGAGTATGCCACATACTATAACTGACATGCTCTGTACATCATCTCTCTTCAAGCCATTAATGAGCTGTGCTGCTTGCCTCTATTGACTTCTGTTACTTCACCTGTAAAACTCTAAATGAGTTGAAATTGAAAATTATGATCACTTTCTACACAAATATTCTAGGAGATCCAAATGTACAAAGAAAATTGGGAGAGGTTTTGAGGGGAGGAAGACCCTCAAATATCATTCCATTAGTCAGGTACCTGTGCATGCAGATGACCTTAATATTAAACTGTCCTGTGGCTTAATTCTTTGGTTTCTCTCTTTAGAAGTATATGGATTATCCTTAAAGCTGGTGGTATTTGAGAAAACAAAGAAGAAGAGATAAAATTCAATCCATTTTTATGACAATATCCTGTCCTGGCAGAGCAAACTGAGAAACTGTTACATAATTGTTTTTAACTGAATATAAACTTTAGTATAGTAATAGTTACCACCAAGGAGGGTCAGTAAAGAAGACTTCAGTCTGTTGAATACTATTTTTATTGCAAATATAAATTTCAAGAAATTTATATTGGGAATCAGGTATAGTTTCAATAAATATGTGTATCTTACATACAACAGTATGTAGGAATATTGTGTGATAACGCATGTGGACAGGTTTCAAGGGGGCAAATTTCAAAGGGTCATCTCAAGTTTGGGTTTTATAAGGAAGGCTGACAATAGAATCATTTTGCTGAGGAGAAATATAGAGCAATGAGACACAGTTAAGGCTGGGAGCAGAGAGTAAATGAATTTTGTAATCATATAGAGAAATAAGCAAAGGTAGAAATAAGGGACTCCTGGAGAGAGGTAAGTGATAAGAACTGCCGTCATTTATCTATTCATTAAATCAATATTCATTGTAGAAATGTGATCATCTAGTGATTAAGAAAACAGCCCTCATAAACAAAATAGACCTAAAAATTAAGCTTTCATTTGGGAACTACACGATGTGTTCTTGGACAAATTAATAAACATTTCTGAGTCTCTTTCCTGTCTGTAAGTTTGGGAGAATAATAAGCATCTCATAGGGTTGTTGTGAAGATGGAATAAATTAATATCTTGGTTTGTATAACAAAGTATATGATAGTTTTAAATAATAATATTGTTACTATTTTTTATTTTTCATATTATTGGCATTACTGAGCTCTTTCTGTATATAAAAAAAAAAATTGCCAAACTGTTGGCACTATTAAGGGACAAAAGCAACTATTAAGTAAATGAAGCCAGGGTTCTAGATAAGTCATATTAGCTGAGACCTTCTTTTTTGAGGGAAATTTTTATGGGTCAGTAGAGACTCTGTAAACAAGCCAAACTGAAGTGTACACTAAAGAAACCCCCAAAACCTTCATGGTTTACCCACAGGACACATGGTTTGATTATATATAGGGTCCTGACAAGTTCCACATTCATAGTGTGATCACAATCATGTGTATATATTAACTAGAAAGCCTATAATATTTATGGCATGTTGGAAAATCAAAGGAATTTTTAATTGTTTAATGTGACACTTTGATCATCATAATTTTCAGAAACAATTTCTCATTAAGTGGTAATCACCAGCCTTTTAAGCAACATTTTTGCCACATTTTCTTAGTGATTGGTGGAAACTAATGTGCAGGGCCCATGATAAGAAGCTGCTCTGTAGCAGGCCATCACTGTTACCTAAAAGCAAACTGAACTGGCATAAATAATTGTACTGTTAGAAAGCCTTTCTCTTGCACCTTGCCAATCATTGACAATTTACATATCTTAGAAAAACCTTTGTTGGCTTCTGTCATTTCTGCCCTATTATGTGCCTCTCTGGATAATTACCAGTTAATGTGAAAAAGCAGATGGAAAAAAAAAACCTTGAAATTTCTGATAGAGAATCCTCAGACAACTCTTCTTATCTGTGCATAGCAGCTTACTGATTTCAAAAGAAGTTTCAAAACCTTTGTTAAAATGTCTCTGATTCCCAGTTTGAATGAACCGAATGACATTCAGTTAAAATTATTTTGCTTTTCTTCACAATTAAATTCCATTATCGTGAACTGTCAAAGTAGAAGACCTCTTAACTAATGTGTCAGTTGTTTATTTTGTATATTTTGTATTGTGGGCTAAATAAATCTGTGTGAAGTGTTTATGTGTGTTAGAGAAACAATAACTGAACTTTGCAACAATGTGTGGGCAGTATCAGACAGTCTCCTTCTCCCTATTTCCCTCCCCTGTTCAAAAAGTATACCTTTAGAGAAAGGCTAACTGACCATTTCACAAAACTTAAGAGGTGGTGAGAAGCCTGTATATGTAGGCCCTCTAAGTAACTTGTTTTCCCTAAATTTGTCTATCATTTGTATTAGACATTAAGCAACCTCCAATGTCACTCCTTATATTAATCAAACTATGTTTACAGCATAATCAGTGAAAGTTATTACAAGACTATAGTCCAATTTCCATCAAGAATAGGATATTAGAATGTGCTTGTATGTGAGCTAAGAGGTAAATACATTACTACACACTGGTAGTGATGAAATTAATTTCCTGACATCATTTTCTGTGAGCTTGTATTTCACTCAAATAGCTGCATCTCTTCTATCACCACATTTTTCAGTATGTGGAATATTTAGTACTTTGAGAGTCCTCTTTTCTTTTCTTTTTTTTTTTTTTAAACATCTTTATTGGGGTATAATCGCTTCACAATGGTGTGTCAGTTTCTGCCCTACAACAAAGTGAATCAGCTAAACATATACACATGTTCCCCTATGTCTTCCCTCTTGCGTCTCCCTCCCTCCCACTCTCCCTATCCCACCCTTCCAGGCTGTAACAAAGCACCGAGCTAATATCCCTGTGCCTTGCGGCTGGTTCCCCCCAGCCATCTACCTTACTACGTTTGTTAGTGTGTATATGTCCATGACTCTCTCTCGCCCTGTCAAAACTCACCCTTCCCCCTCCCCATATCCTCAAGTCCGTTCTCCAGTAGGTCTGCGCCTCTATTCCTGTCTTACCCCTAGGTTCTTCATGACATTTTTTTCCCTTAAATTCCATATATATGTGTTAGCATACGGTATTTGTCTTTTTGTTTCTGACTTACTTCACTCTGTATGACAGACTCTAGGTCTATCCATCTCATTACAAATAGCTCAATTTCATTTCTTTTTAAGGCTGAGTAATATTCCATTGTGTATATGTGCCACATCTTCTTTATCCATTCATCCGATGATGGGCGCTTAGGTTGTTTCCATCTCCGGGCTATTGTAAATAGAGCTGCAATGACCATTTTGGTACATGACTCTTTTTGAATTTTGGTTTTCTCAGGGTATATGCCCAGTAGTGGGATTGCTGGGTCATATGGTTGTTCTATTTGTAGTTTTTTAAGGAACCTCCATACTGTTCTCCATAGTGGCTGAACCAATTCACATTCCCACCAGTAGTGCAAGAGTGTCCCCTTTTCTCCACACCCACTCCAGAATTTATTGTTTATAGATTTTTTGATGATGGCCATTCTGACTGGTGTGAGATGATATCTCATTGTAGTTTTGATTTGCATTTCTCTAATGATTAATGATGTTGAGCATTCTTTCATGTGTTTGTTGGCATTCTGTATATCTTTTTTGGAAAAATGTCTATTTAGGTCTTCTGCCCATTTTTGGATGGGGTTGTTTGTTTTTTTGTTATTGAGCTGCATGAGCTGCTTGTAAATTTTGGAGATTAATCCTTTGTCAGTTGCTTCATTTGCAAATGTTTTCTCCCATTCTGAGGGTTGTCTTTTGGTCTTGGTTATGGTTTCCTTAGCTGTGCAAAAGCTTTGAAGTTTCATTAGGTCCCATTTGTTTATTTTTGTTTTTATTTCCATTACTCTAGGAGGTGGGTCAGAAAGGATCTTGCTGTGATTTATGTCATAGAGTGTTCTTCCTATGTTTTCTTCTAAGAGTTTGATAGTTTCTGGCCTTACATTTAGGTCTTAATCCATTTTGAGCTTATTTTTGTGTATGGTGTTAGGGAGTGATCTAATCTCATACTTTTACATGTACCTGTCCAGTTTTCCCAGCACCATTTATTGAAGAGGCTGTCCTTTCTCCACTGTACATTCCTGCCTCCTTTATCAAAGATAAGGTGTCCATATGTGTGTGGGTTTATCTCTGGGCTTTCTATCCTGTTCCACTGATCTATCATTCTGTCTTTGTGCCAGTACCATACTGTCTTGATTACTGTTGCTTTGTAATATAGTCTGAAGTCAGGGAGCCTGATTCCTCCAGCTCCTTTTTTCGTTCTCAAGATTGCTTTGGCTATTCGGGGTCTTTTGTGTTTCCATACAAATTGCGAAATTTTTTGTTCTAGTTCTGTGAAAAATGCCAGTGGTAGTTTGATAGGGATTGCATTGAATCTGTAGATTGCTTTGGGCAGTAGAGTCATTTTCACAATGTTGATTCTTCCCATCCAAGAACATGGTATATCTCTCCATCTATTTGTATCATCTTTAATTTCTTTCATCAGTGCCTTATAATTTTCTGCATACAGGTCTTTCGTCTCCTTAGGTAGGTTTATTCCTAGATATTTTATTCTTTTTGTTGCAATGGTAAATGGGAGTGTTTTCTTGATTTCACTTTCAGATTTTTTCATCATTAGTGTGTAGGAATGTCAGAGATTTCTGTGCATTAATTTTGTATCCTGCTACTTTACCAAATTCATTGATTAGCTCTAGTAGTTTTCTGGTAGCATCTTTAGGATTCTCTATGTATAGTATCATGTCATCTGCAAACAGTGACAGCTTTACTTCTTCTTTTCCGATTTGGATTCCTTTTATTTCCTTTTCTTCTCTGATTGCTGTGGCTAAAACTTCCAAAACTATGTTGAATAAGAGTGGTGAGAGTGGGCAACCTTGTCTTGTTCCTGATCTTAGTGGAAATGCTTTCAGTTTTTCACCATTGAGGATGATGTTTGCTGTGGACTTGGCATATATGGCCTTTATTATGTTGAGGAAAGTTCCCTCTATGCCTACTTTCTGGAGGGTTTTTATCATAAATGGGTGTTGAATTTTGTCGAAAGCTTTCTCTGCATCTATTGAGATGATCATATGGTTTTTCTCCTTCAATTTGTTAATATGGTTTATCACATTGATAGATTTGCGTATATTGAAGAATCCTTGCATTCCTGGAATAAACCCCACTTGATCATGGTGATCCTTTTAATGTGCTGTTGGATTCTGTTTGCTAGTATTTTGTTGAGGATTTTTGCATCTATGTTCATCAGTGATATTGGCCTGTAGTTTTCTTTCTTTGTGACATCTTTGTCTGGTTTTGGTATCAAGGTGATGGTGGCCTCGTAGAAGGAATTTGGTAGTGTTCCTCCCTCTGCTATATTTTGGAAGAGTGTGAGAAGGATAGGTGTTAGCTCTTCTCTAAACGTTTGATAGAATTCACCTGTGAAGCCATCTGGTCCTGGGCTTTTGTTTGTTGGAAGGTTTTTAATCACAGTTTCAATTTCAGTGCTTGTGATTGGTCTGTTCATATTTTCTATTTCTTCCTGATTCAGTCTTGGCCGGTTGTGCATTTCTAGGAATTTGTCCATTTCTTCCAGATTGTCCATTTTATTGGCATAGAGTTGCTTATAGTAATCTCTCATGATTTTTTTTATTTCTGCAGTGTCAGTTGTTACTTCTCTTTTTTCATTTCTAATTCTATGGATTTGAGTCTTCTCCCTTTTTTTCTTGATGAGTCTGGCTAGCGGTTTATCTATTTTGTTTATCTTCTCAAAGAACCAGCTTTTAGTTTTATTGATCTTTGCTATGTTTCCTTCATTTCTTTTTCATTTATTTCTGATCTGATTTTTATGATTTCTTTCCTTCTGCTAGCTTTGGGGTTTTTTTGTTCTTCTTTCTCTAATTGCTTGAGGTGCAAGGTTAGGTGGTTTATTCGACATGCTTCCTGCTTCTTAAGGTGGGCTTGTATTGCTATAAACTTCCCCCTTAGAACTGCTTTTGCTGCATCCCATAGGTTTTGGGTCGTTGTGTCTCTATTGTCATTTGTTTCTAGGTTTTTTTTTATTTCCTCTTTGATTTCTTCAGTGATCACTTCATTATTAAGTAGTGTATTGTTTAGCCTCCATGTGTTTGTATTTTTTACAGATCTTTTCCTGTAATTGATATCTAGTCTCATGGCGTTGTGGTCAGAAAAGATATTTGATACAATTTCAGTTTTCTTAAATTTACCAAGGCTTGATTTGTGACCCAAGATATGATCTATCCTGGAGAATGTTCCATGAGCACTTGAGAAAAATGTGTATTCTGTTGTTTTTGGATGGAGTGTCCTATAAATATCAATTAAGTCCATCTTGTTTAATGTATCATTTAAAGCTTGTGTTTCCTTATTTATTTTCATTTTGGATGATCTGTCCATGGGTGAAAGTGGGGTGTTAAAGTCCCCTACTATGAATGTGTTACTGTTCGCACTTTTAGCCGCGGCTCGCGCCCGTCTCTGGAGATCCTTTAAGCAGCGCTCTTAAACCCCTCTCCTCGCGCACCAGGAAACAAAGAGGGAAGAAAAAGTCTCTTGCCTCTTCGGCAGGTGCAGGCTTTTCCCCGAACTCCCTCCCGGCTAGTCGTGGTGCACTAACCCCTTCAGGCTATGTTCAAGCCGCCAACCCCAGTCCTCTCCCTGAGCTCCGTCCAAAACCAAAACCCGAGCCTCAGCTCACAGCCCCGCCCGCCCCTGCGGGTGAGCAGACAAGCCTCTCGGGTTGGTGAGTGCTGGTCGGCACCGATCGTCTGTGCAGGAATCTCCCCGCTTTGCCCTCTGCACCCGTCGCTGTGCACTACTCCGCGGTCCCGAAACTCCCCCCTCTGCCTCCCGCAGTCTCCGCCCGCGGAGGGGCTTCCTAGTGTGTGGAAACTTTTCCTCCTTCACAGCTCCCTCCCACTGGTGCAGGTGCCGTCCTTATTCTTTTGTCTCTGTTTTTTCTTTTGCCCTACCCAGTTACGTGGGGAGTTTCTTGCCTTTTGGGAGGTCTGAGGTCTTCTGCCAGCCTTCAGTAGGAGTTCTGTAGGAGTTGTTCCACGTGTGGATGTATTTCTGGTGTATCCGTGGGGAGGAAGGCGATCTCCGCGTCTTACTCTTCCGCCATCTTCAAGGTCCCCCCAGCTTTTTGTTTTAACTTAATCTTACCAGAAGTCATAGGAAGTTTTTGGTAAGACACTTACTGCACCAGTCTATTAAGCAAAATTATAGGCTTTTACTTGAACTCTTTGTAAGTATATAGTGGTAGAACCATTACAGCACTATACTCAATGTTACTGGGAGGTGGGCCAAATATTTTCTCATTTTATTTTTTTTTGGCCACACCAAATGTCTTTTGGGGATCTTAGTTTCCCCACCGGGGATTGATCCTGCACCCTCAGCAGTGAAATTGTGGCATTCTAACCACTGGACAGCTAGGGAATTCCCTCTCATGGTTTTCTTGCCCTGTTCTTCACAACAGTCTCCAAAACAAAGCTTGTCTCGCTAGACTTGACTTCCTATTTCTCTGTACTACTGTGGTAATCTAGCATAAAGAAATAATCTAGCCAAAGAAATATTGGCTTTTCATTATTTTTCCTTTTTTATTTACTTTATTATATTTTATTTATCCCTATAAAAATGATAAAAATTATAATTATAATTTATAATTATAAATTATATTATAATATAATTTAATTATATTAAAATATAATAAAGTAAATAAAAAAGGAAAAATAATGAAAAGCCAATATTTCTTTAACAATTTAGTTCTACAATTTCACAGCTCACAAGTGTAAAGTATAGTGTACTATGAAAAGAGGATGAAACTGTTCACTTTATTGCAGGATTTTAAATTGATAGTTGTTATAAGATGGGTTTTCTAGGAGCCCTTGCATGATCAGAAATCCAGCCATGAGCAAGCAGCACAAAGCATCAGCCCTAAGTGAATTGTTGTAGTCAAAAAGTCCATAACAGTGGTTCTCAAACGTCATATTTTAAACAAATTACCACTTTTGCTTATAAAATGTTTAGATTCCTAGGCTTCAAAGTTAGATTTTCTGACTGACAATGAGTCTTGAGTAAGGTATAGGTATTTTTAAAAGGTACTGCCAGGTGATTCTGAAGCTTTTGGTATTTGTAACACATTTTGAGAAACCCTATGCTGCTTCTGGCGCTGCTCCTATCCATGCAGATTTATTCAAGTCAAATAACTGTTTAACACTTTCAAGTAACTCCTCCCAGAAACTTTGGCTGCCCCAGATACAGCTAATGCCACCACCAAGGCAAGTAGCGGTGCTCTGCTGTCAACAGCCAGTCTCTTCATGATCTCGTTCTCCCTTATACATCTCTTCTGTTAAGAGACTCAGGCCAGGAAATATCTACACTTCCTTATCTTCTAAACCCAATTCAACAGAACCAAACCAAACCAAACCAAATAGTATCTAGACATCCAGTGTGACAAGGAAATAAAAAGCAGAACTTCAATGAATCTGCTAATTCCACACCTTATTTTATTGACAGAAAATGTTAAGGATCCCAAATTTGATTGGTTTGAAGAGCATGTGAAGGGTTTGACTAGATAATGAATTACAATATTAAATCTGCAGGAGTTTCCCGCACAAGATGAAGAGACATCATCCAAAATTAGTTGAGATGATATTCTTAAATGTGGTTTATGTGGTGTGGTCACATAAAACTCTACCTTGGAAATGAAAATAAATATTAGAGATAAAGTATGGGATGTGGATCAGAGGTTCAGTTTTCATTTGGTTCATTAAATCTATAAGGCCATAAAACAGTTAGGTAATATAAAACACTTCCATGATTCTTTTTATATGTACCTCAGAAGGAACTTCCTGGTGTTATTGTAAATACTCAGTGTAGTGTTTCAACAGTACTAACATAATATTTCATATCTGAATGCTGTACATCTATTTTGGATTGTGCTTGTGTTTGTGTATTTATGCTTTGATTCATAGTAACTCCTTACATTATGGAATTTGTTTACATTGAACGTAAATTGTAAATAAAAAGATGATTGAGAAAACTCACTTTAAATAGATTACCTTGGTGCATTCTATGAGAAACCTACTAAATGCCATGGTTCAGCACAATTCTTAAGAGTTATTCCAGCGATCTGAAGTTGCAAACTATAGAAAATAAAAATACAAGATACCCAGTTAAATTTGAATGTTAGATAAGCAACAAATAATTTTTAGTAAAAGTATGTCCCATGCAATATTTGGAATATGCAATATTAAGAAAGTACTAATATTTTTCTTTTAAAATAGTTTGTGCTACAACAATTACCATCACTGGTTAGATTTGTTAAAATTTCAAACAAGGGAAAATGAGGAGTCTTGAGAAATAACTCAGCTGTCCAGTATTAAGGAAATAAAACCAACCAAACTCCATTCCTCCTCACACACACACACAAAAAAAAAAAAAAAAGGAAAAAAAATAAAGTATACCAGGGATAAAATTTCCTGATCCATTTTCCTTTAACCTTCATAATTATCTGTCTTGAACATTCCTTTTCTCTTTCCCCAATGAAAGAAATGTCTTCTTCTTTTCTCCAATGCTAATTTCTTCACTTTAATCTCTATCTTCTGCACCTTGATATATAAATATGCCTTTCCTCTTATATCTTTATCATCATCTTCTCCTAAGTCTAAAATACTCATGTCCACCTTATCCTCAAAATTTTCTTCTTAAACCTACCTCCACCTCAAACTACAACTTTTCACCCCCTGTTTCCATAACTACTACAGTTCCTGAAAGAGAAACCTACATATATTTTTGTCTCCTTACCACTTCTATCACATCCACTTTATTTTTTTTCAAATTTTTTAAAGTTTTTAATTTTTTTTTTTGGCCACGCTGTGTGGCATGTGAGATCTTAGTTCTCCAACCAGGGATCAACCCTCACCCCTTGCATTGGAAGAGGGGAGTCTTAACCACTGGACCACCAGGCAAGTCCCATCAACCCACGCACTTTATACCCTGGCAGCCCCACCATACCACAGAAACTGCTCTAACAAAATTTACCAGCTCTCTGCTTTTATATAGACTTAATATATCCTCATTTTTAGGCTCTAACAAAATTTACCAGCTCTAACAGAAACTGCTCTAATAAAATTTACCAGCTCTATGCTTTTATATAGACTTAATATATCCTCATTTTTAGGCTTCTTATATTTTCACAAAAATAAAAATATTACAAAGAACATTCATATACATTTACCTAAATTCATCTGTTGTAAACATTTCACTCTCTAGCCCTTTACCATTAAACACTTCAGTCTGTATTTACTAAGATATTTTTCTTATAAAAACATACAACAGTTATCAACTTCAGTAAAATTGGAGGTAGATATAATAATCTACTCTTTGTATTACAATTTTGTCAGATGATCCAATGATGTCCTTTTTAGAATGTCTTTCTATTACAACAAAGGATCTAATCTAGGATCAAGTATGGCATCTAGCTGTACTGACATTTTAACCTCCTTTAATCTAGAACATTTCCATGACTTTTCCTAGTCTTATCTAAAACCAGTAATTATGAAGATAAACAGAATATTCCTCATTTTGGGTTTGTCTGATTTTTCTTTTGGTTAGATTCAGATTATGCATTCTTGTTCTTAATACTCCACAGGGGATATAGTGTCCTTCTCAGGATATCACATCTGGAGGTCCACAATGTCCATCTGTTCCTTGTTACTAATGTTAATTTTGATCATTTGGTCAAGTGTTATCCAATTTTTCCACTGTATAATTATTGTGATTTTTTTTCTCTTTTGCAACTAATAGCAATCTTTGGAGACACATTTAAGACCAAGCAAATATCATGTTATTCATCAAAATTTCCCTCTAGATTTAGCATCTTTTATCATTTATTTCCTGATCAAATCTTTATTATGATGGTTACAAAAAGATGATTTTCCAACTCCAGATCTCCATGTATACTTCTCAGTCAGCATATTCATTTTATTGTAAGAATTCTCCTCTGCCCTTGCCATTTATCAAGCTATTTATTTATTTTTCAATTTATTATTGGTATTAGACTCATTAATTACTATGTATTCAATAGTTTATAATTCATCACCATATTTAATTATTTTGTTGTTCATATTTTTTCCAGATTTGTCCAAGGGGACCTCCTTTCAAGCTGGCTACTGGGTTATTGTAACAGCTCTATTTTTTTTAGTACTTCCTTACTTTATGTCATTTTCAGACATCTTTTACCTATTGTGACACTATAATTAGTGATTTCTCTAAAGGACTTCTGGTTCTTTTTATGGGAGAATGATATCAGAGACCAATATCCGGATGCTAGGTGTTCCCACTCCTACTTGGATGTCTTTGTTTCTTGACCCATTCAGTGGTATTATTTTCTTTTCAGTCATTCTGCTTTATCAGTGTCATATGTGATGTTGTTGATAACCCTTTCCTTGAAACATACTCTTCTCTTGATTTCTGTGACATGATTCTTTTTGGGCACTCTTTCTTTTTGTATCTGTTCTTGGTTCTTTTTTTTAGCTCATTTTTTCAGTGTTATGCCCCAATTTTTCAGTACTAAATGTGTGTACCAGTTTCTTCTCACTATATTGACTGATCTCAGTAATATCCATGCCTTAAATTCTCACTTATGTATTCATATATATGGAGTAATTTGTCATCATCTAATAGCTCTCTCTGGAAAAGTAGACTCATAATTACCAACAGCATACTGAACACCTCTACTTCAATATCCTGCAGGTATCTCAAACTCATCATGCTATAAAACACCTCATTACCTATCACTCTCCACTGCCCTTCTCACTAAACAAACAAGCCTCAATCTTTTCTTCTCTTAAACTGCCTATATTTTACCATCTTCTCAATCTACCCAGTAAGAAACCCGAGGGTAATCTTTAACTTCTTCCTCATACTTTTTGCCACCAGTCATTTGGTCACTAAATTCTATAATTCTCTACCTCCTAAATAATTTTGGAATCTAGTCCATCTTCTTCATCATTAATATAACTTGTCTTCCCTCTCTTCTTAATATTCTTCTTAATAATCTATTATAATGGCCTCCTAACTAGTCATTCTGTTTCTTATCTTTCCCTCTCATCCTATACATTGAAGCAAGAGTGACCTTCTAAGACATAAATCTGACAAAGATATATTTTAAAAATAAAAACCTCTATGAGTATCTACACCCTTATAAATAGTATAATATTCTGGTTTCATCTTTTCCAACTATCCCCTATAATTCCTGTGTTCTATCTCAGAAGACTCTTTTTTTTCTAATTCATCAACTGTATATGTATCTTTTCATATCTTGGTTATTGTAAATAATGTTACAATGGATGTGAAAGAGCAGATATTTCTTTAAGATATTAAGTTTGTTTCCTTCATATATATACACTCAGGAGTGAGGTTACTGAATCATATAGTAGTTTAATTTTTTTTTGTATAACTTTTATATTGTTTTCCATAATGATTGTACAAATTTACATTCCTACCAATAATGCACTAGGATTTCTTTTTCACCACATCCTCTCCAATATTTGTTATCTCTCATATTTTTCATAATAGCCATCCTAACAGATGTGAGGTTACATAACTTCGTGGGTTTGATTTGCATGTCCCTGAAAATTAGTGATGTTGAGCTCATTTTCATGTATCTTTTGGCCATTTGTATGCTCTCTTTAGAAAAATGTCTATTCAGATTATTTGCCCATTTTTATTTTTTAAACAATTGAGTTTATGTGTTCCTTACATATTTTGGATATTCACCCCTAATCATATATATAATTTGCAAATATTATCTTTCATTCCCTAAGTTACCATTTCATTTTATCAGTTATTTCTTCTGTTGTGCAGAAGTTTTTGATTTTGTGTAGATCCACTTGTTTATATTAGCATTTGTTGCCTATGCTCTTGGTGTCATATCCAAAGTAACTATTGCCAAGATCAAAACCAAGGAGCTTTTTCCCTGTTTTCTTCCAGGAAGTGACATCATCAAGATGGTGACATTGGTCAGTCCCAACTTCTTTCCACCTCACAAGAAGACCAACTTGCAACTATCCATATACAAGACACCATTGTGAAAATCCCAGAACCCAAGGTGTAGGTAGAAACACCACCTGGAACCACATAGGCTGAGAAAGATGGCATTGGAAGAATAAGAAGAGTGTATATACTTTGACTGCATCACTCCTTCTCCAGGCCAGTGCAACACCAAGAGGGATCCCTGGTCCTATAGTTTCTCCAGTTGGAAAAAAAAAAAGAGCCTTAGTTGACACCTGGCTCTTCTACGGTTGCTGGATGCTTCCCCAGAAGCCCAATAAGTAATCATATCACAAGGATCACTGGGATAATCTGTGGGATTCGAGCACTGAATATAAGATAGAGACAGACAAGAGGGAGAGGACTTCCACAACCAGTGCTCATGTCTTGATGGGTTACATTCTTGCTTTCAGTGACATAAGAAAAGAGATCCCAGCCAGTGTTTCTGCTCATCTGAAAATCTGAGTCAGTTGGCCCCATCTGGCCAGGAAACTTGACTAGCAGTCATGTCTGATCTCTCTCCCCAGCCAACGAGCTGTACAAGCCTTGGTGCTCATTCTATTACCTTGCGTGGGAAGATAATTAAAATATCAGCTCTGCCCAAGTACTGAATATCTCTAATCTTGTCCAACAAGGAAAACTGGCCAGAGAACCTGGGAAGCACTGGATCCCATCCTACAGCCCTGCTTGGGCAGGGAGCCAAGTCAGCAGCCTATCCCAAGTGTTAAATATAACTTCTGGTCCAGCATAACCAGGAAGCCTGAGCAGTGACAATGGGTAGACTTGGAGCCTAGTCTACTATTCTGCCCAGCTGTGGAGCACATCTTATAACCCCACTCCACAGCAGAGCCCAGCTGAAAGTCCTGCCTATTTGCTGAACACAGTCTGTGGCCTTGCCCAGGCAGGGAGTCCAACAGGTGACCCTGACTAACTGTGGAGCATAGACTGTGGCTCTACCCAATGAGGGAAACTGTACAGTGAGCCCACACAATCACAGAGCACAATATGTAGTACAGAACACAGCTGGAGATATATATTGACAGAGAGTCCAGCCAGTGATATTGCCCAACAGCAGAGTATAGCCTGTGGCCCTCTCCAAACCTAGGAGGCAGCTTTGGCCCTGAATAATAGGGCATAGCTTGAGACTCCAGCCAACCAGGAATGAACCAAGCCTATAGTCTTGCCCAATCATGGAGTCCAACCAGTGGCACAACCCTATCAGTGAACACAGCCTGTGACCTCGCCTGAGCAAAGGTGGTTCCAGAGCCCAGCTAGTTGCCCCACCTGAATACAAGACACATCTATTAGCCCCACCCAATGGAGAAGTAAACCTAGCGACCCTGCATGAACACAGAGCCCAGCCAGCAGGTCCAACCAACTGTGGAATATAGGCATCAGCAGTCTACTGCTTCAGGGCATGGTGAGTGGCCTTGCCTGACTAGAACCCCTGGAGCAAGCCCAAATTGCCCATTAATGATACTCACTGACCCATCCAGAACCCCAAGCTGAGCTTACCAGTTAAGGCATTTTCTTGCTAAAGCAAACCTTTAACTTAAAAGAAGAGTTTACTCAAATACACAGATAGCAATGCCAAGAATCAAGGATCATGAAAAGTCAAGTAAACATGACACATAAACTAATAAAACCCTGATAACAAACCCTAAATAAATGGAAAACTAAGCCTGACAAATAATTCATAAAAATTTATTTAAAGTAATTCAGTGAATGGCAAGAACAGCCACATGAACAGCTAAATGAAATTAGAAAAAAACAATGCATGGTTAAAATGACTAGATCAACAAAGAAATATAAATCATTAAAAACATAGAAATCCTAGAGTTGAAGAATACAATGAATGAACTGAAGAATTCAATAGAGAGCTTCAATATCAGACTCAACCAAGCAGAAGACATAAGAAATAAGCTGGAAGATACGCCATTAGAAATTATTCAGTCGTTGGAGAAAAAGAAAAAGGATGGAATTAAAGTATACCACCAAAGAAAGTCATCTAAACAAAGAGAAACACAAGAGAGGAAGGAAGGAAGAAATAAAGGATCTACAAAGGAATCAAAAACCAATGAAAAATATAGTAAAGCAAGTCCTTATATATCAACAATTACTATAAACATAAATGGGTTAGATTCTCCATTCAAAAGGGATAGAATGACTAACTGGAAGAAAAAAAAAGTGCCCCTCCTCCTTCCCTCTCTCCACTGGTAACCACTAGTTTATGCTCTATATCTGTGAGTCTGTTTGTTTTCTGTTACATTCACTAGTTTGTTGTACATTTTAGATTCCACATATAAGTGATAGCATAGAGTATTTGTCTTTCACTTTCTGACTTATTTAAGTTAGCATAATGCCCTCCAAGTCCATCAATGTTGATGTAAATCACAAATTTTGGGTTTTTTTGTGGCTAAGTAGTATTGCATCGTGTGTGTGTGTGTGCACACATGTGTATACATGCCACATCTTCTCTATCCATTCATCTGTTGACAGACATTTCAGTTGCTTCCATAAATTCCCAATTATAATGCTGCAATAGAGAGAGACCTTCAAGACAGCAGAGGAGTAAGAAGTGGAGATCACCTTCCTCTCCACAAATACATCAGAAATACATCTACATGTGGAACAACTCCTACAGAACACCTACTGAATGCTGGCAGAAGACCTCAGACTTCCCAAAAGGCAAGAAACTCCCCACATACCTGGGTAGGGCAAAAGAAAAAACAGAGACAAAAGAATAGGGACAGGACCGGCACCTCTGGGAGGGAGCTGCGAAAGAGGGAAAGTTTCCACACAATAGGAAAACCCTTCACTGGCAGAGACGGGGGTGTCAGGGGGGAAGCTTTGGAGCCACGGATGAGAGAATGGCAACAGGGGTGCAGAGGGCAAAGTGGAGAGATTCCCTCACAGAGGATCATGGCTGGCCAACGCTCAGTAGGCTGAGACATTTGTTTGCTCACCCACTGGGGTGAGTGGGGTCTGGAAGCTGAGGTTTGGGCTTTGGAGGTCAGATCCCAGGGAGTGGACTGGGGTTGGCTGTGTGAACACAACATGAAGGGGGCTAGTGTGCCACAGCTAGCCAGTATGGAGTCTAGGAAAAAAAGTCTGCAACTGTCTAAGAGGGAAGAGGTCATTGTTTCAGGGTGTACAAGGAGAGGAGAGCACTGCCTAAACGAGCTCCAGAGACAGGTGTCAGCCACGGCTATTAGCGTGGACACCAGAGACAGGCATGAAACACTAAGGCTGCTGCTGCAGCCACCAAGAACACTGTGTGCAAGCACAGGTCATTTTCAACACCCTCCCTCCCGGGAGTCTGTGCAGGCAACCACAGCCTGGGTCCTGTGATCCAGGGACAACTACCCCAGCAGAACACATGGCATGCCTCAGGCTGTTGGAACGTTACAGCAGCCTCTGCCACCGTAGGCTTGCCCTGCATTCTGTACCCATCCATCCCCCATGCCTGAGTGAGCCAGAGTCCCCTAATCAGCTGCTACTTTAACCCCGTTGTGTATGAGTGAAGAACAGATGCTCTCAGGCGACCTACATGCAGAGGCAGGGCCTAAACCAAAGCTGAACCCCAGTAGCTTTGTGAACAAAGGGGAGAAAGGGAAATTTCTCCCAGCAGCCTCAGGAGCAGCAGATTAAATCTTCACAGTCAATAATGTACCCTGCATCTCTGGAATAACCTGAAAAGACAAGAAATCATCCCAAAATTGAGGTAGTGGACACTGGGAGCAACTTCAGACTGGGAGTGTGATTTCTGCGTCTAATTTGTTTCTGATTTTATGTTTATCTTAGTTTAGTATTTAGAGTTCATTATCACTGGTAGATTTGTTTATTGATTTGGTTGCTCTCTTCCTTGTTTGTTTATATATATATATATATATATATATATTTCCTTTTTCTCTTTCAGTGATTGTGTATGGGTACAGTTCTTTGTGTGATTTTGTCTGTATAGCTTTACTTTTACCACTTGCCTTAAATTTCTGTCTTTTTTTTTTAAATATACTTTTTAGTGCATGTTATCATTGGTGGATTTCTGTTTTAGTTTGGTTTTTATCTTTTTTCTTTTTTCCTTTTTTAATACATTTTAATTTTTTATTTTTAATAATTTTTTATTATTATTTAAATAATTTTATTATATTTATTTATTTTCTTTCTTTCTTTTTTTCCCACTTTCCTTTAGTGCTGTGTGGCTAACAAGGTCTTGGTGTTCTGTTCAGGTGTCCAGCCTGTGCCTCTAGTTGGGAGAGATAAGTTCAAGACATTGGTCCAGCAGAGACCTCCCAGCTCCATGTAATATCAAACAGTGAAATCTCTCCCTGATATCTCCATTACAACACAAAGACCCAGCTTGACAACAACCACCAAGCTTCACAACCACCACCAAGATATAGGGCTGGACAACCTATACCAAACAACTAGCAAGACAAGAAAGCAAATCCACCAATTAGCAGTGAGGCTGCCTAAAATCATAATAAGGTCAAAGACACCCCAAAACAAACAACCAGATGCAGTCTTTCCCACCAGAAAGACAAGATCAAGCCTCATCCACCAGAACACAGGCACCAGTCCCCTACACCAGGAAGCCTACACAACATACTGAACCAACGTTAGACACTGGGGACAGACACCAGAAACAATGGGAACCACGAACTTGCAGCCAGCAAAGAGGAGACGTGAAACACAGTAAGTTAAGCAAAATTAGAAGATAGAGAAACACACAGCAGATGAAGGAGCAAGGTATAAACCCACCAGACCAAACAAATGTAGAGGAAAAAGGCAGTCTACCTGAAAAAGAATTCAGGGTAATGACAGTAAATATGATAAATATCTTGGAAATAGAATGGAGAAAATACAAGAAATCTTACAAGGACCAAGAAGAACTAACAAACAATGATGAACAACACAATAAATGAAATAAAAAATTCTCTAGAAGGGATCAATAGCAGAATAACTGAGGAAGAAGAACAGATAAGTGACCTGAAGGATAAAGTAGTGGAAATAACTGCCACAGAGCAGAATAAGGAAAAATGAATGAAAAGAATTGAGGACAGTCTCAAAGACCTCTAGTAAAATATTAAACACAAGAAATTTCGACTTACAGGGGTCTCAGAAGAGAAAGACAATAAGAAAGGGTTTGAGAAAATATTTTAATAAATTATAATTGAAAACTTCCCTAATATGGGAAATGAAATAGTCAATCAAGTCCAGGAAGTGCAGAAAGTCCCATACAGGATAAACCCAAGGAGAAACATGCCAAGACACATATTAATCAAACTATTAAATATTAAACATAAATTAAAAAATTAATAGTAGCAGTAGAGAAACAAAAAATAACATGCAAGGTAAGCTCCATAAGGTTAACAGCTGATCTTTAAGCAGAAATTCTACAAGCCAGAAGGGAGTGACAGGACATATTTAAAGTGATGAAAGGGAAAAACCTACAAAGAAGAATACTCTACACAGCAAGGATATCATTCAGATTTGGTGAAAAAAGTAAAACCTTTACAGACAAGTGAAAGTTAAGACAATTCAGCACCACCAAACCATCACTACAGCAAATGCTAAAGGAAATTCTCTAGGCAGGAAACACAAGAAAAGGAAAAGACCTACAATAAAAAACCCAAAACAATTAAGAAAATGGTAATAGGAACATACATACAGATAACTACCTTAAATGTAAATGGATTAAATGATCCAACCAAAAGACACAGACTGGCTGAATGTACAGAAAAACAATCCTGATATATATGCTGTCTACAAGAGACCCACTTCAGGCCTAGGGACACATACAGACTGAAAGTAGGGGCATGGTAAAAGGTACTCCATGCAAATGGAAGTCAAAAGAAAGTTGGAGTAGCAATTCTCATAGCAGCCAAACTAGACTTTAAAATAAAGATTATTACAAGAGGCAAAGAAGGACACTACATAATGTTCAAGGGATCAATCCAAGAAGAATAAATAACAATTGTAAATAATTAGGCACACAACATAAGACCACCTCAATAGATAAAGCAAATGCTAACAGCCATAAAAAGGGAAGTCTACAGTAACACAAACATACTAAGGGACTTTAATACCCCACGTTTGCAAAGGGACAGATCATCTAAATTAAAATAAAGAAGGAAACACAAGCTTTAAATGATACATTAAACATAATGGATTTAATTGATATTTATAGGACATTCCATCCAAAAAGAACAGAACACACTTGCTTCTCAAGTACTCATGGAACATTCTCCAGCATAGATCATATCTTGTGTCAACAATCAAGGCTTGGTAAATTTAAGAAAATTGAAATTGTATCAAGTATCTCTTCTGACAACAATGCTATGCAACCAGATATCACTTACAGGAAAAAATCTGTAAAAAAATACAAACACATGGAGGCTAAACAATACACTATTTAATAACCAAGTTGTCAATGAAGAAATCAAAGAGGAAATTTTAAAATATCTAGAAACAAATGACAATGAAAATATGATGCCCCAAAATCTATGGGATGCAGCAAAGTCTGTTCTAAGAGAGAAGTTTATAACAATACAATCCTACCTCCAGAAACAAGAAACATTTCAAATAAACAACCTAAACATACACCTAAAGCAATAAGAGAAAGAAAATAAAAGTTAGCAGAAGAAAAGTAATCATAAATATCAGATCAGAAATAAATGAAAACGAAATGAAGGAAACGAGAAAAAATCAATAAATTAAAAGCTGGTTTTTGGAGAAGATTAAAAAAATGATAAACCACTAGCTAGACTTACAGGGCAAAAAGGGAGAAGACTCAAATCAATAGAATTAGAAATGAAAAAGGAGAAACAACAACTGACACTGCAGAAATACAAAGGATCGTGAGAGATTACTACAAGCAACTATATGCCAATAAAATCGACAACCTGGAAGAAATAGACAAATTCTTAGAAAAGTGCAACCTTCGGAGACTGAACCAGAAATAAATAAAAAATATGAACAGACCAATCACAAGCACTGAAATTGAGACTGTTATTAAAAATCTTCCAAAAAACAAAAGCCCATGACCAGATGGCTTCACAGGTGAATTCTATAAAATATTTAGAGAACAGCTAACACTTATTCTTCTCATATTCTTCCAAAATATAGCAGAGGGAGGAACACTTCCAAACTCATTCTATGAGGCCATCATCACCTGATGTCAAAGCCAGACAAAGATATCACACAGAAAGGAAACTAGAGGTCAATATCACTGATGAACATAGATGCAAAAATCCTCAACAAAATCTAGTGAACAGATTCCAGCAGTGCACTAAGAGGATCATACACCATGATCAAGTGGGGTTTATCCCATGAATGCAAGGATTCTTCAATATACACAAATCAATCAATGTGATAAACCATATTAACAAATTGAAGGAAAAAGTCACGTGAACATTTCAATAGAGGCAGAAAAACCTTTCAACAAAATTCAACACCCATTTATGCTAAAGACCTTCCATAAAGTAGGCATAGAGGGAAATTAAATCAACAAAATAAAGGGCATATATGACAAACCCACAGCCAACATCATCCTCAATGGTGAAAAATTGAAACCATTTCCACTACAATCAGGAACAAGAAAATGTTGTCCACTCACACTACTATTATTCAACATAGTTTTGGAATTTTTAACCACAACAATTACAGAAGAAAAAGAAAGAAAAGGAATCCAAATCAGAAAAGAAGAATTAAAACTGTCACTGTTTGCAGATGACATGATTCTGTACAAAGTTAATCCTAAAGATGCTACTAGAAAACTACTAGAGGTAATCAATGAATTTGGTAAAGTAGCAAGATACAAAGTTATTGCACAGAAATCTCTTGCATTCATATACACTAATGTTGAAAATTATGAAGGAGAAATTAAAGAAATACTCCCATGTACCATAGCAACAAAAATAATAAAATACCTAGGAATATAACTACCTAAAGAGAAAAAAGACCTATCTGCAGAAAAATATACGACACCAATGAAAGAAATTAAAGATGATGCAAACAGAAGGAAAGATATACCATATTCTTGGACTGGAAGAATCAACATTGTGAAAATTACTAAACTACCCAAAGCAATCTATAGGATCAATGCAATCCCTATCAAACTACCAATGGCATTTTTCACAGAACTAGAACATAAAATTTCACAATTTGTATGGAAACACAAAAGATCCTGAATAGCCAAAGCAATCTTGTGAAAGAAAAACGGGCTGGAAGAATCAGGCTCCCTGACTTCAGACTATACTACAAAGCTACAGTAAACCAGACATACGGCACTGGCACAAAAACAGAAATATAGATCAATGGAACAGGATAGAGAGCCCAGAGGTAAACCCATGCACATGTGGTCACCTTATTTATGAGAAAGGAGGCAAGAATTTACAATGGAGAAAAGACAGCCTCTTCAATACATGGTGCTGGGAAAACTGGACAGCTACATGTAAAAGTATGAAATTAGAACACTCCCTAATACTCATGCACAAAATAAACTCAAAATGGATTAAAGACCTAAATGTAAGGGCAGACACTATCGAACTCTTAGAGGAAAACATAGGCAGAACACTCTATGACATAAATCACAGCAAGATCCTTTTTGACCCACCTCCTAAAGAAATAAAAGTAAGAACAAAAATAATCAAATGGGATCTAATGAAACTTCAAAGCTTTTGCACAGCAAAGGAAATCATAAGGAAGACGAAAAGACCACCCTCAGAATGGGAGAAAATATTTGCAAATGAACCAACTGACAAAGGATTAATCTCCAAAATTACAAGCAGCTTAATATTAAAAAACAAAAAAAAACCCACTCCAAAAATGGGCAGAAGACCTACACAGACATTTCTCCAAAGAAGATATACAGATTGCCAACAAACACATGAAAGAATGCTCAACATCACTAATCATTAGAGAAATGCAAATCCAAACTACAGTGAGGTATCACCTCACACCTATCAGAATGGCCATCATCAAAAAATCTACAAAAAATAAATCCTGGAAAGTGTGTGGAGAAAAGGGAAACATTTTGACTGTTGGTGGGAATGTAAATTGATACAGCCACTATGGAGAACAGTATGGAAGTTCCTTAAAGAACTAAAAAGAGAACTACCATATGACCTGGCAATCCCACTACTGGACATATACCTGGTGAAAACCATAATTCATTAAGAGTAATGTACCACAATGTTTATTGGATCTCTATTTACAACAGCCAGAACATAGAATTAACCTAAGTGTCCATGGACAGATGAATGGATAAAGAAGATGTGGCACATATATACAATGGAATATTACTCTGCCATAAAAGGAAGCAAAATTGAGTTAGTTGTATTGAGTTGGGTGGCCCTAGAGTGTGTCATACAGAGTGAGGTAGGTCAGAAAGAGAAAATCTAATACTGTTTGCTCACACATATATACGGAATCTAAAAAAAATAAATAATGGTTCTGATGAACCTAGGGGCAGGACAGGCATGAAGATGCAGACGTAGAGAATGGTCTTGAGGACATGGGGAGGGGGGAGGGTAAGCCGGGATGAACTGAGAGAGTGGCATGGACATATATACACTGCCACATGTAAAATAGATAGCTAGTGGTAAGCAGCCACATAGCACAGGGAGATCAGCTGAGTGCTTTTTGACCACCTAGAGGGGTGGGATAGGGAGGGTGGGAGGGATACACAAGAGGGAGGAGATTTGGGGGTATATGTATATGTATAGCTGATTCTCTGTTATAAAGCAGAAACTAACACACCATTGAACAGCAATTTTACTCTAAGAAAGATGTTTAAAAAATATATAATGCTGCTATGAACATTGGAGTGCATATATCTTTTTGAATTAGTGTTTTTGTTTTTTTCAGATATATACCAAGTAGCGGAATTGATGGGTCATATGGTAGTTCTCTTTTTCGTTTTTTGGGAAAACTCCACAATGTTCTCCACAGTGACTGCACCAATTTATATTCCCACCTACAATGTGTAAATGTTCTCTTTTCTCCCCATCGTCACCAGCATTTGTTATCTATGTTCTTTTTGATCATGGCCATATCGACAGGTGTGAGGTGATACCTTATTGTGGTTTTGATTTCCATTTTTGTGGTGATTAGCGATGTTGAACATCTTTTCCTGTGCCTCGGCCATCTGCTTTTATTTTTGGAAAAAATGTCTATTCGGTTATGCACATTTTTTAATCACGTTGTTTGTGTTTTTGATGTTACATTTATTAGCTGTTTAAATATGTTGCATATTAATCCCTTACCACTGACATCAGATGCAAATATCTTCTCCCATTCAGTATGTTGTGTTTTCATTTTGTTTATGGTTTCCTTTTCTGTGCAAAAGGTATTAATTTTAAATAGGTCCCTTTTGTTAATTTTTCTTTTATTTCCTTAAACTTAGGAGACAGATACAAAAAAATATTGCTGTGATTTATGTCAAATTGTTTTCTGCCTATGCTTTCATCTCTGAGATTTAATAGTATCTAACCTTACATTTAGGTCTTTAATCCATTTTGAATTTTTTAAAAAATATATGGTGTTAGAGAATGTTCTAATTTTATCCTTTTCCATGTAGCAGTCTAGTTTTCCCTCCACCACTTATTGAAAAGAGTGTCTTTTATCCACTGTATGTTCTTATCTCCATTGTCATAGATTAACTGACAAAGTTTGTGGGTTTATTTCTGGGCTCTCTTTCCTATTCCATTGATCTATGTGTTTGTTTTTGTGCCAGTATCATACTGTTTTGATTACTATAGCTTTGTAGTATAGTGTGAAGTCAGGGAGCATGATTCCTCCAGTTCTGTTCTTCTTTCTTAAAATTATTTTGAGAATTCAGGATCTTTTCTGTTCCATAAATATTTTTAAATTATTCTAGTTCTGTGAAAAATGCTTATACAAAATTCTAAATATGCAACCAGAAACCACCAGAGCTCATCAATGGCTTTGGTAAAGTTACAAAATTAATATACAGGATTGTTTTGCATTTCTATACACTAACAAAGAGCTATCAGAAAGAAAAATTAAGGTAACAATACGATTTATCATCACATCCAAAAGAATAAAATATATAAGAATAAATCTACCTAAGCAGGCAAAAGGCCTCTACTCCAAAATCTAGAAGACACTGACAAAAGAAATTGAAGACAACACAAACATATGGAAAGATATACTGTGTTCCTTGGATTGGAAGAATCAATATTGTTAAGATAACCATGTTATCCACAGTAATCTACAGATTCAATGCCATCCTTATCAAAATACATAAAAATTAAACAACATATACTGGAAAAAACAGTGGATCAAAGAGGAAATCAAAAGAGAAATTTAAAAAATACTTTGAGACCAAAATGGAACACAATATTCCATATAATATAATGTAGCTAAATAAGTGCAGAGAGAAGATTATACATTTTGTTAAAAAAGAGAGAGCACACAGCTAAACAACCCAAATTACACTTTGACCAGCAAAAAGAAAAAAAAAAAAGAAGAAAAGAAAAAACAATAACCCACCTGAGTAGAAGGAAGGATTTATAATAAACATTATAGCAAAAATAAATGAAAAAGAGGCTAGGGAAAAAAACAGAAAGGTTGAACAATATTAGAAGCTTTTTTCTGAAAAGATAAATTGGTAAAACCTTCGCTAGGGTAATCAAGAAAAAAGAAGACCTAAATAAATACAGTCATAAGTGAATCATGACAGTTGCCACAGAAATACAAAGGATCGTAAGAGAATACAAAGAACAATTGTATCCCAACAAACTGGACAAACTAAAGTAGAAGGGTAAATTATTAAAAACATAAAACCTACCAATATTAAATCATAAAGCAATAAAAATTTGAAGAGTCCTATCATGAGTAACTTCTCAATAAAGAAAAACTTCCTCCTCCACATTAACAGAATAAAAATCATATGACAGGGGGACCTTGAAGATGGCAGAAGAGTAAGACGCGGAGATCACCTTCCTCCCCACAGATACACCAGAAATACATCTACACGTGGAACAACTCCTACAGAACACCTACTGAAGGCTGGCAGAAGACCTCAGACCTCCCAAAAGGCAAGAAACTCCCCACGTACCTGGGTAGGGCAAAAGAAATAAAGAAAAAACAGAGACAAAAGAATAGGGACGGCACCTGCACCAGTGGGAGGGAGCTGTGAAGGAGGAAAAGTTTCCACACACTAGGAAGCCCCTTCGCGGGCAGAGACTGTGGGAGGCGGAGTGGGGAGCTTCGGAGCCGTGGAGGAGTGCACAGCAACAGGGGTGCGGAAGGCAAAGTGGGGAGATTCCCGCACAGAGGATAGATGTTGACCGGCACTCACCATCCCGAGAGGCTTGCCTGCTCACCCGCCGAGGCGGGTGCGGCTGCGAGCTGAGGCTCGGGTTTTGGTTTCGGTCGGAGCGCAGGGAGAGGACTTGGGTTGGCGGCTTGAACATAGCCTGAAGGGGTTAGTGCACCACGACTAGCCGGAAGGGAGTCCGGGGAAAAGTCTGCACCTGCCAAAGAGGCAAGAGACTTTTTCTTCCCTCTTTGTTTCCTGGTACATGAGGAGAGGGGTTTAAGAGCGCTGCTTACAGGAACTCCGGAGACGGGCGTGAGCTCCGGCTAAAAGTGCGGACCCCAGAGACTGGCGCGAGCCACGGCTAAAAGCACAGACCTCAGGGACAGGCGGGAGATGCTAAGGCTGCTGCTGCCACCACCAAGGGGCCTGTGTGCAAGCACAGGTCACTATCCACACACCTCTTCAAAGAAGCCTGTGAGGCCTGCCACTGTCAGGTTCCCGGGATCCAGGGACAACTTCCCGGGGAGAATGCACGGTGGGCCTCAGGTTGGTGCAACGTCACGCCAGCCTATGCCGCCACAGGCCTGCTCCGCACGCAGTGCCCCTCCCTCCCCCCCGGCCTTAGTGCGCCAGATCCCCTGAATCAGCGGCTCCTTTAACCCCGTCCTGTCTGAGCAAAAAACAGATGCCCTCCAGTGACCTACATGAAGAGGCAGGGCCAAATCCAAAGCTGAGCCCCTGTGAGCTGTGAGAACAAAGAAGGGAAAGGGAAATCTCTCCCAGCAGCCTCAGAAACAGCGGATTAAAGCTCCACAAACAACTTGATGTACCCTGCATCTGTGGAATACATGAATAGACAACGAGTCATCCCAAATTGAGGAGGTGGGCTTCGAGAACAAGATCTATGATTTTTTCCCCTTTCCCCTTTTTGTGAATGTGTATGTGTATGCTTCTGTGTAAGATTTTGTCTGTATAGCTTTGCTTCCAACATTTGTCCTAAGGTTCTATCCGTCCCTTTTTTTTTTCTAAATATTTTTTAAGTCAATAGCTTTATTATACTTTATTTTATTTTACTGTATCTTCTTTCCCTCTGTCTTTTTTCCTTCTTTCCCTCCTTCCTTCCTTGCTCCCTCCCTCCCTCCTTTCTTTCCTTCTTGCCTTCTTTCCTTCTTTGCTTCTTTCTTTTGTTCTTTCTTTTCCTTTCTTTCTTTCTTTCTTTCTTTCTTTCTTTCTTTCCTTCTTCCTTCCTTCCTTCCTTCCTTCCTACCTTCTCTCCTTTCTTTCTTTCTTCCTTCATACTTCTACTAATTCTCTCTACTTTTTCTCCCTTTTATTCTGAGCCATGTAGATGAAAGGCTCTTGGTGCTCCAGCCAGGTGTCACGGCTCTGCCTCTGAGGTAGGAGAGAGAACTTCAGGACACTGGTCAACAAGAGACCTCACAGCTCCACATAATATCAAACAGCAAAAATCTCCCAGAGACCTCCATCTTAACACCAGCACCCAGCTTCAATCAACGACCAGCAAGCTACAGTGCTGGACAACCTATGCCAAACAACTAACAAAACAGGAACACAACCCCACCCATTAACAGAGAGGCTGCCTAAAATCAAAATAAGGCCACAGACACCACAAAACACACCACCAGACGTGAACCTGCCCACTAGAGAGACAAGATCCAGCTTCATCCACCACAACACAGGCACTAGTCCCCTCCACCAGGAAGCCTACACAACCAACTGATCCAACCGTAGCCACTGGAGACAGACATCAAAAACAGCGGGAACTATGAACCCGCAGCCTGCAAAAAGGAGACCCCAAACACAGTAAGATAAGCAAAATGAGAAGACAGAAAAACACACAGCAGATGAAGGAGCAAGATAAATATGTACCAGACCTAACAAATGAAGAGGAAATAGGCAATCTACCTGAAAAAGAATTCAGAATAATGATAGTAAGGATGATCCAAAATCTTGGAAATAGAATGGACAAAATGCAAGAAACAGTTGACAAGGACCTAGAAGAAATAAATGTGAAACAAGCAATGATGAACAACACAATAAATGAAATTAAAAGTACTCTAGATGGGATAAATAGCAGAATAACTGAGGCAGAAGAACGGATAAGTGACCTGGAAGATAAAGTAGTGGAAATAACTACTGCAGAGCAGAATAAAGAAAAAAGAATGAAAAGAACTGAGGACAGTCTCAGAGACCTCTGGGACAACAGTAAATGCACCAACATTTGATTTATAGAGGTTCCAGAAGAAGAAGAGAAAAAAAAAAGGAACTAAGAAAATATTTGAAGAGATCATACTTGAAAACTTCCCTAATATGGGAAAGGAAATAGTTAATCAAATCCAGGAAGCTCAGAGAGTCCCATACAGGATAAATTCAAGGAGAAATATGCCAAGACACATATTAATCAACCTGTCAAAAATTACATACAAAGAAAGCATATTAAAAGCAGCAAGAGAAAAACAACAAATAACACACGAGGGAATCCACATAAGGTTAACAGCTGATCTCTCAGCAGAAACCCTACAAGCCAGAAGGGAGTGGCAGGACATACTGAAAGTGATGAAAGAGAAAAACCTGCAACCAAGACTACTCTACCCAGCGAGGATCTCATTCAGATTTGATGGAGAAATTAAAACCTTTACAGGCAAGCAAAAGCTGAGAGAGTTCAGCACCACCAATCCAGTATTACAACAAATGCTAAAGGAACTACTCTAGACAAGAAACACAAGAGAAGGAAAAGACCTATAATAACGAACCCAAAACAATTTAGAAAATTGGAATAGGAGCACACATATCGATAATTACCGTAAATGTAAATGGACTAAACGCTCCCACCAAAAGGCACAGATTGGTTGAATGGATACAAAAACAAGACCCTTATATCTGCTGTCTACAAGAGACCCACTTCAGACCTAGAGACACATACAGACTGAAAGTAAGGGGATAGAAAAAGATATTCCATGCAAATGGAAACCAAAAGAAAGCTGGAGTAGCAATTCTCATATCAGACAAAATAGACTTTAAAATAAGGACTATTAGAAGAGACAAAGAAGGACACTACATAATGATCAAGGGATCGATCCAAGAAGAAGATATAACAATTGTAAATATTTATGCACCCAACATAGGAGCACTTCAATACATAAGGCAAATACTAACAGCCATATAAGGGGAAATCAACCGTAACACATTCATAATAAGGGACTTTAACACCCCACATTCACCCATGGACAGATCATGCAAAATGAAAATAAACAACGAAACACAAGCTTTAAATGATACATTAAACAAGGTGGACTTAATTGATATGTATAGGACACTCCATCCATAAACAACAGAATACACATTTTTCTCAAGTGCTCATGGAACATTCTCCAGGATAGATCATATCTTGGGTCACAAATCAAGCCTTGGTAAATTTAAGAAATTTGAAATTGTATCAAGTATATTTTCCAACTACAACGCCATGAGACTAGATATCAATTACAGGAAAAGATCTGTAAAAAATACAAACACATGGAGACTAAACAATACACTACTTAATAATGAAGTGATCACAGAAGAAATCAAAGAGGAACTAAAAAAATACCTAGAAACAAATGACAATGGAGACACAACGACCCAAAACCTATGGGATGCAGCAAAAGCAGTTCTAAGGGGGAAGTTTATAGCAATACAAGCCCACCTTAAGAAGCAGGAAGCATCTTGAATAAACCACCTAACCTTGCACCTCAAGCAATTAGAGAAAGAAGAACAAAAAAACCCCAAAGCTAGCAGAAGGAAAGGAATCATAAAAATCAGATCAGAAATAAATGAAAAAGAAATGAAGGAAACATAGCAAAGATCAATAAAACTAAAAGCTGGTTCTTTGAGAAGAAAAAAAAAAAAATAGATAAACCACTAGCCAGACTCATCAAGAAAAAAAGAGAGAAGACTCAAATCCATAGAATTAGAAATGAAAAAGAAGTAACAACTGACACTGCAAAAATAAAACAGATCATGAGACAGTACTACAAGCAACTCTATGCCAATAAAATGGACAATCTGGAAGAAATGGACAAATTCTTAGAAATGCACAACCTGCCAAGACTGAATCAGGAAGTAATAGAAAATATGAACAGACAAATCACAAGCACTGAAATTGAAACTGTGATTAAAAATCTTCCAACAAACAAAAGCACAGGACCAGATGGCTTCACATGCGAATTCTATCAAACATTTAGAGAATATCTAACACCTATCCTTCTCAAACTCTTCCAAAATGTGGAAGAGGGAGGAACACTCCCAAATTCATTCTACGAGGCCATCATCACCTTGATACCAAAACCAGATAAGGATGTCACGAAGAAATAAAACTACAGGCCAATATCACTGATGAACATAGATGCAAAAATCCTCAAAAAATACTAGCAAACAGAATCCAACAGCACATTAAAAGGATCATGCACCATGATCAAGTGGGGTTTATCCCAGGAATGCAAGGAATCTTCAATATACGCAAATCTGTCAATGTGATAAACCACATTAACAAATTGAAGGAGAAAAACCAAATGATCATCTCAATAGATGCAGAGAAAGCTTTTGACAAAATTCAACACCCATTTATGATAAAAACCCTGCAGAAAGTAGGCATAGAGGGAACTTTCCTCAACATAATAAAGGTCATATATGACAAGCCCACAGCCAACATCATCATCAATGGTGAAAAACTCAAAACATTTCCACTATGTTCAGGAGCAAGACAAGGTTGTCCACTCTCACCACTGTTATTCAACATAGTTTTGGAAATTTTAGGCAAAGCAGTCAGAGAAGAAAAGGAAATAAAATGAATCCAAAACGGAAAAGAAGAAGTAAAGCTGTCACTGTTTGCAGATGACATGATACGTTACATAGAGAATCCTAAAGATACTACCAGAAAACTACTGGAGCTAATCAATGAATTCGGTAAAGTAGCAGGATACAAAATTAATGCACAGAAATCTCTGGCATTCCTATATACTAATGATGAAAAATCTGAAATTGAAATCAAGAAAACACTCCCATTTACCACTGCAACCAAAAGAATAAAATGTCTAGGAATAAACCTACCTAAGGAGACAAAAAACCTGTATGCAGAAAATTATAAGACACTGATGAAAGAAATTAAATATGATACAAATAGATGGAGAGATATACCATGTTCGTGGATTGGAAGAATCAACATTGTGAAAATGACTCTACTACCCAAAGCAATCTACAGATTCAATGCAATCCCTATCAAACTACCACTGGCATTTTTCACAGAACTAGAACAAAAAATTTCACAATTTGCATGGAAACACAGAAGACCCCGAATAGCCAAAGCAATCTTGAGAACGAAAAAAGGAGCTGGAGGAATCAGGCTCCCTGACTTCAGACTATACAACAAAGTTACAGTAATCAAGACAGTACGGTACTGGCACAAAAACAGAAAAATAGATCAATGGATCAGGACAGAAAGCCCAGACATAAACCCACGCACATATGGACACCTTATCTTTGATAAAGGGGGCAGGAATATACAGTGGAGAAAGGACAGTCTCTTCAATAAGTGGTGCTGTGAAAACTGGACAGATACATGTAAAAATATGAGATTAGATCACTCCCTAACACCATACACAAAAATAAGCTCAAAATGGATTAAAGACCTAAACGTAAGGCTAGAAACTGTCGAACTCTTAGAGGAAAACATAGGCAGAACCCTTTATGACATAAATCACAGCAAGATTCTTTCTGACCCACCTCCTAGTGTAACAGAAATAAAAACAAAAATAAACAAATGGGACCTAATGAATCTTCAAAGCTTTTGCACAGCAAAGGAAACCATAGACAAGACCAAAAGACAACCCTCAGAATGGGAGAAAATATTTGCAATTGAAGCAACTGACAAAGGATTAATCTCCAAAATTTACAAGCAGCTCATGCAGCTCAATAACAAAAAAACAAACAACCCAATCCAAAAATGGGCAGAAGACCTAAATAGACATTTCTCCAAAGAAGATATACAGACTGCCAACAAACACATGAAAGGATGCTCAACATCATTAATCATTAGAGAAATGTCAATCAAAACTACAATGAGATATCATCTCACACCAGTCAGAATGGCCATCATCATAAAATCTAGAAACAATAAATGCTGGAGAGGATGTGGAGAAAAGGGAACACTCTTGCACTGCTGGTGGGAATGTGAATTGGTTCAGCCACTATGGAGAACAGTATGGAGGTTCCTTAGAAAACTACAAATAGAACTGCCATATGACCCAGCAATCCCACTACTGGGCATATACCCTGAGAAAACCAAAATTCAAAAAGAGTCATGTACCAAAATATTCATTGCAGCTCTATTTACAATAACCCAGAGATGGAAACAACCTAAGTGCCCATCATCGGATGAATGGATAAAGAAGATGTGGCCCATATATACAATGGAATATTACTCAGCCATAAAAAGAAACGAAATTGAGCTATTTGTAATGAGGTGGATAGACCTAGAGTCTGTCATAGAGAGTGAAGTAAGTCAGAAAGAAAAAGACAAATACCATATGCTAACGCATATATATTGTATTTAAGAAGAAAAAAAATATGTGTCATGAAGAACATACGGGTAAGACGGGAATAATGACACAGACCTATTGGAGAACGGACTTGAGGATATGGGGAGGGGAACGGGTGAGCTGTGACAGGGCGAGAGAGAGTCATAGACATATACACACTACCAAACGTAAGATAGATAGCTAGTGGGAAGCAGCTGCATGGCACAGGGATATTGGCTTGGTGCTCTGTGACCGCCTGGAAGGGTGGGATAAGGAGGATGGGAGGGAGGGAGATGCAAGAGGGAAGAGTTATGGGAACATATGTATATGTGTAACTGATTCACTTTGTTATAAAGCAGAAACTAACACACCATTGTAAAGCAATTATATCCCAATAAAGATGTTAAAAAAAATCATATGACAATCTCAGTAGATACAAAAAAAGTATTTGACAATATTCATCATCCATTTACAATAAAAACTCTCAAGAAAGTGGGTATAAAGAGAATGTAACTAACTGAATAAAGCCCACATATGAAAAGCCAACAAGTAATATACTCAATGGTGCAAAGCTGAAAGATTTTCCTCTAAAATCAGGAACAAGACAAAGATGCCTACTCTCCCCACTTTCATCAAGCATAGTATTGGAACTTCTAAGCAAAACAATAAGGCAACAAAAAGAAATGAATGGCATCCAGTTTGGAAAGGAGTAAGTAGAACTGTCACTATTTGCATATGGATTGATATATATAGAAATACTCCACCAAAAAAACTATTAAAATTAATAAATGAATTCAGTAAATTTTCAGGATAAAAAATCAATATACATAAACCTCTAGCATTTCTATACAGTAATAGCAAACTATCAGAAAGAGAAATTATGCAAACAATTCCATTTACAATTGCATCCAAAAAAGAAAAAATACATGGGACTAAATTTGACCAAGTAGGTAAAATTCCTGTGAAAAAAAAAATTAATGAAAAAATTAAAGAAGACAAAAATAAATGGAAAAATATTCTGTGCACATGGATTACAAGAATTAATAATGTTAGTATATCCATACTGCCCAAAACAATGGTCACCTTCAATGTCATCCCTATCAAAATTCCAATGACATTTTCTACAGAAATAGACAATCGTATACAAATGAACTTATTTAGAAAACAGAAACAGACACACAGACTTAGAGAATGAATTTATGGTTACCAGGGGTAAAGGTAGGGAGGAGGAATAGTTTGGGAGTTTGGGATTGACATGTACGCACTGCTATATTTAAAATAAAACACCATTCCATGAAAAAAAAAGAAATGGACAATCTTAAAATTTGTATGGAAGCAAAAAAGACCCCAAGTAATTGCCAAAGCAATCTTCAGAAAAAAAGTAAAGTGAAGGAATATTTTCACTGATTTGAAACCATATTACAAGACTATAGTAATCAATACAGTATGGTATTGGCATAAAAAAAAAAAAAGCAGAGACGTAGATCAAAGGAACAGAATGGAGGGCCTAGAAATAAACTCACACTTATGTGGTCAATTAATATAAGACAACAGAGCCAAAAATATACAACTGTAAATTGACAGCCTCCTCAAGAAATGGTGTGTTAAATTGGAACAGACACATGTAAAAGAGTAAAACAGGGCCACTCTCTTACATCATACAAAAATTACACAAAATGGAGTAAACACTTGAATGTAAGACCTGAAACCATAAAACTTCTAGAAGAATACAAAATTGTAAGCTCCTTGACATAGGTCTTGGAGATTAATTTTGATTCTGATACCAAGCTAAAGCAACAAAAGTAAACAACAACAAAACATGTGGGACTACATCAAACTAAAAAGCTTCTGCACACTAAAGGAAACTAACAGCAAAATTAAAGGACCATGTAAATTATATATATTTTAAGGGATTAATGTTCAAAATATATAAAGAACTTGTACACCCAATATAAAAAAAAATCAATTAAAATGTGGTCAGAATATCTGAATAGACATTTTTCTAAAGAAGGCAAAAAGATACATAAAAAGATGTGTAAACTCACTAATCGTTAGGGAAATGCAAATTAAAACCACAATGAGATGTAACCTCAAACGTACTAGAATGGCTATTATCAAAAAGACAAGAAATAATAAGTGTTAATGAGGTTGTGGAGAAAAGAGATCTTTGTGTACTGTAGGTGGGAATGTAAATTTGTGCAGTCACTATGGAAAACAGTATGGAAGTTCCTCAAAAAATTAAAAGTAAAATTACCACATGATCAAGCAATTCCAATTCTGGGTAATTATCTGAAGAAAACAAAGCACTAACTCAAAAAGATACATGAACACCTAGGTTTATAGCAGCATTATTGACAAGAGCCAAAATTCAAAAACAAACTATGGGCCCATAATGGATGATGAATAAAGAAAATGTGGTTTTTATATAAGATGGAACGTTAAATAACAAAAATGAATAAAATATTACCATTTGCAACAACTGTGATGTACCCCAAGGTGTTATGTTAAGTGAAATAAGTCAGACACAGAAAAACAAACACCATATATTATTTCTTATATGTGGAATTGAAAATAAACAAATAAACAGACAAAACAAAAAACAAGATCATAGATACAGTGAAAAGTTTGGTAGTTTTCAGAGATGAGGTATGTGGGAATGAGAGAAATGTGTGAGGGCACAAAATGTACATGCTTCCAGTTTTAAAATAATCAAGTAATGGTGATGTAATGTACAGCATGTTGACAATAGTTAATTATACTGTATTTTATATTTAAAAGGTGCTATGAGAAAAGATCTTAAAAGTTCTCATCAGAAGAAAAAAAATTTATTTGTATCTATGTAAGGTGATGAATGTTGACTAAGCTTATTGTACATTGTACAAAAATATCAAATCATTATGCTTTACACTGGAAATTAATATAACATTATATGTAAATTATTCTACAATGTTTTAACATCTTTATTGGAGTACAATTGTTTACAATGTTGTGTTAGTTTCTGCTGTATAACAAAGTGAATCAGTTATATGTATACATATATTCCCATATGCCCTCATTCTTGCACCTCCCTCCTACACTCCCTATCCCACCCCTCTAGGTGGTCACAAAACACCGAGCTGATCTCCCTGTTCTATGTAGCTGCTTCCCAATAGTAATCTATTTTACATTTGGTAGTGTATATATGTCAAAGCTACTCTCTCACTTTGTCCAAGCTTACCCATCCCCCTCCCCATGTCTTCAAGTCCAAGCTCTATGTCTGTGTCTTACTCCTAGGCACATCAGAAACTTTTTTCTTCTCTCTTTTAGATTCTGTATATATATATGTGTTAGCATAGAGTATTTGTTTTTCTCTTTTGGACTTCACTCTGTTTGACAGACTCTAGGGCCATCCACCTAACAACAAATAATTTTGCTCCTTTTTATGGTCGAGTAATATATTCCATTTTATATATATATATATATATATATATATATATATATATATATATATATATATATATATATACCATGCTTTCTTTATCCATTAATCTGTCAATGTACATCTAGGTTGTGTCCATATCCTGGCTACTGTAAATAGTGCTGCAATGAATATTGTGGTACATGACAATTTTTGAGTTATGGTTTTCTCAGGGTATATGCCCAGAGGTGGGATTTTTGGGTCATATGGTAGTTCTATTTTTAGTTTTTTAAGGAACCTCCATACTGTTCTCCATAGTGGTTCTATCAATTTACATTCCCACCAACAGTGTAGGAGGGTTCCCTTTTCTCCACACCCACTCTATCATTTATTGTTTGTAGATATTTTGATGATGGCCATTCTGACTAGTGTAAGGTGATACCTTATTGTAGTGTTGATTTGCATTTCTCTAATGATTAGTGATGTTGAGCCTCTTTTCGTGTGTTTGCTGGCAATCTGTATATTTTCTTTGGAGAAATGTCTGTTTTGCTCATCAGACCATTTTTGGATTGCATTTTTTAATTTATTGATATTGAGCTCCAAAAAGTGCGTGTATATTTTGGAGATTAATCCTTTCTCAGTTGCTTTATTTACAAATATTTTCTCCCATTCTGAGGGTGGTCTTTTCATCTTGTTTATGATTTCCTTTGCTGTGCAAAAGCTTTTAAGTTTCATTAGGTCCCATTTGTTAATTTTGGTTTTTATTTCCATTTGTCTAGGAGGTGGGTCAAAAAGGATCTTGCTGTGATTTATGTCAAAGTGTGTTCTGCCTGTTTTCCTCTAAGAGTTTTATAGCGTCTGGCCTTACATGTAGGTCTTTACACCATTTTGAGTTTATTTTTGTGTATGGTGTAAGGAAGTGTTCTTATTTCATTCTTTTACGTGTAGCTTTCCAGTTTTCCCAGCACCAATTGTTGAAGAGGCTGTCTTTTTTCGATTGTATATTCTTGTCTCCTATGTCAAAAATAAGTTGACCATATGTGTGTGCGTTTATCTCTGGGCTTTCTACACTGTTCCATTTATCTATATTTCTGTTCTTGTGCCAGTACCACGCTGTCTTGATTACAGTAGCTTTGTAGTATAGAGTGAAGTCAGGGAGCCTGATTCTTCCAGCTCCATTTTTCTTTCTCCAGATTGCTTTGACTATTCAGGGTCTTTAGTGTTTCTATACAAATTGTACAATTTTTTTTCGAGTTCTCTGAAAAATGCCATTGGTAGCTTGATAAGGATTGCATTCAGTCTGTAGATTATTTGGGTAGTATAGTCATTTTCACAATGTTGATTCTTCCAATCCAAGAACATGGTATATCTCTCCATCTGCTTTTATGTTCTTTAATTTCTTTCATCAGTGTCTTATACTTTTCTGCAGACAGGTCTTTTTTCTCCTTAGGAAAGTTTATTCCTAGTATTTTCTTCTTTTTGTTGTATGCTAAATGGGAGTGTTTCCTTAATTTCTCTTTCAGGTCTTTCATCATTAGTCTATAGGAATGTAAGTGATTTTTGTGCATTAATTTTGTATCCTGCTACTTTACCAAATTCGTTGGTTGCCTCTAACAGTTTTCTAGAACTATCTTTATTTTTCTATATATATAGTATCATGTCATCTGCAAACAGTGACAGTTTCACTTCTTCTTTTCTGATTTGGATACATTTTACTTCTTTATCTTCTCTGATTGCTGTGGCTAAAACTTCTAAAACTACGTTGAATAATAGTGGTGAGAGTGGGCAACCTTATCTCGGTCCTGATCTTAGAGGAAATGGTTTCAGTTTTTCACCATTGAGAACAATGTTGGCTGTAGGTTTGTCATATATTGCCTTAATTATGTTGAGGTAGGTTCCCTCTATGCCCACTTTCTGTAGAGTTATTACCATAAATGGGTGTCGAATTTTGTCAAATGCTTTTTCTGCCTCTATTGAGATTTTCATATGGTTTTTATCCTTCAGATTTTTAATATGATGTATCACATTGACTGTTTTGCATATACTGAAGAATCCTTGCATTCCTTGGATAAAACCAAAATTGATCATGGTGTATGATCCTATTAATGTGCTGTTGGATTCTGTTTGCTAGTATGTTGTTGAGTATTTTTGCATGCACGTTCATCAGTGATATTGGCCTGTAGTTTTCTTTTTTGTGACATCTTTGTCTGGTTTTGGTATCAGGGTGATGGTGGCCTCATAGGATGAGTTTGGTAGTGTTCCTCCCTCTGCTGTACTTTGGAAGACTTTGAGAAGGATAGGTGTTAGCTCTTCTCTAAATGTTTCATAAAATTCACCTGTTAAGACATCTGGTCCTGGGCTTTTTTTTGTTGGAAGATTTTTAATCACAGTTTCAATTTCAGTGCTTGTGATTGGTGTGTTCATTTTTTCAATTTCTTCCTGGTTCATTCTTGGAAATTTGCACTTTTCTAAGAATTTGTCCCTTTCCTCCAGGTTGTCCATTTTATTGACATATTGTTGCTTGTAGTAGTCTCTCATGATCCTTTGTATTTCTGCAGTGTAATTTGTTACTTCTCAATATCCATTTTCAATTTTGTTGATTTCAGTCTTTTCCCTTTTTCTTCTTGATGAGTCAGGCTAATGGTTTTTCAATTTTTTTTTATCTTCTCAATGAAACAGCATTTAGTTTTATTGATCTTTGCTATTGTTTCCCTCATTTATTTTTCTTTTATTTCTGATATGAACTTTATAATTTCTTTTCTTCTGCTAACTTCGCTTTTTGTTGTTGTTGTTGCTCTTTCTCTAATTGCTTTAGGTGTAAGGTTAGGTTGTTTGTTTGAGACTTTGTCTTGTTTCTTGAGGTAGGATTGTATTGCTATAAGCTTCCCTCTAAGACTGCTTTTGTTGCATCCCATAGGTTTTGGGTCATTGCGTTTTCATTGTCATTTCTTTCTAGGTATTGTTTGATTTGTTCTTTGATTTCTTCAGTGATCTCTTGGTTATTTTGTAGTCTATTGTTTAGCCACCTTGTGCTTGTATTTTTTACATATTTTTCCCGTAATTAATATCTAATCTCATAGCATGTGGTCAGAAAAAATACTTGATATAATTTCAATTTTCTTAAATTTACTGAGGCTTGATTTGTGACCCAAGATATGATATAACCTAGAGAATGTTTCAGGTGTACTTGAGAAGAAAGTTTATTCTGTTATTTTTGGATGGCATGTCCTCTAAATATCAAATAAGTGTCTGATCTAATGTGTCTTTTAAAGCTTGTGTTTCCTTATTGATTTTCATTTTGGATGATCTGTCCATTGGTGAGAGTAGTGTGTTAATGTCCCCTACTCTTATTGTGTTACTGTTGATTTCCCCTGTTTGACTTTAGCATTTACCTTATGTATTAAGGTGCTCCTATGTTGGGTACATAAATATTTACAATTGTTATATCTTCTTCTTGGATTGATCCCTTGATCATTATGTAGTGCCCTTCTTTGTTTGTCTCTTGTAATAGTCTTTATTTTAAAGTCTATTTTATCTGATATGAGAATTGCTACTCCAGCGTTCTTTTGGTTTCCATTTGCATGGAATATCTTTTTCCATCCCCTTACTTTCAGTCTGTATGTGTCTCTAGGTCTGAAGTGGGTCTCTTGTAGACAGCATATATATGGGTCTTATTTCTGTATCCATTCAGCCAGTCTGTGTCTTTTGGTTGGAGCAATTAATCCATTTACATTTAAGGTAAATATTGATATGTATGTTCTTATTACCATTTTCTTAATTGTTTTCAGTTTGTTATTGTAGATGTTTTCCTTCTCTTGTGTCTCCTTCCTAGAGAAGTTCCTTTAGTATTTGTTTGTAGTTGGTTTGTTGGTGCTGAATTCTCTTAACTTTTGCTTGTCTGTAAAGGTTTTAATTTCTCTGTAGAATCTTAATGATATCCTTGCTGGGTAGAGGAATCTTGGTTATATTTTTTTTCCCTTTCATCACTTTAAATATGTCCTGCCACTACCTCTGGCTTGCAGAGTTTCTGCTGAAAGATCAGCTCTTAACCTTATGGGGTTTTGCTTGTGTGTTATTTGTTGCTTTTCCCTTGCTTCTTTTAATATTTTTTCTTTTAATTTAATTTTTGATAGTTTGATGAATATGTGTCTTGGTGTGTTTCTCCTTGGATTTATCCTGTATGGGACTCTCTGTACTTCCTGGACTTTATTGATTATTTCCTTTCCCATGTTAGGGATATTTTCAACTATGATCTCTTCAAATATTTTCTCAGATCATTTCCTTTTGTTGTCTTCTTCTGGGACCCCTGTAAGTCAAATGTTGGTGCATTTAATATTTTCCCAGAGACTGTCCTCAATTCTTTGCATACTTTTTTCTTTACTCTGCTCTGCAGCAGTTATTTACACTATTTTATCTTCCAGCTCACTTATCCATTCTTCTGCCTCAGTTATTCTGTTATTGATTCCATCCAGAGTATATTTAATTTCATTTATTGTGTTGTTCATCATTGTTTGTTTGCTCTGTAGTTCTTCTAGGTCCTTGTTAAATGTTTCTTGTATTTTCTCCATTCTATATCTGAGATTTTGGATTATCTTTACTCTCATTACTCTGAATTCTTTTTCAGGTAGACTGTGTATTTCCTCTTCATGTTTTTGGTCTAGTGGGATTTTACCTTGCTCCTCCATCTGCTGCATATTTCTCTCTTTTCTCATTTTCTTTAACTTACTGTGTTCGGGGTCTACTTTTCACAGGCTGCTGGTTTATAGTTCCCATTATTTTTGGTGTCTGCTTCCAGTGGGTGAGGTTGGTTCTTTAGCTTGTGTAAGCTTCCTGGTGGAGCAGACTGGTGTCTGTGTTCTAGTTTCTGAGACTGTATCTTGTCCTTCTTGTTGGCAGGGTTGTCTCCAGTGATGTTTTTTGGAGTGCCTGTGAACTTAGTAATACGTTAGGCAGCCTCTCTGCTAATGAGTGGGGTTGTGTTCCTGTCTTGCTAGTTGTTTGTTATGGGGCATCCAGCCCTGGACTTTGCTGGTGGTTCGGTGGAACTGGGTCTTAGATTGAGATGAAGATCTCTGGGAGACTTCTTGCCAATTGATAGTACATGTGGACAGAAGGTTTCTGGTGGTCCAATGTCCTGGACTCGGCTCTCCCACCTTGAAATCTCAGGCCTGACACCTGGCCAGAGCACCAAGTCAATGCCAGCCACATGGCTCCAAAGAAAAGGAAGACAGAAACAATGCTTCCTAGTGTTTGGAAACTTTCCCTCCTTTACAGCTTCCTTCTGGCAGTACAGGTCCCATCCCTATTCTTTTGTCTCTTTTTTTTCTTTTGCTCTACCCAGTTTCATGGGGATTTTCTTGCCTTTTTGGAAGTCTGAGGCCTTCTGCCAGCGTTCAGTACGTATTCTGTAGGAGTTGTTTCATATGTAGATATATTTTTAATGTATTTGTGAGGAGGAAGGTGATCTCCACATCTTACTCCTCCACCATCTTGAAGGTCACCCCTCCAAGTTTTTAAAAGTAATAAATCAAAAAATAAATGAAACCTCATAACAAAGAAAAGACAAGCATCCCATAGTTTCACCAATTAATTTTAATAAGTAATTTAAAAAATATCAATCCTTTTATATTTTTCCAAGAAACTGAAGAGGTGGAAATACACCAAAGTTCATTTTACAAAGCTATCATTATCCTGATACAAAATACAGTACAGGACACAAGAAGAAATAAACATACAGTCCAATGTCCCTGATGAATATAAATACAAAATGTCTCAACCAAAATAATAGCTAACCTAATTCAACAGTACAAAATGGTCATATACTATAATCAAGTTAGATTCATCATTGGAATGCAAGGATGGTTCAACATATACAGATCAATAAATATGATACATCACATTAATGGATGAAATAAAAAATCATATCATTATAATTTCCATAGATGCAGGAAAAGCATTTTACAAAAAACAATATTATTTTATGAGAACTCTAAACTGATTGTGTATAGGTGGAACATAAATGAACATAACAGAAGTCATATATGACAAGCCCTCAGCTAACATCATACTCATTGATGAAACTTTGAAATCTTTTCCTCTAATATTAGGGAAAACAGTGACCTCTCTCACTACTCTTTTTTATATAATATTATAAATCCTTGGCAGAATTATCTGGAATTAAAAGTTATATATATATATATATATATATATATATATCCAAATAATAAATGATGAAGTATAATTTTCTGTTTTCCAATGATATGATTTTATATGTAGAGAATCCTTAAGACACCACAAAAGCCTTTAGAACTAATTGACAAGTTCAGTAAAGTTGGAAGAGACAAATCAATATACAAATATTTACTGCATTTCTGTACACACACCAATTTATCTAAAAATATTAAAGAAAACAATTCCATTTACAATGGCATCAAAACAATGAAATACTTAGGAATAAATTTAACCACATAGGTAAAATATTTGTACACTGAAAAGTATCAGACATTGATAGAAGTCATTAGAGAAGACACAAGTAATTTTAAAGATATCCCATATTCATGGATTGGAAGATTAATATTAATAAATGTCCATACTACTCAAAGCCATCTGTAGATTCAATGTGATCCTAAAAAGATTCCAATGGCAATTTTTATAGAAATAGAAAAAGCAATTCTAAAATTTGTATGGAATCACAATGGAGTCTGAAAATCCAAAGCAATCATTAGAAAGAAGAACAAATCTGGAGGCATCTTTCTTCTTGATTTGAAACTATATTACAAATCTATAATAATCAAGAGAGTATGGCACTGGAATAAAAGCAGATACATATAGCAATGGAACAGAATTGAGATACCATTAATAAACCTATGCATATACTTGACAAGGGAGCCAAAACACTCAAAGGGAAAATAATAGTCTTTTCAATAAATGGTGTTGGGAAAACGGGATATTCACATACAGAAGAATTAAACTGGATCCCTATCTTAAAATGCTAACAAAATTTTACTCCAAATGGACTTAAAACTTAAATTTAAGACATGAAACCATACAATCATAGAAGAACTCATGGGGGAACTCTCCTTAACATTTATCTTAGCAACAATTTCATGGATATGGTACTGAAAGCGCAAGCAAAATAGGAAATATAAACAAATGGAATTGCATCTACCTAAAAAGCTTCTGAACAGCAAACTAATGATCAACGAAATGAAAAGGCAACATATGAAATCAGAAAAGTGTTTTGCAAATTGCATATGACAAGGGGCTAGTATCTAAAATATATAAGATACTTATACAGTTTAAAAGCAAAAACAAAACAAAATGAAACAAAATTATCTGATTTTATAAAAATGGGCCAAGGACCTGAGAGAACATTTTTTCAAAGAGGATATTCAAATGGCCAACAGGGACATGGAAAAGTGTTCAATATTACTAATCATCAGGAACGTGCAAAATCACAATGACATGACACATCTCACCTGTTAGAATGGCTATTATTAAAAAGACAAGAAAAATAAAGACAAGGAATAACAGGTGCTAACAGTAATGTGGAGAAAAAAGAACTATTTTACCCTGTTGGTTCAAATGTAAATTGGTATGGCCATTATGGAAAACAGGATGGAGGTTTCTCAAAATAATAAAAAATAGTACACTCTCATATGATACAGCATTTCCACTTCTGGGTTTATATCCAAAGGAAATCAAATCACTCTCTTGAAGAGACAGACCCATGAATAGAGAAAATATTATGTATAAATGTTATATATAGTATGATATAATATATATACACGCACCTATATTCTGTCACATGGGATTATATGGACAAAACTTGAGGTCATTATGGTAAGTGAAATAAATCAGACTGAGAAAGACAAATACTGTATAATCTTACCCATAAATGGAATAAAGAAAAACTGAACTCATAGAAAGAGAAAACAGATTGTTGCCAGGTGTGGGGTGTTGCTGGTGAAATGGATGCTGGTGGCCAAAGTGTACAAAATTCTAGTTACTAAATGAATAAGTACTTGGGATGTAATGTATGGCATGAGGACTATAGTTAACAATAAGATATTGTATATTTGAAAGTTGCTAAGAGTGTAAATCCTAAAAGTTCTCACCATGACAAAATTAATTGTAGCTATGTGAGGTTATGGATGCAACTAATATTATTATAGTAATCATTTTTCAATATGTACATATGTCAAATTATTACTTTGTGTGCCTTAAACTTACACATCATTATATGTCAATTATATCTAAATAAAAGTGAATAAAAGTGCAGGTGAAAAAAAATAAAATGTCAGAGAGAAAAATATCTGGGGGCTGCCAAGTGGATTTTTCCCTATGTTTCCTTCTACGATTTTAGGGTTCAGGTCTTACATTTAAGTCTTTGATCTATTTTGAGTTATTTTTTGAGAGTGCTGTAAGTTACAAGTCCAGTTTTATTATTTTACATGTAGATATCCAATTTTCCCAACACCATTTATTGAAAAGACTATCCTTTACCCATTGGTAGTTTTTGGTGAACTTGTCAGAGATTAGTTGACCGTATATGCATAGGTTAATCTCGGGGCTATATATTCTGTTCCATTCATCTATGTATCTGTTTTTATGTCAATTTCATAAGTTTTGACTACTATAGCTTTGTAATGTAGTTTGAAATCAGGAAGTGTGATGCTTTCAACGTTCTTCTTTCTCAAGACTGTTTTGCCTATTAGGATATGTTCACGGTTCTATATAAATTTTATGATTTTGTTCTCTTACTGTGAAAAAAGCAATTGGGATTTTGATAGAGGTTGCATTTAATCTGTAGATTTCTTAGGAGTGTACAAACATTTTAACAGTGTTAATTCTGATCCATGACTTGTGATATCTTTCCATTTTGGGGGACTTATCAAAGTTCTTTTTTTCATGTTAAAATGTATTGAATGTATAATAAGACACCTGATTATTCTTGCATAAGGCTGGAGAAATTATATTAAAATACTATACAAAATGAGTCTGGCCTTTTAAAGACTGCCTTTTCATTGTATTTTTGTTGGAAATTTGTGTATATGTCATACTATAATAACACATTCACTTTATATCTCTATGGACTTAAGTCATATTTTGTTTAGAGTAGTCAACAACCTCAAATTCAGTGTTTGTATTATTTTATGCCCCATATATCTTTTTTCAAGCTTTATTGAGATATAATTGACATGTAACTTTGGGTAAGTTTAAGATGTACAATGTAGTGATTATATATAAGTATATAGAGCAAAATGATTAACATAATAAAATTAGTTAACACATCCATCACCTCACATAGTTACCTTTTTTCCTTTTTAATGGTGAAAATTTTAAACTATGCTCTCTTAGAAAAGTTCATACATAGAATAGAGTATTATTAACTATAGTAACCGTGCTACACATTACATCCCCAGAACTTTTACGTCTTGTAACTGGAAACTTGTCTTAGGGTTTTAAGAATACAGATCATTCACCATCTTGGTTAAATTTACACGTAGTTTTTTTTTTTTTATGCTCTTGTATTGCATTTTCATTGTGCTTGTATAAAAACACAATTTTCTTTGTATGTTGATTTTGTTTTTTGTTTTGGTGGAGTCTTTTAAGGGTATGTTTTAGAAAGGCATGTCATCTGCAAACAGAGACACTTTTACCACTTATTTCCTGATTTGAGTTTTCACTCTTTTTCTTGCCTAATTGCTTGAACTAGAACTCCCATTACTGTGGTTAATAGGAGTGACAAGAGTGGGCATGTTTGTCTTGTTCCTAAACATAAAGGAAGAAATTTCAATTTTTACCATTGAGTATGATTATCAATATGGGTTTTTAAAAATGTATTATGTTGAGGTACATAGCTTCTATGGGAAATTTGCAATAGTTTTTATCATGAAAGAATATTGAATTTTGTCAAATGCTTTATCTGCATCTCTTGAGATAATCATAAGATTTTTGTTCATTACTTTGTCAAAGTGGTGCATTTCATTTATTGATTTGCTTATATTGAACAATATTTACACTTCAGGGATAAATCTCACTTGATTATGATGTATGATCTTTATATTGTTCTGTTCACTTAGGTTTGCTTGTATTTTGTTGAGGATTTTTGCATCTACACTCATGAGGGCAATTGGATATAATTTTCTTTTCTTGTAGAGTTCTCATCTGACTTTGGTATCAGGGTGGCACTAGCTATAAGAAATGAGTTTGGAAGTGTCCCTTCCTCATTAATAGTTTCAATTTATTTTGAGAAGATTGATATTAATTCATCTTTATATGATTTACAGATTTCAGCAGTGATGCCATATGGTCTTGGACTTTATATTGTTGGGAGAACTTGATTACTGATTCAGTCTTGTTACTTGTTATTGATCTGTTCAAATTATCTAATTCTTCATGATTCACTCTTGGCAAGTTTTATGTTTTTAGGAATGTATCCATTAACTCTAGATTATCCAGTTAAGTGAAGTATAATTGTTTATAGTAATCTCTTTTGTGTGTGTGTGTGTGGTATCAGTTGCAATGTCTCCTCTTTCATTTATTGTTTTATTTATTGGGTCTTCTCACTATTCTTCTTATTTAATCCAGCTAAGATTTTTGATTTTGTACATATTTTCAACAAAGAAACTCTTAGTTTCTAATATTTTATATTGTTCTTCTGGTCTCTATTTCATTTATTTCTGCTCTAATCTTAATTTTTCCCATCCTTCTGCTTATTTTGGGCTTAGTTTGTTCTTATATTTTTAGTTCCTCGAGGTGTAAAGTTAGATTTATTAGATATGTATTTTTAATATAGGCAATTACACTATGAACTTCCTTCTTATAATTACCTTGCTACATCCCTTAAGTTTTGTATGTTATGTTTCCATTTTATTTGTCTCAAGATATGTTTTTGATCTCTTAATTTCTTTTTTTACCCATTGATTTTTCAGGAGTGTATTGTTTAATTTCCACATATCCGTGGATTTTCCAGCTTTCCTCTTCTTATAGATTTCTAGTTTCATACAATTGTTGTTGAAATAATTTCAATTACCTTAGACTTGTTAAGACTTACCTTTTGATCTAATATATGATCTATTGGAGATTATTCCATGTGTGCTTGAGAAGAATGTATATTTTGCTGTTGTTGAGTGTAATGTTTAGTACACATCTGTTAGGTCTATTTAGTGTATAGTGTTGCTCAAGTCCACTCTTCCCTTACTAAATTTTTGTCTGACTGATGTATCCATTGTTGATATGGGATTTTGAACTTCCCTACTATTATTGTGTGCTCTCTATTTCTTCATTCATATCTGTTAGTAATTGCTTATTACATTTAGGTGCTCTTATGTTGTGTGCATATATATTTATAATGGATATGTTCTCTTTATGATTGGCCAGTTTATTATTATATAATGACCTCCTTTCTTTTGTTACAGTTTTTGACTTAAAGTCTACTTGTCTGATGTAAGTATAGCTACTTATGCTCTCTTTTGTTTTCCATTTAAATGGAATATCTTTTTCTCTTTGTTTTCAGTCTATGTGTGTTTTGAAATCTGAAATGAGTCTCTGGTAGGCAGTGTATGGTAGCTTTTGTTTTTTAACCATTCAGTCCTTCTATGGTTTTGATTTGAGTATTTAGTCTGTTTATATTTTAGATAGTTATTAATAGGTAAGGACTCAAAATGGAATAAAGCTTTAAACATAAGGACTGAAACCATAAAACCCAGAGAAGAAAACAGGGGAAATGTTCCTTGACATTGGTCTTGAACAATATTTCTTGATATGACACACAAAACAAAGTATAAAAGCAAAAATAGACAAGTGGGACTAAACTGAATTTTTTCTGCACATAAGGGAAATAATCAACAAAATAAAAAGGCTACTTACAGATTGGGAGAAAATATCTTCAAACTATGTATCTGGTAGAGTTAATATTCAAAATTTATAATGAACACCTACATTTCAATAGAAAAGCAACAACAATAAATAATTTAATTAAAATATGGGCAAATAACTGAATAGTCATTTATCAAAAGAAGACATACAAATGGTCAATAAGAAAATAAAAATGTACTCAGAAGTATTAAAAATACAAATCAAAAGCACAATGAGATATCACCTCATATCTATCAGAATGGCTATTATCAGATAACCAAATATAACAAGTGTTGGTGATGGCGTGGGAGAAGGGAATCCTTTGTACATTTTAGGTGGGAATATAAATTGGTGCAGCTACTATGGAAAGCAATATGGTGGTTCCCCTAAAAATTTATAAATAAGAATACCATATAATCCAGAAATCTCACCTCTGCACATATATATCCAAATAAAATAAAATCATTACCTTGAAGAGATGTCTACACTCCCATGTTCACTGCAACATTATTTACAAGAGCTAAGACATGGAATCAAGCTAAATGTCCATCAACATTTGAATGAATTTAAAAAATTGGTATATACATACAATGACATACTTTCCAGCCTTCAAAAGAAGAAAATATGAGAAGTCAGGATGGTGGAGGAGAGAGAGAGGATGTGGAGTTCATCTCTCCCCACAAATGCATCGAGTACATCTACAAGTGGAACAATTCTCACAGAGCACCAGCTGAATACTAGCAGTAGACCTCAGATACCTAAAGTACCAGAACGATCACCACATAACCGGGTAGGATGAAAGAAAGAAGAAGGGAAAAGGAAGAGGAAAGGAAGCAGGATGAGACCTGTGTCCCTGGTGTGGGAGATGAAGGAGAGGTTCCTCTATCAGGGGAAGCCCCCTCACTGGCAGGAAGTTCAGTTGGAACAGAAGGGAAATTTTGGGGGCTATTGGAGGAGAGTGTAGCAACTGGTCTGTAGCAGGCAGGACAGAATGAGACATACACTGATGGTCCTTGCCACAGCCCTGCATGCTCCAGCCTGAGATGTGTGTCTGCCAATGAGGATGGGGACTGAGTGCTGGAACGGGGGTTTGGAGAGTAAACCTGGTAAGAGGACTGTTATTGGCTGTGAGGAGACAGACTGAGGGTATGGGAGTGAGGAAATCTGCAACTGGGAATGCTTGTGGAGGAAACCCAGACTGCCATAGAAGCAAAGCACCATTGTTGAGTGACTTGCAAGGGACAGGGCCACATTGCAACCTCTCTCCCCATTCACTGTCCACTGCCTCCCTGGGCACTAAGAAGGGCTCTCGCCTGGGCCGACTTTCTTGCACCTGCGGCTGCTGGCTCCACCATGCAACCCATCCCCACCAGGGCTCCCGTGACCCTACTGGCTGCCGACTCCTCCTCTGCACCACTTCTTTGTCATGGCGGGCACTTTCTTGACCTCAGCCACCACTCCTTCCAGGCCTCCTCCTCACCAGAGTGAACTCGTGTGCTCCAGGACAGCTTTGGAAGCAGCTCCCTGTGGGTGGCCCACATGCAGAAGTGAAGCTGAGACCACAGTTGAGCCCCAAAGGCCATGAAAATAACGAAGAAAAGCTGAAACCTCTCCTTGCAGCTGTGCAAATTTACACCCCACCAACCAGCTTTGTAAACTCAGTGCATACAGAATATCTGAACAGACAATGAGTGATCCTGAAGACAAGACGGGTCTAGCTTTAGCAACTGTAGACTTTGTGGGCACATTCATATGGGGGTTGGGCCAGGCCAGAGTCTGAGCTGCCCCCATAACACCCACAGCATGTCAAGATCCGTGATTATTGCAATCATAGGACCTGACTTCATTGGAGCTATGCTGGTGACCTGGTGAAAACAATGTCTGAGAGACACCATACCAACTGCTGGCATACAACAGTTAAGGTGGGGCTGAGAGCAGTGCCAACAGCAGTGTAATCTGAGAGCTCACACAACGGGTGAAAAGTAACACAACAGAGTATGTGCACAGGTGAACAACTCCAGAGGAAGAATACTCAGTGGCTTTCCTCCTAATGGGAGTGCTCCAATCCCACCTACCTTGCACCACAGATGAGAAACACAGCTAATAAACTGATCTGGGGGACTCTACTCCAACAACTAGAGAGCAGACCCCATCTCTGACAAGGCAGTGACAACAACAGAGCAAAGAGAAGGCCTTGTTCAATATCCAGTGCAAGTTCTGGACACCACAACATCAGTCACACCTCCTATCAAGGGGATAACAACCAGCATACACTGAAGAAAGAGGTGGCAGATATCTATGCTGAAAACAGCCCTTGCACCAAAAATATTAAACCCACCCAAGCTACACAGGGATGTTCTCACATAAAAAGAGCCCTTCAAGTCAGTTTGAGGGTCTGTCATTGGGAGGAAGAACCCCCAGAGCATTTAGCCTTAAAGGCCAATTGGGATTGTGTGCAGGAGATCCACAGGGCTGGCGTAAACAGAAACTCGACTCATGAAGGGTGCACACAAGTTCTCAGGTGCACTGCGGCCCAACACAGAGCAGTACCTTCATAGCACATTGGGCTACACCTACCTAGTTGTCATAGAGGGTCATTGGGAGAGGGGACGGTCAACAATAGTTCACTGTGGGGGCTAGGACACAGGTAACAGAAGCCCGAGGGAATATTGATCAGAGTGAGCTCTCCTGGAGGCCCACATTTTGACACCAAGACCTGTTCCCCCAAGCAACATGCAGGGTCCAGTTCTGGAAAATCTCAGGCCAAACAACCAGTAACATAAAAACACAGCACCACCCATTAGAAGACAGGATGTCTAAAGTCATTCTGAGTTCATAACAACCTCAAAATACAAATCTTGGCATGGTCCTGCTCATCACAGGAAAAAGACCCAGCTCCACACATCAGAGGGAAGGTAGCTTTCCCTCCCACCAGGAAGCATGCACAAAGCCTGGGACCAAACTAACCCACCAGGGAGCAGAAACCAGAAGCAAGAGTAACTAAAATCCTGCAGCCTAAGGAAAGGAGAACATAAGCACAGAGATTAGACAAAATGATACTACAAAGAAAGATGTTGCAAATGAAGGAACAAGATAAAACCCCACAAGAACAACTAAATGAAGAGGAGATAGGCACCTTATCTGAAAAAGAATTCTCAGTAATGATATTAAAGATTATCCAAAATCTCAGAAAAAGAATGAAGGCACAGATCAAGAAGATACAAGAAATGTTTAAGAAGGAGTTAGAAGATTTAAAGAACAAAGTTAAACAATACAATAATTGCAAGGAAAAATACATTAGAAGGAATCAATAGCAGAACAACTATGGGAGAAGAATGAATAAGAATACAGGAAGACAGAGTGGTGGAAATCAATGCCACAAAACAGAAGAAAGAAAGAAAAGAAATGAGGGCAGTCTCATAGACTTCTGGGGCAGCATTAAGTTCACCAACTTTCACATTATAGGGATCCCAGAAGGATACAAGAAAGACAAAGAACCTGAGAAAATATTTGAAGATATTATAGCAAAAAAAACTTCCCTAACATGAGAAAGGAAACACTCACTCAAGTCCAGGAAGCACAGAGAGTCCCCTACAGGATGAACTCAAGGAGAAACACAAGACACATATTAATCAAATGGAAAAAGATTAAAGACAAAGAAAAAATATCAAAAGCAACAAGGGTAAAGCAACAAAAAAGGTAAAACCCAATCCCCATAAGGTTATCAGGTGATTTTTCAGCAGAAAGTCAACAGCCCAAAAGGGAGTGGCACAATATATCTCAAGTGCTGAAAGGGAAAAACCTACAACCAAAAATACTCTACCCAGCAAGGCTCTCAGTAAGATTTGACAGAGAAACTTAAAGCTTTACAGACAATTGAAAGCTAAAAGAATTCATCATCACCAAACCAGCTTTAAAATAAGTGCTAAAGGAACATCTCCAGGTGGGAAAGAGACCAGCAACTTAAAACAACTTTTTACATATATAGACTGCTATATCAAAATCCCATGGGAAGAGCAAAACAAAAAACTACAATAGATACACACAAAAGCAAAAGAAACTCAAACACAATACTCAAGATGGTCACCAAACCATAAGAGAAGAGAACAAAAGATGAAGGGAAGAAAAAAGACCTACAAAAACAAATCCCAAACAATTAACAAAATGGCAAGAAGAACATACATATCAATAATTACCTTAAATGTAAATGGATTAAATGCTCCAGACATAGACTGGTTGAATGGATATAAAAGCAAGACCCATATATATGCTGTATACAAGAGACCAACTTCAGACCTAGGGACACATACAGACTGAAAGTGAGGGAATGGAAAAAGATATTCCATGCAAATTGAAATAAAATGAAAACTGGAGTAGCAATACTCATCCAAAAAAATAGATTTTAAAATAAAGACTGGTACAAGAGACAAGGAAAGACAGTATATAACAATCAATGGATCAATACAAGAAAAAGTTATAACAATTGTAAATATATGCTCACCCAAAATGGGAGCACCTCAATATATTAAGGCAAATGATAACATCCATAAAAGAGAATATTGAGGGTAACACAATAATAGTGGGTGTCTATGACACTCCACTTACACCAATGGATAGATCATCCAGACAGAATCTTAATAAGGAAACACAAACCTTAAGTGACACATTAGAACAGATAGACTTATTAGATATTTATATGACATTGCATCCAAAAGCAGCAGAATACACATACTTCTCAAGAGCACATGGAACATTCTCCAGGATAGATCACATGGTGGGCTACAGATCAAGCCTCGGTAAATTTAAGAAAATGAAAACCATATCAGGCATCTTTTCCAACCATAATGCTATGAGAGGAAAAATCAATTACAAGAAAAAAAAAAACTAAAACACAAACACATGGAGGCTAAACAATATGATACTAAACAACCAATAGATCACTGAAGAAATCAAGGGTGAAATCAAACACTACCTGGAGACAAGTGACAATGAAGACATGATGATCCAAAACCTATGGGAGGAAGCAAAATCAGTTCTAACATGGAAGTATATAGCAATACAATCTTATTTAGGAAACAAGAAAAACCTCACATAAACATCCTAACCTTACACATAAAGCAAGTAGAGAAAGAAGAAAAAACAAAACATAAATTTAATAGATGAAAATAAATCATAAAGATCAGAGAAGAAATAAATGAAGTAGAGAAGAAGAAAACAATAGCAAAGATCAATGAAATTAAAAGCTATTTTTTGAGAAGATACACAAAATTGATAAACTTTTAACTAAACTCATCAAGAAAAATAGGGAGAGGACTCAAATCATTAATACTAGAAATGAAAAAGGAGAAGTTACAATGGACACAACAGAAATACAAAGCATCATAAGAGACTACTATAAGCAACTATATGTCAATTCAATGGACAATCTAGAAGAAATGGACAGATTCTTAGAAAAGTACAAGCTTCCAAGATTAAACCAGGAAGAAACAAGCTTTTGCTATCAAACGTGTAGTGAAGAGTTAGCAACGATACTTCTAAAAGTATTCCAAAAAATTGCAGGAGAAGGAACTTTCCCAAGCTCATTCTGCGAGGCCACCATCACTTTGATACCAAAACCAGACAAAGATGTCAAACAAAAAAGAAAATTACAGGCCAATATCACTGATGAACATAGATGCAAATATCCTCAACAAAATACTAACAAACAGAATCCAACAACACATTAAAAGGATCATAAACCATGATCAAGTGGAATTTATCCCAGTGATGCAAGGATTTTTTAATATCTGCAAATCAGTCAGTGTGATACACCACATCAACAAATTGAAGAATAAAAACAGTATGATCATCTCAACAGATGAAGAAAAAGCTTTCAACAAAATTTGAAAACATTTAAGATCAAAACTCTCCAGAATGTCAGTATACAGGGAACCTACCTCAACATAATAAAGGCCATGTATGAGAAACCCACAGAAAACATCATTCTCAATGGTGAAAAACTGAAAACATTTCCTCTAACATCAGGAACAAGACAAGGATCCCCACTCTTGCCACTTTCATTCAACATAATTTTAGAAGTCCTAGCCATAGCAATCAGAGAAGAAAAAGAAATAAAAGGGATCCAAATTAGAAAAAATAAGAAGTCAAACTGTCACTGTTTGCAGATGGCATGATATTATACACAGAAAATCCTAAAGATGTTACCAGTAAAGTATTAGAGCTCATCAATGAATTAGGTAAAGTTGCACGATAAAAATATTAACACAGAAATCACCTGTATTCCAATACACTAACAACGAAAAATCAGAAAGAGAAATTAAGGAAACAATTACCTTTACCATCACATCAAAAATAATAAAATACACAGGAATACACCAACCTAAGTATACAAAAGACTTGTGCTAAGAAAAATAAGATACTGATGAAACACCTTAAAGAAATAAAAGATGATTGCACAAAGAGATGGAGAGATATACCATGTTCTTGGATTGGAAGAATCAATAATGTCAAAATGACTATACTACCAAAAGTAATCTATAGCTTCATTTCAAGCCCTTTCAAATTAACAAAAATATTTTCACAGAATTACTACAAAATTTTTACAATTTGTATGGAAACACAAAAGACCCGGAATAACAAAAGCAATCTTGGGAAAGAAAAATGGAAATGGGAGAATGAGACTCCCTAACTTCAGACTATACTACAAAGCTACAGGCATCAGAACAGTATGGTACTGCCACAAAACCACAAATGTAGATCAATGGAACTCTATAGAAATTTCAGAGATAAAGGCATGCACCTGTGGTTTGACAAAAGAGGCATAAATATACAGTGAAGAATAAGTTGTGCTCCAAAAATTGGACAACTACATGTAGGACAATATAATTAGAACATTCTCTAATACTATACACAAAAATAAACTCAAAATGGATTATAGACCTAAATGTAAGATCAGATACTATAAAATTCTTAAAGAAAACCATAGCAGAACACCCTCTGACATAAATCGCAGAAAGATAATTTTAGATCCATCTCCAAGAGTAATGAAACTAAAAACAAAAAATGAACAAATGGGATCTAATTTAACTTAAAATATTTTGCATAGCAAAGGAAACCATAAACAAAACGAAAAGACAACCCACAGATTGGGAGAAAATATTTGCAAATGAAGTGACTGGCAAGGGATTAATACCCAAAATATACAAACAACACATGCAGCTCAATATCAATAAAACAAGCAACCCAATAAAAAAAATTGGCAGGTCTAAATAGACATTTCACCAAAGAAGACATACTGACGGCCAAAAAGCACATGAAAAGATGCTCAACATCACTAATTATTACAGAAATGCAAATCAAAACTGCAATGAGGTTTCACCTCACACCAGTAAGAATGGCCATTAAAAAACTACAAATAAAACTACCATACGACCCAGCAATCCCACTACTGAGCATATACCCTGAGGAAACCATAATTCAAAAAGAGTCATGTACCAAAATGTTCATTGCAGCTGTATTTACAATAGCCAGGAGATGGAAGCAACCTAAGTGTCCATCATCGGATGAATGGATAAAGAAGATGTGGCACATATATACAAGGAATATTACTCAGCCATAAAAAGAAACGAAATTGAGTTGTTTGTAGTGAGGTGGATGGACCTAGAGTCTGTCATACAGAGTGAAGTAAGTCAGAAAGAGAAAAACAAATACCATATGCTAATGCATATATATGGAATCTAAGGGAAAAAATGGTCATGGAGAACCTAGGGATAAGACGGGAATAAAGACACAGACCTGCTAGAGAATAGACTTGAGGATATGGGGAGGGGGAAGGGTAAGTTGTGACAAAGTGAGAGAGTGGCATAGACATATATACACTACCAAACGTAAGGTAGATAGCTGGTGGGAAGCAGCAGCATGGCACAGGGAAATCAGCTCAGTTCTTTGTGACCACCTAGAGGGGTGGGATAGGGAAGGTGGGAGGGAGGGAGACGCCACAGGGAAGAGATATGGGAACATATGAATATGTATAACTGATTCACTTTGTTATAAAGCAGAAACTAACACACTATTGTAAAGCAATTATACTCCAATAAAGATGTTTAAAAAAATCTACAAACAGTAAATGTTGGAGAGGGTGTGGAGAACAGGGAACCCTCCTACACTGCTGCTAGGAATGTAAATTTGTACAGCCACTATGGAGAAGAGTATGGTGGTCCCTTAAAAAACTAAAAATAAAACTACCATATGACCCAGCAATCCCACTTCTGGGAATGTATCCAGAGAGGACCATAATTCAAAAAGATATGTGTATCCCAATGTTCATTGTAGCACTAGTTACAATAGCCAGAACTTGGATGCAACCTAAATATCCATCAATGGTGGAATGGATAAAGAAGATGTGGAATATATATATATATATATATATATATATATATATATATATATACATACAATGGGATATTACTCAGCTATATAAAAGAATTAAATAATACCTTCTGCAGTGACATGGATGGACCTAGAGATTGCCATAGTGAGTGAAGTATGTCAGACAGAGAAAGACAAATATCATTTCATATCACTTATCTGTGGAATCTTAAAAAATGGTACAAATGAACTTATTTACAAAACAGATATAGAGTCACAGATGTAGAAAACAAACTATGGTTACCCAGTGGGAAGGGGTGGGGATGGATAAATTGGGAGACTGGTATTGACAGATACACACTACTATATATAAAATAGATTACTAATAATGTTCTACTGCATAGCACTGGGAACTCTACTCAGTATTCTGTAATCACCTATACAGAAAAATAATCCAAAATATAATGGATATATGTATGTGTATAACTGATTCTCTTTGCTGTACAGCAGAAACTAACACATTTTAAATGAAATATACTCCAGGAAAAATTCATTTAAAAAAAGAAGAAAATAGTGCCATATTTGCCAATATTGCTCTACCTGGAGGAAATTATGCTAAGTGAAGTAAGCCAGACAGAGAATGGCAAATACTGAATGATTCCCTTGTATGTGGAATCCAGAAAATTTGAATTTACCAAAACATAATAGAATGGTAGTTGCCAGGGCCTAGGTGGAGGAGGAAATGGGTCTAAGGTTCATCAAAGGATAGAAACTTGTATTTATAAGTTCAATAAGTTCTGGGCACCAAATGTACAGCATAGTGATATAGTTAATAATACTGTATTTTATAATTAAGATTTGCTATGAGAGTAGATATTAATGTTCTCACCACACACACAAAAGAAGTGGTATCTATGTGAAGTGATGGCTGAGTTAAAGAATCTGATTGTGATAATTATTTCACAGTGCATGTGTATATCAAATTTTCATGTTATATAACTTAAATATATGCATTCTTATTTGAAATTTATACCTCCATAAAGGAGGAAGAAAAAGAGAAAAAATCAGAACTTCCAACTCTTAATATATAAATAGATAAAAAATAAAACCTATCATTTAGTTTTAAAAAAAACTTTTATATGAAGAAATGGAAGATAATATTTGTGAACTGGTTTAGACAATTAATTCCCAGTAGAACCTGAACACAAGCTAAAAATTGTATTTCACCAAACACTAAATTTCTGCTTTTGAGAAACAATGTTAAGATAATGACAAGACAAGCCACATGCCATAAAAGCTATTGTCAAAAGACATGTCTGGAAAAAGGACTTGTAACTAGAGGATATAAATATCTCTTACAATGCAATAGAAAGTGGACAATTAATTTTTTTTAATGGACAAAGATGTGAACAGATATTACACCAAAAAAAGAGATACAACAAATAAGCAAATAAGCATGTGTTCAATACCATTAGTCATTAGTGACTTATAAATTAGAGAAATCCTGGAGCCCTAATACACAGTACAATGATTATAGACAACAAAACTATATTATAAACATTAAACTTGCTAAGAAACTATATTTTAGTTGTTGCCAACACTAGAAGAAATGACAATTGTGTGACAATAGAGGCTTTAGCTAATGCTAATGTGGCAATATTATTGCAATATAAATGTATGAAATCAGTATGTTTACAATGTAAACTTATACAATATTACATGTCAAATATAACTCAATTTTAAAAAAAGACAGTGAAACACCACATCATGTCCAATACATGACCAAAATAAAACAAAACAGAGCGTAAACATGAAACAAACTACCACACACTGAAAATACCAAGTGGTATTGATTTGGTATTTGTGTTTGGTAATTACTTGGAAACATTTACACGTTTACATATTGTTGGTAGGAGTATACCATGGTACAGCTACTTTGGAAGTACTTTGTCAGTTTCTTATAAAGTTAAATTTATACTAACCTTATGACTCAATAATCCCACCCCTATGTATTTATCTAAAGAAATCAAAGTCTATGAGGAAAAGTTACCCTAGTAGGAGATTCAAACTGGCAGTGTAAGGTGAAAATATTAAGGGATCAAAAATGAAAATGTCCCTGGCTGAGGAAATGCACTGAGCTACTAGCATCTCCATGGGAATAAGGCCATTATGTCAGTGCCCTTTGGAGCAAGAAGTCATTATAGTGGAAAAATTATGAAAAGATATCAAAGAGACAGGTGCTTGAATCCTAACTATGCCGCTTAACAACCATATGACATTGTGCAATTTAATGACCCTTTGTGGTTCTCAATTTGTAAAGTTGAGATAATAATGCTACAACATCACAGATTTGTTCTGAGGATTTTTAAATTGATACTATTAGCAGTTAATATTTATGGAGCACTTACTATATGCCAGACACCGTACCAAGTACCTTTCCTTTTTTTATTTTTTCAATTAACCTTTTTTTTTCTCTTTGGGTCCAAATTCCTTTTTTTTTTTTTAACATCTTTACTAGGAGTATAATTGCTTTACAAGGATGTGTTAGTTTCTGCTTTATAACAAAGTGAATCAGCTATACATAAATATATATACCAATATCTCTTCTCTCTTGCATCTCCCTCCTTACCACCCTCCTTATTCCACAGCCCTAGGTGGTCACAAGCACCGAGCTGATCTCCCTGTGCTATGCGGATGCTTCCCACTAGCTATCGGTTTTACATTTGGTAGTGTATATATGTCCATGCCACTCTCTCACTTTGTCCCAGCTTACCCTTCCTCCTCCCCGTGTCCTCAAGTCCATTCTCAAGTAGGTCTGTGTCTTTATTCCCGTCCTGCCCCTAGGTACTTCATGAGCATTGTGTTTTCTTTAGATTCCATATATATGTGTTAGCACATGGTACTTGTTTTCTCTTTCTGACTTACTTCACTCTGTATGATAGACTCTAGGTCCATCCACCTCACTACAAGTAACTCAATTTCTTTTCTTTTTACGGCTGAGTAATATTCCATTGTATATATGTGCCACATCTTCTTTATCCATTCATCTGTCGATGCACCCTTAGGTTGCTTCCATGTCCTGGCTATTGTAAATACAGCTGCAATGAACATTGTGGTACATGACTCATTTTGGATTATGGTTTTCTCAGGGTATATGCACAGCAGTGGGATTGCTGGGTCGTATGGTAGTTCTATTTATAGTTTTTTAAGGAACCTCCATACCGTTCTCCATAGTGGCTGAATCAATTTACATTCCCACCAACAGTGCAAGATTGTTCCCTTTTCTCCACACCCTCTCCAGCATTTAGTGTTTCTAGAATTTTTGATGATGGGCATCCTGACTGGTGTGAGATGATATCTCATTGCCATTTGGATTTGCATTTCTCTAATGATTAATGATGTTGAGCATTCTTTCATGTGTTTGTTGGCAATCTGTATATCTTCTCTGGAGATATGTCTCTTTAGGTCTTGTGCCCATTTTTGGACTGGGTTGTTTGTTGTTTTGATATTGAGCTGCATGAGCTGCTTGTAAATTTTGGAGATTAATCATTTGTCAGTTACTTCATTTGCAAATATTTTCTCCCATTCTGAGGGTTAGCTTTTCGTCTTTTCTATGGTTTCCTTTGCTGTGCAAATGCTTTAAAGTTTCATTAGGTCCCATTTGTTTATTTTTGTTTTTATTTCTCTTTCTCTAGGAGGTGGGTCAAAAAGGATCTTGCTGTGATTTATGTCATAGAGTGTTCTGCCTATGCTTTCCAGTAAGAGTTTGATAGTGTCTGGCCTTACATTTAGGTCTTTAATCCATTTTGAGTTAATTTTTGTGTAAGGTGTTAGGGAATGTTCCAATTTCATTCTTTTACATGTAGCTGTCTAGTTTTCCCAGTACCACTTATTGAAGAGGCTGTCTTTTCTCCATTGTATATTCTTGCCTCCTTTATCAAAGATAAGGTGACCATATGAGCGTGGGTTTATCTCTGGGCTTTCTATCCTGTTCCATTTATCTATATTTCTGTCTTTGTGCCAGTACCATACTGTCTTTATTACTGGACAACCTGGAAGCAATGGACAAATTCTTCGAAAAGCACAACCTGCCAAGACTGAATCAGGAAGAAATAGAAAATATAAACAGAACAATCACAATCACTGAAACTGAAACTGTGATTAAAAGTCTTCCAACAAACAAAAGCCCAGGACCAAATAGCTTCACAGGCAAATTCTATCAAACATTTAGAGAAGAGTTAACACCTACCCTTCTCAAACTCTTGCAATATAGAGCAGTGAGACGAACAATCTCAAACTCATTCTACGAGGCCACCATCACCCTGATACAAAAACCAGGCAAAGATGTCACAAAGAAATAAAACTACAGGTCAATATCACTGATGAAGATAGATACAAAAATCCTCAACAAAACACTAGCAAACAGGATCCAACAGCATATTGAAAGGATCATACAACATGATCAAGTGGGGTTTATCCCAGAAATGCAAGGATTCTTCAATATACACAAATTAATCAACGTGATACACCATATTAACAAACTGAAGAATAAAAACCATATGATCTTCTCAACAGATGCAGATAAAGCTTTCAACAAATTTCAACACCCATTTTTTTGTAAAAACCTTCCAGAAAGTAGGCATAGAGGAAACTTACCTCAACATAAGAAAGGCCATATATGACAAACCCACAGCCATCGTCCTCAATGGTGAAAAACTGAAAACATTTCCACTAAGATCAGGAACAAGACAAGGCTGCCCACTCTCACCACTATTATTCAAAATTGTTTTGGAAGTTTTAGCCACATCAATCAGAGAAGAAAGAGAAATAAAAAGGAATCCAAGTCAGAAAAATAGCATTAAAGCTGTCAGAGTTTGAAGATGACATGATACTATACATAGAGAATCCTATAGATGCTACCAGAAAGCTACTAGAGCAAACCAATGAATTTGGTAAAGTAGCAGGATGCAAAATTAATGCACAGGTATCTCTTGCATTCCTATACGGTAATGATGAAAAATGTGAAAGTGAAATTAATGAAACACTCCCATTTACCATTGCAACAATAAGAATAAAATACCTAGGAATAAACATCCCTAAGGAGACCAAGATCTGTGTGCATAAAACTATAAGACACTGATGAAAGAAATTAAAGATGATACAAAGCGATGGAGAGATATACCATGTTCATGGATTGGAAGAAACATCACTGTGAAAATGACTATACTACCCAATGCAATCTACAGATTCAATGCAATCCCTATCAAGCTACCACTGTCCTTTTTCACAGAACTAGACCAAAAAAAAATCACACTTTGTATGGAAACACAAAAGACCCCGAATAGCCAAAGCAGAGAGGAAAACGGAGCTGGAGGAATCAGGCTCCCTGACTTCAGACTATATTACAAAGCCAAGTCCCTTTCATGTTTAATTTAATGAATACTTCAAAGCAACCATAAGGGATAATGATTCCATTTTGGAAACTGATTTATTAAATCAGAGAAGAAAAAAATGTTGGATTTAGTCTACAGTATCTTTAAGAATGTTTCTATACTGGGCACTGGGAGAATGGCCAGTAGACTCATTTCACTTGGCTTCCATGATAACAATAATTGTAGATTTTACTCATTCGTGGTGGCACCTTTCCCAGTGATTTTTGTCTTATAATTTATGCAGATTGAATAGTGATGGTGTAGATGTGGGGCACGATAAGCACTGTTGTACTGAAAGAGTGATATGTCAACACTATAAAAAGATGCTCATTTTGAACCTCTAAGAATGGCATCAGCTTGGTAAGTTACCACCTCTAATGCCACTACTAATTTTTACCACAATGAGTTCTACTATTATTAGTAATAGCATTTACTGTCATTTTTAATGTAAATTACTATATGCCTGCCACCATTTCAAAAGTTACATGCAACACCTGACTTAACCCCATGAGGCAGAATTTTTCAACTGAATAAAGGAAGGCTTAGCATATTACATAACTTGCCCAAGTCTCCTAGAATATAGTGATAAAGGGAGATTCACACCATGGTTGTCTTTTGTTAAGTGATTCATCTATTATTTTTTTGAACATCTACAATTTACCAAGCACTTGGGATTCAATAATGAGTAAGACAGACGAGGACATTGTGGTCATGAAACACTTTAGTTCTCTTAAATATTGGACTATAGTGACTCCTATGAGCCTTGGGTTTAACTTTCAGCTTTTATCTTCTTACATAGAGGTGTTTATCTTTATCAAACTCGCTTTTCTTTGACTGGAAAACCAGAGTTTTTATTTATTTACTGTGGAAGACATAATTGTTGATGATATAACTAGTATTGGCCATATTTACCTACACATTTAAGATTAAACCTTCCTGGGAGAGTAAATTAGATCAAAAGGTGGTTGATGAAAATGGAATGAAAACAAAGAAGTTGGCTTGAAGAAATCTTATTAAATAAGGGTAACTAGATTATATTTACTGTGAAAACATTTATTTCTTTGTATCTGGTACTGGGATATACACTATAGACATCTGTTCCTTTGGTTTGCTCTCTTTTCTAAACTTCATGTAGACTATCCTCCTTTTGACAAGTCATTATCTCAGACAACCAGGTTATAATTTTTAATTTTATAATTTATTAACCTTCAGTCTTCTTTAAATTCCAGCTTAATTACAATATAGTCCTGAAGATACACTGTGGATGGATTGGGAGGCATTATTGTCTCTTGATTGCAAGGAGATATACTCAGACCTTCTTGTAACTATGCTGTGTTCTCAGTAATATTCCATTTACACACATCTTATATGGGGACAGAGAAAGAAAAGAGTTTCTTCTTTGGTGCTGATTGTATTAGAGCAGTTTTCTTACTATTCACTAAAATTCTGGGTGTGCTTCCACTTTAGAACCTTTTCTCCCCAAACACTAACAACACATAGGCCTTGAATATAAAATATGGACATGGCAGGGAAATTGGTTTTAGAAAACAGGATTTATGGAAAGATAGAGAAGTAGAAGCTATGTTTAACATAAATAAAGTGTTATTAAGTATTATTTTTTTGAGCAATAGATACACCCTATTTGGGGAAGGGAGAATGTGACCCTATGAGCTAGGCCACCTTCTCAACCCTCTCCAATGTTTCACTTTCACCTCCTTTTATCTAATAATTCTAAAGGATGTTATTGTTTTTGTACATAAGGAGAGAGTCAGGAAAATTATATAGCAACTTCAGAATAATAGTGAAAAATAAGAAAATCCCTACCACTCCCAGCTTACATTTACCAACTAAAGTCTTACCCATTCACAAATAGCTCAAATTCCATCCTGCACAGGCCTTCTCAGAAGCTTTTCCCATCAGTTATAAATTAACTTCTCCTTTCCTCCAGAGTTTGCAGGACGTCCTTTACGCCTCTGTTCTATCACTTACTATGGTTCATTTTCCTGAAAATTGGGTTAGATTTGTTTTCATCATTCCCAGTAGATTGTGAATGCCTTGCACACTTATATAGCTCTCTTGTGCTGTTCATGGTAACATGTGTTACCATGTGCTGTTCCTTCTCTCTGTGTCCTCACATGGAGTAGAGAGACAGAACTCTGGTCTCTGTTCTGCATCTTATAAAGAGACTAATTCCGTCAAAGGGACCGCACCCTCATACTCTCATCTAAACTTAGTTACCTCCCAGTGGCCCACCTCCAAATACCATCACATTGGGAGTTAGGGATTCAGCATATGCATTTTTTACATTGCTTTTAAAAAGTTAAATTTGATTCTTATAGGTATTGTCTTACCATTATTTCTAATTATTATTTTTTTGCCATTTAGCATTGTATTATACCAGTCTGGAACTAAAACAGAAAAGACCTACACTTAGTAATTATCTGGACCATCGGACCAAACTTCAATGTGCATATTGATCACTGGGATCTTGCTAAAAATTTACATCCTGATTTAATTATTCTAAAATTATTTTCTTCTTCTTTTTAGAAAAAGAAGAAGATAATTTTCCTCAGCAGGTATTTACCTAAAGTGACCTCTAACACCTTTCTACTCAACATATGATTTTTTGAGGGACACAAACATTTAGTCCGTAACAGTGCTCAATCAATGTTGTTAATCTTCACAACAGTTTTGCAGTGGTCACGATATATACTTTTCTTTCCAGCATTAATTTTTCATGTTAAATGAACCAGTATCAAATGTCAAAGTTTGCAGTGGAATAACTGACTCTACTGTCTTGTTAAACTTGAATTAAAAAAAAGCCTAGAACAAAATAATATGTCATACTTAATAAGCTAAAGGACTAGACAAATCATATCACATGCTTTTTGGCTGGCCACTGTTTACCTATAATTCAATGTTCCTGCTAACCAACAGAGGGTTATAGCTGTGCATGAATGAACTAAGTCCATCACTCACAAAACTTCCCTCATTATTGTGGAAAATATAGTCTGATATATGTGATCATAGGATGCTTAAAGTTACTCTCCAAACTGAAAATGTATATAAGGGTATAATATCTATATCTATATCTGTGTGTGTGTGTGTGTGTGTGTGTGTGTATAACAATGATTTTTTTTTCTCAAATGAAAAAGAACTAAATACAGCCTATTCCATCTGATGGAAAAGATAATGAGGCAATGAGATTTTAACTCATGTTAGCAATGAGTTTTAACCATGCAATAATTTTTATAGCTATATTTTTGCCACACTTTCACAGTTAAGGAAAAATTTCCTGATAATAAAATCTGAGCTCTAGAGACTAAAAATCTTTTTTAAAAGTACTACAAATTTTGTTGCCCTTCGATAATTAATTTTGTACACTTCTCTCCCCCCATTTTGTAAAAAGTTTTCTATTTTTCCTAAGGTTTTCAGAGATGCCCTCAAAGCACATATGACTGCCAGGCTGGCTGACTTTTGAACTGGGTTCCCAGATGGGCAAATAAGAGTAAAAATGTCTGCCAAGCTGCTTTTAGAATCCACCTAGGATGATACATTTTATACTGGTTTGGTTTGAGTTATACAGTGTGAAGCTACAAACAGTCAGTAAGAATTTTGATCTAAGAACCACAGAGCCGTACACTGTTGTCAAGGAAAAGCAGTAAGTTTAGCAAATATCTTTAAACACTAGAGTACACCTAGAGAGTACAAGATATCCTGCTGCTGTATGTTACTTAGTGTCACTAAGCTGTCTAGATCAAAGTTTTGACCCAGTAAGAAACTGTTTATATTTCTATAATATTAAGTATATACTTAATTTTGTTTGTTATTCAAAAAATGAAGATGAAGTGAGGCAGTGCACGATGGTTCAGGGGAGTGAGAACCAAGGAGCATCCTCAAAAGCCAGGCAAGAGAGTTTGCACAGGCTCAGTACATTCTGATGAAGAGAAGTGGCATAATAGAAACTGCTGTCTTAGGAAGATTTCTCTGAGGACATCCATGAGTTTGTTGTAAATGAAGACATTATTCCTTGAGGCATCCACTGCTAATTTTGAGGCCCATTTACAAAGTAACTGCTAAAACCCAAGCAGAATTTAGAGGGAAACACCCAAAGGTGAAAAGAGGTGGGAGAAAGAAAATAATCATTTCAGCCTCTTGGCAGAATCTGCCACCGTATTCCTCCAGCCCCATTCATGCAAAGTGAATTTCCCCGAAAGAAGATATTCTAGCGTGTCTATAAGTTAATATTGTTACAAAATATTAATGAAATAATAGGATTTTCAAAGTTAGAGATTTAATTCCACATATAATAAAAGCCTCTATCTTTCATTACCAGCCCATATTTCATATACATAGAAACATGAAAACCAGCAATTTTTTTTTTTTTTTTTTTTTTTGCGGTATGCGGGCCTCTCACTGTTGTGGCCTCTCCCGTTGTGGAGCACAGGCTCCGGACGCACAGGCTCAGCAGCCATGGCTCACGGGCCCAGCCGCTCTGCGGCACGTGGGATCTTCCTGGACCAGGGCACAAACCCGTGTCCCTTGCATCAGCAGGCGGACTCTCAACCACTGCGCCACCAGGGAAGCCCCTGAAAACCAGCAATTTTTTTCAAGTTAATGTGAAAAGCTAATAATTTGGATAGACACCATACAATGTGAAAATTACTGCCAAAAGGCTGTTAATTCAAGTCGACTTGTACTTTCAGAAAACACCATACCTGATATGAAGCTTTACATAAATCAGTTTTCAAACCTCTGCACTTAGAGTTGTACATATTGGTTGTTTGTTGTCTGTTAATAATGAGCTTCTGGGTTTACATATTTTATCCTGACACCTTGAACCCACTGGGCATTCCCACGTTTCACACAATAGTTTCCTTAACAACAAAAGCTGAATCAAAAGTACTTACATTTGAGAATATATTGAACTAATCACAGCCCCTCATCTTCCACCATCCTGTCTCCCCTTCCACCTAATCTTACTGTCAAATGATAAGGATGATGATATTGCAATAGCTTCAAGTGGGTGAAATAGTCATAAATTTGGAAGACAATCAGTGAATCCAGATTTCTGGATTTAAGCAGTTTGGGTCAGTTTGCCATTACACAAATAATCCCAGTGTGTTTGTATTAATATATATATATATATATATATATATATATATATCTTTACACAAATACATTGTGTTCTAGATATTTCAACCTTACCTTGGGGAAGTAAACCAATGTCTTGTGATTACTGTCCTTGTCCCTGTAAGATAATTAGGGAGAAATATCAAGAACTATTACTTTATATTAGAACTACTTAGCAAAATTGTTGGAACTTACCCTCTCTTTATCAAAAGTATTCTGTACAATAGGCTGCTATTTGATCAAAGTGTTTGGTAAGATAGTATATTGAATAAATCAGCAGATGAGAAATCTATTTTTTTCCCTATTTTCTTCCTCGAAGTATAACTGATTTACAATGTTGTGTTTTTCTGTATGCAGAAAAATAATGCAGTTATGCATATATTTTTTCCTCAGATACTTTTCCATTATAATTTATTATAATATATTGAATATAGTTGCCTGCTCTATGCAGTAGGTCCTGGTTGTTTACCTATTTGATATATGGTACTGTGTATAAGTTAATTCCAACTCCTAATTTATCCCTCCTCCCCCTTTCCCCTTTGGTAATCATAAGTTTTTTTTCTATGTCTGCGAATCTATTTCTGTTTTCTAAATAAATATACCTGTATCATTTTTTAGATTCTACATGTAAATAATATATGATATTTGCCTTTCTCTGAAAGATTTTGAACAGCAAAGAAACAATAAAAAATTAAAAGAGCCTAGGCAATGGAAGAAAATATTTGCAATAGGGGATTAATTTCCAAAATATACAAAGAACTTACACAGATTAATATCAAAAAGAAAACCAACCCAATTGAAACAATGTACCTAAAAAAAAATCAACCATAGAATACATACAGATAGCTAACAAGCACATGAAAATGTGTTCAACATTGTTAATTATCAGAAAAATACAAATCAAAACTTCAGAGAGGTATCACCTCACACTGGTGAGAAAAGCCATCAACAAAAATCTACAAATTATAAATGCTGGAGAGCGTGGGGTGAAAAAGGAGCCCTCCTACACTGTTGGTGGGAATGAATACTGGTGCAGCCACTATGGAGAACAGAGTGCAGGTTCCTTACAAAAATTGAAAATAGAGTTACCATGTGATCCAGCAATCCCACTCCTGTGCACATATCCAGAGAAAACTCTAATTCGAAAAGGTACATGCACCTCAGTGTCCATAGCAGCACTGTTTACAATAGTCAAGACATGGAAGCAATGGAGGCAACTTAAATGTCCATCAACAGATGAACAGATAAAGAAGATTATATATATATATATATGCATATATTTGTATATATATACATATATATATGTCCACACACAATGGAATATTACTCAGCCATAATAAAGAATAATAATTCTATTTGTAACAAAATAGATGGATCTAGAGATTTTCATATTAAGTATGGTAACTCAGAGAAATCTATTCTTAAAATTGAACCATGCACATAGGCTGTTAACAATTAACCTATTTGTTAATTTGTTTTCTTTTTTTTAGCATCTTTATTGGAGTATAATTACTTTACAATGATGTGTTAGTTTCTGCTTTATAAGAAAGTGAATCAGCTATACATATACATTTATCCGCATATCTCCACCCTCTTGTGTCTCCTTCACACCCTCCTTATACCACCCATCTAGGTGGTCACAAAGCACCGAGCTGACCTCCTTGTACCATGCGGCTACTTCCCACTAGCTATCTATTATACATTTGGTAGTATATATAAATCCATGCCACTCTCTCACTTCGTCTCAGCTTACACTTCCCCCTCCTTGTGTCCTCAGGTCCATCCTCTATGTCTGCATCTTTTTTCCTGTCCTGACACTAGGTTGTTCAGAACACTTTTTTTTTTTTTTTTTTTTTTTTAGATGTTGGGGGTAGGAGTTTATTAATTAATTTATTTTTGCTGGGTTGGGTCTTCGTTTCTGTGCGAGGGCTTTCTTTAGTCGTGGCAAGCGGGGGGCCACTCTTCATCACGGTGCGCAGGCCTCTCACTATCGCGGCCTTTCCTGCTGCGGAGCACAGGCTCCAGACGCGCAGGCTCAGTAGGTGTGGCTCACGGGCCCAGCCGCTCCGCGGCATGTGGGATCCTCCCGGACCGGGGCACGAACCCGCGTCCCCTGCATCGGCAGGCGGACTCTCAACCACTGCGCCACCAGGGAAGCCCCAGAACACTTTTTTTCTTTTTTCTTTTAGATTCTCTATATATGTGTTAGCATATGGCCTTTCTTTTTCTCCTTCTCACTTCACTCTGTATGACAGATTCTAGGTCCATCCACCTCACTAAAAATAACACAATTTCATTTTTTATTTATGACTGACTAATATCCCATTGTATATATGTGCCACATCTTCTTTATGCATTCATCTGTTGATGGACACTTAGGTTGCTTCCATGTCCTGCCTATTGTAAATACAGCTGCAATGAACATTGTGGTACATGACACTTTTTGAATTATGGTTTTCTCAGGGTATATGCCCAGTAGTACGATTGCTGGGTCATATGGAAGTTCTCTTTATAGATTTTAAGGAACCTCCATACTGTTCTCCATAGTAGTTGTATCAATTTACATGCCCACCGACAGTGCAAGAGGGTTCCCGTTTCTCCACACCCTCTCCAGCATTTACGGTTTGTAGATTTATTGATGTTAGCCATTATGACTAGAGTGAGATGATACCACATTTTAGTTTTGATTTGCAATTCTCTAATGATTAGTGATGTTGAGCAGTCTTTCATGTGTATGTTGGCAATCTGTATATCTTCTTTGGAGATATGTCTCTTTAGGTCTTCTGCCCATTTTTGGACTGGGTTGTTTGTTTTTTTGATATTGAGCTGCATGAGCTGCTTGTAAATTTTGGAGATTAATCCTTTGTCAGTTGCTTCATTTGCAAATATTTTCTCCCATTCTGAGGGTTGTCTTTTGGTTTTGGTTATGGTTTCCTTTGCTGTGCAAAAGCTTTTAAGTTTCATTAGGTCCCATTTGTTTACTTTTGGTTTTATTTCCTCTTCTCAAGGAGGTGGGTCAGAAAGGATCTTGCTGTGATTTATGTCATAGACTGTTCTGCCTATGTTATCCTCTAAGAGTTTTAGAGTGTCTGGCCTTACATTTATGTCTTTAATCCATTTTGAGTTTATTTTTGTGTATGGTGTTAGGGAGTGTTCTATTTTCATTCTTTTACATGTAGCTGTCTAGTTATCCCAGCACCATTTTTTGAAGAGGCTGTCTTTTCTCCATTGTATATTCTTGATTCCTTTATCAAAAATAAGGTGACCATATGTCCATGGGTTTATCTCTGGCCTTTCTATACTGTTCCATTGATCTATATTTTTGTTTTTGTGTGAGTACTATACTGTCTTGATTACTATAGCTTTGTAGTTTAGTCTGAAGTCTGGGAGCCTGATTCCTTCAGCTCCATTTTTCTTTCTCAAGATTGCCTTGGCTATTCGGGATCTTTTGTATTTCCATACATATTGTGAAACGTTTTGTTATAGTTCTGTGAATACCACCAGTGGAAGTGTGATAGAGATTGCATTGAATCTATATATTGCTTTGGGTAGTATAGTCATTTTCACAATGTTGATTCTTCCAATCCAAGAACATGGTATATGTCTCCATTTGTTTGTATCATCTTTAACTGCTTTCATCACTGTCTTACATAGTTTTCTGCAGACAGGTTTTTGTCTCCTTAGGTAGTTTTATTCATAGGTATTTTATTCCTTTTGTTGCAATGGTAAATAGGAGTGTTTCCTTAATTTCTCTTTCAGAATTTTCGTCATTAGTGTATAGGAATGCAAGACATTTCTGTACATTAATTTTGTATCCTGCTACTTTACCAAATTCATTAATTATTTCTAGTAGGTTTCAGGTAGAATCTTTAGGATTCTCTATGTGTAACATCATGTCATCTGCAGAGTGACAGCTTTACTTCTATTCTGATTTGGATTCTTTTATTTCTATTTCTTCTTTGATTGCTGTGGCTAAATCTTCCAAGTCTATGTTGAATTAGAGTGGTAAGAGTGGGCAACCTTGTCTTGTTTCTGATCTTAGTGGAAATGCTTTCAGGTTTTCACCATTGAGAACGATGCTGGATGTGGGTTTGTCATATATGGCCTATATCATGTTAATGTAATGCCTATTTTATCGAGGGTTTTAACATACATGTGTGTTGAATTTTGTCGAAAACTTTTTCTGCATCTATTGAGATGATCATATGATTTTTCTCTTTAATATTTTTATATGGTTTATCACATTAATTGATTTGCATAGACTGAATAATCCTTACCTTCCTGAGATAAATATCATTTGATCATGGTGTATGATCCTTTTAATGTGCTGTTGGATTCTGTCTGCTACTATTTTGTTGAGGATTTTTGCTTCTATATTCATCAGTGATATTGGCCTGTAGTTTTCTTTCTTTGTGATATCTTTGTCTGGTTTTGGTATCAGGGTGATGGTGGCCTCATAGAATGAGTTTTGGGAGTGCTCCTCCATCTGTTTTATTTTGGAAGAGTTTAAGAAGGATAGGTGTTACCTCTTCTCTAAAGGTTTGATAGAATTTGCCTGTGAATCTGTTGGGTCTTGGGCTTTTGGTTTCTGGAAGATTTTTAATCACAGTCTCAATTTCAGTGCTTGTGATTTGTCTGTTTTTATTTTCTATTTTTTACTGGATCAGTCTCAGAAGGCTGTTCTTCTCTAAGAATTTGTTCATTTTTTCCATGTTGTCCATTTTATTGGCATATAGTTGCTTCTAGTAATCTCTCATGATCCTTTGTATTTCTGCAGTGTCAGTTGTTACTTCTTTTTTTTTCTAATTCTATTGCTTTGAGTCCTTTCCCTTTTTTTCTTGATGAATCTAGCTAATGGTTTATCAATTATGTTTATCTTCTCAATGAACCAGCTTAAAGTTTCATTGATCTTTGCTATTGTTTCCTTCATTTCATTTTCATTTACTTCTTATCTGATGTTTATGATATCTTGCATTCTGCTAACTTTAGGGGTTTTTTTGTTGTTGTTGTTCTTCTTCTTTCTCTAATTGCTTTAGGTGTAAGGTTTGGTTGTTTATTTGAGATGTTTCTTGTTTTTTGAGGTAGGATTGTATTGCTATCAACTTCCCTCTTAGAACTACTTTTGCTGTATCTCATAGATTTTGGGTCATCATATTTTCGTTGTCATTTTTTTCTAGGTAATTTTTGATTTCCTCTTTGATATCTTCAGTGATCCCTTGGTTATTAAGTAGTGTAATGTTTAGCCTCTATGTGTTTGTATTTTTTACAGATTTTTCCCTATCATTGGTATCTAGGTTCATTGTGTTGTGGTCAGAAGAGATACTTAATATGATTTAAATTTTCTTAAATTTACCAAGGCTTGATTTGTGACCCAAGATATCTATCCTGGGGAATGTTCCATGAGTACTTGAGAAGAATGTTTATTCTATTTTTTATTTTTGGTTGGAATGTCCTATAAAGATCAATTTAGTTCATCGTGTTTAATGTATAATTCAAAGCTGTGTTTCCTTATTTATTTTCATTTTGGATGATCTGCCCATTGGTGAAAGTGGGGTATTAAAGTCCCCTATTATGATTGTGTTACAGTCAATTTCCCCTTTTATGGCTGTTACCATTTGCCTTATGTATTGAGGTCCTCCTATGTTGGGTACATAAATATTTACAATTGTTATATCTTCTTCTTGGCTTGATCCCTTTATGAATTTGTAGTGTCCTTCTTTGTCTCTTGTAATAGTCTTTATTTTAAAGTCTTTTTTTCTGTTATGAGAATTGCTACTCCACCTTTCTTTGCATTTCCATTTTCATGGAATATCTTTTTCCATCCCCTCACTTTCAGTCTGTATGTGTCCTTAGGTCTGACGTGGGTCTCTTGTAGACATCATATATACGTGTCTTCTTTTTGTATCCATTCAGCCAGTCTACGTCTTTTGCTTGGAGCAGTTAATCCATTTAAATTTAAGGTAGTTATCAATATGCATGTTCCTTTTACCATTTTCTTATTGTTTTGGGTTTGTTATTTTAGGTCTTTTCCTTGTATTGTGTTTCCTTCCTAAAGAAGTTCCTTTAGCATTTGTTGTAAAGCTGGATTGGTGGTACTGAATTCTCTTAGCTTTTGCTCATCTCTAAAGGTTTAAATTTCTGCATGGAATCTGAATGAGATACTTGCTGGGTACAGTAATCCTGGTTGTAGTTTTTTTCCCCCCTTTCATCACTTTAAATATGTCCTTCCAGTCCCTTCTTGCTTGCAGAGTTTCTGCTGAAAGGTCAGCTGTTAACCTTATGAGGATTCCCTTGTACGTTATTTGTTTCTTTTCCCTTGTTGATTTTAACACTTTTTCTTTGTAGTTAATTTTTGATAACTTGATTAATAAGAGTCTTCACATATTTCTCCTTGGATTTTTCCTGTGTGGAACTCTCTGCACTTCCTGGACTTGATTAACTATTTCCTTTCCCATATTAGGGAGATTTTCAACTATAATCTTTTCAAATACTTTCTCAGTCCTTCTTTTCCTCTTCTTCTTCTGGAACCCCTATAATTCGAATGTTGGTGCTTTTAATGCTGTCCCAGAAGTCTCTCAGCCTGTCCTCAATTCTTTTCATTATTTTTTCTTTATTCTGCTCTGCAGTAGTTATTTCCACTATTTTATCTTCCAGGTCACTTATCCATTATTCTGCCTCAGTTATTCTGCTATTGATTATTTCCAGAGAATTTTTTATTTCATTTATTGTGTTGTTCATCACTGTTTGTTTGCTCTTTCGTTCTTCTATGTCCTTGTTAAATGTTTCTTGTATTTTTTTCTTTCTATTTCTACGATCTTGGATCATCTTTACTTTCATTATTCTGCATTCTTTTTCAGGTAGGCTGCCTATTTCCTCTTGATTTATTTGGTCTGGTGGGTTTTTTCCTTGCTCCTTTATCTCATGTGTGTTTCTCTATCTTCTCATTTTGCTTAACTTATTCTGTTTGGTGTCTCCTTTTCACAGGTTGCTGGTTTGTAGTTCTCATTGTTTTTGGTGTCTGTCCCCAGTGGCTAAGGTTGGTTTCATGAGTTGCGTAGCCTTCCTGGTGGAGGGACTGGTGCTTGTGTTCTGGTGGATGTGGTTGGACCTTGTCTTTCTTGTGGGCAGGACCACATCTGGTGGTGTGATTTGGGGTCTTGGTGACCTTATGATTTTTGACAGCCTCTCTGCTAACGGCTGGGGTTGTGTTCCTGTCTTGCTATTTGTTTGGCTTGGGGTGTTGAGCACTGAAGCTTGCTGGTCGTTGAGTGGACCTGGGTATTAGCATTCAGATGGAGATCTCTGTTAGCACGCTTGCTGTTTGGTATTACCTGGAGCTGGGAGGTCTCTGGTGGACCAATGTCTTGAACTCAGCTTTCCCACCTCAGAGGCTCAGGCCTGACACCCTCCTGGAGGACCAAGACCCTGTCAGCCACATGGCTCAGAAGAAAAGGGAGAAAAAAGAATGAATGAAGAAAGAAAAAAGAAACAAACAAAGAAAATAAGAAAGAAAGAAAAAATAAAAATTTAAAAGTTATTAAAATAAAAATTTTAAACTAATTATTACAAATTTTATAAGTAATAATAAAATAAAAGAAAGAAAGAAATAACAGAGCAACCAAACCAAAAAAAAAAATCCTCCAGTGATAAGAAGTGCTAAAAAATATCCTAAGAAAAAAGAAAAAACTACCCTAAAAAAAAAAGAAAAAAACAGACAGACAGAACCCTAGGTCGAATGGTGAAAGCAAAGCTATATAGACAAAATCAAACAAAGAAACATACACACTCATTAAAAGAGAAAAATGGAAAAAAAAAATGTATATATTTTTTAAAAAAGAGGAAGAGAACAACCAAATCAATAAACAAATCTACAATTGATAATAAACTCTAAATACTAAACTTCAATAAACATAAAACCAGGGCTTCTCTGGTGGCACAGTGGTTGAGAGTCTGCCTGCCGATTAGGGGAAGCGGGTTCGCGCCCCGGTCCGGGAAGATCCCACATGTGCGTGGAGCAGCTGGGCCCATGAGCCATGGCTGCTGAGCCTGCGCGTCCGGAGCCTGTGCTCCGCAGCAGGAGGGGCCACAGCAGTGAGAGGCCCGCAGACCGCAAAAAAAAAAAAAAAAAAAAAAAAAAAAACATAAAACCAGAAATAAATTAGATGCAGAAAGCAAACCCCAAGTCTACAGTTGCTCTCAAAGTCTACTGCCTCAATTTTGGGATGATTCTTTGTCTATTCAGGTATTCCACAGGTGCAGGGTACATCAAGTTGATTGTGGAGATTTAATCTTCTGCTCCTGAGGCTGCTGGGAGAAATTTTCCTTTCTCTTTTTTGTTCGCACAGCTCCTGGGGTTTAGCTTTGGATTTGGTAAACCCCTCTGCTTTAAGTCACTTGAGGGTGTCTGTTCTTCACTCAGACAGGACCAGGTTAAAGTAGCATCTGATTAGGGGACTCTGGCTCACTCAGGCTGGGGGTGTAGAGATTGGTTTGGAATGTGCGGTGACCCTGAGGCGGCAGAGGCCAGTGTGACATTGCAACTGCCTGGTGCACACCGTGTGTTCTCCTGGGGAAGTTGTCCCTGTATCACGGGACCCTGCCAGTGGCGATCTGCACAGTCTCCAGTAGGGGAGGTGTGGATAGTGACCTGTGCTTGTACACAGGCTTATTGGTTGCTGCAGCAGCAGCCTTAGAGCTTCATACCCTTCTATGGTGTCCACGCTGATAGCCATGGCTCACACCCATCACAGTAACTCGTTTATGTGGTGTTCTGAATCCCCTCTCTTCGAACACCCCAAAACAATTGTCTCTTGACTCTAGAAAAGTCCAGACGTTTTCCTGGACTCCCTCCCAGCTAGCTGTGGTGCAGTAGCCCCCTTCATGCTGTGTTCACCCAGCCAACCCCAGTCCTCTCCCTTGGATCTGTCCTCCAAACTGGAACCTCAGTTCCCAACCCCCACTCCCCCTTGCAGGTGAGCAGAGAAGCTTCTCAGTCTGGTGAGTGCTTGTCAGCACCAATCCTCTGTGCTGAATTCTCTCCACTTTGCACTCTGCACCCCTGTTGCTGTACTCTCCTCCATGGCTTCGAACTGTCCCCCCCATCAGCTCCCATCTATGCCAGTGAAGGAGCTTCCTAGTGTATGGAAACTTTTCCTCCTTCACAGCTCCCTCCCAGAGGTGCCGGTCCTGTCCATATTCTTTTGTCTCTGTCTTTTCTTTTTTCTTTTGCCCTACCCAGGTATGTGGGGAGTTTCTTGCATTTTGGGAAATCTGAGGTCTTCTGCCAGCATTCAGTAAGTGTTCTGTAGGAGTTGTTCCACATGTAGATGTATTTCTGATGTATTTGTTGGGAGGAAGGTGATCTCCACGTCTTACTCCTCTGCCATCTTGAAGGTCTCCACCTAAGTTGTGTTCTTTAGTACTGGTTGAATTACTTTTATAGGAGTCAGAATTAAGAGACTCATGAAGAGAGAGAGAGCTTACAACAATATGAAAGCATAGAGATCTTAAATGATCTATGATATTTATTAATCAGTATAATACATCTCTAGGATGTATTATAGGCTTTATTCTTATTCTATTTCATTATAATGAATTTATTTTTTGAGTATGTATATGTTAATTTTTGTAATTAATAATAATTCCCTTAACTCCAACATCTCTTTGGTATAAAATGTAATACTAATTTTTAATAAAACTTCAAAATCATACACAAAAGAGATGAGTTTTTTCTGTAGGTTTACTTTCTGAAACTTTTTTTACTATTGATGATAATTATCTATAGGGTTAGTGGAGAGTTTGACAATATATTTTTATTATTGTCTCAACCTAAATTGAACTTCATCTTATTGAGAAAAATCTATATGGATTAGAAAATGTATTTAGTTTCAGCACTCTACATAAGGGCTTTCACATAGTATGGTCTTAATAAATCAATATTTTCTAATGAACATAAATGATACAAATTTCTTAATTGTGTTTGGCTTAATATTGAAAAGATTTGCTGTAGAAATATCACATATGTTATTCAGGAAAATGATGTTTCTTCTTTTTATTAAGCAAAACACACATTTTAAATCACCCTAAATGGACTCTTAAGTGTGAAATTCTCAAAAGAAAGGGGGTAAAAAGAATTTTAAGTGATGAAATTCAATTTTGAAAAAAGAAAAAAAAGGGAAGCTTTTCTCAAATTTTAATTATCCAGAAGTTTTGTAGCATTGCCTAATGCTCCTCTTTTGACAATGGAATTATCAATACAATAGAAAATAATGTGCATTTGAAAGCTCATATTTAGCTGTTGGGGGAAAATCTTGAGACAATATATATGAAATCTCCTAGTTCAGTTCATACACATACTTGCTGAAAATATTTCCCTTTTTCTAAATTTAAGACATTTATTATAGTATAAATGATGCAAAATAAACTGCATATGTTTAAATTGTATAATTAGATAAATGTGACACATATATACACCTGGGAAAGCATCACCACACTCAAGATAATATATATAAGCATCACCTCCAAAAGTTTCCTTCTGCCCCTTGTAATAACTCCTTCCTACCCTTATCCACACATCCACTCTCCACCTACTCTCATCCTCAGTCAACCACTAGTCTGTTCTCTGTTATTATAGATGAGTTTGAATTTTGTGTAAATTTATGAATGGAGTTAAATATGTACTTTTTTGGTCTGGTTTCTTTCACTTAGCATAATTATTTTAAGGTTTATCCATATTGTTACATGTAGCTATAGTTCAATTATTCTATTTTGTTTCTGTTGAATATTTCTTTCTATGAGAATATCACAATTTATTTACCCATTTGCTTGGTCCATCTTTTAAATTTTAATTATTTTAATAGTCATGTAGTGTAGTGGTATCATATTATAGATTTTGTTTGCATTTTCTTAATAACTAGTGAGTCTGAATATGTTTTCATGTAACTATTTAACATCCACATGTCTTCTTTGATAGAGTATCTGAACTAAGTTTTGAACATTTTTAATTGGGTAATCTAATTGAGATTTGAGAGACTTACCTTTATATGCAGGATGAAATTCCTTTAAGATATGTGTGATTTGCAAATATTTTCTCCAAATCTGTGATTTGTCTTTTTATTTCTTTTACAGGAAATTAAAATATTTAAGAGCACAAGTTCTGTATTTTTTTAAGTCAAACATAAATGTTTAGTATATTTTTTTCATTGTAGTTAAATTCAGATAACTTAAAATTAACCATTTTAAAGTAAGCAATGCAGTTAGTACATGCACAATGTTAGGCAACCACTAACTCTGTCAAGCTCCAAAATACTTTCATTATCACCAAAGCAGAACCTGGACACATTAACCAGTCATTCCACATTCCCCACTCCCTCCAGCTCCTGGCACCACTAATTTGTTTTCTCCCTGTATGCACTTACCTATCCTAGATGTTTCATATAAATGAAGACATATGATATTTACTTTTTAATATATTGCTTCATTTAACATATTGTTTTGCTGTTCAGCCACATTGTAGCATGTGCTAGTATTTTATTTGTTTTCATAGCTGAATTATATTCCATTGTATGGATATATCATATTTTATTTATTAATTCACTTATTGATAAACTTTTAGGTTGTTTCCATCTTTTGGCTATTGAGAATACTGCTACTATTAACTTTCTTGTACAAGTATTTGTTTAAATACAAGTTTTCAATTTGGGGGAGTATATAATTAGGAATGGGATTGTTAGGTCATATGGTAATTCTCTGTTTAATATTTTGAGTGACCACCAACATTTGCAATTTTTTTTTTTTGGATAATATATATTGTAATTGATGTAAAGGAGTATCTCATTGTGAATTTGATTTGTGCTTCTCTAATAACTAATGAGGATGTGCCTCATTTCATGTGCTTGATGACCATTAGTATATCTTCTTTGGAGAAATGTCTATTTGTTTAGATTGATTTGCTTTTGAGTTATGAGTTCTTCATATATTCTGTATATCATACAATTTACAGATATATGATAGGCCAATAATTCAACTCTGCAGGTTGTTTTATTTTTTTAATTCTCTTGTTAGTGTCCTTTGATGCACAGGAATTCATAATTTTGATGAAGGCAAATTTATTTTCATTTTTCTTTTGTTGTTCATGTTTTAGGTGTTATATACAAGAATCCACTGGAAAACTAAAGGTCATCAAGATTTGCCCTGTTTTCTTCTGAGTTTTACAGTTTTAGCTCTCGCATTTAGATCTTTGACCCTTTTTGTGTTAATTTTTGTATATGCTGTAAACTAAGAATCCAACCTTATTATTTTGCCTGTGAACATCCCATTGTCCAAGCACAATTCTTAAGGAGAATATACTTGTACTATTATCAAAGATAATTGACAGTAGATGTATGGGTTTATGTATAGACACTAAATTATATTCCATTAGTCTATAAATATATATATATATATATATATATATATCCATAGGCTAGAACCACACACTTTTGATTATTATTGCTTTTTACTGACTTTTGTAAGTGGGAAGTGTAAGTCTTCCAACTTTGTTTCTCTTTTTCAAGACTGTTGTGGCTATTCAGGCTCTCTTGCATTCAATATGAACTTTAAGATTGGCTTTTTCATTTCTGCAAAAATACTGTTGAAACTCTGATAAGCATTGCATTGTATCTGTAGATAACTTTGTATAGTAGTATTATTTTAATGATTTTAAGTTTTCCAATCAATGAACATGGGATATCATTCCACTACTTTAGGTCTTCTTTAACTTATTTCAGCAATGTTTTGTAGTTTTCAGTGTACACATCTATCTCCTTAGTTAAAATTATTTCTATGACATTTTTTTTGATGCCATTGGCAATGACAATGTTTACTTAAATTCAATGGCTGGATTCTTCATTGATAGTGTATAAAAATGCAATTGATTTTGTGTGTTGATATTGTACCCTGCCCTTTTGTTGGGTTTATTTATTAGCTTCATTCTTTGTGTGTGTGTGTGTGTGTGTGTGTGTGTGTGTGTTGATTCTGAGTTTTTCTTTATAAGACTATTTCAGCTGCAGAGATAATATTATATATTCCTTTCCAATTTAGAACCTTATTTCTTTTTCTATGGTACTCTGTCTAGAACATTCAGCAAAATTTTGAATAGAAGTGGCTAATGTGGGCAACCCTTGCATTTTCCTGATCTTAGGGAAAAAGCTTTCAGACTTTCTCCATTGCCAATGATGTTAGCTGTGGGTTTCCCATGAATGCCTTTTCCTCTTAGTCTGTTGAGTATTTTTATCATGAAAGTATGTTGTATTTTGTCAAAATATTTTACTGCACCAACTGAAATGACAGTGTGATTTTAATTTTCTTTATTCTGTGAAGAGGTGTATTACATTGATTGATTTTCATGTGCTGAAACACCTTGCATCCCTAGAATAAATCCCCAGTATGTAATAATTTTAATTTGCTGTTGCATTCACTTTGCTAGTATTTTGTGCAGGAAACTTTACATCCAAATTCATAGGAAATATTGGCCCATAGTTTTCTTCTTTGTGTGATATCTTTGTATGGTTTTTGTAACAGAGTAATGCTGGCATCATAAAATGAGTTAGGCAGTATTTGTTCCTCTTCAATTTTTTTGGAAGTGTTTGAGAAGGATTCATGTTACTTTTTTTTAAAGACAAATTCTTTGTAGTAGAAGCTCTGGACCAAAATTTAGGCACATTTTAAGTTCTGCTATACAATGCCATATTTATATCTAGAAATGTTTCATCAATATTGTCTTCCAAATATTAAATGGTGGTGTCCAATTAAATGCACTTATCAAATTATGAAATCTAATTATATACAAGTTAAACCTTCTTTCTCATTATGGGAAGAAAAACTTCTTTTTCTACTAGTAAAAACAAATTGAATATAACTGAATAATTATTTCAGGAAAATTGTCTTTCTCATTATGGATGAAAAGCTTACCCCCTCACTGGTAAAAATAAGTTGAAGCATAATTAACTACATATTTCAGGAAGGTTGTCTTTAATATAAGCTTTGGAGGCAGACATACTTGGATTCATGTCTTGGGACTGGCATTTGCTAACTATAATTTGGAGAAAGTTGAAGAACTTCAACTTAACAATGTCCTTATTCACAATGAGAGAGTTTCTAAGCCATTTTTAATGGGTGTCAGGGAGTACTATATAAGTACTATATCAAATTTTACTATTTGTAAAATTATTAAAGGTATTAATTGAATATATTAATCTCTCAATGCATAGATATTGTTGTTGCACTGAGTATTCTAAAATCATATCAGTAGCAGGTACTCTAGTCTGCCTCTTTAAGAAATTTATTTTGGCTCAGGGAATTACTGCTGGTTAAGATATCCCGTTATATTTTACTGAACATGGTGAATTCTAGCATAAGTCTCTAATATTATTTAGTCAATTCAATTTACTGAGATCTACATACTTGTGCTTACCAACTGAATGGCTCATGATTGGATTATTTGACATATGTGGAAAACCTCACAGAGACAGCCTTTTACATAGGAAATTTAGATCTTTGTAAATATGAAGCTTAACATTTCCCCTTTTAATTCTGAAGTCTCCTCTCTTGGGTTTTATAATTGACTTATAGTTCATAAAGATGAGACAAATAGCTATAGTATTTTCAGCATAGAAAAGAATATACAGTAAATATATTCTTTTCTTAACAACGGCAAATGACTAAACTACCCAAAACAATCTACAGATTAAATGTAATCCCTGGGCTTCCCTGGTGGAGCAGTGGTTGAGAGTCTGCCTGTCAATGCAGGGGACACAGGTTGGTGCCCCAGTCTGGGAAGATTCCACATGCCGTGGAGTGGCTAGGCCCGTGAGCATATGGCCACTGAGCCTGCATGTCTGGAGCCTGTGCTCCACAATGGGAGAGGCCACAACAGTGAGAGGCCCACATACCACACACACAAAAAAAAAACTGTAATCTTTATCAAACTACCAATGGCACTTTTTACAGAATTAGAACAAAATTTTTACAATTTGTATGGAAACAAAAAAGACTCCTAATAGCCAAAGCAATCTTGAGAAAGAAAAATGGAGCTGGAGGAATCAGGCTCCCTGACTTCAAACTATACTACTAAGCTACAGTAGTCAAGACAGCTTGGTACTGACACAAAAACAGAAATATAGATCAATGGAACAGGATAGAAAGTCCAGAGAAAAAATGCACACACATATGGTCACCTTATTTCTGAAAAAGGAGGCAAGAATACACAATGGAGAAAAGACAGCCTCTTCGATAAGTGGTGCTGGGAAAACTGGCAAGCTACATGTAAAAGAATCAAATTAGAACACTTCCAAACACAATACACAAAAATAATCTCAAAATGGAGTAAAGATCTAAATGCAAGACCACACACTCTAAAACTCTTAGAAGAAAACATAGGCAGAACACTCTATGACATAATTCACAGGAAGATTCTTTTTAACCCACCTCCTAGAGAAATGGAAATAAAACCTAACATAAACAAATGGGACCTAATGAAACTTAAAAGCTTTTGCACAGCAAAGGAAACCATAAACAAGATGAAAAGACAACTCTCAGAATGGGAGAAAATATTTGCAAATGTAGCAACTGACAAAGGATTAATCTCAAAAATATACAAGCAACTCATGCAGCTCAATATAAAAAAACCCCAAAAACCCAATCCAAAATTGGGCAGAAGATCTAAAGAGACGTTTCACCCAAGAAGATATACAGATTGCCAAAAAACACATGAAAGGATGCTCAACATCACTAATCAGTAGAGAAATGTAAATCAAAACTACATTGAAGTATCACCTCACACTGGTCAGAATGACCATCCTCAAAAAAATCTACAAACAATAAATGCTGAAGTGGGTGTGGAGAAAAGGGAACCCTCCTGCACTGTTGGTGGGAATGTAAATTGATACAGCCACTATGGAAAACAATATGGAGGTTCCTTAAAAAAACTAAAAATAGAACTGCCATATGACCCAGTAATCCCCTTACTGGTCATACACTCTGAGAAAACCATAATTCCAAAAGAGATATGTTCCACAATGTTCACTGTAGCACTGTTTACAATAGCCAGGACATGGAAGCAACCTAAGTGTCCATCAACAGATGAATGGATAAAGAAGATGTGGTACGTATATACAATGGAATAGTACTCAACCATAAAAAGAAACAAAACTGAGGTATTTGTAGTGAGGTGGATGAACCTAGAGTCTGTCATACAGAGTGAAGTTCGTCTGAAAGAGAAAAATACTGCATGCTAACACGTATATATGGAATTATAAAAAGTTTTTGATGAACCTAGCACAGGAATGCACATGCAGACCTAGAGATAGAAGTTGAAGACAGAGGGAGGGGTAAGGGTAAGCTGGGATGAAGTGAGAGAGTAGCTTTGATATATATACACTATCAAATGTAAAGTAGATTGCTAGTGGGAAGCAGTTACATAGTACAGGGAGATCAGCTCGATGCTTTGTGACCACCTAGAGAGGTGAGATAGGGAGGGTGAGAGGGAGATGCAAGAAGGAAGGGATATGCTAATATATGCATACATATAGCTGATTCACTTTGTTATACAGTAGAAACAAACACAACACTGTAAAGCAATTATACTCCAATAAAGATGTTAAAAAAACAAACAAAACACACAAACAACAAAAAACAATGGCAATATTGCTTTCAACACATAAATATCAAGTAAAAATGTTTACTTAAATATTTGAGTTAATGCTTTAGTTGTGAACCATTTCCAGAATGCCTATACAGAATAATTGTCTTCTAATTTAATAATAAGTGCTGTCCTGATATTATCTACAGTAAATTATGGACAATTGTTTCATCTTAAAAAGAACTAATATATAGTGTGCTACTACAAAATGAGACAGTATATAATCTCAGTGATGTAGTTAAATGCTATATATTTAAAAATCCATTGGATATTTATACCAAATATACTTGTGGGATTGTTGAATTTATATTTTAGCACCAGTTAAGCAAAATCTTATTTAAGGCTTTCTACATACCCAAAAATATGCTAGGTGTTAAATGGGTACAAAAAATCATAAGCATTTATTGTTCATAAGAAACTTATGTTTCATTTAAGAATGTAAGGCATAAACAAATGGAACAATTAGAGCAGTAAGGATTAAATTCCAATGACTTATTATATGTTGTGTTAAGAAATCTATGTTATATGCCCAGAAGTGGTATTGCTGGGACATATAGTAGATACATTATTAATTTTTAAGGAACGTCCTTACTGTTCTCCATAATGGCTGTATCAATTTGCATTCACACCAACTGTGAAGAGGGTTACCTTTTCTCCACACCCTCTCCAGAATTTATTGTTTGTAGATTTTTTGATGATGGCCATCCTGACTGGTGTGAGATGATATATCGTGGTTTTGATTTGCATTTCTCTAATGTTTAGTGATGTTGAGCATCCTTTCATGTGTTTGCTGGCAATCTGTATACCTTCTGAGAAAACCATAATTCAAAAAGTGACAAGTACCACAATGTTCATTGCAGCACTTATTACAAAAACCAGGACATGGAAGCAACCTTAGTGCCCATCGACAGATAAATGGATAAAGAAGATGTGGCACATATATACAATGGAATATTACTCAGCCATAAAAAGAAACAAAATTGAGTTATTTGTAGTGAGGTGGGTGGATATAGACTCTGTCATACAGAGTGAAGTAAGTCAGAAAGAGATAAATAAATACCGTATGCTAACACATATGTATGGAATCTAAAAAAAAAAAATGGTTCTGGTGAACCTAGGGGAAGGGCAAGAATAAAGACACAGAGGTAGAGAATGGACTTGAGGACACGGGGGGTAGAAGCATAAGCTGGGACGAAGTGAGAGAGTAGCATTGACATGTATACACTACCGAATGTAAAATAGATAGCTCATGAGAAGAAGCTGCATAGCACAGGGAGATCAGCACGGTGCTTTTTGACCACCTAGAGTGGTGGGATAGGGAGGGGGAAGGAGGTGTAAGAGGGAGAGTATATATCTCTATATATAGCTGATTCACTTTGTTATACAGCAGAAGCTAACACACCATTGTAAAGCAAGTATACTCCAATAAAAATAGTTAAAAACTGAATCTATGTTAATAGTAGCTTATAAAAAGTATAAGTATAGTTTATACTAAAGTAAATTCTGGAACGAGTCTGTAGAAAGAATCGGGATTCAGCTGGAACTTGAAATATTAATATATTTTAAATATTGGCAGTTGAAGGAAGATATTCAGCCTTAAGCACAGGGTGATTAAGGCATGGAGGTTGTAATTAGCATGAAATGCATGAGAAACTTTATCTGACTAGATACAATAGCTGCTTTGGAGGTGAGTGTGAAATACAGTTAAATAGAAATGATGGAATAAGAAGAAAGTGGGCCTTAAAAATGAACAAAATTTTTGAAATGTTATTAATTAAACAAGGACCCACTATAGCTTCTTGAGCAGAAAAATTACTTGAGAAGAGTGTATGGACTGAACATTTTTGTCCCTTCAGAATTCATATGTTGAGACCTATTCCCCAACATGATGTTGTTTAGAGATGGAGTTTTTGGGAGGTGGTTAAATCATGAGGGCAGTTTTCATGAATAAAGATTAGTACCCTTATAAAAGAAGCCATAGTAAGGTTCTTGTTCCTTTTGTTATAAGAGGAGGTAGTGAAAATTCAACCATCTATGAACGAGAAAATGGGTTTTCATCTGACATTATCTGCCAGCAACATAAAATTGGATTTCTCAGACACAAAAACTATGAAAAATAAGTTTCTGTTGTTCACAGCCTACCCAATATATTGTATTTTTGTTATAGAATCCTGAACAGACTATGACTGGGAGTTTTCTTTTTAGGAAATTTTTTCTAGCAATTATGATTAGACTTCAGGGAGCCATGTGTTATGCCAGGTTCAATGCTGTAATAATTAATATTCCAACAACTCTGAATGTTAATGATCTATCTTAAACTTTGGAACAGATGGTAACTGAATTTTATGTTATATAATTCAAATATTTTGGGAAGATGGTGAGTAAAATTATTTTGGTGTTATTTAGTTCTTTCTCTAGATTATTACTTCAATCACACACTAGATATAGTAGGCTACAGATTTTATTCAATGCCTCTTTTAAAATAAGGGCAGTGAGTCATATGTTTTCATTTTAATAGCATCTGAAGGACCATCTTTTATATCCCTATAGGAAAATGCCCATATGGAAATACAATAATGCATTTTAATAGCATAGATGATCCATAAGAATATGTTACTTATTGTGACCATCTGAAAAAATGCAATTCAAGCTGTGGCAGAAAAATAACTCCATTAGACATCATTGTAAACAGGAGGTCTGAAATAATTGGAACTTTATATATGCACAAACAGTTCCTAGAACAATAGAAAACTATGTAGGTTTATGTAAGCAAACATTACTGTGTAAGGCACATGTTGGCCTTCTTACTAACAACTGGAAATTAAAAGTCAGTTTAGATGTTTGTACAAAGATAATTTCTTGTTGAATTAGCTTGTAGAGAGGAAATATTAGAAAAGAAATAATCTTGAAACAGGTCTTTCAATACTTTGGTTAGTGTTTTTTTTTTAATATACAATGTAAACTGAGTATGAAGAAAACAAACAGTTTCAGTAACACTAGGGGGAAAATAAAATAAACTATAGCTTCAGAGCTGTCTAAACATAATAAAATAAATAAAATGTTTGACAAGGGAAATTATGCATTGTTAACATTGCCAGAATAACATTCTAAGGGCAAAGCCGGGAACAATGACATGTAGTAGAAACTAGATTTGCTGATTCCTAGAAAATTGGATGAGAATTTAGTTCATTCTCCTCTTCCTTTTCCTTTCTAAATTGCCATTAACAAATTTGGTCCCTGAGGGCAAGAGAACTAAATCATAATCTGTGCCACTCTGTGGCTGAGTTCCAAATAACTTAGGGAAATGGCAGTAGGAGTGGTGACAAGGAAACTCTCACTTGAGAAATTTGACACCACTTCCTTGCAGGAGCGTTTAGTATGCTGCATGTGGGAACAATTAGAGGCAGCCAAAGAAGCCACAGACCCCAAGGGGAATCAGCAAAAAGCATTAGGTCAGAGACCTTCAAGATGGCCGAGGATTAAGACGTGGAGATCACCTTCCTCCACACAAATACATCAAAAATACATCTACATGTGGAACAATTCCTACAGAACACCTATTGAATGTTGGCAGAAGACCTCAGACTTCCCAAAAGGCAAGAAAATCTCCACTTACCTGGGTAGGGCAAAAGAAAAAAGAAAAAACAGAGACAAAAGAATAGGGATGGGAACTGTACCTTTAAGAAGGAGCTGTGAAGGAGGAAAAGTTTCCACACACTAGGGAGCCCCTTCACTGGTGGGGAAGGAGGGTGGGTGGGGAAGAAGCTTCAGAGCCATGGAGGTGAGTGCAGCAACAGGGGTGCAGAGGGCAAAGCAGAGAGACTCTCACACAAATCATCAGTGCCAACCAGCACTCACCAAACTGAGATGGTTGTCTGTTCACCCACCGGGGTGGGTGCAGGCTGGGAGCTCAGGCTCAGGGTTCAGAGTTCAGACTCCAGGGAGAGGGTTGGGGTTGACTGCATAAAGACAGCCTGAAAGGGGACAGCTGCTTAGGGTGGAGTCCAGGAAACATCTGGACCTTCTGGAGAGGCAAGAAACCTTTGTTTGTGAGGAAAGGGGATTCCTTCCCAGTATGCCCAGAGAAGGCAGAGCAATGCCTAAGTGAGCTCCAGAGAGAGGCATGTGTCACAGCTATCAGTTTGGACCCCAGAGACAGGAGTGAAATGCTAAAGCTGCTGCCACTGACACCAAGAATCTTGTGTGCAAGCACAAGTCACTATCCACACCCAAGCCCCAGGAGCCTGTGTCGCATGCCACTGCCAGCATCCCATGATCCAGAAACAACTTCCCCAGGAGAACAGAAGGCACACCTCAAGGCTGATGCAATGTCACATTGGCCTCTGCCACTGCAGGCTTGCCCTGCATTCCAATTATGACTACCGTACCCCTCCCTCTCCCTGGCCTGAGTGAGCAAGAGTACAATAATCAGCCACTGCTTTAACTCCCTCCTGTCTGAGTGGGGAAAAGACTCTGAGGGTGGCCTAAATGCAGAGGCAGGGTCAAAACCAAAGCTGAACCCCAGGAGCTGTGAGAGCAAAGAAGAGAAAGGGAAATTTATCTATGAATCCTCAGGAGCAGAGATTAAATTCCCACAGTCAACTTGATAAATGCTGCATCTGTGGTACACGTGAATAGACAACAAATATTCCCAAAATTGAGAAGGTAGTCTATAGGAGCAACTGTAGAACTGAGGTTTGCTTTCTGTATCTGATTTGCTTTTGGTTTTATGTTTATCTTTGCTTAGGTTTTAGTGCTTGTTATCATCTGTGGATTTGTTTATTGGTTTGGTTACTCTCTTCCTTTTTAAATTTGTATTATTTTTATTTTATTTTATTTTTTAACACTTTTTTTCTTTTTTAATTTTTGTGAGTATGTGTATGTTTACTTGAGTAATTTTGTCTATTTAGGTTTGCATTTACCATTTGGTTTGTGGTTCTATTTGTTTGTATTTTTTTTTCTTACTTTTCTTCTGAGCCATGTGGCTGGCAAGGTCTTTGTGCTCCAGCCAGGTGATGGGCCTGAGAACACGAGGTGGCTGAGTCCAGGACACTGGAGCAGCAGAAACCTCCCAGCACCATCTGATATAAATTGGCCTGAGTTCTCCCAGAGACCTCTGTCCCAACACAAAGACCCAGCTCCACCCAAGGGCCAGCAAGCCCCATTCCTGGAAGACCCATACCAAAGAACTAGCAAGACAGGAATACAACCACACCCATTAGCAGAGAGACTGCCAAAAGACATACTAACTTCTCAGATACCCCAAAACACACCACTGTAGTGGTCCTGCCCACCAGAAAAACAAGATCAAGCCCCACCCAGCAGAACACAGGCACCAGTCCCCTCCAACAGGAAGCTGACACAAGCAACTGAACCAACCTCACCCACTGGGGCAGACACCAAAAAAACTGGGAACTAAGAACCTGCAGCCTGCAAACAAGAGATGCAAGACACAGTAAGTTAAGCAAAATGAGAAGACAGAGAAATACACAGCACATGAAGGAGCAAGGTAAAACCCCACCAGACCAAACAAATGAATAGGAAAGAGGCAGTCTACCTGAAAAATCATTCAGAGTAATGATAGTAAAGATGATCCAAAATACTGAAATAGAAGGGAAAAAAACAGAAACGTTTAACTAGGACCTAGAACAACTAAAAAGCAAACAAACAATTATCAACAACACAATCAATGAAATTAAAAATACTCTAAGAAGAATCAATAGCAGAATAACTGAGGCAGAAGAAGGGAGAAGAGGCATGGAAGATAAAATATTGGAAATTACTGCCACAGAAAAGAATAAAGAAAAAAGAATGAAAAGAATTGAGGACAGTCTCAGAGACGTCTGGGACAACATTAAACACACCAACAATCGAATTATAAGTGTCCCAGTAGAAGAAAAGAAAAAGAGGGTCTGAGAAAATATTTGAAGAGATTATACTCAAAAATTTCCTTAACATGGGGAAGGAAAGAGTTAAGCAAGTCCAGGAAGCACAGAGAGTCCCATACAGGATAAATCCAAGGAGAAACACGTCAAGACACATGTTAATCAAGCTATCAAAAATTAAATACAAAGAAAAAGTATTAAAAGCAACAAGGGAAAAGCAGCAATAACATACAAGGGAATCCCCATAAGGTTATCAACTGACCTTTCAGCAGAAACTCTGCAAGCCAGAAGGGACTGGCAGGACATATTTAAAGTGATGAAAGGGAAATACCTACAACCAAGATTACTCTCCCCAGCAAGGATCTCATTCACATTTAGTGGAAAATTAAAATCTTTACAGACAAGTGAAAGCTAAGAGAATTCAGCACCACCAAACCACGTTTACAACAAATGCTAAAGGAACTTCTCTAGGCAGGAAACACAAGAGAAGGAAAAGACCTACCATAACAAACCCCCCAAAATTTAAAAAATGGTAATAAGAACATATATAATGGTAATTACCTTAAATGTAAATGGATGAAATGCTCCAACCAAAAACACAGACTGGCTGAATGGATACAAAAACAAGACCCATATATATGCTGTCTATGAGAGACAAACTTCTGACCTAGGAATACATACAGACTGAAAGTGATGGGATGGAAAAAGATATTACAGTCAAATTGTAATCAAAAGAAAGCTGGAGTAGCAATACTCATAGCAGACAAAATAGACTTTAAAATAAGACTAGTACAAGAGACAAAGAAGGACACTACATAATGATCAAGAGATCAATACAGAAGAAGATATAACAATTGTAAATATTTATGCACCCAACATAGGAGCACCTCAATACATAAGGCAAATGCTAATAGCCATAAAAGAGGAAATTGACAAACATAATGATAGTAGAGGAATTTAACACCCCACTTTCACCAATGGACAGATCATCCAAAATGAAAATAAATAAGAAAACACAAGCTTTAAATGATATGTTAGACCAGATGGATTTAATAGATATTTATAGGACATTCCATCCAAAACAAAAGAATAAATTTTCTTCTCAAGTGCTCATGGAACATTCAACAGGATAAATCATATCTTGGATCATAAAACAAGCCTTGGTAAATTTAAGAAAATTGAAATCATACCGAGTACTTTTTATAACCACAATGCTATGAGACTAGATACCAATTACAGGGGAAAAAAACTATAAAATATACAAATACATTGTGTATACAATACGCTACTAAATAACCAAGAGTTTACTGAAGAAATCAAAGAGGAAATAAAAAAATACCTAGAAACAAATGAAAATGAAACCACAGCTGCCCAAAACCTATGAGATACAACAAAAACAGCTCTAAGAGAGAAGTTTATAGCAATAAAATCCTACCTCAAGAAACAAGAAACATCTCAAATAAACAACCTAAACTTACACCTAAAGCAATTAGAGAAAGAAGAACAACAAAAAAGCTAGCAGAAGCAAAGAAATCATAAAGATCAATAAGAAGTAAATGAAAATGAAACGAAGGAAACAATAGAAAAGATCAATAAAACTAAAACGTGTTTCTTTGAGAAGATAAATTGATAAACAATTAGCCAGACTCATTGAAAAGAAGGGATAAGACTCAAATCAACAGAATTAGAAATGAAAAAGGAGAATAACTGACACTGCAGAAATACAAAGCATCATGAGAGACATTACAAGAAACTATATGCCAATAAAATGGACCACCTGGAAGAAATTCTTAGAAAAGCATAACATTCTGAGACTGAACCAGGAAGAAATAGAAAATATGAAAAGTCCAATCACAAGCACTGAAATTGAAACTGTGATTAAACTCTTCCAACAAAAAAAGCCCAGGACTAGATTGCTTCAGAGGTGAATTCTAACAAATATTTAGAGAAGACCTAAGACCTATCTTTCTCAAACACTTCCAAAATACAGCAGAGGGAGGAACACTCCCAAACTCATTCTATGAGTCCACCATCGCCCTGTTACCAAAACAAGACAAAGCTGTCACAAAAAGTGAAAACTATGGACCAATATCATTGATGAACATAGAAGCAAAAATCCTTAAGAGAATAGTAGCAAACAGAATCCAACAGCACATTAAAAGGAACATACACCATGTTCAAGTGGAGTTTATCCCAGGAATGCAAGGATTCTTCAATATATGCAAATCAATCAATCAATATTAACAAATTGAAGGACAAAAAACATGATAATCTCAATAGACGCAGAAAAAGCTTTTGAAAAAATTCAACACCCATTTATGATAAAAACTCTCCAGAAACTGGACATAGAGGGAACCTATCTCAACATAATAAATGTCCTATATGGCAAGCACACAGCCAACATCATTCTCAATGGTGAAAAACTGAAACCATTTCCTCTAAAATCAGGAGCAAGACAAGGGTGCCCAATCTCACCACTATTATCCAACACAGTTTGGGAAGTATTAGCCACGGCCTTCAGAGATGAAAAAGAAATAAAAGAATCTAAATTGGAAAAGAAGAAGTAAAATTGTCACTGTTTGCAGATGACATGATGCTATACATAGAGTGTCCTAAAGATGCTACTAGAAAGCTACAAGAACTAATCAATGAATTTGGTAAAGTAGCAAGACAGAAAATTAATGCACAGAAATCTCTTGCATTCCTATAAACTAATGATGAAAAATCTGAAAGAGAAATTATGGAGACACTCCCATTTACCATTGCAACAAAAAGAATAAAATACCTAGGAATAAACCCACCTAGGGAAACAAAAGACCTGTATGCAGAAAACTATAAGGCACTGATGAAAGAAATTAAAGATGATACAAACTGATGGAGAGATATAGCATATTCTTGGATTGGAAGAACAAATATTGTGAAAATGACTATATTAACCAAAGCAAGCTACAGATTCAATGCAACCTCAATCAAGCTACCAATGTCATTTGTCACAAAACTAGAACAAAATATTTTACAATTTGTATGAAAACACAAAGACCCTGAATAGGCAAAGCAATCTTGAGAAAGAAAAATGAAGCAGGAGGAATCAAGATCTTTCACTTCAGACTATAATACAAAGCTACAGTAATCAAGACAGTATGGTACTGGCACAAAAACAGAAATATAGGTAAATGGAACAGGATATAAAGTCCAGAGATAAACCCACACACATATGGTCATCTTATTTTTGATAACAGAGGCAAGAATATACAATGGAGAAAAGACAGCTTCTTCAATAAGTGGTGCTGGAAAAATAGGACAGCTGCATTTAAAAGAATGAAGTTAAAACACTTCCTAACACCATGCACAAAAACAATCTCAAAATGGATTAATGACATAAATGTAAGGCCAGACACTGTAAAAATCTTAGAAGAAAACATAGGCAGAACACTCTATGACATAAAGCACAGGAAGGCCCTTTTTGTCCCACCTCCTAGAGAAATGGAAATAAAAATAAACAAGTGCAACCTAATGAGACCTAAAATCTTTGCAGGGAAAACAAAACCATAAACAAGACAAAAAGACAACCCTCAGAATGGGAGAAAATATTTGCAGATAAAGCAACTAACAAAGGATTAATCTCCAAAATATATAAGCAGCTCGTGCAGGTCAATATCAAAGAAAACAACCCAACCCCAAAATGGGCAGAAGACCTAAATAGACATTTATCCACAAAAGATATACAGATTGCCAACAAACACATGAAAGGATGCACAACATCCCTAATCATTAGAGAAATGCAAATCAAAACCACAATGTGGTATCACCTTACACCTGTCAAAATGGCCATCATCAAAAATCTACAAACAATAGATGCTGGAGAGGGTGTGTAGAAAAGGGAACTCTCTTGAACTGTTGGGAATGTAAACTCATACAGCCACTATGGAGAACAGCATTGGATGTTCCTTTAGAAATTAAACTAGAGCTACCATACAACCCAGTAATCCCACTACTGTGCATAAACCCTCAGAAAACAATAATTCAAAAAGAGACATGTACTGCAATGTTCATTGCACAACTATTTACAATATCCAGGACATGGAGTCAACCTAAATGTCCATGGACAGATGAATGGTTAAAGAACATGTGACACAAATATACAATGGACTATTACTCAGCCATATATAGAAATGCAATTGAGTTTTTAACGTGAGGTGGATGGACCTAGAGTCTGTCATACAGAGTGAAGTAAGTCAGAAAGACAAAAACAAATACTGTATGCTAACACATATATATGGAATCTAAAAAATATGGTTCTGATGAGCCTAGAGGCAGGACAGGAATAAAGACACAGATGTAGAGAATGGATTTGAGGACATGGGGGTAGGGGCAAGTGTAAGCTGGGATGAAGTGAGAGAGTAGCATTGACATATATACATTACCAACTGTAAATTATATAGCTAGTGGGAAGCAGCTGCATAGCAGATCAGCTTGGTGCTTATTGACCAGCTAGAGGGGTGGGATATGGAGAGTGGGAAGGAGGTGCAAAAGGGAGTGGATATGGTGATGTATGTATACATATAACTTATTCACTTTGTTATACAGTAGAAACTAACACAACATTGTAAAGCAATTATATTCCAATAAAGATGTTAAATAAACAAACAAACAAATAAATAAATAAATAAAATTAGGGATGGGGGAAAAAAAAGAAACTTTGCTCCCAAATAGTGCCATTCCCTCCACCTTTGTTTTCTTTTGCTTGTACAAACTGAGTAGTACCCTTATTGGCTGCCCATCTATTTTTCAGCAAGTGACACCATGTTTTATTAATTATCTCCATAACTCTCTGCAGGTCAGGGCCCCCTAGTTGCCACTTTGATCTTGCCACTTATTATCATAATTGCATCCACATGGTTTCTGACACTTTTGTGATGCCATCTGGTTCAATTATTTCTGGTTGCATTAACTCCACTGCTAATAAGGAAGTCAGTTTTATAACAGCATTGCCTACCATAGTCAGTCCAGCCTGCAAAAGGAAGATGCTACTGAACTTCATAGTGATTTTTGTGTCTTTTCACCAACACATTCTTTATTGCTTTGGTAGATGATATATCCTCTACGTCCTTCTATGGATCAGTCATCTGGTGGGTTTTCTGACCTTAATAGTATATCTATACCAACATGCCCACTTATCCGAGTCCTTTTTCAAACATTGAAATAACATTACTTCCATGAAATTCACCATTTTGAAGCACACAACTCAGTGGTTTTTAGTATATTCACAAGGTTGGGCAACCATCATCACAATCAAATTTAAAGTAGTTTCATCACCCCAGAATGTAACCCTGTGCCAGTTAACAGTCATTCCTTATTCTCCCTACAAACAGCCCCTGGAAAGCACTAATTTATTTTACGTCTCTATGAATTTGCCTACCCTGGACGGGCCATTAAATGGAAGCATACAATATGTGTGGTGTTTTATGTCTACCTTCTTTCACTTTGCATGAAGTTTTCAAGGTTCATCCATGTAGCATAGACATATATACACTATCAGAGTGGCCTCCCTTTTTGTGTCTGTAACACTATTCCCTTGTATGGATAGAGCTAATTTCATTTACCATTCAACGGTTGATGAACATTTGGGTTGTTTCCCCTTTTTAGTTATTATAAATAATGCTGTTATAAATATTTGTTAAAAAAATAAGAACTAGTTCAGATTGGAAGTCTTGGTTTAAAAAATGGCACTGTTGAAAATTCTTCCTGTAAAAGAATAAGCAGAGGATTGTGGAAATACATGGATGAGTTTCTTTTTGGTGCAGAAAATCATGACGGAGTACCTGGAAATAATTGCATGTCCCTTTAGTGCCAGGGAAGTAGACTGGGAAGGTTGTTTCAGCCTCTTTTCACATTGTGTTAAGTATCTGATAAACTTATGCTATTGAATATTCTGAGGATGTAGAAATAATTAACTTATTGACTAATTCAACATTTGTATAGTGGTTTTTCATGTAAGTCAGCAATTAACAAAATATTATGAGCCTAGTCTGAACATTGCACCATGCCAAAGGATGAGAGAGTTTCTAAGTGGGGTATGTTATGGTTCTTACATTCAAGAATTGACCAGGTAGTTAAAGACACAAGCAAATGTATTTGCACTGAAAGCCTGCTTATTCTAAGTGCTAGAAAAGAAATATAGACAATAAACGCTACAGAATTTGAAAATGGAAATACGCAATCACAGAGGCTTCAAAAAGAGATGAGATTGGAGCAAGATGATAAATAATACGTTAGTTATATATGAGAAGATAGACTGGGACTTCCCTTGTTGTGCAGTAGATAAGACTCTGCATTCCAAAAGCAGGTGGTCTGATCGATCCCTGGTCAGGGAACTAGATCCCACGTGCATGCAGAAACTAAGAGTTTGCATGCCACATCTAAGGAGCCTACATGTCACAACTAAGAGTCAGTGCAACCAAATAAATGAATAAAATAAATATAAAGAAAGCCTAAGTCATATCACAAATATGAAAAAGGACAGAGAAGGGAATTGAATGTGGGGTTTAGAACACAGAAAGGAAATAATTCATTAATTCAGCAAATATGGAGTTCTAAATTTTGGAAATTAAACTGGGAGATGTGGGAGGTTTAACAGTTATGTGAATTAAATATTATTATATAAAGAATATTATAGAGTAGAGGATGAAACATATTACAGAGGGGAATGGGGGAACTGGAGACAGATATATTGATGGATAGTGCGGTGGTCCAAGCATGTGATAATAAAGCATGATCTAGGCCAATGGTAGGGGAGAAGAGTTAGAAAAGGGACAAATATGAGAGCTATTGGATAGAAAATAATCTTATTCTTGTCAGAGAGCACTGAATTTTGAGTCACAAAATCTATAATCTTTATCTCACTGGAGCTTTTTTTCCTCATCTTAAAATGAAGAGGTTAATCCAACAATCTCTAAAATTTCCTCTTTGGACCTCTAAAATTCCATAATTATAGAAGGATGTGGGACTGGGATAGAGGAAGCCAAGGAAAAAGAAAAATTACAGAATGATAGTAAAATGCTGAGGTTGAGTATGTGGACACTGGCTATTCCATTAAGCAAGATAGGTATTCAGAGGTAGTGGTCAGTTTTATAGGAACATGGTGAGTTAATCTTTAGATAAGCCAAGCAAAATGCCACAGAGAGAGGCAGATTGATTATACCCTGAAAGTTATAGAAAATGCAACTTTGGAGTTTGAAAGAGATGCCAGTAATAAAATCCATAAATAAAATAAATAAATAAATGAAATCCATGCTTTTGCTTAACACAGTAACAAGGGATCATAAAAATAATTCAAATGTAGCAATCTTACTAATCAATGGAGAAAATTCAGTTGTTCTGTGACCTTTACATTTTTTTCAAAATTGGAATAATGTCAGCAAGATGATGGACTAGAAAGCTCCAGGCCCTCATTCCCCCAAGGAAACAGCAAGTAGGCAACACATTGACTAAAATAAAATAAAAATAAATAAATAAAAATAAATTTTTATTATTTATTAAATAAATACATTTTATTTATTTAAATAAAAAATTAAAATCCACAGTCCAAATAGGAGAAATTTTAGTAGCAATTTTGCTTAGTTTTGAGCCACCCCTTCCATAATGTGATGTGCAGTCAGAAGGAAACTGGCCAATTCCTGATTTCTCCTTCTGGTTGGAAGGAAAAGAGTGGAACATGTTTGAAGCATTTTAGGCTGTTTGAGAGCTCCTGTGGGACAGAATTCTATCTAAACTGACACACAGCTCAGATGCGAATGGCTCAGCATAACTCAGATCTAAGGCTTGTAAAAGCCAGAGAAATCAGTAGTGGATGCTGCAGCATGTGAAGTCTGCAGGGGACATACAGACAAGCAGATGCTTGGTGGCAAAATATTACATGCTGAGAAATGGAATAAAGTATCTAAGACTTCAAAAGAAGCAAAAAAGAGACACTTAGGGAATTTAAGACATTTAAAAGCAATTGTGCATATTGGGGGAAGGGGGTGGGGAAAACACACAAACTCATACACACACATGACAGGGAAAATGCTTTCCTAGAAAAGATCTGAGAAATTTTTCATGCCAGGCTGATTAGTGAAGGTCTTCTACTGCAAAGTCAGCCTGAAAAGGCTAGGAGAGGAGGTTCTTTTTACAAATTTAAAATTTTCAACAAATCATCACAAGGCTTACAATAAAAAATGTAAAATGTGGATTATTCAAAGAAACAAAATAATTATCCAGAAACCCTAAAGAAACACAGGTTTCTGAGATACTAGACAAAGACTTTAAAACAATGGTTTAAAATATACCCAAAGAACTGAAGGAAAACACAAAGAACAAAATGAAATTAGAAGAAAATGACATATGAACAAAATGAAAATAACAAAGGCATGTATATATATATATATATATATATATATATATATATATTTAAAAAGCTGAAATTCTGGAACTAAAAATAATAATATGGAACTTGTACAACTCAGTAGAAGGATTAAAAAACTGACTAGAACATGAATAAAAAAGCATCAGTGAACTTGAGGACAGACCATTTGAAATGACTGAGTCTCAAGAATGAAAGAAAAACAACAACAACAGAGCTTAAGAGAATTACAAGACACCATCAAGAGGAATATTTGCATTATGAGATCCCCAGAAGGAGAAGAGAATGAAAAATAATCAAGAGCTTATTTGATGAAACAATGGCCAAAAACTTCTTTATTTGAGGGATGACATATATCTACAAATAAAAGAATTTCAATCAATCCAGGTAGGAAGAATCCAAACAGACCCACACTGAGACAAATTATTATAAAATTGTATAAAGCCAAAGACAGAGAATGTTGAAAAAAGCAAGAAAAAAAAGTGACTAATCACATACAAAGATCCCTAAATAAAATTATCAGAAGCTACCTCAGGAAAAACTTTGTACAATGGAAGGCTGTGAAATTTAAAGTAAACAAAGTTTAAATTTAAGGTAAATAAAGAAAATAAAAACAACTCTGTCAACTGTAAATTGTATATTTGACTGAAATGTAATTTAAACATAAGGAAAATGTCAAGACTACCCAGATAAACAAAAGTTGAGAGAGTTCATTACCACTAGACCTGCCTGATTTTATATATATATATATATATATATATATATATATATATATATATATATATATATATATATATAAATGCTAAAGGGAGCCCTTCAAGTTGAAATTAAAAGACTCTAGACAGTAACTCAAAGGCAAATGCAAATCTAAAGTTCTCTGAAAAAGTGCATACATGGACAAATAAGAGTGACACCAGCATGATGGTAGTGTAAGACATTCTCCTTTTTGAGCTCTTTTTTCAAGAAATAATTAGACATTCATCCACAAAAAATAATAGCTTTGTGGGAGATTTGGGATCCAACACCATGTGCAGAGGGACCCAAGAACAGTTTTACTATTGGTTAATCTGGTAATAGGCATGCAGACCTTGGTATGTGCTGTGGAACCAGAGGACCAGTGAACCTTCCCCAACCCCTCTCACTTAGATTGGGGGAAAAATCTGCAGAGTGTTGACCTGGGGAGATACACAGGGATAAGATATACATTGCAGAAGTCCAGCTTTGCTGAGGGAGGACTCCAGAATGCTACTGGAGCAAAGTTAAAAAAAAATAGTTTGGACACAGCAAAGATGGTAATTAGAACTTTGCCAACACCAACCCCCACTCAAGGCAACACTGCACAGGGCTGAACTATCAGGTGGCAGCAACCTCACCAGCAGGGAAAAAAGAATAAAATGAGCAACTGCTCAGCTGTCCCAGTGTTGCAGGACGCATCTGGAGAAACCACTTTCTCTGCAGCAGGACCTCCATGACTGAAAGGAGGGAAGAGATTGGAAAAGAAACAAATAATATGAAAAAGCATTAAGGTGATCCAGTTATTGTTGACTGCACCCAGCAGGAAGTCTACCCCACAAGCTTCTGAGAATACCACCACAGGGATATCTATACTGGGTCCACAGGCACCCCCAGTGCCTCAAATACTAAAGCCACACCTCTCCCCACTCTGTGGCTGGTTCCTTGTGAGCACTCTCAATAACAGAAGCAAGACAAACTCTGGTAGATTATGAGGGCACTCAGAAAACAGGCCAGGTCAGTGGGCAAGGGAGAAACCAAAAACTTGAGCTATAGTGCCAACTTCTTGAAAACAAGACAGACGTTTCCAATAACCAGCCTAGTGCATTGTAAGAACCAGAGAAGAAAAAAAGCTTAAAAATTCTGCTTGAAGAAGGAGCAAGCAGAATGGAACAGGTGTATCCACACAAAGGCAGAGAAAACCCCAGATTAAAAAAAACACAAATGAACAAAGTCCTCCATCTCAATGCAACTTGCAAAGATTAAAGGAAGTGTATGTTACTTCTAATGTGAAAACAGCAACACAGAACTACAAGGAACATAAAAAATCAATAAAATTTACAAAAAAATACAGGTTCAAAATGATATGTTTACCAAAGAAATAGAAATTATAATAACAAAACAAGCAGAAATTCTGGAACTGAACAACTCAGTGAATTAAATGATAATTGCAGTAGAGTAGAACAAACGGAAGACAAAATAAGTAACAGGATAGAAAATTTGAAATAACTCATTTAGAGGTGAAAAATAAAAAATAATGGAAAAGAGCAAGAAAATTTTACTTGATCTGTAGGGAAGCCATCAAAAGTAAAAATATTACAATAACAGAGATTTCCGATGGAGAAGTAAGGGTGAAAGGTACAGAAAATTTATTTAAAGAAATAATCGCTGAGAAATTCTCAAACCTGGGAAAATAATTAGACATCCAAGTTTATGATGCTAGTGGAACACTCTTATTACCACAGTGCCAAAAACCTTCTCTAAGACACAACAAAACTCAAAAATTAAATATGAAGAAAGAATCCTAAAAGCAGCCAGTGGGGGAAAAATTGTTACCTAAGAAGGAACCACCATTAGGCTATCAGAGAATTTCTCAACAGAAGCCACACAGGCTAGGAAAGAGTGAGATGACATATTCAAAATGTTGAAAGATAAATATTGTAGGCCAAGAATGTTCTATCAACAATATTAAAGAAAAAATAAAGACATTCATATACAAACAAAAGTTACTGGAGTTCATCAGCACTAGACCTGTCTTGCCAAAAATGCTGAAAGGAGTTCTTCAAGCTGAAATGAAAAGACACTAAACAGATATACAAATAATCATAAGACACTACTATGAACAATTATATATCAAGAACTTGGATCACATAGAATAGATAAATTTCAAAAAGCAGACAACCTACCAAGAGCAGCTGGCTAAAATTTTAAAGGATAATTTAAATTAACCCTTTCTAACTATTCTAAAAATTTGAAGAAGACTAAGCACTCCCAAACTTATTTCATGAGGCAAGCATTACGCTTATACTAAAGCCAGATAAGCACACTACAAGAAAACTACAGACCAATATCACTAAGGAATATAAATGCAAAACTTCTCAACATATTATTAGCAAATCAAACTCAACAACACATTAAATGGATTACACACCTTGAACAAGTGGGATTTATCACTGAGATGCAAGCATATGCTTCAGTATACACAAATCAAAAGTGTGATACACCATGTTAATGGAATGAAAGATAAAAATCATATGGTTATCTTGATAGACAGAAAAAGCATTTGACAAAATACATATTTTCATGACTAAAACCCTCAACAAATTGAGTATAAAAGTAACATAACTAAATGTAATAAAGGCTATATACCACAAACACATAGCTGATATGAAAATAAAATAAACACTGAAAAATTGAAAGCTTTTATTTCTTAGGAATACATTTAATGAAGGAAGTTAAATATCTATACAGTGGACCCTTGAACAATATGGATTTGAACTGCCTGGGTCCACTTATACACAAATTATTTTTCACTATGTACATACTACAGTACTACATATTCTGAAGTTGATTGAATCAACAGATGTGGAATTGTGAATACTAAGGGCTGACTGTAAAGTTATACATAGATTTTCAGCTGTGTGGAAGGTCAGGGCCCCTTGCTCCCATGTTAATCAAGGGTCAACTGTATAATGGAAACTACAGGAATTTGATGAAAGAAATTGAAGAAAACATTAACAAATTGAAAGATATCTTGTGTTAATGGATCAGAACATTAAAATTAACATTAATTACAAATATATTCAAAATACCCAAAGCCATCTATAGATCCACAATCCCTATCAAAATTCCAATGGCGTTTTTCACAGAAATAGAAAAAGCAATCCTAAAATGTGTATGGAGACACAAAAGACTCCAAATATCCAAAGTAATTATGAACAAGAAGAACAATGCTAGGGGCATTATACTTCCTGATTTCAAGCTATTCTGCAGCTATGGTTACTAAAACAGTATGGCACTGGCACCAAAACATAGACCAATGAAATAGATTTGAGAGTTCCCAAATACATGCATGTAAACATGGGCAAATAACATTTGACAAGTGTGCCAAGAACACTCAATAAGGAAATAATCATCTCTCCAACAAAACCTGTCAGGAAAACTGGATAACTACATGCAGATAAATGAAATTGAAACCCTATTTTACACTCTCAAAATAATTAAAAGAAACTGACTTAAAGATTTAATATCAGACCTGATACTGTAAACTTCTAGAAGAAAACATAGAAAAAACTCCTTGACATTGTTCTTGGCAATTATTTTTTGGTAGATAACAAGAGCACAATCAACAAATATAAAAATCAACAAAAGTAACTAAATCAAACTAACAAGATTCTGCACAGCAAAAGATACAATAAAAAATGAAAAGATAACCTTCAGAATGGAAAACAATATTTACAAACCATATATTGTATAAGTAGATAATATGCAAAACATATAAAGAACACATACAGCTCAATTAAAAAAAAAATGGCTCTTTGTTTCCTGGTGCGCGAGGAGAGGGGTTTAAGAGCTCTGCTTAAAGGAACGCCAGAGACGGGCGCGAGCCGTGGCTAAAAGCACGAACCCCAGGGACAGGCGGGAGACGCTAAGGCTGCTGCTGCCGCCACCAAGGGGCCTGTGTTCAAGCACAGGTCACTATCCACACCCCTCTTCTGCGGAGCCTGTGCAGCCCACCAATGCCAGGTTCCCGGGATCCAGGGACAACTTCCCCGGGAGAACGCACAGCGGGTCTCAGGTTGGTGCAACGTCACGCCAGCCTCTGCCGCCGCAGGCCCGCCCCGCATGCAGTGCCCCTCCCACCCCCCGGCCTGAGTGCACCAGAGCCCCTGAATCAGCGGCTCCTTTAACCCCGTCCAGTCTGAGCAAAAAACAGACGCCCTCCAGTGACCTACACGCAGAGGCAGGGCCAAATCCAAAGCTGAGCCCCTGTGAGCTGTGAGAACAAAGAAGAGAAAGGGAAATCTCTCCCAGCAGCCTCAGAAACAGTGGATTAAAGCTTCACAATCAACTTGATGTACCCTGCATCTGTGGAATACATGAATAGACAATGAGTCATCCCAAATTGAGGAGGTGGGCTTCGAGAGCAAGATCTATGATTTTTTCCCCTTTTCCTCTTTTCGTGATTGTGTATGTGTATGCTTCTGTGTGAGATCTTGTCTGTATAGTTTTGCTTCCACCACTTGTCCTAGGGTTCTATCCGTCGATGGTTTTTTTAAAACTTTTTTTCTTAATAATTAATTTTAATAACATTATTATACTTTACCTTCTTTCTTTCTTTCTTCCTTTCTTTCTTTCTTCCTTTCTTTCTTTCTTTCTTTCCTTCCTTCCTTCCCTCCTTTAGACAACGAATCATCCCAAATTGAGGAAGTGGTCTCTGAGAGCAAGATTTATGATTATTTCCCGTTTACCTCTTTTTGTGAGAGTGTATGTGTATCCTTCTGTGTAAGATTTTGTCTGTATAGCTTTACTTCCAACATTTGTCCTAAGGTTCTATCCATCCCCTTTTTTTTCTAAATAAGTGTTTTTTAATTCAATAATTTTATTATACTTTATTTTATTTTACTGTATCTTCTTTCTTTCTTTTTCCTTCTTTCCTTCCTTCCTTACTTGCTCCCTCCCTCCCTCCCTCCTTTCTTTCATCTTGTGTTCTTTCCTTCTTTGCTTCTTTCTTTCTTTCTTTCCTTCATCCTTCCTTCCTTCATTCCTTCCTTCCTTCCATCCCTCCTTTCTTTCTTTCTTTCTTCATAATTCTACTAATTCTCTCTACTTTTTCTCCCTTTTATTCTGAGCCGTGTGAATGAAAGGTTCTTGGTGCTCCAGCCAGGAGTCAGGGCTCTGCCTCTGAGGTAGGAGAGAGAACTTCAGGACACTGGTCAACAAGAGACCTCACAGCTCCACATAATATAAAAGGACGAAAATCTCCCAGAGACCTCCATCTTAACACCAGCACCCAGCTTCACTCAACGACCAGCAAGCTACAGTGCTGGACAACCTATGCCAAACAACTAGCAAAACAGGAACACAACCCCACCCATTAGCAGAGAAGCTGCCTAAAATCATAATAAGGTTACAGACACCCCAAAACACATCACCAGACGTGAACCTGCCCACTAGAGAGACAAGATCCAGCCTCATCCACCACAACACAGGCACTAGTCCCCTCAACCAGGAAGCCTACACAACCCACTGAAACAACCTTAGCCACTGGAGACAGACATCAAAAACAGCGGGAACTGTGAACCTGCAGCCTGCAAAAAGGAGACCCCAAACACAGTAAGACAAGCAAAATGAGAAGACAGAAAAACACACAGCAGATAAAGGAGCAAGATAAATATGTACCAGACCTAACAAATGAAGAGGAAATAGGCAGTCTACCTGAAAAAGAATTCAGAATAATGATAGTAAGGATGATCCGAAATCTTGGAAATAGAACGGACAAAATGCAAGAAACAGTTAACAAGGACCTAGAAGAAATAAAGATGAAACAAGCAACGATGAGCAACACAATAAATGAAATTAAAAGTACTGTAGATGGGATCAATAGCAGAATAACTGAGGCAGAAGAACGGATAAGTGACCTGGAGGATAAAAGAGTGGAAATAACTACTATAGAGCAGAATAAAGAAAAAAGAATGAAAAGAACTGAGGACAGTCTCAGAGAGCTCTGGGACAACATTAAACGCACCAACATTCGAATTATAGGGGTTCCAGAAGAAGAAGAGAAAAAGAAAGGGACTGAGAAAATATTTGAAGAGATTATAGTTGAAAACTTCCCTAATATGGGAAAGGAAATAGTTAATCAAGTCCAGGAAGCACAGAGAGTCCCATACAGGATAAATCCAAGGAGAAACATGCCAAGACACATATTAATCAAACTGTCAAAAATTAAATACAAAGAAAGCATATTAAACGCAGCAAGGGAAAAACAACAAATTACACGCAACGGAATCCCCATAAGGTTAACAGCTGATCTCTCAGCAGAAACCCTACAAGCCAGAAGGGAGTGGCAGGACATACTGAAAGTGATGAAGGAGAAACACCTGCAGCCAGGATTACTCTACTCAGCAAAGATATCACTCAGATTTGATGGAGAAATTAAAACCTTTACAGACAAGCAAAAGCTGAGAGAGTTCAGCACCACCAATCCAGCATTACAACAAATGCTAAAGGAACTTCTCTAGACAAGACAAAAGAAGGAAAAGACCTATAATAACGAACCCAAAACAATTTAGAAAATGGGAATAGGAACATACATATCGATAATTACCTTAAATGTAAATGGACTAAATGCTCCCACCAAAAGACACAGATTGGCTGAATGGATAAAAGAACAAGACCCTTATATATGCTGTCTACAAGAGACCCACCTCAGACCTAGAGACACATACAGACTGAAAGTAAGGGGATGGAAAAAGATATTCCATGCAAATGGAAACCAAAAGAAAGCTGGAGTAGCAATTCTCATATCAGACAAAATAGACTTTAAAATAAGGACTATTAGAAGAGACAAAGAAGGACACTACAAAATGATCAAGGGATCGGTCCAAGAAGAAGATATAACAATTGTAAATATTTATGCACCCAACATAGGAGGACCTCAATACCTAAGGAAAATACTAACAGCCATAAAAGGGGAGATCGACAGCAACACATTCATAGTAGGGGACTTTAACACCCCACTTTCACCCATGGACAGATCATCCAAAATGGAAATAAATAAGGAAACACACGATTTAAATGATACATTAAACACGATGGACTTATTTGATATTTATAGGACACTCTATCCAAAAACAACAGAATACACATTTTTCTCAAGCGCTCATGGAACATTCTTCAGTATAGATCATATCTTGGGTCACAAATCAAGCCTTGGTAAATGTAAGAAAATTGAAATTGTATCAAGTACCTCTTCTGACCACAAGGCCATGAGACTAGATATCAGTTACATGAAAAGATCTGTAAAAAATACAAACACATGGAGGCTAAACAATACACTACTTTATACTGAAGTGATTACTGAAGAAATCAAAGAGGAAATTAAAAAATTACCTACAAACAAATGACAATGAGACCCAACAACCCAAAACCTATAGGATGCAGCAAAAGCAGTTCTAAGGGGGAACTTTATGGCAATACAAGCCCACCTTAAGAAGCAGGAAACATCTCGAGGAAACAACCTAACCTTGAACCTCAAGCAATTACAGAAAGAAGAACAAAAAGCCCCAAAGCTAGCAGAAGGAAAGAAATCATAAAAATCAGATCAGAAATAAATGAAAAAGAAATGAAGGAAACAATAGAGAAGATCAATAAAACTAAAAGCTGGTTCTTTGAGAAGATAAACAAAATAGATAAGCCATTAGACAGACTCATCAAGAAAAAAAGGGAGAAGACTCAAATCAATAGAATTAGAAATGAAAAAGGAGAAGTAACAATGGACACTACAGAAATAAAAAAGATCATTAGAGATTACTACAAACCACTCTATGTCAATAAAATGGACAATCTGGAAGAAATGGACAAATTCTTAGAAATGCACAACCTGCCAAGACTGAATCAGGAAGAAATAGAAAATATGAACAGACCAATCACAAGCACTGAAAGTGAAACTGTGATTAATAATCTTCCAACAAACAAAAGCCCAGGACCAGATGGCTTCACAGGCGAATTCTATCAAACATTTAGAGAGGAGCTAACACCTAATCTTCTCAAACTCTTCCAAAATATAGCAGAGGGAGGAACACTCCCAAATTCCTTCTACAAGGCCACCATCACCTTGATACCAAAAGCAGACAAGGATGTCCCAAAGAAAGGAAACTACAGGCCAGTATCACTGATGAACATAGATGCAAAAATCCTCAACAAAATACTAACAAACAGAATCCAACAGCACATTAAAAGGATCATATACCATGATCAAGTGAGGTTTATTCCAGGAATGCAAGGATTCTTCAATATATGCAAATCTATCAATGTGATAAACCATATTAACAAATTGAAGGAGAAAAACCATATGATCACCTCAGTATGTGCAGAGAAATCTTTTGACAAAATTCAACACCCATTTATGATAAAAACCCTGCAGAAAGTAGGCATGGAGGGAATTTTCCTCAACATAATAAAGGCCATATATGACAAGCCCACAGCCAACATCATTCTCAATGGTGAAAAACTGAAAGTATTTCCACTAAGATCAGGAACAAGACAAGGTTGCCCACTCTCACCACTGTTATTTAACATAGTTTTGGAAGTTTCAGCCACAGCAATCAGAGAAGAAAAGGAAATAAAAGGAATCCAAATCGGAAAAGAAGAAGTAAAGCTGTCAGTGTTTGCAGATGACATGATACTCTACATAGATAATCCTAAAGATGCTACCAGAAAACTACTTGATCTAATCAATGAATTTGGCAAAGTAGCAGGGTACAAAATTAATTTACAGAAATCTCTGGCATTCCTATATACTAATAAAGAAAAATCTGTGATTGAAATCAGGAAAACATTCCCATTTACCATTGCAACAAAAAGAATAAAATATCTAGGAATAAACCTACCTAAGGAGACAAAGACCTGTACGCAGAAAATTATAAGACACTGGTGAAAGAAATTAAAGATGATACAATTAGATGGAGAGATATACCATGTTCTTGGATTGGAAGAATCAACATTGTGAAAATGACTCTACTACCCAAAGTAATCTATAGATTCAATGCAATCCCTATCAAACTACCACTGGCATTTTTCACAGAACTAGAACAAAAAATTTCACAACTTGCATGGAATCACAAAAGACCCCGAATAGCCAAAGCAATCTTGAGAATGGAAAAAGGAGCTGGAGGAATCAGGCACCCTGACTTCAGACTATACTAGAAAGCTACAGTAATCAAGACAGTATGGTACTGGCACAAAAACAGAAATATAGATCAATGGAACAGGATAGAAAGCCCAGAGATAAACCCACACACATATGGACACCTTATCTTTGATAAAGGTGGCAGGAATATACAGTGGAGAAAGGACAGTCTCTTCAATAAGTGGTGCTGGGAAAACTGGACAGATACCTGTAAAAGTACGAGATTAGATCACTCCCTAACACCATACACAAAAATAAGCTCAAAATGGATTAAAGACCTAAATGTAAGGCCAGAAACTATCAAACTCTTGGAGGAAAACTTAGGCAGATCACTCTATGACATAAATCACAGCAAGATCCTTTCTGACCCACCTCCTAGTGTAACAGAAATAAAAACAAAAATAAACAAATGGGACCCAATGAAACTTCAAAGCTTTTGCACAGCAAAGGAAACCATAAAGAAGACCAAAAGACAACCCTCAGAATGGGAGGAAATATTTGCAAATGAAGCAACTGACAAAGGATTAATCACCAAAATTTACAAGCAGCTCATGCATCTCAATAACAGAAGATAAAACCCAATCCAAAAATGGGCAGAAGACCTAAATAGACATTTCTCCAAAGAAGATATACAGAATGCTAGCAAACACATGAAAGAATGCTCAACATCATTAATCATTAGAGAAATGCAAATCAAAACTACAATGAGATATCATCTCACACCAGTCAGAATGGCCATCATCAAAAAATCTATAAACAATAAATGCTGGAGAGGGTGTGGAGAAAAGGAAACACTCTTGCACTGCTGGTGGGAATGTGAATTGGTTCAGCCACTATGGAGAACAGTATGGAGGTTCCTTAGAAAACTGCAAATAGAACTACCATATGACCCAGCAATCCCACTACTGGGCATATACCCTGCGAAAACCAAAATTCAAAAAGAGTCATGTACCAAAATGTTCATTGCAGCTCTATTTACAATAGCCCAGAGATGGAAACAACCTAAGTGACCATCATCGGATGAATGGATAAAGAAGATGTGGCACATATATACAGTGGAATATTACTCTGCCATAAAAAGAAACGAAATTGAGCTATTTGTAATGAGGTGGATAGACCTAGAGTCTGTCATAGAGAGTGAAGTAAGTCAGAAAGACAAAGACAAATACCATATGCTAACACATATATATGGAATTTAAGAGAAAAGATGTTACGTGGAGCCTAGGGGTAGGACAGGAATAAAGACACAGACCTACTGGAGAACGGACTTGAGGATATGGGGAGGGGAAGGGTGAGCTGTGACAGGGCGAGAGAGTCATGGCCTTATACACACTAACAAACATAAGGTAGATATCTGGTGGGAAGCAGCAGCATGGCACAGGGATATTGGCTCGTTGCTTTGTGACTGCCTGAAGGGGTGGGATGAGCAGGGTGGGATGGAGGGAGGGAGACGCAAGAGGGAAGAGATATGGGAACATGTGTATGTGTATGGCTGATTCACTTTGTTGTGAAGCAGAAGCTGGCGCACCATTGTGGAGCAATTATACCCCAATAAAAATGTTTAAAAAATGATTTAAAAATTGGCAGAGGAACTAAATAGATATTTATCTAAAGAAGACATTCAAATGACTAACAAATACATGAAGAGATGCTCAAGAACACTAATCATCAGGGACTGTGAGTTAAACCACAATGAATTATTATATCAGACCTTTTAGAGTGACTATTGTTAAGGGAAGGTAATAAGTGTTGGCAAGGATGTGGAGAAAAGATCGTATTTGAACACTACTAGTGGGAATGCAAATTAGTTCAACAACTATGGAAAACAGTATGAAAGTTCCTTAAAAAATTAAAAATACAACTACTTTGTGATCCAGTGGTTTCATTCCTGGGTGTATATCTGAAGGAAATGAAAACAGAATGTCAAAGAGATACATGCACTCCCATGTAATTACAACATTATTCACAACAGCCAAGATATGGAAACAACTTACTTGTCATTTGATGAATGGATAAAGATGTTTTATATATAAAGAATGAAATACTATTCAGCCATACAAAAGAAGGAATTCCTGCCTTTTGTGACAATAGGAATGAACCTTGAAGGTATTATGCTAAATGAGATGTCATACAGTAAAAGACAAATACTGTATGTTATCACTTATATATAGAATATAAAATAGTCAAATTCATAAAACAGATAGTAGAATGGTGGTTACCTATGTCTGGGATTTGGGAGAATTAGGGTTATATGGTTTAAGGGTACAAACTTTCAACCAGTAGATTAATAAATCCTGGAGATCTATTGCATAGCCCTGTGGTGAATGACAATACTCAATACAATAAACTTCAAAGTTTCTAAGAGTCTGGATCTTAATTGTTCCCACCACATAAAGGATTGACAGTTATATGATGTGATAGATGTGTTAGCTAATGCTACAGTGGTAATCATTTTGCAATATATAAATGTATTAAATCAATGTGTTGTAAACCTTAAACTTACATGATTTATATAACAATTATATCTCAGAAATAATTTAAATTTCCTGGACATATATAAAAAACCTCTATTATTGAAATTTTGATACATATGTCTACTTTTCATTATTTTATGGGATTTAAAAGACAAAATCATGAAAAATAATTATATAAACATATGTTAATGACTACACTATATATATATATATATATATTCAGAAATTTAAAAAAAGGAAATGAAAAGAGAATCAGCATGTGTTAACACAAAGTATCAAGTAAAAACGAATACATATCAGATGGGAAGTGTGTCAAAATACTATGAGACATATATATAACACATAACAAAATGAAATACGCCCTTTATTATGAGTAAATATTTTAAATATGAGCAGATTAACCCCCCCACCCCAGTTAACAGTAAAAGACTGGAAGAATGAAATTTTAAAAAGTATCCAGAGGAGCTTCAAGATGGCAGAAGAGTAAGATGTGTAGATCACCTTCCTCCCCAAAAATATATCAGGCACAGCCCCTGGCCATGGGAACTCTGTCTGAAGTGCCAGGTGCGAGGCCTCTGCTTGAGGCACCCTTTGAACAAGTGACACCAGACTAATCACAAAGGAAAAGAGAAGGGGAAAAATGGTTAGACTTGGACACCTTCAAGATGGTGGAGGAGTGAGACGTGCAGATTGCCTTCCTCCCCACAAATACATCTACGTGTGGAACAACTCCTGCAGACCACCTACTGAAAGCTGGCAGAAGACCTCAGACTTCCCAAAGGGCAAGAAACTCCCCATGTACCTGGGTAGTGCAAAAGAAAAAAGAATAAGTGGAGACAAAAGAATAGGGAGGGGACCTGCACCAGTGGGAGGGAGCTGTGAAGGAGGAAAGGTTTCGACACACTAGAAGCCCCTTCACGGGCAGAGACTGCGGGTGGCGGAGGGCGGAAGGTTCAGAGCCGTGGAGGAGAGCACAGCCATAGGGGTGCGCAGGGCAAAGTGGAGAGATTCCCTCACAGAGGATCAGCGCTGACCGGCACTCACCAGCCCGAGAGGCTTGTCTGGTCACACACCGGGATGAGTGAGGGCTGCAATCTGAGGTTCAGGATTCAGAGGTCGGATCCCAGGGATAGGACTGGGGTTGGCTGGGTTAACACAGCCCAAATGGGGCTAGTGCACCATGGCTAGCTGCGAGGGAGTCCACGAAAACATCTGGAACTGCCAAAGAGACAAGAGACTTTTTCTTGCCTCTTTGTTTCCTGGTGCACCAGGATAAGGTATTAACAGCACCACTTAACGGAGTCCCAGAGATGGGCATGAGCTGTGGCTATCAGCGTGGATCCCAGAGACAGGCACGAGATGCTAAGGCTGCTGCTGACACCACCAATAAGCTTGTGTGTAAGCACAGGTCACTATCCACAGCACCCCTCCTGGGAACTGATGCAGCTTGCCACTGCCAGGGTCCCGTGATCCAGGCACAACTTTCCCAGGAGAACATACGGTGCACCTCAGGCTGTTGCAAAGTCATGCCAGCCTCTGCTGCAGCAGGTTTGCCCTGCACTCCATACCCCTCCCTCCCCACAGCCTGAGTGAGCCAGAGACCCCAAATCAGCCTCTCCTTTAACCCCATCCTGTCTAAGAGAAGAATAAACACCCTCAGGTGACATACACGCAGAGGTGGGGCCAAATCCAAAGCTGAACACTGGGAGCTGTGCGAAAAAAGAAGAGAAAAAGAAATTTCTCTCAGAAGCCTTAGGAGCAGCAGATTAAATTCCCACAATCAACTTGAAGTACCCTGCATCTGTGGATACCTGAATAGACAACAAATCATCCCAAACTGAGGAGGAGGGTATTAGGAGAAATGATATATAGAATTTTTCCTCTTTTTCTCTTTTTGTGAGTGTGTATGTGTATGTTCCTGTGTGTGACGTTGTCTGTATACCTTGGCTTTTACCATTTGTCCTAGGGTTCAGTCTGTCCATTTTCTTTTTTTTCTGTATAGATTTTAGTGCTTGTTATCATTGGTGGATTTGTTTTTTGGGTTGGTTGCTACCTTCTGTCTTTTTTTTATTACTTAATTTTTTAAAAATAATTATTTTTTATTGTAATGACGTTTTAAATATTATTTTCTTTTACTTTATCTTAGTCTTTCTTTCTTACTTTCTTTTTTGTCCCTTTTATTCTGAGATGTGTGGATGACAGGATCTTGGTGCTTCAGCGAGGTGTCAGGGCTGTGCCTCTGAGGTGAGTGGGCAAAATTCAGGACATTGGTCCACAAGAGACCTCCCAGATCTATGTAATATCAAACAGCGAAAATCTCCCAGAGATCTCCACCTCAACGCCACAGCCCAGTTCCATTCAGTGACCAGCAAGCTATAGTGCTGGAAAACATGTGCCAAGCAACTAGCAAGACAGGAACAGAAAACCACCCATTAGCACAGAGGCTGTCTAAAATCACATTAAGGCCACAGACACCATAAAACACATCACCAGATGTGGCCCTGTCCACCAGAAACAGAAGATCTACACTCATCCATCAGAACACAGGCACTAGTACCCTCAACCAGGAAGCCTACACAAAAAACTGAACCAACCTTAGCCACTGGGGACAGACACCAAAAACAACGGGAACTAAGAACTTGCAGCCAGCAAACAGGAGACACAAAACACAGTAAGTTAAGCAAAATGAGAAGAAAGAGAAACACACAGCAGATGGAGGAGCAATGTAAAAAACCACCAGACCTAACAAATGAAGAGGAAATAGGCAGTCTACCTGAAAAAGAATTCAGACTAATGATAGTAAAGATGATCCAAAATCTTGGAAATAGAATACACAAAATGCAAGAAACATTTAACAAGGACGTAGAAGAACTAAAGAGGAAACAAGCAATGATGAACAACATATTAAATGAAAATAAAAATACTCTAGAAGGGATCAATAGCAGAATAACTGAGGCAGAAGAACGGATAAGTGACCTGGAAGATAAAATATTGGAAATAACTGCTTCAGGGCAGAAAAAAGAAAGAAAAGAACTGAGGACAGTCTCAGAGACATCTGGGACAACATTAAACACACCAACATTCAAATTATAAGGGTCCCAGAAGAAGAAGAGAAAAAGAAAGGGACTGAAAAAATATTTGAAGAGATTACAGTTGAAAACTTTCTGAATATGGGAAAGGAAATAGTTAAACAAGTCCAGGAAGCACAGAGAGTCCCATACAGGATAAATCCAAGGAGAAACACACCAACAAACATATTAATCAAACTATCAAAAATTAAATATAAAGAAAAAAATATTAAAAGCAGCAAGGGAAAAACAACAAATTACACACAAGGGAATCCCCATAAGGTTAAAAGCTGATCTCTCAGCAGAAACTGCAAACCAGAAAGGAGTGGCAGGACATATTTAATGTGGTGAAGGCTAAAAACCTACAATCAAGATTACTCTACCCAGCAAGTATCTCATTCAGATTTGATGGAGAAATTAACACATTTAGAGACAAGCAAAAGCTAAGAAAATTCAGCACCACCAAACCAGCCTTACAACAAATGCTAAAGGAACTTCTCTAGGCAGGAAACACAAGACAAGGAAAAGACCTACAATAACAAACCCAAAACAATTAAGAAAATGGTAATAGGAACATACATATCAATAACTACCTTAAATGTAAATGGATTAAATGTTCCAACCAAAAGACACAGACTGGCTGAATGGATACAAAAACAAGAGTTGTATATATGCTAGCAAAAAGAGACCCACTTCAGGCCTACAGACACATACAGACTGAAAGTGAGGAGAGGGAAAATGATACCCCATGCAAATGGAAATCAAAAGAAAGCTGGAGTAGCAACAATCATATCAGACAAAATAAACTTTAAAACAAAGACTATAGCAAGAGACAAAGAAAGACACTATATAATGATCAAGGGATCAATTCAAGAAGAAGATATAGCAATTGTAAATATTTATGCACCCAACATAGCAGCACCTCAATACATAAGGCAAATACTAACAGCCATAAAAGAGGAAATTGACAGAAACACAATCATAGTAGAGGACTTTAACACGCCATTTTCACCAATGGACAGATCATCCAAAATGAAAATAAATAAGGAAAAACAAGCTTTAAATGATACATTGAAAATGATGGACTTAATTGATATTTCTAGAACATTCCACCCAGAAACAACAGAATGCACTTTCTTCTCAGGTGCTCATGGAACTTCCTCCAGGATAGATCATATCTTGGGTCACAAATCAAGCCTTGGTAAATTTAAGAAAATTGAAATCATATCAAGTATCTTTTCCAACCAAAACACTATGAGACGAGATATCAATTACAGGAAAAACTCTGTAAAAAAAATACAAACACATTGAAGCTAAACAATACAGTACTTAATAACCAAGAGATCACTGAAGAAATCAAAGAAAAAATTTAAAAATACCTAGAAACAAATGACTATGAAAACACGACAACCCAAACCCTACGAGATGCAGAAAAACAGTTCTAAGAGGAAAGTTTATAGTAATGCAATCCTACCTTAAGAAACAAGAAACATCTCACATAAACAACCTAACCTTAAACCTATAGCAATTAGAGGAAGAAGAAACAAAATAACCAACTGTTAGCTGAGGGAAAGAAATCATAAACATCAGGTCAGATATAAATGAAAAAGAAATGAAGAAAACAATAGCAAAGATCAATACAACTAAAAACAGTTTCTTTGAGAAGATAAAAAAATTGATAAGCCATTAACCAGACTCATCAAGAAAAAAAAGGGAGAAGACTCAAATCATAGAATTAGAAATGAAAAAGGAGAAGTAACAACAGACACTGCAGAAATACAAAAGATCATGAGAGATTACTACAAGCAACTCTATGCCAATAAAATGGACAACCTGGAATAAATGGACAAATTCTTGGAAATGCACAACATTCCAAGACTGAATCAGGAAGAAATAGAAAATAAAAACAGACCAATCACAAGCACTGAATTTGAAACCATGATTAAAAATCTTCCAACAAACAAAAACCCAGGACCAGAAGCTTTCACAGGCGAATTCTATCATACATTTAGAGAAGAGCTAACAGCTATCCTTCTAAAACTCTCCCAAAATACAGCAGAGAGAGGAACACTCCCAAACTCATTCTACGAGACCACCAACATGCTGATACCAAAACCAGACAAAGATGGCACAAAGAAAGAAAACTACAGGCCAATATCACTGATGAACATAAATGCAAAAATCCTCACCGAAATACTACCTAACAGAATCCAACAGCACATTAAAAGCATCGTGCACCATGATCAAGTGTGGTTTATCCAAGGAATGCAAGGATTCTTCAATATACACCAGTCAAACTATGTGATACACCATATTAACCAATTGAAGGAGAAAAACCAAATGATCATCTCAACTGATGCAGAGAAAGCTTTTGACAAAATTCAACACCATTTTATGATTAAAACCCTCCAGAAAGTAGGCATAGAGGGAACTTACCTCTAACATAATAAAGGCCATATATGACAAACCCGCAGCCAACATCGTCCTCAATGGTGAAAATATGAAATCATTTCCCCTAAGATTGGGAACCAAACAAGGTTGCCCACTCTCACTGCTATTATTCAACACAGTTTTGGAAGTTTTAGCCACAGCAATCAGAGAAGCAAAAGGAAAAAAAATTAATCCAAGTCAGAAAAGGAGAAGTAAAGCTGTCACTGTTTGTAGATGACATGATACTATACATAGATAATCCTAAATATGCTACCAGAAAAATACTAGAGCTATTTAATGAATTTGGTAAAGTAGCAGGATACAAAATTAATGCACAGAAATCTCTTGCATTCGTATACACTAATGATGAAAAATCTGAAAGTGGAATTAAGAAAACGCTCCCACTTACCACTGCAACAAAAAGAATAAAATATCTAGGAAACAACTTACGTAAGGAGACAAAAGACCTGAATGAAGAAAATTATAAGACACTGATGAAAGAAATTAAAGATGATCCAAACAGATGGAGAGATGTACCATGTACTTGGATTGGAAAAATCAACATTGTGAAAATGACTATTCTACCCAAGGCAATCTACAGATTCAATGCAATCCCTATTAAACTACCACTGGCATTTTTTCACAGAAATAGAACAAAAAATTTCACAATTTGTATGGAAACACAAAAGATCCAGAATAGCAAAAGCAATCTTGAGAACAAAAAGATGACCTGGAGAAATCAGCCTCTCTGACTTCAGAGTATACTACAAAGCTACAGTAATCAAGACTGTATGGTACTGGCAGAAAAAAAAGAAATTTCAATCAATGGGACAGGATAGAAAGCCTGGAGATAAACCTGCACACATATGGTCAGCTTATCATTGATAAAGGAGGCAAGACTACAATGGAGAAAAGACAGACTCTTCAATAAGTAGTGCTGGGAAAACTGGACAGGTACATCTAAAAGTATGAGTTTAGAGCACTCCTTAACACCATACACAGAAATAAGCTCAAAATGGATTAAAGACCTAATTGTAAGGCCATAAACTATCAAACTCTTAGAGGAAAACAGACAGAACACTCTATGACATAAATCACAGCAAGATCCTTTTTGACACACCTCCTAGAGAAATGGAAATAAAACCTAACATAAACAAATGGGACCTAATGAAACTTAAAACCTTTTGCACAGCAAACTAAACAAGATAACACTCAGAATGGAAGAAAATAATTGCAAATGAAGCAACTGCCAAAGGGTTAATCTCCAAAATTTACAAGCAGCTCATACAGCTCAATATCAAAAAATGAAACAACCCAATCCAAAAATGGGCAGAAGACTGAAATAGACATTTCTCCAAAGAAGATATACAGACTGCCAACAAACACATGAAAGAATGCTCAACATCTTTAATCATTAGAGAAATCAAAACTACAATATCATTTCATACTGGTCAGAATGGCCATCATCAAAAATCTACAATCAATAAATGCTGGAGAGGGTGTGGAGAAAAGGGAACCCTCTTGCACTGTCGGTGGTAATGTAAATTGATAGAGACACTATGGAGAACAGTATGGAGGTTCCTTAAAAAACTAAAAGTGAGAATGCCATACGACCCAACAGTCGCACTCCTGGGCATATACCCTTAGAAAACCATAATTCAAAAAGAGTCATGTACCAAAATGTTCATTGCAGCTCTATTTACAATAGCCAGGAGATGGAAGCAACCTAAGTGTCCATCAACAGATGAATGGATAAAGAAGATGTGGCACATATATACAGTGGTATATTACTCAGCCATAAAAAGAAGCGAAATTGAGTTATTTGTAAGGTGGATGGACCTAGACTGTCATACAGAATGAAGTAAGCCAGAAAGAGAAAAATAAATATTGTATGCTATCACATATATATGTAATCTAAAAACAAACAAGAATAATGGTCATGAAGAACCTAGGGGAAAGATGGGAATAAAGATGCAGACCTCCTAGAGAATGGATTGCGGACATGGGGAGGGGGAAGCGTAAGTTGGGACAAAGTGAGGGAGTGGCATAGACATATATACACTACCAAATGTAAAATAGATAGCTAGTGGGAAGCAGCCACATAGCACTGCGAGAGCAGCTTGGTGCTTTGTGACCACCTAGAGGTGTGGGATAGGGAGTGTGGGAGGGAGGGAGATGCATTAGTGAAGAGAAATGGGGATATATGTATATGTATAACTGATTCAATTTGTTATAAAGCAGGAACTAACACACCATTGTAAAGCAGTTATACTCCAATAAGGTTGTTTAAAAAAATTTAAAAAGTAAAAGAAAAAGCTAAAGAAAAAGTATCCAACCATATACTGTCTATAAGAACTCATTTTAGACATGAAGATATTCATGAGTTGAATTTAAAAGGATGAAAAATAATATGCGATGCTAGTAGTAATGAAAGTTGAGGGAGACTGTAATAATATCAGAGAAAATAGACTGTAAGTCAAAAATTCTAGCAAGACACAAATATGGACATTATATAATGGTAAATGATTCATTTACCAAGAAGATACAACCATTGTAAGCATATATGCATCTTATCAGTGTTCCAAAGTACATGAACCAATCACTGATAAAATTGAAGGGAAAAATAAACAGCTCTAAAATAATAATAGGAGACTTATTTTCCTCACTTTAAATAATGCATAGAACAACCAGACAGATGAGTAAGTAAATTAAATACTTGAACAACAGTAAATACCAATTTTGAGCTTAATAATCATGTATAGAGCTCTCCACCCCAAAATAGGAGAATATACATTTTTTTCTCAAATGCATATGGAACATCCTTCAGGTTAATCTATAAGTTAGTTCACCAAACAAGTCTTAATAAATGTAAAAAGATTGAAGTCAAACAAAGTATCTTTACTGTTCACAATGCAGTGAAACTAGAAAACAATAGTAAAAGGCATACTGGAAAATTTTAAAGATGTGAAAACTAAAAAACATAGTTTTTTAAAAAATCATGATGGATAAATATCAACTCAAAGACTAGGATAGAGATGAGGGTCAAGCATCCTACTAATCTTACCCCTTCTCTTCAGATACATTATTATTGCATATTCTATTTATATGCACACACATCTGTTTTATAATTCTTTGAGTTAGACTGGAAATTCAGAGGGATTACCGATATAGTTTTTTGTTATTGAGGTAAAACTGATATATAGCATTATATTAGTTTCAGATATACAGCATAATGATTTGATATTTGTATATATTGCAAAACGATCACCACGATAAATCTATTTAACATGTCCCCATATATAGTTTCAAACTCATTTTCTTGTGATTAACACTTTTAAGATATACTCTCTTAGCAAGTTTCAAACATGCAATACAGTATTATTAACTATAGTCACCAGACTGTACTTTACATCCCCAAGACTTATTTTATAACTGGAAGTTTGTAACTTTCGGCCCCCTTAACCCATTTCACCCACCCCACACTACTCACCTCTGTCAATCATCAATCTGTTCCATGTATCTATGAGTTCATGGGCTTTTTGTTTGTTTGTTTTTAGATTCCATATGTAAATGAAATCATACGGTATTTGTCTTCCTCTCTCTGACTTATTTTACTTAGCATAATGTCCTCAAGATCCATCCTTGTTGTTGCAAAGGACAAGATAAGCACCATATGATTCCACTTATATATGGAATATCAAAAATAATTAAAATAAATGAACAAACCAAAAAAATAATAAAAAAGTCTAGAAAGACTCTTTTAAACCCCTTTGGAAAGGTCCTTATCAGGGACTGTTGGCTAACAGTTTTCCTGCCAAACTACAAAAAATAGCCTACTGGATTCATGTGTCACATCTAAAGAAAGCACCAAGTCCTGATCACCTGCACACTGACTGGTGACCTGAAAGTAAAGATTTTTAGGAACTGAAGGAGATGAGAGCTGAACGAGACAACTTTCCCAAGATAACCAGACCAGGCCTGAATACATTTCTCTTGCTGTTGCCTTTTACCTTATTTGCTCCCTCTCTTTCTTAGAAAGACAACACTCTTACCTGCATTTCCCAATCTATTGCAAAAGGGGGAAACCTTTCTGACTATTGGATCTGTCACCCAAAGCGTATATCTGTTTACAATGTTGGAGATCCCTTTGGTCTTACCTGTATTCAATTTGTCTTTAGTCTCATGGGCCACTTTCAATTATACCTGCAAACCTATGAGTATTACCTATAAGGTTAGATTATTATAGCCAGCTGTTGCCATACCTTGGTTCAACCTTTCTCCAACCATAACCATATTAGCTAAGCTGAACACTTCCACCTTTGCCAACAGTACCATATTTTCTCCCCAACACGTTTTCCTATTTAAATACAATCTGTTCCCTTGCATCCAAGGGAAATGCAAATGAGCTAACTCCTATTGGCGAGGCTTTTAGAAAAGACTCCTCCAGGTTGGGATGGTACCTTGCAGAATGTTATCCCAATGCCTCTTACCCCTGGTTTGAAAAGGTCAATCAGGAAATTCCAGATAATGAAGCTATTAATAACTACAACTTACTTGGAGTTATCTGTGCTCAACCTGGTTTTATTTTTGTCTTTAGTGGATGGCATTGCCCATGGGCATATGAATGCTTAGATAGCTGGTGAATTGGAGGTCAGTACTTATTGGGACTTTTAACTGTCCTATAGATATCTGTAACATATCAGAATCTTCCCACGGGCCCACCACATTAAAGTTCCATAGTCACCTCAAATGGGATGTTTCAAAATGTATACATGACTGGGTTTACATCTGTAGGGAGAGCTTTTCTCCCTTAGGTAAGAGTAAGTGCCAATAAATGCATGATCAGAAATCTCTCCCTAATATAGGAGAGCTAGCCAATTCTGCAGCCAAAGCAATGGTAGTCCAACAGTGATCACTTGACTTGTTAGCTTAAGTCTTTTTGGATAATTTCATAGCCTTAATTATCTACTAGCTGAACAAATATTCATTTTTGTGATAGCAAATACCACCAGTTGCACATGGATAAATTCCTCTGGGAAAGTAGAAACCTAAATTTGCAAAATTAGTAAACAATCACATTGGCTACAACAAATTTCACCTGCTAATCCATGGGCCTTTGATCTCTTTAGATGGTTATCTTCAGGTTTGGGATCCTGGTATAGAACAGTCATACAAATTGGATATGACATATTACTTTTAATACTGTTTCTGCAAAACTATATTAAGCATTGCCTGTTAAAATCTTGTAGATATGACATGGTCAATATGGTAGCTAGCTTAACATTTTGAGATGATCTCCAATGCTCATGACCTTGATAAGACATAGATTTTAGATGGAAAATGCCTGAAAGTTCTCCCTCCTGCTCTTCCTTGTTACTCAAATATGGGCTCAAGAGCTTCCAATCTATGCTTTCTCTCTGATGTGGGACATGAAAATGAAGAAAGGTCTTTCTGGCACTGAGGGACAAAATCACTAAATGTGAAAAAACCCGAATGTTGACCAGCAATTCTTCTGATGAAAGGTCTTGATCAAAGGGAGAAAATGTGAAAATGAAAAATGGAAAACTAATTTAAAAAGGAGTTGGGAAGCACTGGAAAGAGAGCTATCATGCATTATCACTCCTCACTATTCACAGACTCCAGCAGGAGAAAGTGTACTTTTTACTCCCCACAGGAAGAAGCTTACTTTACATACACCAGAAGGAGGAAGAACGATTTTCTCCTTTCCCAGCATTATCCCAGCCAATAAGAAGTCAAAGCAACTCAGCCAATAAGGAACCACCAAAATCCTGAATTCACACTGTCCTCCATTGGACTTTGTTCAGAATCAGCCCCTCCCAGCTCTCCCATTTCTTCTGTAAAAGAACATTGTCCTCCATTGTTCTCAGGTCTTGCCTATAGTTTGCTACATTTTTATGTCCTGAACTGCAATTCCTCTTCTATTCCCAAATAAACTCATTTCACTGGTAAAATAACTTGTTATTTTATTTTTAAGGTTGACACTCAAACAAAGAATGGGTTAAAAATCCACAAGATAAATTAGAAATTATTTTGAGATAAATGAAAATTGTTTTCTCAAAATTGTGTTTTGAGAAAACACAATATACTAAAATTATGGGATGCTGCAAAAGCAGTAATAAGAGGAAAATTTATAGCTATGAGTGTTTACATTAAAAAATAATAAATATTCCAAATTAACAACCTAAATTTACACCCCAAGGAACATGAAAATGAAGAACAAACAAACTAAATATAAAAATATCAATACTGTTTCATTGAGTATAGTTTTGTAGTATAGTCTGAAGTCAGGGAGCCTGATACCTCCAGCTCCATTTTTCTTTCTCAAGATTGCTTTGGCTATCCATGGCCTTTTATGTTTCCATACAAATTGTAAAAATTTTTGTTGTAATTCTGTGAAAAATGCCCTTGGTCATTTGACAAGGATTGCATTGAATTTGTAGATTGCTTTGGGTAGTACTGTCGTTTTCACAATGTTGATTCTTCCAATCCAGGAACATGGTATATCTCTCAATTTGTTTGTGTCATGTTTGATTTTTTCATCAGGGATTAATCTCCAAAATACACAAACAGCTCACACAGTTTAATATAAAAAAATATACAGCCCAATCAAAAATTGGTGGGAGATCTAAATAGACATTCCTCCAAAGAAGACATACAGATGGCCAAGAGGCACATGAAAAGATGCTCAATATCACTAATTATTAAAAAAATGCAAATCAAAACTACAATGAAGTATCACCTTACACCAGTCAGAATGGGCATCATCAGAAAATCTACAAGCAATAAATGTTGGAGAGGGTGTGGAGAAAAGAACTCTTACACTGTTGGTGGTGGTAAATATATACAGCCACTATGGAGAACAGTATGGAGGTTCCTTAAAAACCTAAAAGTAGAATTACCATGTGACCCAGCATCCCACTACTGGAAATATACCCAGAGAAAACTATAATTCAAAAGGACACAAGTACCCCAATGTTCAGCGCAGCACTATTTACAACACCCAGGACATGGGAACAACCTAAATGTCCAACAAGAGATGAATGGATAAAGAAGATGTGGTACATACCTACAATGGAATATTACTCAGCCATAAGAAAGAACAAAATAATGCCATTTGCAGCGACATGGATGGACCTAGAGATTATCATACTGGGTGAAGTAAGTCAGACAGAGAAAGACAAATATCATATGATATTGCTTATATGTGGAATCTAAAAAATAATGGTACAAAGGAACTTATTTATTAAACAGAAATAGAGTCACAGATGTAGAAATCTAACTTATGGTTACCAAGGTGGAAAGTGAGGGGGAGAGTTTAATTGGGAGACTGGGATTGACATATACACATTACTATATATGAAATAGATTAATAAGAACCTACTGTATAGCACAGGGAACACTATTCAATACTCTGTAATGACCCACATGGGAAAAGAATCTAAAAAAAAGTGCAGATAGGGCTTCCCTAGTGGCGTAGTGGTTGAGAGTCTGGCTGCCGATGCAGGGGACACGGGTTCATGCCCTGGTCCGGGAAGATCCCACATGCCGCGGAGTGGCTGGGCCCGTGAGCCAAGGCCGCTGTGCCTGCATGTCCAGAGCCTGTGCTCCGCAATGGGAGAGGCCACAACAGTGAGAGGCCCGCATACCACACACACACAAAAAATGTACGGATATATGTATATGTATAACTGATTCGCTTTTATGTACATCAGAAACTAACACAACATTGTAAATCAACTATACTCCAATAAAAGTTAATTTTAAGAAAGTCTGATGTATAAACCAGTGGAATAGAATGTGAGGCCCAGAAATTCACCCTCATATAAATGCTCAAATGATTTTTCCACAACAGTGACAAGAGCATTCAATGAGGAAAAAACAGTCTTTAACAATTGGTATTAGGAATATTGAATGTCCTCATGCTAAAGAATGACATTCAACTCTTACACCATATAAAAATTAATTCAAAATGGATCAAAAATTTAAATGTAAGAGCTAAAGTTACAAAATTCTTTGAAAAAAGCATTGGAGAAAAGTTTCAGTAGATTAGATTGTGTAGTGATTTATTGGATATGACACCAAAAGCACAGGCAGCAAAAATAAAGAGATAAATTGGATTATATCAGCATTTATAACTTCTGTACAGCAAAGGACACAATCAACAGGGTGTAAAGGGAATCAAAGAATGAGTGAAAATATTGCATATCATATATCTGATAAAGGGTTTATATTCAGAATATAAAAAGAATTCTTACAACTCAAAAAATAAGCTGAAAAATATTTTGAATAGTAGAATAGAATTTTCTCCAAATAAAATATACAAATGAAAAATATATGAAAAAATGTTCAACATCACTGTTAGAGAAATACAAGTCAAAACCACAATGAGATACCAAATCACACTCATTAGGATGGCTACTATCTATAAAATGGAAGACAGCAAATTTCTGCAGCAAATGTACAAAAATAGGACACACTGAGTACTGTTGATGAGAATGTGAAATTATGTAGCCACTGTGGCATGTAACATGGCAGTTCCTCAAAACCTTAAAATATAATTACAAAATGAACCAGCAATTGCGCTTCCGGATATATACCCTAAAGTATGTAAAGAAAGGACTCCTACAGTTATTTGTACAACCATGTTTTTAGCAGAATTAGTCACAATACCCAAATGACAAAAGCAAACAAAATGTTCATCAACAGATGAATTAATAAACAAAACACATACAATGAAATGTTATTCAGTCTTAAAAAAGAAACCCTTACACATGCTGCAACGTGAATAAAAGTCAAGTATATTATGCTAAGTGAAAAAAGCCAGTCACAAAAGGAGTAATACTGTGATTCCATTTATATGAAATAGCTTGACTAGTCAAATTTATAGAATAATAACAAAATAAAATGATGGTTGCCAGGGGCTGGGTAAGGACAGTATGAGCAGTTATTGTCAAATGGGTACAGAGTTTCTCTTTTGCAAGACAGAAAAGTGTTTTGGTGCTGGATGGTGGTGAAGTTTGCACAAAAATGTGAATGAAGTTTATGCCACTAAATTGTAAATTTTAAAAATGTTTAAGATGATGTATTTTATATGTATTTTGCTACAATTAAAAATAATTTAAAATGTACAATTGGAACAAAGGATGTACAAAATGGAAATACCAAAGTTTACAAACATTTAAAAGTATATATATTTAAAACATTAGAAACTTTTATTGTCTATTATAACATTTTAGAAAGTTTTTTTAAATATAAAAAGTAATATGCATTTAGAACACTGTACTTAAAACATAGATAATTTTTATTTACTTGTAAAAAGTTATAAAAGATTTGTGTAAACAGCTTTTGCATTCTTCATCTTGTATAACTTACAGTACAAAGTGAGCATCTTTGCTTTGTTAAACTTTCTTAAAATTTTTGAATCAGTTTCCAAATGTTATTATTTGCACATAAAAGCTGTAGAAAATACTTGAGAATTTCTTCAATGTGAACAATTTTTCTGGTGTTATTTTCTCTGGGAAATCATCCTTTCATGACAACCAGTTTCCTCATTTATGTTGATATGTTAACATTCACTAAGTTCCTCTGACTGAAAATCTAGAGTCACTGGGAGGGTGGTAGTGTTAGTACTCCCAAGGTCAGCTATTTATTCTAAAAATGTATTTATGTTCTATTCAAATTTCACCTCCAAATATCACTTTTCGTTTATTTGCCCCAAATCCATCTTTCTTGGCCAAGTGATTATTTCTCTTCCTGTTTTATTGATATAATTGGCATACAGCAACACATAAATTTAAGATGTATAGCATAATGATTTGACTTGCATATGTAATGAAATGATTACCACAATAAGTTTAGTGAATATCCATCATCTCTATAGATACATAAAAGGAAAAAAAATATTCCTTGTGATGAGAATTCTTAGGATTTACTCTCTTAATAACTTCTGTGTAAAACACACAGACTGTTAATTATATTAAACATGTTGTACATTACATTCCTAGTACTTATTTATCTTATACCTGGAAGTTTGTATATTTTGACCACCTTCAATCTATCCCCCTCCCCACCTCCAACTCTGGTAATCACAAATCTGAATTATTTTCCTCTATGTTTAATTGTTTTTTTGTTTGGTTTTCTTTGAAAATTGATTGACCTACAACACTGTCTAATTTCCCATTGCAAAAACATAGTGATTTCTTATTTCTATACTTTACAAAGTGATTATCATTATAAGTCTCATTACCATCTGTCACCACACAATGATATCATATTATTAATAACTATATTCCTCACTCTATATTTTATCTCTGTGACTCATTTATTTTGTAACTAGAAGCTTGTACCTTTAATATCTGACACCTGTTTTACTCATCCTCCCAACTGCTTCCCCTCTGACAAACACCTGTTTGTTCTCTGTATCTATGAGTGTATTTCTGTTTGTTGTTTTTGTTTATTTGTTTTGCTTTTGAGATTCTACATACAAATGAAATCATATATTTGTCTTTCCTTCTGACTTATGTCACTCAGCATATCACCCTCTAGGTCCATCCATGTTTTCACAAATGGCAAGTTTTCATTCATTTATATAGCTGAGTAATATTCCATTGTGTATATATAACACATCTTCTTTATCCATTCATCTATGGATGGGCACTTAGGTTGTTTCCATACCTTGGTGATTTTCATTAATGCTACAATGAACATAAGGGCGCATATATCCTTTCAAATTAGTTTCCCCCCCCCTTGGAAAAATATCCAAAAGTGGAATTTCTGAATTCTATGATAGATTTTTTTTTGAAGACCCTCCATACTGTTTTCCAGAGTAGCTGCAGCAATTTACATTCCCACCAACAGTTCATGAGAGTTCCCTTTTCTCCATATTCTCACTAACACTTGTTATTAATGTCTTTTTTGATCATAGCAATTCTGACAGGCAGGAGGTGATATTTTATTGTGGTTTTGATTTGCATTTCGCTGATGAATAGTGATTTTGAACATTTTTTTATTGGCCTGTAAGCCATCTGTATGTCTTCTTAAAAATCGTCTATTCATGTCATCTGCGCATTTTTAAATTATTTTTGAGCTGTTGAGTTGGATGAGTTCTTTGTATATTTTGGATATTAACCCCTTATAAGATATATCATTTGCAAGTATATTCTCCCATTCAGTAAGTGGTCTTCTTGTTTTGTTGATTGCTTCTTTTGCTCTGCAAAATATTTTCACTTTAGTGTAGTCATATTTGTTTATTTTTTTAAAATTTGTTTCCTTTTCCTGAGAGACATATACAAAAAAATAATTGCTAAGATCAATGTCAAAGAGTCTACTGCTTCTATTTTCTTCTATGAATTTTATTTGATTATTTCAGGACTTATCAACAAAAAAGACTTACATTTGTCTTTAATCCATGTTTAGTTTATTTTTTATATGACATGAGAAAGTAGTCCAGTTTGATTCTTCTGCATGTAGCTGTCCAGATTTCCCAACACCCATTTGTTGAGGAATGTCTTTTCCCCATTGTATATTTGTGCCTCCTTTGTCAATGATTAATTTACCATATAAGTGTGGATCTATTTTTGAGGTCTCCATTCTGTTCCCTTGATTTATGTGTCAGTTTTTGTGACAGTAACCATGTTGTTCTGATTATTGTAGCTTTGTAGTGATTTAAAATTAGGGAACATGTTTAAAATTAGCGAGCTCCAGCTTTGTTCTTCTTTCTCAAGAATGTTTTGGTTATTTAGGGTCTTTTGTGTTTTCATAAATATTTTAGAATTATTTGTTCTCGTTCTCTGAAAAATGCCTTTGGTATTTTGATAGGTATTGCATTGAATCTGTAGATTGCCTTGGATAGTATGGTCATTGTAGCAATATTAATTCTTCCAATCCATGAGCATGGTATATCTTTTCATTTGTTTTCGTCATCTTCAATTTCTTTCATCAATTTCTTATAGTGTCCTAAGCACACATATTTTACTTCCTTGGTTAGATTTATTCTGAGGTATTTTATTGTTTTTCATGTAATTATAAGTGAAATTGTTTTCTTAATTTCTCTTACTGATAGCTTGTGCTTAGTGTATAAAAACTTAACATATTTTTATATATTAAGTTTGTATGCTACAACTTTACTGAATTAATTTATTAGTTCTAATAGTTTTATGGCTGGAATCTTTAGGATTTTCTATAAATAGTATTATGTCATCTGCTAACACAGACAGTTTGACTTCTTTCTTTCCAGTTTGGATTCTTTGTTTGTTTGTTTTTGGCTGCTTGCTGTGGCTAAGACTTCCAATACTATATTGTAAAAAAGCAAGAGGGGGCTTCTTGTTTCTAATATTAAAGTAAATACTTTGAGGTTATCACCATAGAGTATGATGTTGGCTGTAGTTTTGTCATATATTACCTTAATTCTGTTGAGGTATGTTCCCATTATATCCACTTCTTTGAGATTTTTTTCTACAGTTTTATGTCAAATTTTGTCAGAAAAGCTTTCTGCACATTTATTGAGATGATCATATGATATTTATTCTTCAGTTTGTTAATATTGTGTATAACATTTACTGGTTTACAGATATTGAACTGTTTTTTATCCCTGAGATAAATCCCAACTGATCATGTTTTATGATCTTTTAATGTATTGAATTCATTTTGCTAATATTTTGTTGAGGATTTTTGCATCAAGAGTCATGAGATATAATAGCTTACAATACTATTTTTGTGGTGTCTTTGTCTAGTTTTTGTTTTGGCTGGTGTGAGGTGATATCTTTTTGTAATTTTGATTTGCATTTCTGTAATAATTAACAATGCTGAACATCTTTTCAAGTGCCTCTTGGCAATCTGTATTTCTTCTTTGGAGAAATATCTATTTAGGTCTTCTACACATTTTTTGATTGGATTGTTTGTTTTGATGATATTAAGCCTAGTGAGCTGTTTGTAAATTTTGGAGACTAATCCCTTGTCAGTCACATTATTTGCAAATATTTTCTCCCATTCTGTGGGTTGTCTTTTCTTTTATTTTTATTGTTCTCTTTGCAGTGCAAAATGTTTTGAGTTTAATTAAGTCCCAATTGTTTATTTTTGTTTTTATTTCCATTACTCTCAGAGACGGATCAGAAAGATATTGATGCAATTTATGCCAGAGTGTTCTGCCTATGTTTTCCTCTACGAGTTTTATAGTGTCTGGTCTCCCATTTAGGTCTTTAATCCATTTTGAGTTTACTTTCCTGTATGGTGTCAAAGAATGTTCTAATTTCATTTTTTACATGTAACTTTCCAGTTTTCCCAACACCATTTATTGAAGAGACTGTCTTTCCTCTATTGTATAGTCTTGCCTCCTTTGTTGTAGATTAATTGACCATATTGCGTTGCTTAATTTCTGGGCTTTCTATCTTGTTCCATTGATTTATATATCTATTTTTGTACCAGTACCATACTGTTTTGATGAATATAACTTTGTAGTATAGTTTTAAGTCAGGGAGCCTGATTCCTCCAGCTCCTTTTTTCTTTCTCAAGATTGCTTTGGCTATTTGTGGTCTTTTGTGTTTCTAAAAAAATGTAAAATATTTTGCTCTAATTCTGTGAAAAATGCCATTGGTAGTTTGGCAGGGATTGCATTGAATCTGTAGTTGCTTTGGGTAATATAATCATTTTAGTAATATGGATTCTTCCAATCCAGGAACACAGTATATTTTTCAATCTCTTTGTGTCATATTCAATTGTGTTCACCAGCATCTTATAGTTTTTGAAGTACAGGTCTTTTGTCTCCTTAGGTAGGTTTATTCCTAGGTATTTTATCCTTTTTTGTGTGATAGTAAATGGGATTTTTTTCTTGAATTTATCTTTCTGATCTTTCATTGTTAGTGTATAGCTAGTTGAAGAATAAAAACCATATGATCATCTCAATAGAGGTAGAAAAAGCTTTTGACAAAATTCAACACCAATTTATGATAAAAATTCTCCAGAAAGTGGGCATAGAGGAAACATACCTCAATATACTAAAGGCCACATGTGGCAAACCTAGAACTAACATCATACTCAATGTTGAAAATTTGAAAACATTTCCTCTAAGATCAGGAACCAGACAAGGATGTCCACTCACCCCACTATTATTCAACGTAGTTTTGGAAGTCTTAGCCATGGCATTCAGAGAAGAAAAAGAAATAAAAGAATCCAAATTGGAAAAGAATAATTTAAACTGTCACTGTTTTCAGATGACCTGATATTATACATAGAAAATCCTAAAGATGTTACCAGAAAACTACTAGAGCTCATCAATTAATTCAGTAAAGTTGCAGGATACAAAATTACTATGCAGAAATCTGTTGTATTTCCATACTCTAATACTTCTTTTAGGGACTGTGTTTCCTTACTGATTTTCTGTCTGGATGATATGTCCATTGATGTAAGTGGGGTGTTAAAGCCCTTTACTAAATTGTGTTACTGTCAATTTCTCCCTTTGTGTAAGTTAATAGCTGCTTTATGTATTCAGATGCTCCTATGTTAGGCCCATATATACGTAATATTGCTACATTCTTCCTGTTCAATAAATCTCTTTAAAAATATGTAATGTCTTTCTTTCTCTCTTGTTACAGTCTTTGTTATAAAGTCTATTTTTTCTGTTTCCTTTTGCATGGAGTACCTTTTCCCACCCCCACACTTTCAGTCTCTGTGTTTTAAATTTGTAGTGAGTCTCTGGTAGGGAACATACATATGGATCTTGCTTTTGTATTCATTCAGCCACTCTATGTCTTTTGATTGAAGCATTTAGTCCATTTTCATTTGAAGAAATTATTTATAGGTACATACTTATTTTGTTACTTGTTAAGGGGTTATTTTTATAGTTTTTTTATTCTTCTTTCTTTTTTTGTTCTTTTCATCTGTGATTCTATGACTCTTTAGTGTTATGTTTGGATTCCTTTCACGTTTTGTGTGTTTGTGTTTTGTAGATTTTTGGTTTGTGTCTAATATGAGGTACATATATGGCCACATATATGCTTATTTAAAGATGCTGATATGTTAAATTTGAATGCATTCTAAGAACCATGAATTGTTACTATCCCTGCCATGTTTAATGTTTTTGACATCATATTTTACACACTTTTTTTGGTATTTCTTAACTACTAATCATAGATTATTTTAATACTTTTTTTTTTGAACTTTCCAACTAGTTTTATAGTAGTTGATCTACTACCTTGACTATGGATTTGTCTCACCAAAGGGTTTTTTTTTAAATTTTGTAATATATTTTGATTAAAATATACTTTCTATACAATGTTATATAAGTTTCATCTGTTGATGAGCACTTGGGTTGCTTCCAAGTGTTGACTATTGTAAACAGTGCTGCCTGAATTTTTCTCTGCTGGTGTTCACTCACACCATCTTACATCAAAACGAAACTTCTCTGAACCTAAAAGGACTTGAAGATATCTGCCCACCTTCTGCAAGGCAAAACTGCTGTTTCATTTGAGCTGGTCCTGAGACTTCACAAGATTATATTGGAACAGAGTATAGTAGACAGTGAGGTCAGAATACTAAACTCTGGAGTCCTTCTGACATTTGGAGGCCAGATGGAAAATAATTCAGCAAATGAGAGGAAAAACTAGGAGACAAATTGAACTTAGAGCTGAATAACTAAAACCTGATGGTGATTGATAAGGATGGCCCCAACACTCGGGTGGTTAAGAGTTTTATTATATAGTTTTATATTTCCCAATTAAAATTTCAATAGTTGGGAGAGCAGTCAAGATGGCAGAGCAGAAAGACCCTGAGCTGGCCTCTTTTCATGAATACACCAAATTCACCACTATCTGCAGAACAATCATAGATGAAAAAGCGTGGAACCTACCAGAAAAGATCTTCTACAACTATATACATAAATAAGGAACTACAACAAGATGGAGGTTCTCCCACATGAGTAAGAGTTCTGAGTTTCACATTGGGATCCCCAGCTCAGGGGTCCTGCACTGGGAAAACAATCCCCCAGACTATTTGATTTTGAAGGTCAGTGGAGCTTAATTGCAGGAGCACCACAGGACAGGGGGAATTAGGGACTTCACTTTTCAATGGTGCACACAAAGTCGCCTGTGCACCAAGATACAGGGAGAAAGAAATAATTTGATAGGACACTGGGCCAGACCTACCTGCTGGTTTTGGAGAGTTTCTCAGAGAGGTAGAAGTCACTTAAGCTCACCCTGAGGACATAGACACTGGTGGCAGACATATTTGGGAACATTCTACCACATGAACAGGCTGGTGGTAACTTCCAGCTTGGCTCATTAGCACAAGACTTTGCCCTGGCCAAGTGCCTGTAAGTGCCAATGCTAGGATGCCTCAGGCCAAACAACTAACTGGGTAGGGATGCAGCCCCACCCAACAGCAGACAGACTGAATTTCTGAGCCCATACCCATCTCTAGACATCCCCCATGACATGGCCCTACCACCATAAGGTGAAGACCAACTCCACTCTCCAATGGGCAGGCACCAGCCCTTCCATCCTGGAAGCCTGCAATAGCTTCTAGATCAGCCTTACCCACCAAGGGCAGACACCTGATGCCAGAAAATTACAGTCCCACAGCCTAAAGTACCAGCCTACCAACAGCAGGTCAAAACCTAATCCTGGGACCAAGTGGGCTCTGATTCTGTCCACTAGTAGGCCAATGCTAACTTCTGGACACACTAAACCCCATAACCGACTGTATCAATAAACAGACAACCCCCCAGTGATCTCAAATAAGTTCTGGGATCCTTGGGACCTGAAGCCAGACTCCAGGAACTGGCTCTGCCTTGCAGTAATCCAGCACTAATCCCAGGACTGGGCTTTACCCATCAGTGGTTGGGCAACACTCTCGGAGTCTTCAGGGCCCTGACTCCACACACTGGTGAGCCAGCACTAGCTCTGGGTCCCCCTAGGGCTCTGCAGTCAGCTGCCTCATGACCAGACCCTGCTAAACAGCAACCAGAAGCATCCAAATAAGGTAAACAACCAGGTTAGAGGCCAACCAAGACTACTAGATCACCCACATACTCAGCCCACCATAACAGAAGGACCCACACAGCCATCTTAGGCATAAACCCTAGAGCATATAGCTTGGGTGATGAGAGGGGTGCACTGCTGTGACACATAAGATGCCTCCAACAGAAGGCCACTTCTCTAAGGTCAAGAAATGTAAATAACCTACCATATACATAAAAATACAAATAGCGATTTAGACAAAATGAGGTGACAGAGGAAACATGTTCCAGGCAAAGGAAAAGATAAAACTCCAGAAGAAGAACTAAGTGAAGTGGAGATATGCAATCTACCTGAGAAAGAGGTCAAAGTATCCATCATAAAGATGATTAAAGAGCTTGGGAAAAAAATGGATGCATAGAGTGAGTAGTCAAAAGTTTTAAACAAAAAGTTTGAAAATATAAACAACAAAGAGAGATGAAGAATAGAATAACTGAAATGGAAAACACACTATTATGAATTTATAACAGACTAAATGATACAGAGGAATAGATCAGTGAGCTGGAAGACAGAGTAGTGGAAATCACTGCTGCTGAACAGAAAAAAAGAGTGAAAAGAAATGAGGACAGTTTAAGAGACCTCTGGGACAACATCAAACACACTAATGAAATGGCCTTAGAACATGTTTGGAGACAAACTAGCTGAAAACATCCCTAACCTAGGAAAGGAAGTGGTTACCCAAGTTGAAGAAATGCAGTGTTTGAACCCAAAGAGCAACACATCAAGACACGTTGTAATTAAATGCCAAAAATTAAAGGTAAATTGTGTTGTGCTGCTATGAACATCGAGGTGCATGCACCATTTTTTTTTTTTTTTTGTGGTACACGGGCCTCTCACTGTTGTGGCCTCTCCCATTGTGGAGCACAGGCTCCGGACGCGCAGCCTCAGCGGCCATGGCTCACACATGCAACCGCTCCACGGCATGTTGGATCTTCCTGGACCCAGGCACGAACCCATGTCCCCTGTATCAGCAGGCGGACTCTCAACAACTGCGCCACCAGGGAAGCCCTGCAGGCACCTTTTAAAATTACAGTTTTTGTTTTTTCTAGACATATACCCAGGAGTGAAATTGCTGGATCATATGATAATTCTACTTCTAGTTTTCTGATGAACATCCATACTGTTTTCCATAGTGACTGCATCAATTTACATTGCGAGCAACAGTGTAAAAGGGTTTCCTTTTCTCCATATCCTCTCCAACATTTGTTACTTGTGGACTTTTTGATGATAGGCAATCTGATAGGTGCCAGGTGATATCTTATTGTTCTTTTGATTTACATTTCTCTAATAATGAGCAATGTTGAGCATCTTTTCATGTCCCTGTTGTATTGTTTGTGAGCTATATATATATTTGATTATTAACTTCTTGTTGGTCATATCATTTGCAAATATTTTGTCCCATTCTGTAGGTTGTCTTCTTGTTTTGTTGATGGTTTCCTTTGCTGAGCAAAAGTTTTCAAGTTTCACTAGCTCCATTTGTTTATTTTTGCTTTTATTTCTTTTGCTTTAGGAAACAGATCCAAAAAATATATTGCTGCACCTTATGTCAAAGAATGTTCTGCCTACTTCTCTTCCAGGAGTTTTATGGTTTCAGGTCTTATATTTAGGTCTTTAATCCATTTTCAGTTTATTTTTGTATACGGTGTTAGAAAATGTTATAATTTCATTGTTTTACATGTAGCCAGTTTTCCCTGTACCACTTATTGAAGAGACTGTCCATTGTATAATTTTGTCTCCTTTGTTGTATGTTAATTGACCATAGATACATACATGAGTTTATTTATGAGCTCTCTATTCTGTTCCATTGATCTATATATCTCTTTTTGTGCCATTACCATGCTGTTTTGATTACTGCAGATTTGTAGTATAGTCTGAAGGCTGAGATTGTGATAGCTCAAGCTTTGTTCCTGTTTATCAAGATTGCTTTGGCAATCTGGGGTCTTTTCAGTTCCATATGAATTTATAATTATTTATTCTAGTTCTATGAATAATGCCATGGGTATTTTGATAGGGATTGCATTAAATCTGTAGCTTGTTTGGGATATTATGGCCATTTTAACAATTTTAATTCTTCTAATCCAAGAGCACAAGATATTTTTCTATTCTTTGTATTATGTTCAATTTCCTTCATCAGTGTTTTATAATTTTCAGTGTATATGACTTTCAGCTCCTTGATTAAGATTATTCCCATGTATTTTACTGCTTTTATGCAATTTTAAGTGGGGTTGTTTTTTTTAAATTCTCTCTGTTATTTCATTATTAGTGTATAGAAACCCAACATATTTGTGTTTTAACCTTGTATCCTGCAAACTTCCTGCTTTCACTTCTTAGTTCTAATAGATTTTGGGTGGGGAATTTAGGGTTCTCTGTATCATGTCATCTGAAAATTATGACAGTTTTAGCTCTTCCCTCCCAATTTGCATGCCTTCAATTTTTTCTTGTCTGATTGTTGTGGTTAGCACTATATTAAGTAGCAAGGTCAAGAGTGAGCATTCTAGTTTTGTTCCTGAATTTAGTGGGAATACTCACCACTGAGTATTATATTAGCTGTGGGTTTGCTGTAAATGGCCTTTATTATGTTTAAATATGTTCCCTGTGTACCCACTTTGATGAGAGTTTTCATTGTGAATGGTTATTGAATTTTGTCAAATCTTTCTCTGCACCTACTGAGATGATCATTTTATCTTTATCTTTCCTTTTGTTAATGTGGTTTATCACATTGATTTATTCTACATGTTGAAACATTCCTGTGACCTTAGAATATATCCAACTTGATCATGGTGCATGATCCTTTTTATATATTGTTGTGTTCTGTTTGTTAATATTTTGCTGAGAATTTTTGCATATATATTCATCAAAGATGTTGGCCTGTAATTCTCTTTTTTGTAGCGTCTTTGTCTGATTTTGTTTCCAGGGTAATGGGTGTCTCATAGAATGAATTTGGGAGTGTTCTCTCACATTCAATTTTTGGAATGGTTTGAGAAGGATAGGTTTTAATCCTTCTTTATATGTTTAATAGAATTTCCATGTGAAACTATCTGATTTTGGACTTTTGTTGGCTTGGGTTTTTTAAATTACAAATTGTATTTCACTTCTAGTGATCTTATTGTTCAAACTGTCTGTTTCTTTTTGACTCAGTCTTGTCAGGCTGCATGTTTGTAGAAATTTGTCCATTTATTTTAGGTTGTCCAATTTGTTATTATATAACTGTTCATGGTATTTTCTTATGATATTTTTTGGATCTCTGTGTTACTGGTTGTTATTTTTCGTCTTTCATTTATTATTTTATTTCCGTCCTCTCACTTTTTTTCTTGGTGAGCCTGTCTAAAGGTTTAATTTTATCTTTTCAAAATCCAGCTCTTGGTTTCATTGATCTTTTCTGTTTTTTAATAACTATTTTAATTGTTTCCTCTCTGAAATTTAAAAAAAAATTTATTCCTTCTGCTGACCCTGGGCTTTGTTTGTTCTTCTTTTTCTAGTTTCTTTAGATGGAAGGTTAGGTTCTTTATTTGAGATTTTCTTGTTTGTTGAGGTAGGCTTGTATTGCTATAAACTTCCCTCTAAGAACTGCTTTTGCTGCATCCTATAGATTTTCAGTTTTGTGTTTCTATTTTCACTTCTCTCAAGGTATTTTTTTATTTCCCCTTTGATTTCTTCATTGACCTATTCATTTTTAGTAGTGTGTTTTTACTCTCCACGTGTTTGTTTTTTCCCCACTTTTCTTTCTGTAGTTGATTTCTAGTTTCACATTATTGTGGTCAGAAAAAATGCTTGATATAATTCCTATTCCCTAAATTTTTTGAGGCTAGATTTGTGACCTAACATGTGATCTATTCTGGAAATGTTAAATGTGCACTTGAATGGAATGGATATTCTTGTCTTTTTGGATGAAATATTCTGTAGATACCTAATAAGTCCAACTTGTCTATTGTACCATTTAAGACCACTGTTGTCTTATTGATTTTTGTCTTAATAATCTGTCCATAGATGTAAGCATTGTGTTAAAGTTCCCTACTTTATTGTCAATTTCTCCCTTTATATTTGTTAATATTTGTTTTATACATATTATGTGCCCCTGTATTGAATATATATATATATATTAACAAGTATAATATCTTCTTCCTGTATTCATCCCTTTATCATATATTAGCCATTTTTGTCTTTTGTTATAGCCTTTAAGTATATTTTGTCGGATACAAGTATTGCTAACCCTGCTTTCTTGCTGTTTCTGTTTACATAATATATCTTTTTTCCATTTCCTCACTTTCTGTGTGCTTTTTTATCCCTGAATTGGGTTTCTTGTATGCACCATATTGAAGGGTCCTTTCTTTTTAAATCAAGTCAGGTAGTCTATATCTATATCTTTTTATCAGTGCATTTAGTCCATTGACATTTAAAATAATTATTGATAGGTATGTACTTATTGCCATTTTATTAATTGTTTTCCAGTTATTTTGTATTTTTCCCCATTCATTTCATATATATATATATATATGCTTCTCCCATTGTGCCTTGATAATTTTCTTTAGTAGTGTGATTGGGTTCAATTCTTTTTGGTTTTTGTGCTTCTGTTTTTATTTGTGGCTATCATGGGATTTATATATGTTGACCCCTAATTATATCTACTTGATTTAAACTCAGTCATTTAAGTTCAAACACATTCTCAAAATCTAATTTTTAGTTCTTTCCGTCACATTTTTTGATGTCATATTGTACATCTTCATGCTTCCCCCTTTACTGTTTATTGTAGTTATAACTACATTTACATTTTTTTCTTTTAATCTATGTACTGGTTTAAAGTGATCTTGAATCCTTACTATATATTTGTCTTTCCTATTTTGATTTTCCCTTTTTTATAGATTCATACTTCTTTACCATTTAGAGAAGAGCCTTCAGCATTTCTTTTAGGGAAGGTTTAGTATTGATGTCTTTTTAGAATTTGTTTCTCTGAGAAGTTCTTTATTTCTCCTTCTATTCTAAATGATATTCTTGCAAGGTGTAGTATACTATACTGCAGATTTTTCCCTTGTAGTACTTTGAATATACCATGCCACTCCCTTCTGGCCTGCAATATTTCTTCACAGAAATTATCTGGTAGCCTATGGGAATTTTGCTGTTTATGACTCAGTTTCTCTTGCTGCCCTTAGAATTCTCTCTTTATCTTAGCTTTTGCCATTTTAATTTTAATATGTCTTGTTGTGGGTCTGTTTGTGTCCATCTTGTTTGGGGCCCTCTGTGCTTCCTTGGCCTGGATATCTTTTTCCTTCTTTAGGTTCAGGAAGTTTTCAGTAATAATTTCTTCAAGTACATGTCTGATACCCTTCTCTCTCTTCTCCTTCTGGAACCCCTATAATGTAAATGTTTGCAAATTTGATGTTTTCCTAGAGGTATTGTACATTGCACTTGCTTTTTTATTTTATTTGTCTTTCTTTCTGCTGTTCTGATTCAGTTATCTCAATTATTCTGCCTTCCAGACCATTTATGTAATTTTCTGTGCCATTTATTCTGCTATTCATTACTTCTAGAGTATACTTTTAGATTAGATATTGAATTTGATTGAGTCTTCTTTATATTTTCTAGTTCCTTGTTAACTTGATCTGTGTTTAGATCAATTATCTTCCCTAATTCAGTTAGCATTTTTATTACCAGAATTCCTTCTATCAGTTTCCTGTTAGTTTTCCATGAGCATTCTTCCTGTGTAGATGTATTTTTGATGTATTTGTGAGGGGAAGTGAGCTCCACATCCTCTTACTTCGTCATGGTGATCCACGAGTTTGTAATTTTTATAGTTTCAGTTGTTGTCTTTACTTTTCTGCTTAGAGGTGTCCCTTTAATATCTCTTGTTAAGCTGGTTTAGTGGTGTTGAACTCTTTTAGCTTGTGTGTGAAACTCTTTTTCTCTTCTTCAAATTTTAATTGTAGCCTTGTTTGTATAGTTCTCACTTGCAGATTTTCCCACCCTTTTATCACTTTAAATACATCATGTCATTCCCTTTTGTTCTGCAGAGTTTCTAGGGAAAAGTCATCTGACTATCTTATGGGAGTCCTCTTGTATGTAACTTTTTCCTTTTCCATTAATGATTTTAAGATTCTCTCTTTATCTTTATTTTTTGCTGTTTTAATTACAATATGTCTTCACGTGGCTCTCTTTGGGTTGATCTTTTTTGGGACTCTGTGCTTATTGGACCTAGATATCTGTTTCCTTTCCCAGGTTAGATAAATTTTCAGCTATGGTCAGTTCAAATAAGTTTTCTGCCCCATCATCTCTCTCTTCCTCCTTCTGGGACAACTATAATGAAAAAGTTAGTATATCTCACATTGTCCAGATGCCTCTTAATCTGTCCTCATTTGTTAGTACTCTTTTTTTCTGTCCAACTTGGATGATTTCCACTACTCTGCCTTCCAGTTCACAGATCTGTTTCTCTGTATCACCCAATCTACTGGTGATTCTTTCTAGTTTATTTTTTAAATGTCACTTATCATGTTTTTCAGCTCTGTTTGGATCTTTTTTATAATTTCTAATTCTTTTCTAAAGTTTTCAGTGTGTTCATTTATTCTCCCAAGTTTGTTGAGCATCATTATAATCATTACCTTGAACTTTTTATCAGACAGATTTCTTTTTTTTTTTTAAACATCTTTATTGGGGTATAATTGCTTTACAATTGTGTGCTAGTTTCTGCTTTATAACAAAGTGAATCAGTTATACATATACATATGTTCCCATATGTCTTCCCTCTTGCGTCTCCCTCCCTTCCACTCTCCCTACCCCAACCCTCCAGGCTGTCACAAAACACTGAGCTAATATCCCTGTGCCTTGCGGCTGCTTCCCCCTAGCTATCTACCTTACTACGTTTGTTAGTGTGTATATGTCCATGACTCTCTCTCGCCCCGTCAAAGCTCACCCTTCCCCCTCCCCATATCCTCAAGTCCGTTCTCCAGTAGGTCTGTGTCTTTATTCCTGTCTTACCCCTAGGTTCTTCATGACATTTTTTTCCCTTAAATTCCATATATATGTGTTAGCATACGGTATTTGTCTTTTTCTTTCTGACTTACTTCACTCTGTATGACAGACTCTAGGCCTATCCATCTCATTACAAATAGCTAAATTTCATTTCTTTTTAAGGCTGAGTAATATTCCATTGTATATATGTGCCACATCTTCTTTATCCATTCATCCGATGATGGGCGCTTAGGTTGTTTCCATGTCCTGGCTATTGTAAATAGAGCTGCAATGAATATTTTTGTACATGACTCTTTTTGAATTTTGGTTTTCTCAGGGTATATGCCAAGTAGTAGAATTGCTGGGTCATATGGTTGTTCTATTTGTAGTTTTTTAAGGAACCTCCATCCTGTTCTCCATAGTGGCTGAACCAATTCACATTCCCACCAGCAGTGCAAGAGTGTTCCCTTCTCTCTACACCCTCTCCAGCATTTATTGTTTCTAGATTTTTTGATGATGGCCATTCTGACTGGTGTGAGATGATATCTCATTGTAGTTTTGATTTGCATTTCTCTAATGATTAATGATGTTGAGCATTCTTTCATGTGTTTGTTGGCATTCTGTATATCTTCTTTGGAGAAATGTCTATTTAGGTCGTCTGCCCATTTTTGGATTGGGTTGTTTGTTTTTTTGTTATTGAGCTGCATGAGCTGCTTGTAAATTTTGGAGATTAATCCTTTGTCAGTTGCTTCATCTGTAAATATTTTCTCCCATTCTGAGGGTTGTCTTTTGGTCTTGATTATGGTTTCCTTTGCTGTGCAAAAGCTTTGAAGTTTCATTAGGTCCCATTTGTTTATTTTTGTTTTTATTTCCATTACTCTAGGAGGTGGGTCAGAAAGGATCTTGCTGTGATTTATGTCATAGAGTGTTCTTCCTATGTTTTCCTCTAAGAGTTTGATAGTTTCTGGCCTTACATTTAGGTCTTTAATCCATTTTGAGCTTATTTTTGTGTATGGTGTTAGGGAGTGATCTAATCTCATACTTTTACATGTACCTGTCCAGTTTTCCCAGCACCATTTATTGAAGACGCTGTCCTTTCTCTACTGTACATACCTGCCACCTTTATCAAAGATAAGGTGTCCATATGTGCGTGGGTTTATCTCTGGGCTTTCTATCCTGTTCCATTGATCTATATTTCTGTTTTTGTTCCAGTACCATACTGTCTTGATTACTGTAGCTTTGTAGTATAGTCTGAAGTCAGGGAGCCTGATTCCTCCAGCTCCTTTTTTCTTTCTCAAGATTGCTTTGGCTATTCGGGGTCTTTTGTGTTTCCATACAAATTGCGAAATTTTTTGTTCTAGTTCTGTGAAAAATGCCAGTGGTAGTTTGATAGGGATTGCATTGAATCTGTAGATTGCTTTGGGTAGTAGAGTCATTTTCACAATGTTGATTCTTCCCATCCAAGAACATGGTATATCTTTCCATCTATTTGTATCATCTTTAATTTCTTTCATCAGTGTCTTATAATTTTCTGCATACAGGTCTTTTGTCTCCTTAGGTAGGTTTATTCCTAGATATTTTTTTCTTTTTGTTGCAATGGTAAATGGGAGTGTTTTCTTGATTTCACTTTCAGATTTTTCATCATTAGTATATAGGAATGCCAGAGATTTCTGTGCATTACGGACAGATTTCTTATCTCCACTTCACTTAGCTCTTCTTCTTGCATTTTATCTACTCCTTCTATGAAACATATTCCTTTATTAGTTCATTTTGTCCAATTTTCTTCATTTTTATTTATTAGGTAGATTGGTTATGTTTCCCTTTCTTAGAGAAATGGCCTTATATAGGAGACCTTTATAGGGCTTATCAGCACACTCCCTTCTGGTCACAAGAGGTATATAATCTAGGGATGCCCTCAATGTGAATTGATCAGGCCCTTCTGTTGTGGTGGGGTTGACTACTATGTTGATAGTCACTGCTGTTCCCCAGCCTAGATGTCTGCCAAGACCTGACTTGTGCAGAGGCTATCAGCCACTGGTGGGTTGGGCTGTGTCCTGGTATGGCTGGCAGTGTAGCCTGGAGAGTCCTGGGGCTGGTGCCTCAGTGCTTGTTGGTGGGACCAGGTGATAGGACTGCTAGCCATGGGACCAGGGATAAATAGAGCAGCTCATTTTCAGTCCTGTGCGTCCTGTGGCTGATGCCAGCCTGCTGTTGGGCAGAGAATGTCCTGATATAGGTGACTACAGGTAATGGGGGTTCCCAGTGCTGGTACTAGCCTGCTAGTTGTTTGGGCTGGGGCATTGGTAACCCTGGGGCTGTTGTCATCCTGCCGGTATACAGGTCAGATACTGGTGCAACTGGAAGAAAGCCTGCAGTTTCCTGGCTATGCTCCCAATCTACTGGAGGGAGGTGCCCCGTCCTGGCGTGGCTGGCTGTGGGGCCCTGGATGGTGGGTGGTGCTTGGTTCCAGGGAAGCTTGCTGGAGGGCCTGGAGGGTCCTGGGGCAGGTTAAATCTTGCTGGTTGGTGGGGCTGGGTACCAAATTGCTGGATACTTGTCCTGGGGAGTGATGGGGCTGGTGTTAACCTTCTTGTGAGTTGGTAAGCCACTGGTCTTAATAGTGTAGCAGAAGGACTCCAAAATAGTACTTGATAGCACTAGTGCCCTTGTGGTAGTATAAGCTCCCAGAAAATGTTCCTGTCAGTGTCAGTGTCAAGGAGCTCCATTTCCCTCCTGCCTCTACAGAAGAATCTCCAAAAACAGCAAGTGGGTACAGCCCAGGCTTTTTTTTTTTTTTTTTTGCCAACATTTTATTCTTTTTTCTTTAACATCTTTATTGGAGTATAATTGCTTTACAATTGTGTGTTAGTCTCTGCTGTATAACAAAGTAAATCAGCTATACATATACATATATCCACATATCTCTTCCCTCTTGTGTCTCCCTCCCTATCCCACATCTCTAGGAGGTCACAAAGCACCAAGCTGATCTCCCTGTGCTATGTGGCTGCTTCCCACTAGCTATCTATTTTATATTTGATAGTATATATGTCCATGCCACTCTCTCACTTTGTCCCTAGTTTAAACATTTTGTTTAATTGGTAATCACCTGTGTCCTGTCCTAGACCCAAGAACTGGATGATAGGCAAAACAGAAAATAGCTGAGGGATATTAGGACCTCAGCTTTTTTTTTTTTTTAACATCTTTATTGGAGTATAATTGCTTTGCAATGGTCTGTTTTAGTTTCTGGTTTATAACAAAGTGAATCAGTTATACATATACATATGTTCCCATATCTCTTCCCTCTTGCGTCTCCCTCCCTCCCACCCTCCCTATCCCACCCCTCTAGGTGGTCACAAACCACCGAGCTGATCTCTCTGTGCTATGTGGCTACTTCCCACTAGCTATCTATTTTACGTTTGGTAGTATATATATGTCCATGCCACTCTCTAGCTTTGTCACAGCTTACCCTTCCTCCTTCCCATATCCTCAAGTCCATTCTCTAGTAGGTCTGTGTCTTTATTCACGTCTTACCCCTAGGTTCTTCATGACCTTTTTTTCTTTCTTATATTCCATATATATGTGTTAGCATACGGTATTTGTTTTTCTCTTTCTGACTTACTTCATTCTGTAGACTTTTTTTCAAATTACTGTCTCTGCATTGGTTCTTGGAGCATGTGAGATTTTGCATGTACACTTTAAGTGTTGAGTCTGTTTCCTACAGCTCTCCTGCTCTCTTGTACACAAACCACACTGGGCTACAAAGCCAGAGATTCTCAGGGCTCATCTTTCCATGCAGTATCCTGGGCTGAGGAACTTTATATGGGGCTCTGGCACCTTTCTTCTCTTGGAGAAACTCTGCAGTTGTGATTATCCTCTTATTTATGGGTTACTTAGCAGGGGTTGTGGGTCTTGACTATCCATCATCCCTCTACCCTTTCTACCCTTCTTATAATTTTTCCTTCTTTATCTCTTCATTTGTGGAAAACATTTTCTGCTAGTCTTCAGGTCATTCTCACTGATAGTTGCTCTATAAATAGCTGCAATTTTGGTCTGCCTGTGGGAAGAGGTTAGCTCAGGGTCTTCCTATTCTGCTGTCTTATCCATTCCCTTTCAAATCCCTCTTTTGATTTTACATTTTTATAAAGTGTCACATGGGTTTCTCACTTTGAGACAAGAAAGCAACACAACAACTTATTTTTCTCTCTGTGTATAAACAGAATATCAGATGTGTAGTGAACAATTGCTAACAGACTTTGAAAGAAATGTTGTGATTGGTCAGTAATGATGATGCTCATCAGTGGTTTGTATAGTGACTTGTGGACTTAAGAACTAGAAGCAAAGTCTGTATTTAATGCAATTATCATAATGTTTCACAGTAATTAAAACAAAATACATTTACGAGGTTTTTAAGCTACATTTTGTAACTGAAATTCATACATATCAGTACTATGCAGAGTGAAGACTGCTTGTATTTGGAAGTAATTTCCTTAAAGGCATCACTGAAGCCTGAGGTTGGATAAGTTGTATAAGCAATGAGACTAGATGAGAGCCCTTGTGGAGGTTGGAGTTGTCATAGCTTGTTCAGAGGATTTTCTGCCAGAATCCCATCTTAATATTATGGATTTGTGAGACTCTAGAAGATAAATATTCTAATAAAGGAACCCCAATTACTAAGAGAAGGTGCATTATATCACACTGAGGGAACACCTAAACCACTATTTAAGAATCAACATCGGGCTTCCCTGGTGGTGCAGTGGTTGAGAGTCCGCCTGCCAATGCAGGGGACATGGGTTTGTGCCCTGGTCCAGGAAGATCCCACATGCCGCGGAGTGGCTGGGCCCGTGAGCCATGGCCACTGAGCCTGTGTGTCCGGAGCCTGTGCTCCGCAATGAGAGAGGCCACAGCAGTGAGAGGCCCGCGTACCACAATAAAATAAAATAAAATAAAATAAAATAATCAACATCATCTGAAGTATATTTCCATGCACAATACTTCCATTGAAGAAGAATTCCAAGAAAGTTTGCACTTGCTTGAGGACCTGGAAAGCAAGAGAATGTATAACAGCTGGTCCTCTAAAATGGACCATACTTTGCCTCTGAGGAATTGCTTTTTATGTAGACCATAATTAGCTCTAGATTAAAAATATCATACAGTTTATGTCCCCAAGGCAACAAGATTCTTTGAGCATCTCACCTGACTCACTGGGTAAAGCTTTCCTTGCCTGGGGTCCTAGCTTCTTATTTTGAACTGCTTTTCTCTACTCTGACCTTTATCTGTAATAATGTCTGAAGTATAAGTCTTGTTGGTAACGGTGAACTGTAACAATCTCTATCTGTCAAATATCAACCTTAGCTACAGCTACCATCCTGCCTATACTGAACCCATGAATGATTTACATTACATTCTCCACTATATATGCTCTATATTTTCATATATATATAATTTCATATATGTATTTATTCTAATATATATGTATAATTTCATATGTGGATTCATTCATGTATTCAACCAATATTTCTGGAGACAGTAGTATATACTATGTGCCAAAAACAGTGCTAGCCAGAAAGGTTACAATAGTGAACTAATAAAGACTCAGTTATTGCCAACATGCAGTTTATACTTTAGTGGAAGACATAAACATTAATTACATAACAGTAATTATGCATAATTTAAACTGCTATAACCGCTTTTAGGACAGGAAAATGATGCTAGAAAAGCATGAAACAAAGAAATCTGATTTAAGAGAGCCAGAGAATTCTTCGTGAAGGAGTAATTCTTAAGCTGAAGATAAATAGGAGTTAACTATTATAAGTATGTGGGAGGGGGTGCTGACTTATGGAGAGAGCAGCAAGAGCAGTAGGATATACAATATCTCTTGACTGGCAATAAGCTTGGTACACTGAGGAACAATAAGGGAACTTTAATATGAGATTAGGCTAAAGAGATTTGCAAGGACAGACTATTCAAAAGCTTGTATGACACATTAAAATTTGGATATCTGTTTTAAGGTCAATGAGGAGCCATTGACACTAGGTGGGGAAGGTAGGGTGACATAAACATATTTGTATTTTGAAAAAGTCACAATGTATGGAGTGTGGAGAACAGCTTTCAAAGGAGCAAGAATAAGTATGGGGAGACAAACTGTGAGGCTACTGCTTAAACCTTGGCAAACATGATGGGGTATTGGACTATAGTGGTGATAGAGATGTTGGAGAAAAATTAATTTATTTGAGATTTATTTTAGAGATAACATCTAAAAAATTTGTAATATATTGATCATGGGGATAATAAAAGAAAAATATCAAGGAAGATTCCTAGATTTTTTAAATTATAAATCTGATGGATGGAGACAACAAATGATAATAAATTAGGAGCACTAGGAAATAACTAGACTTTGGAGAAAAGATCACAAATTTTGTATTGGATATACTGCATTTCAGATATTCAGGTGCAGAGTTTCAGTGGGCTATTAAAAATATGGGTCTACAGCCCAGAGAAGAACATTAGGACAGAGATATTTGCACGTGAATGATCAAGGTCAGGGCAAAATTACAAATGAAAATCAAATACCATATGTCAGCTTAAGTTATAAGTTAAATTTTGTTAAATAAAATGTATTTATCCTCCTAATTTGACAAATATCCCTTCATAACAACTAAATTTAAATTACAGAAAAAAGCAACAGTTTTATGATGGTAGCAAAATATCACAGACAACAGCATTTTCTTATTGTGTACATTTGAATATTCTGCTGGTGAGTTTATGATGTTTGAATGAGTAATAAAGTAAAGGTATATATTATTCATAATTTATATCCATTCCATAAAATAATTTTTCTTGCCGTAACTTAGGCAACTAATCAATTTATTATTAACATGTTCACATAATTTTCTTTAATTGACAGTAATGGGAAGATCAAAATAAAAGGTAACCATAGTCAGAAAGTAAAGTGTTTAATGTGGTATCATGAAAATACATCCTAAACTAAAAGTAAAATTCCTAATACTCTTTACAATTCTAGTGTGTAATATCCATATAGTTACCAATGTAAAGAATCCATTCAACTACTGTTCAGGCATGTTAGAGCTAGACCACTGCTATACATACAATTTAAGATTAAAGTGAATTGTTTAATACTGTAAAATGTTTCTCTCAAAGTGCAACTACTAAGAGTAAATTGCTAACTATTAAGTACATCCAGAACTATGAATTGGACAAAGACAACGCTCAGGACTACCAGGAAGTGATACTTTGTTATACAGGGGTCTGTTAACATTTATGCTATATAAGAAGGAGGATTTGAGAAGTTTATTAATTTTTATTTTCTTTCACCTAAAAGATTCACCTCCCAAAGTTTCTCTGCATGCTTAAATAGTGTCTATCCCTGAAAGCAGGAGCAGGAACACCCACAAATATTCATGTCCTTCAGATTTTGTTTTAAGGTTAAAGGAATAAAAAATAAGGAAAACATCTTTCTGGAGCTTAAATGGTGTTACTTATGAGCGAATGCTTGATGTTATAGGTTCAGCTGTGTGTTGGATCATGAATGATAAAGACACCCATGGTTAGTTAACATTTTTGTGTGCATTTATGATATGCAAGACCCTCTAATGTGAAGAGCACCTCTTGTCCAGTACTTATGGTGGTATTGCAGATGTCAATTTAAGCCTTTACATTTAGTGGAAAGAGTTGAAGTGGTAGTATAATAATGGTAAAAGCTAGATTAGTTAAGAACTGAGTGGAATATGAGGAAACTGAAACTACAAATATGTACCTATTTTGTCAAAATTTGTGCAAGGAAGGAGAAACTTAAGACAATAGCTGGATATGGATGCATTTATTGAGAAAGGTATAACCATACATAGCCAAAATACAGAAAAATCCTATCACCATAAGGATCCCTTCTACTACCCTTTCATAACCCACACCCACCTTGTTGTGTTTTTAATTTGCATCTCCCTAATCTCTAATGATTTTGAATATCTTCTCATGTGATTACTTGCCATCTCTATATCCTCTTTGGTAAAATATCTGTTCATATTTTTTGTATATTTTCCAATTGGACTTTTCTTTTTGTTGTGGACTACATTCAACTTCTTACTGGGCCCTTCTGACACCAGGGATAGAGGGAAAGTGTGGTGCTGACCAGCCCCAATTTAAACCACTTTATTCAGTCTTATTCATGTCCAGTGGGAGTGGAGGGTCAGATCCACAGAATGATGTCAAGGCTTTATTTTTTGTTTATATACCTATTTCTATAAAGAGTTTTGAGCACGTGAAAATGTTTATGAGAAAGATGAAGTCAAGAGAGAAAAGCAGAATATAAAAGATCAAGAATAGGAAGTCTTTTTTTAAAATACTTTTTAACATAGCATTTGTTAAGCCAGTGTGCATCGTGAACCCTGCAGTGAAAGTGGTTAAGATACACAGGAGAGAAAATCTTTAGTATAATGTTATTGAGAATGTGGAAGAACTAGAATTTAGAACATAGAGGAATGGACCTGACATAAGAGCTGTTTCAACTCACATATTGTAATATATGTAAAAAAAAAAAAAAAAGCATGGGTGCAGCTGCAAGAATGTTGAAACATTTGGTAGCAGGAGGTTAAAGAAAAGTTTCTTTTTTTATCTTCTTAACAAATGTTTATGTGTACAGTACATAAATGTTAAGTATATAAAAGAAAAGTTTCTGTCTGATGACTACCTCATTGAAGTAAAAGTGAAGGCTATCTTCTCAATATCCACAAATGAGGAGCCAGCAGTGGAGACAGAAGCCATAAGAGGAAGGAGATGCTTCTGAACAGTGCTAATTCAAGGAGAAGATAGTTTCCAATAGAATGTGAGCAACTGTGCCAGATATTATAAACATATCAAGAAGAAAAAAACACTGAGAATTGGAGTTAGCAAACAGGAGGGGGTCATGGGAGACAAATTTGGACAGAGCTGTATATTTATGATATCTGTGGGAGATAATACTAAAAAGGTAAGACTAGCAGTTGTTTCAGTTTCAAATTTTGTTTATTTTGATTTTATCCCCTAAATAGTGGGGATTACTTGAATCACTGTTGAAATGTTCAAAATGGATTAGATCAAGGGAAGACAGAATGAAGAAAGGCTAATTGACAGTTTGTTATAGTAATCTGAGTAAAAGTTGAAGAGGGCCTGAATTTCTTTTTCTACTGCAGGAGCAGTAAAAACAGAGAAGAAAAGACAGACATGGCAGAAGCTACCAAAGACACATCATGAGGACTTGATGACTAATTGTTAATTTCCCAGAAATGCATCTTTCTTCAGACCATAAGGACTGGGATAAAGGATAAAAATTAGTTCATGTTAATAATAATAAATTATATTTCCATGTGTTTCACCATTTCTAATACTGCATGACTTCTAAACCTTTTTAAAGCAACCCTCCCCAGTGCAAACAAGCACCCAGTACTTTTGGGGTCCTCAGTGTGTTTTTCTAGTATGTTTATAGGAATGTTCTGTAATGTTCTCAAACAGATCTTCTCTGGAGGCCTTTGCTAATGACTAAATATTACACTGCTTGTGAAATTGTGTCAAGGAGTCTTTCCCCTACACATAGTGTCCACGGCCATGAAGGCTTCTGCTGAACATTTTCTGGTTTAAGCTACTTTTACTCCTAGAGGTGTAGATTTTGCTGAGGCAGTTACACTTTCTATATGACGTAACAATGCTCTGTTCTCTGGAGCTCTTAGTGCATTTAAGTAATATATTGTACTGTAGTGTTTTATGTCTGAATGTTTTAGAGGGTTTGGCATAGTAACACTTCCTTTAAAATTTATAGTCTCCCTTCCTAGGCCTTAAGAACGAGAACAAATATGAGTGATACCTCATGTTGCATTATTGCTACTAAGATTAACACAGGGGTCTGCCTATAGTAGATTCTTAATGAACATTTTATTTTTTTGCATAACAGTAAATTTGACATGACCACCACTTTGAGAGACAAGGACGGTATAGTTTGAACACATTTCTTCAAAGAGTAGGATATGGAGAAATGCTGGATTAGGAAGTTGTCTGAAGTCTCTCCTTGATTCCTGTATGAATTAGTTTACTTAGTCTGCAGATACAAGCTTTCTTTTTATTTCTTTCCATTCCAGTATTATCACAATTAGAATATATTCACAAGTCTTGAACCTGTGATTATTTATTCCTGTATATATAGGAGCTTTTGTAATGTAAATTTCCTCAGTATATGGGCAATTCTAAGGTTAATATTGCCTGAACAATACTATAGAATTTTGTTTAGTGGTTTAATTGTTTTTGTTTTTTTTTGTTTGTTTTTATATTTTTTGTGGTATGCAGGCCTCTCACTGTTGTGGCCTCTCCTGTTGCAGAGAACAGGCTCCAGATGCGCAGGCTCAGCGGCCATGGCTCACGGGCCTAGCCACTCTGCGGAATGTGGGATCTTCCCGGACCGGGGCACGAACCCATGTCCCCTGCATCGGCAGGTGGACTCTCAACCACTGCACCACCAGGGAAGCCCGGTATTAATTGTTAATTTGAATAACTCCCTACTGAGACAGGAGCATTTCATTTATCTCCTGGAAATTAATAAGCATTATTCATTTCCTGCATGGTCCTCTTCATAACAGGTAAGGCTTTAATAGAGAAAAGGCCCCAAGAGGCAGTTTTTGATGATTTCATATGTGTCAGTATTTTCAACATTTGAGCATGTTCCTTTTTCTCCTCTCTAAGACTGTGAATTGCTTATCAAATATTTTCCTTCCATCCTGAAACCTTCTTCAGCTGTACCAGTTTACATGTTTCTCTAGTTTTCCCCTAAGTGCTGACACTTTCATGCTCTCATGTAGGATACCAGAGCCAAACTGAAGAAGATAAAACAGGCATGAGAGTGCTATGAAAATAGAAATATGAGATGTTTTATGTGAATTCCCAGAAAGCATGAAACCTAGCTACTGTTATTGCATCTAAGGAATGGTGATGCTTTCAGTTAACACCACATTTAAGATCTATGCTTTCTCTCCTGCTTCCCAGTTATGATTTATTAGTAAGGTTAAGAGAAAATCAGCAAATTTAGTGTTTCTTTCTTTGTGTGTGTGTGTGTGTGTGTGTGTGTGTGTGTCTGTGTGTGTGTGGTACGCGGGCCTCTCACTGTTGTGGCCTCTCCCGTTGCGAAGCACAGGCTCCGGACACGCAGGCACAGCGGCCATGGCTCACGGGCCTAGCCACTCCGTGGCATGTGGGATCTTCCCAGACCGGGGCACGAACCCGTGTCCCCTGCATCGGCAGGCAGACTCTCAACCACTGCGCCACCAGGGAAGCCCTAGTGTTTCTTTCCTACCATTTTATCTCACTTTCTTTCCTGTCTGGATGGGGTTAAACTTGTAGTAAATATATCAAGGGATTTAGAAAGTCAGCCTAAAATCTAAAGAATTAATTTGGAACTGTATAACATTGGGATGTATTCTTTTTGTGTGTGTTTATTCATCTATAGTGATAATAATGCCAATCCTGCATACTTCACAGAATTATGGCTTTTAAATGAAAGAAAAGGTATGAAAGGGATTAATAAATTAAGTGCTACACAAATCTGAGGGATCAGTATTCTTATATTGATATAAAGAGGCAGACTGCCTGTTCTGATTCCACAAAAAAGGCCATCAGGGTGATGAAGAAAACAAGGCTTATATTTGACTGCTTTCCACTTCCTATTTTTGTGCCTCTCTGTGCTTTTTTTCTGCCTCCACCTCAAGCACAATTACAAAGCTATCCTATGTCTTTAGGACCATATTCTTAGCTCCAGAAAAAATATATTTGATTATCTCAGTCTAGCAGAGTGATTAAAAAGGTGAGGCTGTGGTGATAGACATTTTATATTTGAATCTTTGCTCTGTCATTTACTAGCTAGTTGTAGACAAGTTACTTAAACTTTCTGTGACTCATTTTCTTCTTCTATAAAATGGTAATAATAATATTACCCAAAATTGGACTTTTGGGAGAGTTAATATATATAAAGCACTTTGAAGAGTGTGTTACACATAATAAAGTGCTTAATAGTTGTTAGTTATTATCATTCCATACTAGTTGATACAATTATACATGTGTTCACACAAGTATCGTTTATTAATTTATCATTTTATTGAAGTATAGTTAATTTACAATGTGTTACTTTCTGCTGTAGAGCACAGTTATATTGTACTTTAATACAGAACACTGCAAGATTGTCTGACTTAGAACAATGTCTATCACATAGTACACACTCAATGAAAAAGCAGTTAAATGAAAGAATTGAAAAGTGTTTAAAATCTACAAGAATACATTTATAATGGTAGATTTCTGGGCACCATGACTATATAGAAGAGAAAATGTTTTTGTTAAGGCCATATTGATGAGTCTCACATCTCGTCATGTAGGCAGATTTCTAACTAAACTATAATATCAGTCTTTTAATCTCCCAATAATCAAGGATGAAATAGTAAAGTAGTCCTGAGAACTCTCCATTTCTGTGCTCACATACTAATCTGTCGGAAAATTTAGAAATTTAGGAGGCTCAGGAATGTTTGCTTGTTTTTCTTTCTTTTTTTTTATTTTGGCCATGCTGTGTAGCATGCCAGATCTTAGTTCCCCAACCAGGGATTGAACCCTTGCCCCCTGCATTGGGAGCATGGGGTCTTAACCACTGGACCACCAGGGAAATCCCTGCTTGTTTTTCTTTTCAAGTTCCTTGCAAATAAGTTTATAAAGGCTCTAGAACATGCAATAATTAGAATGGTATTTCTCAAAGAGTAATCCATTGACTGCCTGTATCAGAATTACCTTGGGTACATATTAAAAATTCATATCTGCAGAGATTTAACTTTTGGCCACATGCAACAACAATGGATGAACCTGGAGGACATTATGCTATGTGAAATAAGTCAGGCACAGAAAAACAAATACTGAAAGCTCTCACTTGTATGTGGAATCTAAGAGTCAAATTCGTAGAAGTAGAGATTAGAATTGTAGTAATCATGGGATAGAATGGTGGGGGAAATTGGAAGATATTGGTCAAAGAGTACAAAGTTGCAGTTATATAGGATAAATAGGTCTAGAGATCTAATATTCAACATGATGTCTATAGTTAATAACACTGTATAGAATACTGGAATTGTGCTAATAGAATAGATTACAGGTGCTCACATCACACACAAAAAACTGGCAGCTGTATGAAGAGATGGTATGCTACTGTTAACTACATTGCCTAAAATAATCATATATATATATATATATATATATATATGTTGTACACCTTAAATATGTATCTTTTTATTAATTTTTTGTAAATTGGCTAGAATTGGGCCCAGGAATCTGCATCTAAAAATAGTTTGGGAACTACTGAAAGAGAGACTAATTTTTTCACCAGGTAGGATTTTCTGGAACTAATAAATATTTTCTGTTGATAACTTCACATATTCAGCTTAAAAAGTACATTACTGTGTTGTCCCATTGCCTTTACAAAAGCATTTTGTAACTATTGAACAAATCACAGGTTATATTTGATTTATACAGAGGATTGCTTTCAAATTGCTTAATAAGTTATAGTTCCAGGTCACCCCAACTTAATTACATTTGAAAATTTAAAATAGAAACTTGCATCATATAAACTCAAGTTTTAAATACTCCAGAATATTTGATGCAGGTGATTAGCAACCACATTTTGAGGAAAAACTGCACTGAAAGGTGGAATATGTTGGTCTTCATTAACTTTTACTTCCATATTCCTTTTCCTACATGGCAATGCAAGAAACACTGTAAAACACTGTAAAAATGCAGTCAGAGGTTTTTTTTTTTTTTAATTTCTATGAACATGGTCTTACTCTTCATAGGCTCCCAGGTTTTCCGCATACAGAATTATGGGGGCCTCTATGAAAATGGTCTCTCTGCTGAATTATCCAACATGCCCATGCCTCCAATAATACCATTCTGAAAGCCAGTGGCTCAAGCCACGAAAGAATCCTTCCCGCTGATCTTTGGCACAATCAGCCCAGATCAAAGGAACAGAAGAACCTAAGTTATTTGAGCACATGATGATTTTAGGGGATGATTCATGTTGTTGATATAAAACAACAGTAAAATAAATGCCATGCACTATCTGTGGCAAAGGAGGGAGCATGCAGGATTAAATAGGATGCATTTAAATACAGAGTAACAAAATATTAGGAAAAAATCCAACCCCTAACTGAACAACTTATTTCTTAGAGCCTCAGATTTAATTTAATTTATTTTTTCTTTTCTTCATGTGCTTATATTTAGAAAAATCTTTGGATGGTATTGGCTCACTGAGACTGTAAACAAATAATTAGATCAGATTTCAAATCCCTTCTAGAATCCATTCATTTAAACACACACAGAAATACACTAAGGAACAATTTTGTTTTGTGTTTTTCTGTTAGAAGATGAGAAAAACTCAACAGTTGAAAACTGAATTGGGAAAACTGAATTGCCTAATCTGTCCCAAATATTCCTTTGAAGAGGCACAAACATGAATTGTTTTCATTGAGAATTTAAAATTTGAGAATATAATGGAGGCTACTGTTGTAAGTATAAAGTATCAGGAAATAATTTGTGCTGTCCTAGTAATGTTTGTTCAAACAGGGTATCTGTCCTGTTTCAAAGAGATTTGAAACAATTTGAAGTATGATAGATAGGGCAGAGGATACTGAGAAGGTCTCTATTTCCTGCCCAAGCCTGAAGTCTTCTTTGGTCAATCAGTGCATTCTCTTCAGTGGATATGGGTGCACAATGAACTGTATAGCCTGTCATTAACACATATGACCATATTTGGGGTTCAAAGTATGGTTTCCCCTTGTTTGCGCATATTTTTCCCCCTGGGTGGTTTTGGCACTGTACTTTATATGAAATGTAGAGTTAAAGAATTCTAGCTGGGTCAGGACATAATAACTTGTATCTACTAAAATTGCATAAATAAATTATTTACTCTCAGAACATAGGCCCAGATTCTCAAAGGGTAAAATGATAACATCTCATAACTGTACAGTAATTTATAATTTTTTAAGTAATTTAATATGCACTATCTTTCTTGATTCTTGCAACAATTGTAGAGTAGACAAGGTAGATATTAGTATTCCATTTTACAGATTAAGATACCAAGTCTCATCAGTTTTATGACATGCCTCAATTCATATAATGAATGATAATTACTACAGCTGAAAATAAAATTCAGGTTTTCTAGTGCTTACTTCACTGTTGCTTCCATGTCTATAGTTCATGTTATGCCAAAGAAAAAATAATTATTGTCCCCATTCCCATATGCAATTATGTTAAAAAAATAGAGAAATCATTGTTTAACTTTGCATCCTCTCTAAAATTGCTCTTTGGAAATCTGTAGTCTTGAAGTCAAATGAAAGATTCTTTTCACCCAAAGTTTATTATGTTTGTTCTTCTAACCAGTAAAGAGACAATAATGAATGAAGGTATAGAAGTTAATATTATTAAAGTGAATGTGTGAATCCCCATAACTTGCTCTCAGATTTCAGAGGACAGTGTATTTACTCCTTTTGGCTTTGTAGAGAAGTTTACAGATTCCTTGAACGTGGAAGATGAAGAATCTATATTCTTGGTAGTCCCTATTTTTTCATATACCAAAGGTGTTAACTCACATTCTAAAGTTGACTATTGTTGAAAATTTTAACAGTTACTGGGCTTAATTCACTGGGCACATACCAGAGTCAAGTCTAGGACAAAAACAAAAACAAAACAAATAGCATACAGCAGTTTAGTTAGCTTGATTTTAAAATTTTGTCTGGGACATAAGAGAACAGACTGATGGTTGCCAAGGCAGAGGGAGTTGGAGGAGGGATGTAGTGGGAGGTTGGGATTAGCAGATGTAAGCTTTTATATACAGAATAGATAAACAACAAGGCCTTACTGTATAGCACAGAGAACTATATTCAATATCCTATGATAAATCATAATGGAAAAGAATATATAAAAAAGGAATGTATATATATGTATACCTGAATGACTTTGTTGTACAGCAGAAATTAACACAACGTAAATCAGCTATACTTCAATTAAAAAAATATTGATTAAAATTTTGTCTAGGAAAATTGAACCTAGTCTCAAATTCAGGGAGTAGTTGTTCTTATCCAAAACATTATTTTGTGTCCTAGACTTTGTGACAGACAACCACATGATCTCCCCAAAATAAATATTTGTGTTGATTCTGTCCTACGATTTTGTTAGTGATATATTAACCAATAAATAAATGAGAGAGTAAATTGCAGTACAAGTCTTTTGTAATTATTGGGGAGAATCCAGTTCAATTCTACAAAGTAAGAAAGGTTAAATATTTTTATTAAAGTCACTTAAATTTTATACTATTTCTATGTCTCTTCCGTGAAAGCTGAATTATATATATATTTTTTAAATTAGGGACTTCTCTGGTGGCGCAGTGGTTAAAAATCCACCTGCCAATGTAGGGGACACAGGTTCAATCCCTGGTCCGGGAAGATCCCACGTGTGGCAGAACAACTGAACCCGTGTGCCACAACTACTGAACCCCACGCACCTAGTGCCTGTGCTCCGCAACAAGAGACGTCACTGTGATGAGAAGCCCGTGCACCACAACAAAGAGTAGCCCCCCTTGACACAACTAGAGAAAGCCCATGTGCAGCAACAGAGACCCAACGCAGTCAAAAATAAATAAAATTTTCTTAAAGTTTAAAAAATTACTTTGTGAAAAAATTTCTTCAGAGGAAAATAAACCACTTACCTTGTATCACTTTAACATTCATTTCAGAAAATATGCCACCTCATAGCTTGACCAGGTTTTTTTGTTATTACTTATTGTTGGTAGTACTTATGGATGGTATTGGAGAATACCCTCTAAAGGAGTCTATGCAATATCACCTCAAGACATTGCAGGAAGCATGGTCAAAAATACTGATAATAAAAGTGACCACTGCAAAAGGTTGGAATTGAAAGAAGCACCCATTATTTGACCTAATTATGGATTAGCAAACCATTTTAAAAATCTTAGAAGTTTGCCTTGCCAGTTTTGCTTAACTGCAATTTCTTTTATTTGAGGTACAACGTACTTAAAACCAGCACTTAAAAAGATGTAAAACAGGCAAAGAAGCATAACATTTAACATTTATTCATTTAAAATATATATCCCTATGTATGGAGAGCCTGGACAGTGTCAAATTAAACAAGCAATTAGTTTCTTTCTAACAGTGAGCAGTTCAAATTGTAACATCATGCCAGCCATGATTAAGAATGATACAGCACATCATCATAGTCAACACTATTCAGCCAGTGTAAACCTTAGTTAGAAATGTACTTGTCAGAGAAAAATGTGCCTTTGATTTCTACTATACTTTCCCAGTAATTGCTGTCATCAGTGGCAGGTTATTATTACAGCTGAATAGAGTTTCAGTAATTACTTTTGCACAGATTCTAACAGCTTTTAGATTGAAGGATATTCTGACAGCTTGAATACTCTTGACAACAATTACCTTTTTCCTGGTTAACACTGATTCAGGAAAATTAAAAGTTAAATCTGTTCAGAGGAAACACTTATGTATGTCACTAGCAAGTAGGTTGATACAAAAAATGTGTAAGTTGCATAATGAGTTAGATTTTTTTTAAGTTCTTTTTCTCTTATGTATTTTTAAAAATCAGCATTAAGGGAAATACAGACCATACTGGTTAGATTAATAGTAAATGATGTGAAATGACTGAAAGCAGTCCTCAATCCAATTACTAACAGAAATTACTGTACTGGTATGATGAGAAAAAATTGTACATGAGAAAGGCATGAACATGATTATTTACATATGCATGCCTGTATCTACCTATGCATATGGCTGTAAATGCCTTGAGTAATTGGAGGCCAAAGTACATGCACATACCTATACCTTTTAGAGAGTGAAAATATGTTTCTAACAGATTTTCATTCTATAATATTAAAACTGGCTTCTTATGCAAAGTAAAAAAAAATAATTGATACAACTAATCAGAACATTTAGGACCAAACCATTTCGGTATGAGTTTTTAAAAAATCCAGATAGTTGAGACCATTTGTGGGATGTAAGGTATCCATATAATCACTTGAATGTTTCATTCAGTTTTGTGTCACACACTTAAAAATGGCCAAAGTTTAGAATCATATGTGAAATCTTCTTTACATATTAACTAGTACAATTAGTCATCATTTGGAGAAGTTATTTGTAAATGAGGCAAGAAACAGCATTTTAAAAAGAATCTACACAAAGCCTTCTAATTAAATCTAATTTAAAATACTGGTGTCAGGTACCAGAATGAAGTATAATATATAGAAAGTATCAATAACCAAAATTATCTTTCTAAAATATGTAACATAACTGCTCTCAAAGAATAAAAGCCTGCTATAGCAAAATGTGAGGGAAAAAAAGAGGAGTAAAAGAACAAATAGGAAAACAATTAGGTTATTCTTCATGTTGTAAAAATACTTTCAATATATTTTTGGAAAATCAATGTTTTTAGTTTTCCAAATGAAACAATAGTATGGGAAAAACTAAAATTAAATTTCATCAGATTCCGTAGGCTAAAATGTTACATTTAACCCTTTAAGGGTAATATATATGTGGGATCATATTATTCTCCATGTGATATTGATTAGTTTTTTTATAAATAGAATGAAGAAATTACTCAACCTGTATTGAAAAATTCAACTGAAATTCTGTTGAGTATTTTCTAAACTCATAAGTGAGATTTTCAAATAGAATAACCATATCAACACAATTTATCAGAAATGTATCTAAAAACATGTGCTAGCTTACTCTCACTGCCGTTCTTTAGGAAAATTTATCTGGGAATGAAGTTCATCAGTACAGTGGTATAAAATTCAAGCAAATACACTCTACTTAAGTGATTTATGATTAATTATTTAAGAGTTTATTCTACATCAAGGTTTGTGGGCAGAATAATTTTGGATCTGTGCTAACATGGGAAGTGCACTGGAGTGATGAGTACTTTGTCATAAGCCAGCTGATATATATATCTGAGCTGAGGATTTTCCAAAGCCTAGAGGTAGGCAAACAATTATTAGACAGTTGATAACAAGCACGTGTTTGGTAAAATATAGTCTATTCTAAAAACAAGGCAACTAAGTTTCTGGAAAATTATTGACCATCAGGGTTGGGACAGGGATAGGATGCTGGGAGAAAAACGGCCACTGATTAGATATATACACAGGTGCCATAAAGGGTAGGGGATAATAATGTATACTAAAAGGGATAGTCGTGTTAAACAGAAATTACTTACAGTAATAAAAGCGTTCAGAGTATCCTGGGAAGAGATTGGCAGCTCCATATGGTGAGATAGGATAGAACATTATCCAAGAATGGGTGGCTGGACAGAATTTTCAGCTTCTCACAAAAACCTTTTTGAGCTAGCTGGATGAGGAGTACCTATTAAGGTACAGTAGCAAGGTTTTTGCTAAGTCAGAGACAAAGTGACAATAAATATTTGTTTTTCTCAGATGTCAACATGTGTCTCCCATCCTTACTCTATCTCTAGGCCATGGGAATACATGAATACCAGGAGAGATCTGAGGGTAGTGCAGGGTTGAATGCATTCTTTCTAGGTCTTGAGAAAAGTTTATTTTATGATACACAGTTCTTATCAATACCCCCAAATAATCTATTTAGCTATTTACTGTAATATTAGGATAATTTTTTCAAAATATTATTAGTGTGGAATTTATTAATTTGATATAGAATTTTTTCATACAGGTATCAAGTAATTAGACATTCTATTAGATATTATTATCTTTGGCTGCCAATATGTGACTGCAAACAGCTGGATAAAATGTGAACATCATGGTCAGGCTTCCAGATATTTATGACTGTTTGGCATTGGGTAGCCTTACATCTGAGCATGTGATTGAAACTTTTTTATTTTATCTGGATGTTTACATGATATATACTCAGCCTATGACTGCAATTAACTATCTAAGGTTTGTTTGTAAATAAGCTTAGAAGAAATGACCACTTTTCTGTATGAATGTCCAGTTCTTACCTTAAATTTTTTTTAAACTAGATATTAGTTTTAGTGTTAGCCAACATACATTAGATTTATCTTTGAAACACAAACACAATAGGCCATGTAAATAAACATCGTACACTATTAAATATCTAGCTATTAAAATTACAAAGACACAGAGAATTAAACATTAATGAAGGCAAAAATAAGTTCAGAGTATAAGCCAAAAGATGTGCCTTCTTTGGTTGGGTTCACATCCAAATTTTTATTTAGTTGATAACCTCCATTACACACTAAGTTAATTTTACAGAAAATAAAAATGAAAATATTTGGAAATTGATCTGAAAGTTCAGAAAATATTAATTAAAACAGAATAAGCAAGGGAAAATATGAAAATATTTAATATTAAAAATGCAAATTTCCCTAATTAATACAATTAATTTGTATTCAAGACTCATGAATTTTTCCATATTTATCAGTTTCACTTTTGTACCATATGTATACCATTGGAAATGATACTAGCTATGGCTATGAACACACAGGAATTTTCTTTGAATGTTTCTGTAGTAAAGGTTCATTTGCCTTGCCCAGGACTCACTGAAGGACATGCAATGACTGAATCATCACAGAACAGGTTCTCAGGAGGCCTTCATCTTCCTTAATCAGATTTGCAGGAACAAAAAATGGACATAGTGACTCTGCAGCAGAAATTTTACTGAATGTTAAAATATGGGATCCATCAGTAATGTTACAGAAGGAAATGACTCTTATAATCATATCTGGGAAAACTCCTACTCAGGTTAACTGGGGCCTCTGAGAGACTAGTAAATGGCACAGTGCTGGCTGAGAACTCTCGATTTTTCAATCTCATGCTTCAGAAGCCATGTTCTGTAGACTGTACAATTGTCCCTTCTTCATTAAGAGGCTCTTTGCAAACACTGATATCCCATTCATTCTTTGCTCCCATATCCACCTTCCAGAGTGGATGAACCAAGGTGGATGAACTGGTGGCCAAAGGTGAACCTAGGTAAGCCCAGGACATAAGTGGAATTATTGAATCTCTCAGCACATGTCTTCCTTTTCTGTTTGAAATACATACATGGGCAATCCTCAGGTCATCAGAAATGATAAAGGGGTTGTTGGCTATGTCAAAATTTAAGGTCAAATCCACTTATATATATTCAACACTGAGAGGCCACGTTCTTGAACAATGCTTGGAAATTCATCATCCTTGGGTTCATCTGGAGAATAGCTCTTAGCTGGTGCTCTAGTCTTTTATCTTTCAAACTAGAGGGCCCAGCTGGTTAGTGGGCCAGACATTGCACTTATGAGAGACTACAGAGCATAAGGGACAAAATAAACTTGCTGCTTAGGCTCATTTTGCAATAAATTGAGGCATTAGAGGAAGCAGACATGTCTGCATTAAGATACATGGGTTTTCCAAGATAAGTCATATAGTCAAGACAACTATATGCTTTATTAAATTGTTCAGCCACGGCCACTGTCTGGGGAAAACTGTGCAGGATGCTGTACTTTCCATAAGTTGAATGGATATCAGTCCTTGGGTCACATTCATCTTTAAATATAAAGAGAGACTGTGAGCCTACATTTTGCAATGACTAATACTAGGTAATTAATATACAACAAAAACACAAATATAAAAAACTTACGGCCCTGAAATTCTAATGTTTGAAATTATTTTCAGAATGAAGGACATGATTCATCCTTGTACCCTTTTTCTCCTCCAGTTTTATTGAGATATACAGACACATAATACTGTAGGAGTTTAAGGTGTACAGAATAATGACTTGACTTACACATATCATGACATGATTATCACAATAAGTTTAGTGAACATTCATCATCTCATATAACTACAAAATTAAAGAAATAGAAAGAGGACGGACCTTCAAAATGGCAGAGGAGTAAGACGTGGAGATCACCTCCCTCCCCACAAATACAACAAAAATACATCTACATGTGGAACAATTCCTACAGAACATGTACTGAATGCTGGCAGAAGACCTCAGATTTCCCAAATGCAAGAAACTTCCCACATTCTTGGGTAGGGCAAAAGAAAAAACAGAGATCAAAGTATAGGGACGGGACCTGCACCACTGGGAGGGAGCTATGAAGGGAAAGTTTCCACACACTAGGAAGCCTCTTCACTGGTGGAGACGCGGGGTGTGGGGAGAAGCTTTTGAGCCATGGAGGAGAGCGCAGCACCAGGGGTGCAGAGGTCAAGGCAGAGAGATTCCCACACAGAGGATTGGTGCTGACCAGCACTCACCAGCTTGAGAGGCTTGTCTGCTCACCCACCTGGGCGGGTGGGGGTTGGGAGCTGAGGCTCAGGCTTCCGAGTTCAGATCCCAGGGAGAGGACTGGGGTTGGCTGCATGAACACAGCCTGAAGGGGGCTAGTGCACCACAGCTAGCTGGGAGGGAGTCCAGGAAAAAGTCTGAAACTGCCTAAGAGGCAAGGGACCATTGTTTCGGGGTGCGTGAGGAGAGGGGATTCAGAGCACCACCTAAACAAGCTCCAGAGACTGGCGTGAGCTGTGGATATCAGTGCAGAAAACAGAGATGGGCATGAAACACTAAGACTGCTGCTGCAGCCACCAAGTACCTGTCTGAAAGCACAGGTCACTATCCACACCTCCCTTCCCAGGAGCCTGTGCAGCCCACCACTGCCAAAGTCCCATAATCAGGAACAACTTCCCCAGGAGAATACACGGCACGCCCCAGGCTGTTGCAACGTCATGCTGGCCTCAGCCGCCACAGGCTCACCTCACATTCTGTACCCCTCCCTATACCCAGCCTGAGTGAGTTGGAGCCTGCTAATCAGCTACGCCTTTAACCTCCTCCTGTCTGGGCAGGGAACAGACACCATCAGATGACCTACATGCAGAGCCATGACCAAATCCAAAGCTGAACCCCAGGAGCTGTGTGAACAAAGAAGAAAAAGGGAAATTTCTTCCAGAAGCCTCAGGAGCAGCGGATTAAATCTCCACAATCAAGTTGATGTACTTTGCATCTGTGGAATACCTGAATAGACAATGAATCATCCAAAAATTGAGGCAGTGGACTTTGGGAGAAACTGTAGTTTTGGATTTGCTTTCTGCATCTACTTTGTTTCTGGTTTTATGTTTATTTTAATTTACTATTTAGAGCTTATCAATATTGGTAGATTTGTTTATTGATTTGGGTGCTCTCTTCCATTTTATATATATATATATATATATATATATATATATTTTCCTTTTCCTCTTTTTGTGAGTGTGTATGTGTATGCTTCTTTATGTGATTTTTGTCTGCATAGCTTTGCTTTTACCATTTGTGCTAGGGTTCTGTGTGTCCTTATATTTATTTAGATTCTTAGTATAGTTTTTAGTGCTTGCTATCATTTATGAATTTGTTTTTTGGTTTGGTTGCTCTCTTCTTTCTTACTCTTTTAAATTACTTTTTTATATTTTTATTTTTAATAATATTTTTTATTTTAACATCTTTATTTTATTTCTTACTTTATTTTATTTTTATCCCTTTTCTTCTGAGCCAAGTGGCTGATAGGGTCTTGGTGCTCTGGCCAGGTATCAGGCCTGAGCCTCTGAAGTGAGAGAGGCAAGTTCAGGACATTTGTCTACCAAAGATTTCTCAGCCCCACATAATATCAAATGGTGAAAACTCTCCCAGAAATCTCCATCTCAATGTTAAGACCCAACTACACTCAACACCAGCAAGCTCCAGTGATAGACACCCTATGCCAAACAACTAGCAAGAGAGGAACACAACCAAACCCATTAGAAGAGAGGCTGCCTAAAATCAAAATAAGTTCACAGACACCCCAAAGTGCACCAGCACCTGTGGTCCTGCCCACAAGAAAGACAAGATTGAGCCTCATCCACCAGAACACAGGTACCACTCCCTTCCACCAGGAAAACTACAGAGCCTACTGAACCAACCCTATCCACTGGGGGCAGACACAAAAAAACAACAGGAACTACTAACTTGTAGCCTGCAAAAAGGAGACTCCAAACACAGTAAGTTAAGCAAAATGAGAAGACAGAGAAATACACAGCAAATGAAGGAGCAAGGTAAACACCAATGAGACCAAATAAATAAAGGGGAAATAGGAAGTCTATCTGAAAATGAATTCAGAGTAATGATAGTAAAGCTGATCCAGATTCTTGGAAATAGAATGGATAAAATACTAGAAATGTTTAACAAGGACTAGAACAACTAAAGAAAAAACAAGCAATGATGAAAAACACAATAAATGAAATTACAAATTCTCTAGACAGAAAATATAGTAGAATAACTGAGGCATAAAAACGGATAAGTAACCTGGAAGATAAAATACTGGAAATAACTACTGCAGACCAGATAAAGCAAAAAGAATGAAAAGAATTGAGGACACTCTCAGAGACCTCTGGGACAATATTTAATGTACCAACATTCGAATTATAGGGGTCCCAGAAGAAGAAGAGAAAAAAGAAGGGACAGAAAAAATATTTGAAGAGATTATAGTTTCCCATATTAGGAAGAAAACTTCCTAATATGGGAAAGGAAAGAGTCAATTAAGTCCAGGAAGTGCAGAGAGTCCCACACAGGATACATCCAAGGAGGAACACACCAAGACACATATTAATCAAACTATCAACAATTAAATACAAAGAAAAAAAAATAAAAGCAGCAAGGGAAAAGCAACCAATAACATACAAGGGAATCCCCATAGGGTTAACAGCTGATCTTTCAACAGAAACCCTTAAAGCCAGAAGGGAGTGGCAGGACATATTTAAAGTGATGAAAGGGAAAAACCTACAACCAAGATTACTCTACCCAGTGAGGATCTCATTCAGATTTGATAGAGAAACTAGAACAGTTACAGACAAGCAAAAGCTGAGAGAGTTCAGCACCACCAAACCAGCTTACAACAAATGCTAAAGAAACTTCTCTAGTTAGAAAACACAAGACAAGGAAAAGACTTACAATAACAAACCAAAACAATGAAAAAAATGGTAAAAGGAACACACATATCGATAATTACCTTAAATGTAAGTGGATCAAATGCTCCAACTAAAAGACATAGACTGGCTGAATGGATACAAAAGCAAGACCCTTTGTAAATATATATGCAACCAACATAGGAGCACCTCAATATACAAGTCAAATGTTAACAGCCATCAAAGGGGAAATTGACAGTAACACAATAATAATGGAGGTTTTAATATCCCAGTTACACCAATGGATGGATTATCCAGAGAGCAATTTAATAAGGAAGCATGTGCCTTAAATGACACATTAAACCAGATGCACTTAATTGATATTTAGAGGACATTCCATCCAAAAGCAGCAGAATACACTTAGTTCTCAAATGCACTTGGCACATTCTCAAGGATAGATCACATCTTGGGTCACAAATCAGGCCTCAGTAAATTTAAGAAAACTGAAATAAAATCAAGCATCTTTTCTGACCACAATGTTATGAGACTAGAAATCAATTACTGTAAAAAACAAACAAACAAACAAAAACTTTAAAATACACAAACACATGAAGGCTAAATAATATGTTACTAAATAATCAATGGATCAGAGAAGAAATCAAAGAGAAAATTTAAAAAATACCAGGAGACAAATGACAACTAAAACACGATGATCCAAAATCTATGTGATGCAGCAAAATCAGTTCTAAGAGGGAAATTTATAGAAATAAAATCTTACTTCAAGAAACAAGAAAAATCCCAAAGAAATGACCTAACCTTACACCTAAAGCAACTAGAGAAAGAAGAACAAACAAAACCCAAATTTAGTAAAAGGAAAGAATCCATAAAGATCAGAGCAGAAATAGATGAAACAGAGATGAATAAAAGCATTAGCAAAGATCAATGAAACTAAAAGATGGTTCTTTGAAGAGATAAGCAAAATTGATAAAAAATAATAAAATTGTAGCCAGACTCATCAAGAAAAAGAGGGAGAGGGCTCAAATAAATAAAATTAGAAATGAAAAAGTATTTATAATGAACACCACAGAAATAAAAAGAATCACAAGAGACTACAACAAGCAAATATACACCAATAAAATGGACAACCTAGAAGAAATGGACAAATTCTTAGAAAGATACAGTTTCCTCAGTCTGAAGCAAGAAGAAATAGAAAATAGGAACAGATCAGTCACAAGTACTAAAATTGAAAATGTGATTAAAAATTCTTCCAACAAGCAAAATTTCAGTATTAGATGGCTTCACAGGCTAATTTTATCAAATATTTAGAGAAGAGTGAACACCTACCCTTCTGAAAATCTTCCCAAAAAATTGCAGAGGAAGGAACACTTTGAAGCTCATTCTATGATGCCACCATCACCCTGATACCAAAACCAGAGAAAGTTATCACAAAAAAGAAAATTACAGACCAATATCACTGATGAACATAGATGCAAATATCCTCAACAAAATACTAGCAAACAGAATCCAACAACACATTAAAAGAATCATACACCATGATCAAGTGGGATTTATTCCAGAGGTGCAAGAATTTTTTAATATCCACAAATCAACCTGTGTGATACACCACATCAAAAGTTGAGGAATAAAAACCATATGATCATCTCAGTAGATGCAGAAAAACTTTTGACAAAATTGAACACCCATTTATGATAAAAACTCTCCATAAATGGGTACAGAGTGAACCTACCTCAACATAATAAAGGCCATATATGACAAACCGACAGCAAACATCATTCTCAATAGTGAAAAACTGAAAACATTTTCTCTAAGATCAGGAAGAAGACAAGGAAGTCCTGTCTCACCACTATTTTTCAACACAATTTTGGAAGTCCTAGCAATGGTAATCAGAGAAGAAAAACAAATAAAAAGGAATCTAAATTGGAAAAGAAGAAGTAAAATTGTAGTGACAGTTTTGCAAGTGACATGATACTATACATAGAAAATCCTAAAAATGCTAACAGAGAAATATTAGAGCTAATCAATGAATTTGGTAAAGTTTCAGGATACAAAATTAATACACAGAAATCCCTTGAATTACTACACACTAACAATAAAAGATTGGAAAGAGAAATCAAGGAAACAATCCCAGTTATCACCACAGCAAAAAGAAAAAAAAAAAAAACCTAAAGAGGCAAAACACCTGTGCTCAGAAAACTATAAGAAATTGAGGAAAGAAAGAAAAGTTGGTAGAAACAGATGGAGAGATATACCATGTTCTTGGATTGGGAGAATCAATACTGAGAAAATGACTATACTGCCCAAAGCAATCTACAGATTCAATGCAATCTCTATCAAATTACCAATGACAGTTTTCACTGAATTAAAACAAAAAATATATATAGAAACACGAAAAAACCGAACAGCCTAAGCAAAATTGAGAAAGAAAAACGCAGCTGAAGGACTCACACTTCCTGATGTCAGACAAATACTACAAAGCTACAGTCATCAGGCTTCTCTGGTGGTGCAGTGGTTAAGAACCTGCCTGCCAACGCAGGGAACACGGGTTCGAGCCCTGGTCTGGGAAGATCCCACATGCCCATGCACCACAATTACTGAGCCTGAGCTCTAGAGCCTGCAAGCCACGACTACTGAGCCCACGTGCCATAACTACTGAAGCCCATGCGCCTAGAGCCCATGCTCTGCAACAAGAGAAGCCACCGCAATGAGAAGCCCACACGCTGCAACCAAGAGTAGACCCCACTCGCCGCAACTAGAGAAAGCCCGTGCAGCAACAAAGACCCAATGCAGCCAAAAATAAATAAATAAAATAAATAAATTTATTTTAAAAAAAAGCTACAGTCATCAAAACAGTATGGTATTGACACATAAGCAAAATTATAGGTCAATGGAAAAGGTTAGAAAGTGCAGAGATAAACACAGGCACCTATGGTCACCTAATCTATGAAAAAGGAGGGAAGAGTATACAATGGAGAAAAGAGAGCCTTTTCAACAAGTGATGCCGGGAAAACTAGACTGCTACAGGTAAAGTAATTAAATTAGAGCACATCCTAACACCATACACAAAAATAAACTCAAAATGGATTAAATACCTAAATGGAATGTTGGATATATTAAACCCTTAGGAGAAAACATAGGGAGAACACTCTCTGCTATAAATTGCAGCAATTTCTTTTTTGATTTATGTCCTAGAATAATGAAATTAAAAACAAAAATAAACTAATGAGACGTAGTAAACTTAAAAGCTTTTGCACACCAAATGAAACCATAAATAAAATGAAAATACAAACCTCAAAGGGGAGAAAATATTTGCAAACGAAGCAACTGACAAGGGATTAATCTCTAAAATATTCAAACAGCTCATGCAGCTCAAATAATATAAAAACAAAAAATCCAATCAAAAATTGGTGGAAGTTCTACATAGATATTGCTCCAAAGAAGCCATACAGATGGTTAACAAACACGTGAAAAGGTGTTAATCACTAATTATTAGAGAAATGCAAATCAAAACTATAATGTGGTATCTCCTTACACAAGTTAAAATGGCCATCATCAAAAAATCTACAAGCAATAAATGCTGTAGAGGGTTTGGAGAAAAGGGAATCCTCCTACAGTGTTGGTGGGGACATAAACTGATACAGCCACTATGGAGAACAGTATGGAAGTTCCTTAAAAAACTAAAAATAGAGCTACCATATGATCCAAAAATCCCAGTCCTGGACATATATCTGGAGAAAACCATCATTCAAAAACATGCATGCACCCCCATGTTCATTGCAGTACTATTTACAACAGCCAGGACATGGAATAAACCTAAATGTGCATCAACAGGGGAATGGATAAAGAAGGTGTAGTATATACATACAATGGAATATTAGCTATAAAAAAGGACAGAATAATGTCACTTGTAGCAAGATGGATGGACCTAGAGATTTTCATACTGAGTGAAGGAAGTCAGACAAAGAAAGACAAATATCATATGATTTTGCTAATATGTGGAATCTAAAAAAAGACCAAAAATAAACTTATCTACAAAACATAATTAGAGTTGCAGATGTAGAAAATAAAGTTATGGTTACTGGGGGTAAGGGGTGTGGAGGGGTACATTGGAAGATTGAGATTGACTCATACACACTACTATATATGAAATAGATAACTAATAAGGACCTACTGTATGGCACAGTGAACTCTACTCAATACTCTGTAATAGCCTATATGGGAACAGAATCTAAATAAGAGTGGATATTTGTATGTGTATAACAAATTCTGCTTGCTGTGCAACTGAAATTAATACAACATTGTAAATCAACTATACTCCAATGAAAATTAAAAAAAAAACACACAGCACTAATGAAAACAGGAAAAAAAACAATTTACAAAATTGCAATAAGTACATACTTATCAATAATTAGTTTAAATGTAAATGGACTAAATGTTCTAACCAAAACACATAGATTGCCTGAATGTAAGCAAACACAATATTAGATAGATAGATAGATAGATAGATAGAGAGAGAGAGAGAGAGACAGATGACAGATAGATAGATGCAGACATAGATAGACAGATAGGAGAGAGAGACTACCAGAGACTCACTGCAGATCTAAAGACACACATAGAGTGAAACGGAGCACATGAAAAAAAGATATTTCATGCAAATGTAAATAAAAATAATGCCAGGGTAGCAATACTTATATCAGACAAAACTGAATTTAAAACAAACACTGAAACAAGAAACCAAGAAAAACATATAATGACCAAGCTATCCATCCAAGAAAAAGATATAACAGCTATAAATATATATGCACCCAACACATGATCACATAAATATATGAAGCATATATTAACAGACATAAAGAGAAATTGACAGGAGCACAATAATAGTAGGGGATTTTACAGCCCACTGACATGAATGAACAGATCATCCAGAAATAAAATCAATAAGGAAACACTGGCCTTAAATGACACATTAGACCTGATGGAATTAAGAAATATATATATTTCTTAATATATATATACATATATATAAAACATTTTATCCAAAACAGCCAAATATCCATTTTTTAATTGCACATGGAGCATTCTCCAGTATAGATCATGCACTAGGGCATAAAAAATGTTTCAGTAAATTTAAGAAAACTGAAATCCTATCAAGCATGTTTTCTGACCACAACACTATGTGACTAGAAATCAGCAAAAAGAAAACTGCAAAAGAAGATGAACTTGTAGATGTTAAACAATATGGTACTAAACAAACAACGGATCATTGAAGAAATCAAAGAATATCTGGAGGCAAATAAAAACAGAGATGATGATACAAAATCTATGGGACAGAGCAAAATCAGTAATAAGAAGGAATTTTACAGTGATAGAAGCTTACCTCAGGAAAAAAGAAAAATCACAAATAAACAACCTAAACCTACACCTAATGAAACTAGAAAAAGAAGGACAAACAAAAACCAAAGTTAGTAGAAGAAAAGTGATCATAGTGATTAGAGGAGAAACAAATAAAATTGAGGCTAAAAAAAAGCAATTTTCTGAAGCTCAGAGCTGGTTCTTTGAAGAGATAAAAAAAATTGATACATTTTAGCCAGAATCATCAAGAGAAAAAGTGAGATGGCCCAAATCAATAAAATTAGAAATGAAAAAGAAGTTACAACTGAAACTATAAAAGATATGAAGGATCATAAGATATTCTATTGGCATATAAACAATTGTATGCCAATAGAATGGGCAATCTAGAAGAAATGAACAAAGTCCTAAAAATGTACGTTCTCCCAAAATTGAACCAGGAAGAAATAGAAAATATGAAAAGATCAATTGACAGTAATAAAACTGAATCACCATAAAACAAAAATGAAAAACAAAACAAAACACTCTCAACAACAAAATTCCAGGACCAGACGACTACACAGGTGAAATCTACCAAACATTTGAAAAAGAGTTAGCACCTGTTCTTCTCAAACTATTCCAAAAATTGCAGAGGAAGGTTAACATCTATGAGTTTCACAGTGATACCACAACCAGACAAAATTAACACAAAAATGAAAATTATGTGTCAACATAACAGATGAACATAAGTGCAAAAATTCCGCAACGAAATATTAGCAAACCAAATTCAACAATACATTAAAGGGATCATACATCATGATGAAGTAGGATTTATCCCAGGGTTGAAAGTATATTTCAATATCCAAAAATCTGTAATTATGATAAACCATGTTAACAAAGTGAAGAATAAAAATCATATGATTATCTCAATAAATTGATACAATGATTTTGACAAAATTCAACATCCATTTATGATAAAAACTCTAACAAAACAAGGTATGAGGGAAACATACCTCAACATAATAAAGGCCACATATGACAAGTTTCCAGCTCACATTTTATTCACAAGTAAAAAGCTGAAAATGATTCCTCTAAGATCAGGAACAAAATAAGGATGCCAACTCTCACCACTTTTATGCAACAAGTATTGGAAGTAATATCCACAGAAATCACAGAAGGAAAGAAATATAAGGAATAAATAATTTGCAAAGGGAAACTAATACTGTAACTGTCTGTAGATGACATTATACTATACATAGAAAAATCCTAAACATGCTAGAAAAAAAACTACTAGAATTCATCAATAAATTTATTAAAGTAGCTGGACAAAAAATTAATATAGAGAAATATGTTACATTTGTATATACAAACAATGAATTATCAGAAAGAGAAATTAAGAAAACAATCCTACTTACAATTGCATCAAAAAGAATAAAACACCTAGGAATAAATCTCAGTAACGTGGTAAAGACCTGTCCTTGGAAAACTATGACACTGATGAAAGAAATTGAAGATGACATAAACAGATGGAAATATATACTATGCTCGTAGATTGGACTAAATAATATTGTTAAAATGATTATACTCCACAACCAGTCTACAGATTCGATATCTCAATAATTATTTTCAAATACCAATGACATTTGTCACAGAATTAGAACAAATATTTCCAAAATTTTTATGGAAACAAAAAAGTTTCTGAGTAGCCGAACAATCTTAAGAAACAAGAACAAAACTGGAGGTATCATGCTTCTTGATTTCAAATTATACTAAGAAGCTACAGTAAATAAAATAGTATAGTACTGGTACAAAACCAGACATATAGATCAATATAAGAGAATAGAGAGCCCAGAAAAGTACCTACACTTATATGGTCAATTAGTCTATGAAAAGGAGACAAAAATATACAATGGGAAAACACAGCCTCTTCAATAAATGGTGTTGAGTAAAATGAACAGCTACATGCAAAAAAATCAAACTGAACTACTTTCTAATACTATGTAGAAAAATAAACTCATAATCAAGACCAAAAGACAACCCTCAGAATGGGAGAAAACATTTGCAAATGAAGCAACTGACAAAGGATTAATCTCCAAAATTTACAAGCAGCTCATGCAGCTCAATAACAAAAAAACAAACATCCCCATCCAAAAATGGGCAGAAGACCTAAACAGACATTTCTCCAAAGAAGATATAAAGAATGCCAACAAACACATGAAAGAATGCTCAACATCATTAATCATTAGAGAAATGCAAATCAAAACTACAATGAGATACCATCTCACACCAGTCAGAATGGCCATCATCAAAAAATCTATAAACAATAAATGCTGGAGAGGGTGTGGAGAAAAGGGGACACTCTTGCACTGCTGGTGGGAATGTGAATTGGTTCAGCCACTATGGAGAACAGGATGGAGGTTCCTTAAAAAACTACAAATAGAATTACCATATGACCCAGCAATCCCACTACTGGGCATATACCCTGAGAAAACCAAAATTCAAAAAGAGTCATGTACCAAAATGTTCATTGCAGCTCTATTTACAATAGCCCGGAGATGGAAAGAACCTAAGCACCCATCATCGGACGAATGGATAAAGAAGATGTGGCACATATACACAATGGAATATTACTCAGCCTTAAAAAGAAATGAAATTGAGTTATTTGTAATGAGATGGATAGACCTAGAGTCTGTCATACAGAGTGAAGTAAGTCAGAAAGAAAAAGACAAATACCGTATGCTAACACATATATATGGAATTTAAGGGAAAAAAATGTCATGAAGAACCTAGGGATAAGACAGGAATAGAGGCGCAGACCTACTGGAGAACGGACTTGAGGATATGGGGAGGGGGAAGGGTGAGTTTTGACAGGGCGAGAGAGAGTCATGGACATATACACACTAACAAACGTAGTAAGGTAGATAGCTAGGGGGAAGCAGCCGCAAGGCACAGGGATTTTAGCTCGGGGCTTTGGGACAGCCTGGAGGGGTGGGATGGGGAGAGTGGGAGGGAGGGAGATGCAAGAGGGAAGACACATGGGAGCATATGTATATGTATAGCTGATTCACTTTGTTATAAAGCAGAAACTAACACACCATTGTAAAGCAATTATACCCCAATAAAGATGTTAAAAAAAATAAATAAATAAACTCAAACTAGAGTAAAGATCTGAAACCATAAAACAGGTCTTAGCAATTCTTTTTTTTTTTTTGCTATAAAAAAGAATAAAATTTTGTCATTTGCAACTGCATGAATGGATGTAGAAAGTACTATCCTAATTGAAATAAATCAGACAGAGAAAGACAAATACTCTGATTTTACTTATATGTGGAATCTTAAAAACAAAACAAATAAACACACATAACAAAACTGAAACAGAGTCATAGGTACTGAGAACAAAGAAGTTGTTGCCAGAGGAAAGTGGGTTAGGGGGAGGAAAGAATTGGGTGAGGAAAATTGATAGTTACAAGCTTCCAGTTGCAAAATAAATGATGCACAAAATGTATTGTGTGAGGAGTATAGTCAATAACTATGTAATTTCTTAATATGGTAACAGATCATAACTAGACTTATTGTGGTGATCATTTTGCAATGTATAGAAATATCAGAACATCTATGTCATGCAACAGGAACAAACATAGTGTTGTAGGTCAATTATACTCCAAACAAACAATAGGAAAAGAGGTCAAATTTGTGAAAAATGTTCCTTTTGAAATTTAAAAACAAATTTAAACTAAAAGATATCAACACTTAAAAATGTTAGTTGCAAATAAGTTGAGCATGATAGAATTGGTGTATCCAGTGGGGGAGCTGTTGCCTGTTATTATATAGTGGTCTACAGTTTGGAACAGATGTGCTTCCAAAACCAATTAAGAGTTCATATACTTTATTAGCTGGATAATAACTCATAGGGTGGGCATATAATAATGTATACAAAAAATTTTTGTATTGATAGATACCCAGGCTTGTAGTTTTTTTTCTCAACACTTATCTCTAATTCTTAAGATAGGGACAGTCATATGGTAGGGGTTCAACAAATGCAATTGAATAAAGAAGTAAATAAATTAATGAACAACTGGTATATTAAGTCTATATATTAGATTTTACAAAGAGGAAGTTCAGGGCCAAAGCATATTTGTATTAATTTTATATTTAAATGTTTTATTTGTTTAATTAATCAAAGTAATGCATAAACAGGGTTTAGAATCAATTTTATAGTCTCTGCAAATTCTAACATTTATCCCAATATAAATATTAGAAAAATATTCTAATTCTTTTAAATTTTGTTTTTTCAATTCTTTTTTTAAAAGTTTACTGGAGTCTAGTTGATTTACAATGCTGTGTTAGTTTCAGGTATACAGCAAAGTGAATCAGTTATACATATACATATATCCACCTTATTTTTAGATTATTTTCCCATATAGGCCATTAGAGTATTGTGAGTAGAGTTCCCTGTGCTATTCAGTAGATATATATATATATATATATATATTTTTTTTTTTTTTTTTTTTTTGGCCACACTACGCAGTATGCAGGATCTTAGTTCCAAGACCACGGATTGAACCTGAGCCTCTACAGTGGAGTCTTAACCACTGGACTGCCAGGGAAGAACCCTTAGGCTTTGCTCTTCAGCTACGCTCCACACTCACCATTATATGCAATGCTGCATCCATTTTGCACATTTTTCCATTTTTCACATCTTGTTCCTTCTGCCTGCCTTGTCTTTCTACATTTTTTCTACTAGAAAATGCCCACTCGTGTGTCACAACTCAACAAAGGGTATCTCGGGGCTTCCCTGGTGGCGTAGTGGTTAAGAATCTGCCTGCCAATGCAGGAGACACGGGTTTGAGCCCTGGTCCAGGAAGATCCCATAATAAGCCCATGTGCCACAACTACTGAGCTTGCACTCTAGAGCCCACAAGCTACAACTACTGAGCCCGTGTGCCACAACTACTGAAGCCCATGTGCCTACAGCCCGTGCTCTGCAACAAGAGAAGGCACCACAATGAGAAGCCCGTGCACTGCAACGCAGAGTAGCTCCCACTCTCCGCAACTAGAGAAAGCCTGTGCACAGCAACGAAGACCAAAAACAGCCCAAAATACATACATACATACATTTATTTTTGTTTAAAAAAGGGCATCTCCTCCAGGAAGCATTCTCTTAGCCCTCCATGCTAAATGTGTTTTTCTCTCCTGTTACCTATAAATCTCAGTACCTAGAACACCCTGTATCAGAGCCCTTATCATGCAGTCATGCAGTGGTATGATTGTTTGCTCAGCTATCCACTCTACTAAATTAGGAATTTCTTGCCTTAAAAATAGGGGATCATGTCATAATCACCATTGTATTTTTAATGCTTGATATATCTTCATACTATAAATATTTGTTGATTTGAATATTTTAGTAAATGTAAATGAATGAATGAAGGTAATATAGGGGTTGGGGGGTAGAAGAGTTACAGTGAAGGTGGTGAATAAGAACTCCTGGTGACGTCCCATCTGTAGAGAGGAGAGTGAAACAAGAAAGCATGGAATAATGCCTTGGACATGTGCATGGTGGGTTTTGGCAACAGTGCTCAGTGAGTTGTCTGCCACTGCATTCCATTTGACAGAAAAATCTTCCAATGAAGTTGTGTGTGTGTGTGTGTGTGTGTGTATGTGTGTGTGTGTGTCCCCAGGGTTAGACTCATTTAAAATACGTTTTTTTTTCTTAAAGAAGATGTTGGGGTTGGAGTTTATTTATTTATTTATTTATTTATGTTTGCTGTGTTGGGTCTTCATTTCTGTGCCAGGGCTTTCTGTAGTTTTGGCAAGTGGGGTCCACTCTTCATCGCGGTGCACAGGCCTCTCACTATCACGACCTCTGCTGTTGTGGAGCACAGGCTCCAGAGGCGCAGGTTCAGTAGTTGTGATTCATGGGCCTAGTTGCTCCACGGCACGTGGGATCCTCCCAGACCAGAGCTTGAACCTGCGTCCCCTGCATTAGCAGGCAGATTCTCAACCACTGCGCCACCAGGGAAGCCCTAAAATACATTTTTTTAAAAGCCAAACACTAGAACATGGCTCCCTTCTTAGGACTGGCTCTATTGTTGAACTTCTCAAAGTCAGCCGTCAGGTTCTGGCAAGGAGAGAACCCTCCCCTTTATCCACCATGTGTCCTTAGTTGGACTCAGTTATGATAAACAGGGCATGAGAGTTTTAGATTTGGTAAAATGTTTCTGCCTGGTGTATATAGCAGGGTAATAAAATGCATGCTGTTGTGTAAGATGCCTTTGAACATTCAGTATCTAGAGATAAGTAATGATTACATCTCTATTCTATTCCTAGATGACTCCTGGTAGGAAAAAACGAAGTCTCTTTCAGGCTTTGCCCAATGTCACTATTATTGCCGTTATAAATTGAAAACATTTTTCTGCCATAAAATTCCTGGTGATGAATTGTACAATAGGCATTATGCTTTTTTTTCCCTCTTGTATGTTTGTATTTTGTTAGTGGAAATTTACATTTAATCTTATTCACTGTCTTTATTTTTCATTTTCTTTTATTGGAGTATAGCTGTTTTACAACGTTGTGTTAGCTTCTACTATACAGTGAAGTGGAGTTCCTTGTGCTATACAGCAGGTGCCCAATAGTTATCTATTTTATACCTATTATTGTATATATGTTAATCCCAATCGCCCGATTCATCCCAACCCCTGTTTCCCCCCTTGGTGTCCATAAATTTGTTATTTACATTTGTGTCTCTATTTCTGCTTTGCAAATCAGTATATCTGTACCATTTTTCTAGATTTCACAAATATGTGTTAATATACAATATTTGTTTTTCTCTTTCTGACTTACTTCACTCTGTATGACAGTCTCCAGGTCCATCCAGCTTCTACAAATGAGACAATTTCATTCCTTTTTATGGCTGAGTAATATTCCTTTGTATATATGTACATCTTCTTTATACATTCGTCTGCTGATGGACATTTAGGTTGCTTCCATGACCTGACTATTGTAAATAGTGCTACAATGAACATTGGGATGCATGTGTCTTTTTGAAATATGGTTTTATTTGGGTATATGCCCAGTAGTGGGATTGCTGGTCATATGGTAATTCTATTTTTAGATTTTAAGGAACCTCCATGCTATTCTCCATAGTGGCTGTGTCAATTTACATTCCCACCAACAGTGCAAGAGGGTTCCTCTTTCTCCATGCCCTCTCTGGCATTTATAGTTTGTAGATTTTTTGATGATGGCCATTCTGACGGTGTGAGGTGATACCTCATTTTAGTTTTGGTTTGCATTTCTCTAAAAATTAGTGTTGTTGAGCAGCTTTTCATGTGCCTCTTGGCCATCTGCATGTCTTCTTTGGAGAAATGTGTATTTAAGTCTTCTGCCCATTTTTTAATTGGGTTGTTTGTTTTTTTTATATTGAGCTGCATGAGCTCATTGTTTATTTTGGAGATTAATCCTTTTCCCGTTGATTCATTTGCAAATATTTTCTCCCATTCTGAGGACTGTCCATTCTCACCACTGTTATTCAACATAGTTTGGAAGGCCCAACTACAGCAATCAGAGAAGAAAAATGAATAAAAGGAATCCAAATTGGAAAAGAAGTAAAACTGTCACTGTTTGCAGATGACATGATACTATACATAGAGAATCCTAAAGATTCCACCAGAAAACTACTAGAGCTAATCAATGAAATTGGTAAAGTTGCAGGAAACAGAATTAACGCACAAAAATCTCTTGCATTCATATACGCTAACAGTGAATGATCAGAAAGAGAAATTAAGGAAACAATCCCATTCACCACTGGAAAAAAAAGAATGAAATATCTAGGAATAAATGAATCTAAGGAGACAAAACACCTGTATGCAGAAAATTATAAGACACTGATGAAAGAAATTAAGGGCGATACAAACAGATGAAGAAATATACCATGTTTTTGGATTGGAAGAATCAATATTGTGAAAATGGCTATATTACCCAAAGTAATCTACAGATTCAATGCAGTCTCTATCAAATTACCAATGGCATTTTTTTACAGAACTAGAACAAAAATCTTAAAATTTATATGGAGACAAGAAGACCCCGAATAGCTAAAGCAATCATGAGGGAAAAAAATGGAGTTGGAAGAATCAGACTCCCTGACTTCAGACTATACTACAAAGCTACAGTAAACAAGATAGTATGGTACTGGTACAAAAACAATAATATAGATCAATGGAACAGGATAGAAAGCCCAGAGATATACCCACGCACCTATGGTCAACTAATCTATGACAGATGAGGCAAAGATATATACTGGAGAAAAGAGAGTCTCTTCAATAAGTGGTGCTGGGAAAACTGGACAGCTACAGGTAAAAGAATAAAGTTAGAACACCGCCTAACACCATACACAAAAACAAACTCAAAATGGATTAAAGACCTAAATGTAAGAGTAGACACTGTAAAACTCTTAGAGGAAAACATAGGAAGAACACTCTTGGACATAAATAACAGCATGATCTGTTTTTGGCCCACCTACAAGAGAAATAGAAATAAAAACAAAAATAAACAAATGGGGCCTAATGAAACAAAAGCTTTTTCACAGCACTGGAAATCATAAACAAGATGAAAAGACAGGCCTTAGAATGTTTGTTCAATTCTTTACTTACCTCATATTATCAAGTAATATACTTAAATATTTATTGATTTCTCCATATTTGTTAACATCTTTTGACTCCCTGCTATATCTAATGAAAATTTCACTATTTCTCACTTTCTCCCTTTGAATATTGCTTCATCAGTCTTTTTAAAATATTATCTTTTGAATTAAAATATGCTTAGACTTTTATTTCTGATCTTACGAATTATAGGGAAGTTTTCTCTTTATTTTGTAAGATAAAATCAGGAACATCTTTAGTATGTCTTTCTACCTGTTTTCCATTTCTACCTTTGAATTTCCCTTTTACATATATTTTTAAAATTTATATTGGTTAATATTTAAAATATTTAAATTCTCTTCTGTAATCAAAATTGGATCTTTTATTCCTTGCTTTAGGATAATTAAAAAAGTTTGAAATCAATACTTTAAATAAACTATGTAAAATGAATTAATTGCATAGCCATCAGGGTATACTGTAATTGCATTTATTTCATTTTATAACTTTGTTTTCCTTTTTGTTAATAACTGTTTTCTCCCTTTTAATTCTATAATTTTATTGCCATTTTCAGTTACTCTAAACTCTCAACTAATTTCATTCTTTGACAAATTTGACTTCCTCCTCCAGTTTTGACTCACTGATCTTTAGGCCTCAACTTCCATCAATATTCTCCTGGATGCATCAGTGTTTCCTATATTCCATGGTTTATCAGCTCACTTTTCCTGGAGTACATTTTCAAGTATCTGCTAGAAAATGGTTGAATATGTGGGAGAAATATTTCTGTCCATATATATCTGAAAATAATTATTTTAGTCCCTCATGCTTGATTGATAATTTGGTTAGACCAAAAATTCTAGATTTTAAGTTATTTTCTCTCAGAATTTTGAAAACGTTTATTCATTTTGTTCTAGTGTTCAGTGTTGCTAATGGAAATCCTATGTCATTCTTAAAAATTGATCTTAGTTGGAGATTTTTGTTGTATTTTTTCAATGACTTTTCTGATTTTGAATTTTTTGTGGCATTTAACTCTAGAAATCCATGCCTTTTAGAGAAAGAAAATTCACTTGTATTATTTCTTTGGTAATGTCATTTGTTTACTTAGTGATTTTTAGGTATCCTTACTCAGATATTGGAACACCTGGATTGATCTTCTAGTTTTATTATCTTTTCTCTCTTTCTAAACCTGACATCTTGTTATTCCTTCTGGAAATATTGGCATTATCACTACTCTCCAATTAATTTACTTATAATTTTGAAATTATGTATTTTTTTATTCTTAAGAGCTTGAGTAGTTCTCTGTCTCTTTTTTTCATACCCTGTTTTCTTGTTATAAAGAATATACATATATACAACTTTCTGAATTTAATAGTTAATATATATTAAAAATTCTCTTCTCTTTTTTTTTTTTTTTTTTTTTTTTTTTTTTTGTGGTACGCGGGCCTCTCACTGCTGTGGCCTCTCCCGCTGCGGAGCACAGGCCCCAGAGGCGCAGGCTCAGCGGCCATGGCTCACGGGCCCAGCCGCTCCGCGGCACGTGGGATCCTCCCGGACCGGGGCACGAACCCGTGTCCCCTGCATCGGCAGGCGGACTCTCAACCACTGCGCCACCAGGGAAGCCCTCTCTTCTCTTTTGACATTATTTTTATTCCAGTCTATCAGGAAGGATGGTAGAAATTATGCTGAACCACCAGTAATTACAGAATATGCAGGCTTTTTCTAAGTGAAGCTCCCTTTTATTTTTTAACTTTTATTTTTATATAATTTAAAATGTGATAAAACTAAAAAAAGTAAACAAATTATTTAGAAATCATACCCATGTAATCAACAACCAGATTTAAAAATAGAAGATTATTAGCATATCAGAAACCCTTCATTGCATTCTCTAGGTCATTTCCTGCTAGAGTTATTACTCTCCTGCATTCTACCATCATAAATAACTTTCTGTAGTTTTTTATATTTATTTATCATATAGTGTGTATTCATATGTGGCATCTTTCAACATTGTTTGTGAGTTTCTTATTGTTGCATACAGCAATAGTTTCTTTATAATTATCACTGTATAGCATTTCATTGAATGGAGAAACCACTATTTATATATATATATTTTTTACTCTTTTTTGAAGTATAGTTGATTTATTATATTATACAAAATTATACAATATTATATTATTTTCAGGTGTACAGCATAGAGATTATTTTCATAGACTATACTCCATTAAAAGTTATTACAAGATAATGGCTATAAAACCCTGTGCAATACAATATATCTTTTTGCTTTTCTACTTTATACATAGTAGATTGTACCTTTTAATCCCATATCCCTAATTTGCCCCTCCCCCTTCCCTCTTCCCTTTGGTAACCATGAATTGCTTTTCTATATCCATAAGTCTCGTTGTGTTTTGTATATAAATTCATTTGTATTATATTTTAGCTTCCACATATAATTGATATCATACATTATTTGTCTTTCTCTAACTTTTTTCACTGAGCATAACAATCTCTAGGTCCATCCATGTTGCTGCGAATGGCTATTATTGCATATATATGTTGAATAATCTATAATATTTACTATATATTATATATTTTAAATATATTATATATTTTATTATATATTATATATAATTTATATAAGATTATATATGTGTGTGTATATATATATATATATGTATATATAAAATCTTATTTTTCCATATGTCTGTTGATGGGTCTTTGAGTTGTTTCCATACTTCAGACCTTGGCTATTTTAAATAGTGCAGCTATGAACATTGGGATGCTTTTATTTTTTTAGATTAGTGTCTTCATTTTTTCCAAGTATATAACCAGGAGTGGAATTGCTGGATCACATAGTAGTTCAATTTTTAGTTATTTGAGGAACCTTCACACTGTTTTCCATAGTGGCTGCACCAATTTACACTCAAAGCAATAGAGTACTATTCCCTTTTCTCCACATCCTCACCAACACTCGTTATTTTTTGTATTTTTTTTTTTTTTTTTTTTGCAGTACGCAGGCCTCTCACTGCCACAGCCTCTCCCGCTGCCCGAGCACAGGCTCTGGACGCGCAGGCTCAGTGGCCCAGCCGCTCCGCCGCATACAGGATCCTCCTGGACTGGGGCACAAACCCACGTCCCCCACATCGGCAGGCGGACCCCCAACCACTGAGCCACCAGGGAAGCCCTATTTGTTTTGTTTTTGATGATAGCCATCCTGACAGACATGAGGTGATATCTCCTTTTGTTTTGATTTGCATTTCTCTGATCATTAGCCATGTTGAGCATCTTTTCATGTCCCTGTTAGCCATCTGTATGTTTTCTTTAGAGAAAATGTCTATTTAGGTCTTCTGCCCATTTCTCAATTCAGTTGTTTGCTTTTTCTTAATATTAAGTAGCATGAGCTTTATATAGACTTTAGATATTAACTGTTTGTAAGTCATATAGTTAGCAAATGTATTTTCCCATTCAATACGTGTACATTTTACTCTTCATGGGCATTTAGGGTGTTCAAGTGTGAGGTGAATACTAAGTAAATCGCTATGAACATTCTTGTACATGTCTTTTGGTGAATGCATGCATGTATTTCTTTTGGGTATATTCATTGGGAACCTCTGGATCATTGTAATTACAATATTTAGCTTTATTGGCACTGTCAAGATTTCTAAAATGATTATACCAATATTTACTTAAACAAGCAGCCTATTAGAGTTCAGCTTCTCCACATTTTCAGGAAAACATAGTATTTTAAGTCTTAATTTTGCCATTCCAGGAAGAATATGTTGGTATTTTATTTGTATTTATTGGATGGCTTCTGAAGTTGGGCACCACATACTATGGTTATTGGCCATTTAATTATGCTCTTTTATGAAATGTCCACTCAAGATTTTTGAACGGTTTACTATTGGGTTTTCAGTCCTTTTCTTATTAAATTATATGAGTATTCATTTTATATTCTGGATATAAGCCCTTTGTCAGATATATACAGATTTCAAATATTTTTCCACCTATTATCTTGTTTTTGTACTCTCTTAGCATATCTTTTTTTGAAGAAAAGTGCTTACTTTTTTTTTTTTAAAAAGATAACTTTTAAGGTACAATTCTCATATCTTGAAATCCATTCATATAAAATGTATAATTCATTGGTTTATAGTATATTTAAAAATTTGTGCAAACATCACCACAATCAATATTACAATAGTTATATCATCTATAAAATAAGATTCCATATCTATTGCCTGTTGCTCTCCCCTTCACTGCAAATCCCAGCCCTAGACAGTCCTCAATCTACTTTCTGTGCCATTTCAGCATGTTTCATACAAATGGAATCATACAGCGTGTGATTAGCTTATGTTATTTTGGATATATTTTAAGGTTCACCCAAATGTCAGCACTTTATTTTTACTTCCAAATAATATTCAGTTGCAAGAATATACCACATTTAATTTATCAATTCATTAGTTGATGCACATTTTGTATCTACTTTTTATCCATTATGAATAATCCTTCTATGAACATATGTGTGCAAATTTTTGTGTCAATGTTTTCATTTCTCTTGGGTTTATACCTAGGAGTAGAAACACTGAGTCATATGGTAAGTCTTTAACAAATTGTTTACCAAAACCTGTGCACCATTTTATATGTCCATTAAAAATGTATGAGTATTCCAATTTCTCCAAATACTTGTTGTCCTATGTCTTTTTTTATTATTATTATAGCCATTCTAATGTGTGTTAACAGGTGGCTCTATCTGGTTTTGATTTTCATTTCCTCAATGATTAAGTTTTCTATGTGCTTATTGGCAATTTTGGGAAATAATTGTTTATACAAATCCTTTGCTTATTAAAAAGTGTGTTATTTGTGTTTTACTGATTTGTAAGTATTATTTTCATATTCTAGAAACAAATGCCTTATCTGATATGAAATTTGCAAATATTTTATTCCATTTTTTCATTTCTCTTTCCACTTTTTTTGAAAATTTGCTAAGAATTACATTTTTATTATTTTTTGACACTGTATTGGAAAGAGTTTTCACCATACAGTAGGACATTTTGGTTTATCTGTTTTATATATAGTATTTTGTATCTGCTGATTTCAAACTACTAATTTATCCTTCCTTTCTTGCCCATTTGGTAACCATAAGTTTGTTGTCTATGCCTGTGATGATCTTTCTGTTTTGTAAATAAGTTCATTTGCATCTTATTTTAGTTTCAGCATATAAGTGGTATCACATATTTGACTTTTTCTGTCTGACTTAGTATGATATCTCTAGGTCCATCCATGTTGCTGCAAATGACATTATTTTATTATTTTTTATGGATGAGCAGTATTCCAGTGTGTGTGTATGTGTGTGTGTATGTGTGTGTGTGTGTGTGTGTGTGTGTGTACACACACATACTTACCACAACATCTTAATCCATTCATCTGTCGTTGGACATTAAGGTTGTTTCCATGTCTTAGCTATTGTAAATAGTCCTGCTATGAACATTGTGTGCATGTATCTTTTAAAATTAGTTTTCTCTATATATGTGCCCAGGACTGGGATTTCTGTATCATATGGTAACTCTATTTTTAGTTTTGTAAGAAACCTCCATACTGATTTCCATAGTGGCTGCACAAATTTACATTCCCACTGACAGTGTAGGGGGTTCCTTTTTCGTCACACCCTCTCCAGCATTTAATATTTATAAACATTTTTTATGATGGCCACTCTGACGGGTGTGAGGTGATACCTCATTGTAGTTTGATTTGCAGTTTTCTGATAATTATTGATGTTGAGCATCTTTTCATGTGCCTATTGACTATCTGTATGTATTCTGTGGAGAAATGTCTATTTAGGTTTTCTGTCCATTTTTTGATTAGTTTGTCTATTTTTTATTATCTAGTAGTATGAAGGAGTTTGTATATTTTGGAGATTAGTCCTTTGTCAGCTGCATAGTTTGCAAATAATTTTTTCCCATTGTGTAGTTTATCTTTTCATTTTGTTCATGGTTTCCTTTGCTGTGCAAAAGCTTATGTTTGAGTAGGTTCCTTTAGATTATTTTTGATTTAATTTCTATTGCCTTGGGAAACTGACCAAAGAGAAAATTGCTACATTTAATGTCAGAGAAAGATTTTCCTATGTTTTCTTCTAGGAGTTTTACATTGTCCGGACTGATATTTAAGTCTTTAAGCCATTTAGAGTATATTTTTATGTATGGTGTGAGAGAGCATTCTAAGTTCAGTGATTTGCATGCAGCTGTTCCACCTTCCCAACGCCACTTGTGAAAGAGACTGTCTTTTCTCCATTGTATATTCTTGAATCTTTTATCAAAGATTAATTGGGGCTTCCCTGGTGGCGCAGCGGTTGAGAATCCGCCTGCCAATGCAGGGGACACGGGTTCGAGCCTTGGTCCGGGAAGATCCCACATGCCGCGGAGCAACTAGGCCCGTGAGCCACAACTACTGAGCCTGCGCGTCTGGAGCCTGTGCTCCGCAACAAGAGAGGCTGCGACAGTGAGAGGCCCACGCACCGCAATGAAGAGTGGCCCCCGCTCACCACAACTAGAGAAAGCCCTCGCACAGAAACGAAGACCCAACACAGTCAAAAATAAATAAATAAATAAAAAAATTTAAAAAAAAAAAAAAAAAAAAAAAAAAAAAAAAAGATTAATTGACCATAGGTTTGTGGATTTATTTCTGGGCTCTCCATTCTGTTCCATTGATCCACACCACACTGTTTTGGTTATTATAGTTTTATAGAATTGTCTGAATTCTGGGAAAGTTATGCCTCCAGCTTTGTTCTGTTTTCCTCAGGATTGCTTTGGCAATTCTGTCTCTTTTATGGTTCCATATAAATCTTAGGATTACTTGTTCTAGCTCTGTGAAAAATGTCATGGGACATTTGTTAAGGATCACATTAATTCTGTAGATTGCTGTGGGTTCTATGGCAATATAAATTCTTCAATCCAAGAGAATGATATACATATTCATTTCTTCAAACTATCTTCAAGTTTCCTTATCAATTTTTTAGTAGTTCTCAGTGTATAAGTCTCTCAACTCCTTGGTCAGGTTTATTCCTAAGTATTTTATATCTTTGATGTGATTTTAAAAGGAATTTTTTCCACCTTCCCTTTCTTTGTTTCATTGTTAGTGTAAATAAATGCAAATGTTAACCTTGTATCCTCCTACCTTGCTGAGATCTTTTATTAGTTCTAGTAGTTTTTGTGTGGAGTCTTTAGGGTTTTCTATATAGAGTATCATGTCATCTGCATTTAATGGCAGATTTACTTTTTCCCTTCCAATTTGGACAAATTTATTTCTTTTTCTTGTCTGACTGCTGTGGTTAGGACTTCCAGTACTATGTTGAATAGAAGTGGTGAGATTGAGCATCCTTGTCTTGTTCCAGTTTTTAATGGGAAGGCTTTCAATTTTTCACCATTTAGTATTATGTAGGCTGTAGGTTGGTCATAAATAACTTTCATTATATTGATATATACTCCCTCTATACCAACTTTCATAAGAGTTTTTATCATGAGTGGATGTTGAATTTTATCAAATGCTTTTTCTGCATCTGAGATGATCATGTGGTTTTTGTCATTTCTTTTGTTGATGTGGTATGTCACATTGATTGATTTGCTTATGTTGAACCATCCATGTGACCCTGGGATGAATCCAACTTGATTGTGATGTATGATCTGTTTTATGTGTTGTTGGATTCTTTTTACTCATATTTAGTTTAGAATTTGTGTGTCTATATTCATCAAAGATATTGGCCTGTAATTTCATTTTTTGGTAATGCCTTTATCTGGCTTTGTTATCAGGGTGATGGTGACTTCATAGAAGGACTTAGGGAGTGTTCCTGCCTCTTCAATGTTTTGGAAAACTTTGAGAAGGATTGGAATAAATTCTTCTTTGTATGTTTGGTAGAATTCACCAGTGAAGCCATCTGGACCTGGGCTTTTGTTTGCAGGGAGTTTTATTTTATTACAGATTCAATTTCACTTCTAGTGACCAGTCTGTTCAAGTCATCTATTTCATTTTGATTCAGCTTTGATGGGCTGTATGTTTCTGGAAACATCCATTTCTTCTATGTTGTCCAAGTTTTGGGCATATAATTGTTTGTAGTATTCTCTTAATTTTCTTTAAATATATTTCTATGGTATTGGTTGTTACTACTCCTCTTTCATTTCCTATTTTGTTCATTTGGGTCCTCTCTCTTTTCTTCTTGGTGAGCCTGATCAGGTGTTTCTTGATATTCTTTACCCTTTCAAAGAACCAGCTCTTGATTTTATTGTTTTTTTTCTAATGATTTTAATCTCTATTCCATTTATTTCTTCTGTGATCTTTATTAATTCCTTCCTTCTGTTCACTTTATGTTTTGTTTTTCCTTTTTCTAAATCTTTTAGGTGGTAGGTTAGATTGTTTATTTGGAATTTTTCTTCTTTTTTGAGGAAAGACTGTATTATTGTGAACTTTCTTCTTAGGAGTGTTTTTGGTGCATCCCATACATTTTGTATGGTTTAGTTTTCTTTGTTATTTGTATCAAGGTATTTTTAAATTTCCTCTTTAATTTCATCATTGACCAATTTGTTTTTAAGTAACATGTTGTTTAGTCTCCATGTAATTGTGTTTTTTTTTCTCATTTCTCTTCCAGTGTTTGATTTCTAGTTTCATGCTGTTGTGGTCAGAAAAGATTCTTGAAATAATTTCTATCCTTTTAAATTTGTTGAGTCTTGTTTTTTTGTCATCTTCAGTGGTCTATCCTAGAGAATGTTCCATGTGCACCTGAAAAAAATATGTATTCTGGGATTTTTAATGTAATATCTTGAAAATATAAGTCTAACTGTTCTTTTTATCATTTAGGATCTCTGTTGCCTTATTGATTTTCTGTCTGGAAGATCTGTCCATCGATGTCACTGGGGTGTGAAAGCCTCCTACTGTAATTTTATTCCCATCAATTTCTCTCTTTTTGTATGTTAGTATTTGTTTTATGTATTTGGGTGATCCTAAATTGGGTGCATATATGTTAATGAGTGCAATATCCCCTTCTTGTATTGATCCCTTTATCATTATGTAGTTTCCTTCTTTATCTTTCTTTATGACCTTTGTTTTAAAGACTATTTTGTCTGATACCATTATTGCAACCTGTTCTCTTGCCATTTCGTTTTGCATGAAATATCTTTTCTATCCCCACACTTTCAATCTATGTGTGTCCTTCTCTATAAAGTGGGTCTTTTGTAGGCAGCATATTGTAAGCTGTTGTTTTATTACCTAATCTTTCACATTATGTCTTTTGATTGGAATATTCAGTCTATTGAAACTTAAGGTAATTATCAATAGTATGTATTTATGGCTATTGTAAACATTTTTTTCCAGTTGATTTTGTATTTCTTCTTTGTTACTTTATTTTTCCTTTTGTTTTTCCTTTTGTTGTTTGATTACTTTCTTTTTTATTGTGTTTGTGTTATTTTTAGTGTTTTGTGAATCTATTGTATATTTTTATTTGTGGTTACCCTGTTTTTCAAGTATGTTAACCCATTATTATATCTACTTGCTTTATGCTGGCAGGCATATAGGCTCAAATAATTTCTAAAGAAAATCTACATTTTTACTACCCTCCCCCACATTTTATGATTTTGATGTCCTCTTTTACACCTTCTTCCTTATTCTTTTGCCCTTCATTGTAGTTATCATCACTTTCACAAAATTGTTTTGATTACTTTAAATCTATCTACTGGCTTATTTAAGTGATTTGTTTTCCTTTTATTCTCCCTCTTTCATATAGTTTCTTGCTTCTTTTCTATTTAGCGAAGACCTTTCAACATTTCTCTTAGGATAGCTTTAGTATTGTCATATGCCATTAGATTTTGCTTGTCTGAGAAATTCTTTATCTCTCCTTATATTCTAAATGACAATTTTGCTGGGTAGAGTATCTTAGGTTGCAAGTTTTATCTTTTGTGACTCTCCATATACCTTGCCAGTAGTTATAAGGGAACCCTCAAAAGGCTAACAGCTAATTTCTCTACAGAAGTATTGCAGGCCAGAAGGGAGTGGCAAGATGACATTTTTGATGATGCACCATCTATCCGTTTTTTTCTTTTGTTACTTTTTGTGTTATAATTAATAAACCATTGTCTAATACAAAGTCACAGATATTTATGCCAATGTGTTCTTCAAAATTTTACAGTTTTAGCCATTACTTTAAGTCTTTGTTCAATTCTGAGTTAATTTCTGTGTTTGATGTGACTAATGTAGAAGTTCATTTATTTTTTTGCATATGGATACCGATTTAGTACAGCATCATTTGTTGAAAAATTATTTTCCCTAAGTGAATTGTCTTGGCAACATTACCAAATATCAATTAATAGTAAGTATGATGTTTTACTTCTGGACACACAGTTCTATTCCATTGACCTATATGTCTCTCATATGCCATTACCAAACTGCTCTTATTACTGTAGCTTTTTAGTAAGTTTGGAAATCAGGAAAAATATGTATTCCAATATTTTCTTGTTTTTCAATATTGTTTTGGTCATTTTAAATGCCTTGCATTTTTTACATGAATTTTAGAATCAGCCTGATAATATCTGCAAAAAAGCCAGTTAGGTTTTTGGGAAAGACTGTGCTGAGCCTGTAGATCAAATTGGGATTTATTGTTATCACAACTATATTAAATATCCAGTACATAAACGGGGATGTCTTTCTATTTTTGATAGCTTCTTTAGCTTGTTTTAACCATATTTTATACTTACTCAAGTTGTAATTTTGCACTACTTTTGTTAAATATATTCCTCAGTATTTTATTATTTTTTATACTATTGAAAATGGGTGTCATTAATTTCATTGTTGGACTGTTTATTTGTGCTGTATAAAAACACACAAAAAATTTGTATATTAATCTTGTAATTTACAGTCGTATTGAACTTATTTCCTAGGTATAATATTTTTTTGGAGTATTTCTTAGGGATTTCTACATACCTAATCATGCAATCTGCAAAGAGAGATAGCTTTCCTGCTTTTTTTTCCAGTCTGAATGCATTTTGTTTCATTTCCTTGCTTAATTTCCCTGGCTAGAACCTCCAGGTAAATGGCAACTTGAAGTGATAGGAGTGAATATTATAGTCTTGTTCCTGATAGTAGATGGGGAATCTTTCAGGCTGTCACTCTTGAGTTTATCAGTGGGTTATATATTGTTGCCCTTTATCAGGTTGAGGAATTTTCTTCTATTTTTAGATTCTTGAAAACTTTTATCATAAAAAGGTGGAGAATTTTCCCACATGATTTTCCATGTCAATTGGGAAGATCATGTGTTTTTTCCTATTGATAAGTTTAATTATATTAATTGATTATCAGATTTGAAACCAAACTTGTATTCCAGTGAATTCCACTTGTTTATGGTTTATGAATGTTTTTATATATTTCTTAAGAACGTATGTCAGTATGTTGTTTTGAGGCTTTGTATCTGTATTCATGATATACTGGTTTGTAATATTTGTATTCTGTAATGCCTTTGTCTGTTTTTGCTATCACTAAATACTGGCCCCATATTTTTAACTGAGAAGTACTCACTCCTCCACTGTTTGGAAGAATGTGAGGAGATTTTATTACACATTCTTTAAATGTTTGGTGGAATTTATCAAGGAAAACATTTGCTCCTTGACTTTTATTAGAGGAGTTTTTAAAGTTAAATACCCTATCCTTTTATTTCTTTTTTCTCCAATATATTTTTTTATTTTATTCAATTTTTATTATTACAGTTTTTTAACATCTTTATTGGAGTATAGTTGCTTTACAATGGTGTGATAGTTTCTGCTTTATAACATAGTGAACCAGCTATATATTTACATATATCCCCATATCTCGTCCTTCTTGAGTCTCTCTCCCACCCCCTCCATCCCACCCCTCTAGGTGGTCACAAAGCACCAAGCTGATCTCCCTGTGCTATGCGGCTGTTTCCCACTAGCTATCTATTTTACGCTTGGTAGTATATATAAGTCCATGTCACTCTCTCATTTCATCCCAGGTTACACTTCCCCCTCCCCATGTCCTCAAGTCCATTCTCTATGTCTGCGTCTTTACTCCTGTCCTGCTCCTAGGTTCTTCAGAACCGTTATTTTTTTTTTTTTCATTCCATATATATGTGTTAGCATACGGAAATTTTTCTCTTTCTGACTTCCTTCACTCTGTATGACAGACTCTAGGTCCATCCACCTCACTACAAAGAGCTCAAATTAATTTGTTTTTATGGCTTATATACCATTGTATATATATGCCACATTTTTATCCATTCATCTGTCAGTGGACACTTAGGTTGCCTCCATGTCGTGACTATTTTAAATAGAGCTGCAATGAACATTGTGGTACACGACTCTTTTGGAATTATGGTTTTCTCAGGGTATATGCTCAGTAGAGGGATGGCTGGGTCATATGGTAGTTCGATTTTTAATTTCTTAAGGGACCTTCATACTACTCTACATAGTGGCTCTATCAATTTACATTCCTACCAACATTGCAAGACGGTTCCCTTTTCTCCACACCCTCTCCAGCATTTATTGTGTGTAGATTTTTTGATGATGGCCATTCTGACCGGTATGAGGTGATACCTCATTGTACTTTTGACTTGCATTTCTCTAATGATTAGTGATGTTGAGAATTCTTTCATGTGTTTGTTGGCAATCTGTATATCTTCTTTGGAGAAATGTCTATTTAGGTCTTCTGCCCATTTTTCGATAGTTTTTTTTTTTTTTTTTTTTAAATATTGAGCTGCATGAGCTGCTTGTAAATTTTGGAGATAATCCTTTGTCAGTTGCTTCACTGGCAAATATTTTCTCCCATTCTGAGGGTTGTCTTTTCATTTTGTTTATGGTTTCCTCTTTGCTATGCAAATGCTTTAAAATTTCTTTAGATCCCATTTGTTTACTTATTTTTTTAATTGCCATTTCTCGAGGAGGTATGTCAAAAAGTATCGTGCTGTGATTTAGGTCAGAGTGTTCTGCCTATATTTTCCTCTAAGAGTCTTATAGTGTCTGGCCTTACATTTAGGTCTTTAATCTATTTTAAGTTTATTTTTGTGTATGGTGTTAGGGAGTGTTCTAATTTCATTCTTTTACATGTAGCTGTCCAGTTTGTCCAGCACCAATTATTGAAGAAGCTGTCTTTTCTCCATTGTATATTCTTGCCTCCTTTATCAAAGATATGGTGACCATATGTTCATGGGTTTACCTCTGGGCTTTCTATCCTGTTCCACTGATCTATATTTATGTTTTTGTGCCAGTACCATACTGTCTTGATTACTGTAGCTTCATAGTATGGTCTGAAGTCAGGGAGCCTGATACTTTCAGCTCCGTTTTTGGTTCTCAAGATTGCTTTGGCTATTCGGGGTCTTTTGTGTTTCCATACAAATTGTGAAATTTTTTGTTCTAGTTCTGTGAAAAATGCCAGTGATAGTTTGATAGGGATTGCATTGAATCTGTAGATTGCTTTGGGTATTATAGTCATTTTCTCAATGTTGATTCTTCCAATCCAAGAACATGGTGTGTCTCTCCATCTGTTTGTATCATCTTTAATTTCTTTCATCAGTGTCTTATAGTTTTCTGCAAAGAGGCCTTCTTTCTCTTTAGGTAGGTTTATTCCTAGGTATTTTTTTTTTTCTTTTGCAATGGTAAGTGTGAGAGTTTCCTTAAGTTCTCTTTCAGATTTCTCATAATTAGTGTATAGAAATGTAAGAGATTTCTGTGCATTCATTTTATATCCTGCTACTTTACCAAATTACTTGATTAGGTCTAGTAGTTTTCTGGTAGCATCTTTAGGATTCTCTGTATATAGTATCATGTCATCTGCAAACAGTGACAGCTTTATTTTTTCTTTTCCTATTTGGATTAATTTTATTTCTTTTTCTTCTCTTATTGCTATAGCTACAACTTCCAAAACTATGTTGGATAATAGTGGTGAGAGTTGGCAACTTGTCTTTTTCCTGATCGTAGTGGAAATGATTTCTCTTTACTTCTTTTAGGTTCATTTAGATTTTCTAATTCTTCTTGACTCAGTTTAAATAGTTGATATAATTTTAAGAATTTGGCAAATTCCCCTGTTATCTATCTTGTTGGTATATGGCTCTTTTTATTTATTTTTAATTTTTGTTTTGTTCTGGAATTTAGTTGATTAACATCGTTGTGTTAGTTTCATGTGTACAGCAAATTTATTCTGTTATGCATATACATTTATCAATTCTTTTTCAAATTATTTTCATCTTTATATTATTAAAGAATATTTAGTAGTGTTCTCTGTAGTATACAGTAGGTCCTTGTTGGTTATCTATTTTAAATATAGCAGTGTGTACATGTCAATCCCAATCTCCCTATCTAACCCCCTCTTCCCCCCTGGTAACCATCAGTGTGTTCTCTAAGTCTGTGGATTGGTTTCTGTTTTGTAAATAATTTTGATAATTTTTATAGAAATACAACACAAAACTACCATGAAATATCTCCTCAAACCAGTCAGATTGGCCATCAGAAAATCTACAGACAATAAATTCTAGAGAGGGTCCAGAGTAAAGGGAACCCCCTACATAGTTGGTGAGAATGTAAATTGGTATAGCCACTATGGAGAACTGTATGGAAATTCCTTAAGAAACTAAAAATAGAACTACCATATGATCCTGCAATCCCACTCCTGAGCATATATCCAGAGAAAAACATAGTTTGAAAAGATACTCGAACCCCAGTGTTCATTGCAGTGCTGTTTACAATAGCCTAGACATGGATGTGACTTTAATGTCCATCAACAGATGAATGGATAAAGAAAACATGGTACATGTATAGAATGGAATATTACTCAGCCATTAAAAAGAATGAAATAATGCCATTTGCAGCAACATGGATGGACCTAGTGATTATCATACTAAGTACAGTAAGTCAGGAAATACACATATATGATAGCACTTACATGCAGAATCTTAAAAAAATGATGCGAGTTAACTTATTTACACAACAGAAACAGACTCTCAGACTTAGGTGTACAGTGCTTAATATTACATTCTTATTATCAGTTTTATTACTGTAAGGTCATTTACAATGCAATGATTTCTTTTCCAATATTGATTTTAGTAATTTGCTTTATTTTGCTTGATCAGTCTATCTAAAGGTTTGTTGATTTTGCTGATTTTTTTTAAAGTTCAGGTTTTATTGATTTTCTCTATCATTTTTCTATTCATTATTTCATTAACTTCCACTTTAATGCTTATTGTTTTATTCATACTGCTTTATATAGTTTTAGTTTGTTCTTATTTTTCTAGAGTTATAATGTGGTAGATTAGGTTATAGAGAGGATATATTTCTTCTTTTCTTTTCTTTTTTAGGCGTTTACTGCAATAAAATTTCCACTAAGCACCATGTTACTTACATCCCATATATTTTGGGATGTTGTGCCTTAATTTTTATTCATCACAAAGTACTTTCTAATTTTCTTGTTATTCCTTCTATGGCACATTTGTTATTTAGAGGTGTGTTTAATTTCCACATTTAAACATTTCTCTGATTTTTTTTTAACTTCTAATTCTATTTCATTGTTTCTAGGGAAAAAATGTGTACAATTTCAATCTTTTTAAATATATGGAGGCTTATTTTATGGTTTAACATGTAGTCAGACTGAATAGACCATGTGCGCTGAAGAAGAATATATATTTTGTTTTTGTTGGGTGGACTGTTTTGTAGACTTTTGTTAGGTCTAGATGTCTTACAGTGTTATTCAGGTCTACTATTTTTTGCTGATTTTCTGACTCATTTTTCTTTCCATTATTGAAAGTGAGAAATTGAAGTCTCTATTATTGTTGAATTGTCAATTTTTCCCTTTGATATTTACATTCATTTTCCTTCATATATTTTATTTCTCCTTTCTTAGGTACATGCTTGTTTATAATTATTATATTTTTCTGCCATATTGACCCTTCTTGTCAGGATTAAATGCCATTATTTTTACTCAAATAACAATTTTTGCTTAAAGTCTATTTTGTCTGATATTAGTCTGGGCACCCCAGCTTTCTTATAACTGCTATTTTCATAATATATCTTTATCCATTCTTCTAATTTCAATCTTTTTGTATCTTTGAATCTAAAGTACGTCTCCTATAGACAGATATATTTGGATATTGTTTGCAACTGGTCTGATAATCACTGTCTTTAGTTTGATTGTTTAACCAATTTATATTCAATGATCAATTGATATAGGTGGATTTACATGTGATTTTTTAATTTATGTTTTTTATATCTTGCATATATTTTAATTCTATTCTTCCTTTTCTAATTTTATTCTCACTAAGAAAAAATTTTCTAGTGAAAGATTTAAGTTTCTTTAATAAATTTTTCTCTATGTTTATTTAATTTTTATTCCTGTTTGTTGTACTAAGGCTTATCATATATGTCTTATAAGAATTTACTTCATATTTATACACATGATTCCAACAAGATGTAAAAACATTACCCTTTTGTAGTTCTATTTTCTCTTCCTGTTTTTGTGCTATTATAGTTATACATGTTACAACCTCAATAAAAGATTGTTCTACTTATAACTTTACACAATTTTATGTATAGTAAGGGAGCTGAGGAAAGAAAGAATAGCAATTATACATGCATAGATTTTTGTAAATAGCCATTTTACTTTTTTCTGTTCTGTTCATTTCTCCCTGAAAATTCTAGTTATTATCTGGTGTCATTTCATTAGTCCATAGAATTTTGCTCCCATCATCTCTTTTTTGCTCTTATTTCCAAATATATTATGTTCTTATACATTTTGACCCCATCAATACACATACTGTTTTATACAGCTGTTTTCTCATTCAGTTAAGAGAAAAAAAAAGAAGTGTGAATTTATATTGTCTTTCAAAATTACATAATTATCTTTATTTTTGCTTTTCTGTGTGTGCATACAGATTCAAATTAACACCTGGGATCATTTGCTTTCAGCCCAAAGAACTTCCTTGAAGCCTGAAGCGCATACTGTAGGACACTCCTGTTAGAAATACATTATTTTTGTTAATCTGAGAATGCCTTTATTTTGCTTTCATATTTGTTTCAGTTTTGGTGAATATGATTCTTTATTCATCATATTTTAAAGCATTTGAACAAGTTTCTCCAATTCTTTTTGATTTCCATTGTTCATAATGACTAAACATTTATTAATATTAGAGGAATCTCCTTGTGAAAGTCAGTTGTCTCTTGATGCTTTTGAAACTTTTCTCTGTCTTTGTCTCTCAACAATTTCACTATGTTGTGCCTGGGTAAGAACATCTTTGTGATTATTCTACTTGGAATTTATTGAGCATTTTGGATGTGTAGATAATATTTTTTTATAAAATATGGAAAAACTTCAGTCATTATTTCTTCCAGTAGTTTTCCTGCTGCTTTATCACTGATTTTGTCTTCTGATACTCACATAATATTTAATTGATGTTGTTAATCCATTGAGTTTTGGCTGGTTATATTATTATTTTTGACAATGCTTTGTAGCATAAATTGCTTCACATTTGGTCTAATTAAATTTAAGGCCATTTATTGGGCTAATTTTTTAGGCCGTTCTTTGAGGTTAATTTTCTGACCCCAAAAATGTTCTTTTAGGTATCTCTTTCCATGATTTTTCCTGGTGAACTAATTAACCTATGGTTTAACTTGTCCTAAATTAAGGAAAGCTATTATTTGTGAAAGAATCCTTAGACTTGAAATTCCGCACATTCTGTATCAAATAAAATCAGCTCTTTTGGGTAAGCTTGTAAACTTTCTATTCTTATGGACAATTTCTTCCCTTGGGAAAAGTCATCCAGCCACTACTCCAGCTGCTGGGATGTGCAGTAGCATCTGGTCTTCTTTTTGTACCTTTTGTGTGTAACATCAGCCCTCATATCAACATAGTGTTATGGCACATGAGACCTCAATATTTTCATCCTACCACCACTGGGTTAGATCTGGTGTAGGTTTGGTGGTTGAATGGAGAACCTAACTTAAAATGTATTCACCAGGAATATAGCTTCTTCAAATTGAAACTGAAAGGAATGAAAAATGCTGGTTGCCTGTCCCACCTAGTAAGACACTGTATACATTGATTTGTATCTACTGGAAGAGAAATCCCTGCCTTGTTTGCCATGCTCAACAGCAGTGGGGCTTTTGTCAGTTTGACCTAAGGAAGTGGAGTGGAAAGGATCAGGTTATGTCTCAAGTGCCACAGACTTTTACTATTCTTAATGATGTTTGGTACAGTGTTGTGACTATATGTTTCTTCATCTGCTGAATTTTTTAAGGGAAATATCCATAGAATATGAGAAAAAGTAATTTCCAACAGCTATGATTATACAACTTGGAAGTAAGTACACAGAGCTCCTTATGCAGTCATTCCAAATGTGAAACTCAGAAGAGATTATTTTTAACGTAGTCCAATTTATACATTTTTGCACTATAATCAGTGATTTATTTGTCCAGTCAATAAACATATCTTTTCTGCAATGTCCCAAATATACTGTACTATGTTTTAATATAAAATATTTATTGTTTTGCCTTTCACATTTATATCTTAAATCCAGCTGGAGGTTATTTCTGTTTGTAGTGGGAAGTAAAGTTTCCTCTGAATATGTTGAACTGTGATTGGACACTCAGGAATAACCAATCGGGGCACATTAATTGTTTATGTTGTAACATTCTTTTAAAGTGTTGTTTTATTTGGTTTGCTAGTATTTCCTTGAGGATTTTTTCATTCATGCTCATTAGGAATATTGGTCTGTAGCTTTTATTTTTTGTGGTGTCTTTGTCTGGCTATGTGGTATCAGGATAATTATGGCCCCATAGAATGAATTTGAAGATATTCCCTTTTATTTTTTAGGAGACTATAAGAATTCACATTAATTATTCTTTAAAGATTAGGTAGAATTTACTTCTGAAGCCATTTGACAGAGTTTTTCTTTGTTGGGAGTTTTTAAATTATTCCTTCAATATATTTATTTCTTATTGATCTGTTCAGGTTTTCTATTTCTCTTTGATTCAGTCTTTGTAGGTTGTATATTTGTATGAATTTATTCATTTATTTCAGGTTTTATATTTTGTTGGTGTATAATTGCTTAAAATAGTCCTTAATGATCTTTCTCCTTTCCTGTTAGATCAGTTGCAATGTCTCCTTTTTCATTTCCAATTTTATTTATTTGTGTCGTCTCTCTTCTTTCATAGTTATTCTAGCTGAATTTGTGTTGATTTAATTTATCTTTTCTAGAAACCATGTCCTTTGTTGATTTTTAAAATTGATTTTCTCTTTTCTATTTTATTACTTCTGCTCTAATCTTCATTATTTATTGCTTTTGATAAATTTGGTTTTACTTTAAATTCTCCTTTTTTCTAGTTTCTTGAGATGTAAAGTTGTTTATTTTCTTCTTTTTTAATGTAGTCTTTTATTGTTGTAAACTTTCTTATTAGTACTGATTTTGCTGCATCGCACAAGTTTTTATATGTTGTCTTTCATTTCTTTGTCTCAAGAGAATTCTTAATTCCCATTTTGATTTCTTCTTTGACTCAACAGTTGTTTAAAAATGTGTTGTTTAACTTCCATGTATAAGTGAATATTCCTGTTATTTTTCTATTATTGATTTCTAGTGTTATTGTGGAAACAAATAATACATGGGATTATTTCAATCTTCTTAAATAGATTAAGACATTATTTTTGACATTTCCTGTAATCTATTCTGGAGATTAATGCCTGTGCACCTGAGAAAAATGAGTATTCAGCTGCTATTGTGTGGAATGTCCTATATATGTCTGCCAGGTCTATGTGGTCCATAGTGTTATTCAGTTTTCCTGTTTTCTTATTGGTTTTCTTTCTGGAAGAGCTATCCATTGTAGAGAGTGGGATACAGAAATTTCTCACTATTGTTATATTGCTGTCTATTTCTCCCTTCATATCTATCAATGTTTGCTTAATATATTTACATAATTTGTTGGGTGCATACTGTTTATAATATTTATATGTCTGTGTTGAATTGAATCTTTTATCACTATATAATGACATTTGTTACTTGTGACAGTTTTTTACTTAGTATATCTTCTCTGATATGAGTTTAGCAATCTCTGCTCTTTTTCAGTTATAATTTTCTTTAGACATGTTTTTTTCACACCTTCACTTTCTGCCTATGTGTGTCCTTATATCTAAAGGGACTCTTATGTATGCAGCATATAGTTGAGTCTTATTTTTTTAATCTCTTCAGTCACTCTATGTCTTTTGATTGGGAAGTTAAGCCATTAATATTTAAAGTAATAATTGATAGGTAAGGATTTACCTTTGCCATTTTATTGTTTTCTGTCTTTTGTAGACTTGTACATCTCTTCTCTTATTGACTTTATTTGAGAATTGTTGATTTTTTTCAGCTGTGTGCTTTGATTCTTTTTTCTTTGTCTTTGGTGTATAACTGTATATATACACTGACCTGTACAGCTTATGCTGAGAAATTCACTGATAGTCCTAAGGGGGTTTCTTTATATGTGATAAGTTGCTTTTATATTGATGCTTTCAAAATTCTGTCATTGGGTGTTGATAATTTAATTTTAATGTGCCTAAGCATAGTTCTGTTTGGGCTCATCCTACTTGAAAACGTCATGAAATTGGATATCTGTTTCTATTCCAAGGTTTCAGAAGTCTTCAGTCATTATTCCATGAAATAAGGTTTCTGCTCCTTTCTCTCCTCTCCTTGTGAAACTCCTATAATGCATATACTGTATTCTAAATGATGCTCTGTGTCTGAAATAGGCTTCCTTCACTCTTTTATTCTTTTTCCTTTTTATTCCTCCAACTGAATATTTTCAAATGACCTGTCTAAAATTTCACCGATTCTTTCTTCTGCTTGTTCAAGCCTGCTGTTAAAGTTCTTTATTGGATTTTTCTGTTCAGTCATTGTATTCTTTACCTCCAGGAATATTGTCTGGTTCTTTTTAACAGTTTCTATTTCTTTACTGAATTTCTCATTTCTTTATGTATTTTTCCCTTATTTTGTTTAGTTGCTTAGGTGTGTTCTATTGTAGTTCATTGAACTTCTTTGGGATGATATTTTAAGTTCTTTTTCAAGAAGTTCATAGATCTACATTTATGTAGGGCCTGTTTCTATATCTTTATTTCCTTTGCTGGTGTTATATTTGCTTGATGCTTTATGATTCTTGTAGTCTTTTGTTGGTGTTTGTGCTTTTGTAGGAATAACCATCTCTTTCAGTCTACACATTGGCTTCAGAAGATAAAGACCTTCGCCAGTTAGCACAGTCAGACATTCTGGGATGGTCGGTTAGCAGAGTTTGTGAGCAAGTCATCTGACAGTGTCCATTGGTAAACCTATTGCTGGTATCATTGACCACGGTTATCTGGGCTAGCAATGGGTCAGATTGGAGCTATGTCTGTGGGTGTTCTTGCAGAGCTTTCACCAGATCTGCAATTAAGGAGGGATATCTCTGTGTCTGTGGGTTGTTTGAGCAGTCATTAAGGCCATGTTTGGATGGAACAATCTCTAGGATAGTAGTAGTATCTATGGTCCAGGGGACTGCTACTCTGGAAAGAGGCTGTTGGGGCTTCTACTAGGTCTGTCAGTAGATGAGATTACCTCTGGGACAGCATATTAGCAAGTTTGTAACTGAGTCTGCTGGAGGATAGGATTACCTCCAGGCCCATAGTTTGGTCCATGATCCAAAAGCCTGTTACCAGTGTCTTGGGCAGATGTGGCTGCTACTGGGCCTGTGGGCAGGCAGGGCTGGCTTCAGGACAATAAACAAGTGGAGTTGGAACAAAGTACAGAGGTGGATGTGATTTCCTCCATATCAGCAGCCAGGTCTTTGGTCAGTGAGCTTGCTATCAGGGGTGTGTTTCCTCCTTCTAAAAGCATCTTTCCTTGGTCCTGGACTCCACCTAGGTTTTAAACCTCCTACCTAGATCCTGAAGCTCCCACAAAATCACTTTTTTCCATGGATGTTTGCCAAATCAGTGAGTCTGTGGGAGGACGAGGGCTGGGGATCTCCTCTTTGGCAATATCACTGACCTCTTTCCTGGGATATTCATCTTTATATTTTTCTTTGCTATTCTTTGGCAAAAAGCAATTTTAAAATATATTATAAACTCCCTCATGTCAATTAATATGTCTCTGCACTCTAAATGTAATGGTTACATAATACTCTGACATATGGTCTCAGACAAGCTCATTTCTTTATTTTTTTACATTTAGATTTTTGACAGTGTGTTCCTATTAACATAAACTGGAAGAAATGTACGTGTACATGTATTTTTGGACAATTGTTTTCCTTGGTCATATTTTTTTCTTAATTGACCTATAGTTGATTTACAATATATTAGATTCAGGTGTACAATGAAGTGATTCAATATTTTTATAGATTATACTCCACTTGAAGTTATTATAAAATATTGGATATGTTCCCTGAGCTGTACAATATATCCTTGTAATTTATTTCTTTTATACATAGTAGGTTTTCCTCTTAGTCCCCTATCCCTATCTTGCCTCTTCCGCCTTCTCTTTCCCCACTGGAAACTACTAGCTTATTCTCTATATCTGTGAGTTTGTTTCTTTTTTGTTATTTTATTTTTTAGCTTCCATGTACAAGTGATATTATATAGTATTTCTCTTTATTTGTCTGACGTATTTCACTAAGCATAATACCCTCACGATCAATCCATGCTGCTGTAAAAGGAAAATTTTACTCTTTTTATGGCTGAGTAATACTCCACTGTGTGTGTATACACACACACACACACACACACACACACACAAACACACATATATATATCTCACAACTTCTTATCCATTCATCTATTGACAGAAACTTAATTTGTTTCCATATTTTGGCTATTAGAAATAATGTTGCTATGAACATTGGGGTGTATGTATATTTTAAATGAGTGTGTTTTAGTTTCTTTGGATATATACCCAGGAGTGGAACTGCTGGATCTTATCATAGTTTTATTTTTAGTTATTTGAGGAAACTCCATATTGCTTCCATAGTGAAAGCAACAATTTACACTCCTATCAATAGTATACTAGTGCTCCCTTTTCTCCACATTCTTCCCTTACTACTTCCCTTCCAATCTGAATGTCTTTTATTTCTTTTACTTGTCTGATTGATGTGGCTAGGACTTCCAATACTATGTTAAATAGAAGTCGTGAGAATGGGTATTCTTGTTGTGATCCTTATTTTAGAAGAAAAGCTTTCATCTTTTCACCATTGAGTATGATTTTATCTGTTGCTTTGTCATAAATAAGCTTTATTATGTTGAAATTTGTTTCCTCTATAACAATTTTGAATGGAGTTTTTATCATGAATTAATGTTGCATGTTATCAAATGCTTTTACTGTTTCTATAGAGATGATCAATTAATTTTCATCCTTCTTTATGTTAATGTGGTATATCATATTGATTGAATTTTGGTATTGAAACATTCTTGCATCCATAACATATATCCCACTTCATCATGGTATATGAATCTTTTTATAGATTGTTGAATTTTTAAAACATCTTTATTGGAGTATAATTGCTTTACATTATTGTGTTAATTTCTGCTGTATAAAAAAGTGAATCAGTTATAAGTATACATATATCCCCATATCCCCTCCCTCTTGCACCTCCCTTCCACCCTCCTTATCCTACCCCTCTAGGTGGTCACAAAGCACTGAGCTGATCTCCCTGTGCTATGTAGCTGCTTCCCACTAGCTATCTATTTTACATTTGGTAGTGTATATATGTTAATGCTACCCTTTCACTTTTATTCTCTCATTATTGGTTTGCTCAGATTTTATATTTCTTCATGATTCAGTCTTGATAGCTTGAACGTTTCTGTGAATTTATCCATTTCCTCTAGGTTATCCCATTTGTTGAGGTATAATTGCTGATAGCAGTCTTATGATTGTTTTTAGTTTTGTGGAATCAGATGCAATACCTCCTCTCTTTCATTTCTGATTTTATTCATTTGAGTCTTTTTTTTTCCTAGTGTACTTAAAGGTTTGTCCATTTTCTTTCCTTTTCAGAAAAAAACAACTCTTAATTTTGTTGATTTTTTTCTATTGTATTTCTAAACTCTATTTGGTGTATATCTGCTCTGATCTTTGTTATTTATTTGCTTGTGCTAATTTTGGGCTTAATTTGTTCTTTTTCTAGTTCTTTGAGTTGCAAATTTAGGAATTTTTTGAGATCTTGTATTTTATACAAGATCTTGTATACATTTTATACAATAATAAAGGCCTAATGTAGGCCTTTATTATTATAAAATAATTTCTTAGAAATATTTTTGCTACATCTCATGAATTTTAGTGTGCTGTCTTTCCATTTTTGTTTTTTCAAATTTTTAAAGTTTTCTTTATTATTAACTTTTTGACAAATTGTTTGTTCAGGAATATGTTGTTTCATATATAAATATTTGTAAATGTTCCAGTTTTCCTCCTGGTATTGATTTCTTCTTTCATAACATTGCATTCAGAAAAAAATACTTGATATGATTTCAAGCACTTAAATTTGCTAAGACTTTTTTCTTTTAATAACCCAACATATAATCTACCCTAAAAGATGTTCTATGTGTGCTTGAGAAGAATGTTTATTGTTTAAGTACAATATTTCACATAGATTTAGTGTCTTTATGATCTATCTATTGTTAAAAGTAATATATTAAAGTCCCCTTCCATTATTGTATTGCTGTCTATTTCTTTTAGTATTTATTTTATATAATTAGGTGCTTTGATTTTGGATATATATACATATATATATATATATAATTGTAATTTCCTCTTGAAAAATTGACCTCTTTGTCATTATATAATGACTTTTTTTCTCTTGTTATAACTTTTCACTTAAAATCTACTTTGTCTATATATGTATGGATAACCCTCCTCTCTTTTGGATTCTATTAATATGAAATATCTTTTTTGACACCTTCACTTTGGACCAGTGTGTTTTTAAAGCTGAGATGAGCCTCTTGTAGGCACCATCTTACTACGTCGTATATTTTTATCAATTTAGCTATTCTATGAGTTTTGTTTGAGTAATTTATTCTATTTACATTTAATTACTGAGAGGTAAGGACTTATTATTGTCCTTTTGTTTGTTTTTCCTCTTTGCTGTCTTCCTTTATAATTTGATAATTTTATTTAGTGCTAATTTTAAATTTCTTTTTCTTCATATTTATGTATCTATACATGTTTTTCTTTGTGGTTTCCATATGGCTTACATAAAATATTTTATAGTTATAAAAATCTATCTTATGCTGATAAAAGTTAACTTTGCATGCAAAATACCTTTACTTACCTCACCCTACATTTATCTTTTTTGATGTCACAATTTACATCTTTTATATCATGTATCCATTAACAAATTATTATAGCTACTGTTATTTTTTTTTTTTTTTTTTTTTTTGCTACTGTTATTTTTAATACTTTGTTTCCTAACAGTTTACTAGAGATAAAAGTGATTTGCACACAAACATTTCAGTATTTGAGCATCCTGAATTTGATTATACACTAGCCTTTATCAGTGCATTGTTTACTTTCACATATTTTCATGTTATAGATAGCATCTTTTCTTCTTAACTTGAAGAACTCTTTTTAGCTTTTCTTGTAAAGCATGTCTATTGGTGATGTACTACTTCAGCTTTTGTGTGTCTGATAACGTCTATCTCTCCTACAACTTGGAAGAGTAGCTTTGTCATGTAAAGCATTCTTGGTTGGCTGGCTTTTGTTTTTTGTTGCAACACTTTAAATGTATCATCCCACTTTCTCCTTGCTTTCAAGGTTTCTGCTGAGAAATAGCAGAAAACCACTTACAGCCTTCTGTGGGTTCCTTTTTATGTGATGAGTCACTTTGTTCTTGATGCTTTCAAAATTCTTTTTGACATTTGATTATAATGTGTGTAGATGAAGGACTCTTCGGATTGTACTTTTTGGAAGTCTTTAAGCTTCACGTACCTGCTGTCTGTATCTTTCCCAAGATTTGGCAAGTTTTAAACTAGTATTTCTTTAAATAAGCTTTCTGGGTCAAATATGCACACTGTGGTTGTAGCTCTAGTGTCCTAGACGTGGATATTCATTAAGTGGCCATGAAGTCAGGTTCTTAAGTACATGTATGTGTAGAGCAACAGTGGCTCCAGGGTCCAGGGCTCAGTCTATCTTTCAGCAGTGCTGGCTTCAGTTCCTGAGACACAAATATGCATGAATTGGATGTAGAACAAAGGCCTGGGGCATAGTTTGTGCTGAGTGGCCAAAGATTTGAAGCTCTACGTGTGAGGCAGTTTGGAGAGGGTTGCAGTCCCAGTCCCATGGCAATGCAACAGTGGATCCATCATGGAGAGGACTCAGAAGCATTTCCCAGTCCAGGGAATCTGTAGCTGCAATGGCTGTTGATTACCTCTGTGACAAAAGCCATCAATACACTTTGGGGGGCAGACTGCTGGGATCCTCACTGATAAACAGTATGTGGTCTTCTTCTATGAAAACTCTGGGGATGTTGAGGTCTTCAAGACAAAGGCAGCCAAGGTCCTCTACATAGTAAACCACTGGGGACTGCAGTGGCACCTTCTGCATGGCAGATACTGATGACCCCCACCCTTCCTCTTTGCTCTTAGCTATCTCCAGTTGTCTCAGCTACACTGATCATCCCAGTGATTTTTTCTATGCTGTTATTCTCTTTTCATTCAACTGTGTTGCTACATGTTCTTAATTGGGTTCTTGCATCCTCCCAGGAGTGCTTTTTGCTGGTTGATAGATGTCTAATTATTGTTTTTTCTTTTGTGGGGAAGAAAACTGATGTTTCCCAACTTGCCATCTTGCTCTTATCTCTACCCAATGCACTCTATATTTTTAAACTACTCACCAGTTGATATCCATCAACTGATATCAACAGCTTGAATTGTTTCCTTTTTTATCAAAGTATAATTGGCTTACAACACTATGTTAGTTCCAGGAGCACAGCACAGTGATTTGATTTTTCCATACTTAAAAAATGATCGTGAAAATAAATCTAGTCACCATGTGTCACTATACTAAATTATTAAAATAATATTGACCATGATGTGAAATCTATTTTTTAATGGTATAAATGAACTTATTTACAAAACAGAAACAGACTCACAGATTTCAAAAACAAACTTATGGTTACCAAAGGGCAAACATGGGGTGGGATAAATTAGGTGGTTGGAATTAACATACACACACTAGTATGTATAAAAATGATAACCAACAAGGACCTATAGCACAGGGAACTCTACTCAATATTCCATAATCACCTATATGGGAAAATAATCTGAAAAAGAATGATTTGTGTATATGCATGGCTGAATTACTTTGCTGTACACCTGAAACTAACACAACATTGTAAATTAACTATACTCCAATAAAATTTTAAAAATTAATATCACAATTTATAAATATCTAGTTAAGATTAATCTCAACTTAATTTCAGTAATATACAAAAACTTTCCTTTTCCCTTCTTTTATGCTACTATTAATAGTATTATTGTCCTACAAATTATATCTTTCTACAGTATAGGCTTATCAACACAATTTTATAATTATTACTTTAAGTAATTGTGTTTTAAATCGGAGAGAAGCAAAAGGTAGTAAACAAAAATATATTATACTTACCTGTGTAGTAGCACTGGTGTTTATTTCTTCATGTTACTGTGCAGTATCCTTTCATTCCAGCCTGAAGGACTACTTCAGTTTTTTTTGAAGAGAAGGTCTGCTAGCAGTGAATTCTGGTTTTGTTTATCAGCTAATGAATTGTAATTTTTGAAGAATGGTGTTGCTAAATATAGAATTCTTGACTGACAATCTTCTTTCAACACTCTGAATATGTATATCATCTCACTGCCTTCTTGCCGCCATGGTTTCTGATGAGAAATCAATTATTAGTATTATTATGGACTCCTTAATTTTGACCTTTCTCTTTTGCTGCTTTCAATATGTAGATTTATGCTTTCCATTAATTAATTAAGAATTTTCAAACATTATTTATTAAAATGTTCTTTTGCCTCTCTTTCTCTTTCCTGGGACTGCCGCTGTGTAGTCCCAGGAGCACATAATGGTGCACTTGATGGTGTCCCACAGGTCTCTGATACTCTAAATCTCATTATTGATATTCTCTATATGGTGATACCTTATTCTTATACTTTCTTTTATTTCTTTGTGCATGGTTGCCTTTACCTTTTGAACATATTTAAAATAATTTATTAAAAGTCTTTGTCTATTAAGTCAAACATCTAGGAACATCTACACTTCCGCATGGACAGTTTCTATTGACTGCTTTTCTCCTGTGTATGGGCCTTTCTTTCTCATTTCTTTGTATATCTCATAATTCTTGGTTGAAAACTTGACATTTTAAATAGTGGCAACTCAGTAGTGTCACCATATGATCTAACAATTCCACTCCTGTGCATATACCCAGAAAAGATGAAAGCTTTAATTCAAAGAGATACCATGCACCCCAAAGTTCAAAACAGCACTATTTACAATAGCCAAGATATGGAAGCAACCTAAATGTCCACCCACAAATGAATGGATAAAGATGTGGTATATATATATATATACATATATATATATATATATATATATATATATATATATATATATATATATGATGGAATGTTACCCAGCCATAAAAAATAAAGAAATAATGCCATGTGCAGCAACATGGATGGACATAGAGATTATTATACTAAGTAAAGGAAGTCAGACAGAAAAAGGCATATACCATATGATACCATTTATACGTGGAATCTTAAAATAATGATACAAATGAACTTATTTACAAAACAGAAATAGACTCAGACATAGAAGACAAACTTATGATTACCAAAGGGGAAAGTGGGGGGAGGGATAAATTTGGATTTGGGGATACAACAGATACATACTACCATATATAAAATAGATAAAGAACAAGGACCTACTGTATAGCATAGAGAACTATATTCAATATCTTGTAATAACCTATAATGGAAAAGAATCTGAAGAAGAATATATATGTATATATAGCACTGAATCACTTTTCTGTACACCTGAAACTAACTTAACATTGTAAATCAACTATACTTCAATAAAAATTCAAAACAAAGCAAAAAACTAATATTGACCATATTCCCCATGCTGTGCATTATTTCATTCCTGGACTCATTTATTTTGTAACTGAAAGTTTGTTACTCAGTATCCCTCACTTATTTCATTCATATCCCCACCACTCTCTGTTTGGGAGCAAAAGTTTGTTCCCTGTATCTATAAGTCTGTTTCTATCAATTTGTTCATTTGCTTTGTTTTTCAGATTCCACATATAAGTGAAATAATATGGTATTTGCCTTTCTCTACCTGACTTATTCTACTAGTCATAATACTTTCTAGATCCTTTCATGTTGTTGCAAATGGGAATATTTCATTTTTGTATGGCTGAGTAATACTTTATATATATATATATATATATATATATATATATATATATATATAATCTCACATCTTCAACTTCATTATCCATTTATCTATTGATGAACACATAGGTTTCTTCCATAACCTGGCTATTGTAATTAATGTTGCAATGAACATAGGGGGACATATATATTCTCAAAGTAGTAACTTTATTTTCTTGGGAAAACTACCCAGAAATTGAATAACTGGATTGCAGGATATTTTATATTTGTTTTTTTATGAACCTTCATAGTGTTTTACAAAGTGACCACACCAATTTATAGCCCCACCAAAAGTGCATGAGGGTTCACTTTTCTCCATATCCAAGTCAAAAATTGCTACTTGTTGTCTTTTTGATAATAGGCATTCTGACAGATTTGAAGTGGCTATGGCTTTGATTTGCATTTCCCTGATAATTAATGATGTTGAGCAATGTTTCATGTGCCTGTTTGTATGTCTTCTCTGGAAAAATGTCTATTCAGATCCTCAGCTAATTTTAAGTTTTGTCTTTTCCTGATGTTGAGTTGTATGAGTTCTTGTATATTTTGTATATTAATCCCTTATCAGATATATTTGAAAATATCTTCCCCCATTCAGTAGGTGGCTTTTCTTTGTTGATAGTTTTCTTCACTGTGAAATATATTTTTAGTTTGATGTAGCCCCATTTTTTTCCCTTGCCTGTGGAAACATATCAAAAAAATACATATTATTAAGACAGAAGTCAAAAAGTTTCCTGCCTATGTTTTTATCTAGAAATTTTATGGTTTCATTTAAAGACTTACATTTAAATTTGTAATCCATTATGTTTTTTTTATTATGGTGTGAGAAAGTAGTCCAGTTTTATTTTCTTGCATGAGGCTGTCTACCTTTCCCAACACAATTTATTGAAGGAGTTGTTCTTTCCCCATTGAAAATTGTTGCCTCTTTTCTCATTGATTAATTGACCACATAAGTGTGGCATTATTTATATGCTCTCTATTCCATTCCATTTATCTATCTTTCCGTTTTTGTGCCAGTAGCATACTTCATTGATTATCATAACTTTGTACTATAGTTTGAAATCTGGGAGTGTAATACGTTCTGCTCCTTTCTACTTTCTCAAGATTGTTTTGACTATTTAGTGTCTTTTGTGTTTCCATGTAATTTTAGAATTATTTATGCTAGTTCTGTAAAATATGCCACTGGTATTTTAATAGGGATTGCACTTAATCTGTAGATTGTATTACAGATTTTAGAGTATGGTCATTTTAACAATATTGATTCTTCCAATCCATGAGCACATTATATCTTTCCATTTGTTTTTGTCATATTAAATTTCCTTCATCAGTGACTTATAGATTTCAGAATACAGGCTTTTACCTCCTTAGTTTGATTTGTTTACAGGTATTTTATTACTGTTGTTCTGATTGTACATGGGGTCGTTTTCTTAATTTCTCTTTCTGAGAGTTCTTGTTAGTGCATAGAAATGCAACAGATTTTGGTATATTAATTTTGCATCTGGCAATTTTACTGAATTCATTTATTTGTGTTAATACTTTTTGGTGGTACCTTTAGGATTTTCATGTCATCTGCAAACAGTAACCATTTTACTTCTTTCCAATTTGAATTCTTTTTAATTTCTTTATTTCTTATTTTTGTCTGTGGCTAGGAATTCCAATATTATTTTGAATAAAAGTGACAAAAGTGGGACTCATTGTCTTGTTTTCGCTCTTGGAGGAAATGCTTTCAGGTTTTCAACATTGAATATGTTTGTGGTGAGTGTGCCCTATATGGCCTTTATTATGTTGTGATATGCTCCCTCTATACCCACTTTTGCAAAGGATTTTAATCATAAATTGATGTTGAATTTTATCAGAAAATGTATTGGCATCTCTTGAGATGATCATATGATTTTTATTCTTTAATTTGTTAATGTTGTATTACATTGATTGACTCGTGGATGTTTAAGCATCCTTGCACCCTGAGATAAATGCCATTTGGTTATAGTGTATGATTCTTTTAATGTATTGTTGAAATTGTTTTGCTAATATTTTGTTGAGGGTTTTGCATCTATGTTTATTAGTCATATTGACCAGTAATTCCTTTGATTTTCTGGTGTCTTTGTATGGTTTTGTTATCATGGTGATGCTGGCTTCATAGAATGAGTGAGGAAGCACTTCTTCCTCTTTAATTTTTTAGAATAGTTTGAGATGGAAACGTCTTGTCTCTTCCTTAAATGTCTGGTAAATTCACCTGTGAAACCATCTAATCCTGAACTTTTGTTAGTTGTCAGTTTTTAATTAATGATTCAGTTTTATTACTGGAAATTGTTCTGTTTATACTCCCTATTTCTTGGGAGATTGTACATTTCTAGGCATTCATCCATTTCTTATAGATGGTCAAATTTGTTGGCATATAACTGTAGTAATCTCTTATGAACACTTGTATTTCTGTGGTGTTGGATGTAACTTCTCCTTTTTCTTTTCTGATTTTATTGATTTGAGCCCTCTCTCTTTTCTTCTTTGTTTTTAATGGCCCAGTTTTTATTTATTTATTTATTCATTTATTTTTATTGGAGTAAAATTGCTTTACAACATTGTGTTAGTTTCTGCAGTATGATGAAGTGAATCGGCTATATGGATACCTATATCCTCTCCCTCTGGGACCTCCCTCAAAACTCCCCATCCCACCCATCTAGGTCATCACAGAGAACTGAGCTGAGCTCTCTGTGCTATATAGCAGGTTCCCACTAGCTATCTATTTTACACATGGTAGGGTATATTTGTCAAAACTAATCTCCTAATTCGTCCCATGCCCCTTCCCCTTCCCATGTCCACATGTCCATTCTCTATGTCAACATCTCTATTCCTGCCCTACAAATAGGTTCATCTGTACCACTGTTCTAGAGTCCACATACAATTGTTAATATACGATATTTGTTTTTCTCTTTCTAGCTTACTTCACTCTGTATGACAGACTCTAGGTCCATCCTCATCTCTACAAATGATCTAATTTTGTTCCTTTTTATGGCTGAGTAATATTCCATTGTATATATGTACTGCATATTCTTTATCCATTATCTATCGTTGGACATTAAGGTTGTTTCCATGTCCTGGATATTGTAAATAGTGCTGCAATGAACATTGGGGTACATGTGTGCAAAAACTTTTAAGTTTAATTAGGTCCCATTTTTTTATTTTTTATTTTTATTTTCATTACTCTATGTGGTGGGTCAAAAATGATCTTGCTGTGGTTTAGATAAAGGAATGATTTTCCTATGTTTTCCTCTAAGAGAGTTCTAGAGTGTCTGGTCTTACATTTCAGTCTTTAATCCATTTTGAGTTTTTGTTCAGGAGTTTTGCATCTAGGTTCATCAGTGACATTGGCCTGTAATTTTCTTTTCTTTTCTGTTTTTTTTTTTTTTTTTTTTGATATCTTTGTGTCGTTTTGGTATCAGGGTGATGGTGGTATTTTAGAACGAAATTGGGAGTGTTTCTCCCTCTGCAATTTTTTAGAAGAGTTAGAAAAGGATAAGTGTTAGCTATTCTCCAAATGTTTGATAGGCTTCTCCTGTGAAGCCATCTGACACTGGGCTTTTGTTTGTTGGAAGAGTTTTAATTACAGTCTTAATTTCATTACTTGTGATATGTCTGTTTATATTTTCTATTTCTTCCTGGTTCAGTCTTGGAAAATTGTACCTTTCCAGGAATTTGTCCTTTTCTTCATAGTTGTCCATTTTCTTGGCATATAGTTGTTTGTAGTAGTCTCCTATAATCCTTTGTATTTCTGTGGTGTCAGTTGTGATTTCTCCTTTTTCATTTCTAATTTTAGTGACTTGCATCCTCTCCTTTTTTTTTTTTTTGATAAGTCTGGCTAAAGGTTTATTGATTTTGTTTATCTTCTCAAAGAACCAACTTTTAGTTTTATTTATCTTTGTTATTGTTTTCTTCATTTCTATTTCATTTATTTCTGCTGTGATCTTTATGATTTCTTTCCTTCTACTGACTTTGGTGTTTCTTTGTTCTTCTTTCTCTAGTTGATTTAGGTGTAAGATTAGATTGTTTATTTGAGATTTTTTTTGTTTCTTGAGGTGAGATTGAATTGCTATAAACTTCCCTCTTAGTACTGCTTTTGCTGCATCCCATAGGTTTCGAGTTGTTGTGTTTTCATTGTCATTAGTTTCTTATTTCTTTTTTGATTTCTTCAGGGAGCTCCTGTTTATTTAGTAGTGAACAGTTTAGCCTTCATGTTTTCCTGTTTTTTACATTTTTTCCCCTATAATTGATTTCCAATCTCATAGCATTTTGGTCAGAAAACATGCTTGATATGATTTCATTTTTCTACAGTTTTCAGAGGCTTGATTTGTGACCCAAGATGTGATCTCTCCTGGAGAATGTTCCATGAGCACTTGAGAAGAAAGTGTATTTTGCCACTTTGGGGTGGAATGTCCTATAAATATCAATTAAATCTATCTGGTTTATTGTGTCATTTAAAGCCTGTGTTTCTTTATTTAGTTTCTGTTTGGATGATCTGTCCATTGGTATAAGTAGGGTGTTAATTCCCCCTTCTATTATTGTGTTACTGTCAGTTTCCCATTTTATGGTTGTTAGCATTTGCCTTATGTATTGAGGTGCTCCAATGTTGGGTGCATAAATATTTATAATTGTCATAACTTCTTCTTGGATTGATCCCTTGATCATTATGCATTATGTCCTTCTTTGTCTCTTGTAACAGTCTTTATTTTAAAGTCTATTTTATCTGATACGAATATTGCTACTACAGCTTTCTTTTGATTTCCATTTACATAGAATATATTTCTCCATCCCTTCACTTTCATTGTGTATGTGTCCCTAGGTCTGAAGCAGGTCTCTTGTAGAGAGCATGTATATGGGTCTAATTTTTGTATCCATTCAGCCAGTCTGTGTCTTTTGATTGGAGCACTGAATCCATTTACACTCAAGGTTATTATTGATATATATGTTCCTATTACTATTTTCTTAATTATTTTGTGTTTGTGTGTCTTTTTCTTCTCTTGTGTTTCCCACCCAGAGAAAGTCCTTTAGCGTTTTTTGTAACACTGGTTTGGTGGTGCTGAATTCTCTTAGCTTTTGCTCATATGTAAAGCTTTTGATTTCTCTGTCAAATCTGAATGATATCCTTGCTGGGTAGAGTAATCTTGGTTGTAGGTTTTTTTTCTTTCATCACTTTGAGTATACCCTCTCACTCCTTTCTTGCCTGCAGAGTTTGTGCTGAAAAACCAGCTGATAACCTTATGGTGATTCCCTTGTATGTTATTTTTTGCTTTTCCCTTGGCTGCTTTTAATATTTTTTCTTTGAATTTAATTTTGTTAGCTTGATTAGTATGTGTCTCTCCAAGAGTTTATCATATATGGGACTCTCTGCACTTCCTGGACTTGGGTAACTATTTCCTTTCCCATGTTAGGGAAGTTTTCCACTATTACCTATTCAAATGTTTTCTCAGACACTTTCTTTTCTTCTTCTTCCTCTGGGCCCCCTATAATAGGAATGTTGGTGCATTTAGTGTTGTCCCAGAGGTCTCTGAGATTGTCTTCAATTCTTTTCATTCCTTTTTCTTTATTCTGCTCCTTGGCAGTTATTTCCACCATTCTGTCTTCCAGCTCACTTATTCTTTCTTCTGCCTTAGTTATTCTGTTATTGATTCCTTCTAGTGTATTTTCCATTTCCGTTACTGTGCTGTTCATCTCTGTTTGTTTGTTCCTCAGTTCTTTTAGATCTTTCTTAACATTTTTAAAATTTTCTAAATCCATGCCTCCATTCTATTTCTGAGATTCTGAATCATCTCTACTATCATTACTCTGAATTCTTTTTCAGGTCGGTTGCCTATTTACTCTTCATTTATTTGGTCTTGTAGGCTTTTACCTTGCTCCTTCATCTGTGACATAATTTTCGTCATCTCATTTTTTTTCTGGTGGGTGGAATTGTGTTTCTGTCTTATTGTTTGTTTGACCTGAGACCTCCAACACTGGAGTCTGTAGGCTGTTGATAGAGTTTGGTCTTGGTGCTGATATGAGGATCTCCAGGTGAACTCACTCCAATATATATTCCTTGGGCCTAAGGTTCTCTTTAAGTCCAGTGGTTCAGACTCAGAGCTCCCAGCGTGGGGGCTCTGGCCTGATTCCCACTTCATGAAGCAAGATCCTTCAAGCTGTGCAGGGCAGCAAATGAAAAAAAGAAAAAAGGAGCAGAATAATAACCAAAAATAAAAAAAAAATAAAATAAAGTTAGAAAACTAACAGATATATTAGAAAAGATATATATATATATATATATATATATATATATATAGCAACACCTAGAAGTTAAAACAGAACTACTGTAGTGAAAAAGGAAAAAAAAAAACCCAGAAATGTCCTGGGCTGTGGGAGGTGGGGCTTAGACAGGGGTGGGGTTAGGGGTGGGCAGGGCCTTGCTTAGGAGCCACAGGGCAGGAAAATGGTCTTGGGACAATAAGGGTGGGGCTTATGATCAATACAGTGGGAGGGGCCCAGAAGTGTCTGTGACCTTGGAAGGTGGAGGACAAGGTCCAGGACTACAGCAGGCTCACTGGGCCCAACTGTGTGTGGGAAACGCTGGGCACATTTCCCCTGATCCTCCAGTCATGGGGTGTACCCCTCCAAGTCCACCTCTCCTCCTCTTCACCTCTCCTCACTCCCTCCATGCCCCTAAGACCCACGAGGCCAGAGTGGGCCCCAGAGAATGGAGGACCAGGTCTGGCAGCCCAGCAGGTGTGCTGGGGCCCGAGTGGGCAGGGGAAATGCCTGTTGCACCTCCCTTGGTCCTCCAGTTCTGGATGGCCCCTCCCACTCACCACTCCTCTTCTCTCCCTGCCTCCCTCTTTCACCTCTAGGAATAAAGTGGCCTGGTGGGGACATCGGAGGGTGGAGGACACTGCCTGGGAGCCCTGCAGGCTTCCCAGGACCTTATTGGACTGTGGAAACGTTAGGTGCACTCCTCCTTGATCCTCCAGGCCCCTGAGGGCCCCTCCAAGAATGGAGACCCCTTCTTCCTCCCAGACACACCTCAGGGGCGCTGGTCCTGTCTGGCCTCCACTTCTTCTCCCCCCTCACTCCACCCAGTCACTCAGGGGTTCCTCCCATCTCCTTGGCTTTGAGGTCCCCCACTTGCCTCCAGCAGGCATCCTAGTTATCTCTGTTTTCTTCTTGATGACTCTGGCTAAAGGATTATCACATTTTTTAAAAAATCCTTTCAAAGAACCAGCTCTTAGTTTCATTGATCTTTTCTATTGTTTTTTGTCTCTATTTCATTTATTTCCATTATGATCTTTATTTCTTTCCTTCTACTAATGGGTTTTGTTTGTTTTCCTTTTTCTAGTTACTTCAGATATAGATTTTAGATTGTTTATTTGATATTTTTTGTTTCTTGAGTTAGGCTTTTATCACTCTAAACTTTTCTCTTAGAAATACTTTTGCTGCATTTAACAGAATTTGGACTACTGTGCTGATATTTTTATATCCAGGTATTTAAAATTTTTCTCTTTGATTTCTTTATTGACCCATGGATTGTTTAGTTGTATATTGTTTAGCCTTCCTGTGTTTATGTTTTTGGCAGTTATTTTTCTTATAGTTGATTTCTAGTCTCAGGCCATCATGGTCAAAAAAGATGCTTGATATGATTTCAATCTTCTTAAATTTATTGAGCGTTGTTTTGAGGCCTAGCATGTCATCAATCCTGGAGTATATTACATGTGCACTTGAAAAGAATGTGCATTATTCTGCTTTTGCATGGAATGTTCTATATGTATATATTAAGTCCATCTTGTCTAATGTATCCTTTAAGGCCAATTTTCCTTATTGATTTTGTGTCCGGATGATCTGTCCACTGATGTAAGTGAGGTGCTTAAATTTGCTACTATTACTGTGCTACTGTTAGTTACTCACTAATATTTGTTAATATTTGCTTTATGTATTTAGGTGCTCCTATGTTGGGTGCATATATACTGACAATTGTTGTATCTTCTTGTTGAATCACTATGTAATTTTTTTCTTTACCTCTTGTTACAACCTTTGTTATAAAGTATTTTATCTCATATGTGTATTGCTACCCCAGGTTTATTTTCATGTTTATTTGCATGGAATTCTTTTTTCCATCTCTTCAGTTTTACTCTTTGGGTCTTTAGATCAGAAATGAGTCTTTCATTAGGAGCAAATATATTGTCCTTTGTATTTATACATTCAGACACTTTATGTCCTTTTGTTGGAGCATTTAGTCAATTCACATTTAAGTAATCATTGATATATATGTACTTATTTAATTTTTGTTGTTTTCGCATTGCTTATGCAATTATTCCTTGTTCCATTTTGCTTTTGTGCTTGTACTTTGTCATTTGGTGAACATGTTTAGTGTTGTGTTACTATTCCTTTCTTTTGTGTGTGTGTGTATGTGTATCTATTATACATGTTTGGTTTGTGGTTACCATGAGGCATATACCTTTATATGATTATTTTAAGTTCATGGCCTCTTATGTTTAAATGCATTATAACAAACCTGCATTTTTACTTCTCTCTTTCACAAATGATGTTTTTGACATTATATTTTACATTTTTTGTGCATCCTTTAACTACTTATTGTAGATATAGATGATTTTCGTACTTCTTTCTTTTAATCTTCCTATTAGCTTTATAAGTGGTTGATGTACTACTTTTTCTGTATGTTTGTCTTTACCAATGAATTTTTTTCTTTCATAATTTTTATATTTCTAGTTGTGTGTGGCTTTTACACTTTGAGAAGTCCATTTATCATTTCTTGTAATGACAGGTTAGTGGTGTTAAACTCTTAGATTTTCCTTGTCTGTAAAACACTTTATCTCTCCTTCACATCTGAATTAAAACCTAGCTGGTAGGAGTATTATTGGTTGTAAGTTTTTCCCTTTCATTACTTTAAATATATCGTGCTACTCCCTTCTGCCTGTAAAATTTCTGCTGAAAAATTAGTTCAAAAATTTATGGGAGCTCCTTTGCTTGTAACCAGTTGCTTTTCCCATGATGCTTTTAAGATTCTCTATCTTTAATTTTTACCACTTTAATTACAGTGTGTCTTCTTGTGGATCTCTTTGTGTTCATCCTTTTTGGGACTCCGTGCTTCATGGCCCTGGATGTCTATTTCCTTTCCAAGGTTAGAGAACTTTTCAGATATAATTACTTCAAATAATTATCTGCTCCTTTTTCTCTTTCTTCACCTCCTTGGAACTGTATAATGGGAATGTTTATAAGCTTGATATTGTCACAGAAGTCTCTTAAACTACCCTCAATATTTTAAACAACTTTATTGGGGTAAAATTGCTTTAAAATGGTGTGTTAGTTTCTGCTTTATAACAAAGTGAATCAGTTATACACATATATATGTTCCCATATCTCTTCCCTCTTGCATCTCCCTCCCTTGCACCCTGCCTCTTCCACCCCTCCAGGCAGTCACAAAGCACCAAGCTGATCTCCCTGTGCTATGCGGCTGCTTCCCACTAGCTATCTACCTTATGTTTGGTAGTGTATATATGTCCATGCCTCTCTCTCTCTTTGCCACAGCTTACCCTTCCACTTCCCCATATCCTCAAGTCGGTTCTCTAGTAGGTCTGGGTCTTTATTCCTGTCTTATCCCCAGGTTCCTAATGATTTTTTTTCTTAAATTCCATATATATGTGTTAGCATATGGCATTTGACTTTCTCTTTCTGACTTACTTCACTCTGTATGACAGACTCTAGGTCTATCCACCTCATTGCAAATAACTCAATTTCCTTTCTTTTTATGGCTGAGTAATACTCCATTGTATATATCTGCCACATCTTCTTTATCCATTCATCCGATAATGGGCACTTAGGTTGTTTCCATCTCCATGCTACTGTGAATACTGCTGCAATGAACATTTTGGTACATGACTCTTTTTGAATTATGGTTTTCTCAGGGTATATGCTCAGGAGTGGGATTGCGGGGTCATATGGTATTTCTATTTGTAGTTTTCTAAGGAATCTCCATACTGTTCTCCATAGTGGCTGTACAAATTCACTTTCCCACCAGCAGTGCAAGAGTGTTCCCTTTTCTCCATACCCTCTCCAGCACTTATTGTATCTAGATTTTTTCATGATGGCCATTCTGACTGGTGTGAGATGATATCTCATTTTAGTTTTGATTTGCATTTCTCTAATGATTAATGATGTTGAGCATTCTTCCATGTGTCTGTTGGCAGTCTGTATATCTTCTTTGGAGAAATGTCTATTTTGGTCTCCTGCCCATTTTTTGGATTGGGTTGTTTGTTTTTTCTTTGGTATTGAGCTGCATGAGCTGCTTGTAAATTTTGGAAATTAATCCTTTGTCAGTTGCTTCATTTGCAAATATTGTCTCCCATTCTGAGGGTTGTCTTTTGGTCTTGTTTATGGTTTCCTTTGTTGTGCAAAAGCTTTAAAGTTTCATTAGGTCCCATTTGTTTATTTTTGTTTTTATTTCCATTTCTCTAGGAGGTGGGTCAAAAAGGATCTTGCTGTGATTTATGTCATAGAGTGTTCTGCCTAAGTTTTCCTCTAAGAGTTTGATAGTTTCTGGCCTTACATGTAGGTCTATAATCCATTTTGAGCTTATTTTTGTGTATGGTGTTAGACAGTGACCTAATCTCATCCTTTTACATGTACGTCTCCAGTTGTCCCAGCACTACTTATTGAAGAGGCTGTCCTTTTTCCACTGTACATTCTGGCCTCCTTTATCAAAGATGAGGTGACCATATCTGTGTGGGTTTATCTCTGGGTTTCTATCCTGTTCCATTGATCTATCTTTCTTTTTTGTCCCAGTACCATACTGTCTTGATTACTGTAGCTTTGTAATATAGTCTGAAGTCAGAGAGCCTGATTCCTCCAGCTCCATTTGTCATAGTCAAGATTGCTTTGGCTATTCGGAGTCTTTTGTGTTCCCATACAAATTGTATAGGGAATTTGTATTTTTTCTTTTCCTTTTTTTTAAGTAAAATACACATAACAGTTACCATCTTAACCTTATTTTAATACAGTTCAGTGGTGTTTAAATGCATTCATAATATGCTACCATTACAACCATTCATCTCCAGGATCCTTTTCATCTAGTAAAACTGAAACTCTATTCTCATTCAACAATAACTACCATTCTATCCTTCCCCAGAGCCCCTGAAAACCATCATACTACTTTCTGATGCTATGATTTTGAACACTAAGTGAAATCACACAATATTTGTTATTTTGTGACTGGCTTATTTTACTTAACAAATATTCTTTCATTTTGTAGCATATGTCAGAGCTTAAGTTTCTTTATAAGGATTAATAATATTCCGTTTTATGTAAATACCAGATTTTGCTATCATTCATCCATCTAAGAACACTTGATTTGCTTCCATCTTTTACTAATAAACTATGTTAACTATAATAAAGTTAATACTACTATAAACATGGATGTACAACTATCTCTTTTAAATTCTTCTTTCCAACTCTTTTAGGTACACAGAAGACAAATTGATGGATAATATTTTAATTATATTTTTAATTTTTTGAGAAATTGTCAGACAGTTTTCCATAGGAGCTATACCATTTTACATTCCAACTGACAGTGCCTAAGGGTTCCAATTTTTCCACATCCTCACCAACACTTGTTCTTTTTTTAATAGTAGTCATCCAAATCGTTTTCAGATAGTGTTTCATTGTGGATTTGATGTATATTCTTCTAATAATTAGTGATGTTGAGCATCTTTTCATGTATTTATTGGCTATGTGCATACCTTTTTAGAGAAATGCCTATACAAGTGTTGTGGTGTTTGTTTTTATGTTGTTGAGTTTGAGGAGTTCTCTGTATATTCTGGATATTAATCCCTTATCAAATATATGACTTGCAAATATTTTCTCCAACATTTTGGGCTGCCTTAATATTCTATTGAAAATATTTTTTGGTGTACAATCTAAAAACTAAGTCTAGGAAAGGATAAAGAAGTTGTGGTAAATATATACAATGAAATCTTAGCCATAAAAAATGATGAACTAATGTCATTTGCAGCAACATGGATGGATCTAGAGATTGTCATACTGAGTGAAGTATGTCAGTCAGAGAAAGACAAATATGATATGATATTGCTTATATGTGGAAACTAAAACAAATGGTAAAAGTGAACTAATTTACAAAACAGAAATAGAGTCACAGATGTAGAAAAGGAACTTATGGTTAACAGGGGAGAGAGTGGGGAGGGGCAGAGAGATAACCTGGGAGACTGGGACTGACAAATACACACTACTATATATAAAATAGTTAACTAATAAGGACCTACTGTATAGCACAGGGAACTCTTCTCAGTACTATGAAATGACCTATAAGGGAAAATAATCTAAAAATGAGTGGATACATGTATACATAAAAATAAAATAAAAAATAAAATAAAACTCATTACATTGTAAAAAAAAAGTCTAATTTTATTTATTTATTTATTTAGTGCTTGTATCTTTGGGGTCCTATTCAAGAAATCATTGCCGAATCCAATGTTATAAACCTTTTCCCTATGTTTTCTCCTGACAATTTTATAGTTTTTGTTCTTTTATCTAGGTCTTTATTTACTTATTGTTTTTGGAATTTTATTTTATTTTATTTTTATACAGCAGGTTCTTATTAGTTATTGATTTAATACAAATTAGTGTATATATGTCAATCTCAATCTGCCAATTCATCACACCACCACCACCACCGCCCCGCCACTTTCCCCCCTTGGTGTCAATATGTTTGTTCTCTACATCTGTCTCTCAATTTCTACGTTGCACACTGGTTCATCTGTACCATTTTTCTAGGTTCCACATATATGCGTTATTATAAGATACTTGTTTTCTCTTTCTGACTTACTTAACTCTGTATGACAGTCTCTAGATCATCCACATCTCTACAAATGACCCAATCTCTTTCCTTTTTATGTCTGAGTAATATTCCATTGTAGATATGTACCACATCTTCTTTATCCATTTGTCTGCCAAAGGGCATTTAGGTTGCTTCCATGACCTGGCTACTGTAAATAGTGCTGCAATGAACACTGGGGTGCATGTGTCATTTTGAACTATGGTTTTCTCTGGGTATATGCCCAGTAGTGGGATTGCTGGATCATATGGTAATTCTATTTTTAGGTTTTAAGGAACCTCCATACTGTTCTCCATAGTGGCTGTATCAATTTACATTCCCACCAACACTGCAAGAGGGTACCCATTTCTCCACATCCTCTCCAGCATTTGTTGTTTGTAGATTTTCTGATGTTGCCCATTCTAACTGGTGTGAGGTGATACCTCATTGTAGTTTTGATTTGCATTTCTCTAATAATTAGTGATGTTGAGCAGCTTTTCATGTCCTTCTTGGCCATCTGTATGTCATCTTTGGAGAAATATTTGTTTAGGCCTTCTGCCCATTTTTAGATTGGATTGTTTGTTTTTTAATATTGAGCTGCATGAGCTGTTTATATATTTTGGAGATTAATCCTTTGCCCGTTGATTCATTTGCAAATAGTTTCTCGCATTCTGAGGGTTGTCTTTCAGTCTTGTTTATGGTTTCCTTTGCTGTGCAAAAGCTTTTAAGTTTCACTAGGCCCCATTTGTTTATTTTTGTTTTTACTCCCATTACTCTAGGAGGTGGATCAAAAAAGATCTTGCTGTGATTTATGTCAAAGAGTGTTCTTCCTATGATTTCCTCTAAGGGTTTTATAGTCTCTAGTCTTATATTTAGGTCTCTAAGCCATTTTGAGTTTATTTTTGTGTATGGTGTTAGGGAGTGTTCTAATTTTGTTCTTTTACATGTGACTGTCCAGTTTTTCCAGCACTAATTATTGAAGAGACTGTCCTTTCTCCATTGTATGTCATTGCCTCCTTTGTCATAGATTATTTGACCCTAGTTGTATGGGTTAATCTCTGGGCTTTCTATCCTGTTCCATTGATATATATTTCCGGTTTTGTGCCAGTACCATATTGTCTTCATTACTCTAGCTTTGTAATATAGTTTGAAGTCAGGGAGTTTGATTCCACCAGCTCTGTTTCGTTCCCTCCATACTGCTTTAACTATTTGGGGTCTTTTGTGTCTCCAATCAAATTTTAAGATTTTTTGCTCTAGTTCTGTAAAAAATGCCATTGGTAATTTTTTAGGGATTGCATTGAATCTGTAGATTGCTTTGGGTAGTATAGTCATATTCACAATATTGATTCTTCCAATCCAAGAACATGGTATATCTCTCCATCTGTTTTATTAGTTTTAATTTCTTTCATCAGTGTCTTATAGTTTTCTGCATACAGGTGTTTTGTCTCCCTAGGTAGGTTTATTCCTAGGTATTTTATTCTTTTTGTTGCAATGGTAAATGGGAGTGTTTCCTTAATTTTATTTCAGATTTTTCATCATTAGTGTATAGGAATGCAAGAGATTTCTGTGCATTAATATTGAATCCTGAAACTTTACCAAACTCATTGATTAGCTCTAGTAGTTTTCTGGTGACTTTTTTAGGATTCTCTATGTATAATATCATGTTGTCTGCAAATAGTGACAGTTTTACTTCTTCTTTTCCAATTTGTATTTCTTTTATTTCTTTTTCTTCTCTCAGTGCCATGGTTAGGACTTCCAAAACTATCTTGAATAATAGTGGTGAGAGTGGATATCCTTGTCTCATTCCTGATCTTTGAGGAAATGCTTTCAGTTTTTCACCACTGAGAATGATGTTTGCTATGGGTTTGTCATATATGACATTTATTATGTTGAGGCAGGTTCCCTCTATGCCCAAATTCTGGAGAGTTATCATAAATGGGTGTTGAATTTTGTCAGAACTTTTTCTGCATCTATTGAGATGATCATATGGTTTTTATTTTTCAATTTGTTAATATGGTGTATCACATTGTTTGATTTGCATATATTGAAGAATCATTGCATCCCTGGGATAAATCCCACTTGATCATGTTGTATGATCCTTTTCATGTGTTGTTGGATTCTGTTTACTAGTATTTTGTTGAGGATTTTTGCATGTATATTCATCAGATATATTGGTCTGTAATTTTCTTTTTTGTAGTATCTTTGTTTGTTTTTGGTATCAGGGTGATTTTGGCCTCATAGAATGAGTTTGGGGATGTTTTTTCCTCTGCAGTATTTTGGAAGAGTTTGAGAAGGATGGGGGTTAGCTCTTCTCTAAATGTTTGATAGAATTCATCTGGGAAGCCATCTGGTCCTGGACTTTTGTTTGTTGACATTTTTTTTGTGTGTGTGTTACGCAGGCCTCTCACTGTTGTGGCCTCTCCCGTTGCGGAGCACAGGCTCAGGACACGCAGGCTCAGCGGCCATGGCTCACAGGCCCAGCCACTCCATGGCATGTGGGATCTTCCTGGACCAGGGCCCGAACCCATGTCCCCTGCATCGGCAGGCAGACTCTCAACCACTGCATCACCATGGAAGCCCTGTTGGAAGATTTTTAATCACGGTTTCAATTTCATTACTTGTGATTGGTATTTTCATATTTTCTATTTCTTCCTGGTTCAGTCTTGGAAGGTGATACCTTTCTAAGTATTTATCCATTTCTTCCAGGTTGTCCATTTTATTGGCATAGTATTGCTTGTAGTAGTCTCTTAGGATGCTTTGTATTTCTGTGGTGTCTGTTGTAACTTCTCCTTTTTTATTTCTAATTTTACTGATTTGAGTCCTCTTCCTCTTTTTTTTTTTTTGATGAGTTTGGTTAATGGTTTATCAATTTTGTTTATCTTCTCAAAGAACCAGCTTTTAGTTTTATCGATCTTTGCTATTGTTTTCTTTGTTTCTATTTCATTTATTTCTCCTCTGAACTTTATGATTTCTTTCTTTCTGCTAACTTTGGATTTTGTTTGTTCTTCTTTCTCTAGTTCCTTTAGGTATAATGTTAGATTGTTTATTTGAGATGTTTCATGTTTCTTAAGGTAGGCTTGTATTGCTATAATCTTCCCTCTTATAAGTGATTTGCTGCATCCCATAGGTTTTACATTGTCGTGTTTTCACTGTCATTTGTCTGTAGGTATTTTTTGATTTCCTCTGTGATTTCTTTAGTGATCTCTTGGTTATTTAGTAACGTATTGTTGAGCCTCCTTGTGTTTGTGTTTTTTACATTTTGTTCCCTGTAATTGATTTCTAGTCTCATAGCATTATGGTCAGAAAAGATTCTTGATATGACTTCAATTTTCTTAAATTTACTGAGTCTTGATTTGTGACTCAAGATATGATCTATCCTGGAGAATGTTCCATACACAGTTGAGAAGAAAGTGTAACCTGATGTTTTTGGATGGAATGTCCTATAAATACCAATTAAATCTGTCTGTTCTATTGTGTAATTCAAAGCTTTTGTTTACTTATTAATTTTGTTTGGATGATCTGTCCATTGGTGTAAGTGAGGTTTTAATGTTCCCCACCATTTTTGTGTTACTGTTGATTTCCTCTTTTACAGATGTTAACAGTTGCCTTATGTATTAAGGTGCTCCTATGTTGGGTGCATAAATATTTACAATTGTTATATCTTCTTCTTGGATTGATCTTTTGATCATTATGTAGTTTTCTTCCTTGTCTTTTGTAGCATTCTTTATTTTAAAGTCTTTTTTATCTGATATTAGTATTGCTACTCCAGCTTCTTTTTGATTTCCATTTGCATGGAATATCTTTTTCTATCCCCTCACTTTCAGTCAGTATGTGTCTTTTGGTCTGAAGTGGGTCTCTTGTAGACAGCATATATAAAGGTCTTATTTTTGTATTAATTCAGTTAGCCTGTGTCTTTTGGTTGGGGCATTTATTCCATTCACTTTTAAGGTAATTATTGATATGCATGTTCCTATTACCATTTTCTTAATTGTTTTGGGTTTGTTTTTGTAGATCATTTTCTTCTCTTGTTTTTCCCACTTAGAGAAGTTCCTTTAGCATTTGTTGTAGTGCTGGTTTGGTGGGGCTGAATTCTCTTCACTTTTCCTTGTCTGTAAAGCTTTTGATTTCTCCATTGAATCTGAAGGAGATCCTTTCCATGTAGAGTAATCTTGGTTGCAGGTTCTTCCTTTCCATCACTTTAAATATATCATGCCACTCCCTTCTGGCCTTCAGAGTTTCTGCTGAAAAATCAGCTGATAACCCTATGGAAATCCTGTTGTATGTTATTTGTTGCTTTTCCCTTGCTTCATTTAATATATATATTTTTGAATTTAATTTTTAGGTTTTTTTAAAATATGTATTTCAGTGTGTTTCTCCTTGGGTTTATCCTGTAATGGACTCTCTGCACTTCCTGGACTTGGGAGATTATTTCTTTTCCCATGTTAGGGAAGTTTTTGACTATCATCTCTTCAAATATTTTCTCAGATCCTGTCTCTGTCTCTTCTTCTTTTTGGACGCATATAATTCGAAAGTGGTTGTATTTACTCTTCTCCCAGAGGTCTCTTAGTCTGTCTTCATTTCTGTTCATTCTTTTTTCTTTATTCTGTTCTGCAGCAGTGAATTCCACCATTCTGTCTTTCAGGTCACTTATCCATTCTTCTGCCTCAGTTATTCTGCTATTGATTCTTTCTAGTGTATTTTTCATTTCAATTATTTTATTGTTCATCTCTGTTTTTTCTTTAATTCTTCTAGGTCTTTGTTAATCATTTCCTGCATCTTCTTGATCTTTGCTTCCATTCTTTTTCTGAGGTCTTGGATCATCTTCACTATCATTATTCTGAATTCTTGTTCTGCAAGATTGCCTATCTCCACTTCATTTAGTTGTTTTTCTGGAGTTTTATCTTGTTCCTTCATCTGGTACATAGCCTTCTGCCTTTTCATCTTGTCTATCTTTCGGCAAATGTGATTTTTTTTCCACAGGCTGCAGGATTGTATTTCTTCTTGCTTCTGCTGTCTTCCCTCTGGTGGATGGGGCTGTTTAAGAGGTTTGTGTAAGTCTCCTGACTGGAGGGACTTCTGGTGGGTAAAGCTGGCTGTTGCTCTGTTTGACAGAGCTCAGTAAAAGTTTAATCTGCTTGTCTGATGATGGGTGGGTCTGGGTACCCTCCCTGTTGGTTCTTTGACCTGAGGTGACCCAACACTGGGGCCTACCCGGGCTCTTTGTTGTGGCTAATGGCGGACTCTGGGAGGGCTCACGCCAAGATGTACTTCCCAGAACTTCTGCTCCCAGTGTCCTTGTCTTCACAGTTAAACACAGTCACCCCCTACCTCTGCAGGAGACCCTCCAACACTAGCAGGTAGGTCTGTTTCATTCTTCTATGGGGTCACTGCTCCTTCTCCTGGGTCCCAATATGCACTGTACTTTGTGTGTGCCCTCCAAGAGTGGAGTCTCTGTTTCCCCCATTCCTGTTGAAGTCCTGTAATCAAATCCCACTAGGTTTCAATGTCTGATTTTCTAGGAATTACTCCTCCCGTTGCTGGATCCCCAGGTTGGGAAGCCTGAAGTGGGGCTCAGAACCTTCACTCCAGTGGGTGGACTTCTGTAGTATAAGTGTTCTCTAGTTTGTGATTCACCCACCCAGCAGTTATGGGATTTGATTTTATTGTGATTGCACCCTTTCTACTGTCTCATTGTGGCTGATCCTTTGTCTTTAGTTGTGGGGTATCTTTTTTGGTGAGTTCCAGTGTCTTCCTGTCAAAGATTGTTCAGCAGTTAGTTGTGAGTCTGGTGCTCTCACAAGAGGGAGTGAGAGCATGTCCTTCTACTCTGCCGTCTTGAACCAATCTCCCTATGTCTTTAATATAACTGCTCTGTCTAGAACTTCCAGTATTATGTTGAGCAGATGTGGCAAACTCAGACATTCTTGTCTTATTCCTGATCTTACAGGGAAAGCTTTCAATCTTTCACCATTGAATATAATGTTAACAGTGTGTTTTTTCAATATGGTTTTTATTATGTTAAGGTTGTTTTCTTCTATTCTTAGTTTGTTTGAGTGTTTTTATCATGGAACAGTGTTTAATTTTGTCAAATGCTTTTTCTGCATGAATTGAGGTGATCTGTGATTTTTCCCGTTTATTCTATTAATGTGGTATATTACATTGACTTATCATATGTTGAACCATTCTTGCATTCCAGGAATAAATCCCACTTGGTCATGGGGTGTAATCTTTTTAATATGTTAATGAATTCAGTTTGCTAATATTTTGTTGAGTATTTTTGTATTAATATTTATATGGGATTATTGGCCTGTAGTTTTCTTTCCTTGTTGTGTCTTTGGTTTCCGTTTCAGGTCCTTAATTCTTAACCAAAGCCCAAACCATAACCTGGCAAGAGTATTGATCTTCATAGTAAGCATCTTTATAGTAACAATACCAATGCAAACTAAAATATAAACTTTAAAAGGTAACGGTAGCAATTTTTCTTATGTATAGAATATTAAATATATTTGTAATTAATTAAGTAAATAAAATTTTTCTTAAGAAATAACAAGCGTTGCCTAGCACCTGGAGAAAGGGAAACACTGTGCACTGTTGGTGGGAATGTAAACTGGTATAGCCACTACAGAAAATAGTTTGAAGTTTCTTCAAAAATTAAAAATAGAACTACCATATATTGCACAATTCCACTTCTGGATATTTTTCTGAAGAAAACAAAAAGACTAAATCAACATGACACCTGCACCTACTGTTCATTGCAGCCTTATTTACAATAACCAAGTTATGGAAACAACCTAAGTGTCCATCAATAGATAAAGGGATAATGAAAATGTGGTAAATGCATATATAATGAACTATTATAAAATCTTGCCATTTGTAACAAAGTGGACGGACTTTTAGGGCATTATGCTAAGTGAAAGTAGTCACAGAGAAAAATAAATATCATATTAAGAGAGTTATATGTGAGACCTTTAAAAATAAACCTCAGAGATACAGGGAACCAATTGTAGGTTGTTGGAGACAAGGGGTGGAGTGTGAGCAAGATGAATGAAAATGGTCAAAAGGTACAAATTTCAGTTATAAAATAAATATTCATGGGTATGTAATATATAGCATGGTGACTATAGTTAATAATACACTATTTCTTATTTGAAAGTTGCTGAGTGTAAATATTAAAAGTTCTCATCACAAGAAAAAAACTGTGTAACTATGTATGGTAAAGATGTTAACATGACTTACTATGGTGTTCATTTTGCAATATATACATATATTGAGTCATTGTGTCATACATCTGAAACTAATATAATGTTATATGTCAGTTATACCTTAATAAAAATAAATGAAACATTGATTTTAATGTAAACTAATACAATATTAATATTGATCTATTCATTCTATCATTACGTAGTATTTTTTGAGAGCCTTCCTTTTGCCAGGCTCTGTTTTGAGATACAATGCTGATAAAGATAAACCTGGAACATTTCTTCAAGGCACTTAAATTGTAATATGGAAAGTAGGCCAAAAATCTCAGAAACAAATCAAAGTATTTTAAGTTGGAATAAGAATAATGAAGGAAACAAACAGAATGTAGATAGAGAATAGATAAGATAAAAATCTTTGGATGGAGTAGCTGGGAAAATTTATTTGGATTGTTTTGTATGGGAGCAAAATTTGTCACTTCAAAATGCTTCTCTTTAGTATGAAGATTAATTTAGACTAATTATTTTTAAGAAACAGAAGACTCAGGAATATTTTCTTGTTATCTCTCCCTTAACTGCCTAAATTAATTTAGGTAAAAGGCCTATTCTGGAATAGAGCTATCACTGGAGATATCTGCAAAGAATATGGGTTAGGTGTGGTGTGGGAAAATTGGTAGGGCCTAGAGATCAGAATCTACTCCGTGTTCCATCTTCTTTGCATGGCTCAGCAAACATTTGTTTACCAAACATTTGCTTTTCAAGTTTCATGTAAATTATCTTCCTCCCCTTTGAATTCCCAAACCACTACCCCCAACATCCTCTTTTGTCTTTAGCTGAAAATGGTAATTAAGTTGAAGGCTCTGGTCATTTTAGGAGGTTATTTTTCCTGGATCTATCCCATGTATACATATTATTAAATTTTGATTTTCTCCTGTTAGTCTGTCTCAAATCAATTTAATTGGTAGACCAGCCTGAAGAAACTAGAATAGTAGAGAATAATTCCTTCCTCCTCAAAAGTTGATATTTAAAGTGAGACCGAACTAGTCAAAATTATTTTATTTGTTTATTTTTGGCTCTGTTGGGTCTTCGTTGCTGTGTGTGGACTTTCTCTAGTTGTGGAGAGCAGGGCTACTCTTCTTTGTGGTGTGTAGGCTTCTCATTGTGTTGGCTTTCCTTGCTTCAGAGCACAGGCTCTAGGTTCGCAGGCTTCAGTGGTTGTGGCTCGTGGGCTTGGTTGCTCCATGGCATGTGGGGTCTTCCCGGACCAGGGCTCAAACCCATGTCCCCTGCATTGGCAGGCCGATTCTTAACCACTGCACCACGAGGGAAGCCCCTACAATTGCATTTAAATAGATTTTCTAACACTATATCTGGAGAAAGGGAGAGGAGCAAAGTGGCATTTCTTTGTCATAGCCTGGCTTGTTTTTATAAAGTAATTTGAAACACACTCTACAAATAATATTTTTGGAGTGTTTGTAAGCAGTGTAAAATAAGCTAATCTGCACAACCCAGTAGGAATTAACACAGTGACTCAAGTGTTTTAAATAAATTTTGAAAAATGATTTGGGATTTTATTTCATGTTCCAGAGTCCTATGTGTACAGTTTGTTGAGTCTGAAATTGTACTTAGTAAAGGTTTCTTATTTATATTAGGATGTATTTGGTAGCATGTTTTTAAACTTAAATTTTACATTGAAAGATATGGCATTAGCTGCTTCATTAATACTAAATGATTGATTTACGAACTATTACATCAATACTTTCATTTACCTTCAAATGCAAGTAAGCATTTAATGTTTTCAACATGAACTTTATATTCAATAATTAGTCCATATATTTTGACCTTTAGATATATTTAAATTTGAAGATAAGTTATATAATTAGCCTATATGAAGATGATTTTAATTTCTAAATCAAATTACTGGTTTATTCAACTTATGGCTCAACTTAGGAAACGTTTTATTAATCAAGATGGCTACTGATAACTTCTCTGGTGGAAATTCTGTATACTGTTTCATTGAGGAAATATTTTATTAAGATATGTAAAATTCTATTATTTCTGTTATTCTGTGGAAATAGTGAGATAGATAATGGAGGGTACATCAGAAATCCTGGGGAACACAGGTAAGCTCTTTCTCTCTAATCACCCTATAATGATGATAATAAATTACAGTGTTCATCATCATCCACACAGAGACAATAAAAAATACATAATTAATGACTTATTATTGAAATGCTTTCTAAATTCAAGCAATAGAGAAAGCAGTCTTGGTGCATTATCCGACTTAATTTGGATAAATACAACAATTCCATGTAGTAAGCAATACTATCCATCCCATTTTATATGAGGAAATTTATGCTTAAAATCTAAATAATTTACCACAGGCATCAAAGCAAATACAATGTGGAGTGGGAATTAATCCTAGGTCCTTTTTATGTCACCTCAAACCATAGCATCAGTGATTCCCAAACCTGGAAAATCATAAATAAAATTCCTGGGAAAATTTATAAGATTAGATTCCAAAGTCCATGCTAAACTGAAACCTGAATATTGGATGTATATTAGATTACATTATTGGCTTAATGCTAATTTTCTTAGGTATGATTATCATACTATGGTTATATAGGAGACCACATTTATTCTTAAGAGCTGCATAATAAAGTATTTAGGGTAAAATGTCATAAGTCTAATATGTTTTCAAATACTTCAGCAAAATATAAACAGAAAATGTGTGTGTTTGCATGTGTATGTGGAAGCAGAAAGAAAGAAATGGAAGGAGAGCAAGAGAGATAGAGGGAGAAGGGAAAGACAGAGAGAGAGAAATCAAATATAGCAAAATGCGAAAAAATGATGAATCTAGTTGACAGCTATATGATGTTCATCGTAACATTATTTCTACTTTGCATGGATTTATTTTGTATTCAGGATAAAAATTTCTGTAGTGGGAGCCTCAAAATGTAAATCTGATGAGTTTTAGGCTATATCATCTATGATCTATATCATCACTTATACATAACCTCCATTACACACGTCTTAGAACTTGCATATGTACACAGATGTTCATATCCGTATAAAGAAAAGACAAAATCATATCTCCTGGAAGAGGAAATGGAGAATGAGGGAAGGGACAGAAAATAAGAATGAGAGTGGCCATCAAGGGAAGGATAATGGGTGGTGAGATAGGTGAATTAATGTTGGTAGTTATAAAAGAGAATAGGCGACCAGAAAGCCAACCAAATATGTGAGAAGATGGAAATATATTATGAAGACAAAATTTTAAAAATATGAAGGAAGACCTCAAGAAGAAAATATTCTAACAAGCATTGGATTAGGCAGCAGTAGAACAAGTCAGGAGGGGTGGATTTAATCTCAGGCAAAGATCTGGATGTAGAGTTTTGTTGGGAAATATAATTAAAAGCAAAATTCCCCAACTCAAGAAACTCTCCCTGCAAAGAGAGTGGAGAAAGAAAATACTTTTATTATTGAATATGCATTAAACCAGAAAGTAATGTGTACCACAGGAATTCAAAATGCAAAAACATAAAGGAATCTCACTCCCTTGTATAGCTAAGTAGATACAATCTATTTATATACATATTTTCAAAATTCAAGTTCACAAGTAAGAGGACTTAGCAACCTCTTTCACACATAGTTCATTCTAAGTTTACCTAGTAAATGTGGTGATCATCTGTGTTAACTTATGTGCTCTATTCAGAGGAAAAACAAACTTCTGATGTTTTTACGATAAGAGGTAGTTTGTAAATTGGAACAAGGCATCCACAAAAGTTAGGCTTTTACCCTCCCACAGGAAATGGGAGATAAGGGAGATATCTAACTAGATGTTTGAATTTCGAAAAGATGGCTCTCAAGGTATTTGCATTTTAAAAACTGATAAATCACTTCAAAGTTTTCTAAAAAGGGAGGTGAGAAAAATCACTACGCTCATTTTCAAAAGGGAGAATTAAGCCTCTTATTTTCTAATTTGAATATGTCCTTATAGTATGAGGATATTATTAATAATATTAATTATAATTATACTCTTATTTATTATTATAAGCATTATAAAATACAAACTACCACTTGCCAACCACCTGCTAAGTGCAGAGAAAAAAAGGCAAATACTATGTAAATATTATTCTATTTACTCCTTACAACCCAATGAGATAAGTGCTATTATTATCCTCACCAAACAGGGGAGAAAGCTGTTGTGCAAAGATTCTAAGTGGCTTACCAGAATTCAAACAGCTACAAAATTGAGAAGCTAGATTTATGAAACAAGTCTTTTCTTGTTCCAAAGTTCTTAAAATTTCTACTACAAAACATCCCAAAAAGTTAAACGCAAAACTTTCAGTGTCTGACTTGATAGAAAGTGAAATGTTGACCTTGAGCAATTGCTCATTAGAGGCAGAACTGGAGCTTGGGTGCTTGTGTTAGGGTTAAGTGTCCCCAGATAGAAAGGCTAGAGGGCTGTGTGAACAGGAAGCTGAGCAGGTCTTTATACAATCAAATAATTTGTACATATAAATCTTAGCTGGAGTATAATAACAGTCAAAAGTGGGGGGTTTTTCCTGTTAATTAATTCAGGAAGAAAATACCAACTGCAAAGAATGCAGCTAAATACCCTGTATAATTTACAATAAGGAGAAAGATAAGACTATCTTGAAATCTAAAAATGGACAGGAGACCTGGTCTGTTAGGTTACTTTGCATTAAACGTAATATATATTTCTTTATCTTATTATAAAAATAATTCATGATTAACACGGAATGTTTGAAATATACAGAAAATCACTCTAATCCCATATTTAAATATAACTCATGTTAGCATTGTGGTGCATGCCTTCCAAATATTTTTGTTCTTTTTACTGAACTCTAATGCACTTGTTTGAAAAATTCTTTCTATGAGAGATAACAAGTCTGTGATGCTGCGTGATTTGGAGGCCAGTGTTCCATCATTAAGGCTGTGACACCCCTGCCCATTTGGCTCAATGCCTCTCAGAACCAGCCTTTGTTTGCCTAATAATGATAATAAAAATCACTTCCCATGAAGTGGCTGACCTACCAAAGCTTGTCACGATTTACAGACCTCATCAACATTGCCTAGGGAATTTGACAATTGGAACATCAGAGTATTTTTAATCAACAAGACCAAATTGCAAAATCCTCTTCTAATAATTTGTGCAAGCCATCATGGAAATAGATATAAGCAATTCCTTCAGCCACTTCAGGGCTATAAAAGGGACCTAATCCTTTAGACCAGCAAATCCTAATGGGCTTCTGTAAAGATTGGCTTCAATAGACACCCTTGAAGAAAAAAGACATTTTTACAAAGAAACTAGTAAATTCTATAAAAGAGATGAAAGAAGCATGGGGAAATTACTTGAATTCAGCCAAATTCCATTAGCTATTTTTGGATAAAAATTAAACAAAAATGACCAAGTTGGATCAAAACAAGATGTTAAACAACAGACCTCCTAAAGGTATTATGTGAGTTGTGGAAAGATCTCAACATCCAACAATGTCAAAGGATAAAATCTTTGTAGTTCAAGATCAAGATAAACCAAGAAATTATGGTGACACAACTGGAGATAAGATTTGAAGTAGTGGAAAATCCTTATGAAAGAACAAAAAGTAATCCTGCTAAATATTTATGTAGTATTTTATAATTTTCAAAATATTTTTATGCACATTATTTTATTTAATACTTAGTAGATTTTATTAGTGTTATTTCAAAACCACTGAGGCTTGCAGAATAGAAGTAGCATAATCAAGGAGAGTTAGGATTTGAACTTAAATCAATCTAACTACCATGCCTTGATTCTGAACCACTGTGCTATATGGGTCCCATATTAACTTAAATCAGCCATGTTCGAAATCTATTACTAAGAATCCTTTTAATTATTTCATTTACTCTCATAGTTCATTTATTCTGAAATATTTTACTTAAAAACTTTACATTCATTTCTTTTTTATTTTAATTTTTTAACATCTTTAATGGACAATATTTGCTTTACAATGCTGCCTTAGTTTCTGCTTTATAACAAAGTGAATCAGTTATACATATACATATGCTCCCATATCTCTTCCCTCTTGTGTCTCCCTCCCTCCCACCCTCCCTATCCCACCCCTGTAGGTGGTCACAAAGCACCGAGCTGATCACCCTGTGCTATGCAGCTGCTTTCCTCTAGCTATCTATTTTACGTTCGGTAGTACATATATGCCACTCTCTCACTTTCTCCCAGCTTACCTTTCCCCCTCCCCATATCCCCAAGTCCATTCTCTAGTAGGTCTGTGTCTTTATTCCTGTCTTGCCCTTAGGTTCCTCAGGACCTTTTTTTTTCTCTTTCTGACTTACTTCACTCTGTATAACAGACTGTATGTCAATCCAACTTACTACAATTAACTCAATTTCATTTCTTATTATGGCTGAGAAATATTCCATTGTATACACGTGCAACATCTTCTTTATCCATTCATGTGTTGATGGACACTTAGGTTGCTTCCATGACCTGGCTATTGTAAAAAGAGCTGCAATGAATATTTTGGTATATGACTCTCTTTGAATTATCGTTTTCCCAGGGTTTATGCCCAGTAATGGGATTGCTGGGTCATATGGTAGCTGTATTTTTAGTATTTTTAAGGAACCTCTATACCGTTCTCCATAGTGGCTGTATCAATTTACTTTCCCACCAACAGTTAAAGAGGGTTCCCTTTCCTCCACACCCTCTCCAGCATTCATATTTTGTAGATTTTTTGATGATGGCCATTCTGAATGGTGTGAGATGATATCTCATTGTAGTTTTGATTTGCATTTCTCTAATGATTAATGATGCTGAGCATTCTTTCATGTGTTTGTTGGCAACTTGTATATCTTCTTTGGAGAAATGTCTACTTAGGTCTTCTGACCATTTTTGGATTGGGTTGTTTGTTTTTTTGATATTGAGCTGCATGAGCTGCTTATAAATTTTGGAGATTAATCCTTTGTCAGTTGCTTCATTTGCAAATATTTTCTCCCATTCTGAGCATTGTCTTTAGGTCTTGTTTATGGTTTCTTTTGCTGTGCAAAAGCTTTTAAGTTTCATTAGGTCACATTTGTTTATTTTTGTTTCCATTTTTCTAGGAGGTGGGTCACAGTGGATCTTGCTGTGATTTATGTCATAGAGTGTTCTGCCTATGTTTTGCTCTAAGAGTTTGACAGCTTCTGGCCTTAAATTTAGGTCTTTAATCCATTTTGAGTATATTTTTGTGTATAGTGTTAGGGAGTGTTCTCATTTCATTCATTTTTTTTTTTTTTTGCGGTACGTGGGCCTCTCACTGTTTCACTATTGTGGCCTCTCCCATTGCAGAGTACAGGCTCTGGATGCGCAGGCTCAATGACCATGGCTTACTGGCCTAGCCGCTCCTCGGCATGTGGGATCTTCCCAGACTGGGGCACAAACCCGTGTCACCTGCATCGGCAGGTGGACTCTCAACAACTGCACAACCAGGGATGTCCCTCATTTCATTCATTTACATGTATCTGTCCAGTTTTCCCAGCACCACTTATTGAAGTTGCTGTCTTTTCTCCACTGTATATTCTTGCCTCCTTTATCAAAGATATGGTGACCATATGTGTGTGGGTTTATCTCTGGGTTTTCTACTCCGTTCCATTGATTTATGTTTTTGTTTTTTTGTCAATACCATACTGCCTTGATGACTGTAGCTTTGTAGTATAGTCTGAAGTCTGGGAGCTTCATTCTTCCAGCTCTGTTTTCTTTCTCGAGATTGCTTTGTCTATACAGGGTCTTCTGTGTTTCCATAGAAATTGTGAAATTTTTTGCTCCAGTTCTGTGAAAAATGACATTGGTAGTTTGATAGGGGTTGCATTGAATCTGTAGATTGCTTTGGGTAGTATAGTCATTTTCACAATATTGATTCTTCGAATCCAAGAACACGGTATATCTCTCCATCTGTTTGTACCATCTTTAATTTCTTTCATCAGTGTCTTATAATTTTCTGCATATAGTTCTTTTGTCTGCTTAGGCAGGTTTATTCCTAGGTATTTTTTTCTTGCAATGGTAAATGAGAGTGTTTCCTTAATTTCTCTTTCATAATTTTCATCATTAGTGTATAGGAATGCAAGTGATTTCTGTGCATTAATTTTGTATCCTACTACTTTACCAAATTCATTGATTAGCTCTAGTAATTTGTGGTAGAATTTTTAGGATTCTCTCTGTAGAGTATCATGTCATCTGCAAATAGTGACAGCTTTACTTCTACTTTTCTGATATGGATTCCTTTATTTCTTTTTCTTCTCTGATTGCTGTGGCTAAAACTTCCAAAACATGTTCAGTAATAGAGTTGAAAGCAAGCATCTTTTTGTTTTTCCTGATCTTAGTGGAAATTGTTTCAATTTTTCACCATTGAGAATGATGTTGCCTGTGGGTTTGTCATATATGGCCTCTATTATGTTGAGATAAGTTCACTCTATGCCTACTTTCTAGTGTGTTTTTATCATAAATGAGTGTTGAGTTTTGTTGAATGCTTATTCTACATCTATTGAGATGATCATATGGTTTTTATCCTTCAGTTTGTTTATATGGTGTATCACATTGATTGATTTGCATATTTCAATGAATCCTTGCATTCCTGTGATAAACCCCACTTGATCATGGTGTATGATACATTTAATGTGCTGTTGGATTCTGTTTGCTAGTATTTCTTTGAGAATTTTTGCAGCTGTGTTCTTCAGTGATATTGGCCTGTAGTTTTCTTTTATTTTGACATGTTTGTCTGATTTTGGTATCAGGGTGATGGTGGTCTGGCAGAATGAGGTTGGTTGTGTTCCTCCCTCTGGTATATTTTACAAGAGTTTGAGAAGGATAGGTGTTAGCTGTTCTCTAAATGTTTGATACAATTCATCTGTGAATCCATCTGGTCCTGTATTTTTGTTTGTTGGAAGATTTTAATTCAAAGTTCCAATTTCAGTGCTTGTGATTGGTCTGTTTATATTTTCTATTTCTTCCTGGTTCAGTCTCATAAGGTTGAGCCACTATCTTAACCAGGGTATATTGCTAATAATAATTTTGATGTTCTGTTTATTTTGCTAATAAATGGCAATGTGATTCATATATATGTACATGGATACCTAAGCATATACAAAATGTTTATAGGTGATTTGGCATATGTTGGCATTGCTTGTTCTCACCATTACTTTAATATGGTTACATACAGAATTATTTACATATGCTGGGGAGAAAAAATAAAATGTTACATGGATCCTGATTAGCAAGCAAGCAAACCAAATTTAGTGTTTCTTTTAACAGACAGAAGAGCAATTACCAAACAAGACCACAATAGATTAGCAATAGACATAATTGTCATAACTGAAAGAAAGAAAAATGAAAATGCTGTGATAAGCAACACTTTTTAAGTTCTCCAGACAATCCTGAACTGCCAGGAGTTCTTCTAGTTACTTAATAGCTTTAGCTAGTGAAAATGTGTCCATGTATCCTTTAGCAAATTTGGAAGAGTTTGTTCTCCCATGTGTCAGAGCAGTGTTTCCCAACTTTTAGTCATTTGAATTTCACATTCAAGAATTTTGTAATATCTACATGTCATCATTATTATCATTTACTCAACACTTAAGAAGATGTCTTAAATTACTCCTTCAAAATAAATGTTATTATTATTAACATTAAGATCTTTAGATGAAACACTACTGCAAATCTTGATCATCATACACTGTATCATTTATTAGCATTCAAGGAACTCACAAATTCCTTAAGTATGATACAGCATAGTGTATAATAATTTGGGTGGTAGTGACAATGTTACTGTAGATTTTCAACAAATATTATAGAATGGGCTCACTTATTCAATTACCACAAACATTTGAAACACAAACTCTCTCTGGGAATGCATCAAAATCCTCCAAGAATCTGAAATGGCTACCATAAATTCCAAACTTACTCATAGCCTTGGTTCTTACTTAAAACACAGTTTTAACAAGCTCTATTTTTTCAGAGATAAATAACAAATTATAATGGGAGGTGAGTCTAATTAGAGGCAAGCATGGTAAAAGCAAGGGAATCAATTGCTGACCTCCTGATGTTGTGAAAAGTGACAAAAAAACAAAAATAGACCTATCTTCCAATATTTTCCAATGAAGGATACCCATAATGTTGATGGCATTAAATAATCAAGAAAATCATTCAGTTACATTTGATGTCCTTTATTTGAGACAACAAATAAATATGTAATTTAAAGATCCATTCAAAAAGGTTAAAATACAAATATGAATTGCTTGTAGAGAAACACTTCAGTTATCTGTAAAATTCACATAAGCAGAACATTGCTTGTAGCATGGCCAGGTAAGTGAATTGTCATTATACATTTTTAAAGATGAAGTAGACTGTCTCTGAATTTCTGATTATGTTTGAGTTATTATAATTCACCAAGATGAAGTCAAGGTCATGACATACTTTGAAAATAATAGATGTAATCATTAGGTAAAACAAAGTCCAAATCCTAAGGACCTTCCATGCTACAGAAATATAAACTACTACATCCTTATCAAACTGACTGAGCAGTGAATTTTGAGCCATTTCTGATGATCCAAAAGAGGTAGGAATTTTGGCCCAGGCTAACATTGCAAGAAAAAAAATAATAGTACCAAACGTCAGCCAAATCCCCTGATCTCATTGTGAGGCATTATTTCCCTAATATTAAGAGCTGCTTCTTCTGATCAGAACAGAAAAATACAAACCAGTCATAAAATGAAAGGAGGAAGAAAGAGGAATATAATTTCTTGCATAAAATGAATTTTAGTGGTTCTTAAAAAAATTAAGAAACATCTAGCAAGACTGACAAATAAATAAAGAAGAAAAAACACAAAACACAGATTACTAATATCAAGATTAAAACAGAGGACAATAGTGATTTTATAGCAATTAAAATGATAATAAGGAAACACTACAAAGAAGACTAAACTAATAAATTTTATAATTTGGATGACATAGAAAAATTCCTGGAAAATAACAAACTTCTAAAATTAAATTAAGAAAATATGAATGACCTATAATATTAAGTAAATTCAGTTCATAATTAAAAAGCTTTCATAAAATAATACCATTGGCACAGTTGGCCTTATTGAAAGAGTATGTCAAATATTTAAAGAAGAATTAATGTAAATTTTATACAATCTCTTCTAGAAAATAGAAAAGAAAGACACTTTCGAATCCACTTTATGAGGTCAATATTACCCTGATGCCAAAACCAGACAAATACAGTACAAAAAATAAAACTGAATACCAGCATTTCTTATAAAATTAAGCACAAAAATCTTCAACAAAATACAGCATAAAAAAGTTATACACCATGGACAAGTGAGTTTTATTCTAGGTATGCAAATTGGTTCAACATTTGGAAATCACTTGATGTAATCAACCAGAGCAACACATGGAAGAAGGAAAGTCCTGTGATCATATAAATTGGTGTAGAAAAAACATTTGGTAAAACCCAATACCCTCTCATGATTTAGAAAGGCCATCTATGAGAAACTTACAGGTAACATCATACTTAATTTTGAAATATGGTGTGCTTTGTCCCTAAGATTGAGATCAAGTCAAGGATATCTACTATCCATGCATTAATTTTGTATCCTGCTACTTTACCAAATTCATTGATTAGCACTAGTAATTTTCTGGTAGCATCTTTAGGATTCTCTATATATAGTATCATGTCATCTGCAAACAGTGACAGCTTTACTTCTTCTTTTCCAACTTGGATTCCTTTTACTTCTTTTTCTTCTCTGATTACTGTGGCTAAAAGTTCCAAAACTATGTTGAGTGATAGTGGTGAGAGTGGGCAACCTTGTTTTGTTCTTGATCTTAGTGGAAATGGTTTCAGTTTTTCACCATTGAGGACGATGTTGGCTGTGGGTTTGTCATATATGGCCTATATTATGTTGAGGAAAGTTCCCTCTATGCCTACATTCTGCAGTGTTTTTATCACAAATGGGTGTTGAATTTTGTTGAAATCTTTCTCTGCATGTATTGAGATGATCATGTTTTTTCTCCTTCAATTTGTTAATATGCTATGTCACATTGATTGATTTGCATGCATTGAAGAATCCTTGCATTCCTGGGATAAATCCCACTTGATCATGGTGTATGATCCTATTCCTGTGCTGTTGGATTCTGTTCCTTAAAAAACTAAAAATAGAACTAACATATGATCCAGCAATCCCACTACTGGACATATACCCTGAGAAAACCATACTTCAAAAAGAGTCATGTACCAAAATGTTCATTGCAGCTCTATTTATAATAGCCAGTACATGGAAGCAACCTAAGTGTCCCTCAACAGATGAATGGATAAAGAAGATGTGGCATATATATATATATATATATATATATATATATATATATATATATACAATGGCATATTACTCAGCCATAATAAAGAACAAAATTGGGTCATTTGTAGAGATGTAGATGGACCTAGAGTCTGTCATACAGAGTGAAGTAAGTCAGAATCAAAAAAACAAATACCGTATGCTAACACATATATATGGAATCTAAGAAAAAAAAAAGGTCATGAAGAACCTAAGGACAAGACGGGAATAAAGACACAGACCTACTAGAGAATGGACTTGAGGATATGGGGAGGGGGAAGGGTAAGCTGTGACAAAATGAGAGAATGGCATGGACATATGTACACTACCAAACGTAAAATAGATAGCTAGTGAGAAGCAGCCGCCTAGCACAGGGAGATCAGCTTGGTGCTTTGTGACCACCTAGAGGGGTGGGATAGGGAAGACGGGAGAGAGGGAGAAGCAAGAGGGAAGAGACACGGGAACATATGTATATGTATGACTGATTCACTGTGTTATAAAGCAGAAACTAACACAGCATTGTAAAAAAATTATACTCCAATAAAGATGTTAAATAAAAAGACACAATTACTAAATGTAATATGTGGATCCTAATGAAAACAGACCAACTATGAAAAGATATTTCTGAGAAAATTGGGGAAATTTGAATATGGCCTGATATTAGTGAATATCAAGGAATTATTGTTAATTTTGTTAAATGTGATAATGGCATTGTATCTATGTAAGAAAAGTTCACATATTTTAGAGATGCATTAAGTCTAAATTTGTTTCCAAATACTTCAACCCAAACACAAGGGGGAAAGATGAAGCAAGTTTGACAAAATTTTGATAATTGCTGAATCTGGGTAATAGATATATGGCAATTCATTAAACCGTTCTCCCCATTTTTCAGGTATGTTTGAAATGTCCATAATAAATTACTTTTAAATCTCTAAAAAAAAAAAAAAGAATACTCTCACCACCGCTATTTAACATATTATTGGAAGTTCTACCGACTGATAAGCATAAATATATAACTAAATAAATCAATGGAAATAGAGACTGAAAGGTAGAAATAAAACTTTCCCTATTTGCAAATGATATGATTGTCTATGTAGAAAATCTCAAGTAATTTACAAATGACTGCTTAATAATAAGTGAGTTCAGCACACTTGCAGGATATAAATTATCACAAAAAGAACAATTGTATTTTTACATACGAACAATTAACATGTGGAAAGCAAAGTTTTAAAATACAATACCAGGGACTCCCCTGGTGATGCAGTGGTTAAGAATCTGCCTGTCAATGCAGGGGACATGAGTTCAAGCCCTGGTCCAGGAAGATCCCACATGCCACGGAGCAAATAAGCCTGTGTGCCACAACTGCTGAACCTGCCCTTGAGAGTCCATGAGCCACAACTACTGAAGCCTACATACCTAGAGCTTGTGCTCCACAACAAGAGAATCCACCACAGTGAGAAGCCTGCACACTGCAATGAAGAGTAGCCCCTGCTCGCCGCAACTGGAGAAAGCCCATGCACAGTAATGAGGACCCAATGCAGACAAAAATAAAAATAAAATAAAATAAAATACCATTTACAATCACTCCAAAAATAGGAAATACATAGATATAAACTTAACAAAATATGTATAGAATCTGTATGTTAAAATATTACAAAAGCATAATGAAGGAAATCAAAGACCTAAATAAACAGACAAGTATATAATATTTATGTGTTAGAAAACTCAATTTAGAAAAGACATCAATTCTCAAATTGATATATAGGATTAATAAAAATCCTATCAAAACCAGGCAAGAATTTTGTAGACTTAGATAAGACTCTTCTAAGATATGTAAGGAAAGACCCTAGGATAGCTAAAACAATCTTAAAAGAGAATACTACATTGGGAGAAATCACTCTATCCAATAGAAGGTCCTTCTATATAGCTATACTAATTAAGATATGTGATATTGGTGGAGAGATAAACACATAGACCAGTGAAAGAGAGTAGAGAACCCAGAAATAAATCCACACAAATATGGTCAACTGATTTTTTACAAAGGTTAAAAAGTAACTCAATAAAGGGAGGATAGACTTTTTGTTAAATGGGGCTGAAGCAGTTGATTATTCATAGGCAAAAAACAAACAAATGAAACAAATAAACAAATAAACCTCGACCTGTTTTACATCTTTTAATAAATTAACTCAAAAAGGATAATAGACTTAAGTGTAAAATATAAAACTAAAACTTTTAGAAAAAAATAGGAGAAAGTCTTCAGTTTCTATGTCTAGGGCAAAAAACAGTTCTTAGGGGCTTCCCTGGTGGCACAGTGGTTGAGAGTCCGCCTGCCGATTCAGGGGATACAGGTTCGTGCCCCAGTCTGGGAAGATCCCACATGCCGCGGAGTGGCTGGGCCCGTGAGCCATGGCCGCTGAGCCTGCACATCCAGAGCCTGTGTTCCGCAACAGGGAGAGGCCACAACAGTGAGAGGCCCGCGTACCGCAAAAGAAAAAAATAAATAAGTTCTTAGACGTAACTAAAAGCATAATCCATGAAATGAAAAAAATGATACATTTTAACTTTATCTTTTTTAAAAAACACTGTTCTGCCAAAGGCCCCACGAAGAGGATAAAAAGACAAAAAGACAAGACACAAACAGAGAAAATATTTGTAAACCACATATCCAACATAAGATGAGTATCTAGAAAATATAAAAACCTTTCAAAATTCAACAGTATATAAATAAACAATCCAATTAGAAAATAGGCAAAAATCACAAACAGATATTTCACCAAATAGAATGTCACAAGGACCAAAAATAAATTGTGTCTCAACTTGGTTTGGAGAAAGTATATTAGGTATAACCTAGTTTCTTATTGTAAAATATTATTTTCTAAGAACTTGAATGTAGCATAAAGTATAGCAATTTTGGAGAACTTCCAAGAAAGCCTAAAATAAGATTCTTTCACTTGAGGCAGGTCTCCTAGCACCAAGGAGGGCTTTAGAGTGAGGCATGAGTGTTTTCCCCAAAAGGCAATTTTACCTGAGAAAAAAGTGTGAATCTGTAGAAGAAAGCATTAGATCAGTAAAAACAAATTTCCAATATTAAAAGGAAGGAAAAAAATCATCAGGGTAAAAAAATTATACAGTCCAGAGACCATCTATGGTGGTTATAGTAAGCCTCTATCACATCATGTAAATAAACTAGAATTGCTTTGTAAAATTGTAGTTATTTGCTGCTAGTAAATAAATATCTAGTAACTTACATATGTGTATTATTTTTTAAAACATGGCCACTTGGTAATTGCATATTGGTTTATGACTTTCCAGTAAATTAAAACTATGAAAAACTTAGCTTGAGGTCATAGCTCCAGACATTACTGTTCACCTGGTAGTGATTCATGTGAATTATAGGAATAGGATCTAAGAAGAAAATAGCCTATAGAAGGTAACTTCACACACCCTAACCTAAAATGTATTGGAAAAATTCATACTTTCAGCTTCTGAGTTGTGTTGAATAAAAATTTTAATTGTATAGCATTTTACTTTAGCTAAAATTCTCACAGTATAGTCAGATAAGGCCAAATGTATGATAGATCCAATAAACCATTATAGACAAGAAGATATTGTTAAGCTGATTGTGTAAGATACAGGGGAGGTTTAAAAGAAACTATCTACTCAGATGTGAGCCAGATGAAATCTCTAAGCTTAATTCAAAAGGTCCCATGCACTGTGCTCCTGATGGTCTTTCCACATTGATCTCAAAGACCTTACCTACCAACAAAAGAATTCTAAACTTTGAATGAGATGTTTGAAGTAACTGCTTCCAATGGGTGAGAGCTCTTGCATCCAAAATGCCTAAGCCCCTCAGCCTGGACAGCTGGACAGCAGCTTTTGTGAGGAGAACTCTTCACTAATAATTAACAGAAAGGGCTGCAATCAAGTCAGGAAACCTCTCACAGTTCCAGTGTCACTGAAAGGGCACTTTGGCACTGTTTTCCTAGTAGACTAATGAAATGGGAATTTGAAGGTTATGAGATTGTCACTACCTTAAGTGGATCTTGTATTGTTTGGTTTACAAAAGTAGTTTTATTAGTTTTTTCTGCCTGCCAATTCTGGCTAATGTTGCATGATCAGACTAGAATCGTAGGAAAGCACTACATTTAAAGTACCTTTGTAGGTGGAGATGTTTGTTACATTCTTTGGTTTTCTCAGTAGTTTGAACATGAGATATAACCATTTTGTTTAATAAAAACTTTATTGATGAAAATGCCCACTTTCAGGAATTTCTGAAGCACGTTTATCATGGACAAAATTATGAATAGAAAGCTTTTGTTTTTGGTAACTTCCATCTCACCTTTCAATGACCTGCCTTGCCTTTTCCAACTCCCTCCCACCTTTCAACACACTAAGAACCAGGAGCCTTCAAGCTGCCTTTCAACAGTCCAGGCTTTCTCATTGCTTAGTCTCCTAAGATTTCTTTCTCAATAAGCAATTCACATTGTGGATTTTTCATTCCTCCATTGCCTTCCAAATTTCATCTGTCTGTTTTCTCTTCTTACTCCAATATTTACTAGTTAATTCGATAAATTATTATGACTAATAAATGGTATTATAATGGGTAGCAGGTTAAAATATTTATATTTAAACATGGCATTCATAGAGGTCAAATATTTTAACCACAAAAATATTTTGATGGAAATACGCTAGTGGGAAAGACAGCCAGCCTCAAAGCACACATGTAAACTGCCTATATATTAATATATCACTAATAGTCATTTAACTTTGTGATATTTCCAACAGCTTCAGGTTTCAAAAGCAAGGACTGTCTTCAATATTACAGTGTGTTTTAGTATTCAAAGTCTGTAAATCAAGACTATTACACAGAGAGGAAGAAAGTAAACAAGATATTTATAATAACAGAGCTGATTTATTGAACTCAAAAATGATCAAAAAGGGCAATCCCAAGCAACCGTCTAAAAATTCTATCACAGGTTTATGGTTTAAAAAGTATGTTCATACTCACAATTTCATTTGATCAGTACAATAACCCTATGACATAGACATGACAAGATTTATTGTGTAATTTTATGGATGAGGAAATGAACCTGGGAAAGGTTAACAACTTGCCCAAGACATCATAGGATTTTAGTGCAAAAAATTTTCTGACATACTTTAACGTTTTATCCATTATAATTATATCTGCCTGGTTTCTTTATCCCAAGCCAAGCTTTGATCTTCACTTGCCTTGGATACATTTCAACTACTAGTAATTCCTTTATCAATTATTAAAATGTTAGATTCAGGGCCTTTTATAATTCTTTTTAATAAATGAAGTCTATCATCTCTAAGCTTTCTATAAGTGCATAGCACTTAATCTTTCTTTCTATATAAAGGAATTGCAAGCATTCAATAATATTTAACTGATCCCAATTATAAAACAAAATCTTATAGGGTTCTGAACAATTGTTTAAAACTAGTAAACTACCTATGCTGGGTGCTTCAACAATGAATTTTCCTTAATTCATTCTCTTAGCAGCAATTCTTAGAGTTCCAGATTTTGTGAATCACTACCAGATCCATATTTAATATGACCAGCAACCTCAGGCCCTATAGAAGCAGTTTCATTTCCTGTTGACCCCAAAGCGAAATTATTTTCCTCACAAGACACCTACTTAACTGTGTGCCTCCTAGCTTGACTTAAATGCTCTTCTCACTCTTCTTTCTTTGCACAATAATTTTCATGATCAAACTCTCCATTATTTCATTAAAAGACCAAATTTTTAAGATTAGCTCCAGTGTCAGTTGAGACTTTAAGAAAGTAGATGCTGACATTAGAGATAGCAGAACAAGAGGTTTATTTTGTGTAATGCCTATGAAATATAAAATGTGGAGGAAGACTTTAGTCTTCAAAACTGTTCTGATATCCATAAAAGGAAAAGGGGAAAGAACATGTTTGGACAGAAAGACCATCAGATCATGATGCAGATCTGATGTCTTGGCCAATTCAAGGTTGATTCCAGAGAAAAAAATTACCTGTTAGAGAATACTAAATTGGATACTTCTGCCATTCTCAATCACTGGCTGGGACAGTCTGGAAATAAAAACATTCTCACTGCTAAAGTGAAGGTGGAACCTGAAGCTGTTAGTAACTGGAAAATAACAGTTAGCTACACTCCTTGTATTTGGGCAATGTTTTATTTAATTAAGGTAAATCCATGTGGTACGATGGTTACCACAGCTATACAAAGTCTTCACAACTCCATTTTCCTCCTCCGCCCATTAGTATCATATTTTGAGAAAGAAAAATTGAAGTAGTCTAAGAAACTTCAACAGATGTAAACCTCAAGGTAAAATAAAATATATTTTTTAAAAAATTTATTTGGCTGTGTTGGGTTTTCATTGCTGCACACGGGCTTTCTCTAGTTGTGGCCAGCAGGGCCTACTCTTCATTGAGGTGCTCAGGCTTCTCATTGCAGTGGCTTCTCTTATTGTGGAGCATGGGCTCTAGGTGCAAGGGCTTCAGTAGTTGTGGCTCACAGGCTCAGTAGTTGTAGCTCATGAGCTCTAGAGTACAAGCTCAGAAGTTGTGGCACACGGGCTTAGTTGCTCCATGGCATGTGGGATCTTCCTAGACCAGGACTCAAACCTGTGTCCCCTGCCTTGGCAGGCAGATACTTAACCACTGTGCCACCAGGGAAGTCCCTAATATAATTATTTTAATTGTGGAAAAACATGTCAGGGAGAGTTCTTTTTTTTTAAGAAAATGTTGGGGGTAGGAGTTTAGTAATTTATTTATTTATTTTTGCTGTGTTGGGTCTTCATTTCTGTGCGAGGGCTTTCTCTAGTTGTGGCAAGGGGGGGCCAGTCTTCATTGCATCATGTGGGCCTCTCATTATCGTGGCCTCTCTTGTTGCAGAGCGCAGGCTCAGTAGTTGTGGCTCACGGGCCTACTTGCTCTCTGGTATGTGGGATCCTCCCAGACCAGGGTTCGAACCCATGTCCCCTGCATTAGCAGGCAGATTCTCAACCACTACACCACCAGGGAAGCCCAAGAGTTCTTAAAGAACCTGTTGAGTGGACTAAATTAGATTAATGATGCCCTAGGGAATGATTGTATCGAAACAAAGGATCATACCTGAACTTGAGCATGACATATTGCAAATGCTTTATAATAATAATTTTTTGAGATGTAATTTATAATGTGTGGGAGATAAATAAAATGAAATGAGGATAATCAGGAGGAAAACTTCTTTAACAAGAATGCCATTATAAAGCTACTGGCCCTAGATGAGCATAGTACCAGTAGGAATAGAGTGGGAGAAACAGGTTATAAAGATATGATGTAGAAATAACAGGCAGGATTTGATGATGGGTGGGGTGATAACTATCTAAGGGGAGGAAGAATTAAAAAGAAGTACAATCAGAATCAAAGATGTTTCAAGCCCCTGCCCCACCAAAAGCCAGTGTTTTTGTAAGAGAACATCAAATATCTAATTATAGAAAAGGATAGACGGTGATTTTCAAATGCATAATAACTGGTACTTGAGTTGTAAAATACAGTATAAAACAGATACAAAAAGTCAATGGTAGAACATCTAAAAAAGTGGTAATGAAATATGGATGGATGAATGTAATGTTTGAACAAAGAATATTTTGCATGATCGATTGAAATTATGAAACCTAAATTTTAAGACAAGCAAATGATTAAAAGAATTAATTAAACTGATACATAGACATCTCAAAACAAAATTGTAAATTATAACTACAAAGAGAAAATGTAAAATAAATTTGATTATCTATGGAAAAACAACAATTAAAATGACAGAACTTGTCTCAATAGCAAAAATAAAGAACGAGACATAACAGACAAATATATTTAAAGTGTTGGTGAATATTACCAATCACTCTAGGAGTCTATACACAGCTGTATACATACAAAATATTATTCAATATAAGAGTGGAATAAAAGCATTTTCAGAGGAAGACATACAGAGTTTCAACATCAAAAATCCCCACTAAAAGACCTACTTATGTATGTAACTTAAGAAGCAGAAAAATAAACCAAAAATTAAATATAAACAATGAACAAGTGGAACACTCCCCCTAACGAAAGTAGAATACACACTCTTCTGGAGTGCATATGGAACATATTTTAGAATAGATCATAAAGTATACCATATATTTGTTTCAATTAATTTAAATTGATTGAAATCATAGAAAATATGTTCTATAACCATAATGGAGTATGGTTATTTAGAAATTAGAAGTTAATAAGAGAAATATTTAGAACAATCCCAAATATGTTGAAAATGTGTCACATAATTCTAAATAACCAATAGGTCAAAGAACAATTCATTTAGAGATTAGAACATATATTTAAATAAATAAAATTTTAGCATACAATAACATATAGAATACAGCTAAAGTAGTGCTTATAGGACAATTCATAGCTACATTAAAAATGTTTTAACCTACATTTAAAAAGAAGATACATAACAAAGCAAAACTTAACTTTCCACCTTGGGTGAGAGGAGAAGAGTAAACCTGAAGCAAGAAGGAAGGAAATCATACAATTAGAGTGGATTCATTGATCTTTTTCATTGTTTATTTCAGTCTCTATTTGATTTATTTCTGCTCTGATTTTATGATTTCTTTCCTTATATTAACTTTGGATTTGGATTGTTCTTCTTTCTCTAGTTGCTTTAAGTGTGAATTTAGATTGTTTAATTGAGATTTTTGTTTGTTTGTTCCCTGAGGTAAGCTTGTGTCACTATAAACTTCCCTTTTGGAACTGCTTTTGCTGTATCCCATAGATTTTGGCTCATTGTCTTTTCATTTTCATTTGTCTCTAGGGTTTTTTTGATTTTCTATTTCATTTCCTTTTTTAGTAGTATATTGTTTAGACTCCAGGTGTTTGTTGTTGTTTTTTTTCACGTTTTCTTGTGTAGTTAAATTCTAGCCAGTCAAAGATATCACACACACACAAAAAGGAAAATTACAGGCCAATATCACCGCTGATCATAGAGGCAAAAATTCTCAACAAAATACTAGCAAACAAAATCCAACACTACATTAAAGGGATCATCCACCATGATCAAATGGGATTTATCCCAGGGATGCAAGGATTTTTCAATATCCACAAATCAATCAGTGTGATACACAACATCAACAAATTGAGAATAAAAACCTTATGATTATCTCAATAGTTGCAGAAAAAGCTTTTGACCAAATTCAACACCAACTTATGATTAAAAACTTTCCAGAAAGTAGACATACAGGCAACATACCTCAACATAATAAAGGCCATATATGACAAACCCATAGATAATATCATGCTTTAATGGTGAAATGTTTAAAGCATTCCCTCTAATATCAGGAAAAAGACAAGGATGTGGACTCTCACTACTTTTATTCAACATAGTTTTGGAAGTCCTAGCCACAGTAATCAGAGAAGAAAAAGAAATAAAGGAATCCAAGTTGGAAAGAAATAAGTAAAACTGTCACTGTTTGTGCATAACATGATAGTATACATAGAAAATCCTAGAAAGGCCACCAGAAAAATACTAGAGCTCATGAATGAATTTGGTAAATTTGCTGGATACAAAATTAATATACAAAAATTTGTTTGCATTTCTATACACTAATGAAATGTCAGAAAGAGAAATTAAGATACCAACCCCATTAACCATTGCATCAAAAAGAATAAAATACCTAGGAATAAACCTACTTAAGGAGGCAAAAGACCTAACTTAGAGAACTCTAAGGCACTGATGAAAGAAATTGAAGATGACACAAATAGATGGAAATATATACCATGTTAGTGGTTTGCAAGAATCTGTATGGTTAAAATAGCCATACTACCCAATGCAATCTACAGATTCAGTGCAATCCCTATCAAATTACCAATGAAGTTTTGCACAGAACTAGGACAAAAACTTCTAAAATTTGTATGGAAAAACAACAGACCCCAAACAGCCAAAACAATCTTGAGGAAGAAGGACAGAGCTGGAGGAATCATGCTCCCTGACTCTACAGTATACTACAAAACTACAGTATTGTACTAGCACAAAAGCAGACACATAGATCAGTGGAATAGGATAGGAAGCCCAGAAATAAACCTGAGCACTTTTTAAAAATAAATTTATTTGTTTATCTTTTTATTTTTGGCTGTGTTGGGTCTTCATTGCTGTGCACAGGCTTTCTCTAGTTGCAGCGAGCAGGGGCTACTCTTCTTTGTGATGCATGGGCTTATCATTGTGGTGGCTTCTCTTGCTGTGGAGCACAGGCTCTAGGCGTGCGGGATTCAGTAATTGTGGTACGTGGGCTCAGTAGTTTTGGTTCCCAGGTTTAGTTGCTCCTTGGCATATGGTATCTTCCCAGACCAGGGCTGGAACCCATGTCCCCTGCATTGGCAGGCAGATTCTTAACCATTGTGCCACCAGGGAAGTCCCAACCCAAGCACTTTTTTTCAATCAATCTACAAAAAAGGGGGCAAGAATATACAATAGAGAAAAGACAGTCACTCCAATAAATGGTGCTGGGAAAACTAGACAGCTACATTCAAAAGAATGAAATTAGAATATTCTCTAACACAATATATAAAAATAAACTCAAAATGGATTAAAGGTCTAAAAGTAAGACCAGATACTATAAAACTCATAGAGGAAAACATAGGTAGAACACTCTCTGACATAAGTCACAAGAGTACTTTTTTTTTTGGATCCATCACCTAGAGTAATGGAAATTAAAGCAAAAAATTAAAAATAGGACCTAATTATGCATAAAAGATTTTGCACAGAAAAGGAAAACTTAAATAAAATGAAAAGGCAGCCTATGTAATGGGTGAAAATAATTGCAAATAATGTAACTGACAAGGGCTTAATTTCCAAAATATACTAACAACTTAATACAAAAAAAACAAACAACTCAATGAAAAACTGAGCAGAATACCTAAATAGACATTTCACTAAGAAGTCATACAGATGGCCAACAGGCACATGAAAATATGCTTAACGTCACTAATTATTAGAGAAATGCAAATAAAAACTACAATGAGGTATCACCTCACACTGGTCAGAATGTCCATCATTAAAATATCTACAAATAATAAATGCCAGAGAGGGTGTGGAGCAAAGTGAACCCTCCTACACTGTTGGTGGGAATGTAAATTGATGCAGCCACTATGGACAACGGTCTGGAGTTTCCTTAAATATCTAAAAATAGAGATATCATATGATCCAGCAATCCTACTCCTGGGCATGTATCCGGAGAAAACTCTCATTCAAAAAGATATATACACCCCAATGGTCACTGCAGCACTATTTACAATATCTAAGACATGGAAGCAACCTAAATGTCCATCAACAGATGAATGGATAAAGAAGATGTGAGATATATATATATATATACACACATGGTGTATTAGTCATAAAAATGAATGAAATAATGTCATTTGCAGCAACATGGATGGACCTAGACATTATCATGCTAAGTGAAATAAGTCAGCTAGAGAAAGACAAATATCATATATCATTTATAAGTTGAATCTAAAAAAAAGATACAAATGAACTTATTTACAAAACAGAAAAAAGACTTACAGATATAGCAAACAAACTTGTGGTTATCAAAGAGGAAAGCAGGTGGGGGATGGGGAAAGGATAAATTAGGTGTTAGGGATTAACATATACACACTACTTTATAGAAAATAGATAAACAGCAAGGGCCTATGGTATAGCACAAAGAATTATATTAATTATCTTGGAATAACCTATAATGGAAAATAATTTGAAAAAGAATATATATATATATTCATACATACATATATATATATCTGAATCACTTTGCTGTACACCTGAAACTAACACATTTTAAATCAACTGTAGTTCAGTAAAAAGATCAATATACAAAAATGTATTGCATTTTCACACAGTAGCATGAAAATTCTGAAAATGAAATTAAGAAAACAATTCAATTTACAATAACATCAAAAAACCCATAATACTTATAAATATATTAAAAATTGCAAACTGTTTTTGAAAACTATAAAACATAGTTGAAAGAAATTAAAGATTACACTAAATGGAAAGATATCCCATGTCCATGGGTCATAAAACTTAACAGTTATGATGGCAATACTCCCTAAATTAATCTCAAAATTCATTGAAATCACTATGAAATTTCAGGTGAGAGAAAATATGCAAATCATATATCTGATAAAAGAACTGTATGTAGACTTTATAAAGAACTCTAACAATGAAATAATAGAGACAAATAACCCAGTTAAAAAGTGGACACGGTCTGAATAGACATTTTCCCAAAGAAGATATACAGATTGCCAAAAATAACATTAAAAATTTCTTAATATTATTAGTCATTTTTAGATGTAAATAAAAACCACAATAAAAAAAAAGAAAACCCACAATGAGAAGCTACTTATCACACACTAGTATGTCAATTTAAATTAAAGTCAGACAAGACCAAGTGTTGGTGAGTATGTGGAGAAATAGTTACAGACACACAGAGAAAACTGCATCACATTAAGTCTCTTCAAAATTATTTTAAAATCTAAATCGTAAGTATCAAATCACAATTCACATTGCAGCATAATAAAAAAAGCAGGATGCGATTTAAATGCATAAATCTGTCCTTCATTCAATGCAGTGTTCTGCTATCATGGATTTCAGTGTTTTATTTTAAAAATCCAGATACTTCACTTGCATTTAAGAAAAATAGGGAAGAAATTTCAGTGTATTAATAAAAATACTATAAAAAAGAACAGATGTATACAACATGCCTTTAGGAGTGTGAACTTGGAGGGAGACCACATTCACAATATACTTTGCCTAATCACATTTGTACTCCTGCACATGATGAAATCTGTGGCTTAGAGTCAACTTCTTTGGTGGGCCAGAATGCACCATCTGTGTCCATGGCAATATTTGGCCCTTGGATAAAAGCCTAAATAATTAAGTTACAAATTGTAGAATAAATATTTTATACTTATTGAGATCACTGATCTTCACCTTCAGAGTTAGAGAAAATATTCTCAAAGGTGTGGCTTCTTGGGATGAGATGGAACAGATAAGAAAGAAGTAAAATTTTATTTCATTTTTTCCCAGCTTTATACAGTTATGATTGACAAATAAACATTGTATACATTTAAGGTGTACAATGTGATGTCTTGATATACACTGTGAAAGTATTACTACTATGAAAATAATTAACATATCCATTACCTAACATATTTACTTTTTTGTGGTGAGAACACTTAAGATCTAGTCTCTTAGTAAATTTCATGTTTACATTATTATTAGCTATAGTCACCATGATGTAAATTAGATCTCCAGAGATTATTTATTTTATAACTGGAAGTTTGTATCCTGTGGCCAAAATCCCTCCATAACCCCCAGCACCCCAAGCCCTGGCAACCATCTTTCTACTCTCTGCTTCTATGAGTTCAGCTTTTTTTAGATTCCAAATATAAGTGAGATCATACAGCATATCGTTTACTCTGCCTGACTTATTTCATTGAGCATAATGTCCTCTTGGTTCATCCATGTTGTCACAAATGTCATGGTTTCCTTCTTTCTGAAGGCTGGATAATATCCCATTTTATGTGTGCCAAGTTTTCTTTATACATTCATTCCCTGATAGGCATATCGTTTGTTTACATATTTTGGTTACTGTGAACAGGGCTTCTTTGATCATTGTTGTGCAGTTATCTTGTCAGGAACTTGCTTTCAATTTTTTCAATATACCCAGAAGTGAGGTATCTGAATCAAATATTAGTTCCATTATTAATGTTTTGAAGAACCTCCATACTGTTTTCCACAATGGCCATATCAATTTACAATCTCATCAACAGTGTACAGAGTTTTATTAAATGTAAGGCAGCCATTTGCCCACAGTCCAGGGAAAAGGTGTTCCTGACTAGCTATTGTTTCTCAGAGAACTTGATCTGGGCATTCCTACATCAAATCCATGTGGTCTTTGGTGCAGAACTACATTAAGATATTAACTTTAGCAAAGTGTGTCTTTTTGAATGGCTAGTTCCCAAGTTTCCTCCTATGGGTATATTTAAGCCTAAGTCACTGACCCAACGTATTTCTTTACTTTTCCTCACTATTCCTGGCTTATCCAATCCTGACATCATCTTTATTCAGAGCTCAAGACTAGTAACAACTCAGTTGAACCATAATCTTTTTTTTTTTTTTGCGGTACGTGGGCCTCTCACTGTTGTGGCACAGGCTCTGGATGCGCAGGCTCAGCGGCCATGGCTCACGGGCCTAGCTGCTCTGCAGCATGTGAGATCTTCTCGGACCGGGACACGAACCCATGTCCCCTGCATTGGCAGGCGGACTCTCAACCACTGCACCACCAGGGAAGCCCCAAACATAATCTTTTAGAGGAAAGCATTGTTATGTTAACAGGGATCATAGACTTTGACAGTTAGGAAGGATCTGATCTAGCTTCACACATTTTACAGTGTGACCCACAGAGGGAAAGTAGAATTTAAGTCCTGTTTTAGGCAAGTGGATAGAGTTGAATTGGACTGATATATTCCAGGGCCATCAAATCACAAATATGAAAAACATTTATTCTACTTTTATATAGGTTGGTTTCAGTATAAAGACAAGTTGAATTAGTAGTTACTTTAGTGAGAGGGCCCTACCTAGTCTCCTGTTAACTGTTCAACACCTAACCTCTGTTAGTAACTCATTAAATATTGATAGGCAGACATTGTTAATCATATCCTTCAAGAGGAACCTAATATTTTGCATGTAGAATATGCACAAGAAATGGGAATATTGCAGAATATTATAAAACTAGACTATAACTAAGTTATTTCATAATCCAAACAATAAGTCAACTGTGAAAAATCAGTTGAAGGCCCATAAGAAAAACAAAAAACGATGTCATCTTGAAAATCTTAGTAAATTACTAAAGCTTCAATTTCCACATTTTTTGAAAGGACTATGTACACTTAATATTTTAGTCATAGCAATTTAAACTCTTTCATTAATTATTTTCTTTCAAATAAGCATTTTTCTCAAATTTATTTGATTAATAAATATTTAACCTTCATACTTATTGCTATAAAAGAAAAGCTCTCTGATAGTTGCAATTGATAAAAAATATTACATTCACTTTATAGAATTCACAAGAAGTTCAATCTTCCTGAAATTGGAATGAAAACACTTTAGCCTCAAAACATAGATTTTAAAATATATTGAACACTGTAATCATTATTTTAGGATATCAGAATATGAGAGTTCTCGAAGCTCTGTTTTGAGTTTTGCATTAGGAAGCATACAATGCTGTCAACTACTTTTTAGGAAACAAATTATATCTAAGAGTTCTTGTTATATTTCTAGACCATAAGTCAGGAAAGACTAAAATAACTATTTTGAATTATTTTTTCATATCCTGTAATTCTACATTACACATACTCTCAGTGTTTACCCATTGCCTGTTAGAAATAGTCTCAGTCTTCCACAGTCTTAGCCATAAATCCTTCCGTAGTCTTGCTCTACACATTCTAACCAATTTTCTCTCTCACTGTTCTCCAAAATTCTCACTTCATTTTGGTCAGAATTGTCTTTCTGTTACTGACCCTTTTGGATCAGATAAACCTAACCAAGTCCTTTCCTTGCCTGGTACCATTTGAATAAGACCAAGTTTGGCAAAGCAGAGCAGGAAATTATTCATTGATCAAAGAATGGCGAAGGGAGAGCAAGTGCTCTAAAGACTGCTTCTCCCTGAGGGAGGGAAGTGGGAAACTTTTAAAGGGTAAGAGGTGAGGACACCATCAGAATTTGCAGAAAGGAGCAGAGATTTCCAGAACGACTTGAGTATTCCCAGTCCTTTGAGCTCCCTTGCACGTGGTACTAATTTTGCCTAGCAAAGCTCAAGTCCCTTCTTGGGGCAGAGATCTTAGCATGGTAATGAAGCAAAGACAACTTTTGGACACTTTGGGTCTCATCTGCACAGTTACTGCCCTCGTAGTAAGGCTGAGACTCGTTTAGGGCCATTGACTGTAGCCATTTGGGGTTTTTCTGGTTGAGGTTGGTTATGCAGTTTTGCTTATGTGGCCATCTGTGTTGGTTTCTGTTAAGCAAGCACAGCTGTGGACATAAATGAACAGATTGTATTGTGGGGAAAAAAAGAAAATGTTAGCCTCTGTACAGGTGTGGGTCCTTTCATGGTGACGTTCCTTAAAAATGTGAGGTTCACTTTAACCTCTGCATTATTATCCATATTCTTTTCCATCTATTCAAATCCTATATATCCTTTAGAATCTGACTCAACTTCTTCTGACTGAAGAATTTTCAGCTTAGTTTTACTCAGATTGCTCTTTCTTGTGAACTCTCAAACCATTTCCTGCCTGAATCACACTCAGCTTAACCATTTATGATATATTAACTTTTTTTTTTTAACAATTCATGCATTTGCTTTCTCTTGGCAACAAAACGTAAGCTCTTTAGGGACAATGTTAATGGCCACATTTCTTTTTAATATGGTAAAATATATAAGACATAAAATCTATCATTTTAACAATTTTTTTAAGTGTATAGTCCAGTGGCATTAAGCATATTTTCATTGTTGAACAACCATTATCACCATACATCATTGGAACTTTTTCATCTTCCCAAACTGAAATTCTGTTTATGTAAAGGAACAGGACCCTATGAAGCCTTCCCAAGACAGACCCCTTCCTCCTAGGTTCTCTGCTTTAGTTATTCTCTGAGGTACCTAGATAAGAGTACCTGACACACATTTCCTGAGTTGATTTACAGATGCTAAAGCCCTACCAAATGGAAAAAGTTAACTACTTGATGACTATGAGCACATAGCCCCCAGACCTGCTGAAGCCTCAGGATTGATAATGTTAACCCCTGTGACATTGCCCCCTTACCTCACCATCAACCAACCAGAGAATTATGCATGAGCTGGTCACATACCTTGAGACTCCCTTCCTTCACCTTGCCTTTAAAAATGCCTCCCCAAAACCCATCAGGGAGTTTGGGTTCTTTTGATCATTAGCTGCCCTGAACTCCTTACCTGGTGCCTTACCATAAACACTGCACTTTCCTTCACTACAACCTGGTGTCAGTAGATTGGCTTTACTGCACGTGGTCGAGAAGACCCAAGTTTTGTTTGGTAACATTCATCAAACAATAACTCCCTATTTGCTTCCTCTCTTCCCCAGCCCCAGGAAACAACTTTTCTACTTTCGGTCTCTATGAATTTGGCTACTCAAGGTACCTCATATAAGTGGAACCATACAATATTTTTTCTCTTGTGACTGACTTATTTCATCTAGCATAACTTCTTTGAGGTCCATCCATATTGTTACATGTGTAAAAATTTCATTCCTTTTTAAGGCTGAATAATATTCCATTGTATGTGTATACTACATTTTGCTTATTCAGTCATATGTCACTGGACATTTGAGTTTATTTACATCTTTTAGCTATAGTGAGTAATGCTGCTGTAGAACATTGGTGTACATCTGTTTGTCTCTGCTTTCAATTCCTTTGAGTATATGTCCAAAGTGGAATAGTTAGATCATGTGGTAATTCTGTTTAATTTTTTGAGAAGCTCTCATAATGTTTTTTACAGTGTCTGCACCACTTTACATTTATACCAGCCATGCATAAGGGTTCTAATTTCTCTACATCATTTTTTAATATAATAGCCATAATAATGATTCTGTGATACCTCATTGTCATTTTGACTTGCACTCCCCTACTGATTAGTGACATTATGCATCTTTTTATGTGCTCAGTGATCATCTGTATATCATCTTTGGAGAAACATCTATTCAAGTTCTTTGCCCATTTTTAAATTGTGTTTTTCTTTTATTTGTTGTTGAGTTGTAAGACTTCTTTATATATTCTTGATATTAATCTCTTATCAGATAGATAATTTGCAAATAATTTCTTCCATTTTGTGGGTTGCTTTTCCATTTTGTTGATATTACCCTTTGATGCACTTAAAAAAATAGTTGAAGTCTTATTTATCTATTTTTTTTCTTTTGTTGCTCCACATTTCTTTTTATCTCTGAAAACATTTAACACATTTTGGTTCATTCTTTGTACACAATACATGCTTGAATTAAGTTCAAATAAATAATTTTGCTGCCTTCCTACCACATTATATCTTTAAAATATCATCCAAAACAGGATTGTCAAATACAACATAAAATCACAAGCATTTTTAATATCCTAATGTTCATATATTAAAGCATTGGCACTCACTCTAAATCATTATTTAAATCAAGCACATATATTTTTAGAGTGGCATTACCTCTTTAATCAAACAGCGTGCAATTTATTACATACGATAAAGTTAAGAATAATTGAGAGATAAAAATAAAAACTTTACAGGGAAACCAATGTTTTGACCCTACTAGTAAGGAAAATATTAATCTAGAAACAAAAATGAAGATTCTTTATTGCTAAAACTGACTGCAACATGGAAATTTAAAACAAAATATTTAATTCAAGAAGCTAATTCTGCTAGCTATTGCAACTTGTGTGATTCAATATATTTAGCATTTAGAAGAGTATCTTATATACTTGACAGTTTTTAATCATAGGAATAATCATTCTTTTAGATATATAATAGGCAGAAGATTTCTATGTCAGGCAATGTGTAAGGTAGTATTGGAGAGAGGGAGTTGTATAGGTAAAGAAACAAAGAAGACACAGTCTCTCTTCTTTGGCAATTATTTTATTTGCTTTTTTAAAAGTTTCATGTTTGTCTTATACTATTATATACTCAGAACTTCACACAACGTCTGGCACATATTAGGAACTTAATAAATATTTGAACAAATGCATAATTAAGAAGGTTACATAGTATATTGGAAAGAGTACAGCCTCAGTTCAAATATATCAAGCACTCATCTCTCTCAGCTTTGTGTTAAGAAGAGTGGTATGAATTTGTTGTAAGTACATTGGAATGTCTGAGCAAATAGTCATTAGAAAAAGTAACTTTGATACTTCCAGCAAACTAGCTGACTTAGCTGTTCCTGGGAAACAGAAATATTCAACTGGTAGATTCTTCTGGAAAAATATAAAAGCTAAAATTAACATAAAACATTAAAACTACATATATATGTATTGTTTTCCTGAGGTGTAAAGGTGGGAAAGCCAAAAAATTTAAGGGAAAATAACAGTGAAGTAAAAAGAGAACTGTTCTGGGGACTTTTCTGGTGGTCCAGTGGTAAAGAATCCACCTTACAATGCAGGGGACATGGGTTCGATCCCTGGTCAGGGAACTAAGATCCCACATGACACGGGGCAACTAAGCCCGCACACTGAAGCTACTGAGCTTGTGCACCTCAAAGAGACAGCCCGTGTGCCACAAACTACAGAGCCCGCAGCTCTGGAGCACATGTGCCACAACTAGAGAGAGAAAAACCGGCACACCACAACTAGAGAGAAGCCCGCGAGCCACAACGAAGAGCCCTCGAGCTGCAACAAAAGATCCCGTATGCCTCAACGAAGATCCCACGTGCTGCAACTAAGACCCGATTCAGTCCCCCCAAAAAAATAAAGAGTAACGTTCTGTAAGTTAAGGTATTAATCATTAATCCTCTTTCTCAAAAAAGTTAAAGGATCTAAGTAATAAGAAATGTATGTGCATGTGTGTATGTATACATAGATATATAAATATTTTAATCCATTAATTTTTATAAACAAATAGGTAAGTGTGCATATAAGTGTGCATGCCTGCATACACACTTGATCTGGAAAATTATCTCTGTAATTTTTAACAACAAAAAACATGTGTAAGTCATTAAGAGTATTAAACAGAAAAACAATTGTAAATATTGAGTATTAATGAGGGATCAAACATCAGTTAGCCCAGGAGTCTCCAATTCCCAGGCCGCGTACCGGTAGCAGTCCATGGCCTGTTAGGAATCGGGCTGCACAGAAGGAGGTGAGTGGCGGGTGAATGAACAAAGCTTCATCCGCTGCACCACATCACTTGCATTACCACCTAAACCTCCTCCACCCACCCCCAGTCTATGGAAAAATTGCCTTCCATGAAACTGGTCCCTGGTGCCAGAAGGGTTAGGGACCGCTGATTTAGCACCATTTATAGTCCAGAGGTCAACTAAAATGACTGAGGAAGTGGAGCCTATTGTACTAAAAAAAAAGAAAAATGCTTAAATATTTAGGACTTATTCTACAAAGGGACATCTAACAGTCTGTAGTTTATGAAAGAGGTGGTAAAGGAGGAGCTAGGACTTGCTGACTGAATTCTTACTCAAGATAAGAGCCAGTATTGGGCTTTCCTGGTGGCGCAGTGGTTGAGAGTCCACCTGCTGATGCAGGGGACACGGGTTCGTGCCCCGATCTGGGAAGATCCCACATGTCACGGAGAGGCTGGGCCCGTGAGCCATGGCTGCTGAGCCTGCACGTCCAGAGCCTGTGCCCTGCAACGGGAGAGGCCACAACAGTGAGAGGCCTGTGTACTGCAAAAAATAAAATAAAAATAGCCAGTATTTGTTAATGCTTATTATGTACCAGCCACTATGCTAAACATTTAACATGCATTATCTCATTTAATATTCATAACATACAAATAGCACAAGTACTATTATTTACCCATATTTGATGCTAAGGTATTTAAATTCAATGGCATTAAATAACTTGCACACTATCTCAGACATATGGAAATTGTGGATTTGAATGTGGATCTGCTTGATGTCATACTCCATGTTATTAATTACTGTGTTACATGCCACCAGGGCAAATGTGTGTGTGTGTGTCTGTGTTGGGGAGAGGATTTTTATGTGTCTGAATGTGTATGTTTTTAACAGGGGTATAATGTTAGAAAGAAGTAGCTGTAAAAACTTAGAACAAAACCATTTTAAAAGAAAGATGAAGAGAGAATTGATACTCCACTGAAACTCTGCACTTGCCATCCCCTTTATTTACCCTACTTTTTATTCCGTACTAGTTTTCTCCTTCTAAGATATGATAGATGATAGGTAGATAGATAGATAAATAAATAGATAAACAGATACATATATAGATAATTTTTCCCACTATAATTTAAATACTATGAAGGCAGATATATTTTTTTGTTTGCACATATTTCCCCAAACACCTAGAATATATTATGCACTCAATAAATATTTTATGAATTAATTAATTTACAGTAATATTAAATTTTATTTTATTTTTATTTTTCGATACACGGGCCTCTCACTGCTGTGGCCTCTCCTGTTGTGGAGCACAGGCTCTGGATGCGCAGGCCCAGAGGCCATGGCCCACGGGCCCAGCCGATCCACGGCATGTGGAATCTTCCCGGACCGGAGCATGAACCCGTGTCCCCTGCATTGGCAGTTGGACTCTCAACCACTGCGCCACCAGAGAAGCCCCTTAAATAAATATTTTTTAAAAAATTTATGTGAGATATTCAACCACATTCTAAATAAGATGAAAAAATTTGCTAACATCATTTTTGTCCAGATGTGGAAAAAAAAAACCCTCATACATTGCTAGAGTGTTAATTATTATAACTTTTATAAAAGGCAATTTAGCAATAATTATCAAAATATAAAATATGCATATGTTTTGTTGCAGGAATTACATATGTCCAACAAAGTGATTTAAAATATTATTTATTTTGGTATTGTCTATAATAGCAAATGAACAGAAACAACATAAATGTCCATGCATAGGAAACTTGTTAAATAAATAATGACTCATTTATATCAGTGCTATCCAATAACCATGTAATGCTTATTTAAATAATTTAAAATTTTGTAATAATCACATTAAAAAAAATAAAAGGACAAAAGTGAAATCAAATTTAATAACATATTGTGTTAACCAAATATATCTTAAATATTATCATTTAACATGTAATCAATATATAAATATTGAGATATTTTACATGCTTTTTTCAAAAAATTATTTGAAATGACTTACGCGATTTGATTTAAAATGTTTTGACTTTACACTGGTAGGAAAGCAGTATGCATACATTGAATTTTGAATTTTGACATTTTTTCAGGCTATTGATATGTGCTATGATTCTCTCATGATTCTGGCCAGCAAGTGTGAGCTTTCAGTCAGCCACACAATCACGGGGATAAACAATTTATACACTTTACAATCATTCTATACTCTTAAAACCATTCTATTTTTCACTTTCAGTACAGTATTCAATAAATTATTTTAAGGAGATATTAAACACTTTATTATAAAATAGGTTTTATATTACACGATTTTGCCAAACTATAGGCTAGTGTGTTTTGAGCAAGTTTAAGATAGGTTAAGCTAAGCTATGATGTTCAGTAAGTTAGGAGTATTAAATATATATATTTTTAGGGATGTGTCAGAAGTGGGATAATGCATTTCTTGACTTATGATATTTTCAATTCATGATGGATTTATCTAGATGTAACCCCTTTGTAAGTTGAGAAAATCTGTATTTTACACTTATAGCACAACTCAATACAGACAAGCCACATTTCAAGTGTTCAATGTCTACATGTCCTAATAGCTAACACATTGGACAGTGCAGCTCTTTATAGGGAACAGTATACTAACATATTTTTGAAAGTATGATTTTTTTTCTACTTATAAGGGGAATTATCTCAAAAATATATTGTTAAGTGGAAAAGGCAAGAAACAGAGTAGTGAGGCTGATAGCATTTGTACTAAAAATAATTGTGCCTGTGTGTTTGCTTAAACGTACACATATCTCAGTGAAGCGAAACTAGGAATAGACTACTGTGGCTACCTTTGAAGAGGAGATTTAGATGGCTGTAGCACAGAGACTGGGGAGGAGAAATACTGTTTTGTTTTGTTTTACTTTACACCGTTGTGTAACTTTTTGTTTTGAACCATGTGAATGTATCAGAAATTTCAAAAGACAAATACCAGAACTACTTCTCTACCCAGTGTGAAAAATGTTTCAAATCAGGATACCAAGTGGAGATATAAGCTTAAATTAAAATAGCTTCATAAATAGTTTAAATAAATTCATAGATGGCAAAGCCATAATAGATTATCAAAGGAAATGTGGTTTGTTTGGTATGCAGTAGTGACTTTTGCTGCACTTGCAGCAAAGATTTGCCATCTCTCAGACACAAAAGATTATATAGACATAGGGTCTAATTCGATATGTGTTTCTTATGTTAATATGGTTAATATGATCCATTGTTTCAGGAAGCTATGTTTTCATAAATAGGTCAATCCTGGAATACAAAAGGTATAGAGTGGTTTTTAGTTGTATAGCAATTGAGATAATGTATGCAAAAGCACTGTGTTATGTAAATGTGATGTGTTATTATTATAATCATTGTCACCAAGTGGTGGAACCAAGACTTATTGCTCTATCCATGAAGTTATGCACATGAAGTTCTTGCACATTCTCCTAGGAATCAGGTTTTGGTTTTGATTTTTTTTTCCTGTGTTTTTAAAAGGTGTCAGCGGATTTTCAAAGAGCTCTTTTCAAAGAGGTACTATCTCTGTGGGCAAGTGGAGACAACCCTTGGTTCTCTGTCTTGAAGTTTGGGCTAGTCCATACTTCTTAGGCCATTCTCATTATACACACAGGGCTACTGGGGCTTTGTTAAGAAGGCTTAGAAAAAAATGAATGAGTGTGAATCTGGATGATGTGTCAGGGTGCCTCATGGTTAGGTAACTATGATTCTATAGATTGGCAGGTACTTATTTTGTAAAGAACAAAATGAATTAAGTTTTCCATCATACAGAGAAAAAGGCAGAGAGTACTCTATTTGGTTATTTGATTTCAATATAAAACCCTTTTCTTTTCAAATTTAGGGTGACTTAATTAAGGTGGGAAAAAAATCTGTATTCCCTACTAAATATTTAGTAGATTTTAGTAAACAAGTGATTTGGTATTTAAGAAAACTAACTTATCTCAATTTATCTTTCCTAATTTAGCTTATCGTTGTTGTGGCTGATATTTTTATCCTATTACTCTGGAAAATTAGTGCATTGCATTATATATTCCTAATTACTGTTTTTATCTTCTTTTTTGTCTTTTCTTTTCTAAAGATACCATTCCATTAGTTGGAGAACAGTGATGCCTACCAGAATGTGAAAATAGGTTTCATTCAATTAATGAGGTAGAAACAGGAAGACATTCCATAGAAAATGAGGTTTACGTATGATAATGTTGGATTTGACCTATAAGAGATTGTTTCCTTTCAGCTCTCTGAAATGACTAAATTTTGCTTCAGTAGAGCCTGCACAATGCCAATAGAAAAGAACTAGACAAACCATGCAACAATAAAATGAGTGTACAATAATTTTAATGAACAAAAGTTGTTATTTTCTTACAAAAGCAAACTAATGCTAAACAGTAAATATCTCAGAAGGTCAACAAAAGGGAAATATGAAAGAATTAGAGTACTGGCTCTGTGGTGGTGTAATTATAAGCACTTTCTTGTTATCTAACTAGAAAATATAGATGATAAGATAGTTAAAAAAAACTGCTTTATTGTAAGCCTTGTGTTTACCCTATAGTACTTCAGTGTTACTTTGCAAAAGAAGTATTACCATTCTTAGGTAATAAAAATTCCGTACAGTCACCTTCTATAGATAATGAACTCATTTTCAATTAACTTCAGGGAGATATTCAGTAACACACAATCAATTCATAGGCACAACCATTTGTTTTCTTGTATTGAAATTGTTAAGAAATTATTGGACAAATTTCTTAGGTAAGCCTGTGAAAGTTGAGAGGGAAAGTTCATGCTATACTTCCTAGTCTATCTCTGAGTTTTAAGGAGTCATCAAAGTGGTAATAGAAGTTAGAGGTTTCTATTTAAAATATCAACTTAGCAAACTCCTTTGTCATGACATTTTTATTTGATACAAATCTGTACTAAAATTTCCATGTTTGATTCCTCTTTTACAATAAAAACAAAAAACTAAAATATGTAATACATAAACTAGTCTATGGGACTCTAATGCATCTCAGTTGACAATTGTAGAGAATAGAACTTTTCTCCTTAGGAAGGGACTATTAGGATATTTGTCTATTTGCTTTAAAATGTCATAAAATCTATTAAAGTGCTTTAAAATTTCTCTTTGGCCTTTAAGCATAGCTTTTCAAGTGTATATCAAACTATGCATTTTTCCATATATGGCTTGTTCTTCTGAAAATTTACAAATGTCAATAATCTTGGTAGCCTAAGAAAGTGCTTATCAAGCAGGGAATCAGAATTTCTGAGAGGACCAGGTCCAGAAATTGACACTTTAACAAGCTCCCCAGGAGTTTCCTATATTCACTGAAGATTGGGAAGCACTGTTCTAATGATTACAAGACATACAATGCAAATAAACCGGATTTGGCTAATCTACTTAGTTAGGAAAAAGATTGTTGTAAAAACAATTTTTACAGGTACGATCACTCTATGTGACCTTTCCACTGGTCAATAGCCCATCATTATTTATTTTTATTCCACAAACCAGAATTTCATTTTTATATAAAACCATTTAAAATATGGTCAAAATAATAAAACATATTCAAGCTTATGTTACTGCTTGTGTATATTTTTTTTCCTTTTTAAAGACTTTATTTTTAGAGCAATTTTAGGTTCACAGCAAAATTGAGCAAAAGTTACAGAGATTTCCCACACATACCTCTTCCCATACCTCTTGCCCCCACACATGCATAGCCTCTCTCATTATCAATATCTCCCACCACAGTGGTACATTTGTTACAATTGATGAACCTATATTGACAAAGAATTATCATTTAAAGTCCATAGTATACATCAGAATTCACTCTTGGTGTTGTACATTTTATGGGTTTGGACAAATGTATCTGCCATTATAATATGATACAGAGTAGTTACACTGCCCTAAAAATCTTCTTCGCTCTGCTTATTCAATCCTTCTTTCTCTTAGACTCCTGGCATCCACCGATCTGTTTATTACTTCCATAGTTTTGCATTTTCCAGATGTCATATTATTGGAAACATACAGTACATATCCTTTTCAAATGGACTTCTTTCAGTTAGTAATATGCATTTAAGTTTCTTCCATACCTTTTTGTGACTTGGTAGCTCATTTCTTTTTAGTGCTAGATAAAATTTCATTGTCTGCATGTACTGAAGTTTATTTATTTATTTACCTACTGAAGGGCATACTTGGTTAGTTCCACAGATCGACAGTTAAGAATAAACCTGCTATAAACATCCATGTATAGATTTTTGTAAGGACATAAGCTTTCAGATCCTTTGGGTTAATAACAAGGAACACAGTTGCTGGTTCATATGGTAGAAGTATGTTTAGTTTTGCAAAAGCTCCCAAACTATCTTCTAAAGTGACTGTACCATTTTACATTCCCACCAGCAATGAATGAGATGCCCTGTTGCTCCACATCCTCACCAGCATTTGATGTTATCAGTGTTCTGGATTTTGGCTATCCTAATAAGGGTGTAGTGACTTCATTAGTTTTTTTTTTCCCTAGAGGTATAAGGGTGCCCCCACTAACAGCTTCAAACAATAGGTCCCATAATCATCATACAACATTTTAGTTGATACAAATATAGCCAAGTATCAATTATGTTTCATCTAAATTTATGCCTGGATACAACACAAAACCACAAGCCCCATTATCATTTAGAAAAGAAATGTAATTTATGGCAATCTAATCTCTGCATGGCTACAAAATGTCTTCATTCTAATATTTTTATATTTACCTCCTTGTTTCATGATTGTCTCAAACTTATCTTCCCTAGAAAGTTCAGTGGACATTAGTAGCTACTAAAAACTCTATATTGTTAATATAGATATTTAAAGTAACAACCACTATCCAAAATTAATTGAGCACTTCTTGTTTAGCTGCACGCATTTTTAGCTGGTTCACTGTCTAAATCTAATATCTTAATAGCTTATAAAGCAACAGTAAACATAATAAAAAAAACTATTGAGGGTGATGAGAGATTGAATACAAAACATTATACACAAAGGTAGCAGTGATTAGAAATATAGAAAGTACCTAGGTATTGTCTTCCTCTTTATCTAAGGCAGTTCAGGCTGCTCTAACAACATAACTTAGACTGGGTGGCTTAAACAACAAATATTTATTTCTCACAATTGTGGAGGCTTAGAAGTTCAAGTTGAAAGTGCTGCTAGATTTGGTGTCTGATGAGAAACCACTTCTTAGTTTGGAGTTGGCTGCCTTTTCTTCCTGTATCTTCATATGGAAGAAAAGAGAGGGCTCTGGTCTCCTTTACTTCTTATAAAGGCACTAATACCATCATGGGGGCCCACCCTCATAATTTTATCTAAGTCTAATTATCTCCGAAGCCCCACCTCCAAATACTATTACATTGGGTGTTCAGGTTTCAGAATAATGATTTTAGAGGGACACAAACATTCAGTCCATAACATTCTACCTTTGGTCCCCAAAATGTATGCCCTTCACAAATACAAAACAGATTAATTCTACCCCAACAGTCCTAAAGGTCTTAACTAGTTTCAACATCAACTCAAATATCTAAAATCCGAAGTCTCACCTAAGTATTATTTAAATCAGATAGGAATGAAACTCAAGGTATGATTCATTCTGAGGTAAAATTCCTCTCAAGCTGTGAATCTGTGAAACCAAACAAGTTATGTGCTTCCAAAATACAATGGTAGGACAGGTATATGATAGACACTTCCATTCATAAAGGGAGGAAAATAAGGGGTGATGGGTTCCAAGTAAGTCCAAAACCTAGCAAGGCAAATTCCATGAGATTGTGAGGTTCTAGAATAATCCTCTTTGGTTTGATGCTCTGCCATCCAGGCCCACTGTGGTAACAAAATTACCCCAGGTATAAATGGGGAGCTGTAACTCTTTATAGGGACCACTTTCACTCTCTGGCTCTGCTAGGCAGGGGTCATGCCTCCATGGCTCTGCTGGTGAAGGTTAATCTGCTAAGATTCTGGGTGACCTTGCCTCCATGACTCCTATGCCTTGAGGAAGAAAGGTTTTTGTTGAAAGCTATCTGGTCTCCTGAAATTGAGGTGGTGGCCTTGATTATTTCTGAATCTTCTTTGAAGCCACTCTTCCCTTTAATTGAAGAATATGCAAGTTCACATCTGAAGATCTTTGTCATGCTGTCTAGTCTAAGTCCAACATTCTTACCCTTTCTTCATTAAATTCCATCTCAGTGTCCTTCAGTTCAAGCTGGTAGTGTTCATGGTGGGGTGGCTGATTATTTTCACACTCATACCAATACACATCAAATGTTTGCTTGGCTACACCTTAGCATTTCCAACAAAATACATTTTCTTTCTTTCTTTCTTTCTGTCTCTCTGTCTGTCTTTCTGTCTTTCTGTCTGTCTTTCTTTCTTGCTGTCTTTCTGTCTTTCTTACTTTCTTTCAGTATGGAATTGTTGATAGTTTTCCAAATCTTTAAGTTATGGGATTATTATTATTATTTCCTTAAATATTTTTCTTCAATTTATTCTCCTCTTCCTGCATTTTACGATAAGCAGCCAACAGGAACCAAGCCACTCCTTCATATTTTGCATAGAACTTTATTTAGCTAAATATCTAATTTCATTGATTGCAAATACTACCTCACTATCTTCTGCAAAACACTAGAACATGAATGCAATTCAGGCAAGTTCTTTGCCACTTCATTATAAGGATGACCTTTTTTCCATTGTCCAATAACATATTTCTTATTTGTATCTGAGACCTCATCTTAATGTCCTTTACTGTCCATATTTATACCAACATTCTTTACTTGATTATTTATGTGTTCTGTAAGAAAATGGAAGATTTCTCTACAGCTCTCCTCTTTCCTTTTTTTCAGCTCCCACCAGAATCACTATTAGCAGCAATTTCATGGCAATGTTGGCTTTTTCTGGCATGTACTCCCAAATTCTTTCAGCTTCTACCCGTTACCCATTCCAAAGCTACTTCCCTATTTCAGGTATTTGTTACAGCAGTACTGCACTTCTGACACCAATTACTTTCTTGGTCAGTTCAGGCTGTTATAACACGATGCCACAAACTGGGTGGCATAAACAACAAATATTTATTTCTCATATTTCTGGAGGCTGGGAAGTCCAAGATCAAGGAGCTGGAAATCTGATGTTAAGTGAGAGCCCTCTTCCTTGTTTACAGATGACCAATATCATGCTCTGTCCTCACATGGTAGAGAAAGTGAGAGCTCTGAACTCCTCCTATTATAAACAATTAATCTCATTATAAGGCCTCTGCCTTCTCTAAACCTAATCACATCCAGAAGACCCCACCTCCAAGTGTTATCAAATTTGGTATTAGGGCTTCAACATAAAAATTTGGGAGTGGATAGATAATAACACTCTTCCTGCTTTGTAATCTCATTCAAAACTGAATTTTTTGAGAATAAATAATTTGCAATAGGCAGAATATTATAATTCCTCCCCAATTATGCTCATGTTATTAATCCCCAAAACCACTGGATATGTTAGTTTACATGGCAAGAGGGACTTTGTTGATGCAATTAGATTAAGAACATAAAGATAAGGCTATTATCTGGGATTACTAGGTGGACCAAATTTATTAAAATGAGTCCTTAAAAATAAATAAAATTTTGGCTGTTGCCAGAGGGAGGTGTGATCCCTCTTCTTTTGCTTTTGTTCCTTTTAAACATGGTAAAAGGGAAGCCAGGGAACCTGATACCTCCAACTTCATTTTTCTTTCTCAAGATTGCTTTGGCTCCTTGGGGGTCTTTTGTGTCTCCATGTAAATTTAAAATGTTTTGTTCTAGTTCTGTGAAAATGGCCATTGGTAATTTGATACAAATTGCACTGAATCCATAGGTTGCCTTGCGTAATACAGTCATTCTGACAATATTGATTTTTTCCAGTCCAAGAGCATGGTCTCTCTTTCCATCTGTTTGTGTACTCTTCAATTTCTTTCATAATTGTCTTATAGTTTTCAGAGTACAGGACTTTCACTTCCTTGGGTAGGTTTATTCCAAGTTATTTTATTCTTTTTGATGCAGTGGTAAATGGTATTGTTTCCTTAATTTCTCTTTCTGATACTTCATTGTTAGTGTATAGAAATGCAACAGATTTCTGTGTATTAATTTTGTATCCTGCAGCTTTACTGAATTTACTGATGACCTCTAGTAGTTTTCAGACTATACTACAAAGATATAGTAATCAAAAGAGTATGGTATTGGCACAAAAACAGATATATAGATCAATGGAACATGATAGAAAGCCTAGAAATAAACCTACACACCTATGGTCAATTAATCTATGACAAAGGAGGAAAGAATATACAATAGAGAAAAGACAGTCTCTTCAATAATTGGTGCAAAGAAAAATAGACAGCTATATGTAAAAGAATGAAATTAGAACATTCTCGAACAACATTTAAAAAATAAACTCAAAATGAATTAAACACCTAAATTTAAAACCAGATAATATAAAACTCCTAGAGGAAAACATAGGCAGAACACTCTCTGACATCAATTGAAGCAGTATTTTTTATTTTGATCTGTCTCATAGAGTAATGGATATAAGAGCAAAAATAAACAAATAAGACCTAATTAAACTCAAAAGCTTTTGCACAGTAAAGGAAATCATAAACAAAATTAAAAGAAAACCTACAGCCTACAGAATGGGATAAAATATGCACAAACTGTGTTACCAACAAGGGATTAATCTCTAAAATATAAAAACAGCTCATATTGCTCAATATCAAAAAAGCAAACAACCCAAAAAATGGGCAGAAAAATCTAAATGGACATTTCTCCAAAGAAGACAAACTGATGGCCAAAGGCACATGAAAAGATACTCAACATTTCAATTGTTAGAGAAATGAAAATCAAAACTAATATATATATATATATTATATAATTGAATCACTTTGCTGTACTTTGCTGTACACCTGAAACTAACACAACATTGTAAATCAACTATACTTCAATACAAATTTCTTTAGATATTAAACATTGTTAAAAAGGAACCAAAAACACATATACAAGAACATATGGGGGACTTCTCTGTCGACCCAGTGTTTGAGACTTTGCCTTCCAATGTGATGGGGTGTGGGAGTCTGGGTTCAATCTCTCATTGGGTAACTAAGATCCCACATGTCTCCTGGCTGAAAAACCAAATCATAAAACAGAAGCAATATTGTAACATATTCCACATCAAAAAAATTGGTCCACATCAAAAAATATTGGATCACATCAAAAGAAAAAAAGAAACATATGTGATTTATCAATACAGTGCTTAGTGTGAATTTATAGCTGAAAATATCTACAATAAAAAAGTCAATCTAAAATTCATAACCTAATGTACCTGTTTAAGAAACTAGAAAGTAGCAAGTTGAACCTAAAACAAGCAAAGGAAGGACAAAAAAATCAGTAATAGTGAGAAAATAAGCAAAATAGGGAATAAAAAACATTAGAGTAAACCCACAAAACTACGGATAGTTCTCTGATAAAGCAGCAAAATTGACAAAACTTTACAGAAACTGAAAAGCAAAAAACAAAAGAATCAAATTCTCATAATTAGGAATATAACCACCAAATTTTTTTTTTTTTTTTTTTTTTTTTGCGGTACGCGGGCCTCTCACTGTTGTGGCTTCTCCCGCTGCGGAGCACAGGCTCCGGACGCGCAGGCTCAGCGGCCATGGCTCACGGGCCCAGCCGCTCCGCGGCATGTGGGATCTTCCCGGACCGGGGCACGAACCCGTGTCCCCTGCTTCCGCAGGCGGACTCTCAACCACTGCGCCACCAGGGAAGCCCCATAACCACCAAATTTAAAGAAATAGATTATACGGGAATATTATAAACAATAGTATATTAAAAATTTACTTGACTTAGATGAAATAGACAAATTACTAAAAAGACACAAATAACACAAACTAAAGACAATTATAAACCAAAAGTACACTCCAAAAAAGATGTTTAAAAAAAAAAGCAATGAAAATAACAACAAAAAAAAGTAGAGATTGAATAATAATTAATAGCTTGCCATAAAGAAAAATATAGGCCTAGATGACTTCATTGGTGACTTCTAAAAAATATTTTTAAAAATTAATGCTAAATCTTCAAAAAAGTATTCCAAATATGGAATAGAAGAGAATACATTCAAACACATTCTATAAAGCCACTGTTACTCAGTTACCAAAATTAGACAAAGACATCACAAGAAACCAACAGAGATTGGGAGGAAGATGGTGGAAGAGTAAGACGTGGAGATCACCTACCTCCCCACAGATATATCAGAAATACATCTACACGTGGAATTGCTCCTATAGAACACCCATTGAATGATGGCAGAAGACCTCAGACCTACCAAAATGCAAGAAACGCCCCACATACCTGGGTAGGGCAAAAGAAAAAAGAAAACACAGAGACAAAATAAAAGGGATGGGACCTGCACCAGTGAGAGGGAGCTGTGAAGGAGGAAAGGTTTCCAAACACTAGGAGGCACCTTTGTGGGCGGAGACTGCAGATGGCGGAGGGGGAAAGCTTTGGAGCCATGGAGGAGAACTCAGCAACAGGGGTACAGAGGGTAAAGCAGAGAGATTCCTGCACAGAGGATCGGTGCGCACCAGCACTCATCAGACTGAGAGGCTTGTGTGCTCACCCGCCGGGGCGGGCGGGGGCTGGGAGATGAGGCTCGGGCTTTGGTCAGAGCGCTGGGAGAGGACTGAGGTTAACAGCGTGAACAAGGCCTGTAGGGGGTTAGTGCACCACGGCTAGCACGGAGGGAGTCCAGGGAAAAGTCTGGACCTGCCAAAGAGGCAAGAGACTTTTTCTTCCCTATTTTTTTCCTGGTGGGCGAGGAAAGGGGATTAAGAGCATGGCTTAAAGGAGCTCCAGAGATGGGCACGAGCTGCAGCTACTGGCGCAGACCACAGAGACAGGAATGAGATGCTAAGGCTACCGCTGCAGACACCAAAAAGCCTGTGTGCTAGCACAGGTCACTATCCAAACCTCCCCTCCCGGGAGCCTGTGCAGCCCGCCACTGCCACGGTCCCGTGATCCAGGGAAAACTTCCCCGGGAGAATGCACTGCACGCCTTAGGCTGGTGCAACATCACACCAGCATCTGCTGCTGCAGGCTCACCCGGCATCCGTAACCCTCCCACCCCCCAGTCTGAGAGAGCCAGAGCCGAGAATCAGCTGCTTCTTTAACCCAGTCCTGTCTGAGCGAAGAACAGATGCCCTCAGGCAACCTACACGCAAAGGCAGGGGCAAACTCAAAGCTGAAACCCTGGAGCTGTGCGAACAAAGAAGAGAAAGGGAAATCTCTTCCAGTAGCCTCAGAAGCAGTGGATTAAATCTCCGCAATAAATTTGCTGTACCCTGCATCTGTGGAACACCTGAATAGACAGCGAATCATCCCAAATTGAGGAGGTGGACGTTGAGAGCAAGATATATTATTTTTACCACTTTTCTTCTTTTTGTGAATGTGTATGTGTATGCTTCTGTGGGAGATTTTGTCTGTATAGCTTTGTTATCACCATTTTACCTAGGGTTCAGTCTGTCTGTTTTTGCTTTTTTTTTTTTACTTAAAAATTATTTTTCTATATAATTATTTTTTATTTTAATAACTTTATTTTACCTTATCTTTATTTTATTCTCTTTCTTCCTTTCTACTTTGTCTCCCTTTTATACTGAGCTATGTGGATGAAAGGCTCTTGGAGCTCCAGCCTGGAGTCAATGCCATGCCTCTGAGGTGGGAGAGCCACCTTCAGGACACTGGTCCACAAGAGACCTCCCAGCTCCATGTAATATCAAATGGTGAAAATCTCCCAGAGATCTCCCTCTCAACACCAACACCCAGCTTCACTCAACGACCAGCAACCTACAGTGCTGGACACCCTATGCCAAACAACAAGCAAGACAGGAACACAACCCCATCCATTAGCAGAGAAGCTGCCTAAAATCATAATAAGGCCACAAACACCCCAAAACACACCACCAGTTGTGGACCTACCTACCAGAAAGACAAGATCCAGCCTCATCCACCAGAGCACAGACACTAGTCCCCTCAACCAGGAAGCATACAAAACACACTGAACCAACTTTAGCCACTGGGGACGGACAACAAAAACAATGAGAACTGGAAACCTGCAATCTGCAAAATGGAGACCCCAAACACAGTATGATAAGCCAAATGAGAAGACAGAAAAACACACAGCAGATGAAGGAGAAAGGTAAAACCTCAACAGACCTAAAAAATGAAGAGGAAAGAGTCAGTGTACCTGAAAAAAGAATTCAGAATAATGATAGTAAAGATGATCCAAAATCTTGGAAATAGAATAGGGAAAATGCAAGAAACATTTAACAAGGATGTAGAAGAAATAAAGAGAAAACAAAGAATGATGAACAACATATTAAAGGAAATAAAAAATGCTATAGAAGGGATGAATAGCAGAATAACTGAGGCAGAAGAACTGATAAGTGACCTGGAAGATAAAATAATGGCAATAACTACTGCAGAGCAGAATAAAAACAAACAATGAAAAGAAATGAGGACAGTCTCAGAGACATCTCGGACAACATTAAACACACCAATATTCGAATTACAGGGGTCCCAGAAGAAGAGGATAAAAAGAAAGGGACTGGAAAAATATCTGAAGAGATTAGAGTTGAAAACTTCACAAATATGGGAAAGGAAATAGTTAATCACGTCCAGGAAGCACAGAGAGTCCTATACCAGATAAATTCAAAGAGAAACAGGCCAAAACACGTATTAATCAAACTATCAAAAACTAACTACAAAGAAAATATATTAAAAACAGCAAGGGAAAAACAACAAATAACATACAAGGGAATCCCCATAAGGTTAACAGCTGATCTATCAGCAGAAACTCTGCAAGCCAGAAAGGAGTGGCAGGACATATTTAAAGTGATGAAGGAGAAAAACCTACAACCAAGATTATTCTACCCAGCAACAATCTCATTCAGATTTGATGGAGAAATTAGAAACTATACAGACAAGCAAAAGCTGAGAGAGTTCAGCACCACCAAACCAGCTTTACAACAAAGGCTAAAGGAAGTTCTCTAGGCAAGAAACACAAGAGAAGGAAAAGTCCTACAATAACAAACTCAAAGCAATTAAGAAAATGGGAACAGGAACATACATATCGACAATCACCTTAAATGTAAATGGATTAAATGCTCCCACCAAAAGACACATACTGGCTGAATGGATACAAAAACAAGAACCATATAGATGCTGTCTACAAGAGACCCACTTCAGACCTAGGGACACATACAGACTGAAAATGAGGGGATGGAAATAGTTATTCCATGCAAATGGAAATCAAAACAAAGCTGGAGTAGCAATTCTTATATCAGAAAATATATACATTAAAATATAGACTATTACAAGAGACAAAGAAGGACACTACATAATTATCAAGGGATCAATCCAAGAAGAAGGTATAACAATTGTTAAAAATTATGCACTCAACAGAGGAGTACCACAATACCTAAGACAAATACTAACAGCCATAAAAGGGGAAATGGACAGTAAAACATTCATAGTAGGGGAGTTTAACATCCCACATTCACCAATGCACAGATCATCCAAAATGAAAAAAAAATAAGGAAACACAAGCGTTAAGTGATACATTAAACAAGATGGACTTAATTGATGTTTATAGAATATTCCACCCCAAAACAACAGAATACACAATTTTCTCAAGTTCAAATGGAACATGCTCCAGGTTAGATAATATCTTGGATCACAAAGCAAGCCTTGGTAAATTTAAGAAAATTAAAATCGTATCAAGTATCTTTTCCAATCACAATGCTATGAGACTAGATATCAATTACAGGAAAAGACCTGTAAAAAATACAAGCACATGGAGGCTAAACAGTACACCACTTAATAACGAAGTGATCACTGAAGAAATCAAAGAGGAAATCAAAAAATACATAGAAACAAATGACAATGGACACAAGATGACCCAAAACCTATGGGATGAGGCAAAAGCAGTTCTAAGAGGGAAGTTTATAGCAATAAAATCCTACCTTAAGAAACAGGAAAAGTTTCAAATAAAGAACCTAACCTTGCACCAAAAGGAATTAGAGAAAGGAGAACAAAAATCCCCACAAAGTTAAGAAAGAAAGAAATCATAAATATCAGATCAGAAATAAATGAAAAAGAAATGAAGGAAACAATAGCAAAGATCAATAAAACTAAAAGCTGATTCTTGGATAAGATAAACAAAATTGATAAATCATAAGTTAGACTCATCAAGAAAAAACGGAGAAGACTCAAATGAATAGAATTACAAATGACAAAGGAGAAGTAACAACTGAAACTACAGAAATACAAAGGATCATGAGAGTTTACTACAAGCAACTCTATGCCAATAAAACGGACAACCTGCAAGAAATGGACAAATTCTTAGAATGGCACAACCTGCCAAGACTGAACCAGGAAGAAATAGAAATTATGAACAGATCAATCACAAGCACTGAAATTGAAACTGTGATTAATAATCTTCCAACAAACAAAAGCCCAGGACCAGATGGCTTCACAGGCGAATTCTATCAAACAGTTAGAGAAGAGCTAACACTCATCTTTCTCAAATTCTTCCAAAATATAGCAGAGGGAGGAACACACCCAAACTCATTCTACAAGGCCAACATCACCCTGATACCAAAACCAGACAAGGATGTCACAAAGAAAGAAAACTACAGGCCAATATCACTGATTTACATAGATGCAAAATTCCTCAACAAAATACTAGCAAACAGAATCCAACAGCACATTAAAAGGATCATACACCATGATCAAGTGGGGTTTATTCCAGGAATGCAAGGACTCTTCAATATATGCAAATCTATCAATGTGATAAACCATATTAACTAATTGAAGGAGGAAAAACCATATGATCATTTCAATAGATGCAGAGAAAGCTTTTGACAAAATTCAACACCCATTTATGAAAAAAACCCTGCAGAAAGCAGGCATAGAGGGAACTATCCTCAACATAATAAAGGCCATATATGACAAACCCACAGCCAACATCATCCTCAATGGTGAAAAACTGAAACCATTTCCATTAAAATCAGGAACAAGAAAAGGTTACCCAACCTCACCACTATTATTCAACATAGTTTTGGAACTTTTAGCCAGAGCAATCAGAGTAGAACAAGAAATTAAATGAATCCTAAAAAAAAAAAAAAGAATCCTAATCAGAAAAGAAGAAGTAAAGCTGTCACTGTTTGCAGATGACGTGATACTATACATAGAGAATCCTAAATATGCTACCAGAAAACTACTAGAGCTAAACAATGAATTTGGTAAAGTAACAGGATACAAAATTAATGCACAGAAATCTCTGGCATTCCTATAAAAAAATGATGAAAAGTCTGAAAGTGAAATTAAGAAAACACTCCCATTTACCACTGCTACAAAAACAATAAAATATCTAGGAATAACCCTACCTAAGAAGACAAAAGACCTGTATGCAGAAAATTATAAGACACTGATGAAAGAACTAAAGATGATACAAACAGATGGAGAGATATATCATGTTCTTGGATTGGAAGAATCAACATTGTGAAAATGACTCTACTACCCAAAGCAATCTACAGATTCAATGCAATCCCTATCAAACTATCAATGGAATTTTTCACAGAACTGGAATAAAAAATTTCACAATTTGTATGGAAACACAAAAGAATAGCCAAAGCACCCTTGAGAGGAAAAAATGGAGCTGGAGGAATCAGGCTCCTTGTCCTCAGATTATATTACAAAGCAACAGTAATCAAGACAGTATGGTACTGGCACAAAAACAGAAAGATAGATCAATGGAATAGGAGAGAAAGCCCAGAGGTAAACGAACGCACCTATGGTCACCTTATCTTTGATAAAGGAGGCAAGAATATACAGTGGAGAAAAGACAGCCTCTTCAATAAATGGTGCTTGGAAAACTGGACAGGTACAAGTAAAAACATGAGATTAGAACATTCCCTAACACCATATACTGAAATAATCTCAAAATGGATTAAATACCTAAATGTAAGGCTGGAAACTATCAAACTCTTAGAGGAAAGCATAGGCAGAACACTCTATGACATAAATCACAGCAAGATCCTTTTTGATCCACCTCCTAGAGAAATGGAAATAATAACAAAAAGAAACAAATGGGACCTAATGAAACTTAAAAGCTTTTGCACAGCAAAGAAAACCATAAACAATTCCAAAAGACAATCCTCAGAATGTGAGAATATATATGCAAATGAAGCAACTGACAAAGGATTAATCTCCAAAATTTACAAGCAGCTCATGCAGCTCCATAACAAAAAACCCAATCCAAAAATGGGAAGAACACCTAAATATACATTTCCCCAAAATAGATATACAGGTTGCCAACAAACACATGAATGAATGCTCAGCATCATTAATCATTAGAGAAATGCCAATGAAAACCACAATGAGATATCATCTCAAACTGGTCAGAATGGCCATCATTAAAAACCTAGAAACAATAAATGCTGGAGAGGGTGTGGAGGAAAGGGAACACTCTTGCACTGCTGGTGGGAAAATGTAAATTGATAAAGCCACTATGGAAAACAGTATGGAGGTTCCTTAAAACCTAAAAATAGAATTACCATATGACCCAGCAATCCCACTACTGGGCATATACCCTGAGAAAACCATAATTCAAAATAAGTCATGTACCAAAATATTCATTGCATCTGTATTTACAATAGTTAGGAGATGGAAGCAACCTAAGTGTTCATCATCAGATGAATGGTTAAAGAAGATGTGGCACATATATGCAGTGGAACATTACTCAGCCTTAAAAAGAAACGAAATTGAGTTATTTGTAGTGACTTGGATGGACATAGAGTCTGTCATACAGATTGATGTAAGTCAGAAAGAGAAAAATAAATACCATATGCTAACACATATATATGGAATCTAAGAAAAAATGTCATGAAGAACCTAGGGGTAAGATGGGAATAAAGACACAGACCTACTAGAGAATGGACTTGAGGATATGGGAATGGGGAAGGGTAAGCTGTGACAAGATGAGAGAGTGGCATGGACATATATACACTACCAAATGTAATATAGACAGCTAGTTGGAAGCAGCCGCACAGCACAGGGAGATCAGCTTGGTGCTTTGTGACCACCTAGAGTGGTGGGGTAAGGAGGGTGGGAGGGAAGGAGACACAAGAGGGAAGAGATATGGGAACATATGTATATGTATAACTGATTCACTTTGTTAAAAAGCAGAAACTAACACACCATTGTAAAGCAATTATACCCCAATAAAGATGTTAAAAATAAAAGAATACAACATTGAAAACCAAAATTTCTTATGAATACAAATCCAAAATATACACAACAAATATTAGTGCACTGAGGGCAGTAATGTATAAAAATGATTACTGTATACCATGACAGAGGAGGATTTATTCCCCAAAAGGAAAATATGTTTTACATCTGAAAATCAATGTGACATACAATGTCATTTGAAGTAAGGACAAAAAGAACATATGGTTATTTCAACAAAAGCAGAAAAACATTGAAATATCTACCCTTTTTATATAAACTCTCAATAAATTAAGAATATAAGGGAGTTTCCACAATCCCATGGAGAAAAATCTACCCAAAAACTCATGACAAATATTATACTTATTGTTGAAAATCTGTAGCCTTTCTATTGTGTTCAGGAACAGAACAAGAATGTATGCTCTCACTACTTCTAATCCACGTTTTACTGTAGATTCTAGACTGAACAATTGGGCAAGATAAGGCATATAAAACATTTAAGCTGAAAACAAAGGAAAACGAAACAAAAATAAACTGCTTGCAGATGACATGATCTTGTGTATTAAAAAAAAAACAAGAAATCCTGTAAAATGTATGTGAACAAATAGAAAGTTAAGCAAGTTACCTTGGTACAAATTAATATATAAAAAAACTATTGTGCTCCTTACATTAGCAGTGAAGTATCAGAAAATGAAATTAATAAGTCAACTACATTTACCATGGCATCAAAAAGAAGAAAATACTTGGGAATAAATATAATCGAAGAATTCTAAAAATTACACTATAAAAATTACAAAAGATTTTTTTTAATTAATTTTTTTGTTTTGTTTTGGACTGAACTGGGTCTTCATTGCTGTGTGCGGGTTTTCTCTTGTTGCGGCGAGTGGGGGCTACTCTTTGCAGGGTGTGGACATATTGTCGTGGCTTCTCTTTTTTCAGAGCATGGGCTTTAGGCACGTGGGCTCAGTAGTTGTGGCTCATGGGCTCTAGAGCACATGTTCAGTAGTTGTGGCACTCGGGCTTAGTTGCTCTGCAGCATGTGGGATCTTCACAGACCAGGGCTTGAACCCATGTTCCCTGCATTGGCACGTGGATTCTTAACCACTGCACCACCAGGGAAGCCCCTACAAAAAATTTTTGCAAGAAAGTAAAGAAGGCAAGAATGGAAAGACATACCATGTTTACGGATCAGAGAACTTAACATTGTTAAAATACTCCCCAAATTGATCTAAGGACTCAACATATTGCCTGTTAAAATCCCAGTTAGCTGTTATCAGCACTTGAAAAGTTGGTCCTAAGATTCATAGGGAAATTCATATTGAAATTTATTCAATATTCAAGAGATTCAAAATAATCAAATGATCATAAAAATTAGAAAGAATTTGGACGACTTTCACGTTCCAATTTTAAAACTTACTACAAAGCTGTGTTAATGATGTCAATGTGGTACTGGCACTAGTTTTACATTTAGATCAATGGAAGATAATTGACAGTCCACAAACAAACCGTAATATTTACAATTTTAACAAGAATATCAAAATAATTTAATAAGCAAGAGCAATCTTTTCAACCAAAAATTATAAAACAACAGGCAATTAATATGCCAAAAAGTGAAGTTGAACTCCTTCCTCACAGCATACCCAAACTTTAAATCAAAATGGGCCATATACCAAGATCCTTAGAAGAAAATTTAAGAATAATTCTTTGTGACACTGGGTTAGGCAAAACTTTCTTTGATGTGACAGTCAAAGCACAAGCAGGAAAGTTAATTAGATTTCACCATAATTAAAAAAAATCATTTGTGCTTCAAAGGATACCATTAAGGAAGTGAAAAGATAAATCATAGTACTGAAGACAATATTTGTAACTCATATATCTGATAAAGGGCTTGTATCCAGAAAATACAAATAACCATTATAATGCAATAATAAAAGAACAAATATCCAAATTATAAAATGGGCAAAATGTCTGAATAGACATTTCTCCAAAGAAGATATAAAACTGGCCAATTAAACACATAATTGCTTTAGACAAAAGGCTGAGGACTTAGCTCTACATTTTTTTAAAATTTCTTAGAAAGAACAAAGTTCAGAATATTTAGTTACAAAGTCTCTTTGAAGAGTTCAAGGGCATGACTCAAAGATTTCCCCCAATCAAACGAGAAAGCATGTCAAAATCATAAAGTTATCTCTGCAAAAGTATAAGAGAGAGAGAAAGAGTGAAAGTGAGAGGGAGAGCAAAAGAGAGAGGAGAGAGAGATAATGAATGAATGAATGAATGAATGACCTAAGAAAAAATTGTAGACTAATGTCCTGTCTAGATGAGTGAATCTCTGCAAGACTTACAAGTTTCATAAAAATACTGTATCTTCAGAAACACTTCCAGCTTAGAAGGCAAGAGAATGTACGAAAGAAATGAAGGCTGTTGGACTCCCCCAAATTCTATTGCAAGGAAATAGGCTGATAAAACTATTCAGTTGCACCATGTGATACATTTCATAAAATAGAAAGGATGACTGAGAGTCTGGAACTACCAGCCTAAATAAGAGAGCTGCAAGCCCAAAGAATGGAATCAAAAACACAATGGATTTTTTCCAGACTTTGAAACCTAAAGGATTTTGCCTGGCTGGAGTTCAAAATTGCTTTTTACAGGTGACTTATTTCTTCCTTGGACTTATTCCTTCCTTCCTTTGTTCTTTCTAAGAAATTAACAAAAAAATAACAATTAACAATAAGTCACTTATTTTCTCCCCTTTGGAACAAGACCATATATAACAGTTATGCTTTTCCCAGAATTGTATTTTGGGAGCAGATAATATATTTCCTTATTTTAGGGGTTCAAGAGGGAAAGGAATTGTGCTCCTGGATGGATTATATACAGCATCTTGCCAATACCTAATTTTTATTATTTAAATGATAGTGTTTAGAACTTTTGAGCTAATAAGATTAGTACGAGGTTTTGAATGTTGAGTTGACACTATAAAGGGATGAAACTCTTGTACGCCTCAAAATGTGGTGACTGTATTTTTTATGTGGTAATGAATGTTGAGGGCAAAAGATAGACTATAGTACATAGAAAAATGACCACCAGGTTATTCACTTCCTATCCCTATAACCTGTGAACTGCTGCTTTACTTAGCAAAAACACTTTTGTGGATGTGATTAAAATTAAAGACTGTGAGATGAAGTAATTATCTTGAACTATTTGGGTGGGTCCAGTTTAATTATGTGAATCTGTTAAAGTGGAGATTATTTCCCTTTTTTCAATTTGATAAGATTTTTTTTTACTGAAGAAAAAATTGCATGCATATATTACAATTGTACTATTTTATGAGTTGTTTTTAGTTGATATTGTTGACTGAAGAGAATATGCAATGTGAGAGTTGTGAGTTTTTTTGCAAGGTTATTGCCTGGGACACAGCATTTCAGAAAGCTCTGAGAAACTTTTCCAAAGGGGTGGGGGGAAGATCAGTGTACCTGACATTTTGGTGAAGGGGGTGTACAAGCAATCAAGCATATATTTTTTCAAAAGTTTGCTGCTAGTCTCATGAAGGTTTTACTGCTAGTCACAAGGAGCAGACATCACCATGAAGGATTTTAGTGCTTTTCTAGATATGAGGAGATGATACAAGAATTGTGCTCATAAAATCTTCTGAAAATATCTAACTATCTAAAGATCTGATCTGCCAGTTTTACCCAGAGCACAAAGTGCCTCATTCCTCATTTCAACCCTAAACTCCTTCCCGGGGCTGTTGAAGGTCAGCAGCTGCAGCAGCTAATAATGTAATCTTTATAGAGGTATATGGCAAGTGCTAATTTGTAGTTGGTAAAGCCCACTCATGGCTATAAATTCGACCATGGTTTGGGAAACATTTCATGACCATTTTGTCCCATGATGTTAGGAATTCTCTTTCGCAGGTCTGGCAAAGATTTTGTTGATAGACCACTCAATGTGCTATTACTGGACTAGACCTTACTAACAGTAACCAAAAGTTCCTGGGCCACCAGTCTTACTAGTCTGTTATGGTCCAGGAAAATTTTCCTCTTGTTGTATCTTCCCATATCTTGAGTGCCACTATTACAGTCATTCATCTCACAGAGAACTATACATTTTTGTCAGAGGCTCAGTCACACATCTTGTAATGCAAGAAACAACAATCTTGTAAAACAGGCAAAATAGAAATAACAGCTAGCAGTATTATTAAAATCATAAGTATGAATTAAGCCAAAAGCTTCCATTAGGTGTGGCCCAGTATAACCCTAGGTCGTCTAACTTAGCCTGTTCTGTACCAATCCTTATCTTTAAGGGAAATTATATAATGGCACTGTCCATAAAACTCCCAGCCCAATTTCCTAGTGTTACTAGGATGGTTATTCTCAGTATAATTTAATTGTTCCCAAAACAAAAGGGGAGCCTTAAAATTCAAATGACCATAGCCTTGTGTTAACCACATAAATCTATCCCATAATTATGGGAGGTTTCCTTCTAATAAGTGAGAGATTACAGTTTTTGACTGAGAGTGAGCTCATTGTTCTGACTGAGCTTGAGTAACACTAAAATAAAATTCATATTTATGGCCAGAGTCAGAGCAGGTATTATTAATTGGCTAGCTGAGGGGATCCCACCTAGTAATATCAATTGTGGCTTGAACAGGACTATAATTACTTTCTTCTAAATAAATTTCCTAAGGGCCAACTAATTAGAGCCTTAGAGTGGAGAAATCCACCAAGGTAATCCAGAAGTACTAGACACAGGTAACTGGCCATTAACAAAAAAGTTGTACTGATTTTTAAAATTAGCATACTATCATGTCCATGATAGAAAACATTTTGTTCATATGGAAAAGTCCAAGAAGCAAAGAAGCAAAGAAATAATCATACAAGTCAGGTCTAGGACCTTGGTCCAGGTGTCTACTTCTGATGTTGTCATCTGCTGATCTTGGTATGACTGTAGTTTCTCCTGTTGGAGCATTGTTTTAAGGTGAGTTGGAGGTCAGCTGTCATCTCTATAGGTGCCCTTTGTAAGTGACAATTAATCCAAGAGTTAATTCCCTTCTATTTCACTGTACTTGAGCTAGTTAAGAGTACCTGATAAAAGTCTTTCTATCTAGGTTGAGGATAGTCCTTTAAATTATGTCTCTTCCAGTATCCATAATCCCCTGATTGAAGACTGTGGGCATATGATCATCATTCAAAGAGAGATTACTGAGATAAGCTTCAGTAACAAACTTAGAGTGTCCTTTTAATAATTCAATTAAACTTTACATTAATAACAGAGTTGTGATCAAGATGGTGGAGGAGTAGGACATGAAGCTCACCTTCTCCAACAAAAACATTAAAAATCCATCTACAAGTGGAACAATTCATGCAGAACAGTTACTGAACACTAACAGAAGACCTCGGACTTCCAAAAAGTCAAGTAAAATTCCACATAACTGGGTTGGACAAAAGGAAAAAGAAAATGAAGGAATCTGGATGGGGTCTGTGTTTCAGGGAGGGAGATGTGAAGGAGGAAAGTTTCTTGCACTCAGGGAAGTCTCCTCAATGGCAGAGCAGGAAGATCAGACTGGATGTAGGGGGGACCTCAGAGCCTAGGAGTAGAGTGCAGCAACTGGTTTGTGGAAGGCAAAATAGAGAGTAACATTCACACAAGGTCAGCACTTCTGCCCTGCTCTCCCCAGCCTGAGGCACTTGGGTGGGGGCTAGGTGTTAAAGCCTATGCTTCAGAGGTCAGACCCAGGAAGAAGATTGGGGTTGGCTGTGCAGAAACAGCCTGAAGGAGCTAGGCTGTGGCAGCTGAGGGTGTACTCAGAAGAAGCCTGGGCTCAACAGAGACAAGGCACCATTACTCAGGTGTGCATGAGGAGAGGGGTAGGATGACCATAAGTGATTCTTTCCCTGTGAGTGCTCCCAGGCAACAGGACACTGTCTACAGGAGCTCCAGGGGTGGGCGTGTGTTGCCCCTGTCTTCAGGGGCTCCAGAGGCAGGCACTGACCAAGGCTAAGATACCCATTAACAGGTGGCAAGCCTTGTCCCTACTGTCCCAGGAGGGGTTGAGAGAGCTGCCTATAGAAGACCCTTAAGCAGTTACCAGGAACTGCCCCAACTGTTTCAGGAGTGCACAAGTGTCACTGTACCTGCACACCAAATAAGGGGATAACTGCCAGCACACACCGAGGAAAGAGGAAGCAAGCATCCAAATTAAAAGCAGCCTCTTGATTCCCCAAAAAAGGGTGGAATAGAAGGACTTAAGCTTGCCACCTCTCACAAAAACACCAAAATCACAACTAACTGCTGAACAACTATTGGTAAAAAAGACTGTAACCTACCAAGAAAGATATTTTACATTCAAAGACAAAGAAGAAGCCACAGTGAGGTGGCAGAAGGAACTCTTTTGTGACATAATCAAATCCAATCCTGGCCAGATGGGTGACCAAAAAACTGTAAAGTAATTATATCACAGAGGTTCTCCCACAAGAGTGAGAGTCCTGAGCCCCACATCAGCCTCCCCAGCCTGATGTTCTTTCATTGGAAGGAGGAATCCTGAAAGCATTTGACTTTGAAGGTCAATGGAGCTTGAGTGCAGGAGCTCAATGGGACAGGGGGAAACAGAGACTCCATTCCTGGAAGTCATACAAAAGTTATAACATACACTGGGACATAGAACAAAGCAATAACTCATAGGATCCATGACTGGACCTACCTATGAGTTGTGGCGGGTTTCCTGGGGAGGCGGGCATCAGCTGTGGCTCACTGAAGGGGCAAGGACCTTGGTAGCAGAGGCCTCAGAGAATATTGATCAGCATGAGCTCCCCAGAGGTCGCCATTTTGGCATCAAGACCTGTCCCAACCTAATAGACAACAGGTTCCAGTTCTGGAATGTCTCAGACCAAACAACCACCAAGATAGGAACTCAGTACCACCCAACAGCAGACAGAGTGCCTAAAGACATAGTAAGCTCACAGCCACCTATAAACATATTCTTGACATGGACCAGACTACCAAACAGACAAGACCCAGCTCTACCCACCAGTGGGCAGACAACAGTCCCTCACACCAAGAAGCCTCCACACACCTCAGGACCAACCTCACTCACCAGAAGGCAGACACCAGAAGCAAGAGGAACTACAATCCTCCAGCCAGCAGAAAGGACTCCAGTAACACAGAAAGTTAGACAAAATAACATGGCAGAGAAATATGTTTCAGACATGGGAACAAGATAAAAACGCACAAGAACAACTAAATGAAGAGGATATAGGCAAGCTACCTGAAAAAGAGTATGGAGTAATGATAGTAAAGATGATCCAATATCATGGAAAAAGAATGGAAGTGCAGAGAGGGGGAAGATGGCAGAAGAGTAAGACCTGGAGATCACCTTCCCCTCCACAGATACATCAGAAATACATGTACACGTGGAACAACTCCTACAGAACACCCACCAAACGCTGGCAGAAGACCTCAGACCTCCCCAAAAGGCAAGAAATCCCCCTATGAAACTGGGTAGGGCAAAAAAAAAAAAAAAAAGAATAAACAGAGACAAAAGAATAGGGACGGGACCTGCACAAGTGGGGGGAGCCGTGAAGGAGGAAAGGTTTCCGCACACTAGGAAGCCCCCTCGTGGGCAGAGACTGAAGGTGGAGGAGGGGGGAAGGTTCAGAACCACGGAGAGAGCACAGCAACAGGGGTGTGGAGGGCAAAGTGGAGAGATTCCCGCACAGAAGATCGGTGCCAACCGGCACTCACCAGCCCAAGAGGATTGTCTGCTCAACCACCGGGGTGGGCAAGGGCTGGGAGCTCAGCCTCAGGTTTCAGTTGGATCACAGGGAGAGGACTGGCCTGGCAGCATGAACACAGCCTGAAGGCGTTACTACACCACGGCTAGCCGGGAGAGAGTCCAGGGAAAAGTCTGGACATGCCGAAGAGGCAAGAGACTTTTTCTTCCCTCTTTGATTCCTGGTGCGCGATGAGAGGAGAATAAGAATGCTGCTTAAAGAAGATCCAGAGATGGGTACGAGCTACGGCTAACAGCACTGACCTCAGAGATGGGCATGAGATGATAAGGCTGCTGCTGCTGCCAGCAAGAAGCCTGTGTGTGACCACAGGTCACTATCTACACCTCCCCTCCTGAGAGCCTATGCAGTCCGCCACTGCCAGGGTCCCGTGACGTAGGGACAACTTCTCTAGGAGAATGCACGGTGCACCACAGTCTGGTGCAAAGTTCCACTGGCCTCTGCCACCGTAGGCACGCCTCACACACCATGCCCCTCCCTTTCCCTGAACTGAGTGAGCCAGAGCCCCTGAATCAGCGGCTCTGTTAAACCTGTCCTATCTGAGTGAAGGAGAGATGGCGTCCAGCAACCTACACACAGAGGTGGGGCCAAATCCAAATCTGAGCCCCCAGAGCTTTGCGAACAAAGAAGAGAAAGGGAAATTTCTGCCAGCAGCCTCAGGAGCAGTGGATTAAATCTCCTCAATCAACTTGATGTACCCTGTGTTGGTGGAATACCTGAATAGACAATTAATCAACCCAAATTGACGAGGAGGACTTTGAGAACAAGATTATTTTTCCCCTTTTCCTCTTTTTTATGAGTGTGTATGAGTATACTTCTGTGTGAGATTGTGTCTGTATAGCTTTGCTTTCACCATCTGTCCTAAGGTTCTGTCCATCCGTTTTTGGTTGTTGTTTTGTTTTGTTTTTTTACATTAAAAATTTTTTTTATTAATAATATTTTTTTATTTTAATAACTTTATTTTACTTTATCTTACTTTATTTTACTTTATCATATTTCTTTGTTTCTTTCCAGCTTTTCTCCCTTTTATTCTGAGTCATGTGGATGAAAGAATCTTGGTTCTCCAGCCAGGAGTCAATGTTGTGCCTCTGAGGTGGGAGAGCCAATTTCAGGACACTGGACAACAAGAGACCTCCCAACTCCACATAATATCAAATGGCAAAAATCTCCCAGAGATCTCTATTTCAACACCAACACCCAGCTTCACTCAACGACCAGCAACCTACAGTGCTGGACACCCTATGCCAAACAACTAACAAGACAGGAACAAAATCCCACCCATTAGCAGAGAGGCTGCCTAAAATCATAATAAGTCCACAGACATCCCAAAACATACCACCAGACATGGACCTGCCCATCAGAAAGACAATATACAGCCTCATCCACCAGAACACAGGCACTAGTCCCCTCCACCAGGAAGGCTACACAACCCACTGAACCAACGTTAACCACCGGGGACAGACACCAAAAGCAATGGGAACTATGAACCTGTAGCCTGCAAAAAGGAGACCCCAAACACAGAAAGAAAAGCAAAATGAGAAGACAGAAAAACACACAGCAGATGAAAGAGCAAGATAAAAAGCCACCAGACCTAGCAAATGAAGAGGAAATAGGCAGTCTATCTGAAAAAGAATTCAGAATAATGATAGCAAAGACAATACAAAATCTTGGAAATAGAATAGAGAAAATGCAAGAAACATTTAAGAAGGACCTAGATGAAGTAAAAAGGAAACAAACAATGATGAACAACACAATAAATGAAATGAAAACTACTCGAGAAGGGATAAATAGCAGAATAACTGAGGCACAACAACGGAAAAGTGACCTGGAAGATAAAATAGTGGAAATAACTACTGCAGAGCAGAATAAAGAAAAAAAATGAAAAGAACTGAGGACAGTGTCAGAGACACCGGGGTCAACAGTAAATGCACCAACATTTGAATTACAGGGGTCCCAGAAGAAGAAGAGAAAAAGAAAGGGACTGAGAAAATATTTGAAGAGATTATAGTTGAAAACTTCCCTAATATGGGAAAGGAAATAGTTAATCAAGTCTAGGAAGCAGAGAGTCCCATACAGGATAAATCCACGGAGAAACATGCCAAGACACATATTAATCAAACTGTCAAAAATTAAATACAAAGAAAAAATATTAAAAGCAGCAAGGGAAAAACAACAAAAAACACACAAGGGAATCACCATAAGGTTAACAGCTGAACTCTCAGCAGAAACTCTGCAAGCCAGAATAGAATGGCAGGACATATTTAAAGTGATGAAGGAGAAAAACCTACAACCAAGATTACTCTACCCAGCAAGGATCTCAATCAGATTTGATGGAGAAATTAAAACCTTTACAGACAAGCAAAAGCTGAGAGAGTTCAGCACCACCAAACCAGCTTTACAGCAAATGCTAAAGGAACTTCTCTAGTCAAGAAACACAAGAGAAGGAGAAGATCTACAAAAACGAACCCAAAACAATTAAGAAAATGGGAATGGGAACATACATATCAATAATTACCTTAAATGTAAATGGATTAAATGCTCTCACGAAAAGACACAGACTGGCTGAATGGATACAAAAACAAGACCCATATATATGCAGTCTACAAGAGACCCCCTTCAGACCTAGGGACACATACAGACTGAAAGTAAGGGGATGGAAAAAGATATTCCATGCAAATGCAAATCAAAAGAAAGCTGGAGTAGCAATTCTCATATCAGACAAAATAGACTTTAAAATAAAGATTGTTACAAGAGACAAGAAGGACACTACGTAATGATCAAGGGATCAATCCAAGAAGAAGATCTAACATTTGTAAATATTTATGCACCCAGCATAGGAACACCTCAATACATAACTCAAATACTAACAGCCATAAAAGGGGAAATCAACAGTAACACAGACATAGTAGGGGACTTTAACAACCCACTTTCACCAATGGACAGACCATCCAAAATGAAAATAAATAAGGAAACACAAGCTATAAATGAAACATTAAAAAGGATGGACTTAATAATTATAGTACATTCCATCCAAAAACAAAAGAATACATTTTTTTCTCAAGTGATCATGGAACATTCTCCAGGATAGATCATATCTTGGGTCACAAATCAAGCCTTGGTAAATTTAAGAAAATTGATATTGTATCAAGTATCTTTTCAGACCACAACACTATGAGACTAGATACCAATTACAGGAAAAGATCTGGAAAAAATACAAACACATGGAGGCTAAACAATACACTACTTAATAACGAAGTGATCACTGAAGAAATCAAAGAGGAAGTCAATAAATACCTAGAACCAAATAACAATGGAGACACGACGACCCAAAACTTATGGGATGCAGCAAAATCAGTTCTAGGGGGGAAGTTTATAGTAATACAATCCTACCTTAAGAAACAGGAAACATCTCGAATAAACAACCTAACCTTGCACCTAAAGTAATTAGAGAAAGAAGAACAAGAAAGCCCCAACGTTAGTAGAAGGAAAGAAATCATAAAGACCAGATCAGAAAAAAATGAAAAAGAAATGAAGGAAATAATAGCAAAGATCAATAAAATTTAAAGCTGGTTATTTGAGAAGATATATAAAATTGATAAACCATTAGCCAGATTCATCAGGAAAAAAAGGGAGAAGACTCAAATCAATAGAAATAGAAATGAAAAAGGAGAAATAACAACTGACACTGCAGAAACACAAAAGATCATGAGACATTACTACAAGCAACTACATGCCAATAAAATGGACAATGTGGAAGAAATGGACAAATTCTTAGAAATGCACAACGTACCAAGACTGAATCAGGTAGAAATAGAAAATATGAACAGAACAATCACAAGGACTGAATTTGAAGCTGTGATTAAAACTCTTGCAACAATCAAAAGCTCAGGAGCAGATGGCTTCACTGGTGAATTCTCTCAAACATTTAGAGAAGAGTTAATACCTATCCTTCTCAACTTCTGCCAAAATATTGCAGAGGGACGAACACTACCAAACGCATTCTAGGAGGCCACCATCACCCTGATTCAAATACCAGACAAGGATGTCACAAAGAAGGAAAAATACAGGCCAATATGATGAACATAGAAACAAAAATCCTCAATAAAATACTAGCAAACAGAATCCAACAGCACATTAATAGGATCATACAACATAATCAAGTGGGGTTTATTTCAGGAATGCAAGGATTCTTCAATATATGCAAATCAATCAACGTTATACACCATATTAACAAATTGAAGGAGAACCTCTTAATACATATTCCAGCTCAGAGATTCTTTCCTCAGCTGTGTCGAGTCTACTAATATTCCCATCAAAGAAACTCTTCATTTCAGTGTTTCTTTTTAATTCCTAGCATTTCTTTAATGTTTTTTAAGGGACTTCCCTTGCTCTACTTATGTTGCCCATTGTTTCTGCATGCTGTTTATATAACTGTTAGAGTTCTTAAGATTATAATTGGAATCTCAATTCCAAACATCACTACCATGTCTGATTCTGATGTTTACTCTCTTCAAATTGTAGGGTTTTTTTTTTGCATTTTGTTATGTCTTTTAATTATTTCTTGGTGGGCAGACATAAATCTATATCAGTAATCCAATAGTGTTAACAAATTAGCTACAGTATAAATGTTAAAGAAAAAGAGTGTTAAAGATAACAATAGCTACTATAATTTATTAACAAATACACAATATAGAAAGAGGTAAATTGTGACATCAAAATATAAAAGGGGGAGTAAATGGGTATAGTGTTTTCTGTAATGGAAGCTATGTTGTTATCAGCTTAAAATGGACTATTTGACCTATGATGTGTTTTATGTAGGCCTCATGTTAACTCAAAAGCAATAACCCAGAGGTTGTGTCCTCCCCAGCCTCAGAGACCTGTCTACCTGGTGCTGTAGCAAGCCATGTGGCTGACAGGGTCTTGGTCCTCTGGCTGGGTGTCAGGCCTGAGCCTCTGCGGTCGAAGAGCCACGTTCAAGACATTGGTGCACTACTGAGCTCCTAGGCCCATGTAATATCAATCAGTGAGAGGTCTTCCAGAGACCTCTGTCTCAATGCTAAGACCCAGCTCCTCTCAATGACTAGCAAGCTCCAGTGATGGACACACCATGCTAAACAATTAAGGGAACAGGAACAGGGCACAACCCATCAGCAGAGAGGTGGCCTAAACTCATACTAAGTTCACAGACACCCCAAAATACACCATCAGACATGGTACTGAGCAGGAGAAAGACAAGATCAAGCCACATCCACCAGAACACAGGAGCCATTCCCCTCCATGAGGAAGCCCACTAAACAAACCTTACCCACTGGGGGCAGACGCGAAAAACAATGGGAACTATGAACCTGCAGCCTGTGAAAAGGAGACCCCTAACACAGTAAGTTAAGGAAAATGAGAAGAAAGAGAAATACACAACAGATGAAGGAACAAGATAAAACCCACCAGAACAAACAAGTATAGAGAAAATAGGCAGTCTACCTGAAAAAGAATACAGAGTAATGATAGTAAAGATGATCCCGTATCTTGGAAATAGAATATAGAAAATAAAAGAAATGTTTAACAAGGACCTAGTACAAGGAAAGAGCAAAAAAAAAATGATGAACAACACATTAAATGAAATTAAAAATTCTCTAGAAGGAATCAATAGCAGAATAACTGAAGCAGAAGAATGGAGACGTGACCTGGAATATACAATAGTGGAAATAGCTACCACAGAGCAGAATAAAGAAAGAAAATGAAAAGAATTGAGGACAGCCTCAGAGACCTCTGGGACAACATTAAATGCATCAACATTCGAATTATAGGGGTCCCAGAAGAAGACGAGAAGAAGAAAGGGACTGAGAAAATATTTGAAGAGATTATGGTTGAAAAAGTCCCTGATTTGGAAAGGAAATAGTCAATAAAGACCACGAAGCATGGAGAGTTGCATACAGAATAAATCCAAGACATATATTAATCAAACTATCAAAAATTAAATACAAAGAAAAAAATTTAAAAGCAGCAAGGGAAAAGCAACAAAAGACATACAAAGGAATCCCTATAAGGTAAACAGCTGATCTTTCAGCAGAAACATGGCAAGCCACAAGGGAGTGGCAGGACATATTTACAGTGATGAAAGGGAAAAATGTACAACCAAATTTACTCTACCCAGCAAGGATATCATTCAGATTCGACAGAGAAATCAAAATCTTTACAGAATATAAAAAGGTATGAGAATTCAGCACCAGCAAACCAGCTTTACAACGAATGCTAAAGGAACTTCTCTAGGCAGGAAACACAAGAGAAGGAAAAGATCTACAATAACCAACCCAAAACAATTAATAAAATGGTAATAGGAACATACATATCGATAATTACCTTAAATGTAAATGGATTAAATGCTCGAAGCAAAAGACATAGACTGTCTGCTTGGATACAGAAACAAGATCAGTATTTATGCTGTCTACAAGAGACCCACTTCAGACCAAGGACACAAACAGACTGAAAGTGAGGGGATGGAAAAAGATATTCAATGTGAATGGAAATCAAAAGAAAGCTGGAGTAGCAATTCTCATAGCAGACAAAATAGACTTTAAAATGAAGACTATTACAAGAGCCAAAGAAGGACACCAAATAATGATCAAGGGATAAATCCAATAAGAAGATATAACAATTGTAAATATTTATACACACAATATAGGAGCACCTCAATTCATAAGGTAAATGCTAACAGTCATAAAAGGGGAAATTGACAGTAACACAATAATAACAGGGAACTTTAACACGCCACTTTCACCAATGGGCAGATCATCCAAAATGAATATAAATAAGGAAACACAAGCTTTAAATGACACATAAGACCAGGTAGACTTAATTGATACTTACAGGACATTCCATCCAAAAACAACAGAATATACTTTCTTCTCAAGTGCTCATGGAATATTCTCCAGGATAGATCATATCTTGGGTGACAACTCAAGCCTTGGCAAATGAAAAAAATTGAAATCATGTCAAGTATCTTTCCTGACCACAATGCTATGAGACTATATAACAATTATAGGAAAAAAATGTAAAAAAATACAAACACATGGAGGCTAAACAATACACTGATAGATAATTAAGAGATCACTGAAGATTTCAAAGAGGAAATCAAAAAATACCTAGAACTAAATGGCAATGAAAACACGACCAACCAAAACCTATGTGATACAGAAAAGCAGCGCTAAGAAGGAAGTTTATAGCAATGCAATCCTACCTCAAGAAACAAGAAAAATCTGAAATAAACAACCTAACCTTACACTTAAAGCAATTAGAGAAAAAAGAACAACATAACCTAGAGTTAGCTGAAGGAAAGAAGTCATAAAAAAACTGATCAGAAATAAATGAAAAATACATTAATGAAACAATAACATCAAGTAAACTAAAAGCTGATTCTTTGAGAAGGTAAACAAAATTGATAAAACATTAGTCAGACTCATCAAGAAAAAAAGAGAAGACTCAAATCAATAGAATTAGGAATGAAAAGGGAGACATAACCACTGACACCACAGAAATACAAAGGATCATGAGACATTACTACAAGCAACTATATGCCAATAAACGGACAACCTGGAAGAAATGAGCAAATGTTTAGAAAAACACAACCTTCTGAGACTGAACAAGGAAGAAATAGAAAATATAAACAGACCAATCTCAAGCACTGAAATTGAAATTGTGATTAAAAGTCTTCCAACAAACAAAAGCCCAGGACCAGATGGCTTCACAGGCGAATTCTCTCAAACATTTAGAGAAGAGCTAACACCTATCCCTCTCAAACTCTTCCAAAATATAGCAGAGGGAGGAAAACACCCAAAGTCATTTGACAAGGCCACCATCACCCTGATATCAAAACCAAAGATGTCACAAAGAAAGAAAACTACAGGCCAATATCACTGATGAACATACATGCAGAAATTCTCAACAAAATGCTAGCAAACAGAATCCAACAGCACATTAAAAGGATCATACAACATGATCAAGTGGGGTTTATCCCATGGATGAAAGGAGTCTTCAACATACACAAATCAATGTGATACATCAAATTAACAAATTGAATGAGAAGACCATATGATAATCTCAATAGATACAGAAAGAGCTTTTGACAAAATTCAACACCCGTTTATGATAAAAAACAAACCTCTGGAAAGTATGGAAGTCTATTACCTCAACATAATAAAGGACATATATGAAAAACTCACAGCCAACATTGTTCTCAATGGTGAAAAACTGAAACATTTCCAGTAAGATCAGGAACAAGATAAGATTGCCCACTCTCACCACTATTATACACATAGTTTTGGAAGTTTTAGCCACAGCAATCAGAGAAGAAAAGGAAATAAAAGAGATCTGAATTGGAAAATAAGTAAAATTGTCACTGTTTGAAGATGACATGATACTATACATAGAGAATCCTAAAGATGCTATCAGAAAACTACTAGAACTAATGAATGAATTTGGTAAAGTAGCAGGATATAAGATTAGTGCACAGAAATCTTTTGCATTCCTATACACTAATGATGAAAAATCTGAAAGAGAGCTTAAGGAAGCAATCCTATTTACCATTGCAACAAAAAGAATATAATACTTAGGAATAAACCTATCCAAGGTGACAAAAGACCTGTATCCAGAATACTATAAGACACTTACAAAAGAAATTAGAGATGATATAAAGAGATCATGATGATATATACGTGAGAGATATATGATGTTCTTGGATTGGAAGAATCAACATTGTGAAAATGACTATACTACCCAAAGCAATCTCCATATTTAATGCAATCCCTATCAAAGAACCAATGGCATTTTCACAGACCTAGACTAAAATTACACAATTTGTATGGAAACACAAAAGACCCCAAATAGCCAGAGCAATCTTGAGAAAGAAAAAGCGAGCTGGAGGAATCAGGATCCTGGACTTCAGACTATCGTACGAAGCTGCAGTCGTCAAGACAGTATGGTACTGGCACAGAAACAGAAATATCGATCAAAGGAACTGGATTGAAAGCCCAGAGATAAACCAATGCATGTATGGTTACCTTATCTTCAATAAAGGAGGCAAGAATAAACAATGGAGAAAAGACAGCCTCTTCAATAATTGGTGCTAGGAAAACTAAACAGCTACATGTAAAAGAAGGAAATTAGAACATCCCTAACACGATACACAAAAATACACTCATTATGGATTAAAGACCTAAAAGTAAGTCCAGACACTCTAAAACCCTTAGAGGAAAACATTGGCAGAACACTCTATTAAATGAGTCACAGCAAGATCTTTTTGACCCACCTCCTAGAGAAGTGGAAATAAAAGCAAAATAAACAAATGGGACCTAATGAAAGTTACAAGCTTTTGCATAGCAAAGGGAAACTTAAACAAGACGAAAAGAAAACCCTCAGAATGGGAGGAAATATTTGCAAATGGATCAACTGACAAAGGATTAATCTCCAAAATATACAGACAGCCCGTGCAGCTCAATATCAGAAAAACAAACAACCCAATCTAAAAATGGACCGAAGCTATAAATAGACATTTCTCCAAAGAAGTTATACAGATTGCCAGCAAACAAATGAAAGAATGCTCAACATCACTAATTATTCAGGAAATGCAAATCAAAACTACAATGAGATATCATCTCACACCAGTCAGAATGGCCATCATCAAAAAATCTACAAACAATAAATGCTGGAGAGGGTGTGGAGAAAATGGAACCCACTTGCTAGTTAGTGGGAATATAAATTGTCAGTGGGAATATAAATTGATACAGCTTCTATAGAGAACAGTATGAAAAAAATAAAAGTAGAACTAACATACGACCCAGTAATCTCACTACTGGGCACATACCATGAGAAAACCATAATTCAAAAATAGTCATGTACCACAATGTTCATTGAAGCACTATTTACAATAGTCAGGACATCAAAGCAACCTAAGTGTTCCTCAACAAATGAATGGATAAAGAAGATGTGGCACATAGGTATAATGGAATATTACTCAGCCATCAAAAGAAAGGAAAATGAGTTATTTGTTGTGAGGTGGATGGACGTTGAATCTGTCATACAGAGTGAAGTCAGAAAGAAAAATCAAATACAGTATGCTGACACATATACATGGAATCTAAAAAAAAGAAAAAGGTTCTGACGGACTTAGAGGCAGGACAGGAATAAAGACACAGATGTAGAAAATGGACTTGAGGGTACAGAGAGGGGCAAGGGTAAGCTTGGATGAAGTGCAAGAGTGGCATTGCCATATATATACTACCAAATATAAAATAGATAGCTAGTGGGAAGCAGCCGCATAGCACAAGGAGATCAGCTCTGTGCTTTGTGACCACCTAGAGGGGTCGATAGGGAGGGTGGGAAGGAGACACAAGAGGGAGGGGATATGGGATTATATGTATACCTAAAGCTGATTCACTTTGTTATACAGAAGAAACTTACACAATATTTTAAAGTAATTATACTCCAATAAAGATGTTATAAAAAAGAAAAGCAATAACCCTGAGTAGATTCACAAATGATAAAATAGAGGAAATAGAACATATCCACATAGAAATTTACCAATTTACAAACACATGTAGAAACCAGGGGTGAGAGAAATGGAAATACAAAACAAAAAGAAAGCTATATAGGCATAACTCAGAAATATAATGGGTTCAGTTCCAGACTACCAAGTTCAAGTGAATACTGCAATAAAGAAAATCACATGTTTTTTGTTTTCCCAGTGCATACATAAATATGCTTATACTATACTCTAGTCTATTGTGTGTAGTAGCATTATGTCTAAAAATAAATATATACATACATTAGTTTAAACATACAAAACAAAACAAAAAACAATTATAATGAAAACTTCAAAGATCACTGCTCACAAATCACCAAAACAAATATAACAATAATAAAGTTTGTAATATTTTGGGAAATACCAAAATGTGACACCCAGTCATGCAATGAACAAATGCTGTTCGACAAATTATTCCATTAGACTACCTCCATGCATGGTTGCTGCAAACTTTCAATTTGTAAATGTTTCTGTAAATAAGATGGCATTAGTAAGTTCTTACATATCAACAATATCTCCATATGCAAGTGGATTGAATTAATCAACGAAAAGGCACAGAATTGCTGGATAGGTTTTCTTTTTAAAGACCCAATCATATGATGCCTACAAAAGACTGAATTCAAAGAAAACAAAACAAAACATAACAAACAACAAGAAGACTGAATTTAGATTTAAGTGCACACAGAGGTTCAAAGTGAAGGGCTGGGAGAAAGGGAAATCTCTCCCAGCAGCCTCAGAAGCAGCAGATTAAAGCTCCACGATCAACTTGATATACCCTGCATCTGTGGAATACCTGAATAGACAAGGAGTGATCCCAAATTGAAGACGTGGACTTTAGGAGCGAGATCTATGATTTTTTTCCCTTTTCCTCTTTTTGTGAATGTGTACATGTATGCTTCTGTGTGAGATCTTGTCTGTATAGTCTTGCTTCCACCATTTGTCCTAGGGCTCTATCCGTCCATGGATTTAAAAAAAATTTTTTTTTCTTAATAATTAATTTTAATTGTAATAACTTTACAATACCTTCGTTCTTTCGTTCTTTCTTTCCTTCCTTCCTTCCCTCCTTTAGACAATGAATCACCCCAAATTGAGGAGGTGGTCTCTGAGAGCAAGATTTATGATTTTTCCCCCTTTACCACTTTTTGTGAGGGTGTACGTGTATGCTTCTGTGTAAGATTTTCTCTGTATAGCTTTGCTTCCAACATTTGTCCTAAGGTTCTATCCGTCACTATTTTTTTTCTAAATATTTTTTAATTCAATAATTATATTATACTTTATTTTATTTTTACTATATCTTCTTTCTTTCTGTCTTTTTTCCTCCTTTCCCTCCCTCCTTCCTTCCTTCTTCCCTCCCTCCCTCCCTCCCTCCTTTCTTTCCTCCTTTCCTTCTTTCTTTCTTCATACTTCTACTAATTCTCTCTACATTTTCTCCCTTTTATTCTGAGCCGTGTGGATGAAAGGCTCTTGGTGCTCCACCCAGGAGTCAGGGCTCTGCCTCTGAGGTAGGAGAGCCAACTTCAGGACACTGATCAACAAGAGACCTCCCAGCTCCACATAATATTAAACGGCGGAAATCTCCCAGAGACCTCCATCTTAACACCAGCACCCAGCTTCACTCAACGACCACCAACCCACAGTGCTGGACAACCTATGCCAAACAACTAGCAAAACAGGAACACAACCTCACCCATTAGCAGAGAGGCTGACTAAAATCATAATAAGGCCACAGACACCACAAAAAACACCACCAGACGTGAACGTGTGCACTAGAGAGATAAGATCCAGCCTCATCCACCACAGCACAGGCACTAGTCCCCTCCACCAGGAAGCCTACACAACACACTGAAACAACATTAGCCACTGGAGAGAGACATCAAAAACAACAGGAACTACGAACCTGCAGCCTGCAAAAAGGAGACCCCAAACAGAGTAAGATAAGCAAAATGAGAAGACAGAAAAACACACAGCAGATGAAGGAGCAAGATAAAAATGCACCAGACCTAACAAATGAAGAGGAAATAGGCAGTCTGGCTGAAAAAGAATTCAGAATAATGAGAGTAAGGATGATCAAAAATCTTGGAAATAGAATGGACAAAATGCAAGAATCAGTTAACAAGGAACTAGAAGAAATAAAGATGAAACAAGCAACGATGAGCAATGCAATAAATGAAATTAAAAGTACTCTAGATGGGATCAATAGCAGAAAAACTGAGGCAGAAGAATGGATAAGTGACCTGGAAGATAAAAGAGTGGAAATAACTACTGCAGAGCAGAATAAAGAAAAAAGAATGAAAAGAACAGAGGACAGTCTCAGAGACCTCTGGGACAACATTAAATGCACAAACATTTGAATTATAGGGGTTCCAGAAGAAGAAGAAAAAAAGAAAGGGACTGAGAAAATATTTGAAGAGATTATAGTTGAAAACTTCCCTAATATGGGAAAGGAAATAGTTAATCAAGTCCAGAAAGCACAGAGAGTCCCATACAGGATAAATACAAGGAGAAATACACCAAGACACTTATTAATCAAACTGTCAAAAATTAAATTCAAAGAAAGCATATTAAAAGCAGCAAGGGAAAAACAACAAATAACACACAAGGGAATCCCCATAAGGTTAACAGCTGATCTCTCAGCAGAAAGCCTACAAGCCAGAAGGGAGTGGCAGGACATACTGAAAGTGATGAAGGTGAAAAACCTACAACCAAGACTACTCTACCCAGCAAGGATCTCATTCAGATTTGATGGAGAAATTAAAACCTTTACAGACAAGCAAAAGCTGAGAGAGTTCAGCACCACCAAACCAGCTTTACAACAAAGGCTAAAGGAACTTCTCTAGACAAGAAACACAAGAGAAGGAAAAGACCTATAATAACAAACCCAAAACAATTTAGAAAATGGGAATAGGAACATACATATTGAAAATTACCTTAAATGTAAATGGACTAAATGCTCCCACCAAAAGACACAGATTGGCTGAATGGATACAAAAACAAGACCCTTATATATGCTGTCTACAAGAGACCCACTTCAGACCTAGAGACACATACAGACTGAAAGTAAGGGGATGGAAAAAGATATTCCATGCAAATGGAAACCAAAAGAAAGCCGGAGTAGCAATTCTCATATCAGACAAAATAGACTTTAAAATAAGGACTATTAAAAGAGACAAAGAAGGACACTACATAATGATCAAGGGATCGATCCAAGAAGAAGATATAACAATTGTAAATATTTATGCACCCAACATAGGAGCACCTCAATACATAAGGCAAATACTAACAGCCATAAAAGGGGAGATCAACAGTAACACATTCAAGCAGGGGACTTTAACACCCCACTTTCACCCATGGACAGATCATCCAAAATGAAAATAAATAAGGAAACACAAGCTTTAAATGATACATTAAACAAGAGGGACTTAATTGATATTTATAGGACACTCCATCCAAGAACAACAGAATACACATTTTTCTCAAGTGCTCATGGAACATTCTCCAGGATATATCATATCTTGGGTCACAAATCAAGCCTTGGTAAATTTAAGAAAATTGAAATTGTATCAAGTATCTTTTCTGACCACAACGCCATGAGACTAGATATCAATTACAGGAAAAGATCTGTAAAAAATACAAACACATGGAGGCTAAACAATACACTACTTAATAACGAAGTGATCACTGAAGAAATCAAAGAGGAAATAAAAAAGTACCTAGAAACAGATGACAATGGAGACACAATGACCCAAAATCTATGGGATGCAGCAAAAGCAGTTCTAAGGGGGAAGTTTATAGCAATACAAGCCCACCTTAAGAAGCAGGAAACATCTCGAAGAAACAACCTAACCTTGCACCTCAAGCAATTAGAGAAAGAAGAACAAAAAAACCCCAAAGCTAGCAGAAGGAGAGAAATCATAAAAATCAGATCAGAAATAAATGAAAATGAAATGAAGGAAATGATAGCAAAGATCAATAAAATTAAAAGCTGGATCTTTGAGAAGATAAACAAAAGAAATAAACCACTAGCCAGACTCATCAAGAAAAAAAGGGAGAAGACTCAAATCAATAGAATTAGAAATGAAAAAGAAGTAACAACTGACACTGCAGAAATAAAAAAAAATCATGAGAGATTACTACAAGCAACTCTATGCCAATAAAATGGACAATGTGGAAGAAATGAACAAATTCTTAGAAATGCACAACCTGCCAAGACTGAATCAGGAAGAAATAGAAAATATGAACAGACCAATCACAAGCACTGAAATTGAAACTGTGATTAAAAATCTTCCAACAAACAAAAGCCCAGGACCAGATGGCTTCACAGGTGAATTCTATCAAACGTTTAGAGAAGAGCTAACACCTATCCTTCTCAAACTCTTCCAAAATGTAGCAGAGGGAGGAACACTCCCAAATTCCTTCTACAAGGCCACCATCACCTTGATACCAAAACCAGACAAGGATGTCACAAAGAAAGGAAACTACAGGCCAATATCACTGATGAACATAGATGCAAAAATCCTCAACAAAATACTAGCAAACAGAATCCAACAGCACATTAAAAGGATCATACACCATGATCAAGTGGGGTTTATTCCAGGAATGCAAGCATTCTTCAATATATGCAAATCTATCAATGTGATAAACCATATTAACAAATTGAAGGAGAAAAACCATATGATCATCTCAATAGATGCAGAGAAAGCTTTCGACAAAATTCAACACCCATTTATGATAAAATCCCTCCAGAAAGTAGGCATAGAGGGAACTTTCCTCAACATAATAAGGGCCATATATGAGAAGCCCACAGCAAACATCATCCTCAATGGTGAAAAACTGAAAGCATTTCCACTAAGATCAGGAACAAGACAAAGTTGCCCACTCTCACCACTATTTTTCGACATAGTTTTGGAAGTTTTAGCCACAGCAATCAGAGAAGAAAAGGAAATAAAAGGAATCCAAATCGGAAAAGAAGAAGTAAAGCTGTCACTGTTTGCAGATGACATGATACTATACATAGAGAATCCTAAAGATGCTACCAGAAAACTACTAGAGCTAATCAATGAATTTGGTAAAGTAGCAGGATACAAAATTAATGCACAGAAATCTCTGGCATTCCTATATACTAATGATGAAAATCTGAAAGTGAAATCAAGAAAACACTCCCATTTACCATTGCAGCAAAAAGAATAAAATATCTAGGAATAAACCTACTTAAGGAGACGAAAGACCTGTATGCAGAAAATTATAAGACACTGATGAAAGAAATTAAAGATGATACAAATAGATGGAGAGATATACCATGTTCTTGCATGGGAAGAATCAACATTGTGAAAATGATTCTACTACCCAAAGCAATCTACAGATTCAATGCAATCCCTATCAAACTACCACTGGCATTTTTCACAGAACTAGAACAAAAAATTTCGCAATTTGTATGGAAACACAAAAGACGCCAAAGCAATCTTGAGAAAGAAAAAAGGAGCTGGAGGAATCAGGCTCCCTGACTTCAGACTATACTACAAAACCACAGTAATCAAGACAGTATGGTACTGGCACAAAAACAAAAAGAGCAATGGAACAGGATAGAAAGCCCAGAGATAAATCCACGCACATATGGACATCTTATCTTTGATAAAGGTGGTAGGAATGTACAGTGGAGAAAGGACAGCCTCCTCAATAAATGGTGCTGGGAAAACTGGACAGGTACATGTAAAAGTATGAGATTAGATCACTCCCTAACACCATACACAAAAATAAGCTCAAAATGGATTAAAGACCTAAATGTAAGGCCAGAAACTATCAAACTCTTAGAGGAAAACATAGGAAGAACACTCTATGACATAAATCACAGCAAGATCCTTTCTGACCCACCTCCTAGAGTAATGGAAATAAAAACAAAAATAAACAAATGGGACCTAATGAAACTTCAAAGCTTTTGCACAGCAAAGGAAACCATAATCAAGACCAAAAGACAACCCTCAGAATGGGAGAAAATGTTTGCAAATGAAGCAACTGAGAAAGGATTAATCTCCAAAATTTACAAGCAGCTCATGCAGCTCAATAACAAAAAACAAACAACCCAATCCAAAAATGGGCAGGCGACCAAAATAGACATTTCTCCAAAGAAGATATACAGAATGCCAACAAACACATGAAAGAATGCTCAACATCATTAATTAGAGAAATGCAAATCAAAACTACAATGAGATATCATCACACACCAGTCAGAATGGCCATCATTAAAAAATCTAGAAACAATAAATGCTGGAGAAGGTGTGGAGAAACGGGAACACTCTTGCACTGCTGGTGGGAATGTGAATTGTTTCAGCCACTCTGAAGAACAGTATGGAGGTTCCTTAAAAATCTACAAATAGAATTACCATATGACCCAGCAATCCCACTACTGGGCATATACCCTGAGAAAACCAAAATTCAAAAAGTGTCATGTACCAAAATGTTCATTGCAGCTCTATTTACAATAGCCCGGAGATGGAAACAACCTAAGTGCCCATCATCGGATGAATGGATAAAGAAGATGTGGCACATATACACAATGGAATATTACTCAGCCTTAAAAAGAAACAAAATTGAGCTATTTGTAATGAGATGGATAGACCTATAGTCTGTCATACAGAGTGAAGTAAGTCAGAAAGAAAAAGACAAATACCGTATGCTAACACATATATATGGAATTTAAGGGAAAAAAAATGTCATGAAGAACCTAGGGGTAAGACAGGAATAAAGACGCAGACCTACTGGAGAACGGACTTGAGGATGTGGGGAGGGGGATGGGTGAGCTTTGACGGGGCGAGAGAGAGTCATGGACATATACACACTAACAAACGTAGTAAGGTAGATAGCTAGTGGGAAGCAGCCGCATGGCACAGGGATATTAGCTAGGTGCTTTATGACAGCCTGGAGGGGTGGGATAGGGAGAGTGGGAGGGAGGGAGACACAAGAGGGAAGACATATGGGAACATATGTATATGTATGACTGATTCACTTTGTTATAAAGCAGAAACTAACACACCATTGTAAAGCAATTATACCCTAATAAAGATGTTAAAAAAAAAAGGTGAAGGGCTGGAAAAATATGTTCCATGAATGTGGAAAACCAAACAAAGTGGGGGTAAGTCTATTTGCATCAAATAATTAAAATAGACAAACTAAAAATGGTAAAAGAAAATAAAAAGACAAAGAATGTCATTTGATAATGGGGTCAAGTTAATTTATCAAGAAGCTATAACAATCATAAATATATACTCACACAACATCAGTGACACATATGTCATATATGTGTCATATAAAGGAATTGCTGACATATCTGAAGGGAGAACTAGACAACAATACAATAATAGTAAGGGATAGCTTCTTTCAGTAATGGAAAGCTTATCCAGAAAGAAAATAAACAAGAAACTTTGGACTTGAACCATACAAGTATTAGACCAAATGGACCTAACAGATATTTTATAGAACATTTCTCTCAAAAAGAGTATAACACCAATTCTTATTAAGTGCACACAAATTTTTTCTGCAGGATAGATAGTAAAACAAAACAAAAAACAAATTTTGGAATTTAGGAAGATTGCAATACCAAGTATATTCTCCAACCACAATGGTATCAACAAGAGGAAAGCTGAAAATTTTACAAGTATATGGAAACTAAACAATACACTAATGAATAAAAAATGAGTAAAAGACGAAATCAAAGAGGAAATAAAAAAGTATCTCAAAACGCAAAATTAAAACCACAAAATAACCTAAACTTATGGGATGCTGCAAAAGTTCTGAGAGGAAACTTTATAATGATAAAAGCTTATATTTAGAAAATAGAAATATCTCAAATAAACAGGTTAACTTTACATTTGAAGAAACTGAGAAGAACAAAATAAACCCAAAGTTAGCAGAAGGAAGAAAATAAGAAGAATCAGAACAGAAATAAACAAAATATAGACCAGAAAAACAATGGAAAAGGTCAATGAAACTAAGAACTCTTACTTTGAAAGAAAATAAAATTGACATTTAGCTAGATAATCTAAAGAGAGAGAGAAGACAAATAGCTAATAAATTAGATAACCTAAAAAATTGATAAATGCCTACAAACATAACTTACCAAGACTGAGTCACAAAGAAACAGAAAAATTGAAACAGTCCAATAATGAGTAAGGAGATTGAGTCAGTATTCAAAAAAATTTAAACAGAGAAAACCCCAGGACTAGATGGGTTCACTGAGAAATTCTGCCAAATATTTAAAGAAGAATTAACACTGATATATCTCAATCTCTTCCAAAAATATGAAGAGGAGGGGACACTTCTATACTCAATTTATAAGACCAGTATCACCCTGTTACCAAAGCAAGAATAGGACACTACAAGGAAAGAAAACTGTAGATCAACGTCTCTGATAAAAGTAGATGCAAAAATTCTTCACAAAATGTTAGCTAACTGAATTCAAGAATGCATTAAAAAGGATTATAAACCATGACCAAGTCAGATTTATGCCTTCAATGGAAGAATAGTTCAAAATTTGCAAATCAATATTTGTTATATATCACATTCATAGAGTGAAAGATAAAAATTTTATGATATCTCAATAGATGCAGTAAAAGAATGTGACAAAATGCAACATTCTTTCATGGTAAAAGCTCACAAGATATTGAATATAGGAGGAATGTTCCCCAGAATCATACAGGGCATATACAACAAAACTCACAGCTAAGATCATACTCAATGCTGAAAAATGAAAAGCTTTTTCTTTAAGGTCAGGAAAAAAACAAGGGTGCCCACTCTCACCACTTATTCAACATAGTCTTGGAACTCTCAATATAAGCACATAGGAAAGACAAATAAAGAAAAGCCATCTTAATTGGAAAGTCAAAGTAAAATTTTCATTTATGTATGCTGTAGTTTTATATACAGAGATTCCCAAAGACTTAATCAAAAAAATGTTGGAAGTAATCACAAAATTCAGTAAAGTTGCAGGAAATAAAATCAACATTCAGAAATCAGTTGCATTTGTATAAACTAACAGTGAAACATCTGCAAAAATTTTTTTAATATCTTTATTGGAGTATAATTTATTTATGATGTGTTAGTTTTTGCTGTATAGCAAAGTGAATCAGCTATATGTATACATATATCCCCATATCCACTCCCTCTTGCATATCCCTCCCACCCTCCCTATCTCACCCCTCTAGGTGGTCACACAGGAAATTTTAAAACGTGTTTCTTTCACAGTATCATCAAAAACAATTAAATACTTAATGATAAATTTAACAAAATAATTGAAATTTCTGTACAATGAAAACTACAAGACTTTGATGAAAGAAATAGAAGAAGATACAAATGAGAAAACATCTTGGGTCCATGGATTGGAAGAATCAATATTGGTAAAATATCTGTACTATCCAAGCCATGCATATATTCAATGTAATCCCTATCAAAATAGTAATGGACTTTTTCACAGAAATAGAAAAAAACAATCATAAAATTTGTGTTATATCAAAAAAGAGGTCAAATAATCAACACAATTCTAAGAAAGAATAAAGCTATGGGTATCACACTTCCATATTTCAAACTGTACTAAAAGCTGTAGTAATCAAGAGTATAATACTGGCATAAACATACAAACATAGACCAATGGAACAGAATAGAGATCCCAGAAATAAATTCCTGGATATACAGTCAACTAATAGAGAAAAGATAGTCAAGAATATTCAATGGTGGGGCTTCCCTGGTGGCGCAGTGGTTGAGAGTCCGCCTGCCGATGCAGGGGACACGGGTTCGTGCCCCGGTCCAGGAGGATCCCACATGCCACGGAGCGGCTGGGCCTGTGAGCCATGGCCCCTGAGCCTGCATGAACGGAGCATGTGCTCCGCAACGGGAGAGGCCACAACAGTGAGAGGGGCCCGCGTACCACAAGAAAAAAAAAAGGAATATTCAATGGCAAAAGTTAGTCTCTTCAACAAATTGTGTTGAGAAAACTGGATAACCACATGCTGAAAAAAGAAAAATGGATTCCTATATTACACCACCAACAAAATTAACTCAAAAAATGCAGAGGAAGGAATGTTTTTGAACTCATTCTACTGAGACCAGGATCAACCTTATATCAAAACCAGAAAAAATATATCACACAAAAAAAGAAAATTACAGACCAATATCACTGATGGACATAGATGCAAAAATCCTCAACAAAAGATTAGCAAACCAAATTCACCAATGCAGTAAAAGGATCACACACCATAATCAAGTGCCATTTTCCCAGGGATGGAAGGAAGTTTAAAAATCCATAAATCAATGTGATACACCACATTAACAAAAAGAAGGCTAAAAATCACATGATCATCTCAATAGATGCAGGAAAAGCATTTGATAAAATTCAAAACCTTTCATGATAAAAACTCACTACAACTTTCCTAAAGAGGAAACACACCTCAGCATGATACAGGCCATATACGACAAGCCCACAGCTAAGATACTAACAGTGGAAAGCTGAAAGCATTTCCTCTAAGATCAGAAATAAGACAATATTGCCCACTCTAGTCACTTTTATTCAACATAGTAATGGAAGCTCTTGCTAGAGCAATCTAATAAGAAAAATAAATAAAAGGAATTCAAATTGGAAAGGAAGAAGTGAAACTGTCACTATTTGAGGATTACATGATACTATATATAGAAAATCCTAAGGATGCCATCAAAAAACTACTAGAACTCATCAATGAATTTGGTAAAGTTGCAGGATAGAAAATTAATACAGATGAATCTGTTGCATTTCTATAATTAACAACAATCAAGAATTAATCAAAAATTAACAAGAAAGAGAAATTAAGAAAATATTCCCATTTACAATCACATCAGAAAGAATAAAATAACTGGGAATAAATTTAACTAAAGAGGTAAAAGACATGTATTCAGAAAACTATAAGACACTGATGAAAGAAATTGAAGATGACACAAACAGATGGAAAGATAGACCATGCTCATGGATGGATGAAATAATATTGTTAAAATACTTATACTCACCAGACAATCTACAGATTCAGAACAATCTCTATCAAAATATCAATGGCATTTTTCACAGAACTAGAACAAGTAATTCTAAAATTTGTATGGAAACACAAAAGACCCTGAATAGCCAAAACATTCTTAGAAAGAAGAACAAAACTGGGGGTATCATGCTCCTTGATTTCAAGCTATATTACCAAACTGCAGTAATTAAAACAGCATAATACTGGCACAAAACCAGAAAATGGAACAAAATAGAGAGCCCAGAAAAGAACCCACAATTATATGGTCAATTAATCTATGACAAAGGAGGCAAGGATATAAAATGATAAAACAGAGCCTCTTCAATAAAATGCGTTGGGAAAACTGAACAGCTACATGCAAAAGCATCAAACTAGACTACTTTTTCACACCATATAAAAAAATAAACCCAAAATGAGCTTCCCTCATGGCACAGTGGTTGAGAGTCCGCCTGCCAATGCAGGGTACACGGGTTTGTGCCCCGGTCTGGGAAGATCCCACATGCCACGGAGCGGCTAGGCCTGTGAGCTATGGCCGCTGAACCTGTGTGTCCAGAGCCTGTGCTCTGCAACGGGAGAGGCTGTAACAGTGAGAGGCCCGCGTACCACACACACACACACACACACACACACACACACACACACACAAAATGGACTAAAGACCTGAAACCCTAAAATGTCTAGAATAAAATATATGCAATACAGCCTTTGATATTGGACTTAGAAAAGTGTTTCTTTCTGATATGTCTCCTCAGGCAAGGGAAACAAAGGCAAAAATAAACAAATTGGAATACATCAAGCCAAAAAGTTTTTGTACAGCAAGAAAACTATAATCAAAATGAAAAGACTGCCTACTGAATAGAAGAGATTTGCAAGTGACATATTTTATAAGGGGTTAATATTCATAATACCCAAAGAACTCATAAAACTCAACATTAAAACAAAACAAAACAAAACAAATCAAACAGCCCAATTAAAAATTGGATAAGTGACCTGAACAGACATTTTTCCAAAGAAGACATACAGATAACCAACAGACACAGAGGGGAGGGAATTTGTGGAAAGGAGATAAATGGATATAGAAGATTAAGAGGTACAAACTTTCAGTTACAAAATAAATCAGTCACAGTTATGAAAGTTATAGGGTGGGAATAGAGTCAACAATTATGTAATATATTTGCATGGTGACAGATGATAACTAGACTCACCAGAGTGATCATTTTGAAATGTGTAGAAATATTCAGTTATTATATTGTGTACCAGGAACTGAAATAGTGTTGTAGGTATATTATACTTCTAAAACAAACTAACCAACAAACTCATAGAAAATGAGATCAGGTTTGTAGTTACCCAAAGAGGGGAATGAGTGGAGGGGAAATTGGATAAAAGTAGGGTAGTCAAAGGGTACAAACTCCCAGTTATAAGATAAATAAGTAGTAAGGTTGTAATATACAACATGGTAAATATAAGTAACACTGCTGTGTATTAAGTATAAAAGTGTTTAAGAGAGTAAATCCTAAATGTTCTAACTCTTCACAAGGATATTTTGTTTCATTTCCTTAATATTGTATCTATATGAGTTTTGAAAGTTCCCTAAACTTATTGTGCTAATAATATCATGAACTATGTAAGTCAAACCATTATGCTGTACACCTTAAAATTATGGTGTTGTATGTCAATTTTGTCTCTATAAAACTGGAAGCAAAAAATAAATAGAACTCCAATAAAACTTATTTTTGTAATTAAAATATAATTTAAAATTCATTAAAGACTTAAACTTAACACCTCTACCATAAAACTCCTCAAAAATTAAAATAAGAAAGAACATCACTGACATTGGTCTTAGCAACAACATTTTAGATATGACACCAAGAGTACAAGCAACAAAAGCAAATATCAAGTGGGACTACATCCAATTGCTTCATCCAAAAGCTTCTGCACTTCAAAAGAAAAAACAAAATGAAAAGAAAAACTATCAAATGGGAGAAAATATTTACAAACCTTATGTCTGATAAGATGCTAATATCCCAAATATAGAAAGAACACATGTAATTCAATAATTTAAAAAATAATAAGTATAGAAAAGAGGCAGAGAAACATTTCTCCAAAGAAGACATTAAGATGGCTAACACAAGAAAAGATGCTCAACATCATTATTCACTAGGGAAATGCAAATCCAAAATAATACAAACTAATAAATATAACTGAAAGGAAATAGACTCACAGATACAGAGAACAAACTACTAGAGGGGAAAGGGGTCGGGGAAGAGAAATATAGGTGAAAGGAATTAATATCTACAAACTACTAGGTATAAAATAAATAATGTACAGCACAGGGAATATAGACAATATTTTATAGTAACTTTATATGGAGTATAGTCTATAAAAAATCCAATCACTATGCTGTGCATCTGAAACTAATACAATATTGCAAGTCAACTGTACTTCAATAAAAATTTTTAAAAAAACACAACAAAAAAACCCACCATGTGATGTTACCTCAGACCTACTAGAATGGCTATCATCAGAATGACAAGATAATTGTTGGTGAGGATGTGGGGAAAAGGGAACACTTTCAGAATGCAAATTGGCTCAGCCACTATTGAAAACTATACAGAGTTTTGAAAAAAGAAATAAAACTAGAATAACCATATGATTCAAAAATCCCACTCTTGCATAAATGTTAAAAGGAAACCAAAACAGAATTTTGAATTCTCATGTTTGAATTCTAATGTTTATTGAAGGATTATTCACAGTACACAAAGTATGGGAACAACCTATGTGTCCTTCAATGGATGAATATGTAAAGAAGGTTTGGTATGTATATACCATGGAATTTTATTTAGCCATGATAAAGAAGGAAATCCTGCCATTTGCAACCACACTGATGGACCTTGACAGCATTATGCTAAGTGAAATAAGTCAGAGAGAGAAAGACAAATATTGTGCAATGTCCCTTATTTGTAGAGTCTAAAAGAGCTGAACTTGTAAAACCAAAGAGTACAATTATAATTAGCAGGGCCTGGGGTTGGGGAGAGCTGGGTTCAGGAACTAGGGAGAGGTTTATGGGTACAACTTTCAACTAGTAGATAAGTTTGGGGATATAAAGTATATTATAATGATTACAGTCAACAATACTGTATTATAAACTTCAAAGTTCCTAAGAGACTAGATGTTAATTTTTCTCAACAAAAAACAAAATGATAATTATGTAATGTGATAGAGGTGTTAACTAGTGCTAAGTTGGTAAGGTGATAATCATATTATGTTATATAAATGTTCACTTTAAACGTATGCAATTCTATATGTCAATTATATCTTGCTAACTACAAGATGGCACTTGCCATCTACCTCTACAAGGATTAAATCATGAGTTGCCACAGCTGCTGACCTTCAACACTCCCTGAAAGTATTTCAGGTTGGAGATCAGGAATGCGGCACTCTGTGCTCTGGGAAAAACTGGCAGAACAGATCTTCAGATACTTTCAGTAGAAGTTTATATAAGCCCAATTCTTGTATGTCCTCATACCAAGAAAAACACTAAAGTCCTTCATGGTGATGTCTGCTCCTCATGACTACAAGTAACCTTCATGCAAGTAGCAGCAACCTTTTGCAAAAACTATGTGCTTGATTGCATGTACTCCACCTTCACCAAAATCACATATACACTGATCTTCCCCCCTTCCTCTTTGGAGCTGTTTCTCAGAGCTATCTGAAATGCTGTCTTCCTGGATATAGTCCTCATTTTGCTCCAAATAAAGCATAACTCACAACTCCCACATTGCGCGTATTTTTTTCAGTAGACAGTTTATGACAACCACAGATATGGGACCCAGAGTAGACTTCTCTCCTTTGCCTGAGCTCTACAAGGAACCAGAACCTTTGTAGCAGCAGTGGCCACTTGCACTCATCCACCTCCTTGAAGGGTCCAGACAAACCTGGGTGAGTCTCTGCTGGTTCTCGGACCTCCTGTATTGGTTGATAATCCTGAATTTTATTTGGCGGTGTGTAACAGATACTAGTTGCAAAATACTGGGGGGCGGGTTGAAAGAAACCAGGGAAATACCCACCCAGGTGAAAGATACTGGGGGAGGGGGCGGTTGAAGGATACTGAAGTTTTTTCAGTTGAGGGAGACTGAGTGGTTAGGTTAGACAATTTTCCTCAATTTGACGGCCTTATTGAATTTGTTGGGATAAAAGTGAAGGTATTACATGAGAGTTCTGCTCCAAAGAAAAGGGACAAGACTGCTCCCAGCCAGTTACAGCTTTCTCTAGTGACTGAGAAATTTACAAATGGTCGAGGCAGAGTCCTCATACCATGCAGTGGTACAATAGGGAAACCCACTCATTAATTAAAAGACTTGCTCATCCAGGGGTCATGCATAAGAATTGACCATTCAGTGATCTAAGCACCTTCAGAGGTCTTAGACCACGAAAGGGAGAAACTGAGAAATGTAAAAGGACTGAAGTGACTCTAGGTTGATGCCTAGAGAGTTAAGCTCACAATCAGCTTGCTAGTCCAACACACAAATTCATTAGTAAATTTTATCCCTGACAAATTCAAGTAAAAGGGGATATAGAATCTCTCAGATGGAGAAATGAAGGGGACCAGAAAACCAACCTCTGACTAACACTCCAGCCAGATTCATGTACAATACATACGGAGCTCATACATGCAAGTACCTACTTAATTGGAGAAATTATACTAAAGGAGACCTCAAACTAAATGGCCAAATTGGGGTTCTTTTGGTATTCAAAAATTAATATTTTTGTGCACACGGTTAGAAAAATCCAGCCATAAGATCAAACAGACTGAATGGAATGCTTACTTTGATTGGTATTTAGAAGCTTCTAAAAGAGGAAATGATAGAGTAACCTCTTTGGAGGAAACCGACAAGAAATTCCTTGAAACTATATCAGAACTATAAAAGGTCGCTAGCACTGACTCTGTCTCTCTCTCTCTGCTCCTCTAACGTATCGTCTTCCATCTGAATGCCTGGCCCAGACACTATATCTTTTTCTCTGCCAACTCTTCCATCTCCCACTGCTTCCTCTTCTCCAGTAAAGGAGGATAAAAAAATCAGAAGTAATTATAGCTCCCTTTAAAAAGAAACCTATTATAGGGAGAGGTGAACCGTCCTCGGTGCTTATGTACACAACCTGGACCTGAGCAGAACTTAGAGCCTTGGCTAAGGAATTTCCCCTTCCAAGTCAGGCTCCATTAAGATTTGCTAAGGAATTTGAGTTAACCACCTGGACCTACAAGCTGAGGTTTTCAGATCTATATGAATTAATAGAGCTATTAATTTCTAAAAGCAAAGCAAGGGAATGCATAGAGAAAGCAGGATGGAAACACACTCCTAATGGAGTGTGTTTGAATCACATAGTCCACAGGCTCACACTGAACACAAGGAATAAGCTCAGAAATTACTCGAACTTATCACAGAGCTTTTTCCAAAAACTGTAGACTGGACAAAGATTCAGCAATGCAAGCAAAAACCAGATGAATCACTTCCAGACTATTATGAAAGGTTTGAGAAAACTTTTAAGCAATATTCTGGCTTGTTTAGTAAATTATTCTCTAACCACTAAAATGATCCTTTGCTTAACAAAACCTTTTTAGAAGGCTTAGATGAGGATTTGGATAGTCTTCTCAAAAGACACAATCTAGGTTGGTCCGCATTACATACAAATCCCCTTGTTACACTGGCTGACCAACTTTTCAAAACCATTAAAAAGAAAGAAAAGGGGATATCTATGAAAATTATGAACCTTCAATTGTGCCAATTAAGTACTCATGGCAGTTGATGGTTAACCATCCTCATTTAATTCCTAACCAGTAGAGAAACCAAAAGTTTGCTTTTACTGCAGAAAGCCAGAGCTCACAAAAACATTTATCTTATTCTAGACCATCTCTAATTCCTGAGACTGTGGGGTTGGGGGTGGGGAGAACAGGAAAAAGGTTTTTTTTTTAATTTAACATTTTCTGTTATTTACAACTAGTCAATTTTATATTGTGAAATCTGCTTCATGAGTAAGTTTGGAAAATTAAGCTATGAGATCTCTTTTTGTGTCTGTCTATATGTTTATGTGTGCATTTTCTTCGTTTTTAACTTTGGATGGTATTATCAAAATTAATTGTAAGTGAACTCTACTTAATCGGCTTAAAGGAAATTAAGCATATATAAATTCTCAAAAATACAGAAAATAACAGGCCAGAATTAATTTCAGGTTCACATGAACTGGGCAATATTCAGTATTAAAGTAATAACTGATATTAATGTTTAAGCTTGTTGGGCTAATTAATATAGAGAGGTTTTTAGAGTCATCAACAATAAGCAAAATACTTTTACTGCACCTAGGTTTAATATGTTAAATAAAATCTTGCTGTACCTGTTGCAAATTTGTCAGCAAGAAAAATAACTTGGTATAATAAAAATTTTTATGAGTAAATTAAATTAAATGAGACAAGAGCTTTGGATGTACTCTTTAGGAATACTTGTTCTTGGAACATCAACTTAAAAATAATCTCTCTAAATATTTGGTAACTTGAAACTTTAGAGTTGTGCTAAGTTAAGTTAAATGATGGAAGTTTATTGAATAGCTAGGTCATTTCCATATTAAATAAGATACTGAAATATTAATTACTGAACATCGACTTCCTTTTACAGACAACCTAAAGGTTTAGAACTATTAATATAAATGTTTGGTGCCACACTGAGATATTTTCTATAAGAAAGCACATTATCGAACAAATTATTGTTAAAGTTTATGTTTGCCAATCTACAGAACACTAATGTAAAAGAGAATTCAAAATTGTTTACTTCTTACATTTCACTAGAAATTAAGGTTTATAAGAGTTGAGGACTCTATATAAAACATGTAATTAAAGTTAATAAAATGATAAAGGAAACATTTCAGTATACAGTAGGAAAGTAGGATGTGTGTTTTCAGTAAAGAATGTATGAGGAATGGAATTGCATTTTATTAAAGGAAAAGAAAGTAAGTCTGTCTTAGATCGGGTTGTTTCTGGATGGAGAAAAATAAAGTGATGGATACAGAAAGTAATGGAAGGTTTGTGGGAAGTGGACCCTGAGGAAAGAGTTTTGTGCATTGTCAGTATTGACTAAGTTTAGAATAAATTAAATTGAGTAAATTGTGGGATAAGGAGGGTGGGAGGGAGATGCAAGCAGGAAGGGATATGGGGGTATATGTATACATATAGCTGATTCACTTTGTTATACATAGTTGCTTGTAGTAACTACAAGCAACAGCAGAAACTAACACAACATTGTAAAACAATTATACTCCAATAAAGATGTTAAAAAACAAGTAAGCTGGTGCAAAATTGAATTTGGTTTCTCACTCTCTTAAGAGAACAAACTTTCTTAAAATGTTTAACTGACTTTGATAACAGATGTTGAGTTTCTTTACCTTTTTAGTGATCGGTCTGCATTTGCCTTTGAAATCTTTTATTGTTATCTTGGCTAAGTGAATAACTACTGTTGCACACTGACCTGTGATCCTATCTGATGGGAGTTTTAAACCTTTTTGATATTTTTTGACAAAACTTCCTACATCAACTTCTAATGAAGATCTTTTGACCTCTAGCTAACTTTAGGATGCTTCAGAGGGCCCATGAAACCTCCCAAAGACAGATATTAAACTTATTAGTTTCATCTGGTATGGTCAATTACATGAGAAGTATTGTCAAATGATCAATAAATTTTCTTAGATTTTATTGTATGGTAAATATTATTAATATAGATATTTTATAAATTATATGGAGTTCCTAAAAATATGATATGTCCTGGGAAATTTTATCAGTCATAATTCTCATTATTATCTGAAAGTGTTGAATTTCACAGCAGTAACAAAGATTATTTGTCAATTGCATTGTAATCAGATTTTGAAAGTACTTTCTAAAGTCCTTTGTCATTATGGACAGCTGTGGTTTTACTCTGATGCCTTTGCGAAAATGCTTCCTCTTTAAGAAGCTGTCCAGAAAGGACTTTTGGATAAATACAGCTTTCTGACTTTCAGACTATAATGCTGAACAGAGTAAGAAATTAAAGAATTCTAATCAGAAACTTGATAGCCTCATAAAACTGTTAAAAAAAAAGGATTAGTTACTGAAAGCTGGTTCTTTGAAAAGATAAACAAAATAGATAAACCATAAGTCAGACTCATCAGGAAAAAAAGAGAGAAGACTCAAATCAATAGAATAAGAAATGAAAAAGAAGTAACAATTGACACTGAAGAAATACACAGGATCATGGGAGATTACTACAAGCAACTATATGCCAATAAAATTGACAACCTGGAAGAAATGGACAAATTCTTAGAAAAGAACAGCATGCCGAGACTGAACCAGGAAGAAACAGAAAATATAAGCAGACCAATCACAAGCACTGAAATTAAGACTGTGATTGAAAATCTTCCAATAAACAAAAGCACAGGACCAGATGTCTTCACAGGCAAATTCTATCAAACATTTAGAGAACAGCTAACACCTATACTTTCAAACTTTTCCAAAATATACCAGAGAGTGGAACACACCCAAACTCATTCTATGAGGCCACCATCACCTTGATACCAAAACCAGACATAGATGTCACAAATAAAGAAAACTACAGGCCAATATCAATGATGAACATAGATGCAAAAGTCCTCAACAAAGTACTAGCAAACAGAATCCAACAGCACATTAAAAGTATCTACACCATGATCAAGTAGAGCTTACCCAAAGAATGCAGGATTTCTTCAATATATGCAAATCAATAAATGTCATAAACCATATTAATAAGCTGAAGGAGAAAAGTAATATGATTATCTCAATAGAGGCAGAAAAAGCTTTTGACAAAATTCAACAACGTTTTATGATAAAAATACAGCCAGAAAGTAGGCATAGAGGGAACTTACCGGAACATAATAAAGGCCATATATGATTAACCCACAAACAACATCATTCTCAATGGTGAAAAATTGAAACCATTTCCTCTAAGATCAGGAACAAGATAAGGTTGTCCACTCTCACCACTGTTATTCAACATAGTTTTGGAAGTTTTAGCCACAGCAAGCAGAGAAGAAAAAGAAATAAAGGAATTCAAATCAGAAAAGAAGAAGTAAAGCTGTCACTGTTTGCAGATGACTTGATACTATACATAGAAGACCTTAAAAATGTTACCAGAAAACTACTAGAGCTAATCAATGAATTTGGTAAAGTAGCAGGATACAAAATTAATGCAGAGAAATCTCTTGTATCCCTATACACTAATGATGCAAAATATGAAAGAGAAGTTACAAAACACTCCATGTACCGTTGCCAGAAAAAATACCTAGGAATAAACCTACCTAAGGGGACAAAAAACCTATAGGCAAAAAACTATAGGACACTGTTGAAAGAAATTAAAGATGGTACAAGCAGATGGAGAGATATACCATGTTCTTGGATTGGAAGAATTAACATTGTGAAAATTACTACACTATCCTAAGCAATCTACAGATTCAATGTAATCCCTATCATACTATCAATGGCATTTTTCGCAGAATTAGAACGAAAATTTTCACAATTTGTACAGAAACACAAAAGACCCCAAATCGCCAAAGCAATCTTGAGACAGAAGGACGGAGCTGGAGGAAACAGGCTCCCTGACTTCAGACTATACTAAAAATCTACAATAATCAAGAGAGTATGGTACTGGCACAAAAACAGAAATATAGATCAATGGAACAGGATAGAAAGCCCATAGATAAACCCATGCACATATGGTCACCTTATTTTTGATAAAGGAGGCAAGAATATACAATGGAGAAAACACAGCCTCTCCAATAAGTGTTGCTGGGAATACTGGACAGCTTCATATAAAAGAATGAAATTAGAGCCCTCCCTAACACCATAAACAAAAGTAAACTCAAAATGGATTAAGGACCTAAATGTAAGGTCAGACACTATCAAACTCATAAAGGAAAACATAGGCAGAATACTCTATGACATAAATCACAGCAAGATCATTTTTGACCCACCTCCTATAGAAATGGATATAAATAAAAAATGGGACATAATGAAACTTAGAAGCTTTTGCACAGTAAAGGAAAACATAAACAAGATGAAAGGACAATGCTCAGAATGGGAGGAAATACTTGCAAATGAAGCAACTGACAAAGGATTAATCTCTAAAATTTACAAGCAGTCCATGCAGTTCAATATCAAAAAAATAAACAACCCAATCCTAAATGGCCAGAAGACCTAAATAGACATTTCTCCAAAGAAGAGACACAGATTGCCAACAAACATATGATAGGATGCTCAACATGACTAATCATTAGAGAAATGCAAATCAAAAGTACAATTAGGTATGAACTCACATGGGTCAGAACGGCCATCTTCAAAAAATCTACAAATAATAGTGCTGGAAATGGTGTGGAGAAAAGGGAACCCTCTTGCACTGTTGGTGGGAATGTAAATTGATACAGCCACTATGGAGAACAATATGGAGGTTCCTCAAAAATACTAAGAATAGAACTACCATAGGACCCAGCAATTCCACTGCTGGGCATATACCCTGAGAAAATCATAATTCAAAAAGAGTCATGTACCACAATATTCATTGCAGCTCTACTTACAGTAGCCAGAACATGGAAAAAACCTGAGTGTCCATCGACAGAAGAATGTATGAAGAAGATGTGGCACATATATACAATGGAATATTAGCCATAAAAAGAAACGAATTTGAGTCAAGCATAGTGAGGTGGATGGATCTAGAGTCTGTCATACAGAGTGAAGTAAGTCAGAAAGAGAAAAACAAATACCATATGCTAACACATATGTATGGAATCTAAAAATAAATAAATAAAAATGTTTCTGAAGAACCTGGGGGCAGGAGAGGAATAAAGACGCAGATGTAGAGAATGGACTTGAGGACACAGGGAGAGGGAAGTTTAAGCTGAGACTAAGTGAGAGAGTGGCATGGACTTATATATACTACCAAATATAAAATAGATAGCTAGTGGGAAGCAGCCATATAACACAGGGAGATCAGCTCGGTGCTTTGCTACCACCTAGAGGGGTGGGATAGGGAAGGTGGGAGGGAGATGCAAGAGGGAGGAGATATAGTGATATATGTATATGTATAGCTGATTCACTTTTTTATAAAGCAGAAACTAACACCATTTGTGAAGAAATTAAACTTATACCCCAATAAAGATGTTTAAAAAAAACGGGTTAGTTACATAGGAGTGAGTGAATTGGGGGATATGGTAAAGTTTTTATGGTTAATGGATTTAATCTGTGTTTTCCAGCTATAAGGAAACCCTTCACCTCAAGATAATTATGACTTGGAGTAACTTGGTAAATTACACCTTTGTAAGCAGAATTAAAACCTTTACTCTTTGTCTCTATCTGATCCCTCCAAAGAATGGAAACTCTTAGGCTCCCAGCAGCTTTATCAGATAAATTTAGGAAGCCCACCTCCTAACAGGTACAGGAATCTCAGGGTATTCTGAGGACTTTGAAAATGGAGGAATTCCCCTAAATCTTTACATGAAATCTGTGACAAGCCATTAGCGTGACTTTCCCAGCACTGAGAAATCTTTTAAAAGTTCAGTCTGTGACTTCTTACAAACGTTTCAGCAAAGCCAATTTTTTAAAAAGCCCATATGATCAATTCCATTTATGTAAATCATCATTCCATGTTTATTGAGACCAGACTTACTTTGCAAACAAATTAGTCTTAATTTTGCTATATTTGGTATGTATGAGGGTAATTAAAAAAAAGATTATGTTTCAGTGACTATTAAATTCCAGTTTTGTTAATGAAGGTGTGTATTTACTAAAACTCACTTCCCAGATAGTTACTGCTGTTATGTTTTATATATATATATATTTCAGTAACTATACATCTACATTATTTTTTTAAAAAATATTGTAGTACAGTTGATTTACAATTCTGTGTTAGTTTCTGCTGTACAGCAAAGTGAATCAGTTATACATATACATACATCCACTCTTTTTTAGATTCTTTTCCCACATAGGTCATTACAGAGTATTGAGTAGTGTTCCCTGTGTTATACTGTAGCTCCTTATTAGTTGTCTATTTTATATACAGTACTATGTATATGTCAATCCCAAAATCCCAATTTATCCCTCAAACCCCTTTCCCCCCTGGTAACCATAAGTTTGCTTTCTACATCTGTGACTCTATTTCTGCTTTGTAAATAAGTTCATTTGTACCAAGTTTTTAGATTCCACAATAAGCAATGCCATATGATATTTGTCTTTTTCTGTCTGAATTAGTTGGCTTAGTATGATAATATCTAAGTCCATCCATGTTGCTACAAATGGTTTATTTCATTCTTTATGAAAGAATATATATATATATATATATATATATATATATATATATATATATATATACCACACCTTTTTATCCATTCATCTGTTGATGGATATTTAGGTTGCTTCCATTTCTTGGCTATTGTAAATACTGCTGCAATGAACATTGGCATGCTTGAATGTTTTTGAATTAGAATTTTCTCATGATATATGCCCAGGAGTGGGATTGCTGGATCATATGGCAGTTCTATTTTTACATTTTTAAGGAACCTCCATAATGTTCTCCATAATATGTGTACCAATTTTTATTCCCACCAACACTGTAAGAATGTTCCCTTTTCTACACACCCTCTTCAGCATTTATTGTTTGTAGATTTTTTGATGAAAGCCATTCTGAATGATGTGCGGTAATATCTCATGGCAGTTTTTTTTTTTTTTTTTTTTTCTGTACGCGGGCCTCTCACTGTTGTGGCCTCTCCCGTTGCGAAGCACAGGCTCTGGACGCACAGGCCCATCAGCCACGGCTTACGGGCCCAGCCGCTCCGCGGCATGTGGGATCTTCCTGGACCGGGGCATGAACCCGTATCCCCTGCATTGGCAGGCGGACTGTCAACCACTGCGCCACCAGGGAAGCCCCTCTCATGGCAGTTTTGATGTGCATTTTTCTGATAATTAGTGATGTTGAACATTTTTTCATGTGCTTTTAGCCATCTGTATGTCTTCTTTGGAGAAATCTCTATTTAGATCTTCTGCCCATTTTTTGATTTGGTTGTTTGTTGTTTTGGTATTGAGCTGCAGGAGTTCTTTTTATACTTTGGAGATTAATCCTTTGTCAATTGCTTCATTTGCAAATATTTTCTCCCATTCTATGGGTTGTCTTTTCCTTTTGTTTATGGTTTCCTTTGCGTGCAGAAGCTTCTAAATTTAATGAGATCCCATTTGTTTATTTTTGTTTTTCATTTTCATTTCTCTAAGAGGCAGATCAAAGAAGATAGTGCTATGATTTATGTCAAAGAGTGTTCTGCATAGGTTTTCATTTAAGAGTTTTATAATGTCCAGCCTTACGTTTAGGTCTTTGATATATTTAGAGTACATTTTTCTGTATGGTGTTAGAGAGTGTTCTAATTTCATTTTTTACATGTGGCAGTCCAGTTTTCACAGCATCATTTATTGAAGTGACTGTTTTTTCTCCATTGTATATTCTTGCTTCCTTTATCATAGATTAGTTGATCACAGGTGCATGAGTTGATTTCTAGGCTTTCTATCCTGTTTCATTGATCTATATTTCTGTTTTTGTTCCTTAACCATAATTTTTTATGACTGTATCTTTGTAGTATTGTCTGCAGTTAGGGAGTCTGATCCCTCCAGCTCCATTTTTATTTATTTATTTGTATATTTTTTCTAAAGATTGCTTTGGCTATTCAGGGTCTTTTGTGTTTCCACATAGATTTTATTATTTTTTTTGTTCTAGTTCTGTGAAAAATGTCATTGGTAATTTGACAGGGATTGTATTGAATCTGTAGATTGCCTAGGGTAGTATATTCATTTGACAATATTGATTCTTCCCATCCAAGAACATGGTATATCCTTCCACCTGTTTCTGTCATCTCTGATTTCTTTCAACAGTGTCTTATAGGTTTCAGAGTAGAAGTCTTTTTTCTCCTTATGTATGTTTATTCCTAGGTATTTTATTCTTTTCATACAATGCTAAATTAGATTGTTTCCTTATTTTTCCTTTCTGATCTTTTGTTTTTAGTGTATAGGAATGCAAGCAATTTCTTTGTATTAATTTTGTATCAGGGTATTTTTCCAAATTCATTGATTAGCTCTAGTAGTTTAATAGTAGCATCTTTAGGATTCTCTATGTATAATATCATGTCCTCTGCAAACAGTGACAGTTTTAATTCTTCTTTTCCGGTTTGGATTCCTTTTATTTCTTTTTCTTCTCTGATTGCCATGGCTTGGACTCCAAAACTATGTTGAATAGAAGTGCTGACAACGGACATCATTTCCTTCCTCCTGATCTTAAAGGGAATGCTTTCAGCTTTTCACCACTGAGAATGATATTAGCTGTGGGTGTTTCATATATGGACTTTAATATGTTGAGTAAAGTTCCCTCTTTTCATACGTTCTAGAAAGCTTTTATCATAAATGATTGTTGAATTTTGTCAAAACCTTTTTCTGCATCAATTGGGATTATTACATGGTTTTTATTCTTCAGTTGTTAATGTGTTGTATCACATTGATTGATTAATGGATATTGAAGAATCTTTGCAGCCCTGGGATATATCCTACTTGATTAAGGTAGATGATCCTTTTAGTGTATTGTTAGATTCTGATTGCTAGTGATTTTTTGAGAAATTTTTTGCCTATGTGCATTTATATGCCTGTGATTTGTGTGTGTGTGTGTGTGTATGTGTGTGTGTGTGTGTGTAACAATATATCTGGTTTTGGTCTCAGGGTGATGGTGGCCTGATACAATAAGTTTGTAAGTGTTCCTTCTTTTGCAATCTTCTGGAATATTTTCAGAAGAATAGGCATTATCTCTTCTCTAAATATATGATAGAATTTGACTCTGAAGCCGTCTGGTCCTGGACTATTGTTTGCTGGAAGCTTTTTAATCACTGTTTCAATTTCAGTGCTTATGAATGTTCTGTTCATACTATCTGTTTCTTCCTGGTCTAGTCTTTGAAGTTTGTACTTATCTAAGAATTTGTCCATTTCTTCTATTTGTCCATTTTATTGGCATATAGTTGTTTGTAGTAGTCTCTTATGATCTTTTGTATGTATTCGGTGTCTGTTATAACTTCTTTTTAATTTCTTTTATTGATGTGAGCCCTCTCCCTCTTTTTCTTCATGAGCCTGGATAAAATTTTATCAATTTTGTTTATCGTCTCAAAGAACCAACTTTTAGTTTCATTGATTTTTTTAACATCTTTATTATAGTATAACTGCTTTACAATGGTGTGTCAGTTTCTGCTTTTTAAAAAAGTGAATCAGTTATACATATGTCCCCATATCTCTTCCCTCTTGCATCTCCCTCTTTTCCACTCCCCTTATCCCACCCCTCCAGGTGGTCAGAAAGCACCAAGCTGATCTCCATATGCTATGCAGCTGCTTCCCACTAGCTAGCTATTTTAGGTTTGGTAGTGTATATATGTCCATGTCACTCTCTCACTTTGTCCCAGCTTACCCTTCCCTCTCCCCGTATCCTCAAGTCCATTCTCTAGTAGGTCTGCATCTTTATTCACATCTTGCCTCTAGGTTCTTCTGACCATTTTCTTTCATTTTTTCTTTTTCTTTTAGATTCCATACATATATGTTAGCATACTGTATTTATTTTTCTGTTTCTGACTTACTTCACTCTGTATGACAGTCTCTAGGTCCATCCACCTCACTACAAATAACTGTTTTGTTCCTTTTTATGGCTGAGTAATATTCCATTGTATATATGTGCCACATCTTCTTTATCCATTCATCTGTTGATGGACACTTAGGTTGCTTCCATGTCCTGGCTATTGTAAATAGAGTTGCATTGAAAATTTTGGTACATGACTCTTTTTGAATTATGGTTTTCTCAGGGTATATGCCCAGTAGTGGGATTGCTAGTTTCATTGATTTTTGCTATTGTTTTCTTCATCTCTATTTCATTTATTTCTGCTCTGATCTTTATGATTTCTTTCCTTCTACTAACTTTGTGCTTGTTCTTTTTCTAATTGTGTAGGTGTAAGTTTATGTTGTTTGAGGTTTTTCTTGTTTCCTGAAGTAAGTTTGTATTGCTAAAATTTTTCCTCTTAGAACTGCTTTTGCTGTGTCCCAAAGGTTTTCATCTGACGTGTTTTCATTGTCATTTGTCTCTAGGTAATTTTTACAATTTTCTCTTTGATTTCTTCAGTGATCCATTGGTAGTTTAGTAACATATTGTTTAGCCTCCATTTCCACACCACAACCACCACACTGCATGCTGGATGTCAGTTTCTCTACAGGTAGTGAACTCACGCCCTCAGCATTGAAAGTGCAAATCCTAACCACTGGACCTCCAAGGAATTCTGTTCTTTGTGTTTTTTAGTTTTTTTCCTGTAATTCATTTCTAATCCTATAGTGTTGTGCTCAGACAAGATTCTTGATATGATTTCACTTTTCTTAAATTTACCATGGATTAATTTGTGGCCAAAATCAAGAAAAAAAACAGTAATCATGAGAACAGGATAGTACAAATGGAGAATATTGGAAATGCATTTGAAATTAAGAGATCAGCAACTTAAAACAATATTTTGTATATAGACTGCTATATTAAAACCTCATGATTTTGCTATCAGGGTGATGATTGCATAATAGAATGAACTTGAGAGTGTTCCTTCCTCTGCAATTTCTTAGTTAAGTTTCAGAACTGTGGTGTTAACTCTTCCCTATATGTGTGATAGAGTTAGCCTGTAAAGCCATCTCATCCTGGACTTTTGTTTGTTGGAAGGTTTTTAAGCAAATTTCAATTTCAGTACTTGTGATTGGTCTGCTCATACATTCTATTTTTTCCTGGGTCAGTCTTGAGAGGCTGTATCTTTCTAAGAATTTTTCCATTTCTTCCAAGTTTTACATTTTATTGGAATACAGTTGCATGGTCCTTTATATTTTTGTGGTGTCTGTTGTAACTTCTTCATTTTCCTTTCTAATTTTATTGATATGAATATTCTCCTTTCTTTGTCATGATGAGTGGTTAAAGTTTTATCAATTTTACTTATCTCCTCAAAGAACCATCTTTTAGTTTCATTGATCTTGCTATTGTTTTCTTCATCTCTATTTCATTCATTTCTGCTCTGATCTTTACAATTGCTATATCTTCCTCTTGAATTGATCCTTTGATCATTATTTAATGTCCTTCTTTGTCTCTTGCAACATTCTTTATTTTGAAGTCCGTTTTGTGTGATATGAGTATTGCTACCCCAGCTTTCTTTTGATTTCCATTCAAATGGAATAACTTTTTTCATCCCCTCACTTTCCATGTGTATGTGTCCTTAGATCTGAAGTTGGTCTCTTGTAGATAGCATATATATGGGTCTTGTTTTGTATCCATTCAGCAAGTCTGTTTGTTTGCTTTTTAAAAATTTTTCTCAGGGCTAATTTACCCCAAGATTTTTATTATAGAAAAAAAATTTAAATACAGAAAAGTTGGAAGAATTGTACAAAAACAACCATTATACTCACCAACTAGGTTCATCAATTGATAAACATTTTTTATTTATTCTTTATATATCAGTATGGAAATGTATTGCAAATATCATGACACTTTTCCCCTAATATCACCTGCATAACTAAAACCAGACATTCTCTTATATAATCACATTACTATGGGTTTCCATTTACTAAATATTTTATAATTAATTTCTGTCATTAATCTTTTTGATATTAAAATTGCCCCCAATTTGGCATCTATGTGCTTTTTGTCATGCTCCCATTAATCTTACAGATCTTACATGAATTCTCTCTCAGGTTGAGTGAATTTTTCTTAATCAAAGGAAACTCTATAGTGGAATTTAGGCAATATGTGGAAAAAATTTGGGGATGAGGAGAAGGAGAAATTAGCCTCTATATAGGTAGGCCAGTGGGATTGTCCATGGATTCAACTAGCTCATCTAGACTCAAGCAGTCATTTCTATCTTATATCAGAGCCTCAGGTTCACCAAAAGCTCCACTGTTTTTCAGAATTTATTGGCAGCAGGAGGCTGAAATTACTATTTGAATGTTTTGCTTGTTTGCACATTAAGAAATGCCTGCTTATTTGTGTAGAAAAAATGAGGATAAATATGACCCAAACATAATTGATTAAAACTGAAGGGAAATACTCATCAGTAGCAACATGGAGCATTAACTGAGGAAAGCATGTTAATTTGTATGGTGATGACAGATTTCTGACTGAGACCCAGAGAGAGCAGACCATGGGCCCCACTGCCCACAGAAACTTAGTTGTTCTTTGCCTTATTCCATATGGCTTTCTGAGCTCACATTGACAAATGAGCCCCATGGCTTTGGGATATGAGAGAGTTATATTTTAAGAAAATTTCTTGTGGTAATACCTTGACCAAAAAGCAAACATTTTCAATTTGGGTCACTGAAACAAGTCAGTTGAGAAGTTTGATTTTAGACAGTGACTTTTTCAACAAGTCACACCATAAGAGCTATTCCTATTCTACTACCTATCTCTGGCCCTGTCTACAAACTTATGACTACATGTCTTTTGAACATGTGTACATAGAAAATCCTAAAAATGCCACCAGAAAACTACTAGAGCTTAACAATGAATTTGGTAATGTTGCAGGATACAAAATTAATGCATTCCTATACACTAACAATAAAAAATCAGAAAGAGAAATTAAGGAAACAATCTCATTCACTATCACAACAAAAGGAATAAAATACTTAGGAATGAATGTACCAAAGGAAGCAAGACAGCTGTATTCAGAAAACTACAAAACACTGATGAAAGCAATCAAAGAAGACACAAACAGATAGAGATATATACCATGTTCTTGAATTGGAAGAATCAACATTGAGAAAATGACTATATTACCCAAAGCAATGTACAGATTCAATGTAATCCCTATTAAATTACCAAAGGCATTTTTCACAGAACTAGAACAAAAATTTTATAATTTGTATGGAAACACAAAAGACTCCAAATAGCCAAAGCAATCTTGAGAAAGAAAAATGGAGCTGGAGGAATCTGGCTCCCTGACTCAGACTCTACTACAAAGCTACAGTAATCAAAACAGTGTGGCACTGGCAGAAAGCCAGAATATAGATTGTTGGAACAGGATAGATAGCCCAGAGATAAACCCACACATATATGGTCATCTTACCTTTGACAAAGGAGGCAAGAATATACAATGGAGAAAAGACAGCCTCTTCAATAAGTGGTGCTGGGAAAACTGGACAGCCTCATGTGAAAGAAATAAACTCAAACTCTTCCTAACACCATACACAAAAATAAACTCAAAATGTATTAAAGACCTAAATATTAGGCCAGACACTATAAAATTCTTAGAGGTAAACATACACAGAACACTCTATGACATAAATCACAGCAAGATCCTTTTTGACCCACCTCCTAGAGATATGGAAACAAAGACATTAATAAACAAATGGGACCTAATGAAACTTAAAAGATTTTGCACAGCAAAGGAAACCATAAACAAGATGAAAAAACAGCCCTCAGAATGGGAGAAAATATTTGCAAATGAAGCAATTGACAAAGGACTAATCTACAAAATATACAAGCAGCTTATGCAGTGTAATATCAAAAAAAAACAACCTTATCTAGAAATGGGGAGAAGATCTAAATAGACATTTCTGAAAAGAAGATATACAGATTGCCAACAAACACATGAAAGGATGCTCAACATCACTAATCATTAGAGAAATGCAAATCTAAACAACAGTGAGGTGTCATGTCACACCGAACAGAATGGCCAACATCAAAAAATCTATAAACAAAAAATGCTGGAGATGGTGTGGAGAAAAGTGAACCCTCTTACACTGTTGGTGGGAATGTAAATTGATACAGCCTCTATGCGGAACAGTATGGATGTTCCTGAGAAGTCTAAAAGTAGAACTACCATATGACCCAGCAATCCTACCACCAGGCATATACACTGAGAAAACCATAATTCAAAAAGATACATGTAGCACATTGTTCATTGCAGCACTATTTACAATATCTAGGACATGGAAGCAAGCTAAATGTCCATTGACAGAGAAAAGAATAAAGACGATGTGGTGCATATATAGAATGGAATATTATTAAGCCATAAATAGGAACAAAATAGAGTTATTTGTAATGAGGTGGATCAACCTAGAGCCTGTCATACAGAGTGTAGTAAATCAGAAAAAAAAAAACAAATACCATATGCTAACACATATATATGGAATCTAGAAAAATGGTACTGTTGAACCTAGTGGCAGAGCAGGAATAGAGACGTAGACATAGAGAATGGACATGTGGACACTGGAGGGGAGAAGGGGAGGGTGGGATGGAATAAGATAGTAGCACTGACATATATACACTATCAAATGTAAAATAGATAGCTACTGGGAAGCTGCTGTGTAGCACAGGGAGATCAGCTCAGTGATTCATGATGACCTAGAGCAGTGGGATAGGGAGGGTGGTAGTGAGGCTTAAAAGGAGAGCATATGGGGATATATATATACATGTAGTTAACTCACCTTGTTGTACAGCAGAAACCAACACACCATTGTAAAGCAGTTATACTCCAATCAAGATGTAAAAAAGAAAAGAAGATGTGGTACATATATACAATGCAATATTAGCTATGAAAATGAATGAAATTGGGTCATTTGTAGAGACTTGGATGGAGATAGAGACTGCCATACAGAGTGAAGTAAGTCAGAAAGAGGAAAACAAATATTGTATGTTAACCCATATATGTGCAATCTAGAAAAATGGTAGAAAATAACCTGTTTGTAAAGCAGAAATAGAGACACAGAAGTGGAGAACAAATATATAGACACCAAAGCGGGGGAAGCTGGGGGGATGAATTAGGATATTGGGATAGGCATTTATATACAAATATGTGTAAAGTAGATAACTAATGAGAACCTTCTGTATAGCACAGGGAACACTACTTAGTGCTATGTGATGACCTACATGGGAAGGATATCCAAAATGAATAGATATATGTATACATATGGTTGATTCACTTCACTGTACAGTAGAAACTAACTCAACTTTGTAAAACAACTATACCCCAATAAAAATGATAATAAATAAATAAATAAATAAATAATGCACACCACCATGGAAAAACACCAATTTTCAAAGGTAGACAGAAACAGAGGAAGAAAAAAACAGCAGAAAAACAAACAATAAGATGCACGTAGTAATTAATTCCTTAAATATAAATAATTATAAATGTAAATGGGTTGAATTCACCAATCAAAGACAAAGAGTGCCTGCAAGGGTAAATAAAAAGCAGCAAACAAACAAACAAATAAAACCAAAACCGACTATATGCTGCATACAAGAGATTAGTTTCAGCTCTAAAAAATCCCATTGGCTTAAAGTGAAGGGACAGAAAAATATTCTATGCAAGTGGAAACAGAAAGAAAGCAGGGATAATTACATTCACATCAAATAAAATAGACATTAAGCCAAAAATTTTGACAAGAGCCAAAGAAAGTCATTATATAATGATAAAGCGACCAATACATAAAAAAGATATAAGAATTGTATATATATGTGTGTATATAAATACATATATATATATATATATATATATATATATATATATATATACAGACACACCCAACACCACAGCACCTAAATATGTTAAGCAAACAAATACTAACAGATCAGGAGGGAGAAATAGACAACAATAAAATAATTGTAGATGACCTCAATAACCCAATATAAGCAATGGTTGTATCATTCAGACAGGTAATAAAAAGATTGGAATTGAATCGTACTTCTGACTAAATGGACTTAACGGATATATATATATATATATATATATATGTATATGTATATATATAAAACATTCCATCTAACAGTCACAGAATACACATTCTTTTCAAGTACACACACACAGCATATTCTGCAGGATAGATCATATGAAGGGACACAAAACTTCTTAGCAAATATAAAAAGACTAAAATCATACCAATTATCTTCTGTGACCAAAATGATATGAAACAAGAAATTAACAATAAAGGGAAATTTGGAAAATCTGCAAATACATGGAAAGTAAACAACTCACTTCTGAGAAACCAATAGGTCAAATAAGAAATCAACGGGAAATAAAAATTATCTCAAAACACATGAACATATAAACAAACATACAAAATCTTATAGGATTCTTTTGCAAAACTGTTCTGAGAGGAATGTTGAAAGCAATGTAAATATATATTAAGAATTTAGAAGGAATTCTTTGGCAGTCCAATGGTTATGACTCTGTGCTTTCACTTCCAGGGCCCAGATTCAATCCCTGGCCAGGAATCTATGATCCCACAAGCCACATGGCATGGCCAAAAAAAAAAAAAAAAAAAAAAAAAAATTGGAAAGATTTCAAATAAATACCTTAAATTACATCTCAAGGAACTAGAGAAAGAGCAAATAAGCCAAAGTTTAGCAAAAGGAAGAAAATAATAAAGATCAGAGTGAAAATAAATAAAATAAGACCAGGAGAAAAATAGAAAGGATCAACCAAACTGAGCTTTTTTTTCCCTAAAAAATAAAGTTGGCAATAGTTTAGATTAAGGAAAAATAAATAAAATTAATAGTGAAAGAGAAGACAAAATAACTGATAGTTCAGAAATACACTGGGTCATAAGAGACTACTGTGAACAATTATACACCCACAAACTAATTAAATTTGCAGAATTGGATAAATTTCTAGAAATACACAACTTACCAAGACTAAAGCAGGGAGAAATAAAAAATCTGAACAGACCAATTGTCAGTAAGGTGACTGAATCAGTTTTCTAAAACCTCCCAACACAGTAAAGCTCAGAACCAGACAGCTTCATGGTCAGTTCTACCAAATATTTAATGTAGAATTAATGCAAATCCTTCTCAAACTCTTCCAAAATATTAAAAAGGAGGCAACATGCCCAAACTCTTTCTACCAAGCCAGCATTACAGACAACTCAAAGTCAGATAAAGACACTACAAGAAAAGAAACTATAAATCAATATCCTTGATGGCTATAGATGCAAATATTTTCAACAAAATATTAGTAAATTGAATCCAAGAACACATTAAAAGGATTATACACCTTGAGTAAGAGGGATTTATCCCTGAAATGAAAGGATGATTCAACATGAACGAATCAATAAATGTAATAAATCATTTTAATGAAATGAAAGATAAAATATCTTCATGATTAACTCAATACATGTGGATAAATCATTTAACAAAATATAATATACTTTTATGAGTAACAAACTAGATATATTGTGTATAGGAGCAACATACCACAACATCATAAAGGTATGTTGAGGTATGTATCATATATGATACACCCACAGATAACATCATATTCAATGGAGAAGAATTGAATACTTTTCCTCTAACATCAGGAACAATACCAGATTGTCCATTCTCATCACTCTTATTGAACATAGTACTGAAATTTCTAGCCAGAACAATTAGGCAAGGGAAAAAGTAAAAGACACCCAAATCAGAAAGAAAAGAAGTTAAATTGTCACTATTTTCAGATGATATGATTTTATGTATACTAACTTCCAAAGACTCAAACTAAAAACAGTTGGGAATAATAAGCAATTTAAAGCTGGAAACTATAAAGTCAGCATACAGAAACCTTTGTGTTTCTATACACTAACAACAAAACATCAGAGAAAGAAATAAAGAAAATAATCCTATTCACAATAGTATCAAAATTAATAATATACCAAATAATAAATTTAACTAATGAAGTGAAAGATCTGTACAGTGAAAATCACAGGAGTTACTGAAAGAAATCAAATCAAACACAAACAACTGGAAAGAAATCCTGTGTTCCTGTGTATTAGTATCATTAAAATGTCCATGCTACCCAAAACAATCTATAGATTCAAATCAAATTACCAACAGCATCCTTCACAGAAATAGAAAAATATCCTAAAATGTGTATGGAACCACAAAAGACATCAAAAAGCTAAAGCAGGGCATGCACATATATACACTACCAAATGTAAAATAGATAGCTAGTGGGAAGCAACCACATAACACAGGGAGATCAGCTCAGTGTTTTGTGACCACATAGAGAGGTGGGATAGGGAGGGTGGGAGGGAGATGCAAGAGTGAGGAGATATGGAGATATACGTATATGTATAGCTGATTCACTTTGTCATAAAGCAGAAACTAACACACCATTGTAAAGCAATTATGCTATAATAAAGATGTTAAAAAATAGCTAAAGGAACACTGAAGAAAAAGAACAAAGCTTGAGATATCACCTTTATTTCAAAGTATATTACAGAGCTATAGTAATAAAAGAAGTATGGTATTGGCATAAAAATAGACACATAGGCCAATGGAGTAAAACAGAGCCCAAAATTGTACCCACATACGTAAGGTCAACTATTATTAGACAAAGGAGTTAACAATATACAGTGTGGAGAGGATAGTCCCTTCAACAAATGGTGTTGGGAAAATTGGATAACCACATGCAGAAAAATGAAATTGGATGCTATCCTGCACCACTCACAAAAATTAAATTGGAATGGATCAAAGATGTAAACATTAGACCAGATACTGTTAAACTCTTGAAGAAAAGGTAGGGACGAAGCTCCTCAACATTGTCCTGCCAATGTTTTTGTTTGTTTGTTTGTTTTTAGGATATTATTTTAAAAGTGAAAAGGCAACATACAGAATGGGAGAAAATTTTTGGAAACCATACACAATATAAGGAAGTAATATCCAAAATAAAAAACTCTTACAACTCAATAACAACAAAAAGATACATTAAAAATAGGTAGAGAAACTAAATATTTTTTTTAAAGAAGACATGCAAAGGACCAACAGGGACATGAAAGGATGTTCAACATCACTAATCATTAGGGAAGTACAAATCAAAAGCACAATAAGATGTCATCTCACACCTGTTAGAATGGCTATCATCAAGAAAAGGAGCAACACGGGGCTTCACTGGTGGTCCAGTGGGTAAGATTCCATGCTCCCAATGCAGGGGGCACTGGTTCAATCCTTGGTCAGGGAACTAGATCCTACATGCATGCCACAACTAAGATTCTGCATGCCACAACTAAAGATCCTGCATGCCACAAGTGAGACCCAGTGGAGCCAAAATAAATAAATAAATAAAATAAAATAAAAAGTCCCTTCCCCACATATAATTAAAGAAAAAAAGTGTGACAAATGTTGGTGAGAATGTGGAGAAAAGGGAACCCTTGTACATTCTTCGTAGGAATGTAAATTTCTTCAACCACTATAAAAAAGAACATGATGATAAAAAATGAAAAATAGATCTACCATATGATTCAAAAAATTTCACTTGTGGGTATATACCAAATTGAAATAAAAACAGCATATCAAAGAGATATCTGCACTGTAATGTTTATTGCAACATTATTCACAATAGCTAAGATATGGAAACCACCTAAGTGCCCATCAACAGATAAATGGATAAAGAATATGTGCTATATGTATAAAATGGAATATTATTCAGCCATGAGAAAGGAGGACATCCTACCATTTGTGACAACATGGATGGACCTTGAGTACATTACGCTAAGTGAGATAAGTTAGAGAGAGAAAGACAAGTACTGTATGATATCAACATTTGTGTAATCTAAAAAAGCTAAACTCATAAAAACACAGTAAAATACTGGTTACCAGGGGATAGTGAGTGTAGAGATAGGACATACGTTTTTTAAGGGTAAGAATATGCAATGACTAGTAAATAAGCCCCAGTGAATGAATGCACAGTATAGTGGATCTAAACCATAATATTTTACTATAATCATGAAACTTGCTAAGGGACTAGAACTTAATTATTACAGCTACTAAAAATAATTAATTATTTAACATGCTAAAGGTGTTAATTATGACTTAAACGGCAACCATATTACATTGAACTAAATTAACATGTTGTATACCTTAAATTTATACAATATTATATGCCAAATATATTTTAATATAAAAAGAAAACATTAACAAATATAATTCAGCAATATAGGAACATAAACTATACACCATGGCAATATGTTGCTTGTTCCAGTGTTACAAGTCCGGTTGAATATTTGAAAATCAAACAATACAATCCACCATGTTAACAGGGTAAAGGGAAAAATCACATGATCATAGAAATTAATACAGAAAACAACACTTGAGAAAATTCAAAACACATTTATAATAAAAAATCTCAGAAAACTAGGGGAACTTCTTCAATATCTACAAACACTTGCATTTAACATCACACGTGGGGTGAAAGACTAAATGCTTACCCCCTGAGATCAGTGTCAAAGCAAAGATGTCCATTGTTGTCATCCTTTTCCAACACAACACTGGAATTTCTAGCCAACACAATAATACAAAAATAATTATCCACATTAAAAATGATAAATAGAACTGTTGTGATTGCAGAAGACATTATGATCTATGTGGAAAATACAAAGGAATTCACAACAAATCTCCTATATTTAATAAGTGAATTTAGAAATATCATGAGATATAAGATTAACATGTAAAATTTATTTGTACTTATTTGTATTATTCCACTCATATAAGTATATAAGTTGGCCAAAATCATAGAAACAGAAAGTAGAAGTGTTTTTGCTGAGGACAGGAGTGATGAGAGATGATGAACTCGTATTTAATGGGTATAAAGTTTCAGTTTTGTAACATGAAAATATTCTAGAGGTTTATTTCACAGCAATGTAAATATTTTTACACTACTGAACTATACACTTAAAATGTTTGGTTAATTTAATGTTTATTATAAATAACAGTGAAAATGAGTATTTATATATACTAGAAATGACCATTTGGATATTGAAATTAAACTGCAATACTAATTGTAGTCACTCAAAAGAAATGAAACACTTAAATATAAATCTAACACAACATGTAGAGGATTTACATGCTGAAAATTATAAAGCTTTGATGAGCTGTCAATATTACTCAAGTTGATATATAGGCTGAATGTAATTTCTATAAAAATTCATGCAAGATTTTATTGTGGAGCTAGAGAAGATTATCCTGAAAAATTATATTTAAAAAACACACTGAGGTTAGAGTACTTAATATATTTGAAAAAGAATAAAGTAGGAGGAATAACTGTACTCAATTTTGAGGGAGAGTTCTTTTTAATTTTCAGGTATAATTGACATACAACTTTATATTAGTTTCAGATGTACAATATAATGAATTGATATTTTTATATATTGCAAAATAATGACCACAATAAGTCTAGTTAACATCCACTACCATACATAGTTTTTTTCCTTGTGATGAGACATTTTATTATTTATTGAATAATAATCAGAAATAAAAAGTCCACCTATTGATACATACACACAACAACTTGAATAGTGCATTATCATAGATGAAAAAAAGCAAACCTCCAAAGGTTAAGTACAGCATGGCTTCATTTATTTAGCAATCTCATAAAGACAAACCTTAGTGATGGAGAAAATGTTAATTATCTAAGGGTTAGTGTTGGGGGTAGAATGCACCTACAAAGATACAACTGCACCAAATCCAGTATATATGGGACAAAAAAGAAACCCAATGAATTGTTGGGACATAAAAGCTATTTTTTTTTTTTTTTTTGCGGTATGCGGGACTCTCACTGTTGTGGCCTCTCCCGTTGCGGAGCACAGGCTCCGGATGCGCAGGCTCAGCGGCCATGGCTCAAGGGTCCAGCCGCTCCGTGGCATGTGGGATCTTCCCAGACCGGGGCACGAACCCGTGTCCCCTGCATCGGCAGGCGGACTCTCAAACACTGCACCACCAGGGAAGCCTTATTTTTAGTTTTTAAAGGAACCTCCACACTGTTCTCCATAGTGGCGGTATCAATTTACATTCTCACCAACATACAGAGGGTGGGAAGGAGACACAAAAGGGAGGGGATATGGGGATATATGTATACATATAGCTGATTCACTTTGTTATACACCAGAAACTAACACAGCAATGTAAAGCAATTATACTCCAATAAAAATGTTAAAAAATAAAAGGTTTTAAAAAATGAGGCTGGTAGCTTCATGTGGTTACCAAACTAAACCGTAGGTCATTCACATTAACAGAGAGAGCCAGAATAGGGAAATTTATCAAAGAGATATAAAGTAGATTAGTTGTTGTCTAGGGCTAGGGCAGCTGGAGAGAAAATGGGGAATGACCACTAAAGGGTATGTTGTATTGTTGAGGGGTGAAGATAAGTTCTAAAATGGATGTGAAGCTTGAGAATTTGTATAAATATGTTTTCTAAAGTATATATATTCACTTTAAATAGATGAATTGTATGGCATGTGAAGTATACCTCAACAAAGCTGTTGTATGAATAGAGTGGAAAAATAACTATGACAATATCACAACCATGCTATTGACACTACAAAGTTAAAATACAAAACAGTTCAATTCTCACAAAGGTACTTCTTGCTGTTTTATAGGCACATGCAACGCCTTTCCACAATTCTCCTTCCTAACACCTGGCAACTGCTAATCTCTTCTCCATTTCTGTATTGTTATCATGTAAATTTTTATATAAGTTGAATATCACAGTACGTGAGTTTTTGGATTATCGTTTTGAACTCAGCAGAATACCTCAGAGATTCAGCCAAGTAGAGACAGTGCATACCTTTTTATTGCTTAGTAGTATTCCATGTATGGGTGAACTGTACTTTAACAATTCACCTCTTGTGGACATCTGAGTTGTTTTCATTTTTTATCAATTATTAAAAAGCTGCTATGCATATTCATGTATAGGTTTTTCTGTAGAGTAAAAGTTTCATTTCTCTGGGATTAATGTGGAAGTTAAAAATTGCTGGATTATATGGTATGTGTATGTTTAGTTTTTATACCACACTGCAAGACTGTTTCCAGAGAGGATGTACATATTATACATTCATAAGAACAATATATGAGTGATCCATTTTCTGTACATCTTCACCAGTATTTGATGGTGTCACTAATGTTTTTTAGTCATTTTTATTGCTGAGTAGTGCTGTGTCATTGTGCTTTTAATTGGCAAATCTTTAGTGTCTAATTATGTTGAATATATTTTCATATGCTTATTTGCCATTTGTATATCTTCTTTGGTGAAGTATACGTCCATGATCATTACACATTTTCTAATTGTTGAGTTTGGGGAATTCTTATGAAAGTTCTAGATAATAACCTTTTGTCAGATATGTGCTTTGAAATATTTTCTTTCGGTGTTTACCTTGTTTTAAATCCTCTTAAAAAGACCTTTCATAGAGCAAAAGTTTTTGCTCACAAGGTCTAATTTATCAATGTTTTTAAAAAATTATGGATTGTGCTTTTGTTATCAATTTAATAACTAGGCAAGGATGTTAAAGGTTTTCTCCTAAGTTGTTTCTTCTAAAAGTGTTATAGTTTTACAATTTACACTTAAGTCCATAATCCATTTCGAGTTATTTTTTGTATAAGGTGTGAAAGCTGGCTGAGATTTTTTTTTTCTCTTTTACCTATGATGTCACTTGCTTCAGGAACATTTCTTGAAAAGACTATTTTTCCTCCATTTAATTGCTTTGCACCTTATGTGCAATCAGTTGAGCATACTTATGTGGATATCTTTCTGGATTCTCAATTGTATCCCACTGATCTGTATGTCTATCTCTCTGTCAATACTATACTTTCATGATTACTAGAGGTATATGATAAGCCTCAGTGTTGGGTAGAGTGATTCCTTGCACTCTATTCTTTTTCAAGATGGTTTTAGCTATTCTAGGATATGCACTTCATATAAATTTTAGAAAAGGCTATGAATACCTTTAAAACAATTACTGGGATTTTAATAGGCATTTCTTTAAACCTATAGATAAATTGGGGGAGAATTAAATCTTTACTGTGTCCAATATTACAATTCATGTATTTGATATGCTTATTTATTTGGACCTTCCTTGATATTTTTCATCATCATTTTGTAATGTTCAGCATACAGATGGAAGATCCATTTGAAAAAAGTTTGTTCTACTGTTGGCTCGAGTGTACCATATGTCAATTAGATCCTGTTGGCTTATGGCATTAACTCATTCTTCTAAGTTATGTCTGACTGTCTATCTAATACTTATATCAATTTCTGAGGTTGGGGTATTGAAGTTTTCACTATTTTTGTGGTGTTGTTTCCCTTTTCTTTCAGACCTGACAGTTTTTGCTTCATATGTTTTGACATTCTTATTTGGTGTATGCACATTAAAAACTGCTATATTTTCCTGGTGGATTGATTGTTTAATCTTTGTCTTTCTCTCTGTTGTTTTCTTTGTTCTTAATTTTACTTTTTCATATATTAATGTAGTTGCTCCTGTTTTTTTTTTTTTTTTTTTTTTTTTTTTTTTGTGGTACGCGAGCCTCTCACTGTTGTGGCCTCTCCCATTGTGGAGCACAGGCTCTGGATGCGCAGGCTCAGTGGCCATAGCTCACGGGCCCAGCCGCTCCATGGCTTGTGAGATCTTCTCGGGCCAGGGCACGAACCCGTGTCCCCTGCATTGACAGGTGAACTCTCAACCACTGTGCCACCAGGGAAGCCCGCTTCTGTTTTTTTTTAAAGAGTGTTTGCACAGTATATGTTTTTCCATCCTTTCCTTTGAACCTACTAACTATAACATAGTATTTATTTGAAGTAAGTTTCTTGTACACAGCACACTGTTGGATCCTTTTCTTTACCCACTCTGCCAATATCTGTGTTTTAATTGGTGTATTTATATCATTTACATTATTAAGGAAATTATAATGGAATTAAATAATTTAATATAATTAGTGTGATTTAATGTGATTAAAATGTAATTAAAATTTATGATTAGTTAATTAATTATTCATAATTATTTAAGAGTAATTATTACCATTATGTTAGTGTTTAAGTATGCATTTTATTATTAGTTTCCTAACTGTTTAATCTCTTTCTTATATATATTTCTCTTTTTCAAAATTTATTTTAGGTATTAGAACATTTTAAAATATTTCATCTTGATTTATTTATAGTGTTTTTGAGTATTTCACTTTGCATTTGTCTCTTTGTGGTTGGTCTAGGTATTACAACATAGATGAAGAACTTATCGCAGTCTATTTGTACCGGCATTTAATCATGTGAATGGAGTGAAGGAAACTCCTGTTTACTCTTACACTTTAAAACAAGTATTTATTTATTTTATTGAAGTACAGTTAATTTACAAAGTTCTGTTAGTTTCAAATGTACAGCAAAGTGATTCAGTTATGTATATATATTTTTTCAGATTCTTTTCCATTATAGGTTATTACAAGTTATTGAGTATACTTCCCTGTGTTATACAGCAAGTCTTTCTTGTTTACCTTTTTTATATATAATAGTGTGTATATGTTAATCCCAAACTCCTAATTTATCTCTCTGCCCCACTATCCCCTTTGGTAACCATAAGTTTGTTTTCTATGTCTGTGAGTCTATTTCTGTTTTGTAAATAAGTTCATTTGTATCATTTTTTTTTTACATTTCACATATAAGTGATATCATATGATATTTGTCTTTGTCTGACATACTTCACTTAATATGATAATCTCTAGATCCATCCATGTTGCTGCAAATGGCATTATTTAATTCTTTTTTTATGGGTGAGTAATATCCCTTTGTATGTATGTCTCTCTCTCTCTCTCTCTCTCTCTCTCTATATATATATATATATATATATATATATATATACACATCACATCTTCTTTATCATACTTTTAAAATATAATTATTTTAAATATTGCCTCTATTCACATTGAACACCACATGAGATGGTGTTATAACTTATGCTTCAACCTATTCAACGAATAGGATTTAATAAATTTATAATAAGTGGAGTCATCTATTATATTTACCATATGTTTTTACTCATCTGATGGTCTACGTTCTGAGGTTCCAAGACATTCTTTTATCACGTTATTTCTGCTTAGATAGCTCCTTTGACCATTCTTAAAGGATAGATGTGCTTGCAACAAATTATCTGTTTTTCTTTATTTGAAAATGTCTTCAATGTCCTTTCATTTCTGAAGGATATTTTCATGAGAGATAGAATACTCAGTTAACAGTTATTTTCTGTTAATACTTTAAAAGTATTGTACCACTTTCTTCTGGTCTCTGTGGTTTTAGATGAGAAATATTCTGTCATTCAAATTGGTGTTTCCCTATTAGGTAATGCTCCTTTTACTTTGGTTGTTTTAAGATCTTTCCATTTAGTTTTCAGAAGTTTAACTGTTATATGTCCTGTTGTGAACTTGCTTGGGTTTAACCAATTTGAGGTTCACACAGATTATTGAAGTTGTATGTATATGATTTTTGTTAAATTTAGTAAATTTTCAGCTATTATTTTTTAAATATTTTATCAGGCCCACTCTTTCCTCTCCTTCAGAGGCTCAAATATAAGCTCTTTTGATTATCTCACATGCCCCTAAAATTCTTTTCATATTTTTCCTGTCACTTTTTTCTTCTTGATTCAGTAAATGTTATTGAATTGTTCTCAATTTCTTGGATTCTATCATCAGTCATCTGCACCCAGATCATCCAGTAAGCTTTTTGTTTTGTTTTGTTTACTTTTGTTGTGCATATTCCTATTTCTATAATTTCAATTTTTTTCTTTCTTATAACTTTTATCTCTTTGCTGAATTTTTCTATTATTTTCTCTTTTTTTTCATGGAAGTTTGTAATTGCTTGTTGAAGGAATTATGTGATAGGTACTTTAAAATTCTTGTCAGATAACTTCAACATCTGCTAGCATCTAATTGTCCATGTGTCATTGTCTATTTTTTTTATGTTGTAATTTTCCTGATTGTTGGTATGATCAATGGTTTTCCATTGTATCCTTGACATATTAAATATGCTATGATCTGGATCTTATTTATTCTTCCTCAAAAAAAAAGTTTTACTATTGATTTGCAACATTAGGTCTGTTTTATCCTCACTGCTTTCCTTTTCCAGATGTGTGGTTTAAACAGCAATTATTCTATGTATGTGTCTATTTGTTCTTTCAATTCTATCAGTATTTCTTTGAGTTTTTTTGTGGAAAATTCACATAACATAAAAAGTATGAAATTAAACATTTTTAAGTGTACAGTTCAGTGGCATTAGTACATGCACATTATTGTGCAGCCATCACCAGCATCCATCTCTAGAAATTTTCCCATTGTCACAAACTGAAACACTATACACATTAAAGAAAAAACTCCTCATTTTCCAATTCTCACAGTCACTGGCAACAACCATCCTATATTTCTGTCCCTATGAATTTGACTACTATAGGTGGCTCAGATAAATGGAATTATACAGTATTTGTACTTTTCTGACTGGCTTATTTCACTGACAATAACCTCTTTAAGGTCCATTAATCTTGTAGCATGTGTCAGAATTCCCTTTTAAAGGCTAAATGATACCTCATTTTATGCATACGTCACATTTTGTTTATCTATTTATTCATTGATGAATACTAGTTTCCACTGTTTGACTCCTGTGAATAATGCTGCTATAAACGTGAGTGTATAAATATGTTTCAGTTCCTGCTTTCAGTTCTTTTGAGTATATACCAAGAAATGGAATTTCTGGATCATATGGTAATTATATGTTTAATTTTTTGAGGAACCACCATCCTGGTTCCATGGAGGCTGCACCATTTTGTGTCCCCACCAACATTACCTAAGGTTTCCAATTATCCATATTCTTTCCTATTCCTATTATTTTCTGGGGTTTTGATAATAGCTATTCTAAAGGATGTGAAGAAGCATCTCATGTGGTTTCGGTTTGCATTTCTCTAATGATTAGTGATGCTGAGCATCTGTTCAAATCCTTTTCTCATTTTATAATGGAGTTGTTTGTTGTTGAATATCAGAATTTGTAAAATATATTCTCCATATTGACATCTTATGGCACATGTTAGTTGCAAATATTTTTACTATTACATGGCTGCATCTTTATTCTGTTGATAGTATCCTTTGATACACAAAAGTTTATATATACATTATACATATGTATATACATACACATATATATGTGTGTATATATATATATATATATATATATATATTCATCTGTACCTTTAGTTCTTATATTAAAGTTTTCAATCATTTTGAGTTATTTTTTGTATATGGTGTAAAGTAAGAATCTGACTTCATTCTTTTGCACATGGATATCTAAATTTCTTCCCACAATTTGTTGAAAATACTGTCCTTAACCAATTGGTTGCTCTTGTCATCCTTGTCAAAAATAATCTGACCTTTCATATAAGTTTATTTTGGACTCTCTATTCTAGTCCACTGGTCTTTATATCTCTCTTTATGTTAGTATCATGCTGTTTTCATTCCTGTAGCTTTATGGTAAGTTTTGTAATCAGGCAGTGTAAGACTTCCGGCTTTATTTTTTTAAAGGTTATTTTGGCTCTTCATGGTTTCCTGAGATTCAATATGAATATTGGGATGGATTTCTCTGTTTCTCAAAAAAAAACCTTGGAATTGTGATAGGGGTGGTATTGAATCTCTAGATTTCTTTGATAGCAGAATTGACACCTTAAAAATTTTAAGTCTTTCAAACATGTGCATGGAATATATTTAAATTTATTTGCATTTTCCTTAATTTCTTTTAACAACATTTTGTATTTCCAGTGTACGTCTTTTAGCTCCTTTGTTAAGTTAATTCCTAAGTTTTTAAAATTATTTTTCGTGATGTAAATGGAATTGTTTTTATTTTTTAACATCTTTACTAGGGTACAATTGCTTTACAATGGTATGTTAGTTTCTGCTTTATAACAAAGTGAATCAGTTATACATATACATATGTTCCCATATGTCTTCCCTCTTGTGTCTCCCTCCCTCCCACTCTCCCTATCCCACCCCTCCAGGCTGTCATAAAGCACCTAGCTAATATCCCTGTGCCATGCGGCTGCCTCCCACTAGCTATCTACCTTACGTTTGTTAGTGTATATATGTCCATGCCTCTCTCTTGCCCTGTCACAGGTCACCCTTCCCCCTCCCCATATCCTGAAGTCCATTCTCTAGTAGGTCTGTGTCTTTACTCCTGTCTTAACCCTAGGTACTTCATGACATTGTTTTTTTCTTAAATTCCATATACATGTGTTAGCATACGGTATTTGTCTTTTTCTTTTTGACTTACTTCACTCTGTATGACAGACTCTAGGTCTATCCACCTCATTACAAATAGCTCAATTTCATTTCTTTTTATGGCGGAGTAATATTCCGTTGTATATATGTGCCACATCTTCTTCATCCATTCATCCGATGATGGGCACTTAGGTTGTTTCCATCTCCAGGCTATTGTAAATAGAGCTGCAATGACCATTTTGGTACATGACACTTTTTGAATTTTGTTTCTCTCAGGGTATATGCCAAGTAGTAGAATGGCTGGGTCATATGGTTGTTCTATTTGTAATTTTTTAAGGAACCTCCATACTGTTCTCCATAGGGGCTGAAACAATTCACATTCCTACCAGCAGTGCAAGAGTGCTCCCTATTCTCCACACCCTCTCCAGCATTTATTGTTTCTAGATTTTTTGATGATGGCCATTCTGACTGGTGTGAGATGATATCTCATTGTAGTTTTGACTTGCATTTATCTAATGATTAATGATGTTGAGCATTCTTTCATGTGTTTGTTGGCAGTCTGTATATCTTCTTTGGAGAAATGTCTATTTAGGCCTTCTGCCCATTTTTGGATTGGGTTGTTTGATTTTTGTTATTAAGCTGCATGAGCTGCTTGTAAATTTTGGAGATTAATCCTTTGTTAGTTGCTTCATTTGCAAATATTTCCTCCCATTCTGAGGGTTGTCTTTTGGTCTTGTTTATGGTTTCCTTTGCTGTGCCAAAGCTTTGAAGTTTCATTAGGTCCCATTTGTTTATTTTTGTTTTTATTTCCCTTTCTCTAGGAGGTGGGTCAATAAGGATCTTGCTGTGATTTATGTCATAGAGTGTTCTGCCTATGCTTTCCTTTAAGAGTTTGATAGTTTCTGGCCTTAGATTTAAGTCTTTAATCCATTTTGAGCTTATTTTTGTGTATGGTGTTAGGGAGTGTTCTAATCTCATACTTTTACATGTACCTGTCCAGTTTTCCCAGCACCACTTATTGAAAAGGCTATCCTTTCTGCACTGTACATTCCTGCCAGCTTTATCAAAGATAAGGTGTCCATATGTGCGTGGTTTTATCTCTGGGCTTCCTATCCTGTTGCATTGATCTATCTTTCTGTGTTTGTGCCAGTACCATACCGTCTTGATTACTGTAGCTTTGTCGTATAGTCTGAAGTCAGGGAGCCTGATTCCGCAAGCACCACTTTTCGTTCTCAAGATTGCTTTGACTATTCGGGGCCTTTTGTGTTTCCACACAAATTGTGAAATTTTTTGTTCTAGGTCTGTGAAAAATGCCAGTGGTAGTTTGATAGGGATTGCATTGGATCTGCAGATTGCTTTGGTAGTAGAGTCATTTTCACAATGTTGATTCTTCCAATCCAAGTACATGGTGTATCTCTCCGTCTATTTGTATCATCTTTAATTTCTTTCATCAGTGTCTTATAATTTTCTGCATACAGGTCTTTTGTCTCCTTAGGTAGGTCTATTCCTAGATATTTTATTCTTTTTGTTGCAATGGTAAATGGGAGTGATTTCTTGATTTCACTTTCAGATTTTTCATCATTAGTATATAGAAATGCCAGAGATTTCTCTGCATTAATTTTGTATCCTGCTACTTTACCACATTCATTGATTAACTCTAGTAGTTTTCTGGTGGCATTTTTAGGATTCTCTATGTATAGTATCATGTAATGTGCAAACAGTGAAAGCTTTACTTCTTCTTTTCCGATTTGGATTCCTTTTATTTCCTTTTCTTCTCCAATTGTTGTGGTTAAAACGTCCAAAACTATGTTGAGTAAGGGTGGTGAGAGTGGGCAACCTTGTCTTGTTCCTGATCTTAGTGGAAATGCTTTCAGTTTTTCACCATTGAGGATGATGTAGGCTGTGGGCTTGTCATAAAGGGTCTTTATTATGTTGAGGAAAGTTCCCTCTATGCCTACATTCAGCAGGGCTTTTATAATAAATGGGTGTTGAATTTTGTCAAAAGCTTTCTCTGCATCTATTGAGATGATCATATGGTTTTTCTCCTTCAATTTGTTAATATGGTTTACCACATTGATAGATTTGCGTATATTGAAGAATCCATGCATTCCTGGAATAAACCCAACTTGATCATGGTGTATGATCCTTTCAATGTGCTGTTGGATTCTGTTGGCTAGTATTTTTTTTTAACACCTTTATTAGGGTATAATTGCTTTACAATGGTGTGTTAGTTTCTGCTTTATAACAAAGTGAATCAGCTATACATATACATATGCTCCCGTGTGTCCTACCTCTTGCGTATCCCTCCCTCCCACTCTCCCCATCCCACCCCTCCAGGCTGTCCCAAAGCCCCGAGCTAATATCCGTGTGCCTTGCCGCTGCTTCCCCCTAGCTATCTACCTTACTACGTTTGTTAGTGTGTATATGTCCATGACTCTCTCTCGCCCTGTCAAAACTCACCCTTCCCCCTCCCCATATCCTCAAGTCCGTTCTCCAGTAGGTCTGTGCCTCTATTCCTGTCTTATCCCTAGGTTCTTCATGACATTTTTTCCCTTAAATTCCGTATATATGTGTTAGCATATGGTATTTGTCTTTTTCTTTCTGACTTACTTCACTCTGTATGACAGACTCTAGGTATATCCATCTCATTACAAATAACTCAATTTCATTTCTTTTTAAGGCTGAGTAATATTCCATTGTGTATATGTGCCACATCTTCTTTATCCATTCGTCTGATGATGGCTGCTTAGGTTCTTTCCATCTCTGGGCTATTGTAAATAGAGCTGCAATGAACATTTTGGTACATGACTCTTTTTGAATTTTGGTTTTCTCAGGTTATATGCCCAGTAGTGGGATTGCTGGGTCATATGGTAATTCTATTTGTAGTTATTTAAGGAACCTCCATACTGTTCTCCAGAGTGGCTGAACCAATTCACATTCCCACCAGCAGTGCAAGAGTGTCCCCTTTTCTCCACACCCTCTCCAGCATTTATTGTTTCTAGATTTTTTGATGATGGCCATTCTGACTGGTGTGAGATGATATCTCCTTGTAGTTTTGATTTGCATTTCTCTAATGATTAATGATGTTGAGCATTCTTTCATGTGTTTGTTGGCATTCTTTATATCTTCTTTGGAGAAATATCTATTTAGGTCTTCTGCCCATTTTTGGATGGGGTTGTTTGTTTTTTTGTTATTGAGCTGCATGAGCTGCTTGTAAGTTTTGGAGATTAATCCTTTGTCAGTTGCTTCATTTGCAAATGTTTTCTCCCATTCTGAGGGTTGTCTTTTGGTCTTGATTATGGTTTCCTTTCCTGTGCAAAAGCTTTGAAGTTTCATTAGGTCCCATTTGTTTATTTCTGTTTTTATTTCCATTACTCTAGGAGGTGGGTCAGAAAGGATCTTGCTGTGATTTATGTCATAGAGTGTTCTTCCTATGTTTTCCTCTAAGAGTTTGATAGTTTCTTGCCTTACATTTAGGTCTTTAATCCATTTTGAGCTTATTTTTGTGTATGGTGTTAGGGAGTGATCTAATTTCATACTTTTACATGTACCTGTCCAGTTTTCCCAGCACCATTTATTGAAGAGGTTGTCCTTTCTCCACTGTACATTCCTGCTTCCTTTATCAAAGATAAGGTGTCCATATGTGCGTGGGTTTATCTCTGGGCTTTCTATCCTGTTCCACTAATTTATCTTTCTGTTTTTGTGCCAGTACCATACTGTCTTGATTACTGTTGCTTTGTAGTAAAGTCTGAAGTCAGGGAGCCTGATTCCTCCAGCTCCTTTTTTCGTTCTCAAGATTGCTTTGGCTATTCGGGGTCTTTTGTGTTTCCATACAAATTGGGAAATTTTTTGTTCTAGTTCTGTGAAAAATGCCAGTGGTAGTTTGATAGAGATCGCATTGAATCTGTAGATTGCTTTGGGTAGTAGAGTCATTTTCACAATGTTGATTCTTCTCATCTAAGAACATGGTATATCTCTCCATCTATTTGTATCATCTTTAATTTCTTTCATCAGTGTCTGATAATTTTCTGCATACAGGTCTTTCGTATCCTTAGGTAGGTTTATTCCTAGATATTTTATTCTTTTTGTTGCAATGGTAAATGGGAGCATTTTCTTGATTTCACTTTCAGATTTTTCATCATTAGTATATAGGAATGCCAGAGATTTCTGTGCATTAATTTTGTATCCTGCTACTTTACCAAATTCATTGATTAGCTCTAGTAGTTTTCTGGTAGCATCTTTAGGATTCTCTATGTATAGTATCATGTCATCTGCAAACAGTGACAGCTTTACTTCTTCTTGTCCGATTTGGATTCCTTTTATTTCCTTTTCTTCTCTGATTGCTGTGGCTAAAGCTTCCAAAACTATGTTGAATAAGAGTGGTGAGAGTGGGCAACCTTGTCTTGTTCCTGATCTTAGTGGAAATGCTTTCAGTTTTTCACCATTGAGGACGATGTTGGCTGTGGGTTTGTCATATATGGCCTTTATTATGTTGAGGAAAGTTCCCTCTATGCCTACTTTCTGCAGGGTTTTTATCATAAATGGGTGTTGAATTTTGTCGAAAGCTTTCTCTGCATCTATTGAGATGATCATATGGTTTTTATCCTTCAATTTGTTAATATGGTTTATCACATTGATAGATTTGCGTATATTGAAGAATCCTTGCATTCCTAGAATAAGCCCCACTTGATCATGGTGTATGATCCTTTTAATGTGCTGTTGGATTCTGTTTGCTAGTATTTTGTTGAGAATTTTTGCATCTATGTTCATCAGTGATATTGGCCTGTAGTTTTCTTTCTTTGTGACATCCTTGTCTGGTTTTGGTATCAAGGTGATGGTGGCCTCGTAGAAGGAATTTGGGAGTGTTCCTCCCTCTGCTATATTTTGGAAGAGTTCGAGAAGGATAGGTGTTAGCTCTTCTCTAAATGTTTGATAGAATTCACCTGTGAAGCCATCTGGTCCTGGGCTTTTGTTTGTTGGAAGATTTTTAATCACAGTTTCAATTTCAGTGCTTGTGATTGGTCTGTTCATATTTTCTATTTCTGCCTGATTAAGTCTTGGCAGGTTGTGCATTTCTAAGAATTTGTCCATTTCTTCCAGATTGTTCATTTTATTGGCATAGAGTTGCTTGTAGTAATCTCTCATGATTTTTTTATTTCTGCAATGTCAGTTGTTACTTCTCCTTTCTCATTTCTAATTCTATTGATTTGAGTCTTCTCCCTTTTTTTCTTGATGAGTCTGGCTAGTGGTTTATCTATTTTGTTTATCTTCTCAAAGAACCAGCTTTTAGTTTTATTGATCTTTGCTATTATTTCCTTCATTTCTTTTTCATTTATTTCTGATCTGATTTTTATGATTTCTTTCCTTCTGCTAGCTTTGGGGCTTTTTTGTTCTTCTTTCTCTAATGGCTTGAGGTGCAAGGTTAGGTTGTTTCTTCGAGATGTTTCCTGCTTCTTAAGGTGGGCTTGTATTGCTATAACCTTCCCCCTTAGAACTGCTTTTGCTGCATCCCATAGGTTTTGGGTCGTTGTGTCTCCATTGTCATTTGTTTCTAGGTATTTTTTTATTTCCTCTTTGATTTCTTAAGTGATCACTTCATTATTAAGTAGTGTATTGTTTAGCCTCCATGTGTTTGTATATTTTACAGATCTTTTCCTGTAATTGATATCTAGTCTCATGGCGTTGTGGTCAGAAAAGGTACTTGATACAATTTCAATTTTCTTAAATTTACCAAGGCTTGATTTGTGACCCAAGATATGACCTATCCTGGAGAATGTTCCATGAGCACTTGAGAAAAATGTGTATTTTGTTATTTTTGGATGGAGTGTCCTATAAATATCATTAAGTCCATCTTGTTTAATGTATCATTTAAAGCTTGTGTTTCCTTATTTATTTTCATTTTGGATGATCTGTCCATGGGTGAAAGTGGGGTGTTAAAGTCCCCTACTATGAATGTGTTACTGTCAATTTCCCCTTTTATGGCTGTTAGTATTTGCCTTAAGTATTGAGGTGCTCCTATGTTGGGTACATAAATATTTACAATTGTTATATCTTCTTCTTGGATCGATCCCTTGATCATTATGTAGTGTCCTTCTTTATCACTTTTAATAGTCCTTATTTTAAAGTCTATTTTGTCTGATATGAGAATTGCTACTCCAGCTTTCTTTTGGTTTCCATTTACATGGAATGTCTTTTTTCATCCCCTTACTTTCAGTCTGTATGTGTCTCTAGGTCTGAGGTGGGTCTCTTGTAGACAACATATATATGGGTCTTGTTTTTGTATCCATTCAGCCAATCTGTGTCTTTTGGTGGGAGCATTTAGCCCATTTACATTTAAGGTAATTATCGATATGTATGTTCCTATTCCCATTTTCTATATTGTTTTGGGTTCGTTTTTATAGGTCGTTTCCTTCTCTTGCATTTCTTATCTAGAGAAGTTCCTTTAGCATTTCTTGTAAAGCTGGTTTGGTGGTGCTGAACTCTCTCAGCTTTTGCTTGTCTGTAAAGGTTTTAATTTCTCCATCAAATCTGAATGAGATCCTTGCTGGGTAGAGTAGTCTTAGTTGTAGGTTTTTCTCCTTCATCACTTTCAGTATGTCCTGCCACCCCCTTCTGGCTTGTAGGGTTTCTGCTGAGAGATCAGCTGTTAACCTTACGGGGATTCCCTTGTGTGTTATTTGTTGTTTTTCCCTTGCTGCTTTTAATATGCTTTCTTTGTATTTAATTTTTGACAGTTTGATTAATATGTGTCTTGGCATATTTCTCCTTGGATTTATCCTGTATGGAACTCTCTGTGCTTCCTGGACTTGATTAACTATTTCCTTTCCCATATTAGGGAAGTTTTCAACTATAATCTCTTCAAATATTTTCTCAGTCCCTTTCTTTTTCTCTTCTTCTTCTGGAACCCCTATAATTCGAATGTTGGTGCGTTTCATGTTGTCCCAGAGGTCTCTGAGACTGTCCTCAGTTCTTTTCATTCTTTTTTCTTTATTCTGCTCTGCAGTAGTTATTTCCACTACTTTATCTTCCAGGTCACTTATCCGTTCTTCTGCCTCAGTTATTCTGCTATTGATCCTATCTAGAGTGGTTTTAATTTCATTTATTGCGTTGTTCATCGTTGCTTGTTTCATCTTTAGTTCTTGTAGGTCCTTGTTAACTGTTTCTTGCATTTTGTCCATTCTACTTCCAAGATTTTCGATCATCCTTACTATCATTATTCTGAATTCTTTTTCAGGTAGATTGCCTTTTTCCTCTTCATTTGTTAGGTCTGGTGGGTTTTTATCTTGCTCCTTCATCTGCTGTGTGTTTTTCTGTCTTCTCATTTTGCTTATCTTACTGTGTTTGGGGTCTCCTTTTTGCAGGCTGCAAGTTCGTAGTTCCCGTTGTTTTTGATGTCTGTCTCCAGTGGCTAAGGTTGTTTCAGTGTGTTGTGTAGGCTTCCTGGAGGAGGGGACTAGTGCCTGTGTTGTGCTGGATGAGGCTGGATCTTGTCTCTCTAGTGGGCAGGTTCACGTCTGGTGGTGTGTTTTGGGGTGTCTGTGGCCTTGTTATGATTTTAGGCAGCCTCTCTGCTAATGGGTGGGGTTGTGTTCCTGTTTTGCTAGTTGTTTGGCATAGGTTGTCCAGCACTGTGGCTTGCTGGTCGTTGAGTGAAGCTGGGTGCTGGTGTTAAGATGGAGGTCTCTGGGAGATTTCCACCGTTTAATATTATGTGGAGCTGGGAGGTCTCTTGTTGACCAGTGTCCTGAAGTTGGCTCTCCTACCTCAGAGGCAGAGCCCTGCCTCCTGGGTTGGAGCACCAAGAGCCTTTCATCCACACAGCTCAGAATAAAAGGGAGAAAATGTTGAGAGAATTATTAGAAGTATGAGGAAAGAAAGAAGGAAAGGAGGAAAGGAAGGAAGTAAGAAAGAAGCAAAGAAGGAAAGAAAGGAGGGAGGGAGGGAGGGAGGGAGGAAGGAAGGAAGGAAGGAGGGAAAGAAGGAGAGAATGTAGAGAGAATTAGTAGAAGTATGAGGAAAGAAAGAGGGAAAGGAGGAAGGGAAGGAAGGAAGAAAGAAGCAAAGAAGGAAAGAAAGGAGGGAGGGAGGGAGTGAGGAAGGGAGGAAGGAAGGAGGGAAAGAAGGAGAAAATGTAGAGAGAATTAGTAGACGTATGAGGAAAGAAAGAAGGAAAGGAGGAAAGGAAGGAAGGAAGAAAGAAGCAAATAAGGAAAGAAAGGAAGGAGGGAGGGAGGGAGGAAGGAATGAAGGAAGGAGGGAAAGAAGGAGAAAATGTAGAGAGAATTAGTAGAAGTTTGAGGATGGAAAGAAGGAAAGGAGGAAAGGAAGGAGGGAGGAAGGAAGGAAGGAAGGAGGGAAAGAAGGAAAAAAGACAGAAAGAAAGAAGATACAGTAAAAATAAAATAAAGTATAATATAGTTATTGTACTAAAGAATATTTAGGAAAAAAAAGAAAATAAAGGGACGGATAGAACCCTAGGGCAAATGTTGGAAGCAAAGCTATACAGAGAAAATCTTACACAGAAGCATACACATACACGTTGGCAAAGAGAGGCAAAGGGGGAAAAGTCATAAATCCTGCTCCCAGAGACCACCTCCTCAACCTGGGGTGATTCGCTGTCTGAAGGAGGGAAGGAAGGAAGGAAAGAAAGAAAGAAAGAACGAAGGTAAAGTACAATAAAGTTATTACACTTAAAATTAATTATTAAGAAAAAAATTAAAAAAAAAAAAACCATGGACGGGTAGAGCCCTAGGACAAATGTTGGAAGCAAAGCTATACAGAGAAAATTTTACACAGAAGCATACACATACACGTTAACAAAGAGAGGCAAAGTGGGAAAAATCATAAATCCTGCTCCCAGAGACCACCTCCTCAACCTGGGGTGATTCGCTTGTCTAAAGGAGGGAAGGAAGGAAGGAAAGAAAGAAAGAAAGAACGAAGGTAAAGTACAATAAAGTTATTACAATTAAAATTAATTATTAATAAAAAAAAATTTTTTTTTTAAAAAAAACCATGGACGTATATAGCCCTAGGACAAATGTTGGAAGCAAAGCTATACAGAGAAAATCTTACACAGAAGCATACACATACACATTCACAAAGAGAGGCAAAGGGGGAAAAATCATAAATCCTGCTCCCAGAGACCACCTCCTCAACCTGGGGTGATTCGCTGTCTAAAGGAGGGAAGGAAGGAAGGAAAGAAAGAAAGAAAGAACGAAGGTAAAGTACAATAAAGTTATTACAATTAAAATTAGTTATTAAGAAAAAAAATTAAAAAAAAAAAAAACCGTGGATGGATAGAGCCCTAGGACAAATGGTGGAAGCAAGAGTATACAGACAAGATCTCACACAGAAGCATACACGCACACATTCACAAAAAGAGGAAAAGGGAAAAAAACCACAGGTCTCGCTCCAAAATTCCACCTCTTCAATGTGGGATCACTCCCTGTCTATTCAGGTATTCCACAATGCAGGGCTCATCAAGTTGATTGTGGAGCTTCAATACGCTGCCTCCGCGGCTGCCGGGAGAGACCTCCCCCTCTCCTCCCTGCTCTCACAGCTCACAGGAGCTCAGCTTTGAACCCGGCCCTGCCCCTGCGCGCAGGTCCCTGGAGGGCGTCTGTTTTTTGCTCAGACAGGACGGGGTTAAAGGAGCCGCTGATTCGGGAGCTCCGGCTCACCCAGGCCGGGGGTTGGGGGATGGGGGAAGGAGGGGTACTGCGTGCGGGGCGGGCCTGCGGCGGCAGAGGCAGCGTGACGTTGCACCGGCCTGAGACCCGCCGTGCGTACTCCCGGGGAAGTTGTCCCTGGATCCCGGGAACCTGGCAGTGGCGGCCTGCACAGGCTCCGCGGAAGAGGGGCGCGGAGAGTGACCTGTGCTCGCACACAGACCCCTGGTGGCGGCAGCAGCAGCCCCAGCGTCTCCCGCCAGTCTCTGGGGTCCACGGTTTTAGCTGTGGCTCGCGCCCGTCTCTGGGGTTCGCGCTTCCCGCCGCAGCTCGCGCCTGTCTCGGGGGCTCGCGCCCTCAGCCGCGGCTCGTGCCCGTCTCTGGGGTACGCGCTTTTAGCCGCGGCTCGCGCCTGTCTCTGGAGTTCCTTTAAGCAGCGCTCTTAAACCCCTCTCCTCGCGCACCAGGAAACAAAGAGGGAAGAAAAAGTCTCTTGCCTCTTCGGCCGGTGCAGGCTTTCCCCCGAACTCCCTCCCGGCTAGTCGTGGCGCACCAACCCCTTCAGGCTGTGTTCAAGCCGCCAAACCCAGTCCTCTCCCTGTGCACTGTCCAAAACCAAAACCCGAGCCTCAGCTCGCAGCCCCGCCCGCCCCGGCGGGTGAGCAGACAGGCCTCTCCGGTTGGTGAGTGCCGGTCGGCACCGATCATCTGTGCAGGAATCTCCCTGCTTTGCCCTCCGCACCCGTCGCTGTGCACTACTCCGCGGTCCCGCAGCTCCCCGCTCCGCCTCCCGCAGTCTCCGCCCGCGGAGGGGCTTTCTACTATGTGGAAACTTTTCCTCCTTCACAGCTCCCTCCCACTGGTGCAGGTGCCGTCCTTATTCTTTTGTCTCTGTTTTTTCTTTTTTTCTTTTGCCCTACCCAGGTACTTGGGGAGTTTCTCGCCTTTTGGGAGGTCTGAGGTCTTCTGCCAGCCTTCAGTAGGAGTTCTGTAGGAGTTGTTCCACGTGTAGATGTATTTCTGGTGTATCCGTGAGGAGGAAGGTGATCTCCACGTCTTACTCTTCCGCCATCTTTCCCCGTCCCCTGTTGGCTAGTATTTTGTTGAGGATTTTTGCATCTATGTTCATCAGTGATATTGGCCTGTAGTTTTCTTTCTTTGTGACATCCTTGTCTGGTTTTGGTATCAAGGTGATGGTGGCCTCGTAGAAGGAATTTGGGAGTGTTCCTCCCTCTGCTATATTCTGGAAGAGTTAGAGAAGTATATGTGTTAGCCCTTCTCTAAATATTCTATAGAATTCGCCTGTGAAGCCATCTGGTCCTGGGCTTTTGTTTGTTGGAAGATTTTTAATCACAGTTTCAATTTCAGTGCTTGTGATTGGTCTGTTCATATTTTCTATTTCTTTCTGATTCAGTCTTGGTAAGTTGTGCATTTCTAAGGATTTGTCCATTTCTTCCAGGTTGTTCATTTTATTGGCATATAGTTGTTTGTAGTAATTTCTCATGATCTTTTTTATTTCTGCAGTGTCAGTTGTTACTTATCCTTTATCATTTCTAATTCTATTGATTTGAGTCTTCTCCTTTTTTTCTTGATGAGTCTGCCTAATGGTTTATCTATTTTGTTTATCTTCTCAAAGAACCAGCTTTTAGTTTTATTGATCTTTGCTACCATTTCCTTCATTTCTTTTTCATTTATTTGTGATCTGATTTTTATGATTTCTTTCCTTCTGCTAACTTTGGGTATTTTTTGTTCTTCTTTCTCTAATTGCTTGAGGTGCAAGGTTAGGTTGTTTATTCGAGATGTTTCCTCTTCTTAAGGTGGGCTTGTATTGCTATAAACTTCCCTCTTAGAAAAGCTTTAGCTGCCTCCCATAGGTTTTTGGGTCGTTGTGTCTCCATTGTCATTTGTTTCTAGGTATTTTTTTTATTTCCTCTTTGATTTCTTCAGTGATCACTTCGTTATTAAGTAGTGTATTGTTTAGCCTCCATGTGTTTGTATTTTTTACAGATCTTTTCCTGTAATTGATATGTAGTCTCATAGCATTGTGTTTGGAAAAGATACTTGATACAATTTCAATTTTCTTAAATTTACCAAGGCTTGATTTGTGACCCAAGATATGATCCATCCTGGAGAATGTTCCATGAGCACTTGAGAAAAATGTGTATTCTGTTGATTTTGGATGGAGTGTCCTATAAATATCAATTAAGTCCATCTTGTTTAATGTATCATTTAAAGTTTGTGTTTCCTTATTTATTTTCATTTTGGATGATCTGTTCATTGGGCAAGTGGGGTGTTAAAGTCCCCTACTATGAATGTGTTACTATTGATTTCCCCTTTTATGGCTGTTAGTATTTGCCTTATGTATTGAGGTGCTCCTATGCTGGGTTCATAAATATTTACAATTGTTATATCTTTTTCTTGGATCGATCTCTTTATCATTATATGGTGCCCTTCTTTGTCTCTTCTAATAGCCTTTATTTTAAAGTCTATTTTGTGTGATATGAGAATTGCTACTCCAGCTTTCTTTTGGTTTCCATTTGCATGGAATATCTTTTTCCATCCCCTTACTTTCAGTCTGTACGTGTCTCTAGGTCTGAAGTGGGTCTCTTGTCGACAGCATATATATAGGTCTTGTTTTTGTTTCCATTCAGCCAATCTGTTTCTTTTGGTGGGAGAATTTAGTCCATTTACATTTAAGGTAAATATTGATATGTATGTTCCTATTCCCATTTTCTAAATTGTTTTGTGTTCGTTATTATAGATCTTTTCCTTCTCTTGAGTTTTTTGCCTAGCGAAGTTCCTTTAGCATTTGTTGTAAAGCTGGTTTGGTGGTGCTGAACTCTCTCAGCTTTTGCTTGTCTGTAAAGGTTTTAATTTCTCCATCAAATCTGAATGAGATCCTTGCTGGGTAGAGTAGTCTTAGTTGTAGGTTTTTCTCCTTCATCACTTTCAGTATGTCCTGCCACCCCCTTCTGGCTTGTAGGGTTTCTGCTAAGAGATCAGCTGTTAACCTTACGGGGATTCCCTTGTGTGTTATTTGTTGTTTTTCCCTTGCTGCTTTTAATATGCTTTCTTTGTATTTAATTTTTGACAGTTTGATTAATATGTGTCTTGGCATATTTCTCCTTGTATTTATCCTGTATGGAACTCTCTGTGCTTCCTGGACTTGATTAACTATTTCCTTTCCCATATTAGGGAAGTTTTCAACTATAATCTCTTCAAATATTTTCTCAGTCCCTTTCTTTTTCTCTTCTTCTTCTGGAACCCCTATAATTTGAATGTTGGTGCGTTTAATGTTGTCCCAGAGGTCTCTGAGACTGTCCTCAGTTCTTTTCATTCTTTTTTCTTTATTCTGCTCTGCAGTAGTTATTTCCACTCTTTTATCTTCCAGGTCACTTATCCGTTCTTCTGCCTCAGTTATTCTATTGATCCCATCTAGAGTATTTTAATTTCATTTATTGCGTTATTCATTGTTGCTTGTTTCATCTTTATTTCTTCTAGGTCCTTATTAAACGTTTCTTGCATTTTGTCCATTCTATTTCCAAGATTTTGGATCATCTTTACTATAGTATTCTCAATTCTTTTTCAGGTAGACTGACTATTTCCTCTTCATTTGTTAGGTCTGGTGCAGTGTTATCATGCTCTTTCATCTGCTTTGTGTTTTTCTGTCTTCTATTTTGATTATCTTACTGTGTTTGGGGTCTCCTTTTTGCAGGCTGCAGATTCATTGTTCCCGTTGTTTTTGATGTCTGTGCCCAGTGGCTAAGGTTGTTTCAGTGTGTTGTGTAGGCTTCCTGGTCGAGGGGACTAGTGCCTGTGTTGTGGTGGATGAGGCTGGATCTTGTCTCTCTAGTGGGCAGGTCCATGTCTAGTGGTATGTTTTGGGGTGTCTGTGTGCTTATTATGAATTTAGGCAGCCTCTCTGCTGATGGGTGGGGTTGTGTTCCTGTTTTGCTAGTTGTTTGGCATAGGTTGTCTCTCACTGTAGCTTGCTGGTCGTTGAGTGAAGCTGGGTGCTGGTGTTGAGATGGAGATCTGTGGGAGATTTTTGCCATTTGATATTATGTGGAGTTGGGAGGTCTCTTGTTGACCAGTGTCCTGAAGTTGGCTCTCCCACCTCAGAGCCACAGCACTGACTCCTGGCTGCAGCACCAAGAGCCTTTCATCCACATGGCTCAGAATAAAAGGGAGACAAAGTAGAGAGAAAGAATTAGTAGAAGTAGGAAGAAAGAAAGTAAAAAGAAAGAAAGGAAGGAAGAAAGAAAGATAGATAGAAAGAAAGAAAGGCAGGAAGGAAGCAAGGAAGGAAGAAAGTAGAATTAGGAAGAAAGAAAGAAAAAAGAAAGAAAGGAAGGAAGAAAGAAAGATAGAAAGAAAGAAAGGCGGGAAGGAAGCAAGGAAGGAAGAAAGGAAGTAAGAAAGTAGAAAGGAAGGAAAGAAGGAAAGAAGAAAGAAGGAAAGATAGGAGAGAGGGAGAGCAGGAGGAAGGAAGGAAGGAGGGAAGGAAGGAAAGAAAGAAAGAAAGAATATACAGTAAAATAAAATAAAGTATAATAAAATTATTAAATTAAAAAATAATTATTTAGAAAAAAAAGGGATGGATAGAACCTTAGGACAAATGGAGGAAGCAAAGCTATACAGACAAAATCTTACACAGAAGCATACACATACACCCTCACAAAAAGAGGTAAAGGGGAAAAAATCATAAATCTTGCTCTCAAAGTCCACCTCCTCAATTTGGGATGATTCGTTTTGTAAAGGAGGGAAGGAAGGAAAGAAAGCAAGAAACAAAGAAAGAAAGTAACGTATAATAAAGTTATTAAAATTAATTATTAAGAAAAATCATTAAAAAATACCCACAGACGGATAGAGCCCTAGGACAAATGGTGGAAGCAAAGCTATACAGACAAATTCTCACACAGAAGCATACACATACACACTCACCAAAAGAAGAAAAGGGGAAAAAATCATAAATCTTGCTCTCAAAGCCTACCTCCTCAATTTGGGATGACTCGTTGTCTATTCATGTATTCCACAGATGCAGGGTACATCAAGTTGATTGTGGAGCTTTCATCCGCTGCTTCTGAGTCTGCTGGGAGAGATTTCCCTTTCTCTTCTTTGTTCTCACAGCTCACAGTGGCTCAGCTTTGGATTTGGCCCTGCCTCTGCGTGTAGGTCGCTGGAGGGCGTCTGTTTTATATTCAGACAGGACGGGGTTAAAGAGCCACTGATTCGGGGGCTGTGGCTCACTCAGACCGGGGGGAGGGAGGGGCGTGGAGTGTGGGGTGAGCCTGCGGCGGCAGAGGCCAGCCTGACGTTGCACCAGCCTGAGGCCCGCTGTGCGTTCTCCTGGAGAAGTTGTCCCTGGATCCCAGGAACCTGGCACTGGCGGGCTGCACAGGCTCTGCAGAAGCGGGGTGTGGATAGTGACCTGTGCTCGCACACAGGCCCCTTGGTGGTGGCAGCAGCAGCCTTAGTATCTCCTGCCTGTCTCTGGGGTCCGTGATTTTAGTCGCAGCTCGTGCCCATCTCTGTGGTCCGTGCTTTTAGCCACGGCTCACGCCTGTCTCTGGAGTTCCTTTAAGCAGCGCTCTTAAAACCCTCTCCTTGTGCACCAGGTAACAAAGAGGGAAGAAAAAGTCTCTTGCTTCTTCGGCAGCTCCAGACCATTTCCCGGCTGCCTCTTGGCTAGCCGTGGTGCACTCACCCCTTCAGGCTCTGTTCATGCAGCCAACCCCAGTCCTCACCCTGCACTCTGACCAAAGCCCGAGCCTCAGCTCACAGCCCCGCCTGCCCTGGAGGGTGAGCAGACAAGCCTCTCGGGCTGGTGAGTGCTGGTCGGCACTGATCCTCCTTGAGGGAATCTCTCCGCTTTGCCCTCCACACCCCTGTTTCTATGCCCTCCTCTGCGGCTCCGAAGATCCCCCCTCGCCTCCCGCATTCTCCGACTGTGAAGGGGCTTCCTAGTGTGTGGAAACCTTTCCTCCTTCACAGCGCCCTCCCACTGGTGCAGGTCCCATCCCTATTCTTTTGTCTGTTTTTTCTTTTGCCCTACCCAGGTATGTGGGGAGTTTCTTGCGTTTTGGTAGGTCTGAGGTCTTCTGCCAGCATTCAGTATGTGTTCTGTAGGAGTTGCTCCACGTGTAGATGTTTTTCTCTTGTATCTGTGGGGAGAAAGGTGATCTCCACATCTTACTCTTCCACCATCTTTCCCTCCGCCTTTGGAATTGTTTTCTTAATTTCATTTTTCTGTTTATTGTCAGTGTATACAAAAAAATTATTTTTGACTTTTGATTTTTCACCTGCAACCTTGCTGAATTTGTTTATTTGTTCAAAAAACTGTGGAATATTTAGTGTTTTCTACATATAACATCATGCCATTTGCAGAGATAATTTCACTTATTCCATTCTAATTTGGATGCCTTTTTTTTTCTCTTTCATGTAAACTTTCCCTATCTAAGACTTGCAGTAATATGTTGAACAGAGGTGGTGAAAGTGTGCATCTTTTTTTTGTTCCTGCTCTTAGAGGAAATCTTTCAGCCCTCCTCCATTGAAAATGTCTTTAATAGTAAGTTTTTCACATATAGTTTTAATGGGCAGAATTGTGTTCCCCCAAATCCATATGTTTAGGTCCTAACATTGAGTACTTCAGATTGTGTATATATTTGGAGATAGTAACTTCAAAGAAGTAATTAAATTACAATTATGCCATGAGATATAGCTCTAATTCAATATGACTGGTTTACTTATAAAAGAAAAAAATTTGATCACAGATATATACAGAAAGCACACCATGTGGAGACACACTGAGAAGATGGTCATCTCCTAGCCAAGGAGAGAGACCGCAAAAGAAAACAAACCCACAAAACCTTGATTTTGGTGCAAGCAAGGAGAAACCAGGTCACATCCTCAATTCTTTGCTTAGAAATCCCCTCAGCTAAATACAAAAGTTATCACTTACCAGAATTGAAAAAGCAAATTTCTGTTGTTTAATCTACCCAGTCTGTGGCAGTCCTAGCAAAATAATATAGATTTGGTAATTTGAAGTGGAATATCTATGTTAAAAATACCTTGAAATGTGGAAGTGGCTTTAGAACTAAGTAATGGGTTGAGGCTGGAAGTGTTTTGAGGTGCATAATTATTTTTAAAATCAGAGATTACCTTGAAGAGACAGTTGGTAGAAATATGAACATTAAAAGTGCTTCTGGTGATATATCAGAGGAAAGTCTATTCTTTTATTTCTATTTTTTTTTCGCAGTATGTAACGGCTTTATTTGGAGTTCTGTATTACATCAGTTATATCAAAATTTTTTTCAATAATATGAATAAATCTATGGAAAAGTATCTTATCAAATTTGCAGGTGACATTTAAAGAAAAACACAACTATGATATCTAATACAAATTTACATTAAAATATTTGGTTGCAATAATGAGCTGATTCTGAAAGGAGCAATTTCTTTTTTTTTCTTTTTTAAGTTCAAGAAAATACTTCTCTATAATTTATTTATATTTCCCTCTTTCACTTTTAAGATGTATGAGAATTGAATCCATTTACTGGTACACCCAAAGAGCTTAGCATCTATATTATTATTTATTTTTATTATTATTATTATTATGTAACATCTTTATTGGAGTATATTTGTGTTACAATGGTGTGTTAGTTTCTGATTTATAACAAAGTGACTCAGTTGTACATATACATATGTCACAATTTCTCGTCCCTTTTGCATCTCCTCCCTCCCAACCTCCCTATCCCACCCCCCATATCCCACACCTCTAGGTGGTCACAAAGCACCGAGCAGATCTCCCTGTGCTATGCAGCTGCTTCCCACTAGCTATTTATTTTACATTTGGTACTGTATATATGTCCATGCCACTCTCTCACTTTGTCCCAGCTTACCCTTCCCCCTCCCTGTATCCTCAAGTCCATTCAAAGGAAGGTCTGCATTTTTATTCCTGTCTTGTCACTAGGCTCTTCATGCACTTTTGGTTTTTTTTTTAGATTCCATATATATGTGCTAGCATACGGTATTTGTTTTTCTCTTTCTGACTTACTTCACTCTGTATGACAGTCTCTAGGTCCATCCACTTCACTACAAATAACTCAGTTTTGTTCCTTTTATGGCTGAGTAATAATACATTTTATAAATGTGTCACATCTTCTTTATGCATTCATCTGTTGATGGACACTTAGGTTGTTTCCACGACCTGGCTATTTTAAACAGAGCTGCAATGAAACTTGTGGTACATGACTCTTTTTGAATTATGGTTTTCTCAGGGTATATGCCCAGTAGTAGGATGGCTGGGTTGTATGGTAGTTCTAATTTAATTTTTTAAGCAAGCTCGATACTGTTCTACATAATGGCTGTATCAATTTACATTCCCACCAACAGTGCAAGAGAGTTCCTTTTTCTCCTCACCCTTTCCAGCCTTTATTTTTTGTAGATTTTTTGATGATGGCCATTCTGACTGGTGTGAGATGATATCTCATTGTAGTTTTGATTTGCATTTCTCTAATGATTATTGATGTTGAGCATTCTTTCATGTGTCTGTTGGCAATCTGTATATCTCCTTTGAGGAAATGTCTATTTAGGTCTTCTGCCCATTTTTGAATTGGGTTGTTTTTTTGAAATTGAGCTACAAGTGCTGCTTGTAAATTTTGGAGATTAATCCTTTGTCAGTTGCTTCATTTGCAAATATATTCGCCCATTCTGAGGGTTGTCTTTTGATCTTGTTTATGGATTCCTTTGCTGTGCCAAAGCTTTGAAGTTTCATTAGGTCTCATTTGTTTATTTTTATTTCCATTGCTATAGGAGGTGGGTCAAAAAGGATCTTGCTGTGATTTATGTCATAGTGTATTCTGCCTATGTTTGCTCTAAGAGTTTGATAGTTTCTGGCCTTACATTTATGTATTTAATCCATTTTGAGTTTATTTTTGTGTATGCTGTTAGGGAGTGTTCTAACTTCATTCTTTTACATGTAGCTGTCCAGTTTTCCCAGCACCACTTATTGAACAGGCTGTCTTTTCTCAATTGTATATTCTTGCCTCCTTCATCAAAGATAAGGTGACCATATGTGTGTGGGTTTATCTCTGTTCTTTCTATCCTGTTCCACTGACTCATATTTCGGTTTCTGTGCCAATACCATAGTGTCTTGATTACTATAGCTTTGTAGAGTAGTCTGAAGTCAGGGAGCCTTATTCCTCCAGCTCCGTTTTTCTTTCTCAAGATTGCTTTGGATTTCTGGGGTCTTTTGTGTTTCCATACAAATTGTGAATTTTTTTGTTCTATTTCTGTGAAAAATGCCAGTGGCACTTTGGTAGGGATTGGATTGAATTTGTAGATTGCTTTGGGTAGTATAGTCATTTACACAATGTTGATTCTTCCAATCCAAGAACATGGTATATCTCTCCATCTATTTGTATCATCTTTAATTTCTTTCATCAGTGTCTTATAATTTTCCACATTCAGGTGTTTTTTGTCCTTAGGTAGTTTTATTCCTAAATATTTAATTTTTTTGTTGCAATGGTAATTGAGAGTGTTTTCTTAATTTCACTTTTAGATCTTTCAACATTAGTGTATAGGAATGCAAGAGATTCCTGTACATTAATTTTGCATCCTGTTACTTTACCAAATTCATTGATTTGCTCTACTAGTTTTCTAGTAGCATCTTTAGGATTCTCTATGTATAGTATCATGTCATCTGCAAACGGTGACAGCTTTACTTCTTCTTTTCCAATTTAGCTTCCTTTTATTTCTTTTTCTTCTCTGATTGTTGTGACTAAAACTTCCATAGCTATGTTAAATAATAGTGGTGATAGTAGGCAACCTTGTCTTGATCTTGATCTTAGTGGAAATTTTTTCAGTTTTTCACCATTGAAGACGATGTTGGCTGTGGGTTTGTCATATATGGCCTTTATTAGGTTGAGGAAAGTTCCCTCTATGCCTACATTCTGGAGGGTTTTTATCAGAAATGTGGGTTGAATTTTGTCGAAAATTTCTCTGCATCTATTGAGATGATCATATAGTTTTTCTCCTTCAATTTGTTAATGTGATCTATCACGTTGATTGATTTGCGTATATTGAAAAATCCTTCCATTCCTGGGATAAACCCCAATTGATCATAATGTATGATCCTTTCAATGTACTGTTGGATTCTGTTTGTTAGTAGTTTGTTGAGGATTTTTACATCTATGTTCATCAGTGATATTGGCCTGTAGTTTTCTTTCTTTGTGATATCTTTGTCTCGTTTTGGTATCAGAGTGATGGTGGCCTTGTAGAATGAGTTTGGGAGTGTTCCTACCTCTGTTATATTTTGGAAGAGTTTGAGAACTGTAGGTGTTAGCTCTTTCCTAAATGTTTGATATAATTTGCCTGTGAAGCCATCTTTCCCTGGGCTCTTGTTAGTTGGAAGATTTTTAATCATAGTTTCAAATTCAGTTCTTGGAATTGGTCTGTTTATATTTTGTTCTGGTTCAGTCTCGGAAGGTTGTACATTTATAAGAATTTGTCCATTTTTTTGGTAGACAGTTTCTTGTAGTAATCTCTCATGATCCTTTGTATTTCTGCAGTGTCAGTTGTTACTTCTCCTTTTTCATATCTAATTCTATTTATTTGAGTTTTCCCCATTTTGTCCTTGGTAAGTCTGACTAATGTTTATCATTTTTTTATCTTCTCAAAGAACCAGCTTTTAGTTTTATTGATCTTTGCTATTGTTACCCTCATTTCTTTTTCATTTATTCCTGATCTGATCTTTATGACTTTTTCCTTCTGCTAAATTTGGAGTTTTTTTGCTCTTCTTTCTCTAATTGCTCTAGGTGTAAATTTAGGTTGTTTATTTGAGATGTTTCTTGTTTCTTAAGTTAGGATATTATTTCTTTAAACTTCCCTCTTAGAACTGCTTTTGCTGCATCCCATAGGTTTTCGGTCGTCATGTATTCATTGTCATTTTTTTCTAGGTATTTTTTTATTTCCTCTTTGATTTCTCCAGTGATCTCTTGGTTATTAACTAGTGTGTTGTTTAGCCTCCATGTGCTTTTATTTTTTACAGATCTTTTCTTGTAATTGATATCTAGTCTCATAGCATCATGATTGGAAAAGATACCTGATACAATTTCAACTTTCTTAAACTCACCAAGGCTTGATTTGTGACCCAGGGTAGGATCTATCCTAGAGAATGTTCCATGAGCACTTGTGAAGAAAGGGTATTCTGTTGTTTTTGGATGGAATGTCCTATAAATTTCAATTAAGTCTATATTCTTTATTGTATCATTGAAAGCCTGTGTTTCCTTACTTATTTTCATTTTGGATGATCTCACCATTGGTGAAAGTGGGTTGTTACAGTCCCCTACTATGATTTTGTTACTGTCGATTCCCCCTTTGATGGCTGTTAGTATTTGCCTTATGTATTGAGGTGCTCCTATGTTGTGTGCATAAATATTTACAGTTGTTATATCTTCTTCTTGGATTGATCCCTTGATCATTATGTAGTGTCCTTCTTTGTCTCTTGGAATAGTCTTTGTTTTAAAGTCTATTTTGTCTGATATGAGTATGCTACTCCACCTTTCTTTTGATTTCCATTTGCATGAGATATCTTTTTCCATCTCCTCACTTTTAGTCTGTATGTGTCCCTAGGTTTGAAGTGGGTCTCTTGTAGACAGTATATATACGGGTCTTGTTTTTGTATCCATTTAGGAATGTATATTTTTTTGGTTTGAGTATTTAATCCATTTACATTTAAGGTATTTATCGATATGTATTTTCTATTACCATTTTCTTAATTGTTTTGCGTGTATTATTGTAGGTGTTTTCCTTCTCTTGTGTTTCCTGCCTAGAGAATTCATCTAGCTTTTGTTGTACAGCTGGTTTAGTGGTTCTGTATTCTCTTAGCTTTTGCTTGTCTTTAAAGGTTTTAATTTTTCCATCAAATCTGCATGAGATACTTTCTGGCTTGAGTAATCCTGGTTGTAGGATTTCTCTTTCTTCACTTTTAATAGGTCCTGTCACTCCCTGCTGGCTTTCAGTGTTTCTGCTGAATGATCAGCTGTTAACCTTATGGGGATTCCTTTTTGTGTTATTTGTTGTTTTTCCCTTGCTGGTTTTAAGATTTGTTCTTTGTATTTAATTTCTGATAGCTTGATTAATATGTGTCTTGTCATGTCTGTCCTTGGATTTATCCTGTATGGGACTCTCTGTCCTTCCAGGACTTTAACTATTTCCTTTCCCATATAGGGAAGTTTTCAAGTATAATCTCTTGAAATATTTTCTCAGACCCTTTCTCTTTCTTTTATTCTTCTGGGACTGTTCATTTCGAATGTTGGTTCATTTAGTGTTGTCCCAGACGTCTCTGAGACTGTCCTCAAGGCTTTTCATTCTTTTTTCTTTATTCTGCTCTGCAGTAGTTATTTCCACTATTTTATATTCCAGGTCACTTATCCATTCTTCTGCCTCAGTTATTCTACTATTGATCCCTTCTAGAGAATTTTCAATCTCATTTTTTTTGTTGTTCATCACTGTTTGTTTGCTCTTTAGTTCTTCTAGTTCCTTGTTAAATGTTTCTTGTGTTTTCTCCATTCTACTTCCAAGATTTTGGATCATCTTTACTATCATTATTCTGAATTCTTTTTCAGGTAGACTGCCTATTTCCTCTTCATTTATTAGGTCTGGTGTGTTTTTGCCTTGCTCCTTCATCTGCCATGTGTTTCTCTGTCTTCTCATTTTGCTTAACTTACTGTGTTTGTGGTCTCCTTTATGCAGGCTGCAGGTTCGTAGTTTCCATTGTTTTTGGTTTCTGTCCCAAGTGGCTAAGATTGCTTCAGTGTGTTGTGTAGGCTTCCTGGTGGAAGGGATTAATGTCTGTGTTCTGGTGGATGAGGCTGGATCTTGTCTTTCTGGTGGGCAGGTCCACACCTGGGAGTGTGTTTTGTGGTGACTATGGCCTTATTATGATCTTAGGCAGCCTCTGTGCTAATGGATACCATTGTATTCCTGTCTTGCTACTTGTTTGGCATAAGCTGTCCAGCACTGTAGCTTGCTGGTCAGTGAGTGGAACTGGGTCTTGGCATTGAGATGGAAATCTGTGGGAGATTTTCACCATTTGATACTACAAGGAACTGGGAGGTCTCTTGTGTACCAGTGTTCTGAACTTGGCTCTCCCACCTCAGAGGCACACCCTTAATACCTGGCTGGAGCACCATGAGCCTGTCCTCCACAATGCTCAGTATAAAAGGGAGAAAAAAATGAATAAAAGAAAGAAGAATATAAAATGAAATGAAACAAAATAAATTAAAATAAAATAAAGTTATTAAAAATAAAGTAATAAACACACACACACACAAACGGACAGACAGAACCCTAGGACAAATGGTAAAAGCAAAGCTATGCAGACAAAATCACACAGAGAAGCATACATATACATACTCACAAAAAGAGAAAAAGTGAAATAAATAAATAAAAAATAAATAAATAAATAAATATATATATATATATATATATATATATATATATATATATATATATATATATATATATATATTTGCTCCTGAATTCTACCTCCTCAATTTGAGATGATTTGTTGTCTATTCAGGTATTCCACAGATGCAGGGTACATCAAGTTGATTGTGCAGATTAATCACACTGCTCCTGAGGCTGCTGGGTGAGATTTCCCTTTCTCTTCTTTGTTCGCACAGCTCCCAGGATTCAGCTTTGGATTTGGCCCCGCTTCTGTATGTAGGTCACCTGAGGGCATCTGTTCTTCGCTCAGACAGGACGGGGTTAAAGGAGCAGCTGATTAGGGGACTCTGGTTCACTCAGGCTGGGGGACGAAGGGGTACGGAGTGTGGAGCGAGCCTGCAGCGGCAAAGGCCGTTGTGATGTTGCATCAGGCTGAGGCATGCCATGCATTATCCTGGGGAAGTTGTCCATGGATCCTTGGAGGGATCAGGCACAGGCTCCCAGGAGGGACAGTGTGTATAGTGACCTGTACTTGTACACAGGCTTTTTGGTGGGTGCAGCAGCAGCCTTAGCATCTCATGCCCGTCTCTGGGGTCCTCGCTGATAGCCACGGCTCACGCCTGTCTCTGGAGCTCCTTTAAGCAGTGCTCTTAATCCCCTCTCCTCAAGCACCAGGAAACAAAGAGGCAAGAAAAAGTCTCTTGTCCCTTTGGCAGGTTTTTCCTGGACTCCCTCTCAGCTAGCTGTGGCTCACTAGCCCCCTTCAGGCTGTGTTCACACAACCAACCCCAGTCCTCTCCTTGATCTGACCACCTAAGTCCATGCCTCAGCTCCCAGCCCCCACCAGTCCCAGTGGGTGAGCAGACAAGCCTCTCAGGTTGGTTAGTGCTGGGCGGCACTGATCCTCTGTGCGGGAATCCATCTGCTTTGCCCTCCGCACCCCTGTTGCTGTGCTCTCCTCCGTGGCTTGAAGCTTCCCCCCTCCACCACCCACAGTCTCTGCGTGTGAAGGGCCTTCCCAATGTGTGGAAACCTTTCCTCCTTCATAGCTCCCTCCCACTTGTGCAGGTCCCGTCCCTATTCTTTTGTCTCTGTTTGTTTCTTTTATCTTTCGCCCTACCCAGGTACGTGGGGAGCTTCTTGTGTTTTGGGAGTTTTGAGGTCTTCTGCCAGTGTTTAATAGGTGTTCTGTAAGAGTTGTTCCATATGTAGATGTATTTCTGATGTATTTGTGGGGAGGAAGGTGATCTCCGTGTCTTACTCTTCCACCATCTTGAAGCTCCTCTATTCTTTTATGAAGTAGCAAATAACTTGGCTGAATTATCTTTTAGTGTTTTGTGGAAAGTAGAAAATGGTAAGTTATAACTCTGATATTTAATTGAGGCAATTTCTTCTTTTTTTTTCATTCTGTCAGTGAAGCCATTTTTTCCTATGCTTTATTTCTTGGTAGATTTTTAAATTTCTCATTGAATCATTTTATTGGCTAGAGATCTATTCAGATTTACTATTTCTGCATGATTCATTCTTGGTAACTGTCTACATTTAGAAATTTGTTCATTTCATCTGTGTTTACCAAATTTGTTGGTATACCTTTGTTCTTATTATTCTCTTATAATCTTTTATTTTTCTTTTCTGTAAATCAATAATGTCCCTTCTTTGATTTCTCATTTTAGTTATTTGAATTTTCATTTTTTCCTTAATGTATCTCAATTTTGTTAATCTTATTGACCTTTTCAACAAACCAACACTTTGTTTGATTTATTATTTATCTTTCCTATTTTGTTTATTTATTTTTCCTTTGTTCTTCTACCTATGAGGTTAGTTTGTTCTTCCTTTTTCTAGTTCCTTAAGGAATAAACTTAGGTTGCTGATTTGAGACCTTTTATAATGTAAATATTTGCAGACATGAATTTCCTTCTTAACACTGCTTTTGCTGCTTCTCGTATGTTTTAGTATGTTATGTTTTCATTTTCCTTTGTCTCAGGAATTTTAAAATTTCTCTAGTTATATCTTTGACTCATTGGTTGTTTAAGAGTGTATTGTGTAATTTCCAGAGTATTTGTGGATTTTCCAGTTTTCCTTCTGTTGTTGATTTCTAATTTTAATCCATTGTGATTAGAAAATATATTTCATATAATTGCAATTTTAAAAACTAAGATATGTCTTATGGCCTAATATGTGATCTATCCTCGAGAATATTCCATGTGCACTTAAGAAGAATATATATTCTACCTTTGTTGGGTATCATTCTGTGTAGGTCTTTTAGGTCTAATTGCTCTGTAGTTTTACTCAAATCCTCTATTTCCATATTCTTCTTATGTCTGGTTGTTCTTTTCACAATTGAAAGTGGATATTGAAGTCTCCTATTATTTTAGTAGAGTTGTCTATTTATCCCTTCTATTTTGTCAATTTATTTCATATGCTTAAAAGCTCTGATGTTTGGTGCATGTGTGTTTATAGTCATCATAACTCCTTGGAGATTTGATTCTTTTATCATTATCTATAATGCCTTTCTTTGTCTCTTGTAAGAGTTGTTTTTTCTTAAAGTCTTTTTTTTTTATATATTAGTATAACCACCTTTACTCTCATTTGGTTATTGTTTGCATGAAATATATTTTTTCATTCTTTGACTTTGAAATTATGTGTATCCTTAGATCTAAAGTGAGTTTCTTGTAGGGAGCATGTATTGGGTTCCTGTTTTAATTAATTTTGTCAATCTGTTTTTTTAATTGAGGAGTTAAATCCATTTACATTTAATGCAATTACTGATAGTTAAGGACTTACTATTTCCATTTTGTTCTTTGTATTCTGTGTATTTTACAGCTTTTTTTTTGTCTCTTATTTCCTCCCATACTGCATTCTTTTGTGATCAGTTAATTTGTTTTGTGTACTGGCATATTTTCATTCTTTTCTTATCTCATTTTGTATATATTCTAAAGATACTCTGTTGTTACAATGGGTATTATATATAACATCCTATAGTTATAAAAATTTATTTTAAACTAATATCATCTGAAATTCAATCACATTAACAAATACTTTTACAGCTCACACCCCCTCCTTTATGTTATTGAGGTCACAAATTATACCTTTATTTAATTAAATAGATTAGATTAAAATAGATTTATAATTACTTTTGTGCTTTTAGTTTAAATCCTTTGGAAGAATAAAAAATGGGGCTATAAAACAAAATTACAATAATACTAATTTTTATATTTGCTCTTGTATTTATTTACCTTTATTCAGAAAGTTTATATTTATTGGCTTCTAGTTACCATTTAACCAATTTCATTTCCACTTGAAGGACTTCTTTTAGTATTTCTAATAGGGCAGGCCAACTCTCTCAGCTTTTTGTTTATCCGAAAATGAGTTATTTCTTTCCTTATTTATTTATTTATTTATTTATTTTTGCAGTACGTGGGCCTCTCACTGTTGTGGCCTCTCCCATTGTGGAGCACAGGCTCTGGATGCACAGGCTCAGTGGTCATGGCTCATGGGCCTAGATGCTCTGTGGCATGTGAGATCTTCCCAGACCAGGGCACAAATCCATGTCCCCTGCATCAGCAGGCAGACTCTCAACCACTGCGCCACCAGGGAAGCCCTCTTTACTCATCATTGAAAGAAAGTTTTACCATATACAGAAGTTTTAGTTGGCAGTTTCTTTCTTTTATTTTTTTTAATTCCAGTACTTTAAACGTATAATCCCACTGTCTTTTGTCCTGAAAGGTTTCTGCTTAGAAATCTACTGATAATCTTATTGAGTATCCCTTTTACATGATGAGTCTCCTTCCTCTTGCTGGTTTCAAGGTTCTCTCATTATCTTTGTCTTTTGACAGCTTGATTGTAATGTGTCTCAGTGTAAGTTTCTTTGTATTTTTCCTACTTGGTATTCCTTGAGCTTTTTGTGTTTGCATAGCTATGTCTTTCCTCAATTTTTGGACGTTCTCAGCAATTATTATTTCAAATAAAATTCTTTGCCCTTTTGCTTCTCTGTTCTCCTACCTGGACTTCCATCATATGTATATTTGTCTTTTTGATTGTGTCACACTAAGATCTGTTCATTTTTATTCACTATTATTTTTCTTTTTGCTGTTCCAAATACATAATTTCAGATGACTTGTCACCAAGTATATTGACTTTTTTCTTCTGCCTGTTTGAGTCTACTGTTGAACTTTTCTGGTAAAATTTTCAATTCAGTTATTGCATTTTTCAGCTCCAGAATTTTTGTTTGGCTCTTTTTGTAATTTCTATCTCTTTGTCAATATTCTGATTTTGTTCATATGTTCTTTTCTGGATTTCCATTAGTTTTATTGTCTATGTTTTCCTTTAGGTGTTTGAGCATAATTAAGATAGTTGTTTTAAAGTTTTTATCTGGTAAATATGAAGTCTGTGTTTATTCATTTATGGTTTATGGAGATTAATATGTTTCTATAATGGGTTATGTTTTTCTGTTTCTTTGTGTTGTGATCTTTATTGAATATTGAACATTAAAAAAAAGAAAAACTGCTCCTCTTGTCTTTGGATACTGGTTCCATGCAGGGGAAAATTTTCACCTATATGCCAGACATGAATACTTTAGTTTTTCTCTGTATATTATGTACACGTGCCTTCTCTGGGTATATACACGTATGCATTTTTCCCCAATTCTCCTTAAATACTTCTGCTTTTAAATGTCTTAATTTCCCTAAGAGTCTTACCTTTGTTTCTACAAAGAATTTTAGCTGGTTTCTTGCATATAGCAATGAGTAATTTCTTATTCTTTTGTCTGTGAGACTGAGTTTCCCTGTGGCATTCATGAATCATGCTGTTGATTCTTTTGTCTTCCACTAGCCTGAGATTCCAGCTGCTTTTTACTATCTTAGCTTCAAGTTAGGGGTCACAGTGTCCTGTTACTGAGGAAGCCTGCAGACAAGTTAGAACTTTGCAATTTTCTCTTTGGTTCACAGCAGTGAACTAATAATCAGGTTGCTCCTTCGCCCAAACCATCCTGTACCACCTCAAGAAGGGTATGTGGCAAGATGAATTAAAAGCAACATAAAGCTTCCTACCATGTTGAATGTAGCTTTTTCTTTATTGGGTGTTTGTTTGATTAGTGAAGACCTTTGCATGATTTTCAGAACTCTTATTAAGTATTTTTAATTGAAATGTTGTTGATTTACAATATTGTGTTAATTTCCGGTGTACAGCAAAGTGATTCAGATGTATATATATTTCATACTATTATAGGTCGTTACAAGGTATTGAATATAGTTCCCTGTGCTATACAGTAAATCCTTGCTGCTTAACTATTTTATGCATAGTAGTTTGTATCTTTTAATCCCATACTCCTAATTTATTCCCCTCTCCTTTTCCCCTTTGTAACCATAAGTTTCTTTTTTGTCTGCTAGTCTGTTTCTGTTTTGTAAATAGATTCATTTATATTGATTTTAGTTTCCACATATAAGTAATAACATATAATATTTGTATTTCTCTGTTTGACTTACTTCACCCTATTAATTTTGTATTCAGATTTTTGTTATTTATTTAATGTTTCCAGGGAAAGCATGAACCTTGAGCTTCTTAGTTCACCATCTTGCAGACATCATCAACCCTATCAGTTTTTGACTAACACATTTTGAAGATATGTAATTAGGTGCATGCAGATATAGATAGTTATTTATTTTTGATTAATTGAAACGTTAATTATTAGAAATATTCCTTTTGTCTATGATAATATACATTTTCTGAAATACAAGTTATCCCACATTAGAATAGCCACTTCAGGTTTCTGGATTAATTTTTTCACATTATAAGTGGGTAGAAATGAAAGCTTAGTCATCTAGGCTCCATGGTCACAAGGCTTTTCTGATTCTATAAAATACACACATTAATATTACTGCAAACTTAATTATACTAGCCTTTTCCTCACATACGTTCTCAAACCCAAGAAGAAACTCTCATTGAAAGACATATTTTCTTGAAGGTCAGTCTTATAGACTAGTTGGCTTTAGTCTTGTCTTTAGCCCATTTATTTAGACTCTCTGAGCTCTAATCTCCTCATCTGCAAATGCATTATACATTTAACTTGACCTGTCAGAGTGCTTCCAGGTCTCACATTTCATAAATGTGGTCCTATGTTGCCACCTGAAGTTTTATTCTATGAGCCATAATGACTAAAGTATGTTCTGAAATTCCCTGGTATTCAGGGTAACAACTGATATGAATAATAGAGCAGGAAGAAAAATAAGTATAAGAATTCATTAATTCTTTATGTCAGATATGCTCAAGAGGTGAATTAGAATCAATCTGCAGATCTTAAGTACTTAAAGTTGTTAGCTTACAAATAAGCAATTTGTATAATTTATAGCATGGAGTAAGAAAGCATGATCTTTCAGTAGACTGGTATCCTTCCCCACAAAACTACACTGCCTGCACACAGTTCTCCCTATATTGTCATTGTCACAAAATGCTGGAGATAGAAATGAACCTATCTATGAAACAGAAACAGAATCAGCAACATAGAAAACAGACAGGTTGTTGCCAATGGGGAGGGAGTTGGAGGAGGAGTAAAGTGGGAGGTTTGGGTTAGCAGATGTAAGCTTTTATATACAGAATGGATAAACAACAAGGTCCTATTGCATAGCACAGAGAACTATATTCAAGATCCTATGATAAACCATAATGGAAAAGAACATTCAAAAAATAATGCATATATATGTGTAATTGAATCACTTTACTGTATATCAGTAATTAACACAACATTATAAATCAACTATACTTCAATTAAAAAAGTAAATAAAAAAGTTAAAAATACGGGAGAAAAAATAGAGTTCTGTAGCAAAATGTTGAGGCTCCTGCCTCAAGATTTAGTTCATTCTCCAAGAAAAAACTTGAAGAAATAACTCTGCAAGAATGTATTTTAGCTTCTGACGTTATATACCATGTATCATTTTACCTACACAGTCTGAATTTCTTTGTTAACTTTTGTTGTTCTTCATATTGCATGTCATATAAAAGACATGCTTATTACTAATGTGACTATCAGTCTTCATGTTGAGTTTTTTTAGTAGGGAAAATTGGTACAACTGTGATCTTTTTGACTTTTCTTCATTGATTCAACACCTACTACAAATTCTTTGTTCCACCGAAAAGAAAAATTGTATTCCCCTTTTTGTAAAAAAAATATTAAGGAAGTAAAATTACATTTACTTTATAAAGTCAAATTGATGACTATAAATGTTCATATTCCCCCTTAAAATACACTTCTTTATAAATCCTGACATAATTGTTTCTTCAAAAGATATTTATTTTAGCTGAAATTGTTGCAATAATCACATTAAAATATATGTAAATCAAACCATCATGCTATATGCCTTAAACTTATGCATTCAATTATTTCTCAATAAAACTGGGGGGAAAAGCTATTTTTTTCCTTGTGTTTAAATTTTTAAATGGGATCAAACTTAATCAATGCTTTTATTCAGTGAATATCTACTATATGTTCCAAACTGAAGTAATTGAAAATATTTTAAAAATATATTATGATAGATGAGAAGTTTTCAAAATTAAAAATTGGAAATATACTTTGACAAAATTAATTTTGTAAATGAAGTATTGAAAAGGTCACTCTGTGTGGTGGTATTTTTATTTTTTATAAAAATTATATTGTGTTAATAATCTTGCAAACTCTCAGAGCAATTATTAAGAATAAAAAACATGTTACATAAGGAAAGGAAATGTATGCTATTTGCAGTGTAAAATGGCCCCACTCTAGTGATGACTGATACCACTTGAATTTACAAAAGTGTTTGTAATAAAACTTTTGTCTTTTTTTATGTCTTTTCTGCACAAAGAAAAACTCTGTGTTTTATACTCAATGGAGTGCTCCTAATACAGCCTGTGTATATATTTTGTACGTGTGTTCATGGTCTATATTCTGCAAGATATTCAACAGAAAACTTATCAAACTCATGAGGTACAGGATTTTGTCAGCTGTGGGACATAAGCATTCTTTTTGTCATGATTCCAGGCTTCTAAAAACAGTGCTTAGAAGTTGGAAGGTATTGAGGGGGTGGAGGAAGTGTTATATTTGGGTGAATTTGGGTAGGAAAGACTAGAGTTAAATGTGCCAAGATTTTCTCTGGAGTTCTGAATGACATAAAGCACTTGGCATTAGTTCTGGCAATTTTATTTGCCACCTATTCAGAAACAGAGAAGCCCAAAGGAACCCTCATATGTTTTCGTAGAAAGCAGAACAGCTTTTGCTGACTTTCCCCATGTATATTCCTCAGAGGATTTATTAAGTACAAAGAGGATAGCAAGTCTGCCAGCTGCTGAGGTCTTGTGCCAGTACCAACTAAAAGGCAGGCAGTAGACACTTCCTCTAGTGATAGTTCCCCAAATGTTAAGAATGGCCAGGAATTCTGGGAATTTTTAAATTCTAGGAGACTTAGTTTACCTGAAACAAAAGAAATGTCATACCAAAATCCCATGGAAACAATTTTTCTTTCTCTTCCCCTTCTTTCCCCTGCTTCTTTGGATTTTCTCTTTTGTTCTTTTTCCTTTGAGCATGTTTTATGATTTTGGTGTCCATTCATAGCAACTAAAATAAACTTTATAAACTATATTATGTACAGCATTCTTGATAGCTTACAATGTGACATTAATAATAGAATAAATGGAATTCAAAAACTTTTCTCTCTGTCTCTGATTTTCTCTCTCTCTCTCTCTCTCTATATATATATATATACATATATATTTATATATATATGTATATTTTAAGTGTCTAAACCAGACCAATTACAGTTGGAAGCTACTTTACTTAATCCTCTTGTTTAGCTCATGGGAAAAATCACCAAAAGCAGCTCTTAAAATGTCAAACCCCCAAAATATGCATTAAGGCAGAAACGAAATCTGTTTCTCCCCAGGCAATCCTTCAGGAGTCTCCTCGTATTTTTAATTAAAGTAGCAAATAGATTAATATCTCTTATATCTGGACAAACATACTGCTTGGGGAAAAGTAGATGAAAAGCAATGCATTAATAGTGCAAATCACAGAGGCTATGTCCAAGGCAAGAGTTCAATCGTGGATTGTGCAGTATAGTTGGTTACAGGCTTTTTGATTTTCTGTAACTACGAATGCCTTTGCAATGACTGAACTTCATACCAAGAACATTAACTGACAAATGAGAAAGGGCAATGGGTTTCTGACAAAAAGAAAAAAGAAAAAAAAAAAACAATGTTCTAAAAGGTAGAGAAAAAATTTGGACTTTTTTTTTTTTGTAGAAGACACAGATGCCTTTAGATAAAGCACTTGGCATTTGACTACCCCTCTAAGAAAATGAATTGAAGAAGAAAATTTCTTCTGACACAAAGACATTCATATCCCCACTGAATCATGAGCTCTAGCAATCAGCTTTGAGTTGAACTTTTGCAACATCTTAATAGGTTTTTTAGAGTTTGTGGTTTCATTTTAAAAATTCAGAATCACATTGTGCCATTAGAAAATCAGAACCACTTGTGAAATTTGTTGAATGTTAATATCTTATCTTGCCCACTTAAAGTTAGAATCAGTTCACTTTTGTTTGTAGTAAGAATTAGTATTCCCTTTGGCTAGAATAGGATACCTTCATTTATAGGTACTAGTGCTATACGAAGAGTATAATTCTACATGGAAGAAGATTTTCTGGGTCTAAGTAGCAGAGAGAGCAATTAACGTGAATACTCAAGTGTGTGAGTTTGATAGTTTAATAAGCTATTAAATAGCTATTAATAAACTATTAAACCAGGACATCAACTTATGAATAAATGTTCTTGTAAAATAATTATTACAGAATTGCGTTGTAAACATGATTAATCATCTCAATGTGTTAGCACAGAGTATTTCCCCCACAGATTTCATGGCACTTGCTACATAAGCCATGGGTTAGCATGAAGACTTCAGTAGCAGACATTTATAATATTTTAATTTGGGGATGTATGGTTTGGCAAAATCTAACCATTTTCTTTATCTGGAAAACAAACATTCTACATTTAAAAAATTAAAAAAAGATTTTCAATTTGAATTACAAATCTGAATATAGTACTTCATAAGAAGCACGAGTTAGAGATTTGAGTCACCAATAAATGTAATGCAAATGATTGGTCACTTAAAACGCATTGGCTATTGAGGTACATTCAGTAATACCTAGTACATATAGTTAGTAAAATAATTTAATTGCAATGTGTAAGATTATTTTAACAAAATAGTGTTTGTAAGAGGGTTCCAATCAGAGGCAGCTGAATGTTTACATAAAATCCCTCATCTAAAATGTACAAAACACATTTTAATCTATTTGTAATTAACAACTAGAGATTTATACAGAAAGTATAATAAACACATGAATGATATTTCATTTGTTCTTCCATAACATATAGTAAAAGTGTTTTCCATTTTTATCTGAAAATAATCTCTGTAGAAATTGAAAACTGTGAGACCTTTAGGGACTTGGTATACATTTTGGTAGTGGATAAAAACAGAAAGCACCAGGAAGACCTTCTAAAGTACTAGAAGTGTATAAAGTAGAGCTATTTTTTTTGAGTAAATGTAAGGAAGACTGGGGAGCATTAGAGAAATGTTAACACTCTTGTATGGGAGTTTTTAAAAAGCTGAGATGGTGGTGAATTCTGAATAGGATGAAAAAGTCATTAGAATAATTCCCATTTTTTTAACTGTGAGTCTGAAATAATTTAGATAAAGAAGGAAAGGTTTGTCTAGAAAGAAGGAATTAGAGGCAACAAAAACATTTTGGCAAAAATGTTAGAAAGATCTGTACATAAAGATAAAGGAAGCATCAAAGATGATTTTAAGATTTCATCAGAAATTTGGTGGGTAATTTTACTGACCAATGTTATTCATGTTAAGATTAACAATAAGTTCATCATCATCTGCCCTTTTGGAAAGCAAAAGCATTATTTGAGGGCTATGACTGATAATGGCTGAATGGGGTTGTAATGAAAATACAATCAAAAGTAGAGTATACCTATCAGGATCTTTCATTGGTGAAATGCAAATATTGCCCTTTTCAAGTTATAAACAACCAAATGTCATATAAATATTGTATTGGGTATCTTACATTTACACTTCCAATCGATTTTAAGCATTTTTTCTCTATAAGACCTACCTGTTTGCACTATATCTGTCTGCTCCTTTGCCTTCTGCTAGAAGTTGGCCTTTATCAATGGGGAACCCCAGTACAAAATTAGAGGAAGGAGAACACTAAATTCAGGGTATTTATTCATCCACCCCATCCCCTCCTTACAGTGTCTTTGATAGTGAAGTGACTCTCTAAAAGTTTTCATCACAAAGAGAAATATTGTAACTATGTGAGGTGTTGGATGTAAACTAAGCTTACTGTGGTAATTATTTCAGAGAATACTCATGTATCAAATCATTATATAGTACACCTTAAGCTTATGAAATGTTATATGTCAATTATATCTCAATAAAATTGGAAAAAAGATAAAATAAAGGGAACTGGTCCTCCCAAGGTGACATCTCTCTATGAGACTTTTCTAAAAATTCCAATAACTTGTTCTTCCCTTCATCATTTCAAACCTCGTGGTGGTGACAGATATCCGGTTATTATGGTATTATTGCTTGTAGTTTACCTAAATCCACTTCACATTTGGGGAAAAATCTTATATTAACCCCCTTCAAATTATCTTTTTTTTCTTTTTTGTTATTTATTTTTTTATTGGAATATGAATGTTTTACAATGTTGTGTTAGTTTCGGCTGTACAATGAAGTGAAAGAGCTATATGTATACCTATATCCCTTCTGGCTTAGAACTCCCTCCCACCCACCTCCCATCCCACCCATCTATGTCATCACAGCACCAAACAGAGATCTCTGTGCTATACAGCAGGTTTCTGCTAGCTGTATGTTTTACACATGGCAGTGTATTTATGTCACGCTTAATCTTCCAATTCGTCCCACCCTCTCTTCCCCCACTATGTCCACATGTCCATTCTCTATGTCTACATCTCTATTCTTGCCCTGAAAATATGATCATCTGAACCATTTTTCTAGATTCCACATATATGCATTGATATATGATATTTGTTTTTCTATTTCTGGCTTACTTCACTCTGTAAGACAGACTCGATCCATCCACATCTCTACAAATGACCCAATTTCATTCCTTTTTATAACTAATAGTCCATTGTATATATATATATATATATATATATATATATATATATATATATATACCCCACATCTTCTTCATACGTTCATCTGTCGATGGACACTTAGGTTATCTCCATGTCCTGTCTATTGTAAAGAGTGCTTCAATGAACATTTTGGTACATGTGGCTTTTTGAATTATGGCTTTCTGAGGGTATATGCTCAGTAGTGGGATGGCTGGGTCATATTGTAGTTCTATTTTTAGTGTTTTAAGACACCTCCATACTGTTCTCAATAGTGGCTGTATCAATTTACATTCCCACCAACAGTGCAAAAGGGATCCATTTCCTCCACACCCTCTCCAGCACTTATTATTTGTAGATTTTTAATGATGGCCATTCTGACTGGTGTGAGGTGATACCTCATTGTAGTTTTGATTTGTGTTTCTCTAATAATTAGTGATGTTGAGCATCTTTCCATGTGCCTCTTGGCCATCTGTATCCCTTCTTTGGTGAAATGTCTATTTAGGTCTACTGCCCATTTTTTAATTGGGTTGTTTGTTTTTTGCTATTGAGATCCATGAGCTGTTTGTATATTTTGGAGACTAATCTTTTGCCTGTTGCTTCATTTGTAAATATTGTCTCCCATTTTGAGGGTTCTTTTCATCTTGTTTATGGTTTCCTTTGCTGTGCAAAAGCTTTTAAGTTTAATTAGGTCCCATTTGTTTATTTTTGTTATTTTCTTTACTCTAGGAGGTGGGTCAGAAAAGATTTTTTCTGTGGTTTATGTCAAATGGTGTTTTTCCTATGTTTTCCTCTAAGAGTTTAGTAGTATCAGGTCTTACATTTAGGTCTTTAACATTTTGAGTTTATTTTTTATGTACGGTGTTACAAAGTGTTCTAATATCAGTTTTTTACATGTAGTTGTCCAGTTTTCCCAACACCACTAATTGAAGAGGCTGTCTTTTCTTCTGCATTGTATGTTCTTGTCTCCTTTGCCATAAATTTGGTGACCATATGGGTGTGGATTTATCTCTGGGCTTTCTATCCTGTACCATTGATCTATATTTCTGTTTTTGTGCCAGTACCATACTGTCTTCATTACTGTAGCTTTGTAGTATAGTCTTTTATTTGTATAGATTAATACATAATAAAACTCTTTGTTGGTCAATATTTCTTATTTTTTAGTTTGATATGAGATATTGATTATCAACATTTTTGTCATTCCAGAATATTTATTGCAGAACTATGTTGATTTATTTTTCTCCTTCAGAAACACATTGCCTTACTAGAAACACTTTTTGTTTATCTTAACAGGACTGGTTAATTTGGATGTCAAAGTATATTGCATAGTTACCTCTTTCAATTAAAGAGCTACTTCTTCATTTATACTTTTTTTTTAAATTGGGGTATAGTTGCTTTACAATGTTGTGTACACTAAAGTTAGTCAGCTATATGTATACATATATTCCCTCTCTTTTGGATTTCCTTCCCAGTTAGGTCACCACAGAGAATTGAGTAGAGTTCCCTGTGCTATACAGCAGGTTCTCATTAGTCTTCTATTTTATATGTATTAGTGTATATATGTCAATCCCAATCTCCCAATTCATCCCACCCCTGTTTCATCCCTTGACATACATAAATTTGTTTTCTACATCTATGTCTCTATTTCTGCCTTGCAAACAGATTCATCTGTACCATTTTTCCAGATTCCACATATATGTGTTAATATACGATATTTGTTTTTCTCTTTCTGAGTTACTTCACTCTGTATGACAGTTTCTAAGTCTATCCACATATCTACAAATGACCCAATTTAATTCCTTTTTATGGCAGAGTAATATTCCATTGTATATATGTACCAAATCCTCTTTGTTTGTTTGCTTTGGACTGGTAGAAGCACCTTATTTATTTTTAACTCATTTTATATTGTACTACAGTTGATTAACAAAGTTGTGTTAGTTTCAGGTGTACAACCAAGTGACTCAGGCCTACATATACAAGTATCTATTCTTTTTCAAATTCTTTTCTCAATTAAAGTGTTACAGAATATTGACCAGAGCTCATTATGGTGTTTTTCTTTTTATTCTATTGATACTAAATATTACATTAATGGAATATCTTATGTTAAAACAATGTTGAGTATCTGAGATAATTCTCATTGAATTTTGGTATATAATTTATTTTATATGTTGCTGGATTCTGCTTGCTAGTATTTTGTTGGAAGATTTTGAATTTGTATTCATAAAAGATTTGGTCTGTAGTTTTCCTTACTTTTATGTATTTTTCTAGTTTTAGTATCAGGGTAATACTGGCCTGATAAAATTAATTAGTATGCATTCTTTCCTATTCTATATTTTGGAACAGTTTATAAAGAATTGCTATTAATTTCTATTTCCATGTTTGGTAGAATTTGAAAAACACTGGACCCATCTGAGTCTGTGCCTTAAGAAAAATTTCTCGTAGAGACCTAAAGATGGCAGAGGAATAAGACCTGGATTTCACATTCCTCCCCACAAATACATCAAAAATGCATATACATGTGGAACAACTCCTACAGAACACCTACTGAATGCTGGCAGAAAACCTCAGAATTCCCAAAAGGCAAGAAACTCCCCACGTACACTGGTAGGGCAAAGAAAAAAGAAAAAAACAGAGACAAACGAATAGGGATGGGACTTGCACCTCTGGGAGGGGCCTGTGAACCAGGAAAAGTTTCCACACACTAGGAGGCCCCTTCACTGGTGGAGATGGGGGGTGGCGGTGGAGGGGAAGCTTCAGAGCCACAGAGGAAAGTGCAGCAACAGGGGTGCAGAGGCCAAAGTGGAGAGATTCCCGCAAAGATGATCAGTGCTGACCAGCACTCACAAGCCTGAGAGGCTTGTCTGCTCAACTGCCAAGGTGAGTGCGGGCTGGGATCTGAGACTCCAGCTTCAGGGGTCAGATCCCAGGGAAAGGACTGGGATTGGCTGCATGAACACAGCCTGAAGGGGCCTAGTGAGCCACAGTTGGCTTGGAAGGAGTCCAGGAAAAGGTCTGGACCTGCCTAAGAGGCAAGCGACCATAATTTCATGATGTGCAAGGAGCTGGGATCCAGGGCACCACCTAAACGAGCTCCAGAGACAAGCAGGAGCCACGGCTATCAATGCAGACATGACAGATGGGAATGAAAGGCTAAGGCTGCTGCTGCAGCCACCAAGAAGACTGTATGAATGCACAGATCACTATCCACACCTCCCCTCCTGGGAGCCTGTGCATCCCACCACTGCCAGGGTCCCGTGATCCAGGGACAACTTTCCCGGGAGAAAACATGGTGCGACTCAGGCTCTTTCAACGTCATGCTGGCCTCTGCTGCCTCAGGCTCACCATGCATCCATACCCCTCCCTCCCCACGGCCTCAGTGAGCCAGAACCCACTAATCAGCTGCTTTTTAACCCGTCCTGTCTGAGCGAAGAACAGATGACCTCAGGTGACCTACAGGCAGAAGGACCAATACAAAGTTGAACCCCAGGAGCTGTGTGAACAAAGAGGAGAAAGAGAAATTTCTCCAAGAAGCCTCAGGAGCAGCAGATTATATCTCCACAACCAAGATGATGGACCCTACATCTGTGGAACACCTGAATAGACAATGAATCATCCCAAAATTGAGGCAGTGGACACTGGGAGCAACTGTAGACTTGGGGTTTGTTTTCTGAATCTAATTTGTTCCTGGTTTTACGTTTATCTTAGTTTAGTATTTAGAGTTTATTATCATTGGTAGATTTGCTTATTGATTTGCTTGCTCTCTTCCTCCTTTTATTTAATATAAACATATAATTTTTATCTTCTTTCATTTTTGTGGGGTGTGTATGTGTACGCTTCTTTGTGTGATTTTGTCTGTATAGCTTTGCTTTTACCATTTGTCCAACAGTTCTGTCTGCCCATTTGTCTGTTTGTTTTCTTTTATATAGTATAGATTTTAGTGCTTGTTGTCATTGGTGGATTTGTTTTCTGGTGTGGCTTCTCTCTTCTTTTGTTGATTCTTTTTTTTCTTCGTTACTACTTAATTGTTTTAAAATGTTTAATAATTATGTTTTATTTAAATTATTTTATTTACTTTATTTTTTCTTTCTTTCCTTTTTTATCCCTTTTCTTATGAGCCATGTGGCTGACAGTGTCTTGGTGCTCCAGCTGGTGTCAGACCTGTGCCTCTGAGTGGGAGAGCCAAGTTCAGGACATTGGTCCACCAGAGACCTCCCAGCTTTACATAATATCAAATGACAAAAGCTCTCCCAAGGATCTCCATCTCAATGCTAATATTCAGCTCCACTCAATGACCAGCAATCTACAGTGCTGGACACCCTATGCCAAACAACTAGCACGACAAGAACAAAACTACACCCATAGCAGAGAGGCTTCCTGAAATCATAATAAAGTCACAGAACCCAAAACACACCACCAGACACGGTCCTGCCCATGAGAAAGACAAGATCTAGCCTCATCCACCAGAAAACAGGCACTAGTCCCCTCAACCAGGAAGCCAACAAAACCCACTGAACCAAATTTAGTCACTGGGGGCAGACACCAAAAAAAATAGGGAAATACAATCCTTCAGCTTGCAAAGAGGAGACTCCCAAACACAGTAAATTAAGCAAAATGAGAAGACAGAGAACACACAGCAGATGAAGGAGCAAGGTAAAAACCCACCAGACCAAACAAATGAAGAGGAAATAGACAGGCTACCTGAAAAAGAATTCAGAGTAATGATAGTAAAGATGATACAAAATCTAGGAAATACAAGAAATGCTTAAGAAGGACCTAGAAGAACTAAAAAGCAGCAAACAATGATGAACAACACAATAAATGAAATTTAAAATTCTCTAGAAGGAATCAATTGCAGAATAATTGAATCAGAAGAATGGATAAGTGACCTGGAAGAAAAAATAGTCGAAATTACCCCCACAGTGCAGAACAAAGAAAAAAGAATGAAAAGAAATGAGGACAGGCTTAGAGACCACTGGGACAACATTAAACACATCAACATTTGAATTATACGGGTCCCAGAAGAAGAAGCGGAAAAGAAAGGGACTGAGAAAATATTGGAAGAGATTATAGTTGAAAACTTCCCTAATATGGGAAAGGAAATAGTAAATGAAGTACAGGAAGAACACAGAATGCCATACAGGATAAATCCAAGGAGAAACACAAGACACATATCAATCAAACTATCAAAATTAAATATAAAGAAAAAATATTAAACGCAGTAAGGGAAAAATGACAAATAGCATAAAAGGGAAACCCCATAAGGTTAAAAGGTTATCTGTCAGCAGAAACTCTTCAAGCCAGAAGGGAGTGGCAGGAAATATTTAAAGTGATGAAAGGGTAAAACCTACAAAAAAGATTACTCTACCCAGCAAGGATTTCATTCAGATTCGACAGAGAAATTAAAACCTTTACAGAAAACAAGAGCTAAGAGAATTTAGCACCACCAATCCAGCTTTACAACAAATGCTAAAGGAGGACCTTTAGGCAGGAAACACAAGAGAAGGCAAAGATCTACAATAACAAACCCAAAACAATTAAGCAAAACATAATAGGAACATACATATCAATAATTACCTTAAATGTAAATGGATTAAATGTTCCAACCAAAAGACATAGACTGGCTGAATGGATACAAAAACAAGACATGTATATATGCTGTCTACAAGAGATCTACTTCAGACCTAAGGACACATACAGACTGAAAGTGAGGGAATGGAAAATATATTCCATGCAAATGGAAATCAAAAGAAAGCTGGATAAGCAATATTCATATCAGACAAAATAGACTTTAAAATAAAGACTGTTATAAGAGACAAAGAAGAACACTACATAATGATGAAGGGATCAATCCAACAAGAAGATATAACAATTGTAAATATTTATGCCCCCAACATAGAAACACCTCAATACAAAAGGCAAATGCTAACAGCTGTAAAAAGGGAAATAGTAACACAGTCTAGTAGGGAGTTTTAACACCTCACTTTCACCAATGGACAGATAATCCAAACTGAAAACAAATAAGGAAAGACAAGCTTTAAATGATACATTAAACAAGATGGACTTAATTGGTATTTATAGGACCTTCTCTCTAAAAACAACAGAAAACACTTTCTTCTCACCAGGATAGATCATATTTTGGGTCACAAATCAAGACTTTATAAATTTAAGAAAATTGATATTGTATCAAGTATCTTTTCTGACCACAAAACTATGAGACTAGATATCAATTACAGGAAAAATTCTGTAAAAAATACAAACACATGGAGGCTAAACAGTACACTACTCCATTATAAGGAGATCACTAAAGAAATCAAAGAAGAGATCAAAAAGTACCAAGAAACAAATGACAATGAAAACACAACAACCCAAAATCTATGGGATACAGCAAAAGCAGTTCTAAGAGGGAAGATTATAGTAATAAAATCCTACCTCAAGAAACAAGAAACATCTCAAATAAACAACATAACCTTACACTTAAGGCACTGAGAGAAAGAAGAAGAACAACAAAAAAAAGTTAGCCAAAGGAAAAAATTCATAAATATCAAATAAGATATATATATTTTTTTAAATGAAGGAAACAATAGTAAAGATCAATAAAACTAAAAGCTGGTTTCTTTGAGAAGTTAAACACAATTGATAAACCATTAGCCAAACTCATCAAGAGAAACGGGGGAAGACTCAAAACAATAGAATTAAAATTGAAAAAGGAGAAGTAACAATTGACACTGCAGAAATACAAAGGATCATGAGAGATTGCTACAAGCAACTGTATGCCAATAAAATGGACAACCTGGAAGAAATGGCCAAAATGTTAGGAAAGCAAAACCTTCTGAGACTGAACTAGGAAGAAATAGAAAATATAATCAAACCAATCACAAGCACTGAAATTGAGACTGTTATTAAAAGACTTACAACAAACAAAAACACAGGACCACATGGCTTCACAGGCAAAATTGATCAAACATTTAAAGAAGAAGTAACAACAATCTTTCCAAACTTTTCCAAAATATAGCAGAGGCAGGAGCACTCCCAAACTCATTCTACGAGGCCACCATCACCCTGATACCAAAAACAGACAAAGATGTCACAAAGAAAGAAAACTACAGGGCAATATCACTGATGAACATAGATGCAAAAATCCTCAACAAAATATTGGCAAACAGAATCCAACAGCACATTAAAAGGATCATACACCATGATCATTGTGGTTTATCCCAGGAATGCAAGGGTTTTTCAATATATGCAAATCAACCAATGTGATAAACCATATTAACACACTGGAGAAAAATCCTATGATCATCTAAATAGATGCAGGAAAAGGTCTGATAAATCTAACACTGATTTATGATAAAAAAAAAACCCTCCAGAAAGTAGGCTTAGAGGGAACTTACCTCAACATAATAAAGGCCATAATTGACAAACCCACAGCCAACATCATTCTTAATGGTGAAAAAGTGAAACCATTTCCACTAAGATCAGGAAGCAGGCAAGTTTGCCCACTCTCACGATTATTATTCAATATAGTTTTGGAAGTTTTAGACACAGCAATCAAAAAATAAACAGAAGTAAAAGGAATCCAAATTGGCAAAGAAGAAATAAAGCTGTCACTGTCTGCAGATGACATGACACTATACATAGAGAATCCTAAAGATGCTACCAGAAAACTATGAGAGCTAATCAACGAATTTGGTAAAGTAGCAGGATACAAAATTAATGCACAGAAATCTCTTACAGTTCTATACACTAATGATGAAATATCTGAAAGAGAATTAAGGAAGTACTCCCATTTACCATTGCAACAAAAGAATAAAATACCTAGGAATAAACCTACCTAACAAGACAAAAGACCTGTATGCAGAAAACTATAAGACACTCATGAAAGAAATTAAAAATGGTACAAATAGATGGAGGAAGAGACCATGTTCTTGGATTGGAAGAATCAACTATGTGAAAATGACTCTACTACTCAAAGCAATCTACAGATTCAGGGCAAACCCTATCAAACTACCAATTGAATTTTTCACAGAACTAGAACAAAAAATTTCACAATTCGTATGGAAACACAAAAGACCCCAAATAGTCAAAGCACTCTTGAGAATGAAAACTGGAGATGAAGTCTGGCTTCCTTACTTCAGACTATACTACAAAGGTACAGTAATAAAGACAGAATGGTACTTGCACAAAACAGAAATACATATCAATGGAACAGGGTAGAAAACACAGAGATAAAGCCTTGTACATATAGTCACCTTATTTTTGATAAAGAGGGCAAGAACATACAATGGAGAAAAGACAGCCTCTTCAATAAGTGGCACTGGGAAAACTGGACAGCTATATGATAAAGAAGGAAATTAGAATACTCCCTAACACCATACACAAAAATAAACTCAAAATGGATTAAAGACCTAAATATAAGGCCAGACACTATAAAACTCTTAGAGGAAATCATAGGCAGAACACTCTATGACATAAATCACAGCAAGATCCTATTTGACCCACCTCCTAGGCAAATGGATATAAAAATAAACAAGTGGGACCTAATGAAACTTAAAAGCTTTTCACTGCAAAGGAAACCATAAACAAGACCAAAAGCCAATCCTCAGAATGGGAGAAAATATTTGCAAATGAAGCAATTGACAAAGGATTAACCTCTAAAATCTACTAGCAGCTCATGCAACTCAATATCAAAAGAACAAAAAACCCAATCCAAAAATGGGCCAAAGATCTAAATAGACAATTCTCCAAAGAAGATATATAGATTGCCAACAAACACATGAAGGAATGTTCAACATCACTAATCATTAGAGAAATGCAAATCAAAAGTACAATGAGGTATCACCTCACATGTGTCAGAATGGCCATCATCAAAAAATCTGCAAACAATAAATGCCAGAGAAGGTGTGGAGAAAAGGGAACCCTCTTTCACTGCTGGTGGGAATGTAAATTTTTCCAGCCACTATGGAGAACAGTATGGAGGTTCTTAAAAACTAAATATATGTCTAGCATACGACCCAGCAATCCCACTACTGGGCATATACCCTGAGGAAACCATAATTCAAAAAGAGTCATGTACCACAATGTTCATTGCAGCTCTATTTATAGTAGCCAGTACATGGAAGCAACCTAAGTGTTCCTTGACAGATGAATGGATAAAGAAGATGAGGCACATATATACAGAGGAATATTACTCAGCCATAAAAAGAAACGAAATTGAGTTTTTTTAGTGAGGTGGATGGACCTAGAGTCTGTCATATAGAGTGAAGTAGTCAGAAAGAGAAAAACAAATACTTTATGCTAACACATATCTATGGAATCTAAAAAAAAAAAAAAAATTCTGAAGAATCTAGGGTTCGGACAGTGTTAAAGACTGTGACGTAGAGAATGGACTTGAGGATATGCATGGGCATGTGGTAAGCTCAGACGAAATGAAAGAGTGGCATGGACTTATATATACTAACAAATATAAAATAGATATCTAGTGGGAAGCAGCCTCATACTACAGGGAGATCAGCTTGGTGCTTTGTGTCCACCTAGAGGGGGGTGGGATAGGGAGTGTAGGAGGGAGATACAAAAGGGAGGAGATATGGGGATATATGTATATGTATAGCTGGTTCACTTTGTTATAAAGCAGAAACTAATACACCATTGTAAAACAATTGTACTCCAATAAAGTTGTTAAAAGAATAATAAATAAAATTAAAAAATAAAAATAATTTCTATACTATGAATTTAACATTTTAATTTTTATAGGCTTCTTCATCTTTCTACTTCTTGTTTATTCAGTTTTAGGAGTTTATGTGTTTCTAGTAATTTGTGCATTTCATCTATGTCATTAAATTTATTGGCATACAATTATTCATAGTATTCCTTTATGATATTTTTAAAAAATTCTATAAGGTAAATAGGAATGACCTGGGTATTATTTGTGATTTTAGTAGTTTGAATCTCGTTTTCAGTTTTCTGATTTTTTCTTTGTGGATGGGGGGAGGGGCTGGTGAATCTAGTTAAAATTTTTCAAATTTGTTGATATTTTCAAAGAATCAACTTTCATTTTAAAAAATGCTCTATTAATTTTCTAAATTATACACTTACTTAATTTTCACTCCAATCTTTTCTTATTTCCTTCTTTCTACTGGTTTTCTGTTTAGTTTGCTTTTCTTTATCTAGTTCATTAAGATTGACTGTTCAGATAATGATTTTAAATATTTTTATTTTTATTATAAGAATTACAGCTCTTCATTTTTATTAAGAACTGATGTCATGGTATCCCATAAGCTTTGGGTTGTTTTGTTTCTGGTTTTTTTTCCCAAATATATTCCATTCAACTTGCAATTTTAACTGATCCTATGTTTATTGTGGTGTGTTGACTAATTTCCACACACCTATGAATTCCATTAAGTTCCTTTTGATATTGATTTCTCATTTAATTTCTTTAATACCTTGAAACAGTAAGTCATTGCCTCTTTTCCAGGAGATTCTGTGTATGTGTTGGGACATAATGTCAACAATTGGAAAGTTTACCAGTTTTTTTTTTTTTTTTTTTTAAACATCTTTATTGGGGTATAATTGCTTTACAATGGTGTGTTAGTTTCTGCTTTATAACAAAGTGAATCAGCTATACATATACATATGTTCCCATATGTCTTCCCTCTTGCGTCTCCCTCCCTCCCACTCTCCCCATCCCACCCTTCCAGGCTGTCACAAAGCACCGAGCTAATATCCCTGTGCCTTGCGGCTGCTTCCCCCCAGCTATCTACCTTACTACGTTTGTTAGTGTGTATATGTCCATGACTCTCTCTCGCCCTGTCAAAACTCACCCCTCCCCCTCCCCATACCCTCAAGTCCGTTCTCCAGTAGGTCTGCGTCTTTATTCCTATCTTACCCCTAGGTTCTTCATGACATTTTTTTCCCTTAAATTCCATATATATGTGTTAGCATACGGTATTTGTCTTTTTCTTTCTGACTTACTTCACTCTGTATGACAGACTCTAGGTCTATCCATCTCATTACAAATAGCTCAATTTCATTTCTTTTTAAGGCTGAGTAATATTCCATTGTGTATATGTGCCACATCTTCTTTATCCATTCATCCGATGATGGGCACTTAGGTTGTTTCCATGTCCTGGCTATTGTAAATAGAGCTGCAATGAACATTTTGGTACATGACTCTTTCTGAATTTTGGTTTTCTCAGGGTATATGCCAAGTAGTGGGATTGCTGGGTCATATGGTAATTCTATTTGTAGTTTTTTAAGGAACCTCCATACTGTTCTCCACAGTGGCTGAACCAATTCACATTCCCACCAGCAGTGCAAGAGTGTCCCCTTTTCTCCACACCCTCTCCAGCATTTATTGTTTCTAGATGTTTTGATGATGGCCATTCTGACTGGTGTGAGATGATATCTCATTGTAGTTTTGATTTGCATTTCTCTAATGATTAATGATGTTGAGCATTCTTTCATGTGTTTGTTGGCATTCTGTATATCTTCTTTGGAGAAATGTCTATTTAGGTCTTCTGCCCATTTTTGGATGGGGTTGTTTGTTTTTTTGTTATTGAGCTGCATGAGCTGCTTGTAAATTTTGGAGATTAATCCTTTGTCAGTTGCTTCATTTGCAAATGTTTTCTCCCATTCTGAGGGTTGTCTTTTGGTCTTGGTTATGGTTTCCTTTGCTGTGCAAAAGCTTTGAAGTTTCATTAGGTCCCATTTGTTTATTTTTGTTTTTATTTCCATTACTCTAGGAGGTGGGTCAGAAAGGATCTTGCTGTGATTTATGTCATAGAGTGTTCTTCCTATGTTTTCTTCTAAGAGTTTGATAGTTTCTGGCCTTACATTTAGGTCTTTAATCCATTTTGAGCTTATTTTTGTGTATGGTGTTAGGGAGTGATCTAATCTCATACTTTTACATGTACCTGTCCAGTTTTCCCAGCACCATTTATTGAAGAGGCTGTCCTTTCTCCACTGTACATTCCTGCCTCCTTTATCAAAGATAAGGTGTCCATATGTGCGTGGGTTTATCTCTGGGCTTTCTATCCTGTTCCACTGATCTATCTTTCTGTTTTTGTGCCAGTACCATACTGTCTTGATTACTGTTGCTTTGTAATATAGTCTGAAGTCAGGGAGCCTGATTCCTCCAGCTCCTTTTTTCGTTCTCAAGATTGCTTTGGCTATTCGGGGTCTTTTGTGTTTCCATACAAATTGCGAAATTTTTTGTTCTAGTTCTGTGAAAAATGCCAGTGGTAGTTCGATAGGGATTGCATTGAATCTGTAGATTGCTTTGGGTAGTAGAGTCATTTTCACAATGTTGATTCTTCCCATCCAAGAACATGGTATATCTCTCCATCTATTTGTATCATCTTTAATTTCTTTCATCAGTGTCTGATAATTTTCTGCATACAGGTCTTTCGTATCCTTAGGTAGGTTTATTCCTAGATATTTTATTCTTTTTGTTGCAATGGTAAATGGGAGTGTTTTCTTGATTTCACTTTCAGATTTTTCATCATTAGTATATAGGGATGCCAGAGATTTCTGTGCATTAATTTTGTATCCTGCTACTTTACCAAATTCATTGATTAGCTCTAGTAGTTTTCTGGTAGCATCTTTAGGATTCTCTATGTATAGTATCATGTCATCTGCAAACAGTGACAGCTTTACTTCTTCTTTTCCGATTTGGATTCCTTTTATTTCCTTTTCTTCTCTGATTGCTGTGGCTAAAACTTCCAAAACTATGTTGAATAAGAGTGGTGAGAGTGGGCAACCTTGTCTTGTTCCTGATCTTAGTGGAAATGCTTTCAGTTTTTCACCATTGAGGATGATGTTTGCTGTGGGCTTGTCATATATGGCTTTTATTATGTTTAGGAAAGTTCCCTCTATGCCTACTTTCTGGAGGGTTTTTATCATAAATGGGTGTTGAATTTTGTCGAAAGCTTTCTCTGCATCTATTGAGATGATCATATGGTTTTTCTCCTTCAATTTGTTAATATGGTTTATCACATTGATAGATTTGCGTATATTGAAGAATCCTTGCATTCCTGGAATAAACCCCACTTGATCATGGTGTATGATCCTTTTAATGTGCTGTTGGATTCTGTTTGCTAGTATTTTGTTGAGGATTTTTGCATCTATGTTCATCAGTGATATTGGCCTGTAGTTTTCTTTCTTTGTGACATCCTTGTCTGGTTTTGGTATCAAGGTGATGGTGGCTTCGTAGAAGGAATTTGGGAGTGTTCCTCCCTCTGCTATATTTTGGAAGAGTTTGAGAAGGATAGGTGTTAGCTCTTCTCTAAACGTTTGATAGAATTCACCTGTGAAGCCATCTGGTCCTGGGCTTTTGTTTGTTGGAAGGTTTTTAATCACAGTTTCAATTTCAGTGCTTGTGATTGGTCTGTTCATATTTTCTATTTCTTCCTGATTCAGTCTTGGCAGGTTGTGCATTTCGAAGAATTTGTCCATTTCTTCCAGATTGTCCATTTTATTGGCATAGAGTTGCTTGTAGTAATCTCTCATGATTTTTTTTATTTCTGCAGTGTCAGTTGTTACTTCTCCTTTTTCATTTCTAATTCTATTGATTTGAGTCTTCTCCCTTTTTTTCTTGATGAGTCTGGCTAGTGGTTTATCTATTTTGTTTATCTTCTCAAAGAACCAGCTTTTAGTTTTATTGATCTTTGCTATTGTTTCCTTCATTTCTTTTTCATTTATTTCTGATCTGATTTTTATGATTTCTTTCCTTCTGCTAGCTTTGGGGTTTTTTTGTTCTTCTTTCTCTAATTGCTTGAGGTGCAAGGTTAGGTTGTTTATTCGAGATGTTTCCTGCTTCTTAAGGTGGGCTTGTATTGCTATAAACTTCCCCCTTAGAACTGCTTTTGCTGCATCCCATAGGTTTTGGGTCGTTGTGTCTCCATTGTCATTTGTTTCTAGGTATTTTTTTATTTCCTCTTTGATTTCTTCAGTGATCACTTCATTATTAAGTAGTGTATTGTTTAGCCTCCATGTGTTTGTATTTTTTAAAGATCTTTTCCTGTAATTGATATCTAGTCTCATGGCGTTGTGGTCGGAAAAGATACTTGATACAATTTCAGTTTTCTTAAATTTACCAAGGCTTGATTTGTGACCCAAGATATGATCTATCCTGGAGAATGTTCCATGAGCACTTGAGAAAAATGTGTATTCTGTTGTTTTTGGATGGAGTGTCCTATAAATATCAATTAAGTCCATCTTGTTTAATGTATCATTTAAAGCTTGTGTTTCCTTATTTATTTTCATTTTGGATGATCTGTCCATGGGTGAAAGTGGGGTGTTAAAGTCCCCTACTATGAATGTGTTACTGTTGATCTCCCCTTTTATGGTTGTTAGTATTTGCCTTATGTATTGACGTGCTCCTATGTTGGGTGCATAAATATTTACAATTGTTATATCTTCTTCTTGGATCGATCCCTTGATCATTATGTAGTGTCCTTCTTTGTCCCTTTTAATAGTCCTTATTTTAAAGTCTATTTTGTCTGATATGAGAATTGCTACTCCGGCTTTCTTTTGGTTTCCATTTGCATGGAATATCTTTTTCCATCCCCTTACTTTCAGTCTGTATGTGTCTCTAGTTCTGAAGTGGGTCTCTTGTAGACAGCATATATAAGGGTCTTGTTTTTGTATCCATTCAGCCAATCTGTGTCTTTTGGTGGGAGCATTTAGTCCATTTACATTTAAGGTAATTATCAATATGTATGTTCCTATTTCTATTTTATATATTGTTTTGGGTTCGCTACTATAGGTCATTTCCTTCTCTTGTGTTTCGTGTCTAGAGAAGTTCCTTTAGCATTTGTTGTAAAGCTGGTTTGGTGGTGCTGAACTCTCTCAGCTTTTGCTTGTCTGTAAAGGTTTTAATTTCTCCATCAAATGTGAATGAGATCCTGGCTGGGTAGAGTAGTCTTGGTTGCAGGCTATTCTCCTTCATCACTTTCAGTATGTCCTGCCACTCCCTTCTGGCTTGTAGGGTTTCTGCTGAGAGATCAGCTGTTAACCTTATGGGGATTCCCTTGTGTGTTATTTGTTGTTTTTCCCTTGCTGCTTTTAATATGCTTTCTTTGTATTTAATTTTTGACAGTTTGATTAATATGTGTCTTGGCGTGTTTCTCCTTGTATTTATCCTGTATGGGACCCTCTGTGCTTCCTGGACTTGATTAACTATTTCCTTTCCCATATTAGGGAAGTTTTCAACTATAATCTCTTCAAATATTTTCTCAGTCCCTTTCTTTCTTTCTTCTTCTTCTGGAACCCCTATAATTCGAATGTTGGTGCGTTTCATGTTGTCCCAGAGGTCTCTGAGACTGTCCTCAGTTCTTTTCATTCTTTTTTCTTTATTCTGCTCTGCAGTAGTTATTTCCACTACTTTATCTTCCAGGTCACTTATCCGTTCTTCTGCCTCAGTTATTCTGCTATTGATCCTATCTAGAGTGATTTTAATTTCATTTATTGCATTGTTCATCGTTGCTTGTTTCATCTTTAGTTCTTGTAGGTCCTTGTTAACTGTTTCTTGCATTTTGTCCATTCTACTTCCAAGATTTTGGATCATCCTTACTATCATTATTCTGAATTCTTTTTCAGGTAGATTGCATATTTCCTCTTCATTTGTTAGGTCTGGTGGGTTTTTATCTTGCTCCTTCATCTGCTGTGTGTTTTTCTGCCTTCTCATTTTGCTTATCTCACTGTGTTTGGGGTCTCCTTTTTGCAGGCTGCTCTTTCGTAGTTCCCGTTGTTTTTGATGTCTGTCTCCAGTGGCTAAGGTTGTTTCAGTGGGTTGTGTAGGCTTCCTGGTGGAGGGGACTAGTGCCTGTGTTGTGCTGGATGAGGCTGGATCTTGTCTCTCTAGTGGGCAGGTTCACGTCTGGTGGTGTGTTTTGGGGTGTCTGTGGCCTTATTATGATTTTAGGCAGCCTCTCTGCTAATGGATGGGGTTGTGTTCCTGTTTTGCTAGTTGTTTGGCATAGGTTGTCCAGCACTGTGGCTTGCTGGTCGTTGAGTGAAGCTGGGTGCTGGTGTTAAGATGGAGGTCTCTGGGATATTTCCACCGTTTAATATTATGTGGAGCTGGGAGGTCTCTTGTTGACCGGTGTCCTGAAGTTGGCTCTCCTACCTCAGAGGCAGAGCCCTGACTCCTGGCTGGAGCACCAAGAGCCTTTCATCCACACAGCTCAGAATAAAAGGGAGAAAAAGTAGGGAGAATTAGTAGAAGTATGAGTAAAGAAAGAAGGAAAGGAGGAAAGGAAGGAAGGAAGAAAGAAGCAAAGAAGGAAAGAAAGGAGGGAGGGAGGGAGGGAGGAAGGAAGGAAGGAGGGAAAGAAGGAAAAAAGACAGATGATACAGTAAAAATAAAATAAAGTATAATATAGTTATTGAATTAAAAAATATTTAGAAAAAAAAAAAAAAAAGGGACGGATAGAACCTTAGGACAAATGTTGGAAGCAAAGCTATACAGAGAAAATCTTACACAGAAGCATACACATACACCTTCACAAAAAGAGGTAAAGGGGGAAAAATCATAAATCCTGCTCCCTGAGACCACCTCCTCAATTTGGGGTGATTCGTTGTCTAAAAGAGGGAAGGAAGGAAGGAAAGAAAGAAAGAACGAAGGTAACGTACAATAAAGTTATTACAATTAAACTTAATTATTAAGAAAAAGAATTTTTTAAAAAAAAGTCATGGACGGATAGAGCCCTAGGACAAATGGTGGAAGCAAGAGTATACAGACAGGATCTCACACAGAAGCATACACGTACACATTCACAAAAAGAGGAAAAGGGAAAAAAATCATAGATCTCGCTCCTAAATTCCACCTCTTCAATTTGGGATCATTCCTTGTCTATTCAGGTATTCCACAGATGCAGGGTATATCAAGTTGATTGTGGAGCTTTAATCCGCTGCTTCTGTGGCTGCTGGGAGAGATTTCCCTTTCTCTTCTTTGTTCTCACAGCTCACGGGAGCTCAGCTTTGGATTTGGCCCTGCCTCTGTGTGTAGGTCGCTGGAGGGCGTCTGTTTTTTTCGCTCAGACAGGACGGGGTTAAAGGAGCCGGGAGCTCCGGCTCACTCAGGCCGGGGGTTGGGGGATGGGGGAAGGAGGGGCACTGCGTGCGGGGCGGGCCTGCGGCGGCAGAGGCGGCGTGACGTTGCGGCAGAGGCCGGCGTGATGTTGCACCAGCCTGAGACCCGCCGTGCGTACTCCCGGGGAAGTTGTCCCTGGATCCCGGGAACCTGGCAGTGGCGGGCTGCACAGGCTCCGCGGAAGAGGGGGTGTGGAGAGTGACCTGTGCTCACACACAGGCCCCTTGGTGGCGGCAGCAGCAGCCTTAGCGTCTCCCGCCCGTCTCTGGGGTCCGCGGTTTTAGCCGCGGCTCGCGCCCGTCTCTGGGGTTTGCACTTTCAGCCGCGGCTCGCGCCCGTCTCGGGGGCTCGCGCCCTCAGCCGCGGCTTGCGCCCGTCTCTGGGGTTCGTGCTTTTAGCCGCAGCTCGCGCCCGTCTCTGGAGTTCCTTTAAGCAGCGCTCTTAAACCCCTCTCCTCGCGCACCAGGAAACAAAGAGGGAAGAAAAAGTCTCTTGCCTCTTCGGCCGGTGCAGGCTTTTCCCCGAACTCACTCCCGGCTAGTCGTGGTGCACTAACCCCTTCAGGCTATGTTCAAGCCGCCAACCCCAGTCCTCTCCCTGAGCTCCATCCAAAACCAAAACCCGAGCCTCAGCTCGCAGCCCCGCCCGCCCCGGCGGGTGAGCAGACAAGCCACTCGGGCTGGTGAGTGCCGGTCAGCACCGATCGTCTGTGCAGGAATCTCCCTGCTTTGCCCTCCGCACCCGTCGCTGTGCACTACTCCGCGGTCCCGAAACTCCCCCCTCTGCCTCCCGCAGTCTCCGCCCGCGGAGGGGCTTCCTAGTGTGTGGAAACTTTTCCTCCTTCACAGCTCCCTCCCACTGGTGCAGGTGCCGTCCTTATTCTTTTGTCTCTGTTTTTTCTTTTGCCCTACCCAGTTACGTGGGGAGTTTCTTGCCTTTTGGGAGGTCTGAGGTCTTCTGCCAGCCTTCAGTAGGAGTTCTGTAGGAGTTGTTCCACGTGTGGATGTATTTCTGGTGTATCCGTGGGGAGGAAGGCGATCTCCGCGTCTTACTCTTCCGCCATCTTCAAGGTCCCCCCCTACCAGTTTGACATAACCTTCACTTCCTGTTTTCCCAAGCTCTCAAGCTGAGCCAAAATTTACAGATTCGGGCTATTTCTGACATTTTTTGAGCATGAGTGTTGCCTTCTAGTACCTCAGGATTATGTCAGAGTTTTACAAATCCTCCTATGTAACAGCTTGTTCTTTAGATTTTTCTTTTAAAGTTTTGGACATATTACTGTTTTCCTGAACTGACCTCACAGCCTTAGGCATCTGTGTCATAAGTAATATCCACCAGGTGTTTACAACAAAAGCTTTGGAGGTATAGTGCTGACTATTAAGTGAGGTCCAAATTAGGTCAACTAACACCACCATGTAAAAGGAATTGTTCCAGAAATTTGTGAGACAGGTCATATGACAATAAACATTGGATGGGGCATTTTTATTGAAGTATAGTTTATTTACAATATTGTGTTAGTTTCAGGTGTTCAGCAAAGTGAATTATATATATATATATATATATATTCTTTTCCATTATGTTTTTTACAAGATACTGAATATATTTCCCTGTCTTATGCAGTGTATCCTTTTTTTAAATGTATTTTATATATGATAGTATATACCTGCTAATGACATACTCCCAATTTATCCCTCCCCACCATTCCCATTTGGTGACTATAAGTTTGCTTTCTATGTCTTTGCACTTGTTTCTATTTTGTAGATAAGTTCACTTGTACTATGTTTTAGATTCCACATATAAGTGATATCATATATTTGTCTTTGGCTTACTTCACTTAGTGTGATAATCTCTAGGTTCAACCATGATACTGCAAATTGTATTATTTCATTATTTTTATGGCTGAGTAATATTCCATTCATATATAGATATATTATAAATATATTATATATTATATATATATATTATATATATATGACATCTGCTTTATCCATTAATCTGTTGATGGACACTTAGATTGCTTTCATATATTGGATATTGTAAATAATGCTGTGATGAACACTGGGGTTCATGTGTTTTTTCAAATTATAGTTTTCATCTTTTCTGGACATATGCCCAAGGGTGTTATTGCTGGATTATATGGTAACTCTATGTTTAGATATTTTTTTAACATTTTTATTGGAGTATAATTGCTTTACACTGGTTGTTAGTTTCTGCTTTATAACAAAGTGAATCAGTTATACATATATATATGCTCCCATATCTCTTCCCTCTTACGTCTCCCTCCCTCCCACCATCCCTATCCCACCCCACTAGGTGGTCACAAACCACCGAGCTGATCTCCCTGTGCTATGTGGCTGCTTCCCACTAGCTATCTATTTTACATCTGATAGTGTATATATGTCCATGCCACTTTCTCATTTTGTCACAGCTTACACTTCCCCCTCCCCATATCCTCAAGTCCATTCTCCAGTAGGTCTGTGTCTTTATTCCCATGTTACCCCTAAGTTATTCATGACCCTTTTTTTCTTAGATTCCATATACCTGTGTTAGCATATGGTATTTGTTATTCTCCTTCTGACTTACTTCATTCTATATGACAGACTCTATGCCCATCCACCTCACTACAATTATCTCAATTTCGTTTCTTTTTATGGCACAGTAATATTCCATTGTATATACGTGCCACTTCTTCTTTATCCATTCATCTGATGATGGACACTTAGGTTGCTTCCATGACTTGGCTATTGTAAACAGAGCTACCATGAATATTTTGGTACATGACTCTTGAATTATCATTTTCTCAGTATATATGCCCAGTAGTGGGTTTGCTGAGTCATATGGTAGTACTATTTGTAGTTTTTTAAGGAACCTCTGTACTGTTTTCCATAGTGGCTGTATCAATTCACATTCCCACTAGCAGTGCAAGAGTGTTCCCTTTTCTCCACACCCTCTCCAGCATTTATTGTTTCTAGATTTTTTGATGATGGTCTTTCTGACCGGTGTAAGAGGATATCTCATTGTAGTTTTCATTTGCATTTCTCCAATGATTAATGATGTTGAGCATTCTTTCCTGTGTGTATTGGCAATCGGTATATCTTCTTTGGAGAAATGTCTGTTTAGGCCTTCTGCCCAGTTTTGGATTGGGTTGTTTGCTTTTTTGTTATTGAGCTACATGAACTGCTTGTAAATCTTGGAGATAAATCCGTTATCAGTTGCTTCATTTGCAAATATTTTCTCCCATTCTGAGGGTTGTCTTTTCGTCTTATTTATGGTTTCCTTTGCTGTGCAAAAGCTTTTAGGTTTCATTAGGTTCCATTTGTTTATTTTTGGTTTTATTTCCATTTCTCTTGGAGGTGGGTCAAAAAGGATCTTGCTGTGATTTATGTCATAGAGTGTTCTGCCTATGTTTTCCTCCAAGAGTTTGGTAGTGTCTGGCCTTATATTTAGGTCTTTAATCCATTTTGAGTTTATTTTTGTGTATGGTGTTAGGGAATGTTCTAATTTCAAACTTTTCCGTGTACCTGTCCAATTTTCCCAGCACCACTTATTGAAGAAGCTGTCTTTTCTCCACTATATATTCCTGCCTCCTTTATCAAAGATAAGGTGACCATATGTGTGTTGGTTTATCTCTGGGTGTTCTATCCTGTTCCATTTATCTATATTTCTGTTTTTGTGCCAGTACCATACTGTCATGATTACTGTAGCTTTCTAGTTTAGTCTGATGTCAGGGAGCCTGATTTCTCCGGCTCCATTTTTCTTTCTCAATATTGCTTTGGCTATTCAGGTTCTTTTGTGTTTCTATACAAATTGTGAAATTTTTTGTTCTAGTTCTCTGAAAAATGCCAGTGTTAGTTTGGTAGCGATTGCATTGAATCTGTAGATTGCTTTGGGTAGTAGAGTCGTTTTCAAAATACTGATTCTTCCAATCCAAGAACATGGTATATCTCTCTATCTATTTGTATCATCTTTAATTTCTTTCATCAGTGTCTTATAATTTTCTATATACAAGTCTTTTGTCTCCTTAGGTAGGTTTATTCCTAGATATTTTATTCTTTTTGTTGCAATGGTAAATGGGAGTGTTTTCTTAATTTCACTTACAGATTTTTCATCAGTAGTGTATAGGAATGCCAGAGATTTCTGTGCATTACTTTTGTATCCTGCTACTTTACCAAATTCATTGATTATCTCTACTAGTTTTCAGGGAGCATCTTTAGGATTCTCTCTATATAGTATCATGTCATCCACAAACAGTGACAGCTTTACTTCTTTTCCGATTTGGATTCAGTTTATTTCTTTTTCTTCTCTGATTGCTGTGGCTAAAATTTCCAAAACTATGTTGAATATTAGCGGTGAGAGTGAGCAACCGTGTCTTGTTCTTGATCTTAGTTGAAATGGTTTCAGTTTTTCACCATTGAAGATGATGTGGTTGTGGGTGTGTCATATATGGCCTTTATTATGTTGAGGAAAGTTCCCTCTATGCGTACTTTCTGCAGGGTTTTTCTCATAAGTTGGTGTTGAATTTTTTTAAAAGCTTTCTCTGCATCTACTGAGATTATCATATGATTTTTCTCCTTCTATTTGTTAATATGGTGTATCATGTTGATTGATTTGCATATATTGAAGAATCCTTGCATTCCTGTAATAATCCGCACTTGATCATTGGTGTATGATCCTTTTAATGTGCTGTTGGATTCTGTTTGCTAGTAGTTTGTTGAGGATTTTTGCGTCTATGTTCATCAGTGATATTGGCCTGTAGTTTTCTTTGTGACATCTTTGTCTGGTTTTGGTATCAGGGTAATGGTGGCCTCATAGAATGAGTTTGGGAGTGTTCCTCCCTCTGTTATATTTTGCAAAAGTTTGAACCCCCATACTGTTTTCCACAATGGCTGCATCAATTTACATACCAACCAAAAGTATAGGAGAGTTCCCTTTTCTCCAGAACCTGTCTAGTATTTATTGCTTGTAGACTTTTTGATGATGGCCATTCTGACTGGTGTGACACGATACCTCATTGTAGTTTTGATTTACATTTCTCTAATAATTAAGAATGTTGAGCATCTTTTCATGTGCCTCTTAGCCATCTGGATGTCTTCTTTGGTAAATGTCTGCTTAGGTGTTCCACCCATTTTTTGATTGTTTTTGTCTGCTTGTTTGTTTGTTTGTTTATTGAGTTCTATTACCTGTTTTAATATTTTGGAGATTATTCTCTCGTCAGTTGCATCTTTTGCAAATATTTTCTCCCATTTTGTAGGTTGTATTTCCTTTTGTTTATGGTTTCCTTTGCTGTGCCAAAGATTGTAAGTTTGGTTAGGTACCATTTTTTCATTTTTGTTTTTATTTCTATTGCTTTTGGAGACTGAGCGTAAGAAAAAACTGGTATAATTTATAACAAAGAATGTTTTGCCTATGTTCCCTTTTAGGAGTTTCATAGTGTCCTGTCTTACATTTAAGTCTTTAAGACATTTTGAGTTTATTTTTATGCATGGTGTGAGGGAATATTTTAGCTACAGTGATTTACATGTGGCTGTCCATGGTTTCCCAACACCATTTGCTGAAGGCACTGTATTTTCTTCTTTGTATATTCTTGCCTACTCTGTCGAAGATTAACTGACCATAGTTGTGTGGATTTATTCCTGGACTCTCTATTCTGTTCCATTGATCTATGTGTCTGTTTTTGTGCCAACTCCACACTACTTTAATTACTGTAGCTTTGTAATATTGTCTGAAGTCTGGAAAGGTTATGCCTCCAGCTTTGTTCTTTTTCCTCAGGATTTCTTTGGTAATTCTGGGTCTCGATGGGGCCTTTTGATGAGCTCCATATCCAGTCTCTCCCCTCCAAGGACTGTAAGTTTATTGTTTTTCATAATTATCATTGTGATGTTCCTGATTTTCCAGGCTACAACAGTTAGGGATACAGAGGCAGGAGTAGATCAATTCCCCACACCATGATCAAACCTGTTGTTCTTACAGAAATTCAAGAATTTTTCTTTAATTAGTGAGTGATCCTCAGATTGTTGTAAGCCTTTGGTTTACTACCAGAATACAGAAAAATGTTGATTTTGACTTTTTTTCCCAGTGCTTTTATTATTGCTTTGGTAGAGAGTTGAATTTTGGGAGAGCCTAATTCAACCAAACTGGAAGTCCCCCCATGAGAAAACCATAGATATTTGAAGTAAATCAGAAAAAAAAGTAATTCTCTCTTTAAATATGGTGACTAGCCATAATAGAAAGGCCTCTGAAATGTGTAATATGTTTAATCAAATGACAAATTAAGTAAGTGACATAAGAGTTCTGTATTTCACTGATTTCTTTAATGGTTATTTTAACTCATTATGGATTAATTATTTATATTAATTTATATTTTCTAATAATGTGTTTTAATATGTTTTATCAAAATTATACATATAGTTTTCACTTACATGAAACACTGGCTTTAAATGACACATTAGATCAGAAGTACTCTCTCTCTTTCTCTCCATATATATATATTCTGGTATAGAGAAAATAAGATGAACCAATGAAATATTCAGTACAAGAAAAAAAAGAAGATGGTTTTTGGGGTGTATGTCCAATATACATATATGGAATGTTCTCTCTCTCTATATATATAGAGAGAGATAGAGAATGTTGCATTCAAAATCAGTAGAATAAACATTCTTTTCAAATGCAGATGGAATATTCTCCAGGATAAATCACAGGCTAATCCACAAAACAAGTTTTGGTAAATTTAAAAAATTGATATCATATAAAGCACAATGTTTTTCCAACCACATCACTGTGAGACTAGAAATCAACTACAAGAAAAGAAATTCAAATATCACAAACATCTGGATGCTAAACAATATACTACTAAACAGCCAATGAATCACTGAAGAAATCAAAGATGAAATAGAAAAATACCTGGAGACAAGCGAAAGTGAAAACACTATGACCCAAAATCTATGGAACACAGCGAAAGCAGTTATAAGAGGGAAATTTACAGTGGCACAAGCTTATCTCAGGAAATAATAAAAATCTCAAATAAACAACAGATCCTTACACCTAAGGAAAATAGAAAAAGAAGAACAAAATAATTTCAAAGATAGTTGAAAGAAAGAAATCATAAGATGAAAGCAGTAAAAATTGAAATAGAGACTAAAAAAATAGAAAAGATCAATGAAACTAAGAGCTGGTTCTTTGAAAGAATAAACAAAAATGATAAGACTTTAGCCAGACTCATCAAGATAAAGAATGTCCAAATCAATAAAATTAGAGCTTAAACAAATAAGTTACAGCTGACACCACAGATATACAAAGGATCATGGGAAACTACTATGAACAACTCTGTGCCAAGAAAATGGACAACCTAGAAGAAATGGATAAATTTCTAGAGATGCACAATCTCCCAGACTTAACCAGGAAATAATAGAAAATATGAATTACCAGTAATGAAATTGAATCAGTTATTTAAACACTCCCAACAAACAAAAGTCAAGGACTACAGGTGAATTCTACCAAATATTTGAGAAGAGTTAACACTTATTCTTCTAAAAGTAGTCCAAAAAATTAGGGAGGAAGGAAAGCTTCCAGACTCATTCTATGAGAACAATATCTTCCTGATGCCAAAACCAGACAGAGATGTCACAAAAAAAGAAAATTATAGGTCAATATCACCAATCATAGATTTTAAAACCTTCAGCAATGTATTAGCAAACAAAATCAAACAATACTTTAAAAGGATTATACACCATGATAAAGTAGGATTTGTCCAAGGGATACAAGGATTTTTCAATATCTGTAAATCAATCAGTGTGATTACACCACATTAACAAACTGAACAGGATAAGCCATATGATCATATCAATTGATGCAGAAAAAGCTTTTGACAGAGTTCAACATCCAGTTATAATAAAAACTCTCCAGAAAGTGGTTATAGAGGGAACATACCTCAACTTAGTTAAGACCATGTATGATAAGCTCACAGCTAATATCATACTCAAGAGTTAAAAGCTGACAGCATTACCTCTAATATCAGGGAGAAGAGAGGGATGTCAATTCTTTCCACTTTTACTCAAAATAATACTAGAAGTACTAGCTACAACAATCAGACAAGAAATGGGGGAAAGAAAAGGATTGAATTTAGAAAGAAAGTAGTAAAACTATCAGTGCTCTCGAATGACATAATACTCTACATAGAAAATCATAAAGATCTCATGAAAAAAATTTCTGGTGCTCCCTAATGAATCCAGTAAAGTTGCAGGATAAAAAATTAATATATAGAAATGTGTTGTATTTCTATACACTAAGAATAAAGTAACAGCAAGAGAAAGTAAGTAAACAATACACTTTACCATTTTATCAGGAAAAAATACACAGAATAAACCTACATAAGGAGGTAAAAGACCCGTACTCAGAAAACTATAAGACACTGAGTAAAGAAATTGAAGAAGACACAAAACAGATGGAAAAGTATACTGTGTTCCTGAATTGTAGTTTTGATTTGAATTTCTCTGATAATTAGTAATGTTGAACATCTTTTCATGTTAATATGACCATATTACTTAAGGCAATCTGCAGAGTCAATGCAATCCCTATCTAAATACCAATAGCATTTTTCACAAAACTATGACAAATAATTTTAAAATTTATATGGAAACACAAAAAGACCCAAATAGTCAAACACCTTGAGAAGAACACCAAAGCTGGACGTATCATGCTCCCTGACTTCAGACTCTACTACAAAGCTAGAGCAACCAAAACAATATGGTACTGGAACAACAAAAGACACATAGATCAATGGAACAGACTGCAGAGCCCAGAAATAAGCCCAGACACCTATGTAGATCAATTAATGTATGACAAATGAGGCAAGAATATACAATGAAGAAAAGATAGTCTCTTCAGCAATTGGTGCTGGTAAAATGAGACAGCTACATGTAAAAGAATGACATTTGAAAATTTTCTAACACCATATACAAAAACAAACTCAAAATGGATTAAAGACCTAAATGTAAGCCCAGAAGCCATAAAAGCCTTAGATGAAAAGATATGCAGAATGCTCTTTGATGTAAATCTTAGCAATAATTTTTGGATATTTCTTCTGTGGCAAAGGAATCAAAATCAAAATAAACAAATGGGACCTATTTAAACTTAAAATCTTTTGCACAGCAAAGGAAGCCATGGACAAAATGAAAAAACAACCTACCGAATGGGAGAAAATAATTGCAAATGGTATGACTGATAAGAGGTTAATATCCAAAATATATAAACAACTCATACAACTCAACATCAAAAGTCATAATCCAATTAAAAATGGGCAGAAGACCTGAATAGACATTTTTCTAAAGAAGACATACAGATGGCCAACAGGCACATGAAAAGATGCTCAAAATTGTTAATTATCAGACGAATGTAAATCAGAACCACAATGAAATATCACCTCACACCTATCAGAATAGCTATCATCAAAAAGACCACAAACAATAAATGTTGGCAAGGATGTGGAGAAAAAAGAACCCTTTTACACTGTCAGTGGGAATAAAATTTGTGCAGCCACTGTGGAAAACAGTATGGAGGTTTCTCAAAAAACTGATAATAAAGCCACCATATAATTCAATGATTCCATTCCTGGGTATGTATTTGAAGAAAATGAAACATTAATTTGAAAGGATATATGAACCCCAGTGTTTATAACAGCATTGTTTACAATAGCCAAGATATAGAAGAGTCTATTAACATATATATGGATAAAGATATGGATACACACACACATACACACACATGCAATGGAATACTACTCAGCCATAGAAAAAATTCAAATTTTTCCATTTGCAACAACATGGATGGACTTGGAGTGTATTATGTTTAGTGAAATAAGTTAGACAGAGACACATAATGTATGATATCACTTATATGTATAATTTAAAAAAATAAAATTAATGAATACTGCAAAAGAGAAACAAGCTTACAAATATACAGAACAAACTTGTGGCTACCAGTTAGGGAGGGAAGGATGGGTGACAAGATAGAGGTAAGGGATTAAGAGGTACAAACTACTACATATAAAATAAATAATGTACAAATATGTATGCTACAGCACAGGGAACATAGCCAGTATTTTATAGTAACTATCAGTGGAATATAACCTTTAAAATCTGTGAATCACTATGCTGTGCTTCTGAAACTTATATAGTATTGTTAGTGAACTATACCTCATAGATAAAAGGGAAAAAAGTATTGATATAAAGTTATTAATAGAATTTTATTATGAATTAAAAAGAATCCTAACTATTATATTCTGATATTGTTTGCTTATACTTGCTCAAATTTTTTTCTTTTATTAACATCTTTATTGGAGTGTAATTGCTTTACAATGTTGTGTTAGTTTCTGCTGTATAACAAAGTGAATTAGCTATATGTATGTGTGTATATATATATATATATATATATATATATATATATATCCCCATATCCCCTCCTTCTTGTGTCTCCCTCCCACCCTCCCTATCTCACTCCTCTAGGTGGTCACAAAGCACGGAACTGATCTCCCTGTGCTATGCAGCTGCTTCCCACTAGCTATTTATTTTACATTTGGTAGTGTATATATGTCAATTGCTACTATCTCACTTTTTCTTGATTGCTATTTACAGCTTTTAGTTTTAGTGTTCGTCTACATTGAGTCTCAGTTTGTTCATTTGCTTCTACTTTCATTACATATTGATTTTATCTTTACATTTTTTTATCTTTACATTTTTTCACCTTAGGTTCATTTTTTTTCCTGTTCTTATGTGAAGTATCTAGTGTATTTTCTTTCAATTTTTTCCTTTTTCCTAATGTATTTATTTAAACTCAAAATGTTCCTCTAAGTTATATATTTATTGTCTCCCACAATTTTACTATATACATAGTTCTCTTGAAAACAAGAAAAAAATATACAACTCATGGTCTTTTTCTCCAGTGGTTTCTAAGAAGATAGTGTAACCAGTACATCAAGTAGAATGCAGCACATTCATAAAATGCAGCAGAAAACATCTTTTTTTTTCTCCAAAGCCCTTTTAAACACACTCTCTATGAATAGAGATTGCCATGATTTTTCTGACAATATTTTGAGAAAAATTTTTCTTATTATAGTCCAAAAAATTCAGTTCGGTAAATAATGTATACATCTTTGTGTTCTAATAAACAAATCTAGATTTTTCTGGATAAGTGAGGGTCTTGGCAAGAAAAGGTTGACACTATGAAACAAGGTAATTGAAGAGACTTAAATGAAGAAATTGTTTACAAAGTTATGGACAGAATTGAGGTAAATCTTCAAATTATTGCAACCTACAGGTCTAGCAACTCTTGTCATAACTACCCCTAGGACTTAATGGGCAATGAGAGGGAGTAATAGTAAGTATAATATGAGACCTCTAGCCGACGAGAGAGCATCCTAATAGAATCTTTGTCTTCTGTTACAGGATCAAAACCCTGCCAATCTTTGACCAACAGGGAGGGGTCCAGAGGAATAAATATGCTGACCTCTTTCTTCTTCTGCTCTGTGATCTCAATAAGGTGCCTCCCATTTAATGATACCAACACAAATCTAGAGGTAAGGGAGGCTGATCAATCCAGTCCAGGTGAAATTACATTGGAGAATGGATCTATAGATGCAAACAGATATGATCTAGCATACTCTATTTAAAATTGTGTTTGCTTTCATCTCCTAGCTTAGGCTGGCTGTAGGAGAAAATCTTAATGTAGAAAATGAGAGAAAGGTCAGCATTTTCTATTTCTTTTCAGTTGTACATCTAACCTAGTCTCCACAGCTATGCTAAATACATTTTCCATTCCTTTTGCCCAAGGTATATGTGTATATGTGTCAGAGGGAAAGAGCTAAGGAAAGAAAAGTGGAGTAGGAAAGGCTTTCTTGGCTTCTACTGCCATGGGTTGGTGTTGAAATTCTCTACTTAAGAAGATATTTTATTTTGACTCATTTATGGGTGCTTTGTGGTTCTTTGGAACTCTTCCATCACTGGGACCTCTCAAGCTACAGTTCTCCCTACTCAGGCAGTTCCTTTTGTGGTCTATTCCAGGGACTGTCTCCTCTTTCAGCCTCTATGTATACAGCTGTAGCATCTTTCTCCTTGGTCTTCATACCCCTTTACATTAGCTTCTGGAAGAAGAACTCTTTTTCATATGGCCCATATATGGTTCATAGGATATGCAAACCTTAGACATGCTCTTCGTGGTAATGCAGTTACATCCAAACCATTGTTCTCTACTGCTATGGAACATTTTAGCCAAGTCTCTTGCACTTTGACTTCTCAAGAATGAGTTATACACTAGTTGAATGTGTCCCTCAAGCTCTAAAACACTGGCATTGAGCTATCTAAGTTTCCTCTTGAAGTTGTTTCACTGGCCTTGATGTAAGGAGAAAATTGCTCCTTCTCCACTTCCCCATGGGAGATGGTGGGACTCTGTACTTCTAATTCCCAACTTTATCAATTATTCTCTCCAAATTATTTTACAGACTAAGATTTGGAATTGAGTGAAGGGTTGCAAACCACCTGATTTGTAACCACCTCCTTTGTAAGTCAGGCTTAATTGGCTGAGCTACTTGCTTTGGAACGTAAGATAGGTTATTTGCCACTTATTGTCTTAGTGCCTCATCCATAACTAAAACAGCAAGTCCCATTATAATGTCTTATAAGCATAGCATGTCATGTAAGAGACCTACTGCCACTGTCTACCTCTAACCTTATCTTTTAATATACTCCCACTTGTACAATTTGTTTAATTCACACTCATCTAATGCAATTTCTGGAATGTGCTCTGTTCTCTCAGGCCTAAATGAATTTTTATATGTTGTTTCCTCCTCTTAGATCACCAGTGTTTCCGCTTTTTCTTCAAATCACCCTGTCTACCCTAACTGAAGCTACGTGGTCACATTTTTTTTTCCTCTAGTAGCCATTCAGATGTTCCTTTTCATAGGATGCCTCTTTTATAACCTTCAGTCTGATGTAGTCATGAACAGTCTACGCTCTCACAGTAATTTATTTTACTCTATTGTAACTTTTAAAAATTTGGATTGAAATTATTGGTTTTCTTATGGGGTCTGCATCACTATATTTTGTGTCCTGCCAGGTTAGTAAAAGAATATACTTATTACTGAATCTCAGAGGTCTAACAGAGTCCATGAACTACAATAAATGTTTAATAAATTCATTCCTTGAATGACTGAATGAGCTGGAATAGTCATAACAATGACTTAAAACATATTATGACAAAACATATATGTGAGCATAAATAAATATATGTATAAAGAATACAATGGTTGAGAAATATATATGAAGAAACTAATATGAACGTGAGAATGGATAAAAGTTAAGGAAAGTATTTTAGTCATGTGATCTTGGTGATTCGTTTTTGCTCTATTTCCATATTTCTAAAATAAGAATTTTGAAGTACATTGCTGGCTTTCAAATAGTCTTGCTTTTCAAATTTTATTTAACTTTAAAATACTATTTATATTTTTATTTTCCATGGAACACTTTCTTCAAACTAAACCATATTAAGAAGCCTAATAAGAGGATTGATCTTTAACAGTCATTTGAAAACTCAAGTTTGTAGTTTGAGTGGTTATGTTTTGTAATATATGTTTGACATTCATACAGCAATATACAGGGAAAGAATGAAGAGCTCCTCTATTTAAAGTTGAGAGGGAGAATATGGTGAAGCCTCTAGCACAGTGGTCCCCAACATTTTTGGCACCAGGAACTGGTTTCGTGAAAGACAATTTTTCCACGGACTGGGGAGGGGAGATGGTTTTGGGATGATTCAAGTGCATTACATTTATTGTGCACTTTATTTCTATTATTATTATATCATAATATATAATGAAATAATTATACAACCCACCATATGGCAGAATCAGTGGGAACCCTGAGCTTGTTTTCCTGCAGTTAGATGGTCCCATATGGGGGTGATGGGAGACAGTGACATGTGAAGTGTGTTGCTTACGTCCAGTCTACTCCATAATCACGTTTTGGTTGCTGTCACTGCAGAAAACCCTGCTTCACAAAAAAATAGAATTTTGGAAATGGAAGCAGGCTTTTCAGTGCTTTTGTGACAAACTCAGGATGTTTAGCCTTGACTTTAGTCCAGAACAGATGGAGATTTGAAGTTGTCTCAAACATACTTTTTAAGATCACCGTCATTTGTGATCTCAAGCAGTTGATCCTCTTCTAGCACAGACAAAGTCAATTCACCTGGCTTATTCACAAATGGGTCGCGGACCCATACCTTCCCAGTTTGGGGGTCTTGTGTGGTTGGGAAGTAATGCTCAAGCTCTTTTGAAAGCTGAGATAGGTGATCATGCACCAGCTGGGAGAAGGAAGGTCCTGGCTCAGTCTCTTTCAAAATCTCTGCTATGTTTTAAACATGTCAAAATTCCCAATGTTCACTCGTTGCTCCCATAATTACAGTTTGGCTTTGAATGCAGCCATTTTGCCGACTTAAACACAGTTGTCGTTCTCCCTTGAAGTGACAGATTGAGTTCATTGAGCAGGTTGAATATGTCACACAAGTAAGCAAATTTTACGACCCATTCTGTGTCACTGAAATGAGCTGCCAGTGGTGACTGTTTTTCTAAAAGAAATCTCTGGAGCGGCTCTCATAACTCAAAAGCTCTGGCCAGTGAGCTACCCTTAGAAAGCCATCTCACTTCTGTGTATAAGAGAAGATGTGTGTGCTCTGCACCCATGTCCTCACAGAGTTGCATGAACAGACGTGAGTTAAGGTCATGTACTTTTATGTGATTGATAATTTTAATCACACTCTGAAAAACGTTGTTAAGTTCAGGTGACATTTTTTGGCTAGCCAGCATTTCTCTATGGATGACACAGTGCATAGAATCACATTCAGAAGTGACCTTTTTGACTCGAATAGTGAAACCAGAAAGCCGTACAGTCATGACAGCTGCTCCGTCCGTGCATATAACAACACAAAATGACCAATTCAGTTTTCCTTATTTGTAATCATTCAAAGCCTTGAAAATTCTGCAGCTGTGGTGCTGATTGGCAACAAAAGTGCACATAACATATCCTCATGCACATCCTCCTTATAAATATATTGCACAAAAACAAGCATTTTTGCCTTGTCGTCAACTTCAGTAGACTCGTCAACCTGGATTGCACACCATGGTGACTCATTAATCCTCTCTAACAATTTGCCTCAATATCCTCTGCTGTTTCATCAATTCGTCTAGTTATGGTGCTAGCTGAAAGAAAAACATGTGCCACCTTTTGAACTGCATCCTCCCCTAAAAGTTCACAACAAACGTCCTTAGCAGCAGGCAGGATCAACTCTTCAACAATAGTAAAGGGCTTCTTAGCTTTAGCAATGTGGTTAGCCAATAAGAATGATGCTCTCAGTGCAGACACATTTGATGAAGTGGTGGCTTTCAATAATTGCTTCTGTTCTTCTTGTTCATGTTTTTTCTTTTTTTTTCTTTTGAAAAACGCCAAAGGCTTGTCTTTTAAAGCAGGGTGCTTTGTCTCCATGTGGCAAAGCAGTTTTAAAGGTTTCATGGCTTCATTGGATAGCCGCTCACTACATATTATACAAAGTGGGCTTGGAGAATGTGAATCAGTTGTTGCAATGAACCCGTAATTTAAGTAGGACCCTTGGCACTGTCTTTTATTATTTTTTTATTTTTTTAAATTAATTAATTTATTTATATTTATTTTTGGCTGTGTTGGGTCCTCGTTTCTGTGTGAGGGCTTTCTCTAGTTGTGGCAAGCGGGGGCCACTCTTCATCGTGGTGCGCGGACTTTTCACTGTCGCAGCCTCTCTTATTGCGGGGCACAGGCTCCAGACGTGCAGGCTCAGTAGTTGTGGCTCACGGGCTTAGTTGCTCCGCAGCATGTGGGATCTTCCCAGACCAGGGCTCGAACCCGTGTTCCCTGCATTGGCAGGCATATTCTCAACCACTGTGCCACGAGGGAAACCCAGCATTGTCTTTTAAGTGCAGCTTTCTTTTTGTTGTCAGTCTTAGAGTCTTCAGCTGTCTCATCATTGGGTCTTTCCCCCTTTTCAAAGAAGCTCTCCAGTGATGGTTTTTTTTTACTCATTTTGGCTGGGGTTAGCTTGTGGGCTTACCAAAACTGTGACTGATGCAAGTGCACAATGCCGGAAATAGGTGCGGATGAAAATGGTAAATAAAATAATGAGCAGGCGATGAGCAGACTAAAATAAGTGTTGGAGTCTAACTTAAAACCTGTCACTAGATGCAGCTGTACAATTAAAGTACATCAACTCACTTGCTACTATAAAGCCTACCACCAGATGCAGCTTAATTGTCACTTGCCACTCACTGATAGGGTTTTGATATGTCTGCAAGCAATTGATTTATTATGGTCTCTGTGCCATCAAACCTCTCTGCTAATGATAATCTGTATTTGCAGCTGCTCCCCAGTGCTAGCATCACTGCCTTGACTCCACCTCAGATAATCAGGCATTAGATTCTCATAAGGAGCACACAACCTAGATCCCTCACATATGCAGTTCACAGTAGGGTTTGCACTCCTATGAGAATCTAATGCTGCCACTGATATGACAGGTGGAGCTCAGACGGTAATGCTAGTGATGATGGGGAGTGGCTGTAAATACAGATGAAGCTTCGCTCACTCATCCGCCACTCACCTCCTGTTGTGCGGCCCGATTCCTAACAGGCCACAGACCAGTACCATTCTGTGGCCCAGGGGTTGGGGACCCCTACTCTAGGATACTCCTAACTTTTGAGAATTATCTGAAGAATTGTGTAATTTCACCATAAAATTCTTAAATCTTCTGATTCCACCAGGGAAGAAGTGATTATTTTTTATTTTTCTTTTTTAGTATAAAAGTAAACATTTATTTAATATGATAAAAAAACTTATAGCAAATCAATTTTTATAAAAAGTGACAAGTAGGGCTTCCGTGGTGGCGCAGTGGTTGGGAGTCCGCCTGCCAATGCAGGGGACACGGGTTCAGGCCCTGGTCCGGGAAGATCCCACATGCTGCAGAGCAACTAGGCCCGTGTGCCAAAACGACTGAGCCTGTGCTCTGGAACCCGCGAGTCACAACTACTGAAGCCCGTGCGCCTAGAGCCCATGCTCCACAACAAGAGAAGCCACCACCATGAGAAGCCCGCGCACCGCAACTAGAGAAAGCCCACTCACAGCAACAAAGACCTAACGCAGCCAAAAATAAATGAATAAATAAATAAATTTTAAAAAAAAGTGACAAGTAATTATATGCAATAAAATATAATATTACCCCAAAAGTGGTCTGATCTTTGTCTTTGGTTACTAGAAAGTGATCTAGGTTCTGTAATGCCTGATAGGAAAGTAATTTTTTTTTTTTTTTTTTTTTTTTTGCTTGGGGACTTTGGCCACCAGTCTATCAATGTAATTTATGATGGGGACTTTGGGCTGCTGACTAAAAAGCTTTCCCCATATTGATATATATGTGAAATATGTACAATGTGATCTCTAAGAATCATTTGAAAATTTGAGTTTTGAATTTAAGACAGTAGTCATGGCTGATGATATATGTTTGACAATCATGCAATTATACACAGAGGTTACAACTGAAGAAACAAGACTGAGAGAGACTAACTCAGGTAAGGAGCATAAAGTAAGGATAGCAAACATAGAATCCTGAGAAGTGCTTAAGTATTAGTTAAACAAGCAGGCAGAAATCCAGATTAACTTAGTGAAAATTCAGGTGTCACTACTTAAAATATGTATGTATTTGGCCACACTATTTAACCTCTGTGTAACTCAGTTTCCATATCAGTTTATTGGCATAATATTAGAAGCATTCTCATAGGACACTTAGTAAATGATCAGTACAGTTTAATTGTTATCAGTATCACTATTATTACTATTATCATTCAAAGAGAAGAAAAAGTTAATTAATTAGAAGCTCTAGCTTTGTCCATAGGTGAACTTCAGAAGTTAACTTCACTATTCTCTCAAAGTAAACATATGGTATTTGTCTTTCTCTTTCTGACTTACTTCACTCTCTATGACAGATTCTAGGTCCATCCACCTCACTACAAATAACTCAGTTTCATTTCTTTTTATGGCTGAATAATATTCCATTGTATATATGTGCCACATCTTCTTTATCCATTCATCTGTCAATGGACACTTAGGTTGTTTCCATGTCCTGGCTATTATAAATAGTGCTGCAATGAACATTGTGGTACATGACTCTTTTTGAATTATGGTTTTCTCAGGGTATATGTCCAGTAGTGTTATTGCTGGGTCATATGATAATTCTAATTTTAGTTTTTTAAGGAACGTCCATACTGTTCTGCATAGTGGCTGTATCAATTTAAATTCCCACCTGAATGTTATAAGGCTTATTTAAGTATAAGATTATGGTTGTGGGAGCTTCTGTAATCATTATTTGATATTAACAGCTTTTCTTGATATCAGGGATAATTTATTCTCAACATTTTGATTGCATTCATGACCACAAATATTAAAAGAAAAAGAGCTTGTATCTAATTCACTGATGGCTGGAGTTGACTATAATCCCCCATCAAATGTGCATTCTATCAGTCCTCTTCCTCCTTCGAGTTTCTTCTTCAAACAATAGCTCCACCTGGTTCCCTACAATCTCCACAGGCATCATGTGCTGGAGGTGTCCAAGTAGTAGAACTCTGGTCCAAGAGGTTGGGAATTTTCTCCTAGAGGACTGACAGTACTATAATCCTGCTGCAGGTGGGAATACCTGACCCAGACCAACTATGTTCCCTGAGTTCTTATTGTCAGATTCCCTCTGTCCTCTCTTCTAGTCCAGTGAGTTTTCAGTCTACAATAGTGTGTTTACTCATCATATATTTTTCCAATTATATTATTTAGGAAATGAATTTTAAACCATGAGTCCTTCAGTATTTCATCTTTTGAAAATCACTGCCGTGAACTGTTGAAAATTAAAAACCTATTTTACCAAACTCTCTGTAATAAATGGGATCTTTCTGTTCCCTTTGTATTTCTCCTTCAATATCTCTCTCCTGAGAATCTGGAGATTGAATGCACTAGTTGCCTGAGCTGCATGAATGGCCACTGGTATAAGTAAATTACATGGGGAGAAAGAGAAAAATGAACTCACAGTTAGTATTTAAAATTTATATTCTGACTCATTTTACCTCTAAATGGCTTCTTTATCCTCCACCAAGGAGAATGGTTTTCAAAGTCCTCCTCAAAAATACAGATAATATTTTAGAATTATTTTTCTATTGTCTTCACACAGTGTTAGGAATTAAATAGTTGCTCAAAAATATTTTTAAGTTTCTTTATGTTGGCATAGGTCCAGAACTTCACTATGGTCTTTAATGAAAACCTTAATTTTATTAATTCATTCAATATTCCACAGATATTTATTGAGATATTTCTATGTTCCAGCCACTGATAAGTTCTAGGGATGAAAACACAGAAACATAAATGTCACACTGTTGTGCCCTTAAAAAGATAACAGTCTAGTAATGAAGATAGCCAAGGAAACAGAAAATAACAGCAGCTATATAAACTCGACAAGAGCTGTCATTATTTTGTTTCACTAATGTGTCCCCAACACCTAACATAGTATCTGCTATAGAGAAGTTGTTCCATAAACTTTTATTGACTATTTTGTGGATAAGTACTATAAAAGAGCAACAGTTCTCACTAATGAGTTGTGATTAGGTTTGAGGTTATTGCACAAATAAAATGTAACCAGTTACTGCTAAACTATCAATATTTGCAAAATGTTTTATTTTTTAATGATAGAGTTTAGGTTTATTGGTAATATAATTCTCACTCATTTATATTTCAAAGTGCTTAGAAAGGCTGGGGTAGTATAAATTCTGTTAAGTAAGACTGTCTTTGAATCCTGCTTCTAATTCTTATTAAAAATGTGATTTTAGCTAAGTTACCTATTTTCTCTGAGTTTTACATTCTTCATCTGTAAAATAGGGATAATAATAGTCCTACTTCATAGATGTGTTGCATGGATTAAATGCTGAATATACACAAAGTGCTCAGAACAGCCCTAACGTGTAGTGCTATATAAACATGAACTGTTCTTATTACCATATAAGTTTTTTTTTCTGCAAGTGAGAAACAAAGATGGTGGAGTCCAGACTAGCTTGTTGACAGTTGCATATTATTCTGGGGATGGGCCCATAAGAATGTTTGTGCTATGAGAACTGCCTTTTGATCATAGCAGAAAAACAGATGAGAACAACAATGACAGAATAGGTACAGGATATCTTGAGAGCCTGTAGGAGCAGTATCTCAGGCCTGCATATTCTCAATAGCTGAGGAGTATAAATTACACAGGCTAATTTATTTATTTTAGGACAGTTATCTCTTAGTCATTAGGCTTGCTGGCTGATTTCTAGTGTCTTCACCCAACAGCCTTTCTTTTCGTCTGAGTTAAGATAATCTATTGTAATGTCCGAGTTAAAATAATATATTCCCTAGAAAGAAGTTAGATACTTAGAGGTTATTTTTTTTCTTCACTCTCCTAGTTCTTTTATCCTGTGCTCTTAAGGCAGTTCTGACGATGTCATTCTTCAGCCTAGGAAGCGAATTTTTTAAACTTAAAAATCCTGATAAAATATTTTTAAAATCTTACATTCCTTCCAACTCTTTACAGTTTTGTCACTTGGAGGCATGCCGATATTATGCATTACTATAGAGACATTTTTTCCTCCTGTTATCTAGGTATAACCGATGCAGGAACCAAAAGAAAAGGCCCACCTGAACAATGATGGAAGGAAAGAGAATTGCTATCTTCTAGTCATCAGCCAGTGATTCGTTTTTATGGTTAAGCTAACCGCAATCTGTCTGGCTTCAAGTCTTATTGACATTCCTCCTTGTACTGTGGATCAGCGAATTTCCTGGCTCCTGCTGAAGAGCTTTGTTAACTTGTGCAAGACTAAGTTTGAATATTCAAGATGCTATAAGTCTGTTTCCAGAAATTTACAGGCAGTTGTAACTGAAAAACTTTCATAACAGGTAATGTCGGGCGCTTCATATTTACTATTCATATAAATTTCACCTAAGCAGACATTGACTTTATTTCAATAACCTGATCTCTTTACAAAATATTCTAAATAAGCAAAAATAAATATTAACAATGTTTTGTTGGTTTGTTTCTTTTACAAGTTTGTATAGCATATTAAAAGAAGATGTCCCATAATCCATAACCTGGAAAGATATGTTATTATTTTTCTAGATCTCAGAAATATGAATATTAAGATTAGTTCTTCATGTCTGGTTTTCTATGCAACACTCTCACTTAGACATTTCTATCAGTTATAAAAATCCGCTGCAAGCAGGAGTGCACACACATACACACACATACACATAAACAAGCTCTTCACATTATTCCCAGCTGTTCTGGAGCTAGTAGAGTTTTACTCTTAGAAAATGTGTTCAATAAAAAAGTAATATTTTACTATCTAAAGCTTGCCTAAATGTCTTCTCGTGATGTCTGCTATGTTCCTTTCTATATTTAGGTCTGTGCTTTGTCTGTGCTTGAATCTAATTCTGTTTTCATCTTTATTTTTAAGAATGTTTAAAAATAGAGGTTAAATAAAAGAGAGACAATTTGCAGCTTCAGTACAGTAAGAGCATTGAGGTTCTTAGTACATCAATCAGTAGTCAATCACTATAGGGTCGTAATAGGGACCACAAGGTGATTTCACATACGTTCTTTCTTACTTTCAAAGTTGGTTTCTCAAATTTCCATATTATCACAAAGGTATTTTTTCTCCAAGTGAATACATATTATATGTCTATATGTTTAGATTGTTAGATAACTTCTGTGTATGTGTATATATATATATATAATCTGTAAAACATGGAAATTAACATCCACTGAGGTACATTTTTAGCAACACAGAACATAGATGATTGACAGAACAAAGCATATGGAAATGAAGAAGAATAAAACACACATTTATATCTAAGAAAAAAAATATTTGCCTGAAGGGAAAATATTAATTAGTTTGTCTACATGCAAGATAAAAGTCTGGAAGACATATCCATCAAAAGGCAGCAGAATAAACAGCAAAATGGAAATTATTTGTAAATTGACAGTAAACTTGGCAAACATTAAGGAGGTAAACAAGTTATTTGGCATGCAAAACACTTTGAAATCACAGCCTCTGTCAGGAGGCATCTGTGCATAGATTCACTTATTTGACAGAAATTAACATTTCACAGAAATCTTTGTTGCATGCTAAAGATTTCTTCACCCTCCTTAATTATTTTAATTGCTGCTTCAGAATGTTCCATATAAACACTCAAAAGATGTTAAAAATGTACAAAGTTCAATCTAATTTCATCAATAATATACAGTTACTGCACTCTGGAATTAACTAAAATACGTACCAAAAGGCAAGTTGTTTAAGTAAATGTACCAGGCTTATTTTTCTGGGATGAAACGTAAGAGCCACATAACTCAAATAAAGATCCTTTATAGTACTAGGAAAACTAAAATTGCTTTTTAAGGAAAAGAAAATACCTCACCCACTTTTATCTATCCTAAAAAGAATTCAAAACACCCAAGGGTCCAAAAGTTTACAGACTAAAATATTTTTCACTAACTTCAAAATTTTATAACTATTCAAACAATCTAATAAATGTGATATAGTGTAAATAGTATTATCACAGGTATTCAGAAGTCCTATCTCTGACACTTACCAGTTGTTAGTTAATTTCTCTGGTTCTCAGTATCTTCATCAATAAAGAGTTAGAGATTGAATCAATCTTTTCTGAAGTCTCTTCTAATCTTCAATTTAGAGGTTATGGGTTATTTGAAATTTTAATATTAATTCTCAAAATATCTTATGTTTGATTCAAATGAAAATTGTCTCAATCAAAAGTAATATTCCTTTCTTTTCTAAATTTATTTATTCTTTATGAGAGACATTTGTGAACAAAAGTCCAAGGGTCTTTCAAATTCAGGGAATTTTTACCTTTTAGAAAACTGGAGCTCAATGGACTTGAACTTAAGTGTTATATTTAAAATAGTTCACTATTATGTTCCAGACCCTTTGTTAAGTACTTCATTTTTATTATCTCAGTTTTCTCACTTGATTATTAAAACAGCATATGAAATAAGAGGGCAGTCTGGTAGTAGAATCAGAATCAAAACCAAGTTCCTTGATTCAAAGTCTATAGTGTCTCCACACTACTATATTCATAAATTAAGTAGGCAGTTGCCTGTTTAAAGTATATTTCAAGGGAATCTCCTGACCTGCTATTATACATTAGATACATTCCTATGTCTTAATAACACAGAATCTCCTTCTAAGAGATTCCTATTACCAGCCACAAAAATTAACTAACAAAATGATCCCTGAGTGCTTGTTTATAACAAATATTTAAGTTCTCAGCAGCAAAATCAATCAATTAGTTGTTTTCCATAAAGGTAGATATAATTTGTTGGAAGTATTCTTCATTATTCTAAATTATTCTTCCTATTATTTTGGTGTTAAAGGATATTTCTCTTATGAAATAATGGTCAGTGTGGAAGATAATATACTCTATGTAGTCTGGCAGAAGCAGTTTGGCATGATAGTTGAAAAGTGGAGCTTTGGCTTCAATCTATCTTGGTTGTAAGACACTCATTTCACTTCTAATTCTACAACCTTGTGCAAGTGATTAAACCTCTCTAAAACTTACTTTTCTCAACTCTACAACTTAGCTAATAATGGTATCCATTTCATAAGACTATTGTGATAATAATTTGAGTTAATGCCTATGTAGTGCCTTGTACAAGTTAATGGTATGAAAAATATTAGCAGTTACTTGTATGGTAGAATGTGATTATATATGTGTGAGTATGTGCACACACAAGTGTGCATGTAGGTTTTTAAAAATATCTTTACCTGTTAAAATAATGTACTTTAACCGAGACTCAACTGCTTGCTTAATCTAAAATCAGACATCCTGCATAGCAACAATGCAAAACAAGCAATCAGATGAAACTGGGACAAGCAGAACTAAGACAAATGGGCTTATACAAAATAACAATTTTGTGTGTTTACCTTTATAATCCTCACTGTAACTTTAATCAAGTGGAACACAACTCAGTTGTATGGTCGAATCTGTGTGTCCCCGGATGCAGTCCTCATACTTTCCTGAATAAAATTCATTATTTTGTATTTGTTTTTTGGTTCAGAAGTTTTATAAACTGACATTTCTTGGCATAGTTAGCACGACCCATAGCAACTGACCTGGATCCCTGGACTTCCCTGGACTTCTCTGGCTGGTACCTCCAAGAGACCCTTGTTCTCTAACACCTCTCTTAGCTGACTGAAAACTTTAGCAGTAAGTCATCTGGATTCTGAAAGCCACAGCTTGGTAGTTCAGACTGGAAGAAATATAATTCAGGAGACTGAAATTCAGCTTTCTTATTCTGGCTTGAGATTCATGTTCAAGATTTTTTTCCATCTAGAGTTTAGGGTTTCAGGTCTTGGTGAGTACTCACAATAATGGGAAGTTCTTTAGCAAAAATTCAAAGAAAGGTGATCCTCCCAACTTCCGTCAGTTTTATGTTTAACACCTATGAACCCTCATCCTTCAACTACTGGTCTAAATAGGTCTCTTTAACCTGGGGTGATTTAAAACTGCACTGGGCAAAATGGGGATCATTTAAAATTCTTAAACTGTTTTGTGTGCTCAGTTGGAGAGGGCTTACAAAACCAGACAAAATGAATGGGAAGCATACTTCACTTGGTATTTAGAGGCTTCTATACATAAAGCTGACAAACTTGCTTTGCTCCAAACTGTTAACCAACAATCATCTGAGACCTTTTCTCTCATTGAAGGAATCTACTCCAGACCAACCTAAACCTCCTCCTCCTGCTCAAGCTTCCAAACCAACCTGCACTCTCTGCCCCTTTATCCCTCCCTTTCTTTCCTATTTCTTCTTCTTTGGAGGTCCATTGTTTAGAGCTACCACCTCCTGTGCTAACAGTTCCATTTAAATAAAACCCAACAGGTGAGGAGAGCCTGTGGTAATCTACACTCCTTGGACAAAATCAGAACAAATAACAATAACTACGGAGTTTCCTGATGCCACTTCTCACCCTATCTCCTTTTTATTTCATCTAGTCATACAAACTTAGGAAACTGGATATTCTGATTTATACCAATGTATTCACAACTTAGTAGGGGAAAGAAGGGCAAAGGAATGGATAGATAATGTAAACTGAGAAAACTGATCAATGATTTTGATTTAAAAAATCAGCTGAGGATGAAAACAAGGTGAATGATTTAGCAAAAAACTTTCATTAGGTTATTCCACAAATTTTCCCTAAGATTATAGATTGGAAAAGAAATCAATTAATTACCCAGAAACCAGACAAATCCATTTTAAATTTCCTTGAAAAATTCGAGAAAACCTTAAACAATACTCAGGTATGAAAGATATTAACTATCAAAACTCATCTTTGTTCAATTACTCTTTTCTAAACTGATTAGATGAGGAATTAGCCACCTTGGTAAAATGACATCAGCTCAATCGGGCTCCTATTGATTCCCAGGATTTAGTAAATCTAGCTGAACAAATTTCAAAAACTATTAAAAGAACAAAATAAGAAGAAGGCCTTCCAAATAATGAATTAACAATTACAGAAGCTTGGGACTAAAAGGCAGAGAGCTCAAACCATATAAGCCAGCCCCACAGGGAATCCATTTCTAATACAAAACAAAAATAAAACCAGAAACAACAAAAAACAACAACAAGTAATTACAAAGATTATTAGACAAAGAACCCAACCAATCTTTCTTGGGAGAACTAACAATCTAAGCAACACATACCACAATGGAGGACTCCAAGAGAACTTTAGGGGAATTTTTGTTTTTCTTCTTACCCCAATTCTACTGCCAATAGCCAAGCAATATGATGGTTGTATCACCTTGATGGAACAACTTTTGTGCCTCCAAGCAGACCTGAGAGAAATGCCCCTACCTAATACTGAGTTGATATAGTTTACAGATGGCTTATATTTAAGGAATTCTGAAGGGATTTTTCAAGCAAGATACACCTATGCTTCCCTCACTGAAATAATTGAATCAGGTCTGCTGCCTAGTACAAGAGGCTGAATTATATGCTCTTGAATGCACTTCTATTTTGGCAGAAGGGAAAACAGTTAACATATATCCAGAAAGCAAGTATGCATTCAGGGTGGCCCATGACTCTGTGATGTTATGGAAACAAAGAAATTTTTTTTTTTTACTTTCTAAAGCCGAAAGATTAAAAAAAAAAAAAAAAAAGAAACAGTGATTATGTAATTACTCTGCTGGATTCTATTCGGCAACCCCAAACTCAAGCTATCATAAACGTCACTAGTCATTCCAAGAAAATCATGGAGGAAAGCAAAAGGAATCCTTTGGCCAATTCAGCAGCAAAGGCCACGGTGCCAGTCATTCAGTTATAGTGACCATGTCCCTCATTCTGAATAAATTCTGACCTAAAATTGACTCTAAGATTTCCTAAAGGAGGTCCAAATGTCAGTGGGACAAAATTGATGTAATTGGGTTAAAAAGGGCTACATTTATGACCAGAATATAAATCTATGTTTCAGGACCCACAATAAGCTGGTATTCCCTGGTTCTTTACAGAAATTTATGCCAGAGCTTATACATAATCTTACTCACTGGGGCCTAGACAAGATGGTCCAATGGAGAAAACATTATTTCTGGAAACTCTTCACAAATGTAGCACAGTAAGTGTATCAAAATCGTTCTACTTGTCCAAAGTATAACTGAAGTAAACAAACACAGACCACACCTGGGAATTTCCCAATGCTTTCAGGTCCCTTTGAAGTATGGCAAATAGAGTTTATTCATTTTCCTCCATCAAAAGGTTATAAATATGTGATAGTAATGATTTGCCAGTTCTCCCATTAGGTAGAAGCTTTTCTTGCTGCCAAGCTACAGTCATGACAGTGGACAAAACACTCCTAGAGAAAATCATTCCAACTTGGAGAATTTCAAAAGAACTACATAGTGATGTGGGAACTCAATTTACAGGACAAGTATTGAAGAATGTATGTAGCATTTGGCCAGTAATATGACATTTCGATTGTACACACTATCCTCATTTTCGGGTTTAGTGAAATGCACAAATGGAACCATTAAGGCACAATTAACAAAGTTTATAGAGTCTTTTAACCTGTCAGGGCCTAAAACTACTTTAATTTGCTTACCTTAAGAACTTCCCTCGTAGGTAAACATGGACTGTCTCCTTTTGAAATAATCACTGGGTAACACATGTGCCTAGATGAAGGAATGTATGAACCTACTATGTTGAAATAAAATCTCTTAACATAAGTCAAGATATTATTAAGGCCCTAGCACATAATACTAACCTTGTTTCAGACTCCTTCCACAGCATGCTCCTGGGAGAGGAAGATATTCAACATTGTATTCTAAAACCATGTAACTCTGTATACTGGAAGAGACATCAGAAAGATTTTCTCCAAACAAGATGAAAGGAACCCTAGCAGGTATTACTGATAAATCTTTGTGATACAAAATTAAAAGACATTGATTCTTGGATCTATATATCTCATTTTTAAAAAAGGCTCCAACATCTACAGTGGAGTGGATTGCTTCCACAATATCAGATATCTGATTGAAGTTGACTCGATGACAGCTCAACACCTTGAATCAGCCAACAGCTAATGTAAACAGCTTTCCCAAGACCCCAGACCAGGCCTGTATAATATGAATAATCCTTAAATTTACTATTTAGTGTTCATCATAATCATCATTTAATTGCACCTCAAGGTGGAATAGGTTCTGTTACTAATACTACTTTTATACTTAGATAAATGCATCACACCAGGTCCAACTTGAAACTGGTAAACTCATAAAGCTGGCAGAGAATCTCTTAAAGGTTGGTCTAATTCTCCTCTGGATGGGATCAATTTTAAATTTCCTAACCTCTTTAGTTGGCTCCAACCTAAAATCGGGACCCTACTTCATTCAAGACTCCAAATTATACTTGTAATAATTGTTGTAATGCTCACACTCTTTCTCTTGTTTAAGCTACTCTTATTAATCATAGCAAAATGTGTCAGCGAATGTACAACCAAGATCATGATCACTTAAGATATGACGAATATAGACTACAACAATCAGAGCCAGATGGCCAGAGAATATGATTGTTCTATCCATACCCTGATAAATATGGAATCCACGTATGACCTTCTTTACTGTGTCTCAGTGCAAATTTCAAAGGACATTGCAATCTTTTGAACATGAGCACCTTTTTTGTTTCTCTCTGATTACTATGAGATTCAGCTCATTAGATGATGCTTAATTACCTTGATTGGCTGTATCAATCCTGGTACCATAAAGTCCCACTGAAGGACAAGATGGAACTGGGCAGGGTGAACTCTCCACCCACCCCCAGCTAGGGATAGATCAAAGCGAAAATAAAATTTCTTTAAATATTTAGATCATCAAAGTTGCAAAACAAGTCAATCAAAAGGGGGAAATGATATGAAAGGAAGGAATATTTAAGAGGATTTTTATGTGAATGGCCTTTTAAGATGGATTCACAGTTTTAGGGGAACTAAAACTGTAACTAAGTCCAGGTAGACATCTGCGCACTGAATTCTCACACACAGTTTTCACAGAAAAAAACACAGAATATAATTTATCCAAGACTCAACTGCTTGCTTAAACTAAAATCAGGTATCCTGTATAGAAATCATGCAAACCAACCAAGCAGACAAAACTGGAACAAGAGAGACTAAGACAAATGGGCTTATATAGAATAACAATCTTGTAGGTTTTGCCTTAATAAGCTTTACTGTAACTTTCATCTGGTGGAACACAACTCAATTGTATGATTGAGTTTTTGTCCCCTGGCTACAGTCGTCACACTCTCCTGAATAAAAATCATTTCTTTGTCATTTTGTTGTTCAGAAGCTTTATAAGTGGACATGTTACTAAAGCTAGGTATTTTAATAGCATGGAAATGACATCCACAGCAAATCTTTGAATATTTTTGGAGGTAAATATTATGATTGGCCACATAATACCAATGGAAAATCAAAAAATATAAACTGTGATTTTATTTTTTATTTGACTTTAAATTGAGAATGCAATTATTAAGATGTTTAAGGGGAAAAAGTAAATATATTCACCTTATTAAAATATACTTAGTGGCTTCATTCATTGTAGTCTTGTGTCACTTCTGTCACTGATCTTTAAGATTAAGGATACCAGAGTCGCTGAGTGAGCCGGGGCCCCCGAATCAGCGGCTCCTTTAACCCCGTCCTGTCTGAGCAAAAAACAGACGCCCTCCAGCGACCTACACGCAGAGGCAGTGCCAAATCCAAAGCTGAGCTCCTGTGAGCTGTGAGAACAAAGAAGAGAAAGGGAAATCTCCCAGCAGCCACAGAAGCAGCGGATTAAAGCTCCACAATCAACTTGATATACCCTGCATCTGTGGAATACCTGAATAGACAAGGAATGATCCCAAATTGAAGAGGTGGAATTTAGGAGCGAGATCTATGACTTTTTTCCCTTTTCCTCTTTTTGTGAATGTGTACGTGTATGCTTCTGTGTGAGATCTTGTCTGTATACTCTTGCTTCCACCATTTGTCCTAGGGCTCTATCCATCCATGTTTTTTTAAAAAAATTTTTTTTCTTAATGAGTAATTTTCATTGCAATAACTTTATTATACTCTACCTTCGTTCTTTCTTTCTTTCTTTCCTTCCTTCCTGCCCTCCTTTAGGCAACGAATCACCCCAAATTGAGGAGGTGGTCTCTGAGAGCAAGATTTATGATTTTTCGTCCTTTACCTCTTTTTGTGAACGTGTATGTGTATGCTTCTGTGTAAGATTTTCTCTGTATAGCTTTGCTTCCAACATTTGTCCTAAGGTTCTTTCCGTCCCTTTTTTTTTTCTAAATACTTTTTAATTCAATAACTATATTATACTTTATTTTATTTTTACTGTATCTTCTTTCTTTCTGTCTTTTTTCCTTCTTTCCCTCCTTCTTTCCTTCCTTCCTCCCTCCCTCCCTCCCTCCTTTCTTTCCTTCTTTGCTTCTTTCTTCCTTCCTTCCTTTCCTCCTTTCCTTCTTTCTTTCCTCATACTTCTACTAATTCTCTCTACACTTTCTCCTTCTTTCCCTCCTTCCTTCATTCTTTCCTCCCTCCCTCCCTCCTTTTTTTCCTTCTTTGCTTCTTTCTTCCTTCCTTCCTTTCCTCCTTTCCTTCTTTCTTTACTCATACTTCTACTAATTCTCTCTACTTTTTCTCCCTTTTATTCTGAGTCGTGTGGATGAAAGGCTCTTGGTGCTCCAGCCCAGGAGTCAGGGCTCTGCCTCTGAGGTAGGAGAGCCAACTTCAGGACACTGGTCAACAAGAGACCTCCCAGCTCCACATAATATTAAACGGTGGAAATATCCCAGAGACCTCCATCTTAACACCAGCACCCAGCTTCACTCAACGACCAGCAAGCCACAGTGCTGGACAACCTATGCCAAACAACTAGCAAAACAGGAGCACAAACCCACCAATTAACAGAGAGGCTGCCTAAAATCATAATAAGGCCACAGACACCCCAAAACACACCACCAGACGTGAACCTGCACACTAGAGAGACAAGATCCAGCCTCATCCAACACAACACAGGCACTAGTCCCCTCCACCAGGAAGCCTACACAACCCACTGAAACAACCTTAGCCACTGGAGACAGACATCAAAAACAACGGGAACTACGAACTTGCAGCCTGCAAAAAGGAGACTCCAAACACAGTAAGATAAGCAAAATGAGAAGACAGAAAAACACACAGCAGATGAAGGAGCAAGATAAAAACCCACCAGACCTAAGAAATGAAGAGGAAATAGGCAATCTACCTGAAAAAGAATTCAGAATAATGATAATAAGGATAATCCAAAATCTTGGAAGTAGAATGGACAAAATGCAAGAAACAGTTAACAAGAAACTAGAAGACATAAAGGTGAAACAAGCAACGATGAACAACACAATAAATGAAATTAAAAGTACTCTAGATAGGATCAATAGCAGAATAACTGAGGCAGAAGAACGGATAAGTGACCTGGAAGATAAAGTAGTGGAAATAACTACTACACAGCAGAATAAAGAAAAAAGAATGAAAAGAACTGAGGACAGTCTCAGAGACCTCTGGGACAACAATAAACGCACCAACATTCGAATTATAGGGGTTCCAGAAGAAGAAGAAAAAAAGAAAGGGACTGAGAAAATAATTGAAGAGATTATAGTTGAAAACTTCCCTAATATGGGAAAGGAAATAGTTAATCAAGTCCAGGAAGCACAGAGAGTCCCATACAGGATAAATACAAGGATAAATACACCAAGACACATATTAATCAAATTTTCAAAAATTAAATACACAGAAAGCATATTAAAAGCAGCAAGGGAAAAACAACAAATAACACACAACGGAATCCCCATAAGGTTAACAGCTGATCTCTCAGCAGAAACCCTACAAGCCAGAAGGGAGTGGCAGGACATACTAAAAGTGATGAAGGAGAAAAACCTGCAACCAAGACCACTCTACCCAGCAAGGATCTCATTCAGATTTGATGGAGAAATTAAAACCTTTACAGACAAGCAAAATCTGAGACAGTTCAGCACCACCAAACCAGCTTTACAACAGATGCTAAAGGAACATCTCTAGACAAGAAACACAAGAGAAGGAAGCGACCTATATTAACGAGTCCAAAACAATTTAGAAAATGGGAATAGGAACATACATATCGATAATTACCTTAAATGTAAATGGACTAAATGCTCCCACCAAAAGACACAGATTGGCTGAATGGATACAAAAACAAGACCCTTATATATGCTGTCTACAAGAGACCCACTTCAGACCTAGAGACACATACAGACTGAAAGTAAGGGGATGGAAAAAGATATTCCATGCAAATGGAAACCAAAAGAAAGCTGGAGTAGCAATTCTCATATCAGACAAAATAGCCTTTAAAATAAGGACTATTAAAAGGGACAAAGAAGGACACTACATAATGATCAAGGGATCGATCCAAGAAGAAGATATAACCATTGTAAATATTTATGCACCCAACATAGGAGCACCTCAATACATAAGGCAAATACTAACAGGCATAAAAGGGGAGATCGACAGTAACACATTCATAATAGGGGACTTTAACACCCCACTTTCACCCATGGACAGATCATCCAAAATGAAAATAAATAAGGAAACACAAGCTTTAAATGATACATTAAACAAGATGGACTTAATTGATATTTATAGGACACTCCATCCAAAAACAACAGAATACACATTTTTCTCAAGTGCTCATGGAACATTCTCCAGAATAGATCATATCTTGGGTCACAAATCAAGCCTTGGTAAATTTAAGAAAATTGAAATTGTATCAAGTATCTTTTCTGACCACAACGCCATGAGACTAGATATCAAATACAGGAAAAGGTCTGTAAAAAATACAAACACATGGAGGCTAAACAATACACTACTTAATAATGAAGTGATCACTGAAGAAATCAAAGAGGAAATAAAAAAATACCTAGAAACAAATGACAATGGAGACACAACGACCCAAAACCTATGGGATTCAGCAAAAGCAGTTCTAAGGGGGAAGTTTATAGCAATACAAGCCCACCTTAAGAAGCAGGAAACATCTCGAATAAACAACCTAACCCTGCACGTCAAGCAATTAGAGAAAGAAGAACAAAAAAACCCCAAAGCTAGCAGAAGGAAAGAAATCATAAAAATCAGATCAGAAATAAATGAAAAAGAAATGAAGGAGATGATAGCAAAGATCAATAAAACTAAAAGCTGGTTCTTTGAGAAGATAAACAAAATCGATAAACCACTAGCCAGACTCATCAAGAAATAAAAGGGGAAGACTCAAATCAATAGATTTAGAAATGAAAAAGGAGAAGTAACAACTGACACGGCAGAAATAAAAAAAATCATGAGAGATTACTACAAGCAACTCTATGCCAGTAAAATGGACAATCTGGAAGAAATGGACAAATTCTTCGAAATGCACAACCTGCCAAGACTGAATCAGGAAGAAATAGAAAATATGAACAGACCAATCACAAGCACTGAAATTGAAACTGTGATTAAAAATCTTCCAACAAACAAAAGCCCAGGACCAGATGGCTTCACAGGTGAATTCTATCAAACGTTTAGAGAAGAGCTAACACCTATCCTTCTCGAACTCTTCCAAAATATAGCAGAGGGAGGAACGCTCCCAAATTTCTTCTACGAGGCCACCATCACCTTGATACCAAAACCAGACAAGGATATCACAAAGAAAGAAAACTACAGGCCAATATCACTGATGAACATAGATGCAAAAATCCTCAACGAAGTACTAGCAAACAGAATCCAACAGCACATTAAAAGGATCATACACCATGATCAAGTGGGGTTTATTCCAGGAATGCAAGGATTCTTCAATATACGCAAATCTATCAATGTGATAAACCATATTAACAAATTGAAGGAGAAAAACCATACGATCATCTCAATAGATGCAGAGAAAGCTTTCGACAAAATTCAACACCCATTTATGATAAAAACCCTCCAGAAAGTAGGCATAGAGGGAACTTTCCTCAACATAATAAAGGCCATATATGACAAGCCCACAGCAAACATCATCCTCAATGGTGAAAAACTGAAAGCATTTCCACTAAGATCAGGAACAAGGCAAGGTTGCCCACTCTCACCACTCTTATTCAACATAGTTTTGGAAGTTTTAGCCACAGCAATCAGAGAAGAAAAGGAAATAAAAGGAATCCAAATCAGAAAAGAAGTAAAGCTGTCACTGTTTGCAGATGACATGATACTATACATCGAGAATCCTAAAGATGCTACCAGAAAACTACTAGAGCTAATCAATGAATTTGGTAAAGTAGCAGGATACAAAATTAATGCACAGAAATTTCTGGCATTCCTATATACTAATGATGAAAAATCTGAAAGTGAAATCAAGAAAACACTCCCATTTACCATTGCAAGAAAAAGAATAAAATATCTAGGAATAAACCTACCTAAGGAGACGAAAGACCTGTATGCAGAAAATTATAAGACACTGATGAAGGAAATTAAAGATGATACAAATAGTTGGAGAGATATACCATGTTCTTGGATGGGAAGAATCAACATTGTGAAAATGACTCTACTACCCAAAGCAATCTACAGATTCAATGCAATCCCTATCAAACTACCACTGGCATTTTTCACAGAACTAGAACAAAAAATTTCGCAATTTGTATGGTAACACAAAAGACCCCGAATAGCCAAAGCAATCTTGAGAACGCAAAAAGGAGCTGGAGGAATCAGGCTCCCTGACTTCAGACTATACTACAGAGCAACAGTAATCAAGACAGTATGGTACTGGCACAAAAACAGAAAGATAGATCAGTGGAACAGGATAGAAAGCCCAGAGATAAACCCACGCACATATGGACACCTTATCTTTGATAAAGGAGGCAGGAATGTGCAGTAGAGAAAGGACAGCCTCTTCAATAAATGGTGCTGGGAAAACTGGACAGGTACATGTAAAAGTATGAGATTAGATCACTCCCTAACACCATACACAAAAATAAGCTCAAAATGGATTAAAGACCTAAATGTAAGGCCAGAAACTCTCAAACTCTTAGAGGAAACCATAGGAAGAACACTCTATGACATAAATCACAGCAAGATCCTTTCTGACCCACCTCCTAGAGTAATGGAAATAAAAACAAAAATAAACAAATGGGACCTAATGAAACTTCAAAGCTTTTGCACAGCAAAGGAAACCATAATCAAGACCAAAAGACAACCCTCAGAATGGGAGAAAACATTTGCAAATGAAGCAACTGACAAAGGATTAATCTCCAAAATTTACAAGCAGCTCATGCAGCTCAATATCAAAAAAACAAACAACCCTATCCAAAAATGGGCAGAAGACCTAAATAGACATTTCTCCAAAGAAGATATACAGAATGCCAACAAACACATGAAAGAATGCTCAACATCATTAATCATTAGAAAAATGCAAATCAAAACTACAATGGGATATCATCTCACACCAGTCAGAATGGCCATCATCAAAAAATCTAGAAACAATAAATGTTGGAGAGGGTGTGGAGAAATGGGGACACTTGCACTGCTGGTGGGAATGTGAAATGGTTCAGCCACTCTGGCGAACAGTATGGAGGTTCCTTAAAAAACTACAAATAGAATTACCATATGACCCAGCAATCCCACTACTGGGCATATACCCTGAGAAAACCATAATTCAAAAAGAATCATGTACCAAAATGTTCATTGCAGCTCTGTTTACAATAGCCCAGAGATGGAAACAACCTAAGCACCAATCATCGGGTGAATGGATAAAGAAGATATGGCACATATACACAATGGAATATTACTCAGCCTTAAAAAGAAATGAAATTGAGCTATTTGTAAAGAGATGGATAGACCTAGAGTCTGTCATACAGAGTGAAGTATGTCAGAAAGAAAAAGACAAATACCGTATGCTAACACATATATATGGAATTTAAGGGAAAAAAATGTCATGAATAACCTAGGGGTAAGACAGGAATAAAGATGCAGACCTACTGGAGAATGGACTTGAGGATATGGGGAAGGGGAAGGGTGAGTTTTGACAGGGCGAGAGAGAGAGAGTCATGGAGATATACACACTAACAAACGTAGTAAATAAAAAGCTGAGTTCTTTGCAAAAAAAAAAAGGATACCAGAGTCATTAAAATGAAAATTTGTGAAAGAGCTCATTCCAATAGAGTCTAAACAAAGTAGGAAATAACGTGTGACTCTAGATTAAAACCTTACAAAATTCGAACTTGGACAATTCTGTAAGGATTTGTTCCATTTAATTAAAAATTAAACAAAACAATCACAATGCATGCTCCTTTAATATATGTGTGATCAGAATTAAAATGCTTGGTGTTGATATAAAATTGGGGTATTATAGATGGTAAATTATTTATTTATAAGTATTTTTATAAGAAATTTAAGCATGATGATTGATGTACTGACAATATCTTAAGAAATTTTTTTTCATATTAGGAAAAAGAAGAAGGAATCTAGTGGGGACTTGGGTAAGTAAATTTACCTCTGTAGGCCTGAGGTACCTTCCAGTTCAGGGGAACTGTATGAAATAATACTCTTGAATTTAGTAGTATAGCTCAAGATCAAAATTTTAAAAGAGTAAAGCAGCAGAGCTGTTTACTCCAAGGACTTGGGTAATAAGCAAATAGTGTTCCTAATTTTCTTATCACTAACCATTTTCTAAACCAAGAACAAAGAGTAAATATCACTCAGTGAGTTTCATCATGTTAATAACAAGAATCAAGCTAATCTTCTGAGTGTTCTGTACTGCTCCTGAGTACTCCTGTTCTCTAGTCACTAAACCATACTTTCTCTATTTCATCTCCTTGATCCCTGGTCCAAACAATAGTTTTTCGCCTCTCTCTCCTTCAATCAGTCTAAAATATAATTGGGACATTGTAAACTCCTAAAATATTTAAGTATATCCATTTTTAAAACCATAGTACTTTGTGCTTCCTGGAAGGCAAATTTCATGCTGCCTTATAGTTCTCATACAGATTTCAAAGCATGCTTTTTCTTTCTAATTAAATGTCAACACCTCTTTGTTTCAAATGGCTTCTTTTGAACAATAAGTTACAGAACTTACTGCTAATTAGGAATGGTTGCAAAATGAATAAATTCTGGGAATGTAATGTACTGCATGGTGACTATGGTTAATAATGTTGTAGATTTGAAAGTTGATAAGAGAGTATATCTAAGAATTCTCGCCACAGGAAAGAAAACTATTACTAATTGTGTGCGGTGATAGAGGTTACCTACACAATGAGGTGACAATTTCAAAATAGATAAAAATATCAAATCATTTTGTTGTACTCCTGAAACTAATATAATGTTAATTATATCTCAGTGAGACAGCAACAAATACTTTCAAAAAATAAACAAAAAGGGATTAAAAGAATTATACATAAGTATTATGGACATATGCTAACAAATTTAGTAACCTACATAAAATGGACAAGTTAATAGAAAAACACAAATTACTGAAACTGGCTCAAGAAGAAAGATAAAATATATACAAAGCTCTAACAAGTAAAGAGATTGAATTAATGATCAAAACTTCTTACAAATAAAATCCCAGTACCAGATGACATCACTGGTGAATTCTACCCAATGTTTAAGGAATAATTAACAGAAAGGAGTGACATAATCAAACGGTGAAAAAGGTGTTTCTACCATCTTTCCTCCAAAGAAAACTGATTTTGACAAACATCTATGGATAAGAGAGCCTTTGTGGAAACCTGGGAGTCAAGTGGAGAAGTTCCAGCACACGAATGGAACGAAAAAACAATCTGAAATTGGATTCATTGAAGTGGGTAAGAGGAAAAGTTCTTGTTGGTGAGAATGTAAATTGACACAGCCACTATGGAGAACAATACAGAGGTTCCATAAAAAACTAAAAATAGAACTATCATATGACCCAGCAATCCCAGCACTGGGCATATACCCTGAGAAAACCATAATTCAAAAGGACACATGTACCCCAATGTTCATTGCAGCACTATTTACAATAGGCAGGACATGAAAGCAACCTAAGTGTCCATCGAGAGATGAATGGATAAAGAAGATGTGGCACATATATACAATGGAATATTATTCAGCCATAAAAAGAAACAAAATTGAGTTATCTGCAGTGAGGTGGATGGACCTAGAGTCTGTCATACAGAGTGAAGTAAGTCAGAAAGAGAAAAACAAATATCATATGCTAACACATATACATGGAATCTAAAATTAGAAAAAAATGGTTCTGATGAACCTAGGGGCAGAATGCAGAGAATGGACTTGAGGACACGGGGAAGGGGAAGGCGAAGATGGGATGAAGTGAGAGAGTAGCATTGACATATACACACTACCAAATGTAAAATAGATAGCTAGCGGGAAGCAGCTGTATAGCACAGGGAGACCAGTTCAGTGTTTTGTGACCACCTAGAGGGGTGGGATAGGGAAGAAGGGAGGGAGAAACAAGAGGGAGGGCATATGGGGATATATTTACACATATAGCTGATTCACTTTGTTATACAGCAGAAACTAACACAACATTATAAAGCAATTATGCTCCAATAAAGATGTTAAAAAGACAAGAAAAAGAGGAACTGTTCTACTTTACCTGCATATCCCTCCACTAAGGCAGCAGAGCTCAGTGTCAAGAGAGATATTTTTCTTGACTTCTACCACGAGGAATGTAAGAAAATATGAGTGAGTGTCAGGCTTCTTCAGCAATGCAGGACACTCTCAAGTGATCCAGTGTTTTTTTATTTTTTATTTATATATTTTTTCCCCATCCGGAACACTGAGGTGCTGCTGCTTGATTGGGGTGGGAAGCAACTGAGAGGAGAGCATCCAGGGATCTCAGAAGGTGTCAATGGGACACATGATTTGAAAACTATGTAGTGAATAAGACCAGGAAGCTTGCAAATGAACTGCAGGAGGATGCCTTGCCTGTGAATTCCCCAACTGACCCGTGGGAATCCCCAATGATCTTCACAACTTTACCATATGGCCAGCTCCATATATACACCTCCAAGGGTAGTGAAAGTGAGGCTTTGTAGACAACTGGTGAGCTTGCACAGAAAGCTGGTCCAATTCTGCAGGACTGGGAGAAGGCACACAAAGTTGAACCTTCACCACTGCCCTAGGGAAAGAAAAGGGGAGGATGCCAATTCTTATCCTAATTTGTAGACTCAAAAGAAGGTATACAACCTTATGAATCCCCACCTCCCAATAGAAAACAAGAAGGGTGGAATAGGTGTGTCCATAGAAAAGTTCTGAGAAAGCCTCAGAATTCCTAATAGGGTTGATGGAATTTATTACTCTCTAGAAGCAAGCCTGTAAGAATGGAGGAGGTGACTGCTTCTTCAAATGCAAAGACACCAAAATAAGACTTCAATGAATGTGAAAAATCAAAAGAAGAAAAAAAAAAATAAAACATGTTACCATAAAAGGAACACAACAGTTGTCCAGTAAACAAACCCAACGAAATGGAAATCTGTGATGTAACCAATAAAAAATTTCAAAACAGTTGTTTTAAGAAATTTCATTGAGCTACAAGAAAATACAGAAAATCTATTTAATGAAATCAGGAAAGCAATACACAGACAAAATGAGAAGTTTAAAAGAGAGCTGGAAATCTTAAAAAAGAACCAAACAAAAATTCTGGAGCTGAAGAGTACAATGAGTGAAGTAAAATATGCAAAAGAGAACATCAATCGCAGATTTAATCTTTTAAAAAAAGAAAGGATCCATGAAGTAGAAGATAGGTCATATAAATGATCTAGGCAGAGTGTTACCATGTCTTCTCCAGATTTTTGAACAGCAGTACCATAGAAATATTGCTCCCACAAGATTCTTAGGCAAGTAATAATTTTTATTGAAAGGATAGCTGTGCACAAGGGAGACAGAAGACGAAAGGGTGCCAACTCTTTGAGGATTTTCAAGGAAGGGGTTTTAAAGGCAGTATGAGGGAGAGGGTTGCAGGGTGCCTTATCAGCTTGTGCTCAATTCTCAGATTGGTTGGCATCAAAGTGAAGGTTTGAGCATCATCAACCTTCTGGTTTCTACAGGTCTGGGGTCTATGTGTTTGCAATCAGTTTTCAACTGGTGGGGTCTGTTTCCTGAAAAACAAACGAACAACAACAAAAAAACCTCAACAACTTAGGAGTGTGTGTCAGGCCTTTATATCTTTCAGGGAGCTGGGAGTTTGGTAATTCTGCTATGTGGTGGATTTATAGTCCCACTTTTGTCCTTCGGAAACTATGTACATACACCTGTGGAAGAGAGATAACCTTTTACTCCTGTGGGCCTCTGGTTATAGTCTCAAAGACGCAGACTTTCAGGTGCCTTGTTTTACTGGGTTTTTAGGCCTGTTTGCTCAAGGTCATTCTCCAGTCCTTTTCCAAGATGGCTACACTCGTTTTCCTGTCTCATTTCCCCTCAGAATTCATGCCGCCTTGTTCTTAAGGGGTTGATGAAGAGCAAGGGTCCATCTTCAGAAATTGCTTGAAAGCTGACTCAGGGCTGTTGTCCCTTCCTGATGGGAGGCATAATAGTCTCTAACTACCTGGCTTGAGTTAGGAGAGTGCTGGACCCTATTATAGAGTGTTTGAAATCTGCTGGGAGTTTTTCTAGAGACCAGGCCATGATAGCAACTTTTGCAATGTGTTTACCCACAACTAAGAAGAAAGATGATTATGAGAGTCACTATGGTCAGGATGATAAGCTCCAATCCCAGTAACATGCACTCCTGGGTGGGAAATATGCAACCAAGTCACCAAAGTACCCTTTGCAAACATTGTCATATTCCTTAATCAAGCAAATTTTATGTTTTCCCCCTTGGTCTACTGTAAGCTCGACCTTGTGGTATTTCAAAACAGATGTGTTCAGTACTTGTTCCATTTCTTGGTCTAATAACTTTAACTGTTCTTCTGACTACTGAGCCTCCATTAGACTGATTTCAAAATATGGAGATTAACTGGTTTCTAAGAACAGCTTGTCTTCCATATACAAGTTGTTAAAAGACTTATTCACTTGCAACAAATAAATTATTTCAGTGTGCTGAGTGCTACATCAGATTCTTATTCTGTTGACATTAAAATTTTTGTTTTTACAAGTAAAGTCAGATAGTACCACTTTTTCATTGAGCTTATCTTGCCAGCAGAACTTTCCCTTTCCCATATACTGTATATTCTTCTGTACAGAGTCTTTACTATGGGTCAGGTTAGAGTGTCCCCTGAGTCCCACTTAGTTTGAGGGCACAACCAAATATTGTTTTTCATGGTGCAACTTAGCATTGAGACTGGCAACCAAGTTTGGTATTCAGTCATTTTATCTAAGAGAGCCCAATATTTCCCAATGAGTGTATGCATTGTTTTGAAATATATTCCCTGTTTCAACCAACTGTAGTACTTGGCATAGCTGTTTTTGACTAATTCTGAGAACTGAGGCAGTCAGGGCATACAGATGAAGGTTACAGTTGCCACTTATCCCATAGCTGTGGGGGACCATAAGTCTCCAAGATGAGCATCCTTGCCTTCTGCCCCAAGTATGGTGGACCACTGTTTTGATGGCACTTCTTGTTCTATAGTTACATTGAGGCCATAAGGTTGCCATTGGCAGCTGCTAACTGATATTGTTTTGAGAACAGCTGGTGGTGACCTTAAGTCTGATACGATTCAGAAATTCAAGTTCTCAGTAATGTAAGAATATGGAATGTGCCTGAAATCACATCCACAATGATCATCTGGCTCTATTTTGGATGCCTGAACCACAGTTACTGTATTTTGAGTTTTATATGTATTTTTTCCAATAATGTTTAAAGCAGATATACAGTGTATATTTGCCAAGTCACAAAACAGGCTGTCCTAGTTAACCAGAATAACTTTTCCATACTTTGATATGTGAAAATTTACTATGTCATTTCTGCTTTTTGTTTGCAAATCTTTGAATAGGAAGCATTGATGAGCAAAATATTTGTCCCCCAGTGCCAGTGTGGTTGTTGCCTGTTCTGGGTCCATCACATGTAATATATATATTTGCCTAATTATCCATGTTGGGGAAAAACAAATTAGACATAACAAGCAAGTACAGAGGTATGCCAATGGGGACACATTTTATAGGCTATACATTGTATCAATTATACCAAATTGTCACACAAACACTGTACATGTTCTTCAAGTAGTAGACTTACAGCAAGCAGTGATACATGTCATGGGTAGTTATACTCTGTGGCAACTTCACTAGAAAATTTTCTTTTCATTCTGAACAGTATGGTCAGAAGTATGGCTAGAAGTAAAATGATAACTTTCAGTTGGAACTGTTTAATTTCTTACCCAGTTCAGCAGTATGCTTTGAACATTATCAGAAACCTGTACTTGTTAAAAAGTCTTTACGAATCTTCTTAAAGATAAAGTATTTTTGCAAAACATTAGCGTGAAATAATAGCTGTCTATGAATGACAAAAGACTTAAAAGACATGGTTAAAGATCTGATTACATGCAACTGAAAAAGAAGTTTAATTAACTTGTTGTGGCATATAGCATTTTAAGAAAATAACTAGAATTATGACTGATAACATTATACAGGACATATTCAAATTTAAGGAACATTGTATAATTTCTAGAACACCTACATTAATGACATTTACCCATACAATATAACCTAAGAATATCTATCATTATTTGACAACGTTTTCCATGTATTTAATTTATCAAATAATCCTAATTAATGTAATATTTCTCTCTAAGGTGCATCAAGTGCCCTTTGAAATATCCCAAAGTTAGTTAGAGATCCAAAGAACTTCATCTAAACTTGATCCTTGGGAAGTTTATCAGAAATATTAAAAATTTCAAAACACCTAGTCAAATACTATCTTAGCTCACTGTGAAATAATACTTATTTAACCTAAGTTACAAAAAAAGACTTTGGAGGGAAATACAGAAAATTACAATAGATCATTAGAGATGACTTTAAAACGTAAAGAAACTTACAGTCTGTTATAAAAAGCAATTCAGCATTCCAGTAAAAACTTTGTTCTCTTAACAGAGAGAGAAAACCAAACTCGAGTCTTGTGCAAGCTTAATTTTAATAACAAAATTAATTTACTTAATTAAATTTAATCTAATCTTAGACAGTTTTGACCGTGCACAAAACTTTCTCAAGATTCTTTTTTAATAAACTTACATCACTTTCTTTATCCACATTAGTTTGTACCTTATTTTTCCCATCCAGAAACAACCAGCTCTAGGACAAAATTATTCTCTCTCACTCTTTCTTTTTTCCCTAAAGCAAAGGTATCTCCATTCTTCATAAATTCTATCATTGACAATATATATCCCACTTCTATGACATAAATCACAGCAAGATCCTTTTTGACACACCACCTAGAGAAATGGAAATAAAAACAAAAATAAACAAATGGAATCTAATGAAACTTAAAAGCTTTTGCATAGCAAAGGAAACCATAAAAAAGACCAAAAGACAACACTCAGAATGGGAGAAAATATTTGCAAATGAAACAACTGACAAAGGATTAATCTCCAAGATTTACAAGGAGCTCATGCAGCTCAATAACAATAAAACAAACAACCCAATCCAAAAATGGGCAGAAGACCTAAATAGACATTTCTCCAAAGCAGATATACAGACTGCCAACAAACACATGAAAGACTGCTCAACATCATTAATCATTAGAGAAATGCAAATCAAAACTACAATGAGATATCATCTCACACCGGTCAGAATGACCATGATCAAAAAATCTAGAAACAATAAATGCTGGAGAGGGTGTGGAGAAAAGGGAACACTATTGCACTGCTGGTGGGAATGTAAATTGATACAGCCACTATGGAAAACTGTATGGAGGTTCCTTAGGAAACTACAAATAGAACTACCATACGACCCAGCAATCCCACTACTGGGCATATACCCTGAGAAAACCATAATTCAAAAAGAGTCATGTACCAAAATGTTCGTTGTAGCTCTATTTACAATAGCCAGGAGATGGAAGCAACCTAAGTGTCCATCATCGGATGAATGGATAAAGAAGATGTGGCACATATATACAATGGAATATTACTCAGCCATAAAAAGAAATGAAAATGAGTTATTTGTAGTGAGGTGGATGGACCTAGAGTCTGTCATATGAGTGAAGTAAGTCAGAAAGAGAAAAACAAATACCGTATGCTAACACATATATATATATAGAATCTAAGGGGGAAAAAAAGATCATGAGGAACCTAAGGTTAAGATGGTAATAAAGACACAGACCTACTAGAGAATGGACTTGAGGATATGGGGAGGGGGAAGGGTAAGCTGTGGCAAAGTGAGAGAGTGGCACGGACATATATACACTACGAAACGTAGGGTGGATAGGTAGTGGGAAGCAGCCACATGGCACAGGGAGATCAGCTCGGTGATTTGTGACCACCTAGAGGGGTGGGATAGGGAGTGCATGAGGGAAGGAGACACAAGAGGGAGGAGATATGGCAACATATGTATATGTATAACTGATTCACTTTGTTATAAAGCAGAAGCTAAGACACCATTGTAAAGCAATTATACTCCAATAAAGATGTTAAAAATAAAAAAAATAAAATGCTTCCCTTATTATATTGGTGTTTAATGACATATATTATCATTTTTAACCCTTAAAAAAGCCTTAATATCTAGTGAAAACTAACAAGCAGTCAATATGAACTGTTTGTCATACCAGTATTTCCTGTTTAGCAAACTTAAGAACATAGTTCATGACCTCTAAAAAAATACATTTTTCATTGAATAATTTATCTTTTTAATGTGGCACATATGTCTAATAAACCCAAACATCTTTAGCTTTTCTCTCATAAGAAGGGAAACGTAGGTGGAATCAGACTTTTCTAGCAGCCAATTTTCCAGGATTTTGTCTCATTTAAAAAATGATTTAGACCTTCAATGAATTCTCATTATTTAACTTAATTTAGCAAACTCTAAATTTTCAAGTTACTAAGAATCTAAAAAATCTAAAACGTAATTATTCCCAAATAGTTCACCTAAAATATTTTATTGCATTTTTCTATATTTGATTACTTATGAAAATATCATCATACCAAGTTAATTTTCTTGCTGACAAATTTTGCCAAAGATATAATATGAAATTATTGTCTTTAAGTAAACCTAGATACAATGGAAGTACTATACTTAATATTGATGACTCTAAAGACATGTCTGTATTAATTAAAAACTTAACGTAACTTAAATACCAGATATTAAGTTAATACCGAATATTCCCCAAATCACATGAACCAGAAATTTATTTTGGTTGGTTTCTGTTGATTTTTAGAAATGTTTGATTAGTAAGTGCTTACTTTTATTTAAGCCAATTAAATAGAGTTCACTCACAAGTTGATTTTGTTAATACTATCCAAAGATAAAGACATATATTCATTATGTACACATAAACATACATATTTCCAGAAAAAGGTCTTATAACTTCATTTTAAAACTTATTTATGAATCAGGAATTTTAATACAAAACTTATTAATTTATAATTTTATCCTATTTCCCTCTATATAAGAAAACACTTATAATTGCATAATAGTACCATAGTTTAAAGATACATTAAGAGACAACTTTTCCCTAAATCTAGGGAGTATTATGGCCACGTCATATTACAAAGGAAAATCATCTTTTTATATTTCATTGGCTTGTGACTGAAAGTGGTCCAGTTCTGGAGAATTCACCCCAAGGAGTTGCATTTGAGAAATAAATTTGTTTTCCATGTCCAGACCACTTACATTACACATGCAAACATACATACAAAAAACAAAATTTAATTCCTGCAGGACAAAAACAAAGGGATAAGTCCAACAATTCCCTTAACTTTTTCAAACATGTCCCTCTTTTAAACAAAAAGCAACATGCAAATGGAAAAATAGGGAATCATGACTGTGTGTCGTGGCAATTCACCTGGCAAATGCAAAATCACAAATAGCAGTTGGAATAAGTTAAATTTACTTACTTGAGTTTAAAAAAGGCCTCTTTCCCTTTTTTTCCTTTGTTTTGAAATTTTATTAGTTAACCCAATGCTGAAGTCTCAGGCAATGTGGGCTGTGTGTGTATTTTCAAGGCCATGGTAAGAGTCATAACTTCAAGTTTTCTTCTAGGCATATTTTTGTTCTCTCAGGGTCTGAAAAAAATATTTTATCAAGCCAGCTTTTTCTAAATGCATATGTAAAAAGAACAAGTTCTAAATTTTTTTCTTTTTCCCCTCTGGAGTCTAAATAATATTGTGGCCATGCAATGTTAAAAAATCTTCCTTTATATTTCTTTATAGGAGTATAACTAAAGATCTTTCAGATTTTGTAAAATACGTCCTAGGGAACAACTACAAAATGGAATAGAGCTCTCATTTCCAGTTGTTCTTTCACAAACCTGCTATTGCCAGAAACATACAGATCAGAGCTAGATAAACCACTTCTTAATGGCCTCTCAGGGTTGCTGCTCCCCACCATGAGAATGGAAGATTTCCTACCTACTGTTTCAGACAGGGGTTACAGATGAGCCTCGATCTTAACAGAGGATGTTCCCAGTCACCACTCAGATGGTGCCAGATGGCCAAGGGATTCCACAGCCTAGAAGGGAAAATCCAATTAAAGTGGCAATCTGCTCAAAACCAGGTGACCAAGTTCTGCAACTTTCCCCCTAAAAAGGAAAATTGCCCGTCAAGGCAGCCCAGTAGAGAAGTATACCCTTGTGTCACTACAAGTGAGAATCCACCACTTACCAGAGACATCCCACAGATCAGAGCAAACCAGACCAGAATAGGACCAGAGCCCCGTTTCCTTCACTACAGAATTTAAAGTGCTGTGGGTTAGTGATGCCCAGTCACTTGTCAGCACTCGGGACAGTCCCTGAGACAAAAATGCTCAGGCAACTGCTGGACAGAATCTGAGAGCTGCCTTTGGCAAGAGGCCAATGCCCTATGGGAAAGATGCCCAATTAACACAGAGTCCAGGGTTGAATGTATTCCTCTATATTTCCTGTCTCAACATATGGAGGCCTGAAAGTGGTCCCAAATTACTCTCCAATAGAGTTGCTCTAACAAACCTTAGGCCATTAAAGACTGCAAAGAGAGTACTCCTTTATCAGATCTTGAATTCCTTTCAATTTTTCAACAATATACACTTTATCCTAGGTCCAATCTCTGCTTACTACCATGTTATATCACTCAATCATCTTATAACATTCACACAGATGCCCAATTAAATGGACAAAGAGAAAAATCAGAAGAATCCATGGCTCAGAAATTGTGTTTTCCAAGGTAGAGAGTAACCATAAATAACATTGAGCTGAGAGAGGGCTGCAGCCTCTGTGGCTCCATCAACTTATGTCACAAAAGTCCTTTCCTCCCCAAAACCAACACCACTCAGAAAAATACCATTGAGATTCAAAGAGGTAACTAAAGCAAGCATAATCCCCCAGGGTTCACCACAACAACAGAGGCATGCAAAAGGAAATCAATTCCCAGCCACACCCAATACAAAGGGATCAGTCTAGGATTTTCAGGTTTTGGAAGAGCAAACCAGACATCAACAGAACAGAAGGAGGATGTTTCCTTCTCAAGAGAAAGGGAGATAGAGAGAAAGGGAGATATAAAGGGAAAAGTTATGCTTTCCCATTGTAGATGAACAAAAACTGAAAGCCCCAACAGGGACTTACTAGCTTCAAGGATGATGAAACAGAAGAGCTTCAGGTGGCTGCTTGTCCTATGCTATGAAAATAACCCTTCTCGTCCAAGAATCCTGGAGTCTGGGACACCCCCACCTCCAAGCAAAAGGGGTATCCCAGCACAGCTGTCCCTACTGACTGGCTTGCCAAGAAATGTTACCAGGCCTTCTCCAGATTTTTGAACAGCAATACCATAGAAATAAATATTGCTCCCACAAGATTTTTAGGCAAACAATAATTTTTATTGAAAGGATAACTTGTACACAAGGGAGAGAGAACATGAAAGGGTGCCAACTCCTTGAAGACTTTCAGGTAAGTATTTTAAGGGCAGTGTGAGGGAGAGGGCTACAGGGTGTCTGACCAGCTTGTGCTCAATTCTCAGACTAGTTGGCATCAAAGTGAAGTTTTGAATATCATCAACCTTCTGGTTTAAACAGTTCTGATGTCTATGTGCTTGCAGTCAGGAGTTTTCATCTGCTGTGGGTCTGCTCCCTGCAAAAGAAGAAAAACAAAGCAAAGCAAAACATAGGAGTGTGTGTCAGGTCTTCATCTATATCTCAGGGAACTGGGAGTTTGGTGATTCTGCTATGTGGTGGATTTATAGTCCCACTTTTGTCCTTTTGAAACTATGTACATAAACCAAAGGAAGGAGATAATGTTTTACCCCTTTGGATCTCTGGTACTGTCTCAAACACCCAAGATTTCACGTGCTTTGTTTTGCTGAGTTTGTTAAGCTTGTTTGTTCAAGGTCACTCCCCGGTCCTTTTCTAAGATGGCTACACTCTTGTCTTTCTGTCTCAAGAGGACAACAAAGAAAACATAAAGAAAAAGCGTGAAGAAAACCTTTGTGAACTGTGGGATACCACTAAAGGAAACAGTATACATATTACTGTAGTTTCAGAAGGAGAAGAAAGAGGGAAAGGAGCAGAAAGCTTATTAAAAGAAATAATAGCTGAGAACATCCCAAGTCTGAGTGGAGATATTGTCATCCAAGTTCATGAATGAAGCTCCTAGATTTCCTAAAATAATTAACTCAAAATGATATTCTCCACCCAAGTATGGTGGCCATTGCAGCACTGGCAGCAACATGAAACTGGTGACAACTCATATATCCTTCAGTGGGGACTGTACGGATGAAGGATGTACTTCCATTTGACTGGGCACTGTACAGAAGTTAGAACAAAGGGGCTGGATTTACATGTACTGACAAGAATAAATCTCAGAAATAAAGTTGAGTGAAAAAGCAAGTTTCTGGAAGATATGTATGCGTGAAGTCATTTCTGTAACTCATAAAAACAAAAATCGGTACAATGTTGTATGAATATGTGAGAAAGAATGGGAGTGCAGGGAAAGACAACAATTTGTATGTGAGAAATACATATGCTTCTAAAAAGTACAGGATGCAAAGGGGACTGCAACAGTATCTGTAACCTTCTATTAAAAAAAAATAAAGAAAACAATATAGGAACATGAAAAAAATAAAGGAAATATGGCAAAATATTAATTCCTAAATTGTGGGTACATTACTGTCATATTTTTCTCTGTGCATTTATTTCAAAATAAAAAGAATGGTTTGAAAACCTCATTAAAATGCTTAAAGAACAACAAAAATGTATTATAAAACACATATTATAATAAAACTATGTAAGTTAAAAAAGAGAAATAAACAAGGGTCTTCATATAGAAGAGAACCCTCATAAGGTTATTAGTATATTTCTTAGCAGAAACTTTGAAGGTCAGGAGAGAGTAAAACGATATATTCAAAGTGATAAAAGAAAGCAAAAAAAAAAAAAAAACCAAAAACCTGCCAACCAAGAATACCTGGCAAAATTGTCCTTCAGTAATGAGGGAGAGATAAAGACTTTCCCAGACAAACCAAAGCTGAAGGAGTTCATCACTACTAGACCTGTCTCTTAAGAAATGCTAAAAGGAGTTCTTTAAGCTGAAATGAAATGGTGCTAATTAGTTACATGAAATCAAACACACAGGTAAGTTTTAAGTTATAAAGTCAAATTCAGAAAACTTTAATATTGTGATATTGTGGGGTGTTAATCTTTTTCACTCTAGAATAAAGATTAAAGGACATAAGAATTACAAATAACTATAGCTACAATAATTTGTTAATGGGTATAAAATATAATGACAGTTTAATTGTGGCACCAAAAACAAAATATATGAGGGAGGAGTAAAAGGATATACTTTTTTAATGTGATTGAAGTTATTTTGTTATCATCTAAAAATTGAACATTATACCAGTAAGAAGTTTTATGTAAACCTTATGGTAACCACAAAGCAAAAACACACAGTAGAAAAAAATAAGAATGTTTGTAAATTTTAATTTTTCTGACATCAACAGTGAGTAGTTTCCTTTTCTCCAGTGTGTAGTATGAAACTAAATGATGGAGAAATTCTTGTGAAAATATGCCCACAGGTATTTGCCATGTCATTTCAACTGATCTTACTATATATGTGAGCTCCATACATCCCACCATGAATAATGACTGAGACCCCTGACAGAATGATTTGGTTTGCTTGTTTACATGATCTTTTCCCCAAATGACACACTTTGTTTACATTGATCAAATGAAACTGAATTCACTTCACTTTGCAGCTGTGTACATATAGATGCAAATGAGTCATACAGAACGGTAAACCAATTAGATAGGAAAGGACTTCTTGTCAATTAAATATTTGCTATAATTGAAATATTTTGTCAAAATTTTAAAAAATGAATACAGGAAGATTAAATATATGTCCATAAAAAATGAATGGCAGGAAGATAAAATATATGTTCTGGGAGTTAATGTGACATAAAGAATATAATTAAAAGTTGTGTCATCTATCACTTTACTAATAAAAAAACTTGAAAAATCAATATTTCTTACATCCCCCAGTACACATTTTTAGTTTATTAACCCAGGCTGGTACCAGAGCTAAAGAGAATCAGTGCCCAAAGAGTATAATACCTACGTAAATAGTTTTGGATAGCAAATATAGTTGTTTTCTTTTTATCTTGACCACATGAATCTTTAATGAGGTATAATTTTGTTAACAGTTGAAGTAGCAACTTGTATAGGTATTTAATAGATGAATTATTTTAAACCTTAGCCGTTTAATACACAAATTGTATTTTTGGCACGAATAATTTCCTTGTTCAGTGATAAATTCTCATTGCACTTCAAGATCAGCTTCCCCAAATGACTTGTTCTCTAAAATTTAAGGAAAATTTCCTAATACACGTCTTTTTCAACCTAATACTTATAAAGCTGTCATCTTTATTTGTATGCAGTTTGACTAGACCAAATAAAGAACAATTATAAAAACTTAATACATTTTGGGAAAAGGAAGTTCCATTAACCAAAGTAATGTCTATTCTGAGCCCTGTAACACACAAAGCCTCAGGAATATTAGTAAGTGTGATCAATGAGTAATTAGATGATACCTTGACATTTTACTTTGTAGTAGTTTAACTCCCTTCAGGGGGCAAACATAACTTCCAATATACAAATCTGAAAGAAATGCCTTGTTTTTGGTAAGACTATTAGTGAAGAAAGTCTAATATTCTGTCTAATAAGAATTTGTATAGAAAATAGCAACAAAAGATAAATAAGAAACATATAAAATGATGCCACCTAAAATTCTTCAGTAGAAGACTGCACAAATTCATGATGTGAGCCAATTAAGACATCAACATATAAAAGAGGCAACACCAGTCTGAGGTAAGCACTAAAAGTTTAAAACTCCCAGGTAGAGGTTTCAAAGAAGATGTCAGAGGAGTAGGATGTGGAGATCACCTTCCTCCCCACAGATACATCAGAAATATATCTACACGTGGAACAATTCCTACAGAACACCTACTGAATACTGGCAGAAGTCCTCAGACCTCCCAAAAGGCAAGAAACTCCCCACGTAACTGGATAGGGCAAAAGAAAAAAGAATAAACAGAGACGAAAGAATAGAGGCAGGACATGCACCAGCGGGAGAGAGATTTGAAGGAGGGAAGGTTTCAACACACTAGGAATCCCCTTCGCAGGTGGAGACTGTGGGGGTTGGAGGGGGAAAGCTTCGGAGCCACGGAGGAGAGCGCAGCAAAAGGGATGCGGAGGGCAAAGCAGAGATATTCCTGCACAGAGGATGGGTGTCGACCAGTACTCACCAGCCCAAGAGGTTTGTCTGCTCACCCGCCGGGGCACGCGGGGCTGAGAGCTGAGGCTCGGACTTTGGTCTGATCGCAGGAAGAGGACTGGGGTTTGCAGCTTGAACACAACCTGAAGGGTTTAGTGCACCACTGCTAGAAGGGAGAGAGTACAGGAGAAGTCTGGAGCTGTCAAAGAGGCAAGAGACTTTTTCTTCCCTCTTTGTTTCCTGGTGCGCCAGGAGAGGGGATTAAGCAAGCTGCTTAAAAGAGCTCCAGAGAAGGGCAGGAGCCGCAGCTAACAGTGTGGAATGCAGAGACGGGCATGAGACGCTAAGGCTGCTGCCGCCACCACCAAGAAGCCTGTGTGCAAGCACAAGTCACTATCCCCACCTCTCCTCATGGCAGCTTCTTCAGTCCGCCACTGCAAGGGTCCCAGGATCCAGAGACAAGTTCCCCGGGAGAACACACACCAAGCCTCAGGCTGGTGCAATGTCACACAGGCCTCTGCCATCGCAGGCTTACCCCACATCTGTACCCCTCCCTCTGCTGGATTGAGTGAGCCAGATCCCCCAAATCAGCGGCTCCTTTAACCCCGCCCTCTCTGAGCGAAGAACAGATGTCCTTCAGTGACCTACATGCAGAGGCGGTGCCATATACAAAGCTGAACCCCGGGAGCTGTGCAAAAAAAAGAAGAGAAAGGGAAATCTCTCACGGCAGCCTCAGGAACAGCAGATTAAATCTCCACAAGCAACTTGTACCCTGCATTTGTGGAATACCTGAATAGACAACAAATCATCAAAAAATTGAGGAGGTGGACTTTGAGAGAAAGATTTATAATTTTTTCCCCTTTTCTGCTATTTGTGAGTGTGTATGTGTATGCTGCTGTGTGAGATTTTGTCTGTATAGCTTTGCTTTCACCATTTGTCCTAGCGTTCAATCCATCCGTTTTATTTTTGTTTTTTTCCTTAAATTTTTTTTTCTTAATAATTAATTTTTTATTTTAATAACTTCAATTTATTTTACCTGACTTTATTTTATTTTCCTTTATCTTCTTTCTTTCTTTCTACATTTTCTACCTTTTATTCTGAGCAGTGTGAATGAAAGGTTCTTGGTGCTACAGCCAGGAGTCAGTGCTTTGCCTTTGAGGTGGGAGAGCCAACGTCAGGACACTGGTCCACAAGAGCACTCCTAGCTCCATGTAATATTAGGTGGCAAAAATCTCCCAGAGATCTCCATCTCAACACCTACACTCAGCTTCACTCAAAGACCAGCAAGCTACAGTGCTGGACACCCTATGCCAACCAACTAGCAAGATAGGAACACAACCACACCCATTAGTATAGAGTCTGCATAAAATCATAATAAGTCCACAGATACCCCAAAACACACCACCAGATGTGGACCTGCCCACCAGAAAGGCAAGATCCAGCCTTATCCACCAGAACACAGGCACTAGTCCCCTCCACCAGGAAGGCTACACAACCCACTGAAACAACTTTAGCCACTGGGGACAGACACCAAAAACAACGGGAACTATGAACCAGGAGCCTGCCAAAAGGAGACTCCAAACACAGTAAGGTAAGCAAAGTGAGAAGACAGAAAAACACACAGCAGATGAAGGAGCAAGATAAAAACCCAGCAGACCTAACAAATGAAGAGGAAATAGGCAGTCTACCTGAAAAAGAATTCAGAATAATGATAGTAAAGATCATACAAAATCTTGGAAATAGAATACAGAAAACGCAAGAAACATTTCACAAGGACCTAGAAGAACTAAAGATGAAACAAGCAATGATGAACAACACAATAAATGAAATTAAAAATACTCTAGAAGGGATCAATAGCAGAATAATTCAGGCAGAAGAATGGATAAGTGACCTGGAAGATAAAGTAGTGGAAATAACTACTGCAGAGAAGAATAAAGAAAAATGAATGAAAAGAACTGAGGACAGTCTCAGAGACCTCTGGGACAACATGAAACACACCAACATTCAAATTATAGGGGTTCCAGAAGAAGAGAAAAAGAAAGGGACTGAGAAAATATTTAAATAGATTATTGTTGAAAACTTCCCTAATTTGGGAAAGGAAATAGTTAATCAAGTCCAGGAAGCACAGTGAGTCCCATACAGGATATATCCAAGAAAAACTCGCCAAGACACATATTAATCAAACTGTCCAAAGTTAAATGCAATGAAAACAAATTAAAAGCAGCAAGAGAAAAACAACAAATAAAAAAACAAGGGAATCCCCATAAGGTTAACAGTTGATCGTTCAGCAGAAACTCTGCAGGCCAGAAGGGACTGGCAGGACATATTTAATGTGATGAAGGAGAAAACCCTACAACCAAGATTACTCTAATCAGCAAGGATCTCATTCAGATTTGATGGAGACATTAAAACCTTTACAGACAAGCAAAAGCTGAGAGAGTTCAGCATCACCAAAACAGCTTTACAGCAAATGCTAAAGGAAATTCTCTAGGCAAGAAACACAAGAGAAGGAAAAGACCTATAATAACAAACGCAAAACAATTTAGACAATGGAGAAAGGAACATACATATCAATAATTACCTTAAATGTAAATGGACTAAATGCTCCCACCAAAAGACACAGATTGGCTGAATGGATACAAAAACAAGACCCATGTATGTGCTGTCTACAAGAGACCCGCTTCAGACCTAGAGACACATACAGACTGAAAGTAAGGGGATGGAAAAAGAAATTCCACACAAATGGAAACCAAAAGAAAGCTGGAGTAGCAATTCTCATATCAGACAAAATAGACTTTAAAATAAAGACTATTAAGAGACAAAGAGGGTCACTACATAATGATCAAGCAATCGATCCAAGAAGAAGATAAAACAATTGTAAATATTTATGCACCCAACATAGGAGCACCTCAATACATAAGGCAAATACTAACAGCCATAAAAGGGGAAATCAACAGTAACAAATTCATAGTAGGGGACTTTAACACCCCACTTTCACCAATGGACAGATCATCCAAAATGAAATTAAATAAGGAAACACAAACTTTAAATGATACATTAAACAAGATGGAATTAATTGATATTTATAGGACACTCCATCCAACAACAACAGAATACACACTTTTATCAAGTGCTCATGGAACATTTTCCAGGATAGATCATATCCTGGGTCACAAATCAAGCCTTGGTAACTTTAAGAAAATTGAAATTGTATCAAGTATCAAGTTTTGTTTCTGCAATTTGTATGGGAACACAGAAGACCCCAAATAGCTAAGGCAATCTTGAGTACGAAAAATGGAGCTTGTGGAATCAGGTTCCCTGACTTCAGACTATACTACAAAGCTACAGTAATCAAGACAGTATGGTACTGACTCAAAAACAGAAAGATAGATCCGTGGAAGAGGATAGAAAGTCCAGAGATAAACCCACGCACATATGGTCACCTTATTTTTGATAAAGGAGGCAGGAATATACATTGGAGAAAGGAGAACCTCTTCAATAAATGGTGCTGGGAAAACTGGACAGGTACATGTAAAAGTATGAGATTAGATCAATCCCTAACACCATACACAAAAATAAGTTCAAAATGGATTAAAGACCTAAATGTAAGGCCAGAAACTATCAAACTCTTAGAGGAAAACATAGGAAGAACACTCTATGACATAAATCACAGCAAGATCCTTTTTGACCCACCACCTAGGGAAATGGAAATAAAAACAAAAATAAACAAATGGGACCTAATGAAACTTCAAAGCGTTTGCACAGCAAAGGAAACCATAAACAAGACCAAAAGACAACCCTCAGAATGGGAGAAAATATAGGCAAATTAAGCAACTGACAAAGGATTAATCTCCAAAATTTACAAGCAGCTCATGCAGGTCAATAACAAAACAACAAACAACCCAATCCAAAAATGGGCAGAAGACCTAAATAGACATTTCTCCAAAGGAGATATACAGACTGCCAACGAACACATGAAAGAATGCTCAACATCATTAATCATTAGAGAAATGCAAATCAAAACTACAATGAGATATCATCTCACACTGGTCACAATGGCCATCTTCCAAAAATCTAGAAACAATTAATTCTGGAGGGGGTGTGGGAACACTATTGCACTGTTGGTGGGAATGTAAATTTATACAGCCACTGTGAAGAACAGTATGGAGTTCCTTAAAAAACTACAAATAGAACTACCATACGACCCATTAATCCCACTACTGAGTATATACCCTGAGGAAACCATAGTTCAAAAAGTGTCATGTACCAAAATGTTCATTGCAGCTCTGTTTACAATACCCAGGACATGGAAGCCACCTAAGTGTCCATCAACAGATGAATGGTTAAAGAAGATGTGACACATATATACAATGGAATGTTACTTAGCCCAAAAAAAGGAAATTGAGTTATTTTTAGTGAGGTGGATTGACCTGGAGTCTGTCATGCAATGTGAAGTTAGTCAGAAGGAGAATAACAAATACTGTTTGCTAGCACATATATATGGAATCTAAGAAAAAAAATGTCATGAAGAGCCTAGGGTTAGGACAGGAATAAAGACACAGACCTACTAGAGAATGGAGTTGAGGATATGGGGAGGGGGAAGGGTAAACTGTGACAAAGGGAGAGAGTGGCATGGACATATTTTCACTACCAAATGTAGGATGCATAACTAGTGGGAAGTAGCTACATGGCACACGGAGATCAGCTAGGTGGTTTGTGACCACCTAGAGTGGTAGGATAGGGAGGTTCAGAGGGAGGGAGACGCAAAGGGTAAGAGATATGAGAACTTATGTATATGTATAACGGATTCACTTTGTTATAAAGCAGAAAGTAACACACCTTCGTAAAGCAATTATACTCCAATAAAGATGTTAAAAAAGAGATAAATAAAAACTCCCAAGTATTTGAAAAATATTTAGTTACCTACTGTCATTGATATACATATAATTATGCTAATTTGTCTCTGTAAAAAAGAGATTTATTGTAGTTAGATACAAAATGTGTAAACATAGTGTGCACTGATTAGTAAGAAAAACAATGAAGCTCAAAGTTTTTAAGTCAGCCCTCTTAAAACACACACACATACACACACACACAGACACACACACACACACACACACACACACACACATATATATATATACATACATACATATAAATCGCAAGAAGAAAGACCCACTGTCTTTGGATCAGCTAAGGATTTCATTAGAAGAGGTATCAATTTCTTTGGGATGTTGGCTACCAGACAGGTGTTTAGAATGTCCATTCTCAGTAACTCGCTGGGTATAAAACAAAATATAGGGCTTCCCTGGTGGCTCAGTGGTTGAGAGTCCGCCTTCCAATTCAGGGGACACAGGTTCGTGCCCTGGTCCGGGAAGATCCCACATGCCACGGAGCGGCTGGCACGTGAGCCATGGCCACTGAGCCTGCGCGTCCAGAGCCTGTGCCCCGCAATGGGAGAGGCCACAACAGTGAGAGGCCCGCGTACCACAAAATATATATATATATATATAAGCTTGGGCCTTGCATATTTCATCCATAGTGCACATGTTTAGCTTGGAATCATTGCAGTGTACTCAGAACCCTCCTTCGGAATTATAACACTAGGCAGTGTACTATCCTGAGCCAAATCCTTTCCCATGGTGCATTACTACAGCAGGTACGTAATGAATAAAACATTCTGGTCTGTGAGGTTTCAGAGATTCCCTGCAGCAATATGGCTCCATGTTTAAGATTTCTTCAAAGCCAACATGAACACCAATCTTCTCTCAATTATTGTGTCCTGATCACCTGAATTCTTTGAGATGTAATATGAGAACCTGAGGTAGGTGGAATATCATAAGCTGTTTGGGGGCTTCTGTGAGTATAACTGGTTTGAGGAAAACCTTCTATGCTTTTAATTACACTGGTCACATATATAGATTTTTCCTTCTGAAGCTTCAGCTTTTGTGAATTTGGTCAACATTTTAGTAACCAGACACAGCTGAGAAGTAGTATCTTTTCCATTGTATTGGTATCTTTCTGGAAATTCCAGTGACAATTTCCAGAAAAGTGCTATGACATTTGATTTGTTGTCACATGTGAGACATGTAACCTGAGTAACAAGTTATCTATGAAAAATGTTATTCACAAACTGTTTGATAAGTTTCCGTTGAGAAGTGGGGATATGAGATGGTATCCTGGTATCAGTTGTCTCTAGTTCATGCTGTATTTTATCCAAAAGCTCACAAATTAATTCTCGAGCATCTTGTTAGGTATAACCACGAAAATCAGGTATTAATATTCATATTGAGTGTAGCATAGCAAATGGTGTGACCAAGGCCCACTTTCCAGACCACATAACTTGGAAAAAAGTATGAAATTCATGACAGAGAGAAGTGTATTATGAACTTGGCTTCCTTGGCTGAATAAGTTCTATCTTTCTACTCTTTGATGCTCCACCACTTAGTTCTGATGATAAACTTGGATGTCTGGAGCAAACAAAGCCTGTTTCTTTTTCTTGGCATTCATTCATTTGGTATACTGTATCTGTGACTGGAGGATGCCTTCAAGATGATCTTGTTTTATCACTAGCTGTCACAGCCAGCCATCGGTTCAGATCAACTTGGAAAAATATTGTCAAAAAGTAAGTAAATGACTCAATACTTGAAGAACATAATTCATATAGCAAGTATTTCCAAAATTTCTCAATCCTGTTACACGAAGAGTTATTACTGGTGTTCATTTAATGGAGGAATCACTGGCATTTTAAAATTTTTTTATTTTATTTATTTATTTTTTTATCCAGCAGGTTCTTGTTAGTTATCTATTCTATACATATTAGTGTATATATGTCAATCCCAATCTCCCAATTCATCCCACCACCACCTCCTCCACGTTGGTGTCCATACGTTTGTTCTCTACACCTGTGTCTCTATTTATTTCTTGCAAACTGGTTCATCTGTACCATTTTTCTAGTTTCTACATATATACATTAATATATAATATTTGTTTTTCTCTTTCTGACTTACTTCACTCTGTATGACAGTCTTTAGGTCCATCCATGTCTCTACAAATGACCCAATTTCATTCCTTTTTGTAGCTGAGCAATATTCCATTGTATATATGTACCATATCTTCTTCATCCATTCATCCACCGATGAGCATCCAGGATGCTTCCATGACCTTGCTATTGTAAATAGTGCTGCAATGAACATTGGGGTACATGTCACCGGAATTTTTAATTTTACATCTTCTGAGGTATATAGTACTTCATCCTTTGCTGATGATGCTAAGGTTTGAAGTGGTACTTGAACAGGAACAATTTCTATTGTGGGGGACTGACCTAGACCTTGCAAATGTAAACTCTTTCTTGGAGACATACTTTCCAATCCTGCTTTAACTTGATACTCTAATTCTTGCAGTCACTTTTTCACTTCTCTTTTGGCTATTTTCTCCTGAAATTGTTCTTCTTGCATTTTTCATCCAATGCGTGACTGTTCAAAGCAAGTTCGAAATATTTTACCCATTAGTATCCTTCTCCTGTGCCAAAGAGCAGTATACATCTGATATTCGTTTTGAAGCAGAGTACATGCCGTCCTGTAGGAAATAAGAATCATCACTTGTACCCATAGACTGTAAAATACTTCCACTACCAGTGTTGCAGTGATAATTTTGACTTTTGATTGCACTTAATGTACTTCATAATAACTTCAAGTCTCCAGTTGCATTATCATTAAGAACATAATCATTACAAAGGTAACAAAAAAACACATTTCATTCACCTCCAATGCAACAGGATGACTGTTTTCTAGAAAGTGCTTGAGTGCAGGTTCTTCAATATATCTTCCACAGGTAACACAGGAACTGCTAACATAAGCACAAATCAACTCAGTTGTATTGCAGTCCACACAATGACATTTCTGAGGGTTGAGGATGGAATGGTCTTGAACAAGTCTCAACTGCCCAATGTGTTTGCACTTATCCATTGTTAGCATTTAGTCTAGCTGGGAAACACATAATCCAAAGAAATCTCTGTTCACAACACCTGAAGCCTCTGGAAAGATCCCGAGCCAGAGTGGCCATCTTAGCACTCTTCAGCATGAAGCTGCAGCCGACTCTGCCCCCGTCCCCCCACTTTGGAGTGCCGGGAGAGGGCAGGCTGCTCTGCTATGTGACTGTGGACGGATAGGTTGTCCACCTGAGACTGGGAACCCACTCTGGGCCCCAACTCCAAGTCGGTGCAGCATTAGCTTTTATATGAGTCTAAACGCACATGTTGTCACTTTTACATGAAAGCCAATGGCTTATCAACTATTTATAAGCTTTCATATATATGCTGAAGAGGAAGCAGTTCATTCTTTACCTGTGGCAGTTCAATACCTTTGCTATAAACACCAAATGATTTATTTTTAGAAACTCATTTCTGAAGTTATTTTTCCCGTGGAACATGTATGAATATTTGGACATTTTAGATTTAGGAAATGCTTTCATAAAATTTGGAAAAAAAAATAATAAAATGGATGCATATGTACCCTCCTTACTTTGGTTACTCCAACGTGACTTGCCTTACTCCCCTTTCTAATCTCTATCAGCTCTACTTACTCAGAGTAGCATTTTATACATGGGGTTATGTTATAAACGCATTCCTTAAGTTAAAAATAACATTAAATGTATACATATATCCCCTCCCTCTTGGACCTCCCTCTCACCTCCCACCCCCCCCACACACACAACAAAAAATATTAAAAATGTTTAAAATAACATTTGGTCAAAATTACTCTTGAATTTTTAATGCTTCTTTTACATTGCCCATAGAAACACTGGGACAAATATTATTTTGGTATCCAATCCTGGAGAGTAACATATATGTGACTACATATACTTTATAAAGTATTAGATAGCAATTATTGTACATAGGAGGAAATACATATGTGTGTATAATTTAACAGTATTTTATTTAAATTAAATGATCATTTAAAGTTGAATTCATAGAAGTTAAATATAAGTATGATGGAATTCTAGATATACTCTCCTACAACTTTATTTTTTATTTTTTGTGGTACGTGGGCCTCTCACTGCTGTGGCCTCTCCCGTTGCAGAGCACAGGCTCCGGATGCGCAGGTCCAGCGGCCATGGCTCACGGGCCCAGCCACTCTGAGACATGTGGGATCTTCCCGGACCGGGGCACGAACCCACGTCCCCCACATTGGCAGGCGGAATCCCAACCACTGCGTCACCAGGGAAGCCCAACAACTATTATTTTTTAATTCAAGCTACAGACCAAGAGCTACAAATCTAGTCTTAGACTGTAGAGGTAAATGAGGCAGAAAAGGAGTGGAGAAAGAGGTCATAATGCATTCACTAATTTCCTTTGTACAAATTATTTACCAGTACCTCAACTAGAGGATACATTTTTATAAATGTGCATGTTGGGGAGGAAGATGGTTACTTCTTTGTTTCTCCTCACATTGCCTAGCACCATGCTGGACACTCACCGGGTCCTCAGTAAAGAAGTGGTTGGTTTATGCCTGTCTGCCACTGGCACAAAGTGCATTACAGTTGCATTTATACACAGAATGACCGGTGAGACAATATATATCCTATGTGGAGCCAAGCAGCAGGACAAGGTTACAGCAAGCTGTTAGTACACTGACAGGAGAAGTGAAGGTGATCATGAATGCCTGGGAGTGCTTGAGCAATATGCCAATAGTTAGTCTGTGAGGGGAAAGTAGTGTCAGTGGACTCAGAGGCAGGTCAGAGTCAAATATTGAGTCAACACAGCCAGAGAGATTAAGTCTGAGCAAAAGCAAACACAAGAATCAGAGACAGGGAGGGTATATGCAGTGCAGGAATGAGGGGAATCAACTATACTCCAATAAAAATTAAAAGAAAAGAAAGAAACAAAGGGTTAAAATGAACATTTCTTTAATACACCATTTCAGGTCAGACAGCTCCACATCAACCAAACATATGAAGTCAAGCACACATTGTGATATACTGTATATTTGAATGAAGATATTAGTATGGAGAGATTAAACACTTCCTGCACTATGCACTGCTTTATCATTAATTGAAATTTCTCACTTATGCTCTGCAGAATTATGTGTTTTTACATTGATTTTATTGATTATTTTCTCTTGAACCTAATGAACATCTTTGCAAATGAAGGCACTGTTGATGCTGCTATAAAATTGTCCCCCTGTGGAAAAAATTTCCTACGGGTACAGTCATATGGTAAATTTATGTTTAGTCATTTGATAAACTGCCAAACTGTTTTACAAAATGGCTGCTTCATTGCACATTTCCACATACTATGTAAAAGAATTTTAATTTCTCCACAACCTCATAAACACTTCTTGCTGTTTCTCATTTTGTTTATAATCATGTTCTAGTGGGTATGAAGTGCTGTACATTTGTAATTCCCTAATGAGTAAAGATATGTTTCTTTTTATGTGCTTATTGGGTATTCAAATGTTATCATCAATGGAAAACTATTAAAATGTTTGATCAGTTTTGAAAAAAAAGAAAGCAGTATGATACTGGAACAAAAACAGAAATATAGGTCAATGCAACAGGATAAAAAACACAGGAAAAAACCCCACACACTTATCGTCATTTAATTTACAACAAAGGAGGCAAGACTATGCAGGGGAGAAAAAACATTCTCTTCAATAAGCGGTGGTGGGGAAACTGGACAACTACATGTAAAAAATGAAATTAGATCATTCTTTAATACCATACACAAAAATAAAATCAAAATGGATTAAAGACATAAATGTAAGACTGGATACTATAAAACTCTTAGAGGAAAACATAGGCAGAACACTTTTTGACATCAATGGCAGCAATATCTTTTTCGATCCCTCTCCTAGAATAAGGAAATAGAAACAAAAATAAACAAATGGGACCTAATCAAACTCAAAGGCTTTTACACAGCAAAGGAAACCATAAATAAGCAAAAAGACAATCCGTAGAATGGAAGAAAATATTTGCAAATGATACGACTGACAAGGGGTTAGTTTCCAAAATTTACCAACAGCTCATGGGTTCAATATCAAAACAACAACAAAAAAAATCAAAAAAATAGGCAGAAGACCTAAATAGACATTTCTCCAAAGAAGACATACAGCTGGCCAAAAAGCACAAGAAAAGTTGTTCAACATCACTGATTATTAGAGAAATGCAAATCAAACCTACAATGAGATATCACCTCCAACCAGTCAGAATGCCATCAGCAAAATTTCTACAAACAATAAATGCTGGAAAGAGTGTGGAGAAAAGGGAAATCTCCTACAGTGGTGGAGGAATGTAAATTTACACCGTTGGAATGTAAATTGGTATAGCCACTATGGATAACAGTGTGGAGGTTCCTTAAGAATCTAAAAATACAGCTAACATATGATCCAACAATCCCTCTCCTGGGTATATATACAAAGGAAAACATAGTTTGAAAGTATGCATGCACCCCAACGTTCACTGCAGTGCTTTTTACAATAGGCATGGAAGAATCTATATGTCCGTTGATGGAGGAATTTATAAAGAATATGTTATACGTATCAAATATTATTCAACAATTATAAAAGAATGAAAGGAGCTTCCTTGGTGTCACAGTGGTTAAGAATCCACCTGGCAATGCAGGAGACATGGGTTCAAACCCTGGTCTGAGAAGATCCCACATGCAACGGAACAACTAAGCCCCTGCACCACAGCTACTGAGCCTGCACTCTAGGGACTGCAAGCCACAACTACTGAGCCTGAGTGCCACAACTATTGAAGCCCGCTCGCCTAGAGCCTGTGCTCCACAACAAGAGGAACCACCACAATGAGAAGCCTGCACACCACAATGAAGAGTAGCCCCCACTCACTGCAACTAGAAAAGCCCATGCACAGCAACAAAGACCCAATGCAGCCAAACATAAATACATACATACATACACACATACATTTATTTAAAAAAAAAGAGAATGAAATAATGCCATTTCAAGCAACATGGATGGCTCTGGAAATTATCATACTAAGTGAAGTAAGTCAGACAGAGAAAGACAAATATCATATGATATTGCTTATATGCAGAATCTTAAATAAAGATATAAATGAACTTATATACAAAACAGAAACAGACTCACAGACTTACAGAAGGAACTTATGGTTACTGGGGGAAAATTGTGGGGGAGTCATAGATTGGGAGTTTGAGATTGACGTGTACACACTGCTATATTTAAAATAGATAAGCAACAAGTACCTACTGTATAGCACAGGGAACTCTGCTTAATAGTCTGTAATAACCTAAATGGGAAAATAATAGGTACATGTACATGTGTAACTGAATCACTTTTCTGTTCACGTGAAACTAACACAACACTGCTAGTCAACTGCACTCCAATAAATAAAATAAAAATTTAAAAATTGGATTGAAGACCTAATATATTTATTAGGTCATAATATATTTAGACCTGAGATCATAAGTCTTAGAAGGGAAAATAGGCAGAACACACTTTGACATAAATTGCAGCAATATTTTTATGTATCTGTCTCAAGATGAAAGAAACAAAAGCAAAAATGAACAAATGGGAACTAATTAAACTTAAAACTTTTGCACAGCAAAGGAAACAAACACAGACAAAATGAAAAAAGTAAAATCCTTCTGAATGGGAGAAAATATTTGCAAATGATATGACTGATGGGAAGTTTTCTTAATTAATTTTTATTGGAGTATATTTGATTTACAATGTTGTGTTAGTTTCTGCTATACATCAAAGTGAATCACTTATACATATACATATATCCACTCTCTTTTAGATTCTTTTCCCATATAGCTCATTACTGAGTATTGAGTAGAGTTCTCTGTGCTATACAATAGGTCCTAATGAGAGATTAATATCCATAATATATAAAAAGCTCATGCAACTCAATATCAAAAAATATAAAGCCATATTTTAAAATGGGCTGAAGACTTGAATAGACTATTTTCCAAAGAAGATATAGAGAGGGCCAATGAGCATATGAAAATATGCTCAACATTGCTAATCATCAGAGAAATGCAAGTCAAAAACCACAAGGAGAACTAGCATAGGAACTAACAAGTCCCTGCTGTGTATATAACTGAAGGAAATGAGAACACTAATTTGAAAAGAAACATGCACCCCGATTTTATTAGCAGCTCTTTTACTATAGCTAAAATATGGATATATCTTAAGTATCCATCAACAGATGATTGGATAAAGGAAATGCAGTATATATACACAATGGAATATTACTCAGTAATAAAAAGAATGAAATTTTGGCATAATCAACAAGGTGGATGAACCTATCAAGTAGTATGCTTAGTTAAATAAGACAGAGAAAAATAAATACTCTATTTTATCACTTGTATGTGGAATCTAAAAAAGAAAGAAAGAAAGAAAGAAATGAAATGAATGTATATAACAAAACAAAAACAGACTCACAGATAAAGAGAACAAACTAGTGATTACCTGTTGGAGAAGAGGAGAGAGAGGTGAAATTAGAGTATGGTGTTAAGAGACCCAAAGTACTATGTACAAAACAAGCAACAAAGATATATTGTATAGCAAAGCAAATATAGCTATTATTTTGTAATAGTTTTATATGGATTATAATCTGTAAAAATAGTGAATCACTATGTTGTACACCTGAAACTAATATAATATTGTAAATCAACCACACTTCAATAAAAAGTAACTGTTATGAAGATTTCATTTTCTGTGGAACAATTATATATGGTATTGTGTTTTTAATTTCTGTTTCGGCATGTTTGTAATTATATAGAAATGTGATTGATTTGTGTGTGCATGTGTGTGTCTGTGTGTGTGTGTGTGTGTGTGTGTGTGTTGATCTTGTATACTGCAAACTTGAGCTCATTTAGTAAATGAAATCTTTTTCAGACTATGCCTCTGGTCACCATATAGCTGAAATATACAATGCTCAGGAAAAAGCCTGAGGTCCTTGGGGGTTACTTAATTTTGAAGTGGACACAAGGCCATTGTTTGCTTATTAATTCTTTTAGACCTTGAGCAAAGAGCTGGGAGATGTTGCCACAGAAGAGGTTCTTTATCTGTTTTAAAAAATCTGTGATATCTGTTTTAACTAGCCTACTTTTATGTAAAACAGATCAAGTTTAAGGATGGAGAAATGATTTGAGGTCAGCATTTCATAGGGAAATTGATATTAATTCAGGGGTGACTTGTTAAGAAATCCCTCATTTACTAGCTCACAGAAAATTAAGTGTTTTGGGGGTTTAGAACCGAAATTTAAGTTGTAAATGATCTCAGAAATTATAGAATGTGTAGAAGCCACTTTCGAGAAAATGTGTGGCCAAAATGGTCCTTTCCAGCAACCAACCCAAAATAGCACAAGACGAAAGCTTCTCCTTTATATATTTCTTCTTATGCCCTTTTCCCTCAGAAGAGTACTTCATTTTATTTTTCCAGGTCCCTAATTTTGATTCAGAACCACATCTTTGTTTAAGGGTTTATGTAGATAAACCACGATTTTGTCAATCTCGATTTTGTCTAAGAAGTAAGATCAACTTCTAATTTTCAATGTTAAATCCCACTCTCTGCTTTCTCCTGCAGTATTCTCAAGATGACTGCACCAAGTTATGTCCTACTCTGGGTCAGACATTCTCAGTAAACCGAGTAAGTAACTGTCCCTGCACTTGCTTCATGTTATGGCGTTAAATGCTGGAGAGAACAGAGGGGAGTCCCAGATTGTCATTGTCATTGTCTCTGGCTTTTTCTACACAGTTCTGTGAAGCATCTGGAGTCCTCCTGGTATAGCCAAAGACTCCTGTGTTCAGCCTTTGACTTGAGCATGGTCACATTTCCATAACCATTTGAAGGAGATCTGAAGGCTTCTCCACGCAGCAAGATCTAACACTGCAAGCGTAAATGAAATTGGTACCTATGTCACTAATTGGTAAATAATAAGCTGAAGCCAGAGGAAAAACTCAGATGCCTTGGGAGAGACAGACAGGAAATGTACATCAACAGAACAGGCCTGCATGGCACAGGAGAGAAGAGTGGGGTCTGAGGGGAACTTACAATATGACCTCACCTAAAGTCACCAAATTTAAAAACAAATTTTAAGGTGTTGAATAGGATTAGGGAAAAATAAAAACAAACACCTGCCATCTAAATGTGTTTGCAAGACCACTAGAATAAAACCTCTAGGTGGTGGTTCAAACTGCATAGGGGCAAAAGATACTTAAAATTTCAGATATTGTCTGTATGGAGGTCTGCACAGATAACCAAATCTCAGACCAGTGAGCTGGTGAATAACTACTAGTTAGCCTCAGGAAAGATGGCTTAATGACTCCTCTTACTTTGGATGGTACCCTAACTTCTGATACTACATTAGATGCTGAATTCAAAGGATTACCTTATAATTCAAGCAGATATTTATTAAAACTACTTTTCTGAGAAACATATTTATGTACATTATAAACAAGAGCACTTCTTAACATTAAACAATTTGAACTTAAAAAATATGTAAAATGTTCAAGAAATGTAAACAGGAGTTTTCATCTCGCTTTCCTTATGGTTATGTAAGCACCTTAAATATCAACACAGATCACAGACAAGCCCATTTACATTCACAGGAATTCTCAATCCCATTTACCATCACATCAAAAAAGAATAAAATACCTAGGAATAAACATACCTAAGGAGGCAAAAGACCTGTACTCCAAAAACTATAATATGTTGATGTAAGAAATCCAAGATGACACAAACAAGAATTCTCTAAATAAGAAAAAAAAATCAAAAATTGTTTCCAAAATTAAAATGTTACTTTTTGGCAGCTGAAGTAATATTTGTAACTAGAAATACTGAAGGATAATATGTATTACATATAGGTAAATTGTCCACAGAGTTGAAGCTTTTTTTTTCTTAAGAAGCAACTTTAAAATGTTCATAATCTAATATTTCCAGTAGACACTTTTCTACAGGTTTCTGAGTTTTCTGTTTGAAGATAGGGACATGAAATTAGACTTTCTTGATGACTCACATTCACATTAGAAACATATGTATTTCTCCAGCATTTCTTGTAATGTTTTCTTTTTTTCTTTTTTTTCTTTTTTTTTTTTTATGAGTGGGGGACGGGAGAGATCTAGTTGCCTAGGAGCATACTTCCATCTGTGTTAGCTATTCATGAAGAGGATGTGTTCAGGGATTTACTTTTTTAGCTTTCTATTTTATATTAGAAACTGAAATTAAAAACACAATGCCACACACAATTGTTCTGCAGAAAATTAAATACTTAGGTATACACTCAACAAAGCATCTATAGGATTTGTATGCTTAATGAAATCAAGGAAGACCTAAATAAGTGGAGAGGCATACCGTGTTCATGAATTGGAAGATTCAATATAACAATGATGCAGTTCTTCTCCAATTGATCTATATGTTGAGCGCAGTTCCTATGATAAACCTCCTGGGATGTTCATAGACATAGGCCAGCTTATTCTAAAATGTAAATGGACAAGCACAGACCTTAAAATGACTAAATCCTGAAAAAAGAATACAATGAAATGAATTACTTGTCTGATATGCAGTCTTAGTATATAGCCTGGTCATCAAGAAATAATGTTATTGGTGGAGGGATCAGCTCATAGAGCAATGGAACAAAAATAGACTCACACAAATATAGAAGAAACATACCTCAACATAATAAAGCACATATATGACAAACTCACAGCTAACTTTATACTCAATGAAGAAAAATTGAAAACTGTTCCACTAAGATGAGGAACAAGATAAGGGTGCCCACCCTTTCCAATCTTATTCAACGTACTACTGGAAGCCTAGCTAGAGCTATCAGGAAAGACAAAGAAATAAAATGTATCCAAATAAGAAAGGTGAGATTAAAATTGTTATTTGCTTATATGATTTTAGGTATAGAAAATAACAAAGGCTAAAAAAAGCTGTTGGAACTAATCAACACATTTAGTAAAGTTGCAGGATATAAAATCAACGTACAAAAAAAATCAATGTACAGAAAACAGTTGCATTTCTATACACTAATATTTAAACATCAGAAGAAGAAATAAAGAAAATGATCCTATTCAAAGATGCAAGAGGGGGCTTGCCTGGTGCGCAGTGGTTGAGAGTCTGCCTGCTGATGCAGGGGACGCAGGTTCGTGCCCCGGTCCGGGAGGATCCCACGTGCCATGGAGCGGCTGGGCCCGTGTGCTGTGGCTGCTGAGCCTGCGTGTCCGGAGCCTGTGCTCTGTGGTGGGAGAGGCCATAACAGTGAGGGTCCCTCGTACCGCAAAAATAAAAAGAATAAAAAAAGATGCAAGAGGGAAGAGATATAGGGATATATGTATATGTATAACTGATTCATTTTGTTATAAAGCAGAAACTAACATAGCATTGTAAAGCAATTATACTCCAATAAAGATGTTAAAAAAAAAAGACTCTTACATCCAGAATAAGTTAGGAATTACTACATTTGAAAGTTTTCATTGCATACCTTGGGGATTTTGGTCTTGTGTGAATTAAATAAAAAATGTACATTTTCATATTAAAAAATAACATTAAAAACAATAAAATACCTGGAAATAAATATAAACAAGTAATTGAAAGGTATGTACAATGCAAAATACAAGACTATGTTAAAATAAATTGAAGAAGACACAACCAATTGGAAAGACATCCCATGTTCATGGATTTAAAGAATTAATATTGTTAAAATACCCATATGACACAAAACCATCTATGGATTCAATGCAATCCCTATCAAAATTCCAATGGCATTCTTCACAGAAGTAGGAGAAACAACCTTAAAATTTCTATGGACCCACAAATCACTTCAAGTAGGCAAAGCAATCCTGAGAAAAAAGAACAAAGCAGGAGTAATCACATTTCCTGATTTCAAACCATACTACAAAACTATAATAATTTAAATAATATAGTACTGGCATAAAAATAGTCATGTAGAAGAGTGGAACAGAATAGAGAAATGAAAATTAAGTCCCCCCCATATACAGTCAATTGCTATTTGATAAAGGAGCCAGGAATATCCAGGGGAAAGTGTAGTATCTTCAACAAATTGTATTGAGAAAACTTGATAACCACATGTAGAAAAATGAAACTGGACCCATATCTTACACCACTCACAACAATACATTCAAAATGGATCAAAGCCTTAAACATAAAACCTGAAATCATAAAACTCATAGAAGAAAACATAGGAAAGGAACCTCTTGACACTGATCTTGTCAAAGATTTTTTTGGATATGACAATATAAGCACAAATATCGAAATAAAAACATCAGTAATTGGGACTACATCAAAGCTAAAAGCTTCTGCACAGCAGAAGAGACAATCAAAAAAATGCAAAAGCATTCTACAGAAAAGGAGAAAATTTTAGAGACCACATATTGTTAATGGGCTAATATTCAAAACATATAAAGAACTCCTAAACTTTAATAACAACCGTCCCGTAAATCCAATTTAAAATGGGCAGAGGAGCTAGACTTTTTTCCAAAGAAGACATCCAAATGGCCAAAAGGTATATGATAAGGTGCTGAGCATTACTAATCATTAAAGAAATGCAACTCAAAACGAGTATGAGATATCACTTCACACCTGTAAGACGGGCGACATCAAGAAAACAAGAGATAATAAGTGTGGAGGAGGATGCGGTGAAAAGCTAACCCTTGTGCACTGTTGGTGAGATTGTAAACTGGTTCAGCCACTATGAGGAACAGTATGGAGATTCCTCAAAAATTAAAAATATATCTACCATATGATCCAACAATCCTACTGCTGGGTACATATAAGCAAAGGAAATGAGAACAGGTTACCGAAGAGACATATGTGATTCCATGATTTTTGCAGCATTATTCACAGTAGCCAAGGTATTGGAACAACCTAATTGTCTATCAATAAATGAATGAACAAGGAAAATGTGGTTTATACATACAGTGAAAACTGTTCAGCCATGAGAAAAAGGGATATTCTGCTACTTACAAGAACATGGATAGAACTTGGGGACATTATACTGAGATAAGTCAGACAGTGAAAGACAAATACCATATGATATCTCTTATATGTGAAAGTAAAGAAATTGTAATTGTACAGTTAGTAAAATGATGTTTACCAATGTCTGGGGGTGGTGGAATGGAATAGATATGCTTAAGGCTACATACTTGCAATTAGTAGATAAATAAGTCCTGGAGACCTAATACACAGTACAATGATTATAGACAACAAAGCTATATTATAAACAGTTTCATAGATCTTAATTTTTCTCAATACTAGAAGAAATTATAACTTTCTGACATGATAGAGTTAGCAAACATCACAATGGCAATTATATTGCAATATAAATATATCAAATCAATATATTGTACACAGTAAACTTATACAATATTGTATGTCAAATATATCACAAAACGTAGCAAGAAGGGGGCAAATTAATATTTATTTCAGTAAATATGATTTTTAAAAACTAAAATGAAGTACTGAAAAATTTTTTTTTCCTTTTTAAAACATAAAGGTCCCTCTTTTCAAACAGTTTTACTTTTAAAAATTTAACACATTTTACATTCACATTCACAGATGCAGGATAAATGGGGTCTTCCAATGTTCCATGAATTAAATATTTTCAAGATAAATAAGGTAATTGGTCTGATTTACTTGAGAGTCATGTACTTTTTAAATGAGCCTGACTTATGCAATGAGATGACTAAAATTGCTGTTCTATTAAAAGTAATTTCTGGATATGGCGATTTTTCCAATTGTGATGTTTCTTTAGTGCCTCTTTCCTTGATCATATATAAACTTTGATTGCATTTCTCTGAACCTGAAACACAACAATTTTTTGATTTCCCATAAAATATAGATCCATTTTTCCTCCTTGACATAACCGCAGAATTTAAGGTAAATGTATAAATAAATACATTAATTAAAACATGGAAAGATATCTTGATCCTAAGAGCATTGTTTTCAATCATTAAACACACAGAAGCAGCAAATTGCATAGAAAAAAATAGGAATTAAGCAGAAGTTTTTGTAAAATGTTAGATTCTTTTCTACTCACATCAGCCACAAATGGCATCAAGCAAGGTACTTTTCAGACAGATATTATGAGCACTACTTACCAAGATAGGTGTTGAAGAACTGCTGAATAAGTCAGGGGCCCTCAAGGTCCAAAGTTATGAATATAGCAGTTAAGTGGGCTCACCCTGGATTTTATAAGCCAATAGGTATAGTAAAATTGGAAAGGGAATATATTTATAACTTACAATTAGCAAAGTCTCCATTTAAAATATCTCTGACATTTCTTTAAATATAAATGTGAGGGTGTAAAATTAAAACATATTTTAAAAGAAATTATTTCTCTATTCAGTCCAGTGGAAAATAAACCTGTCTCATTTTTTTCTTTTTATATATAAAATAATAGTTTAATTGCCTACAGTTCAATATTGCTGATTTTTAAAAATCTTTATACTTTGGAAAACTTTTACTCATATACACACCTATAGTAATTTTGAAAGAGCAAACAAAATGAAAAAGGGACATTCTGTTTTTATGCGAATCCACTCAGCTTTATAGGAAATCTATCCTAGCTCTGTGATTTGAGGATCTGCACAAACACACAAAAAAAAATCAAGTGGAGATATGATAAAAACTAAAAGACTGACAAGAACATGCAAAAAAATTAATCACTGGAAACTGTGAACTCATTGTCATCAAAAAATTAGATGGCAGAAGAAAACAATGGCATTTAGCTGACAAAAGCAACTATGGCAGGATGGCTTTAAAATCCCTAATTTCTTATGTCACAAAAAGAATTGAAATTAAACACCTTTTGGGAATGTTTGTTTTATAAGTCCCAAGGCAGCATATATGAGTTAAAAAAATCAGTTATAGTATTCATTGACCAAAACATCACATATTTATTTATTTAACAATCTTCTGTCCCTTACAAGGTAACTTGTAGGTATATATGTGCAATGTCACTACTAATCATAAAGGGGAAAGGGTCCAAAAGAGCAAATTGATTTTTATACATGTTTGTATAACTACAGTGAGTTTAAATGTAAGGATCAAACTCTATGTGATCGTCTCTATGTATGTATGTGTATAAATGTATGTGTATACTCATGTACACACATACAGACAGACAGACAGACAGAGGAAGGGAGAACACGTAGAGTTTTGTTTTCTGAGACTTATGACAGTTCAATATATATTTTTTAAAACAGCTGTAAATGAAAGCTGAGTATTCATTTCTGCACCTGAGTTTAATTTGCTTTCTTCATTGGTTTCATAGAGAGGGTGTTCTCTTATAAATGGATCACCCATATGGCTTTGGTTTAACTAGACTATGAGGTGATTACTGTAGAATGAGTGTCCTGCCTCTTTGAAATTCTAGCCCACTTCCCTGGTGTTTGGAGAGGTGTTAAACTTCCTGAGGAATCTCACATCATTAACTTATATGTGTATATGTGATAATGTGTGATTGTGTGTGTGTGTACGTGTGTGTGTGTTTGTAATATGTATTTATGCTGTGGGGGGTAGGAGAAAGACAGTAGAAACAGAAAAGTTTGTATTTCGCATATTCCATCTTTTATGTGGCTTGTATTATCTAAATATTCTATATGAAAATAGCCCCAGAGGTGTTTTCTGTACTCCTAGGACAAAATTACTATTTATATCATCTTCATCATCATCATTACCATTATTACTGTACCTAACATTTATTAAGTAACTAATTATGTGTCAAGTGCTGTAACTGACTATTTTCTTTAATACAAAAACACGCTAATGAGTGAAATACTATTACAGTCTTCACTTTACAGATGAGGAAATAGATTAGACTTAGGATGGCTAGGCAACTTATTCTAAGCCATACAGCTAATAATTTGTGGAACTAGGATTCATACTCAGGTCTGTCTCACAGGAGAGCCCGTACTCATACCTCTTCTCCTATACATTGCAATCAGTTTTACATATGCAGAAGACAATGAGATATTCTTATCTATGTCAGTATGATAGTTAAATAAATATTTAGCAGTTAAATAAATATTGAATAAATGGCAGACTGAAAAAAATTGGCTTCTTAATGGGGAAATTTTACTGAATTATTTGCCAGTCATCTTTTTGGGTGAAGGAGGTTAATGTGAGAAAATAGAGCTACTGTTCTCAAGTAAGTCTTAGGAAATTTTGAAAGCTGTATTAATGCACTGAGTGCATACTTTCTAAAATGCTTTATCAAATTTCAGTTGGAGTAACTTACACCTTAGCAAAAAATGTACAATATATGTTTGATGCTATTTCTCAATAACTGTGCTTCCCTGTGTCATCGCGTACGCCATCAACTACTTTTGTGTGCATTTGAATACATAAATCGTGTTTTTTATACTATTCAGGACAATCTCAGGGAATAGGAACTTATTTGGATATTTCCTTTAAAAAAATAGAAACCTGAAGGAGCTGAAATGGCAGCTTAATTTCTCTAGAATGTTTGAATATATATATATTGTATTCCACAGGCCTCTCACTGTTGTGGCCTCTCCCATTGTGGAGCACAGGCTCCGGATATGCAGGTTCAGTGGCAATGGCTCATGGGCCCAGACACTCTGCAGCATGTGGGATCTTCCCGGACCAGGGCACGAACCCGTGTCCCCTGCGTTGGCAGGCGGACTCTCAACCACTCCACTACCAGGGAAGCCCCTGTTTGAATATTTTTAAATTGATTTTTTGGCAAGAGTTGTTTAAACTTGTTTAATTGCTTACATGTAACTGCCCTTCATTAATCAGTAATTTAATATATGTCTTGTGGTTTTAGCTATCAAAAATATAGATCTGTGAATCACATATTTCTAGCCCTGATTTCTGCCCTGGGTTTCAAGTTGTTGCCTGAATCTATGCACATGAGTATCCTAGTGATGCCTCAAACCTAATAAATCTTAAACTGAACCACTTATTTATTCTCTCTCAAACTTGATTTTCCATTTCTATTTCAAATTTTAGTTAATGACACCATCATTCTGTCCACGTTCCTCAGCTCCACATCATGTACATCATCAGGCTGTATAAATTTTTCATCCTAAATGTCCAAAAATTATTATCTTCCTCTTAGTCCAAATTACCACTGCCTTATCTAGCCATCAACTACTCTAGACATTTTCAACACCTTCCTAACTCGTCTCCTTTGCCTTCATTCTTGCCATCCTTAAACTCCTCTTCCTTTAGTGCAGTCGTAGTAAATCTCTGAAGTCAATGGAAAGCTTTAAGGAGAGTTACTTTTGTCTTTCAATCAGAAATACATTATGCTCTTTCATCTCAGGATCTATGTACACAATGTATCAATGTATCCTCTGCCTAAAATGTTCCACTTTCACACACAAGACTTTCACACATCAGACTGCCAAGGTTCAAACACCGTGTGGCCCTTGGCAAGTTATTTAACTAACATCTTGACATCTCAGCTTCACCAGCATAAAATGAGGATGTAGTAGTACCAAACTCAAAGGATTTTTCTCACACTAGGATATAACATCTATTAATTAAGAATTTTGTCTTGTTAACTGCTATAACAACAGCTCCTACAACAGTGAACAACACTCATTCGGTACTCAATAAACACTTGATAAATAAAATAAATTTATAAATAATTGAAAAATCATTTAGAGCACTGTGTACACATACTAATACTCATAATATATTAATACTAATTTTATGCATAATACATTAGTATTATTATTATATATGATGTACATAAAAGTTCAGATGTCACTGCCTCAGGGAACTGTACCTTAACTCTACCCAAAGATTAGGTTAACACATGAAAGCATGATTTAAAATTCCCCCAAATTTGATGTTAAATATAAAGAGAAAAAGTTGTATAATGTAGTCAGCTCAAAAAAGTAATATTAAATACTTACTATGCACTATGTTGCCAAATTCAAGGAAACAATTTGCGGTAAAATTGTTTCAGAGGATTGACATCAGTAAAATGTCAGTGTAAGCAGCTCCATGCACCCATCTCCCCATAGAAATATTAAAAAATAAACAGAAACTATAAGAAACAACTTGGTCAAAACTATGGAAAACATTCAATAGTTTATAGCAAATAAACAAGCAATGAATCGAGAAAAAGTCAACTTAAAAATGGTAAGGGGTTTCCCTCGTGGCACAGTGGTTGAGAATCTGCCTGCCAATGCAGGGGATACGGATTCAAGCCCTGGTCTGGGAAGATCCCATATGCTATGGAGCAACTGGGCTCGTGAGCCACAGCTACTGAGCCTGCACGTTTGGAGCCTGTGCTCTGCAACAAGAGAGGCCGTGACTGTGAGAGGCCTGTACACTGTGATGAAGACTGGCCCCCGCTAGCCACATCTAGACAAAGCCCTCACACAGAAAGGAAGACCCAAAACAGCCAAAAATAAATAAATTTATAAAAGAAGAAAAATGGTAAGAAAGCTTCACTAAGCTTTTTTTCTTCTTTTTCAAGCATTTTTACTTGACTTACTTTAACCCCTCTGGCTTGGTAGGAGTCTTAAGGAGAGCAACCTGTACTCAAATTGTGGGAACATGTACTCAAATTGTGGGATCCTAGTCACTAATTCTGGGGGGAGCATAGAATAATTTATTTAAAAAAATTATTGGGTAGGTTTGTTCTAAACTGTCTGGAGGCCACCTGAAAAACTGAAGGAAGACATTCATCTCTCTTTTGCCAAACTCCGAAATCACCTAAATCAGAAAAGTGTTACACGTTGCTCAAAAACATAGTAATATGTACAAACCATCTGCAGACACCTGAGATAGGATTACACTCATGATATACAGTAGCTCACCTAAATACTGGGCAGAAAAAACAGGGAGAAAAATGAAGCAAATTAAAACCATCATGTATACAGGGAAATATAGAAAGACATGCTAATGCCCAGGTCAACATGGAAGCTCAGAAAAATCTGAGAAGACCTAAAGTTTTCACCTTGGGCTGAACAATTTGCAAGACAAATAGAACACTACAACCTTCAACAATTAAGAAACTAAATGAAACCCAGGGAACAGGAGAATTTGACTTTCAGTGTTACAACACTGTAATATTTAAATGTTCAATTATTAACAAAAAATATATAAGGAATACAAAGAAATAAGAAAACATTTGTTATTTAGAAAATGAAAAAAAAAAAAAAACTAATTGACATAACTCATCCCTGAGGAAACCCAGGCACTGGACTTCCTAGATGAAGATTGTACACCAAGTGTCTTTATCCCTCAAAGAGCTAAAGGCAAACAAGGACAAAGACCTAAAGGAAACCAGGAAAAAAATATGTATGAGCAAAATTAGAATATTAATAAAGGAATACAAATTATAAAAATAAACCAAATAGACATTCCTGAGCTAAAAAATATAGTAATGGATAAAAAAATTGTTACAGGAGTTCAATAGCAGATTTGAGCAGGAAAAATAATTAATATAATAGAAGATATGACAATTAAATTTATACAGCATGAGGAGCAAAACTTTTTTAAAAGTATGAAGAAAGGTGACAGAACCTGTGGAACTTCATCAACAGTCATTGCTGAAAGAAAACAAAGAGAAAGGATTAGAGGGAATATTCAAATAAATAGTGTCCTAAAACTTCTCAAATTTGAAAAGATGCAAAGATAAACATGTAATAATGTCAACAAAGTCCAAGTAAATTAAACTCAAAGAATTTCAGAAGGAAAAACATTATACTTACACTGTTGAAAGCCAAAGGAAAAAATTGTTGAAAGCAGCAAGAGGGAACACTTTATGTACAAGGATCCTCAATGAGATTAATATTCTATTTCCCATCAGAAATCATGGAGTTTAGAAGGTAATGTGATGACATATTTAAAGTGTTTCAAGAAGAAAACTGTAAATCAAAAATTCTATATTAGCAAAACTATTCTAAAAAGTGAACTAATACATCCACAGATAAACAAAATTGAAGGAGTTTGTAACTATTACATGTGACTTACAAGAGGTCTAAATAGAGTCCTTCAGGTTGAAATAAAACAATAGATGGTAGCTGAAAAATGTATAAAGAAAAAAACATACAAGAGATCAATGAAACTAAAAGATGATTCTTTGAAAATATATACAAAATTGATAAATCTTTAGCCAGACTCCTCAAGAAAAAAAAGGAGAGGACTCAAATCAATAAAGTCAGAAATAAAAAAGGAGAAGTTACAACCAACACCACAAAAATACAAAGGACCATAAGAGACTTCTGCAAACAACTATATGTGAATAAAATGGACAAACTAGAAGAAATGGACAAATTCTTAAAAGGGTACCATCTACCAAGACTGAACCAAAAAGAAATAGAAAATTTGAACAGACCAATTGCCAGTAATGAAATTGAATCAGTAACTAAAAATTCAACAAACAAGAGTCCAGAACCAGATGGCTTCAAAAGTGAATTCTACCAAACAGTTTGAGCAGAATTAACACCTATACTTTCAAACGATTCATAAATATTGCATAGGAAGGAACATTTCCAAACTCATTCTATGAGGCCAGATTCACCCTGACATCCAAACTAGGCAAAGATATCAGAGAAAACAAAATTATAGGCCAATATAACTGAAGAACATAAATTCAAAAATACTCAACAAAATATTAGCAAACTGAATCCAATGATACATTAAAAGGATAATACATCTTAAGCAAGTGGGATTTATCCCAGGGATGCAAGGATTTTTCAGTATCCACAAATAAATCAGTGTGATGCACCACATCAGCAAATTTAATAAAAACCATCTGACCATCTCAATAGATGCCGAAAAAGCTTTTTGACAAAATTCAACACACATTTATGATAAAAAAAAACCCTCCATAAAGTGGACATAGAGGGAAATTACTCAACATAATAAAGGCCATATAGGACAAAGTTACAGCTAACATCATACTCGAAAGTGAAAAGCTGAAAGCATTTCCTCTAAGATCAGGAACAAGACAAAGATGGCCAGTCTTGCTGCTTTTTTTCAACATAGCTGTGGAAGTCCTAGCCATGGCAATCAGAGAAGAATAAAAAAAGAAATCCAACTTGGAAAAGAAGAAGTAAAACTGTCACTGTTTGCGGATGACATAGTACTACACAATGAAAACCCTAAAGATGCTATGAGAGGGCTTCCCTGGTGGCGCAGTGGTTAAGAATCTGCCTGCCAATGCAGGGGACACGGGTTCAGGCCCTGGTCCGGGAAGATCCCACATGCAGTGGAGCAACTGGGCCTGTGTGCCACGGCTGCTGAGCCTGCGCTCTAGAGCCCGTGTGCTACAACTACTGAAGAGCCCATGCTCCACAACAAGAGAAGCCCACACACCACGACACAGAGTAGCCCCCGCTCATGACAGCTAGAGAAAGCCCGCGTGCAGCAACAAAGACCCAATACAGCCAAAAATAAATAAATAAATTTAAAAAAAAAAAAAAAAGATGCTATGAGAAAACTGCTAGAGCTTATCAATGAATTTTCTAAAGTTGCAGGATACAAAATTAATACACAGAAATTTGTTGCATTTCTATACACTAACAGCAAACTATCAAGAAGAGAAATTAATGAAACAATGTCATTTACCACTGCATCAAAAATAATAAATTACCTAAGAATAAACCTACCTAAGGAAATAAAAGAACTTTACTCAGAAAACTATAAGACACTGAAGAAATTGAAGAGGATATGAACAGATGAAAAGAGATAATGTGTTCTTAGATAAAAAGAATCAATATTATAAAAATGACCCTAAAACTCAAGACAATCTACAGATTCAAATCAATCCCTACCAAATTACAAATGGCATTTTTCACAGAACTAGAATAAATAATTTTAAATTGTATATGGAAACAACAAAGACTTGAATAGCCAAAATAAACTTGAGAAAGAACAAAGGTAGAAGAATAAAGCTCCCTGTATTCAGACTATACTACTAAGCTACAGGAAACGAAACCCTATGGTTCTGGCACAAAATCAGAAAAATAGATCAATGGAACAGGATAGAAAATCAAGAAATAAACCCACACACTTATGGTCAATTAATCTATGACAAAGTAGGCAAAAATATGCAATGGAGGAAAGACAGTCTCTTCAATTAGTGGTGCTGGGAACACTGGGCATCTACATGTAAAAGAATGAAATTTGAACATTCTCTAACCCAAATAAAAATAAATGCAAAATGAATTAAAGACCTAAATATAATACTGGATACCTTAATACTCCTAGAGGAAAACATAAGCAGAATACTCTTACATAAATCACAGTAATATTTTTTTTGGATCTGTCTCCTAGTGTAATGGAAACAAAGCAGAGATAAACAAATGGGAACTGATTAAACTTAAAAGATTAAAAAACAACCTAAGAATTGGATAAAATATTTGTAAACAATGCAACTGACAAGGATTAATTTCAAACTATACAAAAAACTCATACAGCTCAATATCAAACAATCAAAAAATTGGCAGAAGACCTAAATAGAAATTTCTTCAAAGAAGACATATGGATGGCCAAAAAGCACATGAAAAGATGTTAGTGTCACTAATTATTAGAGAAATGCAAATCAAAACTACAGTGAGGTATAACCTCACACTGGTCAGAATGACCATCATCAAAATGTCTACAAATAATAAATGCTCGTGAGGGTGTGGAGAAAAAGGAACCCTCCTACACTGTTGGTGAGAATATAAATTGGTGCTCCCACTATGGAGAAGAGTATTCAGTTCCTTAAAAAAATACTGAAAATAAAGTTACCATGTGATCCTGCAATCCAACATCTGTATACATTCCAAGAAAACTCTAATCTGAAAAGATTCATGAGCCCCAATATTCATAGCAGCAGTATTTACAATAGGCAAGATATAGAAGCCACCTAAATGTCCTTTGACAGAGGAATGAATAAAGAAGAAATGGTATATATATACAATGGAATACTACTCGGCAATAAAAAAGAATGAAATAATGCCAGTTAAAGCAATATGAATGGACCTAGAGATTATCATACAAAGTGAAGTAAGTCAGACAAAGACAAATATATATCACTTGTATATGGAATCTTAAAAAGTGATGTACATAAAGTTATTTACAAAAGTGAAATAGGCACAGACACAGAAAACAAATTTATGGTTATTAAAGGGGGAAGGGGAGGCAAGGGATAAATTAGGGATTTAGGATTAACTGATAAACACTATGATATACAAAATATATAAACAGCAAGCACCTACTGTATAGCAAAGGGAACTATATTTACTATATTGTAATCACCTGAAATGGAAAAGAATCTGAAAAAGAAGATATATATGATGTATGTATACGTATAACCAAATCACTTTGCTGTACACCTGAAACATTGTAAATCAACTATACTTCAAATTTAAAAAAAAATCACCAAAAAAAAGAAAATCAGACAATTTAATCAATACACTGCATAAACAGAATGAAGAGAAAAAATGGTTATCTTGATGCAGAGAAACCTTTTGACAAAATTCAATATAATTTCATAATAAAATTGTTAACTAAATAGAAGGAGAATACATCAATATAATTAAGGACATATATGAGAAACACAGAGCTAACATCACACTCAATTGTGAAAGGCTGAGACATATTTTTCTAGTATTAGGAAAAAGAAAAGGATATGCACTTTAGCATCATCTAAGTGTAGTACTTTAAGTCCTTAATAGAGAATTTAGGCAAGAACAAGAAATAAACGTGACTAAATTGCAAAGAAAAAGATAAAATTATATTTATTTGTAGACAACATAATCTTATATGTAGAAAAATCTAAAGATTAAACAATTGTTAGAATAAACAATCTCATCAAATTTGCAGGAAACAAAATCAATATTCACATTAGTTATGCTTCTATATCAAACTGATAAAATATATAGGAATAAATTTAACCAAGGAAGTAAAAGATTTGTAGACTGAAATCTACAAAATGCCTCTGGAAAAAAAATAAAGAAGATACAAATAAACAAAAAGGCCTTCCATGTTCATGGACTGGAAGACAATACTGTTAAGATGTCAATACTACATACAGAATCTATAGATTCAATGCAATCCTTATTACAATCCAATAATATTTTTTGGAAAAAATCTATCCTAAATTTAGGTAGAATTATAAGAAATCTCAAATAGTCAAAATAACCTTGAAAAATAAAAAAATTAGAGGTCTCAGCCTTCCTAATTGCAAAACTTAATACGAAGTAATGATAATCAAATGTCTGATACTTACATTAAAACATATATAGACACCAATGGAGTAGTAAAGAGCAACCCACCACGTGTTCCTGTATATGCCCAAGTGATTTTTGACAAGAGTGTCCATATAAATAAATGAGGAAAGGGCTGTCTTTTTAAACAACAAAAGAGAATAAATCAGTAATCAAAAACTAACCTCACAGGGCTTCCCTGGTGGCGCAGTGCTTGAGAGTCCGCCTGCCGATGCAGGGGACACAGGTTCGTGCCCCGGTCCAGGAAGATCCCACATGCCGTGGAGTGGCTGGGCCTGTGAGCCATGGCTGCTGAGCCTGCGCGTCTGGAGCCTGTGCTCTACAGTGGGAGAGGCCACAACAGTGAGAGGCCTGCATACCGAAAGAAAAAAAAAAAAAAAACTACAAGAACAACAAAAAGCTCCAGAACCACATGGCTTCAGTGGTAAATTTTATCAAATATTTAAAGACTTATCACCAATCTTTCTCAAACTCCTCCAAAAAATAGAAGAGAGACAATTCCTAATTCCATTCATAAGGATAGCATTACACTGATGCCAAAGCCAGACAAGGCATCACAAGAAAAGATATGCCAATATTTTTTTATAAATATAGATGCAAAAATCCCCCACAATATACTAGCAAACATAATCCAACAGCATATTGAAAAGATTATACACCGTGTCCAAGTGGGATTTATCCCAGGAATGCAAGGTTGGTTAATCATAAGAAAATCAATGTAACACAGTACATTAATAGAATGAACAGGAAAAAAATGATTATTTCAAATAATAATAAAGGTCATTTGAAAATATCCACACCCTTTCACAATAAATATACTCAGAAAATTAAGGGAAAAAATACTTCCTCAATAGGATAATGGAGATATATGTAAACTCATAACAAACATCAGACTTGATGTTGAATGACTGAAACATTTCTTCTAAGGTCAGGAACCATACAAACATTCCACTTTTACTATTGTTATTCATCACTGTACTGGAAGTTCTAGCCAGAAAAACTAGAAAATAAAAGAAATAAAAGGCATCACCTTTGAAAAGAAAGAAGGAAAATTGTCAGTGCAGATGACATGATCCTACAGAAAGATAATCCCAAAATAATTACTAAAAGGATACTAGAGTGCAGAAATGAATTATGCCTAGAGGAAAGCACAAAATCAATGCAAAAATAAGTTTTATTTCTGTATAGAAATGAGGAATGAAATGTATAAAAAGATTAAGAAAGTAGTTGTATTTACAATTGTATGCAAAATAACAAACTAGCAAGGAATAAATATAGCAACAACCTCAAAAAAGTTGAAAGATTTGTGAACTGAAAAGAAATGTTGCTGAAAAAAATATTTAAAACCTATATAAATGGAAAGAGATCCCATGTTCATGAAATGGAAAACCTAATATGGTGAATATGTCAATACTACCCAAAACAATGTATTGATTTACTTAAATATATATGAAAATCTTAATAATTGTTTTGCTAAAATTTGAAAAACTGATCCTAAAATTCCTATGGAATGACAAGCAACCACAGATAGCCAAAACAACTTTGAAAAAGAAAAGAAGTGGAATATTCACAGTCTCCAATATCAAAATTACTTCAAAATGGGACTTCTCTGGTGGCACAGTGGTTAAGAATCCACCTGCCAATGCAGGGAGCATGGGTTCAAATCCCTGCTCCAGGAAGATCCCATATGCCATGGAGAAAATAAGCCCATGTGCCACAACTACTGAGACCGTGTGCTGAAACTACTGAAGCCTCTGTGGCTAGAGCCCGTGCTCTGCAACAAGAAAAGCCACTGTAATGAGAAGCCCATGCACTGCAATGAAGAGTAGCCCCCACTTGCTGCAACTAGAGACAGCCCTCGTGCAGCAATGAAAACCAAATGCAGCCTATATATATATATATATATTTTTAATTACCTCAAAGACATTGTAATCAAAACAGTATGGTATTTGCATTTTGCTAGACATATAGAATGGAATAGAAATGAGAATCCATAAATAAAATGATATATCTAATATATAGTTATAAAATATAAAAATCTAGTTTTTCATGGTACATTTTTATTGTCATACAATATACATAAACTACAGTTTTAACCATTTTTAATTGTAAAGTTCAGTAGCATTGAGTACATTCACAATGATGGCCAACCACTATACAACTTCAAAATATTTTATTATTCTGAACTGGAATTCTTTACATATTACACAATAACTACATATTATTATCTCTTCCTTCCAACTCCTGATAACCTCTATTCTCTAAGGTACCCACATAATTATCTTTAGGCCTCTATGACTTTGACTATTATAGATACCTCATATAGGTGAAATAATACAATATTTGTCCTTTAGTGTCTGGGTTATTTCACTTAGCATGATTATATGTTGTATCATGCATCACAATATTATTCCCTTTTTAAAGCTTAAAAGTATTCTATCTATGCATATACCATATTGTGTTTATCCATTCATTCATTGATGGGCATTTGGGTTAATTATATCTTATGGCTCTGACAAACAAAGCTGCTATAAACATGGGTTTGCAATTATTTTGGAGGCCCCACTTTAAATTCTATTGCCTATATAACTTCAAATGGAATTGATGTAAAATATGGTACACTATGCTTTATTTTCTGAGGAATTGTCATACTGTGTTCCACAAAAGCTGCATGTTTTACATTCCCACCACCACTGCATGAGGTTTCTAAGTTCTCCACATCATAACCAGCTCTTGCTATTTTCCTTTATTTTTGTTTTATAATAGCCATACCATAGGTTGTGAAGTGGTATCCTATTGTGGTTTTGATTTACATTTCCTTAATAACTAGTCATGTTCAGCATCTTTTCATGTATTTATTGGCTATTGTATAACTTCTTTGAGAAATACGTGTCCAGTGCTAGCCCATTTAAGAAACCATGTTGGTAGAAAAATCGTAGAGCTCATTAATGATATCAGTAAAGTTGGAAAATACAAAATTAATACACAGAAATCTGTTGCACTTCTATACACTAAAAATGAAAAATCAGAAAGAGAAATTAAGGAAACAATTCCATGTACCATTGCATCAAGAAGAATAAAATACCTAAGAATAAACCTACCTAAGGAGGAAAAAGACCTGTACTGGAAAACTATAAGGCACTGATGAAAGAAACTGAGGATGACACAAGCAGATGGAAAGATATACCATATTCATGGATTGGAATAATCAATATTGTTAAAATGACCATACAACCTAAGGCAAACTACAGATTCAGTATAATCCCTATCAAAAGGGGTGATGGTGGTGGGGTGAATTGGGAGATTGGGATTGACATATATACACTAACAATGTATATAATGGATGACTAATAAGAACCTGCTGTATATTAAAAAAATGTAGCCCGCTTAATTCTCGGGGCAGAGCCCCCTTGCCTGCCCACTTGTATCCCTCACAAGTATATTAATAAATCTACTTCTTGCCTAAAAAAAAAAAAAATCCCTATCAAATTGCAAATGGCGTTTTTTTGGGTTTTTTTTTTTTTTGCAGATCTAGAAAAAAAACATATTAAAACTTGTATGGAACCACAAAAGAGCCCGAACAGCCAAAGAAATCTTAAGAAAGAAAAATGGAGCTGGAAGAATCAGGGTCCCTGACTTCAGACTGTACTACAATGCAACAGTCATGAGAAAAATATGGTAGTGGTACAAAAACAGACATATAGATCAATGGAACAGGATAGAAAGCCCAGAAACAAACCCAGAAAGTAGGCAAGGGTATACAATGGAGAAAAGACAGTCTCTTCAATAAGTGGTTCTGAGAACATTGAACAGCAACATGTAATAAAATGAAATCAGAACTTTCTCTAGCAGCATATAAAAATATAAAAGGGACTAATGACCTAAATGTAAGACATGATACTGTAAAAATCCTAGAGTTTTCTGTACAGAAGAAATTAGCACAACATTGTAAGTCAAATACACTTCAATAAAATCCTAGAAGAAAACATAAGCAGAACAATATTTGACTTAAGTCACAGCAGCATATTTTTGGATACATCTCCTAGAGTATTGGAAATAAAAACAAAAATAAATAAATGGGACCTAATTATATTTAAAATCTTTTTGCACAGCAAATGAAACCATAAACAAAACAAAAAGAAAACATACAGGATCGGAGAAAATATTTGTAAAAGATGCAACTGACAAGGGACTAATCTCTAAAATATAAAAAGAGTTTGTGCATATCAATAACAAAACCAACAACCCAATAAAAAAAATGGCAGCAGATCTAAATATATATATATATATATATATATATATATATATATTCAAAGAAGGCATACTGATAGCAAACAGGCACGGGAAAAAATGCTCAATATTGCTAATTAGTAGAGAAATGCAAGTCAAAACTATAACAAGGTTACTTTTCACTCCATCAGAAAGGCCATCATCACAAGGTCTACAAATAAAAAATGCTGAAGAGGGCGTGGAGAAAAAGGAACCATCCTACACTGTTGATGGGAATGTAAATTGGTACAGGCACAATGGAGAACAGCATGGGGGTTCCTTAAAAACATAAAAATAGAATTACCATATGATCCTGCAATCCCACTCCTAGGTATATATCCAAAACAGAAAAAAAAAAAACAACTAAAAATGGTACATGCACTCGATGTTCACTGAAGCAATATTTACAAGAGCCAAGTCATGGAAGCACCCTAGATATCCATCACTAGATGAATGGATAAAGAAGATGTGGTGTATATACAATGGAATATTACTCAGCCATAAAAAAAGGAATGAAATAATGCCATTTGAAGCAACATGGATGGGCTGAGGAATTACCATACTAAGTGAAGTAAGTCAGACAGAGAAAGAAAAATATCATATGATATCACTTATATGTGGAATCTAAAATAAGGATACAAATGAACTTATTCACAAAACAGGAAGACTCACAGACATAGAAAACAAACCTATGTTTACAAAAGGGGAAAGGGAGGTATAAATTACGAGTTTGGGATTAACATACACACACTATTAAATAAAAAATACTTAACCAACAAGGACCTACTCTATAGCACAGGGAAAGATACCCAATATTTTAAATAATCTATAATGGAAAACAATCTGAAATATATACATATTTCAGAACTATATATATATTTCAGAAATATATATATATATATATACATATATCTATATCATTATGCTATACAACTAAAACACCATTATAAATTAATTACACTTCAGTAAAAAAAATTTAAAAATGATAATCTTAAATATATTTGGGGAAAAAAAACTAATATAGCCAAAAGAGTGATTGTTTTTAGAATATTAAAATTATTAAATTTTGTTATTTTTTATTCCAAAATAAATCTGTCACATTAAAAAAATGTGTACTAGTTTGCTAAGGCTAACATTACAGATACCACACACTGGGTGTCTTAAACAACAGAAATGTATTTTCTTACAGTTCTGGAGCTTAGAAACCCAAGATCTTTCTGTCAGTAGAGTTAATTTATTTGAGGCTTCTCTCCTTGGTTTGTAGTTGGCCACAATATTTTACTGTATTTATATGCTCTTTTATTTTTCTGTGGCTGTGTCCTAATCTTCTTGTTTTATAAGCACACCAGTATAATAGCTTTCCTTTATTTTATTTTATCTTTCTCCCCTCAGTCCAAGCTGGTAGTGATTGTGCTAGTATAACTCCATTACTGTTCCTGGCTTCAGCTGAAATGGTTGATTGGATCCATAGGTCACAAGCCTATAATCTCTTCTGCAAATGTTCGGCCATAACCCTAATGTTCTCTCTAAAGCATGCTTTTTAAAAAATTTTCTGCAGTATAGGTAGGGTGAGAATTTTCCAAATCTTCATGCATTTGTTACTTTTTCTTAAAAATTTAATTCTTTTTTTATTTCCAATTTTATTTTATTTATTTTTTCCTTTTGTTTAATTTTTATTTTATGTTGGAGTATAGTTGATTAACAATGTTGTGTTACTTTCAGGTGTACACCAAGGTGATTCAGTTATACATGTACATGTATCAATTCTTTTACAAATTATTTTCCCATTTAGGTTATTTCAGAGTATCAAGCAGAGTTCCCCATGGTATACAGTAGGTCTTTGTTGGTTATCTATTTTAAATGTAGCAGTATGTACTTGTCAATCCCAAACTCCCAATCTGTCCCTCCCCCCAACCCTTGCACCCTGATAACCATAAGTTCTTTCTCTACGTCTTTGAGGCTGTCTCTGTTTTGTAAATTAGTTCGTTTGTTTCAATTTTTTTAAGATTATGCATATAAGTGACATATGATATTTGCCTTTGTCTGACTTACTTCACTCAGTATGACAATCTCTAGGTCCATCCTTGTTGTTACAAATGGCATTATTTCATTCTTTTTAATAGCTGAGTAATATTACATTGTATATATGTGCCACAACTTCTTCAACCATTCATCTATCATTGAACATTTATGTTGCTTCCATGTCTTGGCTATTATAATCAGTGTGGCAATGATCAATGGGATGCAAGTATCTTTTCTTAATTTTTTTTTCTTTTTTTATTGCCAAGTAGCATTCTTTTGTATTACCACAATTTGTCCATCCACTTACCTATTGAGGAACATCTGGGTTGTTTTCAGCTTTGGGCAGTTGTGAATAAATGTACCACAACCATTTACATAAAGGTTCTTTTGTATGTGATTTTTTTTCTTTTCTTTTTTTATTCACTTGAGTAAATACCTAGAGTGAGTTTATGTACGTTATATTTTTTATTAATTTTTATTGGAGTGTAGTTGCTTTACACTGTTGTGTTACTTTCTACTGTACAGCAAAGTGAATCAGCTATATGTATACATATATCCCTTCTTTTTTGGATTTCCTTCCCATTTACATTATCACAGAGAATTGAGTACAGTTCCCTGTGTTATAAAGTAGCTTCTCAATTATCTACTTTATACATACTAGTGTACATATGTCAATCCAATTCTCCCAATTCATCCCATCCCCCCTTCCCACCCTGGTATCCATATATCCTTTCTCTATCTCTGTAGTTCTATTTCTGCTTTGCAAATGAGTTTATCTGTATCATTTTTCTAGATTCCACATTTAAGTGATATAATACTACATTTGTTTTTATCTTTCTGACTCACTTCACTCTGTATGACAGTCTCTAGCTACATCCACGTTTCCACAAATTGCACAATTTTGTCTTTTTTTATGGCTGAGTAATATACCATTGTATGTATGTACCACATCATCTTTATCCATTCTTCTGTTGATGGACATTTAGGCTGCTTCCATGACCTGGATATTTTAAATAGTGGGGCAATTAATATTGGGGGGGCATGTGTCTTTTTGAAGTATGGATTTTTGGCTACATGTCCAGTAGTGGGATTGCTGGGTCATATGATATTACTATTTTTAGTTTTTTAAGGAACCTCCATACTGTTCTACCTAGGGGCTGTATCCATTTACATTCCCACCAACAGTGTAAGATGGTACCCTTTCCTTCACAACCTCTCCAGTTTTACTGCTTGTAGATTTTTTATGATGACCATTCTGACCAGTGTGAGGTGATAGCTCACTGTTGTTTTGATCTGCATTTCACTAATAATTAGTGATATTGAGCATCTTTTCTTGAGTTTATTGGCCATCTGTATGTATTCTTTGGAGAAATGTCTATTTTGGACTTCTGCCCATTTTCTGATTATGTTATTTGTTTTTTTGATATTGAGCTGCAAGAGATGTTTATTTTGACAATTAGATTGCTTCATTTGCAAATATTTTCTCCCATTCTGAGGCTTGTCTTTTTGTCTTGTTTATGGTTTCCTTTGCTATGGAAAAGCTTTTAAGTTTAATTAGGTCCAGTTTATTTATTTTTGTTTTTATTTTCATTAGTCTAGGAGTTGGGTGAAAAAAGATCTTGCTGTGATTTATGCCAAAGAGTTATCTGCCTATGTTTTCCTTTAAGAATTTTATATTGTCCAGACTTACATTTAAGTCTTTAATCAATTTTGAGTTTGTTTTTGTGTATGGTGTTTGGGAGTGTCCTAATTTCATTCTTATACATGTAGCTGTCCAGTTTTTCCAGTGCCATTTATTGAAGAGAGTGCCTTTTATTCATTGTATATTCTTGCTTCCCTTATCACAGATTAGTTGACCATTGTTGCACGGGTTTATCTTTGGGATTTCTATCCTGTTCCATTGATCCATATTTCTGTTTTTGGGACATTACCACACAAATTTGATTACTGTACCTTTGTAGTATACTCTGAGTCAGGGAGCCTGATTCCTCCAACTCTGTTTTTCTTTCTCAAGCTTGCTTTGGCTATTTGTGGTCTTTTGTGTTTCCACACAAGTTGTGAAACATTTTGTACTAATGCCGTGTAAAATGCCGTTGGTAGTTTGATAGGGATTGCACTGAATCTGTAGATTGCTTTGGGTAGTATAGTCATTTTCACAATATTGATTCTTCCAATCCAAGAGCATGGTATATCTCTCCATTTGTATCATCTTTGATTTCTTCCATCAATATCCTATAGTTTGCTGAGTACAGGTATTTTATCTCCTTAGTTAGGTTTATTCCTAGGTATTTTATTCTTTTTGTTGCAGTGGTAAATGGATTGTTTCCTTAGTTGATCTTTCTGATCTTTCGTTTTTAGTGTGTAGGAATGTAAGAGATTTATGTGTGTTAATATGCATCTTGCAACTTTACCAAATTCATTGATTAGCTATAGTACTTTTCTGATAGCATTTTTTAGGATTTACTATGGATAGTATCATGTCATCCGCAAATGCTGTCAGTTTTCCTTTTATTTCTTTTTTTCTCTGATTTCCATGGCTAGGTCTTCCAAAACTATGTTGAATAATAGTGGCAAGAGTGGATATCCTTGTCTTTTTGCTGATCTTAGAAGAAATGCTGTTAGTTTTTCACCATTGAGAATGATGTTTTCTGTGGGTTTGTCATATATGGCCTTTATTATGTTGAGGTAGGTGCCCATGCCCACTATCTGGAGAGTTTTTATCACAAATGGGGGTTGAATTTAGTAAAATGTCTTTTCTGCATCTATTGAGATGATCATATATTTTTTAATTTTTCAATTTGTTGATATGGTGTATCACACTGATTGATTTTCATATATTGAAGAATCCTTGCATCCCTGGGATAAATCCCAATTGATCATGGTGTATGATTGTTTAAATATGTTGTTGGATTCTGTTTGTGAGTATTTTACTGAGGAATTTTGCACCTATATTCATCAATGATATTGGTGTGTAATTTTCTTTTTTGTGATATCTTTGTCTGATTTTGGTGTCAGAGTGATAGTGGCCTCGTAGAATGAGCTTGGGAGTATTCCTGTATCTTCAGTTTTGGGGAAGAGTTTGAGATGGATAGGTGTTAGCTCTTCTCTAACTGTTTGATAGAATTCATCCGTGAAGTCATCTGATCTTAGACTTTTGTTTGCTGGAAGGTTTTTAATCACAGTTTCAATTTCAGTACTTGTGATTGGTCTGTTCATATTTTCTAATACTTCCTGGATCTTCTTGGAAGTATTATCTTTCTAAGAATTTGTTCATTTCTTCCAGGTTGTCCAATTTTGTGGCATATAGTTGCTTCTAGTAGTCCTTTATGATCCCTCCTATTTCTGATCCTTTGTATCTATGATACTTTGTAACTTCTCTTTTTTAATGTCTAATTTTATTCAGTTGAGTCCTCTCACTGTTTTTATTTATGGTTCTCACTGAAGGTTTATCAATTTTAGTTTCTTAAAAAAAATCTCTAATTTCATTCATATTTGCTATTGTTTTCTTCCTTTCTATTTCATTTATTTCTGATCTTTATGATTTCTTTCTACTAACTTTGGGTTTTGTTCTTTTTTCTCTAGTTGCTTTAGGTGTAAGGTTAGGTGGTTTATTTGAGATCTTCCTTGTTTCTTGAGGAAGAATTGTATTACTATAAACTTTCCTCTTAGAACGGCTTTTGCTGCATCCCACAGGATTTGGGTCCTTGTGTTTTCATTGTCATTTGTTTCTAGGTAGTCGTTGATTTCTTCAGTGATCCACTGGTTATTTAGCAGCATTTTGTTTACCCTCCATATGTTTGTGTTTATACAGCTTTTATTTTTTCTGTAACTGATTTCTTATCTCATACTGTTGTGGTCAAAAAATATGCTTGATATGATTTCAATTTTCTTACATTTACTGAGACTTGATTTGTGACTCAAGATATGATCTATCCTGGAGAATGTTCCATGTGCACTTGAGAAGAAAGTGTATATTGCTGCTTTCAGATGGAAGGTCCTATAAATATCAGTTAAGTCTATTGGTTTTAATGTGCCATTTAAGGCTTGTGTTTATTTATTAATTTTCTGTTGGGATTATCTGTCCATTGTTGTAAGTGAAGTGTTAAAGTTCCCCACTATTATCGTTTTGCTGTGGTTTCCCATTTTATAGCTGTTAACATTTGCCTTAAGTATTGCAGTACTCCTCTGTTGGGTGCATAAATAATTACTGTTGTTATATCATCTTTTTAGATTTATCTGCTGATCATTATGTTGTGTCCTTCCTTTTCTCATGTAACAGTCTTTATTGTAATGTCTATTTTGTGTGATATGAGTATTGTTACTCCAGGTTTCGTTTGATATCTATTTGCATAAAATATCTTTTACCATCCCCTCACTTTCAGTCTGTATGTGTCCCTAGGTTTCAAGTGGGTCTCTTGTAGACAACATACATATTGGCTTTGTTTTTGTATCCATTCAGGCAGTCTGTGCCTTTTGGTTGGAGCATTTAATCCTTTTACATTTAGGGTAATTTTCGATATGTATGTTCCTATTACCATTTTCTTTATTGTTTTGCATATGTTTTTGTAGGTCTTTTTCCTCTCTTGTGTTTCCCACCTAGAGAAGTTTCCTTAGCATTTGTTGTAAAGCTGGTTTGGTGGTGCTGAATTCTCTTATCTTTTGCTTGATTGTAAAGCTTTTGATTTCTCTGTCAAATCTGAGCCATAGTTTTGCTGGGCAGAGTATTCTAGGTTACAGTTTCTTTTTTTCCCTTTCATCACCTTAAATATATTATGCCACTCTCTATTGGTTTGCAGAGTTTCTGCTGAAAAATCAGCTGCTAATATTATGTGGTTTCCCTTGTATATTATTTGCTGTTTTTCCCTTGGTGCTTTTTAATATTTTTTGTTTGTATTTAAGTTTTGATAATTTGATTAATATATGTCTTGGTGTGGTTCTCCTTGGATTTATCTTGTATGGGACTCTCTGTGCTTCCTGGACTTGATTAACTATTTCCTTTCCCATGTTAGGGAAGTTTTCAACTATAATCTCTTTAAATATTTTCTCAGACCCTCCCTCTTTTTCTTCTTCTTCTGTGACATGTATAGTTCAAATGTTGGTGCATTTAATATTGTCCCAGAGGTCTCTGCGACTCTTCATTTCTTTTCATTCTTTTTTCTTTATTCTGCTCCACAGCTGTTATTTTCACCATTCTATCTTCCAACTCACTTATCCGTTCTTCTGCCTCAGTTATTCTGCTATTGATTCCTTCTAGTGTATTTTTCGTTTCAGTTATTGTATTGTTCATCACTTTACGTTTGTTCTTTAATTCTTCTACGTCCTTTTTAAACATTTCTTGTATTTTCTAGATCCATGACTCCATTCTATTTCTGAGACCTTGGATTATCTTAACTATCATTACTCTGAATTATTTTTCAGATCTATTGCCTACATCTCCTTCAGTTATTTAATCTTGTGGATTTTTACCTTGCTCCTTAGTTTATAACATAACTCTCTGTCATCTCATTTTGTATAACTTATTGTGTTTGTGGTCTCCTTTCTGCAGTCTTCAAGGTGGTAGGTCTTTTGTTTCTGTTATCTGACCCCTGGTTGGTGAGTTTGGTTGAGGGTCTTCTGTAGGCTTCTTGGTGGGAAGAACTGGTTCCTGTTCTCTGGTGGGTGGAGCTGTGTCTTGTCCCTCTGGTGGGCAGGGCCATGTCAAGGTGTCTGTGAGATTAGTAAGAATTTAAGCAGCCTGTCTACTGATGGATAGGGCAGTGTTACTGTCTTGCTGGGTTTTGGTGTAAGGCATCCATCACTGGATCCTTCAGGTTGTTGGGTGGTGTTGTGTCTTGGTGTTGAGATGGAGATCTCCAGAAGAACTCATGCTGATTAATATCCCCTGAGACCAGGAATTCTTTGGCATTCAAGTGCCTTGGACTCAGCCCTCTTACCCTAGATGCTCAGGACTGACCCCTGGCCAGGGAACCATGACACTGCAAGTTGCATGGTGTGGCCAAAGGAAGAAAAAATAAAAGAAGAAGAAAAGAAAGCAGACAAACAAAACCAAAGACAAGTATATTTTGATTTCTTCAGTGAACCATTGATTGTTTAATAGCGTATTATCTAGCCTCCATGTGTTTGTATTTTTAAGTTTTTTTTTTTCTTGTCATTAATTTCTAATCTCATAGCATTGTGGTCAGAAAAGATGCTTGATATTATTTCAATTCTCTTAAATTTCCAGACACTCGCTTTCTGGCACAGAATGTGATCAAATTTGGAGAATGTTCCCTGTGCACTTGAGAAGAATGTGTATTCTGCTGCTTTTGGATGGAATGTTTCTTCAATATCAATTAAGTCCATCTGGTCTAATGTGTCATAGAAGGCCTGTGTTTCCTTATTGATTTTCTGTCTGGATGATCTGTTAGTTGATGAAACTTGAGTATTAAAGCCCCTCACTACTATGTGTTATTGTTGATTTTTCCTTTTATGGCTGTTAGAATTTGTCTTATATATTGAGGTGCTCCTATTTTGTGTTCATATATATTTAAAATTGCTGGATATTCTTCTTGGATTAATCCCTTGATCATTATGTAGTGTCTTTCCTTGTCCCTTGTAATAATATTTATTTTAAAGTCTATTTCATCTGAGATATATATATATATATATATATATATATATATATATATATATATATATATATATATATATGTATTGCTACTCCAGCTTTCTTTTGGTTTCATTTGCATGGAATATTTTTTTTCCATCCACTCATATTCTGTCTGTATGTGTCTCTTGGTCTGAAGTGAGCCTCTTGTAGACAGCATATATATGGGTCTTGTTTTATATCCATTCAGCCAGTCTATGTCTTTTGGTTGGAACATTTAATCCATTTGCATTTAAGGTAATTATCAATAGGTATGTTCTTATTGCCATTTCATTAGTTGTTTTGAATTTGTTTTTGTAGGTGTTTTCTTTTCTTTCCTTCCTCTTCGTTCTCTTCTCCTGTGATTTTATCACTATCTTTAGAGCTGTTTTTGGATTTTTTTTCTTTTATATGTGTGTATCTACGTATATTTTTGGTTTGTGGTTATCATGAAGTTTTGATATAGCAGTCTATATATAAACAAGATGGTTTTACGTTGCTGGTCTTTTAATTTCAAATTTATTTCCAATATCCTTCATTTGTGCTCTCCTTTTCTCCAAATTTCTGGGTTTGATATTTTATTTGTGTGCTGATGATTTCCTACCTTTACTCTATGTTTGCCTTTCCTCCTGATCTTTTCCATTTGTAATTTTCTTTTTTCTAGCTGTGGCCTTTTTTTCCACCTAGATAATTTTCTTTAACATTTGTTGCAGTGCTGGTCTGGTGGTACTGAATTCTCTTAGATATTGCATGTCTGTAAAGCTTTTGATTTATCCATCAAATCTCAATGAGAGCTTTGCTGGGTAGAGTATTCTTTGTTGTCATCACTTTAAATATATCATGACACTTCCTTCTGGCCTGCAAAGTTTCTGCAGAGAAATCAGCTTATAACCTTTTGGGGATTCCCTTGTACATTACTTGTTGCTTTTCCCTTGTTGCTTTTAATATTTTTTCTTTGTCTTTTGTCATTTTGCTTACTGTGTGTCACATCATGCTTCTCCTTGGGTTTCCTGCCTGAGACTCTATTCTTCCAGGACTTCAGTGACTGTTTCCTTTCATGTTAAGGAAGTTTTTGACTATAATATCTTCAATTATTTTATCAGGTCTTTTTTCTCTCTCTTCTCCTTCTGGGACCCCTATAATGCACATTTTGTTGCATTTAATGTTGTTCCAGAAGTCTCTTATATTGTTCTCATTTCTTTTCATTCTTGTTCCTTTATTCTGTTCCACAGCCGTGATTTCCACCATTCAGTCTTCCAGCTCACTTCTCAGTTCTTCTACCTCAGCTATTCTGCTGTTGATTCATTCTAGTGCATTTTTCATTTCATTTATTGTATTGTTCATCTCTCTTCTTTACTTCTTCTAGGTCGTTGTTAAACATTTCTTGTATCTTCTTGATCTGTACCCCCATCGTTTTCTGATATCTTGGATCATCTTTACTATCATTACTCTGAATTATTTTTAGTGTAGATTGCCTATCTCCATTTCACTTAGTTGTTCTTCTGGGTCATTTTTGCTGTTGTTGTTGTTACTTCATCCATGACATATTCCCCTGTCATCTAATATTTTCTAACTCTGTGATTTTGATTTATATTCCACATGCAGCAGTATTGTAGTTCTTCTTGCTTCTGCTCTCTGTCCCCTGTGAATGAGCCTGTCTAAGAGGCTTGTGAAGACTTCCTGGTGGGAGGGACTGGTACCTGCCTACTGATGTGTGGAACTTGGTCTTGTCTCTCTGGTGGGCAGGGCCATGTAAGTAGACGTGTTTACCTGGCAGCAGTGTACTCAGAAAGACTTTACTCATCCTGACTGCTGATGGGTGGGGCTGTGTTCCAACCTTTTGGTTGTTTGTCCTGAGGCATCCCAGCACTGGAGACTGCAGGTTCTTGGGTGGGACCCAGTCTTTGTAAGAAAACAGTGACCTCCAAGAGGGTTCATGCCAATGACTACTCCCCAGAGCTACCACCACCAGTGTCCTTGTCCCTGCAGTGAACCACATCTATGCCTCACCTCCATAGGAGTCCCTCCAATACTAGCATGTAAGTCTTGCACAGTCTCTTATGAGGTCTCTTCTTTTTTGACCTGTGTCCTAGTGCACATGAGACCCTGTGTGTGCCCTCCAAGAATGGAGTTTCTTTTTCCCCCAGTCCTGTGGAATTCCTGTGATCAAACTCCTTTGGCCTTCAAAGCCAGATTCCCTGGGGCGCCTCCTCCCATTGCCATATCTGCAGGCTGGAGAACTGGACTTGGGGCTCAGACCTTTCACTCCTGTAGGAGAACTTCTAAGGTATAATTATTTTCCAGTTTGTGGGATGCCCTCCTGACATATATGGACTTTGATTTTATTGCAGTTGTGCCTCTCCTACCATCTCCTGGTGGCTTATTTGTTTTTGGATGTAAGGCAAATTGTTTTGTAAGTTCCAGTGTTTTCTTGTCTGTGATTGTTCAGCAGTTAGTTGTGATTTTGGTGTTTCCATAAAATAGGTGAGCTCATGTCCTTCTCCACCATCTTTTCTCTTCTTCCTGACTTAACAATTTCTTCTTCACTTTGACTATTCCCTCTTGCACTTCACTATAAGAAGCAAGGAGAAATCAGGCCATACTTCCAACACTTTGCTGAGAAATATTTTCAGACCAACATTTAAGTTTATGGTTTAAACTTCTATGTCCCACAAACCAGAACACAGTTTGGGCAAGTTATATTTGCCACTTTATGACAAAGATCAACTTTCCTGCAGTTTCCATTAACATGTTTCTCATTTCTGTCTGAGATCTCACCAGTAGTGCTTTTAACATTCCTATTTCTACCAGCATTCTCTTCATGATGATTTATTTATATCTCTAAGAAGATAGAAGCTTTCTCTATAGCTCTCTTCTTTTCTTTCTAATCCTTTTCCAGAATCACCTATAAAGTTCACATTTCTACCAAAAGACTCTTCAAAGGCAATTAGTTTACTTTAAAGACACTATTTCCAAATCCATTCTGAGGTACTGGGGTTTAGGACTTCAACATATGAAATTTAGAGAGACACAATACTTTTCATAACAAATAGTTTATCTCATTTTTTGTGTTGTCTTTTTACTATCTTGATAGTGTCCCTTATTGCACCAAAGTACTTAATTTAGATAAACCCTAGTTTTTTTTTCTTTTGTTGTATGTGCTTTTATTGTTATAGCCAATAAACCATTGCCTAATTCAAAGTCATGACATTTTCCTCCAAGTATTCTTTTAAGAGTTAATATTTTCTGTTTTGGTGTTTGACCCATTTTGAGTTATTTTTTATATGAGGTGTAAGAAAATGGTCTAACTTCTGTGTTTTGCATGTAGACATCTATCAGGATCATACACTGTATAAAACAAATAGTAACCACATAGACAATGAAGATGGTGACTACATAAACTGTTGACTCAACTAGTGGGACCAGAAAATATGTGATTCTTCAGCCTGACTATATCAAAGATGTTAACTGATAATAATGCTATACTGGTTGATCATACTCTTAGCCTGTTAAAAGAATGACCAAAAGGTGGCAATTGTTACAATAAAAAACGTAGACTAATCTTGAAAATTCCTTGAGCAGACAAAACTTTATCTATATAAGCAAATTTATATTAAAATTTAGCTAATTTTGAAAGACTAACTTGCCACAAATAATTTCTTGTTTATGCCTCTAGAAACCATAACCAAAACTTGAGCTGTTTCCCAGAAATGATATGAGGTAAAAACTAACCAATTTCCTTTCATTTAAGAAAATTTTAATATTATAAGCAATTACTCTGAAAAGTAAACAGTCACTGCTTTCTCACTATACAAGCTGCTTTATAACAATACACTCCTGATCTTCATTCCATGTTTTGATTTGAGTGCTCCTAGTTTGCAAACTCTCCTGTGGTTTGTGCACAATAAAATTTTACTAATTACTACTTTTGTGACTTCTTGGCTTCACTTCTGTTATTTATGAACTTTTGACCACACCTTATCTAATATATGATTTGTAAATACCTTCTTCCATTTGATAGAATGTCTTTTCATTTTGTTGAACGTTTCTTTTGCTGTGCAGAAGTTTTTAGTTTGATGCACTCCCATTAGTTGAATTTTGCTTTTGTTGCTTGTGCTATTGGTGTTATAACCAAAATATCATTGTCAATACCAATGTCAAGGAGCTTCTTTCCTATTTTCTTCTAGGAGTTTTAAAGTAGTAGATCTCACTCTCAAGTCTTTATTTCAAGTTAATTTTTGTGAGTGGTGTAAGATTGGGACCACTATCACTTTTCTTTATGTGGTTCTCCAGTTTTCCCTTCATTTGTTGAAGAGATTTTCATTCTTCATTAAGTTTTTTTTCTGAGTCACTTGTGAAACATTAATTGACAATATATTCATGGGTTTATTTCAGGGCTCTCTATTTTTATGTTGATACCATACTGTGTTAATTACTTTAGTTTTGCAGTTTAATTTGAAATCAGGAAACATAATGTCTTTGGCTTTGTTATACTTTCTAATGGTTGCTTTGGCTATTTGGGATATTTTGCGATTCCATATAAATTTTGTTTTTGTATTTTTTTTTTTTTTAATTTTGGCTGTGTTGGGTCTTCATTTCTGTGTGAGGGCTTTCTCTAGCTGTGGCGAGTGGGGGCCACTCTTCATTGCAGTGCGTGGGCCTCTCACTGTCGCGGCCTCTCTTGTTGTGGAGCACAAGCTCCAGACGTGCAGGCTCAGTAGTGTGGCTCACAGGCCTAGTTGCTCTGTGGCATGTGGGACCTTCCCAGACCAGGGTTCGAACCTGTGTCCTCTGCATTGGGGGGGAAATACCCTTGGGATTTTGATAAGGGTTACATTGACTCTATAGAAGACATTGGACACTATGGATATTGTAATAGTAATTATTTCTGTCCATGGACTCTGGATTTCTTTTCATTTGTTTGTGTCTTCAATTTATTTCATCAACATTGTAGTTTCATTGTTTAAATTTTTCACTTTCTTGGTTATATTTATTCTTCAATATTTTACTGTTGTTGATACTGTTATGAGTGCAGTAGTTTCTTTAATTTATTTTCAGATATTTTGTTCTTAGTGCATAGAAACACAATTGATTTCTGTATGGTGATTTTATATTATTAAATTTGTTGATTATTTCCAACAGATTTTTGTTGAATTTTTAAGAATATATATAAAATCATAACATCTACAAATAAAGACAATTTTACTTCTTTCCAATTCGGTTGCCTTTTACTTCTTTGTCTGCCATGATTCCTAAAGCTAGGACTTTCAGAATTATTTTGCATAAGAGTGGTGAGGGAGGGCACCCTTGTCTTTTTCCTGATCTTAGAAGGAAAGTTTTTATTCTTCCAAAACTGAGTATGATATTACCCCTGGGTTTGTTAAACATAACCTTTATTATGTTGAGGTATGTTTCTTCTAAACCAAATTAATTGATAGTTTTATCATGAAAGAAAGTTGTATTTTGTCAAATTATTTTTCTACTTCTATTGAGGTTATCAAGAGTTTTCTATCTTTTATTCCATTAAAGTGGTGTATCACATTTATTGATTTGCATATGTTGAACCTTCCTTGCATCCTAGGGTAAAGTTCCACTTATCACAGTCTAAGATATTTTTTAATGTGTTGTTGAATTCAGTTTCATAATATTGTGTTGGTAAATTTTACATCTATATTCAAAAAGGGATACTGATTTATAATTTTCTTATAGTATCCTTATCTGGCTTTGATACCAGGGTAATGCTGGCCTTGTAAAATGACTTTGGAAGTGTTCCCATTAATTCTTCTTTAAATGTTTGGTACCATTACCCAATTAAAGCATCTGGTTCTTGGCTTTTCTGATTTTTGATTACTGATTCAATCTTATCAATGATTAATGTGTTCTGATTTTCTTTTCTTTCTGAGTCAGTCTTTATAGGTTTTACATTTTTAGGAATTTACCCATTTCTTCTAGTTTATTCCATTTTTGACATATAATTTTATAATAGTCTCTTATGATTCTATTTATCGCTGTAGTTTCCTCTTTTATTTCTGATTTTATTTATCAGAGTCTTCTCTCTTTTTCTTAGTCTGGCTAAATGTCAATTTTATTTTTCTTTTCAAACAAAAATTCTTAGTTTTATTGAGATTTTCTATTGTTTTTCTGGTCTTTTTTTTTCATTTATTTCTACTCTGATCATTGGTAGTTCCTTCTTTTTGCTTATATAGATTTAGTCTGTTCATTTTCTATCTACTTGAGATTTAAGTTAGGTTTATTATTTTAAATATTTCTATTTTCTTACCATACACGTTTGTCACTGTAAACTTTCCTCTCAGAATTGTTCTTACAGTATTCAGTTGGTTTGGATGTAGTTTGTTTTTATTATCATTTATTTAGTAAGTTTCCACATGATGGTAAATTTTCAAAATTTCCTCTATTTGTTGATTTCTAGTTTCATACCACTGTGGTTGGAAAAGATAATTTGTATGACTTTAATATTTTTAAATTTGCTAAAATTTGTTTTGTAGTCTGTAATTTGATCTATCTTTGAGAAATTTTCATCTCTACTTGAGAAGAATATGTATTCTACTGCTATAGGATGAGATGGTTTATAAATACCTTTTAGATTCATTTGATCTAATGCAATTTTCAAGTCCGATGTTTCCTTGTTGATATTCTGCCTGGAAAATCTATCCTTTGCCGATAGAGGGATATTGGCATCTCCTACTATAATTTTATTGTTAATTTCTCTTTTCTGATTTGTTAGTGTTTGCTTAATGCATTTAGGTGCTTAAAGGTGGGTGCATATATATTTATAAATTTTATGTCTTATTTTATTGTTATTTCCAGTTTCTTTCAGTTGCTACTTGCATGGAATATCTTTTCCCATCCCTTTATTTTGAGTCTATGTGTGTCCTAAATCTAAGGTTATTCTTTTAGAGACAGCATAAAGTGGTGTCTTCTTTCTTTATCTATCTAGATAAATTTGTGTCTTTTTATTGGTAAATTAAATACATTTACATTTATAGTAACAGTTGATACGTGAGGACTTACCAAGGCCATATAATTAATTGTGTTCTGGCTTTTTTGTAGTTTGTTTGCTTTCCCCTCTTGGTTTCTCTTTATTTTTAGATAGTGATGATTTCCCATGGTGGTATGCTCTGGTTATTCTTTCTTTATCTTTTAGAATCTTCTGTAGGGTCTTACTTTTTGGTTACCATGCTTATGGATAACATGTTTGGTTTTATGCTGAAAGCAATTTAACTTTGATCATATACAGATATTGTACCCATTTATTCCCCTTTTATATATTTGATGTCACAATTTACCTTTTTTACATTGTATATTCATTAACAATTCATAGTAGCTATAGTTATTTTTAATATTAATTTCCTCTAACCTTTATACTATATCTAACTGGTTAACACAAAATCCTATTACAGAATTATAGTTATCTAAATCTAACTGTCTAATTAATAAATCTAACTTTATTTCTCTAGATTCCAGAAATATGCGTTAGTTATCTTTACTAACGTGTACATACATTTTTGTGTTTTCATGTTATTAATTAAGGTCTTTTCATTTCAGATTGAAGAACTCTTTTCACTATTGCTTGCAAGGCAGATCTAATGGTGATGAATTCCCTCAGCTTTTGTTTGTCTGGGAAATACTTTATTTCTCTCTAATAGATAAAGGAAAACTGCCAGATAGGGTATTCTTGGCTGGCAGTTATTGTCTTTCAATGATTTGAATATGCCATTTTACTCTCTCCTACCCTGTAGGATTTATGATGAGAAATATGTTGATAGCTTCATGTGAATTCCTTTGTAGGTTACATGAATGAAAAATATTTCTTGCCTGCCATATCAGTAAATAAGGGATGTTGCAACCATCAATCCACTGCAGCAACCCCTGACGAGGAGCTCTGAGGGAATTCAAGATGGAGACAAACTGCCAACTGCCTGCTGCCAAGCCCTCAGCCACTGCAGCCGCACACAGTGGTGCACTCTGAGGTGATTCAGGATGGGAAAGAACAGGATACTGGCTCTACATAGCTAAGGGGCATATCTAAAGAATGATTGCAATGAGCCCAAACTCTTGCATCTTCCCATACATAGAAACATGCTAAATTTATTAACTTGAGATATCTGGTTTTCTTTAATTAATGGTAATCTTTTGATGTCCCCAGTACCTGGTATTTATTGCAAAACCCCTATATATCCTGGCTCCTCCCTTACATCTTTGGAGCAGTCCATTGTAGCTCTTCTGAGAGGCTGCCTCCTGGGTTTGAAGACCTCAGAAAGTCTGGAAATAAAACATAATTCTCAACTTTTAGGCTGTTCACTTTCAATCGACAGTTACATTTTTTTCTCTGATTTTTAAAATTATTATTATAGGGGTATAGTTGTTTTACAAGGTTGTGTTAGTTTCTACTGTACAGTGAAGTAAAGCAGAGTTCCCTGTGCTATACAACAGGTTCTAATTACTTATCTATTTTATAGATTTTAGTGTATATATGTTAGTCCCGGTCTCCCAATTCATCACATCCCTCCTTTCCCACTTTGGTGCCATACGTTTGTTCTATACATCTGTGTCTCTATTTATGCCTTGCAGACCTGTTCATCTGTACAAGTTTTCTAGATTCCAGAAATATGCGTTAGTATATGATATTTGTTTTTCCTTTTCTGGCTTCATTCACTCTGTATGACAGACTCTATGTCCATCCAGATATCTACAAATGACCCAATTTTGCTCGTTTTTATGGCTGAGTAAAATTCCATTGTATAAATGTACCACGTCTTCATTATCCATTTGTCTGTTGATGGACATTTAGGTCCATTCCATGAACTGACTATTGTAAATAGTGCTGCAATGGACATTGGAGTGCATGTGACTTTTGGAATTATGGTTTTCTCTGGGTATATGCCCAGTAGTGAGATTGCTGGGTCATATGGTAATTCTATTTTCAGTTTTTTAAGGAAGCTCCATACTGTTCTCCATAGTGATTGTATCAATTTACATTTCACCCAACAGTTCAAGAGGGTTCCCTTTTCTCCACACCCTCTCCAGCATTTGTTGTTTGTAGATTTTCCGACGATGCCCATTCTAACCGGTGTGAGGTGATACCACATTGTAGTTTTGCTTTATATTTCTCTAATAATTAGTGATGTTGAGCATCTTTTCATGTGCCTCTTGGCCATCTGTATGTCTTCTTTGGAGAAATGTCTATTTAGGTTTTCCACCCATTTTTTGTTTGGGTTGTTTGTTTTTTTGATATTGAGCTGCATGAGCTGTTTGTGTATTTTGAAGATTAATCCTTTGCCCTTTGATTTATTTGAAAATATTTTCTCTCATTCTGAGGGTCGTCTTTTCATCTTGTCTATGGTTTATTTTGCTGTGCAGAAGATTTTAAGCTTCATTAGGTCCCATTTGTTTAGTTTTGTTTTTGTTTTCATTACTCTAGGAGGTAGGTCACAAAAGCTCTTGCTGTGATTTATGTCCAAGAGTGTTTTCCTATGTTTTCCTCTAGGAGTTTTATAGTGTCTCGTCTTACATTTAGGTCTTTAATCCATTTTGAATTTATTTTTGTGTATGGTTTTAGGGAGTATTCTTCTTTTATTATTTTACATGTTGCTGTCCAGATTTCCCAGCAACACTTACTGAAGAGACTGTCTTTTCTCCATAGTATATCCTTACCTCCTTTGTCATAGATTAGGTGACCATAGGTGCATGTGTTAATCTCTGAGCTTTCTGTTCCATTGAATTATATTTCTTTTTTTGTGCCAGTACCATGCTGTCTTGATTACTGTAGCTTTGTAGTGTAGTCTGAAGTCAAGGAGTCTGATTCCTTCAGCTATATTGTTTTTTTCTCAAGATATTTTGGCTATTTAAGATTTTGTTTGTCTAATTCTATGAAAAATGTCATTGATAATTTGATAAAGATTGCATTGAATCTGTAGATTGCTTTGGGTAGTACAGTCATTTTCACAATATTAATTCTTCCAATCCAAGAACATGGTATATCTCTCCATCTGTCTGCGTCTTTGATTTCTTTCATCAGTGTCTTATAGTTTCCTGAGTACAAGTTTTTACCTCCTTAAGTAGGTTTATTCCTAGGCATTTTATTCTTTTTGTTGCAATGGTGAATGGGATTGTCTCCTTAATTTTTCTTTCTGATATTTCATTGTTAATATATAGGGATGCAAATGATTTCTGTACATTAATTTTGTATCCTGCAGCTTTACCAAATTAATTGATTAGCTCTAGTAGTTTTCTGGTGGCATCTTTAGGATTCTCTATTTAAGGTTCATGTCATCTGCAAACAGTGACTGTTTTATTTCTTCTTTTCCAATTTTTATTTCTTTTTCTTCTCTGATTACCATGGCTAGGAGTTCTAAAACTATGTTCAATAAGAGTGGTGAGAGTAGACATCTTTGTCTTGCTTCTGATCTGAGAGGAAATGCTCTCAGTTTTTCACCATTAAGAATGAGGTTTGCGGGGGGACCTTGAAGATGGCGGAAGAGTAAGACGCGGAGATCGCCTTCCTCCCCACGGATACACCAGCAATACATCCACATGTGGAACAACTCCTACAGAACTCCTACTGAAGGCTGGCAGAAGACCTCAGACCTCCCAAAAGGCAAGAAACTCCCCACGTACCTGGGTAGGGCAAAAGAAAAAAAGAAAAAACAGAGACAAAAGAATAAGGATGGCACCTGCACCAGTGGGAGGGAGCTGTGAAGGAGGAAAAGTTTCCACACACTAGGAAGCCCCTCCGCGGGCGGAGACTGCGGGAGGCGGAGGGGGGAGTTTCGGGACCGCAGAGTAGTGCACAGCGACGGGTGCGGAGGGCAAAGCAGGGAGATTCCTGCACAGACGATCGGTGCCGACCAGCACTCACCAACATGAGAGGCTTGTCTGCTCACCCGCCGGGGCAGGCGGGGCTGCGAGCTGAGGCTCGGGTTTTGGATTTGGACGGAGCGCAGGGAGAGGACTGGGGTTGGCGGCTTGAACAAAGCCTGAAGGGGTTAGTGCACCACGACTAGCCGGGAGGGAGTTCGGGGAAAAGCCTGCACCTGCCGAAGAGGCAAGAGACTTTTTCTTCCCTCTTTGTTTCCTGGTGCGTGAGGAGAGGGGTTTAAGAGCGCTGCTTAAAGGATCTCCAGAGACGGGCGCGAGCCGCAGCTAAAAGCGCAAACCCCAGAGACGGGCGCGAGCCACGGCTAAAACCGCGGACCGCAGAGATGGGCGGGAGATGCTAAGGCTGCTGCTGCCGCCACAAAGGGGCCTGTGTGCGAGCACAGGTCACTCTCCACACCCCTCTTCCGCGGAGCCTGTGCAGCCCGCCACTGCCAGGTTCCCGGGATCCAGGGACAACTTCCCCGGGACAAGGCACGGCGGGCCTCAGGCTGGTGCAACGTCACGCCGGCCTCTGCCGCAAAGTCACGCCGCCTCTGCCGCCGCAGGCCCGCCCCGCACGCAGTGCCCCTCCTTCCCCCATCCCCCAACCCCCGGCCTGAGTGAGCCAGAGCCCCCGAATCAGTGGCTCCTTTAACCCCGTCCTGTCTGAGCGAAAAAACAGACGCCCTCCAGCGACCTACACGCAGAGGCAGGGCCAAATCCAAAGCTGAGCTCCTGTGAGCTGTGAGAACAAAGAAGAGAAAGGGAAATCTCTCCCAGCAGCCACAGAAGCAGCGGATTAAAGCTCCACAATCAACTTGATATACCCTGCATCTGTGGAATACCTGAATAGACAAGGAATGATCCCAAATTGAAGAGGGGGAATTTAGGAGCGAGATCTATGATTTTTTCCCCCTTTTCCTCTTTGTGTGAATGTGTACGTGTATGCTTCTGTGTGAGATCTTGTCTGTATACTCTTGCTTCCACCATTTGTCCTAGGGCTCTATCCGTCCATGATTATTTTTAAAAAATTCTTTTTCTTAATAATTAAGTTTAATTGTAATAACTTTATTATACTTTACCTTCGTTCTTTCTTTCTTTCCTTCCTTCCTTCCCTCCTTTAGACAACGAATCACCCCAAATTGAGGAGGTGGTCTCTGAGAGCAAGATTTATGATTTTTCCCCCTTTAACTCTTTTTGTGAAGGTGTATGTGTATGCTTCTGTGTAAGACTTTCTCTGTATAGCTTTGCTTCCAACATTGTCCTAAGGTTCTATCCGTCCCCCCTTATTTTTTTCTAAATATTTTTTAATTCAATAACTATATTATACTTTATTTTATTTTTACTGTATCATCTTTCTTTCTGTCTTCTATCCTTCTTTCCCTCCTTCCTTCCTTCCTCCCTCCCTCCCTCCCTCCTTTCTTTCCTTCTTTGCTTCTTTCTTCCTTCCTTCCTTTCCACCTTTCCTTCTTTCTTTACTCATACTTCTACTAATTCTCTCTACTTTTTCTCCCTTTTATTCTGAGCTGTGTGGATGAAAGGCTCTTGGTGCTCCAACCAGGAGTCAGGGCTCTGCCTCTGAGGTAGGAGAGCCAACTTCAGGACACTGGTCAACAAGAGACCTCCCAGCTCCACATAATATTAAACGGTGGAAATATCCCAGAGACCTCCATCTTAACACCAGCACCCAGCTTCACTCAATGACCAGCAAGCCACAGTGCTGGACAACCTATGCCAAACAACTAGCAAAACAGGAACACAACCCCACCCATTAGCAGAGAGGCTGCCTAAAATCATAATAAGGCCACAGACACCCCAAAACACACCAACAGACGTGAACCTGCCCACTAGAGAGACAAGATCCAGCCTCATCCAGCACAACACAGGCACTAGTCCCCTCCACCAGGAAGCCTACACAACCCACTGAAACAACCTTAGCCACTGGAGACAGACATCAAAAACAACGGGAAATACAAACGTGCAGCCTGCAAAAAGGAGACCCCAAACACAGTAAGATAAGCAAAATGAGAAGACAGAAAAACACACAGAAGATGAAGGAGCAAGATAAAAACCCACCAGACCTAACAAATGAAGAGGAAATAGGCAATCTACCTGAAAAAGAATTCAGAATAATGATAGTAAGGATGATCCGAAATCTTGGAAGTAGAATGGACAAAATGCAAGAAACAGTTAACAAGGACCTACAAGAACTAAAGATGAAACAAGCAATGATGAACAACACAATAAATGAAATTAAAACCACTCTAGATAGGATCAATAGCAGAATAACTGAGGCAGAAGAACGGATAAGTGACCTGGAAGATAAAGTAGTGGAAATAACTACTGCAGAGCAGAATAAAGAAAAAAGAATGAAAAGAACTGAGGACAGTCTCAGAGACCTCTGGGACAACATGAAACGCACCAACATTCGAATTATAGGGGTTCCAGAAGAAGAAGAGAAAAAGAAAGGGACTGAGAAAATATTTGAAGAGATTATAGTTGAAAACTTCCCTAATATGGGAAAGGAAATAGTTAATCAAGTCCAGGAAGCACAGAGAGTCCCATACAGGATAAGTACAAGGAGAAACACGCCAAGACACATATTAATCAAACTGTCAAAAATTAAAAACAAAGAAAGCATATTAAAAACAGCAAGGGAAAAACAACAAATAACACACAAGGGAATCCCCATAAGGTTAACAGCTGATCTCTCAGCAGAAACCCTACAAGCCAGAAGGGAGTGGCAGGACATACTGAAAGTGATGAAGGAGAAAAGCCTGCAACCAAGACTACTCTACCCAGCAAGGATCTCATTCACATTTGATGGAGAAATTAAAACCTTTACAGACAAGCAAAAGCTGAGAGAGTTCAGCACCACCAAACCAGCTTTACAACAAATGCTAAAGGAACTTCTCTAGACACGAAACACAAGAGAAGGAAACGACCTATAGTAGCGAACCCAAAACAATATAGAAAATGGGAATAGGAACATACATATCGATAATTACCTTAAATGTAAATGGACTAAATGCTCCCACCAAAAGACACAGATTGGCTGAATGGATACAAAAACAAGACCCTTATATATGCTGTCTACAAGAGACCCACTTCAGACATAGAGACACATACAGACTGAAAGTAAGGGGATGGAAAAAGATATTCCATGCAAATGGAAACCAAAAGAAAGCTGGAGTAGCAATTCTCATATCAGACAAAATAGACTTTAAAATAAGGACTATTAAAAGGGACAAAGAAGGACACTACATAATGATCAAGGGATCGATCCAAGAAGAAGATATAACAATTGTAAATATTTATGCACCCAACACAGGAGCACCTCAATACATAAGGCAAATACTAACAACCATAAAAGGGGAGATCAACAGTAACACATTCATAGTAGGGGACTTTAACACCCCACTTTCACCCATGGACAGATCATCCAAAATGAAAATAAATAAGGAAACACAAGCTTTAAATGATACATTAAACAAGATGGACTTAATTGATATTTATAGGACACTCCATCCAAAAACAACAGAATACACATTTTTCTCAAGTGCTCATGGAACATTCTCCAGGATAGATCATATCTTGGGTCACAAATCAAGCCTTGGTAAATTTAAGAAAACTGAAATTGTATCAAGTATCTTTTCTGACCACAACGCCATGAGACTAGATATCAATTACAGGAAAAGATCTGTAAAAAATACAAACATATGGAGGCTAAACAATACACTACTTAATAATGAAGTGATCACTGAAGAAATCAAAGAGGAAATTAAAAAATACCTTGAAACAAATGACAATGGAGACACAACGACCCAAAACCTATGGGATGCAGCAAAAGCAGTTCTAAGGGGGAAGTTTATAGCAATACAAGCCCACCTTAAGAAGCAGGAAACATCTCGAATAAACAACCTAACCTTGCACCTCAAGCAATTAGAGAAAGAAGAACAAAAAAGCCCCAAAGCTAGCAGAAGGAAAGAAATCATAAAAATCAGATCAGAAAAAAATGAAAAAGAAATGAAGGAGACGATAGCAAAGATCAATAAAACTAAAAGCTGGTTCTTTGAGAAGATAAACAAAATAGATAAACCGCTAGCCAGACTCATCAAGGAAAAAAGGGAGAAGACTCAAATCAATAGAATTAGAAATGAAAAAGGAGAAGTAACAACTGACACTGCAGAAATAAAAAAAATCATGAGAGATTACTACAAGCAACTCTATGCCAATAAAATGGACAATCTGGAAGAAATGGACAAATTCTTAGAAATGCACAACCTGCCAAAACTGAATCAAGAAGAAATAGAAAATATAAACAGACCAATCACAAGCACTGAAATTGAAACTGTGATTAAAAACCTTCCAACAAACAAAAGCCCAGGACCAGATGGCTTCACAGGTGAATTCTATCAAACGTTTAGAGAAGAGCTAACACCTATCCTTCTCACACTCTTCCAAAATATAGCAGAGGGAGGAACACTCCCAAATTCCTTCTACGAGGCCACCATCACCTTGATACCAAAACCAGACAAGGATGTCACAAAGAAAGAAAACTACAGGCCAATATCACTGATGAACATAGATGCAAAAATCCTCAACAAAATACTAGCAAACAGAATCCAACAGCACATTAAAAGGATCATACACCATGATCAAGTGGGGTTTATTCCAGGAATGCAAGGATTCTTCAATATACGCAAATCTATCAATGTGATAAACCATATTAACAAATTGAAGGAGAAAAACCATATGATCATCTCAATAGATGCAGAGAAAGCTTTCGACAAAATTCAACACCCATTTATGATAAAAACCCTCCAGAAAGTAGGCATAGAGGGAACTTTCCTCAACATAATAAAGGCCATATATGACAAGCCCACAGCAAACATCATCCTCAATGGTGAAAAACTGAAAGCATTTCCACTAAGATCAGGAACAAGACAAGGTTGCCCACTCTCACCACTCTTATTCAACATAGTTTTGGAAGTTTTAGCCACAGCAATCAGAGAAGAAAAGGAAATAAAAGGAATCCAAATCGGACAAGAAGAAGTAAAGCTGTCACTGTTTGCAGATGACATGATACTATACATAGAGAATCCTAAAGATGCTACCAGAAAACTACTAGAGCTAATCAATGAATTTGGTAAAGTAGCAGGATACAAAATTAATGCACAGAAATCTCTGGCATTCCTATATACTAATGATGAAAAATCTGAAAGTGAAATCAAGAAAACACTCCCATTTACCATTGCAAGAAAAAGAATAAAATATCTAGGAATAAACCTACCTAAGGAGACGAAAGACCTGTATGCAGAAAATTATAAGACACTGATGAAAGAAATTAAAGATGATACAAATAGATGGAGAGATATACCATGTTCTTGGATGGGAAGAATCAACATTGTGAAAAAGACTCTACTACCCAAAGCAATCTACAGATTCAAGGCAATCCCTATCAAACTACTACTGGCATTTTTCACAGAACTAGAACAAAAAATTTCGCAATTTGTATGGAAACACAAAAGACCCCGAATAGCCAAAGCAATCTTGAGAACGAAAAAAGGAGCTGGAGGAATCAGGCTCCCTGACTTCAGACTATATTACAAAGCAACAGTAATCAAGACAGTATGGTACTGGCACAAAAACAGAAAGATAGATCAGTGGAACAGGATAGAAAGCCCAGAGATAAACCCACGCACATATGGACACCTTATCTTTGATAAAGGAGGCAGGAATGTACAGTGGAGAAAGAACAGCCTCTTCAATAAATGGTGCTGGGAAAACTGGACAGGTACATGTAAAAGTATGAGATTAGATCACTCCCTAACACCATACACAATAATAAGCTCAAAATGGATTAAAGGCCTAAATGTAAGGCCAGAAACTATCAAACTCTTAGAAGAAAACATAGGAAGAACACTCTATGACATAAATCACAGCAAGATCCTTTCTGACCCACCTCCTAGAGTAATGGAAATAAAAACAAAAATAAACAAATGGGACCTAATGAAACTTCAAAGCTTTTGCACAGCAAAGGAAACCATAACCAAGACCAAAAGACAACCCTCAGAATGGTAGAAAACATTTGCAAATGAAGCAACTGACAAAGGATTAATCTCCAAAATTTACAAGCAGCTCATGCAGCTCAATAACAAAAAAACAAACAACCCCATCCAAAAATGGGCAGAAGACCTAAATAGACATTTCTCCACAGAAGATATACAGGATGCCAACAAACACATGAAAGAATGCTCAACATCATTAATCATTAGAGAAATGCAAATCAAAACTACAATGAGATGTCATCTCACACCAGTCAGAATGGCCATCATCAAAAAATCTATAAACAATAAATGCTGGAGAGGGTGTGGAGAAAAGGGGACACTCTGGCACTGCTTGTGGGAATGTGAAATGGTTCAGCCACTATGGAGAACAGTATGGAGGTTCCTTAAAAAACTACAAATAGAATTACCATATGACCCAGCAATCCCACTACTGGGCATATACCCTGAGAAAACCAAAATTCATAAAGAGGCATGTACCAAAATGTTCATTGCAGCTCTATTTACAATAGCCCGGAAATGGAAACAACCTAAGCGCCCATCATCGGACGAATGGATAAAGAAGATGTGGCACATATACACAATGGAATATTACTCAGCCTTAAAAAGAAATGAAACTGAGCTATTTGTAATGAGATGGATAGACCTAGAGTCTGTCATACAGAGTGAAGTAAGTCAGAAAGACAAAGACAAATACCGTATGCTAACACATATATATGGAATTTAAGGGGAAAAAATGTCATGAAGAACCTAGGGATAAGACAGGAATAAAGACGCAGACCTACTGGAGAACGGACTTGAGGATATGGGGAGGAGGAAGGGTGAGTTTTGACAGGGCGAGAGAGAGTCATGGACATATACACACTAACAAACGTAGTAAGGTAGATAGCTGGGGGGAAGCAGCCGCAAGGCACAGGGATATTAGCTCGGTGCTTTGTGACAGCCTGGAAGGGTGGGATGGGGAGAGTGGGAGGGAGGGAGACGCAAGAGGGAAGACATATGGGAACATATGTATATGTATATGTATAGCTGATTCACTTTGTTATAAAGCAGAAACTAACACACAATTGTAAAGCAATTATACCCCAATAAAGATGTTAAAAAAAAAAAAAAAAAGAATGATGTTTGCAGTCGTATATGGCCTCTATTAGGTTGAGGAAAGTTCCCTCTGTGCCCACTTTCTGGAAAGTTTTTTTTTTTTTTTTTTTTTTTTTTTTTAACATCTTTATTGGGGTATAATTGCTTTACAATAGTGTGTTAGTTTCTGATTTATAACAAAGTGAATCAGCTCTACATATACATGTGCTCCCACGTGTCTTCCCTCTTGCGTCTCCCAACCTCCCACTCTCCCCCTCCCACCCCTCCAGGCTGTCCCAAAGCCCCGAACTAATATCCCTGTGCCTTGCGGCTGCTTCCCCCTAGCTATCTACCTAACTACGTTTGTTAGTGTGTATATGTCCATGACTCTTTCTCGCCCTGTCAAAACTCACCCTTCCCCCTCCCCATATCCTCAAGTCCGTTCTCCAGTAGGTCTGCGCCTCTATTCCTGTCTTATCCCTAGGTTCTTCATGACATTTTTTCCCCTTAAATTCCATATATATGTGTTAGCATACGGTATTTGTCTTTGTCTTTCTGACTTACTTCACTCTGTATGACAGACTCTAGGTCTATCCATCTCATTACAAATAACTCAATTTCATTTCTTTTTAAGGCTGAGTAATATTCCATTGTGTATATGTGCCACATCTTCTTTATCCATTCGTCCGATGATGGGCGCTTAGGTTCTTTCCATCTCCGGGCTATTGTAAATAGAGCTGCAATGAACATTTTGGTACATGACTCTTTTTGAATTATGATTTTCTCAGGGTATATGCCCAGTAGTGGGATTGCTGGGTCATATGGTAATTCTATTTGTAGTTTTTTAAGGAACCTCCATACTGTTCTCCATAGTGGCTGAACCAATTCACATTCCCACCAGCAGTGCAAGAGTGTCCCCTTTTCTCCACACCCTCTCCAGCATTTATTGTTTCTAGATTTTTTGATGATGGCCATTCTGACTGGTGTGAGATGATATCTCATTGTAGTTTTGATTTGCATTTCTCTAATGAGTAATGATGTTGAGCATTCTTTCATGTGTTTGTTGGCATTCTGTATATCTTCTTTGGAGAAATGTCTGTTTAGGTCTTCTGCCCATTTTTGGATGGGGTTGTTTGTTTTTTTGTTATTGAGCTGCATGAGCTGCTTGTAAATTTTGGAGATTAATCCTTTGTCAGTTGCTTCATTTGCAAATGTTTTCTACCATTCTGAGGGTTGTCTTTTGGTCTTGGTTATGGTTTCCTTTGCTGTGCAAAAGCTTTGAAGTTTCATTAGGTCCCATTTGTTTATTTTTGTTTTTATTTCCATTACTCTAGGAGGTGGGTCAGAAAGGATCTTGCTGTGATTTATGTCATAGAGTGTTCTTCCTATGTTTTCCTCTAAGAGTTTGATAGTTTCTGGCCTTACATTTAGGTCTTTAATCCATTTTGAGCTTATTTTTGTGTATGGTGTTAAGGAGTGATCTAATCTCATACTTTTACATGTACCTGTCCAGTTTTCCCAGCACCATTTATTGAAGAGGCTGTTCTTTCTCCACTGTACATTCCTGCCTCCTTTATCAAAGATAAGGTGTCCATATGTGCGTGGGTTTATCTCTGGGCTTTCTATCCTGTTCCACTGATCTATCTTTCTGTTTTTGTGCCAGTACCATACTGTCTTGATTACTGTTGCTTTGTAGTATAGTCTGAAGTCAGGGAGCCTGATTCCTCCAGCTCCTTTTTTCGTTCTCAAGATTGCTTTGGCTATTCGGGGTCTTTTGCGTTTCAATAGAAATTGCGAAATTTTTTGTTCTAGTTCTGTGGAAAAATGCCAGTGGTAGTTTCACAGGGATTGCATTGAATCTGTAGATTGCTTTGGGTAGTAGAGTCTTTTTCACAATGTTGATTCTTCCCATCCAAGAACATGGTATATCTCTCCATCTATTTGTATCATCTTTAATTTCTTTCATCAGTGTCTTATAATTTTCTGCATACAGGTCTTTCGTCTCCTTAGGTAGGTTTATTCCTAGATATTTTATTCTTTTTCTTGCAATGGTAAATGGGAGTGTTTTCTTGATTTCACTTTCAGATTTTTCATCATTAGTATATAGGAATGCCAGAGATTTCTGTGCATTAATTTTGTATCCTGCTACTTTACCAAATTCATTGATTAGCTCTAGTAGTTTTCTGGTAGCATCTTTAGGATTCTCTATGTATAGCATCATGTCATCTGCAAACAGTGACAGCTTTACTTCTTCTTTTCCGATTTGGATTCCTTTTATTTCCTTTTCTTCTCTGATTGCTGTGGCTAAAACTTCCAAAACTATGTTGAATAAGAGTGGTGAGAGTGGGCAACCTTGTCTTGTTCCTGATCTTAGTGGAAATGCTTTCAGTTTTTCACCATTGAGGATGATGTTTGCTGTGGGCTTGTCATATATGGCCTTTATTATGTTGAGGAAAGTTCCCTCTATGCCTACTTTCTGGAGGGTTTTTATCATAAATGGGTGTTGAATTTTGCCGAAAGCTTTCTCTGCACCTATTGAGATGATCATATGGTTTTTCTCCTTCAATTTGTTAATATGGTTTATCACATTGATAGATTTGCGTATATTGAAGAATCCTTGCATTCCTGGAATAAACCCCACTTGATCATGGTGTATGATCCTTTTAATGTGCTGTTGGATTCTGTTTGCTAGTATTTTGTTGAGGATTTTTGCATCTATGTTCATCAGTGATATTGGCCTGTAGTTTTCTTTCTTTGTGACATCCTTGTCTGGTTTTGGTATCAAGGTGATGGTGGCCTCATAGAAGGAATTTGGGAGTGTTCCTCCCTCTGCTATATTTTGGAAGAGTTCAAGAAGGATAGGTGTTAGCTCTTCTCTAAACGTTTGATAGAATTCACCTGTGAAGTCATCTGGTCCTGGGCTTTTGTTTGTTGGAAGATTTTTAATCACAGTTTCAATTTCAGTGCTTGTGATTGGTCTGTTCATATTTTCTATTTCTTCCTGATTCAGTCTTGGCAGGTTGTGCATTTCTAAGAATTTGTCCATTTCTTCCAGATTGTCCATTTTATTGGCATAGAGTTGCTTGTAGTAATCTCTCATGATTTTTTTTATTTCTGCAGTGTCAGTTGTTATTTCTCCTTTCTCATTTCTAATTCTATTGATTTGAGTCTTCTCCCTTTTTTTCTTGATGAGTCTGGCTAGTGGTTTATCTATTTTGTTTATCTTCTCAAAGAACCAGCTTTTAGTTTTATTGATCTTTGCTATCGTTTCCTTCATTTCTTTTTCATTTATTTCTGATCTGATTTTTATGATTTCTTTCCTTCTGCTAGCTTTGGGGCTTTTTTGTTCTTCTTTCTCTAATTGCTTGAGGTGCAAGGTTAGGTTGTTTATTCGAGATGTTTCCTGCTTCTTAAGGTGGGCTTGTATTGCTATAAACTTCCCCCTTAGAACTGCTTTTGCTGCATCCCATAGGTTTTGGGTCGTTGTGTCTCCATTGTCATTTGTTTCTAGGTATTTATTTTATTTTCCCTTTGATTTCTTCAGTGATCACTTCATTATTAAGTAGTGTATTGTTTAGCCTCCATGTGTTTGTATATTTTACAGATCTTTTCCTGTACTTGATATCTAGTCTCATGGCATTGTGGTCAGAAAAGATACTTGATACAATTTCAATTTTCTTAAATTTACCAAGGCTTGATTTGTGACCCAAGATATGATCTATCCTGGAGAATGTTCCATGAGCACTTGAGAAAAATGTGTATTCTGTTGTTTTTGGATGGAGTGTCCTATAAATATCAATTAAGTCCATCTTGTTTAATGTATCATTTAAAGCTTGTGTTTCCTTATTTATTTTCATTTTGGATGATCTGTCCATGGGTGAAAGTGGGGTGTTAAATTCCCCTACTATGAATGTGTTACTGTCAATTTCCCCTTTCATGGCTGTTAGTATTTGCCTTACATATTGAGGTGCTCCTATGTTGGGTGCATAAATATTTACAATTGTTATATCTTCTTCTTGGATCGATCCCTTGATCATTATGTAGTGTCCTTCTTTATCCCTTTTAATAGTCCTTATTTTAAAGTCTATTTTGTCTGATATGAGAATTGCTACTCCAGCTTTCTTTTGGTTTCCATTTGCATGGAATATCTTTTTCCATCCCCTTACTTTCAGTCTGTATGTGTCTCTAGGTCTGAGGTGGGTCTCTTGTAGACAGCATATATAAGGGTCTTGTTTTTGTATCCATTCAGCCAATCTGTGTCTTTTGGTGGGAGCATTTAGTCCATTTACATTTAAGGTAATTATTGATATGTATGTTCCTATTTCCATTTTATATATTGTTTTGGGTTCGCTACTATAGGTCATTTCCTACTCTTGTGTTTCGTGTCTAGAGAAGTTCCTTTAGCATTTGTTGTAAAGCTGGTTTGGTGGTGCTGAACTCTCTCAGCTTTTGCTTGTCTGTAAAGGTTTTAATTTCTCCATCAAATGTGAATGAGATCCTTGCTGGGTAGAGTAGTCTTGGTTTCAGGCTATTCTCCTTCATCACTTTCAGTATGTCCTGCCACTCCCTTCTGGCTTGTAGGGTTTCTGCTGAGAGATCAGCTGTTAACCTTATGGGGATTCCCTTGTGTGTTATTTGTTGTTTTTCCCTTGCTGCTTTTAATATGCTTTCTTTGTATTTAATTTTTGATAGTTTGATTAATATGTGTCTTGGCGTATTTCTCCTTGTATTTATCCTGTATGGGACTCTCTGTGCTTCCTGGACTTGATTAACTATTTCCTTTCCCATATTAGGGAAGTTTCAACTATAATCTCTTCAAATATTTTCTCAGTCCCTTTCTTTTTTTCTTCTTCTTCTGGAACCCCTATAATTCGAATGTTGGTGCGTTTAATGTTGTCCCAGAGGTCTCTGAGACTGTCCTCAGTTCTTTTCATTCTTTTTTCTTTATTCTGCTCTGCAGTAGTTATTTCCACTACTTTATCTTCCAGGTCACTTATCCGTTCTTCTGCCTCAGTTATTCTGCTATTGATCCTATCTAGAGTACTTTTAATTTCATTTATTGCGTTGTTCATCATTGCTTGTTTCATCTTTAGTTCTTGTAGGTCCTTGTTAACTGTTTCTTGCATTTTGTCCATTCTACTTCCAAGATTTCGGATCATCCTTACTATCATTATTCTGAATTCTTTTTCAGGTAGATTGCCTATTTCCTCTTCATTTGTTAGGTCTGGTGGGTTTTTATCTTGCTCCTTCATCTGCTGTGTGTTTTTCTGTCTTCTCATTTTGCTTATCTTACTGTGTTTGGGGTCTCCTTTTTGCAGGCTGCACGTTCGTAGTTCCCGTTGTTTTTGATGTCTGTCTCCAGTGGCTAAGGTTGTTTCAGCGGGTTGTGTAGGCTTCCTGGTGGAGGGGACTAGTGCCTGTGTTGTGCTGGATGAGGCTGGATCTTGTCTCTCTAGTGGGCAGGTTCACGTCTGTTGGTGTGTTTTGGGGTGTCTGTGGCCTTGTTATGATTTTTGGCAGCCTCTCTGCTAATGGGTGGGGTTGTGTTCCTGTTTTGCTAGTTGTTTGGCATAGGTTGTCCAGCACTGTGGCTTGCTGGTCGTTGAGTGAAGCTGGGTGCTGGTGTTAAGATGGAGGTCTCTGAGAGATTTCCACCGTTTAATATTATGTGGAGCTGGGAGGTCTCTTGTTGATCAGTGTCCTGAAGTTGGCTCTCCTACCTCAGAGGCAGAGTCCTGCCTCCTGGGCTGGAGCACCAAGAGCCTTTCATCCACACGGCTCAGAATAAAAGGGAGGAAAAGTAGAGAGAATTATTAGAAGTATGAGGAAAGAAAGAAGGTAAGGAGGAAAGGAAGGAAGGAAGAAAGAAGCAAAGAAGGAAAGAAAGGAGGGAGGGAGGGAGGAAGGAAGGAAGGAAGGAGGGAAAGAAGGAGAAAGTGTAGAGAGAATTAGTAGAAGTATGAGGAAAGGAAGAGGGAAAGGAGGAAAGGAAGGAAGGAAGAAAGAAGCAAAGAAGGAAAGAAAGGAGGGAGGGAGGGAGGGAGGAAGGGAGGAATGAAGGAGGGAAAGAAGGAAAAAAGACAGAAAGAAAGAAGATACAGTAAAAATAAAATAAAGTATAATATAGTTATTGTACTAAAAAATATTTAGAAAGAAAAAAAAAAAAGAACAGATAGAACCCTAGGACTAATGTTGGAAACAAAGCTATACAGAGAAAATCTTACACAGAAGCGTACACATATGTGTTCACAAAGAGAGGCAAAGGGGGAAAAATCATAAATCCTGCTCCCAGAGACCAGCTCCTCAACCTGGGGTGATTCGCTGTCTAAAGGAGGGAAGGAAGGAAGGAAAGAAAGAAAGAACGAAGGTAAAGTACAATAAAGTTATTACAATTAAAATTAATTATTAAGAAAAAAATATATTTTTTTAAAAAACCATGGACGGATAGAGCCCTAGGACAAATGTTGGAAGCAAAGCTATACAGAGAAAATCTTACACAGAAGCATACACATACACGTTCACAAAGAGAGGCAAAGGGGGAAAAATCATAAATCCTGCTCCCAGAGACCACCTCCTCAATTTGGGGTGATTTGTTGTCTAAAGGAGGGAAGGAAGGAAGGAAAGAAAGAAAGAAAGAACGAAGGTAAAGTACAATAAAGTTATTACAATTAAAATTAATTATTAAGAAAAAAAAATTTTTTTTAAAAAAAAACCATGGACGGATAGAGCCCTAGGACAACTGTTGGAAGCAAAGCTATACAGAGAAAATCTTACACAGAAGCATACACATACACGTTCACAAAGAGAGGCAAAGGGGGAAAAATCATAAATCCTGCTCCCAGAGACCACCCCCTCAACCTGGGGTGATTCGCTGTCTAAAGGAGGGAAGGAGGGAAGGAAGGAAAGAAAGAAAGAACGAAGGTAAAGTTCAATAAAGTTATTACAATTAAAATTAATTATTAAAAAAAAAATTTTTTTTTTTTAAAAAAAAAAACCATGGACGGATAGAGCCCTAGGACAAATGGTGGAAGCAAGAGTATACAGACAAGATCTCACACAGAAGCATACACGCACACATTCACAAAAAGAGGAAAAGGGAAAAAAACCACAGGTCTCGCTCCAAAATTCCACCTCTTCAATGTGGGATCACTCCCTGTCTATTCAGGTATTCCACAATGCAGGGCACATCAAGTTGATTGTGGAGCTTCAATCCGCCGCCTCCATGGCTGCCGGGAGAGACCTCCCCCTCTCCTCCCTGCTCTCACAGCTCACAGGAGCTCAGCTTTGTACCCGGCCCTGCCCCTGCGCGCAGATCGCTGGAGGGCGTCTGTTTTTTTGCTCAGACAGGACGGGGTTAAAGGAGCCGCTGATTCGGGAGCTCCGGCTCACTCAGGCCGGGGGGTGGGGGATGGGGGAAGGCGGGGCACTGCGTGCGGGGCGGGCCTGCGGCGGCAGAGGCGGCGTGACGCTGCGGCAGAGGCCGGCGTGAGGCTGCACCAGCCTGAGACCTGCCGTGCGTACTCCCGGGGACGTTGTCCCTGGATCCTGGGAACCTGGCAGTGGCGACCTGCACAGCCTCCGCGGAAGAGGGGCGCGGAGAGTGACCTGTGCTCGCACACAGCCCCCCTGGTGGCGGCAGCAGCAGCCCCAGTGTCTCCCGCCCGTCTCTGGGGTCCGCAGTTTCAGCCGCGGCTCGCGCCCGTCTCTGGGGCTCGCGCTTCCCGCCGCGGCTCGCGCCCGTCTCGGGGGCTCGCGCCCTCAGCCGCGGCTCGCGCCCATCTCTGGGGTTCATGCTTTTAGCCGCGGCTCGTGCCCGTCTCTGGAGTTCCTTTAAGCAGCGCTCTTAAACCCCTCTCCTCGCGCACCAGGAAACAAAGAGGGAAGAAAAAGTCTCTTGCCTCTTCGGCCGGTGCAGGCTTTTCCCCGAACTCCCTCCCGGCTAGTCGTGGCGCACCAACCCCTTCAGGTTATGCTCAAGCCGCCAACTCCAGTCCTCTCCCTGCGCTCCGTCCAAAACCGAAACCCGAGCCTCAGCTCGCTGCCCCGCCTGCCCCGGCGGGTGAGCAGACAAGCCTCTCGGGTTGGTGAGTGCCGGTCGGCACCGATTGTCTGTGCAGGAATCTCCCCGCTTTGCCCTCCGCACACGTCGCTGTGCACCACTCCGCGGTCCCGAAGCTCCCCCCTCCGCCTCCCGCAGTCTCCGCCCACGGAGGGGCTTCCTAGTGTGTGGAAACTTTTCCTCCTTCACAGCTCCCTCCCACTGGTGCAGGTGCCGTCCTTATTCTTTTGTCTCTGTTTTTTCTTTTTTCTTTTGCCCTACCCAGGTACGTGGGGAGTTTCTTGCCTTTTGGGAGCTCTGAGGTCTTCTGCCAGCCTTCAGTAGGTGTTCTGTAGGAGTTGTTCCACGTGTAGATGTATTTCTGGTGTATCCGTGAGGAGGAAGGCGATCTCCACGTCTTACTCTTCCGCCATCTTCCCGCCGACCCCCCCTGGAAAGTTTTTATCATAAATTGGTGTTGAATTTTGTCGAAAGCTTTTTCTGCATCTATTGAGATGGTCATATGGTTTTTATTCTTCAATTTGTTAATATGGTGTATCACATTGATTGATTTTCATTTATTGAAGAATCCTTGCATACCTGGGGTAAATCTCAGTTGATCATGGTGTATGATCTTTTTAGTGTGTTGTTGGGTTCTTTTTGTTAATATTTTGTTCAGGATTTTTGCATCTATATTCACCAGTGCCATTGGTCTGTAACTGTCGAAAATTAAAGAGAGGGCTTCCCTGGTGGTGCAGTGGTTGAGAGTCCACCTGCCGATGCAGGGGACATGGGTTCGTGCCCCAGTCTGGGAAGATCCCACATGCCGTGGAGTGGCTGGACCTGTGAGCCATGGCCACTGAGCCTGCGCATCTGGAGCCTGTGGTCCACAATGGGAGAGGCCACAACAGTGAGAGGCCCGTGTACTGAAAAAAAAAAAAATTAAAGAGAAAAAGGAAAGCTATCTGCTTTTAAGTTTCTCTTTATGTCTGTAATTTTTGACAGTTTCTTTATGTCCTTGAAAGAGTCCGTTTTCATTGAAATAATAAGGTAATTTATTAGCTTCATGAACTTGAATGCCCAAGTCTCTCCCCATCTTTGGGAAGTAATCAGCTGTATTTCTTTAAATAAACTTTCTGTCCCCTTTTCTCTCTCTTTCTTTCTGGAACCCCAATTATTCTATTTGGATATTTGATAGGGGTTCCATAAATCACATAGTGTTTCTTTCCTCTCTTTTTTTTTCCCCTTTTGTTTCTTCACCATCCTCTGATTGGGTTATTTCAAATTTCCTAACCGCTAGCTTACTTATTCTATTTTCCATTTAGTCTACTCTGCTGCAGATGCTCTCTATTTTTTTTTAAATTTCATTTATTGAATTATTCACCTGCAGATTTTTTTCTTTCTTTTTATGACTTCTATCTTTTAGTTAAATTTCTTATTTTCTCTATGTATTGGCTTCCTGATTTTATTGAATCCTCTTGGTGTTCTTTTGTGGTATCACTTCAGTTTACCCAAAACAGGTATTTTGAACTTTTAAAACAGATAGATTACAAAATTATGTGCTATTGAGCTTGGTTATTTAAGAAATATTTTTAGCTTTTAATGATGACATTTTTTTCTTGATTCATCATGTTCCTTGGATTTTTGTGCTGCTGCTTTCACATTTTTAAATTTTTCTATGAAGTCTAGTATTTTTTACAATATTATATTAGTTTCTGGTGTAAAATATAGTGATTCAATATTTTTATAGATTATAATTTATGTAAGTTATTATAAATTATTGGCTATATTCCCTGCACTGTACAATATATTCTTGTAGCTTATTTATTTTATACATAGTAGTTTGTACCTCTTAATCTTCTACCCTGATGCTTTCACATTTGAAGTAGCAGATACCTCATCAATTCTTTTCTAGTTGCCTTCACGTGGGATATACTGTTTATTGGTTCTGTTGTGTTTTGGGTTTTCATGGACCTTATATTGATACACCTGCTCCACCACAATCCTTGCTTGCTATTTGGGTACAATTCTTAAGCTTTCTTGTCTTCCCTGCTTCTGGCAACTCACCATGCTAGAAGCTGGTAACCTTTCTTTTGTTTTCCAAAAATGATTTTAGAGCTCAAGTTTGTGGATCTTTCCTTGCCCACAGACCCTAATCAGTTTTTCTAATAACACTCAATTTACAGGAGCTTGCCTCTTGCTGCCACATCTTAGAATTTGCTATGGGAGTTAGCCAAAGAGAGGGGTAAGTGTGGCTTTAGCATTTGGGATAGTAAGGGTTCCTGAAGGCCCAGTAGGTAGGTGCTCAGGTGATATTTTACTAGAGGCTTGTGAGTGTACTTCATGCTGAAGTCCTGAGCACAGTCAACAAAAAGTATTTTTAAATATCCTTCGATGTTCTTATCTCTCTCTTTCCTAACCTCTTTGCTCCTCACACTCATGAAGTTCCTGCCTCAGTACTCTTGATGTTTCTGAAAATAAGTGTATTTCTCCAGCTGTGTCCCACACATTTGAGGAAGTCAAGCACTCACTGACTTCTCTCCTTCCTGTAGAAGAAATCACTGGTGTCAATTTTAGCCCCACACTCTGTTGCCTTGAGGGTAGCAGCAAGGTTGTCAAAGTTACTATTCCCCTCTCTGATGCGTCCACTCTCACATTTTTTCTTTTGCTGCAACAGTAGACTTGAATATGTCCTCAGAAATGCTGGCTTTCTACAAAGTTTCTGTTGTCCATGGTTTTTTGCCCAAGCCAGAATTCTCCAGGTTTTTCCTGACTGGCCCTGAGGGGCAGGTTAGCTAGCTTCTGCTGGTCTTGCAGCTCATACCAAGGTCTGTCTTCCCATTACCAAATGCAAATGTGGGTGTGATTCCTCCTAGGTCTCTTGGCATATACTGCTATATCTCACTACTCCCACAAAGGCACTTTTGTTTGTGGATTATTTTTTTAATTGGGGGACCTAAAAAGAAGAATTTATTTTGCTACCATGATTCTAATGTCACTCACTTCTCTCTGGTTGCTCTATCCATCATTTAGAATGGAGTTTTGAAATCTCCAACAACCATTGTAAGTATCAAAAAATGTCAATATTTGCTTCCTATATTTTGGAGCTCTGATTTTGGGTTCATATATGTTTGTAATTGTTATAACTTTTTGGGATGAATTGGTCTTTTATCAATGTACAATGTCTTTCTTTATCCCTTATAACACTTTTTACATAAAGTTTATTTTGTTTGTTATTAATATAACAAGTCTGGCTCTCTTTTGGTTAATGTTTGCATGGAATACCCTTTTCCATATTTTCACTTTCAATTTATATTGTTCTTACAACAAAAGTTAAGCTCTGTCCACTGCATATATTTTGATCATGTTCTTCTTATCTTTTCTGCTGTTCTGTACCATGTGATTTCCATGTACATTTAGAATAATTACTGGTAAGGAAAAATTACTTTGGACATTTTGTTATATTTTTCTCTCTGTCTTATAGATTTTGTTCTTCTTTTCTCTATTACTTCCTTTTGTGTTTAGTTGAATTTTTCAATGACATAAATTTATCCCCTTCTCACTTTACTTTTCTGTATATTTTATAGATATTTTCTTTCAGGTTACTATCAGAATTACATGTAACATCCTAATATTATGAGCCTAATTTGAGTAAATACCAACTTATGTTCAATCTTGTACAAAACTCTACTTCTATATAACACTTGCCTCTGTTTTATGGGGTTACTTTTTCCACAAATCACATCTTCATACATTATGTACACAATATCAAAGATTTCTATTTTATGTGTTTGCCATTTAAAAATTATAGGAAACATAAAGAGGGGTTGCAAATCAAAATTACAGTAATTCTGGTTTTTATGTTTAACTGTATATTTATCTTTATAGGAGATTTTTATATCTTCATATGACTGAGTTAAAAAGTTTAAGATTTTCTCCATTCTTTTATGAGCATGAACCTTACCTGGGCTTGGTTAGCTTTCTCAATTCCCCCATATACATAGCATCATTCAAGTGTCTTAATTTCACACAAAGTTTCACCCCAGCTCTTTCTGAGGCCTTATATGGTCTATTATATTTTTTTCATCTGTAGTATCTTTCTCCAGCCATCTGCAGGTCTGTAGTCCCCATGCTGTTTGTGCAAGTATTGCCAATCACTTTTCTCTGGCTGAGATCTGAGTTAGGCAAGACAGAGACCATTTCTTCAGATATTTGTTAGGTTAGAACACTACAAAAAAGTTATATTCTGTTTCTGCTGGCTTGAGAGCTAAGTACAAACAAAAGTCATTAAACTTCCTACTGTTTTGTAGGTGGCTTTTTCTTGATTGGGCATTTACTTGGTTTCTGTAGAGTCTCAATGTTTTCCAGTGCTCCTATAAGAATAGTTCAGACAGTTTCTGGTGGTTTTCTGATATTTCCATAGGTGAACAATAGCTCAGAATTTCTTAGTCTGCAACTTTGCTGAAATTAATATTTGATCAATTGACTTTCCACCAGTGTGTTAAAACCATTCAGTGGAGGAAAGGTCAGTCTCTTCAAGAAGTTGTGTCAGGACAACTGGATATAAACATGAAAAAAAATAAAATTGGCTCTCTAGCTTACATTGTAAATTAACTTGAAATGTATCAGTGACTTAAATGTAAGAGATAAACCATAAAACTGTTAGAAGTAAATATAGCAATAAATCTTCATGGCCTTGTGTAGGAAATGGATTCTTAGATATGACACCGAAAGCATAAACAATAAAATATAAAATACATATACTGGACTTCATCAAAATTAAAAACTTTTGTGCATGAATAACATTATTAAGAAAACAAGAAAGGAATTCCCTGGTGGTCCAGTGGTTAGGATGATGTGCATTCACTAACCAATGGCACAGGTTCAATCCTTGCTGGGGGAACTAAGATCTCACAAGCTGTACGCTGCAGCCAAAGAAAGTAAATTTAATTAAATTTAAATAAATAAAAAAAGAAAACAAGAAGACAGCTTAAAGAATGGGTGAACATATTTACACAGTTTATATTTGATAATGATTTAACTTCATGAATATCTAAAGAACTCTTACAACTCAACTAAGATGATAAGCAACTCTTTTTTTAATTTATGGGGAAGTGGCTTGAATAAACATTTCCATAAATAAGGTATACAAATGACAAGCACACACTTCGAAAGATACTCAAATAATTTGTCATTAGGAAAATTAAAATCGCAATGAGATGCCACTTCATATCCATTAAGTTGGCTATACTTTTTTAAAAAAGAACAAGTGTTGATGAGAATGGGGAGATTGGAACTCTCATACATTGCTCTTGTGAATGTAAAATGGTGTGCTCACTGTGGAAAACAATTTGATGGCTCCTCAAAAAGTTAAACGTAATATTACTATATAAACCAGCACTTATATTCCTAGGTATATACCCCCCAAAATTAAAGAGTGACTCAAACATTGCAGTGTTGTTTACAATGGCCAAATTGTGGAAACAACCCAAATGTCCATCAAGGGAATAGATAAATAAAAGTGGTGTATACATACTATAGAATATTACTTGTCCATAAAAAGAATCAAATTACTATACCTGCTACAGCATGGATGAACCTTGAAAGCACCATCTTAATAACCCAGACATGAAAGAACAAACATTGCATGATTCCATTTAGATGAGATATTTATAATAGATAAATTCATAAAGACAGAGCATTGATTAGCTCTTACCAGGAGACAGGAAGAGAGTAAAATTAAAACATTGGTTAATGGGTGCAAAGTTTCTGTTTGGGGTGATGGAAATAATTTAGATTGTGGTGATGATTGTTAATGTAATTAATGCCACTAAATTTTATGCTTAAAAATGGTTAAAAAGATATATGATATATTTTATATATTTTAACATTATAAAAAATTCTAGTATCAATATTTATTGTTTCACCCTTCTTCTTTTTCCTCTTTATCTTGTCTTTCTTACCGTAACCCAATCTAGCCTTGCACATACATTCTTAAAACAATACTAATGTCCTCTTTGTTGATTAAAATTTTTCAAAAAATATTAAATAAAACAATAGATAAGAAAGAGCTTTTATAATTGAGTTATCTAAATCCAAATTGTCAACACTTGGAAAGCACACAAAAAGCAGAGAAGACTAGAGTCCCAGGTATAATAGAAGCTTTATTTTTCTATCCATTCATTCACTCATTCATTCTTTCTTTATTGGTCTCTATTCTGGCCACTCTGGGAGCATCCAAAAGAGATAGAAACCTAAATCCTGTCTTTTGAAAAGCATATGCCCAGTGATTAGCTACAAATGACTCCATAGCTTCCTAGGTTATTCAATTCATATTTTTAAACCAGCACAGAATCAACTGGTTAACAACTTATTATGCTTATAGAAATATTAATGTGTATAAAATTTAAAAACTGTGTCCTTTTCCTTCAGGAGCAAAAATGATGCTACTAGCCCTTTACTCAAATACATTATAAAGCAAATATGGATTACAATGCCCTGCATTTTTATTTTCTGAAATGATTAATCAAACTATGTCAAAATGATTTTTACATGTGTAAAAGATATGTAATGAGAAATTGTAAGGTGGTTTGAATTATAGAAACTAACAACCAGTTCCCTCCATGTAACAGATACCATATTCTGAACTTCTTGAATATTCATAATTATTGAATTATTATTTATAAATAATCTGGAGTATTTTCCTTCCCAAGGACACCTGTGTATTCATCTCTATGTAAAGAAAGCATGCTTACAATTGCCCCGTATATTGATATTTTTTTGCCTCTCATGTTCTCTGACTTATCATCTCTTTTGGAGCCAGCATGATGGCTGTTTTCTCATGTTAACTGCAGTCTGGAGTTAGGCTGTGACTATAGATTTAGGGCTCTGATGTTAACTGATGCATCTGGGGTTCAAAATTTTGACTTTGGCTTTTTTAACACTATTAAAAAAATAGATAACTGGCCCAGACAAATGGCTATGCCACTTAATTTCAAATGGATTAATTATCTTTCTGAATCTAAGGTAAATCCAAAAATATAGTCACATTTTATAACAGCCATAAGCATTAGAGTACTCTATAAAAGAAATCCTTGTGCTTTTCCATTGTAAAAACTCAGGTTAGAAGTAGCTTTTGAGAGTTTTTGAACTGTTGGTACAAGAAGTGCTACCTATTGTCATCACTGATATTTCTTACTCCAGTGTTTTGTACAGAGCTGAATTGTGTGTTATCTAGAATTACTCCAAAGTATCACCAAATAGTCTTGCAGATAGTACAAGTGGAAGAACTGAGGAATAGCATTTCAGTTTATTTGTGATATTCACAAACACCTTTTCCCTCATATGTTTAAGAAAATAAAGCATTCATCTGAAGAGAGCTGTAGATGAAAATATAGATCTTCAAATAAGAGTTTTGATCTGACCTTGCATAGAGAAAGAAGTTATTTTGCCTTTATGCCACTACATATTTGCACCTCTCCATCTCTCTCTCTCTCTCTCTCTCTCTCTCTCTCTCTCTCTCCCCCCCCTTACATCCCACAACATGGGGCAGGATTTTTTTTTAATATAAATAACAAAGCAAATACTGATTCTCTTCTATTTTTCTTTTTCTGGGGAAATAAATGTTTCAATTGTTGGGATCCAGTGTAGTATACCCCAAAATGTGCCTCATGCAAGATGTCTCTTGCATGTTGTGTTAATCCATTAAAAAAAGTCAATATGTGGCATATTGATAATTTTGAATGAAAGTTACTTAAGAAATAGCCAATTCAAGAGAGACACTCTGACCTTCATTTCTGTCTCCCTGAAAGCAGGATTTAAATATTTCATTTGAAATATTTCATGTGAAAGGTACACTTCCTACATCTGGAAGTAGAAGGACACCCTTATCACCAGTGAAGGAAATTCTGGCCAAAAAGCCTATTTACTTCTTTAGTTTACTACCCCACACCCAAACCTTCTTACTTCTTCAGTTTACTTCCCCATGCCCAAACTCAGATTCTTCACGAATAGAGCACCCAAAACCCAAGTTTCTCTTTCTTCCTATCAATTCCTCATAAATTTATTGTTTCTCTGTCTAAAAAAGTATAAAAGTTGCCTGCTAAAATTTGTTTCATTTCCTTCTATTAATCTGCCTTGTGTCAATTTTATTATTAATCCAGCCACAAGAACTCAAGTGGCTAGAGGGAAAACTTTTCCCCTTTCCAACAGTTGGCAAGCCAGCCAGACACTCATGGGACCCTGCTTTCCGCCTATAGTATGCTGCAACTAAGACATCCTGAGACATTTGAAAAAGTCTAGCAGAAAATAAGATGCCTTACCACGTCGGCCTCCCAGAACACTGCTTGCAAGATCTGGTGGAAGAAAAAGTGGTAAGAGTCCTTTCTATCTCTCTCTAAGTTTAGTTTAGCAGGAGAAAATTATTTGTGGATCTAGTTCCTTGGACTTAGCAACTCTTGGGGGTCCTTTTCCTTCAAGAAATGGTCAGTGATTTTTTGCTGTACCTGTCTGTTCTTGTATTTGTCATAAGGAGGATGAACTATAGGGCAGAATGCAGGCATAGGCCCTATAAGCCTGCTGCTGAGGGGGCCTCACAGACTAGTGAGTTAATATTTCTCACCAGACCAGTATCTATTTAGACAAACCTTGCTGTGGATCCTTTGTGTAAAAATCAAATGAGGGTTTTTCTTCCACCTTGCTCTGTGCCCTGAGAACTTGGCTTTCTTTCCAGTGAGAATATTCTCTCTGTTCTTAACCACCCAGAAGGTGCATTTATGTGGGTGCATCTGGTGGCTAATCAAATAGACTGGAGTTCTGAGACATGAATTTTCACAAGTAACACACTCTTTGTCTGCCCATGCCAGCCCTCAGGAAAGTTTTTCATATGGGATCCCTGTCAATAAAGGACCTTTGTCACCTCAACCTAAATTGCTTGTTAGTACTGGAAAAATCCCATTCCAGGAGCACCTACTGGATTCCATAAATTTGTGGGCTTATGGCTGGAGGTACTCAATTTTGTGGGACACCAGATACACTGTTTTCACTACATCATTGTTACTGCTTGTAGAAAAAGTGGAACACTAGAAGATGGTCATGTCCCAGGTCTCAGGTGAGTCCCTGGGACAGGCTGCCAAGTGAGGGTCCTTGGCTTCACACAGGAAAGAATTCAAGAGTGAGACATAGTAAAGTGAAAGCAGGTTTATTTGGAGAGATACACACTCCATAGACAGAGTGTAGGCTTTCTTAGAAGGCAAGAGACAGCCACAGAGCATGGGGTTGTTTAGGAAAGTGAGAGTGGCCCCAAGGTGTGGGAGTGGTCACTTTTTATGGGCTGAGTAATTTCATAGGTTAATAAATGGGAGGAATATTCTAACTATCTTGGAGAAGGGGTGAGGATTTCCAGGAATTGGTGCACCACCCACTTTTTGGACTTTTATGGTGGACCTCAGAACTGTCAGGGTGCCTGTGGGTGTGTCACTTAGCATGCTAATGCATTACAATGAACGTATAATGAAGCTCAAGATCTACTGGAAGTCAAATCTTCTGCCATCTTGAGCCTAATAGGTTCTAACCATTTTTTTGGTGTTCCATTCTTCTTAATTGTTGTGTCATTCTTTTAATAGTTGTGCCCTGTCTCCTTCCTTCCTGTCTCACAAAGGGCTTTTACTTTCTTATACTAAGTGTGGAAATAAATATTTGGATCTTGTGAGGACTACATACTCTTGTGAGATGCCTCTTTTTTTTTTTTTTTTTTGCAGTACACGGGCCTCTCACTGTTGTAGCCTCTCCCATTGTGGAGCACAGGCTCTTGACGTGCAGGCTCAGTGGCCATGTCTCATGGGCCCAGCCACTCCGCGGCATGTGGGATGCTCCCGGACCAGGGCACGAACTGCAGACAGACTCTCAACCACTGCACCACAAGGGAAGCCCATGAGATGCCTCTTGCATATTGTGTTAATCCATAAAAAAAGACTTACTGGTTTGTCACTATTTGAAATTAATAAAATCTCTTACTTGTCAATGGTCAGGTGAAGGATCTTTAAACTGGCTATATTTATAAGAAAAAAACTTTCTCGAGAGCTTTTATTATAAACATCTGTTATATTGGTACTTATGGGATCAAACTGAAGGAAAAAAAAGTATAATGACCAGCCTTAAGGAATCCTTTACTAAGATGGAAAAAAAAAACTTAAAACAAAGATACAACATAAAATCTTCTTCTTAAAACCCTTTCTCTTCAGCAATTCCCCAGACCTCCTAAAAGTAATCAGAAAATAAATAATCTGGAAGGGTATATTCAAGGGCTTATTTTAAAAAAAAGCTGTTTTTGTCTTGCAAATCTCTACAAAAGGAGAAGTACTATTCTAGAAATATGTCAAGACCCACCTATATTTACCATTCACAAGACCTTACATATCCCTCTCAAAATACTTGTAGGATATTTGCGAAAATTGTTCTGTACCCAGGAAAAAATTTAATAATACTACTCTAACACTTATGATAATAGACAAATATACTACAAAAGTCCTAGGAGAAAACTTATGTTTTAATATCTCCCCCCTAAAGTTATAAAACTCATCATGTCTTTGAAATGTAAACACAGCCCACATTGCCTGAGACTAAACACAGATTATATAAATTGGTAGAACTTGAAACTAAGGAATAAAATTGAAAAGGGAACAAGGTCTTTTAAAACACAAACTGCTATAAGAACTCTTACCCAAACAGTCTCCTTAAAATTGCTTGTTAAGGGTAAATACAGATTATAAAAACCTTATCCACAAATAAAAAAATAGTTTAGCTATCTGAGTAAACTTAGTTTATTCCAACTGTTACTTATAAACTAGTGGGCTTTGTATTGTACCTGATTCATGACTGTACTTTCAAAATGAAAACTGTAAGCTCTTTTGTTGTGTCTGTCTATATGTGCGCATATATGGTGTTTAGATATGGTGTTGTTCTACCTCTAGATAATATTGACAAAATTAATTTGTATAAGAACTCTAGTTAATTGGCTTAAACAAGCACTTATATATATTTTTTAAATGTAATAAAAACTAACAACAAAGTTTTTCAAAGTTACATGATCTAGGATAATCTTTAGTAAATAAAAGCTAATTTTAAGATTGTTGGTTTAATTTATACCAGTATGTCTTCAGAGTTAGCATTAAATATATGTAATGCAAAACCAGTTCTAAGAGTGAAGTTTATAGTAATACAATCTCACCTCAAGAAACAAGAAAAATCTCAAATAAAAAAAATCTAACCTTACACCTAAAGCAACTAGAGAAATAAGAACAAAGAAAACACAAACTCAGTAGAAGGAATGAAATCATAAAGATCAGAGCAGAAATAAATGAAATAAAAATGAAGAAAACAATAGCAAAAATCAATAAAACTAAAAGTTGGTTCTTTGAGAAGATAAACCTTTAGCCAGACTCATCAGGAAAAAAAGGGAAGGACACAAATCAATAAAATTAGAAATGAAAATGGAGACATCATAACTGACACCACAGAAATACAAAGGATTATAAGAGACTACTAGAAACAACTATATGCCAATGAAATAGACAACCATGAAGAAATGGACAAATTCTTGGAAAGGTACAATTTTCCAATACTTATCCAGGAAGAATTACATAATATAAACAAGACCTCTCACAAGTAATAAAATTGAAACTGTAATTTTAAAACTTCCAACAAACAAAAGTGCAGGACCAGACAGCTTCACAGGCCAATTCTATCAAACATTTAGAGAAGAGCAAACACCAATCTTTCTCAAACAATTCTAAGAAAATGCAGAGGGAGGAACACACCCAAATTCTTTCTACAAGGCCACCATCACCCTGATACCAAAACTAAAGATATCAAAAAAAGAAAAAAGAAAGAAAAAGAAATAAAATTAGAGACCAATATTACTGATGAACATAGATGCAAATATCCTGAACAAAATACTAGCAAACAGAATCCAACAACACATTAAAAGAATCATACATGATGAACAAATGGGGTTTATCCCAGGGATGAAGAGTTTTCAATATATGCAAATCAATCAATGTGATACACCATATTAACAAATTGAGAGGCTTCCCTCGTGGCACAGTGGTTGAGAATCTGCCTGCTAATACAGGGGACATGGGTTCGAGACCTGGTCTGGTAGGATCCCACATGCCGCAGAGCAACTAAGCCCATGAGCCACAACTACTGAGCCTGCGCATTTGGAGCCTGTGCTCTGCAATAAGAGAGGCCACGATAGTGAGAGGCCTTCACACCACGATGAAGATTGGCCCCCACTTGCCACAACTAGAGAAAGCCCTCGCACAGAAACGAAGACCCAACACAGCAAAAATTAATTAATTAATTAATAATCTCCTACCCCCAACATCTTCTTTTAAAAAAAAATATTAAGGAATAAAAACCAGATGATCATCTCAATAGATGGAGAAAAAGCTTTGGACAAAATTTAATGCCAATTTATGATAAAAACTCTCCAGAAAATGGGCATACAGGGAACCTATCTAAACATAATAAAGGCCATATGTGACTAACTCTCAACAAACATTATTCTCAATGGTTAAAAACAGAAAGCATTTCATTTAAAATCAGGAACAAGTTAAGGATGGTCATTCTCACTACTCCTATTCAACATAGTTTTGCATGTGCTAGGGACAGCAATCAGAGAAAAAAAGAAATAAAAGGAATAAAAACTGGAGAAGGAGAAATAAAACTGTCACTGTTTGCAGGAACATAAAATTCTTGCATTCCTATACACTAAGAACAAAAGATCAGAAAGAGAAATTAAGGAAACTATCACATTTACCACCAAAACAAAAACAATAAAACACCTAGGCATAAACCTACCTAAGGAGGCAAAAGGCTTGTACTAAGAAAACTATAAAACACTGATGAAAGAAATCAAAGATGACATAAACAGATGGGGAAATATACCATGTTCTTGGATTGGAACAACCAATATCGTAAAAATGACTGTACTACACAAAACAATCTACAGATTCCTTGCAATACCTATTAAACTACCAACGGCATTTTTCACAGAATTAGAAAAATATTTTACAATTTGTATGAAAACACCAAAACCACAGAATAGCTAAAGCAATCTTACGAAAGAGAAATGGAGCTGGAGGAAACAGGATCCTTGATGTCACATTATACTACAAAGCTACATTAATCAAGAGAGTATGGTACTGGCACAAAGACAGAAATATAGATCAAAAGCCCCGAGATAAACCCACACACATATGGTCACCTAAATTAGGACAAAGGAAGCAAGAAAATACAGTGCAGAAAAGACTGCCTCTTCAATAAGTGGTGCTGGGGAAACTGGACAGCTACATGTAAAAAAATGAAATTAGAACACTACCTAACACAAAATACAAAAAAAAAATACAAAATGGATTAAAAACCTAATATGAGAGATTTGAGAAGATGGTGGAAGAGTAAGACGTGGAGATCTCCTTCCACCACACAGATACATCAGAAATACATCTACACGTGGAACTGCTCCTATAGAACACCAGCTGAATGCTGGCAGAAGACCTCAGACCTCCCAAAAGGCAAGAAACTCCCTACATACCTGGGTAGGGCAAAAGAAAACAGAAAATACAGAGACAAAAGAATAGGGATGGGACATTCACCAGTGGGAGAGAGCTGTGAAGGAGGAAAGGTTTCCACACACTAGAAGCCCCTTCATGGGCAGAGACTGCAGGTGGCAGAGGGGGAAGCTTCAGAGCCACGGAGGAGAGTGCATGCAACAGGGGTGCAGAGGGAAAATCACAGAGATTCCCACACAGAGGATTGGTGCTCCCCAGCACTCACCAGCCCTAGAGGCCTGTATGCTCACCACCGGGATGGGCAGGGGCAGGAGGCTGAGGCTCGAGCTTCAGTCAGATGCAGGGAGAGGACTGGGGTTGGTGGTGTGAACACAGCCTGAAGGGGTTAGTGCACCACGGCTAGCTGGGAGGGAGTCCGGGGAAAAGTCTGGAGCTGCTGAAGAGACAAGAGACTTTTTCTTGCCTCTTTGTTTTCTGGTGCACTAGCAGAGGGGATTAAGAGTGCTGCTTTAAGGAGCTCCAGAGATGGGCATGAGCCATGGCTACCAGCACGGACCCTAGAGATGGACATGAGACGCTAAGGCTGCTGATTCAGCCACTAAGAAGCCTGTGCGCCAGCACAGGTCATGATCCCCACCTCCCCCTCTTGGAAGCCTGTGCAGACCACCACTGCCAGGGACCCGTGATCCAGGGACAACTTCCACGGGAGAACACATGGCAGGCCTCAGGCTGGTGCAACGTCAAGCTGGCCTCTGCTGCCGCAGGTTCACCCCATATCCGTACCCCTCCCTCCCCCCAGCCTGAGTGAGCCAGAGCCACCAAGTCAGCTGCTCCTTTAACCCTGTCCTGTCTGAGTGAAGAACATATGCGCTCAGGTGAATTACATGCAGTGGTGGGGCCAAATCCAAAGCTGAACCCCAGGAGCTGTGTGAAAAAAGAAGAGAAAGGATAATTTCTCCCAGCAGCCTCAGAAGCAGCAGATTAAAACTCCACAATCAACTTGATGTACCCTGCATCTGTGGAATACCTGAATAGACAACGAATCATCCCAAGCTGAGGAGTTGGACTTTGGGAACAATGATATATCTGTGTTTTTCCCTTTTTCTCTTTTTGTGAGTGTGTATGTGTAAGCTTCTGTGTGTGATTGTGTCCGTATAGCTTTGCTTTCACGATTTATCCTAGGGTTCTGTCCATCGGCTTTTTTTTTTACTTTTTAAATTTTTTTTCTTAATAATTATTTTTTAATAACTTTATTTTATTTTATCTTTATTTTATTTTATCCTCTTTCTTTCTTTCTTTCTATTTTTTCTCCTTTTTATTCTGAGCCATGTGGAGGACAGGCTCTTGGTGCTCCAGCCAGGTGTCAGGGCTGTGCCATTGAGGTGGGAGAGCCAAGTTCAGGACACTGGTCCACAAGATACCTCCAGGCTCCACGTAATATCAAACAGTGAAAATCTCCCAGAGATCTTCATCTCAACACCAAGACCCAGCTTCACTCAATGACCAGCAAGATACAGTGCCAGACACCAATGCTAAACAACTAGCAAGACAGGAACATTGCCCCATCCAATAGCAGAGAGGCTGCCTAAAATCATAATAAGGCCACAGACACCCCGAAAAACGCCACCAGACATAGACCTTCCCACCTGAGAGACAAGATCAAGCATCAACCACCAGAACACAGCCACTAGTCCCCTCCACCAGGAAACCTACACCAGTCACTAAACCAAACTTAGCCACTGGGGCCAGTCATCAAAAACAACGGGAACAACGAACTTGCAGGCTGCAAAAAGGAGACCCCAAACACAATATGATAAGCAAAATGAAAAGACAGGAAAACACAAGAAGATGAAGGAGGAAGGTAAAAACACAGCAGACCTAAAAAATGAAGAGGAGACAAGCAGTCTACCTGAAAAAGAATTTAGGAAAATGATAGTAAAGATGATCCAAAATCTTGGAAATAGAACAGACAAAATGCAAGAAACATTTAACAAGGACCTAGAAGAACTAAAGAGGAAACGAGCAATTATGAAAAACACAATAAATGAAATTAAAAATACTCTAGAAGGGATCAATAGCAGAATAATTGAGACAGAAGGACAGATAAGTGACCTGGAAGATAAAATGGTGGAAATAACTACAGCAGAGCAGAATAAACAAAAAGAATGAAAAGAACTGAGGACAGTCTCAGAGACCTCTGGGACAACATTAAACACACCAACATTCAAATTATAGGGGTTCCAGAAGAAGAAGAGAAAAAGAAAGGGACTGAGAAAATATTTGAAGAGATTATAGTTGAAAAGTTCCCTAATATGGGAAAGGAAATAGTTAATCAAGTCCAGGAAGCACAGAGAGTCCCATACAAGATAAATCCAAGGAGAACCACATCAAGACATATATTAATCAAATTATCAAATCTTAAATACAGAGAAAACATATTAAAAGCAAAAAGGGAAAAACAACCAATAACACACAAGCGAATCCGCATAAGGTTAACAGCTGATCATTCAGCAGAAACTCTGCAAGCCAGAATGGAGTGTCAGGACATATTTAAAGTGATGAAGGAGAAAATCCTACAACCAAGATTACTCTACCAAGCAAGGATCTCATTCAGATTTGATGGAGAAATTAAAAGCTTTACAGACAAGCAAAAGCTGAGAGAGTTTAGCACCACCAAACGAGCTTTACAACTCTAGAAACTTCTAGGAACTTCTCTAGACAAGAAACACAAGAGAAGGAAAAGACGTACAATAACAAACCCAAAACAATTAAGAAAATGGCAATAGGAACATACATATCAATAATTACCTTAAATGTAAATGGATTAAATGCTCCCACCGAAAGACACAGACTGTGTGAATGGAACAAGAACAAGATCAATATATAGGTTGTCTACAAGAGATCCACTTTAGACCTAGGGACACATACAGACTGAAAGTGAGGGGATGGAAAGAGATATTCAATGGAAATGGAAATCAGAAGAAAGCTGGAGTACCAATTCTCATATTAGACAAAATAGACTTTAAAATAAAGACTATTAGAAGAGACAAAGAAGGACACTACATAATTATCAAAAGATCAATTCAAGAAGAAGATATAACAGTTGTGAATATTTGTGCACCCAACATGGAAGCACCTAAATACATAAGACAAATACTAACAGCCATAAAAGGGGAAATCCACAGTAACACAATCATACTAGTGGACTTTAACACCCCACTTTCACCAATGGACAGATCATGCAAAATGAAAATAAAGAAACACAAGCTTTAAATGATATATTACACAACATGGACTTAGTTGATATTTATAGGACATTCCATACAAATAAACAGAATACATTTTCTTCACAAGTGCTCATGGAACATTCTGCAGGAAAGATCATAACTTGGGTCACAAACCTAGCCTTTGTAGATTTAAGAAAGTTGAAATTGTATCAAGTATCTTTTCCCACTGCAATGCTATGAGACTAGATATCAATTACAGGAAAAGATCTGTAAAAAAAAACAAACACATGGAGGCTAAGCAATACACTACTTAATAACAAAGTGATCACTGAAGAAATCAAAGAGGAAAAAAAAATACTAGAAACAAATGAAAATGGAGACACGATTACCCAAAACCTATGGGAAGCAGCAAAAGCAGGTCTCAGAGGGAAGTTTATAGCAATGCAACCCTACCTTAAGAAACAGGACACATCTCAAATAAAGAACCTAAACATGCACCTAAAGCATTTAGAGAAAGCAGAACAAAAATAACCCCAAAGTTAACAGAAGGAAAGAAATTATAAAGCTTAGATCAGAAATAAATGAAAAAGAAATGAAGGAAACAATAGCAAAGATTAATAAGACTAAAAGCTAGTTCTTTGACAGGATAAACAAAATTGATAAACGATTAGCCAGACACATCAAGAAAATAAGGTAGAAGATTCAAATCAATAGAATTAGAAATGAAAAAGGAGAAGTAACAACTGACACTGCAGAAGTACAAAGGATCATGACAGATTACTACAAGCAACTCTAGGCCAATAAATGGACAACCTGGAAGAAATGGACAAATTCTTAGAATTGCACAACGTGCAGAGACAAAAACAGGAAGAAATAAAAATATGAACAGACCAATCATGAGCATTGAAATTGAGACTCTTATTAAAAATCTGCCAACAAACAAAAGCCCAGGACTAGATGGCTTCACAGGCGAATTCTATCAAACATTCAGAGAAGAGCTAACACTTATCTTTCTCAAACTCTTTCAAAACATAGCAGAGGAAGGAACACTCCCAGACTCATTCTATGAGACCACCATCACCCTGATACCAAAACCAGACAAAGATGTCACAAAGAAAGAAAACTACAGGCCAATATCACTGATGAGAGTAAATGCAAAAATCCGCAACAAAATACTAGCAAACAGAATCCAACAACACATTAAAAGGATCATACACCATGATCAAGTGGGGTTTATTCCAGGAATGCAAGGATTCTTCAATACACGCAAATCAATCAATGTGATACACCCTATTAACAAACTGAAGGAGAAAAAACATAAGATCATCTCAATAGATGCAGAGAAAGCTTTTGACAAAATTCAACACCCATTTATGATAAAAACCCGGCAGAAAGTAGGCATAGAGGGAACTTTCCTCAACATAATAAAGGCCATATATGACAAACCCACAGCCATCATCCTCAATGGTGAAAACCTGAAACCATTTCCACTAAGATCAGGAACCAGACAAGGTTGCCCACTCTCACCACTCTTATTCCAAATAATTTTGGAAGTTTTAGCCACAGCAATCAGAGAAGAAAAAGAAATAAAATGAATCCAAATCAGCAAAGAAGAAGTGTAGCTGTCACTGTTTCCAGATGACGTGATACTATACAAAGAGAATCCTAAAGATGCTACCAGAAAACTACTAGAGCTAATCAATGAATTTGGTAAAGTAGCAGGATACAAAATTAATGCACAGAAATCCCTTCCTTTCTTATACACTAATGATGAAAAATTTGAAAGTGAAATTAAGAAAACACTCTCATTTACCATTGCAACAAAAAGAATAAAATATCTAGGAATAAACCTACCTAAGTAGACAGAAGATCTGTATGCAGAAAATTATAAGACACTGATGAAAGAAATTAAATATGTTGCACATTGATGGAGAGATATACCATGTTCTTGGATTGGAAGAATCAACTTTGTGAAAATGATTCTACTACCCAAAGCAACCTACAGATTCAATGCAATCCCTATCAAACTACCACTGGCACTTTTCACAGAAGTGGAACAAAATATTTCACAAATTTTATGGAAACACAATAGACCCCAAATATCTAAAGCAATCTTGAGAATGAAAAATGGAGCTGTCGGAATCAGGCTCCCTTGCTTCAGACTATACTACAAAGGTACAGTAATGAAGACAGTATGGTACTGCCACAAAAACAGAAATATAGATCAATGGAAAAGGATAGAAAGCCCAGAGCTAAACCCACACACATATGGTCACCTTTTTTATTTATTTATTTATTTTTGTGGTATTCGGGTTTCTCACTGTTGCAGCCTCTCCCGTTTTGGAGCACAGGCTCTGGACGCACAGGCACAGGAGCCATGGCTCATGGACCTAGCTGCTCCACCGCATGTGGGATCTTCCCAGACTGGGGCACGGACCCTTGTCCCCTGCATCAGCAGGCAGACTCTCAACCACTCTGCCACCAGGGAAGCCCCAACTTATCTTTCATAAAGGAGGCAACAATATACAGTTGAGAAAAGACAGCCTCTTCAATAAGTGTTGCTGGGAAAACTGGACAGGTACATGTAAATGTATGAAATTAAAAAACTCCCTAACACCATACACAAAATTAAACCCAAAATGGATTAAAAAACTAAATGTAAGGCCAGACACTATAAAACTCTTAGAGGAAAACATAAGCATAACATTCTGTGACATAAATCAGAGCAAGATCCTTTTTGACCTATCTCCTAGAGAAATGGAAATAAAAACAAAAATAAACAAATGGGACCTAATGAAACTTCAAAGCTTTTGCACAGCAATGGAAACCATAAACAAGACCAAAAGACAACCCACAGAATGGGAGAAAATACTTGCAAATGATGCAACTGACAAAGGATTAATCTGCAAAATTTACAAGCATCTCATGCAGGTCAATAACAAAAAAACAAGCAACCCAATCCAAAAATGGCCCGAAGACCTAAACAGACATTTCTCCAAAGACGATATACAGACTGCCAACAAACACATGAAAGAATGCTCAACATCATTAATCATCAGAGAAATGCAAACCAAAAGTACAATGAGATGTCATCTCACACCAGTCAGAATAGCCATCATCAAAAAATCTAGAAACAATAAATGCTTGAATGAGTGTGAAGAAAAAGGAACTCTCTTGCACTGTTGGTGGGAATGTAAACTGATACAGCTAATATGGAGAAGAGTATGGAAGTTCCTTAAAAAACTACAAATTGAACTACCATGTGACCCAGCAATCCCACTACTGGGCATATACCCTAAGAACACCGTAATTTAAAGAGTCATGGACCAAAATGTTCATTGCGGCTCTATTTACAATAGCCAGTACTTTGAAGCAACCTAAGTGTCCATCATGGGATGAATGGATAAAGAAGATGTGGCACATATATACAACGGAATATTACTCAGCCATCAAAAGAAACGAAATTCAGTTTTTTGTAGTGAGGTGTATGGACCTAGATTCTGTCATACAGAGTGAAGTAAGTCATAAATAGAAAAACAAATACCGTATGCTAACACATATATATGGAATCTAAGAAAAAAATGTCATGAAAAACCTAGGGGTAAGACGGGAATAAAGACACAGTCCTACTAGAGCATGGACTTGAGGTTATGGTGAGGGGAAAGGGTAAGCTGTGACAAAGTGAGAGAGTGGCATGGACATATATACACTACCATACATAAAATAGATAGCTTGTGGGAAGCAGCCGCATAGAACAGGGAGATCAGCTAGGTGGTTTGTTACCACATACAGGGGTGGGATAGGTAGGATGGGAGGGAGGGAGATGCAAGAGAGAAAAGATATGGGAAAATATGTATATGTATAACTGAATCACTTTGTTATAAAGCAGAAGCTAACACACTATTATAAAGAAATTATACTCCACTAAAGATGTTTTTTAAAAAAAAACTAAATATAAGAACGGACACTATAAAACTCTTAGAGGAAAACAGAAGAAAAACACTCTTTGACATGAACCACAGCAAGACCTTTTTTGACCCACCTTGTATAGTAATGAAAATAAAACAGAAATGAACAAATGCAACCTAATTAAACTTAAAAGCTTGTACACGACAAAGGAAAGCATAAACAAGACCAAAAGACAACCCTCAGAATGGGGGAAAATATTTGCAAATGAAGCTGCAGGGAAAGGATTAATCTCCAAAATATACAAATAGCCCATGAAGGTCAATATTAAAAAAACAAACCACCCAATTAAAAAATGGGCAGAAGACCCAAATAGACATTTCACCAAGGAAAACATACAGATCGCCAAGAAGCACATGAAAAAATGCTCGACATCACTAATTATTAGAGAAATGCAAATCAAAACTACAATGAGGTATCAACTCACACCAGTCAGAATGGTCATCATCAAAAAATCTACAAATAGTAAATGCTTGAGAAGGTATGGAGTAAAGGGAACCCTTTTGCACTGTTGGTGAAAATGTAAATTGATACAGCCACTATGGAGAACAGCATGGAGATTACTTAAAGAACTAAAAATAGAGCTACCATATGACCCAGCAATCCCACTACTGGGCATATACCCTGAGAAAACCATAATTCAAAAGGACACATGTTCTGCAGTGTTCATTGCCATTCTATTTGCAATAGCCAGGCCATGGAAAAAACCTAAATGTCCAATGACAGATGAATGAATAAAGAATATGTGTTACATATATACAATGGAATATTACTCAGCCATAAAACGGAATGAAATTGGGTCATTTGTAGAGATGTGGATGGATCTAGAGTCTGTCATACATTGTGAAGTAAGCCAGAAAGACAAAAACAAATACCATAGATTAACTCATATTTGTGGAATCTAGAAAAATAGTACAGATGTACCTATTTGCAGGGCAGGAATAGAGACATATACCTAGGGGATGGACACGTGAACACAGGGCGTGAAAGGGAGGGTGGGATAAGTTGAGAGACTAGGTTTCACAAAAATAGACTACCATGTGTAAAATAGATAGCTAGTGCGAACCTGTTGTATAGCACAAGGGGCTCTACTCAATGCTCTGTGATGACCTAGATGTGTGGGATTGGGGTGTGGGGTGGGAGAGATGTCTAAGAGAGAGGGGATATAAGTAACCATATAGCTGATTCACTTCATTGTAGAACAGAAACTTGCACAAAATTTTAAAGCAATTATACTCCAATAAAATATTTAAAAAAAAATAAAAATATTAATTAATTAATTTTTCAAAATACCAATAAATAACTGTTGTTCAACCTGGGTTTACTAATCAAGTGGGCTTATGTTGTCTCTGTTGCAAAGTATTCAGAAAAACAAATAAATTTAAGGTAATGACTGTTTTAAAGTCTAATGAAATTTTCATGAGTAATCTAAGAATTATTTTAAAGAACAATGAAATAAATATATTTCAGTAAGAATTTTTTAGATAAACTTTTTAACAAGAATTATTTTATGATATGTCTACTTATTGTCTTAAGTCTCTGGTAATTTACATCCTTAGAGTTTTGCTAAGTTCAGTTAAATGATGGGAAATCATTGAATGTCAAGATCATTTCAAAATAAGATTAAACAATGAAATATTCATTGTTAAACAGGTTTTAGTTTACCTACATTTTAAAAAATTAATTTATTAATTATTTTATTTTTGGCTGTGTTGGGTCTTCCTTTCTGTGCGAGGGCTTTATCTAGTTGCAGCAAGCAGGGGCCACTCCTCATAGCGGTGCATGGGTCTCTCACTATCGCGGCCTCTCTTGTTGCAGAGCACAGGCTCCAGACGCGCAGGCTCAGTAGTTGTGGCTCACGGGCCTAGTTGCTCCGTGGCATGTGAGATCCTCAGAGACCAGGGCTCGGACCCGTGTCCCCTGCACTGGCCGTCAGACTCTCAACCACTGTGCCACCAGGGAAGCCCAGTTTACCTACTTTTGACCTCTTATTACAGAGAAGCTAAGTATTCTGTGTCTATTAGTGAATATATTGTGTGCTTTATTAAAAGTTTATACTATGGAGTAGCATATATTTCTAGAAAGTATAAAATGCATCTATAAGTATTCCAAACCGCAAAATGTTAAGACATTTCACAATTGTTTCCTTCTTTAATTTTACTAAAAGATAAGATTTCAAAGGATTAAAAATTCTAATTAATACTTTTGATTAAAGCTACCAGATATAATAATAGAAATAAGATATTTTGGGGGTAAGAAAAGTTATTAGGCATGAAGTTGTTTTTGTTAAGAGAAAAATAAAGTGATTTTGTCCTAAAGCTGGTTATTTCTCAATGGGAAAGTAAACAACAGACAATCTAAAATGAACATAAAAAGTTGTAAAAGTTTTGTAAAAAAGGAATCGTTTGAAATGAATTGTATGTGTGGTCAGGACTGGATAAGATTGGAATAAGTTTAACTAGGTAAATGAGTTTTATTATCAAAAGTAAACTAATGCAAATTGGAATTTGGTTTTCTCTCTGTTAAAAAGACAACGTTTTTTCTCTATTGGTATGTTCTTGATAATAAGAGATTAAGAAGCTTTTTCTTTACATTTAATTAAACTTCTTAGGAAAAAGCAAAAATTGCATGACTTGTCAAAATATCGTTTATGTTCTATGTTGTCTTTATCAAGTTTTTGATTACTTAAGTAAACCCTAGTCCTCTCAGTAATAAAAGAGCTAAGTTTTTGTCAGAACTATATAACTTTCTATATTTGCTTATGAAAATTTGTTATTTTGGTTAAATGAATATCTAAGCATTGTTTCACAGTGACCTATTTGACTAAGTGTTTTAAAACCTTTTTGATGTTTTAGACAGCATTTCCCAAAATAAAATACTAAATAAAGTCTTTTAGACTTAGAACTAACTGTGATATATGGCAGTGGTCCCCAACTTTTTTGGCACCAAGGACTGGTTTCTTGGAAGACAATTTTTCCATGGACAGGATAGGGGGAGGATGGTTCAGGTAGTAATGCGAGCAAAAAGGAGCAATGAGGAGTGGCAGAAGAAGCTTCACTCACTTGCCCACCACTCATTTTCTGCTGTGTGGACTGGTTCCTAACAGGCCACAGACTGGTACTGGTTTGTAGCCTGGGGTTTGGGAACCCCTAATATATGGGATATTTCAGACAGCCCTGAAATATCTCAAAGATATGTTTCCTCTCCTTATAAAAAGAGATATATTAAACTACTTACACATACATGATATGTTAAATTACATGGAAAGCATTAAATAAGATGTATCTTTAAGCCTTCTTTACGTTGTATCTGTATAGGTATGTACTATAAATGCTCCAGAAATTGTGTGAAATTCCTGGAAGTCTTATATGTCCTGACTGAAAAACGTTATCTATCATCAAAACTGAGGCTCGGGCTTCCCTGGTGGAACAGTGGTTGAGAGTCAGCCTGTCGATGCAGGGGGCACTGGTTCGTGCCCCACTCTGGGAAGATCCCACATGCCACGGAGCAGCTGGGCCCGTGAGCCATGGCCACTGAGCCTGCATGCCCAGAGCCTGTGCTCTTCAATGGGAGAGGCCACAACAGTGAGAGGCCAGCATACCACCAAAACAAAACAAAACAAAACAAAAAAACTGAGGCTCACTCTAAAAGGACTGAACCAGAGTATCAGGAAATGTGCTGTGACTTTCATGCCAAGGCATAAGCAACAAAATAATCTGTAAAGATTGTGACACATGTGAATGAAGTCCATTTGATTTCTGCAAAAATTTGACCACTAATTGCCATACTTTTGCCATGCTGACGTCTCTGTAAGATGGAAACAGTCTTCTCCTGAATCAGAAAGTTTAAGATAAGAGTTTCCAAGAGGTCGGAGTAGGAGGAGGGCGTGGAGTTCATTTTCCCCCACAAATACATTAAGAATACATCTGCAAATGGAACAACTCTCACAGAGCACCTGCTGAAAACTAGCAGAAGACCTTGGACACCTAACAGGACCAGAAAGATTCCCAAATAACCAGGTAGGATGAAAGAAAAAATAAAGGAAAAGGAAGAGGAGTGGAAGCGGGGTGGAAACTGTACCTTTGCCAGGGAGCTAAAGGCAAGGAGTTCTTTCATCTAGGGAAACTCCCTCACTGATGGGAGACCAGCTGGGACAGAAGGGGAGACTCAGGGGCTCAGAGGAGAGCCCAGCAACCAGTCTATAGCAGGCAGGACAGAGTGAGACCTATACAGATGGTCTGTGCCACAGCCCTGCATGTCCCAGCCTTATTCAGGTTTCTGCTGTTGCCACAGGGGCTGGGTGCTGGAACGTGGGGTTTGGAGAGCAGATCTGGGGAGAGGACCACGGTTGGCTATGAGGAGACAGCCTGAGGGGACAGGAATGAGGAGCTGCACAACCAGAAATGCTCATGGAGGAAGCACTCAAAGAAGCAAAGCACTGTTGTTGAGTGACTTGCAAAGATTGGGACCACCATTGCAGCCCCTCTTCTCATATGCATGCTCCTGCCTCCATGGGCACTAGAGTGTCCTTGCTGGAGCTGGCTGGTGCACCCCTGCCATCACCTCCTCCACCATCCTCCCCACCCTCGGTGACAGACCCACCTAATTGCCACCTGACATGCTCATACGTCAGGTGGCTCCCTCCTGCCTGGGTGGCTTGCTGGCCTTGATTGCCTCCTCAGAGCCTTCCTGCCTGATGGGCTTATGTGAAGCAGACTCCAGTGGGAGGATCACAAGCAGAGGTAGGGCTGAAACCATAGTTGAGCCCCAGGGGCTGTGTGATTTAGGAAAAAGAGTTGAAATCTCTCCTTGTGCAGTGCAAACCATCATGTTACACCTCCGCTGATGGCTTCCTAAATTAAGCATCTGTGAAAAGTCCGAAAGGACAGGAAGTGCTCCAGCAGCTGGGATGGGTCTGGCTTTAGCAGCTGTGGGCTTTGTGGGCATGTACACATGGGGGTTGGACCAAACCAGAGGATGAACTGCCTCCATAGCTCCTACAGTGGGTCCAGGTACAAGACTACTGAAGTCATGTGACCACATCTCAGTGGATCTGCACCAGTGGCCTGGTGAAAACAATGCCTGGCAGTCACCAGGGTCAGCTTCCAGCAATTCCCACAGTTAATGTGGGACTGAGAGCAGTGCCAAAAACAGTGTATTTTCTGAGCTCACACAGTGGACAAAAGGGGACACAACAGAGCACATTCATAGGTGAACACCACCAGAGGAGGAATACTCAGTTGTTTCGCTCCCAGTGGGAGTGCTCCAATCCTGCCTAACTTGCACCACAGATCAGAAACACAGCTAAGAAACAAATCTGGGGGTCTCTACTCCAAAAACTAGGGAGAAGACACTGCCCCTGACAGGGCAGTGACAACCACGGAGCAAAGGGAAGGTTTTGCTCAACATCCAGGGCAAGCTCTGGTCACCAAAACACCAATCAAACCCACAATCAAGGGGACATTGGCACAATCCTCAGGACCAACCTCACCTACCAGGGGACAGACACCAGAAGCCACAGAAACTATGATCCTGCAGCCTGTGGAAAGGAGACCACAGTAAGTCGGGCAAAATGAAAAGACAAAGATGTTGCAGATGAATGAGCAAGATAAAAACCTACAGGAACATCTAAATGAAGAGGAGATAGGCAACCTACCTGAAAAATAATTCAGAGTAATGATAGGAAAGATGATTCAAGATCTCGGAAAAAGAATGGAGGCACAGATCAAAAAGATACAAGAAATATTTAACAAAGACCTAGAAGAACTAAAGAACAAACAGAGATGAACAATACAATAACTGAAATGAAAAATACACTAGAAAGAATCAATAGCAGGATAACTGAGGCAGAAGGATGGATAAGTGACATGGAAGTCAGAACAGTAGAAATCTCTGTCGCAGAACAGAATAAAGAAAAAACAATGAAAACAAATGAGGACAGTCTCAAAGACTTCTGGGACAACATTAAAAGAAACAACATTCGAATTATAGAGGTCCCAGAAGAAGAAAAAAAGAGAGGGTCTGAGAAAATATTTGAAGAATTTATAGACAAAAGCTTCTCTAACATGGGAAAGAAAATAGCTACCCAAGTCCAGGAAGCACAGAGAGTTCCATACAGGATGAAACCAAAGAGGAACATGCCAAGACACATATTAATCAAATGGACAAAAGTTAAAGGTAAAGAAAAAAATATTAAAAACAACAAGGGAAAAGCAACAAATAACACAATGGAATCCCCATAAAGTTATCACCTGATATTTCAGCAGAAACTCTGCAGGTCAGAAGTGAGTGGAGGGCTTCACTGGTGACCCAGTGGTTGGGAATCCACCTGCCAATGCAGGGGACATGGGTTCGAGCTCTGGTCCAGGAAGGTCCCACATGACATGGAGCAACTAAGCCCATGCACCACAACTACTGAAGGCCGTGTTCCACAACTACTGAAGGCCACATGCCTAGGGGACGTGATCTGCAACAAGAGATGCCACCACAATGAGAAGCAATCACACCACAAGGAAGACCCAACACAGCAAAAAATAAATTAATTAAATAAATAAGTTTAAAAAAAGAAGAAGGGGCTGGCATGATATATTTAAAGTGATGAAAGGGAAAATCCTACAACCACGAATACTCTAACCAGCAAGGCCTCATTCAGATTTGATGGAGAAATCAAAAGATTTACAGACAATCAAAAGCTGAGAGAATTCAGCATCACCAAACCAGCTTTAAAACAAATGATAAAGGAACTTCTCTAGGCAAGAAACACAAGAGAGGAGAACAAAGGGGGAAGGAAAGAAAAAAGACCTACAAAAACAAACCCAAAACAATTTTTAAAATGGCAATAGGAACATACATATCAATAATTACCATAAATGTAAATAGACTAAATGCTCCAGCCAAAAGACATAGACTGGCTGAATGGATACAAAAGCAAGACACATATATATGCTGTCTACAAGAGACCCACTCAGACCTAGGGACACATACAGACAGAAAGTGAGAGGATAGAAAAGTATATTCCATGCAAATGGAAATCAAAAGAAAGCTGGAGTAGCAATACTCATATCAGATGAAATAGATATTAAAATAAAGATGGTTACAAGAGACAAGGAAGGACACTACATAATGATCAAGGGATCAATCAAATAAGGTACAACAATTATAAATATATATGCACCCAACATAGGCATACCTCAATATATAAGAAAAATGCTAAGAACCATAAAAGGGGAAATCAACAGTAACACAATAATAGTGGGGGACTTTTAACACCTCATTTTCCTTAATGGATAGATCATCCAGACTGAAAATTAATAAGGAAACGTAAGTGTTAAATAACACATTAGACCAGATAGACTTAAATGATATCTACAGGACATTCCATCCAAAAGCAGCAGAATGCACTTTCTTCTAGTACACATGGAAAACTACTTGGGCCAAAAATCAACCCTCACTAAATTTCAGAAAATTGAAATAATATCATCTTTTCCAACCACAGTGCTATGAGATTAGATATCAATTACAGGAAAACGCTATAACAAACACAAAAACGTGGAGGATATCAATATATTACTAAATAACCAATGGATCACTGAAGAAATAAAAGGGGAAATCAAAAAATACCTAGAAACAAATGCCAACAAAAACACAATGACCAAAACCTATGGGATGCAGCAAAAGCAGTTCTATGAGGGAGGTATATAACAAGACAATCCTAACTTAAGAAAAAAGAAAAATCTCAAATAAACAATGTAACTTTACACCTAAAGCAACTAGAGAAAGAAGAACAAACAAAACTCGACAGTAGTAGAGGGAAAGAAGTCATAAAGCCCAGAGCAGATACAAATGAAATAGAAAGGAAGGAAACAATAGTAAAGATCAATGAAATTGAAAGCTAGTTATTTGAGAAGATAAACAAATTGATATAGCTTTAATCAGACTCATCAAGAAAAAAGGGAAGGGACTCAAATCAATAAAATTAGAAATGAGCAGTTACAATGGACACCACAGAAATACAAAGGATCATAAGAGACTACTACAAGCAACTATATGGCAATGAAATGGACAAATAATTAGAAAGGTACCGACTTCCAAGACTGAACCAGGAAGAAATAGAAAATGTGAACGGACCAATCACAAATAAGGAAATGGAAAGTGCTTAAAAATCTTTCACCAGAAAAAAATTCCACAAGCAGATGGCTTCACAGGCAAATTCTATCAAATATGTAGAGAAGATTTAATCCCTACACTTCTGAAATTCTTCCCAAAAATTGCAGAGGAAGGAAGACTCCCAAGATCATTCTATGAGGTCACTTTCACCCTGATAACAATACCAGAAGAAGAAATAACAGAAAAAAAAGAATATTACAGAACAATCTTATTGATAAACATCAACTCAAAAATACTAGCAAACCGAAGCCAACAACATATTAAAAGTATCATATGGGCTTCCCTGGTGGTGCAGTGGTTGAGAGTCCGCCTGCCGATGCAGGGGACACGGGTTCATGCCCTGGTCTGGGAAGATCCCACATGCCGTGGAGTGGCTGGGCCCATGAGTCATGGCCGCTGAGCCTGCACGTCTGGAGCCTGTGCTCCACAATGGGAGAGGCCACAACAGTGAGAGGCCCGTGTATTGAAAAAAAAAAAAAAAAGTATCTTACACCATGATCAAGTGGGATTTATCCCAGGGATACAGGGATTCTTCAATATCCACAAATCAATCACTGTGATACACCACATCAACAAATTGAAAAAAAAAGTATGATCATCTCAATAGATATAGAACAAGCTTTTGAAAAAATTCAGCACCCATTTATGATAAAAACTCTCCAGAAAGTGGCATAGAGATAGCCTACCTGAACATAATAAAGGCCATATGCAACAAACCCATCATTCTCCATGGTGAAAAACTGAAAGCATTTCCTCTAAGATCAGGAACAAAAGGAGCATGTCCACTCTCACAACTAATATTCAACATAGTTTTGGAAGTCTTTGCCATGGCAATCAGAGAAGGAAAAGAAATAAAAGGAATCCAAATTGGCAAAGAATAAGTAAAATTGTCACTGCTTGCAAATGACATGATGTATACATAGAAAGTCCTAAAGATGCCACCAGAAAACAACTAGAACTATTCAATGACTTTGGTAAGGTTGCAGGATACAAAAGTAATACACAGAAATCACTTACATTCCTATACACTAACAACAAAATAACAGAAAGCAAAATCAAGGAAATAATCACACTTACCATTGCATTAGAAAGAATAAAATACATAGGAATAAACCTATCTAAGGAGGGAAAAGACCTGTGCTCTGAAAAATATAGATACTGATGAAAGAAATCAAAGATAACACAAACAGATGGAGAAAGGTACCATGTTCTTGGATTGGAAGAACCAATATTGTGAAAATGACTATACAACCCAAAGCAATCTACAGATTTGATGCAACCCTTATCAAATAACTAATGGTATTTTTCACAAAATTAGGGTAAAAATTCTACAATTTGTGTGGAAACACAGAAGACCACAAATAGCCAAAGCAATAATGAAAAGGAAAAACGGCAATTAGGTTCCCTGACTTCAGACTATATGACAAAACTACAGTCATCAAAACTGTATGGTACTGGCACTAAAACAGAAATATAGATCAATGGAACAGGATAGAATGCCCAGAGATAAACCCATAAACCCATGGGCACCTAATCTATGACAAAGGAGTCAAGAATATACAATGGAGAAAAAATAGTTTCTTCAATAAGTGATGCTAGGAAAATAGGACAGCTACATGTAAAAGAATGAAATTAGAACACTTCCTAAACTTATACACAAAAAATAAACTCAAAATTGATTAAACACCTAAATGTAAGGCTGGATACTATAAAACACTTAGAGGAAAACATACGCAGAACACTCTGATGTAAATTGCAGCAAGATCTTTTTTGATACACCTCCAAAAATAATGAAAATACAAACAAAAATTAAGAAATGGGAACTAATTAAACAAAAGTTTTTTTAAACAGCAAGGGAAACCATAAGCAAAAAAGAAAAGATAACCCTCAGAGTGGGAAAAAAAATATTTGAAAACAAAGCAACCAACAAGGGATTAATTTCCAAAATATACAAATAGCTCGTGCAGCTCAATGTCAAGAGAAAACAATCAGTACAATGAAAAAATGAGTGGAAGTTCTAAATAGACATTTCTCCAAAGAAAACATACAGATGGCTAAAAAGCACATGCAAAGATGCTTAACATTACTAATTATCAGAGAAATGCAAATCAAAAGTACAGTGAGGTATTACCTCACACGGGTCAGAATGGCCATCATCAGAAAGTCTACTAATAACAAATGCTGAAAAGGGAGTGTAGAAAAGGGAACCCTCCTACACTGTTTGTGGGAATTTAAATTGGTACAGCCACTATGAAGAACAGTAAGGAGGTTCTTACAGAACTAAAAACAGAGCTACCTTATGATCCAGCAATCCTAGTCCTGGGCATATATTCAGCAGAAACTATAATTCAAAAAGATACATTCACTCCAATGTTCACTGCAGCACTATTCACAATAGCCAGGACAGGGAAGCAACCTAAATGTCCATCAGCAGAGTAATGGATACAGAAGACATGGTACATATAGACAATGGAATATTACTCAGCCATAAAAAAGAATGAAATAATGCCATTTGGAGAAACATGGATGGACTTAGAGATTGTCATACTGAGTGAATTATGTCGACAGAGAAAGACACATATCATATGATATCACTAATATGTGGAATCTAAAAAAGGGTACAAATAAACTTAACTACAAAACAGAAATTGAGTTGCAGGTGTAGAAAACAAACTTATGGTTACCAGGGCATTGGAGTGTAGGGAGAAATTGGAAAATTGGGATTGACATATACACACTACCATAAATAAAATAGTTAACTAATAAGGACCTAATGTATAGCAGAGGGAACTCTATTCAATACTCTGTAATGACCTACATGGGAAAATAATCTAAAAAAAAAAGTGGATATATGTACATGTACAACTGATTCACTTTGCTGTAGACCTGATACTAACATAACATTGTAAATCTACTGTACTCCAATAAATATTTAAACAAAAATAATTAATATGGGTAAACAATAACTATAAATTAAACAAACAGTACTGCCTATGGGAAATGCAAGACCATTTTTTGGTTCTTTCTGGCTTCCTGACAAATTATTTTGCATCCCTCCACCCACCATAGTGCATTTAAAATGACACAAGGTGTAAATAGACATAGTTTGAAGATTTCTATACAATTATGGAAACACTCTACTAGCAATATCCAACCTGTAAGGATCATAACCCTGGAAAATAACTCTTTGGTCCCCAGAGGCCTCAGATCTTTTCTTACTGTACTATTTAACACCTGCAACTAGACTTCATTCAGCTGCCGCTTAGTAGGGGTTATCAAAATGTTCTTGTTATTGTATGTATGTTGTCTAAATGGGTTGAAGCCTTCCCTTGCTACAAGGCTCATGCCCTCACAGGGGCAAAAACTATTAGAAAACGTGTTTCCCACTGGGGGTGTACTTCCACAATGTCCAGTAAACAAGGCACATGCTTCACTGGGCAAATAACATGAGCCTTAACAAAATCTCTGCAAACTTCTCGGAATTATCCCTGTAATAGGGATATCACCATCAATCATCAGGCAATGTTGATCGACCTAATGGAAAAACTGAACTCAAGCAGAACAAGAATTTGTTACATGGAACTGAATAAACTGATGAATACAATTTAATTTTTATGACATTGTCAAAAATATTTTTATCTTCTGTTTTCCACATACAAAGAAATTTTTTTTCTAAGACAGAAGTTTACAGAAAAGTAAATTATACCTTTGTAATGTGAATTAAAACACACATTCTTTTCTCCCTACTTGATCCCTCCAGAATTTAGAGACTCTCAGTAAGTAATCTTATTTTCTTGGCAACATAGTTATTTGCATAAGTTCAATGAAATTCTGTTCCCCTTATAACAGGACACAATTAGAAGCATTGTTTATACTACCACAGTTTTGACTGGAATGTCATATTCGAGAGAAACATGCATAAACAGATATGACCAGACAGCCTGAAGAAACTTAGTTTGACTTTATAGAACCAGAAATGCCTCTCTGAAAAAAAGGCTGGTACAATAACTTGCTCACAGGATTCCCAGAAGCCTTACTAGGTGAGTAAGGAAGGCCACTTACTGTCAAACACAGGAACATCTGGATATTTTGGGGACCTTAAGAAGAGAGGAATACACCCAAATCTATAGTTATCACAGGCAAAGTCTGATGGAAAGTATTTGTCTTGGCTTCTTAGCCTCAAGAGGCCCTTGCAAATTCAATCTGTAAATTCCTTATAAACAGCTCCAGCAAAGCAAATTTCAAGAAGCCTATATGTGTTTGTTGGCAATCTGTATGGCTTCTTTGGAGAAATGTCTATTTAGGTCTTCTGCCCATTTTTTGGACTGGGTTGTTTGTTGTTTTGATACTGAGCTCCATGAGCTGCTTGTAAATTTTGGAGGTGGATGGACCTAGAGTCTGTCATACAGAGTGAAGTAAGTCAGAAAGAGAAAAAAACAAATACTGTAGGCTAACATATATATATGGAATCTTTAAAAAAATGGTTCTGAAGAACCTGGGGTCAGGACAGGAATGCGGACGCAGACATGGAGAATGGACTTGAGGACATGGGGAGTGGGAAGGGTGAGCTGGGATGAAGTGAGATAGTGGCATGGACATATATACACTACCAAATGTAAAATAGATAGCTAGTGGGAAGCAGCCTCAGCACAGGGAGGTCAGCTTGGTGCTTTGTGACCACCTAGAGGGGTGGGGTAGGGAAGGTTGGAAGGATATGCAAGAGGGAAGAGATATGAAGATATATGCATATGTATAGCTGATTCACTTTGTTATAAAGCAGAAACTAACACACCGTTGTAAAGCCATTATACTCTAATAAAGATGTTAAAAAAAGAAAAGAAAAAGAAGACTATATGGTCAGTTGCTATTCTTGCTGGACTTATGTAAATAATCAGGCCACATTTATTGAATCTAAACTTATTTTGCAAACAAATTAGCCTTAATTTGGTTATCTTTGGTTGAAATGAGGGTAATTTTGGAGGGAAAATTATGTCCCCCAAAAAACTATAATACACACTTGTAATTATTAAACTCTAGTGCTATTAACTTTCCTTGAGGCTTTCTTATTTACCTAAAAACTGAATTGGATCCTAAATGTTTTTATAGGTTCCTCCAGTATCTTGCTAGAACTCTCTAAACTAACATTTTCCATTTTCTCTCACCATTTTGACCAGAATCATTGAGAACAAAGCTTTTCTTTTCCTGAATCTCTGAAAACTGAAGTTAGATGACTTGATACGATCTTCAGAGGAATTGCCACAACTCATATTTAAACAATCCTCCTGCTTGTTGCTATATAGCCACTCAGAAAGTTTATCTGAACACCTGATGACATCATCAGAGACATTTCAAAAGATGCTTTTACTCTGATATTTAGAATTATTCTTGATTGATTGTCCCCTGGGCTCAGAAACTCGTTTATAATCTTCTTTAATAATTAATATTTGCTTTTCTTTTGTTTCCATAGAAATGCCTCTTTCTAAATACCTGATTGCTTGCACCATAGGCCTAGCTCTGGGAGCCCATCGGAACCATTGCCTTCTGAAATGAGATATAACTGTTTAACTGGACTGACCTTTTCTCAGAACTAAGAAACTGGTTCAATGAAGTGGAGGACTCTACTAACACATTTTCTCTTTCCACAGTCACCAGCTTAGCTTTTAATATGTGAAACTTCCTGGGAACTTTCAGAAGGGGGACTGTTGGGGCAAATGTTGGGCCACCCTTAAATATGCCTCAATGGCATATTGATTATTTTGAATCAAAGTTACTTAAGAATTTGTCAATGCAAGAGGGACACATCCTCATTTCTGTCTCTCTGAAAGCAGGGGAAAAAATCTCTCCTGTAAAAGTTGAACTCCATGTATTTGGAGGTAGAAGGACAACTTACTGCCAAAGATAGGACATTCAGGTTGAAAAGCATATATGAACAAACCTTCTTACTTCTTTAATTTACTGCTCAAGCCTAAATTCTGTCTAGATTCTTCACTACTTGAGCACCAAAAACCTAAATTTCTTTTTTCCATCAATTCCTCACAAACTTATTGTTTCCTCATCTAAAAAGTATAAGATCTACCTGCTTTGGCCACTCCTTTGTTCCTGTTTCTATGAAACCTCCATGTGCAAGAATTAAAATTTGTTTATTTTTGTCCTGTATTGTGCCAATTTTACTATTAGTCCAGCCACATGAACTCAAAAGCTGTAGAAGGGGATATTTCCCCTTCCCCAGGCAAATACCAAGGATACATCAATGGTGCGTAGATTATTTTAATTTGAAATCCACCACAGGTGAGTTGATTTATCTTTAGTCCATCACCAAATGTAAAATTGATTGCTAGTGGGAAGCAGCTGCATAGCACAGGGATATTATCTCAGTGCTTTGTGTCCACCTAGCGAGGTGGGATAGGGACGGTGGGAGGGAGATGCAAGAGGGAGGGGATATAGGGATATATGTATATGTATAGCTGATTCACTTTGATATGCAGCAGAAACTAACACACCACTGTAAAGTAATTATACACCAATAAAGATGTTAAAAAAAAAAAAAAGAAATGACCAAAGAAGTTTCCAATATGGTTGACTGCCACTTTTGTCTATAAACTCAAGATACAGGGTTTCTTCTAATATTTTAGGAAGTTAACTTAAAAAAGTAAAAAGGAACAATATTGAAATGCATTTTGGTCTAGTTCTGATGCCTCCCAATGCTCAATCCCCAATCCTGACCTCTCATATAAATTCCAGTTCTGCATTTGTAATTAACTTCTAAGGTATTTCCACCTACTTTAAGCTTTTCCTATTTTTCTGTGCTCACCATTATATTTTTTCTTTTTTTGTCATCCAAGTTCAATACCAACCACTATTCAGCTATAAACAGTCCTATGGATTCCATCTTCACCTGAGTGCTGAAATCCATTCCCTCTTCTCCATTCTCACTGCTTCTCCCCTTACCCAGACTCATATTATCTTTCATATGTATAATTATTCTTGTCTTCTAAGTAGGCTTCTGGTCTCCAGGCTCTTTCTACTTCAGTCTATGCTATAATTTGCTACCACATCATTTCTACTAAATAATTGCTTCACTCATGTTTACCCTATTTTTTCTTAACATCTTTATTGGAGTATAATTACTTTACAATGGTGTGTTAGTTTCTGCTTTATAATAAAGTGAATCAGCTATACATATACATATACATATATCCCCATATCTCCTCCCTCTTGCGTGTACTTCCCACCCTCCCCATCCCACCTCTCTAGGTGGTCACAAAGCACCAAGCTGATCTCCCTGTGCTATGCAGCTGCTTCCCCCTAGCTATCTATTATACATTTGGTTGTATATATAAGTCCATGCCACTCTCTCACTTTGTCCCAACTTACACTTCCCCCACCCCGTATCCTCAAGCCCATTCTCTAATAGGTCTGTGTCTTTATTTCCATCTTAACCCTAGGTTCTTCATGAATTTTTTTTTTTTTAGATTCCATATATATGTGCTACCATACGGTATTTATTTTTCTCTTTCTGACTTACTTCACTCTGTATGACAGTCTCTAGGTCTATCTACCTAACTACAAATAACTCAATTTCGTTTATTTTTATGGCTGATTAATATTTCATTGTATATATGTGCCACATCTTCTTCATCCATTCATCTGTCAATGGACACTTAGGTTGCTTAAATGTCCTGGCTATTGTTAATAGAGCTTCAATGAACATTGTAATACATGACTCTTTTTGAATTATGGTTTTCTCAAGGTCTATGCCCAGTAGTCGGATTGCTGGGTGATATGGTAGTTCTATTTTTAGTTTTCTAAGGAACCTCTATACTGTTCTCCAGAGTGGCTGTATCAGTTTACATTCCCACCAACAGGGCAAGAGGGTTCCTTTTTCTCCATACCCTCTCCAGCATTTATTGTTTCTAGATTTTTTGATGATGTCCATTCTGACTGGTGTGAGGTGATACCTCATTGTAGTTTTGACTTGCATTTCTCTAATGATTAGTGATATTGATCATTCTTTCATGTGTTTGTTGGCAATCTTTATATCTTCTTTGGAGAAATGTCTTTTTAGGTCTTCTGCCCATTTTCGGACTGGGTTGTTTGTTTTTTGATATTGAGCTGCATAAGCTGCTTGTAAATTTTGGAGATTAATACTTTGAAGGTTTCTTCATTGGCAAATATTTTCTCCCATTCTGATGGTTGTCTTTTCATCTTGTTTATGGTTTCCTTTGCTGTGCAAAAGCTTTTGAGTTTCATTAGGTCCCATTTGTTTGTTTTTGTTTCCATTTCTCTAGGAGGTGGTTCAAAAAGGATCTTGCTGTGATTTATGTCATAGAGTGTTCTGAATTCTTCTGTGATCTTTCCTGCTTACTAAATAAAGACCCAAATTCTTATCAGAGCATTGAAAACTCTGTAAAATATAAATCAACACTGTTTTTCCAGTTTTAACTTCCAGCCCTCTCCTTCAGGTTTCCTCCACTCCAGCTAAATTGGAATACTTGCTATTTCCTAAACATCCCCTATGACAACATGGTCCTTTTTCAATTGACTCTCCTTCCCCATTTTCTTTTTCTAAATCCTCTCAACTGTTTAACGTTCAGATCAAATGCTTCTTTTTTCATGTTATTCTTCTATCACCTAGAGTAATTTCTCTTGCCCTTGAATTCCCAGAATGTTCTTGTATTTTTGTTTTTACCTCTCTTTTGTAATATATTATTTTTTCCTTTGTATTAGTTATTTGCATCATTGTTTCATTTTATTATACTATTGGAATGTAATATCCTTGAAGCAAGCATACTGAATCTTACCTATATGGGCATATTTCACATCAAAACTTAGCATTTTTTTATATTTACAAAAGTGATATTTTAATTACTAGGAAGTAAAATTTCATTAAATAATTTTTATTATTAATGCTATTTTATGCATTTATAATCCATTTAAAATATGTATGCCTTTCTGTGTTGAGGTTTAATTGTTGTCTATTGCAAAAGTTTTTGATTGAAACATAATAATAAATCAGACTCTCACGACATTACTGAAAGTTTGCTTGCTCTGTCTCTTACTTTGCATTCTCCCCCTACTTTAAAACATTGCCAATATCTTTTTTTTCTACTTCTTGGTTATTTGCTCTAAAACATTTATCCAATAGTGAAGATAATTTGAATAGCAAATAGGATTACAGATATAAAGTTCTCTATTTCTTAAAAAATATAATTTTTATCTTATATTGGAAGTGTGAGTGAAGTATATGAAACTTTAATTTCAGCTATCAATGTATGTATTACTCCATTTCCCACTCAAAGTATCAAGTGTTATATCAATATGTCAAGTCCTTATCATCATATATCATTCCAATAATAAGGGAACATGGCTTTCTTTATCTTCCACACAAGATAAAACTTTCATTTATGATATTTTTTCCCGGTCAAGTGTGTACTTCATAATATTTTCATAGTTGTGCTTCTATTTCAATGAAAATGGAAAATCCCACCTTATAATTTCAACTTTTTAATCACTTTCTGTGTTTTGTATAGTTAAATCCAACTAAGTCCTCCTCGTTTTGCATGTGTCTAATCTTCATGGGTTATTTACATTTCAGAGCAGTGTGACAGTAAGAAAAATGCATCCAGATGTAAAAGGGCCAAACCACATTGTCATGCAGAAAGTTTAACTTAAATTTAAAATATAAATGAGAGGGAGAAAAAATAAAGGGAGGGAATGGAAAGACAAAATATTTCTTCTTCCATAAACAAGTAGAATTCTACAAGTTAATACTTTAAAGGAATAAACTAGTGTAAATATTCATCTATAAAAAGTACAGTCTTATTTTAAATTTTAATCCCTCAGAAACCCAGAGCATTGTGTTTATAATAAGAGAATAGTGGACAGACTTGCCCTTCACTGGAGGGCATGTCATATAGTCCTCGCCTTCTCTGCAAAGCCATCAGGCTGGCAGTAGTGACAGATGAAGAGCTTACCATTAATTTTCCCTCTTTCATGCCTTCAATCTAAACAGTGCATATTCTCCACAGGGAGGCATCAAGGTCTTTGCCTTTATTTCTCTTGCATACTTGCACTGACTTATAAATCAAGTGTAGATAAGAAGAGAGGGCAAATATCAATCTTTATTTATTTATTTTTTAATCTTAGCCTGTGCCCACTGGCACACTACTGAGCTTTGACTAAAAGGTTCTTCAAATCATCCTGTGATTCATAGTCCAGGGAGTTCTCAGTGAGGACAAAACAACAAAGGAAATCTGAGAGAGAGAATTTGTGTATCTTGGCTTATAAATTACAAGCTTTGTGATTGCAGTGTTTTAAAGAATTAGTTACCTAAATTATGTGTCTAAGATGCTATTACCATGGTGGACAAAATCTAGAATATAAAGCCATCTGCATTATTTTACTATGACTAGGAGAGCAGCAATCTGTAAAATGTTTCTTTAGTCTTATTTTTCTCCTCCATTGTAAAGAGCTAGTTTCTTCATGAAAATTGAAAAAATATACAAAAACAGACACTTTGTTGTGATTGGTTTTCTTTATTTGAATCAGTATGTTTATAATAGCATTCTGTGTGAAGTGTTCCATAGAATATATTTGAAGTTTATGGTTTGATATACTGAAGTTTAAACAGAAGACTGCTAATCATTTGTATATATTTTTCAAATTGTGCATTGTACTTAGTACATGGTAAATGCTTAATAAATGTGTTTTTGATGCTAAAATATTCTTCAGTACTGATCTGATTTTTAGTGATGGTTATTTTATACTAATATTTAAGGTGGTTGAATATGTTTGTTTATTTTTAATTTCCTTTGAAGAAATTTTGCTCTGTTCCCGTTGAAAGAAAGATTTTCACAGCTTTGTTAGTATATTAAAAAGAGGGAATGTGTGGCTCCAGAAAGAGTGTGAGAAAATTCTTTTGACTTATAACAAATCAATTTTGTACTAAAAGTACATTCAAAACTACTAGGTGATGCAATATGACTTTAAGCCACAAAAGCTGATATTAGAATCATTGACAAATTATAATATTATTTTCTTTCTAAGCATGAAGCATTAAAATGCTGTTAAATGACTGCAAATGTTGATGTTCAAGGCTGCCTGCTGGCCTTTTTCAGATGACATATCTAGGGATTCAGAGCTCTTCCATCTTGTATCTTCCTTTTATTTAAGGCTGCAGGCCCCATCTATAAATTACAACTGATGACAAAAGTGGAAGCTAACAGTGGCAAAATTAGGCCCAAAGGCAAAATAATTATATATACAGCCTTCAGCAGTGAGGGAAAGAGCCATCAATCAGCCCCCAATTATTCACTAGTTAATCAGCTCTGCCCTTCCTTTATTGAAGGGTTACAGTGTAATTAAGTTGGCAGCATCCTTTTAATTCATCAAACATACAACACATGGCGGTGTTTGCTGCCATTGGGGGACAACACCTTTGTGAGGTTGACCCCTAGCACTACTGCTGTAGATGAGAAAACTTCAGAGGTAAGAGAATATTTATGTGACAGCACGGCACAGAGGTGGTGGTGTCCAAGCTTAAAACAACTAAGGGGATGGAATATTTGACCACATTCAAATCTATAACACTAACCTTAAATATGTAAATGAATGTGCATGACAGTGTGTATTTATGGATGTGTGTGTACATGGTACATATAAAATATGTGACAATATGTGATAATAAAGATTTCTAACACTCAAAAGAGTACTGAAACCTTTAGAATGCAAGCTGTGGGAGGATACACTCTTATTCCAATGAGACTGTTAATCACACAGACCATTTTGGAGTCGTATCTTGTAAACATTCTCTCAGAGACAGTTCACTTGGTGCATCAGAAAATGAGATAAGTGACATTATGGTCACATATACATGGTGTTTTATTTTGGTTTGATTTTTGTTCCTGAAAATGTTGTTACTGTTCTTTATTGCCCAATTTGTCTCAAAGTAAGTTTAGTCTGTTTCCAAAAGTGTCTTTCAATACTTATCCCTATTGAGAATGTTCTGCAACATTCACTGACAACAACACCTAATGATTACAATGGTTATGTTATTGCTGTCCACATGGAGCCTCTACCCTTGTGGACTATAAAGACAATGACATTGGGATATCAAGATGTGATGTGTTTTTTTTTTCACAGTTACTAGAGTTTTAGATTATTTTCTCATCTTGATCAAAACCTGAAAGTGAACATCATGCATAAAGAGAAATTCACAGGTATTTTATTTTATAACATTTCCTAAAATCTCTACTTAAATAATTGCATCCCATTGATAACTTAAAACCTAAAAATACTGTCTATGAAAATTAATTCAATATGAAATGACTCAATGAAATATCAGAAAAACTGATATATATATATATATATATATATAATTAGGTGTCTAACCTTACTAAGCACACGTAAAACATGTGCACACACACAATGGGGAAATACTTAAAATCATTGATAGAATAGTGAAGCTAAATAATTAGTTTAAATTATGCATGGCACAGTTTAAAACAATGATCAGTTGTCTTAGAGATGGTCTTCTAAGTGTTCACTTTGTATTTAATTTGGGTTTTGTTATTTGATTGTCCATGTGTTCTTTTTAACTACATTCTAAAAAGGTGGAAGCTAAGAATGTTTGTGATGCTTCCTTCACACTCCCTGGTCCTAGCGTGATAACTTGCACATAATAAGGAAGCCAAATCTTTCACTGAATGGATGAATGTAGAAAATGAGTGTAAAACAATTGGTTCAGCAGCAACTAATAATAATCTAAGGATTCACTTAGGTTGGTGATTATATAGCTGATGTACAGGTCTAATAATGATTAAAGTTTGAAGAACTATGAAGTTAATTTTGCAAGAGGAAGAGATAGAAAAGAAGCCTCTAATTTTTTTTCCTGTCCAAAAAAATGTTACATTTTGATTCCAAAATTTAAATTAGTAGTGAAAGTTTTATTTCTAAATGTAATACTTGCCTTTGTTCCTATGATTTATTTGAATTTTGCCTACTTGGCCAATAGTAGATAGATTTCTACTTTTCCCAGGTTTTTGCCTACTAATTTCATGGATTTCATGGATCCATTTCCTAATATTTTCATAGATATGCAAATTAAGCCTACAGGTACCTAGTTATTATTTCAAAAAAATTAAATAGATGCTATAGAACTTATTTTAAGCTTATTTAAGTAATTTCCCAGGTCGTCCCCTTCTCTATCCTGCATTTTCCTGCTCTTTGAATTGCTTTTTTATGATTCATAGTTGTTTTATTTATTTCTGTGTAAAGATAGAGATTTTTAAAATAAGCATTAAGAACCATTTACTTTTTGGAATCAAAAAACAGCTTGCAGTTATCATTTAATGGGCAATATTTCCCCTTATATTTTTCTTAGTCCTAATAAATTCCAGGAAGCACTTCCCCTAATGTCTTTCACAAGTTGCATTTTACTTCTGGTTTTCAATTTTTGATTACACTGACCTTCACAGAATTTCATGATAGGTAAGACTAACGGTCCTACTTAGTAGTTTCTTTTATTTTATTTCCATTTACTTTAGTTTTCTATCTCTTCCTGAATGAGGTCCAGTTGACAAATCATTTTCAAGTCATTGTCATATTTTATAATATGTTGCTCAAATATATGTGAAGAGAAACACATTGCTTCTCTTTTTGAATATCTTGATCACCATATGTGGTTGAGTTTATAGTTAGAACATGTATAAAACTTTTTTCCCTAAATTCTGTATAGGAACATTTCAATTTTTGTATAGAACATTAAATGTTTCCATCTTTTGTCTGGAAAGTAAACTTCCTGAATTTGATGTGATTTCTAAAACCTCATAAGGCTGATTTAACACTGTCATAATATATTAAACAAATAAAAAGTAGCAACATAAAGTGGAGGGCTTGAATATAAGGATGACTCAAGAAAGTATATTAAGACACCATCTACTTTTTTCTTGGTAATTCAAAATAAGGCAGACTTTCTTTCTTGAGCAGTCTCTGTTGGAGGGCCACAGTTTCTTGCTTTACTTGGCAGTTGAAGTAGAGAGAGGCTAAACTTCTCCTTTTATGTAGCCTCATAAGAAACCCAGTTCATGTTTTAAATGAAGTAAGCAGGATGAAGTATTGTTTATAAATGAACATTAATGGGGACACGGTCCATATTTCTACTGAACATCATGATTTATTCATTAACTTAAGCTCCTTTACAATATTGATTTCTTTAATCTGAAAGAAGTTCCAGAACACCGTCCTCCCCATTAACATCCCCATACCTCAAAATGTTTCATGGTTGATTTAATGGATCCATTTCCTAATTAAACTCTAAAATTGGTTGTTATGCAGAGGAAACTAAGCAACAGAGCTGACTCTCCAGAAAGAAATAAAATGATAATGATTCATACTATGTTAAGGATGAAACAGGTACTTATATGAGAGAAGCAAAGGAACATATATGACATTGCTTGGGTCAGACGTATCACAGAAGAACTGAGGGAAGAAAAATATTTAAGCTCCTTTTTTTTCAGATAGGAGAGAGAAAGATTTTAAAACCTTCATGGTAAAATTGGTAACATCCCAAGAGAAAATTTGTATCATTCAGAAGGAAAAATTTGTCCTCTCTTTAAAGGTTTAAATTTAGAGTTAGGATATTCTTTATTTGCTAAATACCTCCCTATGCCTGGTTTAATACAGGCTTGAAAGGAACATTTTTGACAGCTCTTAGCCCAGAGTCCAATAACTTGGTTCAATAGAAGCTTTTTGTGTAATGAAATAATTAGGCTTGGAAAATTTTTTAAAGTGGAATGGCTGTTGAAAAATGTTAGTCTTTATATAATATTTATACTTTCTTAAATTTAGAAGTACAATAAAACCATATTTTGACCAAACTTTTAAAAAACCATTTAAAGGCACTGTGGGTCAGATCTCATTCTATAAATCTAACAAACTCTCAGCAGCCAACGCCTAAAAGAGTAGGGTGAAGCCACAAAGTATATGATCTTCCTGTCTCTCAGTACCAGAGTTATAAAGGAGTTTCACTGTTGTTCCCTTTCTCACTTGTAAAATAAGGAATGACATTTGCTCTCTCAAAGTGAAACTCAGGGAATCAATTACTTTGTACAAAATATATACATTCTTCAGGCTTCTCTCCTTCTGAGACTATAGGGTGCAAGAATATCCCTTCTGAGGTCTTAGAAGAGGAGGGACTTTTATATTTTGAATGTCCTTGAAGAAAAAAGAAACAGATTCTGTGTTATTCCCTTCAGTCAATAGATTGGGGAGTCCAACTGTTCAAGAACATGGGTGATACGATCTGTAAAATCTGAGAAGTTAATAATTATAGTGCTCATATAAGTCCCTATTCTAAGGCTCATTTAATCCACAAAATAATCCTATGAGACAAATATTATTGTCTGAGGTAACCAAGTCATAGAGAAGTTAAACAATTTTTTTCCAAGTTTCCACAGCTAATATGGGGAAAAGTAAGGATTTGAAACTAGGCAATTAGGTTCCATAATCAATTTTAAGCACTACACTGTTACCAATGTTCTCTACTACTTTTTGAGGGTCTTGGACTAGATGATTTAAGAAAAATATATTTTCCTTTAATTCTATGACTAAAAATACCATTGGGAGTTTCTTTCATTCTAATGTCAAACTAAAATAATGTTAATATTTTTGGGTTTACTCTGCAGCATAACTTTAACACATTGTAACTTGTATTTAATATGCATACATATATACAATATATATGCATATATATGATATAGTGTATAATATATAATATATATAGTAATAACTTAAAAGAGAAGTTGGAACAGAGATAAAAAAAATAGTCAAGAATCCTCTGTACAATTTGTGCTAAGCTGCTGAGTGATCTTTACAAACTGTATGTGAGTGGACTTTACAAACTCCATCTCTTCACTGGCAAAGTGAGTAAAGAATTCCTTTTTGCTCTTGTTGTACGTCCCTGACATAATAAAGTTTAAAATCATGTTTTGCAAAAAAATATAATTACTTTACTTGTATACAAAATGTGAAATTCTAGTCAGTATGGGATTTTTGTCAGTAATGGCACAAGGGAAATATGATCATCCAGGACAGTGAGTATATAATTATATATTATTTCACTTAGCATTTAAGTACTGGAGCTAATGAGCTAATTCACATTGACATATATACACTACCAAATGTAAAATAGATAGCTAGTGGGAAGCAGCCACATAGCACAGGGAGATTAGCTCTGTGCTTTGTGACCACCTAGAGGGGTGGGATAGGGAGGGTGGGAGGCAGATGCAAGAGGGAAGGGATATGGGGATATATGTATACGTATAACTGATTCGCTTTGTTATACAGCAGAAACTAGCACAACGATGTAAAGCATTTATACTCCAATAAAGATGTTAAAAAATAAAAATAAAGTACTTTGTCAAGAGCAAAATGTTAGAGTATTTTTTCTCACCTGGAATTAGCCTTTTTATTTATTTACTAAACTTTCTTGACTTTTAAATGTCTCTTTCCAGTTTTCTCAATCTAATGTTAACAGAATGAAGTATTTAAATATCAGTTTTGCATATGATAAAATGCTTCTTTGGATCGGTAAGTTATGCCCGGTTACTGTAAGATGCAACTGATAGGACACAAAGTCAATGCTGAAAAACACATGACTTTTGTGCATCATTCCACACATGCTATTTAATTTTCTACAACACTTATTCCTTCAAGTTGTCAGCCCCTTCTTCAGTTTTGTTGTTCTTAATTTATCCTCATGTGCTTTTCAAAAATCAAATATATCTTATACCTGAAGTCAATAGAGACGATTTAAAAGATAGCTGCATGCTTGATATAAATTACTTCTGATCTTTTCTAATCATAAAAAATTTATAATTCAGAATCAAATCGCAATTTTAATTAAATCATTTTCTCCTCCATGTTTTGGACTCTGTAGCATTCATCCAGGCCATAAACCTCAAAATTATGTCTTACTTTCTTTAATCCATCATATCTAGCCATTATATAGTACGTAGGTATACAGAGAGCCTATATGTAACACCTTGCTCTAGGCACTGGGAAACATTAAATGCTATATATATTATAATCTTTGATCTATTAACTTTATATTTTTGTAAGACAGATAAGTATTATAGTAGCTATTTGAGGACATTGACTAAGTCATATTTTGCACAGAATTTTTAATTACTTTTGTTGATCAAGAGCATCTTATAATTAATATATCACTGCTGGTAATATAAAATGAGACAGCTGTTGTGGAAGACAGTTTGGCAGTCCCTCAAGAACTTAAACATAAAATTACCATATGACTCAGCAATTGTACTCTTAAATACACAACCAAAAGAATTGAAAAGAGGTCATCAAATTAAAACCTGTGCATTAATGTTTATAGTAACAATAATCACAATAACCAAAACGTGGAAACAAGCTAAATGTCCATCAACTGATAAATGAATAAACAAAATATGGTATATCCATATAATGGAACATTATGCAGCCATAACAAGAAAAGAAGTAGATATATGCTGTAACGTGAATGAGACCTGAAAACATTATGCTAAGGGAAATAATCCAGACACAAAATGACACATATTTTATGATTCCATATATATGAAATATACAGAATAATTAAACTGATAGAAAAAAAAGATTAGCATTTTCCAGGGACTGTGGAAAGGGAAAAAGAGAAGTGACTGATAAATTGATTTGAAATTTCCTTTTGGTGTAGGTGAATGAGTGCTTGGCTTCCCCAGCCATGCAGGACTCTGTCAAAGAGGTTCACTTCTTTCTTGTTCTTCCCAGAATACTGAGGTGAGCTACACACCTGGGAGCAGGAAGGGGTTGGGAGAGCAGAAGCCAGGACTTAGAACCGAATGTGTCAAGGGGACATGGATATTAATCAATTTGAGAACTCCATCAAGAAACTCACCTATGAACCACTGGGAATGTTTCATCTGGGGATCCTCAATACTGTGCCATGGGCACCCCAAAGCTCCACATGCCTCACCCCCACCCACCTCCACCCCATGGCCAGCTCTCTGTGCATGTCCCTGAGTGTTACAAATGTGAACCTTTGCAGCTGGATGGATATAGTGACCACATACAGGAAGCCAGCCCAACTCTGTGGGATTGGAAAAGATTACATAAATTTGAGCATTAAGCATTGCCCTAGAGAAAGCAAATGTCAGGCTGTCAGCACCTAGTCTGGCTTTGCAGGATCAAGAGAAAGCATACAATCTTAAGAGTTACCCCTCAGGGGCTTCCCTGATGGCGCAGTGGATGAGAGTCCGCCTGCTGATGCAGGGGACACGGGTTCGTGCCCCGGTCCTGGAAGATCCTACATGCCGCAGAGTGGCTGGGCCCATGAGCCATGGCCGCTGAGCCTGCGCGTCCAGAGCCTGTGCTCTGCAACAGGAGAGGCCACAACCGTGAGAGATCCGCGTACCGCAAAAAAAAAAAAAAAAGAGTTACCCCTCAGTATGGAACAAGTATTGTGGAGCAGGCATATCAATAGAAAATTTCTGAGAAACCTCAAAACCCCTAAAAGGGCAGAAAGTATATTTTTCCTGAAGCCAGTCAATAAAGACTGGAGGATGTGACCGCTTCTTCAAATGCAAAGACAGCCAACATAAGACTTCAAGAAACATGAAAAATCAAGGAAACATAATACCACTAAAGAAACACAACAAATTTCCAGGAACCAACCTCAAAGAAATGGTGATCTGTGATTCACCCAATAAAGAATCCAGGGAAGGAGATGCAAGAAGGAGGAGATACGGGGATATATGTATATGTATAGCTGATTCACTTTGTTAGACAGCAGAAACTAATACACCATTATAAAGCAATTATACTCCAATAAAGATATTTTTTTAAGTCCAAAAATAGTTGTTTTAAGTATGCTCTGTGAGCTACAAGAAATACAGAATGTCAATTCAATAAAATCAGGAAAATAATACAAAAACAAAATGAGAAGTTTAGCAGAGAGATGGAAGTCATAAAAAAGAACCAAACAAATTCTGGAGTTGAAGAATATAATGAACAAAATTAAAAATTCAATAGAGAACATCAACAGCAGACTGAATCAAGCAGAAGAAATAATCTGAGTTTAGAAGATAGGAACCTTGAAATTATCCAGTCAGAAGAGAATAAAAACAAAGCAAAACAAAAACACAAGAATGAAAAAGAATGGAGATAGTCTGAGTGAATTATGAGATGCCAGCCGACAAAACAATTTATGCATAATTGAAATTCCAGAAGGAGAAGAAAGGGAGAAAGGGGTATAAAGCTTATATAAAGAAAGACCTGAGAACTTCCAAAATCTGTGGTGACATTTGGATATTCAAATGTTCATGAAGCTGTTAGGTCCCCAAAGAAACTCAACTTAAAATATATGCTCAAAGACACATTGTAGTAAAACTGCCTAAAATCAGAGGCATAAAAGAATGTTTTAAAAGTAGCAAGAGAAAAAAAAGAAAATACAAAACTCCTCACATACAAGGGACCTCCCCCAACCCATAAGGCTATCAGAGGATTTCTCAGTGGAGGAGATTGGGATGGTGTATTCAAAATACTGAAAGAAGAAAGCTGTCAACCAAGGATACTATATTTGGCAGAGCTGTCCTTCAGAAATGAAGGACAGATATAGAATTACCAAGAAAAACAAAAGCTGCTTTGTACACTTTAAATGACTGGAATGGTAAATTTTATGCCATGCACATTTTAACAATGATAAAAAATAAAAATAATTGCTGATAGCTATAAGGAGTATAGGCACCTACTGATCCAGACAATCTCAAGAAAAAAATGGAAGCTCCAGTAGGCTAGAATTCAGCAAGTGTTATAAGCCCACGTGTTTTCATGGGAAAACTAGCAAAATAAAAAAGTAGGACAGATGTCATGCAATAGAGAATGGTAGAAAACAAAAAGTTATCATATAGAGGACAGTAATGTTTTTTTTTTTTTTTGCCAAACTCTAGAGAAGATACCACACAAGAAAGTTTTTACAAATTTTACTCTAAAAAGCTCTGCTATATTTTGTCATGAATGTATATTGTATTCAGTCAGATGTGCTTTCTCACTAATTGATATTGTCATATGATCTTTCTTTAGCCTGTGGATTTGCTCTAGTACATTGATTGATTTTCAAATGTTGAACAAGCCTTGAATACCTGGAATAAATCCTACTTGGTAATGGTGTATAATTCCTTTTATGCATCATTGCAACCAATTTCCAAATATTTTGTTTTTAATTTTTGCATCTCAGTTTCTGAGAGATATTGGTCTATATTTTGCTTTTTTTTTTTTTTTTTGTGGTACAGGGGCTTCTCACTGTTGTGGCCTCTCCCATTGTGGAGCACAGGTTCCAGATGTGCGGGCTCAGCAGCCATGGCTCACGAGCCCAGCTGTTCCGCGGCATGTGGGATCTTCCCGGACCAGGGCATGAGCCTGTGTCCCCTGCATCGGCAGGCGGACTCTCAACCACTGTGCCATCAGGGAAGCCCTGTATTTGTCTTGTTTTCACATCAAGGTGATATTAGCCTCATAAAATGAGTTGGGAAATATTCCTCTTTTTTTTCTATTTTCTTCAAGTAATTGTATAAATTTAGTGTGTATTATTCCTGAAATACTTGATAGAATTCTCCAATAAAATCATTTGGGCCTAAACATTTCTTTTGAGGCAGATATTTTATCTATGAGTTCAATTTTTTCAATAGTTTTAGGATGATTCAGATTCTTTCATCATGATGAGTTTGGCAGTTTGTATTTTTAAGGAATTGGTTCATTTCTTCTATGTTGTTACATTTATGAATAAAATGTTGTTTGTAGTAAATATTTAATATTTATTTAATGGCTGTAGGATCCTCAGTGATAGTTCCTGTCACATTCCAGTGACTTTTCCCTCTCTCTTTTAATCTTATCAGTCTTTCTAGTGGTTTATCAATTTTATTGATTATTTAAAATACTGGCTTTTGTTTAATTGATTTTGGTTTTGTTACTTTCCTGTTATCAGTTTCATTAATTTCTGCTCTTGTATTATTGTTTCCTTCTTTAGTCTTGATTTTGTTTACATTTCTCTTCTTTTTCTACTTTCTCTAATTATATAGAGGTAGATAACTGACTTGAGATTTTTCCACTCCTTTTAATATAAGCAGTTGGTACTATGAATTTTCCTCTTACCATAGTTTTGATACATTTCATTTTCTTTCATTTGTATGTATTTAAAAATTTTTGAGACATACCCTTGATGTGTGGATTATTTCAAAATAAATTGCTTAGTTTCCAAGTGTTTGGAGATTTTACTGGTGTCTTTCTGTTACTGACTTGTTGTTTGATTCCATCGTGGTAAGAGAACACACACTGTACAATTTTAATTCTTTACAGTTTTTGAGATTTGTTTTATGGCTTAAGGTATGCTTGATCTTGTTGAATGTTCCATGGGTACACATATAAAAAATGTGTATTCTGCTGATTTTGTGTGGAATGGTCTATAAATGTTGACCCTTTTGTTTGATTGCATCATTTAATTCTATGTTATTGATTACTTTCTGTCTGGTAGTTCTATCAGTTGCAGTGAGTGGAGTGTTGAAGTCCTCAGATGTAATTAGATCTATTTACCTCTCCTTTCAGTGTTATCAGTTTTGTTTCACGTATCTCAAGACACTTTTGTGTGTACACAATTAAGATCATTATGTATTCCTGGTTGGATAATCATTTTATAATTATGTATTATCTCCCTTTGCCTCTAGTAATTTTCTTTGCTCTGGAATCTGCTTTGTCTGACATTTATAGAGCCACTTTAGTTTTTGTTAATGTTTGCATATCTTTTTCCATTCTTTGACTCAGAATTTTCCTACAGCACACTTGAAGTGAGTTTCTTCAATCATTCATGGTATAGATTCACAAGATTTTAGGAATATATGAGGACACCCTCAAATTAACAAAGATCATCTACAAAAAAAAACACTTTAGCTGACATCATAATTAGTGGTGAAGGTCTGAACACATTTCCTAAGATTTGGAGCAGGTTAATTATATCTCCTTTTACAACTATTTTTAGTATATTAGGGGAAGGCATAGCAACAACAGGAGAGCAAGAAAAAATAAAAGGCACACAGATTTTATTTTATTTAACATATTTATCACAGTATAATTATTTTACAATGGTGTGTTAGTTTCTGCTTTATAACAAAGTGAATCAGCTATACATGTACATATATCCCCATATCTCTTCCCTCTTGCATTTCCTTCCCTCCCACTCTCCCTATCCCACCCCTCTAGGTGATCACAAAGCACCAAGTTGATCTCCTTGAAAAGGCACATAGATTTTAGATAACATGACTGCCTACATAAAAAATTTCTGAGAAATCTACAAATAAATTTCCTATGATTAAGAAGTAAGTTTATTAAGGTCAGAGGACACAAGATCAATAGAAAAATCAATTATACTTCTATATACTAGTGATGATCATGTAGAAATTGAAATTAAAACCATGATATCATTTATAATTATTCCAAGATAGTCACAGAGATAAAGAAATACTTAGGTACACAATTAACAAAACATGTATAGGGCCTATACGTTAAAAATTACAGATTCTCTTGAAAGAAATTTAAAATAAAGACCTCAATAAGTAAAGAGACAAACCAGGCATATAATTAGAAGACTCAAAATAGTGAAGATGTCAATTCACCACAAAGTAATCTACAGGTTTAGTGTAATTCCTATCAAAATATCAGCATTTATTTTCTGGTAGACATGCAGAAGACAATCGTATAAAAATTAAGTGGAAAAGCACAGAACTAAGAACAGCTAAAACAATCTTTTGCCAAAAAGTAAGGTGGGAGGAATTATTATATCATAATATATAATCAAGTAAATATTAAACCATACTATATAATGACAGTGATCAAGAGTGTGGCAGAGCAGAGGAAAAAATACATTAATCAATGGAATAATAGAGATCCCAGATATTGACTCACATAAATATGCCCAACTGATTTTTTTCCAGTTTTATTGGTACATATTTGACATGCATCATTGTAGAAGTTTAAGATATACAGTACAGCATAATGTTTGTTTTTTTTTTAAACATCTTTATTGGGGTATAATTGTTTTACAATGGTGTGTTAGTTTCTGCTTTATAACAAAATGAATCAGTTATACATATACACATGTTCCCATATGTCTTCCCTCTTGCGTCTCCCTCCCTCCCACTCTCCCTATCCCACCCCTCCAGGCTGTCACAAAGCACCGAGCTAATATCCCTGTGCCTTGCGGCTGCTTCCCCCCAGCTATCTACCTTACTATGTTTGTTAGTGTGTATATGTCCATGACTCTCTCTCGCCCTGTCAAAACTCACCCTTCCCCCTCCCCATATCCTCAAGTCCGTTCTCCAGTAGGTCTGCGTCTTTATTCCTGTCTTATCCCTAGGTTCTTCATGACATTTTTTTTTCCATAAATTCCATATATATGTGTTAGCATACGGTATTTGTCTTTTCCTTTCTGACTTACTTCACTCTGTATGACAGACTCTACGTCTATCCATCTCATTACAAATAGCTCAATTTCATTTATTTTTAAGGCTGAGTAATATTCCATTGTATATATGTGCTACATTTTCTTTAACCATTCATCCGATGATGGGCGCTTAAGTTGCTTCCATCTCTGGGCTACTGTAAATAGAGCTGCAATGAATATTTTGGTACATGACTCTTTTTGAATTTTGGTTTTCTCAAGGTATATGCCCAGTACTGGGATTGCTGAGTCATATGGTAATTCTATTTGTAGTTTTTTAAGGAACCTCCATACTGTTCTCCATAGTGGCTGAAACAATTCACATTCCCACCAGCAGTGCAAGAGTGCTCCCTTTTCTCCACACCCTCTCCAGCATTTATTGTTTCTAGATTTTTTGATGATGGCCATTCTGACTGGTGTGAGATGATATCTCATTGTAGTTTTGATTTGTATTTCTCTAATGATTAATGATGCTGAGCATTCTTTCATGTGTTTGTTGGCATTCTGTATATCTTCTTTGGAAAAATGTCAATTTAGGTCTTCTGCCCATTTTTGAATTGAGTTGTTTGTTTTTTTGTTATTGAGCTGCATGAGCTGCTTTTAAATTTTGGAGATTAATCCTTTGTCAGTTGCTTCATTTGCAAATATTTTCTCCCATTCTGAGGGTTGTCTTTTGGTCTTGATTATGGTTTCCTTTGCTGTGCAAAAGCTTTGAAGTTTCATTAGGTCCCATTTGTTTATTTTTGTTTTTATTTCCATGACTCTTAGGAGGTGGGTCAGAAAGGATCTTGCTGTGATTTATGTCATAGAGTGTTCTGCCTATGTTTTCCTCTAAGAGTTTGATAGTTTCTGGCCTTACATTTAGGTCTTTAATCCATTTTGAGCTTACTTTTGTGTATGGTGTTAGGGAGTGATCTAATCTCATACTTTTACATGTACCTGTCCAGTTTTCCCAACACCATTTATTGAAGAGGCTGTCCTTTCTCCACTGTACATTCCTGCCATCTTTATCAAAGATAATGTGTCCATATGTGCGTGGGTTTATCTCTGGGGTTTCTATCCTGTTCCATTGATCTATCTTTCTGTTTCGGTGCCAGTACCATACTGTCTTGATTGCTGTAGCTTTGTAGTATATTCTGAAGTTAGGGAGCCTGATACCTCCAGCTCCTTTTTTCGTTCTCAAGATTGCTTTGGCTATTCGGGGTCTTTTGTGTTTCCATACAAATTGCGAAACTTTTTGTTCTAGTTCTGTGAAAAATGCCAGTGGTAGTTTGATAGGGATTGCATTGAATCTGTAGATTGCTTTGGGTAGTAGAGTCATTTTCACAATGTTGATTCTTCCCATCCAAGAACATGGTATATCTCTCCATCTATTTGTATCATCTTTAATTTCTTTCATCAGTGTCTTATAATTTTCGGCATACAGGTTTTTTGTCTCCTTAGGTAGGTTTATTCCTAGATATTTTATTCTTTTTGTTGCAATGGTAAATGGGAGTGTTTTCTTGATTTCACTTTCAGATTTTTCATCATTAGTATATAGGAATGCCAGAGATTTCTGTGCATTAATTTTGTATCCTGCTACTTTACCAAATGCATTGATTAGCTCTAGTAGTTTTCTCATAGTATCTTTAGGTTTCTGTATGTATAGTATCATGTCATCTGCAAACAGTGACAGCTTTACTTCTTCTTTTCCGATGTGGATTCCTTTTCTTCTCTGATTGCTGTGGCTAAAACTTCCAAAACTATGTTGAATAAGAGTGGTGAGAGTGGGCAACCTTGTCTTGTTCCTGATCTTAGTGGAAATGCTTTCAGTTTTTCACCATTGAGGTTGATGTTTGCTGTGGGCTTGTCATATATGGCCTTTATTATGTTGAGGAAAGTTCCCTCTATGTCCACTTTCTGGAGGGTTTTTATCATAAATGGGTGTTGAATTTTGTCAAAAGCTTTCTCTGCATCTATTGAGATGATCATATGGTTTTTCTCCTTCAATTTGTTAATATGGTTTATCACATTGATAGATTTGCATATATTGAAGAATCCTTGCATTCCTGGAATAAACCCCACTTGATCATGGTGTATGATCCTTTTAATGTGCTGTTGGATTCTGTTTGCTAGTATTTTGTTGAGGATTTTTGCATCTATGTTCATCAGTGATATTGGCCTGTAGTTTTCTTTCTTTGTGACATCCTTGTCTGGTTTTGGTATCAAGGTGATGGTGGCCTCATAGAAGGAATTTGGGAGTGTTCCTCCCTCTGCTCTATTTTGGAAGAGTTCGAGAAGGATAGGTGTTAGCTCTTCTCTAAACGTTTGATAGAATTCACCTGTGAAGCCATCTGGTCCTGGGCTTTTGTTTGTTGGAAGATTTTTAATCACAGTTTCAATTTCAGTGCTTGTGATTGGTCTGTTCATATTTTCTATTTCTTCCTGATTCAGTCTTGGCAGGTTGTGCATTTCTAAGAATTTGTCCATTTCTTCCAGATTGTCCATTTTATTGGCATAGAGTTGCTTGTAGTAATCTCTCATGATTTTTTTTATTTCTGCAGTGTCAGTTGTTATTTCTCCTTTCTCATTTCTAATTCTATTGATTTGAGTCTTCTCCCTTTTTTTCTTGATGAGTCTGGCTAGTGGTTTATCTATTTTGTTTATCTTCTCAAAGAACCAGCTTTTAGTTTTATTGATCTTTGCTATCGTTTCCTTCATTTCTTTTTCATTTATTTCTGATCTGATTTTTATGATTTCTTTCCTTCTGCTAGCTTTGGGGCTTTTTTGTTCTTCTTTCTCTAATTGCTTGAGGTGCAAGGTTAGGTTGTTTATTCGAGATGTTTCCTGCTTCTTAAGGTGGGCTTGTATTGCTATAAACTTCCCCCTTAGAACTGCTTTTGCTGCATCCCATAGGTTTTGGGTCGTTGTGTCTCCATTGTCATTTGTTTCTAGATATTTTTTTATTTCCTCTTTGATTTCTTCAGTGATCACTTCATTATTATGTAGTGTATTGTTTAGCCTCCATGTGTTTGTATTTTTTACAGATCTTTTCCTGTAATTGATATCTAGTCTCATGGCGTTGTGGTCAGAAAAGATACTTGATACAATTTCTATTTTCTTAAATTTGCCAAGGCTTAATTTGTGACCCAAGATATGATCTATCCTGGAGAATGTTCCATGAGCACTTGAGAAAAATGTGTATTCTGTTGTTTTTGGATGGAGTGTCCTATAAATATCAATTAAGTCCATCTTGTTTAATGTATCATTTAAAGCTTGTGTTTCCTTATTTATTTTCATTTTGGATGATCTGCCCATGGGTGAAAGTGTGGTGTTAAAGTCCCCCACTATGAATGTGTTACTGTCAATCTCCCCTTTTATGGCTGTTAGTATTTGCCTTATGTATTGAGGTGCTCCTATGTTGGGTGCATAAATATTTACAATTGTTATATCTTCTTCTTGGATCGATCCCTTGATCATTATGTAGTGTCCTTCTTTGTCTCTTTTAATAGTCCATATTTTAAAGTCTATTTTGTCTGATATGAGAATTGCTACTCCAGCTTTCTTTTGGTTTCCATTTGCATGGAATATCTATTTCCATCCCCTTACTTTCAGTCTGTATGTGTCTTTAGGTCTGAAGTGGGTCTCTTGTAGGCAGTATTTATAAGGGTCTTGTTTTTGTATCCATTCAGCCAATCTGTGTCTTTTGGTGGGAGCATTTAGTCCATTTACATTTAAGATAATTTTCGATATGTATATTCCTATTCCAATTTTGTATATTGTTTTGGGTTCGTTATTATAGGTTTTCTCCTTCTCTTGTGTTTCTTGTCTACAGCAGTTCCTTTAGCATTTGTTGTAAAGCTGGTTTGGTGGTGCTGAACTCTCTCAGCTTTTGCTTGTCTGTAAAAGTTTTAATTTCTCCATCAAATCTGAATGAGATCCTTGCTGGTTAGATTAGTCTTGGTTGCAGGTTTTTCTCCTTCATCACTTTCAGTATGTCCTGCCACTCCCTTCTGGCTTGTAGGGTTTCTGCTGAGAGATCAGCTGTTAACCTTATGGGGATTCCCTTGTGTGTTATTTGTTGTTTTTCCCTTGCTGCTTTTAATATGCTTTCTTTGTATTTAATTTTTGACAGTTTGATTAATATGTGTCTTGGCGTATTTCTCCTTGTATTTATCCTGTATGGGACTCTCTGTGCTTCCTGGACTTGATTAACTATTTCCTTTCCCATATTAGGTAAGTTTTCAACTATAATCTCTTCAAATATATTCTCAGTCCCTTTTACTTCTCTTCTTCTTCTGGAACCCCTATAATTCGAATGTTGGTGCGTTTAATGTTGTCCCAGAGGTCTCTGAGACTGTCCTCAGTTCTTTTTATTCTTTTTTCTATATTCTGCTCTGCAGTAGTTATTTCCACTATTTTATCTTCCAGGTCACTTGTCCGTTCTTCTGCCTCAGTTATTCTGCTATTGATCCTATCTAGGGTACTTTTAATTTCATTTATTGCATTGTCCATTGTTGCTTGTTTCATCTTTATTTCTTCTAGGTCCTTGTTAACTGTTTCTTGCATTTTGTCCCTTCTACTTCCAAGATTTCGGATCATCCTTACTATCATTATTCTGAATTCTTTTTCAGGTAGACTGCCTATTTCCTCTTCATTTTTTAGGTCTGGTGCATTTTTATCTTGCTCCTTCACCTGCTGTGTGTTTTTCTGTCTTCTCATTTTGCTTATCTTACTGTGTTTGGTGTCTCCTTTTTGCAGGCTGCATGTTCGTAGTTCCCGTTGTTTTTGATGTCTGTCTCCAGTGGCTAAGGTTGTTTCAGTGGGTTGTGCAGGTTTCCTGGTGGAGGGGACTACTGCCTGTGTTGTGCTGGATGAGGCTGGATCTTGTCTCTCTAGTGGGCTGGTTCACGTCTGGTGGTATGTTTTGGGGTGTCTGTGGCCTTATCATGATTTTAGGCAGCCTCTCTACTAATGGGTGGGGTTGTGTTCCTGTTTTGCTAGTTGTTTGGCATAGGTTGTCCAGCACTGTGGCTTGCTGGTCGTTGAGTGAAGCTGGGTGCTGGTGTTAAGATGGAGGTCGCTGGGTGATTTCCTCCATTTAATATTATGTGGAGCTGGGAGGTCTCTTTTTGACCAGTGTCCTGAAGTTGGCTCTCCTACCTCAGAGGCAGAGCCCTGACTCCTGGCGGGAGCACCAAGAGCCTTTCATCCACAGAGCTCGGAATAAAAGGGAGAAAAATTAGAGAGAATTAGTAGAAGTATGAGGAAAGAAAGAAGGAAGGGAGGAAAGGAAGGAAGGAAGAAAGAAGCAAAGAAGGAAAGAAAGGATGGAGGGAGGGAGGGAGGGAGGGAGGAAGGAAGGAAGGAGGGAGGGAAAGAAGGAAAAATGGCAGAAAGAAAGAAGATACAGTAAAAATAAAATAAAGTATAATATAGTTATTGAATTAAAAAATATTTAGAAAAAAAAAAGGGACAGATAGAACCTTAGGACAAATGTTGGAAGCAAAGCTATACAGAGAAAATCTTACACAGAAGCATACACATACACCTTCACAAAAAGAGGTAAACGGGGAAAAATCATAAATCTTGCTCTCAGAGACCACCTCCTCAATTTGGGGTGATTCGTTGTCTAAAGGAGGGAAGGAAGGAAGGAAAGAAAGAAAGAATGAAGGCAAAGTATAATAAAGTTATTACAATTAAAATTAATTATTAAGAAAAAATTTTTTTAAAAAAACCATGGACGGATAGAGCCCTAGGACAAATGGTGGAAGCAAGAGTATACAGACAAGATCTCTCACAGAAGCATACACGTACACATTCACAAAAAGAGGAAAAGGGAAAAAAATTATAGATCTCGCTCCTAAATTCCACCTCTTCAATTTGGGATCATTCCTTGTCTATTCAGGTATTCCACAGATGCAGGGTATATCAAGTTGATTGTGCAGCTTTAATCCGCTGCTTCTGAGGCTGCTGGGAGAGATTTCCCTTTCTCTTCTTTGTTCTCACAGCTCACAGGAGCTCAGCTTTGGATTTGGCCCTGCCTCTGCGTGTAGGTCGCTGGAGGGCATCTGTTTTTTGCTCAGACAGGACGCGGTTAAAGGAGCCGCTGATTCGGGGGCTCCGGCTCACTCAGGCCGGGGGTGGGGGGGGAAGGAGGGGCACTGCGTGCAGGGCGGGCCTGCGGCGTCAGAGGCGGCGTGACGTTGCGGCAGAGGCCAGCGTGACTTTGTACCAGCCTGAGGCCCGCTGTGCGTTCTCCCGGGGAAGTTGTCCCTGGATCCTGGGAACCTGGCAGTGGCGGGCTGCACAGGCTCCGCAGAAGAGGGGTTTGGAGAGTGACCTGTGCTCGCACACAGACCCCTCGGTGGCGGCAGCAGCAGCCTTAGCGTCTCCTGCCCGTCTCTGGTGTCTGCGCTTTTAGCTGCAGCTCGCACCCGTCTCTGGGGTTCACGCTTTTAGCCGCGACTCGCGCCTGTCTCTGGAGTACATTTAAGCAGCGTTCTTAAACCCCTCTCGTCACGCACCAGGAAACAAAGAGGGAAGAAAAGTCTCTTGCCTCTTCGGCAGGTGCAGGCTTTTCCCCGAACTCCCTCCCGGCTAGTCGTGGTGCACTAACCCCTTCAGGTTATGTTCAAGCAGCAAACCCCAGTCCTCTCCCTGCGCTCCCTCCAGAACCGAAACCCGAGCCTCAGCTCGCAGCCCTGCCCACCCGGTGGGTGAGCAGACAAGCCTCTCGGGCTGGTGAGTGCCGGTCGGCACCGATCCTCTGTGCGGGAATCTCCCTGCTTTGCCCTCCGCACCTGTCGCCGTGCACTACTCCGCGGTCCCGAAGCTTCCCTCTCCGCCTCCCGCAGTCTCCGCCCACGGAGGGGCTTCCTAGTGTGTGGAAACTTTTCCTCCTTCACAGCTCCCTCCCACTGTTGCAGGTGCCATCCTTATTCTTTTGTCTCTGTTTTTTCTTTTTTTCTTTTGCCCTACCCAGGTACGTGGGGAGTTTCTTGCCTTTTGGGAGGCCTGAGGTCTTCTGCCAGCCTTCAGTAGGTGTTCTGTAGGAGTTGTTCCACGTGTAGATGTATTTCTGGTGTATCTGTGGGGAGGAAGGCGATCTCTTCATCTTACTCTTCCGCCATCTTCAATGTCCCACCCCCAGCGTAATGTTTTGACTTACATATATTGGTAAATAATTACTGTTATAAGTTTAGTTATCATCAATCCTTTCACATAGTTACAAGAAAAAAGAAAGTAAACAAAAAGAAGGAAAACCATATTTTTCCTTATAAGGAGAACTCTTAGGATTTACTCTTAACCATTTGTATATATATCATACAACACTGTTAGCTATAGTCACCATGCTGTGCATTACATCCCTAGTACTTATGTATCTTGTAACTGGAAAATTGTAACTTTTGTCCACTTTTCTCCTATTTCCCACTCCCCCATCTCTGGTAACCACAAATTTAATCACTTTTTCTATTAATCTGTTTGTTCATTTGCTTTTAGTTTCCTCATGTAATTAAGATCATACAGTATATGTCTTTCTCTGACTTTTTTCACTTATCATAATGCCCTCATGGTCCATCTATGTTGTCACAAATGGTGGGATTTCCTCATTAGAAATGGCTGAATAATGTTTCTTTATATATATATATATATATATATATATATATATATATATATATATATATATATGTATATATCACAGCTTCTTTATCCATTTACTTGTCAGTGAACTCCTAGGTTGTTTCCATGTCTTGGCTATTGTAAATAATGCTGCTATGAACATGGGGGTGTCAGTAGTTTTTTGAGTTAGTGTTTTTGTTTCATTTTGAATATATCTCAGAAGTGTTATTGCTGGATTATATGGCATTTCTATTTTAAATTTTTTGATGAACATCTATACTATTTTTCCTAGTGACTGTACCAGTTTACAAACTCAGCAACGGTGTAGAAGTGTTCTCTTTTTTTACATCAATGCCAGCATTTGTTATCTATTGTCTTTTTGATAGGGGTCATTCTGACAGTGTGAGGTGATATCTCATTGTCATTTTGTTATTAATTTTCCTAATGATTAGTTATGTTGAGCATCTTTCCATGTATCTGTTATCTGTTCATATAAATTCTTGGAAGCAAGGTCTTTTCAGGGCTTTTACCTATTTTTAATTGATTTTTTTTTTTTGCTGTTGAGTTATATGAGTTCTTTATACATTTTAGATATCAATCCCTATAAAATATATTGTTTTCAAACATTATTTCCCATTCTTTCAATTGTTTTTTCACTTTGTTGATTGTTTCTTTTGCTTCTGCAGAAGTTTTTAGTTTTATATCATCCCACTTGTTTATTTTTGATTTTGATACTTAGGATTTAGGTGTCATATCCAAAAAAATCATTGTCAAGATTTATGTCAAGATTTTTGCTTATGTTTCCTTCAAGTAGTTTCCTATTTTTAGGTCTTACATTTGAGTCTTTAATCCATTTTGAGTTAATTTTTTTGAGTGATGTAAGGTAAGGATCTTGTTTCATTTTTTAACATGTGAATATCCAATTGTCTTAGACCATTTATTGAAAGGACAGTCTTTTCTCCATTAAGTGTTCTTGGCTCCCTTGTCAAATATTAGTTTACTGTATATGCTTGGGCTTATTTCTGGCCTCTCAGTTCTGTTCCATTGGTCTTTCTGTTTGTTTTTATGCCAGAATTATACTATTTTGATTATGTTGGCTTTATAGTATAGCTTGAAATTAGGAAGTGTGATACCTCACACTTTGTTCTTCCTCAGGACTGCATTGGCTAGTCAAGGTCTTTTGTAATTCCTTGTAAATTGTAAGATTTTTTTTCTACTTCTGTAAAAATTGCCATTGGAATCTTGACTGGAATTGCACTGAATCTATAAATGCCTTTTTGTAGTATGGCTATCTTAACAATATTAATTCTAATTCAGAAACACAGGAAAACTTTCCATTTACTTGTGTCTTCTTCAGTTTCTTTCACCAATGACTTTCAGTGTTCATAGTAGAGATCTTTTACTACCTTGGTTAAATTTATTCATAATTATTTTTATTGTTTTTAATGCTACTGTCAATGGGATTTTTAAAAATTTGGATAGTTTATTGTTTGTATGTGAAAACACAAATGATTTTGTATGTTGATTTTGTATTCTGTAACTTTACTGAATTTGTTGATTAAAGCTCACAGTTCCTTGATGTAGTATTTAGGGTTCTACATATAGAGTCATGTTATCTGAAAACAAAGAAAATTTTACTTCTTTTTTTCCCAATTCTGAGGTATTTTATTTCTTTTTATTGCCTGACTTCTCTGGCAAGGACTTCTGATACTATGTTGAATAACAGTAGTGAAAGTAGACACCCTTGTCTTGTTAATGATCTAAGAGGAAAAACTTTCAAAATTTCACCAAGTATATTAACAGTTGATTTATTATGTATGGCCTTCATTGTGTTGAGATGCATTTCTTCTATGCCTAATTTGTTTAGATTTTTATCACAAACATGTTTAAATTTCGTCAAATGCCTTTTCTGTATCAACTGAGATGATCTTATGATTTTTTTTCATCGTATTAAAGTGACAACGCATCACAATGATTGATGTGCGTGTGTCGAACCATGCTTGCATCCCACTTGATCTCACTTGATCATGGTGAATGATTCTCTTAAGGTGCTGCTGAATTTAGTTTGCTAGTATTTTATTGAGAACTTTTGCATCTACACTTATCAGGGATATTGGTGTGTAGATTTGTTTTCTAGTAGTGTCCTTTAAGGTTCCCTCATCTTTGATTTTTTGGAAGAGTTTGAGAAGAATTGGCATCAACTCTAAACATTTGGTAAAATTTACCAGTGAAGACTTCTGGTTCTGTGCTTTCTTTGGGAAAATTTTGATTACTAATTCAATCTCGTTATTAGAAATTGTTATATTCTGACTTTCTATTTCTTTCTGATTTAGTCTTGGTTGTTTATATGTCTCTAAGAAATTTTTTAATTTACTCTAGGTGTGCATTTTGTTGGCATACAGTTGTTCATAGTAACCTCTTATGATTCTTTGTATTTCTGTGGTATCAGTTGTAATGTCTCCTGTTAATTTCTAATTTTGATTTGGAACTTTTCCTTTTATCCCTTGGTTCATCTAAATAAATGTTTGTAAATATTGTTTGTCTTTCAAAGAATCAACTCTTAGCTTCATTAATATTTTTTTATTGTTTTCAATTCTCTATTTCATTTATTTCTGCTTTAACCTTTATTTTTTCCTTCCTTCTGATAACTTTGGGATCATGTTGTTCTCCTTATTTTAATTCCTTAAGGTGTAGCATTAGGCTGTTTATTTGGGATTTTTCATTCTCTCATGTAGGCATTTATTCAATTAATTTCCCTCTTAGAATGATTTTTGATTAATCCCATAAGTTTTGGTATGTTTTGTTTCCTTTTTCGTTAGTCTCAAATACTTTTTAAATTTCCCTTTTAATTTATTTTTAAAATTTATTTCATTGAAATATAGTTAATTTACGATGTTGTGTTAATTTCTGCTGTACAGCAAAGTGATTCATATATATATATATGTACATATACATATATATTTTCTTGTCAATATTCTTTTCCATTATGGTTTTCACAGGATATTGAATATAGTTCCCTGTGCTACACAGTAGGACCTTGTTGTTTATCCATTTTACATACAATAGTTGTATCTGTTAATCCCAAACTCCCAATCCATCCCTCTCCCACCCTCTTTCCCCTTGGCAACCACAGTTTGATCTCTATGTCTGTGAGTCTGTTTCTGTTTTGTATTATCTCACTTATATGTGGAATCTAAAGTATGACACAAATGAACTTATCCCTTTTAATTTCTTATTTGATCTATTGGTTGTACAGGAGAGTGTAATTTAATTTTTATGTATTCATGAATTTTCCAGTTTTCTTATTGCTTTGATTTCTTGTTTCATGCCTTTGTGGTCAGAGAATATCCTTGGTATAATTTCAGTCTTCCTGAATTTGCTAACACTTCTTACGTGGCCTAATGTATGGTCTGCACTAGAAAAATATCCATGTTCACTTGAGAAGAATGGGTATTCTGCTGTTGTAAGATACAATTTTCTGTATATGTCTGTTAGGTATATTTGGTCTATAGATTTGTTCAAATCTAATCTTAGTTTATTGATTCCCTATCTGGATAATCTAATCATTGTTTTGACTGGGGGTATTTAAGTCCCCAATTATTATTGTATTGCTATTTGTTTCTCCTTTTAGCTGTGTTCAGATTTTCTTTATATGTTTAGTTTTTCCTATGTTGGGCACATAAATATTTACAATGCTTATGTCTTCTTGATGAATTGACCCCTTTTTCATTATATAATGACTTTGTCTCTTTTTGACACTTTTAGTTTAAAGCCTACTTTTTCTGATAAAACCAACCAACCTCTGCTTCTTTGAGGTTACTACTGATATTTGCTTGAAATATCTTTTTCCATCTTTTCGCTGTCAGTCTATGTGTCATTAAGGCTAAATTGAGAGTCTCATAGGCAGCATATTGTTGGATTTTTTTTTTATCAATCCAGCCATTCTTTATCTTCTGATTGCAGAATTTAGCATTTTTATGTTTAAAATAATTATTAATATGTATAGACTTACTATTACCATTTTGTTAATTGTTTCCTGGTTGTTTTGTAAATCCATTCTTTCTTGTTCCTTAATATGTTTTTTCTGTGTTTTGTGATATTAGTATTCATTGCCTTTTTATCAATTTTGTTTGTGTAGTTACAACAGGTTTTTACCTTGTGATTGCCATGAGACTTACATAAAACGTCTTAAATTTTAACACTATTTTAAACTAATAACAATTTAACTCAATATAATCCCCAAGACTTACACTTTTTCTACTCATTTCCCTCATGTTTTAGGTTATTGATTTATAATTTACATATTGTGTGACTAATGACAGATTATTGTAGTTATGGTTATTTTTACTATTTTTTTTACTCTTAAACTAGAGTTTTAAGTGAATTATACATTGCTATTACCATATTACAGAATCTGACTTTGACTATATATTTACCATTACCAGTGAGTTTTACACTGCATTTTAAAGATTTTATAATGTTATTTAGCATTTTTTTCACACAAAGAACTTTAGCATTTTTTCTTTTTTAAGGCAGACATACTGGTGATGGATTCCCTCAACTTTTGTTTGTTCAGAAAAGTCTCTAGCCCTTTTTTATTTCCTAAGTCAGTTTCACCAGGTAGAGTATTCTTGGATGACATGTTATATTCTTTTAATAATTTGGGTATGTCAGTCCATTCATTTTTAGCCTGAAAAAATTCTGTTGAGAAGTCCATCTATAGTTTTGTTGGGGTTTTCTTGTATGTGACCTCTCTTTTTCTTTTCTCTTTTCTCTTTTTTTTGTTTTGTTTTGTTCCTTTGAAAATTGTCTTTGACTTTTGACGATTTAATTAAAATGTGTCTTCATGTAGCCCTCTCTGTGTTCAATCTATCTTGAGTTCTTTGGACCTCTTGGATCCAAATGTCAATTTCTCATCCCAGTTTATGGAAGTTTTCAGCCTTTATTGCTTTAAATATACATTTTTTGTCTTTATCTCTCATTTTTTAAATTCTTTAGGTTCCGTTATTAGAGTTTTGTTACTTTCCTTTTGTGATATCATCTCTACTTGGATTTTCATGATTCTTTATCCCTTATATTAGTATCTGCATTTGAGTATGTGGTTTCTTCTTCCAGAATTTGTAGGTTTGCTTTGACAGAGAGTTTTTCACCAGTCAACTCAGTTTGGGTTTCTGGATGTGTTTGCTGGTTGCCTTTGGCCATGTGGAGCTTCCTATTAGGTTCTATTTTGAGGCTAGGCAACTGTTTAAAATTTGAGGTGGGAGGTGGGGATGTTATGCCTCTGGATGAGAATACCTTGCTAGGACTGCTGGCTTGGTCCCCTGCACAAGTGAGGCTGAGGAATGGTCTTTGTGGTTTTCTAGATTCTCTGCTCAGGCTTACTACTCACTTGGGACTGGGTACTATATTCAGCAAAGCTAGCACTACATATTAGCTTCTCTATACTCATAGGGAACAAAATGAGATGCAGTGCCTATACAGCTTCTGTTTAGGGGCCCAAATCAGGAAAGAGTGTACACTGAATTTCTTTGTCAGGTGAGGCCACTGATTTTGCTTTACAAACAGGGAAATACACCAGCTGTATTCTCTATTCAATTGTCACTATAAACAAAGCAGTTTGATGGGCTATGCAGCTTCCTGTATGCTCTACTAAGTTTCCCTGCTCTACTATATTTCTACTTTGTTTTCCTTTCTGGGCATAGTTGTAGAAGCAGCTCCAAGTACACTAATGCCTATTGTTTTCGGCCTTGACTCAAGATAACTCATGCTCCAAGTTCCTGGGTCACACAGGGCCATTGGCTTTGCTCTGAGAGCAATCATCTCTGTGCTCCCACCTCGTGGCTCAAGAGTTCCGGGATTATGCAGTTTCCAGGTGTTCTCACTAGCTCTTCCTCACAGATGGGTCTGCGGTGCACGCTCCACAGTGGGTAAGGCTATGACCCAGGCTTCTGCCTGGTGAGGACTGGGAGAGCTCACTTCAAGAAACTTCCACATTATTCCAAACAGGCTTTCTGCTGGTGACAGGCTGGGAGCTGTGATCTGAAGTGAGTAAAACTATGACTCAGATTTTCTGCTTAGTTGTGGGCATGCCAGGATCCAAGGCTAGCAAAAGTCTTTACTTGGGGACTTGAGTTAGGTGGACTGGCATCCCACTGAGTTCCTTGTTCAGACTGCATCTCTGCCTTGGTTCTGCAGTTAAGCAAAGCCACTGGTTGGGAGTAATACTTGGACTCTGCAGGTAGGAACTTAGTCTGCCAAGATCCATGTGCTTGTTGTTGGAATACCCTTCCCCCTTCTCCATCACAATCAGATTCACAGTGGTTGAGCCCCACAGATTTCCCTATAACCTCCATGGGGTATAACCACATTAGAGGTTTCCACTAAGTGACCCGAAATGCTGGAGTGCTGGATGTCACCCCTGGGCTCTCTTTTCTTACTGGAGAAACAATAAGTTCAGGGGAGACTTCTCAGCATGGTGCTGTGCCAGCCTGGTGGAACGGAAATGCAGTCAGCATGGAGCCATTCCTCTTACTTTTCTAATGCAGTCTCTCTTGATCTCAGTGCTGTCTCATCCATAAATAGTTGTTAGTTTTTCTTCTTGTGAGGAGAAACCTACTTCCTATGGTCAAGAACAACCAATGTCACCATCTTGGTGACATCACTCCTGAGACTTTCCCACTTTTAACTTTTCTCTGGAGACAGCAGATTCTACACTGGTCCTGCTGTGAGGCTCCTCAAGAATTGATGAGTGCCAAACTGCTTTCATTTACGTCTGCTGCAAGGCCTACCAGCAGTATTCCATATCCTGTTTATTTTCACTTAGAACACATCCAAATGCCTGCCCAACTCATTTTTTGTCAAAAGTGCAGAATGAATTCAATAGAGGAAAAATAAGCTTTTTAATAAATGGTACTGGAACAACCAGACATTTATAGGTTAAAAAAATGACCCTCAACCTAAATATCACACTTTATATGAATATTAAATCAAAATACATCACAGGCTAAAATATAAAATGTAAAACTTTTAAAATAAAACCTCAGAGAAAAATCTTCAGAATCTAGACCTTGATAAAGTATTCTCATATGGAGTTATGGCCCATAAAATTAAAAAAATAATAATAAATTGGAACTCATCAATATAAAAATTTTGCTCTTTGAAAGACGCTGTTAAGAAAATGAACACGATAAGCTATTGTCTGGGAGGAAATATTTGAGAACCACATAGTCACCAAAGTACTAGGATGTAGAACATATAAAGAACTCTCAAAACTCAAATCCAGATGGCTATCAGGCACAGGGAAAGATGTTCAACATTGTTAATTATTAGAAGAATGCAAATCAAAATTAGAATGAGTTATCACCTTACATGAGTCAGAATGGCCATCACCAAAATGTCTACAAATAATAAATATCAGAAAGGGTGTAGAGAAAAGGGAACCCTCCTACACTGGTCATGAGAATGTAAATTGGTAAAGCCACTATGGAGAACAGTATGGAACTTCCTTAAAAAACTAAAAATAGAGCTACCATATGATCATGAACTCCCGCCCCTGGGCATATATCTGGAAAAAACATAACTCCAAAAGATACATGCACTCCAATGATCATTGCAGCACTATTTACAATAGCTAAGAAATGGAAGCAACTTAAATGTCTATGGATAGTTGAATAGATAAAGAAATTGTGGTATATATAGACAATGGAATATTACTCAGCCATAAAAAAGAACAAAGAGATGCCATTTGCAGCAACATGGATGGACCTAGAGATTATCATACTAAGTGAAGTAAGTCAGACAGAGAAAGACAAATATCATTTGATATCACTAATTTATGGTTACCAAAGGGGAAGTGTTGAGGGGTTACATTAGTAATTTGGGCGTAACATGTACACACTACTATATATATCTAAATCGCTTTTCTGTAAACCTGAAACTAACACAACATTGTAAATAAGGTATACTTCAATAGAAAAAATATATAATAATAATAATAATAATAATAATAATAAACCTCAGTAGTAAAAGGAAAGACAATCAATTAGGAAATAGTAAAAATCCATGAAAAGTCAATTCACTGAAAGGGATATAAAAATGTTAAACACAATTTTAAAAGCTCTATATCAATAACCAAGAAGAAAACACAAATTAAATCTACAATGACATATCACTACAAACCTTTAAATTTGATTGCATTAAAAAATATAGTGTCAAGATAAAATGCTGTCATGGGGGCTTCCCTGGTGGTGCCGTGGTTGAGAGTCCACCTGTCAATGCAGGGGACACGGGTTCATGCCCTGGTCTGGGAAGATACCACATGCCACAGAGCGGCTGGGCCCATGAGCCATGGCTGCTAGGTCTGCACATCTGGAGCCTCTGCTCCACAATGGGAGAGGCCACAACAGTGAGAGTCCCACGTACCGCAAAAAAAAAAAAAAAAAAAAAAATCTGTCATGAATGTGAAGACATTGGATAACTCATAGATTTCTACTGAGGATATAAAACTGTACATTTTAGTTTGGAATACACCACTTTGGAAAAGAAGTGGAAACTTTTCTATAAAACTAAGCATGGAATTCTCATATGATTAGCAACTGTACTCATGAACATTTATCCCAGAGAAATGAAAACGTATGTCCACATAAAACCTCCACGTGAATATAAAAATGCAACAGATACAATAGTTTCCTCTGCATGAGTCATTACAACAGCATGTTAATCAGCAATGTTATAAAATGAAAAGTTTTAAAGAGGGATGACAGCCATATAAAACATATTGGTGAATTCCCTGCAACCAGAAACCTCTTTTGGAGAATACTATTATTTTTAATTATCATTTTATATTTCAGGTGTAAAACATTAAATATTTTGACATCTATATATGTACAAAGTGATGTCCCCAAGGACTAGTTACCATTCATAACCACACAAATGATCCCTTTTATCCATTTTGCCAACCTCCCACCCACCTTACCCTTTGGTAACCTCCTATCTCTTCTCTGTACCTATGAGTTTGTTTACCTTTTGCTTTGTTTGTTCATTTTTGGTTTTGTTTTGTTTTGTTTAGATTCCACCAATTAGTGAAATCGTATGCTATTTAGGTATTTTCTTCTGACTTATTTCACTTCACATATTGTGCTCAAGCTCCATCCATATTTTCTCAAGTAGCAAAAATTCATTATTTTATACCTGAATAATCTTCCATTGTATGTATAAAATGCATCATCTTTAACCATTTATCCACGGATGGACACTTAGGTTGTTTCCATATCTTGGATATTGCAAACAATGCTGTAATGAACACAGGGCTCAATATATCTTTTTCATTTAGTGATTTTGTATTCTTTGAATAAATACACAGAACTGGAGTGGCTGGATCATAATGGCATTCTATTCTTAATTTTTGAGGAATCTCCATATTGTTTTCCATTGTAGATGGACCAATTTACAATCCTACCAACAATGTACAAAAGTTCTCTTTTCTCCACAGCTTCCCTGACACTTGCTACTTCTTATCATTTTGATAGCAGTCATGTGAACAGGTTTGAGGTAATATCTCAATGTAGTTTTGATTTGCATTTTCCTGATAATGAGTGATGTTGAACATATTTAATGTGCTTGTTGGCAATCTGTATACCTTCTTTGGAAAAATATCTTAGTTCTTTATATATTTTGCATATCAACACCTTATTGGGGTTTCCCTGGTGGCAGAGTGGTTAAGAATCTGCCTGCCAGTGCAGGGGACATGTGTTCGTGCCCTGGTCTGGGAAGATCCCACATGCTGCAGAGCAACTAAGCCCATGTGCCATAATTACTGAGTCTGCACTCTAGAGCCTGCAAGCCACAACTACTGAGTCTGTGTGCTGCAACTACTGAAGCCCACGTTCCCAGAGCCCATGCTCCACAAGAGAAGCCACCACAATGAGAAGCCTGCACACTGCAATGAAGAGTAGCCCCCACTCATTGCAACTAGAGAAAGCCCACGTGCAGAAATGAAGAACCAACACAGACAAAAATTATTTAATTAAATAAATAGAAAAAAATTTAAAAACCCAGTTTATTGGATGTGTGATTTGAAAATATCTTCTCCCATTAGTAGGGTCTTTTTTTTTTTTATTGTACTGATGATGGTTTCCTTCACTGTCCAGTAGCCTTTTACTCTGAGGTAGTGCCATTCTTGAATTTTTGCTTTTGTTGACTTGGCTTTGGAGTCAGATCCTCAAAAACATCACTAAGAATGATGTCAATGGAGTTATGGTCTATGGAGTTTTGTTTGTTTGTTTATGTCTTTATTTATAATTTTGCCTTTGTCAGTTTAACAGCAGTATAATCACAGCAAAAATATGGAAACCAGAAACATGAAAAAGAAATGACACACAATCCCACAATCTAACAATGGTTATTATTTGGCAGAAATTAACTCCTATCTTTTTTCATATAATTGCATAAAATGTTGTAGATTGATTTGTTTTTCAAAATAGGTATATAATGCATGCGGTACAAATTTTGAAAACAAAGAAAATATTATATTAAAAAATAAATCAAGCCTCTCTCCAATCATATCTTTAAGCCTCCCGTGTGCACCCCACCCCCAAACCACTACTACCACTTTATTTTCTTCCACACATAGCCTACCCATTAACAAGGAAATATGTGCATATATAAATTTTCCACTGTCCTTTGCCAACACACTTTATTATTATTTACAATGTGGTAGCCTGCTGTGTATACTATTTTTACCATTTTTTAATTTAATTTTAATATTACTTTGAGATAGTTCCACATATAATATCTTTTTACTCTTTTGTTTTATTTATGTATTTATGTATTTATTTATTATTATTGTTTTTTTTTGTGGTACACGGGCCTCTCACTGTTGTGGCCTCTCCCGTTGCAGAGCACAGGCTCTGGACACGCAGGCTCAGCGGCCATGGCTCATGGACCCAGCCGCTCCACGGCATGTGGGATCTTCCCGGACCGGGGCACGAACCCATGTATCCTGCATTGGCAGGCGGACTCTCAACCACTGTGCCACCAGGGAAGCCCTATGTATTTATTTATATATTGACTTTTATATTGGACTATATTTGATTTATAATATTGTGTTAATTTCAGGTGTATGGCAAAGTGATTCAGTTATATATATATATATATATATATATATATATATATATATATATATACATCTATTCTTTTTCAGATTCATCTCCCATATAGGTTATTACAAAATAGTGAGTAGAGTTCCCTGTGCTATACAGTAGGTCCTTGTTGATTATCTGTTTTATATATAGTTGTGTGTATATGTTAATCCCAAAGACTTAGAAAACAAATTTATTGTTAACAAAGGGCAAAGTGGGTGTGGATAAATTAGGTGTTAGGGATTAACATATGCAACTTATGTTTTATTCTATGAACTTTATGGTTTCTGGAATTATACTTAAGTGTGTAATACATTTTGAGTTTATTTTTTGGTATGGTTTAAGATAGAGATATAGGTTAATTCTTCTGCAAGTGGCTGTCCAGTTTTCCCATCACCATTTATTGAAGAGATTGTCTTTTCTCCATTGTATATTCCTTGCTCTTTTGACATAAATTAATTGTCCATACACATGTGAGTTTATTTCCTGGCTCTCAGTTCTGTTTCATTCATGTATATGTCTGTTATTGTGCCAGTACTATACTGTTTTGTTTAGAGTAAGTTTGTAGTATAGTTTGAAATTATGTAGTGATATACATTCAGCATTGTTTTTGTTTTTCAGAACATCATTTTGATTTGAAATGTTTTGTGGTTCCATACAAATTTTAGAATTATTTGTTCTAGTTCCTTGAAATAAGCCATGGAATTTTGATAGGGATTACGTTGGATCTGTAGATGATTGTGGGTAATATGGGCATTTTAACAATATTAATTTTTACAAAACATGAGCACAGAATATCTTTCTATTCATTCATATTGTCCTCAACTTTTTTGATTGGTGTCTTATAGTTTTTGAAGGACAGATCTTTCATCTCCTTGGTTAAATTTATTCCTAAATAAGTATTTCATTGTTTTTGGTTCAATTGGAAATAGGATTGTTCTCTTAATTTTGCCTTCTGTTAGTTTGTTATTACTGTATAGAAACACAATATATTTCTGCATCTCGATTTTGTATATTGCAACTTTATGAAATTATTTGTTAGTGCTATCAGGTTTTTGGTGGAGTCTTTATGGTTTTCTCTATATAGTATCTTGTCATCTTCAAACAGTGACAGTTTTACTCCTTACTTTCTGATTTGGATGACTATTATTTATTTTTCTAGCCTCATTTCTGTGGCTATAGCTTTTCAAATGTTATGTTAAATAAAAGTGGTGTGAGTAAATATGTTTATCTTGTTCCTGATCTTAGAGAAAATGCCTCAGCTTTTCACTGAATGAGTATGATGTTAGCTCTGGGTTAGTCTATAATGGCCTTATGTTGAGGAATGTTTTCTCTATATCTGCTTTGAGGAGAGTTTTTTTTTAAATATAAAATGAATGTTGAGTTTTATCAAATTCTTTTTCTGTATCTATTAAAATGATCATAAGATTATTATTCTTCATTTTGTTAATGTGTTGTATCACATCCCTGTAATACATCCCACTTGGTCATGGTGTAGGATTCATTTAATGTATTGTTGAATTCAACTTGCTAATATTTTGTTTAAAATGTTTGCATGTATGTTTATCAAGAATATATGACTGTAATTTTTTTCTGTGTGATACTTTTCTAGTTTTAGTTTCAGGATAATGCTGTCCCTATAAAATATGTTCAGGAGCATTCCCTTTTCTTCAAAAATTTTGAAGAGTTTGATAAGGATAGATATTAAATCTTCTCTGAGTGTTTCATAGAATTCACCAGTTAAGCCATTTGGTCCTGTACTGTTGTTGTTGGAAGGTTTTTTATTAAGTATTTAATTTCCTTACTAGTCATTGGTCTATTCAGATGTTCTATGCTTCATGATTTCAGTCTTGTATGTTTCTAGAAATGTGCCCATTTCTTTTGGGTTGTCTAATTTGTTGCATATAATTATTTGTAGCATTCTGTTGAATCCATTGTATTTCTGTGGTATCAGTTATAACTTCTCTTCTTTCATTTCTGATTTTACTTATTTGTGTTCTCTCCTTTTTTCTCTTGATTAGTCTAGCTAAAGACTTGTAATTTTTAGTATATATTCTCAGAGAACCAGCTCTTCATTTTATTCATTCCTTTCTATTTTCTTTTGAGTCCATTTCATTTATTTCCACACATTTATTTTTTTCTACTAACTTTGGGATTTCTTTTGTCTTCTTTTTCTACTTGCTTAAGTATAAAGTTATATTGGTTATTTGAGATGATTTTGTTTCTTAATGTAGGCATGTGATGATATGTCCATTCCTCTTAGAAATACTACTATATCCCACAGATTTTGGTATGTCATAATTTTGTTTTCATTTTCTCTAGGTATTTTTTAATTTCTCCTTTGGTTTCTTCAATAACCCAGTGATTCTTTGGTAGCATGTTGTTTAACCTTAACGATTCTGTGTTATTAATAATTTTCTTTTTGTAACTGACCTCTAGTTTCATACTGTTGTGGTTGGAAGAGATGCTTGTTATAATTCTAATCTTCTTGAATTTACTGAGACTTGTGACCTACATGAGATCTATCCTGGATAATGTTTCGTTTGCTCTTGAGAAGAATGTGTATTCTACTGCTTTCTGATGGAGTGTTCTGTATATATTTATTAAATCCATATGCTTTAATGTGTCATTTAAGGCTGCTGTTACCTTACTGATTTTCTGTCTGTACTTTCTGTCAATTATTGTAGGTGAGGTAGTTATAATACCCTATTATTATTGTACTGCTGTGAATTTCTCCCTTTATATTTGTTTTATATATTTTGGTATATCTCTGTGGGGTGTGTATATATTTATATACATTGTATCTTCTTCCTGGATTCATCCTTTTATAATTACATATTGCCCTTTTTGTCTTTTCTTACAGTATTTTAGTCTATTTCTCTGATATCAGTATAGGTATACTGGCTTTCTTTTCATATTCATTTTTATGAAAATTCTTTTTTCATTCCTTCACATTTAATCTGTGTTTGTCCTTACTTCTGAAGTGAGTTTCTTTTCATCAGCATATAGATGAGTCTTCTTGTTTTATTCAATCAACCACTCTTCATCTTTTGATTGGCAAATTTAGTCCATTTACATTTAAGTTAATTATTAATAGGCATGTACTTGGTGCTATTTTGTTAAATGTCTTTTGGTTGTTTTTGTAGTTCCCCTCTGTTCCTTTCATCTTCTATTGCTATCTTCTTTTGTGGTTGGCTGACTTTCTTAAAGTGTTATGTTTAGATTCCTTTCTCATCTTCTTTTGTGTGTTTAGTGTATATATATATATATATATATATATATATATATATTTTCTTTTTGGTTACAGTGAGGTTCAAATACAATATCCTTTGTATATAGCAGTCTTTTTAAAATTTGATAGAAAGTTAATTTTGCACACATCACGAAGCTTTATATTTACCCCCCATGTTTTGAATTTTGATAACATATTTTACATTATTCAATTTTATTTTACCTTAACGAATTATTACAATTTTAGTTCATTTCATTACTTTTGTCTTTTAACCTTCATACTTGTTTTGTAAGCAACTGATTGATTACCTTTACTATATATTTACCTTTTTTCACTGAAATTTTACTTTTGCATATTTTCTTATTATTAGTGCCTTCTTTTTCACCTTAATGAAATCCATTTAACATTTCTTGTACCTCTGGTTTACAGTTGATGAACTTATTTATCTTTTTCTTATCCACAAAACTCTTACTCTCTTCTTCAATTCTAAATGATAACCTGGCTAGGTAAAACATTCTTGGTTGGAATTTTGTTTCTTTTATTACTTTGAACATGTATGACTTTCCCTTCTTACCTGTAAAATTTCTCCTGAAAAGTGTGCTGATAATTTTATAGGGTTTCCCTTATAGGCAATAAGTTGTTTTATTCTTGCTCCTTTTAAGATACTTTGTCTTTAACTTTTACTCATTTAGTTATAATGTGTCTTGATTTGGTTACCCTTGAGTTTATCTTAATTGAAACTCAGATTCCTGAACTTGGATGATTGTTTTCTTCCCCAGATTAAGAAAGTTTTCAGTCATTATTTCTTCAAATAAATTTTTGGGGTCTTTCTTTCCCTCGTCTCCTCATGGGACCCCTATAATGGGAATGTTATGCCACTTGATATTGCCCTATACATTCCTTAAGGTATCTTTACTTTTTAAAATTACTTTTACCTTTTGATGTTCTGTCTGGGTGATATTTATTACTTTGTCTTCCAGCTTACTGATTTGTTCTACTTCATCCAGGCTGCTGTTCAACCTTCTAAGTGTATTTGTCAGTTTGGTTATAACTTCTGTTTGGTGATTTCTTATATTTTCAATCTCTTCTCTGAAGTCTCATTGTGTTTATACATTCTTCTCCTGAATTTGGTTTGCATCTTTATGACTATTACTTTTAAGTCTTTGGTAGTTAGACTGATTTATTTGTTTAATTAAGGTCTTTTGGGTGGATTTGTGTTGTTCTTTTGTTTGGAACATACTCCTCTCTCTCCTCATTTTGCCTGACTATATTTGTCTACATGTATTAGGCAAAGCAGCTGCCTCTTCCAGTAGTGAAATAGTTGTCTTGTGTAGGAGATGATCCATGGGGCCCAGAATTGCAATTTCCCCTGACTGACTATCAGAGCCAGTTGCTCAAGGGGTATCCCTCACATGCGCTGTGTGTGCCTACTGGCTGTAGCAGGGCCATGGCTATTGTGAAGAAAGGTGGGACAGAGTGTGTCTGTCTGGCTCAATTGTGGCATGGGTGCTGTGGTACTCTATGGGTGAGGCTCAGTGCATTTGCCTGGCTGGGTTGCGACACAGCTGCTGTGTGAAGAAAGCAGGATGCAGTGCACTCATCTGGCTCCTACATGAGGAGAGTAGGGACTCTGAATGTTCTCCCAGCCTGTTTGAAGCATAACCTTTGTGCAGAGAGAGTGGGGCACAATGTGCTTACCCAGCTCAGTTGTGGTGGGGCTGCTGCATAAGGTGGGCAGGGGCAGAGGGTACTCGCCAGGCCAGGTTGCAGCACAGAGTAAACAGAGCACACCATTGGTATTAACAGGCTACAGGGAGGGCACCAAAAATGGTCCACACCAGGTCCACCACCAGCATGTTAGAATAATATTGCAAGCATTTCACCAGCCAGGTCTTTGTTCTCAAGAAAAAGTCCCAGTAGGTTCCTATCTCTCTAGAAGCTGCTTTAAGATCAGTAAGTGGGTCTCTATTACTTATGATCTAGGCAATTTTCATACTGCTGCTTTTAACTGGATATCAGGACAAATGGGTCTTTGTGCAAGCCCTTTAAGAGCAAGGTCTCCATTATTTTACAACTCTGTTGTTCTCTTGGACTTAATCCCCATTGATTTTCCAAACAGATGTTTTAGGGGCTCACTGTCCTGAGTTTGGATCCAAGCCTTGTGGTGCCTAATGTGGGGCTCAACTTGTTCACTTCTCAAGGGAAGCTCTTTAATTTGGGGATCCCTTCTGGTCATGGGATACTGCTCCTGAGATGGTGTACCAGGTGAGACCACATCTGTGCCTCTTCTACCCATCTTGATGCATGTCTTTTATCTTTTGTTCCAGAGGTGTTGATTATCTAGTTCTCAGGTTCTTTTCAGAGGAAAATTATTCTACATGTAGCTGTAATTTTTTGAGTCCATAGTAGGAAGTGAGTTCAGGATCTTCCTATGTCACCGTCTTGACTCATCATTGGAGGATTTCTATTTTATTCAAGGTTGTATATTATTAGAAGGCAAAACTTTAACCTTAAAATTCTTTTTAAATGTATTGCAACAGCTCCAGTAATAGTTATTGGTGAATGTGGTAAAAGTGAAAATTCATTTGCATTAAGTTATTAACTTGCCATTGAATACCAACTCTACATCAGATAATATGGTTGCAGAAATAAATAACAAGATCCTTGAGGATTTTTTTTTTATGTCACAATGTCGTATGGAACACAGCCTTGCAGGTAATTAAAACAATATTATATTTTAATAGAAATATGAAGAAAATGCCATGGGAGCCCTATCAGTGGAGGAATGTGTTTTGAGAGTTAGAGAAATCTTAACAGAAATAAAAAATAACCCTTAATAATTAATATAAATTCTCCAGATTAAAAAAAGGAGAAGGGCATCCTTGGTGGGAGGAATTGTATAGACATATGAAAGAATCATGAAACAAATGATGTTTGCTGTAGCATTTTACCAGAAGTAATATAGCACAGCTAGAGTGTACCAGCCAGAAAAACAAAACAAAACAAGACAAAAAACAAAACAAAACAAAACAAAACACTAGTAGAAACAGAAAAAGTAAACAGCGTCCATATCTTGGAAGGTCTTGTATCAGGGATAAATAATTTGGGTTTTCATCCCAGAAAAACTGGGGAGCCATCCAAGGATTGTGAGAAAATATCAAATAGGGAAATAAAAACAGTACAGTTTGGCCAGGGACTAGTCTGGATATTTGCAATGACAGTTCCATTCCCTGGAAAAGCTCTCAGTCTCAAGCAAAGTGGGGACAGATGGTTGCCCCTTATGTGGGTATCAGAATTATATCTTAGATGAATAGATAAAGACTATGTGACACATATATACAATGGAATATTACTCAGCCATAAAAATAAACGAAATTGAGTTATTTGTAGTGAGGTGGATGGACCTAGAGTCTGTCATACAGAGTGAAGTAAGTCAGAAAGAGAAAGACAAATACCATATGCTAACACATATATATGGAATTTAAGGGAAAAAAATGTCATGAAGAACCTAGGGGTAAAATGGGAATAAAGACACAGACTTACTAGAGAATGGACTTGTGGATATGGACAGGGGGAAGGGTAAGCTGGGACAAAGTGAGAGAGTGGCAGAGACATATATACACTACCAAATGTAAAATAGATAGCTAGTGGGAAGCAGCCGCATAGTACAGGGAGATCAGCTTGGTGCTTTGTGTCCACCTAGAGAGGTGGGATAGGGAGGCTGGGAGGGAGACACAAGAGGGAGGAGATATGTGGATATATGTATATGTATAGCTGATTCATTTTGTTATAAATCAGAAACTAACACACCATTGTAAAGCAATTATACTCCAATAAAGATGTAAAAAAAAAGAGAGAGAGAGAATTTTATTTTAGAAAGATAAGTCACTGTAGCCTAAAATGTAGCCAGAGTGTGGAGGAGTAAAGAAGAGGCTGGAGGCAGTATCTAATTGTGAGAGAATTTCAATTTCAATGTAATTTTCTTCCTCAGTAAAATAATTTGGGTAAAATCCATTATTAGTAATTTTTAATGGTCCTCTGTCACATAAATTGGGGTACTGGGGCCTTAAAAATCAAATAATACAACTTTAGAAAAAGAAATCATATACTTAAAATCATGTCTAACATTGTTGGTAATTAATACTTTATTTCTTTTATTTCCACAGTTCTCTTAAAGAGCATATTAGCAGAAGGCTGACCTTTCCATGTCTAAAAGCTGAATAAAATATATTACTATGTATATTTGAGTAATCTCAAAATGAGGCATGTATCACAAATATGGAAAGGTACTTTTTATAGATAGAGTGTGCTTACATGCAGAGTTCATGCATTAAAAAAGTGTTTTGCCCTATTTGATTATTTTTACTTTCAGTTAAAATAATGGTTGTTTTAAAATCAAAATCAAAGTATGTGTAGAAAATGATAAAAATAAAATTCAATACATTTTGAAATCAGAGAAAAAGTTGAGGCAGTTTAAGCTGTAATTGGGTATGTGGTGAAACTCTGAGCTCTAAATGACTGAACAGTTTAACATAGCTGTGAAGAAGAAAAAATCTTCAATAGTTTCATTCAAAGATACAGCTTACATAAGGTCTATGGAGAGCAAGGCATAGCAGCCACATTTTATAGCGAGACTTAAGTAGTCTCTATGATGCATATATATTGAAAGCCATAATATAATTAATGTCAATGGTAAAAAAAAAAAGTCACACACTTTAAAGGAGTATAACATTGAAATAACTTTTACCCCATTATAGTCCCACACCCCCAAGTAAACTACTATAAGCTTCTAGAAATTCTACTTGCCTTATAGAAGGAATGGAATCATGGAATCTTATTATATATACTATTCTGCAAAAGAGAGTTTCTTTCCAGCATTCTAGGTAAAGTCTAGGCTGCATTTGGCATTTTGCCCTGTGTATTAAATTTCACAGACTGAATATTTAACAAGCTTAAAATATGAATAGACAGGGTCACCAGATCAGTTGTTTTTCAGAGGAAATTGCTGTTTTCCTTTTTCTCATCTTGCTGCTTGATCGCTAAGCAGTTAAATAAACCAGATGTGTGATCAATTCACATTACTTTAAAAGGCAGAAACATTATTTTGGCTCCTTTTTTTATCGTTTTTTAGATACAGAGAAATAACCACAGTCACAGTATTCATTCATTAAATAAATATCTATTAAATATCTTCCATGTGCTGGGCAGTGTCCAAGATGCTGTAGAAAAATGTAGAAAAATGATATTGATACTATAATATATGAATAATTATTATATTTATTATTATGGCCACAAAAAGTTGTTCAGCCTCCATTTCCATTTTAAGCAATGACATTTTATTTTGTGACATGAGAATTTACTTTAAATATATTTCTTATGAACCTACACTTCTTCAGAGAACTAATGTCTTTTTCATAGTAATATCAACTAACTGCCAGTGGTTTTTAAACATTATTTAATAAAGCACACTTTTTATTCAGATTTCCTTAGTTTTACATAATGACAAATTATAGTTTCACACTCCCATCCAAGATTCCACATTACATTTTATTTATGTGTCTCTTAGGCTCCTTTTTTTCTATGAAGTTTTATCTTTAAATAATTTATTGAAGGAATATTCACATAAAATACAAATAATAATTTCAGAGTAAACAGTTCATTATCTTTTAATACATTTACAATCTTTTATAGCTACAACATTTATCTATTTCCAAAAAAATTCCCAACACTCCGAACTAAAATTCTTTACTCACAAAATAGTTTCTCCTCATTTTCCTCCCGCCTATCTGTACCACAAATTAGGCAAACAATCAATCTGCATTCTGACTCTATGGATTTGCCTATTCTAGACATTTCACCTGAATGAAATCATATAATGTGACCCTGTATGTCAGGGTTTTTTGTGGGGTTTTTTGTTTTCTTTTTAATTAACACATGTTTTAGTGATTGATCTCAATTGCAGCATGTATCATTACTTCATTTCACTTTGTGGTTGAATGATAATCCATTACAAATATTCATATATATATATATCACAAATTGTTTAGTTCATTTATTTATTCAGTGGTTGATGAATATTTATACAGTTTCCCCATCTGGAATATTGAAAAGAATGTTGTATTTGTTTGAGGTTTGAGTACTTATTTTTATCTTAACTTTTTAAAATTATGTTTTTTATTTTTTAAACATATTTATTGGCATATAATTACTTTACAATTTTGTGTTAGTTTCTGCTGTATAACAAAGTGAATCAACAATATGTATACATACATCCCCATATCCCCTTCCTCTTGCATCTCCCTCCCACCCTCTGTATCTTACCCCTCTATGGGGTCACAAAGCACCAAGCTGATTTCCCTGTGCTATGCAGCTGCTTCCCACTTGCTATCTATTTTATATTTGGTAGTGTATATATGGCAATGCTACTCTCTCACTTTATCCCAGCTTAGTTTTCCCCATCCCTGTGCCCTCAAGTTCATTCTCTACGTCTGGGTCTTTATTCCTGTCCTGCCCCTGGGTTATTCAGAAACTTCTATTTTTTCTACATTCCATATATATGTGTTAGCATATGGCATTTGTTTTTCTCTTTCTGAATTACTTCACTCTGTATGACATACTCTAGGTCCATCCATCTCACTACAAATAACTCAATTTCATTTCTTTTTAGAACTGAGTAATATTCCAATGTATATATGTGCCACAACTTCTTTATCTATCCCTCTGTCAATGGAGACTTACATTGCTTCCATGTCCTGGCTATTGTAAAGAGCACTGCAATGAACATTGTGGTACATGACAAGTTTTGAATTATGGTTTTCTTAGGATATATGCCCAGTAGTGAGATTGCTGGGTTATATGGTAATTCTACTTTTAGTTTTTAAAGGAACTTACATACTGTCCTCCATTGTGGCTGTATCAATTTACATTCCTACCAACTGTGCAAGAGGGTTCCCTTTTCTCCACACCTTCTCTGGAATTTATTGTTTGTAGAATTTTTGATGATGGCCATTCTGACTGGTGTGAGGTGATACCTCACTGTAGTTTTAATTTGAATTTCTTTAACGATTAGTGATGTTGAGCATCCTTTCAAATATTTCTTGGCAATCTGTATATCTTTTTTTGGAGAAACATCTAATTAGTTCTTCAGCCCATTTTTAGATTGGTTTGTTTGTTTTTTCTGATATTGAGCAGCATGAGCTGTTTGTATATTTTGGAGATTAATCTTCTGTCAGTTGTTTCATATGATCATCTCAATAGATGCAGAAAAATCTTTCAAAAAATCTTTTCATCTTGTTTACAGTTCCCTTTGCTGTGCAACAGCTTTTAAGTTTCATTAGATCCCATTTTTAAATTTTTGTTTCTCTTTCCTTTCCTCTAGGAGGTGGGTGAAAAAGGATCTTCCTGTGATTTATGTCATAGAGTGTCCTGCCTATGTTTTCCTCTAAGAGTTTTATAGTGTCTGGCCTTACATTTAGGTCTTTCATCCATTTTGAGTTTATTTTTGTATACAGTGATAGGGAGTGTTCTAAATTCATGCTTTTACATATAGCTGTCCAGTTTTCCAAACACCACATATTGAAGAGGCTATCTTTTCTCCATTTTATATTCTTGCCACCTTTGTAAAAGGTAAGGTGACTATATGTGCATGGGTTTATCTCTGGGCTTTCTATCGTGTTCCATTGATCTATATTTTTGTGCCAGTACCATACTGTTTTGATGATTGTAGCTTTGTAGTATAGTCTCAAGTCAGGAAGACTGATTCCTCCAGCTCTGCTTTTCTTTCTCACAATTGCTTGGGATTTTCTGCATCCTTTGTGTTTCCATACAAATTATGAATTTTTTTGTTCCAGTTCTGTGAAAAATTCCATTGGTAGTTTCATAGGGGTTGCATTGAATCTGTAGATTGCTTTGGGTAGTATAGTCATTTTCACAATATTGATTCTTCCAATCCAAGAACATGATACATCTCTCCATCTGTTTGCATCATCTTTAATTTCTTTCATCAGTGCCTTATAGTTTTCTGCATATAGTTCTTTTGTCTGCTTAGGTAGGTTTATTCCCAAGTATTTTACTCTTTGTCTTGCAACCATCAATGGGAGTGTTTCCTTAATTTCTTTGTCATATATTCATTGGTAGTGTATAGGAATGCAAGAGATTTCCGTGCATTAATTTTGTACCCTGCTACTTTATTAGATTCATTGATTAGCTCTACAAGTTTTCTGGTAGCATCTTTAGGATTCTCTAGGTATAGTATCATATCATCTGCAAACAGTTACAGCTTTACTTCTTCTCAAATTTGGATTCATTTATTTCTTTTACTTCTCTGAATGCTGTAGCTAACAGTTCCAAAATATGTTGAATAATAGTGGTGAGAGTGGACAGCCTTGTCTTGTTACTGATCTTAGTGGAAATGGTTTCAGATTTACACCATTGAGAATGATGTTGGCTGTGGGTTTTTCATATATGGCCTTTAATATGTTGAGGTAGGTTCCCTCTATGCCAGTTTTTTGGGGGGGTTTATCAAAAATGGGTGTTGAATTTTTTTGAAAGCTTTTTCTGCATCTATTGAGATGATCATATGATTTTTCTCTTTCAATTTGTTAATATAGCTTATCACATTGATTGATTTGCATATATTGAAGAATCCTTGCATTCCTGGGGTAAACCCCACTTGATCATGGAGTATGATCTTTTTAATGTGCTGTTAGATTCTCTTTACTAGAATTTTGTTGAGGATTTTTGCATCTATGTTCATCAGGGATATCGGCCTGTAGTTTTCTTTCTTTGTGACATCTTTGTCTGCTTTGGATATCAGGGTGATAGTGGCCTGATAGAATGAGTTTGGGAGTGTTCTTTCCTCTTCTATATTTTGGAAGAGTTTGAGAAAGATTGGTGTTAGCTCTTCTCTAAATGTTTGATAGATTTCGCCTGTGAAGCCATCTGATCCTGGGTTTTTGTTTGTTGGCAGATTCTTAATAACAGTCTCAATTTCAGTGTTTGTGATTGGTTTGTTTATATTTTTGATTTCTTCCTGGTTCAGTATCAGAAGGTTGTGCTTTTCTAAGAATTTGTCCATTTCAACCAGGTTGTCCATTTTATTTGCATATAGTAGCTTGTAGTAGTCTCTCATAATTCTTTGTATTTCTGCAGTGTCAGTTCTTACTTGTTTTTCATTTCTATTTCTGTTGATTTGAGTTTTCTCCCTGTTTTTCGTGGTGAGTCTGCCTAGTGGTTTATCAATTTTGTTTTTCTTCTCAAAGTACTGGCTTTTAGTTTTACTGATCTTTGCAATCTTTTCCTTCATTTCTTTTTCATTTATTTCTGATCTGATCTTTACGATTACCTTCCTTCTATTAACTTAGGGTTTTTTTCACTCTTCTTTCTCTAATTGTTTTAGTTGTAATGTTATGTTGTTTCAGATTTTTCTTGTTTCTTGAGATAGGATTGTATAGCTAAGAACTTCCCTCTTAGAACTGATTTTGCTGCATCCCATAGGTTTTGGATTGTTGTGATTTCATTGTCATTGTTTCTAGGTATTTTTTGATTTCCTCTTTGATTTCTTCAGTGATCTCTTTGTTATTTAGTAGTGTATTGTTTAACCTACATATATTTGTAGTTTCTACAGATTTTTTTTTCCTGAAATTGATATCTCGTCTCACAGTGTTGTGGTCAGAAAGGATACTTGATATGATTTCAGTTTTCTTAAATTTACCATGGATTCATTTAGGAGCCAAGATATGATCCATCCTAGAGAATGTTCCATGAGCTCTTGAGAAAAAAGTGTATTCTGCTATTTTGGGATTGAATGTCCTATAAATATCAATTAAGTCCATCTTGTTTAATGTGTCATTAAAGCTTGTGTTTCCTTATTTATTTTCATTTTGGATGATCTGTCCATTGGTGAAAGTGGGGTGTTAATGTCCACTGCTATAATTGTGTTACTGTCGATTTCCCGTTTTATGGCTGTTAGCATTTGCCTTATGTTATGAGGTGCTCCAATGTTGGGTGCGTAAATATTTACAATTGTTATATCTTCTTCTTGGATTGATCCCTTTGTCATTATGCTGTGTCCTTTTTTGTCTCTTCTAATAGTTTTAATTTTAAAGTCTATTTATCTGATATGAGGAGTGCTACTCCAGCTTTCTTTTCACTTCCATTTGCATGGAATATATTTTTCCATCCCCTCACTTTCAGTCTGTATGTGTCCATAGTTCTGAAGTGGATCTCTTTTAAACAGTATATATAGAGATCTTGTTTCTGTATCCATTCATCCAGTTTATGTCTTTTGGTTGGAGCATTTACTCCATCAAGATTTAAGGTAATTATCAATATGTATGTTCCTATTACCATTTTCTTAATTGCTTGGGGTTTGTTTTTGCAGGTCTTTTCCTTCTCTTGTGTTACGTGCCTAGAGAAGCTCCTTTAGTGTTTGTTTTAAAGCTGGTTTGGCAGTGTTGAATTCTCTTAAGTTTTGCTTGTCTGTAAAGATTTTAATTTCTGCACCAAATCTGAATGAGATCCTTGCTGGATAGAGTAATCTTTGTTGTATATTTTTCCTTTTCATCATTTTAATTATGTCCTGCCATTCCTTTCCAGCTTGCAGAGTTTCTTCTGAAAGATCAGCCTTTAACCTTATGGGGATTCCCTTGTATGTTATTTTTGGTTGTTCCCTTGCTGCGTTTAATATTTTTTTCTTTTATTTAATTTTTGATAGTATTATTAATATGTGTCTTCTAGTGTTTCTCCTTGGATTTATCCTTTTTTTTTTTTTTTTTTTGTGGTACGCGGGCCTCTCACTGTTGTGGCCTCTCCCGTTGCGGAACACAGACTCCGGACGCTCAGGCTCAGCGGCCATGGCCCACGGGCCCAGCCGCTCCGCGGCATGTGGGATCCTCCCAGACCGGGGCACGAACCCGCGTCCCCTGCATCGGCAGGCGGACTCTCAACCACTGCGCCACCAGGGAAGCCCTGGATTTATCCTTTATGGGACTCTCTGCACTTCCTGGACTTGATTGACTTTTTCCTTTCCCATATTAGGGAAGTTTTCATCTATAATCTCTTCAAATATTTTCTCAGACCCTTGTTTTCCTCTTCTTCTTCTGGGACCCCTATAGTTCAAATGTTGGTATGTTTCATGTTGTCCCAGTGGTCTCTGAGACTGTCCTCAAATCTTTTCATTATTTTTCTTTTTTCTGCTCTGTGATAGTTATTTCCACTTTTTATCTTCCAGGTCAGTTATCTGTTCTTCTGCCTCAGTTATTCTGCCATTGACTTCTTCTAGAGTATTTTTAGTGTCATTTATTGTGTGGTTCATCATTGTTTGTTTGCTCTTCAGTTCTTCTAGGTCCTGGCTAAACATTTCTTGTATTTTCTCTATTCTATTTTCTTGATTTTTGATCATTTTTGCTCTCTATACTCTGAATCCCAGGTAGACTGCCTATTTTCTCTTCATTTGTTTGGTCTGGTGGGTTTTTACCTTGCTCCTTCATCTGCTGCATATTTATTTGTCTTCTCATATTGCTTAAATTACTGTGTTTGAGGTCTCCTTTGAACAGGCTGCAGGTTCATAGTTTCCATTATTTTTGTTGTCTTCCCCTGGTGGGTGAGGTTTGTTCAGTGTCTTTTATAGGCTTCATGGTGGAGGAGACTGGTGCCTGTGTTCTGGCCAATGGGGCTGGATCTTGTTTTTCTAGTGGGCAGGGCCATGTCTGGTGGTGTGTTTTGGGGTGTCTGTGAACTTATTATGATTTTAGGCAGCCTCCCTTCTAATCGGTGGTGTTATGTTCCTGTCTTGCTAGCTGTTTGGCACGGGTCATCCAGCACTGCAGCTTGCTGGTTGTTTTGTGGTTCTGGGTGTTGATATTACATGGAGCCAGGAGATCTCTGGTGGTCCAGTGTCCTGAACTTAGCTCTCCCACCTCAGTGGCTCAGCCCTGACACCAGGCAAGAGCACCATCACCTTGTCAGCCCCAAGGTTCAGAAGAAAAGGTAGTAAAAAGAGAGAAAAAAATTAAAAAGTAATAAATTTTAAAAATTATTAAAATAAAAAAAATAATAAAAAGAAGTGAGCAACCAAGCCAATGAACAAATCCACCAATGATAGCAAGCACTAAAGACTATAGTAAGATAAACATAAAAATCAGAAACAAATCAGTTTCAGACAGCAAACCCCAAATTTACAGTTGCTCCCAAATTCCACCCCCTCAATTTTGGGGATGATTCTGTGTCTATTCAGGTATTCCTCATATGCAGGATACATCAAGTTTATTGTGAGGATTTAATCTTCTGCTCCTGAGGCTGCACAGATGTGCTTCTCTTTCTTTTCTTTGTTCACACAACTCCTGGGGTTCAGCTTTTGTTTTGGTCCCACCTTTGTGTGTAGGTCACCCTCAGGCATCTATTCTCCACCCAGACAGCAAGAGTCTAAAGCAGTGGCTGATTAGGGCTCTCTTGCTCACTCAGGCCAGGGTGAGGGAGGGGTCTGTTAGTTATAATTGGAATGCAGGGTGAGCCTGCGTTGGCAGAGGCCAGGGTGATGTTGCAACAGCCTGAGGCACACAATGTGTTCTCCTGATGAACTTGTCCCTGGACCGCAGGGCGTTGCCTGTGGCATGCAGCACAGGTTCCCAGGGGGTTGTGGATAGTGAACCTGTGATTGCACACAGGATTCTTGGTGGCTGCAGCAGCAGTGTTAGCATTTCATATCCGTCTCTGTGGTCTGAGCTGATTGCCACGACTCACACCTCTCTCTGTAGTTCATTTAGGCAGTGCTCTGCCTTCTTTGGGCAGACAGGGAAGGAATCCCCTCTCTTTACACACCCCAAAACAATTGTCTCTTGCCTCTTAGGCAGGTCCAGACATTTCCTGGACACCCGCCCAGCTAGCTGTGGCACACTAGCCCCCTTCAGGCTGTGTTCATGCAGCCAACCTCAGTCCTCTCCCTTGAATCTGTCATCTGAAGCCCGACCCTCAGCTCCCAGCCCCCACCTGCCCTGGTGGGTGGGCAGACAAGCCTCTCAGGTTGGGAAGTGCTGGTTGGCACCAGTCCTCTGTGTTGGGATCTCTCCACTTTGCCCTCTGCATCCCTGTTTCTGCATTCTCCTCCCTGGCTCCAAAGCTTCGCCCCAGTCACTCCCAGTCTCTGTCAGTGAAGGGGCTTCCTAGTGTGTGGAAACTTTTCCTTCTTCACAGCTCCCTCACAGAGGTGCAGGATCCGTCCTTATTCTATTTTCTCTGTTTTTCTTTTGCCCTACTCAGATACATGGGGATTTTCTTGCATTTTGGGAAGTCTGAGGTCTTCTGCCAGCATTCAGTAGCTGTTCTGTAGGAGTTGTTCCACATGTAGATGTATTTTTGATGTATTTGTGGGGAGCAAGGTTATCTCCACATCTTACTTTTCTGCCATCTTGAATATCCCCCTTGAGTACCTATTTTTAATTCTTTGGGGTAAAACCCTAGGAGTGGAGTTTCTGAGTCATATAATGATTCTTAATTTTTGAGGGTCAACCAAACGCTTTCCCAAAGCTACCTAAGTATTTTACATTCCCATAAGCAATGTAATGTATAAGGGTTAAAATTCTCAGCATGTTTGCCAATACTTGTTTCTTCCACTTTATTATAACCACCTTAAGGTGTGTGAAGTGGTATCCCATTGTGGTTCTGAGTTACACATCACTAAAGATTAATGATGTTGAGCATCTTTTATGTGCTCGTGGTTCATTTGTATATCTTCTGTGGAGAAATGTCTTTTCAAATCTTTCCTCATTTTTTTTAAAATAAGTTGTCTTGTTGTCAGAATTCTTTAAATATTATTATACTAGATTCTTTATAGATTTGAAGACATATGCTTATATTGTTTAGTTTGTCATTTTGCTTTCTTGATAATGCCTTTTGATGTACAAACTTTTAAAATTTCAAATCCAGTTTGTCTATTTGGCTCATGATTTTAGTGTCATATGTAAGCTTCCACTGCCAAATCGAGGGTCATGAATATTATACATATATTTTCTTCTCATAGTTCTATGTGTTCAGCTATTATGTTTAAGTCATTAATCCATTTTTAGTTAATTTTTGTATGGTATAATGTGGAGGTTCACTTTTATTCTTTTGTATGTGGATATACTGTTGTACCAGGACACTTTTTTAAAAGACTATTTTTTCCTAGTAAACGTTTTGGCAAAATAAAAATAAATGAAAATAAATTCGCCATAAGCCTGACACAACCATAGAGTCTCACCAGCTGACTACACTCAACCATAGACTCCAAAGTTCTTATCTGAACATTAATCCCACAGATTCTAGTAGCAAGTCTGTTCACCATGGACACCAGGAGCAGGACCCTCTCTCTTACAAATGTCACCAGCTGGCCCTTCCATAATCCCAGAACTGGCTAACTGGTAAATATCTTGCCTTTCAGAAGTCAACCTGTAGAGATTAGAAGAGGTGACCATATCTTTAAAAGTATAGACATCAGTACAAATATATAAGAATAAAAAAAGATTTAGGAAAACATGATACCAAAAAAAAAAAAGGAAACCAATAAACCTCTAGTAACTGATGCTGAAAAATAGAAATCAATAAACTGTCTGACAAGGATTTCAAAATAATTATCTTTAATAAACACAGATATAAGAGAACACACATGGGCAACTAAACAAAATCAGGTAAACAATACATCAATATATGAACAAACTGAGAGGATCAACAAAAAAAATAGAAACAGTAAAATAGAACCAAATCAAAATCCTCGAGTTGAAGAAAGGCTAAACTGAAATTTTCAAAAATAACTTCATTAACAGATTTGATTAAATAGAAGATAGAATTAATAAGCTCAAAGACAGATCACTTGAATTATTCAGTCAGAAGAGCAAATATATATAACACCTCTGGGACTTATGGGGTACCATCAAAAGAAACAATATATGCATTATGGGTGTAGCAGAAGGAGAAGAGAGTGATAAAGGGATAGAAATTTTATTTAAAGAAATAATACATAAAACTTCCTAAATTTGGTCAAGAAAATGAACATCCAGATTCATGAAGCTCCAAAGTCCCCAGATAGGTTGAGGTTTTAAAAATTTCCAACAACACACATTACAAGTAAATTGTCAAATGACAAACCCAAAGAGAGAAGTTTGAAAATAGCTACAGAAAAGTGATTTTTCACATATAAAGGGGCCTCCATATCACTATGTGCCTATTTCTCAGGAGGAACCTTGCAGACTAGAAGGGGGTGGAGTGATATATTCAAAGTACTGAATGAAAAAGAACTGCCAACCAAGAATATTATATCCATCAAAACTGTACTTCAAAAATGATGGAGGTATCAAGATTTTCAAAGATAAACAAAACCTGAGGGAAAACATCACCACTAGGCCTGCCTTACAAGAAGTGTTAAAGGGCATTCTTCAAGTTGAAATAAATAGACTGTAAGCAGAAACACAAATGGCATATAAAAAAAATCTTACTTGTTAAAGAAAATATATAAATAAACACAGAACATTCAGTACTGGTGATACATAAATCAGTTTTAGCCTGATTTTAAAAGTTAAAGGACAAAATTTTTGAGAATAACTATAATGACAAATATTTCTTAATGGATACAAATATAAAAAGAAGTAAACACTAACCTCAATAACATAAAGTGTGTGTGTTGGGGGGAGCAAAAGTGTAGAGCTTTTATATATGATTAAAGTTTAATTTCCATCAGTGAAAAATAGACTATTATAACTATAAGAGGTTCAATGAAAGCCTCATGGTAACCATAAGTAGATACACAAAAGATAAAGAGAAAACAATCAGTGCCTATCACTAAAAAACGCATAAAACCACAAAGAAAGAGAGAAAAAGAAGAGAGGAACAAGAGAAATATAAAGCAAACAGAAAAAAATGAACAAAATGGCAATAGTAACTCCTTATCTATCATTGATGACATTACATGGAAATGGATGAAATTCACCAATTGAAAGAAAAAGTGGTTGAATGGATTTTAAAATGACCCAAATATATGCTGTCTACAGAGATTCACATTAGAATTAAGAGCAAATATATTCTGAAAATGAAGGGATAGATCAAGAAATTCTATGAACAATGCAAATAAAACTGAGCTGACATGGTTGTACTTCTATCAGGCAAAATAGACTTTAAGTAAAAAAACTCACAAGGGACAAAGAAGGTCATTACATGATGATAAAAGGATCAATTCTAGAGGGAGATACAATAATTACAAATAGATATGCTCCCAACATCAAAGCCCCTAAATATGTAGAGCAAACACTGAAAATTTGAAGGAAGAAATAAATATCAATGCAATAATAGTGGAAGACTTCTGTATTTCACATTCAGTAATGGATAGATCATCCAAATACAGAATCAATAAGGAAACAACAGACTTGAACAACACTATAGAGCAAATGGAATTAACAAGCATATACAGAACCTTCTAGCAGCCAGCAGTAGAACACATATTGTTTTCAAGAGATTATGAATCATTCACTAAGCTAGATTACAGGCTAGCTAACAAAACAAGTCTTAACAAATTAATGAAAACAAATAATTCCAAGTATCTTTTCCAAACACAATGGAAAAAAACAAACAAACTAGAAATCAATAACAAAATTGGGAAACTCATAAATATATTAAAATTAAACAACAAAATCCTAACCACTGGGTCAAAGAAGAAATAAAAAATAATTTAGAAAATATTTGAAAAAGTGAAATATAAAACTATAACACACAAAAACTTGTAGAATACAACATAATGGGAAATTTTATAGTATAAACACCTACATTAAAATAAGAAAACTTTAAGATAGCCTAACTTTATTTTTTTTTTCATTTTATTGGAGTATAATTGCTTTACAATGTTGTATTAGTTTCTACCTGACAACAAAGTGAATCACCTATATTTATACATATATCCCCATATCCATTCCCTCTTGACCCACCCTCCCACCCTCCCTATCCTACCCCTCTAGGTCATCACAAAGCATTGAGCTGGTCTCCCCATGCTGTGCAGCAGCTTCCCACTAATCACCTATTTTTCATTTGGTAGTGTATATATGTTAATGCTCTTCTCTCACTTCAAATACCGTATGCTAAATGCATATATATGGAATCTAAAAAAGAGGTACTGATGAACCTAGTGGCAGGGCAGGAATAAAGATGCAGTTGTAGAGAACACACTTGAGGACAACCTAAATTTACACCTCAAGGAACTAGAAAAAGAAAAACAAAGCCCAAGGTTTGTAGAAGGAAGGAAAATATATAAATCAGAAAATAGAATATGAGTAGAAAAAATTGAATGTAGATGCTTTTTTGAAATCAAAATTAACGAGTTATTAGATAGACTAAGAAAGAAAAGTGGTATGACTGATAAAAATTATAGAAAATACATTACAACAGATGCCACAGAATTTTTAAAAATTTATGAGATTATAAATAATTATATGCCAAAAAATTGGCCAACTTCAAAGACATAGATAAATTCCCAGAAATATAAAACCTCTTGAGACTGAATGAAGAAGAAATAGGAATCACTTAACACACGAAAAGAGAGAGAGATACTAAATGAGTAATGAAAAACCTCCCTAAAAGAAACAGGACCAGATGACTGCACAGACAAATTCCATCAAACTTTCAGAAAATAATTAATATCAATTTTGTTTAAACTCATGTAAAAGACAGAAGAAGAAACACTTCTAAACTCATCTGAGGCATTGCTCTGACATCAAAGTCAGACAAAGAAATTACATAAAAGAAAATTACAGGCCAATATCCCTGATGAATATGAATGCAAAAATCCTTACAAATATTAGGAAACAGAATTCAGAACCACATTAAAATGATGATACACCATAAATAAATGGGACTGATCCTTGGCTAAGCAAGTAGGCTTCAACATAGGAAAATCAATCAATGAGACACACCGCATTAACAGAATAAATAACAAAAATCTCATGATCAATTTAATAGACAGAAAAAGCATTGACCAAATTCAACACAATTCCATGGTAAAAAAACTATCAATAAATTAAGTATAGAATAAAGTGGCATCAACACTATAAAGGCTGTATATGAAAAGCCCACAGAACACATCATGATCAACAGTGAAAAAGTAAGCTTTTTATTTACTATTTTGAACAAGGCAAGGACGATGCCCATTCTCACCACTTCTATTCAACATGGACTGGAAGTCCTAGCCACAGAAATTAGGCAAGTCACAGAAATAAAAGGCATCTACATTGGAAAGGAAGAAGTAAAATAATCTCTGTTTGCAGATGACATATCCTATTATGTAGAAAGCCCTATAGAATCAATAAAACAAACTTTTATAACTAATGAATTAATTCAGTAATTTTTCAGAATTAATAATTAGACCAGCAAATCAATAGATTGCTGAAACTCGATCATCTTGTATAAATATATTTTTATACATATTGAACAACAATCCCCAATATACCCCTCATTCCATACCCTGCTAACCATAATTATATTGTCTAGTTCTAGACATTTGCTTATTTTTATGCCTCATATTTAATGTCATTCATTATTTGTCTTTCTGTGAAGGACATTTCATTTAGCATAAAGTTCTTCAGGCTTATCCATGTTGCTGCAAATGATAGGATTTTCTTCCTTTTTTGGGCTGCATAATAATCCATTTTATGTATATACTACAATTTCATTATTCATTCACCCCTTGACAGATCTGCTGATCTTATTTCAAATCCTGCAACATTACATGATATGTCCATATCTTAGCTCATATGAATAGTGCTGCAATGTACATTGGAGTGCAGATATCTATTTGAGAACCTGATTTCAATTTTTGATTTGCATTTCCCTGATGACTAGCAATATTGAGCATCTTTTTATATACCTGTTGGCCTTTTGTGTGTCTTATTTGGATAAATGTGTGTTAAAGTCCTGTGTCCATTTTTAATCGGGTTATTGTGGGTTGTGCTTGTTTTTGTTTTGTTTTTAGTTATTGAGATGTAGGACTTACTTATATTTTTTTAAATAATTATTTATCACATATATGGTTTATAATTATAATTTCCCATTCTATAGGTTGTCTTTTCTTTCAGTTGATTATTTACTTTTCTGTGCAGAAAGTTTTTAATGTGATATAGTCCCACTTGTAAATGTTTGCTTCTGTTACCTGTGCTCTTGATGTCATAGACAAGAAATTTGGCAAGACCAATATAAAGAAGTTTTCTCCTTTGTGTTCTTCTAGGATTTTTACAGCTTCAGGTATTACATTTAAATCTTTAATCTATGTAAAGTTAAATTTTATATATGGTGTAAGATAAATATCCAATTTCATTTTTTTGTTGTGGATTTTTGGTTTACATATTACCATTTATTGAAGACACAATCCTTTCCCTGTTGTGAATTCTTGGCACCCTTGTTGAATTCAGTTGATGATGGCTATCTTTCTTGGCTCTATATTCTGTCCCACTGGCCTATATGTCTATTTTTAGGCCAATACCATACTATCTTTTATTGAAGCTATATATTTTGAAATCAGGAAGTGTCATACATTCATCTCTTCTTTTTTCTTGCTCAACATTCTTTTGGTTATACTGAATCTTTTATCTTTCATTAAAAAAATTAGGATTTTTATTTTTGTTTCTGTAACAAATTTCTTTAAACTTTGATAGAGATTGCATTGAATGTGTAGATCCCTTTGGGTACTGTGAATATTTTTACATTATTAATTCTACCAATTATGAACACAAAATGTCTTTCTATTTATTTGTGTCTGGTTTCATTACCTTCATCAGTATTTTACTTTAGTTTTAGTTTATAAGTTTTAGTTTATAAGTTTTTTACATTCTCTGTTAACTTTATTCCTAAATAGTTAATTCTTTTTGATGCCCAAATGAGAATATTTTTTAAATTTCCTTTTCAGATGTTTTATTGTTAGTGTATAGAAATGAAACTAGCTTTTGCATGTTCCTTTTAGATACTGCAAATACTGGGTTCGTTTGTTACTTCTAATAGATTTTTTTGTAGATTTTTAAGAGTTTTTAACATATTAGAACATGTTACATATAACTAGATGTAACTTAACTTCTTCCTTTCTGATTTGGATGCATTTTATTTCTGTTTCTTGACTAATTGCTCTGGATAGGACTTCCATTACTAAGTTGAATAAAAATGGGTAGAGTGGACATCATGTTCTTGTTCCTAATCTTAGAGGAAAATCTTTCAGGTTTTCACTATTGGATATGATTTTAGCTGTAGGCTTGTCAAATATGGGCTTAATTTTGTTTAGGTTGATTTCCTCTATCCCGATTTGTTGAGTTTTTAATCATAAAATGTGTTGAATTTTGTCAAATGCTTCTTCTATATCCATTGATACAACTCTGTGATTTTTCTTATTTGTTATGCTAAAGTAGTGTTTCATATTGATTGATTTGCACAACTTGAACAAACCATGCATCCATGGAATAAATTGTATTTGATCATGGAATTTTTTAAAATAATGATCTGTTTAATTCAGTTTGCTAGTATATGTTTTATGAGTTTTACATGCATGTTCATATGGGATATTCTTCAGTAGTTTTCCTTTCCTGTAATGGTCTGGCTTTGGAATCAGGGTAACGTTGGTCTCATTCTATGAGGTAGAAAGAGTTTTCTGTTCTTTATGGGTAAATACCAAAGAGTACAACTGCTGGATATTATGTAAGAGTATATTTAGTTTGATAAAATGTCACCAAACTGTCCTTCAAAATTGTTATACCATTCTGCATTTCCAACAGAAATATATGAGAGTTCCTGCTGTTCCACATTCTTTCCAGCATTTGGTATCATCAGTGTTCTTAATTAAGTCCATTCTAACAGGTGTGCAGTCATAGATCATGTTGCTTTAATTTCCATTTCCCTGATAACAAATGATGTGGATCATATTTTCATGTGTTTGTCATATGTATTTGTTTGGTAAGGTGTCTGTAAAGGTCTTGGCCCATTTTTAATGGAATTTTTTCTTATTGTTGAGTTTTAAGAGGGTTTTTTTTCTGTATTTTGGGTAACAGTCCTTTATCAGATGTGGATTTTGCAAATATTTTCTCCCAATATATGGATTATCTTCTCATTCTCCTGACATTGTTGTTCAGAGTATAAGTGTTCTTTTTGTTGTTGCTGTTATTTTTTGTTTGTTTTTGTTTAATGAATTCTAGCTTATTAATTATTTCCTTTGTGGGTTGTCCCTTTGTTGTTTTATCTAAAAAGTCACCACCATAGCCAGAACCATGTAGGTTTACTCCTGTTTTTATATTTATATTTGTGATGTATTTTTAGTTAACTTTTGTGCCAGGTGTAAAAATTTTGTCTAGATTAAATTTTTGTATATGTGTGTCCAGTTGTTCCAGCACTATTTGTTGAAGAGATTATCTTTGTCTCATTGTATTACCTTTCTCTTTTGTTAAATATCAGTGAAGTTGACTATATTTATGATGGTCTATTTCTGGACTCTATTCTGTCCCACTGATCTATTTGTTTATTCTTTAGCCATCATTATGCTGTCTTTAATACTGAGGATTTATAATAAATCTTGAAGTGGGATAGTTTCCATCCTATAACTTTTTTATTCTCTTTAAATATTGTGTTAAATATTCTGGGTCTTTTGCCTCTCCATACAAACTTTAGAGTTAATTTTTCAAAATCCATAAAATAACTTCCTGGGATTTTGATTGGGCTTTCACTAAATCTGTAGATCATTTTGGAAAGAACTGACATTTTGACAATATTGAGTCTTCCTCTTCACTAACATGGAATATCTCTCCAATTAGTTAATCTTTAATTTTATTCATTGGTGTTTTATATTTTTTTTCACATACAAACTTTGTATATTTTGTTAGATTTATACTGAAGTATTTCATTTTTTTTTGGATGCTAATGTAAATGATATTTTGTTTTTAACTCCAAATTCTACTTTATTGTTGTTTGTATATAGTAAAGCACTCGACATTTTTATATTATCCTTGAATCCTACAAAGTTGTTATAATTGCTCTTTAGTTCCAGAAGTTTGCTGTTGTTGTTTATTTTAGATTTTCTGCATAAACTGTCATATCATCTGCAAACAAATACAGTTTTATGTTTTCTTCCCAATTTGTGTACTATTTATTTCCTTTTCTTGTCTTATTGCTTTAGGAAGTACTTCCAGTATGATGTTGAAAATGAGTGGTGAGGAAGGATATACTTGCCTTGTACTTAAATCTTTGAGGGAAATCTTCAAGTGTCTCATCTTTAACTATAGTGTTAACTGTATGGGTTTTAGATAGCTGTTATTGTGATGAGAAAGTTCCCCAATATAACTAGTTTACTGAGAATTTTTCTCATGAATGAATGCTAGACTCTGTCAAATGCTTTTCTTCGTCTGTTGAGATGACCATAAGCTGTTTTTATTTATTTTTTTCTTTTTTGTGGCACACGGGCCTCTCACTGTTGTGGCCTCTCTCGTTGCAGAGCACAGGCTCCAGACGTGCAGGCTCAGTGGCCATGGCTCACAGACCCAGCCGATCCATGGCATGTGGGATCTTCCCAGACTAGGTCACGAACCCGCATCCCCTGCATCGGCAGGCAGACTCTTAGCCACTGCGCCACCAGGGAAGCCCAGCTGTTTTTATTTATTTTTTGTCTGTTGATGTGATGCATTATATTAATTGATCTTAAAATGCTGAACCAGCCTCACATACCTGAAGAAAATCTCAATTGGTCATATCATATAATTAATTTTATACTTTTTTTTAAAAGGGGGATTGATTTCCTAGTATTTTTCACTATGTTCATGAAATATATTGGACTGTAATTTCTATTTCTTTTAATGTCTTTACCTGATTTTTATATTAGAGAAATATTTTGACACATAGAATGAGTTAGAATGTATTTTTTCTGCTACTATACTGTGAAAGATTGTAGAGAACTAGTATAATTTCTTCTTTAATTGCTTGGTCAAATTCATCAGTGAACTCAGATGGGCCTGGTGCTTTCTGTTTTGAAAAGTTATTGACTAAATTTCTTTAAAATACATTATTGCATTCATACCATCTTATTTCTTCTTGTGTGAATTTTGCCGATTTTATTTTTCAAAGAATTAGTTCATATCTTCTAGATTATCAACTATGTCGGAACAGTTGTTAATAGTATTCCTTTATTATCCTTTTAATTTTTATGGGATCTGTAGTGAGCCCCCTCTCTCATTTCTGAAATTAGTAATTTGTGTCCTATATCATTTTTTCTTTATTTACCTGGCTAGAGGCCATCAATTTTATTTTCTGCTTCAAAGGAAAAGCCACATGTATGCAATTTCAAACAATAGCTACACATACACTTTACCCATTTAAGATTATTATTTGTTATTTTTGTTTTGTTTTGCTATTGAATTGTATGAGTTCCTTATATATTTTTATATTAACCACTTAGTGGATACATGGTTCACAGATATTTTCCCAAGCCCATAGGTTGCCTTTTTATTTTAGTTATTGTTTCTTTTGATATGATGTAGTTTGATTTCACTTTGATGTACTTCCACTTGTGTATTTTTGCTTTTGTTTCCTTTGCTTTTGATATCAAATCCAAAAATATAATTGCCAAAACCACTGTCAAGGAGCACTTTCCTATGTTTTCTTCTAGGAGTTAGACAGTTTCAGATCTTATATTTAAATCTTAAATTCATTTTGAGTTGGGTATTGTGTATTGTGTACGATAGGAGATCAATTTCATTATTTTGCATGTATATTTACAGTTTTACAAAAAACATTTATTGAAGACACTATCTTTAGCTCATTGTGTGTTCTTAGTATCTTTGTTGAAAATTTATTGACTATATATGTGTGAATTTATTTCTGGACCTCTATTCTGTTCCATTGGACCATGTGTCTGTTTTATGTCAATACCATACTTCTTTGATTTTGAGGATTTGTAATATAGTTTGGAATCAGGAAATGTGATACATCCATCATTGTTCTTCTTGCTCAACTGCTTTGGCTCTTTGGGGTCTTTTGTGCTGTCATATGGATATTAGATTATTTTTTGACTGTGAAAAGTGCCATTGGAATGTGATAGGAATTGAATTGATTTTGTAGATCACATTGGGTAGTATGGATACTTTTGTAATATTTTGTCTTCAGTCCATGAGAATAGATGTATTTCTCTTTATTTGTGTTGTCTTCAATTTTTTGCATCACTGTTGTACAGTTCTCATTGCATAGGTCTTTTGCCACCATGGTTAGATTTATTTGTACGAATTTTATTATTTTGATCCTATTGTAAATGGTATTATTTTATTAATGTCTCATATAGTTGATAGTGTATAGAAACATAACTGAACTTGAATATTATTTTTCTACCTGCAAAATTACAGTGTTCACTTACTAGTTCTAATACTTTTTTGGAGGAATCTTTAAAATTTTCTATATATAACATGATGCCATCAACAAACAAAGACAATTATATTCTACTATTCCCAATTTGGCTGTCTTTGATTTTTTCTTTTTAACATCTTTGTTAGGGTATAATTGCTTTACAGCGGTGTGTTAGTTTCTGCTTTATAAAAAAGTGAATCAGTTATACATATACATATGTTCCCATACCTCTCCCCTTTTGTGTCTCCCTCCCTTCCACCCTCCATATCCCAATCCTCCAGGCAGTCACAAAGCACTGAGCTGATCTCCCTGTGCTTTGTGGCCGCTTCCCACTAGCTATCTACCTTAAGTTTGGTAGTGTATATATGTCCATGCCTCTCTCTCGCTTTGTCACAGCTCACACTTCCCCCTCCCCATATCCTCAAGTCCATTCTCTAGTAGGTCTCTGTCTTTATTCCTGTCTTACCCCTAGGATTTTCATGAAATTATTTTTTCTTAAATTCCATATATATGTGTTAGCATACAGTATTTGTATTTCTCTTTCTGACATACTTGATTTTGTATGACAGACTCTAGGTCTATCCACATCATTACAAATAGCTCAATTTCATTTCTTTTTATGGCTGAGTAATATTCCATTGTATATATGTGCCACATCCTCTTTATCCATTAACCCGATGATGGGCACTTACGTTGTTTCCATCTCTGGGCTACTGTAAATAGAGCTGCAATGAACATTTTGGTACATGAATCTTTTTGAGTTATGGTTTTCTCAGGGTATATGCCCAGTAGTGAGATTGCTGGGTCATATGGTAGTTCTATTTGTAGTTTTCTAAGGAACCTCCGCACTGTTCTCCATAGTGGCTGTACCAATTCAAACTCCCACCAGTAGTGCAAGAGTGTTCTCTTTTCTCCACACCATCTCCAGCATTTATTGTTTCTAGATTTTTTGATGATGGCCATTCTGACTGGTGTGAGATGATATCTCATTGTAGTTTTGATTTGTATTTCTCTAATGATTAATGATGTTGAGCATTCTTTCATGAATTTGTTGGCAGTCTGTATATCGTCTTTGGGGAAATGTCTATATAGGTCTTCTGTCCATTTTTGGATTGGATTGTTTGTTTATTTGTCACTGAGCTGCAAGAGCTGCTTGTAAATTTTGGAGATTAATCCTTTGTCAGTTGCTTCATTTGCAAATATTTTCTCCCATTCTGAGGGTTGTCTTTTGGTCTTGTTTATGGTTTCCTTTGCTGCACAAAAGCTTTGAAGTTTCATTAGGTCCCATTTATTTATTTTTGTTTTTATTTCCATTTCTCTAGGAGGTGGGTCAAAAAGGATCTTGCATTGGTTTATGTCATAGAGTGTTCTGCCTCTGTTTTCCTCTAAGAGTTTGATAGTTTCTGGCCTTACATTTAGGTCTTCAATCCATTTTGAGCTTATTTTTGTGTATGGTGTTAGGGAGTAATCTAATCTCATACTTTTACATGTACCCGTCCCGTTTTCCCAGCACTACTTATTGAGGAGGCTGTCCTTTCTCCACTGTATATTCCTGCCTCCTTTATCAAAGATAAGGTAACCATATTTGGTGGGTTTATCTCTGGGCTTTCTATCCTGTTCCATTGATCTATCTTTTAGTTCTTGCGCCAGTAGCATACTGTCTTGATTACTGTAGCTTTGTAGTATAATCTGAAGTCAAGGAGCCTGATTCCTCCAGCTCTGTTTCTCGTTCTCAAGATTGCTTTGGCTATTGAGGGTCTTTTGTGTTTCCATACATATTGTGAAATTTTTTGATCTACTTCTGTGAAAAATTCCAGTGCTAGTTTGATAGGGATTGCATTGAATCTATAGATTGCTTTGGGTAGCAGAGTCACTTTCAAAATATAGATTCTTCCAATCCAAGAACGTGTTATATCTCTCCATCTATTTGTATCATCTTTAATTTCTTTCATCATTGTCTTATAATTTTCTGCATACAGGTTTTTTTTCTCCTTAGGTAGGTTTATTCCTAGGTATTTTATTCTTTATGTTGCAATGGTAAATGGGAGTGTTTTCTTGATTTCACTTTCAGATTTTTCATCATTGGTGTATAGGAATGCCAGAGATTACTGTGCATTAGTATTTTGTCCTGCAACTTTACCAAATTCATTGATTAGCTCTAGGAGTTTTCTGGTAGCATCATTAGGATTCTCTATGTATAGTGTCATGTCATCTGCAAACAGTGACAGCTTTACTTCTTCCTTTCTGATTTGGATTCCTTTTATTTCCTTTTCTTCTCTAATTGCTGTGGCTAAAACTTCCAAAACTATGTTGAATACGAGTGGTGAGAGTGGGCAATCTTGTCTTGTTCCTGATATTAGTGGAAATTATTTCAGATTTTCACCATTGAGGATGATGTTTGCTGTGGGGTTGTCATATATGGCCTTTATTATGTTGAGGAAAGTTCTGCCTAAGCCTACTTTCCACAGGGTTTTTATCATACATGGGTGTTGAATTTTGTCAAAAGTTTTCTCTGCATCTATTGAGATGATCATATGTTTTTTCTCCTTCAATTTGTTAATATGGTTTATCACGTTGATTGACTTGCATATATTGAAGAATCCTTGCATTTCTGGAATAAACCCTACTTGATCATGGTGTATGATCCTTTTAATGTGCTGTTCGATTCAGTTTGCTAGTATTTTGTTGAGGATTTTTGCATCTATGTTCATAAGTGACATTGGCCTGTCATTTTCTTTGTGATATCCTTGTCTGGTTTTGGTATCAGTGTAATGGAGGCCTCGTAGAATCAGTTTGGGAGTGTTCCTCCCTCTGCTATATTTTCGAAGAGTTTGAGAAGGATAGTTGTTATCTCTTCTCTAAATGTTTGATAGAATTTCCCTGTGAAGCCATATTGTCCTGGGCTTTTGTTTGTTGGAAGATTTTTAATCACAGTTTCAATTTCAGTTCTTGTGATTGGTCTGTTCATAGTTTCTATTTCTTCCTTTTTCAGTCTTGGCAGGTTTTGCATTTCTAAGAATTTGTCCATTTCTTCCAGATTGTCCATTTAATTGGCATATACTTGCTTGTAGTAATCTCTCAAGATCTTTTGTATTTCTGCAGTGTCAGTTGTGACTTCTCCTTTTTCATTTCTAATTCTATTGATTTGAGTCTTCTCTCTTTTTTTCTGGATAAGTTTGGCTAATGGTTTATAAATTTTGTTTATCTTCTCAAAGAACCAGCTTTTAGTTTTATTGACCTTTCCTGACATTTCCTTCATTTCTTTTTCATTTATTTCTCATCTGACTTTTATGATTTCTTTCCTTCTGCTAACTTTAGAGGTTTTTTTGTTCTTCTTGCTCTAATTGCTTTAGGTGCAAAGTTAGGTTGTTTATTCAAGATGTTTCCTGTTTCTTAAGGTGAGCTTGTATTGCTATAAACTTCACTCTTAGAACTGCTTTTGCTGCATCCCATAGGATTTGGGTCATCATGTCTCCATTGTCATTTGCTTCTAGGTATTTTTTTATTTCCTCTTTGATTTCTTCAGTGATTACTTCGTTATTAAGTAGTGTATTGTTTAGCCTCCACGCATTTGTATTTTTTACAGATCTTTTCCTATAATTCATATATAGTCTCATAGTGTTGTGGTCAGAAAAGATACTTGATACAATTTCTATTCTCTAAAATTTACCAAGGCTTGATTTGTGACGTAAGATATGATCTATCCTGGAGAATGTTCCATGAGCACTTGAGAAAAATATGTATTCTGTTGTTTTTGGATAGAGTGTCCTATAAATATCGATTAATTCCATCGTGTTTAATGTATCATTTAAAGCTTTTTTTTCCTTATTTATTTTCATTTTGGATGATCTGTCCATTGGTGAATGTGTGGTGTTAAAGTCCTCTACTATGAATGTGTTACTGTCGATTTCCTCCTTTTTGGCTGTTAGTATTTGTCTTATGTATTGAGGTGCTCCTATGTTGGGTGCATAAATATTTACAATTGTTTTATCTTCTTCTTGGATTGATCACTTGATCATTATGTTGTGTCCTTCTTTGTCTCTTCTAATAGTTTTTATTTTAAAGTATACTTTGTCTGATATGAGAATTGCTACTCCAGCTTTCTTTTGGTTTCCATTTGCATGGAGTATCATTTTCCATCCCCTCACTTTCAGTCTGTATGTGTCTCTAGGTCTGAAGTGGGTCTCTTATAGACAGCATATATATGGGTCTTGTTTTTGTATCCATTCAGCCATTCTGTGTCTTTTGGTGGGAACATTTAGTTCATTTACATTTAAGGTAATTATCGATATGTAGGTACCTATTTACATTTTCTAAATTGTTTTGAGTTCATTATTGTAGGTCTTTTCCTTCTCTTGTGTTTCCTGCCTAGAGAAGTTCCCTTAGCATTTGTTGTAAAGCTGGTTTGGTGGTGCTGAACTCTCTCAGCTTTTACTTGTCTGTAAAGGTTTTAAATTCTCCATCAAATCTGAATGAGATCCTTGCTGGGTAGAGTAATCTTGGTTGCAGGTTTTTCTCCTGAATCACTTTATATATGTCCTGCCACTCCCTTCTGGCTTGCAGAGTTTCTGTTGAAAGATCAGCTGTTAACCTTATGGGGATTCCCTTGTGTGTTATTTGTTGTTTTTCCCTTGCTGCTTTTAATATACTTTCTTTGTATTTAATTTTTGACAGTTTGATTAATATGTGTCTTGGCGTATTTCTCCTTGGATTTATCCTGTATGGGACTCTCTGTGCTTCCTGAACTTGATTAACTTTTTCCTTTTCCATATTAGGGAAATTTTCAACTATAATCTCTTCAAATATTTTCTCAGTTCCTTTCTTTTCCTCTTCTTCTACTGGAACCCCTATAATTCGAATGTTGGTGCATTTAATGTTGTCCCAGAGGTCTCTGAGACTGTCCTCATTTCTTTACATTCTTTTTTTTTTATTCTGCTCTGCAGTAGTTATTTCCACTATTTTATCTTCCAGGTCACTTATCCGTTCTTGTGACTCAGTTATTCTGCTACAGATCACATCTAGAGTATCTTTTATTTCAGTTATTGTGCTGTTCGTCATTGTTTGTTTCATCTTTAGTTCTTCTAGGTCCTTGTTAAATGTTTCTTGCATTTTGTCTATTCTATTTCCAAGATTTTGGATCGTCTTTCCTATCATTATTCTGAATTTGTTTTCAGGTAGACTACCTATTTCCTCTTCGTTTGTTAGGTCTAGTGGATTTTTATCTTCCTCCTTCATCTACGGTGTGTTTTTCTGTCTTCTCATTTTGCTTATCTTACTGTGTTTGGGGTTTCCGTTTTGCAGACTGCAGGTTCGTAGTTCCCGTTGTTTTTGCTGTCTGTCTCCAGTGGCTAAGGTTGGTTCAGTGGGCTGTGTATGCTTCCTGGTGGAGGGGACTAGTGTCTGTGCTCTGGTGGATGAGCCTGGATCTTGTCTCTCTGGTGGGCATGTTGACGACTGTTGGTGTGTTTTGGGGTGTCTGTGCACTTATTATGATTTTAGGCAGCCTTTCTGCTAATGGGTGGGGTTGTGATCCTGTTTTGCTAGCTGTTTGGCATAGGGTGTCCAGCACTGTAGCTTGCTGGTTGTTGAGTGAAGCTGGGTGCTGACATTGAGATGGACATCTCTGGGAGATTTTCGCCATTTGATATTATGTGGAGCTGTGAGGTCTCTTGTTGACCAGTGTCCTGAAGTTGGTTCTCCCACCTCAGAGGCAGAACACTGACTCCTGGCTGCAGCACCAAGAGCTGTTCATCCACACGGCTCAGAATAAAAGGGAGAAAATGTACAGCGAAAGAATTAGTAGAAGTAGGAAGAAAGAAAGAAAGAAAGAAAGGAGGGGAGGAAGGAAGGGAGGATGGAAGGAAGGAAGGAAGAAAGAAAGAAAGAAGAAAAGAAGCAAAGAAGGAAAGAAACAAAGGAGGAAGGGAGGGAAGGAGGGAGGGAGGGATAGTGGGAGGAAGGAAGAAAGGAAGGAAGGAGGCAAGGAAGGAGGGAAGGAAGGAAAAATAAAGAAAAAGAAGATAAAGTAAAATAAAATAATATATAATAAAGTTATTAAATTACAAAGAATTATTAAGAAAAATCTTTAAAAAAGAACAGACAGATAGAACCTTAGGACAAATGGTGGAAGCAAAGCTATACAGACAAAATCTCATACAGAAGCATACACATACACACTCACAAAAAGAGGAAAAGGGGAAAAAAATGATAAATCTTGCTCTCAAAGTCCATCTCCTTAATTTAGGATGATTTGTTGTGTAAAGGAGGGAACGAAGGGAAGAAAGAAAGAAGATAAAGTTAAGTAAAATAAAGTTATTAAAATTAATTATTAAGAAAAAAAATTTTAAAGAAAAAAAAATGGATGGACAGGACCCTAGGACAAATGGTGGAAACAAAGCTATACAGACAAAATCTCATACAGAAGCATACACATACACACTCACAAAAAGAGGAAAATGTGAAAAAATCATAAATCTTGCTCTCAAAGTCCACCTCCTCAATTTGGGATGATTCGTTGTCTATTCATGTATTCCACAGTTGCAGGGTACATCAAGTTGATTGTGGAGCTTTATTCTGCTGCTTCTGAGGCTGTTGGGAGAGATTTCCCTTTCTCTTCTTGTTTTCACAGCTCCCAGGGACTTGGATTTTGATTTGGCCTTGCCTCTGCGTGTAGGTCATGGGAGGGCATCTGTTTTTCGCTCAGACAGGAACAGGTTAAAAGAGCCACTGATTTGGGGGCTCTGGCTTACTCAGGCTGGTGGGAGGAAGGGTCACGGAGTGCGGGGTGGGCCTGCAGCAGCAGAGGCCAGCGTGACGTTTCACCAGCCTGAGGCCCGCCATGAGTTCTCCCAAGGAAGTTGTCCCTGGATCCCGGGAACCTGGCAGTGGCAGGCTTCACAGGCTCCCCGGAAATGGGTTGTGGATAGTGACCTGTGGTCGCACACAGGCTTCTTGGTGGTGGCAGCAGCAGCCTTAGTGTCTCATGCCCGCCTCTGGGGTCTGTACTTTTAGTCACAGCTCACGCCTGTCTCTGGAGCTCCTTTCAGCAGTGCTCTTAATCCCCTCTCTTCATGCCCCAGGAAACAAAGAGAGAAGAGAAAGTCTCTTGCCTCTTCGGCAGCTCCAGACCTTTTCCCAGACTCCCTCCCGGCTAGCCGTGGTGCACTAACCCCTTCAGGCTGTGTTCACCCTGCTAACCCCAGTCCTCTCTCTGTGCTCTGATGGAAGCCCGAGCCTCAGCTCGCAGCCCCGCCCACCCTGGCAGGTGAGCAGACAAGCCTCTCGGGCTGGTGAGTGCTGGTTGGCACTGATCCTTTGTGCAGGAATCTCCCCACTTTGCCCTCCGCACCCCTGTTGCTGCACTCTCCTCCATGGCTCCAAAGCTACACCCCTCCGCCACCCACAGTTTCCACCCATGTAGGGGCTTCCTAGTGTGTGGAAACCTTTCCTCCTTCACAGCTCCCTCCCACTGGTGCAGGTCCCATCCCTATTCTTTGGTCTCTGTTTTTTCTTTTTTACTTTTGCCCTACCCAGGTACGTGGGGGAATTTCTTGCCTTTTGGCAGATCTGAGGTCTTCTGCCGGCATTCAGTAGGTGTTCTGTAGGAGTTGTTCCACGTGTAGATGTATTTCTGGTGTATCTGTGGGGAGGAAGGTGATCTCCATGTCTTACTCTTCCACCATCCTCCCCTCCTGTCTTTAGGTATTTTTAAATTTCCCCTTTGATTTCTTAAGTGATTCATTGATTGTTCAGAAGCATATTTTTTGACCTCCATGTATTTTAGTATCTTACAGTTTTTTTTCCCTGTAGTTAATTTCTAATCTCATAATATTGTGTTTGGAAAAGATGCTTGATATGATTTCAATTTCCTTAAATTTACCGAGGCTTGATTTGTGATGCAACATGTGATCAATCCTGGAAGATGTTTCACGTGCAGTTGTGAAGGAAGTGTATTCTGCTGCTTTTGCATAGAATGTCCTATAAATATTAATTAATTCTGTTTGGACTAATGTGTCATTTAAGGTTTGTGTTTCCTTATTAATTTTCTGTCTGTATTATCTGCTCAGTGATGAAAATGGGGTGCTAAAGTCCCCCACTATTATTGTGTTACTGTCAATTTCTCTTTTCTGGCAGTTAGTATCTGTCTTATATAATGAGGTGCTCGTATGTTGACTGCATATATATTTAAAATCATTATATCTTATTCTTGGGTTGATCCCTTGATCATTATGTAGTGTCCTTCTTTGTGCTTTGTAACAGACTTTACTTTAAAATAGAATTTTTCTGATATGAATATAGCTACTCCAGCTTTCTTTTGATTTCCATTTGCTTGGAATAACATTTTCCATCCCCTCACTTTCAGTCTGTGTGTGTCCCTAGATGTGAAGCGGGTTTCTTCTGGAGAGTGTGTATATGGCTCTTGTTTTTGTAACCACTCAGCCAGTCTATACAGTTAATCTGTTTATGTTTAAGATAATTAATGATAGCTTTGTACTTACTGCCATTTTGTTCATTGTTTTGCATTTGTTTTTGTAGGTGTGTTTTCTTCCCTTCATTTTTTTTCTCCTCTATTGTGATTTGATGACTGACTTTAGTGTTGTGCTTCGATTCCTTTTTCATTTGTGTGTGTCTATCTATTGTAGATTTTTGGTTTGCAGTTACTGTAAGGTTTTGATATAGCAGTATATATACAAAGAAGAATGTTTTAAGTTGTTGGTATTTTAATTTCAAATGCATTTCCAATATCCTGCATTTCTGCTCTCCTCTTCTCACAGTTTCTGGTTTTGATATCATATCAGTGTGCAGATGATTTCCTACCTTTATTGTATGTTTGCCTTTACTGGCAAGCCTTATCATTCATAATTTTCTTCTTCCCTGTTTAGCATTTTCTTTTCCACCTAGAGAAATTCCTTTAGTATTTGTTGCAAATCTTGTGTGGTAGTTCAGAATTTTCTTAGCTTTTGCTTGTCTGTAAAGCTTATGATTTCTCCCTCAAATTTGAATGACAGCCTTGTTGGGTAGAGTATTTTTCGTTGTAGGTTCTTCCCTTTCATCACTTTAAATGTATCGTGCCACTTCCTTCTTGCCTGGATAGCTTCTTCTGAGAAATCAGTTAATAACCTTATGGGAATTCCTTTGTATATTATTTGTTTCATTTTCCTCATTACTTTTAACATTTTTTCTTTATCTTTAATTTTTTATCAGTTTGATTACTCTGTGTCTCAGTGTGTTCCTCCTTGGTTATATTCTGCCTAGGACTCTCTAGGCTTCCTGGACTTGGATGACTGTTTCCTTTCTCATGTTAGGGAAGTTTTCAACTATTATCTCCTCAAATATTTTCTCAGGTCCTTTCTCTTTCTCTTCTCCTTTGGGGACCCCTACAATGTGAATGCTGTTGTGTTTAAGGTTGTCCCAGAAGTCTCTTAGACTGTCCTCATTTCTTTTCATTCTTTTTTATGTTTATCTGTTCTGCAGCAGTGATTTTCATCATTCTGTCTTCCAGCTCACTTATCCATTCTTCCACCTCAGTTATTCTGCTGTTGATTCCTTCCAGTGTATTTTTCATTTCAGTTATTGCATTGTTTATATCTGCTTGTTCATTCTTCAGTTCTAAGTCTTTCTTAACATTTCTTGTATCCTCTCAATCTGTGCCTCCATTCTTTCTCCAAGATTTTGGATCATATTTACTATTGTCACTTTGAATTCTTTTTCATGTAGATTGTCTATATCTACCCACTTAGTTGTTCTTCTGGGTTTTTTTCTTCTTCCTTCATGTGGAACACACTCCTGTGTTGTCTCATTTTGGCTAACTTTCTGTGGTTGTGATTTCCATTGCACAAACTGTAAGATTGTAGAACTTCTTGTTTCTGCTTTCTGCCCCCTAGTAGGTGAAGCTGTCTAAGAAGCTTGTGCAGGCTTTCTACTGGGAGGGACTAGTTCCCTGCCCACTGGTGGGTGGAGCTGGGTCTTGTCCCTCTGGGGGACAGGGTCCTGTAAAAGGATGTGTTTATCAGGCAGTTGTTTATTCAGTGAGAGTTTAAGCAACCCTTCTGCTGTTGGGTGGGACTGTGCTCCTGCCCTGTTGGTTGTTTGGCATGAGGCATCCAAACACAAGACTACAGGCTGTTGTGTGGAGCCAGGTCTTGGGGAGAAAATGGCAGCTTCCATGACGTCTCACACCAATGAGTACTCATCAGAACTGCTGCCACCACCATTCTTGTCCCTGCAGTGAGCCACAGCCATCCCCCACCTCCATTGGAGACCTTCCAATAATAGCAGGTAATTCTGGCCCAGTCTCTTATGAGGTCACTGCTTCTTTCCCTGGGTCCTGGTGGGCGTGAGACCCTGTGTGTGCCCTCCAAGAGTGTAGCTTTTGTTTCCCTCAATCCTGTGGAATTTCTACCATCAAACCTCACTGGCCTTCAAAGCCAGATTCTTTGGGGTCTCCTCCTACTTTCAGACTCCCAGGTTTGGGAGCCTGATGTGGGGCTCATAACTTTCACCTCTGTGATCAAACTCCCATGGTATAATAGTTTTCCAATTGTGGCTTGCCCACCTGCCATGTATGGGATTTGATTTATTGTGATTGCACTCCTCCTACCATCTCGCTGTGGCTTCCTCTTTGTCTTTTGATGTAAATTATCTTTCTTGGTAGGTTCCAGTGTTTGTTTTTCAGTGGTTCTTCAGTAGTTAATTGTGATTTGGGGGTTTCCATAAGAAGGGATGAACTCACGTCCTTCTACTCTACCATATTTTTTCCTCTTTGTTTAGCCCTTTACATTTCTGTCTTGCTCATTCTGTCAGCTGCAGGCTGGCTCCTTTTATAGTCACAAGATGCCTTGGTGTTTAAAGTGTCCAAAGGTCTCTGATACTCTAAAGGAAGAACAAAGAAAGGAGAGCACCTTTTCTCCTTTCACACTGAAATGTTGCCTGGAGTGGAAGCTAGAGGATTTTGTAGTACCTGTATACTTTGATCTCAAAGATCAGCCCAGAGGGTCCTCTCTTCTTCTAAATATTTTTCTGTAAATTCAGCATTCATGTTACAAGAGGCAAGCCTGAGAATCCCTGTTGGGAGGAATCCTCATTTCCAGCTCTTCTAGTTTCCTGGTGGAAGGCATTTCTCTTAATCTATCATTCTTTCTTTATCAATGCCTTTTGAGAGGTTTATTATAATGTTTCTTGGAAAAGGTCTCTGTGTTGAGGTGATTAGGTGTTCTCTTTGCTTCATGGACTTATATATCCAGGTTCTTCCTCAGGTTTCAGAAGTTTTCAGCTATTATTTCTTTAAATAAGCTCTCTGCTCCCCTTTTCCTTACTTGTTATTCTGGTATACCCATTTTCTTGTTTCCTTTTCTAATGGAGTTGAATAGTTCTTGTAGAATTTCTTTATTTAAAAAAAAATCGTAGTTTTATATACTCTTCTACCTGAAACATTTCTATATTTCTATCTTTGAGCTCACTAATTCTCTTTTACATATGGTCTGCTTTATTTCCCATACTTTCTAATGCATTCTTCATTTATTGAGTTCTTCACCTCCAGAATTTCTGATTATTTTAGCATTTCAATCTCTTTGGTAAAATATTACTTCTGTTCATTAATTATATTCCTGACCCATTTATACTGTCTTTCTGAGTTTTCTTATAGCTCATTGAGTTTCTACATTACAGCTATTTTGGAATCACTATCAGTTATATCACAATCTTCCATACTTTTAAGTTTGGCTTATGGAGCATTGCCATTTTCTTTTAGTGATATTGTTTTTCCATGGTTTTTCATGGTGCTTGATGAGTTTTTTCTTCTGCCAGCACATTTAAGATAACAAACACCTTTCTTATTTAGGTAAAGCTTTGTTTACTTTAATTCTAGCAATTCAAGAATTTGGTAATTAGAGGTCTTTCTTTTGTTTTATAGTCAGTGTTGCTATAATACAAGTGTTTGCTTCCTCTTATGTGAACTACCTCTGCCTATATTTGAGAATTGTCACTTTTTACCCTCCAACACCTCTGCTAGATGTGTGGCAGCGCCCTTGTAATAACCATTTTTGCCTTCAGGGTCACTGATGCCTTGCTGCTGACCGTGTCAGTGCTGTTGCTGGTTTTACCACCAGGGTCACTATGATTGCAGGTATTTCTACTGTATCTGGGATTTTATGGGTCAGACACACTTCCACTATGGCAGGGGGAAGGAGAAGATGGAGTGGGAGCTGGGGTCATAGGTACCTCTATTGTGTTTGGGGTGTTAGGTTTGTGCACACTGCTGCCACAGGCAGGGAGGCCACAGTTGCAGTTGCAGGTGCTGCTGAAGCTGGAGGGACTATGGCTGTGGGGTCTTTCACCATAGCTCTCCAGTTCCCTATGGCCTTGAGTACTACTGTAGCCAGAAGACTGGTGTCATCTATACTGCCTCCACTGCTGCTGCCAGGTTCTCTGGTGCTGCAGACTCAACCACTGTGGTCTGTGGCATGGTACTGCAAGCACTGCCTCCTCTGTTTCTTAGTTCCACTTCATCTACATGTTCCCATCCATCCACTTTCGGATGTACAGATGTGTGAATCTCTCTGGCATCTTGGTTTTCTGGGTAGATAACCATTTATTGAGTTATGGATGTTTTAGTTGTACACTGAAGGGGAGAGAAAAAGATCCTTTCAAGCCAAGATGATGTTGATTTCACTATTAATTAGATGGTTAATTTTTTTGACATTTAGTGTTATTAATTATATGGTTAGATTAACATCTGTCATATATGGTTTTCTGTGTGTCTCAAATAATTTTTGTTCTTTATTGTCTTCTTTTGTAATTAGTGGGTATTTTCTTAGGTAATATTTTAATTCTTTTATTAAATTCAAATATGTTTTTGATTATAATCTTAGTATCTTAGTGGTTGCTTTAAAGCTTACAGTATAATATCTTAATATTTCAGATTTATACTGACAGTTCCAGTGAAATATGAAAACATCACAGTTACAAGCTCTGTTTTCTCCCTATTTTTTGTACTGTTTAAAAAATGAAATGCCTGTAATGTTTATATATGTTACAAACCCAACAATACATTGATATAACAATTTATATAATTTTTATGTATTTAAACAAAAAAGGCAAGCAATGTGTTTGTAGATTGTGCTATATTAAATTTCGTATTTAGCCTTTTGGGTTTTTTAAAGTTTTTCCTCAGAATTTCAGTTGCCACCTGGTCCCATTTATTTTCTCCAATATATCTTTGTTCCTAACTTAATATTTTGTGATGTTATTGCCAAATTTATTACATTTCTATAAGTAATAGGCCCAAGGTAATGATTTTGTTCATATTGTTTTACGAAATTGTTGTCTTAAATCAGTCAAGAGAAGAAATGTACAATTTATTTATTTGGTAATTGTCAACATAATTACATTTTACTATTGTGTTTATTTATTTATTTTTATCTGTAGATTTTACTAACTGTCTGCTGTCACTTGTTCTCAGGCTGAGGAACTTCCTTAATTATTTCTTATATGGTGGGTCTTTTAGCAAAGAATAATCTTTTTTAGCACAGGGAGATCAGCTCAGTGGTTTGTGACCACCTAGAGGGGTGGGATAGGGAGGGTGGGAGGGAGGGAGATGCAAGAGGGAAGAGATATGGGAACATGTGTATATGCATACCTGATTCACTTTGTTATAAAGCAGAAACTAACACACCATTGTAAAGCAATTATACTCCAATAAAGATGTTAAAAAATTTTTAATTAGGTGTTCATTTTACCCTCATTTTTGAATGTTAGTTTTTCTGGATATAAGATTCTTGATGTACATATTTGTTGTTGTTTTGTTTTTATAATGAACACTTTAAATATGACATTCCACTGCATTCCAGCCTCTGGTTTCTGATATCAAGTTACCTGTTACTCTTATTTTGGTTCACTTGTATGTGACAAGTCATTTTTCTTTTAGTGTTTTCAGGATGTTCTCTTCATCTTTGGTTTTTAATATTTTTACCACTGTGTCTCTGGGTATAGATCTCTTTTTGTTCATCCCGCTTGAGATTCTTGGATGTGTAAATTAATTTTTTAGATCAAATTTAGTGTCAGTTTTTAGTCATTTTCTTTTCCAATATCTTTTCAAACACTTTCTCTCTGCTCCTGCAGGGAACCCTATTACATGTGTTGGTGCAGTTTATGGTGCACATCATTTTTCTGAGACTCTATATTTTTCTTTATTTTTTCTGTTTTTCAGATTGCATAATCTCTATCAATTTACCTTTATTATTCTTGATTATTTTTCTTCTGCAAGATAAAACGTAATGTTGACCTCCTTGTAGTAAAATTTTCGTCTTGGTTATTTTACTTTTAAACTCAAGATTTTCCATTTGACTCTTTTTAATAATTTGTCTCTTTATTTGATACTTTTATGTGATGATACAATGTCTTCATACCTTCAAATAATTAGCTAGGCATTTTTAAAGTAATTTGGACATATTGATAGTAACTAATTATTTGTTTACTAAGTTAAACATCTAGGGTCTTTCAAATATAGTTTCTGTTACTTAATATTTTTTCTTGTGACTGGGTCAAACTTTTCTGTTTCTGTGCATGCCCTGTTATTTTGCTGAAATTTTGACATTTAAAATGTATTTAAGCTATTCTAGATATCCATTTATCTTTCCCTCTTTTATTGTTGTTATTTGCTTGGTTCTTTATTTATTTGTCTTATAACTTGAGTGAAGTAATTATTTTCCTCCAAAAATATTCAGGCTTATGTTCTGGATCATACATGTTTCTCCATATTTTTATCTTTTAGCCTCCTTAGCTAGAGATTGCCCCTATGTTGGTATAATTGACTTATTGATAAAAGTTGTGCTTAAGCCTTATTCTTTAGTGAAATTTTTATCCTTTACCATTGGATGTATGTATGGCTTGAAGGTTGTATTACAGTGCAAGAAGTTAATATATTTTTGTTCCATCTAGGCACTAGTAGTTTGCAGATTCTTTCTCTGAACACTTCTGAGAAAGTGAAGATTTCAAGACATGTCCTGCCTTCCAGATTTCCAGTAATTATTGTAAAATCATATCTGAGACTGGCTTACTAGGAGTTGGACTTGGCTCAGAGTAGTTTAGTGTTCAGTCAAAGGTTGTGTTTAAATCCCCTTTTCCAATGAAGTTTCAGACCTCTCCTAATGGGTGTGCAAGGTTTGGGAAATGCTCTGAACTCTGCCCTGTGTCTTGCTCTGATTGCTTCTGAGTGTGTGTGCCCAGAATTGACTGTGCTACCAGGAAGACTCTTATTGGTTGTTTTTTTATCTGATTATTTTCATTAAAATTTTTGATGCTCTGTCTTTCTATTTGTATCACGGCTACCAGCTTCTTTTAAGTTCTTCTCCACCAAGATCTCCATTGACATTTGTAACACCCTTCGGCATCTAGTTCTCCACTCAATTCTGAAAGCTGTCAATTCTCTCAGGCAAATATGCAGTGCTCTCCATCCTTATGGCCAGGCTTTCTTCATGGCAGAACCTCTGGACCATCACAAAATGTCTGGGGTAGCAATTTACTTTTCTGAGTGATACACCTACTCTTTTAGTGGGTACTGAGGGAAAATTAAAGCACATGCTCTTCTTGGCTTTCTCTTACATATGAAAGTTTCACCCTGTGATTGATCTGGGGCATGAGCAGTAATAGCCAGAATAATCTCAGCCTGCAGCACTAATTGTAGAACATCCACCCTATGAAATGTTGGAGTAAGGGACATCCAGACATCTCAGTGTGATTGCCAGGGATAGAGCTTTTGTAATACAAGGCTGAGAGAAGATGACAAATGCTAACCATCTGCCTCTCCTAGGAGGATACTGTAGTCCAGATATGAATCTAGGAAAAGAAAAAGCCAGTCTCTTTGGCTGAATACCCCTGGGGTAGAATTTCTATAATGTAGAGTTGGTAGGGGAGGGGCTCAAATGCTACAGTCTCTTGCTATTGTTACAGAGATTTAATAGATATTCTTAAATGAATATTTCTCTTTTTGCTATGCTCCCTTAAGATAATTTCCAGAGATTTAAAATCATTGGTTTTTATACTTTTCACCACTTAAATTGTTTTGCTGGGAAGATAGTTTGTTGAACTTCTTACTTCATCATAACAGAAGTCTCACTTTCAGTTTGTTAGTTTCTTATGAAGCTAAATATAGTCTTACCATACCATCAAGCAATCATGATGTTAGGTATTTTTCCAACTTATTTGAAAACTTATGTCCTTTTAAAATCCTGTGCAAGAAGATTTAGAGCAATTTTATTTAAAATTGCCAAAAGCTGACAGCAAGCAAGATGTTCTTCAGTAGGTGAATAAAAAATAGAATGCAGTAAAATAATGAACTATCAGTCTAATCAACAAAATGGATTAATCTTAAACATATATGGCTAAGTGAGGGAAGCCAGACTTTAAGGCTACATATTTTGTGGTTCCATGCATATATCACTCTGGAAAAGGCAAAACTACAGGGAGAAAAGCTAGATTAGTGATTTCCAGGAGGCTTGAAAAGGGGAATAGTTGAATAGGTGAAGCATAGGGAATTTTTTTTTAGGAAAGTGAAACTATTTTGTTTGATGTTGTGGTGAATATATGACACTATGCACCTGTGAGAACCTGTAGAATTTTAGAGCACAAAGAGTAAATTAATATATGCAAGTTTTAAAAAGTAAAAGTTTTGGAGATCATAGAATTGAATGGAGATTGCAGAAAAAGTATCTACCTGTATTGCAAATGTATAAAGTATCCTGATTGAAGGGGAGGGGAAATGGTGTTGATGTAACTAACTAATATTAAAGGTAAAATAAACACTGTACCTTAGTTAATAACGTAAATTTTCCTAAAAGTATGAGTTAAACTTGTTAAAATTCTATATATGTGTACTATAATTGAACAATTAATAAACTGATGGTGGATAATGGATGATAGAAGCCAGACCTTTAATTGTTGGAGTGGGAACCTCAAACAAGCAGAGATAGAAGGCTAGACTGGAACATGTGGAGATGGATTACAGAGGTAGATATATGAACTCATGTTTAGTTTAATATACATACAGATGGATATGCATTTAAATCTTTATAAATATGTCACATACATAGGTTAGTATTGTTAAAAAAAAAAAAGATAAACAGAAACCTCAGCTAAATAGTTGAAATACCAGAAGGGGAAGCTCTCACACCCTGAAATGGTAGCAGAGCCCCACAAGAAGAAAGATTCCTCTTCTTTCCTGGCAAGGACTGAGCCAATAAAAAGCCATGAACTTTTTGTTTACTATAGCGCTCCTAACTTCCTTTCCCCTCTATAAAAGTATTCTTTTTCCCTTGCTGTGTGGGTACTTACACATGGCTCACCACTGAATTGCAATTATCTGTGGATCCCAAATAAACCCATCTTTTCTGGAGAAATATCTGTGTTCTATTTGTTTTCAGGTTAGCATTTTGGTGGCCCATATGTGAACCATAGAAGATTCTCAACAGCTCTGGAGCTGGTAAGAAAACAGGAGTGGTACCCACAATTGAGCCCATTGTCACTCACTGTTTTTCTTGTTGACCCTGGAGTTTGAAGGTACATCTTTCTCCTTGATCTAAGCTCACACCCTCTTCATTTTAAACACTCCAAGCTTTATTTTATTTAAAGGCTTTGTCATTCTTGGTTAAGTACTTGTTCTGTTGCAAGTACTCATTTGGCACTTCGGTCTGATCTTGAGATCAGACTATTTCAACTAAAACTGGCTGAAAATGCCTTCAGCCCAATTCCTTTGGGAAGGTGCTGCTTCTAATAAAGCTGCATTGTGATTTTAGTTATCAGCCTGTTCCTTTGGAAGGGCAGTCCTCTGGAGACTGGCTTAAAAATGCCTTTGTCCTGGTTCCTCTAGGACCAAGCTGCCTTCATAGCACTGGGTAGGATTGATTTGTAAGATGTTTTAGTTGAATCATTTGTGCTATAATATATTTAAACTGTTTAAAATTGTTCTTTACTCTAGAAGAAAAGCCTCTGAGAAAAAGGATCCCAGTCATCTAAATATTTTGAGTGTTTCCCCCACCACAGGGCTTTTGCTCAATTTTATGTTTAAAAACTGCAGTCTTACTCATGTGCTTTTTTTCCCCCTCAAGTTTAATTGAGATATAATTGACATACAGCACTGTAAATGTTTAAGATGTACAGCATAATGATTTGACTTACATATGTCATGAAATGGTTATCAGGGAATGATATAATTTTTAGACATTTAAAAAAATCTTAGTGAAGGTAAAATAATTTTTTTCAGGTTTTTTTTAAAGCTTTTCGTTTTGAATTTTTTTGTTTCATTTATTTTGCCTCTTTTGGCATTATCTTTTACTTTATGTTTTGATTTGGTTCAAAATTCAAAAGCTATTTTTAACTAAATTGACTGACCCAACCAAAGGCAAGTTAGAATATCAATAGCCATTATAAGGAACTTTTGAAATCCTCAAACTTAATTTCCTTCAAACTGAATTTGACTAAAAAAGCTCTAAAATTTCCAGAACTGAGTGGAATGCTTGTTTTGATTGGTATTTTTAGGCTTCCCAAAGTAATCAGGAGTTTAAAACTGTCTCTCTGCAAAATAAGATTTTAATATTAACTTAGGCAAATGATTAAAGAAAGATAAAAGTACTCCTGAAGCCTCAGGCTCTTCTTTATTGGGTTCTTTATCAGTCTCCACCTCCAGCAGCATCTTCTCTCTCACACACAGACTCCATTAGACCTCACCCCCAGTGCTATTTTTCTCCTTTCTTTCTATTCCACCTATACCTCCTCTATACCCTCAATTCCCCTATACTAATTCTCTCACCGAACTTTCCTTTTTCCCTGAAACTCTGCCCACTCCTTTTTCTTCTGAATTTGTCAAAACTTACTCCTTTAAAATTAAGCCTTCTGAGTGTCTAGAGACTAAACTCTTAACATCTTATACTCCCTGAACTAAAGCTGATCTGTGAACCACAGTCAAAAGTTTTCCCAATGTTAATAAGAATCCTCACAGATTTGCTGAGGAATTTAATATAGCCATTCAACTCATCAAACTGGTTTCTCTGACTTATATCAACTAGTTCATATGTTTGTCAATGAAGGCCACGCCCAGCATTGGATGAAAACTGCTAATTGGGAAAGTCCTGAAAGCTCTCTAGAATTACAACTGGGTTTCCAGTCCACTAACTTGGCATGTAATCAGGCTTGAGCAATTGCTAGGCAACTTCATTGAGTGATTCTTAGGGCTTTCCAAAGACTGCTGATAGGAACAAATTTCAATTTTACATACAACAATCTGACAAGCCTGTTTATTATTATTACAATTGACTTAAGAATAATTTTAAAGAAAATTCTTATCTCCCTTTAGATGTGGATTCCACCTGTGTAGTTTGAACTCTGTTTATTAATGGACTGAAGTGGGATCTTTCCTTTCTAGTAAAAAAAGGACCAGGATGGAATGGGAAACTATGTTCACTACAGATTTAATTAGTTTAACAAACCAGCTCTCTTAAACTTCTGAAGAGTCACCTCCAAGGAAAACTGCCAAACTTATTAATCTTCAAATCCAGCAAATGATGGCTCTCAAATGAAACCAAAGTCTTCATAGCTTTTTCTATTATTGAAAAGAGCCAGGACATTTGGAAAGAGATTGTTACAAATTTAGTGCTTTAAGAGTCTTCAGCCCTCTAACCAGTCTTTCCAACTTTCTCCCAATTATCAATGATGGGGCTCCAAGAAAACTACAGTAACTCTTCCCAATGATCCCTCTTAATTATCTTGGAGAAATATTTCTCCAGATTGGGGATAAATCTGTCTTTGTCCTACGTGACACCAAAGCCACAGTCTAGATGCTCAATTCCACTACTATCAAGCAGCCCTTGCCTTGAAGTACTGAAACTGTTCAAATAGTGGGGCTTTCTAATGGACTTCAAGAGATTCCTCTCTCTGGACTTATTCACTTTTATTTAGGCTCTTTAAGAGATCAGCTTGGTGCTTTGTGACCACCTAGAGGGGTGGGATAGGGAGGGTGGGAGGGAGGGAGATGCAAGAGGGAAGAGATATGGGAATATATGTATATGTATAACTGATTCACTTTGTTATAAAACAGAAACTAACACACCATTGTAAAGCAATTATACTCCAATAAAGATGTTAAAAAAAGAGAGATACACATTGTTTTCACCTTAGTTCTTCTTCCCCTAACCATTTATTACACCAAGACTTCTTAGAGAAATATGCCAGAATTCCTTTCTCCCAAAAGGAGGAAATAATTCTAGAAACTGAAAGTAGTCATCAAAGTAACTGATCAGTGATTTAAATGATCCTTTGACATCTTTTATATGCTTAGTCTCTGATGGTACTTGAGCAAATTCTGGAAACACTGATCATTTGTTCTGATTGTATCAGTTACCACTTTCCTTATGGGAAAAATTTCCAACTTAATGTTGGTAAAATTCATATGACACCTCCCATAAAAATTCAAATAGACCCTTCTAAATATCTTCACAGCATTTATCAATACCCTATAAGTAAAGACGCCCTTCAAGGCCTAAAGACAATAATACAAGATTGAAAGGCTTAAGACATGATTATCCCTTGTACTAGCCCCTGTAACATTCTTATTTTATTGTTGAGAAAACCTAATAGCTAAGATTAGAGGTTTGTCCTAATATCATTTTCCCTCAACATCCTGTTGTTCTTAACCCTCATTGTTACTAGCATCCATTCCCACTGAAAGTATATTCTTTACTGTAACTGATTTATGTAGTCCGTTCCTTAGTTTTCCAGTTAATGAAGCTAGCCAATACATTAACCAGGGAAGGAAACAACTCACCTGGACAATAATGCCTCAGGGCTTTACTGAGAGTTATTCTTATCTCTCACAAATCTCTGAAGACTGACCTGGATGACATTAAATATTCTAGCAGTTCTACTTTGTTGCAATATGTTAATGATTTGCTTTTTTGCTCTTCTTCTCAAGCCTTCTTTCAGGCATGCAGAATACACTTGTTAATGCTTTTAGACTTAAAGGGACATACCATTGTCAAAGAAAAATTGCAGTTACCCAAACCCAGTTTTGATATTTAGTGCATCTGATATCAGAACAAAGGCTACACCTAAATCCAGATAGATTTCATGGTGCCCTAAGTTCCCAAAAACCCAAATGTTTTCTCTGGCTAGTTGGTTACTGCCAAAATTGCGTTTCAAATTTCTCTCTTACAGCAAAACCTCTACATGTTTTACTCAACAATAACAACATTGCCCCAATTTTATAAGAAGAATCAGACAACTTAGCGTTCAAGATCTTAAAGGAGAGTTTGATGAACCCACCTGCCCTTGGGCATCCCAATTAACATAATCTCTTTTTAAATTTTTGTACATAAAAAGGAAAGAAATGATCTTTGGGTGCTCACCCAAAACAATGGGAACCACCATTTATCCATAGGGATTTATAGCCAGCTACTGGACCCTGTGACATGGGGATACCTCCCTTGCCTTACAGTCATTATGGCCACTTCCATTTTAGTTAATGCCACCAAGAAAATCACTGCAGAATCTCTTTAACCATTTGTGTACCTTGTACAGTGGAACCTGTCCTGAATTCTCACTACATTCAACAATTCTCAGCCAGTCACCTTATCTCCTATGACATCCTTTTGTTAACCGTCTCTGACATAACCCCTTTAACATTGTAATAAGCTTAACCTGGCTACTTTTTTCCCTTCTGTCACCAACAAAATTCCTCACAACTCTTTAATGCTAACAGATCACCTCCTGACTCTTCATGATGATCTGTAGAAAATTCCACTGGGTAACATTGAGTTTTCTTGGTTCACTGATGGTTCTTATGTAAAAGGTGACAATGGCAAGTATTGTGCTGGGTATGCTATTATAACTTCTTTTGATATTGTTGGGGCAGAATCTTTACCTGTGGTTACTTCAGCCCAACAAGCTAAATTATATGTTCTTAAATGGTCTTGTACTTTAACTGAGGGCAAAACTGCCTATATTTATACTGATAATACATATACTTTCAGAGTAGTTCATAATTTTGGAATGTTGTAGAAGCAATATGGCTTTCTTACTTCCAGACAAAATAAAATTTGAAATGTTCTCTATGTTCTGAAATTATTGAATGTAATACTTTTACTTGCTACTTTAGCTATTATTAAGATGTTGGGATGTTCTAAACTTGATCCTCTGGAAGCTAGGGGAAATCATCTTGCTGTTAATTCTTCAAGGAACACTACTCTTAAAGTGACCAACTGCTGTTATGGTCCAAAGGGATATTTCCCAAATGATAATTTAGAAACAATAAACTGTCTAGGGAAGTCCAAAATTGTCTTCATAAAAGGAGAAACATAATTGAGATTTCAACAATTGCTGGTTTAATAATGAAGAAAGCTCTGATTTGGAGCAAATGACAACCCAGTTCTACCTGCGACTCTAAAATTCTCAATTTCTATCACCGTATGTGCATTAAATTATTCATCTAGTAATAAAATGATAGTCTTCATGAATTAATACTGGTAGGGAAACATTAAAAACAAACATAAAGAATGCTTAACTCACTTGTCTCACTGGTCCAAACTAAAACCCAGGGAAGTCTGTGAAAACTACTCCTCAACATTTTAGAATGCCTAGTGGACTGTACAAATTCCGGCCAATGAATTTCATACAACTTCCTCTGTCTCATAGGTATGAATATGTTCTAAAATAATAATAAACAATAACCTCAGTTCAATAGAGTTTGTTGGGAGACCAGAAAGAGGAGCTCTCACACCCTGTGATGCTAGCAGAGCCCAACAGGAACTAAAAAGATTCCCCTTCTTTCTTGGCAAGGACTGAGGCAATGAAAACCCATAGACTCTTTGTTTACTAAAGCCTTCCCCACTTTCTTTTCTTCTCTATAAAAGTGTTCTCGGGCTTCCCTGGTGGCGCAGTGGTTGGGAGTCCGCCTGCCAATGCAGGGGACACGGGTTCGCGCCCCGCTCCAGGAGGATCCCATGTGCCGAGGAGCGGCTGGGCCCGTGGGCCATGGCCGCTGAGCCTGCGCGTCCAGAGCCTGTGCTCCACAATGGGAGAGGCCACAACAGTGAGAAGCCCGCGTACCGCAAAAAAAAAAAAAAAAAAAAAAAAAAAGTGTTCTCTTTCCCTTGCTGTGAAGGGGCTTGCACATGTATTGCCATGGTTGAAGACCCCAAAATGCAATCCTCTACTGATTCTCAATAAACTTATCTTTGCTGGAGAAATATCTGGCATTCTATTTGTTTTCAAGTTAACTTTATACAAGCTTATATTTTCTTGTTCTGTCAGCTGAGAAGACCTAGAAATAATAATACTCCAGTAGAAATAGTTACACCAATCAACTAAATCTTATATCATAATACCATTCTCCAATTAAATAAACAAGGGGTCCTTGGATAAATGACTAACTCAGAATTGAGCTTGTTCTACCACAAGGAAACTGGTGTTGGTGACAGCCATTTTGGTATCCTCCCTATAGTTTATTAGTGAAGGGATCTGACCCAACTGAGCAGCCATTTGGCACAAGTACTGTGATGTCTTAGGCCAAGTAGCTAGCTGAGCAAGGACAGAGCCCTACCTGCCAGCAGGGAGTTGCCTTAAGATCCCCTGAGCTCACAAGTACTCCAGGACCCAGCCCTGCCCAGCAGACAGGAAGAACTAGCCGTGGAACACCCCCAATGGCCCCACAGCCAGCCATCGGTTCTTGGCCTCAAACACCAGCAGACTGACACTAAAAATGGGAAACCCAGGTCCTTGCCAGAGAATCCAGGACACGGGTCTGCCTAAAAGTGAGCCAGTACTAAACTTGAGACTCACAGGCCTTGACCCCACCCATCAGTGGGCCAAACACTATTCAGGAACAGTAGGTCCTACAGCCAGAAAACCCAAGACATGACCCCACTCACCAGTGGGCCAGCACTAGCCCCAGGACATGGCCTCACTCACACTGGGTGGGCACAAGTCCTAGGATCTAATGAGACTTTGCTTTACCCACCAGTGGGCAGATTCAAACCCCAGGACTACTTCAGCACTGCAGCCTGTCACATCAAGACCCAGCCCACTCACCAAAAGGCCAGCATCCACCCTTATCATCTTGAGCCTTGGCACTGACAACTAGCAGACCAATAATAGCTCTGGAACACGTGAGCTCCTCAGTAAGCTGCTGCAGAATACAGCAAAACCCACCAAGAGGCAAACACCAGATCCTAAAAATATCAGACCACCCAGCCAGCCACCCTGGGATCTGGCCCTACTCACCAGAGTGTAGATACCAACTTTGGGACAACTCAGACCCTGCAGCTGGCCATATAAGAAACCAGCCCCATCCACTAGCTGGACAACACTATATCTGGGATGGCCAGCCTCACAATCGCCCACACTAAAACATGGCTCCATCCACCAGTGGACCAGGACTAGCCCCAGGACACTGCAACTAGCCACCTCATGACACAACGCTGCCAACAAGCAAGGCATGATATATTTAAAATGATGAAAGGGAAAAACCTACAACCAAGAATACACTAAGCAGCAAGGCTCTCATTTAGATTTGATAGAGAAATCAAAAGCTTTACAGAGAAGCAAAAACTAGGAGAATTCAGCACCAAAGAACCAGCCTTACAACAATTGCTAAAGGAGATTCTGTAGGTGGGAAACACAAGATAAGAAAACAAAAGAGGAAGGGAAGAAAAAATACTACAAAAACAAACCAAAAAAATTAGGAAAATGCAATAGACACATACTTATCAATAATTAACTTAAATGTAAATGGATTAAATTCTCGAACCAAAAGACATAGAATGGGTGTGTGGATACAAGAACAAAACCCATGTATATGCTGTCTACAAGAGACCAAATTCAGACCTAGGGACACATACAAACTGAGAGTGAGGGAATGGAAAAATATATTCCATGCAAATGAAAATCAAAAGAAAGCTGGAGTAGCAATATTCATTCATATCAGACAAAACAGTCTTTAAAATAAGGAATGTTAAAAGAGACAAAGAAGGACACTACATAATGATCAAGGGATCAATCAAACAACAAGACATAATAATTGTAAATGTATATGCACTCAACATACAAGCACTTCCATAGATAAGGCAAATACTAAAAACAATAAAAGGAAACATTGACAGTAACACAATAATAGAGGGAGATTTTAACACCCCACTTTCATCAAAGGGCAGATAATATGAACAAAAAATTAATAATGAAATAGAAGCCTTATTTGACACATTAGACCACATAGACTTAATTGATATTTACAGGACATTCCAAGTGAAAGCAGCAGAATACACTTTCTTCTCGAGTGCACATGGAACATTTTCCAGGATAGATCACACGTTACATACAAATCAAGCCTCAGTAAATTTAAGAAAATTGAAATAAGTTCAAGCAGCTTTTTTGACCTCAACTCTATGAGATCAGAAATCAATTAGAGGAAAAAAACTGTAAAAAACACAAACACATGGGGGCTAAACAATACGTTACTAAGCAGCCAATGAATCACTAAAGAAATCTAAAAGGAAATCAAAAAATACCTAGAGACAAATGACAATGAAAACACGCTGATCCAAAACCTATGGGTCACAGCAAAAGCAGTTCTAAGACAGAAGTTTATAGCAATACAGTCTTATCTTGGGATACAAGAAAAATCTCAAATAAACAACCTAACCTTACACTTAAAGCAACAAGAGGAAGAAGAGCAAACAAACACAAAGTTAGTGGAAGGAAATTAATCATGAATATCAGATCTGAAATCAATGAAATAGAGGCAAAGAAACCAACACAAAGGTCAATGAAACTAAAAGCTTGTTTTCTGAGAAGATAAACAAAATTAATTAACCTTTAGCCAGACTCATCAAGAACAGAAGGGAGAGGACTCATATCAATAAAATTAGAGATGAAAAAGAAGTTACAAACAACAGCACAAAAATAATAAGGATCAGAAGAGACTACTATAAGCAACTATAAGCCAATAAAATGGGCAACCAGGAAGAAATGGACAAATTCCTACAAAGGTACAAACTTCCAAGACTGAACTAGGAAGAAAGAGAAAATATAAGCAGACAAATCAGACAAGTAAGGAAATTGAAACTGTGATTAAAAAACTTCCAACACAAAACTCCTAGATGGTCTCACAGGTGAATTCTATCAAATACTTAGAAAAAGGCTAATTAATACCTAACCTGCTGAAACTGTTCCACAAAAATTGCACAAGAAGGAACATGCCCAAGTTCATTCTTTGAGGCCAACGTCACCCTGATAACAAAACCAGACAAAATTATCACAAAAAAGAAAATTACAGGCCAATATTACTGAAGAACATAGATGCAAAACTTCTCAACAAAACACTAGCAAACTGAATCCAACAACACATTAAAAGGATCCTACACCTTGATCAACTGGGATTTATCTCACTGATGCAAGGATGCTTCAGTAAACGCAAATCAATCAATATGCTACACCATATTAAAAAATTGAAGAATCAAAAGCATACAATCATCTCAATAGATGCAGAAAAAGCTCTTGACAAAATTGAACAAAAAATTGTGATAAACACTCTCCAGAAAGTGCATAAAGAGGGACTATTTCTCAACATAAAAAAATGTGATATATGACAAAACCAGAGGAAACATGATACTCAATGGTAAAAAGCTGAAAATATTTCCTCTAAAATCAGGAACAAGACAAGGATGTCCACTCTCACCACTTTTGTTCAACATAGTTTTGGAAGTCCTAGCCACAGCAATCAGAGAAGAAAAAGAAATAAAATGAATCCAAATTGTAAAAGAAGTAAAATTGTCACTGTTTGCAGAAGACATAATACTATTCATTGAAAATTCTAAAGATGCTACCGGAAAACTACTACAGCACATCACTGAATTTGGTAGTTACAGGTTACAAAATTAATACACAGAAATCTTGCATGCCCATACACTTACAAGGAAAGATCAGAAAGTGAAATTAAGAAAAGAATCACGTTTACCATTCCAACAAAAAGAATAAAATAATTAGGAATAAACCTACTTAAGGAGGTAAAAACCTCAAAAACTCAAAAAACTGTAAGATACTGATGAAAGAAATAAAAGATGACACAACAGGTGCAGAGACATACCATGTTCTTAGATTGGAAAAATCGATACTGTGAAAATGACTATACTACCCAAAGCTATCTACACATTCAAGGCAATCCTTACCAAATAACCAATGGCATTTTACACAGAACTGGAACAAAAAATTTCACAATCTGGGCTTCCCTGGTGGCACAGTGGTTGAGAGTCCCCCTGCCAATGCAGGGAATACGGGTTCGTGCCCTGTTCTGGGGAGATCCCACATGCTGTGGAGTGGCTGGGCCCATGAGCCATGGCCACTGAGCCTGCATGTCCAGAGCCTGTGCTCCACAACAGGAGAGGCCACAACAGTGAGGAGTCCAAGTACAGAAGAAAAAAAATTTCACAATTTGTAATGTAACACAGAAGATCCTGAATAGCCAAAGCAAACTTGAGGAAGAAAAATGCACTGGAGGAATGAGGTTTCCTGACTTCAGACTAAACTACAAAGCTACAGTCATCAAAACAGAATGGCTCTGGCACAAAAATGGAAATATAGATCAAAGGAACTGGATACACATTCCAGACATAAACCCACACATATATGGTCACCTAATCTGTCACAAAGGAGGCAAGAATATACAATGGAGAAAAGACAGTCTCTTCAATAAGTGGTGATTGAAAACAAGACAGCTGCATGTAAAGGAATGAAATTAGAACACTCCCTAACACCATACACAAAAATAAACTCAAAATGGATTAAAGACCTAAATGTAAGGCCAGATACTATAAAACTCTTAGAGAAAACATAAGCAAAACACACTTTCACATAAATTGCAGCAAAATCTTTTTTGATCCACTTCCTAGAGTAATGAAAATAAAAACAAAAATAAAGACATGTGACCTAATTAAACTTGAAAACTTTTGCACGGCAACTGAAACCATAAACAAGACAAAATGACAACCCTCAGAATAGGAGAAAAATTTTTCAAATGAAGAAATTGACAGGAGATTCATCTCCAAATTATACAAACAGCTCATGCAGCTCAATATATAAAAAAATAAACAACCCAATCCAAAAATGGGCAGAAGACCTAAATAGACATTTCTCCAAAGAAGATATACAGACTTCCAACACACACATGAAAGGATGCTCAACATCACTAATCATTAGAGAAATGCAAATCAAAACTACAATGAGATATCATCTCATACCAGTCAGAATGGCCATCATCAAAAAATCTACAAGCAATAAAGGCTGGAGAGGGTGTGGAGTAAAGGGAACCTTCTAACACTGTTGGTGGAATGTAAATTGGTACAGTCACTATGCAGAAGAGTATGGAAGTTCCTTGAAAAGCTAAAAATAGAGCTATCATATGGCCCAGTAATCCCACTCCTAACCATATACCTGGAGAAAAACATAGTTCATAAAAATGCATGCACCCCAATGTTCATTGCAGAACAATTTACAAGAGACAGGACATGGAAACAACTTAAACTGTGTATGAACAGAGCAATGGATAAAGAGGATGTGGTACATATATACAATGGAATATTACTCAGCCATAAAAAGCACAAAAAAATGCAATTTGTAGCAACATGGGTGGACCTAGAGATTGTCGTACTGAGTGTAGTAAGTCAGACACAGAAAGAAAAACATCATATGATATCACGTATATGTGAAATCTAAAAAAAAAGTGTACAGATGAACTTATTTATGAAACAGAAATAGAGTCACAGATGTAGAAAACAAACTTGTGGTTACCAGGGGATAAGGCAGGGAGGGATAAATTGGGAGATTGGGAATGATGTACATATACACACTACTATATATAAAATAGATAACAGATAAGAACTTACCACATATCACAGGGAACTCTACTCAATACTCTGTAATGACCTATATGGAAAAATAATCTAAAAGAAAAGAGTGGATATTTGTAAATGTATAACTGATTCACTTTGCTGTACACCTGAAACTAAAACAACACTGTAAGTCATCTATACTCCAACACATTTTTTTAAAAAAGCTTATTAATATTCACATAATAGGAGGCTCAGAAAGAAGAGAGACAGAAAGGGGCATAGAACATATTTAAAGGTATAATAGCTGTATATTTTCCAAAACTGAGAAAGGAAACAGACATGCAGTAACAGTAAGGACAGAGTCCCAAACAAGAAGAACTCAAAGACACACATGCCAGGACAAATTATAATGAAAATGGAAAAGTTCAAGATAAGTAGAGAGTATTAAAAGAAACAAGGGAAAAGCAACAAGTTACATACAGATAAACTCCCATTAGTCTATCAACTGACTTTTCAACAGAAACTCTGCAGACCAAAAGGCAGTGGCAAAATATATTTAAAGTGATGAAAGAAAACAAATACTATTACCTACCCAACAATACTTTCATTCAGAGTTGTTGAAGATATAAAAAATTTTACAGATAAGCAAAAGCCAAAAGATTTCCGCACCAACAAACCACTTTTATAAAAATGTTAAAAATAACTTAGTGTAAAAGGCCAGAACTAGAAAAATGAAGCTTAAAAAAAGCAAAAATCTCATTGGTTATGGCAAATATACAGTAAAGGTAGGAAATCAATGATGTATAAAGCTAGTAGGAAATTTAAAAGATGAAAATAGTAAAATTGTCTATAGGTGCAATAAATAGTTAAGGAATACACAAAACAAAAACATGTAACATATGATATCAAATACAGTAAACATGGGAGAAATGTAAAAATGCAATATTGTTAAAACATGTTTGGGAGTCCTTCAAGATGGCAGAGAAGTAAGATTTGGAGATCAGCTTCCTCCCTACAAATACATCAAAAATATATCTACATGTGGAACAACTCCTACAGAACACCTAATGAACGTTGGCAGGAGACCTCAGACTTCCCTAAAGGCAAGAAACTTCCCACACACCTGGGTAGGGTAAAAGAAAAAACAGAGACAAAAGAATAGGGATGGGGCCTGCACCTCTGGGAGGGAGCTGTGAAGGAGGAAATTTTTCCACACACTAGGAAGTCCCTTCACTGGTGGAGACGGGGGTCCACAGAGGACAGCGCAGAAACAGGGGTGCAGACGTCAAGGCAGAGAGATTCCCACACAGAGGATCAGTGCTGACCAGCACTCACCAGCCTGAGAGGCTTGTCTGCTCACCCACCAGGGCGAGTGGGGGCTGAGAGCTGAGGCTCGGGCTTCGGAGGTCAGATCCCAGGGAGAGGACTTGGTTTGGCTGCATGAACACAGCCTGAAGGGCGATAGTGCACCACAGCTAGCCAGGAGGGAGTCCAGGAAAAAGTCTGGACCTGCAGAGGAGGGAAGAGACCACTGTTTTGGGGATTGCAAGGAGAGGGGATTCAGAGCAATGTCTAAACAAGTTCCAGAGATGGGTGCAGGCTGCAGCTATCAGCCCAGAAACCAGAGACGGGCATGAAATGCTAAGGTTGCTGCTGCAGCCACTAAGAAATCTGTGAGAAAGCACAAGTCATTATCCACACCTACTTTCCCAGGAGCCTGTGCAGACCACCACTGCCAGGTACTGTGATCCAGGGACAACTTCTCTGGGAGAACACAGAATCCTCAGGCTAGTGCAATGTCATGCCAGCCTCTGCTGCAACTGTCTTGCCCCGGATTCTATACCCTTCCATCCCCCTGGCCTGAGTGAGCCAGAACCACCTAATCAGCTGCTCCATTAACCCCTTCCTGTCTGGGTGAAGAACAGATACCAAAGGGCAACCTACATACAGAGGCAGGGTTAAAACCAAAGCTGAACCCCCGGAGCTGTGCCAGCAAAGAAAAGAGAGGGAAATTTCTCCATGCAGCCTCAGGAGCAGTGTATTAAATCTCCACTATCAACCTGATGTACACTGCATCTGTGGAATACCTGAACAGACAATGTAGCATCCCAAAATTGAGACAGTGGACTTTGGGAGCAACTATAGACTTGCGCTTTGCTTTCTACATCTAAGTTGTTTCTGGTTTTATGTTGATCTTAGCTTAGTATTTAGAGCTTATTATCATTGGTAGATTTCAGTATTGATTTGGTTGCTCTCTTCCTTTTATATATATATATTTTTCCCCTTTATCTCTTTTCATGAGTGTGTATGTTTCTTTGCGTGATTTTGATTGTATATGTTTTCTTTTACAATTTGCCCTAGGGTTCTGTGTGTACTTTTTTTTTAGTATAATTTTAAGTGCTTCTTTTCAATGGTGGATTTGTTTATTGGTTGGTTGTTCTCTTTTTTCTTACCTTTTATTTTAATATTATTTATTTTTTTATTTCAATAAATTTATTATTTATTATCTTTTTTCAATCTCTCTTTTTTTTTTTCCTCCCCTTCCTTCTGAGCCATGTGGCTGAAAGGGTCTTGGTGTTCTGAGCTGGTATTGGGTCTCAGCCTCTGAGGTGGGAGAGCCAAGTTCAGGATATTGGTCCACCAGAGACCTCCAAGCCCCATGTAATGTCAATCAGCGAGAGTTCTCCCAGAGATCTCTGTCTCAACACTAAGACCCAGTTCCACTCAATGACCCACATTTCCAGTGCTGGACACCCCATGTCAAATAACTAGCAAGACAGGAACACAACCCCACCCATTAGCAAAGAGACTACCTAAAATCATAGTAAGTTCACAGACACCCCAACACAGACCACTGGACATGGTCCTGCCCATCAGAAAAACAAGATCTAGCCTCATCCATCAGAACACAGGCACCAATACCCTCCTCCAGGAAGCCTACACAACCCACTGAACCAAACTTAGCTACTGGGGGAAGATACCAAAAAACAACAGGAACTATGAACCTGAAGCCTGTGAAAAGGAGACCCCAAACACAGTAAGTTAAGCAAAATGAGAAGACAGAGAAAAACACAGCAGATAAAGGAGCAAGGTAAAACCCACCAGAAAAAAATAATGAAGAGGAACTAGGCAGTCTACCTGAAAAAGAATTCAGAGTATTGATAGTAAAAACCATCCAAAATTTTGGAAATAGAATGAAGAAAACACACATAACATTTAGCAAGTACCCAGAGGAAGTAAAGAGCAATCAAACAATGATGAAAACAAAATAGATAAAATTAAAAGTTTTCTAAAAGTAGTCAAAAGCAGAATAACTGAGGCAGAAAAATGGAAAAGTGACATGGAAGACAAAATAGTGGAAATAACTACTGCAGAGCAAAAAAAGAAAATAAGTTTGAAAATAATTGAACCATCTCAGAGACTTCTGGAAGAATACTAAACACACCAACATTCGAATCATAGGGGTCCCAGAAGAAGAATAATAAAAGAAAGGGACTGAGAAAATATTTGAAGAGATTATAGTTGAAAACTTCATTAATATGGGAAATGAAATAATTAGTCAAGTCCAGGAAGTACAGAGAGTCCCATACAGGATAAATCTAAGGAGAAAAAGGCCAAGATACATATTAGTTAAACTAACAAAAATTAAATGCAAAGAAAAATTATGAAAAGCAGCAAGGAAAAAGCAATAAGTACCATACAAGGGAATAACCATAATGTTAACAGCTAATCTTTCAGCAGCAACTCTGTAAGCCAGAAGGGTGTGGCAGGACATATTTCTAGTCAGGAAAGGAGAAAGCCTACAACAAAGATTACTCTACCTAGCAAGGATCTCATTCAGATTTGTGAAGAAATTAAAATCTTAACAGACAAATATAAGCTAAGAGATTTCAGCAACACAAAACCAGCTTTATAACAAATGCTAAAGGAAATCCTCAGGGCAGGGAACACAAGAGAAGGAAAAGACCTACAATAACAATCCCAAAACAGTTAAGAAAATGGTAATAGGACCATACATATTGATAATTAACTTAAATGTAAATGGATTAAATGTTCCAACAAAAAGACATAGACAGGCTGAAGGATACAAAAACAAGAGCAATATATATGCTGTTGACAAGAGACCCATTTCAGACCTAGGAACACATATAGACTGAAAGTGAGAGGATGGAAAAAGATATTCCATGCAAATGGAAATCAAAAGAAAGCTGGAGTAGCAATTCCCGTATCAGACAAAATATACTTTTAAATAAAGACTATAACAACAGACAGATAAACACTACATAATGATCAATCCAAGAAGAAGATATAACAGTTGTACATATTTATATACAAAGTATAGGAGCACCTCAATACATAAGGCAAATGCTAAAGGCATTAAAAGGGAAATTGACAGTAGCACAATCATAGTAGGGGATTTTAATAACCCACTTTCACCAATGGACAGATCATCCAAAATGAAAATAAATAATGAAACATAAGCTTTAAATGATACATTAAACAAGAAGGACTTTAGTGATATTTATAGGACATCTCATCCAGAAAAAACAGAACACATTTTCTTCCCAGGTGTACATGGATCATTCTCCAGAATAGATCATACCTTGGGTCACAGATAAAGCATTGGTAAATTTATGAAAATTGAAATCATATCAAGTATCTTTTCTGACAACTACACTACGAGGTTAGATATCGATGACAGGAAAAAAATCTATAAAAAGTACAAACATATGGATTCTAAACAGTACACCTCTAAATAACCAAGGGGTCACTAAAGATATCAAAGAGGAAATAAAGAAAAAAACCTAGAAACAAATGACAGTGAAACACGATGACCAGAAACCTATGGGATGCAAAAAAACAGTTCTAAGATGAAGTTTACAGCAATAAAATCCTACCTCAAGAAACAAGAAACATCTCAAATAAACAATCTAACTTTATAAGTAAAGCAATTAGAGAAAGATGAACAAAAAGAACCCAAAGTTGGCAGGAGGAAAGAAACCATAAAGATCAGATCAGAAATAAAGGAAAAGAAATTAAGAACAAAATAGCAAAGATCAATAAATCTAAAAGCTGGTTCTTTCAGAGATAAATAAAATGTATAAACCTTTAGCCAGACTCATCAAGAAAAAAAGGGAGAAGACTCAAATTAATAGAATTAGAAATGAAAATGGAGAAATAACAACTGTCATTGCAGAAATACAAAGGATTATGAGAGATTACTACAAGCAACTATATGGCAATAAAATGGACGAATTCTTCAGAAAGCACAACCTTCTGAGACTGAAACAGGAAGAAATAGAAAATATAAACAGACCAATCACAAGCACTGAAATTGAAACTGTGATTAAAAATCTTCCAACAAACAAACGCCCATAACCAGATGGCTTCACAGGCAAATTCTGTCAAACATTTAGAGAAGAGATAACACTAAACTTTCTCAAACTCTTCCATAATACATCAGAGGGAGGAACACTCCCAGATTCACTCTACAAGGCCACTATCACCCTGATATTAAAACCAGACAAAGTTGTCACAAAGAAATAATACTACAGGCCAATATCACTGATGAAGATAGATGCAAAGATCCTCAACAAAATACTAGCAAACAGAATCCAGCAGCACATTAAAAGGATCATACACCATGATCAAGTGGGGTTTACCCCAGGAATGCAAGGATTCTTCAATATATGCAAATCAATCAATGTGATAAACTGTAATAAATAATTGAAGGAGAAAAATCATATGACCATCTCAATAGAAGCAGGAAAAGCTTTCTGCTAAATTTGACACATATTTTGGTAAATATCCTCCAGATAGTAGGCATAGAGGGAACTTACCTCAACATAATAAAGGCCACATATCACAAACCCACAGCCAACCTCATTCTCAATGGTGAATAATTGAAACTATTTCCACTAAGATCAGGAACAAGACAAAGTTACCCACTCTCACCACTATTATTCAACATATATATGGAAGTTTTAGCCTCAACAGAGAAGAAAAAATAAATAAAAAGAATCTAAATTGGAAAAGAAGAAGTAAATCTGTCACTGTTGGCAGATTTCATGATATTATACATAGAGAATCCTAGAGATACTACCAGAAAACTACTAGGACTAATCAATGAATTTGGTAAAGTAGCAGGATATAAAATTAATGCACAGAACTCTCTTGCATTCCTATACACTACTCATGATAAATCTGAAAGAGAAATTAGAAAACACTCTCATTTACGACTGCAACCAAAGTAATAAAATACCTAGGAATAAACATATCTAAGGAGACAAAAGACCTGTATGCAGAAGAGTATAAGGCAATGATGAAAGAAATTAAAGATCATGCAAACAGATGGAGAGACATACCATGTTCTGGTATTGGAATAATAAAAATTGTGAAAATGACTATAATACCGAAAGTAATCTATGGATTCAATGCCATCCCTATCAAGCTACCAATGGCATTTTTCACAGAACTAGAACAAAAAATTTCACAATTTATATGGAAACACAAAATACCCCAAATAGCCACAGCCATCTTGAGAAAGAAAAGTGGAGAGGAATAATCAGGCTCCCTGACTTCAGACTATACTACAAAGCTACAGTAATCAAGACAGTATGGTACTGGCACAAAAACAGAAATATAGATCAATGGAACAGGATAGAAAGCCCAGAGACAAACCCATGCACATATGGTCAACTTATGTTTGATTATGGTGGCAAGAATATATAATGGAGAAAAGACAGCCTCTTCAATAAGTAGTTCTGGGAAAACTAGTCAGCTACAAGTTAAATAAGGAAATTAGAATACTCCCTAACACCATGCAGAAAAATAAATTCAAAATGAATTAAAAACCTAAATATAAAGATAGATGCTATAAAACTCTTAGAGGAAAACTTAGGCAGAACACTCTATGATGTAAATAACAGCAAGATCCTTTTTGACCTACATTCTAGAGAAGTGGAAATAAAAAGAAAAATAAAGAAGTGGGACCAAATGAATATTCAAAGCCTTTGTACAGCAAAGGAAACCAAAAGCAATACGAAAAGACAGCCCTTAGAATGGAAAAGAAAAAAATATTTGCAGGCAAAGCAACTGACAAAGGATTAATCTCCAAAGTATGCCAGGCAGCTCATGTAGCTCAATACCAAAAAAAAACAAACAACCCAACCCAAAACTGGGCAGAAGATCTTAGTAGACATTTCTCCAAAGAAGATATACAGATTGCCAACAAACACATGAAACAATGCTCAACATCACTAATCATTAGGGAAATGCAAATCAAAACTACAATGTGATATCTCCACTCAGAATGGCTAACATCAAAATATCTACAAACAATAAATGCTGTAGTGGGTGTGGAGAAAAAGTACCCTCTTGCATTGTTCATGGGAATGTAAATTGATACAGCCACTATGGAGAACAGTATAGAGTTTCCTTAAAAATCTAAAAATAGAACTACCATACGACCTAGCAATCTCACTATTGGGCATACACTGTGAGAAAACCATAATTCATAAAGAGTCATGTACCACAATGTTCACTACAGCTTTATTTACAATAACCAAGAAATGGAAGCAACCTAAATATCCATCAACAAATGTGGATAAAGAAGATGTGGCATATATATACAATGGAATATTACTCAGCCATAAAAAGTAATGAAATTGAGTTATTTGTAGTGAGGTGGATGGACCTAGAGACTGTCATACAGAGTGAAGAAATTCAGAAAGATGAAAACAAACACCATATGCTAACACATAAATATGGAATCTTAAAAAAATAAAACAGGTTCTGAAGAACCTAAGGGCAGGACAGGAATAAAGACGTAGATATAGAGAATGGACATGAGGACGTGGGGAGGGGGAAGCGTATGCTGGGTCTAAGTGAGAGACTGGCATGGAGTTATATACATTACCAAGTGTAAACTAAATAGCTAGTGTGAAGCAGCTGCACAGGGAGATCAGCTCGGTGCTTTGTGTCCATTTGAGGGGTTGGGTAGGGAGGGTGGAAGGGAGATGCAAGAGGGAGGGGATATTGGTATATACATATATGAATAGCTGATTCACTTTGTTATACAGCAGAAACTGACAAACCAATGTAAAGGCATCTATACTCTGATAAAAATGTTAAATAGTAAATAGGAAAAAAACAATGTTTTGAATTTAAGTGATCAGAAACTTAAACTATTCATATACACACACACACACACACACACATATATATATATATTCACATATCTATATTTGCTATACACCCCAAAATCTATATTAGATACACACAGAAAAGAATGAAAGGAATCAAAACATAATTATAATTACCAAATCACAATGGAAGATAGCAAAAAGCAAAAGGAACAAAAATGTACTACAAAACAACCCAAAACAATTAACTAAAAGGTAATAAATTAATTCCTATCAATAATTACATTAAATGTAAATGGACTAAATGTTGCAATCAAAAGACATAGAGTGAGCGAAAGGATACAAAACAAGACCCATATAATGCTCCCTACAATAGACTCACTTCAGATTTACAGACCCACAGACTGAAAGTGAGGGGATGGAAGCAGGTATTCCAGAGGAATGGAAAGAAAAAGAAATCCAGGGTAGCAATGCTTATGAGAAACAAAACAGACTTTAAAACAAAGACTGTACCAAGAGACAAATGAGGACAATATATGATGATCAAGGGATCAAGCCAAGAAGAGTACATATAAATTGTATATATATATATAGATAGATAGATATAGATATAGATATAGATATATCCAAATTCAGAGAACATAATTACAAAAAACAAATATTAGCAGGAACAAAGGGACAAATTTACAGTAACACAATAATTGTAGGAGACTTTGCACTTCAATTTAATCAATGGAGAGATTATCCAGACAGAAAAGCAATAAAGAAGCACTGCTGTTAAAGGACACATTAGATCAGATGTATCACTTTCTCTCTCTCTCTCTCTCTCTCTCTCTCTCTCTATATATATATATATATATATATATATATATATATATAATATTTTATCAAAAAGTAGCAGAATATACATTCTTTTCAAGTGCACATAACACATTCTGCAGGGTAGATGACATACTACTAGGCCACAAAGCAAGTCTCAGTAAATTTAATAAAATTGAAATTATATCAAGTATCATTTTTGACCAAAATGCTATGAGATGAGAAATGAACTACAAGGAAAAACATACTGCAAAAACACAAAGATATGGAGGCTAAACAACATGTTACTAAACAAACAATGGTTCACAGAAGAAGTTTTAAAAGTAATCAAAGAATACCTGGAGACAAAAACAAAAACACAATTATCTAAAATTTATGACAGTGGGGAGGAGTCAAAATGGCGGAATAGGAGGATGCTGAATTCGTCTCTCATCAAAAGTATATCAATAATACATCTACAAATGGAAAAATTCTCTTAGAGCGCCTGCTGAACATTAGTGGAAGATTTCTGACAGTTAAAAGGACAAGAAAAGTCCTCTCACAACTGGATAGGATGAAAGAAAGAAGAAAAGAGGAAGTAAAACACTGGCCAGCAACCCTGATGGGAAGCTGAAGTTGAGGGTAGGTACCCACACTCAGAAAAACTCCCTCACACTGGGGAAATCAGCTGGGACAGAAAGGACATTCAGGGGCTCAAAGGAGAATTCAGCAGATGGTCTGTGTAAGGCAGGACAAAGTAAGAGCTGCATTCATGGTCTACACAGCAGCTCTGTGCATTCCAGCCTGAGTCATGAGTCACCTATTGCAAAGGGGGGCTGGGTGTTGGAAAGTGGGTTTTGGAGCATGGACCCAGGGAGAGGACAGCTGTTGGCTGTGAAAAGACAGCCTGAATGGATAGGAGTAAGAAGCTCCACAATGGGGAAAGTCTGTGGAAAAAGCCTGGGACACTGTAAAGGCAATGCATCATTTTTGAGTGGTGCACAAGGGTCAGAGCCATCATTACAACACCTTTACCCACCCACCAGCTTCTTGGGCCTCCTCAGGTACTGGGAAGAGATCCCATTTGAGCAGGTTCACCCACCTCTCAGGCCAAGGTCTCCTCCATCCCTGAGCTAAGGGGGCCTGAGTACTGCACATTCCACAGACTCCTTGGAAATCAGCCCTGGGTGACCCTGCCTAGGACAAGAGTCTGCCAATGTTGTCAGGGTCTGAGTGCTAAAGCATGGGTTTGGAAAATGGATCCAGGGAGAGGAGTGTTATTGGCTGTGTGGATGCAGCAGAGGGGATGGGGGTGAGGGTATATGCAGCCGGGAACATCCCTAAGGGAAGTGTATTTTGCCTGGAAAGTGAGACACAATTGTTGAGAGGCACATGGGGGGTGGTGAGGCTGCTACCGCCCCCACATGTCGGCTCCTGCCTCCATGGGCATTGGGAGACACTCCCACCAGAGTGAACATGCCACAGTCTGTTGCAACTGCTTGCTGCTTCTGCAACTGCAGGAAACTCGAACACACCCCAATTGTGGCTGCTGTACCCTTCCCTGGCTTTAGTGAGTATGTGTGCCCTAAGCAGCCATTTCTTTTGCTCCCACTCACCTGGGCAAGGAACAGATGCCTGAGAGCAGTGCACGTGCAGAGGTGCGATCAAAACCAAAGATGAGCCACAGGGGAGGTGCAACTAAGGAAGAGGAACATAATTTTTTTTTTGCAGCTGCACAATCCACGGATTAAATCCCTGAGATCAGCTTGGCAAATCCTGCATGTGTGAAATACCTGAATAGACAATGAGTGTCCCCACAATTGGGGTCAGTCAAGCTTTCACAGCAGTGTACTGTGGGGGCAAGTACATATGGGAGTCAGGCCACGTCAGAGTCTAAGTTGACCCCACAGTGCCCACAACTGGTTCAGAGACCTACCTAAAGGTATTAAGGCCTCCTGGGGAGGCAGGGATTGGCTCTGGATCACTGTGGGAGCAAAGACACTGAAACAGGAGGTCCCATGAAAATATTTTTAACACTATTATTCTTTATTTGTTTGTTTCATTTTGTTCAGCTGTTGGTATTACTGCTTTTATTTTTAATTTTATTTTATTTCTTTCAACATATATATATTTTTCTATTTTTAATTTTTGTTGTTTTGTGGTTTTTTTCTTGTTTTTTCTTTTATTTATTTTTTAGATTGTCTTTATGTGTATATTTTATGTTTTCTTCATTATTTTTGTTTTTGTTTGCTTCCTGTTTTGTTCTATTTTTTGTTTGTTTGTTTTTGATAGTTTAGTCCTTAATGATTGTTCTCATTTTTCAATTCTTTGTTCTCTTGTGTTTTTCTGTTTTGTTTTTGGATTTGTTGTTTTTGTTTTCTTTTTTCTGTTCTTGTTTGTGCTGAGTTGTAGCTGTTTTTTGTTTACTGTTGTTTTTGCTATTTGTCTTGGGTTTCCTTCGTCTGCTTAATTTCTTTTAATTGTTTTTTCTCTGGTCACACTCTGTGGCTTGAGGGTTCTTGGTTCCCTGGTCAAGGATTGGGCCTGGGCCTCTGGGGTGGTAGTGCCAAGTCCAGAACACTGGACTGCCAGAGAATTACCAGGCCCAGGGAATATTAATCAGCTAGCATGCTCCCAAAGGTATCCATATCAACACCAAGAACTGGCCCCACATAACTGCCTGCAGGCTCCAGTGCTGGACAGCTCATGCCAAACAACCAGCAAGACAAGAGCAGAGCCCACCCATCAGCAGACAGGGTCCCTAAAGTCATACATGCTGACAGACAAAGAGGAAAAAACAAAACTGAAAATTAGTACAAGGAAAGAAATCATAAATCAAAAGATAAATAAATAATATGAAGGAAAAATGTAAAAGATTAATGCAACTAAGAGTTGGTTCTTTGAAAAGATATCATAATTAAACAACCTTAGCATGACTCATCAAGAAGAAAATAGAGTTTTCAAATCAATATAATCAGATAAGACAAATAAGATACAACAAACACTGTAGAAATAAAAAAGGATAATAAGAGATTACTGTGAGCAAATATACATCAATAAAATGGACAATCTAGACGAAATGGACAAATTCCTAGAAATGTACAAACACCCAATAGTGAACAGTGAAGAACTAGAAAATATTAACAGACCAATTACCAGTAATGAAATTGAATCAGGAATGAAAATAAAAACTCGACCAACAAAAAACAGGAACAGATGGCTTCACAGCTGAATTTTAGCAAACATTTAGAGAAGAGTTAACACATGTCCTTCTCAAACTATTCCAAAAACTTCAGAGGAAGGAACACTTCTGAATGCATTTTATGAAGCCAGTACCACCATGATACTAAAACCAAAGATATGACAAAAAAGAAAATTACAGGCCGATATACTAATGAACATAGACTCAAAACTCCTCACCAAAATGTTAGTAACCCAAATTCCCTAATATATTAAAAGGGTCATGTACCATGACCAAGTGCGTTTTGTGCCTGTGATGGAAGGATGGCTCAATATCTACAAATCAATGTGATATACCACATTTATATATTGAAGAATAAAAATTTCATCAACATCTTAGTAGATTCAGGAAAAGCTTTTGACAGAATTCAACATGGATTTATAATAAAACCTCAAAACAAAGTGGGTATAGAGAGAACATAATATAGGCCATATACAACAGGCCCACAGCTAATATCATCCTCAACGTTGAAAAGCTAAAAGCATTTCCTCTAACGTCATGAGCAAGATAAGGATACCTGCTCTCACTACTTTTATTCAGTGTAGAATTGGAAGTCCTAGACACATCAGTCAGATATAAAAAATAAATATAAGACATCCAAATTGGAAAGGAATAAATAAAACTGTCACTGTTTGAACAGGACTTAATACTTTACACAGAAAATCCTAAAGGACTTGAATTAAGATGGCAGAGTAAAACAATGGGGAACACACCTCCACCCACAAATACATCATAAATAAATCTACATGTGCAACAATTCACACTGGAAACTATGTGGAGAGTAGCAAAAAGTCTCCTGTAAAACCAAGGCTGTAAGAATGATACATGAGGAATAGGGTCAAAGTGGAGGTTAAGTTTTCAGGTTGGGAACTGTGCTCTTGGAAGGGGGCTCAGAGAAAAAGGGAAATTTCATGGGTAGAGTGACTGGTTTGAACCACTTACTGGGTGCCCCCAAACTGGGATCTGATAAAGATGGTAAGGACAATTGGCTGGTTGTAGGGCTGTTGGAAATAACAGGATGGCTGTGGGTAGCTGGACTCTGGTCATGAAGAATGTGTGAATTATTGCTTGCTGCTGAAGCTGGTTGGAAAGGGTGAATTAAATCTGTTGAGCTGGCTGACTGGTTTGCTGCTACCACCTCTGTGTTCACCCCAGCCTAAGCCAAGTGATCCCACCAGCAACATTTTTCTCATGTTGCAGCTCCACAATGGAACATGAGTGGCCATGACAGAGGAAAAAAACTTAACTGTGAGACACAATAGCAGCTCAAACTCTAAGTGGCATCTGAGCAGGGAGGGGTTAGCCATTACTGGAGATTGCAAATACAACCCATCAGAGGCAGATTAGATGTCTGATAGCAGCCACATGGTCACACCCAATGCTCTGACTCTTGCTTAATTCTCACACCAGTCCCTGTTGCTCTAGAATTGCTCCCCTAATAGGGAACTGACAGACACTGAGCAAAGGGGAAGCCTAGCTTCACCCTTGGCTCCAGCCCTAGGCCCTCCTCTTGTAGGCCCATCTCCTATAAAGTTGATAGCTGTCAACAAACACTCAGTATACCAACATTCACATTACAGAGATCCCAGAAAAATAAGTAGAGAGAGAAGTGGGTCAAAAATGTATATAAAGAAATTTGGCTGAAAACTTCCCAAGCGTGAATAAGGAAATAGATACAAAGGTACAGAAAACATAGAGGGTCCTAAATAAGAGGAACCCAAATAGACCCACACCTAGACATATCATAATTAAAATGACAAAAGTTGCAAATAAAGAGAGAATTCAAAGGGCAGCAAGAGAAAAACAAAGAGTCATATAAAAGGGAACCAAGTAAGGCTAACAGCTGATTTTTCTACAGAAATATTATAGTCCAGAGGGAAGGGTATGACATATTTAAACTGTTGAAAGAGAAAGATCTACAACCTAGGATACCCTACCCATCATTTAGAATTGAAGGAGAGATGAAGAATTTCTCAGACAAGCAAAAACTAAAATAGCTAATCAATACCAACACTAAAAAATATGTTAAAGGGTCTTCTCTAAGTAGAAAAGAAAAGCCTTTAACAAGAAGTAAATATCTATAGGAAAGGAAAAATCCCACTAGAATAGGCAAATATATAGCAAAGGCTGAGGATCAATCATTTAAATAAGCTATTATGAAGATAAAAACTTTTAAAATCATATATAACTTTATCAGTAAAGAGATAGACATAAAGATGTAAAATATGACATCAAAAACACAATGTGTGGGGGAAGGAAGTAAAACATGTATATTTACAATGTGTTTAAACTTAAAGTACTACCTGATTAAAGAAAATAGTTAGAGTTATAGGTCAACATATACAAACCTCATGATAACAACAAATCAAAACCTTACAATAGATAGATAAAAACAAGAGAGAAATGTACAGAGACATTCCAGAAAGGAAAATCATCGAGCTACAAGGGAGGAAACTGAAAGAAGAAAACAACAGGGAAGATCTACAAAAATAGATTGAAAACAAGTAACAAAATGGGAATAAGTACATACCTGTTAATATTTACTTTAAATATCAATAGACAAAAAGTTTATATCAAAAGATGTAGGGTGGCTTATTAGATAAAAAGGACACATGTGGTGCATAAAACAGTTTCACTTTAGAACTAAAGAGACACACAGACTTTAAGGTAGGGAATACAAAAAAAGATATTTCATGCAAATAGAAATGATAAGAAAGTGGAGGTAGCTATACACATATCAGACAAAATATACTTGAAAACAAAATAATTTACAGATGACAAAGAAGGTAATTATATAAAGGGGTTGGTATAAGAAGAATAGGGTATTTCATTCATTAACTTATATGCACCCTATACAGGAGCACATAAATATGTAAAGCAAATATTTAAAGACATAAAGGAAGAAACTGACAATGCAATAACAGTAGGGGATTTTAACACCTCATTTACAACAATCAACAGATCATCCAGAAAGAAAATCAATAAAGCAACAGTGGTCTTAAATGATGCAATAGACCATTTGACTTAACAGATATCTATAGGACATTCCATCTAAAAACAGCAGAATATACATTCTTTTTAAGTGCACATGGGACAATCTCCCAGATATGTCACATGCTAGGCCACAAAACAAATCTCAACAAATTTGAGAGGGTAGAAATTAATATTTTTCTGACCACAACGGTATGAAACTAGAAATCAATTGTAGGAAGAAAAATGGGAAAAGCACAAACACGTGGAGACTAAACAACATGCTTCTAAAAAAATGAGTCAATGGGGCTCCCCTGTGGCGCAGTGGTTGAGAGTCTGCCTGCCGATGCAGGGGACACGGGTTTGTGCCCCGGTCCGGGAGGATCCCACATGCCGCGGAGCGGCTGGGCCCGTGAGCCATGGCCACTGAGCCTGCGCATCTGGAGCCTGTGCTCCACAGTGGGAGAGGCCACAACAGTGAGAGGCCCACGTACCACAAAAAAAAAAGAGTCAATGAAGAAATCAAATTGGAAATCAGAAAATACCTTTGATATATGAAAATAAAAGCACAATTTTCCAAAATCTATGGGATGCAGCAAAAGCAGTTCTAACAAGGAAGTTTATAACAATATAGGCCTACCTGGAAAAATCAAGAGAAATCTCAAATAAAACAAAAAACTCTCCAACTAAATGGATTAGCAAAAGAAGAAAAAAACAAAGCTCAAAGTCAGCAGATGGAAGGACATAATAAAGATGAGAGGAAATAAATAAAATACAAACAAAAAATAGAAAAACATCAATGAAACTAACAGCAGGTTCTTTCAAAAAATAAACTAAGTTATTTAACCTTTACCCAGGCTCCTCATTAAAAAAAGAGAGAGAACCCAAATGAATAAAATATGTAATGAAGGAGGAGAAATACCAACCAATACCACAGAGATACAAAAAATCATAGAGAACACTACAAACAGATATATACCAACAGATTGGAAAATCTGGAAAAAGTGGACAAATTTCTTGAAACATGCAACATGCCAAAACTGAATCAGAAGAAATAGACAATTTGAATTGATCAATCCCTGAAAAACTACTAGATCTCATCAATGAATTTGGCAAAGTTGCAGTATAGAAATGTAATAAACGGAAATCTGTTGCATTTTCTATACACTAGTGATTAACTATCAGAAAGAGAAATTAAGAATACTATCTTACTTACAACTGCATCAAAAATAATAAAATACCTAGGAATAAATCTAACCAAGGAGGTAAATAACCTGTACTTGAAAAACTATGACTGATATATTGAATATGACACAAATATATGGAAATATATATCATGCTCATGGATTTGGAGGATGAATATATTTTAAATGTCCATATAACACAAGGTAATCCCTATTAAAACAACAATTATATTTTTCACAGAAATAAAAAATAATTATAAAATATGTATGGAAATACAAAAGACCCTGAATATCCAAACCAATCTTAAGAAAGAAGAACATGCTGTACACTGGAAACTAACATAACATTGTAAATTAACTATACTCCAATAAAAATTAAAAACAAAGAAAGAAAGAAAAACAAAGCTGGAGGTATCATGCTGCCTGGTTTTAAATTATACTACAAAACTACAGTAATCATAGTAGCTTGTCACTGTCACAAAAACAAAGACATAGATCAGTGGAACAGAATAGAAAGCCTAGAAATTAACTCACACATATTTTGGCAGTAAATCTATGACAAAGGAGCAAAAATATACAATGGCGAAAAGGTGCCCACTTCAACACATTGTTTTAGGAAACTAGACAGAAAAATAATCAAACTGGACTACTTTCTCACACCATGCACAAAAATAAATTTAAAACCAATTTAAGACTTAAATGTAAGACCTGAAAATATAAAACTTCTGGAAGCAAACTTAGGAAATATGCTCTTTGACATCAGTCTTTTTGTAGTAGTTTTATATATATATATTTTTTGATATGTCTCCTCAGGCAAGGGAAATAAAAACAAACATAAACAAATGGAACTATGTCAAACTACAAAGCTTTTACACAGTAAAGGAAACTATCAACAAAAAAATAAGGAGACCTACTGAGTGGGAGAATATACATGCAAATGATATATTCAATAAGGGCTTAGTATCCAAAATATACAAAGAATGCATAAACTTAACATCAGAAAAACAAGCAACCCATTTAAAAAATGGCTGAGGACATGAAAGACATTTTCCAAAGATGACATACAGATGGCCAACAGGCACCTGAAAAGATGCTCCACATCAGTAATCATCAGGGAAATGCAAATCAAAACCATAATGACATATCACATCGCACTTGTTCAGAATGGCTATCATCAAAAAGAAAACAAATTACAAGTGTTGGCAAGGATGTGGAGAAAAGGAAACCATTATGCACTGTTTTTGTGAATGTAAATTGGCAGAGCTGCCATGGAAAACAGTATGAACATTCCTCAAAAAATTAAAAATAGAACTACCATATAAGCCATCAATTCCACTACTGAGTACTTATTTGAAGATAGCAAAAACACTAATTCAAAATCACATATGTACTTGTATATTCATTGCAGCATTATTTACAATAGCCAAGATATGGAAGCAACCTAGGTGCCCATTTTAGATAAATGAATAAAAAATGTGATATATATATGTAATATATAATATATATGTATATAATTATATACATATAATTGAATATTACTCACTAATAAAAATGAAATCTTGACATTTTCAGCAACATGGATGGACATAGAGCATATTATACTAAGTGAAACAAGTCAGAGAAAGAAAAATACTGTATAATTTCACTTATATATGGAATTCAATAAATCAAAACAAAACAAAAACAATTAAGCAGAAACTGATTTATAGACACAGGAAAGAAACAAATGGTTGCCAGAGGTGACTGGGGTGGAGAGAGGAAATAAATAGTTGAGGAAGATTAAGATGTACAAACTTCCAGTTGAAAAATAAATAAGTCATGGCTATGAAATATACATTGTGGGAAATGTTATCAATAAATATATAATATATATTATCAATAAATATATATTAATAAATATTATCAATAAATATATATCAATCAATAAATTATATATAAATATATGTTATATCTTTGGGTGATAACATATCATAACTAGACTTGTCCTGGAAATCATTTTGAAATGTATAGAAATATCAAAACTCTATGTTATGTAACATGAACATAGTGTTGTAGGTCAATTATACTTAAAACAAACACACTAATAATCAAAATCATAGAAAAATTAGATCAGATTTTTGGTTACCAGAGTTGGGAGGTGGGGAAAAGGGTAACTGATTGGAAGCAGTCAAAATATACAAACTTCCAGTTATGAGATAAATAAGTTCCAGGGATGTAATGTACAACATGATAAATATAATTAACTCTGGTGCATTGTTTTAGGAAATTTGTTAAGAGAGTAAATCCTAAGAGTTCTTATGACAAGGAATTTGTATTTCCTTAATTTTGTATCTTAATGAGATAACAGATGTTCACTAAACTTACTGTGATAATTATTTCATTATGTATGTAAGTCAAATCACTTTACTGTACACCTTAAACTTATATACACCATATGACAATTATATCTCAATAAAATGGGAAAAATATATAACCAGGACTTCAAACTAATTTAAAAATTAATGATTGATTAAATAAGAAATTGCACAGAAAACAAAACTCTAGTGAATAAAAATAGCAAGTAGACACTCCACTCTCAAGGAGGTGTAACATTTCTACCCATGGAAAGAGGAAAAATAAGGTAATTTTACACTGTAGAATCCTCACAATTATTAGCTCACCCAGGTGATAAATGTGCACATCAATAGAAATAGGTCATATTGATAGCATGTACCCTTAACATGATGAGATTTTGAGGTCATTTTACTTCTATGGTCTTTTACTCAAAATTTTTATAACAATTTCCCAAACTAAATTTAACAGTTCCATTACTGTCACATCTAGGTTTTAAAAATTGATTTTTGTAATCAATCCTCTCATTTAATAAAGAGAAATTAGGTCTTGCTAAAGGTTTGGTCTTGCTAAAGGCTTGATTGCTCAGAAGAGAGACAAATTCTTGGCTAATAAGTACTGTTTGTTTGTTTGTTTCTTTCTGTTGAGATCAAGTCAGGGGATGTGGATGGCATTTTACCTCTATGGTCTTTCTCCTCAAAAGCCAGTATCCCAGCAAGAACTTCAGATAAACTTCAACTGAGGGACATTCCTCAAAATACTTGACTAGTGTAATTCAAAACTGCTAAGGTCATGCAAAACTAGGATAGTTTGAGATACTATCACAGCCAGGAGGAGCCAAAGTAGACATAATGATTAAATGTAATGTATACTGGATGGGATCCTGGTAAACAATAAAAGGATATTAAGTATAAATGGAGAAAATAGGAATAAAATACGGACTTTAGATAATGATAGTATATCATTATTGGTTCATTAATTATAACAAATATACCTCAATTATATATTAACAAAAGGGAAAATTGTACTGCCTTTGCAACTTTTCTGTAAACCTAAAACAATTCAAAAGTAAGTTTCTTTTAGGGCTTCCCTGATGGCGCAGTGGTTGAGAGTCCGCCTGCCGATGCAGGGGACACGGGTTCATGCCCCGGTCCGGGAGAATCCCACATGCTGCAGAGCGGCTGTGCCCATGGGCCATGGCCGCTGAGCCTGCGTGTCCGGAGCCTGTGCTCCGCACTGGGAGAGGCCACAACAGTAAGAGGCCCACGTTACCGCAAAAAATAAATAAATAAATAAGTTTATTTTTAATATGATCATGGAAGGGAATGTTGAGTATATTGAAGTGCTATAGAAGATAACTATAAATTACTTATATAAGAATAGCCTTTGTGTAGAATGGACTTAGAATTGGCAGTTTGATGTAGTCCCTGGCCCAATGTCTTTATATGATATTCTCAACAACAATTATAATGATGAGGTACAGAGGACAAAATACATTCAAATTCTCAGTATTATTCTTAGTCAGATTGCAGTGGAAGATACCCTGGCCCCAACTGGCAGGATATTTTGAGCAATGATCGTAAGAAACATATATTACTCTCTTTCCCAGTGTGCCCTAAAAAAGGAAATTTGGCAGCTAATGAAACTGTGCCCACACTAATCAGTAAATTCTTGCTTTTCAAGCACCAAAAAAAAAAAAAAAATCATGTATGGAAAGAAAATACCATAGTCAGTTTACTCTATAATATTTTGATTTCAGAGTATAGTTTTAGCAGTATAGCAAGTCAAACTATTTTTACTTAGCTTTATTTGGGAAAAAATGAAAATCAACTTCTTTCAAATAAATCCTTTTGAGAGATATTCAATTATTTCACACAAAGTTGGTTTTGATGGGCTGTAAAATTCTCTGATTTTCTGAGCTTCTAGCTATTCATCCAGAAAATTTTGCCAGACTCTTGTCATGAGCAAGTATGTGAGAGTCTAAGATTGATTCGTTCCAGTTGGTACATTGGTGTGAAAGTTCTCCTCCTCATACTCTATTCATTTTCACCTTCCTCCTTTATGATCTTCTCTTTTCTTTTCTCCTTACTCACTTTTTTCCTGTTCTTCCTCTCTCTTTTCCTTTTTCATATCAAAGCAGACAGGTATGACTTAGTTCTTTCAAGATGTGAAAGTTTTACATTTCACTGGATGAAAACTATGAGAAAAGGGATTAACAAATACAGGAAGAGTCATTTAGGCTAACATCTTACCAGGAGCAAGGGTATTAATATTTCCTCTGCTCCTAACAATACACCAGGCATTGTGCTAGGTGCTTTACACACATTATTTCAATAACTTTGTTGTAGGTGGGGTTAGGTGTTATTTCCAATATACAAGTGAGGAAACTAAGGTTCAGAAGCATTAAATAGCATGTCCAAGTTCCTAACGATTTCATAAGTGTTGGAATTATGATTCACATATAAGGCCATCTTCATGAAATAGATTTTTCTATTTTGAATTTCAATTTTATTCATTTATGCTGGGACATGTGCTAAAATTGAACAAGGCAGACCAGTTCCAGGTCAATAAAAATAAAGTGGTGACATTCTGAGAATAAAAGATGGTGTAATATGGTGGCTAACAGCATGGGCTTTGGCAGCAGAGAAATGTGAATTCAAAACTGAGGTCTGCCATTTAATAGTGCATGCCCTCAAGGAGTCCGTTTAGGCTCCCTAGGCTTTGCTTTTTTATTCTAAAATATGTAGGCAATGGTATTCACTTCAAAGGGTGATAAAGATTAAATGAGGCAATGCATTTAAAATACCTGACACAAGGCCTGGCATATAGTAATTATTCAGGTTGTTGTTGTTACACATTAAAGTCAAGGAAAGAGGTCATCCTGAAGGATCTAATTCATCATCAGTGTAACATGGGCGGGTTATTAAGTCATTCCCATGATTGCAGGGAAAACAAATTATATAATATATACCATATATTTCATTAAATAATGAAAACACATTAAAACAATAAATAACATTTTTAAATTTCATTGAAGAAAGTAAATAGAACCATAAATACATAACCACCTATTTTACTTTATAATTAACCACAATTTACATATTCATATTTCAAATTCAAAGCAATCTTTTGAGAAGTAGAAATACTTATAAGCATTGGATATTTAGATTTTGGGAATTTGGGGTAAGCAGATGTGACAAACTTCAAAAATATAACATTTTTTAATTTATTACTAAAAAATACTTTTTGCTGTATATTTAAGCCAAAATATTTTACTTTACTTAGTCAAATGCATGAGAGAAAGTAAGTACGATTTATTTTGATGTGTAATTATTTTAGTCACTTTTCAATATGTTAATGCAATCCATTTTATTGGAAGCTATGTATAAAATAACTAATAGGTCATTAATATGGGTATTATTGAAGTAAAAAAGAAAAATAAAATAATCCTTTCTGTATCAATTACAAGTTTAATAAACAGAAAAAATATAGAGAGCCAGAAAAACAAATAAAAATGTTTACCACATAATATAACTTTCTCTATTAATTTTATGTTTTCATATCAACATGTATTAGTTATATGACCTATTAGTCTTGAATACTGGATGAAATAATATTTTTAATATTCTCCATTTAAAAAAAAACATTTTATACACTCCTACAGATAGGTTTTATACATTTAAAAGGTATTCTGTTCAAATAATATTTTAGAAACTATCTATTTTGTTTTACATTAAAGTCAATATATGATATGCCAAATGAAAACCATTCATTAAATCAAACCTCCTGCTCATTAAAGAGTATACAAATATTAAGGTCTCAATTTTATGGAAATATCTCTTTTAATATAACTACATACAAAGTTTTATTGAGGATCAAAATAACAGGAAAATTGTGAGTGTTTCAAAAATCACAATTGCAGTACTTTTACTTAAAAGTAAAACCAGATTTGAAGACAAGTAGTAGAAAGACAAAAATATTAACATACATTTTATTAATGAATGTAAGCTTAATTTTTAAAATATAGCAACAAGTGTGATCACCGTGGAATTAAAAGAAATCATACACAGCTAACTAAGAGTGCAAATTGGTACAAATGTTATAGAGAGCAATTTGGTAATATGAAGCAATGGCTTTTTTTTGATATTTTTATTCAAATTATATTAACCTTATACATTAATATGGGGAGAACTATCAACTTTATGATATTTAATTCTTAGCCAAGAATGTGGGAGGTCTTTCAATTTGTTCAAGTCTACTTTGTGTTTCTCAGAAGTGTCTTATAGTTTTCTTTTTTATACATTTATTTATTTTTGGTTGTGTTGGGTCTTCACTGCTGTGCATGGGCTTTCTCTAGTTGCATTGAGCGGGGACTACTCTTCGTTGCAGTGCGTGGGCTTCTCACTGCAGTGGCTTCTCTTGTTGTGGAGCATGGCACTCGGACTTCAGTAGTTGTGGCACATGGGCTCAGTAGTTGTGGCTCACAGGCTCTAGAGTGCAGGCTTAGTAGTTGTGGCACACAAGCTTAGTTCCTCCACAGCATGTGGGATCTTCCTGGACCAAGGCTCGATCCCGTGTCCCCTGCATTGGCAGGCAGATTCTTAACCACTGTACCACCAGGGAAGTCCTCTTATAGTTTTCTTTAGATAGATTTTGTACATCTATTAGGAAACCTAAATTTTAAATATTAGGAGCTACTGACTTGTGAAAATGAATTAGAAATGTAGACTAACTACCTCTGAAATTAAAATACAAATCAAAGGGGAAAAGTGGGGTTGATACTGTAAAGCTTGATTTACATGATTTTCCAAAGAAAAATATTTTTAATATAAGGTGAGCATTTATAAAAATAAATGAGGTGATTAACAACTATAATAAAATGGGAGAAGAAATGTAAAACATGCCTTTGTACCCTTGAATGAGCCATTTTCCTTGTAGTTGGTCTATTTTCTACTAAAATTAGCAATTTAGGTACTGTTTTTCTACTTTTTCTACCAATTACTGAGAATGGTGTTGAAGTCTCCAAACATAATTGTGGTTTTGTTTCTTTTTCCTTTAAGTTCTATCAGTTTTTGCCTCAAATATTTTCAAGATCTGCTTTTGGTGCACAAACAAGTGCTTTGTGACAGCCTGGAGGGGTGGGATAGGGAGAGTGGGAGGGAGGGAGATGCAAGAGGGAAGACATATGGGAACATATGTATATGTATAACTGATTCACTTTGTTATAAAGCAGAAACTAACACACCATTGTAAAGCAATTATACCCCAATAAAGATGTTAAAAAAAAAGTTAAAAGATGGAAAAAATATATACTATGCAAGTACCAATAAAAATAAAGCCAGAATGACTATTTTAATATCAGACAGTGGATATCACAAGAGCAGTATGTAATGTTAAAAGTGACAGTTCACCAAAAAGACTTAACAGCATTGTTTGTGCACCAAAAGCAATAGCTTTTTAATGTTTTTTTCCTTATCCATTTCAAGTTTATTTATTTATTTATTTGATGTATAGTTGACTTACAATATTATATTAGTTACAGGTGTACAACATACAGCATATTGATTCAATATTTTCATAGATTACACTGCATATAAAATTATAAAAATTGGCTATATTCTCTGTGCTGTACATTACAACCTTATATATCATTTATTTTATACCTAGTAGTTTGTAACTCTTAATCCTCTTCCACTATCTTCTGCCTCTCCCCACCCTGCTACTCACTAGGAACCACTTATTTGTTCTCTGTATCTGTAAGTCTGTTTCCGTTTTGTTATATTTTCTCATGTGTTTTACTTTTCAAATTCCAAATATAAGTGAAAACATACAGTATTTGTCTTTGTCTGACTTATTTCAGTAAACATAATACCCTCCAGATTAATACATTTTGTTGCAAATGACAAAATTTCATTCTATTTTATGGCCGAGTAATATTCCATGGTGTGTGTGTGTGTGTGTGTGTGTGTGTGTGTATAACTTTTTTATCCATTCATCAGTTGATAAGCATAAGTTGCTTCTGTATATTTTCTATTTGAATTAATGCTTCAATGAATATTGGGGTGCATATATTCAGGAGATGAATTACTGGACCATATGTAGCTCTATTTTTTTTTACATCTTTATTGGAGTATAATTGCTTTACAATGGTGTGTTAGTTTCTGTTTTATAACAAAGTGAATCAGTTATACATACACATATATTCCCATATCTCTTCCCTCTTGCATCTCCCTCCCTCCCACCCTGCCTATACCACCCCTCTAGGTGGTCACAAAGCACCAAGCTGATATCCCTGTGTTATGCGGCTGCTTCCCACTAGCTATCTGTTTTACGTTTGGTAGTGTATATATGTCCATGCCACTCTCTCGCTTTGTCACAGCTGACCTTTCCACCTCCTCATATCCTCAAGTCCATTCTCTAGTATGTCTGTGTCTTTATTCCTGTCTTACCCCTAGGTTCTTCATGACATTTTTTTTCGTAAACTCCATACATACATGTTAGCATATGGTATTTTTCTTTCTCTTTCTGACTTACTTCAGTCTGTATGACAGACTCTAGGTCCATCCACCTCACTACAAATAGCTCAATTTCATTTCTTTTTATGGCTGAGTAATATTCCATTGTATATATGTGCCACATCTTCTTTATCCATTCATCCGATGATGGACACTTAGGTTGTTTCCATCTCCGGGCTATTGTAAATAGAGCTGCAATGAACATTTTGGTACATGACTCTTTTTGAATTATGGTTTTCTCAGGGAATATGCCCAGTAGTGGGATTGCTGGGTCATATGTTAGTTTTATTTGTAGTTTTTGTTTTTTGTTTTTTTCTTTTGCGGTACGTGGGCTTCTCACTGTTGTGACCTCTCCCGTTGCAAAGCACAGGCTCCAGTCACACAGGCTCAGTGGTCACAGCTCACAAGCCCAGCCACTCCATAGCATGTGGGACCTTCCTGGCCTGAGGCACAAACCAGTGTCCCCTGCATTGGCAGGCGGACTCAACCACTGCACCACCAGGGAAGCCCCTATTTGTAGATTTTTAAGGAACCTCCATACTGTTCTCCATAGTGGCTGTACCAATTCACATTCCCACCAGCAGTGCAAGAGTGTTCCCTTTTCTCCACACCCTCTCCAGCATTTATTGTTTCTAGATTTCTTGGTGATGGCCATTCTGACTGGTGTGAGATGATGTCTCATTGTAGTTTTGATTTGCATTTCTCTAATGATTAATGATGTCGAGCATTCTTTCATGTGTTTGTTGGCAGTCTTTATATCTTCTTTGGAGAAATGTCTATTTAGGTCTTCTGCCCTCTTTTGGATTTGTTTGTTTGTTTTTTTTTTGTTATTGAGCTGCATGAGCTGCTTATAAATTTTGTAGATTAATCCTTTGTCAGTTCCTTCATTTGCAAATATTTTCTCCCATTCTGTGGGTTGTCTTTTGGTCTTGTTTATGGTTTCCTTTGCTGTGCAAAAGCTTTGAAGTTTCAGTAGCTCTATTTTTAATTTTCTGGGATAACTCCATACTGCTTTCCACAGTGGCTGAACCAATTTACATTCCTACAAAGAGTGCACAAGAGTTCCCTTTTCTCTACATCCTCACCAGCACTTGTTATTTGTTGTCTTTTTGATGAAAGCCATTCCGACAGGTGTGAGATGATACCCCTTTGTGGTTTAGATTTGCATTTTTACGTCTTCCTTGGAAAAAAATGTATATCCAGGTCCTCTGCTCATTATGTAATTAAGTTGGTTGATTTCTGACATTGTGTTGTATAAGTTTTTCACATTTTTAGCATATAAATCCCTTATCATACATATCATTTGCAAATATCTTCTATTCAGTAAGTTGCCTTTTTATTTTGTTGATGGTTACCTTCATTGTGCAAAGGCTCTAACTTTTATTGTCTCATTTGTTTATTTTTGCTTTTGCTTCCCTTGTCTGAGAAGATAAATCCAAGAAAATATTAAAAGACCTATGTCAAAGAGCATACTGATTAAGTTTTTTTCTAGGAATCTTATGGTTTCCATTCTTATATTTAGGTCTTTAATCCATTTTGAATTTATTTTTGCATATGGTGTGTGAAAATGTCCTAATTTCATTATTTTAAATGTAGCTGTCTAGTTTTCAACACCATTTATTGAATAAATTGTCTTTCCTCATTTTATAATCTTGCCTCTGTTAGATTATTTGATAAGATGAGTGTGGGTTTTTTTCTATGCTCTCTATTCTTTTCTGTTTATTTCTGTGTCTGTTTTTGTGACACTACCATATTAATTACTGTCGCTTTGTAGTATAGTCTGAAGTTAGGGAGAATGATCCCTCCAGCTTTCTTTTATTCTCAAGTTTGCTTTGACTATTCAGGGTCTCTCGTGGTTCTACATATATTTTAAAATTATTTGTTCTAGTTCTGTAAAAAGTGTCATGGGTATTTTGATAGGGATTGCATTAAATCTGGAGATTGCTTCGGGAAGTACAGATAGTTTAACAACATTAATTCTTCCAATCCATGAACACCGTATATCTTTCAATTTATTTTTATTTGTAATTTTTTTTCAGTTTGTTTCATCAATATCTTATTGTATTCAGAGTATAGGTCTTTAACTTCCCTGGTAAATTTATTTCTAACTATTTTATTCTTTTTGATGCTATTGTAATTTGTATTGCTTTCTTGCTTTCTCATTTTGATAGTTCATTATTAGTATATATAAAAGCAAACCAGGGCTTCCCTGGTGGCACAGTGGTTGAGAGCCTGCCTGCCAATGCAGGGGACGCAGGTTCGTGCCCTGGTCCGGGAGGATCCCACGTGCCACAGAGTGGCTGTGCCTGTGGGCCGTGGCCACTGTGCCTGCATATCCGGAGCTTGTGCTCTGCAACGGGAGAGGCTGCAGCAGTGGGAGGCCTGTGTACCACAAAAAAATAAATAAATAAAAAAGCAAACTATTTCTGTATATTTATCTTATATCCTACAATTTTTCTAAATTTATTTATTAGTTCTAGTTAATAGTTTTTTTTTCTTCTTGGTGGAGACTTTAGGGTTTTTCTATGTATAGAATGTCATCTACATTGGATGCCATTTGCTTTTTTCCTTGTCTGATTCTGCTGACCAGGACTTCCAATACTATGTTACATAGAAATGTGAGAGTGGACATCCATTTTTGTTTCTGATCTTAGGGAAAATGTTTTCAACTTTTCACCCTTGTGTATGATGTTAGCTATGTGTTTGTCATATACAGCCTTTATTATTTTGATATATGTTCCCTGTATACCAACTTTGTTGAGTTTTTATCATGAATGGACATTCAATTTTGTCAAATGCTTTTTCTCCATTCATTAAGATGATCATATGATTTTTAATTTCCTTAATGTGGTGTATCACATTGTTTGATTTGCATGTATTGAACAACCATTGCATCCCACTTGATCATGGTGTGTGACCCTTTTACTGTATTGTCCAGTTAAATTTTGCTATTTTTTTTTTTTTTTTTTTTTTTTGCGGTACGCGGGCCTCTCACTGTGGTGGCCTCTCCCGTTGCGGAGCACAGACTCCGGATGCGCAGGCTCAGCGGCCATGGCTCACGGGCCCAGCCGCTCCGCGGCATGTGGGATCTTCCCAGACCGGGGCACGAACCCGTATACCCTGCATCTGCAGGCGGACTCTCAACCACTGCGCCACCAGGGAAGCCCAAATTTTGCTATTTTTTTAAGAATTTTTACATTTATATTCATCATGGATATTGGCCTGTATTTTTCTTTTTTTGTAGTGTCTTGTCTGGTTTTAGTATCAAGATAATGCCAGCATCATAGAATGTTTTGGGGAGTTTTCTCTCATCTTCACTTTTTTTTTAAATCATTTGAGAAGAATAGGTACTAACTCTTTTTAAATGTTTGGAAGAATTGTCCTGTGACACTGTCTGGTTCTGGACTTTTACTTGATGGGAATTTTTGATTAGTGATTCAATTTGAATATTAGTAATTGATCTGATCAGATTATATATTTCTTCCTATTCAGTCTTGGAAGATTGTGTGTTTCCAGGAATTTATTCATTTCTTCTAGTATATCCAATTTGTTGGCTTTTAACTCTTCTTAGCATTCTCTTATGAATGTTTCTATTTCAGTTTTATCTTTTCTTCTTAATAAATTTGACTAAAGGCTTATCAATTTTATTTAAAAAAAATAAAGCCCTTGGTTTTATCTATATTTGTTTAAATTTATTTATTTATTTTTGGCTGTGTTGGGTCTTCATTTCTGTGCGAGGGCTTTCTCCAGTTGCAGTGAGCGGGGACCACTTTTTATCACATTGCGTGGACCTCTCACTGTTGTGGCCTCTCGTTGCAGAGCACAGCTACAGACACGCAGGCTCAGTAGTTGTGGCTCATGGGCCCAGTTGCTCCGCGGCATGTGGGATCCTCCCAGAGCACAGCTTGAACCCATGTCCCCTGCATTGGCAGGCAGATTCTCAACCACTGTGCCACCAGGGAAGCACTATATTTTCATATTGATTTTTTGAGTCTGTTTTATTTATTTCCTTTTGATCATTATAACTTCTTCTGATTTTGAGCTTTGTCAGTTCGTCTTCTTCTCATTTCTTTAATGGTAAATTTGGCTGTTTATTTGAAATTTTTCTCATTTCTTGAAGTAGGTCTGTATCACTATTAATTTCCCCCTTAGAACTGCTTTTGTTGTGTCTAATAGAATTTGGAATGTTGTTCTTTAAATTTCGTATGTCAAAGATATTTTCTGATTCTGTGTTTGATTTCTTTTTTGTACCATTGTTTTTTTAAATACCATGATTTGTCTTCACAGATTTTTGTTTTTCTCACTTTTATTCCTATAACTGATTTCTAATTTCATACCCATGTTGTTAAAAAAGTTGCTCAATGTAATTTCTATCTTCTTAATTTTTTGAGGCTTGATTTGTGGCTTAGCATGTGATCTATCCTGGAGATTGTTCCTTGGGCACTTGAAAATAATGTGTATTATGCTCTTTCTGGATGGCATGTCCATCTGGTATAATGTATCAATTAAGACCAATGTTTCATTATTGATTTTTAGTCTTGATGATATATCCTTTTATTTACTGGGGTGTTAATGTTTCATATTATTATTATATTGCTGTCAATTTCTCCCTTAGTTGTCAATATTTTCTTTGTATATTTAAGTGCACTTATGTTAGGTGGATATATGTTTACAAATGATGTATCCTCCTCTTCTATTGATCCCTTCATCATTATATACTTCCCTTCTTTATCTTTTATTATAAACCTTCTTTCAAAATATTCTTGTCTGATATGAGTATTACTACTCCAGCTCTCTTTTCATTTCACTTTGCATGGGATATCTTTTGCATCCCATCACATTCAGTCTGTGTGTCCTCAGCACTGAAGTGAATATTTTCTAGGCAGCATATAGATGGGTCTTGTTTTAATCCAATCAACCACCCTATGATTTATGATATAAACCTTAGTCCACTGATATTTAAAGTGATTATTGATATGTATATAGTTATTGCCAATTTGTTATTTGTTTCCTGGTTATTCTCTTTTCATTTTTAAATTAATTTTTATTGGAGTATAGTTGCTTTACAATGTTGTCTTAGTTTCTGCTTTACAGCAAAGTGAATCAGCTATACATATAGACATATTCACTCTTTTTTAGATTTCTTTTTCATATAGGTTTTTACAGAGTATTGAGTAGACTTTCCTATGCTATACAGTAGGCTTTTATTAGTCATCTACTATATATATAGTAGTGTGTATATGTCAATCATAATCACCCAATTTATCCCTTCCTACTTCACCTTTCATCTTTGGTAGTGATAAGTTTGTTTTCTACATCTCTGACTTTATTTCTGTTTTGTAAATAAATTCATATGTACCAATTTTTAGATTCCACCTATAAGTGATACCAGATGATATTTGTTTTTCTCTGACTTACTTCACTTAGTATGACAATCTTTAGGTTCATCCATGTCATTGCAAATTGCATTCTTTCTTTCTTTTTTACGGCTGAATAATATTCCATTCTGTATACATATATACCACATCTTGTTTATCCATTCTTCCATTGATGGACATTTAGTTTTTTTCCATGTCCTGGAAACATTGTAAATACTGCTGCAATGAATATTGGGTACATGTGTCTTTCTGAATGAAAGTTTTCTCCAGATATAGGCCCAGCAGTGGGATTGCTGGATCATATGGTAGCTCTATTTTTAGTTTTATAATGAATATCCATACTGTTCTCCATAGTGGCTGTACCAATTTATATTCCCACCTACAGTGTAGGAGGGTTCCCTTCTCTCCACACCCTATACAGCATTTATTGTTTATAGATTTTCTTTTTTTTTTTTTTGCGGTTCAAAGACCTCTCACTCTTGTGGCCTCTCCCATTGTGGATCACAGGCTCCAGATGAGGAGGCTCAGCGGCCATGGCTCACAGGCCCAGCCACTCCATGGCATGTGGGATCTTCCCAGACCGGGGCATGAATCCATGTCCCCTGTATTGGCAGGCGGACTCTCAACCACTGTGTCACCAGGGAAGCCCTGTTTGTAGATTTTTTGATGATGGCTATTGTGACAGGTGTGAGGTGATACCTTATTGAAGTTTTGGTTCACATTTTTCTAGTAATTAGTGACTTTGAGCATCTTTTCATGTGGTTTTTGGCCATGATGGCCAATTTGTATGTCTTCTTTGGAGAAATGTCTGTTTAGATCTTCTGCCCGTTTTTTGATTGGGTTGTCTTTTTTTTTGATATTGAGCTGCATTAACTGTTCATATATTTTGGAGATTAATTCCTGGTCAGTTGCTGTATTTGCAAATATTTTCTCCCATTCTGTGGGTTGTCTTTGTGTTTTGTTTATAGTTTCCTTTGCTGTGTATTACCTTTTAAGTTTAATCAAGCCCCTTTGGTTTACTTTTGTTTTTATTTTCATTACTCTAGGAGGTGGATCATAAAAGAGGTTGCTATGATTTATGACAAAGTGTTCTGCCTATGTTTTACTTTTAGAGTTTTATAGTATCCAGTCTTAAATTTAGGTCTTTAATCCATTTTGAGTTTATTTTTGTGTATGGTGTTAGAGAATGTTCTAATTTCATTATTTTACATGTAGCTGTTCAGTTTTCCAGCACCATTTACTGAACAGACTATTTTTTCTCCATTGTATAATCTTGCCTCCTTTGTTATAAATTAGGTGACCATAGGTGCTTAGGTTTTTGTCTGGACGTTCTATCCTGTTCCATTGATCTATATTTCTGCTTTTGTGCCAGTACCATACCCTTTTGATGATTGTATTTTTGTGGTATTGTCTGAAGTCAGGGAGACTGATTCCTCCAGCTCTGCTTTTCTTTCTCATGAGTGCTTTTGCTATTGGTGGTCTTTTGTGTTTCCATACATATTACAAAAATTTTTGTTCTAATTCTGTGAAAAAATGCCATTGGTAATTTGATAGGGATTGCATTGAATCTGTAGAGTGCTTTGGGTAGTATAATCATTTTGACAATATTGATTCTTCCAATACAAGAACATGGTATATCTCACCATCTTTTTTGTGTTATATTTTATGTATTTCATCAGTATCTCAAGTTTTCTGAGTACAGGTCTTTTACTTCCTTAGGTAGATTTATTCATAAGTGTTTTATTCTTTTTGATGCAATGGTAAATGGGATTGTTTCCTTAATTACTCTTTCTGATCTTTCATCATTAATGTATAGGAGTGCAAGTTATTTCTGTGTATTCATTTTGAATCCTACAATTTTCTGGTGGTTTTCTGGTAGCATCTTTAGGATTCTCTATGTATAGTATCATGCCATCTGCAAAGAGTGACAGTTTTACTTCTTATTTTCCAATTTGGATTCCTTTTATTTCTTTTTTCCCCTGATTGCCATGGCTAGGACTTCCAAAACTATGTTGAATAAGAGTGGTGAGAGTGGACATCCTTGTCTTTTTCCTGATCTTAAAAGAAATGCTTTCAGTTTTTCACCATTGAGAATGATATTTTCTGTGGTTTTGTCACATGTGGATTTAATTATGTTGAGGTATGTGCCCTCCATGCTCACTTCCTGGACTTGAGTGAGTGTTTCCTTTCTCATGTTAGGGAAGTTTTCGGCTATATTTTCAAATATTTTCTCAGGCCCTTTCTCTGTCCCTTTGCCTCCAGGCACCACTATAATGCAAATTTAGGTGTATTTAATATTGTTCTAGAGGTCTCTGAGACTTTACTCATTTATTTTCATTCTTTTCTGTTTATTCTGTTCTGTGGTAGTGATTTCCACCACTCTATCTTCCAGCTAACTTATTCTTCTTCCTCAGTTATTCTGCTATTGATTCTTTCTAGTATATTTTTCATTTGAGGTATTGTATGGTTCATCTGTGTTTGTTCTTTAGATCTTCTAGTTCTTTGTTAAACATTTCTTGTATCCTCTCTATCTGTACCTCCATTCTTTTTCTGATATTGTGGATCATCTTTACTATCATTTCTCTGAATTCTTTTTTCAGGTAGATTGCCTGTCTCCTGTTCATTTAGTTGTCCTTATGGGTTTTTATTTTCTTCCTTCATTTGCAACATATTTCTCTGTCATCTCCTTTGGTTTAACTTTCTGAGTCTGTGGTCTCCTTTCCATAAGCTGCAGTATTGTAGTTCCTTTTGCCTCTGGTGTCTGTCTCCTGGTGGGTGGAGCTCGGTCTTGTCCCTCTGATGGGCAGGGCCATATCAAGTGGTGTGTTTTGAGGTGGCTGTGAGCTCAGTTTGACTTTAAGCAGCCTGTTATCTGATGCATGGGGCTGTGCTCTTATCTTGGTGGTTGTTTGTCCTAAGCCTTTCCAGGACTGAAGCCTGCAGATTGTTTCATGTGGCTGGGTCTTGGTGCTGAAATGTGGAGCTCTGTGTGAGCTCACTCTGATCAATGTTCCCTGGGGCCTCCACTACCAGTGTGCTTGCCCTCACAGTGATATATAATAGACCTTTTCCTCTTCATGAGACTCTGCAAAACGCCTAGGTAGGTGTAGCCCAGGTTCCTATTGATGTACTGCTTTGTGCTGTGTCCCAGTGCACGTGAGACCTTGTGTGCACTCTTCAAGAGTGGAATATCTGTTTCCCCCAGCCCTGTGGAGTTCCTGCACTCAAGCCTTGATGGCTTTCAATGCTAAATATTCTGGGGGTTCTTCCATCAAATGCCAGACCCTCAGATTCTCTTGGAGAGCTCTTTTATTTGGGATCATCCCTATGTAGCCTGCATGGGTTTAGTATTTTTTGGCACAAGTGTTGTTTTTAGTATAGATGTCTGCCATCTTGTTCCTCAGTGCATGCTGGCTGTTATGTCCCTTATATTAGGTGCGACTGATGTTATGGTGACAAGAGCATGCACTGGATATTGAGCAAGGCCTCAGCTTTGCTCTGTGGCTCTCACTTACCTGTCAGGGGTGGAGTCTGCTCCCTAGTTGTTGGATTAGAGTACACCAGAGCTGTCTTTTAGCTGTGTTCCTGGTCTGTGGTGTGAGGTATGCAGGATTGGAGAACTCCACTGGGAGGGAAGCCACTGAATATTCCTCCTTTGGAGCTGTTCACCTGTAGTTGTGCTCTGTTGTGTCACCTTTCACCCATTGTGTGAGTTCTCAAATTACACTGTTGTTGGCACTGATCTCAGCCCCACCTTAACTGTGGGTATGCTGGCAATTGGCCCTGTTGTCCCTCAGACATTGTTTTCACCAAGCCACCAGCGTAAATCCACTGAAGTCAGGTCACAGGATTGCAGTAATTATGAATCTTGATCCGCTGTGGGTGTTCAGACTCTGAACCTCCTGTTGGGACATCTCAGACTTTGGCCTGGCCCAACCCCCAAATGTATGGGCCCACAAAGTCTACAGCTGATAAAGCTATACTCATATTTGCTGTGGGAGCACTCATTATACTTTAAGATGTTCTGTAGATGGCGTGTTTACAAACCTGGTTGTGGGGGTGTTAATTTGTGGTTTGTGCAGCTGTGAGGAGAGATTTCAGCTTTTCTTCCTTAATTGCACTGTTCCTGGGGCTCAGCTTTTGTTTCAGCCCCAACTTTGAATGTGGGCCACCCACAAAGTTCTGTTCCAGAAGCTACCCTGGAGCACACGAGTGCATCCAGGCAAGGAAGGAGTGTGGAGGCAGTGGGGTCCAGAGTCACTGGAGCTCTGGTGGAAACGAAGTGCATGGGGTAGCCGGCAGCTGTGAGTGCAAGAGAGCCTGCCCCAGCGGGGGCCCTTTCCTAGTATGCAGCTGCAGGCATGAGAGAGCTGGCCCTGGTGGTGACAGTGCATGTAGGGGAGGCAGTCAGCATGAGAGATGGTCCCAGTGTGGGCCTCACCTATTGCCTGGCCGTGGGTGCAAGAGAGCCGGCCCTGACTGTGGTCCTTCCTAGTGCCCAGAGACCAGGGACCAATGCATTGAGAAGGAGGCTGCCATGGTGGCCCTGCCCCTTGCACCTCACTCAACAATGGTGCTTCGCTTCTATGGCAGTCTGGGTTTCCTCCACAAGCATTCCGAATTGTGGATTTCCTAACTCCCATCCTCTCAGGCTGTATCCTTGCAGCCAACAGCAGTCCTGTTCACAGGTTTACTCTCCAAACCCCATGTTCCAGCACCCCATCCCCATCTTCACCAGAGGACACATGTCTCAGGCTGGGTCATGGAGGGCTGTGACACAGACCATCTGTGTATGTCTCAGTCTATTCTGCCTGCCACAAACTGATTGCTGCACTCTCCTCCAATATCCCCCAAAGATTTCCTTCTGTCTCAGCTGATCTCTTTTCTGGTGAGAGGGCTTCCCCAGATGCAGGAACTTCTACTCTCCTTCAGCTCCCCACCCAGGGGTACAGGTCCCCTCCCACTTCTCCTCTTCTTTTTCCCTTCTTCTTTCTTTTGTCCTACCCAATTATGTGGGGATCTTTCTTGTCCTTTATGGTGTCTGAGGTCCTCCTCTAGTGTTCAGCTGGTGCTCTGTGAGAATTGTTCCATTCATAGATGTATTCTTGATGCATTTGTGGGGAGAAATGAAATCCATGTCCTCCTACTCTTCTGCCATCTTGACTCCAGCCTGTAGTTCTTTTCTTTTCTTTTTTTCATCTTTTAGTCTCTTCCCTTGTGGTTTGATGATTTTCTTTGGTGTTATGCTGTGTTCCCTTCTCTCTAGATTTTGTTTATCTATTGTAGGTTTTTGATTTGTGGTTATCATTGAGTTCATATATATTGATGTATAACTATGTCTACTGGTTTTGAACTGATAGTCATTTATGTTCACATTCTCAAGATGTACATTTTTTATTCCATCATCTGAATTTTCTCTTTTTTTTTTTTTTTTTGTGGTAAGTGGGCCTCTCACTGTTGTGGCCTCTCCCATTGTGGAGCACAGGCTCCGGATGCACAGGCTCAGCGGCCATAGCTCACAGACCTAGCTGCTCTGCAGCATGTGGAATCTTCCCAGACCGGGGCACAAACCTGTGTCCCGTGCATCAGCAGGCAGACTCTCAACCACTGTGCCACCAGGGAAGCCCCATTTTGTGTTTTTGATATCCTATTTTACACCTGCATCCATATCCCTTAATAGTTTTTGTATTTATAGTTGATTTTACAACTTTTGTATTTTAACCTTTGTACTAGCTTATTTAAAGTGTTGATCCACTGCCTTTACTACATATTTGTCTTTTCCTGTGAGATTTTTCCTTTTTTATGCTTTCTAAATTATTCCTGTGGCCTTTTCTTTTTCACTTAAATAAGACCCTATCACATTCCTTGTAATGTTAGTTTAGTGGTGATGAATTCTTTCAGTTTTGACTAAAAATCTCTTTCTCTCTCTTTCAATTCTGAATGATAACATTGCTGGGTAGAATATTGTAGATTGTAGGGTTTTTCTTTTCATTACTTTAAATATATCATGCCACTCCTTTTTGGCTTGCATGGTTTATGTTGAAATGTTAGCTGATAGCCTCAAATGCGTTTCCTTGTATGTGACTCTTTGTTTCTCTCTTGCTGCCTTTACAATGTGCTTTTTATTTAACATTTACCATTTTAATTATCATATGTCTTAGTGAGGGTCTATTTGGTTTTGCTTATTTGGGACTCTCTGTGATTCCTGTACCTTGATATTTGTTTCCTTCTTCAGGTTAGGGAAATTTTCATCAATAATTTAATCAAATATATTTTGTACCTCTTTCTGAAATCCCTATAATGTCAATGCTAATATACTTGATGTTGTCCCTGAAGTTCCTTAAAATATCCTCATTTATTTATTTATTTATTTATTTTTGCTGTTCTGATTGTGTAACTTCCAGTATTCTAGCTTCTAGGTGTCTTATGTGTTCTGCTGTGTCACCTAATCTGCTGTTAATTCCCTTTGGTGTATTTTTCATTTTAGTCATTGTGTTCTTTATTTCTGACTGATTCTTTTCTTAGATTTTCTAATTCTTTAAGTTTCTCACTCAATCCACCTATATGAGTTCAGTTAGCATTTTTATTACTATTGCTTTGAACTATTTGTCAGATAAATTACTTATCTCTATTTTTTTCTTGGGGTTTAGTTTTATCCTTTGGTTTGAAACACATTCTCTGTTTTCTCATTTATTTAATTTTCTCTGTTTGTTTCTGTCAAATTAGGTGAAACATTTACCTATCCCTCTCTTGAAGGTGTGTCCTTGTGTGGGAGTATTTGTATACATTCCGATGTGCCCAGTGTCTTTGGTGGGAGAGTTGGATTCAAAGTGGGAATGGGCTACAACTTTCCCTGGGGTGCACTGGAAACTGATGCCTTGTTGGGATGTAGGTCTGGATTTGGAGTGGCTAGAGCTAGAGCCACATGTGAGCTGGGGTTTCTCCTAGGCAAAGTGGTTGTTGATGCCTTATTGAGAGTGGGTCCAGGGCCTTAGGGGCCAGAACAAGAGCCCTGATGGACTTGGGCTTCCTCCTGATGTAATGGCAGTCTCTGCCATGGTTGGGGTTGTGGCTTGGGTCCAAAGGCTTGGTGATAAACTTCTAAGCTGGTTTTCCATTTTCTTTGGTGTGCATGCCTTGATTAGATGCAGTATTGATGACAGAGAGGTTGGAGCTGCACTACTGAGCTGGTTCTTCTCCTTCCCTGAAGCACAAGTGCACTGACAATGGTCATCTTCACCTTGGCTATAGGCAGGGCCCATGCTGGCTCTGCTCCTTTCAAGAGTTCACATGCTCATTAGCAATGGTGGGCTTCTCCTTAGTTGGGAGCAGTGCCAGAACAGGAAGTGCTGGAGCAGGAACCTGGTGTGAGCTAGAAGGTGTACTAAGTCAGTCCTAGCAGGCCAGCCAGAACACCCAATAGTTTTCAATCAGTTGCCTCCATTCTGAGGCTGAGAGCAAGTGTGTACATACTTTCTTCAAGAGTGGAGTCTTGGTTTCGTACAACCTTCCAACAAGCCCCACTGGGTTTCTAACCAGATAAGGGGACTCATCTTCTCAACGTTGGAACCCAGGTCTAGGATGCCTAATATGTGGCTTGAACACCTCACTTACCAAGGAGGCTCTCTGTACCTGTGATATCCCTCTCATCTTCTGAATCACTCTCTAGTAGTGTGAGTCATGATTGGCTTGCTTCTCTTCCCTTCCTACCATATTATGTGTGTTTCTTTCTTTACAGCCTTGATTGTAGAAGAGCCATTCTGCTGGTGTTCAGATAACTCTCAGTGAGAGGTTCTCTATATGTATTTGTAGTTTTAATGTATTTGTAGGGGGATGTGCACTCAGAGTCTTCCTACTTCACCATCTTGATCCTGCCTCTAGCAGTGTGTTTTAAAGTGACTCAGGAATTCCACCTTTAGTACTTATCTTAAAGAAATAGTCAGTGTTTTGAACAAATATTTATATATAATGATGATCATTGCTGCATTATTTGTAAGTATATAATATATGGAAATATCCTAAATGATTTAAATTAGGGGATTTTTAAATGAATAATGCACAATTGTGATAGAATACCATGTGGTCATTTTATATCATATTTTAAAATATTATGATATTGGAAATTCTCATGACAAGCCATCAAGATCAAGCCCTACATATACAAAATGATCCCAGTTCCTACACTCTGGTGATTTGGACTCCGACATATCTTTTTTTGGGGGGGAGATGTAATTCAACCCATAACAGTGCCATAGTCAAAAAACAAATATTTTAGAAACATATCAGGGATTAAACTTTGGCTCAACCTCGGACCCTACATAAGTCACTTATCTTCTCTGAGCCTCATTTCCATATGTGTAAAATGGAGACAGGAATATTTACCTAATCCTGTTCTGTAAAGATCAATGCTAGTTAATGTATAAAGCATGGTTCATAGTTGGGGGTTAAAAGTGATATTAATATTAGTGAAAGGTTCCTTTGTCAGATAAGTAGTAGGCAAGGTTATGTTTAGTAGAATTAGTGCCGTCCAGTTTTAAATGACACACATAATTTCTAAATCATTTTATACGTTGAATCTAATACTTACTGACATGATTTTTGTTCTGATACTCCTACAAGATTATATTGCAAAATGGAAGTTATCACATTACAGATGAAAATAGTGCCACTTATGTTTTGATATCACAGACTTACTAATTTGAAAAAAATCAGGAACTCCAAAGAGTACTCCAAATAATATAATGTCTGCTTGGATACAAATTTGTAAATTAATCTGTGATTTAGCAGGAATTAATGTAAGATTTGTTTTCAGATATCTTCCTTGGCTCAACCTTTGACAAGTGTCAAGAACATAAATGCTTTTTTTTCTCTATTTCAAATATCATGTATATCTTATGCATAAAATTGACTCAAAATTTGTTTCATCCAGAAAATAACATATGATTAAGTTTATTGCTAACAATGGCCATTAGCATGGTGTGTGTGGGTGAGGGTAGGGGCTGCTATTGTAAATGTGAAAGAAATGAAGATCTGAAGAACTGTACTTGATGGCAAACCACATGCAGCCTGTTCCTGGAGCACAAAAGCTGCTGTCAGCTCTTCAAAAGCTCAACTTGCTACATTTTTCACAGACTTGAAGTGCAGATGTATCAGGCAAAATTTGGCTTACAGTGTTTGCAGTAGCAGTAAATCTGCTAATCCAACCTAATATCCAAAATGCTATTGCTAGATCTAGAGGGTCACACATTTGCACCACTCTTTCATCATTTGGGCCCCAGATGGTCTTAAATGGACATAAGGCATAATGAGATCTAGGAAGACATTATTATACTCTTATGTCAAAATTCACAGCCCAAACTTCTTCTTTTTATTTTTTTCCTGGTTGGAAGGGGTGATTTCCTTGAAATGCTAATATTCACTGTTGATTGACTCTGCAGACTGCTTTCAAAGTTCACGGTATTTATTTTAGATATGAATAATATTTTTGATAGCCAAAAGTCTGCAACAAAGATACCCATTCATATGGCAATTCACCTCAATTATTACAGTAAGATAATGCCTACTTTTCCCTCAGTTTATATTTAAAAATACATTTAACAGTGGAAAGACAATAAAAACTATATCATGATGGCCACTGAGTGTTGTCAATGCATCTTTAAACTACCAGTTTTATAAACAGCTCTTTTGAAACCAGAAAGTTGTAAGAAATCAAAAAATAGAATAAAGTTTGAAATGTGTGCTTGGTTAATACCCCTTCCACCATCTGTAGCTGGAGAATACAGGTGGCTGAACACAGAGTTCCTGCCAATTTCTAAAGTTACACTTTTATCCACTAAACAAGCATCCAGATCCGGGTTACCAAAGAGGGCACTCAACAGGAGCCCCTATGCGCGCATATTAAATGTCATTTTTGCCTCTGCTTCGGCCATCCACTTTAAGAAAGGCTTGATCTCAGTCTGTTGCGCCTTTTCCTGTACTCCCTGGTTTTGAGTAATGGACTTTCCCCAGAGACGTTTCTCAGAAAGTATCTTCATGTAAAACAGTTGATGCACATGCTACTATTTTAAAAACCACATGTTAAGCACATTTTGCTTTTGTGAAATGGAATATGGTTTAAGTCTGTTTCAATCAAAAAAAGAGGTTGGCTTGAAGGATTCATGTCAAAGTGCAAAAGGTTTTATACACAATGAAGTTTTCTCTTTTTCTTCCTATTTTTCATCTTATTACTAAGAAGAGAAAATAATAAAACTTAGTCTTTGCCACAACAGCATTTTTTTTTTACTTATTGACGAATTTACAAGGCAGCTTTTTATAAAAACACCATCCTTTTCATTTATTTGGATTCAGCTGATTTATTGTAAGAGTCACATCAAGAAAATCAGCTCTTGCCTCTACTATGAAATAGTATGTATTCACAGTAAAAAGTCTCACTTTCTGAATTTAACGGATTATATTAAAGGGCCGTTCTTGGAGTAACTGGGCTATTGTATCAGCAAGGTACCCAGGGAGTACTTTCAAAAATACTTCTCCTAAATCAATATTCATAATCATTGAAATGTGCATATGAATATGGAAAAACAATAACCTGGACAATAAATGATAAAATTAAGATTTAATAGTTTATTTCCAAATACTATTGTTAAATCATAGGTAATAGCAACTTAAAAAACCGTGTCTCTTACACTGTTTTGTAATGTTTATATTAGTCGATACTAGTTTAAGGGTAAAAAATGTTGAAAATTGGCTTCTTAAGGAAAAGAGATAATTCTGACTCTTTAGATACAAGAATCCCAATAGTCTCCATTCATAAAATATTTTTCGAACTTTTTGTTTCATTTTTTTAAAGATTTAACTACTCAATTAAAAATACATGAAAGTAGTTTGTCTCCATAGCCTGTCTTTAATGAAATCAACAAAGATTTATTGAGTGTTCACCCTATTTAAGGCATAACAGTGAAATCTGTGAGGGATACAAAAGTACCAGATGTATCTTCATTCTCATGGAGTTTACTTTACAATTTAGTTAGGAAGACAAGACAAATATAATAAACAGTTACAAATAAATAGAAAACATAATATATCCTTGTTCAATGACCCAAGTGTTTATGAGCTTTAGTAGCAATATTGTGGCTTACTAATTATTAATCTATCAAATATTTATTGAGTACTATTTTTAAAAAATAAATTTATTTATTTATTTTTGGCTGTGTTGGGTCTTCGTTGCTGCGTTCAGGCTTTCTCTAGTTGTGGCTAGCAGGGGCTACTCTTCTTTGTGGTGCACAGGCTTTTCATTGTGGTGGCTTCTTTTGTTGTGGAGCACAGGCTCTATGCTCACGGGCTCAGTAGTTGTGGTGTGTGGGCTTTTCTGCTCCACGAGCAGCATGTGGGATCTTCCCAGACCAGGGCTCCAACCCGTGTCCCCTGTATTGGCAGGCGGATTCTTAACCACTGTGCCACCAGGGAAGCACTGTTGAATACTTTTTTATCTCCCAGACACTGTGCCAAGAACTTGGGGAAACTTAATCCTTGTTCTGCCTCTTTCATAGGCTACATGTGAAGAACCAATGAGAAAATAGGCTTATTTAGTTACACAAATACATATAGATGTAATGAACAATTGCCAAAGCAGTGAAGGGGCAGATTTAAGCCAGGTTTATATTTTACTATCCAAAACTGACTTACAAGTGAAAATAATTTTTCATATATCTTTTAGAAATTGTTACTGTAATCCACCAATTGTGATATATTGTTGCTATTTTTTTGGTATGTTTTTTTCTATTTCTATCTTAGTTCAATATGCTATAAAAAATACCATAGACTGGGAGGCTTAAACAATAAACATTTATTTCTCACAGTTCTGGGGGCTGGGAAGTTTAAAATCAAGGTGTCAGCAGATTCAGTTTTTGGTGAGAACCCTCTCCCTTCCTTGTAGATGTCTCTCTTCACATTATGACCTCAAATGGCAGAGAGAGAAAAGAATAGCTCTCTTCCTCTTCTTATGGACACTAATCTCATCATATGGGCTTTATCCTCATGATCTAATTACCTCCCAAGTGTTCTAACTCCATATATAATACCATCATATTAGAGCTTCAATATATAAATTTGGCTGGGAGGGGACACAAACATTCAGTCCGTAGCAATGAGTGATATCTTGTGATATTTGTTAGCCCTCTGATTGCCAGAATTGATTGAACCAGTCTAGTTGTTGAGGTGGGTGTCCCCTTCCTTTTGTTTATACCAAAAATGTATCTTGGTGATTTGACTTTACTTCTTTGTAAAGTAAAATATTGTATGATACTTTCCAGACCTTCTGCACTCTTTCCTGTTGTCTCGCGAATCCTTTTTCATCTCTCTGTGTGAAAGAGCTTGCAGGAACCTTTGCTATTACTATAGCAGTAGTTAAAATTGTCTTATTTTCATCTGAGTTAGTTCCCAAACAGATAAATACAAAAGAAAAATTATGCCCACCTAGACTGAAAGTAGGACAGGTTGACAAGGGGAAAACTTTCAGATTCAATCTTTATAATTTAAGATTACACTGGGATCCCAAAGCACTCTATAACAACTTTTCTCGTGTTCGTAGGAGTACAATTCCTGCTTATCACAATAAAGCCATGTAATAAGGGGGAAACAATTTGCAAATAATATTACACATATCATCAATAAACTTTCATAAAAACACACATCTACAATTTTGAAATAGACTCTGAACCCTTAATAAAAGTACTCAGGGTACACTAGTTATGTGCATCAAATATCTTGTTTTCCTAAACCATCAACCCCTTCTGCCATATGATGAGGTTTGGGGTCTGGAGAGTTTGAGTACTAAATATCAACAGGCCACTAAGTGGTAAGTTACAATATATTCAGAGCAATTGTTTATTTTGAACTTTTTTGAGGGGAGGGAGATGGAGATGTCACCTACATCTTTAAGATTCTCATAAAGTACATGGAATTTCTCCAGAAAAATATAAATACAGACATATGCACAAAATTTAGGATAACATTGAGGAAATTAATGGATCCATTCAAGTCTCTTGCTAAACCTAGAAATTAATAATTGGTTTTTTGAGTCAGTTCCTCTACACACCACTGTGGTTTCCAGATAGTTGAATCAGGAGGCATAAATAAACAGAATTTTCAGAGAAGGTTTTGCACATGGGACAAAACAAATTCTTAATAGAAGCAAAACAAAACAAAACAAAACAAAACCAAAAAAACCTCACTTTGTATAGACTAAGATTTGACCTAATGTTGTGGTATGGTTTCTCAGGCTTTTATTGTCATTCTTAGGTTAATCATTTCAATTTAAATTTAAAAATTGACATTTTAACACAGAGCTCATTTGCCCTTGTGTAACAGTTATATTATTTAAACATCATAAAATATTAATTTTTACAAGTACTTTGCTTTTGTTTTCAGAACCACTTATTTACCTCTCTTCATAATTAGTTGAAGGGGAAAATATATTCTCTTATCAAGACCCATAATTTTGAAAGCATTTACAAAAGATCACTTATATGTGGAATCCTAAAAAACACAGCAAACTAGGGGGAAAAAAAAAAACAAGAAATACACAGACTTGCAATATAGAGAACTAACTAGTGATCACCAGTGGGAAGAGGGAAAGGAGGGAGTGGCAATATAGGAGTAGGGGATAAAAAGGGTTATTATGTGGTTACATGAATTCATATATGACAGTTTTGAAAATTATAACTCACTATAGAATTTTTCAAAATAATGTTATCTAAATATTGAAAAAATTCTAATGCCCCCAAGGATAACCATCTAGAAATCACTGATAGATTCAAAGAAGGGTTTCACTAAAATACCAAATAGCTACAGCTGAGAAATTAAGGAAGTGGTTAGGATTAAGTAGATATTTGTCCCTACCCCCATAGAAACTTTTCAGAATAAATATTAAATATTCCATGAAGAAAAAAGAACTTCTAGCAGTGTCTTATCTAGTTTGTTCCAAAGATAGAAAAGCTGTTTTCTGTTTGGGTTATAGATCAAAATGCAACTTGTTAGGCATCAGTATTCAAGCAGAGATGGGATGAAATAGACGTAGCAGTTCCTGTTGAATGAGTTGGCAAGTGTGCATGCTGTGCTCCTGGGAAGGGATAAAAAATGGAGGCAAAGTGTAGAAATGGAGAGTAATATAATTAACTGAACTTTCTCCAAAACTGTGCAAGAAGGAAATGGGCTTTTATTGACCCTATTCATAACATCTATATAGAATCTTCTGGTATGTTTTTTTTAATCAATTAGCCTATCTTACCACATATACCTACCTGTATTTCATCAAATAGCTTAAGTACCTTCGTCTTAGATGTAACCAAGTAATGTAATTGAGAGTGATATATCAATATGTTGTTTTTCATCAGGTTGAGTTTTCTATCAGACATGACCTTAAAAGAATACTTAGGACCCTTCAGCTTCCTGTAACCTTCAGATTTATTTGTCTTGATGTCTTTAAGAAAAATGTTAAATACTACAGAATTGAGTAAAGAACCTGATGACTCAACTTTGAAATTCCCTTTAAGTCACAATTTAAATTTTGTCATCTCCCAAATGTTGTATGTATAACTGTTTATATGTATAACCACATTAATATACCTATCTACTAACAGAGCCTGATAACTTTATCCATGTGCTATCTCATCTGTCCTTTTGAAGTATCGAATTGGGTTCCCTTCTAAGATAATTGTTATCATTCCAACACTCTGTAATCTAAGTTGGGTTTTTTTTTTTCTGTTTTCAAAAATTTATTCATTTCTTTTTTAAATTAAATTAAATTAATTAATTACTTTATTTTACAGCAGGTTCTTATTATCAATTTTATACATATTAGTGTATATATGTCAATCCCAATCTCCCAATCCTTTATTTCTAATACAATCACACATTACCCTGTTCATATATATTCTTTACTCAATTCAAAAATTATTTCCATATCACCACACTTATGCTCTCTGTACAATTCTTTAATCCTACAAGACCATCTAATCCCATTTACTCTACCTTCTTTTAACTGCAACTACCCTCTTGGTTATTATTATTATTATTTATTGTTATTATTATTCTATTATTAAAATGTAACATGAGATTTACCTTCTTAATTATTTAAGAGTACAGGAAAGTGTTGTTAAGGATTTTCACATTGCTTTACAGCAGATCTCTAGAACACTTTCATCTTGCATGAATGAAATGCTATATTTATTGAACAGCAATCCCTATTTTCCCCTCCTCTGGGCCACTAACAACCACAAATCTACTTCCTGTTTCAATGAGTTTCACTACTTTAGGTACTTCATACATCTGGAATCATTTCATTTTTGTTCTTCTGTGACTGGGTTATATAACATAGCATAAGGTCCTCAAGGTTCATCCTTCTTGTGGAGTATGGCAGAATTTCAATCTTTTTTAAAGTTGAATAATATTCTATTTTCTGTTGATTTATTTGTCTATGGTCATTTAAGTTCTTTCTAGCTTTTGGATATTGTGAATAATGCTGTAGTAAACATGGCAATGTAAATATTTCTTCAAGACTCTTTTCAATACTTTCATATAAGTAGCCAGAAGTGGGATAGTTGGATCCTATGTTTTTCTCTAATTTTTAAAGAATATCCATACTTTCTTCCTTAATTGACCGCACCATTTCTTATTACAAAAAATAGTGCACAAGGGTTCAAAATTGTCCACATACTCACCAGCAACTGTTTTCTTTTTATTTCTTTCTTTTAATTAAGGACAATCTTAACATGAGTTAGGTGATAGTTTATTGTAGCTTTGATCTGAATTTTGGTGATGTTGACCATCTTTTCCATATACATGTTAGCTATTTGTATGTCTTTGGATAAATGACCATTCAAATCCTTTGCCAAATTTTAAAATAGACTATCTATCTATCATCTATCTATTATCTATGTATTTTTATGTACTTATTGCTACTAAATTATAGCAGTTTCTTACAGATTTAGATATTAGCCTCTCATGAGATATATGATTACCAAATATATTCTTCCATTATGTCAGTTGCCAATTTATTCAGATGATTTAAAGAAGCTTTATCATTTTTGTAGTCTCACTTATCTATTTTTGTTTTTAGTATCTTGCTTTTGGTGTGATATCCAATAAATCATTGTTAAGACCAATGTTATGAAGATTTCCCCCTGTGTTTTATTCTAGAGGTTTTAGAGTTTCAGGTGGTACATTTTAGTCTTTAATCCATATTGTGAAGACTGTTGTGTGTGGCATAAGTGTCTAATTTCTTTCTTTTGTATGTGAATATAGTTTCTCAACATCAGTTGTTAAGCAGATATCCTCTTCCCATTATGCAATCTTATACCTTTGTCCAAGATCATTTGGCTGTACATGCATGGGCTTGTTCTCAGGTTCTCTATTCTGTTAAATTGGTCTATATGTCTCTCTTTATGCCTGTACTATACTGATTTAATTACTGTACATTTGCAAGATTTGAGATCAGGGAATATGAGGTCTCCAGCATTGTTCTTCTTTCTCATGAATGTTTTCAATATTTGGGGTTCTTTGTGCTGACATTAATTTCATGATTTTTTTTTTCTTAAAAATGTCATTGGAATGTTGATAGGGATTACATTGAATCTGTGGATCACTTTGGGTAGTGTAAACAGTTTAGCAATTTAAGTTTTCCAAACCATGAACATGAAATATATTTTCATATATTTGTGTCTTCTTTAATTTCTTTCAGCAATGTTTTTTATATTTTTAGTGTACGAGCCTTTTATTTCTTGGCTGTTTATTTTGAAGTATTTTATTCTTTTTATTTATTTTTTATTTTTGCTGCCTTGGGCCTTCATTGCTGTGTGCAGGCTTTCTCTAGTTGCGGCAAGCATGGGCTACTTTTCATTGTGGTGCACGGGCTTCTCATTGCGGTGTCTTCTCTTGTTGTGGAGCACGGGATTTGGCGTGGGCTTCAGTAGTTGTGGCTTGCAGGCTCTAGAGTGCAGGCTCAGTAGCTGTGGTGCATGGGCTTAGTTGATCTGTGGCATGTGGGATATTCACGGATGAGGGTTCAAACCTGTGTCCCTTACATTGGCAGGCGGATTCGTAACCACTGCACCACTAGGGAAACCCTCAAATATTTTCAGTCTGTGACGAAACAAAGAGTCAGAAGTGGGGAATGGGCTGTTATCTGCTATGCTGCCCTGCAGCTACAGATGGCTCCTGGTGGTAGCAATGACCACAGTAGAGAGACTTCCATGGAGGCAGGTGGTATAGGGTAGCTGGACGGCCTTGCAGGTTGTCAGTACCGGCTTCAGGTCTAGGTCTGCTACTTTCCTTCTTTCTTTCTTTCTTCTTTTTATATCTTTATTGGAGTATAATTGCTTTACAATGGTGTGTTAGTTTCTGCTTTATAACAAAGTGAATCAGTTATACATATACATATGTTCCCATATCTCTCCCGTCTTGTGTCTCCCTCCCTCCCACCCTCCCTATTCCACCCTTCCAGGTGGTCACAAAGCACTGCGCTGATTCCCTGTGCTATGCGGCTGCTTCCCACTAGCTATCTACCTTACGTTTGGTAGTGTATATATGTCTAGGTCTATCTCTCGCTTTGTCACAGCTTACCCTACCCCCTCCCCATATCCTCAAGTCCATTCTCTAGTAGGTCTGTGTCTTTATTCCTGCCATACCCCTAAGTTCTTCATGATATTTTTTTCTTAAATTCCATATATATGTGTTAGCATACGGTATTTGTCTTTCTCTTTCTGACTTACTTCACTCTGTATTACGGACTCTAGGTCCAACCACCTAATGACAAATAGCTCAATTTTGTTTCTTTTTATGGCTGACTAATATTCCATTGTATATATGTGCCACATCTTCTTTATCCATTTATCCGATGATGAACACTTAGGTTGTTTCTATCTCTGGGCTATTGTAAATAGAGCTGCAATGAACATTTTGGTACATGACTCTTTTTGAATTATGGTTTTTTCAGGGTATATGCCCAGTAGTAGGATTGTGGGGTAGTATGGTAGTTCTATTTTTAGTTTTTCAAGGAACCTCCATACTGTTCTCCATAGTGGCTGTACCAATTCACATTCCCAACAGCAGTGCAAGAGTTTTCCCTTTTCTCCACACCCTCTCCAGCATTTATTGTTTCTAGGTTTTTTGATGATGGCCATTGTGACTGGTGTGAGATGATATCTCACTGTAGTTTTCATTTGCATTTCTCTAATGATTAATGATGTTGAGCATTCTTTCATGTGTTTGTTGGCAGTCTGTATATCTTCTTTGGAGAAATGTCTATTTAGATCTACTGCCCATTTTGGATTGGCTTGTTTGTTTTTTTGTTATTGAGTTGTATGAGCTGCTTATAAATTTTGGAGATTAATCCTTTGTCAGTTGTTTCATTTGCAAATGTTTTCTCCCATTCTGAGGATTGTCTTTTACTCTTGTTTATGGTTTTCTTTGCTGTGCAAAAGCTTTGAAGTTTCATTAGGTCCCATTTGTTTATTTTTGTTTTTATTTCCACTTCTCTAGGAGGTGGGTCAAAAAGGATCTTGCTGAGATTTATGTCTACAGTATTCTGCCTATGTTTTCCTCTAAGAGTTTGATAGTTTCTGGCCTTACATTTAGGTCTTTAATCCATTTTGAGCTTATTTTTTGTATGGTGTTAGGGAGTGATCTAACCTCATACTTTTACATGTACCTGCCCAGTTCTCACAGCACCAATTATTGAAGAGGCTGTCCTTTCTCCACTGTACATTTGTGCCTCCTTTATCAAAGAGAAGATGACCATATGTGCATGGGTTTATCTCCGGGATTTCTATCCAGTTCCACTGATCTATATTTATGTTTTTGTGCCAGTACCATACTCTCTTGATTACTGTAGCTTTGTAGTATAGTCTGAAAACAGGGAGCCTGATCCCTCCAGCTCTGTTTTTCCTTCTCAAGATTGCTTTACCTATTGGGGGTCTTTTGTGTTTCCATACGAATTGTGAAATTTTTTGTTCTAGTTCTGTAAAAATGCCAGTAGTAATTTGATAGGGATTGCATTGAATCTGTAGATTGCTATGGGTAGTAGAATCATTTTCACAGTGTTGATTCTTCCAATCCAAGAACATGGTATATCTCTCCATCTATTTGTATCATCTTTAATTTATTTCATAAGTGTCTTATAATCTTCTGCATAGAGTTCTTTTGTGTCCTTAATTAGGTTTATTCCTAGATATTTTATTCTTTTTGTTGCAATGGTAAATGGGAGTGCTTTCATGATTTCACTTTCAGATTTTTCATCATTAGTGTATAGGAATGCAAGAGATTTCTGTGCATTACTTTTGTATCCTGGTACTTTACCAAATTCATTGATTAGCTCTACTAGTTTTCTGGTAGCATCTTTAGGATTCTCTGTGTATAGTATCATGTCATCTGCAAACAGTGACAGCTTTACTTCTTCTTTTCCAATTTGGATTCCTTTTCTTCTCTGATTGCTGTGGCTAAAACTTCCAAAACTATGTTGAATAAGAGTGGTGAGAGTGGGCAACCTTGTCTTTCTCCTGATCATAGTGGAAATGCTTTCAGTTTTTCACCAGTGAGGATGATGTTGGCTGTGGGTTTGTTATATATGGCCTGTATTATGTTGAGGAAATTTCCCTCTATGCCTACATTTTGCAGGGTTTTTATCATAAACTGGTGCTGAATTTTGCTGAAAGCTTTCTCTGGATCTTTTGAGATTATCAGACGGTTTTTCTGCTTCAATTTAATATGCTTTATCACATTGATTGATTTGCGTATATTGAAGAATCCTTGCATTCCTGGAATAAACCCCACTTGATCATGCTGTATGATCCTTTTAATGTGCTGTTGGATTCTGTTTGCTAGTATTTGGTTGTGAATTTTTGCATCTATGTTCATCAGTGATATTGGCCTGTAGTTTTGTTTCTTTGTGACACCCTTGTCTGGTTTTGGTGTCAAGGTGTTGGTGGCCTCGTGGAATGAGTTTGGGAGTGTTCCTCCTTATACTATATTTTGGAAGAGTTTGAGAAAGGTAGGTGTCAGCTCTTCCCTAAATGTTTCATAGAATTTGCCTGTGAAGCCATCTGGTCCTGGGCTTTTGTTTGTTGGAAGATTTTTAATCACAGTATCAATTTCAGTGCTTGTGATTGATCTGTTCATATTTTTTATATCTTCCTGATTCAGTCTTGGCAGGTTGTGCATTTCTAAGAATTTGCCCATTTTTTCCAGGATGTCCATTTAATTGGCATAGAGTTGCTTGTAGTAATGTCTCATGATCTTTTGTATTTCTGCAGTGTCAGTTGTTACTTCTCCTATATCATTTCTAATTCCATTGATTTGAGTCTTCACCCATTTTTTCATGATGAGTCTGGCTAATGGTTTATCAATTGTTTTTATCTTCTCAAAGAACCAGCTTTTAGTGTTATTGATCTTTGCTATTGTTTCCTTCATTTCTTTTTCCTTTATTTCTGATCCGAATTTTATGATTTCTTCCCTTCTGCTAACTTTGTTTTTTTTTCTTCTTTCTCTAATTGCTTTAGGTGCAAGTTTAGGTTATTTATTCGAAATATTTCCTGTTTCTTCAAGTAGGATTGTATTGCTATAAGCTTCCCTCTTAGAACTGATTTTGCCGAATCACATAGGTTTTGGGTCGTTGTGTCTCCATTGTCATTTGTTTCTAGGTATATTTTGATTTCCTCTTTGAATTCTTCAGTGATCACTTCACTATTAAATAGTGTATTGTTTAACATCCATTTGTTTGCAGATTTTTCAGATCTTTTCTTGTAATTTATATCTAGTCTCATAGCATTGTGGTTGGAAAAGATAGTTGATACAATTTCAATTTTCCTAAATTTACCAAGGCTTGATTTGTGACCCAAGATATGATCTATCCTGGAGAATGTTCCATGAGCACCTGAGAAAAATGTGTATTCTGTTGTTTTTGGATGGAGTGTCCTATAAATATCAATTAAGTCCATCTTGTTTCATGTATCCTTTAAAGCTTGTATTTCCTTATTTATTTACATTTTGGATGATCTGTCCATGGGTGAAAGTGGGGTGTTAAAGTCCCCTACTATGAATGTGTTACTGTTGATCTCCCCTTTTATGGTTGTTAGTATTTGCCCTATGTATTCAGGTGCTCCTATGTTGGGTGCATAAATATTTATAATTTTTATATATTTTGCTTGGATCAATCCCTTGATCATTATGTAGTGTCCTTCTTTGGCTCTTCTAATAGTCTTTATTTTAAAGTCTTTTTTTTTCTGATATGAGAATTGCTACTCCAACTTTCTTTTCATTTGCATGGAAGATCTTTTTCCATCCCCTTACTTTCAGTCTGTATGTGTATCTAGGTCTGAAGTGGTCTTTTATAGACAGCATATATATGGGTCTTGTTTTTGTATCCATTCATCCAATCTGTGTCTTTTGGTGGGAGCATTTAGTCTGTTTACATTTAAGGTAATTATCGATATGTATGTTCCTATTCCCATTTTCTTAATTGTTTTGGGTTCATAATTGTAGGTCTTTTCCTTCTCTTGTGTTTCTTGCCTAGAGAAGTTCCTTTAGCATTTGTTGTAAAGCTGGTTTGGTTGTGCTGAAATCTCTCAGCTTTTGCTTGTCTGTAAATGTTTTAATTTCTCCATCAAATCTGAATGAGATCTTTTCTTTGTAATCTTCGTTGCAGGTTTTTCTCCTTCATCACTTTAAATATGTCCTGCCAGGGGGACCTTGAAGATGGCGGAAGAGTAAGACGCGGCGATCGCCTTCCTCCCCACGGATACACCAGAAATACATCCACACGTGGAACAACTCCTACAGAACTCCTACTGAAGGCTGGCAGAAGACCTCAGACCTCCCAAAAGGCAAGAAACTCCCCACGTACCTGGGTAGGGCAAAAGAAAAAAAGAAAAAACAGAGACAAAAGAATAAGGACGGCACCTGCACCAGTGGGAGGGAGCTGTGAAGGAAGAAAAGTTTCCACACACAAGGAAGCCCCTCTGCGGGCAGAGACTGCGGGAGGCGGAGGGGGGAGCTTCGGACCACGGAGTAGTGCACAGCGACGGGTGCGGAGGGCAAAGCGGGGAGATTTCTGCACAGACGATCGGTGCCGACCAGCACTCACCAACCCGAGAGGCTTGTCTGCTCACCCGCCGGGGAGGGCAGGGCTGCGAGCTGAGGCTCGGGTTTTGGTTTTGGAAGGAGCTCAGGGAGAGGACTGGGGTTGGCGGCTTGAACATAGCCTGAAGGGGTTAGTGCACCACGACTAGACGGGAGGGAGTTCGGGGAAAAGCCTGCACCTGCCGAAGAGGCAAGAGACTTTTTCTTCCCTCTTTGTTTCCTGGTGCGCGAGGAGAGGGGTTTAAGAGCGCTGCTTAAAGGATCTCCAGAGACGGGCGCGAGCCGTGGCTAAAAGCGCGAACCCCAGAGACGGGCGCGAGCCGCGGCTAAAACTGCGGACCCCAGAGACGGGCGGGAAACGCTAAGGCTGCTGCTGCCGCCACCAAGGCGCCTGTGTGCGAGCACAGGTCACTCTCCACACCCCTCTTCTGCGGAGCCTGTGCAGCCCGCCACTGCCAGGTTCCCAGGATCCAGGGACAACTTCCCCGGGACAACGCACGACGGACCTCAGGCTGGTGGAACATCACGCCGGCCTCTGCCGCAACGTCACGCGGCCTCTGCCGCCGCAGGCCCGCCCCGCACGCAGTGCCCCTCCTTCCGCCATCCCCCAAACCCCGGCCTGAGAGAGCCGGAGCCCCCAAATCAGCGGCTCCTTTAACCCCGTCCTGTCTGAGCGAAAAAACAGACACCCTCCAGCGACCTACACGCAGAGGCAGGGCCAAATCCAAAGCTGAGCTCCTGTGAGCTGTGAGAACAAAGAAGAGAAAGGGAAATCTCTCCCAGCAGCCACAGAAGCAGCGGATTAAAGCTCGACAATCAACTTGATGTACCCTGCATCTGTGGAATACCTGAATAGACAAGGAATGATCCCAAATTGAAGAGGTGGAATTTAGGAGCGAGATCTATGATTTTTTTCCCTTTTCCTCTTTTTGTGAATGTGTACGTGTATGCTTCTGTGTGAGATCTTGTCTGTATACTCTTGCTTCCACCATTTGTCCTAGGGCTCTATCCGTCCATGATTTTTTTTTTTTTTAACATCTTTATTGGGGTATAATTGCTTTACAATGGTGTGTTAGTTTCTGATTTATAACAAAGTGAATCAGCTATACATATACATGTGCTCCCATGTGTCTTCCCTCTTGCGTCTCCCTCCCTCCCACTCTCCCCCTCCCACCCCTCCAGGCTGTCCCAAAGCCCCGAGCTTATATCTCTGTGCCTTGCGGCTGCTTCCCCCTAGCTATCTACCTTACTACGTTTGTTAGTGTGTATATGTCCATGACTCTCTCTCGCCCTGTCAAAACTCACCCTTCCCCCTCCCCATATCCTCAAGTCCGTTCTCCAGTAGGTCTGCGCCTCTATTCCTGTCTTATCCCTAGGTTCTTCATGACATTTTTTCCCCTTAAATTCCATATATATGTGTTAGCATACGGTATTTGTCTTTGTCTTTCTGACTTACTTCACTCTGTATGACAGACTCTAGGTCTATCCATCTCATTACAAATAACTCAATTTCATTTCTTTTTAAGGCTGAGTAATATTCCATTGTGTATATGTGCCACATCTTCTTTATCCATTCGTCCGATGATGGGCGCTTAGGTTCTTTCCATCTCCGGGCTATTGTAAATAGAGCTGCAATGACCATTTTGGTACATGACTCTTTTTGAATTTTGGTTTTCTCAGGGTATATTTTTAAAAATTCTTTTTCTTAATACTTAAGTTTAATTGTAATAACTTTATTATACTTTACCTTCGTTCTTTCTTTCTTTCCTTCCTTCCTTCCCTCCTTTAGACAACGAATCACCCCAAATTGAGGAGGTGGTCTCTGAGAGCAAGATTTATGATTTTTCCCCCTTTACGTCTTTTTGTGAAGGTGTATGTGTATGCTTCTGTGTAAGATTTTCTCTGTATAGCTTTGCTTCCAACATTTGTCCTAAGGTTCTATCCGTCCCTTTTTTTTTTTCTAACTATTTTTAATTCAATAACTATATTATACTTTATTTTATTTTTACTGTATCTTCTTTCTTTCTGTCTTTTTTCCTTCTTTCCCTCCTTCCTTCCTTCCTCCCTCCCTCCCTCCCTCCCTCCTTTCTTTCCTTCTTTCTTCCTTCCTTCTTTTTCTCCTTTCCTTCTTTCTTTACTCATACTTCTATTAATTCTCTCTACTTTTTCTCCCTTTTATTCTGAGCTGTGTGGATGAAAGGCTCTTGGTGCTCCAGCCAGGAGTCAGGGCTCTGCCTCTGAGGTAAGAGAGCCAACTTCAGGACAGTGGTCAACAAAAGACCTCCCAGCTCCACATAATATTAAATGGTGGAAATCTCCCAGAGACCTCCATCTTAACACCAGCACCCAGCTTCACTCAACGACCAGCAAGCCACAGTGCTGAACAACCTATGCCAAACAACTAGCAAAACAGGAACACAACCCCACCCATTAGCAGAGAGGCTGCCTAAAATCATAATAAGGCCACAGACACCCCAAAACACACCACGAGATGTGAACCTGCCCACTAGAGAGACAAGATCCAGCCTCATCCAGCACAACACAGGCACTAGTCCCCTCCACCAGGAAGCCTACACAACCCACTGAAACAACCTTAGCCATTGGAGACAGACATCAAAAACAACGGGAACTACGAACCTGCAGCCTGCAAAAAGGAGACCCCAAACACAGTAAGATAAGCAAAATGAGAAGACAGAAAAACACACAGCAGATGAAGGAGCAAGATAAAAACCCACCAGACCTAACAAATGAAGAGGAAATAGGCAATCTACCTGAAAAAGAATTCAGAATAATGATAGTAAGGATGATCCGAAATCTTGGAAGTAGAATGGACAAAATGCAAGAAACAGTTAACAAGGACCTACAAGAACTAAAGATGAAACAAGCAACGATGAACAACGCAATAAATGAAATTAAAAGCACTCTAGATAGCATCAATAGCAGAATAACTGAGGCAGAAGAACGGATAAGTGACCTGGAAGATAAAGTAGTGGAAAAAACTACTGCAGAGCAGAATAAAGAAAAAAGAATGAAAAGAACTGAGGACAGTCTCAGAGACCTCTGGGACAACATTAAACGCACCAACATTCGAATTATAGGCGTTCCAGAAGAAGAAGAAAGAAAGAAAGGGACTGAGAAAATATTTGAAGAGATTATAGTTGAAAACTTCCCTAATATGGGAAAGGAAATAGTTAGTCAAGTCCAGGAAGCACAGAGAGTCCCATTCAGGATAAATACAAGGAGAAACACGCCAAGACACATATTAATCAAACTGTCAAAAATTAAACACAAAGAAAGCATATTAAAAGCAGCAAGGGAAAAACAACAAATAACACACAAGGGAATCCCCATAAGGTTAACAGCTGATCTCTCAGCAGAAACCCTACAAGCCAGAAGGGAGTGGCAGGACACACTGAAAGTGATGAAGGAGAAAAGCCTGCAACCAAGATTACTCTACCCAGCAAGGATCTCATTCAGATTTGATGGAGAAATTAAAACCTTTACAGACAAGCAAAAGCTGAGAGAGTTCAGCACCACCAAACCAACTTTACAACAAATGCTAAAGGAACTTCTCTAGACAAGCAACACAAGAGAAGGAAACGACCTATAGTAGCGAACCCAAAACAATATAGAAAATGGGAATAGGAACATACATATCGATAATTACCTTAAATGTAAATGGACTAAATGCTCCCACCAAAAGACACAGATTGGATGAATGGATACAAAAACAAGACCCTTATATATGCTGTCTACAAGAAACCCACTTCAGACCTAGAGACACATACAGACTGAAAGTAAGGGGATGGAAAAAGATATTCCACGCAAATGGAAACCAAAAGAAAGCTGGAGTAGCAATTCTCATATCAGACAAAATAGACTTTAAAATAAGGACTATTAAAAGGGACAAAGAAGGACACTACATAATGATCAAGGGATCGATCCAAGAAGATATAACAATTGTAAATATTTATGCACCCAACATAGGAGCACCTCAATACATAAGGAAAATACTAACAACCATAAAAGGGGAGATCGACAGTAACACATTCATAGTAGGGGACTTTAACACCCCACTTCCACCCATGGACAGATCATCCAAAATGAAAATAAATAAGGAAACACAAGCTTTAAATGATACATTAAACAAGACGGACTTAATTGATATTTATAGGACACTCCATCCAAAAACAACAGAATACACATTTTTCTCAAGTGCTCACGGAACATTCTCCAGGATAGATCATATCTTGGGTCACAAATCAAGCCTTGGTAAATTTAAGAAAACTGAAATTGTATCAAGTATCTTTTCTGACCACAACGCCATGAGACTAGATATCAATTACAGGAAAAGATCTGTAAAAAATACAAACACATGGAGGCTAAACAATACACTACTTAATAATGAAGTGATCACTGAAGAAATCAAGGAGGAAATAAAAAAATACCTAGAAACAAATGACAATGGAGACACAACGTCCCAAAACCTATGGGATGCAGCAAAAGCAGATCTAAGGGGGAAGTTTATAGCAATACAAGCCCACCTTAAGAAGCAGGAAACATCTCGAATAAACAACCTAACCTTGCACCTCAAGCAATTAGAGAAAGAAGAACAAAAAGCCCCAAAGCTAGCAGAAGGAAAGAAATCATAAAAATCAGATCAGAAATAAATGAAAAAGAAATGAAGGAAATGATAGCAAAGATCAATAAAACTAAAAGCTGGTTCTTTGAGAAGATAAACAAAATAGATAAACCACTAGCCAGACTCATCAAGAAAAAAAGGGAGAAGACTCAAATCAATAGAATTAGAAATGAAAAAGGAGAAGTAACAACTGACACTGCAGAAATAAAAAAAATCATGAGAGATTACTACAAGCAACTCTATGCCAATAAAATGGACAATCTGGAAGAAATGGACAAATTCTTAGAAATGCACAACCTGCCAAGACTGAATCAGGAAGAAATAGAAAATATGAACAGACCAATCACAAGCACTGAAATTGAAACTGTGATTAAAAACCTTCCAACAAACAAAAGCTCAGGACCAGATGGCTTCACACGTGAATTCTGTCAAACGTTTAGAGAAGAGCTAACACCTATCCTTCTCGAACTCTTCCAAAATAGAGCAGAGGGAGGAACACTCCCAAATTCCTTCTACAAGGCCACCATCACCTTGATACCAAAACCAGACAAGGATGTCACAAAGAAATAAAACTACAGACCAATATCACTGATGAACATAGATGCAAAAATCCTCAACAAAATACTAGCAAACAGAATCCAACAGCACATTAAAAGGATCATACTGCATGATCAAGTGGGGTTTATTCCAGGAATGCAAGGATTCTTCAATATACGCAAATCTATCAATGTGATAAACCATATTAACAAATTGAAAGAGAAAAACCATATGATCATCTCAATAGATGCAGAGAAAGCTTTCGACAAAATTCAACACCCATTTATGATAAAAACCCTCCAGAAAGTAGGCATAGAGGGAACTTCCCTCAACATAATAAAGGCCATATATGACAAAACCACAGCCAATATCATCCTCAGTGGTGAAAAACTGAAAACATTTCCACTAAGATCAGGAACAAGACAAGGTTGCCCACTCTCACCACTCTTATTCAACATAGTTTTGGAAGTTTTAGCCACAGCAATCAGAGAAGAAAAGGAAATAAAAGAATCCAAATCGGAAAAGAAGAAGCAAAGCTGTCACTGTTTGCAGATGACATGATACTATACATAGAGAATCCTAAAAATGCTACCAGAAACCTGCTAGAGCTAATCAATGAATTTGGTAAAGTAGCAGGATACAAAATTAATGCACAGAAATCTCTGGCATTCCTATATACTAATGATGAAAAATCTGAAAGTGAAATCAAGAAAACACTCCCATTTATCATTGCAACAAAAAGAATAAAATATCTAGGAATAAAGCTACCTAAGGAGACGAAAGACCTGTATGCAGAAAATTATAAGACACTGATGAAAGAAATTAAAGATGATACAAATAAATGGAGAGATATACCATGTTCTTGGATGGGAAGAATCAACATTGTGAAAATGACTCTACTACCCAAAGCAATCTACAGATTCAATGCAATCCCTATCAAACTACCACTGGCATTTTTCACAGAACTAGAACAAAAAATTTCGCAATTTGTATGGAAACACAAAAGACCCCGAATAGCCAAAGCAATCTTGAGAACGAAAAAAGGAGCTGGAGGAATCAGGCTCCCTGACTTCAGACTATATTACAAAGCAACAGTAATCAAGACAGTATGGTACTGGCACAAAAACAGAAAGATAGATCAGTGGAACAGGATAGAAAGCCCAGAGATAAACCCACGCACATATGGACACCTTATCTTTGATAAAGGAGGCAGGAATGTACAGTGGAGAAAGGACAGCCTCTTCAATAAATGGTGCTGAGAAAACTGGACAGGTACATGTAAAAGTATGAGATTAGATCACTCCCTAACACCATACACAAAAATAAGCTCAAAATGGATTAAAGACCTAAATGTAAGGCCAGAAACTATCAAACTCTTAGAAGAAAACATAGGAAGAACACTCTATGACATAAATCACAGCAAGATCCTTTCTGACCCATCTCCTAAGAGTCATGGAAATAAAAACAAAAATAAACAAATGGGACCTAATGAAACTTCAAAGCTTTTGCACAGCAAAGGAAACCATAACCAAGACCAAAAGACAACCCTCAGAATGGGAGAAAACATTTGCAAATGAAGCAACTGACAAAGGATTAATCTCCAAAATTTACAAGCAGCTCATGCAGCTCAATAACAAAAAAACAAACAACCCCATCCAAAAATGGGCAGAAGACCTAAATAGACATTTCTCCAAAGAAGATATACAGAATGCCAACAAACACATGAAAGAATGCTCAATATCATTAATCATTAGAGAAATGCAAATCAAAACTACAATGAGATATCATCTCATACCAGTCAGAATGGCCATCATCAAAAAATCTATAAACAATAAATGCTGGAGAGGGTGTGGAGAAAAGGGGACACTCTTGCACTGCTGGTGGGAATGTGAATTGGTTCAGCCACTCTGGAGAACAGTATGGAGGTTCCTTAAAATCTACCATTAGAATTACCATATGATACAGCAATCCCACTACTGGGCATATACCCTGAGAAAACCAAAATTCAAAAAGAGTCATGTACCAAAATGGTCATTGCAGCTCTATTTACAATAGCCCGGAGATGGAAACAACCTAAGCGCCCATCATCGGACGAATGGATAAAGAAGATGTGGCACATATACACAATGGAATATTACTCAGCCTTAAAAAGAAATGAAATTGAGCTATTTGTAATGAGATGGATAGACCTAGAGTCTGTCATACAGAGTGAAGTAAGTCAGAAAGAAAAAGACAAATACCATATGCTAACACATATATATGGAATTTAAGGGGAAAAAATGTCATGAAGAACCTAGGGGTAAGACAGGAATAAAGACGCAGACCTACTGGAGAACGGACTTGAGGATATGGGGAGGGGGAAGTGTGAGTTTTGACAGGGCGAGAGAGAGTCATGGACATATACACACTAACAAACGTAGTAAGGTAGATAGCTGGGGGGAAGCAGCCGCAAGGCACAGGGATATTAGCTCGGTGCTTTGTGACAGCCTGGAAGGGTGGGATGGGGAGAGTGGGAGGGAGGGAGACGCAAGAGGGAAGACATATGGAATATATGTATATGTATAGCTGATTCACTTTGTTATAAAGCAGAAACTAACACACCATTGTAAAGCAATTATACCCCAATAAAGATGTTTAAAAAAAAAAAAAAATATATATATATATATATATATATATATATATATATATATATATGTCCTGACAGTCCCTTCTGGTTTTCAGAGTTTCTGCTGAAAGTTCAGCTGGTAACCTTATGGGGATTCCCTTGTGTGTTATTTGTTTTTTCTCTTGCTACTTTTAATATGTTTTCTTTGTATTTAATTTTTGACAGTTTGATTAATATGTGTCTTGGCGTATTTTTCCTGGATTTATCCTGTATGGAACTCTCTGTGCTTCCTGGACTTGATTAACTCTCTCTTTTCCCATATCATGGATGTTTTCAACTATAATGTTTTCAAATATTTTCTCAGTCCCTTTCTTTTCCTCTTCTTCTTTTTGAACCCCTATAGTTTGAATGTTGGTGCTTTTAATGTTGATCCAGATGTCTCTGAGACTGTCTCAGTTCTTTTCATTCTTTTTTCTTTATTCTGCTCTGTAGTAGTTTTTTCCACTATTTTATCTTCCAGGTCACTTATCCGTTCTTCTGCCTCAGTTATTCTGCTATTGATCCAATCTAGAGTATTTTTCATTTTATTTATTGTGTTGTTCATCATTGTTTTTTTCATCTTTAGTTCTTCTAGTTCCTTGTTAAATGTTTCTTGCATTGTGTCTATTCTATTTCCTAGATTTTGGATCATCTTTACTATCATTATTCTGAATTCTTTTTCAGGTAGACTGCCTATTTCCTCTTCATTTGTTAGGTCTTGGGGTTTTTTACCTTGCTCCTTCATCTGCTGTGTGTTTTTCAGTCTTCTCATTTTGCTTATATTACTGTGTTTGAGTTCTTCTTTTTGCAGGCTACAGGTTTGTAGTTCCCGTTGTTTTTGGTGTCTGTCCCCAGTGGCTAATGTTAGTTCAATGGGTTGTGTAGGCTTCCTGGTGAAGGGGCTAGTGCCTGTGTTCTGGTGGATGAGGCTGGATATTGTCTTACTGGTGGGGATGTCCACGTGTGGTGGTGTGTTTTGTGGTGTCTGTGGACTTATTATGATTTTAGGCAGCCTCTCTGCTAATGGGTGGTGTTGTGTTCTTGTCTTGCTAGATGTTTGGCTTGGGGTGCCCATCACTGTAGCTTGCTGGTCATTGAGTGAAGCTGGGTGCTGTTGTTGAGATGGAGATCTCTGGGAGATTTTCGCTGTTTGATACTATATGGAGCTGGGAGGTCTCTTGTGGACCAGTGTCCTGACGTTGGCTCTCCCACATCATAGGCTCAGCACTGACACCTGGCTGTAGCACCAAGAACCTTTCATCCACATGGCTCAGAATAAAAGGGAGAAAATGTAGAAAGAAAGAATTAGTAGAAGTAGAAAGAAAGAAAGCTAGAAAGGAGGGAGGGAGGGAGGGAGGGAGGGAATGAAGGAAGGAAAGAGGGAAGGAAAGAAAAAAGAAAGAAAGAATGAAGATAAAGTAAAAGAAAATAAAGTAAGATAAAATATAATAAACTTATTAAAATAAAAATTAATTATTAAGAAAAAAAATTAAAAACAAACAAAAAAAGAACGCATGGATAGAACCCTAGGACAAATGGTGGAAGCAAAGTTATACAGACAAACTCTCACAGAAACATACACATACACACTCACAAAAAGAGGAAATGCAGAAAAAATAAAAAATCTTGCTCTCAAAGTCCACCTCCTCAATTTGGGATGATTCTTTGTCTATTCATGTATTCCACAGATGTAGGGTGCATCAAGTTGATTGTTGAGGTTTAATCTGCTGGTTTTGAGGCTGTTTGGAGAGATTTCCCTTTCTCTTCTTTGCTCTCACAGCTCCCAGGGTCTCAGCTTTGGATTTGGCCCCGCCTCTGTTGTAGATTGCTGGAGGGCGTCTGTTCTTCACTCAGACAGGACGGGGTTAAAAGAGCCGCTGATTCGGGGACTCTGCCTCACTCAGGCCTGTGGGGGGGGCAAGGGAAGGGCACAGACTGCTGTGTGGGCTTGCGGCGACAGAGGCCTGCATGACGTTGCACCAGCCTGAGGCATGCTCTGCATTCTCGCGGGGAAGTTGTCCCTGGATCCCGTGACCCTGGCAGTGGCGGGCTTCACAGGCTCCCTGGAAGGGGGGTGTGTATAGTGACCTGTGATCACACACAGACCTCTTGGTGATGGCAGCAGCAGCCTTAGCATCTCATGCACGTCTCTGTGGTCTGCGCTTTTAGCCGCGGCTTGCACCGTCTCTGTCCTTAAGCAGTGCTCTTAATCCCCTCTCCTCGCACACCAGGAAACAAAGTGGGAAGAAAAAGTCTCTTGCCTCTTCGTCAGGTCCCGACTTTTCCCTGGACTCCCTCCTGGCTAGCCGTGGTGCACTAACCCCCTGCAGGCTGTGTTCACGCCACCAACCCCAGTCCTCCCTCTGCGCTCCAACCAAAGCCCGTGCCTCAGCTCCCATCCCCGCCTGCCCCAGCGGACGAGCAGACAAGCCTCTAGGGCTGGCGAGTGCCTGTCAGCACTGATCCTCTGTGTGGGAATCTCTCTGCTTTTCTCTCCACACCCCTGTTACTGTGCTCTCCTCCACGGCTCCGAAGCTTTCCCCTTCTGCCACCTGTAGTCTCTGCCCGCGAAGGGGCTTCCTAGTGTGTGGAAACATTTCCTCCTTCATAGCTCTCTCCTACTGTTGCACATCCCATCCCTATTCTTTTGTCTCTGTTTATTCTTTTTTCTTTTGCCCTACCCAGGTAAGTGGGGAGTTTCTTGCCTTTTGGGAGGTCTGAGGTCTTCTGCCAGCGTTCAGTAGGTGTTCTGTAGGAGTGGTTCCACGTGTTGATGTATTTCTGGTGTATCTGTGGGGAGGAAGGTGATCTCCACGTCTTACCCTTCTGCCATCTTCCCCTCGTCCCCTGCCATATTTTATTCTTTTTGATACTATATTAAGTGTGATTGTTTTCTTAATTTTCTTTTCAGATGGTTCATTGTTAGTGTATAGAAATTCAACCAACTTTTGTATGCAGATTTTGAAGCCTGCAAATTCATTGTATTTATTACTTCAAACTGTCATTTTGTGTATTCGTTATGTTTTTCTACATATAATATTTACTACCTGCAGTCAGACATAATTTAACATGTTCTTTTATAATTTAGATGGATTTTATTTCTTTTCTGTGGCCTAATTCTTCCTACTAAGACTTCTAGTACTATGATAAATTGAAGTGACACAAGTAGGCGTCCTGTCTTCTTCCCAATCTTAAAAGAAAGGCTATAAGTTTTCTACAGCTGAGTATATTTTAGTTGTGTATTTTCATATTTGGTTATTATTGTGTTGAATACATGTCTTATTCCTAGAATGCTGAATGTTTTTACTGTTAAAGTGTGTTGAATTTTGTCAGATGAAATTTTCTGCATCTGTTGAGATGATCATATCATCTTTTTTCTTTGTTTTGTTTTGTGGTGTAACTCGTTGATTGATTTGATGTTGAACCATCCTTGCATCACTGGAATAAATCCCACTTGAGCATGGTGTGTGATCTTTTCAATGTGTTATTGAATTTGTTTTACTAATATTTTTTTGTGAATTTTTAAATTTATGTTCATCAGGAATATTGGCCTGTGATTTTGTTTTTTTGTGGTGTCTTTTTCTGGTTTTGGTATGAGGGTAACACTGGCCTTGTAAAATATGTTTGGAAGAGATTTTCTCCTTCAGTTTTTGGAATAGTTTGATAAGAATAAATGTTTAAATGTTTGGTAGCATTACATTGTGAAGCTGTCTGGTCCTGGACTTTAGTTTTTTGGGAGTTTGCAAATTACTGATTCAATTTCATTCCTAGTAATTGGTCTATTCAGTCTTTCTGCTTTTTTCATGATTCAGTCTTAAAAGATTGTGTGTTTCTAGAAATTTATCCATTTCTTCTAGGGTGTCCAATGTGTTGGAGTATAATTTTTCTTAATAATCTCTTTTGATGCTTTGTATTTCTGAGGTATCTGTAGTACCTTCTCCTCTTTCATTTCTGATTTTATTTATTACATCATTCTCTCCTTATTTTCTTAATGACTCTGACAAAAGTTTTATTAATTTTGTTTATGTTTTTAAATAACCACCTCTTGGTTTGGTTGATATATACTCTTGATCTTTTGTCTTATATATTCCCTCTATGGTCTTTATCATTTCCTTCCTTCTACTAACTTTGTATTCTGTTTGTTCTTCTTTGTATAATTTCTTTAAGTGTAAAGTTAGATTGTTACTGTAAATTTTTCTTGTTTCTTGAGGTAGGCCTGTATTGCTACGGACTTGTCTCTTAGAACTCATAGATTTTGGACTCTATGAATCTCATAGATTTTGGAATGTTATGTTTCAATTTTAATTTGTCTTAAGATTTCTTTGAAATTTCCTCTTTGATCTCTTTATTGACCCATTGATTGTTTAGTAGCATGTTGCTTAGTCTCTATGTGTTTGTGTTTTCTCCAGTTTACTTCTTGTAATTGATTTCTAGTTTTATATTGTTGTGGACAGAAAAGATGCTTGATGTGATTTAAATCTTATTAAATTTATTGAGGCATGCTTTGTGCCATAGCATATATATCTTGGAGAATGTTCCATGTATACTCGAGAAGAATGCATATTCTGCTGTTTTTGGGTGGAATGTTCTGTGCATTTCTATGAAGTCCATGTGATATAATGTGTCATTTAAGGCCAATGTTTCCCTATTGGTTTTCTGTCTGTATGATTTATCAGTTGATGTAAATCACTTACTATTATTATATTACTGTCAATTTCTTCCTTTATGTTTGCTGATAATTTACTTTATGTTTTTAGGTTCTACTGTGTTGGTTGCATGTATATTTATGATTGTTACATGTACTTGTTTAATTGATCCCTTTATCATTATGTAGTATCCTTCTTTGCCTCTTGTTACAGTCTTTGTTTTACAAAGTCTATTTTGACTTATATAAGTATTGCTAATCCAGCTTTATCTTCATTTCCATTTGCATGAAATAACTTTTTCCATCTTTTCACTTTCAGTTTCTGTATGTCTTTAGCTTTGTTGTGAGTGTTCAGTAGGTAGCGCATATATATATATATAAACCCATTCAGCCACACTATGGCTTTTAATTGGAACATTTAATCCATTTACATTTAAAGTAATGTTTGATAGGTGGGTACTTATTGCCACTTTATTGTTTTCTGGTTGTTATTGCAGTTTTTTTTTTTCTTCACATTCCTCTCTTCCCTTGTGATTTGATGACTATCTTTAGTATTATGTTTGGACCTTCCTCTTTTTTATGTGTGTCTATTATTAGTTCTTGTTTTGTTTTTACTATGGGGTTCTTATATAACAGTATAACTATATATATGCATATATATATATGATTAATTTAAATTGATGATCTATTTAAGTTCAAATTCATTCTAACAACCCTACATTTTTACTCCCCTCACACCCATTTAATGCTTTTGACATCATATTTTACATCTTTTTGTTTTGTGTATCCCTTACCTACTTATTGTGGATATAGATAGTTTTACTACTTGTCTTATTCTTTCTAATAGCTACCTAAGTGGTTGATTGACTACCTTTACTGTAAATTTTCCTTTACCAATGAGATTTTTCTTTTTTTACTTTTCATATTTCCAGTTGTATCCTTTTCTTTTTTGCTTGAAGTCCTTCTAACATTTCTTGACTTGGAGTTTGCTGTTCTTCTATACCAGCTAATCTACAGTTGATTGCTTCTAATGTAGTTTTTAACTTATTGCATTCTTCAGCTGTTTATTTCATCTTTATATTTGTTAGTAATGTTATATTTGTTAATATTTTCACTTGTTCATACATTATTCTTTTGAGTCCATTGAACATGTTTATGATCATTACCTTAAACTATTTTCCAGGTAGATAGTTTATGATCACTTTGTTTAGTTCTTTTTTTGAGGTTTTGTCTTTTGTATTGAAGTATATTTGATTTCCAATATTATGCCAGTTTTAGGTGTACAATGTAGTGATTCAATATTTTTTAGATTTTATTGCATTTAAAGTTATTATAAAATAATGGTTATATTTACCTTTGCTGTATGATATATCTAAGGTTTTGTCCCATTTCTTTGTTTGGAACATATTCCTCTGCTCATTTTGCTTAATTCAGTGTTTATATCTGTGTATTATATAGATTGGTTACTTCTCCCAATCTTGGAGTAGTGGCTTCATGTGGGAGATGTCCTATGGGACCCAACAGCACATACTCTTCTGGTCTCCAGAGACATATGTTCTAGAGGTGCCCCCTCTGTGGGTTGTGTGGGCCCTTCTGTTGTTGTAGGGCTGACTACTGTGGAAATCCTGGTAAGTGGGGCTGGCCCCAGCCTTGTTGGCTGCTAGGCCCTGCCTTGTGTTGTGGCTGCAGGCTCACTGGGGGGTATATCCTAGACATGACACAGTTGGCTACTCAGCCTGGAACATCCTCAGGCTTTTGTCACCATGTGGATGGGTGGGGCCAGTTCCTGATTTGGCTGGCCATGTTGTGAAGAGTCTCCCATAGCTGGTATGGCTGCATTATGGGTGTGGCTGTGTCTTGGGTGGTTGGCTGTGGGACCCAGGGGAGCCTGGGGCTGTTGCCAGCCTACTGGTTCATGGTGTTGGGTCCCAGAGTGGCTGGATGTGGGGCTGGGGGGAACCTGAGTCTGGTGCAGACCTTCTGGTGAGTGAGTAAGCACCCAGCACCAAAAGGCTAGAGAGTGAACTCCAAAATGGCACTTGCCAGCATCTTTGTCTCCAGTGCAAATCCTAGTTGCCTATTGCCTCTCCAGGAGGCTCTCCAAGATTAGCAATTGGTTTGGACCCAGGATTCTTTCAAAAACTGCCTCTGTTCTGATACTCAGAGACTGTGATATTTTTGCATGTGCCCTTTAAAAGTGAAGTATCTGATTCCCACAGCCCTCTTGCTCTCCCATATGCGAGGACCTTCAAAGCCAGACCTTCTGGGGGTTTATCTTCCTGGTGCAGGATCCCCAACCTGGGAATCTTTATGCAGGGCTCAGAACATTTGATCCTTGTGTAGATTCTCTGAAATTGTGATTATCTTTTTGCTAGTCACCTACCAAGGTGTGTGGGTCTTGAATATACTATGTCTTCATACCTCCTACTCATCTTGTTGTGGTATCTTCTTCCTATCTTTAGTTATGGAAAATCTTTTCCATTTATCTTCAGGTCATTTTCATAGATAGTTGTTTGGTAAATATTTGTAACTTTGGTGTTCCCATGAAAAAAGTGAGCTCAGGTTCTTCTTCCTCTGCCATTTATGCCGGCTGCTCGTTTCTTTTTTAAGTAGATCATAATCTCTATCTCCCTCATTTTCTGTCTATGCCACTGCAGGTTCTCTGGAGATACAGAAAGCTTTATAGCTCTTTTTTGTTCTCAGAAGCTCCAAGGCTTCTAGAGGATGCCAATTCCTACAAGTGATTCCAGGTAGGAAAGAGAACTGTGTCCATTAGCCAGCTCTCTGAACATCCATAATATTGGAGACATGCTCGACTTTCTCTTTCCCCACTGTGGAGATGTCCCTAAACTGTATTGTCCTCTGCCTGCTGTACTGTATGTCCTTTAGAGCAGCAGCAAGCCACTTAGCTTGCTTTTAATCTCAGTGTCTCCTAGGTTTCTAGAGTATTCTGGATCCCATTAGCACTCTGAGACAGGCAAGGCAGAAACCAGTCCCTCAGGTAGTTCCCTGAAAAGCCAGTATTTTGTGTGCATGTTTCAACTCTTCCCCTCCCCAGGAAGAAGCCTGTAGTTGGGGTTTTTCCCACTAACATGAAGGGAGGGACTATGATTAATAAGTGTGTGCTTGTCCAAGCCATTACCTTTGTTCTCAGTGACCCACAACAGGGCACACTTTCCTGTCAGCACTTAGATTCAGGCATGACAGAAATCAGTATTCTAAAAAGTCCCAGCACTGGATGTATGTTTAATTCTTCTCCATCCCTCTCCAGGGACAATCTGGGAGTTGGGAGTTTCCTCCTGATCATGCCGTGTTGAACCAGAGGTAGGGATAATGGTGTCAGAGTTTCTACCAGCTTTGATGCAGCTGCTTTATTGTTTGCCTGAAGTGCAGGAGCCTTTTAATTGGCTTATGGATTTCTTACAAAAGGAGTTGTTTCTTGTACTGTTGTTGAGTCAGTGTCTCTGCAGTGAGGAGGAGCTTTTGGGGCTTCCAATTCTTCCATCTTACTGACATCACCCTCTTTAAATCCCTCTCTATTTTTATTCTCTTTTTTTATTACCTTGAGTAGATTCTATGGTCTACCATGATAGCCAAAACTTAAAAACTCCTAGCATCTCTCTCTCCTTCTCACAATTGCTTGACAAATCATAACCTTGGTTATATTTGACTTTTAATTACTCTATAACTTGTCCTTAGCAGCACAATGATAATGGAGGAACATATACAACCATGTTGACTAGTCTCACTTTAATTTTATGTCAAAAGCCTGAAAATGGTCCTTTACACTGCCAGGTGATTGTAATACATATCTCTTGTCCAGGAGTTTTAAAACATTTCCTCTAAGTTCCATATAGTGAATATTTTTAAAGTCTGTGGGCCATGTATCCTATTTTGAAAATATTCAACTCTTCTATTGTAAAGCTGCCATAGATATTATGTAATAAAAAGCGCATGACTGTGTTCCAATAAAACTTAATTATACAAAAAAAAAGGCAATGGACAGATTTGGCCCATGGATCATAATTTTATGACCTCTAACATCATCAATTTACTTTCTCATTCCCAGAGATAACTATTTCAGATTTTCTTTATTCTCTTCAGTCTTCTAACCCCTCCTTCCTTTACTCTCTCTGAGCTAATGAGCTTGTATTTTTTAAAATATCATTGAGAAGAAAGAAGGCATCAAAGGGCACCACTTGATCTTCCTATCATTGAGTAAGTCATCTTATTTACATATGTAGACATCACCATGTGCTCCTTCCTGGTTGCTAGAGGTAAAATATGTTCCTGCCTAAAACCTACATTTTCCATCTGAATATTGCTCAAGGATGTCACTCCTTGATTTGTTGTCCCTTCACCATCATGTTTTTTTTTTCTTGTTAATGAATCCTTCTCATAAACAAACATAATGCTCTACTTTCTCCAACTGTAAAAAAAAAAAGAAAAAAAAACCCACAAACTATATCATAACCTCTTAGCCCCTTCCAACCCAATCTCTCTCCTTCTTTTTACAGTGAAACTCCTCAAACTGTGGTTTATATTTACACATACATTTCTTTACCTTTTCGTCTCTAACTTAATCCAATTAGAATTTTCTTCCCATCACAAAATTTTTCTCAAAAATCCAAGGATTTCATGTTATCAAATAGTCAAATTTCAGTTCTCATCTTCCTTGATGTCTCAGCAACATTTGGAACAAGGGATTAATTACTGCTGTTTAAAACACTTTGACTAGGATTCTGAAACAACAAACTTTCCTTGTTTTGTTCTTACCTTATTAGTCATATTAGTCACTCTTTGAGCAGTATCTTTTGTTGACTCCTTCTCATTTCCCTGACTTCTAAATGGTGGAGTATTTCAAGAATTAGTACATGGATCTGTTCTCTATTTATATTCTCTTCTAGGTGATTCCATCCAATTCCATGACTTTTAAACTCCACTTTGACATCAATGAGTCCACAATTTATATCTTCAGGTTCAATTTTCCCCTGATCTTCAGACTCATATTTCAAACTGCTTATTTGACATTTCCACGTGGTTACCTAATAGGCCTCTTTAATTTAACATGTTCAAAAATAAACTCTTGATTCCAACTTCATCTCTTAATAATATCTCCCATATCTGGTCTAGTCTTCCCTGTCTCAGTAATATCACAATTCACCAATGGCTTAGGTCCAAAACCTAATAAGCCTTCTTGACTTCTCTTTGTCTCTCATACCCTGTATCTAGTATTTTAGGAAATTTTGTTGCCTCTAACTTCAAAATATGTTAAAATTTGACTTCTTAAATACTTCTATTGCTACTACCTGCTCCAAACTGCCATCATCTCTTGCCTAGACTATTTTAATATTCTCTTAATTAGTCTTCTTGAAAATTATTTTACTTCCCTGCTTAAAACTCTCCATGATATTCTATCACACTTAGAATAAGAAACAGAGTCCATACCATAATAGGTCTTACACCATCTGGACTATGGCTACTTTAATGCACATTTCTTCAGAAATGATGTGATAAGAAACCCTGTTAACTTTGTATAACTTTGCATATTTGACATTTATTTGGCCAAAAATCAAATTTTCTACCCCAGTGTACTTATTAACATATTAAAGGACTATTGTCTTGTGAAAGTTGGAAAACACTGGGCTAGACATTTATGCTGTATTAGAATTAGAAATATATGATACATTACTTTGGTGAATTTGTTCTTATAATCTGAGTTTCTATATTTGGTTACTGTATAATTTAACAGAACATGTATGAAGTAGCAGAATTCAACAATAATTTGAAAGTTGGTTTTGACAATTTAAATGTTTGCTATAAATTAAATTTCAATGGTTCATGCACAATGCCAAGCAGACATGTATCCCAGAGAAGAAGAAGTACAATTTCACCTCAGTTTCTAAGTATGTTACTATGTCCATCAAGGCAGTTGTAAAAAAAAAACGTGGTGAATAGAATTCATCTTAAACTTACATTTTTTTTTTTACTTCAAGAAACTGAAGCTGCGTAGTCAAAAGTTTTAATTACTCAGCCAACTCTGTTTAAGTTCAAGAAATTATAATATCTCATGACAGGAAGAAGGGAGAATGATAAAGTTAGAGATATCTATAGTGGGTGTGAGGGAGATCTAGGATTTAGACCTAGCTTTGTTATTCATTAACTATGAACTTGTATAAGCCAATTCCTCTCTCAATGCCTCAGTTTAGGTACATGATAAATAAATTTGAGGTGTAGGTTTAGGCTTTAAATCCCATTTCCTCTGTTTTTTTAAGGGTTCTAGCTAAGAGAATTAGAATTCCTCATGTTCATGGTTGCAAGACAGAGAATTTGCAGAAGTTTACAGAATTTACCAGTGGAGCAACTATAACAACAAAAGTCCCTTTGATAGTATGGTAAATTCCACTGGGTGCCATACAGCGCATTTCTTTGATTTTACTTTCTCTTTTTGTTATGTCCTTTATATGTTACTTGTTAAGTCCAGCCATAATAACATAGGTAACCCTAGCCCAATGCTACCACATATCACAGGTGACAGATTTATCATTCCACCAATTATTGCTGAATGTGCAGTTGATCTGGCTGAGACATCTGTCACCACATTGATCCCCACAGGTGATTTGATGATCAGACTGGTGAAGCACGTTGCCTCTCCCTCTTTACTGTCTTATGTGTATAAGCTCTCAAAGCTTCCATTGTTGGAAGGGGATGGACAACTCTGATAGAGGGAGGGTCATGGTCTGGTCACGGATAGAGGAACAGAGGTATATAGTTAGGTGTTTATTTCGCTTCTCCAACTTCTACACAAGCTCTCGAGTTCAATTACCCATGATTGTTATTTACTCTACATTCAATCATTCATTCCCTCTGTAGCCTGAGATACTGTTAAATGGTAAATGGAAGGAAGAAGAAAATAGGACTTTGAAGAAATATGGGAAAATACATTTATTGGACCTTGTCTATATCTTTTGATAATGAATTAGATATATAAATAAACATCACATTAAACTATGCTACTTTTGAAACAAAATCAGGTTTTATTCTAGATATATGCTGTATTAACTTGGAATTATCAGATTAAATATTTGGTTGAATGTGAATCTAAATGCCAGATTAGTTTGGATTAATTAATTAATTCAGATTAATATATTAATTCAGCCAGAAATCAAGCTAATGTGTCTATGGAGGCACAGATTGAACAAAACTGTCAAATAATTCAAACAATTCAATAAACAGGCTAATGTTTTTCAATTACTTGACTAGTTGTTTGACTCTATTTATAAAATTAACCCAGCTTTTTGAAGGCATATGTTGTAAATTGACCAGCCCTCTGTGATAGATACACGTGAGAGCTGCCAAGAATTCAACACATATGAGTGACATTAATTTTTGTCAACATTTCTAAAGGGATTTGATTTATTTAATGTTAAGAAGCATAGGTAGAGTACATGTTAAATAAATGGAGGCGTTACATATATTCTTGGTGACCTGGGATAATTTATTATTTTAAAAAAGATGTGTAAGATAAAATCTTTATGACCTTGGTTTAGGCAAAGATTAGACAAAAGATCAAAAGCAGAACACATAAAAGAAAAAAATCAATAGGACTTAATCAAAACAAAATCTTCCTCTGTGAAATAGGCTAAGAGAATGAAAAGACAAGCCTCAGAATGGGAGAAAATATAAACAAGCTTATATTTGACAAACTACATGTATCCAGAACATATAAAGAACACTCAAAGCCCAATAATAAGAGAATAAACAACTCAGTTTTTTAAAAAGTGGGAAGGAATTCATGATAAAACAGTTCTCCAAAAAGGAAATAGGATCACAAATAATCACATTAAAATATGTCTGACAGCATTAGCCACTAAGGATATTCAAGTTCAAACCACAATGAAATATCCTATATACCTATTAAAATGGCTGCAATTAAAAAAACTTCATAATACCAAGTCCTGACAAGGATGCAGAAAAACTAGAACTCTTATACAGTGCTGAAGAGAATGCAAACTAGTAAGCCACTTTGGAAAGCAATTTGAACATTTCTTATAACCTTAAAGACACACTTTCCATATGAATATGCAATTGAATGCCTAGATATATACTCACATAAAGTAAATAATTATGTTCACATGAATATCTATACACTAATTATGGAAGCAGCTTTATTCATAATTACCAGAAAATGTGAAAAACAAAAGTGTTCTTCAACTGGTGAATTGAAAAAATATGTAGTTTACCTATATATTAGAATACTATTCAACGATAAAATATAAACTATTAATGCACACAAAAGCAGGAATGAATCTCAAATGCATTATACAAAGTAAAAGAAGACATACTCAAAAGGCTATACTGTCTGATTCAATTTGTATGAATGGCAAAGGCAAAAATCTAGCAATGAAGAACAGATGAGTGCTTGTCCAGGCTAGGAGCAGAGAGGGTTGACTACAAAGAGGCAGTATTTGGAATTTCTTTGTGGTTATAGAAATGTTCTACATCTTGATTTGGATAGTTGTCTATACATTTGGATTTATTTGTAGGAATTCATAGAACTGTATATCAAAAAGGATGAATTCTGTCCATGTAATATATAACTCATTTTAAAAAAAAAAGAAAAATAAAGGACTGCAGAATGTAGGCTTTCAGAGATGAATTATCCTCAAGTATTTTTTGGGTTTGTTGAAATCTGATAATATGGTAGCTGTGAAGAGTGGATAGGAACCAAAATCTGAGCTCTTAATCTTTCTTTGCTACTATGTATCCTTAGAAAAAACTTCATGTAATCTCTATGGTCCTTAATTCTCTTCATATGTAGAGTGGGGTAATAATAACTTCCTCACTTGCCACAAAGGAAGTTTTTCAGGATTGAATCAGTTTATGGATGTGAAATTGCTTAGAAAATAATAAAGATTAAAATTTTATAAAGTAATTTTTACTAGAGTACCTGACATTTGGTAGGTATATCATAAATTCTTATTCAATTAAAGGTCATATAACACTTATGGGCATTTTCTGTTACTAAATCTCATTGTTTTATTTAAGGTCTGTGTCTTCCAGCTATATAGCATAATCACAGAATGATTATTCAGTGCAAAGAAATAAACTGAATGCTGAATATGTATATATAAATTAAATCCACACTCAGATCTTAAAGAACTCACAGTCTAAAGATGAAGTTAGTATAATAAAAAAAGAGTAATATTTGTTGGACACCTTTTCTATCAGAAACTGTTTATTTTAATTATATGTATTAGTTAATTTAATCATACCAACAATATATATATATTTTAATTTTCATGACCATTTTAAAGATAAGGAAATGTAGACAGAGGTTATTTACCAAATATTTTAAGTTAGAAATGTTGGAGACAGAAATCAATCCCAAATATTCTGCTTCCATACTCAGTGTTCTAGGCTTCCTCCACATTATCAACGAAGTTTATTCCTAAATACCTTGTCTGAACTGGAGCTGAAGACCAATGGAGGAAACAAAAAATTGATCTGAGCTATGAGACCCAGATAAATATTAGCTAAATAGAGAAAAGGGGAAAATATAGCCCAGGTGTCAAAAAAAGTCAAATTTGTTTTGCATCTAAGGATTATCTTTTGAAATTAAAAAATGCTCCTTAATTAGATGTGATTGCTTTTACTTTTTTTAATCTATAAGGACTTCCTAGGTTATATAAGACAGTATATAATGGTTAATAGCATGGACTTTGAAATCAGAAACACTCTAGTTTAATTCTGTATTGACCACTTAAAGGTACTTTACGAAAATAATTTTCCCTCTTTACATATTTCTTTTCTCATCCACAAAATGAGGACAGCAACAGCACTTATAAATTAGGAAAGCTAATTAAATGTAAATGACAGAGTACAATGCCTGGCACAATACATTTCAATAATGGTGATGATTTTGATGCCTTTGTAGTTTTTGTTACCAGGTGACTCTGTCACATAATATAATTCTAAATCTTCCCACTCTTCCTCTTTCAAATGTATTTGTTTAGAGAAATTTCATTGTCACATTGAGAATATATGACTTGCTGGAAACCATTTAAATCGTTAAGCCAATACTTTGTTAAAAATAGATAATTTGGGCTTCCCTCGTGGCACAGTTGTTGAGACTCCACCTGCCGATGCAGGGGACACAGGTTTCTGCCCCGGTCCTGGAAGATCCCACATGCTGTGGAGTGGCTAGGCCCATGAGCTATGGCCGCTGAGCCTGCACGTCTGGAGCCTGTGCTCCGCAACGGGAGAGGCCACAACAGTGAGAGGCATGCGTACTGCAAAAACAAAACAAAACAAAACAAAAAAATAGATAGTTCCCCACATTCAGTAGTAGGGGTTAAAGCATTCCTAGTCTACTGGATTCCAACACTCCAGGAGAACAGATTTGGATCATTTTATTCTTACTACTATCCATGGTAATCTGTGGATTTTAGTTCATATATTGGATTATAGAGAAAGAGACTCAAATTAGACTGTATAAAATGCAGTCTGTGAATGGTTTGGAACTAATTTTGATGGCATGCTTAAAATTATGATTCAATATAATTTTGTTTTTTTTAACTCTTAGTCTTTATTTTTTTAACATCTTTATTGGAGTATAATTTCTTTATAAAAGTGTGATAGTTTCTGCTGTATAACAAAGTGAATCAGCTATACATATGCATTTATCCCCAAATCTCCTCCCTCTTGCATCACCCTCCCAAGCTCCCTATCCCACCACTCTAGGTGGACCAAAAGCACCAACCTGATCTCCCTGTGCAATGTGGCTGCTTCCCTCTAGGTATCTATTTTACATTTGGTAGTGTGTATATGTCTATGCCACTCTCTAACTTTGAACCAGCATACGATTCCCCCTCCCCGTGTACTCAAGTCCATTCTCTAGGTCTGCATCTTTATTCCTGTCCTGCCCCTAGGTTCTTCAGCTCCATTTAATTTTTTTATATTCCATAAATATGTGTCAGCATACGGTATTTGTTTTTCTCCTTCTGACATACTTCACTATGTATGACAGTCTCTAAATCCAACCACCTCACTACAAATAACTCAATTTTGCTTCTTTTTATGGCTGTGTAATATTCCATTGCATATATGTACTACATCATCTTTATCCATTCAACTGTCGAAGAACACTTAGGTTACTTCTATATCCTGGCTATTGTAAATAGAGCTACAGTGAACATTGTGGTACATGACTCTTTTTGAATTATGGTTTTCTCAGGGTATATGCTCAGTAGTGGGATTGTTGGGTCGTATGACAGTTCCATTTTTAGTTCATTAAGGAACCTCCAAAATGTTCTCCATAGTGGCTGTATAAATTTACATACCCACCAACAGTGCAAGAGGGTTCCCTTTTCTCCACACCTTCTCCAGAATTTATGGTTTGTAGACTTTTTGATGATGGCCATTCTGACGGGTTTGAGGTGATATCACATTGTAGCATTGATTTGCATTTATCTAATGATTAGTGATGTTGATCATCCTTTCATGTGATTGTTGGCAATCTGTATATATTCTTGGGAGAAATGTCTATTTAGATCTTGGGCCCTTTTTTTTTTTTTTACATCTTTATTGGAGTATAATTGCTTTACAATGGTGTGTTAATTTCTGCTTTATAACAAAGTGAATCGGTTATACATATACAAATGTTCCCATATCTCTTCCCTCTTGCATCTCTCTCCCTCCCACCCTCCCCATCCCACCCCTCCAGTCAGTCAGAAAGCACCGAGCTGATCTCCCTGTGCTATGCAGCTTTTTCCCACTAGCTATCTACTTTATATTTGGTAGTGTATATATGTCCATGGCTCTATCTCTCGCTTTGTCACAGCTTACACTTCTCCATCCACATATCCTCAAGTCCACTCTCTAGTAGGTCTGTGTCCTTATTCCTGTCTTACCCCTAGGTTTTCATGACATGTTTTTTTTCTTCAATTCCATATATATGTGTTAGGATACATTATTTGTCTTTCTCTTTCTGACTTACTTCACTCTGTATGACAGACTCTAGGTTTATCCACCTCATTACAAATAGCTCAATTTCGTTTCTTTTTATGGCTGAGTAATATTCCATTGTGTATATGTGCCACATCTTTTTTATCCATTCATCCAATGATGTGCACTTAGGTTGTTTCCATCTCCAGCCTATTGTAAATAGAGCTACAATGAACATTTTGGTACATGACTCTTTTTGAATTATGGCTTTCTCAGGATATCTGCCCTGTAGTGGGATTGCTGGGTCATATGGTAGTTCTATTTGTAGTTTTTTAAGGAACCTCCATAAAAAGGTTCTCCATAGTGGCTGTACCAATTCACATTCCCACCAGCAGTGCAAGAATGTTCTCTTTTCTCCACACCCTCACCAGCATTTATTGTTTCTAGATTTTTTGATGATGGCCATTCTGACTAGTTTGAGATGATATTTCATTGTAGTTTTGATTTGCATTTCTGTAATGATTAGTGATGCTGAGCATTCTTTCATGTGTTTGTTGGAAAATTGTATATTTTCTTTGGAGAAGTGTCTATTTAGATCTTCTGCCCATTTTTGTATTGGGCTGTTTGTTTTTTTTGTTATTGAGCTGCATGTGCTGCTTGTAAATTTTGGAGACTAATCCTCTGTCAGTTGCTTCATTTGCAAATATTTTCTCCCATTCTGAGGGTTATCTTTTCGTTTTGTTTATGGTTTCCTTTGCTGTGCAAAAGCTTTGAAGTTTCATTAGGTCCCATTTGTTTATTTTTGTCTTTATTTCCATTTCTATAGGAGGTGGGTCAAAAAGGATCTTGCTGTGATTAATGTCATAGAGTGTTCTACCTATGTTTTCCTCTAAGAGTTTGATGGTGTCTGGCCTTATTTTGGTGTATGGTGTTAGGGAGTGTTCTAATTTCATTATGTTACATGTAGCTGTCCAGTTTTCCCAGCACCATTTATTGAAGAGGCTGTCTTTTCTCCGGTGTATATTCTTGCCCCCTTTATCAAAGATAAGGTGACCATATGTGCATGGGTTTATCTCTTGGCTTTCTATCCGGTTCCTTTGATCTATATTTCTGTTTTTCTGGCAGTACCGTACTTTCTAGATTACTGTAGCTTTGTAGTATAATCTGAAGTCAGGGAGCCTGATTCTTCTAGCTCTGTACTTCTTTCTCAAGATTACTTTGGCTATTTGGGGTGTTTTGTGTTTCCAAACAAAGTGTGAAATTTATTGTTCTAGTTCTGTGAAAAATTCCAGTCGTCGTTTGATAAGGATTGCATTGAATCTGGAGATTGCTTTCGGTAGTATAGTCATTTTCACAATGTAGATTCTTCCAATCCAAGAACATGGTATATCTCTCCATCTATCTGTATCATCTTTAATTTCGTTCATCCGTGTCTTATAGTTTTCTGCATACAGTTCTTTTGTCACTTTCGGTAGTTATTTATTTATTTATTTTTTACATCTTTATTGGGGTATAATTGCTTTACAATGGTGTGTTATTTTCTGATTTATAACAAAGTGAATCAGTTATATATATATACATATGTTCCCATATCTCTTCTCTCTTGCATCTCCCTCCCTTCCACCCTCCCTCTCTGACCCCTCCAGGCAGTCACAAAGCACCGAGCTGATCTCCCTGTGCTATGCGGCTGCCTCCCACTAGCTATCTACCTTATGTTTGGTAGTATATATATGTCAATGCCTCTCTATCGCTTTGTCACAGCTTACCCTTCCCCCTCCCCATATCCTCAAGTCCATTCTCTAGTAGGTCTGTGTCTTTATTCCTGTCTTACCCTTAGGTTCTTCATGACATTGTTTTTTTTTTCTTAAGTTCCATATATGTGTTACCATACGGCATTTGTTTTTCTCTTTCTGACTTACTTCACTCTGTATGACAGACTCTAGGTCCATTGACCTCACTACAAATAGCACAATTTCGTTTCTTTTTATGGCTGAGTAATATTTCATTGTATATATGTGCGACATCTTTTTTATCCATTCATCCAATGATGGACACTTAGGTAGTTTCCATCTCCAGGCTATTGTAAATAGAGCTGCAGTGAACATTTTGGTACTTGACTCTTTTGTTTTGATTTTTTCTTTTGTTTGTTTGTTTGTTTTTGTGGTACAAGGGCCTCTCACTGTTGTGGCCTCTCCTGTTGCAGAGCACAGGCTGCAGATGCGCAGGCTCAGCAGTCATGACTCATGGGCCTAGCCACACCACGGCATGTGGGATCCTCCCAGACCAGGGCATGAACCCGTGTCCTCTGCATCGGCAAGCAGACTCTCAACCACTGCACCACAAGGGAAGCCCCATGACTCTTTTTGACTTACGGTTTTCTCAGGGTATATGTCCAGTAGTGAGATTTCTTGGTCATATGGTATTTCTATCTGTAGTTTTTTAAGGAACCTCCATATTGTTCTCAGTGCTGGCTGTACCAACTCACATTTCCAACGGCAGTGCAAGAGTGTACCCTTTTCTCCACACCCATTCAAGCATTTATTGTTTCTAGATTTTTTGAGGATGGCCATTCTGACTGGTGTGAGATGATATCTCATTGTAGTTTTGATTTGCATTTCTCTAATGATTAATGATGTTCAGCATTCTTTCATGTGTTTGTTGGCAGTCTGTATATCTTCTTTGGAGAAATGTCTATTTAGGTCTTCTGCCCATTTTTGGATTGGGTTTTTGTTTTTTTGTTATTGAGCTACATGAGCTGCTTGTAAATTTTGGAGATTAATCCTTTGTCAGTTGTTTCATTTGCAAATAGTTTCTCCCATTTTCAGGGCTGTCTTTTGTTCTTGTTTATGGTTTCCTTTGCTGTGCAAAAGCTTTTAAGTTTCATTAGCTCCCATATTTTTATTTTTGTTTTTATTTCCATTTCTCTAGGAGGTGGATCTAAAAGGATCTTGCTGTGATTTATGTCATAGAGTGTTCTGCCTATGTTTTCCTCTAAGAGTTCGAGAGTGTCTGGCCTTATATTTGGGTCTTTAATCCATTATGAGCTTATTTTTGTGTATGGTGTTAGGGAGTGATCTAATCTCATACTTTTACATGCACCTGTATAGTTTTCCCAGCACCACTTTTAGAAGAGTCTGTCCTTTCTCCACTGTACATTCCTGGCTCCTTTATCAAAGATAAGGTGACCATATGTGCGTGGGTTTATCCCTGGGTTTTCTATCCTCTTCCATTGATCTATCTTTCTGTTTTTGTGCCAGAACCATGCTGTCTTGATTACTGTAGCTTTGTAGTATAGTCTGAAGTCAGGGAACCTGATTCCTCCAGCTCCGTTTTTCCTTCTCTAGATTGCTTTGGCTATTTGGGGTCTTTTGTGTTTCCATACGAATTGTGAAATATTTTGTTCTAGTTCTGTGAAAAATGCCAGTGGTAGTTGGATAGGGATTGCATTGAATCTGTAGATTGCTTTGGGTAGTAGATTCATTTTCATAATGTTGATTCTTCCAATCCAAGAACATGGTATATCTCTCCATCTATTTTTATCATCTTTAATTTCTTTCATCAGTGTCTTATAATTTTCTGCATACACGTCTTTTGTCTCCTTAGGTAGGTTTATTCCTAGGCATTTTATTCTATTTGTAGCAATGGTAAATGGGAGTGTTTCCTTAAATTCTCTTTCAGATTTTTCATTATTTGTGTATAGGAATGTAAGAGATTTCTGTGAATTAATTTTGTATCCTGCTACTTTACCAAGTTAATTGATTGTCTCTAGCAGTTTTCTGGTAGCATCTTTAGGGTTATGTATGTAGAGTATCAAGCCATCGGCAAAGAGTGACAGTTTTACTTCTTTTCAAATTTGGATTCCCCTTATTTCTATTTATTCTCTGATTACTGGCTATACCTTCCAAAATAATGGAAGTAATAGCAGTGAGACTTGGCAAACTTGTCTTGCTCTTGATCGTAGTGGAAATGGTTTCAGTTTTTCAACATTGAGGATGATGTTGCCTGTGAGTTTGTCATATATGACCTATATTATGTTGAGGTAAGTTCCCTCTATGCCCATTTCTTGAAGGGTTTTATTTTTTTATTATTATTATATTTTTTTTTGCGGTACACGGGCCTCTCACTTTTGTGGCCTCTCCCATTGTGGAGCACAGGCTCCGGATGTGCAGGCTCAGCCGCCACGGCTCATGGGCCCAGCCGCTGCACAGCATGTGGGGTCTCCCCAGACTGGGGCATGAACCCATGTCCCCTGAATAGGCAGGCAGACTCTCAACCACTGCTCCACCAGGGAAGCCCTCCTGGAGTGTTTTAATCATAAATGGCTGTGGAATTTTGTTAAAAGTGTTTTGTGCCCCTATTGAGATGATCATTTATTTTCTCTCCTTCCATTTGTTAATATTCTGTATAATATTGATTGATTTGTGTATATTGAAAAATCCGTGTATTCCTGCAATAAGCCCCAACTGAGCATGGTATATAATCTTTTTTTTTAACATCTTTATTGAAGTATAATTGTTTTACAAATGTGTGTTTTTTTCTGCTTTATAAGAAAGTGAATCAGTTATACATATACATATGTTCTCATATCTCTTCTTTCTTGTGCCTCCCTCCCTCCCACCCTCCTTATCCACCCCTCTAGGTGGTCACAAACCACTGAGCTGGTCTCCCTGTGCTATGCGGCTGTTTCCCACCAGCTATCTATTTTATGTTTGGTAGTGTATATATGTCCAAGCCACTCTCTCATTTTGTCACATCTTTCCCATCCCCTTCCCCATATCCTCAAGTCCATTCTCTAGTAGGTCTGTGTCTTTATTCCCGTCTTACTCATAGGTACTTCATGACCTTTTTTTCTTTTTCTTTTTTCCTTATATTCCATATATATGTGTTAGCATATGGTATTTGTTTTTCACTTTCTGACTTACTTCACTCTGTATGACTCACTCTATGTCCATCCACGTCACTACAAATAATTTAATTTTGTTTTCTTTTATGGCTGAGTAATATTCCATTGTATATATGTGCCACATCTTCTTTATCCATTCATCCAATAATGGACACTTATGTTGCTTCCATGTCCTGGTTATTGTAAATAGAGCTGCAATGAATATTTTCGTACATCACTCTTTTTGAATTATGGTTTTCTCAGGGTATATGCCCAGTAGTTGGATTGCTGGGTAGTATTGTTTTTAGTTTTTTAAGGCACCTCCATACTGTTCTCCACAGTGGCTGTATCAATTTACATTCCCACCAACAGTGCAAGAGAGTTCCCTTTTCTCCATATGTTCTCCAGCATTTATTGTTTCTAGATTTTTTGACAATGGCCATTCTGACTGGTGTGAGATGATATCTCATTATAGTTTTGATTTGCATTTCTCTAATGATTAATGATAGTGAGCATTGCTTCATGTGTTTGTTGGCAGTCTGTATATCTTCTTTGGAGAAATGTCTATTTAGATCTTCTGCCAAATTTTGTATTGGGCTGTTTTTTTTTTTTTTTTGATATTGAGCTGCTTGTAAATTTTGGAGACAGATCCTCTGTCAGTTGTTCCATTTGCAAATATTTTCTCCGATTCTGAGGGTTGTCTTTTGGTCTCCTTTATGTTTTTCTTTGTTGTGCAAAAGCTTTTAAGTTTCATTGGGTCGCAGTTGTTTATTTTTGTTTTTATTTCCATTCTCTAGGAGGTGAGTCAAAAAGGACCTTGCTGTGATTTATCTCATAGAGGGTTCTGCCTATGTTTTCCTCTAAGAGTTTGAGAGTGTCTGGCCTTACATTTAGGTCTTTAGTCCATTTTGAGTTTATTTTTGTGTATGGTGTTGAGGATTGTTCTAATTTCACACTTTTACATGTACCTGTCCAGTTTTCCCAGCACCACTTATTGAAGAGGCTGTCTTTTCTCCACTGTATATTCTTGCCTCCATTATCAAAGTTCAGGTGAGCATGTGTGTGTGGGTTTATCTCTGGGCTTTCTATCCTATTCCACTGATCTATATTTCTGTGTTTGTGCCAGTGCCATACTCTCTTGATTACTGTAGCTTTGTAGTATAGTCAGAATTTCGGGAACCTGATTCTTCAGGCTCCATTGTTCATTCTCAAGATTGTTTTGGCTATTCCAGGTGTTTTGTGTTTCCATACAAATTATGAATGTTTTTTTCTAGTTCTGTGGAAAATGCCAGTGGTAATTTGATAAGGATTGCATTGATTCTGTAGATTGCTTTGAGTACTGGAGTCATTTTCACAATGTTGATTCTTCCATTTCAAGAACATTGTATATCTCTCCATCTATTTGTATCAACTTTAATTACTTTCATCAGTGTCTTATAATTTTCTGCATACAGGTCTTTTGTCTCCTTAGGTAGGTTTATTCCTAGATATTTTATTCTTTTTGTTGCAATGGTAAATGGGAGTGTTTTCTTAATTTCACTTTCAGATTTTTCATCATTAGTTTATAGGAGTGCCAAGATGTTTCTGCATTAATTTTGTATCCTGCTTATTTACCAAGTTCATCAATTAGCTCTAGTAGTTTTCTGGTAGCATCTTTAGGATTCACTACGTATAATATCATGTCATTTGCAAACAATGACGACAGTTTTACATCTTCTTTTCCGATTTGGATTCCTTTTATTTCCTTTTGTTCTCTGATTGCTGTGGCTAACACTTCCAAAACTATGTTGAATAATAGTGGTGAGAGTGGGCAACATTGTCTCATATCTTATCTTAGAGGAAATGGTTTTATTTTTCACCATTGAGTACGATGTTGGCCATGGGTTTGTCATATATGGACTTTATTATGTTGAGGAAAGTTCCCTCTATGCCTACTTTTTGAGGGTTTTTATCATAAATGGTGTTGAATTTTGTCAAGAGTTTTCTCTGCATCTATTGAGATGATCATATGGTTTTTCCTCTTCAATTTGTTAATATGGTGTGTCACATTGATTGGTTTCTGTATATTGAAGAATCCTTGCCTTCCTGGAAGAAACCCCACTTGATCATGGTGTATGATACTTTTAATGTGCTGTTGGATTCTGTTTGCTAGTATTTTGTTGAGGATTTTTGCATCTATGCTCATCAGTGATATTGGCATGTAGTTTTTCTCTTTGTGACATATTTGTCTGGTTTTGGTATCAGGGTGATGGTGGCCTCGTACAATGAGTTTGGGAGTGTTCCTCCATATGCTATATTTTGGAAGAGATTGAGAAGGATAGGTGTTAGCTCTTCTCTACATGTTTGATAGAATTCGCATGTGAAGCTATCTGGTCCTGGTCTTTTTTTTGTTGGAAGGTTTTCTTTTTTTTAATAACATCTTTATTGGGTTATAATTGTTTACAATGGTGTGTTAGTTTCTGCTTTATAACAATGTGAATCAGTTATACATATACATATGTTCCCATATCTCTTCCCTCTTGCATCTTCCTCCCTCCCACCCTCCCTACCCCACCTATCCAGGTGGTCACAAAGCACTGAGCCAATATCCCTGTGCCATGCAGCTTCTTCCCACTAGCTATCTACCTTACGTTTGATAGTGTGTATATGTCCATGACTCTCTCTCGCCCTTTCACAGTTTGCCCATCCCCCTCCCCACATCTTCAAGTCCATTCTCCAGTAGGTCTGTGTCTTTATTCCTGCCTAACCCCAGGTTCTTCATGACATTTTTTCCCTTATATTCCATATATATGTGTTAGCATACGGTATTTGTCCTTTTCATTCTGACTTACTTCACTCTGTATGACAGAGGCTAGGTCTATCCAACTCATTACAAATAGTTCAATTTCGTTTCTTTTTATGGCTGAGTAATATTCCATTGTATATATGTGCCACATCTTCTTTATCCATTCATCCAATGATGGGCACTGAGGTTGTTTCCATCTCTGGGCTATTGTAAACAGAGCTGCAATGAACATTTTGGTACATGACTCTTTTTGAATTTTGGTTTTCTCAGTGTATATGTCCAGTAGTGGGATTGCGGGGTCATATGGCAGTTCAGTTTTTAGTTTTTTAAGGAACCTCCATACTGTTCTCCATAGTGGCTATACCAATTCACATTCCCACCCACAGTGCAAGAGGGTTCCCTTTTATCCACACCCTCTCCAGCATTTACTGTTTCTAGAATTTTTTTGATGATGGCCATTCTGACTGGTGTGAGATGATATCTCATTATAGTTTTGATTTGCATTTCTCTAATGTTTAATGATGTTGAGCATTCTTTCATGTGTTTGTTGGTAGTCTGTATATCTTCTTTGGAGAAATGTCTATTTATGTTTTCTGCCCATTTATGGATTTGGTTGTTTGTTTTCTTGTTATTGAGCTGCATGAGCTGCTTGTAAATTTTGGAGATTAATCCTTTGTCAGTTGCTTCATTTGCAAATGTTTTCTCCCATTCTGAGGGTTGTCTTTTGGTCTTGTTTATGGTTTCTTTCGCTGTGCAAAAGCTTTGAAGTTTCATTAAGTCCCTTTTGTTTATTTTTGGGTTTTTTTTCCATTACTCTGTGAGGTGGGTCAGAAAGGATCTTGCTGTGATTTATGTCATTGAGTGTTCTGCCTATGTTTTCATCTAAGAGTTTGATAGTTCCTGGCCTTACATTTAGGTCTTTAATCCATTTTGAGCTTAGTTTTGTGTATGGTGTTAGGGAGTGATCTGATCTCATACTTTTACATGTATCTGTCCAGTTTTCCCAGCACCACCTATTGAAGAGGCTGTCCTTTCTCCACTGTACATTCCTGCCACCTTTATGAAATATAAGGTGACCATATGTGCGTGGGTTTATCTCTGGGCTTTCTATCCTGTTCAATTGATCTATCTTTCTGTTTTTGTGCCAGTACCATACTGTCTTGATTACTGTAGCTTTGTAGTATAGTCTGAAGTCAGGGAACCTGATTCCTCCAGCTCCTTTTTTCGTTCTCAAGATTGCTTTGACTATTCGGGGTCATTTGTGTTTCCATACAAATTGCAAAATTTTTTGTTCTAGTTCTGTTAAAAATTCTAGTGGTAGTTTGATAGGGATTGCATTGAATCTGTAGTTTGCTTTGGGTAGTAGAGTCATTTTCACAATGTTGATTATTCCAATCCAAGAACATCGTATATCTCTTAATCTATTTGTATCATCTTTAATTTCTTTCATCAGTGTCTTATAATTTTCTGCACACACGTCTTTGGTCACCTTATGTAGGTTTATTCCTAGATATTTTATTCTTTTTGTTGCAATGGTAAATGGGAGTGCTTTCTTGATTTCACTTTCAGATTTTTCATCATTAGCATATAGGAATGCCAGAGATTTCTGTGCATTAATTTTGTATCCTGCTACTTTACCAAATTCATTGTTTAGCTCTACTAGTTTTCTGGTAGCATCTTTAGGATTCTCTATGTATAGTATCATGTCATCTGCAAACAGTGACAGCTTTACATCTTCTTTTCCGATTTGGATTGCTTTTATTTCTTTTTGTTCTCCAACTGCTGTGGCTAACACTTCCAAAACTATGTTGAATAAGAGTGATGAGAGTGGGCAACCTTGTCTTGTTCCTGATCTTAGTGGAAATGCTTTCAGTTTTTCACCATTGAGCATGATGTTGACTGTGGGCTTGTCATATATGGCCTTTATTATGTATGTTGAGGAAAGTTCCCTCTATGCTTACTTTCTGCAGGGTTTTTATCATAAATGGGTGTTGAATTTTGTCAAAAGCTTTCTCTGCATCTATTGAGATGATCATATGTTTTTTCTCCTTCAATTTGTTAACATGGTTTATCACATTGATAGATTTGCGTATATTGAAGAATCCTTGCATTCCTAGAATAAACTCCACTTGATCATGCTGTATGATCCTTTTAATGTGCTGTTGGATTCTGTTTGCTAGTATTTTGTTGAGGATTTTTGCATCTATGTTCATCAGTGATATTGGCCTGTAGTTTTCTTTCTTTGTGACATCTTTGTCTGGTTTTGGTATCAAGGTGATGTTGGCCTTGTAGAAGGAATTTGGGAGTTTTCCTCCCTCTGCTATATTTTGGAAGAGTTTGAGAAGGATAGGTGTTAGCTCTTTTCTAACTGTTTGATAGAATTCGCCTGTGAAGCCATCTGGTCCTGGGCTTTTGTTTGTTGGAAGATTTTTAATCACAGTATCAATTTCAGTGCTTGTGATTGGTCTGTTCATATTTTCTATTTCTTCCTGATTCAGTCTTGGCAGGTTGTGCATTTCTAAGAATTTGTCCATTTCTTCCAGATTGTCCATTTTATTGGCATCGAGTTGCTTGTAGTAATGTCTCATGATCTTTTGTATTTCTGCAGTGTCAGTTGTTACTTCTCCTTTTTCATTTCTAATTCTATTGATTTGAGTCTTCTCCCTTTTTTTCTTGATGAGTCTTGCTAGTGGTTTGTCTATTTTGTTTACCTTTTCAAAGAACCAGCTTTAGGTTTTATTGATCTTTGCTATTGTTTCCTTCATTAGTTTTTCATTTTTTTCTGATCTGATTTCTTTCCTTCTGCTAGCTTTGGGGTTTTTTTTTCCTTCTTTCTCTAATTGCTTGAGGTGCAAGATTAAGTTGTTTGTTCAAGATGTATTCTGCTTCTTAAGGTGGGCTTGTATTGCCATAAACTTCCCCCTTAGAACTGTTTTTGCTGCATCCCGTAGGTTTTGGGTTGTTGCGTCTCCATTGTCAATTGTTTCTAGGTATTTTTTTTATTTTCTCTTTGATTTCTTCAGTGATCACTTCATTATTACGTAGTGTATTGTTTAGCCTCCATATCTTTGTATTTTTTACAGATCTTTTCCTGTGATTGCTATCTAGTCTCATGGCATTGTGGTCGGAAAAGATACTTTATACAATTTCAATTTTCTTAAATTTACCAAGGCTTGATTTGTGACCCAGGATATGATCTATCCTGGAGAATGTTCCATGAGCACTTGAGAAAATTGTGTATTCTGTTGTTTTTGGATGGAGTGTCCTATAAATATCAATTAAGTCCATCTTGTTTAATGTATCATTTAAAGCTTGTGTTTCCTTATTTATTTTCATTTTGGATGATCTGTCCATGGGTGAAAGTAGGGTGCTAAAGTCCCCTGATATGAATGTGTTACTGTCGATTTCCCCTTTTATGGCTGTTAGTATTTGCCTTATGTATTGAGATACTCCTATGTTGGGTGCATAAATATTTACAATTGTTATATCTTCTTAGATTGATCCCTTGATCATCATGTAGTGTCCTTCTTTGCCTCTTCTAATAGTCCTTATTTTAAAGTCTATTTTGTCTGATATGAGAATTGCTACTCCAGCTTTCTTTTGGTTTCCATTTGCATGGAATATCTTTTTCCATCCCCTTACTTTCAGTCTGTATGTGTCTCTAGGTCTAAAGTGGGTCTCTTGTAGACAGCATATATAAGGGTCTTGTTTTTGTATCCATTCAGCCAATCTGTGTCTTTTGGTGGGAGCATTTAGTCCATTTACATTTAAGGTAATTATCGATATGTATGTTCCTATCCCCATTTTCTTAATTGTTTTGGGTTGTTATTGTAGGTCTTTTCCTTCCCTTGTGTTTCTTGCCTAGAGAAGTTCCTTTAGCATTTGTTGTAAAGCTGGTTTAGTGGTGCTGAACTCTCTCAGCTTTTGCTTGTCTGTAAAGGTTTTAATTTCTCCATCAAATCTGAATGAGATCCTTGCTGGGTAGAGTAGTCTTGGTTGCAGGTTCATCAGTTTCAGTATGTCCTGCCACTCCCTTCTGGCTTGTAGGGTTTCTGCTGAGAGATCAGCTCTTAACCTTATGGGGATTGCCTTGTGTGTTATTTGTTGTTTTTCCCTTGCTGCTTTTAATATGCTTTCTTTGTATTTAATTTTTGACAGTTTGATTAATATGTGTCTTGGCTTATTTCTCCTTGGATTTATCCTGTATGGGACTTTCTGTGCTTCCTGGACTTGATTAACTATTTCCTTTCCCATATTAGGGAAGTTTTCAACTATAATCTCTTTAAATATTTTCTCAGTCCCTTTCTTTGTCTCTTCTTCTTCTGGAACCCCTATAATTCGAATGTTGGTGCGTTTAATGTTGTCCCAGAGGTCTCTGAGACTGTCCTCAGTTCTTTTCATTCTTTTTTCTTTATTCTGCCCTGTGGTAGTTATTTCAACTATTGTATCTTCCAGATCACTTAGCCGTTCTTCTGCCTCAGTTATTCTGCTATTGATCTCATCTAGAGTACTTTTAATTTCATTTTTTGTGTTATTCATCATTGCTTGTTTCATCTTTATTTCTTCTAGGCCCTTGTTAACTGTTTCTTGCATTTTGTCCATTCTATTTCCAAGATTTTGGATCATCCTTACTATCATTATTCTGAATTCTTTTTCAGGTGGACTGCCTATTTCCTCTTCATTTGTTAGGTCTGGTGCATTTTTATCTTGCTCCTTTATCTGCTGTGTGTTTTTCTGTCTTCTCATTTTGCTTATCTTACTGTGTTTGGGTTCTCCTTTTAGCAGGCTGCAGGTTCATAGTTGCCACTGTTTTTGATGTCTGTCTCCAGTGGCTGAGGTTGGTTCAGTGGGTTGTGTAGGCTTCCTGGTGGAGGGGACTCTTGCCTGTGTTGTGGTGGATGAGGCTGGATCTTGTCTCTCTAGTGGGCAGGTTCACGTCTGGTGGTGTGTTTTGGGGTGTCTGTGGCCTTATTAAGATTTTAGGCAGCCTCTCTGCTAATGGGTGGGGTTGTGTTCCTGTTTTGCTAGTTGTTTGGCATAGGTTGTCCAGCACTGTAGCTTGCTGGTCGTTGAGAGAAGCTGGTGTTAAGATGGAGGTTTCTGGGAGATTTTCGTCATTTGATATTATGTGGAGCTGGGCAGTCTCTTGTTGACCAGTGTCCTGAAATTTGCTCTCCTACCTCAGAGGCAGAGCCCTGACTCCTGGCTGGAGCACCAAGAGCCTTTCATCCACATGGCTCAGAATAAAAGGGAGAAAAATTGGAGAGAATTAGCAGAAGTATGAAGAAAAAAAAGAAAGAAGAAAAGAAGGAAAGAAGGCAAGAAAGAAAGAAAGGAGGGAGGGAGGGAGGAAGGAAGGAAGGATGGAAGGAAGAAAAAAGACAGAAAGAAAGAAGATACAGTAAAATAAAATAAAGTATAATAAAGTTATTGAATTAAACACATAAATATTTGGAATAAAATAAAGGGACCAAAAGAACCTTAGGACAAATGTTGGAAGCAAAGCTATACAGACAAATCTTACACAGCAGCATACACATACACCCTAACAAAAAGGGGTAAAGGGGAATAAGTCATAAAGCTTGCTCTCAGAGACCACCTCCTCAATTTGGGATGATTTGTTGTCTAAAGGAGGGAAGGAAGGAAGGAAGGAAGGAAGGAAAGAAAGAAAGAAAGAAAGAAAGAAAGAAAGAAAGAAAGAAAGAAAGAAAGAAAGAAAGAAAGAAAGAAAGAAAGAAAAGTATAATACAGTTATTAAAATTAATTTTTAAGGAAAAATATTTTTAAAAAATGGACGGATAGAACCCTAGGGCAAATGGTAGAAGTAAAATTATACAGACAAGCCCTCACACAGAAGCATACACATACACATTCACAAAAATAGGAAAAGCAGAAAAAATCATAGGTCTTGCTCTTGAAGCCCACCTCCTCAATTTGGGATGACTCGTTGTCTATTCATGTATTCCACAGATGCAGGGTACATCAAGTTGATTGTGGAGCTTTAATCCGTTGTTTCTGAGGCTGCTGGGAGAGATTTCCCTTTCTCTTCTTTGTTCTCACGGCTCACAGGGGCTCAGCTTTGGATTTGGCCCTGCCTCTGCGTGTAGGTCGCTGGAGGGCGTCTGTTTTTGCTCAGACAGGACGGGGTTAAAGGAGCCACTGATTCGGGGGCTCTGGTGCACTCAGGCTAGGGGGAGGGAGGGGCACTGTGTGCGGGGCGGGCCTGCGGTGGCAGAGGCTGGTGTGACATTGCACCAGCCGGAGGCCCGCCATGCGTTCTCCAGGGGAAGTTGTCCCTGGATCCTGGGAATGTGGCAGTGGCGGGCTGCACAGTCTCCGTGGAAGAGGGGTGTGGAGAGTGACCTGTGCTCGCACACAGGCCCCTTGGTGGCGGCAGCAGCAGCCTTAGCGTCTCCCTCCCGTCTCTGGGGTTTGCGCTTTTGGCTGCGGCTCGTGCCCGTCTCTGGAGTTCCTTTAAGCAGTGCTCTTAAACCCCTCTCCTCACGCATAAGGAAACAAAGAGGGAAGAAAAAATCTCTTGACTCTTTGGCAGGTGCAGACTTTTCCCCGGACTCCCTCCTGGCTAGCTGTGGTGCACTAACCCCTTCAGGCTATGTTCAAGCCGCCAACCCCAGTCCTCTCCCTGCACTCCGATGGAAAACCCGACCCTCAGCTCGCAGCCCCGCCTGCCCCAGCGGGTGAGCCTCTTGGGCTGGTGAGTGCCGGTCTGCACCAATTCTCTGTGCAGGAACCTCCCCGCTTTGCCCTCCGCACGCCTGTTGATGTGCACTCTTCCACGGCTCCGAAGCTCCCCCCTCTGCCTCCCGCAGTCTCCGCCCGTGAAGGGGCTTCCTAGTGTGTGGAAACTTCTCCACCTTCACAGCTCCCTCCCACTGGTGCAGGTGCCGTCCCTATTCTTTTGTCTCTGGTTTTTCTTTTGCCCTACCCAGGTACGTGGGGAGTTTCTTGCCTTTTGGGAGGTCTGAGGTCTTCTGCCAGCCTTCAGTAGGTGTTCTGTAGGAGTTGTTCCACGTGTAAATGTATTTCTGGTGTATCTGTGGGGAGGAAGGTGATTTCCGCATCTTACTCTTCCGCCATCTTCAAGGTCCCCCCTGTTGGAAGGTTTTTAATCACAGTTTTAATTTCAGTGCTTATGATTTGTCTATTCATATATTCTATTTTTTCCTGATTCAGTCTCAGCAGTTGTGCATTTCTAAGAATTTGTCCATTTCTTCCAGGTTTTCCATTTTATTGGCTTAGAGTTGCTTTTAGTATTCTCTTGTGATCCTTTGTATTCCTGCATTGTCAGTTGTTACTTTTCCTTTTCATTTCTAATTCTATTGATATGAGTTTTGTTCCTTTTTTTTCTTAATTAGTTGGGCTAATGCTTTATCAATTTTGTTTATCTTCTCAAAGAATCAGCTTTAAGGTTTATTGATCTCTGTTATCTTTTCCTTCATTTCTTTTTCTTTTATTTCTGATATGATCTTTATGATTTCTTTCCTTCTGCTAACTTCGGGTTTTCTTGTTCTTTTTTCTCTAATTGTTTTAGGTGCAATGTTATGTTGTTTAAGATCTTTCCTGTTTCTTAAGATAGGATTATATTGCTATAAACTTCCCTCTTAGAACTGTTTTGCTTCATCCCATAGGCTTTGGTTCGTCATGTCTCCATTGTCATTTGTTTCTAGGTATTTTTTATTTATTCTGTGACTTCTTCAGTGATCACTTGGTTATTAAGTAGTTTATTGTTTAGCCTCCATGTGTTTGTATTTTTTCAAATCTTTTCCTATAATTGGTATCTAGTCTCATGGCGTTTTTGTTGGAAAGGGTACTTGATATGATTTCAATTTTCTTAAATTTACCAAGGCTTGATTTGTGACACAAGATATGACCTATCCAGGAGAATGTTCCATAAGCGCATGAGAAAAAATATGTATTTTGTTGTTTCTGTATGGAGTGTCCTATAAATATCAAGTAAGTCCATCTTGTTTAATGTGTCATTTAAAGCTTGTGTTTCCTTATTTATTTTCATTTTACATGATCTGTCCATTGGTGAAAGTGGGGTGTTAAAGTCCCCTACTATGAATGTGTTACTGTCGATCTCCCCTTTTATGGCTGTTAGTATTTGCCTTATGTGTTGAGGTGCTCCTATGTTGGGTGCATAAATATTTACAGTTGTTATATCTTCTTCTTGGACCGATCACTTGATCATTATTTAGTGTTCTTCTTTGTCTCAGGTAACAGTCTTTATTTTAAAGTCTATTTTTTCTGATATAGGAATTGCTCCACCAGCTTTCTTTAACTTCCACTTGCATGGAATATCTTTTTCCATCCCCTCATTTTCAGTCTGTATGTGTCCTTACGTCTGAAGTTGGTCTCTTTTACAGAGCATATATACGGGTCTTATTCTTGTATCCATTCAGCCAGTCTCTGTGTTTTGGTGGGAGCATTTAATCCATTTTCATTTAAGGTAATTATTGATATGTATGTTCCTATTGCCATTTTCTTAATTGTTTTGGGTTTGTTATTGTAGGTCTTTTCCTTCTCTTGTGTTTCTTGCCTAGAGAATTCCCTTTAACATTTGTTGTAAATCTGCTTTGGTGGTGCTGAACTCTCTCAGCTTTTGCTTCTCTGTAAAGATTTTAATTTTTCCATCAAATCTGAATGAGATCCTTGCTGGGTAGAGTAATTTTGGTTGTAGGTTTTTCTTCTTGATCACTTTAAATATGTCCTGCCACTCTCTTCCAGCTTGCAGAGTTTCTGCTGAAAGATAAGCTGTTAACCTTATGGAGATTCCATTGTGGGTTATTTCTTGTTTTTCCCTTGATGCTTTTAATATATTTTCTTTGTATTTAATTTTTGAGAGTTTGATTAATGTGTCTTGGTGTGTTTCTCCTTGGATTTATCCTGTATGGGACTCTCTGTGCTTCCTGGACTTGATTAACTATTTCCTTTCCCATATTAAGGACGTTTTCAACTATAATCTCTTCAAATATTTTCTCAGTCCCTTTCTTTTTCTCTTCTTCTTCTGGGACCTCTATAATTCTAATGTTGGTGTGCTTATTGTTGTCCCCGAGGTCTCTGAGAGTGTCCTCAGTTGTTTTCATTCTTTTTCCTTTATTCTGCTCTGCAGTAGTTATTTCCACTATTTAATCTTCCAGGTCACTTATCCCTTATTCTGCCTCAGTTATTCGGCTACTGATCCCTTCTAGAGTATTTTTAATTTCATTTATTGTGTTGTTCATCATTGCTTTTTTCCTCTTTAGTTCTCCTAGGTCCTTGTTAAATGTTTCCTACATTTTCTTTATTCTATTTCCAAGATTTTGGATCATCTTTACTATCATTATTCTGAATTCTTTTTCAAGTCAGCTGTGTAATTCCTGTTCATTTTTTAGGTCTGGGGGGTTTTTACCTTGCTCCTTCGTCTGCTGTGTGATTTTCTGTCTTCTCATTTTGCTTATCTTACTGTGTTTGAGGTCTCCTTTTCACAGGCTGCAGGTTCGTAGGTCCTTTTGTATTTGGTGTCTGTCCCCAGTGGCTAAGGTTGGTTCAATGGGCTGTGTAGGCTTTCTGGTGGAGAGGACTAGTTCTTGTGTTCTGGTGGATGAGGCTGGATCTTGTCTTTCTGGTGGACAGTTCCACGTCTGTTGTGTGTTGTGTGGTGTCTGTGGCCTTATTATGATGTTAGGCAGCTTCTCTGCTAATGGATGGGGCTGTGTTCCTGTATTGCTAGTTTTTTGGCATAGTGTGTCCAGCATTACAGCCTGCTGGTCATTGAGTGAAGCTGGGTCTTGGAGTTTGATCTCTGGGGTATTTTTTCTGTTTGATATTTTGCAGAGCTGGGAGGTGTCTTGTGGACCAGTGTCCTGAAGTTGGCTCTCCCACCTCAGATGCACAGCACTGACTTTGGCTGGAGTACCAAGAACCTTTCATCCAAATGGCTCAGAATAAAAGGCAGAAAAAATAGAATGAAGGAAAGGAAGAGGATAAAATAAAATAAAATAAGATAAAATAAAGTTATTAAAATTAGAAATAATTATTATGAAAAAAAATTTAAAAAGTAAAATGAATCCAAAACAGATGGACAGAACCCTAGGACTAATGGTGAAAGCAAAGCTATGCATAAAAAATCTCACAGAGAAGCATATACATACACACTCACATAAAGGGGAAAAGGGAAAAAAATAATATATCTTGCTCCCAAAGTCCACCTCCTCAATTTGGGATTGTTTGTTTTCTATTCAGGTATTCCACAGATGCAGGGTACCTCAAGTTGATTGTGGAGCTTTAATCCACTGCTTCTGAGGCTGCTGGGAGAGATTTCCCTTTCTCTTCCTTGTTCACACAGCTCCTGGTGTTCAGCTTTGGATTTGGCCCAGCATCTGCTTATAGGTGGCCTGAGGGCCACTGTTCTTCGCTCAGACTGGACGGCGTTAAAGGAACAGCTGATTTGGCGGCCCTTGTTCACTCAGGCCTGGGGGAGGAAGCAGTACGGATGCAGCATGAGCCTGCGGTGGCAGAGGCCAGCCTGACATTGCAGTAGGCTGATGCGTGCCATGTGTTCTCCCAGGGAAGTTGTCCCTGGATCACGGGACCCTGGCAATGACGGGCTGCTCAGGCTTCTGTGAGAGGAGGTGTAGGTAGTGACCTGTGCTTGCACAGAGGCTTCTTGTTGGGTGCAGCAGAAGCCCTAGTGTCTCATGCCTGTCCCTCGTGTCTGCACTGATTCCTGTGGTTTGTGCCCATCTCTGGAGCTCCTTTAAGTGGCACTGTTAATCCCCTGTCATCACACACCAGGAAACAAAGAGGGAAGAAAATGTGTCTTGCCTCCTCAGCAGGTCCAGACATTTTTCCGGACTCCCTCCCGGCTATCCGTGGAACACTAGCCCCCTTCAGGCTATGTTCACGCCTCCAACCCCAGTCCTCTCCCTGTGCTCCGACCAAAGCCCAAGCCTCAGCTCTCAGCCCCGCCCATCCCAGCTGGTGAGCAGACACGCCTCTCGGGCTGGTGAGTGCTGGTTGGCACTGATCCTTTGTGCAGGAATCTCTCCACTTTGCCCTCTGCACCCCTATTGCTGCGCTCTCCTCTGTGGCTCTAAAGCTTCACCCCTCTACCACCCGCAGTCTCTGCCCGTGAAGGGGCTTCCTAATGTGTGGAAACCTTTTCTCCTTCACAGCTCCCTCTCACTGGTGCAGGTCCCATCCCTATTCTTTTGTCTCTGTTTTTTCTTTTGCCATACCCAGTTACGTGGGGAGTTTCTTGCCTTTTGGGAGGTCAGAGTTCTTCTGCCAACCTTCAGTAGGTGTTCTATAAGAACTTTTTCACATGTAGATGTATTTCTGATGTATTTGTGAGGAGGAAGGTGATCTCTGCACCTTACTCTTCCACCATCTTCTCAAATCTCCTGGTGTATAATCTTTTTAATATGCTGCTGGATTCAGCTTGCTAGTATTTTGTTGAGGACTTTTGCATCTATGTTCATCAGTGACATTGGTCTGTAGTTTTCTTTTTTTGTGACATATTTGTCTTGTTTCGGTAGTAGGTTGATGCTGGCCTCATAGAATGAGTTTGGGAATATTCCTCCCTCTGCTATATTTTGGAAGAGTTTGAGAATGATTCGTGATTGCTCTTCTCAAAATGTTTGATAGACTTCACCTGTGAAGCCATCTCGTCCTGGGCTTTTGTTTGTTGGAAAAATCTTAATCACAGTTTCAATTTCAATGCTTGTTAGTTGTCTGTTTATATTTTCTATTTCATCCTGGTTCAGTTTCAGAAGGTTGTGCTTTTCTAAGAATGTGTCCATTTCCTCTAGGTTGTCCATCTTATTGGCATAAAATTGCTTGTATTAATCTCTCATGATCCTTTGTATTTCTGCAGTGTCAGTTGTTACTTCTCCTTTTTCATTTCTAATTCTATTAATTTGAGTCTTCTCCTTTTTTTTCTTGATGAGTCTGGCTAATGGTGTCGCAATTTTGTTTATGTTCTGAAAGAACCAGCTTTTAATTTTATTGATCTTTGCTATTGTTTGCTTCATTTCTTTTCTTTTTTTTATTTCTCACCTGACCTTTATGATTTCTTTCCTTAGGCTAAAACTGGGTGTTTTTCATTCTACTTTCTCCAATTGCTTTAGGTATAAGGTTAGGTTGTTTATTTGAGTTTTTTCCTATTTCTTGAGGTAGTATGTTTTTGCTGTAAACTTCCCTCTTACAACTGCTTTTGCTGCTTCCCATTGGTTTTGTGTCATCGAATTTTCATTGTCATTTGTTTCTAGGCATTTTTAATTTCCTCTTTGATTTCTGCAGTGATCTCTTGGTTATTTAGTAGTGTGTTGTTTATTCTCCATTTGTTTGTACTTTTTACAGATTTTTTTTCCTGTAATTGATATGTAGTCTCATAGCATTGTGGTTGGAAAATATACTTGATATAATTTCAATTTTCATAAATTTACCAAGGCTTGATTTGTGACCCAAGATATTATCTATCCTGGAGAATATTCCATGAGCATTTGAGAAGAAAGTGTATTGTGTTGTTTTTGGATGGAATGTCCTATAAATATCAATTAAGACCTTTTTGTTAATGTATCATTTAAAGCTTGTTTTCCTCATTTATTTTCATTTTGGATGAACTTTCCATTGGTGAAAGTGGGGTGTTAACTTCCCTACTATTACTGTGTTACTGACAATTTCCCCTTTTATGGCTGTTACCATTTGCCTCATGCATTGAGGTGTTCCTTTGTTGGGTGCATAAGTATTTTCAATTGTTATATCTCCTTCTTGCATTGATCCCTTGATCATTATGTACTGTCCTTCTTTGTCTGTTGTAATAGCCTTTATTTTAAAGCCTATTTTGTCTGATATGAGAATTGCTACTCCAGCTTTCTGTTGATTTCCATTTGTATGAAGTATCACTTTCTATCTCCTCACTTTCAGTCTGTATGTGTCCCTAGGTCTGAAGTGAGTCTCTTTTTGACAACATATATACACGTCTTGTTTTGTATCCATTCAGCCAGTCTATGTCTTTTGGATGGAGCATTTACTACATTTAAATGTAAGGTAATTATCAATATGCATGTTCCTATTACCATTTTTTTATTGTTTTTTTTTATTGTAGGTGTTTTCCTTTTCTTGTGTTTCCTGCCTAGATAAGTTCCTTTAACATTTGTTGTAAAGTTGTTTTGTGGTGCTGAATTCTCTTCTTTTCATTGTCTGTAAAGGTTTTAATTTCTCTGTCGAATCTGAATGAGATCCTTGCTGGGTAGAGTAATCTTTGTTGTAGGTTTTTCCCTTTCGTCACTTTAAATATGTCCTGACACTCCCTTCTGCCTTGAAGAGTTTCTGTTGAAAGGTCAGCTGTTAACCTTATGGGGATTCCCTTGTATATTATTTGTTGCTTTTCCCTTTCTGCTTTTAATATTTTTTCTTTGTGTTTAATTTTTGATAGTTTGATTAATATGTGTCTTTGCATGTTTCTCCTTGGATTTTTCCTGTATGGGACTCTCCGTTTTTCTGGGACTTGATTGACTATTTCCTTTCCCATATTAAGGAAGTTTTCAACTATAACCTCTTCAAGTATTTTCTCAATCCGTTTATTTTTCTCTTCTTCTGGGACCCCGATAATTTGAATGTTGGTGTGTTTCATGTTGTCCCAGAGGTCTTTGAGACTGTCCTCAATTATTTCCATTCTTTTTTTTTAATTCTGGTCTGCCATAGTTATGTCCACTATTTTATCTTCCAGGTCACTTGTCTGTTCTTCTACTTCAGTTATTCTGCTATTGATTCCTTCTAGATAATTTTTAATTTCATTTATTGTGTTGCTCATCTTTTTTTTTTTTTTTTTGTTCTTTAGTTCTACTAGGTTCTTGTTAAACGTTTCTTTTATTTCTTCTATTTCCATTATTTTGGATCATCTTACTCTCATATTACTCTCTGAATTCTTTTTCAGGTAGACTGCCTCTTTCCTCTTCATTTCTTTTGTCTGGTGGGTTGTTACCTCACTCCTTCATCTGCTGTATATTTCTCTGTCTTCTCATTTTGCTTAACTCCCTGTGTTTGTTGTCTCCTTTTTGCAGGCTTCTTGTTCATATTTCCCATTGTTTTTGGTGTCTGTCTTTGGTGGGTATGTTTGATTTAGTGGGTTGTTTAGGCTTCCTTGTGGAGGGGACTGGTGCTGATGTTCTGGTGGATGAGGCTGGATGTTTTCTTTCTTTTGGGCAAGACAAAGTCTAGTGTTGTGTTTTGTGTATCTGTGAACTTTTTTATGATTTTAGTCCGCCTCTTTACTAATGGGTCGGGTTGTGTTACTGTCTTGCTAATTGTTTGGCATAGGGTGTCCAGCACTCTATCTTGCTTCTTGTTGAGTGGAGCTGGGTCTTCCTTAGCATTGAGATGCAGATCTCTGGGAGAGTTTTCACCATTTGATATTACATAGAGCCAGGAGGTCTGTCATTGACCAATGTCCTGAACTCGGCTCTCCCACATCAGAGCCTCAGGCCTGACACCAGGCCAGAGCACCAAGACCCTGTCAGGATCACGTCTCAGAAGAAAAAGAAGAAAAAAAAAGGGAGGAAGTAAGAAGACAAAAATAAAATCAATAAAGTTTTTAAAATAAAAAAAATTAATAAAAATAAAAGAATAAAAATGTAATAAAAAAAGAAAGAAGAGAGCAACCAAATTAAAGAAACAAATCCACCAGTGATAACAAGTGCTAAAACTACAGTAATAAAATAAATATATAAATAAAGGACAGACAGAACCCTAGGACAATTGGTAAAAGCAAAGCTGTATAAACAAATCACAGAAAAAAGCATACACCTACACAGTCACAGAAAGAAAAGAAAGGAATATATATATATATATATATATATATATATATATATAAATTGAATAGAACAACCAAATTAATAAACAATTCTCCCAAATGATAATAAGCTCTAAATAGTAAACTAAGATAAACATAAAACCTAAAACAAATTAGATTCAGAAAGCAAACCCCAAGTGTACAGTTTCTCCCGAATCCACCAGTTCAATTTTGGGATGATTCTTTGTCTCTTCAGTTATTCCACAGATGCAGGGTAGATCAAGTTGATTGTGGAGATTTAATCTACTACTCCTAAGGCTTCTGGGAGAAATTTCTCTTTCTCTTATTTGTTTGCACATCTCCTGGTGTTCAGCTTTGGATTTAGCCCTGCATCTACGTGTAGGTCACCCGAGGGTTTCTCTTCCCCACCGAGCTGGACGGTGTTAAAATACCAGTTGATTCGTGGGCTCTGGCTCACTCAGGCTAGGAGGAGGAAGGGGTATAGAATGTGGTGAGAATGTGGTGGCAGAGGCTGGTGTGATGTTGCAAAAGCTTCAGGCACACCATGTGTTCTCCTTGGGTGGTTGTTCTGGGATCACAGGACCCTGGCAGTGGCAGGCTGCACAGTCTCCCTATAGGGGAGGTATGGGTAATGACCTGTGCTTGAACACAGGCTTCTTGGATGCATCAGAAGACTTAGCACTTCATGCCCATCTCTGATATCTGTACTTATAGCCACAGCTCACTCCCTTCTACGGAGCTCATTTAGGTTGTACTCTGAATCCCCTCACCTTGCACACCCCAAAGCAATGGTCTCTTGCCTCTTAGGCAGTTCCAGACTATTTCCCAGACTCCCTCCTGGGTAGCTTTGGTGTGCTAGACACCTTCAGACTGTGTCCACTCAGGCAACCCCAGTCTTCTTCCTGGGATCTGACCTCTGAAACCAGCACCTCAGCTCCCAGTCCCCACCTATTCCAGCATGTGAGCTGACAAGCCTCTCAGGCTGTTGAGTGATGGTGGGCACCAATCCTCTATGTGGGAATCTTTCTGCATTGCCCTCTGCCCCCCTGATGCTGTGCTCTCCTCCATGGCTCCACAGCTTCTCCCCTGCCGACCCCCATCTCCACCAGTGAAGGGGCTTCCTAATGTGTGGAAACTTTTCCTCCTTCACAGCTCCCTCTCAGAGGTGCAGGTCCAATCCCTATTCTTTTGTCTTTTTCTTTTTTCTTTTGCCCTACCCAGGTACATGGGGAGTTTCTTGCCTTTTAGGAAGTCTGAAGTCTTCTGTCAGCATTCAGTAGGTGTTCTGTAGGAGTTGTTCCACATGTAGATGTATTTTTGATGTATTTGTGGGGAGAAAGGTAATTTCCACATTTTACTCTTCACCATCTTGAAGGTCCCCCGAAGTCCTACTCTTTAAATATGCTAATGTAGCACTGAGAATAACAGAGGCCAGAGGCTTCCATTTTTCATTATGATTGAAGAACCTATATTAGAATGACCCTTCTAATTAGAATAACTAAACTCTTTGGAAAAAAATTTCAAATACATAAAGCCACTTTTTCAAAGTCATCAGAAAGCAAATAAGGCAGCCAAAACACAAAAGACCAAGATCCGAGGGACAAGGGGAAAACAGTGAAGACAGTCTGACTTTCTCTGTCACTTTTCTCTTCATGGAATTTATTGATTTCTAGATAAGCATGAACTAAATTTTGAATAGACTGATACATCTCAAAACTTTTGACAATTTAATAGGTCTTGAGAGACAAAAAATATTTAGGACAACCCAGGCAACCAAAACTTGAAGCAGTATACTTTTAAGATATTAAGATTTCATTAGATGGTTTAACAGCAGTTTAAGCAAAGCATAAAACAGGATTAGTGCCCTGGAAGATAGGTCAGTACACTAGGTTGTGCTGTATATATTAACACACAAAGAGAAAAAGGTCATGCAAAAGACCTAAAGAACATTAGAGACATATGGGCATGGTACCTAAAAATGTAACATGTATGTAATTGGAGTGCAGGCAAGAGAGCAACAGTGTTGTTGAAGTAATACCAGAAGTACATTTCTAAATACTTATGTAAATGGGAAATTTTCAACACTAATTTTTTTTTAAAAAACACACAATCAAGAAGCACTTCAAACACCAATTAAGAGAAATATGAAAAATACACTCTTAAAAACATCTTAGTGAAACTGATGAAAAGCAAGTAAAATGACAAATTGATTAAAATAATCAGAATAATTAACACATTACTTTCAAAGGAACAAAAACAATAAGATATTTCAAAGAAAACAGTGGAGGACAGAAATAGAATGATATCTTTAAAGAAAGAAAAAAGCCAATCAAGAATTCTATATCCATGGGCTTCCTTGGTGGCACAGTGGTTGAGAGTCCACCTGCCGATGCAGGGGACACGGGTTAGTGCCCTGGTCCAGGAAGATCCCACATGCCGTGGAGCGGCTAGGTCCATGAGCCATGGCCGCTGAGCCTGCACGTCCGGAGCCTGTGCTCTGCAATGGGAGAGGCCACAACAGTGAGAGGCCCACATAACGCAAAAAAAAAAAAAAAAAAAAAAAAAAAGAATTCTATATCCAGCAAAAAAAAAAATTAAAAATAAAGTTTAAACAAAGATATTTTAAGTTAAACAAAAACTGACATAATCTATTTCCAACAGATTTACACCACATAGAAAGCTAAACAAAGTTCCTCAAACCTAAAAACAAAACAAACAAACAAACGAAAAATCTTGGTTTGAAGCATGAAAAAGCATGAAAGAGTAAAGAACACTGAAAATATAAATAATTAATTAAATATCTTGTTGGCATAAGACCACCTTCCTTTTTGTCAAAGTTCTCAAAGAAATACTTGGTCACTCACCTACAAAGTACCTCTTTGGGAGTTGTAAGATCGAGCACAATGCACTAAAAGATCCATGAGGAATCTTGCATAGCTGTGCACCCAGCAATATGCAGCTAAACCTCAATAAGTGCTGCAGAACCTGCAGGAGAAAGAAAACCTGCCTCAACCCCTCTCAGCCACAGACAGAGTGCTCACTTGGGCAGACACCCACAAAGAAGAAAAACTGTAAAAATCTAGCCTTCCTGAGGGGATATTTCAGCATGATATTGGAGAGAAAAAAATCCTGTGTGAAAACATTGGACAGGGTAAGAGAAACTTTGCCAACACTGGCCAATTCCTAAGGTGACAAAATCCAAGGTTATAATTGCCAGCAGCAACCAATCCACCAGGGAAAATGTGAGTGATGGGTGAGTGCCAAGCTACCCCAGTTGAGTGGGATGCTGCTGAAGAAACCCATTTCACTCCAGCAGCATCCAGAGTACTGAACTGGTACTTTCATGACTAGGGAAAAGAAAGAGATTGGGAAAGTGACAGATAAGAATATCAAAGGGAATTAAAAAGATGTGGTTACTGTTCACACTGTCAGCTTAAAATGAACTGTTTTATCTATAAGATCTTTTTTTATGTAAGCCTAATGATAACCACAAAGCAAAAACCTAGAGTAGATTCTAAAAGATAAGGAAAGGAGAATCAGAGTATATCATCATAAAAACTCACAAATATACAAAGATAGCCAGTAATGGGAAAAAATTGAACAATAGAATTACATAACAATGAGAAAGTAATTAATAAGATGGCATTAGTAAGTCCTTATATGTCAATTATTACTCTAAATATAAATGTATTGAATTCAACATTCAAAGGACACAGAGTGGCTAGATGGATTTAACAAACAAAGAAACAAACAATAAACACTCAACAATATGCTGCCTATAAGAGACTCACTTCAGATTTAAGTGCACTTATAGTTTCAAAGGGATGGAAAATATATTCCATTGAAGTGGAAATGTAAAGAAAGTGGGCATAGCTATTCTTATGTTTACAAAATATACTCTATGCAAAAAATGATAACAAGAGACAAAAATGGTCATTACATAATGATAAGGAGGTCAATTCATCAAGAATATAAAAAAATTGTCTATATTTACACTCAATATGGAGTACCTCAAAATATTAAGCAAATACTAATAGGTCTGAAAGGAGAAATAGACAATAATACATTAATGGCAGGGGACTTCAATATAGCACTTTCAGCAATTATAGCTAATCCAGGCAGAAATCATAAAGGAAATTTTGTACCTGAACCATACATTAGACAAATTAGACCTAACAGACATTTATAGAACATTCCATCCAACAGCAATAGAATACACATTCCTCTATAGTGTACATGGACCAGTCTCCAGGATTGAACATATGATAGGCCATGAAACAAATCTTAGCAAAATAAGAAAATTAAAATCATACCAAGTATCTTTTCTGATCACAATGGTACAAAGCTAGAAATCAACAAGAGAAAATCTAGAAAATTTAGTATTACGTGGAAACTAAACAACACACTCCTGAACAAATAATGTGTCAGAAGCAATAAACAGGGGAATGAAAACATATCTCAAAAAAGTGTGAATATTGAAACACAACACACTAAAACCTATAGGATGCTGCAAAAGCAGTTCTGAAAGGGAAGATTGCAGCAGTAAACACCTACACTAAGAAAAAAGATCTTAAATAAATAGCCTACACCCGCAGGAGCTAGAAATAACAGGCTACACCTCCAGGAACTAGAAAATACTATAGAACAAACTAAGCCCAAAGTTAATAGAGTGAATGAAATAACAAAGATCAGAACAGAAGAAAATAATATAATGATGAGAAAATACAATAGAAAAGGTCCCCCAAAATAAGAGGTGGTATTTCAAAAAAATAAACAAAACTGACAAAACTTTAGACTAAGAAAAAAAGAGAGAAAACTCCAATAAAATCTGAAATGAAAGGGGACATTAAAACTGATACTACAGCGCTTCCCTGGTGGCGCAGTGGTTGAGAGTCCGCCTGCCGATGCAGGGGACGCGGGTTCGTGCCCCGATCCGGGAAGATCCCGCATGCCATGGAGCGGCTGGGCCCATGAGCTGTGGCCACTGGGCCTGCGCATCCAGAGCCTGTGCTCCGCAGCGGGAGAGGCCACAACAGTGAGAGGCCCGTGTACCGCAAAAAAAACAAACAAACAAAAAAAAAACTGATACTACAGAAATAAATAGGGCCATAAGATAGTACTATGAACAATTATCTGACTTATATGCCAAGAAATTGGATAAACTAGAGGAAATGAATAAATTCCTAGAAATGGACAACCTACCAAGAGGAAAATTGAAATCTGAACAGACCAATAAGAAGTAGGAGAGTTAATCATTAATCAAAAAACTATCAAAACAGAAAAGCCCGGGGCCAGGTGTCTTCACCAGCTGTCAAACATTTAAAGATGAATTAATACCAGTCCTTTTCAAATTCTTCCAAAAATTTAAAGAGGAGCAAACACTTGTAAACTCATTTTACAAGGCCAGTATTACCCTGATACCAAACCGATAAGGAGACTGAGAAAAAAACAAAACAAAAACTATAGACTGATATGCCTAATGAACATAGATGAAAAGTTCTCAGCAAAATGTTGGCAAAGTCAATTCAACAATACATGAAAAGAATCATACACCATAACCAAGTGGGATTTATCTCTGGAATGCATGGTGGTTCAACATATACAAATCAATAAATGTTATACACCAAATTAATAGATTAAAATATGACTATATGATCATTCCAATAGATGCAGAAAAAGCATTAGACAAAAATAACATCCTTTCATGATAAAAATTCTCACCAAATTTGTTGTAAAAGGAACCTCAACATAATAAAGGTGATATATGACAAACCCAGAGCTGACATCATAGTCAATGATGAAAAATAAAAGCTTTTCCTCTAATATGAGGAATAAGACAAGGGTGTCCATACTCACTATTCTTATGCAACATAATACTGGTATTTCTATCAAGACAGAAAAATAAAACTCCTCCAAATTGGAGAGGAAAAAGTAAAATAGTTATTTGCAGAAGATGTGACTTTACATATAGCAAATCCTAAAAACTTAACCAATAAGCTATAGGAATTAATCAATGAAGTAAGGAAAGTTGCAGAATATAAAATAAACATAGAGAAAATCAGTTGTGTTTCTATACACCAAAAATAAAATATCTTGAAAAGAAATTAAGTATCCCATTTGCAATATCATCAAAAACAAACAAAAATACTGAGAAATTAATTCAACCAAAGACATCAAAAAGCTATAAAATAAAAACTACAAGACTTTGATGAAAGAAATTGAAGACACAAACAAATGGAAATTTATTTGAGTTTATGTATTGAAATATTTACTATTGTTAAAATGTCCACACTATCTAAAGCCAACAATAGATTCAATGTAGTTCACATAAAAATTACAATGATTTTTCACAGAAATAGAAAAAAAAATCCTGAAATTTGTGTGGAACCTCAAAAGATGCCAAATGGCCAAACCAATCATGAGAAAGAAGAATAAAGCCAGAGACATCTCATTTCCTGATTTCAAACTATACTAAAATGCTATAATAATTAAAAGAGTATGTTACTGGCATGAAGATGGAAACATACACCAATATAACAGAATGGAGAGCCTAGAAATAACCTTCCACTTATATATGGTCAGCTAATATTTTGACAAGGTTGCCAACAACACTCAATGGGAAAAGGATCATCTCTTGATCAAATGGTGTTGGGAAAACTGGATAACCACATGCAAAAAAAAAAAAAAGAAAGAAAAGAAAGAGAGACAAATTAGACCTCTTTTTCAAAACTCCTAGAAGAAAACATAGGAAAGAAGCTTCTTGACATTCATGTTGGCAATGATTATTTGGATATGACACCAAAAGCATAAGCAACACAAGCAAAAAATTGACAAGTGGAACCACTTCAAACTAAGAAGCTTCTACACAACCAAAGAAACCATAAACAAAATGAAAAGTCCACTGTGATATTGTGATTTATAATAAGAAATATAAACTTGCTCTTTGTCCCTCTTTCTGACACAGAGCTACTAAAACCCTTCAAATTTACTACGTGATAAGAGAAAAAAAAGTTGTCTTTTGTTGTGTTAATGAGGTAATTTTTGAAAAGTATATCAGGATAGGAGCTGGTCACCAGAGGAACCAAACATGTGATTAGAGGGTTGGGACTTTCTGTAACACCCTCCTGACCTCCAGGGAGGGAAGACAGTTTGGAGGTTTGATTGATCAACAATGTTCAATAATCTAATCAGTCATGCCTATGAAATCATATTTTCATTAAAACCTAAAAGGAAGGGTTTGGAGAGCTTCTGAGTTGGTGAACACATGGAGACACGGAGAATGGTTCACATGGAGAGAGAATTGAAACTCAATGTTCCTTCACACATACATTGCCCTTTGCATTTCTTCCATCTAGCTGTTCCTGATTTATGTCCTTTTACAAAAAAAAGATCTAGTAAATAAAATTTTTACCTAGGTTCTGAGAACTTCTCCTGCAGATTAATTAATCCCAAGGATGAGGTTCTTAGAACCTCTGATCTATAGCTGGTGATTCAAAAGCACAGGTGAAAACACAGCCTTGTGCTTGGCTTCAGAAGCTGGGAAAGGAAGTCTTGTAGGGCTGAACCCTCAACCTGTGAAATCTGAAGCTAAACTCCAGGTAGTTAGTTTCAGAATTGAGTTGAATTGTAGAACACACAGTTGGTGATGCAGAATTGTTTGGAGGTGCAGAAACTGCCTCCCACTCCACATTGGAAATTGGTCCTAAGATCCTTAGTAACCTATACAGAATGGGAGAAAATATTTCCAAATATGTGGAATCTAAAAAAATGGTACAATTGAACTTACCTACAAAACAGAAATAGAGCTACAGATGTAGAAAACAATCTTATGGTTACCAGGGGGAAAAGGGGAAGGGATAAATTGGGAGACTGGGATTGACATATACACACTACTATATATAAAATAAATAACTAATAAGGACCTACTGTATAGCACAGGGAACTCAACTCAGTACTCTGTAATGACCTATATGAGAAAATAATCTAAAAAAAAGTTGATATATGTATATGTATAACTAATTCACTTTGCTGTACAGCAGAAAGTAACACAACATTGTAAATCAACTATACTCCAATACAATTTTAAAAAAGAGAGATACAAACTATATGTATAAAATAAATAAGCAACAAGGATGTATTGTACAGAACAGAGAAGTATAGCCATTATTTTCTAATAACTTTAAATAGAGAATACTCTATAAAAATATTCAATCACTATGTTGTTCACCCAAAACTAATATAATATTATAAATCTTCTATACTTCAAAAAAAATTAATGCCTCTCACCAAAAAAAACCAAGATATCACCTCAACCCTATTAGAATGGCTAAAATCAGGAAGATAAAACAAGTGTTGGTGAGGATGTGAAGAAAAAGAAACCCTTATGCACTGTTGGTGGGAATGTAAACATTGGTGTAGCCACTATGGAAAACAGTATGGTAGCTCCTAAAAAAAAAAAAAGGACCGAATATATGATCCATTAATCCCATTCCTGGGTATATATCCAGAGCAACTGAAAAGAAGATATCAAAAAGATATCTGCACCCCATGTTTATTTCAGTATTATTCACAATAAAAAACATATGGAAACAACTTAAGTGTCAGTGAATGCATGAATGGATAAAGAAGATATGATATATATATACACACAATGGAATATTATTCCACTATGAAAAAGAAGGAAATCCTACCATTTGTGACAACCATTTGGACCTTGAGGGCATTATGCTTAGTGAGTTAAGCCAGAAAGAGAAAGACAAATATTGTAAGTATAATTTAAATTTATAGAATGTTATATGTAAATTTCATCTCAATAAATATAATTAGATATACATGAATAATAAATTAATATTAATTTTGAAAAGTAGAAATAAATATGCCTTCTGTATTTCAAATATATATATGTATATATGTGCATATATATACACATACACCTACATATATATAATTAAAATGTATGATAATGATAGCACAAAAGATAGCAAAGGTAAATTGAATTAAAATTCTCCATAGTCCTTGCATTATTTGAAAATGGTAAAAATACTAATTTTTATGTCAAGGATGCATGTTGTAATCTCTGGTGTAATCTCTAAAAATATAATCCAAAAATATGTAACTAATAATATAATAGAGAATAAATGGGGAAATATAATGATGATGTTGATGATGATGATAATAAATTTGATTAATTCAAATGAAGGAAAAAAGGGTGAACTCAAGGAACAAAGCAAAAATAGGACAAATAGATAATAAATAGTGCATGGTAGATATAAACCAAAATATCATAAATTATATTAAATATAATAAGCTAAATACTCCATTTAAAAGGCAGAGACCCACCTCCTAGAGAAGTGGAAATAAAAACAAAAATAAACAAATGAGACCTAATGAAACTTAAAAGCTTTTGTACAGCAAAGGAAACCATAAGCATGATGAAAAGACAACCCTCAGAATGGGAGAAAATATTTGCAAACGAAGCAACTGGCAAAGCATTAATCTACAAAATTTACAAGCAGCTCATGCAGCTCAATTTCAAGAAAACAAACAACCCAATCCAAAAAAGGCAGAAAACCTGAATAAACATTTCTCCCAAGAAGATATACAGATTACCAACAAACACATGAAAGGATGATCAGCATCACTAATCATTAGAGAAATGCAAATTAAAACTACAATGAGGTATCACCTCACAAAGGTCAGAATAGCCATCGTCAAAAAACCTACAAACAATAAATGTTATAGAGGGTGTGGAGAAAAGGGAACCCTTTTGCACTGCTGGTGGGAATGTAAATTGATACAGCCACTATGGAGAACAGTATGGAGGTGCCTTAAAAAACTAAAAATAGAGCTACCATACGAGCCAGAAACCCAACTACTGGGCATATACCCTGAGAAAACCATAATTCAAAAAAGTCATGTACCACAATGTTCATTGCAGCTCTATTTACAATAGCCAGGACATGGAAGCAACCTAAGTCTCCATCAACAGATGAATGGATAAAGAAGCTGTGGCACATATATACAATAGAATATTACTTAGCCATAAAAATAAACGAAATCGAGTTATTTGTAGTGAGGTGGATGGACATAGAGTCTGTCATTCAGAGTGAAGTAAGTCAGAAAGAGAAAAACAAATACTATATGCTAACACATATATATGGAATCTAAAAAGAAAAAAAAATGTTCTGAAGAACCTAGGGGCAGGACAGGAATAAAGATGCAGACATAGAGAATGGACTTGAGGACATGGGGAGTGGGATGGGTAAGCTGGGATGATGTGAGAGAGTGGCATGGACATATATACACTACCATATGTAAAATAGATAGCTAGTGGAAAACAGACACATAGCACTGGGAGATCAACTAGGTGCTTTGTGGCCACCTAGAGGGGTGGGATAGGGAGGGTGGGAGGGAGACGCAAGAGGGCAGAGATATGGGGATATATGTATATGTATAGCTGATTCACTTTGTTATAAAGCAGAAACTAACACACCATTGTAAACCAACTTTACTCCAATAAAGATGTTAAAAAATAAAGTAAAATTAAAAAAAAATAAAAAGCAGAGAAATCAGGCTGCATATAAGTCCATATAAACCCACCAAAATATATGCTGCTTCCTGAGGTACATCTTAAGTAATGGACACAGAAAGTTTGAAAACAATGTATGAAAAATTATATACCTTTTACACACTAGCTAGAAGAAAGCTGAAATAGTTTTACTCCACATAAGAAAAAAAATAAACTTCAACTCAAGACGTATTACTAGAAAAAAAGTGAAATACCTTATAAAAATAAATAGGTTAATCCACCAGGAAGGTAAAATAATTCTAAATTTGAATGATTCTAATAGCACAGCTTCAAAATCTCTAAATCAAAAGTTGTAAGAATTAGACAAGTAGACAAAAAGATAGACAAATATATTTAACCCCTTTTTCTCAGTAACTGATAGATCGAAAAGATTAAAAATCAATAAGGCATATAAAAGGCTTGAACTACATAATAAAAAAATTGGGTTGTATATAAAAAGTACCCAAAAGCTGCAAAAACTGACCATATTCTGGATATTAAAGAAAAGTTTAGCCAATTTCAAGGTATAGAAACTATACAAAATATATTCTATTTCTGAAGAATAATTAAGCTATAAATTAATAATTTTAAAAAGTAATTAGAAAATATCTGTATCACTGTAAATGAACCTATTGCTTCAATATAACATTTAGAGCTGACAAGCCCCTAGCAAAACTAATCAAGTAAAATATTAATAAGAATAACAGCAACCATAATAGTATCAACAATAGCACCTGCAATGTTAGTTAATGTCCCCTAACACATTTAGTATCTAATATATGCTAGGTTCTATACTAAAAATTTGCATGCATTATCTCAAGGTTTCTCAACACTGACTACCCATTAGAATCACATAGAGAGCTTTTATAAAGTAATGTTCAGACGCCATCTAGACTAATTAAATAATAATAATAACTGCCAGTGTGTATCAGTCATTCATTGACATTTTTGTAAAAGGCCCTTAGGTGATCTTAATATGTTTCATGGATGAAAAACTGTTGCATTATATCATGTAATCATTGCAGCAAACTTATGAGACATTGCTGTTATCAATGACTTTATTTTCATAAGAGAAAACTGAGATTAAAAGAGCCTAAATAACATACTCTGTGTCACAGAGTTATATAAGGTAATTATATAGCCAATTATTTTTTTCCAAAGCATAGGAAATGCTATGGTCTCTCCACCTTCTGATAGCCACATTGTATTGGAATAGTGGTTTTGAGCTGCTGTACTCCTGGGTTACACCTGGAGTTCCCTGAGTGACAACTAATACTTCTCTGGAGTTTAGGATAAAGACCATAATTTTAGTCAAATCAAGCCATACCATACACCTAACAAAACTCTCACCAATCCCTCTTCTGTGTACATTTTTGCTGGAATGAAAATTCCCACCAGTTTAATAAAAACTTTCCTGCCAAGGCCCAAGCTATAATTGCACACTCCCTCACTTGCTGCACCATACAGTAAGACTTCTGCAATATGAGCTCCTTGAGGGCAGAGACTACATGTTATTTGCTTTACTATCCCCAGAAGTTAGCTCAGTGCTTGCCACATAGTAGGTGCTCAGTAATAGTGAATGAATGAATGAATGAATAGATGAACAGGGAGGGAGCTTCTCCTATAATTATCAATGACATCAGTCTGACGGCTTCCAACATATTTCTCTACTTATCTTTGATAAATGCAAAATAAGTCAGCCCTACGATTTTTCTCAAGCTCACAGTGAAGGGTTATTATGTTCAAAGGTTAAGTTGTCCTCTTCTATATAGATCTCAAAGTTAGGAATGTTTCCCAAACTTCTTCAGTTGGCTACTGATTTCTTATAGCAGCTAATGTCTATTGGGTGCTCACTATGTTTCCAGTTATCTTTATCTGAATTCAGCCTCAAAACAGCCCCATGAGGTAGTTACTATTACTATCTTTATTTTACAGATGAGAAAACTGAGTTTAAGAGGTTAAATAATTTGCCCAACATTACCTAAGGGTACAGCCAGATTTATTTCAATTTGAGCATGGCTCCAAGATGTAATTATAGGCTCCATTGTTTCTCAAATAATAAGAGCTAAACCTAACATATTCTGAGCACTCATTTTCCAGGCACTCTAAAAGTGCTTCACATATCTGCTTTCCTTCTCACACAAAAAAGAAAAAAACTATGAGAGATAAATACTGTTATTATCCCCAGTATTTACTAATTTAAAAAATTAGGACTTTACATAGACTTTTTTATGTCTGCAGTGTTTACCCTGCCTACTCTATTTAAATTATTTCTACTCATTTTTCAAGCCATCACTTAAACAGTATCTTCTCAGAGAGGCCAATTCTTGATTCAACCCAAACCCTCAGGTCTAGCTCATCACAGCTATTTTTCTCTCTCATAAACATAAACGCTTATACCTTTTCTTGATGAGACTTAAAAAACTGAAAATTATTAATTTACATTAATTGGATGGCTCTTTGTTAAATGTTTATGTCCCCTATAGGATAGTAAGTTCCATGGAGGTGCGTATCAGAGGTTTTAATCATTACCCAATATCGAGTGTCTGGCACATAAAAGACAGTCAGAAAATAATGTTGAGAGGTATAAATAAAACCAGGCATTAAACTATAATTCCTGATCACTGAACATATACTCCCAATCACTAGTTAACTAAAACCTCTCTGTAAATTATCTTCTCAGCCTATGATTACCTCCCAGGAAAATGGGTCTCATACAATTTATTCTTTTAGGTAGAATAATATTTATTTTCATTTTCCTGAGTTACCCTATCTTCAAGCAGCAAAGGAAGCCCTTTTATTCTACTTTAGCAGGATTTGGTTGGGGAAATAATTCTATATTTTCCTCCCTGTATTCTTTCTGGGTATGTGGACTTTGATCATTTCCCTTATCAACACTCATCTTTCCAGGTGGAAGAATTCCAATTATTTAAATTTGTCCTGCTTAATGTCACTCCTCAGCTTCTCTGTTCCTCTGATCATTTTAGAGTGGTATTTTATTTTGGATCATCTTAATAAGTGAACTTAATGATTAAAATGACATTACAATAAATGTTGTCAACAGTAGAATTTTAGATAATAGTGAAAAACATGACAAAACAAAACCAACAAAATCCACTTTGACTACAAAATACATGTTGATTTGTAGCCTTGGTTAGAGTTCTTTTCAGAGTGATGCTATGTCAGTTATCAAAATAACTTTAAAATTTGCTTTTCAATCCAATTCTTAGGCCAGACTTCTGAAATCCAACATTTTCAGTATTTAATATAGTTTGGAATTAATCAATTCCTCATTGCTTCCAAAGTTTACTTTCCAAAAAATACTAAGTAAGAATTTATAAAGAACATACAAACATTTATCTGATGAGCACAAGGAGACTCAGGTCATCACATTCTAAAAAATAAATTGCCAGTTTAGTTGGAATTACTGTTTCCTGGTGTTTCAAAGGAAATTTTGAAGCTAAGATGACATTGACAAATTGCCACTATTTATTTTAATGGTGTAATGCAATCTACCAGTAGTTCTACAATCTGAGGTTTTTAGGCAGTTGACCTGACCAACTAATGCAAACAAATTAGCCTCTTGGGTGTTAGCTGTATTCTGTAGTTAATTAAACATCATAATCTAGCATTATTTGATATATAATCTCTACTATATAAAGCATTTTACTGAATGTGAATGGGAAAATTATAACACGTCTTTGTTAACTTCACTTACAATCATTTCTATAAATTTCATGCTCAAAATATATTTAAAGTTCAAATCAGGCAAAAATATGTAAGCGTCATAGTTACTCCCCTAGATACTTATCACAGTCCTTTTCCCAACCTCAAAAAAGTTTAACTTTGAAGCTCAAGTTTGAGTCCTTGATCTCCATTGCAATATATGTATTTTTGTCTTCCTAGTTAATATTTTATAAATTAATTTCATTCTAAGAAGAAAATCAGTAAACTAAAAGGAAGCTATGAGTGATAACCATTGTTTACTTGTAAGGATAATTTAAAACTGGGACAAAGGCTATTTCTGTAAGAGCATACTAAAGTGACCAAAATTAATTTACATGTATGTATTTTTTCCTTCCTACTTGTCAAAAGGCCAATTAGCAAGCAATAACTTGTCTACTGAAGAGTCAGTTCTATTCAGTCCCAGTTATATCTGGCTGCTCAGTGATCAACCTACAAATGAATGATAGAAATAATAATGATGAAAGCCTGAAAATCAATTTTTCAGAGGTCCAGGTTTCAGAATACTTTATGGGACCGTGGCTCATTTACAGAACATGTGTTTGACGAGGCTGTTAAGGCCTCTGGATTAACAGATTATGAGGAAAAATGTAAAGTACTTATGAAGAAAAAAGGAAAGTGTATTGCTTATATGAATCCAACAATATGACTAAACATGTTTGAACCTGTTTTTTTCCTTGACAGTATGTTTTTGCAGAAAATGTGATTATTGATACATGGAAATATTGCTCATTTCTTTAAATATAAATTATTGTACATTGGTATATATGTTTTTATATTGGAATAATAATTGTATTTTTCAGAGCACTTGAATGCTGTAGGATTTTATCTTTTCCACACTTTCATAATTATTCAAATTTGCTTCAACCTGCAATTCAACACAGTTATTAAACAAATATTATGTACAAATACTTGTGTTAGGAGTGATGGAGGAAAACTTCACAATGTCTATCCAGCAAGAATTCACACACATGTGGGAGGTGGAAATGTATATGTACATATATTTAGGTACAACTTTAATATATGGCTACCTTAAAATATTAAACAAATAGACAAAATATTTTATTATTAATTATTGATAGCTTAGTATGTACCAAACAAATTGCTAAGCTTTTTAAAGTGTGTTTCCTCATTTAATCCTCAAAATTACCCTATAAGACAGAGTCTAGTTTTAAGAAGAAACTGACATAGAAAAGTTATATTCAAATCTTTTTTCTCTCTCTCTTTTTTATTAACATCTTTATTGGAGTATAATTGTTTTAAAATGGTGTATTAGTTGCTGCTTTATAACAAAGTGAATCAGTTATACACATACATATGTCCCCATATATCTTCCCTCTTGCATCTCCCTCCCTCCGACCCTCCTTATCCCGCCCCTCTAGGTGGTCACAAACCACTGAGCTGAACTCCCTGTGCTATGGGGCTGCTTTGCACTACCTATCTATTTTACATTTGGTAGTGTATATATGTCCATGCCATGCTCTCACTTGTCCCAGCTTACACTTCCCCCTCCCGTACTCTCAAGTCCAGCTTACACTTCCCCCTCCCGTACCCTGAAGTCCTTTCTCTAGACGGTCTGTTTCTTTATTCCCATCTTGCCCCTAGGTTCTTCATTACAATTTCTTTTTTTAGATTCCATATATATGTGTTAGCATATGGTATTTGTTTTATTTTTCTGACTTACTTCACTCTGTATGACAGACTCTAGGTCCACGCACATCACTAGAAAAAACTCAATTTCATTTCTTTTTTTTTTTTTTTTTTGTTTTTTTTGTTTTTTCTGTGTGGTATGCGGGCCTCTCACTGCTGCGGCCTCTCCCCCTGCGGAGCACAGGCTCCGGACGCGCAGGCTCAGCGGCCATGGCCCACGGGCCCAGCCGCTCCGCGGCACGTGGGATCCTCCCGGACCGGGGCACGAACCCGTGTGCCCTGCATTGGCAGGCGGACTCACAACCACTGCGCCACCAGGGAAGCCCTCATTTCTTTTTATAGCTGAGTAATATTCCATTGTATATATATGCCAAATCTTCTTTATCCACTCATCTGTTGATGGACACTGAGGTTGCTTCCATGTCCTGGTTATTGAAGATAGAGCCACAGTGAACATTTTGGTACATGACTTTTTTTGAATTACGGTATTCTTAGGGTATATGCTCAGTACTGAGATTGCTGGGTCATAGGGTAGTTCTATTTATAGGTTTTTAAGGAACCTCCATACTGTTCTCCATAGTGGCTGTATCAGTTTACATTCCCACCAACAGTGAAACAGGGTTCCATTTTCTCCAAACCCTCTCCAGCATTTATGGTTTGTAGAATTTTTTGATGATGGCCATTCTGACCGGTCTGAGATGATATCACATTATAATTTTGATTTGCATTTCTCTAATGACTAATGATGTTGAACATTCTTTAATGTGTTTGTTGGCAATCTGTATATCTTATTTGGACAAACATCTATTTAGGTCTTCTGCCCATTTATGGATTGGGTTGTTTGTTTTTTTGATATAGAGCTGCATGAGCTGCCTATAAATTTTGGTGATTAATCCTTTTTCAGTTGCTTCAATTGCAAATATTTTCTCCCATTCTGAGGGTTGTCTTTATGTCTTGCTTATGGTTTCCTTTGTTGTGCAAAAGCTTTTAATTTTCATTAGGTCTCATTTGTTATTTTTTGTTTTTATTTCCATTTCTCTAGGAGGTGGGTCAAAAAGTATCTTTCTGTGATTTACGTCATAGAGTGCTCTGCCTATGCTTTCGTCTAAGAGTTTGATAGTGTCTGACCTTACATTTAGATCTTAATTCATTTGGGTTTATTTTTGTGTATGGTATTAGGGAGTGTTCTAATTTCATCCTGTTACCTGTAACTGCCCAGTTCTCCCAGCACCACTTATTGAAGAGGCTGTCTTTTCTCCACTGTATATTCTTCCCTCTTTTATCAAAGTTAAGGTGACCATATATGCGTGGATTTATCTCTGGGCTTTCTATACTGTTCCATTGATCTATCTGTCTGTTTTTGTGCCAGTACCATACTGTCTTGATTACTATATCTTTGTAGTATAGTCGGAACCCAGGGAGGCTGATTTCTCCAGCTGCATTTTTCTTTCTCAAGACTGCTTTGGCTATTCGGGGTCATTTGTGCTTCCATACTAATAGTGAAAATTTTTGTTCTAGTTCTGTGAAAAGTACCAGTGGTAGTTTGATGAGGATCACATTGAATCTGTAGATTGCTTTGGGTAGTAGACTCATTTTCACAATGTTGACTCTTCTAATCCAAGAACATGGTATATCTCTCCATCTATTTGTATCATCTTTAATTTCTTTCATCAGTGTCTTATAACTTTTTGCATACAGGTCTTTTGTCTCCTAAGGTAGGCTTATTCCTAGATATTTTATTCTTTTTGTTGCAATGATAAATGGGAATGTTTTCTTAATTTCACTTTCAGATTTTCCTTCATTATTGTGTAGGAATGTAAGAGATTTCTGTGCATTGATTTTGTATCCTGCTACTTTACCAAATTCATTGGTTAGCTCCAGTAGTTTTCTGGTAGTATCTTTAGGATTCTCTCTGTATAGTATCATGTCATCTGCAAACAGTGACAGCTTTACTTCTTCTTTTCTGTTTTGGATTCCTTTTATTTCTTTTTCTTCTCTGATTGCTGTGGCTAACACTTCCAAAACTAAGTTGAATAATAGTGGTGAGACGGGGCAAGCTTGTCTTGTTCCTGATCTTAGTGGAAATGGTTTCAGTTTTTCACAATTGAGGATGATGTTGGCTGTGGGTTTGTCATATATGGCCTTTATTATGTTGAGGAAAGTTCCCTCTTTGCCTACTTTTTGGAGGGCTTTTATCATAAATGGATATTGAATTTTGTCAAAAGCTTTCTCTGCTTCTATTGACCTGATCATATGGCTTTTCTACTTCAATTTGTTAATATGGTGTATCACGTTGATTGATTTGCGTATATTGAAGAATCCTTGTATTCCCGGAATAAACCCCACTTGATCATGGTGTATGATCATTTTAATGTGCTGTTGCATTCTGTTTGCTAGTAGTTTGATAGTAGTTTCTATTTTCATTAGTGATATTGACCTGTAGTTTTCTTTCTTTGTGACTTCTTTCTCTGGTTTTGGTATCAGTGTGATGGTGGCCTCGTAGAATGTGTTTGGGAGAGTTCCTCCTTCAGCTATGTTTTGGAAGAGTTTGAGAAGGATAGGTGTTAGCTCTTCTCTAAATCTTTGAAGGAATTCACCTGCAAAGCCATCTGGTCCTGGGTTCTGTTTGTTGGAAGATTTTTAATCACACTCTCAATTTCGGTGCTTGTGATTGTTCCCTTTATATTGCCCACTTCTTCCTGGTTCAGTTGTGCATTTCTAAGAATTTGTCCATTTCTTCCAGGTTATCCATTTTATTGGCATAGAGTTGCTTGTAGTAATCTCTCATGATCTTTTGTACTTGTGCAGTGTCAGTTGTTACTTCTCCTTTTTCATTTCTAATTCTATTGATTTTAGTCTTCTCCCTTTTTATCTTGATGAGTCTGGCTAATGGTTTATCAATTTTGTTTATCTTCTCAAAGAACCACCTTTTAGGTTTACTGATCTTTGCTATAATTTTTTTCATTTCTTTTACATTTATTTCTGATCTGATCTTTATGATTTCTTTCCTTCTGCTAACTTTGGGATTTTTTGTCCTTCTTTCTCTATTTGCTTTAGGTGTAAGGTTAGGCTCTTTATTTGAGATGCTTCTTATTTCTTAAGGTAAGATTTTATTGCCATAAGCTTCCCTCTTAGAACTCCTTCTGTTGCACCCCATAGGATTTGGGTTGTAATGTTTTCATTGTCATTTGTGTCTAGGTATTTTTTAATTTCTTCTTTGATTTCTTCAGTGATCTCTTGGTTATTAAATAGTGTACTGTTTAGCCTCCATGTGTTTGTATTTTTTACAGATCATTTCCTGTTACTGATATCTAGTCTCATTTTGTTGTGGTTGGAAAACATACTTTATACAATTTCAGTTTTCTTCAATTTACTAAGGCTTGATGTGTGACCCAAGTTATGATCTATCCTGGAGAATGTTCCATGAGCACTTGAGAAGAAAATGTATTCTGTTTATTTGTATGAAATGTCCTATATCAATTAAGTCCATGTTGTGTAATGTATCATTTAAAGCTTGTGTTTCTTTATTTATTTTCATTTTGGATGATCTGTCCATTGGTGAAAGTGGGATGTTAAAATCCCCCACTATGATGTTGTTACTGTCAATTTCCCCTTTTATGGCTGCTAGTATTTGCCTTATGTATTGAGGTGCTCCTATGTTCGGTGCCAAAATATTTACAGTTGTTATATCTTCTTCTTGGAGTGATCCCTTGATCATTATGTAGTGTCCTTCTTTGTGTCTTGTAAGAGTCTTCGTTTTAAAGTGTGTTTTGTCTGATATGAGAATTGCTACTCCAGCTTTGTTTTGATTTCCATTTGCATGGAATATCTTTTTCCATCCTCTCACCTTCAGTCTGTATGTGCCCCTTGTTTGGAAGTAAGTCTCTTGTAGACCACATATATGTGGGTCTTGTTTATGTATCCATTCAGCCAGTCTATATCTTTTCATTGGAGCATTTAATCCATTTAAATTTAAGGTAATTATCAATATGTATGTTCCTATTACCATTTTCTTATTTTTTCTTGGTTTGCTAGTTTAGGTGTTTTTACTTCTCTTGTGTTTCCCGCCTAGAGAAGTTCCTTTAGCATTTGTTGTAATGCTGGCTTCATGGTGCTGAATTCTCTTATCTTTTGCTTGTCTGTAAAGATTTTAATTGCTCCATCAAATATGAATGAGATCCTTGCTGGGTAGAGTAATCTTGGTTGTAGGTTTTTCTCCTTCAACAGTTTAAATATGTCCTGCCACTCCCTTCTGGCTTGCAGAGTTTCTGCAGAAAGATCAGCTGTTAATCTTATGGGGATTCCCTTGTGTGTTATTTGTTTTTCTTCCCTTGCTGCTTTTAATATTTTTTCTTTGTATTAATTTTTTGTTAGTTTGATTATTACGTGTTTTGGCATGTTTATCCTTGGATTTATTCTGTGTGGGTCTCTCTCTGCTCCATGGACTTGGTTAACTATTTCCTTTTCCTTATTGGGGAAGTTTTCACCTATAACCTCTTCAAATATTTTCTCAGTCCATTTCTTTTTCTCTTCTTCTTCTGGGACCCTTATAATTCGAATGTTAGTGCGTTTAGAGTTGTCCCAGAGGTCTGTGAGACTGTCCTCAGTTCTTTTCATTCTTTTTTTCTTTATTCTGCTCTGTGGTAGTTATTTCCACTATTTTATCTTCCAGGTCACTTATCCGTTTTTCTGCCTCAGTTATTTTGCTACTCATCCCTCGTAGACAATTTTTAATTTATTTTATTGTGTTGTCGATCACTGTTTGCTTGCCCTTTAGTTCTTCTAGGTCCTTGGCAAATGTTTCTTTTATTTTCTCCATTCTATTTCCAAGATTTGGATCATCTTTACTATCAATATTCTGAATTCATTTTCAGGTAGACTGCCTATTTCCTCTTCATTTGTTTCATTTGTTTGATCTTTTACTGAGGGTTTGACTTGTTCTTTCATTTGAAACATACTCCTTTCTCTTCTCATTTTGTTTAATTCTTTATGTTTATTTCTATGATTAGGTAAGTCCATTATATCTCTCAATCTTTGAGAAGTGACCTTATGTGAGGGGGGGTGTCCTGTGACTCCCAGCATCATGCTGTTCTTTGGCTAACAGAGTTGTATGTTTCAGGGGTGTCCACTATGTGGGCTGCATACACACATTTGTTGTGATGGGGCTACTTTAGGAGAACTGGTAGGTGGTTTTGGCCCCAGACCTGGTAGTTTATGAGGCCTTTCCTTGTGTGGTTGCTGCAGGAATGCTAGTGGGTGAGGCAGAACCCACAAATGTTGGTTGTTATACCAGTTTGGGCACAAGAGCTGTGGGCCTGCAAGTGTGTGGGCCAGGCTCACCACTCCACTGGCCATGTTACTTGGCATCATTTGACTGCTGAAGCCCCACTGGTGGCCTGGGTAGGTCCCCTACTCAGCTGGCCATGCAACCTGTCAGCATGTTACTGCTGTGACCCTACTGGTGGGTAGAGCAAGAACCCAATGTTAATATCCTAGAGGAAGGGTTCTAAAATGGCACTTCCTAGTGCAGGTATCAGCACTGTAGAGCCAGATACCCAAAATGGCTGCTGCTAACATTTCAGTCTACATGGAGACCCAGCTGCCTCTTGTCTCTCTGAGAGGCTCTCTAAGATCAGTAAGTGGGTCTGAACCAGACACCTTCCAAACTACTGCCTATGTACTGGAACTCAGAGCATGTGAGATTTTGTGTGTGCCCTTTAAGACTGGGGTATCTATTTCCTATAGCCTTCTAGCTCTCCCAAACAAATTCTACTGGTTTTCAAAGCCAGATGTTCTGAGGGCTTGTCTTCCTGCACAGGACCTCTGGGATAGGGAGCCCATTGTAGGGCTTGGACAACTAAATTCCCAGGAAGAACACTTCAGTTGTGAAAACTCTCCCATATGTGTGTTGTTGACCTGCGGACGTGAGTCCTGACTAGACCACATCTCCACCTCTCCTACCCATTGCCTTGTGGCTCTTTACATCTTTATTTGTACAAAATCTTTTCAGTTAGTCTTCAAATCATTCTCATTGATAGTTTTTTTGCAAGTAGTTGTAATTTTGGTGTGCCCATGTGCAGAGGTGAGTTCAAGGTCTTCCTTCTCTACTGTCTTGATCCTGCCCATGGGTCTTTTAATATCTTATAAAGGAATCTAGATAATTTGGAAAGCCTAATAGAGCCAAGTCTTCTAAGTGTTCGTCATGTCAGATTGTTTGGAGGAGATCCTTTTGGACAGGGGAGGTGTGTCATGCCCAAAAACCTCAAACTGTATCTTGTAAGCAGTCTCTTTTCTGTTGACTTAAAGGACCAGCTCAGTTTTATCTCCCCTTTTGTTCAACATTTCCTTCCTTTGATCAGGCTTCTGTGTTTCTTATTGATATCATCCAGTACTACCTTCTCAACTCTGGCATTTTCTCCTCATTTGTCCCTATTTACTTTTGTTCCTGTTACTGATCACTCCTCCACATTGAATTATATTTCAAAAAATGTTTCACCCTGTATATTTGCCAAGAGTAATACTGTCCCTCTCCTATTTTTGTGTTTTATGAACTTCAGTCCTTACAATAAATATAACAGTATAGCTGTTGGGTTTTATTTTACTGATATCCCAGCTCCTGAATTGAAATTCTTCTTCAATATTTTATTCATATGTATATTCAATCAGTGATGAAAACCTATTTAGTAAATTGGATAGGTCAAACTTCCTCAATGGCAGTATAAAGACCTGTGAAACCCACTCCTTCAATAAAGCAATGATAACACTAAAAAAAGTCAAATCAAATGTTTCATAACTTGGTAAATTAACTAAAGTCTTGAAACAATCCAAGAAGCATTTATTCAAGAGAAAAGATCCAATAACAGGAAAACCAGCAAACTGTCTCCAGTTTCATGACAATCTTAAAAACCAGCAGCCTCCTAAACATGGTAACTAGTTAGCCAAACTAGAAAGTGGCCTAGCAACCATGAAAGTGAGGCAGATCAAAATTAGATTTCCTCAAAAAGTCCCATGACTCAACATAATAAAGGACATATGTAACAAACCCACAGCTAAAATCATACTCAATGGTGAAAATCTGAAAGCTTTCCCTCTACAATCAGGAAAAGATAAGGATGCCCACACTTACCACTTTTATTCATCACAGTTTTGGAAGTCCTAGCCACAGCAATCAGAGAAGAAAAATAAATAAAAGGAATCCAAGTTGGAAAGAAAAATTTAAAGCTGTCACTGTTTGCAGAGACATGTTACTATACATAGAAAACCCTAAAGACACTACCAGAAAACTAGTAGAGCTCATCAATGAATTTGGTAAAATTGCAGGAAATAAAATTAACATACAGAAATCTGTTGTATAGAAATCTATACCCTAATAATGAACTATGAGAATATGAAATTAAGGCAACAAACCCATTTACCATTTTTCACAGAACTAGAACAAATAATTTAAAAATTTGTATGGAAACACAAAAGGCACTAAGTAGCCAAAACAACTTTTTTTTAATTGGAGTATAGTTGCCTTACAATGTTGTGTTAGTTTCTGCAGTATAATAAAGTGAATCAGCTATATACCTATATCCCTTCCCTCTGGAACCTCCCTCCCACCCCCCAATCCCACCAATCTAGGTCATAACAGAGCACCAAGCTGAGTTTTCTGTGTTATACATCAGGTTCCCACTAGCTATCTATTTTACACATGGTAGTGCATGTATGTCAATCCTAATCTCCCAATTCAGAGCTGAAATATCATGTTCTCTGACAAAGTTACTGTAATCAAAACAGTATGGTACTAGCACAGAAACAGACAAACAGATCAATGGAACATGATAGTCCAGAAATAAACCCACACTGTTATGATCAATTAATCTATAAGATCCCTTCAAAACGTGGTGCTGGGAAAACTGCACAGCTACTTGTAAAAGAATAAAGTTAGAACATTCTCTAACACTTGATCTCTCACCCCTGATTAGCTTTGATGCCTTGTGAAAACAGGAAGTAAAATCTAAAATAATGTCATCTACTCCCTGAGTATTGAAGTTGTGTCCAAAACACACAAAGTCCTTTGGCAAAGGATAGAAAATTTATTGGTTTTAGGCATTCCTAAAATTTCTGACAGAAATTTCTGAACAGTCATTACCTGAGCACTAAACTAACCAAGCATTTTCTTTCAATCACCAAATGAGCAAAAACTGACAACAAAGACATCAACAAAACACCAATTGTAGCAGACTCTGGGTAGAGAAAATATTATTTCCAAAATGGCTAAATTATATTATTTTAAATGTCCACTTTTCAGAATAAGCTGCAAAACACTCAAAGAAAAAGGGAAAAAGCGTCAATAGAAACTCCTTGATGAACATCATTTGTTGGTTTTACTTGATACAAATTTTCAATGAACTATCATAAATATGTTCAAAAAACTAGAACAAACCATGTCCAAAGAATTAAAGAAAAGTGTAAAGCAATGCTTTCCCAAATAAAAACTACCACTAAAGAGATAGGAATTATATTGAAAAAAGAACTAAATAGGAATTTCTAGAGCTGAAAAATACAATTACTGAAATAAAAATAAATTCCCTAAAGGGGATAATCAAAAGGTTTGTACTGTTTATGAAGAAAGAATCAATGAAACTAGAAATAGGTCAATTGAGATTATCTAATCTGAGGAACAGAAAGAACAATGAAAGAAGAAAAATGAAAGATCATCAGTAACTTGTGAGATCCCGTAAGCATACCAATATATGCATAATGGGAATCCCAGAAGGAGAGGAAAAAAAGGGGCAGAAAGACTATTTAAAGAAAACATGGTTGAAAACTTTCAAATTTAATGAAAAACATTAATCTACACATTCAAAAAGTTTAATGACTTTAAGTAGAGTGAACTCAAAGGAAATTCATACCTAGACAGATCATAATCAAACTTTCAAAAGAAAAAGACAAATAGAGAGTCTTGAATCAGCAATAGAAGAGTGACTCATCACAGACAAGATATTCTCAAAACATTCACTATCAATTTCTCATCAGAAACCATGTAGGCCAGAAGGCAGTGGGTTAACACATTTAAAGTTCTGAAAGGCAAAGACGGTCAACCAGTAAAACTATCCTTCAAATGAGGGCTAAAAGAAGACAATCTCAGTCAACACAGAAATGCAGTATGCAGTAATACAGCAATAGAACAAAAAAGGACATAAGACATATGGAAAACAAATAGCAAAATGACAGAGATAGTCTCTACTTTATTCATAATTACATTGTGTAAATGGATCAAACACTCTGATCAAAAGGCAGTGATTGGTAGAATGGATTAAAAATATACCTAACTCTATGGTTTCTACAAAAGGCATTATCCACCCAATCTTATTTTAGATTTAAAGACACAAATAGGTTGAAAGTAAAAGGATGAAAAATGTTATACCATAAAAACGAGGAACAAAACAGCTGGAGTCACCATACTAATATCAAACAAAATAGACTTTAAGGAAAAGAAATATTCCTAGATAAAGGACATTTTATAATGACAAAAGGGTCAATACATCAGGATGATATACAACTATAAACACATATGCACCAAAATACAGGAGGCAAAGACTGTCATAATTAATAAGAAAAATAGACAAGTCAACTGTAATAGTAGGAAACTTCAATACTCCACTTTCAGTAACGTATAGTACAACTAGGTATAAAATTAACAAGGAAACAGAAAACTGAAACCATAAATTATCTTCCTGTGCTACATCCTAGGTAAAATGTCAAGTTTTTACAAGGATTTAAGCAGAATTAATTGACCCAAAGTATGCGCATTTCAAGGAGTGGTACAAATAATATAAGAGATGTGTTTCACTCTCAATTAGGTTTGCCACATTTTAGGCAAATCTCTTCTTCTAATCTACGCTACTCTACAATTGTCTACTATAGTCAAACTTGACAACTTTCTCTACACCCAAACAACTGAATCCAGTGCTTGGACTACTTTCCGCTCCAAGAATGCTTGTTGAAATGAGTTTCCAGGAGCAGTTCCAAAGCTGCCTGATGCAAGTGCCTCCCCTAAGTACCTCAACTAAGTACTTGTGGAATCAAAAGTTTAGTGTGGAAATTAGAAGTCAAATTCTCCTTTCTCCTCATTAAATATTTTTTACTTTCTTGAGTCACTTATAATTCTTCATATTCTCATCTAATCTCCTCTACTAAATAATATACTCATAAGCTTTTGAGATGTGCACTGCTCATTTCTGTATCCTGCACAATAGTGAGCATGTTACCTTGTGCTTAAATAAATACTTAATAAAAACTGGTAAAAATGAGTGGGTGAAAGAAGAAACAAATTAATGTGAATATTGTGGATTGGAGAAGCAAGAAACTGTAAGAAGAGAGAACTGTGTGGTAGCTAGTGAAGTTGGATCATACAAAAATAAAATCTGAAATACAATTTAAGATAGCTTCCTTGATTGTATTTCTTATATATCTAAGGAAATGTGTCTTATAGTAAAATTTCACCTGATATATAAATAAAAAATGATGCTATATCATTATTATTATTGTTATCAATGATTACTCAATGCCTTACAATCTATTATAGAATATATTGCTATGCTAGGTCTTAGTGAATCTGTATTTCATTGTCAAACAGGAGAGGATAAATTTTAAATAGGTTTATAAAGAAGTGAATCTACTTTAACTGGAATAGATAACATTAGAGGTGTTTTAAATGAGCATTTAATTAAAATTTAGTCAAGTGATCATATGTTAATTAAATATCCATTGTTTGCATTAGACCACTAAGAGTTTAATAAGAACATCAAGTATAGAAATCTGGTTGTCATGAGCAGCCTACATGGAGAAACTAGCTGTATTAAGAATTAGAATTAATTTAAAAAGCAGCACTAAGTTTGTGACCTAAGCTAATCCAATCTATGGTATTCTAGTCACCAAGCAAATATCATTCTCTATTTCAAAATTATAAAGTGTAACTACTACAACTTAGTTATTTGTAGCTTCCTTACAGTTCTTGCTTCACTAGGGACTTTCAGAATAGTTGAAATCTTAAAACATAATAATGAACTGTGTCTCCCAACTGCTGCAAAGATAGGACCCTTCTTAGGATAAATGATAAATTTATACAGTGTGATGGCTGAGCCTTTGCTCCCTCTTTTGGTTCTGTATCTTCCCCTCCATTATCTCCACTACACATCTTAATTCAAGTTATCAGAGTCATTAATAATTTTTTCCCCATCTCTCCAAGCCAAATTCATGGTCAGCACCTTCATTTATACTAAGGTTACAAGGAAATGCAAACTAAGTAAATAACATTTAAATGGGAATTTTCTTAAACTAAAAGGTAAAATATTTCCTGTAACATTTCAGCTATTAGTCAATAAAAGTAGTAAGAAGTTGGGTATTGGTAGACATTGTTGCCCTTCAAATAACACTAATCATGTCTTTGGATATTCTTCCACTGCAATGTGAGGGATTTCTTCAAAACCAAACTGTCTTTGAAATCTTTAGGTGATTAGCATTCTGAAAAATAGCATCCTATTCCAAGGTAACTCAATTTAAGTCTCTCAATTTCACAAAACCAATTCGTATTTCTTAGATCCTAAGGTTGTAGTTACCATTTGTACTATTTTGACATGAGGGAGAGAAATAGAAAAGGAAGGAATGACTTTGGCCGGGGGAGTGTTCCAATTTGTAGGCATTAAAATAATATTGTAAGAGCAATAAATTCAAAGAAAACATCAGGATAATATTACCTCAATAATATTCTTCTTACCAACAGAAAATCGGATTTTCTGTTACTTTTAGTTGTCATTATCTCTTTAATGAACACTGATCTAGAACATTAGCCTTTCTTTGACTTTCGTGACATTGACATTTAAAGAGTTCAGGACAATTATTGTAGAAAGTCCTTCAATTTGGATTTATTTAAAGATTCTCCATGATGACATTCAGCTTCTGTATTTTTGGCAGGAATATCACAGAAGTGACAGTGTGTTCTTCTAATTGCATCATATAGGGGACACATGACATCTTCCAGTCCTATTACTGATAATTATAACTTTCATCCCTTGTTAAAGTGATTTCTGCAGGGGTTCTCCACTGTAACTATTATTTTTACCTTTTTTGTTAGTAAGTGTCATATGGAGAGAGACTTTGACAGCATGTAAATATCCTGTTTCTCATCATACTTTCACTCAATAGTTTTAACATACATTGATGATTCTTGACTCAAGCAAATATTACTATGGTGGCTGTCAAATGGTGATTTTATAATTCTCTTATTCCTTCTACATTTATTAGTTGGAATTTTACTATAAAGAGAAAATTTCTCCTCTACCCATTTACTTGTTTATTTTTTGTTTACTTATATCAATATAGAATACATCAATATTAATTTTTCTGATTTTGATAATTGTATTATTCTTATAAAAGATAATTATTTTCATTTTAGGAAAACAATTTGACTTTTTCTAAGATTTTGTTTGTTTGTTTTAAGATTCAACATAAAAATATTTGTCTTTGTTTGAATTATTTCACATAGTACCTTTGAAGTCCATCCAAGTTGTCACAAATGACAAGGTTTCCTGTTTTCTTATGGCTGAATAATATTCCATTATATATACCACATTTTAGGTATCTATTCATCCATCCATGGAAACTTAGTTTCCATTTCTTTCTTGTCTATTGTGAATTATACTGCAATTAACATTGGGGTCCAGATATCTCATTGAGATAGTGATTTCATTTTCTCCAGATATATATCCAGAAGTGGGATTGCCAGATCCTATGGTAGTCTTATTTTTAAACTTTTTGAGGAACTACCATACTGTTTTTCATAATGACTGAATCAATTTTCATTCCCACCAACAGTACACAAGTGTTCCTTTTCTTCCGCATCTTCACCAGCACTTGTTACCTCTTGTCTTTTTGATGATGGCCATTCTAACAGGTGTGAGGTGATATTGTGATTTTGATTTGCATTTCCCTGATGATATTAAACATCTTTTCATGAACGTGTTGGCAATTTGGACATCTTCTTTGGAAAAATGTCAGTTTATTTGTCCATTTTTAAAAAAGGATTATTAGTCTTTTCGCTATTGAGTTTTATGAGTTCCTTATATTTTGTGGAAATTAACCCCATATATCTAATATATGGTTTGCAAATATTTTCTCCCATTCTGTAAGTTGTATCTTTATTTTGATGATTATTGTTCAGAAGATATTTAGTTTGATATAGTCCCACTTGTTAATTTTTGCTTTTGTTTTGTAATTATGTGCTTTTGGCATCATACTCAAGAAAGCATCACCAAGACCAATGTCAAAGAGCTTTTCTCCTATGTTTTCTTCTAAGATATTTACAGTTTCAGGCCTTAATTTTTAAAGTTTTAAACTCATTTTGAGTTAATCTTTGTGAGTAGTGCAAAATGGGAGTCTAATTTTATTCTTTTGCATGTGAATATCCAGTTTTCTGAATACAGTAAGTCCCCTACATATGAACCTTCAAGTTGTGAACTTACAAAGATGCGGATGTGCATTTGCATGTCCAATCATGTAAGTTAGTTCATGTGTCTGGTGTACATTGTCACGTGTATATATCCTCTACAAGTGGTTGTGCTTTTGTGTACTTTACTGTACAATTCTGTATAGAGCACAGTAGTACAGTATCTTTATTTCAAGCCCAGGATGTCCAGAAGCAAGAGTAAAAGCAGTAGTGATGTAACTCGTACTGCTAAGAAGCACCAAGTGATAATAATGAAACTTTCTGTGCAACTCGAGGAGCTAACTAATGAAGACCTAATGGAATTGAAGGCCTAGAGAAAGGATGAAGAGAGACAAGAGGAAGAAGTAACTGAAAACTGAAGAGATTCAGGATGCAGGAAATGGCAAGGGGATTTTCTTTATTTGAGGAGGAACTGTAAGTTTTTGAGGCACAGGACCCAAATGGTATATGAAGGTTGCAGCAGCTGTTCAGAATGCAATCCAGTGCTACTGTGTCATGTAAGATGAGTAAAAAAGAGCTACTATCCAGACATTACTGGATCCTTTATTCAAGAGGGTAGATAGAATTGAATTGAGCAAGGAACCAGAACCTGTTCCATCAACGTCAGGTGTGAGTGAAATTGCAGCTTGCCCTCCATCTCTTATTGCTGACAATCTTTCAGCTCTACCATTTCCCACCTCCTTTCCCTCTTCCAGTGATTAACTCTTCTTGCCTGTTTACTCAATGTCAGCCCTTGTATGCCAGCTGTTGTACTGTATTTTCTAGGTACTGTACTGTAAGATTAAAAATGTTTTCTTTATTTTTTGTGTTTGTTTTTTAAAAATTACTTGTATGGAAAGTATTATAAACCTATTACAGTACAGTACTATGTAGCCGATTGTGTTAGTTGGGTACCTAAGCTAACTTCGTTGGACTTACAAACAAATTGGACTTAGGAATGTGCTTTCGGAATGGAACTCATCCATATGTAGGGGACTTGCTGTACCATTGGTTGAAGAGACTGTTCTTCACCCTATTGAGTATTCTTGGCTCTCTTGTCAAATATTAGTTACTTGTCTTCTTTATTGGATTGTGATTCTGTTCTATTAGTTTATTTGTTTTCATGCCAACACCATACTAGTTTGATTACTATAGATTTGTAGTTTAGTTTGAAATCAGGAAGTATGATGCTTTCAGGTTTGTCTCTCTTTTTCTCAAGATTTATTTGGGTGTTCAGAGTTTTTGGAGGTTTTATACAAATTTTAGGATTACTTTTTCCATTTCTTTAAAAAATGCTGTTTTTAAAGCACTGTGATAGGGATTTGCAATAGGAATTGTGATAGGGATTGCACTGAATCTGTAGATAGCTTTGGGTAATATAAAAATTTTAACAATATTAATTTATCCAATCCATGAATATAGGATAGCTTTCCACTCATGGGTCTTCTTCAATATACTTCATCACTATATTATAGTTTTCAGTGTATGTGTCTTTCATGTATTTGGTTAAATTTATTTCTAAGTAATTTATTGTTTTGTTATTATCGTACATGGATTTGTTTCTTTTCCTGATAGCTCATTGTTAGAGCATAGAAATGTAACTGATTTTTGTACCCTACATCTTGACTGAATTTATTTATTAGTTCTAAGAGATCTTATTTTATTTTTTTTGCGATATTCCAGCCTCTCACTGTTGTTGCCTCTCCAGTTGCAGAGCACAGGCTCCAGACGCGCAGGCTCAGTGGTCATGGCTCACGAGCCCAGCCGCTCCATGGCATGCGGGATCTTCCCGGACCGGGACACGAACCCGAGGTGGACTCTCAACCACTGCGCCACCAGAAAAGCCCTAAGAGATTTTATTTTTGTCTTTAGAGTTTTCTGTATACAATATAATTTAATCTGCAAATAGATAAAATTTTACTTCCTGCTTTCCCATTTGGGAGCCTTTTATTTCTTTTTCTTGCCTAATTCCTTTAAGTTATATTGCATACGAGTGGTGAGAGTGGATACCCTTGTCTTGTTCATCATTTTAGAGTAATGGGTTTCATTTTTTTACATTTGAATATGACCTTAGCTCCGTGAAATATAAAGCTAAAAGAGCATCATGCCTGCAGTTTACTCTCAAGTGATTCAGAAAATATATATATGTATATTTTTGCATACACAAATAAATATAGACATATACATGTATATGTACACACACACACACACACACACACACACACATATATATATATATATAGAGAGAGAGAGAGAATGATAAAGCAAACAGGAAAATGTTAACAACATTTGGGGAATCCAGGTGGAAAATGTACAGATATCTTTGCAGTATTTTGCAACATTTCTGTAATTTTGAATTTATTTTAAAATAAAAATTTGAGGTGATACCTCATTATAGTTTTGATTTGCATTTCTTTAATAATTAGTTATGTAGAGCATCTTTTCAAGTGCCTTTTGACGATCTGTATGTCTTCTTTGGAGAAATGTCTTTTTAGATCTGCTCATTTTGTGTTTGGGTATTTGTTTTTCTGATATTGACCTACATGAGCTATTTGTATATTTTGGAGGTTAATGCCTTGTCAGTTGCAAATATTTTTGCCCATTCTATAGGTTGCCTTTTTGTTTTGTTTATGGCTCCATTTGCTGTACAAAAGTGTTTAAGTTTAATTAGGTTCATTCATTGTTTAATTTATTTTCCATTACTCTAGGAGACAGATCTAAAAAGGTATTGCTGGGATTTATGTCAAAAATTATTCTGTCTGTGTTTTCCTCTAGGATTTTTACAGTATCCAGTCTTACATTTAGGTCTTTAATACATTTTGAGTTTATTTTTGTGTATAGTGTTAGAGAACATTCTAATTTCATTATTTTACATGTAGCTGTCCAGTTTTTCCAGCACCACTTTTTGAAGAGGCTCTCTTTCCTCAATTGTATATTCTTGCCTCCTTTGTCATAGATTAATTGACCATATGGGTGTGGGTTTATTTCTGGGCTTTCTATCCTGCTCCATTGATCTGTATTTCTGTTTTTGTGCCAGTAACATACTGTACAATATGGTATCACCTCACACCAGTCGGAATGGCCAACATCAAAAAATATACAAATAATAAATTCTGGAGAGGGTGTGGAGAAACATATATATATATATATATATATATATATATATATATATATATTTTAAACTGAATCACTTTGCTGTGCACCTGAAACTAACACAACATTGTAAATCAACTATATTTCAATAAAAATAAAAAATAAAATGTTGAAAATTTTAAATATAATAATGAGCAACTATTGATTATATATATATTAAATTTTATAATACATCTTTTCTTAAAAAATTTATTTTATATTGGAGCATATTTGATTAACAATGTGTTAGTTTCATGTTACAGTAAAGTGATTCAGTTATATATATACATGTATCTATACTTTTTCAAATTATTTTTATAATATCTCCTTAAAGTAAACACAAATTCACTAAAGAATGATGTCAGTGAAGCTTATTATTTATCAACATATTATACAACAATAAAATGGTAGCAGTCATATTGCAACTTAAATTTTTTGTTTCTTTTTAAATGTTAATTCAATATAATAAAACTTTTCCCAAATTCCTACATTGTCATTTTATACAAACAGCTGATAATGATTTTATTAGTTTATCATAGGGGAAGTATTTTTGCTCTTTTCTCCTCCCTCTTTTCCTTCCTTTTTTCTCTTCATTCCTCTCTCCTTTTTTGTCCTGCCTTTCCTTCTTAACTACATCTTTTCCTTCTTTCCTTCTTTGTGCCCTTCCTCTCTGCAGCCAGTAAACATTTACTGAGCATCTACAAAATACCCTACAATGTGCTAGATGCAAATGGAGATGGGACATATGGGAGACACAAAAGAAACAAAGGGAGATCAATGGAAAATGCCAAATTAAAGGATATTAAAAACTATTTGAGAGAAAGAAATAATCATTGAAAAGACCACTCACTCTCCATTTCTACATCAGAACATCAGAATCTCAGGTTACCAGTACAGGAAGATGGTATCATCCTCAAATATAGGAAGTAATTTAAAAGTCTAGTTTGGACACAGTAAGAGGTATACACTTAGCTTACTTATTTTGAAAGTGATTTTGCTTTTTTTTTTTCAACCTTTCCAGAAGTCTCTGCACTTATTAAATATTGAATACATGGAATGCTACTCTTCAGGCGATTTGGCAAATTGAATACACTGAAACAATTTTCAGGACTATTTCTATTTCCGTTATCTGTGAGTATTGACATGTCCCCTCCATATGCAAGGCAAACATCTCACCTCACTGTATTCTAGGCATATGCAGCCCAAAGGGGCTTACCAACTTCAGTGCATAAATAGGGAAGAGCATACCATGCATTTCAATATAATGAAGTCATAACCATAAAGACACTTACAAAGGAAGTTCTATAGCTCAGGGCGGCAGTAAAATAAGCGCTACAATAAACATGCATTTTTATGAGACTATTTATTCATTTAACTAATTTACACATTAAAAACAAAAGTACTTAGTATTACAACTGTCACCATCTCCTTAGGTTAAAACAGTGATTAACTCTGAGATCCGCAGTCATTTTGAGAGAAACAAAAAAACAAAAAAAACATTCAAACACCAAGTGAATCACTCTTCTTTTAAAGTTCCAAGGCCCGTGTATTACAGATCCCAATGAATATCTATAATTTCACTATAGAGATAGATTGAAAAATTATACATGTTTTCTGTTCTTCCTTGGTTATTTTAAGAGTATATGACAGTGGAGAAGGGGGTACCTCCAGACATTGTTAAGTACCAGAACAAAATCCTCATCTGAATCAGACAAGAATCTAGGCAAGATGGAAAAATATTTGAAGCTTGTCTTCTTAGCTTTCTTTGCTCTTTTCTTCTGTCCATACCTTATTACTATTCTTCTTAAACATACCTTTATATGAGAAAGTTTTCTACTGTTTTCTTTCTGTATCTAAAATAATTCATTCAAGTTGATCCTAACTCTGATATATGAGATAGAATGTTTTCCTTTCAGGGTAATTTGTTGTTTAATAGAACAATTGGTATTGAGCAGATAATCTTGGAGGGAATGTGAATTATGTTCTGTCTTTGTTACTAAATTGCTTTACGGATCTGGATAAGGCCCCACCCACCTATGTATTTTTGAACCAGATTGGTTATTTTCAATGGAGGTTGTCATGCCTCAGTGATGGGGGGAGTATATAACAATGTGAGTGGAGGTAGCTTTCAAAAATCATACAGGGAACCTTATTTTTAGTTTTTTAAGGAACTTCCATACTGTTCTCCCTAGTGGCTGAACCAATTTACATTCCCACCAACAGTGTAGGAGGGCTCCTTTTTCTCCACACCCTCTCCAGTCCAGTAGATGTTTTAATGATGGCCATTCTGACCTGTGTGAGTTGATAACTTGTAGTTTTGCTTTGCATTTCTCTAATACTTAGTGATGTTGAGCATCTTATGTGTCTTTTGGCCATCTGTATGTCTTCTTTGGAGAAATGTCTACTTAGATGGAAGTATGTCATTAACAGATACACACTACCATATATAAAATAGATAAACAATAAAGATTTATTGTATAGCACAGAGAATCTTGTAATAAACCGTAATGGAAAAGAATAATATATATATATATATGTATATATATGTGTGTGTGTATATATATCTGAATCACTTTGCTGTACACCTGAAGCTAACACAACATTGTAAATCAACTATATTTCAATAATTTGTTTAAAAAGCCAAAAAAATTTATACAGTTAACCTGAAACACCCCCACCCCTGGGATTTTCTTCCCTCTACATGTATATATTCCCAGATGAGAATCACTAGACTTAAAGATTTTGAAGGCATTTTTGCCACTAAATACAGGATGAATAATGTATAATAAGACAGATTTTTGTGTCTCACTCAAATGCTGATTTGTGACTCAAGAAAAATGTAGAAATACATATAAGAGTGATGTTTCTGTAGGGAAAGTATTGAGTCTGCTTTGATATATAAAAAGCAAGTTTTTCAATGTGTATGTTAACTCTTTATTCAATTTATTAACAATAAAAATTAACAATAAATATTCACTATCAGTAACAAAATGCTTATTACATTTCTCACAGATCAGTGAGACAAACCAGTGAATACTAAAAACAAAAACGCTGCTGCTCCTTAAGGTGTGTGATTCTAAAATTCTATTAATCTCTAGTGGTGAAAATTTCAAGTTCTAGAACAGATGAAAATATTTGGGAATAAGGAGTTTTACTGGTGTTTTCTAAAGCACTCTACACTGGCACCCCTTAATTGATGTTTGCATGAATTTTTTTGTGGCCGATTGGGAATAAATGAACACAAGTATATATTTTATGATCTACATACTGATGGCTCTTCTTTCCTAGGTTTAAATTACACATCTCTCATTTATTTTTTTTGTTACTCTGCAAATCTCTTTACCGCCCTTAACCCCAGTTTTTTCACAGAAGTGATATGAGGATGATGATGTCTATCTCATACAGAGTTATTGTGAAGATTAAATTAGATAATGTATTGCTGCTTGCTTCATAGACTCTTGCTCAATCTGAGGAGTTACATGGAAGAAATTGTGAGAGCTCGGCAAGTAGACTATAAACGCTGCGTATCTATGCCACTAAGGTAAGCACTTAGTATATCTAGCTGGGACCAGAAAGTGTCATCATTCTAGACTGTGCCAATATAGATGTCAGGATTGACAAGAAACAATAGTAGATCTCAATATAATTAATATTTAAATGAAATAGTTCTAAGTCAGCTAGATTTTCTAGTAGTTCTGAACCCAAGTTGGTATTAAAATCACTTGGAGGTGCTTTTACAAAATGTTCATTATGTTCCAATCCAGACAAATTGAATTAGAATCCCTGGCAACTGGTGCCCTGAGACCCAATATTTTCTTTAATTCTCCTTGGGCAAATCTTATATGCAACCAGGATTGAAAGCCACTGCACTTAAATAATTCTGCAAAGTTTTCAAAGTTGCCTCCTCACCTAGGTCCTCAGTGTTCTTCTTTTTCAGGTTTTTCATGTCACCTCATAAAGAATCAACTCGATTAATTCAGAATGAAGGAGCTTAGGAATGAATTTCAGTGAATTTTCTAGCACTATAAGATCAGAGTTTGAGGTCTATCTTGGCATAGCCCTGATGCACTGCACACTAGACTTTTGGAACTATGTGACTTTCCTGGTGCTCCTTAAATCTTGTTATCTTGATGAATCACTGTCTTCTCTGTCCATGTGTAAGAATTCAGACTATAAGACAAAAAGATGTCAAGCCTCACTGGGTTTCCCTGATGGAGAGAAGGTGATTCCCTGCCTCTCAGTTGTTCTCTCTGGGGGCAGCTGCAGCATTCTAATTGGACTCTATATGGTATTTGGGCAGCATTGGTCCAGGGCTGTGGCATAGAGTAGCTCTGCCACTAGATCTTGAATGATGAGGAATGCAAAGTCACAACTGTTGCTTTCTAAACAAGGTTTTATTGGTTTTTGTTTTTTACTCATTTGTTGGAATCAAGGAAAATGTAATCTCTAGTTTTTGCTTTTAAGAACACCCTAATCTGATATTATGGTAGATTGAGTGCAAAAAAAAAAAAGGCTCACTTCTCCAGCCTTCCCTATATTCATGCCCTTGGCAGTTGATTTTGCCCTAGTTATCCTACCTCAAGTGATGGAATCTAGCTCTCCATTCATTTAATCTGGGCTGACCTTCTGACTTACTTTGGTCAACATAATGAAACAGATAAAACAATGTGTCAATTCAGCTCCTAGGCTCTTTCTCTATCTTGGAACCCTGTTCTCTATCTTGGAACCCTGACTTTTCATGAAACATACCCAGGGTAGTCTGAGAGACATTGATAGGCCATGTGAAGGAGTCCTAGACATGGACCAAAGTGACCTGCAAGATGAATGAAGACACATGATCAGAGCCAACTGAGATCACCCAAATATTTCCCTGATCAGTAGAGCTGCCTAGCCAATCTGTAGACCAATGAAAATTATTACCTCTTAATAATTATTACTGTTTAATAAAAGTAAAATTATTACTATTGATAAATTAAACATTTATTACATGCTTGTTGCTTTAAACCATTAAGTTTGGGGATGGTTTGTTATGCAGTAATAGCTAACTGATACAGTGGAAGTATACAACCACTGAGGGGATTGTTTTATTCCCAATTCTCTCTTCTGTTGGTGCCAGAAATGGACACTTAAATTAAATTTTGTCTTTATTACTCTTTGTGAGTCACTTAAAAATAATCAGAATTATAAATTGAAATTTATTTACTTGTCTGCATGATCCATTATAATTAGTTCCATGAAGAAAAAAAAGGAATCCACTTTGTACACTACTGGATCTCTATAGTACTTGGCACATAATAGATGCTCAATATATCTTTGAATGTGTGAATGAGTAAATAGATGCCGTAACAAGTATCTGAAAACAGAAGTGGCAGAAGAGATTAGTAATGCTCAGAATGAAAGATAGAAGACTTGGGAAGAGTGTGATAACTTCCTGAAAATATTTTCCAGATTTCCACAGGAAAACACATGTCAGTTCTTGGTAGCAAGGAGTTAATAAGTAGTAAGCTCCTCATTACTTAGGTCTATCAAGCAGAAGCTAAGAGATCATCCATTAGCACTTCTGTGGAATGTCTTCATTGGATTGAAGGTTCAACTTCAAAGGATCCTTCTCACTTAATGGTGCTGAAAGTACCAGTCCTCTGTTAGGAATACGACAGTTAGTACCTAGTGTTTGAATGAAAATGTGTGGAGACATTTTTTCCTTGCTGGCTGCAGTATTATGAGAAGCAGTCCAACGCAGCAGGATGAAGCCCAACAAGCTTTGGCGTAAGACAAATCTGGGCTCAATTTCTGGCTGTCTTACTTAAAAAATAACTTAGATAATTAATTTACGAAATCAGAAATCAGTTGTTACATCTATAAAATGCGGATGATAGAAATGGCACTTAGGACAAAGGATTATTAAATAGATAAAGCATTATTCTCAACAAATTATAAAAGCTCAGCAAATATTAGCTACAAATGCTACTATCATATGCATTTTGATTATCATTGTAACCTGAGTATTGAGGAAGATCAAGAAAAGGTGAGAACCATTGGAGCATCTATTTTCCAATTTGGTGTAAATTGTATCTATTTATATAAAGGCACTTGTACATGCCTTTGTGAACTTGACTGTGCATCAAGTTCCCTTGAATACCTTAGAGTTTATCATGTCTCTTATGAGAATGAAACTGGTATGAGAGTGGCTGTCATAGTAGGGCGGAAAGTTTCCATGGGAATCTCTCTTAGCTACATCAGAGGTGAGTATGTTTTGCTCATTGATTGTGTGACAGGGATTCTCAGCTTATATTTACCTGGGTTATACAGAAGTCATGTGATAATTTTGGTCAATAGTGACTACTCTTGTATCTTTATAACCTAAAGCACTTGAGAACACGTGATCACAGGCAGACAAGTCACCTGAACAACTTTCTTAGGTTCTATGTGCAATAGATTGACATTGCTTTTTTGTTTGTTTGTTTTTTTAACTATAAAACTTACAATGAGATTTCTGGCCTCCACTCACCCTCAGCTCTGCATAAGGAAAAATGATATAGCAAAATATGTTAAGCAGAAATGTGCCTTTACCAAGTCACATTATATTTCCCCATTTTTCTCTCATATCAACAATTCTATCTATAGACAGCATCTCTTACTCCTGCAACATTTCCACTTTATCTTACCTTCAGCATACTGGAAGCAATTCCTTAAAAAGATTTTAAAAAACCCCACAGATTTCCAGTGTAAATACTAGCATTCTACTAGGAGGCTTTGCTGAGACCTAACTTCTCAAAACTGCAGATCATGGGTCTATCAGAGATGGAAGGGACCTGAGAAGTTTTCTTCAGGGGGCTTGAGGTATCATAACTGCAGGAAGATGGTGGAGTGTGACACAAGACGAGTGGTGTAGATAACTGGATAATGTATATATCACCAAATAGCATTCAATTCATTTGTCTAAAAACACTGTAAGACCAAGTAAAATGCTTCTAAAGTCTAGATTCCACTTTCTTGTCCTTGACTTATGGTCCCACAAAGCCCAAATGAAAGTATCTCTAATACTGCAGTCCTAGATCCTCTGACAAGTAGTGTTAGGATAACTTGGGACTAAAGGACCAGTTGGAATCCCTTCAGAGACTCCTCAAGATTTTACCAATAGCCCTGGATATCATATTCCGGTGATCGTCTTGGAGATCATCTTAGTTAGATCATGCCTAAATACACTTTTCAAAGGAACTTTCTAAATACCCCTTTCTTGCCACTTCCAAATTCAGTGCTGGTTCCCACCACTCCCCCCAAATGGATTGCAATTATTCATCTGGATTGCAGAGCTGTAATGTGATATTCTTCAGGGAGGTGACTGACGTCAGCTGGGCCTCCAGCTACTCCTTTCAGAACCATGCCCTTTGGAGCTCTAATTTGAATGAACTGTCTGGGTCTTGTTTCTCACTGATGCTTAGATGAACTATCCCTTGACCTCTCTGATCCCCGATTAACCTTCCTGTGTGGATGTGTAGGAGTAGACAGAAGAGGAGATTAAGGATCAAATACTTACTTTAATTTTGCTTTTGGTAAGACAGCAGTCAGAGTCATTGTCTTCTATCATGCAGAAATGCACACTTCTCATGATGCCTGAGTCTTTAAAAACAGGGCTAAGGATAGGAGAATAATTAAAATTCAAGGAGGAATCATGAAATTGAACTGGGATTCTGTATGTCATTTAGTGCCTCTAACAAGGACAAAATTCCAGAAATTATAGAAAAGTCCTAATGATCATTATCAGCCTGGAGACACAGCTAGTTACAAATTGTCATTTTGTCTGACTTGGGGGTCACAGAACTCTCTAAATGGTTTTGTAACGATCTTGCTTTCATCTTACCAACTACATCTGTCAGTCAATATGAGTTCACTTCATTCCTATGGCATACCCTGTATTGAGTTTAGTGGTGGAGAGAGCACCAGACAGAAAAGATAAAATTGTCACTATTGTGAAGGTCATATCTAGGGAGGGAGAAAAGAGCAATGCATATGGAAAGGAAATTTTTACTCCTACTCCAATGGAGTTCTACATTTGACAATGTTTCTACTTATGCATAGTTTTGCTAGATTTTCCAAAGACCCTAGGGTGGGACATGTACTAATTCAGTGATGCATGTTATAGATGAATGCTATAGAGGAATCTGTTACAGTGGTGTTTCCAGATCTCTTCAAAGAATTTGCTCTATTATAGAAAACTCAAAAGAGAGGTAGTGTGACAAAGTCAGTGCTGGTAATGTTTGATGTAAAATCTGGTCAACTGTGTGCTTTTCCAGCAGGCCTGATTACAGCTGGCCTAGCTGACACTCTATACAGAAATGGATGGGCTCAGGAATATCTGTATGATAGCTGCATTCCCACACTCCCCACTGATGAACCTATTACAAAAATGTGTCAATAGGTGATTATTAGTTTTAGGGCTATATTTTCCCTGTGTAAGCACTGGCTAAAAAAAAAAACTATAAAAGGGGTGAAGGTTCACACACTTCAGAAAGAAAATGAGTTTTGCCTTCTAGATTTAGAAGGGTCACTTTACTATTGATAAGATTCAGCTTTGCACAGAAGTTCATTTGATGGTTACCTATTTGGCCTGATTGGTGATAGAACAAGAAGGCACTTTTCTTCCCTAAATGCTTGAAAGGTTAAGACTAGCAAGTCCTTACTCTCTATTCTTTTTGTAACATTTTGACCCTCCTGTATTTTTTTCCCATTACTAAACTCAGGACAGTTTAGTAATGGTAGGAGTGCAGTGAATCCATGTTGTTTGACTAATGTAGCTCAATGGAATGCAAGTGAGAACATTACAGATCAGGGTAAAAAGGTCTGTTGCCCTAAGTCAGACAAAATGTCAGTTAGTTTCTAGATGTGTCTCCGGGCTGATGTTGAACATCAGAAATTTTTCTATTATTCCTGGGATTTAGTCTTGATTAAAGGCATTAATTAACATACAAAGATGAATTTAGCTGTATTCTCTGTCTTTAAATATTTCACAGGCTGGCAGAGGAGAAAATTATTGAAATAATTACAACTTAATTAATCTGATAGTTTTATAAAAAGTCATAAACAAATACCCTCCAGGACCAGGCAGGTAAGGTAAGCTAACTAGTAATAGAATGATAGGGAGTTGTGGGGATCGTGATAAAACATAAATGAACTTGTCCTACCTGAAAGCTTAAAATTTACAATTATTTTAATATACCCTATCTACCAATATATTGTTTGTCACCTGCCTAGGGTATCAGGATTCTACCTCCCTGGAAGAAAATAGGTTATAAACTTTATGGACAGAGTTGCCTATGCAGACAAGTAACACTGTTGATAGCTGCACTAAGCCCAATTAAACTGTTTGTAAGAAATACAAACAGTTTGTAAGAAATACATGTATTTACAATAGAATATGAAATATATCATGAAAATAGTATGTAGCTAAAATTATGTTTTCAAAGAATATTTAATGACATGTGAAATCCTTACAAGATAAAGATTGAAAAGGTTCTGATAAAACTCTCTCTCTCTCTCTCTCTCTCTCTCTCTCTCTCTCTCTCTCTCTCTATATATATATATATATATATATATATATAGAGAGAGAGAGAGAGAGAGAGAGAGAGAGTTTTATCAGAACCTTTTCAATATATATATGTATATATATATTACAATCCCAATACATGGACACACTCATGGAAACTAAAAGACTAAGGAAATATACCAAAATATTTGCATTCATTTATTGTAGGTGATAAGTTAGCTAACTTTACTTATATTCTTCTGTATATTTTTAACAGGTCTGCAATAAAATATATTGCTGTTTTAATCAGAAAAGGTCATAATTATATTGTACTGGGCATGCTAAACCTGAAAAATAAATACAGGGATTTCAATAAGAGTAGAGTAAAAGAGTACATGGTACAGAAAGGGTATCCTCTCACCTCCAAAGTCATATCACTTAGGCAAATGCATAGAGACAAGGCTACTTCTGTTTCAATTGTGAGTCTGCTCTAAGTGGCTTATGCTAAAATGTACGACAACTAACAGAACCTAAACCCAGTTTTATTATCAAAGACTGTAAACGCTTTTTTTTTAAAGATTTGCCAAGGTTCTCCCTTCTTTGTGTACTGGTACACCTTGCCTCTAGTAATAAGTATATTCCTGATGATATATGTGCGTGTATGCATTGTAGACTGTCCTGCAAGACTAGAACTTTCTTTAATTGAGCACCTACTATGTAGAAGATACTGTGCTAGGTGTTTTTGAAACTTAATCTTAAGTGAAACTTAAGTAGTTTCACTTAATCTATACAACATGTCAGAAAATTAGGTACAGTGTTTTATATTTTACAGGTGACAAAAATGAGACTCAATGAACTTAAATTATTTGCTCAAGGATGTTTATATAGTTCAAGAGTGGCAGAGCTGAATCTCAAATTCACCACATTCTGGCCATGATCAGTTTTTATTCCACTATGCACATGTGGCCTAAGGTTTTCTACCCAACTTCTGAACCTTGATTTCTTTACCTTTAATATGAAGAAATGACAGATAAAAACACGGAACTCTTTCAGGTCTGACATTTTATGAATTCATAATTACAACCAATCTCATAGATCTGTTATGAGGATTCTGTGCAAATACCTTTAAAAAACAGAAAAGTATCATACAAAGTCAAGGTGTTATTTTATTAAATCAAATCCCATTTTCCCATCAACTCACATTAAAATTTCAGAGCTGCTTTATCATTATAGCTGACAGGTCTTCAACAGACAGTTGCTCCTAAAGTGTTTGCTCTATGTTTCTCAGGCTCCAGATAAGCACTAATGGTCTGTGTGTGGGGAGGTGTGTGTACTGAGATGTAAGGAACTTTTTAGAAAATTGAACAGTCTTTTTGTAATGTGATTAGTCAGCGTCTAATTGAATTTTCATATATGACTCATTTTTGTAGTTTTAGTTGTTTTTCTAAATATGGCCTGCTCAAAGTAGCATGGCGTACGTACAAAGGGGGAAATCAACCTGAAGTAAATGAAATGTTACTTCACTTTGTCAAGATTCTTTAAGATGTCTTTAAAGCAGGGGTCCCCAACCCCCGGCCCGTGGACCAGTACCCATTCGTGGCCTGTTAGGAACCAGGCTGCACAGCAGGAGGTGAGTGGCAGGTAACTGCTCCCCATCACTCACATTACCACCTGAACAATCCCCCCACACACACACACCCCACAGTGGAAAAATTGTCTTCCACGAAACTCATCCTTGGTGCCAAAATGGTTGGAGACTGCTGCTTTGAAGTATTATTATTAGCCTAGTACTATAAGGAATCTACATTCACTTTGTACTTCTGTCTGGAATTTGAAGTAGATTTTCAAGAGTTAATTAAAAAGGAATATTCTTTTCATAGCTGTTTCTTACCCTTCCCCAATTTAGCCTCCCCACAATGTTAACCAAATTGTAGAATACCAAAACCTTTCACTCCTGAATTTCTTGTGCTAATTGGGTACAGAATGCTTTCTTGCCTGTGTAAATGGCTTACATATTCAATCTCCAATTCAACAGGTTTAAATTAAAGAACACATACAAAAATATAAGGAGAGGGTCTTCTGCATTGTGGGTTATATTTCTTACTCTTTAAAAATATATACATTTAAGTATATATATGCACAATGTATACTTATATATTCATATATGTAAATTATATATATGTATGCATTATAAATGTATATATATAAATATATATATATATTCTATGTATTTGGAGTAACCATAGTTTACATCCTTTGGGAGGGGGGAGAGGCAGGGGGTGCTTTTATGGACATTCTAGGAAAATGAATTTGATGTGCTCATATATTTAAATCACGTAACAATGTTTATTGTGACAGAATCTTGAAAAACCAAAGAAACATCCTGCCAAAAAGTTTCAACATGAGCAGTTGGAAACAAGCAGCCTCTGATATATATACTAGTTCAAAAGATAGGATGGCCATAGCACATGTTCTTTGTTAAATTGATATGGACTTGATTAGTGATATTTCAGGTATGTTTAAATTCTGTATTGTGATGATGTTGTCTTCTGTTTATGTTTTAAATCAGCAACTTTACAATTTTACACAAGCTAGATTTTTTAAAAATTTCTCTTTGTTTTAGTCTGCTGCTAGAAGCAATTTAAGTAGTTTAGAATAAATAAATTTAGGAGTAAATAATTATATACCTAGAAGTAAATACAATTGATTGAAACATGTTTAGGATTTAGGATAATATATTTTTCTAACCTGTTGATCCATACTGACCATGTTTTTAAGAAAAGTAATGGGTTGTCCTAATAAAAGCCTCTGTTACTCTTACATGGATTTTTCTCTCTGCTAACATCTGAAAATTTTGTTATTTTCATATAAGGAATGGTCAAATTTACTAACATTTGTCTTGAGGGCCAAGAATAGAAGTCTCTCTTCTTTTGGCCATTGTGTAAACTGTTTGACATCATTTATATTCATAAAATTAAAGTATTGTCAAATGAGAGGACTTCATTCAAATTCATATTAAAAACATTCAACATGTTCAAAATTATAGGGTGTATAGTCAGAAATACCAACTGAGGGTAAACATAGCCAAGCCGGATTCCATGGGAAACAAGTCAGAAAAGAGTAATTTGTATATTGGCAAGGTATTATTGTTTGTCTCACCACTACTAAGAAGAACTTTTATGGCTCTATTCCATCTAAAGTCACTACAACCTACCAAAAATAGCAAATAAAAAGTAAATAGATAAGTAAAAATAAAAGTATTTAACATACTTGGATATTTGCAGTTATTTAATTTCATTTTCTCCATTTCTCTTAATTGTATATACAATTCTTTGTTCTAATGAACTGGGAGAACAACACCATAGAAAGTAAGAATTGTGTTTGGTTTATGTGGCTCTCTTTAGATTAACTATATAGTAACTACTTTATGTTTTAGTTCCTCTCACAGCTGAACAGTGTAGTTGTTTTTTTAAATGAGTGCAGTACATTTCAGAAGAAGTCAGGGAACCACAGGCAAACGTTTCCCTAGCCATGTTGTGTTAATCATGATACCATAATTCTGTTACCATCACATTCTTAACTGTAGCAATTGTGTTACAAATTGTATTATAAGTAAAAAATAAAAGTAGATAAATAGAAAGTACTATGTCAAAATAATAAATAAACATATTCATTATTTTTATTTGTTTCAATATTCACTAATTTTAAAAAAATAATTGATTCTTTTTAAGAGAGGAAGCCTGACCAATCCCCTTCAGATTACAAAATACAGCACAATCACTACTTTAGGATATAAATTGAAGATGCTCTATAATAAAGAGAGCTGAGAATTCACCTGGATATCTTTGTGACCTCAAAGCTGCTTCACTGCTTACAGGGATATTCATTTAGGTGAAACCACACCTGGTAGTAATGATGAAAATGTGCTGGAATGTTTAAGATCCCATTATGTTGATATTCTTAGCAACAAGTGTACAACATACCCTGAGATTGAGGATAAAAGAATTGCTACATTTGAGTTCCAGGTGTAAAGCAGGAGATTTATGATACTCTATTGATTATAATTTTCTTTAAGGCCTAGAATCCTTAGTAATTCATCAGAAGGACCTAACAGCACAGCAATATTTTACAAGGGCAACTGACATACAAAAATACTTTGTTTCTGAGTGCATTAACTGTAACGATAATCATACTTATTAACTGACATGCCATGCTTGTGTTTGGGGATAAGGCTAAATGACTGCTTCTCTGCTTCATGTTCTCTGATCCTTCCTACTTTTGCAGTAACTTCCATAATTTTTATTAGAAAGAAAAGAGAGATGACCCATTATTTCAATTCATCTGCTATACCCCTCCTTCTCTCTTAAGGTAAATATATGTGTCATAAACACATAAAACATGCAGACTCATAGCCCAGTAGACTATGCTTTTCAAGATGTATAAGCACAATTTATCTGTTTATATTCTGAATTTGGTGGAGAAAAGCTTCCACCTCCAGATAAATGTAAATTCAATTTTCTTGGATTCTAAGTAGAATATTATGTTGCTTTTGCAAAACACCGAGGGAAATGTATTCTGACCTCAACACTGATATTAGTTTTAATATACCATCAGATCTCATAAATGAACTAGAGTGTATTCATTCAATGGTTACTATGTCTGCTATAAATGAATCACAAATTTTAAGAGAGAATACAGAATTCTAAAAAATGTAATGATCGTAGCAATATTTTTAACAACTCCACCTCCCTCCCTCTGCTCAGGTAACTTAAACCATCTAAAATCTCTTTTTATCTATCTTCCCTATGCAAATTATACCTATCGTTCAAGAAAATCTCAAATTCTACTTATCCTTTGAAAATTTATGGCTCTTTCACTTTAAAATACTCTCTCTTTTACAGAAATATTGTCTATATAATGAGTTATGTACTACCTTATCACATCTTTATTGTTATCTTGAACAACTGATGCAAATTCTGTGTTATATAAAATTTTACTAGTTTGTCTTCTGTCCCCATTAAGCTGTAAATTCCTTTTCTTTTCTTTCTTTTTTTTGTAAAGAGGTCTATTATTTACTTATGAATTTTACTAGTTACATTTTAACATTTAAGGAATGCATACTCTGTGTCAGATATTTTGCTGGGGCTTTTCCATGAATTATCTCATCTTCATATTAAAATGCTTGGCCTAGTGTATAAAGTTCTTATACTTAGTATATCATAGGAAGTATTAGATACTATACCACTAAAGAATGGCATTTAAGAGTTAGCATTTTAAGTCAGACATTCCTAAGAACAAATCCTGGCTCTGTTGTTCATTTGATCAAGTAATTTACACATATTTACTGGTATATTAAATTACGTAATGTATATAAAGAGATCGGCAGGTTAATAAAAATATTTTGTGGGTTTAAAAAGTAATAGCTGCTAATTAAAATAACAATTTTTGGAGGAGCTTCAAGATGGTGGAAGAGTAAGACATGGAGATAAACTTGCTCTGCACAAATACATCAGAAATACATCTACAGGTGGAACAACTCCTATAGAACACCTACGGAACACTGGCAGAAAACCTCAGACCTCCCAAAAGGCAAGAAACTCCCCACGTTCCTGGGTAGGGCCAAAGAAAAAAGAGAAAACACAGACAAAAGAATAGGGATGGGACCTGCATCAGTGGAAAGGAAGAAAGGTTTCCACACACTACGAAGCCCCTTCTCAGGTGGAGACTGTGGGTGGCAGAGGGGGAAACTTCAGAGCCATGGAGGAGAGCACAGCAACAGGGGTGCAGAGGGTAAAGCGGAGAGATTCCCGCACAGAGGATCAGTGACGACCAGCACTCACCAGCCCGAGAGGCTTGTCTGCTCACCCGCTGGAATGGCTGGGGGCTGGGAGCTGAGGCTCTGGCTTCAGAATTCAGATCACAGGGAGAGGACTGGGGTTGGCTGTGTTAACACAGCCTGAAGTGGACTAGTGCACCACAGCTAGCCAGGAGGGAATCCGGGAAAATGTCTGGAACTGCCGAAGAGGCAAGAGACTTTTTCTTGCCTCTTTGGTTCCTGGTGCGTGAGGAGACGGAATTAAGAGTGCTGCTTAAAGGAAATCCAGAGACGGGTGCAAGCCACAGTTATCAGTGCAGACCCCAGAGATGGGCATGAGATGCTAAGGCTGCTGCTGCAGCCACCAAGAAGCCTGTGTGCAAGCACAGGTCACTATCCACACCTCCCCACTCGGGAGCCTGAGCAGCCCACCGCTGCCAGGGTGCCATGATCCAGGGACAACTTCCCCAGGAGAACACACAGCACGTCTCAGGCTGGTGCAATGTCACACTGGCTCTGCTGCTGCAGGCTCGCCCTGCACTCTGTACTCCTCCCCCAGCCTAAGTGAGCCAGAACCACTGAATCAGCTGTTCCTTTCACACTGTCCTGTTTGAGCAAAGAACAGATACCCTCAGGCGACCTACACACAGAGGCAGGGCTAAATCCAAAGCTGAATCACAAGAGCTGTGCAAACAAAGAAGAGAAAGGGAAATCTCTCCCAGCAGGCTCAGGAGCAAAGAATTAAATCTCCACAGTCAACTTGATGTATCCTGCATCTGTGGAATACCTGAATAGACAACAAATCATCCCAAATTGAGGAGGTAGACTTTGGGTGTAGCTATATATATATATTTTTTATTTTTCCCTTTTTCTTGTCTTGTGAGTGTGTACGCATATGCTTTTGTGTCTAATTTTGTCTATATAGCTTTGCTTTCACCATTTGTTCTATGGTTCTATCTGTCATTTTCTTTTTTTTTTCTTTAGTAGATTTCTCAGTGCTTCTTATCATTGGTGAATTTGTTTTTTGGTTTCATTGTTCTCTTCTGTCATTTAAGTTACTTTAAATTTTTTTCTTTAAAAATTATTTTTTTAATTTAATAACATTTTATTTTATATATTCTATCTTTTTCTTTCTTTCTTCCGTTTTTCTCTCCCTTTTATTCTGAGCCATGTGGATGACAGGGCAATGGTGCTCCAACCAGATGTCAGGGCTGTGCCTCTGAGGTGGGAGAGCCAGGTTCAGAACATTAGTCAACCACAGACTGCCCAGCTCCAAGTAATATCAAATGGTGAAAACCTCCCACAGATCTCCATCTGAACACAAAGACCCAGCTCCACTCAACAACCAGCAAGCTACAGGGCTGGACACCATATGCCAAACAACTAGCAATACAGGAACACAACACCACACATTAGAAGAGAGGCTGCCTAAAATCATAATAAGGTCATAGATATCCAAAAACACACCACCAGACGTTGATAGGCCCACCAGAAAGAAAAGAACCAGCCTCATCCACCAGAATACAGGCACTAGTCCACTCCACCAGGAAGCCTACACAACTCACTGAACTAACGTTAGCTACTGGGGGCAGACACCAAAAACAATGGGAACTACAAACCCGCAGCCTGTGAAAAGGAGATCCCAAGCACAGTAAGTTAAGCAAAATGAGAAGACAAAGAAACACACAGCAGATGAAGAAGCAAGGTAAAAACCCAGAAGACCTAACAAATGAAAAGGAAATAGGCAGTCTACTTGAAAAATAATTCAGAATAATGATAGAAAAGATGATTAAAAATCTTGAAAATAGAATGGAGAAAATACAAGAAACGTTTAACAAGGACCTAGAATAACTAAGGAGTAAACAATCATGAACAGCACAATAAATGAAATTAACAATTCTCTACAAGGGATCAAGAGCAGAATAACTGGGGCAGAAGAATGGATAAGTGACCTGGAAGATAAAATGGTGGAAATAACTGTGGCAGAGAAGAATAAAGAAAAAATAATTGAAAGAGTCTCAGAAAACTCTGGGACAATATTAAACACAACAACATTTGAATTATAGGGGTCTAGGAAGAAGAAGAGAAAAAGAAAGGGACTGAGAAAATATTTGAGGGGATTATAGTTGAAAACTTCCCTAATATGGGAAAGGAAATACTTATTCAAGTCCAGGAGGCACAGAGTCCAATACAGGATAAACCCAAGGAGAAGCACAACAACACACATATTAATCAAACTATCAAAAATTAAATACAAAGACAAAATATTAAAACCAGCAAGGGAAAAACAACAAATAACACACAAGGAAATCCCTATAAGGTTAACAGCTGATCTTTCAGCAGAAACTCTGCAAGCCAGAAGGGAGTGGCAGGACATGTTGAAAGTGATGAAAGGGAAAAATCTACAACCAAGATTACTCTATCCAGCAAGGACCTCATTCAGATTTTTTTTTACACATCTTTATTGGGGTATAATTGCTTTACAATGGTGTGTTAGTTTCTGCTTTATAACAAAGTGAATCAGCTATACATATACATATGTTCCCATATGTCTTCCCTCTTGCGTCTCCCTCCCTCCCACTCTCCCCATCCCACCCTTCCAGGCTGTCACAAAGCACCGAGCTAATATCCCTGTGCCTTGCAGCTGCTTCCCCCCAGCTATCTACCTTACTACGTTTGTTAGTGTGTATATGTCCATGACTCTCTCTCGCCCTGTCAAAACTCACACTTCCCCCTCCCCATATCCTCAAGTCCATTCTCCAGTAGGTCTGCGTCTTTATTCCTGTCTTACCCCTAGGTTCTTCAAGACATTTTTTTCCCTTAAATTCCATATATATGTGTTAGCATACGGTATTTGTCTTTTTCTTTCTGACTTACTTCACTCTGTATGACAGACTCTAGGTCTATCCATCTCATTACAAATAGCTCAATTTCATTTCTTTTTAAGGCTGAGTAATATTCCATTGTGTACATGTGCCACATCTTCTTTATCCATTCATCCGATGATGGGCGCTTAGGTAGTTTCCATCTCCGGGCCATTGTAAATAGAGCTGCAATGAACATTTTGGTACATGACTCTTTTTGAATTTCGGTTTTCTCAGGGTATACACCCAGTAGTGGGATTGCTGGGTCATATGGTAATTCTATTTGTAGTTTTTTAAGGAACCTCCATACTGTTCTCCATAGTGGCTGAACCAATTCACATTCCCACCAGCAGTGCAAGAGTGTCCCCTTTTCTCCACACCCTCTCCAGCATTTATTGTTTCTAGATTTTTTGATGATGGCCATTCTGACTGGTGAGAGATGATCCCATTGTAGTTTTGATTTGCATTTCTCTAATGATTAATGATGTTGAGCATTCTTTCATGTGTTTGTTGGCAGTCTGTATATCTTCTTTGGAGAAATGTCTATTTAGGTCTTCTGCCCATTTTTGGATGGGGTTGTTTGTTTTTTTGTTATTGAGCTGCATGAGCTGCTTGTAAATTTTGGAGATTAATCCTTTGTCAGTTGCTTCATTTGCAAATGTTTTCTCCCATTCTGAGGGTTGTCTTTTGGTCTTGATTATGGTTTCCTTTGCTGTGCAAAAGCTTTGAAGTTTCATTAGGTCCCATTTGTTTATTTTTGTTTCTATTTCCATTACTCTAGGAGGTGGGTCAGAAAGGATCTTGCTGTGATTTATGTCATAGAGTGTTCTTTCTATGTTTTCCTCTAAGAGTTTGATAGTTTCTGGCCTTACATTTAGGTCTTTAATCCATTTTGAGCTTATTTTTGTGTATGGTGTTAGGGAGTGATCTAATCTCATACTTTTACATGTACCTGTCCAGTTTTCCCAGCACCATTTATTGAAGAGGCTGTCCTTTCTCCACTGTACATTCCTGCCTCCTTTATCAAAGATAAGGTGTCCATATGTGCGTGGGTTTATCTCTGGGCTTTCTATCCTGTTCCACTGATCTATCTTTCTGTTTTTGTGCCAGTACCATATTGTCTTGATTACTGTTGCTTTGTAGTATAGTCTGAAGTCAGGGAGCCTGATTCCTCCAGCTCCATTTTTCGTTCTCAAGATTGCTTTGGCTATTCGGGGTCTTTTGTGTTTCCATACAAATTGTGAAATTTTTTGTTCTAGTTCTGTGAAAAATGTCAGTGGTAGTTTGATAGGGATTGCATTGAATCTGTAGATTGCTTTGGGTAGTAGAGTCATTTTCACAATGTTGATTCTTCCCATCCAAGAACATGGTATATCTCTCCATCTATTTGTATCATCTTTAATTTCTTTCATCAGTGTCTTATAATTTTCTGCATACAGGTCTTTCGTCTCCTTAGGTAGCTTTATTCCTAGATATTTTATTCTTTTTGTTGCAATGGTAAATGTGAGTGTTTTCTTGATTTCACTTTCAGATTTTTCATCATTAGTATATAGGAATGCCTGAGATTTCTCTGCGTTAATTTTCTATCCTGCTACTTTATCAAATTCATTGATTAGCTCTAGTAGTTTTCTGGTAGCATCTTTAGGATTCTCTATGTATAGTATCATGTCATCTGCAAACAGTGACAGCTTAACTTCTTCTTTTCCTATTTGGATTCCTTTTATTTCCTTTTCTTCTCTGATTGCTGTGGCTAAAACTTCCAAAACTATGTTGAATAAGAGTGATGAGAGTGGGAAACCTTGTCTTGTTCCTGATCTTAGTGGAAATGCTTTCAGTTTTTCACCATTTAGGATGATGTTTGCTGTGGGCTTGTCATATATGGCCTTTATTATGTTGAGGAAAGTTCCCTCTATGCCTACTTTCTGGAGGGTTTTTATCATAAATGGGTGTTGAATTTTGTCGAAAGTTTTCTCTGCATCTATTGAGATGATCATATGGTTTTTCTCCTTCAATTTGTTAATATGATTTATCACATTGATAGATTTGCATATATTGAAGAATCCTTGCATTCCTGGAATAAACCCCACTTGATCATGCTGTATGATCCTTTTAATGTGCTGTTGGATTCGGTTTGCTAGTATTTTGTTGAGGATTTCTGCATGTATGTTCATCAGTGATATTGGCCTGTAGTTTTCTTTCTTTGTGACATCTTTGTCTGGTTTTGGTATCAAGGTGATGGTGGCCTCGTAGAAGGAATTTGGGAGTGTTCCTCCCTCTGCTCTATTTTGGAAGAGTTCGAGAAGGATAGGTGTTAGCTCTTCTCTAAACGTTTGATAGAATTCACCTGTGAAGCCATCTGGTCCTGAGCTTTTGTTTGTTGGAAGGTTTTTAATCACAGTTTCAATTTCAGTGCTTGTGATTGGTCTGTTCATATTTTCTATTTCTTCCTGATTCAGTCTTGGCAGGTTGTGCATTTCTAAGAATTTGTCCATTTCTTCCAGATTGTCCATTTTATTGGCATAGAGTTCCTTGTAGTAATTGGCGTAGAGTTCCTTGTAGTAATCTCTCATGATTTTTTTTATTTCTGCAGTGTCAGTTGTTACTTCTCCTTTTTCATTTCTAATTCTATTGATTTGAGTCTTCTCCCTTTTTTTCTTGATGAGTCTGGCTAGTGGTTTATCTATTTTGTTTATCTTCTCAAAGAACTAGCTTTTAGTTTTATTGATCTTTGCTATCGTTTCCTTCATTTCTTTTTCATTTATTTCTGATCTGACTTTTATGATTTCTTTCCTTCTGCTAGCTTTGGGGTTTTTTTGTTCTTCTTTCTCTAATTGTTTGACGTGCAAGGTTAGGTTGTTTATTCGAGATGTTTCCTGCTTCTTAAGGTGGGCTTGTATTGCTATAAACTTCCCCCTTAGAACTGCTTTTGCTGCATCCCATAGGTTTTGGGTCGTTGTGTCTCCATTGTCATTTGTTTCTAGGTATTTTTTAATTTCCTCTTTGATTTCTTCAGTGATCACTTCATTTTTAAGTAGTGTATTGTTTAGCCTCCATGTGTTTGTGTTTTTTACAGATCTTTTCCTGTAATTGATATCTAGTCTCATGGCATTGTGGTCAGAAAAGATACTTGATACAATTTCAGATTTCTTAAATTTACCAAGGCTTGATTTGTGACCCAGGATATGATCTATCCTGGAGAATGTTCCATGAGCACTTGAGAAAAATGTGTATTCTGTTGTTTTTGGATGGAGTGTCCTATAAATATCAATTAAGTCCATCTTGTTTAATGTATCATTTAAAGCTTGTGTTTCCTTATTTATTTTCGTTTTGGATGATCTGTCCATAGGTGAAAGTGGAGTGTTAAAGTCCCCTACTATGAATAGGTTACTGTCGATCTCCCCTTTTATGGCTGTTAGTATTTGCCTTATGTATTGTGGTGCTCCTATGTTGGGTGCATAAATATTTACAATTGTTATATCTTCTTCTTGGATGGATCCCTTGATCATTATGTAGTGTCCTTCTTTGTCCCTTTTAATAGTCCTTATTTTAAAGTCTATTTTGTCTGATATGAGAATTGTTACTCCAGCTTTATTTTGGTTTCCATTTGCATGGAATATTTTTTCCATCCCCTTACTTTCAGTCTGTATGTGTCTCTAGGACTGAAGTGGGTCTCTTGTAGACAGCATATATAAGGGTCTTGTTTTTGTATCCATTCAGCCAATCAGTGTCTTTTAGTGCGAGCATTTAGTCCATTTACATTTAAGGTAATTATGGATATGTATGATCGTATTCCCATTTTCTATATTGTTTTGGGTTCGTTATTATAGGTCGTTTCCTTCTCTTGTGTGTTATTTGTTGTTTTTCCCTTGCTGCTTTTAATATGCTTTCTTTGTATTTAATTTTTGACAGTTTGATTAATATGTGTCTTGGCATATTTCTCCTTGTATTTATCCTGTATGGGACTCTCTATGCTTCCTTGACTTGATTAACCATTTCCTTTCCCATATTAGGGAATTTTTAAACTATAATATCTTCAAATATTTTCTCAGTCCCTTTCTTTATTTCTTCTTCTTCTGGAACCCCTGTAATTCGAATGTTGTTGCGTTTAATGTTGTCCCAGAGGTCTCTGAGACTGTCCTCAGTTCTTTTCATTCTTTTTTTCTTTATTCTGCTCTGCAGTAGTTATTTCCACTACTTTATCTTCCAGATCACTTATCCGTTCTTCTGCCTCAGTTATTCTGCTATTGATCCTATCTAGAGTACTTTTAATTTCATTTATTGCATTGTTCATCATTGCTTGTTTCATCTTTATTTCTACTAGGTCCTTGTTAACTGTTTCTTGCATTTTGTCCATTCTACTTCCAAGATTTCAGATCATCCTTACTATCATTATTCTGAATTCTTTTACAGGTAGATTGTCTATTTCGTCTTCATTTGTTAGGTCTGGTAGGTTTTTATCTTGCTCCTTCATCTGCTGTGTGTTTTTCTGTCTTCTCATTTTGCTTATCTTAGTGTGTTTGGGGTCTCCTTTTTGCAGGCTGCACTTTCGTAATTCCCGTTGTTTTTGATGTCTGTCTCCAGTGGCTAAGGTTGTTTCAGTGAGTTGTGTAGGCTTCCTGGTGGAGGGGTCTAGTGCCTCTGTTGTGGTGGATGAGGCTGGATCTTGTCTCTCTAGTGGGCAGGTTCACGTCTGGTGGTGTGTTTTGGGGTGTCTGTGGCCTTATTATGATTTTAGGCAGCCTCTCTGCTAATGGGTGGGGTTGTGTTCCTGTTTTGCTAGTTGTTTGGCATAGGTTGTCCAGCACTGTGGCTTGCTGGTCGTTGAGTGAAGCTGGGTGCTGGTGTTAAGATGGAGGTCTCTGGGAGATTTCCACCGTTTAATATTATGTGGAGCTGGGAGGTCTCTTGTTGACCAGTGTCCTGAAATTGGCTCTCCTACCTCAGAGGCAGAGCCCTGACTCCTGGGCTGGAGCACCAAGAGCCTTTCATCCACAAGGCTCAGAATAAAAGGGAGAAAAATTAGAGAGAATTAGTAGAAGTATGAGGAAAGAAAGAAGGAAAGGAGGAAAGGAAGGAAGGAATAAAGAAGCTAAGAAGGAAAGAAAGGGAGGGTGGGAGGGAGGAAGGAAGGAAGGAAGGAATGAGGGAAAGAAGGAAAAAAGAAAGAAAGAAGATACAGTAAAAATAAAATAAACTATATTATAGTTATTGAATTAAAAAATATTTAGAAAAAAAAAAAGGGACGGATAGAACCTTAGGACAAATGTTGGAAGCAAAGCTATACAGAGAAAATCTTACACAGAAGCATACACATACACATTCACAAAAAGAGGTATGGGGGAAAAATCATAAATCTTGCTCTCAGAGGCCACCTCCTCAATTTGGGGTGATTCGTTGTCTAAAGGAGGGAAGGAAGGAAGGAAAAAAGAAAGAAAGAATGAAGGTAAAGTATAATAAAGTTATTACAATTGAAATTAATTATTAAGAAAAAAATTTTTTAAAAAAACAATGGACGGATAGAGCCCTAGGACAAATGGTGGAAGTAAGAGTATACTGACAAGATCTCACACAGAAGCATACACGTACACATTCACAAAAGAGGAAAAGGGAAAAAAATCATAGATCTCGCTCCTAAATTCTACCTCTTCAATTTGGGATCATTCCTTGTCTATTCAGGTATTCCACAGATGCAGGGTATATCGAGTTGATTGTGGAGCTTTAATCCGCTGCTTCTGTGGCTGCTGGGAGAGATTTCCCTTTCTCTTCTTTGTTCTCATAGTGCACAGGAGCTCAGCTTTGGATTTGGCCCTGCCTCTGCGTGTAGGTCGCTGGAGGGCGTCGGTTTTTTGCTCACACAGGACGGGGTTAAAGGAGCTGCTGATTCGGGGGCTCCGGCTCACTCAGGCCGGGGGTTGGGGAAGGACGGGCACTGCGTGCGGGTCACGCCTGCGGTGGCAGAGGTGGTGTGACTTTGCGGCAGAGGCCAGCATGACGTTGCACCAGCCTGAGGCCCGCCGTACGTACTCCCGGGGAAGTTGTCCCTGGATCCCGGGAACCTAGCAGTGGCGGGCAGCACAGGCTCCACGGAAGAGGGGCATGGAGAGTGACCTGTTCTCGCACACAGGCCCCATGGTGGTGGCAGCAGCAGCCTTAGCATTTCCCACCCGTCTCTGGGGTTCGCGGTTTTAGCCGCGGCTCGCGCCCGTCTCTGGGGTCCGCGCTTCTAGCCACAGCTCGCGCCTGTCTCTGGGGTTCGCACTTTTAGCCGTGGCTTGCGCCCGTCTCTGGGGTTCGCGCTTTTAGCCGCGGCTCGCGCCCGTCTCTGGAGTTCCTTTAAGCAGCGCTCTTAAACCCCTCTCCTTGCACACCAGGAAACAAAGAGGGAAGAAAATGTCTATTGCCTCTTCGGCAGGTGCAGGCTTTTCCCCGAACTCCCTCCCGGCTATTCGTGGTGCACTAACCCTTTCAGGCTATGTTGAAGCCACCAATCCCAGTCCTCTCCCTGCGCTCCGTCCAAAACCGAAACCCGAGCCTCAGCTCGCAGCCCTGCCCGCCCTGGCGGGTGAGCAGACAAGCCTCTCGGGTTGGTGAGTGCTGGTCGGCACCGATCGTCTGTGCAGGAATCTCCCCACTTTGCCCTCCGCACCCGTCGCTGTGCACTACTCCTGGGTTCCGAAGCTCCCCCCTCCGCCTCCCGCAGTCTCTGCCCGCGGAGGGGCTTCCTAGTGTGTGGAAACTTTTCCTCCTTCACAGCTCCCTCCCACTGGTGCAGGTGCCGTCCTTATTCTTTTGTCTCTGTTTTTTCTTTTTTTCTTTTGCCCTACCCAGGTACGTGGGGGATTTCTTGCCTTTTGGGAGGTCTGAGGTCTTCTGCCAGCCTTCAGTAGGTGTTCTGTAGGAGTTGTTCCACGTGTAGATGTATTTCTGGTGTATCCGTGGGGAGGAAGGCGATCTCCGCGTCTTACTCTTCCGCCATCTTCAAGGTCCCCTCATTCAGATTTGACAGAGATATTAAAACCTTTACAGACAAGCAAAAACTAAGAGAATTCAGCACAACTAAGCTAGATTTAAAACAACGGCTAAAGGAACTCCTCTAGGCAGGAAACACAAGAGAAGGAAATGACCTACACTAACAAACCAAGAAAAATTAAGAAAAGAGTAATAGGAACATACATATCGATAAATACCTTAAATGTAAATGGATGAAATGCTCCAACAAAAAGACATAGACTGGCTGAATGGATACAAAAACAAGACCCATATATATGCTGTCTACAAGAGATGCACTTCAGACATAGGGAAACATGCAGACTGAAATTAAGGGGATGGAAAAAGATATTCCATGCAAATATAAATCAGAAGAAACCTGGAGAAGCAATTCTCATATCAGAAAAAATACTTTAAAACAAAGACTATTACAAAAGACAAAGAAGGACACTACATAATGATCAAGAGATCAATCCAAGAAGAAGCTATAACAATTGTAAAAGTTTATGTACCCAACATAGCAGCACCTCAATACATAAGGCAAATACTAACAGCCAAAAAAGAGGAAATTGACAGTAACACAATCATAGTAGGGGAATTAAGCACCCCACTTGCACCAATAGACAGATCATCCAAAATGTAAATAAGTAAGGAAACACAAGCTTTAAATGATATATTAAATAAGATGGACTTACTTGATATTTATAGGACATTCCATTCATAAACAACAGAATACACATTCTTCTCAAGTGCTCATGGAACACTATCCAGGATAGATCATATCTTGGGTCACAAATCAAGCCTTGGTAAATTTAAGAAAATTGAAATTGTAACATGTATCTTTTGTGATCACAAGCCTATGAGATGAGATATCTATTACAGGAAAAATTTGTTAAAAAAAAAACCCATGGAGGCTATACAATTCACTACTTAATAACCAAGAGATCAGTGAAGATAGTAAAGAGGAAATCAAAACATTCCTACAAACAAATGACAATGAAAACATGATGACCCAAAACCTATGTGATGTAGCAAAGGCAGTTCTAAGGGGGAAGTTTATAGCAATACAAGCCCACCTTAAGAAGCAGGAAACATCTCGAATAAACAACCTAACCTTACACCTAAAACAATTAGAGAAAGAAGAACAAAAAGTACCCAAAGTTAGCAGAAGGAAATAAACCATAAAGATCAGATCAGAAATAAATGAAAAAGAAATGAAGGAAACAAAATCAAAGATCAATAAAACTAAAAGCTGTTTTTTTGAGAAGAGAAAAGAAACCGATAAACCATTTGCCAGACTCATCCAGAAAATAATGGAGAAGACTCAAATCAATCGAATTAGAAATGAAAAAGGAGAAGTTCCAACAGACACTGCAGAAATACAAAGCAACCTAAGAGACTACTACAAGCAACTCTATGCCAATAAAATGGACATCCTGGAAGAAATGGACAAATTCTTAGAAATGCCAAACTTCTGAGACTGAACCCGGAAGAAATAGAAAATATGACCAGCCCAATCACATGCACAGAAATTAAAACTGTGATTAAAATCTTCCAACAAACAAAAACCCAGGAACTGATGGCTTCACAGGTGAATTCTATCAAACATTTAGAGAAGAGCTAACACCTATCCTTCTCAAATACTTCCAAAATTGAGCAGAGTTAGGAACACTGCCAATCTAATTCTACGATTTGACCATCACCCTGATACCAAAACCAGACAAAGATGTCACAAAGAAAGAAAACTACAGGCCAATATCACTGATGAACATAGATGCAAAAATCATCAAAATGTACTAGCAAACATAACCCAAACGCACATTAAAAGGGTCATATAACTTGATCAAATGGGGTTTATCCAACAAATGCAAAGATTTTTCAATATATGCACATCAATCAATGTTATACACCATATTAACAGATTGAAGGAGAAACACCATATGATCATCTCAAAAGATGCAGAGAAGGCTTTTGACAATATTCAATACCCATTGATGATAAAAACCTTCAGAAATTAGGCATAGTGGGAACTTACCTCTAACATAATAAAGACCATATATGACAAACCCTCAGCCAACATCATCCTCAGTAGTGAAAAGTGAAACCATTTCCCCTAAGATCGGGAACAAAAGAAGGTTGCCCACTCTCACCACTATTATTCAACATAATTTTACAAGTTTTAGGCACAGCAATCAGACAAGAAAAAGAAAAAAATAATCCAAATCAGAAAAGAAGTAAAGCTGTCACTGTTTGCAGATGACATGATACTATACATAGAGAATCCTAAAGATGCTACTAGAAAACTACTAAAGCTAATCAATGAATTTGGTAAAGTAGCAGGATACAAAATTAATGCACAGAAACCTCTGGCATTCCTATACCCTAACGATGAAAAATCTGAATATGAAATCAAGAAAACACTTCCATTTACCATTGCAACAAAAAGAATAAAATATCTAGGAGTAAACCTAACTAAGGAGACAAAAGACTTGTATGCAGAAAATTATAAGACACTGTTGAAAGAAATTAAAAATGATACAAATAGACGGATAGATATACCATGTTCTTGGATTGGAAGAATCAACATTATGAAAATGACTCTACTACCCAAAGCAATCTACAGATTCAATGCAATCCCTATCAAACTACCACTGGCATTTTTCACAGAAGTAGAACAAAAAATTTCACAATTTGTATAGAAACACAAAAGACCCCGAATAGTCAAAGCAATCTTGAAAACGAAAAATGGAGCTGGAGGAATCAGACTCCCTGACTTCAGACTATACTACAAAGCTACAGTAATCAAGACAGTATGGTACTGGCACAAAAACAGAAATATAGATTAGTGGTACAGGATAGAAAGCCCAGAGATAAACCCACGTACATATGGTCACCTTATCTTTGATAAAGGAAACAAGAATATAAAATTGAGAAAAGACAGCTTCTTCAGTAAGTGGTTCTGGGAAAACTGGACAGCTACATCTAAAAGAATGAAATTAGAACACTGCTTAACAACACACACAAAAATAAACTCAAAATGGATTAAAGACCTAAATGTAAGGCAAAGACTATCAAACTCTTAGAGGAAAACATAGGCAGAACACTCTATGACATAAATCACAGCAAGTGAATCCCTTTGCCCCACCTCCTAGAGAAATGGAAATAGAAACAAAAACAAACAAGTGGGACCTAATGAAACTTAAAGGCTTTTGCATAGCAAAGGAATCCATAAACTAGGCGAAATGACAACCTTCAGAATGAGAGAATGTATGTGCAAATGAAGCAACTGGCAAAGTATTAATGTTGAAGATTTACAAGCAGTTCATGCAGCTCAATATCAAAAAAACAAACCACCCAATCCAAAAATGGGCAGAAGTGCTAAATAGTCCTTTCTGCAAAGAAGACATACAGATGGCCAAGAGGTGCCTGAAAAGCTGCTCAACATCATTAATTATTAGAGAAATGCAAATCAAAACTACAATGCAATATCATCTCACACCAGTCAGAATGGCCATCATCAAAACATCTACAAAGAATAAATGCTGGAGATGGTGTGGAGAAAAGGGAACCCTCATACACTGTTTGTGGGAATGTAAGTTGATACAACCACTATAGAGAATTGTGTGGAGGTTCCTTAAAAACCTAAAAATAGAGCTACCATAAAAACCAGCAATCCCACAACTGGGCATATACCCTAAGAAAACCATAATTCAAAAAGTGTCATGTACCATAATATTCATTGCAGCTGTATTTACAATAGCCAGAACATGGAAGCAACCTAAGTCTCCATCAACAGATGAATGGATAAAGAAGCTGTGTCACATATATACAATGGAATATTACTCAGCCATAAAAGGAAACGAAATTGAGTTATTTGTAATGAGGTTGGTGGACCTAGAGTGTGTCATACAGTGAAGTACATCAGAAAGAGATAAACAAATACCATATGCTAAGACATATATACGGAATCATAAAAAAAAAAAAGGTCATGAAGAACCTAGGGGCAATACAGGAATAAATAGGCAGACGTAGTAGAGAATGGACTTGAGAACATTGGCAGAGGAAAGGGTAAGCTGCGACAAATTAAGCAAATAGTAGTGTATATTTAGAGATATATGCATTACCAAATTAATAATAGATAGATAGTGGGAAGCAGTCGCATAGCGCAGGGAGATCAGCTCAGTGCTTTGTGACCAGCTAGAAGGGTGAGATTGGGAGAGTTTGAGGGAGGAAGACACAAAAGGGAAGAGATATGGGGATATATGTATACATATAACTGATTCATTTTGTTATAAAGCAGAAACTAACACAGCATTGTAAAGCAATTATACTGCAAGAAAAATGTTTAAAAAAATAAAATAAAATAACCACTTTTGAGCCAGTGCAAAACTCAAGGCCATCACTCTAAACATCAATTCTCACTTTAAAGGGCAATGGGCTTTTAAGATCGAGATAATTTTCTCAATTTTGAAACACATTATTTTAGTAGATACTTAGTGATGGTAGGGAAATACACATCCTGAATATCAATTTTTATATACTTGTTTATCTCTTTCTCATAAAACAACATAGTTGAATATTAAATTTTTTGATTCTCCCTCATGTGGGACATTTTTGGAATCAGAAATGGTTTTTGAGTTGTATTTTTAAAATGTACACTAGACTTGTAGATACTTCTGCAGTATTATTTCAAATCAACACATTTCCCTACATCGCTGAGCACAGGGAACCAGAGAAGAAAAGTGCAATATTCTGAAAGTAACATATAGATAATTTTATTATAAACAAAAACAATAAAGTGAAAAGAATTAGCAGTCTGTTAGACTTTCAGGTTCTGAAAATTATTTAGTTAAACCCCCAATCCCCTTCCTAAAATAACTGTCACAAAAATGCATGTCACGTATAAGAATATTCTACATTTCAAGTGTATGTGTCGGTGTGAGAGAGATACAGAGAGAGAGGATCCTTCCATGCAGTTGACTCTACTATACAATGACTTGGCTTTCACCTATGAGGACAAGTAACACCAGAGTTTTTCTGGTGGCTTGAGAGATCAAAGGAAAAAAAAAACAGCACAGAGACTGAAATGTCAAATGTCTGCATTTTCCCTTCAGTTGTGTATTTCAAAACAAAAACTGAGCTTCCAAAATAGGGGAATTTGGTAAGTTTCATGTGTGCTGCTGCTACCCTGTTTCAGTCTTTTGTTTTGATTGGATCCAAATGCTTCACTGACAGATGTGAGGCACATCCAAATAGTTGCTTCTGGATAAAGTTATTTACACAAGGGCAACGGAGCAGCTAAGTACCCTGGGTAATACAAATGGACAGTTCTGCTTTTCTCCAGATCATTTAGATTTAAAAAAAATCTGATTTTTCAAAACTTCTTTCACCCAGCATGCATGCTGGTTTCCATGAAAATAGAACTTTGAAACCTATACCCTTTATATCAAAATATCAAGAAACTGGAGCTTACCATTTGGTCTCTGTTTCAAAGGCTTTCAAGCAAATTGACCACACACACCATCATCTATTATATTTATAGGACAACATGTTCATCCAATGTGCAGGAATCAGAATCATTATTGCATTATAGGGTCAGTTTTAAAAAGAATTTTGGAGTTAGACTACAGGGAGGAAGGATTTAATTCAGTCAGCTATATATGTGCTCATCAAGTATGAATATGCTATGTAACATGCATTATACTGTATGTGTTTTTTCCTAATCCCTTACACACTGTGGTCCGGGAAGCGTTCAGATTGTGAGAATATTTTCTCAGTTCTTCTTGGTTTGATTTAAATACAAATCTTGACTTAACCATAGGTTTAAATTTGTATTGTTTTAACAAAAATTTCAGGGAGGGGTGGTAGTTGAGGAGAGGTAAATTTATTTCTTAATTGTTGATATAATGTGAGATTTTATAGGAAGGCTTCACAGAGCATGGGGACATTTAAAAGAAATAGCATTAAAACTTACTTATATCTCAATACAATGAGACATCGTCCAAGTCCCAGGTCATGTTGAAAGGGGAAAGACTATTTAAAAATAATATTCAATGAAACATTTTTCTTGTGCATGAAAAGAATTAGCCTCTTGTAGTTGAACTGTAACATATAACTTTTCTCTCCATTTATCTTTTCACAGTAATATTGCTTTCTTTGCTGGTCAAATGGAAAATTACAGCTTTGAAATCTGAAAGGAGAGACCTCCCCAATACACACACTATTTACAAAAAGCCTTTATACCACTGCAGTGAATAAATGCTTGCCTTTTATGTCATACATGTGATTCAAATTCTTTGACAAAAAGTGTATTTTAACAGTTGTCAATATCGACAATGAGTACCTCTTTACTTAAGACAAACCTATAATTTGGTAGTAGGAGATATTTTAATATTATAAACCATAGTGTTCCTTTCATTTACCTGCGGCAGCAAAAACATTTTAATTACAGGTGTGTCATTGATCTGAACTGCTGCTCATTTAACCAAGAAAATTATTATTTATAGGCTCAAGGGAACTTAATACTATGTGAAGTTCAGTCTGAGACAAATAAGAGGATATTTATTAAATGAGGTAATTTGATGCTAACTTTTTTATTAAGGAGAAGAAAGCTTATTATACATCTGAAACAGAAAAAAGGAAGAAATGGAATTTCTACACATAGCCAGAGGCAGAGGAACAACTTATTTCCAAGCCCATTGCCTTTTCCCTGTAATGCAGTTGTCTGACAAGTATGCAGGGAGAGTGACTGAGGAGGGAAAACATTCCTTCTTGCTTGGGAAAATAAAATGTTGCACTGATTTTTTTTTTTAACTTAAGGAGACCAACTAACAGAGGAATGTTCAGATAAAGTAGCACTAAAGAAATATTTGAAACAATAAATTCTGTTTCTTTTACTTCAGTAAGAGTTGTCATTCTTTACCTACATGGAAAATTTAACTTCCTTCTTTTTAAAAAATGAATAACAAGGTAATACAAATGCTACTGTCCATTTGAAGCATCCCTGAGAAACTTGCCAGTAACAATCTTTACATGATATTTGAGATTGTTTTCTGCTTTCCTGTGGGGGATTGAAATATTTAAATATTTTCTGTACCAGAAATAGTATGGGGAAATACAACTTTCTGTCCTTTCTCCTCTGAAGATCTAATTTATTTCAGTGACAGGAAGAACAGTAGACAGATTTATATGTAAGAATACAAGAATATATTCATTATATTTCTAGTTGCAAACTCAAAAACACTTCACCTTACAAAAAATCATAACCAAACAGAAAATCCATAGAAAGAGATAATTAATTCCACTTAGAACAGAAGAGAAGTTTCTGATCTTTTTCATCTCAGAGCTTCTGCCTACCAGTAGAAGAACAACAACAACAAAAAAGGTTAGAAGGTTAGACAACAAAATCTTAACATTGAGTAACTTTATGTACTTTCTTTGTACTTGGTACTTATCTGAATTTCCTACATTTTCTACAATACATTAGTAGGAAGAGCACAAGTCATTTTTTAAATTGTGTTTCTGGTATTATCACATACTCATTTTCTTTCTTTATATAGGCACCACTTGAAACTTTTAAAATTTACCATTCTGATTTACAGTTTTGAGAATAGTGAGACAAGTAGTAAGTTGAAGTGAAAAACTTTAGGTATTTTTTCATATATTCATTCTAAAATATTTCTTGTACATTTCTGATGTACACATCACTATGTTAGGTGTTATGTGAAGTCTAAAGTTGAAAACAGCATAGTCTCTGAACTTTAGGAACCAAAAATGCTAAATGATTTTACAAATATCTGTAATAGTTATATGTGGTGAGTGGTTGTGGTGCAAGCTCTGTGTTCTAAAAGTAGGCCATAAATACCAGATGAGAAATTCAGATTTTATCTTGTAAGTAAAGAGGAGAGATCGACTGTCTTTAAATAAAGGATATGATCAAAACGATGCCATAGAAAGACAAAATTTCTGGCCATGATTGTAGTGCTGCATTAAAATAGGTGGAAGTCTAGACCAAATAGGCTACTTAGGAGTCTATTGCAATGTGAAGCAGCAGAATTACAATACTGCTGTCAGTGTGCAAACACTGAGAAAAAAAAAATCAACCAGTTCCAGTGTTTAGTACTGTTGTAGGGTGAGACTGGAGCAAGGAAGGAGGGGGTTGCTGGCTGGCCACAGAGAAGATTGAAACAAAATTATTGCTGAAGTAGTTAACTTGAAAGACTAGGGAAGTATTGTCACTTGATGACAAATAAAATTCAATGTATCTGTAGATGCATAGGGCTGCTGATGAGTTTCATTCTTAGCAAGAAAGTTTACAATTAAAGAAAGGGAAAACAAATTCCAGAAATTCTGTCACTGGCCAATGTAGTTTAACAAAAGAACCCAGGCTAAGGGATTAGGAGCCTAGGGTCATATTCTTAGGCCTATCACCAGCCACTTCACTGTGTCTCCCTTCCTCTGTCAGCAGACTGAGTGTAACCACACATGTCTCACAGGGATATTCACTGAGAGGTGGGACAAGTGATTAGGCCTCCTCAGAAGGAAGTAGACATAGAAATCCTCACTTCATTATGTTCTGCTCAATAATAACCAACTCACAGGGAAACAATGATAATGGTTGAAATATCTGAGAAAAAGAACAAGATTCTTTTGTGATAAAAAATAACTGGTCTTTTGAAGAGAAGAGTAAAATAAAAAACGGACTCCTAAGTGCCCTCTTGGTGATCTCAAGGTCTGAAATAGTTAATTCATGTCTATAAGCAACTTTTTTTTCCTTTTCATTCCCTAGGCTGGTTAGACCCATAGAAATATTACAGAAGGTGAACTGATATTCAGGGGTGCCTGGAGCAGGGTGTGTGAATGAAAGGGGGATAATCTAATTAGTTGATCCTTGAAAATGGACTTCTGTAAGAACTGTTTGAATTTTTTTCCCTAATGCAATTGAGCCTCTCTTTTTCTCTATTGATAATCTCATTTTAGTTTTTTAGTTGGTAGAAAGAAAAAATTAGTATTTTATCTTCTAGAATATTATTTAGAATTTACATTAAATTTCAAATAAGTAAAATTGGGTGGGAAATAATTTTTTTGTACAAAGATCAAAATGAGGCACTAGGATTGGAAATTTTTTCACATTCCGTTTATCATACATTTATACTCAGTTGTTGATTTTTATAAAGCAAAAATAGGCTGATAAAATTATACACCTGATCAAAAGTACGAACAAATCACAAATTTGATCTAAAAGATGGCATTTTACCTGAATTGTTTAATTTTAAAATAGATCCCTGGTTAAACTCACATTCTGTATTTTGATAACCAGATCACTCAACATTGTTATGGTTCACCAAAATACAGACAACTCCTAAAAGAAAATGTAATTTTCTCAGGGAGACTACCTGATTTGTCAAGATAAGGAGGCAAATCAGAAAAATTCAATTTTTAAAGCATTAAAATCAGTGTTAAAGAAGATAATTTACACAAAGGATTAAAAAGAGGAAAATACACTAACTGAGGTTTTGAAAGTGTTAATGCATATAAGAATGGATATAGAAGTCACTCGACAACAACAACAACATAAAAAAAAAACCCTTTAGATGTTGTAGCACCTTCCTTCCTTCCTTTCTTTTTTTTTCTTTATTTCTCTTTCACTTAGAAGTAAGCAAACTCATAATCTTCCTTAGAATTATGCATACAATAAATGAAACACAACTAAGCCAAATATGATGATTGAAAAAAGTTTTGAGACAACATTTTACTTTGGCTTTTGGGACTGAATTTTAAGAAAGAAAAGCTACTCACACCATTGCTGCCATAGTTGAGGCTTGTTTCATGATGTAAACAAAAACACTTCCAGTTTCAAATAACTCAATTATAATACCTGAGTTGAGGGTGATTGTGATCAAAACAGTCTCTCTGGATGCTCCCTCCACCTACCAAAAAATACATGATTATATTTCTATGAGAAAATGGTACACATGCATTTCAAAATAAACAGCTTTTTATTTCTTAGGAAGCCAATCACAATGAGCTCTGCTTGCAGAACTGCCCGAAGTAGCAGTCTCAAGGAATAAGGAAGTTAGGCTCACTTCTTTTTTTTTTTTTTTTTTTTTTTGCTGTGCGCGGGCCTCTCACTGTTGTGGCCTCTCCCATTGTGGAGCACAGGCTCTGGACGCACAAGCCCAGCGGCCATGGCTCACGGGCCCAGCCGCTCCGCGGCATGTGGGATCCTCCCGGACCGGGGCACGAACCTGTGTCCCCTGCATCGGCAGGCGGACTCTCAACCACCGCGCCACCAGGGAAGCCCAGGCTCACTTCTTTAAGTCACACTGCCTTTCCACATCTCAAAATAGCATCCAGGTATCGAATTCTTCTATTTAGCAATATTGCTAAATCTTTTCCTTTTCTCTATTTTCTCACTTACCAAACCTGAAAAATATTAACCAGTTTAAAAAGTGACCAAAACTGCTGATATTTTAGAAAGCTTTTAAATAGAAAGATTTTTAAGTGCTAGTGGTAACTAAATAAGTGAAATCTGATGTCAAAGAGTGTTTATCTGGTGGTACAATTTCTGCATGTGGAAAGTCATAACTCCACATTCCTGCACCCATAAGTAGTAGGCAGAGTGGACTTACGTTAGGGACACTTTACTTAGACCAATGGAATGTGGTCCACCTCTAACCAGATAATTTCCGAGGACCCACTGGCATACAAAATCCTGATCATGAACAGGGACGTTTTGACGACTTTTGTGGATGAGATGTGTGTTTGTGCATGTGTGTGGGCATGTTTGTGTAGGCAACCATGCAGCATGTTTTGTTGAGGAAAACTGACCACTTTCACCTGGGAGTCAGGCAATTTTTAGGCAATGGCTAGAACCAAGGAGGGATCATGGGACCCTCATTTCTTCTATGCCCTGGAGACTGCTGATTTATCAACAGTGTTCCAACCAAGGGTCAGACTGGGTATTCTCACTATGACCCTATTTCTGTGAGTTTAGCAGAAGATAGGAGGTAAAGGTGAGAGATACAGTGGTTTCTTAGAGCAGTGCTATATGAAGAAGTAAAATTTGCTTTTGGTATTTTGAGGTTTCTAGACTCTGATTTAAACTCTGATTTAAATAGTTTTAGACTCCTCCTTCATGGAGGAGACCTTCAAGATGGCAGAGGAGTAAGACATGGAGATCACCTTTATCCCCACAAATACAACAGAAATACACCTACATGTGGAGCAACTCCTACAGAACACCTACTGAAGGCTGGCAGAAGACGTCAGACTTCCCCAAAGGCAAGAAACTCCCAACATACTTGGGTAGGGAAAAAAGAGAAAACAAAGACAAAAGAATAGGGCCGGGACCTGCACCTCTGGGAGGGAGCTGTGAAGGAGGAAAATTCTCCACACACTAGGAAATCCCTTCACTGGTGGAGATAGGGGGTGGGCGGGGGGGAAAGCTTCAGAGCCACAGAGGAGAGAGCAGCAACAGGGGTGCAGAGGGCAAAGCAGAGAGACTCTCACACAGAGGATCAGTGCCAACCAGCACTCACCAGCCAGAGATGCTTGTCTGCTGACCCGCTGGGATGGATGGGGGCTGGGAGCTGAGGCACTGGCTTCAGAATTCATATCCCAGGGAGAGGACTGGGGTTGGTTGCATGAACACCTCCTGAAGGGGGCTAGTGCACCACAGCTACGTGTGAGGGAAACCAGGAAAAAGTCTGGACCTGCCAAAGAGGTAAGAGACCATTGCTTTGGGGTGCATGAGGAGAAGAGATTCAGAGCACTACCTAAATAAGCTCCAGAGATGGGCACTATCCGTGGCTATAAGCATGGACACCAGAGATGGGCATGAAATGCAAGGGGTGCTGCTGCAGTCAACAATGAGCCTGTGTGCAAGCACAGCTCACTATCCACATCTCCCTTCCTGTGAGCCTGTGCAGTCCATCACTGCCAGGGTCCCATGATCCAGGGACAACTTCCCAGGGAGAACACATGGTGTGCCCTAGGCTGATGAAACATTATGCTGGCCTCTGCTGCCACAGGCTTGCCCTGCATTCCATACCCTTCCCTTCACCCAGCTTGAGGAAGCCAGATCCCCCTAATCAGCTTCTATTTTAACCCCATACTGTCTGAGTGAAGAGTAAACACCCTTAGTCGACCAACATGCAGAGGTCGGGACAAATTCAAAGCTGAACCCCAGGAGTTGTGCAAACAAAGAAGAGAAAGAGAAATCTCTCCCAGCAGCCTCAGGAGCAGCAGATTAAATCTCAACAACTAGATGTACCCTGTATTGTGGAATACCTGAAGAAACAACAAATCATCCCAAAATTGAGACGTTGGACTATGGGAGCAACTGTAGACTTGGAGTCTGCTTTCTGCATCTAACTTGTTCCTGGTTTAATGTTTATCTTAGTTTAGTATTTAGAGTTTAATATCATTAGAAGATTTGTTTATTGATTTGGTTGTTCTCTAACTCCTTTTTTTCTATATATAGATATATATTTTTTTCTTTTTTCTCATTTTGTTAGTGTGTATGTGTATACTTCTTTCTGTGATTTTGTCTGTATAGCTTTACTTTTACCATTTGTCATAAGGTTCTGTCTGTCCTTTTTTTTTTTTTTTTTTGGAAAGCTTTCAGCACTTGTTTTCATTGATGGATTTGTTTTTGGTTTGGTTGTTCTCTTCTTTATTTTTCTGGTTACTTTTTAATTTTTTTTTTTTTTTTTTTTTGCGGTACCCGGGCCTCTCACTGTTGTGGCCTCTCCCGTTGCGGAGCACAGGCTCCGGACGCGCAAGCTCAGCAGCCATGGCTCACGGGCCCAGCCGCTCCGCGGCATGTGGGATCCTCCCGGACTGGGGCACGAACCCGTGTCCCCTGCATCGGCAGGCGGACTCTCAACCACTGCGCCACCAGGGAAGCCCCTACTTTTTAATTTTTAATAATCATTTTTTATTTCAATAAGTTTATTTTATTTTATTCTACATTTCTTTATTTCTTTCCTTTTTTCCCCCTTTTCTTCTGAGCCATGTGGGTGACAGGGTCTTCATGCTCCAGCCAAGTGTCAGTCCTGTGCCTTTGAGGTGGGAAAGCCAAGTCCAGGACATTGGTCCACCAGAGACCTCCTGGCTCCATGTAATATCAAAGGGCAAAAGCTCTCCCAGATATCTCCATCTTAAAGCTAAGGCCAAACTCCACTCAATTACCAGCAAGCTACAGTGCTGCACACACTATGCCAAGCAACAAGCAAGACAGGAACTCAACACCACACATTAGCAGAGAGGCTACCTAAAATTACAACAAGGTCACATACCCCAAAAACAACACTGGACGCGGTCCTGCCCAACAGAAAGACAAGATCTAGCCTCAACCACCAGACCACAGGCACTACTCCCCTAGAGCAGGAAGCCTACACAACCCACTGAACAAACCTTAGGCACTGGATCAGACACCAAAAACAATGAGAACTACAAACTTGCAGCCTGCGAAAAGGAGACCGCAAACACAGTAAGTTAAGTAAAATGAAAAGACAGAGAAACACAGCAGATGAAGGAGGGAGGAAAAAACGCACCACACCAAACAAATGAAGAGGAAATAGGCAGTTTACCTGAAAAATAATTGAATGTAATGAGAGTAAAGATGATCCAAAATCTTGGAAATAAAATGGAGAAAATACAAGAAACCTTTAACAAGGACCTAGAATAACTAAAGTGCAAAAATGGTAAACAACAAAATAAGTGAAATTAAATATTCTCTAGAAGGAATCAATAGCAGAATAACAGAGGCAGAAGAATGGAAAAGTGACTTGGAAGATAAAATAGTGGAAATTACTACCACAAGCAGAAAAAAGAAAAAGAAAGAAAAGAATTGAGGACAGTCAAAGAGAATTCTGGGACAACATGAAATGCAACAACATTTGAATCATACAGGTCCTAGAAGAAGGGAAAAAAAAGGGGCTGAGAAAATATTTGAAGAGATTATAGTTGAAACCTTCCCTAATATGGAAAGGGAAATAGTCAGTCAAACCCAGGAAGTGCAGAGAGTCCCATACAGGATAAATCCAAGGAGAAACACACCAAGACACGTATTACTAAAACTATTTAAAAACAAAGAAAAAAATATTAAAAGCAGTAAAGGAATAGCAACAAATAACATACAAGGGAATACCCATAAGGTTAACAGCTGATTTTTCAGCTGAAACTCTGCAACCCAGAAGGGAGTGGCAGGACATATTTAAACTGATGAAAGGGAAAAAGCTACAACCAAAATTACTGTACCCAGCAAGGATCTCATTCCAATTCAACAGAGAAATTAAAACCATTACAGACAAGCAACAGCTAAGAGAATTCAGCACCACCAACCAGCTTTACAACAAATGCTCAAGGAACTTCCCTAGGCAAGAAACACAAGAGAAGGAAAAGACCTACAATAATAAACCAAAACAACTAAGAAAATGGTAATAGGAACATACATATTTATAATTACCCTACATGTAAATGGATTAAATACTCCAACCAAAAGACACAGACTGGCTGAATGGAAACAAAAATAAGACCTATATATAAGCTGTCTACAAGATACCCATTTCAGACCTAGGGACACATACAGTTTGAAAGTGGGGAGATGGAAAAAATATTCCATGCAAAGGGAAATCAAAAGAAAGCTGGAGTAGCAATTCTCATATCATACAAAATACTTTAAAACAAAGACTATTACAAAAGATAAAGAAGGACACTACATAATGATCAAGGGATCAACCCAAGAAGAAGATATTACAATTGTACATATTTATGCACTCAACCTAGGAGCACCTCAATACATAAGGCAAATGCTAACAGCCATAAAAGGGAAATCAACAATAACACAATCATAATAGGGGACGTTAACACTCGCCTTGCAACAATGGACAGATCATCCAAAATGAAAATTAGTAAGGAAGCACAATCTTTAAATGATACATTAAACAAGATGAACTTAACTGATATTTATAGTACATTCCATCCAAAACAACAGAATACACTTTCTTCTCAAGTGCTCATGGAACATACTTCAGGATAGATCATATCTTGGGTCACAAATGAAGTCTTGGTAAATTTAAGAAAATTGAAATCACATCAAGTATCATTTCTGACCACAATGCTATGAGACTAGATATCAATTACAGGAAAATATCTGTAAACAATACAAACACATGGAGGCTAAACAATACACTACTTAATAGCCAAGAGGTCACTGAAAAAATCAAAGAGGAAATCAAAAAATAGCAAGAAAATAATGACAATGGAACACGACAATCGTAAAACCTATGGGATGCATCAAAAGCAGTTCTAAGAGGGAAGTTTATAGCAATACAATTCTACCTCTAGGAACAAGAAACAATTCAAATAAACAATCTAACCTTATACCTAGAGCAATTAGAAAAAGAAGAACAAAAATACCCCAAAGTTAGCAGAAGAAATCATGAAGATCAGATCAGTAATAAATGAAAAAGAAATGAAGAAAACGATGGCAAAGATCAATAAAACAAAAAGCTGTTTTTTTGAGAAGAGAAACAAAATTGATAGACCTTTTGCCAGACGCATCAAGAAGAAAAGGGAAAAGACTTAAATCAATAGAATTAGAAATGAAAAGAAGAGATAGCAACTGACAATACAGAAATACAAATTATCATGAGAGATTACTACAAGCATTTATATGCCAATAAAATGGACTACCCAGAAGAAATGGACAAATTCTTAGAAAAACACAACCTTCTGTGACTGAACCAGGAAGAAATAGAAAAGATAGACAGAGCAATGACAAACACTGAAATTGAGACTGTGATTAAAAATCCTCCAACAGGCAAAAGCCCAGGACCAGATAGATTCACAGGTGAAATCTATCAAACATTTTGAGAAGAGATAACGCCTATCCTTCTGAAACTCTTCCGAAATATAGAAGAGGGAGGAACACTCACAAACACATTCTACGAAGCCACCATAACCCTGATACTGAAACCATACAAAGATGTCACAAAGAAAGAAAACTACAAGCCAATAACACTGATGAACATACATGTAAAAATACTCAAAAAATACTAGCAAACAGAATCCAACAGCACAGTTAAAAGATCATACACCATGATCAAGTGGGGTTTATTGCAGGAAAGCAAGGATTGTTCAGTATATGCAAATCAATGTGATATACCATATTAACAAATGGAAGGAGAAAAAACATATGATCATCTCAATAGATGCAAAAAAATCTTTCGAGAAAATTCAACACCCACTTATGATAAAAACCCTCCAGAAAGTATGCATAGAGTGAACTTATGGCAACTTAATTAAGGCCATATATAACAAACCCACAGGCAACATCATTCTCAATGATGAAAAACTGAAAGCATTTCCACTAAGATCAGGAACAAGACAAGATTTTCCACTCTCACCACTATTATTCAACATAGTTTTGCAAGTTTTAGACACAAAAGTCAGAGAAGAAAAAGAAAATGAATTCAAATTGGCAAAGAAGAATTAAAGCAGTCATTGTTTGCAGATGACAATATACTACACATTGAGAATCCTAAAGATGCTACCAGAAATCTACTAGTGGTAATCAATGAATTTGGTAAAGTAGCACAGTAAAATATTAATGCACAGAAAACTCTTGAATTCCTATACACTAACGATGAAAAATCTGAAAGAGAAATTAAGGAAACACTCCCATACATGGTTGACACAAAAAGAATGAAATACCTAGGAATAAACCTACCTAAGGAGACAAAAGACCTGTATGCATAAAACTATAAGACACTGATGAAAGAAATTAAAGGTGATAAAACAGATGGAGACGTATACCATATTATTAGATTGGAATAATCAACATTGTGAAAATGGCTATACTACCCAAAGAAATCAACAAATTCAGTGCAATCCCTAACAAACTACCAATGGCATTGTTCACAGAAGTAGACAAAAAATTCACAATTGGTATGGAAACACAAAAGACAATGAATAGCCAAAGCAATATTGAGAAAGAAATATGGAGCTGGAGGAATCAGGCTCCCGGACTTCAGACTATTCTACAAAGCTACAGTAATCAGGACAGTATGTGACTGGCACAAAAATAGAAGTATAAATAAATGGAACAAGAGAGAAAACCCTGAGATAAACCCACACACATATGGTCACCTTATTTTTGATAAAGGAGGGAAGACTATACAGTGGAGAAAAGACAGCCTCTTCAAAAAGTGGTGCTGGCAGAGAGACAAGAGACTTTTTCTTGCCTCTTTGTTTCCTGGTGCACGAAGAGAGGGGATTAAGAACACCGTTAAAGGAGCTCCAGAGATGAGTGTGAGCCATGGCTATCAGTGCACACCCCAGAGACGGGCATAAGATGCTAAGGTTGCTGATGCAGCCACCAAAAAGCCTGTGTGCAAGCACAGGCCACTATCCACAGTTCCCCTCCCGGGAGCCTGTGCAGCCCACCACTGCCAGGGTCCTGTGATCCAGGGACAACTTCCTCAGAAGAACACATGATGCTCCTCAGGCTGTTGCAACATCACACCAGCCTCTGCCACTGGAAGCTCACCACTCATCTGTACCCCTCCTTTCCTCTGGTATGAGTGAGCCAGAGAACATGAATCAGCTGCTCTTTAACCACGTCCTGTCTGAGCGAAGAACAGATGCCCTCAGACAACCTACACACAGAAGTGGGTCCAAATCCAAAGCTGAACCCTGGGAGCTGTGTGAATAAAGAAGAGAAAGGGAAATATCTCTCAGCAGCCTCAGGAGGAGCGGATTAAATCTCCACAGTAAACTTGATGTACCCTGCATCTGTGGAATACCTGAATAGACAACAAATCATCCAAAATTGAGGAGGTGGACTTTGTGAGCAATGATATATATTTTTTTTCCTTTTTCTCTTTTTGTGAGTGTTTATGTGTATGCTTCTGTATGCGATTTTGTCTGTATAGCTTTCCTTTCACCGTTTGGCCTAGGGTTCTCTCTGTCAGTTTTGTTTTTTATTTAATTACTTAAATATTTTTTTTCTTAATAATTACTTTTTATTTTTTATTTTAAGAACTTTTTTGTTTTATTTTATTTTACTTTACGTTCTTCTTTCTTTCCTTTTTTTTCTCCTTTATATTCTAAACTGTTCAGAGGACAGGCTTTTGGTGCTAAAGCCAGGTGTCAGGGCTCTGCCATGGAGGCGGGATAGCAAAGTTTAGGACACTGGTCCACAAGAGACCTCCAGCTCCACGTAATATCAAATGGCGAAAAACTCACAGAAATCCCAATCTCAGTGCCAAGACCCAGCTCCACGCAATGACCAACAAGCTACCATGCAGGACACCCTAGGAAAACAACCAGCAAGTCAGGAACACTACTCCATCTGTTAGCAGATAGGCTGCCTGAAATGATAATAAGGCCACAGACACCCCTATACACACCACCAGACATGGACCTTCCCAACAGAAAGACAAGATCCAGCCTCATCCACCAGAACACAGGAACTGTTCACATCCACCAGGAAGCCTATATGACCCACTGGTCCAAAATTAATCACTGGGGACAGACAAGAAAAACAACAGAAGCTACGAACCTGTAGCCTGCGAAGTGGAGATGCAAAACACAGTAAGATAAGCAAAATGAGAAGACAGAAAAACACACAGCAGATGAAGGAGCAAGGTAAAAACCCAGAAGACTTAACAAATGAAGAGGAAATAGGCAGTCTACCTGAAAAAGAATTCAGAATAATGATAGTAAAGATAATCCAAAATCTTGGATATAGAATAGAGAAAATGCAAGAAACATTTAACAAGAAACTAGAAGAACTAAAGAGGAAACAAGCAATGATGAAGAACACAATAAATGAAATTAAGAATACTGTAGAAGGGATCAATAGCAGAATAACTGAGGCAGAAGAACGGATAAGTGACCTGGAAGATAAAATAGTGGAAATAACTACTGCAGAGAAGAATAAAGAAAAAGGAATGAAAAGAATTGAGGACAATCTCAGAGAGTTCTGGGACAACATTAAATGCACCAACATTCGAATAATAAGGGTCCCAAAATAAGAAGAGGAAAAGAAAGGGACTGAGAAAATATTTGAAGAGATTATAGGTGAAAACTTCCCTAATATGGGAAAGGAAATAATTAATCAAGTCCAGGAGGCATAGAGAGTCTGATACAGGAAAAATTCAAGGAGAAACACGGTTAGACACAGATTAATCAAACTATCAAAAATTAACTACAAAAAGCAAAAGTAAAACCAGCTAGGGAAAAATAACACACAAGGTAGTCCCAATAAGGTTAACAGCTGATCTTTCAGCAGAAACTCTGCAAAACAGAAGGGAGTGGTAGGACATATTTAAAGTGATGAAGGAGAAAAACTTACAGCAAAGATTACTCTACATAGCAAGTATCTCATTCAGATTTGATGGAGAAATTAAAAGCTTTAGAGACAAGCAAAAGCTAAGAGAATTCAGTTCCACTAAAACCAGCTTTACCACAAATGCTAAAGGAACTACTCTAGGCAGGAAACACAAGAGAAAGAAAAGAGCTACAATAATAAACCCAAAACAATAAAGAAAATGATAATAGGAACATACATATGAATAATTACCTTAAATGTAAATGGATTAAATGCTCCAACCAAAAGACATAGACTGGCTGAATGGATACAAAAACAAGACCAATATATATGCTGTCTACAACAGATCCACTTCAGACGTTGGAACAGATACGGACTGAAAGTGAGGGGATGGAGAAAGATATTCTGTGCAAATGGAAATCAAAAGAAAGCTGGAGTAGCAATTCTCATATCAGACAAAATAGACTTTAAAACAAAGACTATTAGAATACACAAAGAAGTACAGTACATAGGGATCAAGGGATCAATCCAAGAAGATATAACAATTGTAAATATTTATGCAGTCAACACAGGAGCACCTCAATGCATAAGGCAAATACTAACAGCCATAAAAAGGGAAATCGACAGTAACACATTCATAGTAGGGGACTTTAACACCCCACTTTCTCCAATACAGAGATCATCCAAAATGAAAATAAATAAGGAAACACAAGTTTTAAATGATACATTAAACAAGATGGATTTAATTGATATTTATAGGACACTCCATCCAAAAACAACAGAATACACATTCTTCTCAAGTGCTCATGGAACATTCTCCAGGATAGATCATATCTTGGTTCACAAATCAAGTCTTGCTAAATTTAAGAAAATTGAAATTGTATCAAGTATCTTTTCCGATCACAGCACTATGAGACTAGGTATCAATTACAGGAAAAAATATGTAAGTAATAAACTCAAGGAGGCTAAACAACACACTAGTTAGTAAACAAGAGATCACCAAAAAAATCAAACAGGAAAACAAAATACTCCTTGAAATAAAAAAATAAAAACACAACAACCCAAACCTATGGGAAGCAGCAAAAGCAGTTCTAAGAGCAAAGTGTATAGCAATACTATCCTACCTTAAGAAACATGAAACAACTCAAATGTACAACCTAACCTTACACCTAAAGCAATTAGAGAAAGAAGAACAAAAATACCCCAAAGTTAGCAGAAGGAAAGAAATCATAAAGATCAGATCAGAAATAAATGAAAAAGAATTGAGGAAAACGATAGCAAAGATCAATAAAACAAAAAGCTGGTCCTCTGAGAAGACAAAAAAATTGATAAACCATTTGCCAGACTCATCAAGAAAAAAAGGGAGAAGACTCAAATCGTAGAATTAGAAATGAAAAAGAGGAAGTAACAACTGACACTGCAGAAATACAAAGGATCCTGAGAGATTACTACAAGCAACTATATGCCAATAAAATGGACAACCTGGAAGAAATGGACAAATTCTTAGAAATGCACAACTTTCTGAGACTGAACCAGGAAAAAATAGAAAATATGAGCAGACAATTACAAGCACTGAAATTGAAACTGTGATTAAAAATCTTCGAGTAGAGGTGTTCTGAAAATGGCAGAAAAGTAAGATGCGGAGATCACCTTCCTCCCCACAGATACACCAGAAATACATATACACGTGGAACAACTCCTATAGAACACCTACTGAATGCTGGCAGAAGACCTCAGACCTCCCAAAAGGCAAGAAACTCCCCACGTACCTCAGTAGGGCAAAAGAAAAAACAGAGACAAAAGAATAGGGACAGGACCTGCACCAGTGGGAGGGAGCTGTGAATGAGGAAATGTTTCCACACACTAGGAAGCCCCTTCGCAGGTGGAGACAGCAGGTGGCAGAGTGGGTAGCTTCAGAGTCATGGAGAAGAGCACATCAACAGGGGTGTGGAGGGCAAAGCAGAGAGATTCCCGCACAGAGGATCAGTGCCAGCCAGCATTCACCAGCCTGAGAGGCTTGTCTGCTCACCCACTGGGGCGGCGGGGCTGCGAGCTGAGGCTCGGGCTTTGGTTGGAGCGCAGCGAGAGGACTGGGGTTGGCTGTGGGAACACAGCCTAAAGGGGTTGGTGCAGCACGACTAGCCGGGAGGGAGTCTGGGTAAAGGTTGGAGCTGCAAAAGAGGCAAGAGACTTTTTCTTCCCTCTTTGTTTCCTGGTGTGCAAGGAGAGGGGATTAAGAGCTCTGCTTAAAGGAAATTCAGAGATGGGCACGAGCTGCGGCTAAAAGTGTGGACCCCAGAGATGGGCGGGAGACGCTAAGGCTGCTGCTGCCGCCACCAAGGGGCCTGTGTGTGAGCACAGGTCACTAACCACATCCCTCTTCCAGGGAACCTGTGCAGCCCGACACTGCCAGGTTCCCAGGATCCAGGGACAACTTCCCCGGGAGAATGCACGGTGGGCCTCAGGCTGGTGCAACGTCATACTGGCCTCTGCCGCCGCAGGCTCGCCCTGCACTCCATGCCCCTCCCTCCTCCCGGCCTGAGTGAGCCAGAGCCCCGGAATCAGAGACTTCTTTAACCCCATCATGTCTGAGCAAAAAACAGACGCCCTCCAGCGACCTACACGCAGAGGCGGGGCTGAATCCAAAGCTGAGGCCCTGGGAGCTGTGAGAACAAAGAAGAGAAAGGGAAATATCTCCCAGCAGCCTCAGAAGCAGCGGATTAAAGCTCCACAATCAACTTGATGTACCCTGCATCTGTGGAATACATGAGTAGACAACGAATCATTTCAAATGGAGGAGGTGGACTTTGAGAGCAAGATTTATGATTTTTTTCCCCCGTTCCCTCTTTTTGTGAGTATGTATGTGTATGCTTCTGTGTGAGATTTTGTCTGTATAGCTTTGCTTCCACCATTTGTCCTATGGTTAAATCCGTCCTTTTTTTAAAAAAAATTTATTCTTAATAATTACTTTTAATTTAATAACTGTATTTCATTGTACCTTATCCTCTTTCATTCTATCTTTCTTTCTTTCTTTCTTTCTTTCTTTCTTTCTTTCTTTCTTTCTTTCTTTCTTTCTTTCTTTCTTTCTTTCCTTCCCTCCTTTGGACAACGAATCATCCCAAATTGAGGAGGTGGACTTTGAAAGCAAGATTTATGGTTTTTTCCCCTTTTCCTCTTTTTGTGAGTGTGTATGTGTATGCTTCTGTGTGAGATTTTGTTTGTATAGCTTTGCTTCCACCATTTGTCCTAAAGTTCTATCCGTCCATTTTTTTTTTCTTAATAATTATTTTTTAATTTAATAACTTTGTTATATTTTACTTTATTTTACTTTATCGTCTTTCTTTCTTTCTTCTTTCCTTCCTTCCTTCCATCCTCCCACCATCCCTCAGTCGCTCCTTCCTGTTTTCTTTCCCTCTTTCCTTCTTTCTTTTTTCATTCTTTCTTTCCTTCCTTCTTTCTTTTTTCTTTCTTTCTTTCTTCTTTCTTTCTTTCTTCCTTCCTTCCTACCTTCCTTCCTTCCCTCCTTTCCTTTCTTTCTTTCTTTCTTTCTTTCTTTCTTTCTTCCTACTTCTACTAATTCCTTCTATCTACATTTTCTCCCTTTTATTCTGAGCCGTGTGGATGAAAGGCTCTTGGTGCAGCAGCCATGAGTCATTGCTGTGCCTCTGAGGTGGGAGGGCCAAATTCAGGACACTGGTCAACAAGAGACCTCCCAGCTCCACATAATATCAAATGGTGAAAATCTCCCAGAGATCTCCATCTCAACACCAGCAGCCAGCTTCACTCAACGACCAGCAAGCTACAGTGCTGGAAACCCTATGCCAAACAACTAGCAAAACAGGAACACAAACCCACCCATTAGCAGAGAGGCATCCTACAAACATAATAAGTCCACAGACACCCCAAAGCACACCACCAGACGTGGACCTGCCCACCAGAGAGACAAGATCCAGCCTCATCCACCAGAACATAGGCACTAGTCCCCTCCACCAGGAAGGCTACACAACACACTGAACCAACCTTAGCCACTGGGGACAGACACCAAAAACAATGGGAACTAGTAATGTGCAGCCTGAAAAAAGGGGACTCCAAACACAATAAGATAAACAAAACGAGAAGACAGAAAAACACACAGCAGATGAAGGAGCAAGGTAAAAACGCACCAGACCTAACAAATGAAGAGGAAATAGGCAGTCTACCTGAAAAAGAATTCAGAATAATGGTGGTAAAGATGATCCAAAATCTTGGAAATAGAATAGACAAAATGCAAGTAACATTTAACAAGGACCTAGAAGAACTAAAGATGAAACAAACAATGATGAGCAACAGAATAAATGAAATGAAAAATACTCTAGATGAGATCAATAGCAGAATCACTGAGGCAGAAGAACGGATAAGTGACCTGGAAGATAAAATAGTGGAAATAACTACTGCAGAGCAGAATAAAGAAAAAAAATGAAAAGAACTGAGGACAGTCTCAGAGACCTCTGGGACAACATTAAATGCACCAACATTCGAATTATATGGGCTCCAGAAGAAGAAGAGAAAATGAAAGGGACTGAGAAATTATTTGAAGAGATTATAGTTGAAAACTTCCCTATTATGGGAAGGGAAATAGTTAATCAATTCCAGGAACCACAGAAAGTCCCATACAGGATAAATCCAAGGAGAAATACGCCAAGACACATATCAATAAAACTGTCAAAAATTAAATACAAAGAAAGCATATTAAAATCAGCATGGGAAAAACAACAAATAACACACAAAGGAATCCCCATAATGTTAACAGCTGATCTCTCAGCAGAAGCTCTGCAAGCCAGAAGGGAGTGGCAGGACATACTGAAAGTGATGAAGGAGAAAAAGCTGCAACCAAGATTACTCTACACAGCAAGGATCTCTTTCAGATTTGATGGAGAAATTAAAACCTTTACTGACAAGCAAAAGCTGAGAGAGTACAGCACCACCAAACCAGCTTTACAACAAATGCTAAAGGAACTTCACTAGGCAAGAAAGACAAGAGAATGAAAAGACCTACAATAATGAACTCAAAACAATTTAGAAAATGGGAATACGAACATACATATTGATAATTACCTTAAATGTAAATGAAATAAATGATCCCACCAAAAGACACAGATTGGCTGAATGGATACAAAAACAAGATGCATATATATGCTGTCTACAGCAGACCCACTTCAGACCATGAGACACATACAGACTGAAAGTAAGGGGATGGATAAAGGATATTCCATGCAAATAGAAACCAAAAGAAAGCTGGAGTAGCAATTCTCATATCAGACAAAATAGACTTTAAAATAAAGACTATTAGAAGAGACAAAGAAGGACACTACATAATGATCAAGGGATTGATCAAAGAAGAAGATATAACAATTGTAAATATTTATGCACCCAACATAGGAGCACCTCAATACATAAGGCAAATACTAAAAGCCATAAAAGGGGAAATCGACAGTAACCTATTCATAGTAGGGGACTTTAACACTCCACTTTCACCTATGGACAGATCATCCAAAATGAAAATAAATAAGGAAACACAAGCTTTAAATGATACATTAAAGAAGATGGACTTAATTGATATTTATAGGACACTCCATCCAAAAACAACAGAATACACATTTTTCTCAAGTGCTCATGGAACATTCTCCAGGATAGATCATACCTTGTGTCACAAATCAAGCCTTGGCAATTTAAGAAAATTGAAATTGTATCAAGTGTCTTTTCTTACCACAATGCCATAAGACTAGATATCAATTACAGGAAAAGATCTGTAAAAATTACAAACACATGGAGGCTAAACAATACACTACTTAATAACAAGTCGTGTAAAAAAAAGAAAAAAAAGAGTCATGTATCAAAATGTTCATTGCAGTTCTATTTACAATAGCCCAGAGATGGAAACAACCTAAGTGCCCATCTATGGATGAATGGATAAAGAAGATGTGGCACATATATACAATGGAATATTACTCAGCCATAAAAAGAAACGAAATTGAGCTATTTGTAATTATGTGGATAGACCTATAGTCTGTCATACAAATGAAGTATGTCAGAAAGTGAAATACAAATACCGTATGCTAACACATATATATGGAATTTAAGGAAAAAAATGTCCTGAAGAACCTAAGGGTTAGACAGGAATAAAGACACAGACCTACTGGAGAATGGACTTGAGGATATGGGGAGGGGTAAGGGTGAGCCGTGACAAAGCGAGAGAGGGGCCTAGACATATATACACTACCAAACGTAAGGTAGATAGCTAGTGGGAATCAGCTGCATAGCACAGGGATATCAGCTCGGTGCTTTGTGACCGCCTGGAGGGGTGGGATAGGGAGGGTGGGAGGGATGGAGATGCAAGAGGGAAGAGATATGGGAACATATGTATATGTATAACTGAGTCACTTTGTTATAAAGCAGAAACTAACACACCACTGTAAAGCAATTATACCCCAATAAAGATGTTAATAAAAAAAATCTTCCAGTAAGCAAAAACCCAGAAACAGATGGCTTCATAGGTGAACACTATCAAATATTTAGAGAAAAGCTAACACCTATCCTTCTCAAATTCTTCCAAAAATAGCAGAGGGAGGAAAACTCCCTAATTCATTCAACAATGCCGCCATCACCCTTATACCAAAACCAGAGAAAGGTGTCACAAAGAAAACTAAAAGCCAGTATGACTGGTGAACATAGATGAGAAATTCCTCAACAAAATACCAACAAACGGAATCCAACAGCACATTTAAAGGATTATACACCATGATAAAGTGGGGTTTACCCCAGGAAAAGAGGGGCTCTTCAATGTACGTAAATTAATCAAAGTGATACACCATATAAACAAATTGAAGGAGAAAAACCATATGATCATCTCAATAGATACAGAAAAAGCTTTCAACAAAATTCAACCCACATTTATGATAAAAACACTTCAGAGACAAGGCATAGAGAGAACTTTCCTCAGCATAATGAAAGCCATATATGACAAGCCCACAGCCAACATCATTCTCAATGGTGAAAAACTGAAACCATTTCCAGTAAGATCAGGGACAAGAAAAGGTTGCACACTCTCACCACTATTATTCAACATAGTTTTGGAAGTTTTAGCCCTAGCAGTCAGAGAAGAAAAATAAATAAAAGGAATCCAAATTGGAAAAGAAGAAGTAAAGCTGTCACTGTTTGCAGAAGACATAATACTACACATAGAGAATCCTAAATATGCTACTGGAAAACTACAAGAGCTAATCAATGAATTTGGTAAAGTAGCAGGATACAAAATTAATGCACAGAAATCTCTTGCCTTACTATACAGTAAAGATGAAAAATCTGAAAGTGAAATTAAGAAAACACTCCCACTTAACATTGCAACAAAAATGTAAAATATCTAGGAAGAAACCTACCTAAAGATACAAAAGGCCTGTATGCCGAAATGTGTAAGACAGTAATGAAAGAAATTGAAAATGATACAAATAGATGGAGAGATATACCATGTTCTTTGATGGGAAGTATCAACATTGTGAAAATGACTGTACTACCCAAATCAACATACAGATTCAATGCAATCCCTATCAAAGGACCACTGGCATTTTTCTCTGAAGTAGAACAAAAACTTTCACAATTTGTATGGAGACATAAAAGACCCCTCATAGCCAAAGCAAACTTGAGAAAGAAAAATGGAGCTGGTGGCATCAGGCTCCCTGAGTTCAGACTATACTACAAATCTACAGTAATCAAGACAGTATAGTACTAGCACAAAAACAGAAATATAGAACAATGGAACTGGATAGAAAGCCCAGAGATAATCCCATGCACATATGGACAACTTATCTTTTCTAAAGGAGGCAAGAATATACGGTGGTGAAAAGACTCTCTGTTCAATAAGTCATTCTGTGAAAACTGGACAGCTACAGGTTAAAGCACCCAATTAGAACACTTCCTAACACCATACACAAAAATGAATGCAAAATTGAATAAAGACCTAAATGTAAGGCCAGACACCATCAAAATCATAGAGGAAAACATAGGCAGAACACTCTATGACAGAAATCACAGCAACATCCTTTTGGCCCACCTCCTAGAGAAATGAAAACAGAAACAAAAATAAACAAATGGGACCTAATGAGACTTAAAACCTTTTGCACAGCAAAGAAAACCATAAACAAGATGAAAAGACAATCCTCAGAATGGGAGAGAATATTTGCCAATGGAGCAACTGACAAAAGATTAATCAAGAAAACATACAAGCAATGCATGCAGCTCAATTTCAAAAAAACAAACAACCCAAACTAAAAATGAGCAAAAGACATAAATAGACATTTCTCCAAACAAGGTATACAGATCGCCAACAAACACATGAAAGAATGCTCAACATCATTAATCATTAGATAAATGCAAATCATAACTACAATGAGAGAAGGTAGATTGTAGGGAGACTTCTCTATAAGGAATCAGTAGAAGGATAACTGAGGCAAAAGAATGGATAAGTGACCTGGAATATAACATAGTGGGAATAACTACCCAAGAGCAGAATAAAAGGAAAGAATGAAGAGAACTGAGAACACTCTCAAAGACCTCTGGGACAAAAAGAAATGTACCAACATTTGAATCATAGGGGTCTCAGTAGAAGAAGAGAAAAAGAAAGGGACTGAGAAACTATTTGAAGCAATTATAGTTGAAAACTTCACTAATATAGGAAAGGAAATAGTCAGTCAAACCCAGTAAGCAGAGTCCCATTCAGGATAAATCCAAGGGGAAAAATGACAAGACACATATTAATCAAACTACCACAAATTAAATACTAAGAAAACATATTAAAAGCAGCAAGGGAAAAAACAACAAATAACACACAAGGGAATCCCCATAAGGATAACAGCTTATCTTTCAGCAGAAACTCTGTAAGTCAGAAGGGACTGGCAGGGCATACTTAAAGTGATGAAGGAGAAAAACCTACAACAAAGATTACTCTGCCCAGCAAGGATATCATTCAGATTTGATGGAGAAATTAAAACCTTTACAGTGAAGCAAAAGCTTAGAGAGTTCAGCACCTCCAAACCAGCTTTGCAACAAATGCTAAAGGCAATTCTCTATGCAAGAAACACAAGAGAAGGAAAAGATCTACAAAACAAACCCAAAACAATTAAGAAAATGGCAATAGGAACATACATATCCATAATTACCTTAAAAGTAAATAGATTAAATGCTCCCAACAAAACACACAGACTGGCTGAATGGAAAAAAAAAACAAGACACATATATATGCTGTCTACAAGAGACTCACTTCAGACCTAGGGACACATACAGATTGAAACTGAGGGTATGGAAAAAGATATTCCATGCAAATGGAAATCAAGAGAAAGCTGGGTTAGTAATTCTCATATCAGACAAAATAGACTTTAAAACAAAGACTATTAGAAGACAGAAAGAAGGACACTACCTAGTAATCAAGGGACAAATCCAAGAAGAAGATATAGCAACTGTAAATATTTATTCACCCAACATAGGAGCACCTCAATACAAAAGGCAAATACTAACAGCCATAAAAGGGGAAATTGATGGTAAAAATATAGTAGGGGACTTCAACACCCCACTTTCACCAATGGAGAGATCATCGAAAATGAAAATAAATAAGAAAACAAAAGCTATAAATGACACATTAAATAAGATGGAGTTAATTGATATTTTTAGGACATTCCATCCAAAAACAACAGAATACACATTTTCCTCAAGGGCTCACGGAACATTCTCCAAGATAGATCATATCTTAGGTCACAAATCAAGCCTTGGTAAACTTAATAAAATTAAAATCATATTAAGTATCTTTTCCGACCACAATGCTATGAGACTAGCTATCAATTACATGAAAAGTTCTGTATAAAATACAAACACTAGGAGGCTAAACAACACACTACTTAACAAAATGATCACTGAATAAATCAAAGAGGAAATCAAAAGATACCTAGAAATATATGACAAGGGAGACAGGATGACCCAAAACCTATGGGATGCAGCAAAAGCAGTTCTAACAGGGAAGTTCATAGCAATACAATTCTACATTAAGAAACAGGAAACACCTCAAATAAACAAACTAACCTTGCACCTAAAGCAATTAGAGTAAGAAGAACAAAAACTCCGAAGTTAGCAGAAGGAAGGAAATCATAAAGACCATATCAGAAATAAATGAAAAAGAAATGAATGAAACGATAGTGAAGATCAGTAAAAGATAAAGCTAGTTCTTTGAGAAGATAAACAAAATTGATAAACCATTAGCCAGACACATCAAGAATAAAAGGGAGGGGGGACCTTGAAGATGGCGGAAGAGTAAGACGCGGAGATCGCCTTCCTCCCCACGGATACACCAGAAATACATCCACACGTGGAACAACTCCTACAGAACTCCTACTGAAGGCTGGCAGAAGACCTCAGACCTCCCAAAAGGCAAGAAACTCCCCACGTAACTGGGTAGGGCAAAAGAAAAAACAGAGACAAAAGAATAAGGACGGCACCTGCACCAGTGGGAGGGAGCTGTGAAGGAGGAAAAGTTTCCACACACTAGGAAGCCCCTCCGCGGGCGGAGACTGCGGGAGGCAGAGGGGGGAGTTTCGGGACCGCGGAGTAGTGCACAGCGACGGGTGCGGAGGGCAAAGCGGGGAGATTCCTGCACAGACGATCGGTGCCGACCAGCACTCACCAACCCGAGAGGCTTGCTGCTCACCCACCGGGGCGGGCGGGGCTGCGAGCTGAGGCTCGGGTTTTGGTTTTGGACGGAGCTCAGGGAGAGGACTGGGGTTGGCGGCTTGAACATAGCCTGAAGGGGTTAGTGCACCACGACTAGCCGGGAGGGAGTTCGGGGAAAAGCCTGCACCGGCTGAAGAGGCAAGAGACTTTTTCTTCCCTCTTTGTTTCCTGGTGCGCGAGGAGAGGGGTTTAAGAGCGCTGCTTAAAGGAACTCCAGAGACGGGCGCGAGCCGCGGCTAAAAGCGCGAACCCCAGAGACGGGCGCGAGCCGCGGCTGAGGGCGCGAGCCCCCGAGACGGGCGCGAGCCGCGGCTGAAAGCGCAAACCCCAGAGACGGGCGCGAGCCGCGGCTACAACCGCGGACCCCAGAGACGGGCGGGAGACGCTAAGGCTGCTGCTGCCGCCACCAAGGGGCCTGTGTGCGAGCACAGGTCACTCTCCACACCCCTCTTCCGCGGAGCCTGTGCAGCCCGCCACTGCCAGGTTCCCGGGATCCAGGGACAACTTCCCCGGGACAGCGCACGGCGGGCCTCAGGCTGGTGCAACGTCGCGCCGGCCTCTGCCGCAACGTCACGCTGCCTCTGCCGCCGCAGGCCGGCCCGGCACGCAGTGCCCCTCCTTCCCCCATCCCCCAACCCCCGGCCTGAGTGAGCCGGAGGCCCCGAATCAGCGGCTCCTTTAACCCCGTCCTGTCTGAGCGAAAAAACAGACGCCCTCCAGTGACCTACACGCAAGAGGCAGGGCCAAATCCAAAGCTGAGCTCCTGTGAGCTGTGAGAACAAAGAAGAGAAAGGGAAATCTCTCCCAGCAGCCACAGAAGCAGCGGATTAAAGCTCCACAATCAACTTGATATACCCTGCATCTGTGGAATACCTGAATAGACAAGGAATGATCCCAAATTGAAGAGGTGGAATTTAGGAGCGAGATCTATGATTTTTTTCCCTTTTCCTCTTTTTGTGAATGTGTACGTGTATGCTTCTGTGTGACATCTAGTCTGTATACTCTAGCTTCCACCATTTGTCCTAGGGCTATATCCGTCCATGACTTTTTTTTTAAAATTCTTTTTCTTAATAATTAAGTTTAATTGTAATAACTTTATTATACTTTACCTTCGTTCTTTCTTTCTTTCCTTCCTTCCCTCCCTCCTTTAGACAACGAATCACCCCAAATTGAGGAGGTGGTCTCAGGGAGCAGGATTTATGATTTTTCCCCCTTTACCTCTTTTTGTGAAGGTGTATGTGTATGCTTCTGTGTAAGATTTTCTCTGTATAGCTTTGCTTCCAACATTTGTCCTAAGGTTCTATCCGTCCCTTTTTTTTTTTTCTAAATATTTTTTAATTCAATAACTATATTATACTTTATTTTATTTTTACTGTATCATCTTTTTTTCTGTCTTTTTTCCTTCTTTCCCTCCTTCCTTCCTTCCTCCCTCCCTCCCTCCCTCCCTCCTTTCTTTCCTTCTTTGCTTCTTTCTTCCTTCCTTCCTTTCCTCCTTTCCCTCTTTCTTTACTCATACTTCTACTAATTCTCCCTACTTTTTCTCCCTTTTATTCTGAGCTGTGTGGATGAAAGGCTCTTGGTGCTCCAGCCAGGAGTCAGGGCTCTGCCTCTGAGGTAGGAGAGCCAACTTCAGGACACTGGTCAACAAGAGACCTCCCAGCTCCACATAATATTAAACGGTGGAAATATCCCAGAGACCTCCATCTTAACACCAGCACCCAGCTTCACTCAACGACCAGCAAGCCATAGTGCTGGACAACCTGTGCCAAACAACTAGCAAAACAGGAACACAACCCCACCCATTAGCAGAGAGGCTGCCTAAAATCATAATAAGGCCACAGACACCCCAAAACACACCACCAGACGTGAACCTGCCCACTAGAGAGACAAGATCCAGCCTCATCCAGCACAACACAGGCACTAGTCCCCTCCACCAGGAAGCCTACACAACCCACTGAAACAACCTTAGCCACTGGAGACAGACATCAAAAACAACGGGAACTACGAACCTGCAGCCTGCAAAAAGGAGACCCCAAACACAGTAAGATAAGCAAAATGAGAAGACAGAAAAACACACAGCAGATGAAGGAGCAAGATAAAAACCCACCAGACCTAACAAATGAAGAGGAAATAGGCAATCTACCTGAAAAAGAATTCAGAATAATGATAGTAAGGATGATCCGAAATCTTGGAAGTAGAATGGACAAAATGCAAGAAACAGTTAACAAGGACCTACAAGAACTAAAGATGAAACAAGCAACGATGAACAATGCAATAAATGAAATTAAAATCACTCTAGATAGGATCAATAGCAGAATAACTGAGGCAGAAGAACGGATAAGTGACCTGGAAGATAAAGTAGTGGAAATAACTACTGCAGAGCAGAATAAAGAAAAAAGAATGAAAAGAACTGAGGACAGTCTCAGAGACCTCTGGGACAACATGAAACGCACCAACATTCGAATTATAGGGGTTCCAGAAGAAGAAGAAAGAAAGAAAGGGACTGAGAAAATATTTGAAGAGATTATAGTTGAAAACTTCCCTAATATGGGAAAGGAAATAGTTAATCAAGTCCAGGAAGCACAGAGGGTCCCATACAGGATAAATACAAGGAGAAACACGCCAAGACACATATTAATCAAACTGTCAAAAATTAAATACAAAGAAAGCATATTAAAAGCAGCAAGGGAAAAACAACAAATAACACACAAGGGAATCCCCATAAGGTTAACAGCTGATCTCTCAGCAGAAACCCTACAAGCCAGAAGGGAGTGGCAGGACATACTGAAAGTGATGAAGGAGAATAGCCTGAAACCAAGACTACTCTACCCAGCAAGGATCTCATTCACATTTGATGGAGAAATTAAAACCTTTACAGACAAGCAAAAGCTGAGAGAGTTCAGCACCACCAAACCAGCTTTACAACAAATGCTAAAGGAACTTCTCTAGACACGAAACACAAGAGTAGGAAATGACCTATAGTAGCGAACCCAAAACAATATATAAAATGGAAATAGGAACATACATATCAATAATTACCTTAAATGTAAATGGACTAAATGCTCCCACCAAAAGACACAGATTGGCTGAATGGATACAAAAACAAGACCCTTATATATGCTGTCTACAAGAGACGCACTTCAGACATAGAGACACATACAGACTGAAAGTAAGGGGATGGAAAAAGATATTCCATGCAAATGGAAACCAAAAGAAAGCTGGAGTAGCAATTCTCATATCAGACAAAATAGACTTTAAAATAAGGACTATTAAAAGGGACAAAGAAGGACACTACATAATGATCAAGGGATCGATCCAAGAAGAAGATATAACAATTGTAAATATTTATGCACCCAACATAGGAGCACCTCAATACATAAGGCAAATACTAACAACCATAAAAGGGGAGATCAACAGTAACACATTCATAGTAGGGGACTTTAACACCCCACTTTCACCCATGGACAGATCATCCAAAATGAAAATAAATAAGGAAACACAAGCTTTAAATGATACATTAAACAAGATGGACTTAATTGGTATTTATAGGACACTCCATCCAAAAACAACAGAATACACATTTTTCTCAAGTGCTCATGGAACATTCTCCAGGATAGATCATATCCTGGGTCACAAATCAAGCCTTGGTAAATTTAAGAAAACTGAAATTGTATCAAGTATCTTTTCCGACCACAACGCCATGAGACTAGATATCAATTACAGGAAAAGATCTGTAAAAAATACAAACACATGGAGGCTAAACAATACACTACTTAATAATGAAGTGATCACTGAAGAAATCAAAGAGGAAATAAAAAAATACCTAGAAACAAATGACAATGGAGACACAACGACCCAAAACCTATGGGATGCAGCAAAAGCAGTTCTAAGGGGGAAGTTTATAGCAATACAAGCCCACCTTAAGAAGCAGGAAACATCTCGAATAAACAACCTAACCTTGCACCTCAAGCAATTAGAGAAAGAAGAACAAAAAAACCCCAAAGCTAGCAGAAGGAAAGAAATCATAAAAATCAGATCAGAAATAAATGAAAAAGAAATGAAGGAAACAATAGCAAAGATCAATAAAACTAAAAGCTGGTTCTTTGAGAAGATAAACAAAATAGATAAACCACTAGCCAGACTCATCAAGAAAAAAAGGGAGAAGACTCAAATCAATAGAATTAGAAATGAAAAAGGAGAAGTAACAACTGACACTGCAGAAATAAAAAAAATCATGAGAGATTACTACAAGCAACTCTATGCCAATAAAATGGACAATCTGGAAGAAATGGACAAATTCTTAGAAATGCACAACCTGCCAAGACTGAATCAGGAAGAAATAGAAAATATGAACAGACCAATCACAAGCACTGAAATTGAAACTGTGATTAAAAACCTTCCAACAAACAAAAGCCCAGGACCAGATGGCTTCACAGGTGAATTCTATCAAACGTTTAGAGAAGAGCTAACACCTATCCTTCTCAAACTCTTCCAAAATATAGCAGAGGGAGGAACACTCCCAAATTCCTTCTACGAAGCCACCATCACCTTGATACCAAAACCAGACAAGGATGTCACAAAGAAAGAAAACTACAGGCCAATATCACTGATGAACATAGATGCAAAAATCCTCAACAAAATACTAGCAAACAGAATCCAACAGCACATTAAAAGGATCATACACCATGATCAAGTGGGGTTTATTCCAGGAATGCAAGGATTCTTCAATATACGCAAATCTATCAATGTGATAAACCATATTAACAAATTGAAGGAGAAAAACCATATGATCATCTCAATAGATGCAGAGAAAGCTTTCGACAAAATTCAACACCCATTTATGATAAAAACCCTCCAGAAAGTAGGTATAGAGGGAACTTTCCTAAACATAATAAAAGCCATATATGACAAGCCCACAGCAAACATCATCCTCAATGGTGAAAAACTGAAAGCATTTCCACTAAGATCAGGAACAAGACAAGGTTGCCCACTCTCACCACTCTTATTCAACATAGTTTTGGAAGTTTTAGCCACAGCAATCAGAGAAGAAAAGGAAATAAAAGGAATCCAAATCGGAAAAGAAGAAGTAAAGCTGTCACTGTTTGCAGATGACATGATGCTATACATAGAGAATCCTAAAGATGCTACCAGAAAACTACTAGAGCTAATCAATGAATTTGGTAAAGTAGCAGGATACAAAATTAATGCACAGAAATCTCTGGCATTCCTATATACTAATGATGAAAAATCTGAAAGTGAAATCAAGAAAACACTCCCATTTACCATTGCAACAAAAAGAATAAAATATCTAGGAATAAACCTACCTAAGGATACGAAAGACCTGTATGCAGAAAATTATAAGACACTGATGAAAGAAATTAAAGATGATACAAATAGATGGAGAGATATACCATGTTCTTGGATGGGAAGAATCAACATTGTGAAAATGACTCTACTACCCAAAGCAATCTACAGATTCAATGCAATCCCTATCAAACTACCACTGGCATTTTTCACAGAACTAGAACAAAAAATTTCGCAATTTGTATGGAAACACAAAAGACCCCGAATAGCCAAAGCAATCTTTAGAACGAAAAAAGGAGCTGGAGGAATCAGGCTCCCTGACTTCAGACTATATTACAAAGCAACAGTAATCAAGACAGTATGGTACTGGCACAAAAACAGAAAGATAGATCAGTGGAACAGGATAGAAAGCCCAGAGATAAACCCACGCACATATGGACACCTTATCTTTGATAAAGGAGGCAGGAATGTACAGTGGAGAAAGGACAGCCTCTTCAATAAATGGTTCTGGGAAAACTGGACAGGTACATGTAAAAGTATGAGATTAGATCACTCCCTAACACCATACACAAAAATAAGCTCAAAATGGATTAAAGACCTAAATGTAAGGCCAGAAACTATCAAACTCTTAGAAGAAAACATAGGAAGAACACTCTATGACATAAATCACAGCAAGATCCTTTCTGACCCACCTCCTAGAGTAATGGAAATAAAAACAAAAATAAACAAATGGGACCTAATGAAACTTCAAAGCTTTTGCACAGCAAAGGAAACCATAACCAAGACCAAAAGACAACCCTCAGAATGGGAGAAAACATTTGCAAATGAAGCAACTGACAAAGGATTAATCTCCAAAATTTACAAGCAGCTCATGCAGCTCAATAACAAAAAACAAACAACCCCATCCAAAAATGGGCAGAAGACCTAAATAGACATTTCTCCAAAGAAGATATACAGACTGCCAACAAACACATGAAAGAATGCTCAACATCATTAATCATTAGAGAAATGCAAATCAAAACTACAATGAGATATCATCTCTCACCAGTCAGAATGGCCATCATCAAAAAATCTAGAAACAATAAATGCTGGAGAGGGTGTGGAGAAAAGGGGACACTCTTGCACTGCTGGTGGGAATGTGAATTGGTTCAGCCACTCTGGAGAACAGTATGGAGGTTCCTTAAAAAACTACAAATAGAATTACCATATGACCCAGCAATCCCACTACTTGGAATATACCCTGAGAAAACCAAAATTCAAAGAGAGTCATGTACCAAAATGTTCATTGCAGCTCTATTTACAATAGCCAGGACATGGAAACAACCTAAGCGCCCATCATCGGATGAATGGATAAAGAAGATGTGGCACATGTACACAATGGAATATTACTCAGCCTTAAAAAGAAATGAAATTGAGCTATTTGTAATGAGATGGATAGACCTAGAATCTGTCATACAGAGTGAAGTAAGTCAGAAAGAAAAAGACAAATACCGTATGCTAACACATATATATGGAATTTAAGGGAAAAAAATGTCATGAAGAACCTAGGGGTAAGATAGGAATAAAGACGCAGACCTACTGGAGAACGGACTTAAGGATATGGGGAGGGGGAAGTGTGAGTTTTGACAGGGCGAGAGAGAGTCATGGACATATACACACTAACAAACGTAGTAAGGTAGATAGCTGGGGGGAAGCAGCCGCAAGGCACAGGGATATTAGCTCGGTGCTTTGTGACAGCCTGGAAGGGTGGGATGGGGAGAGTGGGAGGGAGGGAGACGCAAGAGTGAAGACATATGGGAACATATGTATATGTATAGCTGATTCACTTTGTTGTAAAGCAGAAACTAACACACCATTGTAAAGCAATTATACCCCAATAAAGATGTTTAAAAAAAAAAAGAATAAAAGGGAGAAGACTCAAATCAATAGAAATAGAAATGAAGGAGAAGTAACATCCGACACTGCAGAAATACAAAGGATCATGAGATTTTACTACAAGCAACTCTATGCCAATAAAATGGACAACTTGGAACAAATGGACAAATTCTTAGAAATGCACAACCTGCCGAGACTGAATCAGGAAGAAATAGAAAATATGAACAGACCAATCACAAGCACTGAAATTGAAACTGTGATTAAAAATTTCCCAACAAAGAAAATCCGAGGACCAGATGGCTTCACAGCCAAATTATATCAAACATTTAGAGAAGAGCTAAAACCTATCCTTCTCAAACTTCCAAAATATAGCAGAGGGAGGAACTCTCCCAAAATCATTCTATGAGGCCACCATCACCTGATACCAAAACCAGACAAAGATGTCACAAAGAATTAAAACTACAGGCCAATATCACTGATAAACATGGAGTCAAAAATCCTCAACAAAATACTAGCAAACAAAATGTAACAGGACATTTAAAGGATCATACACCATGATCAAGTGGGGTTTATTCCAGGAATGCAAGGAATCTTCAATATATGCAAGTCAATTAACGTGATACACCACGTTAAGAAATGGAAGGATAAAAAACATATTATCATCTCAATAGATGGAGAGAAAGCTTTTGAAAAAATTCAACACCCATTTATGATACAATCCCTACAGAAAGTAGACATAGAGGGAAATTTCCTCAAAATAATACAGGCTGTATATGACAAACCCACATACAACATTGTCCTCAATGGTGAATAACTGAAACCATTTCCACTAAGATCCAGAACAAGACAAAGTTGCCCATTCCCACCACTATTATTCAACATAGTTTCATAAGTTTTAGCCACAGCAATCAGAGAAGAAAAAGAAATAAAATTAATCCAAATCAGAAAAGAAGTTAAGCTGTCACTGTTTGCAGATGACATGATATTATACAAAGAGAATTGTAAAGAAGCTACCAGAAAACTCCTAGAGCTAATCAATGAATTTGGTAAAGTAACAGGATACAAAATTAATGCACAGAAATCTCTGGCTTTCCTACACACTAATGATTAAAAATCTGAAACTGAAATTAAGAAAACACTCCCATTTACCTTTGCAAGAAAAAGAATAAATAATCTAGGAATAAACCTACCTTAGGAGACAAAAGAAGTGTATGCAGAAAATTATAAGACACTGATGAAAGAAATTAAAGGTGATACAAATAGACGGAGAGATATATACCATGTTCTTGGATTGGAGGAATCACCATTGTGAAAATGACTCTACTAACCAAAGCAATCTACAGATTTAATGCAATCCCTATCAAACTACCACTGGCATGTTTCACAGAACTAAAACAAAAAATTTCACAATTTGTATAGAAATACAAAAGACCCCGAATAGCCAAAGCAATCTTGAGAATGAGAAATCGAGCTGGAGGAATCAGGCTCCCTGACTTCAGACTATACTACAAAGCTACAGTAATCAAGACAGTATGGTACTGGTACAAAACCAGAAATATTGATCAATGGAACAGGATAGAAAGCTCAGAGATAAACCCACACACATATGGTCACCTTAACTTTGATAAAGGAGGCAAGAATAAGCAGTGGTGAAAAGACAGCCGCTTCAATAAATGGTGCTGGGAAAACTGGACAGCTACATGTAAAAGTATGAGATTAGATCACTCCCTAACACCATACACAAAAATAAGCTGGAAATGGATTAAAGACCTCAATATAAGGTCAGAAACTATCAAACTCTTAGAGGAAAATACAGGCAGAACACTCTCTGACATAAATCACAGCAAGATACTTTTTGCCCACCTCCTACAGAAAAGGAAATAAAAACAAAAATAATCAAATGGGACCTAATGAAACTTAAAAGCTTTTACACAGCAAAGGAAACCATAAACAAGACCAAAAGACAACCCTCAGAATGAGAGAAAATATTTTCAAATGAGGCAACTGAAAAAGGACTAATCTCCAAATTTTGTAAGCAGCTCATGCAGCTCAATAACAACAAAAACAAACAACCCCATCCATAAATGGCAGAAGACCTAAATAGACATTTCTCCAAAGAAGATATACAGATTGCCATCAAACACATGAAAGAATGCTCAACATCATTAATCATTAGAGAAGTGCAAATCAAATCTACAATGAGATATCGTCTCACACTGGTCAGAATGGCCATCATCAAAACATCTTTACACAATAAATGCTGGAGAGGGTGTGGAGAAAAGTGAATACTCTTGCACTGCTGGAGGGAATGTAAATTGATACAGCCACTATGGAGAACAGTATGGAGGTTCCTTAAAAATCTACAAATAGAACTACCATAGGACCCAGCAATCCCACTACTGGACATATACCCTGAGAAAACCATATTTCAAAGAGGGTCATTTATCAAAATATTCATTGCAGCTCTAATTACAATAACCAGAACATGGAAGCAACCTAAGTGTCCATCATTGGATGAATGGACAAAGAAGATATGGCACATATATACAATGGAATATTACTCAGCCATAAAAAGAAACGAAATTGAGTTATTTGTAGTGAGGTGGATGGACCTAGAGTCTGTAATACAGAGTGAAGTATGACAGAAAGAGAAAGTCAAATGCCATATGCTAACACATATATATGGAAATTAAGAAAAAAAAAATCATGAAGTACCTAGGGGTAAGACAGGAATAAAGACACAGACCTACTAGAGAATGGACTTGAGGATATGGGAAGGGGGAAGGGTAAGCTATGACAAAGTGAGAGAGTGGCATGGACATACATATATTAACAAACGTAAAATAGATAGCTAGTTGGAATCAGCTGCATAGCACCAGGAGAGCAGCTCGGTGCTTTGTGACCACCTAGACGGGTGGGATAATGAGGGTGGGAGGGAGGGAGACACAAGAGGGAAGAGATATGGGAGCATATGTATATGTTTAACTGATTTACTTTGTTATAAAGCAGAAACTAACACACCATTGTAAAGCAATTATACTCTAATAAAGGTGTTAAAAAATGCTACCAAGAGATATCATCTCACACTGGTCAGAATGGCCATAATTAAAAATCTACAAACAATAAATGCTGGAAGGGCTGTGGAGAAAAGGGAACACTCTTGCACTGTTGATGGGAATGTAAATTGATACAGCCACTATGGAGAACAGTATGGAGGTTCCTTAAAAACTAAAAATAGAACTACCATATGACCCAACAATCCCACTACTAGGCATATACCCTGAGAAAACCATAATTCAAAGAGTCATGTACCAAAATATTCATTGCAGCTCTATTTACAATACCTAGGACATGGAAGCCACCTAAGTGTCCATTAACAGATGAATGGATAAAAAAGTTTCGGCACATATATACAATGGAATTTTACTCAGCCATAAATAGAAACAAAATTGAGTTATTTGTAATGAAGTGGATGGACCTAGAGACTGTCATAGAGAGTGAAGTAAGTCAGAAAGACAAAAACAAATACCATACTCTAACACATATATATGGAATCTAAAAAAAATAAATAAAAATTGCTCAGAAGAACATAGGGGCAAGAGACGAATAAAGAGGCAGACCTGCTAGAGAATGGACTTGAGGATATGGGCAGGGTGAAGGGTAAGCTAGGACAAAGTGAGAGAGTGGCATCGACATATATACACTACCAAATGTAAAATAGATAGCTAGTGGGAAGCTAGTGGGAAGCAGCCGCATAGCACAAGGAGATCAGCTCGGTGCTTTGTGACCACCTAGAGGGGTGTGATAGGAAGTGTGGGAGGATGCAAGATGCAAGTATCAAAGTTGGGCTTCCCTGGTGGCGCAGTGGTTGAGAGTCTGCCTGCCGATGCAGGGGACACAGGTTCGTGCCCCGGTCCGGGAAGATCCCACATGCTGCGGAGCAACTAGGCCCATTAGCCATGGCCGCTGAGCCTGGGCGTCTGGAGACTGTGCTCTGCAATGGGAGAGGCCACAACAGTGAGAGGCCCGCATACAGAAAAAAAAAAAAAAAGAATTTAAAAGAAGTATCAAAGCTGCTTTGTGTTTTCCCTGTAAAGCCTATGATGTAAGTTAGTTTAGGGCTTTAAAAAGGAATGAATCAAGTCACATACCATCATTTGAGGAAGTGCCCGATTAGGCCATTCATTGCCTCCCTTATAATTTGCTTTTCAAGTATCCAGAAAAAAAATGGAAATAAAAAACAAGAAGTCATAGGTTGAAGCCTCAAGCCCTCAGAAAATTTATGTATATGCAAGAATTTTGTTTGATATAAAGTGATTCCTCACATTAAACCACAATAAGATATCAGTTTATAGACTGGGAGGGAATGTTAAAGGAGTAAAGACAACAATGGCAAATGGGTGAAACCCAATAAATAAATAATTTCACTGTCATCAAAATGGATTATGTGTTTAGGGAATATTATTTCATCCAAATAGAGGAGGCTTGGCTTGGACTCTCACTGTCCGTATTTAGTCATTCTCTCCTTGGGCACACAAAGGGCAGTCAATCAAAATTGCTCATCCTATACAGCTCTCTCTCAGTCTCCTGCTTTTTGTTTGCTTATTCATTTCCTGTACAAAGACTAGCCTATAGAATGAGTGGCTTTGGGGTGCCCGGAGGCATCTCAAAACAATGGCTTTGAGTCCTCCGTTTAACTCTTCAACTGATTAATTTTCTGTGTAGCCAGAAGCCAGCCTGACTCAGGGTCTTAGCTTAGAGAGCAGATGGATTATGGCCACTGCTCCTCAATTGATTCATTATTTAGGCCATTAATTTTCTTCTTACCAAAAACATCTGGCATCTGATGCTTGGGGATAAACTGATATTAGCTGCAAGCGAGTTTAATGACAGGTTCATCATCTATGATTGTAGGTTAAAACCATAGAAAAGAGTTCAGAATGTATGCAAAAATTTAAAAGAAAGGAGACTGTATAAGCTGCTTGGTTTAGAAACATTCTCAGACAAAAGATTGATTAATTTGGTTTTGTTATTTTTAAATATAATTCCACTCACTTTTTGACAATGAGTCATTACCAATCATTTTAAATTAGAGAGTAAATATTTTAAAACTTTCCCAAATATGAAGTATGATAAAATATGAGTTTGGATTATAATTGTTATTCCTGCCTTGAATTATTTTTCTACTGGATGGTAAGAAGATAAAGTGAATATCATTATTATTTTAGATTATAAGATTGCTAACAATAGATTGAATATATCTCATCTTTATGTCTCATAATATTCCATGTTTATTGGCCAGATTCTTTCTCCTTCCAGATACTACTAAATTGTATTTTAATCATTAAGCTTGACCCTTGCCAAAATAGCTGAAGGGTGCCTACTACAACTTTAGTACACTTTCTTTACCTTTTTTCCTTCTGAGGCTTAAAACTCTCCCTTTTTAGTGTCTCAGCAGCTTTTGACTAGCAAAAAATAATCCTGGGGAAAGGTTCTGCTATTAGTCTTTTACATCTTAGTATAAATGTGTTCTCTCTCCAATAAGGGATTTTCAGTTAAAGGCTAATATATCAGTGGGAAGTGAAAGTACTCTGGCAAAGGAACTTGGCTGTAAAAGGATGAATATGCATGTGCACACACATATGTGTACATTCTTCTGTCGTTGATTACTTCCTGTCATCCCTGAAAACACACTTTCATTGGGTGGTTGGTTATTCTGCCTCTGTGCCTAACTGTCTGAGTTGGCTGCAGGCAGGTGTTTGGCACCAATTGATAAGAAGTCAAATGCCAGATTTGTTGCCAAAAATAAACAGTTGTGTGGGTGGGCTTAGCAAGACATTCACAACAGACATCTGGCTTGTACCATCTCTGCTGGCTATATCTTCAGCATGTTTCCTCCTACCGCTCCTCCATCCCATTCTATGCCTGCTGGAAAGCTGCCCAAAGGTGAATTTGCTAAGAGGGGTGAGTGATGCTGCAGTGATCAGTCTCACCAGCACATCCCTCAACTCCTGATTCAGAGGAAGCTGTGAGTCAATGACAAGTACTATTTACTAGACTAGTAAAGAAGTCCCAATAGAAATTACTGGTTATTTTTAAGTGTCTGAATTCCAAGCACATAGGAAAAGGTATTTCAGTTTAGTCAAAGCCAAATGGACTTTTCTTTCAATCCTCTTTGAACAGAGATAAAGGGGATTTCTGTTTTCCCCTTCTCCCTACAGTTCTTTTCCTTCTCCCCTATACCTTATGTTTTGATAGATTTTTTTCTTCAGAAGGAGAAAATGTACTTTTAGGTTGCATGATGCAAGGTACAGATGAGAACTGCATCTGTCTTTCAGGGCTAAAGTCCAAAGACAGACACTTTAGGGAAATTTCAGTGATTGTAACAGTCAAAGTCATTTTATGTGGTAAAAGTTCAGTCAGTTGGCCATTTTGGTAGCTAGACAAATTTCTCCTTCCCCAGTCCTTCAGTCCACTGTCTACCACTCAACATCTATTTCCACCCCCTGCCACCACTTATGAAATTTTCAGAGTTGATGAATTGCTTTAGAGTTGTTGAGAAGAGTAGTTCTCAGATTTAGAGATTTCGCAGGCTGCTCAGCCACAAGAAAAGATTATTTGACCAACACAAGCCTTCAAGACTGCTAAATTTTCATTCTGCCTAATAATTACTTATTTAATGCTATCTACTTGTGCTGTGAGTTGATATAAGGAAGTTTATTTTAACAGCAACTAAGTGTAAGACAGACAAAATATCCAGTTAGAAACACTATGTTATTCACGTCTTTTTCATATTTTTCTTATTTCACTATGACACACTTTTTGGTATTTAGACGAGAACTGGCATTTGGAAACCACTGGTATAGGCATTACCTGGTCTATCAGTCAGCAGATAAACATAAGTCATGAAATCTATGCCCATGATTTTTACATCCATTATTTGCTTAAAATGTTGTATTGGCTGCTGAACTTAAAAGGATTTAAAACATGTAATTATGATTAACAAGAGTATATATATGAGATGCTCAATTGAAGTTTGTTTAATTGCAAAAAAAAAAAAAGTGATCATGCTCATGGATCTTCATAGACTTGTGTGTTTTTGTGATTTGAGGAGGACTGTGAAAAAAATCTCTGTTCTCGATTACACAGTGTCCTTATTTAAATGTTTCCATTAAGGATTCAATTCTTGGTGTTAAAAACAATCATTAATTAAAAATTCAAATACCTCTAGAAAGTTAATCATATACTGTAATATGTTATCAGTTGCTTATATTTTTATGTCAAATGCGTTCTTCCTAAAAATTAGCTCTGCTACAAGCATTGAACGAATGAAAGTTTTTTTTTTAATTGAAGTATAGTTGATTTACAATGTTGTTTACTTTCAGGTATACAGCAAAGTGATTCAGATATATAGATAGATAGATAGATAGATAGATAGATAGATAGATAGATAGATATAGATATAGATATAAAATAATCTGAAATGTGTATATATTTGTATATATATAATAATCTAAAGTTTATATATATTTCACATTATTATCCCTTATAGGCTATTATAATTTTTTTTTTTTTTTGCGGTACACGGGCCTCTCACTGTTGTGACCTCTCTCGTTGTGGAGCACAGGCTCCGGATGCGCAGGCTCAGCAGCCATGGGTCACGGGCCCAGCCGCTCCGCAGCATGTGGGATCTTCCCGGACCAGGGCATGAACACGTGTCCCCTGCATCGGCAGGCGGTCTCTCAACCACTGCGCCACCAGGGAAGCCCTATTATAAAGTATTGAGTAAAGTTCTCTCTACTATACAGTAGGCCCTTGATGGTTATCTATTTTATATATAATGGTGTGTATATCTGAATCCTAAACTCTTAATTTATCCCTCCCCCCCATTACCCCTTTGGTAAGCAGAAGTTTGTTTTCTGTGTCTGTGGGTTTATTTGTGTTTTGTATATAAGTTCATTTGTATCATTATTTTTAGATTCAACAAATAAACAATATCATATTTGTCTTTCTCTGTCCAGCTTACTTCACTTAGTATGATAATCTCTAGCTCCATCCATATTGCTGCAAATGGCATTATTTCATTCCTTTTATGGCTGAGTAATATTTCATTTTATATATATATATATATATATATATATATATATATATAATATCTTCTTTATCCATTCATCTGTCAATGGACATCTAGGGTGCTTCCATGTATTGGTTATTGTAAATAGTGCTGCAATGAACATTAGGGCGCATGTATCTTTTCAAATTATGGTTTTCTCTGAATATACACCCAAGAGTGGGATTTCAGGATCATATGGTGGCTCCCTTATTAGTTTTTTAAGGAACATCCATACTGTTCTCCACAGTGACTGTACCAATTTACATTCCCACCAACAGTGTAGGATGGTTCCATTTTCATCACATAACTCTCCAGCATTTATTATTTGTAGACTTTTATTATGGCCATGCTGACCATTGTGAGGTGACACCTCATTGTAATTTTGATTTGCATTAAAGTTTTAAAAATCTGAGGACAAGGTTGAAGGACTACAGGGTAATTATGGAACATGGAAGAGAGGAGCAGAGCTCTGACCAGGATATCCTTAAAATATGAGTGTTCTAGGCACCTAGAAGGCAAATTATAGGAAGTATCAGAAATGGAAAAGCTCTATTCTAAATTATAATTTTGCGTATGGTATTAAGACTGTAGGTCAAATCTTAAATTCCCATTTTTTAGAGTATTCCACTCTCATTATTCACCTTATCTGCTGTTACTCTTATCTAAGTGTTCACTGAATATGTGATGTTAATGCGTAACATTCTTTATGACAAAATAATGGTTATCTACCTATAATATAAGGGGACATGCACAACTAATTTCAGGTCTATTTAATGAACCTCGCTGGGGACTAGCTTGCCATTGGGTATGATATCTCTTTAAGGTCACTAAATACTTCTGTGTCCCATATTAGTTCTCATTTGTAAGAGATTAACACCAAAGATGTTATAGCACTGGAAGGGAGAGATTGTTGTTCTTGTTGAATTTAACCTCTTTTATCTGCTAAACCTTACAGTGGGCGCACATATATCTATCTCTAGCCAAGTTCAGTAAAAATAATATGCCTTGTACCTTGCTTTAGTTTCTTGACACTTGGTCACATAGTTCTCTGAAAAATAACTGTTCACCAAGATGAGAAACCCACTTTCTGGTCTTTCAAATGTCCCCCTTTTCTCCTTCCTAGATGTTTAAGAATCTGTGGATTGCCATGACTTCTTGGTTTCCTGAGATGAGTAAGTATGTTAAATCGCACTATGACCCCTGGCCATATTCATTATGTCCTGCTAGGCACTGGGAGTCTCTTAATATTTTATCTCTTCTAATTCATACCTAGTATATTGTTGACATTCAATATATGTTTGTTACATATGATGGAAATGAAGGTTACACTCATAATGATCTGATTCAATACCCTATGCTATTGGAAAGAGAACATAATCACCCAGCTACTATGTGGTACAGTAGCCATATTCACTTAGTACAAAATGAAACATTGTTTATCATGTGATACCTTCATAGTCTCTAGATTTTACTCAATAATCTGAAAAAACAAAAGGAAAATGCCTTTTCTGGCTGAAGTTGACTCTCTCAAGAATGTGGAAAATTAAAATGATGGAACAAAATTTTCAAGCATTATCTATTCTCAAACTACTTTGCATGAGCTTCATTATTCTTCCACTGTCCATCAAGGATTTGGGATGAGCTGTTAATTCTCAAACTCAAAAATGACCTAATTTGCAAAAAGTTCTCTTTCATTTGGGCCCAAAATACAAGTATTGTAACATTAACCTATTAGCCAAGTTAGGGTTGACAGATAAAATACAGGACATTATTTTTATTTGCTAAATCTGGCAAAAATAAAAAGGAAAACTGTGGCAGTATAGCATAGTGTTTAGGAACATAGGTTTCTATATCTGACAGATTCTGGTTCATACTCTGGCTTTGATAGAGTAGTTACATAACCTTAGTAAAATCACTTAAACTCTCTAAGATTCACCATCAATTGTAAATGGAGATGATGATTATATTTATTTATTTATTATTTTTTTATTGGGGTATAGTTGTTTTACAATGTTGTGTTAGTTTCTGCTGTACAAACAAGTGAATCAGCTATATGTATACATATATCTCCTCCCTCTTTGAGCTCCCTCCCACTTCACCCCCATTATATTTAGCTCATTGGATTTTCTTAGAATAAATTAGATCATGTAAATTGCTTAGACCATTGCACAATAACTGTTGTTTTATTTTCATTGAGTGTGCCTGTCTCATAATAACTAGTTTAGAAAGATATTCCAAATACTCAATAATTATAATCCTGAAGTGAACAGGAGACCAAATACTGAGGAACTTTGAGAGTTCAGTGATTTCTGCTCTCTGAAAGGCTCTGCTAACTGCTTGAGTTTCTAAGAACAAAGAAAGGATAGTAGTGTTTATTCAGTCTTAAGGGCTTTCTTTAAGCATTTGAAGTAGCCAAGTACAGGTATACCTCAGAGATATTGTGGGGTCAGTTCCAGACCACTGCAATAAAGCAAATATTGCAAAGATGTGAGACACATTTTTTTTTATTTCTCAGTGCATACAGAAATTATGTTTACACTATACTGTAGGCTATTAAGTATGCAATGCTATTATGTCTAAAAAACCAATGTACGTACCTTAACTGAAAACACTTTAAGAGTAGATCAAGATGGCAGCTTAGGAAAATGTGGCACTCACCTGCCCTCACATACACATAAAACATACCTATCATGTGGAGCAATTCTCACTGAAAACAAACTGGAGACTGGTAGGAAGACTGTTTTGTTTTGTTTTGTTTGGCAGAAAGACTCTATACAACAAAGGCTATAAGAAAGATTCAATAAGAGTCAGGTAGGAAGGGAAGAGAAGCAACCAGACTGGGACCTGCCCCCCTAGGAGGGGATACAGAAGAGGAGGGGGATTACATGAGCTTGGAGATCCTCCCTGGGTAATGAGCAGTTCAAACATGTTGAGCACACCAGCCATGGGGACTGACACCAGGAATGCTAGTTCTCTTAGCTAGTGTGAAAATGATTCAGTCTAATAACAGAGTTGTAAAAAAACTAGACTCTGCTCATGAAGAATGTGCACATACTTGCTTACTCCCAAAACAAAGCAGAAGAAGCAGATTGAAACTGCCTGGGACTCTGGTCTGCTTCTCGTGACCACCCCAGTGTGTGCCCCAGCCCACACCTACTGCCACTTCTTGCCCCTCTTACTCTGTGGCACAGTTCCACAGTAGCACAAAGGCTGCTGTTGCAGAGGAGAGTGTACAGTTGTGGATGACTGACCTGGTATAGAATCTGAATGGGCTGAAGGCAGCCATTACACAGCAGTGGCATATTGCGAGTGGTCTGGACCTCTGACTGGAACCAGTATAGCCCCAGCCGCAGCTCATGCCAAGAGCCTGCTCCAGCACCCCTTGCTCCAGCACAGCTCCCCTCTTAGGCAAAAGAGCCAATACTGGGAGTGGGGAGCACAAAATTAGAGGGAACAGAAACAGCTTAGACCTAGCAACTGGATACCTGACCAAACCCCAAATAGGATGGTGTTGGCCACTGAGCAGTGGAGAAGCCCCAGCTCACACCTGGCTCTGGCTCTAGCCCTTCCATCTTCAGTCCCACCTCCCACCAAGGTAATACTTGCCAGCACACCATAGGGGAAAATGTGACTACTGCTTACTTCAGATCCAGCTTTCCCACAAAAGCCACTGGGCACATGCAGACTATATAGGGAGGCTCCAGAACAAGGACATGCCTTCAATATGGGAATAAGTAACTGTTTCACTAAATTTCATAAACACAGAGAAAGTTAAGCAAAATGAGAAGACAAATACATTTGTTTCAAATGAAAGAGCAAGAAAAAACCTGGAAAAAACAACTAATGAAACAAAGGTAAATAATTTACTAGATAAAGAGTCCAAAGCATTAGTAATAAGAATCTTAAATGAATTAGGGAAAATATTAGATGAACACAGTGACAAATTTAACAAGGAGCAAGAAAATACACTTTAAAAAAAACAGCCTGAAGAATACAATAACTGAAATGATGAACACATTAGAAGGAATTAACAGCAGACTAGGTAATAGAGAAGAATTCATAAGTGATCTGAAAGACAGAATAATGGAAATCACTTAATCAGAACAGCAAAAAGAAAAAGAAATTATTAAAAAATAAGGACAGTTTATGGGATTTATAGGACAACATCAAGCTTACTAACAATCATATTATATGGGTACCAGGAGGATAAGAGAACAAGAAAAAGGTCAAAAATTTATTTGATGAAGTTATGGCTGAAAGTTTGCCAAATCTGAAGAAGGAAACAGATATCCAGGTACAGGAAGCACAGAGAGTTCCAACCCAAAGAGACTGACACCAAGACAATATCATAATTAAAATGACAAAAGTAAAAGAGAGAATTCTAAGGGCAAAAAGAGAATAACAAAGAGTCACATATAAAGGAACTGCCATAAGGCTATCAACTGATTTTCCTGCAGAAACTTTGTAGAAGGCAGTGGCATGGTATATTAAAAGTGCTGAAAGAGGAAAAACCTAGAACCTAGCATACTCTACATGGCAAGATTATTATTCAGAATTGAAGGAGAGAAAAGAAAACTTTTCAGACAAGCAAAATCTAAAGGAGTTCATTAATACTAAAACAACTCAAAAAGAAATGCTTAACAGTCTTCACTAAGTGGAAAACAAAAGGCTACCACAAAAACTAAGAACTTATAGGAAAGGAAAAATCTCACTAGTAAAGTCACATATATATAGTAGTAAAGGCTGTGGATAAACCACTTAAATAAGCTAGTACCCAAATTAAAAGACAAAAATTGTAAAATCAACTGCTACTACAATAAACAGTTAAGATATAAACATGAAGGTATAAAATGTGACATCTAAAGCACAAAATGTGAACAAGAGAAGTAAAAATGTACATGTTTTAACTTAAATGAATATCAGTTTTCTCTTTTAAAAAAATAGATATAGTTATAGATCAAAGTAAAAGAAGAAGAGCAAAGAAGAACCACAAAACAACCAGAAAAGAAATAACAGAATGACAATAAGTACAGATCTATAAATAATAACTTAAAATGTCAATGGACTAAATGTTCCAATCAAAAGACATAAGCTGCCTGATTGGAAAAAAAAAAGACCCATTGATATGCTGCTTACAAGACATTCACTTTAGAGCCAAAGACACACATAGACTAGAGGTGAAGGTATGGAAAATGATACTTCATGCAAACAGAAATGACAAGAAAGCTGCAGTAACAATAATCATATCAGAAAAAGTAGATTTTAAAGCAAATTATGTAATAAAAGGCAAACAAAGGCATTTTTAATGATAAAGGGATCAATACAAAAAGAGGATATAACACTCATAAACATATATGCACCTAATATATCACATAAATATATAAATCAAATACAGACATAAAAGAAAGAAGATGAAATTAATACAAAAATATTCAGGGACCCTAACACCCCACTCATATCAACTGACAGATCATTCAGAGAGAAAATGAATGAGCGAAAACAGTAGTCTTAAATGACACATTAGGCCAGTTGTACTTAACTAACAAGAGGACATTCTATCCAAAACCAGAAGAATATATATTCTTTTCAAGTGCACATAAGATGTTTTCCAGGATAGGTCACATAGTAGGTCATAAAACAAGTTTCAACAAGTTTAACAGGATATAAATTATATCAAGCAATTTTTTTTTCTGACCACAACCATATAAAACTAAAAATGAGTTACCAGAAGGAAAGTGGGAAAAACACAAACATGTGGAGGTAAGACAAGATGTTACTGAAAAATCAATGGGTCAGTGAAGAAATCAAAGAGGAAATCAGAAGATACCTCTAGAAAAATGTAAATAAAAACACAATTTCCAAAATCTTAGGGACACAGAAAAATCAGTTCTAAGAGGGAAGTATAGAGCAATACATGCCTACCTCAAGAAACAAGAAAAATCTCAAGTAAACAATTTAACTTACCATCTAAAGGATTTGGAAAAAGAAGAACAAAGCCTACAGTCACCAGAAGGAAGGAAATTATACAGAACAGAGAAGAGATAATAAAGTAAATAGTAAAAATGATAGAAAAGATCCATGATAAGAAGAACTGTTTTATAAAAAAAGAAAACCAAAATTGATAAACCTTTAACCAGATTCATTAAGAGAAAAGAGAGAGGACCCAAATAAGCAAAATAACAAATGAAAGAGGAGAAATTACAACTGATATCCCAGAGATGCAAAAGTCATAATACTACAAACAGTTATATTCCAATGAATTGGAAGCCTAGAAGAAATGAATAAATTTCTAGAAACACACAACCTTCCAATACTTAATCAAGAAAAAATTAAAAATATAAACAGAATAATCACCTGTAGTGAAATTGAATTTGTAATTAAAAAAAAAAAAAACTCCCAGAAAACAAACAATCCATGACTACGTAACTTCACAGGGAAATTCTGTCAAAAATTTGAAGAGGAGGAAACACTCCCAAGTTTATTCTATGAAGCCACCATTACCATTAAACCAAAAACAGACACTACAAAGAATAAAAAGTACAAGCTAATGTATTTGATGTATACAGATATAAATATCCTCAACAAAATATTAACAAACTGAACTTGACAATATATAAAAAATATCATGCACTCTAATCAAGTGGGCTTTACTCCACAAATACAAGGATGATTCAGTATCTGCAAATCAATCAATGTGATATAGCACATTAACAAAAAGAAGGATAAAAATCACTTGACCATCTCATTAGATGCAGGAAAAGCTTTTGACAAAATTAATAGCCTTTCATGATAAAAACTCTCAACAACGTAGATATAGAGGGAGCATAGCTCAACATGATAAAGGTCATACATGAAAAACCCACAGCCAGCATACTCAACAGTGGAAAGCTGAAAACATTTCCTCTAAGATCGGGAACAAGACAAGGATAACCATTCTTGCCACTTTTATTCAAAATAGTACTGGCAGTTCTAGCCACAGCAATCAGACAAGAAGAAATAAAAGATGTCCAAATTGGAAAGGAAGAATTATACCTGTAACTATTTACAAATGACGTGATACTATATATAGAAAACCCTAAAGTTGCCATCAAAAACTATTGGAACTAATAAATGAATTCAGTAAAGTTTCAGGATACAAGGCTAATATATAGATATCTGTTGCTTTGCTATACACTAATAATGAACTATCAAAAAGAGAAAGCAAGAAAACAATCTTGCTTAAAATTGTATCAAAAAATAAATAAAATAAAATACTGAGGAATAAACTCAACCAAGGAGGTCAAAGACCTATACTCTAAACTATAAAACCTTGATGAAAGAAATTAAAGATGATACAAAGAAATGGAGACATATCTCATGTTCATAAATTGCAAGAAAGAATATTGTTAAAATATCAATACTACTCAAATAACCTACAGATTTAATGCAATCTCTATTAAAATACCCATGCCACTTTTCACAGAACTGGAAAAAAATAATCCTAAAATTTATATGGAACCACAAAAGACCAAGAATTTCCAAAGCAATCTTGAGAAAAAAAGAACACAGCTTGAGTTATCATACTCCCTGACTTCAGAGTGTAGTAGAAAGCTACAGAATAGGGAGGATGGGAGGGAGACCCAAGAGAGAGGAGATATGGGGATATATATATATGTATAGCTGATTCACTTTGTTATAAAGCAGAAACTAACACACCGTTGTAAAGCAATTATACTCCAATAAAGATGTTAATTTTTTTTTTTTTTGGTACTGGAGCAAAAACAGACACATAAATCAATGAAACAGAGCCCAGAAATAAACCCAAACACTTATGTTTGATTACGGAGGCAAAAATATACAATGGAGAAAAGAAGTCTCCTCAACAAGTGCTCCTGGGAAAGCTGGAGAGCTACATATATTGTAAAAGAATAAAATTAGAACATTTTCCTGCTGTATATAAAAATAAACTCAAAATGGATTAAAGACTTAAATATAAGACTGGAAACCATAAAACTCCTAGAAGAAAACATAAGCAGAACACACTTTGACATAAATTGTAGCAATATATTTTTGGATCTGTCTACTAAGACAAAGGAAACAAAAGTAAACAAATAGGGCATAATTAAATTTAAAAGCTTATGCACAGCAAAAGTAACCATCACCAAAACAAAAAGGCACCCTACTGAATGGGAGAAAGTATTTTCAAATATATGACTGATAAGGGGGTGATATCCAAAATATACTCATACAACTCAATATCAGAAAAAAAGACAACCCAATTAAATGCCATTTGCAGCAACATGGATGGACCTAGAGACTGTCATACTGAGTGAAGTAAGTCAGACAGAGAAAGACAATATCATATGATATCATATGATATCACTTATATGTGGAATCGAGAAAATGGTAAAATGAACTCATTTACAAAATAGTAATAGAGTTACAGATGTAGAAAACAAACTTATGGCTACCAGTGGGGAAAAAGTTGGGGGGATAAATTGGGAGATTGGGATTGACATATACACACTACTATACATAAAATAGATAACTAATAATGGCCTACTATATAAGCACAGGGAAAGCTACTCAATACTCTGTAATTACCTATATGGTAAAATAATCTAAAAAGAGTGGATATATGTACATGTATAACTGATTCACTTCACTGTACAACTGAAACTAACACAACATTGTAAATCAAGTATATTCCAATAAAATTTTTTTAGAAAATGAACAGAAGACCACAATAGTCATTTCTCAAATAAAGATATACAGAAAGACAACAGGTACATGAAAAGATGTTCCACATTGCTAACCATCAGAGAAATGCAAATCAAACCCACAATGAGATAACACCTCATAACTGTCAGAATGGCTACTAACAAAAAGACAAATAAGTTTTGGCGAGGATGTGGAAAAAAAGGGAGCATAGTATACTGTTGGTGGGAATGTAAAATGGTGCAGCCACTATGGAAAACGTTATGAGAGTTCCTCCAAAAATTAAAACTATCATATGACCCAGTAATTCCACTCCTGGGTATATATCTGAAGAAAAATAAAACATTAATTTGAAAATATATATGCACCCCAATTTTCATAGCAGCATATTTACAATAGCCAAGATGTAGAAGAAATCTACACTGTCCACCTAAATTGTCCACCAGCAGATGAATAGATAAAGAATATGTGAATATATACAATGGAATATAATATATACACACACACACACACACACACACACAATGGAATATTACTCAGCCATAGAAAAGAATTAAAACAGTCACATTCTTCATGGTTTATTATATTATTTTTTATAAAGAAATGTTGAAATATAAAAATCATCTATGAAATCCCAAACACCATGCTCAGAATGCATCTACAATATATGTGGGTCTAGGATCTAAAATCATTGCCTAAAATTTGGAGAAAACAATATTTTATATTTATGTAATTTGACCATAAATAAACAGAGATAGCCTTGTTAATAAAAAGAGGCAATAATAATTTGGGCATGATGAGTTGGTAAAATTATATGTGTTAAAATAATTTTAAAGTTAAACTTAAAATTGCACTGAAGTAATGTAGGCAATTTAAATTATTCATGTAAACATCTTTATTCTTTTTAGTTTTAAATTTTTCAAATCCTTTCTTTTGGTTCTCACATTTTTGATAGCTAAATAAATTTATAGAGAAGTTAAGTCATTTATTCCTAAGGTAATATTCCTATTTCAAGGCCAAACTGGGGCTAGAATCCAGGTCCCTTGACAAGTCAGCCCTATCTTCTTTCAAGGCTCACTGATTATTTCACTATTATGAGAAAACTTGATTCCCAAGAACTTTAACTCTTAGAAGATGTTCTCCTTTTTAAATTCATGCAACATAAAACAGGGGAGGTATATGATTTTCCCCTGGACACATAGCACCTAGAGGAACTCAAATATATTTGTGGAGCTTATCACTTTTATGGAGGAAAAATAAATTATTTTACTCAAAATACAAGGAAGCAATAATATATTACTTTGATTTCATGTGAGATCTTATTTTTTTAATTGAAGTATAGTTGATTTACAATATTATGTTAGTTTCAGGTATACAGCATAATGACTCAATTATATTTTTCTGATTATATTCCATTATAGGTTACAAGATGGTGAGTATAAACCCTTGTGTTATACAGTAAATACTGTTGCTTATCTATTTTATATATAGTAGTTTGTATCCATTAACCCCATACTCCAAATTTGCCCCTCCCCCAACTCCTTCACCCCTTTGATAACCATAAGTTTGTTTTATATGTCCATGAGTCTACTTATTTTGTATATAAATTAATATTATTTTTTTGGATTCCACATATAAGTGATATCATATAGTGTTTGTCTTCCTCTGTCTGACTTACTTCACTAAGTATATTATTCTCTAGGTCCATCCATGATCTCAGTTCATAACTCTTTGGTTTCCATGTTCAAGACATAGAAATTATTAGTATATAATTGAAACACTTTGAAAAACATTAGCTTTTAAACTCAGTAAATGAAAGGACTTTAGTACCAATATTATGTGAACTAGTTCATTTCTGTAAAACTTCAGGCCCTTTTTTAAAGGATCTTTATTAGAGTCACTAATTAGCAGATTGATTTCCCCAAAAGAAAATATCTAAGCCAAATTGGAATTAGACCACAATGGAGAAAATAATGATGGCCCTATCATTTCCACTGTAGCAGTAAAATTGCCCACAATACAGGACTAATCAGATGATAAAGGAACTATCATTAGTAGACTATTGCTCATGTGAAGGATGTGCTATTAAATGTTTATAATTATTTAAAAATGAAACAGATAAGTGGCTCATTTCTGTGCAGGTAGGTAAGGGGCATAAATATTGTTGTTAACGACAATGTCTTATTCTTTATTTCCTGATTTTGAGCATGCACTCATTTGAATGTGCACACACATGCACACACACACACACATGCTCATGCTGTCACCAAGATACATACATTATAGAACAAATACATTCACACACCTGCAATGCAGGGAACAGAGTGAGACTACTCGGAACTCAGTAGTTTAATGCTTTTTGAAAACTTTAATCTGACAAGTAGATAAGTACAATTTCCTGTTAGAAATTACAAATGAGAGGACATTTTGCTGTGAGTGGGGTATTTTGTCCAATTCCTATTAATGTTGGGAAAGTATTCACTAGAGCCATAAATGATTCTATCCTAAGGATGATGCAGATTTTTTTTTTTCTTGGCCAAAACCTGCTCAAATATTTCAACATGTTCTTAGAGAACAGCTTCAGGAATGTAACTCTCTCTTTTGGTTGTAATTTCAAGTCCTGAAAGCAGCTTAAAAGACTTCAATTAAGTTCTCAAATTATAAGAAATCTTTAAGTCAGTAGAAGGGAAAAGTTGAAATTGGGCACTGCTCATTATCTAAACAATTAGCACATGCCTTTACATTACAGCTGTGGGCATGCTCACATCACATGGGGGAAAGGGAGAAACTTTTAAATGTTAGAATACGTCAACTCTCTCTCTTAGTAGGCTACTGCAAACTCTCCTAAAGACAAAAGATCAAATCATAAGTTGTTTCATTAGGGACAACTTGCACTGTTTGACTTTTGCTTTAATATTAACTAGCCTCATCATTACTGTGAAAGATTCTATAGAAGAAAAAAGCAAGCTTTACAAAGGTTTCATTAAATCAAAGAGCAATAAACAAACTGAACCACATGACATGTCAGAGCCATGATATGTGTCTATCTTTCACACTTTTCTCCTGTGCCCCTGTTCCACTAGTGCAGTACTTGGGTATGTACCAGTTGATCAGCAGGGGACTGTTACCTTAATTATAAAATGAAAAAACTTTGATAATGTAGTCTGAAAGCCTTGTTGGTTCACACACAGACATTTAGTTCCGAATGGGTTCCAAATTCAAATACTTAGAAATGCTGCTGCTCTCTGATTGTAAAGTGAAGGCTTGAATCAGTCTTCAACTACACCCTACTGATTTGAGTCACCCTGGTTTTATTCTTGTGTTGTATTTATTTATTTGGAAACTTAGCCTTTATCCTTGGGGTGGAGATAAAATGCTAACACTCCTTGGGTCACAAGCAGCATGGACTCTTGAATAGTTCATTCATGGGGAACCATTTGTTTGAGGAGGCTTGTTGTCTGATTATTGGCCCTGGTTGTTAAGTCTCAGGCAGAGATGTGATGAGCCTTGCAGGAAAAATTAAAGAAGATGCAAACAGTAAATGCAGGCATTTTGCAACATAGCTCAAAATAAATTGCACTACAGGCAATTATGCAAGTTTTACTGGATACATTAAAAAGACATTAAATGCACAGCTGTTTTAAGTGTCTTTTAAGCTGATAAATTAACTGTCTAATAAATTGTAAGATTTGTCAGCTAATAATGCTATTTTATCTGCTTTAACATATGCCTTCCTAGTTCATGAAGCATTATTGTAAGTGCCAAAAGGAGATAATGTGCATTTTTACAGTGTTATGTCTTAAGTGGAATGGATCATTGGCCATGAAGAAGTGTGTTAATAAATCTCCTAGGCTTTGTTAATTGCACTCAATGAAGTGTCACTGTTAAAACACAAAAGATGTGATAGAGAAAGCTGAACATAATGTCTTTCAGTTTTACAATTAACAGTTCACTAGGCAAATCGACCAAAAAGACTATAATTTGTTGAAGCCTTATTAACTTACATTTTCCTAGTCAAGGTCATAATTGTGGATGGCTTAAAGCTATCTTTTAATACTCATCGTAAAGAATAACCTTGCTGGAGAGAAGAAATGCTTTTTTCTCCAAGTGGCATGATATGCCTACCAGGTTCAAGAGAAATAAAACAACACTGAATCAAACAATGGTCTTTCAGAATCATTCACCATCAAGCATGTGTGTTTTGTCCTTGACTTCAGAAAAACGTTATTTAGTATTGCTTGTCCCAAGGTGATAAGTAAAGGATGGCAGTGCACACACTATGAAATTAAAAGACACTACTTCAGAGGCCATTATGTAAAGTCCCTTGGCCATTAAAATAGGTAATAATAATAAAATGTAAATTTTTAGTTCATGTGAAATCGTTGTAGTCTTCTAAATTCAGTGTCAGATATCAGTATACTCAATTTAAAAACAATTTGAAAATCTCTTTCATATAAGTTTTGAGAAAGTTACAATGAGTCATGTGGTTTACATGTTAGAGCAAGAAATATTTTCTGTCTGCATTGAAAATTTACTCTTGATCAATTTTGATTTCCCTGTCAGTTTGGAATTCTGGCCCTGCAAAAGCATGAGTTACATCTTTAATAATGCTGTGTCTTTAACAATGACTTTCACAAATCATGTGCGGGTAAAGCAAGGGGAACAATGAAACTGCGTACTACCTTTAAAACTAGATGGCTTTATATTTTGGGCCATGTATTACATATGTGTTTGTTTTAGTATAAAATTCACCTAAATAGTTAACAATTGAAAAGCAAATTTGAGGCAATTCCAGAAATCCTGCATTAGTGTCTCTGCTCAATTCCTCACTAGCAAGTGAGCCACTGACCCCCAATTTATTTATCTATGAAATAAAATAAGAACATCCACCTCATAAGGTTGTTATCAAGACCAATGGAGAAAACATATGTGAAAGTATTTAAAAAGCCAAATTAATATTAGTTATTCTTAATTGTGAGTCAAAATATCAATTACATAATTCTTAATTTTCAAAACATTTTCACATCTAGTACTCAATTAATCCTTACAACAATCTTTTGAAGAAGTCTGATGTATTTCTAAAAACAAAATATTTTCTAGTGGACTGCTGAATATAAGGTGCTCTGCTAGAAGCTATAATTCTATAACCAAGTATGATAAAGAGTTCTCCTCTCTTAAAAGCTATCATGTGGTTGTGTAATCATGCTGGTATTGTGGTAGAGGCAATTAAAGCTCAGGGAAGTAAAATTACCTTTCTAAGGCTACACAGTAAGGCTAGGGGATAAAACCCTAAGCCTTCAGATGTATTTCAGCTTTAAAAAACACTTGAGGCTGTGAAACAAAGTCCCTGTCAGCTCAGTGTTCTTTCACATGCTCACACTGCTTCACTTAGACCACACAGAAAATGAAAATGAAATAGGTCAAATATAAGAAATCATTGTGGGAGTTGTAAATGCTGCGTTGATATTTGGACTAGGTGGGATGGAAGGAATAGAGTGAAAGAATGTCAACTCTTTTATGCTACATGCAGTAAACTATTTGAGTAGGGCTGCCTTCATTTCTGGCCAGAGTGCCACAAAGGATTAGGAAGTCCTAATTATCCCCACCACCAATCCTCACTTTGATTTAGTTTAAATGGAACGATTTGATCTTAAGTGGAGATTACATACTTCTCTAAGATGACCAACCTTCAAATGACCTTAAAGAAGATTTTAGAGTGTATAAATCACCATTAGGGGTAATTTGATTGTTTGGGAGTGTTTTTTCCTTAAATTAAAAAAAACATTTCGATGGCTTTTCTCTTTGAATTGCTGCTTCAACTGTGGTTAGAAACTGCAAGGGAAGAGGTACCATGAGCTCTTTTATTGATGTCTTGACACGCATGTTTAAAAAAGAAAAAAATATATATATATATCAAAAGTTATCCAACTTGCATGAGATTTCTAGGTTAATGGCTGGTGTGCACACAGTTGAGAAAGTTAGAAGTACCTAAACTTCTTAATATAGTTGAGTTAAAATAGTATGTATCATATTGATCTCAAGATAAATATGTTTTAAACAAAATAAATTAGAAAGAAATAAATCAAGAAAGTGAGAAAGACAGAAAGAGAAGGATAGAGAGGGAGAGGGAGAAATAAAGTATAAAAGTTAATAAACGGAAACCTCAATTAAAATTGAGTGAGGAGACCAAACGGTGAGCAATCATGCCCTGCAATAATAGCAGAGCCCAGTAGGAAGAAGAAAGGCCCACTCTTCTTGCCTGGCAAGAACTCATCCAATGAGTGACAGTCACAACTCAGTCAATGAAAAGCCATGGACTCTTATTATAGCTCTGACTTCCTTTACCCATTTATAAACTAGTTCTCTTTTTCCTGCTGCATGAGGATTTGCACATGGCTTGCCATGGTTGCAGACCCCAAATTGCAGTTCTTTGTAGATCTTGGATAAATGCATTTTTTGCTAGAGAAATACCTGGCAGTCTATTTGTTTTAGGTCAACATTTTGGTGGCCCATACAGGAATCCAGAGAAGACCCCTGACAACTCTGAGGCTGGTGAGAAAACAGGTGTGGTACTCACATGAGCCCACTGTTGCTCACTGCTTTTGTCACTGACCCTGAAAATTAAAGGTAAGTTTTACTCCTGGATGTGAGTATCTGCCCTCTTTGCATTTTAAAGCTCTCCAAGTTTTATTCAGGATGTATTTTAAGCCTTTGGCCTTTCTACTTAAGGCCTTATTCTGTACGTGGGAACTTGTTTGGCACTTTGACCTGATATTTTTAATAAGACTGTTCCAACTGAAACTGGCTAGCCTTCAGCCCATTCCTTCAGAAACAGGGGCTGGTTCATTGGAACAGAGCTGGTTCAGCATTTAGCCCATTCCTTTAGAATAGAGACTGTTCTATGTGAACTGTTCTGAACAGGCTTCAGCTTGGCTCCTCCAAGACCAGCCAGTCCCATTCAAACTGGCTGGTATTAAGCCTGTTGGCTATTTAGGCTGTTTATGCTATTTGAGGTGTTGGAGCTGTTTTGAGTTGCTTAGGCTGTTTGTAAATTATTCTCTTACTCTAAAGAAAACCCTCAGAGACACGGGGTCCTAGTTTTCTAAATATTTTGAGCGTGTCCCCCTAAAGGGACCAGAGCTGATTCTATGTTTAAAAACAGAGGTCCTTCCTTAGTGCATTTCTTACTAATTGGACCAGTCTGACCAAAGGTACTTCAGAATATCAATGGCCATTTTGGGTAACTTTTGAAGTCCCCAAACTTACTTCTCTTGAAAATTAATTAGATAACCATAGCTCTAAAATTTCCAAAATTCAATGGAACCTGTTTCAATTGGTATTTTGAGGCTTGCAAATATTATCAGGAGCCTAAAATTGTCTCTGCAACACAAATTTTTAAGATTAACTGAAATAAACAAACAATTGAAGAAAGAAAATGGCTTTCAAAACCACATGATCTTCTTAGTTTCTTTGGCTCAGGGTCTGACTCTGGAGCTGTCTTGTCTCTCTTCCTCAGCTCTCTGTGATCAGGCCCTACCTGCAGTGCCATCTTCTTCCTTCCCTTATATACCACCTACACCTCTGCTATAACCTCAGTTCCCATATACTAATTCTCTAGTTCAACTTCCCTTTTCCCTGAAACTCTCCTCACTCTCTTTTCCTCTGTACTTAGAGTCTGTCTCTTTAAAATTAAGCCCCTGTGGATCCAAAGGCTAAACCGTTACTTTCTTATATTCCCTGGACTAAAACTGATCTGATCATAGTCAAAGATTTTCCCAAAGTACCAAAAGATCCTCACAAATTTGCTGAGGAATTTAATATGGTCATTCAAATTTATCAAGCTGGTTTCTCTGACTTATATCAGCTAGTTCACACATTTGTCAGTGAAGGCCAGACTCAGCATTGGACGAAAACTGCTAATTGGGAAAACATGAAAGGTCTCTAGAATTACAATTACAGGAGGCCAGCTGGCTAACTTGTTATGTGATTAGGCTTGAGCAATCACTAGGCAACTTTATCGAGCAATTCCTAGGGCTTTTCCAAAGCTGGTTGATTGAAACAAAAGTCAGGCTTACACACAAAAATCTGATAAACCTGTTCATAACTATTAAAATTGACTTCAGATTATTTTTAAAGAAAATTCTCATCTTCCTTCAGATACTGATTTTTACCTGGGTAGCCCTTAACTCTATGTTTACTAATGGTCTGAACTAGGACTTTTTCCTTCTAGTAAAAAGGACCAGAAGGGAATGGTAAACTACCTCCCCTCCAGATTTAGTTAATCTGGCAAAAGCTCTCTCCAATTCAGATGTCATCTAAAAGGAAGATGACTAAAATTCTTATTTTTCAACTTCAACAAATGAAGACCCCTAAAAGAAATCAAAACTCTCTTAGTTTCTTCTATTATTGAAAAGAGCCAGGACATTGAAACAAGATACTGGTATAAATTTAAGTGCTTCAGGTGTCTTCAGCTCTCTAACCAGCCTTTGCAACATCCTCCCAATTCTCAGTAATAGGGCTCGAAATAGCTATAGGATCTCTTCCCAATCTTTCTTCTTAATTGGCTTGGAGAAACATCCCTCTGCATTGGAGATGAATCTTTTCCAGTCCAAACTGACACTGGAGCTACACTCTTAGTGATCAAACCCACTACTATTAAACAGGCCCTGACTCTGAGTACTAAACTAGTTGAAATTGTGAGGATCTCTAATGAACCTCAAGAGGTTTCTGTCTCTGAAGTTATTCCATTTTGTTTAGGCCCTTTGAGAGATACACACCCTTTACCCCTTAGTTCCTCTAAGCCCATTTTTTATTAGTCTGAGGCTTCTTAGAGAATCATCATGATGGAATTTCTCCCAAAGGGGGAAATCATTCTAGAATCTGACAGTAGTCATCGAAGCAGCCAAACAGGCAAATTAAATGAACCTTTGTACATTTTTCATTTGTTCTGTCTTTGACGCTACTAAAGCAGATTCTGGAAACACTGATGATTTGTCCCTATTGAATGAGCTACCACCCTCATGGGCAAAATCTCCAAATAACCTTGGCAAAATTTATAGCACACCTCCCATCAAGATTCGAATAGATCACTCAAAACCTCATTCCAGAATTAATCAATGCCCTGTGAGTAAAGAAGTTTTTCAAGGCATAAAATCCATCAGAGATTACAAGGCTCAAGACCTCATTATCCCTTCTACTACTCCCTGTAATACACTTATTGTACTGGTGAGAAAATCTAAAGGCTGAGTATGGTGGAGGTTCGTCCAGGATCTCTAAGCAAAAAACAACATTGTTATCCCTTGACACCCTGTTATTCCTAACCTTCAAATGGTACTAACAACCATTCCAACCAGAAGCAAATTCTTTACTGTAATTAATTTATGCAGTGCATTCATTAGTATTCCAGTTGATGAAGCTAGCCATACATTTTTGCCTTCACTTGGGAAGGAAAACAATTCACCTGGGCAGTAATGTCTCAGGGTAATACTGAGTCCTTATTTCTCACAAATCCTGAAGGTTGATCTGGATGATATAAAGTTTCATAAGGGTTCTACCTTGCTGTAATATGTGGATGACAAGATCTTTTCTCTCTTTCTCAAGCCACCTTATAGGAAGATAGCATCCATATGCTAAAGCTTTTAAACTTAAACAGACATAAGGCCAACAAGGAAAAATTGCAGTTTATCCAAAACAAGGTGTGATATTTAAGGCATGTGATTTCAGAACAAGAGCTATATCTAGACCAAGGTAGGATTATTGATGTCCTAAGCTACCCAAAACCCAAAAATAGTGCCAGTATTAAGGTTTACTTGGGCTAGTTAATGAGAAATTAGATTCCAAATTTCTCTCTTATGGCTAAATCTCTATGTATTTTACGAAAGAATAACAACCTGACCCAATTTTATGGGAAGAACAAGACAACATAACATTTAAGGTCTTAATAGAGAGTTTGATAAACCCACCTGCCCTTGGGCAACCCAATTATCAGATTATCTTTTTTCTTTGTTTCATATGCCTTTGGGGTACTCACCCCAAAACACAGAGTCCACCATAGACCTATAGATTATTTTATAGCCAGAAACTGGACCCTGTGTCACAAGGATACCCACCTTGCTTTGGAGCCAATAACACAAAGGTCTTTTTAGCTAAAACCACTTAGAAAATCACTGTGGGACTCCATTTAACTATTTTTGTATTTTGTGTAGTAGAAGCCCTCCTGAACTTTCATCACACTCAGCAATTCTGTCAGTCACCTCACCTATGAAGTCTTTTCATTAACTGTTTCTCACATAACTCTTTTGCACTGTAATAACTTTATCCTGCTAGTTTTCTCCCCTCCATTACCAACAAAGTACTTAATGTCTAATACTGAAGGATCACCTCCTAACTCCTTGTGATGAACTGTCAGAAAGTTTTTTGGGTAATGCTGACTTCTCATGGCTCACTGATATTTCTTATATAAAAGGTGAACATGGAAATTTTTGTGAACATGGAAAATTCAATACCATCTTGATATTGTTGAGGTGAAAACTTTACCTATGGCTACTTCAGCACAATAGGCTTAATTATATAATCTTACACAGTCTTACACATTAGCCACATGCAAAAAAGCCAATATTTATACTGATAGTAGATATGTTTTTGGAGTAGTCATGATTTTAGAATACTGTGGGAGCAGCATAACTTCCTTATTTCCAGTGGATATAAGACAAAAAAATGGCCCCTATGTTCAGGAATTTTTGGAGGCAATAATTTTACCTGTCACTCTAGCTATTGTTAAGCTTCTGGGGCCTTCTAAACTTGACTCTGAAAGCTAAGGGAAATCACCTTGCTGACATTTTTGCAAGGAATACTACCCTTAAATGAATTAACAGCAGTCAAACCTCTGTCATGGACCAAAGGAATATTTCCCCAAATGATAAGAGAGAAAAACTGTCCAGAGAATCCCAACAATTGGCCTAAGGAAAGGAAAAACAAGATTAGAAATTCAACAGTTGTTGGTTTGATAAGAAGAGAAAGCTCTGCTTCAGATCAAAGAGTAACCCAGCCCTACCAGAGACTCTAAAATTCCCACTCCTCACCATTGTACATGTATTAAACCATTGTTATACTGACAAAATGATAGCATTCATCAATCAATATTAATGGGAAAACATTAGCAAAGCCAAAAAATTCCTACTCATTTGTACCATTTGTCTGAAATACAACACAGGGAAGTCTGTTTGTACTGCTCCAGGACATTTTATATTGCCTAATGGACCATTCGATATCTTGTAAATGGTTTTCATACAACTGACTACATCTCATGGATGTAAATATATTTTAATCACAGTCTATATGTTTTCACACTGGAATGTTGCCTTTCCTTGCAGACTACTGACTTCTCTGTGACTAAAGTCGTCTTGGAAACTATTATTCCTACTTGGGGAACTCCTCTCAAACTTCATGGTAATCAAGGAAGCCATTTGGCTGGTAAGGCACTTTGACAAATCTGCAATCTTTGTTCAGTTGTAAAAACATTTTCACTGAGCTTAGCACACTCAATCCTCTGTTTTATTGGAACACCCTAATGACATTATTAAGACTCAATTGACAAAATTCATAGAAGTCTTCTAAATAACTTGACCAAAAACATTGTCATTGGTCCTTCTAAATCTCATATCCACCTCTTTGCAATTCATAAACTCTCAACTTTTAAGATAGTCACAAATACCCAATGCACTTGGCTCCTGCTTCTTTTCTTAATTCATTTTTTATTGGAGTATAATTGATTTACAATGTTGTGTTAGTTTCTGCTGTACAGCAAAGTGAGTCAGATATACATATAGATATATCCACTATTTTTTAGATTTTATTCCCATATAGGTCATTAGAGTGTATTGAATAGAGTTCCCTGTGCTATATAGTAGGTTCTTATTAGTTATCTATTTTGTGTATAGTAGTCTGTATATGTTAATCCCAATCTCCCAATTTATCCCTCCTCACCTTTCCCCCTCGGTACAATAAGTGTGTTTTCTACACCTGTGACTCAATTACTGTTTTGTAAATAGGTTCATTTGTACCATCTTTTAAAATGGTACACATATAAGCAATATCACATGATATTTGTCTTTCTCTGTCTGACTTACTTCACTTAGTATGAAAATCTCTAGGTCCATCCATGTCACTGCAAGTGACATTATTTTGTTCTTTGCCATGGCTGAGTAATATTCCACTGTATGTATGTACCACATCTTCTTTATCCATTCCCACATCGATGGACATTTAGATTGCTTCCCTGTTTTGTCTATTATAGTGCTGCAATGAATATTGTAGTGCGTGTATCCTTTCAAATTATGGTTTTCTCTGAATACACGCCCAGGAGTGGGATAGCTGGATCATATGGTAGCTCTATTTTTAGTTTTTTAAGGAATCTTCATACTCTTCTCCATAGTGGCTGTACCAATTTACATCCCCCACCAACAGTGTAGGAGGGTTCCCTTTTCTCCACACCCTCTCCAGCATTTATTGTCTGTAGATTTTTTGATGATGGCCATTCTGACCAGTGTGAGATGATACCTCATTGTAGTTTTGATTTGCATTTCTCTAATAATTAGTGATGTTGAGCATCTTTTCACGTGCCTCTTGGCCATCTGTATGTCTTCTTTGGGGAACTGTCTATCTAGATCTTCTGCCCATTTTTTGATTGGGTTGTTTGTTTTTTTGATTTTGAGCTGCATGTGTTGTTTGTATATTTTGGAGATTAATCCCTTGTTGGTCACTTCATTTGCAAATATATTCTATTGGTTTTCTTTTCATTTTGTTGATGGTTTCCCTTGGTGTGCAAAAGCTTTTAAGTTTCATTAGGTCCAATTTGTTTATTTTTGCTTTTATTTTCATTACTCTAGGAGGTGGGTCAAAAAAGATGTTGCTGTGGTTTATGTCAAAGAGTATTTTTCCTATGTTTTCCTCTAAGAGTTTTATAGTGTCAGTCTTACATTTAGGTCTTTAATCCATTTTGAGTTTATTTCTGTGTAAGATGTTAGAAAATGTTCTTATTTCATTCTTTTACATGTAGCTGTCCAGTTTTCCCCACACCACTTATTGAAGAGACTCCCTGTATATTTTTTCCTCCTTTGTTATAGATTAGGGACTCCTGGGTTTTTTTTGATCCACAACTGATAAAAGGAGAGATACTTCAATATTGCAAAAGTTTAACTGCTTCTATTAAAAATAATCATGTTTGATAGAACAATCTTGTGACAGTGTACTCTCAGGAGATGAAGACCTTGAAACCTGTATATTTCTTCTATTAGAAAAGACACCTCTGTAAGGATTCTCTTCAATCTCATTGGAAAGGCCCTTCTCAGATATTGCTGACCTATCCTTGTGCTGCCAGTCTTCAGGGAACAGACTCTTGGATTCACATGACAGACCTAAAGAAAACACCAAACCTGACTGAAACTGCACATCATTTGGTGACATGAAAATAAGGATTTCCTGGAATTGAAGCAGACAACATCTGATGAGACAGATTTCTCAAGATATCCCCACCAGTTCTGTTGAGTTTTATTTTTTTTAACCAAAACTTTAAAACCAGACAACCTGACTCTTGATCAACAATACTTTCAGAGAAATATATTGATCAAAAGGGGAAAATGTGAATATTAATAAATAAAAGCCTAAATTAAAATAGGCCCAGGAGACCAGAAGGGGGAGCACTCATACACTATGACAATAGCAGAGCCCAACAGAAAGTAGAAAGATACCCTCTTTTTGACCCCAAAACTAGCAGAATGGCTCTTCTATAACCAAGACTGTAAAGACAGAATGACACAGAGTTTGTTAAGTGAGAAGAGATCTAGTCAGGACCTGCAGCCATAGCAAGTGACCCAAAGCAGGAGGGGGATATAACAGGCTCAGGGATCCTCCTTGGGGAGCAAGGGGTTCAAGCCACATATTAGGCACCCCAAATCTGGTATCCAACACTGGAAAGAGGAGCTCCCTTAGCTGGTTTGAAAACCAGTGGGGCTTATTGGAGGGTTGTAAAAAACTGGGATGCAGCTCTTGAAAAATTCACAGAGACTAGCTTATTCCTTGTCCCACTGAGTAGGCAGCACACTGAAAACTGCTGGGTGTTCCAGCAGGCAAGCTAGGACTGCCCTAGTGTGCCCCCGCAAGCCTGCACTAGTCCTCTGCTCCTGCAACTCCTGCTCCAGTGCTGCTCACCACTAAGGCAGAAGCAGCCATTTCCAATGGGCTTGCATGTACTTTGAATTAAGAGAGCCAACTTGGGCCTCAGCCCTGCCTCTGGTCAAGGCAGAGAACAACATTGCCATCATGTACATGAGTGTACACTTCAGCAGGAGTGGAATGGGCTCAATAGTGCAGCTCCAACCCCTCTGGCCCTGACCCAGCCTCTAACCAAGGCACACCCATAAGAGAAAAAGTAGAAATCAGCTCAGAATTGTAGACCCAAGCTATTAGGCTATGACCACACCCACAACCAAGGCAGAGACTGTCATCACACTAAGGAGAAGCCCAACTCCCTCAGGGCTTCTGCTACAGCCTCTTGGCCCAGCTCTCCCACCAAAGCTGCTGGATATATTCAGACCACATAGGAATGCTCCCACAAAAAGACACCCCTTCAAAACAAGAATAGGTAACTGTTTCACCCAGTTTCATATGCACTGAGAAAGTTCAACAAATGAGAAGACTGAGGAATTTGTTTCTAACTAAAGAACAAGGGGAAAAACCCTGAAAAAACCTTAAAGAAACAAAGATAAATTAACTGATAAAGAGCTCAAAGCGATAGTAATAAGAATGCTAACTGGACTTGGGCAAATAATAGATGAACACAGTGAGAACATTGGCAAAGAACAAGAAAATATAAAAATGAACCAGTCAGAGCTGAAGAATACAATAGCTAAAATGAAAAATACACTAGAAGGAATTGAGAGCAGAATTGGTGACACAGAAGAACTCATAAGTGATCCAGAAGACAGAAGAGTGGAAGCTGCTGAATAAAAAGAGCAAAAATGTTTACAAATAGTTTAGTTTAAGGGATCTGGGGACAACATCAAACACACTAATAAATATATTATAGGGGTCCCAGAAACAGAAGACAGAGAGAAGGGGGATTGAAAATATATTTGAGGAAATTATGGCTTAAAACTTCCCAAACTTGGAGAAGGAAACAGATATCCAGGTACAGAAAGTACAGAGGGTTCCAAACAAGATAACACAAACAGACTCACACCAAGACATATCATAGCTAAAATGGCCAAAATTAGAGAATTTTAAAGGCAGCATAAGAAAAATGAAGCATCACATACAAGGGAAGCCTGATAAGGCCATCAGTTGCTTTGTTGGCAGAAATTTTGTAGGCTAGAAGGAAGTAGTGTCATAATATATTTAAAGTACTGAAAGACAAAAAAAAAAAGTACAACCTAGGATAAGGGCAAGGTTATTATTCAAAATTGAAGAAGAGATAAATGGTTTTTCAGACAAACAAAAGCTAAAAGAGTTCATCACCACTAAACCAACCTTACAAGAAATGTTAAAGGGTATTCTTTAAGTGAAAACCAAAAGGCTACATCTATCTATCTATCTATCTATATATATATCAAGGGAAAAATCCCATTGATAAAGGCAAATATATAGTGAAAACAGTTGATCAACCATGTAAATAAGCTACTATAAATGTTAAAAGACAAAATTGTAAAATAAACTATAATTACAATAAGCAATTAAGGGATTGGCATGAAGGTATAAAATAACACATCAAAACCACAAAACATGGGACATCAAAACCACAAAACATGGGGGGAGGGAGTAAAAATGGCAATCTTTTAGAATGTGTTTGAACCCTAACAACTATCCATTTAAAATAAGTAGATATATTTAAGGTAAATATACATGAATTTCATGATAATCACAAAAATACCTATAATATATATGCAAAAACTAGAAAGGAAGACAAACATAATATTAAAGAAAGTCATCAAACCATAAGGGAAGAGACTATAAGAAGAGAAAAGAAGAGCCAAAACTACAAACACAACCCCAAAACACATAAACAGATGGCAATAAGTACATATCTATCAATAATCACTTTAAATGATGATGGACTAAATGTTCCAATCAAAAGGCATAGTGTGGCTGATTGGATAAGCAATACTCATTTATATGCTGCCTATAAGAGACTCACTTTTAGAGCTAAAGACACATGCAGACTGAAAGTGAGGGGATGAAAAAAGATATTCTATGCAAATGAAAATAAAAAATCTCTGACATAGCAATACTCATAGCAGACAAGTAGCATCTAAAATAGTCTGTAATAAAAGACAAAAAAGGCATTAAATAATGATAAATAGGTCAATAGAAGAAGAGGATATAACATTTGTAAGATATATGCAGATAATATAGCAGCACATAACTATATAACAGCACGTAAATACATTAACAGACAGAAAGAGAAATTGACAGTAATATAATAATTATACAGGACTTTTTAATAAATTTACTTATTTTATTTACTTTATTTTTGGCTGTGTTTGTGTCTTCGTTGCCGTGTGTGGGCTTTCTCCAGTTGCAGCAAGCAGGGGCTACTCTTCATTGTTGTGCTCAGGCTTCTCATTTCAGTGGTTTCTCTTGTTGCAGAGCACGGGCTCTAGGAACATGGATTTCAGTAGTTGTGGTTCATGGGCCTAGCTGCTCCACGGCATGTGGGATCTTCCCAGACCAGGGCTCTAACCCATGTCTCCTGCATTGGCAGGTGGATTCTTAACCACTGTGCCAACAGGGAAGCCCCTATAGGGGACTTTGGCACCCCACTTACATCAAAGTATGTATCATCCTGACAGAAACTCAATAAGAGCAGACTTAAATGACACATTAAACCAGTTGGACTTAATAGATATCTACAGAACATCTCATTCAGAAACAGTAGAATACACATTCTTTTCAAGTGTGAACATAGAAGGTTCTCCAGGATAGATCACATGCTAGGCCACAAAACATTTCTCAACAAATTTAAGAAGATAGAATTTGTATCAAGACTTTTTCTGACTACAACACTAAAGAGCTAGATATCAACTACAGGAAGAAAACTAGAAAAAACACAAATATATAGATACTAAGAAATACGCTAATAAAAAAGGAATGGGTCAAAGATGAAATCAGAAATTGCTTTGAGACAAACAAATAAAAAAATCCCAAAATCTACAGCATACAGATAAAGCAGTTCCAAGACGGAAGTTTATAGCAATACAAGCCTAATTCAAGAAATCAGAAAAATTTCAAACTACCTAACCTCCCAGCTAAAGAAACTAGAAAAAGAAGAACAAAATGTCCAAAGTCAGCAGAAGGAAAAAAATAATAAAATTCATAGAGGACATAAATAAAATAGAGATAAAAAACAATAGAAAATATCAAGGAAACCAAGAGCTTTTTTTTTTTTAAAGATGAACACAACTGATAAAACTTTAGCCAGGCTCATCAAGAAGAAAAGAGAGAGGACCCCAAAACAAAATAAAAATTGAAAGAAGAGAAGGTACAACCATTTTCACAAAAATACAAACAATCATAAAGAATATTATGAATAGCTATATACCAAAGTATTGGACAACCTAAAATAAATGGATAAATTTCTAGAAACATACAGTCTTCTGAGACTGAATCAGAAAGAAATAGATAACCTAAACAGATCAATTGCTAGAATTGGAATTGAGTCAGTAGTTAGAAAAGTCTCAACACACAAATGTTCAGGTCCAGACAGATTTACAGGGGAAATATAGCAAACACATAAAGAATAGTTAATATCTATCTTTCTCAAACTATTTCAAAAATTGAAGAATAAAAAGAATAAAGAATACTCCCAAACTCAATCTATGAGGCCATCTCCACCTTGATAGCACAAAATAAATTACAGGTTAATATATGTGAAGAATGCAAAAATCCTCAACCAAATATTAACAAACTGAATTGAACAATTCATAAAAAAGATCATACAACATGATCAAGTGGGATTTATCCCAGGAATGAAAAGATGGTTCAATATCTTCAAATCATTCAACGTGATATACCACATTAACAACACAATGGATAAATATCACATGATCTTCTCAATAGATGCAGAAAAAGCACTTGACACAATTCATCATCTATTTATGATAAAAACTCTCAGCAAAGTGGGTACAAAGGGAATGTATCTCAACATAATAAAGGCCATTTATGACAAAACCATCATACTCAATGGTGAAACATTGAAATTTTTTCCTCTAAGATAAGGAACATGACAAGGATGCTCACTCATGTCATTTCTGTTTAGCATAGTATTGGATTTCCTAGCCATGGTAGTGAGACAAGAAAAAGAAATAAAAGGTATCCAAACTGGAAGGGAAGAAGTAAAACTCTCAGTATTTGCAGTTGGCATGATACTATATATAGAAGCCCTAAAGTCTCCACCAAAAAACTTAGAACTAATAAATTAATTCAGTAAAGTGGCAGAATACAAGATTAATATATAAATCTGTTGCTATTCTATACATTAATGATGAACCTTTAGAAAGAGAATCAATAAAACAATCTCATTTACAAGCATATCAAAATGAATAAAATATCTAGGATGAAATTTAACCAAGGAGGTTAAAGACCTATGTTCTGAAAACTATAAGACACAGATGAAGCAAATTGAAGACAATACAAGTAAATGGAAAGATATCTTGTGTTCATAGAATGAAATAATTAATATCATTAAAATGTTCATACTATCCAAAGCAATCTACAGATTTAATGCAATACCTATCCAAATATCAATATCATTTTTCACAGAACTGCAACAAATACTCTTAAAATTTGTATGGAACCACATAAGACCTAAATTATTCAAAGCAGTCTCGAGATAGAAGAACAAGGCTAGAGTTATTATGCTCCCTAACTTCAGAGTATACTACAAAGCTACAGTAATCAAAACAGTATTAGACTGTAACAAAAACAGACACATGGATAAATGGAAGATAATAGAAAGCCCAGAAATAAACACATATGATCAATTAATATATGATAAGAGGCAAGAATATACAATGGGGAAAGATAGTTTCTTCAATAAGTGGCATTGGGAAAACTGGACAGCTACATGTAAACAAAAAGAAATTAGACCATTCTCCACACCGTATACAAAAATAAACTCAAAGTGGATTAAAGATCTAAATGTAAGATGAGAAATCATAAAATTCCTAGAAGAAAATATAAGCTGTACACTCTTTGACATAGATGTTAGGAAAAATTTCTTTTGGATCTGTCTTCCCAGGCAAGGGAAACAAAACAAAAATAAACAAGTGGAACCTTTTCAAACTTAAAATCTTTTGCACACTGAAGGTAACCAAGAGAAAAATGAAAAGGCACCTAATGAATGGGAGAAGATATTTGCAAACAATAAGTCTGATAAGAGGTTAATATTAAATAAATATAAATAACTTATATGACACAATATCAAAAATAAAACCCCAAACAAACTGATTAAAAAATGGGCAGAGGACCTGAGTAGGCGTTTTTCCAAAGAAGATATAAGATTCCCAAAAGGCACATGAAAAGACGCTCAACATCACTAATCATCAGGGAAATGCAAATCAAAACCACAAAGAGGGGTCTAGGGGAAGATGGCGGAAGAGTAAGACGTGGAGATCGCCTTCCTCCTCACGGATACCCCAGAAATACATCTACATGTGGAACAACTCCTACAGAACACCTACTGAAGGCTGGCAGAAGACCTCAGAGCTCCCAAAAGGCAAGAAACTCCCCACGTACCTGGGTAGGGCAAAAGAAAAAAGAAAAAACAGAGACAAAAGAATAAGGACAGCACCTGCACCAGTGGGAGGGAGCTGTGAAGGAGGAAAAGTTTCCACACACTAGGAAGCCCCTCCGTGGGCAGAGACTGCGGGAGGCGGAGGGGGGAGCTTCGGGACCGCGGAGTGGTGCACAGCGATAGGTGTGGAGGGCAAAGCAGGGAGATTCCTGCACAGACGATCGGTGCCGACCGGCACTCACCAACCCGAGAGGCTTGTCTGCTCACCCGCCGGGGCGGGCAGGGCTGCGAGCTGAGGCTCGGGTTTCGGTTTTGGACGGAGCGCAGGGAGAGGACTGGGGTTGGCGGCTTGAGCATAGCCTGAAGGGGTTGGTGCGCCACGACTAGCCGGGAGGGAGTTCGGGGAAAAGCCTGCACCGGCCGAAGAGGCAAGAGACTTTTTCTTCCCTCTTTGTTTCCTGGTGCGCGAGGAGAGGGGTTTAAGAGCGCTGCTTAAAGGAACTCCAGAGACAGGCGCGAGCCACGGCTGAGGGCGCGAGCCCCCGAGACGGGCGCGAGCCGCGGCGGGAAGCGCGAGCCCCAGAGACGGGCGCGAGCCGCGGCTGAAACCGCGGACCCCAGAGACGGGCGGGAGACGCTGGGTCTGCTGCTGCCGCCACCAGGGGGGCTGTGTGCGAGCACAGGTCACTCTCCGCGCCCCTCTTCCGCGGAGCCTGTGCAGGCCGCCACTGCCAGGTTCCCGGGATCCAGGGACAACTTCCCCGGGAGTACGCACGGCGGGTCTCAGGCTGGTGCAGCATCACGCCGGCCTCTGCCGCAGCGTCACGCCGCCTCTGCCGCCGCAGGCCCGCCCCGCACGCAGTGCCCCTCCTTCCCCCATCCCCCAACCCCCGGCCTGAGTGAGCCGGAGCTCCCGAATCAGCGGCTCCTTTAACCCCGTCCTGTCTGAGCAAAAAACAGACGCCCTCCAGCGATCTGTGCGCAGGGGCAGGGCCGGGTACAAAGCTGAGCTCCTGTGAGCTGTGAGAGCAGGGAGGAGAGGGGGAGGTCTCTCCCGGCAGCCGCGGAGGCGGCGGATTGAAGCTCCACAATCAACTTGATGTGCCCTGCATTGTGGAATACCTGAATAGACAGGGAGTGATCCCAAATTGAAGAGGGGGAATTTAGGAGCGAGATCTGTGATTTTTTTCCCTTTTCCTCTTTTTGTGAATGTGTGCGTGTATGCTTCTGTGTGAGATCTTGTCTGTATACTCTTGCTTCCACCATTTGTCCTAGGGCTCTATCCGTCCATGGTTTTTTTTTTAAAAAAAAAAATTTTTTTTTAATAATTAATTTTAATTGTAATAACTTTATTGAACTTTACCTTCGTTCTTTCTTTCTTTCTTTCCTTCCCTCCTTCCCTCCTTTAGACAGCGAATCACCCCAGGTTGAGGGGGTGGTCTCTGGGAGCAGGATTTATGATTTTTCCCCCTTTGCCTCTCTTTGTGAACGTGTATGTGTATGCTTCTGTGTAAGATTTTCTCTGTATAGCTTTGCTTCCAACAGTTGTCCTAGGGCTCTATCCGTCCATGGTTTTTTTTAAAAAAAATTTTTTTTTCTTAATAATTAATTTTAATTGTAATAACTTTATTGTACTTTACCTTCGTTCTTTCTTTCTTTCTTTCCTTCCTTCCTTCCCTCCTTTAGACAACAAATCACCCCAAATTGAGGAGGTGGTCTCTGGGAGCAGGATTTATGATTTTTCCCCCTTTGCCTCTCTTTGTGAACGTGTATGTGTATGCTTCTGTGTAAGATTTTCTCTGTATAGCTTTGCTTCCAACATTTGTCCTAGGGCTCTATCCGTCCATGGTTTTTTAAAAAAAAAAATTTTTTTTTCTTAATAATTAATTTTAATTGTAATAACTTTATTGTACTTTACCTTCGTTCTTTCTGTCTTTCCTTCCTTCCTTCCCTCCTTTAGACAGCGAATCATCCCAGGTTGAGGAGGTGGTCTCTGGGAGCAGGATTTATGATTTTTCCCCCTTTGCCTCTCTTTGTGAACACGTATGTGTATGCTTCTGTGTAAGATTTTCTCTGTATAGCTTTGTTTCCAACATTTGTCCTAGAGTTCTATCTGTTCTTTTTTTTTTTTCTTTCTAAATATTTTTTAGTACAATAACTATATTATACTTTATTTTATTTTTACTGTATCTTCTTTCTTTCTGTCTTTTTTCCTTCTTTCCCTCCTTCCTTCCTCCCTTCCTCCCTCCCTCCCTCCCTCCTTTCTTTCCTTCTTTGCTTCTTTCTTCCTTCCTTCCGTTCCTCCTTTCCTCCTTTCCTTCTTTCTTTCCTCAAACTTCTACTAATTCTCTCTACATTTTCTCCTTCTTTCCCTCCTTCCTTCCTTCCTTCCCCCTCCCTCCCTTTCTTTCCTTCTTTGCTTCTTTCTTCCTTCCTTCCTTTCCTCCTTTCCTTCTTTCTTTCCTCATACTTCTACTAATTCTCTCTACATTTTCTCCTTCTTTCCCTCCTTCTTTCCTTCCTTCCTCCCTCCCTCCCTCCCTCCTTTCTTTCCTTCTTTGCTTCTTTCTTCCTTCCTTCCTTTCCTCCTTTCTTTCTTTCTTTCCTCATACTTCTAATAATTCTCTCTACTTTTCCTCCCTTTTATTCTGAGCCGTGTGGATGAAAGGCTCTTGGTGCTCCAGCCCAGGAGGCAGGGCTCTCCCTCTGAGGTAGGAGAGCCAACTTCAGGACACTGGTCAACAAGAGACCTCCCAGCTCCACATAATATTAAACGGTGGAAATCTCCCAGAGACCTCCATCTTAACACCAGCACCCAGCTTCACTCAACGACCAGCAAGCCACAGTGCTGGACAACCTATGCCAAACAACTAGCAAAACAGGAACACAACACCACCCATTAGCAGAGAGGTTGCCTAAAATCATAACAAGGCCACAGACACCCCAAAACACACCACCAGACGTGAACCTGCCCACTAGAGAGACAAGATGCAGCCTCATCCAGCACAACACAGGCACTAGTCCCCTCCACCAGGAAGCCTACACAACCCGCTGAAACAACCTTAGCCACTGGAGACAGACATCAAAAACAACGGGAACTACGAACCTGCAGCCTGCAAAAAGGAGACCCCAAACACAGTAAGATAAGCAAAATGAGAAGACAGAAAAACACACAGCAGATGAAGGAGCAAGATAAAAACCCACCAGACCTAACAAATGAAGAGGAAATAGGCAATCTACCTGAAAAAGAATTCAGAATAATGATAGTAAGGATGATCCGAAATCTTGGAAGTAGAATGGACAAAATGCAAGAAACAGTTAACAAGGACCTACAAGAACTAAAGATGAAACAAGCAACGATGAACAACGCAATAAATGAAATTAAAAGTACTCTAGATAGGATCAATAGCAGAATAACTGAGGCAGAAGAACGGATAAGTGACCTGGAAGATAAAGTAGTGGAAATAACTACTGCAGAGCAGAATAAAGAAAAAAGAATGAAAAGAACTGAGGACAGTCTCAGAGACCTCTGGGACAACATTAAACGCACCAACATTCGAATTATAGGGGTTCCAGAAGAAGAAGAAAAAAAGAAAGGGACTGAGAAAATATTTGAAGATATTATAGTTGAAAACTTCCCTAATATGGGAAAGGAAATAGTTAATCAAGTCCAGGAAGCACAGAGAGTCCCATACAGGATAAATACAAGGAGAAAGACGCCAAGACACATATTAATCAAACTATCAAAAATTAAATACAAAGAAAGCATATTAAAAGCAGCAAGGGAAAAACAACAAATAACACACAATGGAATCCCCATAAGGTTAACAGCTGATCTCTCAGCAGAAACCCTACAAGCCAGAAGGGAGTGGCAGGACATACTGAAAGTGATGAAGGAGAAAAACCTGCAACCAAGACTACTCTACCCAGCAAGGATCTCATTCAGATTTGATGGAGAAATTAAAACCTTTACAGACAAGCAAAAGCTGAGAGAGTTCAGCACCACCAAACCAGCTTTACAACAAATGCTAAAGGAACTTCTCTAGACACGAAACACAAGAGTAGGAAATGACCTATAGTAGCGAACCCAAAACAATATATAAAATGGAAATAGGAACATACATATCGATAATTACCTTAAATGTAAATGGACTAAATGCTCCCACCAAAAGACACAGATTGGCTGAATGGATACAAAAACAAGACCCTTATATATGCTGTCTACAAGAGACCCACCTCAGACCTAGAGACACATACAGACTGAAAATAAGGGGATGGAAAAAGATATTCCATGCAAATGGAAACCAAAAGAAAGCTGGAGTAGCAATTCTCATATCAGACAAAATAGACTTTAAAATAAGGACTATTAAAAGGGATAAAGAAGGACACTACATAATGATCAAGGGATCGATCCAAGAAGAAGATATAACAATTGTAAATATTTATGCACCCAACATAGGAGCACCTCAATACGTAAGGCAAATACTAACAGCCATAAAAGGGGAAATTGACAGTAACACATTAATAGTAGGGGACTTTAACACCCCACTTTCACCCATGGACAGATCATCCAAAATGAAAATAAATAAGGAAACACAAGCTTTAAATGATACATTAAACAAGATGGACTTAATTGATATTTATAGGACACTCCATCCAAAAACAACAGAATACACATTTTTCTCAAGTGCTCATGGAACATTCTCCAGGATAGATCATATCTTGGGTCACAAATCAAGCCTTGGTAAATTTAAGAAAACTGAAATTGTATCAAGTATCTTTTCTGACCACAACGCCATGAGCCTAGATATCAATTACAGGAAACGATCTGTAAAATATACAAACACATGGAGGCTAAACAATACACTACTTAATAATGAAGTGATCACTGAAGAAATCAAAGAGGAAATAAAAAAATACCTAGAAACAAATGACAATGGAGACACAACGACCCAAAACTTATGGGATGCAGCAAAAGCAGTTCTAAGGGGGAAGTTTATAGCAATACAAGCCCACCTTAAGAAGCAGGAAACATCTCGAATAAACAACCTAACCTTGCACCTCAAGCAATTAGAGAAAGAAGGACAAAAAAACCCCAAAGCTAGCAGAAGGAAAGAAATCATAAAAATCAGATCAGAAATAAATGAAAAAGAAATGAAGGAAACGATAGCAAAGATCAATAAAACTAAAAGCTGGTTCTTTGAGAAGATAAACAAAATAGATAAACCACTAGCCAGACTCATCAAGAAAAAAAGGGAGAAGACTCAAATCAATAGAATTAGAAATGAGAAAGGAGAAATAACAACTGACACTGCAGAAATAAAAAAAATCATGAGAGATTACTACAAGCAACTCTATGCCAATAAAATGGACAATCTGGAAGAAATGGACAAATTCTTACAAAGGCACAACCTGCCAAGACTGAATCAGGAAGAAATAGAAAATATGAACAGACCAATCACAAGCACTGAAATTGAAACTGTGATTAAAAATCTTCCAACAAACAAAAGCCCAGGACCAGATGGCTTCACAGGTGAATTCTATCAAACGTTTAGAGAAGAGCTAACACCTATCCTTCTCGAACTCTTCCAAAATATAGCAGAGGGAGGAACACTCCCAAATTCCTTCTACAAGGCCACCATCACCTTGATACCAAAACCAGACAAGGATGTCACAAAGAAAGAAAACTACAGGCCAATATCACTGATGAACATAGATGCAAAAATCCTCAACAAAATACTAGCAAACAGAATCCAACAGCACATTAAAAGGATCATACACCATGATCAAGTGGGGTTTATTCCAGGAATGCAAGGATTCTTCAATATACGCAAATCTATCAATGTGATAAACTATATTAACAAATTGAAGGAGAAAAACCATATGATCATATCAATAGATGCAGATAAAGCTTTCGACAAAATTCAACACCCATTTATGATAAAAACCCTCCAGAAAGTAGGCATAGAGGGAACTTTCCTCAACATAATAAAGGCCATATATGACAAGCCCACAGCAAACATCATCCTCAATGGTGAAAAACTGAAAGCATTTCCACTAAGATCAGGAACAAGACAAGGTTGCCCACTCTCACCACTCTTATTCAACATAGTTTTGGAAGTTTTAGCCACAGCAATCAGAGAAGAAAAGGAAATAAAAGGAATCCAAATCGGAAAAGAAGAAGTAAAGCTGTCACTGTTTGCAGATGACATGATACTATACATAGAGAATCCTAAAGATGCTACCAGAAAACTACTAGAGCTAATCAATGAATTTGGTAAAGTAGCAGGATACAAAATTAATGCACAGAAATCTCTGGCATTCCCTTATACTAATAATGAAAAATCTGAAAGTGAAATCAAGAAAACACTCCCATTTACCATTGCAACAAAAAGAATAAAATATCTAGGAATAAACCTACCTAAGGATACGAAAGACCTGTATGCAGAAAATTATAAGACACTGATGAAAGAAATTAAAGATGATACAAATAGATGGAGAGATATACCATGTTCTTGGATGGGAAAAATCAACATTGTGAAAATGACTCTACTACCCAAAGCAATCTACAGATTTAATGCAATCCCTATCAAACTACCACTGGCATTTTTCACAGAACTAGAACAAAAAATTTCGCAATTTGTATGGAAACACAAAAGACCCCGAATAGCCAAAGCAATCTTGAGAACGAAAAAAGGAGCTGGAGGAATCAGGCTCCCTGACTTCAGACTATACTACAAAGCAACAGTAATCAAGACAGTATGGTACTGGCACAAAAACAGAAAGATAGATCAGTGGAACAGGATAGAAAGCCCAGAGATAAACCCACGCACATATGGACACCTTATCTTTGATAAAGGAGGCAGGAGTGTACAGTGGAGAAAGGACAGCCTCTTCAATAAATGGTGCTGGGAAAACTGGACAGGTACATGTAAAAGTATGAGATTAGATCACTCCCTAACACCATACACAAAAATAAGCTCAAAATGGATTAAAGACCTTAATGTAAGGCCAGAAACTCTCAAACTCTTAGAGGAAAACATAGGAAGAACACTCTATGACATAAATCACAGCAAGATCCTTTCTGACCCACCTCCTAGAGTAATGGAAATAAAAACAAAAATAAACAAATGGGACCTAATGAAACTTCAAAGCTTTTGCACAGCAAAGGAAACCATAATCAAGACCAAAAGACAACCCTCAGAATGGGAGAAAACATTTGCAAATGAAGCAACTGACAAAGGATTAATCTCCAAAATTTACAAGCAGCTCATGCAGCTCAATAACAAAAAAACAAACAACCCCATCCAAAAATGGGCAGAAGACCTAAACAGACATTTCTCCAAAGAAGATATACAGAATGCCAACAAACACATGAAAGAATGCTCAACATCATTAATCATTAGAGAAATGCAAATCAAAACTACAATGAGATATCATCTCACACCAGTCAGAATGGCCATCATCAAAAAATCTAGAAACAATAAATGCTGGAGAGGGTGTGGAGAAAAGGGAACACTCTTGCACTGCTGGTGGGAATGTGAATTGGTTCAGCCACTATGGAGAACAGTATGGAGGTTCCTTAAAAAACTACAAATAGAATTACCATATGACCCAGCAATCCCACTACTGGGCATATACCCTGAGAAAACCAAAATTCAAAAAGAGTCATGTACCAAAATGTTCATCGCAGCTCTGTTTACAATAGCCCGGAGATGGAAACAACCTAAGCACCCATCATCGGATGAATGGATAAAGAAGATGTGGCACATATACACAATGGAATATTACTCAGCCTTAAAAAGAAATGAAATTGAGTTATTTGTAATGAGATGGATAGACCTAGAGTCTGTCATACAGAGTGAAGTAAGTCAGAAAGAAAAAGACAAATACTGTATGCTAACACATATATATGGAATTTAAGGAAAAAATGTCATGAAGAACCTAGGGATAAGACAAGAATAGAGGCACAGACCTACTGGAGAACGGACTTGAGGATATGGGGAGGGGGAAGGGTGAGTTTTGACAGGGCGAGGGAGAGTCATGGACATATACACACTAACAAACGTAGTAAGGTAGATAGCTAGGGGGAAGCAGCCGCAGGGCACAGGGATATTAGCTCGGGGCTTTGGGACAGCCTGGAGGGGTGGGATGGGGAGAGTGGGAGGGAGGGAGACGCAGGAGGGAAGACACATGGGAGTATATGTATATGTATAGCTGATTCACTTTGTTGTAAAGCAGAAACTAACACACTATTGTAAAGCAATTATACCCCAATAAAGATGTTAAAAAAAAAAACAATAAACATACAAGGTGCAGAAAAAAAAAAAAAAAAAAAAAACCACAAAGAGGTATCACCTCATACCTGTCAGAATGGTTATTATGAAAAAGATCACAAATAACAAGTGAGGGTGTAGAGAAAAGGGAACCATAGTACACTGTTTGTGGGAATGTAAATTTGTGAAGCCACTATGGAAAAAATTATGGGGTTCCTCTAAAATTAAAAATAGGACTACCATATAATACAGCAGTTCCACTCCTAGATATATATCCAAAGAAACAAAAATACAAATTTGAAAAGATAAATGCACATAATGTTCATAGCATTATTTACCATAGCCAAGATATGAAAGCAACATAAGTGTACATCATCATATGAATGAATAAAGAAGTTTTGGTATATATATATATATATATATATATATATATATATATATATACACATATATAATGGAATATTATTCAAGCATAAAGACATGAAATTTTTCCATTTGCAACCACATGAATGGATCTGGAGGGTATTTTCTTTAATCAGACAGAGAAATATAAATGCTGTATGCTTTCACTTATATGTGGATTCTAAAATTTAAAACAGACAAATATTACAATGCATAAACAGACTCATAGATACAGAGAACAAAGTAGTGGCTACCAGTGAGGAGAGGAGTGAAGAAAGGGGCAAGATAGTGGAAGGGGATTAAGAGGTACAAACTACAAGATATAAAATAAATAAGATACCAGGATGTAATATACAGCACAGGGAATTCAGCCAATATTTTATAATCAGTTTATATGGGACATCATATACAAAAATATCAAATCACTATATTGTACTCTGAAAGTAATATAACATTGTAACTCAAGTATATTTCAGTAAAAGTATAAAAAAGAATAGAAAAATTCTGGAATAATATAATATAGGGGTAAAAAATCATGTCAGAGTAGGAAGAATTAATAGAACTTAGAGTAATGAGATGTCCAAGTGCTTTCATTTCTGTCTTCAGATAGCTGGAGAACTGTTACGTGTAATAGCAATAAAACCTGTATTAATACATAACCTAAATTAAGAGAAAAATTTTTCCAATGTTTTTTAGGGGAAATAAAGGTAGAATTGATTGTCTGGGAAATTAGTGAGTTATCTGTCAATGGAGTTCATCAAGCAAAGATACTTCATATTCATTTATTTAAAATATTGTAGAGGGGATTCAAGTTTTGGAGGATGGCAATGAAGGATCTTGTCTTAGTCCATTTCCAGCTGCTATAAAAAAATTCCATAGACTATATGGCTTAAGCAATTTTTTTCTCATCATTCTAGTGGCTATAAGTCCAAGATTAAGGCTCCAGAATATTCTGTGTCTAGTGAAGAGACATTTTTTGTTCATAGATCATTCATCCTCACTATATACACACATGGTGAAAGGGACAAGGGAACTCTCTGGGTCTCTTTTATAAAGATACTAATCCCATTCATGAGGGCTCTACCCTCATGACCTAAGAACCTTCCAAATGTTTCACCTCCAAATGCCATCATTTATTTTAACAAATGAGTTTTTGGAAGAAACAAACATCCAGTCTATAACAGGTCTCAAAGGTCCCCTTCTTACTCTGAATCTATACACAATTTCCTCAGGCATTTAGGGGCTAGAACCTTAGTGTGACCCTGGGCAAAATTATGAAGATAATCCATCATATTTTTCAATACTCCTTTCCTTTACTGGGAACTTGTACTGTTACTTGCAGCTGCCCAATAAAACCTACCATTTCTCATCCACCACCAGTAGATAAGGTCTTTCCTGGCAGACCACATGCTTTGTTCCTTTCTTAGACTCCCTCCTAGTCTTTTTTCCTTTTCCATTTTATGCTTGCAATTCAGACCATAATCCAAGAAAAGTGTGTTGTAATAGGTTAATGGTTTTATCCAAACAGATAAAAATGTTTGCATTCAGTCAGTGATTTACCCCAGGCAGTCAAACAAGAAAGGGATGCAGGGCGGTTCAGAATGGAATCCAACACGTCTGCTCATTTCATGTCCTGAAAAGAAGGGTAAGAAATGAAAGGAAGTAGGCCACATGACGAGGGTTGTGGAGATGGCTTTTTTTCATATACTTCTTCAAACATATTCCCTTGCCCAGTGAATCATAACCCAAATAGTAGTCCAGAGGCAGCCTCAAAATATCTAGGGTCTGGCTGCAGAATCTTCATCATGAGAGATCTATAATAAAAGAATAAATTAAACTTTCTGGGATGGGATTAATTCCTCTGTGTATTGTAGTACTCAAGGCTCTTACGTACACATAATCTCATATCAGTCTTTCAAATTTCCATGAGGCATGTGAGATAGAAATAATTATTCTAACTTTACATATGAGAAACTTGAGAATCTTTAAATAAGTGGTCTGTATCACCTATGCCTAATTAGGGATAGAACCAAGAAAAAATAAATTCACATATTCTAACGTCATTGTTCAGTGGTATTTTCCACTACAATATTTTTTAAAATTACAAATGAACATTTATTGAGGGCTTACTATACAATAAGCCCCCTATTAGTCAATTTACACATATTGTCTCATTGAATCCTTTGGAACACACTATGACATAGGTATTATCATGCCAGTGTTAAAGATGTGGAAACTGAATTTCATACAATTTGGTTACTTGACTCAGACTACATAATTAGTAAATGGTAGAGCTAGGATTTTAGGTGAGATTTGTTTGATTATTAAGTCCATATTATTTTCTATTCAAAGCCACTATCTGCACGTCATACTAGTCCTAGACTAAGAGTTGTTTACTTTGAAGCTTTGCATTTCCAATTTGACCTTCTCTTTTAAATCATTTGTTAAATTCACACACAGGATCCATTTCTTAGTTTAGAAGCTCAGATATCTAGGCACCAAAAATAGACACTTTTAGTTTTTAAAATATTTAAAGTTGATAATACATATGTAAAATATATAATTAAATATATCTTAATATATAATGCATATGATAATAATCAAAGAATACAAAAAGGAATAGAGTGAAAAGGATGTTTCTCTTTCATCAATGAACCCCGATCACTGAGTTCCCCAGAAACCTCAACCCTCATGCTTACTGTACTCAAAAAGCAACTACTGTTACCAGTTTCTGGTGTATCTGTCCAAGGATATTCTATTACTTTACTCATATACTTGCATGTATATATGTGTATGTATATGTAGATATGTATATGAATAGAAATTTAAATATATATATGCAACTGTACATATGTGTATGAACACATGAAAATACCTATGGCAAAAGGTAAAATTGCTAGAAGTGAAACTGCTGGGATTCATGGTATGTGCATTTTGTTACTTTGATAGGTATTACTAATTTGTCTTCTAAAGAAGTGGTACAAAGTTAAGTCCCACCAACAGTTTGTCAGAGTGCCTCTTTCCCCACAGCATTTACAACGTAATATAAAATCAAACATTTTAAATAATGTCAAAATTATAGACAAAAAAAGTTGCATCTCAGTTTAAATTTGTATAAATGTTCCTATTATTGATGTTATACTTTAATTCATATGTTTAAAAGTCATTTGCACTTTTCTGTGAATTGTCTATATATGTGCTCGGCTGCTTTTTCTATAGTGCTGTTGGATTTTACTTACTGATTTTTAGGATTTTTGGTAAGTAAGGAAAGAATGTCTTGTCAGAGGTATATTTTACCTTCCACTTTCACCTTGCCATTTACATTTTTGTCTTTATTTATGGTATAATTTTCAGTGCATATAATTTAAAGATTTTTTTGATGTGGACCATTTTTTTAAAGTCTTTATTGAATTTGTCACAATATTGCTTCTGTTTTATGTTTTGGTTTTTGGGCCACAAGTCATGTGGGATCTTAGCTCCCTGACCAGGGATCGAACCCACACTCCTTGCATTGGAAGGTGAAGTCTTAACCACTGGACCACCAGGGAAGTCCCTCAATGCATATAATTAAAATGTTATAAAGTCACATTTATCTAATTTTTATTTTTTTATTTAATTGAATTGCTTTAAAAGGCCAGGATTATTTAAATACATCCCCTATGTTTTCTTCTAAATCTTTTATAATAAGCACCTATCAAAGTGAGAAATGAATTATGACCAAACCACCTACTCCGATCTCAGAGATACATATTCTAATCCATTTAAGATTTCTAGCAAAGGATTAAAAAAAACAATTATAGAAATACGTGCAAGATAGATCAAGCTTGATTCAGTCACTTATTAGGATAGACTGAGCCAAAATTTGTGAAACATGGAAACACAGGATAGACAAAGTAAACTTTGGTTTACTTTGGTCAGAATCATGAATGTAGGAAAATGTGGGAAAAAAAGGAAAGACTTCTTATACCAAATAGTTAAAGAAAAATTGTGGGTACATCTAATTATAAGTGGATGGTCAGAAATATTGCTGAAAGATGCTAAAGATTCAGTATTTCTCTTTTGTGGTGAGGCATGTTGCATCAGGATTGGGCGAGACAATAAGCATTGGATAGTGGGATTTCTGCCACACTCAAACTAATTTACTTCCTCACAGAGAAGCATCCTGCTGACAGAACTCCTTTCCAGAGATAAAAAAATGGAGAATCTCACACTAAATTAAGGATACATGAAGCATGCATGTGTTTTCCCTGCTAAACTCTGAAGGGCTTGCCTCTTGACAGAAATGACCCATTATAACTTAAACAGGTATCCATCTGTAATATGTTAAATAAATGAGAGACTGAAATTACTTTACCGATGCTCAATATATTTGCTGAAACATTAGGCTTTGAGAAAAGTGGGAGTTTTATTTCCCTAGGAAATTTCAATAATTCATTCATTAGATGAATACAAACCAATTTTAATGCAATGTAATTGGTAGAAAAGAGACTCAACTTCAGGAATGTGAAGAATGTTGCTTTATTTTGGTATGCTTGGTGGTCTCTAAAAGCCTTTTTTCTAAAGATTTTTAAACTATACATTTTTCTTTCTTAACTCTTCACATCCATTTCAGGATTAAGATAAAGAGCTGAGATATCCATATAATTTTGCCTTATCATTCACAATAAAGATGAAGACATGCAACTGGGAAGAATGTACACAGTAGCTCCATGAATGGCTAAAGTATGTTAAAACTGAAAGAAGAGACATTTATGAATTTGCAAACCCTTTCTCCTAATCTTTAGTAGCCTGTCTGATTCTAAACAAGATATAAGAAAATGACCAGAATACTACTGAACAACAATGGATGGAAACTTCAGTGGAGAATGTATGTCACAAGGAGACACTTTATTAGAGACTGATCTAGGCAAAGTTAAGTAGGCAGGGTGTATTTTCTGCCTGTCCCAGACTCCTTCATGCTGTCACTTAGCCCTTCCTGTGGCACCATGCTCTGTTACTGTTGCTTTTTTTTTTTTTTTTTTTTTTTTTTTTTTTTTTTTTTTTTTATGCGTTACGCGGGCCTCTCACTGTTGTGGCCTCTCCCGTTGCGGAGGACAGGCTCCGGACGCGCAGGCTCAGCGGCCATGGCTCACGGGCCCAGCCGCTCCGCGGCATGTGGGATCTTCCTGGACCGGGGCACGAACCCGTGTCCCCTGCATCGGCAGGCGGACTCTCAACCACTGCGCCACCAGGGAAGCCCTTACTGTTGCTTTAATATGTTAGTAGCAGTGAAGCTAATTTCTGCTGTGATGAAAGCTGCTGAATTAACACTACCTTAAATAACGGCACTGCAAAGCATTATAGAAATTCAATCAGAGCAAAAACAGCATTGCTGATCTATAGCCCTAGTTTAGTGAATAAGGCCATGGGCTTTAGAATAAAACACATCTCCCACAATATCTTACCTCTGTGATATCAGAAAACTATTTAAATCTTTCTGATTCTTAATTCTTATTTGTTGTTTATGGGCACTTATTCAAGGGGATGTTCAAATAATTAAGTCAAAAATATATAAAATTTTCCAAATTTGCTTAGCATATAATGTACACTCAATAAATGCTACTGTTATTTAATTATGTTTCCCTTAATGCTGTGAGGTGTAGCTTTCATTCACCTATCATGTTCAAATAGTAGCTTACGATCAGGAAGTAGAATCATTGTGGATAGGAACATGGGCTTTGGTTTCAAAATGATTTGGGCTGAAGTCCTGGCTTGATGTCCTTCTATCTATGGGACCTTGGATAAGTCACTTAATATTTCTGAGCCTCACTCAATACACGTTTTTTTTATTGTTATTAGTTGAGACACAATATTTTCTTTAACATCACCTTTAAATACAGGGTAGAGAAATTCTGTAGTGTAAGAAACCCCCTACCCCAAAGTGTATCCAAATGGAAGAAATGACTATCTAAAATCTCAATAAGCCAAATAGAGTACATTTCAATTAAAGCACAGATATTAGGAGTTATATGTATGTATCACTGTGTACATGCAGACATATTTCCTGAAGCCCTTCATAAGGAGCTTTGTAATATTGCACTTTTTAATCATGGTAAATGCATTTTCTGATGATCATCATAAAGCAAAATTTGATCTATCAAGGTAAGGACTTTCTTAACAGCAATAAGATTTCTTTCAGACATACCTAGTAAACTGAGATTCTTGTTCAAATGTGGCAGGACATAATATCCAGTAAAGCATGCATCAGAAGGACCCCATCATTCTGGTCTTTGTTCCTTGGCATAGGTTCAGAAGCTAATCATATTTATTTTTTTATAAATTTATTTGTATTTATTTATTTATTATTTTTGTCTGCATTGGGTCTTCATTGCTGCAAGCGGGCTTTCTCTAGTTGCAGCGAGGGGAGGGGGATACTCTTTGTTGTGGTGTACGGTATTCTCATTGCATTGGCTTCTCTTGTTGTGGAGCAAGGGCTCTAGGTGTGCAGGCTTCCATAGTTATGGCATGGCTAATTGTATTTTAAAACACATGCATTTCTAAGTAAGTGGTCTGAAAGCCAAGGCCTTTCAGAAAGGCCTTAATTCAGTAACATTATATAGAAAACTCAATGCTCTAGAATCTAGTACCTATATGTGCTTTACAACAAACACTTATTGGATTTCCTTCTTACAAACCTCTGCATTCTGGTTACTTCTGTGTGAATGTTTTGCTTCTCAAAGATATAAAATTTGAAGTGTTTTTCATAACTAGATCCATAATGTTAATAGTCACAAGTTTTGTCAGAGCTATCCTCTGTTCCCTTAGCAAATAAAGTGTGATTAAATAGTGAGATACAGTCTAAAATGATAAATGGCTGCTCTCAGATATTGTTACCCTGTCAGTTTAACCAAAAGACATAGCATCAGCCATCATATTTTTCTCCATTGACCCAGTAAAAATATATTGGGTCATATTCCTCATTTTGTCTGCAAATGTCACTGAAAGAAGCTTCATCAATATTTGTAGATGAGCACAGCACAGTGATTAAATACACAGCTTCTTCATGATATGTTGGTACCATCGTTGAAGCAATTCTGCAACTTAATCAGTTCTTTAATTTCTGCAAGTTAAGTGGGAAGTATAAGTTATTTTCTTTTCACACTGGAGAAACTTAAGCCACATAAAGGTTGTTATCTACCTTTCAGAGCACCTCTTCTGTAGTAGATCTTGAGGCTAAAGACACAGAGATGAATAAAGATATGATCCCTGCCCTAAACATTTCCAGAGACTGGTGAAAGAGAAAGATTTGTGAACAAATGTAAACACGTAGTAGTAAAGTGGAAAGTATTATAATGGGGTGATGCCTCAAGTATTATGGAACTCTAGAGGAGGAAACATTTTTTAACTTAGTTGAAAATTCTTAAAAGAAATGGGGAAAGATGCATTATAGCAAAAATCACAGGATATGCAAAGGTGCATAAGTGAGAAATGAATGGAGATGTTCAAATCATTTGGGGTGGCTGAAGTCAGGTCTGGTTTCATGTGTAGCTGCACATCGCCCCCCACTCAGAAGGACCCAATGCTTTATTTAATAATCTGACATCACCATTTTGAAATTGTTAATAACATTTGAGAAAAAGTTTTGCACTGGTTCCACAAATTAGACCTGGCTACCGTGAAGGGTGACTATGGGGAGAATGTTGAAAAAAGAGGCTGAAAATATAGTAAGCAAGGGCCCATTCATGAAGGTTACTAGATGTCTGCCAAAGAGTTTGGATTTATCTTACAGATGATAAAGTATTACTAAAGAATTTTAAACAGAATAGTGACATAAGATTTTAATATTTTCCAAGTAATTTTCTGAGGATTGTATGAAGAGAGAATCTGAGGATGTGGTGAGGGTAGGAGCTGTTAGAAGAATATTAAAATATTGAGGCTGAGAGATAATCGAAGGTTTAAAATAAGACAATGGCGGTGGAAATGGGCAAAAAACTATTCACTAAAACTCACAGAGTTTGGGACAAAACACCAGAAATGATTGTATTTAATTGTTATTTTGCAGGTCTAACATCTCAATTGTTAAAAGAAAATGTCATTACTATCAGTACATTTGAGGCCATGCCTACCAATATCAAATTCAATATGCTCAATATGTGCTCTGTACATGGCACACAAAAAATGCTCCTATATTTTCAGTCAAAATTTTGTCTTGTACACTTGTTTGTAAAAAAACAAACTTGTTCATATCATTAACAGGCTCACCCTGAAAAATCCTTTAAATCAATGCTTAATATTGAAAATGATTTTTCAGTCCCTTACAAAATCAAAACCTGTACTTTTTATATTAAATGTTATTTATTCAACATGAATTTTCCCTGCTATAATCAAGGTGTACTAAATAAAATTTACTTTTTAAATTGTATATATGATTTATTTTCTTACTTTTAATCTATTAAATTAAAAAAATTTAGTTTTGGTTTTCCATCCTAAATAGTGATAATTTATTTTATTCATTTTACAAGTGTAGCCAAAAGAATTCAAAATGATATCTAATAAATCTAAAATTTTTGTTTTCCTATAAATAGTGTGCACTATTATGCTTGCTAAATATTGGACACATATTATTATAAGAACATCATGAAAATGTTCTATATTTTTCTTTGTTTTTGTTGAACGCTAATTGTTGTTGTTTATTTAACCTTTTTCATTAGTTCCAGTAGTTGCGTATATGCAAGTGACATTTTGTGTTCTTTAATTATGAATCTAACTGCTTCAGTGTCATAAATACCTTCATTGACCCAAGCTGACCTTGAGGACTGGGTATAAAATGTACAGTGAGGTTGATGATACATTGTTTCTGAATGTAGAATACAAAATCCATTTTCCATAGTTTATTTCTTCATTTGAAAGAATTTTGGTGCAAAATTAAATGCTAAATGTTGTGTTATGCTCATCTAATTGGGGAAAATATAACATTAATTAAAATTTTATTATTCTATGCTAGAAACATTGTCATGCTGTCATAAGGATATGACAGCCATTTTCCGTGATCATAATCCAATAAACATAGTAAAGATTCAGAGTTTCATGTTTCATTTTTCTGGATTTCATGAATGTAATTCCCTTCATCACCTAATGGACTAGCCAGAGTTGCTGCATTTGTTGCATCTGAATTGTGAATTTTATATGAATAAATTCTTTTTCTTTTCATTGTTTTGAGCAGTAATTAAATTTCTTATAGCAAAACAAAAAAGATTCAAGGATTTCATCTGATCTCTTCAAACTCTGGACCTGATGAGGATAATTTCCTTGCTTAAATTCCTTGTAATCCAGAATTAACTTTGCATTAAATAAAGAATGTATGTCTTGCCTTGTTAATGACTTCTGTGGGGGTCATGCTCAACAGAAATCTGCTTACTTTCATTGATCTTATTTTTAAAACTTTAAACACACAATATTTTTCTATTTCTTTTTATCTTTACTTCTTTTCTATGTTCTACTTTAACATTATCTATTTTTATTATCTGAATGTTTCCTCATCTTAATAAATCTAAAGAATTAAAAAATTAGTTGTATTCAAAGGGTACAGAATTTGGATATATTTTTAAGAAAAATGTAAATTTAGGTAAATATAAAACAAAATTTAAAATATTTTATATTTTCATTTTCTTCTAAAGTATTCAGAGATAATTTATTGACCTTAAAAGACAAAATACAAATTATAACTAATAGAATCAAAGTTATGTTTTCAAAGTTATGTAAATAAGCCTGAAAGACTTTTAATTTAACTAAACCCTAATTAAATCTTATTAAATTATTTTATAAAGTAGAGCGTTTTGTATTTCTAACATTCTAATATTAATGTAGTTGCCAAAATAAAGAATCAGTATTGTGCTTGATTCATATAACATCTGGAAATACATACATAGGTATGTAAAAGTACTATGAATTGTTCAACAATGCAAAACATTCCTCAGCTAATACATGTCATGATGTGCAAATTCATCTAGAACTGTGGATTGGAGCATGAAGAGAAATTAGAAAAATGCCTGTTTGGTACCATTCAGAAACGACATTTTGTTATGTAAGAATCTATGACATTTATAACATCTGAGAAAAAGGTTGTGACAAGTTTATTTACCTTTCACTTAGATATGTACCTCTGCTGCCTAAATCTTCCTCGTACTCCAAAGTAGTGCCCAACTCCAACATTGGTACAATCCACAAACTTTCATGACATTTAAATGCAATCATCATTTGGTTCAAGGACATAAGGTAAGGGATATGGAAGAAAGTGTCCCTGGGACCCAAGTAGTACTACCTGTAAGAGTAGATGTTTGGAGTTGTTGGCCACACTATGCCAGGGCTGAGCACTGAATCTTGAGTTATAGAAAGATCCATGTAGTCTTTAACAATTTTTTGTGTGTTTTGAATATGCAAGATGCTCCAAGGCATAGATCCCAATTTCTAAGTATAGTATACATTAGCAAGGCGGAAAAAAGATATTTACAGAATAAAAATAACAAAATATTATTATGACTCAGCCATGAGGAGTGATAGACATGTTGGAATGATTTCCAGATATTTGCTTTAGGTTCCTGGATAAATTTTTGTACCATAAATGAAGATATGGAATGCAAAAGGTGGAATGGGTTTTGAGTAAAGATGGTGATTTCAATAATGGACATGTTGAAGAAGAGATGACTGTGATATCAAGGTGGAAATAACCAATATGCTGTTGGAAGTACAGTATGATGTTCAAAAAATCCAGACTTCGGTAATATATATATATATATATATATATATGTATATATATATATATATATATATATATATATATATATATATATATATAGTAGCTACTCAGAGTCAGAAACTATGATAGATACCAAGTTAGCCAACAAATTTGGGTAGTATTTTCCCAGACTTTGCTACTTTGCTTTCTAATATTAAATTAGATGAATAACAGAAACATTTTAACAATATATGAATGTGACAATATACCACAGTAATCTCTGTGTTGCAGTGAAAATACTAGAAAACTTATAACCATCTAACTCTAGATATGAATCTATGCCCTCCCAATTTTTGTCTCTAAGACATTGGGCAATTCAGTTATCATCTCTGAACCTCAGATTCTTCATCTGATAAATGAAGGTAATATGTATTTATATCAATTTAGATTCCTTTTACTTGAAAGTAACATAAAACCCTGACTCAAACAGCTTAAACAATATGATATGTATTATTTAACATAAAAATAAATCCAAGGATAAAGTGATTCTAGGATTAGTTTATTCAATGTCTTGGTGACACTATGAAAGACCAAGGTTCTTTGCGAAGTTTTAGCCTGCCATTCCAAGCATTTAAGTTTAGATCTCCTGATGGGAACAAGATAGCTGCAGCACTTTCAGGAATTAGGTAAAGGCATGAAAATATCCAGAAGAACAAGAACAAAAGGACCTATTCTTGTATATATCTTTTTTTAAAATTTAATCATCAAGGAATGTTTGTCCTACGTGCTCCCAAACAGACTTCCTCTCAAGTCTCATTGGTCAGAAGTCTGTCCTATGCTTATAATGAAACAAATTACTGGTCAGGAAACTGATGTCACTAATTTTGCCTATGCGTTGTCATTCATCCCCTGGAATAGTAAAGGCATTGACTTCCATTAAATGTAAAACCTCAAGGATAGAAGTGATACCTAAAGAAAAATTAGGGTTCTATTAGAGAGGAGGAATGGGAAGGCTGGATTACTATTGGATAGGCAATCATCAATATCTACTATAGTGCCTCAGAACTTTTTTGAAATATTAAATAAGGAAATATATTCTTAAAATATTTAGAATATAAAAACAACAAACTTACTTTAAGACTCACAATACCAGAATTAAAGTTCATGAGAAAAGTAGCTAAAGATTCTTTAGCATCATCATCCAAAATTGTTACGGGAATAGCCACACCAGGTACAAAGAGGGTAAATATAATGTGGAGAATGCAACACAATTGATCTCATTAAGCTTCACTTTTGTTCTTTAGTTATTTCCAGTCTCTGTGTGTCATGATGGAAAACAACATCCAACATGCCAAAGGCAAAATCAGCAAAGCCTGAGGCTAATCTGTTGCATCTGATTGTGTGTCTTAAGCAAACCAGTATTCATGGGTCACTAAAATTACTATGTGTGCACTAAGACCAAATATCACTGATGTACCCACCTTTTCTCCCTCATTTACTTCTTTTTTAAAGAATCCATGCACAAAATCAATGTATGCAATTGATCACAAAAAGCATTTACTTGTTTTGTGCAATGGAACAAGAAAGACACTGAGCTAAGATTTAATGATGTTCAGGTCTTATGAGTGTGCTGTGACAGCCCATTCAGGTCATAATGAGTAAAGCTGTCTTCTCATAGCTGAAGTTGGGAGAAAAACATCTTCCCAGAAAGTCTCTCTTGGATATAATTTACATTATAGTTTTCTCTGGCTCCTTAAATTACATAAGCACGAGAGAAGGAAGGGAAAAGGCAGATAATGCAGAGATTTTTCCAAATTTTCTTTCTTGACTGATTTGAATAAGTTAAAAAGGCAAGAATCTTGCAACTACAACCTAAAATTCATCCCATACAGTTTTTGCATTCACAAAATTTAATGCCCACAGAGGACTGCTTACATGACACGCAGAAGTTTAGGGGTTTGGATTAGAAGGTGAGTTCTATTACAATATGTTTTTTTACACTATGGCTAACTTCTACACTCAGTGGATACAGTCTCTCATGTGGTAGCCAAAAGTTCCAATCTGAATCCAGAAACAAAAAATGTCAAAACATCTGCTCAGCAGGAAGTTGCAAATACTAGAACTCAATGTTCTTTATACTTGATTGAGGTTTATAACAACAAACAGCTTTAACATCACTGTTAGTAAACAAAACAAAACAACAAAACTTCTAAAAACACTATCCATATACCTGCACTGAAACGTCATCTCTAAATCAAATAGACTGAGTGGGATGATTTCTCTAATGTATCCTGGGAAAATCCCAATAAATTTAATTTTCTGAAATGCAGCTCACTTTCATGTTGTCCAACATTCTGGAAAAGTAAAAAATGTGTAGTGCTTCTGGGTGAGTCTACCTTGATAAAATGGTCATTATTGTCTATAACCTCATCACACTGTGCTAGTGGAATTAATTTTTAAGTGTGGTACTGTTAAAAGTTAATAGGTAACAGGTACAAGTCCCATGGATGCCTTAAGCATTCAGTGAGATAGCATAAGTTAGAATATCTAGAATAAGCATACTATATAGTAAATATTCAGTACATTTTTTTTCCTTTCTAAAGTCATTTAAATTGGGAAAGGTTTATATTACTCTATTATTAATAGTTATTGTAACTACTGTGAGTGAACAAAAAATTAGAGGCTTATAATCTAGGATGCAAAGAGAGAGTTACAAGTGGAAGCCAAGACAATGCTTTGACGATATATATATATATATATATATATATATATATATATATATATATATGAATATAAAGTGAACAGGAAACACTTTCCTGCAACAGCAAAGGCATCTTTAGAGAAAATGACCCTTTTGAAGACCTGATCCAGACTTAGTCTTCCTCAGGAGGCAAAGTTCTTCTTTCTTGCTAGCCTGGAATATGCCAGGGACCTTCTAAACCAGCCAGTATCAAAACTGAATCCACCTAGAAAAATTCAGAAACTGTAGGTTCCTGTGCTAGAATACAAGCTAGATAGTGGGCACAGAGGAAGAAAAACCTAATGAATCTGATTTTTCCATCTGGGGAAACAAAGGTTTAATACATTTTTTTCTTTCTTCCATTTAATGCTAATTATAAACTCCAGGAGAAAAGAAGCTACTCTTAAATTAACTATTTGAACTTGGATGACTTTTGGGTATATGTGCCTCTTCTATTCAACTAAAAAAAGAAGAGAAAGTCCACCACTGACCTTGAAGGCAGTACAAAATTGACCTCAATAACAACCCATAACCCATGCAGGCACACCTTGAAACCACTAAGGTGAAAAATAACTTTCAATATATCTGTCTAACTCTCTGGTCTGCCTGTACTTTTCTTTTTATAGACATGTACAGAATATGGCACATTTAAATTTAATATTTTGGCACAGCTTGCATCATTCACGCAGATGGCCTAGTAAGAATAACTATGTATAGTCTCAGCCAGAGGATTTCTTTCTCTCTCTTTGCCTTCTCTTTCTGTGAAACATCTGTGGGTGATCCTTCTACAAAATAAGGCTAGCTAGCTAGTCCACAATCATAAGATGAAAGTCCTCTGTGCCATATTATATATGCTCAGCTGTTTTGCTTTTGTTTATTAGTAAAACATGGTACATGGCAATTTATTGACTGATGATGATTTGGGAGTAGGAAATAATAAAATTGTCCCAGCAAAGTAATTTGGGAACACAGGAATTATGACAATAGGAACAAGTCAGGGTAGCACTGAACTTAACCTAGGGGTCCACGATTGCTAGTCTATCATTGCTTGCGGCGAGCCGCTTCTGACCAGCAGAATGACGAATCACCACACGCTAGATTCTTCTCGCATCACACTTTATTGGAGTACAGCTTGGTTTCGGGCGGATGGAAGGAAGACCCCGTACGCTCGAGCCTGTCTGCTTATATAAGGGCTTAAGGACTCGTGTAAGTCCCTGATTCGTCCGTATGGTTATCGCATTTCGCAAGCCGGACTTTGGATAGGCCACTGCTTCAAAACCTGATTAGCATATTAGGTGCATACGCCCTAGCGGCATACTTAGTGCATGCGCAATGGCTATCCAGCCGCGCCCTACATCTCCCCCTTTTTTCTTTTCGACCATTGCAGCGGACATTGACCTGTACCAGTGCTCATACTGGGATATGTACACGGTGTACCGGTAGTTTCCGCTTGCATTCGCAGACACCCTCCTGCGTGCAATGCTCGCAATCGAACTGCAGGGTGCAAGGGCTGTCTTCACGTGGCATGGGCTCCTCATGGAGGTGCAATGGTAACGAGACCTCTCCGTGCAGAGGCAGCCCCTAGGGCCGATCCCCTATAGAGGTGCAATGGTGGCAAGGCCCCTCTGTGCAAGGGCGATCATATGTTTTTTAGGGTGGAGAGCCAGGCTGCGGGGGACTCGCCTTCACTGATGGCCACAAGCGCCTGAGTGAGCATTATCCTATCTCGCCGGGTTCGAATGCGAATACGACAGACCAACCAGAGACACAACACTATCCCAAACAAACAGCAGGCTGCGAACAGTCCCACACCCACCCATTCCTTAAAAAAGGAAAATGCTCTAGCTAGCCATGCGGTAAATTCTCCAAGAGTCACTGGATCCACTCTGGTTGCATTCAGCTGCAGGATATTCAACTTCTGCTTAAATATCATCTTCTCCGCCTCGCGGGACCAATTTCCCTTTAGGAATTCTCCAATCTGCTTGCTCTTATTCAGAGCATCCAATCTGTGCTTAGTGGCCTAGCACAAGCCGTATTCATCTCACAGCTAGTGGAATACAATACTGGGAGAACGGTACTTTGAGAATGAACGGGGATGGGGACTGGCCAAGTTCGGCTAATTCCCCAAAACGTCTTGATCTCCGCCTTGAGCAGGGGGAAGCTCATCAACAGTATCCAGCCCAGTGTCACTCCTTGAGCACTCCACATTGTTCTTGGGATTATCTTCCACGACTCTTGTTAACCTTGTCGGGACCCAAATCGGATCTTGATCCTGAGACCAGACTTCTCTGGGTATGAATGTACACTTTGGCGGTTCCCAAACCGCAGCGCCAGGGGGGGCGCTAGCAATAAAAGTGGAAGTCTGAGTACATGTTAAAGCTTTTGATTTAGCAGAAGCACAAAATGGCGGACGAGCACCCGCAGAGGAACAAAATGGCGGACGAGCACATGGGGAACTGCCATATCGTCCTCTTTCATATTCGGCAGCTGCTTCTTCCAGATCCACCTCCTCCTTGGGATTCAACTCATCCTGAGACAAATAAAGCGCTTTAAATTCATCTAAAAGTGGATACAATCCTGGCGTTGCATCCGATTTTTCTATTTGTTTTTCTCTCTTTTTCCTAGGATTCTTAGGCCTATCTACCGTAGTCCCTATATTTTCACTTTCTGACGCACTATCTTGATGTATGCTAAGAGCTTTACGGCCCATCTGTACAATATCTTCGCATTTCCCTTCTCTTAAGCACGAATATATCATTCTCCATAATGGAAACGTGCCTCGAGAGAGCTCCCCCATTTTGTGACGATCAGCCAAGTCCTTCCCCAGTTTTTCCCAAGATGGAACAGTCAGGCTTCCAGACACCGCAAACCATGGGGCGGCACCATCAATATCCTGCAACAGTTTACTAATAGTTTTATGTGAAATCTTAAGTCCTCGATCGTTCAGAAGGGCTTGGATGGGCTCATGGAATCCAACGGTTGGTTCCGCGGATGAACTATTCCCCATAGTTCACTCTCATATATGAGCAACTTGCTAAAGCGGGAAGATCTCTGACCTATCTAATGGCCAGGGGAGACACACTCGGTCGGGCTGATGGCACCGTAGCCACACGCAGACAAAAAGTGCGACAGCTACGAAGAGAACGAAAGCGAAAATAAAAATCTCGGGCTCTATTGCAGCAAAAAACATACCTAAACTGGACTACTTAACGGCGGTTCACTCCGTGTGTCGAGTTCTGAATCGGTCCTCCATGCGGGGCGCGCAGATTCCCGGGTTTCGGCACCACTTGCGGCGAGCCGCTTCTGACCAGCAGAATGACGAATCACCACACGCTAGATTCTTCTCGCATCACACTTTATTGGAGTACAGCTTGGTTTCGGGCAGATGGAAGGAAGACCCCGTACGCTCGAGCCTGTCTGCTTACATAAGGGCTTAAGGACTCGTGTAAGTCCCTGATTCGTCCGTATGGTTATCGCATTTCGCAAGCCGGACTTTGGATAGGCCACTGCTTCAAAACCTGATTAGCATATTAGGTGCATACGCCCTAGCGGCATACTTAGTGCATGTGCAATGGCTATCCAGCCGCGCCCTACAATTGCTCTTCACTAATAATCTTCTTTCCAAAAAGTAATCCTGCAATCATTAATTACAGTTTTCTTTTAAGAATTTACGATTCATTTTTCTACAGACACAGAATAATTCCCATTCCTTACTGCTATCTACACAATTCCTTACCATCTTGAACCACTTCATGGCTCAGCTCAAGTTCCACTTCTTCAAGAAAGTGTCCCCTGATTATTTCAAGCCACATTGCTCTCTCTTCATTAAACACACATAACACTGATGATCTAATCCTCACATTTGATTTTTCAGATAATATCATGCCTTGTGATGTTGGCTTATGCTAACTCATGAATTGTTCAGTAGCTATTAATGCATAATTATCTGTCTCTTCACATATGGTGTAAGTACATTAAGGACAGGGTTCATATTATGTGCTTCTTTGTATCCCATAGCACCTAGCCCAGGACCATGCCTGCAGTGTTCATATAGTAAATCTCTGTTAAATGCATGTGGAATGAATGTCATGTTGTCAGATATAAAGTTTGTTTAATTTTTCTGCTTTTCACAATTTTAGCTGGTAACAAGTGTCTTATTTTGTGATAACTTTCCAGTTTCTTCTCAGGAATAATATGGGTGCAGAGTCCATTTTTTTAAATTGCCAGAGACTATTTACTATCTACTGATTCAAAAGTTTTCTGAAATGTTACTAAGAAGTATTGACGCAGGTTAACCTGGAATGCATATTTCCATATATAAACTCAAATTTAATCGAAGGGGGCTATGTGTGACAGTATACAATGTGGTTGTTATCAACCACACACACAAAAAAAAACATCTGTTCACATATCCTTTGTCTTCTTTTTATTTTCTCCTGGAAATTTAGGAAAATACTATATTGGTTTATACAAATTAAAGACTTGCTAATCATTGGCACTTACTGTTTGTGCTCAATTTTAACTAACACAATTAATCTATTCTCCCCTACATATTACTCTAAGCTGTAGAATTCTTGTGTTAGAATGGAGACAATCTATCCAAATTTTCCTAAGAGTGCATAATACAAGATAGCAAGCCATCTGCTATAGCTTTCTTCAAAAGTGATCCACAGGTTCTGTGCTGCATCCTTATAAACTAGACTATCATATGATGAGGCATTTTAGATATTTTAATAAGTATGCTCTTTCGGAGAAGCTTTAGTGTGGATATAACTTAGTGAATTCAGTTCTATAGCCAATCGTTCTGGAATGAATTTCCACAATATAAGGACTGGAAATCCACCAGGAAGGTAAAATACAAATTGTTGTGACACATTTCCTTAACTGTGTTTGGTGGTAGTTAATGTAGAAAAAATTGCCAGGGCATGGTGGAAAGGAATGTGGGTAATACGTTTCAAATACTTGATAGAGTTGTTTTCCCCATATTATTTATTTTATGCCACAAAGGAGAATACGCTACTGGTTTTTATCCTTTCATCTCTGTTTTAAGATCCAAGGGTGGTGGTGAAGGAGAACCTTGTATGTCAAGACGTTTTATACTGCCAACTGTACACAGACTATTAAAGTATTCTAAACTTTCACTTTTATTTCCCAAGCCTATAGCTTCTTGTTCAAACATAGATCAGACTATTATCTAACTGAAAACATACATGGAGAAAAAAGATAATCAACCATTTTGCCCACTTTAATTTTGTTTATTAATTATAAAAATGTCCTAATTTAAACTAAGAAATATGTATCATGAAGATATTAATCAGGGTAGTGTTTTTGGACTAAAGAAAAAGCTACTTCACACAAATAAATAATTATATTCAATATATAAGATAATTTCTGAAAATAATTTAATGAAAATTAATACATAGACTCGAAAGTATGTATCACTTTATTCTCACCCTGTATATAGTAAGGTCATCATCTTGCTATCAGGCTGAGTCAATGAAGAATATGGCTACAATTCCCTGATATTCTAAAATTCTAGTATCTAGTAGTGAAATACAGAAGAAAAGAGAAATACATAGTAAAACTATCTAAGATATTTCTTCAAATCTCTAGATCTTTGGCCCTAGTTAATCTTATGTAATTTTTAGGTGAATGTAAAAATTATAATGAAGAAGGAAATTATAATGGCATCACTATTAAAGGTATTATAAATTATTTACTATTTTAAAAGATAAATAAATCAACTAAAATGTCTTAGAGTCTAGATGCCAGGAGACTGAAAACAAGCTACTTGTTAATAATGCAGAAATAAATATTTCAGTATAAAAATCAATAGAAGTATTAAAAAAACTACTAAAAATGAATAATGTACAAAGACATGCTTATCTCTTAGTAAATTTCATAGAAAAGTGTCCAAAACACAACTGCTTGTTGGAAAATGACATTCAAAACAAGAAAAAAAATGAAAAAAAAAATTATTGGTGCCACAACCATATTGAAAACTCAAGAAATGTCAATGACATAAAGTTTATTGACTGCATATATTGGTGACGTGAAGTGAAGCTTACGTGAGTTAAATTCAGCTTTGGTAACAGTGTAATATAGAGCTACACATGCAGATGCAGGCACATACGCATTTACAAAATTGTACAAGAGTGGAAAATGAAAGTAACTAATGGTAGCCAGTTTACAAATGACTAAATACACATTATCCATAGATGAGCAAGTAGTTATTGCCAAATCATATTACTAACTATAAATCAATTAAATATAATTGCAAAGAAACAGAATATGGAACTTACATACATGCAAAAATGAAATCAGTAGATACAAGGAAATCATACTTAGAGTGAAAGCAAAACTTAAATTAATAAAATGAAGCAAAGTTTTGGAGCTGAAAATACCTAGAATAAATAATAACTTGTACTTTTTCAATTTTTCATATTTTTACAGGCCTTTTTAAACCTCTCATATAATTTGATCATCACAAGAACCGTGTAAGATAGGCACAGTTGCAGTCATGTTTGTTGAACTTAATTTCTGTAAACAAAAAGAAAAAAGCTGATCTTTAATTAACAACCTTAAAAAGCACAATATAAATACAAGAAATATTTGTGAAACAGATGATCACAGTTTTAAAATAACATATCGGGGCTTCCCTGGTGGCGCAGTTGTTGAGAGTCCACCTGCCGATGCAGAGGACGTGGGTTCGTGCCCCAGTCCGGGAAGATCCCACATGCCACGGAGCGGCTAGGCCCGTGAGCCATGGCCGCTGAGCCTGCGCATCCGGAGCCTGTGCTCCAAAACGGGAGTAGGCCACAACAGTGAGAGGCCCGAGTACCGCAAAAAAAAAAAAAAAAAAAAAAAAAAAAAACATATCATGAGACCAAATTAGAGGGAGCACTATAACATGATGGGAAACTATGGTGTCACCATGTAGATGGAGTAAGGAAACTGGGTTTGGATTCTTCCTCTGTTACTTACTTGCTATGAGACCTTAGAGAAGCTACTTAACCTCCTCAACCTCAGCTACCTTATCTGTAAAATGGAGTTATACCTGGCCTTCTACCTGAGACATAGTAGATGCTTAATAAAAGATAATAATATTATTATTAATACTATTATCCATCTGAAAAAAGCCTTCATCTTTAAAACCCATCTCTTTTGTGAACATTTTTCTTACTCATCCTCCACACAAAACTGTGTGCTTCTTATTTTTCCCATAACATCCTGCTATTCCTTTATTATAAGACTTATAATTGCTTTATATTCATCGTTTTTTTTTTTTTGGTCTCTTTTTCTCACTAAGACTCATGTCTTGAGATCAGTGATTTTTCTGTACTTCATTTATATCTCCAGCATACAGCACAGTGATTGGAACATGGTAGATGCTCAATGTACATTCATTAAAAGAAAATGCAATAACTGTTCTCAATAACTTCAAGGATATGCTTAAGTGCCTTCAGGATCTTGGAATTGTACTCAGGACAATATAGGACTATATAAACAACACCAAAAAACATTGATACTGATTGTATTATTCATATAGCTAAAGTTGCAAGGACTTTTAAATACCTAACACTTGACACTACACATAATTTATGCTCAAGAAATATTTATAGTAATAATGAAAGAGACAAATAAGAAGCTCTGAACAAAGACCACAAAGAAGGCCCATACTTACATTCTTGACACTGTGCTTCATCACTGAGGTACAGGTTGTGAGCATTTACGAAGATAATGTATGGATTACAGTTTAACACAGTGTCTGAAGCATACAGAGAACTCAATAAATCATTATGGGCAGAAAGAATGAAGTTTGAGAGAGAGAATAAAAAGAGAGACGGAGAGAAGAGGAAGGAGGAGGAGGCGGAGGAGTAAAAGAAGAAGAAGAAGAAGAAGGGGAGGAGGAAGAAGGCAGCAAGAAGAAGAAGGAGGAGGAAGAAGGGAGGGGTGGGAAGGGGAGGGGGAAGGAGGTAGCAAAGAAAACTGTGTTTGATGGAAGGGAAAATAAGAGTTCAATCTCAGTCTGGTCTGGAGTGTCTGCTGTTAGTCCTTTCTCTGCCTTCCTCAAAGAAATTTTACAAGAAAGTAAAAGCACTTCATAAATATGAGGAATTATCATGGTTAGTGTTATGAATGTAATTTCATTGAAGAGGGGGAGTTTGAAGTGAAGATGACATTTAAAAATAAAAGAACCTTTATTTCCTGTTAATTAAATACAGTGGAGGAAAACATGCAGTTTTAGAAAGGTTAAAAGTTGACAGAGGACACAATTTGATTGTGAAAAGAAATATTTTTACACTTGTGAAAATCTTTGTAAAAATATCTGAAAAAATATATTAACCTCTAATGAATGCTTTATGTACTGTTTGTTGAGAACTATGATTATTTAATTTATATTTTTAGCCTTCTTTATTTTTAATATCTTCATAGGAAGCATTTATTGCTGTATGAGCAAAAAAACCTTGCTGAAGACATCTAGGGTAGGCTGACTTCTGAACCACACCCTAACTCAGCATTTGTTTCTGCTTACTGCACTGTATACTGCAGGCTGTGCAAAGAGCAGAAAGCTACAAAATGGAAACTGCATTCTACTAAATATGTAAAAATTGAGATGGTCATTACAAATATTCTTCAATAGTCAGTAAAAAACAAATTAAGTACCTTTTGGTTTATGGGGCATTCATCCTTTTTCATGAAGTGCAGAACTGCAATTAGCCACTTCTCTGTGTAACTCTGTAGACGTCCAAAACAGTAAAACCATTAGAATGGGCCCAGATCCTTGGACTGACATCTCCTTTCCCTATATCTTTACTCAAAACATTTATTTAAACTAATTCAATAACCATTTGCATAGTATCATTAACTCTTTCTTAGGCTTATCTTGGTTGCCTCTATGCAAGAAATATTACAGTATACTAAGCATTGTGTGACAAAGAAGTTGTTTGATTTTGGGGAAGAAAATTGTTGAGACTTCTAATTCACAGAGTCCTTTCACATCTCCTTAGAGGTCTAATAAGTTTTGATCCTTATTTTGCTTTGATATGTAAATCGAGATATTGCTTTCTCCTTGGGGACCCTGGAGCTCTGCCAAAGCACATAAGGGTAAGATATCCTTCAGGATAGAAGCTGAGCTGCCTAGAGCAGTGGAAAAATCCAAGTTTGTGTTTGGGCTTCACAATAAAATACCTTTGCTAGTAGTTTTTACTTCCAATATAAATGTTTATATATTTACTCAGCTTAGTCATCTTAGTTAGCCAATAGTTAGAAAATAACAGTTTTGTTGTTCTTTTTTTCTGGTGATGTGTTACTAAACTTATAGTCTGTCTTTTAAGATGCTATTTATGCTTCTTTTGATATATTCCATAAAATCCCTGTTCTTTAAATAACATTTATCTTAGCTGGAAGTTGGGATATATTTTCAGCTACTCATTTCAATGAATATAAGCAACCATTAAAATGGTAAAGTTGCTAGTATATAGGGAGAAAGGATAATTTCCACCTAATTGTCATTCACATCAAATTTAGAAGGAAAGGGGAGGATAAAAACATGTTAAATTTTGGTCTTTTAATTATATTTGTCTTTTATCTAGTGACTTCCTTTGTGGTTCTTCCTGCCCATATATTATAAAACCCATAAATTAAGAGAAAATTACTCTAGAGATTTATATTAATGTCATATTTTTGCTATCCCATCTGAATTGATAACTTTTAGTCCATTCTTAATTCTGGAGTATTTATTTATTTATCTATTTGTTTCCTTGCATTTTATTTTTTAATATTTATTTTTATTGGGGTATAGTTGCTTTACAATGCTGTGCTAGCTTCTGCTGCACAGTGAAGTGACCCAGCCATATGTATACATATTTCCCTTCCCTTTTGGATTTCCCTTCCATCCAGGTCATCACAGGGCACCAAGTAGAGTTCCCCATGCTATACAGCAGGTCCTCACTTGTTATGTACTTCATACACAGCGGCATATATATGTCAATCCCAATTCTGGTGTGTTTAATTAGTTATTCCTATCATATATTGTAAACTCTAGTATTAGTGCTAACCTTTCATATGAAAGTTGACATTTTATTTAACTTTAACAGTCTGAAACTAGATAATTATAGAATATTATAGAATAATTTATAAAAAAGTTTTTTAAAATGACACTAGATATCACACAATCTTAAGATCATGATTCTTAAAATATTCATTTGGGATGAAAATAAATTCAATAGTTTTCCTTTAAGGAAGAATAATAATGGTTTTATTTGGCAATATGATAGTAGAACTAGACACATAGCTTGATGAGATTAAAAATAAAGCTATCTATTAATTTCTTCTTCCCCCCCCACCAGCTAGCTTCCTTTCTTCCTTCATTCTTTCCTTCTTTCCTTCCTTCCTTCCTTCTTCCCCTCTTCAGCTTCCTTTTCTCACTATCATTATTCTTTATTCTGTATTTCCATTAATTCTGTATATCTATATTATTCTTTCCTATTATAGTCACCCTTTTTCTCTCAATCTTGCAAATTTTAATCATTCTCCCAGGTATTTGATTTAAAAAAAAACCTTTTTAAAAAATTATTTTTTCAAATTATAACATTCTTACAGACTTTGCCAACTCTAAAATGTATAAACTCATGATGCAATAAAAATAAAACTAGCAATAGCATTTGCCTTCCCAGTTCTAAAATGATTCACTCTGACATATAGGAAATCCTCCTGTAATAGGAAAAATACTGAATTTTATAATGGACGCACTCCAGCTTTTTGACTGTAATTTGATAATTCCTGGACAAAGTAACTTTTGTTTATGACATCTTGAAGAAATAAAAAACTCTTTCTGGTCAAACACAGACATATTACTAAATTTAGAAAGACATGATGCAAAGAAGATTTTGTTGCCCTTTTTTTCACAAAAGAAACCTGAATTTTTTCAAAAAATGAAATCAAGAAAACAAATCTCAAATCTTCTAAAATTCCCTCCAAAATAATGTGTATATAAATGCACTAATTCAAAATTGCAGTGTATTTTCTTTTTTAAAAATATTTACTTATTTATTTATTTTAGCTGTGTTGGGTCTTTGTTGCTGCACATGGGCTTTCTCTAGTTGTGGCGAGCGGGGGATACTCTTTGTTGCAGTGTGCTGGCTTCTCATTGTGCTGGCTTCTCTTGTTGCGGAGCACGGGCTCTAGGCATGCAGGCTTCAGTAGTTGCAGTACACAGGCTCAGTAGTTGTGCCACACGGGCTTAGTTGCTCCACAGCATGTGGGATCTTCCCAGACCAAGGACCAAACCTTTGTACCCTGCATTCACAGATGGACTTTAACCACTGTGCCACTAGGGAAGTCCCTACAGTGTATTTTTATTTTTAAAATATATTTTAATATTTTATGGGAAACTAACAATGCGATCTCTAGTCTTTAAAATATGCAGGGAGATGGGTCTAGCTGTAGACATTTGTAAGCAAAGAAAAACCTGTAGAAAAATGCAGAATCCTGAAGAATCACAGAAAGAAATTAATTTGGTTATGATATTTTGATTACTTTGATTACTTTGATTTTCTTTCCCATCCTTCATTCACAGAGGTCCAGCTTCAGTTTAACTGAAAAATTAATTGGAAAAAGAGGTGCTAGCTTATTTTCTAGGAAGAGAAGACATAGATTGTATAAAAGTAGAAATTACTGAATATAACATATTATAAGTAGCGAACTGTGAACATACAGGCATTAGGAGATTAAAGCAGTTTTCCTGGGTGCAGTTTGCATTAGAAGCATTGGGAAATTTGGGTTTATTGGCCATTTTTACAGACATAACTTTCTCAGTAGATTATTTTCATTTATTATTTTTTTAAACAAATTCATCTTTTAGGAATTTGTTGAATGTCACACTGCTTTAAAAAATCAATATTTTAATAATGTTAATTATTTCATCTGTATCAATCTATGTTAGAGACACCCACATGTTGATTTCCAAAATAAAACATTACAGCAAAAACCCTATCATGTTTTGCAAACAACTGTTTACTTTAACCAACTTAATTGCCCACTAAAAATGTAATATATATTTTCAACATCAACAAAATAAACCAGTAAAACACATGAAACAGAATTCAAAAAATATAACTGGACCGAAACAAGTCCCTAACTGTCAGCCACTACTATTGTTATATTTTAAGTATCAAAAAATTTGCAACTTTGCCTCAGTCACTGGACCCTGGGATAACTCATTGCCTTAAAAATGTCACAAAAACATGGGAAGCTCTTTTATGACAGAAGTAGTTGATGAAGTACTGAAAATGAATAGTCAAGGAAACCTTAAAACTGAAAATCTATCACATTTGTGATGCTTCCACGAAGAGTGAAGGTGCCTTTTAGGCAGTACTCCAGTGACACTCTGAATTCCTCCAAAAATATGTAATGTTTAAATATCCCATTAATACTCTACATTTCTGTTTCCCATCTCTCAGGATTTAATAAAGCTCTTCTTGATGACTTCCATATTTTTCACACTGGATTTATTTTGTATTGAATTTGGGTTTTACTACACTGATTTCCAATCATAGTTTTAATAATTGCTCCTTCCAGTAATTTTCCAGAGACTCCTTTTCCAAGTATTCTCAGTATACTTTACTCTGTTAGTAATGCTAATAAGTGACTACCTACATAGTAGTCATGGATTCAGCAAAGTAATTCAACAAACACTTCTTGAGTGGAAACTGTGTTAAGCATTGAAACATCGCTTAAGTACTTATTCAAAGTATTATAGAAGGGTTTCCAGATATCGAGAAAGTTATCAGAATTTACTGTCCCAGTATTTTAACATGATTCCAATATGAGTTGTGCAACAATAAGCACAGCTCCTTGGACTCAGTTTTATTATCTGTGTAATAGAGATTGAAGTGGTTTAATATGAACAGTGTTTTTGAAAAGTGAACTGCTATACAATATTGGGTAATAAAATCAATTTAAGAAGGCGTGACCTGCATTTTTAAATAAAATAGAATAGAGGTTTTGATGATGGCCATTCTGACCACTGTGAGATGATACCTCATGGTAGTTTTCTTTGCATTTCTCTAATAAATAGTGATGTTAAGCATCTTTTCATGTGTCTTCTGGCCATCAGTATGTCTTCTGTAGAGAAATGTCTATTTAGGTCTTCTGCCCATTTTTCGATTGAGTTGTTTGTTTTTTTTTTTTTGATATTGAGCTGTATGAACTGTTTGTATGTTTTGGAAATTGATGCCTTTTCAGTCACATTGTTTGCAAATATTTTCTCCCATTACTAGGTTGTTTTTTCATTCCATTTATCATTTCCTTTAATGTGCAAAAGATTTTAAGTTTAATTAAGTCACTTTTTTATTTTTATTTCCCTTACTATAGGAGAGATATTGAAAAAGATATGGCTGTGATTTATGTCAAAGAGTGTCTTGCCTATGTTTTTCTCTAAGAGTTTTGTAGTATCCGGTCTTACATTTAAGTCTTTAATCCATTTTGAGTTTATTTTTGTGTATGGTATTAGAGAATGTTCTAATTTCATTCTTTTACATGTAGTTGTCCAGTGACGCCAGCACCATTTATTGAACAGACTGTCCTTTCTCCATTGTATATTCTTGCCTCTTTTGTTGTATATTAATTGACCATAGGTTGGTGGGTTTATTTCAGGGCTTTCTATCCTGTTCCCTTGATCTATATTTCTGTTTTTGAGCCAGTACCATACTCTTCTGATTACTGTAGCTTTGTAGTATAGTCTAAAGTCAGGGTGCCTGATCCCTCCAGCTCAGTTTTTCTTTCTCAAGATTGCCTTGGCTATTCAGGAACTTTTGTGTTTCCATACGAATTTTATTTTTTTTCTAGTTCTGTGAAAAATATCATTATTAATTTGATAGGAATTGCATTGAATCTGTAGATTGCCATGTGTAGTATGGTCATTTTGACAATATTGATTTGTCCAATCCAAGAACATGGTATACCTTTCCATCAGTTTGCCTCTTCTTTGATTTCTTTCATCAGTATATTATAATTTTCAGAGTACAGGTCTTTTGCCTCCTTAGGTAGGTTTATTCCTAGGTATTTTATTCTTTTTGATGGGATGTTAATGAGATTGTTCCCTTAATTTCTCTTTCTGATCTTCTGTTTTTAGTGTATAGAAATACAACAGATTTCTGTGTATTAATTTTGTATCTGGCAACTTTACCAAATTCGTTGATGAGCTTTACTCGTTTACTGGTAGTATCTTTAAGATGTTCTAGGTATAGTTCCATGTCATCTGGAAGCAGTGAAAGCTTTACTTCTTCTTTTCATCAAAAAGTCTACAAATAATAAATGCTGGAGAGGATGTGGAGAAAAAGGAACTCTCCTCTAATGTTGGGGAGAGTGTAAATTGGTAGAGCCATTATGGAGAACAGTATGGAGATTCCTTATACAACTGAAAATAGAGTTACCATATGATCCTACAATCCCATTCCTGTGCACATATCTGGAGAAGAACATAATTTGAAAAGATACATGCACCCCAATGTTCACTGCAGGAGTATTTACAGTAGCCAATACATGGAATCAACTTAAATTTCTATCAACAGATGAATGGACAAAGAAGATGTGATGTACAGTAAGTTCCCTACATATGAATGAGCTCCATTGCAAGAGTCTATTCATAAGTCCAATTTGTTTGTAAGTCCAACAAAGGTACCCAAATAACACTATCGGCTACATAGTACTGTACTGTAATAGGTTTATAATACTTTTCACACATATAATACATACAAAACAAACAAACACAAAAAATAAAGGGGGCATTTTTAATCTTACAGTACAGTACCTTGAAAAGTACAGTAATATAGTACAGCAGCAGGCATAGAAGGGCTGGCATCAGTTAACAGGCAAGAATTGTTACTGACTGGGGGAGGGAAAAGAGGGGGGAGATGGTAGAGCTGAAGGATCATCAGCAATAGTTGATGGAGGGTAAGCTGCAATTTCACTCACACCTAATGTTGATGACACAAGTTCTGGGCTTGAAATAAAGGTATTGTACTGCTTTACTCTATACAGTACTGTACAGTAAAGTACACAAAAACACAACCACTTGTAGAGGATGCACACACATGACAATGTACACCAGATTTGACATGCAAATGCACGTTTGAATCACTGAAAGTTCACAACTTGAAGGTTCGTATGTAGGGGACTTACTGTATATATAAATATAAATATAAATATATATATATACAAAAGAATATTACTCAGCCATAAAATAGAATGAAAGAATGCCATTTGCACCAACATGGGTGGATCTAGAGATTATCATATTAAGTGAAGTAAGCCAGACAAAGACAAATATCAGATGATATTTCTTTTATGTGGAATCTAAAAAAAAGAAAAAAAGGACACAAAAATACCTTAATTGCAAAACAGAAAGAGACTTACAAACACAGAAAACAAGTTTATGGTTACCAAAGGGGAATGGGGGTGGGGGAGGGATAAATTAGGAATCTGGGATTAACATATACAGACTACTATGTATACAATAGATAACCAGCAAGGACTCACTGTATATCACAAGGAATTATTCTCAATATTTTGTAGTAACCTCTAAGGGAAAAGAATCTGAAAAAGTATATATATATATATATATATATATATATATATATATATATATATATACACACACACACATATATATATATGAATCATTGTGCTATACACCTGAAATGTACACAGTGTTGTAAATCAATTATACTTCAATACATTTTAAAAAAATAGGATAGAGTAGAAAATAGCACAGCATGTTTTAAGATTATTCAGGTTTGTGAAACTTTTATATTTTTATCTATACATACAAGTGTATATTGTGTAGTGTGTATTTACATGTACATTTTATAACAAGTAATGGTATAAAATATATTTTCTTGATGTTAGTTATATTAAAAAACTGTCAAAGCCCCTGAGCTAGAAGACTGGGAAAATCTAGTTTGTTAAATATTTTGTGAATTTTTAATTTTATATTTCATGCAAAAGGCTTCCTGGGAACAGGTTTTTTATTCAAGTCAATGTATCATGCCATTTTATATATTGCAAATGATCAAAACACATAATGACTAGTGAAGAATTTATGTTTAGCTGATTAAAACTTATTGATACTTTTTTTCTCTTAATATAAATTAAAACTCAGGAAGTGGGACTTATCATGGCTGGATTAATGGAGAAAAAATTTAAGAAAGATCCTGAACATGATGCATTGCCTAAAGAGACTGGACTCATCTGAGGCACTATAAGGGACTGTGGATGGGAAAGACTTAGCAGCCATGCTCAGGAAGAGATAGCTGAGTGGTCTGGAGTAGTAGAAGTCACACAAGACTTTGAGAACTGTATTCTTGTCTTTACTTTTCCAATATAATTTAACATAAATTTAATAATCATATTTGTGATAATAATAAAAAATAATTAACATTTATGGGTCACTAATTATACTCTAGGCACTATTCTAAGCACTTTACATAGACTTCACTTTATTTATTCCTCACTATAGCCATAAGAGGTAGATATCACTTTTAGCCACATTTTACAGATGAGGAAACTGAGGAACATAAATCATTTATCCATCATAAGTTATGTACAAGACAAAATAACAGGCACTGAAGATGCAAAATGAGTAAAACATGGTCCCTACTCTTAAGGAGTTTACTGTGTAGTAGAAGGACACATATGTGAACAAAAGAAAAACACAATAAAATGTGATATATTCTAAATAAGAATTGCATAAACAAGAATTGCATAAAAATCACAGTGGAAAGTGCAGAGAAGAGAACAACCTGCATAAGATCGGAGGAAGGCTTCATAAAGTGCGTGATATGAGATCTGGACCTTGAAAAATGGGTAGGGGTTTTCTAGGTAAATAAATCAGGTAAGATAATAGTATAAACCTATGGATTTATAGGCCTAGAAGAGGTCTGGAATAGTACAGTGAATCTAAGGATGTCCAACAATATCTGATAAGCCTGAGACCTCTCCCATTCATACGAGATCTATACTCTGTGGTCTCATAGATCGAATTTGAACACTTCTCCGTTTGTCAAGTCCTTGTATAAGCAAGAACTAATTTCCCTCTAAGCTGCCTTACACTCTTACTAGTTATGTGATATTGAGCAAATCATTAAATTATCTGAGTCTCAGTTTCTTTCCTGTGGAATAGAATTTTTAACATATAGAGGAGAAAGTTCATAGGAGAACTGTGACTCAGGTGAAAAAGCTATATAAAAGATAAGAACATACATATGTAAGGGCTTATTATGGTAATATGTAAGTAAGAGAAGAGCTGATCTGGGATAGGAGCACATGATAGTAAATATAGGGAGCTCTTCAAATACTGCTTGCAGATTTCTTTCTTTTAGTTGAGGTAAAGAAGCAAGAAAAAGTAAGACAAAAACAGTGATACATGAGGTGATATTATAGAAGATGGCAGAATAGAAAGCACCAGGAACCTGTCTTTCCACTGAGAGAACAATTGTACTGGCAGAATCTGTCTGAAACAACTATTTTGGAACTCTGAAATCTATTTGAATGCCTGCAGCTACTGGGGGAAAGCTTGGATGGTAAATTTTGGTTAATATTGGTCATTTTCTGCCCACACTGTGATAGTGGCTACCCACCTCTCCCACTTAGATCTGTGGCAGGAAACCCTGAGACTAGAACCACATAGTTCTTGTGTGTTTTGCCAGAGCCAGGGTAACCAATAAGAATGTTGTCTTCCAAATATTGGGGTTCTGAGTAAGGGTTTCTGATTCTGATAACTGAAGTATAGTCATAGTAGCTGGCTGCCATAGTTTCAACTCAAACTGGTTAAAGCAACATCCAGGGGATGTAAATAATCTGTCCCTGCTTTTTTGACATTTGAAAAATAAAAACTGCATATACTGGGGGATTTGGAAGTCCACCATACATGCTCTGGGAAAGACACAAGCTCATAAAAGATCCAACAAGATATTAAGTTTTCACCTCAGGCTGATCCTTGGCACAGTGACACACTACAACAGCAAAACCAGCAAAACAACATAATAAAAAACAGCAAACTGTAGGGAAAGGGCAGAATCTGATTCCCAGAATTAACACATTGTAAGATTCCAATATCCAATTTGTAACAAAAGAGTCAAAAGGCATGCAAAGAAACAGAAAAGTATGGTCCATTCAAATAACTGAAGTAAATTGGCAGAAAATATACCTGAAGAAGCCAAGACACTGGAGTTATAGATCAGAGTTTTAAAAGAACTGACTAAAAAAAGGTCAAAGTGCTAAAGGAAGATATGGAAAAAAACAGGAAAACAATGTATGCAAAAAAATAAGAATACTAATAAAGAGATAGGCATTATAAAAAACATAAATAAATTCTGGAGTGGAAAAGTACAGTAACTGAAGTAAAAACTACACTATAGACACTCAAGGGAAGATTTAAGCAAGCAAAACAGAGAACCAGTAAACTTCAAGGTAGAACAATTAAAATCATTGAACCTGAGGTACAAAAGGAAAAAAATAGTAAAGAAAGGTGAACAGAGCCTAAAGAACTTGTGGTACATTCTCAAATGTACCAATATTCACATTATGAAAATACCAGAAGAAGAAGAGAGAGAGAAAATGGCAGAAAGAGGAAGAGGATCAAAATGGCAGGGTAGGAGGATGTGGAACTCACCGATTCCAACAAACACCTCAAAAATATATCTGAATGTGGAACAATTTTAACAGGAAACTAACTGGAAACTGGCAGAAGGTCTGTTATACAACCAAACCGCAAAAAATATCTCAATGTACCTGGGTAGGACAGAAAAAAAGGCATCAGGATGGGACTGGTGCCCTGGGGAGGGAGCTGTGGAGGAGGGAAGGTCCACATAGACACTAGCCTTGGGGAGCCCCCTTTATTCTGGGAGGTAGGCTGGGACAGATAGAGTGGTTGGAGAACCTGGAATCTGCTTGCAAAGAGTAAGCATGTGGTGGCTTGCTAACAATCAGGGTGTAGAGAGGCCTGCACTGACAGTTTCTACTGCTCCACACTTCCCAGCCCAAAATGCACATAGAGAAGGGCTGCTAGTACATGCAGCAGATAGGTGCTGAATCTCAGGTGGTCAGGCACTGGGAGAAGACACAGTCTAGCTGCTCTGAGACAGCCAAGACAGCCTGGGGTGTGGTCCAGGCTGAGCATCAGAGCCCATTGTCAGTGCAAATATGGTGGGGGATGGTCCAGCTGTTGTGAACTTTGTGGGCAAGCAAACTGTGGGGGTTGCTCTGGCCTCTGAGCCCATCATCAATGAATACAAAGCTGGGAGCAGGTCAAAAAACAGAGCATTTTCCCAGCACACAAACCAGGTTGCACCACAGAAACACATATGTCTTGCAGACAATCCCTGGGGAGGAGTTTTGTTTCTCAGCAGGAGCTCTCCAATTCACCCCACCCTACACTGTAGCTTGGAACCAGATCTTGGGTAAATATCTTTTCAAAGAGGCCTGCCACAGAGGCTGTTCAGGTCCCAGACAGCAGCACAACCACCTCATTTCCTGTAGTCACAGCACCCAGGCCCTCAGCACCAGGTTATTTCACACCACGGCCTAGTACTAAGTCTGGAATGAACACAACAGAGAAAGGGACACAAACTTGGACTGCCTTTGGGTGGAACTGTGAATGCCTGCATGGGAAGTGCACAGGTATGCTGTGACCATGGGGGCCTCAACTCTGTTGGGACAAAGTATGCACTCAAGGGCAAGAGAGACATATTGAATCAGACTTTCAAGGATTGTACTCCAAAAACAGGGGAGCAGGCCCTAATACAAACAAGGTTGTACAGCCACAGGAGCAAAGAGAAAGCCCCACCCAAGTTCCAGTGCAGACTCTGGACATGACAACACAAATCACTTTCCCTATCAAGAGAATAATGACCAGCACACTCTGAGAAAAGATATGGTTGGCATCCATACCAAAAACAGCCCTCACACCAAAAATACTGGACTTATATACTCTAAACAGGTATGCTTCCACATGAAAACAGCCCTTCAAGACCATGGTAGATAACTGTTTCTCCTCAAATCTAGAAAAATATAAGGTTAAGTAAAATGAAAAAGCAGAAGAACTACTCCCAAGTAAAAGAACAAGAGAAATCTCCTGAAAGAACTAACATTGAAATCAACTTCACAAGTCTACTAGACCTGGAGTTCAAAAAGGAGGTAATAAAAATACTATGAGAATTAAGAAAGATTATTGATAGAAATGTAGACCACTATAACAAAAAACTAGAGGAATCAATCAATATTAGATACTCAATTGCCAAAATAAAAACCAATCTAGAAACAATGAATAACAGACTAAATAGTGCAGAAGAACAAATAAGTAATCTGGAAGACAGACTAAAGGAAATCAATCAATCATAACAGCAGATAGAAAGATAAAATAAAGGAAAAAAAATAAAGAGAGAGAGAGAGATCTATGGAATAATACAAAACATGCCAACCTATGCATAATAAGGGTTCCAGAAAGAGAAGAGAAAGAGAAGGGGATCAAAAATGTATATTTAAAAATTTTGTCTGAAAATTTTCCAAACCTTAAGAAGGAAAGAAGTATCCAGGGACAGGAAGTACAGAGGGTCACAGACAAGTTGAACCCAAAGCAATCTACAAAATGATATATCATAATTCAAATGTCAAAAGTAAAAGACAAAGACAGGAGTCTAAAGAAAGCAAGAGAAAAACAAAGGGTCATTTAAAACAGAACACTTATAAGGTTGTCAGCTGATTTTGCTGCAGAAACCTTACAGGTCAGAAGGGGTAGCATGATATATTCAAAGTCCTAAAAGGGAAAATAACCTGAAACCTAGAATACTTTACACAGCAAGATTATCATTTAGAATAGAAGGACATATAAAAAATTATCAAACAAATAAAAACTAAAATAATACAGCAATACTAAATTGACCCTAAAAGAAATACTGAAGGGTCTTCTCTAAATAGAAAAGAAGCACAAATCTATAGGAAAGAGAAAATCACAATAAGGAAGGTGAATATATAAAAGAATTGAAGTTCAGTTAAATAAGCCAGTACATAATTTAAAAACAATAAAGTTTTTTGTGAAAGTGATTATAACTACAAATAACAGCAAAAATATAAGCATGAAGATGTAATATAAGTTACAAAATTCACAAAATGCGGGGTAAGGGAGTAAAAAATGTAGCTCTTTTAGAATGTGTTTGAACTTTTATGACTATCAGTCTAAAGCAAGTAGATATAGTTATAGATCAACATACTTGAACACTAGGATAACAACAAATCAAAAACAAACAATAGATTCACAAAAATCAGAAGGAAAGGAAGAGAAGCATATTACAAAAGAAAACAATCAAAGCACAAAAGGAAAAACAAACAGAAAAAGAAATGAACAAAGAAGAACTACAATATCAACTGGAAAACAAGCATTAAAATGTCAATAAATACACACATATAACTAATTATTTTAAATATCAATGGATTAAATGCTTCTATCAAAAGACATAGACTGGCAGCTTGGATAAAAAACAAGAAGCTACAATATGCTGCCTACAAGAGACTCGCATCAGGGCCAAAGACACAAAATCGATAGAAAGTCAGAAGATTAAAAAAGATATTTCATGAAAATGGAAATGACAAGAAAACAGGGGTAACAACACTCATATTAGACAAAAAGATTTTAAAACAAAGTCTTTAAAGAAAGACAAAGTAAGATATTATTTAATGATAAAGTCATCAATACAAGAAAAGGATATTACTCTTGTTAACATATACACACCCAATATAGGAGCACCTAAATATATAAAACAAATACTAACAGACATAAAAGGAGAAATTGACAAGAATACAATAAAAGTAGAAATATTTAACACCTCACTGTCATTAACGGACAGATATTCCAGACAGAAAAACAGTAAAGCATCAGAGGTCCTAAATAAAACAATGAACCAAATGGACTTAATTGATATCCACAGGACATTACATCCCCAAAATCCAGGAAAAAAATTCTTTTCAAGCTCATGGAACATTATCTAAGATAGACCACACACTAGATTACAAACAAGCCTCAACAAACTTAAGAGGATAGAAATTATTTCAATTATCTTTTCTGACCACAATGATATGAAACTAGAAATTAACAACAGAAAGACAAATAAAACAAAAAATAATGAACATATGAAGGCTAAAAATAACCCCAGAATACTAAAAAACTAACAGATCAATAATGAAATCAAAGAGGAAATCAAAAAATACTTCTAGAAATACAATAAAAAATACAACCTTGGGCTTCCTTGGTGTCGCAGTGGTTGAGAGTCCACCTGCTGATGCAGGGGACACGGGTTCGTGCCCCAGTCCGGGAAGATCCCACATGCCGCGGAGTGGCTGGGCCCATGAGCCATGGCCACTGAGTCTGCATGTCCGGAGCCTGTGCTCCGCAACGGGAGACGCCACAGCAGTGAGAGGCCTGCGTACCAAAAAAAAAAAAAAAAAAAAAAAAAAAATACAACCTCATAAAATCTATGTAAGAAGGAAGTTCATACCATACAGGTCTTCTTCAAGAAACAAGAAAAACCTCAAATAAACAATCTAACATACCACATAAAGAATTAGAAAAATGAGAACAAACAAAATGGAAAGTCAGCAGAGGGAAGGAAAAAATAAAGATCAACAAGGAAATAAATAGAGACTAAAATTTAAAAAGATCAAATATCATGAGCTGTTTTATTTTGAAAATATAAATAAAATCAACAAGACTCTAGCCAGGTTTATCAACAAGAAAATAGACAAGACACAAATAAACAAAATAAGAAATGAAAGAGGATAAATAACAACTGATATCACCAAAATATAAAAAATCACAGCAGTATACTAAGAACACTTATATGCCTACAAATTCGACAACCTAGTAGATATAGACATGTTTTTAGAAACATACAGTCTGTTAAAACTGAGTCAAGAAGAAACAAATAATTTGAACAGACCTATTGCTAGAAGTGAAATAGAATCTGTAAAAAAAACAAAAACAAACAAATGAAAACTTCCCACAAACAAAAGTTCAGGACTGGATGGCCTTACTGGGGAATTCTACAAAACACACACGGAAGAACTTTTACTTATCCTTCTAAAAATATTCCAAAAGATTGAAGAAGATGGAACACTTCCATATTCATTCTATGAAGTCACAATCACAAGGATACAAAAACCAAAGACACTAAAAAAAAAATTATACAGGCCAATATCTTTAATGAATAGAGATGCAAAATGTTAGCAAACAAAATCCAACAATACCTAAAAAGGATCATACACCATGATCAAGTTAGATTCATTCCAGGCTCATGAGGATTGTTGAGCATATACAAATCAATCAGTATGATACACCACATTAACAACAACAACAACAAAAGACCACATGACAATATTATCATCTCAATAGATGCAGAAAAATCATTTGACAAATTCAATATGCATTCATGAATAAATTCTCACCAAAGTGGGTATAGAGGGAACATATCTCAACATTATAAAAGCCATTTACTACAAACCCACTGCCAACATAATACTCAGTGGTGAAAACCTGAGACATTCCCAATAATTTCAAGAACAAGACAAGGATGACAACTCTTACCACTTCTATTGAACATGGTATTTGAAGGTCTAGCCACAGCAACGAAACAAGAAAAAGAAATGAATGTTATCCAAATTGGAAGGGAAGAGGTAAAACTGTCCTTATTTGAAGATGATGTAATACTCCTTATAGAGAACTCTAAAGACTTCACATAAAAACTCTTAGAACTAATAAATGAATTTGTCAAGGTAACAGGATACAATTAATATATAGAAATCTGTTGAAAGTTTTTACACTAAAATGAACTATCAGAAAGAGAAAGTTTAAAAAGTCCTATTTAAAATGGAGTAGATAAAAATAAAATACCTAAGAATGAACTTAACAAGAAGGTGAAAGACTTATATGCTGAAATCTATAAAATATTGAAAAAGGTAATGAGGATTATTGAAAGAAATGGAGAGATACCCCATGCTCCTAGATTTGAAGAATTAATATTCTTGAAATGGTCATAGTACTGAAAGAAATCTACATATTTAATGTATCCCTATCTAAATACTCATGACATTTTCCATATAACTGGAACAAACAATCCTCAAATTTATATGGAAACACAAGAGACAATGCAATCCTGGGGGAAAAGAACAAACCTGGAGGCATAACCTTCCCAGACTTCAGAAAATACTACTAAGTTACAGTAATCAAAACAGCATGATATTGGCACAAAACAGATACATAGACCAATGGAACAGAATAGAGAACACAGAAATAAACCCGCACACCTACATTCAATTAATCTTTAACAAAGGAGTCAAGAATATACAATGGAGAAAAGACAGTGTCTTCAACAAGTGATGTTGGGAAAGCTGGGCTGCCACATGTAAATCAATTAAATTAGAAAAATCCCTCACACCATATACAAAAATTAACTCAAAGTACTTTAAAGATATAAATAAAGACATGACACCATAAGACTCCTAGAAGAGAACTTAGGCAAAACATTCTTAGACATATATAGCTGCAATATTTTCTCAGATCAGTCTCCCAAGGCAAAAATAAATAAATAATAAACAAATGGAATGTAATCAAACTTAAAAGCTTTTTCACAACAAAGGAAATCATCAATAAAACAAAAAGACAATTTATGGAATGAGAGAAAATATTTACAAATGATGTTACAGACAATAGGCTAATATCCAAAATATACAAAGAGCTTACACAACTCAATATCAAAAAAAAAACAAACCACCTAATCAATAAATGGGCAGAAGAGCTAAATATACATTTCTCCAAAGAAGATATACAGATGTCGAACAGGCATGTGAAAAGCTGCTCAACATTGGTGCTACAACGTCTCAACTCATGGGTCTACTGTGTTAGGCTTCAGTGGACCATTGAAAATAAAGTCCTTGGCCTTCAGTCTCCTCTAAGTTACCCACAAGGGGTGGCTGTGGGGTTGGTGGGCTGTTAGAGAGTGACTATGGGGTTTATTGGTATGTTCTGTGAAAACAAATAAACTTGACTTACTGTCAAAAATAAAAAAGATGCTCAACATTGTTAAAGATTAGAGAAATGCAAATCAAAACCCCAATGAGGTATCACCTCAAACTAGTCAATATATTGATTATCAAAAAGTCTACAAATAATAAATGCTGGAGAGGGTGTAGGGAAAAAGTTGGTGGTGATATTAAACTGGTGCAACTAAAATAGAAAACAGTATGGAGGTTCCTCAAAAAAGTAAAAATAGAGCTACCATATGATCCAGCATTCCAACTCCTGAGCATTTATCTGGGAAAGAAACATACATGCACCCCAAAGTTTATAGCAGCACTTTTTACAATAGCCAAGACATGAAAACAACACAAGTGCCCATCAACAAATAACTGGTTTAAGAAGATGTGATACACACACACACACACACACACACACAATGGAATATAACTCAGGCATAAAAAAATGACATATTGTCATTTGCAGCAAAATGGATGGACCTAGAGAATATTATACTAAGTGAAGTAAGTCAGATAAAGACAAATATTATATGATATCACTTATATGTAGAATCTAAAAAATAATACCAATGTATCTATAATCAAAACAGGAACAGACTTGCAAACATAGAAATAAAATTATGGTTACCAAAGGGTAATCAGAGAGGGACGAGGGATAAATTAGGAGCATGGAATTAACAGATACAAACTACTATACATAAAATAGATAAAAAACAAGGATTTACTGTACAGCACAGAAAATATATATTCAATATATTTTAATAACCTATAATGGAAAATGATCTAAAATTTATATCTAAATTAAATTGTTGTACACCTGAACACAATATTGTAAATCAACTATGTTTCAATAATAAAAAAAAGAAAAAAATACTTGAAAAATGATGGTTGACAACTTCCTAAATGTGTTAATATACATGTATCCACAGATCAAAGAAACTGAGTAAACTTCAAATAGGATAAATTCAAACCCACAGAAAGAAATATAATCAAACTGTCAAACAATAAAGACAAGGAAAGACTCTTGAAATCAGCAAAAGAGAAGTAACTCATTACATAGAAAGGATGCTAAAGATTATGATCTGATTTCTCATCAGAAACCTTGGTGGCAAGAAGCAAGTGGGTTGATATATTCAAAGTGTTGAAAGAAAAAAAAATACTGTCACTTGAGAATTCTGTAACTGGCAAAACTACCTTTCAAAAATAAGAGAGAGATAAAGATATTCTCAGATTTTATAAAATGCTGAGGGAGTTTTTTTTAACACTAGACCTGTCCTGCAAGAAATGTTAAAAGGAGTCCTTTATGTTAAAATGGAAGGACACTAGACAGTAACTTGAAGGCACATGAAGAAAGAAATACCTCTAGCAAAGGTTTTACATGGGGAATTGTTAGCTAGTGTTACTGTGATTTTAGTTTGCAAGGCTTATTTTCATTTTCAACAATATTTAAAAAAAATTATAATAAAGATTATACACAACATATAAAGATATAATCTATGACAACTACAAAATAAAAAGGGGAAATGAAGCTGTATAGAGACATCATTTTATATGCTTTTCAAGTTAAGTTGGTATTAATTCAAATTACATGGCTCTAACATTAGGATGTTAAATGTAATCTCCTTGGTAACCACAAATAAAATGCCTGCAAAAATGAAAGGAGAAGAAAATCAATATGTTTCACTACCCAAAAAAGGCAACTACACAGAAAAGAAGATAGTAATGGAGGAAATGAGAGACAAAATAATCTATAAAAATATAGAGAACAAATAGCAATGTGACAAACACCTTACTGTTAATTTCTTCAAATATAAATGGATTAAAAAACGATTGAAAGAATGCATTAAAAAATACTTGATTCAACAATATGGTGCTACAAGAGAGTCACTTTATATCCAAAGGCACACTTAGATTGAAAATAAAAGGATGTGAAAAGATATTCCATGCAAATAGTAAAGAAAACAGACATTAGGTGGTTGGGTAATATCAGGTAAAATATAATGTGAGTCAAAAATTGTTAAAAGAGAAAAATATGGAAATTATATTTTGATAAACGTCTCAATACACGAAGAACATATAACAATTATAAATATTTACATGTGTAATGAAAGATCATCAAAATATATAAAGAAGAGTTGACAGAATTAAAGAAGAAATAGACTATAATACAATAATAGTTGGAAACTTCAATATCTCACTTTCCATAGCATTAATGAGACATAAGATGAGTAAGGAAATAAAAAAAACTTAATCAATAAACTAAACCAATTAGGACTAACACATATGTAAAGAACACTTCAACAACAGCACAACATACATTCTTTGGAAAGGTATATAGAGCATTCTCCAGGATAGATCATTATTTGACCATAAAACAACCCACAGTATATTTGAAAAATATAAGTATCATACAAATCATCATCTTTTACCACAATGGGGTAAAGTTAGAGAAGAATAACAGGTGGAAAATTGGAAAATTTACAAATATATGAAAATGAACAAACAATAAAACACATACTCTTCAAGAGCAAATAGGTCAAATAATAAGTCACTAGGTAAATTAGAAAATTCTCAAAAATTAAAAATATGAAAACAAGACACACAACCTAACCTTACATCTAAGGCAATGAGAGAAAGAAAAGCAAAGCACAAAGTTAGTAGAAGAAAAGAAATGGTAAATATTAGAGCAGAAATAAATGAAATAGAGACTAAGAAAATAATTTAAATAGATCAATGAAACTAAAAGCTGGTTATCTGAAAGAGAAACAAAATTGATAAACCTTTAGACAGACTCATCAAGAAAAAAAAGAAAAAGAGCTAAAATCAATAAAATTAGGAAAGATAAAGGAGAAGTTACAGCCAACCCCACAGAAATACAAAGGGCCATAAGAGACTACTACAAGCAACTATATGCAAATAAAATGGACAACATAGAAGAAATGGACAAATTCTTAGAAAGGTACAATTTCCCAAGACTGAACTAGGAAGAAATACAAACTATGAGCAGACAAATCACAAATACTGAAATTAAAACTGTAAATGAATGCTCCCAACAAACAAAAATCCAGGACAAGATGGCTTCACAGGCAATTTCTACCAAATATTTAGACAAGAGTTAACACCTAATCTTATGAAACTACTCCAGAAATTGCCAGAGGAAGAACACTTCCAAACTCATTCTATGATGACACAATCATCTTTATAACAAAACCAGACAAAGAAATCAAAAAAAAAAAAAAAAGAAAAAAATTGCAGGTCAATATCTCTGATGAATATAGACCCAAAAACCCTCAACAAAATATCATCAATCTTAATCCATCAATACATTAAAAGGATCATACACCATGATAAAAGTGGGATTTAACTGAGGGATACAAGGATTTTTCAATATCAATAAATCAGGGTAATACAACACATTAACAAATTGAAGAATAAAAAACCCATGATCATCTCAATAGATGCAGAGAAAGCTTTTGATAAAATCCAGCATAAATGTATGATAAAAACTCGCCAGAAAGTTGACATAGAGGGAACATATCTCAACAAAATAAATGTCACATATGACAAACCCACAGCTAGCATCATTCTCAATGGTGAAAAACTGAAAGCATTTCCTCTAAGATCAAGAACAAGACAAGGATGTCCACTCTTGCCACTTTTATTCAACATAGTTTTGGAAGTCCTAGCCAAAGTAATCAGAGAAGAAAAAGAAATAAAAAGGATCCAGGTTGGAAAAGAAGAAGTAAAACTGTCACTGTGTGCAGATGACATAATACTATACATAGAGAATCCTAAAGATGCTACCAGAAAAACACTAGAGCTAGCCAATGAATTTGGTAAATTTGTAGGGTGCAAAATTAATACACAGAAATTTCTCACATTCCAATACACTAACAATGAAAAATAAGAAAAAGAAATTAAGGAAACAATCCCATTTAGCATTGCATCAAAGAGAATAAAATACCTAGGATGCCAAGACATAAACCTACCTAAGGAGCAAAAGACCTGTACTCAGAAAACTATATATTGAAAGAACTCAAAGATGATGCAAACAGATGGAGAGATATACCATATTCTTGGATTGGAAGAATCAATATTATCAAAATTACTATACTACCCAAAGCAATCTAGAGATTCAATCCAATCCCTATCAAATTACCAATGGCATTTTCCACAGACTTAGAAAAAAATCTTACAATTTGTAAGGAAACAGAAAAGATCCTGAATAAGAGAAGCAATCTTGAGAAAGAAGAACGGACCTGGAGGAATCAGTTTCCGTGTCTTCACCCTATACTACAAAGCTACAGTAATCAAAACAGTATGGTACTGGCACAAAAACAGAAATATTGATCATTGGAACAGGATAGAAAGCCCAGAGATAAACCTATGCACCTACAGTCCACTAATCAATGACAAAGGAGTCAAGAATATACAATGGAGGAAAGACAGTCTCTACAATATATGGTACTGGGAAAACTGGACAGCTTCATGTAGAAGAAAAATATTAAGACACTCTCTAACACCATACACAAAAATAAAATCAAAATGGATTGAAGACCTAAATGTAAGGCCGTATACTATAAAACTCTTAGAGGAAAATAGAGGCAGGACATTTTCTGACATAAATAGCAGCAAGATCTTTTTTACCCAGCTCCTAGAGTAATAAAAATAAAAACACAAATAAAAAAATGGTACCTAATTAAACTAAAACACTTTTGCATAACAAAGGAAACCATAAACAAAATGAAAAGACAGCCCACAGAATGGGAGAAAATATTTGCAAACAAAGTGAACAACAAGGGATTAATTTCCAAAATATGCAAACAGCTCATGCAGCTCAATAACAACAACAAAAGCAAATCAAAAATGTAAATGTATCTATCATGGAAGATAGACATTGAGACATTTCTCCAAAGAAGACATACGAATAACCAAAAGGCACATGAAAAGGCTCTCAACATTACCAACTATCAGAGAAATGCAAGTCAAACTTCAATGAGGTATCACTTCACATGTCAGAATGGCCATTATCAAAAAATCTACAAAAATAAATGCTCGAGAGCATGTGAAGTAAAGGGAATACCCTTGCACTGTTGGTTGGCATGTAAATTGGTACAGCCACTATGGAGAACAGTATGGGGGTTCCTTAAAAAACTAAAAATAGAGCTACATATGATACAGCAATCCCACTCCTGGGCATATACCTGGAGAAAACCATAATTTGAAAAAATACATGCACTCGAATGTTCATTGCAGCACTATTTACAATAGCCAGGACATGGAAGCAACCTAAATGTCTATTGACAGAGGAGTAGACAAAGGAAATATGGTATATATATATATATATATATATATATATATATATATATATGTATATATATATATATATATATATATACAGTAGAATATTACTTGGCCATTAAAATGAATGTAATAATGTCATTTACAGCAACATGAATGAACCTCAAGATTGTCATACTGAGTGAAGTAAGTCAGATAGAGAGGGACAAATATCACATGATATCGTTTTTCTGTGGAATCTAAAAAAAGAAATGGTACAAATGAACTTATTTACAAAACAGAAATACTGTTACAGATGTAGGAAACAATCTTATGGTTACCGGGGGAAGGGGGGGATAAATTGGAAGATTGGGATTGAAATATACATACTACTCTATATAAAATAGGTAACTAATAAGAACCTACTGTATAGTACAGGACACTCTACTCAATAGTCTGCAGTGAGCTATATGGCAAAGGAATCTAAAAAAGAGTGGATACATGTATATGTAAAACTGATTCACTTTGCTGTATAGCAGACACTAGCACAACATTGTAAATAAACTATACTGCAATTTTTTTTTTAAAAAAAGAAACGCCTAAACACTCTACTAGAAAACTACCAGAGGCCATCAGTGAATTCAGTAGTCTCATGATACAAAATTAATACACAGAAATCCATTGTGTTTCTATACACTAACAATGAAACACCAGAAAGATAAATTAAGGAAACAATCCCATTTACCATCACATCAAAACTCTTGAAATACCTAGGAATAAACTGACTTAAGGAGGCAACAGACCTATACTCTGAAAACTATAATACACTGATGAAACTAATCAAAGACAACACAAACAGATGGAAAGATATACTGTGTCCTTGGATTGGGAGAATCAATATTGTAAAAGCAAATATACTACCCAAGGAAATCTACAGATTCAATGTAATCCCTATCAAATTAACAATAGCATTTTTTTATAGAACAAGAACAAAATTTTTACAATTTGTATGGAAACACAAAAAACCCTGAATAGCTAAAGCAATCTTGAGAAGGAAAAACAGAATGGGATGAAAAGGGCACCCTGACTTCAGAATATAATACAAGGCTACAGTAATCGAAAGAGTGTGATATTGGAACAAAAACAAAAATGTAGATCAATGAAACAGGAGAGAAATAAGCCCACCAACCTATGGTTAATTAATCTGTGACAAAAGAGGCAGAAATACACAATAGAGAAAAGACATTCTCTTCAATAAGTGGTGCTGGGAAAATCTGACAGCTACATGTAAAAGAATGCAATTAGAACATTCTCTAACACCATATACAAAAATAAACTCAAAATAGATTAAAGAACTAAATGTAAGACAGGAGAATAAAAAACACCTAGAGTAAAACTTAGGCAAAACACTCTTTTGCATAAATAGCAGTCAATATCTTTTTGGATGCATCTTCTAGAGTAATGGAAATAAAAAACAAAATAAACAATTGGGACCTAGTTAAAGTTAAAAGCTTTTGCACAGAAAAGGAAACCATAAAAAAAGGAAAAGGAAACCTACAGAATGGGAGAAAATATTTGCAAATGTTCCAATAATCTACAAAATATACAAACAGCTCATATGCCTCAATACCAAAAAAAAAAAAAAAAACCAAACAAAAAATGGGCAGGAGATCTAAATAGACATTTCTCCAAAGAAGGCATACAGATGCCAAAAAGACACATGAAAAGTGCTTAACATCACTAATTAGAAGATTGCAAATCAAAGCTAGAATGAGGTATCACCTCACAACAGTCAGAATGGCCATCATGAAAAAATTTACAAATAATTAATGCTAGAGAGTTGTGGAGAAAAGAGAAACCTCCTACAATATTGGTGGGAATGTAAATTGTTGCAGTCACTATGGAGAACAGTATGGAAGTTCCTTAAAAAAAACAAAAAATAGATTTACCATATGATCCTACAATCCCACTCCTGGGCATATATCAGGGGAAAACCATAATTTGAAAATATATACACACCCCAATATTCATTGCAACACTATTTACAATAGCCAAGACAGGGAAGCAATCTAAATATCCACCAACAGATTAATGGGTAAAGAAGATATGGTATATATAAACTATAGGATATTACTCAGCCATAAAAAAATAGAATGAGATAATGCCATTTGCAGCAACATGTTTGGACTGAGAGTTTTTCATACTAAGTGAAGTGAGTGAGACAGAGAAGGACAAATATATGATTTCACTTATGTATTGAATCTAAAAAAAAATGATACAAATAAATTTATATACAAACAGAAATAGACCTACAGACATAGAAACCAACTTATTGTTACCAAAGTGGAAAGTGGGGGGAAGGATAAATTAGAAGTTTGAGGTTAACATATAAACACTACTATATTTAAAATAGATAAAAAAACAAGGACCTATTGTATAGCACCAGGAACTATACTCCATATTATATAATAATATATAAGATGAAAGAAACTGAATAAAGAAGATATATATGTATGTATAACTGAATCACATTGCTGTACACTTGAAACTAACACAATATTGTAAATCAGCTATACTTCAATAAAAAAATAAATTAATTAAAAAATATAAAAACAAAACCTACCAAAACATATGCAGTACATAAAAAGCAGTGCTCAGAGGGAAACAGTTGGCAGAAATGCCTATTAAAGAAAGAAAAATCTGAAATCAATAGATAAACTTTACACATTAAGAAACTTGGAAAAGAAGAGTAAGCTATATGCAAAGCTTGCTGAAAGGGAAAATAATAAATATTATATAAGATATAAAGAAATAAGGAATAGAAACACAATAGATAAGTAAACCCAAAAGTTGGTTCTTTAAAACAATCAAGAAAATTAACAAAACTTTAGATTAACACAGAAAATGAGAGAAGGAAATAACTAAAATCAGAAATAAAACTGGGGATATCACCATTATCAATCTTACAAAGATAAGAGGGATAAAAGAGAATAGTATGGACAGTTGTACAGTAATTTATTATATAATCTAGAAGTGAACAAATTCCTTGAAACACACAAACTACCTGAACTGACTCAAAAAGAAACAGAAAATCTCAACCAAACAATAGCAAGTTAAAAAAAAATTAGTAAACAAAAACATGCCAAGCGTGAAAAGTTTTGGATAATACGGCCTCTCCAGTGAATTCTAACAAACACAAATATTCAGTAGTAATCCTTTTCAACTTTTGCTAAATATTGAATACAGTGGAATGCATCCTAACTCATTTCATGAGGCCAGCATTACACTGATAATAAAGTCACATAAAGAAATCTCAAGAAAAGAAAATTGCATGTCACTATCCTTTATAAATATAGGTTCAAAACTCTCAACAAAATATTAGCAAATAGAATCGACAGAGTATTACAAATCTTATTTACCATGACCAAATGGGATTTATCCCAAGAGTGCAAGGGTAGGTAAACATAAAAGAAATTTCAGTGTAATATGTCACATTAATAGAACAAAAAAAACGAACATGATTATCCCAGTTGATGGAAAATAATGTACTTGATAAAATCTACATCTGTTACATGATTAAAACTCTCAGAAAATTAACAATGGTGAGAAATCCCCTCAACATGAAAAGGTAGTATTAATAAGAAACCCACAGTTGACATTAAGATCAATTGTGAAGACTGAAAGTTTTCCTCCAACATCAGAAACAAGATAAGGGTGCTCACATTTCATACTGCTGTTTGACATTGTCCTGGAATTCTAGCTAGAGCTTGGGGGCAGAAAAAATAAATAAAAGGTATCCAAATTGAGAGGAAGAGTTAAAACTATCTCTATCTGAATATGGCATTATCCTATATGTAGAAAATCCCAACAAATCCACACAAAAGCTACTAAAGCTAATTAATAAATTCAGCAGTTTCAGTATACAAGAACAACACAAAAAATCAGTTGTGTTTCTATACACCAGCAATGAACAATCCAAAAATGAAATTAAGAAAGCAATTCTATTTACAATCGCATCAAAAAGTATTAGAAATAAATCTAACCAAGGAGGTGAATGTTTTGTATGCTGCAAAGTACAAAAACATTGTTAAAACAAATTAAAGAAGACTGAAATAAATGGAAAGGCATCTCATGTACATGGTTTAGAAGATAACATTATTATGATGACAATACTACTCTAAGTAAACTAGAGATTTAGTATAATTCCTATCAAAATTCCAACAGTGTTTTCCTCACAAATGGAAAATCTACTCATCTAATTCTTATGGAGTTACAAGGGCTCTGAATGTCAAAATAATCTTGAAAAAAAAGAAAGAAAAGCACACTTTCAAAATTTGAAGCTTATGGCAAGCCTACAGTAACTTAAACTTTATGGTAATTACATAAGGACAGACATAGATAAATAGATAAAATAGAAAGCCAAGAAACAAACCCTAACATATATAGTCAATTTATTTTCAAAATGGTGCGAAGGCCAATAAATAGGGAAAGAACACCCTTTTTACCTAATGGTGCTGGGAAAGAAATGGATATAAACATGCAAAAGAATAAAGTTGAACTCTTACACCATATGTAAAAATTAACTCAAATTATGATCAAAGACTTAAACTTAAGAGATAAACTATATAACTCCTAGAAGAAAACATTGGGGAAAAATTTCATGTTATTGAATTTGGCAGTGATTTCATGGATATGCCAAATAAAGCACAGAAAAAAATAGGTACATTAGGCTTTATTAATAGCAAACTTTAGTGCATCAAAGAATACTATCAGGAAAGAGTAACTACAACTTACATAGTATAAGAAAATATTTGCAAATATATATTTGATGAAGGATTAATATTCCAAATATGTTTAAAACCCCTAAAATATCAACAACAAGGAAAGTTCAAAAATGTGCAAAGGATTTGAATAAATATTTCTCCAAAGACAATGTACAAATAGCTAACAAAGGTATGAAAAGATGTTCAGCATCATTAGTCATTGGGGAATGCAAGCAAAACCCACAATGTAGTACCACTTCACATCTACTAGGATGCCTATAATTTAAAAAAGAGAGAAAGAAAAAGCAGAAAATGAGTGCTGATGAGGATATGAGAATTTGGAAACTTTGTGTACTGCTGGAGAAAATGTAAAATGGTGCAGACACTGTAGAAAACAGCTTGACAGTTTTAGCTTATGTTAAACATAAAACTACCATATGACCCAGCAATAGTCTACTCCTAGCTATACAAATTCAAAGTAATTGAAAGCAGGTACTCAGATACTTGTCCGCCTTTGTTCATGATAGAAACATTATTCACAATAACCAAAAGGTATAAACAACCCAAGTATTCATCAAAAGATAAGTGACTGAACAAAATGTGGTATATACATAAAATGGAATATTATTCAGTCTTAAAATGGACTGAAATTTTGATATGTGCTACAGCATGAATAGACCTTGAAAATATGCTCTGTTAAATAGGTTTTACCAGAAAGATACATATTGTGTTAACCCACTTATATAAAGTATCTAAAATGACAAATTCATAGAATCAGAAAGTAAAGTAAAGTTTTCCAGGGCCTGGGAGGATGTGGGAAGGGAAAATTATTGTTTCATTGTTAAGGAGTTTTTATTGTCAGTGATAAAAACATTCAGATATAGAAGGCTGTGATCGTTACAGAACACTGAGAAATGTATTTAATGCTACTGAATTATACACTTAAAAATTGTTATAATAAAAAATTATGTTATATATATTTTAACACAATGAAAACAGTTAATTATAAAAAAAGAAGAAGAAAACAATGATACAAAAGAGATGGGAGAAGCGCAAGGAAAGAAGGAAACTGACATTTACTGAATACCTATGACCTAGATATAATACTAAACATTGTCTTATAAATTATCTCATTGGTAATGACACTGAGAGGTAGTTATTATTCCTCTTAATGCACAGATTAGAAAGCCAAGCCTTCATGACATTAATAACCTAAGGTCATCTGAGATCACCAAATAGTCAATGTTATATGACTAGAATTAGAAGCCAAATTAATTCACACAAAATTTTATGATATCACATTTCTTTCCTACTGAGAGCGGAATATTCTACTGTATTATGTGATCAAAGTTTATATTCTGAGGAAAATAAAATCTTAAAGCTTCAAGGTCCAAACACCCAGCACTCAGGAAAACTTACATGCCACATTATAAGTGGAGGGAAAAAAATCACTCAGAGCATGAAAGAGATACAAGCTTCTATTACATTTGTACTGGCAATTTCTGCTGACATTCAACTATCATTGCCTTCAAGTCATAATCATGCAAAATATAATTTTAGTATAAATGAAGCAACATTTTACACACACACACACACATACACATTTCTTGAAAGAAGGCATATGAAATTAACACATTTTATCCCATGATTCCCAGCCCCAACCAAAAAAACAAAAGAGCTATATTCTCCAAGTGGTTTCAAAGGACTTTAAGGTGACCAAGTGTATTGTGCTTGACCCCAATACTTGCTTTGCAAATAAGATTTAGTTTTAGCATCCTACCTCTTTATGAGTCCTTTCTTGACTAATTCAGTTGTGATTGTCCTCACTAAGAAGAATTCACATAGTACTTATTTTTTCTTACATAACTTGGCATCTACTGTTTTGTAGCTGAGTTTATTCTTGACATAGCTGCTGATCTCTTCAACCAGAATATAAGTTCCTAGAGCAAAAGATGAGTACATTTCTAATATCTATATTCTTCAGATCATCTTCCATGTAGTTGAATGAAAGAGGCAGCAAAGTTACTGCTTAGTTAACATAAATGTACAGCTTAAAGTTAGGAAACAAGACATTGTGGTTTTGAATTCTGACTTCTGTCTAATAATACTGAAACATTTAGCAAGTTGCTTAGCCTCCATTAGTCTTAGTCTTCCCAATAATAATATCAACCTGATAGAGTCATTGTAAATACTAAAAGTGATAATTTATGTACACTAGTAACTAAAGAATGATAACTTCTTGTCATTAAAAGATGGGTGAAACTTTTGGTTAAAGATGGAGAAATAAAGGCATTTTTACAACATTTTTCTCTTTTGAAACTCAATTAATAATATGAAAAAAAACTACTCTTAGTGAAATAGGAAATTTGGTTAAAGCTCAAATCATAAATTACAAATTACCTAAAAAATGTTGAGATATCTAAAATAGCATGCTGAGCACTGACACTGTCACTTAGTTATACATTTGAAAACATGTATTGAGTATCTATTTTACACTAGGCAGTATGATAGGGGATAAGAATACAATGATGAGCAAAAAGTTGACCCAGTTGTTCTCATCAAGAAACATGCTTTCTTGGACTTCTAAGGAAAAACATAAAAGTTTCCCAACTTAGATGTCATTGTCCTGAAAGTGATATATAAATTATTTTTTATTCTAGTAATTGAATTTAAAGGTATGGGTAGGAAAAGGAAGTTAAAGAATATTTGCACACAATGAGCAAAAGTAAAGGAGGAAGAAAACATAAGACAATAAAAAGCATAAGAAGGACATGCACTGTAAGAGAACTTGCCCAAGAACATGCAAGAATATTAACAAAGAATCCTTTACAGTCTCAAATATATGTTATCTATCTATATTATCTATCTGCCTATCTATCTATCTGTAATATAGATATAGATAACATAGTATCCCTAAAGGGACTTAAAAAGAGTATCAGAAAATGAAAGTAAAATAAAAACACACTGGCAATGTTCAAGAAAGAGGGAAAAGCAAGGAGATTAAAACCAGAAAACTATGATTGGAAAAAAATATGTTGGATTGACTCAGGGAAATTTTAGAAATTGAAAATTAAGAAATGAATATATCCAAATTATTGTAGATGTGTGGCCAAGATGGCAGAGTAGGAAGACCCTGAGCTCAGCTCCTCCCATAGGCACCCCAAAATTACAACTATTTATGGAGCAACTATGTATTAGAACAACCTGAAGAATGGCTTTCCACAACTAAAAATATAAAGAAGGAACCACAATGAAACAGGTAGAAGGGGTGAAGATGTCGTATACTCAAGACCCAGACCCCAGGGTAGTTGACCCACAAAAGGGAGGATAATCATGATCACAGAGATTCTCCCCAAGGAGTGAAGGGTTGGATCCCAACATCAGACTCCTCAGCCCCAGGATCCTGCATCATAAATAAGAACCCCTAGGATGTCTGGCTTTGACACTAAGAGGGGCTGGCATATGGGAGATCAAGAGGGTTGTAGAAAAAAGAGACTCTGCATTTAAATGGCACATGCAAAATCCCATAAACTCTAAATCCCAGTGTAGAAGCATTAATTTGAAAGGAGCCTGTGTCACAACCACTAGCTGATCTTGGATAGACTCCCAGACATGCAAGAGGCAACTGGGACTCCCCTTAGAAACATAGACAGTGGTGGTGACCATTTTACAGAGCTTGTTCTATCCCAAAGACACTGGTGCTGGCAAGCACCATTTTGGTGTCCTCCTACAAACCTCTTTGTGTTCAGGGCTTACCTGCCCACCAGAGTGCTGGTACCAGCACCAGAATCCACTATGCTATGCAACCAGCTATGCTAGGACACAATCCTGCCCACCAATGGGCTGGCAAACACCATAAAAGGCAGGTCCTGACAGCAAAAGTGCCAAAGGACAACCTCTACCCCCCCCTTCACCCAGAGTAGTTGCTCCCACAGCAACAGAAAGGCCCACACAGTATACATAGAGAGCATCATCAGAGCATATAGCTCTAGTTATCAGAGGGGAGTGTGATGCTGAATATCTAAGATGTCTCCTACAGAAGGCCAGTTTTCCAGATTGGGAAAGGTAACTGATCTATTCAATACATGGAAATACATGCAAAGAATAAGGCAAAATTAGAAAACTGAGGAACATATTCCAAAAAAAAAAAAATAGACAAAATCTAGAGAAATAACTTAAGAAGTGGAGATAAGCAATCTACCCAATAAGAAGCTCAAGGTAATGACTTATCATGCTAAAAAACTCAGGCGAAAATGGATAAAAAAATGACAAATTTGACAAAGGGTTATAAAATATTAAAGAAGAGCTAAACAAAATTGAAGAATGCAGTAACAAATTAAAAATATACTAGAAGTAATCAACTATAAATTAGATAATACAGAGGAAAGGTCAGTGAACTGGAAGACAGAGTAGTGGAAATTGCCCAAGTTGAAGAGAGAAAAAGAAAAAAATAATAATAATTAGCATAGTTTAAGAAACTTTTGAAACAACATCAAGTTTACTAAGATTTTCATTATAGGGGTCCTCTAAGGAAAAGAGAGAGAGAGCGAGGAAAGGGAAGAAAACTTATATGAAGAAATAATAGCTAAAAACTTCCAAAACCTGGGAAAGGAAACAGACATTCATGTTCAGTAAGCAGATCCCCAAACAAAATAAACCCAAAGAAGTCCAAACCAAGACATAAGTAAAATGTCCAAATTTGAAGATTAAAAAAGGAATCTTAAAAGGAGCAAGAGAAAAGCAACTAGTTACAAGCAAGGCAAGTCCCATAAAATTATCAGCTGACCTATCACAAGAAACATTGCAGGCCAGAAGGCAGTGGCACAGTATATTCAATGTGATGAAAGGAGAAAACCTACAACCAAGAATACTGTACCCAGTAAGACTATCATTCAATTTTGAGGGAGAGATAAAGAGTTTTACAGATAGGCAAAAGCTAAAAGAGTTCAGCATCAATACATAGGCTTAATATAAAGAAATGTTAACAGGCATTTTCTAAGCTGAAAGAAGACCAGAACTAGAAGTATGACAATTACAAATGAAAAAAATCTCATTGTTAAAGGCAAATTTACAATAAAGGTAGTAGGTCAACCACTTATAAACCTAGTAAAATGATTAAAGGGCAAAGGTAGTAAAATCATCTATGTCCACAATAAGTAGTTAATGGATATACAAAAGAAAAATATGTAAAATATGATATCAAAAACATTAAACGTGAGGGAGGGTGTAAAAATGCAGGGTTGTTAGAATGAGTTTTACCTTAAATACTATCAACTTAATGATATATATATATATATTATATATATATATATATTATATATATAATATATATTAATATATATATATATATATAGAGAGAGAGAGAGAGAGAGAGACCAAAACCCAAAAAACCTATAATAGTTATACACAGAAAAAAAGAGAAAGGAATCCAAACACAACACTAAAGATGATCCTCAAATCACAAGGGAAGAGGGAAAAAGATGAAGAAGTGAACAGAAAAGAACTACAAAACTGCCTGAAAACAATGAACAAAATGGCAATAAGGACATGCCTAACAAGTATTACTTTAAATGTTAGTGGATTAAATGGTTCAATCAAAAGGCATAGGGTGGCTAAATGACTGAAACAAAAAACAAGACCCATATATATGCTGCCTACAAGAGACTCACTACAGATCTAAAGAAACACACAGACTGAAAGTGAAAGGATGGAAAAAGGTATTCCATGCAAATGAAGATGAAAGAAAGTTAGGGTGGAAATACTTGTATCGACTTTAAAACAAAGACTGTAAGAAGAGACAAATAAGGATATTCTATAATGATAAAAGGATTAATCCATCAAGAAGATATAAAGGGGGCGGAGTCAAGATGGCAGAGTATGAGGACACAAAGTTAGCATCTCCTCACATTTAGGGCATCTACCAGGCATTGGTGGGGGACATCAGACACCAACGAGGATGGGAGGAACTGCTGAGTGACCAGGTAGGATGCTGGGGGGAGTGAGGGGGGAAGATAAGTGGAGGTGGTACAAGACTGGCACCCTTGAGGGGTGGCCAGAAGAGGAGGGGTTCTCCCACCTGGCAGGGCCCACTCACCATGAAGGGATCAATGGGGAAGGGGCAAGACCAAAGGGTGATAGGAGGATAGGCAGGGAACACGGCCAGCATTTCCCCCACCCACCCGGGCCCAGGAAGCACATTGAGGTCCAAGGCCAGTTCTTCCCCCTTCCGAGGCCCCCTGTAGCTATGTGGGGCCTGGGGGAATGGAAGGGAGGGAGAGGAGAGGAAAAGTAGAGGCAATATGGGATTGGTACTCTGAGAGGCGGCTGGGTGAGGGTAGGGGTTCCCAAGCTCGGAAGGGACCCACTCATGGTGAAGAGATCAGTGGGGAAAGAAGAGATCCTAGGGGGATTAGAGGATGAGAAGGGAAAGCAGCCAGCATTTCCCCTGCCCACTTGGGTCCTGGCAAGCATGCTGGGGTCCTGAGCCTAAACCTCTGCACTCCAAGGCCCCCTCCAGCTGCATGGGTCCTGAACCTAGAATCCACCACTGCCTAAACCCCTCAATTGCCTAAGCCTCACTCCTGCCTAATCTCTGTCCCCAAAAGCCAAGGCCTTTTCTGCATTTTTTTTCCTACTGTAGTTCTATTTTACTTTGGTGTTGTTGTTTCATGTAGATTTTTATTTTTTCTAATGTATTTTTTATTTTTCTCATTTTATTTTATTTTTTATTCTTTGTTATTGTTCTGCTTCTTTTCTCCTCATGCTGCACAGCTTATGGAATCTTGGTTCACAGGCCGGGATCCGGACTGAGCTTCCATATTGGGAACGTGGGATACAAACTGCTGGACTAACAGAGAACTTCAGATCCCAGGGAATATTCATCAGTGTGAAGTCTCCCAGAGATCCTTATCTCAGAACCATGACCTGGCTCTACCCAACTGCCTGCAAACTTCAGTGCTGGAAGCCTCAAGCCAAACAAAAAGTAAGACAGTAACACAGCCCTATCCATCAAAAAAAAAAAAAATGAGATGATAAAAAAAGCATTACATATGAAGGTGTGAGGTAAATACCTACAAGACCAAATAAATGAAGAGAAAATAAGCACCCTACCTGAAAACTAATTCAGAGTAATGATAATAAAGATGATCTAAAATCTCAAAAATAGAATGGAGGCATGGATTGAGCACATACAAATGTTTAACAAAGACCTAGCAGAACTAAAGAACAAACAAACAGGGATGAACCACAGAATAATAGAAATGAAAAATAGACTAGAAGGAATCAATAGCAGAATAACTGAGGCAGAAAAACGAATAAGTGAGCTGGATGATAGAATGGTGGAAATCACTGCCACAGAACAGAATAAAGAAAAAAGGATGAAAAGAATTAAGGAGAGTCTCAGAAACATCTGGGACAATATTAAATGGACCAACATTGGAATTATAGGGGTCCCAGAAAAAGGAAAGAAAAAGAAAGGGTATGAGAAGATATTTGAAGAGATTATAGTCAAAAACTTCCCTGACATGGGAAAGGAAATAGGCAACCAAGTCCAGGAAGTGCAGAGAGATCCATAGAGGATAAACCCTAGGAGAAACACACCAAGACACATATTAATCAAACTAACAAAAATTAAATTCAAAGAAAAAATATTGAAAGCACCAGAGGAAAAGCAACATATAACATATAAGGGAATCCCCATAAGGTTATCAGTTGATTTTTCAGCAGAAATAAGCAGGTCAGAAGGGAGTGTCAGGATTTATTTACAGTGATGAAAGGGAAAAACCTACAACCAAGATCGCTCTACCCAGCAAGTATCTCATTCAGCTTTGATGGAGAAATCAAAAGCTTTACAGACAAACAAAAGCTAAGAGAATTCAGCACCACCAAATCAGCTTTACAACAAATGTTAAAGGAACTTCTCTAGGTGGAAAACACAAAGGAAGAAACAGAACCACAAAAACAAACCCAAAACAATTAAGGAAATGCTAATAGGAACATACATATTGATAATTACCTTGAATATAAATGGATTAAATGCTCCAAACAAAAGACATAGACTGTCTGAATGGATGCAAAAACAAGACCCTTATGTTTTCCGTCAACAAGGGACCTGTTTCAGACCTAGGGACACATACAGACTGAAAATGAGGAGATGGAAAAAGATGTTCCATGCAAATGGAAATCAAAAGAAAGCTGGAGTAGCGATACTCATATCACATAAAATAGACTTTAAAATAAAGACTGTTAAAAGAGATAAGGAAGGACACTACATAACAATCAAGATGTCAATCCAAGAAGAATATATAACAATTGTAAATATATAGGAGCACTTTAATACATCAGGCAAATGCTAACAGCCATAAAAGGGGAAATTGACAGTAACACAATAATAGTGGGGGACTTTAACACCTCACTTACCAATGGATAGATCATCCCAGCAGAATATAATTAAGGAAACACTATGCTTAAATGAAACAATAGACCAGATAGATTTGACTGATATGTATGAGACAATCCACTCAAAAGCAGAGAATATACTTTCTTCTATAGTGCACATGGAACATTCACCAGGATAGATCACACCTTGGGTCACAAATAAAACCTTGGAAAAGTTAAGAAAATTAAAATCACATCAAGCATCATTTTGGACCACAACACTATGAAATTAGAAATCAATCACAGAAAAAAAAAAAAGCATACACATAGAGGCTAAACAGTGTGCTGCTAAGTAATCAAGAAATCAATGAAGAAATCAAACAGGAAATTAAAAAATACCTAGAAATAAATGACAACAAAAACATTATGACCCAAAACCTATGGGACACAGCAACAGCAGTTCTAATAGGGAAGTTTATAACAATTCAATCTCACCTCAAGAAACAAAATAAATCTGAAATAAACAACCTAACTTTATATGTAACACAACTAGATAATGAGGAACAAAGATAACCCAAAGTTAGTCAAAGGAAAGAAATCATAAAAATCAGAACAGGAATACATGAAGTAGAAATGAAGAAAACAAAAGCAAAAATCAATAAAACTAAAAGTTTGTTCTTTGAGAAGATAAACAAAATTGATAACCATTTAGCCAGACTCATCAAGGAAAAAAAGAGAGAGGACTCAAATCAATAAAATAAGAAATAAAGAAGGAAAAATTAGAACTGACACTGCAGAAATCCAAAGGATCATAAGAGACTACTATGAGGAACAATATGCCACTAAAATATACACCCTGGAAGAAATGGACAAATTCTTGGAAAGTGACAAATTTCCAAAACTGAACCAGGAAGAATTAGGAAATATAAACAGACAAATCACAAGTAATGAAATTGAAACTGTAATTAAAAATCTTCCAACAAACAAAAGTCCACAACCAGATGGGTGTACAGGCAAGTCTATCAAACATTTAGAGAAGAGCTAACAGATATCCTTCTAAGATTCTCCCAAAAAATTGTAGAGGGAGGAATATTCCCAAACTCGTTCTACAATGCCATCATTACTCTGATATGAAAACCAGACAGAGATATCAGAAAAAAAGAAAATTACAGAACAATATCACTGATGAACATAGGCACAAAAATCCTCAACAAAATACTAGCAAAGAAAATCCAAGAAGACATTAAAGGATCATACAACATGATCAAGTGGGATTTATCCCAGGAATGCAAGGATTCTTCAATATATGCAAACCAAATAATGTGATACACTATATTAACAAATTAAAGAATAAAACTTTATGACCATCTCAATAGATGGTGAAATCTTTTGAAAAAATTCAACACATTTATGATAAAAAAAAACTCTCCAGGAAGTGGGCATAGAGGGAACCTACCTCAACATAATAAAGGGCATATACAACAAACCCACAGCAAACATCATTCTCAATGGTGAAAAACTTAAAGCATTTCCTCTAAGATCCAGAACAAGACAAAGATGTCCACTTTTGCCACTCTTATTCAACGTAGCTGTGGAAATCCTAACCATGGCAATCAGAGAAGAAAAATAAATAAAAAGAATATGAATTGGAAAAGAAGAAATAAAACTTTCACTATTTTGATGACATGATACTATACATAGAAAACTCTAAACATGCCACCAGAAAACTACTAGAGCTAATCAGTGAATTTGGTAAAGTTGCAGGATACAAAATTAATGCAAAGAAATCTCTTGCATTCTTATACACTAACAATGAAGGATCAGAAAGACAATTTAAGGAAACAATCCCATTGACCATCACAACAATAAAATAGAATATCTAGTAATGAACCTACCTAAGGAGGCAAAAGATCTGTACTCAGAAAACTATAAAACACTGATGAAAGAAATCAAAGATGACATAAACTTATGGGGAAATATACCATGATCTTGGATTGCAAGAATCAATATTGTGAAAATGACTATACTACCCAGAAATCTACAGATTCAATGCAATCCCTATCTAATTACCAATGGCATTCTTCACAGAATTAGAACAAAAAATTTTAGACTTTGCATGGAAACATGAAAGACCCTAAATAACCAAAGCAATCTTGAGAAAGAAAAATTGATCTCCAGCAATCAAGCTCCCCAACTTCAGACTATACTACAAAGCTTCAGTAATCAAGACAGTATGGTACTGGCACAAAACAGAAATATACTTCAATGTTACAGGATAGAAAGCCCAGAGATAAATCCACACGCTTATTGTCCCCTAATATATGACAAATGATGCAAGGATATACAATGGAGAAAAGACAGCCTCTTCAATAATTTGTGCTGGGAAAACTGGACAGCTACATGTAAATGGATGAAATTGGAATACTACCTAACACCATACACAAAAATAAACTCAAAATGTATTAAAGACCTAAATGTAAGACCAGACACTGCAAAACTCTTAAAGGAAAACAAAGGAAAAACACTATTTGACATAAACCTGAGCAAGATCTTTTTGACCCACTTCCTAGAGTAATGAGAATAAAAACAAAAGTAAACAAATGGGATCTATGAAACTTAAAAGCTTTTGCACAGCAAAGGAAACCATAAGCAAGACGTAAAGACAACCCTCAGAATGGGAGAAAGTATTTGCAAATGAAGCAATGGACAAAGAATTGATCTCTAAAATATACAAACAGCTCATGGAGCTCAATCACAAAAAAAAAAACAAAACAAACAACCCAAGAAAAAATGGGCAGAAGACCTGAATAGATATTTCTCCAAGTAAGACATACAGATGGACAAGAGACACATGAAAACATGTTCAGCATCACTAATTATTAGAGAAATGCAAATGAAAACTGCAATGAGATATCACCCCATGCCAGTCAGAATGGCCATCATCAAAAAATCTACAAACAATAAATGCCAGAGATGAGGCAGAGAAAAGGGAACCTCATGCACTGTTGGTGGAAATATAATTTGATACAGTCACTGTGGAGAACAGTATGGAGGTTCCTTAGAAAACGAAAAATAGACCTACCATATGACCCAGGAATCCCACTTCTGGGCATATAACCTGAAAAACCCTTAATTCAAAACTACACATGTACCCCAGTATTCATTGCAACACTATTTACAATAGCCAGGACATGGAAATAACCTAAATGTCCATTGACAGATGAATGGATAAGATGTTGTACATATATACAATGTAATATTACTCAGCCTTAAAATCAAATAAAATTGTGGCATTAATAGAGATGTGGATAGACCTAGAGACTGTCATAGAGTGATGTATGTCAGAAAGAGAAAAGCAAATACCATATATTAATGCATATATGTGGAGTCTAGAAAGATGGTACAGATGAACCTATTTCTAGGGCAGGAAGAGTGACGCAGGTGCAGATAACGGGCATGTGGACCCTGGGGGAAAATGAAGGGTGGGATGATTTAGGAGATTAGTATTGACACATTTAAACTATTATGTGTAAAATAGATAGCTAGTGGGAATCTTCTGTATAGCACAGAGAGCTCATCTCAGTGCTCTGTGATGACCTAGATGGGTGGGATGGGGTGTTGGGAGGGAGTTTCAAGAGGGAGGGAATATATATATATATATATATATAGCTGATTAACGTCACTGTACAGCAGAAACTAGTACAACATTGTAAAGCAAATTTACTCCAATTAAAAAAAAAACATATAACAATTGTAAAATTATAAAAATATATACTCCTAACATGGGGCAACTAAATACATAAAGCATATATGTATAAAGAAACATAAAGAAATAATTAACAGTAACACAGTAAGAATAGGAGAGTTTCACACACCATTGACATCAACAGAAAGATCATTCACACAGAAAATCAATGACCTTACCTTAAATGATAGATTAGAGCAGAAGGTTAGATATAGATATAGAGATATATATTTATCACAGACCAAAAGCAGCAGAATGCACATTCTTTTCAAGTACACATGGAATATTCTCCAGGATAGATCACATGCTAAGCCATAAAACAATCTCAATGAATTTTAGATGATTAAAATCATAGCAAGCACCCTTTCAGATCACAACAATATGAAATTAGAAATAAACTACAAGAAAAACTACAAAAAACACAAACACGTAAAGACTAAATAATATGCTGCTAAACAATCAATAATTCACTGAAAAAATCAAAGAGTAAATTAAAAGAAAATACCTGACAGAAATAAACACAAGATCTGGAATCTCTGGGAATTATCAGAGATAGTTCTAAGAGAGAAGTTTATAGTGATAAGAGTTTACCTCAGGAAAGAAGAATCTCAAGCAATCTAACCTCATGTCTAAAGGAACTAGAAGAAGATTGCAAGCACTGTATCTGATAAGGAATTAATATACAAAATATTCAAAAAACTCATATAACTCAACATCAAAAAAATCAAACAACCATTTACAAAATGTCAGAGGACCTAAATAGACATTTTTTCAAAGAAGACATACAGATGGCCAACAGGCACATGAAAAGGTGTGCAACATCACTAATCTTCAGGGAAATGCAAACAAAACCAAAATGAGTAACCACCTCATATCTCTCAGAATGCTTGTCATCAAAAAGAGTACAAATAAGTGTTGGCAAGGATGTAGGGAAAAGGGAAACCTTGTGTGTTGCTAGTTGAATTGAAAATTGGTGCAGCCAAAATGAAAATCTTATGGAGGTTACTCAAAAAATTAAAAATAGATCTGCCATATGATCCAGAAATTTCAATTCTGGGTATTTACCTGAATAAAACAAAATCACTCATTTGAAAATGTGTATGCCCCCAAATTTTCATTACAGCTTTATTTAGAATAGCCAAGATATGGAAGAAAATTGTGTCCATCAATATATGAATGAATAAAAAGATGTGGGATCATATATACAAAGGACTATTACTCATCCATAAAAAAGAAATATTACCACTTGTGAAAACATGAATGGATCTAGAGTGTATTATGATAAGTGAAATATGTCAGACAAAGACAAATACTGCATGATCTCACTTATATGTGGACTCTAAAAACAAACAAAAATGAAAACAGACTTATAGATACAGAGAACAAATGGTTGTTTGTCATAAGGGAGGTGAGTTAGGATAAAGGGGACTAAGATGTATATGTATGCATATATAAATATATAAATGTAGATATTATTTTTTTCACAGTCTCTCATTATATGTTATTACAAGATATTGAGTATAGTGCCATGTGCTATATAGTGGGTCCTTGTTGGTTATCTATTTTGTATGTATTAATTTGTATGTATTAATCCCAAACTCCCAATTAATCCCTCCCCCTTTCCCCCTGGTAACCATAAGTTTGTTTTCTATGTGTGTGAGTCTATTCATGTTTTATAAATAAGTTTATTTGTATCACTTTTTTTTGGATTCCACATATAAATGATATCATATTATATTTATCTTTCACTGTCTGGCTTACTTCATCAGTATGATAAACTCTAGGTCCATCCATGTTGCTGCATTATTTCATTCTTTTTTATGGCTGAGTAATATTCCATTGTCTATATATAGCATATCATTTTTACCCATTAATCTGTTGGTGGATATTTAGGTTGCTTCCATGTCTGGGCTATTGTAAATAGTGATGCAATGAATATTGGATTGCACGTAGCTTTTCTAATTATGGTTTTTTCCAAATATATGCCCAGGAGTGTGATTGCAGGATCATATTATAGCTCTATTTTTAGTGTTTAAAGGACTCTCCATGCTGTTCTCCGTAGTGGCTGCATCAATTTACATTTCCACTAACAGTGTAGGAGTGTTCCTTTTATTCCACAACCTCTCAAGCATTTATTATTTGTAGACATTTTTACCTTAAAATGTATAATATTTTAATAACAAAACGGATCGATTTAATTTACATTTAAACAAGTTACAAAGCACTAATTCCAAGGATTTAAACTTCTGTTTTATCTATTATTCTTGTCATTCTTTTAAAAAGCATTATGAAAAATGAAGTTATACATAATTAGACTAGTGTTAATAAAATAAATCCCCTTATCACCTAGTATTTTTAATTGACATATAGTTGATTTACAATGTTGTGTTAATTTCTGCTGTACAGCAAAGTGACTCAGTTAAACACATACATACATTTTTAAAATATTCGTTCTCATTATGATTTATCCCAGGATATTGAATATAGTTCCCTCTGCTATGCAGTAGGAACTTGTTGTTTATCCAGTCTATATGTAATAGTTTGCATCTCAACCACGAATCTGTTCTCTATGTCTGTGAATAAGTTTCTCTTTCATAGATGGGTTCATTTGTGCTATATTTTAGATTCTACATATAAGTGATATCATATGATATTTGTCTTTCTCTTTCTGATTTACTTCACTTAGTATGATAATCTCTAGTTGCATCTATGTTGCTGCACACGTCATTCTTTCATTCTTTTTATGCTGAGTAGTATTCTGTTGTATATATGTACCACATCTTTATCTGTTCATCTGTTGAAGGACATTTAGGTTGTTTTCATGTCCTGGTTATTTTGAATAGTGCTGCTATGAACGTAGGGGTGCATGTATCTCTTTGAATTATAGTTCTGTCCAGGTATATACCCAAGAGTGTTATTGCTGGTATATATGGTAGTTCTATTTTTAGATTTCTGAGGAACCTCCATACTGTTCTCAATAGTGACTACACCAACTTGCATTCCCTTCTAAAGTGTAGGAGAGTTCCCTTTTCTCCACACCCTCTGCAGCACTTGTTATTTGTAGACATTTTGATGTTGGCCATTCTGACTGGAGTGAGGAGATACCTCATTGAAAGTTTAATTTGCATTTATATAATAATTAGTGATACTGAGTACTTTTTCAAGTGCCTTTTGCCAATCTGTGTGTCTTCTTTGGTGAAATGTCTTTTCATATCTCCTGCCCATTTTTTTGATTGGGTGGTGTTTTTTTGATATTGAGCTGCTTGAGCTCTTTGTATATTTTGGAGATTAATCAGTTTTTAGTGCACCATTTTCAAATATACTCTCCCATTCTGTAGGGTTTTGTTTGTTTGTTTGTTTATGTTTGTTTATGGTTTCCTTTTCTGTGGAACAGCTTTTAAGTTTGATTAGGTCTCAATTGTTTATTTTGGAGATGGGTTGATAAAGATATTGCTGCAATTTATGTCAAAGAGTGTTCTGCCTCTGTTTTCCTCTAAGAGTTTTATATTCCCTGGCCTTACATTTAGGGCTTTAATCCATTTTGAGTTTATTTTTGTGTAGGGTATTAGAGAATGTTCTAATTTTATTCTTTTTTTTTTTTTTTTGAGCCACACAGCTTGTGGGATATTGGTTCCCCTACCCAGGGATCAAATGCAGGCCCTCAGCAATTAAAGTGTAGTGTGCTAACCACTGGGCTGCCAGGGAATTCCCTCTAATGTCATTTTTTCATATATAGCTGTCCAGTTTTCTCAGCACCACTTATTGAAGAGACTGTCTTCACTCCATTGTATATTCTTGCCTCCTCTGTGGTAGGTTAATTGACCATAGGTGCATGGGTTTATTTATGGGCTTTCTATCCTGTTCCATTGATCTACATATCTGTTTTGTGTGAGTATGATAGTGTTTTGATGATTGTAGCTTTGTAGTACAGTCTGAATTCAGAGAGCCTGATTCCTCCAGCTCTGTTTTTCTTTCCCAAATCACTTTGGCTATTTGGGGTCTTTTGTGTTTCCATACAAATTTCTTTTTTGTTTTCTTCTAGTTTTGTGATAAATGCCATTGGTAATTTGATAAGCATTGCATTGAATCTGTAGACTGCTTTGTGTAGTATAGTCATTTTGAAAATATTGATTCTTCCAATCCAAGAACATGGTATATTTCCATCTCTTTGTGTCATCTTTCATTTCTTTAATCAGCATCTCATAGTTTTATGAATATAGGTCTTTTGCCTCTTTTAGGTAGGCTTATTCCTAGGTATTTTATTCTTTTTGATGTGATCATAAGTGACATTGTTTCTTTAATTTATCTTCCTAACATTTCATTGTTATTATACAAAAATGCAAGAAACTTCTGTGTATTAATTTTGTACCCTACAAATTTACTAAAGTTATCAATTAGCTCTGGTAGTTTTCTGGTAATATTTTAGGATTCTTTATGTATAGTATCATGTCATCTGCAAAAGTGACAATCTTACTTCTCTCTTTTCCAACTTTGATTCTTTTATTTATTTCTCTACTCTAATTTCTATAGCTAAGACTTCCAAGACTATGTTGAATAAAAGTGGCAAGAGTGGGCATCCTTACCTTGGTCATGATCTTAGAGGTAATGCTTTCAGATTTTCATCTTTGAGTATGATGTTAGTTGTGGATTTATCATATATGGCCTTATTATGTTGAGGTAGGTTCCCTCCATGCCCACTTTCTGCACATCCTAAATGGATGTTGAAATTTACCAACAGCTTTTCCTGCATTTATTGAGATATTATTTTTTTATTATTCAACTTGTTAAAGTGGTGTATCACACTGATTGTTTGTAGATATTGAAAAATCCTTGCTTCCCTGGGATAAATCTCACTTGATCATCATGTGTGATCCTTTTAATGTATTGTTGGATTCAGATTGCTAATATTTTGTTGAGGATTTTTGCATCAATTCTCATCAGTGATATTGGCCTGTAATTTTTTTTTTTCTTTTGGTTTCTTGGTTTGGTTTTGGTATCAGGGTGATGGCCTCATAAAGTGAGTTTGGGAATGTTCCTTCCTTGGTAAATTTTTGGAATAGTTTCACAGAATAGGTGTTAACTCTTCTCTAAATGTTTGGTAGAATGCCCCTCCGAAGCCATCTGGTTCTGAACTTTTGTTTGTTGGGAGTTGATTAATCACATATTCAATTTCAGTATTTGTAATTATTCTGTTCATATTTTCTATTTCTTCCTGTTTCAGTTTTGGGAGATTGTACCTTTCTAAGATTTTGTCCATTTCTTCTAGGTTGTCCATTTTATTGCATATCATTGCTCGCAGTAGTCTCTTATGCTCCTTTGTGTTTCTGTGGTGTCAGTTGTAACTTCTCCTTTTACATTTCTGATTTTACTTATTTGTGCCCTCTCTCTTTTTTTCTTGATGAGTTTGCCTAAACATTTATCAATTTTGTTTATCTTTTCAAAGAATAATCTTTTCATTTTGTAGATCTTTTCTATTTTCTTTTTGTCTCTATTTCATTTTTTTCTAATCTGGTCTTTACAATTTCTTTCCTTTCTACTAACTTTGGGTTTTGTTTGTTCTTTCTCTAGCTGCTTTAGGTGTAACATTAGGTTGTTTATTTGAGATTTTTCTTATTCCCTGAGGTAAGATCATATTGCTATAAACTTCTCGCTAAGAACTGATTTGCTGTATCTTATTGGTTTTGGATCATCATATTTTTATTTTCATTTGTATCTAGGTATTTTTTGATTTTCTCTTTGACTTCTTCAGTGATCCATTGGTTGTTTTGTAGCATGTATTTTAGCCTCCACATGTTTGTGAATTTATATATATATATATATATATATATATATATATATATATATATATATATATTAGTAAATTTCTAATCTCATAGTGTTATGGTAAAAAAAATGTTTGATAAGATTTCAATTTTCTTACATTTACCAAGGCTTGCTGTGTGGCCCAGCATATGATCTATCCTGGAGAATGTTCCAAGTACACTTGAAAAGAATGTGGGGGTTTTTTGCTGCTTTTGGATGGAAGGCTCTATAAATATCAATTAAGTCCATCTGGTCTACTGTGGCATTTAAGGCCTGTGTTTCCTTATTGATATTCTGTCTGGTTGATCTATCCATTGATTTAAGTTGGGTGTCCAAGTCCCCCACTATTATTATGTTATGGTCTATTTCTCCTTTTATGTCTGCTAACTTTTGCCGTATGTATTGACATGCTCCTATGTCAAGTGCATATATATATATATATATATATATATATATATATATGTTATATCTTATTTTATCAATCCCTTGATTATTATGTAGTGTCCTTTTTTGTGTGTTGTATCAGTCTTTATTTTAATGTCTATATTGTCTGAGTATTGCTACTGCAGCTTTCTTTTGATTTTCATTTGCATGGAATATCTTTTTCCATCCCCTCACTTTTAGTCTGTATGTGGTTCTAGATTAGAAGTGGGTCTCTTCTAGATAGCATATATATAGGTCTTGTTTTTGTATCCATTCAGCCAGTCTATGTCTTTTGGTTGGAGCATTTATTCCGTTTACATTTACGTTAATCACCTATATGTATGTTCTCATTGTCATCTTGTTAGTTGTTCTGAATTTTTTTTGTAGGTCTTTTTTACTTCCCTTCCTCTTTTGTTTGCTTCTTTTGTGATTTGATGACTATCTTTAGTGTTGTGTTTGGATTCATTTTGCTTATTTGTGTGTATATCTATTATAGATTTTTGGTATGTGGTTACCATGAGGTTTTGATACAGCAACATATATATATATATATATATATATATATATATATATATACATGATTGTTTAAGTTGCCAGTCTCTTAATTTCAAATGCATTTCTAATATCTTGCATATTACTCTCCTGCTCTCACAATTATTTGTTTAGTTATCATATTTGCATGTGGGTGATTTTCTACGTTTACTGCATGTTTGCCTTTACTGGTGAGATTTATCATTTTGTAATTTTCTTGTTTCTATTTGTGGCCTTTTCTTTTCCTCCTAGAGAAGTTCCTTTAGCATTTGTTGTAAAGCTGGTCTGATGGTGCTGAATTCTCTTAGGTTTTGCTTGTCTGTCAATATTTTGATTTCTCAGTCAAATCTGAATGAGAGCATTGCTGTGTAGTATATTCTTGTTTGTAGGATTTTCCCTCTTATCACTTTAAATATGTCATGCCACTCCCTTCTCACCCAGAGAATTTTTGCTGAAAAATCAGCTGATAATCTTATGGGGGTTCCCTTGTGTGTTATTTGTTGTTTTTCTCTCATTGCTTTTAATATTTTCTCTTTTTAAATTTTTGTCAATTTGGTTGTGTCAAATTGTGTTTCTCCTTGGGTTTACCCTGTATGGTACACTCTGTGCTTCCTGTACTTGGGTGATTGCTTCCTTTGCTTGTTAAGGTTTGTTTTCAGCTATTATCTCTTGAAATATCTCCTCAGGTCCATTCTGTCTCTCTTCTCCTTCTTGGCCCCTATAATGTGAATACTGTTGCATTTTGTATTGTCCCAGAGATCTCAAATTATCCTCTTTTCTTTTCATTCTTTTTCTTTACTCTGTTCTGCAGCAGTGATTTCCACCACTCTGTCTTCCAGCTCACTTTTCTATTCCTCTGTCTCATTTATTCCACTATTGATTCCTTTAGTTTATTTTCTATTTCAGCAAGTTTTTCATTTCAGTTCAAACTTTATTTTTTTCTAATTCTTTGTTAAAAACTACTTGTTATTTCTTGCTCTGTGCATCCATTATTTTCCGAAGTTCTTGGATCATCTTTATGATCATTACTCTTAACTCTTTCTCAGGTAGATTCCCTATTTCCATGTCATGTAGCTGTTCTCTGGGGTTCTATCTTGTTCCTTCATGTTGAACATATTCCTCTGCCATCTCATTTTGTCTAAACTTCTATTTGTACTTTTATGTGTGTGTAAGGTTAGTTATATTTCTCGACCTTGGAGATGTGGCCTGCTGTAAGTGATGTCCTATGTGTCCAGTGCACTCCCCTCTCCTCACCCAAAGGTCAGGGACCTGCTGGTCTTAGGATAGGTTCTGACCTGTGTTTGAGGACTCAGATCCACAGGCTGTGGGACTGTATATTTCTTGCTTCCATGTCATCCCCCTGGTGAATGAAGCTGGTCTAGAGGCTTGCACAAGCTTCCTGGTTGCAGGGGCTGGGCTATGCCCACTGGTTGGTGGAGTTGGGTCTTGGCCTTCTGGTAAGAAGGACTGTGTCAAAGGTTCTGTCTACTAGTGGTTGTGGTCACAGGAAGTCTTTAGGCAGCCTGTATGTTGATGGGTAAGGTTGTGTGCCTGCCCAGTTGGTTGTTTGGCCTGAGGCAATCCAGCACTGGAGGCTATAGGCTGTTGGGTTGTCAGGTCTTGGTGCTAATGATCCAAGCAAGATGTCAGTCTTCAAATGAGTACTCCTGTATACTTTTGCCACCAGCTTTATGTCCAAGAGATAGACACAGCTGCCCCTGCCTCCTCAGGAAGCCCTTCAAGGCCAGAAGATGGTTCTGGCCAGGCCCCTATGAAGTTGGTGCTTTTGTCAAGGGTCCTAGTGCACTAGAGAATTTGTGTGCATTCTCCAAGGGTGGAGTCTCTTTTTCCCTCACTCCTGTGGAGCTTCCATGATCAAGACCCGCTGGTCTTCAAAGCCAAATGCTCAGGGGGCTCATCTTCCCAATGTCAGACTCCCAGGCTGGGGAGTCTGAGGCAGTGCTCAGAACTCTCACTTCTGGGGGAAAACTTCTGTGATATAATAATTCTAGAGTTTGTGGGTTGCCCATCCAGGTGGTATGGGTTTTGAGTATATTGCAAGTTCACACATCCTACTGTCTCTTTGTGATTTCTCCTTTGTCTTTGGATGTAGAATATCTATTTTAGTAGGCACCAGACTTTTTTAGTGATGGTCCTCCAGCAGTTAGTTTTGATTTTGGTGTTCTTGTGGGATAAAATGAGCTCAAGGTCTTCTACTCCACCATCTTGTCTTCTTTCTTGGCCCAGAATCTTCATTTTAACAAGATTTCCAGGAGGGTCTGGAAACTGATTACATAAGTGTGTATTTTTATATCTCATGAACTATTCTTTCAGAGGAGATGAGAGAATATCCCAGAACACAAGCATCTATTTTCTCAGACATGACCACAGGCGAAAACAACTCCTTCCTGTCTGAGAATGAAGCTGGTCAAATTAGTGCTGCCATCAGATCTTTTCAACCTGTTACTCTGGATTGTGGTGCCTTGGGCCACCAGGTCCATTATAAAAGACTCTCAGGGTGTGTGGTCTCAGTCCCCAGCATGATCTGGGGAAGGCTGCAGGCACCAGAGCAGGAGTGAAGAGACCAAACTAGGTGAGAAGGAGGAGGAATAGGAGCTGGTCAAAAGTATTTCAGTAACTTTGTATGGGGACAGATAATAACTATATGTATCATGGTGATCATTTCCTAATGTATGCAAATTCCATATCATTATGTCGTAGACCTGAAACTAACATAATACTGTACATCAACTATATTTCAATAGACATTTTCATAGAGTTAATAAATAAAGAACATGTACAAAAGAGATCCAGTACACGCATAACTGAGTGAAGACAGGATTTACTGGTATGTACTATGAGCCTAGCACTAAAATATTATTATTCAAGTGATGAAATCAAAGCTCAGTTAAACCACTTGTCTAAGGTTGTACCACCAATTCTTGTCATAGACAAGGGTAAAACGCATGGCTATTTGGTTTCAAACTTCATGATCTTTTCTCTGTTCCACACTGCCTTCTATATTTAGAAGGGGCACACAAGCCTTAATAGCTCACCTGGCCAGAAGATAATTGGCTCAGGTTGTTTTGATCTGCCTGGAGAAAGAATAAAGGTAATGACAGAAAAGTGAGGGTAATCAAAGAAGGCCAGGTTTTGCTACCAGTCTCATTTTAGCTTTCCTCCTGAGTGCAAATGTAACTGATATGAATAGTCCTCTCTCTCCTAAATGACAAACTAGTCTCTTGACACAACCCACAATATGTGTGTAGCATTGAGATTTCCATAACTGCTCCCAAAGAACATTTGAAAAGGATGGATTTTGTAAATAGAGAAGTTTGCTAAATTTTTTATCTTTGCAACTTCTTAAAGTATAAATTTCTTGAGACTATTCAAAACTGTCTGCATATATTTAGACAAAGTTTATTAATTCATGCTAATATAACACAAATTGGGTATTTATGGCATTTATCTGAAACTTACTTACTAACCCTTTCTACCCAAAAGAAATGGTGAGCATCCCAGGTAATGTTACTGTTTGGAAATTCAAATTCTTCATTTCCAATAACCATAGCATTCCCCTTTTGTGACCCCATTCCCTGCTTGCCGCTGCTGATGCTTCCATTTAACTTCTCAGTCACAAAGGAAATTAGCAATAGATAAAGAGATGTGCATTAGATCATTTGCACTTAAATGCCTCTTTCTTCTATTTGTAATCAGAACTGAAAAGAACCAAAAGAGAAAGAATAAGTGGGCAGCTATGAGAGCATTTCTTTTTGAAATAAATATGCTGAGATATGTCTACTAATGTTGCTTTACAATACCTATTCTTCCCAAATGAGGGAATGCTTCTTTTCTCCAAAAGGAAAAAACATCCTTTTATTGCTATTCTTAGGCTCTTGGAAACTCTGAGATAACCAAAGTTATCTGACAAGATAACCTAAGATCTGGAGAAATATTTGAGATGAGATAAGAGGTTAAAAATACAGACAAACCACCATGGGCATCGTGTGTACAAGTTTTGTTTTGTTTTGTTTTTTCTCCACACAGCCACCCATCCCTTTAACATCACACAGTGTTTTACAGTTATTAACTGCTTTACAAAGCACTATTATATGTATTAATTTATTTAATCCTAAAATACACTTTAGTAAATATGGATTTATATTATTACATTGACACAACAAAAAAAATATGTTATTTTAATATTCTCTGAGAAAGAATGTTCCTCCCTCATATAAAATTGTGTTTACTTAGTAAAATACCATGACACCAGGTTTACTGGTAGAGAGTGAAACTTTAAAGAGAAATATGGAAAAATAATGAATTTGTTTTCTTGAAATATTAACTGTAGTTTGGGGTAAAGGCAAAAGAGATGGAAGGATTCAGTGAAGACAGAGTTGAAAATGGGTAATAAGGTTAAAGGTTGATCCTGAGAGAAATACAAAATGTCCCGTGAGAGAAATTGCTATGACTGTAATGAGCAAAGATTTGGTAAAAATGTGAATATCTTTAATTCAAATTTAAGTTTCTTGCTACACTTCAACAAATATGCTTCATGCTCAAACAGCTTGTGTAAGTTCGTTTTCAGGAGCAAAGGAATTAATGTAAAGTCTAACATGAGAGCACATTGCACAGAAAAGGGACAACACACTTAGAAAACTGAGATGCTCTGTAAATTGAACATATTCAGCAGAATCAAGAATTCAGAGGCAGGGATGAGTAAGAGAAACATAAGAACAATGAGAGGACCTGGAGCTATGGAAAAAATGATGGAGCCCCTGTATGAAATGTGAGTCAATGTGATCTAAATTCAAAGGAATCATTGACTACAGCTGTTATATATGAGAAAATTTAGGCAATGAGTTTAATCAATATGTCTAAAATTACACAAGGAGTAAGAGTTGGTACTCTTACATGAATCCAGGTCTTTCTGGTTTGATATTTCTTATTGCATCATACTAGAGTCTTCCACAAAACAGAGTGATTAAGTACACCATATTAAAAAAAACTTGGGACTTCTTATTAATTTGCTAATTTCTTGTTTGGATATTTGATCAGAAAATACCAAACATGATGAGAAAAACTGAAAAATTGAGAAAACAATCCTAATGGCAGATTAAATTAAAACAACTTGAAAACAAAAAAGGTTTAACACAAGCTGTGATGGCTAAAATTATATCAGGCTTTAATACAAACACTATAGTAAAAGACAAAGAAGGTTAGTACATAATGATAAAGAGGTCAATCCAACAAAAGGATGTAACATTTATAACCATGTATTCACCCAACATTGGAGAACCAAAATGTACAAAACATATATTAACAGACCTATAAGGGAGAAATAGACAGCAATACAATAATAATAAGGGATATTAATACCTCACCTTTATTAATGGATAGAACAGCCATACAGAACATTAAAAAAAGTAGTACTTAAATGACATGTTAGACCAGATAGACTTGAAAGACATATGTAAAACATTACATTTCAAAACAACAAAATACACATTTGTCTCAAGTGAACACAGAACATTCTCCAGGAGAGACATAGGCCACAAAACAAGTTTTAATAAATTTAAGAAAATGAAATCATATCAAGAATTTTTTCTAACCACACTTAAATGAAGCTAGAGAATCAATTACAAGAAGAAACCTGGAAGATTCACAAATATGTGATATAAAACAACATGCTAATAAACAACCAATGGGTCAGATAATAAATGAAAAGAAAAAGAATTTAAATAACTTGAGACAAATCAAAATGGAAATGAAAAATACCAAAACTTATGGGATACACCATAAATAATTTTAAGAGGGAAGTTCATAGTGATAAGTGCCTCTACTAAGAATAAACACAAATCTCAAAAAGTCGACATAAATTTACACCTCAAGAAGCTAGAAAAATATCAAATGAAGCCTAAAATTAGTAGATGGAAAGAAATAACAGAGATCAGAAGAGAAATAAATGAAATAAAGATTAAAAAGACAACAGAAATGATAAATGAAACAAAAAGCTCTTTTTTTCTTTGAAAAGATAAACAGCAGAGATTAGATTTTAGCTATACTCACTAAGACAAAAAAGAGAGAGGGCTCAAATAAATAAAATCAGAAATAAATGAAATAAATTACAGTTGACACCACAGAAATACAAAGAATCATGAGAATACTATGAAGAATGAATTGGAAAATCCAGAAGAAATGGATAAATTACTAGATACCCACAATCCAACAAGACAGAGTCATGAAAATAGACTGAATACTGGTAAAGAGACTAAATCAGTAATCAAAAATTTCTAAACAAATAGAAGTCAAGGACCAGATGGTTTCACTGGTGAACTGTACCAAATATTTAAAGAATAATTAATACTAATCCTTCTCAAAGCCTTCCAAAGAATCAAGGAGGAGAAAACACCTCCAAATTAATTTTACATATTCAGCATTACTCTGAAGCCAAAACCAGTCAAGGACACCACAAGAAAACTAGAAACCAATATCCCTAATGAAAATAGAGGAAAACATCATCAAGAAAATATTAGCAAACTTAATCCAACAATGCATTTACAGGCTCATACACTGTGGTGAAGGGAGATTTATGCCAGGGATTCAAGGATGGCTCAAAATGCACAAATCAATTAACATAATACAGCACATTAACAAAATGAAGGATAAAATTCATGTAATCATGTCAGCACATGCAGGTAAAGCATTTGACAAAATTCAATGTCCACTTATGATAAAAACTCTTAAAAATTGAGTATAGAAATAACATATGTCAACATAATAAAGGTCATATACGACAAGCCCACAGCCACCATCAGACTCAACAGTGAAAAGCTGAATGTTTTTCTTCTAAGATCTGGAACAAGACAAGGATGCTTGCTCTTGCCATTTTTATTCAAAATAGTACTGGAAGTCCTAGCCAGCCAGAGTAATAATGCAAAAAAATAAATAAAAAGAAAGAAGGAAAACTTATACAAATTGGAAAAGAAATAAAAGTGTCACCACTTGCAAATGTCATGATATTATATAAAAATAACCCTAAAGTTTCCATCAAAAACAGTCAGAATATTAAACACATTCAGAAAATTGCAGGATACCAAATTAATATTTTTAAAAAAAATCATTTGTGTTTCTATATACTAATAACAAACCATCTGATAGAGAAACTAAGAAAACAATTCCATTTCCAACTGCATCAAAAAGAATAAGAAACTAAGGAATAAATCAAAACAAGGAGGTGAAAACTGCACACAGAAAACTATAAAAATTGATGAAAGAAATTGAAGAAAACATAAAAAAATGGAAAAATATTCTGTGCTCATGGATTGGAAAAATTAATATTGTTAAAGTGTACTATCCAAAGCCATCTACAGATTCAATGTAATCCCTACCTAAATTCCAATGGCATTTTTTGCAGAGATAGAATAAACAATTTAAAATTTGTATGGAATTGCCAAGACACCAAATAACCAAAGCAATCTTTAAAAAGAATAGCAGAGCTGGAGGCACCATACTCCTTGATTTCAAGCTATTACAAAGCTATATTAATCAAACAGTATGGTATTGACATAAAAATATATGCATAGATCAATGGGAAAGAATAGAAATCTCAGAAATCCACATATATGATGAATTAATATACAACAAAGGAACAAGGAACATACAATAAAGAAAGGACAGTCCCTCCAATAAATGGTATTGTGAAAACTGGGCGTCCACATGACAAGGAATAAAACTGGACCAATATCTTATACCATATACAAAAAATAACTCAAAAGCAATGAAAAGCTTGAAGGTAAGGCCTGAGATCACAAATCTTCAAAACGAAAAGATAGCTGGTAAGCTTCTTGATGTCAATCTTGGGCATGATATTTTGAACTTGACACCAAAAGCAAAGGCAACATAAACAAAAGTAAACAAATTGGACTATATCAAACTAAAAAGCTTTTGCACAGCAAAGGAAACCATCAACAAAATGAAAAGAGATCCTATCAAATATGAGAATATATTTGCAAATCATATATAAGCAAAATATATGAAGAACCCATACAACTCAATAAGAAAAAAAACAAGGAAACAAATAAATTGATTAAAAATTGGCAGAGAGCAGGTAGGCCCATGAGCCATGGCCATTAAGCCTGTGCATCCAGAGCCTGTGCTCCACAATGGGAGAGGCCACAACAGTGAGAGACCTGCGTACGGAAAAAAAAAAAAAAAAAATTGGCAGAGGGCCTGAATAGACATTTATCCACAGAAGACATACAGTTGGTCAGTAGGTATATGAAATGTTGCTCAACATAAATAATCATGTGGGAAATGAAAATCAAAACCATAATATGACATCATCTCATAACTGTTCAAATATCTATTAAAAATAACAAGTGTTGGAGAGAATGTGGGGAAACAGTAACAACCCTTGTGCACTGTTGGTAGGAACTTAAACTGGTACAGCACCTATGGAAAACAGTATGGAGGTTCCTCAAATATTCAAATTATATTCAATAAATACCATATGATTCAGTAATTCCACTCCTGGGTTTATCCAAAGGAAAGAAAACACTAATTCAAAAACATATCTGCAAAGCCATGTTTATTCCAACATTTTTACAATAGGCAAGACATAGAAGCAACCCAACTGTCCATCAAAGAACGAATGTGTATATATATATATATATATATACATATACATATATATATATATAAATAATTCTATCTACTATAATAAAGTAAGAAATCTTGCTATTAGTGAGAACAATATGGATGATCCTTGAGGGCATTATACTAAATGAAATAAGTCAGACAGAGAAAGACAAATACCATATCATCTCAGTTATATGTGGAATATAAAAGTAAATGAAATAAGAGCAAAAATAGACCAATGGGACCTAATTAAACTTAAAATTTTGCGTAGCAAGGGAAACCATCAATGAAATGAAAAGACAACCTATTGAATGGGAGAAAATATTTGCAATAAGAGATTAATATCCAACATATATAAACAGCTCATGCAAGTCAAAATCGAAAAGAACCAAACAACTTCATTAAAAAATGAGCAGAAGAACTGAAGATAAATTTTTCCAAAGAGGAAATGCAGATGGCTGACAGACATGTGAAAAGATGTTCAATATTACTAATCATTGGGGAAATGCAAGTCAAAACCACAATTAGACATCACCTCACACCTGTCAGAATTGCTATCATCAAAAAGAACACAAAAAACAAATGTTGGTGAAGATGTGGAGAAAAGGGAAGACTATTGGTGGGAATGTAAATTGGTGTAGCCACTGTGGAAAACAGTATGGAGGTTTCTCAAAAAACTAAAAATAGAACTAATATATGACCCAACAACTCCACTCCTGAATATATATCAGAAAAAAAACCACTAATTAAAAAAGATACATGCATCCCAATGTTCATAGCAGCATTATTTACAATTGCCAAGATATAGAAGCAACCTAAGTGTCCATCAACTGCAGAATGGATAAAGAAGATGTGAGAAATATATATATATATATATATATATATATACATATATATATATATATATATATATATATATCACATCCACACACATTGGAATACTATTCTGCCATAAAAAAGAATGAAATGTTGCCATTTGCAGCAACATGGATGGACTTTGAAGGCATTATGCAAAGTGTAATAAGTCAGACAGAGGAAGACTAATGCTATATGATATCACTTATAAGTGGGAATCTAGAAAATACAACAAAGTAGTGAATATTATGAAAAAGAAGCAGATTCACAAATATAAAGCACAAACTAGTGGTTACCAGTGGAGAGAGGGAAGAGAGGCAATATAGTGGTAGGGAAGTGGGAGGTACACAATATTAGTTGTATATAGGGTAAAATGATTGTACAGCACTGGGAATATAGCCAATGTTTTCTAACTGTAAATGTAGTTTAACCTTTAATAATTGTAGTAGAAAATATGAATACAGATATAGAAAGCAGATTGGTGGCTGCCAGATGCAGGGGTGATGGGTAGGAGAAATAGTTAAAGGTGGCCAAAAGGTACACATTTCTAGTTACAAAATAAGTAAGCCATGGTTATATAATGTGCAGCATGGTGAATATAGTTAATAATATTTAATTGTATATTTGAAAGTTGCTAAGAGTGTGAAATTTAAACATTCTCATCACATAGGAAAAAAAGAATTGCAAGTGGGCATGGTGATGGATGTTAACTAGACTTATTGCAGCAGTCATTTTGCAATGGATACCAATATCAAACCATTGCATTGTATACCTGAAATAATATAATTTTATATGTTGATTATATCTAGCTTGAAATATTCTAAAATATATTATTTACTATTCTCTTAAAAATCAAATATTTAAATGGTAAAAATATGCCTAGATTTTACTCTATTATTATTTGTATGACCAAATAATGTAGAAGGTGCCTTTCTTACAAATTTTGCAGTGGTACAAACACACTTCAAAAAGAAAAAAATAGCAGGAAATTAACAAACCAAAAATCCTCTAAAGATTTACTGTGGCACTTCTTCATGTGATTGAAGCATATGGAGTAGTATATGAAGATGTGAAGGAAATTATATAAAAAAATTTGCTCTTCAAAATAAGTATCACATTAGTACTTGATCTTCAGTCAAGTACTTCATTTGTTTGTTCTCTCTGGACAAATTCTGTCTTCCTCTATTTCTTCTGCCTCTTATTTGTAAAGAATATTTTTTGGTTGACTTTGGAACAACATATTAATTAGCTACACTCAGTTCTTACCAGAGTTTTTCAGTGATTTGTTTGGTTTATATTTTCTTATAAATGAGGATTAAGCAATCTTTAGAAAACTTTAATTGTGAAATATATTGAGAGTTAGCATTCCTATTTTATAAACAAAATAGAAAGATGGAGAAGCCATTTGTTTGCTATCACTTAGAAAATTTGTGATTGATGGAATAGAGAATCAACTTGTTTCAGTTCTACATTTATTTTTAAAGAACTTATTTTCCAAAGCCCACTGGCAATAATGAAAATCTAAATAATTATCTAACAAATAAATTTACTTTGGAAATCTACAGCTATAAAATAAATTACTTATAAATTAATCAAATAAACTAGTCCTTATGATCCAATGATTGTTGGAATAATCACAATTTGTTTGCTGTGAGAACAAACCCAAGAATCCTTAATAACATTCAAGATTTATTCATCTTAATACCAAGCATGGAAAAGATAATTGAAATGAACAAGGAAGAGAAAGGAAAGAGAAGAAGATAATAATAAAGAAGAGAGATTTTCTTGGTGGTCCAGTGGTTAAGACTTTACCTTCCAATGCAGGGGATGTGGGTTTGATCCTGGTCGGGGAGCTAACATTCCCACATGCCTCACAGACAAAAAACTAAAATATACAACAGAAGCAATGTTGTAACAAATTCAATGCAGACTTTAAAAATGGTCAACCTCAAAAAAATTCTTTAAAGAATCCTGAAAAACATTATAATAAAGTAGAAATATTTTCCTGTGACCAAAATGGAGTAATAATGGTATTTTTAAAAAAAGACTCTCCAGGGCTTCCCTGGTGGTACAGTGGTTGAGGGTCCACCTGCCGATGCAGGGGACACAGGTTCGTGCCCCGGTCCAGGATGATCCCACATGCCATGAGCCATGGCCTCTGAGCCTGTGCGTCCGGAGCCTGTGCTCCACAATGGGAGAGGCCACAACAGTGAGAGGCCCACATAATGCAAAAAAAAAAAAAAATACTTCTACATGTGGAACACCTCCTACAGAGCACCTACTGAAAGCTGGCAGAAGACCTCAGACTTCCCGAAAGGCAAGAAACTCCCAATATACCTGGGTAGGGCAAAAGGAAAAAGAAAATAAAAGGAGACAAAAGAATACGGATAGGACCTTCACCTCTGGGAGGGAGGTGTCATGGAGGAAAAGTTTCCACACACTAGGAAGACCCTTCACTGGTGGAGACAGTGGGTGGGTGCAGGGGAAGCTTCAGAGCCACAGAGAAAAGTGCAGCAACAGGGTTGTGGAGGGCAAAGCAGAGAGATTCCTGCAGAGAGGATCAGTGCCAACTAGCAATCACCAGCCTAAAGGATTGGTTTCTTACCCGCTGGGGTGGATGCGGGCTGGGAGCTGAGGCTCAGGCTTTGGAGGTCAGATCCCAGGGAGAGGACTGGAGTTGGCCACGTGAACACAGCCTAAAGAGGGCTAGTGTACCACAGCTAGCTAGAAGGGAGTCCAGGAAAAAGTCTGGAACTGCCTAAGAGGCAAGAGACCATTGTTTTGACATGTGCGAGGAGAGGGGACACAGAACACCACCTAAACGTGCTCAGAGATAGGAGCAAGCCCTGGCTATCAACGCAGACACAAGAGATGGGCATGAGACACTAAGGGTGCTGCTGCAGCCACCAAGAAGCCTGTGTGCAAGCACAGGTCACTATCCAAACCTCCCCTCCCGGGAGCCTGTGCAGCCCACCACTTCCAGGGTACCGTAATCCAGGGACAATTTCCCTGGGAGAACACAGAGCGTGCCTCAGGCTGTTGCAACATCATGCCAGCCTCTGCCACTGCAGGCTTGCCCCACATTCTGTACCCCTCCATCTCCCTGACCTGAGTGAGCCAGAGCCACCAAATCAGCTGCTACTTTAACCCCATCCTCTCTGAGCAGGTAAAAGCGCCCTCAGGTGGCCTACAAGCAGAGTCAGGTCCAAATCCAAACTTGCACACCAAGAGCTAGGCAAACAAAGAAGAGAAAGGGCAATTTCTCACAGCAGCCTCGGAAGCAGTGGATTAAATATCCACAACAACTTGATCTACTCTGTATCTGTGGAATACCTGAATAAACAATGAATCATCCCAAAATTGTCGCAGTGGACTTTGGGAAAAACTTTAGACTTGGGATTTGCTTTCTGTATCTAATTTGTTTCTGGTTTAAGTTTATCTTAGTTTAGTATTGACAGCTTACTATGATTGGTAGATTTGTTTATTGACTTTGTTCTTCTTTTCCTTTCTTCTTTTTATTCATATATATATATTTTCCCTTTTTCTCTTTTCCTGAGTGTGAATGTATATGCTTCTTTGTATGATTTTGTCTGCATAGCTTTGCTTTTACCATTTGTCCTAGGGATCTGTCCATTATTTATTTATTTTTGTATAGTTTTTTGAATTGTTATCATTGTTGGATTTTTTTTTTTTTTGGTTTGGTTGCTCTCTTCTTTCTTACTTTTTGTAATTACATTTTTATTTTTAATAATTTTTTAAATAACTTTATTTTACTTTGTTTATTATTTTTCTTTCTTTCTTTTTTCTCCCTTTTCTTCTGAGCCGTGTGGCTGACAGTCTTGCTGCTCCAGCTGGGTGTCAGGCCTGAGCCTCTTAGGTGGGAGAGCTGAGTTCAGGACATTGGTGAATCAGAGACATCCCAGCCCCATGTAATATCAAATGCGGAAAGCTCTCCCAGAGATTTCCACCTCAAAGCTAAGACCCAGCTCCACTCAACGACGAGCAAGTGACAGTGCTCGACACCCTGTGCCAAACAACCAGCAAGGCAGGAAAACAATACCACCCATTAGCAGAGAGGCTGCCTAAAATCATAATGAGGTAGTAAAACCCCCAAAACATACCATCAGATGTGGTCCTGCCCACCAGAAAGACAAGATCCAGACTCAACCACCAGAGAACATGAACCAGTTTCCTCAAAGAGGAAGCCTACACAACCGGCTGAACCAACCTTATGCACTGGGGTAAGACACCAAAAACAATGAGAACTACGAACCAGCAGCCTGTGAAAAGGAGAACCCAGACACAGTAAGTTAAACAAAATAGGAAGACAGAGAAACACACCACAGATGAAGGCACAAGGTAAAAATCCAGCAGACCAAACAAATGAAGAAAAAGGCAGTATACCTGAAAAATAATTCAGAGTAATGATAGAAAAGATGATCCAAAATCTTGGAAATAGAATGGAGGAAATACAAGAAACTTTTAACAAAAACCAAGAAGAATGAAAGAGCAAACAATGATGAAAAATACAACAAAATTAAAAATTCTCTAGACGAATAGCAGAAAAACTGAAGCAGAAGAACGGATAAGTGACCTAGAAGGTAAAAGAGTGGAAACAACTACCACAGAGCAGAATAAAGAAAAAGGAATGAAAAGAATTGAGGACAGTCTCAGAGCCCTCAAGGACAACATTAAATGCACATACATTCCAATTATAGGGGTTCCAGAAGAAGAAAAAAGAAAGGGAGTGAAAAAATATTTGAAGAGGTTATAGTTGAAAATGTCCCTAATATGGGAAAGAAAACAGTCAAATAAGTCTAAGAAGTTCAGAGAGTCCCATACAGGATAAATCCAAGGAGAAACATGCCTGGACACATATTAATCAAACTGTTAAAAATTAAATACAAAGAAAAAATATTAAAAGCAGCAAAGGAAAAGCAGCAAATTACCTACAAGGGAATCCCCATAAGGAAAAGAGCTGATTTCTTAGCAGAAACTCCTGCAAGCCAGGAGGAAGTGGCAGGACATGTTTAAAGTGATGAATGGGAAAACCTATGACCAAGATTACTCGACCCAGCAAGGATCTTGTTCAGGTTCAACAGAGAAATTAAAACATTTACAGTAAAGCAAAAGCTAAGATAACTCAGCACCACCAAACCAGCTTTACAACAAATGCTAAAGGAACTTCTCTAGGCAAGAAACACAAAAGAATGAAAAGGCATACAATCAAAACAATTAAGAAAATGGTAATAGGAACATACACATTGATAATTACCTTAAATGTAAATGGATTAAACGTTCCAACCAAAAGATGTAGACTGGCTGAATGGATACAAAAAAAGAAAAAGACCAGTATATATGCTGTCTACAAGAGACCCACTTCAGACCTAGGGACACACAGAGACTGAAATTGAGGGGATGGAAAAAGTTATTCCATGCAAAACGAAATCAAAAGAAAGCTGGAGCAGCAATTCTCTTATCAAACAAAATAGACTTTAAAATAAAGCCTATTACAAGAGACAAGGGAGGACAATACATAATTATCAGGGCATCAATCCAAGAACAAGATATAAAAATTGTAAATATTTATGCAGTCAACATAGGAGCACCTCAATACATAAGGCAAATGCTAAAAAGCACAAAAACGGAAATCAACAGTAATGCTATCATAGTAGGGGCCTTTAGCAACCCACTTTCACCAATGGACAGATCATCCAAAATGAAAATAAATAAGGAAACACAAGCTTTAAATAAAACATCAAACAAGATGGACTGAATTGATATTTAAAGGGCATTACATCCAAAACTATAGAATACATTTTCTTCTCAAGTGCTCATGGCACGTTCTCCAGGATAGATCATCATCTCAGTAAAAAACCAAGCCCTGGTAAATTTAAGAAAATTGAAATTGTATCAAGTATTTTTACCAACCACAATGCTATGAGACTACATATCAATTACAGGAAAAATAAAAGGAAAAATTACAAACACATGGAGGCTAAACAATACACTACTAAATAACCAAGAGATCACTAAACAAATCAAAGAAGAAATCAAAATATACCTAGAAACAAATGACAATGAAATCACGATGACACAAAACCTATGGGACGCAGCAAAAGCAGCTCTAAGAGGGAAGTTTATAGCAATACAATCCAACCTCAAGAAAAAGGAAAAGTCTCAAATAAATAGCCTAACCTTAAACTTAAAGCAATTAGAGAAGAAAGAACAGCAACAACAAAAAAAAAACCACAAAGGTAGTATAAGGAAAGAAATCATAAAGATCAGATCAGAAATAAATGGAAAATAAATGAAGAAAATGATAGCAAAGATCAATAAAACTAAAAGCTGGTTCTTTCAGAAGATGAACAAAATTGATAACCCATTAACCAGACTCATCAAGAAAAAAAGGAAGAAGGCACAAATCAACAGAATTAGAAATGAAAAAGGAGAAGTAACAACTGTCATTGCAGAAATGCAAAGGATCATGAGAGATGACTACAAGCAACTCTATGCCAATAAAATGGACAACCTGGAAAAAATGGAAAAGTTCTTAGAAAAGCACAACCTTCTAAGACTGAACCAGGAAGAAGCAGAAAATATAAACAGACCAATCACAAACACTTTAATTGAAACTGTGATTAAAATGCTTCCAACAAATAAAAGCCCAGGGCCAGATCGGTTCACAGGTGAATTCTTTCAAACATTTAGAGAAGAACTAATGCCTATCCTTCTGAAACTATTCCAAAATATACCAGAGAGAGAAACACTCACAATCTCATTCTAAGAGACCACCATCACCCTGTTACCAAAACCAGACAAATATGTCACAAAGAAGGGAAACTACAGGGCAATATCACATATGAACATAGATGCAAAAATCCTCAACAATATACTAGCAAAGAGAATCAAACAACACATTAAAAGGGTAATACACCATGATCAACTGAGGTTTATCCCAGGAATGCAAGGATACTTCAATATATGCAAATAAATCAATGTAATAAACCATATTAACAAACTGGAGGAAAACAATATGATCATTTCAATAGATGCAGGAAAATCTTTCGACAAAATTAAACACCCATTTATGAAAAAACCCTCCAGAAAGTGGGCATAGAGGGAACTTACCTCAATATAATAAAGGCAATATATGACAAACTCACAGCCAACATCGTATTCAGTGGTAAAAAACTGAAACCTTTTCCTTTAAGATCAGGAACAAGACCAGGATGCCTACTCTCACCACTATTATTCAACATAGTTTTGGAAGTTTTAGCCACAGCAATCAGAGAAGAAAAAGAACTAAAAGGAATCCAAATTGGAAAAGAAGAAGTCACTGTTTGCAGATGACATGATAATATACATAGAGAATCCTGAAGATGCTACCAAAAAACTTAGAGAGCTAATCAATGAATTTGGTCAAGTAGTAGGATTCAAAATTACTACCCAGAAATCTCTTGCATTCCTTTAGACCAGTGATGAAAAATCTGAAAGTGAAGTTAAGGAAACACTCCCATTTACCATTGCAACAGAAAGAATAATATACCTAGGAATAAACCTACCTAAGGAGACAAAAACCTATATGCAGAAAACTGTAAGACACTGATGAAAGTAATTAAAGATGATACAAACAGATGGAGAGATATATTATGTTCTTGGAATGGCAGAATCAGTACTGTGAAAATTACTCTACTACTCAAGCATTTTACACATTCAATATAATCCCTATCAAACTAGCACTGGCATTTTTCACAAAACTAGAACAAAGAATTTCACAATATGTATGGAAACACCAAAAACCCTGAATAGCCAAGCAATCTCTAGAAAGATAAATGGAGCTGGAAGAATCAGGCTCCCTGACTTCAAACTATATTAAAAAGCTACAGAAATCAAGACAGTATGGTACTGGCAATAAAATAGACATATAGATCAATGTAAGAAGGTAGAAAGCCCAGAGAAAAACCCGCACACATATGGTCAAATTATCCTTGATAAAGGAGGCAAGAATACACATGGAGAAATGACTCCCTCTTCAGTAAGTGGTGCTGGGGAAAATGGACAACTACATGTAAAAGAATGAAATTAGAACACTCCCTAACACCATACACAAAAATAAACTTAAAATAGATTACAGACTTATATGTAAGGCCAGATACTTTAAAACCCTTAAAGGAAAACATAGGCAGAATGCTCTGTGACACAAATCACAGCAAGATCCTTTTTGATCCACCTCCTAGAGAAATTGAAATAAAAACAAAAATAAACAAATGGGACATAATAAAACGCAAATGCTTTTGCACAGCAAAGGAAACCATGAAGAAGACGAAAAGACAACCCTCAGAATGGGAGAAAATATTAGCAAATGAAGCAACTGACAAAGGATTAATCTCCAAAATATATAAGCAGCTCATGCAGCTCAATACCAAAAAGAAAACGAACAACCCAATACACAAATGGTTACAAGACCTAAACAGACATTTCTCCAAAGAAGATATACAGATTGCCAACAAACACATGAAAGGATGCTCAACATCAATAATCATTAGAGAAATACAAACCAAAACTACAATGAAGTATCATCTCACATAGGTCAGAATGGCCATCATCAAAAAATCTACAAACAATAAATGCTGGAGAGGGTGGGGAGAAAATGGAACCCTCTTGCACTGTTGGTGGGAATGTAAATTGATATAGCCACTATGGAGAACAGTATGGAGGTTCCTTAAAAAACTAAAAATAGAACTAGCATATGACCCACCAATCCCAGTACTGGGCATATACCTTTAGAAAACCATTATTCAAAAGGAGACATGTACCACAACGTTCACTGCAGTTCTATTTACAATAGCCAGGACTTGGAAGCTACCTAAGTGCCCATCAACAGATGAATGGATAAAGAAGCTGTGGCACATATATACAATGGAATATTACTCAACCATAAAAGGAAACGAAATTGTGTTATTTGTAGTGAGGTGGATGGGCCTGGAGTCTGTCATACAGAGTGAAGTAAGTCAGAAAGAGAAAAACAAATATGTATGCTAACACGTACATATGGAATCTCAAAAAAGAAATGGTTCTGAAGAACCTAGTGTCAGGACAGGAATAAAGATGCAGACGTAGGAAATGGACTTGAGGACACATGGTGGGGGAAGGGTAAGCTGGGACGAAGTGAGAGTGTGGCATGGACTTATATATACTACCATATGTAAAACAGATAGCTAGTGGGAAGCAGCTGCATAACACAGAGAGGTCAGCTCGGTGCTTTGTGACCACGTACAGGTGTGGGATAGGGAGTGTGTGAGTGAGATGCAAGAGGGAGGAGATATGGTGATATATGTGTATGTATAGCTGATTTGCTTTGTTATAAAGCAGAAAGTAACACACCATTGTAAAGCAATTATACTGCAATAATGAAGTGAAAAAAAACCCAAAAACTCAGGATGTCAGAATCCTGTATTTTATGGGGTCAGTAATAGATGAGTGTAGTTTAAAAGGAGCACAAAGGAACAATATTTATGGTATATATGTCTTGGTCATTGTCCTATGGCTATTCTTGTAGGTTGACCACCTGTAATAAAAATATAACATGCTGATAAAAAAGAAAAGAAGTTTAAAGAAAGCTATAAACTCATACCTTGAAGAAAACTCAAGTTCTTGGGGATTGTGATATTTAGTTTTATATGTCAACATGGCTAGCCTATAGTACTCAGTTATTTAATCAAAAACTCATCTATGTTTAGCTATGAAGATATTTTGTAGTAAACTATCACTTTAAGTAAAGGAGATTACATTGGATAATGCAGACGGGCCACATCTACTCGGTTCAAAGGCCTTGAGAATGAACACAGAGGTTTCCCAAGGAAGAAATTCTGCCTCAAGTCTGCAGCATCAACTCCTGTCTGAGTTTTCATGCAACCATCCAGGCACACAAATTACAGGCTTGCCAGTCTTTTCAATTACATGAAGCAATTCCATGAAATTATTCTCTCTCAGTCTCTGTCTCTCTGTCTCTTTCTCTCTCTATATATGTATGCCCAGTAAATATCCTACATATATCCAACATATAATTGTTATATATTGTATATATATATATATATATATATATATATATATACACACACCTTATTGTTTTTGTTACTGTAGAGAACTCTGAGTGATTGATATAGTGTGTTATAAACAAAATTTGAAAGTTCTGAGTTGGTCTACACACTAATACTTAAGGTAGTAACTATGCTATTGTTTAGATCAAATAGATCAATTGGGTGTGTAAAGAGTTGCTAAAGTGCAAGGAATTGCAGTCACACAAATAGGTGTCAGACTTGAGAAGTCATCTTAGCCTGAAACTTTGGTTGGATTGTAGTTAACTTGTCCTTGTGAAGCACTGGCTACAGTAATAAACCAACCCTCAAAGCTCAGTGTCTTAATAAAAGAATTTATTTCTTTCTCACATTAGATGAGGAGGCTCTATAATTCCACTCCCCTTCAAACTTTGCTTCTGACATTTTCGTTTCATCTCATGGCTTCATCCATTTTGAATGCAATAATCTCCCTTTATCTGTTAAGGATACATTCCAACATCCTCAGTGATTGCCTGAAATTGGCATATATATATATACATATGTATATGACATATATATATATATATATTTTTTTTTTTTCTAGATGGTGCTAACAGACACTTAGCTTACACAGAATAGATACCCGGGACAAAAGGATGATTCATGTCCCTGGAGGAACAGAATGGGACAACAGAGTGGGATTTATTTGTGCTACTCAGAACAGTATGCAATTTAAAGCCAATGAAGTGTTTATTTATGGAATTTTCCATTTAATATTTTTGAACTGCTGTTGACTACATGTAACTGAAAACATAGAAAGTAAAATTTCTAATAAGGGGAGACAAGTGTATGACCTGGAACATTTTGATGGAAGGAATTTTCACATCTTGATGCATGGGGAAATCATTCGGGCTCATACTTGGTGTGGCATGAATGTTATGCTAAGTAAAACTGTCTTATAGCATATCAAACATGCATTGTACATCTGCTTTAACTCTTAAAGAGAAGAATGCATTTAAAAATCAAAATGGAGTAACTATCAATTTACATATGGAGAACAGTATGGAGGTTCCTTAAAGAACTAAAATTAGAACTACCATATGACCCAGCAATCCCACTAATGGGCATATACCCGAAGAAAACCATAATTCAAAAAGAGTCATGTATCACAATGTTCATTACAACTTTATTTATAATAGCCAGGACATGGAAACAACCTAAGTGTCCATCGACAGATGAATGGATAAAGAAGGTGTGGCACATATATACAATGGAATATTACTCAGCCATAAAAGGAAACAAAATTGAGTTATTTGTAGTGAGGTGGGTGGATCTAGAGTCTGTCATACAGAGTGAAATAAGTCAAAAAGAGAAAAACAAATACCATATGCTAACACATATATATGGAATCTAAAAAAAAAAAAAGGTTCTGAAGAACCTAGTGTCAGGACAGGAATAAAGACGCAGACGTAGATAATAGATTTGAGGACATGGGGAGCGGGAAGGGTAGGCTGGGACGAAATGAAAGAGTGGCATGGACATATGTACACTACCAAATGTAAAATACATAGGTAGTGAGAAGCCACCACATAGCACAGGGAGGTCAGTCAGCTCGGGGCTTTGTGACCACCAAAAGGGATCGATAGAGAGGGTGGGAGGGAGATGCAAGAGGGAGGAGATATGGGGATATATGTATATGTATAGCTGATTCACTTTGTTATAAAGCAGAAACCAACACACCATTGTAAAGCAATTATACTCCAGTGAAGTAAGTCAGAAAGAGAAAGACAAATACCGTATGCTGACACATATATATGGAATCTAAGAAAAAAAACATGTCATGAAGAACCTAGGGGTAAGACAGGAATAAAGTCACATACCTACAAGAGAATGGACTTGAGGATATGGGGAAGGGGAAGGGTAAGCTGTGACAAAGCAAGAGAGAGGCATGGGCATATATACACTACCAAACCTAAGGTAGATAGCTACTGGGAAGCAGCTGCATAGCGCAGGGAGATCAGCTCGGTGCTTTGTGACCGCCTGAAGGGGTGGGATAGGGAGGGTGGGAGGGAGGGAGATGCAAGAGAGAAGAGATATGGGAACATATGTATATGCATAACTGATTCACTTTGTTATAAAGCAGAAACTAACACACCATTGTAAAGCAATTATACTCCAATAAAGATGTAAAAAAAAAAAAACTGTTAAATGGGAAGGAAATCTAAAAAAGAGTGGATATATGTATACGTATGACTGATTTACTTTGCTGTACAGCAAGAAACTAACACAACATTGTAATGCAACTATACTCCAATAAAAATTAATAAAGAAATAAACTTTAAAATATCAAAAAAAATGGAGTAACTGTGATTTAGGTATCCAAAATAGAGCTGGGTAGCCACTGTGGATGTGGTTTCAGATACTTCCCTTAATTACTGAGAACTTGAATTTTCTGATCCGTATCAGACTCAAGGACACCATCATCCATTCTCAAGATAATATCTGCTAGCAGCTGTCAGCTGCAACCTTATGGTCTCAAGGTCTCCTCTTGTAACTACGCAACCATTTTTGACCCCAACCAATCCTTGCTTAGCAAGCACCCTTACTTCTTTCCAGCTCCATTTATTCTTGATAAACCACTTATGTAATTTTGTGGTCTTTGCCTATATAAGCCTCATCAATTTTGTATCCCAGCAGAATGCAATTCATGTGCTTCTTGAATCTATGTCTCCTAGGCTATAGTCCTCAGTTTGGCTCAAATAAGACTCCTTTCTATTCCTATTATAGATTGTTTATGGATCATTTCCATTGTCAATTTCATAGGCCAGATGTTTGTCACACTGCTTTAACCTAACTGTAAGGGAGACTGGGAGATGTAGTCTTCCTGTGCCAAGGAAGAGGACACAAGATTTTTGAGAATTTAGCCAGTTTCTCTAGGACACTTGATCAGTTTTGGGAGGAGCATAGTTATAGGTGACATAAACACATTATGTCTATCTGCAAAACAGAATCCTTTAATGCCCAAATTTCCTGAAAGCCTTTGAAGTCAGAAAGCACACCAAGGAGTACTGTGTCTGTTCTTGTGTCCATCAGATTCTGGACAGGCTGCCACAACTTCCCTCACAAAGGCTGGTCTTACTTCTCTATGGCATTTAATTGAGTTTTTCTATGCATGTTTTTCAGAGAGAAAAAGATAATTTAATCAAAGCAATTAATTGTGCCTATCCAGAAATCAATCAGACCACATACATATACTACAGATAGTGCATAGATTTTCTAGGCTGTATATAAAATATCTGCATCAGACTAAGTCAAAAGAAGTATCTTAATTTTAAAGATTTAAATGTTTTTGAAATTAATTTATTTGCTTTAGAAAAAACAAAAAGTTATAGACAAGAGGTTTTTAATATTTTTTCCAACAAAGAAAGATAAATTCATTTGATTGCTAAATGGAATACATTGCTTGAAACAATATATTAATGAACAAACTCTTCACTGCCTAAAGCTGTCACCCAAGATTGCAGTGCTATGATGAAGAATAATATTAAGAGTGTCATTCTTCCTGCGCCAGGCCACAAAGATAAATATCCATATATTTCATGTGTCAGAATACCTGGGTTCAAGGAAATATTAATTCCATTTCTTAAATACCAGCCTAGACTTCATTGAATTGGCATGTAAGATCAGAAAATGCTTAGAGAATATGTCAAAAAACCTTGGTAAGTGCATGTATTAGGACATAGTTCTCGGGGTCATTGGATTATAACATCTCTCTTCTTTCTGTGGACATTTTTCCTTAGGAAACACTCAGGTGGTGTTTGCATTTGTCTCTTGTGATCTATCTGGCAGAGCACTAGAATTAACTTCATTTTAAAAGTCTGGTTTCTAATGTGGGCAGCAAGCCCTTTGAGGCTGACTCACACAGGAGTTAGTTTGAGGCAACATGTGGCCTGAAGGTAACACACAGCACTAAAAGCTTAACCCTGGTTTAAGTGCAAATAAGAACACATTTTCATCTATGCAATCATTTCATTAGGATAAAAAATACCTTGACTCCAGGTTTTTGGGTTGCAGGTTAAATTTAAACACCAGAGCTAACCTTGTAAGTGATCAGAAAAGGCTCCAGGTGTGATTCTAACAGAACTTGGTAAGTCTCCTGCTCCATATCTCTCATTAGTCTCTCACAGGGACCAAAGTCCCACCATGACATATTTATTCCTTTAAGATATGAAGGATTAGCCTTTCAGAGTCCTTAATGAAATTAGAGTCTCCAGGAAGAGGGACCAGCTTTCTAAATTGCCTTCTTTGGAACCCTAGTGCCTCAGTATATCCCCTGTCAAAAAGGCATTCCATGACCAAATAAGTTTGGAGACATTGCCATTTCCCACTCTCTATCCCCTCCACCAAGATTCACAAAGTATCTTAGCATATTAAATCCTTGGATATGTCTTTCCATAAAAACAAATAAGGTTACCATTTTTAAAAATTCAGCATTTCCCAAACATATATGATCTTAAAATCTTTTTTACATGAAATGTCCACTAACAACAACCTGATGAACTAACGTTTTTAGGAACACACTTGAAAAACTCTAACATAAGGCATTCTTTGCTGAGTCCTCACATGGTTTTGTTAGCAGTTCATTCAGCATGAAGTCCTGGTAAAATGAGTCCCAAGAAAGTTATCTAGGTGGGAATGGCAAAGATTGTCAGGATCTGGATAAGAATTCAAAAGGGGATATTGAGAACAATGCTGAAAACATATCCGTGTTCTCTCTCTCTTTCTCTCTCTCTCTCTCTCTCTCTCTCTCTCTCTCTATATATATATATATATATATACACACATACATATACATACACATATATATGTATACATATATATACACACACGTGTGTGTCCATACAAATATTATTTAATTCAATGTTACTCACATATACAATATAGTACATAAAAATACATAGAAATAAAATAAAAGGAAGTAAAAAAAGACTTTAATCCTATTGTCCATAATCCTATCATCCAGAGATGACCATTTTTAATATTTGGTGTATTTACTTTCAATATTGTATATACTTATTTAAACTTAAATACACATACAAAGTAGTATATATAAAACATAGTGAATATTATAATGTATTTATAGTTTTACATCTCACTTTAATCATTTAACATTATTTTGTGATTATTTTCCCCATACTGTTTAAAACACATCACAAATATTATTTTAATTTTTTAATTGCTGCATGCATAATAAATGGTATAAGTGTGCTCTAATTCATTGAACCAGTTGTATTTTCTTTTTTTTCCCCTCTGTCTCATCTTTTTGTTTCAGCTTTATTGAAGTATAATTGACAAATAAATAATGTATATGTTTAAGGAGCACAGCATGATGGTTTGATGCACATATACATTGTGAAATGATGGCCACAATCAAGATAATTAACATATCCTTCACCTCACATAGTTACCACTTCCTTCTTTTATTACATTTTCTTGAATAATTATAATATTTTCAACTACTTTTGTGCTTTGATGAATGTTGTTTACATAAATTTTAATCAAATTACTGATCGCATATATAGATTGACTTTTAGAAGTGTATTTATTTTTTGGAAATTATAAAGTCTTTTATGTGTATTGCCATATTCTCTCACATGTGGGTGTGGAGATTTGGAAGCAGAGCTGAGGAAGGAAAGGAAGGGTTAATTTATCCTCAGCTATGGATGCTGAAAGATATAGTTAAAGGAAAGGAATTCTGCAGGGTATTACAAGATTCTGCCTGACAGAAAGTCAGTTTTCCCCAACATGTAGCCTCTTCGTGTATACTAATAAAATTGTTAGTTGAACACATTATCACTCAGCTGAAAACTATATTTCTAAGCTTCGCTTGCAGCAAGGCGTGGCCACATGGCTAAGTACTGGTTAGTGGAGTGTAAGAAAAATGATGGGTGCTATAGCTGTTTTTTTCTTTTTTTACCTAAATAGATAAGCATTTTCCCTCTTTCACCTTTTCTCTTTCCTGCTGGATTGGATGTAAACACGATAGTGGGAGCTGAAGCAGCCATTTTAAATCAAAATATATAAGCTGCATTTTGAGGATGGTGATGCAACAATGAAGAAGGGAAGGATCCTTGTTCCCTAATAGTTGTAGAGCGGTTATGCCAGCCATGAATTACCAACCCAAATTTTGCATGAGATAAAAGCAAATTTATATCTTACTTAAATAGCTACTGTTTTGTTTTTCAATCTCTGTTACAGCAGGTGAGCCAGCTATAATACACTTCCCATGGCTAGCTATGGGCTTCATTTCACAGTTCTCTCTTCCGAGGCTCACAAGTTAAATTGCCTTAGCTGCAAAGCTACGCTCAGGACGCAGGCTCCTTGGAAAATTCTCTGTTGATACAGCAAAAATAAATGATCATCAAAAGTGAAATGTTGTAAAAGTCTGGTGTTCCAGAAACGGGGTTTGTGCTTATTCATGAATCCTATTTATTTTTGCCTTCGTAAGTCATAACTAAATGTTCAATCTCTATTTAATCCCCTAACTGAAGCAGATTATTTATTAACATAGAAAGCAGCTATTTTGATTCAAGCTGATGATACATAGAGCTAATGTTGAATTTTCTTCTTTCAAAATTATGATAGATTAGATTTTCACTGTATCCTAAAATAGATTCTTAAAAGCATCTTTCTGTTCATGTAAATGTTGACTTCCGAAAACTCACTGTTATGGACTTGCTAAAGTCTTTCTCAATGACTTTTATGCTTCTTAAACTACAAAGTCACAGAGATTCAGAGTGGAAAATCCAGCTGTTCTCAACTCCGGCTGTACATTAAATTCATCTGGGCTAGTCTTTTAGATGATAATGATATCTAATCTACATTCTCAGAAATTGAGTAAATTGGTTTGAAGGAGGAGGTTGAGTCAACAGAAATTTCAAAAAGCTTCCCATAAAACTTTTTAAAAATTAAAGTATAGTTGATGTAAAATATTATGAAAGTTACAGGTATACAACATAGGGGTTCACAATTTTTAAAGGTTATACTCCATTTATATTTATTATAGAATATTGGCTATATTCCCTGTGCTGTAAAATATAGCCTTGTAGCTTATTTCATATATAATCATTTGTACCTCTTAATCCTCTATCCCTATATTGCCCCTCCCCATTCCCTTTCCCCACCAGTAACCACTAATTTGTTCTCTATATCTGTGAAATTTTTCTTTATTAGTTATATTCACTAGTTTGTTTAAGTTTTTAGATTCTACATATAAGTGATATCATACTGTATTTGTCTTTCTCTCTGTCTGACTTATTTCACTTTGCATAAAACCCTCCAAGTCCACCCATGTTTTTGCAAATGGCAAAAAAATTCTTTTTTATGGCTGAGTAGTATTTCATTGTGTGTGTGTGTGTGTGTGTGTATATATATATATATATATACTACATCTTCTTTATTCATTCATCTGTTGATGGACACTTAGGTTGCTTCCATATCTTGGCAATTGTAAAAAATGCAGCTATGAATGTTGGGGTGCATGTATCTTTTTGAATTAGTATTTTTGTTTCTTTTGGATATATACCCAGGAGTAGAATTGCTGGGTCATATGGTAGTTCTATGTGCAACCTCAATTGGGGACCATGGATCTAATCCTATCCTTAGCTGTATATTAAAAATGCTACTCACATAATTCTGAAGTCCAGCTAGTTACATGGACTATTAATGTAGTTCATACCCTTTATTTTATAGGTAGGCAAACTAAGATACAGAAAAATGAAGAGACAAAATCAAGTTTGGTGCAGGCCCAGGTTTAGAAGACAATATAGGAACAGATTTTCCAGCTTATTACTCACCTAATCCTAACATGCAATAGAAGAATCAGTGAAAGTGTTACCAGAAAAAGGAATGATAGGGGATAAAAGAAAGTAAAGTTGAAGTAATTTTAAGGAGGCTGTAAGTTAAAATTACATGTAACTTCAATAAGACTGATAGGAAAGAAAAGGTAATAAAGAATTTTATTCCATTATTTTGTTTTCTAGATTCAGTACTATCCCCTCACTGGTGAGGGGTACAAAAGGAACATAACACAGGATTTCTACTCTCAAAAACTTATAATATAGATATTTGTTAGGACCACAGCTGTGAAACTTCAAGGGGAAACTGTGTCAGAGCCATCTTAGTCTTTTTTGTTGCCAAATGATAGGGCTGACATTTAATAGGTACTCAGTGTTTACTGAGGAAATGAATATATGCTAAATAAATATAAACATAATAGAAGCTTAGCAAGAAGAAAACTCACTTCAGGTTGCAGTAGTCAGGAAAATCTTCATGGAGCAGGGATATGAGTCAACATTTGAGGGTAAGGGGATTTTGTATAAATATAAAAGAAGGGGGTAGGTAATTCAGGAAGAGAAAGCATGAAAAAATATGCATAAGAGAAATATGGCATGGATGACTGCAAGAGAGGAGATTGACTGGCTGGAACAGAGTTTATATCTTGGGGATCAGTAAAAAATATCTGCTGATGTCAGATTATAGAAAACTTTAAATGGTGCTCAATTGAGGGCTGGAATCAGAGGGTAACTGTTGTCCATTAGTAATTTCTGAATAGACAGATGATCTAATGAAAGCAGTATCACAAGACATCAGAAGGACATCTCCTATATATTGGGGCTTCATAATGGTTTTCTTCTATGAGAAAGGATTTTAATCTAGACCATCTCTACTTACCTGCAGAAAAGGAAAAATACTGCTGGCATGGAGAAGTTAGAGTTCATAACTGTCAATACATTAAAAAAAAGTTACATTGTTAAGTAGGGGATTACTGCTAGGTATCATACTTGTACTTTTATAAAGTGGCATCCTCAAGAGACTGTTAATGTGGTTAATTATCTTTTAGGTTTAGTGGAATACATTTTTAGAACTAAAACACAATATAGAGCAACAAGTGACTAAATTGGTAGCTTATTTGTTTAATTATCATTCACATCTCTTGCTGAAGCCAGTAAGTTCTCTTTAAACAATTAGGTCATTTCTTAAATAGACTAGTATTCTTATCATGAGGTTTTCTTGAACTTGAGCTATTTGCACACATTTTACGATGGGACCATGGGAAATTGCTAAATTATCTGACACTAGAGAGATATTACACGAAAATTCTGATATTTTGCTGCAAAATATTGCCAATTATGGAAGCTGTCAATTTAACAATACGCTTATTCACTATGGTGTTTGATTAATGCAAAATTATTCAGTTGGCTACCTTGTAGTTGGCCTATTTTTGTGTCCAATTAGTATGCTAATAATGGTAATTATGTTCTATACTGCATGTCTCATCACCTAGAGGGCTTTTAAAATGATAAAATAATGAGAATAAACAAGCTGATGCTAACATTCAGTGGGCCATTCTAATTGCTTACTGAGAGCACACTGGGGAATCAACACTCAACCAGGGAAAATGATTCTTGCTTACTTTGTTAAAACTACTCTTTCCAAAGAGTGGTAAGAGTTTGCTGCTGTTTTCCTTATTATGGACATATTTTATATTACAGCCATCTTTTAATTTCTTTTTTATTTTCTGTATTTATTAAAATGAAGGTAATTAAATTATATTAATCTTTTTACTAGAATTTGTAGTAAGAGGTCAGAAAACAAAGAATGAACAATGCTCACTTGTGCACCTTTGTATCAAATAACTATTATTTATTTTTGTTTCCTCCACTGTCTATAAAAGAACAAACTAAAAACAAAACAAAACAAAATCCCTCTACTGACAACACTTCTTGTATTTGGAGGAGTACTGTGAGAGGTGATGACTTTTGCTAAGTTCTCAACAAGATAATCAAACACAGTAGTACACAGAAGTTATTTCTTCTCAAAAACATAAAACTAAAGCTCTCTTTTGTTTGGTTAATAAGCCCTTATTTTAAGATAGCTATACAATCCATTTGGACAATCAGTATGGAGTTATAGATCAAGCTACTATGACTATCATTATATTATTATAAAATGTATTCTAAATTCAAATTATAATACATAAAATTTAAATTGATATCTTTTTGGCTTTTCTTTTTTTCTTTTTTTTTTTTTTTTTGCGGTATGCGGGCCTCTCACTGTTGTGGCCTCTCCCGTTGCCGGACCGGGGCAGGAACCGGCGTCCCCTGCATTGGCAGGCGGACTCTCAACCACTGCGCCACCAGGGAAGCCCTTTTTGGCTTTTAAGAAAGATCTGCAGTGGATCATGGAGGTTTTTCTCTGAATCATTTAAACCTGTGGTTTGAACTTTCACAAAATAATTACAAATATTGCATAATCTCTTTCCAACGGTCCTTAAGATAATATAACAAAAAGAATTCCATTCCTTAGAAGCATCATGGTGGGAAGAAAAGGCACTGAACTGAGCTTCTGATCCCCTACTCATCTGATGAGAAACGATAACATTAAACAAGTTTGTTGTGTTCTCTAATGTTTAGGTATTTCAACTGCAAAATAAGAGGGTTGAATTAGAACAGATTTTCTGAAATTGTGTTCCATGAGTCTATTATATTCTAAGTGATATTAACAAATTTTGCATTAAAAGGGTTTCTGTGGTCAAACTTCAGTTTGGAAATGCTGGATCAAACCAAGGTAAACACATTTGTTTACAGTAGGATTTCTCAGAATATTTAGTGTACTAATATACTTTATGGATAGCCAATTAGGGTGATATGCAGCATTTCTTAATTTGATCATTAAAACACATTTATTTATCAAACAACTTTTATTATCTCATGGGGCACTAGCATTTTGCAAATTATAGTATGGAAAATATTGAACTAGAGAAATCTTAATATTTTCCCTCACTAGACTGTAAGCTCTATGACAGTAGGGATGATACATGTCTTGTGTCTGCCACAGGTTAGGTGTTTGTATTAAGCATAGTACTTGCACATAATATTTGCTTAATAAATATTTGCTGAATGAATTAATAAATGAGCAAACATACATACATTGTTTCTATAAGTTCAGCACATAAGGTGTAGGAAATGATTTTGGGGTCCTGCTACCCTCTCGTTGTAAGTTTCCATTTTCCATTGTACGTGTCCTAATGCCTATGCCTCTCATCTCTAGTGAAAGCAAAGTAACAAGCTCTTTGTATCGTCATTTTACATTCCATTTCTTATTAACTTGATAGGAATAATATAGCTAATACTTACTGAGCAGTGACTAAATGTTTGGCACTGTGAAAAATATTTTGCTTATATCAACAGTTAGAATCCTTTCAACAATTCTATGTGAAATGTGTCATTTTTTCTCTTTTACAGTGTTAAGTAAAGGTTCCACAGCAAATGGCAGTTCTAGAATTTAAATATTGACTTCAGAATGTGAACTCTTAACTGTTATAATATACCTCTCACTCTGATGTTATTTGACTTGTACAAATTCCCAGCAATTGTTGAACAGATTGTTTTATAATATTTTGGATCTAACTTTATTCTGGTAGATTTATCTCTGTCAGATTGATTCCCATCTTTTTGACCTCCCATGATCCTCAGTGCTGATCAGTGTTAAATCACCTAGCACATCACAACTTATAAGTCAACCCCTAAATAATCTCATTCCATACTTTTCTACCTTGATTGCGTCCAAGCACTACATACTACCCTAGGTAGTGATGTTAGTATTATACATATTTTAACTAATGAGAAAACTGAAAAAAACTTTCTATTACCATCCTGCTTACTATGGTGAAGATATATATATATTTTTATATCTACATTTGTCTGTATGTATCCAAAGCAGATATCTACAACTAATATTTTATATGAATCTTATTCCTTCTTGGGAGCAGAGACCATTGTTATAAATCATATGTAGTATTCAGTGTGACATGATTACATAGGAATGTCCTGAGCTACAAATTAATATTTAATTGTGTGGTACAGAAGATAAGTGTTATGAATTTATTAAATTAACATTTGCTAAGTGGAGCACAGGGTGCCAGATGGTAAGCTGCGATTAAGCAAAAGACCACAGTAGAAATTGAAATACAGAAATTTATTACTCACAAGACCTGGAGGAGGTCCATAACTTTCCTCAAGGGGCAATAAGGGGAAGTCAAGGCAGGGTGCAGGCAGAGAGAGAGAGGCAGGACCTGGGACACATGACTTTATTAGGGTCCATGGACAGAATGCTTTGGGGTTCCTGGGATAAGACCAGATTGGTCAATTCGAACTCCCCCAAAACAGGGTTTTAATAGCTCCATGGGTCTTATTGAAGGGGCACATAGAGAAAGGCCCTGGGAGGCTGGGGAAACTGTTGACCACAAGGGTTGTGGGGAATTCATATCAAGAAGTATGCACTTGAATAAGGGGGCTAGTGTCATTTTAAGCCTCCTGCAGGCTGTTTGGCTTAACAAAATGTATACTGAAGCAGCAATACAATGGTGTAGCTTAGCAAAACTCTTGGTAGTAAGTCTTGCCACTAATTAATGGAATGATTTTTTTTTAGTTTAGCACCCATTTTCAGTTTGCTTCCTACCATAAAAAGGAGCAGAACATACATAAAAATCCCCAGAACCTATATTGTGAAAGTATGAGAAAGAAAAAGTTTGGTAGAAAACTCAAGAAGGAAGAAGTGATTGGATTAAGAAAAGAGCTCCAGAACCCAGAAAACTAACAACAAAATTACTCCCATAGCTACAAAGGAAAAGAAGAAACAAATTTTGCAGGGGCTGTTGAAGTTAGACAAAGTACCCGGGAATTTAATGATAAAAAATTCTATACTTGAAATGAACTTGAAGCAATCACATGAGTAAAAATTGGAAATCTACAAATTTATAAGATCCCTAAATAGGAAAGGGATAAGTTATAAGACAAAAGGTGTAAGACAAAAACATTGAGGGAAACAGATCAGAAGAACATGGTAGAATTTGACCCAGGAGATACCAGAATAGATACTATCCTCATATTCATACAGGTAAAAATTCTTCTTGACCTTACTGTCAAAGAATTAACTGGAAGTTTATCTCTAAAAATCACGGTGTGGATTTCATATTCATATTGTTGTTAATCGTATCATACACAGAATATATTTGATACTATAATAGTGGAAATTTTTTTCAACTTTAAGGGACTTTTTTGCTGTTTCCATAAAGTCCCAATGCTATTTAGTTACCTATACCAGGCAGACCTTTCCTAAGTAAATTGAAGTCAATATTCCTGTGCCCAAAATAAATTAAACAAAGGAGCAGTCACTCTTACAGCATACTCTTTTACTTATTTCTAACTGTGAGTGCACATGTTACAAAGATTTATATTTATTATCCCCTTCCTGCTACAGAAACTGATACATATTTAGTTCTCAGTAAATCTATTTGAATGAATGAATGAGTTATTACATTAGTTTACCCAACAAAACCAAGTCCTTCACAAAATGTTCTCCCATTATATCCAGCATGGGATGAACTATAGAAAAAATCTGTCTGCTGTTAGACACCTATGTATAGTCATCTCTGTGTTGTCTGTCCAGCCTTTTATTAACTGGAAACATTCATTAGCTGGTGCTTCAACATTTCAGTAAGAATTGATGTTCATAATGATGACCCTGGAGCACTTAAAGTCCTGAAGTGTCTTCTGATGCATCAAAGCAAGATTCAATTATGCTCAGTATACGTTTTGTGTTCATTGTATTTCATTGTATTCCAAGACTTTGAAAACTGACAAGTTGGCTGTGGTAAATATATTCACTTTCTATCAGCCAAGATGTTTGATTAAATAACCTGCTCTATAGTACCCCTGCCCCAAGTAATGACTGGAAATAGAACGCTGTTTTTCATGTGTGTTGAGAAAAACTATGACACTAAGATACACTAGATTTCTTCCTGTAACATAAATATTACACTATTTTTGGAGCAATTAAATATTTTCTATTTGTTGTTTGTAAGGGAACAGAACTCAAATGACAATTTGCTGTTCTTGAGACTAAGGGAAAAGTAAATGAGGTTCAGACTAAATTGAAAAAGTTTTATCTAAGTGTTCTGTTTTGTAGAGTGTCTGTAGCTATGGTGCACATTGTAAATACTGGTAAAAGTATGCTTAAAATTATAATGGAAGTGGAACGCTTTCAGTAACCTCCCCCCTCTAAGGAGACAGAAAGCTTATCATATATTTCAGGCTTTTTAACTACTCATTTGGTTGCTTTTACTTTTAAGACTTTCCACACTCATCTTCCACTAGCCAGGAGAAAGAACATCCCTTTCTCTTCACAGGAGTGATACAAGAGAATACTGTCTCTACACAAAAATTGCAAACAAAACAAACAAACACAAAATCTTTCTTTGGATCTCAGGTGGATAAAAAGTACTGCATTCAGGGGCAAAATGAAATATCACCAATCTATTTCAAATGCTTCAAAAGAATATGAGAAATAGGTTTTCAGAAAAAATGATACATTCATTTATTTATTGATAATAAGAAGAGAACTCTTCTGCAAATAGCATTTCATCCTGAAACTCTATGGCTATTGGAGGGGCAATTTGTATACTAAGATCCAGTGAGAGGTGTCATGCTGTGTGGTTTTTCCCATTGTGATCTAGTTCAATAATCACACCTTTTCCATAGTACTGTACCTGGCAATTCTTTATGCTTGGGCTTGAGGATGGTTTGCTGTTATGCTTACCAGACAGGTGAGTGCCGAGAGGCTCCAGCCATTTCCAAGAAAGAATCATTCATTTTACAAATTATCATAAGAGTGAAATTATAGAAAATAGGGTGAATTATTAGAGAAATGAAAATATAAATATTTTTCTCCTTTCTGTGAACTTGCTACCTTCTTTCACTCCCCATCCTCTATCCCAGGTTGTAGGGGCCAAACTTTGTTCCTAAAGACTATACTCCTTCTCTTCCCCCTCTCAGTCTCTTGCCCCCTGCTCCCATGCTCACCCTCTGCCTTTTAGGTAACATAAACAGTTTATGATTTCTCTATAATTAAGATGGAACTGCCCGGATATTCTCTGAGATAGATGAACTTGTAGGTTACATAAGACAGAACTGGACCAAACTAAGGGATAGAAAATCACCTTACCAAAAGAGAGGGATGATGGGAACTGTAGTTTCCTTGGGTGGCAGCACTATGCCCAGTTTACATGCAGCAGCCTCATAAGGGATGGCTGGGAAATGGTTGTGGCATCGGAGAGTAAGTGCTAGAAAAGAAAAAAAACAACAAGACAATCAAATGTCACAGCCCAGTCACAATATAGCTCCTAAGTAAAATAGGAAGTGAGTTTGTTTCAGTGCCTTCCTCCCAAATTATTTCACTCAGCTTTATCTTCTGTCTAGATGAATTGTACCCTTTCACAATTTACCTTTTCAAAAGCTAATCTACATGAATTGATGAAAACAATCCATATTAAGATGCATTTTATGGACAGTGCCATAATATGTAACTTTTGTTAGTTTCACCTATATTTTGAGAGAAAATTAATGAACACATTTCTAATGTTGATATTTCAAGAAGAGCAAGAATATATTTTCTGTAAAACCCTCCCCAGTATTTATCAAATCACATCTACACATCCTAAGCCCAGCTTTATATTTCCATAAATTAATGTGTATTTTTGTTACTATAATACCTTCATCTCTAAAATGGTATATATATCATTTACTAAATTGCTTTCAATGAATGATGTCCCCGTTAGTAAATATGGTCATAATTGGGATTATCCTGATTAAAACTATGTTGCCTTTCTAAACTCCCCACTGTTTCCCTAGTAATCATTCACTAATTTTCTTAATAATATTTGAGAATCTCATCTTTACAACAGCTCTCAGCTCCTTGAGTACCTGTGTGTTGATATTTTTTATTTGGCTCAGGACACAGCTATTCATACAGTAGGTAATTAATAAATGTTTATGAGAAAGAAAACAAAATATTAAAAGGAAATTTCAGCCACTTGAAAAATAAAAATTGTTTTAGACTAAGTAAAGTTTCTAAATATTTTATAATTAGCATGTGCTATTTTTCTCCTTAATTTACTGGGTAAATTTCTAAACTGATTGCTACTTTTCTACTCAGCAATCTCTGTTACCAAATGCTATTGCCAGGATGCTAAAAATACAATTGTTTCTTATGGTTGGTTGGGAATTCCATTGCTGTGAGAAAAGGGACTCTACAAGACATTAATTCTTACTAAAGCAACAAAGCATACATTTCTCTGTTCTTTTTTTCCCTCCAACCAAAATTTTCACTGACAGCCCTGGAACCCATTAACAGACTTCTACCCTTTTGGTAAATTTTTAAATCATTCTCTTAGTAAAAGTACTTGAAATGATAGTCTTTTGTTTCCATCTATAAGGAATTATTTTTTTGAAGGATGTCATCTCAAGTCTATGAAATTCGTAATAATTTACAGCAGTATTGTTTCTATTTTTATTTTATCACCTTGGTAATAAACTTTTGGTGCCATTACTTACAATGAGTTATTCAAATAGTAATATAATTGTACCCAGATATAAAACTGAATCCTGTCCTTTGCTCAGTGTAAAATTATTTCTGACACAAAATATGTTAATATAATTTCCATACAGGTACATCTAGGGGCACTCAAATAATATTTAGTTACATGAAATATAATATTTAGACAGGTGAAACCCTCTGTAATCTGACACGCTTGGGAATGAGAAGTTCTGTTTAACCAAATATTCCTGCTAATATAGAGTTAGCATATGTAACAATGATTCAGTATTTCAGAAAGCTCTTGAAATGTCATCATTATGATTATCAATTTCAATTGTACTGTGGATGTGTAGAAGTGATAGTTAATAGAGAGTCTTAGGCCTGCTAAGAGAGAATTTACTATATTTTGGAAAATATGAGTTACTAATACTTATTTATCTTTTTTATTCCTAATGTAGAGAGGGTCTGGGTCCTCACAAAGCAAAAAATTCAATCATATTATATAATTCTGAACATGTATTTCTTTTTCATATTTCTCCTCTGTGATTTAAATAAGAAAAGTTGTCCAAAAAGATGCTAAAGATAAGGCTAGGGTTTTATCTTAAAAGAAAAGGAAGGAAATAAGACTTTTCACATTCTTCCTTCTGGGTTCAGACATTTTATTTGTAAATATTTAAATTCAGTCAACATTTATTGATTTCCTATTGAATTACATTATTGATTATTAACTAGGCTACTACATATGGAACTGGATAGACCTGCTTAATTCAGCAAATATTTATTTTGTGATAGAATCTTCTTAGGTTAAAATATAGAAATAAATGAGGTAATATCCCTTTGTCACCTAGTAGCTTCCATTTTGATTTGTAGAGATAAAATTTCATCATGGTACTACCAACTTCACTCTAAAGCTTTAATACTTGATATGGAACAATTGGGCCACTATGCTTCCTGGGAGAATAAATGTACTAGATCATGCTTTGGCAGGCATACATATATTGATCCTTCTTAAGGTATGTAGTGGAGGAAAGTAGCACAGGCATTATCCACTTACATGGAATTCTGATGCTTCTTGTCTTAATTAAACTTAAATGTTCAAATGTATTACTACCTCATTCTAAAAAAAGAGAATTGTTCTAGAATTCAAAGAGAACATTTCAATAATTAATATTCTATTAGAAGAAAGATATAACATCTGAAAAGAAAGTGTGAAAAAAGTCCACAGAGTGGAGAAAATATTTGCAAATCATATGCCCAAGAAAGATCTACTATTCAGAATACATAATAAACTCTTACAAGCCCAAAAATAAACCCACACACCTAAGGGCAATTAACCTTCAACAAAGGAAGCAAGAATATTCAATGGAGAAAAGACAGTATCTTGAGCAAGTTGTGTTGGGGAAGCTGAACAACTACATGTAAATCAATGTAGTTAGAGCACTCACTCACACCATACACAAAAATAAACTAAAAATGGCTTAAAGGCTTAAATATGAGACATGACACCATAAAATTCCTAGAAGAGAACATAGACAAAACATTCTCTGATATAAATTGTAGAAATATTTTCTTAGGTGAGTCTTCCAAGGCAAAAGGAATAAAAGCAAAAATAAACAAATGAGGCTTAATAAACATAAGTTTTTGCACAGCAAAGGAAACCATAAACAAAAAGAAAGACACCCTGTGGACCAGGAGAAAATATTTTCAAAGGATGTGACTGACAAGTGCTTATTTTACAAAATATACAAACAGTTCATACAACTCAATGTCAAAAAACAAGTTCATACAACTCAATGTCAAAAACAACCCAATCAAAAAATGTGAAGGAGACCTAAATAGACATTTCTCCAAAGACATACAGATGACCAAAAGACACATGAAAAGATGATCAACATCACTAAGTATTAGAGAAATGCAAATCAAAACTACAATGTGGTAACACCTCACACTGGTCTGAATGGCCATGATTAAAATGTCTACAAATAATAAACACTGGAGAGGGTGTGAAGAAAAAAAGTACCCTTCTACATTGGTGGGAATATAAATTGGTGTAGCCACTATGGAAAACAATATGAAGTTTCCTTAAAAAACTGGAAAATAGAGTTACCATATGATCCAGAAATCCCATACCTGGGCATATATCTGCAAAAGACAAAACTCTAATTTAAAAAGATACATGCACCCCAATGTTTATAGAAGAACAGTTTACAATAGCGAGGATATGGAAGCAACTTAAGTGTCCATCAACAGATGAATGGATAAAGATGTGGTATATATATATATATATGATTGAATATTATTCAGTCATTAAAAAAGAATGAAGTAATGCCATTTGCAGCAACAGGGATTGACCTAGAGATTATCACACTAAATAAAGTAAAACAAAGAAAGACAAATATCATACTATATCCCTATATATGGAATCCAAAAAATAGTACAAATGAACTTATTTACAAAACAGAAACAGACTCTCACAGACATGGAAAACAAATTTATGGTTAACAAAGGGCAAGCGGGAGTGGGGGTGGGGGAGGTATAAATTAGGAGTACAGGATTAACAGATACACACTACCATATATAAAATAGATAAACAACAATGATTTATTGTTTAGCACAGGGAACCATACTCAATATCTTGTAATAACCTATAATGGAAAAGAATTAAATACAAAGAATATATGTGATATATACAACATATATTATTTGTAATTATAAATATTATATGTATAATATAATTATATATTCTTTGTAATTATATATATATATATATATATATATTATAGAACTGGCCCTAACTCAAGCCTTTAATTAAAATGAGTGGCTTTGTGCTGGTACATATCATCTCAAAATTCATTTTCAGACATATAAAAGCACTTAAAAATAATCACTTGACACGTGAAGTTTTCAATACCTTCACTTGGGAATTATTAAAGGCTCCTCTCTCAATGACATAGTTTGAAAATATGTTATGAAATAAAAGATACTAATCAATTTAAGACACAATAGCTAAAAATATATCAATATACTTAAACTCACCTAAACTTGCAAATAACCATTAAAATCATTATTGTCGTGAAAAAGGCATATATAAATTTCAACATACATTTCTAAAACAAAACAGCAAGAGTAGAAAAGGAGTATACTCAGTACAAGAAATATTCTAACCATGATAAAGGCTACCTATTTGAAAAGCAAAGTACATGTAACTTGCAATAAAGAAACAATATTATGGCCAGCAACAAGAGAAATATACCCATTTACACAACTATTAGTTAAAAATCTTTTCATTTTAGAACAGTTTTATGTTTAGAGAAAAGTTGTGATGGTAATAGAGTTCCCATATAATCCACACCCAGCTACCTAACAAACATGATATATTGTTAATATGTTGGTTTCATATGTTTGTCACAAATAGTGATCCAATACTGATACATTATTAACTAAAGTACAAACTGTATTTAGATTACCTTAGTTTTTACCTAATATCCTTTTTCTCTTCCAGGGTTATATACAGGGTACCACATTACAATTAGTAGTCAGGTTGCCCTTGGCTCCTCTTGGCTGTGACAGTTTCTTAGACGTTCCTTGTTTTATATGACCTTGACAGTTTTGAAACAAACTGGTCAGACATTTCATAGTTATGCCCTTGGATGAGTTTCTTTGGTGTTTTTGTCATGATTAAATTGGGTTGTATTTTTTGGGGAGTGAGACACAGAGATAAAGTGCTGTTCTCATCACATCATATCAAAGGTATATACTATCAACATGACATTACCATTAATGTTAATGTTAACACCTAACTAATTTTTTCATGTTTCTTCGTTACTGGATAAGTTACTGTTTATTTGCCATTTCTATGGTGTGCCATGTGGAAGGAAGTCATTATATGAAATTTACACTTAAGGAGTGTGGAGTTATGCTCTACCTCCTTAAGTGTAGAATATATATATAGTTTATTTAAACTTTTCTACATGGGAGCTGTGTCTATTATACTCCATTTATTTATATCTATATGGGCTCCTCAATATTTATAATTGGGGTTATAATACAACACTATTTAAATAATTTTTTTGCCTAAACTCTTCCAGCTTTAGTCATTGGGAGCTCTTTCAGTTTCATCATTGGGAGCTCTTTCAGGTAGCTCCTTGCCCATTTGATATACTTTCATTGTTGTTGTTATTGTTGTTGTTGTTTTGCTTCTTTTCTGGCCTTATAAGATGCTCTACCCTCACCCTAAACTCAGCTATTTCTCCACGTAACCCTGGTTCCTTTCATTAGAAAATAGTAATAGAAAATAAAAACTAGGGTTTGTATTGTGCTCATTGTCACTGAGCTCAGTGCTCACTGCCACTGGTTTTAGTCCCTCTCAGTTGAAAAAGTAAAGAAATGTTAATATGTACACTAAGCCAACTATAAACATATGTCTACAGATATTTTTATATGTATCCATCTGTATCTATATTAAGTTAAACATGAGTTCATACTGATGCCCCTGATTCTAAACCCAACATCCAAACAATTATCTTGTTTTTCCCCTTGTTTATCTGTATCCACTCACACTGACACTAAGAAATTAAGTTTCCACAATTGCTATCTATTTGCTTAACTAGTTATAAACTGTGATGTGAAAGATATCCTAATTACAGTCACATTTATAGAACATGAAATGTTTTGGAACAAATTAACAAAAATCACAGAAAGCATATGAAGGAAACTACCAAATGTTGAGTAAAGACATACAGGAACCATAGCTAAATGCAGACATGTAAATATTACCCCCAGATTTTCTATACATTAAATTACAATAAAATTTCAAATGAGTTTTTTTTTTTGTGTAGAGACATAAATTAATCTAATGCTCATATGAAAGAGTGAATAAGCAAAGAACATTTTGGAATATAATTGGAGAAGAATTGTTCAACAGATAATTAAGGGTACTACAAAACTACAATATTTAAACTGTGAGAAGAAAGCTCAGAAATACATTTAAGTACATATAAAATTTTAGTATATGATATAGTTGTATATCAAATCAGTGGATGAAGGTAGATTGTTCAATAGATGTAGGTATAACAAGTAAACAATCATTTGGACCACTACAATTTTATACTCCAATTACATACCCTAAGTCAACATTTCGTATGAGTTAACTAAAGAGAATGAAGGAAAAAAAATCATATGATCATTGCAACAGATACAGAAAAAGTGTTTGATAAACTTCAAAATTCTTTCTTGATAAAAAACTCTCCATTCTAGGAATAGAAGGACATTTCTTCAAGATGATGAAGACTATATATGAAAAACCAATAGCTAACATCATCGTATTCAATGGTGAAAGACAGAAAGATTTTCTTTTAATATCAGGAACAAGACAAAGATTCCTGCTTCCACAATTTCTATTTAAAATACTGTTAGAAGTCCTAGGCAAAGCACCAGGTAGGAAAAAACTATGAGAAATAAAGTACATCCAAATTGGAAAGGAGGAAAAAATATCTTTGCTTGTAAATGATGTAATTATATTTGTAGAAAACAAATATCACACACAAGAACATGAATGTTCGACAAACACATTCACACAAAAAGTACGTTGCATTTCTGTACACCAGAAATGAATAATACAAAATGTAAATTAAGAAAACTTTTATTTACAATAGCATCAAATATAATAAAATATTTAGCAATAAATTTAACCAAGGAGGTGAAAGACTAATACAAATTACAAAACATTACTGAAATAAATTAAAGAATACGCTAATAAGTGAAAAAATATCCTGTATTCATGAATGAAAAAACTTAATAATGTTAAAATATTACCAAAGTAATCAATAGAAACAGAAAACAAAATCTACAAATCCATATGGAAATTCAAGTGATTCCAACTAGCCAAAAATATATTGCAAAGGAGCAAAGTTTTGAGGACTCACATTTGCTGATTTCAAACTTGCTGTAAAGTTACAGAAATCAAAACAATGTGGTACTGGCATAAAGATAGACATATAGACAAATAGACTAGAATAGAGAGCCAAGAAATAAACTGTTACATCTATGACTTATTTATTTTTGACAAGGGTGCCAAGATCCTTCAATGGGGGAAATAATAGATTATTCAACAAATGATACTGAACAACTGGATATCCTCATGCAAAAGAATGGACTTAGACACTTAGCTTACACAATATACAAAAGTTAACCAAACCTGATCAAGATCTATATTTGTCACAGTAGGAAAGGAAGGGGAACCATCCCCTGGGGCGTATACTATTTAATGATACAGAACTTTCTTGTCCCCACAATTAAGCTCAAGAGGGGCCATTTCTGGTTCCCACAGGTGTGTGCAGATTTGAGCCACTCTGGCTGCTGGGAAGGCTTCAGGTGGGAATCAGAACGAGAGCAGGGCAGGTACCTCTCTGGGTTAGGAAGCTGGGTGGGCAGTAGAGGCTGAGGGGTACTCTAGGGGCTAAACTCTAAGAGACAACCCCCTCTTAAGCTCACCCAAAGGAAAGATAAGTCTGGTTTTAGCTGAGCAGTTAACAGTTTTTTTCTTTTCAGCTTGTTTCGTGATTTTTTTGTTGTTGTTTAACTTTATTGAGGTATAATTGACAAATAAAATTGGAAGATATTTAACATGTAAAAAAAAAAAAAAAAAAAGACCTAAATGTGAAAGCAAATATGTAAAACTCAGTAGAAAATATATAAGAAAAGTTTTCAAGAAATTGAATTTGGAAATGATTTCATAGACATGAAACCAAAAGCACAAGCAATGAAAGAAAAAAATAATAACTTGCATTTCATCTAAATTAAAGATTTTGTGCATTAAAGGACACAATCAAGAGAGTGAAAGAGGACACAGTGGGAGAAAATATTTGCAAATCATCTATCTGATAAGGAATTTATATCCAGACTGTATAGAGAATTCCTACAACTGAAAACAGAAACAAAAACCCAATTTTAAAATAAACAAAGAACTTGAATAGACATTTCTCCAAAGAAGATACACAAATGTCCAATAAGCTTATAAAAAGATGGTCAATAATTCTAGTCATTAGAGAAATGAAAATGAAAACCACAATGAGAGGCCATTTTGTACCCATTTGGATAGCTATGATCAAAAAATAGATAATAAGACTTGTCAAGAATGTGGAGAAATTGGAGCCATTGTACATTGCTAGTGGAAATTCAAATGGTACAGTCACTGTATAAAAAGTTTGGCATTTACTACAAAAGGTAAACATAGAATTACCATATGATCTAGGAATTTCACTTCTAGGTATATGCCCAGAATAATTGCATGCAAGGACTCAGGTATTTGTATACAAATGTTCATAACAACATTATTTACAATAGCCCAAAGGTGAAATAATCTAAGTGTTCATCAACAGATGAATGAATAAAAAGTGACATATACATATAAGGGAATGTAATTCAACTTAAAAAGGAATGAAATTCTGATACAACTACCACAGATATAAACCTTTAAAACATTATGCTAAATGAAATAAGATAGATAATTTTTAAAAATATTAGGTGATTTTAAATATGAGGTATTTAAAATAAACAAATTTATACAGACAGAATATAGAATAGAGTTTTGCAGGTCCAGGAGAGGGAAAAATGAGGAGTTACTTTTTAATAGCTCCAGAGTTTCTGTTTAAGATAACGACAAATTTCTCAAGATTGATATTGATGATACTGGCACGACCTTGTGAATGGAACTAATGTCACAGTTGTACAGTTTAGAATGATTACGATGGTAAACGTTATGTTATGTATATTCTACCACAATAAAAACAGACTTTTAAACGAAATAAACTAACAACAAACTCTAAAAGGCAATATAAGAATTTTTTAAATTTGATATGAGTAAATAATATAATATCAGAAATTAGGCAAAAATACTTTTTATGAAAGTGACAAAGAATGACATAAAATTCTGGGTTACAATGATGTTTACTGTTATTATTATAAAATTTTGCAAACAAAGATTAAATACAAGTTAAATTATGTATACATTCAGAAAATGGAAAACCAGGTTTAAAAATCAGTGTTATATGTATTGACATGTAAGGATGTTTAAGATATTATTTTATTTTATTTTATTTTTTATAAATTATCACCTAAAATATGCTCATAGAGAATTATATTTATGATTGCTTGTTTTATAAAGCATAAGAAAATCTTCCAAAGAGGGGTGAAAGAATAAAAATTCATTTTTTCTAGTACATAGTATACTACTGTCTTTAGAAAACAACTGGTTTAATATTCAGGAAATTATTTTAGATGTTAGCATTAAGTGTAATTGGAAATTCAGAATGACTTTCTTTTTTTTTTTTTCTTTTCTTTTTTTTAACATCTTTATTGGGGTATAATTGCTTTACAATGGTGTGTTAGTTTCTGCTTTAAAACACAGTGAATCAGTTATACAAATACATATGTTCCCATATCTCTTCCCTCGTGCATCTCCCTCCCTCCCACCCTCCTTATCCCACCCCTCCAGGCAGTCACAAAGCACCGAGCTGATCTCCCTGCGCTATGCAGCTGCTTCCCAGTAGCTATCTACCTTAGGTTTCGTAGTGTATATATGTCCATGCCTCTCTCTTGCTTTGTCACAGCTTACCCTTCCCCCTCCCCATATCCTCAAGTCCATTCTCTAGTAGGTCTGTGTCTTTATTCCTGTCTTACCCCTAGGTTCTTCATGACATTTTTCCCTTAAATTCCTTATATATGTGTGTTAGCATACGGTATTTGTCTTTCTCTTTCTTACTTACTTCACTCTGTATGACAGACTCTAGGTCTATCCACCTCATTACAAATAGCTCAATTTCGTTTCTTTTTATGGCTGAGTAATATTCCATTGTATAAATGTGCCACATTTTCTTTATCCATTCATCCGATGATGAACACTGTGGTTGTTTCCATCTCCTGGCTATTATAAATAGAGCTGCAATGAACATTTTGGTACATGACTCTTCTTGAATTATGGCTTTCTCAGGGTATATGCCCAGTAGTGGGATTGCTGGGTCATATGGTAGTTCTATTTGTAGTTTTTTAAGGAACCTCCATACTGTTCTCCATAGTGGCTGAACCAATTCACATTCCCACCAGCAGTGCAAGAGGGTGCCCTTTTCTCCACACCCTCTCCAGCATTTATTGTTTCTAGATATTTTTATGATGGCCATTCTGACTGGTGTGAGATGATATCTCATTGTAGTTTTGATTTGCATTTCTCTAATGCTTAATGATGTTGAGCATTCTTTCATGTATTTGTTGGCAGTCTGTATATCTTTTTTGGAGAACTGTCTATTTAAGTCTTCTGCCCATTTTTGGATTGGATTGCTGTTTTTTTGTTATTGAGCTGCATTAGCTGCTTGTAAATTTTGGAAATTCATCCTTTGTCAGTTGTTTCATTTGAAAATATTTTCTCCCATTCTGAGGGTTGTCTTCTGGTCTTGTTCATTGTTTCCTTTGCTGTGTAAAATCTTTGAAGTTTCCTTAGCTCCCATTGGTTTATTTTTGTTTTTATTTCAATTTCTCTAGGAGGTGGGTCAAAAAGGATCTTGCTGTGATTTATGTCATAGAGTGTTCTGCCTGTGATTTCCTCTAACAGTTTGATAGTTTCTGGCCTTACATTTAGGTCTTTAATCCATGTTGAGTTTATTTTTGTGTATGTTGTTTCGGAGTGATCTAATCTCATAATTTTACATGTACCTGTCCAGTTTTCCCAGCACCACTTATGGAAGAGGCTGTCCTTTCTCCACTGTACATTCCTGCCTCCTTTATCAAAGATAAGGTGACCATATGTGGTGGGTTTATCTCTTGGTTTTCGATGCTGTTCCATTGATCTATTTTTCTGCTTTGTGCCAGTACCATACTGGCTTGATTACTGTAGCTTTGTAGTATAGTCTGAAGCCAGGGACCCCGATTCATCCAGCTCCAATTTTTGCTCTCAAGATTCCTTTGGCTATTCGGAGTCTTTTGTGTTTCCATACAAATTGTGAAATTTTGTGTTCTAGTTTTGTGGAAAATGTCAGTGGTAGTTTGATAGGTATTGCATTGAATATGTAGATTGCTTTGGGTAGTAGAGTCATTTTCACAATGTTGATTCTTCCAGTCCAAGAATATGGTATATTTCTCCATCTATTTGTATCATCTTTAATTTGTTTCATCAGTGACTTATAATTTTCTTCATACAGGTCTTTTGTCTCCTTAGGTAGTTTTTTTCCTAGATATTTTATTCCTTTTGTTGCAATGGTAAATGGGAGTGTTTTCTTGGTTTCACTTTCAGATTTTTCATCATTAGTGTATAGGAATGCCAGAGATTTCTGTGCATTAATTTTGTAACCTGCAACTTTACCAAATTCATTGATTAGCTCTAGTAGTTTTCTGGTAGCATCTTTAGGATTCTCTCTGTATAGTATCATGTCATCTGCAAATAGTGACAGCTTTACTTCTTCTTTTCCAATTTGGATTCCGTTTATTTCCTTTTCTTCTCTGATTGCTGTGGCTAAAACTTCCAACACTATGCTGAATAAGAGTAGTGAGAGTGGGCAACCTTTTCTTGTTCCTGATCTTAGTGGAAATGCTTTCCATTTTTCACCATTGAGGACAAGGTTGACTGTAGGTTTTTCATATATGGCCTTTGTTATGTTGAAGAAAGTTCCCTTTATGCCTACTTTCTGGAGGGTTTTTATCATGAATGGGTGTTGAATTTTTTCAAAAGCTTTCTCTGCATCAATTGAGATGATCATATGGTTTTTCTCATTCAATTTGTTAATATAGTTTATCACATTGATTGATGTGTGTATATTGAAGAATCCTTGCATTCCTGGAATAAACCCCACTTGATCATGGTGTATGATCCTTTTAATGAGCTGTTGAATTATGTTTGCTAGTATTTTGTTGAGGATTTTTGCATCTATGTTCATCAGTGATAATGGCCTGTTGTCTTCTTTCTTTGTGACATCCTTGTCTGGTTTTGGTGTCAAGGTTATGATGGCCTCGTAGAATGAATTTGGGAGTGTTTCTCCCTCTGCTATATGTTGGAAGAGTTTGAGAAGTATGGGTATTAGCTCTACTCCAAATGTTTGATAGAAGTCGCCTGTGAAACCATCTGGTCCTGGGCTTTTGTTTGTTGGAAGATTTTTAATCACAGTTTCAATTTCAGTGCTTGTGATTGGTCTGTTCATATTTTCTATTTCTTCCTGATTCAGCCTTGGCAGGTTGTGCATTTCTATTAATTTGTCCATTTCTTCCAGGTTGTCCATTTTACTGGCATAGAGTTTCTTGTAGTAATCTCTCATGATCTTTTGTATTTCTGCAGTGTCACTTGTCACTTCTCCTTTTTCATTTCTAATTCTATGGATTTGAGTCTTCCCCCTTTTTCCTTGATGAGTCTGGCTAATGTTTTATCGATTTTTTTTATCTTCTCAAAGAACCAGCTTTTAGTTTTATTGATCTTTGCTATTGTTTCCTTCATTTCTCTTTCATTTATTTCTAATCTTATTTTTATGATTTCTTTCCTTCTGCTAACTTTGTGGGTTTTTTTCTTCTTTCTCTAATTGCTTTAGGTGTAAGGTTAGGATGTTTATTTGAGATGTTTCCTGGTTCTTATGGTGGGCTTCTATTGTTATAAACTTCCCTCTTAGAACTGCTTTTGCTGCACCCCATAGGTTTTGGGTCGTCATGTCTCCATTGTCATTTGTTTCTAGGTATTTTAATTTCCTCTTTTATTTCTTCCATGACCACTTCGTTATTAAGTAGTGTATTGTTTAGCCTCCATTTGTTTGTAATTTTTACAGATCTTTTCCTGTAATTGATATCTAGTCTCATAGCATTGTTGTTGTAAAAGATACTTGATACAATTTCAATTTTCTTAAATTTGCCAAGGCTTGATTTGTGACCCAAGATATGATCTGTCCTGGAGAATGTTCCATGAGCACTTGAGAAAAATGTGTGTTCTGTTGTTTTTGGATGGAGTGTCTTATAATTATCAATTAAGTCTACCTTTGTTTAATGTATCATTTAAAGCTTGTGTTTCCTTATTCATTTTCATTTTGGAAGGTCTGTCCATTGGTGAAAGTGGGGTGTTAAAGTCCCCTATTATGAATGTGTTACTGTCGATTTCTCCTTTTATGGCTGTTAGTATTTTCCTTATGTATTGAGGTGCTTCTATGTTGGGTGCATAAATATTTACAATTGTTACATCTTCTTCTTGGATCGATCCCTTGATCATTATGTAGTGTCCTTCTTTGTCTCTTCTAATAGTCTTTATTTTAAAGTCTATTTTGTCTAATATGAGAATTGTTTCTCCAGCTTTCTTTTGGTTTACATTTGCATGGAATATCTTTTCCCATCTCCTTACTTTCAGTCTGTATGTGTCTCATGGTCTGAAGTGGGTCTCTTGTAGACAGCATATATATGGGTCTTGTTTTTGTATCCATTCAGCAAATCTGTGTCTTTTCGTGGGAGCATTTAGCCCATTTACATTTAAGGTAATTATCGATATGTATGTTCCCATCCCCAGTTTCTTAATTGTTTTGTGTTGTTATTGTAGGTCTTTTCCTTCTCTTGTGTTTCTTGCCTAGAGAAGTTCCTTTAGCATTTGTTGTAAAGCTGGTTTGGTGCTGCTGAACTCTCTCAGCTTTTGCTTGTCTGTAAAGGTTTTAATTTCTCTGTCAAATCTGAATGAGATCCTTGCTGGGTAGAGTAATCTTGGTTTCAGGTTTTTCTCCTTCATCACTTTAAATATGTCCTGCCACTCCTCTCTGGCTTGCACAGTTTCTGCTGAAAGATCAGCTGTTAACCTTATGGGGATTCCTTTGTGTGTTATTTGTTGTTTTTCCCTTGCTGCTTTTAATATGCTTTCTTTGTATTTAGTTTTTGATAGTTTGATTAATATGTGTCTTGGTATATTTCTCCTTGGATTTATCCTGTATGGGACTCTCTGTGCTTCCTGGGCTTGATTAACTATTTCCTTTCCCATAGTAGGGAAGTACTGAACTGTAATCTCTTCAAATATTTTCTGAGTCCCTTTCTTTTCCTCTTCTTCTTCTAGAACCCCAATACTTCAAATGTTGGTGTGTTTAATGTTGTCCCAGAGGTCTCTGAGACTGTCCTCTGTTCTTTTCATTCTTTTTTCTTTATTCTGATCTGCAGTTGATATTTCCACTATTTTATCTTCCAGGTCACTTATCCGTTCTTCTGCCTCAGTTATTCTGCTATTGGTCCCATCTAGAGTATTTTTAATTTCATTTATTGTGTTATTAATCATTGTTTGTTTCATCTTTAGTTCTTCTCGGTCCCCGTTAAATGTTTCTTGCATTTTTGTCTATTCTATTTCCTAGATTTTGGATCATCTTTACTATCATTATTCTGAATTCTTTTTCAGGTAGACTGCCTATTTCCTCTTCATCTGTTAGGTCTGGTGTGTTTTTATCTTGCTCCTTCATCTGCGGTGTGTTTTTTTGTCTTCTCATTTTGCTCATCTTACTGTGTTTGGGGTCTCCTTTTTGCACACTGTAGGTTCGTAGTTCCCGTTGTTTTTGGTGTCTGTCCCCAGTGGCTAAGGTTGGTTCAGTGTGTTGTGTAGGCTTCCTGGTGGAGGGGATTAGTGCCTGTGTTCTGGTGGATGAGGCTGGGTCTTTTCTCTCTGGTGGGCAGGTCCACCTCTGGTGTTGTGTTTGAGGGTGTCTGTGGGCTTATTATGATTTTAGGCAGCCTCTCTGCTAATGGGTGGGGTTGTGTTCCTGTTTTACTAGTTGTTTGGCATAGGGTGTCCAGAACTGTAGCTTGCTGGTCATTGAGTGAAGCTGGGTGCTGGTGTTGAGTTGGAGATCTCTGGGAGATTTTCGCCATTTGATATTATGTGGTGCTGGGAGGTCTCTTGTTGACCAGTGTCCTGAAGTTGGCTCTCCCACCTCAGAGACACAGCACTGATTCTTGGCTGCAGCACCAAGAGCCTTTCATCAACACGGCTCAGAATAAAAGGGAGAAAAGCTAGAGATAATGCATTAGTAGAAGCAGGAAGAAAGAAAGAAAGAAAGGAAGAAAGAAAGATGAAAAGAAGGAAAGAAGGAAAGAAAGAATGAAAGGAGGGAGGTAGGGAGGGAGGAAGGAAGGAAGCTATGAAGGAAGGAATGAAGGAAGGAAGAAAAGAAGGAAAGAAAGAAGATAAAGTAAAATAAAGTAAAGTAAAATATAATAAAGTTAGTAAATTAAAAACAATAGTTACTAAAAAAAAATTGAAAAAAACGGATGGATAGAACCTTAGGTCAAATGGTGGAAGCAAAGCTATACAGGCAAAATCTCACACAGAAGCATGTACATACACACTCACAAAAAGAGGAAAAGGGGAAAAATCATAAATCTTTCTCTCAAAGTTCACCTCCTCAGTTTGGGATGATTCGTTGTCTATTCATGTATTCCACAGATTCAGGGTACATCAAGTTGACTGTGGAGCTTTTATTTGCTGCTTCTGAGGCTCCTAGGAGAGATTTCCCTTTCTCTTCTTTGTTCTCTCAGCTCCTGGGGTCTCAACTTTGGATTTGGCCCCACCTCTGCATGTAGGTCCCTGGAGGGCATCTGTTCTTCTCTCAGACAGAATGGCGTTAAAGCAGCCGCTGATTCGAGAGCTCTGGCTCACTCAGGCTGGGGTGAACAAAGGGCACAGAGTGTGGGGTGAGCCTGCGGCAGCAGAGCCTGGCGTGACGTTGCACCATCCTGAGGCTCGCTGTGCGTTCTTCCAGGGAAGCTGTCCCTGGATCCCAAGAACTTGGTAGTGGTTGGCTGCACAGTCTCCTCAGAAGGGAGGTGTGGATAGTGACCTAGGCTCACACACAGGCTTCTTGGTGGTGGCAACAGCAGCCTTAGCACCTCCTGCCCATCTCTGGGGTCTGCGCTTTTAGGCGTGGCTCACGCCCATCTCTGGAGCTCCTTTAAGCAGCGCTCTTAATCCCCTGTCCTCGTGCACCAGGAAACAAAGAGGGAAGAAAGTCTCCTGTCTCTTCAGCAGATCAAGACTTTTCCCCGGACTCCCTCCCAGCTAGCCGTGGTGCACTAAACCCCGCAGGCTGTGTTCACGCCACCAACACCAGTCCTCTCCCTGCACTCCGACTGAAGCCGGAGCCTCAGCTCCCAGCCCCGCCCACCCTGGAGGGTGAGCAGAGAAGCCTCTCGGGCTGGTCAGTGCCGGTCTGCACTAATTCTCTGTGCAGGAATCTCTCCGCTTTCTCCTCCACACCCCTGTTGCTGCACTCTCCTCTGCAGCTCCAACGCTCCCTCCCCCTGCCACCCTCATTCTCCGCTCGTGAAGGGGCTCTTAGTGTGTGGAAACCTTTCCTCCTTCACAGCTCCCTCCCACTGGTGCAGGTCCCGTCCTTATTCCTTTTTCTCTGTTTTATCTTTTGCCCTACCCAGGTACGTGGAGAGTTTCTTGCCTTTGGGGAGGTCTGAGGTCTTCTGCCAGTGTTCAGTAGGTGTTCTGTAGGAGTTGTTCCATGTGTTCCATTTCTGGTGTATCTGTGGGGAGCAAGGTGATCTCCACATCTTACTCTTCTGCCATCTTCCCCTCGTCCTAAGATATAATTTTAGATAAGGAAGCAGGTTACTAAGCAGTGTGTGCACTATGTTCTCATTCATATATATATATATATATATATGTATATAAAGGACTATGTGAAAGGAATATATATGAAAATAAAGGAATATATGAAAATATTGACAATTTTTCTGTGGTGATGGAATTTAAAATAATAATTATAAATGTAACCATCCAATATGTATGTATCATTTACTTAATATCCAGACATTTTGCTAACTGAATTTTCATATAATATTTATAATACTCCTGTGACAGGAGACATTATTATTATTGTTTATTTAATACAGATAAGATAAATAAATAGTAGAAATATTTATAAATGTACACAAGGTCATAAAGCTGATAAATGGAAACATAAACATTGGACAGAATGCAGGGAGCAGCTATAAATGGGCCCAGAAAAGGAAATAGTAACAGACAGACCTGGAGAGCTGAATTGAGGGGACATCAAAATGGTGGTGAATTTACCATTTTCCCTTTGGGTATCATTCATGCTTGACTCAAAACCAGCATGAAATTCAGATGTGGACAAGTGGTGTGGATAGAAAACTTTAAGAGAAGCCCTTATTATCTGGCCTTGGAAGTGTTAAAGACAATACCTGAAGTTCAGGAAGAGTGGAAAGCATCCTCTATCATTCTCTCCTTCACCAGCTACCAAGAAATCCCACAATGCTGCAGGAGTAGTAATGTCTGAGTAGATGTGTGAAACTCTGAGAGAGGTAAATCTTACTTGTGAATCAGAGAAGGTGTGATTCCAAGAATATGTGGGGGAACCCCAGTTGCTGTATTTTCCCTTTCTGTTCGCCCAAGGTTTTGCCCAGAATGCAGATGCAGTCATAGACATTACATGCTAAAGTGGCATTAAACAAACAAACAAAATAAGCACCTTGTTTTCTGTTGGAGAACTGTGAAATGTGGTTTCAGGAAATCTTAAAGTATCCAAGGAAAAATTTATATAGGAGAGACTTCAAGAGAGCTACTCATAAAGTGATGTTTAAATTCCTGGGATCACTCCCAAGCAGCTCACATGGGGTTGTTACCCAAAATAGTATACTAAAGGCTTTGAGAACTGAACTACTAAGTAGACCATTGCCCAGGTCCCAGAGTAGGCACTGGGTAATGTTCATGCAATACATAACTGTAGCACTGCAAAGGCTTTAAAAGCCAAACTGACATTAAAACTACAGTCCATATAATGTAAGTCAGACCTTGTGGCCTGAACCCAACCAGTTTGGCTACCTCCTGAAATAATTTAAAAACTCAACATTTTCATTAGGATTTAAACAAGACCTAAAGTGTCAGAAAAACATATTTAAAATGTCAAGGATACAATCCAAAATTACTCAGAATGAGAAAACCAGGAAAATCACTATTTGACAAGGAAAAAAATCAACTTATGCCGTTCCCAAGGGGATACAGATATTAGAGTTAAAGACATTAATGCAGCTACTAGATCTGTATTCCAAAAAGTGAGAGTGAACACTCTTGAAACAAAGAAAATGATAAGAAGTCTCAGCAAAGATATAAAGAGTATTCAAATAGAAATTTTAGAACTTAAAAATATAATAGCTGAAATTAAAATAAAAACTCATTGGCTATGCTCACTAGCAGATTTAAAATTACCAAGGGGAGAGCCAATGATCTTAAATATAGATTTTGAAATATCTAATCTGAAAAAAGAGGGAAAGAGATTCAAATAAATTAACAGAGCCTTAATAAACTACCTAATGATAATAAAATGACGGACATATTGTCACAACCAAGAAGAGGAGTAAAAAGAATGTAGTGCAGGAAATACATTTGAAGAGATACAGCTGAATACTTACTAATTTTGGCCACAAACATAAACATAGACACACGAAGTTCAGGAAACTTCAAATAGGATAAATTCAAATAAATATGCCCATCATCATCAAATTTCAGAAAGCTAAAGACCAATTTTTTAAATCTGTAAAATATCCAGAGAAAAACTATGCTAGATATATGGGGGGAAGCAATTTCAATGATTGCACATTTCTCATCAGAAACAATGGAGACCAGAATGAAATGGAATAACATTTGTAAATTACCTGACTGTAAATAAAGAATTCTACATCTGGTTAAAATAACCTTAGGCATAAAGGTGAAATAAAGACACTTTCAGATGAAGAAAATCTATGAAAATTCATTGTCAGCAGTCCTGTTCCAAAACAGATGCTAAGGAAATTTCTTCAGATGAGAGGGCATTGATATGAGAGAGATACTTGATGCATCAAAAATAAATGAATACCAGGAACATTAAATATATAGGTAAATATATTGGGTATTCTCTGAAATTCTATCAAATATAGAAAACAAAGGGTATAACATTGTCGGATGGGATTTTAAATATATGTAAAGGCAATACATATGACAAATACAACAAAAAGGAGGAATGGTAAAGGAACTTATTTTATGATAAGCTGATTGCATTTCACTTGAAGTGGTAAAATATTAATTCTAACTCAACTGTGAAAGTTAAGTATGTAAATCTTAACCCTTAGAACAACTATTAATAAAACCATGCAAATAGATATAGTAAAAATTCAATGAGCAAATTGAAACAAAATACTAAATATATCCATAATCCCATCCCCCCCCCCAAAAAAAAACAACAGCAGAGGAAAAACTGAGGAATGAAAATTAGAGGGGAAAAGTTAACACCAGCAATGAGAATAAATAACCTTCAGTGCTTTTCTAAAGAGTCTGAGGTCTGATGGGCCTGAGTATCATGGAAATGTAAAGAATAAGAATAAGCAAATTAGGACCACTGTGTTTCAGCTTCCTTTTAGTCACTGTGACATATTTCACAGCTTCTTAAACAAGTTATATGAAAGTCAAAAATTGGACTCAAATTTATTATTGCATTAATTTTATCATGGGATTTAAATTGGTCCCATCTAATTATTCTACCATTACATCACAACAGAAACAGGAACTTGTTGGTTATCCACTTTCACTGTTTAATATTCCTTTATAGGACTGGACTTGTGTGGATTTATTAGAGGGTTACTGATAAATAAATGTCATTATTTATAACTGAAAATTGTTGCTATGCAGATACACCTAGAATGTGATACCTGAGAGAAGAAATTTAAATTTATCTGATTCTTCAAAGTCCCTCTCCATGATCCATTGTGTCCCCCCTCATGCTTACAATGCATTTTATAGTGAGAAGAAAGCTGAAGGCTAGAAAAGGGAAATAATGACCAAACATTCAGAGCTATCAAGAGACAGAGTCCTGACAACAGAGATCCTGACTTCTGGTGTTGACTTTTATAACAAAACAAGAGGAAATTAAAAATATGCTTTCTTTTTATCTGAACAAAAATTATTGAAGTTAGGAAAAAAAAAACAAAAAATATTACTATCATTTTGCATTGATTACTTTAAATTTGGAAACTGTTGGCAATTATCTTAACTATTCACCTGCCACAACAGGACTGGAACTCAGGGTCAGCATTTTTACCTCTATTTTGGAAAGTGTGTATATATATATATATATATATATATACATATATATATATATATATATACACACTTTCCAAAAGTATATATATATATATATATACATACACATATATATAATGAAGCAATTATATTATATATATATAATTAAACAATACTACTTTACATCAAATTATTGATATTAGTCATCTCCATTTCTTAAAGGAAACATTCATGATAAAGATATATATTTTCAAGGAGAAAATGTTTTACATTTCTCTATTTTCTGGTAAATTCAAATCATTTAAATATGTTTTTGGTAACATATTGCATAGAAAAGGTAAGTAACCTATATATTATATCTCTAGTTAGCATTTTGTGAGTAGATTGTGCTTAACCATATTCTTTCCTGTAATTAAAGAAAAATTATCTGTTACTATTTTATTAGTTTATTTCTTACAATATTATTTGCCATATTTATTGATATAACTGACAAATAACATAGTTATTAAATTATTACAATGTAATAATCAAATATATGCATATACTGTGAAATGATTATAAAATAAAATTATTTAACACACCCATCACATCACATAGATACAATTATTATTATTATTTTGTGTGTGGTGAGAACTTCTAAAGTTTATTCTCTCAGCAACCTTGAAATATACAATACAAGAGTTAACCATAGTCACCATGCTGTACATTACATTCCCAGAACTTATTCAACTTATAACCAGAGATTTGTACACTTTGTTCAGCTTCACCCATTTAACCCACTCCTACACCTGCCCTGGCAACTAAGAATCTGTTCTTTGTTTCTCTGATTTTTTTTATAAGTTTCCGCATATAAATGAGATCATACAGCCCTTGTCTTTCACTATCTGACTTATTTCACTTAGCACAATGTCCTTAAGTTTTATCCATAACATTGCAAATGGCAGAATTTCCTTTTATATGGCAGAATAATACTCAATTGTATATAAATACAGCACCTTATCTTTACCATTTCATCCACTGATGGACACTTAAGTAGTTTCCATATCTTGACTATTGTAAATAATACTGTCTTGAATGTAAGAGTGTAGATATTAGTTCAAGAAAATGATTTCATTTTCTTTAGATATATATTCAGATGTGGAATTTCTGGATCATATGGTAGTTCTATTTTTAATTTCTTGAGGAACCTCCATATTGTTTTCCATAGTGGCTCTACCAACTTACATTCCTACCAGCAGTGTACAAAGGTTCACTTTTCTTCACATCCTCACCAGCACTTATCTTTGGTCTTTTTGATAGTGGCCATTCGAACAGGTGTGAAGTGATATCTCATGCTACTTTTCATTTGCATTTCCCTAATGATTAGTGATGTTGAGAATCTTTCCTTTTCCAGTTGGCTATTTGAATATATCCTTTGGAAAAATGTCTAATGATGTCTTCTTCCCATTTTTAAATTGGATTAAAAAAATAACTATTGAGTTTTATAAGTTGCTTATATATTTTGGATATTAACTTCATCAGACACGTAGCTTGCAAATATTTTCTCCCATTCTAAAGGTTGCCTTTTGATTTTGTTGATGGTTTCTTTTGCTATGCATTTTTAGGTTTATGTATTCCCATTCATTGATTTATTTTTTTTGATTGTCCATTGGTGTCATATCCATTAAATCATATCTAAGACCAATGTCAAGTAGCATTTCCCAACATTTACTTCTAGGAGTTTTATGGTATCAGGTCTTACATTTAAATCTTTATTTCATTATGAGTTAATTCTGTGAGTGGTTTAAAATAACGGTCCAGTTTCATTCATTTTCATGTGCCTATCCAGCTTTCCCATCACCACTTATTGAAGAGGCAACCCTTTTCCCATTGAGTATTCTTGGATCCAACGTCATATATTAACTGAATGTATATGCATGGGTTTATTTCTGGGCTCTTGATTATGTTCCATTAGTCTGTGTGTCTGTTTATATCCCCAAACCAAGATGTTTTTATTACTATATTAGTCTAATATATCTTGAAATCAGAAAGTGTGATGCCTCAAGGTTTATTATTCTTTCTTAGGATTGTTTTGGCTATTTTGGGTCTTCTGTGGCACCATACAAATTTTAGAAATGTTTTTCTTATATCTGTAAAAAAGTAATGCCATTAGAATTTCGAGAGTGATTGCACTGAATCTGTAGATGTCTTCAATTAGTAAGTACATTTTAACAGTATTAAGTCTTCTAATTCATAAACATAAGATATATTTTTATTTATTTGTGCTTTCAATTCTTCTTATCAATGTCTTATGGTTTTCAGTGTACAGATCTTTCCTCTTTTTGATTAAATTAATTCCTAAGTGTATTCTGATGCTATTGTAAATGGGATATATTTTAATGTCTTTTCCAATAAATTGTTACTACTATAGAGAAGAACACTTCATTTTTATATGTTGCTTTTGTATCCTGCAAGTTACCTGAATTTGTTTATTAGTTCTAAAAGCCCATTGGTGGAGTGCTTAGGATCTTCTAGATATAAGATCACGTCATCTGGGTGCAAGTGTGGCTATGAGCGCGGACATCAGAGGCTGTCATGAAATGCTAAGGCTGCTGCTGCAGCCACCAAGAATCCTGTATGCAAGCAAAGGTCACTATCCACACCACCCTTCCCAGGAGGCTGTGCAGCCTGCCACTGCCAGGGCCCCATGATCCAGGGACAACTTCCCTGAGAGAACACACAGCATACTTCAGGCTGTTGCAACGTCACACCAGCTTCTGCAACTGCAGGCTCACCCCGCACTATATGTATATTTTGTGTGATATGAGATTTGCTACTCCAGCTTTCTTTGATTTCCATTTGCATGGAGTATCTTTTTCAGCCTGTATGTGTTCCTAGGTTAAGTGAGTGTCTTGTAGACAGCATATATATGGGTCTTATGTTTTGTATCCATTCAGCCAGTCTATGTCTTTTGGTTGGATCATTTAATCCAACCTCCTCCACCCGGTCAGAGACAGCTAGAGCCCCCTAATCAGCCACTCTTTTAACCTTCTCCTGTATGGGTGAAGAACAGTCACCAGAGGGAAACCTACATGCAGAAGTGGGGCCAAATCCAAAGCTGAAACCCAGGAGCCGTGTGAACAAAGAAGAGAAAGGGAAATTTCTCCGTGTAGCCTCAGGAGCAGCAGATTAAAAATCCACAATCAACTTGATGTACCCTGCACCTGTGGAATACCTGAATAGACAATGAATCATCCCAAAATTGAGGTGGTAGACTTTGGCAGCAACTGTAGACTTGAGGTTTGCTCTATGGGACTGACTAGTTTCTGATTTTTATGTTTATTTAGTATAGTTTTTAACACTTGTTATCATTGGCAGATTTGTTTATTAGTTTGGTTACTCTCTTCCCTTTTTTAGAACTTTTTAAAGTTTTTAATAGTAATTTTTATTTTAATAACTTTATTTTATTTTTTTTCTTTCTCTTTTCCTCCTCACTTTTCTTCTGAGCTGTGGCTGACAGGGTCTTGTGGCTCCAGCAGGGAGTAAGGCCAGAGTTTCTGGGTTGGAATACATGAGATCAGTACATTAGACCACCAGAGACCTCCAGGCCCCATGTAATATCAATTGGTGAGAGTTATCCCAGAGATCGCCATCTCAATGCTAAGAGCAAACTCCACTCAACAACAAACAAGCTGCAGTGCTGGACACTGCATGCCAAACAACAAGCAAGACAGGAATACAACAACACCCATTATCAGAGAGGCTGCCTAAAATCATAATAAGTTCACAGACACTGGAAAACACACCACCTGACATGGACCAGTCCACCAGAAAGACAAGATCCAATCTAATCCACCAGACACAGGCATCAGTCTCCTCCATCAGGAAGCGTACACAACCCATGGAACCAACTTTACCCACCAGGGGAAGAAACCAAAAATAATGGGAACTTGCAGCCTGTGAAAAGGAGACCCCAAACGCAATAAGTTAAGAAAAATGAGAAGACAGAAAAATACACAGCAGATGAAGGAGCAAAGTAAAAACCCACTAAACCAAACAAATGAAGAGGAAAGAGGCAGTCTACCTAAAAAGGAATTTAGAGTAATGTTAATAAAAATGATCCAAAATCTTGGAAAGAAAAGGGAGAAAAAAAAGGAAATATTTAAATAGAACTAAAGAGCAAACAAACAATGATGAACAACACAATAAATGAAATTTAAAATTCTCTAGAAGGAATCAATAGCAGAATAAATGAGGCAAAAGACTGGATAAGTGACCTGGAAAATAAAAGACTGGAAAAAACCACAACAGAGCAGAATAGAGAAACAGGAATGAGAAGAATTTAGGACAGTCTCAGAATCTCTGGGAAAACATTAAATGCACCAACTTTCGAATTATAGAGGTCCCAGAAGAAGAAGAGTACAAGAAAGGAACTGAGAAAATATTTGAAGACATTATAGTTGAAAATTTCCCTAAAATGGGCAAGGAAATAGTCAATCAAGTCCAGGAAGTGCAGAGAGTCCCCTACAGAATAAAACCAAAGAGAAATATGCAAAACACATATTAAGCAAGCATTCAAATATTAAATATGAAGAAAAAATATTAAAAGCAAAAAGGGAAAAGCAACAAATAACATACAAGGGAATTTCCATAAGTTTAAAAGCTGATCTTTGAGCAGAAATTCTGCAAGCCAGAAGGGAGTGGCAGGACATATTGAAAGTGATGAAAGGGAAAAACCTACCAGCAAGATTACCCAGCAAGAATCTAATGCACATTTGATGGAGAAATTAAAACCTTTACAGACAAGCAAAAGCTAAGAGAATTCAGCCCTACCAAACCAGCTTTAAAACAAATTCTAAAGGAGCTTATCTGGCAAGAAAAACAACAGAAGGAAAAGACTATAATAACAAGCCCAAAACAATTAAGAAAATGGTAATAGGAAGATACATATTGATAATTACCTTAAATATAAATGGATTAAATGATCCAACCAAAAGACATAGACTGGCTGAATGGATACAAAACATAAGACCCATATATATGCTGTCTACAAGACACCCACTTAACCTAGGAACACATACAGGTTGAAAAAGATACTCCATGCAAATGGAAATAAAGAAAGCTGGAGTAGCAAATCTCATATGACACAAAATATACATTACAATTAAACCATTACAAGAGACAAAGAAGGACACTAGATAATGATCAAGGGATCAATCCAAGAAGAAGACATAACAAATGTAAATATTGATGAACTCAACATAGTAGCACCTCAATAAATAAGGCATATGCTAATACACATAAAAGGGGAAATTGACAGTAAAACAATAATAGTAGGGTACGTTAACACTTCACTTTCAACAATGGACAGATCATCAAAAATGAAAAAAAAATAAGGAAACAAGGCTTTATACAACACATTAAACAATATAGACTTAGTTGATGTTTATAGGGCATTTCATCCAAAACCAACAGAATTTACTTTCTTCTAAAGTGCTCATGGAACATTCTCCAGGATAGATTATATCCTGGGTCACAAATCAAGCCCTGGTAAATTTAAGAAAATAGAAATCGTATCAAGTACCTTTTCCAACCACACTGCTATGAGACTAGATATCAATTACAGGAAAACCTCTGTAAATAAAATACAAACACAAGGAGGCTAAACAATACACTTCTTAATAACCAAGTGATCACTGAAGAAATCAAAGAGGAAATCAAAAAATACCTAGAAATAAATGACAATGAAAACATGACAACACAAAACCTATGGGATGCAGCAAAAGCAGTCCTAAGATGGAAGTTTATAGCAATACAATTCTACCTCAAGAAACAAGAAACATCTCAAATAAAATTCCTAAACTTACACCTGAAGAAATTAGAAGAAGAACCACAACAAGAGAAACCCCAAAGTTAACCAAAGGAAAGAAATCATAAACATCTGATCAGATAAATGAAAAAGAAATGAAGGAAATGATAGCAAAGTTTAATAAAAGTAAAAGCTGGTCCTCTGAGAAGATAATAAAAATTGATAAACCATTAGCCACATTCATCAAGAAAAAAGGGAAAAGACTCAAATCAACAAAATTAGAAATGAAAAAGCAGAAGTAACAACTGACACTGCAGAAACACAAAGATTCCTGAGAGATTACTACAAGCAACTCGATGCCAATAAAATGGACAACCTGGAAGATATGGACAAATTCTTAGAAAAGCACAACCTTCTGAGACTGAACAAGAAGAAATAGAAAATATAAACAGAACAATCACAGGCACTGATATTGAAACTGTGATTAAAAATCTTCCAACAAACAAAAGCCCTGGAACAGAAGGCTTCACAGCCGAAATCTATCAAACATTTAGAGAAGAGCTAACATCTATCCTTCTCAAACTCTTCCAAAATATAGCAGAGGGAGGGACACTCCCAAATGCATTTGATGAGACCACCATCACCTCGATGCCAAAACCAGAAAAAGATGACACAGAAAAAGAAAACTGCAGGGCAATATCACTGATGAACATACATGCAAAAATCCTCAACAAAATACTAGCAAACAGAATACAGAAGCACATTAAAAGGATCATACAACATGGTCAAGTGGGGTTTATCCCAGGAATGCAAGGATTCTTCAGTATATCCAAATCAATGTGATACACCATACTAACAAATTGAAGGGTAAAAACCATATAATATCTCAATAGAGGCAGGAAAATTTTGACAAATTCAACACACATTTATTACAAGGATCCTGTGGAAAGTAAGCACAGAGGGAACTTACCTCAACATAATAAAGGCCATATATGACAAACCCACAGCTAACATCGTTCTCAATGGTTAAAAACTGAAACCATTTCCACTAAGCTCAGGAAAAAGACAAGGTTGCACACTCTCACCACTCTATGACATAAATCACAGCAAGATCCTTTTTGACCCACCATCTAGAGAAATGGAAATAAAACCAAAAATAAACAAAAGGGACCTAATGAAACTTAAGAGCTTTTGCACAGCAAAGGAAACCATACACAGGACAAAAAGACAACCCTCAGAATGGGAGAAAATATTTGCCAATGAAGCAACTGACAAAGGATTAATCTCCAAAATTTACAAGCAGCTCATGCAGCTCAATATTAAAATAACAAACAACCCAATCCAAAAATGGACAGAAGACCTAAACAGACATTTCTCCAAAGAAGGTATACAGATTGCCAAAAAACACATGAAAGATTGCTCAATATCATTAATCATTAGAGAAATGCAAATCAGAACTATAATGAGATATCATCTCACACTGGTCAGAATGGCCATCATAAAAAAAATATCTACAGAAAATAAATGCTGGAGAAGGTGTGGGGAAAAGGGAAGCCTGTTGCACTGTTGGTGGGAAAATAAATTGATACAGCCACTATGGAGAACAGTATGGAGGTTCCTTATAAAACTAAAAATAGAACTACCATACGACCCAGCAATACCCCTAATGGGCATATACCCTGAGAAAACCATAGTTCAAGAAGAATCATGTAGGGCTTCCCTGGTGGCGCAGTGTTTGAGAGTCCACCTGTTGATGCGGGGGACACGGGTTTGTGCCCTGGCCTGGGAAGATCCCATGTGCCACGGAGCAGCTGGGCCCATGAACCATGGCCGCTGAGCCTGTGCTTCTGAAGCCTGTGCTCCACAATGGGAGAGGCCACAGCAGTGAGAGGCCCGTGTACCGAAAAAAAAAAAAAAAAAAAAAAAAAAGAATCATGTACCAAAATGTTCATTGCAGCTTTATTTACCACAGCCATCACATGGAAGCAACCTAAGTGTCCATCCTCAGATGAATGGATAATGAAGATGTGGCACATATATATAGTGGAATATTACTCAGCCATGAAAAGGAACGAAATTTAGTTATTTGTAGTGAGGTGAATGGACTTATAGTCTGTCATACAGAGTGAAGTATGTCAGAAAGAGAAAAACAAATACCATATGCTAACACATATATATGGAATCTAAAAAAAAATAAAAAGATTGTCATGAAGAACCTAGGGGCAATATGAGAATAAAGATGCAGACCTACCAGAGAATGGACTTGAGGATATGATGAAGGGGAAGATTAAGCTGGGACAAAGTGAGAGAGTGGCATGTACATATATACACTACCAAACGTAAATAGTGGGAAGAAGATACATAGCACAGGGAGATCAGCTCGGTGCTTTGTGACCACCTAGAGGGGTGTGATAGGGAGGGTGGGAGGGAGGGAGATGCAAGAGGGAAGAGATTTGGGAACATATGTATATGTATAACTTATTCACTTTCTTATAAAGCAGAAACTAACACACCATTGTAAAGCAATCATCCTCCAATAAATATGTTAAAAAAAAGAATAAGAGAGAGATATGACTTTTTATTTTATCTTCACTTATTCTTTCTCCAGTGCCCTTCCTTTCATTATGCTGATCTGAATTTGTGACCCATATTTTACTTCTTCCTTAAGAACTTCTTTAACATTTCTTGAAAAGCAAGTCAACTGGCAACAAATTCCCTCAGTTTGCTTGTCTAAAAATAGTTTTTTTATTTCTTCTTTCTTTTGAACGTTATTTTTGCAAGGTACAGAAATCTAAGTTGTTGGATTCTTTTCCCTTAATACTTTAAATATGTCACTCCATTCTCTCCTCTTTTCATGACTACTTAGAAGACAAATGGAATTTTTACTGTTGCTCCTCTACAGGTAAGTTTTTTATTGCTCTGGCTTCTTTCACGTTTTTTTAAATATATGAATTTCTACATTTTTATTATGATGTGCTTAGGTGTGCTTTTTTTGTCTTTTATTCTGTTTGGTGTTCCCTGAGATTCTTGGAACTGTTGCTTGTTATCCAACATTAATTTGAGGATATTCTCTATTATTAATACTTTAAATATTTATTCAATTCCTTTTTTCTTCTCCTCCTTGTAGTCCCACTATGTGTATGCCACACCTTTGAAAGTTTTCCCACATTCCTTGAATATTCTCTTCTTTTTTAACCCAGGCTTCCCTTTTCTTTCCATTTTTGGAACTTCCATAGCCATATACTAAATCTCAGAGGTTCTTTTTTTACTCTGTCTAGTCTACAAATGAGCCCATCAAAGACATTCTTTCTTTCTATCAGCTTTTCTTTTTGGTTCTTAAGATTTTCTTTGCTATGCTTATATTTTCCATCTATTCTTGCATGTTGTCTACTTTTTTCATCACAGCTGTTAGCATATTAATCAGAGTTCTTTTCAATTCCTGGTCTGATAACTTCAACATCACTGTCATATCTGTGATTGGTTCTGCCGCCTGCTATGTCTATTTTTTGTAGTATGCCTCATAATTTTTTTATTGGAAAGTAGACAGGATATATTATATAGAATGAACCACAGTGAATAAACCTTACTAATGTAGTCATTATGCGTGGTGGGAAGGCAAGCCGTCCATAGTCTTATAATTAGATTTCAGTCATTTAGTAACCTTGTGTCCCTGGTCTCTAAATTTCCCAGTGCTTCTGAGTTATCCCCTTCACTTAAATAGACAAGATGGCTAGAGTGTACTGGATTTGAGTATTTCTTTGCCCTGAATGATTATCCTTTAATACCCCAGCAGGTTAGGTCCTGGGAAAATAGTTTCTCCTGAGGGCCAGCCTTGTTAAGGCCAGAATGTTCTTACAGATTTCAAAATGTTTATTTCTTCCCACTTGCTGCCAGAAAAGTGGAGATTTTTATTTAATTTTTCACTTTGCCAGACCTCCTGAGGTAAAATTCACAGCAGTGTGAGAGCCCCCTTATGACCTTTTCTACCCGGATATTTTAATTATCAGACTTGACCATATTGAGCCACCAGCAATTTGTCAATTACCGTTTAGCTTTTCCAGCCTCAGTACTGGTTCTTGTGGATATTTTTGCTTGTGGGTTTCTACTCTGGCAATTTGAGATTCTCTGTATTTTCCTGTCTGATTCTTCAATTTTGGGAGCAGTGGTCTGTTCTGTCACTGTAGTTCTTTTTTGGACCTAAAAAAATTGATTTTTCACTTTGATTAGCTTTTGACTTTTTGATAAGATGGAGTGGCAATTTCTAAGCTCATTGCATGCTGGACCAGAAAAAAGAATGCTATTAATATTTTTTTTCAAATATTAAAATAGTGTTAAATTTCTGGAATAAAACCCATTTGGTTGTGGTGTCTTATATTTTATATATATTGTTGAATATGATCTTTTCTTCTTTTTGTTGAGAATTTTTGAAGTTATATTTGTAAGGGATATTGGTCTTAGCTTTCCTTTCTTTTCAAATTGTCTTTGCTTTTGGCACTAGTGAAGTAGTGTCCTCATAAATGATGTGCCAAGGATTTTCTTTCTCTCTATTTTATGAAAGAGACTGCGTGGGATTAATGTTACTTCTTTAAGTGTTTAGTGGAAATTACCATTGAAACTCTATTGGACTGGAGATTTTTATGGAGGTCTTTAACTATATATTAATGTTTAATATACAGGGCAATTAAGATTCTCTATTCATTGTGTAGTTTATAGATTTCAAGGAATTGGTCTGTTTCACATAAGTTGTATAATTTATATATCTAGTGTTTTTCATAATATTTCATTACTATTTCTGTAATGTCTGTGTGGTCTGAAGTGATAGGCATTCTTGTATTTCTAATATTGTCATTTTTCTCCTCCTTGTTTTTTATCAGTATTTGTAAAGGCCTATCAGTTTTACTAATCTTTGCACAGAACAAACTTCTAAAAATGATGTAAATGGTAACATAAAAAATATAAGAAATGGAGGATCAAACTGATAGAGTTTTTGTATGTAAACTAAGTTAAACTATCATAACAAAACAGACTTTTGCCTCTATAAGTTGTTTTATGTAAACCTCGTGAAAACTACAAAGCAAAAATACACAATATACAAGAAGATAAAGAGAAAGTAAACAAACCATACCACTATTACAAATCATCAATTTACAAATATGGAAGCAAGGTGGTATTAAAAAAAATGGAATTTCAAAATAACCAGGAAGCAATTAACAAGATGGCATTAGTAAGTCCTCACCTATCAATAATTGCTATAAATGGTAATGGATTTAATTGTCCAATAAAAAGTATCTGATGGATAGAAAAAGAAAACCCAACTATATGCTGTCTACAGTAGATTCACTTCAGATTTAAGGACACACATAGTTTCAAAGTAAAGCGAGGGATGACAAAAGATATTCCATGCAAGTGTATACAAAAAAATGAGAAGGGATAGCAATTCTTATATCAGATCACATAGACTTTAAAGCAAAATTTTTTAAAAGATATGAAGATGGTCATTGTATGGTGATGAGAGGGTTAATTAATCAGCAATATATAGTAATTATAACTATTCACCCAACATCAGAGCACATAAGTATACTAAGCAAATTCTAACAGATATGAAGAGAGAAATTTTAAAAATGTAGTAATGGTAGGGGAATTAAATCCCCTACTTTCAACAATAGATCTATCATCCACACAGAAAATCAATAAGAAAGGGTTGGGCTGGAAACATAGTTAAGTTAAATGGACCTAACAGAAATATATAGCAGAATATTCCATTCAAGAAGAGCAGAATACACAATATTCTCAAGCATACACAAAACATTCTCCAGTGTAGATTAAAGATAGGTCCCAAATAAATCTTAGAAAATTTTAAAAGATGGAAATCATACCAAATATCTTTCCTGACTACAGTGGCATGAAACTAGGAATCAGTAACAGGAGGAAAGCTGGAAAGTTCAAAAAAGGTGGAGATTAATAAGCAAGCTCCTGAACAACCAATGGGTCAAAATGGAAATCAAAACATATATCAAGAAACATTATGAGGCAAATAAAACTGAAAGCACAACATATCAAAACCTCCAGGATGTTGCAAAAGCAGTTTTGTGTGAAGTTTATAGTGATAAATGCCTACATTAAGAAATAAGAAATAATTCAAATAAACAACAGCAGGTCACCCCACAAGAAACTATAAAAAGAAAGACAAATTATGCTCAAAATTAACAAAAGAGGGGAAATAAAGATCAGAGTTGAAATAAATGAAATAGGTTCCATAAAAACAATAGAAACAATAAATGAAAATAAAAGCCATGTTTTTTGAAAAATAAACAAGATTTACAAAATTTTAGCTAGACTAACTCAGGAAAACTGATAGGTCACAATTAAATAAAATTGGAAATGAAAGAGAACACATTACAAATAATATTACAGAAATGCAAAGGCTCATGAAAGGGATAGATCATATAGACAGAAAATTAAGCAGGACACACTGAACTTGAACCATAGTTTAGACCAATAAACTTAATAGACATATACACAACATTCCATCCAACAGCTTCAGAATACATTTTCTTCTCAAGCACACATGAAAAATTGCCCAGAGTCGATAATATGTTAGGCCACAAAACAAGCTTAAATAAATTTTAAAAGATTGAAATAATATTAAATACCTTTTCAGATCACAATTATATGAAACTAGAAATCAATAACAGGAAGAAATCTAAACAATTCACAAATATATAAAAATTAAACAACTCCCTCCTGTACAACCAATATATCAAAGAATAAATTAAAATGGAAATCACAAAATATCTTGAAGCAAACACAATTGAAAACACAGTGCAAAAGCAGTTTTAAGAGGAAAGCTTATAAATAAAATAAAATAAAATTTTACATTAATAAATCAGTGTGATCTCAATCATAATTTTACATCTCAGGGAACTAAAAAAAGATAAAACTAATTCCAAAGTTAACAGATGGAAGGAAATAACTTTGATCAGAGAATAATAAAATAGACAACAACAAAACAATAGAAGAGATCAACAAATTAAGAGCTGGTTTTTTGAAAAGATAAAATTGACAAAACTTTTGCTCAACCAACTAAAACAAAAAGAGGGAAGACAAAATCAGAAAGAAAAAAGACACATCACAACTGATACCACAGAAACAAAGGATCATAAGACAACCTACCAAGATTAAATCATGAAAAACAATAGAACAATAATGAGTAAGGAGTTTGAATCAGTAATAAAAAAACCTCCCAACAAATAAAAGCCCAGTACCAGATGGTTTCACTGGTGAATTTTACCAAACATTTAAAAATGAAATAACAATTTTTCTCAAACTATTTTTTTTAATTGAAGCAGAGTGAATACTCTCAATCTTATTTTATGAAGCCAGCTTACCTTATACCAAAGCCAGACAAAGACAATATGAGGAAAGAAAATTACAGGCTAATATCCCTGACAATCATAGAGACAAAACTCTTCACAGAATATCAGCAAATCAAATTCAACAATACATTAAATCACATTCTATGATTAAGCTGGATTAATCCCAAGGATGGAAAGATGCTGCAAATCAATCAATAAGATACACTGAATTTAAAAAATTAAGGATGAAAATCATATGATTATTTCAATAGATGCAGAAAAACATTTGACAAAGTTCAACACACTTTCATGACAAAAACCTTTAACAAATCGGGTATAGAAAGAACATACTTCAACATACTAAAACCCACATATGAGAAGCTGTTGTCATACTCAGTAGTGAAAAGCTGAACATTTTTCTTCAAATATTAGGCACAAGGCAAAGTGGCTTACTCTAGCCACTTGTACCCAACAGAGTACTTGAAGTCCTAGCCAGAGCAATTAGGCTAGACAAAGAAACAAAAGTTATTTGCATCAGGAAAGAAGTAAAATTATCTCTATTTGCAGAAAAAATGATATTATATATAGAAAGCAGGAGGATATAAAATCAGGATCTAAAATCAATATATAAAATCTGTTGTGTTTCTGTATACTAACAATAAACCATCAGAAACAGAAATAAAGAAAACAATCCCATTTACAATATTATAAGACCAAAACACTTGGGAATAATTTTAACCAAGTAGGAGAAAGATATTTATACTTAAAACTATAAGATTGATGAAAGAAATTGAAAAAGACAAATAAAAAACATATTTTGTGTTCATGGATTAGAACTAATTTTGTTAAAATGTCCATACTTCCCAAAATGATCTATAAATTCAATGTAATCTTCATTGAAATACCAATGGTATTTTTTATTAGAAAAACAAAAAGAAAAAAAGAGTCCTAAAATTTGTATGGTAGCACAAATGACCCTTACTAGTCAAAGCGATCTTGAGAAAGAGCAAAGGCAGAGGCATCACTCTTCCTGATTTCAGGTTATTTTACAAAGCCATAGTCATTAAACAGTATGATCTTGTCATCAAAACAGACACATAGATCAATGGAACAGAATAGAGAGCCCAGACATAAACCCATGCATGTATGATCAATTTGGTTTTCAACAAAGGGGCCAAGAATGTATAATAAGAAAGTATATTACCTTTAATAAAATATATAGGGAAAACTGAATAACTACATGCAGAAGAATGAAACTGAAACCCTTTCTGAAACATGAAAATTAACTAAAAGTGAGTTAATTAACTTTATCATAATACCTGAAGCCCTAAAACAACTACAAATAAACACAGGGGTAAGCCTCAGGCAAGGGGTTAATATTTAAAATATACAAGAAACTCAAACAACTCAATAGCAATAAATAAATAATAACCGAATTAAAAAATGGGCAAATAACTTGAATAGACATTTTTTCAAAGAAAGCATGCAATGGCTAGCAGTTATATGAAAAAGTGCTCAACATTACTAATATTTAAGGAAATGCAAATCAAAACTAGAAGATATTTCCTCATGTCCATTAGAATGAATGTTATCAAAATGAGAAGGCAAATGCTGGGGAGAATAGTTTTTATTCTATTCTATTCTATTCATTATATATATATATATATATATATATATATATATATATATATACACACACACACATATATGGCAATAACAAGTGTTGTGGAGGAACAATTGAAATGGGAACCACTGTATTTGCTGATTGGAATGCAAAATGATGCAGTCTCTGTGAAAAGAGTTTGGCCCGTCCTCAAAAAATTGAAGATAGAATCACCATATGATTTGGTATTTCACGTCTGCATACATATCAAAAAGAATTAATAGACGGATTTTGAGGAGATTTTGACAATCCCATGTTCATGCAGCAATAGTCGTTAGAGCCAAGATGTGAAACATGCTAAATGCCCTCTGCTAGATAAATGGTTTTAAAAATGTGTTATACACATATTATGGAATATTATTGAGCCTTAAAATATCAATCCTGAATTATATGACAACACAGAAGAAACTTGAAGACATTTTTCTAATGAAGTAAGACAGTCACCAAAAGAAAAACACTGCATGATTGGACTTATACAAGGTATCTTAAACAGTCAAAGTTATAGAAACAAAAAATAGAATGATGATTGCCAGGAGTTGGAGGAATAGGAAAAGGGAGAGTTGCTAATCAATATTTATAAAATTTCAGTTACACAAGATAGTCTCCAGGTATCTGCTATATAATACTGTGCCTGTAAATAACAATACTGTACTGTACACTTAAAATCTTTTGAGGGTAGATCTTATGTTCAGTGCTACTAGCACAATAAACTTTTGAAAAGTAAGCCAATAAAATTCAAATCAATGTTATTAATTTAAAAAAAATTAGAAGCAGAGACCCAAATATTTGCACACCAATGTTCATAACAGTATCATTCACAATAACTGAAAGATGGAAACAACCAAAATGTTCATGAATTACATTATGGATAAAAAATGGGGTATATACATAAAGTGGAATATTATTTAATCTTATAAAAAAGTGAAATTCTATTTAGTGTGTGTGCCATTCTTTTTTATTGACGTATAGTTGAATTACAATATGTTAGTTTCAGGTGTACAGCATAATGATTCAATATTTCTGCAGTCATACAACATTATAGGTTATTACAAGATAATGGGTATAATTACTTTCACTAACAGTGTATCCTTCTTGCTTATCTATTTTATATATAGGAGTTTTTATCTGTTAATTCCTTGCCCCGAATTTTCCTCCCCCTTCTCCCTCCCCTTTGTTAACCACAAAGTTGTTTCCTATATCTCTGAGACTGTATCTGATTTTGCATATACATTCATTTGTATTTTTTTTTAGGTTCCACATATAAGTGATATCACACTACTTACCTTTCTTTGTCTGACTTATTTCACTAAACATAATATTCTCTAGTTCCATACATGTTGCTGCAAATAGCATTATTTCATCCTTTTTTAATGACTAATATTCTATTGGGTATACACACACACACACACACATATATTTATACCTTTTTTTTTTTTTTTTTTTTTTTGCGATACACAGGCGTCTCACTGTCGTGGTCCCTCCCGCTGCGGAGCACAGGCTCCGGACGCGCAGGCCCAGCAGCCATGGCTCACAGGCCCAGCCACCCCACGGTATGTAGGATCCTCCCGGACCAGGGCATGAACCCATGTCCCCTGCATCGGCAGGCAGACTCCCAACCACTGCACCACCAGGGAAGCCCGTATACCACATTCTTTAACCCAATTCTTTTGATGGGCAATTTGTATTGCTTTCATGTATTGGCTATTGTAAATAGTGCTGCTATAAGCATTAGGGTGTATGTATTTTTTATATTAGTGTCCTTGATTTTTTTCAAGATATATACCCAGGACTAGAATTGCTGGATCAGGTGGTAGTTCTATTTTTAGTTTTTTGAGGAAGCTCCATGTTGTTTCAAATAGTGACTGCACCAACTTACCTTCCCTTCAACAGTGTAAAACGGTTCTCTTTTCTCAACATCCTCTCCAGCATTTGTTATTTGTAGATGTTTTGATGATAGCCATTCTGACAGGTATGAAGTAATATCTCATTGTTGTTTATATTTGCATTTCTCTAAAAAATAGAGATGCTGACCACCTTTTCATTTGTCTGTTGGCCATCTATATGTCATCTTTGTTAAAAAATTGTCTAATAAGGTCTTCTGCCCATTTCTTCATAGGACTCTCTGTTTTTTCAATATTGAGTTATATGAGTGGTTTATATATTTTAAATATTAACCCCTTGTCAGTTGCATACTTAGCAAATATTTTCCCCCATTCTGGAGGTTGTCTTTAAGTTTTGTTGATGGTCTCCTTTGCTGTGCAAAGCTTTGACGTTTAATTAGGTCAAATTTGTTTAATTTTGATTTTATTTATTTTGCCTTAAGAAACTCGTACAAGAAAATATTGCTACTATGATTTATGTCAAAGACTGTTCCACCTATGTTCTCTTCCAGAAGTTTTATTGTTTCATGAATTAAATTTAGGTCTTCAAACCATTTTGAGTTTACTTTTGTATATGGTGTGAGGGAATGTTCTAATCTCGCTATTTCACATGTGGATGTCCAGTTTTCCCCAGCCCTATTCGTTGAAGAGACTATCTTCTCTGTTGTGTATTCTTACCTCTGCTGTCATAGCTTAATTGACCATAGGTTCACAGGTTTATTTCTGGTCTCTCTATCCTGTTGCATTTATCTATATGTCTAGTTTTGTGCCAGTATCATACTACTTTTATTATTGTAGCACTGTAGTATAGTCTGAAGTCTGAGAGTGTTATACCTCCAGTTTTGTTCTTTTTATCAGGATTGATTGGTAATGGGAAAATGGAAATCAAAAATAAAGCTGGATCAGCAATACTTATATAGACAAAATGGACTTTAAAATAAAGACTGTTACAAGAGACAAAGAAGGACAGTACATAATGATCAAGGTATCAGTTCACAAAGAAGGTAAAACAACTGTAAATATATATGCATGCAACATAGGAGCACCTCATAATTTAAGGCAAATATGAACAGCCATAAAAGGAGAAATTGACACTAACACAATAATAATGGGGCACATTAACACCACAATTAGTTCAATGGGCAGATCATCCAGGCAGAAAATTAATAAGGAAACACAGGCCTTAAATGACTCATTAGACCAGATAGACTTAATTGAAGTTTATAGAGCATTCCAAAAACAGCAGAATACACATTCTTTCCAAAAGCACATGGAACATTCTCCAGGACAGATCACATGCTGGTCCACAAAGCAAGCTTCAGTAAATTTAAGATAATTGAAATCATATCAAGCATCATTTCCAACCACAACAATATGAGATTAGAATTCAACTACAAGAATAAAACTGTGAAAATGAAAACCACTTGGAGGCTAAACAACATGCTACTAAATAACCAATGGATCACTGAAGAAATCAAATAGGAAATAAAAAAATATACCTAAAAACAAGTGAAAAAGAAAACATGGTAGTCAAAAACTTATGGAATGCAGTAAAACGAGTTCAAAGGGGGAAGTATATAGCAATAAAATCTTGCCTCAGGAAACAAGAAAAATCTCAAATAAACAACTTATCCTTAAAACTAAAGCAACTAGAGAAAGAAGAAAAAGCAAAACCCAAAGTTAGTGGAAGGAAAGAAATCATAAAGATAAGAGCAGAAATAAATGAAGTAGACAAAAAGAAAACAATAGAAAAGATCAATAAAACTAAAAGCTGGTTCTTTGAAAAGATAAACAAAATGATAAAACTTTAGCCAGACTCATCAAGAAAAAAAGGGAGAAGTCTCAAATCAATAAAATTAGAAATGAAAAAGAAGTTAAAATAGCATTGCAGAAATATAAAGGATGATAATAGACTACTACAAGCAACTATATGCCAATAAAATGGGCAACCAAGAAGAAATGAACAAATTCTTGGAAAGGTACAAACTCCCAAAACAGAACCAGGAAGAAATAGAAAATATGAACAGACCAATCACAAGTACTAAAGATGAAATTGTGAGTTGAAAACTTCCAGCAAACAAAAGACCAGGATTAGCTGGTTTCACAGGCAAATTCTATCAAACATTTAGAAAACAGTTAACACTATCCTTCTGAAACTATTTCAAAAAATTGGAGAAGAGATAACACTTCCAAACTCATTCTATGATGCCACCATTACCCTGATACAAAAACCAGACAAAGATACCACAAAAAAAAGAAAATTACAGACCAAATACTACCAAACCAAATCCAACTATACATTAAAAGGATCATACACCATGATTTATCCCAGAGATACAAGGATTTCTCAATATCTGCAAATCAATCAGTGTGATACATCACATTAATAAATTGAAGAATAAAAACCATATGATCTTCTAAATAGTTGCATAAAAAGCAATTATGATTAAAAAAACTCTCCATAAAATGGACATAGAGGGAACATACCTCAACATAATAGAGATCATATATAACAAACCCACAGCTAATATCACGCCCAAAGTGTAAAGCTGAAAGCACTTCCTTCAAGATCAGGAACAAGACAAGGATGTCCACTCTTGCCTATATTATTCAACATAGCTTTAAAAATCTTAGCCATGGCAATAAGATAAGAAAAAGAAATGAAAGGAATCTGAATTGGAAAAGAAGAAGTAAAGCTGTCACTGTTTGCAGATGACATGATATTATAGAAAATCCTAAAGATACTACCAGAAATCTACTACAGTTCATCAATGAATTTGCTAAAGTTGCAGGATACAATATTAACACACAGAAATCTGTTTCATTTCTATACACTAACAAGAAATTAAGGAAACAATCACATTTACCATCCCATCAGAAAGAATAAAATACCTAGAAATAAACCTAACTAAGGAGGCAAAATGCCTGTACTCTGAAAAGTATAAGATGCTGATGAAAGAAGTCAAAGGTGACACAAACAGATCAAAAGATTTCTCATAATCTTGGATTGGAAGAATGAATGTTGCCAAAATGGCCATACAACCCAAAGCAAGCTACAGATTCAATTTAATCCCTATGAAATTACCAGTGAAATTTTTTTCAGATCTAGAACAAAAATCTTGAAATTTGTGTGGAAACACAAAAGATCGTGAATAGCCAAAGTGATCTTGAGAAAGAAAAATGGAGCTGGAGAAATCAGGCTCCCTGACTTCAGACTATACTACAAAGATACAGTAATTAAGGCAGTATGGTCCTGGCACAGAGACAGACCTCACAGATCAGTGGAAAAGAATAAAAATCCTAGAAATAAATGCACCATCCTATGGTCAGTTAATCTATAACAAAGGAGGGAAGAATATATAGTGGAGAAAAGGCAGTCTCTTCTAAAAGTGAGTCTGGGAAAACTAGACAGCTACATGTAAAAGTATAAAATTAGATTATTCTCTAACACCATACACAAAAATAAACTCAAAATTGATTAAAGACCTAAATGTAAAACCATATACTATATGGTGGCGCAGTGGTTGAGAATCTGCCTGTTAATGCAGGGCACATGGGTTCGAGCCCTGGTGTGGGAAGATCCCACATGCCGCAGGGCAACTGGGCCCGTGAGCCATAACTACTGAGCCTGCACGTCTGGAGCCTGTGCTCTGCAACCAGAGAGGCCACGATAGTGAGAGGCTCATGCACCATGATTAAGAGTGGCCCCCACTTGCCACAACTAGAGAAAGCCCTCTCACAGAGATGAAGACCCAACCCAGCCAAAGATAAATAAATTTAAAAAAAGTCATGTACTATAAAACTCTTAAAGGAAGACAGAGCAGAACACTCTTTGACACAAATCACAGCAGTATCTTTTTGATCCAGATCCTAGAATAATGATAATAAAAACAAATTAAACAAATGGGACCTAATTAAACTTAGAAGCTTTTGAACAGCATAGGAAAGCATTAACTAAACATAGAGAAAGCCTACAGAATGAGAGAAAGTATTTGCAACCAGTACAACCAACAAGGGATTAATCTCCAAAATATACAAACAGATCATGCAGCTCAATATCAAAACAAACCATCCAATAAAAAAATGGGCAGGTGATCTAAATAGACATTTCTCCAAAGAAGACATACAGATGGCCAAAAAGCACATGGAAAGATGCTCAACGTCACTAATTATCAGAGAAATGCAAATCAAAACTACAATCAGGTATCACCTCACACCAGTCTGAATGGCCATCAAAAAGTCTACAACAATAAATTCTAAAGAGGGTGTGGAGAAAAGGGAATCCTCCTACACTGTTGATGGCAATGTAAATTTGTACAGCCAGTATTGAAAACAGTATGGAGGTTCCTTAAAAACTAAAAATAGAGCTACCATATGATCCTGAAATCCCCTTCCTGGGCATATATCTGGAGAAAACCATAATTCTGAAGGATGCATGCACCCTGATATTCATTGCAGCACTATTTAGCCAGGACATGGAAGCAACCTAAGTGTCATCAACAGAAGAATGGGTAAAGAAGATGTGGTACGTATACACAATGGAATATTACTCAGCCATAAAATGAATTAAATTATGTGATTTGCAGCAGCATGGATGGACCTAGAGATTATTATATTAAGTGAAGTAAGTCAGACAAAGACAAATATTATATGGTGTCACTTATATGTGGAATGTAATTTAAAAAAATGATACAAGTGAACATTTTTCCAAAACAGAAAACAGACTCACAAATTTCAAAAAAGAGAAAGGTAGGGAGAAGGGATAATTAGGAAGTTGGGATTAACATATACACACTACTATATATAGAATAGATAATCAACAAGGACCTACTGTATAGCACAGTGAACTATACTAAATACTCTGTAATAACTTATATTGGGAAAGAATCTGAGAAAGAGTAGATATATGTATAACTAAATCACTTTGCTGTACATCTGAAACTAACACAATTTTGTAAATCAACTATACTCCAATGTAAAATAAAAAACAATTTAAAAGAGGTTTATAAGTATTGCTTAACTTTTCACAAAACCAGCCCTTGGTTTTGTTGGTCTTTTCAATTGCTTTTTCTTTTAAATCTCTATTTATTTTCTCTCTGATCTTTTGTAATCCTTCCTTCTGCTGACTTTGGGCTTTGGTTTTTCTTCTTTTTCTATTCTCTTAAGTGGTAGGTTATATAGTTTATTTGAGAGTTTTTTGTTGTTGTTGTTGTTTCTTGAAGAAGGCCTGAAGCACCATGAATTTCCCTTTTAGAAATGTTTTGCTGTATCCCATAGATTTAGGAAAGTTTTGTTCCCACTTTCATCTGTCTCCAGGTATTTCATGATTTCCTACTTGATTTCATTGTTGATTCATTTTTTTAGCAGCAGTCTGTTTATTCAACATGTGTTTGTTTTTTTCCTGTTTTTATTTTTTTCTTTAGTTGATTTCTAGTTTCATACCATTGTAATAGGAAAAAATGCTTGATATAATTTCTGTTCTCTTAAATTTGTTGAGGCTTCTTTTTTGACCTAGTATGTGATCTATCCTGGAGAATGTTAACTGTGAGCTTGAAAAGAATGTGCATTCTACTGTTTTATTTGTATTGTCCTATAGGTATCAATTAAGTCCAACTAGTCTATAGTTTCATTTAAGACTACAGTTGCTTTATGGATTTTCTATCTGATAATCTTTCCACTGATGTCAGTGGAGTGTTAAAGTCTCCTACTCTTGTCTTACTGTCAATTTCTCCTTTTATGTCTGTTAATTTTTTAAATGTATTTAGTTGCTCCTGTACTGGGTGTGTATATGTTAACAAGTGTAATATCCTCTTCTTTTATTGATCCTTTTAGCATTATATAATGCCCTGCTTTGTCTTTAATTATAGCCTTTGCTTTAAAGTCTATTTTTTTTCTGATGAGTATTCCTACCTCTGCTTTCTTGTCATATTTGTTTGCATGAAATATCTTTCTTCTATCCTCCTACATTCAGTCTGTGTGTGTCTTCACCACTGAAGAGAGTGTCTTGTAGGCAGCCTGTTTAAAGGTCTCTCTCTTTTTTTAATCCAATAAGTTACCATACGTATTTTGATATGAGCTTTTAGTTCATTGACATTTAAGGCAAATATTTAAGGTAAGTATTTATAAGTATGTAGTTATTGCCATTTTATTACCTGTTTTCCAGTTGTTTGAGTAGTTATTCTCTGTTCATTTCTTATTCTTTTACTTCCTTCCATTTGGTTTGATGATTTTCTTCCATAATATGCTTGGGTTCATTTCTTTTTGCTTTTTATATATCTAATGTATGATTTTTGTTGTTGTTGTTTTATGTGTGGTTACCATGGGGTTTATATATGTTGACCTATAGTTATATCTACTTTATTTAAACTGATAGTCATTTACATTAAAACACATTCTATGGAAACCACATTTTTATACCTCTCCCTCACATTTTGTGTTTTTGATGTTATATTTTACATCTTCATACTTATCTCTTTACTGTTTATTATAATTATAGTTGTTCTTACAATTTTGTTATTCTTTAATTTACGTACTGGCTTAATTAAGTGATCTTCCATCCTATGTATTTGCCTTTCTATTGGAATTCTCCCTTTTCTATAGATCTTACTTCTTTTCCATTTAGAGAAGAGCTTTCAACAATTTTTTTTTTTTGTACGCGGGCCTCTCACTGTTGTGGCCTCTCCCATTGCAGAGCACAGGCTCTGGACATGCAGGATCAGCGGCCATGGCTCACGGGCCCAGCCGCTCCACAGCATGTGGGATCTTCCCGGACCGGGGCACAAACCCATGTCCCCTGCATTGGCAGGTGGACTCTCAACCACTGCACCACCAGGGAAGCCCAAGCCTTCAACATTTTATGAGGTAGGTTTAGTATTGATGAATTCTTTTAGATTTTGCTTGTCTGAGAAGTTCTTTACTCTCCTTGTATTATAAATGATAATCTTGCTGTATAAAGTATCCATATTTGTAATTTTTTTCCCTTTTAGCAGTCTAATTGTATCACACCACTCCCTTCTGTCATGTAATGTTTCTGTGGAAAAAATCTGTTGGTAGCCTTATGGGAATGCCCTTGTATATGATTCTTTGATTTTTCTCTTGCTGCCTTTAGAATTCTCTTTAACTTTTTCCATTTTATTTATGATATGTCTTGGTGTGGGTCTATTTGGGTTAATTTTTGGGGGGACCCTATGTGTTTCCAGTACCTGGATCTGTTTCCTTCTTCAGGTTTAGGAAGTTTTCATCCATAATTTCTTCAAATACATTTGCAATCCCCTTCTCTCTCTTCTCCTTCTGAGAATTTTATATTGCAAATGACGGCACATGTTATCTTACCCCAGAGACCTTGTATGCTGTCTTAATCTTATTTTTTTTATTTGTCTTTCTCTCTTCTGTTCTGATTGTGTGATTTCCACTATCCTATTTTCTAGATCAAGTATGTGTTCTTCAATGTCATTTAGTCTGCTATTCATTGCTTCCAGAATGCTTTTAATATCAGATATTGAAGTATATATTTTGATTTGGTCTTTATCGTTCCCCACTACTTGCTAAAATGATCTGTGCTTAGATAACTTTTCTTTCATAATTAAGTTAACATTTTTTAATCAATGTTTTGAATTCTCTGTCAGATATATTGCTTAATTCTGTTTTATTATGTATTTTTCAGGTGTTTCCTCTTGCTCTTTCAATTGACAGTATTTCCTCTGCCTACTTATTTTACTTAACTTTCTCTGTCTCTCTGAATTTAGGTGAAATAGTTGCCTAGTATGATCTTGAAGGGGTGTTCTTAAGTGTGAACACCCCTATGTAAACTGTATGCCCTATGCATTTGGTGAGAGAGCTGGTTTTAATGTAATCACCAGTCATGGCTTTCCTCAGGTTATGCTGGCAGCTGTCACCTTGGTAAGGTGTGTGGCTGGTGATGGAGCCTGCACATGGTGTTAAAAGGGACTTCCTTTCTGCTTGGTGGCAGTTATCATCCTTTCATGGGTAGGGTCTGCTCCCAAGTTGCCGGAGTGGAAGCACAGAGGGTCAGGTTTGAGCTGGCTCTATTCTCTATAAATGTGTACTTTTTTTCTTCTCCCTGTGCTGTGACTTTTTCCCCAAAGGAGTGGAGTGCTGAAGCAAGTGAGACATATATGCTTACAGAGGCCTGATGCCCTGCCTGTGTAGGTGTCTGTGGCTCTGCTCAGATACTGCCTAAATTTATGTCCTTTCCCATGTTGTGTCTATGCCAGATCCAGTGAAATGCTGTGACATGGGATGGGTGGAGCCAGCATATTCCTTTGGCTGTGGCTGTTGAGTGCAGTGAAGCAGTTGTGAGAATTCTGGTGACCAGGATGCTATCAGAAGTCTGGTCTGCTTCTGGGGCACTGTTTGAATAAGCACCAAAAAATGGGTGCTTCTGTCCCACCTGAGCTGAGCCCTGGGCCCCTGGGTTACCACTTCATCCCTAGTCAAGTGTTTTCCATGCCCTGGCCACCCTAAATCTGGTGCTAATCTGTGGCATGTAGTGAGTAGCCAAGGACATTCACTCAGCTAGGACTGGGGAGTGTGGCAAGGCAGAGCCTCTAAGGCAGACCACTTTTTGCCCTGTCTGGGGTCAAGCTAGCACCAAGCTGGACTCCCCAGGAGTTGATCCAAGGCTTCTCCAGACTTTCTATCTGTTCTAGGTATCCTCCAAGCAGCCAATGGTGCTTGCCTCCTACATGTAGGACCCCAGGTCTGAGATACCCAGTCTGTGTCTCAACCTGGTTACAATCTCCAGGGCAAATGTTTACCTGTGCGACCTCTTTCTTCTTCATAGGCATCTCCCAGGGACACTGGTACTGACCTGATGCCTTTCTTCTTGTCCTACCCAAATACATGCATATCTTTCTTACAGTTTTGGCTGTAAATGAGTCCTTCTGCCAGTTTCCAGTTAGTTTTCCATGAGAATTATTCCACATGACAATACAATTTGATGTGTTTGTTAGTGGCAGGAGGTGAGCTTCACATCCTCTTACTCTGTCATCAAGAACTCCACTCAATGAAATTCTGATGCATGATAAAACATGGATTTACTTTAAACACATTATGTTAGGTGAAATAAGCTAGATATAAAGGGACAAATATGTATGATTTCATAGACTTGATGTACCTAGGAGAGGTAAATTTATCAAGCAAGAAAGTAGAATACAGAGTACTAGGGACTATATAAAAGGGGGATGGGGAGTTACTATTTAATAGGTACAGAGTTTCAATTGGAAGTAATGAAAATTTTCTGGAGAAATAGCAGTGGTGGTTGCACTACAATGCAAATGTAATTAATGTCACTGAATTGTACATTTAAAATGATTAAAATGATAAATTATATATTATCTACATTTTACCAGAATACAAAAGAAAAGAAATATAGAAAAAATATTTTGCAATGTTTTGGGCTTTTCTACTTTTATTTTTGGTAAGGTTATGGCCCTTGACCTCAAGGAGCTTACAGTAGAGTTTTGAAGAGAGGACATTTATAAAATTCATTATACTAGGGCTTCCCTGGTGGTGCAGTGGTTGAGAGTCTGCCTGCCGATGTAGGGGACACGGGTTCGTGCCCTGGTCTGGGAAGATCTCACATGCTGTGGAGTGACTGGGCACATGAACCATGGCCGCTGAGCCTGCGCATCCAGAGTCTGTGCTCTGCAATGGAGAGGCCACAACAGTGTGAGGCCCACATACCACACACACAAAAAAAATCATTATACTAAATATGAGGCTGAGAAGTGCCAAAATAGGGGTAATGAACATACAGCTGTGTGAATTGAGAGGAAGGAGATATTACTGCTGTTTGAAAAATTCAGGGAATACTTTGTAAAGAAATCACATTTTTGGTGGGCCTTGTAGGACAGGTAGAGTAAAACATTTTAAAATTAGACTGGTGGAGGGAGTCAAGTACAGAAAAAATTATTTATAGCATTTTCTTAAAAAGCTAGAAAACCATGGTGCTGTAAACATATTATATTTTTCTGAAAACAATCATTAGTTCCATTTGATTAGCTCTTTAGAGATAAGTATGTGTGAAAATGTCACAGATGAAATATATTTAAATGTTTTCATTTTTTAGACAATCAAAATTGAATAAGAGGAGAGGCATTCAAGATAGCAGAAGGGTAAGACTTGGAGATCATCATGCTTTCCACAAATACATCAGAAATACATAAAGACATGGAACAATGCCTACAGAACACCTACAGAATGCTGGCAGAAGAACTCAGACTTCCCAAAAGTCAAGAAACTCCTCACGTAACTGGGTAGGGCAAAAGAAAAAATAAATCACAGAGACAAAAGAATAGGGACAGGGCATGAACCTCTGGGAGGGAGCTGTGAAGGAAGAAAAGTTTCCACATACTAGGAAACCCCTTCACTGGAGAAGACGGGCAGAGGGGAAGCATTGGAGCCATGAAGGAGAGGGCAGCAATAGGGGTGCAGAGGGCAAAGCAGAATGATTCCCACACAGAGGATTGGTGCCAACCAGTACTCACCAGCCTGAGAGGCTTGTCTAGTCACATGTTAGGGTGGGTGGGGGCTGGGACCTTAGACTCCGGCTTCAAAGGTCAGATCCCAGGGAGAGGACTGGGGTTGGCTGTGTGAACACAGTCTGAAGGGAGCTAGTGCACCAGAACTAGCTAAGGAGTAGTCCTGGGAAAAGTCCGAAACTTCCTAAGAGGAAAGAGACCATTGTTGTGGGGTGTGCAAAAGAGGGAATTCAGAGCACTGCCTAAATGAGCTGTAGAGACGGGCGCAAGCCACGGCTATCAGCACAGACACCAGAGATGGGCATGAAACACTAAGGCTGCTGCTGCAGAGACCAAAAAGCCTGTGTGCAAGCACAGGTTACTATCCACAGCTTCCCTCCAAAGAGCATGTGAGGCTCACAACTGCCAGGGTGCCCTCATCCAGGAATAACTGCCCCAGGAGAACACATGGCATGGCTCAGGCTGTAGCAAAGTCATACTGGCCTCAGCCACCACAGCCTTACCCCGCATTCTGTACCACGCCATCCCCCCAGCCGGAATAAGCCAGAGCCCCCAATCAGCTGCTATTTTAACCCCATCCTGTCTGAGCGAAGAACAGATGCCCTCAGGTGACCTACACACAGAAGTGGAGCCAAATCAAATGCTGAACCCCAGGAACTGTGTGAACAAAGAGCAAGGGAAATTTCTCCCAGCAGCCTCAGGAGCAACAGATTAAAACTGCACAATCAGCTTGATATACTTTGCATCTCTGGAATACATGAATAGACAGTGAATCATCCCAAAATTGAGGCAGTGGACATTGGGAGCAACTGTAGACTTGGGGTTTGCTTTCTGTATTTAATATGTTTCTGGCTTTGTGATTAGCTCAGTTTAGTATTTAGAGCTTATTATCATTGGTAGATTTCTTTATTGATTTGGGTGTTCCATTCCATATATATATATATATATATATATATATATATATATATACATATATATACACACACATATATATTTTTCTTTTTCTCTTTTTATGAGTGTGTATGTGTATGCTTCCAAGTGTGACTTTGTCTGTATTGTTTTGCTTTTACCATTTATCCTAGGTTTCTCTGTGTAAGCTGTTTCTTTCTCTTTTTTAATGACATTTTAAAGTTTATATTTAAAAACTCTTTTAATTTTATTTTATTATTTTTTTCTTTTTTTTTTTTCTCCTTTTTTTTCTGAGCCACATGGCTTATAGGGCCTTGGTGCTCTGGTCAGGTGTCAGCCCTGTGCCACTGAGGTGGGAGAGCTGAGTTCAGGATATTGGTCCTCCAGAGACCTCCCCGCTCCACATAATATCAAATGGTGAAAGCTCTCCCAGAGATCTCCATCTCAACGCTAAGAACCAGCTCCACTCAATGACCAGCAAGGCACAGTGTTGGACACCCTAGGCAAAAAACCTAACAAGACAGGAACACAATGACACCATCAGCAGAGAAGCTGCCTAAAATAATAATAAGGTCACAGGAACCCCAAAACACAGCATTGGACCTGTTCTCCCACACCAGAAAGAAAAGATCCAGGCTCATCCACCAGAACACAGGCACTAGTCACTTTGACCAGGAAGACTACACAACCCACTGAACTAACCTTAGCCAATGGAGGCAGACTCCAAAAACAACAGGAACTACGAACATGCAGCCTGTGAAATGGAGACACCAAACACAATAAGTAAAGCAAACTGAGAAGAAAGAGAAACACACAGCAGATGAAGGAGCAAGGTAAAACCCATCAGACCAAACAAAAGAAAAGTAAATAGGCAGTCTACCTGAAAAAGAATTCAAAGTAATGACAGTAAAGATGATCCAAAATCTTGGAAATAGAGTGGAGAAAATACAAGAGACGTTTAACAAGGATCTAGCAGAAAGAAAGACCAAACAAACAGTGATGAACAACACAGTAAATGAAATTACAAATTATCTAGAAGGAATCCGTAGCAGAATAACTGAGGCAGAAGACCAGATAAGTGACCTGGAAGATAAAAGAGTAAAAAACCACTGCAGAGCAGAATAAAGAAAAGAGAATGGGGCTTCCCTGGTGGTGCAGTGGTTGAGAATCTGCCTGTTAATGCAGATGACACGGGTTCAAGCCCTGGTCTGGGAGTATTCCACATGCCATGGAGCAACTAGGCCCGTGAGCCACAAGTACTGAGCCTGTGCGTCTGGAGCCTGTGCTCTGCAACCAGAGAGGCCGTGATAGTGAGAGGTCCACGCACTGCGATAAAGAGTGGCCCCTGCTTGCCACAACTAGAGAAAGCCCTTGCAGAGAAATGAAGATCCAACACAGCAAAAGTAAATTGATTTAAAAAAAAAGAAAACAGAATGAAAACAATTGAGGACAGTCTCAGAGACCACAGGGATAACATTAAATGCAACAACATTCGAATTATAGGCCTCCCAGAAGTAGAAGAGAAAAAGAAAAGGACTAAGAAAATATTTAAAGAGATTAAACTTGAAAACTTCCCTAACATGGGAAAGGAAATAGTCAGTCAATTCCAGGAAGTGCAGCAAGTCCCATACAGGATAAATCCAAGGAGAAACATGCCAAAACACATATTAATCAAACTATCAAGAATTAAATACAAAAAAAATTATTTAAAAAAGAAGTGATAAACAACAAATAATATACAAGGCAATCCCCAAAAGGGTAACAGCTGATCTTTTAGCAGAAACTCTGCAAGGCAGAAGGGAGTGGCAGGAAATAGTTAAAATGATGAGAGGTAAAATCCTACACCAAAGATTACTCTACCAAACAAAAAATCTCATTCAGATTTGAAGGAGAAATTAAAACCATTAAAGAAAAGCAAAAGCTGATGGAATTCAACACCACTAAAACTGCATTACAGCAAATGCTAAAGGAACTTCTCTAGGCAGGAAACACAAGAGAAGGGAAAGACCTACAATAACAAATGCAAAACAATTAAGAAAATGATAATAGGAACATACATATTGATAATTACCTTAAATAAATGGATTAAATGTTCCAAACAAAAGATGTAGACTGGCTGAATGGATACAAAAACAAGACCTGTATATATGCTGTCTACAAGAGACCCACTTCAGACCTAGGGACACATACAGATGGAAAGAGAGTGGATGGAAAATGATATGCCATGCAAATAGAAGTGAAAAGAAAGCTGGAGTAGCAATTCTAATATGCAACAAAATAGATTTTAAAATAAAAATTACAAGAAACACAAAAGGACACTACATAATGATCAAGGGATCAAAGCAAGGAGAAGATATAACAAATGTAAATATTTATGTACCCAACATAGGAGCACCTCAATACGTAAGGCAAATGTTATGAGCCATGAAAGAGGATATTGACAGAAACACAATCATAGTAGGGGAATTCAACACCACCCTTTCACCAATGGACAGATCATGCAAAATGAAAATAAATAAGGAAATGCAAGCTTTAAATGATACATTAAACAAGATGGACTTAATTGATAATTATTGGACATCCCATTCAAAAACAACAGAATACCTTTTCTTCTCAAGTGCTCATGAAACATTCTGCATGATAGATCATAACTTGGGTCAAAAATCAAGCCTTGATAAATTTAAGAAAATTCACATCATATCAAGTATCTTTTCTAATCACAATGCAATGAGACTAGGTATCAATTAGAGGAAAACAATCTGTAAAAAATACAAACACATGGTAGCTAAACAATATACTACTAAATAACCAAGAGATCACTGAAGAAATCAAAGAGGAAATAAAAAGGTAACTAGAAACAAATGACAATGAAAACTTGATGACCCATATCTTATGGGATGCAGCAAAAGCAGTTCTAAAAGAGATGTTTATAGCAATAACATCATACCTCAAGAAATAAGAAACAGGTCAAATAAACAATCTAACCTAACCTAAAGCAATTAAAGAAGAAGAAGAACAGCAACAAAAAACCCAAAGTTGGCAGAAAGAAAGAAATAATAAAGATCAGTTCAGAAATAAATGAAAAATAAATGAAGGAAACAATAGCAAAGATCAACAAAATTAAAAGCTCCTTTTTGAGAAGATAAACAAAATTGATAAACAATTACCTAGACTCATCAAGAAAAAAAGGGAGAAGACTCAAATCAATAGAATTAGAAATGAAAAAGAAGTAACAACTGCCCCTGCAGAAATACAAAAGATCATGAGAGATTACTACAAGAAAATATATGCCAATAAAACGGACAACCTGGAAGAAATGGATAAATTCTTAGAAAAACACAACCTTCCATGACTGAACCAAGAAGAAATGAAATAGAAAATATAAACAGACCAAACACAAGCACTGAAATTGAGACTGTGATTAAAAATCTTGCAACAAACAAAAGCCCAGGAACATATGGCTTCACAGGTGAATTCTATCAAGTATTCAGAGAATAGTTAATGTGTATCATTCCCAAACTCTTCCAGAGAATAGCAGAGGGAGGAACACTCCCAAACTCATTCTATGAGGGCACCATCACCCTGATACCAAAACCAGACAAACATGTCACAAAGAAAGAAAACTACAGGCTAATATCACTGATGAACATAAATGCAAATATCCTCAAGAAAATACTAGCAAATAGAATCCAACTGCACACTAAAATGATCATACACCATGATCAAGTGGAGTTTATACCAGGAATGCAGTGATTTTTTTAATATACACAAATCAATCTATGTGATCAACCACATTAACAAATTGAAAGAGAAAAAACATATGATCAACTAAAAAGAGCAGGAAAAGCTTTCAACAAAATTCAACACCCATTTGTGATAAAAAAACCTGCCAAAAAGTAAGCATACAGGGAACCTATGTCAGCATAATAAAGGCCATATATGACAAACCCACAGCCAACCTCGTTCTCAATGGTGAAAAAGAGAAACCACTTCCTGTAAGATCAGGAACAAGAAAAAGTAGTCCACTCTCACCACTATTATTAAACATAGTTTTGGAAGTTTTAACCACAGCATCAGAGAAGAAAAAGAAATAAATGGAATCCAGATCAGAAAAGAAGAAGTAAAGCTGGCACTGTTTGCAGATGACATGATACTATACATAGAGAATCCTAAAGATGCTACCAGAAAACTACCAGAGCTAATCAATAAAATTGGTAACGTAGCAGGATACAAAATTAATGCATGGAAATCTCTTGCATTCCTATACACTAATGATGAAAAATCGGAAAGAGAAATTAAGGTAACACTTCCATTTACCATAGCAACAAAAAGAATAAAATACCTGGGAATAAACCTACCAAAGGAGACAAAGGACCTGTATGTAGAAAACTATGACATTGATGAACGAAAGTAAAGATGATACATATAGATGGAGAGATACACCATGTTCTCGGATTGGAAGAATCAACATTGTGAAAATGACTATACTACCCAAAGAAATTGACAGATTTAATGTAATCCCTGTCAAACTACCAATATCATTTTTCACAAAAGCAGAACAAAACATTTCACAATTTTTATGGAAACACATAAGGCCCCTAATAGCCAAAGCCATCTTAAGAAAGAAAAACAGAGCTTGAGGAATCAGCTTCCCAGATTTTAGACTATATTACAAAGCTACAGTAATCAAGAAAGTATGGTACTGGCACAAAAAGAGAAATATAGATCATGGAACAGTATGGAAAGTCCAGAGATAAACCCACACACATATGGTCACCTTAGTTTTGATAAAGGAGGCAAGAATATGCAATGTAGGTAAGACAGCCTCTTCAATAAATTGTGCTGGGATAACTGGACAGCTATATGTAAAAGAAACAAATTAGAGTATTCCCTAACACCATACACAAAAGTAAACTCAAAATGGATTAAAGACCTAAATGTAAGTCCAGACACTATAAAACTCTTAGAGGGAAAAATAGGCAGAACACTGTATGGCATAAATCACAGCAAGATCCTTTTTTGACAAACCTCCTAGAGAAAAGGATATAAAAACAAAAATAAATAAATGGGATCTAAGGAAAGTTAAAAGTTTTGCACAGCAAAGGAAAACATAAACAAGATGAAAAGACAATCCTCAGAATGGGAGAAAATATTTGCAAATGAAGCAGCTGACAAAGGATTAATCTCCAAAATTTACAAGCTACTCATGCAGCTCAATATCAAAAAAACAAACAACTGAATACAAGGCAGAAGGCCTAAATAGACATTTGTCCAAAGAAGATATACAGATTGCCAACAAACACATGAAATGATGCTCAACATCGCTAACCATTAGAAAAATGCAAATCAAAAGTACAATGAAGTATCACCTCACACCAGTCAGAATGGCCATCATCAAAATGTCTAAAAACAATAAATACTGGCAAGGGAGTGGAGAAAAGTGAACCCTCTTGCACTGTTGGTGAGAATGTAAATTGATACAGCAACTATGGAGAACAGTATGGAGGTGCCTTATAAAACTAAAAATAGAACTACCATACGACCCAGCAATCCCACTACTGGGCATATACTGTGAGAAAACCATAATTCAAAGGGTCATGTATCACAATATTCCTTGAAGCTCTATTTCCAATAGCCAGGATATGGAAACTATTTAAGTGTCCATCAACAGATGAATGGATAAAAAAGATGTGGCACATATATACAATGGAATATTACTGAGCCATAAAAAGTAACAAAATTGAGTTATTTGTAGTGAGGTGGATGGACCTACAGTCTGTCATACAGAGTGAAATAAGTCAGAAAGAGTACAGCAAATACTGTATGCTAACACATATATATGGAATCTAAAATAAAAGATTCTGAGGAACCTAGGGGCAGGACAGGGATAAAGACGCAGGTGTAGAGAATGGACGTGAGCACATGGTGAGTGGAAGTCTAAGCTGGGACATAGTGAGAGAGTGGCATGGACATATATACACTACCAAATATAAGATAGATAGCGAGTGGGAAGCAGCCGCAGAGCACAGATCAGCTTTGTGCTTTGTGACCACCTAGAGGGGTGAGATAGGGAGGGTGAGAGGGAGACACAAGAGAGAGGAGGTATGGGGATATATGTATATGTAGAGCTGACTCACTTTGTTATAAAGAAGAAACTATCACACCATTGTAAAGCAATTATATCTGAATAAAGATGTTAAAAATAATTGAATGAAAGTACATTCCTAGGCTATGTTTCTAGAAACTAATTCCTAAAAATTAATCTCTGCCAATTTTAACCAGATGTGAAATATAATACTTTTTTTTTTCTTGCAGTGTCTGAAGGAAACATAAACATACTGACGCATGATAATTGTCTTAAGGAGAAAAGTTTTTGCCATTGTTTGACTCTCTGGCTGAACTGTCTAAGTTTTTAAGAAACAATTTTTACTTCAAAGAATACCTAACAAAGAGTCTATGATTATTCAGCTGTGGGCATTTAGCAGATATATTCTGAAAAAGTAACAGTGAACCTTTCACTTCAAAGGGAAACAGTGATATTTTTAGCTATTGTTAAAATTTAAGCTCTCAAGATATAGTAGAATTTTGGAAAACTCGTACACGTCACCATGTACATGATAGCTTCCCTGACTTACAATCTTTTCTGATGAGATCAGTAGTGATATTAATAAATGTTTTTTATATTATATAGTGATATTTAGCACATTTGGGTATTCTGCCTAATTCCATGAACAATTACCTTTATCAAATGACCGATGTGTGATGTGCAAAATCATACATGTGCAAAAAATTCATCCCAAGTGCAAGATGGAGAAATGAAATTTAATATAACATTATAAAATACGTTGAGAAGTTCAAATTCTGAATTATAATCTTTAAGAAAATACTAATGTCCAGTTTTCTGTAATATCAAAAAAAAATCTAGCTATCTAAAAACACTGTTCAAGCAACACTCCCTTTTCCATATATATCTGCATAAACCCAGATTTTCTTCACATTTTTGATTAAAGAAATATCTCAAAGTACTGAATGTAGAATTTGATAGAAGAATCCAGCTGTCATCTGGTAAGTTATTATTCTCACTACTTTTGTTGTAGAAATAATAGTTATTTTTCATAATATACTCTATATATAAACATATAATGGGTTTAATATTGTTATGATTTTTAACGAATTAATATATTTTAAAACTTTCAATTTAATTTCTAACATGGATGTTATTGGTAGGTATAACCCATATAGTCCAAAGCTCTTTCTGGGTCCTTCTCAGATCAAGAAATATATGAACTGTTGGTTTAGATTATCTTAATTGCATTTGGGAATTCATAGATTACCATTTCAAATTTTTCTGCACCATGGTATGAATTTTCTTAACTTCTAATTAGCAATGAACATTGGAAAGGTCTCTTGTTTACTGCTAACTTAAAACAGCACAATATGCTGTAGATTGTAACCTAAGGCATTATAAGCAAAGTATACTGATTTGCAGATTGGAAGATTGTGAAAGACAGGCTGTGGTATATCATCTTATTTGTGTTACTAAACAGAGAGCTAAGTAGTAAAAATTAGAACCAAGGCCGATAAATCATAGCTAAAGAGAGTTTTGTGTGTATTATGTTGTTCATTTTTCCTGCTGTAATTTTAACCAATATTATTATTGTTATTATTTAAATCAAACAGACACAAATATTCAATGTTATAAAAAGCAATGAGACAAGTAATGCATTTTAAATATTTTGCTGAAATATTGAAAATGATTGGTCCTTTGTTTCTTCTATTTTCATTTACTACAGCATATTCAAAGGAAAGTGTTATGTACCAGAAATGTTTATATTATGAAAGAGAAGATTAAAAACAAGAAGTTTCCAAAGCCAGGAAAAGGATGATAATTTTTTTCATATGAAAAAGTTTAACATAACTCTTCACTTAGATCTAAATGAAAAAATACAATCAACATTTCCAGTAAGGAAAAAGAAATCATGTCCAAATTCATATTAATAACCACACAGGCCAGTGAAACAGTATGCCACACAGAAGTTAGTCAAATACAGTTTCAGTCTTTGGGATCTGCCAACTTACAACTCTCTAAGATGACAGAAAAATAAAATTGCTGAAAGCACAACATATATAAGGCAATTTTTAAAGTCAGTACCTGAATTGATACCAAGCTTTAGTGTGGTGCTGAGTCAGTCATTTTCCTAAATTTAGTAAAATTCACAACACACACACACACACACACACACACACACACACACACACACACACACACAGGCATAGTTAAATCCATTATGGTTTATTATATAGATAGATGATTTTGATTCACTGGGAATATGCTCTATTTCTGCCTCACTTTTGCTGTGTAAACATAACCCAGAGGTAATTTTTTTTTTTTTTTTTTGCTAGATACAAAACTTTCTGTTTGAGCTATCCTACTAGATTAGGGTCACCTAAAAGGTTCCTAAAAGAATGTTTCTGTGAATCCAGTGGAAGTCCTCAATAAAAGAGGAGTAATAGTTATGTCTGACTTGGGCATAGTTATCAACAGTAGTACTATATATATTGATAATATTTCAATTAAAATATATTTACTGAATTATATTTTATTAATTATTAATGTGATGTATGTTTGATAGTGAGAGGAAGGGAACAGATACTAATGATAATAATAACGAACACTTTTTTGAGCATGTATTATATGTCATGTATTATGCTATGTATCTAGGAAATAAACCATTTAGTTGGTAATGATCCAATATTTACAGACCAAGAAATAGTGTCTTAGTGATGTTATATACTTGTTTACTCAAAATTATACAGCTGGAAATGAAGACAGCTGTCACATCTAGGACTATTAGACTCTAGTGTAATACTGTCTACTAAAACTACCTGTGATGATGAAACTGTTATCTATCCATGTCTAATATGGTAACCACTAGCCACGTGTGGTTATTATGCACTTGAAATGTGGCTAGTGCAACTAAGGAATAACATTTTATTTAATTTAAATTTAACATCTTTATTGGAGTATAATTGCTTTACAATGGTGTGTTAGTTTCTGCTTTATAACAAAGTGAATCAGTTATACATATACATATGTTCCCATATCTCTTGCATCCAAATGTATCTTGTAGCTACTGAATTAGATATTAAGTGTAGATATTAAGACTATTATCCTTAACCACTAAGCCCTACCCTCTTTTGAGAATTTTGTATGGGAAAAGCATTGAGCTAGGTAGTCTACTTTTTAGACTTTAAAATTTCTCACAGTATAAATAAAAATATTTAAGGTTAAGATTAATTTTTGATTTGATTTAGAGAAAACCACACTTATTAGACTTGTTGTGTTGGGAGATGTGGAACAGTTAAACAGTCATTCTTCATAATTGAGTTTTAATTAAAGGAATAGAGAACTGAGCTGTGTGATAGTCAGCAAAGCCAGTCACAGACATCTTCTGGAAGTGCATGATAAATTTGAGCAGGCTAGTACAATGGAGGCAAGGGACAGAGGGGAAATAGAAAAGTGCTCAAAGGTAAGTGAATGTATTCCCATGGGTTATGCACATCATATAGAAATAATAACAATTGACAGCGTGTGAAGTGGTGGGTTTTAAAGGCCAGCATAGAGAAAAGGAGAAGTGCAAAAGGTAATCAAGCATGCAGAAAGTGCATCCATAGGTTACAATACATCAAATTGAGAGGCCAATGCCAATGATAGTTTAATGAAGTTTAAGAGGGCACTAAGAGTGATTTTAAACACAAAGGTAAGGAATGAAAAGATAGTTCACAGGAGGCTGAGATTAAATAATAGCTTTTCAGGGCCTGAGTATCCACATCAAGTAGTAGAGGAAGAATGATTCAAGAGACTAGGGGGAAAATGGAATTGGTTTATTTTTCAATATTAAAAGAAGAAAAGAAGGTGAAGAAGGAAGAGAGAAAATCCATGATCATTCCTTACTCAAATAGAAAGACAACATTTTGTGTGTGTGTGTTATTATCTCATTTATTTTCTTTTATACAACCGTCAATATCTTTTTTTTAAACATCTTTGTTGGCTTATAATTGCTTTACAATGGTGCATCAGTTTCTGCTCCACAACAAAGCGAATCAGCTACACACACACACATCCCCACATCAGTGTATGCGTATACTACATTTTGTTTATCCATTCATCCATCAATGTACATTTGAGTTGTTTCCACCTTTTGGTTATTATGAATAATATTGCCATGAACATTAGTGTACAAATATTTGTTCAAGTCCCTGTTTTCAATTCCTTTGTATATAAACCTAGGAGTGGAATTGCTAGGTCATATAGTAGTTCTGTTTAAACTACTGAGAAAGTGTCAAACTGTTTTCCACAATGGCTGTACCATTTTAGATTCCCACCAGCAAAACACAAGAGCTCCAATTACTGCACATCCATGCCAAAAATATGTTCCAATTTATTGATTATATCCATCGTAGTAGGTGTGAATTGTTATCTTATTGTGGTTTTGATTTGCACTTCCCTCATGACTAATGATATTGAGCACATTTTCATGCATTTAATAGCTATTTGTGTATCTTCTTCGGACAAATGCCTATTGAAATATTTTGCCCATTTTTAATTATATTGTTTTGTTGTTGTTGAGTTGTAGGACTTATTTATACATTCTGGATATTAATCCCTTTCAGATATATAAGTTGCAATTTTTTTTCTCATTCTGTGGGTTACCTTTTCATTCTGTTGATTGTGTCCCCAGATGAACAAAAGTATAATTTCAATGAAGTCTAATTTATCTATTTTTTTCTTGTTTCCTATACTTTTGATGTCATATCCAAAAAATTATTGTCAAATCCAATGTTATGAAAAATTTCCCTATGTTTTCTTCTAAGAGTTTTATTGTTTTAGCTCTTAAGTTTAGGCCATTGATCCATTATGAGTTGATTATTATATATGATATAAGATAAGGGTGCAATTTTATTCTTAAGCATTAGATATTCAGTTGCCCAGCACCATGTTTTACAAAAATTTTCCTTTTCCCATTGAATGGTCTTGGTACCCTTCTTGAAAATCAATTGACCATATATGTGAAAGTTTATTTCTGGGCTCTCTGTTTTAGTTATGAGTCCTGTAGGGGGATATGAGTACATTTAAAAGAGCCTCTACCCTTAAGGAACTTATAATTTCATTTGATGGTTAAAACTTATTTGCATATAAATATTTCAATATAGCATAAATGAAGGAGCATAGAAAATGGGAGCCACAGTGAACTAAAGGAGGAAATTTTGACAAAGATGATAAGAAATTGGAAGGGAAGGCCAGGATTAACTGCACCTTTACAAATACAAAGAAGTAGCCAAGGCTGAGAAAAGGAGAGAAGGCTGCTCAGGAAGATGGAGAATGAGAATTAGAGCAAGAAGATTAATAGCAGCTTTTTGTCATGGGAAATAAGGAGCTAGTCTCTGTAGTCAACTAAGAGTGAATAGTATTTTCCATTTCAGTCAAGGTATATAGAGGGTTAAAGAAAACTCACGCTTTTGGTCCCTGCAAATGAGTAACCTACGTTCTTCCAATCTACAAACTGCTTCATTTTTTTGGTTTGCATAGATATATCTTTTTGTAAGGCCTCCATTAGGAATTACCAATCCTTTTCATAATGATCTCCCTAGATGCCCACTTCCTACAGGTGAAGGTATTTCAGAGCTTTTTACAGTTCTCCCTGTAGCCACTAATGGAAGAAAGACATTTCTTGGAGCTTGGTACTTTGAATGGTGTATCTTTGTCAAATTTGGTTTATAAGAGTTGTGAAGGAGAAAATGTCAATGGTTTCAAGTGTTCAAAATAAATAAATCATATACATGGATAAAAGTTTCTTAATATTCCAAAAATATTTTTACTGAGAGGATATTTTGCTTCTCTAACCTGCAGATTTGATCAAAGACAATTTAAACTTTATTGTTGATGTTAGGTCTTGCCACAGAAACCTTTTCATTTTAATTATTCCCATAGTGTCTAATGATGGGACTTTAACAGAAAGTAAACACAGTAATGCTTACCGACATATAAACATTGGGTGATTTCTTGGAGCTCATACTAATTTTGGAAGAAATCATTACCTTTTGTTAATTCTCTGATACTCTAATTTGGAGACAAATGACATATTGAATTACAGCATAAAGAGAAATGTAACATCTTAACCAGTAAAACTATTTGGAAATGTTTAGCAATGTCTCCTATTTCCAGTCTTAACTATTTCAATAAGACATTTAGCTTTATGTTAACCTTGTGAAAAAGAGAATAGCCATATTTCCTTTGCCTTCAAAAATCAGTTAAGGGGTGATGGAATAGGTTAGAAAACTTTTACAAAAATAAACTGGAACAACATTAGGCATATCTTATGAAAACCATAGCCAATAAACTAGCCAATTTTTAGAACTTTTTCTACCAAGTGGGAGCAAAAGACTACAATACTTTTAAGAGCTTATTTTCAATAAATAAAAAAAATTAGATGTCAGAGGTGTCAGTGAATCAGTTGACTATATAAACAACCCAGATAACAAAGCATATTTTTTGAGTGATAATCATGAGGGTGCTAAAACTTAAAGAAACCAACTTTGAAAAAGCAAATGAGTTTTACATTGACATGGTCTATTTAAAGTCCAGTTGAACCCCCACAGGAATTCACCTTTTAGTGAGTTTTTACGTTTGAAGGGAATGGCAGGTGTGAAAAGTCCCTGCCCCTCTAATGTAGGCAATAAAGAACCACAGCTGCTGGAGTGGCCAGTCTCAGCCACAGAAGTCTTTATTTCTCTGTTTCTTGCCAACACACTCATTGTCTGAATGGCAGTGACCCAGCAATAGGGGTTAATCGACGTCAAAGCCAGGTGTTCTGTTCACAAATATACATGATGCAAGGTGAGTTTTTTTTTAACTTTTTATTTTATACTGGAGTATAGTTGACTAACAATGTTGTGTTAGTTTCAGGTGTACAGCAAAGTGACAGTTATACATATACATGTGTCTATTATTTTTCAAATTATTTTCCCATTTAGGTTGTTACATTATATTGAGCAGAGTTCCCTGTGTTGTACAGTAGGTCCTTTTTAGTTATTCATTTTAAATAAAGCAGCGTGTATGATGCAAGGTTTTGAGTGTCTCCAATGCAATACTTGGTGAAAATATATGGAAACCTTTAATCCCCATCATAGAGCAAGAGTTAGGAATATTAGAAGTGGGTCTAAAATGGGGGCGTGTTCCATAAAAAGAATTTTATGACCAGAAGAGTAGGGATTTTATCTTCATTAATTATACAAAGAGGCACCCTTTTCCTGCAAAGCCTCAATTTCTTTTGCAGGAAAAGAACACTTAAAGGGTGGTGGTGGGCTTCCCTGGTGGCGCAGTGATTGAGAATCCGACTGCCGATGCAGGGGACACGGGTTCGTGTCCCAGTCTGGGAAGATCCCACATTCCGTGGAGCGGCTAGGCCCGTGAGCCATGGCCGCTGATCCTGTGCGTCCGGAGCCTGTGCTCCACAACGGGAGACGCCACAACAGTGAGAGGCCCGCGTACCACAAAAAGAGAAAAATAATAAAAAAAATAAAAGGTGGTGGTCTGATCCATCTCTCTCACATTTTAGACCTATAATAGCAGCTTCCAAGCTTTGCCTTACTGGAACCAGCAACCACAGAGACTATTGGGTGTGTGAGAATTGCTATATATAGCTCATGTCATTTACGTGTATTTTGTTTGTCAATTTCTTTCAAATAGCGGATGGACAGTTGCCTTTTGCCAAAGTAACCAAGCATAATGTTTTCTCTGCCTATCACATGATGGGGTGACACAAAAACATTTTTTTCCTTCTTTTTTTGGTGTTGTTTTCTGCTAAGGTCAATACAGAAAAATAAATAAGTAAAATGGAGAGTGATAGTGTCCCATAAGGGAAGAAACCAAGTACCCTGAGCCCCTGATTTTCTTCCAGATTCCATAACCACTGTTGCTACCTGATTGCCCCTGGCTCCCTGGCCAGCAGGGCTAGAGACCTGAGGTGTCAAGTCAGAGGAATGTATTTATAGTCCTACTAACTGGTTCACCTGAGACTGATCTGAAGGGCTCCTTTTTAGAATAGAGCCAGGAAGACACTAGGAAAGGCCAAGTTTTATGGGCTGAATGTGTGTTTCTCCTAAATAAAATTCATACAATGAAATACTAATTCCAATGTAATGATATTAAAGGGTGAGACATTCGGGAGGTGATTAATTCATAAAGGTGAAGCCCTCATGAATAGAATTATTGCCCTTATAAAAGAGACCAGAGAGCTACCTTGCCACTTCTGCCATGTGAGGACACAGCAAGAAGATGGCTTTCTATGAATCAGGACAAGGGCATTCACCAGACACTGACTCTGTCAGCACTTTGATCTTTGATTTCTCAGCCTCAAAAACTATGAGAAATTAATCTTTATTGTTTAAGCCACACAGTCTATGGTACTTTTATTACAGCAGCCTGAAAGGAACAGCACACCAAGTGAAAAGCATGAAGAGGCCTTTAGCAGGCTATGAAGAGAACAGCAGCAGATGTCATAGCTTTGGTGGCAGGTTTCACCTATATATGTTAGAATGAGGGATGCGTAGGACAAACTTTACCCCTCTAACTCAGAAGCTGCCAGAAAATAAGTGACCATTGTATTGCAGTAACAATTGTTTATTGTTTAAACATGGTTCTCTCCTCATTTTATTATTTCCCACACCATTCCCAGGCTTCTGACCCCAGAGAGACAGATGCTTTTTTCTTTTTAGGAGAGTGAAATAAGGGAGTATAGGAAACTCAGTTGTTTTTTTTTTATCTTTAATAATGTTACAGGTCCTACTTGAAAAATGGGTTTTATCTTCCAAGGCTTCTAGTCAGGGCTAGTCTCATATAAGCAGCTACATAAAAGTTCTGAATGGTGAAAGATCAAAAAGACTCTCTAGCCTCAAAATACAGGCTTAAACTGTATCAGAGATGTGTAATGACACTCTAGAGATTATTTATTTCACTGATTATTTCATAAGATTGTCATTTTCTTTCTGCTAAATAGACACATTGAAAACAACAACAACAAACAACGATATACCTTCACAAGTTTTATGCCAAAAAAATCAATGCCAAAATAGCAGGAAAGGGAAACACTCAATATAAATCAGTAAATTAAATGTAAGTATAAAACAGGAAAAATCCCACTGCATGATCTTTATTTTTCTCATTTACCTTTCACTTTCTTATAAGACTAGTAAAAACTTAATCACAGATCAACACTGGTCCATGGAAAAATGTATTTCTCATTTCTCTCTCTCTCATAATATATATATATGTGTTTGCATGTAGACATGTACATATATATGCTTATATCTATACTTATATATACATATATATCTATATATGCATATAAAATGGAAATATTTCCCATAATTTATAAATACGTATGTGAGTTAGTATAAATGATCTAGACTCCTTACTGATGAATCATTTGTTTATGCAATCATGGCCTGGAATTGAAACAATGTCTTCTAATATTCTAAATATGAATGAAAGAGCAGATAGATAGTTGGAGTAAAATAGAATGATATATATTAGAAATGAAGCAAGATGCACTATAAAAACCTCTTTTCTCTGTCCCTTGTTGTTGTGCTGGGCTTGACTGGGCTGAAGCACTTGCAGAATTTAGGATATTTATATTTTGATTTTAAAACGAATCATATTTAGTATAGAAATTTTGCAAAATGTAGAAAAGCCTAAAATGGGAAAAAGGACTCAAAATTCTACCACCCTGAGATGACCACTTAACAGTTTTGGTATACTTCTATTTTCTTCAAATCTATTTAGCATAGTATTATACATACTGTGCATACTATATTAGTTCTTATTTTTATCAGTTAGTTTTTATTTTTTTAATATAAACATATATATGTTTAATTAATAAAATCATTAACATTATATTAACTTATTTATAGATTATTTATATATTAAAAATAAAAATATTTTATAATATGGATGTACTATAATTTACTTTAGTAAATTTCCATTGCTAGAAAAATAACTTGCTTATGATCTCTTGTTATTATAAATACTGCTGCATTGAATAGTTTTGTGGTTAAAGTTTGATTATATTTGGTATTATTTTCTTAGGCTTGATTTCCCAAAATGAAATTACTTCAATTGAAAACTATAAACATTGTTTAGTCCCTTAGTAAGTGTTGCCAATTTGTCTTAAAATGGTTTTAGCTTATCTTAACTTCATACAGAGCTAGAGAAGGCTGTATCTGAGCAGAAGAGCTCAAAAACATTGTAATATATCATGGGCACATCTCCCATTTCTATAGAAAGCCAGACTATAAGAATCTATATGTTTGTTACAGAGATGAGTAATTTCGTAAGAGGAACTTAGACTCCCTTTTTATATAAAGGATACAGTTGTAATGAAAGTTTCTTATTTTTAACTACTTCCAAACATGCATGAAGGATAGCTTTCTACTCCATGTGGTGAACAGTTGTATTTACTGGTGAGGTTCAGTTACATTTCAGTAACAGTTTTCCCCTTCGTTCACCTGTACAGTTGCTTTTGATGCTGAGCAGCAGACATATGTAGGAGTTGTTCTGATCATTTGCATGCTTTGTGACTAAAAAGGAATGATAGTGATTTTTAAAATATCAGAACTGTACATCTGATGATGAGTGCTATCCTTCAAAGAATTTAAATTGGCAGATTACACATATAATCCAATCATGCTATCAATAATCTGAACATTGGTGGAAATCCTATATTTGAAAGGCTTTTCGAGCCATGTCAAAACTCCATGTTCTAATATTCAAATACTTCTGTAAACTATTTTTAATTCTTCTATCTAAACTTAGTCTCTAGAAGCTAGGTTATGACAAACAATACCAAAATCTCAATGGCTGAAGGTAACAAAAGTATATTACAAAATCTTATGTGGTCTCGGCCATCTTTTCAGGATAACTCTCCTCCCTGCAATGGCTTAGTTATATAAGATGCTTTGGTTTTGTGGCATCACTTTCTCATTACTAAGCTTCAGGGTTTAAATCAGTAGAGGAAGAGAGTTAGAAATGTATGTCTTCTTGTAAATATTTCTGCCTGCAAATAACTCATTGCCCTTATCTCATCTTTCACTAGCTGTACCTAAGTTCTAGGATGCAAAGAGACTCAAACTTCCCATGTATCCAGAAAGAAAGAACTGGAAGTATTGGTAAGCACTAGTATTTTCTACCATAGTTTAATCTCCTGCTCCTTTCCTACACATATGACATGCATAAATTTCAATGAAGACATTTTTGGTATTTACACTGTAATTTTTAATTTGGCAAGACTATTGTATGCATTGTAGAATGTCCCCAATTCTGAGACAATCAAAATTGCTCAGATTCATTTCTAAACATCACAGCAGTACTGCCATGCTTGAGGTCCATTAATCTGGACCATTCTTAATCATTAACATATATGCCATGTTTTTCTTTCTGTATGCTTTTTTTATATTTAAAATCCCTGCCTTTTTATGTCCACCTATAAAAATACCACCAGTCTTCAATACTTCAACTTAAATGTTATATTTTACAGCATATTACTTATTATCTTCAGCTAGAAATTCTCTCTTCTCCTTCGGAATTCATCTGCAAAAACTTAATATGTCATATATTATTCTTATTAGAATCAATTTTGTAGAGTAGAAGGAACAAAAATTTTGAAGCTGAAGGTCTGGATCTGAATCCTGGCTCTATTATTTACTGTGTGACTGCATGAAAGTTATATAACCTCTCTGGACTTTTTTCCCCCCTCACTTATGAAAAAAGGGACAAAATAATTATCTTAGCTTGTTCAGACTGTTATGATAAAAGGCCACAGACTAGGTGGCTTATAAACAACAGAAGTTTATTTCTCACAGATCTGGAGGCTGGAATGCCAACATCAAGTCACCTGACGATTCAGTGTCTAGTGAGGGTCTACTTTCTTATTCACAGATGGTGCTTTCTTGCTGTGTCCTCACAAGGCAGAAGGGGCAGGGATCGCTCTGCAGCTTTTTTATAAAGCACTAATTTCACTCATAAGGGTTCCAGGATCATGACTTAAGCATCTCCTAAAGGCCTCACTTGCTGGCACCATCACCTTTGAGGGTTAGGATTTCAAAACATTAATATTGAAGTGACACAAACATTCAGACCATAGCAATTATATATTTATATAATTTCTGTGAATTAAATAACATATAAAGAACCCAAAATCCTGGTTGGTACAAAGGAAACACTCAGGAAATGGTACTTGGATTTCATCTTTTAGTCTTACTCCATAGATTGTGACCCCAAAAGAGAAGCTCATAGAATAGGGAGTTAGAAGCAATTTGACCTCAGTTATATCTTATTTCTCTTACTTATCTCAATTTTTTACTTCATCCATTTACAACTATGGCAACACATTACAGTCACTTGAGGTTATTAAAAATTCTCATATCAATAATTTGGCTGCACCTCAGACTAATAAGTCATCATTTATAGGAGTGGGACTCAGTATTTTTTTTTTTTTTTTTTTTTTTTTATGCGTTACGCGGGCCTCTCACTGTTGTGGCCTCTCCCGTTGCGGAGGACAGGCTCCGGACGCGCAGGCTCAGCGGCCATGGCTCACGGGCCCAGCCGCTCCGCGGCACGCGGGATCTTCCCAGACCGGGGCACGAACCCGTGTCCCCTGCATCGGCAGGCGGACTCTCAACCACTGCGCCACCAGGGAAGCCCCGGGACTCAGTATTTTTAAAGCTTACCAAGTAATTTTATTGCACAGCCAGAGTTAAGAACTCTTTATATTATCTAGAACAGAGTTTTTCATACATATCAAATACTCAGTAAATACATGTTTAATGAAACTAGTTTTAATCACACTGATACGCTAGCCATGTTGCTGTAATTTAAAATTTTATTTTTTAGCCTAAAGTAATATTAGCCAATTTATTCAGTACTGTATTAGCCTATTTTTTTTTCTTTCTTTACATCTTTATTGGAGTAAAGTTGCTTTAAAATGATATGTTAGTTTCTGCTTTATAACGGAGTGCATCAGCTATATATATACATATATCACAATACCTTCTCCCTCTTGCATCTCCCTCACAACCTCCCTATCCCACGCCTCTAGGTGGTCACAAAGCACCGAGATGATCTCCCAGTGCACTGCTTCTGCTTTCCATTAGATATCTATTTTACATTTGGTAGTATGTATAAGTCCATGTCACTCAATCGATTCATCCCAGCTTACCTTTCAACATCCCCGTGCCCTCAAGTCCATTCTCAACATCTGTGTCTTTATTTCTGTCCTGCCCCTTGTTTTCTCAGAACCATTCTTTATTTTTTTTTGAGCCCATATATATGTGTTAGCATACGGTATTTATTTTTTCTCTTTCTGACTTACCTCACACTGTATGACAGACTCTAGGTCCATCCACCTCACTACAAATAACTCAATTTCATCTCTTTTTATGGCTGAGTTATATTCCATTGTATATATGTGTCACATCTTCTTTATCTATTCATCTGTCGATGGACAGTTAGGTGGTTTCCATGTCCTGGCTATTGTAAATAGAGCTGCAATGGACATTGTGGTACATGACTCTTTTTGAATTGCGGTTTCCTCAGAGTATGTGCCCAGTAGTGGGATTGCTGGGTCATACAGTAGTTTTATTTTTAGTTTTTTAAGGAACCTCCATACTGTTCTCGATAGTGGCACTATCAACTTACATTCCCACCAACAGTGCAAGAGGGATTCCTTTTCTCCACACCCGCTCTGGCATCTATTGTTTGTAGAATTTTTGATGATGGCCATTCTGACTGGTGTGAGGTGACACCACATTGTACTTTTGATTAGCATTTCTCTAATGATTACTGATGTTGAGCATCCTTTCATGTGATTGTTGGCAATCTATATATTCTTTGGAGAAATGTCTCTTTAGGTTTCCTGCTCATTTTTGGATTGGGTTGTTTGCTTTTTTGATATTGAGCTTCATGTGCTGCTTGTAAATTTTGGAGATTAATACTTTGTCAGTTGCTTCATTTGCAAATATTTTCTCCCATTATGATGGTTGTCTTTTCATCTTGTTTATATTTTCCTTTGCTGTGCAAAAGCTTTTAAGTTTTACTAGGTCCTATTTGTTTACTTTTGGTTTTATTTCCATTTCTCTAGGAGGGGGGTCGAAAAGGAGCATGCTATGATTTATGTCATAGAGTGTCCTGCCTATGTTTCACTCTAAGAGTTTTATAGTGTCTGGCATTACACATAGGTCTTTAATCAATTTTGAGTTTATTTTTGTGTATGGTGTTAGGGAGTGTTCTAATTTCATTCTTTTAAAAGTAGCTTTCCAGTTTTCCCAGCACCACTTATTGAAGAGGCTCTTTTCTCCATAATATATTCTTGCCTCCTTTATCAAAACTAAGGTGACCATATGTGCGTGGGTTTATCTCTGGGCTTTCTATCTTGTTCCATTGATCTATATTTCTGTTTTTCTGCCAGTACCATACTCTCTTGATTACTGAAGCTTTGTAGGATAGTCTGCAGTCAGGGAGCCTGATTCCTCCAGCTCTGTTTTTCTGTCTCAAGATTGTTTTGGCTATTTGGGGTTTTTTGTGTGTCCATACAAATTGTGAAGTTTTTTGTTCTACTTCTGTGAAAAATGCCATTGGTAGTTTGGTAGGAATTGCATTGAATCTGTAGATTGCTTTGGGTAGTATAGTCATTTTCACAATGTTGATTCTTCCAATCCAAAAACATGGTATATCTCTCCATCTGTTTGTATCATCTTTAATTTCTTTCTTCAGTGTCTTATAGTTTTCTGCATACAGGTCTTTTGTCTCCTTAGGTAGGTTTATTCCTAGGTATTTTATTCTTTTTGTTGCAGTGATAAATGGGAGCGTTTCCTTAATTTCTCTTTCAATTATTTCATCATTAGTGTATAGGAATACAAGAGAGTTCTGTGCATTAATTTTGTATCCTGCTACTTTACCAAAATCATTGATTAGCTCTGGTAGTTTTCTGGTAGCATCTATCAGATTCTCTATGTATAGTCATGTCATCTGCAAACAGTGACAGATTTACTTCTTCTTTTCTGATTTGGATTACTTTTATTTATTTTCCTTCTCTAATTGCTGTGGCTAAAACTTCCAAAACTATGTTGAATAGTAGTGGTGATAGTGGACAACATTGTCTTGTTCCTGATCTTAAAGGAAATGTTTCAGTTGTTCACCACTGAGAATGATGTTGGCTGTCGGAATGTCACATATGACCTTTATTATGTTGAGGTAGGTTCACTCTATGCCTACTTTCTTGATGGTTTTTATCATAAATTGGTGTTGAATTTTCAAAAGATTTTCTGCATCTTTTGAGATGATCATATGTTTTTTCTCCTTCAATTTGTTAATATGTTTTATCACATTGATTGATTTGCATATATTTAAGAATCCTTGCATTCCTGGGATAAACCCCATTTGATCATATTGTATGATTATTTTACTGTGCTGTTGGATTCTGTTTGCTAGTATTTTGTAGAGGATTTTTGAATCTATGTTCATCAGTGATATTGGTCTGTAGTTTTCTTTCTTTGTGACATCTTTGGTTTTGGTATCAGGGTGATGATGCCCTCGTAGAATGAGTTTGGGAGTGCTCCTCCCTCTGCTATATTTTGGAAGGTTTTGAGAAAGTACGCATTAGCTCTTCTCTAAATATTTGATAGAATTCACCTCTGAAGGCTTATGGTCCTGGGCTTTTGTTTATTGCAAGGTTTTTAATCACAGTCTCAATTTCAGTGCTTGTGATTGGTTTGTTTATATTTTCTATTTCATTTCTTCCTGGTTCAGTCATGGAAGGTTGTGTTTTTCTAAGAATTTATCCAGTTCTTCCAGCTTGCCCACTTCATTGGCATACAGTTGCTTGTGGTAATCTCTCATGATCCTTTGTATTTCTGCAGTGTCAGTTGTTACTTCTCCTTTTTCATTTCTAATTCTATTGATTTGAGTCTTCTCCCTTTTATCATGATGAGTCTGGCTAACAGTTTATCAAATTTGTTTATCTGCACAAAAAGCCAGCTTTTAGTTTTATTGATCATTGATATCGTTTCCTTCATTTCTTTTTCATTTATTTCTGATCTGGTGTTTATGATTTTTTTCCCTCCGCTAACTTTGCGATTTTTTGTTCTTCTTTCTCTAAATGCTTTATGTGTAAGTTTAGGGTGTTTATTTAAGATGTTTCTTGTTTCTTGATATAGGGTTGTATTACCATAAACTTCCCTCTTAGAAATGCTTTTGCTGAATCCCATAGGTTTTGGGTCGTCTTGTCTCTTTGCCATTTGTTTCTAGGTATTTTTAAATTTCCTCCTTGATTTCTTCAGTGATCTCTTGGTTATTAAGTAGTGTATTGTTTAGCCTCCATGTGTTTGTATTTTTTACAGATTTTCTCGTGTAATTGAAATCTAATCTCACAGCATTGTGGTCGGAAAAGATACTTGATACAATTTCAATTCTCTTTAATTTACCAAGGTTGGATTTGTGACCCATGATATGATCTATCCTGGAGAATATTTCATGAACACTTGAGAAGAAAGTGTATTCTATTGTTTTAGGATGGAATGTCCTATAAATATCAATTAAGTCCATCTTCTTTAATGTATCTTTTTTTTTTTTTTTTTGGTTGCAGTACGCGAGCCTCTCACTGTTGTGGCCTCTCCCATTGCGGAGCACAGGCTCCGGACACGCAGGCTCAGCGGCCATGACTCACGGGCCTAGCGACTCCAGAGCATGTGGGATGCTCCTGGACTGGGGCACGAACACGTGTACTCTGCATCAGCAGGTGGACTCCCAACCACTGCGCCACCAGGGAGGCCCACTTTTTTTTTTTTTTTAATTTTTTTATTATTTTTAAAACATCTTTATTGGGGTATAATTGCTTTACAATGGTGTGTTAGTTTCTGCTTTATAACAAAGTGAATCAGCTATACATATACATATGTTCCCATATGTCTTCCCTCTTGCGTCTCCCTCCCTCCAACTCTCCCCATCCCACCCTTCCAGGCTGTCACAAAGCACCGAGCTAATATCCCTGTGCCTTGCGGCTGCTTCCCCCCAGCTATCTACCTTACTACGTTTGTTAGTGTGTATATGTCCATGACTCTCTCTCGCCCTGTCAAAACTCACCCCTCCCCCTCCCCATACCCTCAAGTCCGTTCTCCAGTAGGTCTGCGTCTTTATTCCTATCTTACCCCTAGGTTCTTCATGACATTTTTTTCCCTTAAATTCCATATATATGTGTTAGCATACGGTATTTGTCTTTTTCTTTCTGACTTACTTCACTCTGTATGACAGACTCTAGGTCTATCCATCTCATTACAAATAGCTCAATTTCATTTCTTTTTAAGGCTGAGTAATATTCCATTGTGTATATGTGCCACATCTTCTTTATCCATTCATCCGATGATGGGCGCTTAGGTTGTTTCCATGTCCTGGCTATTGTAAATAGAGCTGCAATGAACATTTTGGTACATGACACTTTTGAATTTTGGTTTTCTCAGGGTATATGCCAAGTAGTGGGATTGCTGGGTCATATGGTAATTCTATTTGTAGTTTTTTAAGGAACCTCCATACTGTTCTCCACAGTGGCTGAACCAATTCACATTCCCACCAGCAGTGCAAGAGTGTCCCCTTTTCTCCACACCCTCTCCAGCATTTATTGTTTCTAGATTTTTTGATGATGGCCATTCTGACTGGTGTGATATGATATCTCATTGTAGTTTTGATTTGCATTTCTCTAATGATTAATGATGTTGAGCATACTTTCATGTGTTTGTTGGCATTCTGTATATCTTCTTTGGAGAAATGTCTATTTAGGTCTTCTGCCCATTTTTGGATGGGGTTGTTTGTTTTTTTGTTATTGAGCTGCATGAGCTGCTTGTAAATTTTGGAGATTAATCCTTTGTCAGTTGCTTCATTTGCAAATGTTTTCTCCCATTCTGAGGGTTGTCTTTTGGTCTTGGTTATGGTTTCCTTTGCTGTGCAAAAGCTTTGAAGTTTCATTAGGTCCCATTTGTTTATTTTTGTTTTTATTTCCATTACTCTAGGAGGTGGGTCAGAAAGGATCTTGCTGTGATTTATGTCATAGAGTGTTCTTCCTATGTTTTCTTCTAAGAGTTTGATAGTTTCTGGCCTTACATTTAGCTCTTTAATCCATTTTGAGCTTATTTTTGTGTATGGTGTTAGGGAGTGATCTAATCTCATACTTTTACATGTACCTGTCCAGTTTTCCCAGCACCATTTATTGAAGAGGCTGTCCTTTCTCCACTGTACATTCCTGCCTCCTTTATCAAAGATAAGGTGTCCATATGTGCGTGGGTTTATCTCTGGGCTTTCTATCCTGTTCCACTGATCTATCTTTCTGTTTTTGTGCCAGTACCATACTGTCTTGATTACTGTTGCTTTGTAATATAGTCTGAAGTCAGGGAGCCTGATTCCTCCAGCTCCTTTTTTCGTTCTCAAGATTGCTTTGGCTATTCGGGGTCTTTTGTGTTTCCATACAAATTGCGAAATTTTTTGTTCTAGTTCTGTGAAAAATGCCAGTGGTAGTTTGATAGGGATTGCATTGAATCTGTAGATTGCTTTGGGTAGTAGAGTCATTTTCACAATGTTGATTCTTCCCATCCAAGAACATGGTATATCTCTCCATCTATTTGTATCATCTTTAATTTCTTTCATCAGTGTCTTATAATTTTCTGCATACAGGTCTTTCGTATCCTTAGGTAGGTTTATTCCTAGATATTTTATTCTTTTTGTTGCAATGGTAAATGGGAGTGTTTTCTTGATTTCACTTTCAGATTTTTCATCATTAGTATATAGGAATGCCAGAGATTTCTGTGCATTAATTTTGTATCCTGCTACTTTACCAAATTCATTGATTAGCTCTAGTAGTTTTCTGGTAGCATCTTTAGGATTCTCTATGTATAGTATCATGTCATCTGCAAACAGTGACAGCTTTACTTCTTCTTTTCCGATTTGGATTCCTTTTATTTCCTTTTCTTCTCTGATTGCTGTGGCTAAAACTTCCAAAACTATGTTGAATAAGAGCGGTGAGAGTGGGCAACCTTGTCTTGTTCCTGATCTTAGTGGAAATGCTTTCAGTTTTTCACCATTGAGGATGATGTTTGCTGTGGGCTTGTCATATATGGCTTTTATTATGTTTAGGAAAGTTCCCTCTATGCCTACTTTCTGGAGGGTTTTTATCATAAATGGGTGTTGAATTTTGTCGAAAGCTTTCTCTGCATCTATTGAGATGATCATATGGTTTTTCTCCTTCAATTTGTTAATATGGTTTATCACATTGATAGATTTGCGTATATTGAAGAATCCTTGCATTCCTGGAATAAACCCCACTTGATCATGGTGTATGATCCTTTTAATGTGCTGTTGGATTCTGTTTGCTAGTATTTTGTTGAGGATTTTTGCATCTATGTTCATCAGTGATATTGGCCTGTAGTTTTCTTTCTTTGTGACATCCTTGTCTGGTTTTGGTATCAAGGTGATGGTGGCTTCGTAGAAGGAATTTGGGAGTGTTCCTCCCTCTGCTATATTTTGGAAGAGTTCGAGAAGGATAGGTGTTAGCTCTTCTCTAAACGTTTGATAGAATTCACCTGTGAAGCCATCTGGTCCTGGGCTTTTGTTTGTTGGAAGGTTTTTAATCACAGTTTCAATTTCAGTGCTTGTGATTGGTCTGTTCATATTTTCTATTTCTTCCTGATTCAGTCTTGGCAGGTTGTGCATTTCTAAGAATTTGTCCATTTCTTCCAGATTGTCCATTTTATTGGCATAGAGTTGCTTGTAGTAATCTCTCATGATTTTTTTTATTTCTGCAGTGTCAGTTGTTACTTCTCCTTTTTCATTTCTAATTCTATTGATTTGAGTCTTCTCCCTTTTTTTCTTGATGAGTCTGGCTAGTGGTTTATCTATTTTGTTTATCTTCTCAAAGAACCAGCTTTTAGTTTTATTGATCTTTGCTATTGTTTCCTTCATTTCTTTTTCATTTATTTCTGATCTGATTTTTATGATTTCTTTCCTTCTGCTAGCTTTGGGGTTTTTTTGTTCTTCTTTCTCTAATTGCTTGAGGTGCAAAGTTAGGTTGTTTATTCGAGATGTTTCCTGCTTCTTAAGGTGGGCTTGTATTGCTATAAACTTCCCCCTTAGAACTGCTTTTGCTGCATCCCATAGGTTTTGGGTCGTTGTGTCTCCATTGTCATTTGTTTCTAGGTATTTTTTGATTTCCTCTTTGATTTCTTCAGTGATCACTTCATTATTAAGTAGTGTATTGTTTAGCCTCCATGTGTTTGTATTTTTTACAGATCTTTTCCTGTAATTGATATCTAGTCTCATGGCGTTGTGGTCGGAAAAGATACTTGACACAATTTCAGTTTTCTTAAATTTACCAAGGCTTGATTTGTGACCCAAGATATGATCTATCCTGGAGAATGTTCCATGAGCACTTGAGAAAAATGTGTATTCTGTTGTTTTTGGATGGAGTGTCCTATAAATATCAATTAAGTCCATCTTGTTTAATGTATCATTTAAAGCTTGTGTTTCCTTATTTATTTTCATTTTGGATGATCTGTCCATGGGTGAAAGTGGGGTGTTAAAGTCCCCTACTATGAACGTGTTACTGTTGATCTCCCCTTTTATGGTTGTTAGTATTTGCCTTATGTATTGAGGTGCTCCTATGTTGGGTGCATAAATATTTACAATTGTTATATCTTCTTCTTGGATCGATCCCTTGATCATTATGTAGTGTCCTTCTATGTCCCTTTTAATAGTCCTTATTTTAAAGTCTATTTTGTCTGATATGAGAATTGCTACTCCAGCTTTCTTTTGGTTTCCATTTGCATGGAATATCTTTTTCCATCCCCTTACTTTCAGTCTGTATGTGTCTCTAGTTCTGAAGTGGGTCTCTTGTAGACAGCATATATAAGGGTCTTGTTTTTGTATCCATTCAGCCAATCTGTGTCTTTTGGTGGGAGCATTTAGTCCATTTACATTTAAGGTAATTATCGATATGTATGTTCCTATTTCCATTTTATATATTGTTTTGGGTTCGCTACTATAGGTCATTTCCTTCTCTTGTGTTTCGTGTCTAGAGAAGTTCCTTTAGCATTTGTTGTAAAGCTGGTTTGGTGGTGCTGAACTCTCTCAGCTTTTGCTTGTCTGTAAAGGTTTTAATTTCTCCATCAAATGTGAATGAGATCCTTGCTGGGTAGAGTAGTCTTGGTTGCAGGCTATTCTCCTTCATCACTTTCAGTATGTCCTGCCACTCCCTTCTGGCTTGTAGGGTTTCTGCTGAGAGATCAGCTGTTAACCTTATGGGGATTCCCTTGTGTGTTATTTGTTGTTTTTCCCTTGCTGCTTTTAATATGCTTTCTTTGTATTTAATTTTTGACAGTTTGATTAATATGTGTCTTGGCGTGTTTCTCCTTGTATTTATCCTGTATGGGACCCTCTGTGCTTCCTGGACTTGATTAACTATTTCCTTTCCCATATTAGGGAAGTTTTCAACTATAATCTCTTCAAATATTTTCTCAGTCCCTTTCTTTCTTTCTTCTTCTTCTGGAACCCCTATAATTCGAATGTTGGTGCGTTTCATGTTGTCCCAGAGGTCTCTGAGACTGTCCTCAGTTCTTTTCATTCTTTTTTCTTTATTCTGCTCTGCAGTAGTTATTTCCACTACTTTATCTTCCAGGTCACTTATCCGTTCTTCTGCCTCAGTTATTCTGCTATTGATCCCATCTAGAGTGATTTTAATTTCATTCATTGCATTGTTCATCGTTGCTTGTTTCATCTTTAGTTCTTGTAGGTCCTTGTTAACTGTTTCTTGCATTTTGTCCATTCTACTTCCAAGATTTCGGATCATCCTTACTATCATTATTCTGAATTCTTTTTCAGGTAGATTGCCTATTTCCTCTTCATTTGTTAGGTCTGGTGGGTTTTTATCTTGTTCCTTCATCTGCTGTGTGTTTTTCTGTCTTCTCATTTTGCTTATCTTACTGTGTTTGGGGTCTCCTTTTTGCAGGCTGCAGGTTCGTAGTTCCCGTTGTTTTTGATGTCTGTCTCCAGTGGCTAAGGTTGTTTCAGTGGGTTGTGTAGGCTTCCTGGTGGAGGGGACTAGTGCCTGTGTTGTGCTGGATGAGGCTGGATCTTGTCTCTCTAGTGGGCAGGTTCACGTCTGGTGGTGTGTTTTGGGGTGTCTGTGGCCTTATTATGATTTTAGGCAGCCTCTCTGCTAATGGGTGGGGTTGTGTTCCTGTTTTGCTAGTTGTTTGGCATAGGTTGTCCAGCACTGTGGCTTGCTGGTCGTTGAGTGAAGCTGGGTGCTGGTGTTAAGATGGAGGTCTCTGGGATATTTCCACCGTTTAATATTATGTGGAGCTGGGAGGTCTCTTGTTGACCAGTGTCCTGAAGTTGGCTCTCCTACCTCAGAGGCAGAGCCCTGACTCCTGGCTGGAGCACCAAGAGCCTTTCATCCACACAGCTCAGAATAAAAGGGAGAAAAAGTAGGGAGAATTAGTAGAAGTATGAGTAAAGAAAGAAGGAAAGGAGGAAAGGAAGGAAGGAAGAAAGAAGCAAAGAAGGAAAGAAAGGAGGGAGGGAGGGAGGGAGGAAGGAAGGAAGGAGGGAAAGAAGGAAAAAAGACAGAAAGAAAGATGATACAGTAAAAATAAAATAAAGTATAATATAGTTATTGAATTAAAAAATATTTAGAAAAAAAAAAAAAAGGGACGGATAGAACCTTAGGACAAATGTTGGAAGCAAAGCTATACAGAGAAAATCTTACACAGAAGCATACACATACACCTTCACAAAGAGGTAAAGGGGGAAAAATCATAAATCCTGCTCCCTGAGACCACCTCCTCAATTTGGGGTGATTCGTTGTCTAAAGGAGGGAAGGAAGGAAGGAAAGAAAGAAAGAACGAAGGTAAAGTATAATAAAGTTATTACAATTAAACTTAATTATTAAGAAAAAGAATTTTTTAGGGGACCTTGAAGATGGCGGAAGAGTAAGACGCGGAGATCGCCTTCCTCCCCACGGATACACCAGAAATACATCCACACGTGGAACAACTCCTACAGAACCCCTACTGAAGGCTGGCAGAAGACCTCAGACCTCCCAAAAGGCAAGAAACTCCCCACGTAACTGGGTAGGGCAAAAGAAAAAACAGAGACAAAAGAATAAGGACGGCACCTGCACCAGTGGGAGGGAGCTGTGAAGGAGGAAACGTTTCCACACACTAGGAAGCCCCTCCGCGGGCGGAGACTGCGGGAGGCGGCGGGGGGAGTTTCGGGACCGCGGAGTAGTGCACAGCGACGGGTGCGGAGGGCAAAGCGGGGAGATTCCTGCACAGACGATCGGTGCCGACCAGCACTCACAAATCCGAGAGGCTTGCTGCTCACCCACCGGGGCGGGCGGGGCTGCGAGCTGAGGCTCGGGTTTTGGTTTTGGACGGAGCTCAGGGAGAGGACTGGGGTTGGCAGCTTGAACATAGCCTGAAGGGGTTAGTGCACCACAACTAGCCGGGAGGGAGTTCGGGGAAAAGCCTGCACCGGCCGAAGAGGCAAGACACTTTTTCTTCCCTCTGTGTTTCCTGGTGCACGAGGAGAGGGGTTTAAGAGCGCTGCTTAAAGGAACTCCAGAGACGGGCGCGAGCCGCGGCTAAAAGCGCGAACCCCAGAGACGGGCGCGAGCCGCGGCTGAGGGCGCGAGCCCCCGAGATGGGCGCGAGCCGCGGCTGAAAGCGCAAACCCCAGAGACGGGCGCGAGCCGCGGCTGAGGGCGCGAGCCCCCGAGACGGGCGCGAGCCGCGGCTGAAAGCGCAAACCCCAGAGACGGGCGCGAGCCGCGGCTACAACCGCGGACCCCAGAGACGGGCGCGAGACGCTAAGGCTGCTGCTGCCGCCACCAAGGGGCCTGTGTGCGAGCACAGGTCACTCTCCACACCCCTCTTCCGCGGAGCCTGTGCAGCCCGCCACTGCCAGGTTCCCGGGATCCAGGGACAACTTCCCCGGGACAGCGCACGGCAGGCCTCAGGCTGGTGCAACTTCACGCCGGCCTCTGCCGCAGCGTCACGCTGCCTCTGCAGCCGCAGGCCCGCCCCGCACGTAGTGCCCCTCCTACCCCCATCCCCCAACCCCCGGCCTGAGTGAGCCGGAGGCCCCGAATCAGCGGCTCCTTTAACCCCGTCCTGTCTGAGCGAAAAAACAGACGCCCTCCAGCGACCTACACGCAAGAGGCAGGGCCAAATCCAAAGCTGAGCTCCTGTGAGCTGTGAGAACAAAGAAGAGAAAGGGAAATCTCTCCCAGCAGCCACAGAAGCAGCGGATTAAAGCTCCACAATCAACTTGATATACCCTGCATCTGTGGAATACCTGAATAGACAAGGAATGATCCCAAATTGAAGAGGTGGAATTTAGGAGCGAGATGTATGATTTTTTTCCCTTTTCCCCTTTTTGTGAATGTGTACGTGTATGCTTCTGTGTGGCATCTAGTCTGTATACTCTAGCTTCCACCATTTGTCCTAGGGCTATATCCGTCCATGACTTTTTTTAAAAAATTCTTTTTCTTAATAATTAAGTTTAATTGTAATAACTTTATTATACTTTACCTTCGTTCTTTCTTTCTTTCCTTCCTTCCCTCCCTCCTTTAGACAACGAATCACCCCAAATTGAGGAGGTGGTCTCAGGGAGCAGGATTTATGATTTTTCCCCCTTTACCTCTTTTTGTGAAGGTGTATGTGTATGCTTCTGTGTAAGATTTTCTCTGTATAGCTTTGCTTCCAACATTTGTCCTAAGGTTCTATCCGTCCCTTTTTTTTTTTTCTAAATATTTTTTAATTCAATAACTATATTATACTTTATTTTATTTTTACTGTATCATCTTTCTTTCTGTCTTTTTTTCCTTCTTTCCCTCCTTCCTTCCTTCCTCCCTCCCTCCCTCCCTCCCTCCTTTCTTTCCTTCTTTGCTTCTTTCTTCCTTCCTTCCTTTCCTCCTTTCCCTCTTTCTTTACTCATACTTCTACTAATTCTCCCTACTTTTTCTCCCTTTTATTCTGAGCTGTGTGGATGAAAGGCTCTTGGTGCTCCAGCCAGGAGTCAGGGCTCTGCCTCTGAGGTAGGAGAGCCAACTTCAGGACACTGGTCAACAAGAGACCTCCCAGCTCCACATAATATTAAACGGTGGAAATATCCCAGAGACCTCCATCTTAACACCAGCACCCAGCTTCACTCAACGACCAGCAAGCCATAGTGCTGGACAACTTATGCCAAACAACTAGCAAAACAGGAACACAACCCCACCCATTAGCAGAGAGGCTGCCTAAAATCATAATAAGGCCACAGACACCCCAAAACACACCACCAGACGTGAACCTGCCCACTAGAGAGACAAGATCCAGCCTCATCCAGCACAACACAGGCACTAGTCCCCTCCACCAGGAAGCCTACACAACCCACTGAAACAACCTTAGCCACTGGAGACAGACATCAAAAACAACGGGAACTACGAACCTGCAGCCTGCAAAAAGGAGACCCCAAACACAGTAAGATAAGCAAAATGAGAAGACAGAAAAACACACAGCAGATGAAGGAGCAAGATAAAAACCCACCAGACCTAACAAATGAAGAGGAAATAGGCAATCTACCTGAAAAAGAATTCAGAATAATGATAGTAAGGATGATCCGAAATCTTGGAAGTAGAATGGACAAAATGCAAGAAACAGTTAACAAGGACCTACAAGAACTAAAGATGAAACAAGCAACGATGAACAATGCAATAAATGAAATTAAAATCACTCTAGATAGGATCAATAGCAGAATAACTGAGGCAGAAGAACGGATAAGTGACCTGGAAGATAAAGTAGTGGAAATAACTACTGCAGAGCAGAATAAAGAAAAAAGAATGAAAAGAACTGAGGACAGTCTCAGAGACCTCTGGGACAACATGAAACGCACCAACATTCGAATTATAGGGGTTCCAGAAGAAGAAGAAAGAAAGAAAGGGACTGAGAAAATATTTGAAGAGATTATAGTTGAAAACTTCCCTAATATGGGAAAGGAAATAGTTAATCAAGTCCAGGAAGCACAGAGGGTCCCATACAGGATAAATACAAGGAGAAACACGCCAAGACACATATTAATCAAACTGTCAAAAATTAAATACAAAGAAAGCATATTAAAAGCAGCAAGGGAAAAACAACAAATAACACACAAGGGAATCCCCATAAGGTTAACAGCTGATCTCTCAGCAGAAACCCTACAAGCCAGAAGGGAGTGGCAGGACATACTGAAAGTGATGAAGGAGAATAGCCTGAAACCAAGACTACTCTACCCAGCAAGGATCTCATTCACATTTGATGGAGAAATTAATACCTTTACAGACAAGCAAAAGCTGAGAGAGTTCAGCACCACCAAACCAGCTTTACAACAAATGCTAAAGGAACTTCTCTAGACACGAAACACAAGAGTAGGAAATGACCTATAGTAGCGAACCCAAAACAATATATAAAATGGAAATAGGAACATACATATCAATAATTACCTTAAATGTAAATGGACTAAATGCTCCCACCAAAAGACACAGATTGGCTGAATGGATACAAAAACAAGACCCTTATATATGCTGTCTACAAGAGACCCACTTCAGTCCTAGAGACACATACAGACTGAAAGTAAGGGGATGGAAAAAATATTCCATGCAAATGGAAACCAAAATAAAGCTGGAGTAACAATTCTAATATCAGACAAAATAGACTTTAAAATAAGGACTATTAAAAGGGACAAAGAAGGACACTACATAATGATCAAGGGATCGATCCAAGAAGAAGATATAACAATTGTAAATATTTATGCACCCAACATAGGAGCACCTCAATACATAAGGCAAATACTAACAACCATAAAAGGGGAGATCAACAGTAACACGTTCATAGTAGGGGACTTTAACACCCCACTTTCACCCATGGACAGATCATCCAAAATGAAAATAAATAAGGAAACACAAGCTTTAAATGATACATTAAACAAGATGGACTTAATTGATATTTATAGGACACTCCATCCAAAAACAACAGAATACACATTTTTCTCAAGTGCTCATGGAACATTCTCCAGGATAGATCATATCTTGGGTCACAAATCAAGCCTTGGTAAATTTAAGAAAACTGAAATTGTGTCAAGTATCTTTTCCGACCACAACGCCATGAGACTAGATATCAATTACAGGAAAAGATCTGTAAAAAATACAAACACATGGAGGCTAAACAATACACTACTTAATAATGAAGTGATCACTGAAGAAATCAAAGAGGAAATCAAAAAATACCTAGAAACAAATGACAATGGTGACAAAACGACCCAAAACCTGTGGGATGCAGCAAAAGCAGTTCTAAGGGGGAAGTTTATAGCAATACAAGCCCACCTTAAGAAGCAGGAAACATCTCGAATAAACAACCTAACCTTGCACCTCAAGCAATTAGAGAAAGAAGAACAAAAAAAACCCCAAAGCTAGCAGAAGGAAAGAAATCATAAAAATCAGATCAGAAATAAATGAAAAAGAAATGAAGGAAACAATAGCAAAGATCAATAAAACTAAAAGCTGGTTCTTTGAGAAGATAAACAAAATAGATAAACCACTAGCCAGACTCATCAAGAAAAAAAGGGAGAAGACTCAAATCAATAGAATTAGAAATGAAAAAGGAGAAGTAACAACTGACACTGCAGAAATAAAAAAAATCATGAGAGATTACTACAAGCAACTCTATGCCAATAAAATGGACAATCTGGAAGAAATGGACAAATTCTTAGAAATGCACAACCTGCCAAGACTGAATCAGGAAGAAATAGAAAATATGAACAGACCAATCACAAGCACTGAAATTGAAACTGTGATTAAAAACCTTCCAACAAACAAAAGCCCAGGACCAGATGGCTTCACAGGTGAATTCTATCAAACGTTTAGAGAAGAGCTAACACCTATCCTTCTCGAACTCTTCCAAAATATAGCAGAGGGAGGAACACTCCCAAATTCCTTCTACGAGGCCACCGTCACCTTGATACCAAAACCAGACAAGGATGTCACAAAGAAAGAAAACTACAGGCCAATATCACTGATGAACATAGATGCAAAAATCCTCAACAAAATACTAGCAAACAGAATCCAACAGCACATTAAAAGGATCATACACCATGATCAAGTGGGGTTTATTCCAGGAATGCAAGGATTCTTCAATATACGCAAATCTATCAATGTGATAAACCATATTAACAAATTGAAGGAGAAAAACCATATGATCATCTCAATAGATGCAGAGAAAGCTTTCGACAAAATTCAACACCCATTTATGATAAAAACCCTCCAGAAAGTAGGCATAGAGGGAACTTTCCTAAACATAATAAAAGCCATATATGACAAGCCCACAGCAAACATCATCCTCAATGGTGAAAAACTGAAAGCATTTCCACTAAGATCAGGAACAAGACAAGGTTGCCCACTCTCACCACTCTTATTCAACATAGTTTTGGAAGTTTTAGCCACAGCAATCAGAGAAGAAAAGGAAATAAAAGGAATCCAAATCGGAAAAGAAGAAGTAAAGCTGTCACTGTTTGCAGATGACATGATACTATACATAGAGAATCCTAAAGATGCTACCAGAAAACTACTAGAGCTAATCAATGAATTTGGTAAAGTAGCAGGATACAAAATTAATGCACAGAAATCTCTGGCATTCCTATATACTAATGATGAAAAATCTGAAAGTGAAATCAAGAAAACACTCCCATTTACCATTGCAACAAAAAGAATAAAATATCTAGGAATAAACCTACCTAAGGAGACGAAAGACCTGTATGCAGAAAATTATAAGACACTGATGAAAGAAATTAAAGATGATACAAATAGATGGAGAGATATACCATGTTCTTGGATGGGAAGAATCAACATTGTGAAAATGACTCTACTACCCAAAGCAATCTACAGATTCAATGCAATCCCTATCAAACTACCACTGGCATTTTTCACAGAACTAGAACAAAAAATTTCGCAATTTGTATGGAAACACAAAAGACCCCGAATAGCCAAAGCAATCTTGAGAACGAAAAAAGGAGCTGGAGGAATCAGGCTCCCTGACTTCAGACTATATTACAAAGCAACAGTAATCAAGACAGTATGGTACTGGCACAAAAACAGAAAGATAGATCAGTGGAACAGGATAGAAAGCCCAGAGATAAACCCACGCACATATGGACACCTTATCTTTGATAAAGGAGGCAGGAATGTACAGTGGAGAAAGGACAGCCTCTTCAATAAATGGTGCTGGGAAAACTGGACAGGTACATGTAAAAGTATGAGATTAGATCACTCCCTAACACCATACACAAAAATAAGCTCAAAATGGATTAAAGAGCTAAATGTAAGGCCAGAAACTATCAAACTCTTAGAAGAAAACATAGGAAGAACACTCTATGACATAAATCACAGCAAGATCCTTTCTGACCCACCTCCTAGAGTAATGGAAATAAAAACAAAAATAAACAAATGGGACCTAATGAAACTTCAAAGCTTTTGCACAGCAAAGGAAACCATAACCAAGACCAAAAGACAACCCTCAGAATGGGAGAAAACATTTGCAAATGAAGCAACTGACAAAGGATTAATCTCCAAAATTTACAAGCAGCTCATGCAGCTCAATAACAAAAAAACAAACAACCCCATCCAAAAATGGGCAGAAGACCTAAATAGACATTTCTCCAAAGAAGATATACAGAATGCCAACAAACACATGAAAGAATGCTCAACATCATTAATCATTAGAGAAATGCAAATCAAAACTACAATGAGATATCATCTCACACCAGTCAGAATGGCCATCATCAAAAAATCTAGAAACAATAAATGCTGGAGAGGGTGTGGAGAAAAGGGGACACTCTTGCACTGCTGGTGGGAATGTGAATTGGTTCAGCCACTGTGGAGAACAGTATGGAGGTTCCTTAAAAAACTACAAATAGAATTACCATATGACCCAGCAATCCCACTACTTGGAATATACCCTGAGAAAACCAAAATTCAAAGAGAGTCATGTACCAAAATGTTCATTGCAGCTCTATTTACAATAGCCAGGACATGGAAACAACCTAAGCGCCCATCATCGGATGAATGGATAAAGAAGATGTGGCACATATACACAACGGAATATTACTCAGCCTTAAAAAGAAATGAAATTGAGCTATTTGTAATGAGATGGATAGACCTAGAATCTGTCATACAGAGTGAAGTAAGTCAGAAAGAAAAAGACAAATACCGTATGCTAACACATATATATGGAATTTAAGGGAAAAAAATGTCATGAAGAACCTAGGGGTAAGATAGGAATAAAGACGCAGACCTACTGGAGAACGGACTTAAGGATATGGGGAGGGGGAGGGATGAGTTTTGACAGGGCGAGAGAGAGTCATGGACATATACACACTAACAAACGTAGTAAGGTAGATAGCTGGGGGGAAGCAGCCGCAAGGCACAGGGATATTAGCTCGGTGCTTTGTGACAGCCTGGAAGGGTGGGATGGGGAGAGTGGGAGGGAGGGAGATGCAAGAGTGAAGACATATGGGAACATATGTATATGTATAGCTGATTCACTTTGTTGTAAAGCAAAAACTAACACACCATTGTAAAGCAATTATACCCCAATAAAGATGTTTAAAAAAAAAAAAAAAGAAAGAAAAATAATTTTTTAAAAAAAGTCATGGACGGATAGAGCCCTAGGACAAATGGTGGAAGCAAGAGTATACAGACAAGATCTCACACAGAAGCATACACGTACACATTCACAAAAAGAGGAAAAGGGAAAAAAATCATAAATCTCGCTCCTAAATTCCACCTCTTCAATTTGGGATCATTCCTTGTCTATTCAGGTATTCCACAGATGCAGGGTATATCAAGTTGATTGTGGAGCTTTAATCCGCTGCTTCTGTGGCTGCTGGGAGAGATTTCCCTTTCTCTTCTTTGTTCTCACAGCTCACAGGAGCTCAGCTTTGGATTTGGCCCTGCCTCTGCGTGTAGGTCGCTGGAGGGCGTCTGTTTTTTCGCTCAGACAGGACGGGGTTAAAGGAGCCGCTGATTCGGGGCCTCCGGCTCACTCAGGCCGGGGGTTGGGGGATGGGGGTAGGAGGGGCACTACGTGCGGGGCGGGCCTGCGGCTGCAGAGGCAGCGTGACGCTGCGGCAGAGGCCGGCGTGAAGTTGCACCAGCCTGAGGCCCGCCGTGCGTTGTCCCGGGGAAGTTGTCCCTGGATTCCGGGAACCTGGCAGTGGCGGGCTGCACAGGCTCCGCGGAAGAGGGGTGTGGAGAGTGACCTGTGCTCGCACACAGGCCCCTTGGTGGCGGCAGCAGCAGCCTTAGCGTCTCCCGCCCATCTCTGGGGTCCGCGGTTTTAGCCGCGGCTCGCGCCCGTCTCTGGGGTTTGCGCTTTCAGCCGCGGCTCGCGCCCGTCTCGGGGGCTCGCACCCTCAGCCGCGGTTCGCGCCCGTCTCGGGGGCTCGCGCCCTCAGCCGCGGCTCGCGCCCGTCTCTGGGGTTCGCGCTTTTAGCCGCGGCTCGCGCCCGTCTCTGGAGTTCCTTTAAGCAGTGCTCTTAAACCCCTCTCCTCGCACACCAGGAAACAAAGAGGGAAGAAAAAGTCTCTTGCCTCTTCGGCAGGTGCAGGCTTTTCCCCGAACTCCCTCCCGGCTGGTCGTGGTGCACTAACCCCTTCAGGCTATGCTCAAGCCGCCAACCCCAGTCCTCTCCCTGAGCTCCGTCCAAAACCAAAACCCGAGCCTCAGCTCGCAGCCCCGCCCGCCCCGGCGGGTGAGCAGACAAGCCACTTGGGCTGGTGAGTGCCGGTCAGCACCGATCGTCTGTGCAGGAATCTCCCCGCTTTGCCCCAGCCCACTTTAATATATCTTTTAACGCTGTGTTTTCTTATATTTTTCATTTTGTATGATCTGTCCATTGGTGAAAGTGGTGTGTTAACATCCCCTACTATGATTGTGTTACTGTTGATTTCCCTTTTTATGGCTATTTGCATATGCCTTATTTATTGAGGTGTTCCGATGTTGGGTGCATAAATAGTTACAATTGTTATATCTTCTTCTTGGATTGATCCCTTGATCATTATATAGTGTCCTTCTTTGCCTCTTTTAGTAGTCTTTATTTTAAAGTTTATTTTTTCCTGATATGAGAATTGCTACTCCAGGTATTTTTGATTTCCATTTGCATGGGACATCTATTCCTATCCCCTCACTTTCAGTCTATAAGTATCCCTAGGTCTGACATCAGTGTCTTGAAGACAGCATATATATGGATCTTCTTTTTGTATCCATTCAGCCAGTCTATGTCTTTTGGTTGGAGCATTTAATCCATTTATATTTAAGGTAATTATCGATATGTATGTTCCTATTACCATTTTCTTAATTGTTTTGTGTTTGTTATAGTAGGTCTTTTCCTTCTTTTGTGTTTCCTGCCTAGAGAGTTCCTTTAGCATTTGTTGTAAAGCTGGTTTGGTGGTGCTGAATTCTCTCAGATTTGCTTGTCTGTAAATGTTTTAATTTCTCTGTCAAAGCTGAATGAGGTCCTTGCTGGGTAGAGTAATCATGGTTGCAGGTTTTTCCCTTTCATCACTTTATACCTGTCTTGCCACTCCCTTCTGGCATGCAGATTTTCTGCTGAAAGTTCATCTGTTAACCTTACAGGGATTCCCTTGTATGTTGTTTGTTATATTTCCCTTGCTGCTTTTAATATTTTTTCTTTGTATTTAATTTTTGATAGTTTGATTAATATGTGTCTTGGCATTTTTCTTCTTGGATTTATCCTATATGGGACTCTCTGCATTTCCTGGATTTGACTGACCATTTCTTTTCCCATGATAGGGAAATTTTCAATTATCACCTCTTCAAATATTTTCCCACTCCCATTCTTTTACTCTTCTTCTTCTGGGACACCTATAATTCTAATATTGGTGTCTTTAATGTTGTAACAGAGGTCTCTAAGACTGTCCCCAATTCTTTTCATTCTTTTTTCTTTATTCTGCTCTGCAGTAGTTATTTCCACTATTTTACCTTCCAGGTCACTTATCTGTTCTTCTGCCTCAGTTATTCTGCTATTGATTCCTTTTAGAGAATTTTTAATTTCATTTATTGTGTTTTTCATCATTGTTTGTTGCTCTTTAGTTCTTCTAGGTACTTGTTAAATGTTTCTTTTATTTTCTCCTTTTTATTTCCAAGATTTTGGATCTTCTTTACTATCATTTCTCTGAATTCTTTTTCAGGTAGACTGACTATTTCCTCTTCATTTGTTTGGTCTGTTGGGTTTTTACCTTGCTCGTTCATCTTCTGTGTGTTTCTGTGTCTTCTCATTTGCTTAGCTTACTGTGTTTGGCGTCTCCTTTTCGCAGGTTGCATGTTTGTAATCCCCTTTATTTAGTGTTTGCCCCCAGTGGCTAATATTGGTTTACTGGGTTGTGTAGGCTTCCTAGTGGATGGGATTTTTTGCCTGTGTTCTGGTGGATGAGGCTGAATCTTGTCTTTCTGTTGTGCAGGACTCGGTCTGTTGATTTGTTTGGGTGTTCCTGTGACCTTTTTATGATTTTAAGCAGTCTCTCTGCTAATGGGTGGGGTTGTCTTCCTGTCTTGCTAGTTGTTTGGTATAAGGTGTTCAGAAATGTAGCTTGCTGGTTGTTGAGTGGAGCTTGGTCTTAGGCATTGAGATGGAGATCTCTGGGAGAGCTTTCCCCTTTGATATTATGTGGAGCTGGGAGGACTCTGGTGAAACAAAGTCCTGAACTCTGCTCTTCTACCCGAGAGGCACTGGCCTGACACCCGGCCAGAGCACCAAGACCCTGTCAGCCACACAGCTCAGAAGAAAAAGGAGAAATAAATAAATTAATTAAATTAAATTAAATTAAACAAATAATGATTTTTAAATTTAAAAAATATTAAAATTTTAAAAATTAACTTTTTTTTACATCTTTATTGGAGTATAATTGCTTTACAATGGTGTGTTAGTTTCTGCTTTAGAACAAAGTGAATCAGTTATACATATACATGTTCCCATATCTATTCCCTCTTGTGTCTCCCTCTCTCCCACCCTCCTTATAACACCCCTCTAGGTGGTCACGAAGCCCTGAGGTGATCTCCCTGTGCTATGCGGCTGCTTCCAACTAGCTATCTATTTTATGTTTGGTGAGAAGGGAAGAAGAGAGCAACCAAACCAAAAAACAAATCCACCAATGATTAAAAGTGTTAAAAACAATATTAAAGAAATAACAGACAGACTGAACCATAGGATAAATGGTAAATGCAAAGCTAAACAAAATCACACTAAGAAGCATATACATACAAACTCACAAAAAGAGAAAAAGGTAAAAAAAAACATACCTTTTGGGAAGTCTGAGGTCTTCTGCCACTGTTCAGTAGGAGTTTTGTAGCAGTTGTTCCACATGTAGATGTATTTCTGATGTATCTGTGGGGAGGAAGTTGATCTCCACGTCTTACTCCTCCTCCATCATGAAGGTCTTTTCCTGTAGTAACCTCCTTTAAGTATTGAGGGCATTTTAATTAAAAATGAAGTTCATCCTCAAAAGATTATTATTTGTCACCACTAAGAATATTGAAAATAAGGTTACTCACTCCCAGAAGTGTTTTTCAAAGGGGAGGAATGTGTAAAACATTTTTGAGCAATGGCAGCCTTATTAGATCTCTGTGAATAGCTTCCCAAATAAGTTAATCTGGGTGAATAGACAAGTTTTAATTTATATGTTTATATATGACATTTTGAGCAAGGAAGACTTTCAGGTTGATCAAGTATTTTACTCGTTTGAAACCCAAGGAGTTGGGCTTCCCTGGTGGTGTGGTGGTTAAGAATCCACCTGCCAATACAAGAGACACAGGTTCAAGCCGTTGTCTGGGAAGATACCACGTGCTACAGAACATCTAATACAGTGAACCACAACTACTGATCATGTGCTCTAGATCCGGTGAACCACAATGACTGAGCCCATGTGCCACAACTACTGAAGGCCATGCACATAGAACCCATGCTCCACAACAAGAGAAGTCACCAAAATTAGAAGCACACAGACCACAATTAAGAGTAGCCCCAGCTTGCTGCAACTAGAGAAAAGCCCACACGTAACAACGAAGACCAAACACAGCCAAAAATAAATAAATAAATATATATATATATATATATATGTAGGGCTTTCCTGGTGGTGGAGTGGTTGAGAGTCTGCCTGCCGATGCAGGGGACACAGGTTCCTGCCCCGGTCTGGGAGGATCCCACAGGCCGAAAAGCGGCTGGGCCCGTGAGCCATAGCCGCTGAGCCTGCGTGTCCAGAGCCTGTGCTCCACAATGGGAGAGGCCACAACGGTGAGAGGCCTGCGTACCACAAAGCAAAACAAACAAAAAAACAAACAAAAAATATGTATATATATATATATATATATATATATATATATATATATATATACATGTTTTAACATCTTTATTGGGGTATAATTGCTTTACAATGGTGTGTTAATTTCTGCTTTATAGCAAAGTGAACCAGTTATACATATACTTATGTTACCATATCTCTTCCCTCTTGCATCATCCTCCCTCCCACCCTACCTATCCCACCCCTCGAGGCAGTCACAAAGCACCGAGCTGATATCCCTGTGCTATGCAGCTGCTTCACTAGCTATCTATCTTACGTCTTGTAGTGTATATATGTCCATGCCTCTCTCTCTCTTTGTCACAGCTCACCCTTCCCTCTCTCCATATCCTCAAGTCCATTCTCCAGTAGGTCTGTGTCTTTATTCCTGTTTTACCACTAGGGTCTTCATGATATAATTTTTTCTTAAATTCCATATATATGTGTTAGCATACGGTATTTGTCTTTCTCTTTCTGACTTACTTCACTCTGTGTGACAGACTCTAGGCCTATCCACCTCATTATATATAGCTCAATTTCATTTCTTTTTATGGCTGAGTAATATTCCATTGTATATATGTGCCACATCTTCTTTATCTATTCATCTGATGATGGACACCTAGGTTGTTTCCATCTCCAGGCTACTGTAAATAGAGCTGCAATGAACATTTTGGTACATCACTCTTTTTGAGTTATGATTTCCCAGGGTATATGCCCAGTAGTAGGATTGCTGGGTCATATGGTAGTTCTATTTGTAGTTTTTAAGGAATGGCCATACTGTTCTCCATAGTGGCTGTACCAATTCACATTCCCACCAGAAGTGCAAGAGTGTTCCCTTTATCCACACCCAATCCAGCATTTATTGTTTCTAGATTTTTTGACGATGGCCATTCTGACTGGTGTGAGATGATATCTCATTGTAGTTTTGATTTGCATTTCTCTAATGATTAATGATGTTGAGCATTCTTTCATGTGTTTGTTGGCAGTCTGTATATCTTCTTTAGAGAAATGTCTATTTAGGTCTTCTGCCCATTTTTGGATTGGGTTGTTTGTTATTTTGTTATTGAGCTGCTAGTAAATTTTGGAAATTAATCCTTTGTCAGTTGCTTCATTTGCAAATATTTTCTCCCATTCTGAGGGTTGTCTTTTGGTCTTGTTTATGGTTTCTTTGCTGTGCAAAAGCTTTGAAGTTTCATTTGGTCCCATTTGCTTATTTTTGTTTTAATTTCCATTTCTCTAGGAGGTGGGTCAAAAAGGATCTTTCTGTGATTTATGTCATAGAGTGTTCTGCCTGTGTTTTCCTGTAAGAGTTTGATAGTTTCTGGCCTTACACTGAGGTCTTTAATCCATTTTGAGCTTATTTTTGTGTATGGTGTTAGGGAGTGATATAATCTCATACTTTTACGTGTACCTGTCCAGTTTTCCCAGCACCACTTATTGAAGAAGCTCTCCTTTATTCCTGCCTCCATTATCAAATATAAGGTGACCTTATGTGCCTGGGTTCATCTCGGGGATTTCTATCCTGTTCCATTGACCTGTATTTCTGTTTTTGTTCTACTACTATACTGTCTTGATTACTGTAGCTTTGTAGTATAGTCTGAAGTTAGGGATGCTGATTCCTCCAGCTCCGTTTTTCATTCTCAACTTTGCTTTGGCTATTCTGGGTCTTCTGTGTTTCCATACAAATTGTGAAAATTTTCGTTCTAGTTCTGAGAAAAATGCCAGTGCTAGGTTGATAGGTATTGCATTGAATATGTAGATTGCTTTGGGTAGTAGAGTCATTTTCACAATGTTGATTCTTCCAATACAAGAACTTGGTATATCTCTCCATCTATTTGTATCATCTTTAATTTCTTTAATCAGTGTCTTATAATTTTCCGCATACAGGTCTTTTGTCTCCTTAGGTAGGTTTATTCCTATATATTTTATTCTTTTTGTTGCAATGGTAAATGGGAGTGTTTTCTTGATTTCACTTTCAGATTTTTCATCATTAGTGTATAGGAATGCAAGAGATTTCTGTGCATTAATTTTGTATCCTGCAACTTTACCAAATTCATTGATTAGCTCTAGTAGTTTTCTGGTAGCATCTTTAGGATTCTCTGTGTATAGTATCATGTCATCTGCAAACATTGACCACCTTACTTCTTTTCTGATTTCGATTCATTTTGTTTCCTTTTCTTCTCTGATTGCTGTAGCTAAAACTTCCAAAACTATATTGAATAAGCGTGGGGAGAGTGGGCAGACTTGTCCTGTTCCTGATCCTAGTGGAACTGCTTTCAGTTTTTCACCATGGAGGATGATGTTGGCTTTGGGTTTGTCATATATGGCCTTTATTATGTTGAGGAAAGTTCCCTTTATGCCTACATTCTGCAGGGTTTTTTTTTTATCATAAATGGATGTTGAATTTTGTCAAAAGCTTTCTCTGCATCAATTGAGATGATCATATGGTTTTTCTCCTTCAATTTGTTAATATGGTTTATCACATTGATTGATTTGCGTATATTGAAGAATCCTTGTATTCCTGGAATAAACCCCACTTGATCATGGTGTATGATCCTCTCAATGTGCTGTTGGATTCTGTTAACTTGTATTTTGTAGAGGATTTTTGCATCTATGTTCATCAGTGATATTGGCCTGTAGTTTTCTTTCTTTGTGACATCCTTGTCTGGTTTTGGTATCAAGGTGATGGTGGCCACATGGGAGTGTTCCTCCCTCTGCTATATTTTGGAAGAGTTTGAAAAGGATAGGTGTTAGCTCTTCTCTAAATGTTTGATAGAATTCGCCTATGAAGCCATCTGGTCCTGGGCTTTTGTTTGTTGGAAGATTTTTAATCACAGTTTCAATTTCAGTGCTTGTGATTGGTCTGTTCATATTTTCTATTTCTTCCTGATTCAGTCTTAGCAGGTTGTGCATTTCTAAGAATTTGTCCATTTCTTCCAGGTTGTCCATTTTATTGGCATCAAGTTGCTTGTAGTAAGCTCTCATGATCTTTTGTATTTCTGCAGTGTCAGTTGTTACTTCCTCTTTTTCATTTCTAACTCTATTGATTTGAGTCTTCTCCCTTTTTTTCTTGGTGAGGCTGGCTAATGGTTTACCTATTTTGTTTATCTTCTCAAAGAACCAGCTTTAAATTTTATTGATCTTTGTTATTGTTTCCTTCATTTCTTTTTCATTTTTTTCTGATCTGATTTTTATGATTTCTTTCCTTCTGCTAACTTTGGGGGATTTTTTGTTCTTCTTTCTCTAATTGCTTTAGCTGCAAGGTTAGGTTGTTCATTTGAGATGTTTCCTATTTTTTAAGTTGGGCTTGTATTGCTATAAACTTCCCACTTAGAACTGCTTTTGCTACATCCCATATGTTTTGGGGCATCCTGTCTCTATTGTCATTTGATTCCAAGTATTTTTTTTATTTCCTTTTTGATTTCTTCAGTGATCACTTCGTTATTATGTAGTGTATTGTTTAGCCTCTGTGTGTTTGTATTTTTTACAGGTCTTTTCCTGTAGTTGATATCTAGTCTTATGGCGTTTTGGTTGGAAAAGATGCTTGATACAATTTCAAATTTCTTAAATTTGCCAAGGCTTGTTTTGTGACCCAAGGTATGACCTATCCTGAAAAATGTTCCGTGAGCGCTTGAGAAAAATGTGTATTCAGTTTTTATTGGAAGGAGTGTCCTATAAATATCAATTAAGTCCTCTTGCTTAATGTATCATTTAAAGCTTATGTTTCCTTATTTATTTTCATTTTGGATGATCTGTCCATTGGTGAAACTGGGGTCTTAAATTCCCCTACTATGAATATGTTACTGTCAATTTCCCATTTTATGGCTGTTAGTATTTGCGTTATGTATTGAGGTGCTCCTATGTTGGGTGCATAAATATTTACAATTGTTATATCTTCTTCTTGGATCGATCCCTTGATCATTATGTAGTGTCCTTCTTTATCTCTTCTAATAGTCTTTATTTTAAAGTCTATTTTGTCTGATATGAGAATTGCTACTCCAGCTTTCTTTTGGTTTCCATTTGCATGGAATATCTTTTTCCATCCCCTTACTTTCAGTCTGTATGTGTCTCTATGTCTGAAGTGCGTCTCTTGTAGACAGCATATATATGGGTCTTTTTTTTGTATCCATTCAGCCAATCTTTGTCTTTTGGTGGGAGCATTTAGCCCATTTACATTTAAGGTAATTTTTGATATGTATGTTCCTATTCCCATTTTCTAAATTGTTTTGAATCTTTATTGGAGGTCTTTTCCTTCTGTTGTGTTTCTTGCCTAGAGAAGTTCCTTTAGCATTTGTTGTAAAGCTGGTTTGGTGGTGCTGAACTCTCTCAGATTTTGCTTGTCTGTAAAGGACCTTATGGGAATTCCCTTTTGTGTTATTTGTTGTTTTTCCCTTGCTACTTTTAATATGCTTTCTTTGTATTTAATTTTTGACAGTTTGATTAATATGTGTCTTGGCTTATTTCTCCTTGGATTTATCCTGTATGGGACTCTCTGTGCCTCCTAAACTTGAGTAACTATTTCCTTTCCCATATTAGGGAAGCTTTCAACTATAATCTTTTCAAATATTTTCTCAGTCCCTTTCTTTTTCTTTTCTTCTTCTGAAATCCCTATAATTCAAATGTTGGTGCATCTAACGTTGTCCCAGAGGTTTCTGAGACTGTCCTCAGTTCTTTTCATTCGTTTTTCTTTATTCTGCTCTGAAGTAGTTATAGCCACTATTTTATCTTCCAGGTCACTTATCCATTGTTCTGCCTCAGTTATTCTGCTATTGATCCCATCTAGAGTATTTTTCATTTCATTTATTGTGCTGTTCATCCTTGTTTCTTTCATCTTTAGTTCTTCTATGTCCTTGTTAAATGTTTCTTGCATTTTGTCTATTTTATTTCCAAGATTCTGGATCATCTTTCCTATCAGTATTCTGAATTCTTTTTCAGGTAGATTGCCTTCTTCCTCTTCATTTGTTAGGTCTGTTGCATTTTTATCTTGCTCCTTTATCTGCTGTGTGTTTTTCTGTGTTCTCATTTTGCTTATCTTACTGTGTTTGGGGTCTCCTTTTTGCATGCTGCAGGTTCGTAGTTCCCATTGATTTTGATGTCTGTCCCCAGTGGCTAAGGTTGGTTCAGTGGGCTGTGTAGGCTTCCTGGTGGAGGGAACTAGTGTCTGTGTTCTGGTGGATGAGGCTGGGTCTTGTCTCTCTGGTGGGCAAGTCCACGTCTGGTGGTGTGTTTTGGGGTGTCTGTGGAATTATTATGATTTTAGGCAGCCTCTCTGCTAATGGGTGGGGTTGTGTTCCTGTTTTGCTAGTTGTTTGGCGTAGAGTGTCCAGCACTGTAGCTTGCTGGTCGTTGAGTGAAGCTGGGTGCAGGTGTTGAGATGGAGGTCTCTGGGAGATTTTTTTCTGCTTGATATTAAGTGGAGCTGGGAGGTCTCTTGTTGTCCAGTGTCCTGAAGTTGGCTCTCCCACCTTAGAGGTAGAGCAGTGACTCCTGGCTGCAGCACCAAGAGCCTTTTATCCACACGGCTCAGAATAATAGGGAGAAAACATGGAGAGAAAGAATTAGTAGAAGTAGGAAGAAAGAAAGAGAGAAAGAAAGAAAGAATGGAGGGAAGGAAAGAAGGAAGGAAGGAAGAAAGAAAGAAGAAAAGAAGGAAAGAAGGAAAGAAAAGAGAGAGGGAGGGAGGGAGTGAAGGAGGGACGATGGGAGGAAGGAAGAAAGGAAGGAAGGAAGGAAGGAGGGAAGGAAGGAAAAAAAGAAAGAAAGAAGGTAAAGTGAAATAAAATATAATAAAGTTATTAAATTAAAAAATAGTTATTAAGAAAAATAATTTTAAAAAAAAACGGACAGATAGAACCTTAGGACAAATGGTGGAAGCAAAGCTATACAGACAAAATCTCACAGAGAAGCATACACATACAGACTCACAAAAAGAGGAAAAGGGGAAAATATCATAAACCTTGTTCTCAAAACCCACCTCCTCAATTTGGGATGATTTGTTGTCTATTCAAGTATTCCACAGATGCAGGGTACATCAAGTTAATTGTGGCACTTTAATCCGCTGCTCCTGTGGCTGCTGAGAGAGATTCCCTTTCTCTTCTTTGTTCTCACAGCTCCCTGGGGCTCAGCTTTGGATTTGGCCCCGCCTTTGCGTGTAGGTCGCTGGAGGGCGTCTGTTTTTGCTCAGAGAGGATGGGGTTAAAGGAGCCGCTGATTCGGGGGTTCTGGCTCACTCAGGCCGGGGGTAGGGAGGGGCACGGAGTGTGAGATGAGCCTGCGGTGGCAGAGGCCGGCGTGACGTTGCACCAGCCTGAGGCCCGCCGTGTGTTCTCCCGGGGAACTTGTCCCTGGATCCCGGGAACCTGGCAGTGGCGGGCTGCACAGGTTCCCTGGAAGAGGGATGTGGTTAGTGACCTGTGCTCACACACAGGCCCCTTGGTGGCGGCAGCAGCAGCCTTAGCATCTCCTACCCATCTCTGGGGTCCGTGCTTTTAGCGGCAGCTCTTGCCCGTCTCTGGAGTTCCTTTAAGCCGTGCTTTTAATCCCCTCTCCTCGCGCACTAGGAAACAAAGAGGGCTGAAAAAGTCTCTTGCCTCTTCGGCAGCTCCAGACCTCTTCGTGGACTGCCTCCCAGCTAACCGTGGTGCACTAACCCCTTTAGGCTGTGTTCACGCAGCCAACCCCAGTCCTCTCCCTGTGCTCTGACCAAAGCCTGAGCCTCAGCTCGCAGCCCTGCCCACCCCGGCGGGTGAGCAGACAAGCCTCTCGGGCTGGTGAGTGCTGGTCAGCACCGATCCTCTGTGCAGGAATCTCCCCTCTTTGTCCTCTGCACCCCTGTTGCTGTGCTCTCCTCCGCGGCTCTGAAGTTCCCCCCTCTGCCACCCACAGTCTCTGCCCGCAAAGGGGCTTCCTAGTGTGTGGAAACCTTTCCTCCTTCACAGCTCCCTCCCACTGGTCCAAGTCCAGTCCCTATTCTTTTGTCTCTGTTTTTTCCATTTTTCTTTTGCCCTACCCAGGTACATGGGGATTTTCTTGCCTTTTGGGGGGTCTGAGGTCTTCTGCCATCATTCAGTAGGTGTTATGTAGGAGTTGTTCCACGTGTAGATGTATTTCTGGTGTATCTGTGGGAAGGTGGTCTCCACGTCCTACTCTTCCACCATCTTCAGAACACCCCAATATTTTTTTAAGGAGTTTATAGTGTCTTCTCTATTGCACTTACAAATAGTAATGTATATTTGTTTTCTGCAGTTATTTTCTCCTTCCAAGACTTCTCCAATATATATTTCCCCAAAACCTGAGAAATTGGTGAAAGAAACCTTGATTATAAAGTGAATTGGGATCATGAGCAAGAAATCATTTAATTTTTCAGTTATATCGTGTTCTATCTCTCAGACACACTATTCAACGATGTCACTATATATATACACAGGTTAATGCATTACAATTTTCATGAATTACTTTCAATCAATTAAAAGTATTAGCATAGTGGTAGCTGTTATTTTTTATGGCTTTAAAAATGCATAGCAGGTAGGGAGAGTGGGGTGGGAGGGAGACACATGAGGGAGGAGATATGGGGATATATGGATATGTATATCTGATTCACTTTGTTATAAAGCAGGAAATAACACACCATTGTAAAGCAATTATACTCCAATAAAGATGTTAAAAAATGCATAGCAGTAAATTCATAAGACACAATTAACCTTTTAATATCTGACAATATTGTAGAGAGAAGGTATTTGAGGCAGTGAGTATTGTACTTATACAAAGTATTTGTTTTAATGTTATATTGAGTTATAATAAGTATGTCTTTATTATATAATACTTGATCTGATACTAAACAAAATTGAGAATTATTTCTGTTTCTTTATCACATTTTTTTCATTTACTTTAGAAGAACCTTTTCTTGTGATCTTGGTTTTGTAAGTTTAATGTTAAGAATGGATTTTCTATCTTATCAGAGCCACGTGAAAATAATATGAAATGGAATGACTAGCTAGGGTATAGAGAAGAGGAATGATCACTACTATTCAGGCTATAGTTAACATATAGTTTCTTTCTACTCAGTTGTTTATATCTATCTTACATCAGTTTTTCTTCCCTCCCTCCTAACTTTAAAACTACTGGGAACATAGGCTGACAAGGTATTTAAGTCATCTCTAATGCCAATAATCTATGTAAAATAAATTGTCCTAAATAGCCTAAGGATTTTAATCCTTTCTCATATTTCTGTAACTTTTCTTTCTCATATTTCTTTCTCATATTTCTGTAAGTTTTCTTTATTTGCTCACATTTACAATAAACCCTAAGACTTGAGGTCAAAGTCACATTCTCCCCTAGTTGTGTCTAGCTACCTATTATGATCCACTAATTACTACTGAGGGGTTAAAAATTATGACAATTCCAATGTCAGAATGAAATCCTTCTAGCACTTAGCACTTTAACCTTATCTTCAGTTATTATCACAAAGTAATAAATTCCTGTTTTTGGTAGCACAGTTAGAGATTAAAGATAGATATCTAATAATATGGCTGTCTGGCATTATTTGGTGCTCTCATCAAGGTATAAATTCACTCTCAGCCTCACAGGTTTTGGTGGAAACTACCAGCTGATTACCAAAAACACTTATTCTTCTTCTGGGCACACAGACTAAGTGTCTCAGCTTCTTTGAAAATTAGATGTAGCTATGTGGTGGATTTTTAGTCAATGGAATAAGAGCAGAAGTTGTGCTATTTTCTAGTAAGTCTTATAAGCAGTGAGTATGCCTTACCCACAACTTTCTCTTCTTTAAACTAAATGCAGATGACAATTAAACTTTAGAAGGTGGCACATTCAAAAAATAGAAAAAATATGGGTTCAGAAAACACCACGTGGAGGAGAGTAACCTGCCAGCAAGAAGCTCCCAAATTGAAATGTTAGAAATAGCAAGAAATAAGCCTGTGTTTGGGTTTGGCATATTGAACTTTTTATCGTACTTGTTACAAAAGTTTAGTTTACCATACAAAATGTACAGACTCAGATACTCCTTTTTCTTTCTATGCCCAGAGGTGATAATCTCTTAATGAGTCTCGCATGAACCGTTTTCAGAAGGGATAGATATATAAGCCAGAATGCTATTTTTAAATTTGCAATGGGAGATACCTCAATCTAACAGTAAAATAGAAAATGTATATGACATCAAAGTACTTGGTAGACTGAAGGTAGTCATAGGACTAGTTAACAGGAAATCCAAACAGGGCAAGAATTGAGACTTATGAAATCTAGATCATAATATAGAGTTATGATTTATTATTGATCCACAATAAAAGAGACATGTCTAGTGACAGAACCTTATGTCAACCAGATGCAGTGTATCTCTTCATTGTATTTTACTGAATAAACTAGGCTATGAAGAGAGTAGATCCTAAAAGTTCTCATCACAAGGGAAAACTTTTTTGTCTTTTTTTTTTGTAGCTATATGAGGTGATGGATGTTCACTAAACTTATTGTGGTAATCATTCTGCAATATATATCAATCAAGTCATAATGTTGAACATATTAAACATATATGGTTTTGTATGCCAATTATATCTCAATAAAACTAAAATTAAAAAGCTAATTTAAATTCTTACTCTTTTCTCTTTGTGAAGAATTTGGCAGACCACCTCCAGCTATGATGCATTCTTTCTTCAGAGCAACAAAGCACTGATCAAGTTACAACTTTAGTCACATCTTAGTCCTGAGGAAATAAGACAATCACCATGATTATAGGTGACACAGTATCTCCTAATAACCACAACTACATATTGTCCTGTAAGATGAATGATGATAACCTTCTGCAGATGGCTAATATTATTCATTGTATGTTTTACTACTTTTATCTCCAAGGCAGTAATCTTATCTCCAAGTTCATGAGGCAATTATATACTCTTTACCTATCTTAGAACTTTGACACAGAGCACTCTGATCTCAGAAAATCTAGGTTATATGCCAGTAGGGTTTTCCTGAATATAGTAAGAAAGTGACTTATTTACAAAATATTCATTTGTTTTTAAAATTAGAATTAAATGGTTAAAACATCACCATGAAAAGCAAAACCTAAAAGAAAATAAAATTTAAAAAATCTGAATTGTATGCCTAAACTCCTGTTTAATTTTGCCTTTTCTAGCTTGCACTCAGCTTTCAGCATCTAAGTGTTTAAACATATTGATTGTTCTTACTAAATCATATAATGACTCAGCCAGCTCTTTTGTAACTTTGTTGTTCAGTTTTTCTTCATTATTTCAAATCATTTCTTTGTTTTCAAGGTAGCCATTCTCTATTTTTCTATCCCTTTGTCTTTCTTCATGAGCTACTCTTTCTTCTCTGCCTTACTTATGAGTTGTTTCTTCTGGAGCAGGCTCCTTTTAGAACAATTTCTGTATTTGCTGTGGAGATCTTTCCTTCTTATTGCCTTTTTCCTTAGTTGAAGCCCATTCTTGTACTTTGCCTACTGTATCTATTCCCAATTTTCCTATTCTCAGCTATCTTTACAAGCAAAATTCAACAGCCAGGTCATTTAAGGGGCCTAGACTATCTTGTCACTAATCTAAAATAGTATAAGAGAGGTAGACCATTAACCAAGCAAGTATACATTAAACATAAGCAGATTTCTTCACAATTTAAATTCTATACACTTCTAGGAAAATATTTGGGATAATTTACCTGGATGAATTCCAAATAGGTGAGGACTTCAAATAAACTGAGACATCAAATATAAAAGTGGAATAAAGTTACTGAGTTACCAAATGAAACCAAAGTTAAAAGCAAAAATGTTAATTGAATATGTTTGAACTTGGACCAGGCCAATACATTCTCCTACTCTATTGAACCAGGCTCAAGGATGAATGCCAAAATATTCCCCAAATTAACATGAACTGATCCAATATTTTACTTGGCTCAGATCCCTAGGAACAATAACAATAGATTTCCAAATAGACACACGACTTAAATTTCTTAAGTAGCTCATTCTTGAGGCAACACTTAGAGCATAAAACTTTGGTGTCCCAAATATTAAAGATGAGAACCATCTACTAAATAGAATGTATAGTTGACTTCTTCCTCTTTATAAACTTGTACTCACTAATTAGACCTTGTTTGCTACTATGTTCATGAGATATACAGCTGTAGCTATTTTGTGATATATTTCTTTCCATTTACAGTGCCTTTTTTTTCGTCAACTATATTTGACTTTCAACTTTTTAAATTAGCCTTCCCGATTTTATTTGTTAGTCCTGAATTGTTGATTCATGAAAAATAATTAAAAATAATGCCTCAAGATTACTTATCTTTTAGAAAACAACATTTATAAAACAACCAGCTTACTTGCACCCTGAACATTATGTTTTCTGTAATTATAGACATTTCTTTATCCTTTAAACTGTTCGTTAAAATTCCTGTTTCAGTATGCATTTAGTAACATTTATTTACCAAATTCAAATGCTAGAAAAATCTCCTTCTGTTCACATTCTGATGGAAAATCCTAAGTACTACTCAGCCTGAAAGATGAATGATGTATTTCCTAGCTATTCATCATGGCCCTTGGTCCACCTGGCATTTTTAACTTAGAGCTCATGAAACAGAAAAAGGAAAAAAAAAAAGAAGCAGTATTTTAAGATAGCTCCTTCTCCTAATAACCTGAGCCTCTATTTCTTATATGTAAAATGGGAATAATAATAATGCATGCCTCATAGTATTGTTGTGATGATTAAATGAATTAACATGTAAAAAGATTATAAGAGCAACTAGAATGTAGAAGGTAGTATGAGCTCAAAAAATGGTAGTCAGTATCTTATATTTTTAGCATGCTTTTTAATAAATGCCCAAATGTCACATTGGAAGCTAAAATTGAGGTCAGGCTTTTTGTGTCATGCTTAGGATCATATGGGTACATCTACTTCTGTCCCTCAAAAGCCTCACAGGTTCATAAAATTCCCATTTAAAAATTAGAAATAAGATCTCATAAGTGCAGTTTCTCATTAAAATCACAAATACACTCTGACATATTTACTGATTCCATATAGTTTGAAGTCACCAAGTAAATGTAATTGCAAAACAAAATAAATTTAAATTTAAACACATTTAAAAAGCATACAGGTATAAATTAAGGATGCTGTTAAATAATTTTAATATACAAGTACTATGCCTTAATGGTGGCAAATAAATAATTTTTGATTACTGATTTTTCTAATCAAACTTTTCAATAATGGACACAAAGGCATAATTTTTGGGAAGTAAAAATGGATTTATATTCTCAATAAAATGGCACAATACCATCCCACATCATTAGTACTCCCCTTCCCATATCCCTTATACCACATTTACACAGATAGCTTAAACCTTATTTATGGAGGCAGTAAAGCATATTGATTAAGAGCTCCTGCTCTGGAGACACACTTCCAGAGTTCAAATCCTGATTCTACCACTTATCACATATTTCACTTTCAGCAAATTAATTAGGTTTTTTCAAACTTAATTGCCTCATTTCTGAAACAAGATGACACTAGTCGTGCCTAATGATAATGAGAATTTTGTGAGGGTTGACAAATTAATGCATATAAAGAATATGGAAAACACCTTGGAACATAGTAAGAACCCAATAACAGTTAGCAATTAATATTTATTATAATATATTAATATTTATATTTCTTCAGAGACATGCACCAAAACAACAGAAGCCACAAAAAATTTCTCTGATTTTGCCTAACTGGAATAAATTCTGGAGGAATAACCCTTCTCCTACTGTTTTGACACATGTTTACATAGTATATATTCTAATACCAATCAATACTGGCACAATAAAGTTTAAAGAGCATTGTTTGTGTTCAGTTGTTTCTCTGCTGTATTATTATACATGGTGCATCCAATCAAAGCAGTATAAGTAGCCTCAATTTCCCAATAATCTTTTAAAGTTTACATGTAAAATATTTTATATACTTATGAAGAATATTTTTTTCCAACTCCCTCATAAAGCAAAAGAAAAAAAATCATTTTAAAATTGTACCTGAACACTGAGAAGTTCTAATGTCTTCATTGCAGAGATTTTCTCAATTAGTAGAACATCCACTAGAAGTATGCAGGGGTCAAACTTCACCTCCATTCTACAGAAAAGAAACTTATGCTACAGAAGGACTATATGACTTGCTTAGTGTCAAACACCTAAAGCCCACTGGATTTTTCTTTGCCTGGGGAATGAGGAGAAATGAGTCAGTTACCACTTTTATGATGTGGCTTCAACATAACCACTTGCTAAGTTCAAATAAGTAAAGTGTTTTAAGCTCTTTCATGGAAAATTTTGGAACCCTGGAGGATGAGAGAAGACTTTAATAACAGCTACTCTTAAGAATGAACCAAATAAAGAGCAGAGGCCATAAACTGTAGGTATTCCTCAAGAATTCAAACAGGCTCTCCGAAAATCTACTCTCTATAGTATTCCCAAGAAGTTGGGTTATAAAAATATGTATGTTGATGACAAAGTTTTGTTAAAATTGAGATATAATTCACATACCATAACATTTACTCTTTTAAACTATATAATTCAGTGTGGTTTTTTAAATTGTATTCAAATTCATTTACATTCTAAATTGTCCAACCATCACCAGTAACTAATTCCAGAATATTTCCATCACCCCAGAAGAAACACCATATACTCAATAGCAGTCATTACTCACTTCACATTACCCCTTCCATACTCATCCTATGAGGCCACTATCACCCTGACATCAAAAGCAGACAAAGATACCACACACAAAATATTTACAGGCCAAAAACACTCATGAATATAGGCACAAAAATTCTTAGCAAAATACTAGTAAACCAAATCCAATAATATATTAAAAGGATTATATACAATGAACAACTGGGATGTATCTCAGGGATGCAAAGATTTTTCAATATCGGCAAATCAAACAGTGTGATAAACCAAATTAATAAATTGAAGAGAAACAATACAATCATCTCAATAGATGCAGAAAGAGCTTTCAATAAAATTCAACATCCAATTATGATAAAAAACTCTCCAGAAAATGTGCATAGAGGGAAAATACCTCAACAGAATAAAGCCCATATATGAAAAACCCAAAGCTAACACCATACTCAACAGTGAATGGCTGAAAGTGTTTCCCCTAAGATCAGGGAGAAGACAAGGATGTCCACTCTCACCACTTTTATTCAACACAGTTTTGGAAGTCTTAGCCACAGCAATCAGAGAAGAAAAAGAAATAAAAAGAATCGAAATTGGAAAAGAAGAAGTAAAACTGTCACTGTGTGCAGATAACATGATACTATACATAGAAACTCTTTAAAATGCTACCAGAAAACTACTAGAGCTCATCAATGAATTACATAAAGTTGCAGGATACAAAATTAATTCACAGAAATCTGTTTCATTTCTATACACCAACATTGAAAGATTAGAAAAAGAAACAAAGGAAACAATCCCATTTACCATTGCATCAAAAGGAATAAAATAACTAGGAATATATTGATCTAAGGAGGCAAATGGCCTGTACCCTGAAAAATATAAGATGCTGATGAAAAAATCAAAGGTGACACAAATGGGTGGAAAGATATACCATGTTCTTGGATTGGAAGAAACAATATTGTCAAAATGACTATACTACCCAAGGCAATCTACAGATTCAATGAAATCCCTACAAATTAACAGTGGTATTTTTCACAGAACTAGAAAAAAATTGTAAAATTTGTGTGGAAACACAAAAGACCATGAATAGCCAAAGCAATCTTGAGAAAGAAAAACGGAGCTGGAGGCATTAGGCTCCCTGACTTCAGACTATACTACAAAGCTACAGTAATCAGAAGAGTATGGTACTGGGACAAAAACATAAATATAGATCAATGGAACAGGATAGAAAGCCCAGAAATAAACTCACTCACTTGTGGTCAATTAGTCTATAATAATGAAGGCAAGAATATACAATGGAGAAAAGACAGTCTCTTCAATAAGTGGTGCCAGAAAAACTGGAAAGCTACATATAAAATAATGAAATTAGAACACTTCCTAACACCATACACAAAAAATAAACTCAAAATGGATTAAAGACCTAAATCTAAGACCAGACACTATAAAACTTTTAGAGGAACCACAGACAGAATGCTCTTTGATATAAATTGCAGCAAGATCTTCTTGGAACCCTCTCCTAGAGTAATGGAAATTAAAACAAAAATAAACAAATGGAACCTAATTAAACTTAAAGCCATAAACAAAACAAAAAGATAACACTCAGAATGGGAAAAAATATTTGCAAACATTGTAACTCACAAGGGATTAATCTCCAAAATACACAAACAGCTCATTCAGCTCAATATCAAAAAAAAAAAAAAAAAACAACCTGGGAATTCCCTGGTGGTGCAGTGGTTAAGAATTCACCTTCCAATGTAGGATACACGGGTCCAGTCCCTGTCCAGGAAGATCCCATATGCTGTAGAGCAACTAAGTCCATGCACCACAACTACTGAACTTGTGCTCTAGAGCCCATGAGCCACAGTTACTGAGCCCACACACCACAACTGTTGAAGCCTGCACACCTAGGTCCCATGCTCTGAAACAAGAGAAGCCACCTCAATGAGAAGCTTGCACACTGCAATGAAGAGTAACCCCAGCTTGCCACAACTAGAGAAAGCCCGCAAAGCCCACAACAAAGAAGATCCAATGCAGCCAAACATAAAATAAATAAAATAAATAAATTTATTAAAAAGAACAAAAAACTAAGCAGCCCAATTCAAAAATGGGCAGAAGATCTAAATAGACATTTCTCCAAAGAAGACATGCTATGGACAACAGGCACATGAAAGCATGCTCAATATTGCTAATTATTAGAGAAATACAAATCAAAACTTCAGTGAGGTACTACCTCACCCTTGTCAGAATGGCCATCATGAAAAAGTCTACAAATAATAAATGCTGGAGAGGGTGTGCAGAAAAAAGGACCCTCCTACACTTTGGGGGGGGATTGTAAATTTGTGCAGCCACTATGGAAAACAATATGGAGTGTCCTTAAAAAATGAAAACTAGAGCTACACATGATCCTGTAGTCCCACTCCTGAGCATATATCCTGAGAAAACCATAATTCTAAAAGATACACACACCCAAATATTCACTGCAGCACAATTTACAGTAGCCAGGACATGGAAGCAATCTAAACGTTCATCGACAGATGACTGGATAAAGATGTGGTATATTTATACAATGGAATATTACTCAGCCAAAAAATGAATGAAATAATGCCTTTTGCAGCAACATGGTTGGACCTAGAGATTATTATACTAAGTGAAGTAAGCCAGACAAAGACAGACATATGATATTTCTTACATGTGGAATCTAAAATAAGGTGATACAAATGAACCTATATTCAAAACAGAAACAGATCAGCAGACATAGAAACAAACTTAGGGTTACCAAAAGGGCAATATGAGGAGGGATAAATTAGGAATTTTGAATTAGCACATATACACTACTATATAAAAAATAGATAAAAAAGGACCTACTGCATAGCACAGGGAACTATACTCAGTATTTTATAATAATCTATAGGGAAAACTATCCGAAAAAAAAAAAAAATATATATATATATATATGTATGTATAACTGAACCACTTTGCTGTACACCTGAAACTAACACAACATTGTAAATCAACTACAGTTCAATAAAAAATTATATATATATGTATATGTATTTCTGAAAACAGGCCAATTATCATACATATGATTTGCAAATGATTTTTCCCATTCTGTGGGTTTTCGTTTTACTTTCTGATGTTGTCCTTTAAAGCACAAAAGTTTTCAATTTTGACAAAGTCTAACTTATGTGTATTTTCTTTGGTTGCTCTCTTAGTCACCACTGGCTACCATAACAAAATACCATGGGCTGTATAGCTTTAACAATGTACATTTATTTCTCATAGTCCTGGAGACTAAGCAGTCCAAGATCAAGGTGCTGGTGGATTTGGTTCCTGGTGAAAACTTTCTTCCTGATTTGTAGATTGCTGCCTTATTGTCTGTCTCTTCACATGGCAGGAAGGTTAAAAACTTTGGTCTCTTCCTCTTCACATGAGGACACTAATCCCATTCCATTCTCATGACCTCATCTATAGCTAATTATCTCCCAAAGGCCCACCACCAAATACCATCACACTGGGGATAATGCCTTCAACACATAAATTTTGAGAAGACACAATCATCCGTTCCATATAAGTTGCTGTTGCTTATGGTGTCTTGTCTAAGAAACTGCTACTTAATCCAAGGTCAAGAAGATTTGCACCTCATTTTTCTGCTAAGGATTTTATAGTTTATTTTTTACATTTGAGTATTTGATCCATTTTGGGTTAATTTTGAGGTATGTGGCTAACTTCATTCTTTTCCATGTGGAGGTCTAATTGTTTCAGCACCATTTATTGAAAAGACTATTCCTTCCTATTAAATGTCTTGTCACCTATGTTGATAATCAATTGATGATAATGCACAGGTTTATTTCTGAACTCTCAATTCCATTTCATTGGTCTATATATCTATTCTTATGACAGTACTACACTTTTTTGATTACTGTAGTTTTGTAGCAAGTTTTGAGATTGGGAAGTGTAAATCCTCCAACTCTGTTGTTCTTCAAGTTTGTTTTGGTTATTCTGGATTTTTGCATTTACATAAGAATTTTAATGCCAACCTGTCAGTTACTGAAAAAAAATGCAGTTGGGATTTTGATAGATATCTCATTGAATCTGTAGGTCAGATTGTGGAATATTATAATCTTAAAAATATTAGGACTTCCAATTCTAGTAAGCAGTATGCTATTTCATTTTCTAGATTTTCTTTAATGTCCTTCAATGGTGTTTTGAAGTTTACAGTGTTCAAGTCTTGCACTTCTTTGTATTGATCTGTAATTTATTCTTCTTTATGCTGTTTTAAATGTAATTGTTTTCATTTTCAGGTTGTTTGCTGCTAGTGTATAGAAATATATTTTTTTCTATTGATTTTGTATCCTGAAAATGAACTGAATTTGTTATTAGCTCTAATAATTTTTTGTTGATTACTTGGGATTTCCTATATACAGATTATGCCGTCTGCAAAATAGTTTTATTCCTTTATTTCTCATCTGTATGATTTTTATTTATTTTTCTTGCCTAGTTGTCATTGTTAGAACCTCCAGTAGAAGGTTAAATAGTAGTGGCAAAGGAAGACAGTTTAATCTTGTTTCTGATCTAAAGGTGAAAGCAATCAGTCTCTCACTGTTATGATGTAGTTGTGTGTGTTTCCAAGTGATTTTATCAGTTAGAGAATGTTCCCTTCTATTCCTAGTTTATTGAGTGTTTGTATCATGAAAGGTTGTTAAATTATGTCAAATGCTTTTTATCCATCTATTAGGATGACAATTTGGTGTTTGACTTTTATTCAATTGTATGGAATATTATGCTTATTGATTTTAGCTGTATAACATATTAAGCTAATCTTGTATTCCAGACAGTAAATTGCAATTGGTCATGGTTTATGATGCTTTTTATATGTCACTGGATTCAGATTGCATGTATTCTTTTAGAATTTTTGTATCTATATTTATGAGGAAATGTCTGTGTAGATAATTTTTTTGTTTCTTTCTTTGATTTTGGTATCAGGGTAATGCTAGCATGCTGGAATAATTTGGGAACTCATTCTTTTATTTTTTGGGAGAGTTTGTGAAGAATTGGTAATAATTCTACTTTAAATATTTGGCATAATTATGAAGAAGAGCCAAATGTTCCTGGGCTTTTAAGAAAATGGGAACATTTTCATTAAAATAATGGGAAAATTTTCATTACTAAGTCAGTATCTTGTTATATGTATATTCATAATTTCTATTTCTTCTTAATTCTATTTTGATAATTTGTCTTTCAAGTAATTTTTTTTATTTCATCTAGGTAATCTAATTTGTTTTCATACAATCATGCATATTATTGCCTTATAATACTTTTGTTTATTTCTCTAAGAATGACAGTAATATACCTTCATTCTTTTCTGATTTTAGTAATTTAATTTTTTTCTTGGTCCATCTAGCTAAAATGTTTGTCTCATTGTCTTTTCAAAAGAAAAACAACTTTTGATTTCATTAGTTTTCTTATTTCTTTATTCTCTACATTAGTATTTTGCACTGTAATCTTTTTAATTGATATATATTTGATTTGCAATATTCTTTTAGTTTCAAGTGTACAACATAGTAATTCAATATTTTTATAGATTATATTCCATTTAAAGTTATAAAATATTGGCTATATTCCCTTTCCTCTATAGTACATCTTTGTATCTTATTTATTTTATTACCTAGTAGTTTGTACCTCTTAATACCCTTCCCCTCTTTTGTCTTTAATCCCACCCTTCTTCCCACTGGTAACCACTAGTTTGTTTTCTGTATCTGTTAGTTTCTGTTTTGTTATATTAAAATTTTATTATTTCCTTTATTCTGATGATTATGGGTTTACTTTTTTCTATTTCATAAGTTTTAAGGTGGCAGGTGAGATTATTGATTTCATGACATTTTTCTTTCTCAATAAGGCATTTACAGTTAGAAATTTCCTTCTAGACACTGTCATATCTGTGTCCCATATTTTGATTTGTTGTGTTTTCATTTTAACTAATTTCAAAGTATTTTCTAATTTAGATTATGACATTTTTGATCCATTGATTATTAAATAGAGCATTATAAATTTTCCCTATATTTTTGAATCTTCCAAATTTCATTCAGTTATTGATTTCTAATATTGTCTCGTGTTTAGAGAATATACTTTGTGTGATTATAACACAGAAGAGCTAAATTGGACTCCACGTTGGATCTGTTTCTTTGACTTTAAACTTTGCTTTTAGTTGCTTTTGTTATTACAATCATACATAATGGCCTGCCTCAGGGAACTCTGCGCCTCTGCCTGAATGTTAAACTAAAGTGCCTTTGTTCAGCTCACAGGGAGAAAATCTGACCTTGCCCACCTGTGAACAGCAGAAAAAATGAAGAAATTAACACATCCCCTCCCCAAGGCAGGCCATTCCAGGAGTTGTTTTGCAAGACTGATGGCCCTTTTTACTTTACTTCCTCACTGCCTCTCCCTCTCTGATTCTATAAAAGAATCTGGCATCCCGACCCCGATAAGATGTTTTTTGTTTTTGAGATATTAGTCTGCCATCTTCTCGGTCTGCTGGCTTTTCAAGAAGTTGTATTCCTTGCCTCAACACCCCGCCTCCCAATTTATTGGCCTGTCGTGTGGCATGCAGTGTGAGCTCGGACTTGGTACCATGATCCCAGTTCTTTTAAATGTATTGAGAATTCTTTATGGCCTAATATATGGTATATCTTGTAATTTTTCATGTACATTGTCTTACTCTTGCATAGTTCTCTATAATTTGATCAAGTTGCTTTATACAGATGTTCAAATCTTCTATTTTCATATGAAAGTATTTATCTTGTTGTCCTGTGGGGCCTTTAGGGACTTTCCACCCCCTCACTTGTTCCCGTAAACCGACCTCTTGTGCCACTCCTTCTCCCTATCGAAACCAATTCTTCTCCCTATCGTGTGCCACTCCTTCTCCCTATCGAAACCAATTCTTCTCCCTATCGAAACCAATTCTTGGAGTTTTTCAGTTGACAGGGACTTTCCAGCCAGCGGGTAATTTTCCAGTTGCCCGTAACAGGTATACGCCTTAACCGCCACAATGAACGAACAGCTGTAACGGCCAGAAGGTGGGGCAAAAGTTCCTAAGCCAATGAATTCAAAAGTCACCACATTTACCCAATCATTGTGAGAATATACCCGCCCTATGAGTAAATAAACCTATAAAAAGTATGTGATTCCGCTTTTAGGGGTTCCCCATCGGCCTCCTGCGTGAGGTTCAGGGAACCCCGGTGCATCGGCTCCTAATAAACCTCTTGCATGTTGCAATGACTCTCGACTCTTGGCGGTTCTTGGGCGAGTTGGAATCTCTCGCAGACCGTTTGGGTCCAACAGTCCTATCCATTACAGAAGGTGGAATATTGTATTATACTATTTCTGTTGTATTCTGTATTTCTCCTTTCAATTCTGTAATTTTTAAATCATTTATTTCAAGGTTTTGTTGTTTGGTGAATACATGTTTATAATTGTTATATTTTCTTGATGGATTGATACATTTGTTATTATAAAATATCCTTTGTCTTTAACAAAAATTTTGTTGTAAAATCTGTTTTGTCTAATATTAGTAGCCACTCCATCTCTTTTTTAGTTACTGTTTGAATGAAATACTTTTTCCATCATTTTACTTTCAATCTATTTGTATCTTTGAATCTATTTATATCTACATGTCTCTTGTGGAAGGCATACAGTAGAATCATGGTTTTTTTTTTATTCATTCTGCTAATTTCTGCCTTTTCATTGCAGTGTTTAATCAATTTAATGTATCACATTTTGTCTTTATGTATTTGGTTTTTTCCCCTAGCTTTATTGTTATGTACTTGACATACACTGTGTACGTTTAAGGTGTACAAGTCACTGATTTGACTTACATATATTTTGAAATTATTGCCACTATAAATTTAGTTGATATATCATCTCATTTAGATATAAAAAAGAAAAATAATTTTCTTCTGATGAGAATTCTTAGGATCTACACTCTTTACAACTTTCAAATATAGCATACAGCAGTATTAAATATAGTCATCATGTTGTGCATTACAGCTTCAGTACTTATTTATCTTATAACTGGATGTTGACCGTTTTCATCCATTTACCACACGTCTCACCCCTGTTCAGCTAATCACAAATCTGATCTCTTTTTCTGTGATTTTTTTAGATTGCACATATTATATAGTATTTGCCTTTATCTGACTTATTTAATTTAGCATAATGCTCTCAATGTCCATACATGTTGTCATAAAGTCTTTCCCATGACTAAGTAATACTTTATATATATATATATATATACATATATATGTATGTTTTGGTTAAGAATGCCTGCAGAATGTTGAATAGGAGTGGTGAGATTGAGCACCCTTGTATTGTTCTTGATCTTAGAGGAAATCTTTCAAACTATCATCGAGTATGATGTTAGCTGTGGGCTTTCCATATATGAACTTTAATATGTTGAGATTTGTTCTTTTTATACCTCTTTTGTTAAGAGATTTTCATGAATAGATGTTGAATTTTTTCAAGTGCTTTCCCTGCATCAATTTAGATGATCATATGCTTCTTATCTTTCCTGCAATTAATGTGATGTATCACATTTTCTTTTCTGATTGTTAGACTATTCTTGCTTCTCACTAACAAATTCTGCCTGATCATTGTGAAAGATCCTTTAATGTATTGCTGATTTTGGTTTTCTAGTATTTTATTGAGAATTTTTGCATCTATATGTATTATGTGCATTGGGGATAGTGATATGTACTTCTTTTTTTTATCTTTCAGTGTTCTTTTCTGGCTTTGAGGTTAGGATAATGTTGGACTTGTAAAATGAGTTTGGGAGTGTTCTCTCCTCTTTGATTTTTTGGAAGATTTTGAAGATTGGTTTTACTTTAAATGTTTGATAAAATTTATCAGTGTAACCATCTAGTCCTAGGTTTTGTTCCCCTGGGATAGGTTTGATTACTGATTCAATATCCTTACTATTAATTTGTCTGCTCAGATTTTCTATTTCTTCCTGAGTCAGTCTAGGTAGGTTCTATGTTTCTAAGAATTTTTCTATTTCTTCTAGGTTGTCCAGTGTATTGGTTACACTTGTTAATAGTAGCTTCTTATAATGCTTTGTATTTCTGTTATCAGTTGTAATGTCTCCTCTTTCATTTATAGTTTTGTTGATTTGGTCTTCTAATTTTTCCTTGCTTATCCTAGTTAAAGTTTGTAAATTTTATTTATTTTTTTCAAATAACCAAATATTTTGTTAAGCTTTTTATTGTTTCTTATTTATTACTGTTCTAATCTTTATTATTTCCTTCTTTCTGCTAACTTTGAGCTTTGTTCTTCTTTCTTCTAGTTCCTTGAGGCATAGAGTTAGATTGTTTAAGATGTTCCTTGTTTCTTAATGTAGGTATTTATGGCTTTGAACTTTCCTCTTAGAACTGTTTTTGTTGCATCGTATAAGTTTTGGTATGTTATATTTCCATTTTTATTTGTCTCAGGATACTTTTTATATTCTCCTTTAATTTCTTCTTTTATCCATTGGATGTTCAGGAGAATGTAATTTAATTTCTATGTATTCATGAGTTTTCCAGTTTTCTTTATCATGATTTCTAGTTTCATACCATAGTAGTCAGAGAAAATATTTGGTATGACTTAAATCTTCTAGAAATTCTAAGACTTGTTTTGTGGCCTAACATGATATTTCCTAGAAAAATGTTCCATGTGCACTCAAGGACAATGTGTTCTGCTGTTCTCAGATAGAATGGTGGGTATACATGAGGTCTGTTTGGTCTACAGTGTTGTTCATATCTCTTGTTTCCTTGTTGATTCTCTGGATAATCTATTCAGTGTTGAGAATGGGATATTAATGTCCTCCAACTATTATTGTATTGCTTTAGCTCTGTTAATTATTTTATAATGTATTTAGGTGCTCTAATGTTGGGTTCCTAAAAATCTATGATTAATATATCTTCTTGATACATTGACTTTGTCATTATATAATGACATTTTTTGTCTCTTGTTACCATTTTTAATTCAAAGTCTCTTTTGTCTGTTATAGGTATAGCTACTCATGATTTCTGGGGGTTAGTTTGCTTGAAATATATATAATATATATAATATTTTTCTATCCCTTCACTCTTAGTCTATGTAGGTCATTAAGGCTAAAGTGACTCTCTTATAAGCAGAATAACACAGGATCTTGTTTTATTACCCATTTAGCCATTCTGTGTCTTTCAACTGTAGTTTTATGCTACTTTCTTATGTGTTTATGATGTTAATTAGCATACGTTTACTTCCACCCAAAGAACTCCCTTTATTATTTCTTGTATGGCAGATCTAAGACAGTGGTATCCTCAGTACTTTTTTGAGAAAGTTGTTATCTATCCTTCATTACTGAAGAACAGATTTTTCAGGTATAGAATTCTTGGTAGACAGTTTATTTTTTATCAATATTTTGAATACGTTATTTATTCTCTTCTGACCTGAAAAGTTTTTGTGGACAAATCCATCTGTAGTCTTTTGGGGGTTCCCTTATATGTAACTTCTCTCTTTTCTCTTGCTGCTTTCAAAATTCTTTCTTTGTCTTTGACTTTTGACAATTATAATCTGTTTCATTGTAGTCCTATTTGAGTTCAATCTATTTGGGATACTTTGGGCTTCAGGATCTGTATGTCCAATTCTCTCCCTTGGTTTGGGAAGTTTTCAGCCATTATTGTTTTAAATACACCTTCTGTCCCTTTGTATTCTGCTTCTGGAATTCTCATAATGAGGATATTGTTTCTTTGGATTATATTCCATAAATACTGTAGGCACTCTTCACTCTTTTTTAATTCTTTTTTTTTCTTTTTGTTCCTCTGACTTGATGATTTGAAATGTCTCACATTGTAAATCAATTATTTTTTCTTCTGAATTATTGAGTCTGCTTTTGAAGCTCTATATTAAATTTTTCAATTCAGTCATTATATTTTTCAGCTCTAGCATTACCGTTTTGCTTTAATGGTTTTTATTTCTTTGTTCAACTTCTAATCTGTATGTGTTGTAGTTCACTAAACTTCTTTAAAAGGGTTATTTTGAATTCTTTGTCGGACAGTTCACAGAACTCCATTTCTTTAAGATAGATTATTGGAGCTTTATTAGTTTCCTTTGGTAGAGTTATGCTTATCTGATTTTTCAATATTCTTGATTTATTACATTCATAGCTGGCATTTGTGTAAGCAGTCTCCTCTTCCAGATTTTACAGATTTGACTTGGCATACACAGTACTTCACTAGTCAGCTCAGTTTGTGTTTCTGGATGTGTCAGCTGGTAATGTCCTTGGGCAGGTGTGGCTTGCTATTAAGTTCTATTTTTGGTCAAGGCCACTGCCTAGGCTCTAGTGTAGGGAAGGTTATCACTGGCTGAGAACAGCTGGATAGAACGGCTGCCTTGGTTCCCTGTCCATTCAAGGCTGTAGAATAAACTTCAGTTTACCTGTGTTCTCTGGCCAGGCTTTCTAAAGTGTCATCACTGGGTACTATACTCAAAGGTAGGCATGGATATGAATTAGCCTCCTTTGCCTGGAAGGACATCAGAATGAGCCCCAGGGTCTGCATAGCTCATTGTTTGGGGACCCAAATTAGGCAAGACTTGGCACAAAATTCTTTGGCCAGGGAAAGCCACCTGATTTACTCAGCAGATAGGGCAAGCCATGAACTATGTTCTCTGTTCAAGTGCCACTATAAGCAAGGGTGGGCTATGCAACTTCCCATGTGCTCTGGTTAGGTTCCCTGGTCACTGACTGAAGGCTATACTCAGCAATTGATTGGGCTATGAATAAGTTTCTCTGCCCAGATGGAGAGGAAAGATTAATTCCAAGGATGAAAAGGCTCTCTGATTGTGGACTTGTCTCAAGTCAACCAACACCCCAAGTTTTCTGACTAAACAGGGCCACTAGTTTTTCTCTATAGACAATCACCCCTGCCTACTCGACTCTCCACTCAAGTGTTGCTGAATTATGCAGATTTTCAAGTATTCTGGCCAAGATTTCTGGGGGACAGGGCCAAAATCTACACTCAGCAATTGCTTTAGGTGCAAGGTTAGGCTGTTTATTTGAGATGTTTCCTGTTTGTTAAGGTGGGCTTGTATTGCTATAAACTTCCCTCTTAGAACTGCATTTGCTGCATCCCATAGGTTTTGGGTCATCGTGTCTCCATTGTCATTTGTTTCTAGGTATTTTTTTATTTCCTCTTTGATTTCTTCAGTGATCACTTCGTTATTAAGTAGTGTATTGTTTAGCCTCCATGTGTTTGTATTTTTTACAGGTCTTTTCCTGTAATTGATATCTAGTCTTATGATGTTGTGGTCAGAAAAGATACTTGATAAAATTTAAATTTTCTTAAATTTACCAAGGCTAGATTTGTAACACAAGATATGATCTATCCTGGAGAATGTTCCATGAGCACTTGAGGAAAATGTGTATTCTGTTGTTTTTGGATAGAGTGTTCTATAAATGTCAATTAAGTCCATCATCTTTAATGTATCATTTAAAGCTTGTGTTTCCTTATTTATTTTCATTTTGGATGATCTGTCCATTGGTGAAACTGGGGTCTTAAAGTCCCCTACTATGAATGTGTTACTGTCGATTTCCCCTTTTATGGCTGTTAGTATTTGCCTTATGTATTGAGGTGCTTCTATGTTGGGTGCATAAATATTTACAATTGTTATAGCTTCTTCTTGGATCGATCCCTTGATCATTATGTAGTGTCCTTCTTTGTCTCTTTTAATACTCTTTATTTTAAAAGCTATTTTGTCTGATATGAGAATTGCTACCCCAGTTTTCTTTTGGTTTCCATTTGCATGTAATATCTTTTTCCATCCCCTTACTTTCAGTCTGTATGTGACTCTTGGTCTGAAGTGGGTCTCTTGTAGACAGCATATATATAGGTTTTGTTTTTGTATCCATTCAGCAAATCTGTGTCTTTTCGTGGGAGCATTTAGTAAACTTACATTTAAGGTAATTATCGATATGTATGTTCCTTGTCCCATTTTCTAAATTGTTTTGGGTTCATTATTGTAGGTCTTTTCCTTCTCTTGTGTTTCTTGCCTAAAGAAGTTCCTTTAGCATTTGTTGTAAAGCTGGTTTGGTGGTGCTGAACTCTCTCAGCTTTTGCTTCTCTGTATAGGTTTTATTTTCTCCATCAAATCTAAATGAGATCATTGCTGGGTAGAGTAATCTTGGTTGCAGGTTTTTCTCCTTCATCACTTTCAGTATGTCCTGCCACTCCCTTCTGGCTTGCAGAGTTTCTGCTGAGAGATCAGCTGTTAACCTTATGGAGATTCCCTTGTGTGTTATTTGTTGTTTTTCCCTTGCTGCTTTTAATATGCTTTCTTTGTATTTAATTTTTGACAGTTTGATTAATATGTGTCTTGGCTTATTTCTCCTTGGATTTATCCTGTATGGGACTCTCTGTGCTTCCTAAACTTGAGTAATTATTTCCTTTCCCATATTAGGGAAGCTTTCAACTATAATCTCTTCAAATATTTTCTCAGTCCCTTTCTTTTTCTCTTCTTCTTCTGGAACCACTATAATTCAAATGTTGGTGCATTTAATGTTGTCCCAGAGGTCTCTGAGACTGTCCTCAGTTCTTTTCTTCTTTTTTCTTTATTCTGCTCTGCAGTAGTTATTTCCACTATTTTATCTTCCTGGTCAACTATACATTCTTCTGCCTCAGTTATTCTGCTATTGATCCAATCTAGGGTATTTTTCATTTCATTTATTGTGTTGTTCATCATTGTTTGTTTCATCTCTAGATCTCCTAGGTCCTTGTTAAATGTTTCTTGCATTTTGTCTATTCTATTTCCTAGATTTTGGATCATCTTTACTATTATTATTCTGAATTCTGTTTCAGGTAGACTGCCTATTTCCTCTTCATTTGTTAGGTCTGGTGCATTTTTATCTTGCTCTTTCATCTGCTGTGTGTTTTTTTGTCTTCTCATTTTGCTTATCTTACTGTGTTTTTGGTCTCCTTTTTGCAGGCTGCAGGTTCGGAGTTCCCTTTGTTTTTGATGTCTGTCCCCAGTGGCTATGGTTAGTTCAGTGGGCTGTTTAGGCTTCCTGGTGGATGGGACTAGTGCCTGTGTTCTGGTGAATGAGGCTGGATCTTTTCTCTCTGGTGGGCAGGTCCATGTCTGGTGGTGTGTTTTAGGGTGTCTGTGGACTTATTATGATTTTAGGCAGCCTCTCTGCTAATGGGTGGGTTTGTGTTCCTGTGTTGCTAGTTGTTTGGTATAGGGTCCAGCACTGTAGCTTGCTGGTCGTTGAGTGAAGCTGGGTGCTGGTGTTGAGTTGGAGATCTCTGGGAGATTTTCACCATTTGATATTATGTGGAGCTGGGAGGTCTCTTGTTGACCATTGTCCTGAAGTTGGCTCTCCCATCTCAGAGGCACAGCACTGACTCCTGGCTGCAGCACCAAGAGCCTTTCATCCACATGGTTCAGAATGAAAGAGAGAAAAAGTAGAGAGAAAGAATTAGTAAAAGTAGGAAGAAAGAAAGAAAGAAAGAAAGAAAGGTGGGAGGGAAGGAAGGAAGAAAGAAAGAAGAAAAGGAAAGAAGGAAAGAAAGAAAGAAAAGAGGGAGGGAGGGAGGGAGGGAGGGAGGGATGGTGGGAGGAAGGAAGTGAGGTGGGAAGGAAGGAATAAAGAAAGAAAGAAAGAAGATAAAACAAAATAAGTAAAATATAATAAGGTTATTAAATTAAAAAATTATTAAGAAAAAAAATTTTTTTAAATGGACAGATAGAACCTTAAGACAAATGGTGAAAGCAAAGCTATACAGACAAAATCTCACACAGAAGCATACACATGCACACTCACAAAAAGAGGAAAAGGGGAAAAAAACATAAATCTTGCTCTCAAAGTCCACCTCCTCAATTTAGGATGATTCGTTGTCTATTCATGTATTCCACATATGTAGGTTACATCAAGTTGATTGTGGAGCTTTAATCCACTGCTTCTGAGTCTGCTGGGAGAGATTTCCCTTTCTCTTCTTTGTTCTCACAGCTCCCAGGGCCTCAACTTTGGATTTGGTTCTGCCTTTATGTGTAGGTCGCTGTAGGGCGTCTGTTTTTGCTCAGACAGGACAGGGTTAAAGGAGCTGCTGTTTCAGAGGCTCTGGCTCACTCAGGCCGGGGGGAGGGAGGGGCACGGAGTGCGGGGCATTCCTGAGGTGGCAGAGGCTGGCGTGACGTTGCACCAGCCTGAGGCCCGCCGTGCCTTCTCCCGGGGAAGTTGTCCCTGGATCCCGGGAACCTGGCAGTGGTGGGCTGAACAGGCTCCCCGGAAGAGGGGTGTGGAGAGTGACCTGTGCTCACACACAGGCCCCTTGGTGGCAGCAGCAGCAGCCTTAGCGTCACCAGCCCATCTCTGGGGTCCATGCTTTTAGCCGCGTCTTGCGCCCTTCTCTGGGGTCTGTGCTTTTAGCCCTGGCTCGCGCCCATCTCTGGCGTATGTGTTTTAAGCCGTGGCTCACCCCCGTCTCTGGGGTCCTCGCTTTTAACCGCAACTTGTGCCCATCTCTGGAATTCCTTTAAGCAGCGCTCTTAATCCCCTCTCCTAGCGCACCAGGAAACAAAGAGGGAAGAAAAAGTCTCTTGCTTCTTCAGCAGCTCCAGACCTTTTCCCGGACTCCCTAACAGCTAGCTGTGGTGCACTAACCCCTTCAGGTTGTGTTCACACAGCCAACCCCAGTCCTCTCCGTGTGCTCCAACCAAAGCCCAAGCCTCAGCTCGCAGCCCCACCTGCCCCAGCAGGAGCAGACAAGCCTCTCGGGCTGGTGAGTGCTGGTCAGCACCGAACTTCTGTACGGGAATCTCCCTGCTTTTCCCTCTGCACCCGTGTTGCTGTGCTCTCCTCCGCAGCTCTGAAGCTCCCCTGCTCCGCCACTCACAGTCTCCGCCCGTGAAGGGGCTTCCTGGTGTGTGGAAACCTTTCCTCCTTCACAGCTCCCTCCCACTCGTGCAGGTCCTGTCCCTATTCCTTTGTCTCTGTTTTTTCTTTTTTTCTTTTGCCCTACCCAGGTACGTGGGGAGTTTCTTGCCTTTTGGGAGGTCTGAGGTCTTTTGCCAGCATTCAGTAGGTGTTCTGTAGGAGTTGTTCCATGTATAGATGTATTTCTGGTGTATCTGTGTGGAGGAAGGTGATCTCTGTGTCTAACTCTTCCGCCATCTTCCCTCTGACCTCTATTCAATGTTTTACCATTTTATCTCTATATTGATATTCTATTTGGTAAGATATTCTTGTACTTCCTTTAATTCTATCAAATGTTTTTTCATTAGTCTCTTGAAAATACTTTCTGTAGCCAATTTAAAACCTATTCAAAGTCTTTGGGTGCTCTCTCAAGGAAAGTTTTTTTGATTGCCTTTTTATTCATGTTTGAGCCAGTCTTTCATGCTTCTTTGAATGGCATGATTGATTTTGTTGTTGAAAACTGGATATTTTAAATTAAAAATGTGTTAGCCGTATATATCAGATTGTCCCTGTACAGTGTTTGTTTTCATTGTTTGTTGTTTGTGGCATTGTTTGCTTGCTTAGTGACATTTCTCATCTTATTTTGTAAAGTCTTTATCCTTTGGCTTGTTTAGCCAATGAAATATTTTCTCATTTATGTCAGCAGTCAGCTAGTAATTGCACATATTATTCCTCAAATATCTTGAACCAAAAAGTCTCTCAGTCATTTCCTAGGTTCTCTGTGTGTGAGGACACATCTTCCACACTCATTAAAGTAGTTTATAGCTAGTTTAGCCTTCCTTTCCTGCTTGTACAGAGCCTTAAGTTCAGCCACAGCAAGAGCATAGAGGCTTCTTAGTTTTAATGTGCACATAGTCCTATGAATACAACTCCTTCTACATTAGCAAGAATATGCTAAAAATTTTCAAGACCCCAATGGGGGCTAATTCTCCATATCTTTCTTGTTAAGCTTTTTGGTCAGTCTATTGTTGGCCCCAGCTCGTATCCACTATCACAGACAGTCTTAAAGAACAATTGCCTGGAAATATTTTCAAAATATGCCCACATGGAAAAGGCTTCACAGTTGACAAACTCCAAGTCATGTAAAAAAAATCCTTTCAAGTTGTGTCTTTCAGGGGACCGCAAGGCAGGCCATATAATTGACAAATCCCTGAAAATGAGGTTTTGAAGGAGCTCTAACCCTATTTTTCCCCTAGTTGGTGCCAGGTTGCTATATTTAATTGTGAACCATGGGATGTAGAAATTTAACACTACCATGGAGCTGTAGAGGAAGATATAGGAATAGGCCAAGTTAAAATGTGTAAATGCTCACCGATATTACCAAGTAATAACTTTTTTTTCCCTAAAATAAAAGCTTTTTGGATTGCTGCGAGCCTTAGGTTAATTTCTAGAATTCTGAAAATGTTGATCTTTACAATTGTAGCCTATTTTCACATTTCTTGTCCAAGATTTATACTGTACCATTTCATAGGCATCACCTCCAAATTAAGTTTATAGGAGCTGTCAGTGATTGATTTTAGAACTCACTTTATTCATTCTTCTTAATATTTTCACAATTAAAAAAATTCCATTTGATAAGAACCCCACTCAAATAAAGAACTCTAGTTTGCTATCTATGTGTTTCTTATAGAAGAAACATAACAGACGTATATAAATATATATAAGGTAGGATATGAGAAAATGCATAAGAAAAATGTTGAGAAAGTGTTGTGGGAAACTCTCAGGGAATAAAGATCACTTTTGGGAATGAGCAAAGACTTCCTGTATAAAATGCAAGCTCTTATCTTTCCAAGTTCCCATTCAATTTTGCACCATTTGTATGTTACTTGCAGAATTTTTCCTTTTGCATAGATATTTATAATTCTTATAGCCCTTTCACCCCTCAACTGCAGCCCACTAGGCTGCAAGTTCCTTAGAGGCAAAGACTATATCTTAGTATACTTCAGAACATAATATCACTTAGAGTCAAGCAGAACAGTAGGTATTAAATTTATATTAAACAGTATTTGAATAAATCAATGAAATACTTAAAGGAAAATCCCAAGCAAAAATTATGTGAGTTTTTGGTTTAGAAACAAGTACACCAATTTTGGGGCCTTATCTGTCTTCCTTTACTTGAGAATTAAAAAATAATAAAGAAATACACATAACTGAGAACTATAAAAATAATTAAATAAAATGGAACCATTTCACATGCCTTAGGCAAAATTATTGGCAAGAAATCACCTTCAAAGAACTGAAGTGAATCCACACACAATCTGTGTGGACTCATATAATACCTTGACTATGGTAAATATCCTCTACTGGTAATGCCAGCTTTTTCAGAGTCATAGATGAGAATTCGAATTTCTATCTGCATTAAGCCTATAAATGTGATAAAATTAGGATATCAGCTGATAACTTTTGTAGAAGTTAGCCTAGAGTCATCATACACCAGCACAGACCACCACTCCATACTCCACCCTAGGTGACTGAGGAGACTGAGATGGGATTAGGAAATCAGGCTACATGCTGTTCTCAGGGAACTATCATCCAAAGTAGATTTTTTCATACGCTATGCAGGCTGACTCTATTACCTAGATTCCACACTATTAGTTTACCAACTGACTCTAATTTACATTGCTCTACATATATATGAAAGACCTCTTAAAACTGTAACTATTTAAACTATGGATTCTACTACAAATTCTCCATCAACCTAAGCCTGTAACTTTGGTTTAGTCACTTCATTTATTTGTTATAATTTTCCTTTCTTTAAAATTAGGAAATTAAACCAAAGGATTTTTAATGTTCATGATTATCTGAACACAGATATTCTCACAGGAAGGAATAATTTTGTCCAGTAATTTGTCTATTTCTCACAGCATGGACACATTAAACATATAAGGAAATACAATTTTCTTAAGAAACTATTAAAATTGATTATTACCTTTTTAAACCTTTTTAAATCCTACAGAGACACATGGGGAAACTGAAATTGTAATCTGGTTTAAAAAAGGATATTTTGAAAACAAAGCATTATTTTAGTTAAAAAATCGATTTCTACATCTTTTTCTCTAGATGTATTTTAACAAAATATTTTCCACAGTGAAGTAAATTATATTTACTTCCTACATTAAAAGTGCATAAACCCCAATTTACTAAACACTCATCTTTTTGAATTCTGACTTCATGTAAAGTGCTGTTGTAGAGGAAGAGAAAAAAAAAACAAAACAAAGAAAAAAGACACATAGTCTGCCCTGGAGGACTTTGCAATCTATTAGAGTGATATATCTGTACACAGAGTACAAGGCATAGAGAAATTAGAACCATAATAGAAGTATAAGAATTTTGTTATTAAATGATAAAATAATAAAAAATAATTCTAAATTTGGTATACCTGAAAACATAGTGGAAATGCCTTCTGTTTATACATGTAATAGATTCATTTTAAATGTATGTTAAGAGACATATAAATGGCAGAAGAGTAAGACATGGAGATCACCTCCCTCCCCACAAATACATCAGAAATATATCTACATGTGGAACAACTCTGACAGAAGACCTACTGACTGCTGGCAGAAGACCTCAGACTTCCCAAAAGGCAAGAAACTCCCCATGTACCTGGGTAGGGCAAAACAAAAAAGAAAAAAAACAGAGACAAAAGAGTAGGGACTGGACTTGTACCAGTGGGAGGAAGCTGTGAAGGAGGAAAAGTTTCCACACACTAGGAGACGGGGGGTGGGCAGGGGTAAACTTCAGAGCCATGGAGGAGAGCACAGCAACAGGGGTGCAGAGGGCAAAATGGAGAAATTCCTGCACAGAGGATTGGTGCTGGCTGGCACTCACCAGCCAGAGTGGCCTGTCTGCTCACCTCCTGGGGTGCATGGGAGCTGGGAGCTGAGGCTCCAGTTTCAGAAATCAGATCTAAGGGAGAGAACTGGGGTTGTCTGCATGAACACAGCCTGAAGGGGGCTAGTGTGCCACAGCTAGCTGGGAAGGAGTACGGGAAAAAGTCTGGAAATGCCAAAGAGGCAAAAGACATTTTCTTGCCTCTTTGTTTCATGGTGCGTGAGGAAAGAGGATTAAGAGCACTGCCTAAATGACCTCCAGAGATGGGCGCGAGACCCGGCTATCAGTGTGGACCAGAGACAGGCATGAGACACTAAGGTTGCTACTGCAGCCACCAAGAAGCCTGTGTGCAAGCACAGGGCACTATCCACACCTCCCCTCTTGGGAGCCTGTGAAGCCAGCCACTGCCACAGTCCCGTGATTCAGGGACAAATTCCCTGCGAGAACACACAGCATTGCTCAGGCTACTGCAATGTCACAATGGCCTCTGCCATCTCAGGGTAACACCGCGACTCTCCCTCCCCCTAGTATGAGTGAGCCAGAGCCCCCTAATCAGCTGCTACTTTAACCCCGTCCTGTCTCAGCAAAGAACAGACACCTTTAGGCAACCTACAGGCAAAGGCAGGACCGAATCCAAAGCTGAACCCCAGGATCTGTGCGAACAGAGAAGAGAAAGGGAAATCTCTCACAGCAGCCTCAGGAGCAGTGGATTAAATATCCACGATCAATTTGATATACACTGCATCTGTGGAATACCTGAATAGACAATGAATCATCCCAAAATTGAGGTGGTGGACTTTGGGAGCAATGATATATATATTTTTTTCCTTCTTCTCTTTTTGTGAGTGTGTATGTGTATGCTTCGGTGTGTAATTTTGTATGTATAGCTTTGCTTTTACCATTTCTCCTAGGGTTCTCTCTGCCAGTTTTTTTTTTTTTTTTTTTTAGTATAGGTTTTAGAGCTTCTTATTATTGGTGGATTTGTTTTTTGATTTGGTTGGTCTCTTCTTTCTTTATTACTTTTTAATTTTTTATATTTAGTAATTATTTTTTTATTTTACTAACTTTATATTCTTTTTCCTTCTGTCTTTCTTTTATTCTCCCTTTTATTCTGAGCCATGTGGATGACCCGATCTTAGTGTTCCAGCTGACTGTCAGTCATGTGCCTCTTAGGTGGGAGACATGAGTTCAGGACATTGGTCCAAAAGAGAGCTCACAGCTCCAGAAAATATCAAAAAGCATAAATCTTCAACAGATCTCCATCTCAATACCAAGACCCAGCTCCACTCAATGACCAGCAAGCTACAGTGTTGGACACCCAATGCAAAACAACTAGCAAGAAAGGAACACACTTCCACCCACTAGCAGAAAGGCTGCCTAAAATCATAATAAGTCCACAGACACCCGAAAACACACCACCAAACGAGGACCTGCCCACCAGAAAGACAAGATCCAGACTCATCCACCAGAACACAAGCACTAGTCCCCTCTACCAGGAAGCCTACACAACCCACTGAACCAACTTAAGCCACTGGGGGCAGACACCAAAATCAAATGGAACTACGAACATGCAGCCTGCAAAAAGGAGCCCCAAACACAGTAAGTTAATCAAAATTAGAAGACAGAGAAACACAGATGAAGGAGCAAGGTAAAAACCCAAAAGACCAAAAAAAAAAAAAAAAATGAAGAGGAAATAGCCAGTCTAACTGAAAATGAATTTGGAATAATGATAGTAAAGGGGATCCAAAATCTTGAAAATAGAATGGAGAAAATACAAGAAACATTTAACAAGGACCTAGAAGAACTAAAGAGCAAACAAACAATGAAGAACACCACAATAAAAGAAATTAAGAATTCTCTGGAAGGAAACAATAGCAGAATAACTGAAGCAGAAGAACAGAGAAGTGATCTGGAAGATAAAATAGTGGAAAAAACTACTGCAGAGCAGAATAAAGGAAAAAGAAAGAAAAGAACTGAGGACAGTCTCAGAGACATTGGGGACAACATTAAACACACAAACATTCAAATTGTAGGTGTCCCAGAAGAAGGAGAGAAAAAGAAAGGGACTGAGAAAATATTTGAAGAGATTATAGTTGAAAATTTTCCTAATATGTGAAAGGAAATAGTTATTCAATTCCAGGAAGTACAGAGAGTCACATATAGGATAAATCCAAGGAGAAACACACCAAAATACATTCGATCAAATGATCAAAAATTAAATATAAAGAAAAAATATTAAAAGCATCAAGGGAAAATAACAAATAACAAAAGGGAATCCTCATAAGGTTAACAGCTGAACTTCAGCAGAAACTCTGCAAGCCAGACGGGAGTGGCAGGACATATTTAAAGTGATGAAAGGGAAAAACGAAGATTACTCTAACCAGCAAGGATCTCATTTAGATTCTATGGAGAAATTAAAAACTTTACAGACAAGCAAAACTAAGAGAATTCAGCACCACCAAACCAGCATTACTACAAATGCTAAAGGAAGTTCTCTTGGTTGGAAACACAAGAGAAGAGAAAGAACTACAATAACAAACCCAAATCAATTAAGAAAATGGTAATGGGAACATACATATCGATAATTACCTTAAATGTAAATGGATTATATGCTCCAACCAGAAAGCCTAGACTGGCTGAATGGATACAAAAACAAGATCCAGACATATGCTGTCTATAGGAGACCCACTTCAGACATAGGGACACATATAGACTGAAAGTGAGTGGAAGGAAAAGTTATTCCATGCAGTGGAAATCAAAAGAAACCTGGAGTAGCAATTCTCATATCAGAGAAAAATAGAATTAAAGTAAAGATTATTACAAGAGACAAAGGGACACAACATAATGATCAAGGGACAATCCAAGAAGAAGATATAACAATTGGAAATATTCATACATACAACATAGGAGCACCTCAATACATAAGGCAATTGCTAACAGCCATAAAAGGGGAAATTGACAGCAACACAATCATATTAGGGGACTTGAACACCCCACTTTCACCAATGGACAGATCATCCAAAATGAAAATAAATAAGGAAACACAAGGTATAAATGATATATTAAAAAATATGGACTTAATAGATATTTATAGGACATTCCTTCCAAGAACAACAGAATACACTTTCTTCTCAAGTGCTCATGGAACATTCTCTAGGATAGATAATATCTTGTCTCACAAATCAAGCTTTGGTAAATTTAAGAAAATTGAAATCATATCAAATATCTTTTCAGACCACAATGCTATGAGACTAGATATCAATTACAGGAAAAAACTTGTAAAAAATACAAAACATGGAAGCTAAACCATATATTACTTGATTACCGAGAGATCACTGAAGTAATCAAAATGGAAATTTAAAAAATACCTAGAAACAAATGACAAAGAAAACACAATGACACAAAACCTATGGAATGCAGCAAAAGAAGTTCTAAGAGGGAAGTTTATAGCAATAAAATCCTACCTTAAGAAACAAAAATCATCTCAAATAAACAACCTAAACATACACCTAAAGCAATTAGAGAAAGAAGAACAAAAAAACCTAAATTTCACAGAGGGAAAGAAATCATAAAGGTCAGATCGGAAATAAATGAAAACTAAATGAAGGAAACAATGGCAAAGATCAGTAAAACTAAAAGCTGTTTCTTTGAGAAGATAAACAAAATTGATAAACCATTTGCCACACTCATCAAAAGAAAAAAAAGGGAGAAGACTCAAACGAACAGAAATAGATATGAAAAAGGAGAAGTAAAAACGGACATTGCAGAAATACAAAGGATCATGAGAGATTACTAAAAGAAACTATATGCCAATAAAATCAACAACCTGGAAGAAATGGACAAATTCTTAGAAATGTACAACCTTCCCATACTGAAACAAAAAGAAATAGAATATATGAACAGACCATTCACAAGGACTCAAATTGGAACTTTGATGAAAAATCTTCCAAGTAACAAAAGCACAGGGCCAGATGGCTTCACAGGTGAACTCTATCAAATATTTAGAGAAGAGCTAACACCTACAATTCTCAAACTCTTCCAAAATATAGCAGAGGAAGGAACACTCCAAAACTCACTCTACGTCACCACCATCACCCTGACACCAAAACCAGACAAAGATGTCACAAATAAAGTAAACAACAGGCCGATATCACTGATGAACATAGATGCAAAAATTCTCAGCAAAATATCAGCAAACAGAATCCAGCAGCACATTACAGTATCATACACCATGATCAGGTGGGGTTTATCCCAGGAATGCAAATATTCTTCAATATACACAAATCAATGTGATACACCATATTAACAAATTGAAGGAGAAAAACTATATGATCTTCTCAATAGATGCAGAAAAACCTTTTGACAAAATTCAACATGGAATTATGATAAAAACACTCCAGAATGTAGGCATAGAGGGAACTTATTTGAACATAATAAAATCCAAATGTAACAAACCCACAGCCAACATTGTCCTCAATGATGGAAAACTGAAAGCATTTCCACTAAGATCAGGAACAAGACAAGCTTGCCCATTCTTACGACTATAATTCAACATAGTTTTGGAAGTGCTAGCCACAGCAATCAGAGAAGAAAAGGAATCCAAATACTATACATATACTATACATATACTATACCAGATACTATACATACAGAAACCTAAAGATACTATGAGAAAACTACTAGAGCTAATCAATTAATTTGGTAAAGTAGCAGGATACAAAATTAATGTACAGATATCTCTTGCATTCCTATACACTAATGATTAAAACTCTAAAAGAGAAATTAAGGTAACGCTCCCATTTCCAATTACAACAAAAAGAATAAAATATCTGGGAATAAACCTACCTAAGGAGACAAAAGACTTGTATGCAGAAAACTATAAGACACTGAGGAAAGAAGTTTAAGATGATACAAACAGATGGAGAGATATATCATATTCTTGGATTGGAAGAATCAACATTGTGAAAATGACTATAATAAGCAAAGCAATCTACAGATTGAATGCAATCCCTATGAAACAACCAATGACATTTTTCACAGAAGTAGAACAAAAAATTCCACAATTTTTATGGAAACACAGAAGACCCCGAATAGCCCAAGCAGTCTTGAGAAAGAAATATAGAGCTGGAGGAATCAGGCTTCATGACTTCAGAGTATATTACAAAGCTACAATAATCAAAACAGTACGGTACTGGTACAAAATTGAAATATAGATCAATGGAACAGGATAAAAAGCCCAAAGATAAACCCATGCACATATGGTCACCTTATTTTTGATAAAGAAGGGAAGAATATACAATGGAGAAAAGACAACCTCTTCAATAAGTGGTGCTGGGAAAACTTGACAGCTTCATGTAAAAGCATGAAATTAGAACACCCCCTCCCACCATACACAGGAATAAACTCAAAATTGATTAAAGACCTAAATGTAAGGCCAGACACTATAAAACTCTTAGAGAAAGACATAGGCAGAACACTCTGACATAATTCACAGCAAGATTCTTTTTAACCCACCTCCTAGAGAAATGGAAATAAAAACAAAAATAAACAAATGGGACCTAGTGAAACTTAAAAGCTTTTGCATAGCAAAGGGAACCATAAACAAGATGAGAAGACAACCCTCAGAATGAGAGAACGTATTTGCAAATGAAGCAACTGAAAAATGATTTATCTGCAAAATATACGAGCAGTTCATGTAGCTCAATATCAGAAAAAGAAAGAACCCAATCCCAAAATGGGCAGAAAACCTAAATAGACATTTCTCCAAAGAAGTTATACCAATTGCCAACAAACACATGAAAGGATGCTCAACATCACTAATTGTTATAGAAATGCAAATCAAAACTACAATGAGTTATCACCTCACACCTGTCAGAATGGTCATCATTAAAAATCTATGAACAATAAATGCTGGAGAGGGTGTGGAGAAAAGAGATCCTTCTTTCACTGTTTGTGGGAATGTAAATTGATACAGCCACTATGGAGAACAGTATAGATATTCCTTAAAAAACTAAAATTAGAACAACAATACAACCCAGCAATCCCACTGCTGGGTGTATATCCTGTGAAAACCATAATTCAAAAAGTGTCATGTACCACAATGTTCATTGCAGCTCTATTTACAATAGCCAGGACATGAAAGCAACCTAAGAGTCCTCCAACAGATGAATGTATAAAGAAGATGTGTCACATATATACAATGGAATAGTACTCAGCCATTAAATGGAACAAACCTGAGTTATTCCTAGTGAGGTGGATAGACCTAGAGTCTGTCATACAGAGTGAAGTATGTCAGGAAGATAAAAACATATACCATATGCTAATACATGTATATGGAATCTAAAAAAAGAAAAAAACTATTAAGGACCTAGGGGCAGGACTGGAATAAAGACTCAGACCTACTAGAGAATTAACTTGAAGACACAGAGATAGGGAATTGTAAGCTGGGACAAAGTAAGAGAGTGGCATGGACATATATACACTACCAAATATAAAATCGATAGCTAGTGGGTAGGATCCGCATAGCACAGGGAGATCAGCATGGTACTTTGTGACCACCTAGAGGGGTGGTAGAGGGAGGGTGGGAGGCAGGGAGATGCAAGAGGGTGGATATATGGAGATATATGTATATGTATAGCTTATTCACTTTGTTATAAAGCAGAAACTAATGCACTATTTTAAAGTAATTATACTCCAATAAAGATTAAAATAAATAAATGTATGTTAAGGTTGTTATAAGTTTAATATGCTGTTAAAATATTGTGCTTGTATGTAAAGGCAAATTTCACTTTTTAATGTGAGGCAATTCTTGGTGTCAAATATACATCAAGGAAGAAGAAACTCTCAGAATCAAAAAACCAGAACTGAAAGGAAAATGCCTTATCTAAACTGCAGTGTAAGTAACTGACTCTTCTGGCTTTTCCCACTCAAGAGTTTCAAGAAGTCTAAGATAGCTTGCATGAGGGAAGAGTAAAATGATGGATTCTTCATGTTGGAGCAGCTGATAAAACAGTTTCATCCTTTAGGGCTGAAGCATAGATACTGAAATGACATAGGCTCAGTGATATAGTCACAGTGACACAGTGACATTGATCCAGCTGATTCCATTGGCCACTGAATGTTTGTGGAAATGATACAGAAGAGACTGGCAGAACCAAGTATATACATTAATTTCTGTGAAACAGGTTGAGCAGTTAGGTGCCAAGTATCTAACCAGAATCCTTCTGTAATACTCCCCACCTCAAATGTACATTGGGAATCCTCTTTTATGTTCCCATAACTTAAACATTCTGTTTTTGATAACTTTTATAAGTTGTTCTCTTTGTTCCCTTGAAAGAAAGAAAGAAAGAGAGAGACAGAGACAGAGAGACAGAGAGAGAGGGAAAGAAATGAAAGAAAGAAAGAAAGAAAGAAAGAAAGAAAGAAAGAAAGAAAGAAAGAAAGAAAGAAAGAAAGAAAGAAAGAAAGAAAGAAAGAAAGAAAGAAAAAAGAAGAAAGAAAGAAGGAAGGAAAGAAAGAAAGAGAAAGATGGAACGAAAGAAGGAAGTGAAGGAAGAAATTTTGAGTCACTTGAAGAAAGCAAGTGTATTGTTTGTTTGTTTGATTTTTAAATCTCTGAGTTCCCAACATTTCTCAAAGTCCTTGGTACATAGAGGAACATGTTTGTTGATAAATTAAATGAAAAAAATAAACTACTGTGTAAAATAATTTCCTGGTTCTAATGTCACAGGATACAATTTTTTTTTTAATTTATTTATTTATTTATGTTGGCTGTGTTGCGTCTTCGTTTCTGTGCGAGGGCTTCCTCTAGGTGTGGCAAGTGGGGGCTACTCTTCATCGCGGTGCGCGGGCCTCTCACTGTTGCGGCCCCTCGTTGCGGAGCATGAGCTCCAGACGCGCAGGCTCAGTAGTTGTGGCTCATGGGCCCAGTTGCTCCGCGGCATGTGGGATCCTCCCAGACCAGGGCTCGAACCCGTGCCCCCTGCATTAGCAGGCAGATTCTCAACCACTGCGCCACCAGGGAAGCCCCAGGATACAATTTTTTAAAAATGCAAACAGGCTCCAGAGATATCTAAAATAAAGGAAGATAGAGAGTGGACATGAAAACAGACAAACGTAATAAATGAGAAAATTTATAGAAAACTATAGCCATTATACAAGTATTCAGACTGAGAGGTGTCAGGAGATAAGGCTAGGTAGGGAGAACAGAAAGGAATAAATTCACAGTATAGGTAGAGGCTTTGTAAGTGCACTGTGAGTTGAGATTTAGAGATGAGAGAGCTGTGGAATGGTGAATGGGAATGGAGAAGTGTGGTTGAACCATACATAAGACTGCTTTTCTAGGAATTGGCATGAGCTACCAGATATTGTATCTAAGAATTCTTAGACATGTAGGAAAGAATGTCAGCTGGGCAATCAAGAACAAAACGTATATTTGTTTTGGAGTATCTTCATGGTAAAAGGTAGAATGGTATTGTGTCTCAATGTCAGAATTTTGCAGCAACATAAATAGAGGTATATATTCTGTCTGTGCCACTTCTTTGCTGTTGATCTTTGACATGTTTTCACATTTATATGAGCCTTGGTTTTTTCAGCCCTAAAACATGGATTACAATGATACCTACATGATCCTCTTCTGGGTAAGGTGGAGTAAATACATTCCCATCCAATCTCTCCTACAGAAAGTAGCTATAAAAACTTGACAGAATGCATGGGACAGTTATTTGAAAACATTGACATTACATAGTAGTAAATGGATTAGGGAAGAAGAAAAGAATTTGAAGTAGCACCAAAATTGTCGTTAGTTTACCTTTTTTGTTTGTTCGTTTCTTTTGACCTGACCAAAATCCACCACAGCTCAAAACCTGGAAGTCAGAGTTGGCACCAACAGACAGAGCTTCAGAATAAACATTCTACATCTGGATCAAATATTGGAGAGATTATTTCCTAATGCTCAGTAAAGGTGGAGAAGAATCACTTGATTTTATTCTTCTTTTCTTGATACTCTTGATCCTCTCCTAATTAATCCTATGATGGTCAGAATAGTAAAAATAGGGGCCAGTGGAAGCCTAACAACCTCAGAGAGGTGGATCTTATTTTCGTACTGGAGTAGCCGTGGACCCAAAAGTTTGGGGCAGAGCCCAACTGAGTTTTTACTATCTGTCTTATTATTGCTTGGCCCTGAATGTTAGCACAGACATAGAAAGCACACAGTGTAAATAAAGTCCCTGCTTTCTGTCTGGAAAATCAAAATGGGAGGCCCTGGGAACCATTAATTACTAGCAATATCATGGAGAAAGGAGAGTTCTGAAACCAACCATATAAAGATGTGCATAGATTTCTAGGCTCACTGCTTGTATTTCATTATATTCAGCATAACAAAGACATTGAGAACATAGTAATAGCTTTGTGATAGATCGCTTTCCAGTGGTCCAGACTTATCACTGAATGGCATATATATGGGACAGTTCTAAATAACACTGCAAATGAATTTAAAATGGAATTGATATTGAAACTGCCACCCACAGAACTTGAAGCTTGAACTCAAAGGTCTATTGCATGTTAAAACCGAACTTAAATAAAACAGAATATCTAATAATGCAATATTCAAAGATTTCAGAATACAATCTAAAATCATTGTACATAATAAGAACAAGGAAAATGTCAGTTTACCAAGAGAAAGACAATCTGCACACACCAACACTGTAAAATCACACATGTCAGAACTGCCAGAAGAAGACTTTAAAGCAGCTATCATAAAAAAAAAATACTACAAGAAATAATGGCTCTTGAAAATAATTAAAAATAGAAAATCTCAACTCAAGAAAAGAAATACAAAACAGAACTAAGTTTAAATTTGTAACTAAAAATTACAATATGTAAAATTCAAAATTCACTGGAGTATTTCAGAGAAAACAGTGGAGAAGAAACTCTGAATTTCTGCCACTCCATAATTTTTAAGAATTAATATATACATATAGCTGATTCACTTTGTTATAGAGCAGAAACTAGCATAACATTGTAAAGCAATTATACTCCAATAAAGATGTTTTCTAAAAACTTTAAAAAGTAAAGAAAAAAAGAATTAACTTTTTCAGATTTGTGGAAATTAACCAAAGGGTTGCAGAAACACAGGGATTGCTTATTCAAGAAAATGGATAAATCTCAGTAAGAAAAATTAGCTTTGTGGCATTTTAAATTATCCCAGTATCATTTCCCAATACCCAGTGCAAAAATAGCCTTGAAAATAACAGTCCACATTTCTGCTTCTGAAAGTTGCAGTACAGACTTCATTCACAAAAATGTGTCACTATTGTTTTGACCTCTCTGGCAGCTCCAAAGGAGAAAGACGTGAAGAGCCTGTCTTCACCTCATCAATGCTAAAGATGTTGTCACATGTGACGGAATTTGTCAAAAATATATTTTTTGACATACCACTATGGAAAAGCAATAAATTACAAGGGAAGACAGAGAGGAAGATATGAACTACCAGAAAACAGCCAGAAAACAATAATATGGCAACAGTAAATACAACAATTATCAATAATTACTTTTAAATGTACAAAAATAAATTTATCAATCAAAAGACACAGAGTGGTTGAATGGATAAAAAAAATACCAAACTCTATGCTGCTTAAATGAGACTCACTCAAGCTTTAAGTGAACAAATAGACTAGAAGTGAAAAAGTTAAGAGATGGAAAAAGATTTCACATAAATGGAAACAAGCAAAAAAGAACATGGGTAATTATGAATATATGAGAGAAAATATTTAAGTAAAAACTGTAACAAAAGACAAAGGATGCCATTGAATAATAGTAAAGGGGTCAATTTATGGAAAAGATGTAACACTTGTAAATACATGTGTACCCAACATTGAAGCACTTAAATATATTAAGCAAATGTTAATGGCTCTGAAGAGGGAAATAGACAGAAATTTAATAATAATAATAGACTTAAATAGCCCACTTTCAACAATAGATAGGTCATGTGCACAGAAAATTAATAAGGATAAAATGGATTCGGACTACACTTGAGAGCAAAGTGATCTAAGACATATATAGAACATTCTGTCAAACAGCAGTAGAATATACATTCTCTCAAGTGCCCATGGAACATTCTCCAGGATCAATCATATGTTAAATCACAGAACAAATCTTAACAAATTTAAAACATTGAACTTATAAGAGGAATCTTTTCTGACCAGAATCACGTGAAACTAGAGATCAAAACCTGTAGGAAAACTGGAAACTTCACAATATCTGAAAACAAAACAACATATTCTTGAATGGGTCAAATAAGAAATTAAAAAGAAAATTGAAAACTATATTGAGACAAATGAAACTGGAAACACAACATATCAAATTTTATGGGACACAGCAAAAGCAGTTCTAAGAGGAAAAGTTTACAGCAATAAACACCTAAATTAAGACAAAAAGAAAGCTCTCAATGAAACAACCTAACTTTATAGCTCAAGAAAACAAGGAATTACATAAAGAAGAAAAATCAAAGTCCAAAATTAGTAGAAGGAAAGAAATAACAAAGATATGAGGAAATATAAATGAAATAAAGAAGAAAAAAAAGATCAACAAATATAGCAGTTTTTGAAAAGATAAACAAAATTGACCAACATTTAACTACATTAATAAAAAATAAGACTCAAATAAATAAAATAAGAAATGAAAGAGGAAACATAACAACTGATACAAAAGATCATAAGAAGCCTTCTATGAACAATTGTACATTAATGAATTGGGTAAAATTATAAAAAATGAATACAATCTACCAAGACTGAAATGATGAAGAAATAGAAAATCTGAATATACCTATAACTACTAAGTAGGTTGACTCAGTAGTCAAAAATCTCCCAACAAAAGATAACTCAGACCAGATGAATTATTGGGTGAATTGAAACAAACATTTAAAAAATAGTTAACATCAATCTTTCTCAACTCCTTGAAAAAATTGATGAGGAGGAAATAGCTTCAGAATTATCCTGTGAAGCCAGTATTCCCCTGATACCAAAGACAGACAAGGAAAATAGAAGAAAATGAAAACACAGGCCAATAACCCTAATAAACATACATGCAAAAATTCTCAACAAAATACTAATAAACTGAATTCAAAAGATTATAAAAAGATCATATAACTTGATCAAATTGGATTTATCCATGGGTGCTAGAATGGTTCAAAATATGCAAATCAAAAACTGTGATACACCAAAATAACAGACTGAAACCTAAAACATATATGATCATCTCAAATAGATGTAGAAAAATATTAGAAAAAAATCAATGTCCTCAAAATTCAAAACCCATTTATGATAAAAAATAAAACTCTCCAGAAAGTACTCATAGAGGGAACCTTCCTCAATATAATAAAGGCCATACACAACAAACACACAGCCAATATCATTCTCAATGTTGAAAAACTGAAACCATTTCCACTAAGTTTAGGAACAAGACAAGGTTGCCCATGCTCACCACTATTATTCAACATAGTTTTGGAAGTTTTAAGCACAGCAATCAGAGAAGAAAAAGAAATAAAAGGAATCCAAGTCGAAAATGAAGAAGTAAATCTGTCACTGTTTGCAGATGACATGACACTATATATAGAGAATCCTAAAGATGCCACTAGAAAACTACTAGAGCTAATCAATGAAATTGGTAAAGTAGCAGAATACAAAATTAATGCACAGAAATCTCTTGCTTTCCTATATACTAATGATAAAAATTCTGAATGAAAAATTAAGGAAACACTCCAATTAACCACTGCAAAAATAAAGAATAAAATACCTAGGAATAAACCTACCTAAGGAGACAAAAGACATGTATGCAGAAAACTATAAGACACTGAGGAAAGAAATTAAAGCCAATACAAACAGATGGAGAGATATACCATGTTCTTGGATTGGAAGAATCAACATTGTGAAAATGACTATACAACCCAAGGCAATCTACAGATTCACTGCAATCCCTATCAATCTACCAATGGCAGTTTTCACAGAACTAGAACAAAAAATTTCACAATTTTTAAGGAAACACAAAAGGCCCCGAATAGGTAAAAGCAAACATGAGAAAGAAAAACAGAGCTGGAGGAATCAGGCTCCCTGACTTCAGTCTATACTACAAAGCTACACTAATCAAGACAGTATGGTACTGGCACAAAAACAGAAATATAGATCAATAGAAAAGGAGAGAAAGCCCAGAGTTAAATCCACAGACATATGGTCACCTTATCTTTGATAAAGGAGGCAAGAATATACAGTGGAGAAAAGACAGCCTCTTCGATAAGTTGTGCTGGGAAACCTGGGCAGCTACATGTAAAAGAATGAAATTAGCACACTTCTTAACACCATACACAAAAATAAACTCAAAATGGATTAAAGACCTAAATGTAAGGACAGACACTATAAAACTCTTAGAGGAAAACATAGGCAGAACTCTGTATGACATAAATCACAGCAAGATCCTTTTTAACTCACCTCCTAGAGAAATGTAAATAAAGACAAAAATAAACAAATCGGACCTAATTAAACTTAAAAGCTTTTTCATAGCAAAAGAAACCATGAACAAGAATGGAAGACAACCCTTAGAATGGGAGAAAATAATTGCAAATGAAGGCTTAATCTCCAAAATATACCAGCAGCTCATGCAGCTCAATATCTAAAAACAAACAGCCCAATCCTAAAATTGGCAGAATACCTAAATAGATATTTCTCCAGAGACGATATACAGCCTGCCAACAAACACATGCAAGTATGCCCAACATCACTAATCATTAGGGAAATGCAAATCAAAAGTACAATGATGTATCACCTCCCACCGGTCAGAATGGCCATCATCAAAATATCTACAATCAGTAAATGTTGGAGAGGGTGTGGAGAAAAGGGAACCCTCTTGCACTGTTAGTGGGAATGTAAATTGATACAACCACTACGGAAAACAGTATGAAGGTTCATTAAAAAACTAAAAATAGAACTACCATATGACCCAGAAATCCCACTCGTGGGTGTATACCCTGAGAAAACCATAATTCAAAAAGAGGCATGTACCACAGTGTTCACTGCAGCACTATTTACAATAGCCAGGACATGGAAACAACCTAAGTGTCCATCAACAGATGAATGGATAAAGATGTGGCCCATGTATACAATGGAATATTACTCAGCCATAAAAAGAAATGAATTTCAGTTATTCACAAATTTTTAAGGAAACACAAAAGGCCCCGAATCCACAGTGAGGTGGATGGACCTAGAATCTGTCAAACATAGTGAACTATGTCAGAAAGAGAACAACAAATACTGCATGCTAACACATAAATATGGATTAAAAAGAAAAGTGGTTCTGATGAACCTCAGGGCAGGACAGGAATAAAGACACATATGTAGGACATGGACTTAAGGACTCTGGTAAGGCAAAGGGTAAGCTGGAACAAAGTGAGAGAGTTGCATGTACATATATATACTACCAAATGTAAAATAGATAGCTAGTGGGACGCAGCCTCATGGCACAGGGAGATCAGCTTGGTACTTTTTGACCACCTAGAGGGGTGGGATAGAGAGAGCAAGAGTGAGACACAAGATAGATGGGATATGGAGATATAAGTATACGTATAGCTGATTCAGTTTTTTATACAGCAGAAACTAACAGAACAATGTAAAACAATTATACTGCAATAATGATGCTGAAAAAAAATAGGGAAAATAACTTTTTCTAAAGAAGATGTACAAATGGCCTACAGTGCATGAAAGGTTGTTCAACAACATCACTAATCATCAGGAAAATGCAAATCAAAGTTGCCTCACACCTGTTCAGATGGCTAGTAGCAAAAGACAAGAGGTAACTAGTGTTGGCAAGGATGTTGACAAAAAGGAAACTTTGTGTATTATTGATGGAAGTGTAAATTGGTGTAGCCACTATGGAAAACGTTGTAGAGATACCTGAAAAATTAAAAATAGAATTGCCTTATGATCCAGCAATCCATTTTTGAGTATAAATCCAAAGGAAATAAAATTACTCTCATAAGGAAATGTCTGCATTCCTGTGTTCATTTCAGCATTATCCACAATAGCTAAGATATGGAAAAAACCTGTGTCCATCATTGATGAATTAATGGATAAAGAAAATATGGTGTGTATATACACCATGGAAAATTATTCAGCTGTAATAAAGAAAATCCTGCCATTTGTGATCTTTGTGATTCTGGAGGGCTTTATGCTAAGTGAGATAAGCCAGCCAGGCAAAGACAAATACTGTATGATATCACTTATATGTGGAAACTATATCTATAAACTAGTAGAAACAAGGAATAGTAAGTATAGCGGTCCCAAGGGACTGGGTGGTGGGGAAAATGGAGAGATAATTTTAAAAGGGTACAAATTTTATTTACAAGACTAATATGTTCTATGGATCCAATGTACAGTATAGTTACTTTAGTTAATAATACTGTATTGTATGCTTGAAATTTGCTAAAAGAATAAATCTTAAGCATTGCCACCACAAAAAAATTAAAGACATCTAAAATCAACTATACTTCAATAAAATCAAATTTTAAAAATGCATCTGTATGATATGATGGATGTGATAAATAACTTGATTTTGCAAGTATTTAATAATATATATGTTTATCAAATCATCAAATTATGTGTCAATGTATACCATTTTATTTGTTATTTATAGCTCAATAAACCTGGAAAGAAAATAAAATCAATCAATGCAATATATTTCATTTACAGAATAAGAAAAATCACATGAGTATCTCAAGTGATGTAGAAAAAGCATTTGACACAATTCAATAGTTTTAATGTTTAAAAATAAACTCAAGAAACTAGGAATAAAAGTAAATTATCTCAACATAACAAAGGCCATATATGAAAAACCCATAACTAACCTCACACTTAACGGTGAAAGACTGAAAACTTTTCCCCTAAGATCAGAAACAAAACATACGCTCTCACTTTCATCAGTTTTATTCAGTATAGTACTGGAAGTTTTAGAGCAATTATACAAGAAAGAAAGATATAAAAGTTATTCAAACTGGAAATAAAGAAGTAATATTATCTCTGTTTACAGATGACATGTCCTTATATGTAGACTATTGACTCCACATATATACACAAAATTTTGAATTAATAAATTACTTCAGTCAAATTGCATGACATAAAATCAATGCACAGATATCAGTTTTACTTTATATGCTAGCAATTTAAAATAAATTATGAAATAAATTCCATTTATGATAGCATCAAAAAATAAAACTTGGGGAATAATTTACCAAGTAGTCAATAGACTTGTAGGCTAAAATGTACAAAATATTGCTGAAAGTATTAAAGAAAACATAAAAGAGGAAAAACATCCTTTGTTCATGGCTTGAACAACAAAGATTTTAAGGTGTCAATAGTACTCAAATTGATCTACAGATTCTATGTAATCCTAATCAAAATCTCAGTGATGTTTTTGCAGAAATAGAAAATCTCAAGGACCCCTAAGTAACAATTACACATTTGAAAATAAAAAGAATAAAGTTGGAAGATTTTCACTTCCTGATTTTAAACTTACTTAACAGCTACAGAAATTATGGTAGTGTGGAGAGGCATAAATACAGACACAATAACCAATGAAATAGAATAGATAGTCCAAAAATTAACTCTCAAATATATGTTTAAATGATTTTCTAACCAGGGCACCAAGACCATTTAATGGGAAAATAAAATGTTGCTGTGAAAACTGCATATCTACTTTCAAAAAAAAAGAAAAAGATTTTGGATCATTCCCTTACACCATATTCAAAAGTTAACTCAAAATGAACCCAAGACCTAAGTGTAAAAGCTTAAAACTATAAAATCTCACTAGTTTTTTTTTTTAAAGAGGATTCTAAAGGCAGCAAGAGATAAACAAAAAGTCAGTTACAAGGGAACCCCCATAAAGCTATCAGCTGATTTCTCTACAGAAACTTTATAGACCAGAAGGGAGTAGTGTGATATATTCAAAATCCTGAAAGGGAAAACCCTGCAACCTAGGATATTCTATCCAGCAAGACTACCACCAGCAAAAACTAAAAGAATACATTAATACTAAATCTAACCTAAAAGAAATATTGAAAGGGCTTCTCTAAATAGAAAAGAAGCAAGAATCTAGAGGAAATGGAATAACAAAATAGAAAGGGCAAACATGTAGTAAGAATTGAAACTCACTTAAATAAGCCAGTACATATATGAAGAAACCATCAAAAATTTTTGTAAAAGCAATTACAACTACAATTAGCAGCAAAAGCATAAACATGAAGATATAAAATAGGACAAGAAAATCACAAACTCTGGGAGAGGGGAGTAAAAAAAGTACAATTTTTAAAATGTGTTTGAACTTACATGATTATCAATCTAAAACAAGTAGATATAGTTCTGGGCTAACATAATTGAAAATCAGGGTAACCATAAATCAAAACCATACAATAGAGTCACAAAAAACAAAAAGAAAGGAACTCAAGCATAATAAAAAGGAAAACCATCATAACACACACACACACACACACACACACACACAAAAGCAAGGAACACATAAGAACTACTGATACAAAATTAACTGGGAAACAAGGTTTAAATCCAATAAATACACACTTATCAATAATTATTTTAAATGTAAATGGACTAAATGCTCTAATCAAAAGACATAGAGTGGCAGGTTGTCTAAAAAAAAAAATGAACCTACAATATACTGCCTCCAAGAGACTCACTTTAGGGCAAAAGACACATAAATTGAAAGTGAGGGAACAGAAAAAGGTTTTCATGCAAATGGAAATGACAAGAAAGCAAGTATAGCAATACTCAGACAAAATAGACTTTAAAACAAAATTTATAAAGAAAGACAAAGAAGGACACTATATAATGATAAAGGGATCAATACAAGAGGAGGATATTACACTCCTTAACATATATGCACCCAATACAGTAGCACCTAAATATACAAAAGAAAGACTGAAAAAGATAAAGGGAGAAATTGACAAGAATACAATAAAAGACTTTAACATTATACTAACATCAATAGACAGATCTTTCAGACAGATCTTCCATACTAAAAATCAACAAGCATGAATGAAACATTCTCTATGACTGACCACATACTAGGACACAAAACAAGCTTTAACAAATTTAAGAGGAAAAAAATATTTCAAGCATTTTTTCTGACCGCAATTGTATGAAGCTAGAAATTAACCACAGAAAGAAAAATGAGAAAAAAGTGGTTACATGCACCCTAAACAACATGCTATTAAAAAAAAAAAACAGTGGTTCAACAATTAAGTCCAAGAGGAAATCAGAAAATACCTTGAAAATAAATGACAATAAAAACAAAACATTACAAAATCAATGGTATGCAGCAAAAGCAGTTCTAAGAGGGAAGTTCATAATGATACAGGCATTCCTCAAGAAACAAGAATAACCTCAAATGAAAAACCTAAACTAGCAGCTAAAATAACTAAAGAAAAGAACAAACAAAACTCAAAATCAGCAAATGGAAGGAAATAATAAAGATCAGAGAGGAAATAAATAAAATATGGATTAAAAAAACAATACAAAATATCAATAAAACCAAGATTTGGTTTTTTGAAATGATAAATGAAATCAAGAAACTTCAAGTCAGGTTTACCAAGAAGGAAAGGGAGAGGACCCAAAGAAATAAATAAAAAATAAAGGAGGAGAAATAACAATTGATACCACAGAAATACAAAAAAAAAATCCTAAGAAACACTTTGAACAGTTATACAATAACAAATTGGACAACCTAGAAAAAATGGAAAAATTTCTAGAAACATAAAACCTTCCAAAACTGAGTCAAGAGGAAACAGACAATTTGAACAGACTGATCACTAGAACTGAAATAGAATCTGTAATTTAAGAAAAAAAAAAAACCTTCCTGTAAACAAAAGTCCATGACTGGATGGCTTTACTCAGGAATTCTACCAAACATACAAATAATAAGTTTTATCTAAATTTCTCAAACTATTCCAAAAGATTGAGTAGGAGGGAATATTCTCAATATCATTCTATGAAGCCACCATCACCCTTATACCAAAACCAAAGACACTACAAAGAAAAATATTACAAGCCAATATATTTGATGAATATACATGTAAAATCATCAACAAAATATTAGTAAACCAAATGCAACAATACATAAAAGAGACCATACAACATGATGAAGTTGGATTAATTCCAGGGTTGCAAGTATGGTTCAACATAAAGAAATAAACCAATGTGATACACCACATTAACAAAATAGAAGAGAAAATCCACATTATCATCTCAATAGATGCAAAAAAAGCATTTAATAATATTCAACATCCATTCATGACAAAAACGCTCACCAACGTGTATATAGAAGGAACAAACTTCAACAGAATAAAAGTCACTTATGACAAACCCACAGCAAACTTTGTCCTCAAGTACTCAATGGTGAAAGGCTGAAAGCCTTCCTGATAAATTCTGGAACAAAACAAGGATGCTCACTCTTACCACTTCTATTCAACATAATATTGGAAGTCCTAGCCTCAGTATTCAGGAATAAAAAATAAATAAAACATATCCTAATTGAAGAGTTAAATCTGTCATTATGTGCAGATGACAGAATACTCTATATACAAATACCATAAAGACCCCTTACAAAAACTATTAGAACAAATTTATAAATTCAGCAAGGTGGCAAGATACAAAATAAATATACAGAAATCTGTTGCATTTCTTTACACTAACAATGAAATATCAGAAAGAGAAAGTTTAAGAAAATCCCATTTAAAACCATGTTAATAAAACATAAGATGCCCAGGAATAAGCCTATGGAAGTAGGTGACAAACCTATACACTGAGAACTACATTGATAAAATAAATTGAAGGTGATTAATAGAAATGTAAAGATATCCCATGTTTTTGGATCTGAAGAATTAATATTGTTAAAGTGGCCATACTACCCAAAGCAATCTACAGATTTAATGTAAGCCCTATCAAAATACTCAGGACATTTTTCACAGAAGTAGAACAAATAACCCTAAAACTTATGTGAAACCACAAAAGACCTAGAATCATCAAATGAATCCTAAGGGAAAAGAACAAAGCTGGAGGCATAACCCTCCCAGATTTGATACAGTCCTACAATGCTACAGTAATCAAAAGAGCATGCTATTGGCACAAGAACAGTTATATAGATCAATGGAATAGGATAGAGAGCCTGGAACTAAACCCATACACCTACGGTTGATTAATCTTCGACAAAGGAAGCAAAGTATACAGTGGGAAAAAGTCTTTTCAGTAACTAATGTTGGAAAAGCTGGACAGACTCATGTAAATCAATGAAATTAGAAAACTACCTCACATCATATATAAAAATAAATTCAAAATTGTTTAAAAACCTTAATATGAAACATAACACCATAAAACTCCTAGAAAAGAACATAGGCAAACATTCTCTGACATAAATTGTAGCAATATTTTCTTAGGTCATTCTCCCAAGGCAAAATAAGTAACAGCAAAAATTAACAAATAGGACCTAATCAAACTTAAAAGCTTTTGCATGACAAAGGAAACAATAGACAAAATGAAGAGAAAACTTATGGAATGGTAGAAAATATTTGTAAACGATGAGATTGGCAAGATGTTAATTTCTAAAATGTATAAACAGCTCATACAACTCAATATCAAAAAAACTAATAACACAATCAGAAAATGGGCAGAAAACATAAGTAGATATTTCTCCAAAGAAGACATACAGATGACCAAGAGACACATGAAAAGATACTCAAAATCGCTAACTTTAGAGAAATTAAAATTAAAACCACAGTGAGGTGTCACCTCACATGAATCAGAATGGTTATCATCAAAAAGTCTACAATAAATAAATGCTGGAAAAGGTGTGGAGTAAAGAGAACCTTCATATATTATTGGTGGGAATGTGAACTGGTGCAGCCACTATGCAAAACAGTATGGAAGTCCCTTAATAAACTAAAAATGGAGCTACCATATGATTCAGCAATCCCACCCTGGGCATATACAGTAAGTCCCCTACATAAGAACCTTCAAGTTGCGAACTTTCAAAGATGCGAATGTACCCCTGTATGCCAGCTGTTGTACTGTACTACTGTACTTTTCAAGGTAGTGTACTGTAAGATTAAAAATGTCTTCTTTATTTTTTGTGTTTGTTTTTTATGTATTATTTGTGTGAAAAGTATTATAAATCTATTACAGTACAGTACTAAATAGCTGATTTTGTTATTTGGGTACCTAGGCTAACTATTTTGGAGTTACGAACAAATTGGAGTTACGAACATGCTCTCGAAATGGAACTCATTCATATGTAGCAGACTTAATCCAGAAAAGATGAAAACTCTAATTCAAAAAGATACATGCACCCCAATGTTCATAGCACCACTATTTACAATAGCCAAGACATGGAAGTGAGCTAAATATACATCAACAGATGAATGGATAAAGAAGATGTGATATATATATATATATATCTCACATGCCTGGCTTCCATCTTCACACATACACATTCTGATTCAGTATAGATGATACGGATCCCAAGAATCTACATATAACAAAGTCACAAAGTCTCTAATTGATTGTAATGGAGATGATCTGTGCCCCACACATCGAAATGCTATACAATAAGGGTAAAATTGACAAATGAAAAAAATACATCAAGAATCAGGATATATATATATATATATATATATATATATATATATGTGTATCACAGAATATTACTCATCCATAAAAAGAATGAATTATTGCCATTTGTAGCAACATGGATGTACCTAGAGAATATCATACTAAGTGAAGTAACTCAGACAGAGAAAGAAAATTTTATGTGATATGAAACCTAAAAGTTAATCCAAATGAATTTATTTACAAAACATAAATGAACTAACAGACATAGAAAACAAACTTACGGTTACCCAAGGGGAAATGGAAGGGATGGAGGGATTAATTAGGAATATAGAATTAATAGATACACAATATATTATATAAAATAGATAAGCAACAAGGATTTACTGTATAGCACAGGGAACTGTATTCAATATCCTGTAATAAGCTACCATGTAAAATAATCTGAAAAAATATGTAACTGTATCAATATGCTGTACATCTGAAACTAACACTATAGTATAAATCAACTATGGTTCAATAACAAAATAATGTAGCATTTAGATTCACATGTGGAAAATTAGTGTGTTTGTTTTTTAACTAGTGATTTTAAGGATAAGTATCAGACTTTAATAGACATGCACGTGCCAGGCTTCCATCTTCACACATTCTGATTCAATATGGCTGATACAGAGCCCAAGAATCTACATTTAACAAAGTCTCCAATTGATTATGACAGAGGTGTTCTGCACCCCACATCTTAAAATGTCATACTGTAAGGGTAAAACTGACAGATGAAATAAATGTACATCAGGAATAGAAGATTTAAATGCCAGTTCCATCCCTATGCCCTTATGAGGGTCCACTCCATTCTTAGGATTTTATTTTCCTCAGCTGTTGAAGACATGGCTGCAGAATCCATGGTCTCTATGTTTTCTAAATTTTTCCTGCTCCTGAAATGGACAGACTTACAATAGGTTATATTGGTATACTATAGAAGTTATAGAGGTATACTTTATACCTCTATATAAGGTATATAATTCCTTACCTTATAAGGAATACTCTTAGTGGCAACATAGGCCTGCAGAATCTGTGCTGTGAACATCTCTCAACTAAAAAATTTGGCATCAGAATTTAGCAAATATTTATAAAATGTGCCTCCCAGAAGGCAATGGGGCTAGTCTTAAGCTCAGCTGGTTAACATAAAGTGTGGTGTCTAGACAGACAGCATCAATATCACCACCAAATTCTTTATAAATTCAAATGATCAGGCCCTACCTAATACCTACTGATTTAGTAATATTGGAAGTGGGGTCCAGCATATGTGTTTTTAAAATCCCTTGAGGTGATTTTCATGCATGCTCAATTTTGAGATCCATTGGGTTAATACTAGATATTAAGACCATGGCTGCTGTTTCCCCAGTTACTATTAGTTGCTTCATTCTGTTCCATGGTCATGTGATGCAGCTTAAGGATTTTCTATAATATTTCCAAGACATGAAGCAGCAATAGTGATTGTCTTTATCCTCAAATAAAATCTTGCCCCAAATACCAACATCTACTTGACACTATGAATTCCTGCTTATCCTTTAGGTAAATATTTTCTGCCGTGCTTTAATGCTGTAAATAACATATTTCCCTAGTTGAGATGATTTCACTAGAGCCTGTGAAATAATTCCATATGGGCACATACTCTCCAACCTCTCAAGACCTTCCATTGGACCTTAGGGATTCCTCAGGGCTGGAATGAGATGATATGTGTCAGTATTTTTCTCCTCCTAGCTTTGTGAGTCTTTTATGTAACTTGGAGAAATAAATAAATAAATTGTAATTACATTTCTTAAGCACATATATTGAGGTAAAGTAGAACTGTGCCACACAGAGTTGGATATTTGTCTGTAACTTTACAAAATAAAGCACCTTCACAATATAAATGAAGTTCTCTTCTTCAAGCTCTATATTCAGTTTCATTGAAATATTTATTTAGTGATGAGACATGTGCTTTGAGGAAACATATACACTTCTCATTATGTTACATACACAGTTACACATATGTCAGGAAACTAGGATCATTTAATGATTATAATGTAGTCAATTAAGGAAGACTCGAACGTGGGTAACTTGAAATGATTCTCCTAGGCCTGATTCGATCCCCCAATCCTGACCATATCTCCTAGAACTGCCTGGCTCCCTCCCTCATATGCTGCTTCAACTTTAGTAAGAAAGGATAGTGTAAATGAATGGAAAAGAGAAAGAGTAAGATGGAGATAGATTTTAAAGGAAAGAGCAGATGAAGTGGAGTGATATTCCTCTCACTTTTTGCCTTCCCCCACAAAATGAACTTACAAATGTTTACTGTATACCTACTGAATACCAAACCTGGTGCATTGTGCAGCTATGCAACATTTTAAAATACTAGTTGGATTGCTACAAAGGACTGAATTATATCCCTCTAAAATTCATGTGTTGAAGTCCTAACACCTATGCAGATGTATTTGGAGATAGGGCCTAGAAGGAGGTAATTAATGTTAAATGAGGTCTGCTTCAACTACCCTTAGCATAGACATTGAAATAATGTAGCATATAGATTCACATGTGGGACTTTGATTTGATAGGATTAATGTCTTTATAAGGATAGACTCCAGAGAGCTCACCCTCTCTCTTTCAACCATTTGAGGGCACAGTGAGAAGGTGACCATCTGCAAGCCAGAAAGAGAGCTCTCACCTGAAATCAAACCTTGCAGGAACCTTGATCTCTGACTTTCCAGACTCCAGAACCATGGGGAAATAAATTACTCTTGTTTAAGCCACCCAGGCTAGAATATTCCTTTATGGTAGTAAGAGCTGACTCATACAGTTGCCATTTATAAATCTCTTTTTAAAGGCTAGCTCATCTAATCATTACAGCTTTCCTATGAGTTAAGTGTTTCTAGCATTTCAATTGTACAGGTTGAACACTAAAGCTCAAAAATTTTCTCAGCATCACACATTTAGAAGGTGGCAGAAGTAGGAATCAAACCATGCTGACTGCCAAGTCATGGTCTAAACTAGCATAGAATATTAAACAATACATTGTTGGGGAAAAATTAAAATATTCTACCCTCCCAAAAATATAAACAAATATTGCCCAAAAGTAAAATACACAGAAATATCTACATAAAGTAATTTAATCATGTGAAATACAAATTTTAAAAATGCTATCTTGCATTTGTTTCAATAACAGAAATTGGATAATTTTGAAAAAAATCCTCTCAATTACAGCACACCTATGAGTTTCTCAAGCAACATCAATGAGAATAAGGGGTACTTTATGTAAAAATTACCCCTTTAAGGGATACAGACAGACTATACATATAGTTCCTACATTCAAGGTAATTATAATCAAGTAGTCAAGAAAAGGGTCTAAGACAAATAAACAAGGTTTAAACACATGGCAGAATATGACAAATACATGTATAGACAAAATGTTTGGGGTGTTCAAAAGGGGAGAAATCGCATTTGTTTGGACAATGTTATTTAACCCATATGTGGTAGACACTAATTTCAGTGTTAGCTAATCCTGTTGGCCAACCCAAGGACTCCATACTTGGCTTTATTCCACCCGTCCTATAGCACCCTTCAACCAACTCTTCCAAGAAAATTTATTCTACACAGTAAGGGTACATAATGGATATTTTGCTGCATATTTTGTGAAAATAAAGGACAAATAGTTTATATTTCATAACAGTATATGTTTTAATAATCCCAAATTAGATATGTTTACATCAGAATCACTTCCTTTTCAACTGCCACCTAACCAGGCCTCCTACTTATAATTGCTTTCCAGAAAATCCTCAAATATCTCCTATTCAGCCCCCTCTGTACCTCAAGGTCTTTGGACCTTCCCTCTAGGTATATCTATACAAATATTTCCTTTCCTTATGTAGAACAAAAGCTCTGTCCAGATACTTATAATCTTGGATTTCCCATATCCATTATCCACACTGTTTAGAAAACAAATATATTCTTAGGAATAATGGCCTCCATGGAAAGGGGGAGATTCTCAAGAATATTTGTCCCTTGATTAAGAAGAATTAATCAAGGGAGATATAGCATTTGGCATAGGTCTTAGTATGTGAGCAAAACAGCTTTACATATTTCAAAGGCTGTTCTACTTCAATGAGTAAGCATTAGCACAGACTTAGAACTAGGAAACATCTCTCAAAAAGAGAATTCTGACTACAAAGGACTCTTTATTGAATTTTTAAGGCAGTAGATATTAACTAAAAGTTTTTGAGCAAGCAATGCCATAATCAGAACTGGCATAAATAAGAGTGAGAAAAGACTGGGGAAGAAGAAACTGGGAAGGCCATTAATGTGCCTAGTACCCAAAATATGAGAAAAAAGATTGATCATTCATTAATGTATTTAACAAACCATCAATGAGCACCAGAAATATTAGGTGTTAGAAATAGATTGCTGTGTTAAACAGTCAGAAATGAGAATCTAATAAGTGTCTGATTCCAATATCCTCATTGGAGGATAGGTGGAGATAGCCTAGATAGCATGAGCTATGCAGAACCAAGGCAGCAGTGGGAAGCACACCTCATTACAAATCTGTTGATATGTTTAGCCAGTGGGTGCAAACAAATGGAGATCAAGGATTAGTACACTTTTCAGAGCCAGAAAACCCTGTCCAAAACAAAGAGAGCAAGAGGCAAATAATTGGAAGTAAGACAAAGGATAGAAGAGTTAGTTAAGGAATTGAGAGTAAGAAAGAGCCAATTGAAATGGGTGAGCCTGAGAGAAGTCTGGGAAAATACCTGGGACAGAACAGACTGAATGTATCATTTGAATAAAATTAATTCATTGAGCTACAGAGTAGTTCATTTGTACATGGAAGCTATACCTGAAATATAATTTCTTGTTTCAATTAAGTGATTTAAAATTAAATATGCATAGAAGAGAAGTCTTCCTTTAACTTACCTAATTTTATATGATAATAAATGTCCTCATATCTCTAGTATCTGAAAATTTCCCAAGATCCTTTACTTATACTTTATCATGCACTTACAGTAGTCCTATTAGAATGAAATTTTCACATTTGTTTAATGAAATTGGGCAGTAAAATAAGGTTCAGAGAGGTCAAATAAAGTTCAATAGCTGATAAGATAACTTGGACCACAATATGTCTGAAAAAAATGTTCTAACCACACGTGGCGGCAGTCAAAATGCACCATTCAGTTCTTAGATTGTGGTAAGTATATTTGACTGACAACCCTGTCATTTCTTTGGAATGCTGCTACATTCACATTATGTCCACACATCTATAGGTTTCTTCCCAGACAATGACTGAGCACAATGAGTACTAGGACAGGCCCATTTCTCTGGAATCCTCTATCAGGCAACGTTACGTTGAGGTATTCTCATCAGCTAACCCAGAACTTTCTTTAGAAGAGTGTTGCAGTCTGAAACTCCTCCTATATAATTGTCCTTCATTTCTTTTTTCCTTTTACAAGTGTCAGAGACACATCACAGTGTGAAAGCAATCCTTACCTTTTTCCAACATAAGTCCTTATCCCTCTCACCAGTAAGTCTCTTGCACATTTAATCCCACCTTGTAATCTGCTTCTCAGAGGAACTAAGTGGATGTAAGTAGTACCAGTAAGAAAAAGTTTGGGTCACTCATATCTTAGCTAGCAAACGAACCCCATTCTCACTGGTATGTGGGGAAATTAATGTCTTTGGGAAAAAGTAGCAGTACAATTGTCAATGATTTCACTTGTAGTAACCCTTTTCCAGTTTAGAATATCCTTACATTTGCAAAAATTAAAGGGTTTGAAATAATTGAGAAAGACAATATCTGTAAGGACAGTGGAGTATTTTGTTTATTGCTGAGTGGAACTGACAGCCTCCATAGGCATCATGAGAAACTAAGGGCAGTTAACAAACTATTAAATTCTAAGTTTGAATATTCTCAAACCACATACACAAAAATAAACACAAAATGTCTTAAAGATCTACATGTAAAACTGGATACTATAAAAATCTTAGAGGAAATCATAGACAGAATACTTTTTGACATAAATCACAGCAACATCTTTTTGGATCCACCTCCTAGCGTAATGAAAATAGAAACAAAAATAAACAAATGGGACCTAAATAAACAAGAACTTTCACACAGCAAAGGAAACCATCAACAAAACAAAAAGGCAACCCACAGAATGAGAGAAAACATTTGCAAACAATGTGACAGCAAGAGATTAATATCCAAAATATACAAACACTTCATGCAGCTCACTATCAAAAAAACAAACAACCCAATCAAAAAATGGGCAGAAGATCTAAATAGACATTTCTCCAAAGAAGACATGCAGATGGCCAAAAATGTATATAAAAGGATGCTCAACTTAATTAATTATTACAGAATGCAAATCAAAACTACAATGAGGTATCACCTCACACTGGTCAGAATGGTCATCATCAAAAAGTCTATGAATGATAAATGCCAGAGAGGGTGTGGAGAAAAGGGAACTCTCCTACATTCTTGGTGAGAATGTAAATTGGTACAGCCACTAAGGAGGATAGTATGGAGGTTCCTTTAAGAAACTAAAAATAGAACTACCATATGACCCAGCAATCCCACTACTGGGCATATATCTGGAGAAAACCATAATTCAAAAAAGATACATGCACCCCAATGTTCAGTGCAGCACTATATACAATAACCAAGACATGGAAGAAACCTAAGTGTCCATCAACAGATGAATGGATATGGGAGATGTGGTACATATATGCAATGGAATATCACTCAGCCATAAAAAAGAATGAACTAATGCCATCTGAAGCAACATGGATGAACTTAGAGATTATCCTACTATGTGAAGTAAGTCAAACAAAGATAAATATCATATGATATTTCTTATGTATGGAATCTAAAAATATGAATCAGCTGAACTTATTTACAAAACAGAAACAGACTTCAAAAAGAAACTTATGATTACCAAAGGGGAAATGTGGGGGGGGGGGGGATAAATTAGGAGGTTGGGATTAATGGATGCACACTACTATATATAAAATAGATAATCAACAGGACATACTGTATAGCACAGTAACCTCTACTTAATACTCTGTAATAACCTATATGGGAAAAATATCTGAAAAAGAATAGATATATGTTTATGTATAACTGAGTAACTTTGCTGTACACCTGAAACTAACACAACATTTTAAAGTAACTATATTCAAATATAAAATAAAATTAAAGAAAAAGTCTAAGTGTGAAAACCAGTGGACCTCTTTGGTAGCTTACAAAAAGACACATTTTCCATATTGAAAGAGTGGAAATAGCTAAGGTGCAGACACTGAATTTAATAGTAAGGCCAAGCTTCAGACACATTTAATTTCTCAGCAAGACAAGTCTGTTATGATAATTCCAGTCCCCTATTTGGGGCTTTGAAATGTGGAATGGGTGCATCTGGATGGTTGTCTTGGAATATTTTGACTCTGTAGACTCTCCTGGACCCTCTGAACTTCCTGATATTTACTATCTCTTTCTATTATGAGCTAACACTTCTCTAGCATTAGCTGAAAGGACTAGTCAAAATAGGGAAAACACATAGCTACTAGAAGAAAACGGAATACTTTGATATTTCAATGACTATTAGACAAAGGACTAGATTGACATTGATGCCTAGAGATCCAATGGATAATCACAGCCACCTTGCTAGAGTAGAGGCATAAAAGAGTCACGTAACAAAAGGTGTCCTACCTGAAGTTCAGCTCAAAGTGGGCCATCAGGGGCCAAGGACCCACATAGTAGTCATTTTCCCAATGTGTCTCCAAATGTATAACTTGAATCAATATACTTCCAATTGAAGTAACCTCCATGTTGAGTCTTTAGCATGTAGAATAAAATTAATCTAGTGGAGAAGGCCAAGTAGAAACCTCTGAAACTCCATTTGCCATGATCACAGACTTAAAAACAATCTCACTTCCCATGGGAGAAGACTGTTTTAACTATACTACTTTGGATGAGGTATGGTGAGGCCAGATGCATATCAAAAGAGAGAAATAAGAGTCTTGTTGTGGTATACAGTTATCCCTAGGTAGTCACGGGAGATTTGTTCCAGGATTCCCCTTGCACATCAAAATCCACGGGTGCTCAAGTTCCTCACAGAAAATGGCGTAGTACAGTCAGCCCTTCATATCTGAGGATGTGGAATCTGCAGATATGCAGGACTGACTGTACTTAGTTCCTGAGGAGAATACTGATGTCATGCAGGGCCTCTCAAGGGAAACATCAGTGTTGGTCAGGAGTCAGAGGGAGAGAGGAAAACTGCCGGTGAGGACCTTATTGTGGTTTTTGTAGGAAGAAATGGAAGAGGCAGGGCAAGCAGCTTTAGGATTGGTTAGTTTGAACAATTTCAGCAGGCTCTGAATTAGGATGTCCCTGGTTGTCTATTACTAGGCCCTGGGATAGTTAGGGTGTGTGTATTGTGGCTCAAAGTGTGAAAGCATAATAAGGGAGCTGGTTAGGGGTGTGGATTTAATCAGCTGCTCAAGAAGGCTAACTGTCTAGCCCCAGGACATGAATTCAGAACTGATGCACGATAGCATTCATAAAACTATATTATAATGACTGAGATTATTGCTAATATTAATGACCTAAAACATACAATGGTCTTGGTTTTGTGTATCTTGGGAGGAACAGCAATTTATTCTCACAGGATGGATGCCTTTGCAGCTCCTGCTGACAGTCCTTCAACTAGTATCACTATCTGGGGGGCTTATTAAATGTTTAATCCATAGTCATAGAATTCCACACAACATATCATCCTACTATGGGACATCCTGCACAGTGAAGGAGAAAAAGGAATGGACCTATGGTCACAAAATCCATCAAATGTATTATATACCAAACCATACAGAAGAATCTTGCCTAATAGAGTAACTGGGCTATCTTGATGAAGGAACAGTTGGATTGTCAGGTCAGAGGAAGTACCTTGAAAAGATGGGTTATCATCCTGGATTACTCAAGATGAATGCTCACTTAATCAGAAATCTCTATGCTGCTGTGTCTCATTCTCAACGACACACTGGAAGATTTTGTGCTTTCCCATTCTTACAAATACAAAGTGTATAAAATTGATGATCCAGGTTGCCAAAAGGGGGCACACTCTTGTCATGAGAAAGCAAGAGTACTATTGAACTATAAGCCACAGCTTCTGCCTTGGCATGTTGAACTCCTCATGTCCAAAGACCAGCAGGTAAGAAAATGAGTTTCTATTTTGGCAGAGGTAACTGAATCTGATCGCACGAAGATGTAGGGATGCTTTTATATAATGGGGATAGAAAATAATACATGTGGAGCCCAGGTGACCTACCTGGGAACACATAGAATTCTTCTGTTCAATTGTAATTATGGAAAGACGTGTAATATCCCCCACCTGAGAAAAGCATAATTACCAAGGAAGCAGACCTCTAAAAAGATAAAGGTTTTAGAGCACCCAGAAAAGCCATCAAAACCTGCAAGAAGTAATAGATGAAAGAGAAGGTAAATTATAATAGTGGAGGAGAAGAAGGAAGAGTACAATTTGTGTACTCCTAGACCAAATGCAGTGATGTGTAGAGTTTATTTTACTGGCCTTGTCCCTTTAGGTTTACCCTCAGGAAGTGAGTTTAACGCTGTAGTAGTATCCTATTGCTATTTTTAACAAATTACCACATAGTGGCTTAAAACATCACACATTTATTATCTAAAACTTCTGGAAGTCTGTAGTACACAATAGGTCACACTGGGCTAAAGTCAAAGTGTTAGTGGGATTGTTCCTTCTAGAGGATCTAGTGGAGAATCTGTTTTATTGTCTTTTCCAGCTTATAGATGTTGCCTGATTACCTGGCTCATAGTCTCATACTCCATCTTCAAAACTAGCAGTGTAGCAATTTTAAGTCTCTCTCTGACTCTTACCTCTGGCTCTTTTGTCACATCTTCTCTATCTCTCTTTTAACATCACATTGCCTATTCACCCTCTGCTTCCACCTCTGACTGTGACACTCCAGACTCCCTCTTATAAGGACCTCTATGGTAATACTGGGCCCCTATGGATAATACAGAATAATCTCCCCAGCTCAAGCTCCTTAACTTAATCACATTTAAAAGGTCCCTTTTCTGTGAAAGGTAACATATTCAGTTTTGGGAGATTAGGATGTGGATATTTTGGGGGGTTGCATTATTCTGTCTTCCACAGTCTACCATCTGGGCACCAGAGATTTATGTCTTTCCAAAATGCAAAATGTATTCATCTACGCCCCCAAAGTTCAATGTGTTATACATGGGAACCATGGAGAAGCTACTCCTAAAACCTGTATGGGTAAGTAGATCTATATGATGTATGGGGTGGATTGTGTAGGTCGTGAAAATGTATCACTCAAATATCTTTCTAGAGATACCATAGAAGACTGACAGCTTCTCACCTCTAGATTTACCATTTTGAGACTAAGGTTGCCAGATTAAGCAATAAAAGTACAGAATTTCAAGCTAAATTTGAATTTCAGTAAAACAACAAATACTATTTAATATGCAATATTTGAGATATTTGGGACTCACTTATACTAAAACTCATTTATTATTTATCTGAAATTCAAATTTAATTGAACCTCTTGCATTTTATATCATAGCCCTAGCCAAAGTCAGGCTCTTTGTTTCCCTAAACATTGTTTCTTCCCTTGCCCCTATCCCTATCTTAACCTAGAAGGGAAACAATTTTCTATATCAACACACACACACACATCAACACACACACACACATACCCACACACACACACACACACACACACACACACATCTTCCAAGGGAGAAGAATATAGCTCATTAGGGACTAATGTTGTAAGATTTAAATGTAAAGGTTTCACTGCCCTCCCATTTGCTAGGCAGACCTCTAAGTGCTAGATGAAGGAAAGATGTAGACTTGTAATCAAATCTAGCCTTTTGCCTGGGGAGAGAATTTATTCCTTTAAAAAGATTCAACTTCAAAAATTGTGAATGCAGAAGATGACAGCAGGTGAATACAACAGAGTGGTAGCTGAACAAAGGTTATATTTTCCAATGAGATTTCTACACCTTTACCACCATTTCATAAATCAGGAGAGATGAGCCCTCTTCATTTCAGCTACACTTTAAGTTGGCATTAAAAGATTATCCAGCAATGAAAATAAAATTGACTGACCTTAAAGTTCCACTATTTGCCTTTGACTGGCGTTTTGTGGTGATCTTTCTCTGTCTTCATGACATAAAATGCCTTTCACATTCTAGTTTCTTCTATTTTCCTTCTTCGAAATACCTCTTGCTATGGCCCTCTTCTCTAGATACAAAAGAATTCTTAAACTTTCTCCCTTCCTATTTCCCACTATCTGCTCCCAAATTTCATGTTATTTACATTTCTATGCCTTTCTTTGCTGGACTTTATAGACCAAAAGGAAGAGACTGGATCTCTCTTCCATCATGTGTACTGTAACAAGGTATCAAGGACTTCAAATAAATCTTCTACTACTGCCTTCCACCACCAGTCAAGGAAAGAAGGAGATACCTTCTATTTCAGTTACAGCCTAAGCTACATTGTTCAGTCCCCTTTCCTCTCTAGCAAGTCTAAATTTTCACACACTGTCAGCTGTCTGGAATGCAGGATATCCTTACTGCAGTGTGGATGATCTCTAAGACAAAGGTATATAATAATTATTCTCAATTAGAAATCTAGAAATCCCAGCCTAGTTTCTGAGCTCTACTTATTATATCTTCACAAGTTTCTCAGCTCAATTTCCCACTACTTATTTTCAAATCCTTATGTCGTGAGAAAACAAGATCCAGGATAGTTTGAGAGTAGTCAAAGATTGGAAGACATTAGGCTCAGAAATCTGGTTTTGGTCACAGAGGGTGATAAAATTTTATTTATCTACTGGAGGTTACCGACAGAGTAGGAAGTAAGACTGAAGCTTCCGAGGAGAGACACTTGGGGAGAATTTGACTGTGAAATAAGCACAGAGTACAGCGTAGAGGGGAGAGAGAGAGAGAGAGAGAGAGAGAGAGAGAGAGAGAGAGAGAGAGAGAGAGAGAGAGGGAGAGAGAGGCCATTTATTTTATATTTTTTGCTAAATCCAGTCTGATTACAGTTTTCCATCATTTTCAAATGGTAAATACCTGATTAATGCACAATTTAAGAACTTTCTTTCAGAATTCTTCAACTATGCAATCATAACCTGCAATCCTTTGCTGACTCAGGAATTTGGAAATTTTATTGTTTATGCTTTAATCTTTCATTATTTCCTATAATATGTACTTCCAAGTTTTTCCTTTTATCACCCTTGTTGCCACGCTAATAATCCACTTCTCTCCTCAAATTATCTTAAAACACTTCTGGCAAAGGAATTTGTGTCTATCTGGCTACTCAGTGATTACTTCACTCTCTTGGTTTTGAGAGTTTTAATATTTTCTCTAAAGTCCTATATTGATGAATAGATCCTTTTCTCTATGGATTTTATTCTACAAGACTTTGCCTGATGCTTTGATCTAAGTGAATATACATAACAATGCTGGGGATGCTCAACTCTAATGCATTAAATGTGACAGGTAGATGTATGAAAATAGAGAACAGTGTTTAGCACCCTATTGCCCAACATGCCTGTAGTATTTCCATCATATTTTTTCCTTGCTAGCTAACATCTGATTTTTTTTTTTCACTTTTCTCTTTTAACCATTTTGTCTTATTCCCTTTCATGTTTATGGCTGGCCAGATTGCCTCACACTTTCCCAATCCCTTCTTCATAGCTCCCTGTTTATTTGGTATTTATCCTGAATTTTCAAAGTAACACTTTTCTCGTTCTCTCTGTTCTTGACAATTCCACACTCTCTGCAAGCTGGAAGATTACCATCTTTCCTTCACTCAAGCTTCTCAGTTCTTATTCCTTCCTAGCTGTCGGTGATTCACATTGCAATAAACCAGTGGCTCAGTACTTCACAAATGACTTGATTTCTATTTTCCTATAAGACGCCTGTAGGTAGTTTTAATTCTCACTTTAGCCTTAAAAGAAACAATGGTTACAATATAATTCGACTGTAACTTAATACCATTTGTAATCCATTTTTATTTTTCCTCTGTGGCATGAAGTAAATTGTTCAGCTGAAATTTTCATTTGCATTTGTTTCATTATTGTCCACAGTCTGTGGGCAATCAAAATTAGTATATATTCCCTGTGTGACATCACAATGCTCAATCTAGTAAGTTTGTTTTGCTGTGATCATATGATCTCTATCTTTATTATGGTTGGATAATATATTTGTTGCTAATTGAAAGCTGCTAAGTGTTTGGGAAGGTTGAAAAATTGATAAAGTATACATGTATTTACTCTTTTGTTCTAAAAGATGAGCTTTTTATACCCTCTTTCATTTATTTGTCTCTTCTACTATGGAGTTCAGCATATCAAACCTAAGGGCAGAGGCATTAATGTGCCAATGTAGACCTAATCTCCTAAATGGATGATTGATGATAAAACCTTGACAAAATTTTAGCATACTTGAAGAGAGAACTGAGACAGTTTTGAGTTTGAGACATATTTTACCCATCCCCTGCTCATGGCATTGAGAGTTGTTTGGGTTATTAGGCAGGACCTGGGAAGACAGGTAACGATGTGTGTGGTCCCAGTAAAGGAAACACATGACAGAGTTGTTTCTTGTAACTTCCATTTTCCAGGTTAATGGACATTTACCTAGAACCAGATTCTTTAACTTCCAGGACTCAATTGCCTAGGAATTGCATTTATAGTCAGTAAAAAAATACCTGAAAAAAATATTGGCTTAAGCAAGTTGTAGGGTTTTTGTTGTTGTTGTTGCTTTTCTCACACACACACAAAAATGTATTCAGGAGGTAGCCAATCTAGGGTTCATTGATTGGTTCCATGATATCATCAGATCTTTTTATTTTGCTTCTTTCTTACACTTAACATGTAAGTAACTTCAACCTTCAAATTTGTGTCATGCTCACTACATGGTTTCTCTTAGGACAACGTAGTCATGTTCCAGGTAGCAAAAAAGGTTAGGACTAAAGATAAACATCTTTTAGCTGAATAAGACATCCATGTTTTAAGGAACTATCACGGAATGACGGCTTACATCTCATAGCCAATGCTATCCACAAGAAAGCTGAAAATGTACTTTTTCTGCAGTATCAGCTCCCAATCTAGGGTTCTGTTACTAAAGAAGAAGGTGAGAATGGATATTTATACATAATTATCTGTCTTTTTAATGAGGTATAGTTGACTTAAAATATTATATTACTTTCAGGTGTACAACATAGTGATTCACTATTTTTATAAATTATACTCTATTTAAAATTATTGGGGGGACCTTGAAGATGGCGGAAGAGTAAGACGCGGAGATCGCCTTCCTCCCCACGGATACACCAGAAATACATCCACACGTGGAACAACTCCTACAGAACTCCTACTGAAGGCTGGCAGAAGACCTCAGACCTCCCAAAAGGCAAGAAACTCCCCACGTACATGGGTAGGGCAAAAGAAAAAACAGAGACAAAAGAATAAGGACGGCACCTGCACCAGTGGGAGGGAGCTGTGAAGGAGGAAAAGTTTCCACACACTAGGAAGCCCCTCCGCGGGCGGAGACTGCGGGAGGCAGAGGGGGGAGTTTCGGGACCGCGGAGTAGTGCATAGCGACGGGTGCGGAGGGCAAAGCGGGGAGATTCCTGCACAGACGATCGGTGCCGACCAGCACTCACCAACCCGAGAGGCTTGCTGCTCACCCACCGGGGCGGGCGGGGCTGCGAGCTGAGGCTCGGGTTTTGGTTTTGGACGGAGCTCAGGGAGAAGACTGGGGTTGGCGGCTTGAACATAGCCTGAAGGGGTTGGTGTGCCACGACTGGCCGGGAGGGAGTTCGGGGAAAAGCCTGCACCGGCCGAAGAGGCAAGAGACTTTTTCTTCCCTCTGTGTTTCCTGGTGCGCGAGGAGAGGGGTTTAAGAGCGCTGCTTAAAGGAACTCCAGAGACGGGCGCGAGCCGCGGCTAAAAGCGCGAACCCCAGAGACGGGCGCGAGCCGCGGCTGAGGGCGCGAGCCCCCGAGATGGGCGCGAGCCGCGGCTGAAAGCGCAAACCCCAGAGACGGGCGCGAGCCGCGGCTAAAACCGCGGACCCCAGAGACGGGCGGGAGACGCTAAGGCTGCTGCTGCCGCCACCAAGGGGCCTGTGTGCGAGCACAGGTCACTCTCCACACCCCTCTTCCGCGGAGCCTGTGCAGCCCGCCACTGCCAGGTTCCCGGGATCCAGGGACAACTTCCCCGGGAGTACGCACGGCGGGTCTCAGGCTGGTGCAACATCACGCCGGCCTCTGCCGCAACGTCACGCTGCCTCTGCAGCCGCAGGCCCACCCCGCACGTAGTGCCCCTCCTACCCCCATCCCCCAACCCCCGGCCTGAGTGAGCCGGAGGCCCCGAATCAGCGGCTCCTTTAACCCCGTCCTGTCTGAGCGAAAAAACAGACGCCCTCCAGCGACCTACACGCAGAGACAGGGCCAAATCCAAAGCTGAGCTCCTGTGAGCTGTGAGAACAAAGAAGAGAAAGGGAAATCTCTCCCAGCAGCCACAGAAGCAGCGGATTAAAGCTCCACAATCAACTTGATATACCCTGCATCTGTGGAATACCTGAATAGACAAGGAATGATCCCAAATTGAAGAGGTGGAATTTAGGAGCGAGATCTATGATTTTTTTCCCTTTTCCTCTTTTTGTGAATGTGTACGTGTATGCTTCTGTGTGAGATCCTGTCTGTATACTCTTGCTTCCACCATTTGTCCTAGGGCTCTATCCGTCCATGACTTTTTTTAAAAAATTCTTTTTCTTAATAATTAAGTTTAATTGTAATAACTTTATTATACTTTACCTTCGTTCTTTCTTTCCTTCCTTCCTTCCCTCCTTTAGACAACGAATCACCCCAAATTGAGGAGGTGGTCTCAGGGAGCAGGATTTATGATTTTTCCCCCTTTACCTCTTTTTGTGAAGGTGTATGTGTATGCTTCTGTGTAAGATTTTTTCTGTATAGCTTTGCTTCCAACATTTGTCCTAAGGTTCTATCCGTCCCTTTTTTTTTTTTTTTTCTAAATATTTTTTATTTCAATAACTATATTATACTTTATTTTATTTTTACTGTATCATCTTTCTTTCTGTCTTTTTTCCTTCTTTCCCTCCTTCCTTCCTTCCTCCCTCCCTCCCTCCCTCCCTCCTTTCTTTCCTTCTTTGCTTCTTTCTTCCTTCCTTCCTTTCCTCCTTTTCTTCTTTCTTTACTCATACTTCTACTAATTCTCCCTACTTTTTCTCCCTTTTATTCTGAGCTGTGTGGATGAAAGGCTCTTGGTGCTCCAGCCAGGAGTCAGGGCTCTGCCTCTGAGGTAGGAGAGCCAACTTCAGGACACTGGTCAACAAGAGACCTCCCAGCTCCACATAATATTAAATGGTGGAAATATCCCAGAGACCTCCATCTTAACACCAGCACCCAGCTTCACTCAACGACCAGCAAGCCATAGTGCTGGACAACTTATGCCAAACAACTAGCAAAACAGGAACACAACCCCACCCATTAGCAGAGAGGCTGCCTAAAATCATAATAAGGCCACAGACACCCCAAAACACACCACCAGACGTGAACCTGCCCACTAGAGAGACAAGATCCAGCCTCATCCAGCACAACACAGGCACTAGTCCCCTCCACCAGGAAGCCTACACAACCCACTGAAACAACCTTAGCCACTGGAGACAGACATCAAAAACAACGGGAACTACGAAAGTGCAGCCTGCAAAAAGGAGACCCCAAACACAGCAAGATAAGCAAAATGAGAAGACAGAAAAACACACAGCAGATGAAGGAGCAAGATAAAAACCCACCAGACCTAACAAATGAAGAGGAAATAGGCAATCTACCTGAAAACGAATTCAGAATAATGATAGTAAGGATGATCCGAAATCTTGGAAGTAGAATGGACAAAATGCAAGAAACAGTTAACAAGGACCTACAAGAACTAAAGATGAAACAAGCAACGATGAACAATGCAATAAATGAAATTAAAATCACTCTAGATAGGATCAATAGCAGAATAACTGAGGCAGAAGAACGGATAAGTGACCTGGAAGATAAAGTAGTGGAAATAACTACTGCAGAGCAGAATAAAGAAAAAAGAATGAAAAGAACTGAGGACAGTCTCAGAGACCTCTGGGACAACATGAAACGCACCAACATTCGAATTATAGGGGTTCCAGAAGAAGAAGAAAGAAAGAAAGGGACTGAGAAAATATTTGAAGAGATTATAGTTGAAAACTTCCCTAATATGGGAAAGGAAATAGTTAATCAAGTCCAGGAAGCACAGAGGGTCCCATACAGGATAAATACAAGGAGAAACACGCCAAGACACATATTAATCAAACTGTCAAAAATTAAATACAAAGAAAGCATATTAAAAGCAGCAAGGGAAAAACAACAAATAACACACAAGGGAATCCCCATAAGGTTAACAGCTGATCTCTCAGCAGAAACCCTACAAGCCAGAAGGGAGTGGCAGGACATACTGAAAGTGATGAAGGAGAATAGCCTGCAACCAAGACTACTCTACCCAGCAAGGATCTCATTCACATTTGATGGAGAAATTAAAACCTTTACAGACAAGCAAAAGCTGAGAGAGTTCAGCACCACCAAACCAGCTTTACAACAAATGCTAAAGGAACTTCTCTAGACACGAAACACAAGAGAAGGAAATGACCTATAGTAGCGAACCCAAAACAATATGTAAAATGGAAATAGGAACATACATATCGATAATTACCTTAAATGTAAATGGACTAAATGCTCCCACCAAAAGACACAGATTGGCTGAATGGATACAAAAACAAGACCCTTATATATGCTGTCTACAAGAGACCCACTTCAGAACTAGAGACACATACAGACTGAAAGTAAGGGGATGGAAAAAGATATTCCATGCAAATGGAAACCAAAAGAAAGCTGGAGTAGCAATTCTCATATCAGACAAAATAGACTTTAAAATAAGGACTATTAAAAGGGACAAAGAAGGACACTACATAATGATCAAGGGATCGATCCAAGAAGAAGATATAACAATTGTAAATATTTATACACCCAACATAGGAGCACCTCAATACATAAGGCAAATACTAACAACCATAAAAGGGGAGATCAACAGTAACACATTCATAGTAGGGGACTTTAACACCCCACTTTCACCCATGGACAGATCATCCAAAATGAAAATAAATAAGGAAACACAAGCTTTAAATGATACATTAAACAAGATGGACTTAATTGATATTTATAGGACACTCCATCCAAAAACAACAGAATACACATTTTTCTCAAGTGCTCATGGAACATTCTCCAGGATAGATCATATCTTGGGTCACAAATCAAGCCTTGGTAAATTTAAGAAAACTGAAATTGTATCAAGTATCTTTTCCGACCACAACGCCATGAGACTAGATATCAATTACAGGAAAAGATCTTTAAAAAATACAAACACATGGAGGCTAAACAATACACTACTTAATAATGAAGTGATCACTGAAGAAATCAAAGAGGAAATCAAAAAATACCTAGAAACAAATGACAATGGAGACACAACGACCCAAAACCTATGGGATGCAGCAAAAGCAGTTCTAAGGGGGAAGTTTATAGCAATACAAGCCCACCTTAAGAAGCAGGAAACATCTCGAATAAACAACCTAACCTTGCACCTCAAGCAATTAGAGAAAGAAGAACAAAAAAAACCCCAAAGCTAGCAGAAGGAAAGAAATCATAAAAATCAGATCAGAAATAAATGAAAAAGAAATGAAGGAAACAATAGCAAAGATCAATAAAACTAAAAGCTGGTTCTTTGAGAAGATAAACAAAATAGATAAACCACTAGCCAGACTCATCAAGAAAAAAAGGGAGAAGACTCAAATCAATAGAATTAGAAATGAAAAAGGAGAAGTAACAATTGACACTGCAGAAATAAAAAAAATCATGAGAGATTACTACAAGCAACTCTATGCCAATAAAATGGACAATCTGGAAGAAATGGACAAATTCTTAGAAATGCACAACCTGCCAAGACTGAATCAGGAAGAAATAGAAAATATGAACAGACCAATCACAAGCACTGAAATTGAAACTGTGATTAAAAACCTTCCAACAAACAAAAGCCCAGGACCAGATGGCTTCACAGGTGAATTCTATCAAACGTTTAGAGAAGAGCTAACACCTATCCTTCTCAAACTCTTCCAAAATATAGCAGAGGGAGGAACACTCCCAAATTCCTTCTACGAAGCCACCATCACCTTGATACCAAAACCAGACAAGGATGTCACAAAGAAAGAAAACTACAGGCCAATATCACTGATGAACATAGATGCAAAAATCCTCAACAAAATACTAGCAAACAGAATCCAACAGCACATTAAAAGGATCATACACCATGATCAAGTGGGGTTTATTCCAGGAATGCAAGGATTCTTCAATATACGCAAATCTATCAATGTGATAAACCATATTAACAAATTGAAGGAGAAAAACCATATGATCATCTCAATAGATGCAGAGAAAGCTTTCGACAAAATTCAACACCCATTTATGATAAAAACCCTCCAGAAAGTAGGCATAGAGGGAACTTTCCTAAACATAATAAAAGCCATATATGACAAGCCCACAGCAAACATCATCCTCAATGGTGAAAAACTGAAAGCATTTCCACTAAGATCAGGAACAAGACAAGGTTGCCCACTCTCACCACTCTTATTCAACATAGTTTTGGAAGTTTTAGCCACAGCAATCAGAGAAGAAAAGGAAATAAAAGGAATCCAAATCGGAAAAGAAGAAGTAAAGCTGTCACTGTTTGCAGATGACATGATACTATACATAGAGAATCCTAAAGATGCTACCAGAAAACTACTAGAGCTAATCAATGAATTTGGTAAAGTAGCAGGATACAAAATTAATGCACAGAAATCTCTGGCATTCCTATATACTAATGATGAAAAATCTGAAAGTGAAATCAAGAAAACACTCCCATTTACCATTGCAACAAAAAGAATAAAATATCTAGGAATAAACCTACCTAAGGATACGAAAGACCTGTATGCAGAAAATTATAAGACACTGATGAAAGAAATTAAAGATGATACAAATAGATGGAGAGATATACCATGTTCTTGGATGGGAAGAATCAACATTGTGAAAATGACTCTACTACCCAAAGCAATCTACAGATTCAATGCAATCCCTATCAAACTACCACTGGCATTTTTCACAGAACTAGAACAAAAAATTTCGCAATTTGTATGGAAACACAAAAGACCCCGAATAGCCAAAGCAATCTTGAGAACGAAAAAAGGAGCTGGAGGAATCAGGCTCCCTGACTTCAGACTATATTACAAAGCAACAGTAATCAAGACAGTATGGTACTGGCACAAAAACAGAAAGATAGATCAGTGGAACAGGATAGAAAGCCCAGAGATAAACCCACGCACATATGGCCACCTTATCTTTGATAAAGGAGGCAGGAATGTACAGTGGAGAAAGGACAGCCTCTTCAATAAATGGTGCTGGGAAAACTGGACAGGTACATGTAAAAGTATGAGATTAGATCACTCCCTAACACCATACACAAAAATAAGCTCAAAATGGATTAAAGACCTAAATGTAAGGCCAGAAACTATCAAACTCTTAGAAGAAAACATAGGAAGAACACTCTATGACATAAATCACAGCAAGATCCTTTCTGACCCACCTCCTAGAGTAATGGAAATAAAAACAAAAATAAACAAATGGGACCTAATGAAACTTCAAAGCTTTTGCACAGCAAAGGAAACCATAACCAAGACCAAAAGACAACCCTCAGAATGGGAGAAAACATTTGCAAATGAAGCAACTGACAAAGGATTAATCTCCAAAATTTACAAGCAGCTCATGCAGCTCAATAACAAAAAAACAAACAACCCCATCCAAAAATGGGCAGAAGACCTAAATAGACATTTCTCCAAAGAAGATATACAGAATGCCAACAAACACATGAAAGAATGCTCAACATCATTAATCATTAGAGAAATGCAAATCAAAACTACAATGAGATATCATCTCACACCAGTCAGAATGGCCATCATCAAAAAATCTAGAAACAATAAATGCTGGAGAGGGTGTGGAGAAAAGGGGACACTCTTGCACTGCTGGTGGGAATGTGAATTGGTTCAGCCACTGTGGAGAACAGTATGGAGGTTCCTTAAAAAACTACAAATAGAATTACCATATGACCCAGCAATCCCACTACTTGGCATATACCCTGAGAAAACCAAAATTCAAAAAGAGTCATGTACCAAAATGTTCATTGCAGCTCTATTTACAATAGCCAGGACATGGAAACAACCTAAGCGCCCATCATCAGATGAATGGATAAAGAAGATGTGGCACATATACACAATGGAATATTACTCAGCCTTAAAAAGAAATGAAATTGAGCTATTTGTAATGAGATGGATAGACCTAGAGTCTGTCATACAGAGTGAAGTAAGTCAGAAAGAAAAAGACAAATACCGTATGCTAACACATATATATGGAATTTAAGGGAAAAAAATGTCATGAAGAACCTAGGGGTAAGATAGGAATAAAGACGCAGACCTACTGGAGAACGGACTTGAGGGTATGGGGAGGGGGAGGGGTGAGTTTTGACAGGGCGAGAGAGAGTCATGGACATATACACACTAACAAACGTAGTAAGGTAGATAGCTGGGGGGAAGCAGCCGCAAGGCACAGGGATATTAGCTCGGTGCTTTGTGACAGCCTGGAAGGGTGGGATGGGGAGAGTGGGAGGGAGGGAGACGCAAGAGGGAAGACATATGGGAACATGTGTGTATGTATAGCTGATTCACTTTGCTATAAAGCAGAAACTAACACACCATTGTAAAGCAATTATACCCCAATAAAGATGTTTAAAAAAAAAAAAATTATTATAAAATACTGACTATATTCCCTGTACTGCACAATATATTCTTATAGCTCATTTATATTACACGTGGTCTTTTGTACCTCCAACCTTTCCCTACCTTGCCCCTCCAATCTTCCCTCTCCTAACTGGTACCCACTAGTTTGTTCTCTATATCTGTAAGTTTTTCTCTGTTTTGTTATAGTTGCTCATTTGTTTTATTTTTTAGATTCCACATATAAGTGATAAAATAGAGTATTTTCTCTGTCTCAGACTTTTCCCATTAAGCATAATACTTTCCATGTTGTTGCAAATGGCAAAATTTCCCTTTTTATGGCTAATATAGATAGAAGATAGATTGATATAAATATAGATTATATATATATTTATTTACAACTATTTCTAATTAAAGATTATATAATCTTTTATATAGAAGATCCTAAAGAAATAACTAAAACTCTTAATAATAAGAGTTTATTACTTATTAGTTCTTCACTAATAATTCTAATAAATGAGTTCACTAAGATTACAGGTAAAAAGTTAGTATAAAAAATCATTTGAACAATGAATAATCTACACATAGAATTAAGAAAATTCTACTTACAATAGCATCAAAAAGGGTAAAATACTTACACATAAATTTTTTAAAAAGAAGTGAAAGACATGTATACTGAAAAGTATAAAATATTGTTAAAATAATTTAAAGAAAACCTAAATAAATAGAAAGGCATCTGTTGTTTGTGGAATAGAAAAATTAATATCATTAATGGCAGTATCCCCCAAACTGATCTATAAGTTCAATGCAATCCCTGTCAAAATCCCAACTGACATTTTTTTGCAGAAATGGATAAGCTGTTCCTAAAATTCATATGGAAATAAGAGCCCCAGAATAGCCAAAACAGTCTTGAAAAAGACAAAAGTTAGAGGACTCATACTTTGTTATTTCAAACTTTACTACAAAGCTACAGTAACCAAACAGTGTACTACTAGCATAAGAATAAACATATAGATAAACAGAATATAATTGTGATTTCAGAAATAGATGCTTACATTTATAGTCAATTGATTTTTGACAAGGGTGCCAAGACCATTCAATAGGGAAAAAATAGTCTTTTAAACAAATGATGCTGGGATTACTGGGTGTCTACATGACAAAGAATGAGGTTGTACTGCTACCATACATCATATACAAATTGACACAATTATAAGAGCTAAAACTATTAGAAGAAATCATATGAGTAAATTTTCCGGACCATTTTAGATATAACACCAAAATCAAAATTGAAAAAAGCAAAATAGAAAAAATGGACTCCTCAAAATTAAAAACTTCTCTGTTTCAAGGGACAACATGAAGAAAGTTAAAATATATTGTTTTTAGATTTTTTGATGATAGCCATTCTGACTGTTGTGAGATGATATCTCATTGTAGTTTTGATTTGCATTTCTCTAATGATTAATGATGTTGAGCATTCTTTCATGTGCCTGTTGGCAATCTGTATATGCTGGAGAGGGTGTGGAGAAAAGGGAACGCACTTGCACTGTTGGTGGGAATGTAATTTGATACAGCCACTATGGAGAACAGTATGGAGGTTCCTTAGAAAACTACAAATAGAAATACCATATGACCCAGCAATCCCACTACTGGGCATATACCCTGAGCAAACCATAATTCAAAAAGAGTCATGTACCAATATGTTCATTGCAGCTCTATTTACAGTAGCCAGGACATGGAAGCAACTTAAGTGTCCATCAACAGATGAATGGATAAAGAAGATGTGACACATATATACAATGGAATATTACTCAGCCATAAAAAGAAATGAAATTGAGTTATTTGTACTGAGGTGGATGGACCTAGAGTCTGTCATACAGAGTGAAGTAAGTCAGAAAGAGAAAAGCAATTACCGTATGCTAACACATATATATGGAATCCAAGAAAAAACAAAAAGGTCATGAAGAACCTAGGGGTAAGATGGGAGTAAAGACACAGACCTACTGGAGAATGGACTTGAGGATATGGGGAGGGGGAAGGATAAGCTGTGAAAAAGTGAGAGAGTGGCATGGACATATATACACTACCAAACATAAAATAGCTAGTGGGAAGCAGCTGCATAGCACAGGGTGATCAGCTTGGTGGTTTGTGACCACTTAGAGGGGTGGGATAGGGAGGGTGGGAGGGAGGGAGATGCAAGAGGGAAGAGATATGGGAACATATGTATATGTATAACTGATTCACTTTGTTATAATGCAGAAACTAACACACCATTGTAAAGCAATTATACTCCAGTAAAGATGTTGAAAAACAAAAGAAAGTTAAAGTATAAGCCACAGAATGAGAGAAAATATTTGCAACTCATATACTTGATAACGGGCTTGAATCCAGAATATATAAAGAACCATTATAACCCAAAAAGAAAAAGAAAAAGAACTCAATTAAAAATGAACATATGGCTTCCCTGGTAGTGCAGTGGTTGAGAGTCTGACTGCCGATGCAGGGGATGTGGGTTCGCGCCCCAGTCCGGGAAGATCCCACATGCCGCGGAGCGGATTGGCCCGTGAGCAATGGCCACTGAGCCTGCGCGTCCGGAGCCTGTGCTCCGCAACGGGAGAGGCCACAACAGTGAGAGGCCTGCATACTGCAAAAAATAAATAAATAATTTTTTTAAAAAAATGAGCATAATATCTGTGTAGACATTTCTCCAAAAATGATATTAGAATGACCTATAAGCACATTAAAAGATGCTCAACATCATTATTCATCAAAGAAATGCAAATCAAAGCCACAGTATACCATTCCACAACCATTAGGATGGCTATAATAAAAAAAACATGAAGAATAACAAATGTTGTTAAGGATTTGGAGAAATCTGAAGTCTCATGAATCCTGATGTGAATGTAAAATAGTATAGTCACTTTGGAAAAGAGTGTGCCAGTTCCTCAAAATGTTAAACACAACATTACCACATGATCCTGCAATTCTACTCCCAGATATATACTCAAGATCAATAAAAACAAATGTCTACACAAAAACTTACACACAAGTGTTAATAGAAGCAGCAATATTTATAATAGCCAATGGTTAGAACAACTCAGATATCTATCAATTGATGAAAGGATAAATAAATGTGGTATATCCATACAATCAAATATTATTCATCCATAAAAAGTAATGAAGTACTGATTTGTGCTACAACATGCTTGAACCTTGGAAATATTACAGTATGTGAAAGAAGCAAGGCACTAAAGATTGTACATTATGTTATTACATTTGTATGAAATACCCAGAATAAGAGTATCAATAGGCACAGAAAGATGACTAGTGGTATTCAGGGCCTGGTGGGCTCTGAATATATATATATATATATATATATATATATATATATATATATATATATATATATATATCTTCAGAATATATTTAAATGCAACAAAGCTAAAAGAAGGTAAAGGAACAGAATGAAAATGGAAAATGAGATATTCAAGGTAGGTGACCCAGAATAATAGAATGGTACAGGGGAAATATATGACTAAATGTTAAGTTATTATTAAGGCCTTGGTTTAATTTTGGGTGTTGGATCTGTGGGTGATAATTACATGAGAAAAAGTGATTACTAAATTTAAAATGCACTATGGCCTGCATTCTTTTTCTTCCACTATTATTTTTTCAGATTTGTAGGGAGATTTTATCGTGGTTTATTTCCTTTATTTTATTTTTTTTGTCATCTTTATTGGAGTATAATTGCTTTACAATGGTGTTAGTTTCTGCTTTACAACAAAATGAATCAGTTACATATATATATATATATATGTTCCCATATCTCTTCCCTCTTGTGTCTCCCTCCCTCCCACCCTCCCTATCCAACCCCTCCAGGCGGTCACAAAGCACCGAGCTGATCTCCCTGTGCTATGCGGCTGCTTCCCACTAGCTATCTACCTTACGTTTGGTAGTGTATATATGTCCATGCCTCTCTCTTGCTTTGTCACAGCTTACCCTTCCCCCTCCCTATATCCTCAAGTCCATTCTCTAGTAGGTCTGTGTCTTTATTCCTGTCTTACCCCTAGGTTCTTCATGACATTTTTTCCCTTAAATTCCATATATATGTGTTAGCATATGGTATTTGTCTCTCTCTTTCTGACTTACTTCACTCTGTACGACAGACTCTAGGTCTATCCACCTCATTACAAATAGCTCAATTTCGTTTCTTTTTATGGCTGAGTAATATTCCATTGTATAAATGTGCCACAAGTCCTTCATTTTGGAGGAATTTTTAAGTCCCTTTTGCAATTGTAGTATAGATAGTTCTAGAATAAATTCTTAGCATTTATGCAGCCTTACCTTGTCTCAGAGAGGAGCTTTTAAGTGGCTGGCCCATATGAATGTCATGAGATACCAAGAAATAGGACACCTCACAACAAACACCTTCTCAAAGGGGCAAATGCAGCATCCTTATGCTCAGTTGCCTTTTTTCTTCTGATATAAGGCTCTATTGTTCTTGTGGGGAAGTGGGTTTTTATGGCATTGGAAGAAGGTTGAACTAGGAAAAGTCTAGAAAAGAAGTGCTATGTGGAGGGTCTTAAACTTATGCAACAAACAAAAATCTTCTCTGTAAATATTTATTCCTTTAACCTGAATTTGAGACATCATATCATATCATCACCTCCCAAGAAGCCAGTGTACATCAAAAATAATAAAATTTCATTTTTATATTAATCTCTGTCTTTACGTCATTCAGGTCAAGGTCACCTCCTTAGAGAGCCTTTCACTGGGCATCTTACCTAAAACACATCTTAAACTCCATCACTGTCTATCTTCTTACTTTTCTTTATATTTTTTTAATAATATCTATCATAGTGCCTAATATTGTATTTTATACTTAGTTGTTGTTAATTTTTTATCGTATTTCCTCTAAGATGTAAGCTCCATAAGAGTAAACATTTGTTTCATTCATTGCTGTATCCTGGTCACTTAGAATAGTGCCATTCACTGTCAAATGAGTGACCCTCTCTCTGGGGCTCCTCAGGAAGGTCATGGTTTCCAAAGCAAGGTTTGAGGGTATTCCAGCACCAGCAACAAAATATACTCTTTGCAATGTTAATTGATGCTGTTACTAGATATACTTTTCAAAATAAGGAGACGTAGAGTTTCTTACCAAACATTCCTTGGTGTAGGCATTCTTCTTTAAATGCAATGAATACATCCTGAAAATGTCTGAAAACAGACCCTTGGAAACTGACTTCTCTGTTTCTAAGTGTATTAATTTCTTGCTTTTGATATAACAAATTAGCACAAATTTAGTAGTTTAAAACAACACAAATTTATTACCTTACAGTTCTGGAGGTCAGACAACCAAAATGGGTTTCACTGGACTAAAACCAAACCAAAGTCAGTAGAGCTGATTCTCCTTGGAGGCTTTAGGGAAGAATCCATTTCCTTTCCTTTTCCAGTTTCTAGAAGCTGTCTATATTCCTTGGCTTGTGGCTCCCTTCCTGTCTCTTCAAAGACAGCAATAACTAATCAAGTCTTTTTCACATGACAGCACTCTGACAGACTCTTTTCCTTTTCTTCCACTTTTAGGGACGTTTGTAATTACGGTAGGCTCACTTGGATAATTCAGGATAATCTCTCCATTTTAAGGTCAAAATATTTAGAAATCTTCATTCCATCTGCAACCTCAATTCCCCTTTGCCATATAATATTGCATATTCAAAGGTTCTGGGAATTAGGACATGGATATCTCTGGAGAACCAGTATTCTGCCTGTTACACAGTCACCAGTCATCATTTGGACATGTTTATTTTCTTTTAGGCCAAGCCAAAGTCTTTTCTGGAAGAAGGCAGGTATATTTATAAAAGTATTCATTAAATTTTAGATATTGTTCATCAAATCTCCATTGATTTATTGAAGATCTACTGAGTACTTAGTATGCATAGGACATAAAAAATATGACACGTTTCCTGCTCTTGAGAAGCTCTTATCTCTACAGTTGATGTATTTTCAGGGGCAGACACTCCTAAATTTTTAGTTTTCTGCTTCACTGCCAGCTAACCCAGCTGCTTTGTGTAGTTAATGATCTGTAAGCAGATATGTAAATGTATTTAGGGAACTCCATAATTAAAGGAGCCCTGCAGTGAATCTTCATGCAAAGCAAATAATTGTTTCATAATGCAAACATCACCCCTGATATATCCATCTTGTAACTTCGTATTTGAACACATATAAAGCTCCTCACTTTAAGAATGCCTGTCAAATACTACCCTTTATCCAGGCCAAATAAGCCAGAAATTTCCTGGGCCAACAACATCACCTACCTACTGGCATAGGAAGCAGCCAAATTTTCTTTTGTATTCCCTCCATTTTCTCCCTTAAGGGGATTGTGCACACACTACCTTCCCTGTTTTATTCTGTGTCCCTCTGTTCACATTTCAGTTAGTTTTACATTTGGCTCTGTCTTTCACAATGTCTTCTTTAATCCAATTATAGTTCTATTTTTCTTGCCAAATATTTCGTGCTTTATTGCATAAAAGTTCTCTCTTGCTTACAACACATATTTCATTCCATTTTAAAACCAAACAAAAGAGCCAAATTCCCTAGGCATGATTTATAGGCTTTTACTCAGATGTTTGTCAGAGAAGCTTATCACATATTCTTAAGGAGTGTTTGAGAGTGAAATCTACCGTTATATAGAACCACCAAAGTACCTTAAAGTGTCCAGTAGTTGTCATCTGATTCTTCCCCAAATAATTCTACTACTTCCTTATCTTTGTTATGTTCAGAGATTAGTACTTTTATACTCAGGTTCATAGGTTACAGCACATTAACACCATGATGATGAAGGGCACAAAGCAGCTCTGATATATACAAATTATTCACACACAACTGTGGCAAGATTTAGCTCCTTGGCACCCCAGCCGAGGTTCTCTTTTTGTAAGCGGTTATGACTGTTATGTAAGAAAAGCGGTTCACAGGCTTTACCCCTTATTTACCCCTTAAGCTTAGCTGTTTAAGCTTGAACAACTCATATAACCACTCTGAGCTCCAGTTTCATCATCTGCCAAGTGGAGACAACCTTGTCCTTTCTCATATTATTAGTTCCTTTCACTCTTCTCTCTAGAGATCATAATTGTTAGATAAAGTAAGAATTAGTATGAGTAAAGATCATCACATTCAGACCTTCGAACTTTCAGGCTAGAAGTTTACCATCCAGGAGAATCACCAGAGAAATCCCAACACATTATCAGAAACCACCACTATCATCATCACCACCATCATACCACCACCACCTTACTTTTATCCATATTAGTCTATCCCTTATTTAAATTACCTCAGTTAGACTCAAGCACTAAAACATTAAAAAAAAACACACACATGTCTGTACTCATGGGTCACACACCATAACGTCACATTCAGCCATATAGATATATTTTACAAAATGGGGCAGTGTTTTTATTATTTTTTAATAAATGCCTTTAGGTGGGGAAAGTACTCTACTTTCATTCCCAGGTCCCATTCCTTTCACTCATACATGCAGTCTCTTCACATATTTATGTCAACTTGCTGACCCCAGAGATGTTTGAATTAGCAACTTCATCAACTGCCTTTTTTTCACTCTTAACTCACTCATCCTGAATTTATATACCTAAAGACTCAGCCTAGAATTGTGTGTTCTTTGACACACAATCAATCCTGAAAACTCAGTCATGACTTTTAGCATCTCCTGACTTTTACCCTTCTTCCCCTATGAATTTGGTTCCAGCTTTATCTCACATTGCCCAAAAACAATATACTACCCACTCTACCTTCTTCTAAGGACTAACCTCAAAACCTGGGCTGGGGCTGTGTGTATCCACCACAGAACGTTCATACTCTAATCTAATATGCCATTCCCAAATTACAATATTCAAGGTAAGTAAAAGGCTATTTCATATACCTTATGATTGTTCTTATTACTATATTTTGGTTTTGTTTAAATGCTTATGTTCTAGTAAGATTACTGGTTTCCCTTTTTTCATTGAAAATATAAAATATTTCTGCTCCTGTAGGCTGACCTGAGACTATAATTATTGTTTTAACTGCTCTTAAAGTCAAGACTACATATCAAAACAAATTTTAAATATAACTCTAAATTAGCAATAAAGGTATTGATTTTATTAAAAATCAGTAACTATGAAAAAGGATAAAATAATATTCCTCAGTTATAACAAAAATAACTAAGTAGTATGATTTGAAGAAATATGTAGTAAAGTGTTCTGACCCAGATTATCAACTCTTGTGTCAGCATTTTACAATTGTACGTTCATTCCTTTGGGCTTTGAATGCTTATTTTTCCATGAAAGAAGTCACTGTAAATATAAATAAAGTGGAAGGTTTTAAGTCTTAGCAGATAATAGATTTAGCTGATGTGATAGGCAGAATTCTAAGAATGGCACTCTGTGACTTTCCTGTATATACCCTCCCCTTTGAATGAGGGTAGAACCTGTGAATATGATATGATACACTCTTTCTATTTTGTCACATTACATGGCAATGAGAGTCTATCTGGGTGGATCTAATTTAATCATAATAAGCCCTTTTAAGGCAGAGAGTTTAAGTGAGGTATCACCTCACACTGGTCAGAAGGGCCATCATCGAAAAATCTACAAACAATAAATGCTGGAGAGGGTGTGGAGAAAAGCGAACCCTTTTGCCCTGTTGGTGGGACTGTAAATTGATACAGCCACTATGGAGAACAGTATGGAGGTTCCTTAAAAAACTACAAATAGAACTACCATAAGACCCAGCAATCCCGCTACTGGGCATATACCCTGAGAAAACCATAATTCAAAAAGAGTCATGTACCACAATGTTCATTGCAGCAGTATTTACAATAGCCAGGATATGGAAGCAACATAAGTGTCCATCAACAGATGAATGGATAAAGAAAATGTGGCACATATATACAATGGAATATTACTCGTCATAAAAAGGAACAAAACTGAGTTATTTGTAGTGAGGTGGATGGACCTAGAGTCTGTCATACATAGTGAAGTAAGACAGAAAGAGGAAAACTAACACCATATGCTAATGCATATATATGGAATCTAAAAAAATGGTACTGGTAAACCTAGTGACAGGGCAGGAATAAAGATGCAGATGTAGAGAATAGACTTGAGGACACATGGGTGGAAGGGTGAGCTGGGACAATGTGAGAGAGTAGAGTTGACATATATATATATATATATATATATATATATATATATATATATTACCAAATGTAAAATAGAGAGCTAGTGGGAAGCTGCTGCATAGCACAGGGACATCAGCTCAATGCTTTGTGACAACCTAGAGGAGTGGGATAGGGAGGGTGGGAGGGAGGCGTAAGAGGGAGGAGATATGGGGACATGTGTATAAATATAGCTGATTCACTTTGTTGTACAGCAGAAATTAATACAACATTTTAAAGCAATTATACTCCAATAAAGGTTAAAAAAAGCAGAGAATTTTCTCCCACTGGCAGTTGAAGAAGAATTCAGAGATTTGAAGTAAGACAAAGATTTGATGAATTATTTCTGGCCTTGAAGATGGATTAGGCCATGTGAGAAGGAAAGCAGGTGGCCTCATAAAAGCTAAGAGCAACCCCTTACTAACAGTCAGCAAAGAAATGGGGACCTCAGACCTATGACCACAAGGCATCTAATTCAGTCAACAATGTGAATGAAAATGGAAGTAGAGTCTTCACAGAGCCTCCAGTTGAATCAAACCCAAGAAACACCTTGATTTTGGCCTTGTGAGAACCTAAGTAGAGAATCTAGCTGAGTTTGTCATGACTTCTGACCTATAAAACTCTGAGCTAGTAAATGTGTTTGTTTATGTTGCTAAACTTGTGATAATTTGTTATTCATCAATAGAAAACAAATACTGTACAACTGACAATCTTAATACCTAACATCTTTATTGATAACTATTCATCAGGAGCAAGTAAGATGGAGGTAGGTGAAATAGAGGAGGGATAGTCATGAATCAGAGACAACCTCATTCATAGTTTTGCTGAGGTTCAGTCCTAAATACTGCTATATCAGTTACCTTAAATTATACTAATTTCCAGTTCTTAGTTTGTCCTAGTCAATTTTTTTCAATGGCTGTCATATCTGAGTCTCAAGTCACCAGGCATTTCTAATGACCACATGAAATGGTTTCAATAAAATCTTTACTTAAGCAGATTTCTTCCTACAAATAATGAAGTCTCATTATCAGGTAAAGTTACTATTGTTCCTGCTCCAATTTTTGGCAGGTTGGACATCATTTATTCACTAATTAATCATCACTACAGAGATTAGTACTAACATGTGCATGTCATTATTAAATTGTAAAAATGATTTCATCCAAACAGTTATTTCAGCCAAAATGTTCCAAGATTGAGTAAAGGAAGTCACTCAAAGTTTGCCAAATGTATCTTATTTTATGATTTTTGTTCTCAGTCTTTCTAAGTGTGCAGTCAGGATACAATATTTACAGCATATGTTATTTTAAAGATTCATTTCATGTATATGGCACTTTATGTCTGTGACCCAGAATCTTGTGAAATCTTTTGTCACTGCACATTTCTGGCTGCTCACTGAGGTGAGAAACAGCAGGCTATTCAGCCTGTCTAGAGTATAATCTCAAATCCCTTGGAGCAAGGGATTTCAACAACTGCATTTAATGGTTATGGAATTGACTTTCAACTTCTGTTTGTAGGGTTTCTTCTATCTTGACATTTAAAAATAAATGTTTGGCATATCTGTTTGCTGTTGCAGTCAAATACAATTTTTGATGACCTTTTCTTTCTCTTCCAAAACCTTGTGGCTTTTTTCTCAATTACAATTCAGGATACATATATTGTTGCTTGCTTTTTTTTTTTTTTTTTTTGCGGTACGCAGGCCTCTCACTGTTGTGCCCACTCCCATTGAGGAGCACAGGCTCCAGACGCGTGGGCTCAGCGGCCATGGCTCACAGGCCTAGCTGCTCCATGGCATGTGGTATCTTCCCAGACCAGGGCACGAACCCGTGTCCCCTGCATCGGCAGGCGGACGCTCAGCCACTGCACCACCAGGGAAGCCCATGCTTGCTATTTTTTTAAAAAAGTAACATGGGAAGAAAACTCCTCCCTATTAAAAAATTCCTGCCAGTTAGAGGCTGGCCATTTTTTTAAATTTATGATTGAAGTGTTCCATTTATTAAGATTAGAAGAATGTATCTGAGATGAACATAAGTCTGTTGTCTCCCACCTTCACTCTCCAGCTCCTATCCTGAAGCCTTATGGTAATGAGTGTTCCGCTCCTGAGGTCATCTTGTCAAGGAATATTTTACTGGGTAAATAAATAAAGTGCAGTGTGTGCTTTGACTGTGCGCTGTAGACTTCTGCAGACATAATTTAGAGGATATTATTATGAATATCATAGGTGGTTAATGTAAGTGATGGAGAAGCCAAAGGTCAACCACATCATAACAAATACAGTACATATTTCTCAAGGCTAGAAATAGGAATTGAAAATTCACTATTAGAATATAGAGCCTAGAAAACACCACGATGCCTGGAAGGCTGCTCCCAAGAAGCTTTTTGAACATTTTCTAGGAAACACATCACATCTTACCAAAATAACAGAAACTTTAACATACTGTTGAAAACATAGTCTTTTATATTAGTCATTGATACTAATTAATGATTTACATAAAAAATTAGCTTTCAGGCTTCCCTGGTGGTGCAGTGGTTGAGAGTCCACCTGCCAATGCAGGGGACACGGGTTCGTTCCCCAGTCTGGGAAGATCCCACATGCCACGGAGCGGCTAGGCCCCTGAGCCATGGCCACTGAGCCTGCACTCCGCAGTGGGAGAGGCCACAACAGTGAGAGGCCCGCGTACCAAAAAAAAGAAAAAAAAATTAGCTTTTAATACTCAATTCTAGAGAAAAACTTCCCTCTCCCAGCAAGCTGGCCCATTTCCTTCTATCAGGCTACCCATTTTATTCCTCGTTAACTGTAGCTGACATGACTCTCAGTGCTAAAATTATAGCTCAAGTATTCTAACTATATCAACTTAGTCATTTGGTACGTTCATGTTCCCTCATTTTACCTTTTTATAAAATTTGCCATTGAAATGTATTGGTCACTCATACTTTATATAACTGCTTTTATCCTTTATGAAACCAAAGAGAGTATAATACATAAATAAATAAGCATTTTATTATTTTGAAATGGGGATTGTGGATGGGTTGAAGGAGTAGATAAGGGGCTGAAGGGAGATTAGTCTTCTTCCCAGGAGGACTTGAAACCATCCTATTACATTACAGATAATATACTTTAGAGGCCTAGATACTTAGAAACATCATTTCACTACTTAATTTCTTTTTGCAATAATTACAGGCATCAAATAACTTCTATGTTCTGTTACTTTTGTTGTTTTAATCTTGGGGTCAGACAGGAGAGATAACAAAATTCCATGCTTACTTGGACTCATCAATCTAATTATTAATATTTTCCTAGTATTTCTGATATATACTTTTTGCCATTATTTTTATTTATTGTTTTAAAGTATTGGGGGATCTCAACATTTGGAAGATAAACATTTTTCTAGAAATAATTCTTTCTAGGGAAGACTTTCATTTGTCTGAACATCTAAAACTAAGTAGAAGTATAGTTAAATATTTTTATTCATTCATTCATTTGACAAATAAATTTAGGGTCTCCTCTGAGTAAAGCATTGTGTGGGTTGTTGGTGATACAGCAGCAAATCAGAAAATTAAAATCTTTACTCTGACAGACTTCGTATTCTAGTGATGTAAAGAGAGTTTATAGCTAAATAAATAAATATATATGTTCCAGTAGGAACACATTCCAATTAAAAAAAATAAAAAAGATAATAAAGTAGAGAGCAACATAGGGAGTCAGTAGGTAGTTTGAGCATCTTTAGTTAAGGCAACCTGGAAAAGTCTCTCAGAGGAGGTAATATTTTAATTGAGACTTTCAAATATATAATGATAAACATCTATGTATAATTATATTGCATGCATTGAACAAGTAGTTATTGAACTCCTACAATTATTAGGCACTGTGTTAAGGTTCTGAGTATAAAAAAAGTGAACAAAAACATATGTTTATGATTAGTGTGAGATACTAACAAACCATGGATGGAAACTTAAATAAATGTAAAAGGATATATGTTATGAAGTAAAGTGTGATGGTTCTAGGAAAGCATATAACAAGAACAGCTGAACAAGTCATAGAAATGATAATGGAGCAGAAAACTGAAAGAAAAGTAGGAGCTATGTAAGACAAGAACAGAAAGAATATTTCAGCAGAGAGAACAGCATGTGCAAAAGCCCTACATTGGGTGAGGGTATGACACCATTGAGAAAGTGAAAGAAAGAATGTGGTTAAGAATAGAAGGAAAGGAAGTTCTTGCTATAAGATGGGGTTGGAGGGTAAGTTGGGTCCAGACAATTCAGTGCATAATTTTATTCTGTATTCTAAGAACAACTGGGAGCCATATAAGGCTTTTTAAAGCAAGACAGTGATCATTAGTCATGTATTAAAAAAAAAAAGCTGTAGCTTCTGTAAAGATAAAGGATTGGATGTCAAGGAAGGATAGATGTGGAGAGACTAGTCCAGGAGTTTAATGTGGTTGCCTCAGTCAGAGTGATGTTGTCCTGGGCTTTGGTGGTGACAGTGGTAGTAGAAATGTGGAAGAAAGATCTATTTTAGGGTCCTTTGTGAAGTAAAATCCACATAATAAATTCATGAATACGGAATGGAAGTGAAAGAAAGGGGTGCCGAGCACAACTTCTAGGATTCTAGCATCCATTCAGATGGCAGGGCCTTTAACCAAGATAAAGAACAGCAAAAAAGGCCAGAGGTATTACCGTGAGTGTTGAACATAATTGAGTTTCATATATGACTCTCTTATGTTCATATATTTATAAGACTGCTGTTTGGGATATAATTATCATCCTAGCATTCCTGACTGAGATGATTGGCCCAGAAAGTGCCCCAAATCAGCTACTATGAGAAAGCATTCACGGGTATTTATGCTATCTGAAACTCCTGCCATTAGAACCCATCTAATCTTAATACTTTATACAGGGCTCAGACCCAGATAGTGCCCCAAATTGGACACAGTGTGTCTCGTGGCCCCTACAATAAAGCTAATATTTATTTAGAACATACTACATGTCAGAAAATGCTTTAATAATTTTATATGGATTATTTCATACAGTCATCTCATCAGTCTAATGAGATAGATACTATTTTGTCAACCACATTTACATCTAGGGAAACTGAGACTTTCAGCAATGAAATAACCTGGTGAGTGGATAGCAGCCAGATCCCAGAATTTGTGCGCTTGGTCATTATATGGTTCTCCCTTAATATCCAGGTAAAGTCACTGTGCTATTTTACCTGGATACTCAAGTATAGTGCAGACAAAGGTTCACTGTCTTTGCCCCCACCCAAGCAGTTGTATTCTGAATGTTCTTTTCCTCGCCAAAAGAGTGAACACTCACTTCCCTGGCTGCCAGTTGCTCTTGTACATACTGAAGTTCCAAACACCTACTTATTGGTTAAAAGAACCACAATACTTATAAGGTCTTCCATCCAAGCTACATCAAAGGCCCACAGTCCTTCAAAGAAAACAATACACCATGTCTGTTATCCCAGCTTTCATCAAAGTCCATTGGTTATATAAATCTAGCTAAATCTTATTTCCATATATGTAGCATTATTTCTACTTAAAAGCTGAAAGTTTTTGTACCTTAACAATATATTTCTACAACAAAACATTAGCGATTTTCTTTAAATCAACAATCTTTTATAATGACAATAGATGAAAGTGAAGATTTTTTGTATCATTAGGAATAATATATATTTTTTAATTAAAAATTATTTATAAAATATCTCAAACTTGCATAAATTAATATGGTAGATATGCAGCCACAAACCATATTTAATAGATCTACAATTTTATCATGCTTACATTGAAGATGCTCTCTAATGTTTTTTTTTTTTTACACCTTTATTGGAGTATAATTGCTTTACAATGGTGTGTTAGTTTCTGCTTTATAACAAAGTGAATCAGTTATACATATACATATATTCCCATATCTCCTCCGTCTTGTGTCTCACACCCTCCCACCATCCTTATGCCACCCATCCAGGTGGTCAAAAAGCACCGAGAGGATCACCCTCTGCTATGTGACTGCTTCCCACTAGCTATCTATTTTACGTTTGGTAGTGTATATATGTCCATAGCACTCTCTCACTTTCTCTCAGCTTACCTTTGGCCCTCCCCATATCCTCAAGTCCAATTGCTAGTAGGTCTGTGTCTTTATTCCTGTCTTACCCCTAGGTTCTTCATGACATTTTATTTCTTAGATTCCATATATATGTGTTAGAATATGGTATTTCTCTTTCTCTTTCTGACTTACCTCACTCTGTATGACAGACTCTGGGTCCACCCATCTCACTACAGATAACTCAATTTTGTTTCTTTTTATGGCTGAGTAATATTCCATTGTATATATGTGCCACATATTCTTTATCCATTCATTCAATGATGGACACTTAGGTTGTCTCCATATCCTGGCTATTGTAAATAGAGCTGCAATGAACATTTTGGTACATGACTCTTCTTGAATTATGGTTTTCGCAGGGTATATGCCCAGTTGTGGGATTGCTGGGTCTTATGGTAGTTCTATTTGTAGTTTTTTAAGGAAACTCCATACTGTTCTCCATAGTGGCTACACCAATTCATATTCACACCAGCAGTGCAAGAGTGTTCCCTTTTCTCCACACCCTGTAGAGCATTTATTGTTTGTAGATTTTTTGATGATGGCCATTTTGACCAGTGTGGTAGTTTTGATTTGCATTTCTCTAATGATTAGTGATGTTGAGCATTCTTTCATGTGTTTGTTGGCAATCTGTATATCTTGTTTGAAGAAATGTCTATTCAGGTCTTCTGCCCATTTTTGGTTTGGGTTGTTTGTTTTTTGTTATTGAGCTGCATGAGCTGCTTGTAAATTCTGGAGATTAATCCTTGGACAGTTGCTTCATTTGAAAATAATTTCTCCCTATCTGAGGGTTGTCTTTTGGTCTTGTTCATGGTTTCCTTGCTGTGCAAAAGCTTTGAAGTTTCATTAGGTCCCATTTGATTATTTTTGTTTTTATTTCCATTTATCTGGGAGGTGGGTCAAAAAGGATCTTGCTGTGATTTATGTCATAGTGTATTCTGCCTATGTTTTTCTCTAAGAGATTGATAGTTTCTGGCCTTACATTTAGGAGTTTAATCCATTCTGAGCTTATTTTTGTGTATGGTGTTAGGGATTGTTCTGATCTCACACTTTTATATGTACCTGTCCAGTTCTCCCAGCAACACTTATTGAGGAGGCTGTCCTTTCTCCACTGTATATTCCTGCCTCCTTTATCAAAGATAAAGTGACCATATGTGCATGGGTTTATCTCTGGGCTTTCTATTCTGTTCCATTGATATATATTTCTGATTTTGTCCCACTACCATACAGTCTTGATTACTGTAGCTTTGTAGTATAGCCTGAAGTCAGGGACCCTGATTCCTCCAGCTCCGTTTTTTGTTCTCAAGATTGCTTTGGCTATTCAGGGTCTTTTGTGTTTCCATACAAATTGTGAAATGTTTTGTTCTAGTTCTGTGAAAAATGCCAGTGGTCGTTTGATACGGATTGCATTCTATCTGTAGATTACTTCGGGTAATAGAGTCATTTTCACAATGTTGATTCTTCCAATCCAAGAACATGGTATATCTCTCCATCTATTTGTATTATCTTTACTTTCTATGATCACTGTCTTACAATTTTCTGCACACAGGTCTTTTGTCCCCTTAGGTAAGTTTATCCCTAGATATTTTATTCTTTTTGCTGCAATGGTAAATGAGAGTGTTTTCTTGATTTCACTTACAGAATTTTCATCATTAGTGTATAGGAATGCCAGAGATTTATGTGCATTAATTTTGTATCCTGCTACTTTACCAAATTCATTGATTAGCTCTAGTAGTTTTCTGGTAGCATCTTTAGGATTCTCTGTGTATAGTATCATGTCATCTGCAAACAGTGACAGCTTTACTTCTTCTTTTCCGATTTGGATTCCTTTTATTTCCTTTTCTTCTCTGATTGCTGTGGCTAAAACTTCCAAAACTATGTTGAATAAGAGTGGTGAGAGTGGGCAACCTTGTCTTGTTCCTGATCTTAGTGGCAAGGCTTTCAGTTTTTCACCTTTGAGGACGATGCTGGCTGCGGGTTTCTCATATATGGCCTTTATTATGTTGAGGAAAGTTCCCTGTATGCCTACTTTCTGCAGGGTTTTTATCATAAACGGGTGTTGAATTTTGTGAAAAGCTTTCTCTGCATCTATTGAGATTATCACATGTTTTTTTCTCCTTCAATTTTTTAATATGGTGTATCACATTGATTCACTTGCATATAATGAATAATCCTTGCTTTCCTGGAATAAACCCCAGCTGACCATGGTTTATGATCCTTTTAATTGCTATTGGATTCTGTTTGCTTGTATTTTGTTGAGGATTTTTGCATCTATGTTCTTCAGTAATATTGGCCTGTAGTTTTGTTTCTTTGTGACATCCTTGTCTGCTTTTGGCATCAGGGTGATGATGGCCTCGTAGAATGAGTTTGAGAGTGCTCCTCCCTCTGCTATACTTTGTAAGTGTTTGAGAAGGATAGGTGTTAGCTCTTCTCTAAATGTTTGGTAGAATTCGCCTGTGAAGCCATCTGGTCCTGGGATTTTGTTTGTTGGAAGAGTTTTAATCACAGTTTCAATTTCAGGTCTTGTGATTGGTCTGTTCATATTTTCTATTTCTTCCTGATTCAGATTTGGCAGGTTGTGTATTTCTAAAAATTTATCCATTTCTTCCAGGTTGTCCATTTTATTGGCATAGAGTTGCTTGTAGTAATCTCTCATAATCTTGTATTTCTGCAGTGTCAGTTATTTATTCTCCTTTTTCATTTCTAATTCTATTGATTTGAGTCTTCTCCCATTTTTTCTTGATGAGTCAGCTAATGGTTTATCAATTTTTTTTTATCTTCTCAAAGAACCAGCTTTTAGTTTTATTGATATTTGCTATTTTTTCCTTTAATTCTTTTTCATTTATTTCTGATCTGATTTATATGATTTCTGCTAACTTTCATGTTCTTTTGTTCTTCTTCCTCTAATCGCTTTAGGTGCAAGGCTAGGTTGTTTATTCAAGACTTTTCCTGTTTCTTAAGGTAGGATTGTATTGTTATAAACTTCCCTCTTAGAACTGCTTTTGCTGCATCCCATAGGTTTTAGGTCATCGTGTTTCCATTGTCATTTGTGTATAGGTATTTTTTGATTTCTTCTTTGATTTCTTTAGTGATCACTTCGTTATTAAGTAGTGTATTGTTTGGCCTCTATGTGCTTGTATTTTTTACAGATCTTTTCCTGTAATTGATATCTAGTCTCATAGTGTGGTGGTCGGAAAAGATACTTGATACAATTTCAAATTTCCTAAATTTACCAAGGCTTGATTTGTGACCCAAGATATGATCTATTCTGAATAATATTCCATGAGCACTTGAGAAAAATGTGTACTTTGTTGTTTTTGGATGGAATGTATTATGAATATCAATTAAGTCCATTTTGTTTAATGTATCATTTAAAGCTTGTGTTTCCGTATTTATTTTCATTTTGGATGATCTTTCCATTGGTAGAAGTGGGGTCTTAAAGTCCCCTACAAAGAGAGTGTTACTGTCAATTTCCCATTTTATGGCTGTTAGTATTTGCCTTATGTATTGAGGTGCTCCTATGGTGCGGGCATAAATATTTACAATTGTTATATCTTCTTGGATCGATCCCTTGATCATTATGTAGTGCCCTTCTTTGTCTCTTCTAATAGCCTTTATTTTAAAGTCTATTTTGTGTGATATGAGAATTGCTACTCCAGCTTACTTTTGGTTTCCATTTGCATGGAATATCTTTTTCCATCCCCTCACTTTCAGTCTGTATGTGTCACTATGTCTGAAGTAGGTCTCTGGTAGACAACTTATATATGGTTGATGTTTTGGTATCCATTCAGCCAGTCTGTGTATTTTGGTAAGAGCATTTAATCCATTTACCTTTAAGGTAATTATCGATATGTATGTTTCTATTCCCATTTTCTTAATTGTTTTGTGTTTGTTATTGTAGGTCTTTCCCTTCTCTTGTGTTTCTTGCCTAGAGAAGTTCTTTAGCAGTTGTTGAAAATCTGATTTGGTGGTGCTGGACTATCTCAGCTTTTGCTTGTCTGTAACGGTTTTAATTTCTCCATCAAATGTGAATGAGATACTTTCTGGGTACAGTAATCTTGGTTGTAGGTTTTTCTCCTTCATCACTTAAAATATGTCCTGCCAGTTCTCTCTGGTTTGCAGAGTTTCTGCTGAAAGATCAGCTGTTAACCTTATGGGCATTCCCTTGTGTGTTATTTGTTGTTTTTCCCTTGCTGCTTTTAATATGTTTTCTTTATATTTAACTTTTGACAGTTTCTTTAATATGTGTCTTGGCATGTTTCTCCTTGGATTTATCCTGTATGGGACTCTCTGTGCTTCCTGGACCTGATTAACTCTTTCCTTTCCCATATTAGGGAAGTTTTCAACTATAATCTCTTCAAATATTTTCTCAGTCCTTTTCTTTTTCTGTTTTTCTTCTGGAACACCTATAATTTGAATGTTGGTGTGTTTAATTTTGTCCCAGAGGTCTCTGAGACTGTTCACAGTTCTTTTCATTCTTCTTTCTTTATTCTTCTCTGGAGTAGTTATTTCCAATATTTGATCTTCCAGGTCACATCTCCGTTATTCTGTCTCAGTTATTCTTCTATTGATCTCATGTAGAGTATTTTTAATTTCATTTATTGTGTTGTTCATCATTGCTTGCTTCATGTTTAGTTCTTCTAGGTCCTTGTTAAATATTTCTTGCATTTTGTCTATTCTATTTCCAAGATTTTGTATCATCTTTACTATCATTATTCTAAATACTTTTTCAGGTAGACTGCCTATTTCCTCTTCATTTGTTAGGTCTGGTGGGTTTTTATCTTGCTCCTTCATCTGTTGTGTTTTTCTGTCTTGTCATTTTACTTATCTTACTGTGTTTAGGGTCTCCTTTTTCAGGCTGCAGATTCATAGTTTCTGTTGTTTTTGGTGTCTGTCCCCAGTGGCTAATGTTGGTTCAGTGGGTTGTGTAGGCTTCCTGGTGGAGGGGACTAGTGCCTGTGTTCTAGTGGATGAGGTGGATCTTGTCTTTCTGGTGGGCATGTCCACGTCTGGTGGTGTGATTTGAGGTGTCTGTGGACTTGTTATGATTTTAGGCAGCCTCTCTGCTAATGGGTGGGGTTGTGTTGCAGTCTTGCTAGTTGTTTGGCATAGGGTGTTCAGCACTTTAGCTTGCTCGTCATTGAGTGAAGCTCGGTGCTGGTGTTGAGATGGAGATCTCTGGGAGATTTTCACCATTTGATATTATGTGGAGCTGGGAGGTCTCTGGTGGACCAGTGTCCTGAAGTTGGCTCTCCCACCTCAGAGGCACAGCACTGACTCCTGGCTTCATCACCAAGAGCCTTTCATGCAATGGCTCAGAATAAAAGGGAGAAAAAGTAGAAAGAAAGAAAGAAAGAAAGAAAGAAAGAAAGAAAGAAAGAAAGAAAGAAGAAAGAACATAAAATAAAATAATATAAAGTAAAATAAAGTTATTAAAATAAAAATAATTATTAAAAAATTATTTTCAAAAGTAAAAAAACAAAGCAAAAAAAATGGATGGGGTGGGTGCTGGGAAGATGGCAGAAGAGTAAGACGCACAGATCACCTTCCTCCCCACAGATACACCAGAAATACATCTACATGTGGAACAACTCCTACAGAATACCTACTGAATGCTGGCAGAAGACCTCAGACCTCCCAAAAGGCAAGAAACTCCCCATGTACATGGATAGGGCAAAAGAAAAAACAGAGACAAAAGAATAGGAATGGCACCTGCACCAGTGGGAGGGAGCTGTGAAGGAGGAAAAGTTTCCACACACTAGGAAATCCCTTAGTGGGCGGAGACTGTGGGAGGCAGATGGGGGAGCTTTGGAACCATGGAGGAGAGCACAGCAACAGGGGTGCAGAGGACAAAGTGGGGAGATTTCCACACAGAGTTTCGGTGCCGACCGGCACTCACCAGCCTGAGTGGCTTGTCTGCTCACCCGTCGTGGCGGGCGTGGCTGTGAGCTGAGGGTCGGGTTTCAGTCAGAGCACAGGGAGAGGACTGGGGTTGGAGGCTTGAATATAGCCTGAAGTTGTTAGTGCACCACAGCTAGCCCGGAGGGATTCTGGGGAAATGTCTGCACCTGCCGAAGAGGCAAGAGACTTTTTCTTCCCTCTTTGTTTTCTGGTGCGTGAGGAGAGGGGTTTAAGAGTGCTGCTTAAAGGAACTCCAGAGACGGACGCAAGCCGCGGCTAAAAGCATGGACCCCAGAGGCGGGGGCGAGCCGCGGCTAAAATCACGGACCACAGAGACAGGCGGGAGATGCTAAGGCTGCTGTTGCCACCACCAAGGGACCTGTGTGCGATCACAGGTCACTATCCACACCCCTCTTTTGGAGAGCCTGTGCAGCCCGCCACTGCCAGGTTCCCAGGATCCAGGGACAACTTCCCTGGGCGAACGCACAGCGGGCCTCAGGCTGGTGCAACGTCACATTTGCCTCTGCTGCTGCAGGCCCGACCTGCCTGCCGTGCCCCTCTCTCCCCCCGGCCTGAGTACACCAGAGCCCCCGAATCAGCGGCTCCTTTAACCCTATCCTCTCTGAGCAAAAAACAGACGCCCTCCAGCCACCTACAACAGAGGCACGGCCAAACCCAAAGCTGAGCCCTTGTGAGCAGTGAGAAAAAAGAAGAGAAAGGGAAATCTCTCCCAGCAACCTGAGAAACAGCAGATTAAAGCTCCACAATCAACTTGATGTACCCTGCATCTGTGGAATACATGAATAGACAACGAATCAACCCAAATTGAGGAGGTGGACTTTGAGAGCAAGATCTATGGTTATTTCCCCTTTTCCTCTGTTTGTGAATGTGTATGTATATGCTTCTGTGTGACATCTTGTCTGTATAGCTTTGCTTCCACCATTTGTCCTAGGGTTCTATCCGTCCATGGTTTCTTTCTTAATTTTTTTCTTAATAATTAATTTTAATAACTTTATTATACTTTACCCTCTTTCTTTCTTTCTTTCTTTCTTTCTTTCTTTCTTTCTTTCTGTCTTTCTCTCTTTCTTTCCTTCCTTCCCTTCTTTAGACAACGAATCATCCCAAATTCAGGAAGTGGACTTTGAGAGAAAGATTTATGATTTTTTCCCCTTTACATTTTTTTCTGAGGGTGTATATGTATGATTCTGTGTAAGATTTTGTCTGTATAGCTTTGCTTCCAACATTTGTCCTAAGTTTCTATCCGTCCTTTTTTTTTTTCTAAATAATTATTTTTTAGTTCAATAACTTTATTATACTTTACTTTATGCTATTTTACTGTATCTTCTTTCTTTCTGTCTTTTTTCCTTCCTTCCCTCCTTCTTTCCTTCCTCAATCCGTCCCTCCCTCCTTTCTTTCCTTATTGCATTCTTTCCTTCTTTTCTTCTTCCTTTCTTCCTTCCCTCCTTCCTTCCTTCCATCCTTTCTTTCTTTCTTTCTTTCTCCATACTTCTACTAATTCTCTCTACATTTTCTGCCTTTTATTCTGAGTGGTGTGGATGAAAGGCTCTTGGTGCTCCAGCCAGGAGTCAGGGCTCTGTCTCTGAGGTGGGAGAGCCAACGTCAGGACACTGGTCAACAAGAGACCTCCCAGCTCCACATAATATCAAACGGTGAAAATCTCCCAGAGACCTCCATCTTAACAACAGCACTCAGTTTCACTCAATGACCAGCGAGCTACAGTGCTGGACAACCTATGCCAAACAACTAGCAAAACAGGAACACAACCGATCTATTAGCAGAGAGGCTGCCTAAAATCATAATAAGTCCACAGACACCCCTAAACACACCACCAGACGTGGACCTGCCCACTAGAGAGACAAAATCCAGCCTCATCCACCACAACACAGGCACTAGTCCCATCCGCCAGGAAGCCTACACAACAAACTGAACCAACCTTAGCCACTGGAGGCAGACATCATAAACAACGGGAACAACGAACCTGCAGCCTGCAAAAAGGATACCCAAACACAGTAAGATAAGCAAAATTAGAAGACAAAAATACACACCACAGACGAAGGAGCAAGATAAAAATGCACCAGACCTAACAAATGAAGAGGAAGTAGGCAATCTACCTGAAAAAGAATTCAGAATAATGATAGTAAGGATGATCCAAAATCTTAGAAATAGAATGGACAAAATGCAAAAAACATTTAATGAGGAACTAGAAGAAATAAAGATGAAACAAGCAACGATGAACAACACAATAAATGAAATTATAAGTACTCTAGATGGAATCAATAGCAGAATAACTGACGCAAAAGAACAGATAAGTGACCTGGAAGATAAAATAGTGGAAATAACTACTGCAGAGAAGAATAAAGAAAAGTGAATGAAAAGAACTGAGGACTGTCTCAGAGACCTCTGGGAAAACACTAAACACACCAATATTTGAATTATAGGGGCTCCAGAAGAAGAAGAGAAAAAGAAAGGGACTGAAAAAATATTTGAAGAGATTATAGTTGAAAACATCCCTAACATGGGAAAGGAAATAGTTAATCAAGTCCAGGAAGCACAGAGAGTCCCATACAGGATAAATGCAAGGAGAAATAAGCCAAGACACATATTAATCAAGACCCTTATATATGCTGTCTACAAGGTACCCACTTCAGACCTAGAGACACATACAAACTGAAAGTAAGGGGATAGAAAAAGATATTCTATGCATATGGGAACCAAAAGAAAGCTGGGGTAGCAATTCTCATATCAGACAAAATACACTTTAAAATAAAGACTATTAGAAGAGACAAAGAAGGACACTACATATTGATCAAGGGATTGATCCAAGAAGAAGATATAACAATTGTAAATATTTATGCACCCAACATAGGAGCACCTCAATACATAAGGCAAATACTAACAGCCATAAAAGGGGAAATCGACAATAACACATTCATAGTAGAGGACTTTAACACCCCAGTTTCACCAATGGAAAGATCATCCAAAATGAAAATAAATAAGGAAACACAAGCTTTACATGATACATTAAACACGATGGACTTAATTGATATTTATAGGACACTCCATCCAAAAACAACAGAGTACACATTTTTCTCAAGTGCTCATGAAGCATTCTCCAGGATAGATCATATCTTGGGTCACAAATCAAGGCTTGGTAAATATAAGAAAATTGAAATTGTATCAAGTACCTTTTCTGACCACAACGCCATGAGACTAGATATCAATTACAGGAAAAGATCTGTAAAAAATAAAAACACATGGAGGCTAAACAATACACTACATAATAACGAAGTGATCACTGAAGAAATCAAAGAGGAAATAAAAAAAATACCTACGAAAAAATGACAATGGAGACACAATGACCAAAAACCTATGGGATGCAGCAAAAGCAGTTCTCAGCGGGAAGTTTATAGCAATACAAGCCCAACTTAAGAAGCAGGAAACATCTCAAATAAACAACCTAACCTTGCACCTAAAGTAATCACAGAAAGAAGAACAAAAAACCTCAAAGCTAGCAGAAGGAAAGAAATCATAAAAATCAGATCGGAAATAAATGAAAAAGAAATGAAGGAAACAATAGCAAAGATCAATAAAATTAAAAGCTGGTTATTTGAGAAGATAAACAAAATAGATAAACCACTAGCCAGACTCATCAAGAAAAAAAGGAAGAAGACTCAAATCAATAGAATTAGAAATGAAAAAGGAGAAGTAAAAACTGACACTGCAGAAATACGAAAGATTGTGAGAGATTACTACAAGCAACTCGATGCCAATAAAATGGACAACCTGGAAGAAATGGACAAATTCTTAGAAATGCACAACCTGCCAAGACTGAATCAGGAAGAAAGAGAAAATATGAACAGACCAATCACAAGCACTGAAATTGAAACTGTGATTAAAAATCTTCCAACAAACAAAAGCCCAGGACCAGATGCCTTCACAGGCAATTTCTATCAAACATTTAGAGAAGAGTTAACATCTCTCCTTCTCAAACTCTTCCAAAATATAGCAGAGGGAGGAACACTCCCAAATTCCTTCTATGAGGTCACCATCACCTTGACACCAAAACCAGACAAGGGTGTCACAAAGAAAGAAAACTACAGGCCAATATCACTGATGAACATAGATGCAAAAATCCTCAACAAAATACTAGCAAACAGAATCCAACAGCACATTAAAAGGATCGTACAGCATAATCAAGTAAGGTTTCTTCCAGGAATACAAGTATTCTTCAATATACGCAAATCTATCAATGTGATAAACCATATTAACAAATTGAGGGAGAAAAAACATATGATCATCTCAATAGATGCAGAGAAAGCTTTTGACAAAATTCAACACCCATTTATAATAAAAACCCAGCAGAAAGTAGGCATAAAGGGAATTTTCCTCAACATAATAAAGGCCATATATGACAAACCCACAGCCAACAGCATTCTCAATGGTGAAAAACTGAAAGCATTTCCACTAAGATAAGGAGCAAGACAAGGTTGCCCACTCTCACCAGTCTTATTCAACATAGTTTTGGAACTTTTAGCCACAGCAATCAGAAAATAAAAGGAAATAAAAGGAATCCAAATCGGAAAAGAAGTAAAGTTGTCACTGTTTGCAGATGACATGATACTATACATAGAGAATCCCAAAGGTGCTACCAGAAAACTACTAGAGCTAATTATTGAATTTGGTAAAGTTGCAGGATACAAAATTAATGCACAGAAATCTCTGGCATTCCTATACACTAATGATGAAAAATCTGAAAGTGAAATCAAGAAAACACTCGCATTTACCACTGCAACAAAAAGAATTAAATATATATGAATAAACCTAACTAAGGAGACAAAAGACCTGTATGCAGAAAATTATAAGATACTGATGAAAGAAATTAAAGATGATACAAATAGATGGAGAGATATACCATGTTCTTGGATTGGAAGAATCAACATTGTGGAAATGACTCTACTACCCAAAGCAGTCTATAGATTCAACGTAATCCCTATCAAACTACCACTGGCATGTTTCACAGAATGAGAATAAAAAATTTCACAATTTGTATGGAAACACAAAAGACCCCGAATAGCCAAAGCAGCCTTGAGAACGAAAAATGGAGCTGGAGGAATCAGGCTCCCTGACTTCAGACTATACTACAAAGCTACAGTAATCAAGACAGTATCGTACTGGCACAAAAACAGAAAGATAGATCAATGGAACAGGATAGAAAGCCCAGAGATAAACCCACGCACATATGGGCGCCTTATCTTTGATAAAGGTGGCAGGAATGTACAGTGGAGAAAGGACCGGCTCTTCATTAAGTGGTTCTGGGAAAACTGGGCAGGTACATGTAAAAGTATGAGATTAGATCACTCCCTAACACCATACACAAAAATAAGCTCAAAATGGATTAAAGACCTAAGTGTAAGGCCAGAAACTATCAAACTCTTAGAGGAAAACATAGGCAGAACACTCTATGACATAAATCACAGCAAGATCCTTTTTGACCCACCTCCTAGTGAAATGGAAATAAAAACAAAAGTAAACAAATGGGACCTAATGAAACTTCAAAGCTTTTGCACAGCGATGGAAACCATAAACAAGACCAAAAGACAACCCTCAAAATGGGAGAAAATATTTTCAAATGAAGCAACTGACAAAGGATTCATCTCCAAAATTTACAAGCAGCTTAATCAGCTCAGTAACAAAGAAACAAACAACCCAATCGCAAAATGTGCAGAAGCCCTAAATACACATTTCTCCAAAAAAGATATACAGACTGCTAACAAACACATGAAAGAATTCTCAACATCATTAATCATTAGAGAAATGCAAATCAAAACTACAATGAGATATCTTCTCACATCAGTCAGAATGGCCATCATCAAATAATCTAGAAACAATAAATGCTGGAGAGGGTGTGGAGAAAAGGGAACACTCTTGCATTGCTGGTGGTAATGTGAATTGGTTCAGCCAGTATGGAGAACAGTATGGCGGTTCCTTAAAATATTACAAATAGAACTACCATATGACCCAGCAATCCCACTACTGGGCATATACCCTGAGAAAAACAAAATTCAAAAAGAGTCATGTACCAAAATGTTCATTGCAGCTCTATTTACAATAACCTGGAGATGGAAGTAACCTAAGCGCTCATCATCGGATAAATGGATAATGAAGATGTGGCATATATATACAATGGAATATTACTCAGCCATAAAAAGAAACGAAATTGAACTATTTGTAATGAGGTTGATAGACCTAGAGTCTGTCATACAGAGTGAAGTAAGTCAGAAAGAAAAAAGACAAATACCGTATGCAACACATATATATGGAATTTAAGGAAAAAAATGTCATGAAGAACCTAGGGGTAAGACAGGAATAAAGACACAGACCTACTGGAGAATGGACTTGAGGATATGGGGAGGGGGAAGGGTAAGGTGTGACAGGGTGAGAGAGAAGCATTGACATATATACACTAACAAACGTAAGGTAGATAGTTAGTGGGAAGCAGCCACATGGCACAGGTATATCAGCTCCGTGCTTTGTGACCACCTGGAGAGGTTGGATAGGGAGGGTGGGAGGGAGGGAGACGCAAGAGTGAAGAGATATGGGAACATATGTATATGTATAACTGATTCACTTTTTTATAAAGCAGAAACTAACACAACATTTAAAGCAATTATACCACAATAAAGATGTTAAAAAACAAAACAAAACAAAAAAAGGACGGACGGATAGAACCCTAGGACAAATGGTGAAAGCAATGCTTTACAGACAAGGTGTCATACAGAATCATACACATACACACTCTCAAAAAGAGGAAAAGGGGAAAAAATCATAGATCTTGCTCTCAAAGTCCACCTCATCAATTTGGGTTAATTCGTTGTCTATTCATCTATACCACAGATGCAGTGTAAATCAAGTTCATTGTGGAGATTTAATCCACTGCTCCTGAGGCTGCTGGGAGAGATTTGCCTTTCTCTTCTTTGTTTGCACAGCTCCTGGGGCTCAGCATTGGATTTGGCCCCGCCTCTGTGTGTAGGTCACTGGAGGGTGTCTGTTCTTTGCTCAGACAGGACTGGGTTAAAAGAGCACCTGACTCGGGGGCTCTGGCTCACTCAGGTCAGGATGAGGGAGGGTTTCGGATGCAGGGCAAGCCTTTGGTGGCAAAAGTCCAGCAGGACGTTGCACTAGCCTGAGGCACACCGTGTGTTCTCCCGGGGAAGTTGTCCCTGGATCCCGGGACCCTGGCAGTGGCGGGCTGCACAGGCTCCCGGGAAGGGAGGTGTGGAGAGTGACTTGTGCTCGCACACAGTCTTCTTGGTGGCAGCAGCAGCAGCTTTAGCATCTCATGCCCGTCTCTGGGGTCCGCGCTGTTAACCGCGGCTCGCACCCTTCTCTGGAGCTCCTTTAAGCAGCGCTCTTAATCCCCTCTCCTCACGCACCAGGAAACAAAGAAGGAAGAAAATGTACCTTGACTCTTTGGCAGTTCCAGACATTTACCCGGACTCCCTCCCAGCCTGATGTGGCGCACTAGCCCCCTGCAGTCTGTGTTCATGCTGCCAACCCCAGTCCTGTCCCTGCACTCCGACTGAAGCTTGAGCCTCAGCTCCCAGTCCCGCCCACACTGGCTGGTGAGCAGACAGTCCTCTCGGGGTGGTGAGTGCTGGTTGACACCGATCCTCTGTGCGGGAATGGCTCTTCTTTTCCCTCTGCACCCCTGTTGCTGTGCTCTCCTCCATGGCTCCAAAGCTTCCCCCCCTGCCACCTGCAGTCTCTTCCTGCGAAGGGGCTTCCTAGTGTATGGAAACCTTTCTTCCTTCACATCTCCCTCCCACTGGTGCAGGTCTCGTCCCTATACTTTTGACTCTGTTTATTCTTTTTTCTTTTGCCCTACCCAGGTACATGGGGAGTTTATTGCCTGTGGGAGGTCTGAGGTCTTCTGCCAGCGTTCAGTAGGTGTTCTGTAGGAGTTGTCCCACGTGTAGATGTATTTCTGGTGTATCTGTGGGGAGGAAGGTGATCTCCATGTCTTACTCTTCCGCCGTCTTCCTCTGACTCTCTCTCTAAACTTTTTAACAGATAAAACATTAGAAAACCATCCAAATCCCCGCTATCATCTCCCTTCTCTTCCATCCCTATTCCTCAGTGGTAAAATACCTCATAGTTGAGCCATATTATACCCATTCATAGTTTTGTAACTTTATAATGCACTGTACATTCCATTCTGATGTGCTTCTTTCTTAGCTTCTTTTTGAGTTGTATACACATTGTTACCTAGAAAATTCATTCATTCATTAAGACAGCTGTATAGTATTCATTTTTGTGAATAAATCACGATTGATATATCCATTTCTAGAAAGGTGGACAGTTAGGTTATTTGCATTTATTAAACTATTACAATAAATATCCCATTGCATGTTCCCTATACACACATATGTTTTCTCTAGGGAAAATTCCAGGTGGTAGATTTTCTGAGTCATAAAATAGTTTCCTTTCCATTTTTTATTAAAGTATAGTACATTTAAAATATTATGCAGGGGCTTCCCTGGTGGCTCAGTGGTTAATAATCCACCTGCCAGTGGAGGGGACATGGTTTCGATCCTGGTCTGCAAGGATCCCACATGCCATGGAGCAAATACACATGTGTGCCACATCTACTGAGACTGTGCTCTAAAGCCCACAAGCCATGACTACTGAGCCTGTGAGCCACAACTACTGAAGCGTGCATGCCTAGAGCCCATGCTCTGCAACAAAATAAGCCACTGCAATGAGAAGCCCACACACCACAACAAAGAGTAGCCACTGCTCGCGGCAACTAGAGAAAGCCTGCATGCAGCAACAAAGACCCAACACAGCCAAAAAAATAAATAAATAAGATAAAATATATTAGTTTCAGGTGACCAACATAGTAATTCATTATTTTTTAGATTATACTCCTTTAAAATAATTATAAAATAGTGGCTCTATTCCTTCTGCTGTTCAATGTATTCTTATAGATTATTTTAAACATAGTAACTTTTAATCTCCTAAACCTATCTTTCCCTTCCCCACTTTACTCTCCTCACAAGTAACAACTAGTTTTTCTCTACGTCTGTGAGCCTGTGCCTGTTTTGTTATATTCATACATTTGTTTCACTTTTAGATTCTACAAATAAGTGGTAACATATAGGACCTATCTTTCTCTGACTTAATTCACTAATATAAAAGCAACCAAATCCATTTACACACACACACACACACACACACACACACACACACATATATATCACTTTTCTTTATCCATTCATTTGTTGATGGAACTTAAATTGCTTCCACATATTGGCTATTGTAAATAATGCTGTTATGATTGGTATGCATGTGTCTTTTAAAATAAGTAATTTTGGGGGGACCTTGAAGATGGCAGAAGAGTAAGATGCGGAGCTCGCCTTCCTCTCCATGGATACATCAGAAATACATCTACACGTGGAAGAACTCCTACAGAACACCTACTGAAGGCTGGCAGAAGACCTCAGACCTCCCAAAAGGCAAGGAACTCCCCACGTACCTGGGTAGGGCAAAAGAAAAAAAGAAAAAACAGAGACAAAAGAAAAAGGACAGCACCTGCACCAGTGGGAGGGAGCTGTGAAGGAGGAAAAGTTTCTACACACTAGGAAGCCCCTCCGCGGGCGGAGACTGCGGGAGGCGGAGGGGGGAGCTTTGCAACCACAGAGTAGTGCACAGCGACGGGTGCGGAGGGCAAAGTGGGGAGATTCCTGCACAGAGGATCGGTGCCGACCGACACTCACCAGCTCGAGAGGCTTGTCTGCTCACCCGCCAGGGCGGGCGGGGCTGCGAGCTGAGGCTCAGGTTTCGGTTTTGGACGGAGCGCAGGGAGAGGACTGGGATTGGCGGCTTGAACATAGCCTGAAGGGGTTAGTGCACCAAGACTAGCCGGGAGGGAGTTCGGGGAAAAGCCTGCACCTGCCGAAGAGGCAAGAGACTTTTTCTTCCCTCTTTGTTTCCTGGTGCGCGAGGAGAGGGGTTTAAGAGCGCTGCTTAAAGGAACTCCAGAGACGGGCGCGAGCCGCGGCTAAAAGCGTGAATCCCAGAGACGGGCGCGAGCCGCGGCTAAAACCGCGGACCCCAGAGACGGGCGGGAGACGCTAAGGCTGCTGCTGCCACCACCAAGGGGCCTGTGTGCGAGCACAGGTCACTCTCCACACCCCTCTTCCGCAGAGCCTGTGCAGCCCGCCACTGCCAGGTTCCCGGGATCCAGGGACAACTTCCCCGGGAGAACGCACGGCGGGCCTCAGGCTGGTGCAAAGTCATGCCACCTCTGACGCCGCAGGCCCGCCCCACACGCAGCGCCCCTCCTTCCCCTCCCACCCCCGGCCTGAGTGAGCCGGAGCCCCCGTATCAGCGGCTCCTTTAACCCCGTCCTGTCTGAGCAAAAAACAGACGCCCTCCAGTGACCTACACACAGAGGCAGGGCCAAATCCAAAGCTGAGCTCCTGTGAGCTGTGAGAACAAAGAAGAGAAAGGGAAATCTCTCCCAGCAGCCTCAGAAGCAGTGGATTAAAGCTCCACAATCAACTTGATATGCCCTGCATCTGTGGAATACCTGAATAGACAAGGAATGATCTCAAATTGAAGAGGTGGAATTTAGGAGTGAGATCTATGATTTTTTTCCCCTTTTCCTCTTTTTGTGAATGTGTACGTGCATGTTTCTGTGTGAGATCTTGTCTGTATACTCTTGCTTCCACCATTTTTCCTAGGGCTCTATCCGTCCATGGTTTTTAAAAAAATTTTTTTTTCTTAATAATTAATTTTAATTGTAATAACTTTATTATACTTTACCTTCATTCTTTCTTTCTTTCTTTCCTTCTTCCCTTCCCTCCTTTAGACAATGAATCACCCCAAATTGAGGAGGTGGTCTCTGAGAGAAAGATTTATGATTTTTCTCCCTTTCCCTCTCTTTGTGAACGTTTATGTGTATGCTTCTGTGTAAGATTTTCTCTGTATAGCATTGCTTCCAACATCTGTCGTAAGGTTCTATCCGTCCCTTTTTTTTTTTTCTAAATATTTTTTAATTCAATAACTATATTATACTTTATTTTATTTTTACTGTATCTTCTTTCTTTCTGTCTTTTTTCCTTCTTTCCCTCCTTCCTTCCTTCCTTCCTTTCTCCCTCCCTCCCTCCTTTCTTTCCTTCTTTGCTTCTTTCTTCCTTCCTTCCTTTCCTCCTTTCCTTCTTTCTTTCCTCATACTTCTACTAATTCTCTCTACTTTTTCTCCCTTTTATTCTGAGCCGTGTGGATGAAAGGCTCATGGTGCTCCAGCCCAGGAGTCAGGGCTCTGCCTCTGAGGTAGGAGAGCCAACTTCAGGACATTGGTCAACAAGAGACCTCCCAGCTCCACATAATATTAAACGGCAGAAATCTCCCAGAGACCTCCGTCATAACACCAGCACCCAGCTTCACTCAACGACCAGCAAGCCACAGTGCTGGACAACCTATGCCAAACAACTAGCAAAACAGGAACACAACCCCACCCATTAGCAGAGATGCTGCCTAAAATCATAATAAGGCCACAGACACCCCAAAACACACCACCAGATGTGAACCTGCGCACTAGAGAGACAAGATCCAGCCTCATCCACCACAACACAGGCACTAGTCCCCTCCACCAGGAAGCCTATACAACCCACTGAAACAACCTTAGCCACTGGAGACAGACATCAAAAACAACGGGAACTACGAACGTGCAGCCTGCACAGTAAGGTAAGCAAAATGAGAAGACAGAAAAACACACAGCAGATGAAGGAGCAAGATACAAACCAACCAGACATAACAAATGAAGAGGAAATAGGCAGTCTACCTGAAAAAGAATTCAGAATAATGATAGTAAGGATGATCCGAAATCTAGGAAGTAGAATGGACAAAATGCAAGAAACAGTTAACAAGGACCTAGAACAAATAAAGATGAAACAAGCAATGATGAACAAGGCAATAAATGAAATTAAAAGTACCCTAGATGGGATCAATAGCAGAATAACTGAGGCAGAAGAACGGATAAGTGACCTGGAAGATAAAATAGTGGAAATAACTACTGCAGAGCAGAATAAAGAAAAAAGACTGAAAAGAACTGAGGACAGTCTCAGAGACCTCTGGGACAACATTAAATGCACCAACATTCGAATTATAGGGGTTCCAGAAGAAGAAGAGAAAAAGAAAGGGACTGAGAAAATATTTGAAGAGATTATAGTTGAAAACTTCCCTAATATGGCAAAGGAAATAGTTAATCAAGTCCAGGAAGCACAGAGAGTCCCATACAGGATAAATCCAAGGAGAAATACGCCAAGACACATATTAATCAAACTGTCAAAAATTAAATACAAAGAAAGCATATTAAAAGCAGCAAGGGAAAAAGAACAAATAACACACAAGGGAATCCCCATAAGGTTAACAGCTGATCTCTCAGCAGAAACCCTACAAGCCAGAAGGGAGTGGCAGGACATATTGAAAGTGATGAAGGAGAAAAACCTGCAACCAAGACTACTCTACACAGCAAGGATCTCATTCAGATATTATGGAGAAATTAAAACCTTTACAGACAAGCAAAAGCTGAGAGAGTTCAGCACCACCAAACCAGCTTTACAACAAATGCTAAAGGAACTTCTCTAGGCAAGAAACACAACAGAAGGAAAAGACCTATAATAACGAATCCAAAACAATATAGAAAATGGGAATAGGAACATACATATCCATAATTACCTTAAATGTAAATGGTCTAAATGCTCCCACCAAAAGACACAGATTGGCTGAATGGATACAAAAACAAGACGCTTATATATGCTGTCTACAAGAAACCCACTTCAGACCTAGAGACACATACATACTGAAAGTAAGGGGATGGAAAAAGATATTCCATGCAAATGGAAACCAAAAGAAAGCTGGAGTAGCAATTCTCATATCAGACAAAATAGACTTTAAAATAAGGACTATTAAAAGGGACAAAGAAGGACACTACATAATGATCAAGGGATCGATCCAAGAAGATATAACAATTGTAAATATTTATGCACCCAACATAGGAGCACCTCAATACATAAGGCAAATACTAACAGCCATAGAAGGGGAGATCGACAGTAACACATTCATAGTAGGGGACTTTAACACCCCACTTTCACCCATGGGCAGATCATCCAAAATGAAAATAAATAAGGAAACACAAACTTTAAATGATACATTAAACAGGATGGACTTAATTGATATTTATAGACACTCCATCCAATAACAACAAAATACACATTTTTCTCAAGTGCTCATAGAACATTCTCCAGGATAGATCATATCTTGGGTCACAAATCAAGCCTTGGTAAATTTAAGAAAACTGAAATTGTATCAAGTATCTTTTCTGACCACAACGCCATGAGACTAGATATCAATTACAGGAAAAGATCTGTAAAAAATACAAACACATGGAGGCTAAACAATACACTACTAAATAATGAAGTGATCACTGCAGAAATCAAAGAGGAAATCAAAAAATACATAGAAACAAATGACAATGGTGACAAAACGACCCAAAACCTGTGGGATGCAGCAAAAGCAGTTCTAAGGGGGAAGTTTATAGCAATACAATCCCACCTTAAGAAGCAGGAAACATCTCAAATAAACAACCTAACCTTGCATCTCAAGCAATTAGAGAAAGAAGAACAAAAAACCTCAAAGCTAGCAGAAGGAAAGAAATCATAAAAATCAGATCAGAAATAAATGAAAAAGAAATGAAGGAAACGATAGCAAAGATCAATAAAACTAAAAGCTGGTTCTTTGAGAAGATAAACAAAATAGATAACCTACTAGCCAGACTCATCAAGAAAAAAAGGGAGAAGACTCAAATCAATAGAATTAGAAATGAAAAAGGAGAAGTAACAACTGACACTGCAGAAATAAAAAAAATCATGAGAGATTACTACAAGCAACTCTATGCCAATAAAATGGACAATCTGGAAGAAATGGACAAATTCTTAGAAATGCACAACCTGCCAAGACTGAATCAGGAAGAAATAGAAAATATGAACAGACCAATCACAAGCACTGAAATTGAAACTGTGATTAAAAACCTTCCAACAAACAAAAGCCCAGGACCAGATGGCTTCACAGGTGAATTCTATCAAACGTTTAGAGAAGAGCTAACACCTATCCTTCTCAAACTCTTCCAAAATATAGCAGAGGGAGGAACACTCCCAAATTCCTTCTATGAGGCCACCATCACCTTGATACCAAAACCAGACAAGGATGTCACAAAGAAAGAAAACTACAGGCCAATATCACTGATGAACATACATGTAAATATCCTCAACAAAATACTAGCAAACAGATTCCAACAGCACATTAAAAGGATCATACACCATGATCAAGTGGGGTTTATTCCAGGAATTCAAGGATTCTTCAATATACGCAAATCTAACAATGTGATAAACCATATTAACAAATTGAAGGAGAAAAACCATATGATCATCTCAATAGATGCAGAGAAAGCTTTCGACAAAATTCAATACCCATTTATGATGAAAACCCTCCAGAAAGTAGGCATAGAGGGAACTTTCCTCAACATAATAAAGGCCATATATGACAAGCCCACAGCAGACATCATCCTCAATGGTGAAAAACTGAAAGCATTTCCACTAAGATCAGGAACAAGACAAGGTTGCCCACTCTTACCACTCTAATTCAACATGTTTTCGGAAGTTTTAGCCACAGCAATCAGAGAAGCAAAGGAAATAAAAGGAATCCAAATCAGAAAAGAAGAAGTCAAGCTGTCACTGTTTGCAGATGACATGATACTATACACAGAGAATCCTAAAGATGCTACCAGAAAACTACTAGAGCTAATCAATGAATTTGGTAAAGTAGCAGGATACAAAATTAATGCACAGAAATCTCTGGCATTCCTATATACCAATGATGAAAAATCTGAAAGTGAAATCAAGAAAACACTCGCATTTACCATTGCAACAAAAAGAATAAAATATCTAGGAATAAACCTACCTAAGGAGACTAAAGACCTGTATGGAGAAAATTATAAGACACTGATGAAAGAAATTAAAGATGATACAAATAGATGGAGAGATATACCATGTTCTTGGATTGGAAGAATCAACATTGTGAAAATGACTCTACTACCCAAAGCAATCTACAGATTCAATGCAATCCCTATCAAACTACCACTGGCATTTTTCACAGAACTAGAACAAAACATTTCGCAATTTGTATGGAAACACAAAAGACCCCGAATAGCCAAAGCAATCTTGAGAACGAAAAATGGAGCTGGAGGTATCAGGCTCCCTGACTTCAGACTATACTACAAAGCTACAGTAATCAAGACAGTATGGTACTGGCACAAAAACAAAAAGATAGGTCAATGGAACAGGATAGAAAGCCCAGAGATAAACCCACGCACATATGGACACCTTATCTTTGATAAAGGTGGCAGGAATGTACAGTGGAGAAAGGACAGCCTCTCCAATAAATGGTGCTGGGAAAACTGGACAGGTACATGTAAAAGTATGAGATTAGATCACTCCCTAACACCATACACAAAAATAAGCTCAAAATGGATTAAAGACCTAAATGTAAGGCCAGAAACTATCAAACTCTTAGAGGAAAGCATAGGAAGAACACTCTATGACATAAATCACAGCAAGATCCTTTCTGACCCACCTCCTAGAGTAATGGAAATAAAAACAAAAATAAACAAATGGGACCTAATGAACCTTCAAAGTTTTTGCACAGCAAAGGAAACCATAATCAAGACCAAAAGACAACCCTCAGAATGGGAGAAAATAGTTGCTAATGAAGCAACTGACAAAGGATTAATCTCCAAAATTTACAAGCAGCTCATGCAGCTCAATAACAAAACAACAAACAACCCAATCCAAAAATGGGCAGAAGACCTAAATAGACACTTCTCCAAAGAAGATATACAGAATGCCAACAAACACATGAAAGAATGCTCAACATCATTAATCATTAGAGAAATGCAAATCAAAACTACAATGAGATATCATCTCACACCAGTCAGAATGGCCATCATCAAAAAATCTAGAAACAATAAATGCTGGAGAGGGTGTGGAGAAAAGGGTATACTCTTGCACTGCTGGTGGGAATGTGAATTGGTTCAGCCACTATGGAGAACAATATGGAGGTTCTTTAAAAAACTACAAATAGAACTACCATATGACCCAGCAATCCCATTACTGGGCATATACCCTGAGAAAACCAAAATTCAAAAAGAGTCATGTACCAAAATGTTCACTGCAGCTCTATTTACAATAGCCCGGAGATGGAAACAACCTAAGCGCCCATCATCGGATGAATGGATAAAGAAGATGTGGCACATATACACAATGGAATATTACTCACCCTTAAAAAGAAATGAAATTGGGCTATTTGTAATGAGAAGGATAGACCTAGAGTCTGTCATACAGAGTGAAGTAAGTCAGAAAGAAAAAGACGAATACCGTATGCTAACACATGTATATGGAATTTAAGGGGAAAAAATGTCATGAAGAACCTAGGGGTAAGACAGGAATAAAGACGCAGACCTACTGGAGAACGGACTTGAGGATATGGGGAGGGGGAAGGGTGAGCTTTGACAGGGCGAGAGAGAGTCATGGACATATACACACTAACAAACGTAGTAAGGTAGATAGCTCGGGGGAAGCAGCCGCAAGGCACAGGGATATTAGCTCGGTGCTTTGTGACAGCCTGGAAGGGTGGGATAGGGAGAGTGGGAGGGAAGGAGACGCAAGAGGGAAGACATATGGGAACATATGTATATGTATAACTGATTCACTTTGTTATAAAGCAGAAACTAACACACCATTGTAAAGCAATTATACCCCAATAAAGATGTTTTAGAAAAAAAAAGACTTTTTTCCTCTCAGAAAGGACGTTTCAATATGAATTCAAGCTAAGAAATCTGAGAAACTCCAAAATAAATGCTTTGGCAAAAACCAAAAAAATAAAAAAATATTAAAAAAAAATAAAATAAGTAATTTTGTTTTCTTCAGGTATATACACAGGGATGGGATTGCTGGATCATATGTAGCTCTTTCTTTAGTTTTTGAGGAACCTCCATAATGTTTTCCATAGTGGCTGCACTAATAAACATTCTCACCAACAGTGCACTAGGGTTCCCTTTTCTCCACACCAAATTCTCTTCTCTCCAGTGTTTTTGATGATAGTCATACTGACAGGTGTGCTGTGATATCACACTGTGAATTTGATTTGCATTACTCTGATAATTAGCCATGTTGAGCATCTTTTCAGGTGCCTGTTTGTCATCTGTGTGTCTTCTTTGGAAAAATGTCTATTCAGGACATTGCTCATTTTAATCAGGTTTATCTGTTTGTTTATATATTGACTTGTATGGCTGTTTGTATATTTTGGATATTAACACATTATTGGTCATATCATTTGCAAATATTGATATTTTCTCCCATTCAGTACGTTCTCTTTTTGGTTGCTGATGGTTTCCTTTACTGTGAGAATGTATTTGGGTTTAACCCAGTCCCATTTGCTTATTTTTTTGTAACATCTTTATTGGAGTATAATTGCTTTACAATGTTGTATCAGTTTCTACTGTTTAAAAATGAATCAGCTATATGTATACGTATATTCCCATATTCCTTCCCTCTGGTGCCTCCCTCCCTATTCCACCCCTCTAGGTGGTCACAAAGTACCAAACTGATCTCCTTGTCCTATGGAGCTGCTTCCCACTAGCTATCTATTTTACATTTGGTAGTGTATATATATCATCAATGCAACTACCTCATTTCATCCTAGCTTACACTTCCCCCTCCCCATGTCCTCAAGTCCATTCTCTACATCTGGATCTTTATTCCTGGACAGCCCCTAGGTTCATCAAACCATTTTTTAAAGACTCCATATATAAGTGTTAGCATATGGCATTTGTGTTTCTTTCTGTGACATACTTCTCTCTGTATGACAAACTCTATATCCAACCAACTCACTAAAAATAATGCAATTTCATTTCTTTTCATGGCTGAGTAAAATTCCATTGTATATGTGCCACATGTTCTTTATCCATTCTTCTGTCAATGGATACTTAGGTTACTTCCAGATCCTGGCTAGCGTAAATAGTGCTGCAATGAACATTGTGGTACATGCCTCTTATTGAACTATAGTTTTCTCAGTGTATATGCCCAGGAGTGGGAATGCTGGGTCGTATGGTAGCACTATTTTACGTTTTTTAGGGAAACTCCATACTGTTCTCCACAGTGGCTGTATCAATTTACAGTCCCACCACAAGGCAAGAGAATTCCCGTTTCTCCACACCTTCTTCAGCATTTGTTGTTTGTAGATTTTTGATGATGGCCATTCTGACTGGTGGGAGGTGATATCTCATTGTGGTTTTGATTTGCATTTCTCTAATGATTAGTGATGTTGAGAATCTTTTCATATGTTTGTTGGCAATCTGTATATCTTCTTTGGAGAAATTTCTATTTAGGACTTCTGCCTATTTTTGGATCAGGTTGTTTGTTTTCTTGATATTGAGCTGCATGAGCTGCTTATATATTTCGGAGATTACTCCTTTGTCTGTTGATTCGTTTGCAAATATTGACTCCCATTCTGAGGGTTGTCTTTTTATCTTGTTAATGGTTTCCTTTACTGTGCAAAAGCTTTTAAGTTCTATTAGTTCCCAGTTGTTTATTTTTGTTTTTATTTCCATTTCTCTAGGAGGTGGATTAAAAGGATCTTGCTGTGATTTATGTCATAGATTGTTCTACCTATGTTTTCCTCTAACAGTTTTAAAGTATATGGGCTTACATTTAGGTCTTTAATCCTTTTTGAGTTTACTTTTGTGCATGGTGCTAGGGAATGTTCTAATTTCATTCTTTTACATGTAGCTGTCCAGTTTTCCCAGCACCAATTTTTTTCTTGTTTTTTTTTTTCTTGACATCTTTATTGGAGTATAACTCCTTTACAATGGTGTGTTAGTTTCTGCTTTACAACAAAATTAATCAGTTATATATATATATTCTTATGTTCCCATATCTCTTCCCTCTTGCACCTCCCTCCCTCCAACCCTCCCTATCCCACCCCTCCAGGTGGTCACAAAGAACTGAGCTGATCTCCCTGTGCTATGTGGCTGCTCCCCACTAGCTATCTACCTTACATTTGGTAGTGTATATATGTCAATGCATCACTCTCATTTTGTCATAGCTTACACTTCTCCCTCCCCATATCCTCAAGTCCATTCTCTAGTAGGTCTATGTCTTTATTCCTGTCTTACCCCTAGGTTCTTCATTACATTTTTTTCTTAAATTCCACATATATGTGTTAGCATACGGTATTTGTCTTTCTCTTTCTGACTTACTTCACTCTGTATGACAGACTCTAAGTCTATCCACCTCATTACAAATAGCTCAATTTCGTTTCTTTTTATGTCTGAGTAATATTCCACTGTATATATGTGGAACATCTTCTTTATCCATTCATCTGATGATGGACACTTAGGTTGTTTCCATCTCTGGGCTATTGTAAATAGAGCTGCAGTGAACATTTTGGTACATGACTCTTTTTGAATTTTGATTTTCTCAGGGTGTATGCCCAGTAGTGGGATTGCTGGGTCATATGGTAGTTCCATTTGTAGTTTTTCAAGGAGCCTGCATACTGTTCTCCACAGTGGCTGTATCAATTTACATTCCCACCAAGAGTGCAAGAGGGTTCCCTTTTCTCCACATCCTCTCCCGCATTTATTGTTTCTAGATTTTTTGCTGATGGCCATTCTGACTGGTGTGAGATGATATCTCATTGTAGTCTTGATTTGCATTTCTCTAATGATTAGTGATGTTGACCCTTCTTTCATGTGCTTGTTGGCAGTCTGTATATCTTCTTTGGAGAAATGTCTATTTAGGTCTTCTGCCCATTTGTGGATTGGGTTGTTTGTTTCTTTGTTATTAAGCTGCATGCGCTGCTTATAAATTTTGGAGACTAATCCTTTCTCAGTTGCTTCATTTGCAAATACTTTCTCCGATTCTGAGTGTTGTCTTTTGGTCTTGTTTATGGCTTCCTTTGCTGTTCAAAAGCTTTGAAGTTTCATTAGGTCCCATTTGTTTATTTTTATTTCCATTTCTCTAGGAAGTGGGTCCAAAAGCATCTTTCTGTGATTTATGTCATAGAGTGTCCTGCCTGTATTTTCCTCTAAGAATTTGATAGTTTCTGTCCTTACATTTAGGTCTTTAATCAATTTTGAGCTTATTTTTGTGTATGGTGTTAGGGATTGATCTAATCTCATACTTTTACATATACCTGTCCAGTTTTCCCAGCAGCACTTATTGAGGAGGCTGTCCTTTCTCCACTGTACATTCCTGCCTCCTTTATCAAAGATAAGGTGACCATATGTGCGTGGGTTTATCTCTGGGCTTTCTATCCTGTTCCATTGATCTGTCTTTCTGTTTTTGTGCCAGTACTATACTCCTTTGATTAATGTAGCTTTGTAATATAGTCTGAAATCAGGTTAACCTGATTCCTCCAGCTCCGTTTTTCGTTCTCAAGTTGCTTTGGCCATTTGGGGACTTTTGTGTTTCCATACAAATTGTGAAATTTTTTGTTCTACTTCTGTGAATAATGCCAGTGGTAGTTTAATAAGGATTGCATTGAATCTATAGATTACTTTGGGTAGTAGATTCATTTTCACAATATTGATTCTTCCAATCCAAGAACATGGTATATCTCTCCATCTATCTGCATCATCTTTACTTTCTTTCATCAGTGTCTTATAATTTTCTGCATACAGGTCTTTTGTCTCCTTAGTTAGGTTTATTCATATATATTTTATTCTTTTTGTTGCAGTGGTAAATGCGAGTGTTTTCTTGATTTCACTTTCAGATTTTTCATCATTAGTGTATAAGAATGCCAGAGATTTCTGTGCATTAATTTTGTATCCTGCTACTTTACGAAATTCATTGATTAGCTCTAGTAGTTTTCTGGTAGCATCTTTAGGATACTCTCTGTATAGTATCATGTCATCTGCAAACATTGACAGCTTTACTTCTTCTTTTCTGATTTGGATTCTTTTATTTCCTTTCCTTCTCTGATTGCTGTGGCTAAAACTTCCAAAAGGATGTTGAATGAGAGTGGTGAGAGTGGGCAACCTTGTCTTGTTTCTGATCTTAGTGGAAATGCTTTCTGTTTTTCACCATTGAGGACAAGGTTGACTGTAGGTTTTTCATATATGGCCTTTATTATGTTGAAGAAAGTTCCCTCTATGCCTACTTTCTGGAGGGTTTTTTTCATAAATGGGTGTTGAATTTTGTCAAAAGCTTTCTCTGCATCTACTGAGATGATCATACGGATTTTCTCCTTCAATTTGTTAATATGGTTTATCACATTGATTGATTTGCATATAATGAATCATCCTTGCATTCGTGGAATAAATCCCCCTGGATCATGGTGTATGATCCTTTTAACGTGCTGTTGGATTCTATTTGCTAGTGTTTTGTTGAGGATTTTTGCAACTATATTCATCATTGGTATTGGCCTGTAGTTTTCTTTCTTTGTGACATCCTTGTCTAATTTTGTTTTCAAGGTGATGGCGGCCTTGTGGAATAGATTGGGGAGTGTTCCTCCCTCTGGTATATTTTGGACGAGTTTGAGAAGGATAGGTGTTAACTCTTCTGCAAATGTTTGATAGAATTTGTCTGTGAAGCCATCTGGTCCTGGGCTTTTGTTTGTTGGAAGATTTTTTTTTTTTTTTTTTAAACATCTTTATTGGGGTATAATTGCTTTACAATGGTGTGTTAGTTTCTGCTTTACAACAAAGTGAATCAGCTATACATATACATATGTTCCCATATGTCTTCCCTCTTGCGTCTCCCTCCCTCCCACTCTCCCCATCCCACCCTTCCAGGCTGTCACAAAGCACCGAGCTAATATCCCTGTGCCTTGCGGCTGCTTCCCCCCAGCTATCTACCTTACTACGTTTGTTAGTGTGTATATGTCCATGACTCTCTCTCGCCCTGTCAAAACTCACCCTTCCCCCTCCCCATATCCTTAAGTCCGTTCTCCAGTAGGTCTGCGTCTTTATTCCTATCTTACCTCTAGGTTCTTCATGACAATTTTTTCCCTTAAATTCCATATATATGTGTTAGCATACGGTATTTGTCTTTTTCTTTCTGACTTACTTCACTCTGTATGACAGATTCTAGGTCTATCCATCTCATTACAAATAGCTCAATTTCATTTTTTTTTATTTTTTTTTTTTTTTTTTTTTTTTTTTTTTTTTTTTTTTTTTTTTTTTTTTTTTTTTTTTTTTTTTTTTTATTTTATTTTTTTTTTTTTTTTTATTTTTTTATTTTTTTATTTTTTAAACATCTTTATTGGGGTATAATTGCTTTACAATGGTGTGCTAGTCTCTGCCTCACAACAAAGTGAATCAGCTATACATATACATATGTTCCCATATGTCTTCCCTCTTGCGTCTCCCTCCCTCCCACTCTCCCCATCCCACCCTTCCAGGCTGTCACAAAGCACCGAGCTAATATCCCTGTGCCTTGCGGCTGCTTCCCCCCAGCTATCTACCTTACTACGTTTGTTAGTGTGTATATGTCCATGACTCTCTCTCGCCCTATCAAAACTCACCCCTCCCCCTCCCCATACCCTCAAGTCCGTTCTCCAGGAGGTCTGCGTCTTTATTCCTATCTTACCCCTAGGTTCTTCATGACATTTTTTTCCCTTAAATTCCATATATATGTGTTAGCATACGGTATTTGTCTTTTTCTTTCTGACTTACTTCACTCTGTATGACAGACTCTAGGTCTATCCATCTCATTACAAATAGCTCAATTTCATTTCTTTTTAAGGCTGAGTAATATTCCATTGTGTATATGTGCCACATCTTCTTTATCCATTCATCCGATGATGGGCGCTTAGGTTGTTTCCATGTCCTGGCTATTGTAAATAGAGCTGCAATGAACATTTTGGTACATGACTCTTTTTGAATTTTGGTTTTCTCAGGGTATATGCCAAGTAGTGGGATTGCTGGGTCATATGGTAATTCTATCTGTAGTTTTTTAAGGAACCTCCATACTGTTCTCCACAGTGGCTGAACCAATTCACATTCCCACCAGCAGTGCAAGAGTGTCCCCTTTTCTCCACACCCTCTCCAGCATTTATTGTTTCTAGATTTTTTGATGATGGCCATTCTGACTGGTGTGAGATGATATCTCATTGTAGTTTTGATTTGCATTTCTCTAATGATTAATGATGTTGAGCATTCTTTCATGTGTTTGTTGGCATTCTGTATATCTTCTTTGGAGAAATGTCTATTTAGGTCTTCTGCCCATTTTTGGATGGGGTTGTTTGTTTTTTTGTTATTGAGCTGCATGAGCTGCTTGTAAATTTTGGAGATTAATCCTTTGTCAGTTGCTTCATTTGCAAATGTTTTCTCCCATTCTGAGGGTTGTCTTTTGGTCTTGGTTATGGTTTCCTTTGCTGTGCAAAAGCTTTGAAGTTTCATTAGGTCCCATTTGTTTATTTTTGTTTTTATTTCCATTACTCTAGGAGGTGGGTCAGAAAGGATCTTGCTGTGATTTATGTCATAGAGTGTTCTTCCTATGTTTTCTTCTAAGAGTTTGATAGTTTCTGGCCTTACATTTAGGTCTTTAATCCATTTTGAGCTTATTTTTGTATATGGTGTTAGGGAGTGATCTAATCTCATACTTTTACATGTACCTGTCCAGTTTTCCCAGCACCATTTATTGAAGAGGCTGTCCTTTCTCCACTGTACATTCCTGCCTCCTTTATCAAAGATAAGGTGTCCATATGTGCGTGGGTTTATCTCTGGGCTTTCTATCCTGTACCACTGATCTATCTTTCTGTTTTTGTGCCAGTACCATACTGTCTTGATGACTGTTGCTTTGTAATATAGTCTGAAGTCAGGGAGCCTTATTCCTCCAGCTCCTTTTTCGTTCTCAAGATTGCTTTGGCTATTCGGGGTCTTTTGTGTTTCCATACAAATTGCGAAATTTTTTGTTCTAGTTCTGTGAAAAATGCCAGTGGTAGTTTGATAGGGATTGCATTGAATCTGTAGATTGCTTTGGGTAGTAGAGTCATTTTCACAATGTTGATTCTTCCCATCCAAGAACATGGTATATCTCTCCATCTATTTGTATCATCTTTAATTTCTTTCATCAGTGTCTTATAATTTTCTGCATACAGGTCTTTCGTATCCTTAGGTAGGTTTATTCCTAGATATTTTATTCTTTTTGTTGCAATGGTAAATGGGAGTGTTTTCTTGATTTCACTTTCAGATTTTTCATCATTAGTATATAGGAATGCCAGAGATTTCTGTGCATTAATTTTGTATCCTGCTACTTTACCAAATTCATTGATTAGCTCTAGTAGTTTTCTGGTAGCATCTTTAGGATTCTCTATGTATAGTATCATGTCATCTGCAAACAGTGACAGCTTTACTTCTTCTTTTCCGATTTGTATTCCTTTTATTTCCTTTTCTTCTCTGATTGCTGTGGCTAAAACTTCCAAAACTATGTTGAATAAGAGTGGTGAGAGTGGGCAACCTTGTCTTGTTCCTGATTTTAGTGGAAATGCTTTCAGTTTTTCACCATTGAGGATGATGTTTGCTGTGGGCTTGTCATATATGGCTTTTATTATGTTTAGGAAAGTTCCCTCTATGCCTACTTTCTGGAGGGTTTTTATCATAAATGGGTGTTGAATTTTGTCGAAAGCTTTCTCTGCATCTATTGAGATGATCATATGGTTTTTCTCCTTCAATTTGTTAATATGGTTTATCACATTGATAGATTTGCGTATATTGAAGAATCCATGCATTCCTGGAATAAACCCCACTTGATCATGGTGTATGATCCTTTTAATGTGCTGTTGGATTCTGTTTGCTAGTATTTTGTTGAGGATTTTTGCATCTATGTTCATCAGTGATATTGGCCTGTAGTTTTCTTTCTTTGTGACATCCTTGTCTGGTTTTGGTATCAAGGTGATGGTGGCTTCGTAGAAGGAATTTGGGAGTGTTCCTCCCTCTGCTATATTTTGGAAGAGTTTGAGAAGGATAGGTGTTAGCTCTTCTCTAAACGTTTGATAGAATTCACCTGTGAAGCCATCTGGTCCTGGGCTTTTGTGTGTTGGAAGGTTTTTAATCACAGTTTCAATTTCAGTGCTTGTGATTGGTCTGTTCATATTTTCTATTTCTTCCTGATTCAGTCTTGGCAGGTTGTGCATTTCTAAGAATTTGTCCATTTCTTCCAGATTGTCCATTTTATTGGCATAGAGTTGCTTGTAGTAATCTCTCATGATTTTTTTTATTTCTGCAGTGTCAGTTGTTACTTCTCCTTTTTCATTTCTAATTCTATTGATATGAGTCTTCTCCCTTTTTTTCTTGATGAGTCTGGCTAGTGGTTTATCTATTTTGTTTATCTTCTCAAAGAACCAGCTTTTAGTTTTATTGATCTTTGCTATTGTTTCCTTCATTTCTTTTTCATTTATTTCTGATCTGATTTTTATGATTTCTTTCCTTCTGCTAGCTTTGGGGTTTTTTTGTTCTTCTTTCTCTAATTGCTTGAGGTGCAAGGTTAGGTTGTTTATTCGAGATGTTTCCTGCTTCTTAAGGTGGGCTTGTATTGCTATAAACTTCCCCCTTAGAACTGCTTTTGCTGCATCCCATAGGTTTTGGGTCGTTGTGTCTCCATTGTCATTTGTTTCTAGGTATTTTTTTATTTCCTCTTTGATTTCTTCAGTGATCACTTCATTATTAAGTAGTGTATTGTTTAGCTTCCATGTGTTTGTATTTTTTAAAGATCTTTTCCTGTAATTGATATCTAGTCTCATGGCGTTGTGGTCGGAAAAGATACTTGATACAATTTCAGTTTTCTTAAATTTACCAAGGCTTGATTTGTGACCCAAGATATGATCTATCCTGGAGAATGTTCCATGAGCACTTGAGAAAAATGTGTATTCTGTTGTTTTCGGATGGAGTGTCCTATAAATATCAATTAAGTCCATCTTGTTTAATGTATCATTTAAAGCTTGTGTTTCCTTATTTATTTTCATTTTGGATGATCTGTCCATGGGTGAAAGTGGGGTGTTAAAGTCCCCTACTATGAATGTGTTACTGTCGATCTCCCCTTTTATGGTTGTTAGTATTTGCCTTATGTATTGAGGTGCTCCTATGTTGGGTGCATAAATATTTACAATTGTTATATCTTCTTCTTGGATCGATCCCTTGATCATTATGTAGTGTCCTTCTTTGTCCCTTTTAATAGTCCTTATTTTAAAGTCTATTTTGTCTGATATGAGAATTGCTACTCCAGCTTTCTTTTGGTTTCCATTTGCATGGAATATCTTTTTCCATCCCCTTACTTTCAGTCTGTATGTGTCTCTAGTTCTGAAGTGGGTCTCTTGTAGACAGCATATATAAGGGTCTTGTTTTTGTATCCATTCAGCCAATCTGTGTCTTTTGGTGGGAGCATTTAGTCCATTTACATTTAAGGTAATTATCGATATGTATGTTCCAATTTCCATTTTATATATTGTTTTGGGTTCGCTACAATAGGTCATTTCCTTCTCTTGTGTTTCGTGTCTAGAGAAGTTCCTTTAGCATTTGTTGTAAAGCTGGTTTGGTGGTGCTGAACTCTCTCAGCTTTTGCTTGTCTGTAAAGGTTTTAATTTCTCCATCAAATGTGAATGAGATCCTTGCTGGGTAGAGTAGTCTTGGTTGCAGGCTATTCTCCTTCAGCACTTTCAGTATGTCCTGCCACTCCCTTCTGGCTTGTAGAGTTTCTGCTGAGAGATCAGCTGTTAACCTTATGGGGATTCCCTTGTGTGTTATTTGTTGTTTTTCCCTTGCTGCTTTTAATATGCTTTCTTTGTATTTAATTTTTGACAGTTTGATTAATATGTGTCTTGGCGTGTTTCTCCTTGTATTTATCCTGTATGGGACCCTCTGTGCTTCCTGGACTTGATTAACTATTTCCTTTCCCATATTAGGGAAGTTTTCAACTATAATCTCTTCAAATATTTTCTCAGTCCCTTTCTTTCTTTCTTCTTCTTCTGGAACCCCTATAATTCGAATGTTGGTGCGTTTCATGTTGTCCCAGAGGTCTCTGAGACTGTCCTCAGTTCTTTTCATTCTTTTTTCTTTATTCTGCTCTGCAGTAGTTATTTCCACTACTTTATCTTCCAGGTCACTTATCCGTTCTTCTGCCTCAGTTATTCTGCTATTGATCCTATCTAGAGTGATTTTAATTTCATTTATTGCATTGTTCATCGTTGCTTGTTTCATCTTTAGTTCTTGTAGGTCCTTGTTAACTGTTTCTTGCATTTTGTCCATTCTACTTCCAAGATTTCGGATCATCCTTACTATCATTATTCTGAATTCTTTTTCAGGTAGATTGCCTATTTCCTCTTCATTTGTTAGGTCTGGTGGGTTTTTATCTTGCTCCTTCATCTGCTGTGTGTTTTTCTGTCTTCTCATTTTGCTTATCTTACTGTGTTTGGGGTCTCCTTTTTGCAGGCTGCAGGTTCGTAGTTCCCGTTGTTTTTGATGTCTGTCTCCAGTGGCTAAGGTTGTTTCAGTGGGTTGTGTAGGCTTCCTGGTGGAGGGGACTAGTGCCTGTGTTGTGCTGGATGAGGCTGGATCTTGTCTCTCTAGTGGGCAGGTTCACGTCTGGTGGTGTGTTTTGGGGTGTCTGTGGCCTTATTATGATTTTAGGCAGCCTCTCTGCTAATGGGTGGGGTTGTGTTCCTGTTTTGCTAGTTGTTTGGCATAGGTTGTCCAGCACTGTGGCTTGCTGGTCGTTGAGTGAAGCTGGGTGCTGGTGTTAAGATGGAGGTCTCTGGGATATTTCCACCGTTTAATATTATGTGGAGCTGGGAGGTCTCTTGTTGACCAGTGTCCTGAAGTTGGCTCTCCTACCTCAGAGGCAGAGCCCTGACTCCTGGCTGGAGCACCAAGAGCCTTTCATCCACACAGCTCAGAATAAAAGGGAGAAAAAGTAGGGAGAATTAGTAGAAGTATGAGTAAAGAAAGAAGGAAAGGAGGAAAGGAAGGAAGGAAGAAAGAAGCAAAGAAGGAAAGAAAGGAGGGAGGGAGGGAGGGAGGAAGGAAGGAAGGAGGGAAAGAAGGAAAAAAGACAGAAAGAAAGATGATACAGTAAAAATAAAATAAAGTATAATATAGTTATTGAATTAAAAAATATTTAGAAAAAAAAAAGAAAAAAAAAAAAGGGACGGATAGAACCTTAGGACAAATGTTGGAAGCAAAGCTATACAGAGAAAATCTTACACAGAAGCATACACATACACCTTCACAAAAAGAGGTAAAGGGGGAAAAATCATAAATCCTGCTCCCTGAGACTACCTCCTCAATTTGGGGTGATTCGTTGTCTAAAGGAGGGAAGGAAGGAAGGAAAGAAAGAAAGAACGAAGGTAAAGTATAATAAAGTTATTACAGTTAAACTTAATTATTAAGAAAAAGAATTTTTAAAAAAAAAGTCATGGACGGATAGAGCCCTAGGACAAATGGTGGAAGCAAGAGTATACAGACAGGATCTCACACAGAAGCATACACGTACACATTCACAAAAAGAGGAAAAGGGAAAAAAATCATAGATCTCGCTCCTAAATTCCACCTCTTCAATTTGGGATCATTCCTTGTCTATTCAGGTATTCCACAGATGCAGGGTATATCAAGTTGATTGTGGAGCTTTAATCCGCTGCTTCTGTGGCTGCTGGGAGGGATTTCCCTTTCTCTTCTTTGTTCTCACAGCTCACAGGAGCTCAGCTTTGGATTTGGCCCTGCCTCTGCGTGTAGGTCGCTGGAGGGCGTCTGTTTTTTCGCTCAGACAGGACGGGGTTAAAGGAGCCGCTGATTCGGGGCCTCCGGCTCACTCAGGCCGGGGGTTGGGGGATGGGGGTAGGAGGGGCACTACGTGCGGGGCAGGCCTGCGGCTGCAGAGGCAGCGTGACGTTGCGGCAGAGGCCGGCGTGATGTTGCACCAGCCTGAGACCCGCCGTGCGTACTCCCGGGGAAGTTGTCCCTGGATCCCGGGAACCTGGCAGTGGCGGGCTGCACAGGCTCCGCGGAAGAGGGGTGTGGAGAGTGACCTGTGCTCGCACACAGGCCCCTTGGTGGCGGCAGCAGCAGCCTTAGCGTCTCCCGCCCGTCTCTGGGGTCCGCGGTTTTAGCCGCGGCTCGCGCCTGTCTCTGGGGTTTGCGCTTTCAGCCGCGGCTCGCGCCCGTCTCGGGGGCTCGCGCCCTCAGCCGCGGCTCGCGCCCGTCTCTGGGGTTCGCGCTTTTAGCCGCGGCTCGCGCCCTTCTCTGGAGATCCTTTAAGCAGCGCTCTTAAACCCCTCTCCTCGCGCACCAGGAAACAAAGAGGGAAGAAAAAGTCTCTTGCCTCTTCGGCCGGTGCAGGCTTTTCCCCGAACTCCCTCCCGGCTAGTCGTGGTGCACTAACCCCTTCAGGCTATGTTCAAGCCGCCAACCCCAGTCCTCTCCCTGAGCTCCGTCCAAAACCAAAACCCGAGCCTCAGCTCGCAGCCCCGCCCGCCCCGGCGGGTGAGCAGACAAGCCACTCGGGCTGGTGAGTGCCGGTCGGCACCGATCGTCTGTGCAGGAATCTCCCCGCTTTGCCCTCCGCACCCGTCGCTGTGCACTACTCCGCGGTCCCGAAACTCCCCCCTCCGCCTCCCGCAGTCTCCGCCCGCGGAGGGGCTTCCTAGTGTGTGGAAACTTTTCCTCCTTCACAGCTCCCTCCCACTGGTGCAGGTGCCGTCCTTATTCTTTTGTCTCTGTTTTTTCTTTTGCCCTACCCAGTTACGTGGGGAGTTTCTTGCCTTTTGGGAGGTCTGAGGTCTTCTGCCAGCCTTCAGTAGGAGTTCTGTAGGAGTTGTTCCACGTGTGGATGTATTTCTGGTGTATCCGTGGGGAGGAAGGCGATCTCCGCGTCTTACTCTTCCGCCATCTTCAAGGTCCCCCTCATTTCTTTTTAAGGCTGAGTAATATTCCATTGTGTATATGTGCCACATCTTCTTTATCCATTCATCCGATGATGGGCGCTTAGGTTGTTTCCATGTCCTGGCTATTGTAAATAGAGCTGCAATGAACATTTTGGTACATGACTCTCTTTGAATTTTGGTTTTCTCAGGGTATATGCCAAGTAGTGGGATTGCTGGGTCATATGGTAATTCTATTTGTAGTTTTTTAAGGAACCTCCATACTGTTCTCCACAGTGGCTGAACCAATTCACATTCCCACCAGCAGTGCAAGAGTGTCCCCTTTTCTCCACACCCTCTCCAGCATTTATTGTTTCTTGATTTTTTGATGATGGCCATTCTGACTGGTGTGAGATGATATCTCATTGTAGTTTTGATTTGCATTTCTCTAATGATTAATGATGTTGAGCATTCTTTCATGTGTTTGTTGGCATTCTGTATATCTTCTTTGGAGAAATGTCTATTTAGGTCTTCTGCCCATTTTTGGATGGGGTTGTTTGTTTTTTTGTTATTGAGCTGCATGAGCTGCTTGTAAATTTTGGAGATTAATCCTTTGTCAGTTGCTTCATTTGCAAATGTTTTCTCCCATTCTGAGGGTTGTCTTTTGGTCTTGGTTATGGTTTCCTTTGCTGTGCAAAAGCTTTGAAGTTTCATTAGGTCCCATTTGTTTATTTTTGTTTTTATTTCCATTACTCTAGGAGGTGGGTCAGAAAGGATCTTGCTGTGATTTATGTCATAGAGTGTTCTTCCTATATTTTCTTCTAAGAGTTTGATAGTTTCTGGCCTTACATTTAGGTCTTTAATCCATTTTGAGCTTATTTTTGTGTATGGTGTTAGGGAGTGATCTAATCTCATACTTTTACATGTACCTGTCCAGTTTTCCCAGCACCATTTATTGAAGAGGCTGTCCTTTCTCCACTGTACATTCCTGCCTCCTTTATCAAAGATAAGGTGTCCATATGTGCGTGGGTTTATCTCTGGGCTTTCTATCCTGTTCCACTGATCTGTCTTTCTGTTTTTGTGCCAGTACCATACTGTCTTGATTACTGTTGCTTTGTAATATAGTCTGAAGTCAGGGAGCCTTATTCCTCCAGCTCCTTTTTCGTTCTAAAGATTGCTTTGGCTATTCGGGGTCTTTTGTGTTTCCATACAAATTGCGAAATTTTTTGTTCTAGTTCTGTGAAAAATGCCAGTGGTAGTTTGATAGGGATTGCATTGAATCTGTAGATTGCTTTGGGTAGTAGAGTCATTTTCACAATGTTGATTCTTCCCATCCAAGAACATGGTATATCTCTCCATCTATTTGTATCATCTTTAATTTCTTTCATCAGTGTCTTATAATTTTCTGCATACAGGTCTTTCGTATCCTTAGGTAGGTTTATTCCTAGATATTTTATTCTTTTTGTTGCAATGGTAAATGCGAGTGTTTTCTTGATTTCACTTTCAGATTTTTCATCATTAGTATATAGGAATGCCAGAGATTTCTGTGCATTAATTTTGTATCCTGCTACTTTACCAAATTCATTGATTAGCTCTAGTAGTTTTCTGGTAGCATCTTTAGGATTCTCTATGTATAGTATCATGTCATCTGCAAACAGTGACAGCTTTACTTCTTCTTTTCCGATTTGCATTCCTTTTATTTCCTTTTCTTCTCTGATTGCTGTGGCTAAAACTTCCAAAACTATGTTGAATAAGAGTGGTGAGAGTGGGCAACCTTGTCTTGTTCCTGATCTTAGTGGAAATGCTTTCAGTTTTTCACCATTGAGGATGATGTTTGCTGTGGGCTTGTCATATATGGCTTTTATTATGTTTAGGAAAGTTCCCTCTATGCCTACTTTCTGGAGGGTTTTTATCATAAATGGGTGTTGAATTTTGTCGAAAGCTTTCTCTGCATCTATTGAGATGATCATATGGTTTTTCTCCTTTAATTTGTTAATATAGTTTATCACATTGATAGATTTGCGTATATTGAAGATTCCTGGAATAAACCCCACTTGATCATGGTGTATGATCCTTTTAATGTGCTGTTGGATTCTGTTTGCTAGTATTTTGTTGAGGATTTTTGCATCTATGTTCATCAGTGATATTGGCCTGTAGTTTTCTTTCTTTGTGACATCCTTGTCTGGTTTTGGTATCAAGGTGATGGTGGCTTCGTAGAAGGAATTTGGGAGTGTTCCTCCCTCTGCTATATTTTGGAAGAGTTTGAGAAGGATAGGTGTTAGCTCTTCTCTAAACGTTTGATAGAATTCACCTGTGAAGCCATCTGGTCCTGGGCTTTTGTTTGTTGGAAGGTTTTTAATCACAGTTTCAATTTCAGTGCTTGTGATTGGTCTGTTCATATTTTCTATTTCTTCCTGATTCAGTCTTGGCAGGTTGTGCATTTCTAAGAATTTGTCCATTTCTTCCAGATTGTCCATTTTATTGGCATAGAGTTGCTTGTAGTAATCTCTCATGATTTTTTTTATTTCTGCAGTGTCAGTTGTTACTTCTCCTTTTTCATTTCTAATTCTATTGATTTGAGTCTTCTCCCTTTTTTTCTTGATGAGTCTGGCTAGTGGTTTATCTATTTTGTTTATCTTCTCAAAGAACCAGCTTTTAGTTTTATTGATCTTTGCTATTGTTTCCTTCATTTCTTTTTCATTTATTTCTGATCTGATTTTTATGATTTCTTTCCTTCTGCTAGCTTTGGGGTTTTTTTGTTCTTCTTTCTCTAATTGCTTGAGGTGCAAGGTTAGGTTGTTTATTCGAGATGTTTCCTGCTTCTTAAGGTGGGCTTGTATTGCTATAAACTTCCCCCTTAGAACTGCTTTTGCTGCATCCCATAGGTTTTGGGTCGTTGTGTCTCCATTGTCATTTGTTTCTAGGTATTTTTTGATTTCCTCTTTGATTTCTTCAGTGATCACTTCATTATTAAGTAGTGTATTGTTTAGCCTCCATGTGTTTGTATTTTTTACAGATCTTTTCCTGTAATTGATATCTAGTCTCATGGCGTTGTGGTCGGAAAAGATACTTGACACAATTTCAGTTTTCTTAAATTTACCAAGGCTTGATTTGTGACCCAAGATATGATCTATCCTGGAGAATGTTCCATGAGCACTTGAGAAAAATGTGTATTCTGTTGTTTTTGGATGGAGTGTCCTATAAACATCAATTAAGTCCATCTTGTTTAATGTATCATTTAAAGCTTGTGTTTCCTTATTTATTTTCATTTTGGATGATCTGTCCATGGGTGAAAGTGGGGTGTTAAAGTCCCCTACTATGAATGTGTTACTGTTGATCTCCCCTTTTATGGTTGTTAGTATTTGCCTTATGTATTGAGGTGCTCCTATGTTGGGTGCATAAATATTTACAATTGTTATATCTTCTTCTTGGATCGATCCCTTGATCATTATGTAGTGTCCTTCTTTGTCCCTTTTAATAGTCCTTATTTTAAAGTCTATTTTGTCTGATATGAGAATTGCTACTCCAGCTTTCTTTTGGTTTCCATTTGCATGGAATATCTTTTTCCATCCCCTTACTTTCAGTCTGTATGTGTCTCTAGGTCTGAAGTGGGTCTCTTGTAGACAGCATATATAAGGGTCTTGTTTTTGTATCCATTCAGCCAATCTGTGTCTTTTGGTGGGAGCATTTAGTCCATTTACATTTAAGGTAATTATCGATATGTATGTTCCTATTTCCATTTTATATATTGTTTTGGGTTCGCTACTATAGGTCATTTCCTTCTCTTGTGTTTCGTGTCTAGAGAAGTTCCTTTAGCATTTGTTGTAAAGCTGGTTTGGTGGTGCTGAACTCTCTCAGCTTTTGCTTGTCTGTAAAGGTTTTAATTTCTCCATCAAATGTGAATGAGATCCTTGCTGGGTAGAGTAGTCTTGGTTGCAGGCTATTCTCCTTCATCACTTTCAGTATGTCCTGCCACTCCCTTCTGGCTTGTAGGGTTTCTGCTGAGAGATCAGCTGTTAACCTTATGGGGATTCCCTTGTGTGTTATTTGTTGTTTTTCCCTTGCTGCTTTTAATATGCTTTCTTTGTATTTAATTTTTGACAGTTTGATTAATATGTGTCTTGGCGTGTTTCTCCTTGTATTTATCCTGTATGGGACCCTCTGTGCTTCCTGGACTTGATTATTTCCTTTCCCATATTAGGGAAGTTTTCAACTATAATCTCTTCAAATATTTTCTCAGTCCCTTTCTTTCTTTCTTCTTCTTCTGGAACCCCTATAATTCGAATGTTGGTGCGTTTCATGTTGTCCCAGAGGTCTCTGAGACTGTCCTCAGTTCTTTTCATTCTTTTTTCTTTATTCTGCTCTGCAGTAGTTATTTCCACTACTTTATCTTCCAGGTCACTTATCCGTTCTTCTGCCTCAGTTATTCTGCTATTGATCCTATCTAGAGTGATTTTAATTTCATTTATTGCATTGTTCATCGTTGCTTGTTTCATCTTTAGTTCTTGTAGGTCCTTGTTAACTGTTTCTTGCATTTTGTCCATTCTACTTCCAAGATTTCGGATCATCCTTACTATCATTATTCTGAATTCTTTTTCAGGTAGATTGCCTATTTCCTCTTCATTTGTTAGGTCTGGTGGGTTTTTATCTTGCTCCTTCATCTGCTGTGTGTTTTTCTGTCTTCTCATTTTGCTTATCTTACTGTGTTTGGGGTCTCCTTTTTGCAGGCTGCAGGTTCGTAGTTCCCGTTGTTTTTGATGTCTGTCTCCAGTGGCTAAGGTTGTTTCAGTGGGTTGTGTAGGCTTCCTGGTGGAGGGGACTAGTGCCTGTGTTGTGCTGGATGAGGCTGGATCTTGTCTCTCTAGTGGGCAGGTTCACGTCTGGTGGTGTGTTTTGGGGTGTCTGTGGCCTTATTATGATTTTAGGCAGCCTCTCTGCTAATGGGTGGGGTTGTGTTCCTGTTTTGCTAGTTGTTTGGCATAGGTTGTCCAGCACTGTGGCTTGCTGGTCGTTGAGTGAAGCTGGGTGCTGGTGTTAAGATGGAGGTCTCTGGGAGATTTCCGCTGTTTAATATTATGTGGAGCTGGGAGGTCTCTTGTTGACCAGTGACCTGAAGTTGGCTCTCCTACCTCAGAGGCAGAGCCCTGACTCCTGGCTGGAGCACCAAGAGCCTTTCATCCACACGGCTCAGAATAAAAGGGAGAAAAAGTAGAGAGAATTAGTAGAAGTATGAGGAAAGAAAGAAGGAAAGGAGGAAAGGAAGGAAGGAAGAAAGAAGCAAAGAAGGAAAGAAAGGAGGGAGGGAGGGAGGGAGGGAGGAAGGAAGGAAGGAAGGAGGGAAAGAAGGAAAAAAAGACAGAAAGAAAGATGATACAGTAAAAATAAAATAAAGTATAATATAGTTATTGAATTAAAAAATATTTAGAAAAAAAAAAAGGGACGGATAGAACCTTAGGACAAATGTTGGAAGCAAAGCTATACAGAGAAAATTTTACACAGAAGCATACACATACACCTTCACAAAAAGAGGTAAAGGGGGAAAAATCATAAATCCTGCTCCCTGAGACCAACTCCTCAATTTGGGGTGATTCGTTGTCTAAAGGAGGGAGGGAAGGAAGGAAAGATAGAACGAAGGTAAAGTATAATAAAGTTATTACAATTAAACTTAATTATTACGAAAAAGAATTTTTAAAAATAAGTCATGGACGGATAGAGCCCTAGGACAAATGGTGGAAGCTAGAGTATACAGACTAGATGTCACACAGGAGCATACACGTACACCTTCACAAAAAGAGGAAAAGGGAAAAAAATCATAGATTTCACTCCTAAATTCCACCTCTTCAATTTGGGATCATTCCTTGTCTATTCAGGTATTCCACAGATGCAGGGTATATCAAGTTGATTGTGGAGCTTTAATCCGCTGCTTCTGTGGCTGCTGGGAGAGATTTCCCTTTCTCTTCTTTGTTTTCACAGCTCACAGGAGCTCAGCTTTGGATTTGGCCCTGCCTCTGCGTGTAGGTCGCTGGAGGGCGTCTGTTTTTTGCTCAGACAGGACGGGGTTAAAGGAGCCGCTGATTCGGGGGCTCCGGCTCACTCAGGCCGGGGGTTGGTGGATGGGGGAAGGAGGGGCACTGCGTGCGGGGCGGACCTGCAGCGTCAGAGGTGGCGTGACATTGCGGCAGAGGCCGGCGTGACGTTGCTCCAGCCTGAGGCCCCCCATGCGTACTCCCGGGGAAGTTGTCCCTGGATCCCGGGAACCTGGCAGTGGCGGGCTGCACAGGCTCCGCGGAAGAGGGGTGTGGAGAGTGACCTGTGCTCGCACACAGGCCCCTTGGTGGCGGCAGCAGCAGCCTTAGCGTCTCCCGCCCGTCTCTGGGGTCCGCGGTTTTAGCCGCGGCTCGCGCCCGTCTCGGGGGCTCGCGCCCTCAGCCGCGGCTCGCGCCCGTCTCTGGGGTTTGCGCTTTCAGCCGTGGCTCGCGCCCGTCTCTGGGGTTCGCGCTTTTAGCCGCGGCTCGCGCCCGTCTCTGGAGTTCCTTTAAGCAGCGCTCTTAGACCCCTCTCCTCGCGCACCAGGAGACAAAGAGGGAAGAAAAAGTCTCTTGCCTCTTCGGCCGGTGCAGGCTTTTCCCCGAACTCCCTCCCGGCTAGTCGTGGTGCACTAACCCCTTCAGGCTATGTTCAAGCCGCCAACCCCAGTCCTCTCCCTGAGCTCCGTCCAAAACCAAAACCTTAGCCTCAGCTCGCAGCCCCGCCCGCCCCGGTGGGTGAGCAGCAAGCCTTTCGGGTTGGTGAATGCTGGTCGGCACCGATCTTCTGTGCAGGAATCTCCCCACTTTGCCCTCCGCACCCGTCACTGTGCACTACTCCGTGGTCCCGAAACTCCCCCCTCTGCCTCCCGCAGTCTCCGCCCGCGGAGGGGCTTCCTAGTGTGTGGAAACTTTTCCTCCTTCACAGCTCCCTCCCACTGGTGCAGGTGCCGTCCTTATTCTTTTGTCTCTGTTTTTTCTTTTGCCCTACCCAGTTACGTGGGGAGTTTCTTGCCTTTTGGGAGGTCTGAGGTCTTCTGCCAGCCTTCAGTAGGAGTTCTGTAGGAGTTGTTCCATGTGTGGATGTATTTCTGGTGTATCCGTGGGGAGGAAGGCGATCTCCGCGTCTTACTCTTCCGCCATCTTCAAGGTCCCCCCCGTTGGAAGATTTTTAATCACAGTTTCAATTTCAGTGCTTGTGATTTGTCTGTTCATATTTTTTATTTCTTCCTGATTCAGTCTTGGCAGTTGTGCATTTCTAAGAATTTGTCCATTTCTTTCAGGTTGTCCATTTTATTGGTATAGTGTTGCTTTTAGTAATCTCTCAGGATCTCTCATATTTCTGCAGTGTCGGTTTTTACTTCTCCTTTTTCATTTCTAATTCTATTGATTTGAGTCTTTTCCCGTTTTTTCTTGATGAGTCTGGCTAATGGTTTATCTATTTTATCTTCTCAAAGAACCAGCTTTTCGTTTTATTGATCTTTGCTATTGTTTCCTTCATTTCTTTTTCATTTATTTCTGATCTGATTTTTATGATTTCTTTCCTTCTGATAACTTTGGGGTTTTTTTGTTCTTCCTTCTCTGATTGCTTTAGGTGCAAGTTAGGTTGTTTATTCGAGATGTTTTCCTGTTTGTTAAGGTAGGATTTTATTACTATAAAGTTCCCTCTTAGAGCTGCTTTTGTTGTATCTCATAGATTTTGGGTCGTCATGTCTCTATTGTCATTTGTTTCTACGTATTTTTTATTTCCTCTTTGATTTCTTCATTAATCATTTCGTTATTAAGTAGTGTATTGGTTAGCCTGCTTGTGTTTGTTTTTTTTACAGATCTTTTCCTGTAATTTATATCTAATCTCATAGCATTGTGGTTGGAAAAGATACTTGATACAATTTCAATTTTCTTAAATTTACTAAGGCTTGATTTTTGACCCAAGATATGACCTATCCTGGAGAATGTTCCATGAGTACTTGAGAAAAATGTGTATTCTGTTGATTTTGGATGGAATGTCCTATAAATACCAATTAAGTCCATCTTGTTTAATGTATCATTTAAAGCTTGTGTTTCCTTATTTATTTTCATTTTAGATGATCTGTCCATTGGTGAAAGTGGAATGTTAAAGTCCCCTACTCTGAATGTGTTACTGTCGATTTCACCTTTTATGACTGTTAATATTTGCCTATGTATTGAGGTCTAGCACCACTTATTGAAGGAGCTCTCTTTTATCCATTGTGTGTTCCTGCCTCCTTTATCAAAGATAAGCTGACCATATGTGTGTAAATTTATCTCTGTGCTTTCTATCCTGTTCCATATTTCAATATTTCTGTTTTTGCTCCAGTACCATACTGTCTTCATGACTGTAGCTGTGTAGTAGTGTCTGATGTCAGACAGCCTAATTCTCCAGCTCCATTGCTTTGGCTATTTTGGGTCTTATGTGTTTCCTTACAAATTGTGAAATTTTTGTTCTACTTCTGTGAAAAATGCCATTGGTAGCTTGATAGTGATTGCACTGAATCTGTAGATTGCTTTGGATAGTACTGTCATTTTCACAATGTTGTTTCTTCCAGTCCAAGAACATGTAATATCTCTCCATCTGTTTGTATCATCTTTAATTTCTTTTCAGCAGTGTTTTATAGTCTTCTGTGTACAGGTCTTTTGTCCACTTAGGTAGGTTTATTCCTACATATTTTTTTCTTTTACTTGCAGTGGAAAATTGCAGTGTTTCCTTAATTTCTCTTTCAGATTTTTCGTCGTTAGTGTGTAGGAATGCAGAGATTTCTGTGCATAAATTTTGTATCCTGCTACTTTACCAAGTTCATTGATAAGCTCCAGTATTTCTCTGGTAGCATCTTTAGGTTTCTCTACATATAGTATTATGTCATCTGCAAACAGTGACAATTTTACTTCTTTTTCTGTTTGGATTCCTTTTATTTATTTTTCTTCTATGTTTGCTGTGGCTGAAACTTCCAAACTATGCTGAATAATAGTGTTGAGAGTGGGAAACCTTGTCTTTTTCCTGAAATTAGAGGAAATGGTTTCAGTTTTTCACTGTTAAAAATGATATTGGCTGTGAGTTTGTCACCTATGACCTTTTTTATATTGTGGTAAGTTCCATCTATACCTACTCTCTGGAGCACTTTTATCATAAATTGCTGCTGAATTTTGTTGAAAGCTTTTTGTGAATCTATTATCATAACTTTATTCCTTCTACTTCTTAATATGGTGTATCACACTGCTTGATTTGTTTATACTGAAGAATCCTTGCATTCCTGGGATAAACCTCACTCAGTCATTGTGTATGGTCCCTTTAAAGTGCTTTGGATTCTGTTTGCTGGTGTTTTGTTAAGAATATTTGCATCTGTGTTCATCAGTGATATTGGCCTGTAGTTTCTTTTTTGGGGACATCTTTATCTGATTTTGGTGTCAGGGTGATTCTGGCCTCATAGAATGAGTTTGGGAATGTCCCTCCCTCTATTATATTTTGGAAGCTTTTGAGAAAGCTAGGTGTTAGTTCTTCTCTAAATGTTTGATAGAATTTGCCTGAGAAGCCATCTGGTCCTGGGTTTTTGTTTGTTGGAAGATTTTGGATCACAGTTTCAACTTCAGTGCTTGTGATTGGTCTGTTCATATTTTCTATTTCTTCCTGGTTCAGTCCAGGAAGGTTGTACATTTCTAAGAATTTGTCCATTTCTTCTAGGTTGTCCATTTTCTTGGCATATTGTTGCTTGTAGTAATCTCTCATGATCCATTGTATTTCTGCAGTGTCAGTTATTACTTCTTTTTCATTTCTAATTGTGTTGATTTGAGTTTTCTCTCTTTTTTTCTTGATGAGTCTGGCTAATAGTTTGTCAATTTTGTTTATCTTCTCAAAGAGCCAGCTTTTAGTTTTATTGATCTTTGCTATCATTTCCTTCATTTTTTTTCCATTTATTTCTGATCTGATCTTTCTGATATCTCTCCTTCAGCTAATATTGGTTTTTTTTTTCTGTTGTTGTTGTTCTTCTTCTTTCTCTAATTGCTTTAGCTGTAAGGTTAGTTTGCTTATTTGAGATGTTTCTTGAGGTAGGATTGTATTGCTATAAACTGTTGTCTTAGAGCTTCTTTTGCTGTATCCCATAGGTGTTGGATAATTGATTTTTCATTGTCATTTGTTTCTAGGTATTTTTTTGCATCCTCTTTGATTTCTTATTTGATCACTTGGTTTTTAGTAGTGGATTTTTCAGGCTTCATATGTTTGTATTTTTTACAGTTTTTTTTTCCCTCTACTTGATATCTAGTCTCAAAATGTGGTGGTTGGAAAAAATACTTGATATGAATTCAATTTTCTATTTATTTATTTGAGAACAAAACATCATGTTTAATCAATCCACCTGAACAGAAACGAGGGAAACACACCTTGCCTTGCAAGGCCCCATTGAGAAGAAAACTCAGTCTCCTTGAAAAAAATATCATAGAAAAACAAAATCTTCAAAGCACAAATTTAGTGAGCTTGTATTGTGACCCAAAATATGATCTATCCTGGATAAAGTTTCATAAGCACTTGAGAAGAAACTGAATCCTGTTTCTTTTGGAAGGAATGTCTTATAAATTTCAATTAAGTCAATATGGTCTAAGGTGTTAATTAAATCTTTTGTTGTCTTATATATTTTTATTTTGGATGATCTGTCCATTGCTGAAACTGGGGTGTTAAAGTCTCCTACTATTATTTTGTTATTCTCGATTTCCCATTTTATGGTTGTAAGCATTTGCTTTATTTATTCAGGTGCTCCTTTGTTGGGTGCATAAATATTTACAATTGTTATATAACTTTTTCATGGATTGAACCCTTGATTATCATGTAGTGTCCTTCTTTATCTCTTGTAATAGTCTTTAATTTAAAGTCTATTTTATCTCATATGAGTATTGCTATTCCAGCTTTCTTTTGATTTCTATTTGCATGGAATATATTTTTCCATCCCCTCACTTACAGTATGTATGTGTCCCTAAGTCTGAAGTGGGTTTCTTGTAGACAGCATATATAAGGATCTTGTTTTTGTATCCATTCAGCCAGTTGGTGTCTTTTGGTTGGAGCATTTAATCCATTTACATATAAGGTTATTACCTATATGTCTTATCACTTTTTTCTCAATGGTTCTGGGCTTGTTTTTGTAGGTCTTTTCCTTCCCTTGTGGTTCATGCCTAGAGAAGTTTCCTTAGAATTTTTGTAAAGCTGCTTTGGTGGTGCTGAAGTCTCTTAACTTTTGCTTGTCTGTAAAGGTTTCAATTTCTCTGTCGAGTATGAATGAGATACTTGCTGGGTACAAAAATCTTGGTTGTAGCTTTTTCCCTTTCATCCCTTTAAATATGTCTTGTCACTGCCTTCTGGCTTGCAGAATTTTGGCTGAAAGATCAGCTGTAAACTTATGAGGATTCCCTGGTAAATTATTTCTTTTCCCTTGCTGCTGTAAATATTTTTCTTTGTATTTATTTATTTATTTATTTCATTTTTTTAAAATATCTGTATTGGAGTATAATTGCTTTAAAATGGTGTGTTAGTTTCTGCTTTAAAACAAAGTGAATGAGATAAACATATGCATATGTCCCCATATCACTTCCCTCTTGTGTCTCCCTCATTCACACCCTCCTTAGTCCACCACTCTAGGTGGTCACAAAACACCAAGCTGATCTCCCTGTACAATGCAGCTGCTTCCCACTAGCTATCGGTTTTACATTTGGTAGTGTATATATGTCTATGCCGATCTCTCACTTTGTCCCAGCTTACCTGTCCCCTTCCCCATGTTCTCAAGTCCATTCTCTAGTAGGTTTGCATTTTTATTCCCGTTTGGCTCCTAGGTTCTTCATGACCATTGTTTCTTTTTTTTTTTTTTGATTCCACATATATGTGTTAGCATACAGTATTTGTTTTTCTCTTTCTGTTCTACTTCACTCTGTATGACAGACTCTAGGTCCATCCACGTCACTACAGATAATTCAGTTTTGTTTCTTTTTAAGGTTGAATAATATTACACTATATATATGTGCCACATCTTCTTTATCCATTCATCTCTTGATGGACACTTAGGTTGCTTCCATGTCCTGGTTACTGTAAATAGAGCTGCAATAAACATTGTGGTACATGACTCTTTTTGAATTATTGTTTTCTCAAGGTATATGCCCAGAAGTGGGATCCCTGAGTTTTATGGTATTTCTATTTGTAGTTTTTTTAAGGAACATCCATACTGCTCTCCATAGTGGCTGCAACAATTTACAACCCCACCAACAGTGCAAGAGTGTTCCCTTTTCTCCACACACACTCCAGCATTTATTGTTTGTAGATTTTTTGATGATGCCCATTCTGACTGGTGTGAGATGATATCTCATTGTAATTTTGATTTGCATTTCTCTAATGATTAATGATGTTGAGCATTCTTTCATGTGTTTGTTAGCAATCTGTATATCTTCCTTGGAGAAATGTCTGTATAGGTCTTCTGCCTATTTTTGGATTTGGTTGTTTGTTTTTTTCATATTGAGCCAGAAGAGCTGCTTGTAAATTTTGGGGATTAATACTTTGTCAGTTGCTTCATTTGCAAATATTTTCTCCCATTCTGATGGTTGGTTGTCTTTTCATCTTGTTTATATTTTCCTTTGCTGTGCAAAAGCTTTTAAGTTTTACTAGATCCCATTTGTTTACTTTTCGTTTTATTTCCATTTCTCTACGAGTTGGGTCAAAAAGGATCTTGCTGTGATTTATGTCATAGAGTGTTCTGCCTGTGTTTCACTCAAAGAGTTTTATAGTGTCTGGCATGACACTTAGGTCTTTAATCAATTTTGAGTTTATTTTTGTGTATGGTGTTAGGGAGTTTTCTAATTTCATTCTTTTACATGTACCTGTCCAGTTTTCCCAGCACCACTTATTGAAGAGACTGTCTTTTCTCCACTGTATATTCTTTCCTCCTTTATCAAAGTTCAGTTGAACATATGTGCATAGGTTTACCTCTGGGCTTTCTATCCTCTATATTTCTGTTTTTGTGCCACTACTGTACTGTCTGATTACTGTAGCTTTGTAGCATTGTCTTAAGTCAGGGAGCCTGATTCCTCCAGCTCAGTTTTTCTTTCTGAAGTTTGCTTTGGCTATTCGGGGTCTTTTGTGTTTCCATAAAAATTTTGAAATATTTTATTCTAGCTCTGTGAAAAATGCCAGTAGCTGTTTCAAACAGATTACACTGAATCTATAGATTGCTTTGGGTAGTATAGAAATTTTCACAATGTAGATTATTCCAATCCAAGAACATGGTATATCTCTCCATCTATTTGTACCATCTTTAATTTCTTCCATCAGTGTCTTATAATTTTCTGCATACAGGTCTTTTTTCTCCTTAGGTAGGTTTATTCATATATATTTTATTCTTTTTGTTGCAGTGGTAAATGGGCGTGTTTTCTTAATTTCAGTTACAGATTTTTAGTATATAGGCATGCTAGACATTTCTGTGTATTAATTTTTTATCCTGCTACTTTACCAAATTCATTGATTAGCTCTAGTAGTTTTCTGGTAGCATCTTTAGGATTCTCTATGTATAGTATCATGTCATCTGCAAACAGTGACAGCTTTACTTCTTCTTTTCCAATTTAGATTCCTTTTATTTCCTTTTCTTCTCTGATTGCTGTGGCTAAAATTTCCAAAACTATGTTGAATAATAGTGGTGAGAGTGGACAACCTTGTCTTGTACCTAATCTAACTGGAAATGGTTTCAGTTTTTCACCATTGAGCATGATGTTGACTGTGGGTTTGTCATATATGGCCCTTATTATGTTGAGGAAAGTTCCCTGTATGCCTACTTTCTGTAGGGTTTTTATAATAAATGGTGTTGAATTTTGTTGAAAGTTTTCTCTGCATCTATTGAGATGATCATATGGTTTTTTTCTCCTTCAATTAGGTAATATTGTGTATCACATTGATTGATTTGCTTATACTGAGAAATCCTTGCATTCCTGGGATAACTACACTTGATCATGTATGATCCTTTTAATGTGCTGTTGGATTCTGTTTGCTAGTATTTTGTTGAGGACATTTGCAATTATTGGCCTGTATCTTTCCTGTTATGTGACATCTTTGTCTGGTTTTGGTATCAGGGTGATGGTGGCCTCATAGAATGCATTTGGGAGTGTTCCTCCCTCTGCTATATTTTGGAATAGTTTGAGAAGTATAGGTGTTAGCTCTTCTCTGAAGGTTTGGTAGAGTTCGCCTGTGAAGCCTTCTGGTCCTGGGCTTTTGTTTGTTGGAAGATTTTTTTATCGCATTTTCAATTTCAGTTGTTGTGATTGGTCTCTTCGTATTTTCTATTTCTTCCTGATTCAGTCTTGGAAAAATGTGCATTTCTAAGAATTTATCCTTTCCTTCCTGGTTGTCCAATTTATTGGCATATAGTTGCTTGTAGTAATCTCTCATGATCCTTGTATTTCTGCAGTGTCAGTTGTTACTACTCCTTTTTCTTTTCTAATTCTATTGATTTGAGTCTTCTCCCTTTTTTTCTTGATGAGTTTGGCTAATGGTTTATCAATTTTGTTTATCTTCTCAAAGAACCAGCTTTTAGTTTTATTGATCTTTGCTATCGTTTCCTTCATTTCTTTTTCATTTATTTCCGATCTGAACTTAGTGATTTCTTTCCTTCTGCTGTTTGTTTTTTTTTCTTTTTTTTTCTCTAATTGCTTTAAATCTAAAGTTAGGTTGTATTTTTGAGATGTTTCTTGTTTCTTAAGGTAAGATTGTCATGCTATAAACTTCCCTCTTAGAACAGCTTTTGCTGCATCCCATAGGTTTTGAGTCATTGTGATTTCATTGTCATTTGTTTCTAGGTATTTTTTGAGTTCCACAGTGATCTCTTGGTTTTTAAGTAGTATATTGTTTATCCTCCATGTGTTTTTATTTTTTACAGATTTTTTCCAGTCATTGATATCTAGTCTCATAGCATTGTTGTCAGAAAAGACACTTGATATGATTTCAATTTTCTTAAATTTATCAAGGCTTGATTTGTGACCCAAGATATGATCTATCCTGGAGACTGTTCCATGAGCACTTGAGAAGAAAGTTTATTCTGTTATTTTCAGATGGAATGTCCTATAAATATAAGTTATATCTATCTTGTTTAATGTATCATTTTAAGCATGTGTTTCCTTATTTATTTTCACTTTGCATGATCTGTCCATTGGTGAAAGTGGGGTATTAAAATCTGCTACTATGATTTTGTTACTGTCGATTTCCCCTTTTATGGCTGTTAGTATTTGCTTTATGTATTGAGATGCTCCTATATTGTGTTCATAAATATTTTCAATTTTTATATCTTCTTTTCGGATTGATCCCTTGCTCTTTATGTAGTGTCCTTCTTTCTCTCTTGTAATAGCCTTTGTTTTAAAGCAATCTCACTACTGAGCTTATACCCTGAGAAAACCATAAATCAAAAAGAGTCATGTACTACAATGTTCATTTCAGCTCTATTTACAATAGCCAAGACATGGAAGCTACCTAAGGCCATCAACAAATGAATGGATAAAGAAGATGTGGCACATATATACAATGGAGTATTACTCAGCCAGAAGAAAAACAAAAATTGAGTTATTTGTAGTGAGGTGATGGACCTAGAATCTGTCCTACAGAGTGAAGTAAGTCAGAAAGAGAAAAACTAATACTGTATTTTTACACTTATGTATGGAATCTAAAAAAAGTATGGTCATGAATAACCTAGGGGCAACACGGGAATAAAGACACAGGCCTACTAGAGAATGGACTTGAGGACATGGGGATGGGGAAGGGTAAGCTGGGACAAAGTGAGAGAGTGGCATGGACATATATGCACTACCAAATGTAAAACCAATAGCTAGTGGGAAGCAGCTGCATAGCACAGGGAGATCAGTTCAGTGCTTTGTGACCATCTAGAGGGGTGGGATAGAGAGGGTGGGAGGGAGGGAAACACAAAAGTGAAGAGATATGGGGATATATATATATATATATATATATATATATATATATATGATTCACTTTGTTATAAAGCAGAAACTAATACACCATTGTAAAGCAATTATACTCCCATAAAGTTGTTAAAAAATTTTAAAATTACGTTCCAATATTAAACAAAAGCAAGGAAAGAAATGATTGAGAATATTGGTCATGTGTCTACTTCCCCTAGTTAAGAAAACCCCTCCCACAAAGGGGGTGTAAGAAATATACAGAGCACCAGATAGGCCTCCCTGTAAGAAGGCCATATGGCTATCACTGTTAAGTCATATGGTCAAACGCAATGAGTTTGATGGTGTATCTAGCCCTCCTGATTTATGGAATAAATCCTATGTGTCCAATTGCCCCACTCCTAAATACTAAAGGGATGGATGTAATCGGACTGATCAGTTTTAAATTTTAAATAAATTTATAAAAAATAAATAAATAAAGTTTCACAAACACTTCAATTCTCAGAAATCCTCTCATTTTCAGAAGTTTTTAAGAAGATATATTCTTTATCCTGGGTCATAAATTAGTTTTCTTCATAGATATTCCTACTCGTTCAACAGTATTTTTTCATTTTAGTTAAAAAAATTTGATAAAATTTAGATGATAACAACATTTTATTGATGGTTAAAATCATAAAAGTAGGGCTTCCTTGGTGGCACAGTCATTGAGAGTCCACCTGCCGATGCAGGGGACATGAGTTTGTGCCCCAGTCCAGGAAGATCCCATATGCCGTGGAGCAGCTAGGCCTGTGAGCCATGGCCGCTGAGCCTGTGCTCCACAGTGGAAGAGGCCACAACAGTGAGAGGACCGCATACCGCAAAAAAAAAAAAAAAATCATAAAAGTAAATATTAATTATTAAAGTGCTCTAGAAAGTAACCTGGACATGATCATGGAGTTCTAATACTTATCTTTGGTAAATCATTTCACTTCTCTGGAGCTTTATACACTAAGTAGGTTAGATAAGGTGATCTGTAAGGACTAATCTAAACTTTTAACATTCTATGATCTTTTTGCATTTTAGGACTTATTGTCTACTGTGCTGTAAAAGAATGATGTTCTTGGGGATTTCTTAGCATTGAGAGAGCTTATTTATACTCCAAAGTGCCCTGGACTGATAGTTTTTTAACTATTCTAATTTCTTTCTTTCTTTTCTTTTCTTTCCTTTTCTTTTCCATTAGCAGTTAATTCTCAGTGCACTCTTAATATTTTCTTACATTATACAAAATTCTTTGGGTGATAATCTGAGAATCACTTAATCACTTTCTCGTGAAAGCTATTTCATGAGACTTTAGACTGATATTTCCTGCTCATTTCCCATTTTTCTTATTTCTGTTTCATAAGCGAATGAGATAGTTGTTTCTACTAAAAATCTAATGTCTAGGTGAGTGGATTACCAATATATTGGCAAAGATATTTCAGCTTTTCTGATCTCAACACCTCAAATTTTTATTTTCTGCAAGATTTTACATGTCCTTCCAAGTTTTAGTGGCTTAAATTCTTTTGACAAACTACCCAATTTACATAGGTTACACCTCCTTTATGCTCCTTAATATCTGGAAGGACATTCAGTTACAGGCCATTACAGAAATGAAACAACACTATTAGTCACAAATGCTTATGGAAGCCAAAGACTGTTACAACATAGTTTTGGTTTGTTTGCTTTACTTTTTCCATTGTATATGCTTTCTACTGCTTCAAAACAAATTATCAGAAACTTAGCAACTTAAAACTATATCCATTTATTATCTAAGAGTTTTGTAGGCCAGAAGTCCTGTTGGCTTCACTGGGTTCTCTTGCTCAGGCAATCACAAGGCTGAAATCCAGGTATTGACTAGGCTGAGCTATTATATAAAGGCTATGAGGAAGTATCTGGTTACAAGCTCATCCTGGTTATTGGCAGAATTTAATTCCTTAGAGTTATAGAACTGAGGTCCCTGTTTTCTTGCTGGTTGTCAGCCAAGGACTTCTTTCAGTTCCTAGAGGCAATAATCAGGTCATGCCTTCTAGCTCCTTCATCTCAGATTCCATAAAAGCATGTTAAATTGTTCTCACATTTGGAATCACTTTGACTTCCTTTTGACTTCCTTTTCTGCTACCTACTGAAGAAAGCTCTCTGCTTTTAAAGTACACATGTGATTAGATTAGGACCACAGGATTATATTATTATCTGATTAGTAACTGATCTAAAATAATACATTTGCCATATAATATAATCACTGGACCCTGGAGTAATTCCAGAGGGCAATGTTCATGGGTTACATCTTATAATTCTGTCTACCACACACATTGAAATATTAAACTTTGGACCAACATCTAAGGGTCCTTTCGCTCATGTCTCCCTTCTGTTTTGTTTTGTTTTTTCTTTGTTTGTTTGTTTACTTCTGTATACCCCTATCCACTGGGGTCCTGACTTATTCTTGCAGGAAGTTTCATTCTTGCAACAAGTAATGAAGTTAAGCCCATGAAATCCATTAACCCTGCCTCCATTCTGGGAAGCCAGTCGTAGACCATGAAGACAATAATAATCTTTCTTAGGAATAGGTTTAGATCTTTCAAGGTTCTTCAGAATGGGACATGCTTAAGAAAAAAAGGCCTTATTCTTAACAGTACTGATTTCCTTTTCTATCATAACCACAGTGTTTCATTATGCTAAAATTATTACCACATCATACACCAGGTGAAAGGAAGAAAATTACCAAAGGAGTAGATGGAAACAGAAAACCAACAGAATTTACTTTCAGTGTTTCCTTAGATAAAAACAATAACATAATTTCACAGTCTAAGCACAATAAAAATTATGCATGTTGATTGCTTTTCCTCTTTTCATTTTTTTGAAGTTGTGCCATATTATTTGTTGCAACTTGTAGATAATGTGTATAAATATTTGCCATTAACTTTTAGACATACTGAATTGAATTTACCCCAGAAAGCTCCTTTTGTATCATCATTGATTTTCTGGGTAATTTTCAATTATTTTTAAGCTGGATTTTTACTTGGCATTAAGCTCCTATGTATACATAATGAAAATGTTCATGAAGTGTCATTCACACTCATGAGTACAAGTATTAGTAGAGCTCTATGTTGAGCAATACCATACCACATTTAGTTAATATTTTTTCAATTTCCCTTTTCAAAATATAAATTCCCCAGTCAAATAGGTTCGTGGTACTTTGTTGGAATAGGCTCTCTCCAAGAACTCTTCAGAATATTGTAAATATGGGACTAGAACACTATATAATTATAAAAGTAATTACTATAAAACAACATTATATCAGTGGTTGATATATGAATTTCATAGCTCTGCCTATTACCCTGTTTCTAATCTTGTGCATGCTATCATAATGAATGAAAATATAAGAATTCTTTCCATCCAAATTTATCCTGATATTGTGCCTTCTCTATTCCCTCATTTTGGTAGCCACATGGCCTTTCTTCCTATATTTCTTGAATTAGTTGCTGTGTCATTAAATTCTGCCTGTGTTAGTTGTTTATCTACTTTCCCCCCTTGACTCAGTAAAAGTGAGACTTCACTGATTTTGCAGGGGAAAAGGAAATTCACTTCTGTGTGGAATTTGCCATTTTAAAATTTCTTTCCCAGCTGTCTCTAGTCTATTGTTTCACGGTTAGACAACATATAGTCACCAGTCTATATTAGCAGTCATTTCTCTCTAGATTCCTTTCCCATTGGAACCTCACCTAGTGCATACCCTTGAATTTTTAAGTTTACAGCTTATATACGTAAATAATTCATGTGTTGTAAGAAATAGTTTTGGACTAATAGAGTTTATGTGATGCCAACTATCAAAATAAAAAGGACAAAATAACTCAATTCTCTGAATGCTTTTCTTTGAGTATAGGGAAAATGTCTGAATTTCTATTTCATCTGTTTTTTCAAGGTGTGAGGCATTGTGTGGGTGGAATCACTGTTTTAATACTCAAATTTATCAACTTACCATATGTGACCACATTGTATCTTTTATTTTCCCCCCAAAAAATGCTTGTGAATTACTCACATGTCTATGTTAGAACAAGTACAATGTTGGTCCCGAAGACATTCACTAGTCTTTCTGTGATACATAGAGTTAATACATATATATGCTTGTATATTGGAAAGCATAAGCATATGCTCGTATGAAGTATAAGTTTAAAATGCATTATATAATAATAAAATGTATTATATTAACCCTAACCTTAACCCTAAATGTCAATCAACAGAGGAATGGATAAAGAAAATGTGGTATATATACACAATGGAACATTACTCAGCCATAAAAATGAATGAAATAGTGTCATTTGCAGAGATGTGGATGGACCTAGAGATTGTCATACATAGTGAAGTATGTCAAAAAGAGAAAAACAAATATTGTATAATATCACTTACATGTGGAATCTAGAAAAATGGTACAGATGAACTTATTTGCAAGGCAGAAATAAAGTCATAGATGTAGAGAACAAACTTATAGTTACCAAGGGGGGAAGGGGGGTGGGAAGAATTGGGAGATTGGCATTGACATGCATACACTACTATGTATAAAAAGGATAACTAATAAGAACCTACTGTATAACACAGGGAGCTCTACTCAATGACCTGTGGTGACCTAAATGGGAAGGAAATTTAGAAACGAGTGGATATATGTATGCATATACTGATTCACTTTGCTATACAGTAGAAGCTAACACAACATTTTAAAGCAACTAAAATCCAATAAGAAAACAAATAAAATGTATTATACTAATGTATTATTAATTCTTATAGTATTAAAAATATTAATTAGAAAATAACAATAAATATAATTAAAGGTGGCAAATGCATGAATTAATAAATTATAGTGAAATAATATATTCCCAATGCATATATATTGCATATATTCTCATTTCATATAATTCTTGTAAATGTCTAAATCTTTTATTTTTAACATCTTTATTGGGGTATAATTGCTTTACACTGATGTCTTAGTTTCTGCTTTATAACAAAGTGAAACATCTATACATATACATATATCCCAATATATCCTCCCTCTTGCATCTCCCTCCCACCCTCCCTATCCCACCCCTCTAGTTGGTGACAAATCACAGAGCTGATCTCCCTGTGTTATGCAGCTGCTTCACACTAGCTATCTATTTTACATTTGGTAGCTAGCTTACCATTCCCCCTCCGGGTGTCCTCAAGTCCATTCTCTAAGTTTGCAACTTTATTCCTGTCCTACCCTAGGTTGCTCAAAACCATTTTTTTTAATATTCCATATATATGTGTTAGCATACGGTATTTGTTTTTCTCCTTCTGACTTACTTCGCTCTGTATGACAGAATGTAGGTCCATCCACCTCACTACAAATAACTCAAGTTCATTTCTTTTTATGGTGAGTCATATTCCATTGTATGTATGTGCCACATCTTCTCTATCCATTCATCTGTTGATGGACACTTAGATTGTCTCCATCTCCTGGCTATTGTAAATAGAGCTACAATGAATATTGTGGTATATGAATCTTTCTGAATTATGGTTTTCTCAGGGTATATGCCCAGTAGTGGGATTGCTGTGTTGTATGGTAGTTCTATTTTTAGTTTTTTAAGGAACCTCCATACTGTTCTCCATAGTGGCTGTATCATTTTGCATTCCCACCAACAGTGCAGGAGGGTTCCCTTTTATCCACACTCTCTCCAGCATTTACTGTTTGTAGATTTTTGGTGATGGCCTTTCTGACTGATGTGAGGTGATACCTCATTGTAGTTTTGATTTGCATTTCTTTAATGATTAGTGATGTTGAACATTCTTTCATGTGATTGTTGGCAATCTGTATATCTTCTTTGGGGAAATGTCTATGTAGGTCTTCTGCCCTTTTGTGGATTGGGTTGTTTGTTTACTTGATATTGAGCTGCATGAGCTGCTTGTAAATTTTGGAGATTAATCTTTGGCAGTTGCTTCATTTGCAAATATTTTCTCCAATTCTGAGGGTTATCTTTACATCAGGTTTATGGTTTCCTTTGCTATGCAAGAGCTTGTAAGTTTCATTAGCTCCCATTTGTTTATTTTTATTTCCAATTCTCCAGGAGGTGGTTCAAAAAGATCTTGCTGTGATTTATATCATAGAGTCTTCTGCCTATATTTTCCTCTAAGAGTTTTACAGTATCTGGCTTTACATTTAGATCTTTAATCCATTTTGAATTTATTTTTGTGCATGGTGTTATGGAGTGTTCCAATTTCATTCTTTTACATGTAGCTGTTCAATTTTCCCAGCACCAATTATTGAAGAGGCTGTCTTGTCTCTATTGCATATTCTTGCCTCCTTTACCAAAAATAAGGTGACCATATGTGTGTGGGTTTATCTCTGGGATTTCTATCCTGTTCCATTGATCTATATTTCTGTTTTTGTGCCAGTACCATACTGTCTTGATTACTGTAGCTTTGTAGTATAGCCTGATTCCTCCAGCTGCGTTTTTCTTTCTCAAGATTCCTTTGGCTATTTAGGGTCTTTGGTGTATCCATACAAATTGTGAAATTTTTGTTCTAGTTCTGTGAAAAATACCATTGGTAGTTTGATAGGGATTGCATTGAATCTGTAGATTGCTTTGGGTAGTATAGTCATTTTCACAATATTGAGCTTTCCAAACTAAGTACATGGTATATATCTCCATCTTTTTGTATCATCTTTAATTTCATTCATCAGTGTCTTATGGTTTTCTTCATACAGGTCTTTTGTGTCCTTAGGTAGATTTATTTCTAGGTATCTTATTATTTTTGTGGCAATGGTAAATGGGAGTGTTTCATTAACTTCTCTTTCAGATTTTTCATCATTAGTGTATAGGAATGAAAGAGATTTCTGTGCATTAATTTTGTATCATGCATCTTTACCAAATTCATTGATTACTTCTAGTAATCTTCTGGTAGCATCTTTAGGATTCTCTATGTATAGTATCCTGGCATCTGCAAACAGTGACAGCCTCACTTCCTCTTTTCCAATTTGGATTCCTTTGTTTATTTTTTTTCTTTGACTGCTGTGGCTAAAACTTTTAAAACCATGTTGAATAATAATGGTAAGAATGGGCAACCTTGTCTTGTTCCTGATCTTTGTGGAGATATTTCAGTTTTTCACTATTGAGAACAATGTAGGCTGTGGGTTTTTCATATATGGCCTTTATTATGTCAAGGTAAGTTCCCTCTATTCCTAGTTTCTGGAGGGTTTTTATCATAATTGGGTGTTGAATTTTGTTGAAAGGTTTTTCTGAATCTATGATCATCTATGAGATGATCATATGGTTTTTATCCTTCAGTTTGTTAACATGGTGTATCACATTGATTGGTTTGCATATATTGAAGAATCCTTGCATTCCTGGGATAAACACCACTTGATCATGTTGTATGATCCTTTTAATGTGCTTTTGGATTCTGTTTGGTAGTTAAGGTTTCTTTCCTTCTGCTGACTTTAGGCTTTTTTTGTTCTTCTTCCTCTAATTTCTTTAGGTATAAGTTTAGGTTGTTTGTTTGATATGTTTTTTCTTTCTTGAGGTAAGATTGTATTGCTGTAAACTTCCCTCTTAGAACTGCTTTGCTGCATCCCATAGGTTTTTGGTCATTGTGTTTTCATTTTCCTTTGTTTCAAGGTATTTTTTGATTTCCTTAGTGATCTCTTTGTTATTATGTAGTGTATAGTTTAGCCTCTATGCGTTTGTATTTTTGCAATTTTTTTTTCCTGTAATTGATATCTAGTCCCATAGTGTTGTGGTCAGAAAATATACTTGATATGATTTCAATTTTCTTAAATTTACCAAAGCTTGATTTGTGACCAAAGATATGATCTATCCTGGGGAATGTTCGATGAACACTTGAGAAGAAAATGTATTCTGTTGTTTTTGGATGGAATGTGCTTTAAATATCAATTAAGTCCATCTTGTTTAATGTATCATTTAAATCATGTGTTTCCTTATTTATTTTCAAGTGAAATTGGGGTGTTAAAAAGTCCCCTACTATAATTGTGCTACCTTCAATTTCCCCTTTTATGGCTCTTAGCATTTGCCTTATGTATTGAAGTGCTCCTATGTTGGGTGTATAAATATTTACAATTGTTTTATCTTCTTGGATTGATACCTTGATCATTATGTAATATCCTTCTTTGTCTCTTGTAATAGTCCTTATTTTAAAGTCTATCTTGTCTGATATGAAAATTGCTACTCCAGCTTTCTTTTGATTCCTATTGCATGGAATATATTTTTCCATTCCCTCACTTTCAGGCTTTATGTGTCCCTAGGTCTGATGTGGGTATTCTGTAGACAGCATATATTCAGGTCTTGTTTTAGTATCCATTCAGCCAGTCTATGTCTTTTGGTTGGAGCATTTGATCCATTTACATTTCAGGTCATTATTGATATGCAAGCTCCTATTACCATTTTATTAATTGTTTTGGGTTTCTGATTATAGGTCTTTCCTTTTCTTGTGTTTCCTGCCTAGAGAAGTTCCTTTAGCATTTGTTGTAAATCTGGTTTGGTGGTGCTGAATTCTCTTAGCTTTTGCTTGTGTGTTAAAGGTTTAATTTCTCTGTCAAAACTAAATGAGATCCTTGCTGGGTACAGTAATCTTGGTTGGAGTTTTTTCCCTTTCATCACTTTAAATATGTCCTGCCACTCCCTTCTGGCTTACAGAATTTGTGCTGAAAGTTCAGCTGTTAACCTTATGGTGATTCCCTTGTATATTATTTGCTGTTTTTCCCTTGCTGCTTTTAATATTTCTTCTTTTTATTTAATTTTTGATAGTTTGATTAATATGTGTCTTGGTATGTTTCTTGTTGACATTATCCTGTATGCAACTCTCTGCACTTCCAGGACTTGATTGACTATTTCCTTTTCCATATTAGTGAAGTTTTCAACTATAATCTCTTCAAATACTTTCTCAGTCCCTTTCTTTTTCTCTTCTTCTTCTGGGACCCCTATAATTCGAATGTTGGTGTGTTTAACATTGTCCCAGTTGTCTCTGTGATGGTCCTCAATTCTTTTCATTCTTTTTTCTTCTGCTCTGTGGTAATTTTTCCACTATTTTATCTTCCAGGTCACTTTTCCGTTCTTCTGTCTTAGTTATTCTGCTATTGGTTCCTTCTAGAGAATTTTTAATTTCATTTATTGTGCTGTTCATCATTGTTTGTGTGCTCTTTATTTCTTCTAGATCTTTGTTAAATGTTCCTTTTATTTTCTCCATTCTATTTCTTAGATTTTGGATCATCTTTATTATCATTACTCTGAATTCTTTTTCAGGTAGACTGCCTATTTCCTCTCTATATTTTGGTCTGGTGGGTTTTTTTTGCTCCTTCATCTGCTGTGTGTTTCTCGGTCTTCTCATTTTACTTTACTTACTGTGTTTGGGGTCTCCTTCTCACAGGGTGATGGTGTGAAGTTCCCACTGTTTTTGTTGTCTGCCCCCAGTGGCTAAGGTTGTTTCAGTCAGTGGTGTTGGCTTCCTGGTGGAGGGGACTAGTGCCTGTGTTATGATGCATGAGGCTGGCTCTTGTCTTTCTAGTGGGAAGGACCATGTCCAGTGGTATGTTTTGGGGTGTCTGTGGACTTATGATTTTAAGAAGCCTCCTTGCTACTGGGTGGGGCTTTGTTGCTGTCTTGCCAGCTGTTTGGCATAGTGTGTCCAGCACTGTAACTTGCTGGTCATTGATTGGAGCTGGAGCTTACCATTAAGATGGAGATCTGGGACAGCTTTCACCATTTGATGATGTTATGTGGGTCTGGGAGGTCTCTGGTGGACCAATGTCCTGAACTCATGTCTCCCACCTCAGATGTACAGGCCTGACACCAGTCTGGAACACCAAGACCCTGTCAGTCACATGACTCAGAAGAGAAGGGAGGAAAAGAAAGAAAGAAAGAAAGAAAGAAAGAAAGAAAGAAAGAAAGAAAGAAAGAAAGAAAGAAAGAAAGAAAAAAGAAAAATAAACTAAAGTTATTGAAATAAAAGAACAACAATTATTAAAAAAATAAAAAGTAATTTAATAAAGAAAAATAAAAAGTGAAGAAGAAAGAAGAGAGCAACCAAACCCAAAAGCAAATCCACCAATGATAACAAGTGCTGAATGTATACTAAAAAAAAAAAAAAAAGCCAAAAAAAAAAAATTGGACAGTCTGTATCCGAGGACAAACTGTAAAAGCAAAGCTATACAGACAATATCACACAAAGAAGCATACACATACACACTCACAAAGAGAGATAAAGGAAACATATATATACATATATCGTTGTTCCCAATGTCCACTGCTTCAATTTTGGGATGATTCTTTTTCTATTCACCTATTCCAGAGATGCAGGGTACATCACGTGGAGATTCAATCTGCTGCTGCTGAGGTTGCTGGGAGAGATTTCCCTTTCTCTTCTTTGTTTTCACTGTTCCTGAGCTTCAGCTTTGGATTTGGTTCACCCTCTGGTTGAAGGTTACCTGAGGACATATGTTCTTCACTTAGACAGGATGGCATTATAGTAGCAGTTGATTAGGGGGCTCTGGCTCACTCAGGCGGGGGTAGGAATGGGTATGGAATGCTGGGTGAAACTTCAGTGGCAGAGGCCAGTGTGACATTACATCAGCGTGAGGTGTGCCATGGATTTTCCCAGAGAAGTGGTCTATGGATCACGGGACCCTGGCAGTGGCGGGCTGCACAGACTCCCAGGAGAGGATGTGTGGATAGTGACCTGTTCTTGAACACAGACTTCTTGGTGGCTGCTGCAGCAGCCACCTTAGCATCTTATGCCCGTCTCTGGCATCCACGCTGATAGCCGTGGCTCACTCTCATCTCTGGAGCTCATTTAGGCAGTGCTCTGAATCCCCTCTCCTCGTGCACCCCAAAATAATGGTCTCTTGCCTCTTTGGCCTGTCCAGACTTTTTCCCAGACTCCCTTCAATCTAGCTGTGACACAGTAGCCCCCTTCAGGCAGTGTCCATGCTGCCAACCTCAGTCCTCTCCCTGTGATCTGAACTCTGAAGCTGGTGCCTCAGCTCCCAGCCCCTACCCATCCCAGCGGGTGAGCAGGTAAGTCTCTCTGGGTTGTGAGTGCTGGCCGACACCAATCCTCTGTGTGGGAATCTCCCTGCTTTGCCCTCTGCAACCCTGTTGCTGCTCTCTCCTCTGTGGCTGCAAAGCTTCTCCCTGGCCCAGCCTCGTCTCCACCAGTGAAAGGGTGTCCTAGTGTGTGGAAACTTTTCCTCTTTCACAGCTTCCTCCCAGAGGTGCAGGTCCCATTCCTATTCTTTTGTCTCTGTTTTTTATTTTTTTCTTTTGCCCTACCCAGGTACATGGGAAGTATCTTGCCTTTTGGGAAGTCTGAGGTCTTCTGCCAGTGTTCAGTAGGTGTCCTGTAGGAGTTGTTCCACATGTAGATGTATTTCTGAATTATTTATGGGGAGGAAGGTGATCTCCACCTCTTACTCTTCTGTCATCTTGAAGGTCTCTCCAATGCCTATAATTCTTGTCACTGCTGAGAAGTTGACTTTAACTACAAAGAGATCAATCTGTGCATGAATAAGTTCTGAAGTATATTCAGTTCTGGAAAAAACATGTAGAAATATCAAGTAGACACATATAAAGGTAAATTACACCATCATAATTATTATTTGCTCATATATTTTCTCTCCATTTGTTTTCCATGCACTTTTTAAACAATTCTAGTTGGAATGTAAATTTTGTCTGAAATGTATTCCCTAATTAGCCCAGAATCATTGTAATGTCAGTGTAAGTAAACTTGGATAAATTGAGCCCTAAATCACTGCCTATTGTTAAACTACTAAAATCAGAAGCAAAGACACCTTTACTTTTTATCACCAGTATCAAGCTTTAGTATGTAATGCAACCAGAAGATATTTTAAGTAATTTCATAAGAGAACACAGCTGTTCAATATCCCAGGCTCGATATGCAGACATTCAAAATAAGCAAAAATGCAAATATCTTAACAACTTTTGAAGAGACTTCTTTCTCATTCATGTGAAGAGATTAAGAAGCAATATTCCAACTTCAACCCAACAAGACATAATAATATTAAAATCACTATATGGGGGAATTTGCTATATCTAATTCTAAATCCTCCTTAAACTTTAATAGTTATGAGCTACATAACCTTCATCTTCACACAACAAATTTCCAAGAGCATAAAATGTGTGAGATAGGCTTTTGTTGAAAGAAAATACAACCAACTCCTTGTGAACATGAAATGATGCATACAGCCAAGCTGAAATGGTTCTGAATTTTAAGCATAAAAGAAACAAGCTGTTGGAAGAACTTATTCTAGTGGCAACATAAGAAACCATAATGTAGAAACTGTTTCTTGCATTTGTCTCAGCAAAATATTCTTTGCTAAAGTTCATTATATGTATCATAGCAAATTTGTTTTTAAAGGTTCATAAGAAATTACTTTTAATGCCACTTGAGGAGAAACATGGGTAAACTGCAAGCAATTTATAAAAATGCATATGTGAAATAAACACTATCATGAATTTCAGCCCAGTCTTAAGAACATAATGATAATTTGAAATAATAAAACATTTTTTTCCAGAAAACACCCAAACTATTGGAAGTTTATTGTCACTTAAACATACTTACAAACTGTCTTAGAAGGTCAGTATGATAGGGACAGATGACCATCAAAGATTCAGATTCCTCTTGCATACTGTAGATTTGTTGCCAGGGACTATATCACCAGGTCTCCCTTGCATCTAGTTGGAGATATGTAACTGGCTCTGACTCACTGAATGAGAATGGAAATTCTGTGTGTACCTTCTAATCCAAGGTATTTAAATATCCACTGAGCCTTTCTCAAGCTCTCTTCCATTTCCATGGTGATCTTGGAGACCATGTGTTGAAGATAACTACATCACAACATGGAAGAAAATTTGATGTGTCTCTGACTCACCTTTGGAGGAGAGATGTCCAGATAAGGGCACCTCTTTCATGAGGAAGTAGTAATACACAACAGTGAAACCACAAATATTGGAGTTGTTTGTTAAAACAATTAATCTACCCTGAGTAATATAGTGACTCAGGAGTGAGTAGGGAGGTAGAAAGAAGAACTAGCTTGAAGTTTAAAATATTCAGTGAAATAATTGGTATAAAAGGTTTAAATCCTGTAAAGTACTTAATAGATGTGAAGAATTTGTATTATCAATCTACAACACAACTAATTCTCCTGAATAACCAAGATTATATAAAGAAATTTAATTTTATTGATTTGTTACATATCTATCCCTGCAAATTAAAATATATATATATATATATTTAAATTAATGCAATGAAAAACATAGTCAGCTCATAAAAGAGAAGCCGCTCAGAGATTTTTCTGGTTGTCCAATGGTTAAGACTCCATGCTTCCAATGCAGGGGACATTGGTTCGATCCTTGGGTGGGGTAATTAAGATCCCATATGCCACGTGGTGCAGCCACACACACACACACACACACACACACACACAAACAAAAGAAGAGAAGCCACTCATATTTTGACATTTAGCCATAGTGAAATAAATAACATTTTAAAAATGGGTCCTGTGACCTCTTTGATTTTATCATAGATAATGAAGAAAGTGTGCCATACTAAAAATGATACCAAGCTGAGACAAATCGGAAATTATGTAGACAATGTACTAATGGAATCCTTCCCTAACCACGTATTTTGTTTTAAAAATACAAAACAAAATATTTTGGTGAGATATATATTCTAGCTTTGGCTCTTGGCTAAGTCACCTTTGTCACTTTGGCTTCTGCATCTGTTTTATCATCCACAAAATAAGCTGGTTTGAAAAGTCCTCAAAAGTCTATTCTAGTACCAAAATATTGACCTTTCTCTATCTTTTATAGAAGTATCCACTTTGTTAGAGAGAAATAATGACACTTTTTTTTAAACAAGTATATTTTCCCCTGAGCTGAGTTATCATTTTATAGAAAAAGAGATTATAGGAAAAAGGAAAAGTGAGAATTTCCTTCCTTCCTCATTCTGTTTATTCATTCAGTCTCAAAATGATATTCCACCTTCCTGTCTCTAATAGAATTACTATCACAGGCGGTTTATTATGTGATTCTGAAAATGAAGCCTATAGAAAATTTGGCATTATTATCAATTCAAAATATTATTGTGTATTTATGGTATGTAAGACAACATGCTAAACACTCAATACAACATCATCTGATTTGATAATAACAGCCCTATGAGATGCTTGTTAATATTATCCAATAAAGCAACTGAAGTCTCCAAAGGTTAACTATCTGCTTAAGATAATACACAGTTAGTAAGTAAGTGAGAAAGAATTTAAATCCAAATCCTCTTGGCTCTTTTATTATAAATAAACACTAAATATAGAAAAGCTTGTATCCAGTGTATAGGATTTATACAGATACAGTAATCCCCCTACATATGAACAAGTTCTGTTCTGAGAGTACATTCGTAAGTCCAATTTATTCATAAGTCCAAAGAAGTAGGCCTAGGTACCCAACTAACACAATCGGCTATGTAATACTCTACTGTAATAGGTTTATAATACTTTTCACACAAATAATGCATAAAAAACAAACAAACATAATGAAAACATTTTTAATCTTACTGTACAGTACCTTGAAAAGTACATAGTACAGTACAACAGCTGGCATACAGGGGTTGGCATTGAGTGAACAAGCAAGAAGAGTTACTGACTGGAGAAGGGAGAGGAGGTGGGAGATGGTAGAGCTGAAGGATGGTCAGCAATAGGAGACGCAGGACAAGCTGCAATTTCACTCAAGCCTGACGTTGATGGCACAGGTTCTTGTTCCTTGTTGGATTTTATTCTATCTACACTATTGAAAAAAGGAGCAAGTGATGTTTGTGTAGTAACTCTTTCCTGGGCTTGAAATAAAAATGCAGTACTACTGTATTTTATAAAGTACTGTACATTAAAGTACATAAAAGCACAATCACTTTTAAAGGATGCACACATCTGACAATGTACTCCAGAAACGTGAACTAATGCATCACGTAACATAAGATATGTTAACGAATATTTAATGAATAACATAAAGTAAGATACGTTTGCATCTTTGAAAGTTCACAACTTGAAGGTTTGTATGTAGGGAACTTATTGTATATGTTTCTAAATATAGCTATATATTTACATATCTATCTCTGTATATCTATGCCATTATTGACATTGATATATATAGATATATTTCATAAAGCATAGTAAAAATAGACCAAATGGAATTGATTTTGTGTACTCCTTCTTGTCCTTAATATGATTTTCTGGATTCTCAGTGCAGTATTTGAATACTTCCTTCAAAATTCAGAAGTATAGACACACATTCTCTACCAAACATGGCTTAATTAATGGAGAGAAAGAGCCAAGTGTCAGGGAGCATTTCTCTCAAGTAGTATAAACAGTAGGCTCTCCATTGATTGATACTGGCAAGATTATCTTTAGGAAGGTCAACATTATGGCCTTCCTAAAGATGTCCAGGGCAGAATAGAGCTAGCATACAGGATCAGATAGACTGAGTTAAATGGCAATTGTCCATTAAGTAGAGTATAGTTAAATTGCTTGCTTACTCTGTTTCTGGCAAAATTCACATGTATCCACCTGCACTTATGGTCAACAGTCTAAGTTAGCAGAGAATCTAGAGGTCATTACTTCACCAAGCACCAGGTAGGCTGAACACAGAAATTAGGAAAAAAAAGAAACCACACACATCAAAGAGGGTAAGAAGAACAGTTTACCTGAGTCATATCTCCCCCAGGCACAGAGATTCCCTCTGCCCTGGAACACTCCCATGGAGAAAAAAAGAGTGAGGTGAGCATCCAACTTCACCACACATTCTAGCTTCAGTCCTATCCAGTGGATCCTAGCATCAGATTGATCCCTTTAGACCCATATTTCAGCTCACACCAGCAGTCCTTGATATCAAACTGACACATGCTGACTTAACCTCAAGGCCTACCTTAGAGCCTGCTAATCTCATGTGAACTTTGGCTCCAGGCTCACATCAAGTCAGTTTCCACAAACCAAGGTGCAGTCTATCCCAGCACCAGGTCACCAAAATGGACCCAGGCTCCAGGCCCACCCCTATGAACTCAGGCTCAAGACCTGCCTCTGGTTCAAGACTGGCCACCAAGGACCCAGACTCCAGGCCTGTCCCAGTACTAGGCTGGCATCTGTGGACCAGGTACCAGACACACCCATGAACCCAGGAACCAGAAACGCCTCAATAGACCTTGATGTGAGATCAGCCCATATGGACTCAAGCACTTACTGACACTTGGACCAGTGCAACAAATTTGCCTACCCAGAGACCTAGGTAACAGGTATGCCTTCCCATGGAACATGACAACAGGCCCTTCCACAGTCACCACCAGCCAACTCATCCAGAATCTCTGGACAGGCTGTTTAATGAAGAGCTTTCCCTGACAAAGCCAGTCTATAAAGACTGAAAGAGGTGATTACATCTTCAAAAGAGCATACACCAATACCAGGTTACAAAGGTCATTAACTATCAGAGAAACATTATACCACCAAATGAAAAAAAAAAAGCATTAGTAACCAATCCTGAATAAATGGAGTTCTATAAACTGCCTGAAAAAGAATTCAAAATATTGTCTTAAAGGAGCTCATCAAACTAAAAAAAAGAACACAGATAGACAATTAAATGTAATCAGGAAAACAATACATGAACAAAATGAAAAGTTAAGGAAAGATAAAACCCCCCCAAAAAAGCACATAAATTCTGGAGCTAAAGAATATAATTAATGAACTGAAAAATTTAGTAGAAAGGTTCAACAGCAGACTTGATCATGCAGAGGAAAAAGTCAGTGAGCACAAAGACAATACTTTAACTTACCAAGTTAGAGGAAAAAAAATAATGAAAAAGAGTAAAGAAAGCCTACAGGAGTTATGGAACATAATGAAGCAAAACAATATACACTATGAAAGTCTCAGAAGGAGCAGAAAAAGAAAAAGGGCAACAAATCTTATTTAAATAAACAATGACAGAAAGCTTTCCAAATTTCAGGAGTAATATTAACATATAGATCCATGAAGTCCAAAAACCTCCAAATAGGAGGAATCTAAAGAAGTCTACACAAAGACACATTATAATCAAATTTTCAAAAGTCAAGGACAAAGAGACAATATTGAAATCACCAAGAAGAAAAGTGACTTTTCACATACAAAGTAACCTCCATTAGACTGCTAGTGATTTCTCAGCAGAAATCTTTCATTCCAGAAGAGAGTGGAATGATACACTCAAAATGCTTAAAAGAAAAACAAAAAAACAAACAAACAAACTTGCAACAAGAATGCTTTATGTGACAAAGCTGTCCTACAGAAATTAAAGTTAGATGAAGACTTTCCCAGACAAAGAAACTCCATTGGAGTTCATCACCATTAGACATATCTTACAATAAATGCTAAAAGGAGTTTTTCAGATTGAAATTTAAAAGTGGCTATTTAGCAACATTTACACATATGGAAATATAAAACCAACTGGTAAAGGTGAGTATATACTAAAATCCAGAATAATACTGTAATGATAGTATATAAATCACATATATCTCAAGTATAAAAATCAAAACGCAAAATCATTTAAATTATTGCTTCATTAGTTTGTTGAGGAATACACAATATAAAGAAATGTAATTTTAACATAAAATATATAAATGGTAAAGAAACAGAAGCAAGATACAGAGTTTTATATATGATTGCTGTTAAGCTGTTATCTTCTTAGACTGTTATATTTTCTGTAAACCTTTTGGGAATCACAAAGAAAAAAACCTATAATCGATACACAAAATATAAAAAGAAAGAAGTCAGAGCATACACTACAAAAAATAATCAAATCACAAAGAAAAATAGCAATAAAAGGACAAAAGAACAAAGAAAATGCAAAAGAGTCAGAAAACAACAAAATGGCAATAGTGTGTTCTTACCTTTCAATAATTACTTAAATGTAAATGGTTTAAGTTTTCCAATCAAGTGACACGCAATGACTGAATGGATAAAAATAAACAGGACCCAACTATATGCTCCCTATAAGAAACTCACTTCAGCTTTAAAGACACATGTAGGATGAAAGTGAAAGAATGAAAAAAATATTTCATGCAAATGATAGCCTAAAGAAAGTAGGAATGGCTACATTTGCATGTGATGAAACAGACCTTAAATCAAAAATTGCCACGAGACAATGAAAGTTATTATATAATGATAAATGAGTCAATTCATCAAGAGAAAGAACTGTATATATATATATATATATATATATATACTAAACATAGGATCACCTAAATATATATATAGCAAATATTAATAGAACTTAAGGGGAAATAAACAGCAATATCATGATGTTACAAGGGCCTCTAATACCTCACTTTTATGATACCTCACTTTCAGAAATGGAAAGGTTATCCAGACCAAAAATCAATAAGGAAACAGATTTCAGCAAGGATATAAATCAAATGTATAATGCACATATCAGAATATGCCATCAAACAGCAGCAGAATACACATTCTTCTCGAGTGCACATGGAACATATTCCAGGATGAATCATATGTTAGGCCACAAAAATGTTCTAATTTAAGAAAATTGAAATGATATCAAGTATTTTTTTTTCTGAAAACAATGGTATGAAACTAGAACAATAACAGAATGAAAAATGGAAAATTCATAAATATATAGAAATTAAAGACCATATTCCTGAACAACCAGTAAGTCAAAGAAGACATTTTAAAAATCTTGAGACAAACAATAATGGAAACATAACATAACAAAATGTATGAGATGCTACAAAAGCTATGTCAGCATCATATCACTATGAGATGTTTCCTTTGTGTCTGTGCTTCAATCTACAACAAGTAAAACATCCGTAACATAACAAGGTGTCTGTGCCAAACTCACTGAGATGCTAGAGAATTCCACAGATCTGTACATCTAAAGGTGGTTTGACTAGAACACATAGAGGAGCTGGGACCATAGAAACAGCAGAGGTGATGTCTGCAATCTTGTACCCCTGGTCATGGCAGACGTGCCTAATGCCCCAGAGAACCTGGTAGTAGCAGGGGAAGTGGTGCACAATTTCAACATCCTGGCCACAGCAATGCACATGACCACAAGGAGCAGTGCAACAGCAGCAGTGGAGCCTGAGACAACAGACCTCTAGCTATGAAGATGTATGCAACTCTGGCCCTCTACCCAAAACATTAGTGCCTGCAAACCCAACGACCCCAGGAGTGGCAGAGGCATCCATGACCCTGGATCACCCCCAACCTCCCCCCTATTGTGGCAGAATCTGTGACCCAGAAGACCATGAACATGGTAGAGGCAACAAACATCCTGGTTCCCTAAGTGACAGTGACAGCATCAGTGACACCAGTGGCAACAAGGGACTGGAGACCCTGGATGCACAAGCAGCAGCAAAATGGAAACCAAGCATCACTTCTGGCAGAAGTGGTGAAGGGTGGAAAGTGTGAATTCTCAAATATAAACAGAGGCAGCTCAAGTAAGTGAAACTAAAAACTTGTGCTATAGGGCTTCCCTGGTGGCTCAGTCGTTGAGAGTCCACCTGCCGATGCAGGGGACACAGGTTCATGCCCTGGTCCAGGAGGATCCCACATGCCATGGAGTGGCTGGGCCTGTGAGCCATGGCTGCTGAGTCTGAGCATCCGGAGCCTGTGCTCCGCAACAGGAGAGGCCACAACAGTGAGAGGCCCGCGTGCCGTAAAAAAAAAAAAAAAAAAAACCAAAAAACTTGTGCTATAGCACCACCTACTGAAAATAACAAAAAAAATCATTTAATTTTGAACTTGTTGAAACTTTAAAATTAAACTTATAAAAAAGAAAAAGTTTTACCTAAGAAGAAATGTGTACACTACTTCCTCAAATTAATTAGCAGAAGAGCAACTCATTAAATACCATGAAAAACCAGGTAGAATGGTGTCACATAAAGAAAGTGACAATTCTCCAGAAACCAAACTTAAAATCATGGAATATTGTGATCTGATAGAGAAATCAAAATAGCTGTCATGAAGAAACACAATGAGCTACAAGAAAATGCATAAAGGCTGATCACTGAGTCCAAGAATAAAATTAATGAACAGAAGGAAAACTTTACCAAATAGGCTGAAGTTCTAAAAGAAGAACCAAACAAATTCTGGAGCCAAAGAACTCAATAAATGAGATGAAGAATGCACTAGAAAGCATTGGAAATAGAAGACTATAGGGAAAAGAGAATTAATAAGCCCAAAGAAAGAAATCTAGAAATGATACAGGTAAAAAAGGAAAGAATATTAAGATCTAAAAGAAAAAAAAAAAAGAACTTCCTTGAGAACTATCAAACTCTATTAGGAAGAGAAACAATAGGATAATGGGCATCCTAGAAGAAGAGAGGGAGAAAGGAGCAGAGAGTTTATTTAAAGACATAACAGCTGAAAACTTGTCATATCTGCGGAATGAACTGGATATGAAAGCCTATGAAGCTAAGAGAACACCTAATTACCTCAATGCAAAAAGACCTTCTCCATGACACATTAGAGTAAATTGTCAAAGTCAATGACAAAGAAAGAATTTAAAGGCAGCCATGGAAAAAAGGATGTAACATAAAGAGGAACCTCCATTGGGCTATCATCAGATTTCTCAGCAGAATATCCACAGGCCAGGACAGAGTGGAATGGGATACTAAAGCTATTGAAAGATTGAAAACTTTCAGCCAAGAATACTCTATACAGCAAAATTATCCTTCAGATATGAAGAAGAAATAAAGGCTTTCCCAGACAAACAAAATCTCATGGATTTCATCAACCCTAGACCTGCCTTGCAAGAAATGTTTAAAGAAGTTCTTCTACCTGGAATAAAAAAGGCAAAAATAAACAGAATTCTGATTAAGGTGGTAAATGGGAAGACAGAATCAGAAAATTGCAACACTATGTCAGAATAGATTGTTAAAAACTTAATTATATCATAAAGGTTAAAGGGAAACAACAGTAAATAACTGTAGCTACTGCAATTTTCTAATAAATTCATAACAAAAAAGTGATAATTTAAGTCAAAAAAAGCATAAAAGGGGAAAAGGATGGAACACATATAGGCAAATGAAAATAAGATGCTATCAGCAGAAAAATGACTATATTATCTATGAGTCTCTGTTTAGAAACCTCATGGTAACAATAAAACATAAATCTAGAGCAGAGATATAAAACATAAAAAAAGAAACTGAAAAAAAATCATAGAAAACAACTAAACTCAAATAGAAGACAGAAACACAAGGAAAAAGAAACAATGGAGATATAAGGGAAAAAGGAAAGAAAATATTAAATAGCAGTACTAAATCCTCATTTATCAATGATCACCCAAAATGTAAATGGATTGAACTCATTAATCAAAAGACACAGAGTAGCTAGATGGGTTAAAAACAATAGAATCTAACTATAGCCTCTCTCTAGGGGAATAATCTCAGCTCTACAGACAAACAAATACTCAAAGTGAAGTCATAGAAGATGATACTCCATGTAAATGACAACCAAAAGAAAGAAACATGATACACCACATTAAGAAAATGAAAGATGAAAATCATATAATCATTTTAATAGATACAGAAAAAGCATTTTACAGGATAAAACACACATTTTTGATTAAAACTATCCATAAAATATGTGTAGAATGACATACATCAAAATAATAAAAGCCACATATGACAAAAATACAGCTAACATCATACTCAATGGTAAAAGTCAGAAACCTATCCCCTTACAAACAGAAAGGAAACAAGGATACACACTCTCACCACTCTTATTCAGCTTAATAGCAACTAAGCAAGAAAAAGAAAAAAATAAAGGCAACCAAATTGGAAAGGAAGAAGTTAAACTATCACGTTTTGCAGATGACATGATTCTATACATAGAAAACCCTAAAGACTCCACAAAAAGTATTAGAAATAATAAATGAACACAGTAAATTTGCAGGGTACAAAATCAATATACAGAAATAAGTTGCATTTCTATACACTAACAGCAAACTAGCAGAAAGAGAAAATAAGAAAGCAATCCCATCTATATTTGCAACAAAACAATGAGATATATAGGAATATATTTAACCAAGGAAGTGAAAGACCTGTGCACTGAAAATTGTAAGATACTGTTTGAAGAAATTGAAGATGACATAAATAAATGGAAAGATATTCTGTGCTCATGGACTGGAAAAATTAACATTGTGAAAATGTCCATATTACCTAAAGTAATCTACAGATTCAATGTGATCCCTTTAAAATTGTTGCATTTTCAAAGAAATAGAAAAAAATCCTAAAATTTATTTGAAACCACAAAGACCTCAAATAGACAAAGCGATTCTGAGAAAAAAGAACAAAGCTAGAGGTATCACATTCATTTACTTAACATTATACTACAAAGCTATAGTAATCAAAAGAGCATGTAATTGGCATAAAAGCAGACACACAGATCAATAGAACAGAACTGAGATCCTACAAATAAACTGACACATATATATATAATTAATTTATAACAAAGGAGCAAAGAACATAAAATGAAAAAAGAATAGTCTCTTCAATAAATAGTGTTGAGGGGCTTCCGGGAAGATGGCAGAAGAGTAAGACATGGAGATCACCTTCCTCCCCACAGATACACCAGAAATACATCTACACATGGAACACTTCCTACTGAACACCTACTGAACACTGACAGAAGACCTCAGACCTCCCAAAAGGCAAGAAACCCCCCACGTACCTGGGTAGCGCAAAAGAAAAAAGAATAAACAGAGACAAAAGGATAGGGACAGGACCTGCACCAGTGGGAGGGAGATGTGAAGGAGGAAATGTTTCCACACACTAGGAAGCCCCTTCATGGGCGGAGACTGCAGGTAGTGGAGGGGGAAATCTTCAGAGCCGCGGAGGAGAACACAGCAACAGGGGTGTGGAGGGCAAAGCAGAGCACTTACCAAACCGAGAGGCTTGTCTGCTCACCTGCTGGGGTGGGCGGGGCTGGGAGTTGAGGCTCAAGCTTCGGTTGGAGCGCTGGGAGAGGACTGGTGTTGGCGGAGTGAACACAGCCTGTAGGGGGGTTAGTGCACCACGGCTAGCCAGGAGGGAGTCCAGGAAAAAGTCTGGACCTGCCGAAGAGGCAAGAGAATTTTTCTTCCCTCTTTGTTTCCTGTTGCACAAGGAGAGGTGATTAAGAACACTGTTTAAAGGAGCTCCAGAGACGGGCGCGAGATGCGGTTAAAAGCGTGGACCTCAGAGACGGGCATGAGACGCTAAGCCTGCTGCTGCTGCCACCAAGAAGCCTGTGTGTGAGCACAGCACAGCCAGGGACCCAGGATCCAGGGAATACTCCCCCGGGAGAATGCATGGCGTGCCACAGGCTGGTGCGACATCACACCGGCCTCTGACGCCACAGACTCAAATCCATAGAATTAGAAATGAAAAAAGAGAAGTAACAACTGACACAGCAGAAATACAAAAGATCATTAGAGATTACTACAAGCAATTCTATGCCAATAAGATGGACAACCTGGAAGAAATTGACAAATTCTAAGAAATGCACAACCTGCCAAAACTGAATCAGGAAGAAACAGAACATATGAACAGACCAATCACAAGCACTGAAATTGTAACTGTGATTAAAAATCTTCCAACAAACAAAAGCCCAGGACCAGATGGCTTCACAGGCGAATTCTATCAAACGTTTAGAGAAGAGCTAACACCTATCCTTCTCAAACTCTTCCAAAATATAACAGACGGAGGAACACTCCCAAACTCATTCTACGAGGCCACCATCACCTTGATACCAAAACCAGTCAAGGATGTCACAAAGAAAGAAAACAACAGGCCAATATCACTGATGAACATAGATGCAAAAATCCTCAACAAAATACTAGCAAACAGAATCGAACAGCACATTAAAAGGATCATACACCATGATCAAGTGGGGTTTATTCCAGGATTGCAAGGATTCTTCAATATATGCAAATCAATCATTGTGATATACCATATTAACAAACTGAAGGATAAAATTTTTTTTAAATGTTTTTTTCCCCAAAGTGATGTTAGAGGTGTGGACTCATACATCGGAACATCTTTAGTCTTTCTGTAATAAGGAGACCAACGTAGGTCCACTGAAACTTGTTGAGCCACAAACGTTTCCGTAGGTCATCTTTGGAAACGATCTAGACGTTCCATGAATTCCCTCCCCATCAATCCACTTATGCCAACTCTAAAGTTTCTAAAGTGACCCAAAAGGTCTGGGGGAAACTGTTTTTAAGTAGACACACCAAAAAACATAACCTTTCTTAAGGAGTTCCTCCACCTAGAGCTATTGAAATCACTTGTTCTAAATCCCATGACGACGAGATGACCTGTGAACATTTCCTGAGACTTTAGACGGTGTCAGCCATCATCCCCAAGTTCCTTTTCTTGCTGACGAACTTGGTTCACTCCCGTGAGCTTATTGGATTTGGGGTTGACGTAGATAGAAGAAAAGAATGACCTTGAATGCCAATCACCCTAAAGACATGCCTAGTTTCATAAAACCCATACCTTGACCTTGGCTATTCTCAGCCGGAAGGTTCATCCTAGATCACGTGAACTTGCAAAACCCTATGGGTCCCTTTCTAGTAGACTGAATAATTCGGGAGTGCTTCCTCCTAAGCCATTCAAGAGAGCTCTTTCCCAAGTTAATTGTGGCACTCGGATCTGAACGTAGGAACAGGCAAGCTCTAGAAGGGAGCTACAGACATACCTGTTACCAGGCCTTTTCCAGATTCTTGCACAGCAGTGCCATAGAAACGAAGACCGCTTCCACAAGACTCTAAGGTAAGCAAAGCAAAACTTTTTTATTTTATTTTATTATTATTTTTATTAAAAGAAATAGCTGGTACACAAGGGAGAAGGCGGTGTGTGTGTGGGGGATGGGGGGGAGAGACACCTTCCCGAGTTGCTCTGATCACGGAAGGGAGAGTTTGGCTCGGGATCGCCAATCATTTCCAAAAGTCCAGGACCAGATGGCTTCACAGGATAATTCTATCAAACATTTAGAGAAGAGCTAACACCTATCCTTCTCAAACTCTTCCAAAATATAGCAGAGGGAGGAACACTCCCAAACTCATTCTACGCAGCCAACATCACCTTGATACCAAAACCAGAAATGGATGTCACAAAGAAAGAATACTACAGGCCAATATCACTGATGAACATACATGCACAATTCCTCAACAAAATACTGGTAAACAGAATCCAACAGCATATTAAAAGGATCATACACCATGATCCAGTGGAGTTTATTCCAGGAATGCAAGGATTCTTTAATATACGCAAATCAAACAATGTGATAAGCCATATTATCAAATTGAAGGAGAAAAACCATATGATCATCTCAATAGATGCAGAGAAAGCTTTCGACAAATTCAACATACATTTATGATAAAAACCCTGCAGAAAATAGTCATAGAGCAAACTTTCCTCAACATAATAAAGGCCATATGTGACAAACCCACAGCCAATATCATCCTCAATGGTGAAAAACTGAAAGCATTTCCACTAAGATCAGAAACAAGACAAGGTTTCCCACTATCACCACTCTTATAAAACATAATTTTCGAACTTTTAGACACAGCAATCAGAGAAGAAAAGGAAATAAAAGGAATCCAAATCAGAAAAGAAAAAGAAAAGCTGTCACTGTTTGCAGATGACATGATACTATACAAAGAGTACCCTAAAGATGCTACCAGAAAAATACTAGAGCTAATCAATGAATTTGGTAAAGTAGCAGGATACAAAATTAATGCACAGAAATCTCTGGCATTACTATACACTAATGATGAAAATTCTGAAAGTGAAATCAAGAAAACACTCCCATTTACCATTGAAACAAAAATAATAATATATCTAGGAATAAACCTACCTAAAAAGATAAAATACCTATATGCAGAAAATTATAAGACACTGATGAAAGAAAGTAAAGATGATACAAATAGATGGAGAGATATACGGATGAGATATATGGATGAGATATATGGATGTCCTTGGATTGGAAGAATCAACATTGTGAAAATGACTCTACTACCCAAAGCAATCTACAGATTTAATGCTATCCCTATCAAACTACCATTGGTATTCTTCACAGAACTAGAACAAAATATTTCACAATTTGTATGGAAACACAAAAGACCCCGAATAGCAAAAGCAATCTTGAGAACGAAAAAAGGAGCTGGAAGAATCAGGCTAGATGACTTTACACTATACTACAAAGCTACAGTAATCAAGACAGTATGGTACTGGCACAAAAACAGAAAGACAGATCAATGGAACAGGATAGAAAACCCGGAGATACACCCACACACATATGGTCACCTTATCTTTGATAAAGTAGGCAGGAATGTATAGTGGAGAAAGGACAGCCTCTTCAATAAGTGGTACTGGGAAAACTGGACACATACATGTAAAAGTATGAGATTAGATCACTCCCTAACACCATACACAAAAATAAGCCCAAAATGGATTTAAGACCTAAATGTAAGGCCAGAAACTATCAAAATCTTAGAGGAAAACATAGGCAGAACACTCTCTGACATAAATCACAGCAAGAACCTTTTTGACCCACCTCCCAGAGGAATGGAAATAAAAACAAAAGTAAACATATGGGACTTAATGAAACTTCAAAGCTTTTGCACAGCAAAGGAAACCATAAACAAGACCTAAAGACAATCCTCAGAGTGAGAGAAAATATTTGCAAATGAAGTAACTGACAAAGGATTAAACTCCAAAATGTATAAGCAGCTCATGCAGCTCAATAACAAAAAAATGAACTAACCCATTCCAAAAATGGGCAGAAGACCTAAATAGATATTTCTCCAAAGATATACAGACTGCCAACAAACACATGAAAGAATGCTCAACTTCATTAATCATTAGAGAAATGCAAATCAAAACTTCAATGAGATATCATCTCACACCAGTCAGAATGGCCATCATCAAATAATCTAGAAACAATAAATGCTGGAGGGGGTGTGGAGAAAAGGGAACCCTCTTGTACTGTTGGTGGGAATGTAAATTGATACAACCACTATGGAGAACAGTATGGAGGTTCATTAAAAAACTACAAATAGAACTACTATATGACCCAGCAATCCCACTACTGGGCATGTACCCTGAGAAAACCTTAATTCAAACTGAGTCATGTACCAAAATGTTCATTGCAGCTCGATTTACAATAGCCCAGAGATGGTAACATCCTAAGTGTCCATCATCAGATGAATGGATAAAGAAGATGTGGCACATATATACAATGGAATATTACTCAGTCACAAAAAGAAATGAAATTGATCTATTTGTAATGATGTGGATAGATCTAGAGTCTGTCATACAGAGTGAAGTAAGTCAGACACAGACCTACTAGAAAATGGACTTGAGAGTATGGGGAGGGGGAAGGGTGAGCTGTGACAAAGCGAGAGAGAGGTATGGACATATATAAACTACCAAACGTAAGGTAGATAGCTAGTGGAAAGCAGCCACATAGCACAGGGAGATCAGCTCGGTGCTTTGTGACCTCCTGAAGGGGTGGGATAGGGAGGGTGGGAGAGAGGGAGATGCAAGAGGGAAGAGATATGGGAACATATGTATAACTGCTTCATTTTGTTATAAAGCAGAAACTAACACACCATTGTAAAGCAATTATACTCCAATAAAGATTAAAAAAATAAAATAAAATCAAAAAATAAATAAATGATGTTGGGAAAACTGGACAGCAATAGGCAAAATTTAAAAAAAACAAACAAAACCAGACCAGTATATTACACTACACACAAAAATAAACTCAAAATTGATTAAAGAAGTAAATATGACACCTGAAAACATGACTCTTAGGAGAAGACATAGGCAGTACACTCTTTGACATTGGTCCCAGGAATATCTTTTCTGGATATGTATCTCGAAGCAAGGGAAAAAAAAGCAAAAATAAACAAATGAGACTACATCAAACTAGAAAACTTCTACACAACCAAGGAAGCATGAAGATGAAAAGACAAACTATAAAATATCAAAAATATAAAAAGAACTCATACAGTTCAACAATAACAATAACAAAAACAGATTTTAAAAGGGGCAGAGTATCTGAATACATTTATTTTCAAAGAAGACATACAGATGGCCAACAGACACATGGAACAATGTTCAACATCACTAATCATCAGGAATTGCAAATCAAGACTACAGTGAGATATCATCTCACACCACTTTGTAAAATCACTATTATCAAAAAAGCAAGAAATAACAAATGTTGGAAAGCATGTGGAAAAAAGGGGACCTCATATACTATTTTTGAAAATGTAAACTGGTGTAGTCACTATGGATAACTCTATGGAGTTTCCTCAAATAATTAAAAAGAGAACTGCCATGTGATCCAGCTTTTCCACTTCTGGGTATTCATCTGAAGAAAATGAAAACACTAATTCAAAAAGATATATGAATACCTATATTAATTGCAGCATTATTTACCATAGCCAATATATAGAAATAAACCAAGTGTCTGTAATGGAAAAATGGATAAAGAAGTTGAGAGCTGTACACACACACACACACACACAAACAATGGAATACTACTCAGCCATAAAAGATGAAATCTTGGGCTTCTCTGGTAGCGCAGTGGTTGAGAGTCTGCCTGCCGAGACAGGGGACACGGGTTCATGCCCCAGTCCAGGAAGATCCCACATGCCATGGAGCAGCTGGGTCTGTGAGCCATGGATGCTGCGCCTGCACATCCAGAGCCTGTACTCCACAATGGGAGGAGGCCACAACAGTGAGAGGCCCACATAACACAAAAATAAATAAAAAAATTAAAATGATGAAATCTTGCTATTTGCAACGTGGATGGACTTGAGGGCATTATGCTAAGTGAATAATTTCAGACTGAGAAGGCAAAGATCATATTTCTTCATTAATATATGGAATATAAATGTAAGAGAAAGCAAAAACAGGGGAAAAAAATCACCCCCACAAAAAAATCTAACTTTATTACTCAAAGACCTAGTAAAAGAAGAATAAACTGAAGATGGCACAAAATAGATAGAGTGATTTGGGTGTTGGGCCCCAAAGCAAATTCCCAACGTGGCGCTGGAAGAACAGAGGGCATTTAGATATGCAAAGGGACGGTCCACCTTACAGATGAAGAGCCATGTGGATGAAAGGCTCTTGGTGCGGCAGGCAGGAGTCACTGCTGTGCCTGTGAGGTGGGAGAGCCAACTTCAGGACACTGGTCGACAACAGATCTCCCAGCTCCACATAATATCAAGTGGCGAAAATCTCCCAGAGATCTCCATCTCAACACAAGCACCCAGCTCCACTCAATGACCAGCAACATACAGTGCTGGAAAACGTATGCCAAACAACTAGCAAGACAGGATCACAACCCCACCCATCAGCAGAGAGGCTGCTCAAAAGAAAAATAAAACCTGAGACACCCCAAAACACACCACCAGACGTGGACATGCCCACAATAAAGACAAGACCCAGCCTCATCCACCAGAACACAGGCACTAGTCCCCTCCACCAGGAAGCCTACACAACACATTGAACCAACCTTAGCCATTGCAGAGAGAGATCAAAAACAATGGGAACTACGAACCTGCAGCATGCAAAAAGGAGACCCCAAACACAGTAAGATAAGCAAAATGAGAAGACAGAAAAACACACAGCAGATGAAGGAGCAAGATAAAAACCCACCCAACATAACAAATGAAGAGGAAATAGGCAGTCTACCTGAAAAAGAATTCAGAATAATGAGAGTAAGGATGATTCAAAATCTTGGAAATAGAATAGACAAAATGCAAGAAACATTTAGCAAGGATCTAGAAGAAATAAAGATGAAACAAACAGTGATGAACAACACAATAAATGAAATGAAAAATACTCTAGATGGGATCAATAGCAGAATAACTGAGGCAGAAGAACAGATAAGTGACCTGGAAGATAAAAGAGTGGAAATAACTACTGCAGAGCAGAATAAAGAAAAGTGAATGAAAAGAACTGAGGACAGTCACAGAGACCTCTGGGACAACATTAAACACACCAACATTCGAATTATAGGGGTTCCAGAAGAAGAGCAAAAGAAAGGGACTGAGAAAATATTTGAAGAGATTATAGTTGAAAACTTCCCTAATATGGGAAAGGAAATAGTTAATCAAGTCCAGGAAGCACAGAGAGTCCCATAAGGATAAATGCAAGAATTATGCCAAGACAGATATTAATCAAACTGTCAAAAATTAAATACAAAGAAAGTACATTAAAAGCAGCAAGGGAAAAACAACAAATAACACACAAGGGAATCCCCATAAGGTTAACAGCTGATCTTTCAGCAGAAACTCTGCATGCCAGAAGGGACTGGCAGGACATATTTAAAGTGATGAAGGAGAAAATCCTGCAACCAAGATTACTCTACCCAGCGAGGATCTCATTCAGATTCCATGGAGAAATTAAAAACTTTTACAGAAAAGCAAAAGCTGAGAGAGTTCAGCACCACCAAACCAGCTTTACAACAAATGCTAAAGGAACTTCGCTAGGCAAGAAACACGAGAGAAGGAAAAGACCTACAATAACGACCCAAAAACAATTAAGAAAGTGGGAATAGGAACATACATATTGATAATTACCTTAAATGTAAATGGAATAAGTGCTCCCACCAAAAGACACAGATTGGCTGAATGGATACAAAAACAAGACCCATATATTGGCTGTCTACAAGAAACCCACTTCAGACCTAGAGACACATACAGACTGAAAGTAAGCAGATGGAAAAAGATATTTCATGCAAATGGAAACCAAAAGAAAGCTGGAGTAGCAATTCTCATATCAGACAAATAGACTTTAAAATAAAGACTATTAGAAGAGACAAAGAAGGGCACTACCTAATGATCAAGGGATCGATCCAAGAAGAAGATATAACAATTGTAAATATTTATGCCCGCACCATAGGAGCACCCCTATACATAAGGCAAATACTAACAGCCATAAAAGGGGAAATCAACAGTAACACATTCATAGTAGGGGGCTTTAGCAGCCCACTTTCACAAATAGACAGATCATCCAAAGTGAAAATAAATAAGGAAACACAAGCTTTAAATGATACATTAAACAAGATGGACTTAATTGATACTTATAGGACATTCCACCCAAAAACAACAGAATACACATTTTTCTCAAGTGCTCATGGAACATTCTCCAGGATAGACCATATCTTGGGTCACGAATCAAGTCTTGGTAAATTTAAGAAAATTGAAATTGTATCAAGTATCTTTTCCGAGCACAATGCTATGAGACTAGATATCAATTACAGGAAAAGATATGTAAAAAATACAAACACATGTAGGCTAAACAGTACACTACTTAATAATGAAGTGATCACAGAAGAAATCAAAGAGGAAATAAAAGAAATACCTAGAAACAAATGACAATGGAGACACGATGACCCAAAATCTATGGGATGCAGCAAAAGCAGCTCTAAGAGTGATTTTTTTTTTTTTTTTTTTTTTTGCAGTACACGGTCCTCTCACTGTTGTGGCCTCGCCCGTTGTGGAGCACAGGCTCCGGACACGCAGGCTCAGCGGCCATGGCTCACAGGTCCAGCCGCTTCATGGCATGTGGGATCCTCCCAGACCGGGGCACGAACCCGCATCCCCTGCATCAGCAGGCATATTCTCAACCACTGCACCACCAGGGAAGCCTAAGAGTGAAGTTTATAGCAATAAAATCCTACCTTAAGAAACAGGAAACATCTCGTATAAGCAACCTAACCTTGCACCTATAGCAATTAGAGAAAGAAGAACAAAAAATCGCAAAATTAGCAGAAGGAAAGAAATCATAAAAATCAGATCAGAAATAAATGAAAAAGAAATTAAGGAAACAATAGCAAAGATCAATAAAACTCAAAGCTGGTTCCTTGAGTAGATAAATAAAATTGATAAACCATTAGCCAGACTCATCAGGAAAATAATGGAGAAGACTGAAATCAATAGAATTAGAAATGAAAAAGGAGAAGCAACAACTGACACTGCAGAAATACAAAAGATCATTAGAGATTACTACAAGCAACTCTATGCCAATAAAATGGACAACCTGGAGTAAATGGACAAATTCTGAGAAAGGCACAACCTGCCAAGTCTGAATCAGGAAGAAATAGAAAATATCAACAGACCAATCAAAGTACTGTAATTCAAACTGTAATTAAAAATCTTCCAGCAAACAAAAGCTCAGGACCAGATGGCTTCACAGGCGAATTCTGCCAAACATTTAGAGAAGAGCTAATACCTATCTTTCTCAAACTCTTCCAAAATATAGCAGATGGAGGAGCAATCCCAAACTCATTCTATGAGGCCACCAACACCTTGATACCAAAACCAGACAAGGATGTCACAAAGAAAGAAAACTACAGGCCAATATCACTGATGAACATAGATGCAAAAAGCCCCAACAAAATACTAGCAAACAGAATCCAACAGAACATTAAATGCATCATACACCATGATCAAGTGGGGTTTATTTCAGGAATGCAAGGATTCTTCAGTATACACGAATCAATCAACATGATACACCATATTAACAAATTGAATGGGAAAAACCATATGTCATCTCATTGAAGAAGAGAAAGCTTTCTACAAAACTGAACACCCATTTATGAAAAAAACCCTGCAGTAAGTAGGCATAGAGGGAACTTTCCTCAACATAATAAAGGCTATATATGACAAGCCCACAGCAAACATCATCCTCAATGGTGAAAAACTGAAAGCATTTCCACTAAGATCAGGAACAAGACAAGGTTGCCCCACTCTCACCACTCTAATTCAACATATTTTTGGAAGTTTTAGCCACAGCAATCAGAGAAGAAAAGGAAATAAAAGGAATCCAAATCAGAAAATAAGTAGAGATTTCACTGTTTGCAGATGACATGATACTATACATAGAGAATCCTAAAGATGCTACCAGAAAACTACTAGAGCTAATCAAGGAATTTGGTAATCTAGCAGGATACAAAATTATGCACAGAAATCTCTGGCATTCCTATACACTAATGATGAAAATTCTGAAAGTGAAATCAAGAAAACACTCCCATTTACCATTGCAACAAAAATAATAAAATATCTAGGAATAAACCTACCTAAGGAGACAAAAGACCTTTATGCAGAAAATTATAAGACACTGATGAAAGAAATTAAAGATGATACAAATAGATGGATAGATATACCATGTTCTTGGATTGGAAGAATCAACATTTTGAAAATGACTCTGCTAGCCAAAGCAATCTACAGATTCAATGCAATCCCGATCAAACTACCATTGGCATTTTTCACAGAACTAGAACAAAAAATCTCACAATTTGTATGGAAACACAAAAGACTCCTAATAGCCACAGAAATCTTGAGAACGAAAAACGGAGCTGGAGGAATCAGGCTCTCTGACTTCAGACTATGCTACAAAGCTACAGTAATTAAGACAGTATGGTACTGGCACAAAAACAGAAAGATCAATGGAACAGGGTAGAAAGCTTAGAGATAAATTCACACACATATCATCACCTTATCTTTGATAAAGGAGGCAGGAATGTACAGTGGAGAAAGGACAGCCTGTTCAATAAGTGTTGCTGGGAAAACTGGACAGGTACATGTAAAAGTATGAGATTAGATCAATCCCTAACACCATAAACAAAAATATGCTCAAAATGGATTAAAGACCTAAATATAAGGTGAGAAACTATCAAACTCTTAGAGGAAAACCTAGGCAGGACACTCTATGACATAAATCACAGCAAGATCCTTTTTGACCCACCTCCTAGGGAAATGGAAATAAAAACAAAAATAAACAAATGGGACCTAATGAAACTTCAAAGCTTTTGCACAGCAAAGGAAACCATAAACAAGACCAAAAGACAACCCTCAGAATGGGAGAAAAGATTTGCAAATGAAGCAGCTGACAAAGGATTAATCTCCAGAATTTATAAGCAGCCCATGCAGCTTAATAACAAAAAAACAAACAACCCAATCCAAAATTGGGCAGGAGATCTAAATAGACATTTCTCCAAAGAAGATATACAGACTGCCAACAAACACATGAAAGGATGCCCAACATCACTAATCATTAGAAAAATGCAAATCAAAACTACAATGAGATATCATCTCACACCAGTCAGAATGGCCATCATCAAAAAATCTAGAAGCAATTAATGCTGGAGAAGGTGTGGAAGAAAGGGAGAACTCTTGTACTGTTGGTGGGAATGTAAATTGATACAGCCACTGTGGAGAACAGAATTGAGGTTCCTTAAAATCTACAAATAGAACTACCATATGACCCAGCAATCCCACTACTGGGCATATACCCTGAGAAAACCATGATTCAAAAAGAGTCATGTACCAAAATATTCACTGCAGTTCTATTTACAATAGCCCAGAGATGGAAACAACCTAAGTGTCCATCATCAGATGAATGGATAAAGATGTGGCACATATATACAATGGAATATTACTCAGCCATAAAAAGAAACGAAATTGAGCTATTTGTAATGAGGTGGATAGACCTAGAGTGTGTCATACAGAGTGAAGTAAGTCAGAAAAAGAGAGACAAATGCTGTATGCTAACACATATATATGGAATTTAAGGAAAAAATGTCATGAAGAACCTAGGAGTGAAGCAGGAATAAAGACACAGACCTACTAGAGAATGGACTTGAAAATATGGGTAAGGGGAAGGGTAAGCTGTGACAAAGCAAGAGAGAGGTATGGACAGATATACACTACCAAACGTAAGGTAGATAGATAGTGGGATGCAGCCATATAGCACAGGGAGATTAGCTTGGTGCTTTCTGACCGCCTGGTTGGGGTGGGATAGGGAGCGTGAGAAGGAGGGAGACACAAGAGGGAAGAGATATGGGAACATATGTATATATATAACTGATTCCTTTTGTTGTAAAGCAGAAACTAACACACCATTGTAAAGTAATTATGCTCCAATAAAAAAAATTGAAGGAGAAATAGAGACTTTTTCAGATAAACAAAACAAACAAACAAAAAAAGAAGAATAAACTATATCAAGTTAGCAGGACAAATAAAATAGTAAAGCAGAAAGAAATGAAATAAAGGTAAGAAAAAATTAATAAAAACATCAACAAAATTAGAGTTGGTGTTTGAAAAGGTAAGTTAAATTGACTTACCCTTAGCTGGAATATTTATGAAATAATAGAGAAGACTCAAATAAATAAAATAATGAATGAAAGTGGGGACATTCCAGTTGATACCACAGAAATACAAAGAACATCAAAGACTACTATGAACAATTTTATGCCAAGCAATTGGACAACCTAGACGATATGGGTAAATTCCTAGAAACTTTCAACCTACCAAGACTGAATCATAAAGAAATAGAATTTCTGAACAGACCAATAATGAGTAAAGAGATTGATTCAGTAATTCAATACCTCCCAACAGCAAAAAATGTCCAGCCTTTTCTGTTGAATTATACCAAACACTTAAAGAAGAAAGAGTGTCAATCCTTCTTAAACTGTTTTACAAATTTGAAAAGAGAATCACTTAAAATATTTTATGAGGTCAGTATTACTCTGATTCCAAAGACAGGCAAGGACACTACAAGAAAAGAATATTACAGGCCAATAGGCCACAAAAAACATAGATTCAAAAATATTCAACAAAATACTAGCAAATCAAATTCAGCAGCACATTAAATGTATCATACATTATGATAAAATGAGATTTATCCCAGGGGTGCAAGGACAAACATATGTAAATCAATAAATGTAATATACCTCATTAATAGAATGAAGAATAAAAATCATCTCAATAGATGCAGAAAATGTTGTTGACAAAAATCAACAGCCTTTCATGATAAATACTCTGAACAAATTAGGTGTAAAAGGAATGTACCTCAAGAAAGTAAAGGCCATGCATGGCAAGCTCACAGCTAACAGTGTAAAGTTGGAGGTATCACACTTCCTGAATTCAAACTACATTACATAGCTATTGTAATTAAAACAGTATGGTACTGGCACAAAAACAGACTCAAAGATGGTTGTTACAAAATATAGGGCCAAGAAATGTACCCACATATATGTGACCTTTGACGAGGGTGCCACAATCAAACAGTAGGAAAAGAATAGTCTCCTCAACAAATGGTGTTGAGAAACTGGATATCCACATGTAAAAGGCAGAAATTGGATTATTATGTTATACCATACATAAAAATCAACTCAAAATGGATTAAAGACATAAATATAAGAATTGAAACTCTTAAATTATCAGAAGAAAACATGAAGGAAAGTCTCTTTGATACAATCCTGGCAATGATTTTGTTTTTGTTTTTGTTTATGCAACATCAAAGGCACAAGCAATAAAAGCAAAAACAAACAAGTGGGATGGGGTCAAGCTACACAATTTCTGCACAACAATGGAAACTACAGGATGGAAAGACAACCTATGGAATTAGATAAAATTTTTACACAACATATATCTGATAAGAGGTTAATATCTAAAATATATAAGTAGCTTCTACAACTGAATAGCAGCAAGATAAATAACACAATTAAAAAATGGGAAAATGACCTGAATAGACTTTTTTTTCCAGTGAAGACAAACAAATGGTCAACTGGCATATGAAAATGTGTCAACATCACTAATCACCAGGGAAATGAAAATTAAAACCACACTGATATCTCATCTCACACCTGTTAGGATGTCCATTATTAAAAAAAATGAAAAAAGTGTTGGTGAGCATGTGGAGAAAAGAGAACTCTGGTATACAGTTGATGGAAATGTTAATTAGCACAACCATTATGGAATATAGTATGAAAGTTCCTCAAAAAATTAAAAATAGAATTTACATATCATCAATAAATTCTACTATTAGGTATTTGTCCAAAGGGACTAAAATGAGCATCTCAAAGAGTTACCTGTAGTCCCATGTTTATTGCAGCATTATTCACAACACTGAAGATATGGAAACAACCTAGATGTCTATTGTCGGATAACTGGACAAAGAAAATGTGGTATATATATATATATATATATACACATACATACATACATACATACATACAGTGGAATATTATTCAACCTAAGAAATGGAAGGAAATCCTGCCATTTTTGGCAACATGGATTTACCTGGGGGACATTATGCCTAGTGAAATAAGCCAGAGAGAGAAAGACAAATATTCTATTATCTCACTTATATGTGGAATCTAAAATAGTCAAACTCACAGAGACAGAATTTAGAATGGAAATTACTAGACTTTCTGAGAGTAGGAATTTGGGAGATGATTGTCAAAGTGAAAGAAATTTCAACTAACACCTATACAGCAAATTGCCCATAGCTTACAATACTGTAGTGTATACTTCAATTTTACTAAGAGGGTAGAATTTATGTTAAGTGTTTTTACTTCTTATAAAAAATGTAATAATAAAGAAGTTGGGAGGAAACTTTGGGAGATGATGAAATGTTTATGGCATTGATGGTGATAATGATTTCATGGGTATATATTTAACTTCAAAATAATGAAGATGTAAACATTAAATTTGTATAGGTTTTTACATGCCAATCATACCCTACTAAAGGAGTTTTTTAAAATAGTTAATCCACACTAACTTTAGGCAGGATGCAACAATTCAGATTACCCCTAATGCTGCAAGCTTAAGTGAAAGTAAAATGGCCACAACATCTATCTCCTAACATATAAATTCTTGGAAAGCATGAGAAATTTATACATTTTTATTCCCTGGAAAAATCTATCTGATAATTTTCGTTGTAATTCAATTTACAAAAAACAAAACAAAACAAAAAAAAACAATGCATTATTTTGAAATAACTATAGATTCACATGTTATGCAAGAAAATGTACAGGAAGGTCCTATAAACTCTTTACCCAGACTCCCCCAACTACAGCTTTCATACCTATAGTACAATATCAAAATCAGGCAATTGACACTGGAGCAATCTTTCAGCTTACCGAGATTCCATTAGTTATTATATGTACTCATCTATATGTGTGTGTGCATATGTGTGTGTGCATGTGAGGCTCTATGCAAGAATTGAACACATGTTTAGCTTCATGCAACCGCCACCACAATCAAGATACTTAACCCCCATGCTGTACCATAAACACATGATTCCCTGGTGCTCACCCTTTATATTCACACCTACCAAAACCCTACCTATCCTTAACCACTGACAACCACAAGTCTACTATCCATCTACAATTATATTACTTTGCAAATGTTAAGTAAGTGTAAAAATTTGGTAGATATTCATTCAATATTTTTTTTCCACTCAGGATAATTTCATTGAGATATATACAAGTTGATGCATGTATCAATAATTTGTTCTTTTTACTGCTGAGTAGCATTTCACAGTATACTTCAGTTTGGTTAAATATTCCCCCATTGAAGTACATTTCGGTAGTTTACATTTGGGGGCTATCAAAAATAAAGTTGTGGTGTGCATTTATTTACAAAACGTTGCATGAAAATACATTTTCATTTCTCTGGTATGGATGCCGAGTAGTGCAATAATTGAGAATTATTGGTAAATTCATTTTTTAACTTTTTATTTTATGTTGGAGTACAGTTGATTAACAATGCTGTGTTAGTTTCAGGTGTACAACGAAGTGATTCAGTTATATATATATATATATTCTTTTTGAAATACTTTTCCCAATTAGGTTGTTACAGAATATTGAGCAGAGTTCCCTGTGCTATACAGTAAGTCCTTGTTGGTTATCCATTTTAAATATACCAGTGTGTACATGTTAATCCCATACTCCCTAACTGTCCCTTCCCCAATCCTTCCCCCGGTAACCATAAGTTCGTTCTCTAAGTCTGTGAGTCTGTTTCTGTCTTGTAAATATGCTCACTTGTATCAATTTTTTTTAGATTCTGCATATAAGCGATATCACATGATACTTCTCTTTGTCTGACTTACTTCACTCAGTATGACAATCTCTAGGTCCATCCATGTTGCCACAAATGGCATTATTTCAATTTTTAAGGGTTGAGTAGTATTCCATTGTATATATGTACCATATCTTCTTTATCCATTTTTCTGTTGATGGAAATTTTGGATACTTCCATGTCTTGGCTATTTTAAACAGCACTGAAATGAACACCGGGGTGCATGTTTCCTTTTGGACCATGTTTTTACCCAGGTATATGCCCAGGAGTGGGACTGCAGGATGGTATGGTAGCTCTATTTTTAGTATTTTAAGGAACCTCCATACTGTTCTCCATAGTGGCTGCACCAATTTACATTCCCTTCTCACCACACCCTCTCCAGTATTTTTTTTTTTGTGGATTTTTTGATGTTAGTCATTCTGACTGGTGTGAGGTAGTAACTCATTGGAGTTTTGATTTGCATTTCTCTAATGATTAGTGATGTTTAACATCTTTTCATGTGCCTCTTGGACATCTGCATGTCTTCTTTGGAGAAATGTCTATTTAGGCCTTCTACCCATTTTTTGATTGGGTTGTTTGTTTTGATAATATTAAGCCACGTGAGCTATTTGTAAATTTTGGAGAGTAATCCCTTTTTGGTCACATCATTTGCAAGTATTTTCTCCCATTCTGTGGGTTGTATTTTCATTTTGTTTATGGTGTCCTTTGCTGTGCAAAAGCTTTTGAGTTTAATTAGGTCCCATTTGTTTATTTTTGTTTTGATTTCCATTATTCTGGGAGATGAATCATAAAGATATTACTGTGATTTATGTCAGAGAGTGTTCTGTCTAAACACTTTCCTCTAAAAGTTTTATAATGTCTGGTCTCACATTTAGGTCTTTAATCCATTTTGAGTTGGTTTTTGTGTATGGTGTTAAAACATGTTCTAATTTCTTTTTTTTTTTTTTACATGTATCTGTCTGGTTTTCCCAGGGCCATTTATTGAAGAGATTGTCTTTCCTCCATTGTATAGTCCTGCCTCCTTTGTCATAGATTAATCAACCATAGGTGTGTGGGTTTATTTCTGGGCTTTCTCTCCTGTTCATTGATCTATATTTCTATTTGTGTGCCAGTACCATACTGTTTGATGGCTATAGCCTTGTAGTATAGTCTGAAGTCAGGGAGACTGATTCCTCCAGCTCTGCTTCTCTTTCTTAAGATTGCTTTGGCTATTCAGAGTCTTTTGTGTTTCCATACTAATTTTAAGACTTTTTTGTTCTAGTTATGTGAAAAACGTCATTGGTAATTTGATAGGGATTGCATTAAATCTGTAGATTGTCTTGGGTAGTATAGTCATGTTGACATTATTGATTCTTTCAATGCAAGATCATGGTATATCTTTCCATCTGTTAGTGTCATATATTTCTTTCATCAGTCTCTCATTATTTTCAGAGTACAGATCTTTTGTCTCCTTAGGTAGGTATATTTCTATGGGTTTTATTCTTTTTGATGTGATGGTAAATGTGATTGTTTTTGAAATTTCTCATTCTGATCTTTCATTTTTAGTTTATAGAAATGCAACAAATTTCTGTGTATTAATTTTTTAACCTACAACTTTACCAAATTCATTGATGAGCTAGTGTCTGGTGGTGTTTTTAGGATTTTTTATGTACTGTATCATGTAATTTTTAGTTTATAAAAAAGCCTGTCAAACACTTTTCTAGAGTGGCTTTATCATGTTATATTCTGATCAGGAAAGTATGACTTAGTTTCTCCAAATTCTTGACAGTTTTTGGCATGATGTATACATATATATGTGTGTATATATATATATATATATATATATATATATATATATATATACCCATATATATACTGTCTTGACAGCTGTGCAGTAATATCTCATTGTGATTTTAATTTGCATTTACCTAATGGTTAATGATGTTCAACATAGTTTAATGTGCTTATTTCTTATATGTATATATTTTTGGTGATTTGTTTGTGCATATCTTTAACCCATTTCACAATTAAATCATTTGATTTTCAATGTTGAGATTTATAATTATTTTTATATTCTAAATACAAGTCCTCTGATATGTGATTCTGATAGACATCATAATGACACCCACTCCAAAAATGCCCATATATTAATCCTCTAAACCTAAGTATATGTTATGTAAATAGTGAGACAGAAATATATTTTCAGATTGAATTACATTTGGTAATAATTTTACTCTGAGAAGGGGAGATTATCTTGGATGGTCTGGGTGAGACTAATATAATTACAAGGGCCTTATAAATGAAAGATGTAGGCTGGAGAAGTAGAGTTTGAGGAGAAGACATGATTATGAAAGCAGAGGTTGGAGTGATGACACTGATGGCTTGAAGATGGAATGAAGACAACATCCAGAAGTTGAAAAACATAAGAAAATAGTTACTCCTCTACAGCTACCAGAAAGGAAAGAAGTTCTGCAAACATCTTGGTTTTAGCCTAGTAAGAGCCATTTTGGACTCCTGACATGTAGAACTGTAAGATAATAAATTTGTGTTGTTTTAAGCTAATAAATTGGTGACAATTTGTTACAGCAAAAATAGAAAACAAAAAGTAATTTGTACATATTTTCTCACGGTATTTACTTTCCCTAATCAACTTCTTCACACAATCTCTCATAGAGAAAAAATAATAATATTGATGAGGTCCAAATTATTGATTTTTCATTTTATGGATCATGCATTTAGTATAAAGTCTAGGAACTCTTTGCCTAGTCTTAAGTCCTGAAAATTTCCTGTGAATTTTTCTAAAAGATTTAGAGTTCTTTGTTTTACATTTATGTCCATGATCAATTCTGAGTTAAATTTTGTATAATTTATTTCTCTCTGGCTTATGGATATCCAATTACTAGCACTATTTATTTAAAAACCTATCCCTCTTTCATTGTTTGCTTTTGCTTCTTTGTTAAGAATAACTAGGTATATTTGTATGAATCTACTTGTGGATTCTCTATTCTGTTGTATTTATTTATATCTATTCCTCCTCCAGTGCCATATTGATTTGATTAGGGGAGGTAAATAGTAAGACATATATTAGGAAGAGAGATTCCTCCTATTTGATTTTTCTTCTTTTTTTTCTGACTATTTTATTGCCTTGCCCTCTTTGTTTAAATTTTAGAATAAGCCCTCTTCATCTATGAAATGCCTTGCTGGCAGTTTTATAGGAATTCCATTTAACCTATAGGTAACTTTAGAGAGAATTGACTTTACGATGTTGAGTCTTTAATCTATGAACACAATATTTATTAAGGCATTTAGTTTTTCTTTGATTTCTTTCATAAGTGGTTGGTAATTTTCATCATATAGAACATGTACATGTTTTGGTTAGATTCACAGATAATTATTGCACTTTTTTGTGCAACTGAAAATGACATTTTGTTTTAAAATTTCTTTTTCTACTTCTATATTTTCAGTACACAAATGCAACTGATTAATTTTGTGTGTTGACCTTGTATCCTGTGAACTTACAAAATTTATTTATTACTTTTAGAATATATTATTTTGGTAGAATCCTTGTGATTTTGTATGTACATAGTTAAGCTGGTTTTTTTTTTTTAATCTTTATTGGAGTATAACTGCTTTAAAATGGTGTGTTAGTTTCTGCTTTATAACAAAGTGAATCAGTTATACATATACATATATCCCCATATCTCTTCCATTTTGTGTCTACCTCCCTCTCACCCTCCTTATCCCACCCCTCTAGGTTGTCACAAAACACCAAGCTGATCTCCCTGTGCTATGCGGCTGCTTCCCACTAGCTATCTATTTTACATTTGGTAGTGTATAAATGTTCATGCCACTCTCTCACTTTGTCTCATCTTACCCTTCCCCCTCCCCATATCCTCAAGTCCATTCACTATTAGCTCTGCATCTTTATTCCCATTTTGCCCCTAGTTTCTTCATGACCACTTTTGTTTGTTTGTTTTTTAGATTCTATATATACGTGTTAGCATACAGTACTTCTGTTTACTTTCTGACCCACTTCACTATGCATGACAGACAGAGATTTATGGGCATTAATTTTGAATTCTGCTACTTTACCAAATTCATTGATTAACTCTAGGAGTTTTCTGATAGTATCTTTAGGATTCTCTGTGTATAGTACCATGTCATCTGCAAAAACTGACAGCTTTCATTCTTCTTTTCCAATTTGGATTTCTTTTATTTCTTTTTCTTTTATGATTGCTGTGGCTAAAACTTCCAAAACTAGGTTGAATAATAGTGATGAGAGTGGGCAACCTTGCCTTGTTCCTGATCTTAGTGGAAATGGTTTCAGTTTTTCACCATTCAGAATGATGTTGGCTGTGGATTTGTCATATATAGCCTTTATTATGTTGAGGTAAGTTCCCTCGATGCCTACTTTCTGCAGGGTTTTTATCATAAATGGGTGTTGAGTATTGTCTAAAGTTCCTTCTGCATCTATTGAGATGATCACATGGTTTTTCTCCTTCAATTTGTTAATATGGTGTATCACGTTGATTTATTTGTGTATATTGAATAATCCTTGCCTTCCTGGGATAAACCCTACTTGATCATGGTGTATGATCCTATTAATGTGTTGCTGCACTCTGTTTGCTAGTATTTTGTTGAGGATTTTGCATCTATGTCCATCAGTGATATTGGCCTGTAGTTTTAATTGTTAGTGACATCTGTCTGGTTTTCGTATCAGGATGATTGTGGCTTCGTAACATGAGTTTGGGAGTGTTCCTCCCTCTGCTATATTTTGGAAGAGTTTGAGAAGGATAGGTGTTAGCTCTTCTCTAAATGTTTGATAGAATTCGCCTGTGAAGCCATCTGGTCCTGGGCTTTTGTTTGTTGGAAGATTTTTACTCACAGTTTTAATTTTAGTGCTTGTGATTGGTCTCTTCATATTTTCTACTTCTTCCTTGTTCACTCATAAGTTGGGTATTTCTAAGAATTTGTCGATTTCTTCCAGGTTGTCCATTTTATTGGCATATATTTGCTTGTAATAATCTTTCATGATACTTTGTATTTCTGCAGTGTCAGTTGTTACTTCTCAATTTTCATTTCTAATTCTATTGATTTGAGTCTTCTCCCTTTTTTTCTTGATGAGTCTGGCTAATAGTTTATCAATTTTTTATCTTCTCAAAGAACGAGCTTTTAGTTTTATTGATCTTTGCTATCATTTCCTTCATTTCTTTTTCATTTATTTCTGATATGATCTTTATGATTTCTTTCATTCTGCTGACTTTGGGTTTTTTTTGTTCTTCTTTCTCTAATTGCTTTAGGTGTAAGGTTAGGTTGTTTATTTGAAATGTTTCTTGTTTATTAAAGTAGGATTTTATTGCTGTAATCTTCCCTCCTAAAACTGCTTTTGTTGCATCCCATAGGATTTGGGTTGTCATGTTTTCATTGTCATTTGTTTCTAGGTGTTTTTTGATTTTCTCTTTGATTTCTTCAGTGATTGCTTGGTTATTAAGTAGCTTGTTGTTAGGCCTCCATGTGTTCGTATTTTTTACAGATTCTTTTCCTGTAATCGTTATCTATTCTCAGAGCATTGTGATTGGAAAAGATACTTGATATGATTTCAATTTTCTTAAATTTACCACGGCCTGATTTGTGACCCAAGATGTGATCTATCCTGGAGAATGTTCCATGAGCACTTAAGAAGAAAGTTTATTCTGTTATTTTTTAGTGGAATGTCCTATAAATTTCAATTAAGTCCATCTTTTTAAATGTATTATTTAAAGCTTGTGTTTCCTTATTTATTTTCATTTTGGATGATCTGTCTATTGGTGAAAGTGGAATGTTAGAGTTCCCTACAAGACTGTGTTACTGTCAATTTCCCCTTTTATGGCTGTTAATATTTGCCTTATGTATTGAGGTGCTCCTATGTTGTGTGCAAAACTAAATACAATTTTTATATCTTTTTCTTGGATTGACCTTTGATCATTATGTGGTGTCCTTCTGTGTCTCTTGTAATAGTCTTTGTTTAAAGTTTATTTTGTCTGATATGAGTATTGCTACCCCAGCTTTCTTTTGATTTCCATTTGCATGGAATATCTTTTTCCATCCCCATACTTTCAGTCTGTGTGTGTCTCTAGCTCTGAAGTTCGTCTCTTGTAGACAGCATATATATGGGTCTTGTTTTTGTATCCATTCAGTCAGTCTGTGTCTTTTGGTTGGAACATTTAATACATTTACCTTTAAGGTAATTATCAATATGTATGTCCCTATTACCATTTTCTTAATTGTTTTGGGTTTGACATTGTAAGTCTTTTCCTTCTTTTGTGTTTCCTGCCTAGAGAAGTTCCTTTAGCATTTGTTGTAAAGCTGGTTTGGTGGTGCTGAACACTCGCAGCTTTTGTTTGTCTGTAAAGGTTTTAATTTCTCCGTGAAATCTGAATGAGATCCTTTCTGGGTAGAGTAAACTTTGTTGTAGGTTTTTCCCTTTCATCACTTTAAATATGCCCTGCCACTCCCTTATGGCTTGCAGAGTCTCTGCTGAAAGTTCAGCTCTTAACCTTATGGGGATTCCCTTGTATGTTATGTGTTGTTTCTCCCTTGCTGCTTTTAATATTTTTTCTTTATATTTAATTTTTGATAGTTTGATTAATATGTGTCTTGTCATGTTTCTTCTTGCATTTATCCTGTATGGGACTCTCTGTGCTTCCTGGACTTGATTATTTATTTTCTTTCCCATATTAGGGAAGTTTTGAACTGTAATCTCTTCAAATATTTTTCTCAGTGCCTTTCTTTTTCTCTTCTTCTTCTGGGACTCCTATAATTCAAATGTTGGTGCATTTAATGCTTTCCCAGAGGTCTCTGAGACTGTCCTCAATTCTTTTCATTCCTTTTTTATTTTCTGCTCAGTAGTTATTTCCACTATTTTATCTTCCAGGTCACTTATCTGTTCTTATGCCTCAGTTTTTCTGCTATTGATCCCTTCTAGAAAACTTTTCATTTCATTTATTGTGTTGTTCATCACTGTTTGTTTGCTTTTTAGTTCTTCTAGGCCCTTGTTAAACTTTTCTTGTATTTTCTCTAATCTCTTTCCTCAATTTTGGGTCATCTTTATTATCATTTTTCTGAATTCTTTTTCAGGTAGACTGTTTATTTCCTCTTCATTTGTTAGGTCTGGTGGTCTTTTACCATGCTCCTTCTTCTGCTGTGTGTTCCTCTGTCTTCTCATTTTGCTTAACTTCCTGTGTTTGGGGTCTCCTTTTTGCAGGCTACAGGTTCGTAGTTCCCATTGTTTTTGGTGTCTGCCCCCAGTGGCTAAGGTTGGTTCAGTTGGTTGTTTAGGCTTCCTGGTGGAGGGGACTAGTGCCTGGATTTTGGTGGATGAGGCTGGATCTGTCTTTCTGTTGGGCAGGTCCATGTCTGGTGGTGTGTTTTGGGGTGTCTGTGGCCTTATTATTATTTTAGGCAGTCTCTCTGCTAATGGGTGGTATTGTGTTCCTATCTTACTTGTTGTTTGGCATAGGGTGTCCAGCACTGTATCTTGCTGGTCTTTGAGTGGAGCTTGGGCTTGACGTTGAGATGGAGATCTCTGGGAGATTTTCACCATTTGATATTATGTGGAGCAGGGAAGTCTCTTATGGACCAATGTCCTGAACTTGGCTCTCCCACCTCAGAGGCACAGCCCTTATGCCTGGCTGGAGCACCATTAGCCTGTCATCTATGTGGCTCAGAATAAAAGGGAGAAAAAAAAATAAAGGAAGGAAGAAGATAAAATAAAATATAATAAAATAAAATTTAAAAGTTTTTAAATAAATACATAATTATTTAAAATATATTTAAAAGTAATTTTAAATAAGAAAGTAAGGAAGAAGAGAGCAGCCAAACCAAAAAACGAATCCACCAAATGATAACAAGTGCTAAAAACTATACTAAAAAAAAAAGAAAAAAGACAGACTGAACCCTAGGACAAATGGTAAAAGTAAAGCTATGCAGACAAAATCACACACAGAAGCATACACTTACACACTCAGAAAGAGAAAAAGGGAAAATACATACATATATATATATATATATATATATACATATATATATACATATATATATATATATATATATATAGTTGCTCCCTTTGCCTTATTTTTTATCTTTAAGAGGAAACATCCAGTCTTTCACCATTAAGTTTAATGTTACCTGTTGTTTTATATGTAGATGCTCTATATGAGATTGAGGAAGGTCTTCTGTACTTATTTTGTAGTGAGAATTTTTCTCATACATGGTTATTGAAGTTTGTCAAATGTTTTATATGCAACATTTAAAATTACCATATGACATTTTTCTTTATCAGTCTTTTGATATGAATGATTACATTGATTGACTTTTAATCAAAATATAGTTGATGATGGGTTTCCCTGGTGGCACAGTGGTTGAGAGTCTGCCTGCTGATACAGGGGACACGAGTTCATGCCCCGGTCAGGGAGGATCCCACATGCCACGGAGAAGCTGGGCCCATGACCCGTGGCTGCTGAGCCTATGTGTCTGGAGCCTGTGCTCTGCAACCGGAGAGGCCACAGCAGTAAGAGTCCCATGTACTGCAAAAAAATTAATATATATATATATATATATGTGTGTGTGTGTGTGTGTGTGTGTGTATAGTTGATGTACAATATTATATGTTACAGGTATACATGTAGTGATTTACAAGTTTTAAAGGTTGTATTCCATTTATAGTTATTATAAAATATTAACTATATTCCCCATGTTGTACAATATATCCTTGTAGCTTATGATTCATTTTTCAAATATCAAACCAGGCTTTATATGGAAAAATACAACTTTCTTGTAGTATGTTACTCCTTTTATACATTTTTAGATTGTACTGATAAATTTTTCCTGAGAATTATTGTGTAAGTTCAGGAGAAATATCAGTTTGCATTTTTTTTTCCTCTCCTATCTTAGTCTGATTTTGGTGTCGGGATATACTGGTCAGCATTCTCCTGAGGAACAGAACCAATAAGGTGTGCATATATAGAGAAAAAAATTATTTTTAGGAATTGGCACATGTGATTATAGACCAGCAAGTCCAAAATCTGCAGGGTAGGCCATCTGGCTTGAGACCCAGAAAACAGCCAATATTTCTATTCAGGTTTAAAATCATATGCTACAGAATTTCTTCTTGGTTATGGGAGGTATTTTTTTCTCTTCAGTTTATTGGATGAGACCTACTCACATTATGAAGGGCAATCTATTTTACTGTACTCAAACTCCACTGATAAATGTTAATTTCATTCCCCCTGAAAGCACTCACAGAAACATCCAGTCTTATATTTGACCAAATATCTGGACACCATGGCCCAGCCAAGTTAACACATAAAATTTATAATCACACAGGGTAATAATGCCTTCTTAAAATGAGTTGGGAAATGTTTTCTCCTCTTCTATTTTATGGAAGATATTTTCTAAACTTGGTGTTAATTATTCTTTGAATATTTGGTAAAAATTTCCAATGAAACCATCTGGACATGGAGATCTATTTTGGGGGAGTAATTTAATTAAACATTTAACTTATTTAATAGTTACAGCATTTTCCAGGTTATTTATTTCAGTTGGGAAGTTTTTGTTTTTTAAGAAATTGGTTCATTTCTTGTAAATTATTGAATTTATAAGTATTATTTCCTAATTATCATTTAATGGACATAGAATATGTTTTATGGCCCTTTTCCATTCTTGATATTGGTGATTTGTGCTCTCTTTCTATCTTTGTAATGCTGCTAAAAGTTTGCCAATTTTATTGATTTGTTTAGAATTAAGTTTTGTTTTATTAATTTTCTCCATTGTGGTTCTCTATTCAATTTTATTTATATGTGCTTTTGTATTTATTATTTCTTTCCAACTGTTCACTTTGAGATGTTTTTGTTCTACTTCCAGTTTCTTGCAGTAAAAACTAAGAATTGAGATTGTTACTGTTTTTTAATAAGCATTTTGTGTCATAAGCTTTTTTCTCACTACTACTTTGGCTGTATCCCACAAATTTTGTTATGTTTTATATTCACTTTCATTCATTTCTTTCAAATCCTTTGTTATTTTCTCTTTGATCTATATACTCTATTTAGACACTTTTTGCTTAATTTCCTTGTGTTTGGAGATTTTATCATTGTCTATTATTGATTTCTAGTTTGATTTCATTTTTATCAGAGAGCACTCTATATGATACCAATTCTTTTAAATGTTTTAAGAATAGTAATATGACCTAAAATGTAGTCTAGCTTGATGACTGTTTCACAGGTGCTTGAAAAGAATGTGTATTCTGTAGTAGAATGAAATGTTCTATAAATGTCAATTAGATTCTTTTCGATCTTGTTATTGTCCTGTTCTCTAGATCCTTGAAAATTTCCTGATTTATAATTATATCAATTTCTGAGAGTGAATTACAGAAGTCCCCATCTAAAATTAAAGATTTGCCTATTTCTCATTTCATCTCTAACAACTTTGCTGTATGTATTTTGGAGTTCAGGTGTTTTGTAAATACTCATACTGAATTGCAAATATGTGCTTGGAGAATTGATGCTAGCTTGGTTAAGTACTTAATAATAATATTTGCTTATTTGATATTTATATATCCACTCCCTTTCTTCAATACGTTTTGCATGAAATGCCTCTTTACATTCTTTTGTTTTCAACCTACATCTGGCATTAGGTTTAAAGTGAATTTCTTGTAGATAGCATACAGTTGGGACAGTTGTGTGGATTTTGAGCCACTCCAAAAATTTCTATCTTTTAGTTGTTGTATTTAGATCATTTGCATGTAAAGTAATTATTGGTATATTAGCTTCTATATCTGCTATTTTATTTTCTGTTTGTTCTCTGCTTTCCTCATTCTTCTGTGGGCTGCTTGTATCTTTTTTGAGTTCCATTTGGATTCACCTATTTTAGTACATAGGCTTGTTCTATTTTCTTTGTGGTTGATCTAGGTATTATAATACATATACATACATAACTTATCACAGCCTAGAGGTGTTAAAGTATTAAAACTTCAAGAAAAGTTACTTCCATTAGATTTCTTTGTCTTCTCAATTTAAACATTTAATTTATGAATTATTTATTTATGTGCACTGAGCTCCATATCAGACAGTGTTATTATCTTTTCAACTATAAAATATGATTAAATGAATTCAAGAGGTGGAGGAGATAAGGATGGTGGAGTAGGAGGATGGTGAGATCACCTCCCCCCATGAACACATCAAATATATATCTACATGTGGAACAACTCACAATAAAAACAAACTGAAGACTGGAAGAAAGATCTTTCTACAACCAAGGTTGTAAAGAAAGATCCAAGTGGAGTTGGGTACAAAGGGAGGAGAAGTGATCAGGTTGGGACATATGGCCCTAGAAGGGGACATAGAAGAAGAGAGGGTAAACATGGGCTTGGAAATCTTCTGTGGTGAGTGAAAGGTTTGAGCCACATATAGGGCACCCCAACACTGAGGTCCAACACCAGGCAGATGATTCCTCTTAGCTGGTTTGAAAATCAGTAGGACTTACAGGAAGCCTGAAAGAAACTGAGACTCCACTCATGAAGAATGTGTGCACATTGTTGCTTACTCCTGGGAACAAGGTAGAAGAGGCAGAATTAAATTGCTTGGAGCTCAGACCAGTTACCTATGACTGCAGCACTGCAAGCCCTGGCCTGCACCGGGTGTCTGCTCCAGCCCCTCATGTTCCAGCACAGTTTGACAAAGGCTGCCTTTTCCAAGGAGAGTGCATATTTGGAAGGGACAGAGCCAGCTTGGAACCAGCAATACATCCAAATGCGGCAAGTGTGAACCTAGTTGGCATGTATGGAGCTGGCAAATCAGAAGCTGTCTGGAGCTCTCACTGGCATACTGGGACTTCCCAGTGCATGCCCCAGCCTACACCTGGCAGTGACTCCAGCCCCTCTTGCTTCAGAGCTACTTATTTCTGGGAGAAAGGCACCATTTCCAGGAGCGAGAAGAGTGCACACTTAGAGGTAAAAGAACCACCATAGCCCTGACACTCAAGGCTTGGGCACCAGCACCTTCAGCACTGATCTTACTGATCCTGTCCCCATACGGTGGTGACAGCCAGTGAGCATAGGAGTAGCTCCTGTTTTAACCTGGCTCTAGCTTTAGCCACTCCATCTCCAGTCTCATATCCCACGAAGGTGATAGGTAGCATCATGCCACGTGGGGAGAGGTGATCCATGCTCACTTCATATCCAACTATACCACCAAGTACTAGGCACATGAAGACTGCATAGGGATCCTCCCACATTAGGACAACGCTTCAAGAGCAAAATAGATAACTGTTCAACCTAATTTCATAGAGACAGATCAAACTGAAAAATATGAGGAGACAGAGGAATTTGTTTCAAATAAAAGAACAGAAAATCCCTAAAAAAATACTAATGAAATAGAGATAAATAATTTGACTGATAAAGAGTTCAAAGCCTTAATATTAAGAATGCTAACTGAACATAGGAAAATAATAAATGAACACAATGAGAATTTTTACAAGAAACTAGAAAATATAAAGAGAATAAAAGTTGGGGGCTTCCCTGGTGGCACAGTGGTTGAGAGTCCGCCTGCTGATGCAGGGGACGTGGGTTCGTGCCCTGGTCCAGGAGGATCCCACATGCCATGGAGCAGCTGGGCCCATGAGCCATGGCCACTGAGCCTGCGCGTCCGGAGCCTGTGCTCCACAGTGGGAGGGGCCGCAATGGTGAAAAGCCCACATACTGCAAAAAAAAAAAAAATGTTGGAACTGAAGAATACAATAGGTGAAATGAAAAACACACTAGATGGAATGAACTACACACTAGCTGATACAGAAAAATGGTCTGTAAGATAGGATAATGGAAAGCATCCAATTAGAACAGCAAAAAGAAATAAATTTTTAAAAATGAGGGCAGTTGGGACTTCCATGGCAGCCCAGTGGTTAAGACTCCACACTTCCAATGCAGCTGGTGTGGGTTCAATCCCTGGTTGGGGAACTAAGATCCCACATGTCACATGGAATGGTCAAATTTTTTAAAAAATATTTTAAAATGTGGGCTTCCCTGGTGGTGCAGTGGTTGAGAGTCCGCCTGCCGATGCAAGGGACACGGGTTCATGCCCCGGTATGGGAAGTTCCCACATGCCACGGAGCAGCTGAGCTTGTGAGCCATGGTCAATAAGCCTGTGCATCCAGAGCCTGTGCTCCACAACGGGAGAGGCCACAACAGTGAAAGGCCCACGTACTGCAAAAAAATAAATAAATAAATAAAAATAAAATAAAATAAAAATGAGGTCAGTTGAAGAGATCTCTGGGAAAACAAGCATACCAACATTTGTATAAATGGGACCCCAGAAGAATAAGAAGATAGAGAAAGAGATTGAAACTGTATTTGATGAAATTATGGTGGAAAACTTCCCAAACCTGAAGAAAGGAACAGATTTCCAGGTACAGGAATCACAGAGAGTCTGAAACAAGATAAACTCAAAGAGATCAACATGAAGAAATATCACAATTAAACTGGCAAAAGTTAAAGACTTTTAAAGGTAGCAAGAGAAAAACAGAGCATCAAGAAAAGGGAATCCTGGTCAAGGTGGCAGAATAGGAAGACCCGAGGTTCACCTCTCCTCACAAGTACATCAAGAATACATCTGCAAATGGAGCAATTTGCACAGAACACCTGATAAACACTAACAGAGGACCTCAGACACCTAAAAGTTCAAGAAAAGACCCCTGCACAACAAGGTAGGGTGAAGGAGTCTCAGAAAGGGAAGAAAAAGAAAAGAAGAAATGAGATGGGACCCACATTCCTGGGGGAGGAGCTGAAGGAGGGGAGAGGTTACTGCACCTAGGGAGAGCCCCTCACCAACAACAAGATATGGATATGCAGAAATAGAGGGGGGGACTTTGGGGGTTATTGGAAGGGCAGCAGATGGTCTGTGGCAGGTAGGACAGAGCAAGATTTGCACAGATGGTCTGTGCTAAAACACTGCACACCCCAGCCTGAGAAGGACGTCCACCAAGGCTGGTGGGGGCTGGGTGCTGAAGCATGGGATGAAGAGAGCAGACCCTGGGAGAGGACTGCTGTTGGCTGCATAGAGGTGGCCTGAAGGGATGGGAGTGTGTAGATCAGCTGTGCCAAGACAGCCTGAGGGGATGGGTGAGAGGAGCTTCACAGCCAGGACTGCTCCTGGAGGAAACACAGATTGCCTTGGAAGTGAGGTGCCATTGTTGAGTGAAGCACAAGGGACAGGGTCTCCATAATGGCTTGTCTCCCCACACACCAACCCCTGACTCTGTGGGCAATGGGAGGGACTCCCACCAGAGCGAGTGCACCCCTGTCTGTTGCTGCTTCCTGCCAGACCCTGCCCCTGCAGGCACTAGAGAGGGATCCCATCAGACCAAGCATACACAACAGTCATTGACACCTTATCCCTCTCCCACCTAAGCAAGCAAGTGTGCCCCCATCTGTCACTGACTTGGTCCATTTTCACATGGGCGAGCAACAGAAGCCCAAGGGTGGCCCACAGAGAGGTGGGGCTGAAACCAAAGCTCAGCCCCAGGGGCTGTGCAACTAAGGAAGAGGAACTGAAATCTCCCCATGCAGCTGCACAAGCCATGGATTAAACCTCTGTGATTGGCTTGGTAAATCCAAGGTCTGTGGAAAATATGAATGAACAATGAGTGCTCCCACAACTAAGACCAGTATAGCTTTGGCAGCTGTGAAATTTGGAGGCAAGTACACACAAGAGTTGGGCCAAGTCAGAGTCTGAGCTACCCCACAGTGCCCACACAGTGAGTCCAGAGACCTACCTAGAGGTCTTGGAGGGCCTCCTGAGGAGGTGGGTCTTATTTGTGACTCACCATGTTGGCAAGGACCTTGAGAGTGGAGACCTCAGGAAATATATGTTTTGTTTTGTTGGGGGTTTTATTATTAATTTTTTTTTTACATTTTTGATATTTTTTCTATGTTTATTTCTGTATTTTTTCTTTTCTGTTTGTTTTTGATGTTGCTTTGTTTTTTTTAATTTTTGTTGTTTTTCTTTTTTCTTGTCTTTTTTTTGTGTTTGTTTGTTTTCTTTGCATTTTTTAGTTTGTTTTTTGTTTTGTTTTTATTTGTTCTGCTTTTGGGTTTTCTTTTTGTTTGGTTTGTTGTTTCCTGGTTTTTGTTTTCTGTGTTTTTTATTATTTATTTCTCTTGTTTGTTTTTGTCTTTGTTTGGTTTTGTTTTTATTATTTGCCTTGGCTTTTGTCTTTTTTATTTTTTTAATTGACTGTGCTGTGTCTCTTGCAGGGTATTGGTTTCCTGGCCATGGGTCACAACTGAGCCCCAATGGTGGGAGCACTGAGACCAGGCCACTGGACCACCAGACAATTCCCGTCCCCTGGGAATATTGATTGTTATGAGCTCTCCCAGAATGCCCCATCTTGGCAGCAAGACGAGGCTCCAGCCAACAGCCTGCAAGCTCCACTGTTGGACGCCTCAGTCCAAACAATAGGCAAGACAGGGACAGAGCCCCACCCATCAGCACATATGCTGCCTAAAGTTGCACTAAGCTCACAGATACCACACACACACACACACACACACACACACACACACACACACAAATCCTGATGCGGCTATCAGAAGGACAAGACCCCGTTGCACACACCAGAGGGCAGGCATCAGTCTCCCCAACAGTAAGCCAACAGAAGCCCCTGGACCAACTTCAGCCAACAAGGGGCAGACACCAGAAGCAAGAGGAACTACGACCCAGCAGCCTGTGGGAAGGAGACTGCAAACACATCAAGTTAGACAAAATGAGATGACAGAGGAATATGTTGCATATGGAGCAACCTAAAAGAACAAATAAATGAAGAAGAAATAGGCAATCTACCTGAAAAAGGATTTAGAATAATGATAGAAAAGATGATCCAAGACCTAGGGAAAAAAATGGAGGCACAGATCCAGAATATACAAGAAATGTTTAATAGAGACCTAGAAGGCTAAAGAACAAACAGTGATGAACAAAATGATAACTGCAATGAAAAATACACTAGAAGGAATCAATACTAGAATAACTGAGGCAGAAGAACAGATAAATGAGCTGGAAGATAGAAAGGTGGAAATAATTGCTACAGAACAGAATAAAGAAATAAAAGAATGAAAAGAAAAGAGGACAGTCTCAGCGACCTCTGAGACAACATTAAACACACCAACATTAGAATTATAGGGGTCTTAGAAGAAGAAAAGAAGAAATTGTCTAAGAAAATAGTTCAAGAGATTATAGTCAAAAACTTCCCTAACATGAGAAACGAAATAGTGACCCAAGTCCAGAAAGTTCAGAGAGTCCCTAACAGGATAAACCCAAGGAGAAACATGCCAAAACACATGTTAATCAAACTAATAAAAATTAAGTACAAATAAAAAATTAAAACAGCAAGGGAAAAACAACAAATAATATATAAGGTAATCCCCATAATGTTATCAGTGGATTTTTCAGCAGAAACTCTTCAAGCCAGAAGGGAGTGACATGATATATTTAAAGTCATGAAAGAGAAAAAGCTACAGCCAAGAATATTCTACACAGCAAGGTTCTCATTCATATTTGACAGTGAAATAAAAAGCTTTACAGACAAGCAAAAGCTAAAATAATTCAGCACAACCAAATCAGCTTTACAACAAATGCTAAAGGACCTTCTTGAAGTGGGAATCACAAGAGAAGAAAAAGACTTACAAAAACAAACCCAGTCAATAAAGAAACTGGCAATAGGAACATACATATCAATAATTACATTAAATGAAGTGAATTAAATGCTCCAACCAAAAGACACAGATTGGTTGAATGGATACAAAACCAAAACTTGTATATATGTTATCTACAAGAGACCCATTTCACACCCAGGGACACATACAGATGGAAAGTGAGGGGATGGAAATAGATATTCCAGGCAAATGGAAATCCTAAGAAAGCTGGAGTAGCAGTACTCATATCAGACAAAATAGACTTTATAATAAAGACTATTACAAGAGACAAGAAAGGACACTACATAATGATCAAGGGAACAATCTAAGAAAAAAAAACAATTGTAAATATATATGCACTGAACACAGGAGCACCTCAATAAACAAGGCAAATGCTAACAACCATAAAGGGGAAATCAACAGTAACAAAATAGTAGTGGTTGTTATTAGCATCCTACTTACACCAATGGATACATCATCCTAACAGAAAATCAACAAGGAAACACAAGCCTTAAGTGACACATTAGACCAGATGGACTTAACTTATACTTAAAGAACGTTCCATCTGAAAGCAGCAGATTAAATTTTCTTCTCAAGTGCACATGGAATATTCTCCAGTATACAGCACATTGTGGGTCACAAATAGAGACTCCATAAATTTAAGAAAATTGAAATCATATCAAGCCTCCTTTCCAAGCACAATGCTATGAGATTAGAAATCAATTATAGGAAAAAAATTGTAAAGAACACAAACACATGGAAACTAAACACTATGTTACTAAATAATAAAGGATCACTGAGGAAATCAAAAAATACCTACAGACTAATGACAACAAAAACACAACAATCAAAAACCTATGGGATGCAGCAAAAGGAGTTCTAAGAGAGAAGTTTATAACAATACAGTCCTACCTCAGGAAACAAGAAAACTCTCAAATAAACAACCTAACCTTATACCTAAAGCAACTAGAGAAAGAAGAACAAAAAATCCCTAAAGTTAGTATAAGGAAAGAAATCATAAAAATCAGAGCAGAAATAAATGAAATAGAGACAAAGAAAAAAATAGCAAAGATCAATGAAACTAAAAGCTATTACTTTGAGAAGATAAACTAATTTGATAAACCTTTAGACAGACTCATCAAGAGAAAAAAAGGGAGAGGATTCAGATCAATAAAATTAGAAGTGAAAAAGAAGTTGCAATGGACACCATATAAATACAAAGGATCATTAGAGTTTACTACAAGAATATATACACAAATAAAATGGACAAACTAGAAGAAATGGACAAAATCTTAGAAAGCTGCAACTTTCAAGACTGAACCAGGAATAAATAGAAAATATGAACAGACCAAACACAAGAACTGAAATTGAAACTGTGAAAAAAATCTTGCAACATACAAAAGTCCAGGCCCAGATGGCTTTACAGGCAAATTCTATCAAACATTTAGAGAAGAGTTAACACGTACACTTCTGAAACTCTTCCAAAAAATTGCAGAAGAAGGAACACTCCCAAGCTCATGCTATGAGGCCACCATCACCCTGATATTAAAACCAGACAAGATATCACAGAAAAAGAAAATTAAAGACCAATATCACTGATGAACATAGAGGCAAAAATCCTCAACAAAATACTAGCAAACCGAATCCAACAACACATTAAAAGGATCATACAGTATGATCAAGTGGGATTTATCCCAGGGATGCAATATATGCAAATCAATCAATGTAATACACCATATTAACAAATTAAAGGAAAAAAATCATATGATGATATCAATAGATGCAGAAAAACTTTTGACAAAATTCAAAATCCATTTATGCTAAAAACTGTCCAAAAAGTGGGCATAGAGGGAACATAACTCAACATAATACAGGCCCTATATGACAAACCCACAGCAAACATCATTCTCAATGGTGAAAAACTAAAAGCATTTCCTCTAAGATCAGGAACAAGACACAGAAGTCCACTTTCGCCACTCTTATTCAATTTAGTTATGGAAGTCCTAGCCATGGTTACCAGAAAATAAAAATAAATAAAAGTAATCCAAATTGGAAAAGAAGCAGTAAAATTGTCACTGTTTGCAGATGATATGATACTATACATTAAAAATCCTAAAGATGCTATTAGAATACTACTAGAGCTCTTCAATGAATTTGGTAAAGTTACAGGATACAAAATTAGTACACAGAAATCTCTTGCGTTCCTATACACTAAGAGTGAAAAATCAGAGAGATTAAGGAAAAAATCCCATGTACCATCACATCGAAAACAATAAAATACCTAAGAATAAACCTACCTAAGGAGGCAAAAACCTGTGCTCAGAAAACTATGATACTGAAGAAAGAAATAAAAGGTGACACAAACAGATGGAGAAATTACCATGTTCTTGAATTGGAAGAATCAATAATGTCAAAATGACCACACTACCCAAGGGTATCTCCAGATTCACTTCAATGTTTATCAAATTACAAATGGCATTTTTTCACAGAAATAGAAAAAAATTACAATTTGTATGGAAACACAAAAGGCCACGAATATCCAAAGCAGTCTTGAAAAAGCAAAATGGAGCTGGAGGAATCATGCTCCCTGGCTTCAGACTATACTAAAAAGCTACCATCATCAAAACAGTATGGTACTGGCATAAAAAAAGAAATATAGAATAATGGAACAGGATAGAAAGTCCAGAGATAAACCCACATCACTTATGGTGATCTAATCTATGACAAAGGAGGTAAGGGTACTCAATGAAGAAAAGACAGTCTCTTCAATAAGTGGTGCTGGGGAAGCTGGATGGCTACATGTAAAAGAATGAAATTAGAGCACCGCTTAACCCCATACAAAAAAATAAACTCAAAATGGATTAAAGACCTAAATATAAGGTTGGGTAATATAAAACTCTTAGAGGCAAACATAGGCAGAACAGGGCTTCCCTGGTGGTGCAGTGGTTGAGAGTCCGCCTGCTAATGCAGGGGACACGGGTTCATGTCCCAGTCCAGGAAGATCCCACATGCTGTGGAGTGGCTAGGCCCATGAGCCATGGCCACTGAGCCTGTGCGTCCAGAGCCTGTGCTCCACAATGGGAGAGGCCACAACAGTGAGAGGCCTGTGTACCGAAAAAACAAAAAAACAAACAAAAAACACAAAACAACAAAAAAACCATAGGCAGACATAAATAGCAGCAAGATCTTTTTTGACCCACCTCCTAGAGTAATGAACACAAAAATAAACAAATGGGACCTAATTAAACTTGAAAGCTTTTGCACAGCAAAGGAAATCATAAAGAAGACAAAAAGACAACCCATAGAATGGGAGAACATATTTGCAAATAAAGTGACCAACAAAGGATTAATCTCCAAAATATACAAACAGCTCATGCAGCTCAATATCAAAACAAACAAAGAAACAGGCTTATAGATTGAAGTGCTCCTGTGTTGGGTGTATATATGTTTACAATTGTTATATCTTCTTCTTGGATTGATCCCTTGATCATTATGTAGTGTCCTTCCTTGTCTCTTGTAATAGTCTTTAGTTTAAAGTCTATTTTTTCTGGTATGAGTATTGCTACTCCAGCTTTCTTTTGGTTTCCATTTACATAGGATATCTTTTTTCATCCCCTCACTTTCAGTCTGTGTGTGTCGATAGGTCTGAAGTGGGTCTCTTGTAGACAGCATATATACGGTCTAGCTCTTGTATTCATTCAGCCAATCTATGTCTTTTGGTTGGAGCATTTAATCCATTTACACTTAAGATAATTATTGATATGTATGTTCCTATTGTTATTTTCTTAATTGTTTTGGATTTGTTTTTGTAGGTTTTTTCTTTCCTTCTTTTGTTCTCTTTTCTTTCAATTTGATGACTATATTTAGTGTTGTGTTTTGCTTGTTTTTTTTTTTTTTTTTTTTTTTTTGCAGTACGCGGGCCTCTCACTGTTGTGGCCTCTCCCGTTGTGGAGCAACAGGCTCCGGACACGCAGGCTCAGCGGCCATGGCTCACGGGCCCAGCTGCTCCGCGGCATGTGGGATCTTCCCGGACCAGGGCACGAACCCGTGTCCCCTGCATCGGCAGGCGGACTCTCAACCACTGTGCTACCAGGGAAGCCCTTTGCTTGTTTTTTTTTTTTTGTGTGTGTGTGTGTGTGTATCTACTGTAGATTTTTGGTTTTCATTTTCCATGAGGTTTTGATATAGCAGTCTATATATAGAGAAGGTTGTTATAAGTTGCTGGTCAATCTTCCACCTAGAGAAGTTCTTTTATCATTTGTTGTGAAGCTGGTTTGGTGGTGCTGAATTCTCTTAGCTTTTGCTTGTTTGTTAAGCTTATGATTCTTTGTTGAATGTGAATGGGAACCTTGCTGTGTAGAATATTCTTAGTTGTAAGGTTTTCCCTTTCATCATTTTAAATATATCATGACATTCATTTATGGCCTGCAGAGTTTCTGCTGAAAATCAGCTGATAACCTTATGGGGATTCTGTTGTACAATATTTGTTGCTTTTCCCTTGTTACTTTAAATACTTTTTCTTTGTCTTTGATTTTTGTCAGTTTGATTAACATGTGTCTTGGCATGTTCCTTCTTGGGTTCATCCTGTATGGGACTCTCTGTGAAATCTGGGCTTAAGTGTTTCCTTTCTCATGTTAGGAAGCTTTTGGCTATAATATCTTCAAATATTTTCTTAGAGCCTTTCTCTTTTTCTTCTGTTTCTGGGACTCTTATAATACAAATGTTTTTGCTTTTAATGTTGTCCAAGAGGTCTTTGAGACTGTCCTCATTTCTTTACATTCTTTTTTCTTTATTCTGTTCTGTGGCAGTGACTTCCACCACTCTGTCTTCCAGCTCACTTATTCCTTCTTCTGCCTTAATTATTCTGCTATTGATTCCTTCTACTGTATTTTTCATTGCAGTTATTTTATTGATCATCTCTGTTCTTTAATCTAGCTCCTTTTTAAACATTTCTTGTACCTTCTCAATCTGTGCCTCCATTCTTTTTCCTAGATTTTGGATTGTATTTGTTATCTTTACTCTGAATTTTCTTTTCTTTTTTTTTTTTTTGAGGTCAATGCCTATCTCCTCTTCATTTAATTGTTCTTGTGGGGTTTTATCTTCTTCCTTCGTTTTCAACATGCTTCTCTCTTGTCTCATTTTGTCTAACATCTGTGTTTGTGGTTTCGTTTCTGCAGCCTGCAGGATTGTAGTTCTTCTTGTTTCTGGTGTCTGCCCCTGGTGGTTGAAGTTGGTTGAGGGGCTTATGCAGGCTTCCTGGTTGGGGGCACTTATGCCTGCCCACTGGTGGGTGGAGCTGTGACTTGTCCCTTTGGTGTACAGGGCTGTATCAAAGGGTGTGTTTTGAGGTAACTGTGAGCTCATTATAGCTTTAGGCTGCCTGTTTGCTGATAGATTGGGCTATGCTCCTGTTTTGCTAGTTGTTTGGCCTGATGCATTCCAGCTCTGTAGACTGTTGGGTGGAGCTGGATCTTGGTGCCAATACAAGGACCTCCAGGAGAGCTCACCCGGATCAATATTCCCTTGGGCTTCCACCACCAGTGTCCTTGCCCCACTAGTGAGCTACAGCCAATCCCTGCCTCCCCATGATGCACTCCATGACCCCAGGTAATTCTAGCCCCTGTCCCTATTGCTTTGTGCTGAGTCCCAGTGCATGTGAGGTCTTGTGTGCTTCCACCATGTGTGGTGTCTGTGTTTCTCCCAGTCCTGTGAAGCTCCTGCTTTCAAACCCTAATGGCCTTCAAATCCAAATGCTCTGTGGGTTCTTCCTCCCAAAGCCTGGCCCTCTGACTATCTTGGAGGGCTATTATTTATGTGGAAATGTCCCTGTGTAGCCTGCATGAATAAAATATTTTTTGGTTCAAAGGTTGTTCTTAGTATGGATGTCTGTCACCTCCTTCCTTGGTGTATGCTGGCCATTAACCCATTGACAGGAGGTCTGACTGATGTGGTGATCTGAGACTATACCGGATATTGAGCACAGCCTCCCCTTTGTTCTGTGATTGTCACTGCCCTGTTAGGGGCAGGATCTGTTCCCTAGTTGTTAGAGTAGAGGCCCCCAGATACGTTTCTGAGCTGTGTTTTTGATCTGCTGTGTGAGGTAGGTGGGATTGGATGACTCCCACTGGGAGAGAATGCACTGAGCTTTCCTCCTCTGGAGCTGTTCGCCTACGAGTCTACTCTGTTGTGTCACTTTTCACCCATTGTGCTGGCTAACAAATTACACTGTCGTTGGCACTGCTCTCAGCCCCACTTTTACCGTGGATATGCCAGCACTTGGCCCCGGTGTCTCTCGGGTGTTCTTTTAACCATGTCACCAGTGCAGACCAACAGAAGTCAGGTTCCAGGACTGCAGTAATCATGTACCTTGAACCACTGTGAGAGCTATGGAGGCAGCTCAGATTCTGGTCTGGTCCATTCACCGCATGTATGTGCCTACAAAGCCCACAGCTGCTAAAGCTAGACCCGTCTCAGCTACAGGAGCACTTGTCCATTTGGATGTTCCACAAGTGCTAAGTTTACAAACCCAGAAGCAGGGCTGTAAATCTGCAGTTCCTGCATATGCAAGGAGAGTTTTCAGCACTTCTTCCTTTGTTGAATGTCCCCTGAGGCTCAGCTGTGGTTTCAGCCTCACCTCTGTGTGTGGGCCTCCCACTGGTGTCTGCTCCTGAGGCTGCTCCAGAGCACAGGCACTCATGCAGGTGGGCAGGAGCATTGGAGAGGGTGGCAGGCAGGGAGTGTGGTCCCTCTCAGGCTGGTGGGCATGGAGGAGGAGGTGGTGGGTGTGGCACACGGGCTTTCTTGGACAGAAGGGGCAGAGGAGGCAGTGGCAGGTGAGGTGCATGACCCTGCTCAGGCAGGGACCCCTCCTAGTGCCCATGGAAGCAGGGGCCAGCATGTAGTGAAGGGGCTGCAATAACAGCCTCACTCCTCATGTGTCACTCAACAATAGCACTCCGCTTCTATGGGTGTCTGGGCTTCCTCCACGAACATTCCTGGTTGTGGAGCTCCTTACTGCTGTCAATTCAGTTTGTCTCTTCTCAGCCAACAACAGTCCCCTACCTGAGTCTGCTCTCCAAACCCCACAATCTAGACCCAACCCCTAACTGCACCATCAGGCACACATCTCAGGCTGGAGTGTGTAGGGCTGTGACATGGGCCATCTGTGTAGGTCTTACTCTGTCTTGCCTGCCACATACTGTTTGCTGCATACTCCTCCAAGCCCCTGAAGCTCCCTTTCTGTTCCAGCCTGTCTCCCCACCAGTTAGGGGGTTTCTATGGGTCCAGGAACCTCTCCTGCCCTTCAGTTTTCCCCCTAGGGTTGCAGTTCCCATCCTGACTCTTCTTTGCTTTACTTTTTTTTTTTTTGCTTTCTTTAATCCTACCCAGTTGCCTAGGTGTTTGTTTTGTCCTTTTAGGTGTCCAAGGTCCTCTGTTAGTGTTCAGCAGGTTCTCTGTGAGAATTGTTCCATTTGTAGATGTATTCTTGATGTACTTGTGGGAAGAGGTGAACTTCACATTCTCTTATTCCACCATCTTGACTCCTTTCCCTGGAGCCTTAGTTTTATAGTCTATTTCATCTGATATGAGTATTGCTACCCCCAAATTCTTGTCATTTTTGTTTGTATGAAATATCATTTTCCATCCCATCATTTTCAGTTTGTGTATGTCTTTAACCTTGAAGTAAGTCTCTAATAGGCAGCATATATGTTTTTTAATCGAATCATGCTGTCTTTTGATTGGAGCTTTTATTCCATTGACATTTAAAGTAATTATTGATATGTGTGCACTTATTGTCATTTTATTACTGGTTCTTCAGTTGTTTTTGTAGTTAGTTTCTATTCATTTCTTCTTTTTATTTCTCCCGTTTTGTTCAATAATTTTCTTTGGGACTATACTTGGGTCTCTTCCTTTTTGATTTTTGTGTATCTATTGTAAGTTTTTGATTTGTGGTACCATGTGGTTCATATATGTTGACACATGATTATATCTATGTTTTACAACGGGTAGTTTTTAAGTTCTAACACATTCTAAAAGATCTACGTTTTTTACTTCCCTCCCCCACATTTTATGTTTTAATATCATATTTTACATTGTCATGCTTATCCCTTACCTGTTTATTGTAGTTATATCGTCTTTTACATTTGTTTTGTCTTTTAATCTACATACTGGCTATTTCAGTAATCTTTATGCCTTAATATATGCTTGCCTCTCTTAGTGGGATTTTCCCTTTCCTATAGATTCTTACTTCTTTTCCATTTAGATAAGGCCCTTCAACATTTCTATTAAGGTAGGTTTAGTATTGATGAATTCTTTTAGTTCTTGCTTTTCTGAGAAGTTCTTTATCTCTCCTTCTATTTTAAATGAGAGTCTTGCTGTGTAGAGTATCTTAGGTTGCAAGTTTTCCTCTTTCATCACTTTGAATATATCATGCTACTGCTTTCCGGCCTGCAATTTTTCTGCACAGAAATCAGCAGATAGTCTTATATAAGTTCCCATTTATATGACTCTTTGTTTTTCTCTTTTTCCTTTAGAATTATCTATCTTTAACTTTTGACATTTTAATTATGTGTCTTGTTTTGGTTCTGTTTGGGTTCATCTTGCTTTGGACTCTCTATGCTTCTTGTACCTGAATATATGTTTCCTTATTTAGGTTTGGACAGTTTTCAGCCATAGTTTCTTCAAATACAATTTTGAACCCCTTTTCTCTTCTCCTCCTGAAACCACTATAATGTGAATGTTACCATGCTTAATGCTATACCAAAGACCTCATAGATTGATTTCATTTTTTACTTGTCTTTCTGCTGTTTTGATTTGGTGATTTACATTATTTTATCTTTCAGATTACTTATGCTTTCTTCTGTATCATGTAGTGTGCTTTCTATTCCTTCTAGAGTGTCTTTTTGTTTTGTTTTGTTTTTTGTGTTACGTGGGCCTCTCACTGTTGTGGCCTCTCCCATCGCGGACATGCAGGATCAGCGGCCATGGCTCATGGGCTCAGCTGCTCCACGGCATGTGGGATCTACCCAGACTGGGGCACGAACCCATGTCCCCTGTATCAGCAGGTGGACTCTCAACCACTGTCCCACCAGGGAAGCCCCTACAGTATATTTTTAATTGAAGGATAGTTAATTAATAATGTTGCATTAGTTTCAAGAGTACAGCAAAATGATTCACACACACACACATATATATATTCATTTTGAGATTCTTTTCCTTTATAGGTTATTACAAGATATTGAGTATAGTTTCCTATACTATAGGAAAGGACTTATACTGCACATCCTTGTTGTTTACCTATTTTGTATATAGTAGTGTGTATATGTTAATCCTGAACTCCTACTTTATCTCCAACCCCATCCCCTTTGGTAATTATAAGTTTGTTTTCTGTGTCTGTGAGTCTATTTTTGTTTTGTAAATAAGTTCATTTGTATAATTTTTTTAAGATTCCACATGTAAGTGATATCATATAATATTTGTCTTTGTCTAACTTACTTCACTTAATATAATAATCTCTAGGTCCCTCTGTGCTGGTGAAAATGGCATTAATTCATTCTTTTTATGGCAGAATAATATTCCATTGTGTATATATATATATATACCACATCTTCTTTATTCATCTATAGATGGACATTTATGCTGCTTACATGTCTTAGCTATTGTAAATAGTGCTGCAATGAAAGTTGGGGTACATGTATCTTTTAGGATTATGGTTTACTCTGGGATATATTCCCAGGAGTGGGATTGCTGGATCATATTGTAACTCTATTTTTAATTTTGTAAGGAACTTTCACACTGTTCTCCATAGTGGCTGCAACAATTTACATTCCCCTCAACAGTTTACGAGTGTTCCTTTTTCTCTAAACCCTACACAGCATTTATTATTTGTATGAAAACACAAAAGACCCAGAATAGCCAAAACAATCTTGAGAAAGAAGGAGTGAGCTGGATGAATCATGCTCCATTACTTCAGACTATACTACAAAGCTACAGTATTCAAAACAATACAGTACTGGCACACAAACTGACTAATAGATAAATGGAACAGGATAGAAAGCTCAGAAATAAACCTACTCACTTATGGTCAGTTAATATAAGACAAAAAAGGCAAAAATATAAAACGGAGAAAGGACAGTCTCTTCCATAAGTGGTGTTGGGAAAACTGGAAAGCTACATGTAAAAGAATGAAATTGGAATATTCTCTAACACCAGATACAAAAATAAACTCAAAATGGATTAAAAACCTAAATATAAGACTGGATACTATAAAACTCTTAGAGGAAAACATAGGTAAAGCACTCTGACATAAATCACAGCAAGATTCTTTTGGACCCACCTCCTAGAGAAATGGAAATAAAAGCAAAAACAAACAAATGGGACCTAATTAAACTTAAGAGCATTTGCACATCAAAGGAAACCATAAATGAAATGAAAAGACAACCTACAGAATGGGAAAAAGTATTTGCAAATTATGAGACAAAAGGGATTAATTTCCAAAATATACAAACAGCTCATAAGCTCAATATCAAAAAAAACAAAAAGAAAAAATTAAAAAGTGACAAGAAAACCGAAATAGGCATTTCTCAAAAAAAGACATACAGATGGCCAACAGGCACATGAAAAGATGCTCGACATTACTAATTATTAGAGAAATGCAAAGGAAAACTTCAATGAGATATCACTGACACCAGTTAGATTGGCCATCATTAAAAGTCTACAAGAGTATAGTAGTGACTTTGCTTCAATCATATATCTAACACTGACAAACATTGTAGAAGACACAATGACGTATAAGAGAAAGCTTATGCTGTCTATGGATTTATATTATCAATGGGCATATAAACTTGAGGCTGAATGACAAAAAATGTAAAGAAATTGTTTAAAGTACATTTTTAAATACCTGAATAAGTAGAGGTATGCCATGTGTCTGAATGGGAAAATTTAATTTCATAAAGATGGTAATCATCTGCTAATTAATATCTAAAATCCAGTGCTCTTCCAATTTAAATCACAATAACATTTATCATGAAAATTGATTCAAAAATGTATTTGGAAAATGTATATATATATATATATATATATATATATATATAAAATATATAACCTAACACAGGAGGCATTACAGATTAGTAGGGAAATAATATTTTATACAGTGTCATAATTTGGAACAACTGACTCTCCGCATGAAAAACAGCAAAATTATGTGCCCACCTCACATATCTCACAAAATGAATTAAATATGAATCAAAGACAACAAAGTAAAATTTTAGAACTGTATATATTGTAATAGAAAGCATAAAGATATGTATATGTCAGTGTAAAGAAGGGTTTCTTTAATAAGACATAATTAGCACAAAACATACAGAAAATATTGATAAATTTGGCTACATTAAACCAAAACTCATTTGTGTGAAAAAATACTATAAACAAAATAAATATTTATGTGAGGTTCTAGGACAAAATATTTCCAATTCATAAGAAATACTTCCTATAAGCTAATAAGTAAAATAATATATATATAAAAACTGGCAAATGATATGGATGGGCAATTAACAGATGAGGAAATCTGAATGAACAGTAATTACAAGAAAGGGTCATCACCTTCATTATTAATCAGGAAAAGGCAAGTTAAAATAAAAATGAGGTACTTTTCAAAAACCGTATAGGACAGGCAATTAAAAAAAAATAACAGCAAGATGGTTGTAAATTGGTCAACAATTATGAAGGACAATTAGGAAAATACCTAGTAAATATGAAATGTGTATTGTCAACAATTTAACAATTCCACTCCAAGGTACATAGATTAACTCCAGCACAAGTGTACAATGGAAACATTTACAAAAATATCTATTGCAGTACTATTTCCCAGAGTGGAAATTTTGGTGTGGGGAAACTAAAAGTATGCATTAAAAAGCATATGATGAATTATGAATTAAGCAGTGAAAATAATTGAACTAGAACCACATGTATCAATATTAGTGGATCTCAATAATAATATTGAATGAGAAAATGAAGTTCCACAATAACATATACTGTAAATAGTACTTAATTATTTTTATTTAAAAAATTTATTTTCTATTGGAGTATAGTTGATTTAAAATGTTGTATTAGTTTTAGGTGTACAGCAAAGTGATTTGGTTATCTGTATACATATATATATTATTTTTCAGAGCCTTTTCCCATATAGGTTATCACAGAGTATTGAGTAGAGTTCCCTGTGCTATACAGTATGTCATTGTTGATTATTTTATATATAGTACTGTGTATATGTTATATAATATACAGTATATATATAATTTATTCCCACCCCCACATTTTCCCTTTGGTAACCATACGTTTGTTTTCTAAGTCTGTAAGTCTGTTTTAGTTTGTAACTAATTTCATTTGTATGATTATTTTAGATTGCACAGACAAGTGATATCCTATAATATTTGTCTTTCTCTGACTTACTTCACTTAGTATGATAATCTCTTCGTCCATCCATGTTGCCTCAAATGGCATTATTTCATTCTTTTTTATGGCTAAGTAACATTCCAGTGTATATATGTACCACATCCTCCATATCCATTCATCTGTTGATGGACATTTAGGTTGCTTCCATGTCTTGGAGTTAAGTTTTAAAATAATAGTAAATATTGTGATATATTGATACATTTAAAACATTGAAATAGCGTGGGTAGATACAATTCACATGAACTTCAAGATAATGGGTATAGTTGAAGGAGAAGCAAAGGCAATGAGATGATGAAAAGCATAAGAGGATTTAAACTGTGTTTGTAAGGTTTATTTATTTAAAAATCAAAAGAAAATATTTATATTTGTTAGTGTCTGTGGGTATTGGTTATATTAGTCACTATACTTTTCTGTATGTTTGAAATTTTACATAATTCTGAAATAAATAAAACTTGTATTTTGAAATTGGGTAACCTAGAGGTCAATTTGAGTCTTAACAATTCTGTACCACATTACTGAAATTCATTCAACTGCAATTTCTTTATTAGTAAAATGAGGGTGATACTATCTAATTTGTAGGATGTTGGTGAGAATCAAATGATATAAAGCATATAAAGCACCTGGCCCAGTACCAGATAGGAGTTTATTAAATGTTAATTAGCTTTCATTTCTACATCTACCATTACCCTAATTTGGCCAGTCTGATAATGCTATTAGAAAGGGTTAGGAGTTTAGCTTGACAAACTCACTGTTAAGTTCCCTTCTAGTGATTACTCCCTCAATTTCTAAGTGTTTACAAACAATTAGTTTAATAATTAATCCTACAATTTTACCAGAGACATGCATTTCAAGATTTCCTGACATCTATTGCCAGAATCCATTTTCCCACTTTTAAAAATCAATCCTGGGCTTCCCTGGTGGCGCAGTGGTTGAGAGTCCGCCTGCCGATGCAGGGGACACGGGTTCGTGCCCCGGTCTGGGAGGATCCCACGTGCCGCGGAGCGGCTGGGCCCGTGAGCCATGGCCGCTGAGCCTGCGCGTCCGGAGCCTGTCCTCCGCAACGGGAGAGGCCACAACAGTGAGAGGCCCGCGTAACGCATTAAAAAAAAAAAAAAAAAAAAAAAATCAATCCTTTTGTCAATATTGTTCTCCAGGCATCTCTCCAAATCCAATTTCCATTATTTCATCATCTTTCTTACAAAAAGCTTTTGACTATTTTGGAAAATCATAACCACATTCCAAAGCTGTAAGTTTATCCCACAAATATATTCCAAGAATGTGACAATGGCTCTGAAGGAAGTTCCAAAGTTTGGAAGAGTATTCAAAATGTTTTGAACAATAGAAGCATCTCAGGACTAAATTTATAACTTCCTCAGACTTTGCTTTTGATGGTAACAGTACTTGTACTATATCACGTTTCTAAATGTTAGAATTCTATTACTTTATTTTTCTTGTACTACTTTTCTAAACCCTGTAAGATGGTAAGATGTTCTACAGCAAATATTGTGTCGTTGTTCACTTTATTCTTTGTATCTAAGAGAGTAGGCCTTCATGTAATTTTTATGTGCTAAATAAATAAATGAATGTCCTAGGTTTTCCTTTTTGTAGAATACTTTTTTACTTATTTTTTACTTCCTGCATACCCATGAATGACATACTGATTGACAGGGAGTACAATGGAAACATAACACCATCAGTAGTTCCCTGATAAAAAGGAAGCAATGTGTCCAACTGATTTTGTCTCCCTTAAGAGTCAAATCAATGCAGAAATTCCATAATTTTGATTCAAAGGTCTAGAAGTTAAGGTCAAGTAATATTTGATTCGTTCACATTTCAAGACCCCCCTAGATGAAAAATTTTCAATTTTTGCAAAAATGCTTATCAAAATGTCAGATTTGGGATTGTCATAAGAGATAAGCCAAATATTGTCATAGACTCTAGAGAGGGAAACATATCAACACTTCACTCTCACTTCTTCCATGAAGATTAGGAAATCAACTGGAATAAATACATAAGAGGTTTTAGAACACATAAGTTCATTAGTAAAATAAATTCTTATTACCTGTATATACTGATAGTAATGAAATTTTTCTTTTAATAAGAAGTTGGGAAAGCCTCTAAAATTAAGTTATATTTAGAAAACCTTTCCACACTATTTGCAAATCCAATACACAAAGATTGCTGAAAATTGTGCTCCAGTGAAAAATACCAGAGATTCTCCATTTCTCCTCATAGTTATATCAATTTTTGCTTTATGTAATTTACAATTCTATTGCTAAATGTATGTGCATTTAGGATTATTATGTTCTGTCTTCTTGGAGAATTGCAACATTTACCACTATGTAATGTTCCTCCTGATACCTGGTACTTTTCCTTGCTCTGAAATACACTGTGCTTTATATTGATAAAGCCACTCCAGTTTTCTTTGGAGTTGGATGGTAAATATTTTTTTTTATCCTGTTACCTTTAAAGTACCTATTATTATATGTAAAGTGAGTTACATAGGCAATAAATATAGACAGTAAACTATTTTATAGACAATAAATCATTTGGTCATTCTAAAAACTCCATTCTAACAATCTGTCTTTTAATTGATATATTTAAACCATATACATTTAATGCAAGTAATGATAATGTTTGAATGCTGTAGTTTTTGTTATAGTCCCACAGGCCTCCAAGGCCCAGTTAAGTATTGTCAATCTTTTTCATATTCTTTAATTTAGATTGAATATTTTTTATTGATCTACCTTCAAGACAACTAAATCTTTCCACTGTCATCTCCATTCTGTTATTGAAGCAACTTAGTGAGTTTAATTTTGATTATTGTATTTTTAGTTCCCAATTGTTGTTTTGTTCTTTATATGTTCTATTTCTTTGCTAAGATTCTTTAATTTTACATTTTTATTGGAATATAATTGCTTTACAATGGTGTGTTAGTTTCTGATTTATAACAAAGTGAATCAGTTATATGTATGTTCCCATATCTCTTCCCTCTTGCATCTCCCTCCCTCCCACACTCCCTATCCCACCTCTCTAGGTGGTTACAAACCAACGAGCATATCACCTTGTGCTATGCAGCTGCTTCCCACTAGCTATCTATTTTACGTTTGGTATGTATATATGTCAATGCCTCTCTCTCGCTTTGTCAGATATTACCATTCCACCGCCCCATATCCACAAGTCCATTCTCTACTAGGTCTATGTCTTTATTCCTGTCTTAGCCCTAGGTTCTTCATGACATTGCTTTTTCTTAAATTCCATATATATGTGTTAGCATATGGTATTTGTCTTTCTCTTTCTGACTTACTTCACTAGGCATGACAGACTCTAGGTCTATCCACCTCATTACAAATAGCTCAATTTCATTTCCTTTTATGTCTGAGTAGTATTCCATTGTATATATGTGCCAAATATTCTTTATCCAGTCATTTGACGAAGGACACTTAGGTTGTTTCCATGTCATGGCTATTGTAAACAGAGCTGCAATGAACATTTTGGTACATGACACTTTTTGAATTATAGTTTTCTCAGGGTATATGCCCAGTAGTGGGATTGCTGGGTCATATGGTAGTTCTATTTGTAGATATTTAAAGAACCTCCAAACTCTTCTCCATAGTGAATGTACCAATTCATATTCACCCCAACAGTGCAAGAGTGTTTCCATTACTCCACACCCTCTCCAGCATTTATTGTTTCTAGATATTCTGATGATGGCCATTCTGACTGGTGTGAGATGATATCTCACTGTAGTTTTGATTTACATTTCTCTAATGATTAATGATATTAAGCATTCTTTCATATGTTTGTTGGCAGCCTATATATCTTCTTTGGAGAAATGTCTATTTAAGTCTTCTGCCCATTTTTGGATTGGGCTGTTTGTTTTTTTGTTATTGAGCTGCATGAGCTGCTTATAAATATTGGAGATTAATCCTTTATCAGTGCTTCATTTGCAAATATATTCTCCCATTCTAAGGGTTGTCTTTTGGTCTTGTTTATGGTTTCCTTTGCTGTGCAAAAGCTTTGAAGTTTCATTAGGTGCCATTTGTTTATCTTTGTTTTTATGTCCATTTCTCTAGGAGGTGGGTCAAAAAGGATCTTGCTATGATTTATGTCATAGAGTGTTCTGCCTATGTTTTCCTCTAAGAGTTTGATAGTTTCTGGCCTTACATTTAGGTCTTTAATCCATTTTGAGCTTATTTTTGTGTATGGTGTTAGGGAGTGATCTAATCTCATACTTTGCCATGTACCTGTCCAGTTTTCCAAGCATCACTTATTGAAGAGGCTGTCCGTTCTCCACTGTACATTCAGGCCTCCTTTACCAAAGATAAGGTGACCATATGTGTCTGGGTTTATCTCTGGGCTTTCTATCCTGTTCCATTGATCTATATTTCTGGTTTTGTGCCAGTACCATCCTGTCTTGATTACTGTAGTTTGTAGTATAGTCTGAAGTCAGGGAGCCTGATTCTTCCAGCTCTGTTTTTCATTCTCAAGGTTGCTTTTGCTATTTGGGGTCTTTTGTGTTCCAATACAAATTGTGAAATTTTTTGTTCTAGTTATGTGAAAAATGGCAGTGGTAATTTGATAGGGATTGCATTGAATCTGTTGATTGCTTTGGGTAGTAGAGTCATTTTCACAATGTTGCTTCTTCCAATCAAAGAACATGGTATGTCTCTCCATCTATTTGTATTATCTTTAATTTCTTTCATCAGTGTCTTATAATTTTCTGCCTACAGGTCTTTTTTCTCCTTAGGTAGGTTTATTCCTAGATATTTTAATCTTTTTGTCGCAATGGTAAATGGGAGTGTTTTCTTGGTTTCACTTTCAGATTTTACATCATTAGTTATAGGAAGGCCAGAGATTTCTGTGCATTAATTTTGTATCCTGCTACTTTACCAAATTCATTGATTAGCTGTAATAGTTTTCTGGTAACACGTTTAGGATTCTCTATGTATTGTATCATGTCATCTGCAAAAAGTGACAACTTTACTTCTTCTTTTCCAATTTGGATTCCTTTTATTTCCTTTTCTTCTCTGATTGCTGTGGCTCAAACTTCCAAAAGTATGTTGAATAAGAGTGGTGAGAGTGGGTAACCTTGTCTTGTTCCTGATCTTAGTGGAAATGCTTTCAGTTTTTCACCATTGAGGATGATGTTGTCTGTGGGTTTGTCATATATGGCCTTTATTATGTTCAGGAAAGTTCCCTCTATGCCTACTATCTTCATGGTTTTTATCATAAATGGGTGTTGAATTTTGTTGAAAGCTTTCTCTGCATCTATTGAGATGATTATATGGTTTTCCTCCTTCAAATTGTTAATATGGTTTATCACATTGATTGATTTGCATATATTGAAGAATCCTTGCTTTCTTGGAATAAACCCCACTGGATCATGGTGTATGATCCTTTTAACGTGCTGTTGGATTCTGCTTGCTAGTATTTTGTTGAGGACCTTTGCATTTATGTTCTTTAGTGATATTGGCCTGTCGTTTTCTTTCTTTGTGACATCCTTGTCTGGTTTTGTTATCAAGGTGATACTGGCCTCGTAGAATGAGTTTGGGAGTGTTCCTTCCTCTGCTATATTTTGGGAGAGTTTGAGAAGGATAGGTGTTAGCTCTTCTCTAAATGTTTAATAGAATTCCCCTGTGAAGCTATCTGGTCGTGGGCTTTTGTTTGTTGGAAGATTTTTAATCACAGTTTCAATTTGAGTGCTTGTGCTTGGTCTGTTCATATTTTCTATTTCTCCTTGATTCAGTCTTCACACGTTGAGCATTTCTAATAATTTGTCCATTTCTTTCAGGTTGTCCATTTTATTGGCATGGAATTGCTTGTAGTAATCTCTCATCATCTTTTGTATTTCTGCAGTGTCAGTTTTTACTTCTACCTTTTCATTCCTAATTCTACTGATTTGAATCTTCTCCCTTTTTTTCTTGATGAGTCTGGGTACTGGTTTATCAAATTTTTTATCTTCTGAAAAAAACAGATTTTAGTTGTATTGATCTTTGCTATTGTTTCCTTCATTTCTTTTTTCATTTATTTCTGATCTGATTTTTATCATTTCTTTCCTTCTGTTAACTTTGGGGTCTTTTTGTTCATATTTCTCTAATTGCTTTAGGTGCAAGTTTATGTTGTTTATTCGAGATGTTTCCTGTTTCTTAAGGTAGGATTATATTGCTATAAACTTCCCTCTTAGAACTGCTTTTGCTGCATCCCATAGGTTTTGGTTGTCATGTCTCCATTGTCATTTGTTTCTAGGTTTTTTTTATTTCCTCTTTGATTTCTTCAGTGATCACTTCATTATTAGGTAGTGTATTGTTTAGCCTCCATGTTTTTTATTTTTTTACAGATCTTTTCCTGTAATTTATATCTAGTCTCATAGCATTGTGGTCGGAAAAGGTACTTGATACAATTTCAATTTTCTTAAATTTGCCAAGGCTTGATTTGTGACCCAAGATATGATCTATACTGGAGAATGTTCCATGAGCACTTGAGAAAAATGTGTATTCTGTTGTTTTTGGATGGAATGTCCTGTAAATATCAATTAATTTCATCTAGTTTAATGTATCATTTAAACCTTATGTTTCCTTATTTACTTTCATTTTGGATGATCTGTCCATTGGTGAAAGTGGGGTGTTAAAATCCTGTGCTATGAATGTACTATTGTCAATTTCCCCTTTTATGGCTGTTAGTATTTGCCTTTTGCACTGAGGTGCTCCTATGTTGGGTGCATAAATATTTACAATTGTTATATCTTCTTCTTGGATTGATCCCTTGATCATTATGTAGTGTCCTTCTTTGTCTCTTCTAATAGTCTTTATTTTAATGTCTATTTTGTGTGATATGAGAATTGTTACTCCAGCTTTCTTTTGGTTTCCATTTGCATGGAATATTTTTTTCCATCCCCTTATTTTCAGCCTGTATGTGTCTCTAGGTCTGAAGTGGGTCTCTTGTAGACAGCATATATATGGGTCTTGTTTCCATTTGTTCAAAGAGTGTAAGTCCTTACTTCTTGGAACTTAATTATAAAAACTGCTTTAAAGACTTTGATAATTCCAACATCAGTGTCATTTTTGTATTTTCATCTGTTGATTAGCAGTTTCCTTGTAAATTTTATTTCCTGATTCTTCATATGCCATGTAATTTTGGATTATTTTTTGTACCTTTCTATATTTTCTTATGAGACTCTTTTTCTTGTTAAAATCTTGAGCAGAATGTTAACTTCTGGTTTCTTTTAGCAGGCAATTGACTTGGTAGGTTTAGGCCACAATTTTCTATGCACTTTCTGTGGCCTGCTTTTCAAATGCCATTACAGTTTTCACAGTCTCTACACTGTTCTTCAGATCTGTGCACTGGGTGTTCCTGTCCAGATCCTGTCTGAATGCTAAGGAGAATGCTGATTTTTGTTTTGTTTGTTTTAATAGATAATTAACTTGTTTCTATTCTGGCCAAGAGTTCATACATGACTTCTGTGATATGTGATCACAGATATCATCACTTCGTTTTTCAAAGCCTTTGTAATGTTACTTGGATTTACCTTGCATTTGCGCCACCCAGTAGTTGTTCTGTAAACTTAATGGTAGTTAACTCTGAAGGTCAGTTTTCAAAGCTTTTGGTGAGCTGTATAGGATAGATCCATATATGTGACCTTTGAGTTGAACCCAGGTGTTCATAGACCTCACTATGGCATTGCTCTTGAGTTCTTTCATCTCCGTGAATTACCCAACACTTTTTGGCTCCCTGGGGGCTTGTTTTCTTTTGCTCTGGATAGAAAGCAAAAACTTAATTTCTCTTCTCTGCTATGTACTTCCACTACTATGACCCTATCCTGGTCAAAGCAACAAGAAAAGAGAAACAAAATGTGATGGGAATTCACACCAAATTTGGGAGACCATAATTCCTCTAGTCAGAGAGAAAAAACCTCTTCTCTCAGAGTGCTAAGCACCAGCTCAGCCTTTACTGACAATGGGATACCATAAAATTATCTGAGTGTTAGATTGAAATTGAACAAACAAAAAGAAAATAAAGGCATTTCCCCTGTTTCTCTGATTTAGGTGTTCTTTTAATTGCTCATTAGGAAAGGAAAAGCAGTCTTCTAAAACTCTTTCTGTCTGCACTGAGCATACAGTTCTGGAATTTGGTCAGCCTTTTAATCCAGCAAGGCAAGAATAGGGTGAGGAGTGGGGATCAGAAAACTCATCACCACCACCACCACCACCCAACCATATGGTGGTATATCAAATTCTAAATTCCTTCCCCAGTCTACCTGTTATAATTTACCTTTTATGGTCCCATATAGCTGCTTCCTTTATCATTAAAATGATTTATATTTCTGTTCAGTGGGAAATAAGTGGAATATTCTTACTCTATCTTGCTCTGAAACAAAGCCATCTCTTTATGTATGTTTTCTCAGACTTTATTTTTCTTCTTCATAATTCCTGTGTCTTGAATATGCCTGTCATTCTTTATCTTTTTTTACCTGTTCTCATGCTCTGTTTTCTATCTTTTTCTCCTTGTCTCATTTTCTGTGGTTTCATCTATACTTTCCATTCTTTTTGTCTCCACATCATTTTCTTTCTCAATGTTTCTCTAAGTCTGTTTCTATTTCCTTTTGTCCCTCTCCCTTTCTTTAATGATCTCCCTTTGCTACTTTCTATGTCTTTCTCTGTATCTCCCTTCCCAGTCCCCAGCACAATTGCCCATAGAGTATTTTCATGTGAATTTATAAGAAATGGTGATAGGGCTTCCCTGGTGGTGCAGTGGTTAGGAGTCCGCCTGATGATGCAGGGGATGCAGGTTTGTGCCCCAGTCTGGGGCACTCTGTGGCACATGCCACAGAGTGGCTGGGCCTGTGAGCCATGGCCGCTGAGCCTGCGCATCCAGAACCTGTGCTCTGCAACAGGAGAGGCCACAACAGTGAGAGGCCCAAGTAGCACAAAAAAAAAAAAAAAAAAAGAAATGGTGATAAATATTTTGAAAGTAATGGTAATTAATATCTTACCTAGGGCTTTTGTGCATTTTAAGCAATATGAAGATTTTGTATTCTTCTAGTTTTACATCTTTCTTTTAACTTAAAATATCTCCTCCATATGTTGGAACATGTGATCTTTTGAAACTTTATTTTATTTACCAACAGATGTTTACTAAATACTACAATATGCACCAGTGTGAAGTATTGTAAATTATATACGAAAAAATATCTACCATCAAGCTGCTTACAACTTAGTAAAAGAAGTAAAATGTCTTACTTTTTAATATTTTAATGCAATTCTACAGAGTTAAAATTATACACATTGAAAAGCAAAAGAGAAGCAAACTGTCTTGCAAATAAGAAAACCAATTTTCAGATCTTAGTGATTATTTTCATGAGGTTTCCTTATCATAGTCAACAAGAATTCCCAAGTGGAAAATATTTTCTCAGGGCCTTTCTCTTTTTCTTCTGTTTCTGGGACTCTTATAATGCTAATGTTGGTGCATTTAATGTTGTCCCAGAGGTGTCTGGGGCTGTCCTCAATTCTTTCCATTCTTTTTTCTTTATCCTGCTCTGCAGTAGTTATTTCAAATATTTTATCTTCCAGGTTACTTATCCGTTCTTCTGACTCAGTTATTCTGCTATTGATTCTTTCTAGAGAATTTTAATTTCATTTATTTTGTTGTTCATCATTGTTTGTTTGCTCTTTAGTTCTTCTAGGTCCTCTTAAAGGTTTCTTGAATTTCTCCATCCTATTTCCAAGATTTTGGATCATCTTTACTATCATTACTGTGAATTCTTTTTCAGGTAGTCTGCCTACTTCCTCTTTGTTTGTCCTGGTGGGTTTTTACCTTGCTACTTCATCTGCTGTGTATTTCTCTGTCTTCTCATTTTGCTTAACTTACTGTGTTTGGGGTCTCATTTTTGCAGCCTGCAGGTTTGTAGTTCCCATTTTTTTTTCTTTTTTTTTTTAAACATCTTTATTGGGGTATAATTGCTTTACAATGGTGTATTAGTTTCTGCTTTATAACAAAGTGAATCAGCTATACATATACATATGTTCCCATATGTCTTCCCTCTTGCGTCTCCCTCCCTCCCACTCTCCCCATCCCACCCATCTAGGCTGTCACAAAGCACCGAGCTAATATCCCTGTGCCTTGAGGCTGCTTCCCCCGAGCTATCTACCTTACTACGTTTGTTAGTGTGTATATGTCCATGACTCTCTCTCGCGCTGTCAAAGCTCACCCTTCCCCCTCCCCATATCCTCAAGTCCGTTCTCCAGTAGGTCTGCGTCTTTATTCCTGTCTTACCCCTAGGTTCTTCATGACATTTTTTTTCCCTTAAATTCCATATATATGTGTTAGCATACGGTATTTGTCTTTTTCTTTCTGACTTACTTCACTCTGTATGACAGACTCTAGGTCTATCCATCTCATTACAAATAGCTCAATTTCATTTCTTTTTAAGGCTGAGTAATATTCCATTGTGTATATGTGCCACATCTTCTTTATCCATTCATCCTATGATGGGCGCTTAGGTTGTTTCCATCTCCAGGCTATTGTAAATAGAGCTGCAATGAACATTTTGGCACATGATTCTTTTTGAATTTTGGTTTTCTCAGGGTATATGCCCAGTAGTGGGATTGCTGGGTCATATGGTAATTCTATTTGTAGTTTTTTAAGGAACCTCCATACTGTTCTCCATAGTGGCTGAACCAATTCACATTCCCACCAGCAGTGCAAGAGTGTCCCCTTTTCTCCACACCCTCTCCAGCATTTATTGTTTCTAGATTTTTTGATGATGGCCATTCTGACTGGTGTGAGATGATATCTCATTGTAGTTTTGATTTGCATTTCTCTAATGATTAATGATGTTGAGCATTCTTTCATGTGTTTGTTGGCATTCTGTATATCTTCCTTGGAGAAATGTCTGTTTAGGTTTTCTGCCCATTTTTGGATGGGGTTGTTTGTTTTTATGTTATTGAGCTGCATGAGCTGCTTGTAAATTTTGGAGATTAATCCTTTGTCAGTTGCTTCATTTGCAAATGTTTTCTCCCATTCTGAGGGTTGTCTTTTGGTCTTGATTATGGATTCCTTTGCTGTGCAAAAGCTTTGAAGTTTCATTAGGTCCCATTTGTTTATTTTTGTTTTTATTTCCATTACTCTAGGAGGTGGGTCAGAAAGGATCTTGCTGTGATTTATGTCATAGAGTGTTCTTCCTATGTTTTCCTCTAAGAGTTTGATAGTTTCTGGCCTTACATTTAGGTCTTTAATCCATTTTGAGCTTATTTTTGTGTATGGTGTTAGGGAGTGATCTAATCTCATACTTTTACATGTACCTGTCCAGTTTTCCCAGCACCATTTATTCAAGAGGCTGTCCTTTCTCCACTGTACATTCCTGCCTCCTTTATCAAAGATAAGGTGTCCATATGTGCGTGGGTTTATCTCTGGGCTTTCTATCCTGTTCCACTGATCTATCTTTCTGTTTTTGTGCCAGTACCATACTCTCTTGATTACTGTTGCTTTGTAGTATAGTCTGAAGTCAGGGAGCCTGATACCTCCAGCTCCATTTTTCGTTCTCAAGATTGCTTTGGCTATTCGGGGTCTTTTGTGTTTCCATACAAATTGCGAAATTTTTTGTTCTAGTTCTGTGAAAAATGCCAGTGGTAGTTTGATAGGGATTGCATTGAATCTGTAGATTGCTTTGGGTAGTAGAGTCATTTTCACAATGTTGATTCTTCCCATCCAAGAACATGGTATATCTCTCCATCTATTTGTATCATCTTTACTTTCTTTCATCAGTGTCTTATAATTTTCTGCATACAGGTCTTTCGTCTCCTTAGGTAGGTTTATTCCTAGATATTTTATTCTTTTTGTTGCAATGGTAAATGTGAGTGTTTTCTTGATTTCACTTTCAGATTTTTCATCATTAGTATATAGGAATGCCAGAGATTTCTGTGCATTAATTTTGTATCCTGCTACTTTACCAAATTCATTGATTAGCTCTAGTAGTTTTCTGGTAGCATCTTTAGGATTCTCCATGTATAGTATCATGTCATCTGCAAACAGTGACAGCTTTACTTCTTTTCCGATTTGGATTCCTTTTATTTCCTTTTCTTCTCTGATTGCTGTGGCTAAAACTTCCAAAACTATGTTGAATAAGAGTGGTGAGAGTGGGCAACCTTGTCTTGTTCCTGATCTTAGTGGAAATGCTTTCAGTTTTTCACCATTGAGGATGATGTTTGTTGTGGGCTTGTCATATATGGCCTTTATTATGTTGAGGAAAGTTCCCTCTATGCCTACTTTCTGGAGGGTTTTTATCATAAATGGGTGTTGAATTTTGTCAAAAGCTTTCTCTGCATCTATTGAGATGATCATATGGTTTTTCTCCTTCAATTTGTTAATATGGTTTATCACATTGATAGATTTGCGTATATTGAAGAATCCTTGCATTCCTGGAATAAACCCCACGTGATCATGGTGTATGATCCTTTTAATGTGCTGTTGGAATCTGTTTGCTAGTATTTTGTTGAGGATTTTTGCATCTATGCTCATCAGTGATATTGGCCTGTAGTTTTCTTTCTTTGTGACATCCTTGTCTGGTTTTGGTATCAAGGTGATGGTGGCCTCGTAGAAGGAATTTGGGAATGTTCCTCCCTCTGCTATATTTTGGAAGAGTTCGAGAAGGATAGGTGTTAGCTCTTCTCTAAACGTTTGATAGAATTCACCTGTGAAGCCATCTGGTCCTGGGCTTTTGTTTGTTGGAAGATTTTTAAACACAGTTTCAATTTCAGTGCTTGTGATTGGTCTGTTCATATTTTCTCTTTCTTCCTGATTCAGTCTTGGCAGGTTCTGTATCTCTTAGAATTTGTCCATTTCTTCCAGATTGTCCATTTTATTGGCATAGAGTTGCTTGTAGTAATCTCTCATGATTTTTTTTTATTTCTGCAGTGTCACTTGTTACTTCTCCATTTTCATTTCTAATTCTATTGATTTGAGTCTTCTCCCTTTTTTTCTTGATGAGTCTGGCTAGTGGTTTATTTCTTTTGTTTATCTTCTCAAAGAACCAGCTTTTAGTTTTATTGATCTTTGCTATCGTTTCCTTCATTTCTTTTTCATTTATTTCTGATCTGATTTTTATGATTTCTTTCCTTCTGCTAGCTTTGGGGTATTTTTGTTCTTCTTTCTCTAATTGCTTGAGGTGCAAGGTTAGGTTGTTTATTCGAGATGTTTCCTGCTTCTTAAGGTGGGCTTGTATTGCTATAAACTTCCCCCTTAGAACTGTTTTTGCTGCATCCCATAGGTTTTGGGTCATTGTGTCTCCCTTGTCATTTGTTGCTAGGTATTTTTTGATTTCCTCTTTGATTTCTTCAATGATCACTTCATTATTAAGTAGTGTATTGTTTAGCCTCCATGTGTTTGTATTTTTTACAGATATTTTCCTGTAATTAATATCTAGTCTCATGGCGTTGTGGTCAGAAAAGATACTTGATACAATTTCAGTTTTCTTAAATTTACCAAGGCTTGATTTGTGACCCAAGATATGATCTATCCTGGAGAATGTTCTATGAGCACTTGAGAAAAATGTGTATTCTGTTGTTTTTGGATGGAGTGTCCTATAAATATCAATTAAGTCCATCCTGTTTAACGTATCATTTAAAGCTTGTGTTTCCTTATTTATTTTCATTTTGGATGATCTGTCCATGGGTGAAAGTGGGGTGTTAAAGTCCCCTACTATGAATGTGTTACTGTCGACCTCCCCTTTTATGGCTGTTAGTATTTGCCTTATGTATTGAGGTGCTCCTATGTTTGGTGCATAAATATTTACAATTGTTATATCTTCTTGGATCGATCCCTTGATCATTATGTAGTGTCCTTCTTTGTCCCTTTTAATAGTCCTTATTTTAAAGTCTATTTTGTCTGATATGAGAATTGCTCCTCCAGCTTTCTTTTGGTTTCCATTTGCATGGAATATCTTTTTCCATCCCCTTACTTTCAGTCTGTATGTGTCTCTAGGTATGAAGTGGGTCTCTTGTAGACAGCATATATAAGGGTCTTGTTTCTGTATCAATTCAGCCAATCTGTGTCTTTTGGTGGGAGCATTTAGTCCATTTACATTTAAGGTAATTATCGATTTGTATGTTCCTATTCCCATTTTCTATATTGTTTTGGGTTCGTTATTTTAGGTCATTTCCTCCTCTTGTGTTCCTTGTCTAGAGAAGTTCCTTTAGCATTTGTTGTAAAGCTGGTTTGGTGGTGCTGAACTCTCTCAGCTTTTGCTTGTCTGTAAAGGTTTTAATTTCTCCAGCAAATCTGAGTGAGATCCTTGCTGGGTAGAGTAGTCTTGTTTGCAGGTTTTTCTCCTTCATCACTTTCAGTATATCCTGCCACTCCCTTCTGGCTTGTAGTGTTTCTGCTGAGAGATCAGCTGTTAACCTTATGGGGATTCCCTTGTGTGTTATTTGTTGTTTTTCCCTTGCTGCTTTTATATGCTTTCTTTGTATTTAATTTTTGAAAGTTTGAATAATATGTGTCTTGGTGTATTTCTCCTTGGATTTATCCTGTATGGGACTCTCTGTGCTTCCTGGACTTGATTAACTATTTCCTTTGCCATATTAGGGAAGTTTTCAACTATAATCTCTTCAAATATTTTCTCAGTCCTTTTCTTTTTTTCTTCTTCTTCTGGAACCCCTATAATTCGAATGTTGGTGCGTTTAATGTTGTCCCAGAGGTCTCTGAGACTGTCTTCAGTTCTTTTCATTCTTTTTTCTTTATTCTGCTCTGCAGTAGTTATTTCCACTCCTTTATCTTCCAGGTCACTTATCCGTTCTTCTGCCTCAGTTATTCTGCTATTGATCCTATCTAGAGTACTTTTAATTTCATTTATTGCGTTGTTCATCATTGCCTGTTTCATCTTTAGTTCTTGTAGGTCCTTGTTAACTGTTTCTTGCACTTTGTCCATTCTACTTCCAAGATTTCGGATCATCCTTACTATCATTATTCTGAATTCTTTTTCAGGTAGATTGCCTATTTCCTCTTCATTTGTTAGGTCTGGTGGGTTTTTATCTTGCTCCTTCATCTGCTGTGTGTTTTTCTGTCTTACTTTGCTTATCTTACTGCGTTTGGGGTCTCCTTTTTGCAGGCTGCACGTTCGTAGTTCCTGTTGTTTTTGATGTCTGTCTCCAGTGGCTAAGGTTGTTTCAGTGGGTTGTGTAGGCTTCCTGGTGGAGGGGACTAGTGCCTCTGTTGTGGTGGATGAGGCTGGATCTTGTCTCTCTAGTGGGCAGGTTCACGTCTGGTGGTGTGTTTTGGGGTGTCTGTGGCCTTATTATGATTTTAGGCAGCCTCTCTGCTAATGGGTGGGGTTGTGTTCCTGTTTTGCCAGTTGTTTGGCATAGGTTGTCCAGCACTGTGGCTTGCTGGTCGTTGAGTGAAGCTGGGTGCTGGTGTTAAGATGGAGGTCTCTCGGAGATTTCCGCCTTTTAATATTATGTGGAGCTGGGAGGTCTCTTTTGGACCAGTGTCCTGAAGTTGGCTCTCCTACCTCAGAGGCAGAGCCCTGACTCCTGGGCTGGAGCACCAAGAGCCTTTCATCCACACGGCTCAGAATGAAAGGGAGAAAAAGTAGAGAGAATTAGTTGAAGTATGAGGAAAGAAAGAAGGAAAGGAGGAAAGGAAGGAAGGAAGGAAGAAGCAAAGACGGAAAGAAAGGAGGGAGGGAGGGAAGGAAGGAAGGAAGGTGGGAAAGAAGGAAAAATGACAGAAAGAAAGAAGATACAGTAAAAATAAAATAAAGTATAATATAGTAATTGAATTAAAAAATATTTAGAAAAAAAAAGGGACAGATGGAACCTTAGGACAAATGTTGGAAGCAAAGCTCTACAGAGAAAATCTTACGCAGAAGCATACACATACACGTTCACAAAAAGAGGTAAAGGGGGAAAAATCATAAATCTTGCTCTCAGAGACCACCTCCTCAATTTGGGGTGATTCGTTGTCTAAAGGAGGGAAGGAAGGAAGGAAAGAAAGAAAGAAAGAGCGAAGGTAATGTATAATAAAGTTATTACAATTAAAATTAATTATTAAGAAAAAAAAATTTTTAAAAATACCATGGACAGATAGAGCCCTAGGACAAATGGTGGAAGCAAGAGTATACAGACAAGATCTCACACAGAAGCATACACGTACACATTCACAAAAAGAGGAAAAGGGAAAAAAATCATAGATCTCGCTCCTAAATTCCACCTCTTCAATTTGGGACCATTCCTTGTCTATTCAGGTATTCCACAGATGCAGGGTACAGCAAGTTGATTGTGGAGCTTTAATCCGCTGCTTCTGTGGCTGCTGGGAGAGATTTCCCTTTCTCTTCTTTGTTCTCACAGCTCACAGGAGCTCAGCTTTGGATTTGGCCCTGCCTCTGCGTGTAGGTCGCTGGAGGGCGTCTGTTTTTTGCTCAGACAGGACGGGGTTAAAGGAGCCGCTGATTCGGGGGCTCCGGCTCACTCAGGCCGGGGGTTGGTGGATGGGGGAAGGAGGGGCACTGCGTGCGGGGCGGACCTGCAGCGTCAGAGGCGGCGTGACATTGCGGCAGAGGCCGGCGTGACGTTGCTCCAGCCTGAGGCCCCCCATGCGTACTCCCGGGGAAGTTGTCCCTGGATCCCGGGAACCTGGCAGTGGCGGGCTGCACAGGCTCCGCGGAAGAGGGGTGTGGAGAGTGACCTGTGCTCGCACACAGGCCCCTTGGTGGCGGCAGCAGCAGCCTTAGCGTCTCCCACCCGTCTCTGGGGTCCGCGGTTTTAGCCACGGCTCGCGCCCGTCTCTGAAGTTCCTTTAAGCAGTGCCCTTAATCCCCTCTCCTCGCGCACCAGGAAACGAAGAGGGAAGAAAAAGTCTCTTGCCTCTTCGGCAGGTGCAGGCTTTTCCCCGAACTCCCTCCCGGCTAGTCCTGGTGCACTCACCCCTTCAGGCTATGTTCAAGCCGCCAATCCCAGTCCTCTCCCTGCGCTCCGTCCAAAACCGAAACCTGAGCCTCAGCTCGCAGCCCCGCCCGCCCTGGCGGGTGAGCAGACAAGCCTCTCGGGCTGGTGAGTGTCGGTCGGCACCGATCCTCCGTGCAGGAATCTCCCCACTTTGCCCTCCGCACCCGTCGCTGTGCACTACTCCGTGGTTCCAAAGCTCCCCCCTCCGCCTCCCGCAGTCTCCGCCCGTGGAGTGGCTTCCTAGTGTTTGGAAACTTTTCCTCCTTCACAGCTCCCTCTCACTTGTGCAGGTTCTGTCCTTATTCTTTTGTCTCTGTTTTTTCTTTTTTTCTTTTGCCCTACCCAGGTACCTGGGGAGTTTCTTGCCTTTTGGGAGGTCTGAGGTCTTCTTCCAGCCTTCAGTAGGTGTTCTGTAGGAGTTGTTCCACGTGTAGATGTATTTCTGGTGTATCCGTGGGGAGGAAGGCAATCTCTGCGTCTTACTCTTCCGCCATCTTCAAGGTCCCCCCCCTCCCATTGTTTTTGGTGTCTGCCTCCAGTGAGTAAGGTTGGTTCAGTGGGTTGTGTAGGCTTCCTGGTGGAGGGGACTGGTGCCTGTGTTCTGGTAGATGAGGCTGGACTTTTTCTTTCTGGTGGGCACATCCATGGCTGGTGGTGTGTTTTGGAGTGTCTGTGAACTTAGTGTGATTTTAGGCAGCCTCTCTGTTAATGGGTTGTGTTGTGTTCCTGTCTTGCTGGTTGTTTGGCATGGGGCATCCAGCAATGGAATTTGTTGCTCTTGTCTGGAGCTGAGTCTTACCGTTCAGACACAGATCTCTGGGAGAGCTTTCACCGTTTGATATTACATGGGGTCGGGAGGTCTCTGGTGGTCCAATGTCCTGAACTTGGCTGTCCCACCTCAGAGGCTAAGGCCTGGCACCAGGCAGGAACACCAAGAGCCTGTCAGGCACATGGCTCAGGAGGCAAGGGCAAAAAATAAAGAAAAATAATTTAAAAAATAAAATAAAACAAAAATAAAAATATTATTCAAATTTTAAAAAGTAATAAAAAAAGAGAGCAACCAAATGAATAAACAAATCCACCAATGATAGCAAGCACTAAAAGCTATAATAAGGTAAATATAAAAATCAGAAACAAGTCAGTTACAAACAACAAACGCCGAGTCTACAGTTGCTCCCCAAGTCCACCACCTCAATTTTGGGTTGATTCTTTGTCTATTCAGGTATTCCACAGATGCAGAGTACTTCAAGTTGATTGTGGGGATTTAATCCACTGCTCCTGAGGTTGCATGGAGAAATTTCCCTTTCTCTTTGTTCACAAAGCTCCTGGGCTTCAGCTTTGGTTCTGGCCCCACCTCTGCATGTAGGTTGCCCTCAGGCATCTGTTCCTACCCAGACAGGACGAGGTTAAAGTGACAGCTGATTAGGGGGCTCTGGAGCTGATAGCCAAGGCTCGTGCCCATCTGTGGAGCTCATTTAGGTGGTGCTCTGACTTCTGTGGGCAGACAGGTATGGAATCCCCTCTCCTTGTGCATCCCCAAACAATGGTCCCTTGCCTCTTAGGCAGGTCCAGAGTTTTTCCTGGACTCCCTGCCAGCTAGCTGTGGTGTACTAGTCTCCTTCTGGCTATGTTCATGCAGCCAACCACAGTCCTCTCACTGGGATCTGACCTCTGAAGCCCAAGCCTCAGTTCCCAGGCCCCACCTGCCCCAGTGGGTGAGCAGACAAGCCTCTCAGGCTGGTGAGTGTAGGTGGGCACCAATACTCTGTGGGAGAATCTCTCTGCTTTGCCGTCTGCACCCCTGTTGCTTTGCTCTCCTGCATGGTTCTGAAGCTTCCCCCACACCCACCCTCAATTTCCACCAGTGAAGGGGTTTCCTAGTGTGTGGAAAGTTTTCCTCGTGTGTGGAAAGTTTTCCTCCTTCAGAGTTCCCTCCCAGAGGTGTAGGTCCTATCCCTATGCTTTTATCTCTGTTTTTTCTGTTTTCTTTTGCCCTACCCATGTATGTGGGGAGTTTCTTGCCTTTTGGGAAGTCTGAGGTTTTCTTCCAGGGCTCAGTAGGTGTTCTGTAAGAGTTGTTCCACATGTAGATGTGTTTTTGATGTATTTGTGGGGAGGAAGGTGATCCCCAAGTTTTACTCCCCTGCCAACTTGAAGGTGTCCCCTGCTATTGGTAGATTTTGGGTTTTATCCATTCCAATCAGTGAGTTGGTATTTAATTGCTATTTTAATTTGCAGTTGTTAATGATAATTGATGAGCATCCTTTCCTATGTTTAATTGCCATATGAAATTTTTCTTTAGGGAGATGACTTTTAGATATTTCCCCCTTTCTAAATTTCGTTTTTCTTTTGGGTAATGAGAGTAGAAATTAAGCATGATACAAACAGATGGAGAGATATACCATGTCTTGGATTGGAAGAGTCAACATTGTGAAAATGACTCTACTACCCAAAGAAATCTACAGATTCAGTGCAATCCCTATCAAACTATCACAGGTATTTTTCACAGAACTAGAACAAAACATTTCACAATTCGTATGGACACACAAAAGACCCCGAATAGCCAAAGCAAACTTGAGAACAAAAAATGGAGCTAGAGAAATCAGGCTCCCTGACTTCAGACTATACTACAAAGCTACAGAAATCAAGACAGTATGGTACTGGCACAAAAACAGAAAGATAGATCAATGGAACAGGATAGAAAGCCCAGAAATATACCCACGCAGACATCATCACCTTATCTTTGATAAAGGAGGAAAGAATATACAGTGGAGAAAAGACAGCCTCTTCAATAAGTGGTGCCGGGAAAACTGGACAGGTACATGTAAAAGTATGAGATTAGAACACTCCCTAACATCATACACAAAAATAAGTTCAAAATGGATTAAAGATCTAAATGTAAGGTCAGAAACTATCAAACTTTTAGAGGAAAACATAGGCAGAACATTCCATGACATAAATTGCAACAAGATCTTTTGACCCACCTCCTTGACAAATGGAAATAAAAACAAAAATAAACAAATGGCAACTAATGAAACTTCAAAGCTTTTGCACAGCAAAAGAAACCATAAACAAGACCAAAAGACAATCCTCAGAATGGGAGAATATATTTGTAAATGAAACAACTGACAAAGGATTAATCTCCAAAATTTACAAGCAGCCCATGCAGCTCAATAACAAAAAAAACAACCCAATCCAAAAATGGGCAGAAGACCTAAATAGACATTTCTCCAAAGAAGATATACAGATTGCCAACAAACACATGAAAGAATGCTCAACATCATTAATCATTAGAGAAATGCAAATCAAAACTGCAATGAGATATCATCTCACACCTGTCAGAATGGCCATCATCAAAAAATCTAGAAACAATAAATGCTGGAGAGGGTGCAGAGTAAAGGGAACACTCTTGCACGGCTGGTATGAATGTGAATTGGTACATCCACTATGGAGAAGAGTATGGAGCTTCCTTAAAAATCTACAAATAGAACTACCATACAACCCAGCAATCCCACTACTGGGCATATACCCTGAGAAAACCATAATTCAAATTCATGTACCAAAATGTTCATTGCAACTCTATTTACAATAGCCAGGAGATGGAAACAATCTAAGTGTCCATCATTGGATGAATGGATAAAGAAGATGTGGCACATATATACAATGGAATATTACTCAGCCATAAGAAGAAATGAAATTGAGTTATTTCTAATGAGGCGGATGGACCTAGAGTCTGTCATAAAGGGTGAAGTAAGTCAGAAAGAGAAAAAGAAATACTATATGCTAACACATATATATGGAATCTAAGGGAAAAAAGAAGGTCATGAAGAACTTAGGGGTAAGACGGGAATAAAGACAAAGACCTACTAGAGAATGGGAGGGGGAAGGGTAAGCTGTGACAAAGTGAGAGAGTGGCATGGACATGTATACACTACCAATCGTAAAATAGCTAATGGGAAGCAGCTGCATGGCACAGGGAGATCAGCTTGGTGCTTTGTGACCACCTAGAGGGGTGGGATAGGGAGGGTGGGAGGGAGGGAGAAACAAGAGGGAAGAGATATGGTAACATATGTATATGTATAACTGATTCACTTTGTTATGAAGCAGAAATTAACACACCATTGTAAAGCAATTATACTCCAATAAAGATGTTAAAAGAAATATATTGGATACAACTACTTTATATGATATGTGTTTTACAAATACTTAAATTCAGTCTGTGGCTCATGTTATCATTCTCTTAATAGTGTCTTTTGCAGAGCAGAACTTTTTGGTTTTAATAAAGCTGAACTTATCAATTTTGCATGTGATTTATCATTCTTTGGATGTTGTATTTTTAAAAAAAATCTCATCATCAAACCTAAATTTACACAGATTTTCTACTCTCTTCTAGACTTTAGAGTTCTGTGTTTTACATTTATATGTATGGTCTATTCTCAGTTAATTTTTGTGTAAGTTATGAGGACTACATCTGTGTTACTACTATATGGATGTATATACAATTGCTCCAGAACCATTTCTTGACAAGACTGTCTTTCTTCCAGTGAACTGCTTTTCCACCTTTATCAACAATCAGTTGACTATATGTGTATGGATCTATTTTTAGTGTGTCTATTTCAGCCCATAAATTTATGGATCTGCCTTCACCATTACCACACAGTCTTGATTACTGTAGCTTTATATATTTTTTTATAGTAATCATTTATTTATTTATTTATTTATTTATTTTTGGCTGTGTTGGGTCTTCGTTTCTGTGCGAGGGCTTTCTCTAGTTGCGGCGAGCAGGGGCCACTCTTCATCGCAGTGCGTAGGCCTCTTCACTATCGCGGCCTCTCTTGTTGCGGAGCACAGGCTCCAGATGCGCAGGCTCAGTAGTTGTGGCTCACGGGCTTAGCTGCTCCACGGCATGTGGGATCTTCCCAGACCAGGGCTTGAACCCGTGTCCCCTGCATTAGCAGGCAGATTCTCAACCACTGCGCCACCAAGGAAGCCCTATATTAAGTTTTGATATAAGGTTATCTAAGATCCACAATTGTCTTATTAATTTCAAAACTGTATTGAATATTAGAGGGCTTTGGCATTTCAATGTAAATTTTAGCATCAGCTTGTCCATTTCTATAAAATGTCTACTGTAATTTTTTACTGATATTTTTGAACATATATCTTAATTTGATAATATTGTAAATTGAAATCTTGTTTTAATTTCTATTTCCAATTGTTCATTGCTTGGATATAAGAATATTCATACCAATAATATTTTAAAATTTTAAAGTAAGCCCATAGTCATGATATAATGGCATCATTAAAATTATTTAATTCAAGACAAGATGGGAAAAGAGAGAAAAGAGACAGTGAACAGCTTCAGCTTGGAAAATTAAAAAAAAAAGCAAGATAATAGATTTGAGATGAACCAAATTCATAATTATATTAAGCATAAATGGTAAAAACACTCCAAATAGAAAGCAGAATTTGTCAGATTAGATAAAAATGTAGAAACCTAGTACTTATTTTTCTTATAACTGGAAGTTTACACCTTTTGACCACTTTCATCCAATTCCCCCACCCACACCTCCCACCTCTAGTAACCACAAATCTGATCTCTTTCTATGAGTATTATTATTTTTTTAAGATTCCACATATAAGAGAAATTGCACAGTATGTGTCTTTCTCTGATTTATTTTACTTAGAACAATGTCCTCAAGGTCCATCCATGCTGTCACAAATGGCAGGATTGCTTTCATTTTGGGCATATTATGGTAGTCATTTGTAATATATGTTAAGTTGTTATGCTGTACACCTTAAACTTCTACATACCTTTATTTCAATTATATCTTAATAAAACTGAAAGAAAAAGTGTAGGCCCTAATTATATGCTGTATACAAAGAGCTTACTTTACATAAAATATTCAGGTTTATTAAAAAGTAAAGGATATAAAAATATAAACTATCAAAACTCTAATCAATAAAAACTGAAATAACTATATTAATATTAGATAAAAAAAGAGATCAGAACATGAAATATAGGTGGACTTTTCATATCAATAAAGGGATCAAATTATTAAAAAAATAACCATCCTGAAAGTGTATGCACTTTATAGCTTCAAAATACAAGGAGCAAAAGAAATCATAATTATAGTTTGAGTCCTTAGCTTTCTTCTCTATAATTGATAGAACGTTTCAACAGACAGATAATAAGTAAGGTTATAGAAGACTTGGACAGTGCTATAAACCTACTTGATCTAATTGACATTTATGTAACCCTTCACCTAATATCAGAAAAGTACATATTATATTTTTTAAATATAATAAAATTAATAAATACCTGCTGCAAGTATCAAAAATATTCAAATGTACCTTTCCAAATCAGAGGCATGTTCACTATACATTGAAAAACTCTACTTAAGAGCATCGGTTTTAAATTTCTGTACACTTCAATACATAGCTGTGTATGGGTAAGTTAATCTCTCTAACATGTAGCTGTCCAATACAGCACCACTTACTGAAGAGATTGTCTTTTCTCAATTGTATATTCTTGCCTCCTATGTCATAGATTAATTGACCAGAGGTGTGTGGGTTTACTTCTGGGCTTTCTATCCTGTTCCATGGATCTATATGTCTTTGTTGCCAGTATGATACTGTTTTGATTACTGTCACTTTGTAGTATAGTCTGAAGTCAAGGAAGCCTGATTCCTCCAGCTCCGTTTCTCTTTCTCAAGATTGCTGTGGTTATGTGGGGTCTTTCTTGTTTCCATACAAAAGACTGTATATATATGTGTATATATATATATATATATATATATATATATATATATATAAAGTGATATTGCTCAGTCATAAAAAAAGAATGAAATAATGCCATTTGCAACAACATGGATGGACCTAGAGATTATTGTACTAAGTGAAGTAAGCCAGACAAAGAAAGAAAGATATCATACGATATCACTTATATATGGAATCAAAAAGAAAATACAGGGCTTCCCTGGTGGCACAGTGGTTGAGAGTCCACCTGCCGATGCAGGGAACTTGGGTTCGTGCCCCGGTCTGGGAGGATCCCACATGCCGTGGAGCGGCTGGACCCATGAGCCATGGCCACTCAGCCTGTGTGTCCAGAGCCTGTGCTCCGCAATGGGAGAGGCCACAGCAGTGAGAGGCCTGTGTGCCACAAAAAAAAAAAAAAAAAAAGAAAGAAAGAAAAGACAAATGAATTTAGTTATAAAACAGAAATATACCCACAGAACATAGAAAACAAACTCATGGTTACCAAAGGTGAAAGGGGTGGCGGAGGGATGAATTAGGAGGTTGGGATTAACATATACACACTGTATATAAAATAGATAACTGACAAAGACCTACTGTATAGCACAGGGAACTATACTCAATATTTTGTAATAACCTGTAAGAGAAAAGAATCTGAAAAAGAATATGTATGTATATATATATATATATATATATATATATATATATATATACTCATATATATTCTTATTTATGGAATACTTCTCAGCCATAAAAACTAAGAAATATTGCCATTTGCAAAAACATGGATGGACTTGGAAGATATTATGCTAAATAAAAAAATTTGGAAGGAGAAAGACAAATACTGTATGATATAACATATTTTGAATTTTAAAAACACAGCAAACTAGTGAATATAACTAAAAAAAAGATAACAGACTCACAGATATAGAGAAAATTTTAGTGGTTACCAGTGGGGAGAGGGAAGGGGGAGGGGAAAATATAAGTTTAAGAGGTACAAAATAAATAACTACAGGGATATATTTTCCAGCACAAGGAACATAGCCAATATTTTATAATAACTATAAATAGAGTATAACTGTCAAAAATTGTGAGTCACAATGTTGTATATGTCTATTATAATATTGTACATCAACTATATGTGAATTTTTTAAAAGTTAAAAGAAAATAACAAAAGGCAAAATCAACTTCAACCAGTGCTCTATCTTCTGTTCTATGTTTTCTCTCCCCATCAGAATTAGTTATTGGCAGAGTTGTCTACATTAATTGACTTCTTTCCCTCACTATGAATTTGCTAAAGCTATTTCAAATATTTTGTAAAAAATGTAAAGTCATTTACAATCTGACAAAATACTTTTTTTCTGGTAAATTCTGTGTACTTTACTCCTCATATTTAGTTATTTGCTCTGGAGTATTTAAAACAATCGACTGTGCTCTCTTCCTTCAATCATTCAAAGGTAAATGTTTAGAACATTGAAGACAAATTATTATTTTTTTCATAGACCATTGACCCTTGAGGAATGTGGAGGATAGGCGGCCCCAACACTCTCTGCAATAGAAAATCTGCTTAACTGTTTTCTATAAACCAGTTCCTTGGTAACTGTTGTTCCCTCCTATCCGCAGTTCCATATCCACAGATTCAACCAACTGTGGATCATGTAGTACCATAGTATTTACCATTTTTATAAAATCCTCCTATAAGTGGGCTTGTGCAGTCCAAAATCATGTTGTTCAGGGGTCAACTATATTTCCCTAATTGCTTAAAATCATGGAATATTTTACTTTGTTTATAATTATTTAGAAATATTTGGACTTTTGTTTTCTTTATGAATTCAAGAGCTTCTACTAGCATTTTTAAAATATCTGTTAGAAAAAGTAATCATCCTCCATTGTATTTCCAGATATTTTTATCCTTTTCATTACACTGTCTGTTTCTTGGGGACTTCATTTTTCTGACAGTCCTCTTTCATATGCTCCTCTATCCTATTGTTCCAATTGGAATCAGTAGCTCCCTAGAATTCTGCCCAGATCTCATCCTGACACTTTCTATCACTATTCTTTTGAGTTCTGTCATCTTTTTTCAATCTCATATTTTACTTTTCTTCAGTTCTCTCCCTCATATTACTGAAGTAGAGCTTCCAGTTAAAATCTTAGGAAGTGTTTTTATGATTGCATATCTGAAAATCTGTAGACACGCCACTTAATTTATTGTTTTGCTGTGTCTGAATATCTGGGTTCACAAATTTCCCTCAGAATTTTAAGGAAATATTCTACTATTTTCTACATCAAGTTGTTTATGAGACGTCTTATGTCCTTCTGAGAGTTATTTTTTAATCTATGACCTGTTTTCCTTCCTCTAAACTTGTTTTTCTCTTAGGAGTTCTCTTATCCTTGTTGCTTTGAATAGGAATCTTTTTAATTCATTCAGCTTGTTGAATATTTGATGAGCCCTGTCACTATGAAACTATGTGTACCTCTTCAGCTCTTGACATTTTGTTTTTATTATTTTTTACTACTTGCCTTAATTTCATTTTCTGTTTTCCACTGAAACTCCATTTAGTTGGATCTCTTAGATTAGTCTTTTATGTATATTTTTTAAATTATCCCAGCCATTGTGTTTTCAGATCTACATTCTTGAGAGATTTTTATAAAAATTTTATTATTCAGTCTTTTTATTAACTTAAGGAGGGGGAGCATGTTCATGCTTAAACTCTCTCTCTCTATATATATATATTTTTTTTTTTTTTGGTCTGTCCTTTTTTTTCTTTCTTTCATGGCCTTATAGTCATGTTTTAAGGATATAACATATTTTTTACTCTTTCTAAGTAAACCAAACAACATTTTATTTATTTTTCTCCTTTCATACTTTAGATTTTCTTCATATGTCTGTAGATTTTTAGATATCCATTCATACTGAGAAATAGTACTCTAAATAGTTGATTGGAAGCTCTAGGTACATGGGTGGAGCTTGATGACTGTTATGTTCTACTCTAAGATAATCAGTTAGCAAGCAAAGTTTTTTTCACTACAGAAACACCGAGATATCAATATTTGTAGATATTTTCTCTAGAGTAGTGTATTTTCTCAAAATAATTATCTCCTGCCTTAGATATTTCAAGCTGGCTATCACAATGCTGGGATATAGATAGAACAAGAAACCAATAGCTTAGTGTTCATTACATAAACTTTCAATTATTCTCTTTGTTTTTAGCCACCAAATATTACCACCAGCCTTTTACTGTGTCCCATTTCCAAATCCTGGAGAATTTTCCACTTAATTTCTTCAAGGAACAAATCTAAATTCTTAAGGGATGAGAGATGGATAATGGCTTGGCTAACCAAGCAGTAAGAAGGCATGTGGGTGTTTAAATGCTCCTTTCACAGAATATCAATATACCCTTCTGTTTTAGTTACATTAATTCCACCTTTCATTATATTTAATGCTTCCCATTTCTGGAACTTTCTGGAATGTGGTTTCAGAAAAGGCATGGGGGAAGTTATTGTACTCAATATTGAATGCAAGCCTATGGAAAGCAGAGTTAGTTTCAAGTGTAATATTTTTCCCTCTATATCGCCTCAAAATTCTTTTGAGTTGTTAATAAATATCTTAAAATGTATTAAATTGAATGATAAGGAGTAATGGTCTTATGTCCATGCAATTCTAATTATAACTCTTCTATTCATTACTCACTCTAAAGAAGACACTGTGCTTAGCATTGCATCAAGAGGTTGGTGGTGTGAAAGAGGTTGGGGTGAAAAAATGCCTATATGGCAGCTATTTGTCACATTTATCATACATGGTATTTATTAAGACATGTCTTTTTATGATTATTAAGCTCTGGAATTTAACAAGATAAACAAATATTTGGGCAGTGTGATTTGAAAAATTTGGAGAAGTGACACTTTGGGTGAATCTCCCACCCGTTCACAAATTTGTAGAGTGATGAATGAGCTAAAGCAGAAAGACAGCAATTTAAAAGCTATGCTACAAAGGATATATTGTCAAGAAGTTGTTTTTCTTCATTTAGTAAAGATATGTTGCAACTTTATTCCCCAAAAGTGTGCTATTGAGATGATACTAATTTCAATGGTTGAGTACTAACATAATGATTAGAAACTCTGGATGGCTGCCCCAAGTTAAATAAAAAGGAGTCTTTGTATATAGGCTTCAGGGACCAGGACGGGAAGCTAAGACAAAAACATGGGATTATGACAGATCCAATGCTGGCTCATCCAAATGGGTTATCACACTATCCACTACCACAAATTAGTAGATTTGTGATAGTGGACTACATCCAGTATCACAAATCTACCAATGAACAGATTTAGCTCTTTCCCCAAAATCATCCACTTTTCTGATCTTTTACACCTTCTGATAATTCCCTTCTCTTTAGCTTCCTGGTAGCTTCTTAATTATCCTTCTTTCTGATTGTTAATTCTCGACATCTTTCACTCATAATTTGATAAAAAGAGTGTACTAGTTCTTCATCAAAACACACTTATTTCCAATGTTAAGACTACAAATTAATTTATCACACAGGAAATTTTATGGTAGACTTCAACTGATATAATGAGCAATGTCTTTGACAACAGATGGAAAGCAAATGAATAAGCAATCTTCCAGTGGGTTTTCTTTACAGAACTTTGATAAAGGCCAAAAGCATAACTTTAAATGGTAGCTCATTGAAGGCTATCTTAAGAAAATATAGGAAAATAAAGTCCAGGCAAATAACTTTCTGCTGATCAAGTTTGAGTGAGTGAGGGGACTGCACCTTCTTTCATTCTGCTGTTTTTTAGAAATATCACTTCACCATCAACTAATAATTGACAAGGAAACTAAACTATTCAATGGAGAAATAACAGTATCTTTAAAAAATGGTGCTGAGAAAGTAAGATATTCACAGGTAAAAGTATGAAACTTGACCCCTAATTATACAACTCACAAAAAATAACTCAAAATGGATTGAAGACTTAAATGTAAGACCTGAGACCATAAAATTCCTGAAAGAAAACATAAGAAAAAATTCCTTGACTTGGGTCTTGGTAATGCATTTCTGAAAATCACACCTAAAGTACAAGCAACAAAATAAAAAATAAGCTATTGGAAGTACATCAAACTAAAAACTATTGCACAGCGAAAGAAAACATCAACAAAGTGAAAGGATAACCTATGGAATGGGAAAATATTTTCATACCATATGTCTGATAAGGAGTTTTTATTCAAAAAATATAAAGAACTCATACAATTCAATAGCAAAAATATCCAATTAAGTGGGTAAAGGGCCTGAATAAACATTCCAAAAAAAATTCCAAGAAGATATAAAAATGGCCAACAAGTACATGAAAGTATGTTAAATATCACTAGTCATTTGGGAAATGCAAACTTGAACCATAGTAAGATATTGTCACACACTTGTTAGAATGGTCACTGTCAAAAACACAAGTAATAACAAATGCTGGCATGGATGTGGAGAAAAGGGAACCCTTGTGCATTGTTGGTGGAATTGTAGATTGGGATAGCCAATATGAAAAACAGTATGGAGGGTCCTCAAAAAGTATAAGCTAGAACTACTCTATGATCTAGCAATTCTACTTCTGGGAATACTATATCCAAAGGAAACAGAACCACTTATTTGAAAAGATATCTGCCTCCCCATGTTAAAGCAGCAGTTTTTACAATAACCAACACATGGAAATAACCTAAGTGTCCATTGATGATGGATAAATGAAAAAAAAGAAGTTGTGAGATTATATATATATATATATATATATATATATATATATATATATATTCAACCATAAAAAACAAGGAGGGCTTCCCTGGTGGTGCAGTGGTTGAGAGTCCGCCTGCCAATGCAGGGGACATGGGTTCGTGCCCCAGTCTGGGGAGATCCCACATGCCATGGAGCGGCTAGACCTGTGAGCCATGTCCACTGAGACTGCGCATCCAGGGCCTGTGCTCTGCAATGGGAGAGGCCACAACAGTGAGAGGCCCGCGTATCACAAAAAAAAACAAACAAAAACAAAACAAAAACAAACAAAACAAAGAAACTCTTCCATTTGTAACAACATGGAAGAATGTTGACGATATTATGCTAAGTAAAATAAAACAAAGACAAACACTATAAAATCTCACTTGTAAGTAGAATCTAAAACAAACAAAAAACAAAAAAACAAAAATAACCCAACAAAACTCATAGAAAGAGTGATCAGATTTGTTCTTACCAGAGGTAGGAAGAGGGGCAATTGGAGGAAGGTGGTCAAGAGGTATAATCTTCCAGTTATAAGATAAATAAGTACTAAGGATATAATGTACAACATGATGACTATAGTTATCAGTTCTCTATGAAATATAAGAAAGTTGTTAAGATACTAGATCTTAAGAGTTCTTATCAAAAGGAGAACAGTTTTCTTTTTTCTTTTTTATTGTATCTGTATGAGATGATAGATGGTAACGAAACCTATTTTGCTCATCATTTCACATTATATGTAAATCAAACTTTCCTGCTGTACACTTTAAACTTATGCATTAATGTATGTCAATCATTTGTCAATAAAACTGGTGGAAATATCATTTCTCTCAGTTTACATTTGATTAGCACAAATTCATGTATTTGATGGAAAAAGAGGAAGAGAAGCAGGGAATCTTGGAAAAGAAGAAATTGGCTAATATATAATTCAGCAATCTCACTCTTGGGCATATAGCTGGAGAAAACCATAATTCAAAAACATCCACACAATGTTCATTGCAGCACTATTTATAATAGCCAGGACATGGAAGCAACCTAAATTTCCATCAACAGAGAAATGGATAAAAATGATGTGGTACATATATACAATGGAATATTACTCAGCTGTTAAAAATAATGAAATAATGCCATTTGCAGGAAAATGGATGGACCTAGAGATTGTCATACTCAGTGAAGTAAGTCAGAGAAAGACAAATATCATATGATATCACTTATATGTGGAATCTAAATAAAAAGGTACAAATGAACATATCTACAAAACAGAAATAGAGTTACAGATGTAGAAACAAATTTATGGTTAACAGGGGGTAATTGGGGGAGGGATAAATTGAAATATTGGGATTGACATATACACACTAGTATGTATAAAATAGATAACTAATAAGAACCTATTATATAGCATAGGGAACTCTACTTCATACTTTGCAATGGGATTTATTCCAGTGATGCAAGGATGATTTAACATCCACAAAGCAATCAATGTCATACACAAAACCAACAAAATGATGAATAAAAATGATATGATCAGAGAGACCTTCAAGATGGTGGAGGAGTAAGATGTGGAGGTCATGTACCAACCAAAAATACAGCAGAAATACATCTACATGAGGAACAACTCCTACAGAAGCCCTACTGACTGCTGGCAGAAGACCTCAGACTTCCCAAAATGCAAGAAACTCCCCACGAACCTGGGTAAGGCAAAAGAAAAAACAAAAAACAGAGACAAAAGAATAGGGATGTCACCAGCACCTCTGGGAGGGAGCTGTGAAGGAGGAAAACTTTCCACACACTATGAAGCCCATTCAAAGGTGGAGATGGGGGTTGGGCAGGGGATAGCTTCAGAGCCATGGGGGAGAGCACAGCAACAGGGGTGCAGAGGACAAAGCAGAGAGATTCCTGCACAGAGGATAGGTGCCAACTGGCATGCACCAGCCTGAGGGGCTTTGCTCACCCACCTGGGTGGGTGGGGCCTGGGAGCTGATGCTTCAGCTGTGGAGGTCAGATCCCAGGGAGAGGACTGGGGTTGGCTGCATGAACACAGCCTGAAGAGGGCTAGTGTGCCACAGATAGCTAGGAGAGAGTCCAGGGAAAAGCCTGGAACTACCTAAGAGGTAAGAGACCATTGTTTCAGGGTGGGTGAGGGGAGACGATTCAGAGCACTGCCTAATGAGCTCCAGAGATAGGTGCGAGCCATGGCTGTCAGTGCAGATACCAGAGGCAGGTATGAAACACTAAGGCTGCTGCTGCAGCCACAAAGAAGCCTGTGCACAAACACAGGTCACTATCCAAACCTCCCCTCCCAAGAGCCTGTGCAGCATGCAACTGCCAGGGTCCCATGATCCAAGCACAACTTCCTTGGGAGAACACATGGCATGCCTCAGGCTGTTGCAATACCATGCTGGCCTTTTCAGCCTCAGGCTCACCCCATATTCCATACCCTTCCATCCCACTGGCCTGAGTGAGCCAGAGCCCCTAATCAGTTGCTACTTCAATGCCATCCTGTCTGGGTGGGAAACAGACCCCCTCAGGCAACCTACATGCAGAGGTGGGGCCAAATCCAAAGCTGAACCCCAGGAGCTGTGTGAACAAAGAAGAGAAAGGGAAATTTCTCCCAGCAGCCTCAGGAGCAGCAGATTAAATCTCCACAATCAATTTGATGTACCCTGCATCTGATGAAAACCTGAATAGACAAAAAATCACCCCAAAATTGACCCAGTGGACTTTGGGAGCAATTATAGACTTGGGGTTTGCTTTCTGAATCTAATTTATTTCTAATTTTATGTTTATCTCAGTTTAGTATTTAGAGCTTATTATCATTGGCAGATTTGTTTATTGACTTGGTTGCTCTTTTCCTTTTATATATATATATATATTTCTTCCTTTTTCTCTATTTGTGAATGTGTATCTGTATCCATCTTTCTGTGATTTTTTCCTCTATAGCTTTGTTTTTACCATTTGTCTTAGGGTTCTGTCTGTCTGGTTTATTTTTATTTTTTCTTAGCATAGATTTTAGTGCTTGTTTTCATTGGTGGATTTGTTTTTTGGCTTGGTTGCTCTCTTCTTTCTTTCTTTTCCTTTTAAGTACTTTATAAATAGTTTTTATAATAATATTTTTAATTTATATTTTAATTATTTTATTTTCTTTATATTATTATTTTCTCTTTCTTTCTTTCTTTCTTTCCTTCTTTCTCTCTTTCTTTCTTTATCTCCCTTTTCTTCTGTGCCATCTGGCGGTCAGGGTCTTGACGCTTCAGCCTGATGTCCGGCCTAAGGCTTTGAGGTGATAGAGCCAATTTCAGGACATTGGTCGATCAGAGACCTCCTGGCTCCACATAATATCAAACAGCAAAATCTCTCCCAGAGATCTCCAACTCAACGCTAAGACCCAGCTCCACTAAACCTCCAGCAAACTTCAGGGCAGGACACCATATGCCAAACAACTAGCAACACAAGAACACAACACCACCCATTAAAAGAGAGCCTGCCTAAAATCATAATAACTTCACAAACAACCCCAAACACACCACCAGATGCAATCCTGCCCACAAGAAAGACAAGATCCAGCCTCATCCACCAGAGCACAGGCACCAATCCCCTCCACCAGGAAGAATACACAACCTACTGAAAAAACCTTACCCACTGGGGGCAGACACCAAAAACAATGGTAAATACCAACCTGAAGGCTGTGAAAAGGAGTCCCCAAACACATAGTTAAGAAAAATGAGAAGATAGAAAATTATGCAGCAGATGAAGGAGCAAAGTAAAAACCAATTAGACCAAACAAATGAACACGAAATAGGCAGTCTACCTGAAAAATAATTCAGAGTAATGATGTAAAGATGATCCAAAATCTTGGAAATAGAATGGAGAAACATTTAACAAAGAACTAGAAAAACTAAAGAGTAAACAAACAATGATGAACAACACAATAAATGAAATTAAAAATTCCCTAGAAGGAATCAATAGCAGAATAACTGAGGCAGAAAAACGGATAAGTGACCTGGAAGACAAAAAAGTGGAATTAGCTACTGCAGGGCAGAATAAAGAAAAAAGAATGAAAACAATTGAGGACAGTCTCAGAGACGTCTGGGACAACATTAAATGCACCAAATTTCAAATTATAGGGGTCCCAGAAGAAGAAGAGTAAAAGAAAGATACTGAGAAAATATTTGAAGAGATTATAGTTGATAACTTCCCTAATATGGGAAAGGAAATAATCCAAAAGTCCAGGAGGTGCACAGAGTACCCATACAGGATAAATCCAAGGAGAAACACACCAAGACACATATTAATCAAACTACCAAAAATTAAATACAAAGAAAAAACATTAAAAGTAACAAGGGTAAAGCAACAAAAAACATACAAGTAATACACGTAAGGTTAACAGGTGATCATTCATCAGAATCTCTGCAACCCAGAAGGGTGTGGCAGGACATATTTAAAGTGATGAAGGGGAAAAACCTGTAACCAAGATTACTGTACTCAGTCAGGATCTCATTAATAATCAATGGAGACATTAAAACCTTATAGTCAAGCAAAAGTTAAAGAATTCAGCACCACCAAACCAGCTTTACAATAAATGATAAAGGAATTTCTCTAGGCAGGAAAAACAAGAGAAGGAAAAGTCTTACAAAAACAAACCGAAAACAATTAAGAAAATGGTAATAGGAACAATTCATATCGATAATTACCTTAAATGTAAATAGATTAATTGCCCCAACCAAAAGACACAGACTGTCTAAATGGATACAAGGCAGGATGTATATATATTCAGTATAAAAGAGACCAACTTCAGCCCTAGGGACATAAACAGATTGAAAGTGAGAGGATGGAAAAAGGTATTCCATGCAAAGGGAAAATAAAAAGAGAGCTGAAGTAGCAATTCTCATATCAGACGAAGCAGAATTTAAAATAAAGATTATTACAAGCTACAAAGAAAGACACTCCATAATGATCAAGGGACTAATAAAAAAAGAGATATAGCAATTGTAAATATTTATACACCCAACATAGGAGCACTCCAAGACATGAGGAAAATACTAACAGCCATAAAAGGGGAAATCGACAGCAACACAATCATAGTAGGGGACTTTAACACCCCACTTTCACCAATGAACAGATCATCCAAAATGAAAATAAAGAAGGAAACACAATTTTTAAATGATACATTAAACAAGATAGAATTAATAGATATTTATAGGACATTCCATCCAAAAACAACAGAATAAACTTTCTTCTCAAATGCTCATGGAAGATTTTCCAGGATAGATCATATCATGGGTTAAAAACTGAGCCTCGTTAAATTTAACAAAACTGAAATCATATCAAGTAAATTTTCTGACCACAATGAGACTACATTTCAATTACAGGAAAAAATCTGTAAAAATTACAAATACATGGAGACTAAACAATACACTACTAAATAACCAAGAGATCACTGAAGAAATCAAAGAGGAAATCAAAAAATACATAGAAACAAATGGCAATGAAAACACTGACCCAAACCCTATGGGATGCAGCAAAAGCATTTCTAAGAAGGAAGTTTATAGCAATACAATCCTACCGCAAGAAACAAGAAACATCTCAACTAAACAACCTAACTTTACTTCTAAAGCAATTAGACAAATGAGAAGAGAAAAAAACACAAACATAGCAGAAGGAAAGAAATCATATTGATCAGATCAGAAAGAAATGAAAAAGAAATGAAGGAAATAAGAGCAAAGATCAATAAAACTCAAAGCTCGTTCTATGAGAAGATAAACAAAATTGGTAAACCATTAGCCAGACTCATCAAGAAAAAAGGGTGAAGAGTCAAATAAATAGAATTAGAAATGAAAAAGGAGAAGTAACAACTGACACTGCAGAAATACAAAGGATCATGAGACATTACTACAAGCAACTATATGCCAATAAAATGGACAACCTGGAAGAAATGGACAAATTCTTAGAAAAGCACAACGTCCGGAAACTAAATCTGGAAGAAACAGAAAATATAAGCAGACCAATCAGAAGCACTGAAATTGTCACTGTGATTAAAAATCTTCCAACAAACAAAAGCCCAGGACCAGATGGCTTCACAGGCGAATTCTATCAAACATTTAGAAAAGAGCTAATGCCTATCCTTCTCAAACTCTCCCAAAACATAGCAGAGGGAGGAGCACTTCCAAATTCATTCTACAAGGCCACCATCATCCTAATACAGGCAAATATCACTGATGAACATAGATGCAAAATTTTCAACAAAATTCTAGCAAACAGAATCCAACTTACATTAAAAGAATCATACACCATGATCAAATGCGATTTATCCCAGTAATGCAAGGATTCTTCAATATACACAAATAACACAATGTGATAAACCATATTATCAAATTGAAGGAGAAAAACTATATGATCATCTCAATAGAGGCAGAAAAAGCTTTCAACAAAATTCAACACCAATTTATGATAGAAATTCTCCAGAAAGTAAGTATAGAGGGAGCTTACATAAATATAATAAAGGTCATGTATTACAAACCCACCGCCAACATCACCCTCAATGGTGAAAAACTGAAACCATTTAAACAAATATCAGAAACAAAACAAGGTTGCCACTCTCACCACTATTATTCAACATAGTTTTGGAAGTTTTAGCCAAAGGAATCAGAAAAGAAAAAGAAATCAAAGTAATCCAAATTGAAAAAGAAGTAAAGTTCTCACTGTTTGCAGATGACGTGATAATACATATAGAGAATCCTAAAGAGGCTACAAGAAAACTGCTAGAGCTAATTAATGAATTTGGTAAAGTAGCAGGATACAAAATTAATTCACAGATCTCTTACATTCTTATATAGTACTGATGAAAAATCTGAAAGAGAAATTACAGAAACACTCCCACTTACCATTGCAACAGAAAAATAAAATAGGAATATACCAGCCTAGGAGACAAAAGACCTGTATTCAGAATACTATAAGACACTGATGACAGAAATTAGGAGCAGGAGAGAAATATAGATGCAGATGTAGAAATGGACTTGAGGAAAAGGGGAGGGGGAAGGGTAAGCTGGGACGATGTGAAAGAGTGGCATGGTCATATATACTATATCAAATGCAAAATAGATAGCTAGTGAGAAACAGCTGAATAGCACAGGGAGATCAGCTCAGTGCTCTCTGACCACCTAGACGGGTGGGATAGGGAGGGAAGGAGGGAGACACAAGAGGGATGAGATATGGGGATATATGTATATGTGTAGCTGATTCACTTTGTTATAAAGCAGAAACTAACACACCATTGTAAAGCAAGTTTACTGCAATAAAGATGTTTAAAATATCATATGATCATATCATAAATGTAAAAAATGTATTTGAAAAAAATCAACCTCCATTTATGATAAAAACTCTTGACACATTGGATATAGAGGTCATGTAGCTCAACATAATCAAGGCCATATATGATACACCCACCTCTACTGTCATACTCAACGATGAAAATCTGAAATCTTTTTCTCTAAGATTAGGAACAAGACAAGGTGCCAACTCTCACCACTTTTCTTTAACATATTATTGGAAGTCCTAATCAGAGCAATTAGGCAAGAATAAGAAATAAAATTCATCCCAACTGGAAAGGAAGAAATAAAACTGTCATTATTGGCAGAAGACAGTATACCATCTGTAGAAAACCAGAGACTCCACCAAAAAAAATTATTAGAAGTACAAATTCAGTCAAGTTGCATGAAACAAAATTAATATGCATAAATCTGTTGAATTTCTATTCACTAATAATGAACCGTCAGAAACAGAGAGGAAAATAATCTCATTAACAATTACATTAAAAATAATATATGCCCAAGAACAAGTTTAAAGAAGGACGTGAAAGACCTGTACTCTGAATACTGTAAGAAATTGATGAAAGAAATTGAAGATGGCACAGATAAAACAAAGATATACCATGCTTATTGATTTAAAAATCCATTAAATTGAAAATCAACATTGCAAAAATTTCCATGCTACCCGAAGCAATGTACAGATTCAGTGCAATCTCTATCAAAATACCAATGCCATTTTTCATATAACCAGAACAAACAATTATAAAATTTGTATGGAACAACAAAAGACCTCCAATAGACAAAGCAATTTTGAGAAAGAAGAACAAAGCTGGACTTATCAGAGTCCCTGATTTTAGGTTATAACACAAAGTTACAGTAATCAAAATAGCATGGTACTGACACAAAAACTGACATATAAATAAATGGAACAGAATAGAGAGTCCAGAAGTAAAGTCATGGTTATATGGTCTATTAATCTATGGCAAAGAAGCAAGAATATAACAATGAGGAAAAGACTGTCTTTTCAATAAATGGTGTTGGAAAAACTAGACAACTACAAATAAAAGAAAGTAACTGGACCATTTTTACACCATATACAAAAACAATGTCAAAACTGATTGAAAGACTTAAATGTAAGACCTAAAGCCATAAAACTCCTAGAAGAAATCATGACAGTAATCTCTGTGACATCAGACTTAGCAACAATTTCTTGGATCTGTCTCCTCAGGCAAGGACAACAAAAGCAAAAATAAATAAATGGGATTCAAATGGGACTACAAAAACAAAACAAAACAACAACAACAAAAATCACTTTTGCACAGTGAAGAAAACTGTCAAAAACAACAAAAGGCAACTTTCTGAATGGAAGAAGATATTTGCAAACAATATATTTGATAAAAGGTTGATATTAAAAATATTTGAAGAATTTATAAAACTCAACATCAAAATAACAAACAAACAATTTGATTTAAATGTCTATTTAGAGGACCTGAATTATCACTAATCTTAAGGGAAATGCAAATACAAACCACAGTGAGATATCACCTCACATCTGTCAGCATGGCTATGATCAACAAGACAAGAAATACCAAGTTTTTGGGACAATGTGAAGAAAAGGGAACACTCATGCACTGTTGGCGAGAATGTAAATTGGTGTAGCCTATAGAAAGCAGTACGAAAATTTCTCAAATAACTAAAGATAGAATTGCCATGGAATCCAGTAATTTCATTCTGTGCATCTATGAAAAAAAATATAAACCCTAATTCAAAAGGATATATGTATATCTATGTTTATTTCATCCCTATTTACAATAGTCAAGGTATGGGAGCAATCTAAGTGTCCATTGATAGATAAATTGTTAAAGAAGATGTGATATATATATATATATATATATATATATATATATATTATATATATATATATATATATATATCAGCCATAAAACTGAATGAAATATTTCCTTTTGTGACAACATGGATGGGCCTAGAGTGTATTAATGCTAAATGAAATAAGTCAAAAATAGAAAGAAAAATACTGTATGATTTCACTTATATGTGGAATCTAAAATAAAAAAGACATATTAACAAACTCAACTAAACAGAAACACCATCATGGATACAGAGAAAAAACAGGTGATTGCCAGAGGGCAGGGATGGGAGGAGAGAAATAGGTGGGGGATACTGAGGTACAAACTTTCAATTACAAATAAGTGAGTCACAGGTATGAAATATACAGTGTGGGGAATATAGTTAATAATTATGTAATATGTTTGTATGGTTACAGATAGTAACTAGACTTCTCATGGTGATTGTTGTAAAATGTATAGAAATAGCAAATTACTATATTGTGTACCAGGAACTAACAAAATGGTATAGCCCAACTATACTTCAAAAACACCCACAAAAAACCCAAAACAAACTCATAGAAAAAATTTCAGATTTGTGGTTACAAGGGACCAGGGTAGGGGGAAAGGGCAATTTGATGAAGGTAGTCAAAATGTACAAACTACAGTTATAAGGCAAGTAAGTACTATTGATATAATGTACAAAATGATAAACATAATTAACACTGCTGTACCTTATTTAAGAAAGTTGTTAAGAGAGTAAATCCTAAAGAGTTCCCATCACAAGGGAAACATTTTTTTTCTATTTCTTTAATTTTTTATCTATACACATGATGCATATTCACTAAACTTATTGTGGTAATTATTTCATGGTGTACGTAAGTCAAATCATTATGCTGTGCACTTTAAAATTATACTGTGCTGTTTGTCAATTATATCTGAATAAAACTGGAAAAATACTTTTTAAAATGAATCATTCTTTAAAAAATACATAAAGACAGAAATATTTTATTATCACTAATTTAAATGTAAGTGAATAAAAATCTTCAGTTAAAAGATAGGTAATGGAAAAAATGGATACAAAGACTTGATTCATTTATATACAATCTACAAGAAACTAGATGAAAAGAAGCAAAGTGGTGAAAAGTAAAAGAATTTAAAATGATATTCCAAGAAACTCTTAACCAAAACAGAGCTGGACTGGTTATATAATTACCAGCCAAATAGATATTAAGTAATAAAAGATTACAGGAGATCAAGAAGGACATTATACATTAATTAAGGCTCAATCCAAGAGGATATAACATATATAAACATACATGTATCTAACAATAGAGCCACTAAATATATGAAGTTTTAGTTGACTAAATTGAGGAGAGAGCTATACAGATCTAGAATAATATTTGGAGACTTCAATACCTCAATTTTAATAATGGAATGAACAACAAGACTGGGTAAAATAAGGAAATAGAGGGCTTCAATAACCCTATAAAACAATTAGACCTAGTTAACAGATACCTGAGAAACACTTCACCCAAGAATACCAGAATATACATATTTCTCAAGTGTACATAGATTATTCTCCAGAATAGACCATATGTGAGGCCACAAAACAAATCTTAACAAATTTAAAAAGATTGAAATTATATAAAGTGTGTTTTCTGAGAACAATGGAATAATGCTAAATAACAATAACTGAAAGAAAACTGGAAAACTCACAAATTTGTGGAAAATAAACAACATACACTTACATAACCAATGGGTCAAAAATAAATCATAAGGTAAACTATAAAATACCTTAATACAAAAGAAAATGAAAACACAGCATACAAAAACTTATAGGATGCAGTAAAAGCAGTGATAAGATAGAAGTTTATAACTATAAATGCATTCATTAAAAAGAAGAAAGACTGAACAGTACAATTTGAGGAAGTAGAAGATAAAGTGCAAACTAAACTCAAAGCTAGAAGAGGGAAGGAAATACTACATATAAGAGTGGAGATAAATTAAATATAAAAAGAATAACAATAGAGAAAATTAGCAATCAAAAGTTTTTTATAAAGATCAACAAAATTGACAAACTTTTAACTAGATTGACTAAATCATAGAGAAGACTCAAATTATTAAATTGTGAAATTAAAAAGGGAACTTTACGGGCTTCCTTTGTGGCGCAGTGGTTGAGAGTCTGCCTGCCAAAGCAGGGGACATGGGTTCGCGCCCCGGTCCAGGAAGATCCCACATACCACAGAGCAGCTGAGTCCGTGAGCCATGGCCGGTGAGCCTGCATGTCCGGAGCCTGTGCTCTGCAACAGGAGAGGCCACAACAGTGAGAGGCCCGCGTACTGCAAAAAAAAAAAAAAAAAAGGGAACTTTACTGATTTTACAGGAATAAAATCATTATGAGTATATTATGAACAACAGCATGACACTAACTTGGATGAACTGGGAAATTGGGATTGGCATATATACACTAATATGTATAAAATTGATAACTAATAAGTACCTGCTGCATAAAATAATAAATAAAATAAAATTCAAAACAAATAATAAATTGGATATCTGGATTAAATGTGCAAATTCTGATAAACACACAAACTACCAAGACTGACTGAGGAAGAAATAGATAATCAGAAAATCTGAATAGGCTGATAAAAACTAAGAAGATTGAATCCCTAATAAAAACCTCCCCCAAACAAAAACCCACTACCAAATATTTGATATGTTCTACCAGACATTTAAAAAATGCTAAACACCAACATTTCTCAAACTTTTCCCAAAAATATGAAGAAAGAACATTTTCTAAATCATTCTGTGAAGCCAGCATTACCCTGAAAGCAAAGTTAGACAATGACACTGCAAGAAAAGAAAACTGCAAACCAATATCCTTTATGTATATAGATTCAGAAATCCTCAAGAAAATACTAGCAAACCTAATCCAACAGCATATTAAAAGAATTATATACCAAGGCCAAATAGGATTTATCGCAGGAATGTAAGAGTGGATTTAACATATGAAAAACAATCAATGTAATGTATCACATGAGTAGATTAAAGGGGAAAATGTGACCATATATATTTGAAATATAAAATGTGACCATATATATTTGAAAAAAGGAAGCACCGTTTCATGATAAAAAACATTCAATAAACTAGGAATATAAGGGAAGTTTATCAAAATGATCAAAGCCAAGTTAAAAAAACAAAAACAAAAACACAGCTAACATCATACTCAAGGATGAAAGACCAAAATATTTCCTGCTAAGATCAGGAACAAGACAAGGATGTCTGCTTTTATCACCTAGATTCAATGTTCAATGTATTAGTAGAAATTCTAGCCAGAGAAACTAGGCAAAAAATAAGAAAATAAATGGCTTCCAGATTGGAAAGGAAATTATAAAACTATATCATTGGATGACATGATTTTACTTTTGTAAACCATAAAACGCACACACACACACACACATACACACACACACACACACACACACACACACCTGTTAGAACTCATAGACAAATTCAGCAAAGTTGCAGCATACAAAATAAACATACAAAAATCAGCTTTATTTCCACATACTAGCATAAGCAATCCAAAAGGGAAATTAAGAAAACAATTTGATTTACAATGGCATCAAAAAACAATACTTAGGAATAAATTTAACAAGGAAGTAAAAAGACTCATATACTGAAAATCACAAAATATAGCCTAAAGAAAATGAAGACACAAGTAAACAGAAAACTATCCTGTGTTCATGAAGTGGAAGATTTAATGTTAAGATGTCAATATTACCCAAAGTGATCTACAGATTCAATGCAATACCCATCAAAATCCCAGTGGCATTTGTAAAGAAATGGAAAATCTCATCTTAAATCTTATACGGAATCGCAAAAAACTTCAAATAGCTAAAACATAATTGAAAAAATAAAACAAAATTAGAGGGCTCAAATTTTCAAATTTCAAATATTACTACAAAATTACAATACTCAGAACAATGTAGAGCTGGCATAAGGACAGACATATAGACCAATGGGGTAGAATTGGAAACCCAGAAATAAACCCACATATCTAAGGTATATTGGTTTTTCAACAAGAGAGTCAAGATTATTTAAAGGGGGAAGAACAACAAAGGATGAAGAGAAAAGTGGATATACCAAAATATGAATAAAAAGGATGAAGTTGCACTTTCATACCACATATAAAAAATAACTCAAAATAGAACGAAAACCTAAATTTAATAGCTACAATTATAAGAAATCATAGAGGCAAATATGTGTTCGATTTGGCAATGGTTTCGTTAATATGAAATGAAAAGAAAAAGCAACAAAAGAAAAAAGTAAATTGGATGTTACTCAAATTAAAAACATTGTGCATAAAATAACACTATTAAGAGAGTGAAAAGAAAGCCCACAGAATGGGAGAAAGTATTTGCAAATCATATATCTTCTAACGGATAAATAACCAGAATATATAGAGAACAACTTAACATCTAGAACTCAACAACAAGACAAACCATCCAATTAAAAAATGGACAGAGGACTTGAATAGATATTTCTCCAAAGAAGATATAAAAATGGCCAATAAGCACATGAAAGAATTCTGAACATTATTAGTAATTAAGGGAATGAGAATCAAATCCACAATGAGATACAACTTCACACCTACTAGGATGAGTATATATATATATATATATTTTACATATATATTTATATGTGTTTATATGTATATATATTTATATACATATATATAAATGAAAATATGTTTTGGAGTGGATGTAGAGTAATTGGAACCATAATACTTTCTTGGTGGTGATGTAAAAGGGTGCAGCTGCTGTGAAAAACAGTTTGGGAGTTCCTCAAAAGTTAGTCATAGAATTACCATATGACCCAACAATCTCCCTTCTATGTATAACTCAGAAACATTGAAAATAGATCCTCAAACACACAACTGTACATCAGTATTCACAGCTGCATTATTCACAGTACTCGAAAGGCTGTAACAACCAAAGTGTTCATCAACAGATAAATGGACAAACAAAATGTTATATGCCTGCAATTGAATATTATCCAACCATAAAATGGAATGAATTTCTGAAACATACTACAACATGGATGGATCTTGAAAACATGCCTTGTGAAATAATCCAGACACAAAATAACCAGTATTTAATGATTCCACTTACATGAGATACCTAAAATAAGTAAATCAAATTAATAGTGATAGAAAGTAGGATAGTGGTTACCAGGGGCTGTGGGTAAGAAGGAATGAGAGTTATTGCCTAATGGCTATAGAGTTTCTGTTTGAGGTGATAAAATATTTTAGGAATAGGTAATAGGATGGTTGCACAACATTGTGAGTGTAACTGATTGCATTGAATTTTAAACTAAAAATGTTTAAATAGCAAATTTTCTGGGCTGTTTTCTCACTCTTTATCCTATAACCCCTTTATGTGGGTGCCAGAAATCCAAAAAAGAGGGGATATATGTATATGTATAACTCACTTTGCCATACAGTAGAAACTAACTCAACATCGTAAATCAACTATACTCCAATTAAAAAATTAAAAAAATAAATTTTAAAAAATGACAATGATGATCTGATAATAACTTCTACTTTTAAAATGAAGATACGGAAAACCAGATTGGAAGGTAAACTTGAAAATTTCATTCAGGAAGTCTGTGATATATCTTAAACTAGGATTATTGGCAATTCACCTCTTAACACAAATCTTCTCACCAACATCCTCAATACACACATTGCATGTGCACACACCCACAAACACACACACACACACACACCGTGTCCCTTAATTCTAGGTCTCATCATGTACTGGAGGATCTTTAATGTATTTTAATAAATTACTCTCTTTAAGTTAGTGATTGCCCATTTTAAAATGTAATTTACACAGAGGGCAGTTAGATCTTTGCAGTATTCATTATGCTAGTATTTTAAACTCAAAGATATATCTATGAGGGAACAGAGTTAAGGATGTCTTTAAAAAGTGGCTATACTACTGCATACCTATTAGAGTGGCCAAAATACAGAACATTGAAAACACTAGGGATATAGACAACAGGAACTCATTTTTATTTAATTATTTTTTATTGGAGTATAGTTGCTTTACAATGTTGTGTTAGTTTCTGCTGTACAGCAAAAAGAATCTGCTATATGTATACATATATCCCCTCTTTTTTGGATTTCTTTCCCACTTAGGTCATCATAGAGCACTGAGTAGGGTTCCATGTGCTATACAGTAGGTTCGGTTTGGTTATCTATTTTATGCATAGTACTGTATATATGTCAATACCAATCTCCCAATCCATCCCATGTGTCCTTCCCTCCTTGGTATCCATACATCTGCTCTCTACACCTGTGTCTCTATTTCTGCTTTGTAAATAAGTTCATCTATATCATTTTTCTAGATACCACATATAAGTGATATTATACGATATTTGTTTTTCCCTTTCTGACTTACTTCACTCTGTATGACAGTCTCTAGGTCCATCCACATCTCTGCAAATGGCACAATTTCGTTCCTTTTTATGGCTGAGTAATGTTCATTGCAGCACTATTTACAATAGCCAGGACATGGAAGCAACCTAAATGTCCATCAATAGAGGAATGGATAAAGAAGATGTGGTACATATATACAGTGGAACAGGAACACTTATTCATTACTGGCGGGAATGAAAAATGGTACAGCCACTTTGGAAAATGGTTTGGCAGTTTCTTGCAAAACTAAACATACTCTTACATATGATCCAATAATCTCAATATTTGATATTAACCCAAAGGAGTTGAAAACTCATGTCCACATAAATAGCTGAACAAGAACGTTTATTGACACTTTATTCGTAATTGTCAAACCTTGGAAGCAAGCAAGATGTCCTTCGGTAGATGAATGGATAAATTGTGGTACATCCAGATTATTAAATATTATTTAGCAATAAAAATGAACTCTCAATCTGTGAAAAGACACGGAGGAAACTTAAAATACATACTACTAAGTTAAAGAAGTCAGCTTGAAAGACTATGCACTGTATGATTCTAATTACACGACACACTGAGAAAGGCAAAACTATAGAGACAATAAAAAGATCAGTGGTTCCCAGAGGTGAGGGGAAAGTGAGGAATGAATAGGTGAAGAGCAGAGGATTTATAGGGCAGTGAAAATACTCTGTATTATACTATAATGGTGGATGCATGTAATTATTCATTTGTCCAAACCCATAGAATGTAGAACACCAAAAGTTAATTTTAATGTAAACTATGGACTCTGAGTAAGAATGATCTGTCAATGTAGGCCTGTCAATTTTAACAAAGGTACCACACTGGTGGGGATGTTGAAAATGGGGGAGGCTATGCATGTGTTGGAGCAAGGGGTATATGGGAAATCTCCATACCTTCTGCTCAACAAAAAAATTACTCTAAAATGAAAGTCTATTAAAAACAAGTGGCTACTATAGATTTAATATTGAGGTATATGTGCAGCTCCAAATTTCTTAGATTTTTAATTCCTTTTGCAGTGGGATAGACATGATTTTGAACTATATGGGACTGGTTCTTACAGTTCTTTCTTATTTAAAGTCCTCAAAATCAGATCTGGCTCTGGCTTAACTGCTTGGATGACTCTGGCCTCTAGGGATGAATAATCTCACACTTTCTGTTCTGATCTGAAGTGGGTATAGTTCTGTTGGAGGTACAATTAGAGATAGTCAAGGCACACAAAGTTAATAATAGAATGTACTCTTTAGCTCAATACCTTAAATTCCAAATTATTTGTGAAACAACCCTTCGAAAATGTGTTTGCATTGATACTTTATTTTTTCTTAATATATATATATATATATATATATATATATATATATATATATATATATATATATACATCTGTTCTTTAAGATTCTGCTAATTTCTTACCTCTTCCATGGTACCTTTGTTGAGCTTTTTTTCTTATTCATTCTTGAAAAATATTTTTGGTACCTTAGTCCCTGCTCTTATCACAGTCTTCCTCAGAAAAGACTTTTTGTGTTGGTGCTCATTGTCCCATTAGATAAGGAGCTCTTTGAGGGAGGAAGGCCTCTGTTTTGGACACTTCATGCATTCTGAGTAATACCTAACACAGTAGCTCAGACATATTAAGCAATATATTTTTGAACTACCTCTGTTCTTTGGTCATCAATATAACTCATATGTACTAAAAATTTATCTGTGTTGTCTATCTGTAAATTCAGTGTTTTAAATTCCTGAAGAACATTGTCAGAACACCTCAACCAGCAAACTCTTTACCAACCTAAAACCCTTTAAAATTATCACAGAAACATTTGTTACTAGAATACAAGAATATTTTCATTCATTCTCTGTAAAATCTACTTCATCAATTTACACCTCATTTAGCCACATACTCAATGACCTAGAAACTCAAATTTCTGGCTGTGTTTTAAGCCCCCCTGCTTCTGAATACAAGATAAGAATGTGAGGGCTTTGTTACTGTACTGTTTTTATACCCAGGCATAAGTTATAGCAACAGAGAGCAGAGTTTCTTTGTGCTTTTCACTGGCTTTGGTTCGCTGCCTTAAATGGAGTAAGTCAAAGCCATGTTTTCATGCCATAGACATGCTATTCAAATATCAGTATGACCACATTTGAAAAGCCACCCTGTACCACTTTATTGTCACAGATGTCCTTTACATCTAGCAAGGGTCGTTTCTTCTCATGTCAACAGTAATTCACTTTAACAGCTGTCTCTTTTGACAAGCTTAGTGTCAGACTCTAAAATGACAGGGTGACAGCTTTCTTTTTCTTGAACAGAACACAGCAGATTAACTATTTGAATACAAGAGCATCAAATGTATTTAGAGCACATTTTAAATTTGTTTCTAACTAAGATGAATAGGCTTTGGGATCTTATTTATATGATTGCACTCTGTATTCAGACACTGAAGCTAAAAATTTAAAGTATTTTTCAGGGTCCTTCATTCTGTATCTGAAGTCTGTTAATGTAAAACTAAAAAATTAAATGGAGGTAAAGCAATTATTGAAAAAAACAGTGGAATTTGAGAAACTAGTGGAATAAGCACTTGAGTTGCATTGTCCAAACTCATCAGAGTTCTGTGTGGATCCGGCAAGAGTTAAAGTGCTTGCTAATATCACAGCTGATGGTATCATAAGCTAAATTATTTTTCCATTGTAGACTGTGAGCTCATCATCTTCTCTAAGTAAAGTTAGCTATGAGAGTTGGTCCTGTGTGAAATAATGTACATAACGACAAGTCTGGTCTATTGTACTTTCATGGCTACCTTTTATGTGTTTTTCTTCCTTCTTCTAATGTCTGACTGCCTCCAAGTAAAACCCAGGCACTTTACCTGTCTCCTGTTTGATCCTCTTGAGTTAAAAAAAAATTGAAGTACTTTCTGCCAGACACTGAGCTGTACACTGGGGATACTGGGAGGAACAAAGGCAGATATAACTCATACCTTCATGGAGTTTTCAGTCTATTATTCATTTTCTATGAATACCATAACAAGTCATCATAAACTTAGCAGTTCCAAACAACACAAGTTTATTATCCCACAATTCTGTAGGTGAGAGAAGGCTGAACACAGTGTTGCTCAACTAATACCTCTGCTTAGAAACTTACAGTGTCAAAATCAAGGTATTCATAGTTCTGTATTCTCTTCTGCTGACTGTAGAAGAGAATATGTTTTCTTGATCATACAAGCTATTGGGAGAATTTAATTCCATGTGGTTGTAGGAGTGAGTTCTCCATTTTCTTGCTGGCTGTCAACTGAGGGTTGTTTCTAGCTTCTAGATGTCACCCACATTCTTTGTCTCATTGCCTCATTTCTCCATCTTCAAAGCAAGCAATGAAGAGTCCTTCTTATGCTTCAATTCTCTCTCTCTCTTTTCTTCTACTACATCTCTCTGACTTCAGCCGGGTTTCCTGCCTTTAAGAAGTCATGTGATTAGACTGGGTCCACCTGAGTAATCTTCCTATTGCAAGGTCCATAACCTTAATAACATCTCCAAAGTCTCTTTTGTCTTCTATGCTAAACATAGCTACAGGTTTTGCGGATTAAGGCATGCATGTCTTGGGAAAACCATTATTCTGCCAACTTCATGGGAAGAATAGAATAAAAACAAGGCTGTTAATTTATAAGAAAAGTACTGAATGCTATTTGGTAAATGTTACAAGAAGGACCTAACAGATAGGTTCAGGAAATATCTTCCTAAGGGAACGATTTCTAAGCTGCGTTATGAAGAATGAGTAGGAGTCAGCCAGAAGAATAATGGCATGTGGGAGAAAAGTTTCAGAAGGAAGAAGTAAGTATAAAAGTCTACAGATAAGAAAATAGTACTGAAGATACAATAGAGTCCATTTAAAGAACTGAAACAAAACCAGTATTGCAGCATCAAAGTGGGAAGTGGGGGGTGGTAGGGTTATAAGGCTGGAAAAGTGAACAGGAACCATATCATTTGGGGTCCTCTGGCCTATGTTAAGTGTTTGGGTCTTTATCTTAAAAACATTGAAAGCCCATTGAAGATGTCTGCCTATAAATGCCCCCATGCTTAAAACCTGTGACATAGCGCCTAAAATTAAGGTGCAATATTATGTGTACCTTGACATTTAGAAAAAACTGAAAAGGCCTCAAATGGCCTAATTGCAAGTTCCTCTTCCTATTATGGTCACTCAGAAAGGTTCCCTATCCTAACAACCATTATTATTACAGGGAAGGTACAATGACTGCTTATCCCTGAGAATAAGGTTTCAGTTCCATGACAGACCATGGAATTATTAAACAAGCCAATCATATAATCCCATGGGAACCAGGTATTACCTCCTCCTCTTAATATTATACTACTATGCTTGTTTCCCATGCCCCTGGTTTAAATTTGTTTCTGAGGACAAGCCCCATGTAACCCTGCATGATAGGTTGTCTCCTCCTCCTCTAATCTGTGAGTATATGTGACTAATATACTGCTGTATATCTCATCTTTCTAGTGCCAGGTATTATGTCTTTGGTCATCCACATAACCCTAGCAAAGGAATTCTATCCACACCAATGGGTAAAGAGCAGTTGAGTAAAATAAAACCTAGACCCCTTTCTTCACTCACAATTTTCATCTAGACCTTAACTACTTGTTAAGAGGGCATGTATAGTAATAAAAAATAGTAAATTGCATTAAATAATTTAGAGACAGATAACACTTTAACACCCTCCTTCAACCCTGGTCATGTGGGTTGGTAGACAGAGGATGTGTATTTTTATAAAGGAAAATCAGGGAGTGTATGGCCTCTCCCAAAAGAGTTTATTAACCATGTAATTATATTAATATAATTGGTAATGGGAGAAATATTTGGGGCGTGGAGCTTTGACTGATGGCCCTCATTATACCACTTAAGCAACTAATGCTCCTCATTATACCACTTATATCCATGCATAAAGTAGGTCTTGCTGGCCAGCTAAGAAAATCCTTCCAGGCCCAAAGTGAAAAGAGTTTATAATCAGGAGCCAAACTATCTAAATTTTATATCCAGTTCTACCACTAACTTGCAATATGACCTTAGATCATTTCCCTCCTCTGTTTCTCAGTATTTCTATTTGGAGAAAATCCATAAATGGTTAGAATTAATAGTCTATAATTTTATTCACTTTTCACATTTTTTAATTTTATAAAAATTCATGAATAAGACTTTAAAGAGATCAACTTATCACTGAACTCATAGACAATAATAAATATTGTGTAGCCTTTCGACAAGTGATGAGCTATTACAAATTCAGCTTCTGTGGTGCAAGAGAATGATGTCTTTTCTTAGTTTATTAGAGTTCATGGAAAGTGGGTAAACCTTTCAGATATTAATTTCCACCTCTTCCAATAGCACTTGTGAAAGTCATGTTAAATAGTTTACTTGTCTGTCCCAGAGTTAATGCTTATTGTGACTTTATCACAATAAAATGTCACATTTGAGAATTGATTTATACGGCTGCTTTGCTGAACGATAATTACCTTAATCAATTTACACTTTTTCCATCTTAATCAGTTTTATCTAATAGGAAGAAGAAAAATTACTTATGATTAGTTTATAAAAGGTCAGTTCTCATTTCACTATGTATCTCTGACTTCCCCTAAGTGCTTACAGTTAAAATTCAGCTCAACATAAGGTACCAAATCACCTCTCCTAAACTAGGACTCAATAAGGCTTCCAGGAGCTGAAACTAAGGAAGTCGAAGAACTAATCACTATGGGTATTCTACATTCTTACAAGAATAAACACAGGCCTGTGGTTAACCACATTGTTGGGGAAGAACATATTTTCCTCTATCCTTCTAGTTTCTTCTGGCTGGTCTGAGAATTAAGATGACATGAGACATATTAACAGGAGAAAAATCAAACAAAAACTTTAATAACATTATACATGGGAGAGACTCAGGAATATGTGTAACTTGACAAAATGGCCAAAACCCTCACCTTAAAGATCATCCTCAGCTAAAGACAGAAGAGGATCTTGAGAGTGGGGACAGTTAGTTATGCAAGATTGCCAGGAAAAGCACAAATAACAATAATAAGTTTGTTATGCAAATTTAAGTAATTGCCTTCTCCACTGAAAAAAGTTTCGAGAAATTTGATAATCCTTCATTTCCTCATAGAGGAAGGGAGACACCCTTACAAATAGAGATTCCCTTATAAATGTAAATGTTTCTTACAAAAGGGTAGTTTCTACATAGTTTTCAGTTTTTCTCATGTTTGATGTTTCTCAGAAAATAGCAAGGTTAAAATAATAAATATGCCAAAAAGACATAGTTTTAAGTTGTTGAATTCTGCTCCCCTACAATCCCAGGACTCTGTCTCTAAGAAGACATCAAGGTCATAGTTGTCCCTTTTTATAAGAACCTCAATATTCAGATATGTATTAACAAACATGAGCTTACCTCAATGTAATTTTTTGTCTCAGTTTCAAGGATACAGCTATAGCCCTCAGTAATGTTCTCGGACAAAACTGAACCTCACTGCTCTTACATTGTGTGTTTTATTCAGTAGACATATCTTCAACTAATGAAAGGAAGGAATGGTAAAAAATTGGTGATGAACAAAAGTAAATTAAATTTTCCCATCCCATATTTACTTTCTAAGGCTTAACTGTGTTACTCACCTATTTATAATGGCTTATTCCACTAAGCATAATGTCCTCAAAATTCATCCATGTTGCAACGTGTGTCACAATTTCATTCCTTTCTAAGGCTAAATAATATTCTGTGTTTTGTATATTCCACAATTTGTTTATCCATTCATCCATTAATGAATACATAAGTTTTCTTCCACCTTTTGGCTATTATGAATAAATGCTACTATGAACACTGGTTACAACAATATGAGTCCCTGCTTTAAATATTTTGGAATATATACCTAGAAGTGAAATGCTGGATCATATGATAATGCTATGTTTAATTATTTTTAAGAAACTGCCAGATTGTTTTTCATGGCAACTGCACCAGTTTATATTTCCAACAGCAATGCACAAGGGTTCCAATTTCTCAGCATCCTCAGTATCACTTGTTATTTTTCTATTATGTTTAATAGTCATCCTAATGCATGTAAAGTAGTATCTACTTGTCATATTGATTTGCATTTCCCAATGTCTACTGATGTTGAGGGTATTTTCATGTATTTATTTGGCTACCTGTAGGTCTTCTTTAGAGAAATGTCCTTCAATTCAACAACACAAAAGAAAGCAACCCAATTCAAAACTGCATACCACTGTTGATACACTACTTTATGCAAGAGCTATATAAATGTCTAGGAGCTACTATGTGTGCTCTGAACAAAGCCTTATGTTCTGTAGCCACAGGGATGACACTGCTGAAAGTCAGACATAGTAACTTATCTTGCAATTGACTAACTTACAAAGCAATTTGAACTCTCAGACTCACAAGGTATCTACTGTTAACGTGAGAGTATCAACAGGGAAAGAATGATATCATGTAGGTTTGGATGGGAAAAACCTTATGAAGCTGGGGAATTGAGCCCTTAAATTATGATGAGATTTTTGGCCAGTGGAAGAGGTCTTCCTACCCTCAGTGGAATTGGTCTCCCAACCCCCAGCAAAAGTGGCTTCCACAACCCCAGCAGAAGTGACTTCCCCATCCTTGGTGGCAGTCACACCCACAGAGGTATTAGCCTTTCCACCTCCACCTCAGGGGATAAGCCCAACATTGCTTGAGGAAATGTTAACTGTCTCCCCTGAAGCAGATGTCATGGAAGATAATGCTGATTCTGCTCGAGATCCACACCTACCACGTCCTCTGTGCTTCTGGGCCAGTAACTAGACTCAAGTCCCAACAGAATCCTAAAGGTAAAGTTGAAGGTATGATCTATGAGAAGGTACAGTACACTACAAAAGAACAACTTGATTTTTCTAATTTATACAAGCAAAAATCTGGGAAACATGTAATGGATTGGATACCGAGGGTGTGTTATATTCAGAAAGTTGGATCAGTGTGCATTTATTGATATGAGCCTATTAAGCAGAAATTCTGGATTTAATGTTGCAGCTTGAGGAATTAAAAATATCTCTAAAACTTTTTGGCTGACTGGCTGAAATGTGGATCAAAAGATGGTCCACTGTGAGTGAATGAGAAATGCCTGATCTTCTTTGATTTAATGTAGAGAAAATGATTCTGAGGCTTATGGATATTGTAATGTTGAAAGCAATTTGTCATTTAAGATCTACTCACCCACATTGGGAGGGTTCAGAACACACACCTTTCACTAATACTTCAAGAAATAAATGTGTGAGGGGAGCCTCCAGCATCCTTAAAGTGCTCTGTGATTGCTCTTTTCTGTAGGTCAGACCTTACAGTGGGAACCACAGCCACGTAATTGAAAAACCTAGATGCAGTGTGAGTAATTGGATCCTTGGGTGGCAGGAGCCATATGGCAGCATTCAACTGCCAAAGGCAAGGTGGGTGTGGTTGCATATGCTGATTGGACCTCGTAAGAAAGAAGTAGTAACTTCTGTATACTTATTTGTAAGACATTTGCATGTCATACACCTATAGGTGAAACAAAAAGTAGTCCTTTATAATTCTGTCATAAGGTAATTCTATCATCTGCAGACAATGACTCTCATTTTCAGAAATAGGTCTTAGGCTACTACTGGGATCAGTAGAGACTGAACACTTAGCCAAGGACCACCAAGTTACCATGAAAACTGAGCTGTCCATAATAAACTGGGTGTTATCTGACTCAATAAGTCATAAAGTTGGATGTGCCCAGCAATACTACATTATGAAATGGAAATAGTATATACATGATTGGGCTTGCATAGGTTCTGAAGGCACAACTAACTTAGTTGAAGAAGTGGTCCAAATGAAGCAACTGACAAAGGATTAATCTCCAAAACATACAAGCAACTCATGCAGCTCAATATCAAAAAAATAAACAACCCAATCCAAAAATGGACAGAAGACCTAAATAGACATTTCTCCAAAGATATACAGATTGCCAACAAACACATGACAGAATGCTCAACATCATTAATCATTAGAGAAATGCAAATCAAAACTACAATGAGATATCATCTCACACCAGTCAGACTGGCCATTATCAAAAAATCTACAAACAATAAATTCTGGAGAGGGTGTAGAGAAAAGGGAACACTCTTGCACTGTTGGTGCGAATGTAAATTGATACAGCCACTATGCAGAACAGTATGGAGGTTCCTTAAAAAACTAAAAATAGAACTACCATATGACCCAACAATCCCTCTACTGGGCATATACCCTGAGAAAACCATAAGTCAAAAAGAGCCATGTACCAAAATATTCATTGCAACTCTATTTACAATAACCAGCACATGGAAGCAACCAAGGTGTCCATCAACAGATGAATGGATAAAGGAATATGGCACATGCATACAATGGAATATTACTCAGCCATAAAAAGGAATGAAACTGAGTTATTTGTAGTGAGGTGCATGGACCTAGAGACTGTCATACAGAGTGAAGTAAGTCAGAACGAGAAAAACAAATACTGTATGCTAACACATATATATGGAATATAAAAAAAAAGAGAAAGAAAACAAAATGGTCAGAAGAACCTAGGGGCAAGATGGGAATAAAGACACAGACGTACTAGAGAATGGACTTGAGGATATGGGGAGGGGGAAGGGTAAGCTGGGACAAAGTGAGAGAGTGGCATGGACATATATACACTACCAAATGTAAAATAAATAGCTAGTGGGAAGAAGTCGCATAGCACAGGGAGATCAGCTCGGTGCTTTGTGACCACCTAGAGGGGTGGGATAGGGAGGGTGGGAGGGAGGGAGATGCAAGAGGGAAGAGATATGGGGACATAAGTATATGTATAACTGATTCACTTTGTTTTAAAGCAGAAACTAACACACCATAGTAAAGCAATTATACTCCAATAAAGATGTTAAAAAAAAATGAAGTGGTCCAAGTGCCCATGGTCCTGCTCTAGCTACACAGCCTTCTGTATCCCAGCCTGCACCTATAGCCTTATGGAAAGTTTCCTATAATAAGTTGACAGAAGTAGAGAAGACTTGGACCTGGTTTACAGATGATCCCACACAATTTGAAGCCACCACCTGAAACTGGACAGCTATAACACTACAGCCCCTCTCTGGGATATCAATAATGGAAAGTGATAAAGGAAAATCCTCCTAGTGGACAGAACTTTGGGCAGTGCACCTGGTTCTTTACTTTTCTTGGAAGGAGAAAATGTCAAATGTTTGATTATATACCTACTTATGAGCTGTTTCCAGTGGCTTAGCTGTATGTCCAAGAACTTGGAAGGAACATAATTAGAAAATTAGTAACAAAGAAATCTGAGGCAGAACAACATTAGCACAATGGCAAACTAGGAATTTTCTACCATCATCCCTCCACAAAACATCTATTTTGACAACTACCTATGGACAAGAATAACTTTGTGGAAGTTCAGGAGCCCAGCATAGAAATGAAAGAATACAATTAGAGCAAAAATCCAAGATTAAATACACTAAAGAGGGTAAGAACAGTGTCACTTTAACTACATCACACTTCCCACAAGACAGCACAGCTCAGTGTCAAGAGAGACCACCTTGATTTGTGATTTCTACCACAGGGAAAGTGAGAGTAGAGTCAGTGAGTGTCTGGATTCCCCAACCAAGTGAGACTCTGCCCAAGACACTCACGTCTTTCATGCTTCACCTAGAATACTGATGTGATCGGTAAAGCTGAAGGACTGGGAAAGTCTTGGAACACAGCAACTTCAGAGCTCATGAAAGGAATGCAGGTATTACTAACAGCTTTTTGGACCCATTCAGGAAGCCCACACATGAGCTTCTTGTGATGCCTTACTGCTGACCCCTTTAACTGATGCCTGGGCACAGCCAGTGCTCCATGCACCTCATTCACATCCTGTGGTCTGCTCCATGCACACATGCCCATTAACAGGAAGTGCAACCCTTTTTAGAAGATTCACAACCATATGCAGAAAGCCATTCTGAATCTGTAGAATTAGGTGAAGACACACACACAAACAAATTGAGAATTTTAGGGCACCACAATAGAGAAAACAAATGTGAGGCTTTCAGCACCCAGCATGACTTTGTAGGATTGAGAGAATAAATAAAATCTTAAGAATACCCCCTCCACTTCCAGAAAGGAACAAGACATATGAAGTGGGCAATTCCATATAAAACTTCTGAAAGATCATAAGAATCCCTAGCTAGGCATACTGATGAAGGCATTTCTCTCCCCAAGCCTGTCAGTAAAGAGTGAATTAAGTAACTGTATCAAAAAATTTGACATCAGCAATGCAAGTTTAAAAGAAACATGAAAAATCAAGGAAACATGACACTACAAAAGAACCACAATTATTTCTTTTCAGTAACAAACCCCAAAGAAATGGAGAACTACAAATTGCCTGACAAAGACATCAAAATAGTTGTCTACTTTAGAGGCTTATGAGCTACAAAAGAACATAGATGACTCAATAAATTCAGGAAAAATATACATGAACAAAATGAGAGATTTGAGAAATACATAGAAAATATGAAAAAGAAACAAACAAACAGAATTTTTGGGCAAAAAGAATACAATGAATAAAATTTTTAAACTGAAATAGATGACATAATATCTATTAAATAAAATGATTCAATAATAACTTTACAGAAGAGAAAGCCCAAGACCCAGATGAGTTCACTAGTGAATTTTACTGAACGTTTATGGAAGAAATTATACCAGTATTCTATAATGTCTTTCAGAGAACAGAAGCAGAGAGAATGCCTCCTAAGTCATTATCTGAGACCAACATTATCGTAATACCAAAATCAAAGATATTGTAAGAAACCTACAGACTAATATCTCTCATGAACATAGATTCAAAAATTATAAATAATGAGCCAGAGCCCCCGAATCAGCGGCTCCTTTAACCCCGTCCTGTCTGAGCAAAAAACAGGCGACCTCCAGTGACCTACACGCAGAGGCAGGGCCAAATCTAAAGCTGAGCCCCTGGGAGCTGTGAGAACAAAGAAGAGAAAGGGAAATCTCTCCCAGCAGCCTCAGAAGCAGTGGATTAAAGCTCCACAATCAACTTGATGTACCCTGCATCTGTGGAATACATGAATAGACAACAAATCATCCCAAATTGAGGAGGTGGATTTTGAGAGCAAGATTTATTTTTTCCCCTTTTCCTCTTTTTGTGAGTGTGTATGTGTATGCTTCTGTGTGAGATTTTGTCTGTATAGCTTTGCTTCCACCAATTCTCGTAGGGTTTTATCCGTCCATTTTTTTGTTTGTTTGTTTTGTTTTTAATTTTTTTATTAATAATTAATTTTAATAACTTGATTTTATTTTACTATATCTTCTGTCTTTCTCTCTTTCTTTCATTCTTTCTTTCTTTCTTTCTTTCTCTCTCTCTCTTTCTCTTTCTTTCTTTCTTTCTTTCTTTCTTTCGTTCTTTCTTTCTTTCTTTCTTTCTTTCTTTCTTTCTTTCTTTCTTTCCTTCTTTCCCTCCTTTAGACACGAATCATCCCAAACTGAGGAGGTGGACTTTGAGAGCAAGATTTATGATTTTTTCCACTTTTCCTCTTTTTGTGAGTGTGTATATGTATGCTTCTGTGTGAGATATGGTCTGTATAGCTTTGCTTCCACCATTTTTCCTAAGGATCTATCTGCCCGTTTTTTAAATTTTTTTTTCTTAAAAATTATTTTTAATTTAATAACTTTATTATATTTTGCTTTATTTTATTTTACTTTATCTTCTTTCTTTCATTCTTTTTTCCTTCCTTCCCTCTTTCCTTCCTTCCTTCCTTCCACCCACTGTCCCTCCTTCCCTCCCTCCCTCCCTCCCTCCCTCCTTTCTATCTTTCTTTCTTTCTTTCCTTCTTTCCTTCTTTTCTTCTTTCTTCCTTCCTTCCTTCCTTCCTTTCCTCATTTCTTTCTTTCTTTCTTTCTTTCTTTCTTTCTTTCTTTCTTTCTTTCTTTCTTTCTATTTCTACTAATTCTTTCTGTCTACATTTTCTCCCTTTTATTCTGAGTCGTGTGCATGAAAGGCTCTTGGTGCTGCAGCCAGAAGTCACTGCTTTGCCTCTGAGGTGGGAGAGCCAACTTCAGGACACTGGTCAACAAGAGACCTCCCAGCTGCACATAATATCAAACAGCGAAAATCCCCCAGAGATCTCCATCTCAACACAAGAACCCAGCTTCACTCAACGACAAGCAAGCTACAGTGCTGGACACCCTATGCCAAACAACTAGCAAAACAGGAACACAACACCACCCATTAGAAGACAGGCTACCTAAACTCCTAATAAGTCTAAAGATATCCCCAAACACACCACCAGACATGGACCTGCACACCAGAGAGACAAGATCCAGCCTCATCCACCAGAACACAGGCACTAGTCCCCTCCACCAGGAAGCCTACACAACACATTGAACCAACCTTAGCCACTGGGGACAGACATCAAAAACAACAGGAACTACGAACCTGCAGCCTGCAAAAAGGAGACCCCAAACACAGTAAGATAAGCAAAATACATAATCTGAACTGACTGAACACTAGCATAGAAATTGAATCAGTAATCAAAAATTCCAAACAAACAAAAGTCTAGGACCAGGCAGATTCATAGGAGAATTCTTGCAAGCATATAAAAAAAGAGTTAATACTTATCCTTCTCAAACTAGTACAAAAAAAAATTGAAGGGAAGGGAATGCTCCCCAATTCATTCTATGTGGCTAGCATTACCCTGATACCAAAACTGGACAAAGACATTTTAAAAACAGAAAATTATAGGCCAATATCCCTGATGAATATAGATGCAAAATATCCTCAGCATAATTTTAGCAGATAATTCCCAACAGTATATAAAATGAGTCATACATCAAGATCAAGTGGGACTTATTCCAGTGATGCAAAGATGGTTCAATATCTGCAAGTCAATCAATGAGATACACCACATCAACTAAAAGAAGAATACAAAACACATCATGATCTCAATAGATGCATAAAAAACATTGGATGAAATTCAAAATACCAGTCATGTTAAATAATCTCAACAAAGTTGGTATAAATGGAACATACTTTGACATAATAAATGCCACAACTAACATCATACTCAATAGTGAAAAATTGAAAGCTTTTCTTCTAAAATCAGGAACAAACTAAGAATGGTCATTCTCAACATTTCTATTTAACAGAGTATTGGAAATTCTAACCTCAGCAATCAGACAAGAAAAAGAAATGAAATAATTCAAATTGGAAGGAAGAAGTAAAACTGTTTCTATGCACAGATGATATGATACTATATAAAGAAAACCCTAAAGTCTCCACCAAAAGAACTAATAGAACTAATAAATGAATTCAGTAATGTTTCAGGATACAAGATTAACATACAGACATCTATTGCTTCTCCATATACTAATAATTAACTCTCGGAAAAAGAAAACAAGAAGACAATCCCATTTAAAATTGCCTCAAAATGAATAAAACACCTAGGAATAAATTTAGTCAAGGTGGTGAAACACGTATACTGTGAATAAATAAAAGATATACCGTGTTCATGAATTGGAACAATTAATATTGTTAAATTGTCTATACTACCTAAGCAATCTATAGATTTAATGCAATCTCTATAAAAACACCCATGAAATTTTTCATATGACTGGAAAAAATAATTCTAAAATTTGTATGGAACCACAAAATATCTTAAATAGCCAAAGTAATCTTGAGAAAATAAAGTTGGAGGTATCACACTCCCTGACTTCAGACTGTACTACAAAGTTACAATAGCTCAGAGAGCATGGTAGTGGCACAAAGAACAAACACATAGGTCAAGAGAACAGAACAGAGAATACAGAAATAAACCCACATATTTATGGTCAATTAATCTATGAGAAAGTAGACAAAAATATACAATGGTGAAAAGACAGTGTCTTCAATAAGTGGTGTTGGGAGAACTTGACAGTTTCATGTAAAAGAATAAAATTAAAATATTTTCTCACACTATATACAAATGTAAACTGAAAGTGAATTAAAGACCTAAATGTAAGACTGTAAGCCATAAAACGTCTAGAGGGAAACATTGATAGGGCACACTTTGTCATAAATCTTAGCAATATATATATGGATTTTTCTCTTCAGGTAAGGGAAACCAAAACATAAATGAACAAATGGCCCCTAATTAATCCTAAAAGCTTTTGCACAGCTATGGAAACAGTCAACAAAATGAAAAGACAACCTACTGAATTGGAGAAAATATTTACAAATCATATGTCTGATAAGTGGGTTAATATCTAAAATTTATAAAGAGCTCATAAAACTCAATATTTAAAAAAACTATCTGATTAATAAAGTGAGCAGAAGACCTGTACAGTTATATTGCTAAAGAACACATACACATGGCTAACAAGCAGGAGAGAAGATGCTCTACATCCCTAAGTCTCAGGGAAATGCAAATCAAAACCAAAATGACTTATCACCTCAAACCCGTCAGAATGGCTAGCACTTAAAAGACAACAAATTATAAATATTGTCGTAGATGTGGAGAAAAGGAAACCCCAGTTCACTGTTGCAGTAATATAAATTGATATCACCACTATGGAAAATAGTATAAAGATTCCTAAATAAATTAATAATATAACTACTATGTGATCCAGAAACTCCACTATTGGATATATATCCAAAGAAAATGAAGACACTAATTCTAAAATGTACATGCACCTCAATATTCATGTGAACATCCTTTACAATAGTCAACTTATGGAAGCAGTCTAACTGTCCACCAACAGATGAATGGCTAAAGAAGTCGTAATATATACAATAGAATATTATTCAGCCATTAAAAGGATGAAATGCTGCCATTTGCAACAACATGGATGGACCTGGACGGTATTAGGCTTAGTGAAGTAAGTCAGACTGGGAATGGAAAATACTGTATATTTTCACTTATATATGAAATTTTAAAAACAACCAAACAGATGAAAATAACAAAACTAGAACAGACACATAGATACAGAGAACAAACTAGTGGTTAGCAGCAGAGAGAGGAGAAGGTGGGTGGGCAACATAGGGGAAGGGGATTAAGAAGTACAAACTATTAGGTATAAATAAATTATTGATACAAATATATAAGGTACAGCACAGAGAATACAACTAATATTTGATAATAACTTTAAATGGAATATAATCTATAGAGACTTCAAATCACTATATTGTACCCCTGAAACTAATATAACTTTGTAAACCAACTACATTTCAATAAAAATAAATTAATTAATAAAATTAAAAACTCCTTCTCTGAAAGATAATGTTAAGCAAATGAGAAGCCATTCCACATACTGGCAGAAAGTATTCGTGAAAGAGCCTTATAAATGACTGCTATCCAAAATATACAAAGAATACTAAATATTCAACAGTAAGAAAACAAATAATTTAAAAATGTGCAAATGATCTCAAAAGACACTTCACAAAAGAAGACATATAAATGGTGAAAAAGCATATAAAAATATGCTCTACATTATAGGTCAACAGAGAAAGGCAAATGCAAATAATAAGATAGCAATATTCACCTATAAGAAAGGCCAAAATCCAGGACATTGATAAAACCAAATACTAGTGAAAATGTGATGTAACAACTCTCATTACTTGATGGTGGGAATGAACAATAGTACAGCCAGTTTGGAGGACATTTTTGTTGTTCCTTTCAAAACTAAACATACTCTTACCATAAAATTCAGCAATCAAACACCTTGTTATTCATCCAAAGGGATGAAAACTTACATCAACCTAAAAAAATGCACAAGGATGTTCAGAGCAGTTTTATTCATAACTGCCATATCATTATTGCAACCATAATGTTCTTCAGAAGGTGAATGGATAAATAAACTGTGATATAACCAGATAATGGAATATTAATTAACACTGAAAATATATAAATTATTGAGCTATGAAAAGACATGGAGGAAACTTAAGTGCATTTTACTAAATGAAAGAAACCAATTTGAAAAGTGTACACAATGTGTGATTTCAACTGCATGGCATTCTGGAAAGGCAAAGCTATGACATCAGCAAAAAGGACAGTAGTTGCAGGTTTACCCAGGGGAGAAAAATTAAATAGGTGGAGCCAAGTGACTTTTAAGTAAGTGAAACTATGCTGTATGATACCATAGTATTAGGTATATGTCATTGTACATTTCTCCAAACACTTACAATATACAACACCTAGCATGAATGTTAATGGAAAATATGGAGTTTGGGTGTTAATAATGTGTCAACATAGGTTTATCAATTGTTACAAATGTATCATTCTAGTGGGGGATGTTGATAATTGAGGAAGCTATGTATGTGGGGGGCAAGGAATATATGAGAAATTCCTGTACATCCCCTTCAATTATGCCTTGAACCTTAAACTGCTCTAAAAACGTAAACAATTTATTTTTTTAAAAACAGAGGATATCAACATAAGATGATCAAGTAGAAAAAAATAATTTACAATAGATGACAAGTTATTTGAAAATATATACAATCAAAGGAAAAAATAAAAATGAATAAAAAAGCTTATGGAATTTGTGGAATATAGGAAAAATTATTAATATAAATATTATGGAAATCCCAGAAGTAGAATACAGAGGAACAGATGGAGAAATATTCCTGGAAGAAATAATGGCTGGAAACTTCCCCAAAATGGAGAGGCATATGGACTTCCAGGTACATGAAGCTCAAAACGCTCTAAAGAAATTCAACATAAAGATGACTTCACCAAGACACATAATCAAGAGTAAAAATCAAGTAAAAAGAATTTTGAAACTTGTAAGAGAAATTAGACTCATTAAATACAAAGGAACCCCCTTAAGGCTCTAGGCAATTTCACAAAAGAACCAATGCAGGCCAGAAGAGAGAGGGAAGATATTTTTAAGGTGTTGAAGGAAACAAAAACCCTGACAACCAGGAATATGACATAACATAAAGCTCTTCAAGAATGAAGAGATGTAGACAATTCCCCCCCCCCAAAAAAAAACAGGAGTTAGCCATCACTGGAGTTAAGCATTACCAGACCTGATTTACAAGAAATACTAAAAGGTATTTCTTCAAGCTGAAATGAAGGATGTTAATTAGAAACATGAAAACATATGAAAGTATAAAACTCACTAGAAAATGAAAGTGTATACACAAATTCAGAAAACACTAATACAGTAATTGTGGTGTAAAAACACATAAAAAACACATAAGTTAGTTGTCAATGTATGCACAATATAAAAAGATGTAAATGGTGATACCAAAACCAAAAAATATTATGAGAATAAAAGGCTAGAGTTTTTGTATGTGATCAAATTTAGCATGTTACTAGATTAAAATAGACAACTATAATTATAAGACATTTTGTGAAGTCCTTATGGTAACCAACAAGCAAAAATCTATAGTGTATACATATATTGTAAAGAAAAAATAATCAAAGCATACACTACAGAAAGTCATCAAAAAAAAAAGACATAAAGAGAGGAAAAAAGAAACAGAGGAACTACAAAGCAGCCAGAAAACAATAAGATGGCAATGGTAAATCCTTACCCTTTAATGATTAATTTAAATATAAATGAATTGAATTATCAAATCAAAAGATATAGAGACTGAATAAATTTAAAAAGAGACCAAACTATATAGTGCCTATTAGAGGCTCCCCCAAGGACACACATAGATGGAAGAGTAAAGGGATAGAAAAAGATATTCCATAAAAATAGAAGTTAAAGAGCTGTATTTATATCAAACAAAACAGTATTTAAGTAAAAAACTTTCTCTATAGCCAGAGAAGTTCATTATATAATGATAAAGGGGGGTCAATTAACAAGAGGATATAACAACTGTAAATATATACACACCCAACATTGGAACATCTTAATACGGAGAGTAAATATTAACACAACTAAACAGAGAAATAAAATAGAAGGGATGTATACTTCAATATAATGAAGGCCATATATGCCAATACCACAGCCAAAACTCATACTCAGTGATGAAAAGCTGAAAGCAATTCCTCTAAGATCAAGAAGAAAACAAATGTGAGCATTCTCACCACTTCTATATGCCATAGTGCTGGAAGTCCTAGCTAGAGCAATTATGCAAACCATATCTGTTGTTCATGAAGTGGAAGAATTTATATTGTGAAAATGTTCATAATACCCAAAGCAATCTACAGATTCAGTGCAATAGTTATGAAAAATTCAATGGAATTTTTCACAGAAATTATAAGAAAAATTGAAAAATTCACATGGCATCAAAAAAGACCCTGAATAACAAAAACAATATTTAACAAGAAGAACAAAATTCTTGGTATCACACTTCCTGACTTCGAATTATATTACACACCTATAGTAATCCAAACAGTATGGTGCTGGCATAAAAATAGACACTAAGAAGAATGGAACAGAATAGGTAACTATTTTACCTAATTTCATAGAGGCAAAGAGAAGCAAAAATGAGAAAACAGAGGAATTCATCTCAATTAAAAGATCAAGAGAAACCCCCTTAAAAAGAGCTAATAAAATAGAAATAAACAATTAACTAGAAAAGAATTCAAAGTATTAGTAATACTAATGCAAACTTATTTAGGAAAAAGAGTAAATGAACACAGTGAGAAGTTTAACATGGGATTAGAAATATAAAGAATAATCAGCCAGGACCAAAAAATACAATAACTAAAATGAAAAATGCACTAGAAGGAATGGACAGCAGAGTAGGTGGTACAGAAAAGTGTATGAGTGATCTGGAAGATTGAATAATGGGAATCACCTAATTAGAACAAAAAAAAAAGAAAAACAAATTTAAAAAATTAAAACATTTAAAGGGATATTTGCCATAACATCAAGCATACCAACATTCACATTATAGGGGTCCAAGAATGAAAAAGAGACAGAAGGGGTTCAAAAATGTATTTAATGAAATTATGAAAACTTCCAAAACCTAAATAAGGAAACAGATATCCAGGTAGAAGAAGCACAAACAATCTCAAACAAGATGAACCCAAACAGGCACACAACAAGAAATATAATTAAAATGGTCAAAGTTAAAGAAAAAGAGAAAATCCTAAGGTAGCAAGAGCAAAACAAAGAATCATATACAACGGAACCCCCATAAGGCTGTCAGCTGAGTTTTCTGATGAAAATTTGAAGACCAGAACATAGTGGCATGATATACTTAAAGAGCTAAAAGTGAAAAACCTGCAACCTAGTATATTCCACCCAGCAAGATTATCATTTAGAATTAAAGGAGAGATCAAGAACTTCTCAGGCAAGCAAAAACAAAAGGAGTTTATCAATACTCAAATTACCCTAAAAATAGTGCTAAAGGGTCTTCTCTATGTGGAAAAGAAAAGGCTATAACAAGAATCAAGTACTTATAGAAAAGGAGCAATCCTATTAGTAAAGGCAAATATATAGTAAAGGTTAAGGATCAAGACCCATCTATATGCTACTTATAAGAGACTCACTTCAGAGCTAAGACACACACAGAATGAAAGTGAAAGGATGGAAAAAGATAATTCATGTAAATGGAAATGAAAAGAAAGCTGGAGTAGTAATACTCATATCAGAAAAATAGACTTTGAAATAACATCTATTACAAAAGACAAAAAGGGCATTATATAATAATATAAGGATCAATAAAAGAATATGATATAACATTCATTAACATATATTCACCTAATATAGAAACACCTAAAAATATAAAGCAAACATTAACAGACATAAAGGGAAAAATTGACAATAACACAATGGTGGGGGATTTTAACACTACACTTACATCAATGAACAAATCATTGAGACAGAAAATCAATATGAAACAGTGGTGTTAATTCACACACAAGACCAGTTAGACCTAATAAATATGTACAAGACATTTCCCCAAAAAACCAACAGAATACATATTCTTTTCTAATGCACATGGAACATTCTCAGGAATAGTTCACATGCTGGGCCACAAAACAAGTCTCAACAAATTTAAGAAGATTAAAATTATATCAAGCATTTTTTTTCTGCCCATGATAGTATGAAACTAGAAATTAATTACAGGAAGGAGAAAGTGAAAAGCACAAACATGTAGAGACTAAGCAACATGCTACAAAAACAAAACAAAACAATGGGTTAATGAAGAAATCAAAGAGAAAATCATAAAATAACTCAAGTCAAAGGAAAAAGGAAACGTTTCACAAATCTATGGGAAGCAGCAAAAGCAGTTATAAGAGGGAAGTTTACAGCAATAGAGGCCAACCTCAAGAGACAAGAAAAATCTCAAATAAACAACCTAACTTTCCATCTAAAGAAATTAGCAAAATAAGAACAAACAAATGCCAAAATCAGCAGAAAGAAGGAAATTATAAAGACCAGAGAAGAAATAAATAAAATAGAGATCAAAAAAACAATAGAAATAAACAGGGAAACCAAGAGCTGCTTCTTTGAAGAGGTAAACAAAATTGATAAACTTTTACTCAGGCTAACCAAGAATAAAAGAGAGAATGAAAATAAACAAAGTAAGAAATGACAGAGGAGAAATATAATCTGATACCATGGAGATAACAATAAAAAAAGAGAGAAAAGAACACTACAAACAGTTACATGCCAACAAATTGGACAACCTAAAAGAAACAGACAAATTTCTAGAATCATACCACCTCCCAAACTGAATCAGGAAGAAATAGACAATACAATTAGACTAATTACGAGTAATTAAATTAAATTTCTAATTAAAAAAAAAAAACTCCAGACAATGTCCAACACAGGATGGCTTCATAGAATAATTCTACCAAACATATAAAGTAAAGCTAATACCTATCATTATCAATCTACTTTAAAAAATAATAAAATAAATAAATAATAAAATAAAATAAAATAAATAAGGATAATGGAAGACTCCCAAATTCATTCTAAAAGACCACCATTACCCTGATAGCAAAACCAAAGACACTACAAAAAAGGAAAATTATAGGCCAATATCTCTGAAGAATATAGGTGCAAAAATCCTCAACAAAATATTAGCAAAACAGAATTCAACAAAATATAAAATGTATCAAAAACCAGATCAATTGGGATTTATTCCAGATATATAAAGGTGGTTTAATATTCACAAATCAATCAATTTGATATACCACATTAACAAAAAGAAAGATAAAAATCATGGTAATCTCAATAGATGCAGACAAAAGCATTTGGCAAAATTCAGCAGCTATTCATGATAAAAACTCTCATCAAATTTGCTATAGGGGGAACATATGTCAACATAATAAAAGCTATTTATGAAAATTCACTGCTAACATCATACTCAATAGGGCAGTTGAAGTCCTTTCCTCTTAAATCAGGAACAAAACAAGGATGCACATTCTCACCACTTCTATTTATCACAATATTGGAAGTACTAGCCATAACAATCAGACAAGAAAAAGAAACAAATGGCATGAAAATTAGAATGAAAGAGATAAAACTGTCACTATTTGCAGATGACATGACACTGTATATAGAAAACTCTAAATTCTCCACACACAAAAAAAACACTATTAGAAGTAAAAAATTAGTTCAGTAAAGATGCAAGGTACAAGATTAATATACAGAAATCTATATATTTTCTATACACCAATAATGATCTATAAGAAATAGAAATTAAGGAAACATTCCCATTTACAATTGTATCAAAAATAATAAAATACCTAGGAATAAATATATCCAAGGAGGTAAAAAACCTGTACTCTGAAGGCTATAAAATATTGATTAAGGAAATTGAAAATGAATCAAAGAAATGAAAAGCTATACGTGTTCTTGGATGGGAATAATTGAAATTGTTAAAATGACCATACTACTCAAAGCAATTTACAGATTTAATACAATCCCTATAAAAATACCTATAACATTGTTCAAAGAAGTAGAAAAGCATCCTAAAATTTATATGGAACCACAAAAGATCCTGAATTCCAAAGCAGTCTTGAAAAAAAAGAACAAAACTAGAAGTATCATGCCCCCTGCCTTCAGACTTTACAACAAAGTTATAGTAATCAAAACAGCATGGTACTGGCATAAGACAGACATAGATCAATGAAACAGAATAGAGAGACCAGAAATGAACCCACCCACTTATGATCAATTGATCTATGAAAAATGAGGAGAAAAGAGTCTTTTTGATACATGGTGCTTAGAACACTGGAGACTACATGTAAAAGAAGGAAGTCAGACCTGAAACAATAAAACTCCTAGAAGAGAACATAGGTAGAACACTCTTTGACATAAATAGTAACAATAATTTTTGGAGGTCAGACCCCAGGGAGAGGACTGGAGTTGGCTTCGTAAGATAGCCTGAGGGGGTTAGTATGCCACAGCTGAGGGAGTCCAAGTAAAGACCTGGGCCTACCGAGGAGGCAAGAGACCATTGTTGCTGGGTGTGTGAGGAGAGGGGTGGGCCTGCCATAGGAGCTTCTTTCTCCATGTGCTCACAGACGGCAGGGCACCAACTACATGAACTCCAGAGGTGGGCACAAAGCACGGCTGTTAATTAGGACCCCAGAGGGGGTGTATGGCTGCCGCCACTTTTACCAAGTTTCCTGTGAGCAAGTGCAGGTCACTCCCCACATCTTCCTGGGAGCCTGTGCAGCCCCCCACTGCCTAGTGTCCTGCAATCTGGGGCTAACTTCCCTGGGAGAATGCACGGTGCGCCTCAGGCTGTAGCAAATTCCTGCCAGCTTCTGCCACCGTAGGCACTCCCTACATATCCAATTTGTGACTGTCATATCCCTCCCTCTCCCTGGCATGAGTGAACAAGTGAGCCCTAATCAGCCATTGCTTTCACCCCCTCTTGCCTGGGTGGAGAACAGATGCCTGAGGGTGACCAACACCAAAAGAGGCAGGGCCAAAACCAAAGCTGAATCCCAGGAGCAGTGCAACCAAAGAAGAAAGAGGGAAATCTCTCTGTGCAGCTGCAGAAGCAGTGGATTAAACCCCTGCAATTGGCTTGGTAAACCCTGCATCTGTGAAATATCAGAATGAGAGTCCCCACAATCAAGGCTGTAGACTTTGAGGGCAAGTGTGGACTTTGGAGGCAAGTACACCTGGAAATAAGGTCAGATCAGAGACTAAGCTGGCCCCACAGTGCCCACGGCAGGTCCAGAGACCTACGTAGAAGTATTGGAGGACTTCCTAAGTAGGCAGGGATTGGTTGTGCTTCACTATGGGGGCAAGGGTACTGACAGCTGACACCACAGGAAAATATTACTATTATTACTACTATATATATATTTTTTTCTGTTTTGTCCTACTGTTGTTGTTTTAAAAATATTCTTATTTTTATTGAATTTTTCTTTTCTTTTCTTTTTTATGCTTTTATTTTTAATATAATTTTATCTTATTTTTTGCTATTTCTACTATACTTTTACAGTATATTGTGTTTTTCCTTGTTTTGTCTTTGCTTTGTTATCTTACTTTTAACTATATTTTATATTTTTATATTTTTATATTACTTCTGTATTCTTTTGTATTTTTTGCTGTCATCTTTTGTTTTTCTTTTTTATCATTTTAGTGTGTTTGTTTTATGCTTTCTTTGCATTTTTTTTAGTTTGCTTTCTGCATATGATTTATTTTTGTGAGTTTAGTTTTTAGTTTTGTTTTTGTTTGGGGTTTTGCTTATTGGTTACTCTCTTCTTTCTGTTTTCTCTGTTTTTCTTTTCTTTTTGTTTGTGAGTGTGTGTTTCTTTGTGGGGTTTTGTCTCTTTAGTTTTGCTTTTACCATTTGTCTTGGGGTTTTGTTTGTTCATTTTTTTCCAAGCTGTGCAGCATGTGGGGCTTGGTGCTCTGACCAGGGGTCAGGCCTGAGCCTCCCAGGTGGGACAGCCGACTCCAGGATGTTGTACCACTAGAGAACTCCCAACCCCATTGAATATTATTCATTGAGAGCTATCCCAGAGGTCTCCATCTCAACATTAAGACCCAGGTCCACCCAACGGCCAGCAAGCTCCAGTGCTGGATACCTCATGGTAAACAACTGGCAAGACAGGAACACAGCACTACCCATTAGCAAACAGGCTGGCTAAAGCCATAATGAGCTCACAGACAACACAAAGCACACCACCAGATGGGCTCCTGCCCATCAGAGGGAAAAGATCCTGCTCCATCCACCAAAACACAGGCACCACTGCCCCCCAACAGGATGCCAACAGAAGCCACTGAACCAAACTCACCCACAGGGACAGATACCAGAGGTAAGAGGAGCTACAATCCAGCAGCCTGTGGAAAGGAGACCACAAACACAGTAAGTTAAGCAAAATGAGAAGACAGAGAAATATGAAGCACATGAAGGAGAAAGGTAAAAACCCACAAGACCAAACAGAGGAAATACACAGTCTACCTGAAAAATAATTCAGAGTAATGATAGAAAAGATGATCAGAAATCGCAGAAATAAAATGGAGAAAATACAAGAAACGTTTAACCCTAGAAGAACTAAAGAGCAAACAGTGATTAACAACACAATAACTGCAATTAAAAATTCTCTAGAAGGGATCAATCGCAGAATAACTGAGGCAGAAGAACGGAAAATTGACCTGGAAGATAGAATGGTGGAAATCACTGCCACAGAACAGAATTAAAAAAAAAAAAAAAGATGAAAAGATGTGAGGACACTCTCAGACACTTCTGGGACAACATTAAATACACCAACATACAAATTATAGAGGTCCCACTTAAAGAAGAGGAAAAGAAAGGGTCTGAGAAAATATTTGAAGAGATTATAATTGAAAACTTCCTTAACATGGGAAAGGACATAGTCAAGCAAGTGCAGGAAGTGCAGAATGTCCCATACAGAATAAACCCAAGGAGAAACAGGCTGAGACACATATTAATCAAATTATCAGAAATTAAATACAAAGAAAAAATATTAAAAGCAGGAATGGAAAACCAAAAAATGACATACAAAGGAATCTCCATGTGCTTATCAGCTCATTTTACAGCAGAAACACTGCAGGCCAGAAGGCAGTATAAAGATATATTTAAAGTGATGAAAGGGAAAAACATACAACCAAGATAAATCTACCCAGCAAGAAGATCATGCAGATTTGAGAGAGAAATCAAAAGCTTTACAGACAAGCAAAAACTAATACAATTCAGCATCACCAAACCAGCTCTACAACAAATACTAAAGGCTCTTCTCTAAGTGGGAAAAACAAGAGAAGAAAAGGACTTACAAAAAAAAAAACAATTAAAAAAATGGTAATAGGAACACACATGTCGATAATTACCTTAAATGTGAATGGATTAAAAGCTCCAATCAAAAACACAGAGTGGCTGAATGGATACAAAAATCAGATCCAAATATATGCTGTCTACAAGAGACACATGTGAGACATAGGGACACATACGGAATAAAAGTGAGGGGATGGAATAAGATATTCTATGTAAATGGAAATCAAAAGAAAGCTGGAGTAGCAATATTCATATCAGTTAAAATAGCTACAAGAGGCAAGGAAGGGCACTACATAATGATAAAGGGATCAATCCAAGAAGAAGATATAACAATTATAAACATATAGGCACCCAACAAAGGAGCACCTTGATACATAAAACAAATGTTAACAGCCATAAAATGAGAAATCAACAGTAACACAATAATAGTCAGAGACTTTAACACCTCATTTACACAAATGGACAGATCATCCAGACAGAAAATTAACAAGGAAACACAAGTTTTAAATGACACAATAGACCAATAGATTTAATTGATATTTATAGGACATTCCATCTGAAAACAGCAGAATGAACTTCCTTCTCAATTGTACACAACATTCTCCAGGATAGATCACATCCTGAGTTACAAATCAAGGCTTGGTAAATTTCAGAGATTTGAAATCATATCAAGCATCTTTTCCGACCACAATGCTATGAGATTAGAAATCAATTACAGGAATATACTGTAAAAAACACAAACACATGAAGGCTAAACAATATGTTACAAAATAACCAAGAGATAACTAAAGAAATCAAAGAGGAATTCAAAAAATACTGAGAGAGATATGACAATGAGCACATGAAGACCCAAAAACGTATGGGAAGCAGCAAAAGCTCTTCTAAGAGGGAAGTTTATAGCAATACAATCCAACCTCAAGAAACAAGAATAATCTCAAATAAACAACCTATCCTCACACCTAAAGCAACTAGAGAAAAAAGAACAAAAATACCCAAAGTTAGAAGAAGGAAAGAAATCATACTGATCAGAGCAGAAATAAATTTAAAAGAAATGAAGAAAACAATCACAAAGATCGATAAAACTAACAGCTGGGTCTTGGAGAAGATAAACAAAATTGATAAACTTTTAGCCATACTCATCAACAAAATGAGGGACAGGACTCAAATCAATAAAGTTAGAAATGAAAAAGAAGTTACAACAGACACTGCAGAAATACAAACCATCATAAGAGACTACTATGAGCAACTATATGCCAATAATATGGAAAACCTGGAAGAAATATACAAATACTTAGAAAGGTATAACCTTCTAAGACTGAATGAGGAAGAAATAGAAAACATGAGCATACCAATCGCAAGTAATGAAATTGAAATTGTGATTAAAAATCTTCTAACAAACAAACGTCCAGGACCAGATGGCTTCAAAGGTGAATTCTATCAAACATTTAGAGAAGAGCTAAGACGCATCCTTTTCAAACTCTTCCAAAAACCTGCAGACGAAGGAACACTCCCAAACTCATTCTATGAGGCCACCATCACCCTGATACCAAATCAGACAAAGATGTCAAAAAGAAACAAAACTACAGGCCAATATCACGGATGAATGTAGATGCAAAAATCCTCAACAAAATACTAGCAAACAGAATCCAACAGCACATTAAAAGGATCAAACACCATGATCAAGTGGGGTTTATCTCAGGAACTCAAGGATTCTTCAATATATGCAAATCAAGCAATGTGATACACCATATTAACAAATAGAAGAGTAAAAACCATATGATAGTCTCAATAGATGCAGAGAAAGCTCTTGACAAAATTCAACACCAATTTATGGTAAAAACTCTCCAGAAAATGGGCATAGATGGAACTACCTCAATGTAATAAAGGCCATATATAACAAACCCACTGAAAACTTCATTCTTAATGGTGAAAAACTGAAAGCATTTCCTCTAAGATCAGGAACAAGACAAGGATGTCCACTCTGACCACTATTATACAGCATAGTTTTGGAAGTCCTAGCCATGGTAATCAGAGAAGAAAAAGAAAGAAAACTACTCCAAATTGGAAAAGAACTAAAACTGTCACTGTTTGCAGATGACATCATACTATACATAGAAAATCCTAAAGATATCACCAGAAAACTACTAGATCTAATCAATGAATTTGGTAAAGTTGCAGGATACAAAATTAATGCAGAGAAATCTCTTGCATTTCTATATACTAACAATGAAAGATCAGAAAGAGAAATTAAGGAGTATATCCCATTCACCAATGTGACAAAAACAATAAAATACCCAGGAATAAACCTACCTAACGAGGTAAAAGACCTGTACTTAGAAAACTATAAGACACTGATGAAAGAAATCAAAGATGACAGAAATATGGAGATACATATCATGTTCTTGGATTGGAAGAATCAATATTTTCAAAATGATTATACTACCCAAAGCAATCTACAGATTCAATGCAATCCCTATAAAATTATCAAGGACATTTTTCACAGAACTAGAACAAAAAAACTAAAAATTTTTAAGGAGACACAAAAGACCTTGATTAGCCAAAGCAATCTTGAGAAAGAAAACGGAACTGGAGAAATCAGGCTCCCTGACTTCAGACTATACAGCAAAGATACAGTAATCAAGACAATATGGTACTGGCTCAAAAACAAATATAGATCAATGGAACAGGCTAGAACATCCGGAGATAAACCCACTTACCTATGCTCAACAAATCTGTGACAAAGGAGGCAAAGATATACAATGGAAAATAGACAGTCTCTTCAATAAGTGGTGATGGGAAAACTGGAGAGCAACATGTAAAAGAAAGAAATTAAGGACTTCCCTGGTGCTGCCATGGTTAAGAGTCCACCTGGCAATGAAGGAGACATGGGTTTGATCCCTGATCCAGGAAGATTCCACACGCCACAGAGCAACTAATCCCATGTGTCACAACTACTGAGCTTGCATTCTAGAGCCTGTGAGCCACAGCTACTGAAGCCCGGTCACCTAGAGCCCATGCTCTGCAGCAAGAGAAGTTCCAAGAGCAAACTTACAGTGTGTTAGATTGTGGGGAGAGAATTAGTTTTATTTTTTCCCTACATGGAGTAAAACACTGTGAAATTCAGTCTTCACCTGAAGGTCCTGAAATTCTTCTAAAACATAGCTCTTTGTTTCTTTCTTTAACAAAGTTTAAGCTAGTTTTAATAAATTAAAATGAGAAATTACTTGTCTGTCCACTTCAGCTTTGTTTTATGCCCATTTCATACTGTTGTCTGTGTTGTAATTCATATTTTTGATACCATTTCTGATGTGTAAAATTAGTTGTCTTGTAAATATCTTATAAAGGGTTCAATTGTAAATAAACTATTGTGGCTGTTAAAATAAATAAAATAATAAAATAAATGAAATAAAATAAAATAAATGAGAAGCTCACACACAGCAACGAAGACCCAATGCAGTCAAAATGTAAATAATATTTTAAAAATGAAATTAGAACACTTCCTAACACCATACACAAAAACAAACTCAAAATGGATTAAAGACCTAAATGTGTGACCAGACACTATAAAACTCTTAGAGGAAAACACAGGAAAACCACTCTTTGACATAAATCACAGCAAGATCTTATTTGACCCAACTCCCAGAGTAATGGAAATAAAAAGAAAAATAAACAAATGGGACCTAATGAAACTTAAAAGCTTTTGCACAGCAAAGGAAACCATAAACAAGATGAATAGACAACCCTCAGAATGGGATAAAATATTTGAAAGTGAAGCAACTGACAGAAGATTAATCTCCAAAATATATAAACATCTCATGCAGCTCAACAAGCAAACCAATCTAAAAATGGGCAGAAGACATAAATAGATATTGCTCCAAAGAAGACATGCAGATGGCAATAAAACAAATGAAAAGATGCTCAACATCACTAATTATTAGAGACATTCAAATCAAAACTACAATGAGGTATCGCCTCACACCGGTTAGAATGGACATCATCAGAAAATCTATGAACAATAAATGCTGGAGACAGTGTGGAGTAAAGGGAATCCTCTTGCACTGTTGGTGGGAATATAAATTGATACAGCCACTATGCAGAACAATATGGAGGTTCCTTAAAAGAATAAAAGTAGAATTACCATATGCCCCAGCAGTACCACTATTGGGCATACACCCAGAGAAAATCATAATTCAAAAGACTCATGTGCCCAAATATTCACTGAAGCACTATTTACAATAAACAGGTCATGGAAGCAACCTAAATGTCCATCAACAGACTAATGGATAAAGAAGATGTGGTACATATATATAATGTAATATTACTTAGCCATAAAAAGAAAAAAATTGGGTCATTTATAGAGATGTGCATGGACCTAGAGACTGTCAGACAGAGTGAAGTAAATCAGAAAGAGAAAAACAAATATCATATATTAACGCATATATATGGAATGTAGGAAAATGGTACAGATCAACCAGTTTGCAAGGCAGAAAGAGAGACACAGATGTAGAGAACAAACGTACGGACACCAAGGGGGGAAAGTGGTGGGTGGGATGAATTTGGAGATTGGGATTGGCTTATATACAATAATATGTATAAAATAGATAGCTAATGAGAACCTGCTGTATAGCACAGGGAACTCCAATTCGCTGTACAGTAGAAACTAACATGTCATTGTAAAACAACTATACACCCCCCAAAAAAAAGTTAAATAAATAAATAATATGACTGAAAATGGATTAATATTTAAATTTATAAACAGCTCATAAAATTCAATATCAAAGAACCAAAGAACCCAATTAGAGAACTGGCAAAACTGAATAGACACTTTTCCAGAGAAGATATATAGGTGGTCAACCAGATAATGAAACAATGCTCAACATCACTGATTATCAGAGAAATGTAAATCAAAACAAAAATATCACCCCACACCTGTCAAAATGGCTGTCATCAAAATGTGTGTAAATAACAAATGTTGTTTGAGGATGTGGAGGAAAGGGGACCCTAGTATACTTGATGGGCTTGTTGATTGTTGTAACCACTGTGGAAACCAGTTTGGAGGTTCATCCAAAACTAAAAATAGAAGTACCATATGATACAGAAATTCTATGCTTGGGTATGTATCCAAAGAAAATGAAGACATCCATTCAAAAAGATACATGGACCCTAATGTTAATAGCAGTTTTATTTACAGCAGTCAAGAAATGGAAGCAACCTAAATGCCCATCAACAGATGAAGGATAATAATACATGATATATATATATATCATGTGAGATATATATATATATATATATATATATTAACTGGATCTCTATCTCTGTATCTATACACACTGAATAGACTATTACTCAACCATAAAGGGAATAAAATTCTGTCATTTGCAGCAACATGGATGGACCTAGAGAATATTATGCTTAGTGAAATAAGTCAGACAGAGAATAATAAACACTATATGTTAATCACTTATATGTGGAATCTAAAAAATAAATTCAAGGGAGGTACATATATTAAAAGAATGAAACAAACTCACAGATATAAAGACCAAACTGGTGGTTACCAATGGGGTGAGGAAACGTGGGAGGAGTGAGATAATGTTATGGGATTAAGAGACACAAACGACTATGTATAAAATAAATAAGCAAGAAGGATATATTGTACAGCACAAGAAAATATAGTCATTATTTTGTAATAACTTTAAAAGGAGTATAATCTATAAAATATTTGATCAGTATGTTGCACACCTGAAACTAATATAATATTGTGATCAACTATATTTATATAAAAAAGTGATTTAATATTGAACAACAAAAAATAATGCCAATCTTACTATGGCCACCATTAATTCCCAATCTGCCCTTAGCAAGTAACAGTGAATTCTTCATATGACACCATTCTCTGAAGTAATCAGTCAGCTACATGGTGGAAGGTTGATTATATTAGACACCTTCTGTCATGGAAGGGCAGTGTTTTGTTCTTGCTGAAATAGACACTCTAGGTATGGAATTTTCTTCTATACATGCATTGTTTCTGCCAAAACTACCATCTATGGACTTACAGTAGGCCTTATCTACAGTCATTATATAGCACATAGCATTGCTTCTGCTTAAAGAAATTAATTTACAGCAAAAGAAGTGTGGCAATAGGCTCATACTCATAGACTTCACTGGTTTTATCATGTTCCCCACCATCTTGAAACAGCTGCCGTGATCAAATGGTGATATGGCTTTTGAAGACTCAGTATCTGTGCCATCTAGGTGGCAGTACATCACAGCATTGGATAAAGCTTCTCCAGAAGGGTGTATATGTTTTGAATAAGCATTCAATATATGGTGCTATTTTTCCCATAGCCAGGATTCACAGGTCCAGGTATCAAGCAGTGAAAATAGGAGTGGCACTACTCAATAATACCCCTAGTGACCCACTAGCAAAAATTTTGCTTCCTGGTCCTGCAACCTTATGATTTTCTGGCATAGAGGTATTTGTTCCAGAGGAAGGAATACTTATACCAGGAGAAACAGTAATGAATTCATTACACTGGAAGTTAAGAATGTCACATGACCACACTGGGATATTTATACCTCTGAATCAAAGGGCAGAAAAAGGAATAATGGTGTCAGATAGGGTGATTGATCCCATCTACTAAGGATAAATTGTACTACTATTCCATAATAGGGGCATAGGAAAGCATATCTGGATTACAAGAGATTGCACAGGGTGTATCGTAGTATTACCATGTCCTGTAATTAAGGTTAGTGGAAAACTACAACTCAATCCAGGCAGGACTAACAATATTCCAGAACCTTAAGGAATAAGGATTTGGGTCACCCCACCAGGTGAAAACTCAGGACCAGCTGAGATCATTGCTGAAGGCAAAAGCAATACCAAAGGGATAGTAGAATAAGGTAGTTAACAAATACAAGCTACAACCATGTTACAAGTTACAGGATCTAGGACTGTGTCATGAGGAAGGTGAATTTCCTCTTTATATTATGAAAAATATTATGAATACATTTTTGTGTGTATATACATATATTGAGCAAATACCTTTGTTTTATTTCCTCTCTTGTTCCCTTATCATGTAATGTAAGATATATTTATTTTCTATCAGTGTTTAATATTGTTAATTTTACATTCATAGTATTTATTTAAACAGGATATCAGGATAAGCATAAAGACCATTCTAGAACTTTACCCCCTCTTCTTGGGAAGAGATTAGTGAATTTTTGGTTGTGAGGATAGTTGTATCGTGTTCGGTGGAATTATATCCTTGTTATTGTATTTATCTGGAGATTAAGTGAGGTTTAAAGAGATGTGTATGGGTGTCAAATTGACAATGGATGGACTTGTGATGGCTGTGATGGTTAACTTTATGTGTTAACCTGACTGAGGTAAGGGATGATTGGATAACTGGTAAATATAATACTATTTCTGAGTGAGTCTGTGAAGATATTTATGGAAGATATTAGTATATGATTCAGTTGACTGAGTGAAGATGATCACCTTCACAAATGTAGGTAGGCATCATCCTATCCACTGAGGGCCTGCATAGAACAAAAAGGCAGAGAAGAGTCAAATTTGCATTCTTTGCTTGAATTAGGACACCCATTTTCTTTTGTCCTTGGACATCAGAATTACTAGTCCTCAGTCCTACAAATTCAGATAGGGACTTACACTATTGGCTCCCCTGGTTCTCAGGCCTTGAGATTCTGGCTGAAATACATCAATGGCTTTCCTGGTTCTCCAGCTTACAGATAGCAGACTGTGGGACTTCTTGGCCTCTTTAATCCCTCACGTTTTGTTTTTCTGAGAATGTCTTAATTTTTCCCTCATTTTTAAAGGCCAATTTTTCCAGATGTAGAGATCTTGGCTGATAGTTTTTTTTCAATACTTTAAATATAATCCCATCTCCATTTGACCTCCAAGATATTGAATGAGAAATTGGCTGATAATCCTATAGAGTGTCCATTATATGTAAAGGGTCATTTTTTTCTGTCCTTCTCTGTCTTTGGTATTCAACGGTTGATTATAGTGTGTCTCGTTCTTATCATTTGGGAATATTTGGAGTTTGTTAAACTTTAAACTTTGTAGATTCATGTATTTCAATCAAAGTTAGGAAGTTTGGCACCATAATTTCTCCAAATTACCTCCCTGCTTCTTCTTTCTCTTTTCCTTATGGGAATCCAATAATGTATATATTGGTCCACTTGGAGGTATACCACAAGTCCCTTAGGTTCTGTTTACTTTTCCTCCATCTTTTTTCTTCCTGCTCCATAGACTCAACAGTTTTAATTTTCCTACTTTCAAGTCTTTTGATTCTTTTTGCTGACTGCATAAAATTGCTGTTGAACTCCTCTAGTGAATTTTGTATTCTAGTTATTGTAATTTTCATCTCCAGAATTCGTTTGGTTCCTTTTATATAGTTTCTACATGTTTGTTGATATTCTCACTTTGTTCATATGTCATTTTTCTGATCTCCTTTAGTTCTTTGTATGTGTTCTTTTTGATCTTTGTACATAATTAATATAGTTGTATCAAAGTTATTGTCTAGTGTGTCTGATGTCCAGTCTTCTTCTGGGATATTACCGTGTTTATTTTGTTGTTTTGAATGGGCCATGTTTTCCTGTGTCTTCATATGCCTTGAGATTTCATATAGAAAATTTGGTATTTGACTATTATAGTGTTGTAACTATGAAAATCAGATTTTCCTCCTTCCCCAGTGCTTGTTACAGACTGTAGTAGTCTGTTTTTTTAGACATTTCCAAACTATTTTTACATAAAATATTTTGTGTCATGTGTTATTAGTGATGATTAGTTATTTTCCTTCATGTTCACTTAAAGATTGACAGAAATTTCTTTGGATACAAGGAAATGAAACAAACAAAAACACAAAAAATATAAAAAAGTGAGAAGCAAAAAAAAAAATCACCTCTCCAAGTTTTTCTGCTTTTATCAGTGCTGGGTCACTTCACACTTAGCTAGGCTTTTCTTACCATAAATATCAGCCCAACCTGACAGATTAGCTTCTAAAGTCTTTTCTGAACATGTATCTCGCCTGGACATGTTCATGGCTTTCTAAATTTCTCAGTTTGCATGGGTGCTTTGAACATTGTAATTTATCAAAGAGTCCCAGCTCAAATTCTCCTCTTTCTTAGATAGTTTATTGTATGTCCTGAGACACCCATAATCTTTTGCCCCAAATTTCTTGGGTATTTAGACCATCCTGAAACTTTCAAAAGTGCCCATTGCATTTTCTGAATGAGATCTACATTAGGCAGAACAGAGATGTGCATTTTTCATCAGTAGCTAGGTAGACGCCAGACAGATTAGAAAAGCTCTACACAATAATTTGAAAATAAGTTCTGCTCAGCTTCCTGTAGTTTGAGAGAAGTAATTAGCAACCAGGCTGCTTCACTTGAAGACAAAGACAGATACCACAGCAAGAAGGGTGTAAGACAGGAATGAGTAAAAACACCACAAAACTTTCCAAAATTATTAAGATAGTTTTTTTTAATTGGGTGTTTGATTCGTTGCTGTAAGGCTTTGAATGCTTTTCAGAGCACTGATAAACTAGCTCAGTTTCTACTTGTTGTTTTTTAATTATTTTAAAAAATGTTTCTGTGAGGAAATAAGAGCTTGGAGGCTTTTAGTTTGCCATTTTCCTGATATTACTCCCAGTGACACATATTGAAACAATGTATTATTGTCATCATCAATGTCCAAATAATTTTGATGGGAAAAAAAGAATAAATGTAATATTAAATAAATAAAATATTTCTGTACTTGAAAAGGGGAAAATATCCATGAAGTGCATAAGAAAGGCTTTTCAACAACCCACATAATAAAGATTCAATGGCTTTTCATTGAAAATGAACTGAGCACAATAAAAATATGACATGACAGCTAAAAAATATTAACGTGATATTATGACTTCAACTTGAGTACAATACTTGCAATCATGGATGAGATATTCTTTCTTGATTTACATTCTGGAGTCAATATCTGGAATATTGGTTTCCTCACAAGGCATCACTTTTTTTCAAGCATTAAATGAATTAAAATATAGTGAGGATAGTGATGAAATTAGACACACTGTCATATGAGAAATATTTGAAATACCTCTGTTCATTTATCCAGAAAAAGAAGTTTCCTGCAGGACATAAGAGCTCTCTCCAAATATGTGAAAAGTTATCACATATAAAATATATTGGACTTGTTTGGTTTGCCCAAGTAATAATGTCAATTTCACAATGTCTGAGAGGATTATTTAACTAGGATCCATAGTGATATGTAAAAGGAGACAGATACAATGACAACATAAGAAAGAAATTTTTAATGCTAAGAAATTTCCAATTGACAACTTTTAGCATCACATGACTTTCTATCCTGTTTTATTGATCTACAATTCTGTTTTTGTGCAGGTGTCATACTGTTTTGATAACTGTAGCTTTGTACTATAGTCTGAAGTTAGAGACACTGATTCCTCCAGCTCCGTTTTTCTTTCTCAAGATTGCTGTGAGTTTGGGGATCTTTCATGCCTCCATACAAATTTTAAGATTGTTTTGTCCTAGTTCTGTGGAAAAAAAATGCCATTGGTAATTTGATAGGGATTGCATTGAATCTATAGATTGCTTTGGGTAGTATAGTCATTTTCATGATATTGATTCCTCCAATCCAAGAACATGTATATCTCTCTATCTGTTTATGTCATCTTTGATTTCTTTCATCAGTGTCTTAGTTTTTGGAGTAAGGGTCTTTTGCCTCCTTAGGTAGGTTTATTCCTAAATATTTTATTATTTATAATGCAATGGTAAATGGGTTTCCTTAATTTCCCTTTTTGATCTTTCATTGTTAGTGTATAGAAGTGCAACAGATTTCTGTGTATTAATTTTGTATCCTGTAACTTTACTGAATTCATTGATGAGCTGTAGTAGTTTTCTGGTAGCATCTTCAGGATTTTCTATGTATAGTATGATGTCATCTGCAAACAGCAACAGTTTTACTTCTTCTTTTCCAATTTAGATTCCCTTTATTTCTTTTTCTCCTCTGATTGCCATGGCTAGGCTTTCAAAACTATCAGTGCATTGAATAAAATTAGAGAGAGTTTACATTCTTGCCTTGTTCCTGATCTTAGAGGATAGAAAGCCCAGAAAAAAACCATGCATCTATGGTCAATTAATCTATGACAAAAGAGGCAAGGCTATACAATAGAGGAATAATAGTTTCTTCAATAAGTGGTGCTGGGAACACTTGACATCTACATGTAAAAAAATGAAATTAGAACATTCTTTAACATGATACACAAAAATAATCTCAAAAATAGATTAAAGACCTAAATGTAAGTTCAGATACTATAAAATTCTTAGAGGAAATCATAGGCAGAACACTCTTTGATGTAAATTGCAGCAATGTCTTTTTGTTCTGTCTCCTAGAGTAATGGAAATGAAAACAAAAATAAATAAATGGGACCTAATTAAACTCAAAAGCTTTTGCACAGCAAAGGAAACCATAAACAAAACAAAAAGACAACCCACAGAATGGAAGAAAATATTTGCAAATGATGTGACTGACAAGGGATTTATCTCCAAAATTTACAAACAGCTTATGTGCTCAATATCAGAAAAAAAAATACAAATTAAAAAGTGGGCAGAAAGCCTAAATAGATATTTCTCCAAAGAATACATACAGGTGGCTAAAAAGCCCATGAAAATATACTTAACATTGCTAATTTTATAGAAATGTGAATCAAAACTACAATTACATATCACCTCACACCATTCAGAATGGCCATCAGCAAAATGTGTACAAACAATAAATGCTGGAGAGGGTGTGAAGAAAAGGGAAACAACCTACACTGTTGGTGGGAATGTAAATTGGTACAACCACTATGGAGGTTCCTTAAGAAACTAAAAATACAGCTACCATATGATCTAGCAATCCCACTCCTAAACACATATCCAGAGAAATACTTGGTTCAAAAGGATACACTCACCCCAATGTTCATTGCAGCACTGTTTACAATAGCCACGACACTGAAACAACTTAAATGCCCAATCAACTTAAATGTCCATCAACAGATGAATGGATAAAAAAGATATGGTACATATTTACAATGGAATATTATGCAGCCATTAAAAAAATTGAAATAATGCCATTTGCAGCAACATGGATGGATCTGGTGATTATCATACTAAGTGAAGTGTGTCAGACAGAGAAAGACAAATATATGATATTGCTTATATGTGGAATCTAAAAATAAATGACAAAAGTGAACTTATTTACAAAACAGATTCACAGAGATTGAACTTATTATTACCAGGTGAGGAGGGTTGAGGGGAGGAATAGATTGGGAGTTTGAGATTGACATGTACTCACTGCTGTATTTAAAACAAATAACCAATGAGGACTTACTTACTGTATAGCACAGAGAACTCTGCTCAGTACTCTGTAATAATCTAAATGGGAAAAGAATTTGAAAAAGAATAGATACATATATATGTAAAACCAAATCACTCTGCTGTATAACTGAAACTAAAACAACATTGTTAATCACCTATAATCCAATATAAAATAATTTTTAAAAATCACATGAGAGTCTACCCATGGGGATGTAAAATTGTATGTACTTCAAAACATTGGTCACTCACTTGGAATATAAAGTTTATTTTTAATTTTTTACATGTTGTAGACAAAGTTAAAAATCAAAGTGAGATTTAGAGTGAAAAATAAAGAGAGTAGCTGTCAAATGATCTATAAAGTTGTATCTATTCAACACAGGTAAATTGTAACATTACCTATGGACTGGGGAAGAGTTTACTTTTTAAAAATATTTCCTTTTTATTAAAATATAATTGATTTACAATATTATATTAGTTTCACTTGTACAACATAAGAATTCATTATATTTACAGATTATACACTATTAAAAAGTATAACAATGTAATGGTTACAATTTCCTGTGGTATACTATTTATCCTTGTTCCTTATCTATTTTTTCATAGTACTTGGTATCTCTTAAACTCATACCCTTAATTTGCCCCTCCCTGCTTCCATCTCCACTTTTGTATGCAATATTTTTTTCTATCTCTGTGTGTCAGTTAATATTTTGAAAATACATTAATTTACATTATTTTTTAGATTCCACGTATAAGTGATGGTATTTGTCTTTCTTTCTCTGACTTATTTTACCAAGTATAATATTCTGTAGATTCATCCACATTCACATTGCAGGAAATGGCAGAATTTCATTCTTTTTTGTGACTGAGTAATATATATATATATCGCATCTTCCTTCTTTATACATCCATTTGTTGATGCATATTTGGTTTGCTTCCATATCTTGGCTATTATAACCAGTGCCACTATGAACATTGAGGTGCATGTATCTTTTCTCATTAGTGTTTTCCTTTTTATCCAGATGTATACAACAGGAGTAGAATTGCTAGATCATATGGTAGTTTTATTTTAAGTTTTCTGAGGAAGTTTCACACACTTTTCCATAGTGACTACAATAAATTGTATTTACATTCCCACCAACAGTGTACTAGGGTAGTTTTTTCTCCCCATCTGCTCCAACATTTTCATTTGTAGACATTCTGACAGATGTGAGGTGATACCTTATTGCTGTTTTTGATTTGCATTTCTATAATAACTAATGATGCTGAGCATCTTTTCATGTGCCTTTCAGCCATCTGTATGCCTTTTTTGGGAAGACTGTCTATTCAGAACTTCTGCATATTTTTTAATTGGGTTATTTTTATGTTGAGTTTGATGAGCAGTATATTTTGTGGATATTATCCCTTGTTGGTCCTATCACTTGCAAATATTTTCTCCCATTCTCTAGGCTCTTGTTTCATTCTGTCAGTAGTTTTCTTCACTGTGCAAAAGCTTTTGAATTGACCTAGTTCCCATTTGTTTATTTTTGCTTTTATTTCTTTGCCTTAGTATACAGAGCCAAAAAATTTTTGCTGTGATTTATGTCAAAGAGTGTTCTGCCTATGTTCTTTTCTAGGAGTTTCATGGTTTCAGGTTTTACACTTAGGTCTTCAATCCATTTTGAGTTTATTTTTGTATATGAGGTGAGGTAATATTCTAACATCATTGCTCTACCTATAGTTGTCTAATTCGCCCAGTACCACTTGTTAAAGAGACTGTCTTTTCCCCATTTCATATTCTTGCCTCCTTTGTAGTAAATTAATTGACTCTAAGTATGTGAGTTTAATTCTAGATTCTCTATTGTGTTCCATTGATCTAGTGTCTGTTTGTGTGTGTGTGTGTGTGTGTGTGTGTGTGTGTGTGTGCAAGTGCCCTGCTGCTTTGATTACCATAGCTTTATGGTATAGTCTGAAGTCTAACGAGGGTAATACCTCTAGCTGTGTTCTTTTTTCTCAGAAATTCTTTGGCATTTTGGTGTCTTCTGTGGTCCCATATTAATTTTAAGATGATTTGTTGTAGTTCTGTGGAAAATGTCATGGGTATTTGATAGGGATTACATTATATCTATAGTTGCTTTGAGTAGTATGGACATTTTAACAGTATTAATTCTTCCAGTCCAAGAACACATTATACCTTTCCATTTCTTTGTATCATTTTCGTTTTCCTTCTTCAATGTTTTTTTTTGTTTGTTTGTTTTTTATAGGCCTTTCACCTCCTTGGATAACTTTATCACTAGGTATTTTATTCCTTTTGATCTGATTTTTTTTTTTTTTTTTTTTTTTGCGCTACGCAGGCCTCTCACTGTTGTGGCCTCTCCCATTGCAGAGCACAAGCTCCGGACATGCAGGCTCAGTGCCATGGCTCACGGGCCTAGCCGCTCCACAGCATGTGGGATCTTCCCAGACCGGGGCATGAACCCACGTCCCCTGCATCGGCAGGTGAACTCTCAACCACTGCACCACTAGGGAAGCCCCTTTTGATGTGATTTTAAATGACATTTAAAGAAAATTATTTCCCCTTTCTGATATTTAATTATTAGTGAATAAAATGCATTTCTGTATATTAATATCATATCTTGCAACTTTGCTTAATTCATTTATTTGTTCTTATAATTTTGGGGTGGAGACTTTAGGTTTCTCTATATAAAATATCTTATTTGCAAATATTGGTAGTTTTACCTCTTCCCTTCCAGTTTGGATGCTTTTTATGTCTTTTGATTTTCTGCTGTGGCTAAGACCTCCAATTTTATGTGAAATAAAAGTGGCATGAGTGGGCATCCTCATCTTATTCCTGAATTTAGAGGAAAGGCTTTAAGCTTTTCAGCATTGAGTATGATGTTGGCTGTGTGTTTGCCATAAATTGCCTTTATTATATTTAGATATACTCCCTCTATAACCATTCATATGAGAGTTCGTAATATTAATTGATATTTAAATTTGCCAAATCCTTTCTTTGCATCTATTGAGATAATCATGTGATTTTTATCCTTCCTTTTGTTAATTTGGTGTTTCACATTGATTGATTTTGTAATGTTGAACCATTCTTTTGACCCTAGAATAAATCTATCTTGACCATGTTGTATGATCCTTTTTATATATTCTTGGATTCAGTTTGCTAACATTATTTTTTAATTTCTGCATTTATATTCATCAATGATATTGGTCTGTAATTTTCCTTTCTTAAAGTGTTTTAATCTGATTTTGATATCAGTGTAAAGGTGGTCTCATAGAATGAATTTGGGATTGTTCCATTCTTTTAATTTTTTTGGAATAGTTTGAGATGGATTGGTATTAGCTCTTTATGTGTTTGGTAGAATTCCTCTGTGAAGCTGTTCAGTCCCAGACTTTAGTCTGCTTGTTTTTGTTGTTGTTCTCATTGTTACAAATTCAGTGTCCCTACTAGTGTTTTCTCTGTTCAAATTGTCTATTTCTTCTTGATTCAGTCTTGGCAAGTTGTATATTTCTAGAAATTTGTCCATTTCTTTTAAGTTGTCCAATTTGTTGACATATTACTGTTTGTAGTAGTCTTACGATTTTTTGTATATTTTTGGTATTGGTTTTTATTTCTCCTGTTTCATTTTTTATTTTGTTTATTTGGGTCTTCTCTCTTTCATTTTTGGTGAGCTTGGCTAAATGTTTATCAGTTTTGTTTATCTTTACAAAAAAACCCAGTTCTTGATTTCATTGATCTTTTTTATTTCTTTCTAATCTCTATTTTATTGTTTCCTCTCTGATCCTTGTTATTTCCATCCTTATGCTGACTTTGGGCTTTGGTTTATCCTCCTTATCTAAGTATTTTAGGTGGTAAGTTAAGTTGTTTATTTGAGATTTTTCTTGTTTCTTGAGGAAAGCCTGTATCACTGTAAACTTTCCTTGTAGAACTGTTTTGCTGTGTCCTATAGATTTTGGAGTGTTATGTTTTCATTTTCAACTGTCTCAAGGTATTTTTACTTTCCTCTTTGATGTCTTCATTGACTCACTGTTTTTTTAGTAGCATGTTGTTCAGTCTGCACATGTTTATTCTTTTCCAATTTTTCTTTCTGTAGTTGATTTCTAGTTTCATATCATTGTGGACAGAAAAAAATACTTAATATAATTTCTATCCTATTAAATTTGTTGAGGCTTATTTTGTGAACTCACATGTGATCTATCCTGGAAAATGTTCCATGTGTACTCAGCTGTGTATTCAGCTGTTTGGATATAATGTGCAATAGATATATAGTAAGTTTGACTGGTCTATTGTGTCAATTATGACCACTGTTGCCTTATTGATTTTCTGTCTGGATGATCTGTCAGTTAGATTTTCTATTATTTATACCTTCAGGCTTAATGCATGTGTCACTTTAGCAAAATCACTGATAATAACAACATTTCCCATTTACTGAGTTCTTAGTTGTACAGGCACAGAATTAAGTGTTTTAGATATACTATCATAACATTTAATCCTCATAACAATCCTCTAAAACAGGTACTAGTATAAAACCTAGTTTGACAGATTAGAAATTTGTTTCTTCAAGAGGTTAAATAACTTGTCTAGAGGTCACACATGTAGTAACTGGAAGAGTGGAAATGTGAACCAATGTGTATTTTACACCAAAGATAAAGTTGTAATCACTATATGTTATGTCCATTTTAACCACAAAGTACACAACCACTGAGAAAATATTTTCTTTACATCCTTAATAGAATTCTGGTATGCTGAGATTTCTAACCGTGGTAAAATTTACATTAGCCAGACAAAATTCTGTTATAAGATCCAATGTTTCTTTTAGCTCTATTTTATTGGAAATATGAATAGGGAATTCAGATATATCAGTCTTTGCTCCTAATGATTTTTTGTTTATGTAAACTTCTATTAATTAAGCTTTATATAAGCTGTAAAAACAACTCACCAAGAAAAAATACCTTTAATTGTTAAGATAAGAAAGTAGTATTTAAATAAGAATACAGACATGTATAATCATATGGAGTTTAGATAAGACCATATATACAATATTATGCTTGTAGATGGTGGAGGCAAGTGTTTGCATCTACCACTATACAATTATTGGGAAGCCCTTCAACATTAACTTTTGAAGAATAGTTCTCCCATACATGTCAATGAACTACTCACCAATGAAATGTGATTTGAGCAGCATTGTGATACAGGGACTCAAATATTTCACCATACTTTCCTCTCTCTGTGATTGATTTTCCAACCAACAATATTAATCTCCTGAGGTGGAGCATGTTAAATGCTCCACTGAAAATTACAGCAGGGAAAATATACAGAAATCTGACTTATAACCTCATCTCTGCCATGAACTCATTATTTGCTTTGGAAATGGCATTTAGTTTCTAAACCTCCATTTGTTCTAAATAGGTGGAGAATTTGGACTAGGAAACCCTCAATGTTGTTTTAAATTGTAACATTATTCTTAAGAAAAGTGAAAATGCTATAATGAAAAGATCACCAGTTAAATTATCTTTATTTATATTAGCTTATATTAATTGCCCAGTCACATAACTATTATGTAAATATATTTAATATGCACATAATATTTGTATTATATAGCTTAAAAATATGTTCACATAAATGAGCTTTTAAATTCCTGACATCAGCTCTGGAGAAAGAGTATATGATTTTTTTTTAACTAAATAACATTATCAACCCAATTTTACAGACAAGAAAATTAACTTGCTCAAGCCTACTCTCCTAAAAAAAGAACATTTTTATGCTAGAGTCTAAATTCCATGCTCATTCCACGGTAATAGTTAACATTAAAGGGATTATTAAATGCTGAACAACATTTTAAGTACTTTAAAAGAAAGAGGTCATTTAATCTTCATAACAACGTCAAAGGCAAATATTGTTACTTGCATTCTACAGGTAAGAAACTAATAGATAAAGAAAATGTAATATAAATATACACACATGCACACATAGTGGAATACTATTAAGCATTAAAAAGAAGGAAACCCTGCCATTTGTGACAACTTGGATGAACCTAAAGGACATTATGCTACGTGAAAAAGCTAGACAGAGAAAGACAAATGCTATATGTTTTCACTTATATGTAGAATCTTAAAAATAATTTGAACTCATAGAAATAGAAAGGAGAGCGGTTGCCAAGAACTGGGGAGTAGGGGAAATGAAGAGATATTAGTCAAAGGATACAAGCTTTCAGTAACAAGATAAATGATTTCTGTGTATCTAATGTACAGCATGGTGATTCTAGTTCATAACACTGTATCATATACTTGATTTTACTAATAGTATGAATGTTAAGTGTTCTCAACACAAAACAAATTTATGTGAGGTGATGGATGTGTTATTTAACTTGATTTTGATAATCATTTTACAATATATACATATACCACTTGTAAACTTTAACTATATACAATTTCATTTGTCAATTATAACTCAATAAAGCTGGAAGAAAGGGGGAAGGAAAAAAGTATATATTTTTATTCATTCAACAAATATTTTCAGGGTAACTACAGTGTGTGAACAATTGCTTTAGAAATAAAAGATACAGCTCTTTAAAAATGAGCTTAGAGTCCTTCCTTTCATAAGCCATTTATTTTTTCTATAGTGCATATATTACACTAGCCAGTTGAATACACAAAGCATAGAGCTTTTGATCCTAATTTTTCTCATAATCACAAAGTCAAAGAGCCTCAAATCTCAAAGCCCAAGGGAAAAAAGATATGTGAAATCATAATGCACATAAAATGTATGCCAAACAAAACATTGTTATTAATTCTTACAAACCTCTCTATAATATTTAAGTTATTCATTAAGTCATTTAATTTATCCACAAATATTTAACAGTTGCCTACAATGTGTCAATCATTGGGATAATTGCTGAGATATAATAGTGAACATGGATGAGGTTGTCCCTGACATCACAAAGGTTACAGTATCATAGCAGAGACAGTGAATAAACATACAAAACTAAATTTTAAAATGTATTCACTGGGATTAAGAAAACAAACAAGGGGTTGTGGTGAAAGTTAATAGGAATGCTATTTTGGCAAGTAATTAAGGTAGATATATCTAACAGGGTTTATTCAATAAATTGATTTTTGACAAGACCAAGAAGACAATTCAAATGAGGAATAAATGTTTTCAAAAAATGGCACTGGAACAACTGGATTGCCACATAAAAAACTATTAATTTGAACTCTTACCTTATACTACACACAAACATTAAGTCAAGATGGATCAAAGACCTAAGTGTAAGAGCTAAAACTATAAAACTCTTAGAAGAATACATGTAGGTGTAAATCTTCATGACATTGGATGAGGCAAATTTTATTTAGATAAAAAATCAAAAGCAAGAGAAGGAGCCTAAAGATGGCAGAAGAGTAAGAGGTGGAGATCACCTTCCTCCCCACAAATACACCAGAAATACATCTACATGTGAAACAACCCCTACAGAACACCTACTGAATGCAGGCAGAAGACCTCAGACCACCCAAAAGGCAAGAAACTCCCCACATACCTGGATAGGGCAAAAGAAAAAAGAAACAAGAAAAGACAAAATAATAGGGATGGGACCTGCACCAGTGGGATAAAAGGTTTCCACACACTAGGAAGCCCATTCGCGGGCAGAGACTGCAGGTGTTGGAGGGGGAAAGCTTCAGAGCCACGGAGGAGAGCACAGAAACGGGGGTGCAGAGGGCAAAATGGAGAGAATTACACACAGAGGATTGGTACCGACCAGCATGCACCAGCCCGAGAAGCTTGTCTGCTCACCCGCTGGGGTGGACGGGGACTGTAAGCTGAGGCTCAGGCTTTGGAGGTCAGATCTCAGGGAAAAGACTGGGATTGGCTGCATGAACACAGTCTGAAAGGGGCTACTACATCACAGCTAGGGAGGAGGGAGTCCAGGAAAAAGTCTGGAACTGCCGAAGAGGTAAGAAACTTTTTCTTGCCTCTTTTTTTCATAGTGCGTGAAGAGAGGGGACTAAGAGCAATGCCTAAATGAGCTCCAAAGACAGGCGTGAGCCGCGGCTATCAGTGCAAACCACAGAGACAGGCATGAGATGCTAAGGCTGCTGCTGCAGCCCTCAAGAAACCTGTGTACAAGCACAGGTAACTATCCACACCTCCCCTCCCTGGAGCCTGTGCAGCCTCTCACTGCCAGGGTCCCGTGATCCAGGGACAATTTCCCCGGGAGAACAAACAGCATGCCTCAGGCTGTTGCAATGTCACACCAGCTTTTGCCGCCCCAGGCTTGCCCCACATTCTATACCCCTACCTCGCCCCCCACCCCCCGCCCACCGCTCTCTCCCGCACCCCTCCTGAGTGAGCCAGAGCCCACTAATGAGCTGCTACTTTAACCTCCTCCTGTATGAGGGAAGAACAGACGCCCTCAGGCGACCTAAACACAAAGGCAGGGCCAAAACCAAAGCTGAACTCCAGGAGCTGTGCGAACAAAGAAAAGAAAGAGAAATCTCTCCCAGCAGCCTCAGGAGCAGGGGATTAAATCTCCACAATCAACTTGATTTACCCTGCATCTGTGGAATACCTGAATAGACAATGATTCATTCCAAATTGAGGAGGTGGGGTTTGGGAGAAACGATATACTTTTCTCCCTTTTTCTCTTTTTGTAACTTTGTATGTGTAAGCTTCTGTGTGTGATTTTGTCTGTATAGCTTTCGTTTTACCATTTGTCTTGGATTCAGTCTGTCCTTTTTTTTTTAGCATAGTTTTTAGCACTTGCCATCAATGGTGCATTTGTTTTTTGCTTTGGTTGCTATCTCCTTTCTTTCTTTTAATTAATTTTTTAATAATTAATTTTTATTTTGATAAGCATATTTTATTTTATTTATTTGTTTATTTTTCTCTCTCTTTTTTTTGTGTTATGCAGGCCTCTCACTGTTGTGCCCACTCCCATTGAGGAGCACAGGCTACAGACGCGCAGGCTCAGTGGCCATGGCTCACAGGCCCAGCCACTCCACGGCATGTGGGATCTTCCTGGACTGGGGCATGAACTCGTGTCCCCTGCATTGGCAGGCAGACTCTCAACCACTGTGCCAACAGGGAAGCCCTTTCTCCCTTTCATTCTGAGCCATGTGGATGACAGGGTCTTGGTGGTCCAACCAGGGGTCAAAGCTTTGCCTCTGAGGTGAGAGAGCCAAATTCAGGGCATAAGTCCACAAGAGACCTACGAGCTCCAGGTAATATCAATGAAAATCTCCCAGAGATGTCCATCTGAATGCCAAGACCCAGCTCCAATCAATGACAGCAAGCTAGAGTGCTGGATACCCTATGCCAAACAGCTAGCAAGACAGGAACACAGCCAAACACATTAGCAGAGAGGCTGCCGAAAATCATAATAAGGCCACAGACACCCCAAAACACACCAGGAGATGGAGAACTTCCCAGCAGAAAGGGAAGATCCAGGCTCACCAACCAGAACACAGGCACTACTCCCCTCCACCATGAAGCCTATACAACCCACTGAACAAACCTTAGCCACTGGGGGCAGACACCAAAAATGATGGGAGCTACAAATCTGCAGTTTATGAAAAGGAGACCCCAAACAAAGTAAGATAAGCAACATGAGAAGACAGAGAAACACAGAGCATATGAAAGAGCAAGGTAAAAACCCACCAGAAATAACAAATAAAGAGGAAATAGGCAGTCAACTGGAAAATGTATTCAGAATAATGATAGTAAAGATAATCCAAAATCTTGGTAATAGAATGGAGAAAATACAAGAAACGTTTAACAAGGACCTAGAAGAAGTAAAGAGCAAACAAACAATGATGAAGAACACAATAAATGAAATTAAAAATTCTCTAGGAGGAATCAATAGCAGAATATGTGAGGCAGAAGATTGGATAAGTGACATGGAAGATAAAAAAGGGGATATAACTACTGCAGAGCAGAATAAAGAAAAAACAATGAAAATAATTGAGGACATTCTCAATTACATGCACCAACATTTGAATTATACGGGTGCCAGAAGAAGAAGAGAAAAAGAAAGGGACTGAGAAAATATTTGAAGAGATTATAGTTGAAAACTTCCCTAATATGGGGAAGGAAATAGTTAATCAAGTCCAGGAAGCACAGGGAGTCCCATGCAGGATAAATCCAAGGAGAAACATGACAAGACACATAATAATCAAACTATCAATAATTAAATACAAATAAAACATATTAAAAGCAGCAAGGGAAAGAAGAACAAATAACATAGAAGGGAATCCCCATAACGTTAACAGCTGAATGTTCAGCAGAAACTCTGCAAGCCAGAAGAGAGTGGCAGGATATATTTAAAGTGATGAAAGGGAAAAACCTACAACTAAGATAACTCTACCCAGCAAGGATCTCATTCAGATTTGATGGAGAAATTAAAATCTTTACAGAGAAGCAAAAGCTAACAGTATTCAGCACCACCAAATAAGCTTTAAAGCAAATGCTAAAGGAACTTCTCTAGGTAGGAAACACAAGAGAAAGAAAGACCTACGAAAACTAACCAAAAACCATTAAGAAAATGTTAACAGGAACATACATATTGATAATTATCTTAAACATAAATGGATTAAATGCTCCAACCAAAAGACATAGATTGGCTGAATGGACACATAAACAAGACCCATATATGTGCTGTCTACAAGAGACCCACTTCAGACCTAGGGACACATACATACTGAAAGTGAAGTGATGGAAAAAGATATTCCATGAAAATGGAAATCAAAAGAAGGCTGGAGTAGCAATTATATATTAGTCAAAATAGAAATTAAAACAAAAATTATTAGAAGAGACAAAGAAGGACACTACATAATGATCAAGGGATCAATCCAAAAATAATATAAATCAGTTGTAAATATTTATGCACTGACCATAGGAGCACCTCAATACATAAGGCAAATACTAACAGCCATAGAAGGGGAAATCACCATAACACAATCAGAGTAGGGGACTTTAACACCCCACTTTCACCAATGGACAGATCATCCAAAATGTAAATAAATAAGGAAACACAAGCTTTAAAGGATACATTAAACAAGAGGGACTTAATTGATATTCATAGGATATTCCATCCAAAAAAACAGAATGCACTTTCTTCTCAAGTGTTCATGGAACATTCTCCAGGATAGATCATATCTTGGGTCACAAATCAAGCCTTGGTAAATTTAAGAAATTTAGAATCATACCAAGTATCTTTTCTAACCACAATGCTATGAGATTAGATATAAATTATAGGAAAATACCTGTAAAAATTAGAAACAAATTGAGGCTAATGAACACACTACTTACTAACCAAGAGATCACTGAAGAAATCAAAGAGGAAATAAAAAAAATACTTAGAAATAAATGACAGTGTAAACAGGATGACACAAAACCTATGGGAAGCAGCAAAAGCAGTTCTATGAGGGAAGATTAGAGCAATGCAATCCTATCTTAAAAAACAAGAAGCATCTCAGATAAACAACCTAACCTTACATCTGAAGCAATTAGAGAAAGAGGAACAAAAATCCCCAAAATTAGCAGAAGGAAAGAAATCATAAGGATCAGATCAGAAATCAATGAAAATGATATGAAGGAAACAATAGCAATGATCAATAAAACTAAAAGATGGTTCTTTGAGAAGATAAAGAAAATTGATAAACCATTATCCAGACCCATCAAGCAAAACAGGGAGAAGACCCAATCAATAGAATTAGAAATAAAAAAGGAGAAGTAACAACTGCCACTGCAGAAACACAAAGGATCATGAGAGATTAGTACAAGCAAGTATATGCCAATAAAATGGACAACCTGAAAGAAATGGACAAATCCTTAGAAAGCACAACCTTCCGAGACTGAACCAAGAAGAAATAGAAAATATGAACAGACCAATCACAAATAATGAAATTGAAACTGTGATTAAAAATCTTCAAACAAAGAAAGACCAGGACCAGATGGCTTCACAGGCAAATTCTATCAAACATTTAGAGTTGAGCTAACACTTACACTTTTCAAACTCTTCCAAAATATAGCAGGTGGTGGTACACTCCCAAATTCATTCTATGAGGCTACAATCACCCTGATACCAAAACCAGAGAAAGATTTCACAAAAAAAGACAAATACAGGCTAATATCACTGATGAACATAGATGCAAAATTCCCCATCAAAATACTAGCAAACAGAGTCCAACAGCACATTAAAAGGATCATACACCATGATCAAGTGGGGTTTATCTCAGGAATGCAAGGATTCATTAATATATGCAAATCAATCAATGTGATACACCATATTAACAAATAGAAGGAGAAACACCATATGATCATCTCAATAGATGCCGAAAAATCTTTTGACAAAAGTCATCACCCATTTATGATAAAACCCTCCAGAAAGTAGGCATAGAGGGAAATTTTGTCAACATAATAAATGCCAGAACTAGAACAACAAAAAAAAATCACAATTTGTGTGGAAACACAGAAGACCTCAAATAGCCAAAGTGATCTTGAGAAAGAAAACCTGAGCTTGAGGAATCAGGCTCCCTGTCTTCAAAATATACTACAAAGCTACAGTAATCCAGACACTATGGTACTGACATAAAAACAGAAATATAGATCAAAGGAACAGGATAGAAAGCCCAGAGATAAATCCATGCACATATGGTCACCTTATCTTTGATAAAGGAGGCAAGAATGTACAATGGAGAAAAGACAGCCTCTTCAATAATTGGTGCTATAAAACTGGACAGCTACATGCAAAAAATGAAATTAGAATACTCCCTAACACCATACACAAAAATAAACTCAAAATGGATTAAAACCTAAATGTAAGGACAGACGCTATCAAATTTTAGAGGAAAACATAGGCAGAACACTCTATGACATAAATCACAGAAAGATCCTTTTTGACCCACCTCCTAGAGAAATGGAAATAAAAACAAAAATAAACAAATGGGACCTAATGTAATTTAAAAGCTTTTGCACAGCAAAGGAAAGCATAAACAAGAAGAAAAGACAACCCTCACAATGGGAGAAAATATTTGCAAATGAAGCAACTGACAAAGGATTAATCACCAAAATATACAAGCAGCTCATGCCTCTCAATATCAAAAAAACAAAAAACCTAAACCAAAAAAGCACAGAAGACCTAAATAGACATTTCTTCAAAGAAGATACACAGATTGCTAACAATGCTTAACATTAATCATTACAGAAATGCAAATCAAAACTAAAATGAGATATCATCTCACAGCAGTCACAATGGCCATTATCAAAAATCTACAAACAATAAAGGCTGGAGAGGGTGTGGAGAAAAGGTAACCCTTTTGCAGTTCTGGTGGGAATGTAAATTGATACAGCCACTATGGAGAACAGCATCGAGGTTCCTTCAAAATCTTAAAAACGGAACTACCATATGACCCAGCAATCCCACTACTGGTCATATACCCTGAGAAAACCAAAATTCAAAAAGTGTCATGTACCAAAATGTTCATTGCAGCTCTATTTACAAGAGCCAGGACATGGAAGCAACCTAAGTGTCCATCAGCAGATGAATGGATAAAGTAGATGTGGCACACGTATACAGTGGAATATTACTCAGCCATCAAAAGGAGTGAAACTGAGTTATTTGTAGTGAGGTGGATTGACCTAGAGACTGTCATATAGAGTGAAGTAAGTCAGAAAGAGAAAAACAAATACCGTATGCTAACACATATATATGGAATCTAAAAAAAAAAAAAAAAAAGAAAAAGGTCAGAAGAAACTAGGGACAAGACAGGAATAAAGATGCAGACCTCTTAGAGAATGGACTTGAAGATACAGGGAGGGGGAAGGGTAAGCTGGGACAAGGTGAGAGAATGGCATGGACATATATACACTAACAAACATAAAATACATAGCTAGTGGGAAGCAGCTTCATAGCACAAGGAGATCAGCTGGGTGCTTTGTGACCACCTAGAGGGGTGGGATAGGGAGGGTGTGAGGGAGGGAGATGTAAGAGGGAAGAGATATGGGGATATATGTATAACTGATTCACTTTGTTATAAAGCAGAAACTGACACACCATTGTAAAGCAATTATACACTAATAAAGATGTTTAAAAATTAATGAATAAAATAAATAAATAAATAAATAACAACAAAGTCAGAAAGAGAAATTAAATACCATATGCTAACACATATATATGGAATCTAAAAAAAAAATATTCATGAAGAACCTAGGAGCAAGATGGGAATAAAGATGCAGACTTACCAGAGAATAGACTTGGGGACACAGGGAGGACTAATGGTAAGCTGGGACAAAGTGAGAGAGTGACATGGACATATATACACTACCAAATGTAAAATAGATAGCTAGTGGGAAGCAGCCGCATAGCACAGGGAGATCAGCTCGGTGCTTTGTTACCACCTAGAGGGGTGGGTGGGAGGGAGGGAGATACAAGAGGGAAGAGATATGGCGATATATGTATATGTATAGCTGATTTGTTATAAAGCAGAAACTAACACACCATTGTAAAGCAATTATACTCCAATAAAGATGTTAAAAAAAAAAGAAAAACAAAAGAGGATAACAAAAAAAAGCAAAAGTAAGAAAGGAAGATAAAAAGAATTTCATCAAAATTTAAAATTTTGTACTCCAAATCATACCATGAATTTAAAAGGCAGCCAATCTCATGGGAGAAAATTTTGCAAATCATATATCTGATAAGATAATTGTATACAGAATAGATAAAGAACACTTACAGTTCAATAATAAAAGGCTGATAAGCAATTAAATGACAATTTAAATTGGGGAAATAATTTGAACAGATGTTTTTTCAGTGAAGGTATACAAATTGTCAATAAGCACCTGAAGAGATACTCATCATCATTAATGATTAGGGAAATGCAAATCTAATCTACAGTGAGAAACTATGGCACATGCACTAGAATGACTAACATCAAAAATACAGGCAGTAACAAGTGTTAGATTAGATGTGGAGAATTGGAACACTTATGCATTGCTTATAGGAATGTGAAATGTTGTAAAGTCACTTTGGAAAACAGTCTGGCAGTTCCTCACAATTTAAACATAGAGTTATCATGTAGCCGATTAATTGTACTTCTAGATATATACCAAAATAATTGGAAACATGTCTACAGAAAAACTTTCACATGAATGCTCATGGGAGCATTATTCTAAGGGCCACAACTTGGAAAGTATCCAATGTCCATCACCTGACCAATGGATAAACAAAATATGATTAATCCATGTCATGGAATATTATTAATCCTTAAAAAGAATGAAATACTGATACATGCTGCAACATGGATGAACATTGAAAATATTGTGATAAGTGAAAAAAGCCAGAATAGGGCATTTCATGATAATATTTATATAAAATATCCAGAGAAGTAAAATCAATAAGCATAAATTATATAAGTGGTTTTCAATTATTAGCTGAGAATAAGAGGAAATGGAAAATAATTGCTAATAGATACAGGGCTTTGTGGGGGATGATGAAAACATTCTGAAACGGATATTGGTGATGGTGGAACAATTTAGAATCTTCTAAAATCCACAGAATTTTACACTTTACAAGTGCTAATTTTATGGCATATGAATTACACCTAAATAAATCTGTTATTTAAATAATGCCAAAAGACAGAGAGAATATTACTGTAGCTGTGACCCACAGATCATATACCACACTTGTAACAGCCACTGCTACTACTGCCAATGTTGTTTTTTGACACCCATGAAATTGGTAATTAGCCACTGAAAATCTGAGTCCAACCACTGGAATTCCTTCTCAGTCTTTACACATCCATGACTTTGTTTGCCAGCATATATATGGTAATAGGAAGAAGCATCTATCTCCTTTCTGCCTTCCTATTTTCACAAGATTGCTTGTAATTGGTGAAACCTCATTCTCCTCAGGAGTAAAAGAAAAGAAATCTAAGGTATGTAGCTTTCTGTTTTGTTTTGGTCTGCTTTCCAAACTCTGCACTACAGGAAGCTAAGGGCAGATTATTAGTTGAGTGATCCAGTACCAAGTAACTCACCATAGAATACCTCTCCCAAAGTATGGCATTTAAGCTACAACATCAATAATAAGGGACCACACATTAGCCAAGTAAAAATCCATGGGAAGCATTATAGGTAGTGGGAGTAACATGTATGAGAATCCTGAATTGAGAGACTACTTGTCTTCTTGAGTTCAGAAAGAAAGGCTTTCTATCTCTGTCTCTTTTTATGTTACCATACAAAGATATTATATAGTTATTGACTATATACCACACAATGTACATTACATATCTTTGACTCATTTATTTTGCAGCTGGAAGTTTGTATCTCTTAATAACACTCACCTATTTCTTTCTTCCTTCCACCACCCTCCAATATGGAACTCACCTGTTGGTTCTCTGTATCTATAACTCTGCTTCTATTTTGTTATGTTTGTTCATTTGTTTTGCTTTTAGATTCAACATGTAAGTGAAATAATACAGTATTTTTCTTTCTCTGTTTGACTTATTTCACTTAGCATATTACCCACTAGTCCTATCCATCTATGTTGTATCAAATGGCAAGATTTCATTCTTTTATATGGCTCAGTAATATTAATATTCCATTATATATATATATATATATATATAACACATCTTCTTTATATATAAAGAAGATATGATGTATCTTCTTTATTTATAAATATATATATATATATTTCTCACAACTTCTTTAGCCATTCATTTATTTATGGGCGCTTGGGATGCTTCCATATCTTGGCTATTGTAAATAATGCTTCAATGTACATAGGGATGCATATATCCTTTCTAATTAGTGTTTTTGTTTTCTTCACATAAGTACCCAGGGGAGAAATTTCTGGATCATATGGTAGTTCTATTTTTAATTTTTTGAGGAATCTTTTTATTGTTTTCCATGGTGGCTGTACTAATTTACATTCCTACTAACAGTGCACAAGGGTTCCCTTTCCTTCACATCCTTGCCAGCACTTGCTTTTTTTGGTCTTTTTGATAATAGCCACTCTAACAGATGTGAGGTGATATCTCATTGTAGTTTTGATTTGTATTCCCCTGATGATTAATGATGTTGAGCATCTTTACATGTGCCTGTTGGTCACTGAATGTCTTCTTTGGAAAATTTTTATTCAGGTCTCCTGCAGATATTTTAATTGGGTTGTTTGCCTTTTTGATGTTGAGTTATTTGATTTTTTTGTTTTGACTATTAACCCTTTTTCAGATATATTATTTGCAAGTATCTTTTCCCATACAGTAGATGGCCTTTTTGTTTTATTGATATTTTCCTTAGCTGTGCAACAGGTTTTTAGCTTTATATTTTCCCATTTGTTTATTTTTGCTTTTGTTTCCTTTGCTTTAGGAGATATATCCAAATATATATTACTAAGATCATTGTCAGAGTACATACTGCCTATGTTTTCTTCTAGAAGTTTTATGATTTAACGTCTTATATCTAATTCTTCAATCCATTTTGTATTTACTTTTGTGAGTGATGTGAAAGAATTGTCCAGTTTGATTCTTCTGCATGTAGCTGTTTAGTTTTCCTAACTCCATTTATTGAAGGTTTATTGAGACTGTCTTTTCCTCATGGTATATTCTTGCCTCCTTTGTTGTAGATTAATTAACTATATAAGTGTGGGTTCATTTCTGGGCCTCTATTCTGTTCCATTGATATATGTGTCTGTTTTTGTGCCAGTACCATATGGCTTTGATTACTTTAGCTTTGTAAATAGTACAGTTTAAAATATGGGAGTACATCTCCAGCTTTGTTCTTCTTCTCAAGATTGTTTTGACTACTCAGTATCTTTTGTGTTTCCACACAAATTATAGAATATTTTGTTCTAGTTCTGTGAAAAATGACACTTGTATTTTGATAGGGATTGCATTGAATCTGTAGATTACCTAAGGTACTATGGTCATTTTAATGATAATAATTCTTCCAATTCAGGAACACAGAATATCTTTCCATCTGTTTGTGTTGTCTTCAATTTATTTTGCCTGTGTCACAGATTTCTGAGTACAAGTCTTTTACCTCCATAGTTAGGTTTATCTCTAAATTTTTTGTTTTTGTTGCAATTGTAAATGGGATTGTTTTCTTAATTTCTCTTTCTGATAGTTTGTAGATGGATAGAAATGCAGTCCATTTCTCTATACTAATTTTGTCTCATTCAAATTACCAAATTCATTGATGAGCTCTAGTAATTTTTTGGTGGTGTCTTGAGGATTTTCTATGTATAGTATTTTTTTAACATCTTTATTGGAGTATAATTGCTTTACAATGGTGTGTTACTTTCTGCTTTATAACAAAGTGAATCAGTTATACATATACATATGTCCCCATATCTCTTCCCTCTTGCATCTCCCTCCCTCACACCCTCCCTATCCCACACCTTTAGGTGGTCACAAAGCACTGAGCTGATATCCCTGTGCTATGTGGCTGCTTCCCACTAGCTATCTATTTTACATTTGCTAGTGTACATATGTCCATGTCACTCTCTCACTTTGTCCCAGCTTACCCTTCCCCCTCTCTGTATCCTCAAGTCCATTCTCTAATCGGTCTTCATCTTTATTCCCATCTTGCCCCTAGGTTCTTCTGACCAGTTTCTTTCTTTTTTTTTTTCAGATTCCATATATATGTGTTAGCATACAGTATTTGTTTCTCTCTTTCTGACTTACTTCATTCTGTATGACAATCTCTAGGTCCATCCACCTCACTACAAATAACTCAGTTTCATTCTTTTTGATGGCTGAGTAATATTTCATTGTATATATGTGCCACATCTTCTTTATCCATTCATCTGTTGATGGACACAGGTTGTTTCCATGTCCTGGCTATTGTAAATAGAGCTGCAATGAACATTTTGGTACATGACACTTTTTGAATTTTGGTTTTCTCAGGGTATATGCCCAGTAGTGGGATTGCTGGGTTGTATGGTAGTTTTAGTTTTAAGTTTTTGAAGGAACCTCCATACTATTCTCCATAGTGGCTGTATCAATTTACATTCCTACCAAAAGTGCAAGAGGGTTACCTTTTCTCCACACCCTCTCCAGCCTTTATTGTTTGTAGATTTTTGATGATGGCTGTTGTGACTGGTGTGAGATGTTATCTCATTGCAGTTTTGATTTACATTTCTGTAATGATTAATGTTGTTAAGCATTGTTTCATGTGTTTGTTGGCAATCTGTATATCTTCTTTGGAGAAATCTCTGTTTAGGTCTTCTGCCCATATTTGGATTGGGTTGTTTTTTTTTTTTTGATATTGAGCTGTATATGTTGCTCGTATGTTTTAGAGATTAATCCTTTGTCAGTTGCTTCATTTGCAAATATTTTTTCCCATTCTGAGGGCTGTCTTTTTGTCTTGTTTATGTATAGTATTATGTCTTCTGCAAACAGTGATAGTTTTACCTCTTCTTTTCCAATTGGGATTCCTTTTATTACTTTTCCTTGTCTGATTACTCTGGCTATGACTTCCAGTACTATGTTGAATAAAAGTGGTGAGTATAGGCATCCTTTTCTTCTTCCTGATCTTAGAAGAAATGCTTTCAGATTTTCACCATCGAGTATGTTAGCTGTGAGCTTGTAATACATGGCCGTTTCTTGTGTGGAGGTATGTTCCTTATATACACACATGTTAATAGTTTTATCATAAATGGAGATTGAAACTTGTCAAAATTTTTCATTTATGTCTGCTCTGATTTTTATGATTTCTTTCTTTCTAGTAAATTTGGGTCTTCTTTTATACTTCATTTAGGTGTAAGGTTAGGTTGATTATTTGAGTTTAATTTTTTCTTGTTTCCTGACATCGGCTTTTATTGCTATAAACTTCCTTCTTAGAACATCTTTTCTGCATCACATATATTTTGGATCACTGTGTTTTTCTCTTCATTTGTCTCCAGGTATTTTTGAATTTCTTCTTTGGTTTCTTCAGTGATCCACTTGTTGTTTAGTGGCATATTGTTTATCCTCCACTTGTTCGTGGTTTTATGTTTTTTTTTTCTTGTGGTTGATTTCTAGTCTCATAATATTGTGGTCAGAAAAATATGCTTGATATGATTTCAGCTTTCTTAAATTTACTGAGACATGTTTTGTGACCTAGCAAGTGATCTATCCTGGAGAATGTTCCATGTGCACTTGAAAAGAACATATATTCCACTGACTTTGGATGGAATACTCCCTCTCTCTGTCTCTGTCTCTGTCTCTCTCTGTATATATACACATATATATAAACGACATCTGGTATATGTTGTTTAAGTCAGTGTTCCCTTATTGATTTTCTCTCTGGATGATCTCTCCATTGATGTAAGTATTAATGTACCCGATTATTATTGTGTTCCTGTCAGTTTCTCCCTTTATGTCTGTTAATATTTGCTTTACATATTTACATGCTCCTATGTTGCATGCATATATACTTAAAATCGTATATTATTCCTGGATTTAACCCTTAATCATTATGTAATATTCTCCTTTGTCTCTTGTTACAGTCTTTGTTTTAAAGTCTATTTAGTCTAACATAAGTATTGCTACCTTGGCTTTCTTTTCTTTTCCTTTTACATGCAATACATTTTTTTCCATCCCCTCACTTTCAGGTGGTGTGTTTCTTAAGATCTTAAGTGAGTTCCTTATAAGCAGTATATATATACATATATGAGATTGGTTTTTGTATCCATTCTGCTACTCTATGTCTGTTGATTGGAGAACTTATTTCATTTAACTTAAAGTGATAGTTGATAGGTATGTACTTATTGCAGTTTTGTTCATTGTTTTTTGTCATTTTTATAATTCTTTTTTGTTCCTTTCTTCATCTTTTGTCCTTTCCCCTTGAGATTTTATGACTCTCTCTAGTGTTATGCTTGGTTTCCCTTTTCTTTTGTTTGTGAGTGTAGTACAGATATTTTAAAAATATTTATTTATTTATTTATTTATTTATTTTGGCTGTGCTGGGTCTTAGTTGCGGTACACAGGATCTTCATTTTGGCATGTATGCTTCTTAGGTGTGGCATAAGGACTTATAGTTGCAGCATGCATGCGGGATCTAGTTCCCTGACCAAGGATCAAACCCGGGCCCCCTGCATTGGGAGCATGGAGTCTTACCCACTGAACCACCAGGGAAATCCCTATTGTAGATTTTTGGTTTGTGCTTAACATGAGGTTTATATATAGCAATATATATGTATATGTATTATTTTAATTTGCAGATCTGTTAAGTTGAAACACATTTTAACAACCCCGCATTTTTACTCTCCCCTCACATGTTTACTCTTTTTTGACATGATATTTTAAATCTTTTTTGTATCTCCCTTAACTACTTATTGTGGATATAGATGAATTTACTGCTTTTGTCTTTTAACTTTCCTACTTTATACATGGTTGAGTTACTATCTTTACTGTATATTTGCTGTTATAAATGAGATTTTTTTTTTCCTTTTGTAATTTCCATGTTTCTATTTGTGGCCTTTTCTTTTTCACTTAGAGAAGTCCCTTTAACATCTCTTGTAAAATTGGTTTAGTGGTGCAAACTCTTTTAGCTTTTGATTGTCTGTAAAACTTTTGATCTCTCCCTCAAATCTAAATGAAAGTCTTGCTGGGTAGAGTATTCTTGGTTGTAGGTTTTTCCCTTGCATCACTTTAAATATATTGTGTCACTCCCTTCTGGCCTGCAGAATTTCTGCTGAAAAGTCAGCTGATAGCCTTATGTGAGTTGCCTTTTACATAACTTGTTGTTTTTCCCTTGCTACATTAAATATTCTCTCTCTTCAATTTTTGTCATTTTATTTACAATTCGTCTTGGTGTGTTTCTCTTTCGGTTTATCCTACTTGGGACTCTATGTGCTTCCAGGAATTGAATGTCTGTTTCCTTTCTCAGGTTATGGAAGTTTACAGCTATTATATCTTCAAATGTGTTCTCTGCCCATTTTTCTCTCTCCTCCTTCTGGGATCCCTATGACATGAATGTTAGTACTCCTGATGCTGTCTCAGAGGTCTCTTAAACTGTCCTTATTTCTTTTTATAATTGTTTTTGTTTGTCTGTTCAGCTCTAGCCATTTCAACTACTCTGCCTTATAGCTTGTTGATTCATTTCTCTGTATCATCTAGTCTCTTGATTCCTTCTAGAGTATTTTTTATTTCACTTATTTTATTCTTCATTTCTGGTTCTCCTTTATATATTTTAACTCTTTGTTTAAAACTTCTTACTTTTCACAATTTTCATCCAATCTTCTTCTGAGTTCTTTGAACATCTTTACAATAATTGCATTGAACTTTTTATCTGATGTATTGCCTATCTCCACTTCATTTAGTTCTTCTGAGGTCTTATTGTGTTTCTTCATTTGGAACATATACCTCTGCCACCTAATTTTGCTTAATTTGCTGTTTTTAGTTCTATGTATTTGGTAGGTTAATTATGTTTCTCATCCTTTGATAAGTGTTTTTTTGTAGGATACATGTTATGCATACCAGCAGTATACTTGCCTCTGGTTGCCAGAGCTTTATTCTCTAGTGGTGCCCCCTAATTGGGCTATATGGGTCCTGCTGTTGTAGTGAACTCGTAACTGTGGGTTTTCTGGTAGTCATGGCTAGACCCTGGTCCAGTTGGTTGCCTGGAAATGCCCTGTGTAGGGACTGCTGACCACTAGTGAGTGGGGCTGTGTCACGAAGCTGCTGGCTGTGGGGCCCCAGGGAGTCCTGGGTCTAGTGCTTCCCCACTGGTGGGTGGAAACAGATTCTGGAGTGAGTGGATTGGGGTTAGGATCCCAGCATCTAGTGTTGGACTTTTGCTGGGTGGGGATGGTTCCTGACACAGGTGGCTGCAGTGTGTGGGGTGTCCCCAAAGTTGGTGTTTGTCCACTGGTGAATGAGACTGGATCCTGGGGTAGCTGGCTGAGTAGTCCAAGGTGTGTCACAGCTGGTGTCAGCCTGCTGGTGGGCAGCACCCTGGGCCAAGAGGTCCAAAGTTAGTGCTGGCTCACTGGTTGGTTGAGCTGCATTCCTGGGTCTCTGGCTACTGGACCCTCAGTTTTCCAGAACTGGTCTTGGGCCACTGCTGTGGGGCCATTACTAATACAGTGGCTGTGGAGCCTCGGTGTCCCAGGGCTGATGCTGGCTTGATGGTGTGTAAGCTGGGTCTTGATATGTCAGTCTGTGGGGCTGCAGTGGTCCTGGGGCTGGTGTCTGTCAGATGGTAGGTAAGATTGGAGTCAAGCAGATCCTGGGGCTGGTTGCTGCCCATTAGTAGGTGAAGCCATGTACTGAGGCTAGTGTTAGTTCACTGGTGGGTAGAGCTAGTCCTGGGGTTTCTGGCTTCAGGTGCCCGGGAGTCCCAGATTGGGTGTTTTGGTCCACTGGTGTGTGGGGCTGGGACCCACAGGGTCCTGGGGCAGATACCTATTTACTGGCTGGTGAGGCTGGTCCTAGGGCTACTGCCATCCCTTTGGTGGGTGGAACTGAATCCCAACATCTTTGGTTGTAGGGCCCTGGGGATCCTCAGGCTAGTGCTGGTGCACTGGTGTGTGGGGACAATTCCTGGGCTCTGGTGGAAAGAGCTGGGTCCTGTAGCAACTGTAGGTTAGGGAAATCTTAAAGTAGCAGGCCTGCTGGTGGGTGGAGTTGTGTCTCCACCCACCTGGTTGCTTGGCCTGAGGTGTCCCAGTACTGGTGCCAAAGACTGGTGGGAAATAATGTCATTTGCAGCAACATAGATAGACCTAGAGATTATCATACTAAGTGAAGCAAATCAGACAGAGAGAAACAAATATCATATGATATCACATATATGTGCAATCTAAAAATATATATACAAATGAACTTATTTACAAAACAGAAACAGGCTCACAGACTTTGAAAACAAACTTATGGTTACCAAAGGAAAAATGTGGGATGGGAGGGATAAATTAAGAATTTAGGGTTAACATATATACAGTACTATATATAAAATAGATAATCAACAAAGACCTACTGCATAGCATGGGGAACTCTACTCAATTCTGTAATAGCCTATATGGGAAAAGAATCTGAAAAAAAATGTATATATGTATATGTATAACTGAATCACTTTGCTGTACACCTGAAACTGACACACTATTGTAAATCAACTATACTCCAATATAAAATAAAAACTAAAGTTAAAAAATTAATTTAAAAAGGCTTTGTGAAACATGTGGGAAAATATAATAGACTGGTGGGCAGGCCTGGGTCCCAGTTTTAATAAGCTAGAGGGAAGATTCCAAAATGGGGCTTGCCAGCATCAGTGTCCACATGGTAGTCCAACCTCTCAAAACTGGATGCTGTCAGTGTCTGTTTCTAGGTTGAGCTCCAGTTGTCTCCTGCCTCTCTGAGAGACCTCTAAAGTGGTCTGACCAAAGTTTCTTTCAAATTACTGCTTCTGCCATGCATCCTGGAACACGTGAGATTTTGTGTGTGTCCTTTAACAGTGAAGTATCTATTTACCACAGCCCTCTGGCTCTCCTGAAATTAAGTCCTGGTGGCCTTCATAGCCAAATGTTTGGAATTTCTCTTTCCACCATAGGACTTCCTGGCTGTGGAGCCCAATGTGGGATTTGGGATACTCACTCCTTGGGGTGAACCTCTGCAACTGTAATTATCCTCCTGTTTGTGGGTTGCCAACTTGGGTTACAGCCTTTACTATACAGTGTCTCTGTCCCTTCTACCCATCTCATTGTGGTTCCTTCTTTATATATTTAGTAGCAGAAGATCTTTTCTGTTATTCTTCCAGTTTTTCTCATCAACTGTTGCTTTGTTAATAGTTGTAATTTTGGTGTGCTCATGGGAGGAGGTGAGCTCTAGCCCTTCCTATTCTGCCATCTTGTTTACTCACCTTTATCTCTCTTTTAATAGTCATTGCATACATATATTTCCTCTCTTTGTTTCTTTGTGCTGTATTCTAGAAAATTTCTTCTGACCTATCTTCAAGTCTACTAAGGGCATCTTCAGCTATGCCAAATATGTTTGAAATTAATCCACTGATTTTAAACATTTCTGATATTGCATATATTTTTTCCTACCAGAGTTCTACCTGTTGTGCTTTCAAATATCTAGGTCATTTAAAAAGATCTCATTCTTTGTAGCATTTTATTTTGTTAGCATAAGTTATAATATTTGTTTATAGTCTGTCTAATAAATTAAATATTTGAAGAATTTATGTCTGTTTTTGTTTGTTGCCTATTATTTTTGTTGGTCCTATTTCTTGGTACTTTCTTTTCTTACATGTGTGTTTATTTTTGAATGGGTGATGCTTTTTGTTCTTGAAAATTAGTCCTAAGAATTTGAGGTCTAGAACAAAATTCCTTCCTCCCAAGAGGATTTATGGTTACTTCCATCATGTGCCTAAGGATACAAAACTCAGGATCACTTTATACTATAATCACAGCCTGAGATTTTTGGACCCACTTTGGTGATGTGAATTTAGACTATAAATTTACAGGAGTGCTAACTTGTATTTATAACTTCTCAGGGATGCCCTCTAACAAACCTTGTCAACCTGCTCACCTGGGTACCAAGGGAAAAAAATTTGTGTTCCTCTGGGGAGTGGGTAATAGGTTAATGTCTAGGGAACTTTTACTCCCAAAGCATAGATTTTTGGAATTTGGATTTTTATTTGGAAATGGTTTGCACATTAGACCCTATAAAATAGGGAAATGCTGGAGTTTCATCTCTCTTAGAAGCTCAAGTTCATCAGAGAAGTCAAATCCCTCAGAGAAAAAATTAGTTTCAGTGTTTTACTTTTTCTGGGTTCTCACTGTGAATATATTTAGGCCTTTTAATTCCTTATTATCTTGCTGCTCCTTAATACTTTTAAGATTTTTGAAATGTATTTTATTTAAGCACTTTGAGAGAGTATTTCAAGGATCCTTAGCTTTCAGAATAACATAGCTTATCATCCACCTCATCTAACTCTGTATTAACTCTGTATTTAAATATATATTGAATCATATAACCTATAATTCACTATTGTAATACTTACTTCTTATAAAGTCAACTACCAAATACTGACTTTAAGAAAATATAGGAAAGTAATGTCTCTTGACTGTTTCAAACCACAGCTTTATCCTATTGAGGTCTTCATCCAAGTTTGATGAAAGTGACACTTGCTTCTTTTAAAATCTCTCTGAATATTATCTCAAGGTGTTAAGGACCCCTCAGATCCATTCTCTTCAAAGCAATTTGTGTGATCTTCCAAAATCTAATTTCTAATCATGTCATTACTCTGCTTGTGACCCATTATTGCCTTCTCATTGCTCTTTGGATAAAATTCAAATTAATAATTGACCATGGCTTTCCAAGACATGCATGATCTCAGAATTAGGTTGTCTCTCTTCTACCACCTCTCCATTTTACTTGCCATGTTGCAGGCACTTCCCTTTTCTCTATGGAAATGTCTTTTTTGTCTTAGGGTCATCACAAATACTATTTCCTTTGCTTCCTGTAGCAATTTCCTCCTCCTTCATCTGACTAATTCCGATTTATCCCTTAGGTCTCAGCTCAAATGTCACTTCACCAGAGAAGCCTTCCTTCACTACTCCAATCTGAATTATATCTACGATTACATGTTTTCATGTAACTGTGTAATTTTCCTTCATCAAACACAATTAAATAATTATTTAGATAACAGTTTAATGTCTATCTTCTCTGCCAGTCTATACGTTTCTTGATGTTAGGAACTCGGATTTTTATTCATGAGTAAATTCAGATCAATTTGATTGTTCAATTTATTGCACATCACCTTATCTGTGATTACTCCTTTTCATAGGATAATACTGAAATTGTTCATAGTAAGTTTTAGAATTCATTTGTTAGAATTCTCTTAACTCCTCTGAACTCAGCCAGAGCAAGAAGCTACATTGACAGCATAATCTCAGTGCACTTTGGTGATTTGATTCTCTCCACTCATAAAGAAAATAATTTGTACTTTTGTTTTGTAGTTATAAAATTTTTTTGCAGTAAAGAGCAGTTCTTATAAAAGTCTTAGCTTTGATATTGATATCTGAAACTTCCACAAACTGTTGCAGGAAAAAAGTTTTCCACAAACATTTTGGAAAAACCTGTTTCTCTTACACCATGTAATGTATATTGAATACTATTTCTGAAGAGCAATACAGGTAGCTTCATGACAACAAGACTCTATTACTGGGAGTTGGGGCAAAGATGGCAGAGTAGAAAGACACTAAGCTCATCTCCTCACATGAAAACACCAAAATAATAACTATCAGTTGAACAACAATCCATGAAAAAGACTGGAAACTACCAGAAAATATCTATAACTAAAGACATAAAGAAGGAACAACATCAAGATGGGTAGAAGGGGTGGGATTGCAATATGGTCAAGTTCCAAAACCCCAAGTGAAAATATAAAAAAATAATTACACTGCAGATCTTTGGGAGAAGATGACGGAAGAGTAACATGCAGAGATCACCTTCATCCCCACAGATACAACAGAAATAGATCCGCATGTGGAACAACTCCTACAGAACACCTACTGAACGCTGGCAGAACACCTCAGACCTCCCAAAAGGCAAGAAACTCCCCATGTACCTGGGTAGGGCAAAAGAAAAAAGAATAAACAGAGACAAAAGAATAGAGATGGGACCTGCACCAGTGGGAGGGAGCCGTGAAGGAGGAAAGGTTTCCACACAATATGAAGCCCCTTCATGGGTGGACACTGTGGGTGGTAAAGGGGGGAAACTTCAGAGCCATGGAGGAGAGCACAGCAACAGGGGTGCGGAAGGCAGAGCGGAGATTCCCGCACAGAGGATCAGTGCTGAACAGCACTCACCAGCCCGAGAGGCTGGTCTGCTCACACGCTGGGGGGTCAAGGCTGGGAGCTGAGGCTCGGGCTTCGGTCAGAGTGCAGGGAGAGGATTGTGGTTGACGGCAGGAACACAGCCTGCAGAGGGTTAGTGCACCACGGCTCCCCAGGAGGGAGTCCGGGGAAAAGACTGGACATGCCAAAGAGTCAAGAGACGTTTTCTTCCCTCTTTGTTTCCTGGTGTACAAGGAGAGGGGATTAAGAGCGCTGCTTAAAGGAGCTCCAGACACGGGTGCGAGCCACGGCTAACAGCGCAGACCCCAGAGACAGGCATGAGACGCTAAGGCTACTGCTGCCGCCACCAAGAAACATGTGTGCGAGCACAGGATACTATCCACACAACCCTTCTGGGGATCCTGTGCAGCCCGTCACTGCCAGGGTCCCGGGATCCAGTTACAAATTCCCCAGGAGAACACAAGGTGCACCTCAGGCTGCTGCAATGTCGCGCCGGGCTCTGCTACCGCAGGTTCACCCCGCATCCTCACACCTCCCTATCCTGGGCCTGAGTAAGCCAGAGTCCCCGAAATAGCTGCTCCTTTAACCCCGACTTGTCTGAGCGAAGAACAGACGCCTTCCAGCGACCTACACGCAGAGGCAGGGCCAAATCCAAAGCTGAGCCCCGGGAGCTGTGCGAAAAAAGAAGAGAAAAGGAAATCTCCCCCAGCAGCCTCAGAAGCAGTGATTAAAGCTCCACAATGAACCTGATGTACCCTGCAGCTGTGGAATACATGAATAGACAATGAATGATCCTAAATTGAGGAGGTGAATTTTGAGAGCAAGATTTATTATTTTTTCCAGTTTTCCTCTATTTTTGAGTGTTTATGTGTATGCTTCTATGTGAGAATTTGTCTGTATAGCTTTGCTTTCACCATTTCTCCTAGGGTTCTATCCGTCCTTTTTTTTTTTTTTTTTGCTCTTGATTTTTAAAAAATATTTTTTCTATCTTAATAACTTTATTTTATTTTCTTACTTTATTGTATCTTCTTTCATTAATTCATTCTTTTTTTCCTTCCTTCCTTGTTTCTTTCTTTCTTACTACTTTTTCTCCCTTTTATTCTAAGCCATGTGCATGAAAGGGCCTTGGTGTTGCAACCAGGAGTCAGTACAGTGACTCTGAGGTGGGAGAGCCAAATTCAGGACACTGGTCCACAAGAGACCTCCCAGCTCCACATAAAATCAAATGTCGAAAATCTTCCAGAGATCTCCATCTCAACACCAGCACACAGCTTCACTCAACGACCAGCAAGCTACAGTGCTGGACAACCTATGACAAACAACAAGCAAGAGAGGAACACAACACCACCCTTTAGAAGAGAGGTTGCCTAAAATAATAATGAGTCCACAGACACCCCAAAACACACCAACATTCATGGACCTGCCCACCACAAAGACAATATCTAGCAGCACCCACCAGAACACAGGCACTAGTCTCCTCCACCAGGAACCCTACACAACCCACTGAACCAACTTTAGCCACTGGGGACAGACACCAAAAACAATGGGAACTACGAACCTGCAGACTGCAAAAAGGAGACCCCAAACACAGGAAGTTAAGCAAAATGAGAAGACAGAAAAACACACAGCAGATGAAGGAGCAACATAAAAAAACACCAGACCCAACAAATGAAGAGGAAATAGGTAGTCTACCTGAGAAAGAATTCAGAATAATGATACTAAAGATGATCCAAAATGTTGGAAATATAATAGACAGAATGCAAGAAACATTTAACAAGGATCTATAAGAACTAAAGAGGAAACTAGCAATGATGAACAGCACAATAAATGAAATTAAAAATACTCTAGAAGAGATCAATAGCAGAATAACTGAGGCAGAAGAACGGATAAGTGACCTGGAAGATAACATAGTGGAAATAACAACTGCAGAGCAGAATAAAGAAAAAACATGTCTCAGAGTCCTCTGGGACATCATTAAATGCACCAACATTCGAATTATAGGGGTTCCAGAAGAAGAATAGAAAGACAAAGGGACTGAGAAAATATTTGAAGAGATTATAGTTGAAAACTTCCCTAATATGGGAAAGGAAATAGTTAATCAAGTCCAGGAAGCACAGAGAGTCCCATACGGGAAAAATCCAAGGAGACACATGCCAAGACACATATTAATCAAACTGTCAAAAATTAAATACAAAGGAAACATATTAAAGGTTGCAAGGGAAAAACAACAAATAAAACACAAGGGAAACCCCATAAGGTTAACAGCTGATCTTTCAGCAAAAGCTCTGCAAGCCAGAAGGGACTGGCAGGACATACTTAAAGTGATAAAGGAGAAAAAACTGCAACCAAGATTATTATAACCAGCAAGGATCTCATTCAGATTTCATGGAGAAATTAAAACCTTTACAAACAAGCAAAAGCTGAAGAGTTCAGCACCACCAAACCAGCTTTACATCAAATGCTATAGGAACTTCTCTAGGCAGGAAACATAAGAGAAGGAAAAGCCCTACAATATCAAACACAAAACAATTAAGAAAATGGGAATAGGAACATACATATCAATAATTACCTTAAATGTAAATGGACTAAATGCTCCCACCAAAAGACACAGAATGCAGAATTGATAAAAAAAACAAGTTCCATATATATGCTGTCTACAAGAGACGCACCTCAGACCTAGAGACACATATAGACTGAAAGTAAGGGGATGGAAAAAGATATTCCATGCAAATGGAAACCAAAAGAAAGCTGGAGTAGCAATTCTCATATCAGACAAAATAGACTTTAAAATAAACACTATTAGAAGAGACAAAGAAGAACACTACATTATGTTCAAGTGATTGAACCAAGAAAAAGATATAACAATTGTAAATATTTATACATCCAACACAGGAGTACCTCAGTACATAAGGAAAATGCTAGCAGCCATGAAAGGGAAAATCAACAGTAACACACTCATAATAGGAGAATTTAACATCCCACTTTCACCAATGGACAGATCATCCAAAATGAAAAAAAATAAGGGAACACAAGCTTTAAATGATACATTAAACAAGATGGGCTAAATTGATATTTATAGGACATTCCATCCAAAAACAACAGAGTATACATTTTTCTCAAGTGTTCATGGAACATTCTCCAAGATAGATCATATCTTGGGTCACAAATCAAGCCTTGGTAAATTTAAGAAAACTGAAATAGTATCAAGTATCTTTTCTGACCACAACATTATGAGACTAGATATCAATTACAGGAAAATATCTGTAAAAAATACAAACACATGGAGGCTAAACAATACACTACTTAATAATGAAGTGATCACTGAAGAAATCAAATAGGAAATCAAAAAATACCTAGAAACGAATGACAAGGGAGACACTACGACCCAAAACTTATGGGATGCAGCAAAAGCAGTTCTAAGAGGGAAGTTTGTAGCACTACAAACCTACCTTAAGAAACAGGAAACACCTCAAATAAACAAACTAAACTTGCACCTAAAGCAATTAGAGAGAGAAGGACAAAAAAAAACCAAAATTAGCAGAAGGAAAGAAATCATAAAGATTAGATAAGATTAGAAATAAAAGAAAAAGAAATGAAGGAAACAATAGCAAAGATCCAGAAAAATAAAATCTGGCTCTTTGAGAAGATAAACAAAATTGATAAACCATTAGCCAGACCCATCAAGAAAAAAAGGGAGAAGACTCAAATCAATAGAATTAGAAATGCAAAAGGAGAAGTAACAACTGGCACTGCAGAAACACAAAAGATCATGAGAGATTACTACAAGCAACTCTATGCCAATAAAAGGGACAACCTGGAAGAAATGGACAAATTCTTAGAAATGCACAACCTGCCAAGACTGAATCAGGAAGAAATAGAAAATATGATCAGACCAATCACAAGCACTGAAATTGAAAATGTGATTAAAAACCTTCCAACAAACAAAAGCCCAGGACCAGATGGTTTCACAGGTGAATTCTATCAAACATTTAGAGAAGAGCTAACGCCTATCCTTCTCAAACTCTTCCAAAATGTAGCAGAGAGAGGAACACTCCCAAACTCATTCTACGAAGCCACCAAAACAGTGATACAAAATCAGAAAAGGATGTCACAAAGAAAGAAAACTACAAGCCAATAACACTGATGAAAATAGATGCAGAAATCCTCAACAAAATACTAGCCAACAGAATCCAACAGCACATTAAAAGAATCATACACCATGATCAAGTGGGGTTTATTCCAGGAATGCAAGTATTCTTCAATATACGAAAATCAATTAACGTGATACACCATATTAACAAATTGAAGGAGAAAAACCTTAAGATATTCTCAATAGATGCAGAGAAAGTTTTCGACAAATTCAACACCCATTTATGTTAAAAACCCTGCAGAAAGTAGGCATAGAGGGAACTTTCTACAACATAATAAAGGCCATATATGACAAACCCACAGCCAACATCGTCCTCAATGGTGAAAAACTGAAAGCATTTCCATTAAGATCAGGAACAAGGCAAGGTTACCCACTCTCACCACTCTTATTCAACATAGTTTTGGAAGTTTTAGCCACAGCAATCAGAGAAGAAAAGGAAATAAAAGGAATCAAAATCGAATAAGAAGAAATAAAGCTGTCACTGTTTGCAGACGACATGATACTATACATAGAGAATCCTAAAGATGCTACCAGAAAACTACTAGAGCTAATCAATGAATTAAGTGAAGTATCAAGATACAAAATTAATGCACAGAAATCTCTGGCATTTCTAGACACTAATGATGAAAATCTGAAAGTGAAATCAAGAAAACACTCCCATTTACCATTACAACAAAAAGAATAAAATATCTAGGAATAAACCTACCTAAGGAGACAAAAAACCTCTATGCGGAAAATTATAAGACACTGATTAAAGAAATTAAAGATGATAGAAATAGATGAAGAGATATACCATGTTCTTGGATAGGAAGAATCAACATTGTAGAAATGACTCTACTTCCCAAAGCAATCTACAGATTCAACGCAATCCCTATCAAACTACCACTGGCATTTTTACAGAACTAGAACAAAAAAAATTCACAATTTTTATGGAAACACAAAAGACCCTGAATAGCCAAAGCAAACGTGAGAACGAAAAACGGAGCTGGAGTAATCAGGCTCCCTGACTTCAGACTATACTACAAAGCTACAGTAATCAAGACAGGATGGTACTGGCACAAAAACAGAAAGATAGAACAATGGAACAGGATAGAAAGCCAGGGGTAAACCCACGCACATATGTTCACCTTATCTTTGAAAAAGGAGGCAGGAATGTACAGTGGAGAAACGACAACCTCTTCAATAAGTGGTGCTGGGGAAACTGGACAGGTACATGTAAAAGTATGAGATTAGATCACTCCCTAAAACCATACACAAAAATAAGCACAAAATGGATTAAAGAATTAAATGTAAGGCCAGAAGTTATCCAACTCTTAGAGGAAAACATAAGCAGAACACTCTATGACATAAATCACAGCAAGATCCTTTGTGACCCACCTCCTAGCGAAATGGAAATAAAAACAGAAATAAACAAATGGGACATAATGAAACTTCAAAGCTTTTGCACAGCAAAGGAAACCATAAACAAGACCAATATACAACCCTCAGAATGGGAGAAAATATTTGCAAATGAAGCAACTGACAAAGCGTTAATTTCCAAAATTTACAAGCAGTTCATGCAGCTCAATAACAAAAAACAAACAACCCAATCCAAAAATCGGCATAAGACCTAAATAGACATTTCTCCAAAGAAGATATAGAGACTGCCAACACACACACGAAAGAATGCTCAACATTATTAATCATTAGAGAAATGCAAATCAAAACTATAGTGAGATATGATCTCACACCAGTCAGAATGGCCATCATCCAAAAAAGTAGAAACAGTAAATGCTGGAGAGGGTGTGGAGAAAAGCGAACACTCTTGCACTCCTGGTGGGAATGTGAATTGGTACAGCCACTATGGAGAACACTATGGAGGTTCCTTAAAAAACTACAAATAGAACTACCATATGACCCAGCAATCCCACTACAGTTCATATACCCTGAGGAAACCATAGTTCAAAAACAGTCATGTACCAAAATGCTCACTTCAGCTCTATTTACAATAGCCTGGAGATGGAAACAACCTAGTTGGCCTTCATCAGATGAATGGATAAAGAAGATGTGGCACACATACGCAATGGAATATTACTCAGCCATAAAAAGAAACGAAATTGAGCTATTTGTAATGAGGTGGATAGACCTAGAGTCTGTCATACAGAGTGAAGTAAGTCAGAAAGTGAAATACAAATACCGTATGCTAACACATATATATGGAATTTAAGAAGTAAATGTCATGAAGAACCTAGGGGTAAGATAGGAATAAAGACACAGTACTACTAGAGAATGGACTTGAGGATATGGGGAGGGAGAAGGGTGATCTGTGACAAAGCGAGAGAGAAGCAAGGACATATATACACTACCAAACGTAAGGTAGATAGCTAGTGGGAAGCAGCCGCATAGCACAGGGAGATCAGCTTGGTGCTCTGTGACCACCTGCAGGGGTGGGATGGGGAGTGTGGGAGGGAGGGAGATGCAAGAGGGAAGAGATATGGGAACATATGTATATGTTTAACTGATTCACTCTGTTATAAAGCAGAAACTAACACACCATTGTAAAGCAATTATACCCCAATAAAGATGCTAAAAAAAAATCCCATTTACCATTGCAACAAAAAGAATAAAATATCTGGGAAAAAATCTACCTAAGAAAACAAAAGACCTGTATGTAGAAAATTATAAGACACTGATGAAAGAAATTAAATATGATACAAATAGATGGAGAGATATACCATGTTCTTGGATTGGAAGAATCAACATTGTGAAAATGACTGTACTTCCCAAAGCAATCAACAGATTCAATGCAATCCCTATCAAACTACCACTGGCATTTTTCACAGAACTAGAGCAAAAAATTTCACAATTTGTATGGAAACACATACAAAATACAAAAGACCCCGAATAGCCAAAAATACCATGAGAACAAAAAATGGATCTGGAGGAATCAGGCTCCCTGACCTCAGACTATACTACAAAGCTACAGTACTCAAGACAGTATGGTAGTAGCACAAAAACAAAAATACAGATCAATGGAACAGGATAGAAAGCCCCGAGATGAACCCAGGCACATATGGTCACCTTATTTTTGATAAAGGAAGCAGGAATATACAGTGGAGAAAGGGCAGCTTCTTCAATAAGTGCTGCTGGGAAAACTGTACAGGTACATGTAAAAATATGAGATTAGATCACTCCCTAATACCATACACAAAAATAAGCACAAAATGGATTAAAGACCTAAATGTTAGGCCAGAAACTATCAAACTCTTAGAGGAGAACACAGGCCGAACACTCTATGACATAAATCACAGCAAGATCCTTTTTGACCCACCTCCTAGAGAAATGGAAATTAAAACAAAAATAAACAAATGGGACCTAATGAAACTTCAAAGCTTTTGCACAGCAAAGAAACCATAAACAAGACCAAAATACAACCCTCAGAATGGGAGAAAATATTTGCAAATGAAGCAACTGACAAAGGATTAATCTCCAAAATTTACAGGCAGCTCATGCAGCTAAATAACAAAAAAACAAACAACCCAATCCAAAAATGGGCAGAAGACCTAAATAGACACTTCTCCAAAGAAGATATGCAGCCTGCCAGCAAACACATGAAAGAATGCTCAGCATCATTAATCATTAGAGAAATGCAAATCAAATCTACAATGAGATATCATCTCACACCAGTCAGAATGGCCATCATCAAAAAATCTAGAAACAATAATGCTGGAGAGGGTGTGCAGAAAAGTGAACACTCTTGCACTGCTGGTGGGAATGTGAATTGGTACAGTCACTATGGAGAACCATACGGTGGTTTTTTAAACAACTACAAATAGAACTGCCATATTACCCAGCTATCCCTCTACTGGGCATATACCCTGAGAAATCCATAATTCAAAAATAATCATATACCAAAATGTTCATTGCAGCTCTATTTACAATATCCAGGAGAAGGAAACAACCTAAGTGTCCATCATCAGATGAATGGATTAAGAAGATTTGGCACATATATACAATGGAATATTACTCAGCCATAAAAAGAAACAAAACTGATCTATTTGTAATGAGGTGGATGGACCTAGAGTCTGTCATACACAATGAAGTAAGTCAGAAAGAGAAAAACAAATACCGTATGCTAACACATATATATGGAATTTAAGAAAAAAGAGTCATGAAGAACCTAGGTGTAAGACAGGAATAAAGACATAGACCTACTAGAGAATTGACTTGAGGATATGGGGAGGGGGAAGTGTTAGCTGTGACAAAGCAAGAGAGTGTACACTACCAAACATAAAATCGATGGCTGGTGGGATGCAGGTGCGTAGCACAGGGAGATCAGCTCGGTGCTTTTTGACCACCTGTAGGGGTGGGATAGGGAGGTTGGGAGGGAGGGTGACCCAAGAGGGAAGAGATATGGGAAAATATGTATATGTTTAACTGATTCACTTTGTTTTAAAGCGGAGGCTAACACACCATTGTAGAACAATTATACTCCAATAAAGGTGTAAAAACAATAAAAAAATAATTATTACATTGCAGAGCTTTTCCAACAGGAATGAGACCTCCAAGCCCCACATCAGGCTCTCCAGTATGGTGGTCTTGAACTAGGAAGATGAGCCCCCAGAGCATTTGCCTTTGTAGACCAGTGGGGCTTAATTTTGTGAGCCCCACAGGATTTTGGAGAATAGAGTCTTCACTCTTAAAGGGTGCACACAAAATTTCACAGGTAGTGGGACCCAGATCAAAAGCAGGAATCTGATTGGAGCCTGGTCCAGACCTACCTGCTGGTCTTGGATTTTCCTGGAGTGGCAGTGGGTGGCTGCTGCTCACCCTGCGGACATAGACACTAGTAGCATACAGTCTTGGGAGCTTTCTACCACAGGGATGCTGGTGTTGGTTGCTGCCATTTTGGGATCCTCTATCTAGCTCTTTTTCACTAAGACCTAGCCTTACCCAACAGACTGTAGGTGCCAGTGCTGGTATGCCTCAGGACATGGAACTAACTGTGTGGGGACACAGCCCCATCCATCATCAGACAAGCTGTCTAAAGACCTCTTGAACCCACAGCTGTCTCTTGACATACCTTTAGACATGGCCCTGCACAACAGAGGGCATAGGACACAGATCCACCCATCAGTGGGCAGGCACCAGCTCCAGAATCTCCTGGGACTCCACCCTACCCTCCAGAAAGCTTTGTCTAGCCTCTGGATCAGTCTTACCCAACAGGGAGCAGATAAAAGACACAAAAAAACCACTTTCTTACAGTCTGTGGATCCAGCCTGACTATAGAAGACCAGACCCTGCTCTGAGACCAACTGGACCCTAGTCCTGCCCATTAGCAGGCCAAAATAAGCTTCAGGATACCCTGAAACCTATACCCAAATATGTCAGGAATCAGCCTCCTCATCAGCAACCTGAAACCAGTTATGTAATGTCCGAGCCCTGCAGCCAGACTCTAGGACTTGGCTTTGCCTGACTGTAGTGCAGGGCTAACCCCAGGACCTGGATTCACCCACCAATGGTGGGAGAGAGCTCCAGAGTCTCCACAACCCCGACTCCACTGACCAGTGAGCCAGTGTAAGCCCCAGGACACCCTGGCCTTTCTCAGTCAGCCACATTGTGACCCAGTACCACCAAATAGTAGCTGCAAACCCCACACAAGGCAGGGCCTGGCAACCAACCAGACCATTGGCCTCCAAGCCAACCAGACTGCCCACGTAGTCAGCAAACCATAACAGAAGGACACAAGTGGCCTTATTACAGAGAACCCCTCTAATGATGCCCACTCTCACCACTTTTATTCATAATAGTTTTGTAAGTCCTAGCCACAGCAATCAGAGAAGAAAAAGAAATCCAAATTGGAAATTAAGAAGTAAAACCATCATTGTTTGCAGATGACATGATACTATACATAGAAAATCCTAAGGAAATCACCAGAAATCTATTAGAACCATCAATGAATTCAGTAGTTTCAGGATACAAAATTAATATAAAGAAATATGTTGCATCTCTATACACTAAGAATGAACAGAAAGAGAAATTAAGGAAACAATCACATTTACCATTGCATAAAAAATAATAAATACCTAGGTATAAACCTACTAAGGAGGTAAAAGAACCATACTTGTAAAACTAGAAGACAACAGTGAAAAAAATAGAAGACAACACAAACAGATGGAAAGATATATCATGTTTTTGGATTGGAAGAATTAACATTGTGAAAATGACCATATAACCCAAGGCAATTTAAAAATTCAACGCAATCCCTATCAAAATACCAATGGCATTTTTTTTTACAGAACTAGAACAAATAATCTTAAAATTTGTATTGAACTACAAAAGATCCCAAATAGCCAAAACAATCTTGAGAAGGAAAAACAGAGCTGGAGGAATCACACACCTTGATTTTAGGTTATACTACAAAGCTAAAGTAATCAAAGTACGTTACTGGCACAAAAACAGGCATATAGATGAGTGGAACAGAATAATGAACCCAGAAATAAACCCATGCACTTATTAATTAGTCAATTAATCTATGACTAAAAGGCAAGAATATACAATGGAAAAAAAAGATATTCTCTTTAATAAGTGGTGCTGGGAACAAGGGACAGATACATGTAAAAGAATGAAGTTAGAATATTCTCTAACACCATATACAAAAATAAACTCTAAATTGTTTAAAAACCTAAATGTAAGACCAGAAACCATGAAGCTCCTAGTAGAAAAAAATAGACAAAACTTTATTTGACATAGATTACAGCAATATCTATTGGTTCAGTCTCCTAAAGCAAAATAAATTAAAGCAAAAATAAACAAATGGGACCTAATTAAACTTAAAAGTTTTGCACCATGAAGGAAACCATTGATGGAACAAAAAAACAATTTACAGAATGGGAGAAAGTATTTGCAAATGATATGATGAATAATGGGTTAATATCAAAAACATATAAAAAGCTCATACAACTCAACATAAAAAAAAGAATTTAAAAATGGGCAGAAGACCTGAATAGACATTTCTCCAAAGTAGACATGCAGATGGCGAATAGGCATATTAAAACATGCTCAACATCACTAATCATCAGGGAAATGCAAATCAAAACCACAATGAGATATCACCTCACACCTATTAGAAAGGCTATTACCAAAAAGACAAGAAGTAACATGTTGGTGAGGATGTGGAGAAAAGTGAACCCATGTACACAGTTGTTGGGAATGTGAATTAATGTAGTCACTGTTGAAAACATTATGGAGGTTTCTCATAAACTAAAAATAGAACTACCATATGACCCAGAAATTCCACTCCTGCACATATATCTGAAAAAATCCACTAATTCGAAAAGATACATGCACCCCAATGTTCATAGCAGAACTGTTTACAATTGCCAAGATATGGAAGCATCCTAAGTGTCCATCAGCAGATGAATGGATAAAGAAGATGTAGTATAGATACACAATGGAATACTACTCTGCCATAAAAATAATGAAATTTTGCCATTTGAAGCAACATGGATAGACTTGGAAGGTATTATTCCAAGTGAAATAACTCAGACAGAAAGCCAAATACTGTATGATAAAATTTATATGTGGAGGGCTTCCCTGGTGGCACAGTGGTTGAGAGTCCACCTGCCGATGCAGGGGACACGGGTTTGTGCCCTGGTTCGGGAAGATCCCACATGTCGCGGAGCGGCTAGGCCCGTGAGCCATGGCTGCTGAGCCTGCGCGTCCAGAGCCTGTGCTCCACAATGGGAGAGGCCACAACAGTGAGAGGCCCACTTACCGCAAAAAAAAAAAAAAACAACTTATACGTGGAATCTAAAAAATACAACAAACTGCAGGATATATCAAAAAAGAAACAGACTCACAGATATGGAGAACAAACTACTGGTTACCAGTGGGGAGAGGGAAGGGAGGAAAGACAATATAGAGGAAGGAGATTAAGAGGTACAAACTATTATGTATAAAATAAGCTACAAGGGTATATTTTATGACACAGGGAATATAAACAATATTTTATAGTAATTATAAATGACGTATAACCTTTCAAAATTATGAATCACTATACTGTATACCTGTAACATATAATACTGTACATCTACTATACTTCAATAAAAGTCCACCTCTGAACAATTGAAACTTTCACCTGTCCCAGGCATTTAGATGTTTAAATAATCTAGTTTAGAGCTTCTCAAACTAACTCTGTTGAAGAATCATTATTTTTAATACCCAATCTATGATAAAAGTATAATTTTATTAAATAGAATAAAATGATTACTGAAAATGTGAAATTAAAAAAGCAAATATATATAAAATTCAAACCCACTGGTCACATTTGAATGTTGCAGCAATGTCGTTTCTATAAAAATTTCTAAATACTTTTTCTTTATTTCTATCTTTATCTTGCCATTGACCATTTCAAAAATCAGTTTCAGTCCTCAGACACTTAATGAGTAACATTGATAGAATGCAATGATCAGTGCTTCTCAAATTTGTGTGCATGTGAGATACCTGGGGATCTTGTTATACAGGTTCTAATAGTTCTAGAATTGGGTCTGAGATTGGGCAGTTCTAGCAAGTTACCAGGTGGAATCTATAGAGCTTGTTCGTAAACCACTATTCAGCCATAAATCATTAGGCAATAAGTTCCTTGTGGGAAATGATTGTGTATACTAATTTCTATATCCTCAGTATCCATCACAATACCAGCCACAGAGGAGGTGTTTAAGAAATGTTTGTTTTGTAAAGAAGTGATCCACTAGATTTTCCACTTCCATGTATCCATCGACTTTTTTTATTAAAAAAAAATATATATCCTTAACCATTTGATTATGAGAGTAGGAAGGGGGGAAGATTCTTTTTTCAAATATCCAATCTATTGTAAAGGTATGCTTTTGTAAAATACATTAAAATGAATTGCTAGAAAAATAACATTAAAAAACAAATGATACATGAAATTAAAGTCCATATTTGGATGTTGCAAAGATGTCCAATTCCATTCTATCACTTACTCTAAATTTATGGAGATGTCTCAAGAAGAGGATCGGTTGAATCTACATGGTCCACTGCCACACTGATTCTACAATATTAATGAGGATGGTGTTTCTTATAATAGGTAAATAATTCATTGTTTTCAGTGTTCTTTTAATTCAAGTACCACTTTGAATAGATGTTGCTGGAATTTTCTATCTTATTTGTGGCTTTTTTTTTCTTTCACTGAGCTGAACACATTAACTGGTTTAACTTGTGAAGCTAGTTATACATGCAGAATAGAATGAGTAGGATGGGGTCTGAGCAACTAGGCAGCAAAGCTCCATAAAATCTTCTCTGGGTATTGTCTTAATAATTTCAATAGACATTATCTTTTAGGCATGGCATTTTACCAAGTTTGTGACTCATACAACTGTCATCAAATTTTTCTCTGTTTTATATCTACTTTAGCTTGGCAAATTGTGACATAGTTGTTCTGGCAAAAGAAATTTCAAAAAGCTTATAAAAGGACTTGGAGTCTTCTCCAGCTTCAAATAATTCTGTCAAAATCTGATTTGATGTGTGCCACACAAACGAAACTGCTCTTTGAATTATAACAAATGGCTTTTAAAATTAGGTGGGAGAAGGTTTGTATTCAACTGGTCATGTAAGAACTCATCAGTGATTTAAATGACAATGTTTGTTGCTTGCATACTTGCTGGAGGTGTTCTTTAAAAATATCCATGTGTCCTTGATGCCATGGGACTCCTCTATACAGCTTTCCTTTTGGAGCCTGTGCATTTTTGCTTATCAAGACACTACGGAAACCAACAAAAGACCTAGAGGATCCAGAGTGTCAACAAAAAAAAGGAGCTTTAGACTTCCTTAGCGGACCATCAGGGATTTGCCTATTGGTATCTGAATCAATCAATATCACTTTTGATCCTTGTGACATTTATGCTATTGTTGTATATCTCTTTTCTGTAAATTCATCACTCAAGTGTCCAATTCTTTCTTTATCACTTTATTTTTGGTAAATGTTGACTACTTTAGGGAATGTTAGGTATAGTAGTAAGGTAGTCATAGAAATTATAATGATGTGTACGTCCTTTTCAGATTATTTCAAATCTGCCTACCCCCAAGTAGAAGTAAGATCCAGGAAGGCAGGGATCTTGCCTTTTTTGGTTATTGCTGCAATTTCAGCATCTAGAACAGTGTCTGGCTCATAGAGGATGCTTAATAAGTATTTGTTGAATAAAAGTTCAATTATTATTTCAAACACTACACTCTAATATAGACACAATTAATTGATATCTATAACTGTATCTCAAGATAAATAGACAGAAATAGAAAAAAAAATCATGTAGCCTGTCTTTTTAATCTTGCTGAACTTAAAGAACATTAAAAAAATAAAGAGAAGCTAGTCAACACATGCTTTTAAAAACATGTTCACTTACATCCAATATGTTAGCTTTCTTACTAATCTTTAATAAGTCACTCATGGCTTAATCTAACTCTGGTTTAGCCACATATTACATTACAATACACTTTTCTCCAACCCATTCTGAGGATTATCTTAGAGCCAAATCTTTCCTGTCGCTGGTGGTACACGTCTAAAACTTATCTCATGTCTATTTGGGAAGAAGGGCCCTCCACTACCAGTAGTGGGTTACTTAGAACAAATTATTTTCAGAATTCTCTGTTTCATAGCATTAACTGAAGTAGACCTTAATATTACAATGGCAAAATGAAAGGCACCAAAAGTACCTGTGACATATTTTATTCCCACTTACATCCCCACTGCTAATCACAAAGACATTTTCTATCTATTCTTCTCTCAAAAAAGATCACTATCTTCTCCCTTCTCAAAGCAATCTCTACTTGCAATTAGTTAATAGTGGTTAGCAATATCCTGGCAGCTTATAATTTCTACTGCTTGTCATGGATGCACACTGCTTTCTAAAATGATATTTATTGCCATAGAACAATCCACCTTGAACAGAAATCTGAAATATCAGTGACCTTACTGCTTTCCTTCCTTCCTCACTTTGCACCAGCCACAGTAACCTCATTGCTGTCCCCTAGAACATCTCAGGAACATTCAGGTCTTCCTTTTGTAAAATATGAGATAAAACAGGGTCACCTATGCCAAGAATTTTAAAATGTAGCCATGAGTCCATTAAAGAAGTGAACCTTACACATATCTTCACCAGGTGGAACCATGAACTTTTGAACTAGGCCAAACCACAAATATTCCAAGGACTCTGCAAGAACACCTGCAGCTTGTCATGGTAAGGGACTTTTACCTCCCTTTAGTGATAGCCTTAGCACTTAATCATGTTTAGCCAAGACTAGCTTCAATTAAAATTCTTTGTAATGCAAATTTCCCTTCTTTGTCTTTAAAAGCCCCTGACTTTTTTTTTTAACATCTTCATTGGAGTATAATTGCTTTACACTGGTGTGTGAGTTTCTGCATTATAACAATGTGAATCAGCTATACATATACATATATCCCCATATCTCCTCCCTCTTGTATCTGCCTCACACCCTCCCTATCTCACCCCTCTAGGTGGTCATGAAGCACCGAGATGGTCTCCCTGTGCAAAGTGGCTGCTTCCAACTAGCTATTTTACATTTGATAGTATATAAATGTCTATGTCACTCTCTCCCGTCATCCAGGCTTACCCTTACCCGTCCCCTTGTCCTCAAGTCCATTTTCTACATCTACATCTTTATTCCTGTCCTGCTTCAAGGTTCTTCAGAATCTTTTTTTTTCAGATTCCATATATGTGTGTTAGCATATGGTATTTGTTTTTCTCTTTCTGACTTACTTCACTCTGTATGACAGACTCTAGGTCCATCCACCTCACTGCAAATAACTCAATTTTGTTTCTTTTTATCATTGAGCAATATTCTATTGTATATATGTGCCACACCTTCTTTATCCATTCATCTGTTGATGGACACTTAGGTTGCTTCCATATCCTGGCTATTGTAAATAGAGCCACACTGAACATTGTGGCACATGACTCTTTTTGAATTATGGTTTTCTCAGGGTGTATGACCAGTAGTGAGATTGCTGGGTTGTATGGTAGTTCTATTTTTAGTTTTTTAAGGAACCTCCATATTGTTTTCCATAGTGGCTGTATCAATTCTCATTCCCACCAACAGTGCAAGAGGGTTCCCTTTTCTCCACACCCTCTCCAGAATTTATTGTTTCTAGATTTTTTTGAAGATGACCATTCTGACTGGTGTGAGGTGATACCTGATTGTAGTTTTGACTTGCATTTCTCTAATGATTAGTGATGTTGAATATCGTTTCTTGTGTTTGTTGGCAATCTGTATATTGTCTTTGGATAAATGTCTATTTAGGTCTTCTGCCCATTTTTGGACTGGGTTGTTTGTTTTTTTGATATTGAGCTGTATGAACTTCCTGTATATATTGGAGATTAATCCTTTGTCAGTTGCTTCATTTGAAAATAATTTCTTCCATTCTGAGGGTTGTCTTTTCATCTTGTTTATGGTTTCCTTTGCTGTGCAAAAGCTTTTAAGTTTCCTTAGGTCCAATTTTGTTTATTTTTACTTCCATTTCTCTAGGAGGTAGGTCAAAAAATATCTTGTTGTGATTTATGTCATAAAGTGTTCTGCCTACGTTTTCCTCTAAGAGTTTGAGAGTGTCTGGCCTTACATTTAAGTCTTTAATCCATTTTGAGTTTATTTTTGTATATGGTGTTTGGGAGTGTTCTAATTTCATTCTTTTACATGTAGCTGTCCAGTTTTCCCAGCACCACTATTGAAGAGGCTGTCTTTCCTCCATTGTATATTCTTGCCTTCTTTATCAAAGTTAAGGTGACCATATGTGTGTGGTTTTATCTCTGGGCTTTCTATCCTGTTCCAGTGATCTATATTTCTGTTTTTGTGCCACTACCATACTGTCTTGATTGCTGTAGCTTTGTAGTGTATTCTCAAGTTAGGGAGCCTGATTCCTCTAGCTCAGGTTTTCTTTCTCAAGATCACTTTGGCTATTTGAGGTCTTTTGTGTTTCCATACAAATTGTGATTTTTTTTGTTGCTGTTCTAGTTCTGTGAAAAGTGCCATTGGTAGTTTGATAAGGATTGCATTGAATTTTTAGATGGCTTTGGGTAGTATATTCATTTTCACAATGTTGATCCTTCCAATCCAAGAACATGATATATCTCTCCATCTGTTTGTATCATCTGTAATTTCTTTCATCAGTGTCTTATAGTTTTCTGAATACAGGTCTTTTGTCTCCTCAGGTAGGTTCTCCTAGGTATTTTATTATCTCTTTTTGCAATGGTAAATGGGAGTGTTTCCTTAATTTCTCTTTCAGATTTTTCATCATTAGTGTATTGGAATGCAAGAGATTTCTGTGCATTAATTTTAAATCTTGTTAATTTACCAAATTCATTGATTAGCTGTAGCAGTTTTCTGATAGCATCTTTAGGATTCTCTATATATAGTATCATGTCATCTGCAAACAGTCACTGTTTTACTTCTTCTTTTCCAATTTGGATTCCTTTTATTTCTTTTTCTTCTCTGATTGCTGTGGCTAAAACTTCCAAAACTATGTTGAATAATAGTGGTGAGGGTGGGCAACCTTGTTTTGTTCCTGGTCTTAGTGGAAATGGTTTCAGTTTTTTACCACTGAGGATGATGTTGGCTGTTTGTTTGTCATATATGGCCTTTACTACATTGAGTTAAGTTCCCTCTATGCCTACTTTCTGGAGGGTTTTTTTTTTATCATAAATGGGTGTTGAATTTTGTCAAAAGTTTTCTCTGCATCTATTGAGATGGTCATATAGTTTTCCTCCTTCAATTTGTTAATATGGTTTATCATATTGATTGATTTGTGTATATTAAAAATCCTTGCATTCCTAGCATAAACACCATTTGATCATGTTGTATGATCCTTTTAATGTGCTGTTGGATTCTGTTTCCTAGTATTTTCTTGAGGATTTTTGCATTTATGTTCATCAGTGATATTGGTCTGTATTTTTCTTTTTTTGTGGCATCTTTGTCTGGTTTTGTTGTCAGGGTGATGGTGGCCTTGTAGAGTGAGTTTGGGAGTGTTTCTCCCTCTGCTATATTTTGGAAGATTTTGAGAAGGATATGTGTTAGCTGTTCTCTAAATTTTTGATAGAATTTGCCTGTGAATCCATCTGGTCCTGGTTAAAAGACCCTGGCTTTTAATCCCTAGTGTGACAGTGTTTGGATTGCTACCCATATTTGGGTGCCCTGCATTGCAATTCCTTAATTGCAACTAAATGCTGTTTGCTTTATTATTGCCTGCTAGGTTTATGTAGGTTGACAAACATGGAGTCAGGGGTAGGACCTGAAACGATCTCATTGCTTCATAATGGGTGTCTCCTGGAATTGAGTGTGATAGCCATAGAGCCTTTTGTACTCACTGTTTTCTTGAAATTACCATCTTGACTGTGAGTCCTCCTAGGCTCAAATCTCCTTTCTTTTGGCTGAGGTCTCAGTCACTAGCTTTCTTTGGGGTCAGGTGGGCAGTTGCGCTGTGAGATGATTATTTCAAAGTGCCAGCTTATGGCTGGGCCACTGGAGGGGTTTTCCTACTACTGAATGCTCTTATTTCCTGGCGTGCTTCTTTAATTATGGGATTGTCCTCTTCTAAGTTCCACTGAGAGTGTTATCCTACTTTGGGGACCAGAACTGGTTTTATGTTTAAAAACTATGTCTACCTTCATCTTGTACACTTCTGTCTTGATGTACTAATAACATAAAAGATGATTTAAATTTACAGTGGTCACAATGGGGCTCTCTGGAAGTCTCTAAACTTATTTTTCTGTGCAATAAACTTGATAACTATGGCACTAAGCAAATTGAATAGGACAGTTACTTTAATTGGTACTTAGAGACCCCTAAATGAGTCCAGGACTTTGAAATCTGTTCCCTCCAAGATGCAAATTCTAAACTTTCTGAAAAGATTGCTCAATTACAAAAGACTTATAACTCTTCTCTGTTACCACCCTCCTGCTCCTCAAGTCTGTCCCCTATATTTCCCTCTTTATCCTTCCTTTCCTAACTCTCCCTTTCTCCCAAAGACCGTGGGGTTCCCCTTGAACCTACAGCCTCAACATCTTCCCTTTAGCCAGTTCAAATTCATCCCTTTAAATTGAAGTCCAATAATGAAGGCACCCTTTTAAATGTAACGTACACACCTTGGACTAATGCAGAATTGTGAGCTATAACCAAAGAATCTCCCAAGGTTACTGAGAATCCTCACCATTTCTCAGAGGAAGTTAACATTGTATTTTCCTGATTTTATCAATTAGTCCACAAGCTACTGGGAGGGAGGAGGTCAGACCCAACATTGGATGACTAAAGACGCCTGGTGTCATCCTTTAGAGGATCTTTAATGGATCATGCCAGCTAACAAATCTAAAGCCTAAGAAAGAGAAAAAAAAACTTATATGAAGCCATCCCTTGGACCTTCCCAAAACCTATTGATTTGAATCAAATCCAAGCATGCATTCAAAGGACTGATGAACTTATGCATGATTATTACAACAGAGTTGAAATTGTTTTTAAGGAAAACTCTAGACTCACTTTAGTCCCAGAGTCCACTAAGGTGGTCTTTAAACCCATATTCATAAATGTCCTAGATGAAGATCTCACAATTCTAGTAAAGTGAGTACAACTTAATTGAGAAACCAGAGAAGCTCCTGATTTGGTTAATCAGGCAAACCAATTGGCCTGGGCTATGCAAAATTCAAATAAACACAAGGCCACTAAAATCATGAATTTACAGCTTCAACAGCTATCAGCTTCCTCCCAGAGGCTTCAATAAACTAAATCAAAGCCTTCAAACTCTAAAAATGCTTTCCATTTTTGTGAGAAAACCGGTCATTGGAAAAAGGAGTGCCTTAATCTAAAACACTTTAAAAATTCTCCCACGTTAAGCCTTCAGATCCTGTTATGTACTGAGGCTGCTCCAAGGACAAACGGTTTTTTTCTGATTCTTTCCTTTAATTATCTGGGAGAAACATTCTTCATGATTGGAAATGATCTTATTACCATCTTAACTGGTACTTGAGCCACACTTTCCATGCTCAACCACAGCACCTTCAAACAACCATTTCCTCAGAGTACTGAGAAAATTCAAATGGTGGGAGTATCTAATAAACCCTTTATAGCTTAAGAGTCCCTTCTCTTACCTTTCCAATTGGGCCCGTGCCAGAAAAACCATTCCTTCTTATTGGTCAGTTCTGCTCCTGTCAATTTACTGGGATGAAACATTTTAGGAAAAAAAAAGAAAAAAAATATACATACATATATCACGCTGCCATTGCTTTTTTCAAAAGGGGGAAATTATCCTTAAAATTTATTTAACTCCCTCAACAATTGATGGCATTCCAAGCTCCTCAACTCTATTAGCAGGTTTTGCACTTAATACTAGCTTGGAAGCTTGGAAGATAACATAAATATAAAACACCTCAAAGAAGTCCCTGAGAAACTCTGGGCAATGTCCACAATTGACGTTGGGTGGATTCATTCATCTCTCCCAATTGGAATTCAAATTGACCTTGATATGCCTTTTCCTAAAGTTAAAAAACATCCTTTAAAACCTGAGACCTTAGCAGGAATTAAAACAATCATAGAGGAATATAAGACACAAAACCTCATAGTTTCTTGCTCTAGCCCTTGTGATACACCCATTCTCTCTATTAAGAAACCTCATGGAAGAGGATGGAGATTTGTCCAAGATTTGAGGACTATTAAAAACAGTTTCATCCCTTGTCATCCAGGTGTCCTTAATCCTCATACTCCTTTATGGTAATACAAATAGAGAATAAATTTTTTCACTGCAATAGACCTCTGTAGCATCCTTTTCACAGATCCTAATAGCAGATTTAGCAGATGTCATTTTTCCACATGGGTCGATCCTCTTACAATATGTTGATGAACTTCTCTTCTCCTCTTCCAAGGAAGCAAATGAGCAAGAGAGCATCCAGCTCCTCAAGCTGTTAACAACTAAAGGTCAGAAAGTCTCTAAATAGAAATTACAACTTATTCAAATACAGGTCAAATACCAAGGACACCTAATCTTAAATCAAAGACTCCTTTTAGACACTAATAAGATACAAAATGTCTCAAATTTCCCTTGGCCAAAGACAAAAAAAAAAAAAAACTTTGAGGATTTTGGAGTCTGGCCAGGTACTGTAAGAACTGGATACCTAAATTTTCTTAATTGCCTAGCCTCTATACTTTGCTCAAAGCTGAAAGACCAGATCCCTTAGATTGGGAAGAAAATACCTTTATGACTTTTTAGAAACTGAAAAGTGGACTTCTCAGTTCCCTTGCTTTATGACATCCTAATAATCAGCTTGGCTTTTTCCTCTTAGTGTACAAAAGGAAGGAGAAGGCCTTAGGAGTGCTTACTCAAAGGAATAGAGGTCAACACTGCTTCCTTGCCTATTATACTCAACAATCAGATCCTGTAGCCTGAGGTCTGCCTCCATGAATGAGAGCTATTTTAGCAGCAGCAGTCCTTACAAAGTCAACTGAGGAAATAGTTGTGGCTCTCCAGTCATCATTCATGTTCCCCATTCAGTAGAAACCTTGCTCGATTCTCATCCCACTCAACATCTTTCTGTAAGCTGTCTTACCTTTTCTGAAATGTTACTAACTTCTCCGCATATAACCCTTTCCCACTGCAACAACCTCAACCCTGCAAAGCCTTCACCATTTACCTGATGATGAAACTTCTCATGGCTGTTTGTCCCTCACTGCTCACTTATTAATTTCTAGATCTGAATTACAATAAACCTCTATTGCTAATGCTGAGATTTCATGGTTTACTGAGGTTTTTTATTTGAAAAGTGACAAAGGAAAACACTGATCAGATATACAATCACCTCCTCCTTTGAAATAATTGAGGCAGCTCTGCTGAACCACTACTTCAGCCCAACAGGTAGAACTCCATTCTTTTAACTAGAGCTTGCACCATAGCAGAAGGTAAAACTGCAAATATCTATACAGATAACTGCTATGCCTTTGGGGTAGTTCATGACTTCGGCATACTTTGGAAACAAAGAGGTTTCTTGTCCGCAGGAGGAAACCAGATTAAGAATGAAAATTGGGTCAATAAGTCATTGGAATTGGTCCAATTTCCATCTGCTCTAGTCATCATCAAGGTGCATGGGTATTCAAAACTAAATTCAGATGAAATCAAAGGAAACAATTTGGTTGACAAGGACAGCTGCCTTATGAGCCACCGAACCTGAAAATTCTTACAGCAAATTTTGATTGTATTCTAAAAGAGGATCTAACGAAAATGTTCAATGGTGTCCAATTTTAAGGCACTGCATAAAGAAAAGTTTTGTTGGGATGATAATGGCTGTATTTTTAGCCCATTAAATAATGGTATGGCCCAAATGGAAGACATGTCTTGCCAGAGTCCACAAAAAATTTCTGATGGAAATGACTCATCAGATGATCCACTGTGCAGCAAAAAATTTGTAAATTTCATGAAACAATATTGGCAGGAAAATATTTCTAAGGCTTCCAAGGAGGCACAATTAACTTGTGTTGAATGTCCTAAATACAACACAGGGAAAAGTATCCAAACTTCCCCTGGACATTTTGACTTCCTAGTTTAAAGGGCCTTTAGATGTATGGCAAATGGATTTTATCCAGTTGCCTCCTTTCCAAGGCTATAAATTAGTTTTTGTTATGGTTTGCATGTTTTATCACTGGATTGAAGCATTCCCTTGCCAACATTTTACCACTTTGGCAGTTGCAAAATATTATTTTAAAAAAATCATACCCACTTGGGATGTGCCCTCAGAACTGCATAGTGACTGGGGAACACATTTTACTGACCATGTTACAAAATAGGTTTGTGAGGGTTGGCCTATTCTACAAAATTTTCAATGTGCTTATCACCCTCAGTCCTCTGGACTTTTGGAAAAAATAATAGCATTATTAATACTCAATTGGTAAAAGTTATGGAGACCTTGAAATTAGTTTGGGCTGAGGCACTTCTTCTTGTCCTTCTGAATTTAAGAGCTACCATGCTTGAGAAACACAATCTATCACCATATGAAATTATTACTGACTGATTTATGCATTTGGCTTTCTCTGCTCCTGGTATTCTACTAACTAGAGGAGACATGCTTCAGTATTCAAAGGACCAATCAGAATGTTGCATAAAAAACATACCCTGGTAGAACAGCCTTTCCACTGTTGTGCTCTTGGGAGATGAAGACAACAAAAATCAAAATCTACAACCAGGTGATTTTGTCTGCTGAAAATGACATTTTCAAAAATATTCTTTACAACATATTTGGAAAGGACCATATCAGGTACTCTTTTCTAAAATTGAAATGTAGCTTATGTATAGTATCATATCAGCTACTCTTTACTAATCCTTCTGTTGAAAAGCTTGAAAGGGTTTATTCTTGAATCCATGTTTCTCATTTAAATAATTTTCTAATACCTAATTGAACTTCTTAATGGACTAGAGAATTAAAATTAAAATGAACTAAGAAGTGAAACAGAGAGCATCTGATGCTGACAACTTTCTCGAGACTCAGGACCAGGTCGGTATACATATATATATATATATATATATATATACACACACACACATACCACGCTAACTTCATTACTGATCCTTTTCATAATAGATCTGCTATATTGCACTGATGCATTTACTGAGTTTAATACAACAGTCTTGCTAGGGAAGGTCCACTCATTTGACTGGTGGTTTCAGAATATCACTTAATGATTTCCTTTTATTATGTACAAGATGGTGATGAGTCAGCATTTTATTGAATTACATTTAATCTTGACTCAAAATTTTACATGTCCTGAGGGTACTTCTTTTGGCAAATGTAAAGGTAATGTTCTAGTAAACTATTCACAAACTGTAGCACGTGAGAGACATCTGTCTTAGTGCTGGATATGTCTCCAAAGACCACAATCACCCAGCTCTAAGGAGCCCCTAGTTACCCCCCATCACCAATTTCTTCTTGGTTCCCAATGTTATGGTAAATTTTAGGCACCCAGCCCTTAAAACTACCCTACATAGTAAAACTGTTTGATTTGGTAGCTCCACTTTGCTTTTGGTTGACACCACCACAGAACGTTTCTCTAAAATCCTACTCCTCTAACATTCCAAGCATCTGGGTCTTCCCACTTTTTTCTTTGCCTCCTGCGTCATGGAAGTGGTTGACAAAAAACTAAGAAATGAGATCTGACCCATCCATGTCAAGTTTTTTGTTGCACCAGGACCAGATGATTGTCAACTGGCAACTTAAAGGCCTGTAATGGCTGTACTGATCCTTGGCCATAATTTCATACCTATCAATGAAACTGAATAACCACACTCTTGGCAGGATACTATGTGCTCCTTTCAGGTACACTTTTGTATGTGTTACAGAGGGAACTGCGGGCTTATGAATGTCTAGACCTTGTATATGACAGGACACTGCTTTTGGGGATACCATAGCATTCCATTTCAAGTTTTTGTTAAAGAAAATATTTTAGCTGAAATCTTATAGGCCTAGGAGAAAATTGGTGGCTCTCTTTTTACACCCTATCTACTTTCCATTGCTTATCATTGCCAAAGGATTTGTTCCTTATATTGGTGAAATCCATAAGGACCTGTTGATAAAGAATTTATCTCTACCCATAACTAAAGTAGCAAATTCGATCACTTTAGACTTGGGTCAACAACAACAATCCCTGGATTCCCTAGAGAGAGTCATATCAGATAATTGAATAGTGCTCAGTTATCTCCTTACACAACTGTGTGGTATCTGTGTCATAGCCAACACCTGCTGTGCCTGGAGCAACACCTCTGGTGAAATTGCATTAGAACACATGGAGAAAGAAACATTGCCCAAGACCTTTTTGGACCAATGTTTTGGATGACACTCTCTGGTCCCCTACTGACGTTTTCGGCTGGCTTCCTTCTATAGGGACTTAGATAAGGATTACAAATATTGCTCATGAATGTTATTGGAATTTTGCTATGTGTGCTCGTATTTAAACTTTTCATGATACTCCTTACTCTGATCTACTCTAAAACTTCTACAAACACCAAGATTAACAGATTCAAATGATAGATGAAGCTTATCCAACTGAACTTTCAGGTAAATAGATTAAATTCCTGGATGAGGAAACTACCTGAGTCATTACCTGAATGCCTCATTGTTCCTCAAATGTGGCCTAACCTGTATGAAACAGACTTCTGGAAATAACCATTAGAGATTTAAAATTTCCCCAGCTGTGGGTTGCAACTTTCTGAGACTGCTTCATCTCAGTAATGTGGGACATGACTTTCTAGGACAAATCCTTCCCAGCGATGTTAGACAAAGTTAATCTATAAGTTGATCAGGGATATTTTCAGAGAAAGATCTTGATTAAAATGGGGAAATGTAAAATGTGGAAATATTAATAAAATGGAGTCACCTATTTCAAGAGGTTTTAAAATCGAGCCAGGAAGCCATTAAAAAGGCAAACCTTACACAGGTCCTCACCGCGTAAGACCATGAACTTTTGAATGGAGTCAAGCCACAAATATCCCAAGAACTCTTCAAGGACACATGCAACACAGTAATGAACTTTTACCTCCCTCTAGTGATAGCCTTAGCACTTAATCATGGTTAGCCAAGACTAGCTTCTGCTTCCAACTCCAATTAAAATTTTTGTAATGCAAACTTCTCTTCATTGTCTTTAAAAGTCCCCGACTTTTACACCTAAGTGGGACCCTGTTTAGACTGCTACCCACATCTGTATGCCCCAAATTATAATTCTTTGGTTTCAAGTAAATGTTCTTTGCTTGATTATTGCCTCCTAGGTTTATTTAGATTGACCTATGCCTTATTTTTCTTAGTACTTATCACCATCTGTCACACTATAGATTTTACTTATTCATTTATTGTCTGCATCCTCCCACTATTTTTAATTTAACAAACACCTATATTGCTCATTATGTTCTTTATTTCACAAACATTTACTCTTTAATTATTATAATCACTGTGGAAGGTAGGTACTATTAATGTATCTAATTTGCTCTTTTCTATTCTTTTCTTCACTTCTATTTCATTTATTTCTGCTCTGATCTTTATGATTTCTTTCCTTCTGCTAACTTAAAAGCTGATTCATTGAAAGGATAAACAAACTTGATAAACCTTTAGCCAGACTCATTAAGAAAAAATGGGAGAGGGTTCAAATCAATAAAATTAGAAATGAAAAACTAGAAGTTACAAAAGACACCACAATACAAAGGATCATAAGAGACTACTACAAGCAACGATATGCCAATAAAATGGACAACCTGGAAGAAATGGACAAATTCTTAGAAAGGTACAATCTCCTAAGACTGAAACAGGAAGAAATACAAATATGAACAGACCAATCACAAGTATGGAAATTGAAACTGTGATTTTTAAAATCCCAACAGACAAAAGTTGAGAACCAGACGGCTTCACAGGCAAATTCTGTCAAACATTTAGTAAAGAGTTAACACCTATATTTCTGAAACTATACCAAAAATTTGCAGAGGAAGGAACACTCCTAATCCTACTCTATGAGGGAACCATCATCCTGATACCAAAACCAAACAAAAATACCACAAATAAAAGAAAATTCCAGGCCAATATCGCTGATTAATATAGATGCAAGAATCCTCAAGAAAATACCAGCAATCAAATCCAACAACAAATTAAAAGGATCATACACCATGATCAAGTGGGATTTAACCCAGGACTGCAAGGATTTTGCAATACCTGCAAGTAAATCAGTGTGATATACCATATTAACAAATTGAAGAATAAAAAACATATGATCTTCTCAATAGATGCAGAAAAAGCTTTTGACAAAATTCAACACCCATTTATCATAAACAAAAAAAAAAATCTCCAGAAAATGGGCATAGAGGGAACACACCTCAACATAATGAAGACCATATATGACAAACCTACAGCTAACATGAAACTCAACAGTGAAAGGCTGAAAGCATTTCCTTTAAGAACAGGAACAAGACATGGATGTTCACTCTTTCCACTTTTATGCAACATAGTTTTGGAAGTCCTAATCACAGCAATCAGAGAAGAAAAATAAATAAAATAAATCGAAATTGGAAAAGAAGTAAAACTTCACTGTTTGCAGATGGCACGATAATATACATAGAAAATTCTAAAGATGCTACCAGAAATCTACTAGAGCTCATCAATGAATTCGGTAAAGTTACAGGATACAAAATCCATACACAGAAATCTGTTGCACTTCTATACAGTAACAATGAAGGATCAGAAAGAGAAATTAAAGAAACAATCACATTTACCATTGCATCAAAAAGAATAAAATACCTAGGAATAAACCTACCTGTGGAGACAAAAGACCTCTACTCTAAATATGAGAGCTACCATACAATCCAGCAATCTCACTCCTGGACATATATCCAGAAAAAACCATGGTTTGAAAGGATACATGCACCCCAATGTTTGCTGCAGCACTGTTTACAATAGCCAAGACATGGAAAAAATCTAAATGTTAATCGACAGAGGAATGGGTGAAGGAGATGTGGTATATATATACAATGGAATATTTCTCAGCCATTAAAAAGAATGAAATAATGCCATTTGCAGTAACATGGATGGATGTGGAAATTATCATACTAAATGAAATAAGTCAGAGAGAGAAAGACAAATATATGATATCGCTTATATGTGGAATCTAAAAAATGATACAAATTAGAGAGAGAAAGACAAATATATGATATCGCTATATGTGGAATCTAAAAAATGATACAAATTAAATTATTTACAAAATGGAAACAGACTTAGACAATGAACTTTTGGTTACTGGGGGGAAGTGTGGGGGGGAGGAATATATTGGGAGTTTGGGTTTGACACGTACACACTACTATATTTAAAATAAATAACCAACAAGGACCTACTGTGTAGTACAGGGAACTCTGCTCAATATTCTATGATAACCTAAATGGGAAAAGAATTTGAAAAAGAATAGACACATATATGTAAAAAAAAAAAAGTACAATGTAAATAAATAAATAAATAAATCTTCCTCAAAAAATAGATATCTAATTTGCAGATGAGGAAAATATCCATAAATAGATTAATTAACTTGAACAGGACCATACAAATATTAAGTGGTAGAGTTAGGATTAAAATGCAGATGATTTGACCCTATAGTACATGCCCTTAAATAATATAATATACTAAAAATATAAGCCCTGTGAAGGCAGAATTTTTTTAAATCATTTTGTTTAGTGGAGTATTCCCAGTAGTGAGAAGAGTGTCTGGTTCATGGTAGAGTCTCAATAAATATTTGTTAAATAGATTAATGTATTTGTTTGAGGGTTAAGACATAAGCATCTGTTTCTTTATATACCCTAGAGTTTCTCTTGGTAGCTTGAAAACATGGTATTTATCAGCTACTTCATGGAATTTATCAAGTACTAACAGAGAGAGGTCCATTGATAGGGACTGATGCTTTGGAAATATTCAGTGAGTTGCACAACAGTATAGTGTTTTTCAGTGCTCATCAAAGTGTGTGATGAGGTTCTTAAGAGGGACCTTAGAGTTGTGAAAGGAACTATATAGAGAGTGAAGTGAGGTTATGGTTCTGAGCCCACAGATTCTTCTGCAAAAAAATATTTATGCTTGTATTTGTTCTTTTTTTATCTTTGGATTTTGCTAAGGATTTTATTTGAACAAAGAAATAAAAATTTTTGAAAACTATTTTTACAGTGGAAAGAACACTGCCTGGTGTCAGAAGACCTGGGATCCAGTTTTGCTTCCTCTTGCTTACAGGCTATGACTCTTTCCCGGCCTTCTTCAGTGGGTTACTGTGAAAATCAAACAAGATGATTCAAACAAATATATTTTGGTATGCACTGGACTGGCTCTACTGTGGGAAGAATAGGTGGTCCCCTATCTAGTCGAGTTAGGGAACCCCTAATAACTCATCCTGCCACTAAATAAAATATTTTTCCATTAGTCTTCCACAATGCCTGTAGTTCTCAACATCCCATTTAGTACTTTTGATTGAGTTCTTCAAAATGCTCCTGCTAATATATTCCAAGCAAGAAATTAATCGACCACCACCAATTAACACCCTAGTATAGAATCATTTATCAGGTTAGCAAATCATATTCCCTAACAGAAAGTTCCTAAAGAAATGAGAACCTGGAATGGCATATATCAAGGAAAGAGAAGAGGAAAGAAGGGCTTTGAGGGAGCAAAAATAATAATCCTTCATATTATTTTACTTCTTTACAGTTTCCAAGTAATTTTCACATCTTCCATCTATTTTATATTGACAAGTATACAGAGAAGATATATTTATGCCAATTTTACAGATAATGAAATTGAGACCCAGGAAAATCAATCTGTCCTGTACCAAACTACACATTTACCTTGAAATGTCCTCTCTCTAATGCATATATGACTCACAACTCATTTTTCTCAATCCATCTCAGTTTATACTTTTCCTCTAAAGAACATTCTTTAGTCCCTATAGACTCGATAAGACACTCTCTTCCAGAACATAGCCAAGTGAAATGTTATTGTGATTTCCTGTTCACTTGATTGTTTATACTACTAGATTTCCAGCAGGCTTGATGGAAGAAAACCTGTGTATCTTGCTCACTGTTGTTTTCTTTGTGCCTAAATTAAGGCCTGGCACATATATAGTACTTGTTCAGCAGATATTGACTGAATAAATAAATGGTTGATAAATGTTCACAGGCAATAGTCTATGCTATTGAGTGGAAGTTAGGCCCTGGCAGACCTTGGCAACCATTCAAAAAGGAATAAGTGATCTTTGGATAAAACTATCTCAAATCCTACAAGTTGTTCAAAGGTAATGCCACTTTCCTTTTCTAAAGGCCAACTTTCATATTCTTTCTAAAGAACTCCAATTTTAAAAAATCACTTATACTTCACACTTGTCACAACTAAAATCAGGTAGATTGATGTTGTACGGTAGCTCAGTTTCAGAAATCATTTTGTTTTTCTGTTTTCTTCCACTGCTCCTTTTCATATAGGGACTAGCTTTTATTTCAATTTTTGCAAATGTGTGATATTAGTAAAAATTAATTTACTCAGTTAATAGTCTTAGAAGCTACTCAGACAGATAAAATGTACCTCAAATACGTTCTTGATTTCTTTATTAAAACTCAATTTTTAAAGTGTAATACAAATTTAAATCTACCCTATCACTATCTTTTTGATCAGCAGATATATTTATTTTTTTATTATTTAAAAATTTTTATTGGAGTATAGTTGCTTTCCAATGTTGTATTAGTTTCTACTGTACAACAAAGTGAGCTACATGTATACATATATTCTCTTTATTTCCCATTTATTTCACCACAGAGCATTGAATAGAGTTACCTATGCTTTACAGTATGTTTTCATTAGTTATCAATTTTATACATAGTATAAATAGTGTATATTTGTCAATCTCCATTTCCCAATTCATCCCAAACCCCCCTTTCCCCTTGGTAGCCATACGTTTGTTCTCTACATCTGTGTCTCTATTTCTGCTTTGCAAATAAGATCATCTATACAATTATTTTAGATTCCACATATGTGCTTTAATATACGATATTTGTTTTTCTCTTTCTGACTTACTTCTCTCTGTATGACAGTCTCTAGGTCCATCCATATCTCTACAAATAACCCAATTTCATTCCTTTATGAGGCTAATATTCCATTGTATATATGTACCACATCTTCTCTACCTATTCATTTGCCAATGGACATTTAAGTTGCTTCACTGTCCTGGCCATTGTAAATAGTTCTGCAATGAACATTAGGGTGCATGTGTCTTTTTGAATTATGGTTCTCTCTGAGTATATGCCCAGCAGTGGGATTGCTGCATCATATGGTAGTTCTATTTTTAGATTTTTAGTTTTTTTTTTTTTAAGGAACCTCCATAGTGGTTGTATCAATTTACATTCCCAGCAACAATTCAAGAGGGTTCCCTTTTTTCCACACTCCAGACTCTATTGTTTGTACACAGTTTGATGATGGCCATTCTGACTGGTGTGAGATAATACCTCATGGTAGTTTTGATTTGCATTTCTCTAATAATTAGTGATGTTAAGCATTTTTTCATGTGCCTCTTGATCATCTGTAGGTTTTCTTTGGAGAAATGTCTATTTAGGTCTTCCATGCATTTTTTTGATTGCATTGTTTGTTTGTTTGTTTTGATATTGAGCTGCATGAGCTTTTCATATATTTTGGAGATTTGTTGTCAGTTCCTTTGGTTGCAAATATTTTCCCCCATTATGAGGGTTTCCTTTACGTCTTCTTTATGGTTTCCTTGTTGTGCAAAAGCTCTGAAGTTTAATTAGGTCCCATTTGCTTATTTTTGTTTTTATTTTCATTACTACAGGAAGTAGGTCACAAAAGATCTTGCTGTGAATTATGTCAAAGAGTGTTCTGCCTATGTTTTCCTCTAAGAATTTTATAGTGTCTGGCCTTACATTTAGGTCTTTAATCCATTTTTAGTTCCTTTTTGTGTATGGTGTTCGGGAGTGTTCTAATTTCTTTCTTTTACATGTAGCTGTCCAGTTTTCCCAGCACCACATATTGAAGAGACTGTCTTTTCTCCATTGTAAATCCTTGCTTCCTTTGTCATAGCTTAGTTGACCATAGGTATGTGAGTTTATCTTGGAGCTTTCTATCCTGTTCCATTGATCTATACTTCTGTTTTTGTGCCAGTACGATACTCTCTTGTTTACTATAGCTTTGCAGTATAGTCTGAAGTCTGGGAGCCTGATTCCTCCAGCTCTGTTTTTCTTTCTCAAGATTGCTTTGGCTATTCGGGGTCTTTTGCATTTCCATACAAATTGTAAAATTTTTTTTCCTTTTCTATGAAAAATGCCATTGGTAATTTGATAGGGATTGCATTGAATCTGTAGATTGCTTTGAGTAGTAGAATCACTTTTACAGTATTGATTCTTCTAATACAAGAACATGGTATATCTCTGCATTTGTTTGTGTCATCTTTTATTTCTTTCATCAGTGTGCAGAAGTTTTCTGAGTACAGGTCTTTTGCCTCCCTAGGAAGGTTTATTACTAGGTATTTTTGTTGCAATGGTGAATGGGATTTGTTTCCTTAATTTCTCTTTCTGATTTTTTCTTTCTTAGTGTATAGAAATGCAAGAGATTTCTGTGTATTAATATTGCATCCTGCGACTTTACTAAATTCATTCATGAGCTCTAGTAGTTTTCTCATGTCATCTTCAAACAGTGAAAGTTTTACTTCTTTTCCAATTTGGACTTTTAAAATTTCTTTTTTCTTCTCTGATTGCCATGGTTAGGACTTCCAAAACTATGTTGAATAATGGTGGCAACAGTGGGCACCCTTGTCTTGCTCCTGATCTTAGAGGAAATGCTTTCACTTTTTCATAATTGAGAATAATGTTTCCTGTGGGTTTGTCATATATGGCTTTTTTTTTTTTTTTTTTTTTTTTTGTGTTACGCAGACCCTTCACTGTTGTGGTCTCTCCCGTTGTGGAGCACAGGCTGCAGACGTGCAGACTCAGTGGCCATGGCTCATGGGCCTAGCCGCTCCGCAGCATGTGGGATCTTCGCAGACCAGGGCACGAACCTATGTCCCCTGCATCAGCAGGTGGACTCTCAACCACTGCATCACCAGGGAAGCCCCAATATATGTCCTTCTTTATGTTGAAGTTGTTTCCTTCTTTTGCACTTCATGAAGAGTTTTTATCATAAATCGTGTTGAATTTTGCCTAAATCTTTTTCTGCAACTATTGAGATTATCATATGGTTTTTATTCTTCAATTTGTTAATACGGTGTACCACATTGATTGATTTGTGTATATTATATATTCCTTGCATCTCTGGGATAAATTCCACTTGATCAATATGTATGACCCTGTTAATATGTTGTAGGATTTGGTTTGTTAGTATTTTGTTGAGGATTTCTGTGTCTAAGTTCATCAGTCATATTGTCTTGTAATTTTCTTTCTTTTCTTTTTTTTTTTTTGGTGATATCTTTGTCTGGTTTTGGTAACAGAGTGATTGTGACCTCATAGAATGAGTTTGGGAATGTTCCTACCACTGCAGTTTTTTAGAAGAGTTTGAGAAGGATAGGTGTTAGTTCTTCTCAAAATGTTTCATAGAATTCACCAGTGAGGCCATCTGGTCCTGGACTTTTGTTTGTTAGAAGATTTTTAATCACAGTTTCAAATTCATTACTTGGGATGGGTCTTTTCATATTTTCTATTTCTTCCTGGTTCAGGCTTGGAAGGTTGTACCATTCTAAGAATTTGTCCATTTCTTTCAGGTTGTCCATTTTAATGGTATATAGTTGCTTGTAGTAGTCTCTTATGATCCTTTGTATTTCTGTGGTGTCAGTTGTAACTTTTCCATTTTCATTTCTAATTTTGTGGATTTGAGTCCTCTCCATTTTTTTTTTCTTCATGAATCTGGCTAAAGGTTTATCAATTTTGTTTATCTTCTCAAAGATCCAGCTTTCATTTTTATTGATATTTGCTATTGTTTTCTTCATTTCTTTTTCATTTATTTCTGCTCTGATCTTTATGATTTCTTTCCTTCTACTAACTTTTTTTTTGTTGTTATTGTTGTTCTTCTTCTTTCTGTAATTGCTTTACTTGTAAGGTAAATTTGTTTATTTGAGATTTTTCTTGTTTCTTGAGGTAGGATTTTATTGCTATAAACTTCCCTCTTAGAACTGCTTTTGCTGCATCTCATAGGTTTTGGGTCACCGAGATTTCATTGTCTTTTGTTTCTAGGTATTTTTTGATTTCCTCTTTGATTCTTCAGTGATATCTTTGTTATTTAGTGGCATATTGTTTAACTTCCATGTGTTTGTGTTTTTTTACAGCTTTTTTTCCCTCCCTGGAATTGATTATCAATCTCATAGCTTTGTGGTTGGAAAGTTGTTTGATATGATTTCAATTTTTAAAAATTTACCAATACTTCATTTGTGCCACAAAATATAATCTATCCTGAGGAATGTTCCATGTGCACTTGAGAAGAAAGTGTATTCTGCTGCTTTCACATGGAATGTCCTATAAATATCAGTTAAGTCTATCTGGTATAATGTGTCATTTCAGGCTTGTGTTTATTAATTGCCTGTCTCAGTGATCTATCCATTGGTGTAAGTGGAGTGTTAAAATCTTTCTCCATTATTATTTTAGTGCTGATTTCCCCTTTTATGGCTGTTAGCATTTGACTTAATTATGCAGGTGCTCCTATGTTGGGTCAATAATTATGTACAATTGTTATATCTTCTTCTTAGATTGATCCCTTGATCATTATGCAGTGTCCTTCTGCTTCCTAGAGAAGATCCTTTAGCATTTGTTGTAAGGCTGGTATTGTGGTGCTTAATTCTCTTAGTTTTTGCTTGTATGTAAAGCTTTTGATTTCTCCATTGAATCTGAATGAAATCCTTGCTGGGTATACTTATCTTGGTTGTAAGTTTTTCCCTTTAATCAGTTTAAAATTATCCTGCCACACCCTTCTTGCCTGCAGAATTTCTGCTGATACATCAGCTAATAACCTAATTAAATTTCCATTGTGTGTTATTTGTTGCTTTTCTCTTGCGGATTTTAATATTTTTTCTTTGTGCTTAATTTTTGTTAGTTTGATTAATATGTGTCTCAGTGTACTTCTCCTTGCATTTGTCTTATATGGGACTCTCTGTGCTTCCTGGACTTGATTATTTTCTTTCCCATATAAAGGAAGTTTTCAACTATAATCTCTTCAAATATTTTCTCAGACCCTTTCTTTCTCTTCTTCTCTGGGACCCCTATAATTCGAATGTTGGTGTGTTTAATGTTGTCTCAGAGTTCTATGGGTCTGTCCTTATTTCTTTTCATTCATCTTTATTATGCTCTGTAGCAGTTATTTCCACCATTCTATCTTCCAGGTCACTTATCAGTTCTTCTGCCTCAGTCATTCGGTTTTTGATTCCTTCTAGTGTATTTTTGACTTCAGTTATTGTGTTCTTCATCACTGTTTTTTGGTTCTTTAGTTCTTCTAGGTCCTGGTTAAAAATTTTCTTGCCTTTTTTCAATCTGTGTTTCCATTGAATTTCTGAGATTTTGGATCATCTTTACTATCATTATTCTGAATTATTTTTCAGGTAGACTGCTTATTTCCTCTTCATTTTTTTTTATTTTGAGTTTTTACCTTGTTCCTTCATCTACAACATATTTCTTTGTCTTCTCATTTTGTCTGACGTACTGTGTCTTATGTCTCCTTTCCACAGGTTGCAGGTTCATAGTTCCTCTTGCTTCTGGTGTCTGACCCTGGTGTGTGAGGATGGACCACTGGCTTGTGTAGGCTTACAGTTGTGTGGGACTGGTGCCTGCATTCTGGTGGTTAGAGCTTGATCTTGTCCCTGATGGGCACTGCCATGTAAGATGGTGTGTTTTGGTGTGTCATGAGCTTAATAGGAGTTTAGACAGCTTGTCTGCTGATGGATGGGTTTGTGTTCCTCTCTTGTTTGCTGTTTGGCAATGAGGCATCCAGCACTGGAGCTTGCAGGAGTTTGGGTGGGATTCGTTCTTGCATTTGAGATAGAGACCTCTGGGAGAACTCTCATTGATAAATATTACCTGGGGCCAGGAATTCTCTGGAGGTCCAATGTCTTAGACTCTGTGCTCCCACGCTAGAGGCTCAGGCCCAACCTCCAGCCGGGTAATTAGACCCTGCAATTCACACGTCATAGCACAATAGAGGGAAAAAAGAGAGAGATAAAAACAAACCAAGAAACAAAGCCCGAGACAGATAGCAAGCACAGAAACAAACAAACGGCGATAAAAAAAGACAAACAAAGCCCCAGACAAATGGTAGAAGCAAAACCAAACTAACAAAAACAAACAAAGGAACACACACACAAAAGAAACAAAATCAAAACCAAAGAACACAAAAAACAAGAGAATAACCAGAAAGCAAAAGAACACAAAAATGAAATCAAAGAATTAGAAATAAAACTGAGAAAAACACAAAACAAAACCAAAGGAAACCATAAAATAAAGCAAAGAAAATGAAACAAACACACAAAAGCGATTAAAAACAGTTTCTCCTTTAACCCTGTCCTGTCTGAGCAAAGAACAGATGTCTTCAGGTGACCTACACACAGAGGCAGTACCAAATCCAAAGCTGAACCCTGGGAGCTGTGCGAACAAAGAAGAGAAAGGGAAATTTCTCCCAGCAGCCCCAGGAGCAGCGGATTAAATCTCCACAATCAACTGGATGTACCCTGAATCTGTGGAATACCTTAAGAGACAAAAAAATCATCCAAAATTGAGGAGGTGGACTTTGGGAGCAAGATATATATATATAATTTTTTCTTTTCTCTTTTTGTGAGTGTGCATGCTTCTGTGATGGTTAGCTCTGCATACCTTTGCTACTGCAACCCAGGGTTCTGTCTGTCCATTTTATTTTATTTTTTTTTATTTTATCTTCTCTCTTTCTTTCTTTCTTTGTCTTTCTTTCTTTCTTTCTTTCTTTCTTTCTTTCTTTCTTTGTATATTTTCTCCCTTTTATGCTGAACCGTGTGGATGAAAGGTTCTTGGTGCTACAGCCAGGAGTTAGTGCTGTGCCTCAGAGGTGGGAAAGCCAATTTCAGGACACTGGTCAACAAGAGCCCTCACAGCTCCACAAAATACTAAATGGAGAAAAACTCACAGAGAAATCCATCTCAAGGCCAAGAGCCAGCTCCACCCAAAGGCCAGCTAGCTCTAATGCTGCACACCCCATGCCAAACAAATAGCAAGACAGGAACACAACCCCACCCATTAGCAGAGAGGCTTCCTAAACTCATAATAAGGCCACACACACCCCAAAACACACCACCAGACATGGACCTGCCCACCAGAAAGACAATATCTAGCCTCAACCACCAGAACACAGGCACTACTCCCCTCCATTAGGAAGCCTACACAACCCACTGAACCAACTTTAGCCACTGGGGACAGACACCAATAACAATGGGAAATACGAACCTGCAGCCTGCAAAAAGGAGACCACAAACACAGTAAGTTAAGCAAAATGAGAAGACAGAAAAACACACAACAGATGAAGGACCAAGGTAAAAACCCACCAGACATACAAATGAAGAGGAAAAAGCAGTCTGCCTGAAAAAGAATTCAGAATAATGATAGTAAAGATGATCCAAAATATTGGAAATAGAATCAAGAGATCCCAAGAAACATTTATCAAGGACATAGAAGAAGTAAAGAGCAAACAATCAATGATGAACAACACAATAAATGAAATAAAATATTCTCTAGAAGGGATCCACAGCAGAATGAGGCAGAAGAACAGAGAAGTAACCTGGAAGATAAAATAGTGGAAATAACTACTGCAGAGAAGAATAAAGAGAAAAGAATGAAAAGAACTGAGGACAGTCTCAGAGACTTCTGGGACAACATTAAACACACCAACGTTCGAATTATAGGGGTCCCAAAAGAAGAAGAGAAAAAGAACGAATGAGAAAATATTTGAAGTGATTATAGATGAAAAACTTCCTAATATGGGAAATGAAATAGCTAGTCAAGGCCAGGAAGCACAGAGAGTCCCATACAGGATAAATCCAAGGAGAAACATGCCAAGACAAATATTAATCAAATTATCAAGAATTAAATACAAAGAAAACATATTAAAAGCAACAAGGGAAGAACAACAAGTAACACACAAGGAAATGCCCATAAGGTTAACAGCTGGTCTTTCACCAGAAACTCTGCAAGCCAGAAGGGAGTGGCAGGACATATTTAAAGTGATGAAGGAGAAAAACGCACAATCAAGATTACATTACCCGGCAAGGATCTCATTCAGATTTGATGGAGAAATTAAAACCTTTACAGACAAGCAAAAGCTAAGAGAATTCAGCACCAGCAAACCAGCTTTAAAACAAATGCTAAAGGAACTATTCCAGGCAGGAAACACAAGAGAAGGGAAAGACCTATAATAATGAACCCAAAAGAATTAAGAAAATGAGTATAGGAACATACATATCGATAATTACCTTAAAAGCAAATGGATAAAATGCTCAAACCAAAAGTCATACACTTGCTGAATGGATACAAAACCAAGACCATATGTATGCTGTCTACAAGAGACCCACATCAGACCTAGGGACTCATACAGACTAAAAGTGAGGGGATGGAAAAAGATATTCCATGCAAATGGAAATCAAATGAAAGCTGGAGTAGCAATTCTCATTTCCAAAAAAATTAGATTTTAAAATAAAGACTATTAAAAGCGACAAAGAAGGACACTACATTATGATCAAGGGATCAATCCAAGAAGAAAATATAACAATTGCAAATTTTTATGTGCCCAACATAATAGCACCTCAATACATAAGACAAATACTAACAGCCATAAAAGGGGAAATCGACAGTAACAAAATCAGAGTAGGGGATTTTAACACCCCACTTTCACCAATGGAGAGATCATACAAGATGAAAATAAATAAGGAAACACAAGCTTTAAATGATACATTAAGCAAGATGGACTTAATTGATATTTATAAACATTCCATCCAAAAATAACAGAATACACATACTTCTCAAGTGCTCATGGAAAATTCTCCAGGAGAGAACATATCTTGGGTCACAAATCAAAGTTTGCTAAATTTAAGAAAATTGAAATTGTATCAAGTATCTGTTTTTACCACAACACTCTGAGACTAGATATCAATTACAGGAAAAAAAACTGTAAAAACTACAAACACATGGAGGCTAAACAACACACTACTTAATAACCAAGAGATCACTGAAGAAATCAAAGAGAAAATCAAAAACTACCTAGAAACAAATGACAGTGAAAACACAACCACCCAAAACCTATGGGATGAAGAAAAAACAGGTCTAAGAGAGAAGTTTATAGCAATAAAATCCTACCTTAAGAAACAAGAAACATCTCAAATAAATAACCTAACCTTGCACCTAAAGAAAATAGAGAAAGAAGAAAAAAAAGATCCAAATTCAGCAGAAGGAAAGAAATCATAAAGATTAGATCAGAAATAAATGAAAAAGAACTGAAGGAAACAATAGCAAAGATCAATAAAACTAAAAGCTGGTTCTTTTAGAAGATAAAGAAAATTGATAAAGCATTATCCAGACTCATCAAGAAAAAAAGGGAGAAGACTCAAATCAATAGAATTAGAAATGAAAAAGGAGAAGTAACAATTGACACTGCAGAAATATAAAGAATCATGAGAGATTACTACAAAAAAGTCTATGCCAATAAAATAGAAAACCTGGAAGAAATGGACAAATTCTTAGAAATGCACAACCTTCAGAGACTGAACCAGGAAGAAATAGAAAATATGAACAGACCAGTCACAAACACTGAAATTGAAACTGTAATTAAAATTCTTCTAACACACACAAGCCAGGGACCAGATGGCTTTACAGGAGAATTTTATCAAACATTTAGAGAAGAGCTAACACCTACCCTTCTCAAACTCTTCCAAAATATAGCACAGGGAGAATCACTCCAAAACTCATTCTACAGGGCCACCAACACCCTAATACCAAAACCAGGCAAAGGTATCACAAAGAAGGAAAACTGCAGGCCATTATCACTGATGAACATAGATGCAAAAATCCTCAACAAAATACTAGCAAACAGGATCCAACAGCACATTAAAAGGATCATACACCATGATTAACTTAAGTTTATCCCAGGATTGCAAGGATTCATCAATATATGAAAGTCAATCAATGTGATACACGATATTAACAAATTGAAGGAGAAAATACATATGACCATCTCAATAGATGCAAGAAAGCTTTTGACAAAATTCAACACCCATTTATGATAAAAAACTTGCAAAAAGTAGGCACAAAGGGAACTTTCCTCAACATAATAAAGGTCATATATGACAAACCCACAGCCAACATCTTCCTCAATGGTGAAAAATTGAAACTATTTCCACTAAGATCAGGAGCAAGACAAGGCTACCCACTCTCACCATTATAATTCAACATAGTTCTGGAAATCTTAGCCACAGCAGTCAGAGAAGAAAAAGACATAAAAGGAATCCAAACCAGAAAAGAAGAAGTAAAGCTATCACTGTTTGCAGATGACATGATACTATACATAGAGAATCCTAAATATGCTACCAGAAAACTACTAGAGCTAATCAATGATTTTATTAAAGTAGCAGCATACAAAATTAATGTACAGAAATCTCTGACATGCCTATTCACTAATGATGAAAAATCTGAAAATGAAATTAAGAAATCCCTGCCACTTACCATCGCAATTAAAAGAATAAAATGTCTAGGAATAAACCTACCGAAGGAGACAAAAAACCTGTATGCAGAAAATTATAATACACTGATGAAAGATATTAAAGGTGACATAAATAGATGGAGAGATATACCACATTCTTGGATTGTAAAACTCAATATTGTGAAAATGATTATACTAACAAAAGCAATCTACAGATTCAGTGCAATCTCTATCAAACTACCACTTTCATTTTTCACAGAACTAGAACAAAAAATTTCACAATTCGCATGGAAACACAAAAGACCCCGAATAGCCAAAACAACCCTGAGAACAAAAACCAGAGCTGGAGGAATCAGGCTTCCTGACTTCAGACTATACTACAAAGCTACCGTAATCAAGACAGTATGGTAATGGCACAAAAACAGAAATATAGATCAGTGGTACAGGATAGAAAACCCAGAGATCAACCCACATACATATGGTCACCCTATCTTTGATAAGGAGGCAAGAATATACAATGGAGAAAAGACAGCCTCTTCAATAATTGGTGCTGGGAAAACTGGACAGGTACATGTAAAAGTATGAAATTAGAACACTCCCTAACACCATACACAAAAATAAGCTCAAAATGGATTAAAGACCTAAATGTAAGGCCAGACACTATCAAACTCTTAGAGGAAAACATAGGCAGAACACTCTATGACATAAATCACAGCAAAATTCTTTTGACCCACCTCCTAGAGAAATGGAAATAAAAACAAAAATAAACAAATGGGACCTAATGGAACTTAAAAGCTTTTGCACAGCAAAGGAAACCATAATCAAGACCGAAAGACAACCCTCAGAATGGGAGAAAATATTTGCAAATGAAGCAACTGACCAAGGATTAATCTCCAAAATTTACAGGCAGCTCATGCAGCTCAATATCAAAAACACAAACAACCCAATCCAAAAATGGGCAGAAGCCCTAAATAAACATTTCTCTAAAGAAGATATACAGATTGCCAACAAACACCTGAAAGAATGCTCATCATCATTAATCATTAGAGAAATGCAAATCAAAACCACAAATGAATATCATCTCACACTGGTCAGAATGTCCATCATCAAAAAATCTATAAACAATAAATGCTGGACAGGGTGTGGAGAAAAGGGAACCGTCTTGCACTGTTGGTGGGAATGTAAATTGATACAGCCACTATGGAGAACAGTATGGGGGTTCCTTATAAATCTACAAATAGAACTACCATACGACCCAGCAATCCCACTACTGGACATATACACTGAGAAAACCATAATTCAAAATTCATGTACCAAAATGTTCATTGCAGCTCTATTCACAATAGCCAGGACATGGAAGCAACCTAAGTGTCCATCAGCAGATGAATGGTTAAAGGAGATGTTGCACATATATACAATGGAATATTACTCAGCCATATAAAGAAATGAAACTGAGTTATTTGTAGTGAGGTGGATGGACATTTAGTCTGTCATGCAGAGTGAAGTAAGTCAGAAAGAGAAAAACAAATAGTGTATGCTAACACATATATATGGAATCTAAGGGGAAAAAAATGTCATGAAGAACCTAGAGGAAAGACGGGAATAAAGACACAGACCTACTAGAGAATGAACTTGAGGATATGTGGAAGGGGAAGGATAAGCTGTGACAAAGTGAGAGAGTGGCATGGACATATATACACTACCAAACGTAAAATAGATAGCTAGTGGGAAGCCACCGCAAAACACAGGGAGATCAGCTCGGTGCTTCGTGACCACCTAGAGGGGTGGGATAGGGAGAGTGGGATGGAGGGAGGTGCAAGAGGGAAGAGATATGGGAACATATGTATATGTATAACTGATTCACTTTGTTATAAAGCAGAAAGTAACACACCATTGTAAAGCAATTATTCTCCAGTAAAGATGTTAAAAAGAAATGATTTAACAAATATTTGAGAGCTTCCCTGGTGGCACAGTGGTTGAGAGTCTGCCTGCTGATGCAGGGGACACGGGTTCGTGTCCCGGTCTGGGAAGATCCCACATGCTGCGGAGCGGCTGGGCCCGTGAGCCATGGCTGCTGAGCCTGCACGTCCAGAGCCTGTGCTCCACGACAGTGAGAGGCCCACATACGGCAAAGAAAAAAAAAAAAAAGATGAAAACAAAGAGAAAAAAAGATAAAAACAAAATAGAACAAAGAAGAGGGTGAAAAGGAAAACACGTAGAACAACGAAAAAGCAAAGTAAAAATAGAAATATAAAAAAATTAAAAAAATATATATTTAAAACATTTAAAAAAAGTAACAAAAAAAAGCAATCCAAAAAAACCCAAAAAAAAACTGAATAAAAATAAAATAATAATAATAAAAATGATAACCAACAACAGAATGAATCAAAACATAATAAAAAATCATAGTAATAATCATATTTCCCTGGGTTCTCAGCTGTCATTATCCTTGCCCACTCTATGAGCCTCAGCTCACCTCCATGTCCCCAGTAGGCCCTCCAGTGCCTCTGGGTTGGTCTCTGGACCCTCTGTGGGCCCTGTGGGGGCAGCTCAGCCTCTGATATGGCCCAATTCCTGCATGTGCTTGCCTCTAAAGTCCTTGGTTGCCAGAGGCAGACCAGTTTAATTTTGGGGAACACTCATTGTCCATTCAGATATTCCATAAATGCAGGGTCTGCCAAGCCAATCAAGGGGATTTAATCTGCTACTTGTGCAGCTGATGGAAAGATTTTCATTCCTTTTCCTTTGTCGCCCCACCCCTGGGGCTCAGCTCTGGTTTTAGACGCACTTCTGTGTGTGGGCCACCAGCAGAAGTCTGCTCCTACGGCTGCCCTGGAGCACTCAGGTCTGCACCAGTCAGGACAGGGCATGGGGATGGCTCAGCTGTCTGGGTCGTGGGAGCCCCAGCAGTGACAGGTGTGTGGGGAAGCCAACAGCCACAGATGCAAGAGATCTGGCCCTAGTGGGAGCATTTTCCAGTGCCTAAGAGCAGGCTTATGATGGTCAGCCCTGGTGGGGGATTTTTCTAGAGCCCAGCAGCAGGCTAATGAGTGCCAGCCCTGGTGGGCCCTTTCGTAGCACCTGGTGGAAGAGGGACTGGCACGTGCAGAGAGGGAGCTTGGAATGGAGGCTTCACCCTCTGCATATCACTGAACAGTGGTGCCTTGTTTCCACGGCAGTCCAGGTTTCCTCCACAGACATTCTCATTTGCGGATTTCCTCCCTCCCATCCCCTCAGGCTGTCTCCTTGTAGCCAACAGTAGTCCTCTCCCTGGGTTTGCTCTCCTATCCCCACACTCCAGCTCCCAGCCCTCGTGCACCCTGGTAGACACATGTCCCAGTCGGGAGCACAAAGGGCCATGACATGGACTTTCTGTGTAGTTCTCACTCTGTCTTGTCTGCCACAGACTGGCTGTTTCACCCTCTTCTGACAGTCTCACTTGCTTCCCTTTTGTCCCAACCAATTTCCCTATTGGTGAAGGGGCTTCCCTGGATGTGGTAACCACTCCTCTGCTTCAGCTCCCCCCCTGGGGTGCAGGTACCATCCCGCTTCCTCTCCTCTTCTTTCTCCCTTCTTTCTTTCATCCTACCCAGTTATGTGTGGATCTTTATAGCTCTTTCCAGTGCCCAAGGTCCTCTGCTAGTGTTCAGCCAGTGTTCTGTGAGTATTATTGCATATGTAGCTGTAATCTTGATGCATTTATAGAGAGAGATGAACTCCATGTCCCTCTTTTCCTCCACCATCTTGAAAACCGATCAGAGGATATATTTAAATGTTGACCCCTGTAAGAGACATTCTTGAGCTTAATTTTTATTGTTATTACTTTTAACAGCAGATTGAAACTACTGCATAACAAAATGTCTTTTGTTTCTTTTTCCCTTTTTTTATTGAAGTATAGATGATGGACAATATTTTATAAGTTATAGGTGTACAATATATTGATTCACAATTTTTAAGTTTATTCTCTATTTAAAGTTATAGAATATTGACTATATTCTCCATGCTGTGTAACATATTTTATACCTAATAGTTTTTTCCTCTTAATCCCTACTCCTGTATTGCCCCTACCCCTTCTCTCTCCCTACTTGGAACAACTAGTTTTTTCTCTGTATCTGTGAGTCAGCTTCTTTTTTGTTATATTTGCTATTTTGTTGTGTTTTTTAGATTCCACATATAAGTGATATCATACAGCATTTTTCTTTCTCTGTCTATTTCACTCAGCATAATACCCTCTAAGTCCATCCATGTTGCTGCAAATGGCAAAATGTCATCCTTTTTTATGGCTGATTAGTATTCCATTTTAACATATATACCACCTCTTCTTTATCAATTCATTTGTTGATGGGCACTTAGGTTTCTTCCATAACTTGCAAATTGTAAATAATGCTGCTATGAACATTGGGGTGTATGTATCTTTTTGAATTAGAGTTGAATTGCTGGGTCATATGGTAGTTCTGTTTTTAGTTTTCAAGAAACCTCCATAATGTTTTCCACAGTGGCTATACCAATTTACAGTCCCAACAACAGTGTGTGAGGTTTCCCTTTTCTCCACATCCTTGCCAGTATGTGGGCTTTTTTTTTTTTATGATAGCCATTCTGACAGTTGTGAAATTATATCTCATAGTTTGATTTGTCTTTCCCTAATAATTAGCACTTTTGAGCATCTTTATATATGCCTGTTGGTCATCTGCATTTCCTCTTTGGAAAAATGTCTATTGAGGTTTTCTGCCCACAGCTAATAGAGTTTATTATTTTTTTTGGTGTTGAGTTGTAAGAACTGTTTATATATCTTGGATATTAACCCCTTAATAGTTATATCATTTGCAAATATTCAGTAGGTTGTCTTTTAATCTTGTTGATGGTTTCCTTAGCTGTGCAAAAGCTTTTACTTTAATTAGGTCTCATTTGTTTTTTTAAAAATTTAGTTCAACATTGTCAAAAGTAATTTTTAATTGGTGATTGTGTTTGGTTAGCAGAGTTTATTTTCATATCTTTAATAGGGATTATATATTTTATATGTCTCATACTGATTATTTAATTTATGAATTACTTTCTATGTTCCTATGCCATTCCTAGTGAAAAGTGAATTTGGAGAAAAAATCTGGGAAGTTCAGTCCACAAAGAATGATTTTGTTTTAATGACCACATCAAGAAGGGATTTACCTTCTTCCTGTAGATAGTTTTACCCTATTAGTAAAATACAAGTACCACATCTACAGAATGCTGCCAATGCTCAAGAAAACACTTACATTTTCAGTAGATTAACAAATATTTTAAACTAAAGTATTAAAAACTGATGTCAATAAATAAATTCCTCAACTTCACTCTGAATCTTTCAGATTATTGCAATTATATAAAATTAAAAGTTCAGATGTTATACTTACATATATATTCACTTATATTTGATAGTGTTAAATGTATACTATTTAATGCTATCAACAACTCTAAAGATTGGGGAGAAAGAGTATAAGAATATATTATTCTTTAATGAATAATTATGAAGTAATCCATTGATAGTGAGGAAAAAACAAGAAAGGTTAAATAAAAATGGCAGTACCTGCAGTCTTTCTCAGAGTAGTGTCCTGCAGCTTGCAAGCATTGTTCTTGGGGTGTAAGATTTGATTTTCTGACCTGGGCATTAAATATTCACTTCTAATTGTAGTCTTATGTGATACAAAAATTAATTTGCATTATTAATGATGCACAGAATGTGATGTTTATTCTCTTAAGATTGGTAACAAAGAGAAAAGATTTGTTTTTCTCCTTTGAAAGTAAGTTAGAATAATAAAACTTATTGAATTAACTTCTCAGTAATTACATGTTTCTGCCAAGTAGAATATACAAGGTTGTATTGTCTGAAATGGAACTAGGACTACAAAGTTTTCATTTTCAGTCTCAGAGTCTCCAGGGGGAAATCAAAAGGTTTCTGTCTTTCAACAGTTTGGGTGAGATGATATTTTGAGATGTTGAGAGCTGCCAAACTACAAAAACAGTAAAGGAACTCCCCCAAAGAAATTTGTTTTTATCTACACAAGTGTTTCTGTTTGTTTGTTCCTTTATTCTCTTATTGAGTTACAAAAAAAAAAAAAGTGGAGGAGGGTCTAAGAATATTTGCCATTCTTCTCAGCCAGAAAGGAACAAACTAGTGTTTGTAGTAATCATTCACCAAGCCATGCCTTCCCCAACCTTCTCTTCACATATAGTTTTACCTGCGTGATGATAGACAACCCAATATGAACCAACCTGAAAACCTAACTTTCATGCAAATAAAAGGGAGATTACTAGAGGACTCACTACTTTAATCTGATGGAATTAATCACTTCTCCTACCATTCTTTATCTTAAAACTGTTCCTTAGTTCCTTTGAACTGAAAACTGTGGGTAGACATATTTGAGGTGAAAAGAGATAATATGATTTGGACAGTGATGTCCCATATAAATCCAGTCTATGAGAGGTGAGGTGATTTTTGGTCTTGTTTCCTGAAATGTTAAGTGTAGGAAAGCATTCTGTCCAGCTAATCTTGGGAAATAGGTGCTTTATATGTCCCTTTGAGGAAAAGGCTTAACATGGAAAGAAGGCAGATGTGAGAGGTTCGTTTAAACATTAGCCAAAATTTGGAAAGGAGAAGTGAGATAACAGAATAATGAAGTCCTCAAGGAGGCTTGGGATTCCAAGCCTTTGGAGAGCCTGGCCATGAAAATTAGCAACTTGTATTCATTCACTTGTCCTGACTCTAAAATATTTGTGAGGAAGGTTCCCTTTATTTTTATTTTTTAACTGCTGATTTTGAAATAATTTCAGACTTACACAAAAAAATACAAAAGTAGTACTACAAAGAATTCCTGTATATCCTTGACCCAGATTCCCCAAAAGTTAGCAAATTACATAACCACATTACAATTATCAAAATCAGGAAATTAACATTGATACCGCATTCTCATCTACAGACTTTATTGAAATGTTTCTAAGTGTCCCAATAATTTCCTTTTTCTGCTTGAGGAGCTGATGTTAGATCACATGATGCACTAATTATCATGTATGTTCAGTATTCTTTAATCTAGAATAGTTTCTCAGTATGTCTTCATCTTTCATGATCTTGACATGTTTGAAGAGTAAAGGCTATGGAATTCCCCTCATTTTGCATTTGACTAATGTTTCCTAATAATAAAAGTTAGGTTATCCATTTTTGACAAAGATATCACAAAATAATGTTTATTATTTTCTTATTGCATCATATTAGGAGGTCCATGATGTTGGTATGCCTCATTATTGATGATTAGCTTTCATCATTGAGTTCAGGTGATATCTGCCAAGTTTCTAAAGTGTAAAGTTAATATTTTCTCCTTTGTAATTAATAAGTATTTTTAAAGAGATATTTTGAGGCTATACAAATAACCTGTTTCTCATAGTACATTTACTCACTAATTTTATCACCCATTGTTAGTTAGCAACTGAAACAATTACTGTGGTGTTTAGCAATGGTACTTTTCTATTTCCATAATTTTTCTACAATTGTTTGAATTACATTTTCCCTTATTAATGTATTTATTCAATTGTTTGTTTGTGTTAGTATAGATTCATTTATTCTTATTTTACTCTGTAGATTGTAGTTCATTACTATCATTATATATTTTTGTTAAAGTTTTCCTTTTGGTGGTTGGGAGCTGCTTCAAATTAGATCCTATAAACAGGTCTTAATTTTAGTCATCATATTTTTAGAAAACAAAAAGCTGTTTCATTAAACAATATATACATGGTGGAACTTAGTTTTATTTGGGCTATTTTTAAGTGCCACAAATGAGGAGATGTGATAATCTTAACTTTGAACAAAGCAATTAGATTTCTTGTCTCAGTTTAGCCAGAACCAGTTGTCAGTAAGTCATTTCTCATTCCTTCATCTCAGTGACGTTTTATCAGTAGCAAGAACATAGGGTAGTTTTAACAGTAAGGGATATTTTGAATATAAAAATCTTTGACTCTTATCTGACAGAAAGAGGTGCTGGTAGTCAGTTGACAGATTATTTTTTCAGTAACTTGATGGGGATGGGAGGCACTTAAAAAGAGTGAGGGAAGGTATTCTTGGAAATACCTAAGGGAAACAAAGTTGACCAAGAAGTGCACAAGCAAAGCAAGAGGACTTCCAAAAGAAGATTTGTTATATATCTCTAAAGAAGTGATGGGGTTCTTGGCCTTCTATGGCATGTACATTTCTCTAAATGTTACATCACCTCAAAAAGACAGCATTGATGAAATTCTACTGTTCAAATCAAGAAATGGCTGTAATACTACAAATATACCAACTATTGCTTCACATGCAGAATCAAAGGAAAAGCAACTCTTGGATTCAGGAAAAAAGTATTGATGAATTGCAAAAGTGAGAAAAAACTGAACACTACTCTACAGGCAAATAAGATTTAAGGCTGGTAGATATAAAGTGAATAGGATTTAAGGTCAACAGATATAAAAATCTCCTTTAAGTAATGCTTTGCCTGATTTTTTCTGGTGGAATAATTTTACTTACAAATCCTTGTTATATGCACTTCAGTATTTTTCACTCTCACTGCATATATTTCTGTCTTACACACAAAGTACGTTTTCAGAAAAAGTTAAACATACAAAGAAGAATATACATGAAACATCTGGTATCTTGTGGGAGAAAAACAACATCATATTACTTGAAGAATTATGTTTTTATTCCAACCAAGATAGTATTGTTTTAATTTATGATTTCTCAACTTTACTTATAACAAAAACAGTCTTTCAAAATATATTTTCTTCACTATTGCATTCAGAGCAACACCTTTTAAAATTATGGCCAAACACAACAAATTGATGTTTAATTGTTATTAAAATTCTTCACACCCAAACAAATAATTCTTCATTGGTTTATATTAAACACACACGATATTTGTATATTTTCCTTTTTTATCCATTTTAATGACAATATAGACATCAACATCAATTGTTTAAATAAAAAGGTACTGTACAATGTTCTCCTTATATTCCAATGGATGTAACCTATAAGACAGTCACCCATTAGTGTCTCACATCAGTTCATTTCATGAAAGCTAAGATGTTTAATTGAATATTAGTTTTTTTAATACAGTGCTGGTTTTTGCTAGAGTATAGGGTAACAGAGTCATTAATCAACTTCTTACAGGACATAAAATTAATTTTTCTATTGAGGCAGATGTGACTTTCATGTGCAATCAGATCCTCATTAACAGTATATGGGAAATCTGAAATCATACTTATGCCTATATGTGATCTCTCACAAAGTGGACTGACCTAATTTAACTTTGAGTTATTTAGAGGGCTATGCAATCCACCCTGAATATAAAATGAAACCTAAAGGTCTCAATTCTCAAAGCTCTCAAGAAGTTTAATTTAACATAACAAGCACTGTTTCCACTAACTGGTTTCATTTTCAGGTGCCAGTGAAGAGAGTTACGGGAGCAGAAAGTGTACATTTGCCAGGGCTCAAGCCAGTACAAGCCTGGATTTTAATTTGTTCTCAGTTGAAAATGATAATGAATAAATTCATGGCAACTTTGCCCAAATGGAAGGATTTTCACCTCTGAGTGTCCACAGCATAGTAACCAACTGATCAGCAGTACACGAAAGCTTCAATCTTCATGATGTAAATATCCAAACGTAGGAGCTCTCATATTATACCAAACCCACCACATATTTCCAGCCTAGTAAACAGCATCTGGAGCCAAAGGAAGAGAAGAAAGGGGAGGAATCTGCATCTGACTCAGGCAACTTAAAATAAATGGGTAGAAAAAGAGAGAACAATGGCAAGCTATGTGTGGTCAGCAATGATGGAAATAACAAATGAGCATGTATAGTCACCATTATACACATTTTACACTATCCTCTTCCCTTGTGAACCAACATTTCTGTGGATTAGAGCAGCTGCCCATTTCTCAATCAGGATGACTGAGGCATTGTTAAATTTCAACCATTTGCCCAAACATTTTTCATGAGGACTGAGAAATAGAATTGTGCTTCATAGAAATAGAATTGTGCTTCATAGATGGAAATTCCTAGGAAAATTCTGAGTGGGTGGGGAAAGGAGATGTGGAAACTGAAATTACAAAATTTCTACCAGCTGTTCAGTAAGAGTAGTAAGAAACTGGAGTTTTCAGATCTACAGTTACCAATCTTTAGCCCTTTGATCTTGCTCTGCTCCCTTGAAATTTTGAAAGCATTTTAGGACCTTAATATGAAGACCAGAGTAGATTATTTTTAGAATAACAATGTTTGAGACAGTCCAAATCCTACTTACCCTTCAAAACCAGTTCCAATTCCTTCTCCCTCAAGAAAGACTTTTCCAGGGCACTTTAGCCCAAATGCATATGTCTTCTTCTGAACTTCTCTGGAGCCTATTTCCTTTATTACTCATTGTGATACAAGTGATTAATCACATTGCCTTATAGCAATTCACCTTTTCCTAGATTTCTGTTCTTTTGTATTATTTTAGCTTTTCACATGTTTACATATTTTATAGCTCTAGATGATAAGCTCCTTGAGTCTATAGACTTTATTATGCTTCTTAGCATCTCTCCTGATACTTCCCAAATGCCTTTCATATACAGAAGCTCTTAGTATAAGTGTGTTAAGTAATTGGGGATAATCAGGAATTAAGTAAAATGGAAACCACTAAGGAGAAAAATTCCACTGGGAATTCTAAACACTCCATTAATTGATTATAAACTCTATTTTAATCATCCTAATGCTTTTCTTTTCCCCAAATCATATCAATGTCTTAAATATTTACTCTTTGCAATTTAAATGAACTGTTTTATCTCCTAAATGCATTATTACCTGTGTGTGGAGACTGCGGTTATTATTTGGAAAATCCTTAATTCTTTAGGTAGAGAAAATTCTCTAGTCAAAAGCAAAATGTGGGTTTCCCTGGTGGCACAGTGGTTGAAAGTCTGCCTGCCGATGCGGGGGACACGGGTTCGTGCCCCAGTCTGGGAAGATCCTACATGCCGCGGAGGGGCTGAACCCGTGAGCCATGGCCGCTGAGCCTGTGCGTCCGGAGCCTGTGCTCCGCAGCGGGAGGGGTCACAACAGTGAGAGGCCCGCGTACCACAAAAAAAAAAAAAAAAAAAAAAAGCAAAATGTATTTTTTGTTTTTAAATAAATTTCTCTTTTCCACAGACAGCTTCATTTGTTAGACCAGGAATATTAAAGACAGAACACAATCCGATGGAGTTCAATGTTCAATAAAAACACTGAACTCGAGTTTAATATTATCCAGCACTTTTAAACTCTTGCTATATACCAAGTTTGTGTATGCTAAATACTTTACATGTAAAATTCTTTTCATTCTCATTATATCATTGTGAAGATAATTACTGTTATTAATCTCATTTTATAAATTAAAAACTGTGCAAGATTATACAGCTAGAAAATCCTAGAGCTAAGATTTGAATTTCAGTCTGTCTAACCAGAGATACCAAACCCTTAGCTATTATCATTCTAGAAAGACAAAACAGAGATCATGTTCATATGTCAGAACATAGCTATCCATGGCCTGATTGAATGAATGATTTTGGACAAGCTCAGAGCAGCAAAGACATGAAGCTAGACCAACCACTAATGAGACACATGGTAGTTGAGGGATTGGGACAGAGGAGACAGACTCACTTATAAGTGTTAAGAAAACCTAGTGTAGAAACAGAATGTGTACCCAAAGGATATGGTCATAGACAACAGGAAGTTCAGGCAAAATAACATTACTTATCTCAGGCTTGCTGTGAGGTATATATAATTTAATACTTTGAAAGTACATAGGCTAGACATTAGAAAATAGTTAGCACTCAATAAATGTTATCCATTTTTATTAGTATTATTATTTAAATCCAACCAATACAGCTAGCAGAGCAGAAAAGGGAATCCAATTTGTTGTGAATTCTAAAGTCCAGGTAATAAAATCAAGAAAATTCTGTGAGTAGCTAGCAAGGTCTCAACTAGTATTCATATGGGATCCAGGGACAAGAACCCTAGACTTGAAAGAACTCTAGAAGAAGTGAATCAGGATTCCAGTTCTAAAAGAACAGGGGCATTAAAGCAAGTGTTCACACATAGGAAATGAAAACAAGAGCCCAGGCAATAGTTCAGTTAACAAAACTGGTGCCCAAAAATTGGGATCAGATAAATAGCAAATGATACACGATGAAGCTTTATAGTTCCCTCCTGTCTCTGCCCATGATTGCAATTAGGGATTAGGGCAGGTATGAGTCCATGGGCCAAGCGATTCTTGCTATTAAGAGCAAGGAGATGTAAGGGCTAGGATTCAGACTAACAGCGATAACTTACTTATGGAATTTTTTTCTCCAGTCGGCATTTTTGGACTAACTAGTCCCTATGATCTACCATAGTTTAAACTGAAAATATAAACCTGACACTTGTCAGAGGCTGAGTTGACAGAACTACAGTTATTATTCAAGACTACAAAGTGAACACTGGTAATTACAGAGAAGTTCAGTGAAGAACCTGAGAGGGCAGTCCAAGCAGTAGACCAGAAAACTAGCCAAGTATAATGTGTTCGGAGGTCAGGCTGAAGCAGACCAAGAAAGCCAGCCCAACTAGGAGCTAAAAATGTAAGCCAGGCTTGGAGAGTCTTAGGAGACCAGTTCAAACAGGGACTGGAAGATTTGAACCCATACCTGGAGGTAATTGTGTGGGCATGAAATTTCTAGAGTCAGATTTCATCAAATGGAGCTCAAGTTAGCCAAGAAAGCAGAAAACTTAGTCGCAGACTGGTAACAAATTTTACTGATCAAACAAAAACTAAATTCAGAAAGTCAATTTTACCCCCTGAAGTGTTGGACGTAGAAGATGCTATTATAAAAATAAAGATCTTAAAAAAAAAAAATAAAATAAAATAAATAAATAAATAAATAAATAAAGATCTTGTATCTGACAGATTAAATGATTTTTCTCCAAGGAGCAATGAGAGTTTTCATAAATTTATAAACAGGCAATCAGCCTTCTTTTCTTTGAAAAGAGAAGCTATCTGATTTAAAAAAAAAATGAAGAGAAAGAGAAATGGAATCAAGAGTCTGTAGTTCTAATAATTTAATTTTTGCTATAATGCTATGACCTTATGCAAGTCATTTAACCTCTGCTTCCCTGCTATGGAATAAGAATAATAAAACCTGAACACTCACTTCTATTAAAGGATATTATTTAAAATGAAAGAATCTAATATAAGTATCTGAGTTTTTAAAAAGTCTAACCATTAATGAAATAAAATATCAGAATGTTGATAATGTTTCAAGCTTTGTGATGAGTACATGAGGAAGGGGTTATTATATCTCTTCTATTTTACAATTATCTATGATACAAGTTTAAACACAAAAGTTCAATTCTCACAGAAAAAAAGAAGGATCATTTCTCCAGTGGCAAAAGATTAACTGAAGTTATGGATATTCTGGAAGAAGTAAGTCAGTGGGAAATAGCCAACCATTCAAAGAGCATCCAATTCCATCTTTCTCAGGGCAGGAGATTTTCCTGCCAAGAACTGCTAAGAGAAGTAAATCCTTTCAACTGCAAGGTATCAGTATGACTGAGGTGCATTTCAAAAATTATTAGGGGGGAAATGAAGATGAGCTATGAGCTTCCTTCCATAATTGGATATGCATAACAGTTTTGTCTTAGGCTCAATAAGGAGAGTTCAACTCAGTAACTCTCAATTACAAATCTTTGATTCTAGAATGACATGTAGCTCTCTAGAGACTTATATGCAGCCCTTAAAGAAAGACAGACAATAAAAACTGAATTTTATTATAATTTGTATTGATGCTTTGAATGAGTAATACCATGTCCTTTGGAAACCCCAAAGCACAATTATAAAGTGGAGTAAAATATTTTAAATGCAGATAAACAAATAATGTAGATATCTTTCATTTCTTTTCAGTATATGGTAATGGTTTTCACCTTGAGAAACTCATTGTGTTCAATTTGGGATTCAGATATACATCAGTGGGAGACTTATGGCTAAGACTGACACTCTGCTTTCATAAAGTACTGAAGGTTCTACTGGGAAAAAAGGCTTATCTCAAGGAAAGAGATAGAGAAGGCATAAAATTTTGACTAAGGACAATGAACCAGCATAGGATGAGAGAGACGATTTTATATGCAACAGGTGACTTGTTCAGATTTTCCTCCAATTAGTCTAAGATGAGGAGTATCTCTGAAGTGTTCTTCCTCACCCACCACCTCCACTTCCTTTGACTTCATATTGCTTCCTCAAGGAAGATTTTTCTGATTTCCTTTCCACTGGTATCACTCTCATAGCACCAGTCTTCTCCGCAATCTTTGTCATACTTGTAATATGAAATTTATTTGTGTATTTCTTTTATTAATGTCTGTCTCCCCCGCTAGTATGTTGCTCCATGAGGGCAGAAACTATGTTAGATACTGTGTCTCCAGTGTCTAAAGTAGTGCCTGGTACTTCTCAACATTCATTTAATTAATAAATATGTCAATAAATTTTAGAAGGTAAAATTTAAAGAAGTAATTTCATTAAAATCCCAGTATGTCAGAAACTGTAAGATAATGGCTATGTATTCAGTAATAGGGGTAATACTACTGAATTGGCAACATAATCTGATAACAACATTCAGCATCTTTGACTTCCAGATATCAGCAAACTTAATAAAACCTGGGAAATTAACACCTTGGATGGAAACACTGGTGCCTTAGGCAGTAGACATAATGAACATGAAATAAATCAAGAGAGAATAAAATTTCAATTCTACGTGGGAATTAAGTAAACTAAGTTCATGGATACCAGCATGTCATTCTTCACGTTGTCCATAAGTAGCTGGGAAACAACATTAAAAGTTGAGTTTGTGCTCCTGAAATTGCAGGTGGAGTCATATTCAGAGAATTACAGCTTTATTATCTTTATTATGGCCCTATTTTTTGCCTCCCAACTGGTGGTGTTTTGGAAGCTTGAGTTACAAGTATAAGAAACGTAGTTAGCTATGAAAATGATCAACAGAAATTTGACTGCACTCCTTTAAAAGCAATACTAGTGAATTTAGTTCATTCCTTGACCATATTGTCTTTATTAAGTATTCTGTCTTTATTGACAGAAGTGACATATGTGTTCGTAAGTACTGTGAACCCATAAATATACATGATGTATATGATTGAGTTCACCAGATATTAGCAGGATTAATTTGGTACTTGATGTCTGTATGTAGCTCTGGATAGCACATATTTTCTCTGAGCACTCTATTAAGTTTTCTGTGTTACACACTCTTATTTTCAACTAAGAAGCCTAAATTCCATGTTTAAGTCTTATATCCAAGGATTTTGAAGAAAGGAAATAAAGCTTTTGTGCTTTTTATAAAAATATATTACACTGATACCAACAGGTTAAACATAAGAAATATAGTGTAACCAATAGGAGGAGCCTAAATTTATGGGATCAGAAAATGGGCAGAAGACTTAAACAGATATTTCTCCAAAGAAGACATACAGATGGATAACAGGCACATGAAAAGATGCTCAACCTCGCTAATGATTAGAGAAATGCAAATCAAAACCACAATGAGGTATCACCTCACGCAGGTCAGAATGGCTATCATCAAAAAGTCTACAAATAATAAATGCTGGAGAGGGTGTGGAGAAAAGGGAACCCTCTTACACTGTTGGTGTGACTGTAAATTGGTGCAGCCACTATGGAAAACAGTATAGAGTTTCCTTAAAAAAGCTAAAAATAGAGCTCCCATATGATCCAGCAATCCCAACCCTGGTCATATATGTGGAATAGATGAAAACTCTAATTCGAAAAGATGCATGCACCCCAATGTTCATAGCAGCACTACTTACAATAGCCAAGACATGGAAGCAACTCAAGTGCCCATTAACAGACAACTGGCTTAAGAAGATGTGGTATATATACAATGGAATATTACTCAGCCTTAAAAAATAATAAAATATTGTCATTTGCACCAACATGGATGGACCCAGAGAATATTATACTAAGTGAATGAAGTAAGTCAGACAGAGAAATACAAATATTATGTGACATCACTTATATGTGGAATCTAAGAAATAATACAAATTAATCTATATGCAAAACAGAAACAAACTTGCAGACATAGAAAAAAACTTATGGTTACCAAAGGAGAAAAGGAGGGGGGGAAGATAAATTAGGAATATGGGATTAACAGATACACACCACTATACATAAAATAGATAAGCAACAAAGATGTACTGTATACTGCAGGGAACTATATTTGATATCTTGTAATAACTTATAATGGAAAATAACCTGAAATATATATACATATAAATAATCTGAATATATATATATATATATCATATATAAATCACTTGCTGTACACCTGAAACTAACAGAGTATTGTAAATCAACTATACTACATTTTAAAAAGTGTTATTGGAAGCTGGTCTAATTAATTTTTATTCAGTGATTGTGATTCTAAACAGAACTGACTTATCTTTGTTTCTTTTTCCACAAACTATTTATTTGTGTTGAAAGTTTTAAAAAATTGAGTGTCTTTTATCCTTCAGCGGCTTTATGCTTACTTTTCAAGAATGCTTAGTTGCTTTCAAAGGGCCCAGGGAAATTTTGTAAACTACTTTCTGGGCGACTCATGGTCTTTTATGTTTTAAGGTAAAATTTTTAATTCCTGCTGAATATTTAGCCATCAACAATTTGAGACAGAAATTTACAATAAAACTGATATCTAATTTTAGTGGAGTGATGATCTTTTCCTGAACATTAGATGGAATAATTTTCCCTTCATTTACATTTTAGAAATATAAGATCCAACTTTACAAATTTTTCTGTCTCTGTCTCCAAATTAATAGATTATTTACTAGGAAGTTTCTAGGGAAAACCTAAATAATTTCTTTCAGAGTCATGTAACAAATGAAACAACAGCTATCATTCCATTCTAGATTAGAAAATTAATGAGTTTTGAAAATTAATGAGATTAATGAGTAATACTTGTACTTTAAAAATGTCAAAAGGAATTTCATGGTCTCCATTACATTGGAGGTGCCTAATGAGTGAAAACTTCCAAAAGGTATAAGTTCTGTTATTTCAAAATAAGATGAAAACATGTTTGGTGATGCCTTGGTGTAAGATGTATCAGTAACTCATGCTTTTTAATGTGTATATAGAGAGATGTATACAGAGATAAACATAGATGTGTGTATTTACATACATGTTAGTAAGCACACCTATATTTCCTAGCTCTGTCCACTGAGAGGGTCTAGAAGTAATGGCACTCAAAGTAGTAATAAGCATATTGAGCACCCAGATCTTGATTTCCAAACACTCCCCAATAAAAGGAACCAAGGCTCCTTGATGATGTGGTTGATTTCAGGACTGAGGGTAAGGAAAATACAAGATGAGCCTGGAGCATCTTGTGGTCTCATGTAGTAAGGAAATGCTCATCAAGTATAATAATAACAACAAAAATGAAGGGCCATGTTAAAAAGACAAGCTGATCTGAAAGAGCTCCCAATGACCAAAGCTGGAAGAGTTTGAACAACAAAATAAATAGTGATAATATTAGATTATAACCCAAAGAATAAATATCTATTAAATTCATAGTGATATAAACAAATGATTAGATAAATAAAGGAATGAGGGAAAGATACAACCTTTTTTAAAGAATTACTTCAATTTTTTTTATTGGAGTATAATTGCTTTACAATGGTGTGTTAGTTTCTGCTTTATAACAAAGTGAATCAGCTATACATATATATATATATATATATATATATCCCCATATCTCTTCCCTCTTGTGTCTCCCTCCCTCCAAAATGAGAAACACAAAATCACCATCAGAACATCTGAGTAGGAAGTTTTGTAAATAAATATTAAAGTTAGTGAGCAAACATTTAAAAGAAACAAGATATTAGCATAACCTCAAAATATTTCTCCAAACATATTTACTAATTAAAAAAGGGGAAATAGTTACTTTACAGTGGAGAAACCTGGCAGACATCAACTTAATCATGTGATTAAATTTAACATCACCACTAATAAGACATAGTAACTTCATATACCTACTGATATCATGCACTGAGAACGGCACGGTATCATTTCTGTGGCATTCTTGCCCAAAATACATAACCTCAATCTAGTTATAAGAAAACATAACACAATCCCAGGTTGAGGAATATTCTTCAAAATATGTGATTAGTACTTCTAGTGATCATTAAGTTTATGAAAAATAAGAAAAGACTGACAAATTATCACAGACCAGAGGAGACTAAGGAGACATGATAATTAAGTACATTATTGAAAGAATCCTGGAACAGATAAATTATATAAATGGAAAAACTGGAAAATCCTAATAAAGTCTGTAATTTAGTAATTTAGTTAAATTACTAATGTTAATTTCTTAGATTTGCTGGTTGTAGCAGGGTTATGTAAGATGTCATCATCAGGAGAAGCTGAGTGAAAGATATGCAACAACTCTCTATAAGCCTAACATTATTTAAATTATTTTTTGAAATGTGAACTACATTTCATTAAAAAAAATATGTTCTCATATCAATAGAATTTTCTCAAGTATTGAAGACTTTGTTGCATTACATTCCTAAAGATAATTTTCTTTTAAAAAATCACAAAGTACATTTTTTGAAAGTCAAAATAAGATTTCCTCTTTTATCATATTTTTTAAGGATTGCAAAAAAAATTTGTTTTTGTAAAATTAAGAAGAAAACCCGTTCAAGGCTTTCAAAAACTCTAAACTCTGTACAAATGGAAGGAATAAGTATTCTTTTATGTATCTTATCTCTAATGAGAAATGGAAATATGTCTACCAGCATCACTATATGCCAAATGACAAAATAAGCATAGGCTGATTTGTGGCACATTGTATGCTGTGTCATTTTTGCTGCTAGCTTCTACTATTGAAGGCAGATGTTATATGTCCTTAAATTAACCATACAGGATTCATTGCCATGAACAATGGGGGAGGTCCACACCAAAGAAACACTATTTGGGCCTGAGCAGTTCTCTAACATTTGTGAAGTACAATCTGAAAGCAAACAGTCCAAATTCTTATTGATTTATCAATTTGATTACTGCCCATCAATCACACTGAAGCTGAAGATTTGTAAGCACTGGGCACTGGCTATATGTTTTGGGTACATTAAGTTCAATATTAAGATTCCTTTTGCACACAAATTCTCCTCCAGCCTGGATCTATTGCCTGAACTTCCCACCATCACTGGATGATTACTTATTGACATAAAAGTCATGGAATTTTATTTAGGTTAATGTTGTCTGTGATATATATATAACATATATATAAACATATATATACATGCATATATACATGTATGCATTTAATATGGTAATATATATGGCAAATATTTTATAGTTTATAAAAGTGTATATAAAGCCTATATAAAAATAAAGAATTTACAAATGTCCCAAAGCATATATTTGAATGATTGATCTTCACAAAAATCGGGTATTATTATCTAGGTTTCACAGATAATGAAGCAAAATATTAAGGAGGTAAGGTGAATTGCTTAAAGCCACATTGTATGAAATTTAACTGGGACTAATGTTCAGGTATTTGGATGACAAACTTATTACAATGGAACAGAATATAAGAAAATATTTTCAGAGCCCCAACCTTGTACTTTTCCATCTTGAAGTGAACTCAGTTCCTCAAGCAAAGCATGTGAAGAATGACTGACATATGAAGGTAATTTCTTTGAACCAGTGTTAGATAGTTACCAAGTTTAATATCCAGGACTACTTCTTTCCTTCTCTCCTCACTGCCAAAGATATTCTTCACAAGTGACAGAACAAAAGGAAAAAGAGGACTAGGCAAGAAGCTCCTGATCATGCTATTTTTCTTGTCCAAGCTAAAGATAAAAATGCTTTTCCCACAATGCATTTCCTCAACTGAATGCTCATTAGTATTTGTACTATAATTCAAAAAATAATGAGTTATACTGACTTCTGGGAATTCACTGGGAATCCTAAATGTGACCTAAATTTACATTCAATAAAATAATGTACTCTAGAACTCAAACAATTGTACAGTGAACAAGGTTTTATAGGAAAGCCCTTTGGCACATTGGAGATAATTTATATGCATTTAAATAGCATGTTTTCTTACTACTTACATCATCTACATTATTATTATCCACACATATATTTAGTTCTCAGTAATATAGTTATTTTGTCATTGAACAAGTTTGTAATTGCAAATGCCCAACTAAACCTAAAATGATACTTTTTTCCAGGTAGCTTTGGTTCTGTCCAAATCAAATGTGCTCTGGTTTTACTTTTGAACATATTCAAAAATAGGTTAATCAAATAATAACAACTACCATTTATTAAAAGTTTACTGTGTGCTAAGAACTTTATAAATTCTGGTTCAATTGATCTGAGTTGGGGCCTAATTATTTTCAAAACTCCTTAGCTGATTCAGCTGCATACTGAATGGCTGAGAACCAAGGACCTAACTTATTTAAGGCATGCCTTATTCATGAAGTTTTCTTTAATTATTTTAATTCATGTGGCTCAATCTCTTTAGAAATAATGGTTTTCTTATAGCTGTCCCCATACAATAATGAACTATATTTTAATTGTCTCAGGTATATTGATGTGTTCATCCTACCTAGAATATAAGCTTTCTGTGAATAAGAATATTGGCTTACTTTTTTTCTCTCTCCACCATAGGACTTAGATAACTTACATGCATTAACTTCCTAGTGTGTGCCAGATGCTGTTATAGATGCTTTTATTTATGTTATTTTATTTTATTTAATCCATGAGAAATTATGTGAGATAACTATTATTGTCCCCAACTTAAAAAATGAAGATTCTGTGGCTTAGAGTTTAAATAAGTTCACCTAAGGATATACAGAGAGATTCTAGGTCACAGAGAGTTTAAACTAAAATTTCATCTAAGGTTTGTCTGGCTCCAATTCCCAAACCTGCTCTTTGCAGAATAGCATTAATTTTCACCTCTTTTCCTTAGTAGTGGATCCCTTTCTTCAAGAAAATATCTAACACAAAAGACCAATGCATAAAACACAGAAAAATAGGCCTATTCTGATTCAAAAGAGTTGGTGGCTCAGACTCCATCCACTTAGCCACACGTTTCCCCTTCCATTCAACTCTTACAACCCACTCTCAAGTTGGTTCTGAAATGATACCTTGGAAGCTCCTCGGACACTGAGAAGCACAATTCAAAAATAATACCATGCTGCTCCACATACGTGGCACATTGTAGGAGCTCAAAAAATACTGACTATATTTAGATGATCACTGCCCTACGGAGAAGTTTAAATGAAGAGCATAGAAGAAAACCTTTATCTTAAAAAGGTTAAGGTAAAAAGATAAACAAATGAAAAGGAGTAGAAGATATCAGCTTAAAAAAGAAAGAAGTAGGTGAAAGGGAAAGGGAAACATGAGGTTTTTTAGCTCTATAGAGTCAATAATAAATGAAAACTAAGTGGCCTAGCTCCTCTGAAGGCCTCTGGGATTGAATCAGTCCTTGGGAGGTTCTAAGAAACTCCAATCACAAATTATTGGCATAGTCAATTATGTCAACAACACTTAGTCATCAAATGTTTTAGAATAAGGTAGAGAAAGTCACTCCAGGTGTTTCTTAGGCTACCAGAAAAGGAAATGGCTAGAACTAGCAGCCATATATATTTCTTTCTGACAACTGCTAGGAGGTCCTGTGTGTACAGATGTAGGAGGTCCTGTGTGTACAGATGTACATAGTTTTTCATTTGCCATCAAAAATAACTAACCCTTTTGGCCATGTCAAACAAATGCTCAGTCTAAGTTGCCATTTGAACACATCCTTGACAATATATGATAGGAGAAACTGATCCAACTTAAACTTTTATCTCTGACAAAGAACACAATAGGCTGAGGAAAATTTTGTAGAGTGCCAGACAAGAGACAGTACTATTGTCAACAGCAAAAAATACCACTTTAGACTAGTCTTCTCTATCACAAACTTTTGGTTTTTCATGATTAGACAAGAACAGGGATATCTAGTTTGGGATTTAGTGTTATTTTTAGCTCAGAAAATATTAGGTAATTCTCCATTTTAATTCATTCTAATTACTTAATAGATTTAATATGATATTTTCCTAGAGAGATGATTTTCACAAAATATAAACATCAGGACATCAAACAGAGATCCAAAAATGAAGTAGAACGAGTGTTTTTAGATTAAGAGGTTTGTTTTCAAATTAAAGCCTTTGTATGCCATAGCTTTGGCTTAAGGCTTTTATTACGTCATTGTCAGTGTTACAAATACTACATTTTAGCCTAATTAGAGATCTCTCTTTTGGTTTGGATATTAAATGATAAGTTCCACCCTGCCTAATATAAGGCAATAAATTTGTCTTTTCTTGAATTATTCAAAAGCCCATGGCTTATCTGTAATCATTTATTTAACATTCTTTATTGAGTGCCTACAGTGTGCTAAGCACTGTTCTACAGCAGATAATTAGACACAACAAAAAATGAGACAGACAAGGTAACTGCTCACAAGAAACTTTTATTTTAAAAAGGCAAGACAGATAATGCACATATAAAATACTCAGATGAACTTCTAGGTCATGATAAATGGCAATAAAAAGGAACAGAGATAGAAAGTTGAAAGCTACTTTGGATTGTCAGAGGAGGCTACTGCAAAGAAGTGATATCTAAATAACAAAAGAGCTTTCCAAGTAAAGATCTTGATTAAGAGCAGTCCAGACAAAGGGAAGATAAAGTGCAAAGGCCCTAAGGCAAGAACAAGTTTGATGTGTTTGAGGAAAAACAAGAAGCCTGTATGGTTGGAGTACAGTAACTGAGGGAGAAGGTAAGATGAAATGAGAGAGGAGAGGTAGGTAAAGGTTAGATCACTTAGGGACATGATATACTGTTTACATTTCATTATAAAAGCAAAAGACTTAAAGTGCAGAGTTTAAAAAAAAAGAAGTGAAAAGTCTTGTTTACAACTTTAAAAGATTGATTGATTCCTTTGTGGAAAAAAAGAGTATTTTTATGCACTAACAATGAAAGATCAGAGAGGGAGATTAAGGAAACAACCACATTTACCATCACATCAGAAAGAATAAAATACTTAGGAATAAACCAACTTAAAGACACAAAAAACTTGTACTCTGAAAACTATAAGACACTTTTGAAAGAAATCAAAGATGACACAAACTGATGGAAAGATATACCATGTTCATGTATTGGAAGAATCAATATTTTCACAATGACTATACTATCCAAGGCAATCTACAGATTCAGTGAAATCCCTGTCAAATTACCTATAACAATTTTCACAGAATTAGAACAAAATATTTCAAAATTTGTAAGGAGGCACAAAAAGAACTGAATAACTAAAGCAATTTTGAGAAAGAAAAATGGAGTTGGAGGAATCAGGTTCCCTGACTTCACACTATATTACAAAGCCACAGTCATCAAAAAAGAATGGTACTGGCACAAAGAATAACAAAAAATATAGATAAATGGAACAGGATAGAAAGCCCAGAAATAAACCATGCACCTGTGCTCAGTTAATCTATTACAAAGGAGGTAAGAATATACAATGGAGAAAGGACAGTCTCTTCAATAAGTGGTGCTGGGAAAACTGGACAGCTACATATAAAAGAATGAAATTAGAACATTCTCTAACATCACACAAAAATAAACTCAAAATGGATTAAAGACCTCAATATAAGATCAGATACTATAAAACTCTTAGAGAAAAACTTAGGCAGAATTGTCTTTGACATGAATTGCAGTGATAATTTTTCATTCCATCTCCTAGAGTAATGAAAATAAAAACAAAAATAAACAAATGGGACCTAATGAAACTTAGAAGCTTCTGCACAGCAAATGAAGCCATAAACAAAATGAAAAGACAGCCCACAGAATGGGAGAATATATTTGCACATGAAGGAACCAACAAGGGATTAATCTCCAAAATATACAAACAGCTCATGCAGCTCTATGTCAAAAATACAAACAGCCAAATCAAAATATGGACAGAATATCATAATAGATATTTCTCCAAAGAAGACATACAGATGGCCAAAAAGCACATGATAAGATGCTCAACATCACTAATTATCAGAGAAATGCAAATCAAAACTACAATGAGGTATCACCAGTAAAAATGGTCAACATAAAAAAATCCACAAACAATTAACCCTGGAAAAGGTGTGGAGAAAAGTGAACCCTCTTACCCTGTTGGTGGGAATATAAATTGGTACAGTCACTATGGAGAAGAGTACAGAAGTTCCTTAAAAAACTAAAAATAGAACTACCATATGATCCAGCAATCCCACTCCTGGGCATATATCCAGAGAAAAACATAATCCGAAAAGAATAGCCAAGACATGGAAGCAACCTAAGTGTCCATCGACAGAGGAATGGAAAAAGAAGATATGGTACATATATACAATGGAATATTACTCAGCCATAAAAAAGCATGAAATAATGTCATTTGCAGCAACATGGATAGACCTGGAGATGACCATACTAAGTGAACTAAGTCAGACAGAGAAAGACAAATATATGATATCACTCATATATGGAATCTAATTTTAAAAATGATACAAATGAACTGACAAAACAGACACTTTTTTACAGATATTGAAAATAACCTATGATTATTACAGGGGAAATGTGGGCGGGAGAGATAAATCAGGAGCTTTGGATGAACATACACACACCACTATATACAAGATAGATAACCAACAAGGACATACTGTATAGCACAGGGAACTCTACTCAATATTCTGTTATGACCTACAATGGAAAAGAATCTAAAAAAGAATGAATATATGTATATGCACAACTGAATCACTTTCCTGTACACTTGTAATTAACACAAAATTGTAAATCAACTGTATATCAATACAATTAAAATTATTTTTAAAAAGACTAGGGGAATAGGATAGAAGTAGGAGTACCTCTTTGGAAGCTATCACTGCCATCCTGGAAAGGATGGAGGTAGTCATACAGATGATGATAAGTTTTGAAATTAGAGCAGACTAACACAAACCAAAATTATGCAAATCTGTACAATGGCAAAACAATAAGATGTATTTATTAAGTAAAAAGCCCAATCCAAATTACATCTTAACATTTATTAAATGCAAGTTACTTAAGTAAAATTACTATTTATATCCTACTTATTCTAAAAAGGTATGACTTAAGATGCTTTACAATTAAAAATTAAAGATACAGTTTTACTACTCTATTGGCAAAAGGACAGGATCCAAAAAATACAGGCAAAATAAAAACTGGATTAAAAATTGTTTGCTGAGGGAAGGGGATCAATATGGTGGAGTAAGAGGATTTACAGCTCACTTCAAACACCCCACAAACACATCAAAAATACACCTACATGTAGAACAATTTTCATGGAAAACTAACTGGAAACTGGCAAAAGAACTCCTGTACAACCAGTAAAGATCTCCATATAACCTGGTAGGATGGACAAAATGGCATCAGGTCGAGACCTGTGCCCCTGGGAGGGATCCGGAAGGAATAGAAGGTCTATGGGGTAAATCTTTGACCTGGGGAGCTAGCAGGTGAAGCCAAAATAAGCATCCCAGTTCTGGGGTCCTGCATGGAGGAGACCAGTCCCCTTGTCTGCTGGGAAATCCACTAAGACAGACAAAAGGGCTGAAGAAGCCTAGACTCTACACATGGGGAATATGTGTATGCTGGCTTGCCGACAGAGCTGTACACTGAAAGTGGCTGCCTCGCTACACTTCCCAATCTTAAGAAACAAACATCTTGGCCCAGCTCACTCTACACCACAGCTTGGTGTAAGCTGTGGGCAAGGACTCAGTCCAGCTATACAGAGAGAGACCAGGGTGCCTGGGGTGTGATCTGGAAGGAGCTGCAGAGACCATTGTCAGTGCACACACAGGGTGGAGCCAAAAGAACACATAGCAGCTAAGCACTGAATCCTAGGAAGACAGACCCTGGGAAAGGACACATTTAGGTATGTAGAAATAGCTGGGAGGGCCTGGGGTGTGGTCTGGGTGGGGCGGCAATAGCCATTGTCAGTACCCTGAGGAGTTATGGTTCATCTCTCAGGGAGAGTGCCCTGGATCTGCCCACTTCATATTGCAATTTAGTACTACATCTGGGGCAGAAAGGTCCTGGGAGAAGACTGCCACAGAGGCAGCCCCAATCCCACGTGGCAGCGCAATTACCACAATTTATGCAGCCTCAACATGCCAAATCCCAGCCCCAGGCTATTCCACACCACAACTTTGCAGTAGGTCTGGTACAAATACAACAGAAAAAGGGACATGACTTTGGGCTGCATCTGAGTGGAACTGTGGACACCTATACAGGTGGCAAATAGGTTCTCTGTGAGCACACTGACCTCACATCTTGCAACAATCACTCCCTTGGGATGGGGCAGGCACTCAAGGGTAATGGAGCCTGATCAAATCTAACCCTCAGGGCTTCTAATTCAACAAATGGAGAGAATACCTTGCCCACAATAGGGCCATGAGAGCCAAAGAAGAGGCCCATCCAACATTCAAAGCAAACTCTGGACACCACAACACCAATCACACTCCCTATCATGCAGATAACAGTCAGCATACTTTGAGGAAAGATGTGGCTGGCATCCAAACTAAAACCAGTCCTTGTATCAAAAATATTGGATTCAGGGCTTCCCTGGTGGTGCAGTGGATGAGAGTCTGCCTGCCAATGCAGGGGACACAGGTTCATGCCCTGGTCCGGGAAGATCCCACATGCCGCAGAGTGACTGGGTCCGTGAGCCATGGCCACTGAGCCTGCACGTCCGGAGCCTGTGCTCCACAACAGGAGAGGCCACAACAGTGAGAGGCCTGCATACTACTATATATATATATATATATATATATATATATATATATATATATATATATATATATAGGACTCAGTCTACCCAGGGATGATTCCACATAAATATAGCCCTTTAAGACCACAGTAGACAATTTCTCCTAAATTAATAGAGACAAAGAAAGTTAAATAAAATAAAAAGCAGAGGAACTACTCCCATTTAAAAGAAAAAGAGAAATTCCCTGAAAGAATAATGAAACAGAGCCCACCAGTCTACTAGACCCTTAGTTAAAAAATGAGGTAATAAGAATGCTAAAGGAATTAAGAAAGATTATTGATAGAAATGCTGATCACTATAACAAAGAACTGGAAACTATAAAGATGAACCAATCAAAAGTAGTCAACTCAATTGCTGAGATAAAATCCAGTCTAGAAGCAATGAATAGCAGAGTAAGTAATGCAGAAGAACAAATAAGTGATCTGGAAGATAGAATAATGGAAATCACCCAATTAGAGCAACAGACAGAAAGACAAATGGAAAAAAAATGAAAGCAACATATGAGATCTATGTGATAATATAAAGCATACCAACCTATGCATAATAGGGGTTCCAGAAAGAGAAAAGAGAGAGAAGGGGATCGAAAATGTATTTGAAGAAATTATGGCTAAAAAATCCCAAACTTAAAGAAGAAAAGTTATATCCAGGTACAGGAAGCACAGAAGGTCCCAAACAAGATGAAACCAAACAGACCCACATCAAGACATATCATAGTTAAAATTGCAAAAATTAAAGATAGATGATTCTAAAGGTGGAAAGAAAAAAACCGTCAGTTACAAAGTCTTCCCCATAAGGTTATCAGCTAATTTCACTGCAGAATCTTTGCAGGCCAGAAAGGAGTGACATGATATATACAAAGCCCTGAAAAGGAAAAACCTGCAACATAGGGTGCTATACCAAGTAAGAATATTATTTAGAATAGAAGGAGAGATAAAGTATTTATCAGACAGGAAAAACTAAAAGAATTCAGCAGTACTGAACCACCCTAAAATAAATATTAAAGAGTCTTCTCTAAATATAAAAGAAACAAGAATTGATAGGAAAGGGAAAAATCACAATATGAAAGACAAATATATTAAAGGATTGAAGGTCACTTAAGCCAGTCAATAGATGTAAAAAAATCACAAAAATTTGTAAAAGTGATTATAACAGCAATAAACAGTAAAATGATAAGCATAAAGATATAAAATACAACATCAAAATCACAAAATGTGGGTGAAGAGAGTTTAAAAATGTAGTTCTCTTACACATACAGACTGAAAGTGAAGGTATGGAAAAATATATCATGCAAATGGAAATGAAAAAAGAGCAGGGGTAGCAATACTCATATGAGACAAAATAAACTTTAAACCAAAGTCCATAAAGACAAAGGCGTGCACTATAAAATGATAAAAGGATCAATACAAGAAGAGGATATTGCAATTGTTAACATATATGCACCTAGTATGGGAGCTCCTGAATTTATAAACAAATAATAACAGACATAAAGGGAGAAATTAACAATAATACAATAATAGGAGGAGAATTTAACACCTAGCCAACATCAATAGGCAGATCATCCAGACAGAAAATTAATAAGTCATAAGAGTTTCTAAATGATACTGTAGACCAGTTGAATCTAATTGATATCTACAGGACACTACATCTCCAAAACACAGAATACACATTCTATTCAAGCAAGCATGGAACATTCTCTGGGTAGACCACATACAAAGTCACAAAACAAGCCTCAACAAGTTTAGGGGGACAGAAATTATTTAAAGCACATTTTCTCACCACAATGGTATGAAACTAGAAATCAACCACAGAAAGAAAAACAGGAAACGAATGAACACATGGAGACTAAACAATATGCTCCTTAGAAACACATGAGTCAATGATGAAATCAAAGAAGAAATCAAAAATACCTGGAGGCAGATGAATATGAAAACACAGCATTACAAAATTTATGGGATGCAGCAAAAGCAGTTCTAAGACAGAAGTTCATAGTGATACAAGCCTTCCTCATGTAACAAGAAAAATCTCAAATAAACACTCTAACCTACCACCTAAAAGAATTAGAAAATAAGAACAAACAAAACTGAAAGACGGAAGAAGGAAGGAAATAATAAAGAACAGAGAAGAAATAAATGAAATACAGATCAGAAAACAATAGAAAAGACCAATAAAATGAAGACCTGGTTTTTTGAAAGATAAACAGAATTGACAAATATCTAATCAGTCTCACCAAGATGAAAAGAGAGAGGACTCCAACAACATAAGAAATGAAAGACAGTAAATAAGAAAGGATATCACAGAAATACAAAAAATAAAATAAGAGAATAATATGAATATTTATATGTTGACAAATTTGACAACCTAAGAAAAATGGACAAGTTTCTAGAAAGAGCCTATCAAAACTGAGTCAAGAAGAAACATAATTTGAACAAACCAATCACCAGAAGTGAAGTAAAATCTGTAATAATAATAATAATAAAAGTATCTGCAAGTAAAATTCCAGGACTGGATGGCTTCACTGTGGAATTCTACCAAATATGCAAAGAAGAAGTTACACCTATTCTTCTCAAACTATTGCAAAATATGGAAGAGGAGGAAACACTCCCAAACTCTTTCTATGAAGCCACCATCACCCTGATATGAAAACCAGAAAAAGACACTGCAAAAAAAGGCAATTATAGGCCAATATATTTGATGAATAGTAGGAGCTTCAACATGGTGGAAGAGTAAGGCGTGGAGATCACCTTTCTCCCCACAAATACATTACAAATACATCTACATGTAAAACAACTCCTACAGAACACCTACTGAACGCTGGCAGAAGACCTCAGACCTCCCAAAAGGCAAGAAACTCCCCACACACCTGGGTAGGGCAAAAGAAAAAAGAAAAAACAGAGACAAAAGAATAGGGATGGGACCTGCACCTCTGGGAGGGAGCTGTGAAGGAGGAAAGGTTTCCACACACTAGCAAGGCCCTTTGCGGGCAGGGACTGTGGGTAGCAGAGGGGGAAGCTTCGGAGCCATGGATTAGAGTGCAGCAACAGGGGTGCGGAGGGCAAAGCAGAGAGATTCCCACACAGAGGATCAGTGCTGACCAGCACTCACCAGCCCAAGAGGCTTGTCTGCTCACCCACTGGGACAGATGTGGTATGGGAGCTGAGGCTCGGGCTTCTGGGTCAGATCCCAGGGAGAGGACTGGGGTTGGCTGTGTGAACAGAGCCTGAAGGGGGCTAGTGCACCACAGCTATCCAGGAGGGAGTCTGGGAAAAAGTCTGGAGCTGCTGAAGAGGCAAGAGACATTTATTTGCCTCTTTGTTTCCTGGTGCGTAAGGAGAGAGGATTAAAAGTGCCGCTTAAAGGAGCTCCAGAGATGGACGAGACACAGCTATCAGCCTGGACCCCAGAGACAGGCATGAGATGCTAAGGCTGCTGTTGCAGCCACCAAGAAGCCTTTGTGCAAGCACAGGTCACTATCCACACCTCTACTCCCGGGAGCCTCTGCAGCCTGCCACTGCGAGGGTCCCAGGATCCAGGGAAAACTTCCCTGGGAGAACACACAGTGTGCCTCAGGCTGTTGCAACATCACGCTTGGATCTGCTGCTGCAGGCTTGCCCCAATTCCTTACCCCTCCCTCCTCCCAGCCTGAGTGAGAGAGAGCCTCCTAATCAGCTACTCCTTTAACCTCGTCCTGTAAGAGCAGGAATAGAAGCCCTCAGGCGACTCTACACATAGAGGTGGGGCCAAATCCAAAGCTGAAACCCAGGAGCTGTGCGGAAAAAAAAAGAGAAAGTGAAATTTCTCCCAGCAGCCTCAGGAGCAGCGGATTAAATCCCCACAATTAACTTGATGTACCCTGCATCTGCGGATATCTGAATAGACAATGAATCATCCCAAATTGAGCAGGTGGACTTTGGGAGCAATGATATATATATGTTTTTCCATTTTCACTCTTTGTGAGTGTGTATGTGTATGCTCCTGTGTCTGATTTTGTCTGTATAGCTTTGCTTTTACCATTTGTCCTAGGGTTCTGGCTGTCCATTTTTTTTTTTTTTTCTTAGTATACTTTTTAGTGCTTGTTATCATAGGTGGATTTGTTTTTCAGTTTGTTGCTCTCTTCTTTCTTTCCATTTTTTTTTTAGTTTAAAATATTTATTTAATAATTATTCTTATTTTAATAACTATTTTACTTTATTTTATCTTCTTTCTTTTTTTCTCACATTTATTCTGTGCAGTGTGTATGACAGGCTCTTGGTGCTGCACCCAGGCATCAGGGCTGTGCCTCTGGCATGGGAGAGTCAAGTTCAGGACATTGGTCCAACACAGACCACCCAGTTCCACATAATATCAAACAGCGAAATCTCCCAGAGATTTCCATCTCAATGCCAAGACCCAGCTCCACTCAATGACCAGCAAGTTCCAGCACTGGACACCTTATGCCAAACAACTAGCAAGACAGGAACACAAAGGCACCCATTAGCAGAGAGGCTGCCTAAAGTCATAAGGTCACAGTCACCCCAAAACACACCACCAGACATGGAGTTGCCCACCAGAAAGACAAGATCCAACCTTATCCACCAGAACACAGACACTAGTCCCCTCCACAAGGACGCCTACACAACCCACTGAGGCAACATTAGCCACTGGGGAAGACACCAAAAACAACGGGAACTATGAACCTGCAGCCTGTGAAAATGAGACCCCAAACACAGTAAGTTAAGAAAAATGAGAAGACAGAGAAACACACAGCAGATGAAGGATCAAGGTAAAAAGCCACCAGACATAACAAATGAAGAGGAAATAGGCAGTCAACCTGAAAAAGAATTCAGAAAAATGGTAGTAAAGATGATCCAAAATCTTAGAAATAGAAGGGAAAAAACACAAGAAACATTTAAAAAGGACCTAGAAATAAAGAGCAAACAAACGTGATGAACAACACAATAAATGACATTTAAAATTCTCTAGAGGGGATCAGTAACAGAATATCTGAGGCAGAAGAATGGATAAGTGAGTGACCTACAAGATAAAATAGTGGAAATAACTACTGCAGAGCAGAGTAAAGAAAAAAGAATGAAAAGAATTGAGGAGAGTCTCAGAGACCTCTGGGACAACATTAAACACACCAGCATTCGAAACATAGGGTTCCCAGGAGAAGAGAAATAAAAGGGGCAGAGAAAATATTTGAAGTGATTACAGTTGAAAACTACCCTAATATGGGAAAGGAAACAGTTAATCAAATCAAGGAAACAGAGTGAATTCCATACAGGATAAATCCAACGAGAAACACACCAAGACACATATTAAACAAACTATCAAAAATTAAATACAAAGAAAAAATATTAAAAGGAGAAAGAGAAAAAACAACAAATAACACACAAGGAAATCCCCATAAGGTTAACAGCTGATCTTTCAGCAGAAAATCTGCAAAGTAAAAGGGAGGGGCAGGACCTACTTAAAGTGATGAAGGGGAAAAGCCTGCAACCAAGATGACTACCCAGCAAGGATCTCATTCAGATTTGACAGACAAATTAAAAACTTTACAGACAAGCAAAAGCTAAGATAATTCAGCACCACCGAACCAGCTTTACAGCAACTGGTAAAGGAACTTTTCTAGGCAGGAAACAAAAGAGAAGGAAAAGACCTACAGTAACAAACCCCCCAAAATTAAGAAAATGGTAATAGGAACATACATATCGATAATTACCTTAAATGTAAATGGATAAAATCCTGCAACCAAAAGACATAGAATGACAAAATGGATACAAAATCAAGACCTGTATATATGCTGTCTACAAGAGACCCACTTCAGACCTAGGGGTACATACAGACTGAAAGTGAGGGGTGTAAAAAGATATTCCATGCAAATGGAAATCAAAAGAAAGCTGGAGTAGCAATTCTCATATCAGACAAAATAAACTTTAAAACAAAGACTATTACAAGAGACAAAGAAGGACACTACATAATGATCAAGGGGTCACTCCAAGAAGAAGATATAACAGTTATAAATATTTATGCACCCAATATAGGAGCACCACAATACATAAGGCAAATACTAACAGCCATAAAAGGGAAAACTGACAGTAACACAGTCATAGTAGTGGACATATCACCCCACTTTCACCAATCGATGGATCATGCAAAATGAAAATAAATAAGGACACACAAGCTTTAAATGATACATTAAATAAGATGGACTTAACTGATATTTATAGGACATTCCTTCCAAGAAAAACAGAACACACTTTCTTCTCAAGGGCTCATGGAACATTTTCCAGGACAGACCATATCTTGAGTTACAAATGAATCCTTGATAAATTTAAGAAAATTGAAATTGTATCAAGTATCTTTTCCAACCACAACACTATGAGACTAGATATCAATTACAGGAAAATATCTGTAAAAATACAAATGTATGGACGCTAAACAATACACTACTTAATAATGAAGTGATCACTGAAATAATCAAAGAGGAAATCAAAAAATACATAGAAACAAATGACAATGAAAACACGAGGACCCAAAGCCTATGAGATGCAGCAAAAGCAGTTCTAAGAGGGAAGTTTATAGTAATACAATCCTACCTTAAGAAACAAGAAAGATTTCAAATAAGCAACTTAAACTTACACCTAAAGCAATGAGAGGAACAGCAAAAATACACCAAAGTTAGCAAAAGGAAAGAAATAATAAAGATCAGATCAGAAACAAATGAAAAAGAAATGAAGGAAATGATAGCAAAGATCAAGAAAACTAAAAGCTGGTTCTTTGAGAAGATAAACAAATTGATAAACCATTTGCCAGACTCATCAAGAAAAGAAGGGAGAAGACTCAAATCAATAGAATTAGAAATGATGTGAGCCATGGCCGCTGAGCCTGCGTGTCTGGAGCCTGTGCTCCACAACGGGAGAGGCCACAACAGTGAGAGCCCCGTGTACCACCAAACAAACCAAAAAAAAAAAGAAATGAAAAAGGAGAAGTAACACCTGACACTACAGAAATACAAAGGATCATGAGAGATTCCTACAAGCAACTATATGCCAATAAAATGGAAAACCTGGAAGAAATGGACAAATTCTTAGAAATTTACAATCTTCTGAGACTGAACCAGGAAGAAATAGAAAATATGAACAGACCAATCACAATAAACAAAATTGAAACTGTGATTAAAAATCTTCCAACAAAAAAAAGCTCAGGACCAGATGGCTTCACAGGTGAATTCTATCAAACACTTAGAGAAGAGCTAACACCTACCCTCCTCAAACGCTTCCAAAATATACCAGAGGGAGGAACACTCCCAAACTCATTCTATGAGGCCACCATCACCCTGAAACCAAATCAGACAAAGATGTCAAAAAGAAACAAAACTACAGGCCAATATCACGAATGAATGTAGATGCAAAAATCCTCAACAAAATACTAGCAAACAGAATCCAACAGCACATTAAAAGGATCAAACACCATGATCAAGTGGGGTTTATCCCAGGAACTCAAGGATTCTTCAATATATGCAAATCAACCAACGTGATACACCATATTAACAAATTGAAGGAAAAAAAACATATGATCATCTCAATAGATGCAGAGAAAGCTTTCGACAAAATTCAACACCCATTTATGATAAAAAAGAATGCTCCAGAAAGTAGGCATAGAGGGAACTGTCCTCAATATAATAAAGGCCATATATCACAAGCACACAGCCAATGTCTTCTCAATGCTGAAACACTGAATCATTTCCACTAAAATCAGGAACAAGAAAAGTTTGCCCATTCTCACCACTCTTATTCAACATAGTTTTGGAAGTTTTAGCCACAGCAATCAGAAAACAAAAAGAAATAGAAGGAATCCAAATCATAAAAGAAGAAGTAAAGCTGTCACTTTCTGCAGATGACATGAAACTATACACAGAGAGTCTTAAAGATGCTACCAAAAAATTATTAGAGCTAATCAATGAGTTTGGTAAAGTAGCAGGATAAAAAATTAATTCAGAGTAATCTCTTGCATTCCTATACACTAATGATGAAAAGTCTGAAAATGAAATCAAGAAAACACTCCCATTTACCACTGCAAAAGAAACAGTAAAATATCTAGGAATAAACCTACCTAAGGAGATGAGACCTGTATGGAGAAAATTATAAGACACTGATGAGAGAAATTAAAGATGATACAAACAAATGGAGAGATATACCATGTTCCTGGATGGGAAGAATCAACATTGTGAAAATGACTATACTAACCAAAGAAATCCATAGATTGAATGCAATCCCTATCAAACTACCACTGGCATTTTTCACAGAACTAGGACAAAAAATTTCACAATTTGTATGGAAACACAAAAGACCCTGAATAGCCAAAGCAATCTTGAGAAAGAAAAATGGAGCTGGAGGACTGAGGCTCCCTGAATTCAGACTATACTACAAAGCTACAGTAATCAAGCCAGTATGGGACTGGCACAAAAAAAGAAATATAGATTAATGGAACAGGATAGAAAGCCCATAGGTAAATCCACACACATATGGTCACCTTATCTTTTTAAAGGAGGCAAGAATATACAGTGGAGAAAAGACAGATTCTTCAATAAGTGGTGCTGGGAAACTGGACATCTACATGTAAAAGAATGAAATTAGAACACTCCCTAACACCATATACAAAAATAAGCTCATAATGGATTAAAGACCTAAATGTAAGACCAGAAACTATCAAACTCTTAGAGGAAAACATAGGCAGAACACTCTATGACATAAATCAGAGCAAGATCCTTTTTACCCCACCTCCTAGAGAAATGGAAATTTAAAAAAAAATGAACAAATGGGTCCTAATGAAACTTCAAAGCTTTAGCACAGCAAAGGAAACCATAACCAAGACTAAAAGACAACCCTCAGAATGGGAGAACATATTTGTCAGTGAAGCAAGTGACAAGGGATTAATCTCAAAATTTACAAGCAGTTCATGCAGCTCAATATCAAAAAAACAAACAACCCAGTCCAAAAATGGGCAGAAGACTTGAACAGGGATTTCTCCAAAGAAGATATACAGATTGCCAACAACCACATGAAAGAACGCTCAATCTCTTTAATCATTAGAGAAATGCAAATCAAAACTACAATGAGGTATCTTCTCACACTGATCAAAATCACCATCATCAAAAAATCTACAAACGATAAATGTTGGAGAGGGTGTGGAGAAAAGGGAACCCTCTTGCACTGTTGGTGGGAATGTAAACTGGTACAGCCACTATGGAGAACAGTATGGAACTTCCTTAAAAAACTAAAAATAGAACTACCATATGACCCAGCAATCCCACTACTGGGTATATACCCTGAGAAAACCATAATTCAGAAAGTGTCATGTACCACAATGTTCATTGCAGCTCTATTTACAACAGCCAGGACATGGAAGCAACCTAAGTGTCCATTGACAGATGAATGGATAAAGAAGATGTGGTACGTGGATATAATTGAATATTACTCAGCCATGAAATGAAATGCAATTGAGTTATTTGTAGTGAGGTGGATGGACCTAGAGTCTGTCATACAGAGTGAAGTAAGTCAGAAAGAGAAAAATAATACATACATACAATACTGTATGCTAACACATATATATGGAATCTAAAAAACAAAACAAAAAATGGTCATGAAAAACCTAGGGGCAAGACAGGAATAAAGATGCTGACCTACTAGAGAATGGACTGCAAGAGACGGGGATGGGGAAGTGTAAGCTGGCACAAAGTGAGAGAGTGGCATGGACATATATACACTACCAAATGTAAAACTGATAGCTAGTGGGAAGCAGCTGAATAGCACAGGGAGATCAGCTCGGTGCTTTGTGACCACCTAGAGTGGTGGGATTGGGATGGTGGGAGGGAGGGAGATGCAAGAGGGAAGAGATATGGGGATATATGTTTATGTATAAGTGATTCACTTTGTTATAAAGCAGAAACTAACACAGCATTGTAAAGCAATTATACTCCAAAAAAGATGTTAAAATATATGTATATATTTGATGAATATATATGCAAAACCTTCAGCAAAATATTAGCAAACCGAATCCAACAATACATAAAAAGCGTCATACACTGTGATCAAGTTGAATTCATTCCAGTGTCTCAAGGATGGTTCAACCTACACAAATCAATGTGATACACACATTAACAAAAGATAAAAACCACATAATCATTTCAATACATGCATAAAAAACATTTGACAAAATTCAACATCCATTCGTGATAAAAAAAAAAAACTCTAATGAAAGTAGCTCAACGTAATAAAAGCCATTTATGACAAACCCAGTGCTGGCATAATACTGAATGGTGAAAAACTGAAAGCCTTCTCACCAAATTCAGGAACAAGACAAAAAGGCCCACTCTAAACAGTTCTATTCACCATACTATTGGAAGTCCTAGCCACATAAATAGGACAAGGAAAAGAAATAAAATATATCCAAGTCAGAAGGGAATAGGTAAAACTACCAGTATTTTCAGATGAGATGATACTCTATACAGAGAACCCCAAATTCTCCACACAAAAGCAATTAGAACTAGTAAATGAATTCAGCAAGGTAGCAGAATACAACATCAGTATACTGAAATCTATTGCATTTCTTTACATTAATAATGTAATATAAGAAATAGAAAGTTAAAGAAATCCTGTTTAAAGTCTCATCAAAAAGAAGTAAAATACCTAGGAATAAACTTAACCAAGGAGTTGGAAGAATTATACACTAAAACTATAAAACTATAAAAAGGAATTTGAAGATGATTCAAAGAAATAAAAAGACAGCCAGTGCTCTTGCATTGGAAGAATTAATATTAAAATGGCCATACTACCCAAAGCTACATACAGGTTTAATGGAATCACTATCAAAGTACCCATGACATTTTTCAGAGAACTAGAACAAATAATCTTAAAATTTATATGGAACCACAAAAGACCCAGAATTGCTTACAAAATCCTTAGGAAAAGGAACAAAGTTGGAAGTATAACCCTTACAGATGTCAAGCTATACTACAAAGTTACAGTAATCAAAACAGCATGGTATTGACACAGAAACAGACATATAGATCAACGGAACAAAATAGAGAGTCCAGAAATAAACACACACACCTACGATCAATTAATCTGTGACAAAGAAGGAAAGAATATACAATTGAAAAAAGACAGTCTCTTCAACAAGTGGTGTTGGGAAACCTGGACAGCTACACGTAAATAAATGAAATTAGAAAACTCCTGCACACCATATAAAAAATTCAAAATTGTTTAAAGACCTTAATATAAAATATATTACCATAAAACTCCTAGAAGAGAACATAGGCAAAACAGTATTTGACATAAATTATAGTAATATTTTGGGGATCTGTATCCTAAGGCAAAAGAAATAAAAGCAAAAGTAAATAAATGGCAGCTAATTAAACTTAAAAGCCTTCACACAGCAATAGAAATCATCCACAAAACTAATACACAACCTACAGAATGGCAGAAAATATTTTCAAATGATGCACCCGACAAAGGGTTAATATCCAAAATATGTAAACATCTCATATAACTCAATATCAAAGAAACAAACAACCCAATTAAAAGTGAACAAAGACCTGATATAAATTTTTCCAGAGAAGACATACAGATGGCTGACAGATGAAAAAGCACTCAACATTGCTAATTATTACATAAATGCAAATCAAAACCACAATGAGGTATCACCACACTCCATTCAGAATGGCTTTCATCAAAAAGTCTACAAATAATAAATGCTTGAAAGAGTGTAGAGAAAAGGGAACACTCTTACACTATTAGTGGTTATGTAAATTGGTGCAGCCACCATGGAAAACAGTATAGAGGTTCCTTAAAAAAAATAAAGTAGAGAGAGCTACCATATGATCCAGCAATCCCACCCCTGGGTATATATCTAGAAAAAGCCCAAACTCTAATTCAAAAAGATACATGTACCCCAATGTTCATTGCAGCAGTGTTTACAATAGCTAAAACATGGCAACAACCCAACTGCTCATAAATATATGATTGGCTTAAGAAGATATAATACACACACATGCAGACACACACACATATATACAATGGAATATTACTCAGCCATAAAATAGAATGAAGTATTGTCATTTGCAACAACATGGATGGACCTAGAGAATATTATACTTACTGAAGTAAGTCAGAGAAAGACAAACACTAGGTAATATCACTTATATGAGGAATCTAAAAAATAATACAGATGAATCTATATACAAAACAGAAACAGACTCACAGACATAGAAAATAAACTTATGTTTATCAAAGGGGTGAGGAAGTGGAGGAGAGACAAATTAGGAGTATAGGATTAATAGATACAAACTACTATACATAAAATAGATAAGGAACAAGGATTTACTGTATAGCACAGGGAATTATATTCAATATCTTGTAATAAACTATAATGGATTATAAGCAGAAAAAAATAACTACATTACTATGTTGTATACCTGAAACTAACAGACTGTTGTAAGTCAACCATACTGCAACAAAAAAATTTAAATCAAGAACATGTGAAGAAGTCCTGAAGATGGCGGAAGACTAAGATGCAGAGATCACCTTCCTCCCTACAGATACACCAGAAATACATCTACACGTGGAACAACTCCTACAGAACACCTACTGAACACTGGCAGAAGACCTCAGACCTCCCAAATGGCGAGAAAGTCCCCACGTACCTAGGTAGGGCAAAAGAAAAAAGAATAAACAGAGACAAAAGGATAGGGACGTGACCTGCATCAGTGGGAGGGAGCTGTGAAGGAGGAAAGGTTTCCACACACTACGAAGTCCCTACGTGGGCAGAGACTGTGGGTGTCAGAGAGGGAAAGCTTCAGAACCGCGGAGGAGAGCACAGCAACAGGGGTGCAAAGGGCAAACCAGAGAGATTCCTGCACAGATGATCGGTGCCAACCGGCACTCACCAGCCCGAGACGCTTGTCTGCTCACCTGCCAGGGAGGGCGGAGTTGGAAGCTGAGGCTCGGGCTTCGGTCAGAGCACAGAGAGACGACTGGGGTAGGCAGCGTGAACACAGCCTGCAGGGGGTTTGTGCACCACAGCTAGCCAGGAGGAATTCTGGGGAAAAGTCTGGACCTGCCGAAGAGGCAAGAGACTTTTTCTTCCCTTTTTGTTTCCTGGTGCGCGAGGAGAGGGGATTAAGAGTGCTGCTTAAAGGAGCTCCAGAGATGGGCATGAGCCAAGGCTAAAAGCACGGACCCCAGAGACAGTCATGAGACGCTAAGGCTGCTGCTGCTGCCACCAAGAAGCCTGTGTGCGAGCACAGGTCACTATCCACACCCCTCTTCTGGAGAGCCTGTGAAGCCCGCCACTGCCAGGGTCCCGGGATCCAGGAATAACTTCCCCAGGAGAACGCACGGTGCGCCTCAGGCTGGTGCAATGTCTTGGCAGCCTCTGCTGCTGCAGGCTCACACCGCATCTGCACCCCTCCCTCCCCCCGGCCTGAGTGAGCCAGAGCCCCCGAAGCAGCTGCTCCTTTAACCCCATCCTGTCTGAGTGAAGAACAGACGCCCTCCGGCGAACTACACGCAGAGACGGGGCCAAATCTAAAGCTGAGCCCCTGGGAGCTGTGAGAACAAAGAAGAGAAAGGGAAATCTCTCCCAGCAGCCACAGAAGCAGCGGATTAAAGCTACACAATGAAATTGATGTACCCTGCATCTGTGGAATACATGAATAGAAAATGAATCATCCCAAAGTGAGGAGGTGGACTTTGAGAGCAAGGTTTATTATTTTTTCCCCTTTTCCTCTTTTTGTGAGTGTGTATGTGTATGCTTCTGTGTGAGATTTTGTCTGTATAGCTTTGCTTCCACCATTTGTCCTAGGGTTCTATCTGTCCATTGTTTTTATCTTTTTAAACACTATTTTTTTCTTAATAATTAGTTTTTATTTTACTAACTTTATTTAATTTCATATTTCTTTTATTTTATTTTTGTTCTTTCTTTCTTTCTTTCGTTCCTTCCCTCCTTCCTTCCTTCCTTCCTTCCTTCCTCCCTCCCTCCCTCTTTCCCCCTTTCTTTCCTTCTTTCTTTCTTTCTTTCTTTTTTCTTTCTTTCTTTCTTTCTTCCTTTCTTTCTTTCTTTCTTTCTTTCTTTCTTTCTTTCTTTCTTTCTTTCTTTCTTTCTTTCGTTCCTTCTGTTTTTCTCCCTTTTATTCTGAGCCGTGTGGATGAAAGGCTCTTGGTGTTGCAGCCAGGAGTCAGTGCCGTGCCTCTGAGGTGGGAGAGCCAACTTCAGGACACTGGTCCACAAGAGACGTCCCAACTCCACATAATATCAAATGGCGAAAATCTCCCAGAGATCTCCATCTCAACACCAGCACAGAGCTTCACTCAAGGACCAGCAAGCTACAGTGGGGGACACGTTATGCCAAACAACTAGCAAGACAGGGGCAAAACCACACCAATTAGCAGAGAGGCTGACTAAAATCATAGTAATTCCACAGATACCCCAAAACACACCACCAGACGTGGACCTGCCCACCAGAGAGAAAAGATCCAGCCTCATCCACCAGAACACAGGCACTAGTCTCCTCCACCAGAAAGGCTACACAACCCACTGAACTAACTATAGCCACTGGGGAAAGACAGCAAAACAATGGGAACTAAGAATCTGCAGCCTGTAAAAATGAGACCCCAAACACAGTAAGATAAGCAAAATGAGAAGACGGAAAAACACACAGCAGTTGAAGGAGCAAGATAAAAATCCACCAGACTTAACAAATGAAGAAGAAATAGGCAGTCTACCTGAAAAAGAATTCAGAATAATGATAGTAAAGATGATCCAAAATCTTGGAAATAGAATAGACAAAATGCAAGAAAAAATTAACCAGGACTTAGAAGAACTAAAGAGTAAACAAGCAACAATGAACAACACAATAAATAAAATTAAAAATACCCTGGATGGGATCAATAGCAGAATAACTGAGGCAGAAGAGTGGATAAGCGACCTGGAAGATAAAATAGTGGAAATAACTACTGCAGAGCAGAATAAAGAAAAAGAAGGAAAAGAACTGAGGACAGTCTCAGAGAACTCTGGGACAACATTAAACACACCAATATTCGAATTATAGGGATTCCAGAAGAAGAGAGAAAGAAAGGGACTGAGAAAATATTTGAAGAGATTATAGTTGAAAACTTCCCTAATACGGGAAAGGAAATATTTAATCAAGTCCAGAAAGCACAGAGTCCCAAACAGGATAAATCCAACGAGAAATACGCCAAGACACATATTAATCAAACTGTCAAAAATTAAATACAAAGAAAACATATTAAAAGCATCAAGGGAAAAACAACAAATACAACACAAGGGAATGCCCATAAGGTTAACAGCTGATCTTTCAGCAGAAACTCTGCAAGCCAGAAGTGACTGGCAGGACATATTTAAAGTGATGAAGGATAAAAACCTGCAACCAAGATTACTCTACCCAGCAAGGATCTCATTCAGATTTGATGGAGAAATTAAAACCTTTACAGACAAGCAAAAGCTGAGAGAGTTGAGCACCACCAAACCAGCTTTACAACAAATGCTAAAGGAACTTCTCTAGGCAAGAAACACAAGAGAAGGAAAAGACCTAAAATAACGAACCCAAAACAATTAAGAAAATGGGAATAGGAACATACATATTGATAATTACCTCAAATGTAAATGGACTAAATGCTCCCACCCAAAGACACTGACTGGCTGAATGAATACAAAAACAAGACCCATATATATGTTGTCTAAAAGAGGCCCACTTCAGACCTAGAGACACATACAGACTGAAAGTAAGAGGATGGAAAAAGGTGTTCTATGCAAATGGAAACCAAAAGAAAGCTGGAGTAGCAATTCTCATATCAGACAAAACAGACTTTAAAGATTATTAGAAGAGACAAAGAAGGACACTACATAATGATCAAGGGATCGATCCTAGAAAAGATATAACAATTGTAAATATTTATGCACCCAACATAGGAACAACTCAATACATAAGGCAAACACTAACAGCCAAGAAATGAGAAATAGACAGTAACACATTCATATTAGGGGACTTAACACTCCACTTTCACCAATGGACAGATCATCCAAAATGAAAATAAATAAGGAAACACAAGATTTAAATGATACATTAAACAAGATGGACTTAACTGATATTTACAGGACATTCCATCCAAAAACTACAGAATACACATTTTTCTCAAGTGCTCATGGAATATTCTCCAGGATAGAACATATCTTGGGTCATAAATCAAGCCTTGGTAAATTTGAGAAAATTGAAATTGTATCAAGTATCTTTTCCGACCATAACACTATGAGACTGGATATGAATAACAGGAAAAGATTTGTAAAATATACAAACACTTGGAGGCTAAACAATACACTACTTAATAACGAAGTGAACACTTAAGAAATCAAAGAGGAAATCAAAAAATACCTAGAAACAAATGAAAATGGAGACAGGATGACCCAAAACCTATGGGATGTAGCAAAAGCAGTTCTAAGAGGGAAGTTTATAGCAATACAATCCTACCTTAAGAAACAGGAAGCATCTCGAATAAACAACCAAACCTTACACCTAAAGCAATTAGAGAAAAAAGAACAAAAAACCTCCACAGTTAGCAGAAGGAAAGAAATCATAAATATCAGGTCAGAAATAAATGAAGAAGAAATGAAGGAAATGATAGCAAAAATCAATAAAACTAAAAGCTGGTTCTTTGATAAGATAAACAAAATTGATAAACCATTACCCAGACTCATCAAGAAAAAAATGGAGAAGACTCAAATCAGTGGAATTAGAAATGAAAAAGGAGAAGTAACAACCTTCACTGCAGAAAAACAAAAGATCATGAGAGATTACTACAAGCAACTCTATGCCAATAAAATGGACAACCTGGAAGATGTAGACAAATTCTTAGAAATGCACAAGCTGCCAATACTGAATCAGGAAGAAATAGAAAATATGAACAGACCAATAACAAGCACTGAAATTGAAACTGTGATTAAAAACCTTCCAACAAACAATAGCCCAGGACCAGATTTCTTCACAGGCGAACTCTATCAAACATTTAGAGAAGAGTTGACACCTATCCTTCTCAAACTCTTCCAAAATATAGCAGAGGGAGGAACACTCCCAAACTTGTTTTATGAGACCACCATCACCTCGATACCAAAACCAGACAAGGATGTCACAAAGAAAGAAAACTAGAGACAACTATCACTGATGAGCATAGATGCAAAAATGCTCAACAAAATACTAACAAACAGAATCCAACAGCACATAAAAAGGATCATACACCATGAACAAGTGTGGTTAATTCCAAGAGTGCGCAAGGATTCTTCAATATATGTAAATCAATCAACGTGATACACAATATTAACAAATTGAAAGAGAAAAAACATATGATCATCTCAATAGATGCAGAGAAAGTTTTCGACAAAATTCAACACCCATTTATGTTCAAAACCTTGCAAAAAGTAGGCGTAGAGGGAACTTTCCTCAACATAATAAAGGCCATATATGACAAATCCACAGCCAACATTGTCCTCAATGGTGAAAAACTGAAAGCATTTCCACTAAGATCAGGAACAAGACAAGGTTGCCCACTCTCACCACTCTTATTCAACATAGTTTTGGAAGTTTTAGCCACAACAATCAGAGAAGAAAAGGAAATAAAAGGAATGCATATCAGAAAAGAAGAAGTAAAGCTGTCCCTGTTGGCAGATGAAATGATACTATACATTGAGAATCCTAAAGATGCTACCCATAAACTACTAGAAGTAATCAATGAATTTGGTAAAGTAGCAGAATTCAAATTAATGCACAGAAATCTCTGGCATTCCTATACACTAATGATGAAAAATCTGAAAGTGAAATCAAGAAAACACTCCCATTTACCATTGCAACAAAAGAATAAAATATCTAGAAATATACCTAGCTAAGGAGACAAAAGACCTGTATGCAGAAAATTGTAAGACACTGATGAAGGAAATTAAAGATGATACAAATAGATGGAGAGATATACCATGTTCTTGGATTGGAAGAATCAACATTGTGAAAACGACTCTACTACCTAAAGAAATCTACAGATTCAATGCATTCCTATCATACAACCACTGGCATTTTTCACAGAACTAGGACAAAAAAATTCACAATTTTTATGGAAACACAAAAGATCCCGAATAGCAAAAGCAATCTTGAGAACTAAAAATGGAGCTGGAGGAATTAGGCTCCCTGACTTCAGACAATACTGCAAAGCTACAGTAATCAAGACAGTATCGTACTGGCACAAAAACAGAAATATAGATCAATGGAACAGGATAGAAAGCCCAGAGATTAATCCACACACATATGGTCACATTATCTTTGATAATGGAGGCAGGAATGTACAGTGGAGAAAGGACAGCCTCTTCAATCAGTGGTGCTGGGAAAACTGGACAGGTACATGTAAAAGTATGAGATTAGATCACTCCCTAACACCATACACAGAAATGAGCTCAAAATGGATTAAAGACCTAAATGTAAGGCCAGAGACTATCAAGCTCTTAGAGGGAAACATAGACAGAACACTCTATGACATAAATCACTGCAAGATCCTTTTTGACCCACCTCCTAGAGACATGGAAATAAAAACATAAATAAACAAATGGGACCTAATGAAATTTCAAAGCTTTTGCACAGGAAAGGAAACCATAAACAAGACCAAAAGACAACCCTCAGAATGGGAGAAGATATTTGCAAATGCAGCAACTGACAAAGGATTAATCTTTATAATCTGCTCATGTAGCTCAATAACAAAGGAACAAACAACCCAATCAAAAATGGGCAGAAGACTAAATAGACATTTCTTCAAAGAAGATATACAGACTGCGAACAAACACGTGAAAGTATGCTCAACATCATTAATCATTAGCGAAATGCAAATCAAAACTACAATGAGATATCATCTCACACCAGTCAGAATGGCCATCATCAAAAAAATCTAGAAACCATAAATGCTGTAGAGGGTGTGGAGAAAAGGGAGCACTCTTGCACTGCTGGTGGGAATGTGGATTGGTACAGCCATTTGGAGAACAGTGTGGAGGTTCCTTAAGAAAGTACTAATAGAAATACCATAGGACACAGCAATCCCTCTACTGGGCATATACCCTGAGAAAACCATAATTCAAAAAGAGTCGTGTACCAAAATGTTCATTGCAGCTCTGTTTACAATCGCTCGGAGATGAAAACAAGCAAAGTGTCCATCATCGGATGAGTGGATAAAGAAGATGTGGTACATATATACAATGGAATATTACTCAGCCATAAAAGGAAATGAAATTGAGCTATTTTTAATGAGGTGGATGGACCTAGAGTCTGTCATACAAAGTGAAGTAAGTCAGAAAAAGAAAGACAAATACCGTATGCTAACACATATATATGCAATTTAAGAAAAAAATAATGTCATGAAGAGCCTATGGGTAAGACAGGAATAAAGACACAGACCTACTAGAGAATGGACTTGAGAATATGGGGAGGGGGAAGGGTAAGCTGTGGCAATGCGAGAGAGAGGCATGGACATATATACACTACAAACATAAAATAGATAGCTAGTGGGAAGCAGCCGCATAGCACAGGGAGATCAGCTCAGTGCTTTGTGACCACCTGGGGGGTGGATTAGAAGGGTGGGAGGGAGAGAGATGCAAGAGGTAAGAGATATGGGAACATATGTATATGTATAACTGATTCAGTTTTTTATAAAGCAGAAACTAACACACCATTGTAAAGCAATTATACTCCAATAAATATGTAAAAAAAAAGAACGTGAGAAATATTTTTTGTTTCAATTGAGCACACATTTTTTTTTTTCAAACTTCTGTTAGTCATGGGTAATTTATCAGGCAGAATACTGTTTATCAGTCGGACTACATTTTACCTCTTCGTGCTAAACTTTAAGACAATGTTTTCTGGTGAGTCTTTATACATAAAGGCAAACTAATAGGTGATGTTAGTTTTATTTTTGGTAGTATTCTTAGTGCAAGTATTTCTTTGTACCTTTTTGGATAAAAACGCTATTGTTACTTAATATGAATGCTGACTCCCTCTCTCATATAATGTATTTCCACAATATCTACTAAAAAGAAAATCTGGTCATATTGTTCAGCTGACCTTTTAATTCTCATGCAGTAACCTTTCCCTTATAATGAACTACTTGTCTTTTTAATATCAGCATAAAATAATAACAGTGATACTATGAATAGCTATTATTTTTACTAAGCACTTACTAAGGTATGTACCTTATATAGAAAGTAAATGTATTACCTGTATCTTGTAAATGGCAGATTGAAAGTTAGAAATATCAAGTGACTTGAATACAAGGTCACAGTTAATAAGTGATATAACTGGCACCAAAAATCAGGTTTGAAATTTAAATCCGTGATCTTAATAATTATTGTATCTAGGAGGAGAGCATTTTTAAGATTAGAAAAGTTGGGGTTCTATGAAGTTAGCCAAAGTAAAATGATGATAACCTCTACAGAATCACTTTGATTTTTGTCCCCACCCACATGTGGATATCTGAGTCAGATGGCTCTATTCTACCTTCTTTAACACTTGTGTTCCATCTGTTTTCAAGGATTACCATGTTTGCCTGAGCCAGTCCCAGTTTTTGTCTCTTGTCCCAGTAAAAGTATTCCATAGGAAACTCTTTCAATCTCACAAGTGTTCAGGTTTGGATATAAGTTACCCGGCCACTTAGATTTGGCCTATAGGAATGCAAGTGGTTATTGGAAATTAAAATAATTTTACCATTTGGGCTTTCTCCTACTTAGGTAAGAATGGAAGTGCCTGAATAGTTTGGCATCAATTTCTCTCCTGTATCCTTTCCTTTAACAAAATGTTCCTTAAGTATCTCAGAAGAAGGAATAAGGCACAGAAAGAGGGAGGGAGAGATTAATATTCACCTTGCTGACACACATTTGCTGAAGGCTAGAGCCCCAGTTGGATCTCTTGCTGTTAACCTACTTCATCAGCTTCTGCTCCTCTTTATGTTTTGCCTGCACTTTCAAGTACAGTAGTGTTTTCTCCTATTAGGAAATCCTGTTATAAATTTAAACACCAAATTGGAATTCTGCTTCTTGAGCCCTTGTGGATCTTATCGTCTTCAGATAGAATCATTTTAATTCACAACTGGGTTGTAAAGAAAAAAAAAGACATTGTTTAACACAAGGATAATAATGAAAAAATGAATTACTGGCCAGGATACATTTTAGTAAATGGCATTCATTAGGAAGCAGCATGGTCCATGCAGCAGGAGGCAGGCTGCTCTGGAATGTGGGAGATCTGGGATCTAGTCCTGGTTCTACCCTAAACCTGCATGTCCTCTGTCAAGTCACATTCTTGCTATGAGCTTCAGTTTCTCCATCAGTAAAATGAGGGCTTTGAGCTTAGTGATCTCTGAGCTATCCTCAAGTTCAAACTTTGATTTTACTCACAAAAATTCATTCATGTTCATTCTCCAAGTGGAAATTGTGATTTCAAGAGCTTTGTAAATGAACTTGAAATAATTCTATCAGAAATAAAAGTTAGACTGCCTGGCTGAGGGAGGAATGGAGGAGGGATGAGTAAAACCATGCAAACAGTATTACCAGGGACAGATTTATCCCCCTTAAAAGAACAAACTGTTTTCAAGCACTTTTGAAGCATCTATTTACATAGAAATCCATTTACATACACATTTCTGATGACAAGTAATTCTCAATTCATTACACTCATTCCCAGAGGCCCTATATTGGCAACACTTTTTTAGTTTGGTTTGGGTTGCTGTAGCTCCTTGACTGTAATAAAATTACCTTTCAAATATTCTATCATTTTTAATTTAACACTTTTAATTAAAATTATTCAGGTCCCCAATTAGACTGGATTAGCAAGGTTTTGCATTACCACATTTTTGTTCATTAAGATCTGCCAAGGCTCTTGCCATAGAATACCCATCTACAGCTGTGCCCTGGACTTTTCTCCAACTCAGTGAGTCTGAGAAGCACTGTTGCTCCCTGAGTGACTACCGTGCTCGGGCAGCCACATGGCCCTAACTGGAAAAGGTCTGCTCCCGTCCTTCTCAAATACTTTCTTCTCTTGGTATCTATTAATCCTTCCTTCCCACCCTGGCTGACTTTATGGGAATCTCTCTTAGACTTTTCTTCTCGTGGGCATGACAGCTGGATTGGAAGGAGCCAGGATAAACATGGTAAAAACAATCCAGAAAACCACTGTATCCCCAGAAGGCACCTGGCTAGACTGTCTCAGAATGTGGTCCAAGAACTACATTATTTGTACCACCTAAGACACTTGTTTAAAATTCAGATAATTGGAAGCCACTTCTAGAACTATTGAGTTATAATCTTTGGAGATGGTCCCAGGAGGTATATTTTTTAGAAGTTCCTCATATGATTCTGACACATACTAAATTATGAGAATCACAGTAATTCTATGTCACCAGACACAGAATGACTCACAATGTAACAAAGAAGAAACAGTATTGGGAAAACCTCTGGGATAGCTAATGCTGGTATTCATTATGGCAAGGTAGTCCTCTTAGGACCCACAAAAGCTACAATTATGTCAGTAATAATTGCTTATAATAGATAATATTTATTGAGTACTTACCATGTGCCAGGCATTTTGCTAGGTGCTTTATCATTGTCATCCCAACTAATAACAGGCACCATTTACAGGACTCACTTTATCCTCTATCAGCTTTATCCCACGGAATTCTCTCAACAGTCCTATGAAGTAGGCATTATTGTTATTATTATTATCTTTTTCCAGATGAGAAAACTAAAGCTCAAAGAAGTTAAATGACTCTCTAAATGTTAAGTACCTAGTATAATGGCCAAGGCTGGAAGTAAAGTGTTTTCCTCACTAGGCAGTGACATTCAGAAAGGCAAGGACAAAGCTTGCTTTAACTGTGAATCTCAATTTCTTCATATCCTGGAGCTTGTACAGAGCAGCGATCTAGCTAGTGTTGAAATAAAATGAGGCTGACTGTCCTTAAATGCAAGAGAGAAGAAGAGGAGTTGGGGACCTCAGGAAGACCTAAAACCTCTGAGACCAATTTCTCTCCCTGACCACCGTCCAATAGGCTCAAACACTTTGGTTCTCAGAATCTCTCTCCTACTCTCTCTTCCATTGATTTTGTGATCCCATGTTAATGACTTTCTTATTTACTTAATGCTTCCATTTGCTGAGAGCTTCAGTCTGCATCCTCTATCTGACTCAATTGAGTGATTCTCTCCCTTACTAATATTATTTCTCCATCCTCTCACCTCCTCCCCCCTCCTGGGAATGTGGAATTAATGTGATAAAATAACCAAAAGAAGATATTATAGCAAATAAAGAAAAAATATGTTAATCTTCTCCTATATGTACAAAAACCTTTCAAACCTTTAATCCAAAAAGTAACTAATGTTGGGAATTTCAGACATTTTTGTAGCCACTAGCATGAATACATTTAGTCTCAGATGGAAGGGCAAGGGCACTATGTAGATGCATAAACTACACCAATAAATTATTTTTTTTATTGAAGTGTAGTTGAATTACAATATTAGTTTCAGGTGTACAGCACAGTGAATTCGTATTTTTACAGATTATACTTCATTAAAATTTATTACAAGATAATGGCTATAATTCCCTGTGCTATACAATATATTCTTGTTTCTTAACTATTTTATACATAGTAGTTTGTATCTCTTAATCCCATAACCCTAATTTACCCCTCCCCCTTCCCTCTCCCCTTTGATAACCACTAGTATGCTTTCTATATCTGTGAATCTATTTTTGTTTTGCATATACATTCATCTGCATTATTTTTTTAGATCCCACATATAAGTGATATCATGCAGTATTCGTCTTTCTCTGTCTTGTCTCACTAAGCATAATATTCTCTAAGTCCATCCATATTGCTACAAATGGCAGAATTTCATTCTATTTATGGTTGGGTAATATTCCACTATGTAACTATTAACACCTGATTTCTTTCCAAAGTAGAAAGGTTGTCCATATATGAGATTCCAAATAGTATAAAATTAATTTTCTAAGATCCAGGTTATTCATCATCTTCTTAGCTTCTTATGATTAGATAAAATGTTTGGCTCATTTGTTTGCATACATTAAGGGGCCCCCACAGTGTCAGTAAACTCAGAAGTGATACCTTTCACCTTATGAGGCTTAAATCACATGATGATGGACTCATGAGAAACCAGGATTCTTAAGCTGTCACAGGTTAACATCATACAGTGAATTTCAAGAAGACAGATTTTTTTTCCGAATATATCCTTGCCACAAGTCAGCAATATGAAGAGAATGCAATTTGTGACAAAAAAAGGCAATCAAACATCAATTAAGTAGAGCCTAATTATATTTATTAGGGACAACGAAAGTGGAGTAAGTAAACCAGGAACAAGCAGACATTCTTCCCTGGCTATGCTCTGACAGGGTCATATTCTTGCCTCATGCTTACAGCATCTGAGAAATACATTGGTTCTGAAGGTGCAAGCGTATAATGTAAGGTAAAGGTGACAGTTTAGGGATTATTTATCTTGTTCTCACACATTGACATTTTGCCCCTGAGGATCCCTTGTAAGGAACCCCCAGTTTTAGGAGGTGAAAAGTGCTAAATACTGACTGAACTTGGTAGCTTCATCACTAAAAATAAATTCTTCTATGACTCTAATGAAAATAGGCTTTAGTATCTTTATCACTTAGAGCTCTTTAACCTGCTTTTATCTTTGTTTTTTAAAAACTGCTATTTTAATTTAATTTAATTGTATAACTGGGTTCCAACTAGCAATAAGACATGATTAATAAGAATGCTTGCTGCTCTTTGGTCAGGAAAAGTTGAATAAATTTCAGAAGATAATAGATCACATCCTTTATCAGGTTGAGGAAGTTCCCTTCTGTTCCAGTTCATACTTTTTATTAGAAATGGGTATTAGATTTTGTCAACTGTTTCTTCTAAGTCTATTGAAATGATTCTGTAGATTTTGTAGTTTATTCTATTAATGTGGTGTTATTTTTTTGGATTTTTGGGTGTTAAACCAACCTTGAATTCCTAGGATAAATCTCACTTGATCTTCATATATATCATTTTTACATCTTGCTGGATTTGGATAGCTACTACTTTGTCAGGATTTTTACATCTATATTTGTGGGAAATACTGGTCTGTAGTTTTCTTCTCTTGTGATATCTTTGTCTGACTTTGGTATGAGGGTAATATTGGTTTCATAAAAAGAGTTGGGAAGTATTCCATTCTCCTAAATTTTGGGGAAAAGTTAGGTAAGTGTTGGGATTATTTCCTATTTGAATATTTGATAAAAAGGAAATTTGGATTTCAGCTAATTTTTAAGGAAGGTTTTTAAATTACTAATTTAATTTCATTTACTATACTTTATTTAGATTTTCTATTTCTTGTTCAATGAGTATTCTTAATTTGTGTCATAGAAACGTGTCCATTTCATCTGTTGTTAAATTTGTTGACATAAAGTGTTTCATAGTATTTCTTTATAATCATTTTAATTTTTTGAGGAGTCAGAACTAATTTACCACTGTCTGAATATTCTCATTTTCTCTTGATTAGCTTTTGTAAAATTTTCTCAATCTTGTTGATATTTTCAAAGAACCAAATTTTGATTTTATTTTCTCTATAGCTTTTTGGTTTTCCACTTTAAAATAAATTTATTTATTTATTTTTGGCTGCATTGGGTCTTCTTTGCTGTGCACAGGCTTTCTCTAGTTACGGTGAGCAGGGTCTACTCTTCATTGCAGTGCATGGGCTTCTCATTGTGGTGGCTTCTCTTGCTACAGAGCATGAGCTCTAGGCATGTGGGCTTCAGTAGCTGTGGAGCACGGGCTCAGTAGTTGTGGCTCATGGACTTTAGAGTGCAAGCTCAGTGGCTGTGGTGCACAGGCTTAATTGTTCCACGACATGTGGGATCTTCCCGGACCAGAGTTTGAACCTGAGTCCCCTGCATTGGCAGGTGGAATCCTAAAAACTGTGCCACCAGGGAAGTTCCTGTTTTCCATTTTATTAATTTCTGCTCTAATCATTATTTTTGTCACCTTGCTTACTTTCAGTTATTTGCTCCTTTTTATATTTTAAGGTGTCGTCTAAGACTATTAATTTGACAATTTTCTCTTTTTTGATGTAGGCATTTACAACTATAAATATTCCTCTAAGTATCACTTCAGTTGCATCCCATAAATTTTGACATGTGTTTTTATTTTCATTCAGATCAAAATTCTCTTCTCTATACTTACCCTAATTTCTATATTTATTCAAATTTATAATTAATAAGTATATTCCTAATAAAATAACTCTTTTATCATTATAAAATGTCTCCTTCTCCCTCTGAGACAACCTTTATGCATGTGTTGGTAAACTTCATGATGTCCCATAGGTATCTGAAGATCTGTTCATTTATTTTTATTGAAATATAATTGACTTATCATACTGTGTAATTTTAAGGTGTACAACATATTGATTTAATAACTTTACATATTGCAATATGATTATCACTGTAGTGTTAAATAACACCTCTATCACATCACATATTATCACTTCTTGTTTATAATTAGAACAATTTAGATCTAGTCTCTTAGCAACTTTGAAGTTTATGATATAGTATTGTTGACTATAATTTCTCTACTGCCCATTATGTCTCCAGGACTTATTTACTACTAGTTGCAAGTTTGTACCCTTAAACAACATCTTCTAAACTCTCCCACCCTTAAGCCCTTGGTAACCACCAATTTACTCTCTGTTTTTATGAGCTCAGCTTTCCTAGACTCCACATATAAGTGATTACATACAAAGTTTGTCATTCTCTGTCTGAGTTATCTCAGGATAATGTCTTTAATTTCCATCCATGCTGTTGCAAATGGCAGGATTTCCTTCTTTCTCATGGTTGAAGAGTATTCCATTCTGTGTTTGTGTGTGTGTGTGTGTGTGTGTGTGTGTGTGTGTGTGTTTATGGGTAGAGACAGAGAGTGAGAGATAGAGATATTTATATCTACATCTTATATATATCCTCTTTATTCATTCATTAGTTGACATTTAGGTTGTTTGCATGTTATGGCTAGTGTTAATGCTGCGATGAATACAGCAGTGTAAATATCTCTTTGATATATTTTTTTTAACTTCCTTAGGATATATACTCACAGTGCGTTTACTAGATCATAAGGTAGCTTCTATTTTTACTTTTTGCCAGAACTTTAATACTCTTTTTCCTAGTGGCTGAACCAACTCACAATCTCAATAACAGTATACAAATGTTCCCTTTTCTCCACATCCTCACCAATATTTACCTCTTGCCTTCTTGTCATTCTAACAGGGGTGAGGTTATATAGCATTGTGATTTTCAGTTTCATTTCCCTGATGATTACTTTTATTGAGCACCTTTTCATGTACCTGTTGATCATTTGGGTATCTTATCTGGAAAAGTGTCTATTTAGTTTACCTGCCCATTTTTTAATTGGATTGCTGTTTTTTAGGTTATTGAGTTGTATAGGTTATTTATATGTTTTAGATATTAACTGCCTATATGATGCATGGTTTGCAAATATTTTCTCCATTCCATAGGTTGTAAGGTTTGGTTAACTTTTATTCATTCCTTTTTTCTTTTGTTTCTCAAACTGGATAAAGTTGATTGGTCTATCTTCAAGTCTGGTGATTCTTTTTTATTGCTGGTTCAAATTTGCCATTGAGGCTACATAGTAAATTTTTCATTTTAGTTAAATGTACTTTTCAACAGCAGGAATATTTTGGTTCTTTTTTTAAAAAAAAATCTGGTCTTTTTACCAATTATTTTCTATTTGGTGTGATGTCATGTTTATACTTTCCTTTATTTTAATGAATATGGTTCATTTTGACCATATTACATTTAGATGATATTAAAGTCTTTGTCTAGTAAGTTCAAAATCTGGACTACCTAAAGGGCAGTTTCTATTTTTTCCCTGAATATGGGCTTTAATCCCCTGTTTCTTTGCATATATCTCAATTTTTTAAATGAAAGCTGGATATTTTAAATATTATGTGACAATATAATGTGGCAATTATGGAAATCATAAATCCTCACAAATTTCTTATCATTGCTGGGTTTTTTTCTGTAGTTGTTATTGTTTATTTGTTTAGTGACTTTCCTGGACAACTTCTGTAAAGTCTGTATTCTTTATTGTGTGTGTCCAGTGAAGTCTCTGCTTGACTAACTTATTGGTCAGATAATAATTGAAGAGATATTTCTTACCTGGAACTATGCATAGCCCAGCAACTGTGTGTGGCCTTCTAGTTCTGTAGAGCTTTACAAAGCCTTCTATGGGCATTTTGTTTCCTAGAACTTCATTTTAATTTTTGATCAGGCACTTGTTAACTCCAACGGGTATCATAGCCTCAGGCATATGCAATGTTAAACAACTGCTGCTGATTGCTTTTGACAAACACTGTGGGAATACAGCTTTTTCTGCAGACTTAACTATGAGTTAAGTGAAAACAAAAACCCTCTGAATATAGGACTTTTCCAAGCAGCTGGGAGACTGTTCAAATGGTGATAAAACTCTGAGTATGGGCCATTTTCAGGATCTCCAAGCTTGTTCTGCTTCTTACAGTGACCACAGACTGATGATTTTAACATCTACCATAGTTTCAAGCTTGTTGGTTTTCAGTGCTACTGTGGAACTGAGAAGAGGAGGATAAATGTAAGCCAACTTGAACCATTACAAATCCTATTTTCTTACCAAGGTTCAGCAGTATTTTTCTTGAACAAATACCTCTCAGAATTTTGCAAGCCTTTGCTTGTTTACAAAAGTTCTGTAAAAGTTGATTTTGACAAAATTTGTCAAGGCTTTTGATTATTTTCATGGATGAGTGTATTTACAAAGTCCTCACTCTGTCATGTTAGAAGTTCTATTCTCTATGTAATTTAATTTTACCACATAAGAATTTCTTTTTGCCAAGGTTAAGTATATAAAATACTATGGCCATTTTCTAAATGAAACCTCTATTTTATTACTCATCAGTATATATTGGGCATAAAAATATACACATTAAACTTTGAACCTGGGAGAAAATTCATTATGAATCATAGCACTTGCAATCACATTACCCTATAACATTGTATTCTACAAAATTATACTCTGCCATTTCATGACTAAGTTGACTAGAATAAAACAGTGAATGTACCTAATTCTCAATCAGTAAGATGTCTTCCTTTTGAAAGTGAGAGCTACATATATGCAAAGGAAGAAAATGTACTCACCCACAGGTTTCTGTATTGTATGTTTACCTACTGTCTTTTGGTTTAGTCTTATTGACATTAAGGCTGAATGTCTTATACCCTTGGTTCAAAATATACCTAACAAAATATGTATCTTGTCATTTACTATTTTATTCTTTTTTAAATTTTCAGTGGCGAATATTCTTATTGATTCACGTTTTCCTGAAAGAAAACAAAACTTTCAACTGCATATTGAAACTTTCAAAAGAACAAAAGATGTTGGAAGATGGAGTCGTGACATACATGCTGGGCAATATTTCTATGTAAATGATGGACTTTGTTCATCCACTTAGGGAATTACCCATTAGTGGTAGTGCTGATGTTACAAAGCTGTGAGTCATGAAACAAACCAAAATACCCTTTTAAAATGTGCAAAACTCTATGACAATGTACTATTTAATGAAGATGATGATGGGACTGCACAGTTTGTTGGCATGAGGAAGTGAAAATTCTTCTTTACCACTGGGTACCTCAACAAATTTTTGACAAAGCATGGCCTTTCTTTGAAAAGTTGAGGAATCAAGCTCTGATAGGATTTACTTATCTAGAGCACACCAGCCCTAGGATGGGCTTCATAGTTCAGGTTTATTTTACGTTCAGTAATTTACATATGCATCCCTAGTATTCAGCACTTTTAGAATTTGTAGTTTACATGTTTATAACCATCATTATGCATGAGTCCTTTTTTTTTTTTTTTTTTTGCAGTATGCCGGCCTCTCACTGTTGTGGCCTCTCCTGTTGCGGAGCACAGGCTGTGGACGCGCAGGCTCAGCAGCCATGGCTCACGGGCCTAGCCACTCCGCGGCATGTGGGATCTTCCCGGACCAGGGCACGAACCCGTGTCCCCTGCATCGGCAGGTGGACTCTCAACCACTGTGCCACCAGGGAAGCCCCCATGAGTCCTTTTGAAAAAGTGAGCAAGTGCCATGATTTTTCTTTACCTTCAATGCATATCAAGCTGTCTACCACATAAGAGGTGCTCAATACATAGTTCTTGAAAGTAAACGAAGTTGTCATTCATGAATAAAAATGCTAAGCAATGGCTAAACACCAGAATACTGAATAAAGGAGAAGGACTTATTGAGTGCTTACTAAGTACCAGGCACTGTTGTAAGCACTTTACATGCAGTAACTTATTTAATCTTTTTATAAAAGAAACAACTAGGAGATAGATGTTTAATGTTTGCAAGCACTGAAACAGAGAGGTTAAATATCTTGTCCCAAATCCCCACAGTAATTGTTGGATAAAGAAGTAAATCACAGGCAGTAACCGTAAGTACATCAGTGGTTCATTTACTGATGGTAAAATTCTGTGGTAAGTTTCTTTGCTAATTGAACCCCAGGTCAATTATTCATCAATAACCCTTTCTGGGGCCTTGGATACCCTTTGAAGTTATGTTGTGGAGGCTGAAAAGGAGCATAATCTAACAACCATTTTCCTGGTTCAATTGATGGTATCCTTGAAAATTAATAATACTAAAGATAAAACATGTGATTCTGAAAAAAATCAACTAGCTCCACTACGCATTTGAATAAGAACATCTCCTATACCACATGAAAGTCACTGGTTTTACTGGATAGTTGGGAATTTTATCAATTCTTTTGAATTAGATATAGAGAAATTTTAAGAGGAATAAAAACATATAATCATTTTCACATAAGGAAAATATAAGAGAAGTAATTACTGTAGTAGCTGCCTAATGACTCTCCTTGTCACCATCCTGTTCCCCTATAGTCCATTCTCCTGCTTTGCTCCTACCACTCCCTCTGTTGCTCATTGCGCTCTACCCATGTTGGTCTCCTTGCTGTTCCTTCAACAGGCAAGGTTATTTAACCATCCCTCCAGGAAGGAATAGATAAAATATGGTGTTGCAAATAGCAGAGTATTTTGACAGAGGCCAGTAAGGACAAATTTACTGGTCAGCTTTACCCCATCATTGGATAGAAACGGTTTCCACAAAATAAAAATGCACCAGACTGCCTGGGTTTCTATTGCGGCTGTAAAATTTTCTAGCTGTGCGATGTTCAGAATTTTTATTTTATTTCACTCTACCTTAGTGACCTCATAAGTAAAATGGAAATAATAATAGTGTTTGTCTCATCATATTTTTTGTGAGGATTATAGGACATAAGCAATGAAAAGTACTTAACTCAATGCCTGATTCATAGTAATCCATGAGTAAATGCCAAGAACTGTTATTATTCTAATCATAATTATTACTTAAAAAGATTAAATGCAATGACATTATTTATCTGACATCTTATTATCTGGCTCATATCATACAACCTGAAACAAATCTCATTATTTCATTTAATCATTAAAACAACCTCATTAGGTAGTTATTCATTTCCTCAGTTTTAGATGAGGAAACTGAGGTACAGAAATGTTACTTAGTTTAGCAATTAGGATCTGAAAGCATGGAAAATTCGATGAGGAAAACCTGTGTTAAGGTCATATTTATAATAATAATAAATTATAGTTTCATAGATATATTACAGTTGGAATATCCCTCATTTGTCTGGTATAATGGTTAAACACCTGAGTTCTAAAGTCAGATTACTTGATTCAAATCCTTGCCTCACCATTTATAAAAGCTAGAATCTTAGACAGCTTACTTAATCTCTCTGAGCCTCAGTTTCCTCATGTATAAAATGGTGACATGTGAGTATCTGCTTTATATGTTTTATTTAGATTTTTAAATTATAATTATATATGCAAAATGCCTAGCATAGGACCAAGCACATAGAAAGTGTTCTGGAAAGTTTAGCTACTACTTATTATAAATGAGAAATACATATAGCCCATATGCTATGATTTTCACCAACAATTATCTTACCATGCATATTTTATAGTTTAGAATCATGACATGCTGACATTGCACACAAAGCTGACACACTAGTCCACCCAAAGTACAACATGTGCTTTGAATTGTTTTCCTCCAGTAGTAGCAAAGGCTTTGCAGGAAAACATCTTCATGGCTTCATCTAGTCTTGTAAATAAGGTCTCCTTTTGCCAGATTACCAGCCAGGATTAAGAAGGCCTACCTTGACCCTCAAACAGCTGATCTCCTGAATAAAACATTTCTAGGCTATCCTAACAAGCCATGGATACAAATAAACAAAAGCATTGTCAGGCGAATTGACTTAGCCCTTGTTTTTAGAGCCATTCCTTGAAATTCAGCTTCTCATTAAATTTCAGTCTTTACTGATATTTTATCAGAATTAAAATATCTATTTTGCAAACAGAATAGGTGAATTTGTAATATGCTGGAAACTCCATGTATAAAAAAATCAAATTTGTATCATGATTTTAAATAACACATAACTATAGATAGTTGGAACACTTACCTTTTTTCCCCACATATCTGCATTTCCAGTACTATTACTGGATAAAATCTGTTTGTAAAAGCATAATAAATGAATGAATGAATGAGTTTTCTCAACAATAACAAAACAGTAGTCAATAAAATGTCTAGTTAAATAGTAACTCTCTACTGGGTTTCTTTTTTAGCTATTTATTGAGTGGTCCCAAAGAGGAACAGAAAACCATGTGGTCACTGTTACCACTAAATAAGCAACGTATTTCTAATTGATTTTCCTTTTTTTCACTAAGCATTATATATGCATAGAATACTTTGCATGAAAATTCAAGTAAAATTAAGTTGAAATTTCTTATTTACATTTCCTCCTTATTTCTACTTTTTCAAGGATGTGTGTAATTTCTGGTTTTGTTAGTACTTTTAGTTCCTTCAATTTTCAGACCTTTCTATAAAGTTAGCCTCAAATAATACTATATCCTCTAAGATATTTTAGCAGTAGTTAATGTACAGTCTCCTTACAGAAAATCTATAGTTGGGGGAGTTTTCAAAATAACTTTTCAACCTCCTATTTTCAAACTTTTCAAACTCCTATTTAAGCATAAAAGATTTGCCCCTGTGAAAAGAAAGTTCTATAATAAGTACCTTCCTCAGGACTTACCACAGATTTCCCTATTACTGTTATTGTTTAAAAAACAATAATTTTTATAATTATACACTAACAATTTTACATGAATAAGATAAATTTTACCAGTTCCATAAAATTATACAAAAGAGAAGAGAGTAGATTTGAGGAAGGAGGTACAATCTATTGCATTTAATAAGGCTTATATGTAAAAATAAGTGTAGTTGTCAATTAGCAAAAATAACTCTCTAAATTCAGAAGAAAAACTATATTATCCGCTTTAAGCAGTAAAAGAGAAAGTGTCTTGACTCCCATAAGTGAGCTTGAAAATAAATGTGTTAATTGAAAAATACTACTTTATTGACCTAATTAAAATGAACTTAATTAAAATCAGTTAAAATTAGATTTTGTTAACTTCTTTTAAATTGTTTTTATATAGTTAAAATATTTTATTCTTATTCTTATTATTACTATTATTATTTTCCTTTACACTCATGAAACAAGCTTTCTCCATGTTTGGTGAGGCCTTGTCTGCCAGTTTATAAATGGACCCTTTAAAGTTCCTGGGCCCTGACACACATAGAGGTAGACAGTTCATATCTATACTATGTATCATTTTCACTGTTACCTGGCTAGGAAACTACTCTCCACCTGCCATATTTACTATACAAGTGGAAAAGAAATAAATTGACATAGAAACATAACTATCTCAGCCAACAGTGAGCTGAAATCCTAGACCTTGAGGAGAGTAAATCATTAAAGAAACATCAGTAACAGAGCAACAAATGTGAACTGGCTCTTAGGCATAGTTTTCATTTGTTTCATTGAGTGGATTTTCAAATTTCAAGATAGAGAAAAGGAACTATGTTATGCATGGATAAACACATGCCTAGAAATGATAGACACATTTCAAACATTCTTATAAATCCAAAATATCTAAAATATTTTATGCCAAGTGAAATATCTCCTATTAATCAACTACAGTTCACAGCAGGACAACCTAGCTGAGATACATTACTTTGCTCATAGGACATTCCCAAGGATGAAACAATGATTTAAGGGGAGGCCTCTTAGTCCAAATGTTGAGTATGGGTTTGAATTTTAATTTTGAATTTTTTGCTTTGTCTCCACCAATAATACAAATCAAATGATACAGAAGTTTGGAATATATAGGCTTAGAAGTAGTTGATGTTTTTGTTTTGTTGCAGTTTAATAGCTTTCAAAAACTATATGGTTTGGCTCTGGTTCAAACTAAGGCGTGTGTGTGTGTGTGTGTGTGTGTGTGTGTGTAAAACATTCGGTACATAACTCATTAGAAACTATGCCAATCAGCACAGTTCATTGTGGCTACAAGATATTGGTCTAGTTCAAGTCCTGCTCCTCACCAAAAAAAAAAAAAGGCCAGCAGCTAAAACTTTCCTAAATAAAGGCTTTCATTAAATCCTTAGTCCAATCATTTCCCTTACCCTGCTAACAAAGATAAGCCAGGCCCCAAGTGTACTTTAATCTTGCATCCTCTGGCCCCAGAAAAAGGGCTGCACATCTGGAGAAGCAAACCAGAGCACTGTTTCCTGTGAGACCACCAAAATTCATAAGAAGCAGCAGAGCTCTATATGATCTAGTCAGAGGACAAGACTTAGGCTGAGAAACTGCAAAAGCCAGAGGGCACAAAATGGCAAGTAACTGAACAGTAACGTTATTATATACAATTTTGTTACTGAGCAAAGCATGCTTGTGACTTGGTGGAAGAAAAGGGGAAGAAATTAGCATAGGTTGAGAACACACGATATGCCAAATACGTTGCTGTGTGCTCTCATATATACAATCTCACTTATACTTAAAACAACCCAATGGCATAGGTATTATAAATTCCCTCAGTTTTAGATATGAATAAACTCTTGGCCCATATAGGTTAAGTAACTATTCCAAGACCACACAGTTAATATATGATAGAGCCTAGATTTGAACCCTCCAAGGCCTATACCCTTCCTATTTCTATAAGGACTGAGGGTAGAGGCAGGTGAAACGGTATTCTGGCTTTCATAATGGCAAGGTGACCTGCAAATCAAACTTTCCTTCTTCCTTTTAAGGAGTAGCATCCTTAGTATTGACAAACACAGTTCTCACCAAGTCTTTTTGTGCAGTTCTGCATATTATCTCTTATACCCCTCTCCTTCTACTTCACTAAAGAAAGCAGTGACCGTTAGCAAAGGCAGCAGGTAGGAATTAAATAATATACCCATTCCTTAATGAAAAATAGTACACATACATCTGCTCATTTATACACATAGGTAGATCCTTCTGGATATAAACACAGAAAGTTCTAAGACAAATTATAAATATTCATTTTATTATTGCCTGCACTGATGAAAGGAAATCACAAGTCATCTAATCTAAAATATGAACTTCAACTGAAAAAAAAGCCATCAAATATTTGTTAAGAAATTAGGTACTAAGTGCTGAGCTAGGCATTAATGTGGTCATTGTCTAATATTCATAGAAAATATCCTGGGAACATGTTTTAAAATGCAGATTCCTAGCCCTTTTCCACTCAGACATTCTGATTCAGTAGACCCGGGGTGGGGTCAGGTATTTGCAATTTTAATTAGCACTTCAGGTGATTCTAATGTCAGTAGTCCTTTAAACAAGTTTTGAAAATAAATATTCTTAAATAAATCACATACTTGGGGTGGTGCTGGTGGTGGTATGGAAGATAATTTGAATCAGCTGTTACATTTTACATTTTCTTATTTATTTAGTTAATATAGGATAATGTTGTTGAATCTTAAGCAACTATACTTGGCAAAGATGTTTCCAGAAATGTTCTTGTTTGTTAATAGGTGAATATAAACAAAATATGCAAGTTTCCAAAGAGTAAAGGTGGGGGAATGAGGAAACTTAACCAAACCAATGAAAGATAAAAAAGGAGAAGAATTAAAAAAATAAATAAATGGGAGATATAAGAAGATGACATAAATAATTCTAATATATCATTAATCATAAGAATCATGAATGTGTTGAGTGTGCATATTAATGCTTAGGTTGTTGTTGTTTTTAACCCATCTGCATACTATTTATAAGAAGTCAAATTAAAGCAAAACTACACTACATTGGATACTTAAAAGTAAAGGGATGGAAATATATATATCAGAAAAATACTAACAAACAATGCAGACTCTTCAGTATTGCAATCTAAGATTTTGATTCAGAATTTACTGTTTTAGCAGGTACTCCAAGTGATTCTAAATTGCAGGTGGTCCTGAGGTCATACTTTGAGCAAGACTTAAGCCCAGTTGAAGAGAATGGTTTCTCTGTTTCAAAAAGCTTAAAAGTAATTTCTACCTGGATTTTGATATACATTTTCACATGAATATGTTTCTAATTATGGGAATTTATTTTAATCAAATAATGGTGCTTTACAGGAGGACCTATCTCCAGGAAACCTGAGAATTTTTCAAACCCCTTCATTCTGAAATTCCCCCTTTTTAAATGTAAAGCTGCCCAAATTAGAAACAGGGAAATCAACTGTTAGACTGATACAAGGTATCATCTTAAACTGAAAATCCTTCTCTTAAAATTCTCAGAGAAGAGTTCAAGTGAAGCTGAGAAGATACATCTTAATGCCAAAATCAATTTAATTAATCACTACATGCCTCTTCCAAAATCAGCCATAGATGTTTGGGGATAGAGATTTGTTTCCATCAGCTAATGATATCTTGGACATTAATAAAGAACAGATATTATAGAATGGAGGATCTGGCATTCACAGTATTGGTCACATTTATCTCATGTGCAGATTGATTGGTTGATCCCAACACTTGGGATAGGGCATTAAGATAGGTATGATGCATTTCAGGAAGCAGAGATGAGTACTAAATTTTCAACCTCCTCTTTCATCATTTCCCTATATAAGTTGTGTGTGCCAATAAAACCATACTACTAAGTATGTTTGATTTTTAAAAGAGGCTGCTAAGAAAATTAAAAGGCAAGACTTAGGGATAAAATTGTATTAAAATATATGTCAGTATATATAATATAAAGGGCTTGTATCCATAATATATAAAAAGCTATTATGACAATAATAACAAGAAAACAACCTGAAAATAGCCAGTACAAACACTCTAAGATGGAGATATGCTTAGCATGTTGAAGGAGGCTACTGTTACAAGAGCAGAGTGACTGAAGGAGAGAATAGTAGAAGTGAAGATAGAAGTAGGAGCATTAATCATTAGGACTTTATGTTCTAATAAGAACTTGTCTTTTACCATGAGTGAGATGGGAAGACACTAGAGCAGGAGTTCTTGACCTTGAAGTCCTTTGGATAGAATTTAGGAGGTCTATGAAACTAGACAAGAAAAACAGTTACATCTTTATTTTCATTAACCTTTAACTGAAATTTTTCATTTCCTTCCATCATGAACGTAGCAACAAACCACAGTAGTATTAACATTATCTTTAATTTTGTCATCAGTAGAAATCAAAACAGTTTTATATCATATCATATTTGTTTCAGATATATCAAAATATTATTCACACTTATTACTACTTGGGATTATGGTAGTTATTAGACCTGACCCTAGAGCTTTTTATTTAACACATTAATTAAGAAATGCATACATTACTATATCATAAATTTGGTTTATAAAATATTTTGGTTATGTACTTCAGAATGATTTGTTCACTCTCTACTTTTTAAATTTCATCGATTTAAAAATATTCTGAGAATGAATGCACAAGTTTCACCAGACTACCAAAGGGGATCCTTATGCAAAAAATGTTAATAACCCCTGGGCTACAGAGATTAGGGCAGAGTAATAATGTAATTTATACTTGTAAAGTATTACTCTGGCTACTGTGTTGAGAATAAACTACTGATGGGTGAGATAAATTAATTAGGAGTTTATTGCAGTGATCCAGGTAGGAGATCATGGTGGCTCAGACCAGGATTATAGCAGAGTAAGAGATGAATTGTTTTGAATTTCATTAGACTTAAATTGTCTTTGATATAAGGACTGGAGGTTGGATTCTTGTATTTTTGAAGATATAGTCAATAGGCTTAGCTGATGGATTGAATGTGGGGTATGAGAGAAATGGATGAGAAATGGATGTGTCAACTCTAAAATGTTTATGCAAACCTTACATTCTCTTATGGATTTAGAACTCTAAAAACAAAGTGAGAAATTCTCAGACAATTCCATGCCACATACTTCTCCAGAGACAATGAAATTGAATATGAGGGATGTAAAGGGATGATGGCAGAGGACAAATTGTTATCTCAAAGTAATATCCAGCCATGTCTATTTTGATATTTTATTGCCCTTGGGAATTTTATTAAAAGATAAAGAACCATAACCTAGTGCAACAATGAAAAACAATTTACAGACCTACTCTTCAGAGCTATAGAATTTCTGTGGTGTGTCCAACTTTGTCTGGGTACCCCAAAGTTGTAGGATAAACAAGAATGGGAAGAAGCTGTGCATACTTCAGACCAAACTGTGTTTTAGGTCAACTACTATAGTAAACTAAATATGTGGTCTATTTAAGTGATAGATCAGCTCAAATTTAGGTTGAAAACAGTAAAAGCACCAAGACTTTCCTATAAAATGACACTGAGACAAATGTCCTTGTCAGAAATGGAAATCTGGCCTTGATGAACCATAGGACTACCCATGTGACAATTTCTACGCCTAATATGTCTTTTATTAACAAAGGATTCAGAAATTTTCATTGCTATTGTCATTGTGCTGCTTTTTAATGGGGGTATGGGAGTAACAGGGGAGTGGCATAAATTTTATTTATATTAAAGACAATTTAAGTCTAATGAAATTCAAAACAATTTCAAATAGTGAATTGGTTTTCTATCCAACTATTTTAAGTACATGATTCATCTCAGTGAAGTATGTAATAATCAATGCAGCCATTTAATTTCTAAACCCTCTACTTATTTAATGTAGAAGATTTGACTTTTATAAGATGCTTTGGAAAGATCCAGAATATATAATCAAATAATTATTTCATTCCAAAGAATAGTAAGGCAAACAATGATTCATTCTTCTTTTATTCTTACCATCATCCTTTTCTGGGCTCATTTTCATCAATGATATTGCATTTTTTGAAAGACAATCCCAAATGGGAGAAATTGAGATAGCGCTGCCTGGGAATGTTTATTGTTAGATTTGGAATGCTTTCATCTGACCATGGTTCCCAGAGAGGCCAATTAAGATTGACTTGTGTGTTAGTGTTTGCTGAGACCTTGCTACCTTGGATGTTATTTGTTTTTTAGCTCATTCTGACTAATGTCTCCAGTCCTCTTGCAACTTGCTAGTAGAAAATAAATGAAAATTTATAAGATGAGTGATTAATGTTGAGTTCAGTCAATGTAGTCGGTCTTAAATCATCCAAGTCTATCATTCCCCCTCTTTCATTCACTATTATAGGTATTAATAGATAGCATGGGGGGACTGAGTTAACTTCAGGGATAGGTGGATTTTTATCCCTTTTTGGATTCTATCTGTCGGAACTGGCAACATTTAAAATAGATTTACTCCATTAACATCACTATGGAGCTCAAATTCATGTACTCACGGAAGGGGTAATAGAACTTATCACTCCTCTACCAAAACTCCTATAGTACTTAAAGGCTGAACTACTTAGTACCATGTCATATGATGCATTGTTTGGTTTGCACTCTAATGATTACACTACATGTCTTACCTTCCCTAAGGGTCTTATAAGTAATTAAAAGAAAAATATGTTCAAAATCTAACTTACTCACTACCCAGTCCCCTCCATAAGAGAAAGTCTTCATCTCTTCCAGCATTCTCTGTTTCAGGAACCTCCTTTCTGCTTTTAAAACTTGAAACTTTACCTCCTAAGTATCTCTCTAATGTGTGAGCTTCTTTCTTCCACTGCCAGAGCCATTGTTAATACCATTATCTCCCACAAGGGCTAGCACAGTAATATCCTAATTTGACTTTCTGCTTCATTCTGGCATCCACCCATCAGTTCTCTACACCTCAACCAAAGTAATATTCTAAAAATACAAATCTATTATATCACTTCACCAATGCTTGCTTAAAACCCCTTAAAGGCCTCTCTTTTGTACCTGTGTGAACTGACTTATATTTAACTCTCTTGCCTTATCTCCCATGTCTTCCTTGTAATTTCTGTACTCCCTCCATACTAGATATTCAATTATTCAAAAGTACCATGTTTCCTCCTACTACAAACTTTTTCTCTACTTAGGACATTATTAACCTTTCCTCCACAAAACTTTAGCACCTACTTATTCCAAAGATCTCATCTCAAGGAAGACATCCCTTACTCCTCAGAGCAGGTAAAATCCCTCGCTTATATGTTTTCATAACACTACGGACCTCTCTGCCAGTTGGAATTTTACAGTTATTTATGTGATTCTTTGATTAATGTATGCTTTCTAGACAACAACAAAAAACATTTAAGTTCCAGAAGGGAAATATAGTAACTGTTTTTGTTAGTACAGTGCCTTGCATATAGTAAGTGCTCAATAAATATTTGTTGAATTAATGAATGAATCAAGTGTTTAATATTTATTTTCATAGTGATCAGGATTATCAAGCACAATGCTGCAAACATAGTAAGGGCATTATCAATTCATTTGAACCGATGGCTTGATGTTGGACCTTAGTTTGAACAACGACAACAAAATGGTCAGGATTTCCACATTTGCTTTGCAACCAAAAATTGAAATTTGGAGTTTTAAATTTTAAGAAACAGGAAATTCAAGAGAATATAATGTCCAGAAGTGTTGAAAATGTAGATAAATGAGAACGTCAAATCAGATAGAGTAGACGTCCTTTTACTCAAAAAAAAAAAATTGAAAAGTGGAACATCTGGTTTAATACATCCTTGGTAAACGATGAGTTTACACATTTACCATACACGAATTCCCAAGTTTCGAAGACCTAGAATAAGATAAGTAAAAAGAAAACATGCAACAGTAAAACTATACTGTATACCTACATTTTATTTTGAAGATTTAGAATATACTTTAAGATCTTGCAGTGCCCCAGAAACATCACTATAAACACCAGTTATCACTGCCTTCCAGACTGCCTGTTTAGAGCTATTTAATGAAATATTCCAGTTAAGAGAGCATATCTCAAAGCTTTCCCATAGCAATAGGTCTAGTTATGACTGGAAGGAAGGATCTGAGGGTGATCTTCATTCACATATATGCATGTTCCTTCATTCACAGGTGTCAAAACAAAATACGCACGGGTGTGTATTTGTACACATTCATATTTGCGTTTGGCAGAAAGATGGACACCCTCCAAAAGGTCTGGTCTGCAGATGGTTATTGCATTTCTAGTTGCCAAACCCTAATGGTCAGGCATTATGAGAAAAATTTTAATGTCTATTTTGATTTTTATACAGTGTTAGGGTGTCTCCTTCCTCCATTTATTACTCTAAAGTTAATCAAATTCAATATGGTTTCGTTTAGTTATCATTTCCAAAGCTATTAATAGAGAATGTGAAATGTATCAGCTGAGCCATGAATATGAAAAAAAATGTAAAGGAAGACCAACGTTTAATTAGGACCAATTAAAATGAAAGAAAACCTAGTATAGTATCTTTCATTTGATGTTTACTTAACATACAACACTGTGTAGAAACATTGACAAAGGAAAGACATTTTGAGGCAGAAAATGTATTTCAACAAACACATATGAAAACTTATTATATAAACAGTTTGCAGTAAATGGGGCCAGTGTTTTAGCAACTGAATTGTGAGTATTAGATGAAATATTCAGGTTTAACTGAGGTAGAATTCATTTTGTTTCCTTCCACAATCGGACTTTAAAGAGTTGATTAGTTCATCTAAAGAGTCACAGTGATCTATCTATCTACCTGGATTTTTTTGCCCCCTCCTTCCAGGTGGCTCTAAGTATTGGCTACTTTATATTCTTAGCTGAACCCATATTATGTGTTCTAATACACAATGTTGCCTCATTTGCCCAATATCCCCCAACCTACTCTCTCATCAGACTAGTTGGAGCCCCCAAAATGAATAGGCATGGGAAGTCCCATGGGAAGTGGCACAGTGGTTAAGAATCTGCCTGCCAATGCAGGGGACATGGGTTCGAAACCTGGTCCGGGAAAATCCCATATGCCGTGGAGCAACTAAGCCTGCACAGCACAAGTACTGAGCCTGCACTCTAGAGCCCGTGAGCCACACTACTGAACCCACACACCACAACTACTGTAGCCCACACACCTAGGGCCCACGCTTCTCTACAAGAAGCCACTGCAATGAGAAACCCGCACACCACAATGAAGAGTAGCCCCCACTCGCCACAACTAGAGAGAGCCTGCACATTGCAATGAAGACCCAGTGCAGCCAAAAAAGAAAAAGAAAAAATAGGCGTAATATCGTGAAAGGAGTGATATTGGGTCATCAGAATGGAGTGAGGCCTAGAGCCAGAGAGTAGGAGTAGTGTTGGCAGTGAATGGCAACAAGGTTAACTAACCTTACTTCTATGGAAGAGACAAATGCAAGACTTCCACATAGAGTTTACAAAGCTATTTTGGTCATTAATATCTCCTGACCCACACACACACCCAGAGACCACTGCCATGGTCTGAATGTTTGTGTCCACCTGAAATTCACATGTTGAAATTCTTAGGGTGGAGCCCTCATAAATTAGATTAGTATTCTTATTAAAGAGATCCCACAGAGATCCCTCTCCCCTTCCACCATGTGAGGACACAGCAGGTAGGCACCAATTACAAACCAGGAAAAAGGACTTCTCCAAAATGTGACTATTTTGGTGCCATGATCTTGGACTTCACAGCATCCAGAACTATGAGAAATAAATTTCTGTTATTTGTAAGGCACTCTGTCTATGGCATTTTGTTATAGCAGCCCAAATGGAGTAAGACAACCAACCAAGTAAGCTATTAACTTTCTGGGACCTTGTAGATTTATGAAGATCTGCATTCATTTTTATGTAGCAGTTACAGTAGCTTCTGATATATTGGGTTTGATAATATTAGAACTGAGGACCTTGAATTTATTTTGCTCTTTAGAGAATGCTGAAAGCCCTGATAAAGATTTTGAACTTTACTCACTATGTTACTGTTTTTCAAAGTGTGGTAAAGGAAATTCATACCTTAGGGTCTCCTGAAAGCTAGTTAAAATTCAGATAAGTGAGCTTTATCTCATGTCATAAATCATAACCTTAGGGGTGGGGTTGAGTCATCGACGTTTTAAAAAGCTACTTAGGTGGTACTGATGCATAGTAGAAGTTAACTACCTCTTCTTGGCAATTGGTGGAGGGTAAGTAGAATATTCCCAACCAGATTTTGACTTTGATGTGAAGAAAATATTGGAAAGGGGAGAAATTGGGATCATGGAGACCAGTTAAGGGGCTATTTCAATGATCTAAGTGAGAGATTATGAAGGCCTGAACATTTCAGAGGTGGAATCAAAACAATTTTGTAGTGTAATTTGACCATGGTTCAAATTTAAATAGAAATAAAATCATGGATTAAATCATATCTGAGTATATGTAGTAGTATCTTCATACAGCAGAATAAGGAAGGATTGTTCAACTAAGTGTCTCCTTGAGCCACACATCATTCTAAGTACAACAATTGCACATAAAATACAGTAACAAATTCAATTCAAAGTATTTGAGGCAGAAGATCTTAAATCCCATGCTCTTATAATCTACATTAATGACAGGACTGGGTATATGCATAACCAGTAAAAGAGAACAGGACACAAGTAAATTGTCCATAATCTCCACTCTTAATATCAATCTTGATTTTGAATAGACTATAGCTCGTATCTACCCTTCAGTTCTTTGCAGGTGACAGCATAGCTCTATTCACTTTAAGGACAATTTTTTACAACTAAATTACTACTACTGGACTGGCTAAAACTTCCTTAGAGTTAAGATCAACAGACTTCCTTAGAGGAAACTCACGGATTATTACAGCTGTGTAAATCTGTTCTATAATCTGTGTAAATTATCTTCTAATGTATTGTATTTTACATACATTATGGAAAAACAGGCAGTAGAGAAGAGCTGCTGCCCACCACAAAACTGTACTACTAGATTTCAAGTGGTACTACCTAAAATCTGGTAAACAGTGTCCTTTATTTGCTTCCAGTCCTATATATCTGAAAGAATGACTTTCCTAAAATCCAATTGTAACAGTGATGAATTTTGCCATTTCTCCTCCAGGACATTAAATCTCTTCCCTGAACACTAGATCTTTGCCAAGACCCTAATACCTATAGATTACCTTCCCTGAGGCCAGGTTTCTAACTGCTTATTTGGATCTCCAAATGTCAACTGTTCCCAACTTCCCCACTGCTGTGGTCAGATGACATACCAAGGTACACTGTTATTCCATGTTGTATTTCTCTGTTGCCAGCTGCCTTATTAGACTCTTCCCCCTCTTTAAACAACTTTTGCCAGGAGACTGGATTTTCTCTGAAGAATTTTTCCTTTTAAATGAGTATTGCAATATGGTGCTGGGAAAACTGGACAGCTACATGTAACATAATGTAATTAGAACACTTCTTAACACCATACACAAAAATAAACTCAGAATGGATTAAAGACCTAAATGTAAGGCCAAACACTATCAAACTCTTAGAGGAAAACATAAGCAGAACACTCTATGACATAAATCACAGCAAGATCCTTTTTGACCCACTTCCTAGAAAAAAGGAAATAAAAACAAAAATAAACAAATGGGACCTAGTGAAACTTAAAAGCTTTTGCACAGCAAAGGAAGCCATAAACAAGACGAAAAGACAACCCTCAGAATGGGAGAAAATATTTGCAAATGAAGCAACTGACAAAGGATTAATCTCCAAAATATACAACCAGCTCATGCAGTTCAATGTCAAAAAACAAAAAACCCAATCCAAAAATGGGCAGAAGACCTAAACAGACATTTCTCCAAAGAAGATACACAGATTGCCAACAAACACATGAAAGTATGCTCAACATCACTAATCATTAGAGAAATGCAAATCAAAACTACAATGAGGTATCACCTCACACCAGTCAGAATGGCCATCATGAAAATGTCTACAAACAATAAATGCTGGAGAGGGTGTGGAGAAAAGGGAACCCTCGCACTGTTGGTGGGAATGTAAATTGATACAGCCACTATGGAGAACAGTATAGAGGTTCCTTAAAAAACTAAAAATAGAACTACCACACAACCCAGCAATCCCACTACTGGGCATATACCCTGAGAAAACCATAATTCAAAAATAGTCATGTACCACAATGTTCATTGTGGCTTTATTTACAATAGTCAAGACATGAAAGCAACCTAAGTGTCTACTGACAGATGAATGGATAAAGATGATGTGACACATATATACATGGAATATTACTCAGCCACAAAAAGAAATGAAATTGAGTTATTTGTTGTGAGGTGGATGGACTTAGAGTCTGTCATACAGAGTGAAGTAAGTCAGAAAGAGAAAAATAAATACTGTATGCTAACACATATATATAGAATCTAAAAGAAAATAATAATAACAAATTGTTCTGAAGAGCCTAGGGGCCGGACAGGAATAAAGACACAGATGTAGAGAATGGACTTGAGGACACGGGGAGGGGGAAGAGTAAGCTGGGATGAAGTGAGAGAGTGGCATAGACTTATATATAGTACCAAATGTAAAATAGATATCTAGTGGGAAGAAGCTGCTTAGCACAGGGAGATCAGCTCGGTGCTTTGTGACCACCTAGAGGGGTGGGACAGGGAGGGTGGGAGGGAGATGCTAGAGGGAGGAGATATGGGGATATATATATATATATATATATATATATATATATATATATATATATGTATAGCTGATTAACTTTGCTATACAGCAGAAACTAACACACCATTGTAAAGCAATTATAGTCTAATAAAGATGTTAAAAACATGAGTATTGCATGTTTGAGCAGCTAATACCGTAATAATAGTAAAAGCTGATTTCCTTATTTCCTTACTACAGACTTAGATACATTGGCCTTTTTAACTCACAAACCACCAAATTGTGTAGATACTTTTATTCTGAGTTTATAGGTGAGAAAATGGATACTTATAGAGTTTAACTAGTTAGTATAAGTAACAGAACTAAGAACTAGTCTAACTTCAGCTTCCATTTCCTTCTAGTCAGCCCCATTCCATTTTGTTAATTGTGGCATTCCCATCTTGTCACAAGATGTGATGGGTAAGTATTAAATCTTAAGTTTAATATCATCTGGCATCCCTAAACTGAAATACACACACACACACACACACACACACACACTTTTTTGAGTTCTTTAGTTTAGTGGACCAATTAGAACACTCAAACATCCTTTATTCCAATTTGAAAATTGGGACCTCATTGTTTTCTGTCTTGATATTTTATTATATTCATTCTAAGATTTAGACATTTCCTGCAGAAAAAATATAAGACTTGGATAAATAATACAGCTATCTTAAGAATAAATGCCCATGACCCCAAGAGCAATCCAACTGTATAATTGCTATGAATTACAAAGATGCCTAAAAAGTTCTGACCCAGATTCAAATAAGAATATAGGTCTCCAAAATAAAAGTGAGTGCATATATCAACAATATATAAATGTGTATTTGGGTGGGTTCAAAGAAAATAATTAAAGTTGGCATATGTATATATGGAGAAAAGGAGCTAGCATCTTCTAAAATCCAAACCAAATTCAGAGTCCTCACTGAATTTGAAATAAACATTTCAGATAGTGGCGTTTCCAGTTTTGCATTTTTCTGCAATTGTGCTGCTGAGTCACAGCTACATCCAACCACTCCAATTCTGCTATTTGTTTGGCCCAGTTATTTTGTGTGACTTTTCTTTGTGAAGTGAACAATAGCAATTATTGTAATTTTTCAGCAATATCTATGAATATGCATAGTAGATGACAGGTTTATGGTACTTCTAGACCAAGGTTTCACAACAGTGTCACTGTTGACATGGGGCCAGACAATTCTTTGTTGTGGGGAGTTGTCCTCTACATTGTAAATGTTTAGCATCATCAGTGGCCTCTACCCATTAGAAGCCAAACAACGTCTTGCCTCACAACTGTGATATTCAATAATGTCTCTAGACATTGCCAAATATCCCCTGGAAGACAATATAAATCCTAGTTGAATATCACTGCTCTGGACAGAAAATTATCAGTCACCTACATTTCTTAAATTACTCCTTCAACAAATTCTCTCTCCTTCCAATGGAGTAATAGGTTATCTATGGCCCAATACTGGCTGCTGTTTGGAAATTTTGGAGTACAGTTAAAGAATGAGAGCTTTGCCACTCTGTGGAGTGGATCTTTCTTACTATTAATTCAACTTGAATTTTAAATAAAGCCATAAATATTAATTTAAGTGTTTATTCTATGTTCCCAGACATGGACACACACACACACACACACACACACACACACACACACAGAATCAATAAATATACAGTTTATGTCTTCTATGTCCATGGCCACTTCTCCATTCATGACTGCATTTGTGTGATTCAAAAACAACTATTTAATATACTAAAACATATTAAATAAGACATTTAAAACTATTTATTTGTTTCTCCCCTTATCTTTTTTTTTTTTTTTTTTTTTTTTTTTTGCAGTACGCGAGCTTCACTGCTGTGGCCTCTCCCGTTGCAGAGCACAGGCTCCGGATGCGCAGGCTCAGCGGCTATGGCTCACGGGCCCAGCCACTCTGCGGCATGTGGGATCTTCCCGGACCGGGGCACGAACCCGCGTCCCCTGCATCGGTAGGCTGACTCTCAACCACTGCGCCACCAGGGAAGCCCTCCCCTTATCTTTTTATCTGACAAATACTTCCCTGAGATTCAACTGTGGCGGGGATGGAGAAGGGAATCCTTCATGGGGAACTCATTCAGCTGCTTAGCCCAACAGCATAAATTTGATCTTGTAATTAGTATTCAACTCAGCATCTTGGACAGAAACCAGTGTTACAGCCAAGAGGTGGTTTAAATCACATAAATCATAGATCAATGACAGAACTTGAAGCACTGGATAGATTACAAAAGTAAAGCTTTAGTTAAAAATAGATTAACTGTTTCCCTGGAGGAATCCTTTAATCCTCCCAAAATATATAAACAAATAATATTAGTTCTAATCGTTTTGGAGAGCATATGCATATAATGTAAGTTGAAATATACTTTCCCTTCACTGCCACATTGATGCTTTGGAAATGTAGAAATGTATGTGCACTCCCTACCCATGAAAATAACCCACATTTCTAAGAATTTGGTTTTGCATAAGAGCCACAGAATACATTTGTTATAGTAGCAACTGTACAATAGTGATGTGAAAGCTGTTTTACATTACTTTATGAGCATCAGATTTTTAACTTAAAACTCAAACCAAAAAATGTGTTTTTATTTCTTAAGAAACAATGAATATATTTCAGTCTGAATCTTTAACTACCAAAGTGTATATAGATTGTAAGTTTACATAAATAAAAGTACTAAAAATGGTAGGTTGTATGAGTTGTATGGTAAGAAATAATCCTATTACTAAGTAATCATCTCATTAGCTCTTTCCCCTAATTCTTCTTTTAGAATTCAGAATTATTCAAACCTATAAAAACTAACTTGTAATAATTTAAATATATACATCTTTAAATATATCATATTATAAAGTGCCCAATAAAATTGACAATTCAATTTTAAGTGTCATTAAACATTCTTTTTTTTTTTTTTGAAATCTGAGCCCTTCTACTTTAAACTAGAAATAGCTTTTCTGACACTGAGGAACATAACCACAGTAAAAAAGGAAAGTTTTTGTAATACAATTCCACACCACCAAAATAATTAAATAGATAAGATGCAGACAGAGTTTAAATAATTACCCTGTCACTTTAGACACTCTATCTTATAGTAGGTAAATTAGGTTGCAGATTAAATTTGTTGCAAAAATGAGCAAATATAATGAAAAAAGGCAAAATGATACAACTAAATTTTTCAAATGTTACTCTAAATGAACGAAAATGAATTAAAATTTTCTGGTATGTACCAATTACAGAATTAGTATCAACATATTAAAAATGTCTTTGTGTTAAAATGAAAACATGTAAGTAATTTTTTTCACTTGTTTTCCTCTCTAATTTTATACTTAGGAAATATTCTTGTGGCTTGTCTTTATAAGGAAAATGCAAATACCTCCAGATCATAATTACATTACTAAATGAAGGTTAAAAAAAAAAAACTACCTTCAGCAACATAGCTTTCTGTGTGTGTGTATTTTAAAAATATCTGTACTCAAAGGGGGATATTCAATTTCACAGTGTTTCTGTTAATGGCTACATAAAAATAAAATGTCTAGAAGTCAAAGTTGGTAAGAAAATATGCTGCTATCTGCTGCTTCACTAAATGTTGTTCGCTACCTAGGCAAGTTAGATTTATTGTTCTATATTTATGTTTCTGAAAGAATCATGTGAAATTCAGAGCATATACCTGATGTTTGTTTTATGTAAATCCAAAATTAATAAATAAGAATAGAATGAGTATTTTCATATGAAATTGTATATTTTCTTTTTGCATCCAAAGTCCCTGAGCCTGCTTGTGATTAACTTACTCCCAATTATATCAGTTTTCAATCTGTGTACAGTAATCAAAATTTTAACATTCATCTAAAAGTACAGTGTATACAAATAGATTCATTATATTAGAAATCTTTGGTCATATTACAAGAGATCCACTTAAGGAATATTAAATATGCACAGGGTACTCAATGCTCCATCAATGGGTCACAAGTCACAAAATCTTCTTTAGATAATTTTAGATGGTAATTTTTCAAAGTCTCTACTGTTTAGATATATTTAATGGACAATGTAAACAATAGAGACTCAAATTCAAAAGAAAAAATAATTTTCCAAAAATGCAAGTAACATCTAAGGTAAAAGGGAAAAAATCCACAGTAGAATAGAATCTAATATTTCAAGGCATGAACATTCAGAATTGGCACTTGAAATATTTCTTTTCAACCATTAGGAATGAATGTTCTGGAGTGACATAAGTTTATAGCACTTAAGTCTTCTTTCAATGTAGTGTATAAGAAGTAAAAGGATGTCACACTGACTTCAGTATTCACCTGATGAAACATGTGATACATTAAATGAATGAAGCAGAAAATGCAGCCATAAAAGTTCATCATTTCATCCAGTGATGTTATTGTGTCAGTTTCTAAGTCAAAAATTTTATTCAAAATGAAAATAGCTAATATATCATTGAGAAAAAGTTTCAAAGGGATTCAGGATCTCAAATATGTGTGCATTTTAATGAGTCTGGAAAACAAATATTTTATAAGGAAAAAATAAAAGAAGAGAGAAGAGTTTGGGACACTCTATCATATCTGTTGCAAACTAATGGAATTTTTAAATACCACCTAATGCAAAGAGCACTCTATAGCTAGTCATAAGATTAAAAGCTTTTCAAGTTGCTATCTTGGGAAATTTCTTTCAAGGAAATTACTACAAAGCCTTGTTTTAGTACGTTCCCCTACAGTGCTTCCCACTGTGTTTTTTTAATAAGGAAAGCTATCCATCCATAGAGGTGTATCCTGTTCTCCATGCTTCAGTGTCTAACAGCAGGCAGATACAGTAGACATTCGGGTGTTTTGACTCTAATTTTCACTCCATAAGGTTGATGCCTGCTTTTGCTGACTGATGCATTCATGGTTGTTTAATTATGAGTGGGCACAGATTTTCCCCACCCCATAAACTCTCCTCTTTCCAGTCACCCTCAGCCTAAACAATATATAATCTAGGGTGTCTCTTTGTAAATAAGGTAATCATAACAAAAAAAGTCAGCCTGTATAGTTCAAATTATTGAAAAACAAATTCAATTATATATAATCAAATTATTTTATTATTAATATATCAAAAGTAAATGTCAGAAGTTATTTTAAAATTCTAAATTATTAATTTTATTCTATATTTTCAAATTATGCAGAAAAATGGCTGTCAAATAAAAATAATCATTGAAAAAGTATTATGAAGAACTCTTAGAGTATCTTATCAGAATTTGCTCTCATAGCATATAAATTCAGATTATCCTAACCAAATTAACAAAGAAGGAAAATATTATCTTTAATACATAAGGATTTCTTTGCTTGTTAAAGTTGAAACACAAATTGTCTTGTTTTGGAAAAAGAAAAAAGAATATAGACTTCTTTTATGAAACAAAATCACAAAATAGTTTTTTACTCAAAACAAGAACAAATAAATGTATACTGGCAAATAAGGAGAACACCTATTGGACATTACACTTTCTAGGCAACCAACTATGGATTTGGCTATTTGCAGATTAGTTTATCCTGTCCTTAGAGATACTTTTTGTTATTGGATAACAAAAACTACATTCTTTATAAATTCTAAAATTCCCACATTCTCTAGAGTTGAGTATTGTTTTTAAAGGCCCAGGTATGGCCATCAAGACTGGGGCAAACTTTCTTGTGATCAATTATTTTAACTACCATGATGAGTTACAGCAAGAAGATGTGTACTTATTCTGATTAAATAAGTTCTTTAGAATTGATGCATACATTTTGTATAGAGACCTACAAATTTGGAGAATTGATATGCTGCTTTCATAAATTGCTTACACATACCCACAAATGAGTATATACTGACTCACTATTCAATCAAGAAAAAAATAATCTTTTGATAATTATAAAGCAATATTTTTCATGATTTTTTTCTGATTTTTATAATCAATAATAACAGAAATACTTTGCTTAAAAAGAGTATTAAAATATTATCACATTCAAAGATCATCAATTGATTCTAATATTTTAATGCTTCAAATATCAAATAAGTAGCAAGGTTTTTGTTTCTTTAAGTATAGAGATTGAATTTTGCATATAATGAAATTAAAATTGGTTGATCAAAATGAGATTGTACAAAGACTAGTGGTATCGTGCTACAAGTATTGGGTTGTGCTGCATCCATGACAACAGAATGGAAGGTTGCTTTTAATACTATTATCTTACATACTCACAGCTGAATGTTAATGCAGCTATACTGAGAAAAATCGTTTCAGATCTGAAGCCACTGAACTTACTTACACTTTAGAGTGTGTACATATAGATTTGCAAATACAGAAAAGAATAGAAAGACATAATACAGCATGAAAATCTTTCAAAATGTCATTATTTCTAAATATACTTAGGTGTGCTATGTACATCATCAAACATTCAAGGAATATTTATTAATGCAAAAACAAATTCAGTAAAAAGGAACATTTTGCTACTAGTTTGTTTTTGAGACCATAATCAGCAATGTAAGAGAATATTCAATTTTCTTCTGCAGTGAAACTGAAAATCTATTATTTCTTCCAAATGAACAGTAACTCAAGAGAGTATTGTCTGATCTATCTTCAAAAAAAGCCCGAGAAAAGGGGAAGCAAAATGTAACTATGTAGCTTTTACTGGTTTGATAAAATAATGCCTAGCTGTCTTTTTAAAAATAAAACAAGAGGAATACAATACCTAAATTTTAGATTTCTCTCTTCTATTATTTTAAAGATGAGACTCTCTTACTATATATAAATAGGTGATGATGATGATGATGAAAATGACAGCTAGGCAGATAGATGATAGATAGATAGATAGATAGATAGATATAGAGTCTCTTGTCTGAAGCAATCCCATATTGAACTCGAAGTATCCAGGTGGCAGTAACTTACTAACTTCCATGACGAAACTTGGCTGCCTTATGATGGATACTCTAATTACATTGCTCTTAGCCATGCCATCTTCTCAGAAACTAGGAGAACCCTTCTGGAAATCCCTTTCCTATATGGTACTTCTTTTATCTTCTCTAACAGAATGATTTCTGTGTCTACGCACAGGCAGTGTGAAATAGAAATTAAGGTTAATTCTATCCATTATAAAAGAAAAAAGAGACTTGGAAATTATCCAACTAACTGGAATAATGCCTACTGTCAAATTAGAAAATCCAGTACAGATAGAGAAGCAGAAAGAAATACACACACATATTATGAGGTAAAGCTTGAATTATGCAGTATACAGCAGTGTTTCCAAACAATAACCTCATGAATTAGCTCAGAAAGTTAAATGTTAAGTTCCAAGTTTTCTTTTCACCTTGTCTACCTTGACAGTGGTTATACTGACATATTTAATAATAAATTTAGGTTACCCTGGCCTATGGAATAATTTGAAATGTGAAATATTGGTCTTGAGTTCGGTATCAGATGAATCTGAAATTATCCCTTTTTCCTTTCACTTTGTTTTAGGAAATCCTTATTGTGTGGTTTAGGGAACTATAAGAATAACTCAGGAAAAGAAGGTGTTACTGAGTCAAAAGTGAGCAATTTGTCTTGCCTGGTCATTTATACTGATTATGTGTAAAGGATAATTACCCAGATTTTTCCTTCACTACTATACTAACATGGTCAGATTGTCCTACAAATTTAGCCCACATCCACATTAATTCATTCATTTTCTCTCATTGATTAAATTAATGTTTATCAAGCATTTATTTTGTGTGTCACTTAACTCATCAGCTACTAAACTTTGTAATACTAAGTAGTACACTATAGTATCATGGACTCTAGTGCCAAACTGTCTGAGTTCAAAATCCACTTCTACCACTTAATAGAGCTGTGTGGCTTTGACTTATTTGCTTACCTTCTTTGTGCTTCTGTTTTCTCATCTGTAAAATGAGGATAATAATATTACCTATTCATAGGGTGCTTTAAGGATTAAATTAGGTAATTGGTGTAAAGCACTCAGCCCAAGAATTGTTATATAATAAATGCTAGAAGGTATTTTTTAGCATAATTATTCTTTATCCAGATGAATCACAAATAAAACATGTAAAGATTGGAACTACTCTACAGCCCAAAGATAACAAAGTTCACAGTCTTAAATAAAATTTTGATACAGGAAAGAACTGGAAAAAAAATAAGAAGGGAATATGAGTCTCCCATATAAGAGAGACTGTGGGAAGGGTGGATTCAGATGGCTGATCATTTCAACCTTTAAATCTTATTACTATAAATGACTAAAAAAGACTAATTGGAACAACAACAACAATGAGAAGCTTAAATTATAACATTTGATTGTCAAAATGCCACATTACTAAATAGAATGCTTTGTCTATTGTAACAAATAAAGCTTCAGTTTTCACATCACAGTTAATTTTGTCTTTTTGTACGGGTCTTCCCCTTTCCTCCTACCTATCCACCAAATTTATATTTTCCTTCCTTTAATTCATTTTTCAAGACATATCTTATTTGGATCTTTTCCTCTCACTAGATTTACCTATTCTCTATAAGCTCAATTCTACACTCTCCTTTCTACCTCAGTGTATCATTTTATTGAATTAAACAAAGATATTTTTCTGGTTATACTATTAATAGCTAATATTCATAGAGCACTTGCTGTGTAGCAGGATCATTGCTAGCAATTTATGATTGTCTTATTTAGTGTTTATAATGCCTCTATGGGATAAGTACTGTTATCATCATACTCATTTTATAGAAGAGGAAATTGAGGCTCAGAGATGATAAGTGATTGCACCTTTAGTGTTGAGAACATGTTTAAAAATTAATAAATTTTATGTGCCCCAATATAGTGAACTGTCCTTGTGGTATCTTAAGAAACGCTTAAAATGTTACTGTACCTTTGCCATTATTTTTTCTCAAAAAATATGTTTATACCCTTATCTACATCCTGTTGTATATAATGAACTAAATAATCTTTAATGTTGCCAAGATTATTTTTTTAGCTTTTGATTTGCTCATGTGTTTTCAAAGAACACATTATATTAAGGAGAGGGACATGGATAGGAAAAGCAACTATCAGATTCTAAAGATATCTGGGCTTCTTCTATAGTACACAAAAACATCTGGCTTATTGAAGTTATTCAATCGATATTCAAAATATTTTATAAAGTCTGCCAATATAATTCCTCACCTTTGAACCAGGACACATGATCCTACAGATTTGAGTGTAATTTTAGGGACAATGGGACACAATATTTGAAATTAGAACTGTTCCGGAAAATTTAGGGCACATGGTCACTATATCTGTATAATAAAAAAACAAGTGGGACTGAATTGAGCAGATGTTTTAGCATCATGCAGACCCAGGCTTAATTTGTAAAGATTTTATGCATGTTTCAGGAAAGCACTGTGTAGCTGGGTTTTAAAATTGTTCTGTTCTGTCTGTTTTAAAGTGTTTAAAATATTCAGAACAACAAAAGGGAAGACCCCCCTGTGAGGAGCGATAGAGTTCTGAGAGGAAGTGAGATTGGAAAATGTAGAGTTTGGTTAAAGTGATCCCTTATGATGTAAATAACCCATAAGGAGAAGGAAATGCTCCCTGAAGTTACTGGAAAAGAGAAATCCTAAAGTAGCCAATTCTCCCCAGTTTATGGAGAAAACTTATATTTTTGAGCACAGAATATCAGTTCTCTAAAGTCCAAGGCATTAAGCCTGACAAATCGACTTACTCTAGATTACATTATCAAATATCCAACAAGTGGTTCCAACAGAAAAAAGTACATCTAAGGTTTAAGCTTTCTAACTCAGGTTGAAGTGATCACCAAGATTTAGCATGGGTTCACTAATAAGTAATCCTGCCAAATTAAGCAAATCTCCCTTTTTGAAGGGTCTGTAGATTAGTAATCATCGTCTTTCTTGTCACAAACTGGAATCAACCCTTCCTTCCGTTGACCCATCCAACTCTATTACCTAAACTTTTTAAACACTGTTTATTGTGCATTAAAGTCAATCATATTATAGTTTTTTTAATTAGACTGTAGGGGCTTTAAGGTCAGTAATCATCTTTGTATCCCATTGTTGTCTAGTAAATGCTAAAAAAATGGTTGTTGAATCAGTTGGAGGATGCTGTAGCTACAATGTAGCTTTATTTTAGCAAGGTCTTTGATAGTTTTCCACAATGTTCTTGTGAACAAGATGGAAAACATAAGTTATATGACAGTACTATTAGGTGAGGTTGCACCTGGTTGAACAATCCTACAAAGAATATGATTTAATGAATCCATATTATCCTGGAAGAAATTCCCTGTCCTGTTCAATATTTATAGATAATTTAAACAAATATATTAATAGCTTGTTTTTCAACTCAATGGATGAAAATAATCTAAGAGATAAAGCAGCGTTCAAAAATCTAGAAGCTTAGACAAAGACTAACAGGTTGGAAAATGGACAGGAAAGATGTAAGCTCTCTACTAAAGACTGATTAAATGTCAATTGTGCAAGTAAAGACTAAATTTAATTGTTATTTGTGTAAAATAGAAGACCTCAAGATTATATACAAGATTAAAAGGAGCCAACAATAGAAGAGAAGACAAATAAATCACTCAGGTGGTATGGGAGTCAGCATAAAGTAGAAGTTTATATACCCATTTTTGAATTAAGCAAGCTTGAATTCAAATCTGCCATCTATTAGTTATGAATACATGAACATCTTATTCAATATCTCAGGTTCTCAGTGTCTTAATCTATGAAATGGGAATAATAAAAGTACCTACCTCATATTGTTGTGTTGAGGATTAAATTTTAGGTAATCCATATAAAGGGCATAGGAGTTTTTGACACATAGTAATCACTCAAAATAATGATAGTCCAAGGCAGGAAAAAAAGTATGTCTGGACAAAAGTTATCCTTCCTCAATCTGCACTGCTCAGAAAAGCAAACAAACAAACAAACAAACAAAAACCTCTAACATTATTCCTCTTTTTGATTCATTTTTTGAGGAATGTTGACTCACTGGGGACCATGTAGGAAGAGCCCATTTAATGGATTCTAAAGGATCCGTTAATGCTCTCAGATAAAGAATTAAGAGATATTGGAAAGCAGGGGAGCATGATTGTATTTTCTTAAGTGTTGAAATGCCATCTTGTAAAATAGGAGTTAAATTTGTTCTATATGGTGTCATATGGAAGAAAAATAAAGAACTATAGTTGTGAATAACAAGGCGGCAAATGCTTTCATATTAAGGCACATTTTAAACAATGTTATCAGTTAATAAATTAGGCTGCCTTATAAAAAATGAATGAGTTCCTCATTTTGAAGGTATCCAAGCAGAAGCTCAGTAACTTCTTGTTAAGAATGCTGAAAAATAGATTCCTATACTGGTAGGGCCAGGACATTTCCAGTTCTAACATTCTCTGACTCTATAGAACAGAGACTGTTTTCATATGAAGAAAAAAAAATATTACTTTGAACTACAAATTTTTTAACTTCCATATTATTTACCCATACAACCAAACTGACCAATAAGGGCTAAGGGTGGCAAGTGGCTAAAGATAACACAGGGTTTGACCTATATACATCTGCATAGTATAGTGGAAGGAACACAGGTCTGGGAAAACTACGTATCAATTACCTCTTTGTCTTTAATGAGATATCTGTTTTTATTGGGTCTCAGTTTTCTATCCCTAAAAGCAGTTTGGACTATATGGTCTTTAAGGGCCCTTTCATCTCCTATAGCACCCTATTCAATCTTGGAGCATCATTTACCTATGCATCACTGATAGCCAACAAAAACTATTAAAAAGTTCAAAATCAGTCAAGTATTTGACTAGACTATATCCTTTATTGGTGCTGAACCCATTCATTTCAACCTACATGTCAAGGAAGAATTTTTAATAGTGAATGGTGCTACCAAAAACTCCTAGTCACATAGTTGCCATACTTGTTTTGCATTACTGAGATATTATGTACCATTAGTGTGCGGGGAGTAACTTTTTCCCAGTCACAACACATCTCTGCAGGAATTCAGAAAGCAAACATGAAAAACATAAATGCTTCCAGTGTTTGTAATATGAGTCAAAGAACAGCATGATGATAAACAAAAAATTCTATTATTTAATATTAGAAAAATAGATTGTAAATTTGAAGATATCCCCTATTACATATTATGCACATATTTGTTCTCTCTTTCTCTCTCAAGTTCCTTAAAACATATATTAGTTGCAATCAGTTCTGCAACCAGGTGTCCCATGGTTTCTTTCTTCTTTGGGAAAAAAAATGGCAGCTTTTCTTGTCCCTCACCTACCTCTAGTAGCAAATTAATCAGTCACTGGGAGTCAACAGGGATTTTTATTTTCCATTTTAAAAGCTTTCGACCCAAGGAATTAGCACTTTGGACTGTTGCCAAGGGAAAACCAATCTCCAAGAAAACAAAAGAAGGTCTAGAGGTTGGAATAAAGGCTTTAGTTTTTGCTAAATGGCTCAAGGTGGCACAACATCTGACCTTCTGATGACCCCATTGAGGACAGATGGATTGTAAGTGAAGGCATCTTCTATCTATACACTCTGGCTACACTCATATTTCTAAATGAGCACCATGAAGAAATGCCATTATTGTTAATGTTCTTTTTCCAGATCTACATTGCAGATAATACCCATCCTTCCGCTTAATCTGTTCTACAAAGAGAAATTTGAAGCAGGAAGCTGGTGAGCTCATTTTCCAGTTCAGAAATTCTTAAAAGAAATTAGCCCCTAGTTAGGTAGATATTTTACTGTAAATTAATTTTAGATACTGTAAGAAATGACCTCAGATACTGCCCCATCTGTTTCTTTTGACAACAGTCTTGCTGTTTGAAGTAGTTCCTCAAATTTCATCAGCTCAAGGAGAAGAGTTTCTTCTTGGAGAGTTCCCAAAAGAATCTCCACACCAACAAATATTGTCATTAGCTCTCCAGAAGTTATGAAAATTCATCAGGGATTCCTCCTTCCAGCTGGGTAAAACTTGGGAGGTGCATATATTAAAACACCGCCAAGTCTATAAATCTAAACATTTTTGTTAAGTTTCAAACAATATTGCAACCACTTTCTGTACAATAAATTTCACTTTCAGTCTTCTTAAAATCTGAAGGATATTTAGGAACATAAATATATTTCTGTTTGTTAATGTAGTAAAAATGTAAATGTGAAGAGGCAGAGAGTGTGGGAAAATCGCGTAATGGGAAGTTAGTCATTCTATCATTTAGTCTGTCGCCAGTTCGCTCTGTTGACTAAATCATGACGTTAATGAGACTATGGTGACAACTCTTATCTCTACGAGGGCCAAATAGCATCACTTCTCTTCAATAACATAAATTGCAACTATCATTTAGGCAAACACCTAAATTTGTCACAAGAAAAACCAAGTTAGTGTGACTGGTTCAGTGCAAACTCAGGCCCAGGACCAGGAAACTTCTTTCAAAGTGCAGGCTCTGCTGACAAACTCCCTGGGTACAAAAAACAGCATAAATAGGTGGAAGCCATTAACATTTGTATAACATATTTTTGTCTGTAAAGCATATTCATATATTATGGGACTTGATCCTCACAACAGTTTTATTAGAGAGAGGTTATTACCTTCACTTTACAGAGAAGGAAACATTTGCTATACCTTTTTTTTCAGACTATGATGACCCTATTAAGCACTACAAGGAAAAAGAGGGAATTTCACAGCTTTAAGTATTAAAAAGTTTAAATAAAAGTGTGTTTTTCAGCTTTGAAAGTTTTTATATGGGAGTAAAAATTTATTTCTGATAGAATATGCATAAAAAAGAAAGGTAAATGTAAAGCTGGCTCAAGTCACAACAAGCATTTCCTTTAAAATCATCTAAGACTAAAGCGAGTTTTCTACCTAGGTTCTCTGGACAATTACCTCAATTTACCACATTATGGTGTACATATACAAAGGCTCCCAATAAGATAAGACTTAAAATTCTTTCTTTACATTCTAATACAATAGCCTTATGAAATAAATATATATTATTTGCTCTATAATATATTCATTACAACATAGGTAATGAAACAAACTAAGAGATTATAAGACCTGTTCATTTTCTTTAGGTACATTATGCATTTTCATTTAGGGGTTAAACAATTAAAGATCCATAAATAATGAAACCACTCCTCAGACTACATTAAATTATTGGCCGTCAAATAAGACCTGCCTGTCCGTTTTTTAGTTTCACTTTAAGTCATCCATAATTCCACAAAACCAGCCTAAATTATAAACACTTACCATAAATAAGCATAAGGTACTCTCAGATTATTTTCTTAGCCTCCTTTTTGACTAACCTTCCCTTCTGTAATCCCGATAGTTCTAAATATCAAGATATTCTAAGCAATGTCTTTTCTCTTTGTCTAAATGTAAGAGAGTGTTTACTTTTTCACCACAAAATAGAAGAAAAATGAGTAATAGAACCATGCTAGAAGCAAGACTAACAGCTGGACATTTTTCCTGGGTGGTTGGTTTGATTTTTTTGTTTTTACTAAATTGATAGTCTAATTAGGTTAACAAATACTCAGTTATTCTGGTGTCCTAAAATTCTTTAAAAATCCCCATTTTGTCATAATACTCTACTTTTGGCAGCATCCTCCAGGTGACATACCAAAGGATTTTATGTGGGGAAAATACAGATTTTAGAGATATTAAAATACACTAGTTACTTTTATGTTGTACATGTCACTAGTTTTGTTTTCTGTCACAAGGGGGAAATTTCAAAAGAGAAAAATAGACTTTTACAGAGGAAGAAACTTGGCAAAGTTACAGTAGAAACACCCCTTTTATTCATTTTTATACTTTTGCAGGTCCACTGAGGTATAAAATTCATCAGTTTTGCTTCACATGAAAGGCTTTCTGTTCCTTGTAATCCATTCAGATTAAGTGTTCAAAGACCCACCAATGTGTCTTCAGATAGATTGCCTTGCAGTTATCCGCGTTAATACAAAAAAAAAAATCTTCAGAAGATCTTATTAGAAAACTAATGTGATAACTGTTGGTGATCTAACACTTTTAGAGAGTGGGAAAAGACTTATTTTTTGTCGTTAATTATCAATGAAGTGGAAATTTAGCCTCTTCTTCCTCTTCTGGGGTAATATATTTGGTGAAAATAGGAATAGAAAAAAGTCCTTGCCCCACAACCACAAAAACTCTAAGTACAGACACACCTTGTTTTATTACATTTTGCTTTATTGTACTTCGAAGATACTGTGTTTTTTACAAATTGAAGATTTGTGGCAACCTGTGTCAAGCAAGACTATCAGCACATATTTTCCAGCAGCATTTGCTCACTTCACATTTCTGTGTCAAATTTTGGTAATTCTCACAATATTTCAAGCTTTTAAATTATTATTATTTTTGTTATAGTAATCTATGATCAGTGATCTTTGATGTTACTATTGCAAAAGCATTATGACTCATTGAAAGCTCAGATGATGGTTTACATTTTTTAGCAATAAAGTATTTTTAAATTAAGGTGTGTACATTTATTTTTAGTTATTGCATACTTACTAGACTACACTCTAGTGCAAGCATAACTTTTATATGCACTGGGAAAAAAAGTGTGACTCACTTTATTGCAATATCCTCTTTATTGTGGTGTTCTGGAACCCAACCTACAATATCTCTGAGGTATGCCTTGCAACATTAATTGCATATAGTCAAATGAAAAGAAAATATGCTGTCTTACTTTGAGGCAGTTGTCTTAGGCAGTGACATAATTACTAAAAGTTGATTCCATCCTGTTAAGTCAAAGTAGTACCAAGTGATTGTTGCAGAAGCTAAAAGTAGTTAACAGATTTCTTTTTTAAAGGAGGAAGCTTTTCAATCTTAAAACATCTATTTTAGTTTGTTTATTCATTTTTATTTTATATTTTATCTAGAAATAGTAGAGTGAAAAACAATAAAATGATGGTGAATTAAAATTTAATTGGACATTCTTAACCACTGCAATATTATTTGAGAATGTACCTAACAATCTACTTGAAGGATTTCTTAATAAGGAATTTCCCTTTTGTGGGAATAAACCATTTGTATGTATAATAAGCAGACATAATAAAAGACATTTCTGCTCAAATCCTCAGTTTCCAGCTAAGTGTGTGTAGAAATCTGTCATTGTCTATTTCTAAATTTTTTTCTGGACCTAATTATTTTATTCTAAAAATTCAGCATATTTTCATTTTAATATTCCCTACAAATTCTAAATATGTAAAATATTCTGTTTCAATGTTCTCCTAAAATTCATCCCGATTCCAAGCCAAAAAAGTAATTCGAATACCTCTACACCTCATAGCTAATCTAATCTACCTAATTATTAAATTAAAAAATTCTAGTTTGATGCAGAAATACAGGCAGAAATCCAAATCATAAGAATAAAATAAAAAAGTCATCTGATTTTATAAAACTGTATCTATGGAACCTAAGTTGCAATGCTGTGTGTGTGAGCATGCATGCCCAGAGGTACATGCTCGAATGTGTGTTTGTGTATGTAATGATTAAAAATTTACCAAAAGCTATGAATGCCATTTCATTGTCACTTCCTTTGATTAACCTTCACCTGACCTCACTCCTTAAGGCGATCTCAGATTCTTTTGTTTCTGCACTTAAATTCTTCAGTCAAGCAGGTGCGTTTATAAAAAATCAGTCATCAAAAAGAATTCCTCGGAAGCAATTTTTTTCTGATTTTTCACAGATGTTTGTTATAAAAATGAAATTATTTCCCATTAAATATAACAACTGGTTATGATTATACAATTGGTAAGGCAACTTAGTTCATTGAAAACAGACCTAAACTACATAGTTCTGCAGTTTTAGCAATTCTTCCTAGGTCACTGAAATCAGTGCAAATGATAGATAAATATAAGGAGAAGAAGGACATTATTGTAATCATAAAAGGGCTTTGCTACAACTAAGCTGGAAAAATGTATAAGCTTTTATAGAATTTAATAGTATACTGTGAAATGAAAAGTGGTAAACAGCAACAAAAACTCGTTTTAAAACTTTTTCTAAAATATTTTCTGTCCTACATCATGGTCATGAAAATCACTGTTTTCTATTAAAACAGTTGCCTGACAAAATGGACTTTTAGGTAATTTCCTATTATTTATTACCATAATTAAGTGAAAATGTTTAAATTTTCTTTATAAGTTCATTTCTAGAACAATATATCACCAGAAACTTGCCAATATTTTATAGAGAAAGCTAGTATATAGGAAAGGAGAAAGGACAGCCTTAAGCACCAAAAATGAAAAAGAGTCTTTGAAAAGAATTAAGAGGGTAATAAAACATTCTGGTGTTGTTCTATTACACTTCTTATCTTTACTCTCACTTTCATGCTTTAAAGTTTGCATGGTCAAAAGTATTCTACTTGCTAGTTGCGAGAGAGAAAATAAAACTTTACAATGGAGGGACCAAGTTGTTACCACTCTAACCAACAATCACTCACCATCACTAATAATGGAACAGCTGGACAGTATATGCCTTTTGATAAAATGCAGTAAGAAGTATGCAGCAGCATCTATGCAACATACATGCCAAAAATCCAGCCTTTAAGCCTAACTTTCAGTTTACTGGAAATACAGGGATGTGAGGAATTAATTAAACACCACAAGACAGGAAATAACTAAATTCAGAAGATCAAATATTCTGTATAACCAAGATCTATATCTATTTAACAGTTCAAGCTTGTGAAGAAAAGAAAAGGGGATTCTGTTAGATTAGAAAAATTATGTATGATGCTTGATTGGATCCTGATTTTAGTTAGCATTAAAAGACATTTTGTTGACAATAGGGGACTTGGAATACAGACTAGAAATGAAATTATATCTAGGAATTATAGTCCATTAATAAGTGTGATAATGATAGTTTGATGATTTAGAAAAATGCCCTTATTTTTCAGAGATGCATATGGGTAAAATATCATTATGTCTAAACTTAAAATAATTCACAAAAGTAGATGAAACAAATATGGCAAAATATTAATAAATCAGTAGTGAGGATATGGAGTTCATTATTTGATTCTTCCAGCTTTTATGTATGTTGAAATGATTTTACAATAAAAGTTTTAAAACTAAAAGAAAATATACACTCAAACACCTTAAAGAAACCAGAAACTGCTTCAGCCAACATTAAAATTCTAAAACAGTACTAGTTTCCTGTTTTCTCTCCTCTCCACTTGCACTTTAGGTAGTGTTCAATCCCCTCTCCCCCACCCCCAATTTCAGGATCCAGAGCCTAAGATTTACTGTTTTCCTATGCCTGAAACTGCTTTCTACTTTCTCATTAAAAAAACGAAAAAAGTGTTTTCAGGATAAGGTCCTGGTATATGTGAATCTTATGGCCCTGATACAAAATGCTACTTCCTTGCAGAAAACTGGAGAGTAGGTCTCAGACAAGAACTGTTTTGAGACATTTTTAGGCCTTATATACTCTTAGATTTGGAAGCCCTCTCTCACATCATATCAAAAATATTAAAATATATCTAACTGTATATTAAATATACTTATTGATAAAAGTCTAAATAATTTTATTAATATTATAATTTTGAGTTTTATTAAGAGAAATATGTTGTGATTTAAGCTTCATTAATTATATATATAATTATTTAAGAATTGAGTGACAATTAACTAGTCGATGTGTTATATTATCTAGAAATCTAAACAAGTGTTTAAATTTTGATATTGCCATTTTCTTTCCATATTTTAAAACTAATAGATTTTTTTTCAGGTTTTGAGCATGTTTATAGGTTCTTGAAAAGCTTGAAGTCCCTAGCCTGGACATAAGAACATGAGACCATCAAAGGGAATAATAATCCTGAGGAATAGCCTTGCTTGTCCCAGGTTTTAAATATATTGCCTGGGTAGTCATCTTCATTAGTATGCAGTGTGCATAAATAAATTGTAATTAATTCAATTAGAAAAACATAGAATCAAATTTTGTTAGAGCTGAAAGAATATTTGCTGCAGAGTTTTTAAACTGGAGTCTGTGTAAGAGCTTTAGGAGTACACAAATCTCCACAAACTGTAGGTAAAATGATGTATTAATGTGTGTGCCGGTGAGGGTGGCTCTATGACTGCCATTTTCTGGTGAGGGGGTTCCTGAGTTTTCATCACAATTTAACTCTTTTTGTAACCACACTGCCCCACCTCCACAAAGAATCACTAATTCTAGTCTTACTTCCCCCTATTCAAGATAGGAAAACTAAGAGCAGAAAGAGGAAGGGAATTGCCCAAAGTCTCACAGCTGGTTAGGGTGTGGAGTTTGTTTCATAACTTAAGTTCTCTCTCCTTACCATGAAGTCGGTTCTGAAGTCCATCTAAGACTGTTGTCCTGTCCCTGTATTATTTTAGGCCAAAGCATCTCAAGGGGGCTCTCCAATTCTCACACGGTTTAAGCTGCTGTAAATTTGAAAATTTTGAACAGTTTGAAATAAAGAGCCTCCTTACTTTTTCTATGTTGAATCATAATCTAGTGGTTTCTGGCATTAAAAGAGATCTTTTCTGACTTTATTGTGCAAACATTCTTAGCAACAGGGAAGTGGTTTAACACAGGAGTCTGAAGATCTGGGTTTTCTTTTTCATTCAGTTACTAAAATATAGAAAAGAATCACAGGGCTGGGTAACTATCTTGGGGGAGTTACTAAACCAGTTTGTGAATCAGTCTCTTTCTCTGGAAAATAACAATATTGGTTCTGGCTCACCTACCTATGGCCCTGTGACCCATGAAAATTACTACATGTATAGAAATTTTCAAGATTTTCAGACAAAAGACACCCCATCAATAATAAAACAACACAAACACAATACAGTCTAATGTGATGTCTCTTGAAAAGCAACATCTCTGTTACTTAATTTGTCTTTTAATATAAAATTATTTTTGATAGTTTTATTCCCTGGGCCTGCTTTCAACTTCATCTCCCAATCATGTAAAGGAAAAATAGAGATCTTGTATTAAAAAAAATTCTATAAACAAATCTATAAGCTAAGCAGTTGCTTATTTATTTATTTTTGCTTTTGCTTATTTTTTTCTGTAATGGCAAGGGTCTTCTGTTAAGAATTACAATAATGAAATAACAGTAGATTTTAAAGTGTGCCTTCCTCAGGCTATAGTTATACAAAAGGTTATATGGTGCAACAGTTATTAATCCTCCTTCACTTTGACAATTGATTTGAATACAGGGCTTGTTGTAGACTCTTTATAATACAAGATCATAAAAGTTCAAAACTAATTTATTACTCTTTGTTCCACCCAGCAAAAAGTACACCTTATGCAAACTATTACTGTCAGATCGATATTGTGCTGAAACAAAAATGCAGATTAGCTGTTAAAGGATTCTCTTTTTAACTGCATACATGAATTACTTTGTAAAATGCAAGCACTGTGGTGGGGGGGAGAAACTTCAGAAGAGAATTTTAACATAGAGTTGAGAGGCAAGTAGGAAAAAAGGTTCAATAAAGGCTCCATTACTAAAATTAACTGGTGTAAATATAAGAAATTTACATATTTAAATGAAACACTGATTGTAGTTAGTATGTGAGATATTGAATTTGAAACTGGAAACTAGTTGTAGAGAAGACATCCGTTGCCATTTGGACCAGTTTCCAGTTCAATAAAACCTGCATGTGCAGAACATATATCCCAGCAAAGTTCTGCTCAGATGCCAAAATCAAAAGTATTTGAACAGACTGGAATGTTTTGGCTCACGTTAGTGATGCAAACCTATTGAATTTAGAGGCTAACAAATTTCTAGTTAAAGTATAAAGCGCTCATTGATTTTAAAAGGAAAAATATCTCTAACCCCACTCTGTTCAAGGAATGTTTACCAGGAAGGATAAAATGTAGCTAGCTTTGTTTTTCAATTAGGCCGATTCGGAAAATTCATCAATCTTTTTCTCTCCCTGCCCTTCTCCATTATCACCTTACCTCTGGAGGTCAAAAGGGTGCACAACCCCACACAGGGTTAGATGAAAGAAGGCAGGAAAGAGGAAATATTTGACCGCAACTTTATTTGAGTAAAACTGCAAAAATCCTGAAAATAGAGGCTGAAATAGACAGTGGGTTTTTATGCTGCCCTCAGGCATTAATACCTTCAACTTGTATGCATATTTCCATCTACGTATTCCACTGTTAGGTGGGAAACAGTTACCACAGCAACCTCCAATTCACTTGGCAGATTTGTTATTTCAATAAAGCTATGAGATTTTTTCTCATATGAAAAAATAGATGTATATAGCAGTAAAATCAGTGTGTTGTATATGGCACCTTTACAGTGGAGGGCATTCATCTCACATCATCCTTATTCATGCCATCTAGCTGGTTAGTGGTAGAACATGAGGATGTATTCCAGGTCTTTCGAATCTCCATCTCTTCCCATTTTCCACTCTACCCCTATTGGAATTTATAAAATTTTCAGTGAGTTAATACTGGCTAAAATTTACCCAGTTGTCAATACACATAGAAGTAGAGGGCTTATACATATGTATATTCTATTCTTCATTTGGGCTTTGAACTTTTACTTTACCATTATGAAAATGCTTGCTTTAAATATTATGTGTCAGTAATGGTGCATTTAACTTTAATGTTTACACAGATAGGGAAGATAAAAGAATTGGGTTGTTAGAAGAATAATCTTACATAATTCTTTTCAGAGGAGCTTAGTTCATTTATTACTATCTAGGTTTCAAATCACCTTAAGAACTGCAGGCTTTCAAATGTAAAGTATATCCAATAGCAGCCTTCAGTTAGTTTCAAGTACATAATCTCATCCCACTGATGCAAAAATACAATTGCAACGGCAAATAAAAATTTCCCATTTCCTAATAATTTTATTTATTTCTGTGAAACTGTTTTTAATTGTTTGGTAGTGGAGGCTTGTCTCTTTGTGTTTTTATTATCTGCAGTGTTTGTATTATCTGTAATTCCACTCTGCTATAATTTAGGTATCCATATACCAACTTCTTTTAGACATTTAATTTACAAGGTACACCAATTAACAGGAAGGGTCAAATAGTGGGGTAAGTGATTTCAATTTCAGCTAAGTTTTGGAAAAGGGGGTAGTCTTTATTGTCAAATATCTTTCTAATCCATATTGAAGTATATATGGGTAAAAGTATATTATGTCTGAGATATACTTTAGAAGTCTCCAGGAAAAAAAATGAGAGATGATGAAAATGGCAACATGCTGGTAATTATTGAAACTGGGTATTAAGTACATGGGATATAGTTGTTACTATTCTTTCTACCTTTGATATATCTGAAATTTTTCCTAATAAAAGTAAAAGCAAAGTCTGAAATGTACTAGTTCCAGGATTTTGCCTCATCAGTTTGGTAAATATAATTTAATCTTTTACTTGTCTGAAGAAGCAGCCAGATAAATACATGCCTGACACTTTACACATGTTATCTCATTTAATTTTCACAACAATCATTTTTTATAGATATTACCCAAATTTACAGACAAGGAATTGAAAGTTGAGAATTAGTGGCAGACAGGTCTGTCTGACTGACTACAAAACCCACTGGGTTCTAACTGGCTCCACTTTAATAAGGATCTACCTCTCATTTGGGCCAGGATACACTAGTAAGTATGGGAGAGCAAGTTAGATGTATTCTAAGGTCTAGAACATGGTTGTTCTGTGAAAAGCAGAGAATAACATTAAAGTCCAGGCTATACAACTGCAAGTTAAAATACAGGACAATATTTGAGGCATACTTATACTAAAAAATTAGCTAATTTAGCTGGACATTAATTAACATTAATTTGTTAAATCTGACAACCCTATGTTAGCAACATATTCTACTTAGTTGGATGATAGTGAATTGAAGTTTTAATAAACACTGACAGGGGTATGTGAACACTGAACCTGTTACAATGGATAGGCACTCTCAAATCTGCAATATTACTGAAAAGCATGCCTTCCTTCCAAAAAATAGCTTCAAAATACTCAGTAGAAATGACCCAAGAATTCCATAATGAATAGGCACTGCTTTTGTAAAAAGAAAAAAAACATTTTTAATTTTAAAATAAATGGATTTTCACTTTAAAATATTTAACTGAGTATTTCTGGATAAGATTTTGTTGTATTGTTTGTTTTTGTAGTGATGTCCAGCATAGAGGAATCTTAGACCTTTCTGAGACCCCCAAACAAATTAATTACATTATTCCTATTCAAAAAAGGTATTAATTTGGCTCATTTACATTTGTTTATGGTACCCATTCAATCATGTTATTAAAATATTATATGCCTGAAAAAAGAGAAGATGTGCACACATTATAACCACACATACACACACAAACGCGTTCACAGGGACATTTACAAAGACCTTTTTCTTCTTTTTAATAAAAATAGAAATCTTTTCAAACACTCAAACCCACTGGGAGTTTAAAACAAATCAACAAAGAAAAATCAAAGTATTAAATAAAATCTTAAGTTCTTTGGGGCTATTTTTTCTGCTATAAAATTTTTAGCTGTGTTTAATTGTGGAATGGGAAAGGGAAAGGGAAAGGGACCAATGATAATCACCAAGGAATGAAAACAATCAGACAATTCATTCAATTCAATCAACTTGTCAATTCATTTGTTGGGGTGGGGGGAGGAATGAGTCTAAATTGTTATTTGACTGACAACCATGAAAGAATGACGCAACTATATTTTCCATGTAGTTTGCTTGCAAATATTGCTTGCCTCTAAAACTTTATAAGCAAACAAAATCAGTTAAGAAAAAAACATATGGGCTTCTACACTCGATCCAGGAAAGTTATCAAAGCTCTTGCTTGTTTTCTTTCAAACATGATTCTTAGAAGATTGAAAGAATGATTTAATTAAATAAGAAAAAAATTCAATAACTGAAACTGCTAAAATGATGTTTTTATGTATGGATGGTTTGCTATCTGTAAATATGCTTCCCATTTAATAAACCCATGTTTGTGTTTCCCCCAATTTGTAATAAGATTTTAGAAAGTGCTAATTAATAGTTTTTATAAACAACGAAGGGTCTTAATTTTATTTTCACTAGGTGTTAATATTTCACTTTACCTTCAAAGGTTCTCACTTGTTTATCTTCTTAGGAGTCATTTTCAGGCTGCCTGATTCTATACTCATATCCCATCTTATACAGTTAGTTTATCTCCATGATTCTTCTACTCTGTAATCTTACACCAGACCTTTTATTTTTTTCTTCCATATACCTAAACATCCTGAACATCTTGGTCCATACCAAATCTCAATCTTTATGGCTCCAGCTTAAATCATACTTTCCCTATGAAGTCCTGCCCAACCACACTAACTCACACAAATTGTCCCATTTTCTATACCCACAAAAGTGCTTTTCAAAGCATGGTTCAAGGAAGCTTGGGATGTCTAAGACCCTTTCATGGAGTCTGTGACATTAAAATTAATTCTATAAAAATATTAAGCTTAGACTGCCTTTTTTACTGTGTAGACATTTGCACAGATGGTGCAAAAGTAAGGGGGATTTAAAAGTGCTGGGTCCTTAACAAAAATCAAAGCAGTGACATCAAATTGCTAGTAGTTTTTGTATTATTCATTGCCACACACATGCAGGTAAAAAAAAACTGGCTTTACTTAAAAACACTCTTGATGAAATAGTAAAGAATATTAATTTTATTAAATTTTAATCCTTGGATACACAACTTTTTGATAATTTTTGTGATAACATGGCAAATATACATAAAATATTTTTGTTGTATACTGAAGTATGATGGATGTCTCCAGGAAAAAGAGTTGTCTGTTTTTTAGAGGTACAATCTGCTAGTCATTTTTCAAGATAAAAACATTTTTACTTGAAATAATGACTGACAAAGTTTGGTTATTTAGACCTGAGTATTTGACATATATTTTCTCAAAAATAAAGGAAGTGAGAGTTACTTCAATGAAAAAAAAAATGACATTATTTGTTGCCAATGCTAAAATTTTCAATTTTCTTTTAAGCAAAATTTATATTTTTGAAAACTTACATCTGCCACCATGAGTTTGGCAGCTTCCCAATATTTAAAATTGTTCTTATGATATGGGTGGTGAAGTTAAGGATTATGATTTTTAGATATTGTATAATGAAATGTATCAATATTGGGATATTTATGTAACTAACTGAACAAATATTCTCTAAATGTCAAATTTATTAGCATGGTTTCATATTTCATATTGCAACTACTTTATCTATAGCAACTAATGCTTATTAAGTTTTGGAATAATATCAAAGAAGAATATCCACAGTTATCTGAAAATGCTATTAACATGTTCCTTTTTCAAACTACATATCTGTGAAATGTTGCAGTTTCTTTACATATTTCAACTAAAACAACATATCACAAAAAAACTAAATGTAGAAGTATATAAGCATATGAAAAGATGCTCCACATAATTTATCATCAGGGAAACAAAAACTAAAACAACAGTGAGATACCACTACATACCAATTAGAATGGCCAGAATCTAGAAATCTGACAACACCAAATACTGGTGAAGATGTGAAGCTACAGGAACTCTCTTTCATGCTGGTGGGAATGCAAATGGCACAGTCACTTTGGAAGACAGTTTGGCAGTTTCTCACAAAACTAAATGTACTAAACACATCATACAATCCAGCAACCATGCTCCTTGGTACTTATCTAAAGGTGTTGAAAACTTTTGTCACATAAACCTGCACAAGGTTGTTTATAGCAGCTTTATTCATAATTGCAAAAATTTGTAAGCAACAAGGTGTCCTTTAATAGGTGAATGGATAAAAATAAAAAATAACAAACAAACAAAAAAACTATGACACATACAGAAAATAGAATGTTATTCTGGGCTAAAAAGAAATGAACTGTCAAGTCATGAAAAGATATGGAGAAACCTTAAAGACAAATTACTTAGTGTAAGAAGCCAATCTGGATAGGCTACATACTGTATGATCCTAACCATGTAATATCCTAGAAAGGGAAAGTATATAGAGACAGTAAAAAAATTAATGCTTGCCAGGGGTTTGGGGGAGGTATGAATTGATGGAGCACAGAGGACATTTTAGGGCAGTGAAACTACTCTGTATAATTCTATTATGATGGATACATGTCATTTTGCATTTGTGCAAATCCACAGAAAGTACAACACCAAAACTGAGCTGTAATGTAAACCATGGACAGTGAGTGATTACAATGTGTCAAGGTAGGTCCATCAGTGGTAACCAATATTTTCTCTGGTGGAGAATACTGATAATCGGGAAGGCTGTGCATGTGTGGGGACAGGGAGTCTATAGGAAATCTGTATCTTCCTGTCAATTTTGTTGTGAACCTAAAACTAGTCTAAAAAATAAGTATTTTAAAAAAAAGACTAAATGCAGCATAGATATCAGAATCCAGCTGTGTTATAGAGAGACCAAAAGGATGAAATTGACCCTATACTCAAAATTTGGTTTGGATGTCTCCACATGTACACCAAAAGAGAATGCAAAGATTTATTAATAACATTATGAGGTTTTCTGAGGAGAGCAGAGAAGGCTCACAAGCAGGTCCACAAGTGGCTTGAGAAAGCAAGAAAAGATGAATGGCTTTGGATTTGATTTTGTTTAGGGGATGGTGCCAAACTAGGGCTTGTGTGTTTTAAACTTCCCACAGGAGCCAAAGGGGTAGAGTGCATGCTTTATTATCAGCTGGCACAAATGAGGGACAAGAAGGGAAGAGGGAGGAAAATAACTTGAAAGTTGTCAATAATCAAACCTCAAAAATAGAATCAAACACTTTATTACAAGCTATTTTAATTAGATAAAACATACAAAATATTTGCTAAAAGTGTAAAGCAATGCTACTCTGCTCAGTAATATTTTTTGTTCATAAAAATGTAATTTTATTTTTTTTAAATCTTATTTACACTAATGTGTAATAAGTTTATTATTGGAGACAAGATGGCAGAGTAGAAGGACATGAGCTCACCTCTTATGGAAACACCAAAATCACAACTAACTGCTGAACAACCATTGACAAAAAAATGCTGGAACTTACCAAAACAGATACCCTATATCCAAAGGTAAAGAAAAAGCCACAAGGAGACAGCAAGAGGGGCACAATCATTATAAAATAAAATCCTATACATGTCAGGTGGGTGACCCACAAACTAGAAAATAATTATATCACAGAAGTTCTCCAACAGGTGTGAAAGTTCTGGACCCCATGGTGGACTCCTCAGCCAAGGGCTCTGACAATGGGAGAAGAAGACCCCAGAGAATCTGGCTTTGAAAGTCAGTGGGGTTTGGTTGCAGGAACTCGACAGGACTGGGGGAAACAGAACCTCCACTCTTGGATGGCACACACAGATGTTGTTTGCACCAGGACCCAGGGATAGACAATGGTGACCTCATCAGAGACTGGGCCAGACTTATCTGCTAGTATTGGTGGGTCTGCTACAGAGGCAGGGAGCAGCTGTGGCTCACTGCAGGGACAAGGACACTGGTGGTGGTAGATCTGGAGAGTACTCATAGACAAGAGCCTTCCAGGAGGCCATCATTTTCTCACCAAGACCTGGCCCCACCCAAATGCCTGTAGGCTCCAATGCTGGGATGCCTCAGGCCAAACAACCAACAGGGTGGGAACACAGCCACACCCATAAGCAGACAGGCTGCTTAAAGTCTTCCTGAACACACAGCTGCCTGATAAACACCCACTGACACGGCCTTGCCCACTAGAGGGACAAGACCCAGTTCCACCCATCAGTGGGCAGGAACCAGTCCATCCCTCCAAGAAGCCTGCACAAACCTCGTAGACAGCCTCATCCACCAGGGGGCAGACAGCAGAAGTGAGAAGCACTACAACCCTGCAGCCTGCAGAAGAGAATTTGCAATCACAGAAAATTAGACAAAATGAGACAGCAGAAGAATATATCCCAGACGAAAGAACAAGATAAAGCTACAGAAGAACAACTAAGTGGAGATAGGAAATCTATGTGCTATTTTTTAAACATAGTCTTAAATGCTTTTAAAGTAAGTATATTTAAAAGAGACAAAGAGGTCATTATATTATAAAAAAAGATGTCAATTTATCGAGAGAATATAACAATTGTAAGTATTTATGGACTCGGAGGGGGATCAAGATGGTGGAGGAGTAGGACATGGAGTTCACCTTCACCCACAAAAACATTGAAAATACATTTACAAGTAGAATGATTCACACAGAACAGCTACTGAATGCAAACAGAAGACCTCAGATGTCTGAAAATAAAAGAAAACTTTCCCATAACCAGGTAGGAAAAAAGAAAAAAAGGAATCAGAATGGGGCCTACACCCGAGTGAGGGAGCTGTGAAGGAGGAAATGTTCCTGAGCCTCAGGAAGTCTCCTCACTGGTGGGAAAATCAGCCTGGATGGAGGGGGAGCTTCAGAGACTAAGAGGAGAGAGCAGCAACCAGTTTGTGGAAGGCAGAATGGAGATTAACCTGCACAGAGGGTTGGCAGTGTTTCCCTCTGCTCTCCAACCTGAGACACCCCTCTGTTGGTGAAAAGCTGAAAACATTCCCTCTAAGATCAAGAATAAGGGAAGGATGCTCATAGTCACCACTTTTATTCAACATAGTTTTGGAAGTTCTAGCCACAGCACTGAGAGAAGAAAGAGAAATAAAAGGAATCCAAATCTGAAAAGAAGTAACTAAAACTGTCACTGTTTGCAGATGGCATGATACTATACACAGAAAATCCTAAAGATGCTACCAGAAAACTACTATAGCTCATCAATGAATTTAGTAAATTTGCAGGATACAAAATTAATACACAGAAATCAGTTGCATGCCTATACATTAACAATGAAAAATCAGAAAGAGAAATTAATACAACAATCACATTCACTATTGCATCAAAAAGAATGAAATACCTAAGAATAAAGCTATCTAAGGAGACAAAAGAACTCTACTCCAAAAACTATAAGATACTGATGAAAGAAATCAAAGATAACACAAATAGATGGAAGGATATACCATGTTTTTGGATTGGAAGAATCAATGTTGTCAAAATGACTGTACTACCCAAGGCAACCTATAGATTCAATGCAAACCCTCTCAAATTACCAATGGCATTTTTCACAGAACTAGAGCTAAAAATTTTTAAATTTATATGGAAACACAAAAGACCCTGAATAGAAAATGTAATCTTGAAAAATAAAAAAGGAGTTTGAGAAATCAGACTCCCTGACTTCACACTATAGTCTGAAGACTATACAAATCTACAGTCGTCAAAACAGTATGGCACTGGCACTAAAACAGAAACATGTATCAATGGAATAAGACAGAAAGCCCAGAAATAAACACATGAATCTATGATCAATTAATCTATGACAAGGTAGGCAAGAGTATAGAATGGAGAAAAGACATTCTCTTCAATAAGTGGTGTGCAGAAAGCTAAACAGCTACATGGAAAAGAATGAAATTAAAACATTCTCTAACACAATCCACCATAAAAAGACTGAAATGTAAGGTGAGACACTATAGGATTCTTAGAGGTAAACACAGGCAGAACACACTTTGACATAAATTACAGTAATATCTTTTTGGATCCACCTCCCAGAATAATGAAAATGAAAAGAATAATTAAAAAATGGGACCTAATTAAACTAAAAATCTTCTGCATAGCAAAGGAAACCATAAACAAAATGAAAAGACAGCTCTCAGAATGGGAGAAGATATTAGCAAATGACGCAACTGACGAGGGATTAGTCTCCAAAATTTACAAACAGTGAATGCGGCTCAATATCAAAAAAGCAAACAACCCATTCAAAAAATGGGCAGAAATTCTAAATAGACACTTCTCCAAAGAAGACATACAGATGGCCAGAAAGCACATGAAAAGATGCTCAACGTAACTAATTATCAGAGAAATGCAAATCAAAACTACAATGAGGTATCACCTCACATGGTTCAGAATAGCCATCATCAAACAGTCTACAAACAATAAATGCTGGAGAGTGTGTGGATAAAAGGAAACCCTCTTGCACTGTTGGTGGGAATGTAAATTGATACAACCACTATGGAGAACAGTATGGAGATTCCTTAAAAACTTCAAATAAAACTATCATATGGTCCAGGAAACCCACTCTTGGGTATATATCCAGAGAAAACCATAATCTGAAAGGATACATGCACCCCAACACTCATTTCAGCACTATTTACAATAGCCAAGACATGGAAGCAACCTAAATGTCTGTTGACAGAGGAATAGATAAATAAGATGTGGTACATATATACCATGGAATATTGCTCAACCATAAAAAAGAATGAAATAATGCCATTTGCAACAACATGGATGGACCTAGAGATTATCATACTAAGTGATGTAAGTCAGACAGAGAAAGAAATGTCATATCATATCACTCATATATGGAAACTAATCAAAAAACAAAGATACAAATGAACTTATTTACAAAAGAGAAGCAGACTTTTTATATGTCAAAAACATGGTTACCAAAGGGTAAACATGGTGGGGAAGGATGAATCAGGAGCTTGGGATGAACACATGGACAATACTATATATAAGATAGATAAGCAACAAGGACCTCCTATATAGCACAGGGAACTCTACCTAATATTCTGTGATAACCTATATGAGAAAATACTCTAAAAAGGAATAAATATATGTATATGAATAGTTGAATCACTTTGCTGTATACCTGAAATTAACACAACAGTTTAAATCAAATATACACTAATAAAACTAAAATATTAAATAAATAAATTTTAAAAATTATTTATACATTCAACATTAGAGCACCTAAATATATATACTGAATACTACCAGGTCTGATATGAGAAATAGACAGTAGTATAATAATAGTACAGCACTTCAATACCTGACTTTTAAAAATGGATTGATCTTCCAGACATGAAATCATTAAGGAAAGCATTGGACTTAAACAACACTTTCGACTAGATAGAAATAAACATTCCATCCAACAGCATCAGAATACACTTTCTACTCAAAGGCATTTGAAACATTATTTAGGATAGGGAGGGTGGGAAGGAGGCTCAGGAGGGAGGGGATATCGGGATATATGTATACATATAGCGGATTCATTTTGTTGCACAGCAGAAACTAATGCAACATTGTAAAACAATTATACTCCAATAAAGATTAAAAAATCTTAGGCAATAAAACAAGTCTTAGGGAATTTAAGAATATTGAAAGCATATCAAGAACATTTTCTGACCAAAATATTATGAAGCTAGGCATTACCTACAAGACAAAAACTAGAAAATTCACAAATATATAAAGATTAAATAACATGCTTCTGAACAAGCAAAGTGTCCAAGAAAAACATTTTAAAAAAATCAAAAAGATATTGAGACAAATAAAATTTGAAAGAAAATATATCATAACTTATAGGTTGCAACAAAACAGTTCTAAGAGGGAAGTTTTAGCAATAAATGCCTACATTAAAAAAAGAGAAATATCTCAAATAAGTAATCTCTTTTGACCACAAGGAACTAAAAAAAAGAGAAAAGAAAAAACTAGGCCTAAAGTTAATAGAAAGAAGGGAATAACAATGATCTTGGTGGAAATAAAAGAAACAGAGACTAAAAAGACAATAGAAAAAACCAAAAAAACAAGGAGCTGGGGTTTTGAAAAGACACACAAAATAGACAAACAAATGTACCAAGAAAAAAAATGAAAGAACTCAAATAAATAAGAATTTCTACTTCATCAGAAATCAAGTAGGAAATATGACTACTATAACCACAGAAATATAAAAGATCAGATGAGATAACTATGAGCAATTATTCTCCAAAAAATGGACAGACTAAAATAATTGCATAAATTCTTGGAAACATACAACTTACTAAGACTGAATCATAAAGAAATAGAAAGTCCAAATAGACCAATAATGTGTAAGGAGACTGAATCAGTAATCAAAAACCTCCCAACACAGAAAAGCCCAAGACCAGGTGACTTCACTGATGAATTCTATAAAAGTTTAAAAAAGAATTAACACCAGTCCTTCTGAAACTGTTCAAAAAAGTTGATAAGGAATGAGCACTCCCAAACTAATTTTTATGAAGCCAACATTACCCTGGTACCAAAGCCAGAAAAAGACACTATAAGAATAAACTATATAATATCCCTGATGAATATAGATGCAAATATTCTTAACAAAATGTTAGTAAACCTAATTCACCAATACATTAAATGGACTTAACAACATAACTAAGTGGAATTTATCCCTAGGATGAAAGGGTGGCTCAACATATACAAATCAATAAATGTGATACACTGCATTAATAGAATAACAAATTAAAGTCATATTATCATCTCAGTAGATGCAGGAAAAGCATTTGACAAAATACAACTTCCTTTTTATTATAAAACCCTTAACAAATTGGGAATTGAGGGAACATACTTCAACATACTAACAGCCGTAAATGACAAACCCACAGTAAACATTACAAGCTATGGTGAAAGGTTAAAAGCTTTTCCTCTAAGAAGAGGAGCAATAAAAATGTGCCCATTTTCACCACTCTTATTCAACATGGTACTGGAATCCCTATCTGGAGCAACCAAGCAAGGAAATGAAAATGTCATCCAAACTGGAAAGGAAAAATTAAAACTGTATCTGTTGCATAAGACATAATCTTATATCTAGAAAATCCTAAATTCTCCACTGAATAACTCTTAGAACTAATAAATGAATTCAATTACATTGCAAGGTAAAAAATCAATACCCAAAAATGAGTTGTGTTTCTATATACTAGAAATGTACTATCAGAAGGAGAAATAAAGAAAACTATTCCATTTATAATAGTATCAAAAAGAATCAAATACATAGGAATAATTTAACCAAAGAGGTGAAAGCTTAGTACACGAAACAATAAAACATTGTTGAAGAAAAATGAAGATGAAAAAAAATAAATGGAAGAATATTCAATACTAATGGATTGGAAAAATTAATATTATTAAAATATCCATACTGCCCAAAGCAATCTACACAGTCAATGCAAACCCTATCAAAATTCCAACAGCATTTTCCACAAAAATAGAAAAACAATCCTAAAATTTATATGGAACCACAAAAGGGCCCAAATACCCTGAGCAACCCTGATAAAGAACAGAGCTGGAAGCATCACATGTCCTGATTTCAAGCTATTTTACAAAGCTATGGTAATCAAAAGAGTATGGTATTTGTATAAAAAAAGAAATATAGATCAATAGAACAAAATAGAAAGCCCAGAAATAAACCTATGCATAGGTAGTCAATTAATTGTTGACAAATGAAGCCAAGAATATACAATGTAGAAATGACCATCTTTTCACTATATGGTGTTGAATAAACTGGACAGCCACATCAAAAAAATGAAACTGGACCCCTATCTTAATCAACTCCAAATGGATTAAATAATTAAATATTTAATTAAGACTTGAAACCATAAAACTTCTAAAAGAAAATATAGGGGGCAGGTTCCTTGACATTGGTCTTGGCAATAATTTTTTTTTTTTGTATTTGACAACAAAATCAAATACAACAAAACCAAAAATAAACAAGGAGACTACACCAATCTGAAAAGTTTCTGCACAATAAAGAAAACCAGCAACAAAATGAAAAGACTATCTAATGAGTGAGAATAAACTATTTTCAAATAGCATATCTAAGATGCTAATAACTAAAATGTATTAATAACACATACAGCTCAATAGCAAAAAAGAAAATATTCCAATTTAAAATAGACAAAGGACCTGGATAACCAAAGAAGATACACAGTTGGCCAACAGGTACATAAAAAGGTGTAGAGCATCAATAATCATCAGGGAAATGTGGATCAAATCCAAAATGATATATAGCCTCACAACCCTTAGAATGTCTATTATCAAAAAGACAAAAGATAACAAATGTTTGTGAGAACTAGGAGAAAAAGGAACAATTGTAACCTTTTGGTAGGAATGTAAACTGATTGAGCCATTATGGAAAACAATATGGAAGTTTCTCAAGAATTTAAAGGTAGAACTACCAAGTGCTCCTGCAATCCCTCTTCTTGTTATATATATCCAAAAGAAAAGTAACCACTATCTTGAAGAGATATCTGTACTCTCATATTCATGGCAATGTTATTCACTATATCCAAATTATGGAAACAACCTAAGTGTTTGTCAATGGATTAATGATAAAGAAAATGTGATATATATGACTATAATAAAATATTATTCATCACTTAAAAAAAAGGAAATCCTGCCATTTGTGACAACATGAACACAACTAGAGAGCATGATGCTAAGTAAAATTAGCCAGACAAATACAGTATATATTCTACTTATACGTGGAATCAAAAAAATAAATTTGAATTCATAGAAACATGGATAGAATATTGGCTGCCAAATACTGGGATTTAGGGAAAACAGGGAGAGTTTGGTACAAATATTCAATTGTACTATGAATAAGTTCTGAGCATCTGATGTATAATATGGTGACAAGATTTAATAACTATATATTGTATAATTGAAATTTGCTAAGTGAGTAGAATTTGTGTTCTCACTAAAAAAAAGAATGTAAATATGAGAGGTGATGATGTGTTAATTAACTCAATTGGGGAGAATCTTTCTCAGTGCCTATGTACATCAAATCAACATGTTGTACACCTTAAATATCTTAAAATTTTATTTGTCATTTTTACCTCAATAAAGCTGAAGAAATGAAAAAGTAAAGAAAAAATAAATATCTTAAAAAGCCTAACATTGCACTGCGATAATCCAGGAAAAGAGTGTTATACAAATATGTTTTCTTCTGATTTTTAGCTTTTAATAAGGTAAATGTCAATAGATAGGACTCACAATATGAAAATTCTTTACAGTACTCAGTATACCCAATAATATTTTAAGAGAGTAAATGCTCTTGAACAAAAGCATTTAAAAACCAGTTCTATAACTTTCAAAGGTGCTACACTTCCTATAGAATTATATTTTTTTCTTTACTAACCAACCAGCAATAGAACCCATAAAATAAAATCTCATGTTGATTCCCATTATATATATAAAAAATTTAATATGAACTGCTCTGGTTGAAGCTGGTAGTGAGAATTGCCCCTTTTCTAGTCTTTTGTGCTATATGAAACACATTTTGAAAGTCGTTGCTCTAGGGTTTCAGAAAATAAAAGTACTGTCTGAGCTTAATTGCTTTATGCAACATTCCTAACCCTTCAAATTATCTTCCACAAATAGCCTCCATACATTTTGTATAAGTTAAATTTATCACCATCCACTTTTTTTTCTGGAGAGGGCAGTCTCCATGTTTTAATATATTTTTGCTCTTCTTCCTGGCATGGCCTGATTACTCACTCCTCAAGTCTCAATCAACTTCCAATAATGAAGATCTATTGTCTCCTATAACTTGGCTATGTTTCCTAAAATATTTAATTCAACTACACTTAATATACAGCAATTCCACTACTATAAATTTATCCTCTGAATATACTTAATCATAATCATTTACATAAAGATAAATGTACTAGAAAGTTCATTGCTTCAGTGATTGCTATAGCAAAAAGCTAGAAACAACCTAAAGTTTATCAACAAACGACCAGTTAAATAAAATATAGCATATCTAAATAATGGAAAGCTATATGAATACTAATAAGTAAGCTCGATACATGTACCCTGACATAGATACTATTAAGAAGATAAATCACATTGTAGAATAACATGCGCGATAAAATTCTAAATCTTTACTAATTAAAAACTTATATGAGGAAAATCACACCATAATTAAAGTTAAAAGACCAATGAAAAACTAGTTTAAAAATTTGTGCTACATGTGACAAAAGGGCAAACGTTCTCAACATATGAAGAATTCTCGGGGTGCTAAGGGAAGATGGTGGAAGATTAAGATGCGGAGATCACCTTCCTCCCCACAGATACACCAGAAATACATCTACACGTGGAACAACTCCTACAGCATCCTACTGAATGCTGGCAGAAGACTTCAGATCTCCCAAAAGGCAAAAAACTCCCCACACACCTGGGTAGGACAAAAGAAAAAAGAATAAACAGAGACAAAAGGATAAGGACAGGACCTGCACCAGTGGAAGGGAGCCGGGAAGGAGGAAAGGTTTCCACACACTAGAAGCCCCTTCGTGGGCGGAGACTGTGGGTGGCGGAGGGGGGAAGTTTCGGAACCGCGGAGGAGAGCACAGCCATGAGGGTACGGAGGGCAAAGCAGAGAGATTCCTGAACAGAGCATCAGTGCCGACCGGCACTCACCAGCCCGAGAGGCTGATCTGCTCACCCACCGGGATGGCCGGGGCTGGGAGCTGAGGCTCGGGCTTCAGTTGGAACGCAGGGAGAGTACTGGGGTTGGCAGCGCGAACACAGCTTGCAGGGGGTTAGTGCACCACGGCTAGCCAGGAGGGAGTCCGGAAAATGTCTGGACCTGCCAAAGAGGCAAGAGACTTTTTCTTCCCGCTTTGTTTCCTGGTGCGTGAGGAGAGGGGATTAAAAGGGCTGCTTAAAGGAACTCCAGAGATGAGCGCAAGCCATGGCTAACAGCATGGACCACAGAGACAGGCATGAGAAGCTAAGGCTGCTGCTGCTGCCACCAAGAAGCCTGTGTGCGACCACAGGCCACTATCCACACACCACTTCTGGGGAGCCTGTGCAGCCCGCCACTGCCAGGCTCCCGAGATCCAGGGACAACTTCCCCGGGAGAACGCACGGTGTGCATCAGGCTGGTGCAATGTCACGCCAGCCTCTGCTGCCGCAGACTTTCCCTGCATTCCATGATCCTCCCTCCCCCGGGCCTGAGTGAGCCAGAACCCCCGAAGCAGCTGCTCCTTTAACCCCATCCTGTCTGAGCGAAGAACAGATGCCCTCCAGCGACCTACACACAGAGGTGGGGTCAAATCCAAAGCTGAGCTCCTGGGAGCTGTGAGAATAAAGTAGAGAAAGGGAAATCTCTTCCAGTAGCCTCAGAAGCAGCAGATTAAAGCTCCACAGTCAACTTGATGTACCCTGCATCTGTGGAATACATGAATAGACAACAAATCATCCCAAATTGAGGAGGTGGACTTTGAGAGCAAGATTTATGATTTTTTCCCCTTTTCCTCTTTCTGTGAGTGTGTATGTGTATGCTTCTGTATGAGATTTTGTCTATGTAGCTTTGCTTTCACCATTTGTCCTAGGGTTCTATCCGACCTGTTTTTCAAAAAAACTTTTTTTCTTAATAATTATTTTTTATTTTAATAACTTTATTATATTTATCTTACTTTTTAAATTTTTACTTTATCTTTTCTTTCTTTCTTTTATTCCATCCTTTCCTGCTTCCTTCCATCCTGCCTCCCTCCCTCTTTTCTTTCTTTATTTTCTTCTTTCTTTCGTCTTTCTTTCTTTCTTTCACTATTTCTTTCTTTCTTTCTTTCTTTCTTCCTTTCTACTTTTACTAATTCCTTCTTTCTACATTTTTTTCCCTTTTATTCTGAGCTGTGTGGATGAAAGGCTCTTGGTGCTACAGCCAGGAATCAGTGCTGTGCCTCTGAGATGGGAGAGCCAACTTCAGGACACTGGTCCACAAGAGACCTCCCAGATCCACATAATATAAAATGGCAAAAATCTCCCAGAGATCTCCATCTCAACACAAGCACCCAGCTTCACTCAACGACCAGAAAGCTACAGTGCTGTAAACCCTATGCCAAACAACTAGCAAGACAGGAACACAACCCCACCCATTACCAGAGAGGCTGCCTAAAATCATAAGTCCGCAGACACCCTAAAACACACCAACAGATGGGGACTTGCCCACCAGAAAGACAATATCCAGCCTCATCCACCAGAACACAGGCACCAGTCCCCTCCACCAGGAAGCCTACACAACCCACTGAACCAACCTTAGCCACTGGGACAGACACCAAAAACAATGGGAATTATGAACCAGCAGCCAGCAAAAGGGAGACCCCAAACACAGTAAGATAAGCAAAATGAGAAGACAGAAATACGCACAGCAGTTGAAGGAGCAAGACAAAAACCCACCACACCTAACAAATGAAGAGGAAATAGGCTGTCTACCTGAAAAATAATTCAGAATAATGATAGTAAAGATGATCCAAAATCTTGGAAATAGAATAGAGGAAAAGCAAGAAACTTTTAACAAGGACCTTAGAAGAACTAAAGAAGAAACAAGGAATGATGAACAACACAATAAATGAAATTACAAATACTCTAGGTGAGATCAATAGCAGAATAACTGAGGCATAAGAACGGATAAGTGACATGGAAGTAAAATAGTGGAAATTACTACTGCAGAGCAGAATACAGAAAAAAGAATGAAAAGAACTGAGGAGAGTCTCAGAGACCTCTGGGACAACACTAAATGCACCAACATTCGAATTATACGGGTTCAAGAAGAAGAAGAGAAAAGAAAACGGACTGAGAAAATATTTAAAGAGATTATAGTTGAAAATTTCCCGATTATGGGAAAGGAAATAGTTAATCAAGTCCAGGAAGCACAGAGAGTCCCATAAAGGATAAATCCAAGGAGAAATATGCCAAGACAAATATTAATAAAAGTGTGAAAAATTACATACAAAGAAAACATATTAAAAGCAGCAAGGGAAAAACAACAAATAACACACAAGGGAATCCCCATAAGGTTAAGAGTTGATCTTTCAGCAGAAACTCTGCAAGCCAGAAGGGACAGGCAGGACATATTTAAAGTGATGAAGGAGAAAAACCTGCAACCAAGATTATGCTACCCAGCAAGGATCTCATTCAGATTTGATGGAGAAATTAAAACCTTTACAGACAAGCAAAAGCTGAGAGAATTCAGCACCACCAAACAAGCTTTACAAATGCTAGAGGATCATCTCTAAGCAAGAAAGAGAAGAGAAGGAAAACACCTACAATAACAAACCCAAAACAATTAAGAAAATGGGAATAGGAACATACATATCGACAATTACCTTAAATGTAAATGGATTAAAGGCACCCACAAAAGACACAGACTGGCTGAATTGATACAGAAACAAGACCCATATATATTCTGTCTACAAGAGACCCACTTCAGACCTAGAGACACATACAGGCTAAAAGTGCGGGGATGGAAAAAGATATTCCATGCAAATGGAAACCAAAAGAAAGCTGGAGTAGCAATTCTCATATCAGACATAATAGACTTTAAAATAAAGACTATTAGAAGAGACAAAGAAGGACACTACATAATCAAGAGATCAATTCAATAAGAAGATATAACAATTGTAAATATTTATGCACCCAACATAGGAGCACCTCAATACATAAGGCAAGTACTAACAGCCACAAAAGGGGAAATAGACAGCAACACATTCATAGTAGGGGACTTTTTGTTTGTTTGTTTTGTTTTTTTTTTTTTTTTTTTTTTTTTTTTTTTTTTAGCGGTACGCGGGCCTCTCACTGTTGTGGCCCCTCCCTTTGCGGAGCACAGGCTCCAGATGCGCAGGCTCAGCAGCCATGGCTCACGGGCCCAGCCGCCCCACGGCATGTGGGATCTTCCCGGACTGGGGCACGAACCCGTGTCCCCTGCATCGGCAGGCGGACTCTCAACCACTGCGCCACCAGGGAAGCCCCATAGTAGGGGACTTTAACACCCCACTTTCACCAATGAACAGACCATCCAAAATGAAAATAAATAAGGAAGCACAAACTTTAAATGATACATTAAACAAGATGGACTTAATTGATATTTATAGGACATTCCATCCAAAAACAACAGAATACATATTTTTCTCAAGTGCTCATGGAATATTCTCCAGGACTGATCATATCTTGGGTCACAAATCAAGCCCTGGTAAATTTAAGAAAATTGAAAATGTATCAAGTATGTTTTCTTACCACAATGTTATGAGACTGGATATCAATTAAAGGAAAATATCTGTAAAAAATACAAACACGTGGAGGCTAAACAATACACTACTTAATAATGAAGTGATCACTGAAGAAATCAAAGGGGAAATTAAAAAAATACCTAGAAACAAATGACAATGGAGACATGATGACCCAAACCTATGGGATGTAGCAAAAGCAGTTCTTAGAGGGAAGTCTACAGCAATAAAATACTACCTTAAGAAACAGGAAACATCTCAAATAAACAACCTAAACTTGCACCTAAAGCAATTAGAGAAAGAAGAAGAACAACAACAAAAAAAATTGTTATCAGAAGGAAAGTAATCATAAAACTCAGACCAGAAATAAATGAAAAAGAAATGAAGGAAATGATAGCAAAGATCAATAAAACTATAAGCTGGTTCTTTGAGAAGAAAAACAAAATTGATAATCCACTAATCCGACTCATCAAGAAAAAAACAGAGAAAACTCAAATCAATAGAATTAGAAATGAAAACGGAGAAGTAACAACTGACACTGTGGAAATACAAAAGATCATGAGAGATTATGACAAGTAACTCTATGTCAATAAAATGGACAACCTGGGAGAAATGGTCAAATTCTTAGAAATGCACAACCTGCCAAGACTGAACCAGGAAGAAATAGGAAATATGAACAGACCAATCACAAGCACTGAAATTGAAACTGTGATTAAAAACCTTCCAACAAACAAAAGCCCAGGACTAGATGGCTTCACAGGCGAATTCTATTAAACATTCAGAAAAGAGCTAACACCTATCCTTCTCAAACTCTTCCAAATTATAGCAGAGGGAGGAACACTCCCAAACTCATTGTACGAGGCCACCATCACCCTGATACCAAAACCAGACAAGGATGTCATAAAGAAAGAAAACTACAGGCCAATAACACTGATGAACATAGATGCAAAAATCCTCAACAAAATACTAGCAAACAGAAGCCAACAGCACATTAAAAGGATCATACACCATGATCACGTGGGGTTTATTCCAGGAATGCAAGGATTCTTCAATATATGCAAATCAATCAATGTGATCAACCATATTAACAAATTGAAGGAGAAAAACCATATGATCATCTCAATAGATGCAGAGAAAGCTTTCGACAAAATTCAACACCCATTTATGATTAAAACCCTGCAGAAAGTAGGCATAGAGGGAACTTTCCTCAACATAATAAAGGCCATATATGACAAGCCCACAGCCAACATCGTCTTCAATGGTGAAAAACTGAAAGCATTTCCACTAAGATCAGGAACAAGAAAAGGTTGCCCACTCTCACCATTCTTATTCTACATAGTTTTTGAAGTTTTTGCCAGAGCAATCAAGGAAGAGAAGGAAATAAAAGGAATCCAAATCAGAAAAGAAGATGTAAAGCTGTTACTGTTTGCAGATGACATGATACTATACATAGAAAATTCTAAAGGTGCTATCAGGAAACTACTAGAGCTAATCAATGAATTTGGTAAAGTAACTGGATACAAAATTAATGCACAGTAATCTCTGGCATTCCTATACACTAATGATGAAAAATCCGAATGTGAAATCAAGAAAACACTCCCATTTACCATTGCAACAAAAAGAATAAAATATCTAGGAATAAACCTGCCTAAGGAGACAAAAGAACTGTATGCAGAAAATTATAAGAAACTGATGAAAGAAATTAAAAATGATACAAATAGATGGAGAGATACACCATGTTCTTGGATTGGAAGAATCAACATTGTGAAAATGACTCTACTACCCAAAGCAATCTACAGATTCAATGCATACCCTATCAAACTACCACTGGCGTTTTTCACAGAACTAGAACAAAAATTTTCACAATTTGTATGGAAACACAAAAGACCCCGAGTAGCTAAAGCAAATTTGAGAAAGAAAAACGGAGCCTGAGGAATCAGGCTCCCTGACTTCAGACTATACTACAAAGCTACAGTAATCAAGACAGTATGGTACTCGCACAAAAAAAGACATATAGATCAATGGAACAGCATAGAAAGCCCAGAATAAACCCACTCACATATGGTCACCTTATCTTTGATAAAGGAAGCAGGAATGTACAGTGTACAAAGGACAGCCTCTTCAATAATTGGTGCTGGGAAAACTGGACAGGTACATGTAGAAGTATGAGATTAGATCACTCCCTAACACCATACAGAAAAATAAGCTCAAAATGGATTAAAGACCTAAATGTAAGGTCAGAAACTATCAAACTCTTAGAGGAAAACATAGGCAGAATACTCTACAACATAAATCACAGCAAGATCCTTTTGTCTCACCTCCTGGAGAAATGGAAATAAAAACAAAAATAAACAAATGGAACCTAATGAAACTTCAAAGTTTCTGCACAGCAAAGGAAACAAGACCAAACGACAACCCCAGAATGGGAGATAATATTTGCAAATGAAGCAATTGATGAAGGATTAATCTCCAGAATTTATAAGCAGCTCATACAGCTCAATAACAAAATAAACAACCCAATCCAAAAATGGGCCGAAGACCTAAATAGACATTTCTCCAAAGAAGATATACAGACTGCCAACAAATACATGAAAGAATGTTCAACATCATTAATCATTAGGGAAGTGCAAATCAAAACTACAATGAGGCATCACCTCACACCAGTCAGAATGGCCATCATCAAAAAATGTACAAACAATAAATGTTGGAGAGGGTGTAGATAAGAGGGAACCCTCCTACACGGTTGATGGGAATGTCAATTGTTACAGCCACTATGAAGAACAGTATAAAGGTTCCTTAAAAAACTAAAAATAGAGCTACCATATGATCCAGCAATCACACTCCTGGGCATATAACTGGAGAAAGCCATAATTCGAAAAGATACCTGTTCTCCAATATTCACTGCAGCACTATTTACGAAAGCCAGGACATGGAAGCAACCTAAATGTCCATTGATGGAGGAATGAATAAATAAATGTGGTATAGACCACAACTGACGACGTAACTTCCACTTTGGGCCTTTTTCCAGGCTCCCTGTTGCAAACTGCTTGTGACTAGCAACCATCCAAGCAAGAAACCTGTGTAAGTTGCTGCAGAAATGACTGTGCACAGCCCGTGGGGGACAGTCACAAAAGAGTTTCTCCTTGGGATTATATGACCTCTTTTCAGTTTTGAAGTTAGACATAGGAGAAGGAAGATCTGCTCACAACAGACTAAAGTGCCCAATCTCAGGTTTGGGTTTTCTGGACTCTGTTTTTTTCTGGTAAATAAACCCTGAGGACTGATCAGCTCTTGCAGGTCTAAAACCATGGCCTATGAAGCAATAACTTTCAGGGATGTGGCCAAAGAGTTCTTTCAGCATGCGTTAGAATTTCTTGATCCTATTCAGAAGAAGTTGTACTATGATGTGTTGATGGAGAAAAATAGTAATTTGGTCTTAGTGGACCATTCCATTTATAAGCCAGACATAATTGTGATACTGGAGCAAGGAGAAGAATGCTGAATGGTTGTGAGAGAAGAAACAAGAAGCTGGATTATAGATTTGGATTCAAGTTATAAAATAATCAGCTTTAGAAAGACATTTATATCTGGAAAAATCCATCTCTTTTTTTGCATCGGAGAATTCATAGTGGTGAGAAACAGTATGAAGATGAAGAATGTGGGAAGGCCTTTAGTTATGCCTCAAACCTTGCTCAACATGGAAGAGTTCAGGTTGGAGCAGACAGCCAGGACTCCAAGATGACATCAGTTGTACCACTGAAGGAGAAGAAGCTCCTGGATATCAAATTAAAGGAGCTGCCTAGCTGGATAATAATGTGGAGTTTCATCCCTAAAGGCATTACTGGAGCGTTTCAAATAGGTTATTACTGATATTACAACAAGTATTTCAACGTGAAGAAAGGGAGCATCACTGAGTTTTCTATGGTGCTGGCAGCTTATGTGATTTTCAACTACTGCTGTTCTTACAAGGAACTTGAATATGAGCAGCCAAGTGAGTACCACTGAAGAGGGTGCACTCTGCATTCTTGACCATGACCTTTGCCAGGCACCCCTGAATCCTTTCATATCCTAATGATGACTGGTTAAAAAAAATCTGTCTTAGCAACTTTCAAGTATGTAATACAGTATTATTAAGCATACTCACCATGCTGTACATTATACCTCCATGACTTATTTATTTTATTATTGGAAATTGCAGCTTTTGACCACCTTTACCCATTTCACTCACTGTTTCTGGCAACCATCAATCTGTTCTCTTGTATCTATGGTTTCAGTTCTATATTTTTGTTTTTGACTTTTTTTTTTTTTAGATTTCACATACAAATGAGGTCATACAGTATTGGTATTTGTCTTTCTCTGTCTGACTTCACTTAGTATAATGTCCTCAAGATCCATCTATGTTGTCACAAATGGCAGGATTTCCTTCTTTTATGACTGAATAATATTTTATTGTGTATATGCCACATTTTAAAAATTCATTAATCTCTTGATGAACCCTTGTTTTTTCATGTCTTGGCTATTGTAAATAATGTTGCATTGAACATGGGGATGTAGGTATATTTTCAACATAATGAATTTTTTTCCTTTGGATAAATACCAAGAAGTTGAATTGCTGGGTTATATGGTAGTTCTAGTTTTAATTTTTTGAGGAACCTCCATACTGTTTTCCATAGTGGCTACACTAATTTGCATTCCCTCTAGCAGTACATAAGGGTTCCCTTTTCTCCACATCCTTGCCAACACTGGTTATTTCTTGCTTTTTGGTAATAGCCATTCTTACAGATGTGAGGTGATATTTTATTGTAGTTTTGATTTGCATTTCCCTGATGATTAGTGATGTTGAGCACCTTTTTTAGTGCCTGTTGGTCATTTGTATGTCTTCTTTGGAAAAATGTCTATTCAGAGCCTCTCCCCACTTTTTAACTGGGTTGCTTGTTTGCTTTTCTATTAAGTTGCATAAGAGTTTTAAAAAATATATTGTGGATTGTAAATCAACTATAATGTAAAATAAAATTTTTAAAAAGAAATGTGGTATTATATATAATGGAATATTACTCAGCTATAAAAAAGGACAAAATGATGTCATTTGTAGTGACATGGTAAAATTGATAACTAATAAGAATATACTGTATAGCTCAAGTAACTCTACTCAGTACTCTGTAGTGACCTATATGGGAATAGAATGTAAAAAGGAGTGTATATATGTATATGTATAACTGATTCACTTTGCTGTATAGCAGAAATTAACATAGCATTGTAAATCAACTATACTCCAGTAAAAAATTAATTTAAAATAAATAAAAAATAAAAAAAATCCCACTTTATTTGCCCACCTACGTCTATATAGATATATATAACACAGGTGGGCTGTGTTAGAAGGGTAAGAGGAATGGCTACCCTTTGGCCACACTGCTCCTCCCCTAAGCCAGGGCAGCACTACTTTTCCTTCAGTGGGAAAAAGAGAGCCCAGGGTAGACATCCCCAAGCATTGTGGGTTGTTTCTGAAGAGAGTCACTCTGGACTTGCCTAATGGGGATTGTGGGGGACTCTATGGATCTTGACCATTGAGAACTGGACTGTGATGGAGAAGCAGGCAGGTGGCTTGTAGCAACCAGCTCTCAGACCTTGGCAGACTGTATTTCTAGCTTTGGCACACAAATAGAAGTCCAAACCAAGTGGGTTTGCTCATCCGCAAAACCAAAATGGTGGTCCAGTCTGACCAAAGAACTCAGCAGGATGCAGGCCTGCTTGATATGGGACCACAAACAAAGAGCCTTTTTGGTCCTAGAACCTGGTCTTCCCCTCTGTCAGAGAAGGAGAGTTAAGTCATAACCCCTATCACTATTAAGTGTTGCTCTCAGCCCTGTTCAAGAAAGAAGCCTGGTTGGAAATCTTGTGAGGTTGATTAGCCCAGCACAGTTAAGTGGAGAACTCATCAGGCAGTGCTGTCTAAAGAGCAAAGCCAATGGTCCCATTTGACTAGGGAACTTGGATCACAGTACTGCTTAAGTCAAGACCACATACAAAGAGTCTTGCTGGCCTAAAACTAGTTCTAACACTGTGCCTTGCTAGAGGAGCTAATTCACAGGTCTGCCCATTGCTGAGGGAACCTCCTGGCCCACATGTCCAAGAAGCCTGTCCTGAGAACATAGGAACTGCTTTAGAGCCTGGCCAGCAGCTTTGCCTAGCTGCAGAGCCAAGCCAGCAACCCTATATGACCAGAGAGTTTGGTGCAGTTTTGCCTGATTAGCTCTTGAAACAAGAGTCTTGCTAGCCTTGGGGCCTATTTTGTGGTTCTCCCTAGGCAGGGAAGCTAATCTGTAGTCTTGCATGCTTCTGAATACAGCCTCTGACCCTGCCAACCAGGAAACCTAAATGGAGCTCCCTGGAATCTCAGTGTCCCATCCTGCTGCCCAGATTCAGCAGCACTTGACCAAAGAGCCCAGCAAACAGATCTGTATATACAGAGACAAGACAGAGGTCCTGTATGTCCAAGGAGCTTAGCACACAGTTCTGTTGAATTTGATTTCCAAAGAGCCATGCAAGCCCTATGGCCTTTTCTGCAGCCCCACCCAAGCAGGAAAGCTAATTTATAGTCCTACCCAAAGCTGAATACAAGGTCCAGCCAGCCCTGACCAGGAAATATAACCAGAGTTTCTGGAAATTTGTATAGCTGATCCTGCAACTTCAGTTACAACAGTACTTAAGAAGAGAGTCTGGCTAGTGAGCCTACCCATCTGTAGAGCTAGGACAGTGGCCTGTCAAACCAGGGATCTAGGTGTATAGTTCTTCCACATTTGATCACCAAACAAGAGTCATTCCAGATTTGGGGCATACATGGGCACCTTCCTGGGCAGGGAAACTAATTTGTAGCCCTGCTCACTGTTGAATCCAGTTATCAGTCTGCTTGACCAGGGAACCTAACCAGATCACTGTGGAAGCTGTGGAGCCCACCATACAGCCCTGCTTACAGTTCCATATGAACAGAGAGCAGATCCCATGGATTTCCCCATCTTCAGAACAAAACTTGTGGGCCTGTCTGGCCAGGAAATGCAATGCACATTCTTGATTAATTTGGGTCACCAAACAATGAGCAATGCATGCCTTGGGGGCCATTCTGCTCCCCTACTAGGGTAGGGAATCTAAGTCATAGTCTTGTCTACCTATGAGTATAGTACTCAGTCCGAACCATCTAGGAAGCTTGACCAGAGAACACAGGCAAATGTGGAGCCCATCTTATAAACTTATTTGTGCAGGGAATAAAGCCAGCAGTCCTAGCCAACAGTTCTCAGCCAGCAGCACAAGTCTGCCCAACCTCAGAGCTCATTTTGCAGCCTTGCCCAAAAATATGCCCTAATAGTAAGCTTCGTCCACTCAAGGACACTACAAGCTGACCTGTACAGAACTCCACACTAAGTGAACTGGTGAAGAACTGTTAGGGTAAAAATAAACCTGTAAAGTCTGGAAGATGAGACTGCTTACAGAAATGCACAAATACAAACATAAGGAATCAAGGATCACAAAAAATCAGGTAAGCATCATGCCACCAAAGTAAACTAATAAAACTCCAATAACTGACCCAAAAGAAATGAAGATCTATAAACTATCAGACAAAGAATTTAAAATAATCCTCTTAAAGGACTTTTGTGAACTACAAATATACAACTAAACAAAATTAAGAATAAAATACATGAATAAAATGAGAAGTTCAACAAAGAAATAGAAACTGTCAAAAATTTAAAAAAATCCTAGAGCTGAAAAATACAAGTGAACTGAAAACTTCAATAGAGAGCTTCAAAAGCAGACTAGACCATGCATAAGAAAGAATCAGTGTCCTAGAAGACAGGGCATTTGAAAATATGCAGTTGGAGGCCATAACGAAAAAGAATTAAAAAGAGTGAAGAAAGCCTACAGGACTTATGAGACATGATCAAAAGAAACAAGATCCACCTTATGGGAATTCCAAAGGAGAAGATAAAGAGAAAGGAACATAAAGTATATTTAAAGCAATAATGGTGGAAAACTTCCCAAACCATGGGAGAAAAATGGGCATCCATATCTATGAGGCCCAAATACCCCAAATAAGTTAAAACAAAGTAAGACTATAAAAAGGCACACTATAATAAAATTTTCAGAAGTCAAAGACAAAAAAGCAACTTTGAAAGTGGCATGAAAAAGAGAAAAAAATGAATACAAGGGAAACCCCATAAGACCATCAGTGGATTTCTCAAAACAAATGTTTCAGGTTGGAAAGAATGGGATGATATATTCAAAATATTGAAAAAAAAAAAACAACAGTCAACCTAGAATACTATAACTGGCAAAACTGTAGTCCAAAAATAAAGGAGAAATAGACTTTCCCAAACAAAAAATAGAAGAGGGAGGTCATCAACAGTAGACCTACCTACCTTATAAGACATGTTAAAGAGAGTTCTTTGAGTGGAAGTAAACTGATGCTAATTAGTATGATAAAAACATATGAAGGTAGTGTAAAACTTATTGGTAATGGTAAATATATAGTCAAAGTCAGATAATCTCCTATGGTAATGGTAGTGCATTATTCATTTAAATTTATATTAAAATTTAAAAACAAATGTACTAAAAATAATCATAACTACAATAATCTGCTATTGGTTACAAAATATGATAAATATGTAAACTGTTACTTCAGTAACCTAACATGTGAGGGAAAGGAGAAACAAAAGTATAAAGTTTAGAAATATTGTGAAAGTTATCATTTTAAAATAGGGTGTTACAATTTTAAGACATTTTTAAGATATGTAAGCCTCATGGTAACCACAAGACAAAAACCTGCAGTAGTTACACAAAAGAACATACTAAAAAAAGTCAAAGATTATTGATGTCAAAAGTCATCAAATCACAAAAGAAGACTGCAGATAAGAGAGAAACAATGATCTACAAAACGGTCAGACAACAATTAAGAAAATTACAATAACAAGTCCTTACCTATCAATAATCAGATTAATCATAAATTGATTAAATTTTCCAATCAAAAGACATAGAATAACTAAATGGAATTTTTAAAAAGATCCAATGATATGCTGCCTACGAGAGTCCCTTGAACCTTAACAACACACATAGATTGAGTGTGAAGGGATGAAAAAAGATATTTCAAGCAAATGGTAAGCCCCTCCCAAAAAAACGGCAGAGCTAGTTATATTTATATCAGACCAAAAGACATTAAACTTAAAATGGTATAAAGGAAGAAGGTTATTATATAATGATAAAGAGGTCAATCCATCAAGAAGATATAACAATTGTAAATATTAAAACACTCAATATCAGAGCACCTAAATATATAAAGCATACACTAACAGAACTAACAGGAGAAATAAACATCAACAAAAAACTGTTGGTGATATTAATACCCCACTCTTAACAATGGATAGATCATCCAGACAGAGAATTAATAAGAAAGGTGTGGTTTTGAACCTTCGTCCTTGAGTGGACGAAGCTTACTATTAGGGCATATTTTTGGACAAAGCTGCATAATGAGCTCTGAGGTTGGGCAGATTTGTGCTGCTGGCTGAGAACTGTTGGCTAGGACTGCAGGATTTATTCCCTGCACAACACTATAGGCCAAATGGCCCTAACAGACATACACAGAACATTTGATCTGACAATAGCAGAATACACATTGTTCGTGAACACACATCAAATGTTTTCTAGGATAGAGCATATGTTAGACCACAAAATAAGTCTTAGCAAATTTAACATTTAAATAATAACAAGTACCTTTTCCAACCACAATCGTATGAAACCAGAAATCAATTAAAAGAGAAAATGAATACATGAAAAACCAAGGAGTCAAAGAAGAACTAAAGGGAAAAGAATAAAAGTATCTTGATACAAATAAAAAGAGAAGTACAACACATAAAAAGGTATGTGATTCAGCAAAAGCAGTTCTAAGAAGGAAGTTTTTAGCTATATATCAAGAAAACAGGGAGATTTACAATGCACAACATAACTTTACACTTCAAGGAAACAGAAAGAGAAAAATGAACCAAACCCAAAGCAGCAGAAAGAAGGAAATAATAAAGACAGCAGCAGGAATAAATGAAATAGAGAACAGGAAAACAATAGAAAAAATTAACAAAATGAAGAGTTGGTTATTTGAAATGATAAAACTGAAATTATTTTAGCTAGACTAATCATAAAAAACATGATTCAAATCAAGAAAATTATAAAGAGGAAATAATATAACATATCACAGAAAACTGAAGGATCATAAAAGGCTACTATGAATAGTGATACACCACCAAACTGGACAACCTGCGAGAAATGGATAAAATCATAGAATCATTCAACTCACCAAGACTAAGTTAGAAAGAAATAGAAAAACTGAAGAAACCAAATACTAGCTTGGATTGAATCAGTAATCAAAAATATTCCAGCAATTCTATCAAACATACAAAGAAGAATTTATACCTATCCTTCTCAAACTCTTCAAAAAGATTGAAGAGGACTGAACACTCCCAAGGTCATTCTATGAAGCAACCATCACCCTGACACAAAAACCAAAGACACTACCAAAAAAGAAAATTACAGGCCAATATCTTTGATGAAGACAGATGTAAAAATTCTCAACAAAACATTACCATACTGAATCCAACAATACATAAAAAGGATCATACACCATGATCAATTTGGATTCATTCCAGGGTCACAAAGGTGGTTCAACATATGCAAATCAAACCGTGTGATACACCACATCAACAAAAGAAAAGACAAAAACCACATGATCATCTCAATAGATGCAGAAAAAGCATTTGATAAAATTCAGTACCCATTCATAATAAAAACTCTTGCCAAAGTGGGTATAGAGGGAACACATCTCAACATAACAAAAGTCATTTTTGACAAACTCACAGCCAACATAATACTCAATGGTGAAAAGCTGAAAGATTTTACTCTAAAATCAGGAACAGGACAAGAATGTCCACTCTCACCACTTCTATTCAACATAATATTGGAAGTCCTAGACATAGCAATCAGACAAGAAAAAGAAATAAAAAGTATCCAAATTGGAAGGGAAGAAGTAAAATTGTCCTTATATTCAGATGACATGATATTATATATAGAAAAGCCTAAAGACTCCACACAAAAACTATAAAAACTGATAAATTAATTAGCAACGTAGCGGGAAACAAGATTAATACACAGAAATACATAATATTTCTTTACACTAACAATGAACTATCAGAAAGAGAAAGTAAAAAAAAATACATAAATTAAATAAAATGCTTAGGAGTAAACCTAACCAATGAGGTGAAAGACATATGCTGAGAACCATAAAACTTTTATAAAGGAAATAGAAGGTTATTCAAAGAAATATAAAGATATTCCATGCTCTTGGATTGGAAGAATTAATATTGTTAAAATGGCCATACTACCCAAAGCAATTTACAGATTTAATGTGATCCCTGTCAAATTACCCATGACATTTTTCACAGAACTAGAACAAATAATCCTAAAGTGAATCCTATATGAAACCAGAGAAGACCCAGAATTGCCAAAGCAATCCTGAGGAAAAGGAACAAAGCTGCAGAGATAACCCTTCCAGACATCAGAAAACACTACAAAGCTACAGTAGTCAAAACAGTATGGGGGGCTTCCCTGGTGGCACAGTGGTTAAGAATCCACCTGCCAATGCAGGAGACACGAGTTCAAACCCTGGTCCAGGAAGATCCCAAATGCCACAGAGCAACTAAGCCCGCATGCCACAACTATTGAGCCTGTACTCTAGAGCTCTCGAGCCATAACTACTGATGCCTGTGTGCTTAGAGCCAATGCTCTGCAACAAGAGAAGCCACCACAATGAGAAGCCTGTGCACCACAATGAAGAGTAGCCCCTGCTTGCTGCAACAAAGACCCAATTCAGCCAAAAAATAAATAAATAAAATAAATTTTAAAATTAAAAAAAAACAACAGCATGGTATTGGAACAAAAACAGACATATAAATCAATGGAACAGAATACAGAGCCCAGAAATAAGCCTACACACCTATAGTCAAATGATCTTCAACAAAAGAGGCAAGAATATACAATGCAGAAAAGACAGTCTCTTTAGCAAGTGGTGTTGGGAAAGCTGGACAGCCACATATAAATCAATGAAGTAAGAACACTCCTGCACACCATACACAAAATAAGCTTAAAATGGCTTAGAGACTTAAATATAAGACATGACACCATATAATTCCTAGAAGAGAATATATGCAAAACAGAAATCATACCAATGTTTTCTTAGGTCAGTCTCCCAAGGCAATAGAAATAAAAGCAAAAATAAACAAATGGGACCTAATCAAACATAAGTTTTTGTACAGCAAATGAAACCATAAACAAAATGAAAAGAAAACCTACAGACTGGGATTAAATACTTGCAAACAATGAACCCAACAAACAAGGGCTTAATTTCCAAAATACACAAACAACTCACAAAGCTCAATAACAAAAAAAAAAAACAACAAGCAAACCAATCAAAAAAAAAAATGGGCAAAAGATCTAAATAGACATGTCTCCGAAGAAGACATACAGATGACCAGCAGGCATATGAAAAGATTCCCATGATTGCCAATTATTAGAGAAATGCAAATCAAAACTATACTGTGGTATCACATCACACCAGTCAGAATCGCCATCTTCAAAGTCTACAAATAATGAATGCTGGAGAGGGTAAGGAGAAAAGGGAACTCTCCTACACTGTTGGTGGGAATGTAAATTGGTGCATCCAACATGGAAAACAGTAAAGAAGTGCCTCAAAAGACTAAAAATAGAGTTACCATATGATCCAACAATCCACTCCTGGGCATATGTCTGTAAAAGACAAAAGCTCTAATTCCAAAAAAATATATGCACCCCAATGTTCATAGCAGCATTATTTACAATAGGCAAGACACAGAAGTAACCTAAGTGTCTATCAATAGATGAATGGATAAGGAAGATGTGGTATATATATACACACACAATGGAATATTACCCAGTCATAAAAAAGACTGAAATATGAAATAATGCTATTCACAGCAACATGGTTGGAGCTAGAGATTATCATACTAAGTGAGGTAAGTCTGACAGAGGAAGACATGTGTTATATGATATCACTCATAGATGGAACCTAAAAATTAATACAAATGAACTTATTTACAAAACAGACTTACAGACATAGAAAATAAACTTATGGTTACCAGAGAAAATGGGGGGTGAGATAACTTGGGCATGTGGGATTAACATATGCACACTACTATATATATAATACGTAAACAGCAAAGATTTACTCTATAGCACAGGGAAACATATTCAGTATCTTGTAATAAACTATAATGGAAAAGAAAATCCTAATTACTTTGCTGTACACATGAAACTAATACAATAACGTAAATCAACTGTACTTCAATTTAAAAAATCTCCCAATGAAGAAGAAAAGACCATATATGACCAGCCCTCAGCTAACATCATACTCAATGGTGAAAATAAAATATTTTCCTTTAGATCAGGAAAAAGCCAAGGATACCCACTCTCTCCACTCCTATGCAACATAGTACTGGAAGTCTTAGACAGACCAACTGGGCAAGAAAAAGAAATAAAATATATCCGAATTAGAAGGGAAGAAGTGAAATTGTCTCTATCTGCAATGACATTAATTTTTATGCAGAAAATTCTAAAGACTCCACCAGAAAACTGTTAGATATGATCAACAAATTCAGCAAAGTCACAGGGTACAAAATTAACATACAAAAATCAGTAGCATTTCAATACAAAAGCAATGAATTTTTTAAGAAGAAATTAAAAATCATTCCCATTTCAATAGCATCAAAAACAATTAAATACTTAGGAATATATTTAACCAAGGAGGTGAAGGATCTCTACACTGAAAACTAAAGACATTCAGTAAAGAAATTGAAAAAGACAGAAATAAATGGAAAAATAAAACATGTTCATGGATTGGAGAAAATTAATATCGTAAAAATATCCATATTACCCCAAGCTATCTGTTGATTTAATGTCATCCCTACCATGATTCAAATGGCATTTTTTACAGAAGTAGATAAAACAATCTTAAAACTTGAATGAAACCACAGAGTATTTGGATGCGAAATATATGAAGAAATTTCAAGAAAGAGCAAAGCAGGAGGCACCACACTTTCTGATTTCAAGCCATATTATGAAGCTATTGTTATCAAAACAGTGTTGCGCTGGCATAAAAACGGACAAATAGACAAATGGAACAGAATCAGGAGCCCAGTAATAAACCCATGCATATGCAGTCAACTAAGACTTGACAAGGGTGCCAAGAATACTCAATGGAGAAAAAAATGGTTTATTTAATAAATAGTGCTAAGATAATTGGATATTCAAATATAAAAGAATGAAACTAGACCCTACCTTACACCACTCACAAAAATTAACTCAAAATGGATTAAGGACTTAAATGTAAGACTGAAAACCGTAAAACTCCTAGAAGAAAACATATGAAAAAACTTCTTGCCGTGGGTTTTGGCAATGATTTTTTGGATATGACACATAAAGCACAAGCAACAAAGTAAAAAAGTTAACAAGGGGAACTAGATAAAACTAAAAAAACTTCTGTTCAGCAAAATAAACAATCAACAAAATGAAAGCCGACCTACAGATGGGATAAAATAGTTGCAAATCATATATTTGATAAGAGATTAAAATCGAAAATATATAAAGGACACATATAATTCAATAGCAATCATCATCGTCATTATCTTCTAATTAAAAAATGAGCAAAGAGCCTGAACAGATATTTTTATAAAGAAGATACTCCAATTTCCAACAGGTACACGGAAAGCTGTTTGACATCACTAATAATTTGGGGAAATGCAAATCAAAACCACAATGACATAGCACCTCATGCCTATTATAATGACTATCATCATGAAGATTGGCAAGGCTCGGTGCTTTGTGTCCAGCTGGAGGGGTGGGATAGGGAGGGTGGGAGGGAGGGCTATGCAAGAAGGAAGAGATATGGGAACATATGTATAACTGATTCACTTTGTTATAAAGCAGAAACTAACACACCATTGTAAAGCAATTATACTCTAATAAAGAAGTAAAAAAAAAAAAAGACTGGCAAGGATGCAGAGAAAAGGGAAATCTTGATACTATGAGTGTGATCGTAAATTGGTACAGCCACTAGAGAAAAAAAGAATGGTGGTATCTCAAAAACTAAAAATAAAACTAACATATAATTCAGCAATTCCACTTACAGGTATATATCAAAAAGAAAACCAAATCACTATGCTGAAGAGATTTGTTCACCCTCATGTGAATTGCATCATTATTTCCAATAGCCAAGACGTGGAAACAACATACATGTCCATTGATAGAGAAATGAATAAAGAAAATGAAATATAAACAAACAAACAAATAAATACATATATATTTATATATATAATGTAATACTCTTCAGCCATGAAAAAAATATCTGCAAAAACGTGAATGGACCTTGAGGGCATTATGTTAAGTGAAATAAGTCATAGAAAGACAAATGCCATGTGATCTTACATGTGAAATATAAGAAAAAGACAATAATAGAAAACAGGATTAGATTTTCAGTTATGAGAGGTGGGGTGTGGGGTGTTGGGAGATGTCATATACAACATAATGACTAAAGTTTACAATGCTGTATGGTATATTTGAAAGTTACTAAAAGAGTAAACTTGAAAGTTCTCTTCACAAGGAAAAAAAGTCATAATAATGATTTTGCAATACATGTAAGTCAAGTCATTATACCGCATACCTTAAACTTATACAGTGTCGTATGTCAATTATATCTCAATAAAACTAAGTCAGATAGATGATAGATACATACATACATACATAGATAAATCAGAGAGAAGTAGAAGTCATTGTGTTCTCATAATCAGAAGCCCTTTCTTTGTTGTTGTTATTTTAATAATTTTTGTCCTACCAAAATTACATTTCAATAAAAGTAATTCCTCTTATTTACTCAGAGCATGGGGACAGGAAAGACTTTTACTACTTTTATACTATTAACCAAAAACCTTTAAACAAAAAACATCATAATTTAAATTATCTGCTATTGAAGAAACTATATTAGATATCTACTGGATCATTACAAATTATGATTCAAGAACGTGGGCCTTATGTTGGTCACACGGATTACAGAATTTTCCAAAAATATAAAAAGCCACTGATTTTTGCATTGTTATATGGACATGCAACACCGTATCAATATTAAAAATAAAATGGTGAGAGAAGATTCCATAATTCAGTGATCCCCAACATTTTTGGCACCAGGAACTGGTTTCGTGAAAGACAATTTTTCCATGGAGGGCGAGGGAGAGGAGAAATGGTTCAGGCATTAATGCGAACAATGGTTCTGATGGTATTGTGAGCGATGGGGATCGTCAGATGAAGCTTTACTCGCTCGCCCGCTGCTCACCTCCTGCTGTGCAGCCCGGTTCCTAACAGGCCACAGAACAGTACGGGTCCACAGCCTAGCAGTTGGGGCCCCTGCCATAATTAGAGGTCTTAGAAATAGTGATGTAGTCAGAGGACACCAGAATATGAGAAATCATATACTTGGTAGCAGCTTGCTCTACTAGAGGGCATAAAGAAACTACTTTAGGGCTTCCCTGGTGGCGCAGTTGTTGAGAGTCCGCCTGCCGATGCAGGGGACACGGGTTCATGCCCCAGTCCAGGAAGATCCCACATGCCGCGGAGCAGATGGGCCCGTGAGCCATGGCCACTGAGCCTGCGCATCCGGAGCCTGTGCTCCGCAATGGGAGAGGCCACAACAGTGAGAGGCCCACATACTGCAAAAAAAAAAAAAAAAAAAAAAGAAACTACTTTAGCAATAAAAATAGAGATGACAAAAAATATCAATACCTGTGTGTTTTAGGCACCAACTGGTGTGCAAGACAAACTGTAGGCATACGAGTTTTCATCAGTTATTATTGATAGTGCATCTTACAGTCTGTTCAAATCTCAAGCAGTATATATCAGTCGCATCACCAGTTGTCATCAAGTGAGTTCCAGAAAAAGCCAGAAAAAATTATCTGCCATTTATCTATAAACGTCTGTGTTTTGATTCTATGTTTATATTGTTGTTGCTGTGTGTGTGTGCATGTGTGTGTGTACTCACACATATTACCAGGATTAAGGAGACTGGGGAAATGCTGCAGAAAGATAACATATGAGAATGATAACTATACCAACTGAAGGTCCATAGAGAAAAAAGTAACATTATGGGTTGGAGATTAGACAAATTTAGAGAAGCAGATGAAAATGATATTGCACACTTAACTCACTTGGGAGCATCTGATACATGGCCAGAAAATATGCTGAAGTAACTCTCTGAATAACAGAGGTAAGAAGAAGGGCATGGCAAAAATTAAGACAGGAAAGCAGATTTGCTTTTTTTTTTTTTAAACATCTTTATTGGAGTATAATTGCTTAACAATGGTGTGCTAGTTTCTGCTTTATAACAAAGTGAATCAGTTATACATACACATAATTTCCCATCTCTCTTCCCTCTTGTGTATGCCTCCCTCCCACCCTGCTAGGTGGTCACAAAGCACCGAGTTCATCTCCCTGTGCTATGAAGCTGCTTCCCACTAGCAATCTATTTTACGTTTGGTAGTATATATATGTCCATGCGACTCTCTTGCTTTGTCACACCTTACCCTTCCCCCTGTCCATATCCTCAAGTCCATTCTCTAGTAGGTCTCTGTCTTTATTCCTGTCTTATCCCTAGGTTTTTCATGACACTTTTTTTCTTAAATTCCATATATATTAGCATACGGAATTTGTCTTTCTCTTTCTGACTTACTTCACTCAGTATGACAGACTTTAGGTCCATGCACCTCATTACAAATAGCCCAATTTCATTTCTCTTTATGGCTGAGTAATATTCCATTGTATATATGTGCCACATCTTCTTTTTCCATTCATCTGATGATGAACACTTAGGTTGTTTCCATATTTTGGCTATTGTAAATAGAGCTGCAATGAATATTTTGCTACATGACTCTTTTTGAATTATGGTTTTCTCAGGGTATATGCCCAGTAGTGGGATTGCTGGGTCATATGGTAGTTCTATTTGAAGTTTTATAAGGAACCTCCATACTGTTCTTCATAGCGGCTATACCAATTCACATTCCCAACAGCAGTGAAAGAGTGTTCGCTTTTCTCCACACCCTCTCCAGCATTTATTGTTTCTAGATTTTTTGATTATGGCCATTCTGACTGGTGTGAGATGATATCTCATTGTAGTTTGATTTGCATTTCTCTAATGATTAATGATGTTGAGCATTCTTTCATGTGTTTCTTAGCAGTCTGTATATCTTCTTTGGAGAAATGTCTGTTTAGGTTTTCTGCCCATTTTTGGATTGTGTTGTTTGGGGTTTTTTTTGTTATTGAGCTGCATGAGTTACTTATAAATTTTGGAGATTAATCCTTTGTCAGTTGCTTCATTTGTAAATATTTTCTCCCATTCTGAGGGTTGTCTTTCGGTCTTGTTTATGGTTTCCTTTGCTGTGCAAAAGACTTGAAATTCCATTAGGTCCCATTTGTTTATTTTTGTTTTTATTTCCATTTTTCTGCGAGGTGGGTCAAAAAGGATCTTGCTGTGATTTATGTCATAGAGTGTTCTGCCTAGGTTTTCCTCTAAGAGTTTGATAGTTTCTGCCCTTACATTTAGGTCTTTAATCCATTTTGAGCTTATTTTTGTGTTTGGTGTTAGGGAGTGATCTAATCTCATACTTTTATATGTACCTGTCCAGTTTTCCCAGCACCACTTATTGAAGAGGCTGTCCTTTCTCCACTGTACTTTCCTGCCTCCTTTATCAAAGATAAGGTGACCATATGTGCATGGGTTTATCTCTGGGCTTTCTATCCTGTTCCATTGATCTATCTTTCTGTTTCTGTGCGAGTACCATACTGTCTTGCTTACTGGAGCTTTGTAGAATAGTCTGAAGTCACAGAGCCTGATTCCTCCAGCTTCGTTTTTCATTCTCAAGATTGCTTTGGCGATTCGGGGTTTTTTGTGTTTCCATACAAATTGTGAAATATTCTTTTCTAGTTCTGTGAAAATTGCCAGTGGTAGTTTGAAAGGGATTGCATTGAATTTATAGGTTGCTTTGGGTAGTATAGTCATTTTCACAATGTTGATTCTTCCAATCCAAGAACATGGTATATCTCTCCATCTACTTCTATTATTTTTATTTCTTTCATCAGTGTCTTATAATTTTCTGCATACAGGTCTTTTGTCTCCTTAGGTAGGTTTATTCCTAGATATTTTATTCTTTCTGTTGCAATGGTAAATGGGAGTGTTTTCTTGATTTCAATTTCAGATTTTTTGTCATTAGTGTATAGGAATGCCAGAGATTACTGTGCATTAATTTTGTATCCTGCTACTTTACCCAATTCAATGATCAGCTCTAGTAGTTTCCTTATAGCATCTTTAGGATTCTCTATTTATAGTATCATGCCATCTGCAAACAGTGACAGTGTACTTCTTCTTTTCTGACTTGGATTCATTTTATTTCGTTTCCTTCTCTGATTTCTGTGGCTAAAACTTTCAAAATTATGTTGAATAAGAGTGGTGAGTGGGCAACCTTGTCTTGTTCCTGATATTAGTGGAAATGCTTTCAGTTTTTCACCATTGAGGACGATGTTGCCTGTGGGTTTGTCATATACGGCCTTTATAATATTGAGGAAAGTTCCCTCTATGCCTACTGTCTGAAGGGTTTTTATCGGAAATGGGTGTTGAATTTTGTCAAAAGCTTTCTCTGCACCTATTGAGATGACCATATGGTGTTTCTCCTTCAATCTGTTAATATGGTGTAACACATTGATTGATTTGCGTATATTGAAGAATTGTTGCATTCCTGGAATAAATCCCATTTGATCATGGTGTATGATCCTTTTAATGTGCTGTTGACTTCGGTTTGCTAGTATTCTGTTGAGGATTTTTGCATCTATGTTCATCAGTGATATGGACCTGTAGTTTTCTTTCTTTGTGACATCCGTGTCTGGTTTTCATATCAGGGCGATGGTGTCCTCGTAGAATGAATTTGGAAGTGTTCCTCTGCTGTATTGTGGAAGAGTTTGAGAAAGATAGGTGTTAGCTCTTCTCTAAATGTTTGATAGAATTCGCCTGTGAAGCAATCTTGTCCTGGGCTTTTGTTTGTTGGGAGATTTTTAATCACAGTTTCAATTTCAGTGCTTGTGATTGGTCTGTTCATATTTTCTATTTCTTCCTTATTCAGTCTTGACAAGTTATGCCTTTCTAAGAATTTGTCCATTTCTTCCAGGTTTTCCATTTTATTGGCTTAGAGTTGCTTGTAGTAATCTCTCATGATCTTTTGTATTGCTGCAGTGTCTGTTGTTACTTCTCCTTTTTTATTTCTAATTCTATTGATTTGAGTCTTCTCCATTTTTTTCTTGATGAGTCTGGCTCATGGTTTATCAATTTTGTTTATCTTCTCAAAGAACCAGCTTTTAGCTATATTGATCTTTGCTATCATTTCCTTCATTTCTTTTTCATTTATTTCTGATCTGATCTTTATGATTTCTTTCCTTCTGCTAACTTTGGGGTTCTTTTGTTCTTCTTTCTCTAATTGCTTTAGGTGCAAGGTTAGGTTGTTTATTCGAGATGTTTCCTGTTTCTTAAGGTAGGATTTTATTGCTATAAACTTCCTTCTTAGAACTGCTTTTGCTGCATCCCATAGGTTTTGGGTCGTCGTGTCTCCATTGTCATTGGTTTCTAGGTATTTTTTGATTTCCTCTTTGATTTCTTCAGTGATCACTTTGTTATTAAGTAGTGTATTGTTTAGCCTCCATGTGTTTGCATTTTTTACAGATCTTTTGCTGTAACTAATATGTAGTCTCATAGCGTTGTGGTCAGAAAAGCTACTTGATACAATTTCAATTTTCTTAAATTTGCCAAGGCTTGATTTGTGACCCAAGATATGATCTATCCTAGAGAATGTTCCATGAGCACTTGAGAAAAATATGTATTCTCTTGTTTTGGGATGGAATGTTCTATAAATATCAATTAAGTCCATCTTGTTTAATGTATAATTTAAAGCTTGTGTTTCTTTATTTATTTTCATTTTGGATTATCTGTACATTGGTTAAAGTGGATTGTTAAAGTCCCCTACTATGAATGTGTTACTGTCGACTTCCCCTTTTATGGCTGTTAGTATTTGCCTTATGTATTGAGGTGCTCCTGTGTTGGGTGCATAAACATTTACAGTTGTTATATCTTCTTCTTGGATCGATCCCTTGATCACTATGTAGTGTCCTTCTTTGACTCTTCTAATAGTCGTTATTTTAAAGTGTATTTTGCCTGAGATGAGAATTGCTACTCCAGCTTTCTTTTGGTTTCTGTTTGCATGGAATACATTTTTCCATCCCCTTACTTTCAGTCTGTATGTGTCTCTAGGTCTGAAGTGGGTCTCTTTTAGACACTGTATATATGGGTCTTGTTTTTGTATCCATTCAGCCAGTCTGTGTCCTTTGTTGGGAGTATTTAATCCATTTACACTTAAGGTTATCATCAATATATATGTTCCTATTCCCATTTTCTTAACTGTTTTGGGTTTGTTATTGTAGATCTTTTGTTTCTCTTGTGTATCTTGCATAGAGAACGTCCTTTAGCATTTGATGTAAAGCTGGTTTGGTGGTGTTGAACTCTCTCAGCTTTTGCTTGTCTGTAAAAGTTTTAATTTCTCCATCAGATCTGAATGAGATCCTTGCTGGGTAGAGTAATCTTGGTTGCAGGTTTTTCTCCTTCATCACTTTAAATGTGTCCTTCCAGTCACTTCTGGCTTGCAGAGTTTCTGCTGAAAGATCAGCTCTTAACCATATGGGGATTCTCTTGTGTTTTATTTGTTGTTTTTCCCTTGCTGCTTTTAATATATTTTCTTTGTATTTAGTATTTGACAGTTTGATTAATATGTGTCTTTGCATGTTTTTCATTGGATTTATCCTGTATGGGACTCTCTGTGCTTCCTGGACTTAATTAACTATTTCATTTCCCATATTACAGAAGTTTTCAACTATGATCTGTTCAAATATTTTCTCAGTCCCTTTCTTTTTCTCTTCTTCTTCTGGAACCTGTACAATTTGAATGTTGGTGCATTTAATGTTGTCCCAGAGGTCTCTGAGACTGTCCTCAGTTCTTTTCATTCTTTTTTCTTTATTCTGCTCTGCAGTTGTTATTATTTCCACTCTTTTATCTTCCATGTCACTTATCCGTTCTTTTTTTTTTTTTTGCGGTACGCGGGCCTCTCACTGTTGTGGCCTCTCCCATTGCAGAGCACAGGCTTCCGGATGTGCAGGCTCAGTGGTCATGGCTCACGGTAGCAGCCGCTCCACGGCATGTGGGATCTTCCCGGACCGGCGCAAGAACCCGTGTCCCCTGCATCGGCAGGCGGACTCTCAACCACTGCGCCACCAGGGAAGCCCCACTTATCCGTTCTTTTGCCTCAGTTATTCTGCTATTGATCCTGTCTATAGTATTTTTAATTTCATTTATTGTGTTGCTCATCATTGCTTGTTTCATCTTTAGTTCCTCTAAGTCCTTGTTAATTGTTTCTTGCATTTTCTCTATTCTAGTTCCAAGATTTTGGATTATCTTTACTATCATTATTTGGAATTCTTTTTCAGGTAGACTGCCTATTTCCTCTTCATTTGTTAGGTCTGGTGGGTTTTTATCTTGCTCCTTCATCTGCTGTGTGTTTTTCTGTCTCCTCATTTTGCTTATCTTACTGTGCTTGGGGTTTCCTTTTTGCAGGCTGCAGGTTCTTAGTTCCCATTGTTTTTGGTGTCTGTCCCTAGTGGCTAAAGTTATTTCAGTGGGTTGTGTAGACTTCCTGGTCTAGAGGACTAGTGCCCATGTTCTGGTGCATGAGGCTGGATCTTGTCTTTCTGGTGGGCAGGTCCATGTCTGGTGGTGTGTTTTAGGGTGTCTGTGGACTTATTATGATTTTAGGCAGCCTCTCTGCTAATTGGTGGGGTTGTATTCCTGTCTTGCTAATTTGTCATAGGTTGTCCAGCACTGTAGCTTGCTGGTCGTTGAGTGAAGCTGGGTGCTGGTGTTGAAATGGAAATCTCTGGGAGTTTTCTCCATTTGATATTATGTGGAGCTTGGAGGTCTCTTGTGGACCAGTGTCCTGAAGTTGGCTCCCCATCCTGAGAGGCACAGCACTGACTCCCTGCTGCAGCACCAGGAGCCTTTCATCCACATGACTCAGAATAAAAGGGAGATAAAGTAGAAAGTAGAAAGAAGGAAAGAAAGAAAGAAAGAAAGAAAGAAAGAAAGAAAGAAAAAAAAGGAAAGAAGGAAAGAAAGAAAGGAAGGAAGAAAGGAAGGAGGGAAGCAGTGAAGGAAGGAATGAAGGAAAGAAGGATGGAAGGAAAGAATGAAGAAAGAAAGAAAACAAAGAAAAAGAGGAAAGAGGACAAAATATAATAAAGTATGATAAAATAAAGTTATTAAAAATAATTATTAAGAAAAAAATTTAAAAGAAAAAAAAGAAAGGAAAGAAAACAAAAAAAAAAAAACGGACAGATAGAACCCTAGGAAAAATAGTGACAGCAAAAGTATACAGACAAAACCTCACATGGTGGCATGCACATACACAATACACATACACACTCACACAAAGAGGCAAAGGGGAAAAAATAGTAAATTTTGCTCTCAAAGTCCACCTCCCCAATTTGGGAAGACTTTTTGTCTATTCATGTATTCCACAGATGCAGGGCACATCAAGTTGATTGTGGAGCTTTAATCTGCTGCTTCTGAGGCTGCTGGGAGATATTTCCCTTTCTGTTCTTTGTTGGCACAGCTCCCGGGGCTTAGCATTGGGTTTGGCCGTGCCTCTGTGTGTACATCGCTGGAGGGCGTCTCTTCTTTGCTCAGACAGGACAGGGTTAACGGAGCAGCTGCTTCGGGGACTCTGGCTCACTCAGGTCGTGGGGAGGGAGGGGTATGGATGTGGGTCGAACCTGTGGCGGCAGAGGCCAGTAGGACGTTCCACCAGCCTGAGGTACGTCGTGTGTTTTCCGGGGAAGTTGTGCATGGATCCCAGGACCCTGGCAGTGGCGGGCTGCACAGGCTCCCCGGAAGGGAGGACTTTGAGATATGAGTAACAACACAGTGTTAAGTTTCCTGTGTTGTATTTTCTTTCTCCCGTATTCCATACTTGGTCTTTTCCTTAGTTAGGTGTCACCAGTAGACCCTGGGTCTGGTGGTACTGTTAACTCAATTCCTAAGGGTAATTTTCAAGTCTGGTATTCACTAGCCAGTCTCTATCTCACCGCTTATCCTTACCAGGGGCTAGTTCTTGACTTGACTATTCTTAGAATTTTAGATCTTTGCTCTCTAGTTTGCTTGATTTTCTCTCAACCTCCTGCAACCATTATGGACTGCATTCAAAACCAAGCCGGCGGTCCGCATTTCCACAGAGATGGAACTCCTGGCTCGGGGTGTCTTCCCTCCACCATCACGGAACTTCCCCCTCGACTGCTGGCTCTGGAGGGGCCCCAGTGGCCGAAGTCGTGACAGTCGTGCGGACGGTGGGCCGGATCGTACATATTAAATGCCAATGTTCAGAGATCGGGAAGATGGCGGAAGAGTACGACGTGGAGATCACCTTCTTCCCAACAGATACACCATAGATATATCTACAAGTGGAAACACACACATATATTGGAGGGCCAAAAGTTTCATTCATTTTTTTTGTAAGATGGGTCTAGCAGCACTTATTTGTCTTTAACTTCATTCAAAACAATTTTTTCAGATTGTATGTGACAGCTATCATCATATCAACATGCATTTAAAAAAGACATCAAAATTGGTGACTTTTTGTGTAGCCATTTTAATACTGAAGATGGAGAAAAAAGCAACATTTTTGTCATATTATGCTTTATTATTTCAAGAAAGGTAAAAACACAACTGAAACGCACAAAAATATTTGTGCAGTGTATGGAGAAGGTGCTGTGAGTGATTGAACAAGTCAAAAGTGGTTTGCGAAGTTTCTTGCTGGAGATTTCTTGCTGGATGAAGCTCCATAATCGGGTAGACCAGTTAAAATTGATAGTGATCAAATTGAAATAATAACTGAGAACAATCAACCTTATACCACATGGGAGATAGCCAACATACTCAAAATACCCAAATCGAGCATTGAAAATCATTTGCACCAGGTTGGTTATGTGAATCTCTTTGATGTTTGGGTTCCACGTAAGTTAAGCGAAAAAAACCTCGACCGTATTTCCGCATGGGATTTTCTACTGAAACATATTGAAAACATTCAATTTTTAAAACAAATTGTGACAGGCAAAGAAAAGTGGGTACTGTACAACAATGGGGAATGAAGAGATCATGGGGCAGGCAAAATGAACCACCACCAATCATACCAAAGGCCGGTCTTCATCCAAAGAAGGTGTTGTGTATATAGTGGGATTGGAAGGGAGTCCTCTATTATGAGATCCTTCTAGAAAACAAAACAATTAATTCCAACAAGTACTGCTCCCAATTAAACCAACTGAAAGCAGCACTCGACCAAAGTGTCCAGAATTAGTCAACAGAAAATGCATAATCCTCCATCAGGATAATGCAAGACCACATGTTTATTTCATGAGCAGGCAAAAACTGTTACAGCTTGGCTGGGAAGTTCTGATTCATCCACTGTATTCTCCAGACATTGCAACTTCAGATTTACATATATTTTGGTCTTTACAAAATTATCTTAATGGAAAATATTACAACTCCCTGGAAGACTGTAAAAGGCACATGAAACTATTCTTTGCTCAAAAAGATAAAAAGTTTTGGGAAGATGGAATTACCAAGTTGCCTGAAAAATGGAAGAAGGCAGTGGAACAAAAGGTTGAATACATTGTTCAATAAAGTTCTTGGTGAAAATGAAAAATGTGTCTTTTATTTGTACTTTAAAAACTGAAGGCACTTTTTGGACCACCCAATATATAATAATATTTTTAAAAACCTAATATAATTCAGCTTTAAAAATTTAGGAACTAAGAAGTTCTCCATACCATATGGTCCTCTATACCATACTATACCATACATAATTAAAAAATAAATTAAAAATCGATTAAAGACCTAAATGTAAGGAGAGACACTATAAAACTCTGAGAGGAAAACATAGGAAGAACACCCTTTGACATAAATCACAGCAAGATCTTTTTTGACCCATCTCATAGAGTGGTGAAAATAAAAACAAAAATAAACAAATGGGACGTAATGAAACTTAAAAGCTTTTGAGCAGCAAAGGAAACCATAAACGTGACGAAAAGACAACAGACAGAATGGGAGAGACTATTTGCAAATGAAGCAACGGACAAGTAATTAATCTCCAAAATATACAAACAGTTCATGCAGCTCAATACAGAATGGACTTGAGGACACGGGGATGGGGAAGGGTAAGCTGGGATGAAGTAAGAGAGTGACATTGACATATATACACTACCAAATGTAAAATAGATAACTAGTGGGAAACAGCCGCATAGCACAGGGAAATCAGCTCGGTGCTTTGTGACCACATAGAGGGGTGGGATAGGGAGGGTGGCAGGGAGATTCAAGAGGGAGCAGATATGGGGATATATGTATATGTGTAGCTGTTTCACTTAATTATACATCAGAAACTAACATAACATTGTAAAGAAATTATAGTCCAATAAAGATGTTAAAAAAAATGGGTGGAAGACCTAAATAGATATTTCTCCAAGAAGACATACAGATGGCCAAGAGGAACAGGGAAAGATGATCAACATCACTAATTATTAAAGAAGTGCAAATCAATACCACAATGAGGTATCATCTCACACCGGTCAGAATGGCCATCATCAAAAAATCTACACACAATAAATGCTGGAGAGGGTGTGGAGGAAAGGGAACCTTCTTGCACTGTTGGTGGGAATGTAAATGGATGCACACTACGGAGAACAGTATGGAGGTTCCTTAAAAAACTAAAAATAGAACTACCATATGACCCAGCAATCCCACTACTGGGCATATACCCTGAGAAAACCATAATTCAAAAAGAGACATGTACCACAATTTTCATTGCAGCACTATTTACAATGTCCAGGTTATTGAAGCAACCTAAATGTCCATCAACAAATGAATGGATAAAGACGATGTGGTACATATATACAATGGAATTTTACTCAGCCATAAAAAGGAATGAAATTGGGTCCTTTGTAAAGATGTCGATACACCTAGAGACTGTCATACAGAGTGAAGTAAGTCAGAAAGAGAAAAACAAATATTGTATATTAACACATATATGTGGAATCTAGAAAAATGGTACAGAAGAACCTGTTTGCAAGACAGAAATAGAGACAGAGATGTAGAGAACAAACATATGGGCACCAAAGAAGGAAAAGGGGGTGGGAAGAATTGGGAGATTAGAATTTACATATATACACTAATGTATAAAATAGATAACTAATGAGAACCTGCTGTATAGCACAGGGAACTTTACTTAATGCTCTTTGGTGACCTAAATGAGAAGGAAATACAAAAAAAAAGGATTAATATATGTACATATGGTTGACTAACTTTGCTGTACAGCAGAAACTAACACAAAATTATAAAGCAAATATACTCCAATAAAAAAAGAAAAATAAATAAACAAAATCATATAAAATCAGAAAGCATCTTTACAGCTGAAAAAAAAAAAAGGAGTCACTCACATAACCATGAACATTCACCAGTATTCTGAGGCTTTTTCCCTACTAACATCTGCGTTCTATATCCAATCTTAAATCTGCATATTGTTTTTTTAATGCTGGATTCTTCTGGAATGTTTGAATTCATCTGGTTGAAAAATAAAATATTGCTCATTAAAGGAAAGAAAAAAGAAGTCCTGTCACTTTCCTGTACAGCAAGAAGTTAACACAACATTGGAAAGCAACTATACACCAATATAAATAAATAAATGCTTGTAGAAAATTAATTAATTAAATAAAAAGATATTCAGGAAAAAAAAAAGTCCTGTCACATGCTACAACATGAAGAGCCTTGAAGACATTATAGTAAATAGAATAACCTAGTCACAAAAGAAAAATATCCTATGATTCCACTTGTATGAGATATCTAAAGAAGTCAAACTCATAAAAACAAATAGTAAAATTGTGGCTTCAGGGCCTGGGGGAAGGGAGAAATGGGAGTTTTTCCTCAACAGACATGGACTTTCAGTTTCGGAAGAAGAAAACATTCTGGAGAACTGTTTCAAAACAATATGGATGTAAGTTTAAACTACAAAACTATTCACTTAAAATAGTTGAGAAGGTAAAAAAAATGTCACAGAGATCATAATATTGAAAATAAGACTACACTGGTTCAAAGATGTATATATAAAAATTAAGAGAGTAGAAGATTTCTACCTCTGTATCTATTTAATATTTCAGCACATAAATATAAAGAAAATATTATAAACCAATGGATAAAGGAGAATTTATACATAAATAATACTGCAACATTAGTAATATTTTAAAAAGTGAGCAACAGATCTTAACTGCCAATTCACAGACATACAGATGATAAAGAAGCATAGGAAAACATGCTTGTATCTTATATCATTAGGAAATTTCAACTCATAACAGCAATGAAATACGACTACACATCTATTACAATGGTTAAAATCCAAAACAAGCCCAAATATACTGAGGATATGGAGTGATAGAAACTTTCATTGCTAATGAGAATGCAAAATGGTACAGCCACTTTGGAAGAAACTGTGGCAGTTTCTTTCAAAACTAAACATAGTCCTACCGTATCATCCAGCAATTGAGCTCTTAGTTATTTAGCCAAATGAGTTGAGAATGTATATCCATACAAAAATCTAAACATGAAAGTTTATAGCAGCTTTATTCATAATTACTCAAACTTGGAAGCAATAAAAATGTCTCTCAATAGGTGAGTGGATGAACAAACTATACAACATCAATACAAAAAAATTATTTAGCAATAAAAAGAAACGAGCTATCAAGCCACTAAAAGACATGAAGGAAACTTGAAACCATATGGCTGAGTAAAAGAAGCCAAACTTGAAAAGCAACATACTGTATGATTCCAACCACATGACATTCTGTAAAAGGTAAAACCATATAGATAATAAAATGATCAGTGGAGCTATTAGGGAGTAGAGGGAAGGAGAGAAGAACAGATGGAACACAGGGCATTTTTAGGGCAGTGAAATTATCCTGAACAACACTGAAATGATGTATACATGACAGTATGCATTTATCAAAACCTATAGAAATGCACAACGCAAAAATAAACCCTAACATAAATTATGTACTTTAGTAATAATAATAATAAATATATCAACTTGGCTCACCAATTGTAACAAACGTACTACACAAATGTAAGATGTTTATAATAAGGAAACTGGCGAGGGTGAGAAGTAAAAGGGAACTTGTTTTACTTGCTGCTCAATTTCTGTTTAAACTAAAACTGCTTTAAGAAATAAAGTCTATTAATTTATAAACAAACAAAAATGATAAAGCTTTCTGTATATTGATATGAAAAATCACCACACGTTTGTTAAATTGAAGAAGATGCAAAACAATTTGTATAGTAATCTTCCATTTGTGTCAAAAGTAGATAATTAAATAATAAATATTTTATGAGCTTTTACATAAATATAAAAGTCTCCGGAAGGATATACTACACAGGAAATTAGTAATAGTGGCAATCTGTTATATTTGTGGGAAATTTTAAAATATTTTAAAAAGTAAGATGTTCTATTATCTTGTTGAATGTTTGAACCACATAAATATATTTTCTTCTAAAATATTAAACTTTTTTTAAACTTGGAACTTTCAAGACTCAAGACTTAAGGCATTAACATCCAAACTCCAATCATTCATATGTAAACTTCACAATTTTTCCTACATTTGTATAGACTACTTTCTAGTATTTTCACCTAATATTCAAATATATTTTAAAATTACTATTCACTTTATCAATGCTCTAAGCAATAAATTCCATTCAATCATGGGTTTAATATACTAATTATATTTTTCTAATAACATTAAAATGCATCAATAATATTTTTGAAAATTTTCTTTGTACTACAAAAAAATATCGTCTAGCAAGCAAGTCACTAGTGTCAAGCACACTACACTTTAGGTGAAAAAAACTCTTTTGCAGAATGCCATTTGGACTGCTTGGAAGGTAACTCTCAGAGAATGAGCTAATTAACATGGTACCTCAGGAGTCTGGGACCACAGAACAAGGCTGATTTCTAGAGACAGGAAAAGGAAGTTTCTTGCCTGTTGTAGTATTTATTTATAGAGGTGAAAAAGAGGTATTAAAAATACTCTAGCATAACATTTTCTAAGTCTTCCTAATATCAACTAATTTCTCACATCAAGTAAATTGAAACTCAGGAAGAGCAAATGTCTCTATCTTGTCTTCATCTAGGAAAGTTATGCTGACCTTGTAGCATGCGGTTGGACATTAGCAAGACTAAATCCTCATCTGTGCAGAAAGACAAAGGCAAAAACTTAAACATTTTCTTCCTGGCCTCATCTTTCCCTATGGGAATTGTTTAAAGATACATATCAGATTTTGCTGAATGCACTAAAGCAATATTTTCATGCTGAGGTCTAGATTGGGAAGGCAGAGTCCAACTATATCTGAGAATAATAAGTAGCAAATATTGGTGGGAATATTTATGACAAAACAAGCAACAGGCATGTAGACCAATGAAAGCAAAATCTCTCAGAAAACAAAGGGTTATAGCAACAGGGAACACATAGCCCAGAAAAGGAAGTAAACAACTAGTCATGTCAGAGACCTTCAATCCAGAGTACATTATTATAAAGGCAACATATCAGCAGGAATTAAGAAAAAGCTCAAGTATTATACAATTGATTGGGCAAAAACTAAGATTGTCCAGAGATTGTTATCATTTACCCAAGTGATGGATCCACAGTGGTGGGATGCAGAATTGCATCGTATTCAATAGCTTGGAATATGGAGTTACAAAGACCTATGTTCAAGTTGAACATTTCCATTTTTGTGCTCTCTGACTTAATGCAAATTACTTAATCTTGAATCCTCAGCTTTCTCTTCTTTAATATTTAAATAGTAGTATTATCTAGTATAGAGTATAGCAGGAGTTATATGAGATAATGCACATAAAACATTTAGGACAGTATCTGGACAAAGTATTACAAGTGCTCAATTAATAAAGAATATAATATTTTATTACTTTTATTTGGAACACAGTATTTTTTTTCCAGTATCAAAAATGGCTTAAGAGTACAAGTTAAAGAAACACAGAAAAGTAGGAGAGAAAGTAATGTTGCTCATTTAGGTAAAATCTAAAACATCAGCTTTTGATCAATTGACTAAAACTACTCAAATTACCCTGTCAGAAATTACCCTCCCAGAGTTAAGGTTAAATCTTGTTTTAAATATTGTGGGGATAGGGGGGGTTATACAACAATTCCTTTCCAGTTGTTTTTTTTTTTTTCTGTATTCCCATTATTTGAGTTCCATGTAGAAAAGGGATGAATTGTTCTGTTTCCTGAAGAACAACATAAGAACAAAAGCAATTTCTGATTGCATTATCTTTTATGTGTGTGTGAAAAAACTTACGATCTACTCTCTTAGCAGATTTCAAATATACAATATAGTATTATTAACTATAGTCATCATGCTGAATTTAACCAGAATCTAATGTTCAGGGATTTTAGAAGAGCCTAACTGATCTGAGGGGAAGGACATACATATGTCCACCCCCCTTAAGCTTCCATATAGGAGAAAGAAAACACCCAATGCATGCCCAATCTATCCTTCCTGTCCCATTTTAACAGGGGAAAAACCTAAGAAGCATATCTGAAATTCACAGTTTAGAGCATAGGCTCACTGAATGACTAAGACATAATCATAGGACAATAGAATGCTTCCTTTCCCAACACCTTACAACCACATTACTAAAGACATATTTACAGTAGATCCTTTTACCCAGAACATGACTGGCTATCAAGAAAAAAATGCCAAGACATACTGAAAGGTAAAAAAAGACACAGTTTGAAGAGACAGACCAAGAATCAGAACCAAACTCAGATATGGCTGCAATGCTGGATATATCAGACAAGGAATTTAGCATATGATTAATATGCTAAGGAATCTACTGAATAAAGTAGGTATCATGAAAAAACAGATAGGCAATGTAAACATAGGGGAAAGGATTCCAGAAAGAACCAAAAAGAAATGTAAGAGATCAAAAATACTGTAACAGAAGTATGAAGAATATCTTTTATGGTTTCATTAGTAGACTGGATAAGGCTAAGGGGAAAAAACCCCTCAAACTTGAGTGTAGAATTCGCCTGTGAATCCATCTGATCCTGGAAGAAGAAAAACAACAAAAATCTGGAGACTGATACTTCTTGACTTAAACACTTATTATAATTCAACAATACTTGGTGAAAGAATAGACAAATAGATTAATGGAACAGAATAGAAAGCCTAGAAATAGATACACATGGATATAGTCAACTTATCTTTGACAAAGTAACAAAAGCCATACAGAGGAGCAAAAATAGACTTTTCAACCAATGGTACTAGAACAGCTGGACATCCACTTGCAGAAAAGAATTAATCTAGGCACAGACTTTACACTCTTCATGAAAATTAACTCAAAATGGATTATAGACCTAAATGTAAAACTTAAAACTAATAAAGCTCCTAGAAGATAACATAAGAGAAAATCTAGATGACCTTGGATTTGCAATATCATACAAAGACCAAAGATATGATCCATAAAAGAAAGAAGTGACAAGGTGGACTTCATTAAATTAAGAATATTTGTTCTGTGAAAGACATTTTGAAGAAAATGACAAGACAAAGAGAAAATATTTGCTATATATACATATATATATATATATATATATATATATCTGGAAAAAGGACTGTTATCAAAAATATACAAAGAGCTCTTAACACTCAACAATAAGAAAGCAAACAACTTAATTAAAAAGTGGACCAAAGACTTCACCAAAAAAGGTACACAGATGCCAAGTAAGCATATGAAAAAAATGTTCCACATCATATGTTATCAGAGAAATGCAAATCAAAACAAGATACCCAGGCTTCCCTGGTGGCACAGTGGTTGAGAGTCCACCTGCTGATGCAGGGGACACGGGTTCGTACCCCAGTCTGGGAAGATCCCACATGCCACGGAGCGGCTGGGCCCGTGAACCATGGCCACTGGGCCTGCACATCCGAAGCCTGTGCTCTGAAACAGGAAAGGCCACAACAGTGAGAGGCCTGTGTACTGCAAGCAAACAAACAAACAAACAAAAGCAAGATACCCTTGCACATATATTAGAAAGGCCAAATCCAACACCACGTGCTGGTGAGGATGTGGAGTAAAGAATTCTCGTTCATTGCTGGTGGGAATGTAAAATTGTGCAACCAATTTTGAAGACAGTTTGGCTGTTTTTTTACAAAACTAAACCAACTCTTTCTATACAATATAATAAAAGGGAGCAATTGTAGTCCCTTTTATTTACTCAAGGGAGTTGAAAACTTATATCCACCCAAAAACCTACACATGGATATTTATAACAGCTTTATTCATAATTACCAAAATTTGGATGTAAACCAAGATGCTTTTCAGTAGGTGAATAGATAAACTGTGGTACATCCAGACAATGGAATAGTATTCAGCACTAAAAAGAAATGAGCTATCACACCATGAAAAGATATGGAGGAAAAAAATGTGTATTACTAAGTGAAAGATGCCAATCTGAAAAGCCTACATATTGTATAATTCCAAATGTACTGCATCATAGAAAAGGCAAAGCTATGGAGACAGTAAAAAGATCAGTGATTGCCATGGGTGAGGGAAGAGTTAGTTATGAATAGAATGGGGGATTTTTAAGGCGGTGAAACTATTCTGTATGTTACTATAATAGAGGCTATATGTAATTATATCTTTTTCCAAACCCATAGAATATACAAAACTAAGAGTAAACCAGAATTTAAACTATAGGCTATGGATGATAATGATGTGTCAATGTGAGTTCATCAGTGTAACAAATGTACCACTCTAGTGGCAGATGTTGATAATCAGGGAGTCTATTTATGTGTGGGGGGAAGGGAAGTATATGGAAATTCTCTGTAATTTCTGCTCAATTTTGCTGTGAAACTAAAACAGCTCTAAAAATAAAATATATTTTAAAAAAGATTGACAAAATAAACATTTAAAAAGGCTGTAAATAATATGTAAGACCTTTTATGGAAAATATATACATAAATGTACACTTATGGCTAGAACAAATGTAAAAGACTGTACATTAAAATACTAGTAGTAGTTAGCTTTGAATGTGTAGTTTTATTTTCTTCATGGTTTTATGCATTTGCAACTTTTATACAAGTTACCTAAAAATAAAGCTATTTTATCTTGGAAAATAAAGATCAGTAGGTAAAAATCTTTCAGACGTCGGTGACATATTTCCTTTTTCAAACAGTATATGTTTGCATTAATAACCTAATGATTGAAGATGTTCTACATTTATAAAAAAAGAAAGCTGGCTTGTATTGTATTCACTTAGTTTCATGAAGCTAAAAATCAATAACAAGCTGTTTCTACTGTTGTTTTGGCCTGATCTCCATGAATTGAGACCATCTTTGGCAGCATAAAATGTACAACAAATCCAAAGAACCAAATATGATCCCTTCAAAATAAAAGGAATACTTGTGTTATTTTCCATCCTTCTTCAAGATTAACGTATAGAATCTTTAGTATTTAGTATAAAGAAAGGTTCAGAAGATGAAATAGTTCAAAAAGGTGCTATGTGTCCAAAATTATAAATGGAAATATTACACAAAAATTCTGGCATCTTTGATAGAGAAGAGCAGATAAAACCATGTTTTCCTTCTCCCTAAGACTTTTCAGAGAAAATTCTAAGATAGAAGTTGGAACTCCTTGATTCAATGAAACTATATGTACAGATAGGAAGGATTTTACCATGAGAAGGAGAGACACTATTTTTAAAAGCAACAGATGTCCATAGTAATTTCTTCATGAAGTATAAGTCAACATTTAAGTCACAGGCTAACTGCTATTTATATATTCACATTATTGAGGATATCCATAGAAGTCTAGTCCAACTAGTATATCATCATTTACTAACATGTGCTCCCTCTGCTGGACTACTGCCATACAACAAGAGAGAACACTGGGCATGGGTAAATAATTTCACTGTTATTCGTCATTTATCCATGTTGTGTGGAATATAAAATTATTTATGATTTTAAGTTTGAAGAAATATAAGTAAATGTCATCACTTTGTGGAAGCCATTTTAATGCTTGGCTTGTCTACTGTTTTACAAAAAATCATGAAATATGTATTTAGTAATTCAGGATGCCTTTTGTATTGGATATTTGTAAGTGTGATATTTTTATTACATATCCGCAATAAACTTTCCTAGAGGTTGATAATTTCCTTTTTACTTGTAATTCAAACTTCTGTTTGGAGATCTGCTTCACACTTGCATTTTGGTTTTCACATTCTTCTATCTCCAGGTAGCTATAGTCCTGCTTTTCCTGGGACAGTTACAGGATATATAATGTGTTTGTAAAATTATTGTATAGGAAATGGCTACCCTAGATGACTTACTCGTAACCTGCTTGTCACTACCTACCCGGCTATCAGCTTCATATGTTTGCTTCTTTGACAAGGTATAAACTGGTGGATTTCACCTATCCCATTCATAGTCCCTTATCTTCCCTTAGAGTAAAATTGATCTGTAAACAAAAGTTAAAAGATTTGGTGATTATGATAAAAGGCAGAGCTATTTTCTACTGTTGAGAACTTTAATAGAGTAACTGATGATGGCAAAGTGATGCACACCTTGCTTGCTTACAAATTCTGAGATCTCTCTGGGAATGATATGCTTTGCTTAACCAAGAGCCATTCCTAGGCCTTTGTTCTTTACTGCTGTTCCTTGTCCCTTGTGTGCAGTTAAAAGAACTGCTTTATTCCTGATTATTTTTTCTTGATTATGATGACTATGCAAACAAAGGGTATTAATGAATAAATAAAAAGCATATCCATGAATAAAATAAAAATGACTGCATTAAAAACAAAATGCACTTCCCACCTCTGAATTCTGTCTTTCTGATGTAATAAATCAGTTACTAAAATAAATTTAATTGAAAATGGACAAAGCAGATTCCTGTTAAAAAATTATTTGAACTCTAGTGCCTATAACTGAGACATTATGCATTCAGTTTGCTCTAGGATGCTCAAGTTGCATCAGCAAAAGAATTACTTAGTTAATTAATTCAGATAACAATAATAATGGTATATATTAGTAAATAGAAAACCTAAGTCCCAAAAGACTACATCTAGACTACTGAAGAAACATCTTGGACTTTATCTAAAGTGAGATAAAATGTAAGGCTCTATTTTAAAGCAAATTAAAAAGTACAAATTGAATGAGAAAAAAATTGCCAGGATCTAATTTGCAAGTAGAAAATAGAGATAGATTACATGGTTTCCATTAGTAGTTTAAAACCAAGTAAAATGCAAGAAATTCACCTTATGGATTTCTACATAGAAAAATTGTTAGTGGCTTGAATGTACTACATGTATTAGCCATTCATGTACCTTGTATTTGAAATATACTCTCTTTTCATGTAAATGTTCAATTCCCAAATCATTCAAATGTGGTTCTTATAATTGCTAAACTAGCTTCCTTCTAGACTTAGTCATAAGCCAGATTTAACAACAAAGATAATTTATACATCCAACAAGCTTGAAATAAAAACAATAGAAATAACAGGGTGGGCATGAAGCTCTCTGAAAATGGGGGTCTTTTGGCAAGACAAGTAGAATTATGAGCAGCAGGAGAAATTTGAGTAATTAAGGCAACAGTATCTCTATATCTTATGGCTGACAGAGGGAAGCTACAAGTTAGCTCTGGGCAAGAAAACACGGAGCTTAGTGTTCTAATGTTGTTGAAAACCAAATGAGAAGGGCTAAAGGGGTAATTTCATTAGAAACAAGAAAGTCAGTTGCTTTAAGACACCAGTTATTCCCAGTCCTGTAAACATTAAAGGACAAAGTCAACAATAAGACAAGTAAGCATTTGGGAACTAAATTATTAATACATAGGAGGGGTGTCTTTTGAGGGAAAGAAGGGAAAGGGATGGAGGACAAGAGGGAGGGAGTGGGGAAAGGAGGTGGGGGATAGATTATAAATAATCTTTCATTGGGATTTAAAGTTGCAAAGTGAAGTGAAACAGAACATTTCTATCAAAGGGCTCTAGATAAAGAAAATAAGGGGAACTCTGATAAATTTTCTTAGAAATTAATGTTTTTTTTCAGGTTTGCTGATAATTTTTCAGATCTCTCCCATTGTAACTATTCCCAATTATAATGTATAACTCATCTTTCAGATGGATTTCAAGTGTCCATAAAAATATTTTGAAAGAAAATGTACTAGAAATGAAAAAAATTAAACACCTGAAATGGTAATCTAACCATTTCAGATATTTTAATGTTCTAAAGCAGAGGTCAGTAATATTTCAGAAGTGAGATGCCTAATTAACAACCTTGTTCTTCTTATGTGCATTGCACATGCACAGGGACAGGTGGTACAGGCAAAGAACTTGAGGGAGGTACCTACATTTAAATAGCTCCCCTATTTCTTCCAAACAATTATAAATTAATTGGATAAACAATCTTAAAGGCTCTTCCTTTAAAATGAAAAAAAAATCCTAACCATTTTAGATATTATAACTTAATCATTCATTCAGCAGTCATTTAGTAAGTGCCTATTATGAGCTAGGCATTGTGCTGAGCCCTACTGATACAATTAGAGGGAAAACAGGCATGTCCCCTGCGTTAATTTTACTTGAGTGAATAGAGATAATTCCTTTCGGCAGCTCTAAGTTTCCAATAGTTTAGATTCAGGATGAAATTAGAAAAGATACTATTTGCAGGCCATGGGGAAAGAAGTGAAAAGAGGGCTATTAAAACAAAATGCTCTTGTTTCCCCAAGTTTAACAATCACATTTACCGAGAAACAACAAATACAATAAGTTGTGGAAGTCTGAAAAAGAAAAATTGCCTTCTAGTTGACCTATACTTCCCACGGGAGATTCTGGTCAATTACCATTCTGAGAATTCTAAAGGAGAGTTGTTGAATAAAGAGATTAAAGATATGGCAACTCTTTGTTTATCAATATGTCTCTAATTATACCATCAAACTTGAGCTCACTAAGGGAAGGTCCACTTCCTATTCATCTTTGTTTCCCCAGTATATAGACTGGAGCATAGTACAGAGTATGTGCTTGATAATTATTGAAGGATTCACGGAATATTGAATTCACCACAATCTAATAGATGTATTTTGTACTTGTGCATGTGAAACATTCAGGCAAGAGCTGAAAGCATAATTGTATGAGAAGGACATCTCGGGAATTCCCTGACAGTCCAGAGGTTAGGACGCCATGCTTTCACTGCCAAGGGCCTGGGTTCCATCCCTGGTCAGGGAACTAAAATCCTACAAGTAGTACAGTGCAGCCAAAAAAAAAAAAAAAAAAAAAGGACATCTCATGAGGTTTAAACTACATCAATTAAAAAAAATAACAAAGAAAAGGATTATATGTGTAGTAAAGCAGCAGTGTCACTGAATTTCATTCTGGTTCTTCTCAGTTGGTCAGCTTTTTCACTACTTTGTGGTGTTACCAGTTGGTGGACCATCATCTGATAAAAAATACAATAAAACTTGAATGTGTCATCTTTTGACAGATGGGATTTGGGGAACATTTTTAATAAGTGAAATAAAATTTCCACTTTAACTTTCAAACATTTTCATTAGCATTTTTGTGAAGAATAAAAGGTAAATGGGTGGCTTCAAAATATTGAATAGTTGGAAAATTTCTGCTTTTGGAAAGTGTCTCAGGGAAGTAAATTTAGTTGTGGAAGTTTTATGCAACTAGACTGTCCATCTGTGGTTACCGAGTTCCCTCTCTTTCATTCATGGGAAACTCAACACATAGGACTTTTAGTGATGTTGTCACATTCCTATCTGTCCAAATAGAGTCATTACATAAAATGTATTGGATCAAACTAAGTTTACTTAATGTCTACTATTTAAAAATTACTGAGTAAAGAGCTTTGAAGCTAAGTTTTGTTGAGTGACAAGAATTTTCATATTTGAAGCATTTAATATATATTACATAATTGTTCTTCATAAACTATCTTTAGAAAAATATTTTAATAGACACTACCTTGAGATATTTTGCCTCATCTTTTAAGGAGAAAAAAGGAACTGAACTTTTTAAATGAAGCTTTCTGACAACCACAAGCATATCACACAATCTTAGATTCTAAATTGTGTGCATTTTGAGTAAGAAAATAAAGTTTTGCTAAAATCATAGGTAGCATTTACTTAAGAACCAGAAACAGTAAAATCTCCTACTTTTGTATCATTAATCAAATCGACAAATAAAAGCAGTATATGTATTTATGAGGTTCTAAAAGAACTTCGTGTTGCTGTATGTGAAAACTAACAATTTAATAGAAGTAAAGTATTTGTAAAGTATTAACAATTTAATAGAAGTAAAGTCCATGTATGAAATTCTCAAAAATTTTTACATGGAGACCACAAATAGGGCTCTTATATGGGAAGTGGTTATGACCTTATGAGGACAGTGCATTCAATGCAATGAACTGCTAAGCAAGAACACAAGGCTTTAAATAAAACTGAGGAAAATAACCATTGTAAGACTCTGATATCACAAATACAATTCCACAAATGACTCCATTATCTACATGAAGTCATTCACTCACTAGTAACACAGACCCATTTTCTCATGACACCTACTAATTAAATAATTATTTAAAATAGTAGAGACATCAATGCAGAAAGATACTTCACAGAGAAGTTCAAAGAGACATAGTAAGACAGTGAAGAAGAACAATAGAATATAGCTAGCAATAGCAAAATTTTGAAGCAGTACATGTTTAACTTAGATATGCCCTGCTTCCTTTGCCTCTCTTTGCAATACCTCTTTTCCTAGCTAGAGGTTTAGGGCCTTCAGATGGATCAAGCGTAGCCTGAAGATGAAAAAACAATCTGATAAGTTCATTCATACAAATCTATTAATGACTGTAAAGAGACTTCCACCTTGTTCTGTCACCATCTCAAAAATTTTAATCATAGACACTCAACATAGGAAAGAATCTTGAGAGTCATCTGGCCTAGTGCTTCAATTCCACAGACCAGTAAATTTCCTTTTATTTTGTAAATGTTTATCAGGAGATTAACAGTGTTGCCAACTTGCTTTGCTAAGTAAGAACATTAAAAAAATTTTTTTCCTATCCAACAGCATCATTTCGAAAAGGAAAAGACACTTTAAAACAAAAAATGAATAAATTTAGCTAAATGAAGATTTAGCTACATTTTCACATTTTACTTTTCTTATTACTACAACATTTGATTCTTCTCTCTAAAAGCCCTACGTGCAGTTACCCAAGATCTTTGAAAATCTCGATTGATCGAGAATCTGCTATCTTCTGAGACAATCCATTCCACTTTTAGTCAGCTGTGACTGTTAAAATGTTCTTACTTGAATTCATACAATGTTTGCTTCCCTTTAAATTTCATCTATTAATTTAATTCTGCCTCTTGGAGTTATAAAGATCAATTTAATCCTTTCTCTTCATCATAGACCTTTGGATATTTGGAGACCTCTATTTTGCTCCACCCCGCTCCGCCCTAGCCTTTGTTACACAAAGTAATATTTTCCCAAGCTAAATATTCTATATTTTCTTTAGTTGCTTCTCATGTGATGTGGGCTACCTTCATCTTCATTATCTTGTTCACTCTTTTACCACTTCAATACTTTTTTATAACGACTGACATGACTGATTGACTGAATACTTATACCCCTTTGGATAGAATTCAATTTATCAATGACTCTCTTCAAGTGTGGCACTAATAACTGAATCAGACCTTTAGAGACCCTACCTATCGAGAAAATTATGGTTCCCTTCCTCCATAACTACGTATGTAATAAAAAATGAAGGAAAACTAAAGAAAAGATGAAAAATATTTTTTCTAAATGATGCAAAATTACATGAGTGCTGAAATTTAAATGTTATTAGGCACATAATGGTGACACCCAGAACTGAGCCCAGTACTCAAGGTGTAACCTGATATGCATGGAACAAAACAAAGTTTGTATTACCTCCCTTAGACACAATGCCTTGACTACAAGGGGCAGCCAAAAATTGTTTCCTTAACTAGTAAATCCAATCAGCAATATAGTCAAGTCTGTCAAATAGCTTAATTGACTAATTATTTTACTGACTAGGACAGTTGTTTAAATCCACAGACTCTGCCACAGTTGTAACATAATTAAGACACAGTAGCAGCCTTCTCCATGGTCTCATTCCTTGCAAATGCTGAATAACTCATCTTCATCCACTTTATAAAGTTAGCTATGAAAAAGAATAAATCTACTTTCAACTTTAACTTTTATTCAATGTAGTATTGATTTATCTTACCTCTGGCCCTGCTGGTGATTTTTCATCACTATGAACACTTTGGTGTGGGAGAAACTATTGTTTCATTGAGTAGGGTTCTCTTTTGACTTTTCAGCCAAGTTTTCAATGAATAAGGAAAAGGAAAGCACCTTTCCACTGGTCCTTATCCTAACTTCTGTCGTCTACCATTCTAAGTGCTGCAAAACAAAACAAAACAAAACAAAATATCCTACCTCTTTGGGTTTGTTTGTTTTTCTGAATGTTTTGTTTTGTTGTCTTTTGCTTTTTCACAAGGTACAAAAATCATATCATTTTTTATTCTGTTTTACTGCATGTTCTACTTTTAAGACTCTGTGTTTGGAGAGTATATATCATGGGAGAAGAAAGGTAAGGTACAGGAAGAAAATATTTTACTTCATTTATGCAAATATTATAATTATTTTTTGAACCTGGACTTTATTTCTTTCATAAGACCTAATATGAGAACTTAAAGATCCAAATCCAGATCCAATGACTCCAAAGATTCATTCATTTATTCCATCAATATTAAACATTATTAGTAACTGAATAACATAAGTGAAGATAGCTTACTTATAGCATAAGATATTAAGCTGAAGATACGATTTGAAAAATGGAAAAACAGCTTCCGATAGCATACAAATCTTTCAGTAGTAATTTTAGAGGGAATACAGTATATTATTCAATTACCATATTATTGCTGTCAGGAAGGGAGTATGGTGTAGTAAAAATTTTAAAGATCTAGGTTTGAATTTTTACCTTGCCACTCATTTTCTTTGACCTCAATTAGTACATGTTTAAAATAGGAATAATAGTAGTACTGGCTTTTACTACCTCATAGAGTTTGTAGGTTTCAATAGATAGGAGATGCATGCTTTTCCTGACCACCCTCCAAGCAACATAAGGCTCCCAGATTACAGTCTTATGAAAAGCACCTCATATTTCTTTTCTGTGGTATTAGTTTTTATTTAAATTGATAATTTATGTTATTGTTTTTTAATGTCTGTCATTTCTTTTAAGACTACACTCGTTGAGAACAAGAAATGCCCACTGTCTTGTATACTACTATATCTTTGACAAAGAGAACAGCAAATGACACTAAGTAGCCAATGTATAAATATTTGATGAATGAATGAGAACACTTCATAAACCTCATAGCAATTTTCTGATTTTGCTATTGCCATATTCTGTTAAAAGTGATGACAGAAACATAATCATACTGTGCTCTTACCACACAAAAAAAGAAAAATTTTGGTGGTGATGTATAATTTTAGTACCTTGATTGGTGTGATAATATCATAGGTGTGTGCATATGTCTAACTCATCAATGTATACACTAAAAATGTGCAATTTTTTCATATCAATTATACCTTAATAAAGCTTAAAACAAAAAATAATCATACTAAAAGTCAAGTTAGCAATCTAAATAGAATTATAATCTTATCACTTTTAGCATTAAAAATATCAAAACAACCAGTTAAATTAGTGAATTCAAGTAGATTGAATTATTTATAAACATTCTTATAAATACCCTGATTTGATAGGGTATCAAATCCCTATTACTTTTTTTCTATCATGAGAGTATAAGCTCTTCTCAAATATATACTGTGCTACAGTCCTTTTGGATTTTAATTCACTTCAAAGAGTGGTACCATTCAAAGGACTGAATCCCTGAACTATGGTAGGAACTTATTTTCTCTTCCTGCATCCTCACTTTCTTCCCTGTTTGTGGCTTCACGTACTGGGGCTTCACTTTTGGTAGCAGCTTAAAGGGCTCAGTGACCAAATTTGAAAGATTAACTTCTACTTCTGAGAAGAGTTTTACAGAAGCTATGCCTATCAGCCACCATACTCCCTCTATACTCCTTCTCCGCCCTTCCCTTGCCCCCCACTATCATGCATACCCAGACGCACTGTACTTTCATAAGGACTTTAAGGGGCTCAACTGCCAAACAGGTTTTTAAATCACTGTGTCTGTTTACAATTTGTTGAGTTTCATTATTGTAGAGTATATTTTCACAATGTGCACCATTAATATTATGCAGTAATGTAAATATTTCTCATTTTTTACAGAGAATTACTTTCTCAGAAAGTTGTTAGAATATGGTTATTTATTTTAATTTGCACAGACTGAAAAGGGCTTTCAAAATTTGATCTGAATAGAGGATCATGATGACCTCTGGTAACTAGCTTGGTGGCTTACAGAAAAATATTCTTATTTTTATTGTTTATAGGAAAACACATATAGTCATAAACCATATTCAACTAAGGAATGTCTGAGGGATTTATATATGATATAAGGAGAGGAAATGTAACTTCCTTATTTAAAATTAAATCTGATGGAATTAGTAGTCATGTTATTAGAGACAGGATAAATGTCAAGAATTCATTACTTTGTTTCAAACTTAGTTTATCATAAGTCTATCCTATGACATATAAATAGCTTGTATTGTTTTGCAGGTTATTTGATAGCAAGTTCAACAGTGTAGATGAGTGACAATGTGAGCTGAATGATAATAACTCTCCAGGGAAATCAGATTAAAAGACACAGAGTTAGGCATATATGGACCTTTATACAAATGGAAAAAAAATCATATTAAAAAGTTGATTTTTTTGCTCTCATAAGACCATCAGCTAAAATACAGAAAGTCAATTCTGACAGATAAGTAGTCTTGGAAAAATAACATAACAGAAAAAAATATATTGACTCTTCTATTTTAAACTGAAAACATTTAGCACTTTATGTGCTGAAAGGCATGTGTTGATTGTATATAACAGAATTTATATTATGTGTTTTTGGTCTGTTACAGAAATAAGTGTTAAGGAATGGGAATACAATTTGATTTGGTGTAAAAAGATAGAATAATTAGAAAGCACAGAAAATAATTGTTTTAATTGTTCCCTATACAATAAACACATCAAAATATGAATATGAACAGCACTATTCAATGGTTTGCTAAGTAAATTGAAATATATTAACTTTCCCACACAATTCAGTGATAGATGTTAATATACAGTATTTTTTTTCTCCAAGAAGATGGATTAAGTTTGAAATTTCAAATTTAGTAGATCCCTCATTATTTTCCAGTATATGGAAAATATTTGTATTAGAAATATGTAGACATAAATTTCCATTTAAACATATGCATCATGCTTCTCAAATGCTAGAGACAGCCTTTTCAAGCCCTTAGCTATGGAGATGCTGGCAAACTGCCACCCACCCTTACATAGCGATATAAAAACTCCCACAACATGACCCTTCCTCCTGAGTTGTTGCTGTGTTTTGGAACTTTGGGTCGGTTTAGTCTCTCTTTTCCCTAGGATCTGCAGATTTACAAATTTAATATTTTTGCTTATAACAAGTCATGTATGTTTTCCTTGAAAAGTTTGTGCGAAGAAGGACAAAGTATCTTTTGAGAGGTTTACAATGGTTGTGTTAAAGAACAGAACCAAAATTCATTCTAAATAAAAACTTGAGATGGTAGAGATAATCGTATATGACTCATGGAATTAGATACATCTTTCTGCTTGTCAAACACTCTACTTTGCTTCTAAAAATACATTCACATATCTCTTTGTGTGCATTAACTGTCTGACTCAGAAGACATCCCTGGTCACTGAAATAAAAATTAGGTATTACTATCAAATGTTCTTCTTGTGTTTTAAATATTATCATCCACAAATCTCAAATATCATTACTTACTCTATTATACACATTCAGGATAAAGAAGTAGAAAGTTCTTGGCAAATTTTATCACACATAAAAAGAAATTCATGGGACTGAAAGGGACCTTAGAGGTCAGAATAAACAAAGAATGGTGTTTTCATACATGTAATGGCAATGACATATTTCCAATAACCAATTTGTGTTGTTTTCTTTTCCTTCACATGATGGATTAGCTATTTAAAAAACAGAAACAAAAATTAGTGCAAGCATAATACATGTAGTATAAATGCAGTCCAAACAACGTGAACCCTAGGAAAAACAATGCCATTTTAATAGCTTAGCATGTGAAAAACAGTGTAAGAATAACTGCAGTTAATGGTATCACTCAGTTTTTTTTTTTCCCTGTGGTACGCGGACCTCTCACTGCTGTGGCCTCTCCCGTTGCGGAGCAAAGGCCCCGGACGCACAGGCTCAGCGGCCATGGCCCACGGGCCCAGCCTCTCCGCGGCATGTGGGATCCTCCTGGATTTATCCTCACTAAGTATTCAAAAAATGTTACTTACATGAGTTATTTAAATCAAATTCAAAATTTGAATGGAAAACTGTGTAATGAACATAAGTGTTGCTCTTTATTTTCTACTACTGTACTACTAGTAAGTGATTTGTGAATTGTTATTTACAAACGTCGAATTTCCCTTAAAACTTTCTAATAAGGATAAACATTGTTATGAAATTTGAATGACAATTGAATATTGAAAAATTGTTCTCGAAGATTCAAATATTAAAAATAAATAATTATTACCCAATAGACGTAATGGACTCTTGTTAACTAATTAGGTAAAGTTATTATTTATTCTTAAATAATTAGTTTGAAACGTAAGTTTGTAGTATCTGCTGAATTATGTAATGTGAAAAATTCATAAATTAGCATGTACAAATCCTACCAAGCATAAAGCTTCTACAAGCTAGTTTAACAGAAGTATTCACAGATATACATACAGCAAGTCTATTCTTGGTTCTTCTGTGTGGTCTTTTAGAGCTGTCAGTATCAGTTTTCTGTTTATTATTGTTCTCGGTTTAAAGGGAATTTTCCAAGTGATCCCTGGACTCCAGGTTTTAGGTCTGTTGTCAGGACAAATTAATTTCTGTGGGAACCCACTCTGCCTCACGTACCATCTAGCAAATGGAAGATTAATGGAGACCCTGCACAAGTATCTCTGTACAGCTTGCTGGAGATGGAGGAACAAGGAGTACCTTGAAGAAGTAAAATTTACCATACAATAAAATCAATATGTTTTTGATTTTATGTAATAACATTCAAAATAAAATAATAAAATATCATGTATAATAAATTAGTATGGAGCAGTAGATGTCAATAATTTCGTCTACACAGTTACACTGCTCTGCACATGGATATGAAATATTTGTTTAATTATCTACTGGTTCCATTTCTTTATTAGACTAAAACAGTATATTATATATAAAAAATAATTGTTTATCTTGCTATGAAAAATTAATTTAAATTATTGAATTTCCAACTAAAATTAAAACAACGTTTGCAATTGCTTTGTCTATTTTTGGTAATCAGACATTGTTTGCTATTAGAAATTTTAGGGGTTAAAAGGTCCTTGTATAGACTAAAGCCTAAATAATTAGAGACTGAGCTTATACAAAATTACCCAGACACTTCAAGTTTAAATCCCTAATTTTGTTATTTTTTTCATGGATTTTGTGGGATGGAGGTGGGGCTATCCCTGGAGGGTGTTCAGGAGCCTGAAATACCCAGATAGAGCATATGAGGAAACTGAATTAATCAGATAATTGTCTTTCCCTTCACAGATATCTATAGGAAAATAAACGTATAAAAATATTACCCAACCAGTCTGTCACTAACACACAATTTTATATTGGTTAAAAGAGTAATCAGTTATCTGTAGTTTTATTGACTCATCATTAATAAAGGCATAATGATGCTCATTCTATTTGCCTCAGGAAAAGTATCTGAGAATAAAATTGGATAATATAACCAAAGGAGAAAAAAACATTGAAATAAACAAAGGTTTTTTTTTTTTCTGTTATCTCTTGGATCCAAAAAAAAAACTATAATATTTTCTTAATTTCTCATATTTTGAAATATGAAAGCATAGTATATTAGGGAAGCAGTATGCAAGAACACTCTTCTCAGAATTTCTTGGTCTAGCTTTATGTTCATAGAAATCAGCTGGAAATGTTAACATGCAGTTTCTGGAGCAGTAGATCTAGGATGCACGTGAAATACTGCATTTTGCATTTCTAACAAGATCGAAAGTGATGGGATGCTCCTGCTCATCAAAGAACAAGACTTTAAGTAGCAAAAGTGTATATATAATTTAATATTTATGGGTCTCATTTTCTTATTGGCCAAACAGAGCAATTAATCTTGACCCTATATCCTTCAAAGTTTGGAAGATCAAAATGTATATTTGGGAATTTTTTTATATGAATATAAGGTAAAAGCTTCCTTTCAGGTAAGAATCACTGTTTATAATTTATAGAGATTAGCTGAGTGGCTTCCATGTGTTCAGCACTGTGCTAGATGCTGCATGACCAAAGAAATAAAAGTTTCCTTGACCTCAGAATTTATAATCCAGCTTTGTTCAAAACTGGTCCAAATAAATGCAGTATAAATCTGTACCTTTATTTACATTGTTTCTTCAGTACAACAGTAGATTGTGATTGTTTTATACTCTATCATGCTAGTACATTTTTTGTTGTGTTTGCTGGTGAATGACTCCTATACTGAGTTGGATAATAATTCTCAAATACTTAAAGAATAGTTTTTAAAATTTTTGTGCTACTCATAATGTCACAGCTACAAACCATAATTTTAACTTGACTTATAAACATTCTCTCAACCATATTCTTAAATTTAGACCAACAGTTGGCAATTTTTTTTTTTATGTAGGAGGAGATAGTGTAAATATTTTGGGTTTTGCAAGCCATACAGTCTCTGCTGCAATTACTCAACTCCATCATTGCAGCACCGAAACTGCCTATATTCCAGTAAAACTTTATTAGCAAAATAGATGGCAGGCTAGAGTTGGCCCACGGACTATAGTTTACTGACTCTTAGGATAACAAAACACAACAAAACAATAAATCAAATCATTATTTGTAGCACTTGCCAATTTCCATAGTGCAAATACTCCCACCATGGCCAGTTTCAAGCTAGACACGTAGTATCATTAAAGGCAGAAATGGGAAGCAATGTACAGTGGTGCATCATTATATAGTATTCCCACTATACAGGTGAAATAAATGTAATAACCTTAAAAACATATATAATAGTAAAATGTATTAAAATAAGGAAAGACAAATACTTGTCACCTTTTTACTATAATTTACTTAATTCTAAATTTATATAATTTAATTTTTAATAATGGCTGGTTTAATATCTAGTTCACAAAATTCCTGAAAAAGTAACCTCTTATGAGCCAATAACACAACTAATTGACAGAAATAGATTTTAATTGTGCATTTTCATATTTTGGCTACGTGTGTTAATAGCATGCAAATGAAAGCTTGGAGTAGAGAAAAAAAACTGCATATGCTTTCTATACAACTCTTATCTCATCACCAACTTCCTGCTTCTTTAGACTACAGAGAACAGAAGCATTGAAGAAGGGGAAAATGGAGATAAAGAAAAGAGCATAGATGAATGGGGAGAAAAGTGAAAGTTGGTAAAGTTGGAAGGCCTACATTCCAAGTTTTCTATCCCACCACAAGCATAAAGGCAACAAAATTAACTGGTAGCCTGAGTATTTATACCTACATAAATGAAGCATGGAAAAACCTATGTATCCATAAGAAATGGCTTACAAAATCAGGGTGTTTTGCATTAAAGGGGAAAATGCAAGAAATAAGAGATGATGACTAAATAGTTTTGGTCCAAACCCAAGTAAATTGTAATGAGGTGAAAGGAGGTGGGGAGAGGGAAGAAATAGCACCATTATCTTGAGGCCACAGTCCATAGGGAAGTCAAATCTTGCACCAAAGGATGTAAAGAACACACTCTTAAATTGTTAAGGGATATTTGCAAGAAATTCCTTTTATTTTCTTATGCAACACTGTCATATGTTTCAGTCACATAAGACTAACTTGAGCAGATGAACTTGTAAGTGCAACGATTCTCACCAAATCAGATCTATTGGCAAAAATTTAAATTCCTTCTGTTTTCTTTACAACTCAATTTGGAAAGCCGGAACAATGCATGGCTTTGTGTCTGGTACAAATTTGTTTGTGGCCAAGTATTTTTAAACCACATTCATCAGCAAAGCAAGGAAATCCTCACACTTGTCTTCCTTCTACATCAAGCTTCTTGGACAGGAATAAAACCTAAAAACTAAAAATAATTATGAGCATATATATTTAGTTAAGTATAAGGTTCTGACAATATAGGATATAAAACAGCCTAAAATAATAGTAAATAAAACGGACTTCAAAGAAAATAATATATAAAATATATGATATATAATATATAAATCATGTTATTTAATTTATGGGAACTATAAATTAGATCATGTATTCTAATGGATTTTCTCACTGTCCTTCATATACATCCCTTACCTTATGGAAAACAAATAAACCTGAAGAGTGCTTTAGCACACAGGAAGGTATACATATTGTATCTAGTCATGCTGTGGGACACTTCTGAGAAATACAATAAAAGTGTGTGTCATAGAACCCCTGTATTGTTTTGCTGAATTTTTGCTTCTAAGAAACCCATTACAAAGCAAAGGACAAGATCATAGACCAATCAGGAGCCCTTTAAAGTTTATGAATAATACTTGAAAAGGCAACCAGGAAGAGACTGCCAAGTTATCAAAGTATCAAATCAAAATTTAATTTTCCCTGTGAAAAATCCCAACATATAATCTATCTTGCTGAGAATTAGGGTATCCCTACCTGAATAACAAATAATCAGATAATAATGAATGACTTCCTTTATCTTCCCTCAATTCATAGTGAGGAGCTACTTTGCCACAAGAATATAAGTTCAGACCCACCTCATTTCTTTCTGGGACAACAACTTCCTAAACGACTTACTTTCTTTCCTCTAGCCTTTCTGATGCTCCATTCCATTCTATACCTTGATGTCAGAATCATCTTTTGAAAATACCAATTTGCTTGCAGCACTCTACTGCTAAAAATCTTTCAATGACTCACTTTGCTCACAGGTTAATGTCCAAGTTCTTTCGCTATGAGAGGCCAAAACCACTCTTCTACAATCATCATTTTCTTCCTCTATTACTTCTGCAGTTCCACTCCTCTCTTCTGTGCCTGAAGAATGTCTGTTTTTCAGTCAAGGCCCAGCTGGAATGTCACCCCCCTTATGAAACTTTCTATGACTTCTCCCAAGTGAATTAGTCACTCTCTCCTCTGGTCTCCCATGAAACTTTGCCCATAAAATGTGTGGGGTGGGGAAGTTGTTGGAGGGAAAAGGAGTGCTTGTACAGCAATGGATTTGACCAAAGAGGTATCTAAGATGTTGCCAGTCATAGCCCCTACTTGAACCAAAGCACATTAAATCTTATATTTTATGTATAATTATAAGATTTCATTTCAAAAATATTCTGCCTTAAAAAAAGAGTCATAATAAAACACAAGTATAGTGGAAAATTATAGTATTTGTAGCCAGAAAGAACTAAATTTTAAATAATCACTCTTCCACTTACAAGATGCATGACTTTAGGCAAATCGATTCGCCTACCTAATTCTCCAAAAACATCATCTGTCACTTATTTCCTTGCAACTTAAATTCTGGTTGAGCTGAGAAATTTGAGGCTTCCTAAGCATTTCATACTATTTCATACCATACTTAAGCCAGTTCATGTTTCTGGAATGCCTTTACTCTATTACTTTCATGTCAGATGCTTGTTCATATTTTGAGACCCAGTTGAAGTGATACTTCCTTCATGAAGTCTAACTCCAGGTAGAGCTCAATACTCTTGTGTCTTTGACCTCACTTCGTGATATACAAACTTTTATTATATGTTGTAATTTTTTGCATGTCTTGTATCCAGGGCTACGCAAGCCTCAATATGATCCTATTAATTGTTACAATGTTGAAATAATATGTACAGTTTCATAAACACCCAGTGTCCCATGTTTCATCTCATGTACTTACTGCCATCTCAGTTCTCCTTAAGACATTGGCTTCAAACTTCCAGTAACCGAGCAACTAAGGGATTAACACTTGGAACATCAGGGAACCTCCAGAACTCTGCTCTACTTAAGGCTTGTATTCATTTTGATCCATCAGTTCTTGTGTTGTCCTGGTTGTTAATATATAAATATAGTTCTTGCTTATCTTCCTATTAGAAGGTGAATTCCCTGAGAGCAGGGATTGAGTTGTTATTCATCCTTGTTCCCCTGCAGTTCTAGTTGTTATTATCTAGCTAATCCTTCATTTTGATACTTCTCTCCTTTCTGGTATCAACTACTCCTTACCTTCAATGTGTTTTCAATAATCTTATGTTGTCATTTTTAGTTGTCAAGAAATCCCTACTTGGTCCTACCCTACTTGGACCCATGATTGGGTCTTACTCTTCCTTTATCCCTACACACCAAAATTAATTCCTTTTCTCATAGATACACAAGGACAAGTGGAAAGGTAATTTCATGAATGAAAAGAATACAATTGAGTATGTATGTTAACTATAAACTGTCCTAAATATTAATATGGTTTACAAATACATCTCACATAACACAGATTTTTAAAGAATGGTTTGCCTTCAACTTATCAATAAGTGCTATTTTATCCCTCTGTACTTCTGAATAAATCATTCTAGAAGAGTAAATCTTTTAAGGGTCCTTCCCACTCTTACACTCACCCATTATATATTGTACAAAATGTTACTACTGACTACTCTATACAACACCTAATGAACTTTCTGAAAAGATCATTCTATCTCATATAGGAAGCACTGACGAGTACAATGCTTATATTCATGCAACTAACAAAATATTCTTTGGAAAGATAACTGTTGTGAATAAGAAAATAATAATCTATTTAATTTAAATTAATGCCTACATGTAAAAACTAGGTTGCAACAAGGGACTTTCTAAACAAAAATAATATGGTCAATCTAGAAACTTGAAGTAGAATTTGATTTATATCCAAAAAACATAATTACAATCATGAGATGATTCTGGTGGATGTTAGTTTCCACTATAAAATCACTCTATCTCTTACATCATTTTTTAGAAAAAAAAATTATCTATAGTTATATTAGACCAAAAACAAAATAAAATATGATTATTGTAATAGTAGTAGAATATTCATTATTTGAAAGTTGTTTGCTAGGCTGTTTTTATTCATTAATTGACTCATTCATTAAACAAACATGCATTAAATGCCATATCTGTGCCAGATGCTAAGAATACAAAAATATAGTGTCTAATACTAAAGTGCTCACATTAGCAAGCCAAATGTCTTTTTTTAAGTTTATTTATGTGAAAGTCAATTAACAGTTAAGTCTTATCTTTCCAGAGCATAGTCAAGAAGAAGGAAAAAGGTGAAAATAAAAATGTTCTCTAAAGACTTGTGCTACTTATAATGACAGACAAGTAGATTTAGACTAATTTCTCTCTGGCTCCTAGTGATCACAACTGAAAAGCAATATTTTTTGATATTTTTAAAAGAATGAAAAAACCTAGGAAGCTAGTGAGGAATTACTGAGATGAGATATGGTAAAGAACAGATATGGTAGAGAAAACAAAGTCACTTTTACCCTGGGAGTATTTCCAGATTTAAAGAGGATGTTGACAGAACTGAGTGCTCAGTGACCTCTTAAGTTTAGGTAGAAAAAAATTCAAAGACCTGGGTTCACGGTAAAGTATGAGGATCCAATATAATTTTTTCTTGATTTTGACTGAGAACACAAGAGATTAAGCCCTAGGTATAAGAGCAAGTCAAAGGAAACTAACCCTCTCAAATATTTGAATTTTGGGGCACTCTGAATTTGAAGCCCAGAAAATAACAAGCTTTGAACTTGCTGATTTGCTACTATCTCCAGGAACCTAACAAAAGCAAACTGAAGACATCATTGGAGAAAAATATAGCAATCTTAGACTTCATATTATTTATACTAAATGTATTTAATGTCTAGAACCCATTCACAGAAAACTAGACACACAAAGAAGCAAGACCCTATAAGCTAGAAACAGAAGAAACAGTAGACAACAAAACAGACACATGAAGACTCTAGATATTGATCTTATGAAACAGACTGTAAAACAACTACAATCATTTTATTCAAGGAAATAACTGTCAAGCTTGAATTTTTTAGCAGGGGAAATGAAACAACAGAACACATATATAAAGAATGAAATCAAAACCCCAGACTTGAAAAATACTATGACAAAATTAAGGACTGATTGAATAAATCTTACAATAAAATACATGGTGCTGAATATCAGCTTAGTGAACTGGATAACAGGTCAGAATAAATATCCAAGATAAATTCCAAAGAGATATTGCAATGGAAAGTGTGGAAGAGAGGATAAACCATAAAAGATACAATGTGATGATATCTTTAATGGAGTCCGAGAAGGAAGAGGGAAAATGGGACATAATCAACTTTAGAAGAAATTGTGGCAGAGAAGTTTCTGTAAAAAATACCAATTCACAAATTCAACCAGTCCAAAAATATCAAGAAGAAAATAAAAAGATAATAATAAAAAAATCACAGTTAGACATATCATAGAGAAACTATAGAAAACTAAAAAGTATAGATTTTAAAATTTGTCAGAATAAAGAATACAGTTTGCCTTCAAGGAACCAGCAACTATGAAGACATCTGTTTTCTCAGTAATTTCAGTGAAAGCTAGAAAACAAAGGAAAATTAATTTCAATGTACCTTTAGAAAATAACTGCCAATCCTAGAATAGTACTCAATGAAAACATCCTTCAAGAATGAAGACAAAGGAATTCCCTGGTGGTCCAGTGGTTAGGACATTGCACTTCTATTGCAGGAGGCCTGGGTTCAATCCCTGGTCAGGGAACTAAGATCCTGCAAGCTGTGCTGCATGGCCAAAAAAAGAAAAAAAAAGAATGATAACAAAATAATGACAATTTTGAAAAAAAACTGAGAAAATTTGCCACAAGAAAGCACACATTAAAAGAAATCCTAAAGTGTTCATCAGTTAGGAGTAAAATAATTCCAAACAGATGATCATAGATGCAGTAAGAAATGAAATGAAGAGAAACAACATGATAAATATGTGGGGAAATCTATATAAATATTGGATGTATAAAACAATACATTTTGTGGAATATTTATGTGTAGAGAGAGAGGGAGGGAAAGAGAGAAAAGCAAAAAGAGGAAGAAAAAGGAGGAGGATTAAAATACAGTACACAATTAGCATGTAAGTTAAGAACAGAGAGGCAAAATAGAATTAAAGTGTTATAAGATCCTCACATTGTCTTAGAGGAAGATAAAAGTATCAATCAACATTCTGTTTCCATAACTTAAGGATGCATACTGTACTTTAAAGGAACCAAATAAAATGTGTACGACTTCCAAATAATAGAGGGGAGAATGTAATAATAAAAATTACTAAAGAAATGAAAAACAAGAAATGAAAGGAAAGGAAATGGAAAATCAAAGAATCAAGACATTAAAATCAGAAAATAAGATAATAGATTTAAACCTGTATGTACTATTAATTACATTAAATATAAAAGGAATAAATGCTACCATTTAAAAATATATATTGTCAGACTGAATAAAAAAGAAAAACTCAGTTATATGATGTTGGTTTTTTTTTTATATATTCATTTAACTTTATTTATTTTTGAAATTTATTTTTTGAAGTAACAATGTTTTATATTATATTTCTACTTCTATATACCCAACAATGTGCTCAGCACCAAAAATTCAATTTCTATGCATCACCATAAACTTGATCCCCTTTACCCACTTTATTCTCCACCAACCTCTCCCCTTCTGGAAACTCTGTATCTAAGTGCCTGTTTTTGTTTAGTTGGTTTATTTATTTATTTTGTTTGTTTGTCTCTTTAACAGTTTATTATTCCACAAATGAGTAAATCATGCTTTTCTCTGTCAGACTTTTAAGCTGTTTTCAAAAGAGAGATCCTATAAGCATACAGAAAGGTTGAAATAAGTAGAAACACATATTTAAAGCACTAAACAAAAGAAAACAGATGCGGCTATAAAAATATCAGACAAAATACTTTAGAGGAAGAAGATTACTAGAAACCAAAAGGTCAATATATAATGATGAACCTTTATTTCGTCAGGATGAAATAAAAGCTATAAATAAGTGTATGCCTAATACCATAAAGCAAAACTTGATAAAACTATAGGATAAGTTGACAAATCCATAGGCATGTTAGAGATTTTAACACACCTATATGTGGAATTAATAAAATAGGCAAAAATTATGGATACAGAATTGAATATTATAATGGAAAAAGTCTGACTTAATGCTGATATGTTTATATCCATGAACCCAAAACTGTAGAATATATATCATTTTCAAGAACACATGGAATATTTTTTAAAAATAATTACTGCAGAGCAGAATAAAGAAAAAAAGAATGAAACGAATAGAGGACAGTCTCAGAGAACTCTGGGACAGCATTAAATGCATCAAAATTGGAATCACAGGGGTCCCAGAAGAAGAAAAGTAAAACAAAGGGACTGAGAAAATATTTGAAAATATTATAGCTGAAAACTTCCCTAATATGGCAAGGAAATAGTCAGTGAAGTTCAGGAAGTGCAGAGAGACCCATACAGGATAAATCCAGGGAGAAACATGCCAAAACACATATTAATCCAACTATCAAAAATTAAATACAAAGAAAAATATTAAAATAGCAAGGGAAAAGTAACAAGTAACATACAAGGGAATCCCTGTAAGGTTAACAGCTGAACTTTTATCAGAAACTCTGCAAGCCAAAAGGTTGTGGCAGGACATATTTAAAGTGATGAAAGGGAAATACCTACAACCAAGATTCCTCTAGCCAGCAAGGATCTCATTCAGATTGGACAGAGTAAGTAAAACCTTTACAGACAAGCAAAATTTAAGAGAATTCAGCACCACAAAATCAGTTTTATGACAAATGCTATGGGAACGTCTCTAGGCAGGAAACACAATAGGAGGAAGAGACTTACAATAACAAACCCAAAACAATTAAGAAAATAGAAATAGGAACATAAATATTGATAATTACCTTAAATATAAATGGATTAAATGCTGCAACCAAAAGACATAGACTGGCTGAATGGATACAAAAACAAGACCTGTATATATGCCATCTACAAGAGACCCACTCCAGACCTAGGGACACATACATATTGAAAGTGAGGAGATGGAAAAAGATATTCCATACAAATGGAAATCAAAAGAAAGCTGGAGTAGCAATTCTCATATCAGACAAAATAGAGTTTAAGTAAAGGCAATTACAGAGACAAAGAAGGATACTCCATAATGATCAAGGGAACAATCCAAGAAGAAGACATAACAGTTGTAAATATTTATGCACCCAACATAGGAGCATTCAATATATGAAGCAAATACTAACAGCCATAAAAGGGGAAATCAACAGTAACATATTCATAGTAGGGGACTTTAAAACCCACTTTAACCAATGGACAGATCATCCAAAATGAAAATAAATAAGGAAACACTGCTTTAACTGAAATATTAAATATGATGGATTTAATTGATATTTATAGGACAGTCCATCCAAAAACAACAGAAGACGCATTCTACTCAACTGCTCATGGAACATTCTCCAGGATAGATCATATCTTGGGTCACAAATCAAGCCTTGGTAAACTTAAGATAATTGAAATCGAATCAAGTATCTTTTCCAACCACAATGCTATGAGACTAGCTATCAATTACAGAAAAAAAGCCTGTAAAAAATACAAACACGTGGAGGCTAAAAAATACACTACTAAATAACCAAGAGATCACTGAATAAATCAAGGAGGAGAACAAAAAATACCTAGAAACAAATGACAATGAAAACACGATGACCCAAACCTATGGGATGAAGCAAAAGTAGTTCTAAGAGGGAAGTTTATAGCAATACATTCCTACCTTAAGAAACAGGAAACATCTCGAATAAACAATCTAAACTTGCACCTAAAGCAATTAGAGAAAGAAGAACAAAAAAACTCCAAAGTTAGCAGAAGGAAAGAAATCATAAATATCAGGTCAGAAATAAATGAAAGTTCATGACGTAGTGGTATAGGATTGGTCGACATAGTGAAGCAAGGCTATTGAAACAATTCTTGGTAAGCAACTTATTGTACTGATAAGTAAGCTGTTCATCCAGGTAAGCAAACTGTTTGCCCAGATGAACTGATTTGTAAGAATTTCCTAAAGCAAACAATAAAGTTATTTATTGATTTTTAGCTTTTTCTTCCTGGGCAAGAAATTTATGGAACAAACAGTTAAATTATGTTGACACAGGTGGTCTCAATTCTTACAATATTGTTTAATATTTTTAGAGGCTTTTCCCATTTTAAAATTATTTTTCAAATATTTAAAAAATCATTTTTTCTAATAATTTTATAATTTTCTCTTCTTCTGCTCCTCTTCATTCATCTTCCTAATTTAATTATTGTTTCCAACTGGAATTGAAAATAAGAAATGAGGTTACAGTATAAACTATTTTTAATATGCCTAATCAATTGCCTTAAATCATTGCTAATTAATTTATATTTTCTCCAATAATATAAAATGTCACTTTTATCATGTACTAAATTCTGAGACATATTTGCATGAGGAAAAAAAAGAAAGAAATGAAAAAGAAATGAATGACACAACAGCAAAGATCAATAAAACAAAAGCTGGTTCTCTAAGAAGATAAAATTGATAAACCATTAGCTAGACTCATCAAGAAAAAAAGTAAGAAGACTCAAATCAACAGAATTAGAATTGAAAAAGGAGAAGTAACAACTGATACTGAAGAAATACAAAGGATCACGAGAGACATCTGTAAGCAACTATATGCCAATAAAATAGACAACCTGGAAGAAATGGACAAATTCTTAGAAAAGCACAACGTTCCAAGACTGAACCAGGAAGAAAGAGAAAATATAAAGAGACCAATCACAATCACTGAAATTGAAACTGTGATTAAAAATCTTCCAACAAACAAAAGCCCAGGACCAGATGGCTTCACAGGCAAAGTCTACCAACATTCAGACAAGAGCTAACACCTATACGTCTCAAATTCTTCCAAAATATAGCAGAGGGAGGAACACTCCAAAATGCATTCTAAGAGGCCACCATCACCCTGATACCAAAACCAGACAAACATGTCACATAAAAAGAAAACTACAGGTCAATATCACTGATGAACATAAATGCAAAAATCCTCAACAAAATACTAGCAAACAGAATCCAACAGCACATTCAAAGGATAATACAACATGATCAAGTGGGGTTTATCCCAAGAATGCAAGGATTCCTCAGTAGAGGCAAATCAGTCAATGTGATACACCATATTAACAAATTGAAGGGGAAAATCCTTATGATCATCTCAAGCGATGCAGAAAAAGCTTTTGACAAAATTCAACACCCATTTATTATAAAAACCGTCCAGAAAGTAGGCATAGAAGGAACTTACCTCAACATAATAAAGGCTGTGTATGACAAAACCACAGCCAACATCATTCTCAATCGTGAAAAACTGAAACCATTTCCACTAAGATCAGGAACAAGACAAGGCCGTCCTCTCTCACCACTATTATTCAAAACAGTTTTGGAAGATTTAGCCACAGCAATCAGAGAAGAAAAAGAAATAAAATTAATCCAAATTGGAAAAGAAGAAGTAAAACTGTCACTGTTTGCAAATGGAATGATACTATACATAGAGAATTCTAATGATGCTACAAGAAACCTACTACAGCTAATCAATGAATTAGGTAAAGTAGCAGGATAAAAAATTAATGCACAGAAATCTCCTGCATTCCTAAACACTAACAATGAAAAATCTGAAAGAAAAAATAAAGAAACACTCCCATTTACCATTCCAACATAAAGAATAAAATACTTAGGAATAAATCTATGCAAGGAGAAAACATCTGTATGCAGAAAACTATAAGACACTGATGAAAGAAATTAAAGATGATACAAACAGATGGAGAGATATACCTTGATCTTGGTAGGGAGAATCAACATTGTGAAAAAGACTATATCATCCAAAGCAATCTACAGATTCAATGCAATCCCTATCAAACTACCACTGGCATTTCTCACAGAACTAGAACAAAAAAAATTCACTATACGTATGGATGACAAATAGCCAAAGCAATCTTGAGAAAAGAAGATGACAAATAGCCAAAGCAATCTTGAGAAAAGAAAAACAAAAACAAAAACAAAAGCAGAGATAGAAAAATCAGGCTCCCTGACTTCAGACTATACTACAAAGCTACAGTCATCAAGGTAGTATCGTACTGGCACAAAAACAGAAATATAGATCAATGGAACAGGATAGAAAGCCCAGAGAAAAACCCACATACATATGGTCACCTTATCTTTGATAAAGGAGGCAAGATATACAATGCAGAAAAGGCAGCCTTTTCAATAAGTGGTGCTGGAAAAATTGGACAGCTACATGTAAAAGAATGAAATTAGAACACTCACTAACACCACATACAAAAATAAACTAAAAATGGATTAAAGACCTAAATGTAAGACCAGGCACTATAAAACTCTTAGAGGAAAACATAGGCAGAACACTCTATGACATACATCATAGCAAGATCCTTTTTGACCCACCTCCTAGAGAAATGGAAATAAAAACAAAAACAAACAAATGGGACCTAATGAAATTTTAAAGCTTTTGAACAGCAAAGGAAACCATAAAAAGGCGAAAAGACAACCCTCAGCATGGGAGAAAATATTTGCAAGTGAAGCAGCTGACAAAGGATTAATCTCCAAAATATACAAGCAGCCCATGCAGCTCAATATAAAACAAACAAACAAACAAACAAACAACCCAATCCTAAAATGTGCAGAAGCCCTAAATAGACATTTCTCCAGAGACGATATACATATTGCCAACAAACACATGAAAGGATGCTGAACATCACTAATCATTAGAGAAATGCAAATGAAAACTACAATGAGGTATCACCTCACACTTGTCAGAATGGTCATCATCAAAATCTCTACAAACAGTAAATGCTGGAGAGGATGGGGAGAAAATGGAACCCTCTTGCATTGTTGGTGGGAATGTAAATTGATACAGCCACTGTGGAGAACAGTATGGAGGTTCCTTAAAAAACTACAAATAGAACTGCCATATGACCCAGCAATCCCACTACTGGGCATATACCCTGAGCAAATCATAATTCAAACAGAATCATGTACCACAATATTCACTGCAGCTCTATTTACAATATCCAGGACATGTAGCCAACCTAAGTGCCCATTGACAGAATGGATAAAGAAGATATGGCACATATATACAATGGAATATTACTCAGCCATAAAAAGAAACAAAATCGAGTTATTTGCAGTGAGGTGAATGGACCTAGGTTCTGTCATACAGAATGAAGTAAGTCAGAAAGTGAAAAACAAATACTGTATGCTAACACATATGTATGTAATCTAAAAAAAAATGGTTCTGAAGAACTTAGGGGCAGGACAGGTATAATGACGCAGATATAGAGAATGGACTTGAGGACACAGGGATGGGGAAGGGTAAGCTGGGATGAAGTGAGAGAGTGGCATTGACATATATACACTATCAAATGTAAAATAGATAGCTAGTGGGAAGCAGCCACATAACAAAGGGACATCAGCTCAGTGCTTTGTGGCCACCTAGTTTGGTGGGTTAGGGTGGGTCAGAGGGAGATGCAAGAGGGAGGAGATATGTGGATATATGTATATGTATAGCTGATTCACTTTGTTATACAGCAGAAACAAACACAATATTGTAAAGCAAGTATATTCCAGTAACATTTTTTTTAAAAAAATCATATATGTGGCCTAATAGTAAATATCAACATATATGTAAAACACAGGTAATACAGAATATATTTTCCTGTCACAAGTATGCTCAGAAACAGTAACAGTAATATAATCAGAAGCATCTCTTTATGCTTGAAAATTAAGAATACACTTTTAAATAATATATTAGAGGATAAAAGAAATAATGGAAAAACAAAATATTTTTAAACTAATGATGAATTTACGAAATATCAGAACTTGTACAGAGTCCATGCAGAACATAAGAGAAAATCAGTAGCCTTAAAAATTCTTATAAAGGGAAAAAATGGAAATTAGCTAACAGTTTATTTTAAGAAATCAAGAAATGGGAATCAAATAAACTCAATAAATTATAAGGACATAAGAATAAAAAGCAGACACGTTTCAAAATTCATTTTTTGAGACTACCAATATCAATGATACCAAAATGTCAAAAAGAGCACAATGACATCAGCAAGATGGTAGAATAGGATTCCCAGCTGTTGCACTCCCATAGCAATATCAATATAACAAAAAAATACAGACCAAAAACCTATATGAGATTTCCAAAATTTAACTAAGACGATGCTATACTCCAGGAAAGCACAAAACTAAGAATAGCTGCACTGAAATAGGTAGGAAGAGGCATTTCAGTTACCCTTGTCAGCCTCAGGCCAGGACAAATCAGCACTGGGAATGAATGTTCCAGCTTGTGGCTTCCACCTTAAGGGAGAAAGAGAAGAATGGTGTGTGTCCAATGTTCCATCTTTTCAGAGGACTGCCAAAGGACTGGTATCTCCCATCTCGTCTCATTTGGAGTGCTGATGAAACTGACATAGTTTGGAAGCCTATGGGCCACTGACAGCGAAGAAGAATTCTTGATGAAACCAGCATGATTCAATACAAAAGTGAGAAGGCACACAACATGAGGCTTCTCCCTCAAGAGGGAGGCAGAAGAATTCAATATTTGTCCAGCATTCTGAATTTTTGGAGAACTGCCTAAGAGACTAATATAAGTCATTCTTGACTTAGGGTGTTGATGTGGAACCGGCATAGTTTGAATGCATGTTGGTCAGGGCATCCAAAGAGAATGGGGATGCTTCCTCTGGTAAAACCAGAAAACTTGCAACAGAAATAGAAAGAGATTATGAGCTTCTGAAAAAGAAGCTGTAATAATTAGTGATGTTCAGTAACTTCTCATGTGCCTCTTGGCCATCTGTATGTCTTCCTTGGTGAAATGTCTATTTAAGTCTTCCACCCATTTTTTAATTGGACTTTTTGTTATTTTGATATTGAGCTCCATGAGCTGTTTGTATATTTCAGAGATTAATCTTTGTCCATTGTTTCATTTGCAAATATTTTCTCCCATGCTGCAAGTTGTCTTTTCATCTTGCTTAAGGTTCCCATCACCTCACGCCAGTCAGAACGGCCGTTATCAAAAAATCTACAAACAATAAATGCTGGAGAGGGTGTGGAGAAAAGGGAACACTCTTGCACTGCTGGTGGGAATGTGAATTGGTACAGCCACTATGGAGAACAGTATGGAGGTTCCTTAAAAAACTAAAAATAGAACCACCATATGACCCAGTAATCCCACTACTGGGCATAAACCGTGAGAAAACCATAATTCAAAAAGACACATGCACCACAATATTCATTGCAGCACTATTTACTAGAGCCAGAACATGGAACCAACCTAAATGCCCATGGACAGATGAATGGATAAAGAAGAAGTGGCACATATATACAATGGAATATTAGCCATAAAAAGAAATGAAATTGAGTTATTTGTAGTGAGGTGGATGGATTAGAGTCTGTCACACAGAGAGAAGTAAGTCAGAGAGAGAAAAACAAATACCTTATGCTAACACATATATATATGGAATCTAAAAAGAAAAAAAAAACTGGTACTGATGAACCTAGTTGCAGGGCAGGAATAAAGACATAAATATAGAGAATGGACTTGAGGACATGGGGTAGGAGGGGGAAACTTGGGAAAAGTGAGAGTAGCATCAACATATATACAGTACCAAATGTAAAAGATTAGTTAGTGGGAAGAAGCAACATAGCACAGAGAGATCAGTTTGGTGTTTTGCAATGATCTAGAGAGGTGGGATATGGAGGATGGGAGGGAAGCTCAAGAGGGAGGGGATATGAGGACATATGTATGCATATGGCTGATTCACTTTGGTGTACAACAGAAACCAACACAGTATTGTGAAGCAGTTATACTCCAATAAAGTTCCATTAAAAAGAAAAAGAAGCTGGAAAACTCCTATAATTAGGAAATTGCAACCTCCCAAATGGTTTCATTGTCCCTCAGAATCGCTAGCCAGAGTGATTAGTGAGTCTTCTCCTGTATGAAGCCACTCCATAAAGACTGGGAGAGATAGCTCCTCAAATGGACAAATTCCAACACATAGTTATAAGACACATGACAAAACAGAGAAATATGTCTCAAATAAAGGAACAAAATAAATCTCCAGAAAATGACCCTAAAGGAATTACACAGAATTCAAAATAACTGTCATAAAGATGGTGTACAAGATTTTTTACAAGGAAACAATACATGAATAAAATGAAAATATAAACAAAGAGATATAAAATATTAAAAAAAAACAAGTTAACAAATTTTGGAGCTGAGGTATAAAAAAACTAAATTTAATTCTCAGGAGTTCAACAGTAGACTTGATTTGACAGAAGAAAGAATCAGCAAATATGAAAATAGGGCATTTGAAATTATTCAGTCAAAGGAATAAAAAAAAAAGAATGAAAAAAGTGAAGAAAGGCCAAAGGCCTTATGAGACACTATAAGCTGATCAATAGAAGCATTAAGGGGTATCTACGGTCATACCACCCTGAACATGCCAGATCTTATCTCATCTCAGAAGCATTATGGGAGCTACAGAAGTTCTCAAAAGAAAGAAATGTGGTTAAAAGATTTACCTAAGGAAATAATGGCTGAGAACTTCTGAAATCCAAGAAAGAAAGTAGAAGTCCATAGCTGAGAATATGCAGACTCCAGCTAGGAGGAATCCAAAGAAATCCATGCCCAAATATATTCTAATCAAATTGTCAAAAGTCCAAGAAAAAGACAGAGTTTTGAAAGCAGCAAGAAAAAAGTGACTCACCACATACAAACAAAACAAAACCCATAAAGTGCTCAATGATTTCTCAGCAGAAACACTGCAGTAGAGAAGGGAGTTGAACAACTTATTTAAAGTGCTGAAAGAAAAAACTGGCAACCAAGAATACTGGACTCAAAAAAAAAATTGTCCTTAAAACAATGAGCGATAAAGACTTTCTTAGACAAAAAAAAATAAAAATAAGCTTAGAGATTTTATCACCACTAGACCTGCCTTAAAAGAAATGCTGAAGGAAGTCATTTGAACTGAAATGAAAAGATGTTGAACAGCAACAGGAAACCATATGAAATTATAAAGTTTGCTGGTAAAGGTAAATATATTGACAAATACAGAATACTGTATTACCAAAGTTGTGGTGCAAAAATTACTTTAATTATGGTATAGAAGTAAAGATAAAAAAGTATAAAAAATAATTATAACCAACAAAATCTGTCAATAGATGCACAATATAAAAAGATGTAATTTGTGACATCAATAACAAAAAGCATGGGAGAAGTAAAATGTACGGTATTTTTATGTGACTGAAGTTAAGATATGAGCTTAAAGTATGTTGTTATAAGAAGTCTTATGTAAGCCTTATGGAAACCATAAAAAATACTTATGAATATACACATAAGAAAATCAGAAAAGCATCAAAGCATGTCATGACAAAAAAAATTACCAAAACACAAAGGCAAACAGCAAGAGAGGAAAAGAAAGAAAAATAAGCTACAGGCCATAAAGAAAATAGTTAACAAAGTGGCAAGAGTAAGTCCTTATGTATCAATAATAATTTTCAATTTAAATGGATTAAACTCTCCAATCAAAAGACATAAAGTTGTTGAATGGATAACAAAACAAGTAGATCTCTTCTAAGTATCTACTGTCTAGAAGAGACAGTTTAGATTTAAGGACACACATAGGCAATAAGTAAAAGGACAGGAAAAGATATTCCATGTCTGTGAAAACCAAAAAAGAACAAAAGTGGCCATACTTATATCAAACAAAAGAAACTTTAAGTCAGTGTTGAAAGACACAAAGGACATTATATAATGACTAAAGGGTGAATTAACCAAGAAGGTATAATAATCATAAATATATATGCACTCAACATCAGAACACCCAAATATATGAAGCAAACATTGAAAGAACTGATGAGAAAAATAAACAACAACACAATAATGCTAGAGGATTTCAATAGCCCATGTTCAATAATGAATTAGGTATCCAAACAGAATATCAATAAGGAAACAGAAAATTTGAACAACTTTATAGAACATAAGAACATAACAGACATATACAAAACTTTTCACCCAACAGAGGCAGAATGCACATTCTTCTCAAGCACACATGAAACGTTTTCCAAGATAAATTGCATGTTAGGTCACAAAACAAATCTTAACAAATTTTAGAAGATTGATATTATATCAAGTATCTTTTCTGACCACAATGGAATAAATTAGAAATTAATGGCTGAAGGAAAACTGGAAAATTCAGCAATATGTGGAAATTAATCAACATACTCTTCATAACTAATGAGTCAAGAGGAAATCAAAAAGGAAATTAGAAAATATATTGAGACAAATGAAAATGAAAACACAACATACCAAATGTTATGGGATGCAGCAAAAGCAATATTGAGAGAGAAGTTTATAGTGTTAGACACCTACATTAAAAAAAAGGAAAATCTCAAATGAACAATCTAACTTTACAACTCAATAAACTAGAAAAAGAAAAACAAACTAAACCCAATATTTATAAGAATGAAGGAAATAATTAAGATTAGAGAAGAAATAATGGAAATTGAAGAAAAACAATACAAAAATCAAGAAAACAAAATAACTGTTTTTTAAAAAATATAAACAAAATTGACAATATCCACCCTCACCACCTCTATTCAACATAGAACTAGAAGTTCTACCCAGAGCAATGAAAAGAAAAATAAATGAAAGGCATCCAAATCAGAAAGGAAGAAGTAAAATTATCTATTCACAGATGGCATGGTTTGTAGAAAGCTCTAAGGATTAAAAAAAAAAAAAACTGTTCAAAAAAAATCTAGCAAACTTGGGACTTCCCTGGTGGTGCAATGGTTAAGAATCATGCCTGCCAGTGTAGGGGAGACAGGTTCAAGCCCTGGTCCAGGAAGATCCCACATGCCGCAGAGCAACTAAGTCCGTGCACCACAACTACTGAGCCTGTGCTCTAGACCCCGTGAGCCACAACTGCTGATCCCATGAACCACAGCTACTGAAGCCCACACATTCTAGGGCTTGTGCTTCACAACAAGAAAAGCCACCACAATGAGAAGCACATGCACCGCAACGAAGAGTAGCCCCCGCTCACCACTAGAGAAAGCCCACGTGCATCAATGAAGACACAGAGCAGTCAAAAATAAATAAATTTTAAAAAAAATTAGCAAACTTGCAGAATACAAAATCAATATACAAATATCAGTTATATTTCTGTACATTGATACAACAAAAAATCCAAAAAGAAAATTAAGAAAAAAATCATTTATAATAGCCTCAAAAGAATAAAATAATCAGGAATAAAATTAACTAGGGAAGCAAAAAACTTATACATCAATAACTACAAAACATTGATGAAATAAAGAAGACACAAATAAATGGAAAGACACCCCATTTTCATGGCTTGGAAGACAATATTTTTTAAATGCCCATACCACACATAGTAATAAACTGATATAATGCAATTCTTATCAAAATCCCAGTGGAATTTTGACAGAAATGGAATTTAAAAATCCTAAAATTTGTATGGAATGAAAAAGGACCCCAAATTGCCAAAACAATCTTGAGAAAGATAAACAAAGCTGTAGTCTGTATACATGCATTTCAAAGAATATTTCAAAGCTACAGTAATTAAAATTGTATGGTATTGGCATAAGAACAGACATATAGACCAATGGATCAGAATAGAGGGGCCAGAAATTCACCAATACATATATGATAAAATGATTTTCCACAAAGGAGCCAAGACTGCATAATGAGGTAAAGATGGTACCTTCAACAAATGGTGATGAAAAAATTGAATATTCACATGCAAAAGAATAGAATTGGACCCTTATCTTACATGGCACACTAAAATAAACTCAAAAAAGGATTGGAAACTTAAACATAAGACATGAAACTACAATATCCCTGAAGAAAACATAGGGGGAAGTTGCATGACATTGGATTTGGCAATGATTTCTTGGATATAACAACAAAAGCACAGGCAACAAAAGCAAAAATAGACAAGTGGGGACTATCTCAAACTAAAACGCCTCCGCACAATAAATGAAGCAAACAGTGGAGTAAAAATGTCAGATATGAAATGGGTGAAAATATTTGAAAAACATATATTTTATAAGGGATTAATATCCAAAAGATATAAGGAACTCATAACTCAATAGCAGAAACAAATAACCCAATTAAAAATGGGCAAAGGGCTTGAATATTCCTTTCTTTGAATAAGACATACAAATGACCAATTGGTATATGAAAATATGCTCAATTCCTCTAATAATCAGGGAAAAGAAAATCAAAACCATAATGAGACATCACCTCACATTGGTTAGGCTGGCCATTATTTCACAACATAGGGAATTCATGTAATATAATGTTAAGTTGAAAATTTCAGCACATAAAATTGCTTAGAAAGTATTATTACAATTACATTTATAGACATGTAAAAGCAAAGGAAAAAATGGAGAAAAGTCACCAAAAGTTTAAAGGTGAGTGGTGGGGTTGTTATTTTTTCATTAGGTATTATGTATACAACATAAATAGCTACAAAAAAAATACAGTCTTAGGTCATATCAGCAAAGTAATGGTGTATTGTCCAAAATAGTCCCATTGTGTTTTGCACTGCTCAGATCTCATCTGGATTACTTTAGTTCACTACATTTTAAGAGTAATTTTGACTATAACAAGAGTGCTAAGTTTATGGAATTCAGGATTGTGAATGCTATGGACTGAATTGTGTTCCCCTCACCCCCAAATTCATATGTAGAAGCCCAGTCCTCCAATGTGACTATATCTGGAAATATGGTCTTCAGGTGGTAATTAAGGTTAAATGAGGTCATAAAGGTGGGACCTTAATCTGATAGGATTTATGAAGAAGATCTCTCTCTCTCTCTCTCTCATTCTCTCTCTCTCTCATTCTCTCTCTCTCTCTCTCTCTCTCTCTCTCTCTCATTTTCTCTCTCTCTCATTCTCTCTCTCTCTCTCTCATTTTCTCTCTCTCTTATTCTCTCTCTCTCTCTCTCTCTCTCTCTCTCTCTCTCTCTCTCTCTCTACCTTTCACACACACACACACACACACACACACACACACAGTGAAAAGAAGGCCATCTACAAGTCAGGAAGAAAGCCCTCACCAGCACCCAACCATATTGGCACCCTGATCTTGGGCTTCTGCTCACAACTGTGAGAAATATCTTTCTGTTGTTAAAGCCACCTAGTCTATAGTATTTGTTATGGCAGACCAAACCGACTAATACAGTGACTGATCTTAAAACCACTTCAGTGATGAATAGGTAGAGTAACTGAAGATACTAAGAATGGAAAAAAGTAATAATGTGGGGCAAATAAATTGTTTTCAGATATTTAAAGAGATGTCATGTGGAAACAGTCTTCCCAAACTAAGATAGAAGAAGTTGGGTTCAATGTAAGATATAGCTTTCTAACAAAGCTCTGCCAAAATGGAATGAGCTGTTTCTGGACATGGTGAACTTACCAGTATACTTGTTCCAATAAAGAATAGAAGACCATGGTAAAGTAGCAGGATACAAAATTAATGCACAGAAATCTCTAGCATTCCTATATACTAATGATGAAAAATCTGAAAGTGAAATCAAGAAAACACTCCCATTTACCATTGCAACAAAAAGAATAAAATATCTAGGAATAAACCTACCTAAGGAGACGAAAGACCTGTATGCAGAAAATTATAAGACACTGATGAAAGAAATTAAAGATGATACAAATAGATGGAGAGATATACCATGTTCTTGGATGGGAAGAATCAACATTGTGAAAATGACTCTACTACCCAAAGCAATCTACAGATTCAATGCAATCCCTATCAAACTACCACTGGCATTTTTCACAGAACTAGAACAAAAAATTTCGCAATTTGTATGGAAACACAAAAGACCCCGAATAGCCAAAGCAATCTTGAGAACGAAAAAAGGAGCTGGAGGAATCAGGCTCCCTGACTTCAGACTATATTACAAAGCAACAGTAATCAAGACAGTATGGTACTGGCACAAAAACAGAAAGATAGATCAGTGGAACAGGATAGAAAGCCCAGAGATAAACCCACGCACATATGGACACCTTATCTTTGATAAAGGAGGCAGGAATGTACAGTGGAGAAAGGACAGCCTCTTCAATAAATGGTGCTGGGAAAACTGGACAGGTACATGTAAAAGTATGAGATTAGATCACTCCCTAACACCATACACAAAAATAAGCTCAAAATGGATTAAAGACCTAAATGTAAGGCCAGAAACTATCAAACTCTTAGAAGAAAACATAGGAAGAACACTCTATGACATAAATCACAGCAAGATCCTTTCTGACCCACCTCCTAGAGTAATGGAAATAAAAACAAAAATAAACAAATGGGACCTAATGAAACTTCAAAGCTTTTGCACAGCAAAGGAAACCATAACCAAGGCCAAAAGACAACCCTCAGAATGGGAGAAAACATTTGCAAATGAAGCAACTGACAAAGGATTAATCTCCAAAATTTACAAGCAGCTCATGCAGCTCAATAACAAAAAAACAAACAACCCCATCCAAAAATGGGCAGAAGACCTAAATAAACATTTCTCCAAAGAAGATATACAGAATGCCAACAAACACATGAAAGAATGCTCAACATCATTAATCATTAGAGAAACGCAAATCAAAACTACAATGAGATATCATCTCACACCAGTCAGAATGGCCATCATCAAAAAATCTAGAAACAATAAATGCTGGAGAGGGTGTGGAGAAAAGGGGACACTCTTGCACTGCTGGTGGGAATGTGAATTGGTTCAGCCACTATGGAGAACAGTATGGAGGTTCCTTAAAAACTACAAATAGAACTACCATATGACCCAGCAATCCCACTACTTGGCATATACCCTGAGAAAACCAAAATTCAAAAAGAGTCATGTACCAAAATGTTCATTGCAGCTCTATTTACAATAGCCCGGAGATGGAAACAACCTAAGCGCCCATCATTGGATGAATGGATAAAGAAGATGTGGCACATATACACAATGGAATATTACTCAGCCTTAAAAAGAAATGAAGTTGAGCTATTTGTAATGAGATGGATAGACCTAGAGTCTGTCATACAGAGTGAAGTAAGTCAGAAAGAAAAAGACAAATACCGTATGCTAACACATATATATGGAATTTAAGGGAAAAAAATGTCATGAAGAACCTAGGGGTAAGACAGGAATAAAGACGCAGACCTACTGGAGAACGGACTTGAGGATATGGGGAGGGGGAAGGGTGAGTTTTGACAGGGCGAGAGAGAGTCATGGACATATACACACTAACAAACGTGGTAAGGTAGATAGCTGGGGGGAAGCAGCCGCAAGGCACAGGGATATTAGCTCGGTGCTTTGTGACAGCCTGGAAGGGTGGGATGGGGAGAGTGGGAGGGAGGGAGACGCAAGAGGGAAGACATATGGGAACATATGTATATGTATAGCTGATTCACTTTGTTATAAAGCAGAAACTAACACACCATTGTAAAGCAATTATACCCCAATAAAGATGTTTAAAAAAAAAAAAAAGAATAGAAGACCATTGTTCAGGAGTGCTATAGAAGAGATTTCTGTATTAATTTAGATGACTTTTGAAGTCTCATTTAACTCCAACTTTCTCTACCTAACATTCCACACTGTTGAAATCTTACAAAATTTTAATTCCCATACAATATATTAATTATCCCTGAAAATTCTCTAAGTATGGTTTCTATGCTTTCAGTTTAGTCATTCATTAAAACTGAAAAATGGGGTTTCCCTGGTGGCGCAGTGGTTGAGAGTCCGCCTGCCGATGCAGGGAGCACGGGTTTGTGCCCCGGTCCAGGAAGATCCCACATGCCACGGAACGGCTAGGCCCGTGAACCATGGCCGTTAAGCCTGCACGTCCGGAGCCTGTGTTCCGCAATGGGAGAGGCCACAACAGTGAGAGGCCCACATACCGAAAAAAAAAAAAAATGAAAGAAAAAGAAGAAAAATGGAGCAAGACCTGATACAGAGCTCTACCCCACATTCTTAGAAAACTCTGATTCATTAATCCTTAATCTTTTACATGGTATGATTGTTCTGTAGGTGACTATTTTTGCTGGTTCTCTATACCTGTACCTGTGTTATTTGTTTAAAATTCACTTTGACCTCATTATTAGGTAAGTTAACATTCTCACCTCATTTGATCCATTTATTGGACTAAACAAATTTTCTGTCAATGTGAATGGTAACAATGAAAACCATGGTAAAATAAGAATTTTAAAATGTATAAATCTTTAATAAAAACACATTTTTCCTCCATAAAAAGCAAAATAATCAAAACACTGCACATTGTTTATAGTACCAGACTTTAACTACCATTTATAACTTTATTTGTATGGAACACTATTTCTGAATTTAAACTCAGGACAAGGAGACATTTTTTGTCCACTTCAGTATTAGAAACAGACTCAGTTTTGGCAGATGTAGCAAGACCTGTGCTCGGATCTTACTCTTGTCACATTTTCTCTGAAAGGGGTTCCTGGATGAATTACAGGAAAAAGAAACAGCATACAGGTGCTGTGGTTCCAGAGGAGACTCCACATGCCAAGGATATAAGTTGAAATGTTTGGGAAAAGCCCACAGGGGTTCTTGTATTAAGGGGAGAAATTTTCATCAGTGATGACTAGATTCCAGAAGAAATGCCAGAATACAACAAAAGAAAACAGGATTTGGGATGCAGAAGGGACAATTAAGGTGGCAAGTGAGTGGTGTTAAGGGCACTAGTGATAGTAGTTTCTGAGTAGTACAACAGGGTTCATGCTCATACATAGTTGTTCAAAAACTCCATATTGGGAGAGACATGCAGTGTGAAACTGATGTTTAAATAAAACCAAATTAAGACAAACTATGGAAATCTCACAATAAAATAATAGAACAAATATTTACTAATATAATTAACACTTATTAAGCATTATTATAAGTCAGCTACTGTGATGAGAATTTTATATATATTGTCATTTAATTCTGTTAACAATCCTATGAGGTGGGTTCTAATGCTATCCTCATTTTCCTAAACGGTAGTCAGAATCTCAAATGATGTGGGATTTAAGGTCACTTATTAAGTGGCGGGTCTGAGATACATACCCATGTCTGCTTAACTCTCAGCTCAACTCAAGTAAACTCTATTCTTTAAAGGCTTCCATATTTAGGCCCAAAAGCTTGTCACAAATAGCATAATAATTTAATTTATACATTGAAATATTTACTGATAATAAAGGAACATCTTTAGATTTCTATTTGAAATAAACCAAAATTAGAATATCTGTCTTTTTTAAAAATCACTTTTGTGTTTTTAGTTTTTTTAGGCATTCCTGCTTTCAGATTCACCTGCCACTATTTTCATTGATCATGTACATGTATTTTTCAAAGATGAAATCTAGTTTACAAGTTGTGCAGTTGCTCTCACTGAAAAGGAAGTACATGGCTTTTTCGCATGATCATATCTCCCAATTTGAGGAAACTAGAGTCAGTCAATGTGTTGAACATTAAAAAGTACATTTCAATACTCAATACTGTCTATAAATCATTTCATTCCTTCTATGCCCCTCAATATTTGACAAAACATTTTACTCTAAACAAATTTGGGGGCCATTGTGTGATTATTCTCACTTGGAAAATATACTGTCTCCCCTCCATGAAACTAGAACAGAAGGTCTGAGAGAAAGGAAATTATTAAGCATTCTACTGAGTTTTTACCCCCAACAAAAACTAAGATAGAGGTCAATGAATAAGTATGTGCAGACTGGAACTTGAATCCTCTAGGGTGACTGTAGGCTAATTAATAATTAATGCCAGAGCCATGGTGTTTGAAATGCAGATGTGATAACTGGAGGCCTGGCAGTACTGTTCAGAGGAAGCAGATTTAGATGCTATAGGGAATAGGCACTCCCTTGCCGGCTGGCTCAGAGAGCCAGCCTGGGTGCAAAGCAGGGCCTATGGTTTAGATTATATTCCCCTCAGCTGTTAATTACCTGAACCTACTTTGAAGTTGTTCTCTTTTTATCCTCTGCATGAAAAGAGATTGGTTCAGCCAAGGGACTTAGAGAAATGATCAAATACATGGGGTGGAGGGAAGGGGGTGGGAATAGAAATTCAGATATAAGAAGATAACGAAGAAAAACACACAGTAGAACATACAAGAACATACATTATTAGGAAATGTTGAATTGTGGTTCATTGTTTCAAACACATTGTATTTCTCTCAGTTATAATAAAGTTGATTTTAAGTGAATATGTAAACTTTTTCTGAATAGGTATAACAAAGAATTTCCATCTCTATTACTATATAAAGTAGTGATTTGACAAGAGACACGTGCTTTGTAATGCTATATTTAATTTAATAAAGTCACTTACTCCTCTTCATATTTGAAGGTACTTACTGATAAAGGCAATATTAATAGAATCAGCCACAAACTGCTTCTATATAACCTGTTTGTGTTCCAACCACTCATTCTCACAACACAAATAGAAGGTGCCATTGCTCAATGAAGAAAACTATAGGATATTGGAAAACTGGAAATAGGCTTCAGTTGAAAGGATTCTGAAAATAAAGGATGGTAGGTTTAACTGCATTAAAAAGCACCCCGGTTTTCAATTATGTGTATGTATGCATCCAACTTAAAGAAGCATGGCCACTAACTATCTAGCAAGTGGATTACAGCATGCCTGGATGAGATGTAAATGCCGAGGGTTTTTTCCCCCATTTTTAAATGTTATTTTTAGTGCAACTACTCCAGGCAAAGCACCTGAGATACATGCTACTCACACATGAACAAGTTTTTCTCTTTTGGTGAAAAATCATGAAGTCATGAAATAGCTAATTTCAACTGTGAGAAGTATCTCTGTATCTTTTTGACAGGAAAATAGCACTGAAAGCACCATCAAAGGAAAACGTGTATCTACACTGAAACTGACACCTGTGGATGCAGTATCTTCTAACTAAGGTGACATCAAATGCATACAACCATATGAGTGAGTGATGAACATTCAGCTCAGACACAACACATAGACCATGCAGTGATCTACATTTGGAGTTCTATATTATTTACTGTCCATTTCTACTTAAAGGAGCACTTCTGTGAACAAGGTCCTTAAAGTCAGGAGAAAAAAGCAGAAATTTTCTCCTTAGAAACTATTGCTCAAAATGCAATTTCCAAAATAATGTAGGAGTTGCATCATTGTACATTTTAAATTACCTTAAGCAAGTAAATAGTCATGTAACTAAGGGTCTCCTATCAAAGGCAAATCACATTGGGAATTTTTACAATTTGTCTGTGACAGAGATTTTCCAGTTGTGGGTTTCACTCTAAGAACATGTGTACAGCACTAAGATTATGTAAAGATAACAACAAAAAACAAAGCCATTTTCATGCAATTTCAATTTTGTTATACCGACAAAAAGCAGCAGGGCCAATTCACAGAAAGTAGGGTCTACTTTCATACTGATTTTTATCACCAATCAGCTGTCTCTGCAGTATTATATTGCTAGAGTCCAAGGTGTTAATGAATATGTAGCAAATTTTCCAGGCTTTAAACATAAACTTTGTATGTTGAGTTCCCTGCTACTAAGAAAAAGGAAAAAAAAGTGCTTGAAAAGTATAAGCTGAAAACCAGAGGAAAATTTTTAAAAATCAATCACTTAGATCAGCACCTAAGGTTTTCATACCCATAGCTCTTTTCCACTATGGGCATTCATGATTATTCACCTGTGGTGGATAACACTCAATTTTACAACATAAACACAGAACAAAACACATTTCCTATCCTATAACTGCAGTCATCTTCCAAATTTGAATTCCAAACATTTGATTCATTGTTCCTCAATAGCAAATGAAACTACATTTGAGACTGGTGACATTCAGACTTCATTTATGCATTTTTATTTTTGTTATATTAAAAATATGCTAACAAATCAATTGATGTATATATAGTTTCTATTTTATTTTTAACACTTCCATCAATTGGACAATTCAATTTAAGAAGATATTTGAAAACATTATCTACGGCTTAATTTCAGTGTGAACAAGTTTTAGTTTAGAGATATATGAACAGAGATATAAACTAAAGAGCAAAATAGCATCACCACAAGCATTAAGTTCAGCTTTCCACTTTATTTCAACCTGTATGTTTACATCCTCACTGCTCTTAACCTCACATGACTATCTCTTAACACTAACAATTACCTGTTTTGTAAAGATTTACTCAATTTCTTAAAGCACATTTTAAAAAGTTTCAAAGAAAAAGGTTCAATGTAATCTATTGGCATAATCTTGCATTAATCTCAAGGTCTTAATATATTTTAGAAAGCAGTGTAAAAAATAACTGCATAACAACCAATATTTAAGTCATAGAACTTTGAAGCCATAATTTATATGCTTTTTGTATTAATTTGGAACAACTAAAGCATTCTTCTCTGTGTCAACTCTATTTTAAATATTTTTTTCTTCTTGATAATATGCTTTCCACGGTTCATTTTTGATCATATGTTCATATTGTAAAACTGCTTGTGACTAGAGCCTCCTAAACACGTGCACAATATTCTCTCTCCACTGCAATCTAAAATGTGGTTAGATTATCTAGCTTGTTTTGTATCCTTTTTACCCGCAGCTACAGAGAGATTGAAATGAAGTTCTCAGCTCTTTATTAGTAAAAAGCATTGGAAAAGTGAAAAAATCTTAACAAAAATATCTTTCTGCCTCCAGTATGAGTGATGTATGTTGCATGAGCTATGCACTGCAAAGCGGAGGAAGACTTCTTTACCCTGCAAAAGGAAAAGTAAAACATTGAAAAAGGATCTTAATGAAATCATAACATTAAAATAGTTTTATATTAAATCCTGCTAATTTTCTAGGTGAAGGCTGTGAAGTAAATGTGAGGAAACATTAAAAGGGAATTGAATTTGCATTTCTTATGCTACAGGCACATGTTTACATGACCTTTAAAACAGAATTAAAGCTGTATCATCTGCAGCTGTAGGCAATTCACATTACTAAGGCAATCAAATCAGAATGCTAAACTAACTATAAAACATATATTAAACTGATAGAGAATGATCTCAATTCACTAGGTTTACTTGCAATCTACTTACACACTACTAGTCATTTCAAAGCAGTTTGCAGATCCACCAAACCAGAAATACTCCAACATGTTTGAAAACAGTGTCCAGCTGTAAGTATGTAAGCTAAGAGCACTTTAATATATCTTTCTCAGCAAACCTTCATCATTCATCAGAGCTAGCTTATTTATGATCATTATTTACTTTCAATAATCACCTCCAAAAGTATTATCCCATGAAGACACAGTGCTTTCTGATATGTTGTACATGGCAGAGAAAATTTTTATTTCCGAACAAGTATTTGGAAGAGTTTATAAAAAATGCTTAAAGGCTAATGAAAAGTTAACGACACTCCTTTCTACTCTAAACTTCATTGTATTGTTCTACAACATCCCCCACAATTTCCAGTAACTGTATTCTGATTCCCTTCCATAACAGGTACAGATATCACACCTTTTAAAATATGATAGGATGGATAATTCAATAGAGTTTTACATACAGTTGTCTGGGATGAGACTTGCTCTAAAGACATGAAAAGAGAAGAGTAAGTATGTTTATAATGCAAGTCATCATCTCACTAGAAGTGTTTTTAGAAAGCTTGGTCTCTTTCCATTTTTAGTAGTAAAATTTCAGAAAAAAAGCATATTATATCTTTCCCGAAGTGTTTCTATTTGTGTGTTGTGACTTATTTTCCTCCTCTTTAGAAAACTTTTCAGACTCCTCAAGAATAGTGAAAACATGCAGAATGTGTTTGAAAATGCAGTTCTTCTACTTTGAGGGGCAAAGAAAGGGGGGAGAACTCAAATGCTTCTCTCTGTCACCACTGTGGGTGTTTGTATAGGACAAAGTTCAGTTCTTTACAAAGCTGTCAACTAGCAGTTAAAGGAAAACCAAACTTCCACAGTTCTAAGACTCAGCTTCTGCAGAGCTGAGATCCATACACAGAGACACAGAGCTCAGATCATTTTTGAATTCAATATACACTCAAATAAAGTTGTACTTCAATATGCAAAGTTCAGCCTTGTAAACTCTTTCTCTCTCTCTCTCTCTCTCTCTCTCTCTCTCTCTCTCTCTCTCTCTCTCTCTCTCTCTCTCTCTCTCTCTCTCTCTCTCTCAGACACACACACACACACAAAGATGTACGTGATCCATTTCAGGGGGAGTGCATATCTAATGTTTACATCAAGCACCTGGGGAAATATTGCATTTAAAGGTAAAGATGAGAACAGATGTGATTGAATTATAGTTTAACTGCAAACAGGAACCCCAATCTCTCTCTGAAAGTATAAATAGTAAGAAGAGGGTAGGTGGGGGAAATGAGAGAGCCTCATCTCACTATTATTTGACTAAGTTAAAAGGAATATTTAGGATGTAAAAGAAAAATTTGAGTGTTGATATTTAGATTGCCCTGTGTGTTTCCTTAGAAGCCTAAGGTTTCTCTTGTCCCTGTCAATTGTTATAAACAGGAAATTTGTTCTTTCTAAAGAGGATTAGGGAGGTTTAAATCCTGCTGCCTTCAGTGTGATATGAGTTAACATCTTAGTACCTGGATAAAATAGTTTAGGGTGACTATCAGCCCCAACACATACGCACACAAGAAGAATCATGGGGTCACTGCTCTCCTAAGCACACCTCCAAGGGAGAGTGTCACTGAGGCAGAATTGTGATAATATAAAGTGTTTGGCAGTAAAGGGGCTGGGTCTTGCCTCCCAAGAAAAAGTTACCTTAATCATCTTACCTTTGTTCAGGCCTAGAGAGGGAGACATTGGACTTAGAAATGTTTAGGGGGCCCACAGAGCAAGGAACTGTGGCTATTAAGGGGCAAGTGTGCTCAGCCTGGATCTAGGGGATCCTGAAAAACTAACTGCTGTTTGGCCCCTGGACTCACACAGCTCACACAGCTGCCTTGGCACTGGCTATTCTAAATCCTGGCCACCTCCCTCCACTTCCAACCTGGGAAATTCAGCCGCCTCCATCCTATGGAACCTGTTCCAAATAGAGGACGAGAGCTTGGGGAGAGCAGGACAGTGAATGCCAGGAGGCTGGCAAAATAAGTCTCTCTCACTGGCTGCTCAGTTGTCCAAACAGGACGCATTCAGCCCAAGGAATTATCATCCACTGAGTTATCTTAACACAGAATCTCTCATTTGAATGCCCCCACCCCTGTCCTGGCCCAACCGCCTCTTTTCAGGATGCATCTCAGAGGCTATCTCAGGTCAAGCTGCTTGGCTTCATCCAAGCATCTCAGCCAGGCTACCCCGGAGATTAGAGATAGTGTTGCTGCCCAGATCACGCTCCCTCCCACCAAGATCATGTACAGGACTTTGGGACAGCTCTTTGATTCTCTCTGGCTCTGACTTTCTGCAGGTTGTAGCTAAGGGACTTGGGTTCATAGCAACACCAGAATTGAGAGCGGGCTAGCTGCAGACTCGTGGTTAGGGGAGCGGACCCACCAAGAGGAAAGACCTGGTGGGGGGCTGGGTTCTTTGGCTGACCGCCTGAGCACTTGTGCATTGAAAAGAGACTCCAAAAATTTTCTTGGATATAAAATGTACACACACACACACTGTGGCATGTATCCACAGGCAGCTGGAAACCGAAATACCAGATCAAATAGATCTCTTCCCCAAGCAGGCAAGCCAAATTGATTCCCCCAATCGAGAATGGGGCAAAGTGCAAAAGAAGTGGCCCAAAGTTACAGATTATGTAGATTTTTAAGAGCACTCAGGAAACAAACACCCCTCCCCCCAGAACTAGCACAATAATCACAACAGAGGAAGCGCTTATATTCTTGTAAAAAGTGGGTTTCCCAAATGTCCTTGCATAGTGGACTATTCCCCCAATACTTCTCTCTCACACATATATCAATTATATATTTATATTTGATATATAAAACTTGATTTAAAAATACTTTTTAGTACATTTTTCTCATAATCATCAGCCTGCTTACCTACCCTATCTCTGGGAAAAAAATAATAGAAATTTCTGAATAATTATAGCAGGTTAAATCTGGTTGCTTGCTTATTTTCAAATATGACATAGATTCTTGCCAACCATAGGACCCACAAATAGTAACATGAGCCCCGAATACTCACCTGATTACTTACTAAAAGTCTTTTCCTAGAAAGAGCGCATATTTTGATCTGTAATCAAGTTTCCCCTAGTCCCATTACCACACGGGGACGCAGAATGCTAGCCATTTCAGATAAGTACTATTCACTAAGGAAGGGAGACGGAGAACAAGAGTGCAGGGGAAACACGATCTCAGTTATGAATGAAGCCGGAGTATTCTTACAATTTTGCGTGTTAAAACCTTAATCCGTCCATGAAGAAGGAAGTGAATTGCAATTTGGGGCAGATCTATTAACCAAGGCAATGATTTATAAACGGCGTCTAATGATAAACTAGATGGACTTATTGATGCCCTGAATACAGATCTGCAGAGTTTAAAGTAATAGATCATCTCTACAAGCCCTCTGATCAATTATGCGGCTGGAAATATTTTTTCTTGTTTTTAAATGCTCTCACCACTTCTGATTTTAAGAAAAAAGTCAAAGTAAAACTAAAAACCACCACTGCAATTTAAATTTATAAACATTCTGCTACTCCATTATAAAGAGAGACATGGAGAGAGGGAGACACACACACACACACAGAGGTAATTCCACATGGGGTCTGTATTTTGTAGAACTGTTAACTGGATTCCTAGAAACTAGTCTCTATCTGCAGTGCAAAAAAAGTGACTGGCAAATGCCCACAATGATTTCTAAAAACCCTAAATCCTAGAACCGGGTAAAATGATAGCCACGTAGAATACTGCACAATAGCTCTGACCCGGTAGAGTTCTTTCCCTGGGACACTGTAAGATAGAGCAATGGCAAGGGAAGAAGTAAACTCTAAACTCGGAAGAGAAACTGAGCCGGGATCAACTCGACCTTGCCTACGCAGTGGCAGGGTGGGAGCCAGCATCCTTTCCCCTCCGCAGTGAAGGTCTCTATTGTCCTTATCCTCTAACCCTCCTGTTGAGGCTCCAGCCACACGATGCCTCAGCACTTCCCCACTGACAGTGGATTTTGCTAACAAATAACTAGTGTTCTTGAAGATTGTGGTATTTTTATTAAATTTTTCATGATGAATATTTTATTTTATAAATAACTCTGTTTATGCTGTGGCATTTGCTATATGCTGTCACTCCTCCCTCTCCCCTTTTCTCTCAATATCCTTTTCTTCACGTTCAAGGAAAGCCAACAGAGATCTTTTTAAAATAAACTAATTGAGCTTGAATCAGTATTGGCTAATGTCTGCTAATGCCATCTAATTTTTTTTTTAATTCTCCCTCAGAATATTGAGCCCTTAACCTTCCCCCATGCAGTTTGCCAAGAAGAAGAAGAAGAACAACAACAACTATAAGAGCAGGTACAGTAGACTGGCTCTTTGTAGGGCAGCTGTGTCTCACACTGAGAATGTCTCATGAGCTCAGTGTACATACATCAGGGAAAAGGTTTCTTATTTCCTTTCAGAGGCTGTTCAATTGTTTCCCTTCCTTCATGAGCTCCCTGGTTATAAAAAGAAAATGTGTACTTGTCCTCACCAAGCCCAACGTAACTCATCCTGCTTCCAAAATGAACTTGTGTTGAAGGTGAAGTTTCCAATTTGAGGTCATGCCTATGTGCCATGTCCTACCTTCTGGAGCTTCATGCTGCATTATACACATTCAAATCTGGCCGTTTGGACTTCTTTCCTTAATCCCCTTCTCAACCCCATCCATCCTCAGCCACAGACAGTCTCCCCCTCTTCCAAATAATCTACACTCAAATATGAAATCTACAAGCAGCATAAGCCCCATGGCCGGGGCACTTTCTGAACCAGCCTGGGCACAGGCTGCCCGACTTCGACCACGCTCGGAGGCTTCCACAGGAATGGGCGACATGAACTACATTAACCTGCTTAATTTCTTTTGTGAGTCCTTTCTTGCTTCGAAAGGGAAGGGAGGGGGGTATAAGGTCTGCAAAGACTCTCAGGAGTTGTTTTATATCCTTAAACATTGTGAGGGAGGAAAGCCACTGTGAACCCCCAGGTTACAAATAAATGAGTACAAGTAAATCAAGCTGATCTGACGTGCTTTTGGAAATTAACTGAATAGTCCTCTTAGAAATCAAGCAAAGTGATGAGTAGGGAGGGGTAGCGAGTTGGGGTGTGAAGGCAACCCTAGGAGGAATGAAGTTGGTACTGTGTGCTGGCCAGGCATGGTAATCGAAACCTGTGTTGCCTTGCTGGAGATAGGTGTGCAGACTTGCTTAAATTAGTTTCTCCAATTCTAAGTCTGGATCCCTTCCAGGGCAACTTTTAGCTGCCCCAGCCTGGCAGGGTTTGACAGCTATTATTATATTCAAACCATAGCTCTGAAGGGGGTGGGGTAAATCAGATCTGAGGATCTGGTAGTGGACTTCAAGATCTCAGTGAGGAGAACACCAAGCTCTGTATTTAGCCCAGCTACCCAAGATAGCAGGTTTACCAGTGGTAACTTTTGAGTTTAAGGCAAAATGCAGTCTATGAAAAATTAGTTACAAGCTCTTTGCAACAGTAGCTTCTCATGGACTTATTTTTCTCCCATGTCCAGACAGGGTCGTATATTGAATGAGGCTCTTTTATTTTGCATGGGGCAGGGGATTTGTGACCATGGTCCCCTCTTTTATTCCTCTCTCTATGGAAACCCAGATCATGGGGAGAAATATGCAAGGCTGAATAAAGAGAAGCCGCAGAAAGGAGTTCTTGAGAGCGGCATCTGTTACACTTGGGAAGTTAGACTGACAGGAGAAGGCGAAGGAAACCTCTCCAGCAGATTAGTTAGAACAGCAAGAAGATTTGACTGTATGCAGATATTTTCTTCAAAAACAAAGCACCTAACGTGCAAGAGATTCTATCTCAGCTGCTAAAGGACATGATTCCACCTGAATTCAATAGGCAGTATCTATATTCATGGGAACTAATTATGAAAACTAAAGAAAGGAAGGAAGGAAACAGAAAGAAAGAAAGAAAGAGAGAAGGAAAGGAGGAAGGAAGAAAGAAAAAGGAAAGGAAATAATGGAAAGGAAAAAGACAACTAACATCGGTTTTTGTTCCTGACAGAAGCTATTCTTATATTAAAAGACTGAAAAGCAACGGTGTGGAAAAGCCTGTCGCTGGGTGCAGATGCCCCATCCTCAACACCACCGCCCCCCACAACCAGCCTCGGGGCAAAATGTCTGAACCACTTTGCCGCGGCTGGCCTTACCTCTTTTCTCAGAGTCAGAGCCGAAGCCACAGGCAAGAGGAAGGTTTTTTTTTTAAGAACTCAGGCAAGTCAGAATTGGAAGAGGACCCACTTCTTCTTCATGCAAAAGTCTTATTAATTGATAATTGCCTTAACTCCCTGAATGGCCAGGCTAAGATTAACAACTCTTTCAACCAAACGCAGCTGCAACGGTGGGGGTGGGGAACCCACCGACAACAACAACATGGCAATGATCATGATCTTTTTGCTCGTATAGTTTCTTCAATGTGTTTCCCTCTGACCTCTAAACTGACCCAATCCAGACTGGCAAATGGATCCTTGAACAGGCAGTCTAACAGAGCGCCGGAAAACTTTTATTTTTGTCTAATTTTAACAAGTTATTGTTTTCTTCATGAAGCAAAAGTTCGGGCACAAATGAGATTGCATTCTTGCAACGGAAGATACACACATTTGGCAGTAAAGAAAGGACGTTCCTGGGCAGAAGGAGAAGAGGAGAGGAGAGGACAGGAGAGGAGAGGAAAGGAGGAGAAAGGAGAGGAGGGGAAGGGAGGGAAGGGAAGGGAAGGGAGGGAAGGGAAGGGGAGGGGAGGGGAGGGGAGGGGGGAAGGGAAGGGAGAGAGGAAAAAATCAATTTCTAGGTTAAAAGCAGATAAACCTTTACAATAGGACACCAGCAAATGAAAGCAGTTTCAATGAGGGAGAAGGGGGAGGGCAGAAGATGGCAAATGATTCTCTCTACCAATAATTACTAAGTGTTTATCCTTTTTTTAAGAGAGAAAGAAATAGATCTCAACCAGATGCCAGACTTTCCTGCATAATAGACACAGTTTACATTTACCAACATAAGCTCTTGCTGCTCTGTGCTCTCATAAGAAATTACTCATTTCACAGGAAATATACGCTCTTTAGCTATATAAAGGAATGTCAGAATAAGCTCACCTTGTTTTTATTTTTTTCTCATTTTCTTGCATTTTCTTCAGATCTGTCTTCTTAGAGAAACTAATGCCTTAATGACTTTCTGGTAGCTGCAAGCCCTCTTTTATTTCTGCTAAATATATGAAAATGTATGCAAATTTAAATCAAGCTTAACCTAGGAGCTCTTGCAATATATTTAATGGAATTTTAAACCAATAAGGGAACTCTGATGCCGTCTTCTGTAAGTGCAAATATAATTATGCAACTAGGTTACGTTCAAAATTATGCAATGAAAGGTCATTTTTTAACTTCAGAGATCGTGCTAGGTATCCGATTTTGCCTTTTCCCAGCTAGAACAAATCTAAAATATTTGCATTTCACCCACTCTGCTTACAAGCAACGCATTTGCACGGGCTGTGGAGCACATAGACTTGTCCTTCCCGAACTTATAAAAGCTTAGGCGGAATACAAGTCTTTGCTCTATTTTCCTCTAACCAAAATGTAAAAACAGTCCCATCTTCCCAAACTGAAAGTAAATTCAAGCTTGATGGGAATGGGGCGGGGGGAGGGGGGGCGTTCGGGTTGGGGGAGGCGGTACTTAATGCCAAACAACCCTCCAGTCATCTCTCTCTCTCTCTGAATTTCCAGGGCACACTAAATGATTCCCATTTTCTTCAACTTATGTGGAATTGGTGGTGGGTTGAAGAAGTGTGTGTTAAAAACAATTTTCCTAGGGGACAACACTGGGCACAGGTAGTCATGAATATTCTCCTGTGTACCTACTGGGAATGGGTTCGCTGAGTGTCTGGGGTGAGTGCATAGGAGGGTTACCCACTTCAGCAAGACGTGCCCCTGACAAAATTTGTGGGACCTCTGATGGGAGCTGACACGGAGCAGTAAAAAAAAAAAAAAAAAAAAAACTCAAGTCTACCAATTAACCAACTGAATTGGGAGACAAACTTCAAAATAACTGGATTTTGCCAGTATCACATTAGATTTTACAATACTTTCTCAGAATTTTCCAGTGCTTCATACCCTAAATCAATCTTTTCAGAAGGATCTGGGCATCTCTCTTAGATGCTTTCTGACCTTGGTATCGAGTTTCTTATAAATGATAGAATGAAATTAAACACATTGAAATAACTCTTATTGGAATCATGGGCTTCAGTCTCACAGATTGAGGGTCCTATCGAAGACGTTCCTTTGCTCAAAGTTTGCAGTGGCGTTTTGTTTTTCACTCCCCCTCACACAACTAACCGAGAACGCCACATTAATCTGAGGAAAATCCCTATCCGCTAAAATCTATAAGACATTTAAACTGGTTATATTGTTTTCTTAATATTCTTCTTTATTCAGGTTAATCTAAATAACCTAAAAAGTTCTAAAACCAGTTTGCCGCCTCACCCCTATCCCCCACCAAACACACACACACACACACACACAAGACACACACACGAACGCACACACACGAACGCACATCCCTCTCATCCTTCCCCCTCCTCTACTAACATCCTCGATGTCCGAGAGCGGTGGGAGGTGGGGGGAAGGGTTAACCAAATGAGCTCCTGTCACTCAGCACTAGGCAGCCAATGGAGCCGAAAGATTGATTCACTTCCTGCTTGGGTCTCACAGAAACTCTCGAGCTTCGCCAGCCTAATTTGGAAAGCTAGCCCGGCCTCCCGTGCCGCCATTGGCCGAGTCCGCGGAAGGCCAGGCCGAGACGCGCTGCAATTGGCCTCCGCGGGTGCCGGTAACTCGCTTTCGCGGCTTTGGCTCCCCTGTACCATAGATGTCAAAGGCTGAAGCTGCTCCCTTTGCCACATTATAACTAGTAGGGGATCCTCACCGACCATGGCCACAGCTGCCTCGAATCCCTACAGCATTCTCAGTTCCAGCTCTATGGTCCATGCGGACTCTGCGGGCATGCAGCAGGGGAGTCCTTTCCGAAACCCTCAGAAACTTCTCCAAAGTGATTACTTGCAGGCAGTTCCTAGCAATGGGCATCCCCTCGGGCATCACTGGGTGACCAGTCTGAGCGATGGAGGCCCATGGTCTTCCACACTGGCCACCAGCCCCCTGGAACAGCAAGACGTGAAGCCTGGGCGCGAAGACCTACAGTTGGGCGCAATCATCCATCACCGCTCTCCGCACGTCGCCCACCACTCTCCGCACACTAACCACCCGAATGCTTGGGGGGCGAGCCCGGCTCCGAATCCGTCCATCACGTCGAGCAGCCAACCCCTTAACGTGTACTCGCAGCCGGGCTTCACGGTGAGTGGCATGCTTGAGCACGGCGGGCTCACTCCACCGCCGGCCTCTGCCTCCACGCAGAGCTTACACCCAGTGCTCCGGGAGCCCCCAGACCACGGAGACCTAGGTTCGCACCACTGCCAGGACCACTCGGACGAGGAGACACCAACCTCGGATGAGTTGGAACAGTTCGCCAAACAGTTCAAACAAAGAAGAATCAAGTTGGGCTTCACGCAGGCTGACGTGGGGCTGGCGCTGGGCACACTGTACGGCAACGTGTTCTCTCAGACCACCATCTGCAGGTTCGAGGCCTTACAACTGAGCTTCAAGAACATGTGCAAGCTGAAGCCGCTGCTGAACAAGTGGCTGGAGGAGGCTGATTCGTCCACAGGGAGTCCGACCAGCATTGACAAGATCGCGGCGCAGGGCCGCAAGCGCAAGAAGCGAACCTCTATCGAGGTGAGTGTCAAGGGCGTACTGGAGACGCATTTCCTCAAGTGTCCCAAGCCTGCCGCGCAGGAGATATCCTCGCTGGCAGACAGCCTCCAGTTGGAGAAAGAAGTGGTGCGTGTCTGGTTCTGTAATCGAAGACAGAAAGAGAAAAGAATGACTCCACCAGGGGATCAGCAGCCACATGAGGTTTATTCGCACACGCACACGGTGAAAACAGACACGTCCTGCCACGATCTCTGACTGCAGGAAGCGAGGAAGCAACCGGCCGCACTGGGAGCAGCGCGGATTTCTCTTTCTCTTCCACTCTCTTCCTTTTACTCCAGCTTTTTAATTGCTATTTCTCTAGCTCTCTGTCTCTCTCTCTTTTTTGTTGTTCGTTCTTTCTTTTCCCCCTCCCTCCAATTTTTTTTTTTTTAAACAGGGGACTCTAACATATTAAGAAAGAAAACACACACACACGCATTCAGGCTTCTCAACGCGGATACACAGTTGCCTTAAGCGGTCCAGGCGGGGACCTCATATCCCCTGCGCCAGGCAACAGCTCCCTCCAACCTTTTCTGCTGATCAATATATATTGTTTACTTTGAGTAAGGTTTTTTTGTTGTTTTTGTTTATTTTGTTTTGTTTTGGGTCGCTCCTCTCTAGGAAGAGAAAGGAGTGGGGTAACTTGGGGGCGGGGTAGGGATGGGGGAGGGGGGTGGGAAGACAGATGTGTGCCTCTGAATAACCTTTCAGCGCCTTGGTTATAGCAGCTGTATTTCAGGTGAAATCTGTTTTACAATAGACTAGTTTTGCATTTTTTAAAACTTCTATAGCGTTTCTAAATGTCTGCGGTGTTTTACTATAAGATGTACACAATATTTGTGAGACAATTTGTATCTAATCGACCACTCCATGTTATTATTGCTATTATTATTCCTTTATTGAGCAGATGGTTTTTTAATTGCTTAGAAAAGGAAGAGGGGGAGAGATGCCTACCCATCCACCGATCCCCTATCCCAAATCTGTATGGAGAAGAGAGGATACAGTGGAGAGAGTTTGTTGATGATATTGGAGATACATACATATATATGTGTGTGTGTATATATATGTGTGTGTGTGTATATATATATATACACACACACACACATATTTTTTTTTCCGGGGGGTAGCCGAGTTCCTAGGGTAGGCAGAATAGGCAAACGATTCTTTTTGCAAACTAGTACGAAGGAGGAGAGGCGATTTCGAAGCTTTCTGCCCTCCTTCCCGCAACTGTGGAGCCCCCACAGGCTTCCACAGCGCATCTGGGTTCCCTGGAAGGATTCCGCAGCTGCGCTGGGCAAAAGAAGTCGTCCTGAGGAGTGAAGAGTGCTCCTCACCTCCCGAAGTCCTTAATGCCTGCACTCGGAGCTCTCCACCCGCCCCGCGCCTTGCCAGGCCGACTGCCAGCTCGATCCCACCTTCGCCTTTCTAGGCGAAGGACTGTGCCTTCACACCCGATTGCTTTAGCTGGAGACGACGACCCGACCTGGAGACGCTGGCGACAGACTGGGTCAACGCTTTCAAGTTCGTTTCACCTCCAGTTCACTGCCTGTTCCGTGAGTGAGAAACCCTCCGGGAAGTGTGGCGAGGGGGTGGTGGACCGGCGTTCTCTGCTCTGTGCAGAAGGACAATGAAATGATTGGCAAAGGTCACAGGGATTCTGGTCTAGCCGCATACCACCTCCTCTCCCGTATATACGGCTGTCTCTGAGTGGGCTCATGGGGAGCCATCTCCGCGCCTCCAACAAGCACAGCTGGTAGAAGCCCATGGCGAAGATTGAGCTAGCTAGCGAGCGCCTGGGTGGCTGGGGTTTTTTTCCCTCTTCTTCTTCTTTTTATATCTCTCTGTGTGTATGTGTCTCTGTGCGTGTGTGCGTGCGCGTGCAAACGTGTGTGTGTAGATAGCTGTGTGTATCGTATTACTATTTACAAAAAAGAAAAAACTACAAAAAAATTTCGCTAGTCTGTGTAGAGATCCAAAAATTATGCAGTTGCTGTGGCTTTATTGCTAGCTCTCACGTCCACATGCCAGGTCCGGAGGCTCACCTCATTCCCAAGGAGCACACATTGCTGGGCCGGACATGCACCCAAACACTCAGCCGCTGCTCGCCAGACCTGGCTGGGGGCTCCGTAAACCCGGGCCGGTCTCCTGGTCCGACCTCCAGACGCAGCTGCGGTAGACAAAGCTTCAAACTACCTGTAAGGACCTGAAAGCCTATGGCCGCTTTTTGAGGATGCGCTAGTAAGGGCTGCCAGGGCCCCGGTCCACCACACTGTATCCCCAGCTGTCGGTCGAAGAGCATGTGTTAATTAAAATCCCGGATCCTTTTTCTTTTTTTGCCAAGCTTCTGCATTCTGTTGGTAGTTGTGTTTCAGTTCTGGGATTTTTTTTCCCCCACAAGGAGTTCATGTTTTACAACTGTTAGGGTTTTCTTTGTTTGTTTCGATATTTTTTCTCTGCAGTTAAAAGCTATGATTCAAACCTGAGTTAACCCAAATATTTCTGCCGACTTTATAATTGTACAGTTTTGTATAAAACGTTTTTGAAGTTATTAATTTAAAGAAAGATCATTTAGTTTATTCATTTAGTAACCGATGTATAATAAACGCTATTTTCATTAAGAGTTGCTTTTTCAACTATTTTATTCAAATTGCCTATTGCAGTTGCCAGCAATTATTTATTTTCAATAAATTCTGCATTGTGTTTAAAAGGAAACTTTCAAATATGAGTTGGGTGTCAAAAGTAAAACAATTCGCTGTAATATTTGATGTGAACAGTTTTAGTCAAGGGGTTTATATTGACGCAATATTTTATTGTTGTAAAAGATTAAAAAGGTTTAAATAAAACATTTTTCCAAAAAAAAATCTGTCTTCTTCTCCTGGCTTTATTGTGTGGTGTGTGAAGTGAAGCGTTTAAAAAGAGGCAGGTTCCGGGTGAGCATTGCATGTGCTTTGCTTCAGGTTAGAAATCATTAGTCATTGTATTAATTTTTGATTTTCTCTCACTGACTTTTGGCCTTTCATACACTCACACAGCGTGGCTTGTTATCACACCCACGATCATGCAAAACACACCCGGAATGTTGGGGAAGGCTGCTGGGGCAGGGTGTTCATTTCAGGAGGTGAAGTCTTATTAATGTTCTCCAAAAGGAGTGTGTCTCACTCTAGTCCAGCAGTTAGACCCTTCTCTGGAACTGCTCCTCTTGAAACTGGGCCCAGATCTTCGCTGAGGATTTCATCTCAACTAGCTGCAACCACCCCCCTTCCTCTTCTTCCCCATTCCCAGCCGATGATCTTCTGGTAGGTGAGCCCTCATTCTCCTGCCCCATTCCCCTGATGAGGAATGTAAAGATGACTATATGCAAGGAGAAGTGCACTACTTCTTAAGGCTCTTCCAAGGCCCATAAACTTGGGTAAACTCTTGTCCACTTAGTGTTCCCCAATAAGGCTGAATTCTGTCCATTCCTATCTGAGTTTTGGGGGAAGAAAAATAGATTACATGGAGACATTTGGAGTAAAAGTTTGATGTATTACTCTTCTTCCCACTCCTACATACAATTTCACCTCTATTATTTTATCAAAGACCCTAAATAAAATAAGGGACAGTTACCTGTAGTGATGGCTGAGGAGTAATTTACTAAATCAGAAGCAGTTATATTTTAAAGCTTTGTATGTACACACATGCCTTAACCAACTTTTTTTGTAGATGTATTTTTAGTAACAGAAATTTAAGTATAATTTTCCAATAGTAAAACTCTCTTCAATTTATACTCTGAAGTTTTTTGTTAGACAAAGCAAAATTATCTAATGATTTTAAAAAGTAATGATTATTAGTTTTGCAGGTTGTCTAATCATTTACAGTTGCACAGTGCACCATACACATGTGAGTGTTGTTTATGAAATATGCTACATGTTGTGTGCATACTCATGGGACTATCTCTCTTTATAAGTAATACTGATTTTATAGAGATGTATCGACAAGCACAAAAGCCATAGTCTTAAACCCACTGGTTCTATTTCCATTCATACCACCTAATCTCTTTCTCTTTCAGTATCCTATGAAAAAATTTGAATTGATTAAAAAGTTATACCTTTTCTTACTAAAGCACACAGAAACCAACTAACAGTGTATTCTCCATTCTTTAATGGAACCATAAGCGGATATTTTAGGAGATACTACTTCTATAAATATATACATATAGACACCTCTCTATCAGTATTTTACTATGTATTAGTGACTACATATATTTTATACATATTTATGAGACTCGTTTCCTTTACTGCCTCTTTTCTTTGTCTTAATATATAACCAAGGCCTAGTTGGCTTTTATGATGACCTCCTTATCAACCTTGTTATATAATTAACATGACATTTTCATTAAAATTCAGGGAATGTTGGTACCTCTGCCTGGGACATTCTTTGTATTGAGGTTGTCACCACCCAATTCTCAACCAAGTCCTTTGTAGGAGAAGCAGCTTTGGCCTCAGTTTCTCTCAGTCCTTCACAGCAGTATCTCTCTCTCCCAAAAAAGATTCCGTGGGCTCAAAAGGAAAAATAATACTTAACCATATTTAATGATGTGAAAGCAAAAATAATTTTCTGTTTTTATTCAAAATATATTTTTTAGTAAGGAAGTAGGAGAAGAAGGGGGAGAATGGAGAAGTAAAAAATGATTAGAGGTTAAAACATAGTTTTCCAAAGAAAAGAATGTATTTTTCCACCTGTCAGATGTTTTTAAGATGCATATGGCCCCTCAGAATTGTGAATGTTATTTCTATGATTTGGTATTTAAAAATCCAAGCATGTGACCCTTTCAAAAAAGTCTTGAAAAGAAGAAAAATTAACAATGCAAAACAATACCCTGTGAATTGATACCACTCAATACTCATCCATTCTGTAAAATAAAAGGATAAAACATTCTTTATACATACCCCCAGATAGTAGTTTTAGAAATAGCAATCCTACAACTTTGTAGATGTTAATTTTTTAAGCATTAAGAAAAATGAATATAAATATATATTTGAAATCAATTATTTTTTTAAGATGAAATAAAAGTATCTCCTCTTAAGAGCCCTGCTAGTGGAACATTTCAAAAATTAGAGGATTATTTAAAGAAATGCAGTCTCCAAAACAAAATCCAGTTAATTTCTGTTACCTCTAAAAAGGTGGAGACAGAAGGATCACATACAATGACCCTAGACTATTTTTCTAGTAAACAGAATCCACAAAATTAAACCCTTGCACCTTCCAGTGAAAAATACATTAGATCACTATGTTTTCTTTCATAAATATGATTGTAGAACTTATACCTATGCACACATTATCTTACTCACTAGCTGGGACATTGGGTTCTCTTATCAAGGAAGATTTAGTATAAGATGGGTTCATCTTGGATGCTTTTCAAGGGAGCTTGTTAACTATCAAAAAGTCCTTATTATGATGTGGCTTCACTCTCTAAGGGAATCATGGGACAACTTGCTTTTGGGTGAAACTCTACATTATTTAATATATGTGCATAGACACACTCACAACTGTAAACATGCTCCCTCTCCCTACACCCTCCCTCTATCCCTGTACTTGCACACAGACTAGATGATTTAACAGAAAGCAGAATGTGCTCAAAGACAGGAAGGAAATCAACTCATTGACCAATTCATTAAGTATGTCTTTTCATCTTTCCAGCTACTCAGACTGTGTCCATACTATTCTGGTATAGCCAGTTGGAAAGAGAAAAATTCACTCTTATCAAACTTTTTTTTTCCTATGTAATGTAAAAAAAAAATAACTACTTTGAGTGATCCTCCCCCAAACTCTGACACAAACACACACACACACACACACACACACACACACACACACACACACGGAACTGACTGCTTGCATGCATTGTCATCTTGTAAACAACGTCTATCAGCATAGATTTTTGGCAGGAATGGGGGTCATAAATGTTTTTAATATTGATTGCTTCTTATCTTCCCAGTTATTTTTCACATACAGGAGAATCTCATTATAATGTGGCTGATTATCTCCCAGATTTGACTAGATCTGAGATCAGTCTTTCCTCTGACCCCTCTCATAGAAATGGAAAACCCTCCTATAAAAGTGAGCATGGAAAGTAATGTATCTCCCCACCAGACGAATATTAAAAAGAGATTTGTTACACAGAATGTATATCTGGTAAAAGATTATTTATTCCATAATACTTGCATTTTGAGCACAGAAAACCACATAGATACCCATTCTACCTGCTAAAATCACTGCTTGATGTCATATTTTTAAAGCACAGAAAATAGAGGATTACGGACCAGGGACAGTAGCTTATTTGGCTTCAAATGACACATGATTCCAAACTGCAGAAAAAAGTTATCTAGGTGGACATGTTGCACAGAGGTATATATTGTTTTAATGTTTTACTATTTAGTCTACTTGTGGTGCTGTTGGTAATATTCATGTTTAATTAACATCAGTTTTTTTTCTTTGTTCCCACAGAATTGCATGTATAAACACCTGTAGAAAAGATAAGAATCAAAGACAGAGGTCTGTCTTGAACCTGTGGTGGCCTAGAAAAATAACAAAAAAAATCAGATTAGTGATATCTATTGTCATAATCAGGGACTGTGTTCAAAATAGTGTACAATAGCCACTGTTAAGGGATAGGGGTTGACTTGCTCAACAGTAAACAGCAATTTTCAACAGATGAATTTCTTTCATCATAGGAAGAAGAGCCAAGTATATTTAACCCAAAATTCTGAATGCTGAGCCTTAAGGGTGAGAGTAATTGAAATTCTAGATAAACATATTTTCCTTAATAACTTTCATTTTTCATGTTTTATCCTGGGAGAGAAAAGCCTAACTTCTCCAGATTTTACATTAAAAGTGAAACTAAAGTAACATTTCAAAGTAGCTCTTTCATCCGCACTGAGTCCTCCCTCCATCACTGTCCATGGATTCGCTGATGATATTGGCTCTTTAGGTGCTCCTCACTGACCTCCTTAGAGAACTAAGGAGTAGTTATAGAAGTGATTGCACCCATAGTGGAAGTTTAAATCCTATACTCCCTTCTACCCCTTAGTGCTATGCTTCTTCAAGTCCTGGCTTGATGTCATCTGTCAAATTAGAAAATGGACTAGCTTTGTTTTCAATGGATTAAAAATACTCCTACAAGTGGATAATTTCAAAATTGCTGGTTAAAAAAAAATACTTTTGGAGTTTTCTCTGCACATCTGATTTGCACTTTGGACTATATTTATGCATGATTTAGAGAACTCACAAATAGAAGAATTTAGAATAAAGGCTATAATAATCTTTTCAATTTATGCACCACCTTTCCTCTGTAAAGATCCCTAGGCACTTTAGAAATGATATATACACTATATCCTGCAGCGACCAATATGCAAATCACAACAAAATGACCACTTCAGGCCACATAAAATGACCACAATCAGTTTGGGCAAAACTCATTAATATCAATAGGGTTTCTGTGGACAATTGAAGGGCAGTATATGCCATGGGTCTCATTCATTGCTGTAGGAGAGTATGAAAGTATCTGGGCTCACATTGTAAAGGGATAAAGTCTTACATTTTAAACTCGTGTCTTATAAGAGGAAAAAAAATGAATTCTCATGCATTTGATAAATTTGCTTAAATTTGTCTTCAAGACTTTTGTAGAAAAATAAGCTATTCATTAAGTGACAGACCAGTGATACTCAAAAGTAATTGTGCATTTAAATTATGTAATATTTAAAATTAAAATTGTTACACATATCTGTTAAAAGTGCTTAAATGGAAGAATAGCCAATTTTAAAATCACAGTCTCTTGGCTGCTTTTAATTATACACTCATGCAAGTGTGTGCACGTACACACACACACACACACACAGCACACACTCTGGAGTAACTGTTTTAAAAGTAACCATTGAATGGTTTTTAAGCTAATAATCACCATGCCAGTAATTCCTCCCATGCCTCCACTAACACCACCTACATATGTCTGTATTTTGTAAAAATGACCAAGCTGTTCAGATGAAGAGAAATGGATTTGATAGGTCTTAAATATTGGGCTGACCAAAATGTTCGTTCAGGTGTTTCCATAAGATGTTATGGAAAAACCCAAATGAACTTTTTGTCCAACAAAATATATTAAGGTAAAGGGGACTTTCAGGAGAGAGACCATTAATACTTAAATAGAAAGTCATTTATTTTCTGGCTCATTTTTAACCCTTTTGACAATGAGATATATGATATAAATAGCAAGCCCTATTTTAGTAAAAGCAGCACAAACTATATTATCATTACCTCCTGATAGTATGAAAGCATTTTTGTTTTAAATTTTCTGGAAAACACCAAAAAAATCAACCTACCAGCAAAGGAGCTGTGTATTTCCTGGAAAATATATGTTATTTTAAACTCTTTGTGCCTGCCCTGACCCTATTCCATGCCTCTGGCTGTCAGAATTGTGCAGTGCCTCCTCAAAGCTCAATGTCAAATTAAAAAGTGACAAGAATGAGGCAGCATAATAATAGCTTAAAGCTATTCTCCACCTTTCCATATACAAATATATGAATTTCAAAACCCAGTAATTTTTTAACTGAATAAATATGTTCAGATTTTATATGTAACTGGTAGAACAGAAATAGTAACAACATCCAATTTACAAACATATTTATTGAGTGCATACAATTTTCAAGACATTATTGGGGTGGGGAGTGAAAGGTGTGGAGTATGTACCTTGCTTTGAGGAGCTAATAATCCCTAGGGAAAATAGGAATAAGATAGAAATATACACAACTAACTGTTAATTAAATGAGAACTGGGAGTGCTGGAGACATGTACTATTTGCCAAATTGGGTGTCACTACTCTATATTTTTATTGTTCCTTCTTTGTAATACACTTTCATACTCAAACACAGCAGTTGTTTGTGCTCTTTTGATAATATTGCATATCTTTGTTGAACCCCAGTAGATGCAATTGTTAGTTGGCTTACGTGTATAGACACTGAGTGTCATAGCAGTATTTGCAAATTCCTAAGACTAAGTTCAGCTCTGATGAGCTTGAATTATTTTTGTAAGGAAAATTTTATACAGGGACAAAGTGCAGAAGGAAAAACACATTGCAAGCTTCTAAAACCCTCTTCCTGTCCCTCCTTTCCACACTTAAAAACCTGGGATAAATGGCAGGTAACATGAGTAATGCAAAATGCTTCCCTCTTATTTTCACATCTTCCACTATTAGCGGATTAGTCTATCCACAGTTCTGCAACTAGTAACTTGTGCTTGAGTTAAGGAGTGAAAGTCTCACCAGCAGGTGCTGAGAATCATACTCCAAAATGAGATTCTGTGTATTTGTTCTGCTCCCACTATGGATTTCATTGTATAAGATTAATGACATGGTAAAAACAATAGGCAAAGAAGAACATGGAAAATACATTTCCAGACCGGAAATTTCTGTTGGTAAGCTTAAGGGTATGGCGATTTAAACAGGGAAGGAAAAAACCCCACGAGTGTGGCAAGCACTTTTTGTAATCAAATTGTTCCCAGCTAAAAGCCAGCCTCATTGAGATTTCCTGCAGTGCCTTTTTGTTGACAAGCAATGGATGAAATAATTTCTATGAATTCAGAAACCTGTGGGAAAATGGCACTGATGTTTAAAGTGTGACTGTTTAGTTAACTTGTTAGGATAATTTTCAGAGTTGAAGGAATCTGAATCTCTAACAAAAACTCATTAAGTGTGGAATGTACACTGTCTTCTTTTTTCTTTAATGCAGTTTTCCCTCTTCCAAATGCATTCAACAAAGTGAGGTTTGTAGCACTACTTCAAAATTTCCAATTATCTGGGGGGAAATATGGTCGGTGTAAAATACATTCCCTAGCACTGATAAAATAATCAGAGGACTAAAAAAATTTTTCCCAGTGGTCCTGCATTTGCATTCATAAGCACAGAGTAATGGGAGGCAGGAGCATGATTATCTTAAGGGAAAGGGCTAGAAACACAGTGAACAATCATATGACCATGTTCTTTTCCTACCTAAGTCTTCTAGGACACACTGCCACTGCTGTCACTCACGCTCTTCAGGGAACAGAGATAAACCTTAGTTAGAGTCATATAAGTGCAATAACAAGCAATGCTCCAAAGGGACCTTAATTGACTGATCAAATGCATTTTGATTTTGTCAAAAGTCAACCCAGATGTATTTATGTCATATTGTTGGATGAAACCGGGTTAAGGGTACACCAGTCTTTCTATATTATTCCTTACGACTTCATATACATCTACAATTATCTCCATAAAAATTTTAATTTCAAAAACCAAGGCACAATTTTAATAATTAAAAAAGCTGGTACAAATTCTATTCCTGTCATTCAGTAATTTTCATGAATCCAAAGTTTGACTTTCTGGTTTTTCTCTTTTTTTTTTCAGCATTGTGGGTAGCAGTGTCTGAATAAAACCAGTCTGTTCTGAGCTTTTCTTTAACTAGAATTAATCTCCTGTCTCTGGTGCTTATAGCGCCCCTAAACCCACACTGTGACTATGGAAACTCTGGTTATCTACCTGGGTTGCTTTCTGGTTTGATTTATAGTCTTCTCCTGTAAGATGCTTGTTTACAAAGCTAGCCCCAGATCCACCCAGGGAAAGACAATGCAATTAAGTGGGTACCCAAGGGATAATCCCCTAAAAACTAGGTATGGGCTTCCTGGGGAGATATGGTTTTAATGATTCAAGACCTATTCACTAGTTGAACAAACATTTATTGAGTACCTGCCACATTCAAGAATTTTAAAATCACTACAGCTTTTAGAGGTTTTTTTTTTGTACTCTGGATTTTGACCCGGTTTTGAATTCCAGGTCTTCAGCTTAACTACCTGTGGGACATTGAACAAGTCCTTTGAATTCTGTGTTTAATTTTCTCATTTGTAAAATGGGAATGATAATAATTGCACATATCTAATAAGGCTGTAAAAATTAAAAATACAACCCATGCTAAATGCTTACCTTAGTGCCTGACACATAGGAAGTACTCATTTGATATTAGCTCTTATTGTTTTGTTCATTCCTCCTCCTTTTACATATTCTATACTACAAGGAACATGTTAATATGGTTGAAATTTATCTAAACAGAGTGGAAAGAAAATTCCCTTTTTAGTATCTACTATTGCAGTGCTTCACAGCACCTTTTCCCTCCACTGCAATGTACATGACAGTTGACACTTAAATGAGCAACAAACTCAATGGTTTTTGCCAGGACTATGTAAAATTCCCTGGGCATTAACTATAATGCAAGAACTTGAGAGTGATATCATCAGGACAACCTGGAATCTATTCTGACTTATTTTTTATTTATTTTTTAAAGAGACAAATAATGTTACCATTAGTAACATTCTTTGTGACACCCCTCACAATACATAAAAACACAATAACATGTTGTCACAACGACTTTGAAAATTGCTGGCACACAAAGATGTGCCAGGATTTCCTAATCTAAAGCGTAGGCAAATAGTAATACCATTCTCTTGGCTTAAGCATTTTAACCATTAATATGTCTTATCCTCATTAAGAGAAATCCAAAAGTAACTCCACTATAATAATGCAGGAATTCATAGAAAAGCCGGTTAAATATCTCCTTTGTGCTCACCACCACTTAAAAAACATATTATCCTATGTCTATGCCCATCACCAATTAAATCCAAGAAAGTTTCCTTAAAATTATGAAACCTTATATATTCCAGGTGAAAGAATAAGTTTGACCTTTTCAGGGTTTGTGCAGCATGATTCAACATCCATTCCTATTCTTCCTGTTTACAGTCTCAGTAACCTGTAAGGATAAAGTAGTATGAGCAGCCAATCAAAATGCAGAATATTGAAAAGGTTAAAGTCTGTGTTTATGAGTCTATTAAATGTTTATAGCCTTTCACAGACTGAACTGGGCATTAAAGCTAGTGTATCTCATTCTGGCAATTAATATTGCAACAAGAAAGAAGTGGGCAAAACGATTCCATTCTTAAGGCAAAATTTGTAATAAGATAATAAAATGGCATAATATGTATTAATTTGTTCCCATGACAACAACTATAAGAAAAATAGAAAATAGTACAAACCTAAACACTGATTATGGTGGAGATAGAAATTGTTAAGGAATTGTAAAAAACTCATAGAGTCTAGTTTAGTCACTAGTGACAACTTACCTTTGATGCTCTGGAGGAAAGTTAGATACTTCTGAACTTCCATAAATGCATAACCATGAACCAACTGGCCCCTTTATAGCCAGACTGATAACAGATCTGATTTTCTTTTGTCATGTAACTGATATAGTTACATGTGCTATTATTTACATGTCTCTTTTATATTTGAAAAATATTATTATTTGCTTGGATAATATCTTGAAGTATCTAGAGTTTCATAACATAATTATATGTTATGCAAAAGCATGTTGTTTTTGTCTGATCATTAGGTCAGATATTAGTCCTTATTATATATTATCCTTATCCAAATTAACTATATTTAGAATTTCTCCTTCAATAAAAGTTAAAACATCTTATAAATCAAACAGACTGCTAGATGTCAGCTGTCATCATACTGGCCTTGGTTAAAAGATATTAATCCATCTCTTTTGTTTTGAAAGTGAATTTAGTAAGATTTTTCAGTATTACTAAAAACCCCAGCAAAAACAGCAATAGAACACTACTGTTACAAATGAGGTTTCTTCTGCCAGAGAGAAAGAGAAATGAAGGGACATTTTAGGTGCTCTGGAACTATGATTTCTATTATATAAAGCTAGTGAAATATATCTGTTAGCAGTTTGACCAACACCCACATTTAAAATTATATCATTTTGAGAATCATCTTTGCTATCCTCTTTCATTTTGGAAAAAAAATGATTACTGAGTATTTAACACAATTTAATCTAGTGATTAATAAATAATTTCAAAAGATAGTATTCTAAGCTGCTTTTAAATTATGTCAATTTTTTTTTGTTTCCAGCAGTTTTTGAGAAAGCAACCACTCAAGTCAGAATAGAAGTTGGAAAGAAAATGAAAATTAATCTATGACTATCATAATGACTTAATTTTAAGTCATAGCTGTTTTCTAGAACACCTCCAAGTTTAGAAACTTAACTCTAATAGAAAAATATTTAGTATATTGAATGAATGAATAACAAAATTTTCATACTAAAAGCCAATAGATTCCCCTGATAGTGGTTACCAGTGGGGAGAGGGTAGGGGAAGGGGCAATATAGGGGTATGGGATTAAGAGATACACAATACTATGTATAAAATAGATAAACAACAAGGATATATTGTACAGCACAGGGAATTATAGCCATTATCTTATAATAGCTTTTAATGGAGCATAATCTGTAAAAATATGGAACCACTATGCTGTACACCTGGAACTAACATATTGTAACTCAACTATACTTCAATTTAAAAAAAAAATGAAAAACATTTTTAAAAAGGTAAAATTCATCTTAGGCACTTATCTCTGGGCTTGTTGCACAGTTACTCTTGCCTGCCCAAGCCCTATAGCAACCTACCAAGGCTTATCACCTAAATGTTTCTTCCCCTCTCCTCACCACTCCATTAGAAGACCATTCCCTCACTGGATCTACTCACCATCTATGAATCAGATATTCTCTTAGTATTGTGCCCATTTACAAGAAAGATTTCCTATATCTTTCTGCTCCTGCCTCACAAGCCCACCTGCTCTCCAATTAGAAATAGAAAAGATTCCAATTTTTCCACTTTAATATCAGATATTTATCAGAGGGTTGTGGATTTAATTAAGTCATACTTACCTTATGTTTCTTATATAACCAACAATAATAACTGGTGCTTATGTAACACATTATGTACCATTATTTTAAGTACTTTACATATATTAACTCATTTAATCATCATAATAATCCTAAAATGTAGGCATTATTAGTTTCATTCTAATTTCACAGATACAGAAAATTATGTCAGAGAGGCTGTTGAAAATGCCTAAGGTCATATAGCTAATAAATGTTAGAGTGAGCTTCAGACTTGGACATCTGGCTCTAGAGTGTGCGCTCTTAAACACTGTACTATTCTGCCCCCCTACAATAAGTGTACCCCCACCAACTAGATGAGGGTGGTTTGAATCTTCACCTGTCCTTGTTGATGTTTTATTTGAGTGATAGTATTTCCCTCATATATGCACATTATGTATGTGTGTTTCTTATAATAGGGTATCCTAAGTTTCCAGGATCAAGAAATGATGTAATGAATTAAATATTAGAAAGTTCCAGTGCTTGAGACCCATGATGACAGCCAAAGCCTAGAAGTTTGGGGTTTCCCAAAGTCTATATTGTAAGGAACAGCACCAAGAAACGGGGGAGAGCTTAAACAAGCTTTATTTGGGAACGCTCCCAGGTGAGGTTCACTGGTCCGAGAGAAAGGGGCCAGAGAAGTTGCGCCCGGGCGAGGGTTTGGACAGAATTTATAGGGGAAGAAGGGAAATGGGTGTGGTGAATCCGAGAGGGCACAGGTTATTCCTTATTTGGTGGTCTCTTCGGGTATCGTGGAAATATCCGGTGCTGGTTGCATCAGTCTTGGGACCGTTAGTCCCACCCCTCAAAAGGCGGGAAGGCTGGGCCGGGTGGAAAGTTCCCAGGTCAGTTCCTGGAACTGGGTGGTCCTGAAAGTCTCCAGGTCAGTTTCTGGAACTGGGTGGTCCGGAAAGTTTTGGTCTGATGCAACCTGTGAGTCTGATTGCATTCCCCTGCCTCGGGCCAGTTGGTCTTACATCCCGACATCTTTGGTGTAATAAGGCAGCATTCTGATCTCTGGCTACTTCCTGCTGAATGGGGGCGTCAAAAGGGGAGTCAGGCAACCAGAGATCCGAGGCTTAGGGGAGACCAGTGGGGGGTTCTGTAGGAAGCAAGGTGTAAGGGCCGAGGAGCATTTGGTTTGTGGCCACCCGAGAGACTTCCTCCATGCGCCTGTGAAGGAACCTAAGAAAACAGGGAGCAAACATGAACAAGATACAGATGAGAATTAAGGGGCCTAAGAGTGTTGTTAGCCAGGTATAGAGGGTGGATTGCCACCAATCGGGAATTGGGGAGCCGGACTGTTGGTGTTTGCATTGGAGTTCTTCTCTTAAGCAATGAAGGGCGTTTACATTGTCTTCGACGAGTCCTGTTTCATTGATGTAATAGCAGCATTCCTCCTGTAGGAAGAGGCAGGTACCTTCTTTGTCGGCCGTCAGGGGATCCAGGGCTCATGGATTCTGGAGAGCGACTCGGGCTATGGAGGTGATTTGGCGCTGGAGAGAGGAGATGGAGGTGGCGGAGGCTTCAATGGCTACCTGGAGTTTATGTTCTAAGTCGTGGGATGTTGAAACACTATGTGTTAGAGCCCCCCACCCCCACCCCGCCAGAGGCCTGCAGCGACCAGGGAGGAGGCGAGAGAGATGCCTGCGACCAGAGGAAGAAAGATAGCTCTTTTCCGTCGGGTGAAGGGCAGTGTGATTAGCGAGGAAATTTCGGCTTGGCTATACAGTGTGAGTTGTGGGATGAGAGTAATGGGGATACATGGGAAGGGGGAGGAAGAATTGATCTTTTTTGTGAGGGAACCATTGCACCACAAAAACATGCCTGGTGGTGCTTCAATTGATGTGTTTACCGTGAGGGATGAAATGCAAAGAAGCCCAGTATCAGCTAGATTTGGGCGGCTGCCGTAACAGATGGTGAGATTTTTTGAAACAAGGAATATGGGGACTTTTAACGGGGAAAAAGGTGGATTTTGGGAGGTGTAGGAAGTAGAATTGAAGGGCTGTTCGAGTGGGACAGCAGCGAAGGGTAGCCAGCCAAGCAAGGCACATAGAAATCAGTCGGAGATGTTACCTATTCCTGTGTGGTTGAGTATCTGTACTGCTTGACGGACGAGGGTCAACCAAGAAAAAGGATTCTCTTTGTGTTCAGGGTGGGGTAGTTGATGTCCTAGGGCTTGTTCTGTTTCCTGGATGGCAGTGGCTTGTTCACTCAACTGTTGGATAACTTCGGGAATCAAACTGATACCTGACCGAAAGACCCTGATAGCCCCCACAGGGTAGGAAGCTTTTTTGGTTCGATAGAGATTTCCTTCTATTCTTTGTGCCCATCTAAGATCCCAGGGACCCTTGATGTTGAGAAATAGGTGGCCCTTCTTATCCTTTGTGAAAAGATAGGATTGTCGGAGTGAGTTTGTGGAGTCTAATTTAGCTTCATGAATTTTGGACATCCCCCATAGGTATCAGCCCACCATTGACAGTAGTCTTTGGTCTGATCATAAGTAAAACAGACAGAGGGCTTTTCTGGGTACTCTATCCAGAAATTTTGAAAGAAGGGGAAAGAGAAGGTAATGGTTACCATGGCCTGACATCCGCCTGGTTGGCAGTCTCCTGGCCCCAGGACCTGGGCATGAGCTTGACCGTCAGCTTGCCATGTCCCGTGGATATAGAAGCGCCATAGGGATGTCTGATGAATCCTGGATGGCAGGAGAAGTAGCAGGAAGAGAGGCAGGGCGGCAGATAAGCCGTAATCTTGTGGGACCCAGCGGTTGGGTTAACCAGTTTTCTGAGGTTGGGGCCACTTTAAGACGGGAGACATGGTACCAGGAGGAGTGTCCTAGAAGTTTGGCAACTGTGGGGGTGGTGAGGACCACTGTGTGAGGGCCTGTCCACCGTGGCTTAAGGGATTGGGGGTGTAAGTCCTTGAGGAGGACACTATCTCCAGGTTGTAGAGGGAGAGAGGAAGTTTCAGACAGTCACTGTCGATAGATGACGGTCAGCATGTTCACGGAGAAGACGGCGAAGCAGGGAGAGGTAGGGAAGGTAGGAGGCTAGAGGTGGACTCTGGGTTGGTAGGTCGTGAAGGAGGAAAGGGCGGCCGTAAAGTAGTTCAAATGGACTGAGGCCAGTAGGAGTCCGAGGTGAGGCTCGGATTCAGATAAGGGCTAGAGGAAGCAGGTCGCGCCATGAGACACGGACCTCAAGGGACAGTTTGGTGAGGCGGGTCCGTTATCTGACTGGATGGAGACTGGCAGACCAAATCGGGGGATGTTGTGTTGAAGAAGGATGGTGGCAACCGTGTCTGCCATTTCTCGAGTTGTTGGATAGGCCTCTATCCAACCTGAAAATGTGTCAATGAGAGTGAGCAGATATCAGAAGTGTTTGCAGTGGGGCATATGGGTAAAGTCGATCTGCCAGTCTTCACCAGGCTGATGTCCACGCATCTGGTGTGTAGGAATTCAGGGCTGTAGGCATCCTTGTGGGGAGACGGATGTTCAGGTTTGTCAGGCCATATGAATCTTTGAGATGGCCTCTCTAAGTCCTGGCAGATGAAAGAGGGGGTCCAAAAAACGGAACATTGTTTTTGGACCAATGTGTAAGGATTTATGTATGTCTGATAGGAGGCCGGCTGCTTGGGCCAGAGGTAGGGCAATTTTGTTGTCTATAAAAATCCATCCTTTGTTGTCTTTGTGTCCCCCTTTTGATAGTAAGGCAGCTTCCTCGTGCCGGGTATATGTGGGTTGGGTAGGACTGGTGAAAAATAGAAATGGAGCTGGAGGATCCCCTTTTGTAAGCTCTTGGGCCACAGAATCGGCCTTCGAGTTACCTTGTGCTATTGGGTTGGATGGGAGTTGATGACCCCTGCAAGGGATAATTGCTACTTCTTTAGGAAGCTGGAGGGCCTCCAGGAGTTTTGCAATGAGGGAAGCGTTGACCACTGGGGATCCCTTTGCAGTCAGAAATCCGCGTTCCCTCCATAGTGCTGAATGGCTGTGTGCAATGAGAAAGGCATACTTAGAGTCTGTGTAAATGTTAACCCTTTGGTCTTTGGAAAGGTTAAGGGCTCGTGTAAGTGCGATCAGTTCAGCCTTTTGGGAGGTCGTTCCTTCTGGGAGGCTGTTAGCCTCAATAACAGTTGAGATAGTTACCACCGCGTAGGCTGCCCATCAGCGTCCATCAGGACCGAGTATTGAGCTGCCATCTACGAAGAGGGTGCGGTCCGTGTTTAACAGTGGAGTATCAAAGAGTCCCTCCCTCAGCGGGCTGAGGGCCTCTACGACTTGGGGGCAGGAGTGGGAAGGGGAGGTCCCAGTATCGGAGACAGGCAAGAGGGAGGCCAGGTTTAGGTGTGGGGAGAGGTCATGTGAGATAGCAGGGTTTTCAATGAACAGTAGGTGGAATTCCTGGATGCGGGAGGGGCCCAGGAGGGAGAGAGACTTGTAGCCTAGGAGGTCGACCAGCCGGTGGGAGGAAAACACGGTCAGTGGGTGGGCCAAAGTCAGTTTGAGTGTTTGTTTGGTCAGTTCGACTGCCGCTGCTAGGGCCCGAAGGCATGGTTGCCATCCCCGAATGGTTGGGTCTAGCTGTTTGGAGGTAAGCCACGGGGCGGTAGGAAGGCCCTACAGGCTGGGCAAGGAGTCCAGTGGCTATTCCGGCCCGTTCATCCACAAAAAGGTGAAAAGGTCGGTTTGGGTTGGGCAGAGAAAGGGAAGGAGAAGATATCAGAGCATTACGGTGTGTGAGAAAGGCCTGTCGAACGGCGGAAGGAGAGGTGAGGGGTCCTTGAGGGGTTTCTTTAGCGGCTGGATATAAGGGTTTAGCGAGGAGAGCAAAGTTAGGGATCCAGTGTCAGAAAAATCCTATAAGGCCCAAAAAGGAGAGAATTTATTCCACTGTTTCCGGAGGCTGGAGTTCACGGATAATCCAGGTGCGGTCGGCTGTTAGACCTTTTGTGGTAGGGGTAAGGTGGAGCCCCAGGTAGGTTCCAGAAGATACAGATAACTGAGCGTTGGCTGGGGAGACCCGATAACCATGAAAGTCAAGGTAATTGAGGAGATATGCAGTGTGTTGTCTTGAGAGGCTGAGAGACGGGCTACAAAGGAGGAGGTCATCTACATATTGAAGGAGTGTGCTGGGGGTAAGGGAGCAGGAAGTGAGGTCCCGTGCCAGCGCCTGACCGAAGAGGTGAGGACTGTCGTGGAAGCCCTGGGGAAGAACTGTCCAGGTAAGCTGACTGGAAGTATGAGTATCCGGATCCGTCCAGGTAAAGGCGAAGAGGAAAGAGGAGTCGGGATGTAGGGGGATAGTGAAAGAGGCATCTTTGAGATCCAGAACCGTAAAGTGAGTTGTGGATGGGGGGATATGGGAGAGCAAGGTGTATGGGTTTGGCACTACTGGGTGGAGAGGAATTATGGCCTCATTGATTAGTCGGAGGTCCTGGACCAGGCGATAATCCCCAGAGGCCTTGCAGACAGGCAGGATGGGGGTGCTTCAGGGAGAGTCAGTGGGAATAAGGAGTCCCTGGTTTAGGAGTCTGGTGATAATAGGTTGTAGGCTCCTAAGGTGAGTCTCAGAGATGGGAAATTGGGGCCTTGATGGAAATTTGGAGGGGTCCTTTAGGTGGATGAGGATGGGGGAATTGTGTGTTGCTATTATGGGCTTAGAAGTATCCCAGACTTGGGGATTGATTGGGTTCGGTGTGATTGGAAGAGGGGAATAGGAGGGGGAGGGCTCTAGAGACAGGCCGAGAAGAGGAAGCAGGAGTTGGGAGGAGGGGACCTTAGGGTCAAGTCTAACCAGCTGGAGGGAGGCCCCTAAGTGGAAAAGGACATCTTGGCCTAGCAAGGGAACTGGGCAGGATGGTATGACTACGAAGGAATGAGTAAAAGGGAGTCCTTTGATATGACATGGGGGTGGACCGGTCTAGAATGGGAAGGATGGTTTGCCATCAATACCCATGACTGAGATCTGGGAAGGAGAAACTGGCCCGGAATAGGTAGGCAGGACCGAATAGGTAGCCCCCGTGTCCACCAGAAATGAGATGGACTTACCCGCTACCTGTAGCATTACCCTGGGCTCGGCGAGGGTGATGGGGGTCTTTGAGTCCGGGTGCGTCAGTCGTCAGCCAATCCCAGCAGTTCGAGTGGTAATGCCATTGGGTCAGCCTGCCCCCTGCGTGGAGACGCTGAGGGAGGGCCAGTCGTAGGGCAGTCACTCTTCCAGTGGCCCGTTATCCCACAGCTGGGACAGGGCTTAGAAGGAGGTCGGGGATTGGGACATTGGCAAGCCCAGTGGCCTTTTTTCCCGCATTTGAAGCAGGCCCCTGGCGGGGTTGCCTTTGGCGGACCCCGTGGATACTGTGATCCATGGGAGATGGCCGGCCCTAGGGCAGCTACAAGAGCTTGGGTTTGGAGGGTCACCTTTTGGTGCATCCGAGCCTGGCAGCTGGATTCTGCCAAATCCTCACGGCCATTATAGACTTTAAAGGCCATCTTTACCAGATCTCGAATAGGGGTTTGAGGGCCGTCTTCTGCCCGTTTTAATTTCTTTCAGATGTCCGGGGCTGATTGGGTGATAAAATGGGTGGCTATGACCGCTGCCCCTGCCGGGGTGTTGGGATCCAGCCGGGTGTAGAGAGTTAAGGCCTCTGTAAGGTGACTGAGAAAGATAGCTGGATTTTCGTTAGGTTTTTGGGTTATCTCTTTTAGTTTTACAAAATTGACCACCTTATGAGTGGCAGCCTGCATGCCAGCCAGGAGGCATTGGATCATGAGGTTGCGTTTACGACAGCCATCTTGGCCATCCTGATAAGTCCAGCCTGGATCCGTGCCAGGTACAGCAGTCGCTTCGACAGGCATGGAGTTGTCGGTAAGGTGAACCTGATCTGCATGGTTTCGGGCACCAGTTTGAATTCTTTCCCTTTCGTCAGGGGTTAGAGTAGAAGATAGGACCACAAAGATGTCGTGCCAGGTTAGATCGTAAGCTTGAGAGAGGTAGCGAAAATCTTTGATGTAGCGGCAAAAAAGGAGCCTAATCGCTTTTCTATTTGAGAGGGATCTTGGAGGGAAAAGGGAACATGAACTCTAACTAATCCTTCTGCTCCTGCTACCTGCCTCAGAGGGCAGAGGGGATTTGGATCTTGGGAGTCGTGAGAGCGTGTATGTGCACTAATTGGCGAAGCAAGGGGTGTGGGAGGAGAAACTATTGAGGGAGGTGGGGGAGAGGTTGGAGAGGCCGGAGCGGGTTCGGGAGGAGGAGGGACTGCTTCAGGGTAGGGTGGAGGTTGGAGAGGAGCTCTGGAGGGGGGAGAGGCAAGAGATTCGGGTGGGTCGGCTAGTGGAGAGGGGTCATCATCAAAGGAAATTAAGGGCTTGGATGTAGGAGATGTTTGTTTGGCAAGAAGGATCTGGGAAGTGGAACAATCGACGCAGAGGGAAGGGTGAGAGTGTAAATACCAGAAGGCCTGGACATAGGGACCTCAGACCATTTGCCCGTCCTGTGGCAGTAATTATCTAGATCATGGAGGATGTTAAAATCTAGTCCCTTCAGGAGGCTATTTGGATTGATTGTGTAGAGAATATTGTGGCCAGGCCACAGCGGAATAGAAAATAAGCCGTCGGCAACGGAGATCTTGGGAGAAGCCGAGGGCTGTAAAATTGGCTAGGAGACACCCCAGGGGCGTCTTAGGATCTGGTTTCGATTGTGAGGTTCCCATGACCCCCAGTCTGTCCCTGAGTGAATGGAGAGGGAGAGAGGCATCCCTGGTCTCAGTCTCCAGTCCACGGCAGGTCGGAGGGCGGTCAGGTGATTGGGACGTCTCCACAGTTGCCCGAGGCCCGGAGAGAGGATGGAGGAATCCCTGACGCGGCCCGATTAAGGACAGGGAGTCCAGTGGGCAGGGACTCTAAGGGTCGGAGGGAAAAAGGGAGGGGCACTTACCCCGTGTTCTGCTGGATCGGGTGGATGAGTAGTGGTTCCCCGGTTGTCTCCTGGGGGAGGGGAGGAGCGGCCCGCGCGGTAACCCACGGGGCTTCGTACCCTTCCCGGGTTTCGGCACCAAATGTAAGGAACAGCACCAAGAAACGGGGGAGAGCTTAAACAAGCTTTATTTGGGAATGCTCCCGGGTGAGGTTCACTGGTCCGAGAGAAAGGGGCCAGAGAAGTCGCGCCCAGGCGAGGAGGGTTTGGGCAGAATTTATAGGGGAAGAAGGGAAAGGGGTGTGGTGAATCCGGGAGAGCACAGGTTATTCCTTATTTGGTGGTCTCTTCGGGTATCGTGGCAATATCCGGTGCTGGTTGCATCAGTCTTGGGACCGTTAGTCCCGCCCCACGAAAGGCGGGAAGGCTGGGCCGGGTGGAAAGTCCCCAGGTGAGTTCCTGGAACTGGGTGGTCCGGAAAGTTTCGGTCTGATGCAACCTGTGAGTCTGATTGCGTTCCCCTGCCTCGGGCCAGTTGGCCTTACATTTATGTGTTATATCTTTAATTTAACAAATGTAAAGCTTTCATTTGAATTTTTAGATTTGGAAGATACAAACATTACAACAATTAATAAAACATTTTTGATCCTTATAATAACTAAGTAAATACAATCTAATTTTATTTTGTTACAGAATTATTTTTATCTTGTGATGCAATGTTAAAACAATAGTTTCAGTTATCTGTCTTAGATTAAATAGTCAATACTAGACCCTGAAGTATCTTATTTCCCCAGAATCTAGAGGCATGGCTGAGTCACAAAAGATATACATAATGGATGCTCAATAAGTACACTAAATGAGTGAATAACAGAAACTACCAGTAATGATTACCTAGCAAGTATTAGGCAGTGTGCAACATGCCTTAGGTATATTATATCAAATCCTTTGATAAGCCAAATATAAGATAGGTATCATTACCCTCATTTTACAAATTGAAAAATTGAGGTTCAGAGAGTTTAATTTATATATACAATTTATAAATTGACAGAATCATCATTCAAACTTACATTATATTCCAAAGTCTATGTGCTTTTCATGACATTATTTTGCAAAGATGGGTGAATGCCTAGATGATCAATTTTCCTCCAATCTGGATGAGCAGAAAATTTGACCAAGCTTCTTATCTTAGTTCTGAGCTTAAAATACTTCTTAGCTCTAAATAGATATGAAAGATGAAAAGAGAAAGGGATAAAGAGGAAAATAAGACAGATGAAGGGAATGAGTAGCTATATAATCCTATATCATGCTATCCATAATTCTATCCATGCTGTATTATAATATGTTATTTACTTGTCCTTCTCTCCAACTATACTGTGAGCTGTCCCAGTTCAGGAATGTGTCTTTTATTCATCATAGTATTGCCTAATACAGGGTCTGGTACATAGAAAATGGTCAAAAAATATTTGTGGAATAAATGACTGAGTAAATTGGGAGAGACAAGGGAAGGCAAGATAAATAACAATTCTGGAGCAAATATTTAACAGTTCACAAACTCAAATGCCTTCAGGCCAATGGAAGTTATTTAAGAGAACTATGAATGCTGGGCGTTATACAGTAGTAATGGCTGAGGTAAACTTGTGAATGTATGGTCCTTCTTAGGACATTTAATAAAAGAAAAAAATTAAAACTACATATTGACTAAACAAATTGTGTTTATGGGCTGGACTTGCCTAAGGAAGTACAGGGCAGTATAAGGCTCTGGCCCCCAATGACTTAAATATGAATAGAAATTGATGCAAAAATAACAGGTATCCATCATTTGAAGAGACTCTGAAATCATTTCCAATTTAAAACGTGTTTCTGAGTGTCTATCCTGTGCAGATATTGGGCTAGGCCAAGGAAATAAAATGGTAATCTGCCCTCACAGTCTATTAAAGGGGATACATAAACGGAACAAACAGATCTTTCCCCACAGTTTATAGTCTAGGAAACATGGAAGCCTTGCTAAAATAGTATTCAAAAGTCTATCTTTAGCATTTTCCTTTCTCTCTTTCTCCAGCTCCCCACTTTAGACTATCATTCTTCCATCATCCTCCAGCCTCATGCTCACCTCTTGCTGTCCCAAATCACTTTCTAGGCTTTCATTCTTCAGACGTGCTTCAACTTATCTTTTACTCAAGCCCCCCCTTAATCAAACTGTTGTGTATTCTCTAACCTGAAAAAAATATGTTTGGCCATGTGAATAAAGTAATTCAGGCTAAATATATGAATGACAGCACTGTGTTAAATTTTCTGAAATCCTGAACTTTACATTTCATTACCTCTTTTCCACAGCAATGACTTGTAAGGAGCAGCAGCTCAATAAATACTTGTATACACTCTAAGGTCTTTAAAAACATTTCTCTCCTCTGTCCTATTTACACTTTTAAAGAAGAGCAAATGACTTGGGAGAATGGTTGAAGATATTCCATTTCCAGGAGACTCTCCTTGTGCAATTAGCATTATAATACAGTCTCTCTGAATGCTGGGGGCTATGGACAGAACAGAGTGATTCAGAATTACATGATAATCTACCCTCTGCTGATTAAAAATACGCACAATGTGAGAGTTATGAGTTAAGTTTTATTTGGGGAAAAATGAGGACTATAGCCAGGGAGACATCATTTCAGATAGCTCTGAGGAAACTGCTCCAAAGAGGTATGGGGGAAGGTCAGTATATATGTGATTTTGGTGAAGGGGGAGTACATGCAATTAAGTACATATATTTTGCAGACGGTTTCTGCTAGTTGTGAAGGTTACTGCTAGTCATGAGGAGCAGTCATCAGATTTTAGTGATTTTCTAGATATGATGAGATGCAAGAATTGGACTCATAAAATTGTCTCCTGAAAATATATAAAGATCTGAAGACCTGTTCTGCCTGTTTTTTCCAGAGCACAGAGTACCTCATTTCTGATCTCCACCCTGAACTCCTTTCAGGGGGTGTTGAAGACCAACAGCTGCAGCAGCTCATAATTTAATCCTTGTAGAGGTAGATGGCAAGTGTCAATTTGTAGGTGACACCTCTAATAACCCAGAAGATTTAGAAGCACTGTTTGTAATTACAGGTTGGTTGTCACATTAATCAAGACTTTAGATTAAATCAATGAAAGGACAAGTAGCAAAGTAACTTTTGTTTCTGACACTTAAAAATTAAATTTTAAAGAAACCCATGGTTTCTCAAGTGCTTTTTCTTTTTTGTGCTGTAGATGACATTTTAAATATTTTCAAACCTTCTAAATGGCATGGAAAATAGGTTTTATTCAATATCAAATGGGGCAGGAATAGGAGGCAAGAATATACAATGGAGGAAAGACAGCCTCTTCAACAAATGGTGTTGGGAAAACTGGACAGCTACAGGCAAAGGAATGAAACTGGACCATTTTCTTACACCATATAGGAAAATGAACTCAAAATGGATTAAAGATTTATATGTAAGACCTGAAACCACAAAACTTCTAGAAGAAAATATAGGCACTATGCTCTTTGACATCAGTCTCAGAAACACATTTTCTGAATCTGTCACTTCAGACAAGGACAACTAAAGCAGAAATAAACAAGTCAACATCAAATTAAAAAGCTTTTGTACAGCAAAGGAAACCATGAACAAAATGAAAAGGCAACATACTGAATGGGAGGAAATATTTGCAAATGACACATCTGATAAGTGGTTAATATCCAAATTATGTAAAGAAATCATACAACTCAATATTTAAAAATCTGAGTTAAAAATGGACAAAGGACCCGAAGAGATATTTCTCCAGAGAAGACGTAAAAATGGCCACAGACACATGAGAAGATGCTCAATATCACTAATTATCAGGGAAATGCAAATCAAAACCACAATGACATATCACCTCACACTTTTCAGAATGGCTATCATCAAAAAGACAAAATAACAAGTGTTGGTGAGGATGTGAAGGAAAGGGAAGCTTTGTGCACTATTAGTGGGAATGTAAATTGGTGAAACCACTATGGAAAACAGTATGGAGGTTCCTCAAAACACTAAAAGTAAAACTACCATATGATCCAGCAATTTCACTTCTGGGTATTTGCCTGAAGAACACATAAAGACTAATTTGAAAAGATATATGCACCCCTATGTTCAATGCAGCATTGTTCACAATAGCCAAGATATGGAAACAAGCTGTGTCCACTGATAGATGAATGGATAAAGATGTTATATATAAACATAAATATAAATAAATAAACTCAACCATGAAAAAGAATGAGATCTTACCATTTGTAGCAACACGGATCTGCCTAGAATATATAATGTTAAGTGAAATAAGTCAGACAAAGACAAGTACCATATGATCTCACTGATATGTGGAATCTAAAAACAAAACAAATGAATAAACAAAACAAAACAGAAAGAGACTTCAGATCCAGTGTGCAAACTGATAGTTATCAGAGGGGAGGGAGGTGGGAGATTGGGTGAAATAAGTGAAGGGGATTAAGAAGTACAAATTTCCACTTATTAAAAAGATAAGCCCATGGGATGTAATATATAGCATAAGAAATATAATCAATAACATGATAATTTTGTATGGTGACAGATTGTTATTAAACTTACCATGGTGATCATTTCATAATGCCTGATCATTTCATAATCATTTCATTTCAAGTAATCATTTCATGTTAAGTGGTCGAACCACTATGTTGTACATTCAAAACTAACATAATATTGTACATCAACTATACTTCAATAAACAAAAACAAACAAATAAAAAAATAAAAAGTAGTTAAATAAGTAAAATAAGACTTTTGTTTTCTCCTTCATACTCCTTAATATCTCTCTATTGTTTTATAAAGCCATAAATCCTGGAGCAATAAACAAATATAGGGAAAGTTCCAACAGAATTAAGTATTAAATAGAGACCACCCAATCTCCTTTCTCTTGCAAACTCTCATGAATTTTTCAATCTCATTTTGTATAAATAAATAAATAAATATTACTTTCAGTGTACTCATGGGACCTATGCATGATTTGGGACAGTATATTATCCTTAAACTAATAATGGACTTGAAAGGTGCTGATTTAAGACACTGCAGTTTGTCTTACTGCATTTTAAGCATACTTTGTAGAGACAACCTCTAGTATAATATGTTTAATTATTGGCTTTGTTTCATGTGTAGAAGTCTTATCTCAGCAAATCCCTATGTTTCTTAAAAGCAGAAACAAAGGACTTCCCTGGTGGCTCAGTGGTTAAGAATCCGCCTGCCAATGCAGGGGACATGGGTTCAAGCCCTGGTCCAGGAAGATCCCACATGCTGTGGAGCAACTAAGCCCATGTGCCACAACTTCTGAGCCTGTGTGCCACAACTTCTGAAGCCCACGCACTGCAACAAGAGAAGCCACTGCAATCAGAAGCCCATGCATCACAACAAAGAGTAGCCCCCACTCACCGCAACTACAGAAAGCCCACGCACAGCACTAAAGACCCAATGCAGCCATAAATAAGTTAATTAATTAATTTTTAAAGAAAGCAGAACCAGAGTCTATTTCATCTCAGTATCTTCCAGAACACATAACAAAGTGATTAATTCAAAAAATATATAAATAAATACATATATATAAATGTTTGTTTTTATCTGATCATGACTCCTGCCTCCTTTATTAAGTGATAAACACATAATACGTGTAATCTATTAAGACTTAAGCTGCTAAAGAGCTCTTCTTGTTTTGGGGTGTACATCTTTACTTTTGCAATTGGCTCTTTGTGTGCATAATTAGGCACATGCTACCATTATTGGCCACTTGCCTTTTTCTTAGGATATTCAGTGGCAAAATGCAAGTACAATTTTGGGACCTATAACTAGTTACAGCTGAAAAATAAATGTAAAAAAAGAAAATAGAAGCCTAATTGTGATCCCACAATAATTTGGCTTGTGGTATTGTAACTCTCACAGCCATCAAATCTTCTTTAAAATTTCCCCTTAGTTCCATTGTCAGGAATTTTATGGAAGTTTGAAAAAGGTAATTTGTTCTAAAACACACCTGTATCACTTTAGTAAAAAAGAAAACGGAGAAAAATACCTTGAAATCAATTTCTACAGAAACTCTATCAAGGAGGATTGCAAAATTCAAAGTAGACAATGAAGATCTCCCTTTTATAAAACACTTTTCTCTTCTACAGAAACTTTCTATGCGAGTGAATTCACATTCCTAATACTGTACCGTCCTATAGTATTAGGACAAATTGTGCAAGATGAAGTCAGGAGTCCAGTGGAGCATCCTTTTAGCCCATGTAAAGTTTCATATGATGGAAGCTTATCAAAAAGAAAGATATAATTTTGTCATTTGTGGGTTTTTTGTTTGTTTGTTTTCGAGTCATAGAAGTTCCTTATATGTCTTGGATATTAACCCTTTATCAGATATATAGTTTGCAAATATTTTCTCTCATCTTGTAGGCTGCCTTATCACTTTTCTGATTATTTCCTTTGCTGTGCAGAAGCTTTTTAGTTTGTGCAGTACGACTTGTCTATTTTCGCTTTTGGGGTCATATCCAAGAAACCATTGCCAAGACCAATATCAAGAACCTTTATCATTATTGTCTTCTAGAAGATTTAAATTTTCATGTCCTACATTTATGCTTTTAATTCACTTTGAGTTGATTTTAGTGTACAGTGTAAAATAAGAGTGCAATTTTATTCTTTTGCATTTGGATATCCAGTATGCCCAACACCATTTATTGAAATGACTATCCTTTAAATATCAGTTTACCATAAATGTGTGGATTTATTTCTGAACTCTCTATTTTGTTCCACTGGGTGATATGTCTTTTTTTTTTAACAGTACCATAACCTTTTAATTACTAGAGCTTTATAATATATTTTGAAATCAAGAAATGTGATGCATTCTGCTTCATACAAGATTGCTTTGGCAATCATGAGAACGAAAAATGGAGCTGGAGGAATCAGGCTCCCCGACTTCAGACTTTACTACAAAGCTACAGTAATCAAGAGAGTATGGTACTGGCACAAAAACAGAAAGATAGATCAATGGAACAGGATAGAAAGCCCAGAGATAAACCCACGCGCATATGGTCACCTTATCTTTGATAAAGGAGGCAGGAATGTACAGTGGAGAAAGGACAGCCTCTTCAATAAGTGGTGCTGGGAAAACTGGACAGGTACATGTAAAAGTATGAGATTAGATCACTCCCCAACACCATACACAAAAATATGCTCAAAATGGATTAAAGACCTAAATGTAAGGCCAGAAGCTATCACACTCTTAGAGGAAATCATAGGCAGAACACTATATGACATAAATCACAGCAAGATCCTTTTTGACCCACCTCCGAGAGAAATGGAAATAAAAACAAGAATAAACAATGGGACCTAATGAAACTGCAAACCTTTGGCACAGCAAAGGAAACCATAAACAAGACCAAAAGACAACCCTCAGAATGGGAGAAAATATTTGCAAATGAAGCAACTGACAAAGGATTAATTTCCAAAATTTACAAGCAGCTCATGCAGCTCAATAACAAAAAAACAAACAACCCAATCCAAAAATGGGCAGAAGACTTAAATAGACATTTCTCCAAAGAAGATATACAGACTGCCAACAAGCACATGGAAGAATGCTTAACATCATTAATCATTAGAGAAATGCAAATCAAAACTACAATGAGATATCATCTCACACCAGTCAGAATGGCCATCATTAAAAAAAATCTAGAAACAATAAATGCTGGAGAGGGTGTGGAGAAAAGGGAACACTCTTGCACTGCTGGTGGAAATGTGAATTAGTTCAGCCACTGTGGAGAACAGTATGGAGGTTCCTTAAAAAACTACAAATAGAACTACCATATGACCCAGCAATCCCACTACTGGGCATATACCCTGAGAAAACCAAAATTCAAAAAGAGTCATGTACCAAAATTTTCATTGCAGCTCTATTTACAATAGCCCAGAGATGGAAACAACCTAAGTGTCCATCATCGGATGAATGGATAAAGAAGATTTGGTACATATATACAATGGAATATTACTCAGCCATAAAAAGAAACGAAATTGAGCTGTTTGTAATGAGGTGGATAGACCTAGAGTCTGTCATACAGAGTGAAGTAAGTCAGAAAGAGAAAGACAAATACCGTATGCTAACACACATATATGGAATTTAAGAAAAAATAATGTCATGAAGAACCTAGGGGTAAGACAGGAATAAAGACACAGACCTACTGGAGAACGGACTTGAGGATATGGGGAGGGGGAAGGGTGAGCTGTGACAAAGCGAGAGAGAGGCATGGACATATATACATTAACAAACGTAGGGTAGATAACTAGTGGGAAGCAGCCGCATAGCACAGGGATGTCAGCTCGGTGCTTTGTGACTGCCTGGAGTGGTGGGATAGGGAGGGTGGGAGGGAGGGAGATGAAGGAGGGAAGAGATATGGGAACATATGTATATGTATAACTGATTCACTTTGTTATAAAGCAAAAAGTAACACACCATTGTAAAGCAATTATACCCCAATAAAGATGTTAAAAAAAAAAAAAAAAGATTGCTTTGGCTAGTCGGGGTCACTTGTGGTTCCATATGAATTTTAGGATAGTATTTTTCTATTTCTTTAAAAAATGCTATTGAGATTTTTTTGTAGGGATTGCATTAAATCTCTAAATCACTTTGGGTAGTATTGACATTTTGATAATATTAATTCTTCCAATGCATTAAGAGAGGTTTCTTTCCATTTATTGTTAGTCTTAAAATTTATTCTTTCTTCAAATGTTTTATAGTTTTCAGTGTACAAGTCTTTTGTCTCCTTGGTTAAGTTTATTCTGAATTATTTTTTAATGGTAAAAAGACCTGAATAGATAGTTCTCCAAAAAAGAAATACCAATGGCCAATAGGTATATGAAAATATGTTCAAGATTACTAACCATCAGGGAAATACAAGTCAAAACCTCAATATCTCCTCACACCTACTAGGATGGCTATTATATATATAAAAAAATAGGTTAAAAAGTGTTGGTGATGATGTGGTAGAAATGAAAATTGGTACAGCCTTTATGGAAATCAGTTTGGAGTTTTATCAAAAATTAAAAATAGAACTATCATATGATCCAGCACTTCTGGGCTTACACCTAAAAAACTGAACTCTGTATTGCAAAGAAATATCTACCCACCTATGTTCATTTCAACTTTATTTACAATGGCAAAGACATGGAAACAACCTAAATATCCATCAGCAGGTAATTGGATAAGGAAAATGTGGTATATACATACAGTGGAATATTATACAGCCTTAAGAATAAGGAAATCCTGCCGTTTGCTGCAAAATGTATATTTATCTTTAAACTCATCATGAAGTATACATTAAATATGTACAGCATTTTCTGTATGTCAATCATACCTCAGTTTAACAAATGAAAGATAAAAAACTAAAGGATGCCACACATTAAGAGTGACTTCTGTAAAATAAAAAGCTTTCAGTAAAATAATAAAGAAATTTATTGGCCTATACCATACCTAGGTTCTTTACAACTGTGGCTATGCTCAGCAGCCAATCATGGGAAGTCTTGCCTGGCTATTGTTTCAAACAATATTATGTAATAAACTGCCCCCAAAACTCAGTGAATTACAATGCAAGCATTTATATTTCTCAATCATGACTTTGTGACTCATTTGCCAATCTCTGACTAAGACTTCGGGTTGATTGGGTTCAGATACATCATGAATTAGATTTAAGTCTGTTCCTCATTTTCCCTGTTTTTCTTCTTGGACTAGCAGCTACTCAGGAAGTATACTTCTCAAGACGTATCACTGGAGGGCAAGAGGACAAGCCAATACATGCCAATACATTTTAAACATTCACTGACATCATTTGCAGTAATCTTTCATTGGCCAAGTCAAGTCACAAAGCCAAGTATACTTCACCCATATTAGGAGGATACTAAAAATGTACCTGGCAAAGTATGTGGATGCATAACTCTGTTAACAATGGAGGAAAAAAATGGAACCAATAATCAAATCTATTATAGTTGGGTACATCAATACTGACTCTGCTTAATTACAGTGTCTCTGGAAGTTTCAGAAAATAACCATACAAGGGATTGTTGAAAGAACTGGATTTTTTTTTTAGTCTTCACAAGATAAAACCTTTTAGAGATGGTAGAAAAGGAATTCCTGTTTTGGGGAAAAGGTTGGATAAAGTCTCATCTAGCTTTAGGAGAGTGTATTATTATTTTAGACATTTTCTTGCAGGGAATATTGTTTAGCAGACTGGGGAGAAGGGGGTGCGGAGTTGCTGGGACAGAGATAGCTGAGTCTTTGTTCATAGAGTAGAGTTTCTATGAGTTGTAACTACTGCTTTGGGTTGCTTTGCTTTTAGGAGAAAGGGAGCTCTCACTACTCATGTTGTTATGTATACCAAGCTCTCCTCTCAGGGTTCACTGGTTTGTTTCAAAATGGAGAAGAACATCATCTGAGTCTTCTGAGACATTTTATAGACATTCTACTTCCTATTCAATCAAAAAGTTACTTGTATAATCTTGTCAGGTTATTCCCTCTCATTTCCTCATTTGCAAAACTGAGGTGGGGGGGGTGCGTTGAACTATATAATCTCAAAGGAAGAAGACAAGGATGCTTGCATTTATTGAGTGCCTTCTATATGCCTGACACTGTGTTATATGTTTCCACAGGTACTCGAAGCTCTGGGAGTTGATGCTTCTGTGATTTTACACTGTCAGTCAGCACCTGTAGGTAACAATACTAAATAGCAGAACATCTTTGTGAACTACTGTTTCTGTCTAATGGCTTTTTCATAAAACTGTCCATAAAATTTACATTTGTGACATTTCTCATAACATTCCTTTCTTCATTTTCTTCTCCAAAAGGTAATAGCCACTGATTTATTCAACGATAAAATGCAGCATTATAAGAGATGATCTGAAATTCTTTAAAAGAGCTCAGTTTCAATCACTCCATAAAGATGACCCAGTGGTCAGAGAGCCAAATTACATTCTAGTCACTGAAGTTTCAAAAGACTTCAATATTAATGATAATAGCTATCATTTATTGAACATCTACTTTATGCCTGGAACTATGCTAGATGATTTATATATGTAATTTCATTTAAGCAATGGTCTCTTCTGTGTGTATTTATAGTCATGGCCTCTTGGGCTGCAAGACTAAAGGCATACAATTACAAAAACATTGTATGCTGAACTTGCAATTAAGTTCAACTTAATTTAGAATATTTTTGCTTGAAATCCAAATACTTTTCAAAATTGCACATGTTCTACACAGTGCTCTCATTATATTTTCCTCATGGAATGAACTTTTATTACATTGAACTGTGTATTCCATGACTTATTAGGCACTGGAAACATTTTCTGGGAAACTAACAATGTTAGTAAGCTTGTATATTTGAGGTAATTAAAGTTCAAGTTGAAGTTAGTAATGTTTTTTTGGACACAAGCTCTGTGCTAACATTTATTAATTATGCTATAGAATTGTCCTCATATGTTGGGTCCATAGCTATTCAGAATAGTGAAATTTACTGAGTACTTATTAAGTACCAGGCAATGTTCAAAGCACATTTTATATATATTACATATATTTACATATGTCAACTCACCTTATCCTCATAACAATTCTATAAATAGGTATTAGTATTATTATCATCATCCTTACACATAAGGAAGTGAAAACACAGAGATGTTAACTTACTTGGGGACACACATCAAGGAAGATAGGATATGAACTGAGCCAATTGATTCTAGAATCTGCACTCAAAATCACGATGCCATGATGCTTCTGGATAGTTAGTTATGGGGGCCTAATGCACCTGCTTTAATCATATCTGATGATATTAGTTACTTTTTTTCTTGGATGGTGATCTGAGATAGCTAGACTACAGATAATGTTTTTATCTCTTTGTTACACAATTGGTTTTGGCCCGCAGAAACTCTATTTGGCCATAGACAGCATTCCTATCAACTGTTCAGGGCTGGCTACATAATTTTCAGTGATGAAAGACTCCTTGTTCAAACAGTAAGGGGAAAAGTTTTCTTTCTTAAGGACCTTAACATATACATTTTTCTTTCTTTTACGGTCTCTCCCACAACATGACATGATATTTTTTATTTGTTATTGAATGTCACACTCCCTTAAGCACAGGGACATTTGTAAGGAAGCGGAGAAGTGGGGGAGGCTGGGTTGCACATCAGGAGAGATTCCAAGCCCCTAGTACAAGCTCCATTGTCCCATTGGACATCACTTACAAAACATAAATTCAAAGATAAAGGTGTTAAGAATTTCAAGACAGTATCACAGAACACTAAACCCCAAGCATGAGGCCCTTCTGAGCATGTGGCCTTGTATGACTGTGTTTATCATTTACCCATGAAGCTGGCTTTGCAACTATTTCACAAAAATGTTTGAGGCAGTATTGTGTGGTCATTGAGTCAGAGTATCTGTGTTTGAATCTTGGCTCCCTAACTTATCAGATTTATATATTACCTTGATCAAGTTATTTTTACCCATTAAAGACTGGGTTTACTCATCTGTAAATATTGTGGTTATAAAATAACATTCCTCATAAGACTCTGTTGAAGTTTAGGTGAGACAATTCACGTCTGTACACATCGGTTTGCATTTATCATTCTATAAATGTAAGGTATGTCATTTAATTTCAAAGGGCCTTAGAACTATCTATGTCTGGTAGACACCTTTTTCCCAAGATACTTCTCCCTTATTCCTGTAGAATGCTTTCCTTCTGGAAATTGCTACCCCACTCCAATTCTTTTCATAGCAACTGAGAGTGCTGACTTGTGAATATAATATATATCTCCATTTCTAACCATACTTCATTAATGTAGGGTGGGCACCAAAACCAAGGCCCTTGTCAGTTCCGAGGATTCAGAGGAGATGCAGCTGGGTTTCATGAATCACTGGAACTGGAGTCTGAAACACAATCAGGATGCTCCTCCTCTACAATCTGCTTCTTTCTGCACACATGCTTCATTTTTCTTCTTTAATTTCTGTCCCCAGTTTATCTCAGATACCCCAGGATTCCTAATACAAACTGCTTTTTTGTCTTAATTTAGTTTGACTTGGGCTTCTGATACTTGCAATCAAAAAAGCTCTGTCTATACACAATCTCATTACAGAAACCTGATCATAAGAATGCACTTGTATTTTTTACCTTCTTCCCTTGGGTATTCACTATATGACAGATAATGCAGCTATTCAAATTCTATTATGTGAAAAAAATACAGTTCAATAATCACCAGTTACACAAAGACTTCCTGACCACACCAGTTAAAAACAACCTCTCTCTTCCCTGAACTCCTAAAGAACTCTCTCTCTTTTGTTTTACAACCTATGGCACTTACTCTACACTTTCTTTGTAGCTATCACTATATATTACAAATTTGGTTTAGTTATCTGAGTATGCCTCACAACAACTACTGAGATGCAAACAAGGACCTATCTAGAGTTATTATTAGTAGTAGTATTAATCACTATATTCTATGAAATCATGGCAAACTGTACAATTTTAATTAAAATTATTGAATAAATGAATGCATTAATGAATTAATGAATAAATAAATCTTGGAGTTAGCTAGTAACATCCTCCTTGTAATTCCTTGTGTTATTAGTGATAGCGATGACTAGCTTTGTTAGAAAGCTCTCTGCTTATTTCTTGTGTGAAAATATGGAGGCTGCAAAGAAATCATCATCTTCAACATTCTACCAACACAATAAAGTTCACGAGTGGAAAAATTGCTCAATTATTAGCCTAATAAAACAGTCTTAACTTTTTATTCTTCTACAGACTTTATGCGTGAGGGAGTTTTATAACTACAGTTAGTTATTCTCTTCCTATCTTGGCAAACAAAGGATTACAGCAGACAGATGTTCCTGTTTCCAGAGACCAGAATCCAATAGCAACATTAGTCAACATCTTTTGTGTTTGATTTGGTTATTAAGCCTTGATTCTAACATTATCATGCCTTAACCCATTGTTAAAAAAAAGAATGGGACATTTATACAAATCCTAAAGCAAAAGTATTTCTTTCATATAGGCCAGGAACTCTTAACCTTGGCACTACTGACATTGTGGGCTGGAAAATTCTTTGTTTTCTTTGTGTGGGGCTGCCCTGTGCATTGTAGGCTATTTAGCAGCACTCCTGGCCTTTATCCACTAGATGCCAGTAGCACCCTCATCTCAGCTGTGACAATCAAAAATGTCTCCAGATATTTCCAAACATTCCCTGGTGGGCAAAATTGCCCCTGTTGAGATCCACTGATACAAAGAGGATATAATTACTATACTGTCCTGTAGCTCTTGAAGAAAAATTATTTCTGACAAAGTGTTCACAGAAAGCACAAAATGTTAACATTGGAAGGACTTGAAATGCACAGAAAATAACCCTCTCATTTTACTAATGAAGAAATTAAAGGTCAGAGAATAACCTTTTTCACATTCACAGAATGGGGTCATTGACAGATTTGTCTTATATACAGATTTCATGACCCCTACATAGGGTTTGAACCACCATAGCATGCTCACATTAGGAAATCTTTTTAACATGGTCAAAGCTTGCCAGTTGACCACTTGATTGCCACCTAAAATTTGCTGGTTTGACTACCCCTTTTTCAGGACAGGCTGCATAATTTGTGGGTCCCAGTACAAAATTAAAATGTGGGAACTCTTATTTTAAAAGCAGAAAAATATGTTGTTAAAGCTTATTTCTTTCTCTTTCTTGACCTGTCAGTGTTTTTTATTTGACTTCTAATGTTGCAATCTCTCAGAGATAGGGATACTTGTGGGGTAAGTGCACTACTTGGTACATACCCATCAGCCACAGGGTTCTTCCCTCTGCCAACTGCTAGATCAAAGCGCCATACCCTTTTGGAGAGAGGGGGTAGTCTAGCAAGGCATTTTTATTTCCTAAAATCCTATCTGCAGTGAATGAAGGGCCTCCAAAAGTGACTGAACTTTAGGACTTACTCCTGAGTTGGGAGGGGTGGATGGGCTAAAGGCTCACTCTTACCAAGGCCATGATACCATCAGCCCAAGGAAGGTATGGCTACTGCCATGCCCTAGTCTAAGACTTACAGGGGCCTCAATTCTTTCCACAGGGTCAGAGGGCAACAATGGATGTTCTGCAGCCATGGGCACTGAGAACTCATCCTGGGGAGGAAGAGAAGCAGTGAGAGGAAGGATTACAACATGAAGCCAAGCTCCAAACTCCTGTCACATATTCCATTGTCTCTTTGGACTTTATGTACAAACACAATTCAAAAATAAAATTACTAAGAAGTTTAAGACGGTTACTTCAGAGCATTAAACCCTAAGCACTGGACACCCTTCTGAGTGTGGTGTCCTGTACCACTGCACTAATAACATGCCCATAAAGCTTTCCCTCTTCTCAGAATCAGAATGCAAAATTTACCAACACATAGCTGCCTAAAGTGACAATTATAAAAAGAAAAGTCATCAACATTATCCTTCATTAAAGGAAAATGATTATTGCTACTTTCTCATAATTATCCACTCTGTAGTCGTGTTGATCTTTAAAGGCATTGAGGAGATTTTTTGAAAAACAGTTTTACTGTGTCATTAATGATTCCTTGCAAGATTTTGAATTCTGAGAAAATACAGCAAATATCACTATATATCACACAATTATGGATGTCTTTATTTTTTCTAGCAGTAAAGGAATACATTATATCTTATGAATTTGTAATAAGAAAAATATTTCAAACTCTGGGTCTCATGATGAGAGAATAAAGCAGGAAATAGGAAAAGCTGTATTTTTGCCTTTTCTTATCTTGCATTTACCTCTGAACTTCAATTTACCATGGAGAAAATATAAAAAGAACAAGAAGTTTGGAAAATGTGATCATATATTCAACAATCAACAATTCAGACAGCATCATGAATCATTTGAATGTGGTCTGGGGATGTCTCATCAACTTCCCTTCCACATTCAAATGATTCTAAGATGGTTAAGACTGCCTACAGATATGGCTGTCAACTCAGCTCAGGAAATTCTATCAATATGATTATAGCTCATCAACAAGTTAATTAACATATTATTTAAACAAGTTGAACCTAAGGAGACAGAATTGGTTTGATGACTATCTTTCCAGAGTAAGGGTGAACTATCTACCAATACAGTCTTCTACTTGCAAGTAAAACTTAGCTTAGCTGTTGAGTCTGCTTGGTTCCATAAGAGATGCATAAGCAGTTGATAGTGTTTACATAAGAAGCTAATAGCAGGCTACTGTAGAAACTCGGACTCCAAGTAATTGGCATGGAAAATGAATTCAACTCATTTACAGATCTCTGAAACAGAGCCTTCTGAAAATCAGCTTGAAAGTTTCATTTAATAAGTAGATGCCTCCAGGCAATTCCACTAGACTCACCTTTCACTTTCCTCTTCGTGTTCCTTGCAGCCAGTCTCTGCTTCCTGTTAACAGTCACTGCTCTGGTGAGGAAATGCTTTACAGGAGCAGGAGCAGCAGCAGACACTCTAATGCATGTATGCACAAACACAAAAGATATTTTTATCTTGAAAACGATAGAGCTTTTCTAGCCAAATTTTCAGAGCAGGGCTGCAACCAGCAAAGTTCTGTAGCAAAAAGAAGATTGTTCCTGGAACAGCAGCTTTGGAGATGAGGATCCAGCCACAGGCTGTTAGTGTTCATCATCATCAACATGAATGTCAGCTGTATGGATAGAAGTGGCCTGACACTAAGCTTTACTGTTTTTCCAGACGTCTGTAAGACTGGTTTGATTAAACAAAATCATTCATAGAATTTCAGACCTGGAAGAGTCCTATAAGATTATTAAATTTTCCATAGGGTCTTGAGAGGTACCATTAACTACCCAAGGTCATATTGGAATTCAATTCCCTAAGTCTGAAACAACCTAGAATTCCTCCTGAAGACTATTTTTTAAAAAGGCAGACTAGTGTAAAAATAGTTTAATTAAATGGGGAAAACAGTAGACTTTCATCAGCTTAGCACCCTAACAACTTGGTGGCACCCACACAAAGTGAAGTGGAAAATTGAAGCAATTAGGTAGGTAATTCAGTTCAAAACACACTCATCTGAAATAGTCAGATAATTGAAGCAATAATTCTTTTTTGCCTCGAATTATCTTGATAGTTGTCTCAGTTATCCATTTCACTGTGTGTGTGTAGACTCAGTCAACCAAAGAGATCATAATAATCACTACTTGACCTTAATGTGATCTCTTCCTTTGTAAAATAGTTACCAGTAAATGTGTACCTAAAGGCAACGTGGGAGACGTGCAGTAAAGAGATCTGAGTGCCCTTTAAGTATCTCCAGAAAGAAATAGAAAATGGTGAAATGGAGTGTGTGAATTGTGTGTGTATGAAATCAATTTGAATCAAGTAGTTACACCTGTCATCAAAATCTTCCATCAGGGACTGGGCATTACCTAGGTACAAGAGAGCAAGATGGCTTTGTATGTTCTTTGATTGAGAGGATTTAATTTAGTTGCAAATATATGTATTTTTTCTGTTATGAACAGCCAAGGCCAATAGCTTTTTATAAGTGGTTAAAAGTATGTGACTTTTACACATCACCCGTGATACATTGTGGCCCATTTTCAGACAAGAACTCAGCTGCAAATAGGCAGATTAGTCATATCTAAAGAGTAAACCTCTTATTCATACAAGGATGTGGCTATTTATAAATGGACGGATGGAATCTGCTTTGCATAATCCAGTCCCTTATGAGTTTTACTGTGTTCCCATTAAAGTAGATTTGAAAATGTAAAACAAGTGTATGAAAAGTTCAATAATGTTGATCACTTTTTAACTTTAGGGAAGGGAAAGCAATGCATAAATAGGTGGATATTTGTGTATCATTTGGAATTCTGTGAAGAGTAGAGGGTTTGTAAATATTTGCTCTTTGATGTCTCATTTTGCATTTTTAAAATCAACATTTATTATTTTTCCAAATACTATTGTGTTGTCAATGTAGTATAGTAGTTGAGTGCATGGTCTCTGGAGCCATGTCGGCTGAGTTCAAATTATAATTCTTCCACTTATTAGTTATGTGAATTTGGCCAAGTGTTTTAGCCTCTCTTATGGGGGTGGGTTTCCTTTTCTATAAAATGAAGATAATGATGGTGCCTATTTCCTAGGGTGGTTGTGAAGATTAGATACATGGGAATTGATTAAAATGATGCCTGCTACATAGTAAAGAGCACTCTAATTATTAGCTATTATTATGATATCATTTTCTTTGGTGATATGTGTGTATAAGGGCATAGATTGACATTAGAAGGTGGAAGTCGATACAAGTCAGAGATATTCATGGATAATTCCCTGCTGGAGCTTACCTTAGCATTAAAGAGCCACCACATCGATACATTTCAGAAGCTCTTTGATTGGCTGATATAACAATCTCATTCATCAATGAGGGAAAGAGCCTAAAGAAGAGGAGTGAATTTGCTCAAAGTCACACAGTTATGAAGCAGCAGAGCTGAACTAGATGGCTGAGACCTAGAAAAGCTCAAGTCAAGTGACCAGCTTGAATTTTATAAAAGAAATATGCTTTTCATTTCTGTTACTCAGCATATATAAGCATTAACCTGTATATGGTCATTTCCTCTTCCTTCCTTTTATTTAAAACTTCACAATTTTTTAAATCTTTGATTTTCTCCTGTAAGAGGTTGGGAAAAGTAAAGAGGTGACAGTTGAGGGATATTCCCTGAGGCAATCATTTAAAAACCTGAAGGCATTTTATAAACATTGTGGTATCCTGAGAAGTGAGGTAGGAGAGTGGGGAGATTAGATTAAGACACATACACAAATATCCGTGAATTGGAAAGTATCAATACAACAACAGTGCTAATGAGGACCAAGCCCACTAACCAAGCTACAGTAGGATACAGAATTGGATTTCTCTATGGCCCAGTACTGTTTTCAGCTAGGCTTATATAGTTAATTCACTCTCTTCTGCCCTTGAGGTTTCCAAGATAACGCTGACCAGGAACACTTTTCCAATTCCTATCTGCAGCCTTCTCCCTAATCTCTCCACATCCAGCACATGTCAAGAAAATTTAAGAGTCAGTTTAAAGAATAAGCATTTCAGGACTTCTTAGATGCTCTCCTCTTGCTTTAAATCAATACATTTTACAGCCATTAACAGTATAGCATACTTTGATTAAAAGGAAATTATGTGATGAAAGCAAACCAACATGTACAACATCCTCTACTTTTTTTCTTCCAGAGCTATACATTAACCTAATCAATGTTTTTTTGTCATATCATAGGGTCTGTCAAGGAAGGTGGTATAGAATGTTGACTAAAAGTACAGGCAGTCTCTGAAGCCATAGTGCCCGAGTTAAAATCCTAGCTTTGTCATTTATTTTTTTGTAACCTTGAGCAAGTTATGTTATCCTAAAATTGCTTTCCATAAACATCTGACAGCACAGGAACTTGGAGAAAGCAGGGATTAGTGAAGGCTGGGGTGGTTAGGGAAGGCTTCTTGGAAAAGGTGAGACTAAAGGATTATCAGTATTTGGACATGTACCTCTTTTGGACAAAATTTATCAAGCTACATGCTTTATTTTGCTTTTTTCTTTTTACTTTCAGTTCCACTAATGGAGACACTGCCAAAATCATCTTGACAGGTCATTTCTGCTCATTTGTAAAGAGACAAATCTTCTGAAACTAAGAGGTCATATTTCCATATAAAATGGATGAAAAACATACATATGGAAAGATTTTAATATACCTTTTAATATTTAAGTAAAATATTTCTTTTCCTCAGAGCAAAAGATCTGGTGGGAGATTGGCTATTGCAACCATGGTACTCAAAACTGCATCAAGGAAAAGGATACATTACACATGCCTCTAAAAACCAAGCCACCTGATAGCCAAGGGAGGAATAAATAATGGAGAGGACAGCCCTGTTTCCCTCCCCCTTTTTTTAAAAATCATTACAATGAAAATAAAATCAACACAGAAGGAGGTAAAAAGGAATTGGGGAAATAGGTATCAAGAACACAAACTAGAACATCTGTTTAAAATGGAAAACTACAGTCACAGAAGTCTCTGAATTCCTCTTCCTGCCAAGTAAAAGGGTCTTTTGCAAGGTGTCTTCTCCTCACACTTGAAATCTGAACATTATCAGCATCACGTTTCTTCTTCTGCCATTCCCTAATGATGTTATAGATGAAAATGTGCTATCAAGGAAAATACCAAAATAAAGAAAAAAAGAAGAAATGTTTAGGAGTGGCAGTCTCATAGAAAATCAGGACATCTGTTAGAGAGGAAAAACTCTTAATGTGAAGCCACTTTCCACTTCATACCTATTCTCCTTTGTGATGGTCATGTGTTGATGGCATGTAGAACTGGCTCCAGGAAAATAAAAATAAAGAAGTAAAGACAGAGAAAAAGGAAAGAAGGAAGGAGTAAAAGAAAAAGAAAGAAACAAAGATAGAAAGAAACAAACAAACAAAAAAGAAAGAAAAGAAAAAGGAAGGAAGGAAAGAAAGAAAAGTGAAAAGAAGAAAAAGGGAAAGAGGGCAAATGAGAAAGAAAGAAGGTAAGTGAGAGTAAGAAAGAAAAAGGAGATGAGAAAAGAGTTGCTCCTATGCAGTACACTTTGTAATGAAACCAATTTCTCCTGACTTTCTAGAAAGTAACACAAGAGAAAAAATTATCTTTCAACACTTCGCTTAAGAAATAGTTTTAAACTTCCAAGGCTATGCAACACAGATGGACTGGAAATGAATCTGACAGGAAGGATAAAGCAGCTAAATGATCAAACATTAGTAAAGAGCCTAAAGTAATGTTCAGCCACCTGTAAATTATGTTCCACCTTCTTTTCTTTCCTTGTATCCAGGAAAGTAGTATAGAAGAAAGAAGAATTAGTGGGGCTAAGGATACAAATCTGAAAAATATTAATTAATATCACTCTTCTCCCCCACTTATGATATAAATATACTATGACTTTCCAGAGCTGTCAGGCTCTCATCTTCAGATCTTTAAAATTCATAATGAAGAATGCATGTTCATATTAGTATCTAACTCAGGTTTCTATGGCCCAAGTCTTTCAGAAAAATAAAAAAATCAAGAAAAACAGACTCCCAAACATAGATGACAGACTTGTGTTTGCCAAGGGAGAGGGAGGAGGGAGAGGGATGGACTTGGAGTTTGAGGTTAGTAGATGCAAACTATTACATTTAGAATGGATAAACAGCAAGGTTCTACTGCATAGCAGTAGCAGAGAACTGTATTCAATATCCTGGGATAAATCGTAGTGGAAAAGAATATAAAAATGAATGTATATATGTGTATAACTTTGCTGTACAGCAGAAATTAGCACAGCATTGTAACTCAACTATTAAAAATCAAAAAGAAAAGAAAAAAGTAATCAAGAACTTTTAATAGTTACATTGATACAAAATACTAAAAATGTCCACTTCACATATTTAGCTTTTAAGTTTGCCTTGAATGAAATGTTCCTTAATCTGAGATCCAGCTTACCAATTTATAAGATAGGGCATCTTTCTTAGTCTCTTTAAAATAAAACTTTTTGATTATAAACTTGGACAGAGATTAACATCGGTGGTTCTGAATTATTTTCTTAAATGTATTGTCATAATGACTTACTCTCATGTAATATTTTAAATGAGAAGGTTTATAATTACATACTGAGAGAGAAAATACACAATGAAATAGTTTTGGTACCAAAAAAGACATGCAAAAGGGACAATATCCAAATGGTAGCTCCGTTTTATGTATATGACCAGCCCATCTGCTTTTTGAGACAGAAGTATATTTACTACATTCATCACATTGTTCTTCCACACAGGGAATACGCAGTCACAAAACAAAGCCACTGATGTCTATTTATTTGAGATGTTGATTTATTGATATTTGAGCTGCTCTGATTCCTCTACCATGGGAGTATAGCTTTAGGAAAGTTGAAATAACTGGGAAACCAACAGAGCAATAAGCACAGCAGGACAAATTGGAAAAATGATTTGATACTGAAACCCAACCTTACCAACCCCCTGACAATAGTTTCAATTAGAAAGTATTAAATAAATATTAATTATCAGTAATGAACTGTTTGGGACCATAATGGTAAAGGTGGAAATATTAGAGAACAGGAGCAAGCAAAATTAAGTACTCTATGTGTTCTTGTAATGCTCTTTAATTAATGCTGCAATCACGTCTGGTTAACAGTAAGTCATGGAAGGAACAGAAAGAGGAGCACTCACAGGCTTCCTACTGCAAGGGCCTTTGCTTAAATTGCAGTGGTACTACCCCACTTTACTTTTAGTGCCCATTTATCACCTCAGAGTTCCTCAGATTGCTCTCTGGCTGTCTGAATACTCTCTACCAACACCAACACTTTCCTCATGCACAATTCAGCTCTATTTCAAAAGTCTTCACCATTCTTTCTCCCATCCCGACCCCCATAGCTTCATTTGCATCCTGTAAGGCTGGATTTTCCCAGAAGAATAGAAATTTGATTAATTTTTATTAAGATGTGTTTATTTTTTTCCATTTTTATTGAAGGATAGTTGATTTACCATATTGCATTAGTTTCAGGTATATAGCAAAGTGATGCAGATATATATATATATTATATATATAACATATATATAATATATATATAATCTGAAAAGCATATATTTTATATATAATTTAAAAAGCATATAATATATGCTTTTCAGATTATTTTCCACTATAATTACAAGATATTAAATATAGCTCCCAGTTCTATACAGTACATCTCTGTTGCTTATCCATTTTATATAATAGTTTGTATCTTTTAATCCCATACACTTAATATATCCCCTCCCATTCCCCTTTGGTAGCCATAAGTTTGTTTTCTATGTCTGTGAGTCTGTTTCTGCATTATATATAGATTTATTTGTATTATTTTAGATTCCACATATGATATCATATAATATTTGTCTTTCTCTTTCTGACTTACTTCACTTAATATAAAATTCTGTAGGTCCATCCATGTTGCTGCAAATGGCAATATTTCATTCTTTTTATGGCTAATATTCCATATAGACCTCCATAGTGGCTATATCAATTTACATTCTCACCAATAGTATAGGAGGTTCCCCTTTTTCCATATTCTATCCAGGATTGATTATTTGTAGACATTTTGATGATAGCCATTCTGACAAGTGTGAGGTGATACCTCATTGTGAGTTTGGTTTGCATTTCTTTAATAATTAGTGATGTTGAGCATATTTTCATGTGTCTGTTGGCCACCTGTATGTCTACTCTGGAGAAATATCTATTTATGTCTTCTGCCTATTTTCTGATTGGATTGTTTTCTTTTTGTTTTTGATATTGAGTTATATGAACTGTTTTATATTTTGGATATTAACCCCTTGTCGATCACATCATTTGCAAATATTTTCTCCCATTCTGTAGGTTGTCTTTTAGTTTTGGTAATGATTTTATTTTATTTTTTTTGTGGAAAAGCTTTTAAGATTGATTAGGTCCCATTTGTTTATTTTTGCTTTTATTTAGTTTGCCTTGGGAGAGTGATCTAAAAATATATTGCTATGATTTATGTCCAAGAAAGTTTGCTTATGTTCTCTTCTAAAAGTTTTATAGCTTCAGGCCTTATATTTAGGTCTTTAAACCATTTTGATTTTATTTTTGTATATGATGTGAGTGTTCTAATTTCAATGATTTACATGTATCTGTCCAACATTCCCAGCATCACTTGTTGAAGAGACTATCTTTTCTCCATTGTATATTCTTGCCTCCTCTGTCATAGATTAATTGATCACAGGTGTGTGGGTTTATTTCTGGGCTTACTGTTCTGTTCCATTGACCTATATGGCTAGTTTTGTTCCAATACCACACTGTTTCAATTAATGTAGCTTTGTAGTATTGTCTGAAGCCTGGAAGGTTTATGCCTCCAGCTTTATTCTTTTTTCTCAGGATTGGTTTGGCAATTCTGCGTATTTTGTGGTCGAATATAAATTTTAGGACTATTTGTTCTGGTTCTGTGAAAAATGCCATGGGTATTTTGACAGGGGTCACATTAAATCTATAGATCACTTTGGGTAATATGGCCATTTTAATTATTCTTCCAATCAAAGAGCATGGAATATCTTTACATTTCTTTGAATAATCTTCAAATTCCTTTATCAATGTCTTATTCTTTTCAGTGTATAGGTTTTTCACCCTTTAAGTTTATGCCTATGTTTTTTTAATTTTTTGACACAATGTTAACAAGGATTTTTAAAAATTTCTCTTTCCAATATTTTGTTAGTGTAAAGAAATACAACAGATTTCTCTATATTAACCTTGTATACTGTTACATTATTGAAATCATTTATTAGTTCTAATAATAGCTGTGTGGAGTCTTTTGGGTTCTCTATATAGAGTATCATGTCACCTGCAAATAGTAAAAGTTTTATCCCTTCCCTTCCAATTTGGATACCATTTGTTTTTCATTTTCTTGTATGATTGCTGTGGATAGGACTTCCATTCCATTTTGAATAGAAGTGGTGAGAGTGGGCATCCTTGTCTTCTTCCTGAACGTAGCAAGAAGGCTTTCATCAACTTTGAGTATTATGTCTGCTGTGTGTTTTTATTAAGTTGAGATATGTTCCCTCTGTACCCATGTTGTTAAGACTTTTTATCATGAATGGATGTTGAATTTTGTCAAATGCTTTTTCTATGTCTATTGAGATGATCATGTGGTTTTTGTCTTTCCTTTTGTTAATGTGGTGTATCACAATGATTGATTTGCATGTGTAGAACCATCCCTGTGACCTGAGAATGAATCCACCTTGATCATGGTATATAATCCTTTTACTGTACTGATGGATTCTGTTTCCTAGTATTTTGTTGAGGATTTTTGCATCTATCTTCATCAAAGATATTGGCTTATAATTTTTTTGTAGTAGATATATTTTTTTATGTGTTTGTGGGGGAAGGGGAGCTCCACATCCTGCTACTCCACCATCTTCATCCTCCTCGTCGTTTATTTTTATTTTTATTTTAAAGGACAACTGACAGATCCAAATTAATTATGTATAACTAATCTCCAATTGTCTACACACTCACACTTGCAAATTTGCCTTTTGTATTTTATGACTATTTCATCATCTTCATATACCAGAAGAATAGGCTCAATATATTGGTAACTATTTTTGGAAAAGTGCTTTCCTTAGGTTATATATTTATCATTTTTTATAGCACTGGGTACGAGAACTATGTAATGTTTCTTGCTACCACAGGGAAATTCTATAAACCTATAATAAGATCAATTATATTTTTGCTTTTGAGTCAGGTCAAGAAATGCCTTATTCTTCCTGCATACCATTCTACTGAGGACTGTGTTATAATGAAAAATTTGTCTCCTGTCAAGGAGACAAAAAGGACATCATTCTAAGTCACATGTGCAGCAAGGATCTGAGGAGCCTGTATACTTCATAAAAATTATCCAATTCTAGGCTTCCCAAATAAGAGTATGTGGAATAGCTACATCAGAGTCACATGGGTAATTAGTTACAAAGTCAGATTCTTATTCCTCCATACAAGATCTATTAAATAAGAATCTCTGAGGATGGGCCTTAGCAAACATTTAAAGAGGATAGGTAATTTTCTCAAAATGTCCCAGAAAATGAGTGGAGACAAGATTCAAATTCAGATCCGGTTGACTGCAAAGCTTACACTACTAACCTAATTATAGTGTAAGCAGAAATGATTGCCACAAGCTAAATTAAGTGGGGCAGGCCTGAGTTGAAATTGAAACTGTGCACCTAAGATTGAGACTTGAACCCATGTGCCAGGTCTCGAACCCAGTCAAAACCCAGATTGGGACTCGAACCCAGCCAAAACCCAGATTGAGACTTGAACCCACGTGGCCATGACTCGAACCTAGCCAGAACCCACAATCTTCCAACTGAGATCACACACCTGGTTTCAAGACTTAATGAATCTCAGGTTCTTGATGGCTCATCACAGAAAGAATTCAGTGAGAGACAAAGTGAAAGGTAAGAAGTGGATTTATTTAGAGAGAAACACACTCCACAGACAGAGTGTGGGCCATCTCAGAAGGTGAGACAGGCACCAGGGTATGATGTTGCCAGTTTTTATAAGAGTGGGTAATTTCATAGGCTCATGAATGGGAGTATTCCAGCTATTTTAGGAAGAGACAGGGATTTCCAGGAATAGGGCCACTGCCCCCATTTTATCTTTATGGTCAGTCTTGGAACTTTCATGGCAACTGTGGGTGTGTCATTTAGCTTGCTGTTGTGAGCTTGGTGATACTGAGTCTCAAGGTCTAGTAGAAAAAGTCAATTTGTCTGCCATCTTGGATCCATTTAGTTCTAATCAGTTTATGTCATGTCCTTGGGCTATGTCAGTCTTTCAAAAGTTGTGCCCTGCCTCCTTCCCTCCTGTTTCAAAATGACAGGGAAAAAAATCAGTCCTAGTCTGAAACATTACTTCACTACTAGAGGAAGTGAGAAGATGTACTGCCAGGTATTTTTAATTGGATGATTGTACTTTTTGAGAAAAATAATTTTTTGAGTTGCTTGTAAAAGTAAGGGTCAGATTAACCGAATAGTGGTTTTAGCCATGTAACCACAAAACAAAGGTCATTTTATACTACTACATAATGTTCAAGGCTCAGTAAAAGATAAAAATTAGGGGTTCCTAGTTCAAATTTCAGGGGAAAATAAACCATTAAATTTACTAAAAAAAAAAAAATATATATATATATATATTTTTTTTTCTTCTATGGTCTCTCTCTGGACTTGTTTAGGTGTTTTTTATCTGCTATTTGTTGTTGTTATGAATAAAGAAAAGTTTATGTTTAAATTATTAGCATAAATTATACCATTCATTTTTGTATTGTGCAAGGCAGTTTAAATAGAGATATAAATTTTATGTGGAATCATATATATTACTCAGTTATTATTTTATATCTTGTACAGACATATGTATTTTTTCTTACCAGAGCAGTGGAAATACTGCACAAAACTAACTTAAATACTTTGATTTGACTTTCTGATAGGCATACATTCTACCAACATTCTCTATTTTGGACTTCCTGATGCATAAGAAAGGACTGAAAAGATAAGGATCTATGGATTGCCCTATCTTTCCATTTTAACCTATGTCATAATTTTTAGTAAGTGTGGTTGGCTAATACAAGGAAATAACATGAGTAAGAAAGAATATAAGGTTCCATGGTTGTTCTTGTTTCTTAGAACATCATTTCCTTCTTTCTGTGTTTGAAGTAAGTTCTAGTGTGAAAGGAAAGTGTGGTCCTTAGGGTCTGTTTACGGCCAAGTTTACTCATTCATAGTAATGTAGCTCACTTACCTTATAATTTCCTTGAGAATTACTGACATCCCACACATTATGGGTCCACAAGAATTCTGTACTCATGAGGTACAACAATAGCTTTATGTAAAAGGTTTGGCAAGAAACAGTAAATACGAATATTGTGCATATTTTTTCTGCTCACAAATATGCTCTATTGTCTTGTTAAATTTCACTTAGGAAACACAATTCTGAGATTAAATTATTTAAGTCACTGACAGCAGAGCTGTAAATCAACTATAGGATCCTTCTGTGCATGGAGCCCTGTGCAACTGTACAGGTTGCACACCCATGATGCAAACTGTACGTATGTATGCAACCATGAGAAGTAACTTTCTCTTAGAAGAATTTGGGGTTAGAGTTCTTTATGGCTTTATCATTAGTTTCACAAATTCTATGCTGGACAAAAGACAGAAGAATAAATTAAACATAGATTAATCTCCAAATTCAGGAAATAAAGGATGTAGTCATTCTAAAAATATTTGTACCTACTTTTTGTAAATATGCTTTATGTTACAAATTATAGGGAGACACAGAAATATAACATTCTTCCCTCAAGATGCTTATAGTTAAATGGGTCTGCCAGACCTCTTTAAAGCATCTTGGATACAAAACAGAACAAACTGAATGTTATTCTACAGATGTGAAACCACCGAATAATATTTATTACAAGAATAAATAAATAAATTCTGAATTTGTGGACTGGAATAGCTTCATGGAAGAGGTGCAATATTTGAGGTAACTTTAAAGGATTTGGATAAACTGAGTGAATGGAAGACATTCCGAGTCAACAGAAGAGGATGAAAAAAGGGACATCATGTGTTGGAAAATGGAACATCAATCCCTGTGACAAGAGGTATGTAGTGTAGTGAAGCATGCTAGTCAGCTCAGACTGCCATATTAAAATACTATAGACAGGCAACTTAAATGAAGGTTTGTTTTCTCACAGTCCTGGAGGCTTTGAAGTGCAGATGAAGATGTCATGTAATTCAGTTCCCGGTGAGAGCTGTCTTCTTGACTAGAGAGGGAGAAAGAGAGCAACATTTCTGGTGTCTCTTCTCATAAATGCACTAATCCCATCATAAGATTCCCACACTTATGACCTCTTTTAACCCTAATTACCTCCAAAAGATCCTCATCTCCATATCGTCACTTGGGGCACAGGGTTTCAACATATGAATTTTGCAGGAACACAAATATTCAGTCCATAATACTTCATTCTTTAGCCTCCTAAATTTCAGGTCCTTATCATATGCAAAACACATGAATTCAATTTCAACAGCCCAGAAAGTCTTAACTGATTCCAGCATCATATCTAAATTCTAAGGCTTAAAGTCTCATTCAAGCCTCATACAAACAATGGGTGAGAGTAGAGGGGAGACTCATCCTTACTTAAAATTTCTCTTCACCAGGATGGCTTCAAGATGGTGGAAGAGTAAGATGTAGAGATCTCCTTCCTCCCCACAAATACATCAGAAATACCTCTACATGTGGAAAGACTCCTACAGAACACCTACTGAATGCTGGCAGAACTCAGACCTCCCAAAAGTCAAGAAACTCCCCACGTACCTCAGTAGGGAAAAATAAAAAGAAAAAACAGAGACAAAAGAATAGTGATGGAACCTGCACCAGTGGGAGGAAGCTGTGAAGGAGGAAAGGTTTCCACACACTAGGAAGCCTCTTCACAGGCGGAGACTGTGGATGGTGGATGGGGGAAGCTTTGGAGCCACAGAGGAGAGCACAGCAACAGGGGTGTGGAGGGCAAAGCAGAGAGATTCCCACACAGAGGATTGGTGCCCACCAGCACTCACCAGCCAGAGAGGCTTGTCTGCTCAACCACGAGGGCGGGCGGTGGCTGCGAGTTGAGACTCGGGCTTCGGAGTTCGGATCCCAGGGAGAGGACTGGGGTTGGCTATGTGAACACAGCCTGAAGGGGCTAGTGTGCCACAGCTAGCCGGAAGGGAGTCTGGGAAAAAGTCTGGAGTTGCTGAAGTAGCAAGAGACCGTTTTCTTGCCTATTTGTTTCCTGCTGTGCGAGGAGAGGGAATTACGAGTGCCACTTAAAGAGCTCCAGAGACAGGCATGAGCAATGGTTATCAAAGCACACCCCAGAGACGAGAACGAGATGCTAAGGCTGCTGCTACAGCCACCAAGAAGCCTGTGTGCAAGAACAGGTCACTCTCCACACCTCCCCTCCCGGGAACCTCTGCAGCCCGGCATTGCCAGGGTCCCGTGATCCAGGGGCAACTTCCCCAGGAGAACACATGGTGCACCTCAGGCTGGTGCAACGTCATGCCTGCCTCTGCTGCTGCAGGCTCACACCACACTCCATACCCATCCCACCACCCACCCTGAGTGAGCCAGAGCCCCCCGAATCAGCTGTTCCTTTAACCCCATCCTGTCTGAGGGAAGAGCAGAGACCCTCAGGTGACCTACATGCAGAGGTGGGTCCAAATCGAAAACTGAACACCTGGAGCTGTGTGAACAAAGAAGAGAAAGGGAAATTTCTCCCAGCAGCCTCAGGAACAGTGGATAAAATCTCCCCAATCTACTTGATGTATGCTGCATCTGTGGAATACCTGAATAGACAATGAATCATCCCAAATTGAGGAGGTTGGCTTTGGAGAAAAGATATATTTTTTTTCCCTTTTTGTGAGTGTGCATGTGTATGCTTCTGTGTGTGATTTTGTCTGTATAGCTTGGTTTTATAATTTGCCTAGCGTCCTGTCTGTTTGTTTATTTTTGTTTGTTTTTTTGTTTTTAACTATAGTTTCTAGCACTTGTTACCATTGGTGGATTTGTTTTTTGGTTCAGTTGCTCTCTTCTTTCTTTCTTTCTTTTTTTATTACTTAGAAAAATTATTTTAATAATTATTTTTTCTGTTAATAACTTTATTTTATTTTACTTTCTTCTTTTTTTCTTTTTCTCTCTTTTATTCTGAGCTGTGTGGATGACAGGATTTTGGTGCTCCAGCCAGGCATCAGGACTGTGCCTCTGAGGTGGGAGAGCCAAGTGCAGGACACTGGACGACAACAGACTTTCCAGCTCCACATAATATCAAATGGCGAAAATCTCCCACAGATCTCCATCTCAACAACAAAACCGAGCTTCACTCAACGACCAGCAAGCTACAGTGCTGGACACTATATAACAAACAACTAGCAAGACAAGAACACAACACCAACCATTTTCAGAGAGGCTACCTAAAATCATAACAAGACCACAGACAAGACAAAACACATCACCAGACGGGGGGACCTGCTCACCAGAAAGACAAGATCCAGGCTCATACACCAGAACACAGGCACTAGTCCCCTCCAACAGGAAGCCTACACAACACACTGAATCAACCTTAGCCACTGGGGACAGACACCAAAAACAATGGGAACTACGAACCTGCAGCCTGCAAAAAGGAGACCCCAAACACAGTAAGTTAACCAAAATGAGAAGACAGAGAAACACACAGCAGATGAAGGAGCAAGACAAAAACCCACAAGCCCTAATAAATGAAGAGGAAATAGGCAGTTTACCTGAAAAAGAATTCAGAATAATGTTAGTAAAGATGATCCAAAATCTTGGAAATACAATGGAGAAAATACAAGAAACTTTTAACAAGTAGCTAGAATAACTAATGAGCAAACAAACAGTGATGAACAACAAAATAAATGAAATTAAAAATTCTCTAGAAGGGATCAAGAGCAGAATAACTGATGTAGAAGAACGAATAAGTGACCTGGAAGATAAAAGAGTGGAAATAACTACTGCAGAGCAGAATAAAGAAAAAACAAAGAAAATAATTGAGGAACATCTCAGAGACCTCTGGGACAACATTAAACGCACCAACATTCGAATTATGGGGTCCCAGAAGAAGAAGAGAAAAAGAAAGGGACTGAGAAAATATTTGAAGAGATTATAGTTGAGAACTTCTCTAATATGAGAAAGAATATAGCTAATCCAGCCCAGTTAGCACAGATATTCCTATACAGGATAAATCCAAGGAGAGACACACCAAGACACATATTAATCAAACTATCAAAAATTAAATATAAAGAAAAAAAATTAAATGCAACAAGGGAAAAACAACAAATAACACACAAGGGAATCCCCATAAGGTGAACAGATGAACTTTCAGCAGAATCTCTGCAAACCAGAAGGGAGTGGCAGGACATATTTAAAGTGATGAAGGAGAAAAACCTACAACTAGGATTACTCTATGCAGCAAGGATCTCATTCAGATTTGACAGAGAAATTAAAAGCTTTACAGACGAGCAAAAGCCAAGAGAATTCAGCACAAACAAAGCAGCTTTACAACAAATGCTAAAGGAAGTTATCTCAGCAGGAAAGAGAAGAGATGGAAAAGAGCTACAATAACAAACCCAAAACAATTAAGAAAATGGGAATAGGAACATACATATCAATAATTACCTTAAATGTAAACAGATTAAATGTTTCAACCAAAAGACATAGACTGTCTGAAAGGATACAAAAACTAGACACATATATATGCTGTCTACAAGAGACCCACTTCAGACCTAGAGACACATACGTACTGAAAGTAAGGAGGTGGAAAAAGATATTCCATGCAAATGGAATTCAAAAGACAGTTGGAGTAGCAATTCTCATATCAAACAAAAGAGTCTTTAAAACAAAGACCATTACAAGAGACAAAGAAAGACACTACATCATGATGAAGCGATCAATCCAAGAGAAAGATACAACAATAGTAAATATTTATGCACCCAGCATAAGAGCACCTCAATACATAAGGCAAATGCTAACAGCCATAAAAGGGGAAATCGACAGTAACACAATCATAGTAGGGGATGTTAACACACCATTTTCACCAATGGACACATCATCCAAAATGATCAAAATAAATAAGGAAATATAAGCTTTAAATGATACATTAAACAAGATGGACTTAATTGATATTTATAGGACATTCCATTGAGAAACAACAGAATACTCATTTTTCTCAAGTGCTCACAGAACATTCTCCAGGATAGATCATATCATGGTTCACAAAACAAGCCTTGGTAAAATTAAGAAAACTGAAATTGTATCAAGTATCTTTTCCGACCACAACACTATGAGACTAGATATCAATTACAGGAAAAAATCTGTAAAAAATACAAACACATTGAGGCTAAACAATACACTACTCTAATAAAAAAGAACTCACTGATGAAATCAAAGAGGAAATCAAAAAATACCTAGAAACAAATGACAATGAAAACACGATGACCCAAAACCTATGGGATGCAGCAAAAACAATTTTAAGAGGGAAGTTTATAGCAACACAGTCCTACTTTAAGAAACAAGAAACCTCCTAAATAAACAACCTTGCCTTACTCCTAAAGCAATTAGAGAAAGAAGAACAAAAAACCCAAAAGTTAGCTGAAGTAAAGAAATCATAAGGATCAGATCAGAAACAAATGAAAAAGAAATGAAGGAAATGATAGCAAAGATCAATAAAACTGCAAGCTGGTTATTTGAGAAGATAAACAAAATTGATAAAACATTAGCCAGTCTCATCAAGCAAAAAAGGGAGAAGACTCAAATCAATACAATTAGAAATGGAAAAGGAGAAGTAACAACTGACACTGCAGAAATACAGAGGATCAGGAGAGATTACTACAAACAACTACATGCCAATAAAATATACAACATGGAAGAAGTGGACAAATTGTTAGAACTGCAAAACGTTCTTAGAATGGAACAGGAAGAAATAGAAAAATATGAGCAGATCAATCACAAGCACAGAAATTGACACTGTGATTTAAAATCTTCCAACAAAAAAAAAAAAAGCCCAGGAGCAGATGGCTTCACAGGCGAATGCTATCAGCATTTAGAGAAGAGCTAATACCTATCCTTCTCAAACTCTTCCAAAATATAGCAGAGGGAGGAACACTCCCAAACTCATTCTACGAGGTCACCATCACCTTGATACCAAAACCAGACAAAGATGTCACAAAGAAAGAACAGTATAGGACCATATCACTGATGAATCTTGATGCAAAAATCCTAGACAAAATAATAGCAAACAGAATCCAACAGCACATTCAAAGGATCATACAACATGATCAAATGGGGTTTATCCCACGAATGCAAGGATTCTTAAATATATACAAGTCGATCAATGTGATAAAACATATTAAGAAATTGAAGGAGAAAAACCATATGATCATCTCAAAAGATGAAGAAAAATCTTTTGACAAAATTCAACATGCATTTATGATAAAAACACTCCAGAAAATAGGCATAGAGGGAACTTTCTTCAACATAATAAAGGCCATATATTTCAAAGCCACAGTCAAAATCGTCCTCAATGGTGAAAGACGGAAACCATTTCCACTGAGATCAGGAACAAGACAAATTTGCCCACTCTCATCACTATTATTCAAAATAGTTTTGGAAGTTTCAGCTACAGCAATCAGAGAAAAAAAAGAAATAAAAAGAATCCAAATCAGAAAAGAAGAAATAAAGCTGTGACTGTTTGCAGATGTCATGATACTATAAATAGAGAATCCTAAAGATGCTACCAGAAAACTACTGGAGTTAATCAATGCATCTGGTAATGTAGCAGGATACAAAATTAATACACAGAAACCTCTTGCATTCCTATACACTAATGATGAAAAACCTGAAAGTGAAATTAAGAAAACACTCCCATTTACCATTGCAACAAAAAGAATAAAATATCTTGGAATAAACCTATCTAAGGGGACAAAAGACCTGTATGCAGAAAATTATAAGACACTGATGAAATAAATTAAACATGATTCAAATAGATAGAGAGATATACCATGTTCATGGATTGGCAGAATCACACTGTGAAAATGACTCTACTACACAAAGCAATCTACAGATGCAATGCAATCCCTATCAAATTACCTCTGGCTTTTTTCACAGAACTAGAAAAAAAATTCACAATTTGTATAGAAACACAAAAGACCCCAAATAGCCAAAGCAATCTTGAGAAAGAAAGATGGAGCTGAAGGAATCAGGCTCTGTGACTTCAGACTATACTACAAAGCTACAGTAATCAAGACAGTATGGTACTGGCACAAAAACAGAAATATAGATCACTAGAACAGTATAGAAAGCCCAGAGATAACTGCAGGCACATACGGTCACCTTATCTTTGATAAAGGAAACAAGAAAATACAGTGAAGAAAAGACAGCCTCTTCAATAAGTGGTGCTGGGAAAACTGGGCAGCTACATGTAAAAGAATGAAATTAGAACACTCCCTAACTCCATATTGAAAAATAAACTCAAAATGGATTAAAGACGTAAATGTAAGGGCAGACACTATCAAACTTTTAGAAGAAAACATAGGCATAACAGTCTGACACAAATCACAGAAAGATTATATTTGACCCATCTCCTAGAGAAATGGAAATAAAACAAACGTAAACAAATGGAACTTAATGAAACTTAAAATATTTTGCAGAGTAAAGGAAACCATAAATAAGATGAAAAGAAAACTCTCAGAATGGGAGAAAATATTTGCAAATAAAGCAACTGACAAAGGATTAATCTCCAAAATTTACAGTCAGCTCACGCAGCTCAATATAAAAAATCAAACAACACAGTCCTTAAATGGGCAGAAGACCTAAATAGACATTTATCCAAAGAAGATATACAGATTGCCAATAAACACATGAAAGAATACTCAACCTCATTAATCATTAGAGAAATGCAAATAAAAACTACAAGGAGATATCATCTCACATCCATCAGAATGGCCATCATCAAAAAATCTTCAAACAATACATGCTGGAGAGGGTTTGGAGAAAAGGGAACCCTCTTGCACTATTAGTGGGAATGTAAATTGATACAGCCACTATGCGGAGCAGTATGGAGTTTCCTTAAAAAACTAAAAGTAGAACTAAAATATGACGTAGCATTTCCACTCCTGGGCACATACCCTGGGAAAACCATAATTCAAAAATAGTCATGTACCAAAATGTTCATTGCAGGTCTATTTACAATAGCCAGGACATTGAAGCAACCTAATTGTCCATCAACAGACAAATGGATTAGGAAGCTGTGGTGCATATATACAATGGAATATTACTCAGCAATAAAAGGAAATGAAATTGACTTATTTGTAGTGAGGTGGATGGACCTAAAGTCTGTCATACAGAGTGAAGTAAGTCACAAAGAGAAAACCAAATACCATATGCTAACACATATATATGGAATCTAAAAAACAAAACAAAACAAAACAAAAAAAGCAAACATTTTCATGAAGAACCTATGGGCGTGATGGGAATAATGACACAGACCTACTAGAGAATGCACTTGAGGATACGGAGAGGGGGAAGGGTAAGATGGGACAAGGTGTGAGAGTGGCATGGACATTCATACACTACCAAACGTAAGATACATAGCTAGTGGGAAGCAGCTGCATAGCACAGGGAGATCAGCTCCGTGATTTGTGACCACTTAGAGAGGTGGGATAGGGGGTGGGAGGGAGGGAGACTCAAGAGGGAAGAGATATGTGTACATATGTATATGGTTAACTGATTCACTTTGTTATAAAGCAGAATATAAGACACCATATAAAGCAATTTTTCTCCAATAAAGTTGTTTAAAAAATTGAATAACAATTAATAAATCAAATGCAATATGGCTTTCCCTATTTAATTTTTTTGTTTTCTCTTCGGCTATGAACCTGTGATATGAAACAAGCCATGTGCTTCCATAGTATAATGGTGGATAGACATAGGATTGAAATTTCCATTCCAAGAGAGAGAAATTGGAAAGAAGAAAGGGAATGTGGTTCCCAAGCAAATCTCAAACCTAACAAGGCAAATTCCATTGGATCATTTATTTTCTTCAAATTTTTTTGAGATATAATTGACATACAGCACTGTGTCCATTTAAGTTATACAGCATAATGATTTGACTTATATGTATCATGAAATGATTACCACAATAATTTTAGTGAACATCTATAATTTCACATAGATACAAAATTTTAAAAAAGAGAAAATTTTCCCTCTGAAGATAACACTTAGTATTTACTCTCATAACAGCTTTCCTATATAATATACAGCAGTGTTAACTATAATGATCACATTGTAAATTACATCCCAGAAATTATCTTAAAATTGGAAGTTTGTACCTTTTGAATACCTTCATCCAATTCCTCCTCCCCACAAACCCCACCTCTGGTAACCACAAATCTGATCTGCTTTTCTATGAGCTTATTTATTTTTTTAAATTATAACTGACTTACCACACTCTGTTATAAAACACAGCATAGCAATTCAATATTTCAATACATTTCAAAATGATCAGCATAATTCTAGCTACCATCTATCAACTTATAAAGATATTACATATTATAGAATATATTCCCCACACTGTACGTTTCATGCCAATGACGCACTTATTTTCTATCTAAAATTATATCCCTCAATCTCCCTCACCTATTTCTCTCCTCCCCCCACCATTTCCCCCTCTGCAATCAGCTGTTTGTTCTCTGAATCTATAACTCTGTTTTATTCTTTGCATGTAGCTGTCCAGTTTTCCCAACATCATTTATTAAAGAGGCTTTCTTTTCTCCACTATATATTCTTCCCTCCTTTGTTATAGATTAATGGCCCATTTAAGTGTTGGTTCAGTTGTGGGCTCTGTATTTGGATCTATTGATCTATGTGCCTGTTTTTGTGCTGGTATTATTTTTTTTTTTATTACTGCAGCTTTGTAGTACAGTTTGAAATTGATACCTGCAACTTTGTTCTTCTTCCTCAAGATTGATTTGAATATTCAGGGTCTTTTGTGTTTCCATATTATAAATTTTAGAACTATTTGTTCTAGTTCTCTAAAGAATTCCATTGGAATTTTGATATTAATTTCACTGAATCTCTAGATTTCGTTGGGTAGTATGGTCATTTTAACAATAACAATTCTGCCAATCCATTTGCAGCGTATATATTTCCATTTGTTAGGGTTGTTCAATTTCGTTTATCAGTGTCTTACATTTTTCCAAGTACAGGTTATTCTTTCTGATGAAATTGTAAATTGGATCGTTTAATTTATCTTTCTGATACTTTGTTTTTTGATGTATAGAAACACAACACATTTCTGTATATTAATTTTGTATTCTGTAACTTTACTGAATTCATTGATGAGTTCTAGGGTTTTTTTGGTGGCCTCTTTAGGATTTTATTATGCATAGTATCATGTCACCTGCAAACAGTGACAGTTTCACTTCTTTTCCAATTTTGAATTCCTTATTTCTTTTACTTCTATGACTCCTGTGAGTAGGAGTTCCATTATTGTGTTGAATAAAACTGGTGACCGTGGACATCCTTGCTGTTTCTGATATTAGAGGAAATGCTTCCAAATATTCACAATTGAGTATGGTGTTAGCTGTGACCTTGTCACAGATGATCTTTATTATGTTAATCTTTATATACCCAATTTGTTGAATTTTATCATAAATGGATGTTGAAATCTTTTCAAAAAATTTTATGTGTCTATTGAGATGATCATGATTTTTACTTTTCAATTTGTCAATGTGGTGTATCACATTGATTGATGTGTGGATATTGAACCACATTACCTCTCTGGGATTAATCCAGCTTGATGAGAGTGTATGAACTTTGAAACATATTGTTGATTTTGTTTTGCTAATATTTTTTTTGAACATTTGTTTTTTCTTTACATCTTTATTGGAGTATAATTGCTTTACAATGGTGTGTTAGTTTCTGCTTTATAACAAAGTGAATCAGTTATATGTATACATATGTTCCTATATCTCTTCCCTCTTGCATCTCCCTCCCTCCAACCCTCCATATCCGACCAATCTAGGTGGTCACAAAGCACTGAGCTGATCTCCCTGTGCTATGCGGCTGCTTCCCACTAGCTATCTATTTTACATTTGGTAGTATATATATGTCCAGGCCACTCTCTCACTTTGTCACAGCTTACCCATCCCCCTCCCCATTCTTCAAGTCTATTCTCTAGTAGGTCTGTGTCTTTATTCCTGTCTTACCTCAAGGCTCCTCATGACATTTTTTTTCTTAGGTTCCATGTATATGTGTTAGCATACGGTATTTGTCTTTCTCTTTCTGACTTACTTCACTCTGTATGACAGACTCTAGGCCCATCCACGTCACTACAAATAACTCAATTTCGTTTCTTTTTATGGCTGAAAAATATTCCATTGTATATATGGGTCACATCTTCTTTATCCATTCATCTGATGATGGATATTCAGGTGGTTCCCAACTCCTGGCTATTGTAAATAGAGCTGCAATGAACATTTTGGTACATGAATCTTTTAGAATTATGGTTTTCTCAGGTTATATGCCCAGTAGTGGAATTGCTGGGTCATATGGTAGTTCTATTCGTAGTTTCTTAATGAACCTCCATATTGTTCTCCATAGTGGCTGTACCAATTCACATTCCAACCAACAGTGCAAGACTGTTCCCTTTTCGCCACACTCTCTCCAGCATTTATTGTTTCTAGATTTTTTGATGATGGCCATTCTGACTGGTGTGAGATGATATCTCATGGTAGGTTTGATTTGCATTTCTCTAATGATTAATGATGTTGAGCATTCTTTCATGTGTTTGTTGGCACTCTGTATATATTCTTTGGAGAAATGTCTGTTTAGGTCTTCTGTCCATTTTTGGATTGGTTGTTCATTTTTTTGTTATTGAGCTGCATGAGCTGCTTGTAAATTTTGGAGGTCGATCCTTTGTCAGTTGCTTCACTTGACAATATTTTCTCCCATTCTGAGAGTTGTCTTTTGGTCTTGTTTATGATTTCCTTTGCTGTGCAAAAGCTTTGCAGTTTCATTAGGTCCCATTTGCTTATTTTTGTTTTTATTTCCATTTCTCTAGGAGGTGAATCATAAAGGATCTTGCTGTGATTTATGTAACAGAGTGTTCTGCATATGTTTTCCTCTAAGAGTTTGATAGTTTCTGGCCTTACATTTAGGTATTTAATCCATTTTGAGCTTATTTCTGTGTATGGTGTTAGGGAGTAATGTAATCTCATACTTTTAGATGTACCTCTCCAGTTGTCCCAGCACCAGTTATTGAAGAGGCTGTCCTTTCTCCACTGTACATTCCTGCCTCCTTTCTGACAGATAAGGTGACCATATGTGCGTAGGTTTATCTCTGGAATTTCTCTCCTGTTCCATTGATCTATATTTCTGTTTTTGTGACAGTACCATACTGTCTTGATTAGTGTAGCTTTGTAGTATAGTCTGAAGTCAGGGAGCCTGATTTCTCAGGCTCCGTTTTTCTTTCTCAAGATTGCTTTGGCTATTCACGGCCTTATGTGTTTCCATCCAAACTGTTAAATTTTTAGTCCTAGTTCTGTTAAATACACCAGTAGTAGTTCGATAGGGATTGCATTGAATGTGTAGATTGCTTTGGGGAGTAGAGTCATTTTCACAATGTTGATTTTTCCAATCCAAAAACATGGTATATCTGTCTATCTATTTGTATCATCTTTAATTTCTTTCATCAGTGTCATAATTTTCTGCATACAGGTCTTGTGTCTCCTTAGGTATGTTTATTCTTACATATTTTATTTTTTTTGTTACAGTGGTAAATGGGAGTGTTTTCTTGATTTCACTTTCAAATTTTTCATCATTCGTGTATAGGAATGCCAGAGATTTCTGTGCATTAATTTTGTATCCTGATACTTTACCAAATTCATTGAATAGCACTAGTAGTTTTCTGGTAGCATCTTTAGGATTCTCTATTTATAGTATTATATCATCTGCAAACAGTGACAGCTTTACTTCTTCTTTTCTGATTTGGATTCCTTTTATTTCCTTTCTTCTCTGATTGCTGTGGCTGAAACTTCCAAAACTATGTTGAATAAGAGTGGTGAGAGTGAGCAACATTGTGTTGTTCCTGATCTTAATGGAAATGCTTTCAGTTTTTCACCATTGAGGATGATGTTGGCTGTCGGTTTGTCATATATGATATTTCTTATGTTGAGGACAGTTTGCTCTATTCCTTCTTTCTGCAGGGTTTTTTTTTTTTATCATAAATCGTGTTGAATTTTGTCGAAAACTTTCTCTGCATCTATTGAGATGATCATATGATTTTTCTCCTTCAATTTGTTAATATGGTATATCACGTTGATTGTTTTGCATATATTGAAGAATCCTTGCATTCCTGGAATAAATCCACTTCATGATGGTGTATGATCCTTTTAATGTGCTCTTGGACTCTTTCTGCTAGTATTTTGTTGAGGATTTTTGCATCTATATTCATCAGTGATATTGGCCTCTAGATTTCTCTCTTTGTGACATCCTTGTCTGGTTTTGGTTTCAGGGTGATGGTGGCCTCGTAGAATGAGTTTGGGAGTGTTCCCCCCACTGCTATATTTTGGAAGAGTTTGTGAAGAATAGGTGTTAGCTCTTCTCTAAATGTTTGATAGAATTCGCCTGTGAAGCCATCTGGTCCTGGGCTTTTGTTTGTTGGAAGATTTTTAATCACAGTTTCAATTGCAGTGCTTGTGATTGGTCCGCTCATATTTTCTATTTCTTCTGATTTTGTCTTGGCAGGTTGTGCATTCCTAAGAATTTGTCCATTTCTTCCAGGTTGTCCAATTTGTTGACATAGAGTTTCCTTAAGTAATCTCTCGTGATCTTTGGTATTTCTGCAGTGTCAGTTGTTACTTCTCCTTTTTCATTTCTAATTCTATTGATTTGAGTCTTCTCCCTTTTTTTCTTGATGAGCTTGGCTAATGGTTTATCAATTTCGTTTATCTTCACAAAGAACCAGCTTTTAGTTTTATTGATCTTTGCTGTCATTTCCTTCATTTCTTTTTTAGTTATTTCTTATCTGATCTTTATGATATCTTTCCTTCTGCTAACTTTGTGGTTCTTTTGTTCTTCTTTCACTAACTGCCTTAGGTGCAAGGTTAGGTTGTTTATTCGAGATGTTTCCTGTTTCTTAAGGTAGGATTGTATTGCTATAAACTTCCCTCTTAGAACTGCTTTTGCTGCACCCCATAGGTTTTGGGTCACCGTGTCTCCATTGTCATTTGTTTCTAGGTATTTTTTGATTTCCTCTTTGATTTACTCAGTGATCACTTCGTTATTATGTAGTGTATTGTTTAGCCTCCATGTGTTTGTATTTTTTACAGAACTTTTTTGTAATTGATATCTAGTCTCATAGCATTGTGGTCAGAAAAGATACTTGATACAATTTCAATTTTCTTAAATTTACCAAGGCTTGATTTGTGACCCAAGATATGATCTATCCTGGAGAATATTCCATGAGCACTTGAGAAAAATGGGTATTTTGTTGTTTTTGGATGGAATCTGCTATTAATATCAATTAAGTCATTCATGTTTATTGTATCATTTAAAGCTTGTGTTTCCTTATTTACATTCAATTTGGATGGTCTGTCCATTGGTGAAAGTAGGGTTCTATAGTCCCCTACTATGAATGTGTTACTGTCTATTTCCCCTTTTATGGCTCTTAGTATTTGCCTTATGTATTGAGGTGCTCCTATGTTGGATGCATAAATATTTACAATTGTTATATCTGCTTCTTGGATCGATCCCTTGATCATTATGTAGTGTCCTTCTTTGTCTCTTCTAAAAGTATTTATTTTAAAGTCTATTTTGTCTGATATGAGAATTGTTATTCCAGCTTTCTTTTGATTTCCATTTGCATGGAATATCTTTTTCCAAACCCTCACTTTCAGTCTGTATGTATCTCTAGCTCTGAAGTGGGTCTCTTTTAGACATCATACATATGGGTCTTGTTTTTCCATCCATTCAGCCAGTCTGTGTCTTTTAGTGGGGGCATTTAATCCACTTACATTTAAGGTAATTATTGATATGTATGTTCCTATTCCCATTTTCTTAATTGTTTTTGGTTCGTTATTGTAGGTATTTTCCTTCTCTTGTGTTTCTTGCCTAGAGAAGATCCTTATCATTTGTTGTGAAGCTGGTTTGGTTGTGCTGAACTCTCTCAGCTTTTGCTTGTCTGCAAAAGTTTTAATTTCTCTATCAAATCTGAATTAGACCCTTGCTGGGTAGAGTAATCTTGGCTGTTGGTTTTTCTCCTTCCTCACTTTAAATATGTCCTGCCAGTCCCTTCTGGCTTGCATTGTTTCTGCTGAAAGGTGAGCTGTTAACCTTATGGGGATGCCATTGTGTTTTATTTGTTGTTTTTCCCTTGCTGCTTTTAATATGTTTTCTTTGTATTTAATTTTTGACAGTTTGATTAATATGTGTCTTGTCATGTTTCTCCTTGGATTTATCCTGTATGGGACTCTCTGTGCTTCCTGGACTTGATTTACTATTTCCTTTCCCATATTAGGGAACTTTTCATCTATAATCTCTTCAAATATTTTCTCAGCTCCTTCTTTTTCTCTTGCTTTTCTGAAAACCCCTATAATTCGAATATTGTTTCGTTTAATGTTGTCCCAGAGGTCTCTGAGACTGTCCTCAGTTCTTTTCATACTTTTTTCTTTATTCTGCTCTCCAGTAGTTATTTCCACTATTTTATCTTCCAGATCACTTATCCATTCTTCTGTCTCAGTTACTCTGCTATTGATCCCTTATAGAGTATTTTTAAATTCATTTATTGTGTTGTTCATCATTGCTTGTTTCATCTTTAGTTCTTCTAGGTTCTTGTTAAATGATTTTTGCATTTTCTCTATTATGTTTCCAAGATTTTGGATCATTTTTACTTCATTATTCTGAATTCTTTTTCAGGTAGACTGCCTATTTTCTCTTCATTTGTTAGGTCTGGTGGGTTTTTATCTTGCTCCTTCATCTGCTGTGTGTTTTTCTGTCTTCTCATTTTGCTTATCTTTTGTGTTTGTTGTCTCCTTTTTGCAGGCTGCAGGTTCAGAGTTCCCGTTGTGTTTGGTGTCTGTCCCCATTGGCTAAAGTTGGTTCAGTGGGTGGTGTAGGCTTTCTGGTGGAGGGGATTAGTGCCTGTGTTCTGGTGGATGAGCCTGGATCTTGTCTTTCTGGTGTGCAGATCCACGTCTTGTGGTGTGTTTTGGGGTGTCTGTGGACTTATTATGATTTTAGGCAGCCTCTCTGGTAATGGGTGGGCTTGTGTTCCTGTCTTGCTAGTTGTTTGGCATAGGGTGACCAGCACTGTAGCTTGCTGGTCACTGAGTGCAGTTGGGTGCTGGTGTTGAGATGGCGCTCTTTGGTAGATTTTCGCCACTTGATATTATTACGTTGAGCTGAGAGGTCTCTTGTGGACCAGTGTCCTGAAGTTGGCTCTGCCACCTCAGAGGCACAGCACTGACTCCTGGCTGTAGCACCAAGAGCCTTTCATCCACACGGCTCAGAATAAACGGGAGAAAAAGTAGAAAGAAAGAAAGAAAGAAAGAAAGAAAGAAAGAAAGAAAGAAAGGGCATAAGAGAAAATAAAATAAGATAAAGTAAAATAAAATTATTAAAATAAAACATAATTGTTAAGAAAAAAATTTTTAAAGAAAAACAACAACAAAAATAACCAGACAGATAGACCCCTAAGATAAATGGTGAAAGCAAAGGTAATCAGACAAAATCTCACACAGAAGCATGCACATACACACTCACAAAAAGAGGAAAAGGGGAAAAAATAATGAATCTTGCTCTCAAAATCCACCACCTCAATTTGGGATGATTTGTTGTCTATTCAGGTATTCCACAGATGCAGGGTACATCAAGTAGATTGTGGAGTTTTAATGTGGAGTTTTAAAAAGCTTCTGGAGAGCTTTCCCTTTCTCTTCTTTTTTCACACAGCTCCCAGGTTTCAGCTTTGGATTTGGCCCCGTCTCTGCGGGTAGGTCGCCATAGGGTGTCTTTTCCGCACTCTGACAGGACAGGGTTAAAGGAGCAGCTGATTCGGTGTCTCTGGCTCACTCAGGTCAGTGGGAGGGAGGGGTACGGAGTGAGGGACGAGCCTGCAGCGGCAGAGGCCAGTGTGACGTTGCACCAGTCTGAGGCGCGTCATATGTTCTGCCGGGGAAGTTGTCCCTGGATCCCGGGACCCTGGCAGGTGTCGGCAGCAGCAGCCTTAGCGTCTCATACCTGTCTCTGGGGTCCACGCTGTTAGCCGTGGCTCACGCCCGTCTCTGGAGCTCCTTTAAGCGGCACTCTTAATCCCTTCTCACGCACCAGGATACAAAGAGGGAAGAAAAAGTCTCTTGCTTCTTTGCAGCTCCAGATTTTTTCCTCTGGACCCCTCCCAGCTAGCCATTGTGCACTAACCCCTTCAGGCTGTGTTCACGCTCCCAGTGCTCTCCCTGCACTCTGACCGAAGCCCAATACTCAGCTCCTGTCCCCGCCCGCCCCAGCGGGTGAGCAGACAAGCCTCTCGGGCTGGTGTATACTCCTCGGCCATGATCTCTGTGAGGGAATCTCTCCGCTTTCCTCTCCGCACCCCTTTTGTTGTGCTCTCCTCCGTGGCTCCGAAGATTCCCCCTTCCTCCTCCTGCAGTCTCTGCCTGTGAAGGGGCTTCTAGTGTGTGCACACCTTTCCTCCTTCACAGCTCCCTCCCCGAGGTGCAGGTCCTGTCCCTATTCTTTTGTCTCTGTTTTTGCTTTTGCCCTACCCTCGTACGTGGGGGAGTTTCTTACCTTTTGTGAGGTCTGAGGTCTTCTGCCAGCATTAAGTAGGTGTTCTGTAGGAGTTGTTCCACGTGTAGATGTAGCTCTGATGTATCTGTGGGGAGGAAGGTGATCTCCACATCTTACTCTTCCACCATCTCTTTTGAAGATTTTTGCATCTATATTTATCAGTGATATTTGCCTGAAATTTTCTTTTTTAATAGTGTTTTTGGTTTTGGTACCAGGGTGATAGTGACCTCATAGAATGAGCTCAGAATTGTTCCTTCCTCTTTCATATTTTGAAATAGTTTGAGAAGAATAAATGTTAACTCTTTTCTAAATATTTGGTAGAATTCAGCCTTGAAACCATCTGGTCCTGGACTTTTATTTGTTTGAAAGCTTTTTAAATTACTGATTCAGTTCCATTACTGGTAATTGGCCTGCTAATATTTTCTACTTCTTCCTAATTTCGTCTTGGGAGATTGTACATTTCTAAGAAATTTTTCATATCTTTTATGTTGTCCATTTTATTGTCATATAGCTTCATGATAATCTCATGATTATTTCTGTGGTGTTGGTTGTAACTTCTTTTTCATTTCCTGTTTTATTCATTTGGGTCCTCACTGTTTTTTCTTATTGAGACTGGCTAAAGTTTTATCCATTTTGTTTATCTTTGAAAATAACCAGGTCTAATTTCATTGATCTTTTCTATTGTTTTCATCTCTATTTCATTTACTTCTGCTCTGATCTTTATGATTTCTTTTTTTTTAGTAATTTTTGTTTTGTTTGTTTTTCTGTTTCTAGTTCTTTAGGTGTAAGTTTAGGTCATTTATTTGAGATTTTACTTGCTTCCTGAGGTAGGCTTGTATTGCTATAAATTTCTCTCTTAGAACTGATTTTGATGGGTCTCATAGGTCTTAGATCATTTTGTTTTTGTTTTTATTTGCCTCCAGGTATTCTTTATTTTCTTTTTTATTTCATCAGTGACCCATTGGTTGTTTGGTGTCATATTGTTTCGACTCCATATTTTGTGTTTCTTTGCAGTTTTCTTCTTGTAGTTGATTTCTAACCTCAAGGCATTATGGTTGGAAAAGATGCTTAGTATAATTTAAAACTTCTTAAATTTATTGAGACTTGTTTTGTGTCCTAGCATGTTATCTGTCCTCAAGAATGTTCTATGTACTCTTGAAAAGAATGTTTTTACTCTGATGCTTTTGGATGGAACGTTCTATGTATGTCTGTTAATTCCATCTGGCCTAATGTGTAATTTAAGGCCAGTGTTGCCTTATTGATTTCCTATCTGTAGGATCTGTCCTTTGATGTAAGTGGGTTGTTAATGTCCCCTACTATTATTGTGTTACTTTCACGTTCTCCATTTATGTCTATTAATATTTGCTTTATGTATTTAGGTAAAGCTATGTTGGGTGCACATATATTTATATTTGTTATATCTTCTTGTTGGATTAATCCCCCTCTCATTGGGTAATATCCTTGTCTCTTGTTACAGTCCTTATTTTAAAGTATATTTTGTCTAATATAAGTATTTCTAACCCAGATTTATTTTTGTTTCCATTTGCATGGAGTACCTTTTTCTGTCCCCTCACTTTCAGTCTGTGTGTCTTTAGACCTGAAACGAATCTCTTGTAGGCAGTATAAATAGATAGATAGATAGATAGGTCTTGTTTTTTTTTTTTTTTTTGTATGCATTCAGCTACTCTATGTCTTTTGAATGGAGCATTTAATCCATTTACACTTATGTAGTTTTTTATTTATTTATTTATTTTTTTGCAGTATGCAGGCCTCTCACTGTTGTGGCCTCTCCTGTTGCGGAGCACAGGCTCGGGACGTGCAGGCTCAGTGGCCATGGCTCACGGGCCCAGCCGCTCCGCAGCATGTGGGATCTTCCCAGACTGGGGCACGAACCCGTGTCCCCTGTATCGGCAGGAAGACTCAACCACTGCACCACCAGGGAACCCCCATTTATGTAATTATTGATAGGTATGTACTTATTGACATTTTGTTAATTCTTTTTGGGTTGTTTTTGTAGTTTGTTTTTGTCCTTTCTTCTTCAATTCCTCTCTTCTTCTGTGATTTAATTAGTGTCTTTAAAGTGATTCCTGTCTCATTTGTGTGTGTGTATCTATTATATATTTTTAGTTTTTGGCTACCATGTTGTTTGTATATAGCAGTCTATATGTGTGATGATTTTAAGTTGCTAACCTCTTAAGTTAATATGCATTTTAACAGTCCTGCATTTTTGTCCCCCACCAACCTGTTTACTGTTTTGACATCATATTTTACATCTTTTTGTTTTGTGTATCCTTAACTACTTATTGTGTATATAGATGATTTTACAACTTTTGTCTTTTATACTTCCTACTAACTTTGTACATGATTGATTTACTACACATACCTTGTATTTACTTTTACCAATTAGCTTTTTCCTTTCATATTTTTATACTTCTTTTCTTTTTAGCTTAGAGTAGTTCCTTTAACATTTCTTATAAAGCTGATTTGGTGGTGCTGAACTCTTAGTTTCTGCTTTTCTGTAAAGGTTTTATATCTCCATCAAATCTGAATGAAAGTCTTACTGGTAAAGTAGTCTTGGTTGTAGGTTTTCCCCTTTCATCACTTTTAATATGTTATCCTACTTCCTTCTGGCCTTCAGTTTCTGCTTAAAATTCAGCTGATAGCCTTATGGGAGTTCCCTTGTATGTAACTTGCTTTTTTTCACTCGCTGCTTTTAATATTCTCTCTTTACTTTGTGCCACTTTAATTACAATATGTCTTGGTGTGGTCCTTTTTGGGTTGATCCTTCTTGGAACTTTGTGTTTCTTGGACCTGGATGTCTGTTTCCTTTTCCAGGTTGGGGAAATTTTCAGCTATTATGTCCACATATGTTCTACGCTTTCTCTCTCTTTTCTTCTTCTGGACCCCTATATTGCAAATATTAGAATGCTTGATGTTTTCCCAGAGGTCTCTTAAAATGTCCTATTTTTTATCATTTTTTTTCCTGTTCAGCTTGAGTGATTTCCACTACACTGTCTTCCAGTTTGCTGACCCATTCATCTCTGTCATCAAATCTATAGCTGATTCCTTCTAATGTATTTTTTATTTAAGTTATTGTAATTTTCAGCTCTATTTAATCCTTCTTAATATTTTCTAACTCTTTGTTTTAAACTTATATCTTCTCACTCTGTTCATTCATTCTTTTTAAATTATACTTTATTTATTTTTACAGTAGGTCCTTGTTGGTTATCTATTTTAAATATAGCAGTGTGTACATGTCAATCCCAAACTCCCAGTCTATCCCTCCTCCCAGCCTTCCCCCAAGTAACCATAAGTTCCTCTTCTAAGTTGGTTTCTGATTTGTAAATAAGTTCTTTTGTATCATTTTTTAATGATTTTGCATATAAGCAATATCATATGATATTTGTCTTTCTCTGTCTGACTTACTTCACTTAGTATGATAATTCTTCGGCTCTGTTTGGTCCTTCTTCATATTTTCTAACTCTCTGTTTTAAACTTATTACTTCTCACTCTGTTCATTCATTCTTCTCACAAGTTCTTTGAGCAACTTTGTGATCATTACCTTGAACTCTTTATCAGATAGATTGTTTATTTTCACTTAGCTTAGTTCAACTTCTGGGATATTATCTTGCTCCTTTGCTTGAAACAAATTGTTCTGTTGTCAAATTTTGCCCGATTCTCTGTTTCTATGCATTTGGTAGGTTGGTTACATTTCCAGATCATTGAGGAGTGATTTTATGTAGAAAAATTCCTATGCGGCCCAACAGTGCACTCTACTCTGTTCACCAGATCTATAAGCTCTAGCTGTGATCTCTATGTGGGCTGCATGTGTCCTTCTGTTTCAGTAAACTAATTACCCTTGGCATGGTCATGGGTGTGGCTGGCCCACACTCCAGTTGGTTGCCAGGCCCTGCCTTGTGAGAAGCTTCTTGGTTTCTGGTGGGTGGGGTTAGATCACAAGGCAGCTGTCTATGGAACCCTGTGGGGTCCTGGGACTAATGACAGCCCACCAGTGTGTGGGTCCATGGCCTCAGGGGCAGAATCCCAGGGCTGGTGTCACCCTGCTGATTGGCAGGGCTATTTCATGAGACAATTTGTTGCAGGGCCAGAGTGGTCTCCATGCCTGCTGGTAGGTGGGACTCAAGCTTAGGATGTTTAAGGGTTGGTGTCCTTCCACTAATGGGTGAGGCCAGGTCCTGGGGCTAGTGCTGGCCCACTGATGGGCAGAGCTATGTCTTAGGGTCTCTGTCTGCCAGGTCTGCCTGTCCAGGAGCTTGTGTCAGCCTGCTGGTGAGTAGGGCCAGGGCTCAGGTGTCCTGAGCTGGTGCCAGTACACTGGTGAGTTGGTCACATACTGACAATGTTTGTTGCAGTGCTGCACTAGCCCTGTGGCCAGTATCTACCTGCTGGTGGGCAGGACCAAGGCCCAGGGTGTTCTGGGCCTGGTGCCTGCCCACTGACTAGGTGAGGTTCAGTTCCAGGGCTAGTGCTGGTCCACTGCTGTGAGGATTCAGATCCTGGGTTCTCTGACTGCAGGGTCTTGAATATGCCAGAGTTGGTTTCAGTCCACATGTTGGTAGGGCCAGTGCCCAAGGTATACCATTTCTGGTGCCAACACCCTGTTAGGGGTCTGGGCCTTGAGGTGGGTAGAGCCAGGTCACAGAGTGACTGGAGGCTCAACTGGTCCTATAGCAGCCAGCCTGCTGGTGGGTGGGGCTGTGTCCCTGCCCAGATAGCTGCTTGACCTGTCACATCCCAGGACTGGTGCTGACTATATGGCAGGTGGGGCTGGGTCCCGGCAGTAATAAGCTTGAGGGAGGGTTCCAAAATGGTGCTTGGAAGCAGCAGTGACCTTGTGGTGGGATTAGCTCCAAAAAATATCTGCTTCTAGCATCTATGTCACCAGGGTGACTCTCAATTTCCTCTTAACTCTCCAGGAGGCTCTTCAAGATCAGCAAGTGCGTCTGACATAAGCTTCTTTCAAATTACTTCTGCCCTGGGTCTCAGAGCATGCAAAATTTTGTATTTGCCCTTTTAGAGCAGGATCTATTTTTCACAGCCCTCTGGCTATCTCTCAAACCCTAATGGCCTTCAAAGCCAAACATTCTGGGGGCATGTCTACCCAATGTAGGACCCCCAAGCTGGGGAGTCTGATGTTGGGCTCAGACCCCTTACTCATTGGGAAGAATCTCTACAATTGTAATCACACTCCTGTTTGTGTGTCACCTACCTGATGGTATGGATCTTGTTTATACCATGTAACTGTCCCTCCTATGTATCTCCTTATAGTTCCTTCTTTACATCTTTATTTGTAGAAGACCTTTTCTGTTAGCCTTCAGGTCTTTCTCGTTGATAGCTCCTCTGTGAATTGTTGTGATTTTGTGTGCCTGTGAGAGGAGGTGAGCTCAGAGTATTCCTACTCCAACAACTTGGCTGCTCCTCCCACATTAGATCTTAAGACTCAAGACTAATCTTCTTTGGTGTGTTACTCTGTACTGTAGACCCATTGCAGCAGCAGCGTTACCCCCATGGCTCTATGGGAAGGCTCCAACCCTTCTCTTTTCTGCATAGGCCCCACCCAAATGGCTATATCCCAGGGAGGTCCCATCATTGGGGCACTTGGGTGATATCTTCCTGATGCACTGAAACAGGAAAGGTGGCTCCACATTTTGAAACCAAGGAGGAAACAGCCTTCCCAAATGCCTCTGGAGGAAGTGGTAGTACTGATGATCTCAGAATCATCTTTTTATTCTGTCCTGCTTTCTCCATTTCCTTTAGTTCAAACTGATAGTGTCTTTGCTGGTATAATTCCATCTCTATTCCTGGCTCCTTCTAAGATGACTGATTAAGTCTCTGAGTCACATGCATGATCTCCCTATCAAATTGTAGTTCAGCCACATTCTTAGTGTTCTCTTCAGAATAAGATTTTTTGCAATAATGATACGCTGAGTTTTCCAAATATTCAATTTCTGGTTCCTCCTTGCTTAGCAATTCCTTCTTCATTTCTACATATTACTATAAGCAATCAGAAGGAACAAACCCACTCCTTCAAAATTTTGCTTTGAAGTCTCAGTTAAATATCCAATTTTATTGCTCAAATTTCTGCTTTTCAAAAAATGCTAGGACAGAGTTCAGCCGAGTTATTTGCCACCTTATAACAAGGATCACCTTTCCTCTAGTTTCTAAAAAACATGTTCTTCATTTGCAAACCTCACCAAGATTGTCCTTAATATCCATATTTCTAAGATGCACCTCAAAACCATTCCAGCCTTTACCATTACCTAGTTCTAAAGACTCTTCCACATTTAGGTATTTGTTACAGCAGCAGCTCACTTTTGGTACTGAAATCTGTATTAGTCAGATCAGGCTGCTATAACAAAATACCATAGATGAGGTGGTTTAAATGACAGAAATTTATTTTCTCAGAGTTCTGAAGGATGGAAAGTCCAAGATAAAGATGCTGGCCAATTCAATTCCTAATAAGGGCTCTCTTCGTGGCTTGTAGATGGCTACTTCTCACTGTGTACTCACATGGTGGGGTGAAAAAAGAGAGAGAGCAAGAAATTTCTCTGGGTCTCTTGTTATAAGAGTACTGATCCCATCATGAGAGCCTCACCTTAATGATATTATCTAAACTAAATTACCTTCCAAAGGCTTTATTTCCAAATATCATTACACTTCAATGTATAAATTTGGAGGTGCACAAAAATTCAGTCCATAACAAAGATACCACCAGAGATATAAACTGAGTCCAAACTGATAGAGCTTTGCATACCATGCTAGGCAGTTGAGTTGCTGAATTTTAATCATCAGAGCAACATGTTCAGATGGTTGATTTATGAAGATAACTCTGATTCCAGTGGGAAAGATCAGTTATAAGGAGAGGAAATGGAAGCTATTGTGATAGTCTAGAGAAAAGATAATAAGGACCTGAAGTATGAGCAATGACAGTGGGAATGGAAAGCAAGAGATCAATAGAAGAAAATCTGAAGGGAGAATTGACAGGACTAATTGACCAATTCAGTGAGAGATTTGAGAGAAAGAAGAGGTGAAAGATGTCTTTGAAGTTAATTGAATTTTCAGGTAACAGATTTAAAAGAGATTCCATTTTATCTCAATACCTGTTGTTGAGAATCTTTCCAGAATGCATGAGTCCCCTTTCAAACATTATTGAGTAGAGTCTAACAAATTATAGTTAAATCTTTCTTTGTAATTGAAGATTTACAGACCCTCACAATACTATTTTGAAAAAATTAATTTTAATTGCAGAAGACAATAGATATAAATATATACAGAAAAAGTTTGAATATATACTTAGCCCCAGAAACCTTGGGGGTTTGGGTATCATTTTCTCTACTTATTATTATTAATGTGTTTATAGCTGTTCACTTGTCTCCAAAACTTAGTGCAGCAAAAATTTTTGATTCCAGGTCATTAACTTTTTTCCATCTTATATTTTCAATTTTATTATTTTAATTTTGTAAAAGGTGATGTTACACCAATGGTATTTATTTTAAGTACAACTATATTGTTGATAGAAATTTATAATTTTCCTTAGAGATGAATATCATTGACACATGTACTGTATTTTAAGAGTGATTTTATATACTAGCCTAACTACAAGTATCTACAATGCAATATTTATCTGATTTGATATATAAAATCAAATTAAATTTTTCACTAAGCAGAATTCCAATGTGTAGAAACTTTGTTAGCACATATTTCAATCATGGGATTTATCCTATAACTAGTTTTGTTTAAAATTATTATAACTAAATAATAATTGGGTACAGTGCAAAGTTTTCAAATTTTGTGGGTACATTATATACTGTAAAATTTCCCATTTTCACCATTTTAAGTACACAATTCAGTGGAATTAATTACATTCACAATATTGTACAACCATCACCACTATCTATTTTCAGAACTTTTCCATTACTCCAAATAGATACTTTGTACCATTAAAAACTCTCTATTTCCCCTTCCCTGTTGTCTCTGGTAACCTCTAATCTATATTCTGTTTTTATGAGCTTGTGTATTTTAGATATTTCATGCAAGTGGAATCATAAATATTTATCTTTTTCTGCTTGGCTTATTTCACTTACCTTAATGTATTCAAGGTTCATCCGTATTTTAGATGACCAGAACATCATTATTTTTAATGGCTGAACAACATTCCTTTTACCATATATACTATATTTTGTTTATCCATTCATCTGATGACAGACACCTGGGTTGTTTTGGCTAATATGAGTAAGGCTACAATGCACATTAGCATACAAATATCTGTTTTAATGCCTGTTTTCAAATTCCTTGCATATATATCTACAAGTGGAGTTGTTGGTTCATATAATTTCTGTTTAATTTTCCGAGGAAGCACAAAACCATTTCTACAACAGCTGAACCATTTTACATTCCCAAGAGTAATGTATGATGGTTCCAATTTTACCACCTCCTTGCCAACACTTGTTGATTTCAATTTTTAAAAAAATTAATTACATCCTATTTGATGTGAAGTGGTATCTAATTGTGTTTTTTATTTGAATTTCCTTAATGGCTAATGATGTTGAACATCTTTTCATGTGCTCATTGGCTATTTGTATATCTTTTCAAGTCCTTTGTCCACTTTAAATCTTTTTGTTGTCGCTTTGTTGAGCTGTAGGAGTTCTTTATATATTCTGTATTTAACCCCACATCAAATATATGATTTATTAAATTTTCTCCCATTCTGTAAATTGTCTTTTTAATTTCTTGATAATGTGTTTTGTTACACAAAAATTTTAAGTTTGATGAAGTACAATTTATCTTTTTGTTGTTGTTGCTTGTGCTTTAGATGTCATATGTAAGAATCTATTGCCAAATCCAAAGCCATTAATGTTTACCCCTGTTTTCTAATAAGAAATACTAGCTTTTGGTTCTTATATTTAGGTCAATAGTCAATTGAGTTTGTGGGTCCAAATTCAGTCTTTTGCATGTGGAGATTTAGTTGTCCTAACACCATTTATTAAAGAAACTCTTTTGTCTCCATCAAATGGTATTGGCACCTTTGTCAAGTCAGTTGGCCATTGATATATGGGTTGATTTCTGGATTCTCAGTTATATTCCATTTGTTTTCATATCTATCCACAGATTTCATTCCTGCATCTGAATAGAGAGTCCTCTAAATTTATTGTCTTTTAAAATATTGTTTTAGCTCTACAGAGCCCTATGTCTATCCAGTTATTTAGGTCTTCTTTAATTTTTCTCTGCAATATTTTATAGTTTTAAGTATACAAGGCTTTTACATTCTTGGTTAAATTTATCCTTAGGGATTTTTTTCTTTTAAATGCAATTGTAAGTGGAATTGACTTCTTAAATCCTTTTTGGGATTACTCATTACTGTTGAATGAAAACACAACTGATTTTTTTAATGGGTTGAGCTTGTAACATTCAACTTTACTCAATTTGTTTACTAGCTCTAGTAGCTTTTTTGTACCTTCCTTGGGATTTTCTATATATAAGATTACATCATCTGTGGATATAGTTTTAAGTTTTCCTTTTTTATTTGAATAAATTTTACTTCTTTTTCTTGCCTAATTGCTCTGGTTAGAACTTTTAGTACAGTACTGAATAGCAGTAGTGAAAGTGGACACACTTGAATTGTTCTTAATGTTAGGGGAAAAGCTTTCAGTCTTTCAACATTAAGTATAATGTTAGCTCTGGGATTTTCAAAAATGCCCTTTACCATGTTAAGGAAGTTTCCTTCTATTCCTAGGTTTCTGAATGCTTATATCATGAAAAGGTGTAATTATGCCAAGTGCCCTTCTACAGCAATTGAGATACACATGTGGATTTTTTTCATTCTATGAATGTGGTGTATTATGTTGATTGATTTCTTATATTGAACCACCCTTGCACTCCTGTGACAAATACCAGTTGGTCATGATGTATAACCCTTTAAATATGCTATTGGATTCAGTCTGCTAGTATTTGAGAATATTTGCTGTATATTCATAAAGGATATTGGTCTGTAATTTCCTTCCCTTGCAATTGTTTTCTGATGAATTAGAGTAATGCATGCATTATAGAATGATTTAAGAGGTGTTCCTCCTTCTTCCATTTTTTGAAAGAGTTGGGGAAGAATTAATGTTAATTCTTCTTTAAATATTTGGTTGAATTTAACAGTGCAGTGAAGTCACATGGCCTTGAGTTTTTCTTTATTGGGATGTTTTTGACTACTAATTTAATCTTATTACTTTTTATAAGTCTGTTCAGATTTTCTATTTCTTCTTCAGTCAACTTTGATAATTTGAATGTTTCTAGAAAATTGTCCATTTCATCTAGGTTATCTGACTTGTTGGTGTAAAACTGTTTATAGTGTTCTTTTATAGTTTTTTCTATTTTTTTAAGGTTGGTAGTAATGTCCACTTTTATATCTAATTTTAGATTTTTGTGTATTCCCTCCTTTTTCTTAATCAGTCTGCCTAAAGATTTGTCAATTTTTGTTGATCTTTCTAAAGAACCATCTTTGATTTTGTTGACATTCTCTATTCTCTAGTTTAAAAATCTCTGATCTAATTATTTTCTTCTTTTTGCTAGTTTTAGTTTTGCTTTGCTCTTCTTTTTCTAGTTCTTTCAAGTATAAATTTAGATTTTTGATGTGAGATTTTCTCTCTTTTATAATGTAGTCATTTACTGCTATAAGTTTCCCTCTGAGCACTGCCTTTGTTGCATCCCATAAGTTTTGATATACTGTGTTTTCAGTTTTATTCACCTCAAATTATTTTCTAATTTATCTAGTGATTTCTTGTTTAACCTATTTGTTATTTAGTTGTTTGCTATCTAATTTCCACACATTTTTAAATGTTTTTCATTTTTCTGATATTTTTATAGCTTTACTCCATTGTGGTCCTGGAAGATGCTTGTATGATATCAATCATTTAAAATTTATTGATACTTGTGGCCTAACATATGGTCTATCCTGGAGAAGGTCCAATGTACACATGAGAAAAATGTGTGCTCTGCTATTGTTCAGTAAATTGTTTTATACATATTTATTAGGTCTAATAGTTTAGAGTGTTGTCCAAGTCTTTTGTTTTTTATTGATCATCTAGCTAGATGTTCTACCCATTATTTAAATTAATGCTTTGACATCTCCAATTATTGTAGGACTATTTCTCACTTCAATCTGGTCAATGTTGCTTCATATATTTGGGGGATTTGTTGTTTGGTGCATGTTTATAATTGTTATATCTTCTTGAAGATTTGACCCTTTATCAACATATAATGTTTTTATTTGTCTTTTGTAACAGTTTTTGACTTAAAACTATATTGTTTGATATTAATGCAGCTGCCTCAAACCTCTTTTTTATTACTATTTGTATGCAGTACCTTGTCTTCTTCATTCTCTTTCAACCTGTTCAACCTGTTGTGAGAATGCTTAAAATGTAATCTCTTAGCAGAATTCAAGCATATAATACAGTGTTTTTAACTATACTCACCATGCTGCACGTCAGATTCTCAGAACTCTTTCACCTTATAACTGAAAGTTTATACCATTTAGCAAACCATCCCCCAGCCCCTGGAAACCACCAACTCTGTTTATCTGACATCAACTTTTTAAAAAAGACTCCACATATGAGTGATACCATACAGTCTTTGCCTTTGTCTGCCTTATTTCACATACTATAATGTCCTCCAAATCATCCATTTAGTTACTTAGGGCAGACTTTCCTTCTTTTTATGTAGATCTCACATTTTCTTTATTCATTCACCCACCAATGGACACTTACATTATTTTCATATCTTGAATATTAGGGAAAATGTTGCAATCAACATGCTATTGCAGATATCTCTTTGAGACCCTGATTTAATTTCCTTTACCTATATACTCAGAAGGGGGACTTGCTGGTTCATATGGTGATTCTATTTTTGTAGGAACTTCTGTACTGTTTTCCATAATGGCTCTACCAATTTACATGTCCATCAACAGTGTACAAGCATTCCTTTCCTTCCACATCTTCACCAACATTTGTTAATTTTATTTCTCTTTTCAAAGAAGTGGCTCTTAGTATTTTTGATCATTTTTACTGTTTTTCTATTCTTTATTTCATTTATTTCAGCTCTGACCTTTATTATTTCCTGCCTTCTGCTTTTTTCTTAGTTTGTTCTTATTTTTCTCATTCCTTGAGGTGTAAAGTTAGGTTGTTCGAGATCTTGTTTTTTCTTAATGTGGGCATTTACCACTAAAACCTTTCTTCTTAGAAGTGCTTAGCCAGCATCTTATACATTTCAGTATGTTGTGTTTCCACTTTCGTTTGCTTTAAGATACTATTTGATTTCCCTTTCAATTTATTCTTTGACCTATTGGTTGTTCAGACATGTGTTGTCTAATTTCTGCATATTTGTGAATTCTTCAGTTTCCCTTCTGTTATTTATTTACAATTTCTTATCACTGTGGTCAGAAAAAGTGCTTGATATTATTTCAATCCTCTTAAATTTGTTAAGACCGGATTTATAAACTAACATATAATCTATCCTGAAGAACCTACCCTTTGTGCACAAAAGGAACGTGTATACTGCTGCTTTTGGATGGAATGTTCTCTATATGTCTATTAGATCCAGCTTGTATAAATTGTAATGTAAGTCCGGTATTTCCTTCTTAATTTTATGTCTAGATAACCTATCCATGGCTGAATGTTGGGTATTGCAGTCACTTACTATTGTATACCTGGCTGATTCTTTCTAATGATATGTTAATATGTTCTTAATTATCTACCCTGGTATTGGATATATATACAATTACTATCCTCTCTTGATAAATTTTTCCTTATTATTATATAATGATCTTTGTATTTTATTAAAGTTGTTGATTCAAAATCATTTTTTTCTGATATAAGTATAGTTACCCTGTTCACTTTTCATTTTCATTTGCATGGCATATTGTTTTCCATCCCTTTATTTTGAGTGTATGTGTGTCCTTTTTTCTCATTCTTTATACACTATTTTTTTATTGGAGTATAGTTGCTTTAAAATGTTGTGTTAGTTTCTACTGTACAGCAAAGTGAATCAGCTGTATGTATACATATATCCCCACTTTTTTTTATTTCCTTCCCATTTCGGTCACCACAAAGCACTGAGTAGAGTTCCCTGTGCTGTACAGTAGGTTATCACTAGTTATCTATGTTATACATAGTATCAATAGTGTATATATGTCAATTCCTATCTCACAATTCATCCCAGCTCCGCTTCCCCATTGGTATCTATACGTTTCTTCTCTATGTCTGTGTCTCTATTCCAGCTTTGCAAATAAGATCATCTATACCATTCTAATGTATTCCAGATACATACATTAGTATATGATATTTGTTTTCCTCTTTCTGACTAACTTCACTCTGTATGACAGTCTCTGTTTCCTTCCACATCTCTACAGATGAACATGCTTTGCTCCTTTTCATGGCTGAGTAATATTCCATTGTATATATGTACCACATCTTCTTTCTTTTTTTTTGTTTTTTGAAGAGAAAAAATTAAGATGTGTTCTATATATGTATATATATATATATATATATATATATATATAATCAGTAATGCTGTACTATACTCCTTTTTTTGTTGTTGTTGTGGTATGCAGGCCTCTCACTGTTGTGGCCTCTCCCATTGCAGAGGACAGGCTCTGGATGCATAGGCTCAGCGGCCATGACTCATGGGCCTAGCCACTCTGTAGCATGTGGGATCTTCCTGGACCAGGGCACAAACCCGGGTCCCCTGCATCGGCAGGCAGACTCTCAACCACTGCGCCACCAGGGAAGCCCTAATCCTTTTTTTTCTTACATCTTCATTGGAGTATAATTGCTTTACAATGTTGTGTTAGTTTCTGCTGCATAACAAAGTGAATCAGCTATATGTATACAGATATCTTACACCTCCCTCTCACCTGCCTTATCCCACCTCTCTAGGTGATCACAAAGCACCAAGCTGATCTCCCTGTGCTATGCAGCTGCTTCCCACTAGCTACCTATTTTACATTTGGTTAATTCTGCTCTCTCACTTTGTCCCAGCTTCCCCTCCGCACACCGTGTCCTCAAGTCCATTCTGTACTTCTGCATCTTTATTCCTGTCCTGCCCCTAGGTTCATCACAACCATTTTCTTTTTAGATTCCATATAAAAGTGTTAGCATATGATATTTGTTTTTCACTTTCTGACTTAATTCACTCTGTATGGCAGACCCTAGGTCCATCCACCTCACTACAAATAGTTCAATTATGCTTCTTTTTATATTTGAGTAATATTCCATTGAATGTATGTGCCACATCTTTTTTATCCATTCATCTGTTGAAGGATATTTAGGTTGCATCCAGGTCCTGGTTATTGTAAATAGTGTTGTAATAAACTTTGGGGTGCATGTGTCTTTTGTGGTGCATGTGTCTCTGGATATATGCTCAGTAGTGGATTGCTGGGTCATATGGCAGTTTTATTTTTGGTTTTCTGAGGAATATTCATACTGTTCTCCACAGTGGTTGTATCAGCTGTCATTCCCACCAACAGTGCAAGAGGGTTTCCATTTCTCCACACCCCCTCCAGCATGTGTTGTTTGTAGATTTTTTTCATGATGGCCATTCTGACCAGTATGAGATGATACCTCATTGTAGTTTTGATTTGTATTTCTCTAATAATTAGTGATGTTGAGCATCTTTTCATGTGTCTGTTGGCCATCTGTATGTCTTCTTTGGTGAAATGTTTATTTAGGTCTTCTGCTCATTTGTGGATTGGTTTTTTTTTTGATATTGAGCTCCATGAGTTGTTTGTAAATTTTTGACATTAATCCCTTGTCCATTGCTTCGTTTGCAAATATTTTCTCCAATTTTGAGTGAGTCTTTTCATCTTGTTTATGGTTTCTTTTGCTGTGCAAAAGTTTCTTTTTTTAACATCTTTATTGGGCTATAATTGCTTTACAATGGTGTGTTAGTTTCTGCTCTATAACAAAGTGAATCAGTTATACATATATATATGTTCCCATACCTCTTCCCTTTTGTATCTTCCTCCCGCCTACAAACCTTATCCCACCGCTCTAGGGGGTCACAAAACACCAAGCTGATCTCCCTGTGCTATGCGACTGCTTCCCACTAGCTATCTACCTTACGTTTGTTAGTGTATATATGTCCATGACTCTCTCTCGCTTTGTCACAGCTCACACTTCCACCTCCCCATATCCTCAAGTCTGTTCTCCAGTAGGTCTGTGTCTTTATTCATGTCTTACCCCTAGGTTCTTCATGACATTTTTTTTTCTTAAATTCCATGTATATGTGTTAGCATACGGTATTTGTCTTATTCTTTCTGACGTACTTCACTCTGTAGGACAGACTCTAGGTCTATCCACCTCATTACAAATAGCTCAATTTCATTTCTTTTTATGGCTGAGCAATATTCCATTGTATATATGTGCCATATCTTCTTTATCCATTCATCCAATGATGGGCACTTAGGTTGTTTCCATCTCTGGGATATTGTAAATAGAGCTGCAAAGAACATTTTGGTACATGACTCTTTTTGAATTTTGGTTTTCTCAGGGTATATGCCGAGTAGTGGGATTGCTGAGTCATATGGTAGTTCTAGTTGCAGTTTTTTTTTAAACATCTTTATTGGGGTATAATTGCTTTACAATGGTACGTTAGTTTCTGCTTTATAACAAAGTGAATCAGATATACATATACATATGTTCCCATATGTCTTCCCTCTTGCATCTCCCTCCCTCCCACACTCCCCATCCCACCCCTCCAGGATGTCACAAAGCACCGAGCTAATATCCCTGTGCCTTGCGGCTGCTTCCCCCCAGCTATCTACCTTACTACGTTTGTTAGTGTGTATATGTCCATGACTCTCTCTCGCCCTGTCAAAACTCACCCTTCCCCCTCCCCATATCTTCAAGTCCGTTCTCCAGTAGGTCTGCGTCTTTATTCCTGTCTTACTCCTAGGTTCTTCATGACATTTTTTTCCCTTAAATTCCATATATATGTGTTAGCATACGGTATTTGTCTTTTTCTTTCTGACTCACTTCACACTGTATGACAGACTCTAGGTCTATCCATCTCATTACAAATAGCTCAACTTCATTTCTTTTTAAGGCTGAGTAATATTCCATTGTGTATGTGTGCCACATCTTCTTTATCCATTCATCCAATGATGGGCGCTTAGGTTGTTTCCATCTCCGGGCTATTGTAAATAGAGCTGCAATGAACATTTTGGTACATGACTCTTTTTGAATTTTGGTTTTCTCAGGGTATATGCCCAGTAGTGGGATTGCTGGGTCATATGGTAATTCTATTTGTAGTTTTCTAAGGAACCTCCATACTGTTCTCCACGGTGGCTGAACCAATTCACATTCCCACCAGCAGTGCAAGAGTGTCCCCTTTTCTCCACACCCTCTCCAGCATTTATTGTTTCTAGATTTTTTGATGATGGCCATTCTGACTGGTGTGAGATGATATCTCATTGTAGTTTTGATTTGCATTTCTCTAATGATTAATGATGTTGAGCATTCTTTCATGTGTTTGTTGGCATTCTGTATATCTTCTTTGGAGAAATGTCTATTTAGGTCTTCTGCCCATTTTTGGATGGGGTTGTTTGTTTTTTTGTTATTGAGCTGCATGAGCTGCTTGTAAATTTTGGAGATTAATCCTTTGTCAGTTGCTTCATTTGCAAACGTTTTCTCCCATTCTGAGGGTTGTCTTTTGGTCTTGATTATGGTTTCCTTAGCTGTGCAAAAGCTTTGAAGTTTCATTAGGTCCCATTTGTTTATTTTTGTTTTTATTTCCATTACTCTAGGAGGTGGGTCAGATAGGATCTTGCTGTGATTTATGCCACAGAGTGTTCTGCCTATGTTTTCCTCTAACAGTTTGATAGTTTCTGGTCTTACATTTAGGTCTTTAATCCATTTTGAGCTTATTTTTGTGTATGGTGTTAGGGAGTGATCTAATCTCATACTTTTACATGTACCTGTCCAGTTTTTCCAGCACCACTTATTGAAGAGGCTGCCCTTGCTCCACTGTATATTCCTGCCTCCTTTATCAAAGATAAGGTGTCCATATGTGCGTGGGTTTATCTCTGGGCTTTCTATCCTGTTCCATTGATCTATCTTTCTGTTTTTGTGCCAGTACCATACTGTCTTGATTACTGTAGCTTTATAGTATAGTCTGAAGTTAGGGAGCCTGATTACTCCAGCTCCGTTTTTCGTTATCAAGAATGCTTTGGCTATTCGGGGTCTTCTGTGTTTCCACACGAATTGTGAAATTTTCTGTTCTAGTTCTGTGAAAATTGCCAGTGGTAGTTTGATAGGAATTGCACTGAATATATAGATTGCATTGGTTAGTAGAGGTATTTTCACAATGTTGATTCTTCCAATGCAAGGACATGGTATATCTCTCCATCTATTTCTATCATCTTTAATTTCTTTCATCAGTGTCTTATAATTCTCTGCATACAGGTCTTTTGTCTCCCTAGGTAGGTTTATTCTTAGGTATTATATTCTTTTTCTTGCAATGGTAAATGGGAGTATTTTCTTGATTTCACGTTCAGATTTTTCATCATTACTGTGTAGGAATGCAAGAGATTTCTGTGTATTATTTTTGTGTCCTGCAACTTTACCAAATTCATTGATCATCTCTAGTAGATTTCTGGTAGCATCTTTAGGATTCTCTACGTATAGTATCATGTCATCTGCAAACATTGAGACCTTTACTTCTCCTTTTCTGATTCGGATTCCTTTTATTTCCTTTTCTTCTCCGATTGCTGTGGCTAAAACTTCCAAAACTATGTTGAATAAGAGTGGTGAGAGTGGGCAACCTTGTCTTGTTCCTGATCTTAGTGGAAATGCTTTCAGTTTTTCACCATTGAGGACAATGTTGGCTGTGGGCTTGTCATATATGGCCTTTATTATGTTGAGGAAAGTTCCCTCTATGCCTACTTTCTGCAGGATTTTTATCATAAATGGATGTTGAATTGTGTCAAAAGCTTTCTCTGCATCTATTGAGATGATCATATGGTTTTTCTTCTTCAATTTGTTAATATGGTTAATCACGTTGATAGATTTGCGTATATTGAAGAATCCTTGCATTCCTGTGGTACACCCAACTTGATCATGGTGTATGATCATTTTAATGTGCTGTTGGATTCAGTTTGTTAGTATTTCGTTGAGGATTTTTGCATCTATGTTCATCAGCGATATTGGCCTGTAGTTTTCTTTCTTTGTAACATCCTTGTCTGGTTTTGGTATCAAGGTGATGGTGGCCTTGTAGAAGGAATTTGGGAGTGTTCCTCCCTCTGCTATATTTTGGAAGAGTTTGAGAAGGATAGGTGTTATCTCTTCTCTAAATATTTGATAGAATTCACCTGTGAAGCCATCTGGTCCTGGGCTTTTGTTTGTTGGAAGATTTTTAATCACAGTTTCAATTTCAGTGCTTGTGATTGGTCTGTTCATATTTTGTATTTCTTCCTGATTCAGTCTTGGCAGGTTGTGCATTTCTAAGAATTTGTCCATTTTTTCCAGGTGGTCTATTTTATTGGCATAGAGTTGCATGTAGTAATCTCTCATGATCTTTTTTTATTTCTGCAGTGTCAGTTGTTACTTTTCCTTTTTCATTTCTAATTCTATTGATTTGAGTCTTCTCCCTTTTTTTCTTGATGATTCTGGCTAGTGGTGGATCAATTTTTTTTATCTTGTGAAAGGACCAGCTTTTAGTTTTATTGATCTTTGCTATTGTTTCTTTCATTTCTTTTTCATTTATTTCTGATCAGATTTTTATGATTTCTTTCCTTTTGCTAACTTTAGGGTGTTTTGTTCTTCTTTCTCGAATTGCTTTAGGTGCAAGGTTAGGTTGTTTATTAAAGATGTTTCCTGCTTCTTAAGGTGGGCTTGTACTGCTGTAAACTTCCTCTTAGAACTGCTTTTGCTGCATCCCATAGGTTTTGGGTCTTTGTGTCTCCATTTTCATTTGTTTCTAGGTATTTTTTTATTTCCTCTTTAATTTCTTCAGTGATCACTTCGTTATTAAGTAATGTATTGTTTAGCCTCCATGTGTTTGTATTTTTACAGATTTTTCCTGTAATTGATATGTAGTCTCATGGCATTCTGGTTGGAAAAGTTACTTGATACAATTTCAATTTTTTTTTAATTTACCAAAGCTTGATTTGTGACCCAAGATATGATCTATCCTAGAGAATATTCCATGAGCACTTGAGAAAAAATTGTATTCTGTTGTTTTTGGATGGAGTGCCCTATAAATATCGATTAAGTCAATCTTGTTTAATGTATCATTTAAAGCTTGTGTTTCCTCATTTATTTTCATTTTGGATGATCTGTCCATGGGTGAAAGTGGGGTGTTAAAGTCCCCTACTATGAATGTGTTACTGTCTATTTCTCCTTTTATGGCTGTTAGTATTTGCCTTATGTATTGAGATGCTCATATGTTGGGTGCATAAATATTTACAATTTTTATATCTTCTTCTTGGATCGATCCCTTGATCATTATGTAGTGTCCTTTGTCTCTTTTAATAGCCCTTATTTTAAAGGCCACTTTGTCTGATATGAGAATTGCTACCCCAGCTTTCTTTTGGTTTCCATTTGCATGGAATATCTTTTTCCATCCCCTTACTTTCAGTCTGTATGTGACTCTTGGTCTGAAGTGGGTCTCTTGTAGACAGCATATATATGGGTCTTGTTTTTGTATCCATTCAGCCAATCTCTGTCTTTTGGTTGGAGCATTTAGTCGATTTTCATTTAAGGTAATTATCGATATGTATGTTCCTATTCCCATTTTCTAAATTGTTTTGGGTTCCTTATTATAGGTCTTTTCCTTCTCTTGTGCTTATTGCCTAGAGAAGTTCCTTTAGCATTTGTTGTAAAGCTGGTTTGGTGGTGCTGAACTCTCTTAGCTTTTGCGTGTCTGTAAAGATTTTAATTTCTCCATCAAATTTGTATGAGATCCTTGCTGGGTAGAGTAATCTTGGTTGCAGGTTTTTCTCCTTCATCACTTTCAGTATGACCTGCCAGTCCCTTGTGGCTTGCAGAGTTTATGCTGAGAGATCAGCTGTTAACCTTATGGGGATTCCCTTGTGTGTTATTTTTTCCTTGTTGCTTTTAATATGCTTTATTTGTATTTAATTTTTGACAGTTTGATTAATATGTGTCTTGGCATATTTCTCCTTGGCTTTATCCTGTATGGGACTCTCTGTGCTTCCTAAACTTGAGTAACTATTTCCTTTCCCATATTAGGGAAGTTTTCCACTCTAATCTCTTCAAATATTTTTCTCAGTCTCTTTCTTTTTCTCTTCTTCTTCTTGAATCCCTATAATTCAAATGTTGGTGCGTTTAATGTTGTCTCAGAGGTCTCTGAGACTGTCCTCAGTTCTTTTCATTCTTTTGTCTTTATTCTGCTCTACAGTAGTTATTTCCACTATTTTATGTTCCAGGTCACTTATCCGTTCTTCTGCCTCAGTTATTCTGCTATTGATCCCATCTAGAGTCTTTTTCATTTCATTTATTGTGTTGTTAATCATTGTTTGTTTCATCTTTAGTTCTTCTAGGTCCTTGTTAAATGTTTCTTACATTTTGTCCATTCTATTTCCAAGGTTTTGGATCATCTTTACTATCATTATTCTGAATTTATTTTCAGGTAGATTGCCTATTTCCTCTTCATTTGTTAGGTCTGGTGGGTTTTTATCTTGCTTCTTCATCTGCTGTGTGTTTTTCTGCCTTCTCATTTTGCTTATCTTACTGTGTTTGGGGTCTCCTATTTGCAGGCTGCATGTTTGTAGTTCCCATTGTTTTTGATGTCTGTCCCCAGTGGCTAAGGTTGGTTCAGTCGGTTGTGTAGGCTTCCTGGTGGAGGGGATTAGTTCCTGTGTTCTAGTGAATGAGGCTGGATCTTGTCTCTCTAGTGTGCAGATCCACATATGGTGGTGTGATTTGGGGTGTCTGTGGACTTATTATGATTTTAGGCAGCCTCTCTGCTAATGTGTGGGTTTGTGTTTCTGTTTTGCTAGTTGTTTGGCATATGTTTTCCAGCACTGTAGCTTGCTCGTCATTGAGTGAAGCTGGGTGCTGGTGTTGAGATGCAGATCTCTGGGAGATTTTCACCGTTTGATATTATGTGGATCTGGGAGATCTCTTGTTGACCAGTGTCCTGAAGTTGGCTCTCCCACCTCAGAGGCACAGCACTGACTCCTGGCTGCAGCACCAAGAGACTTTCATCCACACGGCTTGGAATAAAAGGCAGAAAAAGTAGAGAGAAAGAATTCGTGGAAGTAGTAAGAAAGAAAGAAAGAAAGAAAGAAAGAAAGAAAGAAAGGAAGGAAGGGAGGGAGGAAGAAAGAAAGAAAGAAGGAAAGAAAGAAAGAAAGGAGCGAGGGAGGGAGGAGCGAAGGAAGGAAGAAAGAAAGAAAGAAGGAAAGAAGGAAAGAAAGGAGGGAGGGAGGGGAGAAGGAAGGAAGGAGAGAAGGAAGGAAAAATAAAGTAAGAAAGAAGATACAGTAGAATAAAATAAAGGAAAATATAATAAAGTTATTAAATTAAAAAATAATTATTTAGAAAAAAAAAAGTATGGATAGAACCTTAGGACAAATGGTGGTAGCAAATCTATACAGACAAAATCTTACACAGAAATATACACCCTCACAAAAAGAGGTAAAGAGGAAAAAATCATAAATCTTGCTCTCAAAGTCCACCTCCTCATTTTGGGATGATTCGTGGTCTAAGGAGGGAAGGAAGGAAAGATAGAGAGAAAGAAAGAAAGAAGGAAAGGAAGAAAGAAAGAAAGGAAGGAAGGAAGAAAGAAAGTAAAGTAAAATAAAATTATTAAAATTAAAATGAATTACTAAGAAAAAATAAATTAAAAAAACCCAAAAATGGATGGATAGAACCCTATGACAAATGGTGGAAGCAAAGCTATACAGACAAAATCTCACACAGAAGAATACACATACACACTCACAAAAAGAGGAAAAGGGGAAAAAATCATAAATCTTGGTCTCGAAGTCCACCTGCTCAATTTGGGTTGATTCGTTGTCTAGTCATGTATTCCACAGATGCAGGGTACATCAAGTTGATTGTGGAGCTTTAATCCGCTGCTTCTGAGGCGGCTGGGAGAGATTTCCCTTTCTCTTCTTTGTTCTCACAGCTCACAGTGGCTCAGCTTTGGATTTGGCCCCGCCTCTGTGTGTAGGTCGCTGGAGGGCGTCTGTTTTTTGCTCAGACAGGACGGGGTTAAAGTAGCCACTGTTTCAGGGGCTCTGGCTCACTCAGGCCAGGGGGAGAGAGGGGCACGGAGTGCGGGGCGAGCCTGCAGCAGCAGAGGCCGGTGTGACGTTGCACCAGCCTGAGGCCTGCCGTGCGTTCTCCCGTGGAAGTTGTCCCTGGATCTCGGGAACCTGGCAGTGGCGGGCTGCACAGGCTCCCCGGAAGAGGGGTGTGGATAGTGACCTGTGCTCGCACACAGTCCCCTTGGTGGCGGCAGCAGCAGTCTTAGCGTCTCCCACCCGTCTCTGGTGTCCGTGCTTTTAGCCGCAGCTCGTGCCTGTCTCTGGAGTCTGCGCTTTTAGCCACGGCTCGTGCCCGTCTCTGGGGTCTGCGTTTTTAGCCGTGGCTCACGCTCGTCTCTGGAGTTCTTTAAGCAGTGCTGTTAAACCCCTTTCCTCTTGCACCAGGAAACAAAGGGGGAATAAAAAGTCTCTTCCCTCTTCAGCAGCTCCAGACTTTTTCCCGGACTCCCTCCCGGCTAGCCGTGGTGCACTAACCCCTTCAGGCTGTGTTCACACAGCGAACCCCAGACCTCTCCCTGTGCTCCGACCAAAGCCAGAGTCTCAGCTCGCAGCCCCGCCTGCTCTGGCTGGTGAGCAGACAAGCCTCTCAGGCTGGTGAGTGCTGGTTGGCACCGATCCTCTGTGTGGGAATCTCCCCACTTTGCCCTCCGCACCCCTGTTGCTGTGCTCTCCTCCGAGGCTCTGAAGCTCCTCCCTCCGCCTCCCACAGTCTCCGCCTGTGAAGGAGCTTCCTAGTGTGTGGAAACCTTTTGTCCTTCACAGCTCCCTCCCATTGTTGCAGGTCCCATCCCTATTCTTTTGTCTCTTTTTTTTCTTTTTTTCTTTTGCACTACCCAGGTAGCTGGGGAGTTTCTTGCCTTTTGGGAGGTCTGAGGTCTTCTGCCAGCATTCAGTAGGTGTTCTGTAGGAGTTGCTCCACGTGTAGATGTATTTCTGGTGTATCTATGGGGAGGAAGGTGATCTCCACATCTTACTCTTCTGACATCTTCCCCTCTGCCCACTGTGCAAAACCTTTTAAGTTTAATTAGGTCCCATTTGTTTATTTTTATTTTCATTACTCTAGAATATGGGTCAGAAAACTATAAGACAGTGATGAAGGAATCAAGGACAACACAAATGGATGGAGAGATACACCGTGTTCTTTGATTGGAAGAATCAATATTGTGAAAATGATAATACTACCAAAAGCAATCTACAGATTCAGTGCAATCCCTATCAAATTATCGATGACAATTTTCACAGAACTAGAACAAAAAAAATTGCGGTTTGTATGGAAACACAAAACAGACCACACATAGCTAAATCAGTCTTGGGGAAGAAAAATGGAGCTGGAAGAATCAGATGCCCCTCTCTATACTACAAAGCTACAGTCATCAAGACTATATGTTACTGGCACAAAAACAGAAAATGTATATCAATGGAACAAGATCGAAAGCCCAGAGATAAACCCATACACCTGTGGTCACCTAATCTATTACAAAGGAGGTAATAATATACAATGGAGAAAAGACAGTCTCTTCAATAAGTGGTGTTGGGAGAACTGGCAGCTACATGTAAAAGAATGAAATTAGAAGACTCCATAATACCGTGCAAAAAAATGAACTCAAAATGGATTAAACACCTACATGTGAGGCAAGAGCTTATGTGTGTCCTTAAAGCTGAAGTGAGAATCTTCTGGGTAGCCTATAGTTGGGTTTTGTGTTTTTATTCACTCAGCCTCTTTAAGCCTTTTGGTTGGAGAATTTAATACATTTACACTTAAAGTAATTATTAACAGGTAGAAACTCACTATTGTCAATGTGATCATTTTTTCTGTCTCTTTTGTAATTATTTTGTTATTTTATTCCCCTTTTACTATCTTCCTTCGTGATTTGATTATTTTCTGTAGTGGTATGCTTTGATTGTTTCTCTTAATCTTTTTTGTGTCTACTATAAATTTTGCTTTCTCTTTACCATGAAAGTTATATAATACATATTATAAATCTATTTTAAGCTGATAACTTCAATCACATAAAAAATCTGTGCACTTTTATCCCCTCCCACACACATTTTATGGTTTTGATATCAAAATGTCATATTTTTAAAGGATGCATCTTTAACAAATTATTGTAGCTAAATTTATTTTCAATACTTTTGTCTTTTAACATTTATACTAGAAATAATGATTTACACACTACATTTACAATATTGGAATATTCTGAATTTGACTATATACTGAAATTTACTAGTGAGTTTTATACTTTTGTATATCTCCGTGGTACTAATTAGTGTCCTTTCATTACAGCATGAAGGACTCATTTCAGAATTTCTTGTAAAGAGATCACTTGTGATGAACTTCCTCAGCTTTTTATTTGTTTATTTTTTTGGTCTCGGGTAGTCTTTATCTCTTCTTTATCTCTGAGGGACAACTTTGCCAGATAAAGTGTTTTTTGTTTGTTTTCTGTCACCACTTAGAATGTATCTTCCTACTCTCTCCTGGCTTTTCAGGTTTCTACTGAGATGTTTGCTGATGTCCGTATAGCAGTTCCCTTGTATGAGATGAGCTGTTTTTCTGTTGCTACTTTCAAAATTCTTTGTATTTGATTGTCAATTGTTTTTTAATATATATTCTGGTGAAGTCTTCTTTGGGTTAAATCTGGATGAGGACATATGTGCTCCATGTACCTAGCTGTCTATGTCTCCTCTCAGATTTGGGAAGATCTCAGTCTTTATTTCTTTCAATAATCTTTCTGCCCCTTCTCTTTCTCTTGTTCTTCCATCACGTCTATAATACTGATTATATTTTTGCTTGATGGTGACACATAATTCAAGTAAGCATTCATTCTCTTTATTCTTTTTTTTTCTTTTTTCTCCTTTGACTGTATAATTTCAAAAGACCTTTGAGTTCACAGATTATTTCTTCTGCTTGACCAAATTTGATGCTAATGCTCTCTATTAAAATTTTCATTTCATTCATTTTATTCCTGAGCTCCAGAATCTGTTTGGTTCATTTTTTATTATTTCTATTTCCACGTTAAACTTCTAGTTTTGTTCATGTATTGTTTTCCTGATTTCACCGCTTTGTCTATCTGCGTTCTCTTATAACTTGCTGAACTTCTTTATAACAATTATATTGAATTTTTTTCTATGGCAATTTGTAAAATCTCCACTATTTTGTGGTTGGTTACTGGAAAATTGTTTTCTTTTGATTATATCATGTTTCCTTAATTTTCATGTTTCCTATACTCTGAGCATTTGATGGAACAGTCACTTCTTCCAGAATTTACAAACTGGTTTTGTTGGAGAAAGACCTTCACCTGTGGGTGAATACAAGAATGATAATTGAATGGGGTTTATAAGTGTCTGTGGAGCAGCCTTGGAGCCAGGGACTCGGGCAAATATACCTGTGGAACAATAGCATCTCCAGGATCTGAGACTTTCTTTATACTGCAATAGAAGTTTCTCTCATACCTGAGATGTTTTTGCACATAAAATGGGTGGGGCTCTGAACTATGGAGCATGCATGGGTTTGGGGGGAGGATCTGACAGCTTTGGTCCTGGGGAAACAAAATAGCAGTTCCATCAGCAATATGTTCATCCTTAGGAGGTCCACATTGGTGATGCCTTTTGGTTAGCTCAGTGGCAAAATCTGCCTGTGTCCTTTGCAGAACAGCCTTGTGTGTTCCACACTGATGAACACTGCAGGGTTCTCCACTTCAGAAGCAACAAGGAGTATATGGTTGTCATTGTGGCTAAGGTCCTAAGTGGCAAAGGCTTTCCAAGTCTTCTAGAGAGAAGACTATTGGGGACTACATTGATACCTGCTGTGTATATGATACTGATAGCCCCTGCCCTTATTCTTTGTTTCTAGTCATCTTCAGAGGTCTTGGCTATGGTGACCTTCCCAGAGATATTTTCTGTCTGGTTATTCTCCATTTTTTTGCTCTACTATGTTGCCATACATTATTAATTGAACACTTCTGCCCCCTGAGGGCTATTTTCTTTTGTGAACAGCTGTTTAATTGTTGTTTTTGTGGGTATTTAAATGTCTGTATCTTGTACTCTGCCATCGTGTCAATGTCACTCCCTAAGTTAAATTCAAACAGGATCTTTTTCTGTATTTTTTAACATCTTTACTGGAGTATAATTGCTTTACAAAGTTGTGTTAGTTTCTACTGTATAACAAAGTGAATCAGCTACATGTATACATATATCCCCATACCCCTCCCTCTTCCATCTCCCTCCTGCCCTCATTAACCCACTCCTCTAGGTGGTCACAAAAAAACGAGCTGAACTCCCTGTTCTATGTGGCTGCTTCCCACTAGCTATCATTTTACATTTGGTAGTATATATATGTCCATGGCACTCTCTCACTTTGTCCCAGCTTAACATTCCCCCTCCCTATATCCTCAAGTCCATACTCTACATCTTCATCTTTATTACTCTCCTGGCACTAAGTTCTTCAGAACCATATTTTTAAATACATATATATGTGTTAGCATATGATACTTGTTTTTCTCTTTCTGACTTACTTCACTCTGTATGACAGACTCTCTTTCCATCCACCTGGCTACAAATAACTCAGTTTCGTTTCTTTTTATGGCTGAGTAATATCTTACTCTATATATGAGCCACATCTTCTTTAGCCATTCACCTGTTGATGGACACTTATGTTGCATCCATGTCCTGGCTACTGTAAATAGTGCTGCAATGAACATTTGGTACGACTCTTTTTGAATTATGGTTTTCTCAATGTATATGCCCCGTACTGGGATTGCTGGGTCATATGGTAGTTCTATTTTTAGTTTCTTAAGGAACCTCCATACTGTTCTCCACCATGGCTGTATCAATTTACATTCCCACCAACAGTACAAGGGGGTGGCCTTTTCTCCACACGCTCTCCACTATTTATTGTTTGTAGATTTTTTGATGATAGCCATAATGACCTGTGTGAGGTGATACCTCATTGTAGTTTTGATTTGCATTTCTCTAATAATTACTGATGTTGAGCATACTTTCATGTGTTTGCTGGCAATCTGTATATCTTCTTTGGAGAAATGTCTATTTAGGTCTTCTGCCCATTTTTGGATTAGGTTGTTTGTTTGTTTTTTTTTTTTTGATATTGAGCTGCATGAGCTGCTTGTATATTTTGGATTAATCCTTTGTCAGTGGCTTCATTTGTAAATATTTTCTCCCATTCTGAGGGTTACCTTTTCATCTTGTTTATGGTTTCCTTTGCTGTGCATAAGCTTTTAAGTTTCATTAGGTCTCATTTGTTTATTTTTATTTCCATTTCTCTAACGGGTGGGTCAAAAAGGATTTTGCTGTGATTTATGTCATAGAGTGCTATGTCTATGTTTTCCTCTAAGAGTTATAGTGTCTGGCCTTACATTTAGGTCTTTAATACATTTTGAGTTTATTTTTGTATATGGAGTTAGGGAGTGTTCTAATTTCATTCTTTTACATGTAGCTGCCCAGTTTTCCCAGCACCACTTATTGAAGAGGCTATCTTTCTCCATTATATATTCTTGCTTCCTTTATCAAAGATAAGGTGACCATATGTGTGTGGGTTTATCTCTGGGCTTTCTATCCTGTTCTATTGATCTATATTTCTGTTTTTGTGTCAATACCATACTGTCTTGCTTACTGTAGCTTTGTAGTATTATCTGAAGTCAGGGAGCCTGATTCCTCCAGCTCCGTTTTTCTTTCTCAAGATAACTATGGCTATTCAAGGTCTTCTGTGTCTCCATACAAATTGTGAAAAATTTTGTTCTAGTTCTTTGAAAAATGTCATTGTTAGCTTGATAAGAATTGCATTGAATCTGTAGATTGCTTTGGGTAGTAGAGTCATTTTCACAATGTTGATTCTTCCAGTCCAGTGACATTGCATATCTGTTCATCTATTTGTATCATATTTAATTTCTTTCATCATTGTCCTTTAGTTTCTGCATACAGGTCTTTTGTCTCCTTAGGTAGGTTTATTCCTAGGTGTTTTATTCTTTTCGTTGCAATGGGAAATGGGAGTGTTTCCTTAATTTCTTGTTCAGATTTTCATCTTTAGTGTAAAGGAATGCAAGAGATTTCTATGCATTAATTTTGAATCCTGCTACTCTATCAGATTCATTGGTTAGCTCTAGGAGTTTTCTGGTAGCATCTTTAGGATTCTCTATGCATAGTATCATGTCATCAGCAAAGAGTGACAGTTTTACTTTCTTTTCCTATTTGGATTCCTTTTGTTTCTTTATGTTCTCTGATTGCTGTGGCTAAAACTTCCAAAACTATGTTGAATAATAGCAGTGAGAGTGGTAACTCTGCCTGTTCCTTATATTAGAGGAAATGGTTACAGTTTTTCTCCATTCAGAACGATGTTGTCTTTGGGTTTGTCATATTATAGCCTTTATTATCTTGAGGTAGGTACCCTATATGCCTACTTTCTGGAGTGTTTTTTCATAAATGGGTGTTGAATAATGTTGATAGCTTTTTCTGCATCTATTGATATAATCTTATGTTTTTTATCCTTCAATTTGCTAGTATTTTGTATTACATTGATTTATTTGCCTATTGATGTATCCTTGCATTCTTCTGATATACCTCAATTGATCATGGTGTATGATACTTTTAATGTACTGTTCGATTTTGTTTGCTAGCATTTTGTCAAGGAATTTTGTATCTATGTTCATTAGTGATATTGGACTGTAGTTTTCTTTTTTTTTGACATATTTGTCTGATTTTGGTATCAGGATGGTGGTACCATCATAGAATGAGTTTTGGAGTGTTCCTCTCTTTGCCATGTTTTGGAAGAGTTTGAGAAGGATAGGTGTTTTCTCTACGTATTTGATAGAATTCGCCTGTGAAGCCATCTGCTCCTGGGCTTTTGTTTGTTGGAAGATTTTTAATCACAGTTTCAATTTCAGTGTTTGTGATTAGTCTGTTTATATTATCTCTATCTTCCTGGTTTAGTCTCAGAAGATTTTGCCTTCCTAAGAATTTGTCCATTTCTTCCAGTTTGTCCAGTTTATCGGCATATAGTTGCTTGTAGTCATCTCTCATGATCCTTTGTATTTCTGCTGCTTTCAGTTGTTACTTCTCTTTTTTCATTTCTAAATCTATTGATTTGAGTCTTCTCCCTTTTTTTTCTTGATGAGTCTGGCTAATGGTTTATCAATTTTGTTTATCTTCTCAAAGAACCAGCTTTTAGTTTTGTTGATCTTTGCTATCATTTTCTTCATTTTTTCCCCTTTATTTCTGATCTGATCTTTGATTTCTTTCCTTCTGCCAACTTTGTTTTTTTTTTTTTTGTTGTTGTTGTTGTTATTCTTTCTCTAATTGCTTTATGTGTAAGATTAGGTTGTTTATTTGAGATTTTTCTTGTTTCTTGAGGTAGTACTGTTTTGCTATAAATGTCCCTCTTAGAAGTGCTTTTGCTGCATCCCATAGGTTTTGGGACATCATGTTTTCATTTTCATTTTTTTCTAATTTATTTTTGATTTCCTCTTTTATTTCTTCAATAACCTCTTGGTTATTTAGTAGTGTGTTGTTTAGTCTCCGTGTGTTTGTATTTTTAACAGGTTTTTTTTTTCATGTGATTAATAACTAGTCTCATAGCGTTGTGATCATAAAAGATTCTTGGTACTATTTCAATTTTCTTTAATTTACCAAGGCTTGATTTGTGACCCAAGATATGATCTATCCTGGAGAATATTCCATGAGTACTTGAAAAGAACGGGTCTTCTGTTGTTTTTGGTTGGAATGTCCTTTAAATATCAATTAAGTCCATCTTGTTTAATGTGTCATTTAAAGCTTGTGTTTCCCAATTTATTTTCATTTTGGATGATCTGTCCATTTGTGAAAGTGTGTGTTAAATTCCTCTACTATTATTGAGTTACTGTCAATTTCCCCTTTATGGCTGTTAGCATTTGCCTTATGTATTGAGGTGCTCCTATGTTGAGTGCAAAATTTTTTACAATTTTTATATCTTCTTGGATTGATCCCTTTATCGTTATGTAGTGTCCTTCTTTGTCTCTTGTAAAAGTCTTTATTTTAAAGTCTATTTTGTCTGATATGAGAATTGTTACTCCAGCTTTCTTTTGATTTCCATTTGCATGGAATTTCGTTTTCCATCCCCTAAATTTCAGTCTGTGTGTGTCCCTAGGTCTGAAGTGGGTCTCTTGTAGACAGCATATATATGGGTCTAGTTTTTGTATCCATTTAGCCAGTCTATGTCTTTTGGTTGGAGCATTTAGTCCATATACTTTTAAGGTAATTATTGGTATGTATGTTCTTATTGCCATTTTCTTCATTTTTTTTTTTTTTTGTCTTTTCCTTCTCTTGGTTTTCCTGCCTAGATCAGGTCCCTTAATATTTGTTGTAATGCTGGTTTGGGGGTGCTGAATTCTCTTCACTTTTGCTTTTGTGTAAACGATTTAATTTCTCCATCAAATCTGAATGAGATTCTTCCTGGGTAGTGTAATCTTGGTTGTAGTGTTTTCCCTTTCATCACTTTAAATATTTCCTGCTACACCCTTCTGGCTTACAGAGTTTCTGCTTAACGATCAGCTGTTAACCTTATGGCAATTCCCTTGTATCTTATTTGTTGTTTTTCCATTGCTGCTTTTAATATTTTTTCTTTGTATTTAATTTTTGATAGTTTGATTAATATGTGTCTTGGCGTGTTTCTCCTTGGATTTTTCCTGTATAGGATTCTCTGCACTTCCTGGACATTACTGACTATTTCCTTTCCCATGTTAGGGTAGTTTGCAACTCAAATATCTTCAAATATTTTCTTAGACACGTTCTTTGTTTCTTCTTCTTTTGTGACCCCTATAATTTGAATGTTGACTCATGTAATGTTATCCTAGAGGTCTCTCAGTCTGTCCTCAATTCTTTTCTATTATTTTTTCTTTATACTGCTCTGTGGTAGTTATTTCCACTATTTTATCTTCCATGTTGCTTATCTGTTCTTCTGCCTCAGTTATTCTGCTATTGATTCCTTCTAGAGAATATTTCATTTCATTTATTGTGTTATTCATCATTGTTTGTTTGCTCTTTAGTTCTCCTAGTTCTTTGTTAAACATTCCTTGTATCTTCTCCATTCTATTTCCAAGATTTTGGATTATCTTTACTGTCATTAGTCTGAATTATTTTTCAGGTAGACTGCCTATTTCCTCTTCATTTGTTTGATCAGTGGGTTTTTACCTTGCTACATCATTTGCTGCATATTTTTCTATGGTCTCATTTTCTTAGCTTTCTGTGTTTGGGATCTCCTTTTCACAGGCTGCATGTTCATAGTTCCCATTGTTTTTGGTGTATACCCCCAGTGGGTGAGTTTGGTTCAGTGGCTTGTTTAGGCTTCCTGGTAGAGAGGACTAGTGCCTGTGTTCTGGTGGGTTGGACTGGATCTTTTCTTTCTGGTAGGCAGAGCCACCCCCAGTGGTGCGTTTTTGGGTGTCTGTGAGCTTAGTATGATTCTAGGCAGCTTCTCTGCTAATGTGTGGTTGTGTTCCTGTCTTGTTAGTTGTTTGGCATGGGGTGTTCAGTGCTGGAGCTTGCTGGCCATTGGGTGGAGCTGGGTCATAGTGTTGAGATGGATATCTCTAGGAGAACTCTTGTCAATTGATATACCATGGGGCTTGGAGGTCTCTGGTCATCCAATGTCCTGAACTCACCTCTCCCACCTCAGAGACTCAGACTGACACTAGGCCAAAGCACCAAGACCCGGTCAGCCATGTGGCTCAGAAGGAAAGTGAGAAAAAGAAGAAAGAAAAAAAATTTAATACAACAGTTATTTAAAAAAAGAATAATAAAGAAGGAGAGCACAACCAAACCAATAAACAATTCCACCATTTATAGCAAGTGCTAAAATCTATACTCATATAAACATAAAAATCAGAAACAAATCAGTAGCAGCCAGCAGACCCCAAGTCTACAGTTGTTCTCAAAGTACACCACCACAATATTGGGATGAGTCATTGTCTATTCAGTGTATTCCACATTTGCAGAGTGCATCAAGTTGATTGTGGGATTTAATCATCTTCTCCTGAGGCTGTACAGAGAAATTTCAATTTCTTTTATTTGTTTGCACAGCTCCTGGGGTTCAGATTTGGTTTTGGTCCCATCTCTGTAGGTCATCCTCAGACATCTGTTCCCACCCAGACAGGATGGGGTTAAAGCAGCTGATGATTAGGGGGTTCTTTCTCACTCATGCCTGTGTGTGGGAGGGGTATGGTAGTTATAATTGGAATACGGGGGAAACCTGTGGCAGCAGAACTTTGTGTGACATTGCAACAGCCTGAGGTGCACTGTGTGTTCTTCTGGAGAACTTGTACTTGGATCTTGGGTCCCTGACAGTGGTGTGTTACACAGGCTCCAGGGGGTGTGTGAATAGTGCCCTGTGCTTGCACACAGTATTCTTGGTGGCTGTAGCAGCAGTGTTAGCATTTCATGCCCATCTCTGTGGTCCGAGCTGATAGCCATGGCTCATGCCCATCTATGGACTCATTTAAGTGGTGCTCTGCCTTCTGTGGACAGACAGCGAAGGAATCTCCTCTCCTCACACACCCTGAAACAATGGTCTCTTGTCTATTAGGCAGGTCCAGACCTGCTGGACCCCCAGATTCCCTTCCAAATAGCTGTGATGCAAAAGCCCTCCCTCAGGCTGTGTTCTCACAGCCAACACAAGTCCTCTCCCTGGGATCTGATCTCTGAAGCCCGAACCTCAGCTCTCAGTCCCCACCTGCCCCAGTGGTGAGCAGACAAGCTTCTCAGGCTGGTGAGTGTTGGTCTGCACTGATCCTCTGTGAGGGAATCTCTATGGTTTTCCCTCTACACCGCTGTTGCTGCGCTTTCCTCCATGGTTCTGAAGCTTCCCCCCGACCCACTCCCTGTCTCTGCCAGTGAAGGCACTTCCTAGTTGTGGAAACTTTTCTTCCTGCACAGCTCTCTCCCCAAGGTGCAAGTCCTGTCCCTATTCTTTTGCCTCTGTTTTTTTCTTTTTCTATTTTTCCTACACAGGTACATGGGGATTTTCTTATCTTTTGGGAAGTCTGAGTTCTTCTGCCAGGTTCAGTAGGTGTTCTGTAGGAGTTGTTCCACATGTACATGTATGTTTGATGTATTTGTGAGGAGGAAGGTGATCTCAACCTCTTACTCCTTCACCATATTGAAGGTCCCCCTCAAACTGAATCTTGAGATCATTGGTATGCTTTAAATTTCCAAGAGAATTTGAGGTTTTGTTCCAATTATTCTTTAAATAAAACCTTTCTTTTGGTATGATGTGTCACTACTGAGGGACATTTTCATAAAACATGAGCTTCAATTGTTTTATTTATCAGTAAAATAAGACTTTGATTCAATGCCCTAAAAATGAACTAATGGAGCAATAAAAATTGCTGGAGGTAATTAGATTAATAACAGAGAGAACTTCACACATAAATGATGTATTTACACAAGTGAATGTCCAATGACCTCATGGCAAATGAAGGTTTTACTGTAGTTCAATTAAAGAAAGTTTATGGGAGGACTGAATAATATCACAGCACATAGTAATATTGCAATGCTAAAATTGAATAATGCTGGACAGTAACTTTTACTAACATATTCAAATTATATTCATTTTTGTCTATACCAACTAGCCATTCTTCACTCACAATAAGTAATGAAGCATTAACTACTTAGAAATTATTCAATAAAGAATGCTTCATTAAATGTTATTTTTTATAGTTTTTAGTATTACATCTTATGATACTAATCAATTAATTCTTCAATAAAGAGGATTGATTGTTAAAAACAAATTTATTTTTTAGTTTAAGATAATAGTATCATCTATGACATTAAATTAATAGTATTAACTTTATACAATTTATTTCATAGTTTTGTTTGTAATTAATTTTAAAATTTGTCTTGCAATTTTGCATTATTTGTATAAGTTATGAAAATAAGGAATTTATACTTTATGCTGTGTTCATTTAAGTACCAAAGTAAAGGGAAAAATAATTTAAATAAACATTGGGGGTCTGTAATGTTAGATTTTGAAAAGGACCATTTATAAAGTTTGAGAAATCTTGGCATGGCAGTTAATAGTTTGAGGTATAGAGTCATATAGATTTGAGTTCTAATCATTGTTTTACCACTAACTTGTTGTGTGACCTTTGACAACTTACTTAACATTTATAACCCACAGTTTCCTCATCTGTGTGGTGGGAGTAATTATAGTATTGATCTCACAGGGTTGTTGTGAAGATGAAATATAATGTACGTAAAGCATGTATCACAGTGACTGGCACATTGTAAACATAAAAATGTTATTTGTTAATAGTTGTTATTATGAAAAATAAAATTATTTCTCACAATAAACCTGGATTTAGCCTCAAAATCCCTACAATTCAAAGTCATAAAGCTTTCCAGAAAACAATATATGATAAGCAACTCAAATCCATCAGATGTACATCAGGATTTGGGAAAAACATAATTTCCCACTGCATGAGTTAAAGAATAGATTTTATTAAGAGGACTTATATGAACGAAGGACATTTCCATATGCAAGAGAACTAAAGTATAGGTCTCTTTGATCTAGCATCACCTAGAAAAGTTTAGTAGGTCCTGCACATATTATCCAATAGTATGGGTCTGTGACCCAGTAAATGAACATACTTCTCCTGTGGGACCAGTGTGAAAAAAGCAGTCTTGTCAGCAGAGAACTAACTACATAGACTGCTAGTAACTAGGCAGACTTGATTTAGGGGATATTTTGTATGCAAGAGCTGTTTGTAATGCTATATTCCCAGAATATGAAGAACTTGGTGTCAATGGGATCCCTGTTTGGTGGAAGGAAACACAGGTCCAGGGGGAAGCTGGGCTTGGATGCAAACTCCCTTTCTGGGAATAGAGGGAGTCTCTGGTTCCAGTGAGCTGTTTGTCAAAGCAGAGTCATTTTCACTCAATTTATTCACTTTTTTCTACAGGAAAATTGAATTTCAAATCAAATTGAAATCTGACAACTGACAAAAACATGATTCCAAGTTTTTCCTCCAACCAATGTTTATTTTATAAAATCAATAATTTTTAAAAATTTAAGAAAAATAAAATAGAGGAAAGAGAGAGGAAGTGAAAGAGTAGGAGGATGAAAAATAAATCAAATTACAATCATGAAACAGTGAGAGTCCTCAGAGATTTTATATCATAGAAACCTCTAGTGCATTGCTAAGAGAGATTTTATAATGCTGTGCCATACAATCCTGTTCCTTGCATCACAACCACTGAGGAGAATATTAATGATCTCAAAGGTAAATCTAATAAATTTATCCATAGTGTACTATAGGTAAATAAAGAGAAGGAAAATATGAAAGAGAAGTTCAGATACATAGACAGATGAACTAAAAAGTCTAACATATATGTATTCTGAGTTACAGAGGAGAGAACAGAGAAAATAGTGGAGAAGCAATATTCAAAGAAAGAGTGACTTAGAGTTTTCCAGAATTGAAGAAAGACTAATATACACAGAAAAATAATTAGAGTTAAAACAGAGAAGGATAAATAGAACAAACTCAATGCTATACACATTATAGAGAAACTTCACATAAAATATAAAAAGAAGATCCTAAAAGCAATCAGAGAGAAAAGAGTCCTCACAAATAAAAATAGACTGGGGACTTTATTAGTAGCAATAATAGACATTAATCAATAAATCATTTTCAGTTGGCTTCCCTGGTGGCGCAGTGGTTGAGTCTGCCTGCCGATGCAGGGGACACGGGTTCATGTCCCGGTCTGGGAAGATCCCACATGCCATGGAGCAGCTAGGCCTGTGAGCCATGGCCGCTGAGCCTGCATGTCCAGAGCCTGTGCTCCACAATGGGAGAGGCTGCAACAGTGAGAGGCCCAAGTAACACACACACACACAAATCATTTTCAGCTTTCAGAATAAATAACTTCCTATATAGAATTTTATATCCAGGTAAATCATTATTCAATAGTGAGGACAAGAATTAACTATATAACAATAATGAGAGCAACAACAAAAAGAACAGAAACAAGAACAAGAAAACAACTTATTAGATAGTATAAAAACAAGACAAAACAAAAGTACTGGAAAATGTGGTAAAATGGTAAAGGAAGACTGGAGTTAAATTATTATAAGGTACTCATAATATTCAGAAGGATAGTAGAAAATAAAGATATGGAATGACTTTAGATATTGCTAAGTCAACTAGGTGTGCCAATTTTTAAGGGTAATCAAAAGAAAAATGTAAATAAAATGTATATCAACATGAGTAGAGGAAAAAGAAACATGTAATATAAGGCAGAAAAAGAAGTTAAAGAAAGCATAGAAAAGGCAGAATTATTAAAAATACAAGATAAGACAGTAGAAAAATCTAAACGTGTCAGTCATCACAACACATATAAGTAGACTAATCTTTCCAATTAAATGGCAAAGATAGACTAGATAGAAAACTTTAAAAAATTAATTATAAATTATTTGTGAGAAATACATCTAAAACATAAGTACACAGAAAGATTCAAAGCAAAGAGATGGGAACAGAAATCTAATGTGTTTATGTTAATATCAGACAAAACAGATTATAAGGCAAAAATATTATTAGTAATAAAGAGGGTCAGTACAGAATGATAAAATAAGCAATTTCCAAGAAGATAACCGTTCTAAAGTTGAGTGCACTTAATAGCATAGCCTCAAAGTATCTAAAGCAGATTGAAATAATTACAAGGAGAGTATGACAACCCACAATCATAGTGGTATACTTTAACACCTCTTCTTCAATAACCCATCCAAAACCTTTTCTATGACTTTCCATTTGATTTTGCTTACATCATTCAAGTAGGCATGCCAAATTTTTAAGGTTTAAGAGAAAGAAGATGAAACTATATGACAGGGATCCCCAACCCCTGGGCCAGAGACCAGTACCAGTCTGTAGCCTGTTAGGAACCAGGTCACACAGCAGGAGGTGAGTGGTGGGTGAGCAAGAGAAACTTAATTTGTATTTACAACTACTCCCTATCACTGGCATTACTGCCTGATCTCTGCCCCCTGTCTACATTATGGTGAGCTGTATAATTATGTAATTACATATTACAATGTAATAATAATAAAAATAAAGTGCACAATAAATATAATACACTTGAATCATCCTAAAACCATTCTCCCTTCCTGGTCTGTGGAAAAATTGTCTTCCAAAAAACAAGTCCCTGGTGGCAAAATGTTGGGGACAGCTGCTATATGGTACTAGAAATTATGATTGAACTGTTTTATATTATTTTTTCCATAACTTTGGTATTTCCCAAATCTCCTGTAATTCATACATATTGTTCATTTTTATATAATAAAAATGAACTAATAAACTTTTAACAAATGAATTAAAAGTAAAAATAATCGTATCCCTAACATATAATATATTGCTTAGCACAGATTAGGCATTCATGAAAAACTGGTTGAAATATAATTGGGGTCATTTGAAAAAAACTGTATAGTGGTGGATAAAACACTCTTTTGGGAGAAGTGAGTTTACTATGGCTCTGCTATTTACTATTTATGTAGCTTTCAGAAATTCAGTTTAAGCTACAATTTTCTTACTGAAAAATATAAATGATAAACTTTCCTGGCAAACTTATAAGACTGTGAAAATCAAATGTATACAAACATGCTTGGGAAACAATAAAATGCAGTATAATATTAAAAGTATACCCAGGTGCACAGTAGTTCATTCATCTTCTTGTCATCATGCCCACTTTTAAAAATAAAGCATAGCTGATTTACAAAATTATATTACTTTCAGGTGTACAAATTAGTAATTCAATATTTTTAAAGATTATACCCCATTTAATGTTATAAAATATTGACTATATTTCCTGCACTCTACGATATATCCTTGTATCTTATTTATTTTATACATAGCAGATCATACCTCTTAATTCTCTACCCAGCAGGTGTCCAGAGCACCCATTTGGCTGGAAGAAATCTGGTCTGTAGGGCCGTCCTGGTGCAAGAAGTCTGTGTGTGGCATCCTGTCAGCAAGTGAAACTAGAGGAAGCACAAAGAAAAGGAGAAAAAAACGGGGGGGGGGGTTTCAAGATGGCAGAAGAGGAGGACGTGGAGATCAATTTCCTCCTGACAAATACATCAGAAATACATCTATATGTGGAACAACTCCTACAGAACACTTACTGAACTCTGGCAGAAGACCTCAGACCTCCCAAAAGGCAAGAAACTCCACACGTACCTGGGTAGGGCAAAAGAAAAAAGAAAAAACAGAGACAAAAGAATAGGGATGGGACCTGCACCAGTGTGAGGGAGCTGTGAAGGAGGAAAGGTTTCCACACACTAAGAAGTCCCTTCACAGGCGGAGACTGTGGGAGGCAGACGGGGGAAGCTTCAGAGCCAAGGAGGAGAGTGCAACAACAGAGGTGGAGAGGGCAAAGTGGAGAGATTACCACACAGAGGACCACCACTCAGCAGCCCAAGAGACTTGTCTGCTCACCCGCTGGGATGGGTGGGGGATGGGAGCTGAGGCTCGGATTACAGAGGTCAGATCCCAGGGAGAGGACTGGAGTTGGCTGTGTGAACACAGCCTGAAGGGGCTAGTGCATCACAGCTAGTTGGAAGGGAGTCCGGGAAAAAGTCTGGAGCTGCTGAACAGCCAAGAGACCTTTTCTTGCCTCTTTGTTTCCTGGTGTGCGAGGAGAGGGGATTAAGAGTGCCACCTAAATGAGCTCCAGAGACAGGCGCCAGCCATGGCTACCAGGGCAGACCACAAAGAGAGGCACGAGATGCAAAGGCTGCTGTTGCAACCAACAGGAAGCCTGTGTGCAAGCACAGGTCACTATCCACACATCCCCTCCCGGGAGCCTGTGCAGCCTGCCACTGCCAGAGTCCCGTGATCCAGGAACAACTTCCCTGGGAGAAGGCACGGTGTGCGTCAGGCTGGTGCAACGTCATGACAACCTTTGCTGCCGCAGGCTTGCCCTGTACTCCATAATCCTCTCTATGCCCAGCCTGAGTGAGCCAGAGCCCCTGAATCATCTACTCCTTTAACCCCATGCTCTCTGAGCGAAGAACAGACACCCTCAGGCAACCTACACACAGAGGCGGGTCCAAATCTAAAGCTGAACCACTGGAGCTGTGCAAACAAAGAAGAGAAAGGGAAATTTCTCCCAGAAGCCTCAGGAGCAGCAGATTAAATCTCCACAATCAACTTGATGTACCCTGCATCTATGGAATACCTGAACAGACAACAATCATCCCAAATTGAGGAGGTGGACTTTGGGAGCAACGATATATTTTTTTCCCCTTTTTCTATTTTTGTGAGTGGGTATGTGTATACTTCTCTGTGTGATTTTGTGTGTATAGCTTTGCATTTAGCATTTCTCCTGGGTTCTGTCTCTCTTTTTTTTTTTTTTTTTAGTACAGTTTTTACCACTTGTTATCATTGGTAGATTTGTTATTTGTTTTGGTTGAACTCTTCTTTCTTTCATTATTTTTTATATATGAAAGTGATTAAGAGAGTAAATCCTAAGAGTTCTCATCACAAAGAAAATATTTTTTCCATTTCTTAAATGTTATATATATATGAGATGATAGATGTTCACTAAACTTACTGTGATAATCATTTCATGATGTACGTAAGTCAAATCATTATGCTGTACTCAAACAAATAGTGCTGTATGTCAATTAAATCAATAAAACTTGAAGAAAAATAAATAAAATAGAATTACAAAGAAAAAAATATTTTCTAATAATTATTGTTTATTTTAATAATTTTTATTTTATTTTATTCTTTCTTTCTTTTCTCACTTTTATTCTGACTCATATGGATGAAATGCTCTTGGTCCTCCAGCCAGGCATCAGAGCTGTGCCTCTGAAGTGGGAGAGCCAAGTTCAGGACACTGGTCCACAAGAGACCTCTCACCTCCATGTAATATTAAATGGCAAAAATCTCCCAGAGATCTCCATTTCAACACCCAGACCCAGCTCCACTCAATGACCAGCAAGCTACAGAGCTGGACAACCTATACCAAACAACTAGCAAGACAGGAAAACAAACCCATCCATTAGTAGACAGTATGCCTAAAATCATCATAAGGCCACAGACACCCCAAAACACACACCAGACGTGGACCTGCCCACCAGAAATACAAGATGCAGCTTCATCCACCAGAACAAAGGCAAAAATCGCCTCCACCAGGAAGCCTACACTACCCACTGAACCAATCTTAGCCACTGGGGACAAATACCAACAAAAACGGGAATAATGTCCTGCAGCCTGCAAAAGGAGACTGCAAACACAGTAACTTAAGCAAAATGAGAAGACAGAGAAAGACACAGCAGGTGAAGGAGCAAGGCAAAAACCCACCAGACCTAACAAATGAAGAGGAAGTAGGCACTCTGCCTGAAAAAGAATTAAGAATAATGTTAGTAAGGATGATCCAAAATCTTGGAAACAGAATGGAGAAAATACAAGAAATGATTAACAAGGACCTAGAAGAACTAAAGAGTAAGCAAAGAGTGATGAACAACACAATGAATGAACTTAAAAAATCTCAAGAAGGGATCAAGAGCAGAATAACTGAGGCAGAATAACGGATAAGTGACCTGGAAGATAAAATATTTGAAATAACTACTGCAGAGTAGAATAAAGAAAAAAAGAATGAAAAGAATTGAGGACACTCACAGAGACCACTGGGAAAGCATTAAATGCATCAACATTCAAATTATAGGGGTCCCAGAAAAACAAAGGGATTGAGAAAATATTTGAAGTGATAATAGTTGAAAATTTCCACAGTATGGGAAAGGAAGTAGTTAATGAAGTCCAGGAAGCACAGAGAGTCCCATACAGGATAAATCCAAGGAGAAACTGGCCAAATCACAAAGTAATCAAACTATCAAAAATTAAATACAAAGAAAAAATATTAAAAGAAACGAGGGAAAAAACAACAAATAACACATAAGGGATGCCTTATATGGTTAACAGTTGATCTTTCAGCAGAAACTCTCCAAGCCAGAAGGGAGTGGCAGGACATATTTAAAGTGATGAAGGAGAAAAACGTACAACCAAGATTACGCTACGCAGTCAGGTTCTCATTCACATTTGACAGAGAAATTAAAACCTTTATGGACAAGCAAATGCTAAGAGAATTCAGCACCACTAAACCAGCTTTACAACAAATGCTAAAGGAACTTCTCTAAGCAGGAAACAAAAGAGAAGGAAAAGAGCTACAATAACAAACACAAAACAACTAAGAAAATAGAAATAGGAACACATATATTGGTAATTACTGTAAATGTAAATGGATTAAAAGATCCAATGAAAAGACATAGACTGGCTGAAGGGATATAAAAACAAGACCCATATGTATGCTGTCTACAGGAGACCCACTTCAATCCTAGGGATACATACAGAGGGAAACTGAGGGGATGGAAAAAGATGTTGCATGCAACTGGAAATCAAAAGAAAGCTGGAGTAGAAATTCTCATTTCAGACAAAATAGACTTTAAAGCAAATATTACAAGAGACAAAGAAGGACACTGCATAATGATCAAGGGACCAATCCAAGAAGAAGATATAAAAATTGTCAATACTTACGCACCCAACATAGGAGCACCTCAATACATAAGGCAAATACTAACAGCAATAAAAGTTGAAACGGACAGTAACACAATCATAGTAGGGGACTTTAACACCGCACTTTCACCAATGGACAGATCATCCAAAAAGAAAATAAATAAGGAAACACAAGCTTTAAATGATACATTAAACAAGTTGGACTTAATTGATATTTTAGGAGATTCCAACCCCAAACAACAGAATACACATTCTTCTCAAGTGCTCATGGAACATTTTGCAGGATAGATCATATCTTGGTTCACAAATTAAGCCGTGATAAATATAATAAATTGAAATTGTATTATCTTTTCCAACCACAACTCTATGAGACTAGATATGAATTACAGGGAAAAAATCTGTAAAAAATACAAACACATGGAGGCTAAACAATACACTACTTAATAACCAAGAGCTCACTGAAGAAATCAAAGAGGGAAGCAAAATACTTAGAAACAAATGACAATGAAAACACGATGACCCAAAAACTATGGGATTCACCAAAACAGTTCCAAGAGGGAAGATTATAGCATTGCAATCCTATCTTAAGAAACAAAAAACATCTCGAATAAACAACTTAAACTTACACCTAAAGCAATTACAGAAAGAAGAACAAAACAACCCCAAAGTTAGCAGAAGGAAAGAAATCATAAAGATCAGATGAGAAATAAATGAAAAAGAAATGAAGGAGACTATAGCAAAGATCATAAAACTAAAAGCTGGTTCTTTGACAAGATAAACAAAATTGATAAACCATTATTAGCCAGACTCAACAAGAAAAAAAGGGAGAAGACTCAAATCAGTAGCATTAGAAATGAAAAAGGAGGAGTAACAACTGACACTGCAGAAATACAAAGGATCATGAGTGATTACTAAAAGCAACCCTATGCCAATAAAATGGACAAATTCTTAGAAATGCCCAACCTTATCAGACTGAACCAGGAAGAAATAGAATATATGAAGAGACAAATCACAAACACTGATATTGAAACTGCAATTAAAAATCTTCCAACAAACAAAAGCCCAGGACCAGATGGCTTCACAGGTGACTTCTATCAAACATTTAGAGAAGAACTAACATCTATCCTTCTCAAACTCTTCCAAAATATAACAGAGGGAGTAACACTTCCAACTCATTCTACAAGGCCACCATCACCCTGTTACCAAAATCAGACAAAAATTTCACAAAGAAAGAACACTACAGGGCAATATCCTTAATGAAAATAGATGCAAAAGTCCTCAACAAAATACTAGCAAACAGAATCCAACAGCACATTAGAGGGATCATACAACATGATCAAGTGGGGTTTATCTCAGGAATGCAAGGATTGTTCAATTTACACAAATCAAGCTCTGTGATACACCATATTCAAAAATTGAGGGAGAAAAGCATATGATGATCTCAATAGATGCAGAAAAAGCTTTTGACAAAATTCCACAATGATTTATTATTAAAACTCTCCAGAAAGTGGGCTTAGAGAGAACTTTCCTCAACTTAATAAAGGCCATATATGAAAAACCCACAGCCAACATCATCCTCAATGGTGAAAAACTGAAACCATTTCCATTAAGATCAGGAACAAGACAAGGTTGCCCACTCTCACCACTATTATTCAACATAGATTTGGAAGTTTTCACCACAGCAGTCATAGAAGAAAGAGAAATAAAAGGAATCCAAATCAGAAAAGAAGAAGTAAAGTTGTGACTGTTTGCAAATGACATGACGCTATAAATAGATAATCCTAAAGATGTTACCAGAAAACTACTAGGGCTAATCAATGAATTTGGTAAAGTAGCAGGATACAAAAACAATGCACACAAATCTCTTGCATTCCTATACACTAATGATGAAATATGTGAAAGTGAAATTAAGAAAACCCTCCCATTTACCACTGCAACAAAAAGAATAAAATATCTAGGAATAAACCTACCTAAGGAGACAAAATACCTGTATACAGAAAATTATAAGACACTGATGAAAGAAATTAAAGATGATACAAATAGATGGAGAGATATGCCATGTTCTTGGATTGTAGGAATCAACATTGTGAAAATGCCTCTACTACCCAAAGCAATCTATAGATTCAATGCAATCCCTATCAAAATACCACTGACATTTTTCACAGAACTAGAACAAAATATTTTATAATTTGTATGGAAACACAAAAGAACACAAATAGCAAAAGCAATCTTGAGAAAGAAAAGCTGAGCTGGAGGAGTCAGTCTCCTAGACCTCAGACTATACTACAAAGCTACAGTAATCAAGACTGTATTGTACTGGCACTGAAACAGAAATATAGATCAATGGTACAGGATAGAAAGCCCAGACATAAAGCCACACACATATGGTCACCTTACTTTTGATAAGGAAGGCAAGAATATGCAGTGGAGAAAAGACAGCCTCTTCAATAAGTGGTGCTCAGAAAACTGGACAGCTAAATGTAAAAGAATGAAGTTAGAACACTCCCTAACACAATACACAAAAATAAACTCAAAATAGATTAAAGACCTAAATGTATGGCCAGACACTATCTTAGAGGAAACAAAGACAGAACCGTCTATGATATAAATCACAGCAAGATTCTTTTTGACTCAGCTCCTAGAGAAATGGAAAGGCAAACAAAAATAAATAAATGGAACCTAATGAAACTTAAGAGCTTTTGCATTGCAAAGGAAACCTTAAACAAGATGAAAAGTGAACCCTCAGAATGGGATAAAATATTTGCAAATAAAGCAACAGACAAAGGATTAATCTCCAAACTTTACAAGCATGCATCTCAATATCAAAAAAAAAAAACCCCAAAACATAAAAAACAACCCAATAATGGGCAGAAGACCTAAATAGACACTTGTCCAAAGACGATATACAGATTGCCAACAAACACATGAAAGAATGCTCTACATCATTAATCAGTAGACAAATGTAAATCAGAGCTACAATGAGATACCATCTCACATAGGTCAGAATGGATATCATTAAAACATCTACAAACAATAAATGCTGGAGAGGGTGTGGAGAAAAGTGAACCCTCTTGCATTGTTGGTGGGTATATAAACTGATACAGCCACTATGGAGAACAGTATGGAAGTTTCTTAAAAACTAAAAATAGAACTACCATACGACCCAGTAATCCCACTACTGGGCATATACCCTGAGAAAACCATAGTTCAAAAATAGTCATGTACCACAATGTTCATTGCACCTCTATTTTCAATAGCCAGAACATGGAAGCAACCTAAGTGTCCATCAACAGATGAATGGATAACGAAGATGTGGCCCATATATCCAATGGAATATTACTCAGCCATAAAAAGAAACGAAACTGAGTTATTTGTAGTGAGGTGGATAGACATAGATTTGTCATACAGAGTGAAGTAAGTCAGATAGAGAAAAACAAATACCGTATGGTAACACATATATATATATGGAATATTAAAAAAAAAGTGGTCATGAAGAACCTAGCTGCAAGAAAGGAATAAAGACACAGACCTACTATAGAATGGATTTGAGTATACGGGGAGGGGGAAGGGTAAACTGGTACAAATTGAGAGAGTGTCATGGACATATATACACTACCAAACGTAAAATAGATTGATAGGGAAAAGCAGCCACATAGCACAGGGAGATCAGCTCGGTGAATTGTGATTGCCTAGAGTGGTGGGATAGGGAGGGTGGGAAGGAGGGAGACACAAGAGGGAAGAAATATGGGGACATATGTATATGTATAACTGATTCCCTTTATTATAATGCAGAAACTAACACATCATTGTAAAGCAATTATACTCCAATAAAGATGTTAAAAAAATAAAGAAAAATCCTCTACCCTTATTTTGCCCCTTCCCCAGTTCTTCTTCTACTTGGATAGCACTAGTTTTATTTGTTTTCCTCTTTCTGTGTGTCTGTTTTGTTATATTTATTCTTTTTTTTGTTTGTTTGGACTGTAGCCATTCTGACTGGTGTGAGGTGATATCGTGTTTTTTTTTTTAACTTCTTTATTGGTGTATAATTGCTTTGCAATGTGTTAGTTTCTGCTTTATAACAAAGTGAATCAATTATATATATACATATATCCCCATATCTCCTGCCTCTTGTGTTCCTCTCCCACCCTCCCTATCCCAGCCCTCTATGTGGTCACAAAGCACTGAGCTGAACTCCCTGTGCTATGCAGCTACTTCTCACTAGCTATCTATTTTACATTTGGTAGTGTATATATGTCCATGCCACTCTCTCACTTTGTCCCAGCTTACCCTTCCCTCTCCCCATATCCTCAAGTCCATTCTCTACGTCTACATCTTTAGTTCTGTCCTGCCCCTAGGTCATTGTGTTTTCGATTTACAGTGCTCTTATGATTAGTGAGAATTATTCCATGTGACGATTAGCTATCTGCATGTCTTTTTGAAAAATGTCTATTCAGGCCTTCTGCTCTTTTAAAATTTGGACTTTATTTGATACTGATTTGCATGAGCTGTGTATATATTTTTGGATATTAACATATTACTGGTCATATCATTCACAAATATTTTCTTCCATTCATTAAGCTGTGCTTTTATTTTTTATTTATTTATTTATTTTTTTAAACATCTTTATTTGGGTATAATTGCTTTACAATGGTGTGTTAGTTTCTGCTTTATAACAAAGTGAATCAGCTATACATATACATATGTTCCGATATGTCTTCCCTCTTGCGTCTCCCTCCCTCCCACTCTCACAATACCACCCCTCCAGGCTGTCACAAAGCACTGAGCTAATATCTCTGTGCCTTGCGGCTGCTTCCCCCTAGCTATCTACCTTACTACGTTTGTTAGGGTGTATATGTCCATGCCTCTCTCTCGCCCTGTCAAAACTCACCCTTCCCCCTCCCCATATCCTCAAGTCCGTTCTCCAGTAGGTCTGCGTCTTTATTCCTGTCTTACCCCTAGGTTCTTCATGACATTTTTTCCCCTTAAATTCCATATATATATGTTAGCATACGGTATTTGTATTTTTCTTTCTGACTTACTTCACTCTGTATGACAGATTCTAGGTCTATCCATCTCATTACAAATAGCTTAATTTTGTTTCTTTCTAAGGCTGAGTAATATTCCATTGTGTATATGTGCCACATCTTCTTTATCCATTCATCCAATGATGGGCGCTTAGGTTGTTTCCATCTCCGGGCTATTGTAAATAGAGCTGCAATGAACATTTTGGTACATGACTCTTTTTGAATTTTGGTTTTCTCAGGGTATATGCCCAGTAGTGGGATTGCTGGGTCATATGGTAGTTCTATTTGTAGTTTTTAAGGAACCTCCATACTGTTCTCCATAGTGGCTGAACCAATTCACATTCCCACCAGCAGTGCAAGAGTGTCCCCTTTTCTCCACACCCTCTCCAGCATTTATTGTTTCTAGATTTTTTGATGATGGCCATTCTGACTGGTGTGAGATGATATCTCATTGTAGTTTTGATTTGCATTTCTCTAATGATTAATGATGTTGAGAATTCTTTCATGTGTTTGTTAGCAGTCTGTATATCTTTTTTGGAGAAATGTGTATATAGGGCTTCTGCACATTTTGCGATTGGGTTTTTTGTTTCTTTATTACTGAGCTGATTAAGCTGCTTGTAAATTTTGGAGATGAATCCTTGGTCATTTGCTTCATTTGAAAATATTTTCTCCCATTTTGAGGGTTGTCTTTTGGTCTTGTTTATGGTTTCCATCGCTGTGCAAAAGCATTGAAGTTTCATTAGGTCCCATTTGTTTACTTTTGTTTTTATTTCCATTTCACTAGGAGGTGGGTCAAAAAGGATCTTGCTGTGATTTATGTCATAGAGTGTTCTGCCTATGTTTTCCTCTAAGAGTTTGATAGTTTCTGGCCTTACATTTAGGTCTTTAATCCATTTTGAGCTTATTTTTGTGTATGGTGTTAGGGAGTGATCTAATCTCATACTTTTACATGTACCTGTCCAGTTTTCCCAGCACCATTTATTGAAGAGGCTGTCCTTTCTCCACTGTACATTCCTGCCTCCTTTATCAAAGATAAGGTGTCCATATGTGTGTGGGTTTATCTCTGGGCTTTCTATCCTGTTCCACTGATCTATCTTTCTGTTCTTGTGCCAGTACCATACTCTCTTAATTACTGTAGCTTTGTAGTATAGTCTGAAGTCAGGGAGCCTGATTCCTCCAGCTCCTTTTCTCGTTCTCAAGATTGCTTTGGCTATTCGGGGTCTTTTGTGTTTCCATACAAATTGCGAATTTTTTTGTTCTAGTTCTGTGAAAATTGCCAGTGGTAGTTTGATAGGGATTGCATTGAATCTGTAGATTGCTTTGGGTAGTAGAGCCATTTTCACAATGTTGATTCTTCCCATCCAAGAACATGGTATATCTCTCCATCTATTTGTATCATCTTTAATTTCTTTCATCAGTGTCTTATAATTTTCTGCATACAGGTCTTTCGTCTCCTTAGGTAGGTTTATTCCTAGATATTTTATTCTTTTTGTTGCAATGGTAAATGGGAGTGTTTTCTTGATTTCACTTTCAGATTTTTCATCACTAGTATGTAGGAATGCCAGAGATTTCTGTGCATTAATTTTGTATCCTGCTACTTTACCAAATTCATTGATTAGCTCTAGTAGTTTTCTGGTAGCATCTTTAGGATTCTCTATGTATAGTATCATGTCATCTGCAAACAGTGACAGCTTTACTTCTTTTTTTCCGATTGAGATTCCTTTTATTTCCTTTTCTTCTCTGATTGCTGTGGCTAAAACTTCCAAAACTATGTTGAATAAGAGTGGTGAGAGTAGGCAACCTTGTCTTTTTCCTGATCTTAGCGGAAATGCTTTCAGTTTTTCACCATTGAGGATGATGTTTGCTGTGGGCTTGTCATATATGGCCTTTATTATGTTGAGGAAAGTTCCCTCTATGCCTACTTTCTGGAGGGTTTTTATCATAAATGGGTGTTGAATTTTGTCGAAAGCTTTCTCTGCATCTATTGAGATGATCATATGGATTTTCTCCTTCAATTTGTTAATATGGTTTATCACATTGATAGATTTGCGGATATGGAAGAATCCTTGCATTCCTGGAATAAACCCCACTTGATCATGGTGTATGATCCTTTTAATGTGCTGTTGGATTCTGTTTACTAGTATTTTGTTGAGGATTTTTGCATCTATGTTCATCAGTGATATTGGCCTGTAGTTTTCTTTCTTTGTGACATCCTTGTCTGGTTTTGGTACCAAGGTGATGGTGGCCTCGTAGAAGGAATTTGGGAGTGTTCCTCCCTCTGCTATACTTTGGAAGAGTTCGAGAAGGATAGGTGTTAGCTCTTCTCTAAACGTTTGATAGAATTCACCTGTGAAGCCATCTGGTCCTGGGCTTTTGTTTGTTGGAAGATTTTTAATCACAGTTTCAATTTCAGTGCTTGTGGTTGGTCTGTTCATATTTTCTATTTCTTCCTGATTCAGTCTTGGCAGGTTGTGCATTTCTAAGAATTTGTCCATTTCTTCCAGATTGTCCATTTTATTGGCATAGAGTTGCTTGTAGTAATCTCTCATGATTTTTTTATTTCTGCAGTGTCAGTTGTTACTTCTCCTTTTTCATTTCTAATTCTATTGATTTTAGTCTTCTCCTTTTTTTTCTTGATGAGTCTGGCTAGTGCTTTATCTATTTTGTTTATCTTCTCAAAGAACCAGCTTTTAGTTTTATTGATATTTGCTATTGTTTCCTTCATTTCTTTTTCATTTATTTCTGATCTGATTTTTATGATTTCTTTCCTTCTGCTACCTTTGGGTTTTTTTTGTTGTTCTTTCTCTAATTGCTTTAGGTGCAAGGTTAGGTTGTTTATTCGAGATGTTTCATGCTTCTTAAGGTGGGCTTGTATTGCTGTAAACTTTCCCCTTAGAACTGCTTTTGCTGCATCCCATAGGTTTTGGGTCGTTGTGTCTCCATTGTCATTTGTTTCTAGGTATTTTTTATTTCCTCTTTGATTTATTCAGTGATCACTTCATTATTAAGTAGTGTATTGTTTAGCCTCCATGTGTTTGTATTTTTTACAGATCTTTTCCTGTAATTAATATCTAGTCTCATGGCGTTGTGGTCAGAAAAGATACTTGATACAATTTCAGTTTTCTTAAATTTACCAAGGCTTGATTTGTGACTCAAGATACGATCTATCCTGGAGAATGTTCCATGAGCACTTGAGAAAAATGTGTATTCTGTTGTTTTTGGATGGAGTGTCCTATAAATATCAATTAAGTCCATCTCGTTTAATGTATCATTTAAAGCTTGTGTTTCCTTATTTATATTCGTTTTGGATGATCTGTCCATGGGTGAAAGTGGGGTGTTAAAGTCCACTACTATGAATGTGTTACTGTCAAACTCCCCTTTTATGGCTGTTAGTATTTGCCTTATGTATTGAGGTGCTCCTATGTTGGGTGTATAAATATTTACAATTGTTATATCTTCTTCTTGGATCGATCCCTTGATCATTATGTAGTGTCCTTCTTTATCCCTTTTAATAGTCCTTATTTTAAAGTCTATTTTGTCTGATATGAGAATTGCTACTCCAGCTTTCTTTTGGTTTCCATTTGCATGGAATATCTTTTTCCATCCCCTTACTTTCAGTCTGTATGTGTCTCTAGGTCTGAAGTGGGTCTCTTGTAGACAGCATATATAAGGGTCTTGTTTTTGTATCCATTCAGCCAATCTGTGTCTTTTGGTGGGAGCATTTAGTCCATTTACATTTAAGGTAATTATCAATATGTATGTTCCTATTCCCATTTTCTATATCGTTTTGGGTTCGTTATTATAGGTCGTTTCCTTCTCTTGTGTTTCTAGTCTAGAGAAGTTCCTTTAGCATTTTTTGTAAAGCTGGTTTGGTGGTGCTGAACTGTCTCAACCTTTCCTTGTCTGTAAAGGTTTTAATTTCTCCATCAAATCTGAATGAGATCATTGCTGGGTAGAGTAGTCTTGGTTGCAGGTTTTTCTCCTTCATCTCTTTCAGTATGTCCTGCCACTCTCTTCTGGCTTGTAGGGTTTCTGCTGAGAGATCAGCTGTTAACCTTATGGGGATTCCCTTGTGTGTTATTTGTTGTTTTTCCCTTGCTGTTTTTAATATGCTTTCTTTGTATTTAAATTTTTTTTTTTTTTTTTTTTTTTTTTTTTTTTGCGGTACGCGGGCCTCTCACTGTCGTGGCCTCTCCCGTTGCGGAGCACAGGCTCCGGATGCGCAGGCTCAGCGGCCATGGCTCACGGGCCCAGCCGCTCCGCGGCATGTGGGATCTTCCCGGACCGGGGCATGAACCCGCGTCCCCTGCATCGGCAGGCGGACTCTCAACCACTGCGCCACCAGGGAAGCCCTGTATTTAATTTTTGACAGTTTGATTAATATGTGTCTTGGCGTATTTCTCCTTGTATTTATCCTGTATGGGACTCTCTGTGCTTCCTGGACTTGATTAACTATTTCCTTTCCCATATTAGGGAAGTTTTCAACTATAACCTCTTCAAATATTTTCTCAGTCCCTTTCTTTTTTCTTCTTCTTCTAGAACCCCTATAATTAGAATGTTGGTGCATTTAATGTTGTCCCAGAGGTCTCTGAGACTGTCCTCAGTTCTTTTCATTCTTTTTTCTTTATTCTGCTCTGCAGTAGTTATTTCCACTACTTTATCTTCCAGGTCACTTATCCGTTCTTCTGCCTCAGTTATTCTGCTATTGATCCTATCTAGAGTATTTTTAATTTCATTTATTGCATTGTTCATCATTGCTTGTTTCTTCTTTATGTCTTCTAGGTCCTTGTTAACTGTTTCTTGCATTTTGTCCATTCTACTTCCAAGATTTCGGATCATCCTTACTATCATTATTCTGAATTCTTTTTCAGGTAGATTGCCTATTTCCTCTTCATTTGTTAGGTCTGGTGGGTTTTTATCTTGCTCCTTCATCTGCTGTGTGTTTTTCTGTCTTCTCAATTTGCTAATCTTACTGTGTTTGGGGTCTCCTTTTTGCAGGCTGCACGTTCGTATTTCCCGTTGTTTTTGATGTCTGTCTCCAGTGGCTAAGGTTGTTTCAGTGGGTGGTGTAGGCTTCCTGGTGGAGGGGACTAGTGCCTGTGTTGTGCTGGATGAGGCTGGATCTTGTCTCTCTAGTGGGCAGGTTCACGTTTGGTGGTGTGTTTTGGAGTGTCTGTGGCCTTATTATGATTTTAGGCAGCCTCTCTGCTAATGGGTGGGGTTGTGTTCCTGTTTTGCTAGTTGTTTGGCATAGGTTGTCCAGCACTGTGGCTTGCTGGTCGTTGAGTGAAGCTGGGTGCTGGTGTTAAGATGGAGGTCTCTGGGAGGTTTCCACCGTTTAATATTATATGGATCTGGGAGGTCTCTTGTTGACCAGTGTCCTGAAGTTGGCTCTCCTACCTCAGAGGCAGAGCCCTGATTCCTGGGCTGGAGCACCAAGAGACTTTCATCCACACAGCTCAGAATAAAAGGGAGAAAATGTAGAGAGAATTAGTAGAAGTATGAGTAAAGAAAGAAGGAAAGAAGGAAAGGAAGGAAGGAAGAAAGAAGCAAAGAAGGAAAGAAAGGAGGGAGGGAGGGAGGGATGAAGGAAGGAAGGAAGGAGGGAAAGAAGGAGAAAATGTAGAGAGAATTAGTAGAAGTATGAGGAAAGAAAGAAGGAAAGGAGAAAAGGAAGGAAGGAAGAAATAAGCAAAGAAGGAAAGAAAGGAGGGAAGGAGGGAGGGAGGAAGGAAGGAAGGAGGGAGGGAAAGAAGGAAAAAAGAAAGAAAGAAGATACAGTAAAAATAAAGTATAATATAGGTATTGAATTAAAAAATATTTAGAAAAAAAAAAAGGGACGGATATAACCTTAGGACAAATGTTGGAAGCAAAGCTATACAGAGAAAATCTTGCACAGAAGCATACACATACACGTTCACAAAAAGAGGTAAAGGGGGAAAAATCATAAATCTTGCTCTCAGAGACCACCTCCTCAATTTGGGGTGATTCGTTGTCTAAAGGAGGGAAGGAAGGGAGAAAAGAAAGAAAGAAAGAACGAAGGTAAAGTATAATAAAGTTATTAAAATTAAAATTAATTATTAAGAAAAAAATTAAAAAAAAAAAAAAACATGGACGGATAGAGCCCTAGGACAAATGGTGGAAGCAAGAGTATACAGACAAGATCTCACACAGAAGCATACACGTACACATTCACAAAAAGAGGAAAAGGGAAAAAAGTCATAGATCTCGCTCCTAAATTCCACCTCTTCAATTTGGGATCATTCCTTGTCTATTCAGGTATTCCACCGATGCAGGGTATATCAAGTTGATTGTGGAGCTTTAATCCGCTGCTTCTGTGGCTGCTGGGAGAGATTTCCCTTTCTCTTTGTTCTCACAGCTCACAGGAGCTCAGCTTTGGATTTGGCCCTGCCTCTGCGTGTAGGTCGCTGGAGGGCATCTGTTTTTTGCTCAGACAGGACGGGGTTAAAGGAGCTGCTGATTCGGGGGCTCCGGCTCACTCAGGCCGGGGGTTGGGGGATGGGGGAAGGAGGGGCACTGCGTGCGGGGCGGGCCTGCGGAGGCATGACGTTGCGGCAGAGGCCGGTGTGACGTTGCACCAGCCTGAGACCCGCCGTGCGTACTCCCGGGGAAGTTGTCCCTGGATCCCGGGAACCTGGCAGTGGCGGGCTGCACAGGCTCCGCGGAAGAGGGGTGTGGAGAGTGACCTGTGCTCGCACACAGGCCCCTTGGTGGCGGCAGCAGCAACCCCAGCGTCTCCCGCCCGTCTCTGTGGTCCGCGCTTTTAGCCGCGGCTCTCGCCCGTCTCTGGAGTTCCTTTAAGCAGCGCTCTTAAACCCCTCTCCTCGTGCACCAGGAAACAAAGAGGGAAGAAAAAGTCTCTTGCTTCTTTGGCAGGTGCAGGCTTTTCCCCGAACTCCCTCCCGGCTAGTCGTGGTGCACTAACCCCTTCAGGCTATGTTCAAGCTGCCAACCCCAGTCCTCTCCCTGCGCTCCGTCCACCGAAACCCAAGCCTCAGCTCGCAGCCCCGCCCGCCCCGGTGGGTGAGCAGACAAGCCTCTCGGGTTGGTGAGTGCCGGTCGGCACCGATCGTCTGTGCAGTAATCTCCCCGCTTTGCCCTCCGCACCCGTCGCTGTGCACCACTCCGCGGTCCGAAGCTCCCCCCTCCGCCTCCCGCAGTCTCCACCTGCGGAGGGGCTTCCTAGTGTGTGGAAACTTTTCCTCCTTCACAGCTCCCTCCCACTGGTGCAGGTGCCGTCCTTATTCTTTTGTCTCTGTTTTTTCTTTTGCCCTACCCAGGTATGTGGGGAGTTTCTTGCCTTTTGGGAGCTCTGAGGTCTTCTGCCAGCCTTCAGTAGGTGTTCTGTAGGAGTTGTTCCACGTGTAGATGTATTTCTGGTGTATCCGTGGGGAGGAAGGCGATCTCCGCGTCTTACTCTTTCGCCATCTTCCAACCCATCCTCTGTGCTTTTATTTTGATGACAGATTCTTTTGCTCTGCAAAACCTTTTAAGTTTAATTAAGTAACATCAGTATATTTTTCTTTTTTTCCTTTGCTTTTGTTCCTTTGCTTTAGGAGATCCAAAGAAATATTGCTACAATTTATGTCAAAGATTGTCCTAATTAAGATTTCTTCTAGACATTTTATGTTTTCCAGTCTTACATTTAGGTCTTTAATCCATTTTGAGTTAATTTTTGTGAATGGTTTAAGAAAATGTACTAATTTTATTCTTTTACATATAAGTGTTCGCTTTTCCCAGCACCACTTATTGAACAGACTTTCTTTTCTCCATTGTATATTCTTGCCTCCTTTGTCATAATTTAATTGGCCATAAGTGCATGGATTTTTTTTTTTCTGGACTCTCTATTGTATTCCATTGATCTATGTGACTACTTTTTCTGCCAGTAAAATAATTCTTTGATTACTGTAGCTTTGTAGTACATTCTGAAGTCAGGGAATGTGATACTTCCAGCTTTGTTCATTTTGCTCCTTTGCTTTGGGTGTTCAAGGTCTTTCTTTGTTCAATGTAATTTTTGATTATTTGTTTTAGTACTGTGGAAAATGTCATGGATGTTTTGGTACGGATTGCATTAAATCTGTAGATGGCTTTGTGTAGTATGGACAATTTAGCAATATTAAATCTTGCAATTCATGAACACAGAATACATTTTAATTCCTTTTTTATCATCATCCTCAATTTCCTACATAAAGTTTTTATAGTTTCTAGAGTATAGGTCTTTCATCTCCTTGGTAATCTTATTTCTAATTATTTTATTCTTTTAGATGTGATCTTAAATTGGATTTTTTATTCTTGCTTTCTCTTTCTGATAGCTGATTATTAGTGTATAGAAAAGCAGCAGATATCTGTATGTTAATCTTGTATCCTGCAATTTTACAGAATTTTTTTTATTACTCCCAATAGTTATTTTGGTAGAGACTTTAGGATTTTCTATATGTAGTATGTCATCTGCAAATAGTGACAGTTTTACTTTTTCTTTCTTATTTGTATGGCTTTAATTTTTTTCATCTCTAAATGCTGTGGCTAAGACATCTAATATTGTGTTAAATAAAAGATGCAAGGGGGGACCTTGAAGATGGCGGAAGAGTAAGACGCGGAGATCGCCTTCCTCCCCACGGATACACCAGAAATACATCCACACGTGGAACAACTCCTACAGAACTCCTACTGAAGGCAGGCAGAAGACCTCAGACCTCCCAAAAGGCAAGAAACTCCCCACGTAACTGGGTAGGGTAAAAGAAAAAACAGAGACAAAAGAATAAGGACGGCACCTGCACCAGTGGGAGGGAGCTGTGAAGGAGGAAAAGTTTCCACACACTAGGAAGCCCCTCCGCGGGCGGAGACTGCGGGAGGCAGAGGGGGGAGTTTCGGGACCGCGGAGTAGTGCACAGCGACGGGTGCGGAGGGCAAAGTGGGGAGATTCCTGCACAGACGATCGGTGCCGACCGGCACTCACCAACCCGAGAGGCTTGTCTGCTCACCCGCCGGGGCGGGCGGGGCTGCGAGCTGAGGCTTGGGTTTCGGTGGACGGAGCGCAGGGAGAGGACTGGGGTTGGCGGCTTGAACATAGCCTGAAGGGGTTAGTGCACCACGACTAGCCGGGAGGGAGTTCGGGGAAAAGCCTGAACCGGCCGAAGAGGCAAGAGACTTTTTCTTCCCTCTTTGTTTCCTGGTGCGCGAGGAGAGGGGTTTAAGAGCGCTGCTTAAAGGAACTCCAGAGACGGGCGCGAGCCGCGGCTAAAAGCGCGAACCCCAGAGACGGGCGCGAGCCGCGGCTGAGGGCGCGAGCCCCCGAGACGGGCGTGAGCCGCGGCTGAAAGCGCAAACCCCAGAGACGGGCGCGAGCCGCGGCTAAAACCGCGGACCCCAGAGACGGGCGGGAGACGCTAAGGCTGCTGCTGCCGCCACCAAGGGGCCTGTGTGCAAGCACAGGTCACTCTCCACACCCCTCTTCCGCGGAGCCTGTGCAGCCCGCCACTGCCAGGTTCCCGGGATCCAGGGACAACTTCCCCGGGACAACGCACGGCGGGCCTCAGGCTGGTGCAACGTCATGCCGGCCTCTGCCGCAACGTCACGCTGCCTCTGCCGCTGCAGGCCGGCCCCGCACGCCAGTGCCTCTCCTTCCCCCATCCCCCAACCCCCGGCCTGAGTGAGCCGGAGGCCCCGAATCAGCAGCTCCTTTAACCCCGTCCTGTCTGAGCGAAAAAACAGACGCCCTCCAGCGACCTACATGCAGAGGCAGGGCCAAATCCAAAGCTGAGCTCCTGTGAGCTGTGAGAACAAAGAAGAGAAAGGGAAATCTCTCCCAGCAGCCACAGAAGCAGCGGATTAAAGCTCCACAATCAACTTGATATACCCTGCATCTGTGGAATACCTGAATAGACAAGGAATGACCCCAAATTGAAGAGGTGGAATTTAGGAGCGAGATCTATGATTTTTTTCCCTTTTCCTCTTTTTGTGAATGTGTACGTGTATGCTTCTGTGTGAGATCTTGTCTGTATACTCTTGCTTCCACCATTTGTCCTAGGGCTCTATCCGTCCATGACTTGTTTTTAAAAATTCTTTTTCTTAATAATTAAGTTTAATTGTAATAACTTTATTATACTTTACCTTCGTTCTTTCTTTCTTTCCTTCCTTCCTTCCCTCCTTTAGACAACGAATCACCCCAAATTGAGGAGGTGGTCTCAGGGAGCAGGATTTATGATTTTTCCCCCTTTACCTCTTTTTGTGAAGGTGTATGTGTATGCTTCTGTGTAAGATTTTCTCTGTATAGCTTTGCTTCCAACATTTGTCCTAAGGTTCTATCCGTCCCTTTTTTTTTTTTCTAAATATTTTTTAATTCAATAACTATATTATACTTTATTTTATTTTTACTGTATCATCTTTCTTTCTGTCTTTTTTCCTTCTTTCCCTCCTTCCTTCCTTCCTCCCTCCCTCGCTCCCTCCCTCCTTTCTTTCTTTCTTTGCTTCTTTCTTCCTTCCTTCCTTTCCTCCTTTCCTTCTTTCTTTACTCATACTTCTACTAATTCTCCCTACTTTTTCTCCCTTTTATTCTGAGCTGTGTGGATGAAAGGCTCTTGGTGCTCCAGCCAGGAGTCAGGGCTCTGCCTCTGAGGTAGGAGAGCCAACTTCAGGACACTGGTCAACAAGAGACCTCCCAGCTCCACATAATATTAAACGGTGGAAATATCCCAGAGACCTCCATCTTAACACCAGCACCCAGCTTCACTCAACGACCAGCAAGCCACAGTGCTGGACAACCTATGCCAAACAACTAGCAAAACAGGAACACAACCCCACCCATTAGCAGAGAGGCTGCCTAAAATCATAATAAGGCCACAGACACCCCAAAACACACCACCAGACGTGAACCTGCCCACTAGAGAGACAAGATCCAGCCTCATCCAGCACAACACAGGCACTAGTCCCCTCCACCAGGAAGCCTACACAACCCACTGAAACAACCTTAGCCACTGGAGACAGACATCAAAAACAACGGGAACTACGAACGTGCAGCCTGCAAAAAGGAGACCCCAAACACAGTAAGATTAGCAAAATGAGAAGACAGAAAAACACACAGCAGATGAAGGAGCAAGATAAAAACCCACCAGACCTAACAAATGAAGAGGAAATAGGCAATCTACCTGAAAAAGAATTCAGAATAATGATAATAAGGATGATCCGAAATCTTGGAAGTAGAATGGACAAAATGCAAGAAACAGTTAACAAGGACCTACAAGAACTAAAGATGAAACAAGCAATGATGAACAATGCAATAAATGAAATTAAAATCACTCTAGATAGGATCAATAGCAGAATAACTGAGGCAGAAGAACGGATAAGTGACCTGGAAGATAAAGTAGTGGAAATAACTACTGCAGAGCAGAATAAAGAAAAAAGAATGAAAAGAACTGAGGACAGTCTCAGAGACCTCTGGGACGACATGAAACGCACCAACATTCGAATTATAGGGGTTCCAGAAGAAGAAGAAAGAAAGAAAGGGACTGAGAAAAGATTTGAAGAGATTATAGTAGAAAACTTCCCTAATATGGGAAAGGAAATAGTTAATCAAGTCCAGGAAGCACAGAGGGTCCCATACAGGATAAATACAAGGAGAAACACGCCAAGACACATATTAATCAAACTGTCAAAAATTAAATACAAATAAAGCATATTAAAAGCAGCAAGGGAAAAACAACAAATAACACACAAGGGAATCCCCATAAGGTTAACAGCTGATCTCTCAGCAGAAACCCTACAAGCCAGAAGGGAGTGGCAGGACATACTGAAAGTGATGAAGGAGAATAGCCTGCAACCAAGACTACTCTACCCAGCAAGGATCTAATTCACATTTAATGGAGAAATTAAAACCTTTACAGACAAGCAAAAGCTGAGAGAGTTCAGCACCACCAAACCAGCTTTACAGAAAATGCTAAAGGAACTTCTCTAGACACGAAACACAAGAGAAGGAAACGGCCTATAATAACGAACCCAAAACAATATAGAAAATGGGAATAGGAACATACATATCGATAATTACCTTAAATGTAAATGGACTAAATGCTCCCACCAAAAGACACAGATTGGCTGAATGGATACAAAAACAAGACCCTTATATATGCTGTCTACAAGAGACCCACCTCAGACCTAGAGACACATACAGACTGAAAGTAAGGGGATGGAAAAAGATATTCCATGCAAATGGAAACCAAAAGAAAGCTGGAGTAGCAATTCTCATATCAGACAAAATAGACTTTAAAATAAGGACTATTAAAAGGGATAAAGAAGGACACTACATAATGATCAAGGGATCGATCCAAGAAGAAGATATAACAATTGTAAATATTTATGCACCCAACATAGGAGCACCTCAATACGTAAGGCAAATACTAACAGCCATAAAAGGGGAAACTGACAGTAACACATTCATAGTAGGGGACTTTAACACCCCACTTTCACCCATGGACAGATCATCCAAAATGAAAATAAATAAGGAAACACAAGCTTTAAATGATACATTAAACAAGATGGACTTAATTGATATTTATAGGACACTCCATCCAAAAACAACAGAATACACATTTTTCTCAAGTGCTCATGGAACATTCTCCAGGATAGATCATATCTTGGGTCACAAATCAAGCCTTGGTAAATTTAAGAAAACTGAAATTGTATCAAGTATCTTTTCCGACCACAACGCCATGAGACTAGATATCAATTACAGGAAAAGATCTATAAAAAATACAAACAAGCAAACAGAATCCAAAAGCACATTAAAAGGATCATACACCATGATCAAGTGGGGTTTATTCCAGGAATGCAAGGATTCTTCAATATACGCAAATCTATCAGTGTGATAAACCATATTAACAAATTGAAGGAGAAAAACCATATGATCATCTCAATAGATGCAGAGAAAGCTTTCAACAAAATTCAACACCCATTTATGATAAAAACCCTCCAGAAAGTAGGCATAGAGGGAACTTTCCTAAACATAATAAAAGCCATATATGACAAGCCCACAGCAAACATCATCCTCAATGGTGAAAAACTGAAAGCATTTCCACTAAGATCAGGAACAAGACAAGGTTGCCCACTCTCACCACTCTTATTCAACATAGTTTTGGAAGTTTTAGCCACAGCAATCAGAGAAGAAAAGGAAATAAAAGGAATCCAAATCGGAAAAGAAGAAGTAAAGCTGTCACTGTTTGCAGATGACATGATACTATACATAGAGAATCCTAAAGATGCTACCAGAAAACTACTAGAGCTAATCAATGAATTTGGTAAAGTAGCAGGATACAAAATTAATGCACAGAAATCTCTGGCATTCCTACATACTAGTGATGAAAAATCTGAAAGTGAAATCAAGAAAACACTCCCACTTACCATTGCAACAAAAAGAATAAAATATCTAGGAATAAACCTACCTAAGGATACGAAAGACCTGTATGCAGAAAATTATAAGACACTGATGAAAGAAATTAAAGATGATACAAATAGATGGAGAGATATACCATGTTCTTGGATGGGAAGAATCAACATTGTGAAAATGGCTCTACTACCCAAAGCAATCTACAGATTCAATGCAATCCCTATCAAACTACCACTGGCATTTTTCACAGAACTAGAACAAAAAATTTCGCAGTTTGTATGGAAACACAAAAGACCCCGAATAGCCAAAGCAATCTTGAGAACGAAAAAAGGAGCTGGAGGAATCAGGCTCCCTGACTTTAGACTATATTACAAAGCAACAGTAATCAAGACAGTATGGTACTGGCACAAAAACAGAAAAATAGATCAGTGGAACAGGATAGAAAGCCCAGAGATAAACCCACGCACATATGGACACCTTATCTTTGATAAAGGAGGCAGGAATGTACAGTGGAGAAAGGACAGCCTCTTCAATAAATGGTGCTGGGAAAACTGGACAGGTACATGTAAAAGTATGAGATTAGATCACTCCCTAACACCATACACAAAAATAAGCTCAAAATGGATTAAAGACCTAAATGTAAGGCCAGAAACTATCAAACTCTTAGAAGAAAACATAGGAAGAACACTCTATGACATAAATCACAGCAAGATCCTTTCTGACCCACCTCCTAGAGTAATGGAAATAAAAACAAAAATAAACAAATGGGACCTAATGAAACTTCAAAGCTTTTGCACAGCAAAGGAAACCATAACCAAGACCAAAAGACAACCCTCAGAATGGGAGAAAACATTTGCAAATGAAGCAACTGACAAAGGATTAATCTCCAAAATTTACAAGCAGCTCATGCAGCTCAATAACAAAAAAACAAACAACCCCATCCAAAAATGGGCAGAAGACCTAAATAGACATTTCTCCAAAGAAGATATACAGAATGCCAACAAACACATGAAAGAATGCTCAACATCATTAATCATTAGAGAAATGCAAATCAAAACTACAAAGAGATATCATCTCACACCAGTCAGAATGGCCATCATCAAAAAATCTAGAAACAATAAATGCTGGAGAGGGTGTGGAGAAAAGGGGACACTCTTGCACTGCTGGTGGGAATGTGAATTGGTTCAGCCACTGTGGAGAACAGTATGGAGGTTCCTTAAAAAACTACAAATAGAATTACCATATGACCCAGCAATCCCACTACTTGGCATATACCCTGAGAAAACCAAAATTCAAAAAGAGTCATGTACCAAAATGTTCATTGCAGCTCTATTTACAATAGCCAGGACATGGAAACAACCTAAGCGCCCATCATCGGATGAATGGATAAAGAAGATGTGGCACACATACACAATGGAATATTACTCAGCCTTAAAAAGAAATGAAATTGAGCTATTTGTAATGAGATGGCTAGACCTAGAGTCTGTCATACAGAGTGAAGTAAGTCAGAAAGAAAAAGACAAATACCGTATGCTAACACATATATATGGAATTTAAGGGAAAAAAAATGTCATGAAGAACCTAGGGGTAAGATAGGAATAAAGACGCAGACCTACTGGAGAACGGACTTGAGGATATGGGGAGGGGGAAGGGTGAGTTTTGACAGGGCGAGAGAGAGTCATGGACATATACACACTAACAAACGTAGTAAGGTAGATAGCTGGGGGGAAGCAGCCGCAAGGCACAGGGATATTAGCTCAGTGCTTTGTGACAGCCTGGAAGTGTGGGATGGGGAGAGTGGGAGGGAGGGAGATGCAAGAGGGAAGACATATGGGAACATATGTATATGTATAGCTGATTCACTTTGTTATAAAGCAGAAACTAACACACCATTGTAAAGCAATTTTACCCCAATAAAGATGTTTAAAAAAAAAAATACAAACACATGGAGGCTAAACAATACACTACTTAATAATGAAGTGATCACTGAAGAAATCAAAGAGGAAATAAAAAAATACCTAGGAACAAATGACAATGGAGACACAACGACCCAAAACCTATGGGATGCAGCAAAAGCAGTTCTAAGGGGGAAGTTTATAGCAATACAAGCCCACCTTAAGAAGCAGGAAACATCTCGAATAAACAACCTAACCTTGCACCTCAAGCAATTAGAGAAAGAAGAACAAAAAAACCCCAAAGCTAGCAGAAGGAAAGAAATCATAAAAATCAGATCAGAAATAAATGAAAAAGAAATGAAGGAAACAATAGCAAAGATAAATAAAACTAAAAGCTGGTTCTTTGAGAAGATAAACAAAATAGATAAACCACTAGCCAGACTCATCAAGAAAAAAAGGGAGAAGACTCAAATCAATAGAATTAGAAATGAAAAAGGAGAAGTAACAACTGACACTGCAGAAATAAAAAAAATCATGAGAGATTACTACAAGCAACTCTATGCCAATAAAATGGACAATCTGAAAGAAATGGACAAATTCTTAGAAATGCACAACCTGCCAAGACTGAATCAGGAAGAAATAGAAAATATGAACAGACCAATCACAAGCACTGAAATTGAAACTGTGATTAAAATCCTTCCAACAAACAAAAGCCCAGGACCAGATGGCTTCACAGGTGAATTCTATCAAACGTTTAGAGAAGAGCTAACACCTATCCTTCTCAAACTCTTCCAAAATATAGCAGAGGGAGGAACACTCCCAAATTCCTTCTACGAAGCCACCATCACCTTGATACCAAAACCAGACAAGGATGTCACAAAGAAAGAAAACTACAGGCCAATATCACTGATGAACATAGATGCAAAAATCCTCAACAAAATACTAGCAAACAGAATCCAACAGCACATTAAAAGTATCATACACCATGATCAAGTGGGGTTTATTCTAGGAATGCAAGGATTCTTCAATATACGCAAATCTATCAATGTGATAAACCATATTAACAAATTGAAGGAGAAAAACCATATGATCATCTCAATAGATGCAGAGAAAGCTTTCGACAAAATTCAACACCCATTTATGATAAAAACCCTCCAGAATGTAGGCATAGAGGGAACTTTCCTAAACATAATAAAAGCCATATATGACAAGCCCACAGCAAACATCAACCTCAATGGTGAAAAACTGAAAGCATTTCCACTAAGATCAGGAACAAGACAAGGTTGCCCACTCTCACCACTCTTATTCAACATAGTTTTGGAAGTTTTAGCCACAGCAATCAGAGAAGAAAAGGAAATAAAAGGAATCCAAATCGGAAAAGAAGAAGTAAAGCTGTCACTGTTTGCAGATGACATGATACTATACATAGAGAATCCTAAAGATGCTACCAGAAAACTACTAGAGCTAATCAATGAATTTGGTAAAGTAGCAGGATACAAAATTAATGCACAGAAATCTCTGGCATTCCTACATACTAGTGATGAAAAATCTGAAAGTGAAATCAAGAAAACACTCCCATTTACCATTGCAACAAAAAGAATAAAATATCTAGGAATAAACCTACCTAAGGATACGAAAGACCTGTATGCAGAAAATTATAAGACACTGATGAAAGAAATTAAAGATGATACAAATAGATGGAGAGATATACCATGTTCTTGGATGGGAAGAATCAACATTGTGAAAATGGCTCTACTACCCAAAGCAATCTACAGATTCAATGCAATCCCTATCAAACTACCACTGGCATTTTTCACAGAACTAGAACAAAAAATTTCACAATTTGTATGGAAACACAAGAGACCCCGAATAGCCAAAGCAATCTTGAGAACGAAAAAAGGAGCTGGAGGAATCAGGCTCCCTGACTTTAGACTATATTACAAAGCAACAGTAATCAAGACAGTATGGTACTGGCACAAAAACAGAAAGATAGATCAGTGGAACAGGATAGAAAGCCCAGAGATAAACCCACGCACATATGGACACCTTATCTTTGATAAAGGAGGCAGGAATGTACAGTGGAGAAAGGACAGCCTCTTCAATAAATGGTGCTGGGAAAACTGGACAGGTACATGTAAAAGTATGAGATTAGATCACTCCCTAACACCATACACAAAAATAAGCTCAAAATGGATTAAAGACCTAAATGTAAGGCCAGAAACTATCAAACTCTTAGAAGAAAACATAGGAAGAACACTCTATGACATAAATCACAGCAAGATCCTTTCTGACCCACCTCCTAGAGTAATGGAAATAAAAACAAAAATAAACAAATGGGACCTAATGAAACTTCAAAGCTTTTGCACAGCAAAGGAAACCATAACCAAGACCAAAAGACAACCCTCAGAATGGGAGAAAACATTTGCAAATGAAGCAACTGACAAAGGATTAATCTCCAAAATTTACAAGCAGCTCATGCAGCTCAATAACAAAAAAACAAACAACCCCATCCAAAAATGGGCAGAAGACCTAAATAGACATTTCTCCAAAGAAGATATACAGAATGCCAACAAACACATGAAAGAATGCTCAACATCATTAATCATTAGAGAAATGCAAATCAAAACTACAAAGAGATATCATCTCACACCAGTCAGAATGGCCATCATCAAAAAATCTAGAAACAATAAATGCTGGAGAGGGTGTGGAGAAAAGGGGACACTCTTGCACTGCTGGTGGGAATGTGAATTGGTTCAGCCACTGTGGAGAACAGTATGGAGGTTCCTTAAAAAACTACAAATAGAATTACCATATGACCCAGCAATCCCACTACTTGGCATATACCCTGAGAAAACGAAAATTCAAAAAGAGTCATGTACCAAAATGTTCATTGCAGCTCTATTTACAATAGCCAGGACATGGAAACAACCTAAGCGCCCATCATCGGATGAATGGATAAAGAAGATGTGGCACACATACACAATGGAATATTACTCAGCCTTAAAAAGAAATGAAATTGAGCTATTTGTAATGAGATGGCTAGACCTAGAGTCTGTCATACAGAGTGAAGTAAGTCAGAAAGAAAAAGACAAATACCGTATGCTAACACATATATATGGAATTTAAGGGAAAAAAAATGTCATGAAGAACCTAGGGGTAAGATAGGAATAGAGGCGCAGACCTACTGGAGAACGGACTTGAGGATATGGGGAGGGGGAAGGGTGAGTTTTGACAGGGCGAGAGAGAGTCATGGACATATACACACTAACAAACGTAGTAAGGTAGATAGCTGGGGGGAAGCAGCCGCAAGGCACAGGGATATTAGCTCGGTGCTTTGTGACAGCCTGGAAGTGTGGGATGGGGAGAGTGGGAGGGAGGGAGACGCAAGAGGCAAGACATATGGGAACATATGTATATGTATAGCTGATTCACTTTGTTATAAAGCAGAAACTAACACACCATTGTAAAGCAATTATATCCCAATAAAGATGTTTAAAAAAAAAAAAAGATGCAAGAGTGGGCTCCTTTTCTTTCTCTTGATTTTAGAGGGAAAGATTTTAGCGTTTCAATATTGAGTATACTCTTTGGTGCAGTTTTCTCATGAATAGCCTTTATTATATTGAGATATGTTGAGATAAGTTTCCTGTACACAAACTTTGATAAGAGATTTTATCATAAATCGATGCTTAACTTTGTCAAATGTTTTTTGGGCATCTATTGAGATGATCTTTTGATTTTTATTCCTTGTTTTGTTACTGTGGTGTACCACATTGATAGATTTGTGGATATTAAACCACCCTTGCATGTCTGGAATAAATCCCACTTGATCATGGTGTATTATCCTTTGTACATATTGTTGGATTCTGTTTGCTACTATCATTTGAGGTTGTTTTCATCTATATTTATCAGAGATATTGACCTGTAATAATTTTTTGTAATTTTTCCCACATATTCTTTTTTATGTTTATTTTATTTTTTTTTTTTACTTTTATACAATTTTTAAAGGTTGCTGTCTATTTACAGTTACTAAAAAAATATTGGCTACAATCCCCGTGTTGTACAATATTCCTTGAGCATATCTTATACCGAACAGTTTGTGTCTACCACTCCTCCAGCCCTAAATTGCCTCTCTGCCCCCACTGGTAACCACTACTTTGTGCTGTATATCTGTGAATCTGCTTCTTTTTCTTATATTCACTAGATCATTGTGTTGTATTTTTTAGATTCTACACATAAGTGATATCACACAGTATTTGTCTTTCTCTGTCTGACTTATTTTGCTCAGCATAATGCTCTCCAAGTCTATCCATGTTGCTGTAAATGGCAAAATTTTGTTCTTTTATATGGCTGAGTGATATTCATTTGTTATACATATATAACATATATATGTTATATAACACAGACACACACACACACACACACATATATCACATCTTCTTTATCCATTCTTCTGTAGATGGACACTTAGGTTGTTTTTATATCTTGGCAATTGTAAATAATGCTGCTATGAACATTAGGGTGCACATATCTTTTCAAATTAGTGTCTTTGTTTTTTTTAGGATATATACCAAAGAGTGGAACTGCTGGATATATGCTAGTTCTATTTTTAGTTTTTTTGAGAAACCTCCATACTGTTTTCCACAGTGGATGTTTATATAGTTTGGATATTAATCCTTTTTCAGTCATATCATTTGGAAATATTTTCTCCCTTTCAGTAGCTTGTTTTTTCATGTTATTCATGGTTTCCTTTCCTGTGAAACACCTTTTAAGTTTAATTAGGTCCCATTTAATTATTTTTAGTTTTATTTCTTTTACTTTAGGAGACAGATCCAAAACAATATTGCTGCAATTTATGTCAAAGTATGTTCTGCCTGTTTCCTCTAGGAACATAGGCAGAAAATCTATCTTTCTGAACATCTATCCTGAAACTATTCCAAAAATTTTCAGGGGAAGGTAGACTCCCAAACTCATTCTATGATGCCAGCACCACCAAGATACCAAAACCAGACAAAGATATCAAAAAAGAAAATTACAGGCCAATATCATTGATGAACATAGTTCAAAGATCCTCAACAAAATACCAGCAAACAGAATGCAACAATACATTAAAAGGATCATACACAATGATTAAGTGGGATTTATCCCAGGGATGTAGAGATTTTTCAATATCTGCAAATCAATCAATGTGATACACCACATTAACAAACTGAAGAATAAAAACCAATATAATGATCTCAATAGATGCAGAAAATACCTTTGATAAAATTCAACACTCAATTATGATTAAAAACAAAAGCATTCTCCAGAAAGTGAGCATAGAGGGAACATACCTCAACAAAATAATGGCCATATATGACAAACCCACATCTAACATCATACTCAACAGTGAAAAGCTGAAATCATTTCCTCCAAGATCAGGAACAAGACAAGGATGCCCACTCTCTCCACTTTAGTTCAACATAATTTTGGAATTCCTAGTCACAGCAATCAGAGAAGAAAAATAAATAAAATGAATCCAATTGGAAAGGAAGAAGGAAAACTGATACTGTTTGTAGAGGACATGCAATATTCTTTTTTTTTTTTTTTTTTAGTTTCTTTGTCTGGTTTTGGTATCATGGTAATGGTGGCATCATAGAATGCATTTGGAAGTGTTCCCTCTTCTTCAACTTTTCAGAATAGTTTGAGAAGGGTGGGTATTAGGTCTTCTTTGTACGTTTGGTAAAATACCCCTGTGAAGCTCTCCAGTCCTAAACTTTTGCTTGCTGGAAGTTTTGTGATTATTGCTTCAATTTCACTACTAAGGATCAGTCTTCTTAGTTTATCTTTTTCTTCCTGATTCAGTCTTGGAAGATTGTATGTCTCTACTTGCTTATCCATTTCTTCTAGGTTGTCAAATTTGTTGGCATATAACTGTTCACAGTATTCTCTTATTTTTTATATCTTTGTGATATCAATTGTGGTTTCTCCTATTTCATTTCACATTTAGTTTATTTGGGTCCTTTCTCTTTCTCTCTTAATGATCCTGGCTAAAGGCTTATTAATTTTGTTTATATTAAAAAAAACAGCTCTTGGTTTTATTGATCTTTTCTATTTTTATCTCATTTATTTACTCTGTGATTTTTATTATTTCCTTCCTTCTGCTAACTTTGGCCTTTAGTTTTCTACTTCTAATTTCCTTAGTTGGTAAGTTAGCTGTTTATTTGAGATATTCCCAGCTCCTTGAGTTAGGCTTGCATAGCTACAAACTTCCTCCTAGCATGCTTTTGCTGTATCCAAGAGATTTTATAAAGTTGTATTTTTATTTTCATTTGTCTCAAGGTATTTTCTGATTTCTCCATTGACCCATTAGTTTTTTTTAGTAGCATGTTGTTTACTCATCACAAATTTGTGTTTTTCCTATTTTTATTCCTATCATTGATTTCTAGTTTCATGTTGTGGTGATTAGGAAAAAAAATTCTTGATATAATTTCTATCTTCTTAAATTTGTTGAGACTTGGTTTGTGACCTAGTATGTGTTTTATCCTGGAGATTTTTCCATGTGCACTTGAAAACATATGTATTCTGATGGTTTTGGATGGAATATCTGTAGATATCTATTAAGTCCAACTGGTCCAATATGTCATTTAAGACCAATGCTGCCTTATTAATTTTCTGTCTTGATGATCTGTCCATTGATGTGAGAGTGGTGTTAAAATCCCTACTATTATTGTCATTTTCCCTTTAAGTCTGTTAATATTTGCTTTATATATTTAGGTGCTCCTATATTAGGTGTGCCTATGTTAACAAATATTGTATCTTCTTCTTGTGTTTATCCCTATATCATTATAAAGTGCCCATCTTTGTCTTTTGTAATAGATGTTATTTTAAAGTCTACTTTGTCTGATATGAGTATTGCTACCCCAGATTTTCCATCATGTCCATTTGCATGAAATGTCTTTTTCCATTCCCTCACTTTCAGTCTGTGTGTGTCTTTAGCTCTGAAGTGAGTCTCTTGTATACAACACATGAATGGGTCTTGTTATTTTATCCAATCAGCCACCATATATCTTTTGATTGGAACATTTAGTTCATTGACATTTAAAGTGATTACTGAGAGGCATGTATGCATTACCATTGTGTAACTTGTTTTCTGTTTTTTTTTTTTCTTCTCTGTTCATTTATTCTTCTTTTTGTTTCTTTGTGGTTTGCTGATTTTCTTTGATGGTATGCTTGTTTTACTTTCTCCCTAGTTTTTGTGTATCTATTGTAGTTTATTTTTTATGATTATCACGGGGTTCATATATGTTGATCTATAACTATATCAACTTATTTTAAACTGATAATCTTTCAAACACATTCTAAAAGATCTATAGATTTTACTCTCTTACCCCACATTTTGTGTTTTCAATGTCATATATTACATCTCCTTGTCTAACCCTTAACTCTTCATTGTAGTTATGCTCGATTTTACAATTTTTTGTCTTTAATCTTTATACTAGCTTATTTAATTGATTGAGCCACAGACATTACTAAATAGTTACCTCTGTTAGTAGGATTTTCCTTTTCCATAAATTCTTTACTTGTTGTACCCTTTTTACTTTTCCACTTAAAGAAGAACCTTTAATGCCTGTTGTAGGGTTGGTTTAGTATTGATAAACTCTTAGTTTTTGCTTGTCTATGTTATTTATCTCTCCTTCAACTCTGAATGATAACCTTGCTGGGTGGAATATTCTAGGTTGTAGGTTTTCCCTTTCAGCACTTTAAATATATTATGCCTCTCTCTACTGGCATGGAAAGTTTCTGCAGAAAATTCAGCTGATAGCCTTATGGGGGTTCCCTTTTATATAGCTCTTTGTTTTTCTCTTGCTGCTTTTAAAATACTTTTTTTTTTTTTTTTTTTTTTTGTGGTACGCGGGCCTCTTACTGTTGTGGCCTCTCCTGTTGCAGAACACAGGCTCCAGACACGCAGGCTCAGTGGCCGTGGCTCACGGGCCCAGCTGCTCTGTGGCATGTGGGAACTTCCTGGACTGGGGCATGAACCTGTGTCCCCTGCATCAGCAGGTGGACTCTCAACCAATGCGCCACCAGGGAAGCCCTAAAATTCTCTTTTTATCTTTTGCCATTCTAATGATGATATGTCTTGGTGTAGCTCTTTTGGGGTTCACCTTGTTTGGAACTCTCTGTGATTTTTGGATGTGGAAATCCATTTCCTTCTTTATCTTTGGGAAGTTTTCAGCTATAATTTCATCAAATGAATTTTCAACTCTTTACTCTCACTCTTTTCCTTCTGGAAGTCCTATAATAAGAATGTGATTATGCTTATCATTGTCCCTGAGGCCCCTTACACTATTTTCATTTTTTTAATTTGTTTTTCTTTTTACTGCTCTGATTGGATGAATTCCATTATTCTGTCTTCCAGATCACTTATGGCTTCTTCAGTATCACCTGGTCTGCTACTGATGCCTTCTAGTGTATTTTTCATTTTAATTTTTGTATTCTATTCTGACTGATTCTTTATTAATTTTATAGTTCCCTGCTAAAATTATCACTATTTTAATCTATTCTTGCCCCAAGTTCAGTTAGTATTTGTATTACTGATGCTTTGAACCCCTGATCTAATAAATTATTTATCTCTGTTTCATTAGGGACTTTTTCAGGGTTTTTTTTTTTTTTTTTTGTATTCTTTCATTTGAAACAAATTTCTCTGTTTTCCCATTTTGTTTAATTTTCTTTGTCTGTATGGAATTGTGTGATACAATTACCTATCCCTGTCTTGAAGGTGTGTCTTTGTGTAGGAGTGCTCCTATGCAGTTTGCATGTGCCCAGTGGCTTTGGTGGGAGGGTTGTATCTAAAGTGAGCATGGGTCACATCTTCCCCATTTGTATGCTAGCATCTACCACTTCAGTGGGAGGTTGGGCTGGATATGGAGGAGTTAGAGCCAGAACCAGGTAGAATCCACAGTTTCTCCTATGCTCGGTGGCCATCACTGCCCTATCACCAGTGAGATTGGGTTCATGTTGCCAGAGCAGAAGCCCTAAGGTTCCAGCCCAGGCTGGTTCCACTCCAAGTGTGTGGTCTCCTCCCAGCAATGGCACTTCTGCTCTACTACAAATCAGTGCCAGAGCAATAGGGATGAATCAGATGCCTAGTGCAAGCCAGGGCACCCACTGAGATGCTCCTGGCACTCCAGTCAGATCCTCAGGTAGCTTTCTATCTGTCACCTCTGTGTGTACTCTGATAATGGTTGTTTTCACTGTGTTCAAATGCAGGTCCAGGTCCAAGCTGGCTCCATTCCACCCATGTGCACATTCTCCTTGGCAAAGGTAGCTTTCATCCTAGTGGAGAGCTGTGCTTGAGCTAGAGGGGCTGGAGCAAGCACCCGGTGTGGGCTGGGGTGAATATTGGAGCAATTGATGGAATCTGGCCAGAGCCCCGGGTCATTTTCAACCTTCTTCCTCTTGTTCCAGGGAGTAAGCAAGCGTGTGTGTGTGTGTGTGTGTGTGTGTGTGTGTGTGTGTGTGTGTGTGATCTTCATGAGTGGAGTCTCAGTTTCTTACAGCCTTCCTGTAACTCCCACTGGTTTTCAAACCAGCTAAGGGGACTTGTCTTCTTGTTGTCAGAACCCAGAGCTGGTGTGCTGATATTTGGCTCCAGTCTCTCACCTCCCGAGTGGATCTCCAAGCCTGTGATAGCCCCTTCTCTTCTGTCTCCCCTGCTAGGGGTGCAGGTCCCTACCTGATTGCTTCACCTCCCTTCCTACCCAACTCTGTGTGAATCTTTCTGCCAGCCTCCAGTTTGTTTTCAATGAGAGTTGCTCCACATGTAGATTTATTTATTTTGTGTTCAAGGGAGGAAGTGAGCTCAGCATCCTCCTACTCTACCATCTTGATTTCCCTCCTCTTGACCATTTTTTTTTGCAACAAATCTCTGGCTGTAAGTTCCCTGCTGTGTGTTAAAGCTAAAACCAGATACAATATATAGTGCCAAGGAATAACAAGTCCTCTGAGTGTTATCATAGGTGCCTCATGTAGAAATGGCATCAAGGCAAGCATTTTTCTGGTTTACTGTGATCTAATCAGGATAGTCTTATTGCATCAGCAAAGTAACACGTAGAGTTCCACCAGAATCCTTCCTATAATATCAAGTAGAGTTTGCTGACAACTGATCTCATTATGAGGCTTTATCTGCATGGTATGGTTTCAGTGATACTGTGAAGGCAACAGAGTTGATATTAATAAAACTAAGGCCTAATACAAAATTTGATATGCAGTTCCACTCACACTTCAGAGTAAATCTCTGAATAAAATAAAAGAGTGTTCCTCTTTCTTTTATGAGTAATGAATTTAGCTAAGCAAATAGAGTGTCCATTGTGGGGAATAATGGATAATGTGGAAATAGGAGGACAAATAGATGGAATTTATCATCTTTGAAGCTCAAAAACACTGTATACTATGAAATGGAGACACTCATAATAACTTGTCTCTGTATCTTCTCTACTTCTGTGAAGGAGGTTGGAGGCCCTGGATCTATATCTTGAAACAAAAACATCAGCATCATCACCATCACCATCACTATTGCCTTCAACAGCACCAGCCCTGTATCCAAAAGCAGTAAGCTCGTGTCAAGAGCTAATTTCCCAAATAGTGATCCCTTTGTGCCCATTGGCCTCTGTATATTTTATTGACCATTTTGATTTAATATTATGACTGGAAGGTAGCTCTTTGATACCAAATCTTCTGTTTGCTCTTCTGTTTGCTGAAGTCAAGTAGTTCCAAATGTAGTTTACATCTTATTTGTTTAAGACTTCCATGTATGGTCTCATTTTAAGTTTATGACTAAAATTTGAAGTGATATTTCAGTACTTCCAGGTGTTCCTACTTTAATTCCAAGTCCATTTTTATCCTCTGTTCCTATGGCCCTAGCAACTATTTCACACCTCCTCTTCTCAAACATCCAATATTGCCTTCCCTCTCCTCACCTTAACTGATTAACTGGCCTGTTATTTCACTGATAAAGTTGAAGGTATCTGAAGAGGCCTATCACAAGCTCCTACTAAAACATTTACCCATCTCACTGTATCTGCACCCACATAACCTGCTTTACTCCAATTATGTACTTTGCTCCTGAAAATAACTTATTTCCTGCATCATCAATTTATCCCTGTATGCTAGGTTCTCAACCAACAAACATGTTGAAATATTTCGCATCTTAAACAACAACACTACCAACAACAAAAACAATTTCCGTAGGGCCCAAATCCCTTATAATTTACCACTTCTTACTCCTTTTCTATGATAATATATGCAGCAAACCTCCATTCAAAAGTGTTGTCTACACTTAGTCTCTCAAAGTTTCCACATCTCATTGTCTTCCAAACACACTCTAATTAGATTTTGTTCTCATAACTGCACTGAAACCTTGTATTGTGATTCCCAGTGACCTCCATATTTTTCGAATCTATGGTCAGTTTTCATCTGTATTTTATTTGATCTTTCAGCAGCATTTAACACAGTTGATCACTTTTCTGTTGTTGAAGCACTGTTATGACTTGGTTTCATCTAGGGCAGGATATTCTCCTTGTTTTCATCATACCTCATGAATCTCCTTCTCAGCTTTATTTTAGTTTTCCTACTCTTCTTTCCCATTTATTAAATATTGTATGTTTTCTGTTTATCTCTATTTAGTTTCATATTCTTGGTGATTTAATTTTTAATGGTTTTAAATAGGATTTATGTTCTGATGACCCCAAATTTGTCCAGCCTTTGAACTTCCATAAGCTATAGACTCCTATGTCCAACTGCCTTGGGACTACACTACTTGTTGCCTAATAACATATCAAATTTAACATGTGTAAAATGCATCTCTTGACTACATCACCACTCTCCATCTATCTTGTTCTTTATCAATCGTTCCTCATGTCAGTAAACCATTCACTTGGTTGCTTTGGTCAAAACCCCAGAGGTCATATTTTATTTTTCTCTTTCCCTTCCACTCTACATCTAATCCATTATCAAATTCTATTCACTCTTCTTTTAAAAATATATCTCAAGTATATTTTCTCAGCTCCTCAACTGCTACCTTATCCAAGCCACTGATCTCTGGTCTAAACTATAATAATAGTATCTTAAGTGGTCTACATGGCTCCATTCTTGCCCCCATATAGTGAGTCTTTCACAGTGCTGGTAGAGGGATTTTTTAAAATATACATTAAATTGTGTCACTCTCATGCTCAAAATTCTTCAAAGATAAAACCAAGTGGTTATCTACTGTACTGAGAAAAAAATATATAAACGCCTTGTCATGGCTTACAAGGTCCTACATGATATGGCCCTTCTTTAGCTCACTGACCTCATCTCCTACCATCCTCCAACTCATTATGACTTAACTACATTAACCTTGCTGTTGCTAAAACCCACAAACTTATTGTTACTTCTAGGTCTTTGCCCTTGTTATAATATTCTTCTCCCAGGTTGTTTCATGTCTCATTTCCTGATCCAGTGGCTTCCTTCCTTTGTTATAATTTTATCTTTTAAGAGCTTTTTCTTATGACCCTCCTTAATTAAAATGACACACATTATCACTTGTACTTGTCCTATATTTTAACCTAATATTTTACATTTATTTGTTAGTTGTCTGTATATCCTGTAGATTATAAGCTCGAAAAGGCATGTGCTTTATTCACTGCCATGCCCCACAGCATATTATAGATAAGAAATAAATATTTGTTTAATTAATATATTAATTCATAGGTAGATGGCAACCTCTAGTATGTAGATGGCAACATTCAATAAAAAATAATTACCAAGCTCCAAGTTAAATAAATATACAAAGATAGATTAAGATATTCATGAAATTTTATCTTATAAGGCATAGAGTGAACAGTGCTGTGAGACACAAAGAATAATGCTTAATATATAGTAGGTATAATAATAATAATAATTTTTTCAGCATTATTGATATATAATTGACATATGATGTGTAAGTTTAAGGTGTGCAATGTGATAATTTGGTATATGTATATACTGTAAAATGATTTCCACAGTAAGTTTAGTTAACACATCCATCACTTCACAGAGTTACTTTGGTGTGTAGTGAGAACATTTAAGATGAACTCTCTTAGCAATTTTCAATTATAATACAGTATTTTTAACAATAGTCACCATGATGTACATTGGATCCTCAGAACTTATTCATCTTCTAACTGGATATTTGTACTTTTGACCAACATCTCCCCATATTCCCCACCCTCCAGCCCCTAGAATCTACTACTTCATTTCTATGAGTTCAGTTTTTTTAGATTCCACATGAAAATGAGATCATACAGTATTTGAGTTTCTTTGTCTAACCTATTTCACTTATATAATGTCCTAAAAGTTCATATATGTTGTAGCAAATGGCAAGATTTGCTTCTTTTTATTTCTGGGTTATATCCTATTATATACATATATCACTTTTAAAATAATTATTTTGGGTTAACAAACGAATCAATGAACACCAAGGGAGATTATCATACTTGAAGCTGATATTAGTCATATCCACTTAATGATGGTGGAGTGGATAGAGAATTTAGGGACAGAAAGAAAGAATAAGTTTGAGTCTGGGTGGGTTGAGGGGTTATACTCAAGAGGAAGCAGAAGTTTGGTGTTGAAGAGACACTACCACTATGTCCTACTTTGAGCACTAGAAAATTAATGTGAAGTAGTAAAGACTATATCTGATTTTCTAGTCCCTGGTTCTTGGCACAGAGCTTCAAAAATCCTTGGAATTTTCAGAGTGATAGGATTATGTCTTCTATGTTAATGAAATGACCTATAGCAGCCGCTACATAGCTTCAGGATGGGAGCTGGTCGTCAGAAAAGCCAAATGCATAATTAGAGTGTTGGAACTTTCAGCTGCCCAAAATCCAAGGAGGGGAGTAGGGCTGGATATTGAGTTCACTTACATGGTCAGTTATTTAATCAATCATGCTTATGTAATGACACCCCATGTAAAATGTCTGGACATTGAAGCTCATGGGAGCTTCCTGGTTGGTGAATATGTGAATATACTGAAAGGGTGACACAGCCTGATTCCAAGAAAACATAAACTACTGTACCGGGACCTTCCTAGGCCTTGCTCTATGTATCTCTTCATCTGATTATTCATTTGTAATCTTTATAATGAAATGGTAATCATAAATATAGTGCTTTCCTGAGTTCTATGCATTTTCTAGTGAATTATCAAACCTGTTGGAAACTGCAAATTTGTAGTCAGCTTGGAAGAACTGAGGGTACTCTGGGGACCCTCCTTATGGCTGGCATCTGAAGTAAAGGTAGCCTTATTGGGGATCTTGCACTTTCACCTTTGGGATCTGATACTCATATAGTGTCAGCATTGAATTAAATTATAGGACACCCAGCTGGTATGTGAGAATTAGTGTCAGAATGCAATCAGCAACTCACAATATCTTTTTTATACTATATGACATCTATTTGTTATAGGGAAAAATTGTTAATTACAACTGATTTTGGAAATGTGACATTAATAACAATTTGTTATTTTCTTATTTCATTTTCCAATGAATGAATTGGTAAATTTGACACCATATTGGTTCCAATTTATATAAAACTTGGCACCGTGCTGATGTTACATTAATGTTAAAAATAAGGTTGAGGAGGGGGAGGATGGGTTGAGGAGGGGGAAGACAGGGTTGAGGACGGGGAAGATGGCAGAAGAGTAAGACGCAGAGATGACCTTCTGCGCCACAGACAGACCAGAAATATATCTACACGTGGAACAACTCCTACAGAACACCTACTGAACGCTGGCAGAAGTCCTCAGACCTCCCAAAAAGCAAGAAACTCCCTACGTACCTGGGTAGGGCAAAAGGAAAAAGAATAAACAGAGACAAAAGAATAGGGATGGGATCTGCACAAGTGGGAGGGAGCTGTGAAGGAGGAAAAGTTTCCACACAATAGAAAGCCTCTTCGCAGGTGAAGACAGCGGGTGGCGGAGGGGGAAACTTCGGAGCCGTGGAGGAGAGCACAAAAACAGGGATGCGGAGGGCAAAACGGAGAGATTCCTGAACAGAGGATCGATGCCGACCAGCACTCACCAGCCCGAGAGGCTTCTCTGCTCACACGCCGGGGCGGGCCGGGCTGGGAGCTGAGGCTCCGGCTTTGGTCGGAGCGCAGGGAGAGGACTGTGGTTGGCGGCGTGAACACAGCCTACAGGGAGTTAGTGCACCACGGCTAGGCGGGAGGGAGTCCAGAGAAATGTCTGGACCTGCTGAAGAGGCAAGAGACTTTTTCTTCCCTCTTCGTTTCCTGGTGCTCAAGGCAAGGGGATTAAGAGTGCTGCTTAAAGGAGCTCCAGAGACAGGCACGAGCTGTGGCTAACAGCGCCGACCTCAGAGATGGGCATGAGATGCTAAGGCTGCTGCTGCCACCACCAAGAAGCCTGTGTGAGAGAACAGGTCACTATTCCATTCGCCCCTCTTGGGAGCCAGTGTAGCCCACCACTGCCAGGGTCCCGGGATCCAGGGACAACATTCCCGGGAGAACACACAGCATGCCTCAGGCTGGTGTAACGTCCTGCCGGCCTCTGCTGTCGCAGTCTCTCCCCGAATCTGCACCACTCCCTCCCCGCTGGCCTGAATGAGCCAGAGCCCCCGAAGCAGCTGCTCCTTTAACCCCTTCCTGTCTGAGTGAAGAACAGAGGCCCTCCAGCGACCTACACGCAGAGGTGGGGCCAAATCCAAAGCTGAGCCCCGGGAGCTGTGCGAAAAAAGAAGAGAAAGGGAAATCTCCCCCAGCAGGCTCAGAAGCAGCGGATTAAAGCTCCACAAGCAACTTGATCTACACTGCATCTGTGGAATACATGAATAGACAAGGAATCATACCAAATTGAGAAGGTGGACATTGAGAGAAAGATTTATTATTTTTTTCACATTATCTTCTTTTTGTGAGTGTGCATGTGTATGCTTCTGTGTGAGACTTTGTCTGTATAGCTTTGCTTTCACCATTTGTCCTAGGATTCTAACCATCTGTTTTTTTTTTCTTTTTCTTTAAAACATTTTTTTTCTTAATAATTATTTTTTATTTTAATAACTTTATTTTATCTTACATTATATTATTTTATTTTATCCTCTTTCTTTCTTTCTTTCTTTCTTTCTTTCTTTCTTTCTTTCTTTCTTTCTACATTTTCTCCCTTTTATTCTGGGCCGTGTGGAAGAAAGTCTCTTGGTGTGCAGCCAGGAGTCAGTGCTGTGCCTCTGAGGTGAGAGAGCCAACTTCAGAACACTGGTCCACAAGAGACCTCCCAGCTCCACATAATATCAAACGGCAAAAATCACCCAGACATCTCCATCTCAACACAAGGACCAAGCTTCACTCAACAACCATCAAGCTACAGTGCTGGTCACCCTATGCCAAACAACTAGCAAGACAGGAACACAACCACATGCATTAGCAGAGAGGCTGCCAAAATCATAATAAGGCCACAGACACCCCAAAACACACCACCAGACGTGGACCTGCCCACCAGAAAGACAAGATCCAGCCTCATCCACCAGAGCACAGGCACTAGTCCCCTCCACCAGGAAGCCTACACAACCCACTCAACCAACTTTAGCCACTGGGGACAGACACCAAAAACAACAGGAACTATGAACCTACATCCTGCAAAAAGGAGACCCCAAACACAGTAAGATTAGCAAAATAAGAAGACAGAAAAACACACAGCAGATGAAGGAGCAAGATAAAAACACACCAAACCTAACAAATGAAGAGGAAATACGCAGTCTACCTGATAAAGAATTCAGAATAATGATAGTAAAGATGATCTAAAATCGTGGAAATAGAATAGAGAAAATGCAAGAGACATTTAACAAGGACCTAGAAGAACTAAAGATGAAACAAGCAATGATGAACAGCACAATAAATGAAATTAAAAATACTCTAAAAGGGATCAATGGCAGAAAAATTGAGGCAGGAGAATGGATAAGTGACACTACGAAACTTAAGGTAGATAGCTAGTGGGAAGCAGCTGCATAGCACAGGGAAACAAGCTCGGTGCTTTGTGACTGTTTGGAGGGGTGGGATGGGGAGAGTGGGAGGGAGGGAGAAGCAAGAGGGAAGAGACATGGGAACATATGTATATGTACAACTGATTCACTTTGTTATAAAGCAGAAACTCACACACCATTGTAAAGCAATTATACTCCAATAAAGATGTAAAAAAAAAAAAATAGTGGAAATAACCACTGCAGAGCAGAATAAAGAAAAAAGAATGAAAAGAACTGAGAACAGTCTCAGAGACTTCTGGGACAACATTAAACACACCAACATTCAAATTATAGGGGTTTCAGAAGAAGAAGAGAAAAAGAAAGGGACTGATAAAATATTTGAAGAGATTATAGGTGAAAACTTCCCTAATATGGGAAAGGAAATAGTTAATCAACTGTATGAAGCACAGAGAGTCCCATACAGGATAAATCCAAGGAGAAACACTCCACAACACATATTAATCAAACTGTCAAAAATTAAATAGAAAGAAAACATATTAAAAGCAGCAAGGGAAAAACAACAAATAACACAAAAGGGAATCCCCTTAAGGTTAACAGCTGATCTTTCAGCAGCCAGAAGAGACTGGCAGGACATATTTAAAGTGATGAAGGAGAGAAACCTACAGCCAAGATTACTCTGCCCAGCAAGGAACTCATTCAGGTTTGACAGAGAAATTAAAACCTTTACAGACAGGCAAAAGCTGAGAGAGTTCAGCACCACCAAACCAGCTTTACAATAAATGCTAAAGGAATTTCTCTAGGCAAGAAACACAAGACAAAGAAGAGACCTACAATAAGAAACCCAAAATAATTAAGAAAATGGGAATAGGAACATACATATCGATAATTATTTTAAATGTAACTGGATTAAATGTGCCCACCAAAAGACACAGGCTGGCTGAATGGATACAAAAACAAGAAACATATATATGCTGTCTACAAGAGACCCACTTCAGACCTAGGGACACATACAGACTGAAAGTGAGAGGATGGAAAAAATATTCCATGCAAATGGTAACCAAAAGAAAACTGGAGTAGAAATTTCATATCAGAAAAAATAGACTTTAAAATAAAGACTATTAAAAGAGGCAAAGAAGGACACTACATAATGACCAACGGATCGATCCAAGAAGAAGATATAGCAATTGTAAATATTTATGCACCCAACATAGGAGCACCTCAATACCTAAGGCAAATACTAACAGCCATAAAATGGGAAATCGACAATAACACATCCATAGCAGGAGATTTTAACACTCCACTTTCACCAATGGACAGATCATCCAAAATGAAAATAAATAAGGAAACACAAGCTTTAAATGTTACATTAAACAAGATGGACTTAATTGATATTTATAGGACATTGCATCCAAAAACAACAGAATACACATTTTTCTCAAGTGCTCATGGAACATTCTCCAGGATAGATCATATCTAGGGTCACTAATCAAGCCTTGGTAAATTTAAGAAAATTGAAATTGTATGAAGTATCTTTTCTGACCACAACAACATAAGACTAGATATCAATTACAGGAAACGATCTGTAAAAAATACAAACACATGGAGGCTAAACAACACGCTACTTAATAATGAAGGGATCATTGAAGAAATCAAAGAGGAAATAAAAATATACCTAGAAACAAATGACAATGGAGACACGGTGACCCAAAACCTATGGGATGCAGCAAAAGCAGTTCTAAAGGGAAGTTTATAGCAATACAATCCTAACAGAAGAAACAGGAAACATCTCAAATAAACAACTTAACCTTGCACCTAAAACAATTAGAGAAAGAAGAAAAACAAAACAAAACAAAAAAACATTAGCAGAAGGAAAGAAAGCATAAAATTCAGACCATAAATAATTGAAAAAGACAATGATAGCAAAGACCAATAAAACTAAAAGCTGATTCTTTGAGAAGATAAACAAAATTGATTAACCATTAGACAGACTCATCAAGAAAAAAGGGAGAAGACTCAAATCAATAGAATTAGAAATGAAAAAGGAGAAGGAACAACTGACACTGCAGAAATACAAAAGATCATGAGAGATTACTTCAAGCAACTCTATGCCAATAAAATGAACAACCTGGAAGAAATGGAGAAATTCTTAGAAATGCACAATATGCGAATACTGAATCAGGAAGAAATAGAAAATATGAACAGCCCAATCACAAGCACTGAAATTGAAAATGTGATAAAAATCTTCCAACAAACCTAAGCCCAGCACCAGATGGCTTCACAGGTAAATTCTATCAAACATTTAGAGAAGATATAACAACTATCCTTCTCAAACTCTTCCAAAATATAGCAGAGGGAGGAACACTCCCAAACTCATTCTACGAGGCCACCATCACCCTGACACCAAAACCAGACAAGGATGTCACAAAGAAAGAAAAGTACAGGCCAATATCACTGATGAACATAGATGCAAAAATCCTCAACGAAATACTAGCAAACAGAATCCAACAACATATTAAAAGGATCATACACCATGATCAAATGGGGTTTATTCCAGAAATGCAAGGATTATTCAATATATACAAATTAATCAATGTGGTACATCGTATTAACAAACTGAAGGAGAAAAACCACATGATCATCTCAATAGAGGCAGCAAAAGGTTTTGACAAAATTCAACACCCATTTATGATAAAAACCCTGCAGAAAGAAGGCATAGAGGGAACTTTCCTCAACAAAATAAAGGCCATATATGGTAAACCAACAGCCAACATCGCTCTCTATGGTGAAAAACTGAAAGTGTTTCCACTAAGATCAGGAACAAAACAAAGTTGCCCACTCTCACCATTATTATTCAACATAATTTTTGAAGTTTTAGCCACAGCAATCAGAGAATAAAAGGAAATAAAAGGAATCCAAGCCAGAAAAGAAGAAGTAAAACTGTCACTGTTTGCAGATGACATGATACTATACATATAGAATCCTAAAGTTGCTACCAGAAAACTACTAGAGGTAATCAATTAATTTGGTAAGGCAGCAGGATACAAAATTAATGCACAGCAATCTCTGGCATTCCTATACACTAATGATGAAAAATCTGAAAGTGAAATCAAGAAAACACTCCCATTTACTATTGTAAGAAAAAAAAATATCTAGGAATAAAACTACCTAAGGAGACAAAGGACCTGTATGCAGAAAGTTATGACACTGATGAAAGAAATTAAAAATGAAACAAATAAATGGAGAGATATACCATGTTCTTGGATTTCAAGTATCAACATTGTGAAAATGACTCTACTACCCAAAGCAATCTATAGATTCAGTGCAATTCCTATCAAACTACCACTGGCATTTTTCACAGAACTAGAGCAAAAAATTTCACAATTTGTATGGAAACACAAAAGCCCCCAAACAGCCAAAGTAATCTTGAGAACGAAAAACTGAGCTGGAGGAATCAGGCTCCCTGACTTTAGACTATACTACAAAGCTACAGTAATCAATACAGTATGGTACTGACACAAAAACAGAAATATAGATCAATGGAACAGCATAGAAAGCCAAGCGATAAACCCACACACATATGGTCACCTTATCTTTGATAAAGGAGGCAGGAATGTATAGTGGAGAAAGGACAGCCTTTTCAGTAAGTGGTGCTGGAAAAACTGACAGGTACATGTAAAAGTATGAGGTTAGATCACTCCCTAACACCATACACAAAAATAAACTCAAAATAGATTAAAGACCTAAATGTAAGGTCAGAAACTATCACACTCTTAGAGGAAATCATAGGCAGAACACTCTATGACATAAATCACAGCAAAATCCTTTTTGACCCACCTCCTAGAGAAATGGAAATAAAAACAAAAATAAACAAATGGGACCTAATGAAACTTCAAAGCTTTTGTACAGCAAAGGAAACAATAAACAAGACTAAAAGACAACTCTCAGGATAGGAGACAATATTTGCTAATGAAGTAATTGACAAAGGATTAATCTCCAAAATTTGTAAGCAACTCACGCAGCTCAATACCAAAAACATCTAGCAACCCAATCCAAAAATGGACAGAAGACCTAAATAGACATTTCTCCAAAGAAGATATACAGATTGCCAGCAAACAGATGAAAGAATGCTCAACAACATTAATCATTAGAGAAATGCAAATCAAAACTCTAATGAGATATCGTCTCACACCAGTGAGAATGGCCATCATCAAAATGTCTAGAAACAGTAAATGTTGGAGAGGGTGTGGAGAAAAGGGAACACTCTTGCACTGCTGGTTGGCATGTGAGTTGGTACAGCCACTATGGAGAACAGTATCTAGGTTCCTTAAAAGTCTACAAATAGAACTACCATATGACCCAGCAATCCTGTTACTGGTCATATACCTTGAGAAAACCATAATTCAAAAAGAGTCATGTACCAAAATGTTCATTGCAGCTCTATTTAAAATAGCCAGGAGATGGAAGCAACCTAAGTATCCATCACCAGATGAATGGATAAAGAAGATATGGCACATATACACAATGGAATATTACTCAGCCATAAAGAGAAAAGAAATTGAATTATTTGTCATGGGGTGGATGGACTTAGAGTCTGTGATACAGAGTGAAGTAAGTCAGAAAGAGAAAGACAGATACCGTATGCTAACACGTATATATGGAATATAAAAAAAAAGTGTCATGAAGAACCTAGGGGTAAGATGTGAATAAGGACACAGACCTACTAGAGAATGGACTTGAGGATATGAGGAGGGGGAACGGTAAGCTGTGACAAAGTGAGAGAGTGGCATGGACATATATACACTACCAAACATAAAATAGATAGCTAGTGGAAAGCAGCCGCATAGCACAGGGAGATCAGCTCGGTGCTTTATGACCACGTGGATGGGTGGGATAGCGAGGGTGGGAAGGAGGGAGATGCAAGAGGGAGGAGATATGGGAATATATGTATATGTATAACTGATTCACCTTGTTATGAAGCAGAAACTAATACACCATTGTAAAGCAATTATACTCCAATAAAGATGTAAAAACATAAAATAAAATAAAATAAACCCAAACCAGTCAAAAGAAAAAAAGCAACATTAAAATCATATATACCCTATAAGTCATTTATAAATCATGAGTCATCATCCCTTCATATAAATGAACTTTAAAATGTGTATGTGTTTAAAGTTTTGACCTGAATAAATCTTTGAATAAATGCTAAGATTTTAGTTAAAAGACTATGTTAAATTCCAAGTAGAAAAGAAGAATAAATATAAAACACAAAAACGGAATATATATTTTAATTGCTTTCAGTTTTCTTGAGAATTTAAATGCTAATTTAATCAATCAATTAAAAATAGCCACTACATATTTTTTCAACTTTAAACAATGAAATAAAGATTAGTTGTCTTCATCAGTCTTCAAATATTGTATATGAAATTAGTATTTGAATTAAAACTTTTATTAATTGCATGGTCTTCCATTTACAGTTGTATATGAAGATCTTTTCAGATTACATGCTGTCATTTCACAGAATTAAAGTGTGAGTAATCACACTTTATTTGGCCAAGGGCATTGACACTCAGCAGGCAAGTACTTGGTATACAGGCATTAAGGTATCCTTATACGAAACAACATGCCATAAAGAATGCACCATTATACAACACACTTTCTTGCTCATATTTATACCACTTGGCCACGCCTTGAAAGACCATTTTCTCTGCTTTCCTCTTACCCTTGTCCTTCAGGAGCACAGATTGTTTCTGGTGTTGACCTGAGGATACTGTTATATTTCATTTAACTATAAGAGACACATATTCTTTGAGAAAAAAAAAACTGGATCTGGAGAACATAAAGGGAAAGAAAATTTTTCTTCCTTTGTTTACCTCATTCCTGCTATCCAGAGATGAGGAGTTGATATGTATTTTACAGGTTACAAGGAGTAAAAGACCTGATTCATGAATGTTCTAGCCCTATAAGGTAATATATTCATACTGTAGGTTTGCTGTAACAAGGTGCCACGAACTGAGTGGCTTAACAAAAGAAATGTATTGTGTCATGCTTCTGGAGGCTAGAAGTCAAAGATCAAAGTGTTGTGATGGCCATACTTCCTCTACAGGCACTAGGGAAATTTCTATTCCAGGCCTGTCTCCTACCTTCTGGTAGCTTCTTGGTTTATGGCAATACAACCCCAATAGTTACATGGCATTCTCCTGTTTACAAGTCTGAGTCCAAATCTTCCCTTTTGTAAAGACACCAGTCATAGTGAACTAGGGCCCCATCCTACCCCATCTAACCTCATCTTAAGTTAACTAATTATATCTCAATGACCGTATTTCTAAATTAAGTCATATTCTTAATACCGTGGGTTCGACGTTCAATATTCAAATTTTAAGGGAAATTAAATTTGGGGAAGGAATTAAAAGTAACATAGCAAATTCAATACGTAACCTTAGGAAGTAGTAATAATAGTTACCATGAATTTACTATGTCCCAAGCACTATGCTAAAACAGTTCTATGGAGTATCTTATTTAATTTGTAAAAATCTTTATAAGGTATTATTAGTTGTCACTTCTTATAAATGAAGTACTGAGACTCAAATAACTTGAACCCAAATTAGCAAGTAACTGATCCAAGATTGAAACCTGGGTAAAGTTACCAGAACCTCTAGTATTAACCATTATATCCTTCTGAAAACCTAATGGTGTACAATCCTTTTGGACTGTGATGCAATGGAATGTCCATTTCTACCTTCAGAAATTCATGCTACTCAGTGCATACCAGGACAATGGCTATATTATCCAAAGAAGATGTTCCTCAGAGTACATACTAAAAAGTGAAAATATTCTGTTTGTAATATTTTGTTTTGCACCCTAAGGGCTATATAAATTTCCAACTAGGATATATGCTTCTCTAGGTCAGGAATTGTGACTTCTACTTGTTTTCTGTACCCCACAGAGACTAGTACAGTGTTGATTCTCAATAACTAGTTGTTGAGAGAAGTATGCCAAGAAACAAACTGTCATGACTGATTTCTTTTCAATGGGTACAAAACTTCTTTTAAAAATCTCCATAGATGGGCTTCCCTGGTGGCGCAGTGGTTGAGAGTCTGCCTGCCGATGCAGGGGATACCGGTTCGTGCCCCGGTCCGGGAGGATCCCGCATGCCGCGGAGTGGCTGGGCCCGTGAGCCATGGCCGCTGGGCCTGCGCGTCCGGAGCCTGTGCTCCGCAATGGGAGAGGCCACAGCAGTGAGAGGCCCGCATACCGAAAAAAAAAAAAAAAAAAAAAAAAAAAAAAAAAAAAAATCTCCATAGAAGACTAAATCGGTGGCAGCAATTATCAGAACGTTATTGTTAATACATAAATATATTTCTTAAACATTGCTTCCCTGATGCAAGGCTTTGCAATTTATTGAGTTTTGGGCCTTAAACTATAGTTTCACTACTGACAAGTCATGAAGTATTGAGTTGATTAAGATATATAAAAATAACTCTTTAACTTGGATGTTTTAGCAGGTACTTTTTTTAAGGCAAAAATTCCATCTTTTTTAATGCAGAATATCAGGTGAAATGTAGATATCTATTTTTAATTATAGTAACAATTAACAGTTTTATCTTTAAATTACTCTTATTTACATCACCAAGTTGCCATGAGGGTAAGATTTATCTGAATCAGGCAAAAGAAAGAAAAAACACTTTAAAATACCTTAAAATTCATCTTGGTTTTAGTGTCAGTGATTCCATTAATCTGTTTAAATTTCGACAAATCTTATTATTTTTTAAACCCTCAGTTTCTCCACCTGTAAAGAGAGAATTCTACCACCTGCCCTGCCGGATTCAGAGGGCTTTGTAAATGATAAAGCATAGTACACACAGAAGGAATTAACATTATTTCTTCATTAAACCCATCTCTAATATTTCAAGTCTTTAGGGGAACATCTAATTTTTAAAGTTCAGATAGATATCAGACAAGGAATAGTTATATTGGGATGAAAAGCCCCTGCATGCATGCTTTAAAAAATCACACCTAAGCTCTACCTGGAAAGAGCTGCTTATATCAAGTTCACATTCACAAGTACCTGGTAGAAGAAAAGAAATTGTCCATGCATTCTTGGGCATACTGCATTTATTTCCTTTTGTAAAAGAGAGTAAGGCACCTACTCAAGTCTTAAAAATGTGTCTGCATCATAAAGTGGAAGATTCATAGTCTTGAATCGCTCCATGAAGTTGGGGGCCAGACTGTCCTACAATTTGAAATAAGGGAGGGAGTCAAACAGATTATACTGAGCATTACTTTCTGGGGATAAAAAAGAATAACAGCAGTTATGTCAGATATGCAATTAAGGACATTGCCATAAGTTTAGTCCCACAAAATTCAGGAAAATAGATAAATAGAGGTTAAAATTATATATATACCCAAAGTCTCTACTGGCAAAACACAGATTATTATCCCACTTGAAAAATAAAAAAGGGACAGCAAATGCCCAGAGAGGGGAAATGACTTGAAATCAACATAGCTAGCTAATAGAAGAACAGATCTAGAACCCTATTGATCTTAGAAGCAGATTTATCTCAACCTCTATTTAGAAAACACATTTCTAGAGGAATTATTGAGTTGTAGTGTTGAAAAAAGTGCAAAGGCCCAAGTAGTCCATCCCCCCACCACAGTTGCACCTCAAAGTCTAAGCAATCTTCTGTTTTTAATTTCTGAAGTTCTCAGGAGGATCTCAAAAATTTTAAGCATTTTCTTCTCTAGCACATAAAATCAGGAGACTAAAAAATCATGAATTTTGTGGTAGTGTTCACAAACAGCGACCATGTGTACATGCTCTTCTCTATTCCTGTCTCAGTATTATTTTTCTGAACACAGTGCCTGTTTTCCTGTTATGGTGCTATTGTCTGCCCCTAAATTCTTCTCAACATATTACTAATTTAAACCATCTTCAGTTCAGCAAATTAGCCCTTTGTTTATCATCTGTTTAATCTGCCATTTTAAAACTGAATAGAGAAAAAATAGCAAAGTACTTGTCTTTGGAAGATTACTTGCTTGAATGGTTAGAAGAAAGATATTGAAGTAATTCCAAGTTTCAGAAATGTCTCTGGACCTAATAGAGATCATATCCATATGGCATATTAGTAGAGTTACCATATAGTTCTTAACCAAACTAGGAGACTTTTGAGAGTGAAAGATAGCACTAACCAGACAGAACACTGAGACAATAGGCGTAAACTGGCACTGTTGTTCTATATGTAAATGAATATAAACTTAGCAAGAACATAGTTAGACAGAGTCCCCAGAGTATATGTTCATCATCATAACTGAAGACTTCAATTCCATTAAGAGTCTGAGGAAAGCTATAGACCGTCCTCTCAAAAGACTGAAGAAAGGATTATATGTACATGTTAGAGTAGGGGATGACAAACTAAAGTCCATGGGTCAAATGTTGTTCATTGGTTTTTGTAAACAAAATTTTACTGGGACACAGTCACACCAAATAGTTTATGAATTCTATATGGCTACTTTTGCACTATGCTAGCAGGGTGGTTGCAACACAGACCCTATAGGTGATAGAGTTAAAGACATTTGCCATCTGGCCCCAGAAAATGTTTACTGACTAAAAGAAGATAATTATCAGATTATTATTATTGTTATTATTTATAATAAATACCGGGCTAACACTAAAAATATGAAGCTTAATGGAATTAAGTCATGCATTTAAATTCAAAAAGATTAATTTTACAAGAACAGAATTGAAGTGACATTATAAAACCATTGGGGAGTTTAGTTGACAGCAAGCTTCATATGAACCAAGCAGCATATCATGGTTTTCTACAAGGCTCATGCTATCTTAGGGTACATAAATAGAAGTATAAAGTTCAGATCAAATCTGGAATGTTGTGCCACATTTTTAAAAGGACAATAATAAACTGAGACAGGACTTCCCTTGTGGCACAGTGGTTAAGAATCTGCCTGCCAATGCAGGGGACATGGATTCGATCCCTGGTCTGGGAAGATCCCATATGCTGCGGAGCAAATAAGCCTGTGTGCCACAACTACTGAGCCTGGGCGCTAGAGCCTTCAAGCCACAACTACTGAGCCCGTATGCCACAACTACTGAAGCTCAGGCGCCTAGAGCCCATGCTCCTCAACAAGAGAATTCACCGCAGCGAGAAGCCCACTCACCAGAACAAAGAGTAGCCCCTGCTCACCACAACTAGAGAAAGCCCGTGTGCAGCAATGAAGACCCAACACAGCCAAAAATAAATAAATAAATGAATTAAAAAATAAACGAAACAACCAAAGATAGGTAGCTGGGTTGGTCAAAAATAATCTGTACCTAAATTTCATGAGGGACTGTGAAAACTGTCTTCAAACTTTGAAAGACTGGCTTGTGCAGAAGGGATTGGGATGTAAATATGAACTAGAGTAGATGATATACAGCATGTTCCACTAATTTTTCAGCCTGCCTTCTGACTCAGGGAGTCAACGATCCTATATGTTACACAAATAGATAGTGGGACTGTCCTGACATGATATTTCCTCTTGGAGTTTAGGATATTTATTAAAAGCCATCAATCTTTGTAAATATCCTAAAGAAATATGCTCAGTTCCGTGAAATATAAAAGTATTTACAGTTGAAAGAGTGCAAGTGAGAAACGAGAAGAAAAGAGAGAGGTAGTTTTATTTTATTTTAATATATTGGGTTGGATGAAATTTTCATTCAGATTATTCTGTAAAATCTTATGGAAAAACCCCAACGAACTTTTTGGCTAACCCAATATTAAAGAAAGAAAGAGGCCTCAGAGAACGTCTTTCTCACTACAGATTTCTGGGGAGCAAATGAAAAATTTGTGGAACATGCTTTTAATTATTAAGAGCCTATACTTTGGGTAAAGAAGATGTGGTATATATATACATATTGGAATACTACTCAGCCATAAAAAAGAATGAAATAATGCCATTTGCAGCAACATGGATAGACGTAGAGATTATTATACTAAGTGAATTAAGTCAGAAATAGAAAGACAAATACTATATGATATCACTTACATGCGGAATCTAAAATATGTCACAAATTAACTTATTTATGAAACAGAAACAGACTCACAGACATAGCAAACACACTTATGGTTACCAAAGGGAAAGTGGTGAGGGAGGGATAAATTAGAAGTTTGTTATTAGCACATACAAACTACTATATATAAAACAGATAAACAACAAGGTCCTACTGTATAGCACAGAGAACCATATTCAATATCCTGCAATAAGTCATAATGGAAAATAATATGAAAAAGAATATGTATATATGTATAACTGAATCAGTTTGCTGTACACCAGAAACACACAATGTTGTAAATCTACTATACTTCAATACAAAAGAGCTTATATTTCATTCAAATCAACTGATATGACATTCTCTACCATTTTTCATGTGAGAGATACAATAATGAGCTTAGATTAATTACTGTATATGATATCTCAACACAGTCACCATTAACAGAAGGATTGCTAAGGGACCAACGGAGAAAAGCTTGGCAATGTTATTCAGGATATTATAGACAAAATTCCTAACCTGAAAAGGATATATCCATACTATTTGTAAGAAAAACACTTTCAGTAACTTGAAAATCAAGATTAATAAAACTCACGAATTCAAATATCTTAGCAGAATCCACTATTTCCCATAGTCCCAAATAGAAGTGTGAGTAACAATTCACTTTTGAGTCTTGTGTATGTAGAAGCAATACTCTATGTGTTCATATATGGACTATTGCTTGGAAATGATTTCATTTGTAATCAAACATTTCTTGAGCCTCAGAGTTTCCTGTTCTAACCAGTATGGGGAGAGTAAGTTACCTGCACCATTTTTTCTAAGGGTATCTGATCTGGCTCAGTTCTACACTTTTATGCCAGTCCCCCCAATCTCATGCCATCAGGTTTGTCATGTATTCAGTATTAAAGTAGACAGTTCAGTATTCTCACTTTATTAGTAGAAGAAAAATTTTAAATTAAAAGTTAGATCATTTTATATTTAACTTATTAGGAAATAAAATAACTCTTCCTAAAGTAAAGGTATGAAATCTGCAAAGTCAAACAATAAGTATACACTATATGTTAAAACATATTAATATTTTTTAAATTGATGTAGATTATTCACACTTCCTTAGCTCCCACCCCAGATAATGAGCACTGTTGCTTTGCTCATGGTTAATTTTCTTAACCCTTTTGGTTCCTCTCTTTTTTTTTTTTTCAGTCCATTCCTGAACCCTGAGTGCTCCATCACTAGCACTTTCCCATTATTTCTGATCCTGACACTGCTCTTCTGAGACTGACCTTGACTCTCTTTCTTGACTTGAATTTGACGCCCATAGCTATGTTTTGATGTTTTTATTTTTTTATTGGAGTATAATTGCTTTACAATGTTGTGTTAATTTCTGTCACACCACAAAGTGAATCAAACTTATGCAAACCCTAGGCCATCACATATCACCAAGCTGAGCTCCCTGTGCTATACAGCAGGTTCCCACTAACTATCTATTTTACACATGGTAGTGTATTTATGTCAGACTTAATCTCCCAATTCGTCCCACCCTCCCCTTTCCCCCGTGTCTACACATCCGTTCTCCACATCTGCCTTTCTATTGCTGCCCTGCAAACAGGTACATCTGTACCACTTTTTCTAGATTCCACATATATGCATTAATATATGATATTTGTTTTTCTCTTTCTGACTTACTTCACTCTGTATGACAGACTCTAGGTCCATTCATATCTCTACGAATGAACCAATCTCATTTCTTTTTATGGCTGAATAATATTCCATTATATATATGTACCACATCTTCTTTATCCATTCATTTGTTGATGGACATTTAGTGGGCATAGAGGAAACCTAACTCAGCATAATAAAGGCTATATAGGACAAACCTACAGCAAACATCATTCTCAATGGTGAAAAACTGAAAGCATTTCCTCTAAGATCAGGAATAAGACAAGGATATCCACTCTCACCACTCTTATTTAACATAGTATTGGAAGTCCCAGCCATGGTGATCAGAGAAGAAAAAGAAATAAAAGGAATCCAAATTGGAAAAGAAGTTGTAAATTTGTCACTGTTTGCAGATGGCATGATACTATACATAGAAAATCCTAAAGATGCCACCAGAAAACTACTAGAACTAATCAATGAATTTGGTAAAGTTGCAGGATAGAAAATTAATGCATAGGCATCTCTTGCATTCCTATACACTAAAAATGAAAGATCAGAAAGAGAAATTAAGGAAACACTCCCATTTACCATCGCAACAAATAGTATAAAATAGCTAGGAATAAACCTACCTAAGGAGGCAAAAGACCTGTACTCAGAGAACTATAAAACACTGATGAAAGAAACCAAAGATGATAGAAACAGATGGAGAGATATACCATGCTTCTGGATTGGAAAAACCAATATTGTGAAAATGACTGTACTACCCAAAGAAACCTACAGGTTCAATGCAATTCGCATCAAATTACCAATGTTTTTGTGTTTTTAGCCAGTAGGAGATGCAGTCCATCCAATAAAGCCAAGCCACTGGAGTTTGAACCTATCAGCAGCCCATGTGGTCATCATTCCCCCTAGGTTTGCCCTGACACTTGAGGAAGGCCATCGGGCAGAAATAACAAATAAAAAATATATATATTGCCCTCCAGCTAAAGGGACACAGTGTTTTAAAATATACATGAGATTTATTTTAATCAGGTATAGCAAGACATTGCAGGCACAGAAATAACTGTCATGAAGGAAGAAGTTTTTATATTTACAAATACCTAGTAACAGGCGACATGGTATGCCACCGGGGGTGGACACCCAGGTAAGCACCAGGGTCAGTCAGGAAACATATGTAATGGGGAAACATGGGCAAGAACCTTTATTATGCTTTCTGTGGGAAGGAATGAGCAAGGCAGAGTACGCAGCTTAAGGATCAGTTAGAATAATTTCAGCAGGCTCTGGAGTATGGGGGGTTTATGAGCTGTTCCTAGCTGTCTGGTACCTGTCCCTGATGTGTTTAGGGCATTTGAATAGAGACCCAGAGTGTGAAAACCCAATAAAGGAGGTGGTTAGGGTATAGGCTTAGATTGTTTGGTTTGCATCTGAAATACACAATCACAGCTGAGTTGTTCACTATCTCTACAAATTGACTAACATTTGAGGGGTAATTCCTCCAAGATCAGTGAGGCTCCAGATGTCAAAGCATCAGAAAAATATAGATGTGTGCAATTAAAAATGTTGGATTTATTTCTCATTGCAGCAAGAGAGAACATACATCATGAAGAAGCATGGAGTGTCACAGGAACAGGGTATTAAAAAGAAACATATTATAGGGTTTGGGCTTTGGTTGGGTAAATTGGGGGAGTATTTAAGGAATTTTTCTCCAGATTAGATGCTGGCAGAAAGCAGAAGAGGGGTATTCTATGATTAGGTATCTCAGTAAGTCTTACCTATAGGGAAGAGAGAGACAAATATGAAGACAAAGCTGTAATTGGTAAAGAAGTGGTAGTCACTTATTTTGGCTGAGAAATGGGTAGTTAGTATTTTGTGTATGGCACAATGAACTTGAGTCTCTGTTCTCAGGCAAAATTATTAAATGGCCTTTACTTGCCTTACTTTGTTGTGGTCTGAGAATACCTTTGACTGAGTTTGAAATTCTGTGTAATGGTTGACTTATAAAAAATAATCTCAGAAAAATATGCACAGTATGTGATCAGATTATAACTTATTTTTGTTTTCTATATTATACCTTAATACATTTCATAATTTTACTTCAATCTCTGTAGTGTGTACAGGTATTATTTTTATAGTAAGGATTATTATTTTACAAAATAAAACTGAAGCAGTTGTAAACATGGAATCGTCCTATGTAATGAGGCTTTAAAAATTTCTCCTCAATACACAGTTTCCTATACAGTAATCTTGGGTGAGGTAGAGTGAGGTTATAGTAATTATAGGGCCATATTTTACAAAATTATCTTTTCAGGCATATACAGTATAATTTCTTACAAAGAAATAACCTTGTAATATGATTCTTTCTTTCTGATTTTTTTTCCTCTTAATTGGAGAAAAATCATACCAAGGAGAGTGATTATAAGGGAATATGAGTATCTATTCCCCTGCTTAGTGACACCAAAGGAACAACTTCTTTCAAAACAGGCAAGACAAGAAGTGATTTACTTAACAAAAATATTCAATTATAAGGGAATCATCTGCAGTTCTGTTTCAGCAATACTCTCTATTCTTACTAATACACATTCCCTGTCTCAAAAGCTGAAAGTATAAATGAATAAAGCATTAATGTTCCCTACGCCTTTTAGTTTTTGTGGAACAATATATGTCAAAGTCTAAAATCAGGAAAAAAAAAAGAATGATCAGTTTTATTGAAATATTAGTGTGGATGATTCACAAGTTGAATAATTGAAGATAAATTAGACTCCAAGTGACTGCCAGGGTCGCTGGTTTTCTCAGAAGCCATGTTTATAAACAAAAAGAAAAATGAGAAATATGTGGCAAAAATGAGGAAAATGCTGGAACTCCAGAGCCTCACTGTAACACGCCTCACAGACCTTATAAGACCTGATTCTGATTTTACCCATGGAAATCTAAAACATGGGCCTTAAAGAATCCAGATTGCTTAGATCCTCAGACTAAAAAAGTATCCCAAACCACTATAAAGACCCCTGAATAATAACACTACTTCACATTATTATATTTTACCAAGACACATTGACCTATATTTTTCTATACTTCATGCACAACTCCACAAGGTAAAGATAGAAAGAGGAATTACCCTAATTTCACAATAAAGAAATTAAGCCTGAGAAAGTCCTCATGGCTTTCCCAAGGAAACCTATATTAAATGGTAAAATGAAGAATCAAATTCAGGCTTTATGATAACATGCCCTGTGCTCTATTTATTTCACTACAGAGGAGTGTGAGGTGAATCAGAGGATCTGCAGATAGACAAAAAATGAATCAGGAGAGGGTGAACATAAATGCAAAAATCCTTAACAAAATACTAGCAAACAGGGTCAACAGCAAATTAAAAGGATCATACACCATGATCAAGTGGAGTTTAACCAGGATTGCAGGAATCTTCAATATATGCAAATCAATCAATGTGATACACCATATTAATAAACTGAAGGATAAAACCATATAATAATCTCAATATATGCAGAAAAAGCTTTTGACAAAATTCAACATGCATTTATGAAAAATAACCCTCCAGAAAGTAGGCATAGAGGGAACTGACCTCAACATAATAAAGGCCATATATGACAAAACCACAGCTAACATCATTCTCAATGGTGAAAAACTGAAACCATTTCCACTAAGAACAGAAAAAAGACAAGGTTGCTCACTCTCACCAGTATTATTCAACATAGTTTTGGAAGTTTTAGCCATAGGAATCAGAGAATAAAAAGAAATAAAAGGAATCCAAATTGGAAAAGAAGAAGTAAAACTGTCACTGTTTGCAGATGACATGATACTATAAATAGAGAATCCTAAAGATGCTACCAGAAAACTACTAGAGCTAATCAATGAATTTGGTAAAATAGCAGGATACAAAATTAATACAAAGAAATCTCTAGCATTCCTATACACTAATGATGAAAAATTTGAAAGAGAAATTAAGGAAACACTCCCATTTACCACTGCAACAAAAAGAATAAATTACCTAGGAATAAACCTACCTAAGGAGGCAAAATACTTGTATGTAGAAAATTATAAGACACTGGTGAAAGAAATTAAAGAGATGGAGAGATATACCATGTTCTTGAATTGGAAGAATCAACATTATGAAAATGAATACACTACCCAAAGCAATCTACAGATTCAATGCAATCTCTATCAAACTACCAATAGCATTTTTCACAGAACTAGAATCAGAAATTTCACAATTTGTATGGAAAAATAAGACCCCGAATAGCCAAAGCAATCTTGAGAGAAAAAAATAATGGAGCTGTAGGAATCAGGCTCCCTGACTTCAGACTATACTACAAAGCTGCAGTAATCAAGATAGTATGGTAGTGGAACAAAAACAGAAATATAGATCAATAGAACAGGATAGAAAGCCCAGAGATAAACCCATGCACATATGGTCACCTTACCTTTGATAAAGGTGGCAAGAAAATTCAAGGCATAAAATACAGCCTCTTTATAAGTGGTGCTGGGAAAACTGGACAGCTACATTAAAAGAATGAAATAAAAACACTCCCTAACACCGTATACAAATATAAACTCAAAATGGATTAAAGACCTAAATGTAAGGCCAGACACTATCAAACTCTTATAGGGAAACATAAGGCAGAACACTCTATGACATAAATCACAGCAAGATCCTTTTTGACCCACCTCCTAGAGAAATTGAAATAAAAACAAAAATAAACAAATGGGAACTAATGAAACAAATATTTTACACAGCAAAGGAAACCATGTACAAGACGAAAAGACAACCCTCAGAATGGGAGAAAATATTTGCAAACGAAGCAACTGAGAGAGGATTAATCTCCAAAATATATAAGCAGCTCATGCAGCTCAATATCAGAAAAATAAACAGCCCAATCCAAAAATGGCCAGACGACCTAATAGACATTTCTCTAAAGAAGATATACAGATTGGCAACAAAAACATGAAAGAATGTTCAACATCATTAATCATTAGGAAATGCAAATCAAAACTAAGAAAAGGTATCACCTCACACAAGTTAGCATGGCCATCATCCAAACATCTACAAACAATAAATGCTAGTGAGGGTGTGGAGAAAAGGGAACCTCTTGCACTGTTAGTGAGAATGTAAATTGATACAGCCACTATGGAGAACAGTATGGAGGTTCCTTAAAAAAAACTAAAAGTAGAATTACCATACAACCCAGCAATCCCACTATTGGGCATATACCCTGAGAAAACCATAATTCAAAAAGAGTCGTGTACCACAATGTTCATTGAAGCTCTATTTACAATAGCCAGGACATGGAAGCAACCTAAGTGTCCATTGACAGATGAATGGATAAAGAAGATGTGGCACATATATACAATGGAATATTACTCAACCATATAAAGAAATGAAATTGAGTTGTTTGTACTGAGGCAGATCAACATAGAGACCGTCATACAGAGTGAAGTAAGTCAGAAAGAGGCAAATAAATACTGTATGCCAACCCATATATATGGAATCTTAAAAAAAAAAAAAAAAAAGAAAGTCTTGAAGAACCTAGCACCAGGACAGGAATAAAGACACAGATGCAGTGAATGGATTTGAGGACACGGGGAGGGGAAAGGTAAGCTGGGATGAAGTGAGAGAGTGGCATGGACTTATATATACCAACAAATGTAAAATAGATAGCTAGTGGGAAGTAACCGCATAGCACAGGGAGACCAGCTCTGTGCTTCGTGACCACCTAGAGTGGTGGGATAGGGATGGTGGGAGGGAGATGCAAGAGGGAAGAGATATGGGGATATATGTATATGTATAGCTGATTCACTTTTTTATAAAGCACAAATTAACACACCAATGTAAAGCAATCATATACCAATAAAGATGTTAAAAATAAATAATAAAAGCAGCAGTTTTCAGGGCTTCAAGAATTACCCAATGTGCTCACCAGAGGGCACACCAAAGCAACAAAGGAGCAAACAGCAAGTATGTGACTGGTGAACAATCCTTGTTCATATCACTCATTCATTTGGGTAAACATGTATTGGACACTAAGTGTATGCTAGACACTTGTTAATCACAGAGAGTGCAGTGGTGAGTGTGATCCCTCATGAGATGTCTGTGTGATGCAAGAAATAATGAGGGATGTGAAAAATATTCTTTTTCATGGAAGTGGAAGGTATGATATCCTGGGCAGAGACAAGTGTCAGTGATACCTTGTATGTGGTTATTTTTGCGATCCTGGTTTTTCCCCAGGGTGATGTGTCCTGGTGTATGTGCCTTACATTTGGCTGGGCTGCTCCTGGTTTCTGTTATTAATTTTGGCAGCTATCCCTTGTCTAGTACTTATCCAAATTCCCAGCCATACCAATTACAAGATTGACTAAATATTTACCCTTTCTCTTCACTTCACTTTAAAGGGCCGTGAAATTTGAGGTTCAAGAAATAGAGGTGAGCCTTTCTAATCTGTAATGGTCCTAGGTTTTCTTGAGGACTACTCCAGTCCACTTGCAATATCACAGTAATGCCAACTCAGAGAATAACTGGAAAAGTATTCCGTATCTGTGTATGTCCTTGACATAGGAATTATCAGTTTCAAAAAAAAAAGAAAGAAACTGCTTGAAAACTGTCTTTTATTAGGTTCTTTTGGAGGAGGTAGGTGTTTGACAAAATTCCTCAATATCTTCTAAAATTAGTATCTACCTCTTCTTGGGCAAATTATTCCATTTATTATGGGAGATAAAGAATTATGCTCTTCATTTATATATTCAAAAAGCAACAGCCTATCTGCGGGGAGAGGAAATTGGATGAAGGTTGTCAAAAGGTACAAACTTCCAGTTATAAGATAAATAACTAATAGGGATGTAATGTACAACCTGAGAAAGATAATTAACACTGCTATGTGTTACATATGAAAGCTGTTAAGAGAGTAAACCATAAATTCTCATCACAAGAAAAAGGATGTGTTTTCTACTTCTTTAATTTTGTCTCTCTATGAGATGTTGGATGTTCACTAAACTTATTGGTGATCATCATTAAATGATTTATGTAAGTCAAATCATTATGCTGTATGCCTTAAATGTACACAGTGCTGTACACCAATTATATGTCAATAAACTGGAAGAAAATATTAAAAATTTACAAAGAAAAATAAAATTTTAATATAAAAAAATGTCATGTACCACAATGTTCATTGCAGCACTATTAAAATAGCCAGGACATGGAAGCAACCTAAGTGTCCATCAACAAATGAATGACTGAAGATGATGTGGCACATATATACAATGCAATATTACTCAGCCATAAAAAGAAACGAAATTGAACTATTTGTAGCGAGGTGGATTGACCTAGAGTCTGTCATTCAGAGTGAAGTAAGTCAGAAAGAGAAAAACAAATACCATATGCATAACGCATATATATGGAATCTAAAAAAAAAAAATGGTTCTGAAGAACCTAGGGGCAGGACAGGAATAAAGATGAAGACGAAACGAAATGGACTTGAGGACATGGGGAGGGAAGTGTAAGCCAGGACGTTGTGAGAGAGTGGCATTGACATATATATATGCTATCAATTGTAAAATAGATAGCTAGTGGGAAGCAGCCATATACCACAGGGAGATCAGCTTGGTGCTTTGTGATCACCTAGAAGGGTGGGATAGAGAAGGTGGGAGGGAGACACAAGAGGGAGGGGATATGGGGATATACGTATACATATAGCTGATTCACTTTGTTATACAGCGGAAACTAATACAACATTGTAAAGCAATTATAATACAGTAAAGATGTTAGAAAAAGAAAAACAAAACATGAACTATTTAAAAAGTACATCAGAAATGGCAGGGTCTACCCTCTGTAGATTATACCCATTTAAAAAAAAAGCGTTCATCCTAACTTTTGCTGAGTCAATTATCTGTATCTAACCTATTTAATGAACACTCATTAGACTCCAGGATACACTGGTCTTTTTGATTATGCTACTTTCCAAGAGGGATAATTGCAAGAAGATTTGACATAAAGCTTTTATGTGTAAGCAAAACGTCTTGGTGTGGAAAGAAAAGAAAAAAACGGTAGTATATTTATGGGACAGTTACTGTGTACCTAGCACTTTGTCCACTTTATATGCAATTTGTAATCCTTACAACAACATTTTAGGAGGTTAATACTCTTATTATCCCCTTTATTCAGATAAGGTAACTGAAACCCTACAGAAGTTAGGTAACTTGCACTAGATCATAAAGCTAGTAAATGCTAGAGTTAGGATTCAAACTAGGCCCTATGTGGGTTCAAATACCATGTTTTACCCATTATATAATTCTATATAAATGTAAGAACTACTTTTTGCACAGTATTGTTTTATTTTCCAAACTATTTTCATATAATTTTATACACAAATGTTATCTGAAACACCCCCAAACTTTCCCAACAATTTCTTCCTGAAAAGAGGCATGGAAGTCAATATCCTCAATTGATAGATTAGGAACCTAAGAGATAGAGAAGTCAAGTGACCTACTAAAGATCTTACAGAGATATAGTTGATAGGGTCAGGACTCAGTATAAATGTTCTGTGTTATTTGCATTTAAACCATTCTGTCTAATAGAGAAAGATAATCAATAAAATAAAACAAGGTAAATTATATTAAATGGCAAAAAGAAAAAAAAAACCTTTTGCAATAGAATAACTATGCATAACATTATCAACAGAAATCAGAAAGGAGCAATAAGTTTTGAAGTTAGGGCTTTGGATGAAATACAAAGAAAAATAATATATAGATCACAACTTTAAAAGTGTAAGGCATTGAAAACACGAAACTGCACTCACTTTTATGCTGTGAAAAAAGATAAAGAAAGATGTGGGTTGGAAACAGGGGAGAGGAGGAAAAGATAAAAAGTATAAGATAAGAAGAGAGAAAAAAGGGAGCAATACTGGCTCAAGGACAAAAACCTAGGACAGGTGGTTTGAAGTTACTGGGTCGAGGGTGACTTCTGTTCAAGAAAGAATATTTCAGTAATGAAAAGTTTCTAACAGTATACCCCTAATTGCCTAATTCAGTGGCCTTTTCTGAGTTTTTGTCAAGCGGAAGTCCTTTTCAAATTTGCTCAATATCCTTGTAATTAATCTTGTTCTCCCTACTTTTCTGTGATATGGGACTTTTCTGGCTCTTCTTCTTCAGTGTATAAGGACACTTGCCTTAGTTTTATCAATAGCTTATGCTATGAGCTTGGACTAGTCATTTCTCTCTGAATGAATTCTTCAAATTAGAATGTCAAAGTGCATATTTAAGGTCCTTTCCAGTTCTAGAGAATCATGATTCTATAATCACTTCCTTTAATGATAATTTTCCCAACCTTAAATCAGCATTTATTACTGGGATTTCTTAGTTCACACTGAAAGCTTTCATTTGATAACAAGGTATGACTTTCAAAACTCTGTCACCTTTTCTCCCAAATACCAGACCTCTTTATGCAAACCTCTCCACCTGATGTCCCATAGACACCTCAAATAAACTCATCTTACCTGTAAACTTACGCTTCTTCCCACATCCCTTTGTGTCTTCAGTAATATCATAATCTTCTCCAGGTCAAGCCTCTTAAGGTCTATAACTCAGCAGTATCTTCCATTCTCCTTTCACATAAAGTCAAATAATAATTGTGTCAGGTTTAACTATGAAAGTTTCTTGTATTCATACAATTACTATTTTGTCAGTGATCTGGTTTAGGTACTCATGTTTAAGTACTAGTGTTCAAAACTATTAAAACAGTTTTCTACCCTCCACCCTTTGCCCCACCCCCACCCCAGATCTCTAGCTCTTTCTTTCAAGCCATGCCTTGAGGCAGCTAGAACTAACTTCCTTTGATGTAAGCTTAATGATGTTTGGTGAATTACAACTCATAAAGCACTTAAAATTTTTCCTGTAGCACAATTAAGTGGTATATAAATGTTGGCTATTATTATGATTCCCCTTCACAAATAACTAAATAACTCTGAAAACTTCCTTTGATATACAGAGAAAAATTCTATGTTTCTTAGATTACCATATAATAATCATTACAGTTTGATATCAGCTTATCTGTCCAGTTGTATTAGGTATAATATCTCACTGGACAGGAAAATATTTAATTGCCTTATTTCACACATATCCACTTTAATGGGAAATTATCCAGTCTGTGGCCACTATTTCATTCATGTCAAGTGACCCTATTCTCCTCATCCATCTCGCAGCCATACCATAGTTATTTGTATGATGGTTATGTATCCATCATATTTAGAGGCATCCAGTAGGGCTATCAATTATATCTTATGGCCTATAACAAAAAAAAAAATCAGTCCAAAATATTTTAGTTTTTTTAAGAATTTGAACTAATAAAATGGTGGAGAATTTCCCGGACTGGCAGTAAGAAGGGGAAAAATTGATAATGAAAGGGAGAAATAAACATGAGTAGCCATGATGAGCCATATGAAAGATGAAGCTACATGTGGGCAAAAACTAAGCAGAAGAAAAATTAGTTGATTGGGATGGAAAGCAAAGAAAAAAAATTATACTGAGAGGAGATATGCCATAAGAAACCAGGGCCAACTGTTTCCTTAGAGAATTTTAAACAGTACAGGAATAACTTGTTTTATTTTGCTTCATATTATTGTACTTCAAAGATATATTGTGCTTTTTACAAATTAAAGGTTTGTGGCAGTCCTGAAAGCATATCAATGCCATTATTCCAGCAGCACTTACTCACTTCATGTCTCTGTGTCACCTTTTGATAATTCTTACAATATTTCAAACATTTTTGTTATTATTATATTTGTTATGGTGATCTGTTATCAGTGATCTTTGATGTTACTCTTGTAATTGTTATGCAGGACAAAAATCACATCCATATAAGATGGTGAACTTAATCAATAAATATTTTGTGTGTTCTGACTGCTCTACTGACAAGTCATTCACCAGTTTCTCTCCCTTTCCTCAAGCCTCCCTATTTCCTGAGACAAAACAATATTGAAATTAGGCCAGTTAATAACCCTACAATGGCATCTAAGTGTTCAAGTAAAAATAGTAGTGCCATGTTTCTCACTATAAATCAAAAGCTAGAAATGATTAAGTTTAGTGAGGAAAGTATTCAAAAGCTAAGATAGGCTGAAAGCTAGTCCTATTGCATCAGATAGTTAGCCAAGTTGTAAATGCAAAGGAAAAGTGTTTGAAGAATATTAAAAGTGCTACTCTAATGAACACATGAATGATAAGAAAGTGAAACAGCCTTATTGCTGATATAAAGTTTTAGTGGTCTGGAGAGGAGATCAAACCAGCCACAACATTCCCTTAAGCCAAATACAGATCAAGACCCCAACTCTCTTCAATTCTATAAAGGCTGAGAGAAGAGAGAATGCTGCAGAAAAACAATTTGAAGCTAGCAGAGGTTGGCTTATGAGGTTTAAGGAAAGAAGCCATCTCCATAACATAAAAGTACAAGGTGAAGCAGCAAGTGATGATGTAGAAGCTGCAGCAAGTTATCCAGAAGATCAAGCTAAGATAATTAACTAAGTGGCTACACTAAACAACAGATTTTAAATGTAGACAAACATCCTTCTATTGGCAGAAGATTCTGTTTAGGACTTTCATAGCTAGAGAGAAGTCAATGCCTGGCTTCAAAGCTTCAAAGGACAGACTGACTCTCTTTGTACAGGCTAATAATGCAGCTGGTGATTTAATGTTAAAGCTAATGCTCATTTTATTTTCAGAAAATCCTAAGGCCTATAAAAATTATACTAAATCTACTCTGCTATGTTCTATAAGTGGAACAACAAAGCTTGGATGACAGCACATCTGTTTACAACTTAGTTTACCGAATATTTTAAGCCCACTGTTAAGATCTACTGCTCAGAAAATAAACGATTTCTTTCCAAATATTATGTACTGCTCATTGACAAAGCACCTGGTCACCCAAGAGCTCAGATGGAGATATAAAATGAGATTAATGTTGTTTTCATGTCTGCTAACACAACATGCATTCTGCAGCTCATGGTTCAAGGAGTAATTTCAACTTCAAGTATTGTTATTTAAGAAATACCTTTTATAAGGCTATAGCTGCCATAGATAGTGATTCCTTTGGTGGATCTGAGCAAAGCAAATACAAAAGGTTCTGGAAAAGAATCACCATTCTATATACCATTAAGAACACTTCTGATTCATGGGAAGAGGTTATGTCAGTGGAGGAAGTAACTACAGATGTGGTAGAAATAGCAAGAGAACTAGAATTAGAAGTGTAGCATGAAGCTGTGACTGAATTGCTGCAATCTCAAACTAATGGATGAAGAATTGCTTCTTATAGATGAACAAAGTGGTTTCTGGAAATGGAAACTACTCCTGGAAAAGATGCTGTGAAGATTGTTGAAATGGCAACAAAGGATTTAGGATATTACAGAAACTTGGTTGATAAAGCAGTGAAAGGGTTTGAGTGGATTGACTCCAATTTTGAAAGAAGTTCTACTGTGAGTAAAATGGTATCAAATACCATTTCATGCTCAGATAAATCATTCATGAAAGGAAGAGTTGATCAATATGGCAAACTTTATTGTTGTCTTGGTTTAAGAAATGGCCACAGCCACCTCAACCTTTAGCAACCACCACCCTGATCAGTCAGCAGCTGTCAACATTGAGGCAAGAACCTCCACCAGAAAAAAGATTACAACTGGCTGAAGGCTCAGATAATTTTCAGCATAGAGCATTTTTAATTAAGCATGTACATTGTTTAGGCATAATACCCACTTAATAGACTACAATATAGTATAAACATAATTTTTATATGTTTGGAAACTCAAAAAATTCATGTGACTCACTTTATTATGATATTCACTTTATTGCTGGGTCTGGAACTGAACCTGCAAAATCTCCGATGTATGCCTGTAGCTAGATCCTAGAGCTGCTTCTGTTCAGATGACTTCTCCATTTTAATCCAGATTCAGTCATACTCCATTAATTCTTGAGTTAGTTTAAATATCTCCATTTCATATAACAAACACCCCATTTCAATCCCACCTCCCTCAAAATCTAACCCAGATTTTTTGTTCAGATTGAATCTTTCCTTCTAAAACAGCTCCCCAATTACATTGTTTAGTTCTGAAATATCATTAATCCTACTCACCTTTGTATGAAACTGACATGTGTGTCAGTCTCCTTGATTAAATTTAGATAGGATTTAATTCACATCGTGCTCTTTGTTCACTTAAAAAAAATAGTGAGTTATTTCTCCAGGAAAAAAATAGTTTTACTCCAGATCGACAAAGAATGGCGATTAGGGGACTGCAACCATGGTGAGCAATGTGCAAGTCTCCACACAGTGAAGAGAGGAGAACTCTTTTAAAGAGCGGAAAAGAGAGTTGGAAAGGCTATATTGAACAAAGAGTTCATTGGGAGAGTTGAGAGTTCAAAGTATAGTGGCTTTTACATTTGCTGAGTTGTGATATTCTCTTATTATCTGAGCTCTTGCCTGGCAAGAAGAGGAAGACTTTCTTTTTTCCTGTTGGGCTCAGCTATTGTTGTAGATCTTGAGAGCTCCCTTTTCTGTCCTCCTGAATCTATTTTAATTGAGTTTTCTGTTTATTAATTTTCATATCCTCCAAGAGTGGATACTTAGTAAGTGTTTAACTGACTGACGGGCTGCAATGAACTGAATAAATTAAAATTCACTGAGGTGTTCAAGCAGAGGCCAGAAAAATCTGTCAGAGAATCTGTAGCAGATATCCTTACATTGGGAGAGTGGACTCAGAGGCTTATGAGACTTTTTCTACTTAATCAAAATATATTTAATAAATTTATGTTTTCACAGTGATAATCAGAGATTAAATCCATCAAGCCATATATTCCTTTATAGGAATAATGTCCAGAACTTGTAATGATAGGTAAATAGCCATGGACCATTTACATATGAGGAGGATGAAATTGTTTAGGGGACAACTATTAAAAACAGAAATTTTCCAAATATTTAGGCAACATTTGCCTTGTATAATTGAAATCTTGCATGCATGGAGAAAAGTAATTGAATATTGTACTGACTATTATAAAAAAAAGACTTTCTTTAAGCAATACTCCTTTTTAATTAAAAAATGAAAATAAGTCTAATAGTTTTTGAATAAAAAGTAAAGTCAAATTCTTTTCTAAGTGGTCAAGGAAAGAGCTCATATCTTGTTGATTGTTTTCATTGTATTTAAAAGCTCTTTTTTTGTCTTTTTTTATTTTTAACATCTTTATTGGAGTATAATTTCTTTCCAATGGTGTGTTCGTTTCTGCTTTATAACAAAGTGAATCAGTTATACATATACATATGTTCCCATATCTCTTCCCTCTTGCGTCTCCCTCCCTCCCACCCTCCCTATCCCACCCCTCCAGGCGGTCACAAAACACCAAGCTGATCTCCCTGTGCTCTGCGGCTGCTTCCCACTAGCTATCTATTTTACGTTTGGTAGTGTATATATGTCCATGCCACTCTCTCACTTTGTCACAGCTTACCCTCTCCCCTCCGCATATCCTCAAGTCTATTCTCTAGTAGGTCTGTTTCTTTATTCCCATCTTAACCCTAGGCTCTTCATGACCTTTTTTTTCTTAGATTCCATATATGTGTGTTAGCATACGGTATTTGCTTTTCTCTTTCTGACTTACTTCACTCTGTATGACAGACTCTAGGTCCATCCACCTCACTACAAATAATGCAATTTCGTTTCTTTTTATGGCTGAGTAATATTCCATTGTATATATGCACCACATTTTCTGTATTCATTCATCTGTTGATGGACACTCAGGTTGATTCCATGTCCTGGCTATTGTAAATAGAGCTGCAAAGAACATATTGGTACATGACTCTTTTTGAATTACGGTTTTCTCAGGGTATATGCCCAGTAGTGGGATTGCTGGGTCATATGGTAGTTCTATTTTAATTTACAATTTTTCTTATTTCTCCAAATAGAACAGTAGTGTTTTATCACCTGTGGTGCTGGGAAATTTCTCTATAACCTATGAGAACTGTTTTTATATTACTGAACCTTCCATTGTATACATCCATTGTAAAGCAATTATACTCCAATAAAGATGTTTAAAAAAAGATATTACTGAATCTTAACAATGTTTTTAAAAAGGGGTTAGAGAGAGAGACATTCAAGATGGCAGAAGAGTAAGACGCAGAGATCACCTTCCTACCCACAAATACATCAGAAATACATCTACATGTGGAACAACTCTTACAGAACACCTACTGAACGCTGGCAGAAGACCTCAGATTTTCCAAAAGGCAAGAAACTCCACACATACTTAGGTATAGCAAAAGACAAAAGAAAAAAGAGACAAAAGAATAGGGACGGTACCTGCACCAATGGGAGGGAGCTGTGAAGGAGGAAAAGATGCCACACTAGGAACCCCCTTCACTGGCAGAGACGGAGTGGGGGTTGATGAGTGGGGAAGCATCAGAGCCACAGAGGAGAGTGCAGCAACAGGGGTGCAGAGGGCAAAGTGGAGAGATCTCCGTAAAGAGGATCTCTGCCTACCAGCACTCACCAGCCTGAAAGGCTTGTCTGCTCACCTGCCATGAAAAGTGGGACCTGGGAGCTGAGGCTACCTCTTCGCAGGTCACATCCCAGGGAGAAGACAGGGATTGGCTGTGTGAACACAGCCTGCAGGGGGCAAATACACCACAGATAGAGGGGAGGGAGTCTGGGGAAAAGTCAGGACCTGCCTAAGAGGCAAGAGACAATTGTTTATGAGTGTGTGAGGAGAGGGGATTCAGACCACTGCCTAAATGAGCTCCAGAGATGGGCGCGAGCAACGGCTATCAGCGCAGACACCAGAGACAGGCATGAAACGCTAAGGCTGCTACTGCAGCCAGCAAGAAGCCTGTGAACAAGCACAGGTCACTATCCACAGCTCCCCTCCCGGGAGTCTGTGCATCCCACCACTGCCAGGGTCCAGTGATCCAGGGACAACTTCCTCAGGAGAACACTCAGCATGCCTCAGGCTGTTGCAACGTCACACAGGCCACTGCAGCTGCAGGCTCGCCCCACATTCTGTACCGTTTCCTCCCCTTGGCCTGAGTGAGCCAGAGACCCCTAATCAGCTGCTTCTTTAACCCAGTCCTGTCTGAGTGAAGAAAAAACGCCCTCAGGTGACCTACACGTAGAGGTGGGGCCAAATCCAAAGCTGAGCCCCAGGAGCTGTGCGAACAAAGAAGAGAAAGGGAAATCTCTCCAAGTAGCCTCAGAGGCAGCAGATTAAGTCTCTTCAATCAACTTGAAGTACCCTGCATCTGTGGAATACTTGAATAGACAATGAATCATCCCAAAATTGAGGCAGTGGACTTGGGAGCAACAAAATATATATATATATTTTTTTTTCATTTTTCGCTTTTTGTGACGATGTATGTGTATGCTTCTTTCTGTGATTTTGTCGGTATAGCTGTGCTTTTATTACTTATCCTAGGGTCTGTCTGTACCTTTTTTTTTATTATTATAGCTTTTAGTGCTCATTATCATTGGTGAATTTGTTTTTGGTTTGGTTCCTCTCTTCTTTCATTCCTTTTTAAAATTTTTTTATTATTTTTAATTTTTTTTAAAAAATTAATATTTATAATTTATTTTTAATAACATTTATTTTATTTTATTCTTTCTTTCTTTCCTTTTTTTTATCCCTTCTGAGCTCTATGACTGACAGGGTTTTGGTGCTGGCCATGTGTCAGACCTGTGCTTCTGAGGTGGGAGAGCTGAGTTCAGGACATTGGTGCCCCAGAGACCTCCAGGCTCCATGTAACATCAAATGGTGAAAGATCTCACAGAGATCTCCATCTCAATGCTAAGCCCCAGCTCCACTCAATGACCAGCAAGCTACAGGACAGTACACCCTATGCCAAACAACTAGCAAGACAGGAACACAACCCCACCCATTAGCAGAGAGGCTGCCTAAAATCATAATAAGTCCACAGACACCCCAAAACAGCACCACCGGATGTGAACCTGCCCACCAGAAAGACGAGATCCAACCTCATCCACCAGAACACAGGCACTAGTCCCCTCCACCAGGAAGCCTACACAACCTACTGAACCAACATTAGTCACTGGGGGCAGAGACCAAAACCAACAGGCATTATGAACATGCAGCCTGTTAAAAGGAGACCCCCCCAAACAGTAAGTTATACCAAATGAGAAGACAGAGTAACACACAGCAGATGAATGAGCAAGGTAAAAACTGACCAGCGCAAATAAATGAAGAGGAAATAAGCAGTCTACTTGGAAAATAATTCAGAGTAATGATAGTAAAGATGATCCAAAATCTTGGAAATTGAATGGATAAAACAAAATAAAAGTTTAACAAGGACCTAGAAGAACTATAGCACAAAAAAACAATGATGAACAACACAATAAATGAAATTAAAAATTCTTTAGAAGGAATCAATAGCAGAATAACTGAGGCAGAAGAACGGATAAGTGACCGGGAAGATAAACTAGTGGAAATAACTACTGCAAAGTAGAATAAAGAAAAAGGAATGAAAAGAATTGAGGACACTCACAGAGACCTCTGTGACAACATTAAATGCACCAACATTCGACTTTTAGGGGTCCCAGAAGAAGAAGAGAAAAAGAAAGGGACTGAGAAAATATCAGAGGTATTTGAAGAGATTATAGTTAAAAACTTCCCTAATATGGGAAATAATATAGTTAATCAAGTCCAGGAAGCACAGAGAGCATCACACAGAATAAATCGAAGGAGAAACTTTCCAAGACACATATTAACCAAACTAGCAAAAATTAAATACAAAGAAAATATATTAAAAGCAGCAAGGGAAAAGCAACAAATTACATACAAGGGAATTCCCATAACATCAAGAGCTGAATTTTCAGAAGAACTCTGCAAGCCAGAAGGGTGTGGTCGGAAATATTTAAAGTGATGAAAGGGAAAAACCTACAACCAATAAACTACACAGGAAAGATTTCATTCAGATTCGAAGGGGAAATTAAAAACTTTACAGACAAGCAAAACCTAAGAAAATACAGCACCAACAAACTAGCTTTACAACAAATGCTAAAGGAACTTCTCTAGTCAGGAAGCACAAGAGAAGGAGACCTACAATAACAAACCCAAAACAAATAAGAAAATGGTAATAGGAGCATACATATCGATAACTACCTTAAATGTAAAAGGATTAAAGCTCCAACCAAAAGACATAGACTGGCTGAATGGATACAAAAACAAGACCCATATGTATGCTGTTTACAGGAGACACACTTCAGAACTAGGGACACGTACAGACTGAAAGTGAGGGGATGGAAAAAGATATACCATACAAATGGAAATCAAAAGAAAGCTGGAGTAGCAATTCTCATATCAGACAAAATAGACTTTAAAATAAAGACTATTAAAAGAAACAAGAAAGGCACTACAACTGATCAAGGGATCAATCCAAGAAGAAGATATAACAGTTGTAAATATGTACCCATCATAGGAGCAACTAAATACTTAAGGCAAATGGTAACAGCCATAAAAGGGGAAACCAACAGTGACAAAATCATAGTAGGGGACTTTAACACCCCATTTTAACCAATGGACAGATAATCCAAAATGAAAATAAATAAGGAAACACAAGTTTTAAATGATATATTAAACAAGGTGGACTTAATTGCTATTTATAGGACATTCCATTCAAAAAACAACAGAATATTCATTCTTCTCAAGTGCTCATGGAACATTCTCCAGGAGAGATCATATCCTGGGTCACAAATCAAGCCTTAGTAAATTTAAGAAAATTGAAATTCTATCAAGTAACTTTCCAGAACACAATTCTGTGAGACTAAGTATTAATTACAGAAAAAAACTGTAAAAAATACAAACACATGGAGGCTAAACAATACAATAATAAATAAGCAAGAGATCATTGTAGAAATGAAAGAGGAAAGCAAAAAAATACTAGAAAAAATTGACAACGAAAACACGACGACACAAAAAAAAAAAAACAAAAAAAAAAAAAAAAAAAAAAAAAAAAACCTATGGTTGTATAAAAAGCAGTTCTAAGAGGGAAGTTTATAGCAATACAATCCTACCTTAAACAAGAAACATCTCAAATAAAGAACCTAAACTTACACCAAAATCAATTAGAGAAAGAATAACAAAAGAACCCCAAAGTTAGCAGAAGGAAAGAAATCATAAAGATCAGATCAGAAATAAATGAAAAACAAATGAAGGAAACGATAGCAAAGATCAATAAAACTAAAATCTGGTTCTTGGAGAATATAAGCAAAATTGATAAAGCATTAGTCAGACTCACCACGAAAAAAAGGGAGAAGACTCAAATCAATAGAATTAGAAACAAAAACGGAGAAGTAACAACTGACACTGCAGAAAAAGAAAGGATAATGAGAGATTATTACAAGCAACTCTATGCCAATAAAATGGACAACCTGGAAGAAATGAACAAATTCTTAGAAAAGCACAACCTTCTGAGGCTGAACCAGTCAGATATAGAAAATATAAACAGACCAATTGGTCTGAAATTGAGACCGTTATTAAAAATCTTCCAACAAATAAAAGCCTAGGACCAGATGGTTTCAGAGGCAAATTCCTTCAAACATTTACAGAAGAGCTAACACCTATCCTTTTCAAACTCTTCCAAAATATAGCAGAGGGAGGAACACTCCAAACTCATTCTACGAGGCCACCACCACCCTGATACCAAAACCAGAAAAGATGTGAAAACAAACGAAAACTACAGGCCAATATCACTGATGAACATAGATGCAAAAATCCTCAACAAAATACTATCAAACAGATGCCAACAGCACATTAAAGGAATCATACACCATGATCAAGTGGGGTTTATCCTAGGAAGGCAAGAATTCTTCAGTATATGCAAATCAATCAATGTGATGCACCATATTAACAAACTGAAGGAGAAAAAACATTTGATCGCCTCAATAGATCCAGAAAAACTGTCAACAAAATTCAACACCCGTTTATGGTAAAAACCCTCCAGAAGCAGGCATAGAGGGAACTTACCTCAACATAATAATGTCCATATGTTACAAACCCACAGCCAACATCCTTCTCAATGGTGAAAACCTGAAAACAGTTCCTAAAATTTCATGAATAAGACAAGGTTGTCCACTCTAACCACTATTATTCAACACAGTTTTGGAAGTTTTAGCCACTGTAATCAGAGAAGAAAAGGAAATAAACGGAATCCAAATCAGAAAAGAAGTAAAGCTGTCACTTTTTGCAGATGAGATGATACAATACATAGATAATCCTAAAGACTCTACCAGAAAACTAATAGAGTGAATCAATGAATTTGGTAAAGTACAGGATACAGAATTAATGCACAGAAATCTCTTGAATCCCTATACACTAATGATGAAAAATCTGAAAGAGAAATTAAGGAAACACTCCCAATTACCATTGCCACAAAAAGAATAATATACCTAGGAATAAACTTACCTAAGGACACAAAATACCTGTATGCAGAAAGCTATGACACTGATGAAATAATTAAAGATGATACAAAGTGATAGAGAGATATACCATGTCCTTGGATTGGAAGTATCAACATTGTGTAAAATGACTACACAACCCAAAGCAATCTACAGATTCAGTGTAATCCCTATCAAACTCCCAATGGCATTTTTCACAGAACTACAACAAAAAATTTCGGAATTTGTATGGATACACAAAGGACCCCGAATAGCCAAAGCAAACTTGAGACAGAAAAGTGGAGCTGGATGAGTCAGGCTCCTAGACTTCGGACTATACTATAAAACTACAGTAATCAAGACAGTATGGTACCGGCACAAAAACAGAAATATAGATAAATGGAACAGCATAGAATCTCAGAATCCCAGAGGTAAACACACACTTATGTTCACCTTATCTTTTTTTTTAACACCTTTATTGGAGGATAATTGCTTTACAATGGTGTGTTAGTTTCTGCTTTATAACAAATTGAATCAGTTATACATATATATATGTTCCCATATCTCTTCCCTTTTGTGTCTTCCTCCCTCCTACAAACCTTATCCCACCACTCTAGGGGGTCACAAAACACCAAGCTGATCTCCCTGTGCTATGTGGCTGCTTCCCACTAGCTATCTATTTTATGTTTGGTAGTGTATATATGTCCATGCCACACTCTCACTTTGTCACAGCTTACCATTCCCCATCCCCATATCCTCAAGTCTATTCACTACTAGGTCTCTTTATTCCCGTCTTACCCCTAGGGTCTTCATTACCTTATATTTTTTTGGTTTTTCTTAGATTCCATATATATGTGTTAGCATACCGTATTTGTTTATCTCTTTCTGACTTACTTCACTCTGTATAACAGACTCTAGATTCATCCAGTTCACTACAAATATCTCAATTCAGTTTCTTTTCATGGCTGAGTAATATTCCATTGCATATATGTGCCACATCTTTTTATTTATTTTTTACATCTTTGTTGGAGTATAATTGCTTTACAATGGTGTGTTAGTTTCTGCTTTATAACAAAGTGAATCACTTATACATATGTTCAAATATCTCTTCCCTCTTGCATCTCGCTACCTCCCACCTTTCCTATCCCACCCCTCTAGGTGGTCAAAAAGCACCAAGCTGATCTCCCTGTGCTATGCGGCTGATTCCCACTAGCTATCTATTTTACATTTGGTAGTGTATATATGTCTATGCCGCTCTCTCACTTTGTCACAGCTTCCCCTTCCCCTTCCGCATATCTTCAAGTCCATTCTCTAGTACGTCTGTGTCTTTATTCCTGTCTTACCCCTAGATTCTTCAAGACATTATTTTTCTTAGATTCCACATATATGTGTTAGCATACAGTATTTACTTTCTCTTTTTGACTTACTTCACCCTGTATGAAAGACTCTAGGTCCATCCACCTCATTATCAATAGCTCAAGTTCATTTCTTTTTATGGCTGAGTAATATTCCATTGTATATATGTGCCACATCTTCTTAATACATTTATCTGATGATGGGCACTTACGTTGTTTCCATCTCTTGGCTATTATAAATAGAGCTGCAATGAATATTTTGGTACATGACTCTTTTTGATTTATGGTTTTCACAGGGTATATGCCCAGTAGTGGGATTGATGGGTCATATGGTAGTTCTGTTTATAGTTTTTTAAGGAACCTCCATACTGATCTCCATAGTGGCTGTACCAATTCACATTCCCACAAGCAGTGAAAGAGTGTTCCCTTTTCTCCACACCCTCTCCAGCATTTATTGTTTCTAGATTTTTTGATGATGTCCATTCTGACTGGTGTGAGATATCTCATTGTAGTTTTGATTTGCATTTCTCTAATGATTAATGATGTTGAGCATTCTTTCATGTGTTTGCTGGCACTCTGTATATCTTCTTAGGAGTAATGTCTATTTAGGTCTTCTACGCATTTTTGGATTGGGTTGTTTGTTTTTTTGTTATTGAGCTGCATGAGCTGCTTGTAAATTTTGGAGATTAATTCTTTTTCAGTTGTTTCATTTGTAAATATTTTCTCTCATTCTGAGGGTTGTATTTTGGTCTTGTTTATGGTTTCCTTTGCTGTGCAAAAGCTTTGCAGTTTCATTAGGTCCCATTTGTTTATTTTTGTTTGTATTTCTATTTCTTAAAGAGTTGAGTCCAAAAGGATCTTGCTGGGATTTATGTCATAGAGTGTTCTGCCTATGTTTTCCTCTAAGAGTTTGATAGTTTCTGGCCTTACATTTAGGTCTTTATTGCATTTTGAGCTTCTTTTTGTGTATGGTGTTAGGAAGTTATCTAATCTCATACCTTTATATGTACCTGTCCAGTTTTCCAAGCACCACTTATTGAAGAGGCTGTCCTTTTCCACTGTATTTTCCAGTCTCCTTTATCAAAGATAATGTGAACATATATTCGTGAGTTTATCTCTGGGCTTTCTATCCTGTTCCATTGATCTATCTTTCTGTTTCTGTGCCAGAACCATACTGTCTTGATTACTGTAGCTTTGTCGTATAGTCTGAAGTCAGGGAGCCTGATTCCTCCAGTTCCGTTTTTCATTCTCAAGATTGCTTTGGCTATTCTGGATCTTTTGTGTTTCCATACAAATTGTGAAATATTTTGTTCTAGTTCTGTGAAAAATGCCTGTGGTGGTTTGACAGGGATTGCATTGAATCTGTAGATTGCTTTGGGTAGTAGAGTCATTTTCACAATGTTGATACTTCCAATCCAAGAACATGGTATATCTCTCCATCTGTTTGTATAATCCCTCATTTCTTTCATCAGTGTCTTAGAATTTTCTGCATAGAGGTCTTTTGCCTCCTAAGGTAGGTGTATTCCTAGATATTTTATTCTTTTTGTTGCAGTGGTAAATGGGAGTGTTTTTTTGATTTCACTTTCAAATTTTTCATCATTAGTGTATAGGAATGCCGAAGACTTGTGTGCATTAATTTTGTATCCTTCTACTTTACCAACTTCATTGATTAGCTCTAGTAGGTTTCTGGGAACATCTTTAGGATTTTCTATATATAGTATCATGTCATCTGCAAACAGTGACAGCTTTACTTCTTCTTTTCCGATTTGGATTCCTTTTATTTTCTTTTCTTCTCTGTTGCGGCTAAAACTTCCAAAACTATGTTGAATAATAGTAGTGAGAGTTGGCAACCTTGTCTTGTTCCTAATATTAATAGAAATGCTTTCAGTTTTTCACCGTTGAGGATGATGTTGGCTCTGGGTTTGTCATACATGGCCTTTATTTTGTTGAGAAAAGTTCTCTCTATGCCTATATTCTGGAGGTTTTTTATCATAAATGGGTGTTAAATTTTGTCAAAAGTTTTTCTGTATCTATTGAGAAAACCACATGGTTTTTCTCCTTCAATATGGTAATATGGTGTATCACATTTTTTGATTTTCGTATATTGAAGAATCCTTGCATTTCTAGAATAAACCTCACTTGATCATGGTGTATGATCCTTTTAATGTGCTGTTGGACTCTTTCTGCTAGAATTTTGTTGAAGATTTTTGCATCTATGTTCATCAGTGATATTGGCCTGTAGTTTTATTTCTTTGTGACATCTTTGTCTGAATTTGGTATCAGGGTGATGGTGGCCTCGTAGAATGAGTTTGGGAGTGTTCCTCCCTCTGCTATATTTTGGAAGAGTTTGAGAAGGATAGTTGTTATATCTTCTCTAAATGTTTGATAGAATTCGCCTGTGAAGCCATCTGGTCCTTGGGTTTTGTTTGTTGGAAGATTTTTAATCACAGTTTCAATTTCAGTGCTTGTGATTTGTGTGTTCATATTTTCTATTTCTTCCTGATTCAGTCTTGGCAGCTTGTGCTTTTCTAAGTATTTGTCCATTTCTTCCACGTTGTCCATTTTATTGGCATAGAGTTGATTGTAGTAATCTCTCATGATCTTTTGTGTTACTGGAGGGTCAGTTGTTACTTCTCCTTTTTCATTTATAATTCTATTGATTTGAGTCTTCTACCTTTTTTCCTGATGAGTCTGGCTAATGTTTTATGAATTTTATTTATCTTCTCAAAAAAACAACTGTTAGTTTTATTGATCTATGCTATCATTTCTTTCATTTCTTTTTAATTTATTTCTAATCTGATCTTTATGATTTCTTTCCTTTTGCTAACTTTGGAGGGTTTTTTTTGTTCTTCTTTCTCTAATTGCTTTAGGTGCAAGGTTAGGTTGTTTATTCGAGATGTTTCCTGTTTCTTAAGGTAGGATTGTATTGCTATAAACTTCCCTCTTAGAACTGCTTTTGCTGCATCCCATAGGTTTTGGGTTGTCGTGTCTCCATTTTCATTTGTTTCTAGGGAATTTTTAAATATTTTCTCAGTCCCTTTCTTTTTCTCTTCTTCTTCTGGCACCCCTATAATTCAAATGTTTTTGCATTTAATGTTGTCCCAGAGGTCTCTGAGACTGTCCTCATTTCTTTTCATTCTTTTTTCTTTATTCTGCTCTGCAGTAGTTATTTCCACTATTTTATCTTCCAGGTCACTTATCCATTCTTCTGCCTCAGTTATTCTGCTATTGATCCCTTTTAGAGTATTTTTGATTTCATTTATTGTGTTGTTCATTGTTGCTTGTTTCCTCCTTAGTTCTTCTAGGTCTTTGATAAATGTTTCTTGCACTTTCTGTATTCCGTTTCTAAGATTTTGGATCATCCGACTATCATTATTCTGAATTCATTTTCAGGTAGACTGTCTATTTCCTCTTCATTTGTCAGGTCTGGTGGGTTTTTATCTTGCTCCTTCATCTGCTTTGTGTTTCTCTGTCTTCTTATTTTGCTGATCTTACTGTGTTTGGGGTCTCCTTTTTGCAGGATGCAGGTTCATAGTTCCCATTGTTTTTGGTGTTTGTCCCTAGTGGCTAAAATTGTTTCAGTGGGTTGTGTAGGCTTCCTGGTGGAGGGGACTAGTGCCTGTGTTCTTGTGGATGAGGCTTGATCTTGTCTTCTGGGTGGACAGTTCCGTTTCTGGTGGTATATTTTGTGGTGTCTGTGGCCTTATTATGATTTTAGGCAGCCTGTCTGCTAATGGGTAGGTTTGTGTTCCTCTCTTGCTAGTTGTTTGGTGTAGGGTATCCAGCATTGCAGCTTTCTGGTCGTTGAGTGAAGCTGGATGTTGGTGTTGAGATGGAGATCTCAGGGAGATTTTCGCCGTTTGATATTACGTGGAGCTGGGAGGTGTCTTGTGGACCACTGTCCTGAAGTTGGCTCTCTCACTCAGAGGCACAGCACTGACTCCTGGCTGCAGCACCAATAGCCTTTCATACACACGGCTCAGAATAAAATGGAGAAAAAAGTAGAAAAAGCAAAATAAAGGTGATAAAATAAAGTAAGGTAAAATAAAATAAAGTTATTAAAATAAAAAAAAAGAATTATTAAGAAAAAAAATTTTTTTTAAATACCAAAATGGTTGGATAGAACCCTAGGACAAATGGTGAAAGCAAAGCTATACAGACAAAATCTCACACGGAAGCATACAAATACACACTCACAAAAAGAGGAAAAGAGGGAAAAATAGTAAATCTTCCTCACAAAGCCCACCTCCACAATTTGGGATGATTCATTACCTATTCAGGTATTCCATAGTTGCAAGGCACTTCAACTTGATTGTGGAGATTCAATCCACTGCTCCTGTGGCTGCTGAGAGAGATTTCCCTTTCTCTTCTTTGTTCGCACAGCTCCCGGGGCTCAGCTTTGGATTTGGTGCTGCCTTTGCATGTAGGTTGCCTGAGGGTGTCTTTTCTTTGCTCAGAGAGGGTAGGGTTAAAGGAGCCGGTGCTTTGGGGGCTCTGGCTCATTCAGGCCAGGGTGGAGGGAGGGGTATGGAGTGCGGGGTGAGCCTGTGGCAGCAGAGGCCAGCGTGACGTTTCACCAGCCTGAGGCGTGCTGTGTTTTCACCCAGGGAAGTTGTCCCTGGATCCCGGGAAACTGGCAGTGGCGGGCTGCACAGGCTCCCTGGAACAGAGGTGTAGATAGTGACCTGTGCTTGCACACAGGCTTCGTGGTGGCAGAAGCAGCAGCCTTAGCGTCTCATGCCCCTCTCTGCCGTCCACACTGTTAGCTGCGGCTCGCGCACGTCTCTGGAGCTCCTTTAAGCAGTGCCCTTAATACCCTCTCCTTGAGCACCAGGAAAAAAAGAGGGAAGAAAAAGTCTCTTGCCTCTTCGGCAAGGCCAGACTTTCCTGGACTTCCTCCCAGCTAACCATAGTGCACTGACTCCTTCTGTCTGTGTTCGCGCTGCCTGTCCTCTCCGCGAGCTCTGACAGAAGCCCGAGTCTCAGCTAAAACCCTCGCCTGCAAGGGCGGGTAAGCAGACAAGCCTCTCAGGCTGGTGAGTGCTGGTAGGCACTGATCCTCTGTGCAGAAATCTCTCCACTTTGTCCTCTGCGCCCCTGTTGCTGTGCTCTCCTCCACAGCTCCGAAGCTCCCCCTCTCCACCACCTGCAGTCTCCGCCCGTGAAGGGGCTTCTAGTGTGTGGAAAGCTTTCCTCCTTCACAGCTCCCTCACACTGGTACAGGTCCTGTTCCTATTCTTTTGTCTCTGTTTATTCTTTTTTCTTTTGCCCTACCCAGGTATATGGGGAGTTTCTATCCTTTTCAGAGGTCTGAGGACTTCTACCAGCGTTCAGTAGGTGTTCTGTAGGAGTTGTTCCACGTGTCGATGTATTTCTGATGCATCTGTGGGGAGAAAGATGATCTCCGCATCTTACTCTTCCGCCATTGTCCCCCTCTCTCCCACATCTTCTTTATCCATTCAGCTATTGGTGGACACTTAGGTTGCTTCAATGTCTTGACTACAGTAAATAGAGTTCAAAGAACATTTTGGTACATGATTCGTTTTGAATTATGGTTTTCTCAGGGTATATGCCCAGTAGTTGGATTGCTGGGTTATATGGTATATATATTTTATTTATATATAAAATATATTATATATTTTTTATTTTTAGTTTTTTTTTTTTTTTTTTCAGTATGCAGGTCTCTCACTGTTGTGGCCTCTCCCGTTGTGGAGCACAGGCTCCGGACGTGCAGGCTCAGCGGCCATGGATCATGGGCCTAGCCGCTCTGCGGCATGTGGGATCTTCCCGAACCAGGGCACAAACCCATGTCCCCTGTATCGGCAGGCAGACTCTAAACCACTGTGCCACCAGCGAAGCCGCTATTTTTAGTTTTTTAATGAACCTCCATACTGTTCTCCATAGCGGCTGTATCAATTTACATTCCTACCAAGAGTGCAAGAGGGTTCCCTTTTCTCCACACTTTCTCCAGCATTTAGTGTTTCTAGATGTTTTGATGATGACTATTCTAATTGGTGTGAGATGATATCTCATTGTAGTTTTGATCTGAACTTCTCTAATGATTAATGATGTTGAGCATTCTTTCATGTGTTTGTTGGCAATCTGTATATCTTCTTTGGAGGAATGTCTATTTAGGTCTTCTGCTCATTTTTGGATTGTGTTGTTTGTTTGTTTTTTGTTACTGAGCTGCTTGTACATTTTGGAGATTAATCCTTTGTCAGTTGCTTCACTTAAAATATGTTCTCCCATTCTGAGGGTTGTCTTTTGGTGGTGTTTATGGTTTCCTTTGCTGTCCAAAAGCTTTTAAGTTTCATTAGATCCCATTTGTTTATTTTTGTTTTTATTTCCATTTCTCCAGAAGGTGTGTCCAAAGGATCTTGCTGTGATTTATGTTGTAAAGTGTTCTACCTATGTTTTCCTCAAAGAGTTTGATAGTGTCTGGCCTTATATTTAGGTCGTTAATCCATTTTGAATTTATTTTTTGTGTATGGTGTTAGGGAGTGTTTTAATTTCATCCTTTAACATGTACCTGTCCAGTTTTCCAAGCACCACTTATTGAAGAGGCTCTTTTCTCCACTTTATATTCTTGCCACCTTTATCAAAGATAAGGTGACCATATGTGTGTGGGTTTATCTCTGGGCTCTCTATCCTGTTCCATTGATCTATAATTCTGTTTTGTGTCATTACCATACTGTCTTGATTACTGTAGCTTTGTAGTATAGTCTGAAGGCAGGGAGCCTGATTCCTCCAGCTCCATTTTTCATTCTCAAGATTGCTTTTGCTCTTCGGGGTATTTTGTATTTCCACACAAATTGTGAAATTTTTTATCTACTTCTGAGAAAAATTCAAGTGGTAGTTTGATAGGGATTGCATTGAATCTGTAGGTTGCTTTGGGTAGTAGAGTCATTTTCACAATGTTGATTCTTCCAATCCAAGTATACGGTATATCTCTCCATCTATTTGTATCATCTTTAATTTCTTTCATCAGTGTCTTATAATTTTCTGCATACAGGTCTTTTGTCACCTTAGGTAGGTTTATTCCTAGATATTTTGTTCTTTTTTTGCAATGGTTAATGGGAGTGTTTTCCTAATTTCATTTTCTGATTTTTCATCATTAGTGTATAGGAATGCCAGAGATTTCTGTGCATTATTTTTGTATCCTGCTACTTTACCAAATTCATTGATTTGCTCTAGTAGTTTTCTGGTGACATCTTTTTAGGATTCTCTGGGTAGAGTATGATGTAATCTGCACACAGTGACAGCTTTACTTCTTCTTTTCCAATATGGATTACTTGTATTTCTTTTTCTTCTCTGACTGCTGTGGCTAAAACTTCCAAAACTGTTGAATAATAATGGTGAGAGTAGGCAACCTTGTCTTGTTCCTGATATTAGTGGAAATGGTTTCAGTTTTTCACCATTGTGGATGATGTTGGCTGTGGGTTTGTCATACATGGCTTTTATCATGTTGAGGACATTTCCGCCTATGCCTACTTTCTGCAGGTTTTTATCATAAATAGGTGTTGAATTTTGTTGAGAACTTTCTCTGCATCTATTGAGATGATCATCTGGTTTTTCTCCCTCAGTTTGTTAATATGGTGCATCACGTTGTTTGATTTGCGTATATTGAAGAATCTTTGCATTCCTGGAATAAACCCCAGTTGATCACGGTGTATGATCCTTTTCATGTGCTGTTGGATTCTGTTTGCTAGTATTTTGTTGAGGATTTTTGCATCTATGTTCATCAGTGATATTGGCCTGTAGTTTACTTTGTGACACCTTTGTCTGGTTTTTGTATCAAGGTGATGGTGGCCTTGTAGAATGCGTTTGGGAGTGTTCCTCCCTCTGCTATATTTTGGAAGAGTTTGAGAAGGATAGGTGTTAACTCTTCTCTAATTGTTTGATAGAATTTGCCTGTGAAGCCATCTGGTTCTAGGCTTTCTTTCTTGGAAGGTTTTTAAACAGTTTCAATTTCAGTGCTTGTGATTGGTCTGTTCACATTTTCTATTTCTTCCTGGTTCAGCCTCATAAGGATGGGCATTTTAAGGATTTGGCAATTTTTTCCAGGTTGTCCATTTTATTGACATATAGTTGCTTGTAATAATCTTTCATGAGAGTGTGTGTTTCTGCAGTGTCAGTTGTTACATCTCATTTTTCATTTCTAATTCTATGGTTTGTGTCTTCTCCCTTTTTTTCTTGATGAGTCTGGCTAATGGTTTATCAATTTTGTTTATCTTCTCAAAGAACAAGCTTTTACTTTTATTGATCTTTGCTATTGTTTCCTTCATTTATTTTTCATTAATTTCTGATCTGATCTTTATGATTACTTTCCTTCTTCTGACTTTGGGACATTTTTGTTCTTCTTTCTGTAATACATTTAGGTGTAAGGTTAGTTTTTTTTTATTTCAGATGTTTCTTGTTTCTTAAGGTAGGATTGTATTGCTGTAACCTTCCCTCTTAAAACTGATTTTGCTGCATCAAATTGATTTTGGGTTGTGCTTTCTTTGTCATTTGTTTCTAGGTATTTTTTGATTTCCTCTTTGATTTCTTCAGTGTTTGCTTGGTTATTTAGTAGTTTGTTGTTTAGCCTCCATTTACTTGTATTTTTTACAGATTTTTTTCCTGTAATTGATATCTACTCTCATTGCATTGTGGTTGGAAAAGAGACGTAATATAATTTCAATTTTCTTAAGTTTACCAAGGCCTGATTTGTGACCCAAGATATGATCTATCCTGGAGAATGTTCTATGAACACTTGAGGAGAAAGTTTATTCTGCTGTTTTTGAATGGAATGTCCTATAAATATTAATTAAGTCCATCTTGTTTAATGTACCATTTAAAGCTTCTGTTTCCTCATTTATTTGCATTTTGGATGATCTGTCCATTGTTGAAAATGGAGTGTTATAGTCCCCTATCATAACTGTGTTACTGTCGATTTCCCCTTTTATGGCTGTTAGTATTTGCCTTATGTATTGTGGTGCTCCTATGTTGGGTGCATAAATATTTACAATTGTTATATCTTCATCCCTTGATCATTATGCAGTGTCCTTCTTTGTCTCTTGTAATAGTCTTTATTTTAAAGTCTATTTTGTCTTATATGAGAATTGCAACTCCAGCTTTCTTTTGATTTCCATTTGCATGGAATATCTTTTTCCATCCCCTCACTTTCGGTCTGTATGTGTCACTAGGTCTGATGTGGGTCTCTTGTGGACAGCTTATATATGGTTCTTGCTTTGGTATCCATTCAGCCAGTCTGTGTCCTTTGGTGAGAGCATTTAATTATTTACATTTAGAGTAATTATCAATATTTATGTTCCTATTCCCATTTTCTTAATTGTTTTGGGTTTGTTACTGTAGGTCTTTTTCTTCTCTTTTCTTTCTTGACTAGAGAAGTTCCTTTGGCCTTTGTTGTAAAGCTGGTTTGGTGGTGCTGAACTCTAGCAGCTTTTGCTTGTCTGTAAAGGTTTTAATTTCCCCATCAATGATGAATGAAAACCTTGCTGGGTAGAGTAATCATGGTTATAGGTTTTTCTCCTTTGTCACTTTAAATCGGTCCTGCCAGTCCCTTCTAGCTTGCAAAGTTTCTGCTGAAAAATCATCTCTTAATATTATGGGGATTCCCTTGTGTTTTATTTGTATTTTTCCCTTGATGCTTTTAGTATGTTTTATTTGTATTTAATTTTTGGTAGTTTGATTAATATGTGTCCTGGTGTGTTTCTCCTTGGATTTATCCTGTATGGGACTCTCTGTGCTTCCTGGACATGATTAATTATTTCCTTGCTCATGTTAGGGAAGTTTTCAGCTATAATATCTTCAAATATTTTCTCAGTCCCTTTCTTTTTCTCTTCTTCTTCTGGGACCCCTAAAAGTGGGATGTTGCTGCATTTAATGTTGTCCCAGAGGTCTCTGAGACTGCCCTCAGTTCTTTTCAATCTTTTTTCTATATTCTGCTCTGCAGTAGTTATTTCCATTATTTTATTTTCCAGGGCACTTATTCGTTCCTGTGCCTCAGTTATTTTCCTATTGATTACTTCCAGAGAATTTTTAATTTCATTAATTGTGTTGTTCATCATTGTTTGTTTGATCTTTAGTTCTTCTAGGTCCTTGTTAAACGTTTCTTGTATTTTCTCTCTTATTTCCAAGATTTTGGATCATCTTTACTATTATTATTCTGAATTCCTTTTCAGGTAGACTGCCCATTTCCTCTTCATTTATTAGGTCTGGTGGGTTTTTACATTGCTCCTTCATCTGCTGTGTGTTTCTCTGTCTTCTCATTTTGATTAACTTATTTTTTTTTGGCGTCTCCTCTTTGCAGGCTGCTGGTTCATAGTCCCCGTTGTTTTTGGTGTCTGTTCCCAGTGGCTAACGTTGGTTCAGTGTGTTGTGTAGGTTTCCTGGTCGAGGGGACTAGTGCATGTGTACTGGTGGTTGAGGCTGCATGTTGTCTTTCTGGTGGGCAGGTCCAGGTCTGGTGGTGTGTTTTGGGGTGTCTGTGGACTTATTATTATTTTAGGCAGCCTCTCTGATAATTGGTCGGGTTTTGTTCCTGTCTTTCTAGTTGTTTGACATAGGGTGTCCCGCACTGTTGCTTACTGATCATTGAGTGACCTGGGTGCTGGTGTTGAGATGGAGATCTGTGGAAGATTTTCGCCATTTGATATTTTGTGGAGCTGGGAGGTCTCTTGTTGACCAGTGTCCTGAAGTTGACTCTCCCACCGCAGAGGCACAGCACTGACTCCTGGCTGGAACCACAAGAGCCTTTCATACTCACAGCTGAGAATAAAAGGGAGAAAATATAGTAAGAATGAAAGTAAGAGGATAAAATAAAATAAGATAAGATAAAATAAAATAGTTATTAAAATAAAAAGTAACAAATAATTATTAAAAAAATTTTAAGAGTAAAAAATTAATAAATAAATAAAAAAAAACGGGCAGACAGAACCCTAGAAGAAATGATGTAAGCAAAGCTATACAGACAAAATCTCACACAAAATCATTCACATACACCCTCACAAAAATAGGAAAAGGGGAAAAAATAATATATCTTGCTCCCAAAGTCCACTTCCTCAATTTGGGATGATTCCTTGCCTATTCAGATATTTCACAGATGTAGAGTGCATCAAGTTAATTGCGGAGATTTAATCCGCTGCTCCTGAGGCTGCAGGGAGTGATTTCCCTTTCTCTTCTGTTTTTGCACTGCTCCCAGGGTTCAGCTTTGAATTTGGACACACCTCTGCTTGTAGGTCGCCTGAGGGTGTCTGTTCTTCGCTCAGACCGGACGGGGTTAATGGAGTAGCTGATTTGGTGCCTCTGGCTGACTCAGGCCAGGGATGGAAGGGGTATGGATGTGGTGTGTACCTGCGGTGGCAGAGGCCAGCATGACATTGCAGCATGCTGATGCGAGCTGTGCATTCTCCAGGGGAAGATATCCCTGTATGACGGGACCCTGGTAGTGGCAGGCTTCACAAGCTCCTGGCGGGGGTGGTGTGGAGAGTGACCTGTACTTGCACACAGGCTTCTTGGTTGCAGCAGCAGCAGCCTTAGCATCTCATTCCTGTCTCTGGGGTCTGTGCTGTTAGCTGTGGCTTGTGCTCATCTCTGGAACTCCTTTAAGCAGCACTCTTTATCCCCTCTCCTTGAGCACCAGGAAACAAAGAGGGAAGAAAAAGTCTCTTGCCTATTCGGCAGGTCCAGACTTATTCCCAGACTCCCTCCCAGCTGGCAGTTGTGCAATAACCCCTTCAGGCTGTGCCCATGCTGCAAACCCCAGTCCCCTCCCTGGGATTTGACTGAAGCCCAAGCCTCAGCTTCCAGACCCCGCCTGCCACAGTGGGTGAGCAGACAAACTTCTCAGGCTGGGGAGTGCTGGTCAACACTGATACTCCATGCAGGAATCTCTCTGCTTTGCCCTTCCAAACCCTGTTGCTACACTCTCCTCTGTGGCTCTGAAGCTTCTCCCCTCCACCCCCCATGGTTTCTGCACGTGAAGGGCCTTCCTAGGATGTGGAAACCTTTCCTCCTTCAGAGCTCCCTCCCACTGGTGCAAGTCCCATCTCTCTTCTTTTGTATCTCTTTTTCCTTTTTTCCGTGGCCCTACCCAGGTACGTGGGGAGTTTCTTGCCTTTTGGGAGGTCTGAGGTCTGCTAGCATTCAGTGGGTGTTATATAGGAGCAGATCAACGTGTAGAGATATTTCTGATGTATCTGTGGGGAGGAAGGTTATCTCTGCCTCTTTCGCTTCTGCTATCTTCCTCAACTCCCTCTACCTTATCTTTTATAAAGGAGGTTAGAATATACAATGGAAAAAAGACAGTCTCTTCAATAAGTGATGCTGGGAAAACTGGATAGCTACATGTAAAATAATGAAATTAGAGCACTCCCTAACACCATACATAAAAATAAACTCAAAATGGATTAAAGACCTAAATGTTACACAAGACACTATAAAACTCTAAGAGGAAAAAATAGGCAGAACACTCTCTGACATAAATCACAGCAAGATCCTTTTTGACCCACCTCCTAGCAAAATGGAAATGAAAAAAAATTTAAAAATGGGACCTAATAAAACTTAAATATTTTGCACAGCAAATGAAAATATAAAGAAGACAGAAACAACCATCAGAATGGGAGAAAATATTTTCAAATAAAGCAACTGACAAAGGATTAATCTTCAAAATTTACAAACAGCACATGCAGCTCAATATCAAAAGCCTGAACAACCCAATCAAAAAATGGGTGGAAGACTTAAATAGACATTTCCACTATGATGATATACATATTGCCAACAGACACGTGAAAGGATGCTCAACATCATTAATCGTTAGAGAAATGCAAATCGAAATTACATTGATGTATCACCTCACACCAGTCAGAATGGCCATCATGAAAATATCTACAAACAATAAATGCTGGAGAGGGTGTGGAGAAAATGGAACCCTCTTACACTGTTGGTGGGAATGTAACTTGATAAGCCACTATGGGGAACAGTACGGAGGTTCCTTAAAAAACTAAAAATAAAACTACCATATTACCCAGGAATCCCACTACTGGATATATACCCTGAGAAAAACATAATTCAACAAGATTCGTGTACCAAAATGTTCATTGCAGCTCTGGTTACAATAGCCAGGACATGGAAGCATGCTCTGTGTCCATCAACAGATTAATGGATAAAGAACATGTGGCCTATATATACAATGGAATATTACTCAGCCATTAAAAGAAATGAAACTGAGTTATTTGTAGTGAGGTGGATGGATCTAGAGACTGTCATACAGCATGAAGTAAGTCAGGAAGAGTAAAACAAATAATGTATGCCAACACATATATATGGAATCTAAAATAATAAAATAAAACATTTCTGAAGCACCTAGGTTCAGAACAGGAATAAAGATGCAGACATAGAGAATGGACCTGCAGACATGGGGAGGGGTAGTGTAAGATGGGACAAAGTGAGAGAGTGACATGGACATATATATACTATCAAATATAAAATAGATAGCTAGTGGGAAGCAGCCACATAGCACAGGGAGATCAGCTCGGTGCTTTGTGACCACCTAGAGAGGTGGGACTGGGAGGGTGCGAGGGAGGAGATGTGCGGATATATGTATAGCTGATTCACTTTGTTATAAAGCAGAAACTAACACACCATCATAAAGCAATTGTACTCCAATAACGATGTTAAAGATATTAAAATAAAATAAATTTAAAAATAAAAAAGAAATTACAACACACACCACAGAAATACAAAGAATCATAAAAGACTACTACAAACAACTATATGCCAATAAAATGTACAATCTAGAAGAAATGGACAAATACTTAGAGAGGTACAACCTTGCAAGACTGAACCAGGAAGAAATAGAAAATATGAACAGATTAATCACAGGCCCTGAAAATAAAACTCTCATTTAAAAACTTCCAACAAACAAAAGCCCAGAACCAGGAGTCTTCACAGCCGAATTCTATGAAACTTTTAGAGAAGAGTTAAAAAGTACCCTTCTGAAACTCTTCCAAAAATTGACAGAGGAAGGAACACTTCAGAACTCATTTTATGAGGCCACCATCACCCTGATACCAAAACCACAGATACCAAAAAAGAGAATTACAGACTAATATCACTGATGAACATAGTTGCAAAAATCTTCAACAAAATATTAGCAATCTGAATGCAGCCATACATTAAAAGAAACATACAACGTGATGTAGCTGGATTTATGCCAGGGATGCAAGGATTTTTCAATATCTGCCAATGAATCGATGTGATACACCTCTTTAAAAATTAAAGAATAAAACCATATGATCGAGAGAGGAGGAAGATGTTGGTAGAGTAAGACATGGAGATCACCTTCCTACCCACAGATACATCAGAAATACATCTACACGTGGAACAACTCCTACAGAACACCCATTGAATCCTTCCAGAAGATCTCAAACCTCCTAAAAGGCAAGAAACTCCCCATGTACATGGGTAGGACAAAAGAAAAAAGAATAAACAGAGACTAAAGAATAGGGATGGGACATGTACCAGTGAGAGGGAACTGTGAAAGAGGAAAGGTTTCCACACACTAGGAAGCCCCTTTGCTGGCAGAGACTGCAGGAGGTGGAGGGGGGAGCTTCAGAGCCACAGAGGAGAGCACAGAAAAAGGGGTGCCGAGGGCAAAGTGGAGTGATTACCGCACAGAGGATAGGTGCCAACCAGCACTCACCAGCCCGAGAGCCTTGTCTGCTCACCTGCCAGGGTGGGCGGGTCTGGGAGCTGAGGCTTGGGCTTCGGGCAGAGCACAGGGAGAGGACTGGGTTTGGTGGCATGAACACAGCATGCAGAGGGTTAGTGCACCATGGCTAGTAGGGAGGGAGTCCAGGAAAATGTCTGGACCTGCCGAAGAGACAAAAGACTTTTTCTTCCCTCTTTGTTTCCTGGGGCACAAGGAGAGGGGATTAAGCACGCTGCTTAAAGAAGCTCAAGAGACGGGTACGAGCCATGGCTAACAGCATGGACCAAAGAGAAGGGATGAGATGCTAAGGCTGCTGCTGCCACAACCAAGGAACCTGTGTGCGAGCACACGTCACTATCTGCACCGCCCTTCTGGGGAGCCTGTGCAGCCCGCCACTGCCAGGGTCCCGGGATCCAGGGACAACTTCCCCGGGAGAACGCACGGCATGCCTCAGGCTGGTGCAACGTCCTGCTGGCCTCTGCTGCTGCAGGCTTGCCCCGCAACTCGCATCTCCCTCCTCTCGGCCTGAGTGAGCCAGAGCCCCCAAATCAACTGCTCCTTTAAGCCCATCCTGTCTGAGCAAAGAATAGATGCCCTCAGGTGATCTAAATGCAGAGGCGAGGCCAAATCCAAAGCTGAGCTCCGGGAGCTGTGTGAACAAAGAAGAGAAAAGGAAGGCTCTCCCAGTATCCTCAGAAGCAGTGGATTAAAGCTCCACAATCAACTTGATGTACCCTGCATCTGTGGAATACCTGAATAGACAACGAATCATCCCAAATTGAGGAGGTGGACTTTGAGAGCAAGATTTATTATTTTTTCCCCTTTTCCTCTTTTTGTGAGTGTGTATGTGTATGGTCTGTGTGAGATTTTGCCTTTATAGCTTTGCTTTCACCATTTGTCCTAGGATCTTATCTGTCTGATTTCTTTTTTTTTTTTTAATTTGTAAAAAATTTTTTTCTTACAATATATTTTTATTTTAATAACTTTATTTTATTTCACTTCATTTTCTTTTAGCCTCATTCTTTCTTTCTTTCTACATTTTCTCCCTTTTATTGTGAACCGTATGGATGAAAGGCACTTGGTGCTGCAGCCAGGAGTCAGTGCTGTGCCTCTGAGGTGGGAGAGCCAACTTCGGAACACTGGTCAACAAGAGACCTCCCAGCTCCATGTAATATCAAATGGCGAAAATCTCCCAGAGATCTCCATCTCAACACCAACACCGAGCTTCACTCAATGATCAGCAAGCTACAGTGCTGGACACCCTATGCCAAACAACTAGCAAGACAGGAACACAACCCCACCCATTAGCAGAGAGGCTGCCTAAAATCATAACAAGGCCACAGTCACCCCAAAACACACTACCAGATGTGGACATCCCCACCAGAAACACAAGATCCAGCCTCATCCACCAGAACACAGGCAATACTCCCTTCGACTAGGAAGCCTACACAACCCACTGATCCAAATTTAGGCACTGGGGACAGACACCAAAAACAACAGGAAATACGAACCTGCAGTCTGCAAAAAGGAGACCCCAAACACAGTAAGATCAGCAAAATAAGAAGACAGAGAAACACAAAGCAGATGAAGGAGCAAGATAAAATCCCACCAGACCTAACAAGTGAAGAGGAAATAGGCAGTCTACAGGAAATATAATTCAGAATAATGATAGTAGTGATGATCCAAAATCTTGGAAATAGTATAGAGAAAATGCAAGAAACCTTAAACAAGGACCTAGAAGAACTAAAGATAAAACATGCAATGGTGAACAACAAAATAAATAAAAATACTCTAGAGGGGTCAATAGTACAATAACAGAGACAGAAGAACCTGACCTGGAAGATAAAAGAGTGGAAATAACCAATGCAGAGCAGAATAAAGAAAAAAGAGTGAAAAGAACTGAGGACAATCTCAGAGACCTCTGGGACAACATTAAACGCACCAACATTCAAACTATAGGGGTTCTAGAAGACGAAGAGAAAAAGAAAGTGAGTGAGAAAGTATTTGAAGATACTATAGTTGAAAACCTCCCTAATTTGGGAAAGGAAATAGTTAATCAAGTCCAGGAAGCACAAAGAGTCCCATAGAAGAAAAATCAAAGTAGAAACCTACCAAGACACATATTAATCAAACTGTCAAAAATTAAATACAAGGAAAACATATTAAAAGCAGCAAGGGAAAAACAACAAATAACACACAAGGGAATCCCCATAAGGTTAAAAGCATATCTTTCAGGAGAAACTGCAAGCCAGAAGGGACTGGCAGGACATATTTCAAGTGAAGAGGAGAAAAACCTACAACAAAGATTACTCTACCCAGCAAGGATCTCATTCATATTTGAAGGAGAAATATAAACCTATACATACAAGGAAAATCTGAGAGAGTTCAGCACCACCAAACCAGCTTTACAACAAATGCTAAAGGACCTTCTCTAGGCAAGAAACAGAAGAGATGGAAAAGACCTACAATAACAAACACAAAACAATTTAGAAAATGGGAATAGGAACATACATGTCGATAATTACCTTAAATGTAAATGGATTGAATGCTCCCACCAAAAGACACAGATTGGCTGAATGGATACAAAAACAAGACCCATATATATGCAGTCTACAAGAGACCCACTTCAGACCTAGAGACACATACAAACTGAAAGTGAGGGGATGGAAAAAGATATTCCATGCAAATGGAAACCGAAAGAAAGCTGGAGTAGCAATTCTCATATGAAATAAAATACGCTTTAAAATGAAGACCATTAGAAGAGAAAAAGAAGGACACTACATAAAGTTCAAGTGATCAAACCAAGAAGATATAACAATTGTAAATATTTATGCACCCATCATAGGAGCACCTCAATACATAAGGCAAATACTAACAGTCATAAAAGGGGAAATCAAGAATAACACATGCATAGTAGAAGATTTTAACACCCCACATTCACTAATAGACTGATCATCCAAAATGAAAATAAAGAAAGAAACAGAAGCTTTAAATGATACATTTAGCAAGATGGATTTAATTGATATATATAGGACATTCCATCCAAAAAGAACAGAACACATTCTTCTCAAGTGCTCATGGAACATTCTTCAGGATAGATCATATCTTGGGTCACAAACCAAGCCTTGGTAAATTTAAGAAAATTGAAATTGTATCAAGTAGTTTTTCTGACCACAACGCTACGAGACTAGATATGAGGTACAGGAAAAGATCTGTAAAAAAATACAAACACATGGAGGGTAAACAATACACTACTTAATAAGGGAGTGACCACTGAAGAAATCAAAGAGGAAATCAAAAAATACCTAGAAACAAATGACAATGGAGACACGACAACCCAAAACCTATAGGATGCAGCAAAAGCAGTTCTAAGAGGGAAGTTTGTATAAATATATTTCTACCTTAAGAAACAGGAAGTATCTCAAATAAACAACCTAACCTTGCACCTAAAGCAATTAGAGGAAAAAAAATTAGCAGAAGGAAAGAAATCATAAAGATCAGATCAGAAATAAATGAAAAAGAAATGAAGGAAACAATAACAAAGATCAATAAAACTAAAAGCTGGTTCTTTGAGAAGATAAACAAAATTGATAAACCATTAAACAGACTCATCCAGAAAAAAATGGAGAACACGCAAATCAGTAGAAATAGAAATGAAAAAGGTGAAGTAACAAGTGACACTGCAGAAATACAAAAGATCATGAGAGATTACTACAAGCAACTCTATGCCAATAAAATGGACAATGTGGAAGAAATGGACCAATTCTTAGAAATTGCACAATGTGCCAAGGCTGAATCAGGAAAAATAGAAAATAATAACAGACCAACCACAAGCACTGAAATTGAAACTGTGATTAAAAATCTTCCAACAAAAAAAAGCCAGGGCCAGATGGCTTCACAGGCAAATTCTATCAAACATTTAGAGAAGAGTTAACACCTATTCTTCTCAAACTCTTCAAAAATATAGCAGAGAGAGGAACACAACCAAGTTCATTCTACGAGGCCACCATCACCCTGATACCAAAACCAGACAAGGATTTCACAAAGAAAGAAAACTACAGGCCAATATCACTGATGAACATGGATGCAAATACCATCAACAAATTACAAGCAAACAGAATCCAACAGCACATTAAAAGGTTCATACACCATGATCAAGTGTGGTTTATTCCAGGAATGCAAGGATTCTTCAATATACACAAATCAATCAATGTGATAAACCATATTAACAAATTGAAGGAGAAAAACCATATGATCAACTCAATAGATGCTGAGAAAGTTTTAGACAAAATTCAACACCGATTTATGATAAAAACCATCCAGAAAATAGGCATAGAGGGAACTTTCCTCAACATAATAAAGGCCATATATGACAAACCCACGGCCAACATCATCCTCAATTGTGAAAAACTGAAAGCGTTTCCACTAAGATCAGGAACAAGACGAGGTTGCCAACTCTCACCATTATTCAACACAGTTTTTGAAGTTTTAGCCAGAGCAATCAGAGAAGAAAAGGAAATAAAAGGAATCCAAATTGGAAGGGCAGAAGTAAAGCTGTCACTGTTTGCAGATGATATGATACTATACATAGTGGATCCTAAAGACGCTACCAGAAAACTACTAGAGATAATAAATGAATTTGGTACAATAGTAGGATACAAATTAATGCACAGAAATCTCTGGCATTCCTATACACTAATGATGAAAAATCTGAAAGTGAAATCAAGAAAACACTCCTATTTACCATTGCAACAAAAGAATAAAATATCTAGGAATATACCTAGCTAAGGAGACAAAAGACCTGTATGCAGAAAATTATAAGATACTGATGAAAGAAATTAAAGATGATACAAATAGATGGAGAGGTATACCATGTTCTTGGATTCGAAGAATCAACATTGTGAAAATAACTCTACTATCCAAGCAATCTACAGATTCAATGCAATCCCTGTCAAACTACCACTGGCATTTTTCACAGAACTAGAACAAAAAGGTCTACAATTTGTATGGAAACACAAAAGACCCCAAATAGCCAAAGCAATCTTGTCAATGAAAACGTGAGCTGGAAGAATCAGGCTCCCTGACTTCAGACTATATTACAAAGTTACAGTAATCAAGAGAGTATTGTACGGGCACAAAAACAGAAATATAGATCAATGGAACAGGATAGAAAGCCCAGAGATAAACCCACACACATATGGTCCTCTTATCTTTGATAAAGGAGGCAGGAGTGTACAGTGGAGAAAGGACAGCCTCTTCAATAAGTGGTGCTGGGAAAACTGGACAGCTACATGTAAAAGTATGAGATTACATCACTTCCTAACACTATACACAAAAATAAGCTCAAAATGCAATAAAGACCTAAATGTAAGGCCAGAACCTATCAAATTCTTAGAGGAAAACATAGGCAGAACACTCTGTTACATAAATCACAGCAAGATCCTTTTGGACCCATCTCCTAGAGAAATGGAAATAAAAACAAAAATAAACAAATGGGACCTAATGAAACTTCAAATCTTTTGCACAGCAAAGGAAACCATAAACAAGACCAAAAGACAACTCTCAGAATGGGAGAAAATATTTGCTAATGAAGCAACTGACAAAGGATTAATCTCCAAAATTTACAAGCAGCTCATGCAGCTCAGTAACAAAAATAACAAACAACCCAATTCAAAAATGGGCAGAAGACCTAAATAGACATTTCTCCAAGGAAGATATACAGATTGGCAAGAAACACATGAACGAATGCTCAACATCATTAATCATTAGAGAATTGCAAATCCAAACTACAATGAAGTATCGTCTCACACTGGTCATAATGGCCATCATCAAAAAATCTACAAACAATAAATGCTGTAGAGGGTGTGGAGAAAAGGGAACACTCTTGCACTGCTGGTGGGAATGTGATTTGGTACATCCACTATGGAGAACAGTATGGAGGTTCCTTAAAAACTACAAATAAAACTACCCTATAACCCAGCATTCCCACTACTGGACATATACCCTGAGAAAACCCTAAGTCAAAATTAGTCATGCACCAAAACATTCATTGCAGCTCTACAATAGCCAGGAGATGGAAACAACCTTCGTGTCCATCATCGGATGAATGGATAAAGAAGATGTGGCACATATATACAATGGGATATTACCCAGCCATAAAAAGAAACGAAATCGAGTTATTTGTAGTGAGGTGGATGGACCTTGAGTCTGTGATACAGAGTGAAGTAAGTCAGAAAGAGAAAGACAAGTACTGTATGCTAACACATATATATGGAATCTAAGAAAAAAAAAAATGTCATGAAGAACCTAGGAGTAAGACAGGAATAAATACACAAACATACTAGAAAATGGACTTGAGGATATGGGGAGGGGGAAGGGTAAGCGGTGACAAAGTGAGAGTGGCATGGACATATATACACTACCAAACGTAAATAGATAGCTAGTGGAAAGAAGCTGCATAGCACAGGGAGATCAGCTCGTGTTTTGTGGCCACCTAGTGGGGTTGGTTAGGGAGGGTGTGAGAGAGGGAGACACAAGAGGGAAGAGATATGGGAACATATGTATATATATATATATATATATATATATATATATATATATATATATAACTGATTCAGTGTGTTGTAAAGCAGAACTAACACACCATTATAAAGCAATTATACTCCAATGAAGATGTAAAAATTTTTTTAATAATAAATAAATAAATACAAGCATCAAGGGCCATTAGAGTGAAAAGGAATCATGCCCAAAGTGTAGTGTTAAAGGGGAAAAACAAAGAAGCAGAGGACCCTACTCTTGTACAACTCCAGAAAATACATTAAAAAAATCTATCCACGTGAAAAACAAATAAACAAACATATGGTCATCTCAATAGATGCAGAAAAATCTTTTGACAAAATGCCACGCCCTTTTATGTTAAAAGCCCTCCAGAAAGTGGGCATGGAAGGAACCTACCTCAACATAATAAAGGCCATATATGACAAACCCACAGCTAGCATCATACTTAACAGTGAAAAGCTGAAAACATTTCCCTAAAGATCAGGAACAAGGAAAGGATGTTCACTCTCACCATTCTTATTCAAGATAGTTTTTTTTTTTTTTTTTTTTTGCGGTACGCGGGCCTCTCACTGTTGTGGCCTCTCCAGTTGCAGAGCACAGGCTCCAGACGCGCAGGCTCAGAGGCCATAGCTCACGGGCCCAGCCGCTCCGTGGCATGTGGGATCCCCCTTGATCGGGGCACGAACCCGTGTCCCCTGCATCGGCAGGCAGACTCTCAACCACTGCACCACCAGGGAAGCCCCTCAAGATAGTTTTGAAAGTCCTAGTCATGCCAATCAGGAAGAAAATTAAATATAAATAATCCATATTGGAAAAGTAGAAGTAAAATTGTTACTGCTTGCCGATTACATGATTCTATACAGAGAAAGTCCTAAAGATGCTACCAGAAAACTATTAGAGTTCATCAATGAATTTGGTAATTTTGTCAGATACAAAATTAATACACAGAAATCGGTTGTATTTCTATATACTAACAAAGAAATATCAGAAACCAAAATTAAAGAAATAACCCCATATCCCATCTCATCAAAAAGAATAAAATACCAAGTAATCAAATCACCTAAGGAGGCAAAAACCTGTACTTCAAAAATTATTAGACACTAATGAAAGAAATAGAAGATGACACAAAATGATGGGAGGATATACCATGTTATTGGATTGAAAGAATCTATATTGTCAAATGACTATACTACCAAATGTAATCTACAGCTTCAGTGCAATCCCTGTCAAATTACCATTGGCATTTTTCACAGAATTGGAATAAATTTAAAAAAATTATAAAAACACACAAGACCCCAAATATCCAAAGCAATCTTGAGAAATAAAAATGGAGCTGGAGGAATAGGGCTCCCTGCATTCAGACTATACTACAAACCTACAGTAATCAAAAGAGTATGGTAGTGGCACAAAGACAGACATAAATCAATGGAAAAGGATTCTTCCCGATAAACTTATGGGATTCCCCTCATACATTATTTCTTGCATTTCCCTCGTTTCTTTGTTCTTTAGTTCTTCTAGGTCTTAGTTAAACATTTCTTGTATCTTCTCATCTGTGCCTCCATTCTTTTTCTGAGATATTGCCTCATCTTTACTATCATTACTCTGAGTTCTTTTACAGGTAGATTGCCTGTCTCCACTTCACATAGTTCTTTTGGCGTCTGTCTTGTTCCTTTATCTGGGAGGTATTCCTCTGCCATCTCATTTTGTCTTACTTTCTGTGATTGTGGTTTACATTCCACAAGCTTCAGGGTTGTAGTTCTGCTTGCCTCTGCTGTCTGCTCCTGTCCTGGTGTGGCTTCTTTTTTATCTTTGGATATATGGTATCTTTTTTGGTAGATTCTGGCTTTTATTTTTTTCTGTCAGTGACTGTTCTAGTTAATTGTGTTTTGGTGTTTCCATATGAAGAGGTGAGCTCACATCCTTTTACCCTGCCATCTTGCCTGTGATCAGTAATTGCCACTTTCATTCAATATGGTATTGGAAGTCCTCACAGAATGTCAGAGCCAGGGCTCAACTTCTTGGTGCAAAGAAGGGTTCAGACTCTGTTCTCTCTCAAACGTGCTCACCACCCATAAACTGTGGAGAAGGCATGGTTGCCCGTTCTTTGGAGGGTCATGAAGGCAGCGCTACTGAGTGGTCAGTGGACCATGGGTTGCCAGGTTCTGCTCAGGTGAGCACTAGCACAGCCTGCTGGTGAGAGCCAACTACCTGCAGGGCTTCTTTTTTAGTTTTAGAGCACAGATTTTTACCTTTTTAGTTTGATTTATTTGTAGATATTTATCTTTCTTGATGCTATTGTAAACAGAATAATTTTCTTACTTTCTATTTCATATTGTTTGTGGGTGGTGTATTGACACATAAATGATTTTTATAAGTTAATTTTTTACTGTGTGTCTTCATTGATTTTTAAAATTATCTCTAGTATTATTGTGGATTTGTCTTGGGGGAATTTTTCTATATACAGGATCCTGTCATCTGCAAATACAAGTAGTTTTTTTCTTCTTTTCTAATTTGGATGCATTTTACTTCCTTCCCCCCAACCTGCCTAATTTCTCTGACTAGGACTTCCAATGCAATGTTAGATAGCACTGGTTAAAGTGAACATCTTTGTCCGTTCCAGATCTTTGCAGAAAAGTTTCAAATTTTCACGCTTGAATGTCATGTGAACTGTGGCTTTTTCATATATGTCATTTACTATGCTGAGGAAGTTCCTTCTATTCCTAGTTTTCTGAGTGATTTTATCACTGAAAGAATAAGAGTGTTAAATTTTGTCAAAAAGCTTTCTGCATCTATTGAGATGTTCATACTGTTTATTCCCCTTCATTCTATTATTATGGTATATTACATTGATTGATTTTCTTATGTTTCTTATGTTGAAATACACTCATATTCCTGGGAAAATTGCATTTGATCAATACCTGTTTATATTTTCTATTTCTTCCTGCATCAGTTTTGGTAATTTGTTTGATTTTAGGAATTCTCTCATTTCCTATAAATTATCTTATTACCTGGCGTACACTTGTTTATGCTATTTTTTATACTACACTTAATTTAATGTAAGTAGTGATGTTCCCACTTTCATTTTTGATTTTAGTGGTTTGTGCCTTCTCTCTCTTTTTCTTCATCTAGCTAGTTTTACCTTTTCAGAGGACCAAGTTTTAGTTTTGTTGATTCTCTTGATTTTTTTTGCTATTCTCTCTTTGATTTTAAAATCTCTGCTCTAATCTTTTTCATTCCTTTCCTTCTGTTGCCTTTGAGTTCAGTTTGCAATTTTTTCTCTAGTTCTTAAAATTGTAGAGTTAATTTTTTGGTTTGAGATTTTAGTATATAATGTAGTGATTAGATGCTATAAATTTCCTTTCGAAATGAATATTTATTCTACTATTGTTAGTTGGAGTGTACTATACATATACATTGTCTACTTATTTTATAATATTGTTCAAGTTACTTCTTTATTAATCTTCTCTCTAGATGTTCTAGCCATCATGGAAAGTGATGTGTGCATGTCTCCAAATATTGTAGAATTTTCTATTTATCCCTTCAATTATGCCAATATTCTCTTCATATATAATGGGGCTATGTTGTTTGATTTATAAATGTTTATAGATGTATCTTCTTGATGAATTCACCCTTTAATAAACATACAATGTTCTGTTTGTCTCTTGTAATGTCTTATATTAGTATATTCACTGTAGCACTATTTTGCTTATTATTTCATGGAATATTTTTATATTCTTTCACTTGTAACATATTTGTGTCTTTTCATATAAAGTTAGTCTCTTTTAAAGAACATATAGGTAGATCACGTTTTTATACTTTAATCCAGTCTACCAATTTTCTCTTTTAATTATTGAGTTTAATCTATTTACATTTATAGTGATTATCATTAATGAAGAATTTAGTTCTGCCACTTTTCTGTTTTTTTCTACGTCTTTTTTTGTTCAATTCCTCCTGTACTTCTTTGTTTTGTATTTGATTTTTTTCTGGTGTACCATTTTTATTTCCTCTTTATTTCTATTTTAAATTTATGTTCTTAGTAGTTAACATGAGAATTACCATTAGTATCCTAAATTTTCTAGGAATCTAGTTGAACTATACCAATTTAGCTTCAATAGCATAAGTTAGCTCCTATGCTGCTATGCATCTCTATTCTCCCCTTTATGTCATTATTGTTAATAACTATATCTTTATACATTGTGTGCCCATTAATACAATTTATGATTATTATCTTATGCATTTTTCTTTTTAACTCACATAGTAAGTAAAAAGAGAAATTACAAACCTCCAAAACACTAAATTTTATATTAATCTATTTTATTTTTAACAGAGATATTTATGTGGCTTTGGATTGCCATTTATTGTCTTTTTGCTTAAGCATTAAGAACTCCCTTTAGCTTTTCTTGTAGGGTAGGTATACTAGCAACAAGAGCACTTAGCTTTTGTTTATCTGTGAAGATCTTAATTTCTCTTCATTTTTGAAGGATAGTATTGCCATATTGAACTTTTGAGAAATTTTTCTTTTAATTTTATTTGAGCACTTTAAATATATCATCCCACTGCCTTCTGACCTCTGTGTTTTTTGATGAGAAATTTTCTGTTAATCTTATTGAGAGTCCATGTATATGACAGGTTGCATCTCTCTTGCTGCTTTCAAAAAACTTACTTTCATTTTGGCCTTCAACAGTTTGATTATAGTGTGTCTCAATGTAAATCTCTTTAGTTTATCTTATTTGGTGTTTATTGGGCTTCCTGGATGTATGAATTTGTGTCTTTAAATCAAATTTGAAAATTTTTCAGCTATTTTTATCTCAAATTTTTTTGACCCTTTTTACTCTTCTCCTTCTGGGATTCCCATAATACATGCATTGATTTACCTGTTTGTGTCAAATTTGTAGCTTAGGCTTTGTTCATTTTTCTGTATTCTTTCTTATCCTCAGTCCAGGATAATTTTTATTAGCCTTTTTAAAGTTTATTTTCCTTTACCTGCTGAAATATGCTTTTGAACCTCTGTAGTGATTTTTTTCATGTCACCTGTTATATTTTTAAGCTCCATAATTTGTATTTGGTTCTTTCTATAATTTTTATCTCTGTTTTGATTTTCCCTACTTATACACACATCATTTTCCTGATTGCTTTTAATTACTTGTCCATGGTTTCTTTATCTCTTTGAGCATATTTAAGACAGTTAATTTATAGTTTTTGTCTTGTAAGTCCAAAGTCTGAGCTTCCTTAATGATGGTTTCTGCTTATTTCTTTTATCTTATAAAATGACCACAGTTTCCTGTTTCTTTTTATGCTTCATGTTTTTTTTCAGAGAGTTGGATGTTTTGAATATTGCAATGTGGTAACTCAGGAAATCAGATTCTCTCATCTTCCCCAGGATTGCTGTTTTTCCTTATTGTGTGCTGTAGTCTTCTATTTTGTTAGTGACTTCATTAAACTATTTTGCAAAGATTATAATCTTTGTTGTGTGTGGTTATTGAAGTCTCTGTTCCATTATCCCCACACTCAACCTGTGACCTTACAGAAATTTCCTTGAAAACCTGGATCAAATAAGAAAAAAAGATATTTGATCACTCTAAATTCTTTCAACAGATATTATCTGGAAAAATTACTTCAGCCTGAGGGAATTAAAATAATGGCCACCCTGTGCTTGTCCCTCAGTAATCCAAAAGACCCATAAAAACACACAGCTCTGACTTTTATAGGACAAAGTTCTTTTTCCTGCCTTTGTACCAGAAGGCCACACCAGAAATTTGGTCTATCCTTTCCACGTGTGCCCACTATGGTGATGTGGAATAGTAGCTGTTACGCAAAATGCCAAAATTTACTGCAATTTACCAGCATCTTAATTCATCCAGCACATTCATGGATGATTGCTTGATTGAATTCCAGAGTTTTAATATAGTTCATTCTGAGATTTATTTATTTTTGCCCATAAAATTGTTTCAGTGGAGTTATAGGATCCTGGAGCTTCCAATCTGCCATCTTATGTGACATCATTCTCAGAGTCATTTTTGTAACTCATTTATGTTGTTCTTGTTAAAATATTAATTGAGTGTTGGATAAACAATAATTTTATGTCCCCTTATGTGCAGTGTGTAGGTTGCTGAAATGGTGCAGGAAGTATCCTTGATGTTTATTCCTTGTGTCTACTTGGCTGAGTTTTGGTGCATTTATTGGTCTCTCATATCTGGTCTCAGTCATTGACACTACAGCTGCAACCTCAGTCATGAGTGTTTCTTATACAAATCACTTACACTGAGAAATTGTACTGGGGAGAATGTGCATCTCAGAATCTTGAGAATTTTCATGAATAATTTAAAGAGAAGGAAACTGAGCAAGATGTAGAGACACAAAAATAATGAAAATTCTTTGACAAGATTTCAATTACAGGCACAGCTTTTTAGGATAGCAGGAGAGGTAGGAAAATCTAGAAACTATTACATTTTAATGCTGAATTTGAGAAATAAGCCAAAGTGAAGAAGAATATCTCATGGGAAAAGGACACAAGTGGAATGTATCATGATTCAGGACATTTTTAAAAATATCTCAGAAAGATTTGCAGAGACCAAGTTCTGAAACACCAGTTTCAGACAAATTCAGAGTAGCTCACAGCTACTCCCCACTCTCCAGTCAGTACGTTACAAAAGTATTGAACAGAATTTCCATAATCAACCCTTAAAATATACTTTAAAAGAGAAGGGAAGTGAAAGGGTATCAGAAAATAAATAAATAGTGTCATGAAAACATAACTATACTATATAAAGGTAAATATAATAGTTACAAAACCTGACTCTATTAACCATAAGCAAGATAAGACAAAATGAAACTGCATTACAGTAATAAAAATATACCACAGAAAAAAATGGGAGGTAGAGTAAGAAACAAAATTGAGCATAGGAGGCAAAAGACTGATGAAGAATCCACTCAGGAAGAATGCACAATGCAAGGGAAAAAAAACAATTCACATTACCCATGAATGTTTGGTGAAGAAAAGAGTTTATTAAAAATATGAATTACATATAAAAGGAACTCAATGAGCAGGTAAATATCAAAATATAAGTTTAAAGGGAGGATTTAGGGCTAAGGAAACAAAACAATAAAACTCCATTTGATAAATAAACTACAAAATACACCATAGAAATGTTGAAAATCAAATTAAAGAAATGGAGAGAAATTCTAATATAATCACAGTGAATGCAGAGAAAGAGTTTTAAAAATTAAAGCAGTTAGAAAGAAAATAATAGAGACAAAGATCACAGATGATGTAGTGAAAATAATCCTGAAGTACAACAACTTCTGCTCTACAAATGGAACAGGGAAACTATTGGATAATATAACAGCAGAAAATTCCCAAATAATGGAAGAACTAAAGTTGTAAATCTAAAGACTGTACTTTTTGTTACAGCATAATTTTACAGAGATTAACTGAAAACAAATCATAGATTGCTGCACGATGGTGGAGTAGGATGATCTTGAGCTCATCTCCTCCCTCAGGAGCAACAAAATTACAATTATTTACAGAGCAACTATTAATGAGAAAGATCAGAATCAACCAAAAGAGATCTTCTACAACTAAAAGTAAAAAGAAGGAACCACAATGAGGCTGATAGGAGGGGTGGGGTTGCAGTATAGTCAAGACCCCTACTTCCTGGTGGGTGATCCACAAATGGGAGGATAATTATAATTGCAAAGGTTCCCCTCAAGGAGTGAGGGATGTGAATCAAGCATCGAGCTCCATAGCTTGGGGTCCCTCACTTGGAATATGATCCCCCAGAAAGTTTGATTTTGAAGGCCAGTGGTACTTTCTTTTTGGAGATCCAGAGGGCTAAGGGAAATAGAGACGTCATTCTTAAAATGTTCAAAGAAAATCTCAAACACTGCAGAACACAGGGCAGAAGCAGTAATTTGAAAGAAGCCAGGTTCACACCCAGCTGCTGATCTTGGAGAGTCTCCTAGAGAGGCAGGAGGTAAGTGGAACTCACCCTGGAGACATGGACACTGGCAGCAGCTATTTTGGGGAGCTCATTCTACTATGAGGACACTGGTGCTGGCAAGTGCCATTTTGGAATCCTCCTTCCAGTTTATTAGCCCAGGACCGAGCTCTGCCCTTGCCCACCAGCCTGTAGACACCAGTACTGGGATGCCTCAGGCCAAGAAAATAACCATGTGGGGCAGCCCCACCCACCAGCAGTCAGGCTGCTTTAAGACTCCCTGAGTGCACAGTCACCCCTGGACAGAGTCCTATCCAGTAGGGGGGGCTCAGGATAGTGACTGTAAAGATGATGAAAGAACTTGGGGGAAGAATGGATGCATAGAGTTAGAAGATAGAAATTTTTAACAAAGAGTTATAAAACATAGCATATATATACACACATATATATACCTATATAGGTATATATAGGTATATATACATATATATGTATATATATACATATATATGTATATATATACACACACACATACACACACACACACAATGGAATATGACTCAACCATGAGAAAGAATGAAATTTTGCCATTTGCAGCCAAATAGGTGGGCCTAAAAGGTACTATGCTAAGTTAATAAGTCAGACAAAGACAAATACCATATGATATCACTTATATGTGCAATCTGAAAAATAAAATAAAATAGTGAATATGACAAAAAAGAAACAGCCTCACAGATATAAAGAACAAACTAGTGTTAACCAGTGGGGAGAGGGAAAGGGTGAGGAGAAATATAGAGGCAGGGTACTAAAAGGTAGAAACTACTATGTATAAATTATGCTACAAGGATATATTGTACAACACATGGAATATAGCCAATATTTTATAGTAACTATACGTGGAGTATAACATTTATAAATTGTGAATTACTATATTGTATATCCATAACATATAATATTGTACATCAACTATACTTCAATTTTTTAAAAAGAATAAAAATCACATGATAATTTTAATAGAGAAGGAGCATTTGACAAAATTCAACATCCATTCATTATAAAAAATTACTATCAAACGATATAGAAGGATCATATCTCAATATAATAAAAGCCATATATGACAAACCCATAGCTAACGTCATACTCAACAGTGAAAACTGAAAGTGTTTTCTTTATATTCAGGAACAAGACAAGGATGTTCACTCTTGCCAGTTTTATTCAACATAGTATTAGAAGTCCTAGCTACAGTAATCAGACAAATAAAAAGAATCCAAATTGGAAAAGAAGAATTAAAAGTGTCACTCTTTGCAGATGACATAATATTATATATAGAAAATTCTAAAGATGCCACCAGAGAAATACTAGATCTCATCCATGAAATCGGTAAAGTTGCAGGATACAAAAGTAAAATACAAAAACCTGTTGAATTTCTATACACAGACAACCAACTATCAGCATAAGAAATTAAGGAAATAATCCCATTTACAATCACCACCAAAAGAATAAAATACCTAGGAATAAAACTCCCTAAGTTGGAAAAACACTTTCACTCAGGAAAGTATGACACTGTTAAAAAAAAATTAAAGATGACACCATCAGATAGAAAGATATACTGTGTTCATGGGTTGGAAAAATTACTATTGTTGAAATATCCATACTACCCAAAGCAATCTACTGATTTAATGCAATCCTTATCAAAATACACATAACATTTTCCACAGAACTAGAACAAATAATCCTAAAATTTATATGGAACCAGAAAAGACCCTGAAAGTCAAAGTATATTTGAGCAAGAAGAATAAAACTAGAGACCTCATATTTCCTGATTTCCAAATATATTTCAAGGCAACAGTTATCAAAAGAGCATGGGACTGGTATATAACAGATGTTTAGACCAGTGGAACAGAATAGAAAGCCCCAAAATAAACCCATGCAAATAAGGTACTGATCTTCAATAAGGATGCTAAGAACACAAAATGGGGAATTTATAATGTTTTCAATAATTGGTATTGGAAAACTGTATATCCTCATGTAAAAGAATGAAATTGGACCCTTACAACATAAAAATAAACTCAAAGTAGATTAAAGGGTTAAATGAAAGACCAGAAACTTAAAATTTGTAGAAAAAAACATAGGAGAAAAGATTCTTAGCATTAGCTTTGGAAATGATTTATTGGCTAGGACATCTAAAACAGAGGCACCAAAAGTCAAAATAGACAAGTGGGATTACATCAAATTTAAAAGCAAATAAAACAAACAGCAAAATGAAATGGCAATCTACAAAATGGAAGAAAATATTTGCAAACTATATATCTGATAAAAGGATCTTATCCAAAATATTTGAGGAATATATCTATCACCTATTTATCTACTTATCATCTATCTATCTATCTATCTATCTATCTATCTATCTATCTATCTATCTATCTATCATCTATTCATCTATGGAACACCATGTGGTTAGTTAATAATACAGTATCGTATACTTGAAATTTGCTAAGAGAGCAAATCTCGTCTTCTCATGACAAAAAAAATTGAAATGTGATGAGATGGATGCATTAATTAGCTTGATTATGGTAATCATTTCACAATGTATACGTATATCTGATATGTCAAATATATTACAAAACTATCAGTATGGTGGTGGTGTAAAGACATATATACCTGTGGAACAGAATAGACAGCTCAGAAGTGAATCCACTCACCTATAGTCAACTGATCTCCTTTTCTTGTGACATATAGATTAGATAATGATATTTTCTAAGTTTAAGGTGTACAACTTGTTGATTTGACACTTTTATATATTGCAATAAGAGTACCGTCACAGTGTTGGCTAACATCTCTATCAGGTCACATAATTATCATTTCCTTTCTTTGTGGTGAGAATGATTAAGATTTACCCTTTTAGCAACTTTGAAGTCTGTAATATAGTATTGTTGACTATAATCACTATGCTGTGCATTCGAACTCCAGGACTTATTTATCTTCTAGTTGTAATTTTGTATCCTTAAATATATATCTCCAATTATCTATTCCTCAGCCCCTGGTCATCATCATTCTATTTTCACTTTATACAAATTCGGCTATTTTACATTCCACATATATGTGATATCATACAATATTTGTCTTACACTGTCTCACTTACTTTAGCATAATGTCCATAAGTTCCATTCATGTTGTCCCAAATGGTGGGATTTCTTTATTTCTCATGGCTGAATAATATTTCATTGTTTGTTTAAATATATATCACATATCTTTATACATTCATATGTTGATAGACACCAGGTTGTTTCCATATCTTGGCTATTGTGACCAATTCTGTAGTAAACATGGGAGTGCAGCTATCATTTTGACATTATGTTTTAATTTCTTTTGGATATATACTCAAACGTAGGAGTTCTATTTTTAATTTTTTGAGGAATTTTCATAGTTTTTCCATAATGGGCAAACCTATTTGCATATTGAGTTGAATGAGCTCTTTATAAATTTTTGTTATTAATTCCTTATATAATGTAAGAATTGCAAATATTTTACCCTTTCTGTATGTTGCCTTTTCATATTGTTGAATGTTTCCTTTGCTGTGCGGAATATTTTCAGTTTTATGTAGTCCCAATTGTTGATTTTTTAATTTATTGCCTTTGCTTTTGGTGTCATATGCACAAAATCATTGCCAGGCCAATTTCAAGTAGCTTCTTCCTTGCTTTCTTCTAGAAGTTTTATGGTTTTACATCTTGCATTTAAGTCTTTATTTTTAGTTTAATTTTACATGGTGTGAGAAATTAGTCCAGTTTGATTCCTTTGCAAGTAGTTGTTCATTTTTCCCTAAACCGTTTATTGAAGATACTGTCTTTTCCCCCATTGTATTTTCTTGTCTCTTTTGTTGTAGATTAATTGCCTATGTAAGTGTGAGATAATTTCTGCGTTCTCTATTTGGTTCTCTAGATCCATGTGGCTGTCTGTGAGAGTACAATATTGTTTTGATTACTATTGCTTTGTAGTATATTTTGAAATCAGGGAGCATGATACCTCCATCTTTGTCCTTTCTCAGGATTGCTTTGGCTATTTGAGGTCTCTTGTGGTTCCATAAAAATTTTAGGATGATTTGTTTTATTTCTGTGGGAAAAAAATTCCATTGCTATTTTGATGGGGATTGCATTGAATCTGTAGGTTGTTTAGGGTAGTATGGACATTTTAATGATATTAATTATTCCAATGCATGAGCATATTATGTTTCCATTTATGTGTCATCTTTAATTTCTTTCTTCAACGTCTTGTTTTCAGAATACAGGTTCTTTCATCTCCTTGGTTAAATTTATTCTGAGGTATTTAATTATTTTTGCAATGTAAATGGGATAATTTTCTAAATTTCTCTTTCTGATAGGTCATTATTAGTTCATAGAAACAAAACAGATTTCTGTACACGAATTTTGTATCTTGCAACTTTACTGAATTAATTTACTAGTTCTTTAAGAGTTTGTTTGTTTTTTTTTTTTCTTTGGTAGGGGCAGGCTTTGGGGTTTTCTATATATAGTATCATGTCACCTGCAAATAGTGACAGTTTTAATTCTTCTTTTCCACCTTGGATTCCTTTATTTCTTTTTCTTGCCTAATTTCTGTGGTTATAACTTCCAACACTATGTTGAAAAAAAGTGACAAGTGTGGACATCCTTGTCTTCTTCCTGATCTTAGAGAAAAAGCTTTCAGCTTTTCACCTTTGAGTATAATGTTAGCTATTTGTTTAACATATAAGGCCTTTATTATGTTGAGGTAAACTCCCTCTATTGTTGAAAGATTTTATCAGAAATGGATGTTGATTTTTGTCAAATGCGTTTTCTACATCTATTGAGATAATATGTGATTTTTATCCTTTGTTTTGTTAATATGGTGTATCACATTGATTGAGGCATGGATGTTAAGCCATCCTTACATCCCTGAAATGAATACCATTTGTTCATGGTGTATGACCCCTTTAATGTACTCTTGAATTTGGATTGCTTAATATTTTGTTGAGAACTTTTGCATCTATATTCATCAGGGATATTAGCTTGTATTACAATTTTCCTGTGTGTGTGTGTGTGTGTGTGTGTGTGTGCATTGTCCTTGTCTGGTTTTGGTAGTAGGGTAATGCTAGTCCTTTAAATTTTGTTTGGAAGTGTTCCTTCCTCTTAAATTATTTGGAATACTTTGAGAAGGATGGATATTAACTCTTTTTTACATGTTTGGTAGAATTTGCAGGTGAAACCATCTGTACATTGACTTATATGTTGGGATGCTTTTTAAATTTCTGAATGAATTTTGTTACTAGCAATCTGTCTATTCAGATTTTCTATTTCTTCATGACTCATACTTAGAAGAGTGTAAATTTCTAGAAATGTATCCGTTTACTCCAGGTTGTCTAATTGTTGATATATGGTTGCTCATAGTGTTCTCTTATGATGCTTTGTATTTCTGTGATGTCAGTTGTAATTTCTCCCCTTTCATTTCTGATTTTATTTATTTGGGCTCTCTCATTTCTGCCTGATGAGTCTGACTAAACATTTGCCAATTTTTTTAAACTTTTCAAAGAACCAACTCTTAGTTTCATGGATCTTTTCTATTTTTTTGTCTTTATTTCAATTTTTTCCTCTCTGCTTATTATTTTCTTCCTTCTACTAACTTTGGTCTTTGCTGTTCTTCTTTTTATAGTTCCTTTAAATGTACATTTAGATTGCTTATTTGAAACTTTTCTTATTTCTTGAGGTAGGCTTTTATTGTTATGAACTTCCCTCTTAGAACTGCTTTTGCTGCATCCCATAGATTTTGTAAATTTGGGTTTCCATTTTCATTTGTCACAAGATATTTTAAGTTTTCTTCTTTGATTTCTTCTTTGATCCATTGCTTGTTGAGTAACTTGTTGTTTAGTCTCCATGTGTTTGTGGGGTTTTTTCCACTTTTCCTCTCGTACATAATTTCTAGGTTCATATGGTTGAAAATAATGCTTGATAAGATATCAGTCTTCTTAAATTTATTGAGACTTGGTTTTGTGGCCTAATATGTGATCTATCCTCAAGAATGTCCCATGCAAAATTAAAAATAATGTGTATGTATTCTGCTAGTTTTGGATGGAATATTATGTATTTATATATATATAATGTTATATAACATTAATTAATGCTATATTAATATTATATATATAATATATATTAAAGAAACCTACTATTATTGCATCACTGTCCATTTCTCCCTTTATTTCTGTTAATATTTGCTTTATACATTTAGATGTTCCAATGTTTGGTGCATAAATGTTTACAAATGTTATATCCACTTGTTGTATTGACCACTTTATTATTATGTACAGTAAGTCCCCTATATACGAATCTTCAAGTTGCAAACTTCCAAAGATATGAACTAGCATCTTGTTCCAGCAGGGAACCAGAACCTGTGCCATCAACTTCAGGCATGAGTGAAATTGTAGCTTGCCCTCTGTCTCTTATTGCTGATGGTCCTTCAGCTCTACCATCTCCCACCTCTTCTCCCTCCTCCAGTCAGTAGCTCTTCTTGCCTGTTCACTTGATGCCAGCCCCTGTATGCCAGCTGTTGTACTGTACTACTGTACTTTGCAAGGTACTGTACTGTAAGATTAGAAATGTTTTATTTACTTTTTGTGTTTGTTATATATTATTTGTGTGAAAAGTATTATAAACCTATGACAGTACAGTACTCTATAGCCAATTGTGTTAGTTAGGTACCTAAGCTAACTTTGTTGGACTTAAGAACCAATTGGACTTATAAACATGCTCTCTGAAGAGAACTTTCTGTTTGTATGTAGAGGACTTATTGTAATGGTCTTCTTAGTATTTTGTTATAGATTGATTTGAAAGTCTATTTTGTCTGATATGAATATTACTACCCTAGTTTTCGTCTCCACTTACCTGTAATATATTTTTACATCCCTTTATACTCAATCTATGTGTGTCTTTAGAATTTAAGTGACTCACTGTAGGCAGCATATGAATTGGTCTTGTTTGATTTTTTTAATACTTGCCTCTACCCTATGTCTTTTTATTGGAGCATTTATTCAATTTACATTTAAAATAATTGTTTATAGGTATGTACTTATTTCCATTTTGTTGGTTGCTGATTGTTTTTGTAGTTCTCCATTCCTGTCTTCTTCTTCTCCTTCTTCTTCTTCTTCTCCTTCTTCTTCTTCTTCTTCTTCTTCTTCTTCTTCTTCTTCTTCTTCTTCTTCTTCTTCTTCTTCTTCTTCTTCTTCTTCTTCTTCTTCTTCTTCTTCTTCTTCTTCTTCTCTTTCTCCTTCTCCTCCTCGTCCTCCTCCACTTCCTCCTCCTCCTCCTCCTCCTCCTTTTCCCTCTCTCTTTCTCTCTCTCCCTTATGGTTCCATAGATAACTTTAATGTTATATTTGGATTTCTTTCTCTTTATTTTTTTGTGTATCCATTGTAGGTTTTAGGTTTGTGGTTGCCATGAGGTTTATCTATATCAACCTGCATATATAGCTATCTATTTTAAGTTGGTAGAAGCTTAAGTTTGAAGGAATTCTAAAAGCATTATATTTTTACTCCCCATCCCCATGTTTTATATTGTGTTTTCATAGTTGACATCTTTTTATTTTGTGCATTCCTTAACTACTTATTATATTTATAGTTGATTGTATTACTTTTGTCTTTTTAACCTTCATATTAGCTTTTTAAGTGACTGATTCACTGCCTTTACTGTTTATTTCCCTTTTCCAGTAAGATTTTTCTTTTCACATATTTTGTTACTTCTATTTGTGGGCTTTTATTTTCCACTTAAAGAATACCCTTTAACATTTCTAGTATGGTTGGTTTAATGTTGGTGAACTCCTTTAGTTATTACTTTTCTGGAAACTCTTCATCTCTCTTTCAATTCTAAATTATAATCTTGATGGGTAGAATATTCCAGCTTGTAAGTTTTTCCCTTTCAGCACTTTACATATATCCTGCCACTCCCTTCTATCCTGTAAAGTTTCTGTGAGAAATAAGCTGATTATCTTATGAGGATTACCCCATATGTGATTAGCTGTTTTCTCTTGTTGCATTTAAGATGCTCCCTTTGGGCTTCCCTGGTGGCGCAGTGGTTGAGAGTCCGCCTGCCGATGCAGGGGACACGGGTTCGTGCCCCGGTCCGGGAAGATCCCACATGCCGCGGAGCGGCTGGGCCCATGAGCCATGGCCGCTGAGCCTGTGTGTCCGGAGCCTGTGCTCCGCAACAGGAGAGGCCACAACAGTGAGAGGCCCACGTACCACAAAAAAAAATAAAATAAAATAAAAATTAAGATGCTCCCTTTATCTTTAGTTTTTGCTATTTTAATTATAATATGTCTTATTGTGGATTTCTCTGGGTGCATTTTATTTGGGACTCTTTGCACTTCCTGTGCCTGGATGTTTGCTTCCTTCCCCAGGTTAGGGAAATTTTCAACTATTATTTCTTCAAATATGTTTCCTGTCCCTTTCTCTCTCTCTTCTCCTTCTGGGACCACCTATAATAGGAATGTTAGTATCCTTGATGTCCCAGATGTCCCTTAAACTCTCTTCATTAAAAAAAATTCTTTCTTCTTTTTGCTTTTCTGATTGGGTGATTTGCACAATTCTACATTCCAGATTGCTTATCCATTCTTCTGTAACATCTAATATGCTGTTAATTCTTTCTTGTGTATTTTTTAAATTTTAGTTATTGTATTATGTGGCTCTAAATGATTATTTCTTATATTTTCTAAGTATTTGTTGAAGTTCTCATTGAGTTCCTCCATTATTTTCCTGAGTTCAGTGAGCTTCATTACGATAGCTTCTTTGGACTCTTTACCAAGTTAATTACTTGCCTTTATTTCTTTAGGGTTTTCCCTGGGGAGTTATTTTGTTCTTCTTTTGAACATATTTCTCTGTCTCATCATGTTGTTTGACTTTTTTTCTATGAATCAGGCGAAACAGCTACCCCTCCTGGTCTTGAAGTAGTGTTCTTGTTTGGGAGCATCCTATGTGTAGACTGCTTGTGCCTGAGGAGCACTGTGCCCAAGACAGTCTCAGTGGGGCAGCTGGGGCTGGAGTATGTGTGGACATGAGGATGGGAAGCCCCAAGGGGACTCAATCAATGATATTTCCCTGTGCCTCTGATCCCAGAGAGGGCTCCAGCAGTTCCCTGCTCATTTTGCAGAAGCTCTAGTTTTAGTAAATGTATTTCCTTCCCATATAGTTTAGGTGTCCTTTAAACTTTTGCTTTTGTATCTGTTGTGTCCCAGGGTGAGTGAGTCTGCACTTTAACCCCTCAGCAAAATCTTCCCTACTGAAATTTGCCACATTGGAGGGGTGGGTTCCCACGGAAATAACACACCATGCTGTTACAGAATTGGAGTTTCCTACTTCTGACTGTATATTTACATTTATTGTTTTGTTGTTTACTTTTATATATTTTCATTTCATTTTTCTCATTTCTGTTTGAATTCTCATTTCAGCATTTCTTGCAAGACAGGTCTAGAAGTTGTGAACAAACTCAGCATTTTTTTCTTTTTTTCAAACACTGCCTTTATTTCTCCTTTTTACCTGAAGGATAAATTGGCCAGATAGAGAATCTTGTCTGGCAATTTTTTCGACACTTTGAATATGTCATTTCATTCTCTCTTGGCCTGTAGTGTTTTTGCTGAGAAAATTGCTGACAGCTTAATGGGGGTTCTTTGGTAGGTTACAATCTTTTTTCTCTGGCTGCTTTTTAAGGTTCTTCCTTTCTCATTTATTTTTTATAATTTTATTATAATGTGTCCTGGTCTATTTGCATTGAGCTAATGGGATGATTTATTAGCTTTGTTAACTTGTATGTCCAAATCTCTCCCAAGTTTTGGAATGTTCTCAGATATTATTTCTTTAAATAAACTTTCTGCCCACTTCTCCATCTCTCCTTCTTCTGGAATCCCAATTATTCTAATATAATATTCTAATATTCTTTCTTCTTTTAATTTTCTTTCTTGATATTCTCCTTTGAGTTATGTCAAAATTCATTTCCTTTTAATAACATATTCTGTCTTCCCTTTGTACTGCTCTGCTGTAGATGCTCTATATTGTATTTTTCGTATAATTCATTGAAGTCTTCAGCTCCAGAATTTCTGTTTGGTTCTTGTTTATTATTTCTATATTATTGAAATTTTCTCATTTTGTTTTGTATTATTTTCTTAAATTTTTTGAATTGTCTTTCTGTGTTTTCTTGTAGCTTATTGAGGTTCCTCAAAAGAGCCATTTTGAAGTATTTATTGTTTACATCACAAAATTTCATGCCTTTGAGCCTGGTTATTGGAAGATTATTATCTTTGGTGATTACGTGTTTCCATGATTCTTTCTATTCCTTGGAGTTTTGTGTTGCTGATTTCATATTTAAAGCAGCAGACAAATCCTCAAATCTTTTCCTTTTGCCTTCATGTGTGGAACACAGTCCTTTGGCATGTTATATTGGGAGTTTTCTCCAAACTTTTATGGATACACCTGCTGCATTCATCTTGTCCCTCTTTTTGCAGAATTCTTAAGTTTGTATATCCTTTCTGATTCCTACAACTCACATGCTGGCTACTGTAAACCTCTGATTTATTTTTAAGAAAGTGGAGCTATAGTTCAAGTTTGTAGTTTCTCCCTTGACACAGATCCTGGTCTCTTTTTTGATACCAGTCTGTCTACTGGACCCAGTCTTGCCATCATACTTAAGAGCATGCTTAAGGAGTTGGCTTCAGAGTGGGAGGAGGTGTGGGTATAACACTCTGAGCATTGAGGATGTCCATGGAACTGGTGGAGAGATCCTCCTGTGAAGTTCTCCCAGGTGCTTGTGGGCAGACTTCTTGCTGAATTCCTGAGTGCCATCAGTATGAACTGTTAATGCCATTTAATTTTCTTATCCTCTTCTTTCCCAATCTCTTTCTTCTCCCCAGTCATGAAGGTTCCACATCAGTACTCTATTTGTTGGAAATAAACTGATTACTCCAGCATTATCCAATATAGCTGAGGCATCTTTTCATACTCTACTCTACTTTTCCTCCACAAGATTAGTTGCCTCCAGCTAATACAGCCATGTACTCTGTTGCCTTGGAGGATGGTGACACTGGCAAAGTTCCTCTTCCCTCTGTGTTGCATCCCAGGGCTGTCTGTCTATTACTAGATAGGCAAATTGGAAAAAACTTATTCCATATCCCTTGCTATATGCTGCTGAATCCCACAATTCCCACAGAGGAACTTTATGTTTGTATGTCTAATTGATTATTTTAAAAGGGAAGCAAATAAGAGGAATGTATTATGCTCTCATGATGCTGGCATCACTCTACAATAAATTGATATTTGACAAGAATGTCAATAATACATAATGGGGAAAGGATGGTCACTTTAACAAATAGTAGTAGATAAACTGAAAATCCAAAGGAGTAAAAATGAAATTGGATTCTTACAACACACCACAATCTAAAATCAACTCAAAAGAGATTAAAGACTTAAACACAAGACCTGAAACTGTAAAACTCCTAAAAGAAAACAGGGAAAAATCTTGAGATGGTCTTGACAATGATTTTTTAGATATACCACCAAAAGCACAGGCAACAAAAGCAAAAATAAAAAAGTGAGATTGCATCAAAATAAAAGGCTTTCTGCACAGCAAACAATCAACAGTATGAAAGGGCAATCTACAGAATGGGTGAAAATATTTACAAACCATAACAGGAATATGAAAAGGTGTTCAACATCACTAATCACCAGGGAAATGCAAATCAACACCACAATGAAATATCACCTCACATATGTTAAGGCACTTTTATCAAAAAGTGAAAAAAGATAACAAGAGTTGGTATAGATGTCAAAAGATGGGAACTCCTGTGCATTCTTTGTGGGAATGTAGCTTGTTGTAGCCTCTATGGAAAGCAGTGTGAAGGATTGCTGGATCATATAGTAGCTCTATTTTTAGTTTTTCTTTTTTTTTCCCTAAGGCATCTCCACATTCTTCTCCATAGTGGCTGTACCAATTTACATTCCCACCAACAATGTAGGAGGGTTCCCTTTTCTACACACCCTCTCCAGCATTTATTGTTTGTAGATTGTTTTTGTGATAGCCATTCTGACCAATGTGAGGTGATACCTCATTGTAGTTTTGATTTGCATTTCTCTAATAATTAAGGAAGTTGGGCATCTTTTCCTGTGCCTGTTGGCCATCTGTATGTCTTTTTAGTGAAGTGTCTATTTTAATTTTTGCCAATTTTTTGATTGGGTTATATATATATTGAGCTGCATGAGCTGTTTATACATTTTGGAGATTAATCCTTTGTCAGTTGCTTTGTTTGAAAATATATTTTTTTTCCTATTCTGAGTGTTCTGTTTTCATTTTGTTTATGGTTTCCTTTGCTGTGCAAAAGCTTTGAAATTTAATTAGGTCTCATTTGTTTACTTTTGCTTTTATTTTCATTACTCTAGGAGGTGGATCAAATAAGAGCTTGCTACTATTTATGTCAAAGAGTGTCCTGCCTATGTTTTCCCCTAAGAGTTTTAAAGTGTCTGACCTTACATTTAGGTCTTTAATCCATTTTGAATTTATTTTTGCACATGGTGTTAGGGAGTGTCCTAGTTTCATTCATTTATGTATAACTGTCCAGTTTTCCCAGCATCACTTATTGAAGAGACTGTATTTTCTCCATTGTATATTCTTACCTCCATTGTCATAGATTAGGTGACCAGAGGTGCATGGGTTTATCTCTGGAGTTTCTATCCTGTTCCATTGATCTATGTGTTTGTTTTTCTCCAGTATCATACTGTTTTGATTACTGTAACTTTGTAGTATAGTCTGTATCTACAAAATGGAAATAGATTTACAGATATAGAGAACTAACTTATGGTTTCCAGTTGGTAAACAAGGGTAGGGATAAATTGGAAGATAGTGATTGACATATACACACTACTATATATAAAATGGATAACTAATAAGGAGCTACTGTATAGCACAGGGAACTCTATACTCTGTGATGGCCTATATGGGAGAAGAATCTAAAAAGGAGTGGATATATGATTCACTTTTCAGTGCACCTGAAACTAGCACAACATTGTGAATCAACTATAATCCAGTAAAATTGTAAAATAAATATTAAATTAAAATAGAATTTAAAATATAAGTGCCATATGATCCAGAAATATCATGTCTTGGTATGCATCGAAAGGTTTTTAAATTCTTGAGGATAGATCTGCACTGTTATATTCATTTGAGCATTATTCACAAAAGTCACAACCTGAATACAACCTATATAACCCTTAGTGGATGCATGAATAAAGAAAATGTGGTATATACATACAATGGAAATTTATTCAGCCTTAAAAATAAAAAGATACTGCAATATGATACAATGTAGATAAACCTGGAGGACATTATGTTATGTGAAATAAGCCAGACACAGAAGAACAAATAATACATGATTCCACCTATAAATTTGTCTAAAATAGTCAAACTCATAGAATCAGAGAGTAGAATGGTGGTTGCCATGGATTGGTGGAGGGGTAAAGGGAAAATATTTATCTGAGTACACTTTATTTATACAAGATTAATAAGTTCTAGAGATCTACTGTATAGCATAATACCTATAGTTAACAACACTGTATTGTACACTTAAACATTTGCTAGAGGTTATAGCATATGTTAAGTGTTCTTATCCCTCACAAAAAATAATAAAAAGGAAAGTTTTGGAGCTTATCTATATGTTTATGGAATAGATTGTAGTGATGGTTTCATGTGTGTGCAGTTACCTCCAAACTCATTAACATGTACACAGTAAATGCACAAAGTATTCTATATATAAATACTTTCTCAGTAAAGTGGTTAAGAAAGGCTAGGAGAGGGGTATGCTGGAATTATATGTACTATAGTTGCAACTTTTCTGTAAATCTAAAGTAATTCCAAAATTAAATTATATTAATTAAAAAAACAAAAATTAAATTGGAAGGTTCTGGTTCCAGATAAGACTAGGTAAGAACACTTTAACCTCCTCTCTCACAGTAAATAAATTGAATACACGGAAGAGCTATATGAGGTCTCTGAAAAGTAAATGGTATCATGTTGATGGGAGGAAGAAAAACAAATCTCAAAGTACCACAGAAACAAAATGAGCGTCCTGTTTTTTCCCCTCTAGTTTCTTCTTTGTTGGACTCCAAGGTAGCCTGAAACCTATAGTTATTTATCAGGTGTTGACAGAAATAACACCAAAAAACCCTTTTATTTCTGTTCCAAAAGGCAAGAAAGAGGTCAGTTAGGGTGGAGGAAATTCCCCTTTTATTTTATTTTTAAATATTCCTTCCTGCCCCAGCCTCCAAGCAGTTCCTGTATTGGCATCAATGACGCCAGTGGTGACCAGGCATGTGCCTAAAACTCTGAGGAATGGGAACTCTTATATCTGATCTGAGAAATTGTGTTTTCAAGAGCATGGATAGAATCCCTACATTTTTTTCTTTTTAATTTTCTAGCTATTTCATCCTGGAGGCAGAAGAATCCACAGAAAGTGTGCCACAGAATAGTGAAACAAAAGATTCAGCATCCCAGACAATGTTCCAAGGAGGGAAGGTCCCTGGGAACTGGCAAAATTTATGGAGATTGCAGAAAATAAGTAGCTCAAGAATCCCATCATGTTGTATAGGATCCTTGGGCTCTTGCTTGAACAATGGAAACAAGGATCTGATCCTAAACCCCATATCAGGAAACTGACCTCTTGAGGAAGACAAACACTTACATCCCAGACTGATTACTAGGTGGTGCACACACAAGTGACATCCAAACAAATTGGCAAAGTCTTTGAAAACTAACAAACATTAGAACCACTGTCGAAAAAAGACAAAGCATAACACAGTCTGAACTGAAAGAGTTGGTTGTCTATTAGAACAAAAATGCCGACATTTGCCAAAGCATTTAAACAAGACCCAGAATCACTTAACATAATATTTGAAATGCTTACTATAAAATCCAATATGACTTGTCTCTTTTTAGTTGTGGAATGCGAACTCTTAGTTGCAGCATGTGGGATCTAGTTCCCTGACCAGGGATAGAACCTGGGCCTCCTGCATTGGGAGCGTGGAGTCACTGGACCACCAGGGAAGTCCAAAACAAGGAAAATCTTAACTCAAAAAGGAAAAGAAAACCAACAACTTTGAATCCTGAGATGTTAAATATGTTGGAATTATCAGCTAAAAATATAATGGAGTATTATATTAATGCAAAAATAAGTCAAGGATAACACAGTTTTTAAAGGGCTCTAGTGGTTTATTTCTTCTTCAATTAATTGAAGTACAATTAAAAATAAAATTGTATGTATTTATGGGGTAAAATATGATGACTTGATCTACATGTTTTTTCTGAAACAATTACCACAATCAGGTTAACTAATGCATCTATCAATTCACATAGTTACAATTTCCTTTTTATTGTAGTGAGGACACTTAAGGTCTATTCTCTTGGTAAATTTCAAGTATAAAATAAATTATTAATTATAGCCATCATGCTGTATATTAGATCACAAGAACTTATTCATCTTCTAACTGAAGGCCTGTAGTCATTGACTGTCAGCTCCCCACTTAACTTCCACCTGCCCAGGAACTAGATACCAAATGATAGACTGATCATACAGCATTTGCCTTTCTGTGTCTGAATTATTTCATTTAGCATAATGTCCTCTATGTTCACCCAAGTTGTTGAAACTGGCATGATTTACCTCCTTCTCCAGGCTGAAAAATATTTCACTGCATATATATATATATATATATATATATATATATATATGTGTGTGTGTGTGTGTGTATACACACGTATATATATATGTGTGTGTATATATATAAAATATATACATACACACACACACACACATATATATATATATATACACACATATATATATGTATATGTTGTTTCCATATCTTGGTAATTGTGAATAATGTTGCAATAAAAGTGAGAGGGTAGATATATCTTCAAGATACTCATTTGGATTCCTTTGCATATACACCAAGAAGTGGAAATTCAAGATCATAAGGTAGTTCATTTACAAATGTTTTGAGGAAATTTAATATTGTTTTCCATAATGGGTGAACAATTTACATTTCCACCAACAGTGTACAAAGATTCTTCTTTCTCCACATCCTCATAGCACTTATCTCTTGTCTTTTTGATGATAGCCATGATATATGTGTGAGAGACTATCTCATTATGGTTTTAATTTACATTACCCTGATGATTCATGATGTTGAGCATCTTTTCATGCACCTGTTGGCCATTTGTATGTGTTCTTTGGAAAAATATCTATTCAAGTCCTTTGCCCGTCTTTAGATGAGGGTATATATTTTTGCTATTGAATCAAATATTTCATATACATTTTGGATATTAACCCCTTATCATATATCTGAATGAAAAATGTTGCCTGCCATATCAGGGAACAAATGTTGTTACAGCCATCAAGCCACTACAGCCACCCCTGACAGTGAGCCATGAGGAAAACTCAGCATGGAGACAAACAAGCTGCCCACTGCTAAGCGCTCAGCCACTGCTACCACCCACAATGGTGCACTCTGAGGGAACTCAAGATGGTAAAGCATGGGATACTAGCCCTACATAGCTAAGGTGCATATCAAAGGAATGATTTCAATGAGCCCATACTCTTGCATCTTCACATACATAGAAAAGGGCTAAATTTATTAACTCGAGACACCTGAGTTTCTTTTTTTTAACATCTTTATTGGAGTATAATTGCTTTACAATGCTGTGCTAGTTTCTGCTTTATAACAAAGTGAATCGGTTATACATATACATATGTCCCCATATCTCTTCCCTCTTGGTCTCCCTCCCTCCCACCCCTCTAGGAGGTCACAAATTACCAAGTTGATCTCCCTGTGCTATGCAGTTGCTTCCCACTAGCTATCTATTTTACATTTGGTAGCGTATGTATGTCCATGCCACTCTCTCACTTTGTCACAGCTTAACCTTCCCCTTTCCCATATCCTAAAGTCCATTCTCTAGTAGGTCTGTCTTTATTCCTGTCTTGCCCATAGGTTCCTCATGACCTTTTCTTTCTTTTAAGATTCCATATATATATGTTAGCATACGGTATTTTTTTTTCTCTTTCTGACGTACTTCACTCTGTATGAGACTCTAGGTTCATCCACCTCACTACAAAAAACTCAATTTCGTTTCTTTTTATGGCTGAGTAATATTCCATTGTACATATGTGCCACATCTTCTTTATCCATTCACCTGTTGATGGACACTTAGGTTGCCTCCATGTCCTGGTTATTGTAAATAGAGCTGCAATGAATATTTTGGTACATGACACTCTTTGAATTATGGTTTTCTCAGGGTATATGCCCAGTAGTGGGATTGCTGGGTCCTATGGTAGTTCTATTTTTAGTTTTGTAAGGAACATCCATACTGTTGTCCATAGTGGCTGTATCAGTTTACATTCCCACCAACAGTGCAAGAGGATTCCCTTTTCTCCACACTCTCTCCAGCATTTGTTGTTTGTAGATTGTTTGCTGATGGCCATTCTGATCGATGTTAGATGATCTCTCACTGTAGTTTTGATTAGCATTTCTCTAATGATTAATGATGTTGAGCATTCTTTCGTGTGTTTGTTGGCAGTCTGTATATCTTCTTTGGAGAAATGTCTATTTAGGTCTTCTGCCCAGTTTTGGATTGGGTTGTTTGTTTTATTGTTATTGATCTGCATGAGCTGCTTGCAAAGTTTGGAGATTAATCCTTTATCAGTTGCTTCATTTGCAAATATTTTCTCCCATTCTGAGGGTTTGCTTTCCATCTTGTTTATGGTTTCCTTTGCTGTGAAAAAGGTTTTAAGTTTCATTAAGTTCCATTTGTTTATTTTTGTTTTTATGTCCATTTCTCTAGGAGGTGGGTCCAAAAGGATCTTGCTGTGATTTATGTCATAGAGTCTTCTGCCTATGTTTTCCTCTATGAGTTTGATAATGTCTGGCCTTACATGTAGGTCTTTAATCCATTTTGAGTTTATTTTTGTGTATGGTGTTTGGGACTGTTCTAATTTCATTCTTTTACATGTAGCTGTCCAGTTTTCCCAGCACCACTTATTGAAGAGGCTGTCTTTTCTCCATTGAATGTTTTTGCCTCCTTTATCAATGGTAAGGTGACCATATGTGTGTGGGTTTATCTCTGGGCTTTCTATCCTGTTCCATTGAGCTATAATTCTGTTTTTGTGCCAGTACCATACTGTCTTGATTACTGATTACGTGGGGAGTTTCTTGCCCTTTGGGAGGTCTGAGGTCTTCTGTCAGCGTTCAGTAGGTGTTCTGTAGGAGTTGTTCCACATGTAGATGTATTTCTGATGTATTTGTGGGGAGGAAGCTGATCTCCACGTCTTACTCTTCCGCCATCTTGAAGACTTCCTGGTTTTCTTATTTAACAGTAATCTTTTGATATTTTGACTACCTGATATTCATTGCAAAAAGCCCTATATACCCTGGATCTCCTCTTACCTCTTTGGAGCAACCCCTCAGAGATATCTGAGAGGCTGTGTCCCAGGCTTAAATTTTCAGTTTTGTCCAACAAATAAAACATAATTTTCAAGTTTTAGTTTGTGCATTTTTTTGCAGTCGACATACATATTGTTTTCAAATAGTTTTACCCATTCCGTAGGTAACCTCTTCATTTGTTGATTATTTTTTCTGCTGTGCAGAAGCTTTTTAATTTGATATAGTGTGACTGGTTTATTTTTGTTTTTGTTGTTTGTACTTTTGGTGCCATATCCAAAGAAGTGATTGCCAAGACCAAAGACAAAGATCTTTTCCATATATTTTCTTCTAAAAACTTAAGGTTTTAATTTATACAGTGAAGTCTCTAAGTTAATTTTTGTTAGTGATGTAAGATAGGGGAACAAATTATTTTGCATGTGAATACTCATTTTTCTTAACACCATTTATTGAAGGGACAATATTTCCTCATTATGTGTTCTTGATGCCATTGTCAATGGTTGTTTGACCTTATATGCATGAGTTTATTTCTGGTTTCAATTCTGTTCATTTGGTCTATGTGTCTTTTCTTATGTCAATACTATAATGTTGTAATTACTATAGATTTTTAATATATGTTGAAATCAGAAATTGTGATGCTTCCAACTTTGTTCTTTCTCAAGGTTGCTTTGACTATTTGGAGCCTTTTCTAATTTCAAGGGGATTTTTTTATTGTATTTTTCTATTTCAGGGAAAAATGCCATTGGTATTTTGATAAGGATTGCATTGAATCCGTAGATTTCTTTGTGTAGAATGGATATTTTAAGAATATTGATACTTCCAATTCATGAGTACGGTATGTCTTTCCGCTTACTTGGTTCATATTCAACTTATTTAATCAATGTCTTACAGATTTCAGTGAACAGAAATTTTACCTCTTTGGTTACATTTATTTCTAATTTTAATTTGTTTTGATGGTATTGTAAATGTGATTGCTTTCATAATTTCTTTTTCAAATAGTTCACTTTTAATGTAATGAAATGCAACTGATATTTGTATGTTGAGTTTTGTATCCTGCAACTTTACTGAATTTATTAACTTTAACATTTTTTGTTGCCATATGTAGGGTTTTCTATATATAAGATCATGTTATTTTCAAACAGAGACAATTTTACTATTTCCTTTCTTCTTTGGATAGATTTTAGTTCTATTTCTTTCCTAATTACTCTACATAGGACTTTCAGTACTATGGGGAATAAAAGTGCCTAGTGTGGGCAACTTTGACTTGCCACTTACCTTAAGGAAAAGCTTTCAGCTTTTCACCTTTAAGTATGATGTTAGTTGTGGGTTTACCATATATGGGCTTTATTATGTTGAAGTACATTTCTTCTATACCTATTCTGTTGAGAGGTTTTACCATGAAAGGATGTTGAATTTGTCAAATACTTTTTCTGCATCTATTGAGATGAACATACGATTTTTATCCTTCATTCTGTTAATGTGGCATACTGCATTGATTGTTTTGCATATATTGAAACATCCTTGCATTTCAGGATTATCTTACTTGATCATTGGCTATGAATCATTTTAATGTTCTGTTGAATAATATTTTCTACTATCATATTGGGAATTTTTGCATATAAATTTATCAAGGATAGTGGCTTGAAATTTCCTTTTCTTGTAGTGTCTTTCTCAAGCTTTGTTCTCAGTGTAACTCTGGCCTCAAAAAATTAGTTTGTACATGTTCCTTACTATTCAATTTTTTGGAAGAGTTTGATAAGGATTGATATTAATTCATTTTTAATTGGTAGAATTAAGCTTTAAAGCCATGTTGTACTGGGTCTTTCATTGTTGCAGAATTTATAATTTTTAAATTTCATCTTCTTATTTGTTATTAATTTGTCCAGAATTTATATTTCTTTATGATTCAGTCTTGGTTGGTTCTGTTTCTAGGGATTAATCCATTTCTCATAGGATATTCAATTTGTTAGAATATTACTGTTCATGGAAGTCTCATATAATCCTTTGTAATTCTCTGATATCAATCATAATATCTCCTCTCATAGTTATAATTTTTGAGTCTTTTTTTTCTTAGTCCACTAAATGTTTGTCAATTGTGTTTATCTTTTCAATAACCAGCTCTTAGTCTTATTCATCATTTGTATTATTTTACTGGTATGTATTTCATTTATTTCTGTTTCATAATTTTTATTTCCTTTCCTCTGCTACCTTTTGGAGTAGTTTGATTTTCTTTCTCTCATTCCTTGAATTATTAAACTAAGCTATTAATTTGAGATCTTTCATTTTTTTTAATGTAGATGTTTATTGTTATAAACTTCCTTGGTATACTTGTTTTTGCTGCATTCCATAAGTTTTGGTATACTGTGTTTCGATTTTTGTTTATTTCAAGATTTTTAAAATTTCCTTTTGATTTTTTCTTTGACACATTGTCCCATTTGTTGCTCAGAAATGTGTTATTCAATTTTCATATATTAGTAAAATTTCACTTTTTCTCCTCTTACTGACTTCTAGTTTCATACTTCTGTGGTTGGAAATGATAGTTAGGATGATTTCAATAACTTTAAGCCTGTTAAGGATTGTTTGTAAACTAACATATAATCTATACTGTAGAAAGTTTCATGTGCGCTCAAGAAGAATGTGTATTCTGCTGTTGTTGGATGGATTTTCTCTGTATCTCTGTTAGGTCCATTTGGTATAAAATGATATAAATATTGCTTCCCCAGCTTTCTTTTAATTTCCAACTACATGGCATAACTTTTTCTACCCCTGCACTTTCAGTCTGTGTGGTTCTTTAGAACTGAAGTGAGTCTCCTGTAGGCAATATATATACAGGTCTTGTTTTATTGTCAATTCAGCCATCCTATGTGTTTTGATTGGAAAATTTACTCTATTTCCATTTATAGTAATTACTTATATGTATTATTGCCATTTTGTTAGTTGTTTTGTGGTTGCTTTTGCAATTATTTTTTTTGTTCCTTTCTCCTTCTTTTATCCTCTTCCCTTGTGATTTGATGACTATCATTAGTGTTATGTTAGAATTCCTTTCTCCTTTTTGTGAGTATATATGTTATAGATTTTTGGTTTGTGGTTACCATGAAGTTTATATATAGCTATCTATATATGTATACATGACTTTTTAAGTTGCTGACCTCTTAATTTCAAATGCATTTTAACAACCCTGCATTTTTTCTCTCCTCCCCTCATGATGACTGTTTTTGACATATTTTTCATCTATTTGTTTTGTGTATTCCTTAATTGCTTATTGTAGATATAGACAGTTTTACTACTTTTGTTCTTTAACCTTCCTACTAGCTTTGAATGTGGGTAATGTATTACATTGACTTTGTATATGATTTTACTCATGAGATTTTCCTTTCATACCTTTCATGTTTCCAGTTGTGGCCTTTTCTTTCTAGCTTAAAGAAGTCCCTTTAACATTTCTTATGAAGCTGTTTTGATGTTGCTGAACTCTTAGCTTTTGCTTTTCTCTACAATGTTGATCTCTCCTTTGAATCAGAATGAGAGCCTTGCCAGGTAGAATATTCTTGGTTTTAAGTTTTTCCCTTTTGTCACTTTCCATACATTGTGCCATTCCATTCTGTCTTGCATAGTTTTCACTTAGTAGTCAGATAGCATTATGGGAGTGCCCTTGTATGTAACTTGTTTATTTTCCCATGTTGCCTTTAATATTCCCTCCTTTACTTCAAGTAACAGATCTTTTTTTTCTTTTTTTTTTTTTTACTGCTCGAAGGAGTATGGACACACACCCTGTAGGACACATTAAAATTTAGATCACATGAAGCACAGCTGATTAATAAGATAAATTTTCATAGATTAAATATTTTTTAGTGTTGGAATAGACTTTGGTTATTTAGTAGCATATTGTGTAGCCTCCAGGTGTTTGTGTTTATTAGTTGTTTCTTGTAGTTGATTTCTAATCTCATAGAGTTGTGATCAGAAAAGATGTTTGATATTACTTCAATTTTCTTAAATTAACTGAGGCTTGCTTTGTGGCCCAGCATGTGATCAAGCCTGGAGATTATTCCATGGGCACTTGGGAAGAATGTGTATTCTGCTGCTTTTGAACTGGATGCTCTATGAATAACAATTTAGTCCATCTGGCCTAATGTGCTGTTTAAGACCTGTGTTTCCTTATTGATCTTCTGCCTGGATGATCTGTCCATTGATGTAAGTGAGGTGTAAAAATACCCCACTATTACTGTGTTAGTGTCAATTTCTCCTTTAAAGGCTGTTAGTATTTGCCTTGTATAATGGGGTGCTCCTAAGTTACATGCATGTATACTTAAAATTGTTATATCTTCTTCTTGAATTGATCCCTTGATGATTATGTTGTATCTTTCTTTGTCTCTTCCAACAGTCTTTATTTTAAAGTCTAGTTTTTTTCTGATATGAGTACTGCTACTAGAGCTTTATTTTGATTTCCATTTGCATGGAATGTCTTTTTCCATCCCCTCACTTTCAGTTTGTGTGTGTCCCTAGGTCTGAAGTGGGTCTCTCGTAGAGAGCATATATATATGGGTCTTGTTTTTGTATCTATTCAGTCAGTCTAATACTTTTGGTTGTAGAGTTTAGTCCATTTACACTTAAGGTAATTATCTATACGTACGTTTCTATTGCCATTTTCTTAATTGTTTTGGATTTGTTTTTGTAGGTCTTTTTTCTTCCCTTCCTTTTTTGTTGCCTTCTCTTGTGATTTGATCAATAATCATAGTGTTGTGTTTGGATTCCTTTTTCTTTTGTGTGTGTGTATCTATTGTATATTTTTCATTTGCTGTTACGATGAGGTTTTGATATAACAGTCTGTACGTAAACAAGATTGTTTTAAGTTGCTGGTCTTTTTTTTTTTTTTTGGAGTATAATTGCTTTACAATGGTGTGTTAGTTTCTGCTTTATAACAAAGTGAATCGGTTATACATACACATATGTCCCCAAATCTCTTCCCTCTTGTTTCTCCCTCCCTCCCACCCTCCCTATCCCACTGCTCCAGGCGGTCACAAAGCACCGAGCTGATCTCCCTGTGCTATGCAGCTGCTTCCCACTAGCTATCTACCTTACATTTGGTAGTGTATATATATGCATACCTCTCTCTCGCTTTCTCACAGCTTATCCTTCCCTGCCCCATATCCTCAAGTCCATTCTCTAGTATGTCTGTGTCTTTATTGCTATCGTACCCCTAGGTTTTTCATGACATTTTTTTCTTAAATTCCATATATATATGTTAGCATATGGTATTTGTCTTTCTCTTTCTGACTTACTTCACTCTGTATGACAGACTCTAGGTCTATACACCTCATTACAAATAGCTCAATTTCCTTTCCTTTTATGGCTGAATAATATTCCATTGTATATATGTGCCACATCTTCTTTATCCATTCATTCGATGATGTACACTTAGGTTGTTTCCATCTCCTGGTTATTGTAAATAGAGCTGCAATGAATATTTTGGTGCATGACACTCTTTGAATTATGGTTTGCTCAGGGTATATGCCCAGTAGTGGGATTGCTGGGTCATATGGTAGTTCTATTTGTAGTTTTTTAAGGAACTTCCATACTGTTCTCCACAGTGGCTGTATCAATTTACATTCCCACCAATAGTGCAAGAGGGTACCCTTTTCTCCACACTTTCTCCAGCATTTATTGCTTCTAGAATTTTTTGATGATGGCCATTCTGACTGGTGTGAGATGATATCCCATTATAGTTTTGATTTGCATTTCTCTAATGATTAATGATGTTGAGCATTCTTTCATGTGTTTGTTGACAGTCTGCCTATCTTGGAGAAATGTCTATTTAGGTCTTCTGCCCATTTTTGGATTTGTTTGTTTGTTTTTTTGGGATTGAGCTGCATGAGCTGCTTGTGAATTTTGGAGATTAATCCTTTGTCAGTGTAGCAGGATACAAAATTAATTCACAGACATTGTTGGCATTCCTATATACTAATGATGAAAAATCTGAAAGTGAAATCAAGAAAACACTCCCATTTACCATTGCAACAAAAAGAATAAAATATCTAGGAATAAACATACCTAAGGAGACAAAAGACCTCTATGCAGAAAATTATAAGACACTGATGAAAGAAATTAAAGATGACACAAATAGATGGAGAGATATACCATGTTCTTGGATTGGAAGAATCAACATTGTGAAAATGACTCTACTACCCAAGCAATCTACAGATTCAATGCAGTCCCTATCAAACTACCACTGGCATTTTTCACAAAACTAGAACAAAAAATTTCACAATTTGTATGGAAACACAAAAGACCCCTATTAGCCAAAGCAATCTTGAAAATGAAAAACGGAGCTGGAGGAATCAGGCTCCCTGACTTCAGACTATACTACAAAGCTACAGTAATCAATACAATGTGGTACTGGGACAAAAACAGAAAGATAGATCAATAGAACAGGATAGAAAGCCCAGAGATAAACCCACGCATGTATGGTCACCTTATCTTTGATAAAGGAGGCAGGAATGTACAGTGGAGAAAGGACAGCCTCTTCATTAAGTGGTGCTGGGAAAACTGGACAGGTACATGTAAAAGTATGAGATTAGATCACTCCCTAACACCATACACAAAAATAAACTCAAAATGGATTAAAGACCTAAATATAAGGCTAGAAACTATTAACAACTGAAGAGAAGCCATATATCAAGGGAAAGGAACAGATCGGTATTAGGCAAATCTGTTCTTGCATCATTGCTATAGTTCTTATCAATTGTAAATGCAAGTTACATAATTCCACTGTCTCTGCTTTCTCTATTGTAAAATGGTGGTAATAATAAATATCAATTTTATTATTAGATATTATGTACAAAAAATGTCTATTTTTATGTTTGGAAGTTGCACTATGTCATTTGAAATAATAATTCAATCCAATAAATCAGGGAATCAAAGAATCTCAGTATTTTCAGAGACCTTCGCAATCATTTAGCCCAAAGCTTGCAGATTTTTCAATTTTACAGAAAGGTGAGACTGAAAAATTAAAATTTGAGAAACAAGTATATGGTTTCCAATATTTTATGTTATCAAGCAAAATCACAGCAATAATTGTTATAATGTATTGTTATCATTTTATAAAATAAATGTTATTTAATCTCCAAATATCTAAATAAAAGATAGTTTGACATTTAATATATGTACTTCTATAATAAAATCATAAATCTCTCCTTAAGATTTTCATTTTACTGAATTCTAATAAAAACTTTCTCTCAGACTGAGAACATTGATCTATGAATCAAGTCTACATCTCTAACAATTGGTTATCCACGGTCTGCTTGGACTCATCATGGAGAGGTCAGTTTCTTCTAAAGAAAATATATTTTATTAGGAAGTATAACCTTGGGCTGAGTAACTCCACTAATTAATACTATGTTTTCCCACTGCAGCTATACAAAATAACTATAGTTCTTATTTCAACATATTATATAATTATGGAAAATAAAAACTATGCCTACATTCATTTTCTGGATAATTTGATTTTGTCCCTACTGGTCTATTAATTCATTTAACAAAAGAGATTAGTGAAGGAAAAAATATTTCATCACAGGGGAGTCAGATCAAGACGGTGGTGTAGGAGGACACGTAACTCACCATCTCCCGTGAACATAACAAAAATACATCTACATGTGGAACAATTCTCACTGAAAACTAGCCAAAAACTGGCAGAATTACTCTTGTACAAACAAGGCTGTAAGAAAGATCCACATGGAGTCAGGTAGGAAGGGAAGAGAAGTGATCATATTAGAGCCTGTGCCCTTGGGGGAGAACTCAGAGGAAAAGAGAGATTGCATGGCTGGAGATCCTCCTTGGAGAGTGAGTGGTTTGAGCCACATATTGGTACACCAGCACTGAGCTCCTACACAGGGAAGATGAGCACCATTGGCTGGTTGGACAGCCAGTGGGACAAACAGGATGGCTGCAGGAAGCCTGGGCTCTGCTCATGAGGAGCACACAGATGTTTTCTTGCTCCTGAAGCAGAGCAGAGAGGGCAGATTAAGAATGCATGCGTGGCTGGCTAGTTTCCCACAACCTCTCTGGCATGAACCTCAGCTTGAGCTCAGCAAAACCTGAAGCCCCGCTTGCTTCACAGTGCAACTTCACACTGGAGAAAGGGTTACCACAACCCAGATCAAGGTTGCCCATGAGACAAACAGGCAGCTCAGACATGAAGCAGTCTGAGCAGTGTGGGGACAGCCGTTACTGATGCTTACACAGGCAACACACGAGAAGCAGTCCAGATTGATGGCAGCTGGACCACAGCCCTCACCCTGACACATCCAAAAAGCCAGCACAGACCCTGCCTGTCCTGCCGCACAGCTCCAGAGGTCAGCAGAAGCTGAGGGAAGAGTCCAGCTGAGAGGGACAAAGGAGAGTCAGGCCCCAAGCAGTGTCTGAGCAGAGTAGGGGCATCATTTACTGGAGCTAACACAGACAGTGTGTTAGAAATAGTCTGGGTCTCTAACCCTGGTTAGATTGTCACACTCTGCACCCTGACCCATGTTGAGTGGATAGGCCAGCCCCACTTGTTCCAGAGGTGCTCCCCTCTCGTATGTGGATGGCAGTGCTGGGAGGGGGAGAGAGCACACACTTAAGAGAAACAGAGGCAGCTTGAACCCAATACTCATGGCTTCTGTTCCAGCAACATAGGAACTGACCTCACCCTAAATAGATTGGTGAGGGCCACTGAGCAGAGGAAAAGCTCACAACTGATTCCAGCCCTAGCCCCACCATCTCCATGCCCACCTCCTACAAATGTGATCGCTGCAAGCACACCCTGGGGAAATATGTTGCTTGAATTCATGTCAAATCCACCTCTACCACCAAAACCACTGGGCACACATGGACTATATAGGGATGATCCCACATAAGGACAATCCTTCAAGAATGCATTAGGTAGCTGTTTCACCTACCTTCACAGAGACATAGAACGTTAAGCAAAATGAGAAGACAGGAATTTTTCTCAATTGAAAGAGCAAGGGAAAAACCCTGAAAAAACAACTAATGAAACAGAAATAAGCAATTTACCAGATAAAGAATTCAAAGCATGAGTAATAAGAATGCTACTTGAAGTAGGAGAAAGTATAGATGAACACAGTAAGAATTCTAACAAGGACCTAGAAAATATAAAAAAAGAATCAGTCAGAACTGAAAAATACAATAAGTGAAATGAAAAACACACTAGAAGAAATTAACAGCAGACTAGGTGATAAAGAAGAACACATAAGTGAACTGGAAGATAAAATGATGGAAATCACCCAATCAGAGCAGCAAAAAGAAAGACAAATTTAAAACTGAGAACAGTTTAAAAGATCTCTGTAATATGTTCTTCATTGGGTTTTTGAAAGAGTGAAATGGGACTTCCCTGGTGGCACAGTTGTTAAGAATCCACCTGCCAACGCAGGGAACATGGGTTCGAGCCCTGGTCAAGGAAGATCCCACATTTTGTGGAGCATATAAGCCCATGTACCACAACTACTGGGCCTTTACTCTGGAGCCCGTGAGCCTCAACTACTGAGCTGGTGTGCCACAACTACTGAAGCTCGCATACCTAGAACCTGTGCTCCACAACAAGAGAAACCACCACAATGAGAAAGCCTATGTTCAGCATTGAAGCTCCAACACAGCCAAAAATTAAAAAAATAATAATTAATTTTAAATAAAGAAAGAGTGAAATGAGATTATTCCTATAAATTAACTGACACATTGCCTGACATACAGCAAATACACAATAAATGGTAACTTTTAAAAGCAATCTGTGGTAGGTAGCCTCTAGGATTACCACTGGTAATCCCTGCCTTTAGCATTCACACCCTTGTATAATCCTCTCCCATGAGTAAAAGCTGAACCTAATAATTTTATTCTTAACAATGGAGTATGGCATCCTTAATATATCAGTTCTGTGATTAGGTTACTAAGATGGTGATTTCTATCTTGCTAGCACACTCTGTCTCTTTCTGGCTTTGATGGAGTAAGCTTCCATATTGTAGAAACCCACATGGAAAGAAAATGAGTAAAGTCTTAGCCAATAGACAGTGAAGAATCAAAGCCCTCAATCTAATACCCCTCAAGGAAATGAATCCTGCCCAAAACCACATAAATGAGTTTGGAATCAGATTCTTCTCTAGTCAGAACTTCAAATAAGACTCCTTTCCTGGCCAGCATCTTTATTGCAACCTCATGATAGACCATAAAGTAGAATATCAAGCAAAGCCAAGTTCATATGTTTGATACACAGAAATTTAGAGATAGTAAAAGTGCCTGGTAAGCAGCTAAGTTTTAGGGGTAACTTGTTATGCAGCGGTAGATAACCAATATACTCTTACTTCTGGGAAGAAAGAAAGAAAGATTTGACTGCTCATGTGTCAAGTATTGTACTAAAGACTTTCTTACTCCACTCTGCAAACAAAACCCTTCTATACTAGAATTTTTTCACCTCCATCTTACAGGTGAAAAAGAAAATTATCAGAATTTTAAGTCCTTGACCAAAGTTTTAAAGCCAGTGTCAGAATTAAGATGCAAATATGGATGTCAGAGACTCTAAAGGTTAGTTTCTCTTTACTACCTTATATAATTTCTCTCAGCTGTCATCAGTTGTCAACACCAAAACGGGTCACCTCCTATGAATCTTCACAGCAATTTGTGCATATGTATATTTCAACACTGTCTTATAGTTGTGCATTTGTGTTAATTTTGTGTTTACAGTCATCTTGTCTTAATAGTCAAGAGAGAGGTCACCCCTTATTCACAATTTTATTTCCAGCCTCTGGCATGGTTTTTCATATTAATTATTTACTCAAATATTTACTCAACAAATATGAGATTCTGTATATGTAGTAAATATATATTTAATGAGTGGATGAACAACCAAGTGCAAATAATACGCATACAAGTACTAGGAAATGGAGTAAAAATATTACCCACAAACAATATATATATATGTATATATATATATATATATATATATATATATATATATATATAACAGTTTCTTCGTATTTGCTCAATGTTTTGCCCTTTAAAGGGAGTCTTTAGAAATTGTGTTTCTCTCACTTGAGTTATTTCTTAAGACAGATTTGTGTATATATAGGTACTTAAGAAGATACATCTCCTCTACTATATGATTTATTTTAAAAATCTAATTTCAAAAGGCTTTCTTTTCTATGTTTTTGTTGTTTTGGCTGCACCATGCAGCATGTGGGATCCTAGTTCCCCAATTGGGGATCAAATCTACAGTGGAAATGTGGATTCTTAACCACTGGACCACCAGGAAAGTCCCATTTTTAATGTTATTTTAGTAGGGGGAGTTTAGGAGAATTCACTGAGTTTGGTTGCTTGATTTTCTACAAAATACACTTTATATGACACACTATCACTTGGCAAACCACAGCAATATATACTAGAACTGTAAGTAGACTTTCTATTTAACAGTTTAATTTAGCTTTAAATGTGAATGTATGTATAATATATTCAGAGGAAAACTTGAATAACCCTCCTCTGAGTTTTCCAATAGTTTGTTGGTATAAGGTCAGATATACCTCAGGAAATTATTTTTCTTCCATATTAACGCTCTCAAAATCAGCAAGGATATAAACAACAAGACATATATGAGCAAATTTCTTAAGTTACAAGAACATTCCCAGCTGTCCAATTCCTCTGTCATTGTTTTGTAACTAATTAAGTCTGCCCTTTTACTAATTTTAGCCAGTTATGTTTCCTCAGAAGCATACAATTGTCTCAAACATACATTACAACTATTTTAACTTTCAAAATGGTTTATTTAATATAGTTATTTTAATTATTATTTTACTATTGTATTTTATTATGAGTTAAGACCTTTTTCAGGCTTTTGTTTGATTAAAAGTGAAGAAGGAAAATATCACCAGGAAGTGTACTCTGAAGAATATTTCATGCCAGTTATTTCCATACAATTAAACCACATGGAATGTGGTGACTAAGAAATATACATTAGACTCTACTCTAAAGTATGGACTGTAAAATACTCCCAAAGGCCCCTACTTTCATTTTAAATTGAGTACCTTTATACAGGATCAAGAGATAACTCTAGATGTGTATTTTAACATGACCACCCAAAGAAAACTAGGTAATACCAAAGGTATCATACAAAATGACAAACCAAAACAAAACAAACAAAAATATATTATAGGTCTTTTCATTAATATTCATATATTGTGTGCTGCAATTAAAATCAGCTTGGCAAAATAAATTATAAAATCAAATACCTGTTAGAGGTAGACATTTATTTCCAAGAAAATTCTTTTTCAGAATATTTAAAATAAGAAATTTTAAAAAAGAGAACAAATTGACTACTTAACTTTAGTTTTGCTTTAGCAAAAAGGATGAAAGGACAGGTGGTAAGTTATCTCTCCAGCTGAGCAAATTTAATCCTAGTCAGAGACAATTAATTCAGACTCTCCTCACCTATGAATTACCTTAAAGATGTCCAATTTTACTCTCATTGAAGATCTCCAAATGAAAACTTAGGTCCTTTAATGTATAGCATGGTGAATATAATTAACACTTTGTATTACATACTTGGAAGTTTTTAAGAGAGTAGCTCTTAAATGTTATTACTACACACAAAAAATGATAATTATGTGAGGTAATGGAGGTGGTAACCAACATTATTGTGATAATTTTTTGTGATATATATGTGTATATATGTGTATCAGTTCATCATGTTGTACACCTTAACCATACATATGTTATATGTCAACAATATCTCAATAAAGCTAGAAAAAAGCAAAAAAATAAGAAATTGATGAAACAGAAAAAAGATGAGAAAATGATATCAAAAGTGGTTCATTGGATAGATAAAATTTACCAGTACTAGGAATGAGAAAGTATGTCACTATACACCACAGAGAAAATGAAAAGCTAATAGAATGAAAACCTAATGCTAATAAATTTAAAAAACATATAGGACATTGGAGAAATTCCTTGAAAGAAACAAACTACCAATGCTCATTCAAGAAGAAATAACATGAATAGCCCTATATCTCTTTTTTTTAAATGGAATTATTAGTTAAAATCCTCTTTGTTAAGAAAACTGTAAGATCAGATTGTTTCACTGCAGAATTCTGTCAAACATTTAGAGATCAAAAAATGCTATACAAATTCTCCCAGAAAATAAAAGTGGGGAGGTGTTCTGAAGATGGTGGAAGAGTAAGATGCGGAGATCACCTTCCTCCCCACAGATACACCAGAAACACATCTACACGTGGAACAACTCCTACAGAACACCTACTGAATGCTGGCAGAAGACCTCAGACCTCCTAAAAGGCAAGAAACTCCCCACGTACATGGGTAGGGCAAAAGAAAAAAAGAAAAAACAGAAACAAAAGAATAAGGATGGGACCTGCACCAGTGGGAGGGAGCTGTGAAAGAGGAAAGGTTTCCACACACGAAACCTTCATGGGCAGAGGCTTCACGGGCAGAGGCTGTGGGTGGTGGAGGGGGGAGCTTCGGAGCCGCGGGGGACAGCACAGCAACAGGGGTGCGGAGGGCAAAGCGGAGAGATTCCCACACAAAGGATTGGTGCCGACCGGCACTCACCAGCCTAAGAGGCTTGTCTGCTCACCCGTCAGGGTGTGCAGGGCTGTGAGCTGAGGCTCGGGCTTTGGTTGGAGTGCAGGGAGAGGACTGTTGTTGGCTGCATGAACACAGCCTGAAGGCGTTAGTGCACCACGGCTAGCCGGGAGGGAGTCCAGGAAAAGGTCTGGAGCTGCCGAAGAGGCAAGAGACCTTTTCTTCCCTCTTTGTTTCCTGGTGCACAAGGATAGAGGATTAAGAGCACTGCTTAAAGGAACTCCAGAGATGGGCACGAGCCACGGTTAAAAGTGTGGAGCCCAGAGACGGGTGCGAGCTGTGGCTAAAAACGTGGGCCCCAGAGACGGGAGGGAGATGCTAAGGATGCTGCTGCCACAAACAAGGGGCCTGTGTGGGAGCACAGGTCACTATCCACACCTCCCTTCCGGGGAGTCTGTGCAGCCCGCCACTCCCAGGTTCCTGGGATCCAGGGACAACTTCCCTGGGAGAACGCACAGCGGGCCTCAAGCTGGTGCAACGTCACGCCACCTTCTGCAGCCACAGGCTCCCCCACATTCCGTGCCCCTCCCTCTCCCTGGCCTGAATGAGTCAGAGCTACCGAATCAGTGGCTCCTTTAACCCTGTCCTGTCTGAGCAAAAAACAGACGCTCTCCAGCGACCTACACGCAGAGGCAGGGCCAAATCCAAAGCTGAGCCCCTGGGAGCTAAGAGAACAAAGAAGAGAAAGGGAAATCTCTCCCAGCAGCCTCAGAAGCAGTGGATTAAAGCTCCACAATCAACTTGATGTGCCCTGCATCTCTGGAATACATGAATAGAAAATGAATCATCCAAAATTGAGTAGGTGGACTTTGAGAGCAAGATTTATGATTTTTTTCCATTTTCCTCTTTTTGTGAGTGTGTATGTATATGCTTCTGTGTGAGAATTTGTCTGTATAGCTTTGCTTCCACCATTTGTCCTAAGGTTCTATCCGTCTGTTTTTTGTTTTCTTTTCTTTTCAATTTTTTTTCTTAATAATTACTTTTTAATTTAATAACATTATATTTTACTTTATTTTATTTTACTTTATCTTCTTTCTTTCTTTCTTTTTTACTTCCTTCCCTCCTTCCTTCCTTCCTTCCTTACTCCCACCATCCCTCCCCCCCTCCTTTCTTTCTTTTGTTCTTTCCTTCTTTTCTTTTCTTTCTTTCTTTCTTCCTTCCTTCCTTACCTCCTTTCTTTCTCTCTTTCTTTCTTTTGTGTTTCTTTCTTACTTTCTTCCTACTTCTACTAATTATTTCATTCTACTACTTCTCCCTTTTATTCTGAGCCATGTGGATGAAAGGCTCTTGGTGCTGCAGCCAGGAGTCAGGGATGTACCTCTGAGGTGGGAAAGCCAACATCAGGACACTGGTCAACAAGAGACCTCCCAGCTCCACATAATATCAAATGGCAAAAATCTCCCAGAGATCTCCATCTCAACACCAACACCCAGCTTCACTAAACGACAAGCAAGCTACAGTGCTGGACACCCTATGCCAAACAACTAGCAAAACAAGAACACAACTCCACCCATAAGCAGAGAGACTTCCTAAAATCATAATAAGTCCACAGACAAACCCAAAACACACAACCAGACCTGGACCTGCCCACCAGAGAGACAAGATACAGCCTCATCCACCAGAACACAGGCACTAGCCCCCTCCACCAGAAAGCCTACAAAACCCACTGAACAAGCCTTAGCCACTGGGGACAGACATGAAAAACAACGGGAACTATGAAACTGCAGCCTGCAAAAAGGAGACCCCAAACACAGTAAGATAAGCAAAATGAGAAGACAGAAAAACACACAGCAGATGAAGGATCAAGATAAAATCGCACCAGACCTAACAAATGAAGAGGAAATAGGCAGTCTACCTAAAAAAGAATTCAGAATAATGATAGTAAAGATGATCCAAAATCTTGGAAACAGAATAGACAAAATGCAAGAAACATTTAATAAGGACATAGATAAAGTAAGGATGAAACAAACAATGATGAACAACACAATAAGTGAAATGAAAAATACTCTAGATGGAATCAATAGCAGAATAACTGAGGCAGAAAAACGGATAAGTGACCTGGAAGATAAAATAGTGGAAATAACTACTGCAGAGCAGAATAAAGGAAAAAGAATGAAAAGAACTGAGGGAGGGAAGATGGCGGAAGAGTAAGACGTGGAGATCGCCTTCCTCCTCACGGATACACCAGAAATACATCTACACGTGGAACAACTCCTACAGAACACCTACTGAAGGCTGACAGAAGACCTCAGAGCTCCCAAAAGGCAAGAGACTCCCCACGTACCTGGGTAGGGCAAAAGAAAAAAAGAAAAAACAGAGACAAAAGAATAAGGACGGCACCTGCACCAGTGGGAGGGAGCTGTGAAGGAGGAAAAGTTTCCACACACTAGGAAGCCCCTCCGCGGGTGCAGACTGCGGGAGGCGGAGGGGGGAGCTTCGGGACCGCGGAGTAGTGCACAGCGACGGGTGCGGAGGGCAAAGCGGGGAGATTCCTGCACAGACGATCGGTGCCGACCAGCACTCACCAACCCGAGAGGCTTGTCTGCTCACCCGCCGGGGCGGGCGGGGCTGCGAGCTGAGGCTCGGGTTTCAGTTTTGGACGGAGCGCAGGGAGAGGACTGGGGTTGGCGGCTTGAACATAGCCTGAAGGGGTTGGTGCACCACAACTAGCCGGGAGGGAGTTCGGGGAAAAGCCTGCACCTGCCGAAGAGGCAAGAGACTTTTTCTTCCCTCTTTGTTTCCTGGTGCGCGAGGAGAGGGGTTTAAGAGAGCTGCTTAAAGGAACTCCAGAGACGGGCGCGAGCCGCGGCTAAAAGCGCGAACACCAGAGACGGGCGCGAACCGTGGCTGAGGGCGCGAGCCCCCGAGACGGGCGCGAGCCACGGCGGGAAGCGCGAACCCCAGAGACGGGCGCGAGCCGCGGCTAAAACTGCGGACCCCAGAGACGGGCGGGAGACGCTGGGACTGCTGCTGCCGCCACCAGAGGGGCTGTGTGCGAGCACAGGTCACTCTCCACGCCCCTCTTCCGTGGAGCCTGTGCAGGCCGCCACTGCCAGGTTCCCGGGATCCAGGGACAACTTCCCTGCGAGTACGCACGGCGGGTCTCAGGCTGGTGCAACGTCACGCCGGCCTCTGCCGCAGCGTCACGCCGCCTCTGCCGCCGCAGACCCCCCACGCACGCAGTGCCCCTCCTTCCCCCATCCCCCAACCCCCAGCCTGAGTGAGCCGGAGCTCCCGAATCAGCGGCTCCTTTAACCCCGTCCTGTCTGAGCAAAAAACAGACGCCCTCCAGCGACCTGCGCGCAGGGGCAGGGCCGGGTACAAAGCTGAGCTCCTGTGAGCTGTGAGAGCAGGGAGGAGAGGGGGAGGTCTCTCCCAGCAGCCGCGGAGGCGGCGGATTGAAGCTCCACAATCAACTTGATGTGCCCTGCATGGTGGAATACCTGAATAGACAGGGAGTGATCCCAAATTGAAGAGGTGGAATTTAGGAACGAGATCTGTGATTTTTTTCCCTTTTCCTCTTTTTGTGAATGTGTGCATGTATGCTTCTGTGTGAGATCCTGTCTGTATACTCTTGCTTCCACCATTTGTCCTAGGGCTCTATCCGTCCATGTTTTTTTTTTAAAAAAAAATTTTTTTTCTTAATAATTAATTTTAATTGTAATAACTTTATTGTACTTTACTTTCGTTCTTTCTTTCTTTCTTTCCTTCCTTCCTTCCCTCCTTTAGACAGCGAATCACCCCAGGTTGAGGAGGTGGTCACTGGGAGCAGGATTTATGATTTTTCCCCCTTTGCCTCTTTTTGTGAACGTGTATGTGTATGCTTCTGTGTAAGATTTTCTCTGTACAGCTTTGCTTCCAACATTTGTCCTAGGGTTCTATCCGTCCCTTTTTTTTTTTTTTTCTAAATAATTTTTAGTACAATAACTATATTATAATTTATTTTATTTTTACTGTATCTTCTTTCTTTCTGTCTTTTTTCCTTCTTTCCCTCCTTCCTTCCTTCCTTCATCCCTCCCTCCCTCCCTTCTTTGCTTATTTCTTCCTTCCTTCCTTTCCTCCTTTCCTTCTTTCTTTCCTCATATTTCTACTAATTCTCTCTACTTTTTCTCCCTTTTATTCTGAGCCGTGTGGATGAGAGGCTCTTGGTGCTCCAGCCCAGGAGTCAGGGCTCTGCCTCTGAGGTAGGAGAGCCAACTTCAGGACACTGGTCAACAAGAGACCTCCCAGCTCCACATAATATTAAACGGTGGAAACCTCCCAGAGACCTCCATCTTAACACCAGCACCCAGCTTCACTCAACGACCAGCAAGCCACAGTGCTGGACAACCTATGCCAAACAACTAGCAAAACAGGAACACAACCCCACCCATTAGCAGAGAGGCTGCCTAAAATCATAATAAGTCCACAGACAAACCCAAAACACACAACCAGACCTGGACCTGCCCACCAGAGAGACAAGATCCAGCCTCATCCAGCACAACACAGGCACTAGTCCCCTCCACCAGGAAGCGTACACAACACACTGAAACAACCTTAGCCACTGGAGACAGACATCAAAAACAACGGGAACTACGAACGTGCAGCCTGCAAAAAGGAGACCCCAAACACAGTAAGATAAGCAAAATGAGAAGACAGAAAAACACACAGCAGATGAAGGAGCAAGATAAAAACCCACCAGACCTAACAAATGAAGAGGAAATAGGCAATCTACCTGAAAAAGAATTCAGAATAATGATAGTAAGGATGATCCGAAATCTTGGAAGTAGAATGGACAAAATGCAAGAAACAGTTAACAAGGACCTACAAGAACTAAAGATGAAACAAGCAACGATGAACAATGCAATAAATGAAATTAAAAGTACTCTAGATAGGACCAATAGCAGAATAACTGAGGCAGAAGAACGGATAAGTGACCTGGAAGATAAAGTAGTGGAAATAACTACTGCAGAGCAGAATAAAGCAAAAAGAATGAAAAGAACTGAGGACAGTCTCAGAGACCTCTGGGACAACATTAAACGCACCAACATTCTAATTATAGGGGTTCCAGAAGAAGAAAAAAGAAAGAAAGGGACTGAGAAAATATTTGAAGAGATTATAGTAGAAAACTTCCCTAATATGGGAAAGGAAATAGTTAATCAAGTCCAGGAAGCACAGAGAGTCCCATACAGGATAAATACAAGGAGAAATACGCCAACACACATATTAATCAAACTATCAAAAATTAAATACAAAGAAAGCATATTAAAAGCAGCAAGGGAATAAAAACAAATAACACACAAGGGAATCCCCATAAGGTTAACAGCTGATCTCTCAGCAGAAACCCTACAAGCCAGAAGGGAGTGGCAGGACATACTGAAAGTGATGAAGGAGAAAAACCTGTAACCAAGACTACTCTACCCAGCAAGGATCTCATTCAGATTTGATGGAGAAATTAAAACCTTTACAGACAAGCAAAAGCTGAGAGAGATCAGCACCACCAAACCAGCTTTACAACAAATGCTAAAGGAACTTCTCTAGATAAGAAATGCAAGAGAAGGAAACGACCTATAATAACGAACCCAAAACAATATAGAAAATGGGAATAGGAACATACATATCGATAATTACCTTAAATGTAAATGGACTAAATGCTCCCACCAAAAGACACAGATTGGCTGAATGGATACAAAAACAAGACCCTTATATATGCTGTGTACAAGAGACCCACTTCAGACCTAGAGACACATACAGACTGAAAGGAAGGGGATGGAAAAAGATATTCCATGCAAATGGAAACCAAAAGAAAGCTGGATTAGCAATTCTCATATCAGACAAAATAGACTTTAAAATAAGGACTATTAAAAGGGATAAAGAAGGACACTACATAATGATCAAGGGATCGATCCAAGAAGAAGATATAACAATTGTAAATATTTATGCACCCAACATAGGAGCACCTCAATACATAAGGCAAATACTAACAGCCATAAAAGGGGAGATCGACAGTAACACATTCATAGTAGGGGACTTTAACAGCCCACTTTCACCCATGGACAGATCATCCAAAACGAAAATAAATAAGGAAACACAAGCTTTAAATGATACATTAAACAAGACGGACTTAATTGATATTTATAGGACACTCCATCCAAAAACAACAGAATACACATTTTTCTCAAGTGCTCATGGAACATTCTCCAGGATAGATCATATCTTGGGTCACAAATCAAGCCTTGGTAAATTTAAGAAAATTGAAATTGTATCAAGTATCTTTTCTGACCACAACGCCATGAGACTAGATATCAATTACAGGAAAAGATCTGTAAAATATACAAACACATGGAGGCTAAACAATACACTACTTAATAATGAAGTGACCACTGAAGAAATCAAAGAGGAAATCAAAAAATACCTAGAAACAAATGACAATGGAGACACAACGACCCAAAACCTATGGGATGCAGCAAAAGCAGTTCTAAGGGGGAAGTTTATAGCAATACAAGGCCACCTTAAGAAGCAGGAAACATCTCGAATAAACAACCTAACCTTGCACCTCAAGCAATGAGAGATAGAAGAACAAAAAAGCCCCAAAGCTAGCAGAAGGAAAGAAATCATAAAAATCAGATCAGAAATAAATGAAAAAGAAATGAAGGAAACGATAGCAAAGATCAATAAAACTAAAAGCTGGTTCTTTGAGAAGATAAACAAAATAGATAAACCATTAGCCAGACACGTCAAGAAAAAAAGGGAGAAGACTCAAATCAATAGAATTAGAAATGAGAAAGGAGAAGTAACGACTGACACTGCAGAAATAAAAAAAATCATGAGGGATTACTACAAGCAACTCTATGCCAATAAAATGGACAATCTGGAAGAAATGGACAAATTCTTAGAAATGCACAACCTGCCAAGACTGAATCAGGAAGAAATAGAAAATATGAACAGACCAACCACAAGCACTGAAATTGAAACTGTGTTTAAAAATCTTCCAACAAACAAAAGCCCAGGACCAGATGGCTTCACAGGTGAATTCTATCAAACGTTTAGAGAAGAGCTAACACCTATCCTTCTCAAACTCTTCCAAAATATAGCAGAGGGAGGAACACTCCCAAATTCCTTCTACGAGGCCACCATCACCTTGATACCAAAACCAGACAAGGATGTCACAAAGAAAGAAAACTACAGGCCACTATCACTGATGAACATAGATGCAAAAATCCTCAACAAAATACTAGCAAACAGAATCCAACAGCACATTAAAAGGATCATACACCATGATCAAGTGGGGTTTATTCCAGGAATGCAAGGATTCTTCAATATACGCAAATCTATCAATGTGATAAACCATATTAACAAATTGAAGGAGAAAAACCATATGATCATCTCAATAGATGCAGAGAAAGCTTTCAACAAAATTTTACACCCATTTATGATAAAAACCCTCCAGAAAGTAGGCATAGAGGGAACTTTCCTCAACATAATAAAGGCCATATATGACAAGCCCACAGCAAACATCATCCTCAATGGTGAAAAACTGAAAGCCTTTCCACTAAGCTCAGGAACAAGACAAGTTTGCCCACTCTCACCACTCTTATTCAACATAGTTTTGGAAGTTTTAGCCACAGCAATCAGAGAAGAAAAGGAAATAAAAGGAATCCAAATTGGAAAAGAAGTAGTAAAGCTGTCACTGTTTGCAGATGACATGATACTATACATAGAGAATCCTAAAGATGCTACCAGAAAACTACTAGAGCTAATCAATGAATTTGGTAAAGTAGCAGGATACAAAATTAATGCACAGAAATCTCTGGCATTCCTATATACTAATGATGAAAAATCTGAAAGTGAAATCAAGAAAACACTTCTATTTACCATTGCAACAAAAAGAATAAAATATCTAGGAATAAACCTACCTAAGGATACGAAAGACCTGTATGCAGAAAATTATAAGACACTTATGAAAGAAATTAAAGACGATACAAATAGATGGAGAGATATACCATGTTCTTGGATGGGAAGAATCAACATTGTGAAAATGACTCTACTACCCAAAGCAATCTACAGATTCAATGCAATCCCTATCAAACTACCACTGGCGTTTTTCACAGAACTAGAACAAAAAATTTCACAATTTGTATGGAAACACAAAAGACCCCGAATAGCCAAAGCAATCTTGAGAACGAAAAAAGGAGCTGGAGGAATCAGGCTCCCTGACTTCAGACTATACTACAAAGCTACAGTAATCAAGACAGTATGGTACTGGCACAAAAACAGAAAGATAGATCAGTGGAACAGGATAGAAAGCCCAGAGATAAACCCACGCACATATGGACACCTTATCTTTGATAAAGGAGGCAGGAGTGTACAGTGGAGAAAGGACAGCCTCTTCAATAAATGGTGCTGTGAAAACTGGACAGGTACATGTAAAAGTATGAGATTAGATCACTCCCTAACACCATACACAAAAATAAGCTCAAAATGGATTAAAGTCCTAAATGTAAGGCCAGAAACTATCAAACTCTTAGAGGAAAACATAGGCAGAACACTGTATGACATAAATCACAGCAAGATCCTTTCTGACCCACCTCCTAGAGTAATGGAAATAAAAACAAAAATAAACAAATGGGACCTAATGAAACTTCAAAGCTTTTGCACAGCAAAGGAAACCATAAACAAGACCAAAAGACAACCCTCAGAATGGGAGAAAACATTTGCAAATGAAGCAACTGACAAAGGATTAATCTCCAAAATTTACAAGCAGCTCAATAACAAAAAAACAAACAACCCCATCCAAAAATGGGCAGAAGACCTAAACAGACATTTCTCCAAAGAAGATATACAGAATGCCAACAAACACATGAAAGATTGCTCAACATCATTAATCATTAGAGAAATGCAAATCAAAACTACAATGAGATATCATCTCACACCAGTCAGAATGGCCATCATCAAAAAATCTAGAAACAATAAATGCTGAAGTGGGTGTGGAGAAAATGGGACACTCTTGCACTGCTGGTGGGAATGTGAATTGGTTCAGCCAGTATGGAGAGCAGTATGGAGGTTCCTTAAGAAAGTACAAATAGAATTACCATATGACCCAGCAATCCCACTACTGGGCATATTCCCTGAGAAAACCAAAATTCAAAGAGTCATGTACCAAAATTTTCATTGCAGCTCTATTTACAATAGCCCAGAGATGGAAAGAACCTAAGCGCCCATCATTGGACGAATGGATAAATAAGATGTGGCACATATACACAATGGAATATTACTCAGCCTTAAAAAGAAATGAAATTGAGCTATTTGTAATGAGATGGATAGACCTAGAGTCTGTCATACAGAGTGAAGTAAGTCAGAAAGCAAAAGACAAATACCGTATGCTAACACATATATATGGAATTTAAGGGGAAAAAATGTCATGAAGAACCTAGGGGTAAGACAGGAATAAAGACGCAGACCTACTGGAGAACGGACTTGAGGATATGGGGAGGGGGAAGGGTGAGTTTTGACAGGGCGAGAGAGAGTCATGGACATATACACACTAACAAATGTAGTAAGGTAGATAGCTAGGTGGTAGCAGCTGCAAGGCACAGGGATGTTAGCTCAGGGCTTTGGGACAGCCTGGAGGGGTGGAACGGGGAGAGTGGGAGGGAGGGAGACGCAAGAGGGAAGACATATGGGAACATATGTATATGTATAGCTGATTCACTTTGTTATAAAGCAGAAACTAACACACTATTGTAAAGCAAATATACCCCAATAAAGATGTTTAAAAAAAAAAAAAGAAAAGAACTGAGGACAGTCTCAGAGACCGCTGGGACAACATTAAATGCACCAACCTTCGAATTATAGGGGTTCCAGAAGAAGAAGAGAAAAAGAAAGGTACTGAGAAAATATTTGAAGAGATTATAGTTGAAAGCTTCCCTAATATGGGAAAGGAAATATTTAATCAAGTCCAGGAAGCACAGAGCATCCCATACAGGATAAATCCAAGGACAAACTCGCCAAGACACATATTAATCAAACTGTCAAAAACTAAATACAAGGAAAACATATTAAAAGTAGCAAGGGAAAAATAACAAATAACACATAAGGGAATCCCTGTAAGGTTAACAGCAGATCTCTCAGCAGAAAGTCTTCAAGCCAGAAGGGAGTGGCAGGACATACTGAAAGTGATGAAGGAGAAAAACCTGCAACCAAGATTACTCTACCCAACAATGATCTCATTCAGATTTGATGGAGAAATTAAAACCTTTACAGACAAGCAAAAGCTGAGAGAGTTCAGCACCACCAAACCAGCTTTACAACAAATGCTAATGGAACTTCTCTAGGCAAGAAACAAAAGAGAAGGAAAAGACCTACAATAACAAACTCAAAACAATTTAGAAAATGAGAGAGGAACACACATAACAATAATTACCTTAAATGAAAATGGACCAAATGCTCTCACCAAAAGACAGATTAGCTGAATGGATACAAAAACAAGACCCATATATATGCTGTCTACAAGAGACCCACTTCAGACCTGAAGACACATACAAACTGAAAGGGGATGGAAAATGATATTCCATGAAAATGGAAACCAAAAGAAACCTGGAGTAGCAATTCTCATATCAGACAAAATAGGATTTAAAATAAAGACTTTTAGAAGAGGCAAAGAAGGACACTACATAATGATCATAGGATCGATCCAAGAAGATAAAACAATTGTAAATATTTATGCACCCAACATAGGAGCACCTCAATACATAAGGCAAATACTAAGAGCCATAAAAGGGGAAATTGACAGTGACACATTCATAGTATGGGACTTTAATACCCCACTTTCACCAAAGGACAGATCATCCAAAATGAATATAAATAAAGAAACACAAGCTTTAAATGATACATTAAACAAGATGGACTTAATTGATATTTTTTGGACACTCCATCCAAAAACAACAGAATACACATTTTTCTCAAGTGCTCATGGAACATTTTCCAGGAGAGGTCATATCTTGGGTCACAAATCAAGCCTTGGCCAATTTAAGAAATTTGAAGTTGTATCAAGTATCTTTTCTGACCACAATGACATAAAAGTAGATATCAATTACAGGAAAAGACCCGTAAAAAATACAAACACATGGAGCCTAAACAATACACAACTTAATAACGAAGTGATCACTGAAGAAATCAAGGAGGAAATAAAAAAATACCTAGAAACAAATGACAATGGAGACACGATGACCCAAAACCTATGGGATGCAGCAAAATCAGTTCTAAGAGAGAAGTTTATAGCAATACAAGGCCACCTTAAGAAGCAGGAAACATCTTGAATGAAGAACCTAACCTTGCACCTAAAGCATTTAGAGAAAGAAGAACAAAAAAAAACCCAAAATTAGCAGAAGGAAAGAAATCATAAAAATCAGATCAGAAATAAATTAAAAAGAAATGAAGGAAACGATAGCAAAGATCAATAAAACTAAAAGCTGGTTCTTTGAGAAGATAAACAAAATAGATAAACCATTAGCCAGACTCATCAAGAAAAAAAGGAAGAAGGCTCAAATCAATAGAATTAGAAATGAAAAAGGAGAAGTAACAACGGGCACTGCAGAAATACAACAGATCATGAGAGATTACTACAAGCAACTCTATGACAATAAAATGGTCAACCTGGAAGAAATGGACAAATTCTTAGAAATGCACACCCTACCAAGGCTGAATCAGGAAGAAATAGAAAATATGAACAGACCAATCACAAGCACTGAAGTTGAAACTGTGATTAAAAATCTTCCAACAAAGAAAAGCCCAGGACCAGATGGCTTCACAGGCGAATTCTATCAAACATTTAGAGAAGAGCTAACACCTGTCCTTCTCAAACTCTTCCAAAATATAGCAGAGGGAGGAACACTCACAAGTTCATTTTACGAGGCCACCATCACCTTGATACCAAAACCAGACAAGGATGTCACAAAGAAAGGAAACTACAGGCCAATATCACTGATGAAAATAGATCCAAAAATCCTCAACAAAATACTAGCAAACAGAAACCAACAGCACATTAGAAGGATCATACACCATGATCAAATGGGGTTTATTCCAGTAATGCAAGAATTCTTCAATATACGCAAATCAATCAATGTGATACACCATATTAACAAACTGAGGGAGAAAAAACATATGATCATCTTAATAGATGCAGAGAAAGCTTTTCACAGAATTCTACTCCCATTTATGATAAAAACCCTGCACAGAGTATTCATAGAGGGAAACTTCCTCAAAAAAATAAAGGCCATATATGACAAACCCACAGCCAACATCATCCTCAATGGTGAAAAACTGAAAGCGTTTCCTCTAAGATCAGGAACAAGACAAGGTTGCCAAAGCTCACCACTCTTATTCAACATAGATTTGGAAGTTTTAGCCAGAGCAATCAGAGAAGAAAATGAAGTAAAGAATCCAAATCGGAAGAGAAGTAAAGCTGTCACTCTTTGCAGATGACATGATACTGTACCTAGAAAATCCTAAAGATGCTACCGGAAAACTACTAGAGCTAATCAATGAATTTCGTAAACGTGCAGGATACAAAATTAATGCACAGAAATCTCTTGCATTCCTATACACTAATGATGTAAAATCTGAAATTGAAATCAAGAAAATACTCCCATTTCCCATTGCAAAAAAAAGAATAAAATATCTAGGAAGAAACCTACTTAAGGAGACAAAAGACCTGTGTGCCGAAAATTATAAGTCACTGATGAAATAAATTGAAGATGATACAAATAGATGGAGAGACATACCATATTTTGGATTGGAGGAATCAACATTGTGAAAATGACTCTACTACCCAAAGCAATCAACAGATTCAATGCAATCCCTTTCAAACTACCACTGGCATTTTTCCCAGAACTAGAACAACACATTTCACAATTTGTATGGAAACACAAAAGACCCCGAATAGCCAAAGCAATCTTGAGAACGAAAAAAGGAGCTGGAGGAATCAGGCTCCCTGACTTCTGACTGTACTATAAAGCTACAGTAATCAAGACAGTATGGTACTGGCATAAAAACAGAAAGATAGATCAATGGAACAGGATAGAAAGTGCAGAGATAAACCCATGCACATATGGTCACCTTATCTTTGATAAAGGAGGCAGAAATGTACAGTGGAGAAAGGACAGCCTCTACAATAAATTGTGCTGGGACAACTGGACTGGTAAATGTAAGAGTATGAGGTTAGATCACTCCCTAACACCATACCCCAAAATAAGCTTAAAATGGATTAAAGACCTAAATGTAAGGCCAGAAACGATCAAACTCTTAGAGGAAAACATAGGCAGAACACTCTATGACATAAATCACAGCAAGATCCTTTTTGACCCACCTCCTAGAGAAATGGAAATAAAAACAAAAATAAACAAATGGGACCTAATGAAACTTCAAAGCTTTTGCACAGCAAGGGAAACCATAAACAAGACCAAAAGACATCCTTCAGAATGGGAAGAAATATTTGCAAATGAAGCAACTGACAACTGATTAATTTTCAAAATGTCCAAGCAGCTCATGCAGCTCAGTAACAAAAAAACAGACAACCCAATCCAAAAATGGGCAGAAGTCCTAAATAGACATTTCTCCAAAGAAAATATACAGACTGCCAACAAACACCTGAAAGAATGCTGAACATCATTAATCACTAGGGAAATGCAAATCAAAACTTCAATGAGATATCATCTCACACCAGTCAGATTGGCCATCCTCAAAAACTCTAGAAATAATAAATGCTGGAGAGGGTGTGGAGAAAAGGGAACCCTCTTGCACTGCTGGTGGGAATGTGCATTGGTACAGCCACTATGGAGAACAGTATGGAGGTTCCTTACAAAACTACAAATAGAACAACCATATGACCCAGCAATCCCACTACTGGGTATATCCCCTGTGAAAACCAAAATTCAAAAAGAGTCATGTACCAAAATGTTCATTGCAGCTCTATTTACAATAGCCTGGAGATGGAAACAACCTAAGTGCCCACATCAGTTGAATGGATAAAGATGATGTGGCACATGTATACAATGGAATATTACTCATCCGTAAAAAGAAATGAAATTGAGCTATTTGTAATGAGGTCGATAGACCCAGAGTCTGTCATACAGAGTGAAGTAAGTCAGAAAGAGAAAGTCAAATATTGTATGCTAACACATATATATGGAATTTAAGGGAAAAAAGTGTCATGAAGAACCTAGGGTTAAGACAGGAATAAAGACACAGACCTACTTAAGAATGGACTTGAGCATATGGGGAAGGGGAAAGGTGAGCCCTGACAAAGCGAGAGAGAGGCATGGACATATATACACTACCAAACGTAAGGTAGATAGCTAGTAGAAAGCAGCCACAAAACACAGGGATATCAGGTCAGTGGTTTGTGACTGCCAGGAGGGGTGGGATAGGGAGGGTGGGAGGGAGGAAGATGCAAGAGGGAAGAGATATGGGAACATATGTGTATGTATAACTGATTCACTTTGTTATAAAACAGAAACTAACCCACCATTGTAAAGCAATTACGCCCCAATAAAGGTGTTAAAAAAATAAAGTAAAATAAATTAAAAAAAATTAGAAGTGGGAAATCCCCAACTTATTTTATTAGGCTAGCAGGCTAGAATTGTCTTCATAAAAAAAAATCTAGAAAAATTTAGTACAAAAAATTAAAATTGAAGACCAATATCCATAATGATTACGGACACAAAAATTCATAACAAATTTCTAGTAATTTAAATCCAAATACATATAAACATGGTAACACACCATGACCATGCAGGGTTTGTCTTATGAAAGCAAAATTATCTTCACATTCAAGAAAATCAAACAATATAATTCAGGTTAACAGACGAAAAACGTATGATAAATGCAGAAAAATCACTTGACAGAATTAAACACCCATTCATATCAACATTTCTAAGCAAAATGGGTATAGAAAGGAATTTTCTCAACCTGATAAGGGGCAACTATGAAAAGTCTCCTACTAACATCATATTTCATTGTAAGAGACTGAATAACTTCTCCCTAAAATCAGAAACAAGGCACAAAATTTCAGTCTCTTTACTTTTATTTCATATTGTAGTGGATGTCATAGCCAGTGCCAGAAGGCAAGAAAAGTAAATATAAAGGACATATAGATTAGAAGACAGTAAAACTTTTTTTCCACATAAGTCAAGTTTTTCTATGTAGGAACTTCTAAAGACTCTTCAGGAAAGCTACCAGAGTTAATATGTGAGTTTTGCTAGTGTAAAAGAAAATTTGATAAAAGATAGGCAAGAATGATGGAATGATGGCTAGAAAACTTTGCTGAGAGAAATTAAAGGAGACTAACATAAGTGGAAAAATAGTGTGTGGTCATGAATTGGACAACTCAGTGTTGTTAGGATATTAGTTGCCCCCCCCCCAAATGATCTACAGAGTCAATGCAATCTCAATTAAAATGCCAGAAGGCACTTATTTTTTGCAGAAATCATGAAACTGGTTTTAAATTTTATATGGAGATGCAAAGGACCTAAAATGGTTAAACAATTTTGAAAAAAAAGGAACAAAGTTAGAGGATTTAGACTACCTCCCTAATATTAAAGCTACAGTAATCTCGAATAGTGTCTTAATGATGTAAATATAGACATATAGATCAATGAAAGAAAGAATCCATTAACAGACACAGATATATATAGTAATTGATTTTCAGTAATTGTCCTAAGGCAATTCAAGTGGCAAAGTATAATCTGTTCAAGAAATAGTGCTGAAACAATGGACTATGCATATGAAAACAAAATAAAACATAAAATAAATAAAACAACCTAAACCTTTATCTCAGACCATATTCAAAAATCAAAAAGGACCATAAAACTAAATGTAAGGACTAAAATTATAAAACTTCCAGAAGAAAACCTAGGAAAATATCTTACTGACATTGAACTTGGCAAAGATTGTAAAATAATTTTACACTTATAAAGTTAAACAAACACTGTCATATGATCTGATCATTTCATTCTTAAGTATTACCCAAGAGAAATAAAAACATATGTATATGTCCATACATAGCTGTATGAGAATGTTCATACTAGCTTTACTTGTAATAATTGAAATTGGGAATTACCCAAGTATCCATCACCACAACATGTGAATGGGTAAACAATTTGTGGTATATTCATACAATGAAATCTACTTGTCAATAAAAATAAATGAACCATCTTTTAATTAAATAAATTTGATATGTAACACTGTGTATGTTTAAGGTGCAAAGTGTGTTATTTTTGTAATATGATTGCTGATGTAGTGATATTTATCATATTACATAATTATGGTACAATATTATTGTCTATATTCTTTATACTGTGTATTAGATCTCTATGACTTATTTAGTACTTATTACAAGTTTGTACACTTAAACACCATCACTCTTATCCTGTTCCTCCCCTGAAAATGAGCATTTTACTCTGTTTTTGTCAAGTTTAACTTTTTAGATTTTACATATAAGTGACCTTACACAGCACTTGTCTTTCTCTGATATATCTCATTTAGCATAAAGTGCTCAAGGGCAATCCATGTTGTCACAAATGAAAGGATATCCTCCTTTCTGGTGGCTGAATAATGTATAATAATATAATACATGTATAATAATATATGATTATATATATATATATATATATACATATATATACCACAACTTTTTTATCCATTCATTTTCTGATGGGTATTTTGGTTGTTTCCATATTTTGCCTATTGTGAATAATGCTACAGTAAACATGGGAGTTTATTTATTTATATATTTTGTCAAAATCCTGTTGTCATTTCTTTTATGTATATACCCAGAAGTGGAATTGCTAGATTGTATGGTAATTCTATTTTTAATATTATGAAATATTATTTTCCATAGTGGCTGGACGAATTTGCATTCCCATAAATGTAGAGGATTTCCTTTTTACAACATACTTGCCAACACCTGTAGTTTCTTTTTTTTTTTTTAACAATGACTACATAAACCTTTATTTACTGTATAGAAAGATGTCTATGATATACAAAATGCAGAGCTTCAAAACAATATACATACTATGATTTTGTTTCTTTTTAACTTCTTTACTGGAGTATAATTGCTTCACAACGGTGTGTTAGATGCTGCTTCATAACAAAGTGAATCACTCATACAAATACACATGTTCCCACATCTCCTCCTTCTTGCGTCTGCCTCCCTCTCACCCTACCCATCCCACCCATCCAGGTGGTCAAAAAGCACCTAGCTGATCTCCCTGTGCTATGCGGCTGCTTCTCACCAGCTCTCTATTTTATGTTTGGTAGTGTATATATGTCCATGGCACTCTCTAACTTTGTCACAGCCTATGATTCCCCCTCACCACATCCTCAAATCCATTCTCTAGTAGTTCTGCATCTCCATTCCTGTCTTACTCTAAGGTTTTTAATGACCTTTTTGATTTTTCTTAGATTCCTTATATATGTGTTAGCATATGGTATTTGTTTTTCTCTTTCTGACTTACTTCACTCTGTATGACACACTCCAGGTCCATCCACCTCACTACAAATATCTCAATTTCGTTTCTTTTTGTGGCTGAGTAATATTCCATTGTATATATGTGCCACATCTTTTTATCCATCCATCTGATGATGGACACAGGTTGCTTCCAAGTCCTGGCTATTGTAAATAGAGCTGCAATGAACATTTTGGTACATGACTCTTTTTGAATTATGGTTTTCTCAGGGTATATGCCCAGTAGTGAGATTGCTGGGACATACAGTAGTTCTATTTGTAGTATTTTAAGGAACCTCCATACTGTTCTCCATAGTGGCTGTATCAATTTATATTCCCACCAGCAGTGCAAGAGTATTCCCTTTTCACCATACCCTCTCCAGAATTTATTGTTTCCACATTTTTTGAGGATGGCCATTCTGACCGGTGTGAGATGATATCTCATTGTAGTTTTGATTTGCAATTCTCTAATGATTAATGATGTTGAGCATTCTTTCATTTGTTTGCTGGAAATCTGTATATCTTCTTTGGAGAAATGTCTATTTAGGTCTTCTGCCCATTTTGGGATTGGGTTGTTTGTTTTTTTGATATTGAGCTGCATGAGCTGCTTATAAATATTGGAGATTAATCCTTTGTCACTTGCTTCATTTGCAAATATTTTCTCCCATTCTGAGGGTTGTCTTTTGGTCTCGTTTATGGTTTCCGTTGCTGTGCAAAAGCTTTGAAGTTTCACTAGGTCCCATTTGTTTATTTTTGTATTTATTTCCATTTCTCTAGGAGGTGGGTCAAAAATAATCTTTTTCTGATTTAAGTCATAGAGTGTTCTGCCTATGTTTTCCTCTAAGAGTTTGAGAGTTTCTGGCCTTACATTCAGGTCTTAAATCCATTTTGAGCTTATTTTTGTGTATGGTGTTAGGGAGTGTTCTAATCTCATACTTTTACATGTACGTGTCAAGTTTTCCCAACACAACTTATTGAAGAGGCTGTCTTTTCTCCATTGTATATTCTTGCCTCCTTTATCAAAGATAAGGTGACCATATGTGCATGGTTTTATCTCTGGGCTTTCTATCCTGTTCCATTGATCCATATTTCTGTTTTTGTGCCAGTACCATACTGTCTTGATTAATGTAGCTTTCTAGTATAGTCTGAAGTTAGGGAGCCTGATTCCTACAGCTCCTTTTTTAGTTCTGAAGATTGCTTTGGCTATTCGGGGTCTTTTGTGTTTCCATACAAATTGTGAAATTTTTTGTTCTAGTTCTGTGAAATATACCAGTGGTAGTTTGATAGGGATTGCATTGAATCTGTAGATTGCTTTGTGTAGTAGAGTCATTTTCACAACATTGATTCTTCCAATCCAAAAACTTGGTATATCTCTCCATCTATTTGTATCATCTTTAAATTCTTTCATCAGAGTCTTATAATTTTCCACATAGAGGTCTTTTGTCTCCTTAGGTAGGTTTATTCCTAGATATTTTATTCTTTTTGTTGCAATGGTAAATGGGAGTGTTTTCTTGATTTCACTTTCAGTGTTTTCATCATTAGTTTATATGATTGCCAGAGATTTCTGTGCATTAATTTTGTATCCTGCTACTTTGCCAAATTCATTGATTAGCTCTAGGAGTTTTCTTGTTGCATTTTTAGGATTCTCTATGTATAGTACCATGTCATCTGCAAACAGTGACAGCTTTACTTCTTCTTTTCCAATTTGGATTCCTTTTATTTCCTTTTCTTCTCTGATTGCTGTGGCTAAAACTTACAAAACTCTGTTGAATAAGAATGGTGAGAGTGGGCAACCTTGTCTTGTTCCTGATGTTAGTGGAAATGCTTTCAGTTTTTCACCATTGAGGATGATGTTTGCTGTGGGCTTGTCATATATGGCCTTTATTATGTTGAGGAAAGTTCCCTCTATGCCTACTTTCTGGAGGGTTTTTATCATAAATGGATGTTGAATTTTGTCAAAAGCTTTCTCTGCATCTATTGAGATAATCATATGGTTTTTCTCCTTCAATTTGTTAATATGGTTTATCACATTGATAGATCTGCGTATATTGGAGAATCCTTGCATTCCTGGAATAAACCTCACTTGATCATCGTGTATGATCCTTTTAATGTGCTGTTGGATTCTGTTTGCTAGTATTTTGTTGAGGATTTTTGCATCTATGTTCCTCATTGATATTGGCCTGTAGTTTTCTTTCTTTGTGACATCCTTGCCTGGTTTTGGTGTCAAGGTGATGGTGGCCTCGTAGAAGGAATTTGGGAGTGTTCCTCCCTCTGCTATATTTTGGAGGAGTTTGAGAAGGATAGGTGTTAGCTCTTCTCTAAATGTTTGACAAAATTCACCTGTGAAGCCATCTGGTCCTGGGGTTTTGTTTGTTGGAAGATTTTTAAACACAGTCTCAATTTCAGTGCTTGTGATTGGTCTGTTCATATTTTCTATTTCTTCCTATTCAGTCTTGGCCCATTGTGCATTTGTAAGAATTTGTTCGGTTCTTCCAAGTTGTCCATTTTATTGTCATAGAGTTGCTTGTAGTAATCTCTCATGATCTTTTGTATTTCTGCAGCGTCAGTTGTTTCTTCTCCTTTTCCATTTCTAATTCTATTGATTTGAGTTTTCTCCCTTTTTTTTTTTTGATGAGTCTGGCTAATGGTTTATCTATTTTGTTTATCTTCTCAAAGAACCAACTTTTAGTTTTATTGATATTTGCTATAGTTTCCTTCATTTCTTTTTCATTTATTTCTGATCTGATCTTTATGATTTGTTCCTTCTGCTAACTTTGGGGTTTTCTTGTTCTTCTTTCTCTAAATGCTTTAGGTGCAAGGTTAAGTTGGTTATTCGAGATGTTTCCTGTTTTTTAAGGTACGCTGGTATTGCTATACACTTCCCTCTTAGAACTGCTTTTGCTGCATCCTGTAGGTTTTGGGTCATTGTGTCTGCATTGTCACTTTTTTCTAGTTTTTAAAAAAATTTCCTCTTTTATTTCTTCAGTGATCACTTCGTTATTAATTAGTGTATTGGTTAGCCTCCATGTGTTTGTTTTTATATTTTACAGATCTTTTCCTGTAATTGGTATGTAGTCTCATAGCATTGTGGTAGGAAAAGATACTTGATATATTTTCAATTCTCTTAAATTTATGAAGGCTTGATTTGTGACCCCAGATATGTTGTATCCTGTAGTATGATCCATAAGCACCTGAGAAAAATGTGCATTCTGTTGTTTCTGGATGGAATGTCCTATAAATATCAATTAAGTCCATATTTTTTAATGTATCACTTAAAGTTTGTGTTTCCTTATTTATTTTCATGTTGCATAATCTGTCCTTTGGTGAAAGTGGGGTGTGAAATTCCCCTACTGTGAATGTGCTTTTGTCGATTTCCCCTTTTATGGCTGTTAGTATTTACTTTATATATTGTGGTGCTCCTATGTTGGGTGCATAAATATTTACAATTGTTATATCTTCTTGAATCAATCCCTTGATCATTATGTAGTGTCCTTCTTTGTCTCTTTTAATACTCTTTATTTTAAAGTCTATTTTGTCTGATATGAGAATTGCTACTCTAGCTTTGTTTTGGTTTCCATTTGCATGGAATATATTTTTCCATCCCAAAACTTTCAGTCTGTATGGGTCTCTAGGTCTGAAGTGGGTCTCTAGTAGACAGCATATATATGGTTCTTGCTTTTGTATCCATTCATGCAGTCTGTCTTTTGGTGGAAACATTTAATCCATTTACATGTAAGGTAATTTTTTTTTTTTTTTTTTTGGTGTTACGCGGGCCTCTCACTGTTGTGGCCTCTCCCATTGAGGAGCAAGGGCTCTGAACGTGCAGGCTTAGCAGCCATGGCTCACGGGCCCAGCCACTCCATGGCATGTGGGGTCATCCCAGACTGGGACACGGACCTGTGTCCCCTGCATCGTCAGGCGGACTCTCAACCACTGCGCCACCAGGGAAGCCCTAAGGTAATTATTGATATGTATGCTCCTATTCCCATTTTCTTAATTGTTTTGCATTTGGTATGATAGTTGTTTTCCTTCTCTTGTGTTTCTTGACCAGAGAAATTCCTTTAGCATTTGTTGTAAAGCTGGTTTGGTGGTGCTGAACTCTCTCAGCTTTGGTTTGTCTGTAAAGTTTTAAATTTCTCAATCAAATCTGAATGAGGTCCTTGCTGGGTAGAATAATTTTGGTTGTAGTTTTTTCTCCTTCATCACTTTAAATATGTCCTGCCACTCCCTTCTGGCTCGCAGAGTTTCTTCTGAAAGGTCAGCTGTTAACCTTATGGGGATTCCCTTGTGTGTTATTTGTTTTTTTTTTTCCCTTGCTGCTTTTAATATATTTTATTTGTATTTAATTTTTGACAGTTTGATTAATATGTGTCTTGGCGTGTTGCTCCTTGGATTTGTCCAGTATGGGACTCTGTGCTTCCTGGACTTGATTAACTATGTCCTTTCCCATATTAGGGTAGTGTTCAACTATAACACTCTTCAAATATTTTCTCAGTCCCTTTCTTTTTCTCTTCTTCTTCCGGGACACCTATAATTCAAATGTTGGTGTGTTTAATGTTGTCCCACAGGTCTCTGAGACAGTCCTCGGTTCTTTTCATTCTTTTTCTTTATTCTACTCTGCAGTAGTTATTTCCACTATTTTATCTTCTATGTCACTTATCCGTTCTTCTGCCTCAGTTATTCTGTTATTGATCCCATCTAGAGTATTTTTAATTTCATTTATTGTGCTGTTCATTGTTGCTTCTTTCCTCTTTATTTCTTCTAGGTCTTTGTTAAAAGTTTCTTGCATTTTCTCTATTCTCTTTCCAAGATTTGGGATCATGTTTACTATCATTATTCTGAATTATTTTTCAGGTAGACTACCTATTTCCTCTTCATTTGTTAGGTCAGGTAGATTTTTATGTTGCTCCTTCGTCTGCTGTGTGTTTTTCTGTCTTCTCATTTTGCTTATCTTGCTGTGTTTGGGGTCTCCTTTTTGCAGGCTGCAGGTTCGTAGTTCCCATTGTTTTTGGTATCTGACCCCAGTGGCTAAATTTGGTTCAGTGGATTTTGTAGGCTTCCTGGTGGAGGGGACCAATTCCTGTGTTCTGGTGGATGAGGCTGGATCTTGCCTTTTTGGTGGGCATGTCCACATCTGGTGGTGTGTTTTGGGGTGTCTGTGGCCTTATTATGATTTTAGGCAACCTCTCTGCTAATGGGTAGTTTTGTGTTCCTGTCTTGCTAGTTGTTTGGCATAGGGTGTCCAGCACTGTAGCTTGCTGGTCGTTGAGTGAAGCTGGGTGCTTGCGTTGAGATGGAGATCTCTGGGAGATTTTCACTGTTTGATATGTCATGGAGCTGGGATGTCTCTTGTGTACCAGTGTCCTGAATTTGGCTCTCCCACCTCAGAGGCACAGCATTGTTTCCTGCCTGAAGCACCAAGAGCATTTCATCCACACGGCTCAGAGTAAAAGGGAGAAAATGTAGAAACAAAGAAAGAGGATAAAATAAAATAAAGTATAATAACATAAATAAAGTTATTATAATAAAAATAATTATTAAGAAAAAAATATTTTTAAGTAAAAAAAAAGCAATGGATGCACAGAACCCTAGGACAAATGGTGAAAGCAAAGCTATACAGACGAAATCTCACACAGAAGCATACACATACACGCTAACAAAAAGAGCAAAAGTGGAAAAAATAATATATCTTGCTCTCAAAGTCCATCTCCTCAATTTGGGATGTTTCATTGTCTATTCAGGTTTTCCACCAATGCAGGGTACATGAAAGTTAATTGTGGAGATTTAATCCTGTACTCCTGAAGCTGCTGGGAGAAATTTCCCTTTCTCTTCTTTGTTTGCACAGCTCCTGGTGTTCAGCTTTGGATTTGGCCCCACCTCTGCGTGTAGATTGCCTGAGGGCGTCTGTTCTTCCCTCAGACAGGACGAGGTTAAAGAGCAGCTGATTTGGGGTCTCTGGCTCACTCAGGCCGTGGGGAGGGAGGGGCATGGAGTGCGGGGCGAGCCTGTGGCAGCAGAGGCTGGTGTGACGTTGCACCAGCCTGGGGCATGCTGTGCGTTTTCCCAGGGAAGTTGCCCCTGGATCACGGGACCCTGGCAGTGGCCTGCTGCACAGGCTCCCGAGTGGGGATGTATAGAGAGTGACCTGTGCTCGCACACAGGCTTCTTGGTGGTGGAAGCAGCAGCCTTAGCATCTCATCCCCGTGTCTGGGGTCCACAGTGATAGCTGCAACTTGCTCCCATCTCTGGAGCTCCTTTAAGCAGCGCTCTTAATCCCCTCTCCTCGTGCACCAGGAAACAAAAAGGGAAGAAAAAGTCTCTTGCCTCTTCGGCAGGTCCAGCCATTTCCCTGGACTCCCTCCCGGCTTGCCGTGATGCACTAACCCCTTCAGGCTGTATTCACACCACCAGTCCTTTCCCTAGGATCTGACCGAAGTCCAAACCTCATCTCCCAGCCCCTGCCCGCCCCAGCGGGTGAGCAGACAAGCCTCTTGGGCTGGTGAGTACCGGTTGGCACCGATCCTCTCTGCGGGAATCTCTCTGCGGGAATCTCTCTGCGTTGCCCTCTGCACCCTTGTTTCTGCAGTCTCCTCCCCAGCTCCGAAGCTTTCCCCCTCCGCCACCCGGAGGGTCTTCCTAGTGTGTGGACACCTTTCCTCCTTCACGGCTCCCTCCCACTGGTGCCGGTCCCGCCCCTATTCTTTTGTCTCTGTTTTTTTTATTTTTCTTTGCCCTACCCAGTTACGTGGGGAGTTTCTTGCCTTTTGAGATATTTGAGGTCTTCTGCCATTATTCAGCGGGTGTTCTGTAGGAGCTGTTCCATGTGCAGATGTATTTCTGATGTATCTGTGGAGAGGAAGGTGATCTCCGCGTCTTACTCTTCTGCCATCTTCCCAGCTCCTCCACCTGTTGTTTGTCTTCTTGATGATAGCCATTCTAACAGGTGTGAAATGATATTTCATTGTGCTGTTATTTGTACTTCTCTGATGATTAGTGATGTTGAGCATCTTTTCATGTGTCTGTTGACCATTTTCATGTCTTCTTTGGAAAATGTCTATTTTGACTCCTTCCCATTTTAAAATGGAATGAACTATTCACATGTGTAACATCAGATAAAACGTGCATAATATTTGACAAATTTTAAATACAATTCTAGAAAATGTAAAGTAACTTATAGTAATAGAATGCAGACCAGTGGTTGCCTGGAAGTATGGAGCAGTGGAGAAGGGATAGATTACAAAGTGACAAAAGGAAGCTGTTGGGAGTGATCAATACATTCACTATCTTGATTGAGTTGATGATTTAACAAATATATGCTTACCTCAAAATTCATTAAATTGTACAATTTCAATATGTGCAGTATGTTGCATGTTAATTAAATCTCAATAAATCTGTTAAAAAAAAACAGAAAAGAGAATAATGGTTACCCTCTTAACTGGGTGCCTTTTATGGGCTGAACTGTGTCTCTAAAAAATTAACCTGTTGAAGCCATAACCCAGTATTTCAGAATGTAACTATATTTAGACATAAAGTCTTTAAAGATGTGATTAAGTTAAAATGAGGCCATTGGGATGGCCCTAATTCCACTTGACTGGTGTTCTTATAGTAAGAGGAAATTTGTACATATAAAGAGACACTTTGTGCAAACACAGGGAAAAGACCATGTGAGGGCACAATGAGAAATGACTTTTGCTATACAAGAAGAGAGACCTCAGAAGAAACCAAACTTGCTTGTACCTTGACCTTGGACTTGTAATTGTACAAAAAAAAATATTTCCAGTTATTTAAGTCACCAAGCCTATAGTCCTTTGTTATGGCAGACCTAGCAAACAAATACACCGTCTCTTAAAATTACTCAGAAACTTCACAAAATACTGATATCTGGGTCTCATTCCAGAACATTTGAAACTGAATCCCTGTGACTAAAACCCATGTAGCTATATTTGTAAAGCCCACATCTCAAGTGATCTAATGCCCAAGGAATTTTGCATACCATTGCTTTATGTGAATGTTTTTAGACAATTAAGTATGATTCACTTGTAAGTGTCATTCTAGTTGGTTATATCACTCTTAGCATAATCTTAAGCTTAACTACTAAATTACAGAATATTTCTCCACATTTCATGAGGACATTGGCATTTGGATTAAACTTTTCCTCTTCGCTTTCCAATATCTTGAGCATATATTTACTCAACAAAAATATATTGAGTATCAACTATTTGCCAACTATTGTGCTATGCCTTGGAAATATAGAGATGAAGATAACAAGTCAGTTCACCCAAAAAGCTCAAAATCTACTACAAGGGAGAGATATTTATAATTTATTGTTATAAGTGCTATGTTAGAAGAAAGCACAGAGGAGGAGCATCTAACTCAGATTAAGATAGTGCATTGTAAGGGAATATTTCAGGGATGGTTTCCCACAAGGAAACCTGAATATGTTAAAGAAAGCATTAAAGATATATATTAGATGGGTGAAGCATTACACTGGCTTGTGCAGAAGCATGAATCAGAGAGAGGGCATGGTGTGTGGAGATTGTTAAATAATTCATAGTAGCTGGTGCCTGAAGTGTGAAAGCAGTGTCTTAATATGATCCTAAAGTGGAAGTATGCTTACAGAACATGAATGGCTTTGTGTGCCATTCTAAGGAGTTTAGACTTTATCCTGTATATTATTAAAGAGACACTGGAGGGGATTTCCATGATTGGATTAGATACATCACTCAGACTGCAATTCTAAGAGTGAACTAAAGATAAGGAAAACTGGGCATAAGGATTTATTTAGGAGTCTGTTGCAGAATTCCAAACAAGAAATGATTACAGCTTAAACAAATGTACTGACAATGAGAAGGAGAAGTGAGAACAAATAGTAATGATCTTGACAGGGGTGATGTCAGCATCATGATGGCATAAAACCTCCCTTATTTCTGTCTCCCCTTCAGCAACATAAAATTGACATCCGTCCATGAGTGGAAGTGCCTCTGTGAGAGTTATGGGAACCACCATCATATGTCAATGGACTGGGAGGAGTCTCACCCTCCTGCATATTAGGTAATAGGCATACAGACTTCATTAGCATCTGTTAAACCTATAGGAAACCATGAAGTAATTTTGGGCTCTCTTAGGTGTGTCTGAGAGTGCCTGCAGAAAATGACTTGGGCAGTCATCTATAGATGAAAAAGCTTTTTCAGAGGTCCAGTTTTCCAGAGGAAAAGTGTCAACACTCCATTGGAACTATATATATATATATATATATATATATATATATATATATATATAAAGTTTTGATGCATTAGAGTGGGTAAAAGCGACAAGCTTGACTTTGCAAGCATCACACCTGGCCAAAGGCATTTCACCTTAGGGCTAAATGAGATGACTTCTTCATGGGAGAAAGAGAGTAAGTGAGTAAACCATTGATGTTCTCACCTGTGCTGGACACTGTCATAGAAATTTATTTCCCTCTCTTGCAGAATCCAGAGTATAAAATTGGGAGCTTCAAGACTGAGGTAAGGTAGCCAATCAGGAGAGCACATATATTATTGGAGGGCATTAACGGTTCCTGCTGATTGCATTCTGGACTCCATCAAGAAGCCTGATATGAGCCACAGGGAAAGCTTCATCTGTGGCTCCCCTCAACTGGCCTGTGGGCATCTCTAGTGCATCACATGCCAAGTCCACACTTTCCCCTTCTCTGCAGCCAGCTTCTTGTGCTCACTTCCAAGGATGGTAGTGAGAAGAAGCTCTGATAGATAGGAGCACATGCAGAAAAGAGGCAAGGAGAAATCACAAACTCAAACTGTAGAACCACCTTCAGGAAAATAAAAGAAAGACTATTAACAGCTAGCCTGGTGTGTTATAGGATAGAGAAAAGACATACAAGCTTAAGACTTCTGCCACAAGAAGGAGCAAGGAAAGTGGAGTCATTGTATCTATAGAAGGTTAGAGAAACCCTCACACTCTATATCAGGATGGACTAAAGATATTTCTATCCTGAAAATAGGAAAAATTGAAAGAGAAGACTGCTACATCAAATGTAAAGATAGTCATGCAAAATTCCAAGAAGCATGAAATATCAAGTAAATATGAAAACACCAAAAATCACAATAATCTTCCACTAAACAAATCCAAAAACATAGAAATCTATGTTTTACATAGTAAAGAATTCCAAAGAGTTTTTTTAAGGAAACTCAATGAGCTACAAGAACACAAAGTCAATTTAATAAAATCAGGAAAGTAGTACATGATCACAATGAGAAATCTAACAAAGATATAAAAATCATAAAATAGAACTGAAGAGAAATTCTGGAGCTGAAGAATTCAATGAACAAAATTAAGAATGCAAAATAGAATATCAATATAAGCATAGACAAAATAGAAGAAAGAATAGGTGGGGTAGAAATAAGAAAAAAAAGAGAAAGAATGGAAAAGAGTGAACACTATGTGATCTATGGTAAACCATAAATAAAAGCCAATTACAGAGTACTGAGTAGAGTTCCCTGTGCAATACAGCTGGTTCTCATTTGTTATCAATCTTATATATAGTAGTGTGTATATGTAAGTTCCAATCTCTCAATTTATCCCTCCCCACACTTATACCCTGGTAAACATAAGTTTGTTTTCTACTTCTGTTTTGTAAACAAGTTCCTTTCTACCATACTCCAATAAGAAAAAAAAATTAAGCCAAATACCTACCTGAAAAAGAATTCGGAGTAATGATAGTAAAGATGACCCAAAACCTCGGAAACACAATAGAGAAAACACAAGAAACTTTTAACAAGGACCTAGAAGAACTAAAGAGAAAAACTGTAATGAACAACACAATAACTGAAATTAAAAATACTCTAGAAGTAATCAGTAGCAGAATAACTGAGGCTGAAGAACAGATAAGTGAGCTAGAAGATAGAATGTTGGAAATAACTGCCACAGAGAAGAAGAAAGAAAAAAGAATGAAAGATTTGAGGACAGCTTCAGGGACTTCTGGGACAACATTAAGAATACCAACATTCGAATTATAGGCATCCAAGAAGAAGAAGAAAAAAAGAAAGAGTCTGAGAAAATATTTGAAGAGATTATAGTGGAAAATTCCCCAACATGGGAAAGGAAATAATCAAGTCCAGGAAGCACAGAGAGGCTCAAACAGGAAAAACCCAAGGAGAACCATGTTGAGACATATATTAGTCAAGCTAACAAAAACTAAAATCAAATTAAAAATACTAAAAGCAGCAAGGGAAAACCAACAAACAACATAAAAGGGAATCCCAATAAGGTTAACAGCTGATTTTTCAGCAAAACTCTACATGCCAGAAGGGAGGGACAACATATATTTAAAGTGTTCAAAGGGAAAAACCTACAACCAAGAGTACTCTACCCAGCAAGTATCTCATTTAGATTCAACAGAGAGATCAAAAGCTTTACAGGCAAGCAAAAGTTAAGAGAATTCAGCACCACAAAACAACTTTACAACAAATGTTAAAGGAACTTCTCTAGGAAGGTAACACAAGAGAAGGAAAAGACCTACAAAAATAAACTCAACATAATTAAGAAAAGGGTAATAGGAACATACATATCAATAATTACCTTAAATGTAAATCAATTAAATGTCCCAACCAAGAGACACAGACTGGCTGAATGAATAAAAACTAAAACCTGTATATATGCTGTCTACAAGAGATGCACTTCAGCCCTAGGCACCCAAACAGACTGAAAGTGAGGGGATGGAAAAATATATTGTATGCAAATGGAAATAAAAAGAGAGCCAGAGTACCAATACTCATAACAGAAAAAATATAATTAAAAATAAAGACTATTACAAGAGACAAGAGAGAGCATTACATAATGATCAAGGGGTTAATCCAACAAGAAGATATCACAATTATAAATATATATGCACCCAACATAGGAGCACCTCAATACATAAGGCAAATGTTAACAGCCATAAAACGGGAAATTGACAGTAATACAAAATAGTAGGGGACTTTAACACCTCAATTACTCCAATGGACAGATCATTGAAACAGAATATAAAAAAGGAAACACAAACTTTAAAAGACACAATAGGACGAGGGGAAGATGGTGGAAGAGTAAGACGCAGAGATTACCTTCCTCCCCACAGATACACCAGAAATACATCTAAACGTGGAACAACTCCTACAGAACACCTACTGAACGCTGGCAGAAGAACACAGACCTCCCAAAAGGAAGAAACTCCCCACGTACCTCGGTAGGGCAAAAGAAAAAAGAATAAAGAGAGACAAAAGGATAAGAATGGGACCTGCAACAGTGGGAGGGAGCTTTGAAAGAGGAAAGGTTTCCACACACTAGGAAACCCCTTCACGGGGAGAGACTGTGGGTGGTGGAGGGGGAAAGCTTTGGAGCTGTGGAGGAGAGCACAGCAACAGGGGTGCGGAGGGAAAAGTGGAGAGATTCCCGCACAGAGGATCAGTGCCGACCAGCACACACCAGCCCGAGAGGCTTGTCTGCTCACCCGCTGGGGCAGGCGGGTCTGGGAGCTGAGGCTCCGGCTTCGGTCAGAACACAGGGAGAGGACTAGTGTTGGCGGTGCAAACACAGCCTGCAGGGGGTTAGTGCACCATGGCTAGCCAGGAGGGAGTCCGGGGAAAAGTCTGGACCTGCCAAAGAGGCAAGAGACTTTTTCTTCCCTCTTTGTTTCCTGGTGCACGAGGAGAGAGGATTAAGAGTGCTGCTTAAAGGAGCTCCAGAGACGGGTGCGAGCCGTGGCTAAAAGCGTGGACCCCAGAGATGGGCATGAGACACTAAGGCTGCAGCTGCCACCACCAAGAAGCCTGTGTGCAAGCGCAGGTCACTATCCACAACCCGCTTCTGGGGAGCCTGTGCAACCCACGACTGCCAGGATCCCGGGATACAGGGACAACTTCCCAGGGAGAATGCATAGTGCACCTCAGGCTGGTGCAACATCACGCAGGTCTCTGCCGCCACAGGATCACACCACACACTGTGCCCTTCCCTCCCCCCAGCCTGAGTGAGCCAGAATCCCCGAATCAGTGGCTCCTTTAACCCCGTCCAGTCTGAGCGAAGAACAGATGCCCACCGGAGACCTACATGCAGAGGCGGGGCCAAATCCAAAGCTGAGCCCCTGGGAGATGTGAGAACAAAGAAGACAAAGGGAAATCTCTCCCAGCAGCCTCAGATGCAATGGATTAAATTTCCACAATCAACTTGATGTACCCTGCATCTGTGGAATACATGAATAGACAACTAATCATCCCAAATTGAAGAGGTGGAATTTGAGAGCAAGATTTATTATTTTTCCACTTTTCCTCTTTTTGTTTGTGTGTATGTGTATGCTTCTGTGTGAGATACTGTCTGTATAGCTTTGCTCCCACCATTTGTCCTAGGGATCTATCCATCCTTTTTTTTTTCTTAATATTCTTTTCTTAATAATTATTTTTACTTTTTTTTTTTTTTTTGCGGTACGCCGGCCTCTCACTGTTGTGGCCTCTCCCGTTGCGGAGCACAGGCTCCGGACGCGCAGGCTCAGCGGCCATGGCTCACGGGCCCAGCCGCTCCGCGGCATGTGGGATCTTCCCGGACCGGGGCACGAACCCGTGTCCCCTGCATCGGCAGGCGGACTCTCAATCACTGCGCCACCAGGGAAGCCCAATAATTATTTTTATTTTAATAACTTTATTATATTTTATCTTATTTTATTTTATTTTACTTTATCTTCTTTCTTTCTTCTTTTCCATCCTTCCCTCCTTCCTTCCTTCCTTCATCCCTCTGTCCCTCCATCCCTCCCTCCTTTCTTTCCTTCTTTCTTTCTTTCATTCTTTCATTCTATCTTTCTTTCTTTCTTTCTACTTCTACTAATATTTTTTTCCCACTTCTTCTCCCTTTATTCTGAGCCGTGTGGATGAAAGGCTCTTGGTGAGGCAGCCAGGAGTCAGTGCTGTGCCTCTGAGGTGGGAGAGCCAACTTCAGGACACTGGTCCACAAGAGAACTCCCAGCTCCACATAATATCAAATGGTGAAAATCTCCCAGAGCTCTCCATCTCAGCACCAGCACCCAGCTTCACTCAATGACCAGCAAGCTACAGTGCTGTTCACCCTATGCCAAACAATTAGCAAGACAGGAAAACAACCCCACCAATTAGCAGAGAGGCTGCCTAAAATCATAATAAGTCCACAGACACCCCAAAACACACCACCAGACGTGGACCTGCCCACAAGAAAGGCAAGATACAGCCTCTTCCACCAGAACACAGGCAGTAGTCCCCTCCACCAGGAAGCCTATGCAACTCACTGAACCAACCTTAGCCACTGGGGATGGACACCAAAAACAATGGGAACTATGAACCTGCAGCCTGCAAAAAGGAGACCCCAAACACAGGAAGATAAGCAAAATGAGAAGACAGGAATACACACAGCAGACGAAGGAGCAAGATAAAATCCCACCAGACCTAACAAATGAAGAGGAAATAGGCAGTCTACCTGAAAAAGAATTCAGAATAATGATAGTTAAGATGATCAAAAATCTTGGAAATAGAATAGAAAAAAATGCAAGAAATACTTAACAAGGACGTAGAAGAAAAAAAGATGAAACAATGATGAACAACACAATAAATGAAATTAAAAATACTATAGATGAGATCAATAGCAGAATAACTGAGGCAGAAGAATGGATAAGTGACCTGGAAGATAAATATTGGAAATAACTACTGCAGAGCAGAATAAAGAAGAAAGAATAAAAAGAACTGAGGACAGTTTCAGAGACCTCTGGGACCACATTAAAGGCACCAACATTTGAATTATAGGGGTTTCAGAAGAAGAAGAGAAAAAGAAAAGGACTGAGAAAATATTTGAAGAGATTATAGTTGAAAACTTCCCTAATATGGGAAAGGAAATATTTAATCAAGTCAAGGAAGCACAGAGAGTCCCATACAGGATAAATACAAGGAGAAATACGCCAACACACATATTAATCAAACTATCAAAAATTAAATACAAAGAAAGCATATTAAAAGCAGCAAGGGAAAAACAGCAAATAAAACACAAGGAAATCCCCATAAGGTTAACAGCTGATCTTTCAACAGAAACTCTGCAAGCCAGAAGGGACTGGCAGGACATATTTAAAGTGATGAAGGAGAAAAGCCTACAGCCAAAATTACTCTACCCAGCAAGGATCTCATTCAGATTTGGTGGAGAAATTAAAATCTTTAGAGACAAGCAAAAACTGAAAGGGTACAGCACCACCAAACTAGCTTTACAACAAATGCTAAAGGAACTTCTCTAGGCAAGAAACAAAAGAGAAGGAAAATACCTACATTAAGGTAACCAGAAAAATTAAGAAAATTGGAATAGGAACACACATATCGATAATTACCTTAAATGTAAATGGTCTAAATGTTCCCACCAAAAAACACAGATTGGCTGAATGGATACAAAAACAACACCCATATATATGCTGTCTACAAGAGACCCATTTCAGACCTAGAGACACATACAGACTGAAAGTAAGGGGATGGAAAATGATATTCCATACAAATGGAAACCAAAAGAAAGCTGGAGTAGAAATTCTCATATCAGAAAAAATAAATTTTAAAATAAAGACTATTAGAAGAGACAAAGAAGGACACTACGTAATGATCAGGGGATCGATCCAAGAAGAACATGTAACAACTGTAAATATTTATGCACCCAACATAGGAGCACCTCAATACATAAGCAAATACTAACGGCCATAAAAGGGGGAATCGACAGTAATACATTCATAGTAGGTGACTTTAACACCCCACTTTCCCCAAAGGACAGATCATCCAAAATGAAAATTAATAAGAAAACACAAGCTTTAAATGATACATTAAACAAGATGGACTTAACTGATATTTATAAGACATTCCATCCAAAAACAACAGAATACACATTTTTCTGAAGTGCTCGTGGAACATTCTCCAGGATAGATCATATCTTGGGTCACAAATCATGCCTTGGTAAATTTAAGAGATTTGAAATCATATCAAGTATCTTTTTGGACCACAATGCTATGAGATTAGATATCAATTACAGGAAAATATCTGTAAGAAATACAAACACATGGAGGCTAAACAATACACTACTTAATAACGAAGTGATCACTGAAGAAGTCAAAGGGGATATCAAAAAATACCTAGAAAAAAATGGCAATGCAGATACGACGACCCAAAACCTATGGTAAGCAGCAAAAGCGGTTCTAAGAGGGAAGTTTATAGCAACACAATCCTACCTTAAGAAACAGGAAACATATAAAATAAACTTGCGCCTAAAGCAATTAGAGAAAGAAGAACAAAAAAAAACACCCAAAGTTAGCAGAAGGAAAGAAAGCATAAAAATCAGATCAGAAATATATTAAAACGAAATGAAGGAAACAATAGCAAAGATCAATAAAACTAAAAGCTGGTTCTTTGAGAAGATAAACAAAATTGATAATCCATTAGCCAGAGTCATCAAGAAAAAAATGGGAGAACACTCAATAGAATTAGAAATTATAAAGGAGAAGTAACAACGGATACAGCAGAAATACAGAAGATCATGAGAGATTACTACAAGCAACTCTATGCCAATAACATGGACAACCTGGAAGAAATTAACAAATTCTTACAAATGCACAACCTGCCAAGATTGAATCAGGAAGAAATATAAAATAAGAACAGACCAGTCAAAAGCACTGAACTTGAAACTGTGATTAAAAATCTTCCAACAAACAAAAGCCCAGGACCAGATGGCTTCACAGGCGAATTCTACCAAACATTTAGAGAAGAGTTAACAACTATCCTTCTCAAACTCTTCCAAAGTATAGCAGAGGGAGGAACACTCCCAAACTCGTTCTATGAGGCCACCAGCACCTTGATATCAAAACCAGACAAGGATGACACAAAGAAAGAAAACTACAGGCCAATATCACTGATGAACGTAGATGCAAACATCCTCAACAAATAATAGCAAACAGAATCCAACAGCACATTAAAAGGATCATAAACCATGACCAAGTGAGGTTTATTCCAGGAATGCAAGGATTGTTCAATATACACAAATCAATCAATATGATAAACCATTTTAACCAATTGAAGGAGAAAAAACATATGATCATCTCAATAGATGTAGGGAAAGATTTTGAGGAAATTCAACACCATTTATGATAAAAACCCTGCAGAATGTAGGCATAGACAGAACTTTCCTCAACATAACAAAGGCAGTATATGACAAACTAACAGACTAACATCATCCTCAATGGGGAAAAACTGAAAGCATTTCCAGTAAGCTCAGGAACAAGACAAGGTTGCCCACTCTCACCACTCTTATTCAACATAGTTTTGAAAGTTTTAGCCACAGCAATCAGAGAAGAAAAGGAAAGAAAATGAATCCAAATTGGAAAAGAAGTAGTAAAGCTGTCCTGTTTGCAGATGGCATGATAATATACATACAGAATCCTAAAGATGTTACCAGAAAACTACTAGAGCTAATCAATGCATTTGGTAAAGAAGCAGGATACAAAATTAATTCACAGAAATGTCTGGCATTCCTATACACTAGTGATGAAAAATCTGTAAGTGAAATCAAGAAAACACTCTCATTTAACATTGCAACAAATAGAATAAAGTATCTAGGAATAAACCTGCCTAAGGAGACAAAAGACCTGTATGCAGAAAATTATGACACTGATGAATAAATTAAAGATGATACAAATAGATAGACAGATATATCATGTTCTTGAATTGGAAGAATCAACATTGTGAAAATGACTCTGCTACCCAAAGCAATCTACAGATTTAATGCAATCCCTATCAAACTACCACTGGCATTTTTCACAGAACTAGAACAAAAAGTTTCACAATTTGTATGGAAACACAAAAAAACCCGAATATTCAAAGCAATCTTGAGAACGAAAAATGGAGCTGGAGGAATCAAGCTCCCTGACTTCAGACTATACTACAAAGCTACAGTAATCAAGACAGTATGGTACTGGCACAGAAACAGAAAGATAGATCAATGGAACAGGATACAAAGCACAGAGATAAAGCCACACACATATGGACACCTTATCCTTGATAAAGGAGGCAGGAATGTACAGTGGAGAAAGGACAGTCTCTTCAATAAGTGGTGCTGGGAAAACTGGGCAGGTACATGTATAAGTATGCGATTAGAATACTCCCTAACACCATACACAAAAATAAGCTCAAAATGGATTAAAGACCTAAATGTAAGGCCAGAAACTCTCAAACTCTTAGAGGAGAGCATAGTCAGAACTCTCTATGACATCAATCACAGCAAGATCCTTTTTGCCCCACCTCCTGGAGAAAAGGAAATAAAAATAAACAAATGGGACCTAATGAAACTTCAAAGCTTTTGCACAACAAGGGAAACCATAAATAGGACCAAAAGACAACCCTCAGAATTGGAGAAAATATGTGCAAATGAAGCAACTGACAATGGATTAATCTCCAATATTTATAAGCAGCTCATGCAGCTCAATAACAGTAAGACAGAAAACCCAATCCAAAACTGGGCAAAAGACCTAAATAGACATTTCTCCAAAGAAGATATACAGACTGCCAACAAACACATGAAAGAATGCTCAACATCATTAATCATTAGAGAAATACAAATCAAAACTACAATGAGATTTCATCTCACACCAGTCAGAATGGCCATCTTCAAAAAATCTAGAAACAATAAATTCTGGAGAGGGTGTGGAGAAAAGGGAACACTCTTGCACTGCTGGTGGGAATGTGAATTGTTACAGCCACTATGGAGAACAGTATGGAGGTTCCTTAGAAAACTACAAATAGAACTACCATATGACCCAGCAATCCCACTACTGGGCATATACCCTGAGAAAACCATAATTCAAAAATGAGTTATTTAGTGAAATGTTCATTGCAGATCTATTTACAATAGCCCGAAAATGGAAACAACCTAGGTGTCCATCATCGGATGAATGGATAAAGAAGATGTGGCACATATATACAATGGAATATTACTCAGCCATAAAAAGAAATGAAATTCAGCTATTTGTAATGAGGTGAGTAGACCTAGAGTCTGTCATGCAGAGTTAAGTAAGTCAGAAAGAGAAAGACAAATACCATATGCTAACACATATATATGGAATTTAAGGAAAAAATGACATGAAGAACCTAGGGATAAGACAGGAATAAAGACACAGACCTACTAGAGAATGGACTTGAGGATATGTGGAGGGGAAAGGGTAAGCTGTGGCAAGAGAGACATGGACATATACACACTACAAAACATAAGGTAAATATCTAGTGGGAAGCAGCCGCATAGCACAAGTAGATCCACTTGGTGCTTTGTGACCGCCTGGGCAGTTGGGGTAGGGAGTGTGGGAGAGAGGGAGGTGCAAGAAGGAAGAGATATGGGAACATATGTATATGTATAACTGAATCACTTTGTTATAAAGTAGAAACTAACACACGATTGTAATGCAATTATACTCCAATAAAGATGTAAAAAAAATAAATGACACAGTAGATGAGATGGACTTAATTGATATATTTTTAAAATAAAATTATATATTTATTTGTTTATTTTTCTGTTTATTTATGGTAGCATTGGGTCTTCATTGCTGCACAAGGGCTGTCTACAGTTGGGGTGACCTGGGGCTACTCTTTTTTGCAGTACACGGGCTTCTCATTGCAGTGGTTTCTCTTGTTGCAGAGCATGGGGTCTAGGCATGTGGGCTTTGGTAGTTGTGGCACGCAGGCTCAGTAGTTGTGGTTCCCAGGCTCTAGAGTGTAGCCTCAGTAGTTGTTGTGCATGGGTTTATTTACCCTGAGGCATGTGGCATCTTCCCAGACCAGGGCTTGAACCCATGTCACCTGCATTGTCAGGCAGATTCTTAACCAATGCACCACCAGGGAAGCAGATAGACTTAACTGATATATAGAGGACACTCCATCCAAAAACAAAGAATGTAATTTCTTCTCAACTGCACACAAATCATTCTCCAGGACGGATCACATATTGGGTCACAATTCACTCCTCGGTAAATTTAAGAAAATTGAAGTTGTATCAGGCATCTTTTCCCACCACAGTGTTATGAGACTACATACCAATTACAGGAAAAAAACTGTAAAATATTCAAACACATAGAGGCTAAATGATATGCTAATAAACAACAAAGAGGTCACTGAAATAATCAAAGAGGAAATTTAAAAATACCAAAAAGAAATGACAATGAAAACTGGATGATGGGACACCTATGCGATACAGCAAAAGGAGTTCTAGGAGAGAATTTTATAGCAATAAAATACTACTTCAAGAAACAGGAAAAATATCAAAAAAAAAAACACATAAACTTACACATAAAGCAATTAGAGAAAGAACAATAAAGCTGATTCACTTTGTTATAGAGCAGAAACGAACACACCATTGTGAAGCAATTATACTCCAATAAAGATGTTAAAAAATATTAACCCAAAGTTAACCGAAATCATAAAAATCAGATCAGAAATAAATGAAAATGAAATGAAGGACACAATAGCAAAGATCAATAAAACTAAAAGCTAGTTCTTTGAGAAGATAAACAAAATTGTTAAACAATTACTAGACTCATCAAGAAAAAATGGGAGAAGACTCAAATCAACAGAATTAGAAATGAAAAAAAGAAAAGTAACAACTGTCACGACACAAATACAAAGGAACATTAGAGATTACTACAAGCAGCTATATGCCAAAAAAATGGACAACCTGGAAAAAGTGGACAAATTCTTAGAAAAATACAACCTTCCAAGATGGAACAAAGAAAAAAAATAAAATATTAATCTATGAACCACAAGCATCAAAATTGAAACTGTGATTTAAAATCTTCCAAAAAACAAAAGACCAGGGCCTGATGGCTTTACAGGTGAATTATATCAAACATTTAGAGAAGAGCTAACACCAATATTTCTCAAAATCTTCCAAAATATAGAACAGGGAGGAACACTCCAAAACTCATTCTATAAGGCCATTATCACCCTGTGGAATACTGAAAGCATTCCTCTAAGATCAAGAACAAGACTAAGCTGCCCACTCTCACAACTATTATTCAACTTAGTCTTAGAAGTTTTATCCATGGTAATCATAGAAGGAAAAGAAATAAAAGTAATCCAAATTGGAAAAGAAGAAGTAAAATTGTCACTGTTTGCAGATGACATGATACTATACATAGAAAATCAAAAAGATGCCACCAGAAAACTACTATAGCTAATCAATGAATTTGGTAAAGTAGCAGGATACAAAATTAATGCACAGAAATCTCTGGCATTCCTATACACTAGCAATGAAAATTCAGAAGGAGAAATTAATGAAATACTCCCATTTACCATTGCAACGAAAATAACAATTTAAGTAGGAATAAACCGACCTAAGGAGACAAATGACCTATATGCAGAAAATTCTAAGACACTGATGAAAGAAATCAAGGGTGATACAACAGATGCAGAGATATACCATGTTCTTGGATTGGAAGAATCAACATTGTGAAAATGACTATACTACCCAAAACAATTTACAGATTCAGTGCAATCCCTATCAAATTACCAATGGCATTTTTTTACAGAGCTAGAACAAATATTCTTAAATTTTTTATGGAGACACAAAAGACCCTGGGTAGCCAAAGCAAACTTGAGAAAGAAAAACAGAGCTGGGGGAATCAGGCTCCCTGACTTCAGAGTATACTACAAAGCTATAGTAATCAAGACAGTATGGAATTGGTGCAAAAAGAGAAATATAGATCAATGGAACAGGATAGAAAGCCCAGAGAGAAACCCACACAACTATGGTCAACTAACATGATAAAGGAGGCAATAATATAAAATGCAGAAAACACAGGCTCTTCAATAAGTGGTGCTGGGAAAACTGGACAGCTACATGTAAAAGAATGAAATTAGAACACTTCCTATTAGCATACACAAAAATAAACTCAAAATGGATTAAAGACCTAAATGTAAGGCCAGATACTATAAAACTCTTCAAGGAAAACATAGGTAGAACACTCTATGAATTAAATCACAGCAAGATCCTTTTTAACCCACCTCCTAGAGTAATGGAAATAAAAACAAAAATAAACAAATGGGACCTAATGAACCTTAAAAGCTTTTTCACAGCAAAGGAAATCATAAACAAGATGAAAAGACAACCCTCAGAAAGGGAGAAAATACTTGCAAATGGAGCAACTGACAAAGGATTAATCTCCAAAATATACAAGCAGCTCATGCAGCTCAATATCAAAGAAGCAAAAAATCCAATCCAAAAATGGGTGGAAGACCTAAATAGACATTTCCCAAAGAAGACATACAGATTTCCAACATACACATGAAAAGATGCTTCACATCACTAATCATTAGAGAAATGTAAATCAAAACTGCAATGAGGTATTACCTCACACTGGTCAAATGACCATCATCAAAAAATCTACAAACAATAAATGCTGGAGAGGTTGTGGAGAAAAGGGAACACTCCTGCTGTGTTGGTTGGAAAATAAATTGATCCAGACACAAAAGAGAACACTATGGACGTTCCTTAAAAATCTAAAAATAGAACTACCATATGACTCAGCAATCCCATTAGTGGGTGTATACCCTGAGAAAACCATAATTCAAAAGGAGACGTGTACCACAATGTTCATTGCAGCACTATTTACAATAGCCAGGACATGAATACAAACAAAATGTCCAGTGACAGAAGAATGAGTAAAGAAGATGTGGCACATATATCCAATGGAATATTACTCAGTCATAAAAAGAAATGAAATTGAGTTATTTATAGTTAGGTGGCTGGACCTAGAGTCTGTCATATAGAGTGAAGTAAGTCAGAAACAGCAAAACAAATACCATATGCTAATGCTTATATATAGAATCTAAAAAAAAACAAGTTGCTGATGAACATATTAGCAGAACAAGAATAAAGACATTGACATAGAGCACGGCCTTGAGGACACGGGGAGGAAGGGGAAGCTAAGGCAAAGTGAGAGTAGCATTGACATATATACACTACCAAATGTAAAATGGATGGCTAGTGGGAAGTTGCTCCATAGCACAGTGAGATCAGCTCGATGCTCTGTGATGAACTAGATGGGTGGTATAGGGCATTTGGGAGGGAGGCTCAAGAGGGAAGAGATATGGGGATATATGTATACATATAGCTGATTTACTTTGTTGTACAGCAGAAACCAACACACCATTGTAGAGAAAATATAGTCCAATAAAGATGGGGGAAAAAGCCAATTACAGAATGTTTGGATTTGCAGAAGAACACAAGGATAAACAGTCAAGAACTTATTTAAATAAAACAATTGCTGAGAATTTCCCAAACCTGGGGAGAGACTTGGCCATCCCAGCTCATGAAGCTTATAGCTCATACCATTATTTGAATCTAAAATGATCTTCTCCAAGAATTATAATAAATTTTCAAAAATCAAGGACAAAAGATAAGCCTAAAGGCAGCAGGAGAAAAGATTTTGACTTACAAAGGAACCTCATTACTCCTAGTATTGCATTTCTCAACAGAAACCTTACAAATCAGAAGATAGTGGGATGATATATTCAAAGTGCAAAAAGAAAAAAAAAATTGGCAACCAATAACACCCTATATAGCAAAGTTATCCTTCAAAAGTGAAGGAGAAATAGAATTCTACAGAAACAAAGCTGAGAGAATTAATCACCACTAGACCTACATTACAAGAATTGCTGAAAGGAGCTTTCTCTCTTTTCTTCATGGTGAGTCTAGCTAAAGGATTATTAATTTTGTTTATCTCTTCAAAGAACCAACTGATAGTTTTATTGTTATTTTCCATTTTTTTGGTCTATCTTACATATATTTCCACTTAGCTCTTTATTATTTTCTACCTTCTACTAACTTTGGGCTTCATTTGTTCTTCTTTTTCTAGCTCCTTTAAATAAAAACTTAGATTGCTTATTTAAGACATTTCTTGTTTTTGAGGTAGGCCAGTATCACTATAAACTTCCCTCTTAGAACTGCTTCTGCTACGTCCCATGGATTTCGAAATGATGTATTTCCATTTTTATTTGTCTCAAGGTATTCTTTTTATTTCCCTTTTGATTTCTTCATTGGTTTATTGGTTGTTCAGTAGCATGCTGTTTAATCTCTACACATTTGTGTTTTTTCTGGTTATATTCTTATAATTGATTTCTAGTCATATTATTTCTATTTCTGTCTGATTCAGTCTTGGAAGTTTATACCTTTCTAAGGATTTGTTCATTATTTCCAGGTTGTCCATTTTATTGGCATATAGTTGCTTGTAATAGCCTCTTATGATGCTTTGTATTTCTCTGGTGTCCATTGTAACTTCTCCTTTTTCATTTCTATTTTTATTGACTTGATTCCTCTACCTCTTTTTCTTGATGAGTCTGGCTAAAAGTTTATCAATTTTGTTTATCTTCTCAAAGAACCAGCTTTCTGTTTTATTGGTCTTTGCTATTGTTTTGGTTGTTTCTATTTGATTTACTTCCGCTCTAATCTTTATGATTTTCTTCCTACTACTAACTTTGGGTTTTGTTTGTTCTCTTCCTACTACTAACTTTAGGTTTGTTTTTCTTCTTTCTCTAGTTCCTTTAGGTGTAAATTTTAGGTTGTATATTTGAGATTTTTCTTGTTTCTTGAGGTAGGATTGCATTGCATAGACTTCCCTCTTAGAAATGCTTTTGCTGCATCCCATAGGTTTTGGATCGTCGTGTTTTCATTGCCATTTGTCTCTAGGTATTTTTGATTTCCCGTTTGCTTTCTTCAGTGGTTTCTTGGTTATTTAATACGGTATTGTTTAGCATCTATATGTTTGTGTTTTTTACAGTTTTTTTTCCTATAATTGATTTCTAATCTCATAGCATTGTGGTCACAAAAGATACTTGATATGATTTCAATTTTCTTAAATTTACTGAGGCTTGATTTGTGGCCCAAGGTGTGATATATCCTGGAGAAAGTACCATGTGCATTTTAGAAGAAAGTGTAATTTGCTGTTTTTGGATGAAATGTCCTATAAATATCAATTAAATCTATATGGTCTATTGTGTCATTTAAAGCTTGTGTTTCCTTGTTAATTTTCTGTCTGGATGATCTTTCCATTGGTGTAAGTGAGGTGTTAAAGTACCCCACTATTATTGTGTTACTGTTGATTTCCTCTTTTATAGCTGTTGGCATTTTCCTTATGTATTGAAGTGCTCCTATATTGTGTGCATAGATAATTACAATTGTTATATCTTCTACTTGGATTGATCCCTTGATCATTACATAGTGTCCGTCCTTGTCTCTCATAATATTCTTTATTTTAAAGTTTATTTTTTTCTGATATAAGTATTGCTACTCCAGCTTTCTTTTGATTTCCATTAACATGGAATATCTTTTTCTATCCCCTCATTTTCGGTCTGTATGTCTCCCTAGGTCTGAAGTGGGTCTCCCGTAGACAGCATATATACAGATCTTGTTTTTGTATCCATTCAGACAGTCTGTTTCTTTTGGTTGGAGCATTTAATTCATTCTCCTTTAAGGTAATTATCGACATGTATATTCCTATTATCATTTTCATAATTGTTTTGGGTTTTGTTTTTGTAGGTCCTTTTCTTCTCTTTTATTACCACTTAGAGAAGTTCATTTAGCATTTGTTGTAGAGCTGGTTTGATCAAGCTGAATTCTCTTAGCTTTTACTTGTCTACAAAGATTTAGATTTCACCATCAAATCTGAACGAAATCCTTGCTGGGTAGCATATTCTTGGTTCATCTTCTTCCCTTTCATCACTTTAAATATGTCCTGCCACTCCCTTCTGGCTTGCAGAGTTTCTGCTGACAAATCTGCTGTTAACCTTTTTATTGGGCATCTGAAAAATGAACACTTCCAAGATTGTTATATCAGCTTTGTGCAAGGACAGTTCTCTGATTATTAGCTACATATTATTTAAGCTTTGAGATTAATCTGTTGTGAAGCCTTAAGTTTATTTTGTGTCCTTTCTGAACATGTGTTGCCTGAACCTGTGTGTGTTTCTGCATGCCTGAGAGTGGCTCTTGCAATTCCTCTATATACATGGCTGTTTTTGTATTTCTTAATTTCCCAGAGTCTCACCCCAGCTTTTCCTCGGGAGCATAGAAGTTCTATTGTTTGTCTCTACTAATAATATTTTGGCACAGTCCTCTGTAAGTCTTTACACCCCTTAAAGATTGTATTAGCAGTGCCCACTTGCTTTCTGCCACTTTTCACAACCTGAAATTTAAGTTATACCACTTTCATCCCTGATCTCTTCTTTAGTCAATACAGAGACTAGTTTTTTCAAGCAGTCCCCAAGATTAGGGAGAACTTTGAAAAATAAGATATGCTCTGATCCCTCATGTTTGAGGGAGTGAATGAATTTGGGACTGGGTTGCTGCCTTCTTCAGACAAGACCACGCTACATCAGTGAGGTATGAGGCAAAGGATTAAATTAAAATTTCCTCCAATTTCCTACAGTTTTTAATGTGGCTATTTCTTAATTAGACATTCACTTGATTATTCTAGACTTTAACTGTTTTCCAGAACTCCTATTAAACTAGTTTAGCTAGTCTTTATTTTTTTTTAATGTTTCCATGTGGCAATAAAGGCCTGGGTGTTCCTAGTCTGACATTTCCCTGATGTCCTACATAAAAAAAAAAAAAATGTTTCCTTCTACCCTTATGTTAGGAACCATTAAGAATTTTAGGGATTACTTAAAAACTTGCCAGTTTTCATCAAAAAATAAGACTAAATTTTTCAAAACTAATATTTTCTACAAGAAACTGGTGAATGTCTGTTATAGCTTTTTCCAGAAGAAATAAATTTTTGTACCAGACAGACCGGGGTTTGTGTCTTGGTACTCTCTTACTAGACATATGTTTGCTTCTTATCTTACCTGTCTCTCTATGCTTCCCTTTACTTATTAGTAAATTGATATTATTATAATACTGCAATTCTCACTTCATAGGATTTATGGAGGAATTAATTTAGATAATATATTTATAATGCTTAGCACACATCCTGATACATAATACATTCATAAATAATCACTAATACTTTTTTTTTTTTTTTTGGCAGTACGCAGACCTCTCACTGTTGTGGCCTCTCCCATTGTGGAGCACAAGCTCCAGACACGCAGGCTCAGCGACCATGGGTCATGAGCCCAGCCACTCCGTGGCATGTGGGATCTTCCTGGACCGGGGCACGGTCCCCTCCATTGGCAGGCGGACTGTTAACCACTGCACCACCAGGGAAGCTCCACTAATACTTTTTAAAAATTAGTTTATGTTTGACATTGACCCATCTATTACCATCCCTTTTTTCAGGAGAAAGAAAATTATGGGTCTAATCAAATTGCACAACTTCAGAATAGATTTTAGACTATAGATTTTTCATTGGAATCATTTTCACAATAACATGACTATAATAAAATTAGGTCAATAGTTCAATCTTCAACAGTGTTAACAACAATTGCATCCTAGCATACTGTCTTTTAATATTTACCTTAATAACCTTCGTAAAGATAACAGGTTGCTATTTTTCTGTACTAGAAGCTAGTCTTAGGTATATTTGAAAACATGTTGATCAGTTAATAGAAGATCAACCTATCATAAACGCATTATTTTATACTTGGGTTTGTGCTCACCCAAAATTTTTGTAAGTCAAATCTTTAACTACATTCCACATGTCAAAACGTTTAACTACATGGAGGTGTATTTTAGAAATTGTTTCCATTTCAGTCTGCTCATAGAAACCCTCCTCATACACTTTTTTAATGAAATACACTTGCAAGAATCTTCCCTTTAGAGAACATTAGCTCGCCTCTTGAAAATCTAATTGAAAGTATTTTTCACCGTTCCAATATCCTATACATGTGTCTTAACTGGCCATATAATTAAAAATAATGTAATTTAATGTTTCCTTTTTGCTGTGGATTCTTGGAGGCTGACATACTGCCAAATTCAGTTTTGAAATGAATAAATTAGCTCATCTTACATCAGAGGAAGAGAGTGGAGGCTTGCTAAAGATATATATTATTAATGTAGTAATAACTAATAACAACAGGCCAGCCACACTATTATGTCTAGTATTTTTAAATTAGGACTTACTTTAGAATTTATTTTTATTCACTCATTGCTCTTTTTGTACTACGTGTTCTGCCTTCTATTTTTAAGGATTATTTTTCCTTCTCTCAGTAGTTCACTTATGTAAATGAGGTTATATCCACAGAAACTTTCAGAAGCAGAGATTTATTGTAGAACTTTGGAATTATGAGAATCTGGCTAAAATCAACATTGCTAAATTCAGTTCTAACTCCCAAAGGGAAAAAATCTAGTAAAAAGTCAATGATAGGAGAAACAAGGCACTTTTTATAACTAGCTATATTCATTCTGGACCAATAAGATATTATCACTGATGAACTGGGAAGAGTTTTGACCAATGCACATTCTTGAGTATGTAAAACAATCCCATGGGCATCATGAGAGGAAAAATACTAGTGGAAAACTAAGGCAGTAGAAAAGGTTTTATGTTTCTCTTTACTTTTTACTCTGAATAAAAATAAACTGAACTATTAGCTACACATTCATGTTTAAAACGGGCTTCTTTAGAAATGTGAACCCCATCTCCCATTTCCCCAAAATCTATTAACTACAGATTTTTCAAATTATGAATGGAAGATACTCATTTCAATTATTTCACTTAAATAGAAGATAAAACATTTTATTTTTCCATTTTCCCAAGATATGCAAATGTTGTTTGTCTAAATTTATGAATGAGAATCTTCATGAAAAGGACATTTGAATACTTATTATTTGAAGGTTATGAGTAAGCATAACCCCTTCTTTGTGAACACAAGGCAATGTTTTTTTTTAAATTACACATTGGGAATAATCTCTAAGACACAGTTTCACAATATTTTGCATTCATTTAAAAGTGGAGTATATTTTATTTGTCTCCTTGCCAACATTTTGAAGTCTCCTTCCCAGGGTCCTGTCCTTTTTTATGAACCCCTTAGGACTGCTTTTATGCTTCTCAAATGAAAGATTCTACTCCCTTGAACACATGAAATTGTCAGAATTGGACTCTTTCCCAGAATGAAGGAGACTGTTGGAGGGAGAATTTAAATTGAACTGTATCCACTCCATCCTGAGCTGCATTCATTCCTATTATCAGTATATTTTTAAATGCTTAACAAGGACAATATTTTCAGTACTAAAATTGAATTACTAAACCAAATATCATAACTTCTAACAATAAAAATATCATTCTTTCTTTTTAACAATCTTTATTTCCTAGTGACACACCTTCTTCCAATAATTTGCAGGTGAATGCTAAGTGTTCCATATTATAATTAGGGGACAAAATAAACTAGAACTATAACTAAAATCCTACCTTTATTTATTTACCCCATTGGTCGTATTATTAATAACAACAAAAATATCTATAGCCATTTCCTTATGTATAGTTTTCCCTGTAATTTCAGAGAATACTCATATCAAGGACTAAGCATATTAAGGAAAATTTGTAGTTATATTTTTCAGAATGTGACTTGATGTTGAGGTTTTGTTGATTTTGCACAAGTATTAGTTGCTTCTGTGATCTGTAGCACAACCCCAGTAATACATACAAAGTGTTGCTATTTAGAATAAACGAATTTGCATTTCAGTTTCTGATCTCCAGTAGCAAGTGTTAGACTGCCCTCTGCAGTTCTCAGAGCCAGGTCACATTTGCTTAGTTTGAAACAAGTGGAAACACTAAACAATTTATTTGAAAAATCAAATGTAAACTGGGTACTGAGAAATTACCTTTTACTACACATTTTTAGCTTTGCTTCTCACCAAAATTCCCCACACACAATTGAAGCTCCTTGGTACCCTGAATGTTCCCAGCACTTTCTGTTGTCTGTTCATTGTACTACTGCCTGAGGTGTTTCCTTGCTGACTGACCCAGACCTTGGCCCAATCCAGCCTCCATGAACACATGGCAAATTTTTCCTGTCTGGGTGTGCACATGTCCAAATTTCCCTTTTCTCATAAGGACACCAATCATTGTATTAGGGCCCACCATAATCCAGAATGACCTCGTCTTAACTTGATTACACCTGTAAAGACACTATTCCAAATAAGGTCAAGTTCACAGGTACCAAATGGTAGGACTTGAATATATCCTTATAGGGGACACAAGTCAACTCGCAACACTGGGTGCTGGGTTGCCTTCTCTACTTAAGGGAGAGCTCTTATAATTAACCCTTCTTCTGTATCCTCATTTTTTCTTTTTATTACCCAGTTTTATGGAGACAATTAACATATAACATTGTGTAAGTTTAAGGTGTACAATTTGATGATTTGTTGCACATTTATATTGCAAAATGATTACCACAGTAGGGTTACTTAACACCTACATCACACAGTATAATCACTATTTCTTTTTTGTGGTGAGAATATTTCAGGTCTACTCTCTTAGCAACTTTTAAGTATATGATATGGTACTGTTAACTACTGTCTATTAGACCCTCATGATTGGAAGTTTGTACCTTATGACTGACATCTCCATATTTCCCCCACACTGCAGTCCCTGGCAACTACCATTCTACTATCTGTTTCTATGATTTCAAATTCTTTTATATGTCACAAATAAGTGAATCATATAGTATTTATCTTTCTCTGTGTAACTTATTCCACTTAGTATAATGCCCTTAAATTTCATCAGTCTGGTCACAAATGGCAGGATTTACTTTTTACCATGGCTGAATTACATCCCATGGTATATCACACTTTCGATGCCCATTCATTTGTAGACAGACATTTACGTTGCTTCAATATATTGGCTATTGTAAAAATGCTTCAATTAACATAGGAGTGCAGATGTCTCTCTTTTTAATATATATTTATTTATTTGTTTTTATTTTTGGCTGTGCTGGTTCTTTGTTGCTTTGCACGGGCTTTCTCTAGTTGCGGCAAGCGGGGGATACTCTTCATTGCAGTGCATGGGTTTCTAATTGCAGTGGCTTCTATTGTTGTGGAGCACAGGCTCTAGGCACATGAGCTTCAGATGGTGTGGCACACAGGCTGTAGAGTGCAGGCTCAGTAGCTGTGACGCACAGGTTTAGTTGCTCCGTGGCATGTGGTATTTTTCTGGGCCAGGGATCGGACCTGTGTCCCCTGCATTAACAGGCAGATTCTTAACCACTACGCCACCAGGGAAGTCCTCTCTTTTTTAAATATTTTAATTTTATTGGTGTATAGTTGATTTACAATATTGTGTTAGTCTCAGCTCTACAGCAAAGTGATTCAGTTATATATATATATATATATTCATTCTTTTTTAGATTATTTTCTCAAATAGGTTACCACAAAATAGAGAGTACAGTTCCCTGTGCTATACAGTAGGTTCCTGTTGGTTGTCTATTTTATAAATAGTAGTGTGTGTATGTTCATCCAAATTTCCTGATTTTTCCCTCCCTCACAATGTTTCTGCTTTGGTAGCAAGTTGGTTTCAGATTTCTGTAAGTCTGTTTCTGTTTTGTAAATAAGTTCATTTGTATATTTTTTAAAATTCGGTTCCACATTTGAGTGATATTGTATGATATTTGTCTTTGTCTAACTTACTTCATTTAGTAAGATAATCACTTGGTCAATTGATGTGGCTGCAAATGGCATTATTTCATTCTTTTTTACATCCAGGTAATGTTCCATTGTACATATCTACCATATCTTCTTTATCAATTTCTCTGTCAATAGACATTTAGGTTGCTTCCATATCCTGGATATTGCAAATAGTGTGGCAATGAATATTGGGGTGCATGTATCCTTTCAGATTATGTTTGTTTCTGGATATATGCCCAGGAGTGGGATTGCTGGATGATGTGGTTGTTCTATTTTAAGTTTTATAAGGAACCTCCATACTGTTCTCCATAGTGGTTGTACCAATTTATATTCCCACCAACAACAATGTAGGAGTAATCCCTTTTCTCCATACCCTCTCCAGCATTTATTTTTTGTAGACTTTTTGTTGATGGCCATTCTGACCAGCGTGAGGGGATATCTCATTGAAGTTTTGGTTTGCATTTCTCTGATACTTAGTGATGTTGAGCATGTTTTCATGTTCCTGATGGCCATCTGTATGGCCTCTTTGAAGAAATGTTTATTTATATCTTCTGCCCATTTTTTGATTGTATTTTTTATTATTGAGCCGCATGGGTTGTTTGTATATTTTGGAGATTAATCCCTTGTTGGTTGCTTCATCTTTTTGTTTTGTTGATGGTTTCCTTTGCTGTGCAGAAGATTTTAAGTTTAATTAAGTCCCATTTGTTTATTTTTGGTTTTATTTTAATTGTTCTAATAGGTGGATCAAAAGAGATATTACTATGATTTATGTAAAAGAACGTTCTGATTATGTTTTCCTGTAAGAATGTTTTACTGTCCAGCCTTACATATAGGTCCTTGATCCATTTCAAGATTTTTTTCTTTTTTTTGTTTCTTTTTTTTTTCTGGATAGAGTTAGAAAATATTCCAATTTCATTCTTTTATGTATAGCTGTCAGGTTTTCCCAGCACCACTTATTGAAGAGACTGTCTTATCTCCATTGTATATTCTTGTCTCCCTTGTCATAAATTAATTCACAATAGGTAAGTGAGTTTATTTCTGTGTTTTCTATCCTATTCCATTGATCTATATTTCTGTTTTTGTGCCAGTACCATACTGTTTTGATTACTGTAGCTTTAAAACTTCCAACAAACAGAAGTCTAAGACTGATGACTTCTTCGCTGATGAATTCTATCAGCTGATGAATTCTTCGCTGATGAATTCTATCAGATGGGGGTAGGTGGTGGGGGGGAACTTTGGAGCCATGGAGGAAAGCATAGCAACAGGGGTGCAGAGGGCAAAGGTGGAGAGATTCTGCACAGAGGATTGGTGCCCACCAGCACTTACAAGCCCGAGAGGCTTGTCTGCTCCCCCACCAGGACAGGTGGGGCTGGGAGCTGAAGCTTGGGCTTTGGAAGTCAGACCTCAGGGAGAGGACTGAGGTTGCTGCATGAACACAGCCTGAAGGGGGCTAGGTCACCACAGCTGCAGGGAAGGTGTCGGGAAATGTCTGGAAACTGCCTAAGACGCAGACACCATTGTTTTGGGATGCACAAGGAGCAGGGATTCTTTCCCTGTCTGCCCCACAGAAGGCAGAGCACCATAAGTGAACTCCAGAGACAGGCACGCAATGTGACTATCAGGCTCAGACCCCAGAGACGGGTATGAAATGCTAACGCTGCAGCTGCAGCCACCAAGAATCCTGTGTGCAAGCACAAGGCCACTATCCACAAACCCCCTGGGGAGCCTGTGTAGCACACCACTGCCCAGGGCCCCATGATTCAGTGACAAGTTCCCCAAGACAACATATGGTGCACCTCAGGCTGTTGCAACAACACGCCAGCTTCTGCTGCCACAAACTTGCCCTGCATTCCAATTATAACTACAGTACCCCTCCGTCCACAAGGCCTGAATAAGAAAGATCCCCCTAATCAGCCGCTGTTTAACCCCTTCCTGTCTGGGAGGGAACAGAGGCCTAAGGGCGACATACACACAGAGGTGGGGCCAAAACCAAAGCTGAACTCCAGGAGATGTTCCAAAAAAGAAGAGAAAGGGAAATTTCTCCATGCAGCTTCAGGGACAGCAGAATAAATCTCCACAGTCAACTTGAGGTACCCTGCATCTGTGGAATAACTGAATAGAACAATGATCATCCCAAACTGAGGTGGTGGACCTTGGAAGCAACGGTAGACTTGGGGTTTGCTGTCTGAGACTGATTTGTTTCTGATTGATATGTTTAAATTAGTATAGTTTTAGCACTTGCTATCATTGCTGGATTGTTTACTGCTTTTGTTGTTATATTTATTTTTATTATTGTTTGTTTTTAATTAATTTTTTTCTCCCTTTTCTTCTGAGCCATGTAGCTGACAAGGTCATGGTGCTATAGTCTGGTGTCAGGTCTGAGCCTCTGAGATGGGAGAGGCAAGTTCAGGACATTGGATCACTAGAGAACTCCCACCCCACAAAATATCAAACAGCAAGAGCTCTCCCAGAGATCTATGTCTGAATGCTAAGACCCAGCTCCACCCAAAGGCCAGAAAGCTCCAGTACTGGATGTCCCATACCAAAAAACGAGCAAGACAGGAACACAACATCACCCATTAGGAGAGGCTGTCTGAAGTAATACTAAGTTCACAGACACAAATAAACACACCAGCAGATGTGGCCATGCCCACCAGAAAGACAGGATACAGCCTCACCCACCAGAGCACAGGCACCATTCCCCTCCACTAGGAAGTCTACACAAACCACTGAAACAACATCACCCACAGGGGGCAGACACCAAAAACAACAGGTACTATGAACCTGCAGGCTGTGGAAAGGAGACCACATACACAGTAGTTTAAAATGAGAAGACAGAGATATATGCAGCAGATGAAGGAGCAAGGTAAAATCCCACCAGATAAAAAATGAAGAAGAAATAGGTAGTCTACTGGAAAAAAAATTCAGTGTAATGAGAGTAAAGACGATCAAACATCTTGGAAATAGAATGGAATAAATACAAGACATGTTAACAAGGACCTGGAAGAAATAAAGAGCAAGCAAACAATGATGAACAACACAAGAAATGAAATTAAAAATTCTTGAGAAGGGATCAATAGCAGAATAACTGAGGCAGAAGAATGGATAAGTAACCTGGAAGGTAAAATAGTGGGAATAACTACCACAGACCAGAATAAAGAGAAAAGAATGAAAAAATTTGAGGACAGTCTCAGATAACTCTGGGACAACTTTAAATGCAACAACATTCAAATTATAAGCGTCCCAAAGAAGAAGAGAAAAGCCCTGAGAAAATATTAGAAGAGATTAGAGTTGAAAACTTTCCTAACAAGGGAAAGGAAATAGTCAATCCAGTCGAGGAAGCACAGTGAGTTCCATACAGGATAAATCCAAGGAGTAACACGCCGAGACGCAAATTAATCAAACTATCAAAAATTAAATTCAAAGAAAAAACATTAAGAGCAGCAAGGGAAAGGCAACAAATAACATACAAGGGAATCCCCATAAGGTTAAGAGCTGATCTTTCAGCAGAAACTCTGCAAGCCAGAAGGAAGTGGCAGGACATATTTAAAGTGATGAAAGGGAAAAAACCTACAATCAGGGTTACTCTACCCAGGAGGATTTCATTCAGATTCGATGGAGAAATTAAAACCTTTAACGAAAGCAAAAGTTCAAAGAATTCAGCACCACAAAAGGACATTACAACAAATGCAAAGTGAACTTTTCTAGGCAGGAAACAGAAAAGAAGGAAAAGACCTACAAAAAAAAAAAAACCCAAAACAAGAAAATGGTAATAGGAACATACATATTGATAATTACCTTAAATGAATGGATTAACTGCTCCAACCAAAAGATATAGACTGGCAGAATGGATTAAAAAACAAGACCACATATATGCTGTCTACAAGAGACACATTTCAGACCTAAGGACACATATAGACTGAAAGTGAGGGGATGGAAAAAGATATTCCATACAAAGGGAAATCAAAAGAGAGCTGGAGTAGCAATTCTCATATCAGAAAAAATAGACTTAAAAAAGAAAACTATTCCAAGAGACAAAGAAGGACACTACATAATGATCAAGGAATCAATGCAAGAAGAAGATATAACAATTGTAAATATGTATGCACCCAATAAGGAGCACCTCCATACATATGACCAATGGTAACAGCCAAAAAGGGGAAATTGACAGTAACACAATAATAGAAGGGGAGGTTAATACCCAACATTCACCAATGGACAGATCATCCAAAATGAAAATAAATAAGGAAACACAAGTTTAAATGACGCATTAAACAAGATGGACTTAACTGATATTTATAAGACGTTCAATCCAAAAACAGCAGAATTCACTTCCTTCTCAAGAGCTCATGGAACATTCTCCAGGATAGATCATCTCTTGGGTCATAAATCAAGCCTGAGTAAATGTAAGAAAATTAAATCATATCAAGTAACTATTCTGAGCACAACGCCATGTGACTAGATATCAATTACAGGAAAAAAAACTGTAAAAAATACAAACATATGTAGGCGAACAATACGTTACTGAATATCCAAGAGATCACTGGAGAAATCAAAGAGGAAATTGGAGAACACCTATAAACAAAAGACAATCAAAACATGATGACCCAAAACCTGTGGGATGCAGAAAAAGCAGTTCTAAGAGGGAAGTTTATCTGTAAAATCTTCCCTCATGAAACAAGAAAAACTTCAAACAAACAACCTAAACTTACATGTAAAGCAATTAGAGAAAGAAGAACAAAAAAACCCCAAAGTTAGTGGAAGGAATAAAATCATACATAACAGATCAGAAATAAATCAAAAAGAAATGAAGGAAACAATTTTAAAAAATCAGGTTCTTTGAGAAGATTAAAAATTTTGATAAATGATTAGCCAGACTCATCAAGATAAAAAAGGAGAAGACTCAAATCAACAGGATTAGAAATGAAAAAGGAAAAGTAACAAATGACACTGCAGAAATACAAAGCATCAAGAGAGATTACTACAAACATTTATATGATGTTAACTTGGACAAAATGGAAACAATGGACAAGCTCTTAGAAAAGCACAACCAACTAAGACTGAATCAGGAAGAAATAGAAAATATAAACAGGCCAATCACAAGCACTGAAATTGAAACTGTGATTAAAAATCTTCCAATAAACAAAAGCCCAGGACAAGACGGCTTCACAGGTGAATTCTATCAAATATTTAGAGAAGACCTAACGCCTATCCTTCTCAAACTCTACCTAAATATAGCAGAGGGAGGAACACTCACAGACTCATTCTACGAGGCCACTATCACCCTGATAGCAAAACCAGACAAATATGAAATAAAGAAAGAAAACTACAGGCCAATACCACTGATGAACATAGATGCAAAATTCCTCAACAAAAATGAGCAAACAGAATCCAACAGCACATTTAAAGGATCATACACCATGACCAAGTGGGATTTATCCCAGGAATGCAAGGATTCTTCAATATAAGCAAATCAATCAATGTGATACACCATATTAACACATTGACAAATAAAACCATGTGATGATCTCAATAGATGCAGACAAACATTTGCTAAAATTCAACACCTATTTATCATAAAAACCCTCCAGAAAGTAGGCATAGAGGGAACTTATCTCATCTTAATAAAGACCATATATGACAAACTCACAGCCAACATTGTCTTCAATGGTGAAAAATTAAAACCATTTCCACTAAGAACAGGAAAAAGAAAAGGTTGCCCACTCTCACAACTATAATTCAACATTGTTTAGGAAGCTTTAGCCACAGCAATCAGAGAAGAAAAAGAAATAAAAGGAATCCAAATATGAAAAGAAGTAAAACTGTCACTGTGTGCAGAAGACATGATATTCTACATAGAGAATCCTAAAGATGCTACCAGAAAATTACTAGAGGTAATCAGTGAATTTGGTAAAGTAGCAGGATACAAAATTAAGGCACAGAAATCTCTTGCATTCCTATACACTAATGATGAAAAATCTGAAACAAAATTTAAGGAAACACTACCATGTACCACTGCAACAAAAAGAATAAAATACCTAGGAATAAAACTACCTAAGGAGACAAAAGAACTTTATGTAGAAAACTATGAAACACTGAAGAAAGACATTACAGATGATACAAACTGATGGAGAGATATACCATGTTCTTGGATTGCAAGAATCAACATTGTGAAAATGACTATACTATACAAAGTAATTGACAGATTCAATGTGATCCCTATCAAACTACCAGTGGCATTTTTAATAGAACTAGAACAAAAAAGTTCACAATTTGTATGGAAACACAAAAGACCCTGAATTTGCAAAGCAATCTTGAGAAAGAAAAACGGAGCTAGAGGAATCATACTCCCTGACTTCAGACTATACTACAAAGCTACACTAATGAAGACACTATGGTACTGACACAAAAAGAGAAATATCATGAATGGAACAGGACAGAAAGCCCAGAGATAAACCCATGCACGTATGGTAACCTTACTTTTGATAAAGGGGTCAAGAATAACAATGGAGAAAAGACAGCCTCTTCAATAAGTAGTGCTGGGAAAACTAGACAGCTACATGTAAAAGAATGAAATTAGAGCACTCCCTAACTCCATACACAAAAATAAACTCAAAATGCATTAAAATCTAAATGTAAGGACAGACACGAAAAAATCTTACAAGAAAACAGGCAGAAAACTCTATGACAATAGTGACAGCAAGATCCTTTTTGATCCATCTCCTAGAGAAATGGAAATAAAAACAAAAATAAACAAATTGGACCTAATGAAACTTCAAAGTATTTTACAGCAAAATAAACTGTAAACAAGACAAAAAGACAATCCTCATAATGGGCGACAATATTTGCAAACGATGCAACTGACAAAGGATTAATATCCAAAATATACAAACAACACATGCAGCTCAATATCAATAAAACAAACAACCTAATCCAAAACTAGGCAGAAGACCTAAATAGAGATTTCTCCATAGAAGATATACAGATTGCCAACAAACACATGAAAGGATGCTCAACATAACTAATCATTAGAGAAATGCAAATCAAAAATACAATGAATTATCACCTCACAACTGTTGGAATGGCCATCATCAAAAATCTACAAAAAATAAATGCCTGAGTGGGTGTGGAGAAAAGGGAACCCTCTTGCACTGCTGGTGGGAATGTAAATTGATAGAGCCACTATGGAGAACAGTATGGAGGGTCCTTAAGAAACAAAAATGGAGCTACCATATGACCCAGCAACCCCACTACTGGGCATATACCCTGAGAAAACTATAATTCAAAAAGTCATGTCCCACAATGTTCACTGCAGCTCTATTTACAATAGCCAGGACATGGAAGCAACCTAAGTGTCCATCGACAGATGAATGGATAAAGAAGATGTGGCACATACATACAATGGAATATTACTCAGCCATAAACTAAATTGAGTTATTTTTAGTGAGATGGATGGACCTAGATTCTGTCCTACAGAGTGAAGTAAGTCAGAAAGTGAAAAAAAAAAGTATTGTATGCTAACACATATATATGAAATCTAAATAAAAGAAAGTTCATGAAGAACCTAGGGTTAGGACAGGAATAAAGAAGCAGACTTACTAGAGAATGGACTTGAAGACACAGGGAAGGAGAAGCATAAGCTGGGACAAAGTTAGAGACTGGCATGGATGTATATACACTACCAAACGTAAAATAAATAGCTAGTGAGCAGGAGCCACATAGCACAGGAGATCTTCTCGGTGTTTGTGCCCACCTAGAGGGGTGGGATAGGGAGGGTGGGAGTGATGGAGACTCAAGAGGGAAGATATATGGGGATATATGTATATGTATAACTGAGTCACTTTGTTATAAAGCAGAAGCTAGCACACCATTGTAAAGCAATTATACTCCAATAAAGATGTTTTAAAAAATGCCTACAAACAAATGACAATGAAAACAGGATGACACTAAACCTGTGGAATGGAGCAAAAGCAGTTCTAACAGGGATGCTTACATCAATAAAACCCTACCACAAAAAACAAGCAAAATCTCAAATAAACAGCCTAACCTTTCACCTAAAGCAATGAGAGAAAAACAAATATTAAATATCCAAAAGGTAGAAGAAGAAAAGTAATCATAAAGGTCATATCAGAAATAAATGAAAAAGAAATGAAGGAAATAATTGCAAAGACCAATAAAACTAAAAGACTTCAGAAGGTAAACAAAGCTCATAAACCATTAGCCAGACTCATCAAGAAAAAAAGGGAGAAGGCTCAAATCAACAGAATTAGAAATGAAAAAGAAGTAATATCTGACACTGCAGAAATGCAAAGGATCATAGAGATTACTACAAGCAACTATATGCCAATGAAATGGACAACCTAGAAGGAAAGGACAAAGTCTTAGAAAAGCACAACCTTCTGGGACTGAACCAGGATGAAAGAGAAAATATGAACAGACCAATCACAATCACTGAAATTGAAAACGTGATTTAAAATCTGCAACAAACAAAAGCTCAGGACCAGACGGCTTCACAGGCAAATTCTATCAAACATTTAGAGAAGAGCTAACACCTATCCTTCTCAAATTTATCCAAGGTAAAGCAGAGGGAGGAACATTCCCAAACTCATTCTACATGGCCACCATCACCCTGATACTAAAACCACCAAAGATGTCACAAAAAAAATAAACCTACAGGACAATATCACTGATGAATATAGATGCAAAAATCCTTAACAAAATACTAACAAACAGAATCTAACAGCACATAAAAAGGAGCATACACCATGATCAAGTGAGTTTTATCCCAGGAATGCAAGGATCCTTCGGTATATGCAAATCAATCAATGTGATACACGATATTAACAAATTGAAGGATAAAAACCATAAGATCACCTCAGTAGATGCAGACAAAGCTTTCAACAAAATTAAACAACAATTTATAATAAAAATTCTCAAGAAAGTAGGCACAGAGGGAACCTACCTCAACAAAATAAACGCCATATATGAAAAACACACAGCCTATATCTTGGTCAATGGTGAAAATTTGAAACAATTTCCTCTAACATCAGGAACAAGACAATGTTGCCCACTTTCTCCACTATTATTTAACATAGTTTTGAAGTTTTAGCCAAAGCAATCAGAGAAGAAAAACAAATAAAACAGATCCAAATCCGAGAAGAAGAAGCAATACTTTCACTGTTTGTGGATGACATGATACTATACATAAGGAATCCTAAAGATGCTACCAGAAAACTACAAGAACTAATCAATGAATTTGGTAAAGTAGAAGTATACAAAATTAATGCACAGAAATCTGTTGCATTCCTATACACTAATGATGAAAAATCTGAAAGAGAAATTAAGGAAACACTTCCATTTACCTTTGCAAAAAATAAAATACATAGGAATAAACCTATCTAAGGAGACAAAAAACTTTATGCAGAAAATTATGACAATTATGGTGAAAGAAACTAAAGATAATACAATCAGATGGAGAGATATACCATGTTTTTGAATTAGAAGAATCAACATTGTGAAAATGACTCTACTACCCAAAGCAATCTACAGATTCAATGCAATCCCTAACAAACTACCACTGGCATTTTTCACAGAACTAGAACAAAAAATTTCACACTTTATATGGAAACACAAAACACCCTGAATAACCAAAGCAATCTTGAGAACTAAAAATGGAGCTGGAGGAATCAGGCTCCCTGACTTCAGACTATACTACATAGCTACAGTAAGCAAGACAGTGTGGTACTGGTACAAAAACAGAAATACAGATAAATGAAACAGGATAGAAAGCCCAGATATAAACCCACGCACCTGTGGTCACCTTATCTTTGATAAAGGAGGCAAGAATATACAATGGAGATAAGACAGCCTCTTCAATAAGTGGTGCTGGGAAAACTGGACAGGTGCATGTAAAAGTATTAAATTAGAACACTCCCTAACACCATACACAAAAATAAACTCAAAATGGATTAAAGACCTAAATGTAATACCAGACACTATAAAATTCTTAGAGGAAAACGTAGGCAGAACACTCTATGACATAAATCACAGCAAGATCCTTTTTGACCCACCTCCTAGAGAAATGGAAATAAAAACAAAAATAAACAAATGAGACCTAATGAATCTTCAAAGCTTTTGCACTGCAAGGGAAACCATAAACAAGACCAAAAGACAACCCTTAGAATGGGAGAAAAAGTTTGCAAAAGAAGCAAGTGACAAAATATTAATATCCGAAATATACAAGCAGATCATGCAGCTCAATATCAAAAAAACAAACAACCCAATCCAGAAATGGGCAGAAGACCTAAAGAGACATTTCTCCAATGAAGATATACAAATTGCCAACAAATACATGAAAGGGTGCTCAGCATCATTAATCATTAGGGAAAAAGTAATCATAATTACAATGAGGTATCACCTCGCACTGGTCAGAATAACCATCATCATAATATCTACAAATATTAAATGCTGGAGAGGGTGTGGAGAAAAGGGAACCCTTTTGCACTGATGGTGGGAATGTAAATTAATACAGCCACTATCGTGATCAATATAGAGCTTCCTTAGAAAACTAAAAATAGAAAAACCATATGACCCAGCTATCCCACTACTGGGCGTATACCCTGAGAAAACCATAATTCAGAAAGCCTCATGTACCGCAATGTTCATTGCAGCTCTATTTACAATAGCCAGGACATGGAAGCATCTTAAGTGTCCATTGACAGATGAATGGATAAAGAAAATGTGTCACATATATACAGTGGAATATTACTTAGCCATAGAATGAAACAAAATTGAGGTTTTTGTTCTTAGGTGAATGGATCTTGGGTCTCTCAAACAGAGTGAAGTATTTCAGAAAGAGTAAAACAAATACAGTATGGTAACATATATATATATATATATATATATATATATATATATATATATATATATATGGAATTTAAAAAATTGTTTCTGATGAACCTAGGGGCAGGACAGGAATAAGGCCAGAAGTAGAGAATGGATTTGAGGACATGGGGAGTGGAAGTGTAAGCTGGGATGAAGTGAGAGTGTAGCATTTACATATATACACTACTAAATGTAAAATAGATAGCTTGTGGGAAGAAGCTACATAGCACAGGGAGATCAGCTTGGTGCTTTGTGACCACGTAGAGGGATGGGAAAGGGAGGGTAGGAGGGGATGTAAGAGACAGAGGATATGGGGATATATGTATACATATAGCTGATTCACTTTTTTTATACAACAGAAACTAACACAACATTGTAAAGCAATTATACTCCATTAAAGATGTTAAAAAAATTTAAGGCTGATTTAGAATATTTCTCACCATGTTAAAAGAATTTATAGAAATGGTAATTCTTAAAATGATGAGCAAATTTTTTCACTTCAGTGGATTATATAATTTTCATTGAGGACAAGATTTTGTTCTATACATTTAAGTGCTAAGTAAATAGTATACCCTAAACTCCAAAAGAAACAAACAAACAAACAAAAAAAACAAGATGCAAATGTAGAGAATGGACTTGAGGACATGGGGAGGGGGAAGGGTAACCTGGGACGAAGTGAGAGAGTAGCATTGACATATAAACACTACCAAATGTAAAATAGATAGCTAGTTGGAAGTAGCTGTATAGCCCAGGGAGATCAGCTTGGTGTTTTGCAACCACATAAAGGGGTGGGACAGAGAGTTTGGGAGGGAGTTGTAAGAGGGAGGGTATATGGAGATATATGTATAGATTTTCACTGATTCACTTTGTTATACAGCAGAAACTAACACAACATTGTAAAGCAATTATACTCCAATAAAGATGTTAAATAAAAAAGAAAAAGAAAATCCCATGCCAGTAGCACTGATGAATACAGATGCTAAAATACTCAACAAGATACTAGAAAACCAAGTCCAGCAATACATTAAAAGTATCATACACCATGATCAATTGGGATTCATCCCAGGGATGCAAGTGTTCTTCAATATCTGCAAATCAATCAGTGTGATATACCACATTAACAAACTGAAGAATAAAATCTATATGATCAGCTCAATAGATGTAGTAATAGTTTTTGACAAAATTCAGCATCCATTTGTGATAAAAAGCTCTTACCATTGCTGGAATAGAGGGAACATATCTCAATATAATAATGGCCATATATGTCAAACCCACAGTTAACATCATTCTCAATGATGAAAAGCTGAAATCATTCCCTCTACGGTCAGGAACAAGGCAAGGATGCCCATTGTCACCACTTTTATTCACTGTAGTTTTGGAAGTCCTAACCATGGCAATCAGAGAAGAAAAAGAAATAAAATGAATGCAAATTGGAATAGAAGAAGGAAAACTGTCACTGTTTGCAGATGATATGATACTATATATAGAAAATTCTAAAGATGCTACCACAAAACAACTAGACTCATCAGTGAATTCAGTAAAGTTGCAGGATAAAAATTTAATGCACAGAAATCTCTTGCATTCCTATACACTAACAACAAAATATCAGAAAGAAAATTGATAGAAACAATCCCATTTCCTGTCTCATCAAAAAGAATAGCATACCTAGGAATAACCTGAAGTAAGGAGACAAAAGTCCTCTACCCTGAAAACTATAAGACATTGATGAAAGTAACTGGAGACACAAAGTTATCAGAGATGGCAAAATTAGAGTGGAACAACAAATATTGTCAAAATAACTATATTACCCGTTAATTACATATTCAATGCAATTCCTCTCAATTACCAATGGCATTTTTCATAGGACTAGAACCAATATCTCTGATAGAATGATTTCATTTCCTTTGAATATATATCCAGAATTGGGATTGTGGAATCATACCATAGTTCTATTTTTAACTTTAGAAAAACCTCCATCCTCTTGTCCATAGTGGATGTACCAATTTACATTTGCACCAAGGGAACACAAGGGTTCCCTTTCTTTCATAGTCTCGCTAAAACTTGTTGTATTTTCTCTTTTGGGTAAGAGCCATCCTAACAGGTCTGAGGTGATATCTCATTCTGGTTTTGATATGGATTTCCCTGATGATTATAGATGTCAAGCATCTTTTCTTGTACCTGTTGACATTTTGTAGGTTGTCTTTGGAAAAGTGTCTATTTTATTCATTTTCACATTTTAATATCAGCTTTTTGTGGTTTTTTTTTTTTTTTTTTTTGCTATCGAGTTGAATGAGATCCTATTTTATTTGGGATATTAACCCCTTATCAGACAGATGGTTTGCAAATATTTTATCCCATTCCCTAGGCTGCCCTTATATTTTGATGATTGTTTTTTTGCTGTACAGAAGTTTTTCGGTCTGATATAGTTCCCCTTGTTTATTTTTGTTATTGGTGATGGTGGAACGTTTGGTGTAACTTTCATATAACTGTTTGCCACTTGTACCTATCCTTTGAAAATATATCTTAAGGTCTTTACTCATTTTAAATCAGGATTCTACTTTACTATTGAGTTGTATGAGTTCCTTAAATATTTTGGATATTAGTGCCTAACCAAATAATTGGTTTGCAAATTTTCTCCCATTCCATATACTGCTTTTTCATTCTATTGAATGTTTCTTTGCTGTGCAGAACTTGTTATGTGAAGTAGTCCCACATGTTTATATTTTCTTTTGTTGCCTCTGCTTTTGATGTCATACCCAAAAATCAATGTAAGAGTTTTTTAATTTGATGCTAAATGGGATTGTTTCCTTAATTTCTCTGTCTGATCTTTTGTTGTTAGTTTATAGAAATGCAACAGATTTCTGTGTATTAATTTTGTATCCTGAAACTTTAAAAAATTCATTGATGAGTTCTAGTAAGTTTCTGATAACATCTTTAGAATTTTCTATGTATAGTATCATGTCATCTTTAAGCAGAAACAATTTTACTTCTTCTTTTTCAATTTGGATTCATTTTGTTTCTTCTTCTTCTCTGATTGTCATGATTAGGACTTCCAAAACTATGTTTAATAAAACTAGTGAGACTGGACCTCCTTGTCTTGTTCCGGATCTTAGGGGAAATGCTTTCAGCTTTTCACCATTAGGTATGAGGTTAGCTGTAGTTTTGTCGTATATGGCCTTTATTATGTTGAGGTATATTCACACGATGCCCACTTTCTGGAGAGATTTTATCATAAATGTATGCTGAAGTTTGTCAAAAGCTTTTTCTACATCTATTGAGATGATCACATGGTTTTAATTTTTCAATTTGTTGCTGTGGTGTATCACACTGATTGATTTGTGGATATTGAAAAATCCTTGCATCCCTGGGATAAATCCCACTTAATCATGGTGTATGATCCTTTAATGTATTGTTAGGTTCAGATTGCTAGTATTTTGTTGAGGATTTTTGTGTCTATATTCATCAGTGATATTGACCTGTAATTTTCTGTTTTTGTGACATCGTTGTGTGGTTTTGGTATAAGGGGGATAGTGGCCTGGTAGAATGAGCTTGGGATTGTTCTTTCTTCTGCAATTTTTGGAATAGTTTGAGAAGAATACATTTTGATTCTTCACTAAATGTTTGATAGGATTCGCCTACGAAGCCATCTGCTCCTGGATTTTTGTTTGTTGGGAGTTTTATAATCACAGTTTCAATTTCAGTACTTGTGATTGTTCTGTTAATATTTTCTATATCTTCTTGGTTCAGTATTGTGAGATTGTAACTTTCTAAGAATTTTTCCATTTCTTCCACGTTTTCCATTTTATTGGCATATGGTTCCTAGTAGTAGTCTCATATGATGTTTTGCATTTCTATTGTGTCAGTTTTAACATTTCCTTTTTCATTTCTAATTTTATTGATTTCAATGTTCTCTCTTTTTTCTTGAGGAGGCTGGCTAAATGTTTATCAATATTGTTTACCTTTTCAAAGAACCAGCTTTTAGTTTCATTAATCTTTTCTATTGTTTACTTCATGTCTATTTCATTTTTTCTGCTCTGATCTTTATGATTTCTTCCCTTCTACTAACATTGTGTTTTGTTTGTTCTTCTTCCTCTAGTTGTTTAGGTGTAAAGTGAGATTGTTTATTTGTAATTTTCTTGATTCCTGAAGTAAGATTGTACTGCTATACACTTTCCTCTTAGAACTGCTTTTGCTATGTCCCATAGGTTTTGGATTGTCGTGCATTCATTTTCATATGTCTCTAGATATGTTTTGATTCCCTCTTTGATTTTTTCAATGACCGTTTGGCTTTTTAGAAGAATATTGTTTAGCCTCCACATGTTTGTGTTTTTTACAATTTTTTTTGTAGTTGACTTCTAATCTCATACCATTGAGATCAAAAAAGATGCTGGATATGATTTCAGTTGACTTAAATTTACTGAGGCTTGCTTTGTGTCCCAGCATATGATCAATCCTGGAGAATGTTCCATGTGCAGTTGAGAAGAATGTATATTCTTTTTTTTTTAACCATCTTTATTGGAGTATAATTGCTTTACAATGGTGTGTTACTTTATGCTTCATAAAAAAGTGAATCAGCTATACAGATACATATATCCACATATCTCCTCCCTCTTTTATTTTTTTACATCCTTTTTGGTGTATAATTGTTTTACAATGGTGTGTTACTTTCCGCTTTATAACAAAGTGAATCAGTTATACATATGTTCCCATATCTCTTCCCTCTTGCATCTCCCTCCCTCCCACACTCCCTATCCCACCCCTCTATGTGGCCACGAAGCACCGAGCTGATCACCCTGTGCTATGCAGCTGCTTCCCACTAGCTATCTATTTTACGTTTGGTAGTGTATATATGTCCATGCCACTCTCTTGCATTGTCCCTGCCCCCTCCCCATATCCTCAAGTCCATTCTCTAGTAGGTCTGTGTCTTTATTCCTGTCTTACCCCTAGGTTCTTCATGACATTTTTTTCTCTTAAATTCCATATATATGTGTTAGCATATGGTATTTGTCTTTCTCTTTCTGACGTACTTCACTCTGTATGACAGACTCTAGGTCCACCCACCTCATTACAAATAGCTCAATTTCGTTTCTTTTTACGGCTGAGTAATATTCCATTGAATATATGTGCCACATCTTCTTTATCCATTCATCCGATGATGGACACTTAGGTTGTTTCCATCTCTGGGCTATTGTAAATAGAGCTGCAATGAACATTTTGGTACATGACTCATTTTGAATTATGGTATTCTCAGGGTATATGCCAAGCATGGGGATTGCTGGGTCATATGGTAGTTCTACTTGAAGTTTTTCAAGGAACCTCCATACTGTTCTCCATAGTGACTGTACCAATTCACATTCCCACCAGCAGTGCAAGAGTGTTCCCTTATCTCCACACCCTCTCCAGCATTTACTGTTTCTAGATATTTTAATGATGGCCATTCTGACTGGTGTGAGATGATATCTCATTGTAGTTTTGATTTGAATTTCTCTAATGATTAATGATGTTGAGCATTCTTTCATGTGTTTGTTGGCAATCTGTATATCTTCTTTGGGGAAATGTCTATTTAGGTCTTGTGAACATTTTCTGATTGGATTGTCTGTTTTTTTGTTATTGAGCTGCAGGTGCTCCTTGTAAATTTTGGAGATTAATCCTTTGTCAGTTGCTTCATTAGCAAATATTTTCTTCCATTCTGAGGGTTGTCGTTTGGTCTTCTTTATGGTTTCCTTTGCTGTGCAAAAGCATTTAAGTTTCATTAGGTCCCATTTGTTTATTTTTGTTTTTATTTCCATTTCTCTGGCAGATGGGTCAAAAAGGATCTGGCTGTGATTTATGTCATAGAGTATTCTGCCTGTGTTTTCCTCTAAGAGTGTGATACTTTCTGGCCTTACATTTAGGTCTTTAATCCATTTTGAGCTTATTTTTGTGTATGGTGTTAGGGAGTGATCTGATCTCATACTTTTACATGTACACCTCCAGTTTTCCCAGCACCAAATATTGAAGAGGCTGTTCTTTCTCCACTGTACATTCCTGCCTCCTTTATCAAAGATAAGGTGACCATATGTGTGTGGGTTTGTCACTGGGCTTTCTGTCCTGTTCCATTGATCTATATTTAAATTTTTGTGCCTGTACCATACTCTCTTGATTACTGTAGCTTTGTCGTATAGTCTGAAGACAGGGAGGCTGATTCCTCCAGCTCCGTTTTTCATTCTCAAAATTGCTTTGGCTATTCAGGGTCTTTTCTGTTTCCATACAAATGGTGAAATTTTTTGTTCTAGTTCTGTGAAAAATGCCAGTGGTAGTTTGATAGGGATTCCATTTAATCTGTAGATTACTTTGTGTAGTAGAGTCACTTTCACAATGTTGATTCTTCCAATCCAAGAACATGGTATATCTCTCCATCTATTTGTATCATCTTTAATTTCCTTCATCAGCGTCTTATAATTTTCTGTATACAGGTCTCTTGTCTCCTTAGATAGGTTTATTCCTAGATATTTTATTCTTTTTGTTGCAATGGTAAATGGGAGTGTTTTATTGATTTCACTTTCAGATTTTTCATCATTAATGTATAGAAATGCCAGAGATTTCTGTGCATTAATTTTGTATCCTGCTACTTTACCAAATTCATTGATTAGCTCTAGTAGTTTTCTGGTAGCATCTTTAGGATTCTCTATGTATAGTATCATGTCATCTGCAAACAGTGACAGCTTTACTTCTTCTTTTCCGATTTGGATTCCTTTTATTTCCTTTTCTTCTCTGATTGCTGTGGCTAAAACTTCCAAAATTATGTTGAGTAAGAGTGGTGAGAGTGGGCAATCTTGTCTTGTTCCTGATCTTCGGAGAAATGCTTTCAGTTTCTCACCATTGAGGACGATGTTGGCGGTGGGTTTGTCATATATGGCCTTATTATGTTGAGGAAAGTTCCCTCTATGCCTACTATCTTCACAGTTTTTATCATAAATGTGTGTTGAATATTCTTAAAGGCTTTCTCTGCATCTAATGAGTTGATCATATGGTTTTTCTCCTTCATTTTGTTATTATAGTGTATCACGTTGATTGATTTGCTTATATTGAAGAATCCTTTCATTCCTGGAATAAACCCCACTTGATCATGGTGTATGATCCTTTTAATATGCTGTTGGATTCTGTTTGCTAGTATTTTGTTGATGATTTTTGCATCTGTGTTAATCAGTGATATTGGCCTGTAGTTTTCTTTCTTTTTGACACCCTTGTCTGGTTTTGGTATCAGAGTGATGATGGCCACGTAGAATGAGTTTGGGAGTGCTCCTCCCTCTGATATGTTTTGGAAGAGTTTGAGAAGGATAGGTGTTAGCTCTTCTCTAAATGTTTGATAGAATTCGCCTGTGAAGCCTTCTGGTCCTGAACTTTTGTTTGTTGGAAGATTTTTAATCACAGTTTCAAATTCAGTGCTTGTGATTGGTCTGTTCATATTTTCTATTTTTTCCTGATTCAGTCTTGGCAGGTTGTGCATTTCTAAGAATTTGTCCATTTCTTCCAGGTTGTCCATTTTTTTGGCATAGAATTGTCTGTAGTAATCTCTCATGATCTTTGTATTTCTGCAGTGTCAGTTGATACTTCTCCTTTTTCATTTCTAATTGTATTGATTTGAGTCTTCTCCCTTTTTTTCTTGATGAGTCTGGTTAATCGTTTATCAATTTTGTTTATCTTCTCAAAGAACCAGCTTTTAGTTTCATTGATCTTTCCTATTGTTTCCTTCATTTCTTTTTCATTTATTTCTGATTTGATGTTTATGATTTCTTTCCTTCTGCTAAATTTGTTTGTCTTTTTGTTCTTCTTTCTCTAATTGCTTTAGGTGCAATGTTAGGTTGTTTATTTGAGATGTTTCCTGTTTCTTAAGATAAGATTGTATTGCTATAAACTTCCCTCTTAGAACTGCTTTTGCTGCATCCCATAGGCTTTGGGTCATTGTGTCTCCATTGTCATTTTTTTCTAGGTGTTTTTTTATTTTCTCCTTGATTTTTCAGTGATCACTTCGTCATTAAATAGTGTATTGTTTAGCCTCCATGTGTTTGTATTTTTTCATATCTTTTCCTGTAATTGATATCTAGTCTCATAGTGTTGTGGTTGGAAAAGGTACTTGATACAATTTCAATTTTCTTAAATTTACCAAGGCTTGATTTCTGACCGAAGATATGATCTATCCTGGAGAATGTTCCATAAGCACTTGAGAAAATTGTGTATTCAGTTGTTTTAGGATGGAATGTCCTATAAATATCAATTAAGTACATCTTGTTTAATGTATCATTTAAAGCTTGTGTTTCCTTATTTATTTTCATTTTGGATGATGTGTCCTTTGGTGAGAGTGGGGTGTTAAAATCCCCTACTATTAATGTGTTTCTCTTGATTACCCATTTTATGGCTGTTAGTATTTGCCTTATGTTTTGAGGTGCTCCTATGTTGGGTGCACAAATATTTACAAGTGTTATATCTTCTTCTTGGATAGATCCCTTGATCATTCTGTAGTGTCCTTCTTTGTTTCTTCTAATAGTCTTTATTTTAAAGTCTATTTTGTCTGATATGAGAACTGCTACTCCAGCTTTCTTTTGGTTTCCATTTGCATAGAATATCTTTTGCCATCTCCTCACCTTCAGTCTGTATGTATCTCTAGGTCTGAAGTGGGTCTCTTGTATACAGCATATATATGGGTCTTGTTTTTGTATCCATTCAGCAAATCTGTGTCTTTTGGTGGGAGCATTTACTCCATTTATATTTAAGGTAAGTATCAATATGTATTTTCCTATTCCCATTTTCTTATTTGTTTTGGGTTTGATATTGTAGGTCATTTCTTCTCTTGTGTTTCTTGCCTAGAGAAAGCCCTTTAGCATTTGTTGTAAAGCTGGTTTGGTGATGCTGAACTCTCTCAGCTTTTGCTTGTCTGTAAAGTTTTAATTTATCCATTAAATCTGAATTAGATCCTTGCTGGGTAGAGTAATCTTGGTTGCAGATTTTTCTCCTTCATCACTTTAAATATGTCCTGCCGGTCCCTTCTGGCTTGCAGAGTTTCTGCTGAATGATCACCTGTTAACCTTATGGGGATTCCCTTGTGTGTTATTTGTTGTTTTTCCCTTGTTGCTTATAATATGTTTTCTTTGTATTTAATTTTTGACAGTTTAATTAATATGTGTCTTAGAGTGTTTCTCCTTGGATTTATCCTGTATGGCTTCCTGGATTTTATTAACTCTTTCCTTTCCCACATTAGGGAAGTTTTCAACTATAATCTCTTCAAATATTTTCTCAGTCCCTTTCTTTTTCTCTTCTTCTTCTGGAACCCCTATAATTCGAATGTTGGTGCATTTAATGTTGTCCCAGAGGTCTCTGAGACTGTCCTCCATTCTTTTCATTCTTTTTTCTTTATTCTGCTCTGCAGTATTTATTTCCACAATTTTATCTTCCAGGTCTCTTATCCTTTCTTATGCCTCAGTTTTTTTGCTATTGACCCCATCTGGAGTATTTTTAATTTCATTTATTGTGTTGTTCATCATTGCTTGTTTCATCCTTAGTTCTTCTAGGTCCTTGTTAAATGTTTCTTGCATTTTCTCTATTCTATTTGCAAGATTTTGGATCATCTTTACTATCATTATTCTGATTTCTTTTTCAGGTAGACTGTCTATTTCCTCTTCATTTGTTAGGTCTGGTGGGTTTTTATCTTGCTGCTTCATCTGCTGTGTGTTTTTGTCTCTTCTCATTTTGCTTATCTTACTGTGTTTGGGGCCTCCTTTTTGCAGGCTACAGGTTGTAGTTCCTGTTGTTTTTGGTGTCTCTCCCCAGTGGCTAAAGTTGGATCAGTGTGTTGTGTAGCCTTCTTTGTTGAAGGGGCTAGTGCCTGTATTCTGGTGGGTGAGGCTGGATCTTGTCTTTCTGGTGGGCAGGTCCACGTCTGGTGGTGTGTTTTGGGGTGTCTGTGGACTTAAGATTTTAGGCATCCTTTCTGCTAATGGGTGGCCTTGTGTTCCTGTCTTCCTAGTTGTTTGGCATAGGGTGTCCAGCACTGTAGCTCGCTGGTTGTTGAGTGAAGCTGGGTGCTGGTGTTGAGATGGAGATATCTGGGAGATTTTGCCATTTGATATTATGTGGAGCTGGGAGTTCTCTTGTGGACCAGTGTCCTGAAGTTTGGTCACCCATCTCAGAGACACAGCACTGCCTACTGGCTGCAGCACCAAGAGCCTTTCATCCACACAGCTCTGAATAAAAGGGAGAAAAAGCAGAAAGAAAGAAAGAAAGAAAGAAAGAAAGAAAGAAAGAAAGAAAGAAAGAAAGAAAGAAAGAAAGAAAGAAAGAAGCAAAGAAAGAAAGAAAGAAGGAAGGAAAGGAAGGAAGGAAGGAAGGAAGCAAGGATTAAAGAAAGAAAGAAAGAAAAGAAAGAAAGAGGAAGGAGGATAAAATAAAGTAAGATAAAATAAAATAAAGTTATTAAAATAAAAAATAATTAGTAAGAAAAATATTTTTTTAAGAAAAAAAGAAAAACAGACTTATAGAACCCTAAGACAAGTGGTGAAAGCAAAGCTATACAGACAAATTCTCACACAGAAGCATGCACATACATGCTCACAGAAAGCAGAAAATGGGAAAAATAATAAATCTTGCTCTCTAAGTCCACCTGGTACATCAAGTTGATATTGGAGCTTTAATCCACTGCTTCTGAGGTTCCTGGGAGAGATTTCCCTTTGTCTTCTTTGTTCGCACAGCTCCAGGGGCTCAGTTTTGGATTTGGCCCTGCCTCTGCATGTAAGTCTCCAGAGGGCATCTGTTCTTCACTCAGATAAATGGGGTTAAAGGAGCAACTGCTTCGGGGGCTCTGGCTCTCTCAGGCCGGGTGGAGGGAGGGGTGTGGATGCAGGGTGGGCCTGCAGCAGCAGAAGCCAGCGGGATGTTGCATCAGCCTGAGGAGCACTGTGAGTTCTCCCGGGGAAGTTGTCCCTGTATCCTGGGACCCTGGCAGTGGCAGGCTGCACAGGCTCCCCGGAAGGTAGGTGTGGATAGTGACCTGTGTTCACACACAGGATTCTTGGTGGTGGCAGCAGCAGCCTTAGTGTCTCATGCCCGTCTCTGGGGTCCATGCTGTTAGCCACATCTCACGCCCATCTCTGGACCTCCTTTAAGCAGGGCTCTTAGTCCCCTCTCCTCATGCACCAGGAAACAGTGGCAAGAAATATTCTCTTGTCTCTTTGGCAGCTCCAGACTTTTTCCGGGCTCCCTCCCAGCTATCCATCATGCACTAACCCCTTCAGGCTGTGTTCACGCCACCAACCCCTGTCCTCTCCCTGGGATCTAAGCTCGGAAGCCTGAGTCTCAGCTCCCAGACCCTGCCCGTCCCAGCGTGTGAGCAGACAAGTCTCTTGGGCTGGTGAGTGCCAGTTGGCACTGATCCTCTGTGCGGGAATCTCTCCACTTTACCCTCTGCACCCCTGTTGCTGTGCTCTCCTCCATGGCTCCAAAGTTTCTTCACCCCGCCCCCCACAGTCTCCGCCCGCAAAGGGGCTTCCTAGTGTGTGGAAACATTTCCTCCTTCACAGCTCCCTCCCACTGGTGCAGGTCCCATCCCTATTCTTTTGTGTCTGTTTATTCTTTTCTATTTTTCCCTACCCAGGTATGTGGGGAGTTTCTTGCCTTTTGGGAGGTCTGAGGTCTGAGGTCTTCTGCCAGCATTCAGTAGGTATTCTGTAGGAGTTGTTCCACGTGTAGATATATTTCTGGTGTATCTGTGGGGAGGAAGGTGATCTTTGTGTCTTACTCTTCCACCATCTTCCCAATTCCCCTCAGAGAAAAACGTATATCCTGCTGCTTTTGGATGGAATGCTCTACGTATATCAATTAAGCCCATTTGATCTAATGTGTCATTTATGGCCTGTGTTTCCTTACTGATCTCCTGTCTGGATGATCTGTCCATTGATGAAAGTGAGGTGTTAAAGTCCCCCACTATTACTGTGTTACTGTTGATTTATCCTTTTATGGCTGTTAGTTTTGCCTTATATATTGGGATGCTCCTATGTTTAGTGCATATATATTTACAATTTTTATATTTTCTTCTTGGATTGATCCTTTGGTCATTATGTAGTCTCCTTCTTTATCTCTTATAACAGTATTTATTTTAAAGTCTATTTTATTTGATATGAATATTGATACATCTGCTTTCTTTTTATTTCCATTTGCAAGGAATACCTTTTTCCCTCCCCTAACTTTCATTCTGTATGTGTCCCTAGATCTGATGTGGGTCTCTTTAGATAGTACATATATGTGTCTTATTTTTGTATCCAGTCAGCCTGTCTATGTCTTTGGTTGAAGCATTTACTCCATTTACATTTAGAATAATTATTGTTATGTATGTTCTTATTGCCATATTTTAAATTGCTTTGGATTTGTTTTTGTAGGTCTTTATTCTTCCCTTTCTCTTTTATTGTCTTCCCTTGTGGTTTGGTGACAAACTGTAGTGTTGAGCTTGGATTACTTTTTCTTTTCTGTGTGTGTATCTATTGTAGATTTTTAGGTTGTGGTTATCATGAGGTTTTGATATAGCAGTCTCTATATAAATGAGATTGTTTTACGTTGCTGGTCTTTTCATTTCAAATTCATTTCCAATATCCTGCATTTACGTTCTCCTCTTCTCACAACTGCTGGTTTTGATATCATATTTGTGTGCAGATCATTTCCTACCTTTACTTTACTGGTTAGATTTCCCATTCATATTTTTTTGTTTGTTTCTAGTAGTGGCCTTTTATTTTTCACTTAGAGAAGTTCCTTTAGCTCTTGTTGCCAAGATGGTCTAGTGGTGAATTCTCTTAACTCTTGCTTATCTATAAATCTTTTGCCAATCTGAATGAGATCTTTGCTGTGTAGTGTAATCTTGGTTGCAGGTTTTTCCCTTTCATCACTCTAAATATATCATGCCACTCCCTTCTGGCCTGCAGAGTTTCTGCTGAGAAATCAACTGATAATCCTATAGGAGTTCCCTTGTATGTTATTTGTTGCTTTTCCATTGTTGCTTTTAATATTTTTTCTTTTTCTTTAATTTTGGTCAATTTAATTACTCTGTGTCTCAGCATGTTCCTCCTTGGGTTTATCCTGCTGGGGACTCTCTACTTCCTGATTTGGGTAACTGTATCCTTTCCTATGTTAGGGAAATTTTCAGCTATTAACTCTTCAAATATTTTCTCACGTCTGTTCTCTCTCTCTTCTCCTCCTGGGATCGCTAAAATGTGAATGTTGGTTCGTTTAATGTTGTCCCAGAGGTCCATTAGACTGTCTTCATTTCTTTTCATTCCTTTTTCTTTATTCTGTTCCACAGCAGTGATTTCCACGATTCTGTCTTCCAGATCACTTATCCGTTCTGCCTCAGTTACTCTGCTATAGATTCCTTCTAGTGTTCTTTTCATGTCAGTTATTGTATTGTTCATCTCTGTTTGTTTATTCTTAATTCTTCTAGGTCTTTGTTAAATATTTCTTGCATCTTCTCTATCTGTGCTTCCATTTTGTTTCCAAAATCTTGGATCATCTTTACTATCATTACTCTGAGTTCTTTTTCTGGTAGATTTCCTATCTCCACTTCACTTAGTTTATCTTCTTAGGTTTTTTCTTGTTTCTTCATCTGAGACATATTCTTCTGCTGTCTCATTTTGTTTAACTTTCTGTGATTGCATTTTCCATTCTTCAGGCTGAAGGATTGTAGTTCTTCTTGCTTCTGCTCTCTGCCCTCTGGTGAATGAGGCTGTCTAAGAGGATTGTGCAGGTTTCCTGGTGGGAGGGACTGATTCCTGTCCACTGGTGGGTGGAGCTGGGTCTTGTCCCTCTGGTGGGCAGAGCTGTGTTCAGAAAGACTTGAAGCTGCCTGTCTGCTGATGGGTGGGGCTGTGTTCCCACCCTGTTGGTTGTTTGTTCTGAGGTGTCCCAGCACTGGAGCCTACAGGCGGTTGGGTTGGTCTAGGTCTTGGGGAGAAAATGGCAGCCTCCAGGAGGTCTCATACCAATGAGCACACACCAGAACTCCCACAGCCAGTGTCTTTGTCCCCACAGTGAGCCACAGCCACTCCTGCCTCAGCAGGAGACCTTCTAATACTAGCAGGTAAATCTGGCCCAGTCTCTTATGAGGCCTCTGCTTTTATCCCTGAGTCCTGGTGCACACAGGACCTGGTGTGTGTGCACCTTCTAAGAGTGGAATTTCTGTTTCCACCAGTCCTGCGGAATTCCTGTGATCAAACCCATCTGACCTTCAAAACCAGATTCTATGGGGTTCATTCTCCTGTTGCCAAACCACCAGGCTGGGAATCCTGACGTGGGGCTCAGGACTTTCACTCCAGTGTGAGAACTTCTGTGGTATAATTATTTTCCAGTTTGTGGGTTGCTCACCCAGTGGGTATAGGATTTGATTTTATCTTGAATGTGCCCTTCCTACTGTCTTGTTGTGGCTTCTCTGTTTTTGGACATAAGGTAACTTTTTGATAGGTTTCAGCATTTTTTTTTTGTCTGTGGTTGTTCAGCAGTTAGTTATGATTTTGATGTTTTTTAAAGAAGGATTGAGGTAATGTCCTTCTACTCCACCATCTTGCCAGCCAATCTATGGGTTTCTCTTTATGCTGGGTTAACTCTTAGCACTCTTTCAGTGGTCAAATAACCTCCTCTCCAAAGACTTCCTTCACAGTCTCTTGAGCAGCCGAGCTAGTGCCACTGTCACTGAGCAGGGCCAGGGTAGGTAGCACTAGCATTTGCAGCACATAACCCAATCTCAGTCTGCAGCGGGCCACTGTTTCCCACACACTTTTCCTCATCATTGCCAGAGGTATGCTGTGGGAAACCAAACACAGAGGAATGCCAACAATGAAGAGCCCCACTGGGCAGCAGCCAAATCCATGCAACAAGAAGCTGTCTGAAGAACTAATGATAACCGAGCACCACACTCCACTTCTCCAAAGGGGACCCAAAGGGGGTAGAAAGGAGATGCTGAGGAGGAGTTTGGAGGTCCCTCTTTCCCTGTGCCTTCTAACTGATGGCTCCATGAGTGGCTGCTCTGGTCCCACCTAGGAAGACTGGGGAAGTGCAAGGCAGCCACTTTATTGCTCCACTCAGCAGCAGGAGCAGCCGCAGCTCTGCCACATGCTGACCTTGGACTGCTCCCCATGTCCCCTTGCCTGTGCTGATCACACACATGCATGTGGGATGGGGGAGGGCAGTATAATGATATTTTCATAAGTTATAAAATAAATGTAAATGAGATAAGAGTTTTCAGATGAAATTTTTAGGAATAATTATGTTTTGGGTATGTCTATCTAAAATGGATTCTCCATATTTTTGGTAACTTGAAACTTTAGAGTTTTTCTAAGTTAAGTTAAATGTTGGGAATTCATTGAATATTCAAGTCATTTCAAGTAAGATATAATATTGGAACGTTAATTGTTAAAGTCTAAATTTACCTACATTTTTTTCCTTATGAGAGTGAAACTAAAGATGTTTGGGTTTATCAGACTCAGTGATGTCTTGTATCACGTTGAGGAAAGAAATTATGCTATGAGAAGATGTATAGTTCTAGAAGTTATGGAATATTCCTAAATTTGCCAATCAGGAAATACCAATATGACAAACAGTTCATGATTACTTGCTGCTTGTGGGTTTCATTAGAGATTAAGGTTTTTAAGGGTTAAAATTGTAATATGTAATTAAAGCTACTAAAAATAATAAGGAAAACATTTCATTACACAAGAAAATAGGATGGTATGAGGAATGGAAATGAGTTTTGTTAAGAGGAGAGAGAGATTTTGTCCTAAATCTGGTTATTTCTAAATGGAAAAATAAATAAGGGACAAACTAATATGGGTACTGAAAGCTGTGGAAGGTTTATAGAAAGGTAGCCATGAAAAAGAAGTTTTGTGCATAGTCAGGTTGGGATTGGATTTAATTTAATTAGGTAAATGAATTTTGTTATTGAAGTTAGGTTAATGGAAGGATGGAGCTTACTTTTCTCTCTCTCTCTCTCTCTCTCTCTCTCTCTCTCTCTCTCTCTCTCTGTTGAGAGAGCAAAGTTTTCTTGAAACCTTGAGCTACTTTTGATAATGGATTGTGAGTTTCTTTGCCTTCTAAATGACCTGTGTTTGCCTTAAAGATCTTTTACTTCACTTTGGCTGAATAAGTATTGTTTCACTGTGACCTGTGATCCTATTTGACCAGGTGTTCTAAATTTTCTTTTTATTTTATAAAGTTCCCAAATATCAAATTCTAATTAAGTTTCCTTTGATCTCCAGCTAACTTTGGGATGCTTCTAAAGGACTCTTGAAACATCCTCAAGTGAGATATTTAATTTAGTTTTATTTGGTAAGTTAAATTTCATGGAAAACATTGTCAGATAAGTGGTGATAAAAACTTCTTATGTTATATTTTGTATGTAGATGTCATTAATACAGTTATTCCAAAATTTATATGGAATTCCTAAAAATGTGATATGTCCTGGTATAATTTTATCAGTCATAATTCTAGTTATTATCTTAAAATATTATATGTCACAGAAAACTAAGTTTCCTGTCAATTGCATTGCAATCAGATCTTTAACCTTGCCATTTTAAGCCTTTTGTTGTTTATAGACAATCATTGTTTTGTTCTATGCTTTTATAAAGTAAAGATCTTCAAGAATATTCATAAAAAGGATATTTTGACAAATATAATTTTCTGATAAATTTTAGATCATATCACTGTAATGGGTAAGATATTACAAAACTCTAATGGAAAACCTGATGTCTTCCTCCAGATTGACAGGAATTTATTACACAAGACTGAATGAACTGATAAATATGATTTATAATTTTATGACTTTTTTCCTAAAATATACTGGTTTTTAATCTTTGTTTTTCTGAAAATCTTTCCTCTTATGATAGCCATGACATACAAAAAATTGATAAAGTATACATTTGTAAATGAAGATGAAATGTTTATATTTTTCTGTTTGATCCCTCCAGAATTTGGCTTCTCCAGCTGGCCTGCTGTGGACTTGATGGCTTATTGAAACCAGATTACAGCTAGTTCTACTAATCATTGTTTTAATTTGTCCTTTCCTGTTATTTTTAAATTATTTATGCCTTATGCCTCTCTGCTGTACTATGACTTTATTAATGTTACAGCTGTATTACCTATATCCTTGTTGTCTCTTGCATTACCCAATGTGTAACAAGGCCTCTGACAAAATTAATGAAGGCTAAACATCTTGAGTAGTTGATCACATATATAACTCTATATAGAATAACTGTAGTAGTGCAACTCTAGATATGGGAAGAAGCAACAAGAGAAAACATTTCCTGGATCATAATAGACTAGTAAAACAGGCAATCCAGAGAATTTTAGATTGTCAACAGGGCCTAATCCAAAAATTAGCACATTGAGTGGCCTATCAACAAAATCTTTGCTTGATCTAGGAATGAGCCCTTCTAGCATGGTGGGACAAAATTGGTCACAAAATGTCTCCCAAACTTTGGTCTAATTTACGACCAATAGGAGGCACTGTGGACAAGAATGTCACCTGCCATTTCAGTAAACAAAGGATGTTCTGACCATAAAGCCATCAGTCACTTCTATTGCCACCCCTGTGGTGCACCCTGAAGAGAATTTGGGATGGATAAAAACAGATTGCTTGTCACCAAACCATCAGCCAACCCCAGTGACATACCCTGAAGGGAATTCATTGTGGAGAAAAACAGGATAGTTTTTCTATCTATGGCCCTAGATAGTTAAGATACATACCAAATGAATGATTTCAATAAGCCCAGACTCTTGCCTCTTCCCATACATAGAAAAGTGCTAAAATCATTAACTTGAGATGTCTGTGTTTGTGATTAGCAGTAATCCTTTTCTCTTTTTTTTTTTCTTTTTGCTGTACGCAGGCCTCTCACTGTTGTGGCCTCTCCCATTGCGGAGTACAGGCTCCGGACGCGCAGGCTCAACGGCCATGGCTCACGGGCCCAACCGATCTGCGGCATGTGGGATCTTCCCGGACCGGGGCACGAACCCGTGTCCCCTGCATCGGCAGGCGGACTCTCAACCACTGCGCCACCAGGGAAGCCCAGCAGTAATATTTTGATGTTCAACTGCATGGGTTTTTTTCAGCAAAAACTCTTATGTATTCTGGCTCCTCTCTTACCTCTTTGGAACAGTCCCTAAAAGCTATTTGAGAGGCTCTATCCCCAGCTGTAGTTCTCAGTAAGCCTACTGAATAAAACATAATTCTCAACTTTTAGGTTGTGCATTTTTTTTAGTCAACATCAGTCATGGAGAATCCACAGAGCCAGGGTCTGGAATACACGTACTCATGGAGTGACAGAAGCTTCAGGATCCAGGGTGCTGACTGGCCCGCAGCAGTGATTGCTCCAGTGCTTGAGATATGGGTATATGCTGAGCAGCCATGAAGTCAGGGTCCAGAGCATGGGTGCACATGGAAAGATAGCAGCTCTGGGATCCAGACAGTGGATGGCCTACAGCACTGGCAGCTCTGATGCCTGAAACACAGGCACAAGTGAAGTATCTGTGGAGCAGGTATCTGGAGGACAGAACATATGCACAGCAGCTACAGACCAGGTCTGAAGTGTGGGCACATGTGGCGCAGCCATGGCTCTGGGGTCTTGGACCTGTGCAGGTTTGGAGAGGTGGCAGTCCTTGTTCTTGGGAAGTATAATAGCAACTCCTTCTGGGAGGTGCACAGCAGTGTCTCCCTCTCTGGGGTATCAGCAGTGTCATGGCTATTCATTACTTCATTGGTGAAAGCTGCTGGTGTCTTCTGTGGAGCAGGCCCCTGAGGGGGCTACACTGTAGGCCAATGAACACTACAGGGTCCTACACTGTTAATCCTGTGGGGGGAGTTGGCAACTGTTGTGGGGGCTATTGAGATGTTTAGCAGCAAAGGCTACAAAGGTCCTCCAAAGAGCAAGCCACTGGGGAATGTGTTTGTATCTGCTGCATAGCTGATACTTATAGCCCTCATCCTTTTTCTTTGTTCCTAGCCATCTCCATATAACAGCTAAGCTGATCTCCACAGTGATCCTTTATAGCGGTTATTCTCCAATTTTTTCTCCACTGTGTTGCTGTTGGTTCTTCACTGGAATTTGGAGCCCCTCCAAGGGCTATTTTTATTCATGGATAGCTGTCTAATTATTGTTTTGGAGGGGGAAATAAATGCTGGTATCTCTTACTCTGCCATCTTGGTGATGTCACTCCCCTCCAAAACTTAATTCCTGCCTCTATTATCTGCCGAAACAACTCAGGCATTTCAGTTTTATTTAGTGTGGCTCACCATTTTCACCAGGCTTCTATTACTACTCTAGCAGCAATTTTGCCCTGTTCTCTGTGTTCCTTCCCAGAATGTTATGACCTATTTTGCAAGGAAGTGCTCCTAATAGAATTCTTACTTATTTAGACTTATGTTCCAACCTCCCCTAACAGGCACCTCCAAAATCCTATCCCAATCATATTCTCATGGCTCATTTTGGTATATTCTATTTACTGCAGGGCCTTTGATGTATAGTCTTCTTTCTTCCTTATCAAGATCAGTATAACTCCAGATGGGTTATAACTGGAGTTTAACCTAGTTATCAGCCTGGCAACCAACAAAAGAGTTGTGGGAAACTCTTGACAGGACACTTGTCCCTCTGCAGAAGAGAAACCCCTGCAGTGTGCTCCTAAATAGGGGAAATGCTAGCTCTTACTGAGAATCAGGCCACTTCTGCAAGCTCTGTAGGTCCCACATAGTCTACAGATCCATGATTCTCAGAAGCAGCCACTTAGATGCACCCATCTCATATTTAGGGTCCTAAGTTTTCCAAGCCAGGACTCTGAAAATAGCATAAGAAATATACCTTGGCTGAGCATTTTAAATATCTCTGGCATTCCATTATTCTATCTATTAAGCTGAGTTTGCTTTCCAGATATGTCTGCTCTTCCAATTCAGGAGATAATGGCCCATTTGTAAGCTACAAAGGAAAATCTCACACTTTTTAACTACAAAAGATCTCACACTTAACATTTAACTATCTGTTAACCACTCTCTGCAGTATGTGAAAACAATTTAACGATAAACAGCCAACTCTGTTGTCCTTATCAATGTTTCCCCCATACGTTTCAAGTATCTGAATCATTACAATGGCAATGGTGTCTTCCTCTATTGGAATATTTTCCTAGGTTATCATGAGTAGAAGTTTGAGTATATGGGCCATCATCTTGTGCCCATTCAGGATGAGGGTCCTCCTTTCTAGCTGAACAGGGACTCATCCAGTGTCCAAATACTATACTACAATATCATAAACAAAATATTGACATAGATAGGTCTGGGTTGGCTTTTGACAAAGTCATAATGCAATTGCTCAATTAGGGGACCTGCCTGCTTTCTCAGACAACTTCTGGTAAAAAGTGTGTCAATTCAGGCACTCCCTTACCTTGGCTTCAGTTTTTCCATATATACAATGACAGAGTTGCCTCTAAAGCATCTAGGTACCTATTGATTCATAAAATGCAAAGAGAATCTTTGAAGGATGAACTATCAAAGCTCTTAAACCCACCTCTCTGTGGGTTCCCTTGACTGATTTTGGTCCTGTACTGCCACCAGCAAATCTCATTTCAAACCAGAGTTTGACTGTCAGAATATCTCTATGTAGACAGGTATGGGGCACACTTCACTTGGATACGATGATTGCTCAGAATGATTACTGCTTTTATTTAAGTAATAGAGTGTCATCTTGGCATGAAAGGATATCTATCACCATAGATATTTTGGGTTTAAGCTGTAATTTGTCCACTAGATAGCTGTATGATCTATGATAAGTGCCTGAGCTCTCCCAAACCCCACTATTCCCTCATGTTCAATTTAGATTTTCCCAACTGAGAAATTCCCTGAATTAGGAATATTTTTGTTAACAATTGTAAAATTAGAATAAAACTGGTTTAATTAAAGCAGAGAAGAAAATTTTTATTGACACAACTGAAAATTTCAAAGTAGAACTAGGGTTCCAGATCATGCAAGAAAGAACTTTTATCTCATGTCTGATACAGGTTCTCTAGATGTGAATGGCATGATAACCACAGCAGCCTTAGATTAAAATACCATACAATCCACAGTAGAGAGCATTTTCCCCCAAATATCTAGAGGTTAGATTCTACAGAACACTCTGGTTGGGTTATTTGCCTACCCACAGACCAATTACGGTATCCATAATAAGAAATTCTGATTGATCAGCCATGATTGCATTCTCAACATTATGGTAGTAGAGGTGGAGCTTCTTGACTGATAATCCCACTAGAATCATATAAAATGAGGGAGGCAGATTTCCTTTAAAAAAAAAAAAGTGTTAAACAAAGCAGACCAAAAATATCAGGTGTCTTCTCACTGAGGTTCTCTGTATTTTTGTCCACCTCAAATAAGCCTGGAAAGTTATGCAAAAGCAACCCTTTCCCACTCATATATCCAATTTATGGATGAGAGTGCTTTCAACTCTTTGATAGAATATGAGCTATATTTTCAACAAATCTATGCCTTCCTGATTTCAGGAAATTTTAATTGGATATACTAGACAGGGAAAAACAATAAAATTGCCAGTGGATAATATTATCTGTGGTCATCCCACATTGGTACAAGACTAAGAAAGAAATGGTAGCAAAAATATAACAAAGGCTACAGAGGTTTGAATATGGAAGCCATCAGGAGCACTTGTGATTTTTTGGGATTCTGTAAGAGGGCTCAGCCTTAGCATCAAACATATAACCATATTCTGCCAAAAGAATCCCATTTATCACTGCATCAAAAAGAATGAAATACCTAGGGATAATCCTACCTAAGGAAGCAAAAGACCTGTACTCCAAAAACTGTAAGACGCTGATTAAAAAAAATGAAGCTGACACAAACAGATGGAAAGATATACTGTGTTCTTGGATTGGAAGAATCAATACTGTCAAAATGACTATACTACCCAAGGAAGTCTACAGATTCAATGCAATCAAAATCAAATTACCACTGGTATTTTCACAGAACTACAATAAACAATTTTAAAATTTGTATGGAAAAACAAAAGGCCCTGAATAGCCAAAACAATCTTGAGAAAGAATAACAGAGATAAAGGAATCACACTCCCTGACTTCAGACTATACTACAAAGCTACAGTAATCAAAACAGTATGGTACTGGCACAAAAATAGACATATAGATCAATGAAACAGGATAGAAAGCCCAGAAATAAACCCATGCACTTAAGGTTAATTAATCTATGATAAAGGAGGGAATAATATACAGTGGAGAAAAGACAGTGTCTTCAATAAGTGGCGCTGGGAAAACTGGACAGCTACATGTAAAGAAATGATATTAGAACATCTCTAACACCATATACAAAAATAAACTCAAAATGGATTAAAGACCTAAAGGTAAGACCTGAAAACCTAAAATCCCTAGAGAAGAACATAGGCAGCATACTTTATCTAAATTTTGTCAATAGTTTTTGGATCATTCTCCTAAGGAAAACCAAATGAAAGTAAAAATAAACAAATGGGACCTATTTAAATTTAAAAGCTTTTGTACAGCAAAGGAAACCATAAACAAAATGAAAAGAAAACCTACAGATGGAGAGAAAACATTTTGCAAATGAGACTACCAACAAGGGATTAATTTCAATAATATACACAAAGCTCATATAGCTTAATATCAAAAAAACAAAAAACTCAATAAAAAAAATGGGCAGAAGGGGGTTTCCCTGGTGGCACAGTGGTTGGGAATCTGCCTGCCAATGCAGGGGACACGGGTTCGAGCCCTGGTTTGGGAAGATCCCACATGCCATGGAGCAACTAGGCCCATGAGCCACAACTACTGAGCCTATGTGTCTGGAGCCTGTGCTCTACAGCAAGAGAGGCCACGATAGTGAGAGGTCCATGCACCATGATGAAGAGTGGCCCCCACTTGCCACAGCTGGAGAAAGCCCTCACAGAAGTGAAGACCCAACACAGCCAAAAATAAATAAATAAATTTATTTTTTTTAAAAAATGGGCAGAAGACCTAAATAGACCTTTCTCCAAAAAAGACATACAGATGTCCAACCGGCCCATGAAAAGATGCTCAGTATCGTTAATTATTAGAAAAATACAAAGTAAAACTACAATGAGGTATCACCTCACGTCAGTCAGAATGGCCATCATTAAAATGCCTACAAATAATAAATGTTGGAGATGGTGTGGAGAAAAAGGAAGCCTTCTACACTGTTGCTGGGAATGTAAATTGGTGCAGCCACTCTGGAGAATGATATGATGTTCCTTAAAAACTAAATATACTACTACCCTATGATCCAGCAATGCCACTCCTGGGCATATATCTGAAGAAAACTCTAATTGGAAAAGATGCATGCATCCCAGTGTTCACAGCAGCACTATTTACAATGGCCAAGACATGGAAGCAACCTACATGTCCACTGACAGATGAATGGATAAAGAAGATGTGATATATATACACAATGGAATATTACTCAGCCATAAAGAAGGACGAAATACTGCCAGTTGCAGCAACATGGATGGGCCTAGAGACTATTATATTATGTGAAGTAAGTCAAGCAGAGAAAGACAAATATCATATGGTATCATTTATATGTGGAATCTAAGAAATGATATAAATGAACTTATTTACAAAACAGCGATAGACTCACAGACATAGAAAACAAACTTATGGTTACCAAAAGAGAAAGGTGAAGGGGGAGGAACAAATTAGGAGGTTGGGATTAAGAGATACACACTACTATATATAAAATAGATAACCAACAAGGACCTACTGTATAGCACACAGAACTATATTGAATATCTTGTAATAACCTATAATGGAAACGGATATGAAGAAGAATATATATATATACACGTATATTCATATATATATATGAATCACTTTGCTGTGCACCTGAAACTAATACAACACATTAATTATACTTCAATTTTAAAAAAAATTGTTAAAAAATGGTAAAGTTTTTTAAATGGCTAAAAAAAAAAGAAGAAAGCCATAGATTTATCATTGCGAGACTATCTTTGACATATGGTCTTGTAGTCAGACAAGCTGTTGTAGAAAAAGGTACCTTTCTCCTCACAGGTATGATAGATAACAAGTAAAGCCACTGGTCCTTAGTTTATTAAAAGACAAAAAACTAAGATTCTGAATCTGTCTAATGTTTGCTAAAAGAGTCATTATCTGGGCAGGAGCCAAAGGGGTTGGACTTTTAATAGACATAACTACTTTTTATTTTCTATTTTAATTTCCAAATAAAATCAACATATGTGAAGATGAATTCTGATGTGTAATAGTTCTTGGTATTTTGAACACATCAGGGCCCAGGACTAATGGAAATATCGGTCTTGTTTAGTCTTGTGGGCTCTTCTTATTAATTTTTTATTTGGTCTTCTAGAAAGTTTGTGTGATTGTGAGGAAGGGAGAAGTGTCAAGGGAAGAGACGACTAAGTGTTAACAAGTGAAAAACACAGGGAAGATGAATGCCTCTAAACTGAGTGACACTGAAAACTAGCAAAGGAAGACAAAAGTAAAGCAAGCATGTAAAGAGGAAATAATGAGACATATAAGTGAGGTGACAGGAGATTATAATAGGATGCCGAAGTGGAAGAGAGACTATGCAAAGGGAATGGGTGGGGTTGTGAGGAAGAGAAGGTGGGAAACGCAAAGGTGGGGATAAAGGATATAAGACAATGTGGGTAGGGCACATAAAATTTTGACCACATAGTATTTTGAGGTCAAAGGATTTGTAACCCTATGTTGAAGGGCCTCTGGGAAGACCCTCTGGGTAGTGGGCCAAAAGAGAAAACATTTTTTCCTTTCTCTGAGATACATCTCTTGTCTCATGAGTCTTTACAAACTTACCAAAGGACCTTTGCCTCTCCATTGGATTAGGGAACCTGAGAGACCTCTAAGAAAATCTCCATCACTGACTAATTCAAAGTAAAAGCAAGTTTCTTCCTTTAATACAGCTTGAGTAGCTTATTTTTGTGTGTGTGTAGAGCCATATATTCTCATTATAGAACAAGATCTTCACTCACATACCACTACAATGGTCATTTTAGCAAAAGATCACTGTGGTTGCTTGCTCTAAATTTTCAGTGCCTAACTCTGCAGAGGCAGAATTTTTGTATTTTCAATTGGGAAAATGAATGAATTGTTTAATGGGCCTGTTATTTGTGTGATGAGTTAGAAAAATAAAAAGAACGAACGTGATACATTGGAAATTAATCATCCACAGAAACCAGATTTGTCAAATTCAAACAACCTTAAATTTTAAAATTTTTGTTGCATATAAAGATGTTTTGAGAATAAAAAGGAGTCATTCAGAAAGCAATTGACTTCAGAAAGTAACTGACTAAAAGTAGGGGTAAATTATGGTAACACTATGTACCATGGAATCTTAAGGCATTTATTTAAATTGTAAAAAAATGACATTCATTCATACATCTAATATGACTCTAATATACCTATGCATATTTATCTAATATATACACACATATATATGCATACATGCACATATACATATATAATACTGTGTACATATATATGTATATACATGCATATATATGTATGTAATGGCAGATATTGCATTATCACAGAGGCACAGAGGATATTTCAGTAACCAGAATAAACAGTCTCTAACTTCATTCTGCCAGACAAGTGAGCCCACCAGTGTCTTCTAAAACTACAAAGACATATTAAATTATGTTCATTATAATTTTATTGCAAGTCATATACTATTATGGTCTAAGTCCTTGAAAATCTTATATATGGGTGTACATACGTGTTACATGGCATGAACTCACTTTGAATCACACATCAATTTAAAAAGAAGGGTAACACTTTTATTCAACATAGTTTTGGAACTCCTACCATGGCAATCAGAGAAGAAAAAGAAATAAAAGGAATCCAAATCAGAAAAGAAGAAGTAAAACTGTCACTGTTTGCAGGCAACATGATACTATACATAGAAAATCCAAAATATGATACCAGAAAATGACTAGAAATCATAAATGAATTTGGTGAAGTGGCAGGTTACAAAATTAATACACAGAAATCTGTTTCATTTCTATACATTAACAATGAAAAATCAGAGAGAGAAATCAAGGAAACAATCCCATTTACCATTGCATCAAAAAGAATAAAATACCTAGGAATAAACCTACATAAGAGACAAAAGACCTGTACTCTGAAAACTATAAGACACTGTTGAAAGAAATCAAAGATGACACAAACACATGGAAAATATACCATGTTTTTGGATTGGAAGAATCAATATTATGAAAATGACTATATTACCCCAGGCAATCTACAGATTCAATGCAATCCCTATCAAACTACCAATGGCGTTTTTCACAGAACTAGAAGAAAAAATCTTAACATTTGTGTGGAAACACAAAAAACCCCCAAAAGCCAAAGTAATCTTGAGAGGGAAAAAAAAGCAACAAAAAAAAAACAGAGCTGGAGGAATCAGGCTCCCTGCCTTCGGACCATACTACAAAGCTACAGTCATCAAAACAGTATGGTATTGGCAAAAATACAGAAATATAGCTCAGTGAAACAGGATAGAAAGCCTAGAAATGAACCCATGCACCTATGGTAAATTAATTTATGACAAATGAGGCAAGACTATACAATGGAGAAAAAACAATCTCTTCAATAAGTGGTGCTGGAAAAACTGGATGGCCACAGGTAAAAAATGAAATTAGAACATTTTGAAGCACCATACACAAAAATAAACTCAGAATGGATTAAAGACCTAAATGTAAGACTGGATACTGTAAAACTCTTAGAGGAAGACATAAGCAGAACACTCTCTGAAATAAAACTCAGCAATATCTTTTTCAATCCATCTCCCAGAATAATGGAAGTAAAAATAAACAAATGGGACATAAGTAAACTCAAATCTTTTGCAAAACAAAGGAAAGCATCAACAAAACAAAAAGACAACACACAGAATGGGAGAAAATATTTGCAAATGATACAACAGACAAAAGATTAGTCTTCAAAACTTACAAACAGTTCGTGTGTCTCAATACCATAAAAACAAACAACCCAATCAAAAAATGGGCAGAAGACCTAAATAGACATTTCACAAAAGAAGACATACAGATGGCCAACAAACACATGAAAAGATGCTCAGCATCACTAATTATTAGAAAAATGTAAATCAAAACTACAATGAGATATCATTTCACACCAGTCATAATGTCCATCATAAAAATTCTACAAATAATAAATGCTGGAGAGGGTGTGGAGAAAAGGGAACTCTCCTACACTATTGATGAGAAAGTAAACTGGTACAGCCACTATGGAGAACAGTATTGAGATTACTTAAAAAACTAAAAATAGAGCTACCATAAGATCCAGCAATCCCAGTCTTGGACATATATCTAGAGAAAAACTTGGTTAGAAAGAATACATGCACCCCAATGTTCATTGCAGCACAGTTTACTATAGCCAAGACATGGAAGTAACCTAAATGTCCATTGACAGATGGTGTTGTTTTAAGTGATTTGCATATATTAACTCATTTAAACCTCACAAAAATCTTTAAGGAAGATATAATTATTATAACCCCCATTTCATAGATAAGATTAAATAACATGCTTCTGATCTTATAGCCAGTTCATGCCAGAGCTAGAATTCAAACTGAGGCAATGTGGCCCCAGGGTCTATTAACTTAATCACCATACACACTGACTTTCTAAGATATGTTCCCAACTTTCATGAGGTTCCCAGTCTTATGCTAAAGCAGTGAGCTGGTCAAAGGTAGCTTATGACATTTCTCAGCTGAAGATTCAAAAAGTCATATATGTAATTTTCCCATAGCATATATCTGGTTTCCAGCATCCTTTGAAATGTGAATCATATATTTTGAATTACTTTACCACAGCATCAACCTGTACACCCCTCTATTTCCATCTTCAGAGACTCTTCTTCAAGAATAATACCATTAATTACAAAAATAATGAAGGCATGACACCTACTGGAAAGAGAGGAGGTAACCATAACATGTTGAAGTTTGAATGAAATGGTACACAACCTGCTTTACTTTTTATCATTGGACATAGTGGAATTGTTCTTTTCCCATTTGAAATTACCTGAAGTTTATGTAATTAAAGATTCATTCTGCCTTTTCCAAGCCAGGGTATTTTTACTTCTTTCATATTATTAGTTTCTCTTCTTTATATTCCCTAAGATGACTTAAGTCATTTCCTAGCCCTTGCTGGCTAGCAACATTACCATGCTTAATGGCTATAAAATGAAACTAGGCTAGATCTCATTGTTGACAAAAAGTACATTAATCTGAGCTCACAGCTTGGTTTAAAATAAATAGTGCAGAAAAGGACTGGAGGCTGTTACAATATTTACTCAGGGAAAAATCCATAGTAAAATTATAATTAATAGCAATAACAATAAAAGAGTTGTGAGACTCAAGTGTCAAAATGCATGTAATGTATTCAAAAGAATATATGACACATAGTGCAAACTTAATAAATTTCATTTAAGGTTATTAGTACTACTAGTACTTGTATTATTTTTAATTCCTGAGCTAAGTAACATTGGAGGAAGATGTTTGGGAGAAAATATTCTGTGTGTGGTTTTAGAAAAGGTAAAAATTATTGTGAATTAAAGAAATACAATATAGACATAACTAACAGTGTACAGGTGATGTGGTAAGCAGAATAACGGTCCCCCCCAAAGATATCCACATCTTAATCCAAGGAGCCTGTGAATATGTTACATGGCAAAAGGGATTTAAGTTTGCAAATGAAATTAAGGTTACTAATCATCTGACCTTAAAATAAGGAGATTATCCTAGATTACCCAGGTGGGCTCAATGTCATCACAGGATCACTTAATAGGGGAGAAGGAGACAGAAAATTTAATGTCAGAATGATGTGATGTAGGAAAGACTTGACCAACCATTCCTAGTTTTAAAGGTGGAGGAAGGAACCATAAGGCAAGGAATGCAGGTGGCTTCCAGAAGCTAGAGAAAACAAGGAAATGTATTCACCTAGAGAGCCTCCAGAAAAGAATACAGCCCTGCCAATACCTATATCTTAGTGCTCCTATGAGGCCCATGCTGGAATTATGACCTTTAAAACCATAAAATAACAAAGTTGTATTGTTTTAAACCACTAATGTTGTGGTAATTTGTTACAGCAGCAAGAGAAAACTAATACAAGTGACTAATGAAAGTCAGATGTTATTTTCTACACAAAACCAATGCAGTGTACTGGGTAAGAGCAGTGTTTTAACTTAGGGCTATAGAATCAGATCATCTTTGAATCTTAGATCCACTTACTGGTTGTGTGAGCTTGGTCAAATAACTTAATCTCTTTGAATCTCAGTTTCCATATCTGTTGGAATACACCTCATAGAGTTGTTGTGAAGGTTAAATGTAAAGTACTAGCACAGTTCCTGGCATGCACTAAATTGTCAATAATAGTTAACTATTATTTTATCCATATGTAACAGGTGAGACCCTAAGCTGTAAAGGGAAAAAAAAAGGTCACCAATGAAAGAAGAGGTCACAGAGAAGAAAATTGAAGAAATTATTTTTTTTTTCTCTTCTGCTTTGTGATGGTCCTGGCTGTAAGTGCTGTATGGTTACTGTTAAGATTCCTGAAGAGCAAACACCACACACACAAAGCTAATGCAAGCCACAGTGTCAGATGAAAGCCAAAGAGAAACCAGAACCCAGGTCTCTTTATTGCCATGCTGTGCTAGTTTCATCTCTTCAACTAGATGGTAAGACAGTGTCAGATGAAAGCCAAAGAGAAACTAGAACCCAGGTCTCTTTATTGTCATGCTGTGCGAGTTTCATCTCTTCAACTAGACGATAAGTTCTGCAAAGATGGATTGTGCCAAATACTTCAAGTAGTCCTCACACTAAGTCTTGCACAGTACTGGGGGCAACAAATGCCCATGGAGTGCTTTCCATGAATGAGACTAGCAGCAGAGCCAGCACTCATTCCACTCACTACAGAAGCAGGATGTGGCCAAAAGAAAGAAATTTAAAAAAACAAAACAAACAAAAAAACATTGAAGAATTGAGAAATTGATTCCTCTGGAGGAAACAGTTTTCTATAACAGGTCTCATTTGCCTTCATAGAAATAACTTTTGGATTATACCACCTGAACAGACTTGAGCATTAATGTACTTATGGTATCCAAAATTATGGAATCTAAATTTTTGTGTCAATTAATATTTGAGAATGCATCAAAAATAAATCCATCACTTATTTTTTTTTTTTAACATCTTTATTGGGGTATAATTGCTTTACAATGGTGTGTTAGTTTCTGATTTATAACAAAGTGAATCAGCTATACATATACATGTGCTCCCATGTGTCTTCCCTCTTGCGTCTCCCTCCCTCCCACTCTCCCCCTCCCACCCCTCCAGGCTGTCCCAAAGCCCCGAGCTTATATCCCTGTGCCTTGCGGCTGCTTCCCCCTAGCTATCTACCTTACTACGTTTGTTAGTGTGTATATGTCCATGACTCCCTCTCGCCCTGTCAAAACTCACCCTTCCCCCTCCCCATATCCTCAAGTCCGTTCTCCAGTAGGTCTGCGCCTCTATTGCTGTCTTATCCCTAGGTTCTTCATGACATTTTTTCCCCTTAAATTCCATATATATGTGTTAGCATACGGTATTTGTCTTTGTCTTTCTGACTTACTTCACTCTGTATGACAGACTCTAGGTCTATCCATCTCATTACAAATATCTCAATTTCATTTCTTTTTAAGGCTGAGTAATATTCCATTGTGTATATGTGCCACATCTTCTTTATCCATTCGTCCAATGATGGGCGCTTAGGTTCTTTCCATCTCCGGGCTATTGTAAATGGAGCTGCAATGAACATTTTGGTACATGACTCTTTTTGAATTTTGGTTTTCTCAGGGTATATGCCCAGTAGTGGGATTGCTGGGTCATATGGTAGTTCTATTTGTAGTTTTTAAGGAACCTCCATACTGTTCTCCATAGTGGCTGAACCAATTCACATTCCCACCAGCAGTGCAAGAGTGTCCCCTTTTCTCCACACCCTCTCCAGCATTTATTGTTTCTAGATTTTTTGATGATGGCCATTCTGACTGGTGTGAGATGATATCTCATTGTAGTTTTGATTTGCATTTCTCTAATGATTAATGATGTTGAGCATTCTTTCATGTGTTTGTTGGCATTCTGTATATCTTCTTTGGAGAAATGTCTGTTTAGGTCTTCTGCCCATTTTTGGATGGGGTTGTTTGTTTTTTTGTTATTGAGCTGCATGAGCTGCTTGTAAATTTTGGAGATTAATCCTTTGTCAGTTGCTTCATTTGCAAATGTTTTCTCCCATTCTGAGGGTTGTCTTTTGGTCTTGATTATGGTTTCCTTTGCTGTGCAAAAGCTTTGAAGTTTCATTAGGTCCCATTTGTTTATTTTTGTTTTTATTTCCATTACTCTAGGAGGTGGGTCAGAAAGGATCTTGCTGTGATTTATGTCATAGAGTGTTCTTCCTATGTTTTCCTCTAAGAGTTTGATAGTTTCTGGCCTTACATTTAGGTCTTTAATCCATTTTGAGCTTATTTTTGTGTATGGTGTTAGGGAGTGATCTAATCTCATACTTTTACATGTACCTGTCCAGTTTTCCCAGCACCATTTATTGAAGAGGCTGTCCTTTCTCCACTGTACATTCCTGCCTCCTTTATCAAAGATAAGGTGTCCATATGTGCGTGGGTTTATCTCTGGGCTTTCTATCCTGTTCCACTGATCTATCTTACTGTTTTTGTGCCAGTACCATACTGTCTTGATTACTGTTGCTTTGTAGTATAGTCTGAAGTCAGGGAGCCTGATTCCTCCAGCTCCTTTTTTCGTTCTCAAGATTGCTTTGGCTATTCGGGGTCTTTTGTGTTTCCATACAAATTGCGAAATTTTTTGTTCTAGTTCTGTGAAAAATGCCAGTGGTAGTTTGATAGGGATTGCATTGAATCTGTAGATTGCTTTGGGTAGTAGAGTCATTTTCACGATGTTGATTCTTCCCATCCAAGAACATGGTATATCTCTCCATCTATTTGTATCATCTTTAATTTCTTTCATCAGTGTCTTATAATTTTCTGCATACAGGTCTTTCGTATCCTTAGGTAGGTTTATTCCTAGATATTTTATTCTTTTTGTTGCAATGGTAAATGGGAGCGTTTTATTGATTTCACTTTCAGATTTTTCATCATTAGTATATAGGAATGCCAGAGATTTCTGTGCATTAATTTTGTATCCTGCTACTTTACCAAATTCATTGATTAGCTCTAGTAGTTTTCTGGTAGCATCTTTAGGATTCTCTATGTATAGTATCATGTCATCTGCAAACAGTGACAGCTTTACTTCTTCTTTTCCAATGTGGATTCCTTTTATTTCCTTTTCTTCTCTGATTGCTGTGGCTAAAACTTCCAAAACTATGTTGAATAAGAGTGGTGAGAGTGGGCAACCTTGTCTTGTTCCTGATGTTAGTGGAAATGCCTTCAGTTTTTCACCATTGAGGATGATGTTTGCTGTGGGCTTGTCATATATGGCCTTTATTATGTTGAGGAAAGTTCCCTCTATGCCTACTTTCTGGAGGGTTTTTATCATAAATGGGTGTTGAATTTTGTCAAAAGCTTTCTCTGCATCTATTGAGATGATCATATGGTTTTTCTCCTTCAATTTGTTAATATGGTTTATCACATTGATAGATTTGCGTATATTGAAGAATCCTTGCATTCCTGGAATAAACCCCACTTGATCATGGTGTATGATCCTTTTAATGTGCTGTTGGATTCTGTTTGCTAGTATTTTGTTGAGGATTTTTGCATCTATGTTCATCAGTGATATTGGCCTGTAGTTTTCTTTCTTTGTGACATCCTTGTCTGGTTTTGGTATCAAGGTGATGGTGGCCACGTAGAAGGAATTTGGGAGTGTTCCTCCCTCTGCTATATTTTGGAAGAGTTCGAGAAGGATAGGTGTTAGCTCTTCTCTAAACGTTTGATAGAATTCACCTGTGAAGCCATCTGGTCCTGGGCTTTTGTTTGTTGGAAGATTTTTAATCACAGTTTCAATTTCAGTGCTTGTGATTGGTCTGTTCATATTTTCTATTTCTTCCTGATTCAGTCTTGGCAGGTTGTGCATTTCTAAGAATTTGTCCATTTCTTCCAGATTGTCCATTTTATTGGCATAGAGTTGCTTGTAGTAATCTCTCATGATTTTTTTTATTTCTGCAGTGTCAGTTGTTATTTCTCCTTTCTCATTTCTAATTCTATTGATTTGAGTCTTCTCCCTTTTTTTCTTGATGAGTCTGGCTAGTGGTTTATCTATTTTGTTTATCTTCTCAAAGAACCAGCTTTCAGTTTTATTGATCTTTGCTATCGTTTCCTTCATTTCTTTTTCATTTATTTCTGATCTGATTTTTATGATTTCTTTCCTTCTGCTAGCTTTGGGGCTTTTTTGTTCTTCTTTCTCTAATTGCTTGAGGTGCAAGGTTAGGTTGTTTATTCGAGATGTTTCCTGCTTCTTAAGGTGGGCTTGTATTGCTATAAACTTCCCCCTTAGAACTGCTTTTGCTGCATCCCATAGGTTTTGGGTCGTTGTGTCTCCATTGTCATTTGTTTCTAGGTATTTTTTTATTTCCTCTTTGATTTCTTCAGTGATCACTTCATTATTAAGTAGTGTATTGTTTAGCCTCCATGTGTTTGTATATTTTACAGATCTTTTCCTGTAATTGATATCTAGTCTCATGGCGTTGTGGTCAGAAAAGATACTTGATACAATTTCAATTTTCTTAAATTTACCAAGGCTTTATTTGTGACCCAAGATATGATCTATCCTGGAGAATGTTCCATGAGCACTTGAGAAAAATGTGTATTCTGTTGTTTTTGGATGGAGTGTCCTATAAATATCAATTAAGTCCATCTTGTTTAATGTATCATTTAAAGCTTGTGTTTCCTTATTTATTTTCATTTTGGATGATCTGTCCATGGGTGAAAGTGGGGTGTTAAAGTCCCCTACTATGAATGTGTTACTGTCAGTTTCCCCTTTTATGGCTGTTAGTATTTGCCTTACGTGTTGAGGTGCTCCTATGTTGGGTGCATAAATATTTACAATTGTTATATCTTCTTCTTGGATCGATCCCTTGATCATTATGTAGTGTCCTTCTTTATCCCTTTTAATAGTCCTTATTTTAAAGTCTATTTTGTCTGATATGAGAATTGCTACTCCAGCTTTCTTTTGGTTTCCATTTGCATGGAATATCTTTTTCCATCCCCTTACTTTCAGTCTGTATGTGTCTCTAGGTCTGAGGTGGGTCTCTTGTAGACAGCATATATAAGGGTCTTGTTTTTGTATCCATTCAGCCAATCTGTGTCTTTTGGTGGGAGCATTTAGTCCGTTTACATTTAAGGTAATTATCGATATGTATGTTCCTATTCCCATTTTCTATATTGTTTTGGGTTCGTTATTATAGGCCGTTTCCTTCTTTTGCATTTCTTATCTAGAGAAGTTCCTTTAGCATTTGTTGTAAAGCTGGTTTGGTGGTGCTGAACTCTCTCAGCTTTTGCTTGTCTGTAAAGATTTTAATTTCTCCATCAAATCTGAATGAGATCCTTGCTGGGTAGAGTAGTCTTGGTTGCAGGTTTTTCTCCTTCATCACTTTCAGTATGTCCTGCCACTCCCTTCTGGCTTGTAGGGTTTCTGCTGAGAGATCAGCTGTTAACCTTATGGGGATTCCCTTGTGTGTTATTTGTTGTTTTTCCCTTGCTGCTTTTAATATGTTTTCTTTGTATTTAATTTTTGATAGTTTGATTAATATGTGTCTTGGCGTATTTCTCCTTGTATTTATCCTGTATGGGACTCTCTGTGCTTCCTGGACTTGATTAACTATTTCCTTTCCCATATTAGGGAAGTTTTCAACTATAATCTCTTCAAATATTTTCTCAGTCCCTTTCTTTTTTTCTTCTTCTTCTGGAATCCCTATAATTCGAATGTTGGTGCGTTTAATGTTGTCCCAGAGGTCTCTGAGACTGTCCTCAGTTCTTTTCATTCTTTTTGCTTTATTCTGCTCTGCAGTAGTTATTTCCACTACTTTATCTTCCAGGTCACTTATCCGTTCTTCTGCCTCAGTTATTCTGCTATTGATCCTATCTAGAGTAATTTTAATTTCATTTATTGCGTTGTTCATCGTTGCTTGTTTCATCTTTAGTTCTTGTAGGTCCTTGTTAACTGTTTCTTGCATTTTGTCCATTCTACTTCCAAGATTTCGGATCATCCTTACTATCATTATTCTGAATTCTTTTTCAGGTAGATTGCCTATTTCCTCTTCATTTGTTAGGTCTGGTGGGTTTTTATCTTGCTCCTTCATCTGCTGTGTGTTTTTCTGTCTTCTCATTTTGCTTATCTTACTGTGTTTGGGGTCTCCTTTTTCAGGCTGCACGTTCGTAGTTCCCGTTGTTTTTGATGTCTGTCTCCAGTGGCTAAGGTTGTTTCAGCGGGTTGTGTAGGCTTCCTGGTGGAGGGGACTAGTGCCTGTGTTGTGCTGGATGAGGCTGGATCTTGACTCTCTAGTGGGCAGGTTCACGTCTGGTGGTGTGTTTTGGGGTGTCTGTGTCCTTGTTATGATTTTAGGCAGCCTCTCTGCTAATGGGTGGTGTTGTGTTCCTGTTTTGCTAGTTGTTTGGCATAGGTTGTCCAGCACTGTGGCTTGCTGGTCGTTGAGTGAAGCTGGGTGCTGGTGTTAAGATGGAGGTCTCTGGGAGATTTCCACCGTTTAATATTATGTGGAGCTGGGAGGTCTCTTGTTGATCAGTGTCCTGAAGTTGGCTCTCCTACCTCAGAGGCAGAGCCCTGCCTCCTGGGCTGGAGTACCAAGAGCCTTTCATCCACACGGCTCAGAATAAAAGGGAGAAAATGTAGAGAGAATTATTAGAAGTATGAGGAAAGAAAGAAGGAAAGGAGGAAAGGAAGGAAGGAAGAAAGAAGCAAAGAAGGAAAGAAAGGAGGGAGGGAGGGAGGAAGGAAGGAAGGAAGGAGGGAAAGAAGGAGAAAATGTAGAGAGAATTAGTAGAAGTATGAAGAAAGAAAGAGGGAAAGGAGGAAAGGAAGGAAGGAAGAAAGAAGCAAAGAAGGAAAGAAAGGAGGGAGGGAGGGAGGGAGGGAGGAAGGAAGGAAAGAAGGAGGGAAAGAAGGAGAAAATGTAGAGAGAATTAGTAGAAGTTTAAGGAAAGAGAGAAGGAAAGGAGGAAAGGAAGGAAGGAAGAAAGAAGCAAAGAAGGAAAGAAAGGAGGGAGGGAGGGAGGAAGGAAGGAAGGTAGGAGGGAAAGAAGGAGAAAATGTAGAGAGAATTAGTAGAAGTATGAGGAAAGAAAGAAGGAAAGGAGGAAAGGAAGGAAGGAAGAAAGAAGCAAAGAAGGAAAGAAAGGGAGGGAGGGGAGAAGGAAGGAAGGAAGGAGGGAAAGAAGGAGAAAATGTAGAGAGAATTAGTAGAAGTTTGAGGAAAGAAAGAAGGAAAGGAGGAAAGGAGGAAAGGAAGGAAGGAAGAAAGAAGCAAAGAAGGAAAGAAAGGAGGGAGGGAGGGAGGGAGGAAGGGAGGAAGGAAGGAGGGAAAGAAGGAAAAAAGACAGAAAGAAAGAAGATACAGTAAAAATAAAATAAAGTATAATATAGTTATTGTACTAAAAAATATTTAGAAAGAAAGAAAAAAAAAAAAAAAAAGAACAGATAGAACCCTAGGACAAATGTTGGAAACAAAGCTATACAGAGAAAATCTTACACAGAAGCATACACATACACATTCACAAAGAGAGGCAAAGGGGGAAAAATCATAAATCCTGCTCCCAGAGACCACCTCCTCAACCTGGGGTGATTCGCTGTCTAAAAGAGGGAAGGAAGGAAGGAAAGAAAGAAAGAAAGAACGAAGGTAAAGTACAATAAAGTTATTACAATTAAAATTAATTATTAAAAAAAAAATTTTTTTTAAAAAAACCATGGACGGATAGAGCCCTAGGACAAATGTTGGAAGCAAAGCTATACAGAGAAAATCTTACACAGAAGCATACACATACACGTTCACAAAGAGAGGCAAAGGGGGAAAAATCATAAATCCTGCTCCCAGAGACCACCTCCTCAATTTGGGGTGATTTGTTGTCTAAAGGAGGGAAGGAAGGAAGGAAAGAAATAAAGAAAGAACGAAGGTAAAGTACAATAACGTTATTACAATTAAAATTAATTATTAAGAAAAAAAAAATTTTTTTTTAAAAAAAACCATGGACGGATAGAGCCCTAGGACAACTGTTGGGAGCAAAGCTATACAGAGAAAATCTTACACAGAAGCATACACATACACGTTCACAAAGAGGGGCAAAGGGGGAAAAATCATAAATCCTGCTCCCAGAGACCACCCCCTCAACCTGGGGTGATTCGCTGTCTAAAGGAGGGAAGGAGGGAAGGAAAGAAAGAAAGAAAGAACGAAGGTAAAGTTCAATAAAGTTATTACAATTAAAATTAATTATTAAAAAAAACATTTTTTTTTAAAAAAAAAAAAAAAACCATGGACGGATAGAGCCCTAGGACAAATGGTGGAAGCAAGAGTATACAGACAAGATCTCACACAGAAGCATACACGCACACATTCACAAAAAGAGGAAAAGGGAAAAAAATCACAGATCTCGCTCCTAAATTCCCCCTCTTCAATTTGGGATCACTCCCTGTCTATTCAGGTATTCCACAATGCAGGGCACATCAAGTTGATCGTGGAACTTCAATCCACCGCCTCCGCGGCTGCCGGGAGAGACCTCCCCCTCTCCTCCCTGCTCTCACAGCTCACAGGAGCTCAGCTTTGTACCCGGCCCTGCCCCTGTGCGCAGATCGCTGGAGGGCGTCTGTTTTTTTGCTCAGACAGGACGGGGTTAAAGGAGCCGCTGATTCGGGAGCTCCGGCTCACTCAGGCCGGGGGTTGGGGGATGGGGGAAGGAGGGGCACTGCGTGCGGGGCGGGCCTGCGGCGGCAGAGGCGGCGTGACGCTGCGGCAGAAGCCGGCGTGACGCTGCACCAGAGGCCGGCGTGACGCTGCACCAGCCTGAGACCCGCCGTGCGTACTCCTGGGGAAGTTGTCCCTGGATCCCGGGAACCTGGCAGTGGCGGCCTGCACAGGCTCCGCGGAAGAGGGGCGCGGAGAGTGACCTGTGCTCGCACACAGCCCCCCTGGTGGCGGCAGCAGCAGCCCCAGCGTCTCCCGCCCGTCTCTGGGGTCCGCGGTTTCAGCCGCGGCTCGCGCCCGTCTCGGGGGCTCGCGCCCTCAGCCGCGGCTCGCGCCCGTCTCTGGGGTTCGCGCTTTTAGCCGCGGCTCGCGCCCGTCTCTGGAGTTCCTTTAAGCAGCGCTCTTAAACCCCTCTCCTCGCGCATCAGGAAACAAAGAGGGAAGAAAAAGTCTCTTGCCTCTTCGGCCGGTGCCGGCTTTTCCCCGAACTCCCTCCCGGCTAGTCGTGGCGCACCAACCCCTTCAGGCTATGCTCAAGCCGCCAACCCCAGTCCTCTCCCTGCGCTCCGTCCAAAACCGAAACCCGAGCCTCAGCTCGCAGCCCCGCCCGCCCCGGCGGGTGAGCAGACAAGCCTCTCGGGTTGGTGAGTGCCGGTCGGCACCGATCGTCTGTGCAGGAATCTCCCTGCTTTGCCCTCCACACCCGTCGCTGTGCACCACTCCGCGGTCCTGAAGCTCCCCCCTCCGCCTCCCGCAGTCTCCGCCCGCGGAGGGGCTTCCTAGTGTGTGGAAACTTTTCCTCCTTCACAGCTCCCTCCCTCTGGTGCAGGTGCCGTCCTTATTCTTTTGTCTCTGTTTTTTCTTTTTTCTTTTGCCCTACCCAGGTACGTGGGGAGTTTCTTGCCTTTTGGGAGCTCTGAGGTCTTCTGCCAGCCTTCAGTAGGTGTTCTGTAGGAGTTGTTCCACGTGTAGATGTATTTCTGGTATATCCGTGAGGAGGAAGGCGATCTCCACGTCTTACTCTTCCGCCATCTTCCCGCCGACCGCCAATCCATCACTTTTTGAGGGGACAAGGTACCATGTGAAACAAGCCAAAATCAAGGAATTTCCTATCACTCTAGGCTATATCAGGGGTCGCCAACCCCCGGGCCATGGACCAGTGTCCGTAGCCTTTTAGGAAATGAGATGCACAGGAGGAGGTGGGCGGCTGGCGACCAAGTGAAGCTTCATCTGTATTTACAGCCACTCCCCATCACTCACATTACTGCCTGAGCTCCACCTCTTATCAAATCAGCGGTGGCATTAGATTCTCATAGGAGTGCGAACCCTAATGTGGATTGTGAATGAGAGGGATCTAGGTTGTGCACTCCTTATGAGAATATAATACCTGATGATCTGAGGAGGAGCTGAAGCGGTGATGCTAGCGCTGGTGAGTGGCTTCAAATACAGATTATCATTAGCAGAGAGGTTTGACTGCACAGAGACAATAATAAATCAATTGCTTGCAGACTCATATCAAAACCCTCTCAGTGAGTGGCAAGTGAAAACAAGCTCAGGGCTCCCACTGATTCTGCATTATAGTGAGTTGTATAATTATTTCATTATATATTACAATGTAATAAAAATAGAAGTAAAGTGCACAATAAATGTAATGTGCTTGAATCACCCCAAAACCATCCCCTACCCAAGGTCCATGGAAAAATTGTCTTCCACAAAACTGGTCTCACAAAACTGGCCAAAAACTTTGGAGACCACTGGGATATATCATGGCCACTTTGGATTTCTGTAACATACCACAGTGTCTCTGAAATTGCAGATATAATGAATTTACTGTATCATCCAAATGAATCTTCCTACAATTCTGCTCTAACTTTTTTGATGTCTCCTCAGTGGTTCAGATGTTTCATTTTAAAGAATCAGGTAAGTTGTGTTAGTAATGAGGTGTGATTAGGCCATTTAGGTAGTGTTGGGACAACATAATATTGCAAATCCAAATGTAGGCAAATTCTATATTAACTAAATTTGAAAGACAATGACACTTACATGAAGAATTTTGTATGTATGAGTTTTTTTTAATTTTTATTTTATATTGGAGTAGAGTTAATATACAATGTATTAGTTTCAGGTGTACAGCAAAGTGATTCAGTTACTCATATACATATATCTATTCTTTTTCAGATTCTTTTCCCACATAGGTTATTACTGAGTAATGAGTAGAGTTCCCTGTGCCACACAGACGGAGCTTGTTGATTATCTAATTTATATATAATAGTGTTTATAGGTTAATCCCCACATCCTAAATTATCCTTCTCCCATTTGAGAACCATAATTTTGCTTCCTTGTCTGTGAGAGTCTCTTTCTGTTTTGTAAATAAGTTCATTTGTATTATTTTTTAGATTCCATATAAAGGGAAATTATATAATATTTGTATTTCTCTGACTTTACTTAGTGTGATAATCTCCAGGTCAATTCAATCCTGTTGCATTCAGGATTGGCATTCATTCTTTTTATGACTAATACTCCATTTCACACACACACACACACACACACACACATATATATACCACATCTTCTTTATACATTCATCTGTTGAAGCACACTTAGGTTGCTTCCATGACTTGGCTATTGTAAATAGTGCTGCAAAGGATATTGGAGTGTATGTATCTTTTCCAATTGTGCTATTCTCCAGCTGCAGTGCCCCAGGAGTGGAGTTGCTGTATCATATGGTAGTTCTACACTTACGTTTTGAAGGAACCTCCACACTGCTTCTCCATAGTGGCTGAACCAATTTACAGTCTCACCAACAGTGTAGGAAAGTTGCCATTTCTCCACACAATCTTCAGCATTTATTGTTTATAGACTTTTTGATGATGACCATTCTGACTGGTGTGAGGTTATACCTCATTGTAGTTTTGATTTGCATTTCTCTAATAATTAACGATTTTAAGCATCTTTTCATGTGCTTTTTGACCATCTGTATGTCTACCTTGAAGAAATGTCTATTTAGATCTATTTTTTGACTGGGTTGTTTGTCTTTTTTATTATTGAGCTGCATGAGTTGTTTGTATATTTTAGAGATTAATCCCTTGTCAGCTGCATCATTTACAAATATTTTCTCCTAGTCTATAGGTTGACTTTTTGTTTTGTTTATGGTTTCCATTGCTATGCAAATGCTTTGAAGTTTAATTAGGTCCCATTGGTTTATTTTTGTTTTTATTTTTATTACACTAGGAGGTAGAGCCAAAAAATATTGCTGCTACTTGTATCAAAGAGTGTTCTTCCTATGTTTTCTTCTAAGAGTTTTATAGTATCTTGTGTTACATTTAGGTCTTTAATCCATTTTGAGTTTATTTTTGTGTATGGTGTTAGAGAATGTTCTAATTTCATTTTTTTACATGTAGCTGTCCAGTTTTCCCAACACCACTTATTGAAGAGGCTGTCTTTTCTCCATTGTATATTCTTGCCTCCTTTGTCATAGATTAATTGACCATAGCTGTGTGGGTTTATTTCTGGACTTTTGATCCTGTTCCATTGATCTATACATCTGTTTTTGTGCCAGTACCATACTGTTTTGATTACTGTAGCTTTATAATACTGTCTGAAGTCAGGGAGCCTGATTCCTCGAGCTCTATTTTTCTTTCTTAAGATTGTTATAGCTATTCGGTGTCATTTGTGTTTCCATACAAATTTTAAGATTGTTTTGTTCTAGGTCTGCAAAAAAAATGCCATTGATAATTTGATAGGCATTGCATTGCATCTACAGATTGCCTTGGGTAGAATAGTCATTTTGACAACATTGATTCTTCCCGTCCAAGAACATGGTATATCTTTCCATCTGTTTGTGTCATCTTTGATTTCTTCAACAGTGTCTTGTAGTTTTTGGAGTACAGGTTTTTCCTCTTTAGGTAGGTTTTTAAAAATTGTTATTGGCATATAGTTGATTTACAATGTTGTGTTAGTTTCTGCTGTACAGCAAAGTGAATCAGTTATACATATAGATATAGCCATTCTTTTTTATATTCTTTTCCCATATCAGGCATTACAGAGTATTGAGAAGAGTTCCCTGTGCTATACAGTATGTCATAATTAGGTATCTATTTTATATATAGTAGTATGTATATGTCAACCCCAATCTCCCAGTTTATCCCCCTCCCTGGCTTCCTCCCTGGAAACCATAAGTTTGTTTTCTACTTCTGTGACTCTATTTCTGTTGTGTAAACAAGTTCATTTGTATCATTTTTTTAGATTCCAAATATAAGTGATAATATATGACATTTGTATTTCTCTGTCTGACTTACTTCACCCAGCATGATGATCTCTATGTCCATCCATGTTGCTGCAAATGTTATTATTTCATTCTTTTAATGGTTACTATTACATTGTGTATATGTACCACATTTTCCTTATCCACTCCTCTTTCGATGGACATTTAGGTTGCATCCATGTCCTGGCTAATGTAAATAGTGCAGCAATGAATGTTGAGGTGCATGTATCATTTTGAACCATGGTTTTCTTTGGATATATTCCCAAGAATGCAATATCAGGATTATATGATAGCTCTATTTTTAGTTTTTTAAGGAACCTCCATACTGTTCTCCATAGTGGCTATACCAATTTATATTCCCACCAACAGTGTTGAAGCATCCCCTTTTCTCCACACCCTCTCCAGTACTTATTGTTTGTAGGTATTTTGATGATGGTCATTCTGAATGGTGTGGGGAGATACATTATTGTAGTTTTTATTTACATTTCTCTAATAATTAGTGATACTGAGCATATTTTCATTTGCCTGTTGGTCATCTGTATATCATCTTTGGTGAAAGGTCTATTTAGATGTTCTGCCCATATTTTGACTGTTGTTTTTTTTTTTTTTTTTCATTTTGAACAGCATGAGATGTTATATATTTTGGAGATTAATCCCTTTTTGATCCCTTGATTTGTAAATATTTTCTCCTATTCTATGGGTTGTCTTTTTGTTTTGTTTATGGTTTATTTTGCTGTGTTTATGGTTTATTTTGCTGTGCAAAACCTTTTAAGTTTAATTTTGTCCCAGTTTAATTTTTTTTAAATTTTCATTCCTCTAGGAGGTGGATCAAAAAAGATCTTACTGTGATTTATGTCAGAGAGTATTCTGCCTATGTTTTCCTCTTTTATATCATCCAGCCTTACATTTAGGTCTTTAACCCGTTTTGCGTTTATTTTTGTGTATGATGTTAGGGAGTGTTGTAAATTCATTCTTTTACATGTCACTGTCCAGTTTTCACAGCACCACTAATTGAAGAGACTGTCTTTTCTCCTTTGTATAGTCTTGCCTCCTTTGTCATAGATTAGGTGACCATAGGTACTTGGATTTATCTCTGGATTTTATCTTCTGTTCCATTGATCTACATTTCTGTTTTTGTGCCAGTACAATACTGTTTTGATGACTGTAGCTTTGTAGTATAGTCTGAAGTCAGGGAGTGTGATTCCTCCAACTCAGTTTTTCTTTCTCAAGATTGCTTTGGTTATTCAGGGTCTTTTGTGTTTCCATACAAATTGTGAAAAGTGCCATTTGTAATTTGATAGGGATTACATTGAATCTGTAGATTGGTTTGTGTAGTATAGTCATTTTGACAATATTGATTCTTTTAATCCAAGAGCATGTTATATCTCTCCATCTGTTTGTTTCTTCTTTGTGTTTTCTCATCAGTGTCTTATAGTTTTCAGAGTACAGGTCTTTTGACTCCTTAGGTAAGTTTATTCCTAGGTATTTTATTATTTTTGGTGTTATAGTAAATGGGACTGTTTCCTTAATTTGTTTTTCTGATCTTTTATTGTAAGTGTAAAGAGGTGAAACAGATTTCTGTGTATTAATTTTGCATCCTGCAACTTTACTCAATTCATTTATGAGCTATAGTAGTTTTCTAGTAGCATCTTTCAGATTTTCTATGTATAGTATCATGTCATCTGCAAACAGTGACAATTTTACTTCTTCTTTTCCAATTTGGATTCCTTTTATTTCTTTTTCTTCTCTGATTGTTGTGGCTAGGACTTCCAATATTATGTTGAATAAAAGTAACAAGAGTGGACATACTTGTCTCATTCCTGATCATGGAGGAAATGTTTTCAGCTTTTCACTGTTTAGTATGATGTTAGCTGTGAGTTTTACATGTAGAACCTTTATTTCTTGAGGTATGTTCCCTCTATGTCCACTTTCTGGAGAGTTTTTATCATAAATTGCTGTTGAATTTTGTCAAAAGATTTTTCTGCATCTACTGAGATGATCATATGGTTTTTATTCTTCAATTTGTTAATATGGTGCATCACATTGATTTCTGTATATTGAAGAATCCTTGCCTCCCTGGGATAAATCCCATTTTATCATGGTGTGTGATCATTTTAATGTACTATTGGATTTGGATTGCTAGTATTTTGTCAAGGATTTTTGTGTCTATGTTCATCAGTGATATTGGCCTCTAATTTTCTTTCTTTGTGGTATCTTTGTTCACCTGCAATCCTCACGGAGTGAGACTAGAGTAAGGGCTCCCACAAAGCAATCCACAATAATGGGGGGATGCTGGTTGTCCCCTTCAGGTTATCTTTTCCCACTGGAGGATCCAGAGATCCAGGGGAGACCTCTCAACATGGTCCTCTGCTAGTGTAGTGGAGAGGTAATGCAGTCAGTGTGTAAATGATTCTATTAAGGTACAGACTTCTAGTTATAAGATAAATAAGTAATAGAGATATAATGTACAACATGCTAAATATTATTAACACTGTTTTATGTTATATATGAAATTTGTTAAGACAGGAAATCTTAAGAGTTCTCACACAAGGAAATTTTTTTCTATTTCTTTAATTTTGTTTCAGTAAAAGATGATAGATATTCTGGTAATAATTTCATGATATATGCAAGTCAAATAATTATGTTATATACCTTAAACTTATACAGTGCTATATGTCAATTACATTCAATAGAACTGCAAGAAAGAAAAAGACAATAAATGCTGTCATAGACGTGGAGTGAAGGAAACTCTTGTGCACTGCTGATGGGTTTGTAAAATGGTAGAGCCACTGTGGAAAACAGTATGGAGGATGCTGAAAAAATTAAAACTACCCTATATGATCCAGAAATTTCACTTCTGCGAATATATCCAAAGGAAAAAAAACACTAACTCAAAAATACATGCACCCCAATGTTCATAGCAGCACTATTTACAATAGCCATGACATGGAAACAACCTTAATGTCCATAAGTGGATAAATAAAGAAGTTGTTCTATATATGTACAATGGAATATTATTTAGCCATAAAAGCATGGAATTTCTGCCATTTGCAACAATATGACTAGACCATGCAGGCATTATGTTATGTTAAGTAAAGCAGGCATAGAAAGGCAAATACTGTATGATCCCACTTATATGTGGAATCTAAAAAAAAAAGCTCATAGAAAAAGAAATCATACTTGTTATTAACAGAAGTGGAGATTAGGGGAAGGGGGAATCAGAGCAAGGTGTTCAAAATGTCCAAACTTCCAGTTATAAGATAAATAAATATTAGAAATTTAATGTACAATGTGAAGACTATAGTTAACACTACTGTATGATATATAGGAAAGTTGTTAAATGAGTAAATCCTAAGAGTTCTCATCAAAATAAATTTTCTTCCCTTTTTTCTTTTTTTCTTTCTTCTTAGTGTATCTATATGAGAAAATGGATGTTAGCTGAAACTATTGTGGTATTCACTTAACAATATATGTAAATCAAACTATCATGCTGTACACCTTAAATTTATACAATGATGTATGTCAATTACTTCTCAATAAAAATGGAAAAACAGACCAAATATATATGAAACAAGAATTTTTAAACATTGAACAACAAGGCCTCACAGGATCCCTGATAATAGGAAAACAAATAACATAAGCCCTAAAATTGCCCTAGCTTACTGTGGGAAAGGAATTTCCAAGATATAATGCAGGAAGAAAAAATGCAAAAAGAGTCTGATATTCTCACTCGGTTGAGGAGACAGGGTGGAGGATTTGAGGAGGCCAAAGAGTTATAAAGGGCAGAGCACTAGAGAGGAAAATTCTGCACAGAGTGGGAGCTCTGGAGATGGACAGAGGCCTCTCCTTCCAGTCTTCCACTGAGTTCTGATCATGTACATGAGGAAACCACCACCAAACTATTAGAAAGGAGTAGGCAGAACAATTTTTGGAGCTCAAACAGGGTTGTTAATAGTTCACATTCTCGAAAACCAAAGTCAAGAAATCCCTTAATGAATGAGACATCAGATAGAGAAGGATATTACCTAAGAAGACAGGACAAATTAACCCTAAACCAAAATATTTTTGTAGCTCTGGTATCACTTAAAAACTCTTAAAAGAAAACCTTGAAATGATCGAACTGTTTCCAAATATCTTAATTATGTAGGAGAACAAAGCTTTTTAAAAAAGCAAAAAAAATTAATCACCCAACAATGTACAATCTGCAATGTCTTGTATTAATTCAAGAAGTACCAGGCATGCAAAGAAGCAGAAAAATACATCCCATAATGAGGAGAAAAATCAATCAATAGATACAGTCCCCAAAATAACACATATAATTAGCAGACAAGGATATTAAAACAACTATTTGTAAATGTACCTACACCCTCACTACCTACCCACAAGGTCATAAATATACTCTTATGTTAAACAGCTTGGGATAGACTTTTGTGTATATGCAAGATAGAAGTCAAGATACACACTTTTTTTTACTATATGGCTATCCAACAGACCAAGCATCATTAATGGACAAAAAACATATCGGTCATAAATAAAGTTTTCATATATGAATAAGTCTCCTTTTGGTCTACTCTGTTTTGTTAGTCTACATGTCTAAATCTCCCCAGCTGTTTTACATTAAGAACACTTCAAAGAAAAATGCTACTTTTCTAGTGGTCTCTTTTCACATGTTCCCCAGTTGCCAATGTATAGATGTACACCATAGGCTAAGTTAATCCTTACCTGTCCCTTTCTCTGCAACCTGGCATAGACTCATGGGAAACTGGTTAATGTCTGTCATGCTTGACTCATATTTACAGGAAACCATTAGGAAGAGTAATTTTTGTCTTCTTTCAATTGGTGATGGCACTTTGGCCTAAGGTCATTTCTCAAAATTTGGTATGCTTGTAATAGAGTTCTCAGACATTAACCAAAGAATGAGATCCCAGATGCTCCCTCATTAAGACACCCCCAAACATCATGAGTTTCATGAGACCCCTGATAAATAAAGGAATACCTCCTCTTAGAAAAATCTTCTATTGAGATGCCTAAAAAAGTTCGCCCTCAGCACTGAATAACCTCTAAAATAATGTTTGCACTAGCTCCTGAAAATGCAATTACATCTGTGAGGACTCTTTCTAGCATTTTGTACTTTTGAATACATGACTTATACCTAAATTCCTTTATTTGGGAGATTTGGTGGCATTCTGCTCTATGTCCACTAGGTGGCAGAATAGCCCTAAGTTTTTATGCTGCTGAGTTCTCAGAAGTACTGTTTCCATTTTCAAATGTATTGACTACCCTGTGTAGTTTTCAACTGCCTAATGATTCTTGGGAATCACAGACAAGGGCAAGGTCATCAAATGTTTGATTAAGCAATATGTGCAGAGATATGTGTAGAGAGGAAGCTCTCTATTTTCAAAACTGCACACACTGTTCTAGGCCCTGAAACACTCAATCTGTCTAGAGCACACATCTTATTTGCATTCCCTTTCAAGCAAAGTCCTAAATGCTTATTAAAATGCCAGTGACTTTTGAGTTCATTTCAGCACCTACTTCATACACTCACATATAGAAACATTAAGCATATTTTATATAATGAAAACATTTAGTATAGTCCATAAACCAAATATCCTGTTTCATTAATTTTATAAACATTTTAATATCTCTTCTTCTCTTTATTTTTTTTTGAATATTTTCTAATTCCCTAATTATTTCCTCTTTAACATGGTTTTGGGACCCTGAACAAGATGGCGGAGTAGAAGGATGTGCTCTGACTGGCTCTTGTGAGAACTCCAGAATCACAACTAGATGCTGGACAATCATTGACAGGAAGACAATGGAACTCACCAACAAAGATACCCCACATCCAAAGACAAAGGAGAAGCCAAAATGAGATGGTAGGAGGGGCACAACCACAGTAAAATCGAATCCCATAACTGCTGGGTGGGTGACTCACAGACTGGAGAACTCTTATACCACAGAAGTCCACCCACTGGAGTGAAGGTTCTGAGCCGCACGTCAGGCTTCCCAACCAGGGGGTCCAGCAACAGGAGGAGGAATTCCTAGAGAATCAGACTTTGAAACCTAGTAGGATTTGATTGCAGGACCTCAACAGGACTGGGGGAAACAGAGACTCCACTCTTGGAGGGCACACACAAAGTAGTGTGTGCATCATAACCAAGGGGAAGGAGCAGTGACCACAGGGGACACTGAACCAGACCTACCTGTTAGGGTTGGAGGGTCTCCTGCAGAGGCGGTGGGAGGCTGTGGCTAACTGTGGGGACAAGTACACTGGCAACAGAAGTTCTGGGAAGTACTCCTTGGCATAAGCCCTCCCAGAGTCTGCCATTAGCCCCACCAAAGAGCCCAGGTAGGCTCCAGTGTTGGGTTGCCTCAGGCCAAACAAACAACAGGGAGGGAACCCAGCACCACCCATCAGAAGTCAAGCCGATTAAAGTTTTACTGACCTCTGCCCACCAGAGAAACAGTCAGCACTACTCGCCACCATCCCCTCCCATCAGGAAACATGCACAAGCCTCTTAGATAGCCTCATCCACCAGAGGGCAGAGAGCAGAAGCAAGAAGAGCTACAATCCCACAACCTGTAGAACAAAAGCCACATTCACAGAAAGATAGACAAGATGAAAAGGCAGACAGCTATGTACCAGATGAAGGAGCAAGATAAAACCCCAGAAAAACAACAAAATGAATTGGAGATAGGTAACCGTCCACAAAAAGAATTCAGAATAATGATAGTGAAGATGATCCAGGACCTCGGAAAAAGAATGGAGGCAAAGATCGAGAAGATGCCAGAAAAGTTTAACAAAGACCTAGAAGAATTAAAGAACAAACAAACAGAGATGGACAATACAATAACTGAAATGAAAACTTAACTAGAAGGAAGCAATAGCATAATTACTGAGACAGAAGAACAGATGAGTGACCTGGAGGACAGAATGGTGGAATTCACTGCTGTGGAACAGAATAAAGAAAAAAGAATGAAAAGAAATGAAGACAGCCTAAGAGACCTCTGGGACAACATTAAATGTAACATCATTTGCATAATAGGGGTCCCAGAAGGAGAAGAGAGAAAGGACCCAAGAAAATATTTGAAGATATTTTAGTAGAAAACTTCCCTAATAGGGGAAAGGAAACAGCCACACAAGTCCAGGAAGTGCAGTGAGTCCCTACAGGATAAACCCAAAGAGAAACACACTGAGACACATAGTAATCAAATTGGCAAAAATTAAACACAAAGAAAAATTATTGAAAGCAGCAAGGGAAAAATGACAAATAACATACACAGGAACTCCCATAAGGTTAACAGCTGATTTCCCAGCAGAAACTCTACAAGCCAGAAGGGAGTGGTATGATATACTTAAAGTGATGAAAGGGAAGAACCTGCAACCAAGATTACTCTACCCCACAAGGATCTCATTCAGATTCGATGGAGAAATCTAAAGCTTTACAGACAAGCATAAGCTAAAAGAATTCAGCACCACCAAACCAGCTCTACAACAAATGCTAAAGGAACTTCCTTAAGTGGGAAACACAAGACAAGAAAAGGACCTACAAAAACAAACTCAAAACAATTTAAAAAATGGTCATAGGAACATACATATCGATAATTACCTTAAACATGAATGGATTAAATGCTCCAACCAAAAGACACAGGCTTGCTGAATGGATACAAAAACAAGACACATATATATGCTGTCTACAAGAGACCCACTTCAGACCTAGGAACACATACAGACTTCTATTGAGGGGATGGAAAAAGATATTCCATGCAGATGGAAATCAAAAGAAAGCTGGAGTAACAATACTCATATCAGATAAAATAGACTTTCAAATAAAGAATGTTACAAGAGACAAGGAAGGACACTACATAATGATCAAGGGATCAATCCAAGAAGAAGATATAACAATTATAAATATATATGCACCCAACTTAGGAGCACCACAATACATAAGGCAACAAGTATAAAAGAGGAAATTGACAGTAACAAAACAATAGTGGGGCACTTCAACACCTCACCTACACCAGTGGAAAGATCATCCAAAATGAAAATAAATAAGGAAATAGAAGCTTTAAATAACACAATAGACCAGATAGACTTAATTGATATTTATAGCACATTCCATCCAAAAATAGCAGATTACACTTTCTTCTCAAGTGAAAACAGAACATTTAAGAAAATTGAAATCATATCAAACATCTTTTCTGACCAAAATGCTATGAGATTAGAAATGAATTACAGGGGAAAAAAAGTAAAAAAACACAAACACATAGAGACTAAACAATACGTTACTAAATAACCAAGAGATCACTGAAGAAATCAAAGAGGAAATCAAAAACTACCGAGAGACAAATGACAATGAAAACACAACAATCCAAAACCTATGGGATGCAGCAAAAGCAGTTCTAAGTGGAAAGTTTATAGCTCTTAATGTCTACCTCAAGAAACAAGAAAAATCTTAATAAACCATCTAACCTTATACCTAAAGGCACTAGAGAAAGAAGAACAAACAAAACCCAAAGTTAGAAGAAGGAAAGAAATTATAATGATCAGAGCAGAAATAAATGAAATAGAAACTAAGAAAACAATAGCAAAGATCAGTAAAACTAAAAGCTCGTTCTTTGAGAAGATAAACAAAATTGATAAACCATTAGCCAGACTCATCACGAAAAAGAGGGAGAGGACTCAAATCAAGACAAGGATGTCCACTCTCACCACTATTTTTCAACATAGTTTTGGAAGTCCTAGCCACGGCAATCAGAGAAGAAAAAGAAATAAAAGGAATACAAATTGGAAAATAAGAAGTAAAACTGTCACTGTGTGCAGATGACATGATACTATATAGAGAGAATCCTAAAGATGCTACCAGAAAACTACTAGAGCTAATCAATGAATTTGGTAAAGTTGCAGGATACAAAATTAATGCACAGAAATCTCTTGCATTCCTATACACTAATGATGAAAAATCTGAAAGAGAAATTAAGGAAACACTCCCATTTACCATTGCAACAAAAAGAATAAAATACCTAGGAATAAACCTACCCAGGGAGACAAAAGACCTATATGCAGAAAACTGTAAGACACTGATGAAAGAAATTAAAGATGATACCAACAGATGGAGAGATATACCATGTTCCTGGACTGGAAGAATCAATATTGTGAAAATGGCTATACTACCCAAAGCAAACTACAGATTCAATGCCATCCCTATCAAATTGCCAATGGCATTTTTTATGGAAATAGAACAAAACATCTTAAAATTTGTATGTGGACACAAAAGACCCTGAATAGCCAAAGCAGTCTTGAGGGAAAAGAAGCGGAGCTGGAGGAGTCAGACTCCCTGACTTCAGACTATACTACAAAGTTACAGTAATCAAGACAATATGGTACTGACAAAAAGACATAAACACAGACCAATGGAACAAGATAGAAAGCCCAGAGATAAACCCATGTACCTATGGTCAACTAATCTAAGACAAAGGAGGCAAGGATATACAATGGAGAAAAGACAGTCTCTTCAATAAGTTGTGCTGGGAAAACTGGACAACTACATGTAAAAAAATGAAATTAGAACACTCCCTAACACCATACACAAAAATAAACTCAAAATGGATTAGAGACCTAAATGTAAGACCAGACACTCTAAAACTCTTAGAGGAAAACGTAGGAAGAACACTCTTTGACATAAATCACAGCAAAATTTTTTTGACCCACCTCCTACAGTAATGGAAATAAAAACAAAAATAAACAAATGCAACCTAATGAAACTTCAAAGCTTTTGCCCAGCAAAGGAAACCCTAAGCAAGACTAAAAGACAACCCTCAGAATGGGAGAAAATATTTGCAAGCAAATCAACGGACAAAGGATAAATCTCCAATATATATAAACAGCTCATGCAGTTCAATATTGAAAAAACAAACAACCCAATCCAAAAATGGGAAGAAGTCCTAAATAGACATTTCTCCAAAGAAGAGATACAGATGGCCAGGAAGCACATGAAAAGCTGCTCAACATCACTAATTATTAGAGAAATGCAAATCAAAACTACAATGAGTTATCACCTCACACTGGTCAGAATGGTGATCATCAGAAAATCTACAAACAACAAATGCTGGAGAGGGTGTGAAGAAAAGGGAACCCTCTTGCACTGTTGGTGGGAATGTAAATTGATACAGCCACTATGGAGGACAGTATGGAGGTTCCTTAAAAAACTAAAAATAGAATTACCTTATGATCCAGCAATCCCACTGCTGGGCATATTCCCAGATAAAACCATAATTCAAAAAGACACATGCACCCCAATGTTCATTGCAGCAGTATTTACAATAGGCAGATCATGGAAACAACCTAGATGCCCATCGACAGATGAATGGATAAAGAATTTGTGGTACATCTATACAATGGAATATTACTCAGCCATAAAACGGAATGAAATTGGGTCATTTGTTGCATTGTGGATGGATCTAGAGACTGTCAAACAGAGTGAAGTAAGTCAGAAAGAGAAAAACAAATATCGTATATTAACACATGTATGTAGATGGAACCTAAGAAAATGGTACAGATGAACAGATTTGCTGGACAGATGTTGAGACATAGATGTAGAAAACAAACGTATGGACACCAAGGGGGGAAAGCCGCAGGGGAGTACGGGTGTGAGTGTGATGAATTGGGCAATTGGGATTGACATGTATACACTGATGTGTATAAAATTGATGACTAATAAGAACCTGCAGTTTAAAGAAAGAAATAAAATTTTAAATAAATAAAGTTTGCCATTTCATGAAAAACAACAACAACAACAACAAAAAATAAAAAACCCTTGGTTTCTATGAAGCTTCAAGCCAGAATGCTGATGATGAAATCAACCCCTCCCTAATTTAACAGTACTACACATGACTAAAGAAAGCTAAAGTCAGCAAAATGATAGGAACTTGATATGTTATTATTCAAGTGTTGTAACCCTCTTCAAATGTGTTTTGTTGGTATCCTTTTTAAATGGTCTTATTAAAGTTTGCTACAGGATCTGTCCTCTCCTCTCCTTCCCCAATCCCAGGCTTATTTACATATAATTGACACATAACATAATGTAAGTTTAAGTTGTATAGCATGATAATTAGATACATATATGTATTGTGAAATGATTACCACAGTAAAGTTGTTAATACATCCATCACCTCAAATAATTACAGTTTTTGGTAATGAGAACATTTAAGAACATCTCTTAGCAATTTACAAGTATATAATGCAGTATTGTTAACTACAATCACCATGCTGAATATTAGATCCCCAGAATTTATTCATCTTTTAACTGGAAGTTTATACCATTTGACAAATATCTCTGCATTTCTCACAACCCCCAGCCCCTGGCAAACATCATTCTATTCTGTTTCTATGAGTTTGAGTTACATATTTTTTTAGATTCCACACAATAGTGAGATCTTTTGGTATTTATTTTTCACTATCTGATTTACTTCACTTACCATAATGCCCTCAAGTTCCACTCATGTTATCACGTGTCAGGATTTCCCATTTTTATGCCTGAATAATATTCCATATACACCACATTTCCTTTGTTTATTTATCCATGGATGAACACTTAAGTTGTTTCTATACCTTGTCTACTGTGAATAATCTGCAATGAACATGGGGTGCAAATAACACTTTGAAATGGTAATGTCATTTCTTTGGGATATATACTCAGAAGTGGGATTGCTGAATGATATGACAGGTCTATCTTTAATTTGTTGAGGAATCTCCATACTGGTTTTTATAGTTTTTGTATCAATTTACATTCTCATCAAAAGTTCATTAGGGTTCCCTTTTCTCCACATATTTGCCAACACTTGTTCTCTCTTATTATTTTGATAATAGCCATTCTAACACGTTTGAGGTGATATCTCATTATGATTTTGATTTGCTTTTGATTTTTATTTCCCTGATTATTATGGGAAATGATTATGATTATATGATTATTCTGGATATTGATCATCTTTTCACATACCTGTTGGACATTTGTATGTTTTCTTTGGAAAAATGCCTATTCAGAATCTCTGCTCATTTTTAATTGGATTATTTTGGGGGATTGCTATTTATTTGTAGGAGTTTCTTATATACTTTGGATATTAACCCCATAACAGAGATATGATTTTCAAATATTTTCTATTCTGTAGATTGCTTTTAATTTTGTTGATTATTGCTTTTGCTGTACAGACACATCTTAGTATGATGTAGTCCCATTTGTTGATTTTTGCTTTGGTTGCCTATTGTTATAAAATTAAAAAAAAAATCTTAGCCAAAAGCAATATCAAGGAGCTTTTCACCTGAGTTTTCTTCTAGGAATTTTATGGCTTTGGGTCTTACAATTCAGTCTTTAATCCATTTCAAGCTATTTTTTGTGAGTGGTGCAAGATAAGGTTCCTGTTTCATTCTTTTGCATGTGAATATCCAATTTTCCCAATATCATTTATTGAAAACTATCTTTTCCCCACTGAGCTTTTTTGGATTCCTAGTCAAATATTAGTTGACCATATATGCATTGGTTTCTTTCTGTACTCTGTTTTCTGCTCTATTGGTATATGTTTCTGTTTTTATGCCAGCACCATACTGCTTTGATTGCTAATGCACTCTAATGCAGTTTGAAATCACAAAGTATGATGCCTCCAGCTTTGCTCTTCTCTCTAAAGATTGCTTTAGCTATTTGGTGTCTTTTGAGATTCCATACTAATTTTCATATTGTTTTATTCTATTTTTTGTGAGAAATGCTATTGGACTTTTGCAGGAATTAAAACAAATCTATAAATGGCTTCGGATGGTATGGACATTTTCACAATATTAATTCTTCTGATCCATGACTATGGGAAATCTTTCTATTTATTTGTATCTTCTTCAATTCATCTCATCAATGTCTCATATTTTTCAGTGTACAGACCTGTCAGCCCCTTGGTAACATTTATTCTTAAGTATTTTATTGTTTTTAGTGCTACTGCAAGAGGAATTATTTTATTTCTCTTTCAGATATTTCATTGTTAGTGTACAGAATAGCAAATAATTTTGCATGGTGATTTTGTATACTGCAACATTACTGAATTTGTTAATTCTAATAATTTTTTGGGTGGCATCTTTGTGGTTTTCTATACATAAGATCATGCCATCTGCAAACAGAGACAATTTTACTTCTTTCTTTCTGATTTTCGTGGCTTTTGTTTCTTTTTTCTTACTTAATGGTTCTGGCTAAGACTTCCCACACTATGTGGAATAGGAGTGGTAAGAGTGGGCACTTTTTCCTTGTTCCTAATTTTAGAGGGAAAGCTTTTAGTTTTACACCATTATGATGTTAGCCATGGGTTTACAATTTATGGCCCTTATTATGTTGAGGTACATTCCTTCTATACTAGTGTTGACAGCTTGTATCAAGAAAAGATGTTGAATTTTTTCAAATGCCTTTTCTACATCCATTAACAGGATCATACAATTTTTATCCTTTCTATTGATGTGGTGTACCACGTTCACTGATTTGCATATATTGAACTCTTCTTAGATCCCAGGGATAAATCTCACTTTTTCATGGTGTGTGATCTGTTTAATGTGCTGTTGGACTCACTTTGCTAGAATTTTGTTGAGAATATTTGCATCTATATTCATCTCTTTACTTAGCCTGTAGTTTTCTTTTTTGTAGTGTCTTTATCTGGGTTTTGGTATGAGAGTAATGCTGGCCTTATAAAAGGAGTGTTTCCTCCTTTTCAACTTTGAAGAAGTGTTTTAGAATTCTTAATTAGTGCTGTTAATTCTTCTGTAAATATTTGATAGAATTTTGATCCCAGAGATCTCTGTTTTTAATTTTTATTATTTATATTAGAACACAGTTGATTAATAATGTTGTTAGTTTCAAATGTATGGCAAAGTGATTCAGTTATACATATATCTATTCTTTTTTCAAATTCTTTTCCCATTTAGGTTATTACAGAATACGTTACTCTTTGATGGGAAACTCTTGATTGCTGTTTCAATATCCTTAGTTGTTATTTGTCCTTTCAGACTTTCTATTTCTTTGTGTTTCACTCTTCGTAGGCTTAATGTTTCTAGGAATTTATCCATTTCTCTTAGGTTATCTAATTTGTTGACATTTAATTTCTCACAGTAGATTTTATGTTCCCTTGTATTTCTGTGGTGTCAGTTGTAATGTCTCCACTTTCATTTGTAATTTTGTTTATTTGAATCTTCTTTTTTTCTTGATTAGTCCAACTAAAGATTTATCAATCTGGTGTATCTTTGCAAAAAAAGTCTTAGTTTTATTAGTTTTTTTCTGTTGTCTTTCTTTCACTTATATCTGTGCTAATTTTTATTATTTCTTTCTCTCTGCTAACTTTCGGTTTGTTCATATTTTTTTCTAATTTCTTGAGGTGTAAAGTTAGGTTGTTTATCTGAGACCTTTCTTTTTTTTTATGTAAGCATTTATCACTCTAAACTTCTCTCTTAGAATGGTTTTTGCTGAATCCCATAAGTTTTAGTATGTTGTGTTTTCATTTTCATTTGTCTCTAAATATCTTTCTTATTTCTCTTTTGATTCCTTCTTTCACCCACTGTTTGTCAGGAGTATGCTGTTTAATTTCTATTTATTTTGTGGATTTCTGTGTTTTCCTCCTGTTGTTGATTTCTAATTTTATACTATTATGATCAGAAAAGATTTTAAATATGCTTTTCATATTATTAAATTTCTTAAGGCTTCCTTTTTGTTCCAACATATGGTCTATCCTGGAAAATATTCCATGTGTGCTTGAGAAAAATGTGTATTCTGGTGCTGTTGGATGAAATGTTCTTTATATGTTTTTTCTGTCATGTCCATTTCATCCATAGTGTTATTCATTTCTGCAGTTTCTTTATTAATTTTCTGTCTGGATGATCTATCCAATGTTTAAGATGGAGTATTGAAGTCCACTACTATTATTGTAATTCTGTCTTATTCTCACTTACTTCTGTTAATATTTGCTATAAATATTTAGACACTCTACTGTTGAGTGTATATATAATAGTTACATTCTCTTGATGAATTGACCCCTTTATCACTATATAGTGACATTCTTTGTCTCTCCTGACCAATTTTGACAGAAGGTCTATTTTATCTTTTTTAAGTATAGCACTCCTATTGTCTTTGGGTTACCATTTGCATTGAATATCTTTTAACATCTTTTCACTTTCAATATGCATCCTTAAAGCTAAAGCGAGTCTCTTGTAGGCAGCATATACTTGGATCTTTTTTTTGCCAAAAGTCTTACTTTCAGTTTCAAGGTTCATTGTATTTGCTGGCAAAACAACCTCTATACACTCAGCTAAACAAGAATTTATAGAGAGTTTATTGAATTAGCAAAGACTACAGTATATTAATTAAGAAAAGAATGGTAGACTCATCAAAAAATCTAGAAACAACAAATGCTGGAGTGGGTGTGGCGAAAAGGGAACACTCTTGCACTGCTGGTGGGAATGTGAATTGGTACAGCCACTATGGAGAACAGTATGGAGGTTCCTTAAAAAACTACAAATAGAACAACCATATGACCCAGCAATCCCACTACTGGCCATATACCCTGAGAAAACCATAATTCAAAAAGAGTCATGTACCAAAATGTTCATTGCAGCTCTATTTACAATAGCCCAGAGATGGAAACAACTTAAGTGTCCATTATTAGATGAATGGATAAAGAAGATGTGCCACTTATATACAATGGAATATTACTCAGCCATAAAAAGAAACAAAATTGAGCTATTCGTGATGAGGTGGATAGACCTAGAGTCTGTCATACAGAGTGAAGTAAGTCAGAAATAGAAAGACAAATACCATATGCTAACACATATATATATGGAATTTAAGAAAAAAATGTCATGAAGAACCTAGGGGTAAGACAGGAATAAAAACACAAACCTACTAGAGAGTGGACTTGAGGATATGGGAAGGGGGAAAGGTAAGCTGTGACAAAGAAAGAGAGAGGCATACACTACCAAACATAAGGTAGATAGCTAGTGGGAAGCAGCCACATAGCACAGGGAGATCAGCTTGGTGCTTTGTGACCACCTGGAGGGGTGGGATAGGGAGGGTGGGAGGGAGGGAGACGCAAGAGGGAAGAGTTATGGGAACATATGTATACGTATAACTGATTCACTTTTTTATAAAGCAGAAACTAACACACCATTGTAAAGCAATTATACTCCAATAAAGATGAAAAAAAAAGAACACACGTAACAAATGTTGGTGAAGATGTGGAGAAAAGGGAACTCTCGTACACTGTTGATGGTAATGTAAATTTGTGTAGCCACTGTGGAAGACAGTATGAAGGTTCCTCAAAAAACTAAAATTAGAACTATCATATGACCCAGAAATTCTACTCTTGGGTATATAGCCAAAGAAAACAAAAGTACTAATTTGAAAACATACAAGCACCCCAATGTTCACAGCAGCATGATTTACAATAGCTAAGACATGGAAGCAAACTATGTGTCCATCAGCAGATGAATTGATAAAGATGCGGTACATATATACAATGGAGTACTACTCAGCCATAAAAAAAATGAAATTTTGCCATTTACAGCAACATGGATGGGCTTGTAGGGTAGATAGAAAAATACTGTATGCTATCACTTATATGTGGAATCTAAAAAGTACAACAAACTAGTGAATATAACAAAGAATGAAAAGACTCACAGATATAGAGAACAAAGTAGTGGTTACAAGTTGGGAGAGAGAAGGTGGAGGGGCAATATAGGGGTAGGGTATTAAGAGGTACAAAATATTATGTATAAAATAACTTACAAGGATATATTGTACAACATGGGGAATATAGCCAATATTTTATAATAACTATAAATGGAGTGTAACCTTTAAAAATTGTGAATCACTATATTGTACACTTGTAACTTATATAATATGTACAACAACTATATTTCAATAAAAATTAAAGAAACAAGAATGGTATAACTAAGAAAGAATAGTAAAGAGAGAGGTTTATACATCACCAAACTGGAGAAGCACCTACATCCAGACCCAAGCAGTGCTGGGAAGTCCCAAGTGACAGCAATCTGAAGCCCCAGTTGGGAAGGGTCCTGGGTGGTGCATCCACCCCACAGGTGAGACTTCAGATTGGAGTTCTGGGGGCTTCCGTTTAGAATTCCAGGCCACAAAATGACATCAGTTTGCATGCAAAAATGCAGCTCTGGATTCACTTTAACAATGCTGTTGGTTTCACCATGTGAGTCACAGTATTTTATAGACCACGGGGGACTGGCCAGGTCCTCAGGGCTCAAGAAATTCCAAGACATACTCTCTTTCTTATCGTATGTGCTGCTTGACTTGCTAGCAGCAATTCTTAGGTGTGCAACCAGGCGTGCAGTCCAGACAAAGTCACAGGTCAGTCAGAGGTCTGCTTCTGCCTCTGAAGCCTGAACAACACTATTTTATTAATTTTCCCAACAATCTTGTTTCTTCATAATTCAACTACTTTTTTGCTTTTTGATTGGTAATTTAGTCCATTTTGCCTTAAGTAATTATTGATAGATGAGAACTTACTACTGCCATTTTGTTAATTGTTTGCTGATTTTTTGTTCCTTCCTTCCTCACTGCTGTCTTGTTTTTTGATTTTTTTTGTAGTAGTATAGTTTAATTCCTTTCTCTTTATCTTTTGTGTATCTATTATAATTTTTTTTTCTTTTTGGTTGCCATGAGGCTTACAAAAAGCATATTATAGATATAACAGTCTATTTCAAGTTGAAAACAACTTACCTTCAATCTCATACAAAAACTGTACAATTTTACTTCTCCCTTCATGTTTTATACAAATGAAGTCACACTATATTTTTATATTGTACATCTATTACCAAATTATTGTAGCTATAGTTATTTTTAATATTATTGTTTTCAACTTTTATACTAGAGATAAAAATAATTTACGCATCACAATTACAGTATTAGGATATTTTGAATTTGACTATATGTCAAATTCAAAAGGAGCAGTCAGTTCTATACTTTTATATTGCTAATTAGTGTCATTTCATTTCTACTAGAAGAACTGTCTTTAGTATTTCATGTAAGGCAGATTTAGCAATCCCACTCCTGGGCCTATAACTGGAGAAAACTATAATTTGAAAAGATACATGCACCCCAATGTTCATAGCAGCACAATTTACAATAGCCAAAACATGGAAGCAACCTAAATGTCCATCAACAGATGAATGGATAAAGAAGATGCAGTATATATACACAGTGGAATATTACTCAGCCATAAAAATGAATGAAATTATGCCATTTAAAGCAACATAGATTGACCTAGAGATTATCATACTAAGTGAAATAAGTCACGCAGAGAAAGAGAAATATCATATGGTATTGCTTATATGTGTAATCTAAAAAATGATACAAATAAACTTACCTACATAACAGAAAAAGGAACAGACCTTCAAGGTTCATCCATGTTGTTACAAATGGAAGGATTTCACTCATTTTATGCGTGAGCAGTATTCCATTATACATCTATATAACTGTGTATATCTATATACATAGATATCACATATTTTTCATCCATTCATTCATTGATAGATACTTGGGTTATTTCCATATCTTGGTTATATAATGCTGCAATGGACATGAGGGTGCATATATCCTTACAAATTAGTGTTTTTGTGTTCTTTAGATAAATATTCAGAAGTGGAATACCTGGGTCATATGGTAGTTCTATTTTTAATTTTTTGAGGAATCTTCATACTGTTTTCTGTAGTGGCTGCACCAATTTACAGTCCAACCACCAGTTTACAAGGGTTACTTTTTCTCCCATCTTCACAAACAGTTGTTATTATTTATCATTTCAATAATAGCCATTCTAACAGATGTGAGGTGATATCTCACTGTGATTTTGATTTGCATTTCCCTAAAGATTAGTAATGCTGAGCATCTTTTCATGTGCCTTTTGACCATCTGTATGATCTCTTTGGAAAAATATTTATTTAAATCTTCTGCCCATTTTCTAATCAGATTGTTTGGTTTCTTGCTATTTAGTTGTTTGAGCTCTTTATATATTTTGGATATTAAAACTTTAGCAAACAAATTTGAGAATATTTTCTCCCATTTATTACATTGCCTTTTCATCTTGTTGGTGGTTTCATTTGCTTTCCTTTGCTGTGCAGCTTTTTAGTTTGATGTAGTTCCACATGTTTACTTTTGCTTTTGTTAGCTTTGTAGTATAGTTTGAAATCAGGGAGCATGATACCTCCAGATTGTTCTTTTTTTCTCAAGAATGTTTCGGCTATTCAGGATATGTTGTAATTCCTTACAGATTTTAGAATCATTTGTTCTATCTCTGTGAAATATGCCATTGGAATTTTGATAGGGATTGTGCTAAATCTGTAGATTGCTTTGGGTAGTAGAAACATTTTAGCAATACTAATTCTTCCAAGCTATGAACATAAAATACATTTTCATTCATTTGTGTCACCTTCAATTTCTTTAATCAGTGTCATAGCTTTCAGTGTACAGGTCTGTTACCTCCTTATTGAAATTTATACCTAGATATTTTATTCTTTATGATGCAATTGTAAATGAGATGGTTTTCTTAATTTATCTTTCCGATAATTTGTTATTAGTGTACAGAAAAGCCATAGATGCCTGTATATTGGTTTTGGATCTGGTGACTTCACTGAATTTATTTATTAGTTCTAAAAGTTTTTAGTGGAGTCTTTAGCTTTTCCTATGTTTAATATCATGTCATTTGCAGCTAGTGTTAGGTTTACTTCTTCCTTTCTGATTTGGATGCCTTTTATTTCTTGTCTAATTTCTGTGAGTAGGACTTTCAATACTGTGTTGAATAAACGTGGTAAGAGTGGGCATCCTTGTCTTGTTCTCTGATCTTAGAGGAAAATCTTTCAGCTTTTCACCACTGAGTATGATATTAGCTGTGGCTTGTCATATATGGCCTTTAATATGTTGAGGTAAATTTCCTCTAAACCCATTTTGTTGAGAGTTTTTATCACAAATAGATGTTGAATTTTCTCAGCTGCTTTTTCTGCATTTACTGAGAGGATTTTATGGTTTGTGTCCTTCATTTTGTTAATGTGCTGTATCATGTTGATTGATTTGTGGATGTTGAACCCTCCTTTCATCCCTGAAGTAAATCACACTTTGTCATAGTGTATGATTCCTTAATGTATTGTAGGATTCAGTTTGCTAATACTTTGTTGAGGATTTTTGCATCTATGTTCCTCAAGATGATTGGGCACAACTTTTTACTAAGAAATATGGGTGATGTGGTAAAGTTCCACCTTCCTTTCAGCAACACAGAATCATCAAATACATTCAAATTTTCCTAGTCATTAGGCCTTATGCCAGGCTGAAGGCACATAAAACCAACATTTTAATTGAAGGTCACAGATTAATTCAATGAATTTAGTTATGGGTGAGGTATTTTAAATGTTGAAGATGATCTTCACCCTGCAAAATTTTCTACAATAATAACTAACCTTCACTGAACATTTTTGATATACCAAATTTTATGTTTTATGCTTTATATGGATGATCTCATCTAATTCTCAAAACCCAATGAATTGTGTTGTTATTATATCTGTTTCATAAATGAAGAAACCTAGATTCAGTAAATTTTAGTAATGTGCTTAGGGTCATAAAGGTAGTGTGTGTCAGATAAATTTCAAAGTCTACTCTTCTAACCACTGTGCTATGAAGCCTACATGAACTCTGAATTACAATATCTATTAATAATATAAATTGGAACCACTGGTGATATAATGAAATTGTTGGTTTAAGGAGGAACCTATAATCACTGTAAGATACTTTTGAAGTTATTTCTCCACACTGATCCCAGAAAAAAAGAACCAACTGATTTGGAAGACAAAACATAGGGAAAGCCACCTTTGAAGCATGGAGCTCCAGGAACAAGCAGATTCCTTCTACATATCAAATTCAACCCCTGGAACTTAGGTGATATCATATAGTGACATTTTTTTCCAAGAGAAATTTGAAAATATCTGGATGTTTTGAAATCTTCCAATATTTAAATATGGGTGATTATTTTTTTAAAAAAGCCTTGTGTGGGTCAAACTAAACATGTGTGAAAGCAGTTTTCAGAATGTAGACCACCAGTCTGGAATCAATAGCTAATATATTAATGTTTTATATCCATTATCTATTTTAATCCTCAGAAATGACCCAATGAAAGGTGCTGTTATTATCTCTACCTCATAAATGAAACAACTAAGATTCAGTGATCTTTAATAATTCAACTAAGGTCACAGAGCTAGCAAGTGACAGAGGATATTATTGATTACTGATCTTAACTCTATCACTGGCTTGAAACTATCTTGACTCTGGTGAACACACTGAACAAGATAGCCCAATATGTGTTTGGTCACCTTCAGCCCTGGAAAGTACAGTCTGGTTTATATATGATGTCTTTCAGTTTCATAAACTGGCAAAGTATAGTGACTTGAGCCTGGAGCTCAACATATATCTTAATTTTCAAGGACCTTGTTTAGGAGATTGAAGGTGTAATTCCACTTCTCTACTCCACATAGTTGATAAACTATGCTATAGAAGAGGACCCAGGTACTTCATTTATTCATGCATTCACTCATGTCTTTATATGAACACATATTAAGCATCAAGCACTATGCTGGACAATAGATATACAGTCTACTACCTGTCAGTCTTCAACTTTCTCTATAGGAAACTAGGAAATAACCCAATCCAAGAAGTAGAAACAATCTAAAAGATTCGTGAAAACTTTATGTATCAAACCTCAAGGGAAAACAATGTTCAACATAAAATTGACAATTTTAACATAATTACAAATTAACTGCCCTTTGACCAATTTAACTTCTAAAACTTTATCCTATAGATATACTGACACATTTTATAAATGATAGATCTATAAAATTATTCATTATAGTATAGTCTGTAATGTCATTATAGTACAGATATCATAGAAATTAATGGAGTAAGAGTCTCCAAAATTTCTCTCCTCCATAAAAGCAGTGAGAAAGCTGGTGAAATAAAAGTCAGAAACCACTTTTATTATTATTATTTTTTTTGCGGTATGCGGGCTTCTCACTGTTGTGGCCTCTCCCGTTGTGGAGCACAGGCTCCAGATGCACAGGCTCAGTGGCCATGGTTCACGGGCCTAGCCGCTCCATGGCATGTGGGATCCTCCAGGATTGGGGCACGAACCCGTGTCCCCTGCATTGGCAGGCAGTCTCTCAACCACTGTGCCACCAGGGAAGCCCAGAAACCACTTTTTTAGATTTCTAAAAATTAACCAGAGGCTTGCAGCAATCTGGGGAGTGTTTAGTTTTTGTAATGGCTTTAAATAAGTTATTTAAAATATTTTTGAAGAAGTAAGAAAACTATATTTTTAGAACTAAAGAAAAAAATATGAGAATGACTTTTCAGCAAAGGGAATATCAACAAAGAGGTAGAAATTATTTTTTTAGAAAACAATAACTAAATAGAAATTCTGGAGTTGAAAAGTATAATTATTTAAATAACTCCTCACCACAAGAGGTCAACAACAGTTTAAGCAGACAAAAGAAACAATCCATGAACTTGAAGATTGGTCAATTGATGTTACCAAGTCTGAGGAACAGAAAGAAAAATGATGAAGCAAAATGAACAGAGCCTCAGGGACCGATGGATACCATCAACCTATTAAAATACACATACTAGTAGTCCAGAAGGAAAGGAGAGAGAGGAGGTGAAAGAAAGACTATATGAAAAAAAAAACCCACAAAACTTCAAAATTTGATGAAAACATTAATATATGTATCCAAAATCTCAAAAAATTCTAAGGTAAACTCAAAGAGATCATACCTAGACATGTTATTACCAATCTGTCTAAAGACATAAAGAAGATCTTGAAAGTAGACAGGGAGAAGTTGACTCATTACATGCAGATGATTCTCAGTAGAGTGGGTTTCTCATCAGAAACCATAGAGGCCAAAAAGCACTGGAATGACATTTTCAAAGTGATAAAAGAAAAACACTGTCAACCAAAAATTCTATATCTAATAAAAGAAAGATTTTAATCAGTAAGTCAATTTTCTGCCTTAAGGAATTAGTAAAACAAGAGCAAACTAAGCCATAAGCAAGCAGAAAGAAAGAAAAAAATAAAGATTATAGTGGGAAAAAATGAAATGAAGGGTAGAAAAACAACAAACCAAAAGTTGATTCTTTGAAAATATTAAAAAGAAATTAAAAAGCCTTTATTTAGGAAAAATATAGAGAGCAGAAAAACGATGACTAAAATTACTAAAATCAATAATGAAACAAAGAACATTCACATTACAGAAATAAAAAGGATTATAAGGTAATACAGCAAAAAATCTTATGTAAACAAATTACATAACTTAGAAAAAGAAAAATTCCTAGGAAGAGAGAAAATATCAAAACTGTATCCAAAGAAATGGGAAATCTGAATAAACCTACAAAAGTAAAGATATTTAATTAGTAATTTAAAAGCTACCAATAAGGTGTGACCAAATTGGCCGAGGAAGACCCTGAGCTCACCTCATCCCAGTGACACTCCAAAATCACAACTATTTACAGACTACTGATAAGGAGAACAACCTAACAACTAGTAGAAAAGATCTTCTACAACTACAGATGTAAAAAAAGGAATCACAAGAAGATGGGTGGGAAAGACAGAAACGTGGTATAGTCCAGACCCACACCCCAGGATAGGTGACCCATAAATGTGAGGATAACCACAATTGTAGAGATTCTTCCTAAGGAATGAAGGGTCTGGACCCTATATTAGTCTCCCCAACTCAAGGGTCCTGCATCAGGAAGAAATCCCAGAATATTTGGATTTGAAGGCTAGTGGGGATTGTTTTTGGGAGAGCAATAGGATTGTAGGAAATAGCAACTCTGCTTTTAAAAGGTGCATACAAAATATCACATACTCTGAAACCCAGGGCAAAAGCAGTAATTTTAAAGGAACCTGGGTCAGACCTACTTGCTAATCTTGGAGAACCTCCTTGTGAAGCAAGAGGAAACTGGGACTCACCCTGGAGAAATAGAGATGGAAGCACCCATTTTGGGAAGCTAATTCTACCATGAGGGTACGGGTGCTGGCAAGTGCCATTTTGTATTCCTTCATCTAGCTTATAAGTATTAGGATCCAACCTGCCCACAAGCCAATCAGCACCAGTCCTGGGGTCCCCAGGCAAAACAACTAGCTTTACAGGGACACAACTAACCTTGCAGCCTTCCCACCAGGAGGCTGACAGCTGCTGTAGGCCTCTCTGAGACTCCAGCCATCCCAGGACTTAGCCCTACCTACCAGACGACCCAGGATCTGGTACACCTTACAAGAGAACAAATACCAGCTCCAGGGCCCTTAGCCTGAGACCCTGGGATATAATACCATCCATCAGTGGGCTGGCACTAAGCCTAGGACACATCCTCACCCACATTTGGGCAGGCACCAGCCCCTTGACTACCTGGGTCCTGGCACCACACACCAGGAGCAGAAACCAGCTCCCAGACATGTTGCACACCTCAGCCAGTAGCCCCAACCATCAGTGGGCTGGCACTAGCCCCAGTGACCTGGCCCTATCTATGATCAGGTGGACTCCTGGCCCAATGCCAGCCACCCAAGGATATGTTTCTGTACACCAGCGGGCCAGCACTAGTACCAGTAAACCCTAGGGCTCCACAGCCAGCCATCCCAAGACCTGGCTCTGCTTACCAACAAGCTGGCATCAGCAATGGGGCCACTTGCCCCTGAATCCAGCCACCTGTGATGCAGCACTGCCCACCAGCAGCTGGCAGCCTTTGTCCTAGGTAAGGCCTGGAAAGCAACTCGGCCAGGAGCCAGTCATGCTTACCAGCATCCCCATTGTAATCAGCCCCACCACAGCAGAAGGGCCCATGCAGTCCATATAAGGGGCACCCCTAGAGAATATAGTTCCTGTGAACAGAGGAGCGTGTTCTGCTGGACACCACAGGACATCTCCTGCATAAGACTACTTCTCAGAGATGCAGAAATGTAACCGACTTACTTAACACATAAAAATAAAAACAGAGAATCAGACAAAACAAGACAAAAGAGGAATGTTTTGGAAATGAAGAACAAAATAGAACCCTAGAAGAAGATCTAAGTGAATAGGAGATAAGCAGTCTACCCAAAAAAGAGTTCAAGATAATGATGATAAAGATGATCAATGAACTTGGGGGAATGGATGAACACTGTGAGAAGTTTAACAAAGAGTTAAAATATATAAAGGAGAACTAAACAGAGCTGAAGAATACAATAATTGAAATTTAAAAATACACTGGACGTAATATACAGTGGATTAGATAATATAGAGAAATGGATCAACAATTTGGAAAACAGAATAGTGGAAATCAATCAAGCTGAACAGAAAAAATAAAATAAAATCAAATCTAGGACAGTTTAAGAAACCTTTGAAACAACACCAAGACTACTAAAATTCACATAATAGAAGTCTCAGAGAGAGAAGAGAGAGAAAGGGAAAGAACATATTAGAAGACATAATAAATAAAAGCAACAAGTTATGTACAAGGGAATTCCCATTAGGCTATCAGTGGACTTTTCAGCAGAAACTGCAGACCAGAAGGAAGTCGCATGATATACTTAAAGTGATGGAAGGAGAGAAACCACAATTAAGAATACTCTACCTGGAAGGGCTATCATTCAGGCTTGAAGGAAAGACAAGCAAAAGCTAAAAGAGTTCAGCACCACTAAACCAGCTCTATGAGAAATGTTAGAAAGGATTTCTCTAAGTGGAAAAAAAGGCCACAACAAAAATTTGAAAATTACAAAAGGAAAAATCTCATTGGTAAAGGCAAGTATACAATAAATGTAGTAGATCAAACATTTATAAAGCTAGTAAGAAGGTTAAAAGACAAATGAAGTAAAATCATCTATATCCACAATAAGTAGTTAAGGGATACACAAAACCAAAAGATGTAAAATATGATGTCAAAAACAGTAAATGTGGGAGTGGACTTAAGGGAGTTAAGGGATACATAAAACCCAAAGTTATTAGATGGAAAGAAATAATAAAGATCAAAGCAGAAATAAATGAAATAGAGACTAAAAAACATAGAAAAGACCAATGAAACTTAGAGCTGATTCTTCGAAAAGATAAAATAATAAACATTTAGCCAGACTCATGAAGAAAAATGAGGGGGCCCAAATAAATAAAAGTCCGAAATGAAAAAGGAGAGTTACAACCAATATCACATAAATACAAAAGATCAAAAAGAGATTACTATGAAAAATTATATGCCAGTAAAATGGACAAGCTAGAAGAAATGGAAAAATTTCTAGTAATGCACAATCTCCCAAGACAGAATGAGAAAGAAATAGAAAATATGAACAGATCAATTATCAGTAATAAAATTGAATCACTAATAAAAAATACCTAACAATAAACAAAAGTCCAGGATAGATGGCTTCCCAGGTGAATTCTAACAGACATTTAAAGATGAGTTAACACCCATTCTTCTCAAACTATTACAAGAAATTGTGGAGAAAAGAATGCTTCCAAATTCATTCTATGAGACCTGCATCACGCTGATACAAACACCAGAAAAAGATATCACAGAAAAAAAATAAATTACAGCCCAATATCACTGATAAACATAAATGCAAAAATCCTCAAAAAATTATTAGCAAACCAAAATCAACAACACATTAAAAGGATGAAATTCCACAATCAACTGGGATTTATCCCAAAGATGTAAAGGATGGTTCAATATCTGAAAATCAATTAATGTGATACACCACATTAACAAATTGAAGAATAAAAACCATATAATCATCTCAATAGATGCAGAAAAAGCTTTTGACAAAACTCAACATCGATTTATGTTAAAAACTCTCAAGAACGTGTGTATAGAGGGATTAAACATCAACATAATAAGGGCCATATATGACAAGCCCACAGCTAACATCATACTCAATGGTGAAAAGCTGAAAGCATTTCCTGTAAGATCAGGAACAAGACAATGATGCCCACTGTAGCCACTCTGATTCACTTTAGTATTGGAAGTCCTACCTACAGCAATCAGATAAGAAAAAGAAATAAAAGGAATCCTAATTGGGAAGAAAGAAGTAAAATAGTCACTGTAGACGCCATAATACTATATATAAAATAGTCACTGTAGATGCCATAATACTATATATAGAAAATCCTAAAGAGGCCACCAAGAAATTATTAGAACCCACTAATGAATTTGGTAAATTTGCAGGATTCAAAATCAATATACAGAAATATGTTGTGTTTCTATATAGTAACAATGAAAGATCAGAAAGAGAAACTGAGAAAACAATTTCATTTACAATTACACCAAAAGAATAAAATAACTAGAAATAAATCTAATGGAGGTAAAACACCTGTGCTCTGAAAATAAGACACAGATGAAAGAAATTAAAGACAGCACTAACAAATGGAAAGATATACTGTATTCATAGATTGGAAGAATTAATAATGTTAAAATGATCATACTACCCAAGGCAATCTAGATTCAAAATAATCCCTATCTAAATACCAATGGCATTTTACAGAGAACTAGAACAAGTAATTCTAAAGTTTTTATGTAAAACACAAAAGACCTGAACAGCCAAAACAATGATGATATAGAAGAACAAAACTAGACATATCAGACTACTGATTTCAAATGATACTACAAAGCTACATTTAAGACACCAGTATGGTACAGGTACAAAAGCAGACACATAGATCAATGGAAAAGAATAGAGGGCCCAGAGATAAACCAATACTTACATGGGCAATTAGTGTATGATAAAGGAGGCAAGAATATACAATGAGGATAAGACAGTCTCTTTAATAAATTATGCTGGGAAAACTGGACAACTACATGCAAAAAAAGTCAAATTGGACTACTTTCTCAAGCAATATACAGAAATGAACTGAAAATGATTAAAGACTTAAATGTAAGACCTGAAATCATAAAACTTCTATAGGAAAACATGCACAGTACATTCTTTGACATAAGTCTTAGTAATAATTTTTTGGATATGTCTCCTCAGGCAAAGGAAACAAAGGCAAAAATAAACAAATTAGACTACATTACATTGAAAAGGTTTTGCAAAGCAAAGGAAACGAGGAACAAAATGAAAAAACTGCCTACTGAATGAGAGAGCATATTTGCAAAGGATGTATTTGAGAAGGGATTAAGATCCAAAACATACAAAGAACTCATACACCTCAACATCAAAAAACAAACAACCTAATTAAAAAGTGGGCAGCAGACTTTAATAGACATTTTCCCAAAGAATACATGCAGATGGCCAACAGGCACATGTAAAGGGGCTCAATATCACTAATCAAAACTAATCACCTCACACCTGTCAGAATGTTTATCATCAAAAAGGCAACAAATAACAATTGTTGGCAAGGATGTAGAGAAAAAGGAATCATCGTACACTGTTGGCGGGAATGTAAATTGGTGCTGGCAGCCAATCTGGAAAGCAGTATGAATATTTCTCTAAAAAATAACATAGAAGCACTACATGATCCAGAAATTCCACTCCTGTATATTTATCTGATGGAAATGAAAACACTAATTTGAATAGACATATGCACCCCTATGTTCACTGAAGTATTATTTACAATAGCCAAGATATGGAAGCAACTTAAGTGTCCATCAATAGATGAATGGATAAAGAAGATGTGATATATATGTATATATGTGTGTATATGTATACACACACACACACACACACAGTGGAATCACTATAATGTGTGTACCAGGAACTAATATTGTGTTTAGGTCAATTATACTTCAAAAGAAACCAAACAAGTGGGACTTCCCTGGAAGTTCAGTGGTTAAGACTCCATGCTTGCAATACAGGGGGCGCAGGTTCAATCCCTGGTCGGGGAACTAAGATCCCACATGTCACGTGGTGTGGCCAAAACAAACAAACAAACTCATAGAAACAATGATCAGATTTTCAGTTATCAGAGGTGAGGGTGCAGAGAAAGGGAATTAGATGAAGGTGGTCAAAAGGTACAAGTTTCCAGTTATAAGATAAACAAGTACTAGGGATATAATATACAACATGATAAACATATAACACTGCTGTATGTTATATATTAAAGTTGCTTAGAGAATAACACTAAGAGATCTCATAACAAGGAAAATATGTTTCTCTATTTCTATAATTTTGTATCTATATGAGATGATGGATGTTCACTAAACTTACTGTGTTAATCATTTCATGATGTATATAAGTCAAATCATTATGCTGTACAACTTAAACTTATACAGTGCTGTATGCCAATTATATTGTAATAAAACTGTAAGGAAAAAATGAGTTAAAAAGTAAAATCTACCAACAAACAATTGTTCAAAACCAGATGGCTTAACTGGTAATTTCTACCTAACATTTAAATAAAGATTAACACCAATTCTTTAGAAATGCCTCAAAAAAATAAAAGGTAACGTTTTCAAATTCATTCTATGAGGACAGTATTACCTTGATACCAAAACCAGACAAATATATCACAAGAAAGTAACACTACAGACCAATATCTGATATGAATGTAGACCCTCAAATCCTCAACATAATAACAAATAGAATCCAGGAATTTATAAAAATGATTATACACCATCACCAAGCGTGATTTATCCCTATATTGGAAATTGGTTCAACACACAAAAAAATCAATTAATATAATACACCATATTAATAGGATAAAGGACAAAAACCAGAAAATGACAAAATTCAACACCTTTTCGTGATAAACACTGAACAAATTCGAAATATAGGAAAACTTTCTCAAACCAATAAAGGGCATCTATGAAAAACCTACAGCTACCAATGTACTTGCTGGTGAAAGACTGAATTTTTGTCTTAACATTTCTATTTGAAATTGTACTGGAAGTTCAACTCAAGGCAATTAAACAAGAAAGAGACATAAAAGGCATCCAGTTAGGTGAGGAAGAAGTAAAACTATCTCTATTTGAAGATGACATGATCTTAGAGACAACTCTAAGGAATCCACACAAAATATTACATGTAATAAACAAGTTCAGCAAAGTTGCAAGATACAAGATCAGTTTATAAAAATCAGTTCTACTTCTATACATTAAGAATGTAAATTCAAAAATGAAATTAAGAAAAAAATTCCATTTACTATAGTGTCAAAAAGAATAAAATACTGAGGAATAAATTTAGCAAAAGAAGTACACTGAAAACTACAAAACATTGTTGAAAGAAATTAAAGAAGAACTTCATAAATAAAAAGACACTCTGTGTTTATTGATTGGAAGAATTAATATTATTAGAATGGCCATAATACCCCAAATCAATCTATAGATTCAAGCAATCCCTATCTAAATTACAACTGCAAAAAGGTGGAGAAATTGGAATCCTTGTATACTGCTGCTGGGAATGTAAAATGGTGCAGTCACTTTGGCAAACAGTCTGACAGTTCCTCATAATATTAGAGAGTTACCATAAGAACCAGTAATTTCACTCCTATGTATGACCCAAGAACAATAAAAACATATGTCCACACAGGAACATATATACACCAACGTTCATTGCAGTATTATTTATAATGGTTAAAAATTTTAAAGAACCCAATTGTCAAACAATTGATGAATGGGTAAACTAAAGGTGTTATTCTATACAAAGAAATAATATTCAGCAATAAAAATGAAGTACTGATACATATTATAACATGGATGAACCTCAAAAACATTATGCTAAGTGAGAAAAGCAGAAACAGCTACATATTGTATGATTCCATTTATATGAAATGTCCAAAACAAGTAAATCCATAGAGACAGAATGCAGATTAGTGGTTGCCAGGGGTAGGGGAGAGAGGGGAATGGGGAGAAAATGCTAATGAGTACGGGATTTCTTTTGGGGGGTATGATGAAAATGTTATGAAATTAGTTGTGATGGTAGTACAACTTTGTGAATATACTAAAAATCACTGAATCATACCCTTTTAAAGGGTGAATTTTATTTTTTCCAGTTCTATTGTTATATAACTGACACATAGCATTGTATTAGCTTAAGGTGTACAACACAATTATATATATATATATACATATATATATATCATATTTTCTTTATCCATATATTAGCTAATAAACATTTAAGTTTCCATGTCTTGGTCATTGTGAATATTGCTACAGTGAACCTGAACGTGCAGATGTCTCTTTCTTAATAGTGATTTCATTTCCTTTGAATATATACCCAGAAGTGGAATTGCTGGATCATGTGGTAGTTTTATTTTTAATTTTTGAGGAATCTCCATACAGTTTTCCATAGTGACTGCACCAACTTACATTGCCACTGATAGTGCACAAATGTTCTCTTTTCTCCACATCCTAGCCAGCACTTGCTATCTCTTGTCTTTTTGATGATAGCCATTCTAACAGATGTGAGGTGATGTTTCATTGTGTTGGATTATATTTTTTAATTCATAAAATATAATTTTATTGTTTTAAATATTTTTCCAGCTTTATTGAGATACAATTGACAGATAATTTTGTGTAAGTTTAAGGAATACAGCAATGATGATTTGATATACATATATATTTTGAAATGATTACCACAATAAAGTTATTTAACACATCCATCACCTCACATAATAGCAATTTGTGTGTGTGTGGTGAAAACATTTAAGTCTTGGCAACTTTCAGTACATAATACAAAACTGTTAACTATTGTCACCATGCTGGATTAGCTCCCCAGAACATGTTCATCTTAAAACTGGAAGTTTGTACACTTTGTCCAACATCTCCCCATTTCTCCCACCCTCCATGCCCTGGCGATCAACATTCTATTCTCTACTTCTGAGGTTTTTTTTTTAATTCCACATATAAGTGAGACCACACAGTATTTGCCTTTCTTTTTCTGTTTATTTCACTTAGCATAAGGCCCTCAAAGTCTTTCCATATTTTCACAAATGGCAGGCTTCCCTTCTTTTATATGGCTGAATAATATTCCAAAGAATCTGCCTATTTTCATATTGGGTTATTTGTTTTTTTGTTATTGAGTTGTAGACGTTCCTTATATATTTCAGATAGTAGCTCCTTATGAGATATATGATTTGCAAATATTTTCTCTCATTCCATAGGTTAACTTTTAATTTTGTTGATTGTTTCCTTTGATGCACAGAAGCAATCTGGATTTGGAACTTGAAGTCGTGGACTTCAAGCTGATGTCATGATGGAATGAGACTTAACTGGCCTAATAGCTTTTGCTTCCTCCCGCTGGGAGCCCTGAGCTGCCATTTTACAAGTCTGACAACCTCACTGGACAGACATTGTCTACATGGCCCTGTATCTACATGGAGAAGGAGAGAGAAACAGAAGAGCCTGGTCTTTCAGCCATTCCTAACAAGACCATTCATATGAGTGAAGTCATCTTAGACCCACCTTAAAATCCCAATAGTCAGCTGAATAACAGAGAGTGACCTCAGTCCATGCCGAATGGAATAGAAGAATTATTCAGTCAAGTTCTGCATAAATTAATTACAGTCAGATACAGAACAGTGTATGGTGATATATAGCCCTTTATGTGGACAGATACAGGATTGTGTATCATCAGACATAGACCTGTGTATAGCAAGATACAACCCTGTGTGTAGACAGATACAGACCTGTATGTGATCATGTGAAATACATATGCATATACATATACAAATGCATTGATATAGGTAGTCAGATATTGATTGATCCATGTGTTGTCAGACACAGGCCTGTGTTCACATATAGACACATATGTGTAATTGGATACAGACTAACAAATCACTGAATATGTACATACATGAAGTCATACATCCACATGAGGTTGCATACAGATCTGAGTGTGTGGTGGGATACACACACATGTATTGGTGAATACAAGCCTATGAATTCTTGGATAAAGACATATCCCCATGGCTTTGAGAATTGTGTGGTAATTCATCCCAGCAAAAGACACTAAGTCCCTTCTGACCAGCTCACTGAAAATGTGAGTCAAATGTAAATAAGAGAATCTTCTTTTTAAATAAGAAAACCAAAATGTAAGACTTATGAACAATCTATGGAGATGGTTACAAATTTTTATTGAGACATCAATTAATTTTTCACAATATATGTCTTATTCTGTTTGGTAAAACAAGATATCAAAGCATGTAATATTCCACAAAATAAATATGCAGAGTCCTGACATTCTAAATATATATTTTTTTGCTGATGAAAGAAATCAAAAGTGACACAAAGACATGGAAAGATATACTGTGTTCTTGGATTGGAAGAATCAATGTTGTTAAAATTACCATACTACTTAAGGCAATCTACAGATTCAATGCAATCTCTATCAAATTAACAATGGCATTTTTCACAGAAATAGAACAAAAATGTTTACAATTTGTATGGAAACACAAAAAAACCAGAATAGCCAAAACAATCTTGAGAAAGAAGAACAGAGCTGGAGGAATTACACTCCCTGACTTCAGACAATACTACAAAGAAACAATAATCAAAACAGTATGGTACTGGCACAGAAACAGTCATATAGATCAAAGGAACGGGATCAAAAACACCAAGAAATAAACCCATACACCTATGATCAATTAATCTACAACAAAGGAGGCAAGAATATATAAAGCAGAAAAGACAGTCACTTCAATAAGTGGTGCTGGGAAAACTGGACAGCTACATGTAAAAGAATGAAATTAGAACATTCTCTAATACCATATACAAAAATAAGCTCAAATAGATTAAAGACCTAAATGTAACACTGGATACTGTAAAACTCCTAGAGGAAAACATAGGCAGAACACTCTTTGATATAAACAGCAGCAATAATTTTTTGGCTCTATCTCCTAGAGTAATGGAAATAAAAACAAAAATAAACAAATGGGACCTAACTAAACTTAAAATCTTTTGCACAGCAAAGGAAATTATAAACAAAACAAAAATACAACCACCGACTGGGAGAAAATATTTGCAAATGAAGCTACAAACAAGAAATTAATTTCAAAAAATATTTACAAACAGCTCATACACCTTAATATCAAAGAAACAAGCAACCCATTCAAAAAATGGGCAGAAGACCTAAAAAACATTTCTCCAAATAAGACATACAGCTGGCCAAATGACACATGAAAAGATGCTCAGTATCACTAATTATTAGAGAAATGCATATCAAAACTACAATGAGGTATCACCTTACATCAGTCAGAATGGCCATAACTAAAAAATCTACAAATAATAAATGCTGGAGAGGGTGTGGAGGAAAAGGAAGCCTCCTACACTATTGGTGGGAATGTAAATTGGTACAGCCACTATGGAGAACAGTATGGAGGTTCCTTAAGAAACTAAAAATAGAGTTACCATATGATCCTGCAATCCCACTCCTGGGCATGTATCCAGAAAAATCTCTAATTCGAAAAGATACATGCATCCCAATATTCAGAGCAGCTCTCTTTACAATAGCCAAGGCATGGAAGCAACCTAAATGTCCATCAACAGATGAATGGATAAAGAAGATGTGGCACATATATACAATGGAATATTACTCAGCCATTAAAAAAAAATGAAACTGAGTTATCTGTAGTGAGGTGGATGGACCTAGAGTCTGTCATACAGATTGAAGTAAGTCAGAAAGAGAAAAACAAATACCATATGCTAACACATATATATGGAATCTAAAAAAAAAAAGGTTCTGACAAACCTAGGGACAGGTTAGGAATAAAGACACAATTGTAGAAAATGGACTTGAGGACACAGGGAGGGGGAAGGATAAGCTGGGATGAAGTGAGAGAGTAGCATTGACATAGATCCACTACCAAATGTAAAATAGATAGCTAGTGGGAAGTAGCTGCATCACACAGGGAGATCAGCTCAGTGCTTTGTGACCACCTAGAGGGGTGGGATAGGGAGGGTGGAAGGGAGGTGCAAGACGGAGAGGGTATGGGGATATATATGTATACATATAGCTGCTTCATTTTGTTATACAGCAGGAGCTAACACAATATTGTAAAGCAATTATACTCCAATAAAGATGTCTAAAAAAAGAAAAAAAAAAGAATAAAATAATGTAATTTACAGCAACATGGATGGACCTAGAGATTATCATATTAAGTAAAGTAAGTCAGGCAGAGAAAGACAAATATAATATATCACTAATATGTGGAATCTAAAAATATGACATAAATAAACTTATTTACAAAAGAGAAATAGACTCACAGACCTAGAATACAAACTTATTGTTACCAAAGGGTATTGCAGGGTGTGGGGGCAGTGATAAATTAGGAGTTTGGGATTGACATATACACACTACTATATATAAAATAGATAAACAACAAGGACTTGGAACTATAGCACATGGAACTATATTCAATACCTTGTGATAACATATAATGGAAAAGAATCTGAAAAAGAATATATATATATATACGCTCACATGTATATATATATATATATATATATATGTATGTATGTATAAGTGAATCACTTTGCTGTACACCTGAAACTAACACAACATTGTAAATTAACTATACTTCAATTTTAAAAATAGTTAAAATAAATAAATATATTTTTATGGGAAGTTTTCAAACTTTATGAAATGACTCTAAAGTTTATCAGGAAAAATAAATATTTAGAAACGGCAGGAAGCATTTGAAAAATGTGAGTAAGTGGAGGTTATCCCTACCAGGTATAAGTACGTATTAGAAATCCTTGACTATTGAAATATGCTAGTTGTAGGAGAATATATCAAAGTAGAAGGAGGAAGGGGCAGAAGGGAAAGAAGAGAAGAAAGAGGAAGAGAAATGGCACCAAAATTGAACCTTCTAGATGGTGTATAACCAGATATATTAAATAGAAAATTTTCAAAATATCATTTAATAATATTGCCAGGTTATTTCACCTGTTTGGGATATATAGGCTTAGATATTTCCTCATCACAAACAAAAATAAATTCTAGATGGGTTAAAAAATAAAGTGTTTTGAAAATTTATTAAAAAAACACGAGGCTAAAATTTATAAAAATCAGTAGAAGGAAATTGAATTTTCCAAGAGCAATGTGACAGAAAATATCAAAAAGTAAAAGCATATTAATATGTAAAATCTTTGTATAAAAATACCCATAATTATAACATAAATAATATATTTATAGCAAATGCCAAAAAAGAGTAAATATTTGTAGCAAATATGTATATTTAACATAGAAAGAGTTAATCAAAAGTTATCAATACATATTCTAATTCCAAAAGATCAAGAAGAATTCAAGTAATTGAGAAGTTTTGTGGAGTGAATTCTACATCCCATATATTGTGCAAGGAAGAGAGAACACAAAGACAATTAGTAATTTTCCTGACTTCAGGGAGCTTATAAACCAATGAACATAGACAATTAACACATTTTTATCTCATCACTTGAAATAACTCTACAAATTTCAAACTTAACTAAATTTCTAACTTAGTCGATTTGGGCTGCTATTACAGAATACCACAGACTGAGTGGGACAACAAAATTTATTTTTCACACTTTCAGAGGCTTGGAAGTCCAAGATCAAGGTGCCAGCAGATTTCCTGTCTGGTGAGGGTCCACTTTCTGGTTCATAGACAGCCATCTTTTTGCTGTGTCCTCACATGGCAGAAGAGTCAGGTGAGCTCTCTGGGGTCTCTTATAAGTGCATTAATCCCATTCATGAGGTATCCACCTTCATGAAGTAATAATTTCCAAAAGGGCCCAACTCCAAATGCAACCACATTATAAATTATTTAACTTATGAATTTGGACACAAGCTCTCAGTCTATAACAACACACAAAAGTAGGAGGAATTAATTATATAAATTCTGATAAACTCAAGTGCTTGATATTAATTGGTGAATAGTATTATGTTTGGGAAAATTTTGAGATAATATAATAAATCTCCATGTAATAATAATTGGGGTAAAACTCAGGATATAATGTTTCTCATACAGTTTGATTTACCATTGAAAATCACCCATTGCCCCATAGCCTAAAGCCCTCATGAATCCAGACTAAATAAGGGAGGCAGAATAATAAGTTCCTTTTGCCACATGCTTCCAAACATAGTAAAGGGTGATAATATTTTGTTTCAAGCCTGATTTGGACAGAGAGAGGATTTTATGAATGATGTCTCTGTCAAATAAAACAATATATTCTGCCCTCTTTTTTTCTTTTTCAAGTTTTACTATGAAGGTACAGTAATCAAAAGAATGGGGTTTTGGCGTAGGGACAGACATGTAGGAACAGAGTGTCTAGAAATAGACCCACACATGTACACGCCATTGGATTTTGACAAAGATTCCATGATAATCCAATGGAGAAATGATAGTTTTTCCCACAAATTTTAAAAAGATCCTGAACACTTACAAGATATACAAAAAATAATTCAAAATCATAGACCTAAATGGAAGAGCTAAACTATAAAATTTATAGAAGAAAACATAGGAAAACCTTTGTCACTTGGGTTAGGCAAAGTATTTTTAGACAAGACACTAAAAGCATGAACCACAAAAGAAAAAAAGTTGGTAAACTGCACTACATCAAAATTTTAAATTTCTGCTCTTTAACATGAAAAAAACAAGCTATAGACTTAGAAAATATTTCTATAACACATATCTGAGAAAAGACTTGTATCCAAAATAAATAAATGAATCTTCCAATTAAATTATAAGAAGGCAACCCTACAAAAACTGAACCAAAAATTTGAATAGATGTTTCACTAAAGTTATATGTATAGCAAATAAGCATGTGAAAATAAGCTTAGTATTATTTTTCATTACAAAAGTGCATATTAAAGCCCCCAATTCAGGGGAGGGATAAATTAGGAGGTTGGGATTAACAGATACACACCACTACACATAAAATAGATAATCAACAAGGACCTACTACATAACACAGGGAACTCTACTCAGTATTCTGAAATAACCTATACAGGAAAAGAATCTGAAAAAGAATAGATACTTAACAATCTGTGTTTCATTAATAAGAGAGATGAGAATGGTATATGTTTCCAGTAACTTTCTTAAAAGTGATATACGAAATATCTGGTGTCAAGTCCTCTGGTGCATGTTTCTAAACTGAAGTATAGTTGATTTAAAAAATAATATTAGTTTCAGGTGTACAACATTTTGATTCAATATTTTTATAGATTGTACTCCATTTAAAATTATTAGAAAATAATTGCTATATTTCTCTGTGCTCTACAATATATCCTTGCTGCTTATAAATTTTACAGATAGTAGTTTGTATCTCTTGAACACATACCCTTATCTCACCCCTCCCTCATTCCTTCTCCCTTCTGGTAACCACTAGTTTTTCTCTCTGTGAGTCTGTTTCTGTTTCGCTATATAATCTCATTTTTTAATATATTTAGGATCCATGTATATGTGATTACATAGAATATTTGTCACTATCTGAATCATTTCACTAAGCATAATACTCTCTAAGTCCATTCACATAGTTGCAAATTTCATTTTTTATGGCTGAGTAATATTCCACTGTATATATATATATATATATATATATATATATATATATATACACAAAATCTTCTTTATCCATTCATCTGGTGATGCACATTTAGGCTGCTTCCATATTTTGGTTATTATAAATAATGCTGCTATGAACATAGAGGTGCATGTATCTTTTCTAATTAGTATTTTCATTTTATTCAGGTATATACCCAGGAGTAGAATTGCTGGGTCATATGGTAGTTCTTCTTTTAGTTTCTGAGAAACCTCCAGACTGTTTTTCACAGTGGCTGCACCAATTTACATTCCCACCAACTGTGTAAAAGCGTTCCCTGTTCTCAACATCCTTGCCAACATTTGTTATTTGTCATCGTTTTGATGATAGCCATTCTGACAGGTGTGAGGTGATATCTCACTGTGGTTTTGCATTTTTCTGATGATTAGTGATGAACATCTTTTCATGTGCCTTTTGTCCATTTGTATGTCCTCTTTGGGAAAATGACTATTCAGTTCTTCTGCCCATTTTTAATGGAGTTGTTTGGGTTTTTTTGCTGTTGAACTGTCTGAGATATTTATATATTTTGGATATTAACCCTTTATCAGTCATAACATTTGCAAATAGTTTCTCCAACTCAGTAGGTTGTCTTTCATTTTGTCGATGGCTTCCTTTGCTGTGCAAAAGTTTTTATATTTTATTATGCTGCATTTATTTATTTTTACTTTTATTTCTTTTGTCTTAGGAGATAGATCCAAAAAATATTGCTATGATTTATGTCAGAGTATTCTATCTATATTTGCTTCGAGGACTTTTATGGTTTCTGACCTTACAGTTAAGTCTTTAATCTATTTTATTTTGTTTATGTATATGGTATGAGAAATTGTTCTAATCTCATTTTTTTCCATGTAGCTGTTCAGTTTTCCAGCACCACTTATTGAAGATAATGTCTTTTTCCATTGTATATTCCTGCCTTCTTTGTTGTAGATTAATTAACCATAAGTGGGTGGGTTTATTACTGGGTTTCCTATTTTATTTCATTAACCTATGTGTATATTTTCGTGCCAGTACAATTCTGTTTTGACTACTGTAGCATTCTAGTATAGTCTGAAATCAGGGAGCATACCTCCAGCTCTTTCTTTTTTTTCAGGATTGCTTTGGCAATTTGGGGCCTTTTATGGTTCCATAAAAAATTTCAGATTATTTGTCTAGTTCTGTGAAAAATGTCATGGGTATTTGATGGGAATTGCATTAAATCAGTAGATTGCTTTGAATACAATGGACATTTTAATAATATTAATTCTTCCAATCCAAGAACATAGGATACTTTTCCATTTCTTTATATCATCTTCACATTCATTCCTCAATGTTTTATAGTTTTCAGAGCATAGGTCTTTCACCTCCCTGGTTAAGTTTACCCCTAGGAATTTTATTCCTTTTTAATGTGAATTTGAATGGGATTGTCATCCTTTCTCTTTCTGATTGGTCATTAATATTGAATAGAAAAGCAACACATTTCTATATATCTTGTATCCTGCAACAGTACTGAAATCATTTTTTAGTTCTAATAACTTTGTAGTGCTTTTTGGGGAGACTTTTGGGTTTCCTACATATAGCATCATGTCATCTGTGAATAGTGACAGTTTTATTTCTTTCCTTCAAAACTACATGCCTGTTATTGCTTTTCCTTGTTTGATTCCTGTGCCTAGGACTTCTAATACTATGCGAAATAGAAGTGGTGAGGGTGGGCATCCTTTTCTTTCCCTGATTTAGAGGAAATGCTTTTAGATTTCACCATTGAGTATGACGTTGTGGTAAGGTTTGTCATAAATGGCCTTTATTATGTTGAGGTATGTTCCCACTATGTCCACTTCCAGGAGAGTTTTTATCATAAATCGTTGCTGAATTTTCTCAAAAGCTTTTTCTACATCTATTGAGATAATCACATGATTTTTATTCTTCAATTGGTTGCCTTATTGATTTTCTGTCTGGATAATCAATCCATTGATATCAGTGGGGTGTTAAAGTCTCCTACTATTATTGTATTATTGCCCAGATCTCCCTTTATATCTGTTAGTATTTTCTATATGTAGGTGCTTCTATATTGGGTGCATAAATGTTAATGAGTGTAATATCCTCTTCTTTTACTGATCCCTTTATCATTATATAATACCTGTCTTTCTTTATGGAATTCATTTTTTTAAACATCATTATTGGAGTATAATTGCTTTACAATGGTGTATTAGTTTCTGCTTTATGAAAAGTGAATCAGCTATACATACACATATATATCCATATCTCCTCCCTCTTGTGTCTCCCTCCCACCCTTCCTATCCCACCCCTCTTGATGGTCACAAAGCACCAAGATAATCTCCATGTGCTATGCGGCTGCTTTCCACTAGCTATCTATTTTACATTTGGTAGCATATATTAGTCCATGCCAATCTCTCACTTCGTTCAAGCTTAACCTTCCCCTCCCCATCTCCTCAAGTCCCTTCTCTAAATCTGCATCATTATTCCTGTCTTGCCCCTGGGATCCTCACAACTATTTTTTGAAATATTCCGTATATGTAAGTTAGCATATGGTATTTGTTTTTCTCTTTCTGACTTACTTCACTTACTTCACAGACTCTAGGTCCATCCACCTCACTACAAATAACTCAAATTCGTTTCTTAGTGTGGCTGAGTAATATTCAATTGTATATATGTGCCACATCTCCTATATCCATTCATCTGTCCATGGACACTTAGGTTGTTCCATATCCTGGCTATTGTAAATAGAGCTGAAATGAACATGGTGGTACATGTCTCTTTCTGAATTATAGGTTTCTCAGGGTATATGCCTAGTAGTGGGAATACTGGATTGTATGGTAGTTCTATTTTTTCGCTTTTTAAGGAACCTCCATACTGTTCTCCATAGTGGCTATATCAATTTCCATTCCTACCAACAGTGTAAGAGGATTCCCTTTTCTCCACACCCTCTCCAGGATTTACTGTTTGGAGATTTTTTTAATGATGGCCGGACTGGTGTGAAGTGATACCTCATTGTAGCTTTGATTTGCAGTTCTCTAATGATTAGTGATGTTTAGCATTCCTTCATGTGTTTGTCAGAAATCTGTATATCTTCTTTGGAGAAATGTCTAATTAGGTCTTCTGCCCATTTTTGGATTGGGTTGTTAGTTTTGTGCATATTGAGCTGCATGAGCTGCTTGTAAATTTTGGAAATTAGCCCTTTGCCAGTTGTTTCATTTGCAAATATTTTCTCCCATTCTGGGTGTTGTCGTTTCGTCTTGTTTATGGTTTCCTTTGCTGTGCAAAAGTTTTAAAGTTTCATTAGGTCCCATTTGTTTATTTTTGTTTTTATTTCCATTTCTCTAGGAGGTGGGTCAAAAAGGATCTTGCTGTGATTTGTGTCATAGAGTGTTCTGCCTATGTTTTCCTCTAAAAGTTTTATAGTCTCTGGCCTTACATTTAGGTCTTTAATCCATTTTGAGTTTATTTTTGTGTATGGTGTTAGGGAGTGTTCTATTTTCATTCTTTTACATGTAGCTGTCCAGTTTTCGCAGCACCACTTATTGAAGAGGCTTTCTTTTCTCCATCGTATATTCTTGCCTCCTTTATCAAAAATAAGGTGACCATATGTGCGTGGGTTTGTCTCTGGGTTTCTATCCTGTTCCATTGACTTATATTTCTGTTTTAGTGCCATTACCATACTGTCTTGATTACTGTAGCTTCGTAATATAGTCTGAAGTCAGGGAGCCTGATTCCTCCAGTTTCATATTTCTTTCTTAAGATTGCTTTGGCTATTCGGGGTCTTTTGTGTTTCCATACAAATTGTGAATTTTTTTGTTCTACTTCTGTGAAAAATGTCAGTAGTAGTTTGATAAGCATTGCAGGGAATCTGTAGATTGCTTTGGGTAGTAGAGTCATTTTCACAATGTTGATTCTTCCAATCCAAGAACATGTTATATCTCTCCATCTGTTTGTAACATCTTTAATTTCTTTCATCAGTGTCTTATAATTTTCTGCATACAGGTCTTTTGTCTCCTTAGGTAGTTTTATTCCTAGGCATTTTATTCTTTTTGTGGCAACCATATATGGGAGTGTTTCCTTAATTTCTCTTTCAGATTTTTCGTCATTGGTGTATAGGAATGCAAGAGATTTCTGTGCATTAATTTTGTTTCCTGCTACTTTACCAAATTCATTGATTATCTCTAGTAGTTTTCTGGTAACATCTTTAGGATTCCCTATGTATTGTATCATGTCATCTGCAAACAGTGACAGCTTTACTTCTTTTCTGATTTGGATTCCTTTTATTTCTTTTTCTTCTCTGATTGCTGTGGTTTAAATTTCCAAAACTATGCTGAATAATAATGGTGAGAGTGGGCAACATTGTCCTTTTCATGATCTTAGTGGAAATGTTTTGTTTTTCACCATTAAAAACGATGTTGGCTGTGGGTTTGTCATATATGGCCTTTATTTTGTTAAGGTAAGTTCTGTCTCTCCCTACTTTCTGGAGGTTTTTTTTTTTATCATAAATAGGTGTTGAATTTTGTCAAAAGGTTTTTCTGCATCTATTGTGATGATCATATGGTTTTTATCCTTCAATTTGTTAATACGGTGTATCACATTGATTTATTTGCATATATTGAAGAATCCTTGCATTCCTGGGATAAGCTCCACTTGATCATGGTGTATGATCCTATTAATGTGCTGTTGGATTCTGTTTGCTAGTATTTTGTTGAGGATTTTTGCATCTTTGTTCATCATTGATATTGGCCTGTAATTTTCTTTCTTTGTGACATCTTTGTCTGGTTTGGGTATCATGGTGATGGTGGCCTTGTAGAATGAGTTTGGGAGTATTCCTCACTCTGCTATCTTTTGGAAGAGTTTGAAAAGGATAGGTGTTAGCTCTTCTCTAAATGTTTGATAGAATTCACCTGTGAAGCCAGCTGGTCCTTGGATTTTGTTTGTTGGAAGATTTTTAATCACTGTCTCAATTTCAGTGCTTGTGACTGGTCTGTTTATATTTTCCATTTCTTCCTTGTTCAGTCTAGGAAGGTTGTGCTTTTCTAAGAATTTGTCCATTTCTTCCAGCTTGTCCATTTTATTGGCATATTGTTGCTTGTAGAAATCTGTCATGATCCTTGTTGACCGTTGAGGGGAGCCAGGTCTTTGTGTTGAGATTGAGACATCTGGGAGACCTCTTGCCAATTAATATTCCCTGGGGCTGGGACTTCTTTGGCAATCCAATGTCCTGGATTCAGCTCTCCCACTTCAGAGGCTCAGGTCTCACCCCTGTCCAGAGCACCATGACCCCACAAGCTATATGGTGTGGAAACAAAGGGAAAAATCAAGAAAACAAACAGACACACAGAAGGACACACACACACACACACACACATACACAAAGGAGAGAAAACAAAAAAGAAGAAAGCAGTCAAATAAACGAACACAAAAGTGAAAACAAACACTGAAAGTAAATAACAAAAGCATAAAACCCAAAACAAATTAAAAGCAGAAAGCAAACTCTAGGTAGGTCTCTGGACCTGCTGGGGGCACTGTGGGGCCAGCTCAGACTCTGACCTGGCCTTAGTCCTCCATGTACTTTCCCCCAAAGTTCACAGGCTCAATTGTGGGAACACTCATTATCTATTCAGATATTCTGGGTTCAGATATTCAGATATTCAGATATTCAGGGTTTACCAGGCTGATTGCGGGGATTTAATCTGCTGTTCCTGCAACTGCACAGAGAGAGTTCCCTTTCCCTTCTTTGATCTCATTACCCCTGGAGTTCAAATTTGGTTTTGGCCCTGTCTCTGTACTGGGTCACCCTCAGGCGTCTGTTCCCCATCCAGGCAAGAGGGGCAAAAGCAGTGGCTAATTAGGGCTCACTTGCTCACTCAGGCCAGGGAGAAGGGAAACGACAGTCACAATTAGGATATTCAGGGACTGACTTCAGCAACAGAGACCAGCAGGAAGTTGCAACAGTCTGAGGTGTGCCATTTGCTCTCCCGGAGAGTTTGGCCCCAGCTCGCAGGACCCTTGGCAGTGGTGGGTTGCACAGACTCCCATGAAGGTTTGGTCGGTGACCTGCGCTTGCTCACAGGAACCTTGGTGGCAGCAGCGGCTGTGCTAGGTAGTCGTCGTGCCCACCTCTGGGGTCCTAGATAGCAGCTGTGGCTTGCACCCAGTCCTAGAAGTCATGTAGGTGGTGCCCTGCTCTCTGTGAGCACACGGAGAAAGAAGCTTCTATGGCGGGCACACCCCTCTCCTCATGAACCCACAACAATGGTCTTGCCTCTCTGGAAGGCCCAGGTTTCTTCCCGGACTCCCTCAGCTGTGGTGCACTAGCCCCCTCAGGCTGTCTTCATGCAGCCAACTGAAGTTCTCTTCCTGGGGTCTGACCTCTGCCTAAGCCTCAGCACCCAGTCCCCACCAACCCTGGCAGGCAAGCAAGCGTCTCAAGCTGGGGAGTGCTGGTTGGCACCGATCCTCTGTGCGGGATTCTCTCCACTTTGCCCTCTGCACTCTTGTCGCTGCACTCTCCTCTGAGGCTCTGAAACTCTCCCATGTCCCTGCCAGTCAGGGGGCTACCTAGCGTGTGGAAACTTTTCCTCCTTCACACCTCCCTCCCAGAGGTGCAGGTCCTCTCCTAATTCCTTTGTCACTTTTTTTTCTCCTGTTTTCTGTTGCCTTACCCAATTATGTGGAGATTTTCTTGCCTTTTTGGAAGTCTGAGGTCTTCTGCCAGTGTTCAGTAGGTGTTCTGTACGAGTTGTTCCACATGTAGATGTATTTTTGATGTATATGTGGGGAAGAAGGTAAGCTCCACATCTTACTCCTCTGCAATCTTCCCAAAACTCCCATCCTTTCACTTTCAATCTTTGTTTGTCTTTCACCCTAAAGTGAGTCTGTCATAGGCAGCGTAATGTAGGTTCTTGGGTTGTTTTTTTTTAATACAATCTCTAACTCTGTGTCTTTTGATCAGCACATTTATCCCATTGACATTTAAAGTAATTATTGATAGGTATGTAATTACAGACATTTTAATCCTTGTTTTCCAGTTGTTTTTGTAGTTCTTCTTTGTTCATTTCTCCTTCTTTTTGTTTTTCCTTCTGTGGTTTGATGATTTTCTTTTGTAGTATGCTTGAATTCCTTTCTTTTTATTCTCTGTGATTCTACTGTATGTTTTTGATTTGTGGTTATCATGTAGTACCAGTATGTTGACCCATAACTATACATATATACATATCTGCTTTAAACTGATAGTCATTCAAGTTCAAACTCATTCTAAAAGATCTACATTTTTATACTCCCCTCCCCCACATTTTGTGATTTTGATATCCTATTTTACATCTTCGTACTTACTCTTTTACTATTAATTGTGGTTATAATTGCTTTTACAATTGTTTGGTTTTTAATCTATGTACTGGTTTATTTAAGTGATCTTCAATCCTTTTATATATTTAGCTTTTGTATTGTTATTTTCCCTTTCGTATAGATTCTTACTTCTTTTCTATTTAGAGAAGACCCATCGATATTTATTTTATCGTAGGTTCAGTAGTTCCGAATTGTTTTAGTTTTTTCTTGTCGGAGAAATTCTTTATCTCTCCTTCTATTCTAAATGATAATCTTGCTGGGTAGTGTATCCTACATTGCAGGCTTTTCTGTTTGAAGACTTTGCATATATCATGACACTCTGGCCTGCAAATTTCTTCAGAGAAATCAGCTGATAGCCTCACGGGGGTTCCTTTCTAACTGACTCTTTGTTTTTCTCTTGCTGCCTTTACAATCCTCTCTTTAAATTTCACCTTTTTAATTACAATATGTCTTGGTGTGAAACGATTTGAGTTTGTCTTGTTTGGGACCCTCTGTGTTTCCTATAAATGGATACCTATTTCTTTCTTTAGGTTTGGACACTTTTCAGCTATAATTTCTTCAAATACATTTTTGATCCCCCCTCTCTCTCTTCTCCTTCTGGAACCCCTATTATGCATAGGTTGCCATACTTTATATTAACCCATAGGTCTCATATGTTGCTTTTACTTTTTTTTTTTTCACTTGTCTTTCTGTCTGCTGTTCTGATTGGATGATTTCTATTATTCCAGATCACTTATTTGTTTTTCTGCATTATTTAATGTGCAATAACATCACTTCTAGATTGGCTTTTATCTCAACAAATGACTTGTCTTTCTGTCTGCTGTTCTGATTGGATGATTTCTATTATTCCAGATCACTTATTTGTTTTTCTGCATTATTTAATGTGCAATAACATCACTTCTAGATTGGCTTTTATCTCAACAATTGACTTGTCTATTTTTGATTGGTTCATCTTTAAAGTTTCTAGTTCCTCGTTACAGTGATCTGCATTTCTATTGATAACCTTTCTTAATTCCTTTAGCATTGTAATTACCTTCTTTTTGAACTTGCAGTATAGTAGATTGGTGAGGTCTGTTTCTTTTTTTGTTCTTTTAGGGGATTTCTCTTATTGTTTAAATTGGGAGTAGTTCCTCTGCATTTTCATTTTACCTAACTTCCTCTCTATATATAAATTTAGGAGAAACAGTTAACTACTGCGGCCTTGAAGGGGTGTTTAAATTTGGGAACATCCCTTTGTAGACTGTGTGTCCAATATTTTTGGTGCAAGGGTTGGTTTTGGTATGGATGCCAGCCACATCTTTCCTCAGAATGTGCTGACTGTTATCCCCTTGATAAGGCATGTGGTTGGTGTTTTGGTGTCCAGAGACTGTGCTGGATGTGAGGCAGGTCTTCCTCTTTGCTTCATGACTATCTCTGTACCTGTAACCTGTGTGGCATGGTGTCTGCTCTGCAATTGTTAGGGTAGAGGCCCTAAGGGTTGGAGTCTATTAGGCTCCATTGCCCTTGAGTAAATGTCCTACCTTAAAGGAAGTGATTGCTGAAGCATGTGAAACCAATGAGGTCTCAGCAAACTTACGCACTGCCCATGTATGTGTCCATGGTTCTGCTCAGAAGCAGCCCAAGGTCGAGTCCTTTCTCTGCTGTGTTTGTCCCAGATCTAGTGCAAGGCTTTGATGTGGAGTAGGCTGTGGTTTGCGATTTAGGGTTGTGGCTGTGGGAATTGAGTTGGCCTTTGTGCTTCCTGAGATCTGGGCTGCCTCTATGGCAGACTTCTCCCAGGACCTGTCTGCCCCAGATCTAGGGCTAAGCTACGGCATGGAGTGGGTGGAGCCAGGGTGCTTTTGCTGGGCAAGGAAACACTGCATATTCCTGCCCAGATCCTGTCTGACCAAGATTCAGTGTTAGCACATTCTTGTGGTGCCGACCACTGTGTACACTGACAGGGTTTGCCCATCTAGTTTCACCTCCTTGTGCACAAGCTGACAGTGTCTACACAGACTTGCCACCCACACCAGTGCATGCACTGAATGGTGTCCACGGCTCTGCCTAGATCACACCCCAGGCACCTGAGTCTGTCTCTTTGTAGCTAGACTGAATCTTTGCCTTGATCTTGTGCTAGGCTGTGATGTGGAATGAGCAGAGCTGGGATGTTCACTCCCTCAGATTGGGAAGTGTAGTGAGGTGGCAGCAGCCAGTGCAAGGCTCTCTCTTATCTGATTTTTAGCAAGCCAACACGTTCACACTCTTCATGAATAGAGTCTAGGGTTCTCCAGCCCTTCTATCTGTCTCAGTAGATTTCCCAGGAGGCAAGGGGGCTTGTCTTCTCTGTGCTGGACCTCAGGACTAGGTTTCCCAGATTGTGAGTTGACCTACTCACAACCCAGGGTGAGGGTCCACCTGTATGGATCTTCTTCTTCTTACAGATCCCTCCCAGGGGCACATGTCCTGACATGATTCCTTTATTTACTTGTCCTACCCAGTTACATGGAGATCTTTTTTGCAGCTTTGGTATTATAGGAGTTCTCCTGCCACTTTCCAGTTAGTTTTCCATGAGAATTGTTCCACGTATAGATGTATTTTTGAGGTATTTGTAGGGGAAGGTGAGCTCCACATCCTCCTATTCTGCTGTCTTGACCCCCTCTCAATAGTTATTTTAATAGTCATCTTTATTATGTGAATATACTGCAATACACTTAAGCCATCTTGTTTAACATTCAGTTTTGCTCTTTATATTTGCCTTTGATTCATTTGACAAATATTTAATAAGTGTTTGCCATATGTCAGTCACTGTGTATGTCACTAGGAATATAGCAGGGGTATGTGTGTGTGTTTGTGTGTGTGTGTGTGTGTGTGTGTGTGTGTGTGTAGTCTTCATAACGCTTCAGTTCAAGCTATTATAAATAATGCTACCACAAAAAACTCGAATAATAAATCTATATCTGTCTTTTCTCGATATGTCTTTTGCATAGATTCTTAAGAGTGGAATTACTAAGTTAGAGGATATGAACATTACAAGGCTGTTGATATAAATTGCCAAATATCTCATTAGAAAGGTTGTATCATTTTATGAGGTTGTAAAAGTTATTCAGGCAGACATCATGTCTGTCTTCCTTATACAACTATATTCTCATCACGTAAGACAATGCCTGGAACATATTAGATGGTTTATACATGTTTTTAAAAAGTAAATGAATAAACAAAACCTCATCAACAATCTATTAGATAGTGGCTATCTCCCCTCTCTTCGCCATAATGTAGTTTAATGGCTAAAAGTGTAATTTCAAGCCAAGCTACCTGGTTGTGCATTTTTCCTTTGTTTCTTAGTAGCTTTGTGAGCTTGGGCAAATTACTTGACCTCTGTAAGTCTCAATTTTCTCATCTGTAAAGTGGAGCTAATGCAATTGTTGACCTCTTAGGGTTGTTGTAAAGGTTAATACACTGATCCTTAAATATTGCCTGCCATATAATAAGCACTCAATAAATGTTAACTCTAGCTATTTTTATAGTTTTTAAAATTCTATATTAAAAGACTAAATTTACCAGTATAGTATCTCATTGTTATATGCTGAATTCACTTGATCATGATTATATATACACATTCTGAGTCTTAGAGTTTCTCTTATTAATTTGTATACATTCTGTGTTAAAAAAAAGAAGATAAAACAAGCAAATAAACCTTAGAATCTTGAGACATATAGATCTTGTTTGAATTCTGATTCTATCACTAACTTTGTGAATTTGAGGGAAGTAATTAAGTTCTCTGTGCCTCCATTATGTTGTCTATATCATGAAGATAGCAAAAACATCTACTTTAAAACTTTTGCTAATGATTAAATGACCTATACTTACAAAGCACTTTTTAAACTTCCAGATATATAGTACAGTAATGACTCAATCAGTGTTAGTTATTTCCACATCTCACCAAGACTGTGACCGTCCTCTTGTTTCAAAATCACTTTCCATCCCTATTCCTTTTTCCATACTACTTCTAGACTAGTCTTACAAAGGACAGCTTTGCTCACGATATTTATCTCTCTCTGCTCAAAAACCTAGACTGTCTCCCCATTACTTACTAAATTAAGTCCAAACTTAGCCTAGCATTTTAAATCTTTCCACTTTCTGATTTCAAATTACCTTTACAGCCTTCTCTACATCAATGCCTCTTCCCCAAATTGGACCCCTTGCTGTTCTCTGAATCATCACTTTCACTTCTCCACACACTTACTGTTATGGACTGAGCATTTGTGTGCTCCTAAAATTCATAGGTTGAAGACCCAACCCCCAGTGCAACGGTATTAGGAGGTGGGGCTTTGGGGAAGTAATTAAGTTTAATGAGGTAATGAGGGTAGAACCCCCATGATGGTTTCAATGCCCTTATGAGAAGAGGGAGAGACACCAGAGCTTCCTATCTGTCCACCATGTGAGGATACAGCCATCTGCAAGCCATGAAAAAGCTCTAACCAGGAACCAAAACTGACTGGCACCTTAATCTTGGACTTCCTAAACTTCAGAACTATAGAAATAAATGTCTGTTATTCAAGCCACCCAAGCCTATGGTATTTTGTTATGGCAAAACAACCCAAGACACTTACTCATGCTAATCTCTTTGCTTGAAATGCCTTTTATTCCATGTATATCTAGCAAAATTCATGCAAGTCTGATTCAAATGCCATCTGTTCCAAGTAAGGTTTCTTGTCCCCTTGATGAAAAGATGTGCTTAGTGCCTCCTCTGAAGCCAAATTGCAGTACTTTGTATACTTGTGTTATCCTCCATGGGACAATAAGCTGCTTAAGGCAGGGACCTTGTCTCCTTTATCTTCCAGTGCTAAATACCCAATCGGTGCTCAACATCAACTTGTTAAATTGAAAACCTAGTAATTATAACTGGAATGCAAAAAAGAAGACTAATTTCTGGGCTTGTTTCTCAGAATTCCAATACTAAGTTGCTTTGGTGAAAAGTAGGGGAATGTTGAATACGTTCTAGGAAGAAGATGAAAAGATTACTGAAAATATTTTTAGAAATGTATTTATTTGATAAAAAAAGTTTTATGGAGAACCTACTGAGTATATGTAAGGTGATTCTGTTGTAAGCATAGTCTTTGGTCCTAAAAGCTTAAAGCTTCTCAGACTAATATGTTTCAACTCATTTGCCAAGCAAGAGCGAAAGGGAGGCAGAGCAAGTGTGCAGGCAAGAATGGGTTAAAAAAAAGCTTGCCAAAATTTTATAAAGATGCAATAGAGTTAGAGGGAGTAAAACAAAAACAAAACAAAAACTTGATTGAGATGTCCAAATACAAGAAAACCACAGAATTTCTCCTTCCTACCCTGGCAGCCTAGCCTGAATCACTCATTCATCTTTTATTCATTCATTTGTTCTATTCAAAAAACCTTTACTGAGTGACTATTATGTGGAGAACTGTGCTTGGCCTGTAGGGGAGAAAAGGGAGCTCACAGTCTGCGAGCAGAGGTAGCTACATAAATAACAATTATACTAGCCAGACAGCATAAAGAGTGTGTGTTCTGGGAGATCAAGAGAAGCAGGGGCCATTGGGCTGGAGTTAACTCACAGAGTGAAGCAAATCATAAAGTTTCTTCCTGCTGCTATTCAGTTCACTGGCAGCTCCAGAATCCGTGAGGAGCATCTCTGACATTTGTGGAATTTATGATCCTTTGACCACATATTTTCTTGTCAGTTTTTCTCCAAACTGGTGCAAAAAGGGTTCGGGGTGGCATTTGGGGATTTTACTTCTCTTTGTTTTTGTTTTCATTCTTAAATTTGAATTCATTATATGTGCTGTCCATTCTTTCTCTGAATATGGTTTCCCCAATTTTAAAATGGGAGTTGGTAGGAAAAATACAGTACCATACACTACACAGCTTTTGCCTTATTGCCAGTGTTTCTGACACAGTCATGGATGCCTTTTTATTATAAAAGCCTAGCTGACCAGTTTTTCTGTACATCTGAGAGTCTGATTCATTATAATCAGCTGCCAAATAAGTTCTTATACAAATAATTCCTATCTAAAGAAGGTGTTTCATTTCTAGGGGTTTTATATCTTATGAGCCAGTCAACAGCACTTGTGGCACAGCTTCTAGGTGACAATGTATCAAGTGATTTGAGGAATTTTTGAAACAGCACATGCAGCGCATGTGCACAAACAACAAAACACTCACAGCTATAATCAGCCATAAACGGCAAAAGATTCGGGATAAAGGGAGAAAGCAAGCCAGATCAAGCTAATGGAACTAGTAGGCTGACCACAGACCACCATTTGGTGGGCACCAGTGTCTCATCACAAAGGCAACTAAACATTCAAGTTACATCTGTCTGCTCCATCTCAAATCATTGGGACAGATGGTCTCCATTCCTTAAGCCTTTGCTTCTAGAACACAGCATGAAGAAGACAGATCTGGTGTTGGAATTGGATTGATGAAGATTTGAATCCTGGATCTGTCACATACTAACTCTGTGGCTGTGAGTAATTAATTGATTTCCCTTCTCCCATTGTGCGGAATGGAGATGGCAATCACACCTGCTTCATTGAATTATTTTGAAAATTCAATGAAATTATAAATACAAAGTGCATGGAAGATAGTTTATGTACCCAACAAATACAAGCTCTTTTCCTTCTGCCCTTTTCATCAGATGCAAAGACCACAGCATTTAGGAGTCAGAAGATATCAACTAGTTATGTGACTCTGGTCAAGTCATACAAACTTTCCAGGCCTCAGTTTTCTTACCTTACTTACAAATTTGTTGGAAGTGCTCCAGAGCAAAATGGATGAGAATATAAAATTATTTTGCAAAATCATAATGCAATGGAAATGTAAGGTGTTCTCATTAGTATGCTCAGCAGCACTTCTATTATCATGAGGAAGATAATCTAGTTATTGCCACTCTCCTAAATTTATTTTCAACCTTCCTTCCTCCTAAATTTATTTTCAACCTTCCTTCGTCCTAAATTTATTTTCTAATAGAATGAGTCAAGCCTGCTGCTGTTGCTAATTAAAATGCTCTTATAGGTGAATGAAAATATAACCCGCCGTGTGCGTGCGTGTGTGTGTGTGTGTGTGTGTGTGTGTGTGTGTGTATGTGAAAGGGTGATTGAGGGGTTGGGCGTTTCATATATCAATCTACTCTTTTAAGCACCTCATTTCTTGGAAGTTTGAATTTCAGGCCATTTTTTTTCCTCTGAGGCTCAGAGTAAACTAATTAGATTTGTTTTGTCCAGTATGTGTGTTTCTTTTTCTTATAAATGTATTTTTATTGCAGAAGAAATTATGCAAACTAAAGAAAAGAATAAAGTAACCCATTGCTCTAGCACATCCACTGTGAACTTTTTGGCATTTTGATACTTTTGTCAAGTGTTTCTATCCATTGTGAAGGTAGAAATAAAATCAAAAGGAGAGAACAATACACAGCTCAATAAAAAACAGATTTCCCTAAAATTAACAGCCATTCAGGAATCTTTTTTGCCTTGTCATTCTGTCCTATGCTCACAGGCAAGGACTCTCTTACACTCTGGATATTCCTTACAAAAGCCCTTGTCAAAGTGTGGTTTTAGAACCACCTGCATCAAAGTCATCTAAGAGCATGTTAAAAATAAGGTACCACAGGACCCACCCAAGACCCATTGAATTAGAACATCTCGCAGTGGTGCTGCCAAACTAAATTTTTAACAGGCTCCCTAGATGATTCTATAACAATAATGAATGTCTCAAATAAATTTAATAGAAAAACTTTATAAAATATGCAAACATGGTAAAAAATTCAAACAGTTCAAAAGAGTATACAATGAAAAATAAACCTTCATATATCCTTGGTTGTACACTGCTCTCCTACCCAGACACAACCACTGTTACCCATTTGTTGAATACCCTCCTAGAAGTATTTTTTTAGCATATATAAGCATTACCACTATATAAATATGTATATGAATATGTATATGTGTATATATATTTATATATGTATATATATATGCTTGATAATCTGCATGTCAATAAACTAGACAAGTGATACACACTCCAGTTACACAATCATTATAGATACTGCCTAGTATAGTGTTTGGCATGGAATAGCTGCCCCAAATACTTTTAAACTTGAGATATAATTATAATATCATATATTTCACTCATTTAAAGTATAAAATTCAGTGGAATTTAGTATATTCACAATGTTGTGCAACTATCACCACTATTTAACTTGAGAACATTTTTATCATCCCCAAAAAGAAACCCCATACCCATTAGCAGTCACTCCCCATTCTTCTTTTCCCCCAGCCCCTGGCAACCACCAATCTACTTTCTGTCTCTTTGGAATTGATTATTCTTGACATTTCATATAAATGAAAACATACAGTAAGTGACTTCTTGTGTCTGGCTATGTACACTTAGCATATTTTCAAGGTTCATCCTCATTGTACCATGTGCTAGCACTTTATACTCACTTCCCTCAGCACCATTTGTTTAAAGACTATTCTTTTCTCCATTGAATTATTTTGGCATCCTGGTTGAAAACCAATTAACCACGAATACATCATATTATTTCTGGACTCTAAATTCTATTCCATTAATCTATAAATCTATTCTTATGCCAGTACCACAATGTATTTATTACTGTAACTTTGTAGCAAGTTTTGAAACCGGGAAATATGAGTCCTCCAATTTTATTCTTATTTTTCAAGATTGTTTTGGCTATTCTGGATACCTTACATTTCCATATACATGATTTTTTTTTCCATTTACTTAGGTCTTCTTTAATTTACTTCAACAATATTTGCAGTTTTTTTTCCTTTTGTATTGAAGTATAGTTGATTTACAATGTTTCAGGTACACAGCAAAGTAATTCAGGTATACACATATATTATATTATATATATATATATTTTTTCAAATTCTTTTCCATTATAGGTTATTACAAAATATTCAATATACTTCCCTGGGCTGTACAGTAGGTCCTTGTTTATCTATTTTATATATAGTAGTGTGTATATGTTCATCTCAAATTCCTGATTTATCCCTCCCCCCTTTCTTTTTTGGTAACCATAAGTTTGTTTTCTATGTCTGTAAGTCTATTTCTGTTTTGTAAATAACTTGATTTGTATATTTTTTTAGATTCCACATATAAGTGATAGCATATGATATGTGTCTTTCTCTGTCTGACTTACTTCACTTAGTATGATAAACTCTAGGTCCATCCATGTTGCTTCAAATGGCATTATTTCATTCTTCTTTATGGCTGAGTAATATTCCATTCATATGTATGTATGTGTATATATGTGTGTGTGTGTATGTAACGTATATATAAATATGTGGTATATATATATATATATATATATATATATATATACCACATCTTCTTTTTTCATTCATCAATGGACATTTAGGTTGCTTCCATTCTTGGCTATTATAAATAGTGCTTCTATGAACATTGGGGTGCATGTACCTTTTTGAATTAGTTTTCATCTTTTCCAGATAAATGCCAAGGAGTGGAACTGCTGGATCATATAGTAGCTCTATTTTTAGTTTCTTAAGGAACCTCCATACTGTTCTCTATAGTGGCTGCACCAATTTACATTCCCACCAACAATGTACAAGAGCTCCTTTTTCTCCACACACCCTCCAGCATTTATTATTTGTAGACTTTATTTTTATCGGAATATAGTTGCTTTACACTGTTGTGTTAGTTTCTGCTGTACAGCAAAGTGATACAGCCATGCATATACATATATCCCATCTTTCTGGATTTCCTTCCCATTTAGGTCACCACAGAGCACCGAGTAGACTTCCCTGTGCTATACATTAGGTTCTCATTAGTTATCTATTTTATACATAATAGTGCTTATATGTCAATCCCAATCTCCCAATTCATCCTACCCTCACCCTCTTTCCCCCTTGGTATTGATATGTTTGTTCTCTTCATCTGTGTCTCTATTTTTCTTTGCAAATAAGATCATATTTAGCGTTTCTCTAGATTCCACATGTATGAGTTAATATATGATATTTGTTTTTCTCTTTCTGACTTACTTCACTCTGTATGACAGTCTCTAGGTCCATCCACGTCTCTGGAATTGACACAATTTTGTTCCTTTTTATGGCTAAGTAAGATTCCTTTGTATACATGTACCACATCTTCTTTATCCATTCATCTGTTGATGGACATTTAGGTTGCTTTCATGTCCTGGCTATTGTAAATACTGCCACAATGAACATTGGGGTGCATGTATCTTTTTGAATTATGGCTTTCCCTAGGTATATGCCCAGGAATGGGATTGCTGGTCACATGGTAGTTCTATTTTTAGTTTTTTAAGGAACCTCCATACTGTTCTCCATGGTGGCTGTATCAATTTACATTCCCACCAGCAGTGCAAGAGGGTTCCCTTTTCTCCACACCCTCTCCAGCATTTATTTTTTGTAGATTTTTTGATGATGGCCTTTCTGACTTGTATGAGGTGATACTTCATTGTAGTTTTGATTTGCATTTCTCTAATAATTAGTGATGTTGAGCATCTTTTTATGTGTTTGTTAACCACCTGTATGTCTTCTTTGGAGAAATATCTATCTACGTCCTCTGCCCATTTTTTGAATGGGTTGTTTGTTTCTTTGATATTGAGCTATATAAGCTGTTTGTATATTTTGGAAATTAATTCCTTGCCAGTTGCCTCATTTGCAAATGTCTTCTCCCATTCTGTAGGTAGTCTTCTAGTTTTGTTTATGTTTCCCTTTGCTGTGCAAAAAGGTTTAAGTTTAATTAGGTCCTATTTCTTTATTTTTGCTTTTGTTTCCACTACTCTAGGAGATGAATCTAAATTAATAATGCTGCCATTTTCAATTTTCTGCATACATGCTTTGAAGTTCTTTTGTCTACTTTATCCTTATATATTTTATTATTTTTAAGATACAGTAAATGTAATTATTTTCTTAATTTCATTTTTGAATTGTTTATTCCTAGTGTATAGAAATATAATTGATTTTTGTATATTGATCTCATATCTTGCAACATTGATGAACTCATTTGTTAGCTCTAATAGTTTTTTAGTTAATCCTTATGATGTTTTCTATATAGAAGATCATGTCATCTGCAAATAGAGGTAGTTTTATTTCTTCCTTTCCAATCATGGATTATTTTTATTTCATTCTTCTTCCTAATTGCCCTAGTTAGAATCTCTAGTACAATGTTGAATAAAAATGAGAGTCCTCATCCTTGTCTTATTTCTGATCTTATGGGGAAAACATCTAGTCTTTACCATGAAATATTAAGTTAGCTGTGGGTTTTGTGTACAGGCACTCTATAAGGTTTAGGAAGTTCCTTTACATTCCTAGTATGTTGAGGGTTTTTACCATTAAAGGGTGTTGGATTTTAACAAATGCTTTTTTCTGTGTCTATTGAAATGAACATATGGCTTTTATCCATTAGTATAATAATATGGTATAGTACATTAATTGATTTTCACAGGTTGAACCAACCATGCAATCCAGGGATAAATCCCACTTGGTCATGATATATAATCCTTTTTATATGTTGTTGGATTTGGTTTTTTTTAGTATTTTGTTAATGATTTCTGTGTCTATATTCATAAGCAAAATTGGTCTGTAGTTTTATTTTCTTGTCAGGTTTTGATATCAGACTAATACTGGCCTTAAAAAATGAGTTGAGTGGCATTCCCTCCTCTTCTATTTTTTGGAAGAATGTGTGAAAATTTGGTATTAATCCTCTTGTTATTGATTTCTAATGACATACCATAGTCAGGGAAGATATTTGGTATGATTTCAATCTTCATGAATTTGCTAAGACTTGTTTTATGGCTTAACATGCGGTCTATCCTAGAAAATGTTCCATATGCTCTTGAGAAGAATGTGTATTCTGCTGTTGTCTGATGGATTGGATTGTTCTGTATATGTCTGTTAGTGTTATTTGATCTATAGTGTTTTTCAAATTTGCTGTTTCCTTATTGATTCTCTGTCTGGATGATATATCCATTGTTGATAGTGGAGTACTGAAGTCCCCAGATACCACTGCATTACTGTTTATTTCTCCTTTTATCTCTGTTCGCTTTTGCATTATACGTTTAGGTGCCCAATTTGGTGCATAAACATTTACAATTTTTATATCTTCTTGACATATTGTCCCTTCATCATTATATGACCTTCTTTGTCTTTTTTTTACTGATATAAGAATAGCTACCCCTGCCTTATTTGGTTATCATTTGCTTGAAATATCTTTTCCCATCCCCTCACTCTTAGTCTATGTATGTCTTTAGGGCTAAAATGAGTCTCTTGTGGGCAGAATTGTGTTACATTTTATTTATCCATTCAACCATTCTTTGTCTTTTAATTGGAGAATTTAATCTATTTACATTTAAAGTAATTATTGATAGGTAAGGAATTACTGTTGCCATTTTGTTGATTTCTGGTTGTTTTGTAGATCCCTTGTTCCTTGCTTCTTAACTTGTTGTCTTTTTCTGTTTTTGATATCTTTTGGTATCAGTATGCTTTTACTTCTTTATCATGTTCTTTTGTGTAACTGCTTCAGGTTTTTCCTTTGTGGTTTCCATGAGGCTTACAATAAAAACCTTAAAATGATAACACCCTGTTTTAAACTAATAACAACTTAACGTCAATAGTATTCATGAGTTTTACACTTTTACTCCTCCTCTCCTTCACATTTTAGGTTATTGATGTTACAATTTATATGTTTTATATTGTGTAACCAATAACAGATAATTGTAGACATGGTTATTTTTACTATGTTTTTTTCTTAACTTTTAAACTGGTGTTGAAAGTGAATTACACACCACCATCACCATATTGCAGAATCTAATTTTAACAATATATTTACCATTACCACTGAGTTTTATGTTACCTTATTTTATTTATTTATTTATTTTTCAGTACACAGGCCTCTCACTGTTGTGGCCTCTCCCATTGCAGGGCACAGGCTCTGGACATGCAGGCTCAGTGGCCATGGCTCACAGGCCCAGCCGCTCCATGGCATGTGGGATCTTCCCGGACCAGGGCACGAACCCATGTCCCCTGCCTTGGCAGGTGGACTCTCAACCACTACGCCACCAGGGAAGCCCCCTTCTTATGTTTTTATGATGGTGATCATCAATCTTTTACTTCCACTCAAAGAACTCCCTTTAGGAAGATAGGTCTTAAAGGGGGTATGGCAGATCTAGTGGTGATGAACTCCTTTGGCTTTTGTTTGTTCAGAAAAACCTCTATCTCTACTTCTTAAGGACAGCTTTGACAGGCATAGAATACTTGATTGACTTATTTTCCAATATTTTGAATATATCTTTTCATTTTCTCCTGACCTGAAACATTTATGTGAAAAAAGCCACTGATGATAGTCTTATGGGGGTTCCTGCGTATGTACTTATCTCTTTTCTCTTGTTGCTTTCAAAATTATTTCTTTATCTTTGGATTTTGAGAATTTAATTATAATGTGTTTCAGTGTAAACTTATTCAGGTTCAACCTATTTGGCATCTTTTGGGCTTCATGGATCTGAATGTCTTCCCAGTTTTGGGAAGTTTTCGGCCACTGTTGCTTTAAATATACTTTCTGTCCTGTTCTCTTTCTCTTCTTTTGGAATTCCGATAATGAGGATATTGTTTCTTTTGTTTGTCTCTAATAAGTCCCACGGGCTTTCTTCACTCTTTTTCATTCTTTTTTCTTTTTGTTCCTCTAATTTCAAATGTCCTATCTTCTAGATCACTGATTCTTTCTTCTGTATGGTCAAGTCCACTTTTGAAGCTCTCTATTGATTCTTCACTCCAGTCATTGTATTTTTCAGCTCTGGAATCTCTGTTTAATTTTTTATTGTTTCTATTTCCTTGTTGAACTTCTCATTTTGCTCATTTATGGTTTTCCTAATTTCATTGTCTGCCTGTGTATTCTTGTAGTTTACTAAACTACTTTAAGAGAATTAGTCTGAATTCTTTGTCTGACAGCTTATAGGTTTCCATTTATTTAGGGTCAGTTACTGGAGTTTTATTAATTTCCTTTTGTGTTGTCATGTTTATCTTATTTTTCATGATCCTTGATTTCTTAAAAGGGCATCTGCAATTTTTAGTAAGTGGTCTCCTCTTTCAGACTTTACAGGTTTGCTTTGGCAGAGACAGTTCTTCAGCAGTCAGCTCAATTTGAGTGTCTGGACATGTCTGCTGGTAATGTCCTTCTGCAGGTGGGACTTGCTATAAAGGACTATTTAGGGGTGAGGTCACTGACCAAGCTCTAACATCTGGGGGAGGGAATGCTGCTGACTGAAAACAGTTGCATAGGACTGCTGGCTTGGTTCTCTGCCCAAGTGAGATGGAAGAATGGGCTCCATGGTTGACTGGGTTCTTTCATAAGGTTTCTACACTGTCAGAACTGGGTACTACACTCAGAAGTAGGCAGGGCTATGAATTGTCTTTCCTAATATGACAGGGCAGCAGGACAAGCCACAGGGCCTGCCCATCTTGCTGTTTGGAGACCAGAATTAGGCAGGACTCTGCATTGAATTCTACAGCCAGACAGGGACACCAGTTTTGCTCTGCAGATAAGGAAAGCCACAGGTTGTGCTCTCTGTTCAAGTGCCATTGTATGTAGTATTGTTGGTTGGGCTATACAGCTTTGGTTATTTCTCTGGTCAGGCAGGCCAAAGACTGTATTCAGCAATGGGAGAAGCTATGAATTAGTTTCCCTGCCTAGGTGGAGGAGGAGAACAAGCTCTAAGGCTTGCAAGGTTCTTTTTTTCATCTTGACTGAAGCCAACCTGTGTCCCAAGTAGTCTGTCCAAACAGGGATACTGGCCTTGCTCTGCAGATGATCAGCTCTGCCTGCTGAACTCTGTTCATGTGTCACTGAGCTACACAGCTTCCAGTTGTCCTGACCAGCTTTTTTGATCTGGCAGAGCTGTAAGTTACACTCAGTAGTTGACCAGGATATGACTCAGGTTCCCTGCCTGGGTGGGATAGGTTCCAAGCAACCTACCAGATATTCCAGATCAGGCATTTTGGTCAGGAGGGGCCAGGAGCTATACTCAGCCGTGGCAGGGATACAAATTAGCTCCCTGCATGTGTGGCATGGGAGGGCCCACTCTAAGTAGGCTCCCAGGTGTTCCAGATCAGACTTCCTGGTCAGAAGGGGGCCAGGAACTACACTCAGAAGTACATGGGGTTGTGACTTAGTTCCCTTTCCTGGGAAGAGCAACTGAACTGACTCCACATCCAGCAAGACTCTTTGCTTGTGATCTTGAATCAAGCCAACCTGATCCCCACATTCCCTGGCTGAACAGGGTACTGGCTTTTCTCTGTGGATGATCAGTTTTGCCTGTTGTACTCTCCGCTTGAACATTGTTGGGCTACACAGCTTCCAGGTATTCTAGCCAGCCTTTCTGGATCAGGTGGGGCTTGGAGCTACACTCAGAAGTTGGCAAGGCTATGACTCAGCTCCCCTGCCTTGGTGGGGGCCAACCAGATAACAGTGTTGATAATGTTCTTCTTCTGAGGACCCAAATGAAGCAGACCTGAACTTTGCCAAGTTCCCTGGTCAGACTGTGCCACCATTTGACTCTGCAGATGAGCAAAGCAGCTGGTTGGGACTACTACTTGGGTGCTGCAGGAAGGAGCTTGGTTTGCTAAGATCTGAATGCTTGTTGTTTCAAGCCCTTCCCGCCTTCTCCATCACAATCAGATTCCTAGTGGTCAAACCCTGCATATTCTGCCATACTCCCCACAGGGCAATATCAGAGTGGGGGCTCCCTAGAAGTGGCACACGATGCTGGAGGAAATGGATGTCCTCCTGGACTCTTTTTTCCCACTGGAGGAACTATAGACTCAGGGGGGCCTTCTCAGTGCAGCACTACACGCGTCTGGGGGAGAAGCAATGCAGTTTGCATGTAGCCACTCTTCTTATCCTTTTAATTCAGTCTGTCTTGGTCTCTGTAGTGCATGAGGGTGCTTCAGCCTCACTTCCATGTTCTAGAATTTTCTCAGTGGTGTCTTGTCAATGAATAGCTGTTAGTTTTTCTTCTTGTGAGGGGAAATGAAGTCAGGAACAACCTATGTTGCCAGGTTGGTGAAATCACTCCAGTATTAATTCTTTCTACATGTTTGTCAGAATTCTCTAGGGAAGCCCTCTGAGCCTGTACTTTTCTTTGTGTGTAATTGTTTTTATTACTAATTCAATATTTATACTTACTGTAGTTCTGTTCAGATTTTTCTATTTTTTCTTGAGCCAGTTTTAGTAGTGTGTTTTTCAAAGAATTGTTCATTTTATCTATGTTATCTATTTTACCAACATGTTCATGGTATTCCCTTATTATCCTTTTTATTTTGGTAAGATAAGAAATAACATCTTCTTTTTCATTCCTGATATTAATAACCTGAATTTTTTTTCTTAGTCAGTATAGCAAAGTTTTGCTTATTTTATTGAACTTTTCCAAGTACTAATTTTCTGTTTCTTCGATATTTCCTTATTACTTAAAAAAATTCTCTATTTCAATAAACCTACACACATACGGTCACCTTATCTTTGATAAAGGAGGCAGGAATGTACAGTGGAGAAAGGACAGCCTCTACAATAAGTGGTGCTGGGAAAACTGGACAGGTACATGTAAAAGTATGAGATTAGATCACTCCCTAACACCATACACAAAAATAAGTTCAAAATGGATTAAAGACCTAAATGTAAGGCCAGAAACTATCAAACTCTTAGAGGAAAACATAGACAGAACACTCTATGAAATAAATCACAGCAAGATCCTTTTTGACCCACCTCCTAGAGAAATGGAAATAAAAACAAAAATAAACAAATGGGACCTAATGAAACTTAAAAGCTTTCGCACAGCAAAGGAAACCATAAACAAGACCAAAAGACACCCCTCAGAATGGGACAGAATATTTGCAAATGAAGCAAATGAAAAAGGATTAATCCCCAAAATTTATAAGCAGCCCATGCAGCTCAAAATAAACAAACAATCCAATCCAAATATGGGCAGAAGACCTAAATAGACATTTCTCCAAAGAAGATACACAGACTACCAGCAAACATATGAAAGAATGCTCAACATCATTAATCATTAGAGAAATGCAAATCAAAACTACAATGAGATATCATCTCACACCAGTCAGAATGGCCATCATCAAAAAATCTAGAAACAATAAATGCTGGAGAGGGTGTGGAGAAAAGGGAACACTCTTGCAGTGCTGGTGGGAATGTGAATTGGTACAGCCACTATGGAGAACAGTATGGAGGTTCCTTAAAAAACTACAAATAGAAGAACCATATGACCCAGCAATCCCACTACTGGGCATATACCCTGAGAAAACCATAATTCAAAAAGAGTCATGTACCAAAATATTCATTGCAGCTCTATTTACAATAGCCCAGAGATGGAAACAACCTAAGTGTCCATCATTGGATGAATGGATAAAGAAGATGTAGCACATATATACAATGGAATATTACTCAGCCATAAAAAGAAACAAAATTGAGCTATTTGTAATGAGGTGGATAGACCTAGAGTCTGTCATACAGAGTGAAGTAAGTCAGAAAGAGAAAGACAAATACCGTATGCTAACACATATATATGGAATTTAAGAAAAAAATATGCCATGAAGAGCCTAGGAGTAAGACAGGAATAAAGACACAGACTTAGTAGAGAATGGACTTCAGGATATGGGGAAATGGAAGGGTAAGCTGTGACAAAGCGAGAGAGAGGCATGGACATATATACACTACCAAACATAAGGTACATAGCTAGTGGGAAGCAGCCGCATAGCACAGGGAGATCAGCTTGGTGCTTTGTGACTGCCTGCAGGGGTGGGATAGGGAGGGTGGGAGGGAGGGAGACGCAAGAGGGAGGAGATATGGGAACATATGTATATGTATAGCTGATTCACTTTGTTATAGAGCGGAAACTGGCACACCATTGTAAAGCAATTATACTCCAATAAAGATGTAAAAAAAAAACCAAATTCCTTGTAATCCTGCATGAAATAAGCTACAGCTATATAGTAACACAGGATTCTAATTTTTGAAATGAATGATAGATGATTCAATGAAGCATTTATAAAGGAAGGAAAAGCATGTTGCTTAAGGAAAAATTTCTTTATAACATGGGATAGATAGGTAGGGATGCATGAAGAGAAATGAGGGAGGGATAGAGGGAGGAAGGTAGGATAGATGGGTGGATGAATGGGTAATAGGCAGATAAATTGATGGATGGATAAATGGATAGATGGACAGACAGACTGAGCTACCCTCATCCAAGGCCACAGCCAAGGTCGCTATAACATCAATAACTGTATGGTCATCCTGCACTGTGTCTCCATTCACTGAAATAACCCAGATTAGTAAAAGCAGCTGGCCTTTTCTGTTTTTGATTAGGAACTGGAAGAAAGCTATTCAAAAATGTTAGGATAATTCTAATATTTTGACACCAAATAGCTTCCGGATTAGGCAAATCAGAGAGGGAAACTACCTTACAAACTAAATGATTGTGTTGTTCTGGAGAATGGATAGCTCTTCAGATAAGAGAGAAAAACAAAATCAGTTTGGTTCTGAGGCAAATGATGGGCACAGATGAAAAAAAAAATGTGTCTACTGAGGAGAGACATCAGCATATTCCAGAGCTGAACATACATATCTGAAAACCTGTCCTCATAAAAACACATTTGGAAGGAGGCAGAAAGCTCTTCAGAGGCCCTTTATTTTACGGAAGGGAAAAGTGTGGTCCAAGTAGAGAAGTAAGCTGCTGGGCAAGGCCACAGGCTGGCTGGTGGGACAGCAACATGACCACTGGCATTGATCCAGCCATCCTGTTACTCTGCCATGATGCCTCTGAACTCATCCTGAAACCTCTCCTTGTCTTAAACTGGGTCATCTTCTCACTCCTATGGGCTAATGTACTATTCACTCTTAGTTCTTTCTTGCCAGTCCCGCGGAGACAGCCCATTACTTATGATAGTGGCAGAAACCACCTGCCCCATGACCCACAATGTCAGAGGCAGCTCAGGGAGGACCTTCGACCCTGGCCAGGGACCTGGTTGCAGGTCAGATGTTTCACAAAGCTGCTCCTGTACTTCTTCTTAGGAAATCTCTGTCTATCCTGAAAAACATTCCAAAATGATGCACGTTACAGAAGGAATGAATATGAAATTATTCATATGACAGCTGAACTAGCTTTTAAGCCATTTTACTTATAAACAGGATTTATCTGATTGGAGATGTGAAGGTGGCTTTTCTAGAGCTTTCCCTCCCCCAAGAAATGCTTAGAGTGAAAAAAATAAACTAAGTGGTTTAGAGAAAAGAGAAGGGCTTGAGGGAAGTACTATTGATTTTTTGGAAATTAGATTACCACATTATTGCTTTTTAGGAGGTTATATCCCTATTAAACAATAATTTATTCTTCAACAAACTTCTTTGACAAAAGTTTTGTAATTGGAAGCAGGAATGAATGACTGAAACTAAGCATGCTTTGCAAACAGTGAAATAAGGCAACCTGTATCCCCAAATAGTTAATAAATTATTAAATAGCTACAAAAAAAGAAAAAAATTCTCTATTTCACTTATTTCTGCTCTCATCTTTATCATTTCCTTCTTTCTGCTTGCTTTGGAGTTAGTTGTTTGCTCTGCTTGTTCTAGTGTCTTAAGATGGAAAATTAGGGTACTAATTTGGGATCTTCCTCCTATCCAGCCTAGATGTCAAAGAATACCATTTCAGTAGTAGTGTATTCAACAGCAACCTAAATTTATTACTTTTTGATCCTGGGTAAATCCAAGAAACCACATTTGTCACTCTCGTACCTAGGCTGTAGAGCATCTTAGAAGTGCTGAGCTAGAGAGAAAATGCACATTAGGTCCCACATTCTTAGAAATTCAATATGATAGCTATTGGTATTTAAAATATACTTTTCAAGTTTTTCAACATTGAAGAATTGGCACTCACACATACATACTTAGTGGGAGTGAAAATTGATAACTTCCTGGAGGACAAATTGGCAATATCTTTCAAATTTTAAATGTATATCCTTGACGACCCTATGACCTAAAAATCCCACTTATAAGAATCTATCATGTGTGAATACTGATATAAATTCACATGGTTATTCTTTCTAGTATTGTTTATAACATGGGAAAATTGGATGTGTTTCAAAAGACTATCAATAACAGACTAAATGCATTATTGCACATCCACAAAATGGAACATTCGGTAGACATTGAACAAAATGAGGTATGTATTGTTGTGGAAAGAAATATTGTTAATTAAATAAAATCTCATTATGTTTGAAAAAATCAGGTATACAATATGTATAGTAAAGAAAAATGTGCACAAAATTATTTTTACGAACATAAGAAACTATTTGGAAAGATACACTCTAAAATATTAATGCAGGTTACTTTGAGGGGTGGAATGGAGAGAAAACAGGTGGGTGGGGTGGGATTTGACTTCTTACTAAAACAGTTCAGTAATATTTGAGTTTGTTACAGTAAGCATGCATTCTTTCATAAAAAATAGTAATAATACAAGATTTTCACATTTTAAGTCAAGAACTAAACATTGATCTGTACACTGAACTGAAAGGTATAGGCACTCTATATCCCTCACTGTCTATAAAAGTTATGGGAAACAAAGTCGGGGTGACTGAAGATAACTTTCAAAGCCATACAATACCCTTTTCTGATGGTACAAACTGAATTTCTCTTACAAAGTTTATCTTATTTCAATACCTATAATTTACATTGAAGGGCTCTTACTTTGATCTGATATTAAGCCTCTTTTTAGAAACACTCCTAAAAGTCTCCTACAATGGAGTTAAACTAATCTTCTTTAGAAAAAAGGTAACAATTCAACCACCTCTTCCGTATGAGAGAATAACCCAAGGCAAGGTTTTGGAGACAAGGTCCTGAGGAGGGGGAAGGAAATATGGAAAGCATAAGATGGTGAAAAATAAAAGGAAGAAACACAAGGGATGCCAAATATTCTGCTGTTTGGGTTTGGAGAGCTAAAGTGTACACTTCAGAAATAACTGGCAGAACTCACTTTCTTGGTGTGTACAGAGCTTTCACACACCGCTGCACTCTCTCCCCCAAACCTCACCCAGCCTATGTTTCAGTGCCAGACAAAGTTAAATCAAGTAGGATGAGGTAAGAAAGGTTTAATTCTACTTAAGTTACCATTGACATTATCATTTATTACATAAGTATAAAAAAAAGCTACAGGGGACTGTTTCTGAAACAGAGTCTTTTCTCAAAAAACAGTAAAGTGTACCAACTAACTAAAAGGAAGCTCTGCTTAGTAGTTTAATTCTTCAGAGACAGGAGTAAGGAAAAAAAATCTTTTCTTCTCCCACACAGGCTACTGTCTTCCCAATTAGGCTAATGAGAGATTTCTAGCCCTGTAAAACTCTGTGTCCTGAGTCAGTCTCCGCTTTGCAAGGCCTCCCCGTTTCACTGGTGCATAAGAATGAATTTGGCTTCTTAACCAGAGTTGAATGTACTCCACTCACACAAATTTAAAGCTCAAGAAGAGGCTCAATTTTTTTGTCATGTCCACTTCTTCTCTTTTCTTAATTTCAAAGTCAAAAAAAAAAAGAAAAAGAAAAAACAGGGCTATAGCCATAAAATTTCCTCTGCACTGACCATTGGGTATTCTTAGTGAACTGTAGGAGTACTGTTTATTAGGTAGAAATATCAGGGTCATTTTTAATCATCAATTATGTTAAACTAATCTCTCTGTGGCCACAGCACCCTAGACACATAGGACGCATTCTGACATATAATCTTAGAGGCTTACTGGCATTTTTTCCCTTGCTTTGTTAATTGCTACAAACTACTTACCTAGAATTTTATAAGAAAGTTCTCAAAGGACAGTGTATCCAATAATAACTCTCCAAGGATCATCACACTTCTAAAAGTAATTTCTAATTTTGTTTCTATAAGGTGTATATTTCCATAACACAATGACACCAATTTTAAAGATTGTAGATTCAACCCTACATCCAAAGACAAAGAAGATGCCACTACAAAATGGTAGGAGGGGGGCAATCATGATAAAATCAAATCCCATACGCGCCAGCTGGGCAACCCACATACTGGAAAATAATTCTACCACAGAAGTTCTCTCATAGGAGTGGAAGTTCTGACTGAGCCCCACATGAGGCTCCCAGTCTGGGGTCTGGCAATGGGAGGGGGAGCCCCCAGAGAGTCTAGCATTGAAGGCCAGCAGGGATTGAACACAGGAAATACACAGGACTAGGGGAAACAGAAACTCTACTCTTGAAGGGCACACACAAGTCTTGTGCACACCAGGACCCGGGCAAGAAAGTGGTGATCTCATAAGCAACTGGGGCAGACTTACCTGATAGTAGTGGAGGGACCCCTGCAGAGACAGGGAGTGGTTATGGCTCACTGTGGGGAAAGGGACACTGGCAATGGCAGCTCTGGTGAGTGTCATTAATATGGGTCCTATAGAAGGCTGCCATTTCTCACCAAGACTGGGCCCCACCCAACACCCTGCATGCTCCGGTGCTGGGACGCCTCATGGCAGACAACCAATAAGTTGGGAACACAGCCCCAACAATCAGCAGAAAGGCTGCTTAAAATCTTCCTGAATAAACAGCTGCCTGATAATAAACAAATCCCCAGACACAGCCCTGACAACCAGAGGGATAAGACCCAGCTCAACTTGCCAGTGGGTGAGAAACAGTCCTTTGCACCAGGAATCCTGCACAAGCCTCTTAGCCTCATCCACCATGGGGCAGACATAAGAAGATAGAAGAACTATAAACCTTCAGCATGCAGAAAGGAAACTGCAATCACAGAAAGTTGGACAAATGAGACAGCAGAGGAATATGTTCCAGAAGAAGGAAAAAGATAAAATCTCAGAAGAACAACTAGGTGAAGTGGAGATATACAATCTACCTGAAAAAGAATTCAGAGTAATGAGAGTAAAGATGATTCAGGATCTTGGGAAAAAATGGAGGCACCGATCGAGAAGATTCAAGAAATGTTTAAGAAAGACCTAGAAGAACTAAAGAAGAAACAGACAGAAACGAACAATACAATAAATGAAATGAAATGAAAAATAAATTAGAAGGAATCAATAGTAGAATAACTGAGGCAGAAGAACAGGTAAGTGGCCTGCCAGACAGAATGGTGGAAATCACTGCCATGGAACAAAATAAAGAAAAAATAATGGAAAAATGAGGACAGTCTAAGAGACCTCTGGGACAACATTAAACACACCAACATTTACATTATAAGGGTTCCCAGAAGGAAAACAGAAAGAGAAATGAGAAAAGACCTGAGAGAATATTTGAAGAGATAATAGCTGAAAACGTCCCTAACATGGGAAAGGAAAGAGTCATCCAAAACCAGGAAGCACAAAGAGTCCCAGGCAAGATAAACTGAAGGAGGAACAGGCTGAGACACATAGTAATCCAATAGACAAAAATTAAAGACACAAAAAATATTAAAGGCAACAAGGGAAAAGCAACAAATAACATACAAAGGAACCCCAATAAGGTTATCAGCCGATTTCTCAGCAGAAATTCTTCAGGCCAGAAGCGAGTGGTATGATATATTTAAAGTGATGAAAGGGAAGAATCTACAAACAAGAATATTCTACCTAACAAAGTTCTCATTAAGATATGATGAAGTAATCAAACACTTTACAGAAAACCAAAAGCTAAGAAAATTCAGTACCACCAGACCAGCTTTGCAATGAATGCTAAAGAAATTCTCTAGGTGGAAAAGAAAAGGTCAAAACTAAAAACAAGAAAATTATGAATGGAAAAGCTCACCAGTAAAGACAAATATACAGTAAATGTAGGAAACCATCTGCACACAAATATGATATCAAAACCAGCAATGGTGAGGAGAGTACAAATACAGGTTGTTGGAAATGCATTTGAAGCTAAATGACCAGCAACTTAAAACAGTCTTATTTATACATAGACTGCTATATCAAAACCTCATGATAAATGCAAAACAAAAATGTAAAATAGATACCACACAAAAAGAAAAAGGAATACAAAGACAACACTAAAATTAGTTATCAAATTTCAAGAGAAGAGAACAAAAGAGGAAAGGAAGAAAAAAGACCTATAAAAAAACAATCAAAACAATTAACAAAATGGTGGTAACAACATATGTATTGATAGTTACCTTAAACATCAATGAATTAAAAGCTCCAACCAAAAGACATAGAGTGGCTGAATGGATACAAAAACAACAATCATATATATTCTGTCTACAAAAGACCAACTTCAGATCAAGGGACACATACGGACTGAAAGTATGGGGATGGAAAATTATATTCTGTACAAATGGAAATCAAAAGAAACCTGGAGTAACAGTACTCATATCAGACAAAATAGACTTTAAAATAAAGACTGTTACAAGAGACAAGGAAGGACACTACATAATGATCAAGAGATCAATACAAGAAGAAGACAGGATTGCGGTTGGGTCTGAGCTCCTGTGGTGGGAGCACCAGGCCAAAAATGATAGACTAACAAGGAAGTTCAGACCCCAGGGAATATTAATCATTTTAAGGTCTCCCAGAGGTCCTCATCTCTGCACCAAGACCTGGCTCTACACAAGAGCCTGCAAACTCCAGTGCTAGAAGCCTCAGGGCAAAGAACCAGTAAGATAGGAAAGGAGCCCCACCCATCAAAAAAAAATTAGATGCAAAAATATATGTTACTGAGGAAGGAGCAAGGTAAAAACCTACAAGACCAAACAAATGAAGAGGAAATAGACAACCTATGTGAAAAAAAATTCAGAGTAATGATAGTAAAGATGATTCAAAATCTCAGAAATGAATGGAAGAAATGATCAAGAAAATCAAAGAAATGTTTAACAAACACCTAGAAGAACTAAAGGAAAACGAAACAGTGATGAACAACACAATAACTGAAATGAAAAGTACAGTAGAAAGAATCTATAGCAGAGTGACTGAGGCAGAAGAACGAATAAGTGAGCACAAATTTAGAAACATGGAAATAACAGCTGAGGAGCAGAATAAAGAAAAAAGAACGAAAAGGATTGAGGACAGTATCAGAGACCTCTGGGACAAAACTAAATGCACCAACATTCAAATTATAGGGACCCCAGAAGAAGAAGAGAAAGAGAGAGGGTCTGAGAAAATATGTGAAGAGATTATAGTCAAAAACTTCTTAACATGAGAAAGGAAATAGCCACCCAAGTTCAGGAAGAACAGAGAGTACCATAGAGGGTAAACCCAAGGAGAAACACCTTGAGACACATATTAATCAACTAACAAAAATTAAACACAAAGAAAAAATATTAAAAGTAGCAAGGGAAAAGCAAAAAATAACAAACAAGGGAATCCCAGTAAGGTTATCAGCTGATTTTTCAGCAGAAACTCTGCAACCAGAAGGGAGTGGCAAGATGTATTTAAAGTGATGAAAGGAAAAAACCTACAACCAAGATTAATCTACCCAGCAAGGATCTTATACAGATTTGACAGAGAAATCAAAAGGTTTAGAGACAAGAAAAACATAAGCGAATTCAACATCACCAAACCAGCTTTACAACAAATATGAAAGGAAATTCTCTAGGTGGAAAACACAAGAGAAGAAAAAGACCCACAAAAACAAACCCAAAACAATGAAGAAAATGTTAATAGGAACATACATATCGATAATTACCATGAATGTAAATGGATTAAATGCTCCAGCCAAAAGACACAGACTGGCTGAATGGATACAAAAACAAGAACTGTATATATGTTATCTACAAGAGACCATCTTCAAACCTAGGGACACATACAGCATGAAAGTGAGGAGATGGAAAATTTTCCCAGGCAAATGGAAATAACAAGAAAGCTGGAAGGAGGACCTTTAAGATGGCAGGGGAGTAAGACATTGAGATCACCTTCCTCACCACAAATACATCAAAAATACATCTACATATGGAACAACTCCTATAGAACACCTACTGAACACTGGCAAAAGACCTCAGACTTCCCAAAAGGCAAGAAACTCGCCACATACCTGGCTAGGGCAAAAGAAAAAAGAAAAGTCAGAGACAAAAAGTATAAGGATGGGACCTTCACCTCTGGGAGGGAGCTGTAAAGGAGGAAAAGTTTCCACACACTAGGAAGCCCCTTCACTGGTGGAGACGGGGGGGAGGGGGGAAGCTTCAGAACCACAGAGGATAACAGAGCAACAGGGGTGCAAAGGGCAAAGTAGACACATTCCAACACAGAATATAGGTGCCAAAAAACACTCACCTGAGAGGCTTCTCTGCTCACTTGCTGGGGCGGGTGGAGGCTGGGTGCTGAGGCTCAGGCTTCGGAGGTCAGATCCCAGGGAGAGGACTGGGGTTGGCTGCATGAACACAGCCTAAAGGGGGCTAGTGCACCAAATCTAGCAGGGAGGGAGTCCAGGAAAATATCTGGACCTGCCTAAAAGGCAAGAGACCATTGTTTCAGGGTGCTCGAGGAAAGGAGATTCAGAGCACCACCTAAACTAGATCAGAGACTGGTGCGAGCCATGGCTATCAGTGCAGACAACAGAGATGGGCATGAAATGCTAACACTGCTGCTACAACCACCAAGAATCCTGTGTGCAAGTACAGGTCACTATCCACACCTCCCCTCCCAGGAGCCTGTGCAGCCTGCCATTGGCAGGGTCCTGTGATCCAGGTACAACTTCCCCAGGAGAAAACATGGCATGCCTCAGGATGTTGCAATGTCACGCCAGCGTCTGACACCACAGGCTCACTCCATATTGTGTATCCCTCCCTCCCCCAGGCCTAAGAGAGCCAGAGCCCACTAATCAGCTGCACTTTTAACCCCCTCCTGTCTGGGCAAAGAACAGATGCCAGAGGGCAACCTACATACAGAGGCAGGGCCAAATCCAAAGTTGATCCCCAGGAGCTGTGCAAACAAACCAGAAAAAGGGAAATTTCTCCATGCAGCTTCAAGAGAAGTTGATTAAATTTCCACAATCAACTAGATGAAACCTGCAAGTGTGGAATACATGAATAGACAAAAAATGATGCCAAAATTGAGGTGGTGGACTTTAGAAGTAACTATACACTTGGGTTTTGCTGTATGTGACCAACTAGTTTCTGATTTATATATTTATCTTAGTTTAGTATTTAGCACTTGTTATCATTGGTGGATTTGATTATTGATTTGGTTGCTGTCTTATTTTTTTAATTACTTTTAAATACTTTATTTTAATAATATTTCCTTAATTTTTATTTTAACAACTTTGTTTTATTTTTCTTTCTTTCTTTTTGTTTTTCTCCCTTGTCTTCTGAGATGTGTGGCTGACAGGGTCTTGATGCTCTGGCTGGGTGTCAGGTCTGAGCCTCGGAGGTGGGAGAGTTGAGTGCAGGACACAGGACCACCAGACATCTCCCGGCTCAACATAGTATCAATTGGCATGAGCCCTCCCAAAGATCTCCTTCTCAAAGCTACGAGCCAGCTCCACTCAACAAGCAGCAAGCTCCAGTCCTGGACACCCCATTCCAAACAACTAGCAAGACAGGAACACAAACCCACCCAATAGCAGAGAGGCTGCCTAAAATCATACTAAGTTCACACACACCTCAAAACACACCACCCAACGTGGCACTGCCCACCAGAAAGACAAGATCCAGTCACACCCACCAGAGCACAGGCACCAGTCCCCTCCACCAAGAAAACTACAAAAGCCACTGAACCAACCTCAACCACTGGGGGCAGACACCAAAAATAACGGGAACTACGAACGTGCATCCTGCAAAAAGGAGACCCCAAACACAGTAAGTTAAACAAAATGAGAAGACAGAAAAATACACAGCAGATGAAGAAGCAAGGTAAAAAACCTACCAGACTAAAGAAATGAAGAGGAAATAGGCAGTGTACATGAAAAATAATTCAGAGTAATGATAGTAAAGATGATCCAAAATCTTGGAAATAGAATAGAGAAAATACAAGAAACGTTTAACAAGGACCTAGAAGAACTAAAGAGCAAGCAAAGGAGGAGCTTCAAGATGGAGGAAGAGTAAGATGCAGAGATAACCTTCCTCCCCACAAATATATCAGAAATACATCTACATATGTAACAACTCCTAAAAAACACCTACTGAATGCTGGCAGAAGACCTCAGACGTCCCCAAATGAAAGAAACACCCCACGTACTTGGGTAGGGCAAAAAAACCAAACAAAAAAAACAAAAACAGAAAAACAGAGACCAAAGAATAGGGACAGGACAAGCGCCAGTGGGAGGGAGCCGTGAAAGAGGAAAGATTTTGGGAGCAACAATATATATATTTTTTCCCTTTTTTTTTTCCCTTTTTCTCTTTTTGAGAGTGTGTATGTGTAAGTATCGGGGTGTGATTTTTTCTGTATAGCTTTGCTTTTACCCTTTGTCCTAGGGTTCTGTCTGTCCGTTCTTTTATGGGTTTTTTTAAAAATAACTTAAAAATATTCTTTCTTAATAATTACTTTTCATTTTGATTATTTTATTTTATTTTATTATACTTTTAAATTTAATTTAATTTAATTTAATTTTTTCTTCTTTCTTTCTATCTTTTTTTCTCCCTTTTATTCTGAGCCGTGTGGAGGACAGGCTCTTGGTGCTCCAGCCAGGCGCCAGGGCAGTGCAGCTGAGGTGGGAGAGTCAAGTTCAGGACACTAGTCCACAACAGCCCTCCCTGCTCCACGTAATATCAAATGGTGAAAATCTCCCAGTGATCTCCATCTAAAGGCCAATACCCAGCTCCATTCACCACACAGCAAGCTACAGTGCAGGACACCCTATGCCAAACAACTAGCAAGACAGGAACACAACCCCATCAATCAGCAGAGAGGCTGCCTAAAATAATAATAACACCACAGCCACCCCAAAACACACCACCAGACATGGACCTGCCCACCAGAGGGACAAGATCAAGCCTCATCCACCAGAACACAGGCACTAGTCCCCTCCACCAGGAAGCCTACACAACCCACTGAACCAAACTTAGCCACTGGGGACAGAAACAACAGGAACTACGAAACTGCAGCCTGTGAAAAGGAGACCTCAAACACAGTAAGTTAAGCAAAATGAGAAGACAGAGAAACACACAGCAGATGAAGGAGCAAAGCAAAAACTCACCAGACATAATAAATGAAGAGGAAATAGGCAGTCTACCTGAAAAATAATTCAGAATAATGATAGTAAAGATGATCCAAAATCTTGGAAATAGAATGGAGAAAATACAAGAAATGCTTAAAAAGGACCTAGAAGAACTAAAGAGCAAACAAACAGTGATGAACAACAAAATAACTGAAATTAAAAATTCTCTAGAAGGAATCAATAGCAGAAAAACTGAGGCAGAAGAACGGACAAGTGACCTGGAATATAAAATATTGGAAATAACTACTGCAGAGCAGAATAAAGAAAAAAGAATGAAAAGAATTGAGTACAATCTCAGAGACCTCTGGGACAACATGAAATGTACCAACAATTGAATTATAGGGATTGCAGAAGAAGAAGAGAAAAAGAAAGGGATGAAGAAAATATTTGAAGAGATTATAGTGGAAAACTTCCTGAATATGGGAAAGGAAATAGTTAATGAAGTCCAGGAAGCACAGAGATTCACATACAAGATAAATCCAAGGAGAAACATGGCAAGACATATATCAATCAAACTATCAAAAATTAAATACAAAGAAAACATATTAAAAGCAGCAAGTGAAAAACAACAAATAACACACAAGGGAATCCCCATAAGGATAACAGGATATCTTTCAGCAGAAACTCTGCAAGCTAGAATAGAGTGGCAGGAAATATTTAAAGTGATGGAGAAAAACCTACAACCAAGATTACTCTACCCAGCAAGGATCTCATTCAGATTTGACAAAGAAATTAAAATATTTACAGAAAAAGCTAGGAGAATTCAGCAACACCAAACCAGGTTTACAACAAATGCTAAAGGAACTTCTCTAGGCAAGAAACACAAGAGAATGAAAAGACCTACAAAAGTAAACCCCTCAAAATTAAGAAAATGGTAACAGGAAAATACATATCGATAATTACCTTAAATGTAAAAAGATTAAATGCTCCAACCAAATGACATAGAGTGACTGACTGGATACAAAAACAAGATCCATATATATGCTGTCTACAAGAGAACCACTTCAGAACTAGGGTCACGTACAGACTGAAAGTGAGGGGATGGTAAAAGATATTCCATGCAAATGGAAATCAAAAGAAAGCTGGATTAGCAATTCTCATATAAGACAAAATAAACTTTAAAATATAGGCTATTACAAGAGACAAAGTAGGACACTACATAATGATCAAGGGATCAATCCAAGTAGATATAACAATTGTAAATATTTATGCACGAAACACAGGAGCACCTCAATACATAAGGCAAATACTAACAGCCATAAAAGGGGAAATCGACAGTAACAGTATCATAGTAGGGGACTTTGACACCCCACTTTCACCAAAGGACAGATCATCCAAAATGAAAATGAATAAGGAAACACAAGCTTTAGATGATACATTATACAACATGCACTTAACTGATATTTATAGGACATTCCATCCAAAAACAACAGAATACACATTCTTCTCAAGTGCTCATGGAATATTCTCCAGGATAGATCATATCTTGAGTCACAAATCAAGCCTTGGTAAAAATAAGAAAATTGAAATCATATCAGGTATCATTTGTGACCAAAATGCTATGAGACTAGATATCAATTACAGGAAAAAATATGTAAGAAATACAAACACATGGAGGCTAAACAACACACTACTTAATAACCTAGAGAACCATGAAGAAATCAAAGAGGGAATCAAAAAATACCTAGAAACAAATGACAGTGAAAACACGATGATCCAAAACCTATGGGATGCAGAAAAAGCAGTTCTAAGAGAGAAGTATATAGAAATACAACCTTCCTCAAGAAAAAAGAAACATCTCAAATAAACAACCTAACCTTACACCTAAAATAATTAGAGGAAGAAGAAGAACAACAACAAAAAATCCAAGTTATCTGAAGGAAAGAAATCATAATGGTCAGATCAGAAATAAATGAAAAAGAAATGAAGGAAATAATTGAAAAGATCAATAAAACTAAAAGCTGGTTCTTTGAGAAGATAAACAAAATTGATAAACCATTAGCCAGACTCATCAAAAAAAAAAAAAAAAAAAAAAGAGAAAGAAGAATCAAATCAACAGAATTAGAAATGGAAAAGGAGAAGTAACAACTGACACTGCAGTAATATAAATGATCATGAGGGATTACTACAAGCAACTCTATGCCAATAAAATGTACAACCTGGAAGAAATGGACAAATTCTTAGAAAAGCAGAACCTTCCATGACTGAACCAGGAAGAAATAGAAAATATAAACAGACCAATCACAAGCACTGAAATTGAAACTGTGACTAAAAATCTTCCAACAAACAAAAGCCCAGGACCAGACAGCTTCACAAGCAAAGTCTATGAAACATTTACAGAAGAGCTAACACCTATCCTTCTCAAACTCTTCCAAAATATAGCAGAAGGGGAAACCCTCCCAAACTCATTCTATGAGACGACCATCACCCTGATATCAAAACCAGTAAAAGATGTCACAAAAAAGCAAAGTACAGGCCAATATCACTGATGAACATAGATGAAAAATTCCTCAACAAAATACTGGCAAAAAAAAATTCAACAGCACATTAAAAGGGTCATACACCATGATAAAGTGGGGTTTATCCCAGGAATGCAGGACTTCTTTAAGATTCAGAAATCAATCAATTGACACACCATATTAACAAATTGAAGGATAAAACCATATGATAATCTGAATAGATGCAGTAAAACCTTTCAACAAAATGTAACACCCATTTATGATCAAAACTCTCCAAAAATTAGGTGTAGAGGGAACTTACCTCAACATAATAAAGGCTATGTATGACAAATCCACAGCTATCATCGTTCTCAATGGTGAATAACTGAAACCATTTCCACTAAGATCAGGAAGAAGACAAGGTTGCCCACTCTCAGCACTATTACTCAACATAGTTTTGGAAGTTTTAGCCACAGCAATCAGAGTAGAAAAAGAAATAAAATGAATCGAAATTGGAAAACATTTAAAACTGTTACTGTTTACAGATGGCATGATACTACACATAGAGAATCCTAAAGATGCTACCAGAAAACTACTAGAGCTAATCAATGAATTCGTTAAAGTAACAGGATAAAAAATGAATGCACAGAAATCTCTTGCATTCGTATACAATAATGACAAAATCTATGAAAGAGAAATTAAGGAAACACTCCCATTTACCACTGCAACAAAAATAATAAAAAACCTAGGAAAAAACCTACCTAAGGAAACAAATGATCTGTATGCAGAAAACTATAAGACACTGATGAAGGAAATTAAAGATGATACAAACAGATGGAGACATATACCATGATCTTGGTTGGAAGAATCAGTATTGTGAAAATGACAATACTACCCAAAGAAATCTACAGATTCAATGCAATCCCTATCAAATTACCAGTGGCATTTTTTATAGAACTAGAACAAAAGATTTCAGAATTTGTAGAAACTCAAAAGACCCCAAATAGTCAAAGCAATCTTGAGAAAGAAAAACGGAGCTGGAGGAATCAGGCTCCCTGACTTCAGACTATACTACAAAACTACAGTAATCAAGACATTATGGTACTGGCACAAAAACAGAAATATAGATCAATGGAAAAGGATAGAATGCCCATAGATAAACCCACCCATATATGGTCATCTTATTTTTGACAATGGTGGCAAGAATATATAATGAAGACAGTCTCTTCAAGAAGTGATGCTGGGAAAACTGGACAGCTACATGTAAAAGAATGAAATTAGAACACTTCCTAACACCATACACAAGAACAAACTCAAAATGGATTAAAGACCCAAATGTAAGGCCAGAAACCCTAGAACTCTTAGAGGAAAACATAGGCAGAAAACTCTATGAAATAAATCACAGCAAGATCCTTTTTGACCCACCTCCTAGAAAAATGGAAATAAAAACAAAAATAAACACATGGGACCTAATGAAACTTGAAAGCTTTTGCACAGCAAAGGAAACCATAAATAAGACGAAAAGACAACCTTCAGAATTGGAAACAAATATTTGCTAATGAAGCAAGTAACACAGTATTAATCTTCTATATATACAAGCAGCTCATGCAGTTCAATATTCAAAAAATGAACAACTGAATCCAAAAATGGGTAGAAGATATAAATAGACATTTCTCCAAAGATATACAGATTGCCAGCAAACACATGAAAGGATGCTCAACATCACTAATCATTAGAGGAATCCAAATCAAAACCACAGTGAGGTATCACCTCATACCAGTCAGAATGGTCATCATCAAAATATCTACAAACAATAAATGTTGGAGAGCGTGTGAAGAAAAGGGAACCCTCTTGCACTTTTGGTGGGAATGTAAGTTGATACAGCCACTATGGGGAACAGTATGGAGGTTCCTTAAAAATCTAAAAGTAGAACTACTATATGACCCAGCAATCCTACTACTGGGCATATACCTTGAGAAAACTATAATTTAAAAAGGGTCATATACCACAATATTCCCTGCAGCACTATTTACAATAGCCAGGACATGGATTCAACCTAAGTGTTCATCAACAGATGAATGGACAAAGATGTGGCACATATATAGAATGGAATATTAGCCATAAAAGGAATCAAAGTTGGTTTATTTATAGTGAGGTGGTTGGACCTAGAGTCTGTTATACAGAGTGAAGTAAGCCAGAAAGAGGAAAACAAATACTGTATGTTAACACATATATATGGAATCTAAAAAAAAAAAAAAGTCTTTCTGATGAACCTAAGGGCAGGACAGGACTAAGTCTCAGAGGTAGAGAATAGACTTGCAGACATGGGGCGGGGGAAGGGTATGCAGGGATGAAGTGATAGGGTAGCATTTACATATATACACTATCAAATGTAAAATTGTTAGCTAGTGGGAAGCAGCTGCATAGCACAGGGAGATCAGCTCAGTGCTCTTTGACTACCTAGAAGGGTGGGATAGGGGATGTGGGAGGAAGATGCAAGAGGGAGGGTATATGGGGATATATGTATACATGTAGCTGATTCACTTTGTTATACAGCAGAAACTAACAACATTTTAAAGCAATTATACTCGAATAAAGATGTTATAAAATATGACAAAGTAGGAAAAAATTTTTGCAATAATAGATCATAGATAAAGAGTTAACAGCCCTAAGTTATATAAAAAAAACTTTTAAAAGCTGAGGAATAAAGACTGAAATCCTATAGACACAAACTTATGAAAATATATTCGACTTCACTCATATTTAGAGAAATGCAAACTGAAACTCTACTGAGGTATCATTTCTCACTCCTCAGCTTGGCAAAATTACCAGAGCCCTGAACTATAGTCTCTGACTCATGAGGTCATCAGATGCTCAGAACCAGACATATTCAGAGAAAAAGATATAGGGAGATGGAGACAAGATGGTAGAGTACAAGGACGTGAGCTCACCTCTTCTTAGGAAAACACCAAAATAACAATTAGCTGCTGAACCATCATCAATAAAAAAAGCTGGAACCTACCAAAAAAGATACCGTACATCAAAAGCCCAAGAAGAAGCCATAACAAGAAGGTAGTAGGGGTGCAATTGTGATAAAGTCAAATCCCATACCTGCTGGGTGGGTGACCTATAAACTGAAAAATACTTATACTAATGAAGTTCTACTATAGGAATGAAAGTTCCAAGCCCCATGTCAGGCTCCCCAGTCTAAGGGTCTGGCAATGGGTGGAGAAGCCCCCAGAGAATCTGGCTTTGATGGCAACCAGGGTTTGATTGCAGAAATTCTACAGGATTCAGGAAACAGAAACTCCACTCTTTGATGGTGCACACAAGCACTTGTGCACACCAAGACCCAGGGAAAAAGCAGTGACTTCATAGGAAACAGGAACAGAACTACCTGCCAGTATCAGAGTGTCTCTTCCCGAGTTGGGGGTCGGATGTGGCTCACTGCAGGGACAAAGACACTGGCAGCAGTTCTTTTCCTGAGTACTCATTGGTGTGAGCCATCTTGGAACCCACCATTTTCTCACCAAAACCTGGATCCACCATACAGTCTATAGGCTGCAGTGCTGGGATGTGTCAAGCCAAACAGCCAAGAGGGTGGGAACACAGCCTCACCCATCAGCAGACAGGTTACTTAAAGTTTTCCTGAGCATACAGCTGCCTCCTAATCACACCCCTCTACATGGCCTGGCCCACCAGAGTTACAAGACCAAGCTCCACCCACCAGTGGGCAGGAAACAATCCCTCTCACCAGGAAGCCTGCACAAGCCTCTTAGACACCTCAACCCCCAGAGGGCACACATCAGAAGCAAGAAGAACTACAACCTTGCAGCCTGTGGAAGAGAAACTGCAATTACAGAAAGTTAGATAAAATGAGATGGCAGAGAAATGTGAAGAAATGTGAAGGAACAAGATAAAACCCCAGAAGAACAACTAAGTGAAGTAGAGACAAGCATATCTATAATGATAGTAATGATGATACAAGATCTCTGAAAAAGAATGGAGGCACAGATTGTGAAGATACAAGAAATGTTTAACAAAGACCTAGAAGAACTAAAGAACAAACAGAGATGAACAATACAATAACTGAAATGAAAAATACACTAGAAGGAATCAATAGCAGAATAACTGTGGCAGAAGAATGAATAAATGAGTCGGAAGACAGAATATTGGAAATCACTGACATGGAACAGAATAAAGAAAAAAGAATGAAAAGAAATGAAGACAGTCTAAGATATCTCGGGGACAGCATTAAATGAACCAATATTCACATTACAGGGGTCTCAGAAGGAGAAGAGAGAGAGAAAAGACCCAAGAAAATATTTGAAGAGATAATAGCTGAAAACATACCAAACATGGGAAAGGAAATACCCAAGTCCAGGAAGCACAGAGAGTCCCAGGGAGGACAAACACAAGGAGGCACATGACAAAAGACACAGTAAAAAAATATTGACAAAATTAAAAACAAAGAAAAAATAATAAAATCAAGAAGGGAAAAGCAACAAATAATATACAAGGGAATTCCCATAAGGTTAACGGCTGATACTTCAGCAGAAACTCTGCAGTCCAAAAGAGAGTGCCATGCTATATTAAAGTGATGAAAGGAAGAATGTACAGCCAAGAATTCTCTATCCAGCAAGGGTCTCATTCAGTTTCAATGGAGAAATCAAAAGCTTTACAGACAAGCAAAAGATAAGAGAATTCAGCACCACCACACCACATTTGAAACAAATGCTAAAGGAACTTCTCTGGACTGAAAACAAAAAGCCACAACTAGAAACAAGAGAATTACAAATGGCAAAGTTTACCAGTAAAGGCAAACATACAGTAAAGGTAGGAAATCATCCACACACAACAATGATTTCAAAACCAGCAATTGTGAGGAGAGTACAAATTAAGGATATAGAAAATGCATCTGAAATTAAAAGCCCAGAAAATTAAAACAATTAAAACAATCATACACACACACACACACACACACACACACACACACACACACACACACAGAGAGAGAGAGAGAGAGAGAGAGAGAGAGAGACTGCTATAGCAAAACCTCATGGTAACTGCAAACTGAAAATCTACAATAGCTGCCCACACACAAAAAAGAAAAAGGAATCCAAACACAGCACTAAAGTAAGTCATCAAACCACAAGAGAAGAGAACAAAAGAGTGAGGGAAGAAAAAACACCTACAGAAACAAATCGAAAACAAGAAAATGGCAATAAGAACATAAATATAGGTAATTACCTTAAATGTAAATGGACAAAATGCTCCAACCAAAAGACAGAGACTGGCTGAATGGATATAAAAACAAGATGCATATATATGCTATCTACAAGATACCCATTTCTGCTTTAGGGACACAAAAATAATGAAAATAAGGGGATGGAAAAAGGTATTCCATGGAAATCAAAGAAACCTGGAGTAGCGACACTCATTAAAAAATAGACTTTAAAATAAAGACTGTTACAAGAGACAAAGAAGGTTACTACATAATGATCAAGATATCAATCCAAGAAGAAGATATAACAACTGTAAGCATATATGCACCCAACATAGGAAGACGTGAATATATAAGGCAAATACTAACAGTCATCAAAGGAGAAATCAACAGTAACACAGTAATAGTGGGGGACATTAACACTCCACTTACATCAATGGACAGATTATCAAGACAGAAAATCAATAAGGCAAACAAAGGTCTTAAATGACACATTAGACCAGATGGACTTAATTGATATTTATAGAGCATTCCATCCCAAAGCAGAAGAATACACATTCTTCTCAAGTGCACATGGAATATTCTCCAGGATTGATCACATGCTGGGTCACAAAGTGCGCCTTGGTAAATTTAAGAAAATTGAAATCATAGCAAGCATCTTTTATGACAAAAACACAACGAGACTAGAAATCACCTACATGAAAAAAAAAATGTAAAAAGCACAAACACGTGGAGGCTAAACAATATGCTATTCAACAACCAGTGGATCACTGAAGAAATCAAAGAGGAAATCAAAAAATATCTAGAGACAATGGAAAAAGAAAACATGATGATACAAAACCTATGGGATGCAGCAAAAGCAGTCCTAAGAGGGAAGTTAATAGCAATACTATCTTACATCAGGAAACAAGAAAAATACCAAATAAACAACCTAACCTTATACCTAAAACAACTAGAGCAAGAAGAACAAGCAAAACCCGAAGTTGATAGAAGGAAAGAAATTATAAAGAACACAGAAGAAATAAATGAAATAGAGACAAAGAAAACATTAGAAAAGATCAATGAAACTAAAATCTGGTTCTTTGAAAAGATAAACAAAATAGATAAATCTTTAGCTTAGACTCAACAAGAAAAAAAGGGAGAGGGCCCAAATTAGTAAAATTATAAATGAAAAATGGGAAGTTACCACAGAAATACAAAGGATTATAAGACACTACTACAAGCAGCTATACACCAATAAAATGGACAACCTAGAAGAAGTTGACAAATTCTTAGAAAGGTACAATTCCCCAAGACTGAACCAAGAATAAATAGAAAATATGAACAGACCAATCACAAGTACTAAAATTGAAACTGTGATTAAAAACTTCCAACAAACAAAAGTCCAGGACCAGATGGCTTCATAGACAAATTCTAACAAACATTTAGAGAAGAATTAACACCTACCCTTCTGAAACTATTCCAAGAAATTGCAGGGCAAGTAAGCCACCCAATCTCATTCTATGAGGCCACCGACACCCTGATACCAAAAACAGACAAAGATATCATAAAGAAACAAAATTACAGGCCAATATTACTGATTAACATAGCAGCAAAGTCCTCAACAAAATACTAGCAAACCAAATCCAACAATAAATTAAAAGGGTCATATGCCATCATTAAGTGGGTTTTATCACAGGGATGCAAGTATTTTTCAATATCTGCAAATCAATCAACATGATATACTGCATTAACAAACTGAAGACTAAAATCTATATGATCATCTCAATAGATACAGAAAAGACTTTTGACAAAGTTCAACACCTATTTATGATTAAAAACTCTCCAGAAAGTGAGCATAGAGGGACATACCTCAATATAATAAAGGCCATATATGACAACCCACAGTTAACATCATACACATCAGTGAAAAGCTGAAAGCATTCTTTTAAGATCAAGAACAAGACAAGGATGTCCACTCTTGCCACTATTATTCAACATAGTTTTGGAAGTCCTAGCCATGGCAATCAGAGAAGAAAAAGAAATAAAAGGAATTCAAATTGGAAAAGAAGAAGTAAAACTGTTACTGTTTGCAGATGAAATGATACTATACATAGAAAATTCTAAAGATGCTACCAGAAAACTACCACAGCTCATCAATGAATTTGGTAAATTTGCAGGAAACAAAATTAATACACAGAAATCTGTGGCATTCCTGTACATTAAGAATGAAAAATTGGAAAGAGAAATTAAATTAAAAATTCCGATTTACCATAGCCTCGAAAAGAATAAAATACTTGAGGATAAACCTACCTAAGGAAGAAAAAGACCTGTACTCCAAAAAGTGTAAGATGCTGAAGAAAGAAATGGAAGATGACACAACTAGATGGAAAGATAGACCATGTCCTGGGAGTGGAAGAATCAATATTTTCAAAATGACTATCCAATCCAAAGCAATCTACAGATTCAAGGCAATCCTTATCAAATTACCAATAGCATTTTTCACAGAAATAGAACAAAACATTTTAAAATTTGTAGGGAAACAGAAAAGACTCCAAATAGCTAAAGCAATTTTGTGAAAGAAAAATGGAGCTGGAGGAATCAGGCTCTCTGACTTTGGACTATACTACAATAATCAAAACTGTATGGCACTGGCAGAAAAACAGAAACATAGATCAATTTAATAGGCTAGAAAGCCCAGAAATAAACCCATGCACCTATGGTTAATGAATCTACAACAAAGGAGGCAAGACTATATGATGGAGAAAAGACAGTCTCTTCAATAAGTGGTGCTGGGAAAACTAGAGAACTACATGTAAAAAATTGAATTAGAACATTCTTTAACACCGTACACAAAAATAAACTCAAAATGTATTAGAGACCTAAATATAAAGCCTGATACTCTAAAACTCTTAGAGGAAAACAGGCAAAACACTCTTTGCCATAAATTACAGCAAGATCTTTTTGGATCTCTCTCTTAGAGTAATGTAAATAAAAACAAAAATAAACAAATGGGGCCTAATTAAACTCAAAAGCTTCTCACAGCAAAGGAAACCATAAACAAAAGAAAAGGAAAACCCACAGAATGGGAGAAAATATATACAAACAATGCGACTGACAAGGGATTAATCTCCAAAATTCACAAAAAGTTCATGTGGCTCAATATCAAAAAAACAAACAACCTAATCAGAAAAATGTGCAGAAGACCACAACAGACATTTCTCCAAAGAAGATATACAGATGGCCAACAAGCACATGAAAAGATGCTCATCACCACTAATTATTAGAGAAATGCAAATAAAAACTACAATGAGGTATCACCTCACACCTGTCAGAATGGCCATCATCAAAAAGACTACAAACAGTAAATGTTGGAGAGGGTGTGGAGAAAAGGGAATCCTCCTACACTGTTAGTGGGAATGGAAATCGGTACAGCCACTGTGGAGAACAGTATGGAGGTTCCTTAAATATCTAAAAACAGATCTACCATATGATGCCACCATCCCACTCCTGGGCATATATCTGAAGAAAACCATGGTTCAAAATAATGCATGCACCTCAATGATCATTGCAGCTCTGTTTACAATAGCCCAAATGGAAGCAACCTAAATGTCCATCATCAGATGAATGGATAAAGAAGATGTGGTACATATATACAATGGAATATAACTCATTCATTAAAAAGAATGAAATAGGGCTTCCCTGGTGGCACAGTGGTTGAGAGTCTGCCTGCCGATGCATGGGACATGGGTTCGTGCCCCTGTCTGGTAAGATCCCACATGCCGTGGAGTGGCTGGGTCCGTGAGCCATGGCTGCTGAGCCAGCACATCCGGAGCCTGTGCTCCACAACGGGAGAGGCCACAACAGTGAGAGGCCCGTGTACCACACAAAAAAAGAATGAAATAATGCCATTTGCAGCTACATGGATGGACCTGGAGATTATCGTACTAAGTGTAGTAAGTCACACAAAGAAAGACAATATCATATGATATTGCTTACATGCAGAATTAAAAAATAATAATACAAATGAACTTATTTACAAAACAGAAGCAGACTCAGAGAACGAACTTGTGTGGAAGGGTGGGGAGGAGGAATAGAGTGGGAGTATGGGATTGCCATATACACACAACTCTATTTAAAATAGATAACCAACAAGGACCTACTGTATAGCACAGGGAACTCTACTCAATATTCTGTAATAACCTAAATGGGAAAAGAATTTTAAAAAGAATAGATACATGTATATGTGATTTAATTATACATGATATGTATAATTAAATCACTTTACAGTACACCTGAAACTAACACAACACTGTTAATCAAGTATGTTCCAATATAAAATGAAAATTAAAAAAAATAATACAACACTGTAAAAAAATCTGTAAAAATCTGTAATCTCCAATAAAAATTGGAAAAGAACTTGAAAAATAATAGATACATGTATATGTACAACTGAATCACTTTGCTGTATGCCTGAAACTAACACAACATTGTTAATCAACTATACTCCAATACACAATAAAAATTTAAAAAAAGTACCAAAGTCCTTCAATATACTCAGCTGATGAGGCTAGGAACAACAGGTTATCTCATACATGCTGGGGAGAATGCAAAATATGTAATAAAACTACATATTTACTTACCGTTCAATCGAGCAATCTCACTTTTAGAAATTTACTCTGACCATGCAACTTCAAAAATAAGAAAACTTATATACTCACATGCTTTCACATTTATGTAGTTTCCAATATTTCACAATAACAAACTAGGCTGCCATAAATAACGGTAAAAAGGAATATGGAGGATATCTATAAACCTATACGAATTTCCAAAATATATTCAGTGTAAAAGCAAAGTGCAAGAGAACACAGAGTATTCTATCTTTTATGCAAGAAAAGAGGGAAAATAATAAAGCATGCATTTATCTGTTTATCTTTACATAAAGAAACACTGAAAGGATGAACCAGAAAACAATGAAATTGGCTACATATAAGGGGTGTGGGAAAATGGGGTAGAGAGGATACTGAAGGGAGTGATAGTTCTCTGAGTATACCTTTCTGTACAGTTTTGACTTTTGAAAACACTGAAATTCTATGTATTCTTAAAAATAAAATTAATACAATAGGTGAAGATCGTCAAAAGGTTCAAACGTCTAGCTATAAGATAAATAAGTAATGAAGATGTAATATACAGCATGGTGACCATAGTTAATACTGTATTGTATATTTGAAAGTTGTTAAGAAACTAGATCTTAAAAGTTCTTATCACAATAAAATAAATTATAACTTGTGTGGTGATGGATATTAAACTAAATTTATTCTGGTAATCATTTTGCAATATATACATATATCAAACCATTACGTTGTACACCTAAAACTAATACAAGGTTATATGTCAATTATATCTCAAATTAAATTAAATTAAACCAATAAGAATAGAAAGGGGGAGGTAAAATTCAAATGAAATTAAACAAACCCAAATGAACATCAAATGAAAAACATAACCACACTAAAGAGAAACAACAAAAAAATAGTCATTAAGTCATCCAGCATCCCTACCTGACTGAGGAAACTGCATGTCACCTAGAGTTCATGGTCCTGAAAGTACATTGTTTAAGTGGAACATACTTTAAGTATTCTGTTTGGGGAAGAGTGCTATGTGAATTTTATGTAGACATAGGCATTTAAAAAAGTGTATATGTGGGAAGGATACTGGGTAGCCAATAGGGGAATAGCGGACATGATTTGTTATGCTGCATCAATTTGCCCTTATTATGGCTACATCAATTTCCATCTGAAGGATCACTCCTCTTCCCATTTTCTATTCAAGTATTTCTTTCAGAGTTGACTCTAGCCCCAAGAGTTAAACATGAGGGAAAAGATAATGTTTGGACCTGTTAATGCCATCTTGCCATCATGTAGAGCTTGAGAATGGGTCAGCATTGAAAATAGATCTGAAGGATGGAGAAAAAATGTCCTCATGATACTGCCTAAGACATGAATCCAGTCAACAAACCCCCTTTGCTTGTTTAAGTCAGTTTGAGTTAGGTGTTAGCATTTCAACTAAAAAGATCCTAATGGATTTGCTACAACACCATGGTTTAAGACATTATTTAGTTCAGTGCCCCTTATATAAGGTTATCCTATGTTAAATACTTTCAAAACTTCAGCATCAGCAAAAAGCATCTCTTGCAGAACTGGCATGCTTCTTGTCACATAATTGTTATATAATCTGCTGAGTTTCTTGTCTTGCCTTCCCTGTCAGGAAGCTCAGAGCTCAATTTAATGTTCAATTAAATGACCTGTTAGCCCTGGCTCTCAGCACACTTTCCTTATCATTTTTCACAGTTTTGTTTTTGTGTTTCGATTTTAACGGCCTTATTGCATACATATTTATTACTATAAATAACCTTGAATCTCCTTTAGAAGAATGAAGAATAAAATCAGTAATAGTGTCTGGCAAGAAAACACAACATACATCTGTTAAGTAAAAATTGCATCTATTAACAAAGAGAATGTATTTTTTGTCAGAATCTGAATAATCAGAGGAAGTAAAATACAGTGGCTTACTTTACAATACTAAAAGAAAATGTAAAATACCTATGTTTAGAAAATATAACAAATGTATCTGATAGTCTTGAAGCAAAAGGAGAGAGAAAGGCAAGGCTTGGCTCCTAACCTGTGCTTAGGCAGGGAGATGGGGCATGGAGATGAGGGAAAGAGATAAAGAAACAGAGGCTGTTGTAGGCTTGAATAGAGCAGGTTCTAATTCTAGAAAAATCCAGCGGTAAAAGAACATAAACCCTACCTTCACAAGTAGGTCCCCAAAATTTTCAATCTATCTCTCCAAGTAAATAGGAGGGCACTGGGGGAATCATGGGAGAAACAAATTGTGGTCTGCTTCTTCTACCCCTCACCCTACCCTCCAAGTCAACCTAAGAAGATTAAACCAAGTTGAGCCTGGTAGGACTAAATTATTTCAGGGCACCAGTCAACAAAAATGCATTCTTTATCCTGGTAGCTAATGTTTAAAAGACAAATGCAGAATGAAGTATACTTTAGTTGGAAGAAGTTTCTTAAAGTATTATGATGTATAAGCAGTGATCAGATATTTTATTAAGGGATAGTGTAGATGGGAGGCATGAAAGAAGCAAAAGCATAAGAGTGATGAAAAAGATGTGGCCAATGAGAAAGCAATTTCTGAAGTCCTCGCAAAGTTGTACTAGGGTCTATTTATTTACTTTTAGGAAGTTGAGAAAAACAGAAGAGGTATATGGAGATTCTGATTGCCAGGCTCTAGATGCATTTCTGAACCTCATATGAAATTAAGTTTCTACATGTGTATGCATAGCTGCTATAACCTAACATGGCCTACAAATGTTAGGGGATATAATTTCTGTTATTCTACTTGATTTCAAGCTTAAAATAAATTTTCCAATATTTAGAGACTAAGATTTTCATTTGTCCTTACTGTAGAAAAGATTAAGTTGTCACCTTAACTTACAGACAGATGAATTCTCCTGATAAGTCCTAAAACTACTGTAAGTTTTCATCTTTATCTTCTTGAATTCCCATGCCTTTTAATAACATTAGAAGAGTAATCCTAAAGTGGGAAAATATTACAGTTCAAATATCAAGGTTATATGCATAAACAAATTATATCTTGATATGCCTTTTTTACAACTGGCTCCTGAACAATGTATAGCAATTTTCAATGAAATATGCAAGAAGATATACGTGTGTATAAAAGCTGACACAATTTTATATCCATAAATGATCAAGCAAGGTCTAATGTAAAATGTTAGAAAGTTGCAGCCTTTTTATTTAGTACCCAGAGAATGTTAGTAATTTAACTTGATAAATGTTGCTCACAGTTTTAACAAGAATAAAAATAAATAAAATTTCTATGTCATGTTTGGCATGCTGTAAATTCAAAATGATAGCTATTTCTTTAGCAGCACTATGAGGGGGAAAAACACTATAAAATGCAGTACTGGATTTGGTCTTACACAAAAAATGTAATACAATAAAAACTTTAATGTCAAAAGGAACAGTATCTTAAAGAAAACATTTATAAAATAAATTATGGTATAAACTCCATAATGCAGGCAGAAAAAGAAAATACTAAAAATCTGACTACTGAGGACCTTTTCTTTCAATTTCAGCTTTTAAGTTTTTAAGTACACATGAATCAAATATACACACAACTTCTACTTAATGCCATTTCTGTCTTGAGAAGTGCAAAAAACGTCAGTAAATATCATATTTCTTACATCAGAAAATAAGCCGATGAATCCCAAAGTGCTTGGGAAGTGTTGGCAGGACAATTTTCTTTTTTTTTTGCCACTGTGGCTATAGCAAACTATGCTCTTTCTGCATAAATCTATGTAACTCACAACCACCAACACTATTTACTGTTTAAAAAAAAAATCAAACACAGGAAAACCTCTTTCTCCTTTTCTTATAGTATGGAATTTAATGCAAAATAAATTCTCATTTCCAAACCATGCTTGCATTTGGATATTAAATCAAAGTTTCTTGTATAACTTTTATTTATTTATTTATTTATTTATTTATTTATTTATGGCTGTGTTGGGTCTTCATTGCTGTGAGCGGGCTTTCTCTAGCTGCAGCGAGTGGGAGCTACTCTTCATTGCAGTGCGTGGGCTTCTCATTGCAGTGGCTTCTCTTGTTGTGGAGCATAGGCTCTAGGTGCACGAGCTTCAGTAGTTACAGCATGTGGACTCAGTAGTTGTGGCTCAGGGGCTCTAGAACACAGGCTCAGTAGTTATGGTGCTGGGCTTAGTTGCTCCACGGCATGTGGGATCTTCCTGGACCAGGGCTCAAACCCGTGTCCCCTGCATTGGCAGGCAGATTCTTAACCACTGCACCACCAGGGAAGTTCCCTTGTATAACTTTTAAAATGGTTGTTTCTTGCTACACTGCTTCCGTGATGTTTAAAATGATTTTATCATACTAAAAAACAAACAACATTTTTGCTATAAGTGGCATCAATTTCAGAGGGAGAGAATTTGAAAAGAGAACTCAAATGTGACCTGAGAAATATTAGTTGATAGGAAAGAAAAGAAGCAAATAAATATAATTGGTCACATTCTGACAATTTATTAAGAAACTAATGCACTTTGTACATTCTCTAAAACTGTCCCACATAAAATTAGATGCTTAATAAGACATTTTTTGATGAGTAAATTAGTTCATGTTATTACACAAACAAAATGAAAGCAAAAGTCATCCAAAGAAGTTCTATTGTACACGGTTTAGAAATGTGAATATAAAACAAATTCGAATGTGTCTATCATATACATATGTATATATACATATATATGTCTATATTCCTAAGCATTCAGCTAAGAATTCTTGCTGGTCAATAAACTAAAAGGTACATAATTTGTGGAATATTATCTAACTAAGCAATCTTGAATTTCTATATTATAAAAATTATTTTCCTTTGTGTTTTTCTTCATATTTCAAAGAAGCTTATGCCTATAATTTAGGATTTACTATACCTTCAAGTATTAGCAATCAAACTGAATTTTAGATGATCAAGCTTTATCATTTCATTCAAATTATATGATGGACTTCACTATATTGTATGACTAAAACCAGGAACAGTGCATCCATGAGCATAATGTATTGATAATAATGTATTTGATAATAATCACTATCAATGACACTACACTCTTGCATAGGAAGGCAGGTAGCACACTACTGAATTATTCTGTTAATTCATTTTGAGATACATGCCAAAAATACTTGAATAAGCTTTGAAATGTAAGAACCTGTTCTAAAGGAGTTTAAGTGTAGTTGACCAATCTATACTTAATATGGCTTGCATTCTTGTTGAGGAATAACATTGTGATAAATAGGTTCTCTGTGTCCTGAAATTTAGTCAAAGGATCTGGAGACTTTGACTGCACTGATAGTTTGCATTCAATCTTTCTGTGCTCTTGTTTCTCTATCAATAAAATAGGAATAGAGTCTGGGGCTAGGGGGGAGACTACTTATGCTATATGGACTATGTAATATGAGAAACAAGAATACAGATAAATATGGGCTTAACAACAACTGCCTCCCTCCACACAATTCTGTCATAAAAGTTCATTGTGAAGTTCATTGTGATGAAAGAGCTTAGAAGTTTTTAAGAGAAAATGTAGATTGAGAAGTAGTAAGGAAGGAGCTGTGCAAAAAAACAAAAAACAAAAAAAACACAAAAAGGACACTTTTTTTTTTGATAATCTGATACTAGGGGCACGTTGTGTAAGTTCCTTGCCCCAAAATATCTTCCCTGATAATAACTGATTTTAAAATTATTCTCATCTGGCTAGACTGCCTGAAAATCCAGCAACTAGAAACTCATTTGATTAATGGATCTCTTCCTTGAAAAATGTCAAATTATCTATTAGCCACTGACAGAAAAATGTGAATTAATTTAATAAAATCACTTTCCTTTCACCTTTTTAGCTGAAAATAGCTGCTCTGTGAGAATGGAAGTTCTGATTCATGGAAGGGGAAGGGTAGAGGTCCTTTTGGAGCACAGAAGCCTTCTGGATTAAGCTTTAATCATTGGAGTCCTCTGTGAGCTACTCAAGTAGGATAGCATGCAGGAGCTGGAAAGTCAGGAGGAAGAGAATGCCAAAGACATACTTTGCCTAGTTTAAAGCCTAAGTTTTCTAGTTGATCTTAAAGCCAAGGTAAGTGGTTCTTTTCCTTCTTCATATATGAAGGGCCTCTTACTGTCAGGAAAATGCTACTCAATCAGTATGAATAAGTTTCTGTGGGAAGTACTATTTTAACATGATGTTTCAAAGAGGAGGCATTATAGACCAGAAGTCCCTAACCTTTTTAGCACCAGGGACTGGTTTCATGGAAGACAATTTTTCCATGGATCGGGGTTGGGGGGCGGGGTGGTTCAGGCGGTAATGTAAGCGATGGGGAGCAGCAGATGAAGCTTCGCTCGTTTGCCCACCCACCGCTCACCTTCTGCTGTGTGGCCTGGTTCCTAACAGGCCATAGACCGGTATGGGTCTGCGGCCCGGGGGATTGGGGAACCCTGTTATAAACACCAAGCATCTATTCTTAAGGTTTCAAGTTGCCTATACATATAAAATCTCTTTGGGCTAACCAGAGGTGCTATCAAAATGCTTTACTATGTTTAATTACCAATGGCAATGAATGACAAAAATCAAAGTTTAGGCATTCATGGATCTAAGAAAATAGGCTAAAGTTTGATTTTCATGAAAGAACTAAAACCATTGCTTTTTTCCACAAAATCACCAATACCAGCATTACATTTTAATTTTCATACAAATGGTTTCCTGAGTTTATTCATAATAATATGTGCTTTAGTACAATAGATGGTAAAGTCTATCTGAGAAAATCTGGTTTTTCCCTTCGAGAAAAACAATACAATATCCTCTCCTTTCCAGAACAACAATAAAACCCCCAAACTGTGCTATGATTAAATACTACCAAGAACCATCAGCTAGAAAGAAAAGCAATGCAAAATAGTGTTCACAAATCCATTAGAAACCAAAGTATTCTAAAGTCTCAAAGAAAGGATTTGTTTATACTGGTTAAGTATTTGTAGAAATCCCATCAAAAAAATGTCCCATTCATATCTGCTCTTGTTGCTCTAGAGCTCTAACCAAAATAGACATGGTTAGGTATCCCTACTTGGGTTCCTCCTACAGAATGAGGGTGTAATTTGAAGTTTTCCCTTATAATAAGGTTGCCCCCTACTACTGTTAAGCTACCATGTTTGAATTTTCCAGAAGAAAGCTCTCACAATTATTGGAAAAATCCACTAGCACATCTGCATCTTTTATACACTGTCAATCCTCACTGAGTGATAAGGAAACATGCTGTTCATTGCTTATTTCTGATCACGTTCCTTTCACGAAGGGACTGTATGACATGATCTTTCTGAGCAAACTCATTGAAAAATTAAGATCATCTACTTTCAAAAACTACTGATTATTGAAAGACTGAAAGTTATTTTGTGGTCATTTTTCATTTTCCAACTTAACTTACCCTAATTCTACTACTACAAAAGCATACACGGAAAGAGCATCTCTGTCCTGAAAAGCTGAACACCAAAATCATACCTCTGAGTTTGTCATATCAATTCTGATAAGAAGATATAACATCACAAACAAGATAATGACAAGAGGAAAATAAGCCAGAATATAAGAACACAAACTGTCACACACAAGTACTTCTAGTAATAAAGCAAAATGAGGAAAGAAAAAGCCAAACTGGGACATAAAAATCTACAAGATATGATCCCAGTATGTTTCTAAGTAATGTTTTACATGTAACACTAGATGTTCTTTAATGTCTTTCCATTATTGCAAAAAGACACCTCAAAATAAGGATACATACTTTTATATATTATACACAAGAAATAGACCTTTGTGAATGGAATATACATCACTTACATTATAAAGAGAATTATGTATAGTTTCTTTTATTAAATACAGAAGTTACAAGTCTCCTAGACTAAATTGTATACTTCAGCACTCAGTAATCACCTCTCTCTGAACTAAGCAAAATAAAATACACAGCAAACAGAATACCAAGCACGCACAAGTAGATCACTTATATTCACTAAAGAAAAGTATAATATCCTCCAGTTTACATTCATGAGTTCCTTCTGTCAGTAGCAGTAGCAGTAGCAGTAGCAGCAGTAGTAGTAGTAGTAATGGTATTTAAAGTAGTAGTAATGGTATTTTCTTCAACAACACTAAAAGATTCTTTCAAATTCCATCATTTAGAGAAAACAATACATACTACGCAGTGGTTCTGAATCATAAAATTTAATAATAGGACAAATTTGGCCAGACCTTTTTATTATAAATATGATTTTAAAATGTGTTCAAATTTTATGCATATCATTAACATTACTTCCTATTTAAAAAGACTTTATTTTCTTGAAGTAAACTATTATGTAGCATTATCTAAAGTTTACTGAAGTGCATTATAACTATATGATGTGTGCTAAGCTCACAAGTCCACTATAGTAAAGTTTCAACTATATGACCATAGGATTAAAGGTATATTAATATGCTACACTGTAATTCAAAGCACATGGAAGTCCAAAAAACAACAGTGTAGTTCAGTATAAAGGGACAGATGATAATTAAATCCAATTGGTTAACTTGAAAGTCAGCTTACATAACACCAAGGTAGTGCCAACACCATGTACTTTATTTTCAAAGGCTTAACTATGACCTATTCAGTAGATTACAACACCAATAGAAAGCCTTTGGCTAAAATTTTCTTCACTTGTACTACAATTCCATTAGATGTAAAATTTACAGAAGCCTTATGAAAACCTTTATTTCTAGATGAGGCCCTTTATGGATAATACACAGGTCTGTCGGCACACATTATCTGTGATTTAATTCTCCTGTAAAATTTAGCATCAACCATATTAGGAATTAACATATTAGCATAAATGATTTTTTAATCTGGCACCAAACTACTATGTTTACATTTTAGTAACTACAGAGTCAAATGAACGGAGTCCTTTGGTTACACACAATAAGCTTCTACAATACATTTTTTGTTTGTTTTTCTTAAAAAAAAAAAGAAGCCTATCCTTTCAGGATCTAATGTTAAAAAATACTGACATTGCTTGGCATTATACTATTATACTTCCATCTTAATTGTTGGTAATGATTCCCCAAACCATTAATTTACACAACCAGAAAAACTATTAAAGTAACTTTATTTGAAAGGAACTTTAGAAGTTAATGTGCAGAGAAGTTGGTAGGACCTTGTAGGTACCAATTTTATACTTAAATAAACACTTGGACACTACTGAAAAACAATGTGGTATGAATATTGTGGACCTGTATATGTTTTTAATCTCACTCCCCCTTAAAAAAAGGAAGCTTAAACAGAATATTCAAGTAATGTAGTAGAAAACAGTGCCTTTGATATAAGATTAGACAAAAAGCCACACATTTAAATTTTTATTCATCCAGTTAGGCTGAGGAACACTAAAAATCTTACAGGCCAGTTGATGTTCGCTTTTTCATGCTCCGACGTTGAGCTAAGCTTGAAGCAGCAACAGGCTCTAGGACTGGTTGAAAGGTCTTGTGAGTCAGGGCAGAATATGTGGCGACCACTGCTCCCTAAAATAATGAGAAATATCACAAAATGAATAACAATCTCTGGAAGTAAGAAAACTTCCACATTATATCATGAGAAATTTAACTAGAATACAACTTCTTCCCCCCAGGAAAATAATTGAGAATCCTTAATCTGTGCATTGATGCTCCTTTGATTCATTAACACTTGATTACTTGTATATTTTTTGCTTCAATAACTATGCTTCTTACAAATTTTTAAAACACTAAAATGTATTATTTTTATCAGTCTTTCAAAACTCTTTGAATTTGCTTTTAAATATCTTTTAAATCTTATTTTTAATACAAATTGTATACATTTAAGGCATATAACATGTTATTTTGATATCTATAGTAAAATTATTACTACAGTCAAGCTAGTCAACATATTTTCTCTTCACACAGTTATCACTTTTTGTGTGATGAGTGAAATCTTAGAAAATTTCCAGTACTCAATATAGTATTATTAACTATAGTCATCAGGCTTCACATTAGATCTCTAGACTTATTCATCCTACATAACTGTAACTTTGTATACCTTAACCAATATCTCCCTATTTCCACCACCTCCGTGCCCCTGGTAACCACTGTTCTACTCTCTGTTTCTACATATATGACTTTTTTAGATTCCACATATAAGAGAGATCATGTACTATTTTTCTTTCTGTGTCTACATTATTTCACTTAGCAATAATGTCTTATGGGTTCATCTATGTTGTGGCAAATGGCAAGATCTCCTTTTAAAAAGCTGAGTAATATTCTACTATATATAATATATTCCATACACATACACACACACACATCACAATTTCTTTACCCTCAGAGATTATCTGCACTCCCATGTTCATTCCAGCAATATCACAATGGCCAAGATATGGAAACATCTTAGTGTCCATCAAGAGATAAATGGATAAAACACTAAACTTTAAAATCTAGGTTCAATGCCTATAAATATGGAAACCAATGGTTATTAATTTAGGAACCACTAGCCATCTTTTGTTTCCATACAAAACTTGAATTTAGTCTGCTCCTAGCCCCAGTGTCTCTTAAGAGCAAGTCAAATACAATCAAGAAAATTTTATTTATCATCAGTAAGGCAGTAGCTAAAGAAGTTTGTTACTTAAAAAAGCAAACCAAAACAAAAAATCTATAAATATACCTTTAAAAAATAAAGATACTTTAAAGTAATTATATGTGTCATCAGTGGATGGCATGCAATGGCATTATTAGTATCAAGCATTTAGAAAGTGCTTAAAAGTATGTTTGTTTTACCTTAACAACATGTGATGTATCATTTCTACTTGGCTGATCATTTGGCAACTGATCTCTGTGGGTTATCCATGAGTGTTTTAATACTTGTTCTGTAGTGTACCGCTGCTGTGGGTCCATATGCAGCATATGGGAAAGCAAATCCTAAATTAAAATGAAAAAAAATATATATATATATACACATACATGAAACTACATATCATTAAAGGTTTTAGTAAAATATATCATTTCACATTTTCTCAAAGTATGAGAGGATTAATAGCTTTGCAATCTGTTTTAGTTGACCTATCATTAGGGTAAACAAAACCCATATACTGCATAGTTAACTGTCAAAAGAGAATATTAAAACAGATTTTTCAAAATACAGCATATCCTTATTTACCATTCTAAAATCAGGGGATACCAATTCTGTGTAACTTGAATGTGGTTAGTGAGGGAGGAGAAAAATGTAAAGTAGCAGGAACTATGGTGGAATATGCTAAATGGTCAGGAGGAGAAAGGAACTATAGATCTTTGCTGGTAATCTGGGCCCCAAAGTATAAGTGTATCTGTATACAGATACAACATCATAGAAGGGGAGTCCCATGTTGTTAATATGCTCAGTAACTGGTGGTTTACTGTATAAAATACTAAAGAAAGCAAAACATAAATCCAAGGTTAGCAGCTGATTTCTAGCAATGTAGTGGTCAGAATATCATATATTTTTCATCAGAGTAAATGTAAATATGCTTATTTTCTCTATGTTGTAATAAAAACTTATAAATGTAATATAACCTCATAGTAAAACACAATTTTAAATCTATTAAATGATGTAACAATTTAAAATAAACTCTCTACCAAGCATCTTTTATAGAAAGGAGAATTAAACTCTCCTTAACAAGCATCTTCTAATATAGAAACAAAAGCATTTGTGAACTTTTTATCACTAGCAGAGGTAGTGAGAAACCAAAGACTACACTGTAATGTCAGAATTTGAAGAATAGTGTAATTGGTTGAAACTATGTAGAGGAGTAGAACAACCAATCAAAAAAATCTATTGGAAAAAGAACATATGTGCAGAAATAAATGAAAAAATAATATTAAAAAGAACATAACAGTGAATTACATCAATAAAACAGACATAAATGATAATCATAAAAATGATTAAAGTTCCCAGAACTTCTGTGCCTCTGGCCAAGATGTAAAACCAGGAACTGGATTCACTCACTTGGTTGAAACCCAGCCCCTCCAAAAAAACATACCCATAAAATATAGGAAGCAACAGTTTTCAAGAGATCAGATATTAGGCAATGAAGGAAAGTAACCCCTAAAGGATGGGAAACAAATCAAGTAAGCCCTATGATTGCTCTAGCTTAGAACCTTGAAAGAGTTTTCAGGATGCTGGGTAGGTAAGGAAAACTCAGGCAGAGCCTGGCAAATTCCCTGTGGTGATGAAGCAGAACTGAGAGTCAGGGAAGATCAGGGCAGAAAAAGCAAGAAAGATTAATGAAGAGGTAAGAGGAGCAGAGAGAGAACACTGTAGGGGGTCTCTTTCAAGTGTCTTCACCACAAACCCATATGTGGTGAAAAAAATAACAAAGGTCATGGGAAGAACTGTATGAAAAGATTAGAGGGAAATGGGAGTTCATGCAGGGTGAAGGATATTGCCTGTTCCCACCAGTCAGACTGGAAAATCTCATATTCATTGAGTATTTGGTAGAGAACTTGAAAGAAACCTGCCTGAGTAGTGAGTATCCCTAGATTAAACACTACTCTGGTCCTGCCTAAAAATATCTTAAAATGAAGGCACAAAAGTATCAATTGTTTTCCCTAATTTAACTCAGAAAGTAGCTCAAGAATGGGAATACAAAAGCATCCAGCACTCACCAAGGTAAAATTCACTATGTCAAGCTTCTTATCCAAAATTACAAGGCATACAAAAGAGAAGGAAAATACAATGCAAAATGAAAAGAAAAAAATCAATCAATCAAAATTGACCCACAACTGAAATATATGTTCAAAAGTTAAGTAGAGAGACATAAAAAGAAACAAATAAAACAGCGATGAAAACTAAAATGTGAGACAAAAAAATAAAAAGAACCAAATAGGATTAATGGCAAATTTAAGATGGCAGGTAAAAAGACTGGTGAAGACATGGCAATAAACACTATAAAAAAGAAAAAAAAAGTGAAAAACAAGCAAGCAAAAGAGCAGAGCATCAATGAGCTATGGGACAACTTCAACTGACAAAGCACACAACTACAATTAGAGTCCCAGAAAGTAAGAGGGAAAAAACAATATTTGAAGAAATAATGTCTCTAAAATTTCCAGATTTTATGGAAACTATGAACCCACATATCAAAGAAGGTCAGTGAACCCCAAGTAAAAGAAATAAAGAAAATTATACACCAAGGGACATCAAACCAAATTGCTCAAAACCCAATACAGAGAAAACTTTAAAAGTAACTGAGAAATGAAAGACATGTTACATATGATGAAACAAAGATAAAAATAAAAGCCCCATAGGCACATACATTAAGCTGCCCTGGGACAACCCCACCCACCAGTGGTGAGGTACCAGCCCTAGGTCCCTCCAGACCCTGCAGACAGTCACTTAGGCCCCTGGTCCCACCTACTATCAAGGCAGCACAAGCCTTGGGACCACTGGGGATGAACAGCCACTCATGCCAGGACCCAGCCCTGCCCAACAGTGGGCTGGCAGCCACCACAACACAGGGCCTGGCAACCAACTGGGCTGGGAGCCAGCCCTGTCTGCCAGCACACCCAGAGTAGTGGCCCCACCACAACAGAAGAACCCATGCAGCACACACATGGGGCACCCCTAGGACATATAGCTCTGGTGACCAGAGTGGAGTATGCTGATTGGCCCCATAGGATATCTCCTACATAATGCCACTTCTCCAAGATCAGGAAACATGACTGACCTACTTAATAAATAGAAATAAACACAGAGAACTGGGCAAAATGAGGAGACAGAGGAATATGTTCCAAACAAAGGAACAAGACAGAATCTCAGAAGAACTAAACAAATTGGAAGAGAGCAACCTACCCAATAAAGACTTCAAGGTAATGATCATAAAACTGCTCATTGAACTTGGGAGAATAATGGATGAACACAGTGAGAAGTCTAACAAAGAGCTACAAAGTATAAAGAACCATAAAACAGAGCTGAAGAATACAATAGTTGAAATTAAAAAAAAAACAAAAATAACACTAAGAAGGAATCAAGAGTACATGACATGATACAGAGAAACAGATCAGTGAACTGAAAGACAGAATAATGTAAATCATCCAAGCTGAACAGAAAAAGGGAACAAAAGAATTTAAGAAATGAGGATAGCTTTTAAAAGATTTCTGGAAAAAATACCAAGAGTACAAATATTCACATTATAAGGGTCCCAAAGGAGAAGAGAGAAAGGGACACAATTTATCTGAAGAAATATTAACTGGAAACTTCCCCTACCTGGGAAAGGAAATGGACATCCAGGTCCAGGAAGCAACTGAGTCCAAAACAAGCTGAACAAAAAGAGATCCACACCAAGGCACACTATAACTAAAATGGCAAAAATTATAGATAGGGAATCTTAAAAACGGCAAGAGAAAAGCAACTAGTTACATACAAAGGGATTCCCATAAGACTTTCAGTTGACTTTTCAGCAGAACCTGCAAGCCAGAAGGGAGTGCCAAAGTGATATATTCAAAGTGATGAAAGGACAAAACATACAACCAAGACTACTCTACCCAGCAAGGCTATCTTCAGATTTGAAGGAGAGAGAATGTTTTACAGAGAAGCAAGCACTAAAAGAGTTAGGTATCACTAAACCAATGGCTCTCCAAGAAATGCTAAAGGGACTTCTATAAGTAGCAAAGACAAGACCAAAACTAGAAATATAAAAATTACAAAAGGCAAAATCTCACTGGTAAAGGCAAAGGCACAGTAAAGGTCAACCACTTATAAAACTACTAGGAAGGTTAAAAGACAAGAGTGGTAAAATCACCTATATATACACATAAAGTAGTTAAGAAATACACATAAAAAACATGGAAAATATGATGTTAAAAACATTAAACATAAGAGGGGTATAAAAATGCAGGGTTTTTAGATGAGTTCAAACTTAAGAGATCATCAACTGAAAATAATGATATATATTGTGAAATACGAACATCATGGTAACCACAAAGCAAAAACCTATAACACACATACACACACACACACACGAGACAGAGAGAGAGAGAGAGAGAGAGAGAGAGAGAGAGAGAAAGGAATCCAAAGATAACACTGGTGATAATCATCAAATCACAAGGGAAGAGAGCGAAAGATGAAGAAAGATAAAAAAGACAAAAACAACCAGAAAAAAATTAACAAAATGGCAATAAGTATTGATACATACCTATTGATAATTATTTAAAATGTAAATAAATTAAATGTTCCAATCAAAATACACAGAAAGTGGCTGAATGACTAAAAAAACAAGACCATCTATATGCTACCTATAAGAGACTCACTTCAGATGTAAACACACACAAGAACTGAATGTAACATGATAAAAAAGGTATTCCATCCAAATGGAAATGAAAAGAAAGTTGGGGTAGCAATACTTATATTAGATGAATAGACTTTGAAACAAAGACTGTAACAAGAGACAAAGAAGGACATTACATAATGATGAAGGGGTCAATCCAGCAAGATGTATATCAATTGTAAATATATATGAAACCAAAGTTGGAATACCTAAATACATAATGCAAATACTGACATTAAAAGACAAATTGACAGTAACACAATAATAGTAGTCAATGTCAATATCACACTTACATCAATGGAGAGATCATCCAAACAGAAAATCAATAAGGAAAAACTGGTCTTAAATGACACATTAGAATAGATGGAAATAATACAAATACACAGCACTTTTTTATCCAAAAACAACAAAACACACATTTTTTTCAAGGGCACATGGAATATGCTCCAAAGACAGTTCACATGCTGGGTTGCAAAACAAGCCTCAATAAATTTAAGAAGACTGAAATCATATAAAGCATGTTTTCCAACAATGGTATGAGACTAGAAATCAAGTACAAGAACAACAAAAAACTTAAAAAAAAAAACTCCACAAATGTGGAGTCTAAACAACATGCACTAAACAACCAATGGGTCACTGTAGAAATCAAAGAGGAAATAAAAAAATAATTAGAGACAAATGAAAGCAAAAACACAATGATCTACAATCTATGGGCCACAGCAAAAGCAGTTATTAGAGGGAAGTGGATAGTGATCCACACCTATATCAGGAAGCAAGAAAAATGCCAAACAATCTAACCTTACACTTAAAGGAACTAGAAAAAGAAGAAAGAAACAAAACTCAAAGTTAGTAGAAGGAAAGAAATAATAAAGATCAGAGCAGAAACAAATGAAATAGAGATTAAAAACCTCTAGCCAGACTCATCAAGAAAAAAAGAGAAAGAGCCCAAATCAATAAAATCAGAAGGGAAAGAGGATAAATAACTAATAGCACAGAAATAAAAAGGATCATAAGAGATTACTAAAAACAGTTATACTCCAAAAAATGGACAATCTAGAAAAAAATGGATAAATTCCTAGAAACATACAATCTTCCAAGACTGAACCAGGAAGAACTAGAAAATGTGGACAGACCAATTACGAGTAATAAAACTGAATCAGTAATAAAAACAATTCCCAACAAACAAAAGTCCAGGACAAATGGCTTCACTGATGAATTCTAAAAACATTTAAATAAGAGTTAACACACATCCTTCTCAAAGAATTCCTAGAAAATTAAACAAAAAAGAATACTTTTGAACTCATTTTATAAGGCAAGCATAACCCTGATACCAAAACCAAAGATACCACCAAAAAAAGGAAAATTACAAGCTAATATCACTGATGAACATAGATAAGAAACCCTCAATAAAATATTAGCAAACTAAATTGAACAACCTATTAAGCGGAACACAAAATGATAAAGTAGGATTTATCCCAGAGATGTAAAGGATGCTTCAGTATCTGCAAATCAATCAATGTGATACACCACATTAACAAATTGAAGAAGAAAAATCACGATTATCTCAATAGATGCTGAAAATGCATTTGAAAAAAATTAAACATCAGTTATGATAAAAACTCTAAACAAAGTTGGTATAGAGGTAATATATCTCAACATAATAAAGGCCATATATGACAAACCCACAGCTAATATCATAGTCAATGATGAAATCTAAAAGTTTTTCCTCTAAAATCAGGAACAAGATAAAGACGTCCACTCTCACCACTTGTATTTAACATAGTACTAGAAGTCCTCACCAAAGGAATCAGACAAGGAAAAGAAATAAAATCAATAAGGAACACAGTCCTTAAGTGACACATTACACCAGATGGACTTAACTGATATCTATAGAGTGTTCCATCCAAAAGGATCAGAATACATATTCTTTTCAAGTGCACACTGAACAGTCTCCAGGATAGATCACATGCTAGGCAACAAAGCAAGCCTTGGTAAATTTAAGAAAATTGAAATCATATCTAGCATCTTTTCTAACCATGATGCTATGAGATTAGAAATCAACTACAAGAAAGAAACTGCAAAAAGAACCACAAGCACATGTAGGCTAAACAATATGCTCCTAATCAACCAATGGATCACTGAAGAAATCAAAGAAGAAATAAAAAATACCTAGAGACAAGTGAAAATGAAAGCATGAAGATCCAAAAGATATGGGATGTAGCAAAAGCAGTTCTAAGATGGAAGTTTATAGCAATACAAGCTTACCTCAGGAAACAAGACAAATCTCAAATAAGGAAGCTAACCTTACACCTAAAGGAACTGGAGAGAGAAGAACAAACAAAATCCAAAGGTAGTAGAAGGAAACACAAAGATCTGAGCAGAAATAAATTAAATAGACACTAAGAAAACAATACAAAAGATTAATGAAACTAAAAGCTGGTTCTTTGAAAAGTTAAACAAAATTGATAAACCTTTAGCCAGACTCATCACGAATACAAGGGAAAGGGCCCAAATTAAGAAAATTAAAAATGAAAAAGGAGAAGTTTCAACAAACACCACAGAAATACAAAGGATCATGAGAGATTACTACAAGCAACTGTATGCCAATAAAATGGACAACCTAGAAGAAATGGACAAACTCTCAGAAAGGTACAATCTCCTAAGACTTAATCAGGAAGAAATAGAAAATACGAATAGACCAATTACATGTAGTGAAATTGAATCTGTGATTTAAAGCTCTAAACAAAATACCTATGACATTATTCAAAGAACTAGAACAAATAATCCTAAAATTTAAATGGAACCATAAAAGACACAGAACTGCCAAAGCAATCCTGAGGAAAAATAACAAAGCAGGAGGCATAACCAACCCTCCCAGATTTCAGACAATACTATGAAGCTACAGTAATCAAAACAGCGTGGTTCTGGCACAAAAGGAGACAGATCAATGGAACAGAGCAGAGAGCCCAGAAATAAACCCATACATCTATGTGCAATTAATCGTTGACAAAAGAGGCAAGAATATACAATGGGGAAAAGACAGTCTCTACAGCAAGTGATGCTGGGAAAGCTGGACAGTCACATGTAAATCAATGAAGCTAGAACACACTCTCTCACAACATACACAAAAATAAACTCAAAATGGCTTAAAGACTTAAATATAACACAAGATACTATGAAACTCCTAGAAGAGAGTGTAACAGGGAAGAGCCAATCCTGACTCCATGTTGGATCTGTTTCTTTACTTTAACCTTTGCTTCCTGTTACTTTTGTTCACTGACAGGATACTGTCTATACATAACGGCCTGCCTTGGGGAACCCTGCCCCTCTGCGTAAATGTTAAACCAAAGTGCCTTTGTTCAGGGAAACATCCTGATCCTGTCTACCTGTGAATGGCTGCAAGAAAGAAGAAATTAACACATCTCCTCCCCAAGGCTGGCCATTCCAGGAGATATTTGCAAGACATAGCCTTTTTATTTTACTTCCTCACCTCCTCCCTCTTTCTCTTCTATAAAACAAATGGGCATCCAGACCCCGATAAGATGGTTTTTTGGAGACATTAACCTGCCATCTTCTCGGTCTGCCAGCTTCCCAAAAAAAGTCATATTCCGTGCCTCAACACCTCATCTCCCAATTTATTGACCAGTCATGTGGCAAGCAGAGCGAGCATGGATTCGGTAACAAGAACACAGGCAAAACATTCTCTGACATACATTCTACTAATGTTTTCTTAGGTCAGTCTCGCACAGCAACAGAAAAAAAAGCAAAAATAAATAGGACCTAATCAAACATATAAGCTTTGGCACAGTAAAGGAAACCATAAGCAAAACGAAAAGACAACCTATGGACTAGAAGAAAATATTTGCAAATCATGTAACCAACAAGGGTTTAATTTCCAAAATATACAAATAGCTCCTACAATTCAATAACAAAAAAACACAAATAACTCAAATGAAAAATGGGCAGAACACCTAAATAGACGTTTCTCCCAAGAAGACATACAGATGGCCAAAAGGCGCATGAAAAGATGCTCATTATCACTAATTATTAGAGAAATGCAAATCAACATTACAATGAGGTATCATCTCAAACCAGGCAAAATGGCCATCATTAAAATGTCTACAAATAAAAAATGCTCGAGAGGGTGTGAAGAAAAGGGAACCCTCTTACGCTGTTGGTGGGAATGTAAATTGGTGCAGCCATAATAGAAAACAGTACAGAGGTTCTCAAAAAACTAAAAATAAAGGTGCCATATGATCCAGCAATCCTACTCGTGGGCATATACCCAGGCAATACTATAATTCAAAAAGATACATTCACCTCTATGTTGATAGCAGCACTATGTACAATAGCCAAGACATGGAAGCAACCATTGCTAAGTGTCCATCAACAGATGAATGGATAAAGAAGTTCTGGTACATACATAGAACGGAATATTACTCAGCCATAAAAAAATAATGAAATAATGCCATTTGCATGAACGTGGATGGACCTGGAGATTATCATGTTAAGTGAAGTAAGTCATAAAGAGAAAGACAAATACCATATGATATCACTTTTATGTGGAATCTAAAATACAATACAAATGAACATATCTACGAAACAAAAAGTGACTAACAAATATAGAGAAGAGACTTGTGGTTGCCAAGGTGGGGAGGGTGGGGGAAGGAAGGATTGGGAATTCTGGATTAGCAGATACAAACATGTAGGAGGGATAAACAACACGGTCCTACTGTATAGCACAGGGAACCATATTCAATATCCTGTGATAAACCATAATGGGGGACTTCCGGGAAGATGGCAGAAAAGTAAGACACGGATATCACCTTCCTTCCCACAGATACACCAGAAATATATCTACACGTGGAACAACTCCTACAGAACACCTACTGAACACTGGCAGAAGACCTCAGACCTCCCAAAAGGCAAGAAACTACCCATGTACCTGGGTAGGGAAAAAGAAAAAAGAATAAACAGAGACAAAAGAATGGGGAGGGACCCGCACCAGTGGGAGGGAGCTGTGAAGGAGTAAAGGTTTCCACACACTAGGAGCCCCTTCGTGGGCAGAGACTGCGGGAGGCAGAAGGGGGGAGCTTTGGAGATGTGAAGGAGAGCGTAGCCACAGGGGTGTGGAGGGCAAAGCGGGGAGACTCCCGCACAGAGGATCAGGGCCGACTGGCACTCACCAGCCCGAGAGGCTTGTCTGCTCCCCCGCCGGAATGGACGGGGCTGGGAGCTGAGGCTCGGGCTTCGGTTGGAGCGCAGGGAGAGGACTGGGGTTGGTGGCGTGAACACAGCCTGCAGGGGGTTAGTGCACTACGGCTGGACGGGAGGGAGTCTGGGGAAAAGTCTGGACCTGCCAAAGAGGCAAGAAACTTTTTCTTCCCTCTTTGATTCCTTGAGCACGAGGAGAGGGGATTAAGAATGCTGCTTAAAGGAGCTCCAGGGATGGGTGTGACCTGCGGCTAATAGCGTGGACCCTAGAGACAGGCATGAGACACTAAGGCTGCTGCTGCTGCTGCCAAGAAGCCTGTGTGCGAGCACAGGTCACTATCCACACCCCCCTTCCAGGGAGCCTGTGCAGCCCGCCACTGCCAGGGTACCGTGATATAGGCACAACTCCCCAGGGAGAATGCACGGTGTGCCTCAGGCTGGTGCAACGTCAAGGTGGCCTCTGCCACTGCAGGCTCGCCCCGCATTCTGTGCCCCTCCCTACCCCTGGCCTGAGTGAGCCAGAACCCCCGAATCAGCTGCTCCTTTAACCCCATCCTATCTGAGTGAAGAACAGACGCCCTCCAGTGACCTACACATATAGGCGGGGCCAAATCCAAAGCTGAGCCCCTGGGAGCTGTGAGAACAAAGAAGAGAAAGGGAAATCTCTCCCAGCAGCCTCAGAAGCAGTGGATTAAAGCTCCACAATCAACTTGATGTACCCTGTATCTGTGGAAAACATGAATAGACAAAGAATCATCCCAAATTAAGGAGGTGGACTTTGACAGCAAGATTTATGATTTTTTCCCCTTTTTCACTTTTTGTGTGTATGTGTATACTTCTGTGTGTGATTTTTGTCTGTATAGCTTTGCTTCCACCATTTGTCCAAGGTTTCTATCCATTCCTATTTAAAAAAAAAAATTTCTTCATAATTAGTATTTATTTTAATAACTATTTTATTTTACTTTATCTTGGTTCCTTCTTTCCTTCCTTCCCTCCTTTAGACAACAAATGATCCCAAATTGAGGAGGTGGACTTTGAGAGCATGATTTATGATTTTTTCCCCTTTTCCTCTTTTTGTGAGTGTTTATGTGTATGATTCTGTGTGAGATTTTCTCTGTATAGCTTTGCTTCCATTTGTCCCAGGGTTCTATGCGTCCGTTTTTTTGTTTTCTTTTTCTCTTAATAAATATTTTCTTTATTTTAATAACTTTATTATATTTTATCTTACTTTACTTTATTTTACTTTATCTTCTGTCTTTCTTTTCTGCTTCCTTCACTCCTTCCTTCCACCCTTCCTCCCTCCCTCCATTCTTTCTTTTTCTATCTTTCTTTCTTTCTGCTTCTACTAATTCTTTCTTTCTACTTTTTCTCCCTTTTCTTCTGAGCCGTGTGGAAGAAAGGCTCTTGGTGCTGCAGGCAGGAGTAAGTGCTGTGCCTCTGAGGTGGGAGAGCCAACTTCAGGACACTGGTCCACAAGAGAGGTCCCAGCTCCACATAATATCAAACAGTGAAAACCTCCCAGAGATCTCCATCTCAACACCAGCACCCAGCTTCACTCAACGACCAGCAAGCAACAGTGCTGGACATGCTATGCCAAACTACTAGCAAGAGAGGAACACAACCCCACCCATTAGCAGAGAGGTTGCCCAAAATCATAATAAGTCCACAGACACCCCAAAACACACAACCAGATGTGGACCTGCCCACCAGAAAGATAAGATCCAGCCTCAACCACCAGAACATAGGCACTAGTCCCCTCCACCAGGGGGACTACACAACCCACTGGACCAACATTGGCCACTGGGGACAGACATCAAATACAACAGGAACTACGAACCTGCAGCCTGCAAAAAGGAGACCCCAAACACAGTAACATAAGCAAAATGAGAAGACAGAAAAACACACAGCAGATGAAGGAGCAAGATAAAAACCCACCAGACCTAACAAATGAAGAGGAAATAGGGAGTCTACCTGAAAAAGAATTCAGAAAAATGATAGTAAGGATGATCCAAGATCTTGGAAATAGAATAGACAAAATGCAGGAAACATTAAACAAGGATCTAGAATAAATAAAGATGAAACAAACAATGATGAACAACAAATAAATGAAATGAAAAATACTCTAGATGGATTCAATAGCAGAATAACTGAGGCAGAAGAACGGATAAGTAATCTGGAAGATAGAATAGTGGAAATAACTACTACAGAGCAGAATAAAGAAAAAAGAATGAAAAGAACTGAGGACAGTCTCAGAGACTTCTGAGAAAACATTAAATGCACCAACATTCGAATTGTAGGGGTTCCAGAAGAAGAAGAGAAAACGAAAGCGACTGAGAAAATATTTGAAGAGATTATAGTTGAAAACCTCCCAAATATGGGAAAGGAAATAGTTAATCAAGGAAGCACAGAGAGTCCCATATGGGATAAATCCAAGCAGAAATACGCCAAGACACATATTAATCAAACTGTCAAAAATTAAATACAAAGAAAACATATTAAAAGCAGCAAGGGAAAAACAACAAATAACACACAAGGGAATCCCCATAAGGTTAACAGTTGAACTTTCACTGGAAACTCTTCAAGCCAGAAGACACTGGCAAGACATATTTAACGTGATTAAGGACAAAAATCTGCAACAAAGATTCCTCTACCCAGCAAGGATCTCATTCAGATTTGATGGAGAAATTAAAACCTTTACAGACAAGCAAAACCTGAGGGAGTTCAGCACCACCAAACCAGCTCAACAACAACTGCTAAAGGAACTTCTCTAGGCAAGAAACACAAGAGAAGAAAAAGACCTACAATAACGAACCCAAAACAATTAAGAAAATGGGAATAGGAACATACATATCGATAATCACCTTAAATGTAAAGGGACTAAATGCTCCCACCAAAAGACACAGATTGGTGGAGTGGAGACAAAAACAAGATCCATATATTTGCTATCTACAAGAGACCCACTTCAGACCTAGAGACACATACAGACTGAAAGTAAGGGGATGGAAAAATATATTCCATGCAAATAGAAACCAAAAAAAAGCTGGAGTAGCAATTCTCATATCAGACAAAATAGACTTTAAAATAAAGACTATTACAAGAGACAAAGAAGGACACTACATAATGATCAAGGGATCGATCCAAGAAGAAGATATAACAATTGTAAATATTTATGCACCCAACATAGGAGCACCTCAATATATAAGGCAAATACTAACAGCCATAAGAGGGGAAATTGACAGTAACACATTCATACTAGGGGACTTTAACACCCCAATTTTACCAATGAACAGATCATCCAAAATGAAAATAAATAAGGAAACACAAGCTTTAAATTACACATTAAACAAGATGGACTTAATTGATATTTATAGGACATTCCATTCAAAAACTACAGAATACACATTTTTCTCTAGTGCTCGTGGAACATTCTCCCGGATAGATCATATCTTGGGTCACAAATCAAGCCTTGGTAAATTTAAGAAAATTGAAAATGTATCAAGTACCTTTTCCAACCACAATGCTATTAGACTAGATATCAATTACAGGAAAACATCTGTAAAAAATACAAACACATGGAGGTTAAACAATACACTACTTAATAGTGAAGTGATCACTGAAGAAATAAAACAGTAAATAAAAAAATACATAGAAACAAATGACAATGGAGACACGACGACCCAAAATCTATGGAACGCAGCAAAAGCAGTTCTAAGAGGGAAGTTTATAGCAATACAATCCTACCTTAAGAAACAGGAAACATCTCGAATAAACAACCTAACCTTGCACCTAAAGCAATGAGAGAAAGAAGAGTAAAAAAAAACAAAAAACCAAAGTTAGCAGAATGAAAGAAATCATAAAAATCACATCAGAAATAAATGAAAAAGAAATGAAGGAAATGATAGCAAAGATCAATAAAACTAAAAGCTGGTTCTTTGAGAAGATAAACAAAATAGATAAACAACTAGCCAGACTCATCAAGAAAAAAAGGGAGAAGACTCAAACCAATAGAATTAGAAAAGAAAAAGGAGAAGTAACAACTGACACTTCAGAAATACAAAAGACCATGAGAGATTACTACAAGCAAATCTATGCCAATAAAATGGACAACCTGGAAGAAATGGATAAATTCCTAGAAAGGCACAACCTGACAAGACTAAAGCAAGAAGAAATAGAATATATGAGTAGACCAATCACAAGCACTGAAATTGAAACTGTGATTAAAAATCTTCCAACAAAAGCCCAGGACCAGATGGCTTCACAGGCGAATTCTATCAATCATTTAGAGAAAAGCTAACACCGATGCTTCTCAAACTCTTCCAAAATATAGCAGAGGGGGGAACACTCCCAAACTCATTCTACAAGGCCATCATCACCAAAACCACACAAGGATGTTACAAAGAAAGAAAACTACAGGCTAATATCACTGATGAACATCGATGCAAAAACCTTCAACAAAATACTAGCAAACAGAATCCAAAAGCACATTAAACGGATCATACACCATGATCAAGTGGGGTTTATTCCAGGAATGCAAGGATTCTTCAGTATATGCAAATCAATGAACATGATACACCATATTAACAGTCTGAAGGAGAAAAAACATATGATCATCTCAATAGATGGAGAGAAAGCTTTCGACACAATTCAACAATGATTTATGATAAAAACCCTGCAGAAAGTAGGAATAGAGGGAACTTTCCTCAACATAATAAGGCCATATATGACAAACCCACAGCCAACATCATCCTTAATGGTGAAAAACTGAAAGCATTTCCACTAAGATCAGGAACAAGACAAGGTTGCCCACTGTCACCACTCTTATTCAACATAGTTTTGGAAGTTTTAGCCACAGCAATCAGAGAAGAAAGGAAATAAAAGGAATCCAAATCAGAAAAGAAGAAGTAAAGCTGTCACTGTTTGCAGATGACATGATACTATACATAGAGAATCCTAAAGATGCTACCAGAAAACTACTAGAGCTAATCAATGAATTTGGTAAAGTAGCAGGATACAAAATTAATGCACAGAAATCTCTGGCATTCCAATATACTAATGATGAAAAATCTGAAAGTGAAATCAAGAAAACACTCCCATTTACCATTGCAACAAAAAGAATAAAATATCTAGGAATAAACCTACCTAAGGAGACAAAAGACCTGTATGCAGAAAATTATGACACTGATGAAAGAAATTAAAGATGATACAAACAGAGGGAGAGATATACCATGTTCTTGGATTGGAAGAATCAACATTGTGAAAGTGACTCTACTACCCAAAGCAATCTATAGATTCAATGCAATCCCTATCAAACTACCACTGGCATTTTTCACAGAACTAGAACAAAAAATTTCACAATTTGTATGGAAACACAAAAGACCCCGAATAGCCAAAGCAATCTTGAGAACGAAAAAAGGAGCTGGAGGAATCAGGCTCCCTGACTTCAGACTATACTACAAAGCTACAGTAATCAAGACAGTATGGTACTGGCACAAAAACAGAAAGATAGATCAATGGAACAGGATAGAAAGCCCAGAGGTAAACCCACCCACATATGGACACCTTATCTTTGATAAAGGTGGCAGGAATGTACAGTGGAGAAAGGACAGCCTCTTCAATAAGTGGTGCTGGGAAAACTGGACAGGTACATGTAGAAGTATGAGATTAGATCACTCCCTAACACCATACACAAAAATAAGCTCAAAATGGATTAAAGACCTAAATGTAAGGCCAGAATCTATCAAACTCTTAGAGGAAAACATAGGCAGAACACTCTATGACATAAATCACAGCAAGATCCTTTCTGACCCACCTCCTAGAGTAATGGAAATCAAAACAAAAATAAACAAATGGGACCTAATGAAACTTCAAAGCTTTTGCACAGCAAAGGAAACCATAAACAAGACCAAAAGACAACCATCAGAGTGGGAGAAAATATTTGCAAATGAAGCAACTGACAAAGGATTAATCTCCAAAATTTACAAGCAGCTCATGCAGCTCAATAACAAAAAAACAAACAACCCAATCCAAAAATGGGCAGAAGACCTAAATAGACATTTCTCCAAAGAAGATATACAGATTGCCAACAAACACGTGAAAGGATGCTCAACATCATTAATCATTAGAGAAATGCAAATCAAAACTACAATGAGATATCATGTCACACTGGTCAGAATGGCCATCATCAAAAATCTAGAAACAATAAATGCTGGAGAGGGTGTGGAGAAAAGGGAACACTGTTGCACTGCTGGTGGGAATGTGAATTGGTTCAGCCACTATGGAGAACAGTATGAAGGTTCCTTAAAAAACAACATATAGAAGAACCATATGACCCAGCAATCCCACTACTGGGCATTTACCCTGAGAAAACCAAAATTCAAAAAGAGTCATGTACCAAATTGTTCATTGCAGCTCTATTTACAATAGCCCAGAGATGGAAACAACCTAAGTGCCCATCATCAGATGAATGGATAAAGAAGATGTGGCACATATACACAATGGAATATTACTCAGCCTTAAAAAGAAACGAAATTGAGCTATTTGTAATGAGCTGGACGGACCTAGAGTCTGTCATACAGAGTGGAGTAAGTCAGAAAGAAAAAGACAAATACCGTATGCTAACACATATATATGGAATTTAAGGGGAAAAAATGTCATGAAGAACCTAGGGGTAAGACAGGAATAAAGACGCAGACCTACTGGAGAATGGACTTGAGGATATGGGGAGGGGGAAGGGTGAGCTGTGAAAGGGCAAGAGAGAGTCATGGACATATACACACTAACAAACGTAGTAAGGTAGATAGCTAGTGGGATGCAGCCGCATGGCACAGGGAGATCAGCTCAGCGCTTTGTGACAGCCTGGAGAGGTGGGATAGGGAGGGTGGGAGGGAGGGACATGCAAGAGGGAAGACATATGGGAACATATGTATATGTATAACTGATTCACTTTGTTATAAAGCAGAAACTAACACACCATTGTAAAGCAATTATACCCCAATAAAGATGTTAAAAAAAAAGAAGATGCGGCACAAATATACAATGGAATATTACTCAGCCATAAAAAGAAACGAAATTGAGCTATTTGTAATGCGGTGGATTGACCTAGAGTCTGTCATACAGAGTGAAGTAAGTCAGAAAGAGTCAAATACCGTATGCTAACACATATATATGGAATTTAAGAAAAAAATGTCATGAAGAGCCTAGGGGTGAAACAGGAATAAAGACACAGACGTACTAGAGAATGGACTTGAGGATATGAGGAGGGGGTAGTGGAAGACGTGACAAAGCGAGAGGCATGGACATATATACACTACCAAACGTAAGGTAGATAGCTAGTGGGAAGCAGCCGCATAGCACAGGGAGATCAGCTCGGTGCTTTGTGACCGCCTGGACAGGTGGGATAGGGAGGGTGGGAGGGAGGGAGACACAAGAGGGAAGAGATATGGGAACATATGTATATATATATAACTGATTCATTTTGTTGTAAAGCAGAAAGTAACACACCATTGTAAAATAATTATACTCTAATAAAGATTTAAAAAAACATAATGGAAAAGAATATGAAAAAGAATATATCTGTCTATCTATCTATATATATATATGTAACTGAGTCACTTTGCTGTACAGCAGAAATTAAACACAACATTGTGAATGAACTATACTTGAATAAAATTACAAAAGAAACACTCCCAACAAATAGAAATCCTGGACCAGATGGCTATACAGGCGAATTCTACCAAACGTTGAGAGCACAGTTAGCACCTATCCTTCTGAACCTAGTCCAAAATATTGCAGAGGGGCTTCCCTGGTGGCGCAGTGGTTGAGAGTCCGCCTGCCGATGCAGGTGACCCGGGTCCGTGCCTTGGTACGGGAAGATCCCAAACGCCACAGAGTGGCTGGGCCTGTGATCCATGGCCGCTGAGCCTGCACATCTGGAGCTTGTGCTCCGCAATGGGAGAGGCCACAACAGTGAGAGGCCTGCATACCGAAAAAAATAAGAAAATAAAAATAAAAAACGAAAACAAAAATTGCAGAGGAAGGAACATATCCAAACTTATTCTGTGAGGCCACCATAACCCCGATACTAAAATCAGATAAAGATATCATAAATAAAGAAAATTACAGGCCAATATCACCAATGAACAAAAGACACAAACATTTTCAACAAAGCACTAGAAATCTGAATACAATCATACATTAGAAAGATCATACAAGAAGATCAAATGGAATTCTTCCCAGGGATATGAGGATTTTTCAATATCTGCAAACCAAACAGTGTGATACACCACACTGACAAGTTGAAGAATAAAAACCATATGATCATCTCAACAGATGCAGAAAAAGCTTTTGACAAAATTCAACATCAATTTATGATAAAAACTCTCCAAAAAGTGAGCAAAGAGGGAACCTACCTCAACATAACAAAATCCATATGTGAAAAACCCACAGCTAACATCATACCCAACAGTGAAAAGCTGAAAGCTTTTCCTCTAAGATCAGGAACAAGACACGGATGTGCATTTTGCTACTTTTATTCAACATAGTGTTGGAAGTCCCATCCACGGCTATCAGAGAAGAAAAAGAAATAAAAATAATTCAAATTGGAAAAGAAGTAAAATGGTCACTGCCTGCTGATGACATGATACTATACATAGAAAATTCTAAAGATGCTACCAGAAAACTACTAGACCTTATCAATGAATTTGGTAAAGTTTCAGGATACAAAATTAATTCACAGTAATCTCTTTCATTCCTATACACTAACAATGAAAGATCAGAAAGAGAAATTAAGGAAACATTCTCCTTTACCACTGTATCAAAAAGAATAGGAGCTTTAAGATGGCGGAAGAGTAAGATGAGGAGATCACCTTCCTCCCCAGAGATACATCAGAAATACATATGCATGTGGAACTGCTCCTATAGAATACCTACTGAATGCTGGCAGAAGTCCTCAGACCTCCTAAACGGCGAGAAACTCCCCACGTACCTGGGTAGGGCAAAAGAAAAAAGAAAAAACAGAAACAAAGTATAGGGATGGGACCTGCACCTGGAGGGAACTGTGAAGGAGGAAAGGTATTCACACACTAGAAGCCCCTTCACGGGCAGAGACTGTGGGTAGTGGAGGGTGGAAGCTTCAGAGCCACGGAGGAGAGCACAGCAACAGGGGTGTGGAGGGCAAAGCGGAGAGATTCCCGCACAGAGGATCAGTGCCGACCCGCACTCTCCAGCCCGAGAGGCTTGTCTGCTCACCCACCAGGGAGGGCGGGGGCTGGGAGATGAGGCTCGGGCTTCAGAGATTAGATCCCAGGGAGAGGACTGGGGTTGGTTGCGTGAACACAGGCTGAAGGGGGCTAGTGCACCATGGCTAACTTGGAGGGAGTCCAGGAAATAGTCTGGACCTGCCGAAGAAGCAAGAGACTTTTTCTTCTCTTTGTTTCCTGGTGCATGAGGAGAGGGGATTAAGAGCGCCGATTGAAGGAGCTCAGAGACGGGTGCGAGCCAGCGCTATAAGCGCGGACCCAAGAGACGGGCATGAGACTCTAAGGCTGCTGCTGCAGCCACCAAGAAGCCTGTGTGCGAGCACAGGTCACTATCCATACCTCCCCTCCCAGGAGACTGTACAGCCCACCACTGCCAGGGTCCTGAGTACCAAGGAAAACTTCCCTGGGAGAATGCACGGTGTGTCTCAGGCTGATGCAACATCACGCCAGCTGCTGAGGCCACAGGGTCACCCCACATCCATACCCTCCCTCCCCTCAGACTGAGCCATAGCTTCCGAATAAGCTGCTCCATTAACCCCATCCTGTCTGAGGGGGAACAGATGCCCTCAGGTGACCTACACGGAGAGGTGGGTACAAATCGAAAGCTGAGCCCCTGGAGCTGTGCGAACAAACAAGAGAAAAGGAAATCTCTCCCAGCAGCCTCAGAAGGAGCAGATTAAATCTCCACAATCAACTTGAGGTAACCTGCATGTGTGGAATACCTGAATAGACAACGAATCATCCCAAACTGAGGAGGTGGAGTTTGGGAGTAAAGATATATTATTTTTGCCCCTTTTTCTCTTCTTGTGAATGTGTATGTGTATGCTTCTGTGTGTGATTTTGTCTGCATAGCTTTGTTTTCACCATTTGTCCTAGGGTTCTCTCCATCCATTGTTTGTTTGTTTTTTTACTTTCTAAAAGTATTTTCTTAATAATTATGTCTATTTTGTATTTTAGTAACTTTATTTTATTTTATCTTTTTTCTTTCGTTCGTTCTTTCTAAATTTTCTCCCCTTTATTCTGAGCCACGTGGAAGAAAGTCTCTTGGTGTTCCAGACAGGAGTCAGTGCTGTACTTCTGAGGTGGGAGAGCCAACTTCAGGACACTGGTTCACAAGAGACCTCCCAGCTCCAGGTAATATCAAATGGGAAAAAACTCCCAGAGATCTCCATCTCAATGCCAAGACCCAACTCCACTCAACAACCAGCAAGCTACAGTGCTGGACACCCTATGCCAAACAACTAGCAGGACAGGAACACAGCACCATCCATTAGCAGAGAGGCTGCCTAAAATCAGAATAAGGCCACAGACATACCAAAATACACCACCGGTCGTGGACATGCCCACCAGAAAGACAAGATGCAGCTTCATATACCAGAACACAGGCACTAATCCCCTACAACAGGAGGCCTACATAACGAACTGAACCAAACTTAGCCACTAGGTACAGACACCAAAAACAACAGGAACTACAAACCTGCAGCCTGCGAAAAGCAGACTCCAAACACATTATGTTAAACAAAATGAGAAGACAGAAAAACACACAGCAGATGAAGGATCAAGGTAAAAACCCAACAGATATAACATATGAAGAGGAAATAGGCAGTCTACCTAAAAAAGAATTCAGAATAATGATAGTAAATATGATCCAAAATCTTGGAACTACAATAGAGAAAATACGAGAAACTTTTAACAAGGACCTAGAAGAACTAAAGTGCTAACAAACAAAGATGAACAGCAAAATAAATGAAATTGAAAATTCTCTACAAGGGATGAATAGAAGAATAACTGAGGCACTAGAATGGATAAGTGACCTGGAAGATAAAATAGTGGAAATTACTACTGCAGAGCATAATAAAGAAAAAAGAATGAAAAGAACTGAGGACAGTCTCAGAGACCTCTGGGACAACATTAAACACAACAACATTCGAGTTATAGGTATCCCACAAGAAGAAGAGAAATGGAAAGGGACTGAGAAAATATTTGAACAGATTATAATTGAAAACTTCCCTAATATGGGAAAGGAAATTGTTAACCAATTCCAGGAAGCACAGAGAGTCCCATACAAGATAAATGCAAGAGGAAATATGCCAAGACACATATCAATCAAGCTATCAAATATTAAATACATAGAATATATATTAAAAGCAGCAAGGGAAAAACAACAAATAACACACAAGGGAATCCCCCTAGGGTTAACTGCTGATCTTTCAGCAGTAACTCTGCAAGCCAGAAGGGACTGGCAGGACATATTTAAAGTGATGAAGGAGAAACACCTACAACCAAGAGTACTGTATCCAGTAAGGATCTCGTTCAGATTTGATGGAGAAATTAAAACCATTACAGACAAGCAAAAGCTGAGAGGGTTCAGCACCACCAAACCAGCTTTACAACAAATGATAAAGGAAATTCTCTAGGCAAGAAATACAAGAGAAGGAAAAGACCTACAATAACAAACCCAAAACAATTAAGAAAATGGGAAAAGGAACATACATATCGATAATAAACTTAAATGTAAATGGATAACATGCCCCCAACAAAAGACGCAGACTGGCTGAATGGATACAAAGACAAGACCCATATATATGCTGTCTACAAGAGACCCACTCTGACCTAGGGACACATACAGACTGAAAGTGAGGGGATGGAAAAAGATATTCCATTCAAATGGAAGTCAAAAGAAAGCTGGAGTAGCAATTCTCATATGAGACAAAATAGACTTTAAAGACTTTTAGAGGAGACAAAGAAGGACACTACATAATGATCGAGATTGATCCAAGAACAAGATATAACAATTGTAAATATTTATGCACCCAACATAGGAGCACTTCAATACATAAGGGAAATACTAACAGCCATAAAAGGGGAAATCAACAGTAACACAATCATAGTAGGGAATTTTAACACCCCACATTCATCAATGGACAGATCATCCTAAAGGAAAATAAAAAAGGAAACACTAGCTTTAAATGATACATTAAATAGATGAACTTAATTGATATTTATAGGACATTCCATCCAAAAAAATACAGAATACACATTCTTCTCATGTGATCATGCAACACTCTCCAGGATAGATCATATCTTGGGTCACAAATCAAGGCTTGGTAAATTTAAGAATTATAAATTGTATCAAGTTATTTTCCGACCACAATGCTATAAGACTAGATATCAATTACAGGAAAGGATCTGTAAAAAATACAACACATGGAGGCTAAACAATACACTACTTAATAACCAAGTGATCACTGAAGAAATCAAAGAGGAAATCAAAAAATACCTAGAAACAAATGACAATGGAGACACAACGACCCAAAACCTATGGGATGCAGCAAAAGCAGTTCTAAGAGGGAAGTTTATAGCAATACAATTCTACCTTACGAAACAGGAAACATCTCAAATAAACAACCTAACATTGCACCTAAAGCAATTAGGGAAAGAAGAACACAAAACCCCCAAAGTTAGCAGAAGGAAAGAAATCATAAATATCACATCAGAAATAAATGAAAATAAAATGAAGGAAACGATAGCAAAGATCAATAAAACTAAAAGCTGGTTCTTTGAGAAGATAAACAAAATAGATAAACCACTAGCCAGACTCATCAAGAAAAAAAGGGAGAAGACTCAAATCAATAGAATTAGAAATGAAAAAGGAGAAGTAACAACTGACACTGCAGAAATACAATAGATCATGAGAGATTACTACAAGCAACTCTATGCCAATAAAATGGACAACCTGGAAGAAATGGACTAATTCTCAGAAATTCACAACCTTCCAAGACTGAACCAGGAAGAAATGGAAAATATGAAAAGACCAATCACAAGCACTGAAATTGAAACTGTGATTAAAAATCTTCCAACAACAAAAGCCCAGGACCAGACGGCTTCACAGGCGAATTCTATCAAACATTTAGAAAACAGCTAACACCTATCCTTCTCAAGCTCTTCCAAAATATAACAGAGGGAGGAACACTCCCAAACTCATTCTACGAGGCCTCCATCACCCTGATACCAAAAGCAGACAACGATGTCACAAGGAAAGAAAACTACAGGCCAATATCACTGCTGAACATAGATGAAAGAATCCTCAACACAATACTAACAAACAGAATCCAACAGCACATTAAAAGGATCATACACCATGATCAAGTGGGGTTTACTCCAGGAATGAAAGGATTCTTCAATATATGCAAATAAATCAATGTGATACACCATATTAACAAATTGAAGGAGAAAAATCATTTGGTCATCTAAATCAATGCAGAGAAAGCGTTTGACAAAATTCAACACGCATTTATGATAAAAACCCTTCAGAAAGTAGGCATAGAGGGAACTTTCCTCAACATAATAAAGGACATATATGACAAACCCACAGCCAACATCATCCTCAATGGTGAAAAACTGAAACCATTTCCACTAAGATCAGGAAAAGACAAGGTTGCCCACTGTCACCACTCTTATTCAACATAGTTTTGGAAGTTGTAGCCACAACAATCAGAGAAGAAAAAAAAATGAAAGGAATCCAAATTGGAAAAGTAGTAGTAAAGCTATCTCTGTTTGCAGATGACATAATACCATACATAGAGCATCCTAAAGATGCTACCAGAAAACAGCTAGAGCTAATCAATGAATTTGGTAAAGTAGTAGGATGCAAAATAAATGCACAGAAATCTCTGCCATTCCTATACATTATTGATGAAAAATCTGAAAGTGAAATCAAGAAAATACTTCCATTTAATACTGCAACAAAAAAAAATAAAATATCAAGGAATAAACCTACCTAAGGAGACAAAAGACCTGTATGCAGAAAATTATAAGACACTGATGAAAGAAATTAAATGTGATACAAATATATGGAAAGATATACCATGTTCTTGGAGTGGAAGAATCAACATTGTGAAAATGACTCTTCTACCCAAAGCAATCTACAGATTTAATGCAATCCCTATCAAACTACCACTGGCATTTTTCACAGAACTAGAACAAAAAAAATTCACAATTTGTATAGAAACACAAAAGACCCCGAACAGCCAACGCAATCTTGAGAACGAAAAATGGAGCTGGAGGAAGCAGGCTCCCTGACTTCAGAGTATACTACAAAGTTACAGTAATCAAGACAGTATGGTACTGTCACAAAAACGGAAATATAGATCAATGGAACAGGATAGAAAGCCCAGAGATAATCCCAAGCACATATGGTCGCCTTATCTTTGCTAAAGGAGGCAAGAATATACAGTGGAGAAAGGACAGCCTCTTCAATAAGTGGTGCTGGGAAAACTGGACAGGTACATGTAGAAGTATGAGATTAGATCACTCCCTAACACCATACACAAAAATAAGCTCAAAATGGATTAAAGACCTAAATGTAAGGCCAGAAACTCTCAAACTCTTAGAGGAAAACATAGGCAGAACACTCTATGACATTAATCACAGCAAGATCCTTTTTGACCCACCTCTTAGAAAGATGGAAATAAAAACAAAAATAAACAAATGGGACCTAATGAAACTTAAAACCTTTGCACAGGAAAGGAAACCCTAAACAAAACCAAAGGACAACCCTCAGAATGGGAGAAAATATTTGCAAATGAAGCAACTGACAAAGATTAATCTCCAAAATTTACATGCAGCTCATGCAGCTCAATATAAAAAAACCCCAAATATCCCAATTCAAAAATGGGCTGAAGACCTAAATAGACATTTCTCCAAAGAAGATATACAGATTGACAACAAACAGATGAAAGAATGTTCAACATCATTAATAATTAGAGAAATGCAAATCAAAACTAAAATAAAATATTATTTCACACTGGTCAGGATGACCATCATCAAAAAATCTAGAAACAATGAATGCTGGAGAGGGTGTGGGGAAAAGGGAACACTCTTGCACTGTTGCTGGGAATGTAAATTGATACAGCCACTATGGAGAACAGTATGGAGGTTCCTTAAAAAAATAAAAATGGAACCACCATATGACCCAGCAATCCCACTACTGGGTATGTACCCTGCGGAAACCATAATTCAAAAAGAGTCATGTACCAAAATGTTCATTGCAGCTCTACTTACAATAGCCAGGACATGGAAGCAACCTAGGTGTCCATCAATAGATGAATAGATAAAGAAGATGGGCACATATATAAAATGGAATATTACTCAGCCATAAACAGAAAAGAAATAGAGTTATTTGTAGTGAGGTGGATGGACCTAGAGCCTGTCATACAGAGTAAAGTAAGTCAGAAAGAGAAAAGCAAATACCATATGCTAACACATATATATGTAATCTAAGAAAAAACAAAAAAGGTCATGAAGAACCTAGGGCAAGAGGGGAATAAAGATACAGACCTACTAGAGAATGGAATTGAGGATATGGGGAGGGGGAAGGATAAGCTGTGATAAAGTGAAGTGAGAGAGTAGCATGGACATATATACACTTCCAAACGTAAAATAGATAGCTAGTGGGAAGCAGCTGCAGAGCACAGGGAGATCAGCTCAGTGTTTTGTGACCACCTAGACGGGTGGGATAGGGAGTGTGGGAGGGAGGGAGATGCAAGTGGCAAGAGATATGGGAACATATGTATATGTATAACTGATTCACTTTGTTATAAAGCAGAAACTAACACACCATTTTAAAGCAATTATACTCCAAAATAGATGTTAAAAATAGAATAAAATACATAGGAATGAACTTACCTAAGGAGGCAAAAACCTGTACTCTGAAAACTATAAGAAAATGATGAAAGCAATGGAAGATGACACAAACAGATGGAGAGACATACCATGTTCTTGTATTGGAGGAATCAATATTGTGAAAATGAATATACTACCCAAGGCTATCTACAGATTCAATGAAAACCCTATCAAAATACCAATGGCATTTTTCACTGAACTAGAACAAAAAATTTTTAAATTTGTATGGAAACACAAAAGAACCTGAATAGCCCAAATAAACTTTAGAAAGTAAAACAGAGCTGGAGGAATCACACTCTGTGTCTTCAGACTATACTACAAAGCTACAGTAATCAGAACAGTATGGTACTGGCACAAAAATAGAAATATATATCAATGGAATAAGATAGAAAGCCCAGAAATAAACACACACATCTTTGGTCAATTAATCTACACCAAGAGAGGCAAGAGGATAGAATGGAGAAAAGACAGTGTCTTTCATAAGTGGTGCTGGGAAAACCGGATAGCTACATGTAAAAGAATGAAATTGGAATATTCACGAACACCATACACAAAAATAAACTTAAAATGGATTAAAGAACTAAATGTGGGGTTTCCGTGGTGGCACAGTGTTTAAGAATCCACCTGCTTTCCATGAAAACAGGTTCAAGCCTGGGTCCTGGAAGATCCCACATGCCATGGAGCAAAGTCTTTGTGCCACAACTTCTGGGCCTGTGCTTTACAGCCCACGAGCCTAGAGCCTGTGCTCCACAAGAAGAGACGCCACCTCAATGAGAAGCCCATGCACCTCAACAAACAGTAGCCCCCACTCCCACAACTACAGAAAGCCTGTGCATGGCAACAAAGACCCAACACATTCAGAAATAAATAAAATTTAAAAAAATGACCTAACTGTATGATTGGACACCATAAAACTCCTTGAGGAAAACACAGGCAGAACACTCTTTGACATGAATTGCAGCAATTTCTTTTTGGCTCTGTCTCCTAGAGTAATGAAAATAAATAAATAAATAAACAAATGGGACCTAATTAAACTTAAAACCTTTTGTACAGAAAAGGAAACCACAAACAAAATGAAAAGACATCTTATAGACTAGTTAAAGGATTAATCTCTGAAATATACAAACAGCCCAGGTAGCTCAAAATCAAAAAATGAAAGAACCCAATCAATAAATAGGCAGAAAATCTAAATAGACATTTCTCCAAAGAAGACATACAGATGGCCAACAGGCACATGAAAAGATGTTTAACATTGCTAATTATTAGAGAAATACAAATCAAAACTACAATGAGGTATCACATCACACTGGTCAGGATGACCATCATCAAAATGTCTACAAACAATAAATGCTGGAGAGGGTATGGAGAAAAGGAAACCCTCCTACATTGTTGGTAGAAATGTAAGTTGGTGCAGCCATTATGGAGAGCAGTATGGAGGTTCCTAAAAAAAATTAAAATATTGTTACCATACGATCCTGCAATCCTACTCCTGGGCATATATCTGAAGAAAACCATAATTCAAAAAGATACATGCATCCCAGTGTTCATTGCAGCACTATTTACAATAGCTAAGACTTGGAAACAACCTAAATGTCCATCAACAGATGAAATGAGAAAGATGTTTTATACATATACAATGAAATAATACTCAGCCATGCAGAAGAATGAAATAATGCCAATTGCAGCAACATGGATGGACCTAGAGATTATCGTACTAAGTGAAGTAAGCCAGATAGAGAAAGACAAATATCATATCATTTATATGTGGAATGTAAAAAAAAGGGATTCAAAATTAACATATTTACAAAACAGAAACAGATTTACAGATGTAGAAAACAAACTTATGGTTACCAAAGGGAAATGGTGGCGGGGGAGGGAAAAATTGTAGGTTTGGGAGTAACATATACACACTAATATATATAAAATAGATAAATAACAAGGACCTACTGTATAGCACAGGTAAGTATACTCAATATTTTGTAATAACCTATATGGGAAAATAATCTGAAAAAGAATATATACATGTATATGTACAACTGAATCACTTTGCTGTTCACCTGAAACTAACACAGCATTGTAAATCAACTATACTTCAATTTAAAAATAGAAATAAAATACATCAAATTGCAAGGGAAGGAGTAAAACTGTCACTATTTGCAGATGACATGATGCTATATAGAGAAAATTCATGTCTCCACCAAAATGCTATTAGAAAAAATAAATTTAGTAAAGTTGCAGGATACAAGATTAATATTCAGAAATCTACTGCTTTTCTATACATGAATAATAACCTATCAGAAAGAGAAAGCAAGAAAACAATCCCATTTAAAATCACATTAAAAAGAATAAAATACTTAGGAATAAACTTAACCTGGGAAGTGAAAGACTATCCTCTGAAAAGTGTAAAACATTGATGTAGGAAACTGAAGACAATAAAATGAAATGAAAGATACCCTTTGTTCTTGGATTGAAAGAATACTGTTAAAATGTCCATACTACCCAAAGCAATCTACATATTTAATGCAATCTCTATCAAAATACCCATGACATTTCTCAGAGAACTAGAACAAATAATCTTAAAATTTATATGGAACCAGAAAAGACCCCAAATTGCCAAAGCAATCTTGAGAAAACATAACAAAGCTGTAGATATCATGCTCCCTGATGTCAAATTATACTACAAACCTACAGTAATCAAAACATTATGGTACTGGCACAAAAACAGACACATAGATCAATGGAAAAGAACAAGGCCCAGAAACAAATTGATGCATATATGGTCAATTAATCTCCAACAAAGGAGGCAAAACAATACAGTGGGGAAAAGACAGTTTCTTCAATAAAAGGTGTTGAGAAAACTGAATAATTACATGCAAAAGAATCAAACTGGACTACTTTCTCACACCGTATACAATAATAAACTAAAAATAGATTAAAGAATTAAGACCTGAAACCATAAAACTCCTAGAAGAAAACATAAACAGTACACTCTTTGACATCAGACATAGCAATATTTTTTGAACATGTGTCCTCAGGAAAAGGAAACAAAACCAAAAATAAAGAAATGGGACAACATCAAACTAAATAAAAACTTTTGCACAGCAAAGGAAACTATCAAGAAAACAAAAAGGCTGCCTACTGAATGGAAGAAAATATTTGTAAATAATATTACTGATAAGGAGTTAACATCCAAGATACACAAACAACTCATACACTCAACAGCAAAAGAACAAACAACCTGATTAAGAAATGGACAGGATACCTGAATCAACATTTTCCCAAAGGCCTACAGATGGCCAGCAGACTAATGAAAAGATGCTCAACATCACTAATTATCAAGGAAATGAAAATCAAAACCACACTGAGATACCACCTCACATCTGTCAGAATGGCTATTATCAAAAAGACAACAAACAAGTGTTGGCAAGAATGTGAAGAAGTGTTGGGAGAGAATGTGGAGAAGAGGGATCCCTCATGCACTGTTGTTGGTAGGACTGTAAATTGGTGCAGCCACAAAGGAAAACAGTATTAAGGTTCCTCAACAAATTAAAAATAGAACTGCCATATGATCCAGCAACTTCATCTGGGTATTTACCCGAAGAAAACAAAAAACACTAATCCAAAAAGTTATATGCAGTCCAATGTTCATTGTGGCAATTTTTACAATAGCCAAGATATGGAAGCAACCTACGTGTCCATCAATAACAAATGCATATATATGTGTATATATATGTGTGTATATATACACACACATTCAATGGAATTTTAATAAACCACTAAAAATGAAATCTTGCCATTTACAAGAACATGAGTGGATCTAGAAGGTATTATGTGAAGTGAAATAAGTCAGAGAAAGACAAATACCACATGATATCACTTATATGTGGAATCTACAAAAACAAAATGAACACACATAACAAGACATAAACAGTGTTATAGATACAAAGAACAAGCAGGTGTTTGTGAGAGAGGAGGGGAGTACAGTGAAGAAAGAAATAGGTAAGGGAGATTAAGAGGTACAAACTTCTAGTTGTGCAATAAATGAGTCATGGGTATGAAATGTACAGTGTGGGAAATATAGTCAATCTTTGGTGATATATTGTAACTAGACTTATCGTGGCGACCAATTTGAAATTTATAGAAACATTGAATCACTATGTTGTGTAACAGGAACTTAACACAGTGTTGTAGGTCAATTATATTTCAAAAACAAACAAGCAAATTCATAGAAAGAGAGATCAGATTTGTGGTTACCAGAGGCAGGGTGTGGGGGAAATAGAACTGTGTGAAGTAGCTAAAAAGTACAAACTTCTAGTTACAAGATAAGTAAGTACTAAGGATGTAATATACAACATGATAAATATAATTAAAATGCTGTATATTTTATATGAAAGTTGTTAGAGTAAATTCTAAGAGTTCTCATTACAAGTAAAAAATTGGGTTTTATTTATTTAATTTTGTATCTATATGAGATGCTGTATGTTCTTACTGTGACAAATATTTCATGATGTATATAAGTCAAATCATTATGTTGCACACCTTAATCTTATACAGTGCTGTATGTCAATTATATCTCAAAAAACTGGAAATTAAAAAAAAAACACAAAGAAATGAAAATCTAGAATTTTATACTGAGTGAATATATCTTTCAATAATAATGGAGAAAATTACCAGGGATTAAGAAGGTCACTTCATAATGACAAAGGGGACAACTAATCAAGAGGTCAAATTTATAAACGATTTATGCACCTAAAAACAGAGCTTCAAAATACATGAAGCAAAAACTGATATATCTGTAAAGAGATAAAGACCAATCCATAATTATGGTTGAAATATGAAAGTAGACATCACAACAGTGTCTACAGACACTAATAGATTAGTAAGGAGATTTTATGAAAAACTTTATGACATCATATTCAACAATGAACAATTTCCTTGAAAGGAAAAGAATACCAATGCTCACTCAAGGAGAAATAAAGAAAACCCCAAGCCCAAATGAATTCACTGGTGAATTATAACTATAAAATAAATAAAGGAAACCTCATTTTAAATGGAGTCTTGCCTATAGGTTGCCCTAGTTTGCTTGTCCTGAATTGCAATTCTCTGCTTTTCCCCAAATAAACTCATTTTCCTGGTAAAATAACTGGCTCTTCTGTTTTTTTTTTTAAGGTCAATATAACAAATATTTTAAAAGCAATTCCAATTCTAAATAATTCTTCCAGAAAATTGAAGAAGAGGTAATGTTTCCCAACTCATTTAATGAGGCATTACCCTGATACCAAAATCAGAAAGATATTACAAGAAATCCACAAACCAAAATCCCTCATCAACATAATATAAAACTTGTGAACAAAAATTTAGCAAATCAAGTTCAGTTATATGTACATATAAAAAGGATAACATATCATGACCAAGTGTTTATCCTGGGGATACAAGGTTAGTTTAACAATTGAAAATCAATCTAATTATAAATGTTATAATAAAAAACAAAAAAACATGTAATTTACCTCAACAGATATACAAACAGCATTTGAAAAAAATCCAACATCCATCCCTAAGAAAAATGTTCATCAAACTGGGAACAGAATGGAACTTCCTCAACCTAGTTAAAAGCATCTATGTAAAATCACAGCCAACATCATACTTAATGGTAAAAAAATGAATGATTTCCCTCAAGACCAGGAACAAAAGAATGTCCATCCTCTTCACTTCTGTAACACTATACTGCAAGTTCTAGCCATTGAAAATAAAGAAAATACATCCATGAGAAAGAATTAAAACTCTTTATTCATGAATGGCATGATTGTGTACATTGAAAAACTGATGAAATCTACAGAAAAGCTACTAGAATGTCATTTTATCAAAGTTGTAGTATACAAGTTCAATATAAAAAAAACAATTGTATTTCTAAATACTAGCAGCAAAAAAATTTTGCTGAACATGAATTTATAAACAATGCCATTTACGATAGCATGAAAAATAGGAAACAGGTAAAATACACAATAAAAGATGTGTAAGATGTGTACATTGACAACTATAAAACATTGATGAAATTAAAGAAGGTCTAACGAATTGGAAAGAGATACCATGTTCATGGATCAGAAGACTCAGTGTTGTTAAAATGTCAGTTCTCCCCCAATTGACTTATAGATCCAATCCCATCTCAATCAAAATCCTAGTAGCCTTTTTTGGTGGAAACTGAAAAGCTGACTCTAAAATTCATAAAGAAATGCAAAGGACACATTTCAAAACAACTCTGAATAAGTAGAAAATGGTTGGATGATTAGCAGTACCTAATTTCAAAACTTAATTATAAAGAAACAGTAATGAAGGCAGTGTGGCAACGGAGTAAAGACAGACAGACAGATTAATGGAACAGAATAGAAAGTACAGTAAGTCCCCCACATACAAACCTTTAAGTTGCGAACTTTCAAAGATGAGAACATGCATTCGCATGTCCAATCATGTATAAGTGGCTGTGCTTTTGTGTACCTTACTGTACAGTACTGTATAGAGTACAGTAGTAGAGTATCTTTATTTCAAGCCCAGGATGTCTGGAAGTAAGTGTAAAAGCAGTGGTGATGTAGCTGGTACTGATAAGAAGCACCAGGAATTGGAAGCCCAGAGAAAGGACAAAGAGAGAAAATAGGAAGAAGAAGTAACTGAAGAATCAAAGAGATTCACGACACAGGAAATGGCAAGGGGATTTTCTTTATTTGAGGAGGCACTGTTAGTTTCTGAGGCACAGGATCTGAATGTAGAACAGTACACGAAGGTTGCAGCAGCCGTTCAGAATGCAATCCAGTGCTGTGTCATTTATGACGAGAAAAAAAGAGCTACTACCAAGATATCACTGGATCATTTTTTCTAGAGGGTAGATAAAATTGAATCCAGCAAGGAACCAGAACCTGTGCCATCAACGTCAAGCATGAGTGAAATTGCAGCTTTCCCTCTGTCTCCTACTGCTGATGATCCTTCAGCTCTACCATCTCCCACCTCCTCTCCCTCCTCCAGTCAGTAACGCTTCTTGCCTCTTCACTCAATGCCAATGCCCTGTATGCCAGCTGTTGTACTATACTACTGTATTTTTCAAGGTACTGTACAATTAAAAATGTTTTATATTTTTGTTTGTTCATTTTTTATGTATCATTTGTGTGAAAATATTATAAAGCTATTACAGTACAGTACTATAGAGCCAATTATGATAGTTGGGTACCTATGCTAACTTTGTTGGACTTACGAACAAACTGGACTTATGAACGTGCTCTTGGAACGGAACTCATTCGTATGTAGGGGACTTACTTTATAGAAATAGAACCATGCATATTTAGGCAGCTGATTTTTGATCAAGATAGAAATGTAATTCCACAGAGAATGGATAGTATTTTCAACAAATGGTGCTGGAATAATCAGGTGTCTGTGTGGAAAAATTAGTTTTGAACCATATATTGCACCAAAAACAAATACTGAATCAAAATGTATCATAGATCTAAAGATAAAACCTAAAACTATAAAACTTCTAAAAGAAAACACAGGGGCAAACACTTGAAATTTTGGGCAAGGCAAATATTTCTTAGCTATTACACCAAAAATATGCTGCAGAGAAGAAAATAAAAGTGAAACACTGTCTTTATCAACATTAGAAACAATTAAGAGAATTAAATGACAATTTATAGACTGAGAGAAAATATTTGTAAGGCATAGCTCTGATAAAGGACTTACATCTAGACTATATTAGGAACTCTCAAAACTCAATAATAAAAAAAGTGACCAAAATAAAAAAAGGGGGTAAAAGATGTCAATGGGCAATTCAAAGAAGATAAATGGATGGCAAGTAAGCACATGAAAAATGCTCAATATCATTAGTTACTAGGGAAGTGCAAATTAAAATAATATGAGATACCATTACATACATTTTAAAAGAACTAAAATTAAAAAAGAATGATCATTATCAAGTGTTGGTGGGGGCTTCCCTGGTGGTCCAGTGGTTAAGAATCCGCACTTCCAATGCAGGGGGCGCAGGTTCAAACCATGGTTGGGGAACAAGATCCCACATGCCGCACGGCCAAAGAAGAAAAAAACAAACAAACAACAACAACAAAAAACAAACAAATCAAGTATTGGCAAGGATATGGAAGAACTAAAACTCTCATACACTGCTGGTGGGAATGTAAAATGGTACAGGAACTAAAAAACAGTTTGGTGGTTTCTTAAAAAGTTAAATATATGATCCAATCATTCTACTCCTGAGTATTCACACAAAAATGAAAGACATGCATCCATGTAAACACTTTCACATGGATACTCACTGTAGCTTTACTGGAATATCACAAAACTGCCAACAACCCAAATGTCCATCAACAGGTAAATGGACAAACTGCTGTGTATCCATACAATGGATTATTATTCAGTGATGTAAAGTAACAAAATATTGATACACTCCAACAACATGGATGAATCTCAAAATAATTATGAGAGAAAGACACAAAAAAGAGTATACATTATATGTTTCCATTTATAATCATTTCGAGAAAATGTAAACTAACCCGTAGCATCAAACAGTAGGTCCCTGGTTGCCAGGGAGTGAGGGGCGGGGGATTGTGAGTTCAGGATGTGAGGCAGGAGGGAAGGATTATAAAGGAACATGAGGAAACTTTTAGGGGTGATGCATATGTTTATTATCTTGATTTTGTGATGGTTTCATTGGTGTGTAAATATGTCATGACATTAAATTATATATTCATTTTGTTATGTAGCACCCCTCAGTAAAGTTGTTTTAAAAAATCAATGGTCTAGCCCAAAACAATAGGTTCCTCTACTCCCACTCACCAAAGTATGTTTCAACATATAAATTAACTATACATACTAAAATTTAACACTACTCTGCTCCTCATTAAACCTTATTTGAGCTTTAGTACTTTCCTGTGGATTCTGAGGGGTTACTGAAAGGTACAGGTAGTGATGGTGAGAGAATGAAAAAGAATTTTAGGAGATGGGCCTATACAAATATTGAAATATACTACTATGGCTTTAATTTCACTCATGAGGGTTTTTACTGCTAATGGGAATTTCAAAGATTAACATTTGATCATCAAAGTGCTTTATACATTCTTAATGATATTAGCTAACACTAACTGAACACTTATTATGACTATGTGCTACATTTATTAACCTGGTTTATCTTCATAACAACCCTGAGGTAGGTACTATTACTATCTTCACTTTACAGATGTGAAAACTAAGGCATGAAGAGGTTAAGCACCATTCCCAAGGTCACATAGCTTTTAAGTATGTAGCACATAACTAGTAAGTAAGGATAGGCATCCAGGCAGTCAGTCAGAGTCTGGCTCATAAGTATTAAACTATACTACCTCTCAATCTTCCCTATTAAACTCAATATTGATGTCTGAATTTTACATAATTAATTGCTGCTTTCTTTCTAAAGTAATAACTATCATGTACACACAATAAGTGCTCAATGTTCACAGCACTAAGTAAGCATTCATGAAAAATATCAAAATCTGTTTCAGAAAAAAAATCAGTTTTTCATAACAAAGTTCAACAATATTGCTTTATTATATATTCGTTGAAAAAATTTAACTGAAATTAAGGACAGTTAAAGCTAAGATGGCCATACAATTTGTTATCCAAAATGGGAAAGTTGAGAGCCAAAGGCATAAACCAGGACTGTTCCAAGCAAACTGTGATATATGGTGAACCCTGTTAAAGCAAAAAGGATATAATTATTTCTGGGTTAAAATTCAGCTAAGTTGTATAAGACTGAAATTGTCAATTTATATTTGGAGACAAAGACTGATTTCCAAAAACAAAGTGGATTCTCCTTAAATGAAAATGAAAATGCAGTAAACATGGCCATATCCTAAATGCTTATAAAACTTTTAAATTATTGTTTCCTTGGAAAGACGAACAGAATGCTGCTTAGTTTACAATATCAAATAGCTTCATAGCACAGTATCAACATTTTGCTACTTTCTTTTAAAGAACTTGAAGTTGTTTTAATAGGGCTTAATCTATCTTACTTCTTTTTAACCTCCCTGAAAAATAAGAAGTAAAATCTCCTTGACAGAATGACGAGAGGATGAAAAAGCAAATGTGTCATTATCTTAGGTAATATTCACTGAATTTTCTTGATAGCTAAGAGGAAAATGAGCTCACCCACAGTACACAAAAATCTGTCCCTACATTATGAATAATTTTGCACTTTTTTCAAAGTAGATATAGTAGTGTTGGCCAGTTTTAAGAAAAGATACTGAGCTACGACAAGAATGATCACTTATATACAATCACTGGGTATTTAGTTAGATAATCTAGTTGGAAGAAAGCCATTACTAATTAAAATGATTAACTTAATCTAATCTAGACTTAAAGATTTCCTATTTTTTTAATATCCATTTTAAGTAAAAGTCAGCAAAACTCTAAATTCTTTGAACAAACACTAATACGGGAGAATAGCAATTTTCCTATTCTTCTCACAGTACTCAGATGGCAAATTCATTAAAGCTTGGAAACTATTGATTAATAATTCATCACTTCTATTTCAAATTTAATCATGTGACTAAGATAAACCATTATTTTCACTGCAGTTATTACTAATTATACTGCAAGCACTTTAATTTGGTCAAATGTATTACAATTCATATTTCCTCAGTATAAAAGACTGAGTTCCATACATAAGTAACACTTTCTGCCCTGATTAAAGGTAACAACAAATTATCTCTCACAATTAAATAAGAATAAAATTCTAATTATTGAATTTGCTAGTGCACTTCCCTAGCTTTGTTTAGACATTGTAGTCTTTCTCTAGTATTATTTGGCACAAGGTGTTTGAAAGCTATAGTACTAGAAGTTCTACAAGTATTTCAGTATAGTGTTTTTGTTTTTGTTTTAAATTTTTATTGGAGTATAGTTGATTTACAATGTTGTGTTAGTTTCAGGTGTACAGCAAAGTGAATCAGTTATACATACATCATATATCCAATCTTTTTTTTTTTTACATTATTTTCTCATATAGGTCATTACAGAGTATTGAGTAGAATTCCTTGTGCTATACAGCAGGTTCTTATTAGTTATCTATTTTACATATAGTAGTGTGCATATGTCAATCCCAACCTCCAAATTCACCCCCCCATTATCCCCTGGTAACTGTAAGTTTGTTTTCTACATCTGTGACTCTACATCTATTTTGTAAATAAGTTTATTTGTACCTTTTTTTAGATTCCACATATAAGTGATATCATATGATATTTGTCTTCCTCTGACTTACTTCACTCAGTATGATAATCTCTAGGTCCATCCATGTTGCTGCAGTTGGCATTATTTTGTTCTTTTTTATGGCTGAGTAATATTCCATTGCATATATGTACCACATATTCTTTATCCATCCCTCTGTTGATGGACATTTAGATTGCTACCATGTCCTGGCTATTGTAAATAGTGTTGCAATGAACATTGGGGTGCATCTATCATTTTGAATTATGGTTTTGTCTGGGTATATGCCCAGGAGTGGGGATTGCTGGGTCATATGGTAGCTCTATTTCTAGTTTTTTTAAAGAAGTTCCATACTGTTCTCCATAGTGGCTGTACCAATTTACATTCCCAACAACAGTGTAGGAGGGTTCTCTTTTCTCCACACCCTCTCCAGCATTTATTGTTTGTAGATTTTTCGATGATGGCCATTCTGACTGGTGTGAGGTGATACCTCATTGCAGTTTTGATTTGCACTTCTCTAATAATTTGTGATGTTGAGCATCTTTTTATGAGCTTTTTTTTGCCACCTGCATGTCTTCTTTGGAGAAATGTCTATTTAGATCTTCCACCCACTTTTTGATTGAGTTGTTTGTTTTTTTTGATATTGAGCTACATGAGCTGTTCGTATATTTTGGAGATTAATCCCTTGTTGGTTGCCCCATTTGCCAATATTTTCTCTCATTCTGAAGGCTGTCTTTTTGTTTTGTTTATGGTTTCCTTTGCTGTGCAAAAGCTTTTAAGTTTAATTAGATCCCACTTGTTTTTGTTTTTAGTTTCATTACTCTAGGAGGTGGATCAAAAAAGATCTTGCTGCAATTTATGCCAAAGAGTGTTCTGCTTATGTTTTCCTCTAAGAGTTTTATAGTGTCCAGCCTTACATTTCAATATAGTGTTTTAACTGTAAAGCTGCTGTTCAATATAGACTAAGTAACAAGTAATAAGCTTCGGTATACTTAATTTCCATATTATAGGAAAGAAGTAGGTGAACGATAACACCTTTCCTCTGAGTCTTAAAGGGTTATAGACCTCTTTCTTCTCCATTCCAGCCACATAATCCAAGCTAATCAAGCCTTTCTTCCTCCAGAAAGTCTTCCCTAACATGTGGTAGACTGAAGAGTACTGGACTGAAAATCAATTCCAGCTATGCCACTCAGTGTATGACCATGGACAAGATAAATTCTGCACACCTTGGTTTATCTCTCTGCAAAATGATGGACCAGATCCCACCTAGCTCTAGAAATCTATGACTTTTAAATATGCGAACAAAAGATTTCACTTAAAAGCAACTTCAAGCCAAAAATGGTAAAGAAATATTTACATAAAACCTGACCACTTATTTTGAATTTATAGCCATTCACAGTGGTACATATATACAATAGAATATTACTCAGCTATAAAAAGGAATGAAATTGGGTCATTTGTTGAGACGTGGAAGGATCTGGAGGCTGTCATACAGAGTGAAGTAAGTCAGAAAGAGAAAAACAAATACCGTATATTAACGCAGGTATGTGAAACCTAGAAAAATGGTACAGATGAACCGGTTTGCAGGGAAGAAATTGAGACACAGATGTAGAGAACAAACGTATGGACACCAAAGGGGGAAAGCCGCAGGGGGCTGGGGGGTGTGTGTGATGAATTGGGCGATTGGGATTGACATGTATACACTGATGTGTATAAAACTGATGACTAATAAGAACCTGCTGTATAAAAGAAATAGAAAGAACCAAAACAGCCAAGACAATTTTGAAGAGGAAGAAGATGTGGTAGTGATAAGGTGTGGAGACTTATTTATGCAATAACAAGACTTTTAAAATAAAAGTAGTGTAATGTTGGCATGGGAGTGGGCAAGTACTGTATGTCCATGTAACAGTTCAGAGTGCTCAAGAAATGACCCACATATAATGAGAACTTGGTGTTATTATAAATTGGCATTATATTGATTAATCAAAAAAAAACGACCACTTATTTCAAATTTATAGTCATTCACAATAGGAAAATATTTATATTTCTATATTGGACAAATAAAAGCTTAGAGTGTAAATTAACAATGCAAGGTATACTTAAGGAAAAGATTAAATAGCTTGTGAAAAGAGTATTCAATTAAGTATTTATTATGCTAGGTATGATAGGAAATGCAAAAGTGAATATGACATTTAAAGTTCCCTGAGTGGGAAAAGTAAAAATGCATACAAATGAATATATAACCAGGGAGAAAGTGATTAAGTACTAATACTCTAATAAAAGTACATACAATGCAGTAATAGGAATGCAGTTGAGGAAAAGCACAAGTTGTTCTTTTTAAAGAAGGCAAGGGAGGAAGCCACAAATAACCGTCCTGTAAAAACTTCTACTGGGCAATTCTTTTTTTGGTCAAGGGTGTATGTATTTGAAATAAGTGACATTTTACTTACTTAAATTATTGTAAAATTTAGATAGAAATGCCTTGTAATTAATCAGGTATTACTGTGTTTATTTTTAATGTACTGTGACACCATGAAAATTTCATTACTCTCTTGCCTCTTCTACTTTTGTTTTGTTTACCAGATTCTTCTCCTTGTCCCCACTGTTTAACAAAAGGGAAGCAGCAATGTCAATGTTCTCAATGCTGAAACTATTGTAGCAATAAGACACACAAAGCTAACATGACTTCCACTATCACCCCCACCCCCACCCCATTTAATTGAGTGAACAAATTCTAGGAACTGTGCATGGACAGGAGGCAAACAGAATCATTTTCTATATGCTTCTGATAGTGACACTCACCAATGTCAAGAAAAGCACTGGAAAGGGAAAAACAATTTATAAGGAACTATAATTGAGTAAAACAATTGTCATGAGGTGACAGTAAATGTTACAGTTCTCCCAACTAAAGGGAACTAGTATAAGGAGTTATAGGTAACTGAACAATAGTTTACCTTCATCACTAATTTAAAACAGACAAGAAATTATCGAACTGTTAAAATGTACAGATTTTTTTTAAAGTTCATATAGCTCATTTGCTCAGTAATCTGCCACCATTTTCAGAAAAATTCCAAAGACAGAACTAAAGTAATTTAATCCATAAAAAGGGAATACATGAAAGACCTTGTGAAATATTTCAACATCCCCCAATATATTTTTCTATGTTAATTTCTCCAGAACATCAGACTAAATGAGGTAAGAATAAAACTGAATTTTGATATCTATTATTCCTTAAGCATTACACAGACGCAAACATAAAACACACAGAACATGGAAAACCAAAAATCTAAGCACAAGTGGCATATAAATCTCTATTTCAGCATTAGATTCACTGTTGCTAGTTATTTTTTTTTAGAGAAACACAAGAGTTTCATGTGTATAGCTTTAAACATTGGAATTGTTCCTTGGGAAAATGTACTTTTTGACGCATGACCTGGCTGATTAGAAAATACATATATTTAATGAATAATATTAGTAGTTTAAATCACTTTATAAAGGGAAATCTGACAAATTATAAATAAACCAAATTGCATAGCAATGGAATTTTGGAATTGGAAGGAATCAAAGGGAGAACTTAATCCCCAAATTTTACAGATGAGCAAACTGAGGCAGGTAGTTAGTAGATCAAAAACTAGCACTCAGTTCTCTTGGCTTCCAATCAGGTGTTCCTTTTACTACACCACACAGCACACTTGTGTTATGGCTAAGATCCAAACACAATCCCCTCCCTGTGTTTCTAATGTCTGAAAGGTAATGATAATCAAATCCCTGATTTTTTTATTCTACAGTGATCAGGATACAAGATTTACTCCATAATGTATCCTACAGATTAGCTAATGTCCCTGAGACAATTAGGTTTTATCATTAGCAGATATTAAATACAAGCAAATCCTTTTGTCTTAAAATGTTTTCTACTTCAAAATGTAGCTTAAAAGCTTCAGGGCCCTATAAACCACGTGCTGACAACTTTGGGTTGTTGTTTTAAAACTTAAAATTTTTAGACTATAAATGTAAGAATTAATATTCAAGCCTTGACTTATTATTTTTTTCCCTAAATTAAGTAAGGCCAGTTACTTTGAAACTTCACTAATAACGACAGCCACTAGCCACCTGTGGCTATTAAGCACTTTTAAAATGTAGGTACGTCCAAATTCAGACGGGCTATAAGTATAAAATACACACGAGAATTTGAAAAATTAGTATGAAAAAAGAATGTAAAATCTCACTAATTTTTAAAATATTGATTAGATGTTGAAATATTTTGGATATACCAGGTTAAATAAAATATATTATTAACATTAATTTTGCCTGTTTATTTTTTTTTAATGTGACTACTAGAAATTTTAAAATTACATACGTGGCTTGCATATTGAACATTTCTATTGAACAGCTCTTAGCCATCAATCATAAATATCTAGGTACAACTGATAAAAAGTTTGTATATTCTCTAAGAACAAGTTAACATATAAAAATCACCTACATAATCACTAGTCAATGTCTGTGCTAAAGAAGATATGATGTGTAAAAACATACTAAATGCAGAAACCAACTTCAGTTGGCTTTATGTATTTTTCCTCAGTAGATTTACATTTTTGGTTTTGGTTAATACTGGAAGTGGTTTATATTCCCTGATCACATGTGAACTGATAAGAGAGAAATGTGTCCCAGAAGCATGACAAAAAAAAAAAAAATTCAGCCTTTGTCTTCTTCAATCCACACATATACGTGAGTTGACTTAAAAACAAATACTGTGATTTAAAAACAAATACTGACATAAAACACCATCAGATACTCTGCGAATGCAGACTAGGCTATAACTTAAAGATTTCAGGAATTAACAGTAATTCAACAAAACAAAACATTTATAATTTATACCTTTGCTCCATCTGAAATACTGTCCCAGTTTCCACCACTCAAAGAGAACTTTCCATTGCCTATACGCAGCAGTATCTCTTCAGGAGTATCATTGGGGCCATTAGCAAATGGAGTATAGCTATTAATAAAAAAAGATTTAAGTATACATAAGGGCCTAACATATATATTAAATCTAATTGAAAGTTATGAGTATAGAACTATAAGAATATATTTACTATAGCAAATTAAGAATACCACCTAAAATTTCCCTTTACTGTTCATATCAAATTTTATATTTCAAACAATAAACTTAATCTTAATGAATTATTTAATAAAATGAAGAGTCTTGTCTACATCAATCTTTTTTTTTTTTGCCTTTGATCGGTTAATCAATGTAAAATAAAATAAAGGTAGCTTTTTATGTAGCTTTACATTCTAAAAATCAGACCAGAATGAAACATGCAAATTTTATATTCTCACGGGCATAAGTTAGCAAACCAAATATACCTACTATGAAGAAATTGTTAATTTTATATATTCATAATATATTTATTGAATTGGCTCAAATTTATTCATTAGCATTTTATCAATATTATCAGTGAAAACAAGTTAACAATAGTTTTAATTAATGTTTATGAAAAACTGGTTAAATAGTTATATCAATGTAACAGAAAAATCCTCTATAGCCATTAAAATTATTACATGGATCAGTATTCATGGACAGGAAGACAAATACATTGTATGAAGTTAAAATAGTTTGAAAAATAATTATAGAATGACAAAAAGTGATCAGTTTTATACCATTGTAACAAATGGAACTAAAAATGGTATTCAAACTTGGGAACAGAAAGACTTATGGTTAAAAAGTATGAGGAAGATGTCTTAATATGTTAATGTGTTAATTCTCTCATGTAACCATTAAGTTGACAAAAACACACATACATATGCACACACACAAAGTGTTTTGTTTAGTCATAAAGTAAATATTTGAAAGCAGCTATCTAGAAATTGTATCCCATGGTTTGAAACCAATACTGCTGATTGATGTTCACATGAAAACTTGAGCTACCCTTAACTTTAGCACTTGCTGTGGTCTATAACTATTTTGCCTATGTCTAAAAGTACGTGGAATATACTGACATGTAATTATCACCAAGCCAATAAATAATTTAGAGTCACCATTTTCATAACTTATCTTTATAAAGCTCCTGCTATATCAAGCATATTTAATTATACTAAATGGCTTCTTTAAAAACTCACACCTAAGTACATTATAATTATATTATAATTCTTCAAATTTCATTCTACACATTAGACTTTGCTAAACCTAGCCTTTATCTACGGCTACATATTTTTACTCCTAAATAAAAGTGCTACTCATTATTAAAACAGCACTTGTATTATTTATAAATTAACAATATTAACACAATCCAATGGTTACATTTTTTAGTATTTCTTTATCCTTTTAAAAGAAGGCAGCTGTGCGTGTTTCTGTAGTTTAGTATTATTACCACTTTATTTAGCTTTGTTATAAAGCTCGATCTTACTAAATTTCTATTGCCAAGAGAACCAAAATTCAAGTACTTAAAAAAAAATTAACATCAGCAAGTTCAGTGGGTAAGCACCTGCTGAACCATGAAATTATTTTATGCTCAAGTAAACATTTTCAAAAAGTAATGCACTCAAATGTAAAATATTAAAATAAAAATAAAGGCTTTATTTTGAAGTTTTAGTTTTAATTGAGCAATCTTTTAATTATATATCTAAATAATGACTCCTTAAACACCTTACCTTATGTTTTTTTATTTTATAAGTATATAATATATAATATTTTGAAATATTGATAGCATTTTCCTTAAGGTTATTTTCATCTGTCCTCTTTCTAGATGAAAATATACAGGTGAAATTCAAATAATTATGTGAATTAATTTGAGTATATAAATTTCTTACCCAGCCAACATTGTGTAAAAAAGGACTCCCAGACTCCAAATATCACAAGCAGCATCATAGCCTTGTTGCATAAGAACCTGAGAAAGAAATATTCATCTGGTACTACTCAGTATAAACTCAGTTTTCTCATCTAAAAGAAAGTTGTGCTTCTAATAATCTCACAAATGTTCACAATTTAGCTCATTTTAATCTTTTCAAAAATAGATTCACAATGTTAAAGGGAAAGTCTTCTGCAATTAACAAGCATTCAATAAGTGGCTATTAATGTGATTAAGCAACATGAGTGATACAAAAAAACAGCCTTTAAAGATATGATCCCTGACCTCAATGAGCTTTCACTCCTCCTCTCAGGAAATCCAGACACATCAAAATTTAAAATAATATGTATAGAGAGCTTAATATATTCTACACAGAGTACTATCTTTTAACCCTAACACTGACTCTATGAGATAGATATTACTTCCATTTTGAAGATGAGGAAACTGACGTAAATGGTAAATAATTTGCCCAATATCACAAAACTAGTGAGTAGTGGAGCAGGCATTCTTACTCTAGTGTCTGTGATTTTAATATCTATGATAATTGCCTCCTTATTACACAAGAGGTGGTAAGATAATATATAATCTCATGAAAGATGAATTTATATTTTATATACAAGGCTCATGTCTTAAAAAAATCAGTATATTTCTGGATCACAAACACACATTTGATAAATTCTGAATGGTTTTGTTAATTTTTCATATAATAATTTAGGTAGTTTTTCCTTTTGAGACTAGTATTAATAAAAATCAAATAACATATTTATTATATATTCATGTGAATATTCTCTGTGAAGTTAATAGCTAGTTTGAGGTGAAATGAGGCCTTTTTTTAAATTTAGAAAAACAAGCCCACTGCTAAAGCCTTTAGACATAGGAACAAAATAGAAACATTATTAATGCATTAACACTGGGGATTGTATAACCACCAGAATGGACATTTCATTTATAAAAGGCTAAAAATATTAATGTTTAGCTTTGACAATGGCCAGACTTGAATAATAAGTACCTAACTAACTTAAAATTCAAGATATTATGTTTTTTTCATAGTCAAAGTGTATTTATAAGAACACACATATCTGCAAACGTGGGAAGCTGAATAGGCTATCAAAATACCTATTTAACTGGCTTATGTAAATAACACTAGTGGAGACTACAAAGGCCCTAATAAATAATGAGGTAGAGCTAAACAATTCACATCACGATAAGCCTAACCTGGCATCCTCTAGTGAAACATAAACCTCTCCTGCTTTTTTCCCTTATCTCTTTCCTTTTCTCATCACTTCCTTTTTTTTAAATACATTTATTTATTTTATTTATTTATAATTCTTGGCTGCATTGGGTCTTTGTTGCTGTGCGCAGGCTTTCTCTAGTTGCGGTGAGTGGGGGTTACTCTTCGTTGCGATGCACGGGCTTCTCATTGCAGTGGCTTCTCTTGTTGTGGAGCATGGGCTCTAGGCATGCGGACTTCAGTAGTTGTGGCTTGTGGGCTTCAGTAGTTGTGGAGCACAGGCTCTAGAGCACAGGGTCAGTAGTTGTGGTGCACAGGCTTAGTTGCTCTGTGGCATGTTGGATCTTCCCGGACCAGGACTCGAACCCATGTCCGCTGCATTGGCAAGAGGATTCTTAACCACTGCTACACCAGGGAAGTCCTCTCATCATTTCTTGCAGTTCTGGGCATCACTGTGTTTTCCCTGGTTCCCTTAGGGCAATATTTTTAAAGGTTCCCGTATGATCCAATGCAAAGCCAAGGCTGAGGGACTGCTTAGTGAACTAGTTGGACAGGCAAGGGTTAATCAGTGAGTCAGCTATAGGTATTTCATACTCCCAAAACCTTCAGAGTTAATGAGAAGAAAGGCACTGGAGGGATCATATTGCTTAATCTAATTAGGATCAATCATGAAAAACTTGGTTTAGCTTTACCACACACTTAAACCCATTTTGTAGGTGTAAAGAAGAGGCAGTCTACTTTTGTTCTAGATCTCAATGTCCTATTAATAGTAAGAACATAGAGCCATAAAAAAAAAGGAAGGTAGCGGGATGAATGAAAGAGTACAATGTAGAAAGTAACGTGTTTCATACCTTCTTACTTGCATCAAGTTAAATACAAAGAAGATAGAAGTCAGAATTAAAGTAGTTAATGACTTTACTTTCTCTCTCATTTGGCTTCCCAAATCATCAAAATGTAACATAGACAGAGATGCTCATTCAGATAAATTCATATTTGGAGCAAAACATATGACAGCCTAAAGCCAGAGCAAAGCAGGGTAATTTCACATTTACTTTTTAAAAAGAGTTGCAGGCACAGCATCCATCCAATATATTGTAAATTCCTTTAGCTCAGGATCATTCTTAGACCTCAGTAGATATTAAATGTCAGTTGAATAATATGATAGATGTGTTTTTATAAAAGAATAAATATTTTTGAGATACATTAATTTTTGTGACATAGATATAGTACAAAAGCACATCTATTAAGTAAATAAGCCTTAAGAGGTTAACTGAATTGATGCATATCAAAAAAGTGAATGAATATTCCTTATTGTTCAGCTGAAATTAGTACTACTAATTAGTTTCTCTTTTAGCAAATAAGGGATCATAATGAACTGTGATGAATAATGAATATATACTCTCATAAATGCTATTATTTATTCAAATATCTGCATGGATACTTGAATCTTTCTGATTCTAGTTGAAAAGATAATGCATTTCATACACTTCACTAATAATTTTTGAAGGGGTCTGAAATTTTAGAAACAAATCTTACCCCAAACCTGTTTTACATTTATAACAATTTACAAATATGCATTGATTGCTAGCAGAGGCTTCAGCTCTTTATAATAAAACTTTTCAAAGCATTTTGAAAATACAAATTCTAACCTAGCCAAAGGTAGTTCAGACACTAGAGGCATTAGTTACAGACAAGTGGTCTCCACATGCCCACCTGAAAACCTTCACTATTACAATGGTGAGAGTGTCTTACTACAATGGAAGTCTGTTAGGATAAAAAGCATCAATGGGCTGTATTCTACTCTGCAGATTTGTACTCATTTACCTAGGAAAATGTTTACCTAGCCATTAATCTAAAAATGTTTACCTAACCATTAATCTAAACACAGACATACTGTATATTTTTCATTTTAATGAAATGAGAAATATACAGTATACCCTATATTTAACAGAAGAGCCTTAATCTCAAATTTCTACCTTCCTATTCTATAAAACCATTAAAATGCCCTAGAAAAGCTAATTTTTTATGTCTAAGATATCTCTTACACCTGGGGGCAGTACGATAACCCCTTCTTGGATCATGCATGCATCCCAATTTTTGTTTTGGACATACAGTTTCTATATATTTTAATGTGATAAAAATTTGTACATTCATTATTCTATGAATATAATTAAAATATAGATTAGAGCACATTCTCTGCATACATACACAATTTCTTACAGGGAAAATATTATCACAAAAACCCTGTAAAGCAGGTGTTATACTTCTTCCTCAACATTAACATCTTAAAGGAAGATTTAATAAATTTTAACATGGGAACTTTTCACTATTAGAAAGTTATTTTCCTAATTTCTATGTTTCTATTTTCTTCACTAGAAATATTATTTTTCTAATAGCTACATTAAAATACAGATTTGTTGATATTTCAATATAAGAAATATGCTGTATCTTGTATTATATCTGATATGCAATATTATCCATAAAGGACTAGTATTTAATGCAAAAAAAAATGCACATGAGATAGGAATTCATCCTCAAATTATTTTATTCTTCTTCTGACTTGGAAAATTCAATTTTTCTAACCTGAGGATATCTGTGTATTTTGATTTGTGTTAAACATCCGATAATTCATATGACTTAGCATTATTCATAACATATAAGAACAGTTCTTGACTTTTACAAAGAAAACTTATAAAGAATCTATATGACCAATGCCATCCCTGATTCATTTTTCATCACCCATACTTTCACTGCTGTGGGAGTTGCTACGGTCAAAGCTCCCATCCCCATTATCAGAACTGATAGACTGCTGGAGCTTGCCAAATGTGAAACGTGCACCCCTTGACTTCCTCATCTTCACCTTTCCTGTCTCTTCTAAGATCTACATACGAATGTTATTTGCCAAGAAAAACCCTACCGCTTATAAAAAAAACCCTGTGAAGCTGTTTTCTCCATGAATTAGAAGATCTTAAAGATAATCGGGGATGGCATTGCCCATGTTATGTATAATGCTAAACAATATAAATCACCTCATGTTCAGCACAAACCAAAATATCTGAAAATCTATCCTGGCTTTGTTACACAGTGAATGCTGATATTAAGTATTTTGAGCCTCAGTTTCCTCCTTTAGAATATTTAATATGTTTAAGGTGAGGTTATCTTCACTCTCTGCCCTGCTCTAAAAGGGTATGATTCTGAAACCACTATGTAACCCAGCAGAATAGAATAATCTGATTATTACATTCAGGTTGGTTTCAGATGCTAGTTATTAGTTTGAATATTTATATTGGGAGTTATCAGAATTCAATGATTTAAAGAGCTTTATAGCTGGGAAAGGACAAGATAACTCAGCTTTTACCTACCTACCATAACATATACATGATATCAAATACATTTAACTAAAGGAAAAGAATGAAAGGCAAATACTGAAGTTTTAAAGAATACCTCAGGTGCCACAAAGTTTGCAGTGTAGCATGGAGTTAAGAGAAGTCCATTTTCTCCTCGAAGTTGTTTTGCAAACCCAAAATCACAGATCCTAATGGAGTCTGCGTTGGCTGATTCATCCACGTATAAAATATTACTGGGTTTAAGATCACGATGAACAACCTTGAACATTAAAAAAAAAAGCTTTACAATTCTATAGCTAACTAAATACCTGTGGAATAAAACATTGTAAGTTAATATATTTCCAGGAAAGGGAAATGTCTCAATCATAAAATTTTGAAAATGATACTTTCTCCAACCATGATGGCCCTGACAACCTGAAGTACACAGACAAAATTATCTCTATCAGACAGATGTGCCAGGTTTTTTATTTTTGTTTGTTTCTTTTTGCGGTACGTGGGCCCTCACTGTTGTGGCCTCTCCCGTTGCGGAGCACAGGCTCCAGACACGCAGGCTCAGCGGCCATGGCTCACGGGCCCAGCCACTCCGTGGCATGTGGGATCCTCCTGGACCGGGGCACGAACCCGTGTCCCCTGCATCGGCAGGCGGACTCTCAACCACTGCGCCACCAGGGAAGTCCCAGATGTTCCAGTTTTTATCAAGCCACCAGTTTTGTTAACCACTTCCAATCTCAAAACTCAATTATCAGTTCCACTTGTAGATATAATGGACTAAGACCCTACTCAACACCCCCTCCCCACGGTAAACAACTATAAAACCTAAGTAGAAAAATCAACTACCTTGAAGGTACTGGGGAATGAGCAAAAGGAGACAAGACTCTGGTGGGGAGTACATACTTGTCAAAAAGCAGATTTTTCAGCACAAACCCTCCTAAGAAAATTACCCACTGAAAACAGAACAAAAAATAATCACTGGAGAAAAATAACAGAGTATAATAAATCTCCATACATTAATACACAAATGTGCAGTACACAATCCAAAATTATCTGATATACAAAGAACCCCTCCCCCCAAAACAGATCACAATTTCAAGAAAAAAAAATCAATTCCAACTCTAATATAAACCATGTTGGACCTAACAGCAAGCATTTTAAAGTGGCTATTATTGTGATATGATAGATGTGCTAGGTAATACTATGGTGGCAAAATAACATATAAATGTCTCAAATCAACATGTATACCTTAAACGTACACAAAGTTATATGTCAATTATAGCTCATCAAAATGCCTTTGTTCAACATTCACAAGACTAAATAAATATAAGAGAAATTTTAAAAAATGACGTAGTAAAACAAAACACTTTCAATGCATGAAAACTCGGCAGAAAAACAGAAACAGTAAGAACCAAATGAAATGCTAGAAATGGAAAATATTCTGAAATTCTCTGTGATGATTTTCTTTCTGATACACTATCTACTTCATTCAATCTAGTCCTATTTTTAATCAGCAGTTTACTACATTAAAAGGTCTTTCAAGACAAGGATCAAGACTTAAACCCATGGTTGAATCTGCAATACCTTTTATAATGTCTGGCATGTAGAAATGCTCAACACATGTTTGTCATTAATTTACTTAATTGATGTAGTGTTTAATTTCTAAAATAATAAACAAAAGAGAAGATGTTTATCATTTTCTTCTTCTCAAAAATTCTGGTCATCCTTTATTTTAGAGTGTGTCGATAAAGACAATCAAGGAATTAAATTATTATAGAACTACTCCTTTAGCATTACACAATTTACATTTCAAAATGCTGAAAACGTACTCTGTAAAACCACTCTCAAAAATGAGTTCTGGCCCCTGTAGAATTTTCATTATGTCATTTCTGAGTCGTTCATTGTTTTATTGTTTATATGTAAGTGGGTACATATCTACTACTACAACTATTCAAACTTACATTTTTAAATTACTTGTGACTCTGCTTTCTTGTTTAGCTATATATATAATAAAAGTTACCTTGGTTTGATAACTCAGTTCATTTGCTTTCTTTATGAAGAGATAGGAAGCAAAATAACAGGCCTGAGCCTCCACTAGAAATTTCAATATAGTAATACTTCAAATGTTTAGAATCCAAATTTCTTACTGTATTGGGGGAGGGGCTGGCAACAATCAAGATATGCAGTCTTGCCAGAACTTTCATGTTAAGCATAGTATAATCTGAATAATATTCACAACATGCCCTTGGATAACTCTTTTATGTTTCACTTTTAAGTTTGATTAGGCTTAATAATTTAAAAGTCAAGGTTAGATATATAATTCAAACCACTTTTAAAACTAATATGCTATTAAATTAGGGCTAACAGGTAGAGTGAAGAAAATTAATAAGGTATTACCCAATTTCCTAATCCTATAACCTTCACTAAATTATGAATTTTATTAGGCTATTCCGTATAAAAATATGTGATAAAAAGTAATTCATTTTAGGTGTCATATCCTATATATTATTTTGTGAAGATATAAGCCCCAGAATTAAAAGGAAGACTATAACTACAACTTACTCCTTGACAATGAAGATAGTCAACTGTGTTAGTTATTATAAACAGTACATCACTAGCTTCCCGTTCTGAAAAACATTTTTGTTTGAGAATACGGTCAAGTAGCTCTCCTCCTTTCATCAAATCCGTAACAAGGTAAACATATCTACCATCATCATAAACCTAAAAAAGAACATATTTTCAAAATGATATTATTTATAATTACAATTCTGAAATGTTTTAAATTATAGTTACTTTGCTTTTCTAATGAACCTCTAGTGTTAAAAATATTATTCCTTTAGTATTAATATAGTGCAGGCTCTACTGAAGGTTAAACTGGCTAAATGGACTCTTACAACATTCTGTGAGACCATGTTAAACATATAATTGTATTAACTTTTGAAGTTTTCTGTTATACTTCATCAAAGAATATAAATGGAAAAATAGAACTTTGTGCCTCTCAAATGGCATCTGTCTCATTTTTTTACTGTATTATAGGCACTTTCCTTCCTTAATGATAGTAAGCTTCCTTCTGGCAGTAAATATATTATTTGTTTTTTAACATCTTCCCCATAGTCTATTATCTGACATGGTGTCTTAAATATTTGTTGAATTCAAATACTATATCAAGGAGAATATATTAAAAATATGTACACCCTTTTATTCAGAGCATGTGATATCTACATCTACACATACAAACACATGTGTAGACATATATCTATCCACACACATACATACATTTACATATATATAAAATAATATTTAAGGATTATAAATCAAAATGCATATCATATTATCTGAAACAAACTGATCAAGGTGATGGTTTATTGTCTGCCTTTTCTACAGAGGAAAGAGCATTATTTTCTTTACATGAAAAGTTAGCATTCAGTAACATCTATTACTATGAGTCATATGTTCACTTTAAAAAAAGTAGACTAATACTATTTCAGCCAAGCAACAATACACAGTGCTACAGCCAATTGCTGTACAATCAAGAAAGTAAAATCTCCTAGAATTTGGCAGATTCCCAATCTCCTGTATCTTCTATACTTGTAGTACTAGAGAATAATAAATGTTGCTGGTGATAATGTTAACTAGTTAACAGCTAGAATACATTCAAGTAATCAGGACACTCTCATTTACCAACCGTCATAGTTCCTTTCTGACGTTTTATAAGAAGGGTAGGAGTATAAAATCATCAGGGGAAAAAGAAGAACTGAAGTGGCAAATTTAAGAGTCTTAAGATTTTGTGGCATGAAAGTAAACATACCATGGACATGAAAAGTTTCAATAAGAAAATAAAGTGCCAAGTCATAACTTCATTAGCTTAGCTGATACACAGATTTTAAATACCTACATCCTTTAAAGTTATAATGTTAGGGTGTTGTCCATAGCGCATCAAAATTTCAATTTCTTCTGAGGGGTCTCTTTTAATTTTGTCAATGATCTAAGAAATAAGACAAGAAAAATCTCAGAGGAAAAATATTTTCTTTGTCTAAAAATGAATGACATAATTTAAATTTGGTTGTATTTTCAAGCAAATAATAAAACTCAAGAGTAATGTTTGTCTCACATTATTTTAATATTTAAAAATTTCCTATAACTGAAACAATAAAAAACAGAGCACTTTCTTCAAAATTATATTCCATCTAACTAAAACTATACTGATAATTTGATCCAAATGTGACAGTAATTGTCACAATTGCTCAATCTTAACATACTACATTAAAATAAAATTATTCAAAAGCAAGACATTCATGAAACACACTGTTCCTCCAAAATAAGTCTTTTTTTATTGAACAAAATAAAGTCTTGGAAAGAAATTCAAAATGAAAATATTAAGTCTTAAGAGGTTTTCCTCATCATTTTATCTTTGCTTTCTCCACTTGCTCCACTGAAAAACTGTCTGTCAGTTGACCTGCAATTTAACTTACACATATAAAACAAACAAAAAAAAGCCTCAGAGACAATACCTTCACTGCAAATTCCATGTTGGTAGCAGTGTGTATGCATCGTTTGCAAACAGAATAGGAGCCAACACCAATATCCTCTTTCAATTCATACGCTTCACCAAATTGTGCAGCATTTCCATTTATCTGTTTTTGTTAAAAAGTAAAATACAAAATAGAATGATATGGTTTCACATTTTTTATCTTCTCTCCTAAGTATACATTCTTCTTAAATCTTTTAAAAATCAAGAATAATTCTAGAGAAGTTTTATCAGTATTTATAAATGGTTTACACAGATTCTGAACTGATCCTAAATTGTAGACTTTCTAGATCCCCAAAGCCAATACAATAATTAAATCAACTAGCTAATACATCACCCATTACATTTTCTTGCCAAAAGAGATCACATAAATATAATTAAAGGTTACTACTGTCTGCTTTTTTCCAAAACATATGGAGACATCTTTAATTCTTTATACAGAGATAAATGAAGCAGTTGAAAATCACTTAAAAATCACTGTAAATCCATTAGCAATAACTGAAAGAAATAATTATCCTTAATCTGAATAATCTAAGTGGAATTTACCTGAACAATTGGTAATACATTTGCACTTGTGATCGGAGTGATTTTATATTCTTCTGCAATAGAAGTTGCAACAAAGCTGAATCCTTTGAAGAGCTGATGAGCATTAGCACTAGCTGGCAAACCAGGAGAATCTAATGTCCAAATAATTATATTTAATTAGAACTACACAGAATTTTATGATATGAAATGTGAACATTTCTTTGAATATAAAGGAAACCATTAAATGTTATCATCAGACATACTATATTAGGTATTTGATTTATTTTATATTATCTGTTTCCCCATACTATTATGCAAGCTCCAGGTAGATTATAATTTTTGTCTGTTCTGTTCACTTCTGCACTGTCACTGCTTAGTACATAGTAGGTATTCAATATTTGTTGAATGAATGTATGAACCAGATGCCAATAAAAGTAAACCTCATTAAATTGTAAACTATAAGAGTCAGAGTGATATATCTCATATCTTACCTCTTACCCCCATCCTCTAATGCATTAGCATGTCAAAAAACTTTTAAAGTAAGAAAAAAAGAAAACGTTCACCCTTTGCTCTAGTCTCTGCTTCCCTAGTAAATATTTCCCATGTAAAGCCTCTGTTTGAAAGGTGTCCAAGCAATGCTGTATATAGGATCCACACTTCCACACAGGGCAAACCACCCTCTGCAAACTTACATTTTTTTTAGTTTTTACCTAAGAAGCTAGTTTACTTTTTTAACCATCTAACTGAATAGAAGCCCTGATGTTACACATAAACATGCATTACCTTTAGGTGTTTTTGCAGTAAATTCAGGATCAAAACAAAAAGTATCATCTGGTTTTCCAGAAGCCGGTTTGAAAGGAGGCTGAACTTCTCTCTTGTATAATTTCTAGAAGAAATAACAGAATAACACAGAAACGTATTAATACTTGAAAAATTATTGAAGCAGAACATGATATTCACAGTCCTTAACAGAAGACTCACAATTTCATAAATGAAATTTCAACAGGCTTCAGATACCTGTTAACCAAATTCTAACCTCTTAACCAAATTCTGTGTATCATCTAAACTTGAGAGATAATGTACAAAATCAAATGAGACCAAGAAACACAGCAGCAATGCCACAGGTTGCATTCACGAGGAATAATTCTGTTCAGTTTTGGATTTCAAAAACTGACTTGAATTCTCACTGGTAAAATAACCATACAGAACATATCACAATGTTACCATGCAGAAATAACTAATAACATTCTAGGATATCAAAATTAATAATTAGTCTAACTCCAAGAAATATGCATTATACCTATTTTGTTTTCACATAATAATATGCATTAGATGCACTGTTTAGAGCTCTTTTTATAGAATTCAAAAATTGAAACTTGTCTAACAATCTAACTTCCTAAAATTTATGTTTTGGAAAGACATATAAAATATCTTACAACATAACTGTTTTTTGGAAATCTATTTTTTTAAAAGCTCACAGTCTCGCAGTGAGGGAAAATTAATAGAGGATTACTTTAAAGTAATTTTCATTTATTTAAACATGTACACATTCCACTCTTTTATTATTTAAGAGGAATAAACAAGCTGTTTAGATATAAAAATAATGGAAAAATAATTTCTAGTTTTTCTAGTTAAAGAAAAAGGAAGAGCAGAGAAGCATTAGAAAAAAATGACAAGGGAATGCAAGGACACCGAAAGAGGGATGCACACAGATATGACAAAGGGCAGACTCCCATGCAGTATGTTCACTGCGTGGCCTTTCAGGTTATTAATACTATTAATGTGTTGCAGTTTTACGACTATAAAAACTAAATCAAAATATTAACTTCTGAAACCTGTTCTACAAGCCAGAAAAAATAATTTGGTCAGTGAATAGTGGCTCTCTACCTCTGCCTTAGAAACCAAAAGAGACACTTTTTCTTTAGGGATAATTTTCAATACCAGTGCCAGAATTAAATAATCAAAAACACTTACCTATGATGATTAATAGTACATAAAATACATAAAGCTGTGTTGTAAACAACAATAAAAAGTGAGCTTTTCTAAGAAAAGCTCATTAGTCTGGGAGTTGCAACTTAAAAAAATTTAATACATGACTTTGCAGAATTTCACAATGTTTCTGTTTTCATGTTCTCTCAAAATTTAGTAAAATACCTATATACAAAGATTTTCACTTCTTAACAAATTAAATTTGTTCTAATACATGACAAAGAACCATTTGAAATTAAATAACATCTTAGATTCTTTAGAATTCATTTTTCTATAAGAATCTGTCCTATGATTCATCCCCTTTCTCCTTTCTCTTCTTCCCCCCACATTCCCCAACCTAGAATAGGGGAGAATATTAACCATATTTTACAGGTAAGACAAATGAGCAACAAAAATTTACTACATATCATCCACACATCTACTGGTTCAAGGTAATTGCATGAAATGCTACACCTGTAAATAAAATCTCATACTAAAAATAAAATAAATGGATTAAGTTTATCAGCAAAGTCCATATATTACCATTTACTCTTGAGTTTTTGCTTTTATTAAAGGTACTCAGTAACGAACTTGCTACTGAACTTACATTCCAGTCAATATTTGCAAAAAAAAGATGTCTTTTGATTTCGTCAACTCCTTCTGAACCTATAAAAATGGAAAGAATGTTTTTACCAGTCTGAATTTTTTAATCTGCTTACCTGGCTTCCAGGCTATTATCTGTAAATAGGAGTACACACATTTCATAGATTCCTTGAAGTGAAAAGTTTACGATTTCTTATCTGATGTTTTATTAATTGGTCCTCTGAATTTAATATAATAAAAAAATAGTTGATGTTCATGCTGAAGTACATAAGGTATCATGAAATACTAAAATACCTTCTGAATCAAATAAAAATCATGTCTAACATAGCATTAAAATTTAAGCAATTTTCATTTTCTTTTTTTTCTTTTTTTTTTTCTTTTTTTGCGGTACACCGGCCTCTCACTGTTGTGGCCTCTCCTGTTATGGAGCACAGGCTCTGGACGCACAGGCTCAGTGGCCATGGCTCACGGGCCCAGCCGCTCCATGACATGTGGTATCTTCCCGGACTGGGGCACGAACCCGTGTCCCCTGCATTGGCAGGCGGACTCTCAACCACTGCGCCACCAGGGAAGCCCCTTCATTTTCTTCATAATTCAATTTATGATCTCATATCTATAGGCCAAATTAAAAATGTAATGAATAAAGTGGCATTGAAATTTTAACACATGGACATAAACAGGATAATAGGATCACATTTGGATCCAGGGAAAGGCTACTAGAAAGCAGCCAAATAATGAGCAGTTATGGAAACATAACATTTATCTTGATGAATATTGGAAGGGACAAAATAATTATCTTCAAATATCTGAAAGGATTACCTATAGAAGGGAGAACTCTGTGAATTATGTCAAAAGAGACATTCATATGATATAATGATATATATTAAACAAAAGTTCTGAATAACTAGACCACTCCATTTCTAATGATGGGTATAACAGAGTTTACTGGAATCTTTGCATACATAAAACATAGAATTCTACGTATAAACACATAACAGCAGTAAATGAACTTAGGCCAGAAAACATAAAGTCATAATTATCCTCTCAAAGCATGTAGTATATTGTTATAAAAGCTAAGAAAATAAATAATACCCAATCTATTTGCTGGATTCCTTTTGAATAACATCCTTAGAAGACTTTGTGCTTCAGCACTAAGAAACTGAGGCATTCCAAGTTTTGCTCTGGAAAAGAGGATTTCAGAAAATTTCATTTAAATCTAGCCATACTTCTAAATTTATAAATCCCAAAAATAATTTTAAAGAATGCTATCACAATGGCAAATAATGTCCCCTATACGGTGGAAGGGAATGAGACAGTGAAAAATGTTCTTTTGTGTCAAATGAAAACCATAACAAGTTTCTCAAAACTGAAAGCAAGGAATTTTTCCCAAAAGAAAAAAAAATGTTTACACTTACTTTAATATCATATTCATGGTCTCATTTCTGTCTTTACCTTGAAATGGCAGAGTACCAGTAAGCATTTCAAACTAAAACAAACAAAAAATACCACAAGTCAACTTAGTAAAACTTAGAATTTACAATGAAATTCTTCAGGAAAAAAAATGAGACTTGTCATACATGATCATCAAATCATGCAGAATCTACATGATAGTAGGTCAAAACAGGACCAGAAAACTAGGTCGCTTAAGGAAATACACCTCTGGTACCCCACAGTATATAGGCCAAATGAGAGGTGATTTGTAGCAAATGTAACCAACCATTTTTTCAGTCCTAAATTCCTCAAACCAAAGCAATGTGGAAATAGACACAAGGCATTTTCTTTTAAAACAAAGATAAGCTTTTAAAGCAAACATTTAACAGTGAAAGAAAAGCAAAAATAAGTACTGAGCCATTTCAAATTCATACATGCTCAAGAAAGATAATCATTCTCATTCCCTTTGCTCTCTTTACAAAAAAAAAAAAGGAACCAAACAAGAAGCTACACACACAGATACACACACCACACACTGATATATGTATTTTAATTTGAGACAGTTGTACACAGCATAATGAAAACTTTTTCCCTAAGAGAGTTAATTGAAATGTGGATAACTAGAACATTAAATAATCATATTTAAAAGAAAAAGTAGGTCTGAAAATGAAGACCATTATAGCTCACTAGAGAGAAACGTTTTTATATCCCTAATATTTAAATCTTAAGCTTAGATTCCAAAATGGCTTTGGCCTCAGTCCTCTGTTCATTTATTTGAACTTACAACCTTAGTTAGCTTATGCATTCAACTCTCTCCTGATGACTGATGACTCTCAAATAGATTCCAGTTTCAATCTCTCTCAATCCCCAGTTTTCCCTTCCAAATCTAAAGTAATGGTTCTCAACTGGAGCCTGAAGAGATAGGGGTAGGAGTCATAGAAAGGGAATGAAGACGAAGGGAAGTATGGTGTATGGGGATCATCTCTCTCAAGCTCCAGTCCCCTGCCCCCAAACCTAAAATAATGGTTCTCTCCTGGGGACTGGAGGAATAAGAGGTGGAAAGGCAAGAACAAAAAGAAAAAGAGAAGGATAGTACATTGGAATCACACCTTCCCCTCAAATAAACTATATGCTGGCTGGCAGAGTAATTTTTTGTTGTTGCTGTTGTTTTTTAAGGTCTTCAGATGATTCTGATGCTCTCTCCACTGCCCTCTCCTAATTCATTACTATCAAGGGGTTAAACACTAACCCACAGTAACCTATGCAACGTGTTAAAAATAAATTATTTCCCCACTTTCAAAATCAGCTGTCCTTCCAAGCTATCTCTTTTCTATTGAACTACCTTTCTTTCGATCCCCTGAAGTTTTAGAGGTATCTCTATCTTTGACTTTTCCCCTCTGCTTCATCTGTGGCATTTAATCTGTTACTAAGGTCAGCCACTTCTTACCTTGAAATGTCTTTAAGATCTCCTTTTTTTCATTCTATAATCTTACAACTGTCTTCTAAGGAGAACTTCTTGGTCTCCCTACTTTTAGTTTCCTCCATTTGCAAGCCATTTATATAATGCTACCAAGGTTAATTTTCCTAAAATACATTTTTTCTCTAATTACTGTCGTGTTCAAGAATCTACAAAAGTTTCCAACCACCCAGAGAATTGCGTGCAAATCCTTATAGGCTTATAGCCTCATTTCCTCCACCTTCACCCTCATTCTCCACTACTACTCTAGTCAAACTGGTTCTCCAGGTCTTTCCTAATACTATCACAATACTATTCTTCTTGACACACAGCTATTTGAATTTTATCCATTCTTTAGGGCTTAATTTAAGTTCTATCTGCTCCACTTTTCTTACATCAACTTATATGAATTCTTGCCTGAACTTCTAAGGTATTTCCAGGCAGTTTATTTAGCTATTCCATTTGTTTCCCCAACCAGATAGCATGCTTTCTTAGGTCATGGAAAATGCCAAATATTGTACTTCTATCTGTTCCCACCCCACTGCCCTTACCAAATCCCAGGCTTATAATAGCCACTTAATATATTGATACATCATATGGTAATTCAGTGATAAAGAGGCAAAAATGGATTATCAGGCTTCTAGAGCAAATTGTATCTGATTCAATAGCTATTCACTTATCACCCTACTTAATACTACAAATTCTATGCTTAATCTTATACCAAATCAGTCAGTCCATATGCTCATTATGCTAGATACTGTGGGAGATTATAAGTAGTAGAAGACAGGATTGCCCTCCTTAAGAGGTTTACAATCTTTCTAGGGACATGCTTGAAAAAATGTGACAATAAGATAATATACCATAAGGTGCTAAATTCTGTGATACCTAGTTAAAATACCATGTAACTACTAAACACAGTATTCTGAAATCTAAAATCTGGTAGGCCTTTATCTAAGTTTTAAATTTGAATAACTTGTAAAAGAATGCTGCCATTTACCTTTTAATCTAGCAACTAAAAGAAATCAGAACACCAAAACCCTAATTTTTATTGTATAACAGCTAGCCAATCAAGTTTTTTAACAGTCATGAACTTGAGAACCCTATTCTCACCTAACACATCCCAACACTCAGATTAAAATTCTAAACAATACTAATTGAATATTGGCATAATTAAAAAAAAACACTACTTACCATAAGTACACCATATGACCACCAATCAGCACTCTGGGAATGACCTCTTCTATTTACTACTTCAGGAGCCATATACTCCACTGTACCACAAAATGAGTAGGCCTTCTTCTCCTGATCTACTGATTCTTTGCTGAGTCCAAAATCTATAATAACAATATTACACAAAAACATATCTGAAGATCTTCAGAAAATAGAAAATACCAAAAGAAACTAAAGTATGAATTAAACCTACTCATGATGGCCTACGATTACCATTAAGAAAGCTCCTTACCTCAGTTAAACCTCATCCTCAAAATACATGTTTTCATGTCTATACAGGAATATGATTCAAAAATTTTGAGAGGACAATTAAATCAACACTGTCATAGTGATCTAATTTTTAAAACAGACTAAGACAAAAAAATGATAGTAATTTTCACTTTTTAAAATATTAGAAAAGCAAATTTTGCTTTGATTTTGGTGAACTTCCACTTTGTTTATGGTCTTCGAAGAGCTAAAGGTACTAACATATAAAAATCAATCTTATTTCTATATACCAGCAATAAAAAATTGAAAGGTGAAAATTTAAAAGTACTATTTATAACACCACCAAAAAACCTTCATGAAATCCACAGGTATAAATATACAAAGAATGTATATACAAGACCTGCATGCTGAAAACTATAATCATCAATGAAAGGAATCAGAGTAGATCTAAGTAAATGGAGAGAGATACTGGTCATGATTTGGAAGATTCAACGTTGTTAAAGATGTCAATTCTCCCTAAACTGATCTACAGAGTCAATGAAACATTAATAAAAATCCCAGCAAGATTTCTTCTGTAAAAATCAACAAGCTGAATTTAAAATTTATATAAAAAGACAAAGTAAATAGAATAGCCAAAACAATTCTGAATAAAAAAGGAAAATTCAAGGACTCACACTACCTGACTTCAATACTTACTATAAAGCTATAGTAATCAAGACAGTGTTGTACTGGAGAAAGACTACACACACACATACATATATGAATGCAACAGAACAGCATCCAAGAATAGAATGACATATACAGTCGCTCTGCTATTCTTGTTTTAAAACTGCAAATTTGTTCCAATGTGATTGATACCTTATTGTTACCTTTCAGAGATTTATACCACTCCACAAATGTCCTTTGCTGTACTATTTCTGACAAAACTGACATTTAACACTAGAGTTTGCTTGGCGAATATAACATGAATTTCAAATTTCAGCTTGGTTTATGTGCAATTTTGCCCACAAGAAATAATAGGTGAAACACTAGAAAACTGCACCTAGTTGAACTGAGCCAAGCAGAAATACATACATGCACACACGTCAAATATCTACCAGCTATTTCAGCACATCATGTGTGTTACAAGCCACTTCTGTTCACCTGTAGTATTAGAACTCCCAATTCTAGATAATTTACCTCCCACTACTTCACAATAACTTACAAACTGCAACCTTTCTGATGCCAATTATACAAGCAAATCTCAGGATTTTTTCAAGGTAAGGTATCATATTTATTGTAGTATTTATCTATTCTTAATCAGTTAGAACATATAAAACAATGCCATCATTTTTAACAGCTTCCTATCTTTCTTTAATGTGGCACTGGTTATATATTTTAGTGTTAAACCCTGAACACCATTTTCTCCATAAGTCATATTTTTTACTATGCATTTATGCATAGTACAGTGATTTTTAAGATCATATGTGTTGCATTATAACAGAACTGGCTATATATATAGCCAACTGATTTCTGACAAAGATGTAAAAGCAATTCCATGGAGAAAAGGTCAGTCTTTTCAACAAATGGTGCCAGAATAACAGAATATTGATATACAAAAATCCATCCTCATACCATACCTCATAAACAAACATTAATTCAAAATGAATCATAGACCTAAGTGTAAAACCTAAAACTACAAAATTTCCAAAAGAAATACAGGATAAAATCTTTGTGAGCTTGGGTTAGGCAAAGATTTCTTAGATACAACATCAAAAGTATAATCCAGGGCTTCCCTGGTGGTGCAGTGGTTAAGAATCTGCCTGCCAATGCAGGAGACATGAGTTCGAGCCCTGGTCTGGTAAGATCCCACATGTTGAGGAGCAACTAAGCCTGTGTGCCACAACTACAGAGCCTGCGCTCTAGAGTCCGTGAGCCACAACTACTGAAGCCCACATGCTACAACTACTGAAGCCCGTGCGCCTAGAGCCCGTGATCTGCAACAAGAGAAGACTGCAATGGAAGCCCACGCAATGCAACGAAGAGTAGCCCCCGCTTGCCGCAACTAGAGAAAGCCTGGATGCAGCAACAAAGACCCAATGCAGCCAAAAATAAATAAAATAAATATATATTTTTTAAAAAGTATAGTCCATAAAAGAAAAAAGTTGATAACTGGGTTTTATCAAAGTCAAAAAGTGCTCTTCAAAATATATTGTTCAGAAAATCAAAAAGAAACTAGAGACTGGGAGAAAATATTTGAAAATCACATATCATATAAAGGACTTGTATTCAGAGTATATTTTTAAAAACTCAAATTCAGTAATAAGAAAACAAACAACCCAATTTTTTTAATGGACAAAAAACCCTGAACAGACACTTCTCCAAAGAAATACATGAAAAGATGCTCAATGTCATCATTTGTTAGGGAAATGCAAAATAAAATCACAGTGAGGTACTACTCTATGCCTTTTACTAGAGCTAAAATAAAAAAATACTGACAATACCAAGTAATGGCATGGATGCAGAGCAACTGGAACTCTCATACATCGCTGATGGGTATGCAAAATGGTACAAGCACTTTGGAAAACAGTTTGGAGGTTTCTCATTAAGTTAAACACACACTTCCCATATGATCAACCAATCCCACCACTTGGGTATTTACTGATGTGAAATAAAAAATCATGTTCACATAAAACCTGTACAAAAATATTTCTAATTGCTTTATTTGTCACTGTCAAAAACAGGAAACAACCCAAAAGCCCTTTAATTGGGGATTGGATAAACAAACCATGGTACCATCATAAAATGGAATACTACTCAGCAATAAAAAAAGAAAGTACTGATACACACAACAATATAGATGAATCTCAAATGCATACTAAATAAATAAAGCCAGATTCAAAAGACTATATACTGTCTTCCTATTTATATTATTTTGTGGAAAAGGCAAAACCATAGGACCAGAAAGCAGATTGGTGGTTGTCAAGGGGTAAAGGGAGAATTGACTTATAATGGGAAAATTCTGGGGGGTGAGGGAACTGTTTTATATCTTGATGCTGACTGTATGCATTTGTCAAAGTTTGCAGAACTATACACAAAAAAGTAACTTTAAAAAATAAACTTTTGTATTTTGAGGCAACTGTAGACTCACATGCAATTATGTGAAATACTACAGAGATCCCATTTACCCTTTAGCCAGTCTCCCCCATGGTATTATCTTACAAAGCTATATTACAACATCACAACCACAATAATGACAATGATGCAGTCAAGATACAAATTAGTTCCATTATCACAAGAACAATGAGTTTTACTCTATGTAAATTATACCTTAATTCTATAAATGAAAAAATTATAAGCCCTATAATTCTCTTTTAAAATAAAATACAATATTAATACTTAATTTTAGGACCCCTTGAAACTGATTTTTTAACCATACTCAATATTTTCATTTAAAAATTACTTATTCTTGTATAATAACTGAGTGCATTATGATTTTCAGCATAATTTAAAAAAATCTTTTCAATGTACTATGCTCTTTCTCCACATTTTAAGGCTTTTAAACTCTGCAATTCCATTTCAAAATTAAATTTAATAAAACCTAGTCTCTGAGGTCAGTTCAGCTGAATATAACAACATACCTTGTAGAGAAGAACACTGGCTTCTTTGGCCATTCCACAGAGAAGGAAGAGGGGAAGAGAATTTTCTTATCCTCTGTTACCTTTCAGAAATTACACCACTCCATAAAGGTCCTTTGCTGTACTATTTCTGACAAAACTGACATTTAACACTAGAATTTGCTCAGCAATCAACGGACAAAAATTTTTACAATAATAAGAGTTAGCTACAAGATTAAATAAGACATATGTTAATCAGTGTTTTTTCCAAAACACTAATTTGAAAAGAAAATGTAGAAATCAGCTATATAAAGGGTTTTTGGCAGGGGGGTGGATATACCTTTGTTTCCTTAAATGACTTTTTTAAGACGTTAAATTTTAAAAGCATGTCCAAAATACAACACTTTTATGAGTATCTACTATATGTAAAAGTAATTTCAGTGCCTAATTTTCAGATAGCCATAAAAATTACTTAAAACTATTTTCTTATGTATACATTTTTTCTTAAATATTCAGCTCAAGTACTGTGTGATATAATTTCTGACACTGCATATTTTATCTTCCCTCTCTTTATAAAAATTACTTCTGAATTATGTCCCTCAGAAGTGATTCTGGAGACTCCAGATTCCCTTTCCCACCCAGGTTTGTGATACTCTTACATCCATCCTTGTCCAAATGCCCTGACCCTCCACATCCATAGCACCCTCTCCTCACACCTGATTCCCAGTTCTGGTCTCTCCTGCCTTTTCATTTACAGGGCTGTGTTGTTAATTGAGTTAATGTCTCAGAGAAATTAGATCCTTTGCCTAAAATGAGAACCCTAAGGGCTCACTGAAAGTACTACACATGACTTAGCACATTTACCAGACCAGCTAAAGCATGCAAACTTGAACAAGGAAAACTGAACTCAGGAAGAGACAGCTATGGAATCTTTCTGTCTGCTTCTAAAAAGATGCCAGTGTGACCTGTGCTTCCTCTACAAATTCCACAGGCTGTGATAGAAATGAATAACATAGTTCACCAAATAAACCAAAAGAATAACCATAGTTCATCGAGCAAATAGTACTCGATGATAGTATTCAAAACGGAAGGAAGGGGCTTCCCTGGTGGCACAGTGGTTGAGAATCTGCCTGCCAATGCAGGGGACACGGGTTCGAGCCCTGGTCTGGGAAGATCCCACATGCCACAGAGCAACTAGGCCCGTGAGCCACAACTACTGAGCCTGCGCGTCTGGAGCCTGTGCTCCGCAACAAGAGAGGCTGCGATAGTGAGAGGCCCGCACACCGTGATGAAGAGTGGCCCCCGCTTGCCGCAACTAGAGAAAGCCCTTACACAGAAAAGAAGACCCAACACAGCCAAAAAATAAATAAATAAATTTATAAAAAAAAAAAAAAAAAAACCGGAAGGAAGGAGATAGGAAGAGGAGGGAAAAAAGGAAGGGAAGGAAGGAGGAAAAAGGCACAGCAGGTAAGAAAGCAAGAAAGGAATAAAAAGAAAATAAAGAAAAAGAAAGGAAGTATAAAAATAAAAAGAAATTAAAGGAAAGAATGAAAAAAAATGAAATGTCTTAAAACACTTGCTATGAATGGTCACACTTTAACCAACCTTACTGGAATGTTGTGAGGTTACATCCATAAATTTATTATTCATTACAAGACTTTGAATTCTGTTATAATCATGAAACTGTAAATTATCTAATATTTATCATTGTGTACTTTCTTTAAAGGAATATTGGTGTCACTTTAAAGGAAAATAGATTAAATTGTTTAAAAATATATATAAATCACAGTTTCTTCCTGTCACAAGCCTTGTGTCCCTTGCTTATAAATTAACATTGATTCTAACTACTCTTTACTCCTCAGCCTGTTTAAGTCCAAAAGGTGTAAAAGCAGAATTCATATTATAAGACTAAATATAAAACAAGTTGACATCATTATTCACCCAATTAACCTTAATGTAGAAGAGAGATATAGGTAGAATTTATTCTACTCTTTCCCCACCTTTCTTCCTCACCCATGACAAAACAGGCATAACTTATTAAGAAAAATGAAAAGAATTAAATTCTAATTAGCATTGCAACTAAAGACTGACTGTTGTAAAATAAAAATTATTATATAAAATTTCAAAACTCAACTGTTCTCTTCATATTTCTCTTCCTTATCCTCTTTGAATCTCTTTAAATCTGCTTTGCTTCTTTCATATAGTAGAAAGAGAATCAGGCTATGAATCAAAAAAAGATTTACTAAACTTTACTTTAACTTTGTCACATTTACTTGAGCTTTCAAGTTAACAACTTCATACTTTATTTTTACATTGAAGAAGTATACTTAGGAATTTAAAGCAACTTACCTTTAAAGTGCACTGGTCCAAAATTCTCTGTAAAGCCCACATCTTCATTTTATCTCTGTTTTAACATTCTGATAATTAAATACAGAATTTACTATCTATTTAAAACATAAGTAACCTTTTGAGATTGGCTCACTCAGCACAATGCCCTTGAGTCCATCCAAGTTGCTGTATATATCAAGAGTTATTTCCTTTTTATTGCTGGGTAGTATTCCATTGCATAGATGTATCACAGTTTGTTTATCCATTCACTCTCTGAAGGACATTTGGGACATTTCCAGCCTTGGGCTATTACAAACAGAGCTGCTATGAAAATTCATGTTTAGGTTTTTTGTGTGCATGTAAGTATTTATTTCTCTAGGATAAATGTTCAGGTGTGTGACTACTATACAGTTCTATTTATATCATATTCTTAAAATAACAAACAGAGATATAGAACAGATAAGTGGTTGCCAGGATTTACGGAAGGTGGGAAGGGTGACTATAAATGGGCAGCACAGGAGAGTTCTTTTGTGGTTATAGATCAGTTTTGCTTATTGATTGTGGTGATGGTATTTGACTCTACATATGTGAATAAAATGTCATGGAGATATACACAAAGACAAACAAAAAAAGAATATGTGCAAAAACTGGTGAAATTCAAGCAAAGTATATAGTCTAGTTAGTTGTAACTGTACCTATCAATTTCCTGGGTTTGATAAAGCACTGTAATTTTGTAAAATGTCACCATTGGGGGAAGCTGGGTGACGGTACACAGGACCTCTTGGTACTATTTTTGCAACTTATTGTGAGTCTATAATTATTTGAAAATTAAAGGGTTTTTTTAATAGTATAATAAGGATACTTTATGCCTAAAGGTCCTGTGAAAATTATCAGTGTTTCACATACAGTAAACACTCAACATTCAAAATAAAGTAAAATAAAATGTGTTTTTACAAAAGAAAGAATAAAATGAACCTCTTATTATGAAACACTTGGTTCAGAAGTTTATAATTCACTATATTTCAAATGTGATAACTACTTATGATAAATCTTTCAGCCTAGACTGAAACAAAAATGATGTGATTTTTCCTAGAAAACCAAATGTCATTTCTTAATGAGGACAGTGACTCTACCATATAATTTTTTGGTATTACAATTAGAGCATATTGAGAGTTATCTTATCCACCCTTTAAATGAATTTTAGTTCACCAAAGAAATAAACAAAATGCAAATTAAATCAAGAAAGAGGGAAAAAAACAGGCTTAGACAAATATATATATTAAAATAACAAAAAATATAAAACAGGCTTAGGGTAGAATGAGAAAATTTGCATACCTGTTAACTTGATATGTCCTATTTCATCAAGCAAAATGCTGTAAAGCAAAATTCACATTCAACAATGTGGGATAAAATATTTTTACATAAAACATTTACATAAAAATCATCAGAAAAGAGGTCAATATCTATTTGATATACTGGAAAATTTTGAAATGACTAATTTAAAATCAATGGGTATCTTATGAAGATTACTTTTTAAAGTAAGTTTCATATAACTGTATAATTCACGTATATTTTCATATAATCTTTAAAATATAAGACTTAATGGAGAAATAAGTAGTTATAGAAATGCTGGTAACAGGGATACATAAAGACAATATAGCTTTACTTTTCTGGCTTCAGGTCTCTATATACAATTCCTAATCGGTGCAGATGATCCAAAGCAAGGGCCAGTTCTGCGAGGTAGAATTTCACATCTTCCTCTGTAAACAGAACCTAGAATAAAATAATAATTTACCATTTGATCTTTTTTTTAATGTTGAATTTATTTAAAATTTCTTCTTTAAAAACCAGTAAACAGACAAATCTAGGCAAACAAGAAAATAAAAGAAGTATATAGATGGAACTAAACTATTTAAGAATCCTTCTCAGACTTCCCTGGTGGCACAGTGGTTAAGAACCCGCCTGCCAATGCAGGGGAAACAGGTTGGAGCCCTGGTCCAAGAAGATCCCACATGCCGTGGAGCAACTAAGCCAGTGCGCCACAACCGCTGATCCTGCGCTCTAAAGCCCTCAAGCCACAACTACTGACCCCATGTGCTGCAGCTACTGAAGCCCACATGCCTAGAGCCTGTGCTCTGCAACAAGAGAAGCCACCATAATGAGAAGCCTGCGCACCACAACGAAGAGTAGCCCTCGCTCACTGCAACTAGAGAAAGCCCGCATGCAGCAGCGAAGACCCAATGCAGCCAAAAAATAAAAGTAAATAAATAAATTAAAATAAATAAATAAAATAAAATATACTGAAAAATTAAAAAAAATCTTCTCTTCAACATTTTAATGTAGATCTTCCTAAAACATATTATGTAGCTTGCATATCTTTTTACCCTGAATGTACTGCACAGGATTTACCTTTTTAAAAATGACTTAATGTCATAATTTGGTTATTATATTTAGTACACTACTATATAGGGATGCTCTCAGGATCTTTGCAGTATATTAGATATTTTGTTTTAGCATTGGTAATTCCACTATTTCTACTATTTTCTCTTTCACTGTCTACTATCACTTCTCAGGAATTTTGCTTTTAGCAGCTCTACTAACCTAAAGCTTCAATTATATCAACGAAAGTTGTCGAATTAGTAACTCATATTAAACACGGTTCTAAACCCAATCTCTGACCTAAGGGGTAGCTCCAAGACTTTTCTGCTAGTAGAATACATGAGCTTAAAGGCACTGAATTCCTCAATCTTTTTCTGCCTGGGAACAGAGGTGCTATGATGAAGTGAAAAGTGCACTGGACTTAGAATTAGAATTAGCAGTGTAATGTTTGACATTTCACTTAGCCCTCGGGGCTTCAGTTTCCAAATCTGTAAAATAAGGATAATAGTATCTGCTACATCTACTTAACAAGGTTGTTTTAAGAGTCAGCTTAGTTTATGTGGGGAAAAATACTTTGTAAATTGTAAAATCCTATGTGTGTAACCATGAGGTATTATTGTTATAGGTTTATGTCTATATCCGTTCAAAAGTGAGTGTTAATTTACACACAAAATTGGGCATTACTCAACCATTAGATGTAATTTTTAAGATTTATCAAGGGCTTCCAATTGGCAAAACAAATAACTTGTCTAGAAATTGGTTATTTTCATTAAAGAAATATCTAGATTATTAGGAAAACTCAAAATTTTAATGAAATATCATAAAATCTTATAACTGGCTTGCCCACTTAGAATTATGGCCACTGAATTACATTATGCAGACTCAGGTACTAGTAAAATTTCTGAGAATGAGCAATGAAAGATAAATTTTGATATTATACCCACTTCTTAAAATGTTCTATAGAAAAACAATGATTGTTCATTATCTAAGTTTCAGGAGAATTCATTTGAATATTATAATGGTAAAAGTATAAGAGCATCATTTTCACTTGGCATTTTATTAAGAAGAAAAAAGATGTTACCTATTTCACTTCTGAGGAAGGCTAATCAAAACGTTCATGGAAATTTAACACATAAGAAAACCCTAAACAAAAGTCTTTCAAACGCTAAAAGAAGAAAACTGCCTAGTTTACAGTTTATGACAAGCATATTATCTTGTCATGAAATTGTCTCTGAGGAAAGCTTCATGATGGACACAAATAAGAAACATATTAAGTAACTATCACGTGCCAGCCACTTTTCATTATGTTATTACAATCTGTTATTACAATCTTCTAAACAACCCTATGAGGTAGGTATTATCACCACCTTACATATGGGGACTCAGAGTGATAAAGTAACTTGCCTAGAAAAACACAGTAAGAAGCAGGTAGGATTTGAACTCATAAATAATTGTCCCTAAGAACTACCTCTTCCCCAGAAGCCACTTCTGCCATATGTTATGTTACAATGTTTTAAGTTTCAGGTTCACTACCATTAATGTTTTTCTATTCACTAATTATCCTGAGTCTCCCCCTAAATAAAAATCATCTAAAGCCCCAGCACCGTGAGGTAAGGACTGCTAGTCTTTCTGTCTGCTCTTCAAGTCGTTCACGTATGTATGTATGAGGGTGTGTGTTTTAACATATTTGAGATCACACTACATAAACTATTTAGTGGCCTCCTTTTTCCCCACTTAATATTATATTATAGGCATTCTTCTATATCTTTAACTTATTAATAAAGAGTTTTCAATAGCTGTACAATCTCAACATACTAATTTACTATAATTTACCTAATGTTCATTTAGGTTATTTCCAGTTTTTCACTATTATAAATAACTCTGTAATATGCATATATATTTTTGATATTTATGGTTATTTCCCCAAAATGGATTTCTGAGAAATAAAAAAGCAAATACTAGGCAGTCAAGGAGAATAAATAGTCCAAGACTCTGGACATACAGAACAAAATTATTTGTCAAAGGGTTCCAATAACTTACATTCCCATCAGCAGCTTATGAAAGTATTTGTCTTACCACATCCATGACAGCATTGAATATATCCTTTTAAAATATCTTTTCTAATTTGATATATAAAAATGGAATCAATTGTTCTGATTCTTAGGCTATATAATTTTCCATGTCTAGTGGCCTTTCCATTTTTTGAGTGAATTATCAGCAATGTTTTTGCCTATGTTCCATTATTTACTTACTGTTTTTTCAATTGGTACAGGCCCTTTAAATATTAAAAATGTCAATCCTCCATCATATTACTTGTAAACATTTTCCCCACTTTGTGCTGGTTTTTGATGTTCAGTAATTCTTAATTTTATGTAGTCAAATTTATATATAATTTCTCTATGATTTTACTTCATTACTTTAATGATTTAGGAGACCTCCATTCAATAGTCAACTACACATTCAGTTGCATTTTCTTTTACCATGAGAAGGTTTCCAGATTTAGCTCTTTAATGTAAGTAATATTTATCTTTGTATGTGGTAGTGATAACAATTTAAAATGTTTTTTTTCTGAAATTCCTAACCAATTTCTCATATACGGTTTACTGAACAATCAATCTCTTTGCCATTAACTTGTGATTCTTCCTCTATTCTAATAATATATGGTAAGTCATATATACCAGAATATTCCTGGACTATACAGTATGTTTCTAATCTTGTGTTGATACTGTGATGGTTTGCTTATAGCAGTAGCTTTATAAAGTTTTAAACAAGAGGTAGGGCAAGGAAATGGTGTTCTTTATTTTCAAAATGTCTTAGTTCTTTTCACTTGTTTACTTTTCCAAACATGCTGATAAAATCATCTGTCAATTTCAAACAAGAATTCCTATTGGGACTTTGTTTGAAATTTTGTTAAGTATACAAATTGATTCTGGAAGAACTGGAAGTTTTATAATTCTCAGCCATTCATCTCATTGTATTTTCTTGACATTAGCAAAATATGGTATGATCTAAGAGGTGTGTGTGTGTGTGTGTGTGTGTGTGTGTGTTTGTGAGGAGAGAAATTTGGGGAGGTGCTGTTCCCTTTAAAATATATATGACATACATTATAAATTTCTTTAACAAATACAAAAATGTATTTTTAAAAGTCTTTTTCTAAGGCATAAAGTTCTCATTTTTGATGATATAGCAGTTTTTTGTACATACACATGAAGTATAACCAATAAAAAACTTATTAATAAGCTGTCTATAGAAGTAACCATTAAATAATTTCTTAGCAGCCTGTTCAATGAATATACGAATTTACTGTCTTTTGGGAAATGCATTTAAAATGCTTGTTCTTACCTAATATTCCAGACTTAGGAATCAAAACTTACTGACTGCATCTCTGTGCTAGTATGGGTTTAGATAGTCCCACATCGAGAATGGAGGTCTGAAGAGTTTAAAAGAAAATCAGAAATGACTACAAGTAAGAATTTCTCAAACATATTCTTCACACTTCTACAATCTGACACAAGAAATCATGAATACTTGTTATACTATTGTCCCTCTGTGTCTTGGAACCAGCTTTTAATAAGGTCCTTTAAAGACCCTCTGGGAAGGGGGTCCTAGACAGACCCCATCACATACTGAACTCTGTTTTAGAGTAAAGAATATACCAAGGTCACAGTCTATGTTCATGCATGGAATGTTCTATACTGGAGGTAGACAGGTAGAGGCAGACAGAGAGACAGGTTTTAGTCACTTAAGCACTAGCTAGCATCCCAGAATCACACTGTTCCTTTCTCACAGCAAGTTCTAGAATTCTGAGAATCAAGAGTAGTTTTCTCATATTTTAATTATGGAAGTGAAATGTTGAACCACTATTACCCAATTAAAATTCTACTGCCAGACTACCACTTCAAGACAAAATGAGGTAGACAAAGACAGGATTTAATCTCCCATCTGAAACAACTAAAACACAGGACAAAATATATGAAATGACACTTTTCAAGACACTGGACATCGCAACAGAGGACAGTGAATATTGAGAGATGGAAACAACCATACAACTGTCCTAGCTCACTACCTGGAAAGAGTTCTTAAGCAGCAATGCAGGGAGGGCAAAGTCAGGCCAGAGCCTGGAAGGCTCCTGAGTTGATGAGATGGAGCTGAGAGAGTGGGGAGACAAGAAGGACAGAATTCATAAGATAGAGTACAGAAGGGAGAATTACAGAGAGAGAACTGTAGAGTTATATAGATGGTCTCTCTCAAGTATTCAGCAGAGAAATGCTCAGCACATGTGAGGAAACCTGAGCCAGAAAAATAACCAATGGAAGTATTAGAGGGACTAATCCATGGAACTCACACAGGGCCAGGAATAGTTCCTATTACCTCCACACAGAGCAGAAAACCTCATAATTCACAGGGCACTGGACAGAGTAATCAGATGCTTCACAGTGGTGTAAAATCATCCCGATTAGACACTGCTCTGGTCCAGTTTAACAATCTGAAATAAACTAGTTCCGCACAAATTCCAGAACAAAGTTCAATAATATTTATAGGAATACAAAACAATCCATCACCTAACAAGGTGAATTTCAGGATGTCTGCCATCCAATGAAGAATTCCCAATCATGGATCTAAGGAAACTACTTGAGCCCAGGAAAAGAACAACCCTAAAAGATTTTTAAAAAAAGAATTCACAGAGCTCACAAAGGACCAGGATAAGTCCTGTACCAAACAGTGAGAGTGAAAAATCTCATAATTGATAGGCTGGTTAGAGTACTAAGAAGGGTCATGTTTCAGTATTGGGAAAAATTAATCCTAAATTCTGCTTTGGTACCACATAACAAAGGTTAAAAGCAAGACTCAACAGGCTAACTGCCTCCCAGAACAAAGCTAAATACTACTTATAAGAAAACACAAGTATCTAGAGTACAAGAAAATTAAATTCATAACACCTGCCATCCAATAAAAAATGACCTGCCATCCAATAAAAAATGACCATACAATTATCCTGCCACTGAAGCACAAAAGCAACCATAGACAATACTTAAACAAATGGGTGTGGTTGTGTTCCAATAAAACTTTATTTACAAAAAAATCAACAGGCCATATTTGGCCTGAGACTATAGATTCCTGACTCCTGAATTAAAAATTTATACTACAAACCCTAAAGCAACTACTAAAATAACACAACAACAAAATGTTATTTTGATAAAAAGCCAACCGAAGGTATAAAAATAAAATCATGTAAAATAATTAATTAAAAATAAGGCAGCAGGGCTTCCCTGGTGGCGCAGGGGTTGAGAGTCCGCCTGCCGATGCAGGGGACACGGGTTCGTGCCCCAGTCCAGGAAGATCCCATATGCCACAGAGCAGCTAGGCCTGTGAGCCATGGCCGCTGAGCCTGCACGTCCAGAGCCTGTGCTCCGCAACAGGAGAGGCCACAACAGTGAGAGGCCCACGTACCACAAAAAAAAAAAAAAAAAAAAGGCAGCAAAGGAGAAATAAAAGAACAAAGAACAGAAGGGACAAAAATAACTCCATGAATAGAAAGATGGAGATTCAAACCCAACCATATCAACAGTCAGATTAAATGTTACAAGTCTGACACACCCATTAAAAAGCATAGATTTTCAGACTGTATAAAAGACAGGGACAATTACATGCTGCCTTAAGTACTGCACATTAAATATAAGGACAAATAGATTAAATAAAAATATGGAAAACAATATACTAAACTACCACTAATTTTTTAAAAACCTGGAGTGCCTGTATTAATATCGACATAGATTTCAAAACAAAGAACATTAGCCGGTATAAAATAAGTCATCTCATAATGCCAAAGGGTAAATTCACCAAGAGGGAATGATAACCCTAAAGGTTTACGCACTTAATAACAGAACTTTGAAATACATGAAGCAAAATCTGACAGAAATTCAAGAAGAAATAGATAAATCCATAATTATAGTAAAAGGTTTCAATCCCTGTCTCTCAAAAAATGTTAGAACATGTAGAGAAAAAATTAGGAAGAATATAGTAGACTTAATACCACTATCAACCAACTTAATCTAATCGACATTTACAGAACCTTCTACTACCCAAAAGCAGAATACACATTCTTCTCAAGTACACATGGAACATTTATCAAGATATACCATATTCTGAAGCATAAAATAATTTAAGTGAATTTAAGAGAATTCAAGTCATACAAAGTGTGCTTTATGACTACAATAAAATTAATTTAGAAACCAATAATAGAAATTTATCTGGAAACTGCCTAAATATTTTTAAATTAATTAGCATACTTCTAAATAATCCATGAGACAAAGAAGAAATAAAAGGAAATTAGAAAATACGATGAACTAAAAGAAAATAAAAACATCACATATCAAAATTTGTGAGATGATGCTAAAGCAGTATTTAGAGGGAAACTTGTAACACTATATGCTTACATTAGAAAAGAAGAAAAGGTCTCAAATCAATAATTTCTGCTTCCATCTTAAAAACCAGAAAAGCTAGTGAAACACAAAATTAAGTAGAGAAAAATGAAGTAATAAAAATTAAAGTGGAAAACAATGAAACAGAAAACAAATACAACAGAAAAAATCAGTGAAACCAAAAGCTGGCTGATTCTCTAAGAAGAACAATAAAATTGATAAACCTCTAGCAAGGCTAAGTGAGATAAAAAAAGAAGACACAAAATACCAACATCAGGAATGATGATATCAACATCATTAATGATTCTATACCTATAAAAGTCATAAGGGGATATTATGAAAACTTTATGCCAGTGAATTTGATAACTTTGATGAAATGGACACATTCCTTAAAAGACACAAGATACTAAAGCTCATTCAAAAAGAAAGATGAACTGAATGGCCCTAAGTATATTAAAGAAATTGAATTTATAGTTAAACATCATACCATTTAAAAAACACTTCAGGCCCATATAGCTTCACTAGTGAATACTACCAATCATTTAATGACAATTTAACATTGAACTTTTCCAAAAAATTGAAGAGGAGAAAATTCTACCCAACTCATTCTATGAAACCAGAATTGCTCAGACACCAAAATTAGATATAAACAATAAAGAAAACAACAGTCAAATATCTCTCATGAAAATAGATGCAAAAATTCTTAACAAACTTTTAGTAAATAACGTCCAATAATATGCAAAAAGGATAATACATCATGACTACATGGGGTTCATCCACAGATGCAAGGCTGCTTCAACATTTGACAATCAATCAATGTAATTCACCATATTAAAATATTAAAGAAGAAAAAAACATGATCATCATCTCAATAACTGCCAAAAAAAAAGGATTTGACAAAATCTAACATACATTCCTGATAAAAACCCAACAACCTAGTAATAGAAGGGAACTTTTTCAACCTGATAAAGAACATGCAAAAAGACCTATACTTAACTTTGTAATTTATGGTGAAAATATGCTTTCTCCCCTCAAATCAGAAATAAGGCAAGAATGTCTGCTCTTACCAATACTTTTCAACACTGATCTGGAGGATCAAGCCAGTGTAACAAAGACAAATAAATGATGTCCATAATGGAAAAGAAGAAATAAAACTCCTTATGTGCAGATTACCAATAGAAAGTTCTAGTTGTAGTCTACCAAAAAGTTGCTAGATAAAATCAGTAATTTTAGTTATACTGTGGGATACAAAGTCCAATATACAAAAATAGTAATCATATTTCCATCCAATTTGAAAATAAAATTAAGAAAGTAATTCAAGTTACAACAGCATTTTTTAAAAAGAAAATACTTAGAGATAAATCTGACAAAAGACATGCAAGACCTGTACACTGAAAATGACAAGACACTGCCGAGAGAAATTACGGAAAACTTAAATAAATGGAGAGAGATACTATGTTCATGGATTGGAAGACTCAGTACTGTGAAAATGTCAGTTATTGGCAAGTTGAACTACAGATTCAATACAATCCCAATCAAAATCCCAGCAGGCTTTTTTGTAGAAAGTGAAAAGCTGATTTTTAAATTGATATGGAAATGCAAAGGACCTAGAAGAGGCAAAACAACTTTGAAAAAGAAGAGCAAAGCTCAAGGATTTGCAGTACCTGACTTTAAGACATATTATAAAAGTACAGTAATCAAGAAAGTGTTGTATTGGCATAAAGACAGACAAACAGATCAACTGAACAGAACAGTGTCTACAAATAGATCTTCACATATACAGTCAATCGATTTTCAACAAAAAATGCAAGGTAATTGAGTGGAGAAAGCACAGTATTCTCCAATGATGATGCTAAAACAATGAGATATCTATATACGATAAAAAGGACTTCAACACATATTTATCACCATATATGAAAATGAACTCAAAATTGATTATAAACATAAATGTAAAACCAGAAACTACAAAACTTCTAGAAAATATAAGAGAAAATCTTTGTGACCTAGGATTAGGCAAATATTCCTTAAGCAGGACACCAAAAAACACAATTCATAAAAGGAAAAAATATATATAAATCAGACTTCATCAAAATTAAGAACTTCTGCTTTTTGAAAGACCCTGTAAAGAGTATGAAAGGACAAGTCATAGACCAGAAGAAAATATTTTCAAACATACATGATAAAGGACTTACCATCCAAAATATATAAAGACTCAAAATTCAGTAAGAAAATTACCCAATAGAAAATGAGCCAAAGATTTAAACAGACATTTCATCAGAAAAGATAGATATATGTCAACTAAAAACATGAAGAGATGCCTAACATCATTAGTTATTAGGGTAATGCAATTCAAAACCACAATATGGTATCACTACACACTTACCAGATGTTCAAAATTAAAACAAGACTGACCATACCAAATGTTGGTAAGGAGATGGAGCAACTGAAACTCTCATATACTGCTGGTGGGAATGTAAAAATTATCTAACAAATTATATAACAATTTTCTTTGGAAAACAGTTTGACAGTGTCTTTAAAATGTTAAAAATATAGACCTACTATATAACCCAGTCATTATATTCTTAGGTATTTAACCATGAAAGACGAACACATGCCCATACAATCACTTGCACATGAAAGTTTGTAGCAGCTTTATTAGTAATATCCAAAAATTGCAAAAAAAACCACACATATCCATCAACAAGTGAATGAATAAACAAATCATTGTATATCCATACAGTGGAATACCACTCAACAATAAAAAGGAACTACTGATATGTGCAACAACTTGCATGAATCTCAAAATAATTATGCTGAGTTTAAAAGCCAGACCAAAAAAAGAACACATACTATATGATTCCATTTATATAAAGTCCTAGAACATGCAAACCAAACAGTGACAGAAAGCAGATTGAGTAGGGGTCAGGCAGGAGGGAAGCATTAAAAAAGGGCATAAGAAAACTGTTGGGGATGATGAATAAACTAAATATTTTTATTGTGTTGATGGTTTCACAAGTTTATACAAATGTCAAAAATTATCAAAGCATGTACTTTAATATGTGCAGTTTAGTGTATGTCAACTGTACCTCCATGAAGCTGTTTTAAACATGAATAAATTAAACACTACTCCCAGAGGCATTTTGGTAGCTTGAGTAGCCAAAGTCCTAGGTTTGCCCCTAGCTACTTCATCCGGTTATTTATACTGATCTTGTGCCTAAGAGAAAAATGAGTAACACATTGAGATGATCTAAATGACAGGCAGACAGAAAATGCCATTAACTGGCACATTCGCTAAATACTATGTAACAAAAAAAGAATAATTAAAATTTCGATAGGAGAAAAAGTAAGTAGCAAAAGAAAAGAAAACAATTATTCTTAGTTTTGTTTCAATAAAGTATAGCAAAAATTTACAAATACTCACCTCTTTGGATAATCTTGTGAAGACATCTCCTCCCCTGAGAAAATCCAGTATTAAATACAGCTTCCCTTCAGTCTGAAAGGCTAATTAGAAATTAGAATGTAGTAATAATAACTTTTAAGGCTTACAAAGCTTAGCATAGTTTTTAATTAATATATATGTTTAGAATTTTATTACTGAACACTATAAAGCAATTAAGCATTTACTCACATGGTCCATGACTGGATAACATTATCTCAAAATTAAAACTAGTGTTGAAAAAGCTATAAACCCCTTGCCAGAACATAATCAACCTTGGATGTAGCTTTACACAGAAACTTGTACCACCGTCGTTTTCCTGATTTATGGAGCACCATGTTCTACTGCAATTGCCTTAACTCTACTTCCCCACCTACTGAAAATCTACTAATTCTGTCAAGCTCAACAAAAATGCCACCCCCTCTATTTAGCTTTCTTCTATTAAGGATTTCCCTCTTTTCACATTTCCCTGTAGCATCCTTAACCTCTTCCCCATCAGAATTACTTGTTACTACTTTTGAGATCTCATTGCACTTTATTTATGTCTCTCTTATGGTACTTAATCCATTTTGATTTATACAATTAATTGGACTTACATGTCTGTGTTCCCTATAGATTATAAATTTCTTGAGATCAGAGATTATTTCACCTCTAGAGCCCACTGAATTGAATAGAATGTTTTGAACACAACTTGTGTTTAGTGATTAATCTAATGATATCCTAGAGACTCAAGAAAGGAGATCTTTAGATAATACGACTACTCTCATTCCATTAGGGTAATGGGGAATAAAAGAATAATGGGTGGAAAATTCTACAGGGATTTTTACAGAGAGAGTTGGGTACATACTATAATGCATTATTTGTCAAAATTACCTAAGAATAAAATCAATAGCTGCTATCTTTTTAAATTTCAAAAATTGAGAGTGACATAGTAGATTGGATCAGTGATTTAATAATGTATATGCCATTGAATTCTCCAGGAAAGCCAAATGGCACAATCTCATGCATACATTAAACTAGCAATGGAGCCATGCTTAAAATTCAGAACTGCATGGATTGGAAGAATTAATATTGGTGACCCAAAGCAATCTACAGATACAATACAATCACTATCAAAATAACAATGGCATTTTCCACAGAAATAGCACAAATAGTTTTAAAATTTGTATGGAAACACAAAAGACCCTGAATAGCAAAAACAATAATGGAAAAGAAGAATAAAGCTAGAGGCATCACACTTCCTGACTTTTAGACCATGCTAAAAGCTACAAAAATCAAAACAGTATGGTACAGTCACAAAAAGAGCCATACAGATCAATGGAACAGAATAGAGACCACAGAAATAAACCCACACACTTATGGTCAATTAATCTACGACAAAGGAGGCAAGAATATACAACAGAGAAAAACAGTCTCTTCAATAAGTGGTGCTGGGAAAACTGGACAGCTGCATGTAAAAGAATGAAATTAGAACATTCTCTAACACCACATACAAAAATAAGCTCAAAATGTATTAAAGACCTAAACCATAAAATTCCTAGAAGAGAACACAGGCAGAATACTCTTTGACATAAATCGTAGCAATGTTTTTTTTGGATCTGACTCCTCAGGAAATGGAAACAAAAGCAAAAATAAGCAAATGGGACCTAATTAAAATTAAAAGCTTTTGCACAGCAAAGGAAACCATCAATGAAATGAACAAACCTACTGAATGGGAGAAAATATTTGCAAATGATATGACCAATAAGGAATTCATATCCAAAATATATAAATAGCTCATATATCTCATCATCAGAAAAAACAAACAACCCAATTAAAAAGTGGGCAGAACACCTGAATGGACATTTTTCCAAAGAAGATATACAGATAGCCAACTGGCACATGAAAAAATGCTCAACATCGCTAATCATCAGAGTATCAAAACCCCATATCAAAACAATGATGACGTATCACCTCACACCTGTCAGAATGGCTATAATCAAAAAGTCTACAAATAACAAATGTTGGAGAAGATGTAGAGAAAAAGGAACTCTCACACACTGTCAATAGGAATGTAAATTGGTGCAGCCACTGTGGAAAACAGTATGGAGGTTCATCAAAAAAATAAAAAATATAACTATCATACGATCCAGCGATTCCACTCCTGGGTATATATATGAAGAAAAAGAAAATATTACCACAAAAAATATATGCACCACAATCTTCACAGCAACATTTTTTACAATAGCCAAGATAGAGAAGCAATCTAAGTGTCCATCAACAGGAGAATGGATAAAAAAGATGTGGTGGGAGGAATCGGGAAGATGGCGGAAGACTAAGACACGGAGATCACCTTCCTCCCCACAGATACATCCGAAATACATCTACATGTGGAACAACTCCTACAGAACACCTACTGAACGCTGGCAGAAGACCACAGACCTCCCAAAAGGCAAGAAACTCCCCACGTACCTGGGTAGGGCAAAAGAAAAGAAAATAAACAGAGACAAAAGAATAGGGACGGGACCCGCACCAGTGGGAGGGAGCCGTGAAGGAGGAAAGGTTTCCACACATTAGGAAGCTCCTTCGCAGGCGGAGACTGTAGGTGGCGGAGGTGGGAAGCTTCGGAGCAGCGGAGGAGAGCACAGCAACAGGGGTGCGGAAGGCAAAGCGGAGAGATTCCCGTACAGAGGATTGGTGGAGACCAGCACACACCAGCACTAGAGGCTTGTCTGCTCACCCGCCGGGGCGGGCGGGTCTGGGAGCTGAGGATCGGGTTTTGGTCAGAGCGCAGGGAGAGGACTGGGGTTGGTGGCATGAATACAGCCTGCAGGGGGTTAGTGCACCACAGCTAGCCGGGAGGAAGTCCGGGGAAAAGTCTGGACCTGCTGAAGAGGCAAGAGACCTTTTCTTCCCTCGTTGTTTCCTGGTGCGTGAGGAGAGGGGACTAAGAGCGCTGCTTAAAGGAGCTCCAGAGACAGGCATGAGCCGCGGCTAATAGTGTGGACCACAGAGACGGTCATGAGATGCTAAGGCTGCTGCTGCGGCCACCAAGAAGCCTGTGTGTGAGAACAGGTCACTATCCACACCTCCCTTCCAGGGAGCCTGTGCAGCCCGCCACTGCCAGGGTCCCAGGATCCAGGGACAACCTCCCTGGGAGAACGCACTGCGTGCCTCAGGCTGGTGCAACGTCCCGCCGCCCTCTGCCACTGCAAGCTCACCCCACATCCGCACCCGTCCCTCCCCGTGGCCTGAGTGAGCCAGAGGCTCTGAAGCAGCTGCTCCTTTAACCCCTTCCTGTCTGAGTGAAGAAGAGATGCCCTGTGGCGACCTACACGCAGAGGTGGGGTAAAATCCAAAGCTGAGCCCCAGGAGCTGTGCGAACAGAGAAGAGAAAGGGAAATCTTTCCCAGCAGCCTCAGAAGCAGCAGATTAAAGCTCCACAATCAACCTGAAGTACCCTGCATCTGTAGAATAAATGAATAGACAACGAATCAGCCCAAATTGAGGAGGTGGATTTTGAGACCAAGATTTATTATTTTTTTCCACTTTTCCTCTTTTTGTGAGTGCGTATGTGTATGCTTCTGTGTGAGATTTTGTCTGTATAACTTTCTTTCACCATTTGTCCTAGGGTTCTATACATCCGTTTTGTTTTTTCTTTTAAAAAAGTTTCTTTCTTCATAATTATTTTTACTTTAATAACTATTTTATTTTATCTTACTTTATTTTATTTTATCCTTTCTTTCTTTCTTTCTTTCTGAATTTCTTTCTTTGTTTCATTCTTTCTTTCTTTCATTCTACATTTTCTCCCTTTTATTATGATTCATGTTGATGAAACACTCTTGGTGCTGTAGCCAGGAGTCAGTGCTGTGCCTCTGAGGTGGGAGAGCCAACTTCAGGACACTGGGCCACAAAAGACCTCCCAGCTCCACATAACATCAAAAGGCAAAAATCTCCCAGAGACCTCCATCTCAACACCAGCATGCAGCTTCCCTCAATAACCAGCAAGCTACAGTGCTTGATACCCTATGCCAAACAACTAGGAAGACAGGAACACATCCCCACCCATTAGCAGAGAGTCTGCCTAAAATCATAATAAGTCCACAGACACCCCAAAATACACTGCCAAACGTGGACCTGCCTATCAGAAAGACAAGATCCAGCCTCATCCACTAAAACACAGGTACTAGTCCCCTCCACCAGGGGGACTACACAACCACTGAACCAACTTTAGCCACTGGGGACAGACACCAAAAAAACAGGAACTATGAACCTGCAGCCTGCAAAACGGAGACCCCAAACACAGTAAGATAAGCAAAATGAGAAGACAGAAAAACACACAGCAGATGAAAGCACAAGATAAAAACCCACCAGACCTAACAAATGAAAAGGAAATAGGCGGTCTACCTGAAGAAGAATTCAGAATAATGATAGTAAAGATGACCCAAAATCTTGGAAATAAAATACACAATATGCAAGAAACATTTAACAAGGACCTAGAAGAACTAAAGATGAAACAAGCAATGATGAACAACACAGTTAATGAAATTAAAAATACTCCAGATGAGATCAATAGCAGAATAACCGAGGCAGAATAACGGATAAGTGACCTGGAAGATAAAATAGTGGAAATAAATACTGCAGAGCAGAAAAAAGAATGAAAAGAACTGAGGACAGGCTCAGAGACCACTGGAACAACATTAAACGAACCAACATTCGAATTATAGGGTTCCAGAAGAAGAACAGAAAACGAAAGGGACTGAGAAAATATTTCAAGAGATTATAGTTGAAAACTTCCCTAATATGGGAAAGGAAAGAGTTAATCAAGTCCAGGAAGCACAGAGAGTCCCATAAAGGATAAATCCAAGGAGAAACATGCCAAGACATATATTAATCAAACTGTCAAAAATTAAATACAAAGAAAATATATTAAAAGCAGCAAGGGAAGAACAACAAATAACACACAGGGAATCACCATAAGGTTAACAGCTGATCTTTCAGCAGAAACTGTGCAAGACAGAAGGGAGTGGCAGGACATATTTAAAGTGATGAAGGAGAAAAACCTACAACCAAGATTACCCTACCCAGCAAGGATCTCATTCAGATTTGATGGAGAAATTAAAACATTTACAGACAAGCAAAAGCAGAGAGAGTTCAGCAACACAAAACCAGCTTTACAACAAATGCTAAAGGAACTTCTCTAGTCAAGAAACACAAAGAGAAGGAAAACACCTACAATAACAAAAACAAAACAATTAAGAAAATGGGAATAGGAACATACATATTGATAACTACCTTAAATGTCAATGGATTAAATGCTCCCACCAAAAGACACACGCTGGCTGAATGGATACAAAAACAAGATCCATAAATATGTTGTCTACAAGAGACACACTTCAGGCCTAGAGACACATATAGACTGAAAGTGAGGGATTGGAAAAAAATATTCCATTCAAATGGAAAGCAAAAGAAAGCTGGAGTAGCAATTCTCATATCAGACAAAATAGACTTTAAAATAAAGACTATTACAAGAGACAAAAAGGACACTACATAATGATAAAGGGATCGATCCAAGAAGAAGATATAAGACTTGTAAATACTTATGTACCCAACATAGAAGCAGCTGAATACATAAGGCAAATACTAGCAGCCATAAAACGGGAAACCGACAGTAACACATTCATAGTAGGGGACTTTACCACCCCACTTTCACCAATGGACAGATCATCCAAAATGAAAATAAATAAGGAAACACAAGTTTTAAATGATACATTAAACAAGATGGACTTAATTGATATTTATATGACATTCCATCCAAAAGCAACAGAATACACATTTTTCTGAAGTGCTCATGGAACATTCTCCAGGATAGATCATACCTTGGGTCACAAATCAAGCCTTAGTAAATTAATAAAATTGAAATTTTATCAAGTATCTTTCCCGACCACAATGCTATGAGACTAAATATCAATTACATGAAAAGATGTGTAAAAAATACAAACACATGGAGGCTAAACAATACACTACTTAATAACGAAGTGATCACTGAAGAAATCAAAGAGGAAATCAAAAAATACCTAGAAACAAATGACAATGGAGACACGATGACCCAAAACCTATGGGATGCAGCAAAAGCAGTTCTAAGAGGGAAGTTTATAGCAATACACTCCTACCTTAAGAAACAGGAAACATCTCGAATAAACAACCTAACCTTGCACCTAAAGCAATTAGAGAGAGAAGAACAAAAAACCCAAAGTTAGCAGAAGGAAATAAATCATAAAGATCAGATCAGAAATAAATGAAAAAGAAATGAAGGAAACAAGAGCAAAGATCAATAAAACTAAAAGCTGGTTCTTTGAGAATATAAAAAAAATTGATAAACCATTAGTCAGACTCACCAGGAAAAAAAGGGTGAAGACTCAAACCAATAGTATCAGAAATGAAAAAAGAGAAGTAAAAACCGACACTGTAGAAATACAAAAGATCATGAGAGATTACTACAGGCAACTCTATGCCAATAAAATGGACAACCTGGAAGAAATGGACAAATTCATAGAAATGCACAACCAGACAAGACTGAATCAGGAAGAAATACAAAATATGAACAGACCAATCACAAGCACTGAAATTGAAAATGTGATTAAATATCTTCCAAAAAACAAAAGCCAAGGACCAGATGGCTTCACAAGCAAATTCTATCTAACATTTACTGAAGAGCTAACACCTATCCTTCTCAAACTCTTCCAAAATATAGCAGAGGGAGGAACACTCCCAAACTCATTCTATGAGGCCACCATCACCCTGATACAAAAACAAGACATGGAGGTCACAAAGAAAGAAAACTACAGGCCAATATCACTGATGAACATAAATGCAAAAATCCTCAATGAAATACTAGCAAACAGAATGCAACAGCACATTAAGAGGACCATACACCACGATAAAGTGGGGTTTATTCCAGGAATGCAAGGATTCTTCAGTATATGTAAATCAATCAACATGATACACCAGATTAACAAATTGAAGGAGAAAAACCATATGCTCATCTCAATAGCGGCAGAGAAAGCTTTTGACAAAACTCAACACCCATTTATGATAAAAACCCTCCAGAAAGTAGGCACAGAGGGAACTTTCCTCAACACAGTAAAGGGCATATATGACAAACCCACAGCCAACATCATCCTCAATGGTGAAAAACTGAAAGCATTTCCACTAAGATCAGGAACAAGACAAGGTTGCCCACTCTCACCACTCTTATTCAACATAGTTTTGTAAGTTTTAGCCACAGCAATCAGAGAAGAAAAGGAAATAAAAGGAATCCAAATCGGAAAAGAAGAAGTAAAGCTGTCACTGTTTGCAGATGACATGATACTATACAGAGAGAATCCTAAAGATGCTACCAGAAAACTACCAGAGATAATCAATGAATTTGATAAAGTGGAAGGATACAAAATTAATGCACAGAAATCTCTGGCATTCCTATATACTAATGATGAAAAATCTGAAAGTGAAATCAAGAAAACACTCTCATTTACCACTGTAACAAAAAGGATAAAATATCTAGGAATAAACCTACGTAAGGAGACAAAAGACCTGTATGCAGAAAATTATAAAACACTGATGAAAGAAACTAAAGATGATACAAATAGATGGAGAGATATACAATGTTGTTGGATTGGAAGAATCAACATTGTGAAAATGACTCTACTACCCAAAGCAATCTACAGATTCAATCCAATCCCTATCAAACTACCACTGGCATTTTTAACAAAACTGGAACAAAAAATTTCACAATATGTATGGAAACACAAAAGACCCCGAATACCCAAAGGAATCTTGAGAACGAAAAAGGGAGCTGGAGGAATCAGGCTCCCTGACTTCACACTATACTACAAAGCTACAGTAGTCAAGACAGTATGGTACTGGCACAAAAACAGAAATATAAGGCAATGGAACAGGATAGAAAGCCCAGAGATAAACCCATGCAAATATAATCACCTTAATTTTTATTATCAAGGCAGGAATGTACAGTGGAGAAAGGACAGACTCTTCAATAAGTGGTGATGGGAAAACTGAACAGGTACATGTAAAAGTATGAGATTAGATCACTCCCTAACACCATACACAAAAATAAATTCAAAATGGATTAAAGACCTAAATGTACAGCCAGAAACTATCAAACTCTTAGAGGAAAACATGGGCAGCACTCTCTATGACATAAATCACAGCCATGTCCTTTTTGACCCACCTCCTAGAGAAGTGGAAATAAAAACAAAAATAAACAAATGAGACCAAATGAAACTTCAAAGCTTTTGCACAGCAAAGGAAACCATAAATAAGACCTAAAGACAACCCTCAGAATGGGAGAGAATATTTGCAAATGAAGCAACTGACAAAGGATTAATCTGCAAAATTTATAAGCAGCTCATGCAGCTCAATAACAAGAAAAAGCCAAACAACCCAATCCAAAAATGGGCAGAAGATCTAAATAGACATTTCTCCAAAGAAGATATACAGATTGCCAACAAACACATGAAAGAATGCTCAACATCATTAATCATTAGAGAAATGCAAATCAAAACTACAATGAGATATCATCTCACACCAGTCAGAATGGCCATCATCAAACATCTAGAAACAATAAATGCTGGAGAGAGTGTGGAGAAAAGGGAACACTCTTGCACTGCTGGTGGGAATGTGAATTGGTACAGCCACTATGAAGAACAGTATGGAGGTTCCCTAAAAATCTAAAAATAGATCTACCATATGACGCAGCTATCCCACTACTGGGCATATACCCTGAGAAAACCATAATTCAAAAAGAGCCATGTACCAAAATGTTCATTGCAGCTCTATTTACAATAGCCCGGAGATGGAAAGAACCTAAGCACCCATCATCGGACGAATGGATAAAGAAGATGTGGCACATATACACAATGGAATATTACTCAGCCTTAAAAAGAAATGAAATTGAGTTATTTGTAATGAGATGGATAGACCTAGAGTCTGTCATACAGAGTGAAGTAAGCCAGAAAGACAAAGACAAATACCGTATGCTAACACATATATATGGAATTTAAGGGGAAAAAATGTCATGAAGAACCTAGGGATAAGACAGGAATAGAGGCGCAGACCTACTGGAGAACGGACTTGAGGATATGGGGAGGGGGAAGGGTGAGTTTTGACAGGGCGAGAAAGAGTCATGGACATATACACACTAACAAACGTAGTAAGGTAGATAGCTAGGGGGAAGCAGCCGCAAGGCACAGGGATATTAGCTCGGGGCTTTGGGACAGCCTGGAGGGGTGGGAGGGGGAGAGTGGGAGGGAGGGAGACGCAAGAGGGAAGACACATGGGAGCACATGTATATGTATGGCTGATTCACTTTGTTATAGGTCAGAAACTAACACACTATTGTAAAGCATTTATACCCCAATAAAGATGTTAAAAAAAAAAAAAAAAAAAGAGCCATGTACCAAAGTGTTCATTGCAGCTCTATTTACAATAGCCAGGAGACGGAAACAACCTAAGTGTCCATCATCGGATGAATGGATAAAGAAGATGTGGCACATATACACAATGGAATACTACTCAGCCATAAAAAGAAACAAAATTGAGTTATTTGTAGTGAGGTGCATGGACCTAGAGTCTGTCATACAGAATGAAGTAAGTCAGAAAGGGAAAGACAAATTTCATATGCTAACACATATATATGGAATATAAGAAAAAAAATATGTCATGAAGTACCTAGGGGTAAGACGGGAATAAAGACACAGACCTACTATAGAATGGACTTGCAGATATGGAGAGTGGGAAGGGTAAGCTGTGACAAAGTGAGAGAGTGGCATGGACATGTATACACTACCAAATGTAAAATAGATAGCTAGTGGGAAGCAGCCGCATAGCACAGGGAGATCAGCTCGGTGCTTTGTGACCACCTGGATGGGTGGGATAGGGAGTGTGGGAGGGAGGGAGATGCAAGAGGGAGGAGATATGGGAACATGTGTATATGTATAAGTGATTCACTTTGTTATAAAGCAGAAACTAACACACCATTTTAAAGCAATTATTCTTCAATAAGAAAAAAATAAAAGAAAAACAAAAAGATGTGGCGTACACACACACACACACACACACACACACACACACATACACACACACACACTGATTATTAATCAGCCATAAAAAAGAATGAAATATTGCCATTTCAACAACATGAATGGACATAGAGAATATTATGCTTAGCGAAAATCAAAGACAAATATTATATGATATCACTTCTAAGTGGAATCTTAAAAATAAAACCAACTAGGGAATATAACTAAAAAGAAACAGACTCATAGATATAGAGAACAAACTAGTGTTTACCAATGGGGAGAGGGAGGGGGATGGGGCAAGATAGGGGTAGGGGATTAAGAGGTACAAACCACTATGTATAAAATAAGTAGCCTACAAGGATATATAGTACAACACAAGGATTCATCACCAATATTTTATAGTAAATATAAATGGGATATAACCTTAAAATTGTGAAACACTATATTGTACACCTGAAACTTATGTAATACTGTAAGTCAACTATATCGCAATTAAAAAAAAAACGAAAAAAACCTCAGAACTGTCTGACTCCAAATTCATGTTCTTTCCATTGTACCTATTGCTTCTCACTTGTATTCCTCTCCTGCCAAATATAAGAAAAAATAACTCAAATAGACTAATATACCATATGGTCCTCTTCAACAGAATGAGGAAGTAAGATTAATATGCTCATTATGAACATGTAAGAGGAGCCCTTCCAAACACAAAAATGTTTTGAAGAAATTGTCACAGTAGTTTATAGCCTAAGAGCCCTGGAGGTATAGCCTAGTACAGAAATACTACTAGACAAGTAATCAGAAGACACTATCTTGTTACCTTAGACAAGTTAACCGACAAATACAGGAAAGACAACTAAAAGCTAGATATTAATTCTTATTTCAGATAAATACATTTTACATAGTTGAATGTATTAAATCATTCCATATTCATTTCCTGTTTGAAGTATTTATACCCTGTTATATTATTGTCTGAAAGGAAATCTTAGTTCTCTAATTCCATATTTTTTTAAAAAAAAGATTACATACCATAGTGCAACTTGACAATAAATGGATGATTTACTTCCACCAGTATATCCCTCTCCATCTTTGTCCGAACTCTGTCTCGAACTAAAAATTACAGAAGAGTAGAATATATTGCTCTCGTATATAATTTCAGTAGAGATCCCATCAGCAATTCACCAAACAAAAATACAGAAATATAAAACATAACTTTGTAAGTGCCCAAATTTGCAGTCTATATTCCTAGACAGTAATTACCATATTCTCAGAAAGCTAACAAATTCAGTTTAGATCTAGAGATGTGTTAAGGAGACACAAAGTTATTTGGTGAATAAGCATTTATTATATATTAGTCTCCAAATTGTTCAAATGAGTTTATTGATTAAAACTGAGCACAGTGTTATTGTTATCACAGCCTGGAAGACAGTGTATATAAGTGTATGCAGGTGGCTGTGCTTTCTCAATATGCAATACCAAAACAGATAGACAGAAAAAATAAGAATCTTGAAATAAAAGAATATAGTTTAATAAAATAAGTTCACTTTAAGTAAAACATGTCACTTTTTATCCCATTAAATTTTTACTAGGGTACACTCTCACTAAATTAGGGTATATGCCAATATCAACCCTAGAAATATCACTTACCACTAGAAATCTGTAACAATTACTAATGTTAAAAGGAAACTAAATCTACTCATCTTATATAAGCAGTACACAGCATATTTCTTAAAACAAGCTTTACCACATTCTATTTTAATAAGCTTTCCAATTTTCTACCTTTTAAAGAAGCTTTCTTTAACACCTTCATTGCATAGAGCTGCCCAGCATCAGGACCAGTCTTCTTTCTAACAAGAAAAACCTAATAGGAGAATTAAAATTAAAACAGTGAAATTCACATCCCAAGCCATTCCTGCTAAACATAAACATTAGCACATAAATACAGCCTTGCATTTTCTCTAATTTTATAAAGATATGCCTTTCTCTATAAATTATACTTGGTTAATATTTCCTCACTTTCAGTCACTTAGTGAATCACACTCCCGTACATCCTATTGTGGAAAAGAAAATTTAAAAGAACATTTGAGAAGTTTCTGATGTAAGAGATAAATAATATAACGAAAGACAATTTGAGCTAAGGGAGCTCCTTATAAGACCCAAGCTCCTTTTTGTTACCTTAATAAGGAGCAAACAAATGTGATGACCATTAATTTGATACCTTCATTTCTACTTCCCTATTGGTCCATTTTAGAAGTTACCAGGTATTATATTTTCTAATAAGAAATCAGGCAATTCTTATCTGTCTGCCAAGAAAAAGAATCAAGATGGCAAATATTTCAATAAAGAAATGAAAGTTAAATTATTTAAAGTTACCAAGTAAGCTTAAGTAATAATATCTCATATTTTCAAACCAGTATTATGACTCATTAAAAGCTAAGTTTTAAAAAGCCTCAGTTATGAAGATAATTATGAGTATATTACAGTTTTATGAGTTATTTATTAGTAAAGGGTTGTTTCAATTTTTTAATTATTTAGTAAAACGTGTTCACTGCCTTACCTGCCATCCTCAACTCTAACAAGTTCTATTCAAGTGTTGCTTAACTTTAAAATGTGGTCAAGTAACTAACTTGTTCACACAAAACTGCAGATGGGAGAGATTTTAAGTAATTTTTTGTCTTGCCTCTTTCCTAAGGTAGAGCTTAAAACCCTTTAATCCAAATATTTTATGTGATAATTATGTATCAGCCAACTGGGCAGGTGAGGGGGTGGAATCTTTACTTCATTTAATCTCTGCTTCTCCTATTCTTTATATCAGACCTAAACTCAAGGACCATTTCAGGTTTACAGTTTTCATACTCATCTAGTGTAGTGCTTCTCACACTTTCTGTGTAGACCAACCAGTCTTTTTTTCCCCCTTTTCTCCAAGTCCATTGCAGACCATACTTCTATAAAATATAATCAAAATGAATTATTTAGAAAATTGAAATTTAAATGTCATAAAATACAATCCCTTTTTATACTAATTGATTCTACACATAAAATTACTTTGTCAAATTTCTGTAAAAGTTGCTAAATGCTCTCAGTTTTTGAACATGTCTTACAGTAAGCCAGTAACAGTTCATACCACACTTGGAGTAGACTAATCAAGAGAATTCACATATTAACAGATGGCTGGGTTTTGCAACATAAAACTATCTTTGGAGAAAAGAAAAGTTCAGGGCTTGAACCAAATCATAAATTTGCATATCACCATAAACATTTCTGTACTGAAAGAACTAACAAAGCTACTACCCTATGTTACTTTCATGTCTAATATCTACTCTGAACTCCAACAAGATCTCCCCAAACAATGTAGAACCCCAAGGAAGTGTGCATTGCCACAGAAGATTTCAGTAGCTTCATTCCATGGAGTTATTTTTAGTGCATTTAAACTTGGAGAGGATAGTCCTAAAAATCCATGATTTTTCACTGATGAAAATAGTAAGCAATGGAACAGAATGCCAAATTTAACACACCTATAGCCTACCCTCGGTCTCCTTTATAATGAAGATTCACTAGAAAATAAAATTAGTATTTTATAAATGAACAGTGCTAAATCAGGCATTTTAATCACAGAAGAATATATTCAATCTGGGTTAGAAAGAATACAAACACAAACTAGATTACCATGGGGTTCTAAATGTCATATAAAACTTACTAAGTGAGCTAAAGAAACTATGACCCCAGATGCACATTTTCTTATCTGTATTTTTCAAGTTTACTGCTGTTGGCAAACAAGTGGACTTGTACGTATTTGTATAGCTGATTTCAGTCTATAACAGTTTTTTAAACAGCAGGTTAAATTAATTGCCATAACACACACACACACACACACACACACACACACACACACACACACACACACACACAAAAGCTTCAAAGCTAAGCAAATGGCATTAACCCTAAGCACCAGACTTAAAGTTTTCATTCAGTTTTACTGACATGGGCAAATAAAGGTAGATAAACAGTTTCCTCTTTCCTAATCAATATCATGTGACCAAGATGTTGACAACAGAGGAGTCAAGTCATTTCGTGAGTGTTGACTACACCACAAGTAAGAGAACTATCTTTCTCAGTCTCTTCCAAGAAAGCAATTCTCAATATTTTTGGTCTCAAGAATTTTACTTTGCTGTACAGTAGAAACTAACAACATTGTAAAGCAGCTACACTCCAATAAATATTAAAAAAATAAAAACCTTAAAGATGATAAGCATAAAAAATAATTCTTTTACAATCCTAAAAATTACTGATGACTCTAAAGTACTTTTGTTTTTGTGGGTTATATCTATTGATATTTACTGTATTAGAAATTAAAACAGAAAAAAATTAACTATGTATTGATTCATTAAAAATAATAAATACTTGTTATATGTGAATATAAATATTTTTATACAGATAACTATATTTTTTCCAAAACAAAAAAATCAATGAGAAGATTGACACTGATCTACATTTTTGCAAGTCTCTAATATCTGGCTTAACAGAAGACAGTTGGATTCTCATATCTGCTTCTACATCCAATCTGTTGCAATTAAGTTATTTTGCTTAAATTATAAGAAGAAAATCAGGCCTCACACAGATATGTATTTGGAAAAGGGAGTACTATTTTAATAGCCTTTCCATATAATTGTAGTTATTCTTTTTTGATATGACACAAGAATTTGACAAGTGACAGTTTCTTAAAGATTAGTTGCAATGAAAAATCTGAAACCACATCAATTAACTGTCCATATTCTTTTATATAATAATCCATGGTCTACCTGACACTTTGAATGGATTTTGTACTGATGTCTGATTTGATAACATCATGTGTTTGGTCAACTCAAAAACATTGGTTCACTGAGTTATTCAGATCTTCCAAAAGTTGACAGTAGCAATCTCATCAGGAAAGTCTTTTGAGTATTGAGAACAGTTGAGCCCACAGTGGCAAATAAAAATTTTCCAAAATTCTAATTTTTTGCTTCAAAGGTCGAATTTTATCATTGACAAAATTATTATCAGTTGTTTTCCATGAAATAACAGGTTCTCTCCATTCATTTTTGAGAAAACATCTACCAAATACCCAAGTTTAAGTAACCATAGTTTGTCGATCATTCTTTCAAGTAAAAATACTTTTCCATGAAAAAAGTGTCTAATTTAGCTCACAACAAAAAAAATGCTCTGTCTTGAGACAATCATACTTTTGGTATGCAGCTAAAGTACTTTGTGTACTTCTCAATTTCATCACACAATATTAAGAAGATGTGTACTCAAGGGTTGATACTTGATAAATTTAATCACTGTTAAAACCTCATCGAGGACATTCTTAAGTAAAACACATTTTTTTTAACTGTAAGTGGGTGACAGTGAAGAATATGATTACTGTTGTAGTTTAAAATCACTTCCTTGACTGTGCCAAAGTGCCAAAAGTTTTACGAATAATATCTTAGTATTATAAAGCAGTCTTGACCTTGAGAACCCCCTGAAAGTGTCCTGTGGATATCCAGGGGTAGTAGACTCCACTTTGAGAACCACTGTTCTAGAACACAGCCTTTAGTGGAGTTGAAAAGAATGGAATACAGAGGGTAAAAAGAGGCAATTAAAGAAGAAAGAAAAACCCAAAGCACAAAGCACAAAGCAGCCACTTTTCCCCTATCTCTTAAAACACTCACTAGTATCTCAATATGGCATCTAATAGAAGCCATCATTAACAGTCTAGAGATATAACTGTTTATTTGTTCATTACCTGATTTGTTCTTTTCAGGTCTAATGAGTGAACTTTCCTAGCATAAGAAAACATCATCTCACTCTGCTCTCTTCCCATCATCAACTACAGAAGAAGCTGCATGACTTCAAACTACTGTTTCTAAAAACATCTCTTTGCTGATCAGAGAGGTTTCTTTTCAGTCACTCTAATCCAATTCTCAGAAATTGTTCAGAAGAGAAATGAATGAGTGAATTACTCCAATATACTTTTCTCTCTGTCATATGGACTTTTATATTTTCCGTTAAGAAGTGTTTGCTGAAGTGAACTGCAGAACTGCACAGCTTTAACACTGATTGAAGAGAAAGGACCATTTGCAAGAAATTTTAAGTTGTAAACATATATTTTTAAAACTATCTCTTGATAGCTAATCAATTACTAAGGAGGGCAAGGGTTTGATATTTTCAAAAATCCATTTTTAAGTCCTATATTTAAAGGCTTTACTACCACAAAAGCAAAAACAATATGAAGCATGAATGTTAAAATGTATGTATGCTTTGTGTAAATGATTTGACATGTGAAATATATGAAAGGCTAGTCTGACAATGTCAAACATGTTTTCAAGTGTTTTATTTTATTGTGTTTTAAAATAAGTAATGTAAGTTGTTTGGTATACTTCATTTCAATTCACACATTACTTGATGTGCTTAGTACAGAATTTTATATGCATCTTTTATGATAATGCATGCTTCTTTAAAGTACAATTTTACAACTGATTTTTGTAGGATTTTTCCCGATTAAATAGACTATGTAGATGTTCAATGTCACAAAGCATTATATAGGTTAAAATTCCATTTACTGCATTTTAACAATGGGACTTTCACAGAAAAACTTATAAATAAGACTGCAGCCCAAAGTTTCTTGGAATTGCTCCTACACTTATCTGATTCACAGCCTTGGCCAAATTCCTGAATAGGTTCAGCATATAACAAGTCCCACCCACACAATGCCTACGCAAATGACATAATACTGACAAGCAAGTATGTTCACATCCTAGGAAGAAAAAAATAAGCCACCTCCTTAATATTTCTTTGGTTGATGAACTGCACAAGGATCACTATTCTGTATTTTAGTATTAGGAATTTTTTAAAGGCTTCTATGATATCCTTGTTAAACCAAAGTTCCTGTACAAAGCTGAGTGTACCCTGAATTTTTTAAGGACTGCATTGACAACTTGTCAGAGTGTTGCTATAATTAATGTGAAGATGTTACTGAAGACATTTTATTATGTTATACTGTATTTTCTTCATGAAGCCCCATAAGAAAAATTTCTCTGGTCTGTTTCTTAAAGATACTGTCAATAATCATACAATTAAATGTTTCAGCCTCTTTATAATGGCTGCCAAAATATTTGTCTTCACTTTTGCCCCATTTCTAGGCCCTTATACCATGCATCTGTGAACAACAGAGTTTATTCCTGGCTTCATCTCATCTTTCCTGCTCTAATTTTTCTGCTTCCATCATCTTCCCCACTTACTTTAAATTTTATTTTATTTAGTATTCATCTATGAAAGCCTTAAATCCTTTCTGGAACAAAGCTGTATATAAATAAATACACATATGAATAAATTTATCTATATCAAATGACAAAACAAATACTTTTAATGGCTTGAAATGATTGCCTGGTGATATTTTATTTGAGTCGCTATGTAAGCATTTATTATTGGGGATATAAAAGAACTTCATCTCTGTTCTAAAATTAACATCATAAAATATAATGTAAAATATTTGTTTATATACTGTACTTTTAGTAACTTTAAAAAATAAAGGTGTTCAAAATGCACATGCCTACTCTACAGGTCAGTTCTATAAATACACCCCCCACACATACAATCTATTGAAAGCTCCTTCTAGTTTTACTCCCCCTAGCACAACTATTCAAGTCCTATCTCCCTGTCATCATATACCTCCTGTACCAATTCACTGCCAAACCATAATCCACCTTAGCTTGTACTTTTTGTGTCCTGAAAATGTTTCTCTATATTTTACATGTTGTATTCTATACCACACAGGTATCAGATTACTTTAAGACAATTATGTCTACTTTATATTAACCAATGCTGTTTTTTAAAGTGTTATACACAAACCAGGTGTTCAATAAATGTCTTTCTTTTATAATGTTTCAGAGCATAATAAATAAGCAATGCTCAACTTCCTTACTTTCCCCTTTGAAACTAAATCTCGGCCACCCTGAAATTAGCAGTTTCTCATTAACTTCCTCCCCTTAAATTGCCACTGTTGCTGTTTCCTAAAGGCTGTTACTTAATATGTGTATGCAATACTTTTCATGTCTTAGATGTTAGGTATACAAAAGTCAGGAACCAGACCTACATACATCTTTTCCAAGAATCATATACCATTAAGCCCTTAATAACCAATTTTAATAATGAGTGTCAGAGTTTATCTTCCTCAATTTTGCTTTTTCCCTTGAAATTTAAGCCCTTTGAAGGCAGGAGTTTCACATAATCCATATATCACCCAGTACTTACCATAGCTGTACTTTACACACATATTTGCTTTAAAAGATGATAGATTAATTCATGTATTCGGTACATGAATTGATACATACATTCTGACTTCTGTGATAGAGCTAAGGAATACAGATGAAATCACCAATAAAGAAAGCTAAGGTCATGCCAGCATGTGAACAGAGAAACAAGATCTCTTTTAAAAATTCAAACTTTCTTGATTTAGGCAGCTAATAAATAGCATGCTATATTTCGTCCTAGAGATATCAGTGATCCCAGGGGATTAGAAAACCTTTATTATTACAGAGAAGAATAAAGAAATTGAACTAAAAATACAACAGAAATAAAAAGCAGTAAAATTAGAGCCGCCTTTGTGTGTATCCTTTGACAATTTAGAAACAGCACATTTATCAGATTTCTACCTATGTGTATACATTTTTGCTAAATGTTTAGAAGAAAAACAAATGGGGAAAAAGGCATCCATTACCTTTCCAAAGGATCCCTGACCAAGAACTTTGAGTAACTCAAATTGTGCAGGATCTGCTTTCTCATATCCTTCCTTAACGTGATGAGTAATAGGGATTTCTTTAACAACTCCTTCATCCTGAAAAAAGAAATCCAAGCAATACTCAAATATACTTACAACATCTTATTATTAGCTCCATTTAGAACCAGAAATCACAACAGAAATAATTTAATACCTAACTCCTTAAATCTAGCACAGAATTTTATGGGCTACTAGCATCACCATTTCCTGGGTTTTCTAACACATAGAGATAGAACATCACCACCACCACCCCTATTATATAATTTCATGTAAACAGAAGCATGTAAAATCTATGCTTCAGCTTCTGTTCCAACTAGGTAGAGACAGAAGTAAAACATCAACAACTAACAGAGTCTTAAGAACCTCAATGGAGTATGACTTATGAGGTAGATGCAGAGAAAGTCAAGAGATAGATAAAACCTTGTAAATTGTGGGACATGACAAAAAATGTGAACCTCAAGAGTTCTTTTAAATAGTATTTCACTATACCATTTTAAGTAGTCAGTAATATATGAATATTTAAATGCCCAGCTAGCCATATCAATGAAAAAGAAACTAGCCTAGACAAACAAAATCTGCAAAGCCCAAAAATATGTTTCCAGGCCATGAGCCTACTTTTATTTAAACTTTATATATAAATTATATGCCAGATTTACTACCACCTGGGTCAGGCAGAAGGAAGTCACCTTGGAAGTGTTTCTGCTCCTTCATATAGGACTCTATATCAAGACTACACTCAGGTGAACTGTAATTCTAGTCCCTAGCACAGTATCTAGGATGAAAAAAAAACCCTCAAATATATTATATATCACAAAATAACAAAAGCTGGGATATATTATCCAACCTTCTGACTCTATAGGGGAGAAAACTGAGACACACAGAGTTTAAGTTCACGTGACTAGTTAATCATGATGTCTAGAAGTCTTGGTAGCTTTCCATTATATCATATCAATTCTGGTCTGGATGGCAAGAATGTTCCCAATCCATTCATCCTTTAATTAACTGATTAATCAATGGTGACTGTGGTAATAATGGGCAAGAGCATGGTCCCAAGTAAGCTGGCTTCATGGCAGCTAAAATAACTGCCATGTTACATAAGTAGTCATACATTTACTCTCAAAGAAGGGTATCCAGCAGAGGAGTTTTAGCTTTAGGTATTAAGAACCACTAATCAGTCAGAAATGAAGTATCTGTTCTGAAAATATGTCCATGGATGTTTCTTATACATCAAAAGAGTATTTCACTGGACTCTTTTTTTTTTAATTTAACATCTTTATTGGAGTATAATTGCTTTACAATGGTGTGTTAGTTTCTGCTTTATATCAAAGTGAATCAGTTATACATATACATATGTTCCCATCTCTCCTCCCTCTTGTGTCTCCCTCCCTCCTACCCTCACTATCCCATCCCTCTAGGTGGTCACAAAGCACCGAGCTGATCTCCCTGTGCTATGCGGCTGCTTCCCACTAGCTATCTATTTTATGTTTGGTAGTGTATATATGTCCATGCCACTCTCTCACTTTGTCACAGCTTACCCTTCCCCCTCCCCATATCCTCAGGTCCATTCTCTAGTAGGTCTGTGTCTTTATTCCTGTCTTACCCCTAGGTTCTTCATGACTTTTTTTTTCTTAAATTCCATATATATGTGTTAGCATACGGTATTTGTTTTTCTCTTTCTGACTTACTTCACTCTGTATGACAGACTCTAGGTCCATCCACCTCACTACAAATAACAATTTTGTTTCTTTTTATGGTTGAGTAATATTCCATTGTGTATATGTGCCACATCTTCTTTATCCATTCATCCGATGATGGACACTTAGGTTGCTTCCATCTCCTGGCTATTGTAAATAGAGCTGCAATGAACATTTTGGTACACAACTCTTTTTGAATTATGGTTTTCTCAGGGTATATGCCCAGTAGTGGGATTGCTGGGTCATATGGTAGTTCTATTTGTAGTTTTGTAAGGAACCTCCATACTGTTCTCCATAGTGGCTGTACCAATACACATTCCCACCAGCACTGCAAGAGTGTTCCCTTTTCTCCACACCCTCTCCAGCATTTATTGTTTCTAGATTTTTTGATGATGGCCATTATGACCAGTGTGAGATGATATCTCATTGTAGTTTTGATTTGCATTTCTCTAATGATTAATGATGTTGAGCATTCTTTCATGTGTTTGTTGGCAATCTGTATATCTTCTTTGGAGAAATGTCTATTTAGATCTTCTGCCCATTTTTGGATTGGGTTGCTTGTTTTTTTGTTATTGAGCTGCATGAGCTGCTTGTAAATTTTGGAGATGAATCCTTTGTCAGTTGCTTCATTTGCAAATATTTTCTCCCATTCTGAGGGTTTCACTGGACTCTTTTAAATAGCTATGAGAGTGAGTTTCCCCTTTTCAAGGCGTCTTTTTTGTAAAAAGTCAAGGACCTTTTTTAATGCACATACATATGTTCTGTAGCTGACATTTTGGAATTATATTAAAGTATGGCATATCTTTATGCACTTTTGCAATACATGTACATCAAAAGCAATGTTAAATTGTATACTCTTATTAATATTATTTTAACTGATTTTATACCACATATTATGAATGTAGTAATAGTCTTCAAAGAATGGTATATAACAAAAGCATACTGGAACTTTTCTCCAGTGTAAAGAACACTGATGGAAGAGTCACACCCTAATTTTTCCTCCTAGTTCTCCCATGCATAAGCTAAGCAGCCTTGGCCAAATCACAAACTACTCTACTTCAGTGTTCTCACATGACAAACAGATTATGTTAGACTGCTTTTTAAAGTCCCCTTCAAGTCTGTGATATTATATTGAACACAATATAATATTTTAATGTTTAAGAAGGCACTTCAGTTTCTGCCACATTTAAGATCATCATTATAAACATGGGTCATGACATCGGTTTTTAAAAACATTCAGAGCTAGGAAACAACTGTACTCTATCCTACTTAGTTTCACCAAACCTAAGCAAGTCTTCAAAAGGAAATGTCTGCTCAATGCCTCTTCTAATTAAAATCCACATATGCCCATCTTTTAAAAATTCAATATCTCTTTCAATTTTCAGCAGCATTACACTATAAAATTTCAAACATGAAAATGCTATTAGATAAGAAAAGACATCTTTTTCCAGCAGACAGCCAGGAAAGAATATTGTTACACTGTGTCCTAACAACTTATTACCTTGTCTTTCTCTCCCACTAGACAGGTAAGCAACCTGTATCCAGGTAATATCACATTCATGTCTGCATTCATAATGCTTAGCACAATATTTGTTTGACCTTATGGGAGCAGACAGCCCAAAAAATCCAACCAATTTCATAAAAAGGGAATGAAGAGAAACTTATTTTCTAAAATAAAGATTTGTAACAGTAAAATTAATCAATAAGAAACTTCAAAATTATTTTTAAATACCTTTATAAAAAACAGAAAAATATGTATGAATAATTTAAACATATAAAGGTAATAGGGAAACAGGAGATTCATTCTGAATAATGGGAATTATGTCAATTTTGAATATAACTGACTTTGTGATGACAATATATATAAATTGAATAATATAAGCATTTTTCCTTAGATGTGAGGAATATAAATAAACATTTTTCCAGATAATTCATGATTTGGCCACACCACATGGCATGTGGGAACTTATTTACCCAACCAGGGATCAAACCCGCACCCCCTGCAGTAGAAGTGCAGACTCCTAACCACTGGACCACCAGGGAATTCCTCATGATCAGTATTTTTATTACACTGTGTTGTACTCAACACAAATGAAGGGTATAATGACCCCAGAATCTGCACTTTTAAAAAAATGCTGATATTAACTTACTGATTGCTCATCTGCCTGTTATAGATATATGTTCCTAGACAAACAACTATATGTATATTACTAAATTATAGATAGTTTGCCTTTAAGTAGACAGTTGTTTACAATGCTCTAGTTTCAAAAAAATCACTTATAAAATATTTATTCAATATGCATGTTTGGTTCCCACCCTCAGAGATTATGGTTCATTAGAATTAGGATGGGGTGGGGGGAAGGAGTCAAGATGGCAGAATAGGAGGAGACAGAATTCATCTCTCCTGTCAAGTGCATAAAGAATACATCCACAAATGGAACAATTCTCATAAAGCACCAGATGAACATTAGTGGAAGCCTTCAGACACCTAAAAGGACAAGAAAAAACCCCTTGCAATGGGGTAGGATGAAAGAAAGAAAAAAAGAAAAGGGGACTCAGGAAGGTGAAGTTCTTGTTGTTGTTTTAATTTTTTTAATATATATTTTTCTATTTTTACTTTGATTTTTTTGTTGTTTTGTGTTTTTTTCTTGTATTTAGCCCTTTTTTCCATTTTTGATCATTTTTATGTGTTTGCTTTATGTTTCTTTGCTTTTTTTGATGTTTGCTTTCTGTTCTTATTCTGCTTTTCTTTTTTTTTTTCCCTAGTTTAGCCTTTATTGACTGCTTTCATTTTTGAGTTATTTTGTTTGTTCTCGTTTTATGTTTTCTTGGGGTTTTTGTGTGTTTCTTTGTTTCTGTTTGTTTGCTTTTGTTTTAATCAATTGTCTTGGGTTTGGTTTGTACGTTTGTTTTCTTTCTTTTCCTGTGTTGTTGTTGTTGCAGTTTGTTGGGTTTTGTTTCTGCTATTTGCATTGGGTTTTGTCTGTCTGTTGGTTTTCTTTTCCCTTTTTTTCTTTTTTCTCTGGCCACAATGCGCTGCTTGCAGGCTCTTCATTCCCTGGCCAAGGGTCAGGGCTAGGCCTCCTGGGTGGGAGTACTGAGTCCAGGATGCTACATCACCAGAGGATTCCCAGGCCCAGGGAATATTAAAGTACCATGTTTTTTTTGTTTTTTGTTTTTGCAGTACGTGGGCCTCTCACTGTTGTGGCCTCTCCCATTGTGGAGCACAGGCTCCGGAGGCACAGGCTCAGCGGCCATGGCTCATAGGTGCAGCCGCTCCATAGCATGTGGTATCTCCATGGACCGGGGCACGAACCCATGTCCCCTGCATCAGCAGGCAGACTCTCAACCACTGCGCCACCAGGGAAGCCCCAGGCCCAGGGAATATTAATTGGTGTGTGTTCTCCTGGAGGTATCCATCTCGACACCAAGCCCTGGCTCTGCCCAACTGCCTGCAGGCTTTGCTGCTTGACACCTCACGCCAAACAACCAGCAAGAGAGGAACACAGCCAAACCCATCAGCAGACAGGCTCCTAAAATCGTACTAAGCTCACAGACACCCCAAAACACACTAACTGATGGGGCCCTGCCTATCAGAGGGAAAAGACTCAGCTACACCCACCAAAGCACAGGCACCAGTCCCTCCCACCAGGAAGCCTACACAAACCCCTGCACAACCTCACCCACCAGGGGGCAGATAACAGAAGCAAAATGAACTACGACCCTGGAGCCTGCAGAAAGCAGACCATGAACACAGTAAGTTAGACAAAATGACAGAGAAATATGCTGCAAACAAAGAAGCAAGGTAAAATCCCACAAGACCAAATAATGAAGAGGAAAGAGGCAATCTACTTGACAAAGAATTCAGAGTAATGACAGTAAAGATGATCCAAGATCGTGAAAATAAAATGGAGGTATGGATCAAGAAGATACAAGAAATGTTTAACAAGGACCTAGAGGAGTAAGAACAAACAATCAGTGATCAACAACACAATAAATGAAATGAAAAATACACTAGAAGGAATAAACAGCAGAATAACTAAGGCAGAAGAAGAGATAAGTGAGCTGGAAGACAGAATGGTGGAAATAACTGCCATGGAGCAGAATAAAGAAAAAAGAAAGAAAAGAAACGAGGAATGTCTCAGAGACAACACTGAACGCACCAACATCTGAATTATACGGGTCCCAGAAGAAGAAGCAGAAGAGAAAGTGTCTGAGAAAATATTTCAAGAGATTATAGTCAAAAACTTCCCTGAAATGGGAAAGGAAATAGTCACCCAGGTCCAGGAAGCACAGAGATTCCCATACAGGATAAAACCAAGGAGAAACATGCCAACACATATTAATCAAACTAACAAAATTAAATACAAAGAAAAAACATTAAAAGCAGCAAGGGTAAAGCAACAAATAACACACATGGGAATACCCATAAGGATACAAGCTGATTTTTCAGCAAGAACTATGCAGCCAGAAGTGAGTGGCAGAATATATTTAACGTGATAAAAGGGAAAAAACCTATTACTAAGATAACTCTACCAGTAAGGATCTCATTCGCATTCGATGGAGAAATCAAAAGCTTTACAGACAAGCACAAGCTAACAGAATTCAACACAACCAATCCAGCTTTACAACAAATGCTAAAGAAACTTCTCTAGGCAGGAAGTACAAGAGAAGAAAATGACCTACCAAAACAAACCTAAAGCAACAAACCTAAAGAGATAACACCTATCTTTCTCAAACTCTTCCAAAAAATTGCAGAGGGAGGAGCACTCCCAAGCTCATTCTACAAGGCCACTATCACCCTGATACCAAAACCAGAAAAAGATATCACAAAAAAAGAAAATTACATGCCAATATCACTGATGAACATATATGAAAAAATCCTCAATAAAATACTAGCAAATTGGATCAAGGAGAAGATGGCAGAAGAGTAAGATGTGGAGATCACCTTCCTCCCCACAGATACATCCGAAATACATCTACACGTGGAATAACTCCTACAGAACACATACTGAATGCTGGCAGAAGATCTCAGACCTCCCAAAAGGCAAGAAACTCCCCACATACCTGGGTAGGGCAAAAGAAAAAAAACAGAGACAAAAGAATAGGGACAGGACCTGCACCAGTGGGAGGGAGCCAAGAAGGAGGAAAGGTTTCCACACACAAGAAGCCCCTTCACGGGCAGAGACTGCGGGTGGCGGAGGGGTGAAGCTTCGGCACTGTGGAGGAGAGCACAGCAACAGGGGTGCAGAGGGCAAAGTGGAGAGACTTCTGCACAGAGGATCAGTGCTGACCAGCACTCACCAGCACTAGAGGCTTGCCTACTCACCCACCGGGACGGGCGGGGCTGGGAGCTGAGGCTCGGGCTTCGGTCAGACCGCAGGGAGACAACTGGCAGTGAGAACAGCATGAAGGGGTTAGTGCACCACGGCTAGCCAGGAGAGAGTCCAGGAAAAAGTCTAGACCTGCAAATGAGGCAAGAGACTGCTTCTTCCCCCTTTGTTTCCTGGTGCGTGAGGAGAGGGGATTAAGAGCACTGCTTAAAGGAGCTCCAGAGATGGGCGCCAGCCACGGCTAACAGCATGGACCCCAGAGACGGGCATGAGACGTTAAGGCTCCTGCTACTGCCAACAAGAAGCCTGTGTGCAAGCACAGGTCACTCTCCACACCTCCCTTCCGGGGAGCCTGTACAGCCCGCCTCTGCCAGGGTCCCGGGATACAGGGACAACTTCACCGGGAGAACACACGGCGCACCTCACGCTGGGGCAACGTCACGCTGGCCTTTGCCTCCGTAGGCTTGTACCGCACTCCGTACTCCTCCCTCCGCCCGGCCTGAGTGAGCCGGAGCCCCAGAATCAGTGGCTCCTTTAACCCCGTCCTGTCTGAGCGAAGAACAGACACCCTCAGGTGACCTACAAGCAGAGGTGGGGCCAAATCCAAAGCTGAGCCCCAGGAGCTGTGCGAACAAAGAAGAGAAAGGGAAATCTCTCCCAGGAGCCTCAGGAGCAGCGGATGAAATCTGCACAAACAACTTGATGTTCCCTGCATCTGTGGAATACCTGAATAGACAATGAATCATCCCAAAGAGAGGAAGTGGACTTTGGGAGCAAGATTTATTATTTTTTCCCCTTTTCCTCTTTTTCTGAGTGTGTATGTGTATGCCTTTGTGTGAGATTTTGTCTGTATAGCTTTGTTTTCACCATTTGTCCTAGGGTTCTATCCATCCGTTTTTTCTTTTTTTTTAACTTTTTAAAAAACCGTTTTTAATCTTTTTTAATTTTAATCACTTTATTTTACTTCACCTTACTTTATTTTATTTTCTTTTATCCTCTTTGTTTCTTTCTTTTTATTTGTTCACACTTTTATTTTGAGCCGTGTGGATGAAAGGCTCTTGGTGCTGCAGCCAGAAGTCAGTGCTGTGCCTCTGAGTTGGGAGAGCCAACTTCAGAACACTGGTCCACAAGAGACCTCCCAGCTCCACGTTATATCAAACAGCAAAAATCTCCCAGACATCTCTATCTCAACACCAACACCCAGCTTCACTCAATGATCAGCAAGCTACAGTGCTGGACACCCTACGCCAAACAAATAGCAAGACAGGAACACAACCCCATCCATTAGCAGAGAGGCTGCCTAAAATCATAGCAAGTCCAGAGACACCCAAAAATGCACCACCTGACGTGGAACTATCAACCAACAGAACACCGGCACTAGTCCCCTCCACCAGGAAATCTAAACAACACACTGAACCAACGTTAGCCACTGGGGACAGACACCAAAAAACAATGGGAACTCCGAACCTGCAGCCTGCAAAAAGGGGACCCCAAACACAGTAAGATAAGCAAAATGAGAAGACAGAAAAACACACAGCAGATGAAGGAGCAAGATAAAAACCCACCAGACTTAACACATGAAGAGCAAATAGGCAGTGTACCTGAAAAAGTATTCAGAATAATGATAGTAAAGATGATCCAAAATCTTGGAAATAAAATAGAGAAAATGCAAGAAAAATTTAACAAGGACCTAGAAGAACTAGAGATGAAACATGCAATGATGAACAACACAATAAATGAAATTAAAAATACTCTAGAAAGGATCAATAGAAGAATAACTGAGACAGAAGAATGGATAACTGACCTGGAAGATAAAATATTGGAAATAACTACTGCAGAGAAGATGAAATAAAAAACAATGAAAAGAATTGAGGACAGGTACAGAGACTTCTGGGAGAACATTAAACGCAACAACATTCGAATTATAGGGGTTCCAAAAGAAGAAGAGAAGAAGAAAGGGACTGAGAAAATATTTGAAGAGATTATAGTTGAAACTTCCCTAATATGGTAAAGGAAATAGTTAATCAAGTACAGGAAGCACAGAGAGTCCCATACAGGATAAATCCAAGGAGAAACACACAAAGACACATATTAATTAAACTTTCAAAAATTAAATACAAAGAAAACATACTAAAAGCAGGAAGGGCAAAACACCAAATAACACACAAGGGAATCCACACAAGGTTAACAGGTGATCTTTCAGGAGAAACTCTGCAAACCAGAAGGGAGTGGCAGGACATATTTAAAGTGATGAAGGAGAAAAACCTACAACCAAGATTACCCTACACAGCAAGGATCTCATTCAGATTTGATGGAGAAATTAAAACATTTACAGACAAGCAAAAGTTGAGAGCATTCAGCACCACCAAACCAGCTTTACAACAAATGCTAAAGGAACTTCTCTAGTCAAGAAACACAAGAGAAGGAAAAGATCTACAATAACAAACCCAAAACAATTAAGAAAATGGGAATAGGAACATACATATCAATTATTACCTTAAAAGTAAATGGATTAAATGCTCCCACCAAAAGACACACACTAGCTGAATGGATATAAAAACAAGACCCATATATATGCTGTCTACAAGACACCCACTTCAGACCTAGGGACACATACAGACTGAAAGTGAGGGGATGGAAGAAGATGTTCAATGCAAATGGAAATCAGAAGAAAGCTGCAGTAGCAATTCACATATCAGAAAAAATAGACTTTAAAATAAAGACTATTACAAGAGACAAAGAAGGACACTACATAATGATCAAGAGATCGATCCAAGAAGAATATATAACAATTGTACCTATTTATGCACGCAACACAGGAGCACCTCAATACATAAGGCAAATAGTAACAGCCATAAAAGGAGAAATTGACAGTGATACATTCATAGTAGGGGCCTTTAACACCCCACTTTCACCAATGGACAGATCATCCAAAATGAAAATAAATAAGGAAACACAAGCTTTAAATGATACATTAAACAAGATGGACTTAATTGATATTTATAGGACATTCCATCCAAAAACAACAGAATACACATTTTTCTCAAGTGCTCATGGAACATTCTCCAGGATAGATCATATACATCATATCTTGGGTCACAAATCAAACCTTGGTAGATTTAAGAAAATTGAAATTTTATCAAGTATCTTTCCTGACCACAACGCTATGAGACTAGATATCAATTACACGAAAAGATCTGTAAAAACAACAAACACATGGAGGCTAAACAATACACTACTTAATAACGAAGTGATCACTAAAGAAATCAAAGAGTAAACCAAAAAATACCTAGAAACAAAAGACAATGGAGACACAATAACCCAAAACCTATGGGATGCAGCAAAAGCAGTTCTAAGAGGGAAGCTTATAGCAGTACAATCCTACATTAAGAAAAAGGAAACATCTAGAATAAACAACCTAACCTTGTACCTAAAGCAATTAGAGAAAGAAGAACAAAAATCCCCCGAAGTTAGCAGAAGGAAAGAAATCATAAAGATCAGAACTGAAATAAATGAAAAAGAAATGAAGGAAATGATAGCAAAGATCAATAAAACTAAAAGCTGTTTCTTTGAGAAGATAAACAAAATTGATAAACCATTAGTCAGACTCATCAAGAAAAAAAGAGAGAAGACTCAAATCAATAGAACTGCAAAAGAAAAAGGAGAAATAACAACTGACACTGCAGAAATACAAAAGAGCATGAGAGATTACTACAAGCATCTCTATGCCAATAAAATGAACATCCTGGAAGAAATAGTCAAATTCTTAGAAATGCACAACCTGACAAGACTGAATCAGGAAGAAATACAAAATATGAACAGACCAATCACAAGCACTGAAATTGAAACTGTGATTAAAAATCTTCCAGCAAACAAAGGACCAGGACCAGATGGCTTCACAGGCGATTTCTATCAAACATTTAGAGAAGAGCAAACACCTATCCTTCTCAAACTCTTCCAAAATATAGCAGAGGGAGGAACACTTCCAAACTCATTCTACGAGGCCACCATCACCCTGATAACAAAACCAGACAAAGATGTCACAAAGAAAGAAAACTACAGGCCAATAACACTGATGAACATAGATGCAAAAATCCTCAACAAAATACTAGCAAACAGAATCCAAAAGCCCATTAAAATGATCATACACCATGATCAAGTGGGGTTTATTCCAGGAATGCAAGGATTCTTCAATATACGCAAATCAATCAATATGATACACCATATTAACCAACTGAAGGAGAAAAACCATATGGTCATCTCAATAGATGCAGAGAAAGCTGTCAACAAAATTCAACACCCATTTATGATAAAAACCCTGCAGAAAGTAGGCATAGAGGGAACTTTCCTCAACATAATAAAGGCCATATATGACAAACCCACAGTCAACATCGTCCTCAATGGTGGAAAACTGAAAGCATTTCCACTAAGATCAGGATCAAGACAAGGTTGCCCAACCTCACGACTCTTATTCACCATAGCTTTGGAAGTTTTAGCTGCATCAATCCTAGAAGAAAAAGAAATAAAAGGAATCCAAATCGGAAAAGAAGAAGTAAAGCTGTCACTGTTTGCAGATGACATGATACTATACATAGAGAATCCTAAGGATGCTACCATAAAACTACGAGAGTGAATCAATGAATTTGGTAAAGTGGCAGGATACAAAATTAACGCACAGAAATCTCTGGCATTCCTATACACTCATGATGAATAATCTAAAAGTGAAATCGATAAAACACTCCCATTTACCATTGCAACAAAAAGAATAAAATATCTAGGAATAAACCTACTGAAGGAGACAAAAGACCTGTACGCAGATAATTATAAGACACTGATGAAAGAAATTAAAGATGGCACAAATGGATGGAGAGATATACCATGTTCTTGGATTGGAAGAATCAACATTGTGAAAATGACTCTACTACCCAAGGCAATCTACAGATTCAGTGCAATCCCTATCAAACTACCACTGGCATTTTTCACAGAATTAGAACAAAAATTTCACAATTTGTATGGAAACACAAAAGACCCCGAATAGCCAAAGCAATCTTGAGAACGGAAAACCGAGCTTAAGGAATCAGGCTCCCTTACTTCAGACTATACTACAAAGCTACAGTAATCCAGACAGTATGGTACTGGAACAAAAACCGAAATATAGATCAATGGAACAGGATAGAAAGCCCAGAGATAAACCCATGCACATATGGTCAACTTATCTTTGATAAACGAGGCAGGAATGTACACTGGAGAAAGGACAGCCTCTTCATTAAGTGGTGCTGGGAAAACTGGACAGGTACATATAAAAGTATGAGATTAGATTACTCCCTAACACCATACACAAAAATAAGCTCAAAATGGATTAAACACCTACATGTAAGGCCAGAAACTATCAAACCCTTAGAGGAAAACATAGGCAGAACACTCTATGACATAAATCACAGCAAGATCCTTTTTGACCCACCTCCTAGAGAAGCGGAAATAAAAACAAAACTAAACAAATGGGACCTCATGAAACTTCAAAGCTTTTGCACAACAAACGAAACCATAAACAAGACCAAAAGGCAATGCTCAGAATGGGAGAAAATATTTGAAAATGAAGCAACTGACAAAGGATTAATCTCCAAAATTTCCAAGCAGCTCATGCACCTCAATGACAAAAAAATCAAACAACCCAATCCACAAATGGGCAGAAGATCTAAATAGACATTTCTCCAAAGAAGATATACAGACTGCCAACAAACACATGAAAGAATGCTCAACACCATTAATCATCAGAGAAATGCAAATCAAAACTACAATGAGATATCTTCTCACACCAGTCAGAATGGTCATCAAAAAATCTAGAAACAATAAATGCTGGAGAGGGTGTGGAGAAAAGGGAACACTTTTGCACTTCTGGTGGGAATATGAATTGGTACAGCCACTATGGAGAACAGTATGAAGGTTCCTTAAAGAACTACAAATAGAACTACCATATGACCCAGCAATCCCAATACTGGGCCTCTACCCTGAGAAAACCATAATTCAAAAAGAGTCATGTACCAAAATGTTCATTACAGCTCTATTTACAATAGCCAGGAGATGGAACTAACCTAAATGTCCATCATCGGATGAATGGATAAAGAAGATGTGGCACATATATACAATGGAATATTATTCAGCCATAAAAAGAAATGAAATTGAGCTATTTATAATGAGGTGGATAGACCTAGAGTCTGTCATACAGAGTGAAGTGAGAAAGAGAAAGACAAATACTGTATGCTAACACATATATATGGAATCTAAGAAAAAAAATGTCATGAAGAACCTAGGGGTAAGACAGAAATAAAGACACAGACACACTAGAGAATGGACTTGAGGATATGGGGAGGGGGTAGGGTAAGCTGTGACAAAGTGAGAGAGTGGCATGGACATATATACACTACCAAATGTAAAATAGGTATCTAGTGGGAAGCAGCCGCATAGCACAGGGAGATCAGCTCAGTGCTTTGTGACCACCTAGAGGGGTGGGAAATGGAGGGTGGGAGCTAGCGAGATGCAAGAAGGAAGAGATATGGGAACATATGTATATGTATAACTGATTCACTTTGTTATAAAGCAGAAACTAACACACCATTGTAAAGCAATTATACTCCCATAAAGATGTAAAAAAAAAAAGTGAGATAGTGTAGTACACAAAAAAATACTAGCTCAGGAAATCCAACAACACATTAAAAGGATCATACACCATGATCAAGTGGGATTTATTCTCAGGATGCAAGGATTCTTCAACGTATGCAAATTAGTCAATGTGATACACCATATTAACAAACTGAAGAATAAAATCTATATGACCATCTCAATAGATGCAGAAAAAGCTTTTAACAAAATTCAGTACCCATTTATGATAAAAACTCTAAAGAAAGTGGCCAGAGGGAACCTACCTCAACATAATAAAAGCCATATATGACAAACCCACAGCAAAAATCATTCTCAATGGTGAAAATTGTAAAGCATTTCCTCTAATATCAGGAACAAGATGAGGATATCCAAACTCGCCACTATTACTCAACATAGCTTTGGAAGTCCCAGCCACAGCTATCAGAGAAGGAAAAGAAATAAAAGTAATCCAAATTGGAAAAGAAAAAGTAAAACTGTCACTGTTTACAGATGACATGATACTATACATGGAAAATCCTAAATATGCCACCACAAACCTACTAGAGCTAATCAATGAATTTAGTAAAGTCACAGGATACAAAATTAATACACACATATCTCCTGCATTCCTATACACTAAGAACAAAAGATCAGAAAGAGAAATTAAGGAAACAATCCCAATTACCACTGCAACAAAAATAATAAAATACCTAGGAATAAACCTACCTAAGGAAGCAAAAGACCTGTATGCACAAAACTGTAAGATACTGATAAAAGAAATCAAAGATGACACAAACAGATTGAGAGATATACCATGTTCATGGTTGGAAGAGTCAATATTGTGAAAATGACTACACTACCCAAAGCAATCTACAGATTCAATGCAATCCCTATCAAATTACGAACAGCATTTTTCACAGAATTAGAACAAAGATATTTACAATTTGTATGGAAACACAAAAGACCCCGAATAGCCAAAGCAATCTTGAGAAAGGAAACTGAGCTGGAGACATCAGGCTCCCTGACTTCAGACTATACTATAAAGCTACAGTAATCAAGACAGTATGGTACTGGCACAAAAAGGGAAATATAGATCAATGGAAAAGGACAGAAAGCCCAGAGATAAACCCATGCACCTACAGTAACCTAATCTATGACAAAGGGTGCAAGAATATACAATGGAGAAAAGACAGCCCCTTTAATAAGTGGTGCTGGGAAAACTGGACAGCTACATGTAAAAGAATGAAATTAGAATACCCCCTAACAACATACATAAAAATAAGCTCAAAATGGATTAAAGACCTAAACGTAAGACCAGACACTATCATACTCTTAGAGGAAACACAGCAGAACACTCTTTGACATAAATTGCAGGAAGATCTTTTTTTTTTTTTTTTTTGCGGTATGCGGGCCTCTCACTGTTGTGGCCTCTCCCGTTGCGGAGCACAGGCTCCGGACGCGCAGGCCCAGCGGCCATGGCTCACGGGCCCAGCCGCTCCGCGGCATGTGGGATCCTCTCGGACCGGGGCACGAACCCGCGTCCCCTGCATCGGCAGGCGGACTCTCAACCACTGCGCCACCAGGGAAGCCCGGAAGATCTTTTTTTAACCCACCTTCTAGAGTAATAAGAATAAAAACAAAAATAAACAAATGGGACCTAAATAAACTTAAAAGCTTTTGTGCAGTAAGTGAAACCATAAACAAGATGAAAAGATAATCCTCAGAATGGGGGAAAATATTTACCAATGAAGCAACTGACAAGGATTAATCTCCAAAATATACAAACAGCTCATGCAACTCAATATCAAAAAAACAATCCAATCAAAAAATGGGTGGAAGACCTAAATAGACATTTCTCCAAAGAAGGCATACAGATGGCCAACAAACACATGAAAAGACACTCAACATCACTAATTATTAGAGAAATGTATGTCAAATCTACAATGAGGTATCACCTCACACTGGTCAGAATGGCCATCATCAAAAATCTACAAACAATAAATACTGGAGAGCGTATGGAGAAAAGGGAACCCTCTTGCACTGCTGGTGGGAATGTAAATTGATACAGTCACCATGGAGAACAGTATGGAGGTTCCTTAAAACACTAAAAATAGGATTACCATATGACCCAGCAATCCCACTACTGGGCATATACCCACAGAAAACCATATTTCAAAAAGATACATGCTTCCCTGGTGGCGCAGTAGTTGAGAGTCTGCTTGCCAATGCAAGGGACACGGGTTCGTGCCCCAGTCCCTGAAGGTCCCAAATGCCGCCGAGCGGCTGGGCCCGTGAGCCATGGCCACTGAGCCTGAGCATCCAGAGCCTGGGCTCCGCAACGGGAGAGGCCACAGCAGTGAGAGGCCTGTGTATCAAAAAAAAAAAAAAAAAAAAAAAAAACACACACCCCAATTGTTCACTGCAGCACCATTTAAAATAGCCAGGACATGGAAGCAGCCTATATGTCTATCAACAGAGGAATGGGTAAATATGATATGGTATATGTATACAATGGAGTATTACTCAGCCATTCAAAGGACCAAAATTGGGTCATTTGTAAAGAAGTGGATGGACGTAGAGACTGTCATACAGAGTGAAGTAAGTCAGAAAGAGAAAGACAAATATTGTATATTAACACATATATGTGGAATCTAGAAAAATGGTATAGATGATATTACTTGCAAAGCAGAAATAGAGACACAGACGTAGAGAACAAGAGTATGCATACCAAGGAGGAAAGGGTGGGGGTGGGATGAACTGGGAGATTGGGATTGACATATATACACTACTATGTATAAAACAGATAACTAATGAGAACCTACTGTATACCACAGGGAACTCTACTTGGTGCTCTGTTGTGACCTAAATGGGAAGGAAATCCAAAAAAGAGGGGATATATTATGTATACATATGGCTGATTCACTTTGCTGTACAGCAGCAACTGACACAGCAGCCTAAAGAAGCTATATTCCAAAAAAAAAAAAAAGGATGTAGGATGGGGCTCAGGCATAGGCATATGTATTTTTTAAAATGTTCCCAGATGATTCTAATAAATTGTCAGAATTGGGGAACACTAGGTGCTTCTAAGATATATAGTTAGATTGATAGATAGATGTGCACACAAATATATATACACACACACACACAAATGGCTACTTATTACAGAAGTGCTGTTGTATTTGTATGCCACTAGCTCTTTTGTAGTGCCAAATTATCTGGTATCCTCCTGTTCCATCACTTCCAATATTGGCCTTTCTTATTTCATCTTCTCCCTACCCCATTCTTGTCTATTGCCTAAAAATTCTCAGCTTTCCCGAGGTTATATTTATTGATGCTTACTATTAAAATATTCTTTTTTTTTCTCATCTGCAATCCTCCTTCCTCCCTCTACCTTCCTTACTTCTGGTTCTGCACCATTCTGAAAGCTTAAGAGTGTCAGCAATCTAGCTCAAAATAAGGTAGTAATGTACTTAACAGTGATCCATTTGTTTTTCCTGAGTGAATCATCTTCCAAAAAATTCTTCCCATTCTGGTACAATAAAGTTGTGATATATCACCTTCTCTTCTCATAATACACTCTTTTCTCTATATTCACTCACTCAAAAAATCAACAACATTCATGAAGCACATGCTATGTATCAGGCACTATACTACACACTGGGGATACAGAGATAAAATGTGGACTTGAGGAGAGCAAATGTTGTCAGAAATATCATGTCCCTTAATAAAACAAAAAGGTATACAATATGTTATGGGATGAAACATGTTCCCTCAAATGCATATGCTGAAGTCCTAACCCACAGTACCTCAGAATGTGACTGTATTTGGAGATAGGGCCTTTAAAGAGGTAATTAAGGTAAAATTAGGTCAATAGGGTGGGCCCTAATCCAATATGACTGGTGTTCTTATAAGAAGAAGAGATTAGGCACAGACACACACACAGGAAAAAGCATGTGAAGGCATAGGGAGAAGACAACCATCTACAAGCAAAGCAGAGAAGCCTCAGAAGAAACAAACCCTGCCAACACCTTGATCTCAAACTTATAGCCTCTAGAATTGTGAGAAAACAAATTTGTTATTTAAGTCACCTAGTATGTGGTACTTAGTTATGACAGCCCTAGAAAACTTATACTCAGTATACCTAATCATAGTTATCTGTGTAAAAAAAGTTGGTACTATAAAATTAAGATTTAATGACTTTGAAATAGGGATTACTATTCTTTCCAACATCAAATGACAAATTTGAGGCAAGGATCATTATGAGTTAGATGTTCTTTTTTTGATCTTCATAGTAATTGTTGATAAACAGAAAAACTACGAAGGCTTAACCACAACCAAAATAATGTGCTCTGACCTCTAAAATCTGCAATCATCTTTTTCAATTCAGGGAGCCAACAATGCTATAACACTGGAGAAACATACTGTGATGACAATCTATTAGGAAGCCATACTATATAACTCTATTACAACAGTTTCATAGGACTGTGGAACTCAGCATAGATACCCACAGAAAACACACAAAACAAAAGAAGAGGGATTTTTAAAGCCTAAATTTTTGGTTTTTATGTAATAATGCAACATCCACCTACCTGTTCAAACATTTGCTTTATTTGTGGATAGACAGGCCAGTTTGATCACTCTGAAATTCCAAGAAGCATTAAAACTACAGATTTGTTAGAAGATACATGCAGAGTTCTGGAAAAGCATCTTGACATACCGTTTTCATGCAGTGAATAATCCAGGGTCATTGAAAACCAAGCCAAGTGTCAGCATACTTTGAAAGAAGGCTAACAGTAATAATAATTTACATGTCAAAACGCCACTAGAGTGAACTAAACACATCAAATGATGTACACACTGGAAAGTAATTGCAGGATACTTAGGTTTGCAAAATTGTATCAATTTGTAGTGATGTCGAAAAACAAAAAAGGGTGACAAACTAGTTCCCACTGGGGTTGGTTTATTCTATTCAGTACTTACTAGAGTCAGCTCTTTAGTTCCCTCATATATAAAATGGGAATAAAACCTACCCAATCCATTTCAGATCTTGGTTATAAGAGTCAACTGAGAATTCTGAAACACCACAAAACACCTATAAAAATTAAAGCTATTAAACTTATTTGTACTATTAACCTTTGCATCCCTTGTGGTGCAGCATACAACTCCACTTTATAGTGGCTGCCCACCAACATTTAATTGAACAATAATTGTTTTGCAAATCTGTAGTAGAAGGGTTCCAATTATTATTAATTTTTTAAGAATTATTTATTTATTTATTTATTTATTTTTGGTTGCATTGGGTCTTCATTGTGGCACGTGGGCTTTCTCTAGTTGTGGTGAGCGGGGGCAACTCTTTGTTGTGGTGCGCATGCTTCTCATTGTGGTGGCTTCTCTTGTTGAGGAGCATGGGCTTTAGGTGCGTGGGCTTCAGTAGTTGTGGCACGCGGGCTCAGTAGTTGTGGCTCACAGGCTCTAGAGTGCAGACAATAGTTGTGGCACACAGGCTTAGATGCTCCGTGGCATGTGGGATCTTCCCGGACCAGGGATCGAACCCGTGTCCCCTGAATTGGCAGGCGTATTCTTAACCACTGTGCCACCAGGGAAGTCCCCCAATTACTTTCTAAACAGGGTAAGTGAATAAAAACCAGAAGCAAGCATCAACTTTGAAAGGGAAGAAAAATACTGAAGCAGAGAAAGGCTAAATGTCCATCAAAATGGAAAGACAAATAGTGGAACGAAAAACACCATATAAGGAGCAGACCCTCCAACTTAAAATACTCCCTACTTATGGCTACAAAAAGTTTAAGTAAAACACCCTTGTGAGACTATTTTTTAAAAGATTCTTATGAGAGATACACATCAAGAATGGTTTCTAAAATTCGAAACTGATGGCTTAAAAATGTCAGGAAATCAGTTTTATTTTTTGAATATATATTTTCAGTTAAAAGTTACATTTACATTTCTGGATAATAAAAATATAAATCAAATTAGAGACTAAAATATTGCTGACCTTGTGCTAATAAAATATACAAAATCTTCTTTTAAAATTTCTAAAACACTGGTAGCATTAAAAATATGTATTTTATTTCAGGGAATGATAACCATTCCATACAAACTTTAAAAGTAAATATACGGGAGACCTTCAAGATGGTGGAGGAGTAAGACATGGAAATCACCTTCCTCCCCACAAATACATCAGAAATACATCTACATGTGGAACAACTCCTACAGAACACCTACTGAATGCTGGCAGGAGACCGCAGATTTCCCAAAAGGCAAGAAACTCCCCACATACCTGGGAAGGGCAAAAGAAAAAACAGAGACAAAAGAATAGGGACAGGACCTGCACCTCTGGGAGGGAGCTGTGAAGGAGGAAAAGTTTCCACACAATAGGAAGCTCCTTCACTGGCAGAGACAGGGTGTGATGGGGGGGAAGCTTCAGAGCCATGGCGGAGAGTGCAGCAACAGGGGTGCAGAGGGCAAAGCAGAGAGATTCCTGTACAGAGGATCAGTGCCGACCAGTACTCACCAGCCTGAGAGGCTTCTCTGCTCACCTGCCTGGACGGGTGGGGGCTGGAAGCTGAGGCTCCAGCTTCCGAGGTCAGATCCCAGGGAGATGACTGTGGTTGGCTGCGTGAACACACCCTGAAGTGGCTAGTGTGCCACAGCTTGCCAGGAGGGAGACCGGGAAAAAGTCTGGAACTGCCTAAGAGGCAAGAGACCATTGTTTCGGGGTGCGAGAGAAGAGGGGATTCAGAGTACCACCTAAATGATCTCCAGAGATGGGCGTAAGCCACGGCTATCACTGCAGACACCAGAGACAGGCATGACACACTAAGGCTGCTGCTGCAGCCACCAAGAAGCCTGTGTGCAAGCACAGGTCACTATCCACACTTCACCTCCCAGAAGCATGTGCAGCCCGTCACTGCCAGGATCCCATAAGCCAGGAACAACTTCCCTGGGAGAACACACAGCACATCTCAGGCTGTTGCAACGTTACTCCAGCCTCTGCCTCCGCAGGCTCACCCTGCATTCCACACCCCGCCTTTCCCCCGACCTGTGTGAGCCAGAGCCCCTAATCACCTGGTACTTTAACCCCATCCTGTCTGAGAGAAGAATAGATGCCCTCAGTGGACCTACATACAGAGGCAGGGCCAAATCCAAAGCTGAACCCCAGGAGCTGTGTGAACAAAGAAGAGAAAGGGAAATTTCTCCCAGCAGCCTCAGGAGCAGCAGATTAAATCTCCACAATCAACTTGATGTACCCTGCATCTCTGGGATACCTGAATAGACAACAAATCATCCTAAAATTGAGGCAGTGGACTTTCGGAGCAACTGTAGACTTGGGGTTTGCTTTCTGCATCTAATTTGTTTCTGGTTTTATGTTTATCTTAGTTTAGTATTTAGAGTTTATTATCATTGGTAGATTTGGTTATTGATTTGGTTGCTCTCTTCCTTTTAAAATGTTTTCATATATAGCTATTTTTTTTCCTTTTTCCCTTTTTGTGATGGTGTATGTGTATGCTTCTTTGTGTGATTTTCTCTGTATACCTTTGCTTTAACCATTTGTCCAAGGGTTCTGTCTGTCCATTTTTTTATTATGTTTTACATTTCTTTTAATTATTATTTAAAATTTTTATTTTAATAACTTTATCGTATTGTATTATATTGTATGTTTTTCTTTCTTTCTTTCTTTTTTCTCCATTTTCTTCTGAGCCGTGTGGCTGACAGGGTCTTGGTGCTCCAGCCAGGTGTCAGGCCTGTGAGTCTGAGGTGGAGAGCCAATTGCAGGACATTGGTCCACCAGAAACCTCCCAGGTCTATGTAATATCAAATGGTGAAAGCTCTCCCAGAGATCTCCATCTCAATGCTAAGACCCAGTTCTACTCAATGACCAGCAAGCTACAGTGCTGGACAAGCTATGCAAAACAACTAGCAAGACAGGAACAAACCCACACCCATTAGCAGAGAGGCTGCCTAAAATCAAAATAAGGTTACAGACACCCCAAAAATAAACCACCGGACATGGTCCTTCCCACAAGAAAGACAAGATCCAGCCACATGCAGCATAACACAGGCACCAGTCCCCTCCACCAGGGAGCCTACACAACCCACTGAACCAACCTTAGCCACTAGGAGCAGACACCAAAAACAAAGGGACCTACGAACATGCAGTCTGCGAAAAGGAGACCCCAAACACAGTAAGGTAAGCAAAATGAGAAGACACTGAAATACACAGCAGATGAAGGAGCAAGGTAAAAACCCACCAGACCAAACAAATGAAGAGGAAATAGTCTATCTGGAAAAAAAACAGAGTAATGATAGAAAAGATGATCCAAAATCTTAGAAATAGAATGGAGAAGCTACAAGAAACGTTTAGAAAGAACTGAGAAGAACTAAAGAGCAAACAAACAATGATGAGCAACACAATAAATGAAATTTAAAATTCTCTAGAAGAAATTGACAGCAGAGTAACTGAGGCAGAAGAACGGATAAGTGACTTGGAAGATAAAACAGTGGAAATAACTACTGCAGAGCAAACAAAGGAAAAAAATAATAAAAATAATTGAGGACAGTCTCAGAGACCTCTGGGACAACATTAAATGCACCAACATTCTAATTATCGGGGTCCCAGAAGAAGAAGAGAAAAAGAAAGATACTGAGAAATTATTTGAAGAGATTATAGTTGAAAACTTCCTTAAAATGGGAAAGGAAATAGTCAGTCAAGTCCAGGAAGTGCAGAGAGTCCCATACAGGATAAATCTAAGGAGAAACAAGCCAACACACATATTAAACAAAGTATCAAAAATTAAATACAAAGAAAACATATTAAAAGCAGCAAAAGAAAAACAAAAAGTAACATACAAGGGAATCCCCATAAGGTTAGCAACTGAACTTTCAGCAGGAACTCTTCAAGGCAGAAGGGAAAGTCAGGACATATTTAAAGTGATGAAAGGGAAAAACATAAACCAAGATTACCCAGCAAGGTTCTCATTAAGATTCGAAGGAAAAATTAAAACTTTGACAAACAAGCAAAAGCTAAGAGAATTCAGCAGCACCAAACCAGCTTTACAGCAAATGCTAAAGGAACTTCTCTAGGCAGGAAACATAACAGAAGGAAAAGACCGACAATAACAAACCAAAACAATTAAGAAAATGGTAATAGGAACATACATATTGGTAACTACCTTAAACGTAAATGGATTAAATGCTCCAACCAAAAGACATAAACTGGACAAGTGGATAAAAAACAAGACCCGTATGTATGCTGTCTACAAGAGACCCACTTTAGATCTAGGGACACATACAGACTAAAAGTGAAGAGATGGAAAAAGTTACTCCATGCAGATGGAAATCAAAAGAAAGCTAGTGTAGCAATTCTCATGTCAGAAAAACTGGACTTTAAAATAAAGACTATTACAAGAGACAAAGAAGGACACTACCTAATGATCAAGGGATCAATCCAAGAAGAAGATATAACGATTGTAAATATTTATGCACCCAACATAGGAGCACCTCAATACATAAGAAAAATGCTAAGAGCCTTAAATGGGGAAAGTGACAATAACACAAGCATAGAAGGGGACTTTAACACCCCACTTTCACCAATGGACAGATCATCCAAAATGAAAAAAATAAGGAAACACAAGTTTTGAATTATACATTATACAAGATGGACTTAATTGATATATATATATATATATATATATATATATATATATATGACATTTTATCCAAAAACAAGAGAATACACTTTCTTCTCAAGTACTCATGGAACATTCTCCAAGATAGATCATATCTTGGGTCACAAATAAAGCCTTGGTAAATTAAAGAAAATTGAATTTGTATCAAGTATTTTTTCCTACCATAACACTATGAGACTAGGATCAATTGCACGAAAAAAACTGTAAAAAATACAAACACATGGAAGCCAAACAATGCACTACTAAATAACCAAGAGATCACTGAAGAAATCAAAGAGGAAAAAAAAATACCTAGAAACAATTGACAATGAAAACAGGATGACCCAAAACCTATGGGATTCACCAAAAGCAGTTCTAAGAGGAAAGTTTACAGCAATACAATCCTACCTCAAGAAAAAAGAAACATTTCAAATAAACAACCAAACATTACACCTAAAGCAACTAGAGAAAGGAGAAAAAAAAAACCCAAAGTTAGCAGAAGGAAAGAAATCATAAAGATCACATCAGAAATAAGTGAAAAAGAAATGAAGGAAACAATAGCAAAGATTAATAAAACTAAATGCTGGTTCTTTGAGAAGATAAACAAAATTGATAAACCATTATCCAGACTCATCAAGAAAAAAAGGGAGAAGACTCAAATCAATACAATTAGAAATAAAAAACGAGAAGTAACAACTGCCATGGCACAAATACAAAGGAGCATGAGAGATTACTACAAGCAACTCTATGCAAATAAAATGGACAACCTGGAAGAAATGGACAAATTTTTAAAAAGCACAACCTTCTGAGACTGAACCAGGAAGAAATAGAAAATATGAACAGACCAATCACAAGCACTGAAATTGAGACTGTGATTAAAAACCTTCCAAGAAACAAAATCCCAGGACCAGATGGCTTCACAAGCAAATTCTATCAAACATTTAGAGAACAGCTAAAACCTATCCTTCTCAAAATCTTCCAAAATATACCAGAGGGAGGAACACTCCCAAACTCATTCTAGGAGGCCACCATCACCCTGATAACAAAACCAGAAAAAGATGTCACAAAGAAAGAAAACTAAAGGCCAATAATACTGATGAACATAGATGCAAAAATCCTCAGCAAAATACTAGCAAACAGAATTCCCAGCACATTAAGAGGATCATACACCATGATCAAGTGGGGTGTATCCCAGGAATGCAAGGATTCTACAACATATTCAAATCAATCAATGTGATACAACATATTAACTAATTCAAGGAGAAAAACCATATGACCATCTCAATAGATGGAAAAAAAGCTTTGGACAAAATTCAACACCCGTTTATGATAAGAACCCCACAGAAAGTAGGCATAGAGGGAACTTACCTCAACATAATAAAGGCCATATATGACAAACCCACAGCCAACATCATTCTCAATGGTCAAAAACTGAAACCGTTTCTGCTAAGATCAGGAAAAAGACAAGGTTGTCCACTCTCACCACTATTAATTAACATAGTTTTGGAAGTTTTAGCCACAGTGATCAGACAAGAAAAAGAAATAAAAGGAATCCAAATCAGAAAAGCAGAAGAAAAACTGTCACTGTTTGAAGATGACATGATACTATACATAGAGAATCCTAAAGGTGCTCCAGAAACCTACTAGGCCTAATCAATGAATTTGGTAAAGTAGCAGGATACAAAATTAATGCACAGAAATCTCTTGCATTCCTACACATTCATGATGAAAAACCTGAAAGAGAAATTAAGGAAACACTCCCATTTACCATTGCAACAAAAAGAATAAAATAGCTAGGAATAAACCTACGTAAGGAGACAAGAGACCTCTATTTAGAAAACTATAGGATAATGATAAAACAACTTAAAGATGACACAAACAGATGGAGAGATATACCACGTTCTTGGATTAGGAGAATCAATATTGTGGAAATGATTGTACTACCCAAAGCAATCTACAGATTCAATGTAATCCCTATCAAACTACCAATGGCATTTTTCACAGAAGTAGAACAAAAAATTCCATAATTTGGGGCTTCCCTGGTGGCGCAGTGGTTGAGAGTCCACCTGCCGATGCAGGCGACAGGGGTTCGTGCCCCGGTCCGGTAGGATCCCACATGCCGCAGAGCGGCTGGGCCCGTGAGCCATGGCCGCTGGGCCTGCGTGTTTGGAGCCTGTGCTCTGCAAGGGGAGAGGCCGCAGCAGTGAGAGGTCTGCATACCGCAAAAAAAAATAAAAAAATAAAAATTCCACAATTTGTATGCAAACACAAAAAACCCAAAATAGCAAAAGCAATCTTGAGAAAGAAAAACGGAGCTGGAGGAATCAGGCTCCCAGACTTTAGACTATATTGCAAAGCTACAGTAATCAAGACAGTATGGTACTGGCACAAAAACAGAAATATAGATCAATGGAACAGGATAGAAAGCCCAGAGATAAACCCAGTCACATATGGTAACCTTATTTTTGAAAAAGGAGGCAAGAATATCCAATGAAGAATAGACAGCCTCTTCAATAAGTGGTGCTGGGAAAACTGGACAGTTGTATATAAAAGAATGAAATTAGAACACTCCCTACCACCATACACAAAAATAAACTCAAAATGTATTAAAGACCTAAATGTAAGACCAGACACTATTAAACTCTTAGAGGAAAACATAGGCAGAACACTCTCTGACATAAATCACAGCAAGATCCTTTTCAACCCAACTCCTAGAGAAATGGAAATAAAAACAAAAGTAAACAAATGGTACTTAATGAAACTTAAAAGCTTTTGCACAGTAAAGGAAAACATAAACAAGACAAAAAGTCAACCCTCAGAATGGGAGAAAATATTGGCAAATGAAGCAACAGACAAATTAGTAATCTCAAAAATTTACAAGCAGCACATGTAGCTCAATATCAAGAAAACAAACAACCCAATCCAAAAATTGATTGAAGACCTAAATAGACATTTCTCCAAAGAACATATACAGATTATCAACAAACACATGAACGGATGCTCAACATCACTAGTCAGTAGAGAAATGCAAATCAAAACTACAATGAGGTATCACCTCACACCAGTCAAATGTCCATCATCAAAAGCTCTACAAATAATAAATGCTGGAGAGGATGTGGAGAAAAGGGAACCATCTTGCACTGTTGATGGGAATGTAAATTGATACAGCCACTATGGAGAACAGTATGGAAGTTCCTTAAAAATCTAAAAATAGAACTACCATACGACCCAGCAATCCCACTACTGGGCATATACCCTGAGAAAATCATAATTCAAAAAATGTCATGTATCACAGTGTTCATTGCAGCTCTATTTACAATAGCCAGGACATGTTAGCAACCTAAGTGTCCATCAACAGATGACTGGATTAAGAAGATGTGGCACATATATACAATAGAATATTACTCAGCCAAAAAGAGAAATGAAATTGAGTTATTTGTAGTGAGGTGGATGGACCTAGAGTCTGTCATGAAGAGTGAAGTCAGAAAGAGAAAAACAAATACCTTATGTTTACACATATATATGGAATCTAAAAAAAAAAAAAAATGGTTCTGAAAAACATAGAGTCCGGACAGGAATAAAGACACAGATGTAGTGAATGTACTTGAGGACATGGGGAGGTGGAAGGGTAAGCTGAAACGAAGTGAGAGAGTGGCATGGACATATATATATATATATATATATATATATATATATATATATACTATCAAATGTAAACAAGATAGGTAGTGGGAAGCAGCTACATAGCACAGGGAGATCAGCTCAGTGCTTTGTGACCACCTAGAAGGCTGGGATAGGGAGGGTGGGAGGAAGATACAAGAGGGAGGAGACATGGGGATATATGTATATGTACAGCTGATTCAGTTTGTTATAAAGCAGAAACTAATACACCATTGTAAAGCAATTATACTTCAATAAAGTTGTTAAAAAAAGATACAGCCACTCTTTGCAACACACATACACACACACACACACACACACACACACACACAAAATTAAATATAAATGGGTCATAAGCTACCAAATATGATACCTATGCTTATTTTGACAATGTAAAAAATTAAATCATTTCAGTTATCTACTAATGAAAAATCATAATGTATTTTTTCTAACCTGGAGAGTGTTTGGAGAATTATGGGACCAAATGGTGAAATATGATATCAGGTATGTTTTATCAGTGACCTATTACTGAATGCTTACCAAATGTGAAGGCTGTCTCCAGCCTTCAGGGAGATGGACAAATTCCTCATAACAAATCTAGACATATTAAAATTGTATTAACTATAATTCAGCTTTGCCAATCATATATTATATATATGGAGTGTGGGAAGCATTTTCTTTAATTTTGCTTGTTTTAATTGAGGAAATCAAATGGCCATGAAAGTCTAAAGTGACAATAATTTCAATGGAGCAGACTGGTTATCTAAAACACTCAATCATAAAGCAGCATCAGGCCAGGATAGGCAATACGTAAACTTCAAATTTAAAGAATACTGTTTCAAAGAATCTATGCATCATACAGCAGTCTCTACAATCGACCATTATGTAAAAAAATAAAAAAAAACAAAGCCACCCACAAAAAAACACACAGCTGCCAGCATCACATTGGAATAGGCAACCACGACAAAAAATAAATAAATAAATAAAACAAATCCTATATATGAAAATATTAAAAAGGGGGAAGATAAATGTATATGGTTGAGAAACACTTAGGATTAGAAACCAAGATGGGGGAGTAAAAGAACGTGCTCTCACTCCATCTTGTGAGAACACCAGAATCACAACTAGCTGCTGGACAATCATCAACACGAAGACACTGGAACTCAGCAAAAAAGATACCCCACATCCAAAGACAAAGGAGAAGCCAGAATGAGATGGTAGGAGGGGTGCAATCACAGTAAAATCAAATCCCATAACTGGTGGGTTGGTGACTCACAGACTGGAGAACACTTATACCACAAAAGTCCACCCACTGGACTGAAGGATCTGAGCCCCATGTCAGGCTTCCCAACCTAGAGGTCCAGCAACAGGAGGAGGAATTTGTAGAGAATCAGACTTTGAAGGCTACTGGGATTTGATTGCAGGACTTCAACAGGACTGGGGGAAACAGAGACTCCACTCTTGGAAGGCACACAGAAAGTAGTGTGTGCATCGGGACCCAGGGGGAGGAGCAGTGACCCCAGGGGACACTGAAACACACCAAACTGCTAGTGTTGGAGGGTCTCCTGCAGAGGTGGGGGATGGCTGTGGCTCACCGTGGGGACAAGGACACTGGCAGCAGAAGCTCTGGGAAATATTCCTTGGTGTGAGTCCTCCCAGAGTCAGCCATTCGCCCCACCAAAGAGCCCAGGGAGGCTCCAGTGTTGGGTTGCCTCAGGCCAAACAACCAACAGGGAGGGAACCCAGACCCACCCATCAGCAGTCAAGTAGATTCAAGGTTTACTGAGCTCTGCCCAGGAAAGCAACAGTCAGCTCTAGCCACCACCAGTCCCTCCCATCAGGAAACTTGCACAAGGCTTTTAGATAGCCTCATCCACCAGAGGGCAGACAGCAGAAACAAGAAGAACTACAAACCTGCAGCCTGTGGAAGAAAAACCACATTCACAGAAAGGTAGACAAGATGAAAAGGCAGAGGGCTAGGTACCAGATGAAGGAACAAGATAAAACTCCAGAAAAACAACTAAATGAAGTGGAGATAGGCAACCTTCCAGAAAATGAATTCAGAATAATGATAGTGAAGATGATCCAGGACCTCGGAAAAACAATGGAGGCAAAGATCGAGAAGATGCAAGAAATGTTTAACAAAGACCTAGAAGAATTAAAGAACAAACAAACAGAGATGAACAATACAATAACTGAAATGAAAACTACACTAGAAGGAAGCAATAGAAGAATTACTGAGACAGAAGAACAGATAAGTGACCTGGAAGACAGAATGGTGGAATTCACTGCTGTGGAACAGAATAAAGAGAAAAGAATGAAAAGAAATGAAGACAGCCTAAGAGACCCCTGTGACAAAATTAACCACAACAACATTCGCATTATAGTGGTCCCAGAAGGAGAAGAGAGAGAGAAAGGACCCGAGAAAATATTTGAATAGATTATAGTCAAAAACTTCCCTAACATGGGAAAGCAAATAGCCACCGAAGTCCAGGAAATGCAGAGAGTCCCATACAGGAGGAACCCAAGGAGAAACACACCAAGACACATAGTAATTAAACTGGCAAATATTAAAGACAAAGAAAACTTATGGAAAGCAGCAAGGGAAAAACAACAAAACTCATACAAAGTAACTCCCATAACGTTAGCAGCTGATTTCTCAGCACAAACTCTACAAGCCAGAGGGGAGTGGCATGATATACTTAAAGTGATGAAAGGGAAGAACCTACAACCAACATTACTCTACCTGGCAAGGATCTCATTCAGATTCGATGGAGAAGTCAAAAGCTTTACACACAAGCAAAAGCTAAGAGAATTCAGCACCACCAAACCAGCTCTACAACAAATGCTAAAGGAACTTCTCTAAGTGGGAAACACAAGAAAAGAAAAGGACCTACAAAAACAAACCCACAACAAACAAGAAAATCGTCATAGGAACATACATATCGATAATTACATTAAACATGAATGGATTAAATGCTCCAACCAAAAGACACAGGCTGGCTTAATGGATAGAAAAACAATAACCATCTGTATGCTGTCTACAAGAGACCCACTTCAGACGTAGGGACACATACAGACTAAAAGGGAGGGGATGGAAAAAGATATTCCATGCAAATGGAAATCAAAGGAAAGCTGAGTAGCAATATTCATATAAGATAAAATAGACATTAAAATAAAGAATGTTACAAGAGACAAGGAAGGACACTACATAATGATCAAGCGATCAATTCAAGAAGAGGATGTAACAATTACAAATATATATGCACCCAACATAGGAGCACCTCAATACATAAGGCAACTGCAAACAGCTATAAAAGGGGATATTCACAGTAACACAGTAATAGCAGGGGACTTTAACACCTCCCTTACACCAATGGACAGATCACCCAAAATGAAAATAAATACGGAAACAGAAGCTTTAAATGACACAATAGACGAGATAGATTTAATTGATATCTATAGGACATTCCATCCAAAAACAGCAGGTTACATTTTCTTCTCAAGTGCGCACAGAACATTCTCCAGGATAGATCACATCTTGGGTCACAAATCAAGCCTCAGTAAAGTTAAGACAATTGAAATCATATTAAGCATCTTTTCTGACCACAATGCCATGAGATTAGAAATCAATTACAGAGAAAAAAAACAAACACAAACATATGGAGGTTAAACAATATGTTACTAAATAACCAAGAGATTGCTGAAGAAATCAAAGAGGAAATCAAAAGATACCTAGAGACAAATGACGATGAAAACACGATGATCCCAAACCTATGGGATGCAGCAAAAGCAGTTCTAAGAGGGAAGTTTATCACTATACAAGCCTACCTCAAGAAACAAGAAAAATCTCAAACAATCTAACCTTACACCTAAGAGAACTAGAGAAAGAAGAACAAATAAAACCCAAAGTTAGCAGAAAGAAAGAAATCATAGAGATCAGAGCAGAGATAAATGAAATGGAAACAAAGAAAACAATAGCAAAGATCAATAAACCTAAAAGCTTGTTCTTTGAGAAGATAAACCAAATTGATAAACCATTAGCCAGACTCAACAAGAAAAAGAGGGAGAGGACTCAAATCAATAAAATTTGAAATGAAAAAGGAGAAGTTACAACAGACACCGCAGAAATACAAAGCATCCTAAGAGACTACTATAAGCAACTCTATGCCAATAAAATGGACAACCTGGAAGAAATAGACAAATACTTAGAAAGGTGTAACCTTCCAAGACTGAACCAGGAAGAAATAGAAAGTAGGAACAGACCAATCACAAGTAATGAAACTGAAACTGTGATTAAAAATCTTCCAACAAACAAAATCCAGGACCAGATGGCTTCACACGTGAATTCTATCAAACATTTAGACAAGAGCTAACACCCATCCTTCTCAAACTCTTCCAAAAAATTGCAAAGTAAGGAACATTCCCATACTCGTTCTATGAGGTCACCATCACGCTGATACCAAAACCAGACAAAGATACTACAAAAAAAGAAAATTACAGACCGATATCACTAATGAATATAGATGCAAAAATCCTCAATAAAATACTAGCAGACAGATTCCAACAACACATTAAAGGATCATATACCATGATCAAGTGGGATTCATCCCAGGGATGCAAGGATTCTTCAATATATGTAAATCAATCAGTGTGATAAACCATATTAACAAATTGAAGAACAAAAACCATATGATCATCTCAATAGATGCAGAAAAAGCTTTTGACAAAATTCAACACGGATTTATGATAAAAACTCTCCAGAAAGTGGCACAGAGGGAACCTAATTCAACATAATAAATGCAATATACAACAAACCCACAGCAAACATCATTCTCAATGGTGAAAAACTGAAATCATTTCCTCTAAGATTAGGAACAAGACAAGGATGTCCACTCTCACCACTATTATTCAACATAGTTTTGGAATTCCTAGCCATGGCAATGAGAGAAGAAAAAGAAATGAAAGGAACACGAATTGGAAAAGAAGAAGTAAAACTGTCACTGTTTGCACATGACATGATACTATGTATAGAGAATCCTAAAGATGCCACCAGAAAACTACTAGAGCTAATCAATTAATTTGGTAAAGTTGCAGGATACAAAATTAATGCACAGAAATTTCTTGCATTCCTATACATTAATGATGAAAAATCTGAAAGAGAAATTAAGGAAACACTCCTATTTACCATAGCAACAAAAATAATAAACTACCTTGGAATAAACCTACCTAGGGAGACAAAAGACCTGTATGCAGAAAACTATAAGACACTGAAGAAAGAAATGAAAGATGATAGCAACAGATGGAGAGATATACCATGTTCTTGGATTGGAAGAATCAATATTTTGAAAATGACTATACTACCCAAAGCAATCTACAGATTCAATGCAATCGCTATCGAATTACCAATGGCATTTTTTATGGAACTAGGACAAAAAAATCTTAAAATTTGTATGGAGACACAGAAGACCCCGAATAGCCAAAACAGTCTTGAGGGAAAAAAACGGAGCTGGAGGAGTCAGACTCCCTGACTTCAGACTATACTACAAAGCTACAGTAATCAAGACAATATGGTACTGGCACAAAAACAGAAATACAGATCAATGGAAAAAGATAGAGAGTCCAGAGATAAACCCACGCACCTATGGTCAACTAATCTATGACAAAGGTGCCAAGGATATACAATGGAGAAAAGACCGTCTCTTCAATAAGTGGTGCTGGGAAAACTGGACAGCTACATGTAAAAGAATGAAATTAGAACAATCCCTAACACAATACACAAAAATAAACTCAAAATGGATTAGAGACCTAAATGTAAGACCAGACACTATAAAACTCTTAGAGGAAAACATAGGAAGAACACTCTCTGACATAAATCACAGCAAGATCTTTTCTGATCCACCTCCTACAGTAATGAAAGTAAAAACAAAAATAAACAAATGGGACCTAATAGAACTTCAAAGCTTTTGCACAGAAAAGGAAACAATAAGATGAAAAGAGAACCCTCAGAATGGGAGAAAATATTTGCAAACAAATGAACGGACCAAAGATTAATCTCCAAAATATATAAACAGCTCGATATTAAAAAAACAAAAACCTAATCCAAAACTGGGCAGAAGACCTAAATAGATATTTTTCCAAAGAAGACATACAGATGGCCAAGAAGCACATGAAAAGTTGCTCAACATCACTAATTATTAGAGAAATACAAATCAAAACTACAATAAGGTATCACCTCACACTGGTCAGAATGGTCATCATCAAAATCTACAAACAGTAAATGCTGGAGAGGGTGTGGAGAAAAGGGAACCCTCTTGCACTGTTGGTGGGAATGTAAATTGATACAGCCACTATGGAGCACAGTATGGAGGTTCCTTATAAAACTAAAAATAGCATTACCATATGATCCAGCAATCCCACTACTGGGCATATACCCAGAGAAAACCATAATTCAAAAAGACACATGCACCCTAATGTTCATTGCAGCACTATTTACAATAGCCAGGTCATGGAAGCAACCTAAATGCACATGGACAGATGAATGGATAAAGAAAATGTGGTACATATAGACAATGGAATATTACACAGCCATAAAAAGGAACGAAATCGGGTGATTTGTTGAGAATTGGATGGATCTAAAGACTGTTATACAGAGTGAAGTAAGTCAGAAAGAGAAAAACAAATATCGTAGATTAACACATATATGTGGAACCTAGAAAAATGGTACAGATGAACCGGTTTGCAGGGCAGAAATTGAGACACAGATGTAGAAAACAAACATATGGACACCAAAGGGGGAAAAGCGGCAGGGTTTGGGTGTGGGTGTGTGATGAATTGGGCGATTGGGATCGACATGTATACACTGATGTGTATAAAATTGATGAGTAATAAGGACCTGCTGTATAAAAGAATAAAGTAAAATTCGAAAATTAAAAAAAAAAATAACCCCAACGCTCACAATGACCCCAACTCTGGCCACACACTAAGCCCTGACACCTGGCACAGGGTGAGGTTTAACCCCAATGGCAGACAAGCCCTAAATCTTAGTAGTCCCTGGACATTTGCTCAGGCCCTAAATTCTCCCATGAACCCAGTCCTTCATGTGGAAAATTAAACCTCTCTAGCCGTGCTACAGTTCCCAAACTTAGCCCTACTCTCCAAAACTTTCCCTACAAAAAACCCACTGGGTTTTCTAAAGATTCTTACTACTAGAATCTAGAGGCACAAGAAAACAGATGGACTAAACAGATGGGAAAGGCCCCCGAGTGGTAAGCTTGTTGATGCTGGAAGGTCCCTTAGAGAGCATCCCACCTCACCCCCTCATTTTACAGCCAGGCCCACAGAAGTTAATAAGTAACTTGCTCAAGGTCACACAGTGAGTCCACAGCAGAACCAGAATGGGAACCCAGGCCTCCTCTCAATCCAGTGCTCTCTCTGTCCTGCCTCCCTCAGAGAGAGTAGGGAGCATCACTCATCTGGTAAAACAGCTCCCAGAATTTCCTTTGGGAACCCACTTTTCCCCTGTTCTCTACCCAGGATTTTGGTCAAATCCAATCCACGCAGCACCAAGTATTCCCATGGCCCTGTGATCAGTTATGGGCTAGACTCAGGAGCCAGGTGAGGCAAGGCAAAAAAATTAAAAAATAAAATAAAATTTATATGGTTAGTGTTTCTTATCACCCAGATCATTTAATTGACACAAAATGAATATCTGAACTCTCACACAGCAGAAATACATAATGTTTTAAGGACCAATAACTCAGGCCACAAATTAAATCAAATCCTTGGAAGTGATTCTAGGTTCCTTATTCTGCAAAACTTTAGATTCCCCTTTCTAGACACTGAAGTTGACTGCCTAATGTAAATCACATTAACATCGAGCACTACATTTTTACTGTCTTTCCATTAAAACTGTACTTCTTGGCCTATTTTTTAAGATTAATTTTTATTGGAATATAGTTGATTTACAATGCTGTGTTAGTTTCTGCTGTACAGCAAAGTGAATCAGTTATACATATACATACATCGACTACTTTTTAGATTCTTTTCCCATATAGGTCATTACAGAGTATCGAGTAGAGTTCCCTGTGCTATACAGTAGGTTCTTATTAGTTATCTATTTTATATATAGTAGTGTGTATATGTCAATCACAATCTCCCAATTTATCCCTCCCCCCTTCCCCTTTGGTAAACATAAGTTTGTTTTCTACATCTGTGACACTGTTTTGTAAATAAGTTCTTTTGTACCATCATTTTTTTAATTAAAGTTAGAAAGGTAAATATTTAGCAATAATCCTATGCATATTTCTATGTGTTTACATTGGCTACACATGTACACATACATACATACACACACACATTTTTTTCCCTCCTGTGTTGTGGGGCATGGTATTTCCCTGTTAATTTATTAATACTGAAATGCACACTTCCCCATTGCCTTTGTATTTCCTTACACTCTATTGTTTATAAACTAACAACATAAATATTACTATGCCTTAGCGCATATGATCTGCAGATAAAGCTCTAGATGATTTTGATAGAAGTTTACATTTAATTACATTCAAAATTAACATAAAAGTTATTATGTAAATTACAAAAGCTAAAATGACAACATTTTACCTCCCATCTTGTTAATCAGAACTGAGATTATTGTTACAACATCAGTATCTGCAGAGAAAGTTGATTTTTACATAGGACATTTCAAAGGAGAGTCTTGGACAAACCCAATTTTAATCTCTGCTGGTTCCTATCTGAGAAAAATTCACTTTAACCGGTTTCAGGGGGAAAATAAAGACATGAAGGATGATTTTATCCACAACTAAATAAGAAAAGAACAGTGCTTGCCTTATTTTCCACTTCTTTGCATCTACACAATACACAACTGACCTAACATGAGGCACACTGGGTCATTAAGCCTTGATTCTGCTACTTGTCAGTTTTATGGCCTAGTATAAATCATAATAACCTCTACAGGTCTCAGTAGATTTATCTATACAATTAAGGTATTATAGAATACTATCTCTGAGGCTCCTTCCAGGTTTAAACAAAATCTACAATTCTATGAAAATATCTATAGAAATGATAATCAAAATAACAATATCGATGGGGATGTCTACTTTAGTCAGGCCCTCCCTAAAATCTTAAGAACTCTCTTCTGTATAACTAGATCTTGTAAAATGAGAGACTAGGATTACAGACCTTGCATAGAATGACCTAATAGCTAAGCAGTCTTTTAAACTAGTTAGAAATTTCTGAAATAATTTACATGCAATCCTTTTTGAAAGCCAGGAAATAGATTTTAAATGACCTCGGTTTATCCTTTTAGTTAAATGTTTTCTCGTTAGATCTCCTTTCTACCCTAAAGTTGAAGACAGTCTTATTTAATTCAGTGGATTCTATATTTAAATAATCCAGTTACTCATATACTGGTAATAAAAATTTCATCCATTACATTTAAAATGCGTAAATTTCATGGCATGCAAATTATGCCCCAATAAAGTTGTTAAAAAAAAACTTTATGGATAAGAATTTCTGGCAAGAAAATCTGGCCTGTATTTTGAACTGTTGCCATTTTATTAATAATTGAATTTGCTTATTAACTTACCTAAATACATTTCTTTGATAGAAGATTTTCTCCTTTCATATTATTCTCTTTCCTTATAGTCTAAAAATGTAGCTTAATAAGTTAACATGGGTACTTACTTGGCAAGAATCTGCTTCTCCCTCTTCCATTGGCTCATCAACCATTTTAAGACCATTCACCTGAAAAATATTGTTCAAAAACTGAAGTTCAAGAGTAACAGAACAAGAGTAGTAACTAAGAAAAATATAACCCTAGGCACTGCCCTTCACAATTTAACAAGATCCACACTTACTGAAACACAAAAGGACAAAGGACACATAGAAGGTACTTAAAAAAGGAACATTATTAATATGATTTCCAGATTGTCTTTGAAAATCCTTGAATTTCAGAGCTGTGTATTTCATTTCATATTGTTTAGAGCTTTGCTATGGTGAATGAACATATACTGAACATATGACCTGCATACATTCACTAGGACTGTCCCAAACCAAATATATATGAGACAGGAAAAATACCACAGAGGAAATTTATTGTGAGAATATATTCAAAGCAAATTAGGATGGGAAGAATTTCATATAATTGCACTGTTGTGAATTCCTTTCCTTTCGATCAGTTCAATTAAAATTTGAGTTACTCTACAGAAGAAATAATAAACTATAGGAGAAAAATATAAATGGCCATGGAAACAAAATTATTTCAAAATACAAAGCTTAGTGTATAATAATACTCTTCAAGCAATACTTCAGGAATGAGTGAGCATAGAGAACTTAGATCAAGGGTCTGCAGGCTGTAGCCCATGGGCCAAATCTGGCCCACTGTTTTTATAAATAATATTTTACTGGAACACAGACACATCCATTTGTTTCCATGTTATCTATGGCTGCTTTCTCACTTCAACAGCAGAGTTGAACAGGTGACAGAGAACCTATGCCTGCAAAGCCTAAAATATTTACTGTTTGGCCCTTTACAGAAAAAGTCTGCCAACCACTGATCTAAAATGTTTGAAAATTAAGCAACAGCAAGATGGTCTAAAAAACAAGTTTTACCACTGTCTATTTATGAGTCCACAGAAAATTTTTTAAATATTAAAAAAGAAAGAGAAAAGAAAAAAGTAAATTAAATAGAGCTTCTGACGACAGCCAAGATGGAATAAGACTATCTCTCCTCTGATTATTAACTAAAAACTTTGGACAAAACACAAAAAGCAACTACCTGAGGACTCTGAAAACTAAATAATAGCAAGCAGATTAGGAAGGGAAATCAAAATTTGAATAGTAACTAGTACTCCGGTGAGTTTCTTGGGTTTATTTTTCACCTTTATCTCTTGATTTTGAACCAAGGAGACACTGAGTCATGGAACACCTGTATGAACAAAATTTCCAAGAGAAATCCCACTTCCTAAACAGAGGACCAGAAAAAGACACACTTTTGAGCTGGTGAGCATAATGAGAACCCTACGTTTTCTTTCTTTCCCACTTTTTTCCCCTTTTTTGACTGCCATTCCTGCTCCAAGGCAAGTCTCATTCATGAGAAAACCTCTCTGTCTGGTCAGAGGAACCAGAAAAAGAGGCTCATATAAGAATAGTATGGGGGGTAATCCCTGTTGTTGTTTTTTTCACTCTCTCCTTCACTTCACCCCAACAGGCAGCCCCAACAGTGCAAAGCTATGTAACAGCATGAAAGGCTAAGACTATGCAAGAAATTCAAAGTTCTGGTCAGAGGAAGAAGAATAAAAAGTCCATGTCAACTGGAGAATCCGTAGAGGAAATCATGGAGGAGATCAAATGGGAAAAGGATATTCCCTAATTCTGTGTATGAACAGACACAGTCCTGGCCTCAACAGCAAACTGCACATGTGTGGAATAGAACCAAAGAAGTCTAAAAAAGGCTTTGAAAATGGAACTGCAATATCAATCACTGCTCAAGTCTCAGACTAAACCACTGACTTAGCACAGGCACTAAGTGGCAAATGCAGGGTGCTGACCCAAACACTCTGAAAACATATTTAACATTGGAACCAACATCCAAAAGGGAGAGATAAAACTTGAGAGTCTGAACCTAACCACACAGACTGTCTGCTGAAACAATCAAAATCAGCAGGTATCAATTCCAGGACAACTCCAATGTTGAAATAGCTAACAAGGACTTTAAGCAGCTATTATAACTATGCTCTTTTGGGTGAAAATAAATACACTTGAATGGGAAGATTAAAAGTTATAGACAGAGAAAAAGAAATTATAAAAAAATCAAATGTAAATAACTTTAAAACTAAAAATTACAATGTATGAAATATTTTTAAAATGCTGGATGGGCTCAATAAAAGAATGGAGATGGCAGAGGAAATCATAAATGAAGACAGATCAATAGAAATTAACCAATATGAAGAAGAGAATGAAAATTATTAAAAGCAAATGAACAGAGTCTTAGAGACATGTGGAACAATATCAGAAGATCTAAAATCTATATCATTAACATCACAGAAAAAATTAAATAAATAATGGCAATTCAATTCACATAAAATGTTAAGAGGAAAGTCTGTAGAGACAGAAGGTAAATCAGTGGTTCCTTAGGGCTGGGGGATGGGGAGATGGGGGTGATAGCTAAAACTATAGTAAAAACTTTCTATTTGATGTGACAAAGAAGTTCTAAAATTGACTGTGGTGATAGTTGTACATATTTGTGAACTGTATACTAAGTATACACAAGGTTGTCCATTTTAAATGGGTGAATTATGTGGTATGTGAATTATGCTTCAATAAAGCTATTTTTTTTAAAAAAGGCTGAGAATTTCCCAAATTTGGTGAAAACTATAAATTTACAGTTTTAAGAAGCTCAGTGAAACCCAAAAAGTATAAAATTAAAGAAAGCCACCTCAAGACATACCTGAATTAAACTACTCTAAATCAAAAGAAAAAAGGAAGAAGTTTTGAAAGTAATGAGAGAAAAACACATTACATAGACATCAACTTAAATAACTGCAGACTTCTTATGAGAAATCATGGAGGTCGGAAACCAGTAAGAGAATATTTACCTGCGATAAATGGAAACTTATGTTAACATAAAAATCTCTATACATGAATGTGTATAGCAGCTTTGTTCATAACTTTTTTGGAAACATTCCAGATGTCCTTCAACGTGGAGAAAGAATAGAATACTACTCAATAAAAAGGAAAAGACTATTGATACTTGTAACAACATGGATAAATTTTAAATGCATTGTGCTGACAAAGAATCCAAACCCAAAAGGCTAAATATTGTATGATTACATGTATATGACACTGAAAAATGCTATAGGGAAAGAATTCATATCACTGGTTTCCAGGGGAAGGGGAGACAGGAAGGCGGAATACTATCCAGCAATGAAAAGGAATTATCTATTGATATATTCAACAACATGGGTGAATCTCAAATACATTATATAGTAAATGGGAAAAAACAGCCTCAAAAGGCTACATACTGTATGATTCCATTTATAGGACATTCTTGAAAAGGTAAAACTGTAAGGCATGGAGAATGGATTAGCAGTTGTCAGAGGTTAGGCCCAGGGGTAGGCACCAATGGGAATCACGGGGGGTGGCGGGGGGGAATGATGGGACTAATCTATACCTTGATTGTGGTGGTGGTTACACAACTCTACGTATTTGTCCAAGCTCAGAACCTTACGTGAAAAAGAGTGAATTTTACTGTAGGTAAATTTTAAAATTAACTTATTAAATAGTAATTTACCCTGCATTATTTACTTGGCTAGCATCTTTCTTCTAAAATCTCAACAAGAACCAAATAAATGATGGTTCATCACCAATTATGTCCTTATCTTACTTGACCTTGCTGTAGCATGTCACAGTTGACCAACCACTGTCTTCTATTTGTGTTTTTGTGATACCATACTTTAATTTTCTTTTACTCCAATTTCTTTGCTCTTTTCAGTATCCTTGAAACATTGTATATCCTCAGGAAATGGACTTGGCTCACCTTCTCATCTCGCTCCTCATTCTTTCCCCAGATAGCTAATTTACTGACATGACTAACATTTACTCAGACACTACTCTTCTGAGCTCCTGATCCATATAATGAACTGCCTATTTGACATTTCCACTTGCTCATCTCACATGTCTCAAAAATAACCAATACAAAAACAAATTAGTGATCTCCCCCACACACACACATAAATCTGCTTTCCTCCAGGGTTCCCGATTTCAATAAACAGCACCACTATTTATCATCTTAACTCAAAAGCACATATAGACTATGGGGAATGAAAAAAAAAAAACACGGTAATGAATTCCTCACTAGCATATAGGAAAAGGCACATTCAGCAAGAGTCCACAAACCAATATTAAGACAGAATACTGATAATTTCAGAATACTGAAATTTTACTACAAAATGGCTCTCAGGACTATCTGTAGAAAAAGGTAATACTGCTTTCCTCTGTTACCTCAGTTACTGGTTACTTCCAATTCATACCATCTTATGATTAATTTAGCATGAAGCATAAGAATATTCATTCCTATAAGGGACCTCAGTATTCAGTGATATTTACTATAAATTAAGTCATTTTTACCTGCATGAAAACAAAAACATTTTCAGAATTCTCTGGGACGATAAACCTTTATTTCAAAAATAAAATTTATAATTTGAAAAAACAAGCAGATAGGCTGTTTTCCCCAATTAAGTGCCAAATAGGGAAGAAAAAAATTCCTACATAAGATTCTGAAAAGCTTATCAACAATTATAAAGATAGTAATAATTTACTCAAATACTCAAACCCAAGTGAACACCCTCTCATATCAGAGCCTAGTGGAGAATTCTTTTAAATTATTTTCATCCTCTCAGAAAATAATTAAATAGATCACTTTAAAAGATTCTGGACAAATAGAAATACTAAACTGAGTCAAAGTACTCACCTGATCTCAGAAAATCATATAGGTCACCCCAAAACTATCATTTTCTTACTGCTAATGACAAAAGCAGCTCATCCTGGAAAATTAAACTGAGAAAAAATATTTTCCCTTCAGATCCTTAGAATTGGAGGTGGTGTGGGAAATGAACACATAAGTGCACAGAGTTTTGTAAAAAGACTGCAATCTGGCCATGTTAACACTATTAAGCATACATCTGTTTCTCAGTGTCAAACTCAAGAAGCTCATGACTTGGTGTTGACAGGTATACTGAAGAAAGAAGTAGAGAGATAAACAAGCAAGGAAGAACAAGGTACAAGGTAAGTGAGAAGTATGGGTGATGTAAATCATTAACAAAACATACCTAGGACACCAGTATTCACAACAAATTTGATAGTATTATAAACTTTCAAGTAGTCTCCAGGATCCCCAAATTCCACCCAGTAGACAGAAGTCCTATATTTATATAGTACCTAATGTTAAAATTGTTTAAGAAGTTCACATATAAAGAAAATGTTCTCTCTCAAATAAGCTTCATGTTTACAGGTTAGTTGCTGAAAGATTCAGAAACAAAAGTTCTTCAATTATTTTCACTTCATTTAAATAGCTACAGCAAATCAAATCTAAATTTGGAGGTGGGTCCACATCTGCCTAAAACAAAGGTCTTTGTCTGTATATAGGCATACTTCAGAAATATTGCAGGTTCAGTTCCAGACCACCACAATAAAGAGATTATTGCAATAAAGCAAGTCACACAAATGTTTTGGTTTCCCAATGCATATAAAAGTTATGTTTACACTATATTGTAGTCTATTAAGTGTGCAATAGCATTGTATCTTAAAAAACAATGTACATACCTTAATTTAAAAATAGTTAATCAATGAATTTGGTAAAGTAGCAGGATACAAAATTAATGCACAGAAATCTCTGGTATTCCTATATACTAATGATGAAAAATCTGAAAGTGAAATCAAGAAAACACTCCCATTTACCATTGCAACAAAAAGAATAAAATATCTAGGAATAAACCTACCTAAGGAGACGAAAGACCTGTATGCAGAAAATTATAAGACACTGATGAAAGAAATTAAAGATGATACAAATAGATGGAGAGATATACCATGTTCTTGGATGGGAAGAATCAACATTGTGAAAATGACTCTACTACCCAAAGCAATCTACAGATTCAATGCAATCCCTATCAAACTACCACTGGCATTTTTCACAGAACTAGAACAAAAAATTTCGCAATTTGTATGGAAACACAAAAGACCCCGAATAGCCAAAGCAATCTTGAGAACGAAAAAAGGAGCTGGAGGAATCAGGCTCCCTGACTTCAGACTATACTACAAAGCAACAGTAATCAAGACAGTATGGTACTGGCACAAAAACAGAAAGATAGATCAGTGGAACAGGATAGAAAGCCCAGAGATAAACCCACGCACATATGGACACCTTATCTTTGATAAAGGAGGCAGGAATGTACAGTGGAGAAAGGACAGCCTCTTCAATAAATGGTGCTGGGAAAACTGGACAGGTACATGTAAAAGTATGAGATTAGATCACTCCCTAACACCATACACAAAAATAAGCTCAAAATGGATTAAAGACCTAAATGTAAGGCCAGAAACTATCAAACTCTTAGAGGAAAACATAGGAAGAACACTCTATGATATAAATCACAGCAAGATCCTTTCTGACCCACCTCCTAGAGTAATGGAAATAAAAACAAAAATAAACAAATGGGACCTAATGAAACTTCAAAGCTTTTGCACAGCAAAGGAAACCATAATCAAGACCAAAAGACAACCCTCAGAATGGGAGAAAACATTTGCAAATGAAGCAACTGACAAAGGATTAATCTCCAAAATTTACAAGCAGCTCATGCAGCTCAATAACAAAAAAACAAACAACCCCATCCAAAAATGGGCAGAAGACCTAAACAGACATTTCTCCAAAGAAGATATAAAGAATGCCAACAAACACATGAAAGAATGCTCAACATCATTAATCATTAGAGAAATGCAAATCAAAACTACAATGAGATATCATCTCACACCAGTCAGAATGGCCATCATCAAAAAATCTAGAAACAATAAATGCTGGAGAGGGTGTGGAGAAAAGGGGACACTCTTGCACTGCTGGTGGGAATGTGAATTGGTTCAGCCACTATGGAGAACAGTATGGAGGTTCCTTAAAAAACTACAAATAGAATTACCATATGACCCAGCAATCCCACTACTGGGCATATATCCTGAGAAAACCAAAATTCAAAAAGAGTCATGTACCAAAATGTTCATTGCAGCTCCATTTAGAATAGCCCGGAGATGGAAAGAACCTAAGCGCCCATCATCGGATGAATGGATAAAGAAGATGTGGCACATATACACAATGGAATATTACTCAGCCTTAAAAAGAAATGAAATTGAGTTATTTGTAATGAGATGGATAGACCTAGAGTCTGTCATACAGGGTGAAGTAAGTCAGAAAGAAAAAGACAAATACCGTATGCTAACACATATATATGGAATTTAAAGGAAAAAAATGTCATGAAGAACCTAGGGATAAGACAGGAATAGAGGCGCAGACCTACTGGAGAACGGACTTGAGGATATGGGGAGGGGGAAGGGTGAGTTTTGACAGGGCGAGAGAGAGTCATGGACATATACACACTAACAAACATAGTAAGGTAGATAGCTAGGGGGAAGCAGCCGCAAGGCACAGGGATATTAACTTGGGGCTTTGGGACAGCCTGGAGGGGTGGGAGGGGGAGAGTGGGAGAGAGGGAGACGCAAGAGGGAAGACACATGGGAGCATATGTATATGTATAGCTGATCCACTTTGTTATAAAGCAGAAACTAACACACCATTGTAAAGCAATTATACCCCAATAAAGATGTTAAAAAAAAAAATAAAGTTACTCCATGTCTTTTCAAAAAAAAAAATAGTTTATTGCTAAAAACGTCTAACCATCATCTGAGCCTTCAGTGAATTGTAGCAGTAACATCAAAGATCACTGATCACAGATCTTGGCTGCCGACATGCCATCCAAACTAAGGAAGACCCAAACACTTAAGGGCCATGTGAGCCATAGCCATGACTGCATTGGCAAACATGAGAAGTATCCAGGAGGCCAGGGTAATGCTGGTGGCATGCATTAACACAGGATCAACTTTTACAAATATCATCCAGGTTACTTTGGGAAAGTTGGTATCAGTTGTGAAAAGAACTATGTCAGGAATGAATGACATGTGACCTGAGGACCTCCATGTTTGCTGTTCATGCTGGACCTTTGCTGAACCCTCTAACTTAAAACTGCTGAATAGTTCCTGTGTTGCTAAAAGCAAAGAATAATGCTGAGAACTGGATTTGTTCTGGACTAAAGAAAACAAACCTTTCCCTAGTAATGAATGAGATACATTTCAAAACCCAATTGCATGTAAAGAACAATTTTACCCTCCAATCCAAATTCTTGGTAAACAACCTATGAAAGCCTATGTTAACTGCCCTCTTTTTCCTATTAAAAAACCTGTTATTTTCTTCCAGTGGGACACTATTCTGGGTTCCTCCAGAATCTGTGATCCCCGAATTGCAATTCTAAGACCCCAAATAAACTGTCTTTCTGCCTCTTTACAGTTCATGGTCCTTTTGGTTGACATTTTTGGTGTCAGAATTGGGATCCAAAGCAGTCTTCCTTCCATCTCCAAAGCCGCCGTGGATTCGAGCAAGATACTTGCATGAGCCCCTTGTGCTCTGTCGCCTCCCCAGTGGCGTTGAGTCTGGGTAATAAGTCCTCTCAGTCCCAAACCCCCCTCCTAGGTTGAGAGTCAGGCCCATATTGTGGGTGTCTTTTGTTTGGTCAATTGCTTAAGGGCTTGCTCCCTTTTGATGAGTGCACTATAATGGGATGTTCATAGTCTAAGACTGTTTTGGGGGAGGATTCTCACCCATATGGGACTCCAGCTGGGTACCTGTACAAAAAGTATGGTGCTGCCTCTTGTGCTTAGCTAGATGAATGGCAATGGTATACCAGAGATAACATCTGGCTACAATGGGGAACTTCTGAAATTTCAAAATTGGTCTTTTTATGTGCACAATTAGAAGCTAAAGGGTATAAAACTAAACAAATAGAATGGGAAGCCTATTTCAATTAGTACATTGAAGCCTCCCAGTGAGCTCATGAAACCCAAAAGGTTTGCAAATCTAAAACTGCTTCACTTCAGGATACTGTTTCCAAACTCACTGCTGCAAATAAAGATCTATGCTCTCATCTAAATATTCCAGAAAAGGCTCAAGGGCCCTCTTCCTCCCCTCTTTCTCCTTTGGCTCCTACGTATCCTAAACTTGCTGAGCTGCCATTCTATCTTTCTGTTTCTCCTATTCCTCCTCCAAAATCTTTACCCCCACCTCCTAGCCCTCCAATAAAAACCTTTCCCTTTGTCACTACTTTGAACACTGATGGCATTTGCCATCTGGTAGACTACAGGCCTTCATCCCCTGCAGAATCACGGGTCATAGCCAAGGAATTTCCCAAGGTCACTGAGGATCCCCTCCGCTTTGCAGAAGAATTTAACCTTGTGATATAAACCTATGATCCAAGCTTCTCTGACTTGTATCAACTAAAAAGAATCTTAGTTGGAGAAAATCAAGCCAGACACTGCAAACTACTGCCAGCTGGCTTCACCCTTTAGATGATATCCACAGAAAGGACATCAGTGTGATGGCACCAGCTTCTCAGGTGGCTCAAGCCCTTCATGAAGCAATTCCTTAGGCTTTTCCGCGCCCCACTGACTGGGAAAAATTCAGTCTACTACACAAAGACCTGATAAAACTGTCCATGATTATCATTCATACCTAAAATTAGTATTCTGGGAAAACTCCAGACTACATGCTGGGGTAAACAATATTCAACCCTCTTTAATTCAATCGTTGTTGGGGACTAGATGAGGAACTTGGACTGCTGATGAAATGGGTACAATCAAATTGGGAAACAGTGGTCTCTCCTGATCTAGTCAATTTGGCTAATCAGCTATCTAACAATCAAATGTACAAAAAAATGTAAGACCACTAAAATCATGAATTTGCAACTGCATCAACTGGCTGCTGCTGCTCAGTGGCCACCTCAATGGAAAGACCAGAGTTCCCATAAGGGCCCCTTCCAGGAGCCAAGTGCCCACCACTATTGTAAGTAGACTGGCCACTGGAAGAATTGCCTAAAGTTAAAAAGAAGGTTCTATTAGCAGCCCGAGACCACTTGCTCTGACTTTTTTCATGAACTTTCTGAGAAATTTGAGAAGTGCCTCCTTTTTGTACACTCATGAATAGAGATGCTCTGAGGAAAGTGTCGGGGTCTTCCCAGTACTCCCATTGGGAGAACTGGACCTTTTTATAGGAGCCACGGCTATTACTGTTCTTATGGACACAGGAGCAACTTTGTCTTGAACCCCACCAGTCTCAAGGCCCCCCTTCTTCAGAGTACAGAAAAAGTACAAATGGTGGCCCCCTTGTCTTTCAAGATAAGCTCTCTTTAGGGAACTCACCAGTTCCTTCTTGCTCCTTCTGCTCATGTACACCTTTTGGGCTGAGACCTCCTGGAAAAATTACAACGTAATATTTCCTCTTCCCCAAAAGGGGAAATACACTTACAAATCCTTGACTCCTCAAGATCTACTTCTAACTCTAGTCCTAATATTGAGATCCCCTCCTTGCTCCTGTCTTGTCAACTCCCAATCACAAGGATTTGCTAAATTCTGTTCTTCCTATCTATGGCCCACCTCTTTATAAAACATAGGATGCATTCATTCAGCACCACCAATTAAGATCCAGGTAGACCCTAATAAAACTTTGCCTCACCTCAGATGATACCCTCTCAGGCTTGAGGTCCTGGAAGGAATTTATCTCAATGTAGAGGCACACCTCCAGAAGGGCCTAATGAGCCCATGCCCCAGTACCTGCAACACACCAATTCTTCCCGTATGCAAGCCTCATGGTCAAGGTTGGCATTTTGTTCAAGATCTTCAAGCTATAAACAATACAGTCATACCGTGTCACCCTGTGGTCCCCAACCCTCATACCATTCTCAAGTTAATCCCTCTAAACACACAGTTTTTTACAGTCAGAGATTTATGTAGTGCTTTCTTCAGCATTCCTTTCCACCCAGATAGTCAGTACCTGTTTGCCTTTATATGGGAAGGACATCAATTTACTCGGACTGTTATGCCTCAGAGCTACACAGACAGCCCTACTTATTCTTCACAGATCTTGAGACAAGACTTGGCCAATTTATATTTTTCCCAAGGCTCTACTTTACTCCAATATGGTGATGATCTTTTGTTATGCTCCCCCCATTGAGAAAGCAAGCCTCAAGGATAGCCTACAGCTCCTCACTCAGCTAGCACATAAAAAACATAAGGTCTCAAGGGCTAAGTTCCAATTTGTTCGAGATATAAACAAAGAAGAGCAAAGAGTGTTTCTGCTCACCACCCAGTTCTACAAGGATTAAGTCACAACCCACTGCAGTCACTGACCAACAGCACGGTCTGAGAGGAAATTAAGACAACAACAGGATGCTCTCTGCTTTGGACAAGCACGCCCCTTAAATAGTTAGATATATATCTCAGGAAGAATTTTAATGAACCCAGATTCTTGCATCTTCCCATACATAGAAAAGCACTGAAATCATAACTTGAGATATCTGTTCTTCGTGACTAGCAGTAATCTTTTAGGAAGATGCATTATGCTTGCCTGCACATATTCTCCAGCTAAAAAATCATATATATACTGGCTTCTCCCCTACCTCCGTGGAGCAGTTCCCTCAGAGCTATGGAGAGGCTGTCTCCTAGGCATATAAAAAGGTGTTCATTAAGGTCCTTGAATAAAACTTCAACTCACAACTCTTATGTTGTGTGTTTTTCTTTAAGTCAACAAAACCAAGGTAGGATGCTTGAGTCATTTGTTTACCCCTCAAAGGCTAATGCTGGATACTACATACATCCAAGGCATATCACAGTTTCCCCTTCCTGTCACCAAATGCCAGTTGAGAGGCTTTTCTGGGCTAGCAGGCTATTATAGGAGTTGGGTCCCCAATTTCTCCTTTTATGCAAAACCCTTTTATTCCCTTTTAAAGAACAAGAGACACAATCCTCTTGTTTAGAATCATGAGGCTGAGTCAGCTTTTAAAACTTTAAAAACTCAGTTGGCCACAGCCCCTGCTTTAGGAAATCCTAATTATTCTCTTCCTTTTATACTATGAAGTTAATGGAAATACCCTTGGAGTGCTCGTTCAGCTGCACGGAGACAAAAGCATGCCTATCGGCTATCATAGCCAACAGTTGGAACCCTTGACTCAAGGACTTCCACCTTGCCTTTGAGCAACAGCAGCCACTGCTGCCCTTCTGCAGACTACAGAACAGACAGTTATAGGGTCTTCTTTACAAGTGTTTGTCTCTCACTCTGTTGAGATACTCAGGAACTCACACTATACACAACACAATCTGCTAGCTGACTTACATCTTATGAAATCTTATTGCTTTCCTCTCCAAATGTCACTTTGTCTCACTGTAACTCCCTAAATACTGCTATTCCCTTACCATCACCAAGAGATGAGACCCCACATGACTGCATAACCACAACTGATCTTTTGACTAGTCCACATCCAGACTTACAAGAAACACCTTTAGACAACTCCGATGCTTCTTAGTTTTCCGATGACCCCTACTTACGAAATGATGATGGGCATCTGAAAACTGGGTATGCTATCACTATCCCCTTCACTTTAATAGAATCCAATGCTTGGCCCTTTACTTCTTCAGCCCAACAAGCTGAACTATAAGCACTCACTCATGCCTGCACTCTGGGCTCTGGCAAACACGCTAACATTTACACAGATAGCAGGTATGCTTTTGGAGTAGCTCATGACTTTGGAATGCTTTGGAAACACAGAGGTCTCCTGACCTCAGGGGGGAATGAAATTTAAAGTGGCCCCTTTATTAAGGCCTTACAGGATGCAATCTTGCTCACAACAACTGACAATAATAATGGTCCTAGCATGTCCCAAAGACAACACTGAGGAAGGAAAGGGGACTAATGAGCAGATAGAGCCACTAAGGTGGCAGCATTACAAGATTCAGGCTCCATAAAGGAACCTCCTCCTGTTGGTCATTCTATTTACACCATGTTACCTACTACTTGGAAGGACACCAAGATTGAAAGGGTATTATCAGAGATGAGCAATTGCATGCTACAGCTAAGGAACAGAGGTGAGTTTCTGAAGGATGCACATTTGATCAACATACTGGGCTTTGGTATGGGCCAAATGGTTGCCCTGCTCTTTCTGAAACCATGTTAAGATTAACATATGAAATGACTCATTGGGGAACAGATAAAATGAAAGCCTGGGGAAAACAATACTTTTTGAAACCTTTTCCCACAGTAGCAACCAAAATATGTCAGAGGTGTCAGATCTGTCCTAAGTAAAACCTACTCATACTTCTCAAGGCCACTTTCCTTTACCTCCTGGTTCCTTTGCTGTCTGGCAACTGGATTCTATCCAGCTGCCTCACTCTCAAGGATACAGATATGTTCTGGTGATGGTCTGCATGTATTCCCATTGGTTAGAAGCATTTCCTTACAAATGAGCAAATGCTCTTGCAGTAGACAAAATACTGTTGGAAAGGACTATTCCTACTTGGGGAATGTCCTTGGAATTACATAAAGATAAAGGTACCCACTTCACTGGACAAATTCTAAATGCTGTTTGTGATCTGGCCTGTATTACATTTCCACTGTGCCTATCATCTTCAATCTTCTGGTCTAGTAGAAAGACCAATGGCATAATCAAAACTCAATTGGCAAAACTCTCTAAGGCCTTCAGCCTTCGTTGGCTTAAATTGCTACCCATAGTTCTATTAAACTGAAGATCTATATATACCCTTTGGAAAACAGAAACTGTCACCATTTGAAATAATCACTGGAAGGCCCATGATTCATGACTCAGGACTGTATGAGCCACTTCTAGTCGAGGGAGACCTTTTACATTATTGTTAAAGTCTCATTACAGCTCTAAAGAAAAATGAGCACCTGGTTGAAAAATCTTTTCACACTGTGCTCCCAGGGGACAAAGGTATAGACCACCACAATTTACAACCAGGGGACTATGTTTATTGGAAAAGACATCTTTTAAAGGACTCCTTACAGCCCAGATGGAAGGGACCCTATCATAATACTTTTAACCAACCCCTATGCTGCTAAACTTAAAAGCACTGCTTCTTGGATTCATTTTTCACATTTTAAAAAGGTGTTTCCACCTGAGTGGGCCTCTGAAACAGTTGGAGACCTAAAGCTGAAATTGACCCAGAAGTGAAACAGATGACACCTGATATAGATGGCTCTTCCAAGACTCTGGACCAGGCCAGTACTCTCCATGATCCCCAGAAATGAAATTTCTCTCATTACCCTTGTTTTAATTGTGGTCACCATAGAGTTGTGATATCTCCTTCATTATGTAATATCTGGTGATGCATCAACCTACCACTCTCCTTATACTCCTTCTTATATTAGACACATTTTCAAAGAGTGAAAATTTTCATGAATGGGTTTACACCTAGAATGACAGTTCAGAAAAAGTGACTCTGGCCCTTTGGTCCCCTAATTTTGAAGGACTGGAGAACTGAACTTTTGGGACTCTTCCTTGTGGCTACAGGTTTCTTAATGCTCTGTGCCCTACTACATACAGTGGGCATCCTCTGTTGGTGGTAATTCTATGAAAACCATAGATCTTGCTTTAACTCTGCTGGGAATAAGCCTCTGGCCCCAATTCTTGGCCATCTGATTAATCTGTTCAGCTTGGGATTCTTTCAATAACCAAGGCCAATGAGGCACCCTTACTCCCCTTTATATTAAAATGGCTGACTTTTCTTGGGATAGTTCTTTCACTAGAGTTATGTTGTTATAACGTCTCTCTTAATATCCATACAGACCCCTTATGCCTGGGAAAATAATCCCTTAGTCCACATTTCCCAAAGTCTAGTCACTGCAGGAAATCAAACAGACTGTTGGATATATCATCAGTGCCCCAGACTACTCACTGAGTACTGAGATCTCCTTACCTTAGCTACCTCCAATCTTACTGCTATCCCCCCACCATGTCTTGTTTAGAATTCATCTATTCTCCTAGCATATTGTGTCCATCTACTCAAATCCACAGTTCCCTTTCCCTGTTTGGTCAACAGAACTAGACCAAATGCCCAACAGTTCCTTAGGAACATTTGTTCCGAGAGAATCCTGAGGTTACCTGGAAACGTCAGATCCAGCTTCCAAACACCCACATTTACCTCACTGTGCAACAACAAAACATATTATCATGATAACCCCCATTTTGTTTTCAGGATTAATATAATGTTCTTAAAGCAGCTGGCACAGTGTCTGACATGTGCTAAATAAATACCTGATGTGTGAATGTTTTCTCGCCAAAAAGAAAATACAGGAAAAAAGTATATGAAACATTTTAGTTAATAATTCACCAAAGGTGCATAATGCTACCTGTGTGCAAAATAATATATCTGTGAGTCAAAACTTACTGCTACATCATCTGCTACATCATCATATGCTACTGATTTAATAGATTTAGTTTTGACATTCTATCGTGGGAACATTACTCTTAAATAATGATAGAATCATTTTTGAAAACAATCTTCCAAATCAACTCATAAAGGTACATACATTCATGCACAGATGCCTTACTTTAAGAATCACAAATTGGAGAGAAGTGAAAAGTATCTTTGCATATTTTTACTATAACACATTTTATCAATTTCACTAACAGTCTTTTAGTTGGGCATTTCCAAAAATAAGTCTTTTTAGTTTTGCTTTCCACATAGAAGGTTTAATTTGTATCCTGAGTTTTAAACTACTAAATATTTTCAAAGGTTTATTAATAGTTATGGCCATTTCCCCAGTAGACTTTTTATATTTTTAATATTTTAGATTGAATTCTACAGTCAACAGACTACTTATAGATAATTTAATAGCACCTGCAATATTCATTAAAATGATTTGCTTTGATCTTTATGGTTTTCTAATTATACAATATTCCTGTTGTTTTTACCCCAATAGGTTAGTCCTTTCAAACATACCCACCTAACCACTGTCACTGCTTCAGGGAAGATTTAAGAAAGGGTAATTGTGTTTCAAATCAATCTGAAAGAGTTATTATTTTGGGTTTTTTTTTGCCTGCACCACACGGCTTGTGAGATCTTAGTTCCCTGACCAGGGATAGGAAGAGTGGAGTCTTTTTTTTTTTTTTTTTAACATCTTTATTGGAGTATAATTGCTTTACAATGGTGTGTTAGTTTCTGCTGTACAAGAAAATGAATCAGCTATAAGTATACATATATTCCCATATCCCCTCCCTCTTGCATCTCCCTCCCACCCTCCCTATCCCACCCCTCTAGGTGGTCACAAACCACCTAGCTGATCTCCCTGTGCTATGCGGCTGCTTCCCACTAGCTATCTATTTTATGTTTGGTAGTATATATATGCCCATGCCACTCTCTCACTTTGTCACAGCTTACCCTTCCCCCTCCTCATATCCTCAAGTCCACGTGCTAGTAGGTCACACACTGGACAGCACAGGAATTCCTCTGAAAGAGTTATCTTTTTAAAAGAGAGTCTCGGGTTGGGATAGAGAGAACCACCTCTGAGCTATTCGGTTAGTCAGGTATTTAAAAACAAATATGAGACTCTGCTATAAAGTAAAATAGCTGATAAAACACATCCATGTTCAAATCAAAGCATAATAACAGAGTCCAAATTTAAATATGAATGGTCATTGAAGTATTTACCATTTCAGGTTACCTGTGCTTTTTTCTTTCGTATTGTTGACAATAACGTTATTTTTTTAATTAATTTTTATTGGAGTAGAGTATAGTTGCTTTACAATGTTGTGTTAATTTCTACTGCAGAGCAAACTGAATCAGCCATACATACACATATATCCTCGTCTTTCTGGATTTCCCTCCCATTTAGGACACCACAGTGAATTAAGTACAGTTCCATGTGCTATACAGTATGTTCCCTTCAGTTGTCTATTTTATATATAGTATCAATAGTGTATACGTGTCAATCCCAATATCCCAATTCTTCCCACTCCATCCCTTTCCCCCTTGCTATCCATACATTTATCCTCTGTGTCCCTATTTCTGCCTGGCAAATAAGGTCATCTTTACCATTTTTCTAGATTCCACATATATGCGTTAATATACAATATTTGTTTTTTGTTTACTCTTTCTGACTTACTTCACTCTGTATGACACTCTCTAGGTCCATCCACATCTCTATAAATGACCCAATTTCGTTCCTTTTAATGGCTGAGTAATATTCCATTGTGTATATGTACCACATATTATTTATCCATTCCTCTGTTGATGGACATTTAGGTTGCTTCCATATCCTGGCTATTGTAAATAGTGCTGCTATGAACATTGGGGTGCATGTGTCTTTTTTTTTAACATCTTTATTAGAGTATAATTGCTTTACAATGGCATGTTAGTTTCTGCTGTATAACAAAGTGAATCAGCTATACATATACATATATCCCCATATCTCCTCCCTCTTGCGTCTCCCTCCCACACTCCTTATCCCACCCCTCTAGGTAGACACAAAGAACCGAGCTGATCTCCCTGTGCTATGTGGCTGCTCCTCACTATCTATCTATTTTACATTTGGTAGTGTATATATGTCCATGCCATTCTCTCACTTCATCCTAGCTTACCCTTCCCCCTCCCCATGTCCTCAAGTCCATTCTCTATATCTGTCTTTATTCCTGTCCTGTCCCTAGGTTCTTCAAAATCACTTTTTTTTTAGATTCCATATATATGTGTTAGCATACAGTATTTGTTTCTTCTCTTTCTGACTTACTTCACTCTGTATGACAGTCCCTAGGTCCATCCACCTCACTACAAATAACTCAATTTCGTTTCTTTTTATGGCTGAGTAATATTCCATTGTATATATGTGCCACAACTTCTTTATCCATTCATGTATCAATGGACACTTAGGTTGTTTCCATGTCCTGGTTATTGTAAATAGAGCTGCAAGGAACATTGTGGTACATGACTCTTTTTGAATTATGATTTTCTCAGGGTATATGCCCAGTAGTGGGACTACTGGGTCATACAGTAGTTTTATTTTTAGTATTTTAAGGAACCTCCATACTGTTTTCCATAGTGGCTGTATCAATTTACATTCCCACAAACAGTTTAAGAGGATTCCCTTTTCTCCACACCCTCTCCAGCATTTACTGTTTGTAGATTTTGATGATGGCCATTCTAACCAGTGTGAGGTGATACCTCACTGTAGTTTTGATTTGCATTTCTCTAATCATTAGTGATGTTGAGCATCTTTTCATATGTTTGTTGGCCATCTATATGTCTTCTTTGGAGAAGTGTCTATTTGTTTCTTCTACCATTTTTTGATTGAGTTGTTTGTTTTTTTGTTATTGAGCTGCTTGTATATTTTGGAGATTCAAAGCAATCCCTATCAAATTACCAATGGCATTTTTCACAGAACTAGAAAAAAAATTTACCATTTGTATGGAAACACAAAAGACCCCGAATAGCCAAAGCAATCTTGAGAAAGAAAAATGGAGCTGGAGGAATCAGGCTCCCTGACTTCAGACTATACTACAAACCTACAGTAATCAAGACAGCATGGTACCGGCACAAAAACAGAAATATAGATCAATGGAACAGGATAGAAAGCACAGAGATAAATCCACACACCTATGGTCCCCTTATCTATGACAAAGGAGGCAGAAATATATTGGGTTGGCCAAAAAGTTCCTTCAGTTTTAAAGTAAAAATAAAAGACACATTTTTTCATTTTCACGAAGAACTTTATTGGACAATATATTCACCATTTTCTCCCACTACCTTCTTCCATTTTTCAGGCAATTTCATAATTCCATCTTCCCAAAACTTTTTATCTTTTTGAGCAGAGAACTCTTCCAGGTGCCTTTTACAGTCTTCCAGGGAATTGAAATTTTTTCCATTAAGAGGATTTTGTAAAGACTGAAATAAATCTGAAGGTGCAATATCTGATGAATATGACAGATGAATCAGAACTTCCCAGCAAAGCTGTAACAGATTTTGCCTGGTCATCAAAGAAACATGCAGTCTTGCATTATTCTGATGGAAGATTATGCATTTTCTGTTGACTAATTCTGGACACTTTTTGTCGGGTGCTGCTTTCAGTTGGTCTACTTGGGAGCAGCATTTGTTGGAATTAATGATTTGGTTTTCTGGAAGGAGCTCATATTAGAAGACTTCCTTCCAATCCCAACATATACACAACATCACCTTCTTTGGATGAAGACTGGCCTTTAGTGTGGTTGGTGGTGGTGCATTTCACTTGCCCCACAATCTCTTCCATTCCACATTATTGTACAGTATCCACTTTTCATGGCCCATCACAATTTGTTTTAAAAACAGAACGTTCTTGTTACATTTCAGTAGAGAATCGCATGCAGAAATACGGTCAAGAAGGTTTTTTTCACTTCACATACGTGGAACCCAAACATTAAAGTGATTCACATAACCAAGCTGGTGCGAATGACTTTCAGTGCTTGATTTGGATATTTTGAGTATGTTGGATATCTCCCGCATGGCATAACGTTGATTGTTCTCAATTAATGTCTCGATTTGATCGCTATCAACTTCAACTGATCTACCAGACTGTGGAGCATTGTCCAGCAAGAAATCTCCAGCACAAAACTTCACAAACCAGTTTTGACATGTTTGATCAATCACAGCACAAATCTGTTTTTGCACTTCAGTTGCGCTTTTACCTTTCTTGAAATAATAAAGCATAATACACTGAAAACGTTGCTTTTTTCCTTTCATCTTCAATATTAAAATGGCTACACAAAAATTCACCTATTTTGATAAGATTTTTTTTTAAATGCACGCTATGACAGCTGTCACAATACAATCTAACAAAAATGTTTTGAATGAAGTTAACGACAACTAAGCACTACTAGAGCCATCTTACAGAAAAAACTGAATGAAACTTTTGGCCAACCCAATACAATGGAGAAAAGACAGCCTCTTCATTAGGTAGTGCTGAGAAAACTGGACAGCTAAATGTAGAAGAATGAAACTAGAACACCCCCTAACACCAAACACAAAAATAAACTCAAAAAGTTCCTATTCCATTTTTTAAATTGTTTTGGGTTTGTTATTGTAGGTCTTTTTCTTCTCTTGTGTTTCTTTCCTAGAGAGGTTCCTTTAGCATTTGTTGTAAAGCTGGTTTGGTGGTGCTGAACTCCCTCAGCTTTTGCTTTTCTGTAAAGGTTTTCATTTCTCCATCAAATCTGAATGAGATCCTTGCTGCCTAGAGTAATCCTGGCTGTAGGTTTTTCTCCTTCATCACTTTATATATGTCCTGCCACTCCCTTCTGGCTTGCAGAGTTTCTGCTGAAAGATCAGCTGTTAACCTTATGGGGATTCCCTTGTGTGTTATTTGTTGTTTTTCCCTTGCTGCTTTTAATATGTTTTCTTTGTATTTAATTTTTGACAGTTTGATTAATATGTGTCTTGGTATGTTTCTCCTTGGATTTATCCTGTATGGGACTCTCTGTGCTTCCTGGACTTGATTAACTATTTCCTTTCCCATATTAGGGAAGTTTTCAACTATAATCTCTTGAAATATTTTCTCAGTCCCTTTCTTTTTCTCTTCTTCTTCTGGAACCCCTATAATTCGAATGTTGGTACATTTAACGTTGTCCCAGAGGTCTCTGAGACTGTCCTCAGTTCTTTTCATTCTTTTTTCTTTCTTCTGCTCTGCAGTAGTTATTTCCACTATTTTATTTTCCAGGTCACTTATCCATTCTTCTGCCTCAGTAATTCTGCTAATGATCCCGTCTAGAGTATTTTTAATTTCATTTATTGTGTTGTTCACCATTGCTTGTTTCATCTTTAGTTCTTCCAGGTCCTTGTTAAATGTTTCTTGCATTTTGTCTATTCTATTTCCAAGATTTTGGACCATCTTTACTATCATTATTCTGAATTATTTTTCAGGTAGACTGCCTATTTCCTCTTCATTTGTCAGGTCTGGTGGGTTTTTATCTTGCACTTTCATCTGCTGTGTGTTTTTCTGTCTTCTCATTTTGCTTATCCTACTGTGTTTGGGGTCTCCATTTTTCAGGCTGCAGGTTCATAGTTCCTGTTGTTTTTGGTGTCTATCCCCAGTGGCTAAAGTTGATTCAGTGGGTTGTGTAGGCTTCCTGGTGGAGGGGACTAGTGCCTGTGTTCTGGTGGATGAGGCTGGATCTTGTCTTTCTGGTGGGCAGGTCCACGTCTGCTGGTGTGTTTTGGGGTATCTGTGGCCTTATTATGATTTTAGGCAGCCTATCTGCTAATGGGTGGGGTTGTGTTCCTGTCTTACTAGTTGTTTGGCACAGGGTGTCCAGCACTGTAGCTTTCTGGTCGTTGAGTGAAGCTGGGTGCTGGTGTTGATATGGAGATATCTGGGAGATTTTCGCCATTTGATATTACTTGGAGCTGGGAGGTCTCTTGTGGACCAGTGTCCTGAAGTTGGCTCTCCCACCTCAGAGGCACAGCATTGACTCCTGGCTGGAGCACCAAGAGCCTTTCATCCACACAGCTCAGAATAAAAGGGAGAAAAAGTAGAAAGAAAGAAAGAAAGAAAAATGATAAAAGAAAATAAAGTTATTGAAATAAAAATTAAAAAAATAATTATTAAGAAAAAAAAATTTTTTTAAAGTAAGAAAAAAAAACAGACGGACAGAACCCTAGGACAAATAATGAAAGCAAAGCTATACAGACAAAATCTCAAACAGAAGCATACACATACACACTCACAGAAAGAGGAAAAGGGGAAAAATAATAAATCTTGCTCTCAAAGTCCACCTCCTCAATTTGGGATGTTTCGTTGTCTATTCAGGTATTCCACAGATGCAGGCTACATCATGTTGATTGTGGAGATTTAATCCGCTGCTCCTGAGGTTGCTGGGAGATATTTCCCTTTCTCTCCTTTGTTTGCTCAACTCCCGGGGCTCACCTTTGGATTTGGCCCCGACTCTGCATGTAGGTCGCCGGAGGGCATCTGTTCCTTGCTCAGACAGGACAGGGTTAAAGGAGCAGCTGATTCAGGGGCTCTGGCTCACTCAGGCTGGGGGGATGGAGGGGCACATAATTCAAAAAGGGTCATGTACCAAAATGTTCATTGCAGCTCTATTTACAATAGCCAGGAGATGGAAGCAACCTAAGTGTCCATCATTGGATGAATGGATAAAGAAGATGTGGCACATATATAAAATGGAATATTCCTCAGCCATAAAAAAGAGATGAAATTGAGCTATTTGTAGTGAGGTGATTGGACCTAGAGTCTGTCATACAGAATGAAGTCAGTCAGAAAGAGAAAGACAAATACCGTATGCTAACACATATATATGGAATCTAAGCGAAAAAAAATGTCATGAAGAACCTAGGGGTAAGATGGGAATAAAGACACAGACCTACTAGAGAATGGACTTGAGGATATGGGGAGGGGGAAGGTAAGTTGTGACAAAGTGAGAGAGTGGCATGGACGTATGTACACTACCAAACGTAAAATAGATAGCTAGTGGGAAGCAGCCACACTGCACAGGGAGATCAGCTCGGTGCTTTGTGACCAGCTAGAGGGGTGGGATATGGAGGGTAGGAGGGAGGGCAACGCAAGAGGGAAGAGATATGGGAACATATGTATATGTATAACTGATTCACTTTGTTATAAAGCAGAAACTAACACACCATTGTAAAGCAATTATACTCCAATAAAGATGTCAAAAAAAACCTATAGATAACATCATAAAAAAATAAAATAAAATAAAGTCAAAATGGATTAAAGACCTAAATGTAAGGCCAGACACTGTAGAACTCTTAGAGGAAAATATAGGCATAACACTCTTTGACATAAATTGCAGCGAGATCTTTTTTGACCCTCTTCCTAGAGTAATGAAAACAAAAACGAAAATAAACACATGGGAACTATTAAATTTAAAAGTTTTTGCACAGCAAAGGAAACCATAAATAAGACAAAAAGACAACCCTAAAGATGGGAGAAAATATTTGCAAACAAAGCAACTGACAAAGGATTAATCTCTAAAATACCTGTGCTTTTGAATGTTAACTCACCTTTATCAAGACTCAATGTCACATCTTCCCTTTTTTCCTTCCACCTTACCACACACAGACTTCTATCCATAAATACTGTCTTACTTAGGTGTCTGTCGCATTCCTCTATCACACTGTAAGTTCCTGAGGAAAGGATCATGTCTTATGACTCTTTGTAACCCCAATATCTAGCATATTATCTATAATATAATTGATCCTGGAAAAATATTTGTGGAATGGAATGACTGAATTTGTAATCTGAAAGAATTAAATGTAAAAATAGCTTCAGTAATAAGTAGCTGCTATAGGTTTTCCTTAGTTTTTATTAATTTTCTTACTTGAAACATTTAAAAGCAACTTGGAAACTTAATTTCATGAAGTATTTCCAGTAGTCATTTTGCTTATCATTTCTGACTGAATTTTAAATTCTAACAGCCAACAGAAATTGAACTTCTTCAAAATCATTTTAAAAACACATAGCTTTGGTCATTTGTAAGATATTTTTCAGAAAAAAATGATAAATTCTTGATAATTCATATACTGCATGGGAGTTATTTCAAAGGTTCATATTTTTTTTTCAGTAAGGTTCATAACCCTAAATTTTGTCAGCAGATAAGTACAAACTTAACTTTGCAAACCACATTTTAAAGCCAGTTGTCTAAACTGGGCCCCATAGGCTAATTTTTTTTTAAATATTTTTAAAGGATTGTTTAAAACATATTCAATAGAGATTATAAAAGGCAAACAAACTCTAAAATATTTATATGACTCTTAACAGAAAAAGTTTACCACTCCTTGGTCTAAACTATATAATTTTTTAGTAATTAGAAGCATTTACTTTTAAAAATGCACAAGAGTACCAAACTGGCCTAGCAAAGAAATAACAAACTAAAATTATCTACTCTATGGGATTATAATTGCTGCAGTACACACAAATATTGCTTCATCCAGATTATATTCATAATTTCATACCACTCCACCTGTATTTTCAATTTACTTTTACTCCAATGTCCCTTGTACCCTGTAAATTAAAAAAAAAAAAGGCCAGCAGAATGGATTCTTATTTTCCATGCTTTTTGAAACCAATAACTTTATTGACAGAAACTTGTGATAATCACCTCCCTTAAGGCAGGAAGAAGAGTATGTTAGATTTTTAGAAGTTGTTAGCCCTAATAAGAGACTAATGAATATTTAGTTCACTTTTTGGAACTGGCATAATTCAGTCAAATCATTTTCAGTATTTCACTGGGCCATACTAAGTGTTACAAGGATTTAAAACAAATAGAGGCAAGTACACTGCTTTTTAAAAACAAAGAATCTAAAAATGTAAAAACTGAAATAATGATTATGACATTTCTGTTTCTCTCAAATTAAAAAGAGACAATGACTCTAAAGTTACTAAATTTATTCAACTGGGATGAGTCTTCAAAATAATACCCTAATTCAGGATCTCTCTGTATCTTCAGAGACGTTGTTATTTCTAGAAAAAGAGTCATGCCATGGCCCTCTTAATAATCTGTCTGCAACACAGAGCCCAAAAGTTTAAATAAAAGGGCCTAAGTCAGTCCTATGTTATCTAGCCAAGCCCATGTTTCCCAGCGACTGCTTACATTATCTGTTAAAATTGGTCACATAAGCTATTATTTATCTTGCTACCCAGCTTCTGAATAATCTCATTATGAAAACAATGAGGATAAACCTAATTTCAAAATTTTACTACTACTACTACAATAGTCATTTATGTTCTCTGCCATATTTTAGCATACACCTCAGAAACTTGGAGGTGAAATACACAAGATCAAACACAACCATCACTAGCAACTTGAAGGGTAACTTGATAACCCAGAAAACCAACATGTAGACTCTTCATTATTTCTATATCAATAACTAAGAGACCCAAATTCAAAGACAATTCATTAGGAAAATATATTTCCTTTCCCATGTAGCAAAAATGGCTGTAGAAGAACACTAAATAAAAGCAAAAGGGACACATGCCCCCAAATAATAATCTTCCTCAACTGCCATAATCCACTGCCAGGAGTGGAGGTACATAAAGCAAAAATAAGACAAATAGAATTGCCATACATACTGAGGCTCCACTCTTGATAGCTGATTTGAATAGGAGAAAATCTATTAATATTTTTTAAAACTATCAATATTTTTAAAAAGCAAAGGAGTTGGAAGGAGTTATCAGTGAACCTGTGAGTAATTTCACAGGAGTATGGAATTAAGACATTAATACCCCAGAAAAGTTAAAATTTTAAAAAGCTTTCTGTCAGCCTAAATGTGTTGGTCTTTGTGACATAATATACTGTCCTTTCAGACATTTCCTTGTGACTATGAAGAATGGATGGATATACAGTTAATTGGTTTTCAGTTATCACAATAGAAACTCGGAGCAATAACCAAATGAATCCTATCTAGTAACTAACACAATAACTTACACAGGTAGGCATTTAATGATCATTTGCTTAATTAATGCATGCAAAATAATATTTAGAACCAATTAAAACCAATCTAAGTATCATCATGCTTTTAAAAGGACTGGTAGTTGTGCAAATGATAGGTTACTATGAGTTGAGCTAAGCATATCAATATTATATATACATTAGAAGGTATCTGTGGAACATTTTTTTTTTTTTTTTTTTTTGTGGTACGCGGGCCTCTCACTGTTGTGGCCTCTCCCGTTGCGGAGCACAGGCTCCGGACGCGCAGGCTCAGCGGCCATGGCCCACGGGCCCAGCCGCTCCACGGCACGCGGGATCTTCCCGGACCGGGGCACGAACCCGTGTCCCCTGCATCGGCAGGCAGACTCTCAACCACTGCGCCACCGGGGAAGCCCTGTGGAACATTTTAAAACTTTGGTCCAGTGACAGTAAAGCAGCTTCCCTGGTTACTGTACAGGCAGGAATATGTTTACTCTGTGTGGATGAAATCATAGCTAATGACTTTAATGGTTCTAAATAGCTCCAAAATGTTCCCCATGCCAAGGCACTGGCCATCTGGCCAGTCTCATATGAACTACAACATATGCTTTGGAACGTTTACTTTCAAAGGATACACGTATTGTGTGTAGTACAGATGAATGCACATCTATATATATATAGCATTCTTTAGCAGTAATTCTTCTCACCGTAGTAACTTCTTAGAGATATGAGGTCCATGAAATTTCATTAAAATATAACCTTGGGGAATGTGAGATAAGTCTAAATTGTCCATTGAGTTATTTATCTGGCTAAAAGAAGTACTTTGTCTAGGACACCTAAATCTTAGAGTTAAGACAAGAGTTGAAAACAATAAATTTATTATTCTTGTCAAATATTATACATAAAGAACATTTTATTTAATTCTCAAAATAATCAGAGATAAACACATTAATTTCCATTTTATATATGAGGAAACTGAAGACCTTTACTCTGCTTCTGCACTTTTCTCAGAAATCAGTTGAGCCTATTTGTGTGTATCTATTTCTGGGTTCCCTATTCTGTTCCACTGATCTATGTGTCTATTCTTCCAATATCACACCGCCTTAATTACTTGTTACTGCATTACCATCCCATATAGAGTGATTTCTTGCACTTTAGTCTTCTTTTTCAAAATTGTTATAGATATTCTAGGTCCTGTACTTTTACATGTGAAATTTAGAATAAACTTGTCTATGTCTACATAAAACCTTGTTGGATTTTATTGACCTTCATTTTGAGTAAAAATAGCTATTGAATCAGCAGGTCTGATTTACTGATCTGATATGGTTGTCAACAACTTGTCTGTATCTTCTCCGTATCTTCAATATCGTCCTTATAAGGGAGACAACAATGTATAGAGGAAAAAGCATGAATTTAAAACGATCTATGTTCAAATTCCAGCTGTGCCTTCCACTGATTTATATGTCTTTCTCATCTGTCTAAAAGATGAGATGTATCAAAAAGATACACCTTTTCTCACCAAACTGTTTTGAAGAGTGAATAAAACTGAAAAGATAATACATGCTCAATAAATGTCATTTATTTCTCCCTTAAGTTAAGCGATACATTTAAGATGGAATGGAGTCCAATGTCTTTTTGGGTAAAAAAATTTACATTGGGTGTTAAAATTACTATTTCCTCTTGAAGTCTGTCCCCAACCACTTTACAGGAGAGAGAGACAGGTCCTATAGTAAGAATAATTATTCGTCGCCTTTGAAATTTTTGTTAGACATGTGATAGGGTATTTTATTCACAACGGAGTCACTATCCCCTTACTTAGCTAGAAATAAGGTATGCAGATTATTTAGCTTCCAAATTATAAGGCTAAACTGTATCAAAAATCAGCTGGGACACTATTTTTTTTTCTCTTATGGAAAAGCAAATTCCTCAGAACTACACAGCAAGAGCATACAAGACAGTTCAAATACTTCCTTTGCCCCAGTCATATCTTAGAACAACAACAGAATAAAACATACAGAAAATCATTACAATTCACAGAAAATTTATTTTAGAGCTAATTGCTAGCTTAGGAACTGATATGCTGTTTTCCTGTTGAGTAATGAGAACTATATGACTATTTCTCTTTTTACTTTGGCCTAGAGCTATGGTTCTTTATCCTTGGCTGTACATCATAATCATCTGGGAAATGATGCCCAGGCACCCACCAGATAGTTAAATATGAATCTCTGTGTTAGGCACTAGCATGGAAAAAAATTTTTTTTAATTCCCAGGTATATCTGATCTATAGTCAAAACTGAGAACTACCAGCCCAAGGAAATTCAAGGCCAAATTTGCAATTCAACTATATTTTAAATGTGTAGCAAACCTCTAGAACCTGCTTACCTGTGTTCTAGTTCGCCCTCCAACTCCATCCTCCATCCTTTCCATATACCTTCTACTTTATGTTTTCCTATATCCTGAATATCAAAATGATTTTTATTGGATTTTATTTCCTATAAACCATCTCAAATACTTGATGAAATGAAGCAAGGAATAAGCAAAACACACTCTCCCTCTCAATCTCTCTCTCTCTCTCTCTCACACACACACACACACACAAACACACACACACAGCAGGACCTACTTCAAATGTACAGATACAAGTTAAAATCCAGCAGCAAAATCAGTTACATAGAATGCCTCCAGGGCAATTCAGAAAACATCTCTATTATCTACAAAAGCCAGTTTAAGCTTAGCTCTAAATCTCTCTCCCATTCAACTCCCTTCCCACCTAAAAACAAACAAAATAAAACAATATAGACAAAGAAAAACAACTACTATCATCAAGAACAGTAAATAATCTTTAGAAATATCATAAATGTGTAAATATTATACAGCAAATTCTGACAAAGTACTAAAATGTAAGACCTCAAGATTCGAAGTACTTACCAGATCCTGAGAACTGCTGCTAAAGATAATGACAGCATCCACCAAGAGAGAAATAACAAGGGAAAAAATCTTATACTTCCCTCTCAAAATTATACATGAGAGAGACTGAGAGGGGTGGTACTGAAACAACAACATGGCCTGAGAAAGCAACGGCACCAAGTCAGGCCTTATTTTGGAATGGTGAGGTAATGATTACCTCTCGATGAAATAATCAAGGTAGGGAAATATAGAGGTCCTGCCCTGAAGGCACTGACCTGAATATTTCCAGACCAGGCTGGTTCAAAGGAAGATAGTCTTGGAGAAACTGGGAAGGCACCAGTGGTGGTGAGGGGTCAGGGCCCTGTTGGCCACTCCCCACTTTCTAGTCCAAATAAACCTGGTGGAAGTATATAAGAAATACAGATGTGCCTGTTCTCTTTTCCACATTCTAGAAAGAAGCACCAGTCACTATTTTCAGCACAGCCCTCTGCACTGGGGGCTGCTATTTAAGATGAATATTGATAAAGCAAAAATTACAGGCCTGAGCACCATTTTAAAAGCACTGAAAAACTTTTTAGCTAGTAGTAAGTGTATTCACCATTATTAGTAAAGATTTTAAGCATGCCAAGCATAACCAGAAATCTTTAGAGTGGCTTGCTCTTGTTCAAGACACTAAGGTGGGGGGGGGTCATTTTAGCTTTCTATCTCCCTATGCTGCAAATATCTATTTATATTAGTCCAGTGGCTAGCACAGACCCTTTTATTGGCAGACAGGCATTAAATATCTGTTATATTGAATTAAGTCCTACCACAACACTCCTAATTTCTCTTACTCCCCAACATCTAATCAGTTGCCAAACTATTTTAAGTCTGCAAGGTATCTCCCATCAGTCTTCACCTTTTACCCCTTCTGTCCTAGTTTAAAAATCTCATTACTACTTCCACTGATTAATATTCCCTACCTTCAGTCTCTCCCCAACTCCAATCTATCCTATACACTGCCATCCGTTATCGCCAGCATAGGTCTGGTCATGTCATTCATGAACTCAAAAATCTTCAGTAGCTCCCATTTACAGAACAACACTGAAAACCCTTAAATTAGCTTTAAAAGCCCCATACAATCTGGGCCTTGCCTACCTTTAGATGAATACCTCATCTCACACTATATCCCCATTCTCACATCACAGACATATCCTAGCAATATCAGATTCCTCCTTCCTCCAAGAACACCTCCATGCCTTTGTTTATATTGTCCCCATACACCAGAAATATGTTCCTTTAATCTGTCTGTGAAAATATAATCCACTCTCCAATGCCCTGCTCGAATTCCACCAGTTTCACAAGGCCTTACTAGATCCATCCCTAAACCACCACCACAACCACCCCATTGTTGATGGTCTTGTGATCTGTATAATAGCAGTTTCTGTGTATGTCTATCTAGCCCACGTGAATGTAAACCCATGGGACTGGGATGGGATTCAGGATGTTATATTTTTAGACACTTCGCACTACAATGCTATGTACTGCACTGTCGTGTACCAAATAAACACTTCATGAATTAAACCAATTCCTACCATGACAAAAGTTTAGAATAGGAAAAAATAAATGTCAGTGAAACACCTCACTGGCCAGTTATAACAAATTAAATTATTTTTCTCTCTTTATCCCCCAAAGTAGTCCTAAATATGACTTCATATTTCATCCTTAATCATCCTGTGATTACAAATGTGATCACCATACTTAAATGAAATAATCAGATCTACGAAGGAGGTCTTAAGAAAAACTGCTCATAAAAAAAGCTGGAGCTATAACCATGGCTATCTAAGTCCCAAGGTTTTAACATAGTTTACAATAATTCAGAGTTTAGGGGCAGAGCAAGGGGCATGATGATGACTGTGGGGAAAGAGAAGGAACTGGAGGCCTACTATGTGCAAAGCACCTTGCCAAGTGAATTAAACACAGTACAGTATTCAGTTTTTACATAACAACTCTTGAAGATGGTTCTTCTCCCATTTACAGATGAAGAAATTGAGGCTCAGAGAGGTTAGGTAACTTGCATTGGGCCACACAGCTAGTATACGTTGGAGGTGAGATTGGAACCCAGATTAAACTGGCCTCCAAAGCCCATATTCTTTCCCCTATTACTACAGGGTCTCATGAAGTTAATTAAAACTAGCAGTTTTTCCCAATCTGACATATATTTGACATCCTAGTTAAATTTTTAGAGTCTGTGGCTTTAGCTCCAAACTGTTTTTAGCAGTGAACTGTATTACTTTCAAAGCTAACTTCCTTAAACAAAAGCAGTATTGCTAAAGAAATAAGTACCAATTAAAATTTAATATAATATGATGATATGATATAATATACAATTTGAAAACTCTGTAGTAAACTCCATCAGGAACCAAGCACTCCCTCACCAAAACACAAAACGCACAAACCATGTACATGGCACTACCTCATGAAACGTCCACTTTACTAAAACAGGCTATTCTTAATGACCCTTGTCCAGGAATGACCAATACCTATCACACCTCCTAATTCTTGCTTGAAACCTCTGAAACATTTTCCCACAGGACAATTTTACAAACAGTGATTAGGCTCTTCATCATTATACCTCTTCCCTGATCCTGACAGAATCCAGGCAACAGGTAAAATATGGCTGCCTGAGGGTTGATACCCTTTGAAGTCCCTATTCCCAGTAGACCTAATTGAGACAGTCCCTGTAAGAGTTCTCACAACCAAAGCTTCTTGCTTATCCTATTTCCCCTCTCCCAAGAACCCTCTTCTCAGGAGTCGATAGAGCCCATATTTCCATTTTTCAGGCCCATTCTCCACCTCTCACTGGAGCCAACCTAATTCTTGTTTGAAACCTCTGACACATTTTCCCATAGGACAATTTTACAAACAATGATTAGACTCTTCATCACTGTACCTCACTATTGTGCACTGGTCTAAAAATGTAACTATCCTTAATAATTTTTTCCTGTGAAAAAATATGTTGAGTCTAAACAACCAACTCTCACACTTCTGGATGATAATTCAAAGGTTAACAGCTGCCCATGAAACAAGACAGGTAAAAGATGTTGAAAAACACTCCACAATATATAATAGTGTATATAATCTTTAATTTTACCAAGATTTAACACACACAGAAATAGACATTAAAGTTTCCTTTGACATTAAAGTTAACAGATTCTTACTTACATTTTCTTTAAGGACTCCAACACATTTTCAAAAAATATATTCTACAATGAAAGCACCCTTAGTCCTAAAAACTATCACGATTGAGGGCTGCAAAGCTCATGCTCAAGGTTAACATTTCTAAAGCCAACATCAACAAACATGTAATTAAAATAAATATAAATTCTGGGAAGTAAAATTGTTTCCTTCTTATCAAAAGAATACCATTATAAACAAACATCAATAACAACAACAACAACAACAACAACAAAACCCTCTTCTAAGTACTAAGCAGGTCTAAGCAGATTCAGATGTAGCATTTAGTTTTCACCAAGAATATTTTTAATTAAGTCACTTGCAGGGTTAAATCTAACCAATCATAACTGTTTTAGACAAAGAAGGCAGAAATACTATCTTTACCACATTACCTTCACCTTTCGTTTTACTTCATAGGGATTAACAATTTCCACTCCAGTATTTTTCCAAATTGCTGAGGTAGAGAGACCCATTGTTAAATCTCTATAATACCTAAAACATACTGCAAACAATAAAAAAAAAACCATATGCAGTAATTACAATTTAAAACATTTCTACATTCAAAGTTAACAAAAATAATGAGTAGGCATGCGAAACCCCCCCCATCCCAACCTTATATCCAAGCATTTAACTGTTTTTATAAACCAGATGCCTGGAACTACAAGTCAATAGATTACATACATAAATAAAACAAAATTCCTCTCCCCTTGAATAGTATTCTAGAAAATTCTTGCAACTATGAAACATTCCAAGAAGAAATAAACCCCTCTTCATTTATCCTGTTCTTAAGAGATGTAGAATATTAAAATGTACTTAGGAATTCCTTATTGTACTAGTAAAATATTTCCTATAAGTAGAGAGGGTTCAACTTTAGACTCCTTCCACGTTTCCACTACATTTCTTGTTAAATGTTATTCTGGCATGTAACTTTAACCCCAGTTCAGTTGGAAATTTGAAAAGAAAAAAGAACAAGTTAGACAGCAGTCCAACGTGTACTTTTAAGAATGAAGCAAGTACTTCAAGACAAATTTGCACCTAGAGATGTGGAGGCTTGCGAGTCCTACCTCAAAATATCCTACTGTGAATCAATTTGGCATTCAGTATTTTTAGGTCTGTGATTGTGATGATCTCTACTGTACTACTAGGCTGTCAATGATTAGGTTATCAGAAAAATATCTGACTTTCTATCCACAAAGTCTCGTTTTTGTGTTTAAATGTCTCTTGCTTTAATAACAAGAACAAACAACAAAGCAGCAATAATAAAAACAAAGTACCTGTGCACATCTAAGTTCTCACTGTACAGCTGACCAAAGCCCAACCAGAACAGTTTCAAAGTAAGAAGAGCGGGAAGAGAGGCAAACCAAAATACTTCGGTTGAACCTCGCTGTCTTACCAAAGATTGGTCTCATAAGGGCTGGGGTTTACTTTGCGTGTTCTTTTACTGACCAACGGGGCGGGGACAACAGTTGGGCAAGGGAGAAGGGGCGGGAGGAAGAGGGCAGTAGAATTCAGGGGACCGCAAAGGAGGCTGCAGAACATCACCTGAATGTAGATAAAGAAACCTCGCCTCCAGTTAATCTCCACTTAGGTTGTTACAAAGAACCACAATAAGCCACAAAGAAATGAGAAAAGGAGCACTCATCCCTCTGTGCATATCTCCCCAGAGTTTGTCACTCTGCTGTGTTTCTGTTGCGCTGGGTTCCTAAGGCGCCCGGGGTTCAATAGAGAGCTGCAGTCAGCAGCTGTCCCCCAAAATGTTCCCAACTAGCAAACTTGGCGCAGCGTAGAAAGAGGGACACGCGGAGCCAGGCGCGGCACCTGGCGCATCCCCCAGTTCCACTTCAGGTCGCAAAGTGAAGAAACTTAGTCACAACTCTGGCGTGGCCCGCGAGGCAGTCACTCCGCCCGAGGCCGAGCCCGGGCCCGGGCTGCACTCACTCCCAACTCCAGAGCCCACCGCCCAGTCCCCGCCAGCTCCCAAGCGAAAGCTCGGTTTGGGCAAAGCGTGCTCCGCCGCCCCGCAGCCTCAAGGAGGCTGGCCTGGGCACTTCGCTTCCCAGCCCCACGCCCCTTCTCTCTCGGGCCCCCGGCAGTGGTCCTAAGAGAAGGAGGGTGGCAGCTCCAGCCCCTCTTGGCCACCGCACTAACCTCGCAGCCGCTTGCGCTGCCGCCGAACAGCTCCATTTCTCGGTCCCAGAGCTCGTCTTGAGGAGCGAACGGTAGCATCGCCCCTTCAGGAGCACTCGAACAGGAGCTGCCAACCGCCCGCGCGGCCGCGCATCCCGTCTTTGGAGCTTGCCTGCCACTGCCGCCGCCGCTGCCGCCGCCGGGATCCCCAGCCTTGCCTTCTGCGACAGCTGCCCTCGCCGTGGGGTCCCTCAGAGACTCGGAGCGAGGGGTCGCCGCCGCCGCAGGCTGCTACTCCCCATAGAGAAGACAACTCTGTGCTGCCTCTCCAAGAGCTGCCGCTTGGCTCGTGCTCACCACTGCCACCGCTGCAGCCTCCGCGACAGTCGCTCAGCGGTGACTCCCCCCGCGGCCACCCCGCTTCCTCGGGCCCCCTCCCAGCTCCCAGTTCTGTCAATATGGCGGCAGCGGCGGCTTTACCTGTGTGGCGCCTGGAAACCCCCCACCGCGGCGGCACAGCAGCGTCACCCGAACGTCAATGGAGATTCCCCAGCCTGGGGTGAAGGGGGGTTGGGAAAGAGGGGATGGGTGGGTGTGGGAGACGGCGTGGTGGGGGGTGGGAAAGAGGGGAGGGGGGTGTGCTGGGCGGGGGAGGCGGGAGAGGAGTAGTAAAATCCTCTGCTAGCTCCTCGGTAAATCTGCCCTCTCCACAGAGCATGCGCGGCGCTGTTCACACAGGCTCAGCAGGCCCTCTCAAGTCTACCGAGCAGTCTTGCCGGCGGGAGGATTCCCAAAAAGGTTGGGGGAACCGGGGACCCTCCTGAGCGTTGGAGGGGTCAGTGTCAGGGGAGGACTCCAGGAATATCTGCTTGCCGGGCTCGCAAAAGCAGGCGCCCTATACGCCGAACCACGCCCGTTTTGGTACTTAGTGACAAATACTAGGGCGGGGGTTTTAATCCATTTTACATTATCCTCCTAGAAGCTGGTGACAGGAATAAAATCCTTTTAAAATAAAACAATACACCTGCGCTCCCTAACTCCCGGCCCCCCGCTTGTTCCGCTCACGGTGTTGGTGTTTACGCTGGTTGTCTTCATATTATTGATGACACACAATGTTTCCAGTATTCACATACACCACCACTTATTGGACTCTACTTGTGGCAGTAAAGGCAGAATGTATGAAGCTAACCTCACCTCCACCCCGCTCTGAGTATATTGGACCTATAGTGACAGTAATTATCATTTTTCTCTCTTCTCCAAATCAAACATTTACTGCTTTGCTACTCTAAGCCACACGCTGTACTAGGTGCTAGCAATTTAACTGAGATAAAGGACAGCCTCATACACAGGAGATGATCAAGATCCTGCTCATGGAAATACTTCAGAACTTAAAGTTAAAAAGTTATTCCATATTTGACACTTAAAAGAACTTAAAAAAGCAACTGTAACAGCGACTAAGCCAGCTCAGTATCTTGGAGAGGTTTCTAATGGTAGACATAAAGCACCCCCTCCCACCTACTACACCTAGGGCTGTGGTGCTGTGCTCGTGGAAAACGTTGAACTGTGCCCTCTATTTATTTCACCATCTAGTGTCCAGCGTTAGCAAAGTAAAGCGGACCACAGAGATTGTCCCTGAATCGCAAACAAAGATCACTAGTAGGTCACTCCCACCTACTCTGCTTAAAATCCCAGGGAGAAAGTGAGCTTTATGAATATGATTCTGTGAAAATGAAAGTTTTGAAAGTAGTGGGGGCATGGGGCTATAAACAGTGAAAATATGTGAGTGTGTGCGCACACGCACATAAACTCCCCTTTGGCTGAACTGACAACGGTCTTAGGCCAATGCTTCTGAGATTTGGATATCATCTTTTCTTGCCTACTCAAAGGCTTTGTTCTGCAATCCCCCGCCCGCCCCTTTCACAACGTCTATTTTCCTCCCTCTACTGGACATTTCCCAACAACAAAAAACATGCTGTTACTGACTTCAACTTGCTGGACCACTCATTAGCATTTGATGCAGTTCATGACTCTTTAAACATTTTCTTCACTTGGCCCCCAGAACAAAACATTGTTCATTTTCCTCCTCCATCATTGGCCATTTCTTCTCAGTGTCCTTTGCCAGATCATCCTTCGCCTTCCTAATCTCTAAAAGTTGGAACTTCAGGGCTTAGTCCTTGACCTCTACCTTCCCCAACATTCTAGGCATTTCCATATCCCATCCTGTTCCATGGCTTTAAATCCCATCTGTATGCTGAGGACTCTCAAATTTTACCTCCAACCATAAACTCTTTCTTGAAATCAAGACTTGTACATGCAACTGCCTATTCTGTTTGGATACCTGGTAGGGATCTCAAACAACCCATTCAAACTGAATTCTTGATTCGACCCTAACCAACCAGCTCCTCACCTAGTCTTCTTCAGAATAATTAATGACCTCCACCATCCACTAGGTTTTGTCACCTCAGAGTCTTTCTATGACCATCCATTCTAAAACACCATCCCATAACTATCTAACCTCACCCTGCTTTTTCTTCATAACACCAATCAACATGTGGTATATTATTTATTTATGTATTTATTCCCTCCAGCACCTAGCATAATAATTGGAACATAATGAGGCTTAGTAAATATTTTCTGAATGAATGAATTTGTCCTTTGCTCTTGTTTTATGCATTTGATAAATACACATCAACTATATTAAGAAGCTTCCTCACTATGAATGTATTACTCTGCTTCTATATACAATTTAACTTTCATATACGTTCATTCATTCAACATTCCCCTTAGCATATAAACATACATATGTCTCTCTTATTAAAAAATTAATGAAAATCCCTTCCTCAACTCAATGATTTTAATAGACTCCCATTTTTCAAATCCTTCCATCAGTTAACAAGTCTTTTTTCTTCTATCTCAAATATTTTTTCAATGTCTGCTCTATCCCACTGCCATTGACTCAGTCCACCTTGTAAAATATTTACTTGAACCAATGATAACAATGATTCCTCTTAACTGATCTCTCTGACTCTAAATTTATACTGTCCCCAATCCATCCTCCTCACTTGGCAGCCCATTGATCAAAATTCTCCAATGTTTCTTCTATCATCTCCAGTAAAATATCCAAACTCCTTAGCTCTAAATGCAAATGTTTAAATGTTTTCCCCATCTGGCCTCTGACTATCTTCCTAGCTTCATCTACCAGTTCATATTCCAGTCAAATTTATGCATATGTTATTGTCTCCTCCCTATCTTAGTATTCCTAGACAACTTTCTCTTAATAGCAGTCAACATTAACTACTACTTACTGAGAGCTGACTATGCTCCAGACATATGCTCTTCATGAATTCATTTAGCCCACATAACAACTTGTGAAAATTTATATTATCTATATTTTACAGACGAGAAACCTGAGCCTAAGGTTCAGTGATTTCCCCCAAGACCTCACAGATATTAAATGAAAAATCTAGAATTAAAACCAGGTCTAACTGGTGTCAAACCTTCTACCCCACTCTGGTGCTCTGTGAAACCTCTCTGAGCTTAACTTCCCCTCTTCATTCCATCCTTCCACTCATCCCAGGGATAAATTAGTCACCCATTCCTCTGTACTTCCATAATATCTTTTCCATATACTAATTTTAGCACTTCTTTATCTTTCTTTACCAGAGAACTTTGAGCTGTTTTATGTTACTGTATTAACCTATTGAGCTCTGCATTCACAGCATATGGCTGGTGCTCAATAAATATGTTGGATGGACAAACAACACGTCTCTACTTTAGCCAGGCACTGTATTAAAGCTGTGATCTGATATAAAAATGTATGACAGTACTTAACTCTGCAAAGCTTAGTGCCTATTTGTTCTGTGTTGACTCCCTGTATAAAAGATGTATTATCTGATTTTAAGTTATTAGTAACCAGGAACTATTAGATCTAATTTCTACTAGCCGAGAAGACCCTTGAATTGTTGGTGAAAAATATGATGACTTTACTTAAGCACAAAGGCATATACTAAGGAAGATTGGAACTTCTAAATCTTCTACAAAGTACATGAAGAGTGGAAATTCTAAATCTTCTACAAAGTATACACAGCAGAGTTTGTTGCTTTCCCTTCAGTCTTCAGGATATTTTTGCCTCAAAATTTCTATATGCCTATGTATCTCTGGATTTCCAATTATTGTAGCATAGCATTAAAAGTTTACAAAATATTTGGCAATATTTTGGTGGTTCTGTAACTGGGATGTACTATAACTAGTTTCTAAATAATACATTGTTCAAAATAACTATACTCCAATATAAAATACATTTAAAAATTAAGAAAATAATGCTCAGCTACAAAAACTAAAAAAAAAAAAAAAGATAAGATGGACTCTACCATCATTAGAGCATGTTTTCTGAGTATTTCCAGGACTAGGGAAAGGGTACACAAACCTCCACACTGACTTCTTTGCCCTGTGACAAATGGCACACACTGGATGATCAGGGTCAGGTGTGAAAGTGGGTGATCATGCAATTCAGATGAAAAAAGTTAACTGACCCATATGGAGATAAAACACAACCCATCTTGGCTCCACTAAGGGGGTGTGAAATATGAACCAAGGACCGTTGATCAGAAGATCACATAACACCCACAGATCCTACATTGTGGTTCTGATTCCAAAACTGTGACATATACAAAGTAATGCATATTTAGGGTATAATTATAGAAAGAGCCACACAATCTCTCAGTAATCTCTGCTTAGTTCCCCGAAGTTTATAATCCAAATAGCTGGAAAGTGATGAGCCAACACAGAGCATAAAAGCACTATTAGAAAGATATTCAAATATTTTATCTTGGAGATACTCTGATTGAAAAATATAAAAATGGGATCTATGTAGAGAAACAGGAAACCTTTGTTTTAGCAAATACTTATATTTAAATCATTCCTTAGGATTGTCAGATAACTTTTGTTCTCTAAAAATACTAAGTAACTTCGGTCCCTCTACAAATCAACTTCAAAAGGGGGAGCAAATCACACATACTTGTGAAATATGTTTCATTATTGCATTTTTGTTGAGATGAATGAGATTAAACAGTAAATAGATGATAGATATGACCATAGTTTAGTAGTTATTCCTCTTTGGACAGTAAAGTTTATAGTACACAGAGAGTAAAATCACTTAATAATACTAGAGAGGGAGAAGAGTATTAACCATTGTTTGTAGTCTAACTCCTAAGATTTTTATGAAAGATACTTACATTTTACCATTTAGCTAGAACTCCAACTCATTTCATTTTAACAATGGCACAGGTTACAAAGGAGTTCTTCTGTATTATATACAAGCAAAATATAAAAAAGTAAAATTTTATTTTCTTTTTATTTCTAAATATCTTTAAATCCAGCCAACATATTTGGTTATAATGACATTTTCTGGAAAAAAACAAAAAAAACCAGCTGATCTTAATAGTGGGTTTGCCAAAATGTTAGAATGATGGATCTACTAAACAGGAAATGAATTCCGAGGATGACATACATAAATGTAATAACGAGCCATAGTTGACAAAACAGATACATTTTTATAAGCCCAAGCAATAGCACCAGATATGAAGGTAATCTGGCTGCCCCCATCCTTCACAGCATTATTAACCAAGGTAGAGCCAATTAATTTGACTGGTTATATAATGTTTCTTCCCTAGCTCACAAATTTTCAATTGGGTCCCTTGCAAATCTTAGAACTTTTTTGAGGAGAGTTCTTTCTGAGATAAAAGTGGACCATTCTTTGATTAAGGATATGAGAGTAACCATGTTTCCCTGCTAAGACTTCAAACATAACTCATAAATCTGTAAAGCAATAAAAAATGTAAATTTGTGCATCCACCAATTTACCTAGTGTCAGACTGTCTTTTGCATATAATTTTCAAGACTCTTGTCACCTACAATAAAACATGTGATTAGAGTTCCCATGACTGAGGTAATGATAAAAGATTTCCCTGGGCCCATCCATACATGTTCACTAGGTTCCCCCGGTATTTAAAGTTTCTAAATAGGAATTATGTTAAACTGAACCAGATAATTTCAGACTTATGGTCATGGTCTTATTAACGTTGTACTCTGAGTCATTGGTAAGATTCGTGCACATCAGAATCACCTACAGGGCTTTGTCAAAACACAGGTTGCTGAGCCCCAGTGTTTCTGATTCATTAAATCTGGATTGGGGACTGACTGTCTGCATTCCTACCAAGTTCCCAGGTAATACTGATGCTGCTGGTCTTAGAGTCAAACTTTGAGAACCACTGTTTTAAGTTAGAATAAGCCAAAGTAAGAGACAGATATTTTAGAGAGTAATTTTGTTCAAAAAGCCTATATGATTCATTCAAATTTCAGATTTTTAAACTCACATAAAAAATTATAGGTATTGGAAAGTAAATGCGAATTTAAACTGCAAAAAAAAATCTACAAAGGAAATCTTATAAAAGGTACAAACTCCACTGAAGCCCTTTAAGACCTCATTATATAAAAACAGTTGGCAAGCTAACAACTTATTATTAGTATATACAGTTGAAGGTAATAAAAGTGCCTTTTTTGTGATGCCCTATATTAGGAGTTCAACTGGGAAAATAGGCAAATTTGGAGGTGGCTACAGAAGAAAAAGTTATATATATATATATATATATATATTCAGATTCAGATTGGGCACAGACCGGGACAGGTGACAAAGCCTCTAGGTTTTATGGTCAACAAGTCAGAGATAAGCAAGTTGAAATTAGGAAGATACATAGACATTGATATGGGCAGAGGGTTCTTGTCCAGGGGATCAGGACAACTTCAGGTAAACGTAGTGTAGTACCCTGGATAGCTCCCTGGAGGAGAATTTGCTTTGAGTTTAAGTCTAGCCTCACCAATGACTTTTTATTTTCTATTTAGAACCTCACTCTTTGTTAGAATTATGAATGTTCAAGGAGCTCACACATTTATGAAAGGGTACCCCGTGGATACTAGGGGGCAGAGGATTATTTTAATTTCCCAAGTAACATTCAGAACCCCTATCGGAAACATCCAGAATCCCAAGTATGCCTATGTCAGGGTCCTGACATATTTAGACAAAACAAGACATTTAAAACCAATAATTGGAGACAGGAGAAGATGGCGGAAGGGTAGGACGCGGAGATCACCTTCCTCCCCACAGATACATCAGAAATACATCTACACGTGGAACTGCTCCTATAGAACACACACTGAATGCTGGCATAAGACCTCAGACCTCCCAAAAGGCAAGAAACACCCCAACGTACCTGGGTAGGGCAAAAGAAAAAAACAGAGACAAAAGAATAGGGAAGGGACCTGCACCAGTGGGAGGGAGCTGTGAAGGAGAAAAGGTCTCCAGACACCAGAAGCCCCTTCACAGGTGGAGACTGCGGGTGGCAGAGGGGGGAAGTTTCGGAGCCATGGAGGAGAGCACAGCAACAGGGGTGCGGAGGGCAAAGCAGAGAGATTCCCGCACAGAGAATCGGTGCCGACCGGCACTCACCAGCCCGAGAGGCTTGTCTGCTCACCCGCTGGGACGGGCGGGGTCTGGGAGCTGAGGCTTGGGCTTCCGAGCTTAGATCCCAGGGAGAGGACTGTGGTTGGCAGTGTGAACACAGCCTGAAGGGGTTAGTGCACCATGGCTAGCTGGGAAGGAGCCCAGGAAAAATCTGGAGCTACCGAAGAGACAAGAGACTTTTTCTTGCCTCTTTGTTTCCTGGTGCGCGAGGAGAGGTGATTAAGAACGCTGCTTAAGGAGCTCCAGAGACGGGCGCGAGCCACAGCTATCAGCGCGGACCCCAGAGACGGGCATGAGACACTAAGGCTGCTGCTGCCACCACCAAGAAGGCTGTGTGTGAGCACAGGTCACTATCCCCACCGCCCCTCCCAGGAGCCTGTACAGCCTGCCACTGCCAGGGTCCCGAGATCCAGGGACAACTTCCCCGGGAGAACGCACGGGACGCCGCAGGCTGGTGCAACGTCACGCTGGCCTCTGCCGCCGCAGGATCGTCCTGCATCCGTACCCCTCGCTCCCCCAGGCCTGAGTGAGACAGAGCCCCTGAATCAGCGGCTCCTTTAACCCCGTCCTGTCTGAGCGAAGAACAGATGCCCTCAGGCGACCTAAATGCAGAGGCGGGGCCAAATCCAAAGGTGAACCCCAAGAGCTGTGCGAACAAACAAGAGAAAGGGAAATCTCTCCCAGCAGCCTCAGAAGCACCGGATTAAATCTCCACAATCAACTTGATGTAGCCTGCATCTGTGGAATACCTGAATAGACAAGGAATCATCCCAAATTGAGGAGGTGGACTTTGGGAGCAAGATAGATTATTTTTTCCCCTTTTCCTCTTCTTGTGAGTGTGTATGTGTATGCTACTGTGTGAGATTTTGTCTATATAGCATTGCTTTCACCATTTGTCCTAGGGATCCGTACGTCCGTATTTTTCTTTGTGTTTTACTTTTTAATTTTCTTTTTCTTTTTGACCCACCTCCTAGAGAAATGGAAATAAAAACAAAAATAAACAAATGAGACCTAATTAAACTTAAAAGCTTTTGCACAGCAAAGGAAACCATAAAGAAGACCAAAAGACAACCCTCAGAATGGGAGAAAATATTTGCAAATGAAGCAACTGACAAAGGATTAATCTCCAAGATTTCCAAGCAGCTCATTCAGCTCAATAACCAAAAAACAAACAACCCAAACTAAAAATGGGCAGAAGACCTAAATAGACATTTCTCCAAAAAAGATATACAGATTGCTAACAAACACAGGAAACAATGCTCAACATCATTAATCATTAGAGAAATGCAAATCAAAACTACAATGAGATATCATCTCACACCAGTCAGAATGGCCATCATCAAAAAATCTAGAAGCAATAAATGCTGGAGAGGGTGTGGAGAAAAGGGAACACTCTTGCACTGCTGGTGGGAATGTGAATTGGTTCAGCCACTATGGAAAACAGTATGGAGGTTCCTTAAAAAACTACAAATAGAACTACCATATGACCCAGCAATCCCACAACTGGTCATATACCCTGAGAAAACCATAATTCAAAAAGAATCATGTACCAAAATGTTCATTGCAGCTCTATTTAAAATACTCAGGAGATGGAAGCAACCTAAGTGTCCATCATCAGATGAATGGATAAAGAAGGTGTGGCACATATATACAATGAAATATTACTCAACTATAAAAAGAAACAAAATTGAGTTATTTGTAGTGAGGTGGATGGACCTTGAGTCTGTCATACAGAGTGAAGTAAGTCAGAAAGGGAAAAAAAATACTGTATGATAACAGATATATATGGAATCTATGAAAAAAAAAAGCTCATGAAGAACCTAGGGGTAAGATGGGAATAAAGACACAGACCTACTAGAGAATGGACTTGAGGATATGGGAAGGGTAAGCTGTGACAAAGTGAAAGAGTGGCATGGACATATATACACTATGAAACATAAAATGGATAGCTAGTGGCAAGCAGCCACATGGCGCAGGGAGATCAGCTCAGTGCATTGTGACCACCTAGAAGGGTGGGTTAGGGAAGGAGGGAGGGAGGGGGAGGCAAGAGGGAAAAGATATGGGAACATATGTATATGTATAACTGATTCACTTTGTTATAAAGCAGAACCTAACACACCATTGTAAAGCATTTATACTCCAATAAAGATGTTAAAAAAATAAAACAAATTTTTTTCCTTAATAATTATTTTTAATTTAATAACTTTATTTATTTTATCCTCTTTCTTTCTTTTTTCTTTCATTTTCTCTACCTTTTATTTTGAGCCGTGTTGAGAAGAGTCTCTTGGTGCTCCAGCCAGGCGTGAGGGCTGTGTCACTGAGGTGGGAGAGCCAACTTCAGGACACTGGTCCACAAGAATACTCCCAGCTGCATGTAAAATCAAACGACAAAAATCTTCCAGAGATCTCCATCTCAACACCAACACCCAGCTTCACTCAATGAACAGCAAGCTACAGTGCTGGACACCCTATGCCAAACAGCTAGCAACACAGTAACACAGACCCATCCATTAACAGAGAGGCTGCCTAAAATCATAATAAGGCCACAGACACCCCAAAACACACCACGAGACGTGGACCTGCCCACCAGAAAGACAAGATCCACCCTCTTCCACCAGAACACAGGCACTAGTCCCCTCCACCAGGAACCCTACACTGCCACAACCTTAGCCACTGGGGACAGACACTGAAAACAACGGGAACTATGAACCTGCACCTGCACAAAGTAGACCCCAAACACAGTAGGATAAGCAAAGTTAAAACACAGAAAAACTCAGAGCAGATGAAGCAGCAAGGTAAAAACCCACCAGACCTAACAAATGAAGAGGAAATAGGCAGTCTACCTGAAAAAGAATTCAGAATAATGATAATAAAGATGATCCAAAATCTTGGAAATAGAATAGAGAAAATGCAAGAAATATTTAACAAGGACATAGAAGAACTAAAGAGGAAACAAACAACGATGAACAACACAATAAAGGGAATATAAAATACTCTAGAAGGTATCAATAGCAGAATAACTGAGGCAGAAGAACGGATAAGTGACCTGGAAGAAAAAATAGTGGAAATAACTACTGCAGAGCAGAAAAAAGAAAAAAAAATGAAAAGAACTGAGGACAGTCTCAGAGACCCCTGGGAAAACATTAAATGCACCAACATTTGAATTATAGGGGTCCCAAAGAAGAAGAGAATAAGAAAGGGACTTAGAAAATATTTAAAGTAATTATAGGTGACAACTTCCCTAACATGGGAAAGGAAATAGTTAATCAAGTCCAGGAAGCACAGAGAGTCCCATACAGGATAAATCCAAGGAGAAACACACAAAGACACATATTAATCCAACTGTCAAAAATTAAATACAAAGAAAATGTATTAAAACCAGCAAGGGAAAAACAACAAATAACACAGAAGGGTATGGTTAACAGCTGATCTTTCAGCAGAAACTCTGCAAGACAGAAGGGAGTGGCAGGACATATTTAAAGTGATGACGAAGAAAAACCTACAACCAAGATTACTCTACCCAGCAAAGATCTCATTCAGATTTGATGGAGAAATTAAAAATTTTAAGGACAAGCAAAAGCTGAGAGAGTTCAACACTACCAAACGAGCTTTACATCTCTAGGCAACAAACACAAGAGAAGGAAAAGACCTACAATAACAAACCCAAAACAATTAAGAAAATGGTAATAGGAACATACATATCGATAATTACCTTAAATGTAAATGGTTAAAATGCTCCCACCGAAAGACACAGACTGGCTGAATGGATACAAAAACAAGACCCATATATATGCTGTCTACAAGAGACCCACTTCAGACCTAGGGACACATACAGACTGAAAGTAAGGGGATGGAAAATGATATTACATGCAAACGGAAATCAGAAGAAAGCTGGAGTAGCAATTCTCATATCAGACAAAATAGGCTTTAAAATAAAATTACAAGAGACAAAGAAGGACACTACATAATGATCAAGGGATCAATCCAAGAAGAAGATATAACAATTGGAAATATTTATGCTCCCAACATAGGAGCTCCTCAATACATAAGGCAAATTCTAACAACCATAAAGGGGGAAATCGACAGTAACACAATCATAGTAGGGGAATTTAACAACCCACTTTCACCAATGGACAGATCATCCAAAATGAAAATAAATAAGGAAACAAAAGCTTTAAATGATACATTAAACAAGATGGACTTAATTGATATTTATAGGATATTCTATCCAAAAACAACAGAATACACATTTTTATCAAGTGCTCATGGAACATTCTCAAGGATAGATCATAGCTTGGGTCACAAATCTAGCCTTGGTAAATTTAGGAAAATTGAAATCATATCAAATATCTTTTCTGACAAGAACACTATGAGACTAGATATCAATTACAGGAAAAGATCTGTAAAAAATACAAACACATGGAGGCTAAACAATACACTACTTAATAACGAAGTGATCACTGAAAAAATCAAAGAGGAAATCAAAAAATACCTAGAAACAGATGAAAATGGAGACACGACAACCCAAAACCTATGGGATGCAGCAAAAGCAGTTCTAAGAGGGAAGTTTATAGCAATACAATCCTACCTTAAGAAACAGGAAACATCTTGAATAAACAACCTAACCTTACACCTAAAGCAATTAAAGAAAGAAGAAAAAACCACCCCAAAGTTAGCAGAAGGAAAGAAATCATAAAGATCAGATCAGAAGTAAAGGAAAAAGAAATGAAGGAAACGATAGTGAAGACCAATAAAACTAAAAGTCGGTCTTTGAGAAGATAAACAAAATTGATAAATCATTAGCCAGACTCATCAAGAAAAAAAGGGAGAAGACTCAAATCAATAGAATTAGAAATAAAAAAGGAAAAGTAACAACTGACACTGCAGAAATACAAAGAATCATGAGAGATTACTAAATGCAACTCTATGTAAATAAAATGGACAACCTGGAAGAAATGGACAAATTCTTAGAAATGTACAACATGCCGAGACTGAATCAGGAAGAAATAGAAAATATGAACAGCCCAATCACAAGCACTGAGGTTGAAACTGTGTTTAAAAATCTTCCAACATACAAAAGCCCAGGACCAGATGGCTTCACAGGTGAATTCTATCAAACATTTAAAGAAGAGCTAACACCGATCCTTCTCAAATTCTTCCAAAATATAGCAGAGTGAGGAACACTCCCAAAGTCATTCTACAAATCCACCATCACACTAATACCAAATCCAGACAAAGAGGTTACAAAGAAAGAAAACTAGAGGCCCATAGCACTGATGAACATAGATGCAAAAATCCTCAACAAAATACTAGCAAACAGAATCCAACAGCACATTAAAAGGATCATACACCATGATCAAGTGGGGTTTATTCCAGGAATGCAAGGATTCTTCAATATACGCAAATCAATCAATGTGATACACCAGATTAACCAATTGAAGGAAGAAAGCCGTATGATCATCTCAATAGATGCAGAGAAAGCTTTTGACAAAATTCAACACCCATTTATGATAAAAGCCCTGCAGAAAGTAGGCATAGCAGGAATTTTCCTCAACATAATAAAGGCCATATATGACAAACCCATAGCCAACATCGTCGTCAATAGTGAAAAATTGAAACCCTTCCCACTAATATTAGGGACAAGACATGGTTACCCACTCTCATGACTCTTATTCAACATAGCTTTGGAAATTTTAGCTGCATCAATCCTAGAAGAAAAAGAAATAAAAGGAATCCAAATCGGAAAAGAAGAAGTAAAGCTGTCACTATTTGCAGATGACATGATACTATACATAGACAATCCTACAGATGCTGCAGGAAAACTACTAGAGCTAATCAATGAATTTGGTAAAGTAGCAGGATACAAAATTAATGCACAGAAATCTCTGGCATTCCTATACACTAATGATGAAAAATCTGAAAGTGAAACCAAGAAAACGCTCCCATTTTCCACTGCAACATAAAGAATAAAATATCGAGGAATAAACCTACCTAAGTAGACAAAAGACCTGTATGCAGAAATTTATAAAACACTGATGAAAGAAATTAAAGATGATACAAATAGAGGGAGAGATATACCATGTGCTTGGATTGGAAGAATCAACACTGTGAAAATGACTCTACTACCCAAAGCAATCTACAGATTCAATGCAATCCCTATCAAACTACCACTGGCATTTTTCACAGAACTAGAACAAAAAATTTCACAATTTTCATGGAAACACAAAAGACACTGAATAGCCAAACAATATTGAGAATGAAAAACAGAGCTGTGGAGTCAGGCTCCCTGACTTCAGGCTATACTACAAAGCTACAGTAATCAAGACAGTATGGTACTGGCACAAAAACAGAAATATAGATCAATGGAACAGGATAGAAAGCCTAGAGATAAACCCAAGCACATATGGTAACCTTATCTTTGATAAAGGAGGCAAGAATATACAGTGGAGAAAAGACAGCCTCTTCAGTAAGTGGTGCTGGGAAAACTGGACAGTTACATGTAAAAGTATGAAATTAGAGCACTCGCTAACACCATACACAAAAAGAAACTCAAAATGTATTAAAGACCTAAATGTAAGGCCAGACACTATCAAACTCTTAGAGGAAAACATAGGCAGAACACTCTATGACATAAATCACAGCAAGATCCTTATTTATTTATTTAGTGTGTGTTACACGGGCCACTCACTGCTGTGGCGTCTCCCATTGAGGAGCACAGGCTCTGGAAGCGCAGGCTCATCGGCCATGGCTTACAGGCCCAGCCTCTCTGCGGCATGTGGGATCCTCCCGCACCGAGGCACGAACCCATGTCCCTCACATTGGCAGGCAGACTCTCAACCACTGCACCACCAGGGAAGCCCCGCAAGATCCTTTTTGACCCCCCTTCTAGAGAAAGGGAAATAAAAACAAAAATAAACAAATGGGACCTCATGAAACTTAAAAACTTTTGCACAGCAAAGGAAACCATAAACAATACCAAAAGACAACACTCAGAATGGGAGAAAATATTTGCAAATGAAGCAACTGACAAAGGATTAATCTCCAAAATTTACAAGCAGCTCATGCAGCTCAATAACAAAAAAACAAACAACCCAATCCAAAATTGGGCAGAAAACCTAAATAGACATTTCTCCAAACAAGATATACAGATTGCCAGCAAACACATGAAAGAATGCTCAAAACCATTAATCATTAGAGAAATGCAAATCAAAACTACAATGAGGTATCATCTCATAGCTGTCAGAATGGCCATCATCAAAAAAATCTTGAAACATTAAATGTTGGAGATGGTGTGGAGAAAAAGGAACACTCTTGCACTGTTGGTGGGAATGTAAATTGATACAGCCACTATGGAGAACAGTATGCAGGTTCCTTAAATAACTACAAATAGAACTACCATACGACCCAGCAATCCCACTACTGGGAATATACCCTGAGAAAACCATAATTCAAAAAGAGTCATGTACCAAAATATTCATTGCTGCTCTGTTTACAATAGCCAGGACATGGAAACAACCTAAGTGTCCATCAACAGATAAATGGATAAAGAAGATGTGGCACATATATATAATGCAATATTACTCAGCCATAAAGCCAAACGAAATTGAGTTATTTGTAGTGAGGTGGATGGACCTTGAGTCTGTCATACAGAGTGAAGTAAGTCAGAAAGAGAAAAACAAATACATTATGCTAACACATATGTATGGAATCTAAGAAAAGGAAAATAAAAGGTCATGAAGAACCTAGGTGTACGACAGGAATAAAGACACAGACCTACTAGAAAATGGACTTGAGGATATGGGGAGGGGGAAGGGTAAGCTGTGACAAAGTGAGAGTGGCATGGACATATATACACTACGAAATGTAAAATAGATAGCTAGTGGGAAGTAGCTGCATAGCTCAGGGATATCAGCTAGGTGGTTTGTGACCACCTAGAGGGGTGGGATAGTGAGGGTAGGAGGGAGGGAGACACAAGAGGGAAGAAATATGGGAACATATGTATATGTATAACTGATTCACTTTGTTGTAAAGCAGAAACTAACACACCATTGTAAAGCAATTATACTCCAATAAAGGTGTTAAAATAAAAAAAACAATAGTTGGCTTTCCATCCTAAAACTGAAGATTCTATTTATTATTTTGTTCCTGCATTTATTGGTTCAGAGTTCATTTAGCTCCTAAATTATTTATTGAATTGACCTGAAGTCTAGTTTCAAGAGATTTTCAAAGTGAATGTTATAGAGAATAATCTTGTAACTCTTTAGCACACTCTTAGAAAATACAACCTATATAATCAGGAAAAGTTCTTAAAGGCAACACAGCTTCTACCTAACTTCTGTGCTTTCTACATCTTTGAGTATGATCTAGTATATGTAATTGGACATTTAATTCAAGCAAGATAAAATGTATTTTTAAAATAAAAATTGTATATGCTTAAGGTGTTCAATACGATAATTCGATATACATAGTGAAAGGTTTACTACAGTCAAGATAATTAACATATATTCTCACATTTACCATTTTTTTTTTTTAAACATCTTTATTGGGGTATAATTGCTTTACAATGGTGTGTTAGTTTCTGCTTTACAACAAAGTGAATCAGCTATACATATACATATGTTCCCATATGTCTTCCCTCTTGCGTCTCCCTCCCTCCCACTCTCCCCATCCCACCCTATTTACCATTTTTGATGTCTGATGAGAGCACCTGAAATCTATTCTCTTAGCAAATTTCCAGGTTTCAATACAGTATTATTAACTAGAGTCATCATGTTGAAGATAATCTCTAGACCTATTCATCCTACATAACTGCAACTTTGTACCCTTTGAACAATATTTCCCCATTTCCTTCACCTCTTTGCCGTTGGTAACTACCATTCTCCTCTCAGTTTCCATGTATTCAACTTTTGTGTGTGTGTGTGTGTGTGTGTGTGTGTGTGTGTGTGTGTGTGTGGTACACAGGCCTCTCACCGCTGTGGCCTCTCCCGCCGCGGAGCACAGTCTCCAGACGCGCAGGCCCAGCGGCCATGGCCCACGGTCCCAGCCACTCCGCGGCACGTGAGATCCTCCCGGACCGGGGCATGAACCCGTGTCCCCTGCATCGGCAGGCGGGCTCCCAACCACTGTTCCACCACGGAAGCCTTATTCAACTTTTTTAGATTTTACGTATAAGTGAGACCATGCAGTACTTTGTTTTTGTGGCTGACTTATTTCACTTGGCATAATGTCCTTCAGATTCTTCCATATTGTTACAAATGGCAGGAGTTCCTTATTTTTTATGATTGAATAATATTTCAAATATCACATTTTCTTAATCCACTCATCCATCAATAGACGCTTAGGTCATTTCCATATCTTGACTACTGTGACTAATTCCAAAATGAATATGGGAGTCCAGATATCTCTTTGAAGTACTAATTTCATTTCCTTTGTGTATATACCCTGAAGAGGGATTACTGGTTCATATGGTAATTCAATTTTTAGTAAAATAACCCTTAATCAGAGGTCCTGCAATGGCATTTCTTATCTTTTGGATTTTAATCCCTTTCAAGAAAAGAATTTAAGTTAAAGCCTTACTTAAATTAATAGCTATTCAAAATGAATCTAATTTCATACCTTAGAAACACTTTGTTGTTTATCAAATGGCATTTAAATGAGAAAAAATCTCATTAAAAACATAAATACTATACCTTAACTCAAGGAAGATTTGACCTCCTTTTAAAAATAATAAAATATTAACATTGCAATACATCTTAGAACTAAAATAGATGACTAGGCTTATACACAAGGACATGCAGTGCCAAAGGAAACTCCTATATGACCCCTCCCTAAATATTCTTTAAACAAATTGATTTTTTAAAAGATATCACCCAGAATTCCACTTTAGCCTAGGATGTAGAAAAGATGGTAACTGCATCATTTCTATCCTAACAACAACAAAAAAGGAAAATAAATAACAAAGTAATAACTTTTCTTGAGCCCATCAGAAAGCTGAGGTTACAGGGCAACAGAGTAGCCTAAAATCCAAAGACAAGCCTTCCAAGGAGAGATGGAATGCTAGCACTGGTTCACCCGTAGCACAACACAGGAGTAAAAGATATATGATGCCATAAAGTAGTAAGAAGAATTGAGTTAAATTTTAAAATGATTTTTCTAAAGTCCAAATGTGGAGTGCCATGATATTACAAAACTTGGAACTGCAAAGACCAGGGAAGTTTGCATCCACTTTCAGGCTGTTCTCCACAGACTTACACCTGGTGATCATGAGAAAGATGGGTGGCAGGGCAGAACACCAGGTAAAGCCTCTCTGAATATTGCAGGCCTGGAAGAGAGGGGAAGCCATTGCTATAGAAAAGGCAAAAATTCTGCACAAATGCTACTGGCTGGTAGGGGGAGGTGTGGCAGTGCACACTGTTGCCCCTCAGGAAATGTGTAAACACCCCCTGTTTCCAAAGAAGGGTAAAAGGAAAAAAAATCCCCCTGTTCCTTAGGAGAGGGGCAGAAATCTGTCCCAGACCCAGACAATTAGAGGCTTCCTAGCAATGAGAAGGGGCAGAAAACTCTCCTTCAAAGGCCCACCAAAGATATAAGGCAATATTTAGCTGCCATGCAGAGGAGAGGCAGTATGGCTGAGAAAACTCCACTCTGGTAAACCAAAGTACACAAGGTCTGTCTAAGACTGAGACTACACCGGGACAACAGAGAAGTCCCCTTGTCCTACCACTATGCTAGCATGTACCAAATAAAAAGTAACAGCAAATTAATTTAATATGGATCATATTGTAAAATTTAAAATTATAAAACTTTTAGAAGAAAGCATACGAAAAATCTTTGTGACTTAGGGTCACGAGTCATAGATGAAGAGTTCTTAAATATGACATCAAAGCTATGATCCATAGAAAAACAAATTGATAAATTAGACATCATCTAATTAAATTTTTTTCTGCAAAAGATCCTATTAAAAGTATGAAAACATAAGCCACAAACTGGGGGAAATGTTTGCAAATTACATATCTGACAAAAGCCTTGATCCAGAATATATAAAGAATTCTGTAAATTCAAAAGGAAAAAAAAATACCAAAAAAATTGAATTTAAAAATAGGAAAAATACTAGAACAAACACCCCACCAGACAGAACATATGTGCCAATAAGCACATGAAAAGATATTCAACACTGACAACATCAAATGCTGGCAATGATGTAGAACAACAGGAACTCTCATTCATTGCTAATGGTAATGCAGAATGGTACAAGCTACTCTGGAAGACAGTTTGCCAGTTTCTTAAAAAACTTAACATGCTCTTAACATATGATCCAGATATTGTGCTCCTTGCTATTTACCCAAAGGAACTGAGAACTTATGTCTACACAAAACCCTGCACATGGATGTTTATAGCAGCTTTATTAATAATTGCCAAAACTTGGAATCAATCAAGATGTCCTTCAGTAGGTGAGTGGATACATAAACTGTGGTATATCCAGATAATATATTATTCAGTGCTAAAAAGAAATAAGCTATCAAGCCATTAAAATATATGGAAGAACCTTAAATGCATATTACTAAATGAAAGAAGTCAATCTGAAAAGATTGTGATTTCAATTATATGACATTCTGGAAAAGGCAAATCTATGGAGACCATAAAAAGAACAATGGTTATCAGGAGTCAGTGAGGAGGAAGGGATAAATAGGTGGAGCAAAGAGGATTTTTAGGGCAGTGAAACTATTCTGTGTGATACTATAATAGTGGATACGGGCCATTACATATTGGTCAAAACCCATAGAATGTACACTACCAAGAGTGAACACTAAAGTAAACTATGGACTTTAGTGATAATGATGTTTCAGCGTAGGTCCATCAGTTGTAACAAATGCATCTGGTGTGAGATATTGATAGTGGGAGAGGCTGTTCATATATACAGGCAGGGAGTATATGAGAAATCTCTGTATTTTCTTCCCAACTTTGCTGTGAACCTAAAATTACTCTTTAAAGTGTCTATTTTTTTAAAAAGAAGATATTCAACATTGGTATGGTATGAATGTTTTTGTCTCCCCAATATTAGATAAATACTTAGAATCGATAGCATTAAATGCTTATATTAGAAAAGAAGAAATTTCTCAAATAAATAACCTAAAGTTCTACCTTAATAAAGTAGTAAAAGGAGAACAAATTGAGCTCAAAGCAAGCATAAAGAAGGAAATAATAAAAATAAGACTGCAAATCAATGAAATTGAAGACAGAAAACAATATAGAAAATCAATAGAACCAAAATCTGATACTTTTTGAAAAGGTGAATCAAATTTATCAGCCACTGTCTTCACCAATCAAGAAAAAAGGTAGAAGGCACAAGTTACAGATATCAAGAATGAAGTAAGAAATATCACTAAAAATTCTATATATATGAAAAGTATAATAAAGGATACTAAATCAACTTTATGCCAATAAATCCAATAGATAAAAGTGACCAGTTTCTTTCTTTTTATATATTTTTTAATTTTTTTACTTTTTAAAAAAAAAATATATTGGAGTATAGTTGATTTATAATGTTGTGTTGGTTATGACCAGTTACTTGAAAGAAGCAAACAAAAGCTCACTCAAGATTCAGTGGAATATTATTCAGCCATAAAAGGAATGAAATATTGAAACATTCTACAACATGGATGAACTTTGAAAACATTATGCTAAATGAAAGAAGCCAGACACAAAGGACCACATATTGTATGATTCCATTTATTTATTTATTTTTAATTTTTGGCTGTGTGTGGACTTTTCTCTAGTTGTGGTGAGAGGGGGCTACTCTTCATTGCACTGTGTGGGCTTCTCATTGTGGTGGCTTCTCTTGTTGTGAAGCACGGGCTCTAGGAGTGCAGGCTTCAGAAGTTGCAGCATGCAGGCCCTAGAGCACGCAGGCTTCAGTAGTTGTGGCACGCAGGCTCAGTAGTTGTGGCTCATGGGCTCTAGAGCATGGGCTCAGTAGTTGTGGTGCATGGGCTTAGCTGCTCCACAGCATGTGGGATCTTCCCAGACCAGGGATCGAACCAGTGTCCCTTGCATTGGCAGGCAGATTCTTAACCACTGCGCCACCAGGGAAGTCCCCTATGATTCCATTTATATAAATGTCCAAAATAGGCAAATTCATAAAGATAGAAAGTAGATTAGTAGTTTCCAGGGGCTGGGGGGACGGGAAAATGAGGAGTGACTGCTAATGGGTAGTGGGTTTCTTTTGGGGGAGATGAAAATGTGCTGGAATTATATAGTGGTGTCAGTGATAAAATCTCGTATATATACTAAATTCTACACTTCAAAAGGGTGAATTTTATAGTATGTGAATTATATATCAATAAAAATAAATAGATCTCATGAATATAATCCTGTATCTATTAGAATAATTGAATTCATGGTTAAAAACGTTACAACAAAGAAAATTCAGGTCCAGATAGCTCAATAGGTGAGTTCTAACACATATTTAGTTAATAACTAATACCAGTTCTACACAAACTCTTCCAGAAAATAAAAGGAGGAAACACTTTCCAAGTTATTTTTAATTCCAATATTAACCTGATACCAAAACAGAGAGAAATAACAAGAAAATAAAAATACAGTATACTTCAAGAACACAGAAGCAAATATCTTCTCCAAAATATGAGCAGAGTCCACAAGTAAATTAAAAAAAAATAAACGGCATTATGGCCAAAAGATATTTCTCATGAGAATGAAAGATTAGTCCAATATTGGAAACACAATCAGTGCACTTCAACAAATTAAGAGACTGAAGAAGAAAAAATCACATTGTTTCAATGACGCAGAAAAAGCATTTGACAAAATCTGACATCCATTCATGATAAAAACTCTCAGAAAATTAAGAACAGAAAGAAACTTCCTCAACCTGAATAAGGACATCTATGAAAAACATACAGCTAACTTCATACTCAATGATACAATACCGAATGCTTTCCCCCTAAGATCATGACCAAGTTCATCAGCATTATTTATAATAGCCAATACATGGAACCAACCTAAGTGCCCATCAATGAACAAATGGATAAAGATGTAAGATACACACACACAAACACACACACACACACACACACACACACACACACACACGATGGAATGCTACTCAGCCATAAAGATGAAATCTTGCCATTTGTGACAACATGGATGAAACTTGAGGGTATTATGCTAAGTGAAATAAGTCACATGGGGAAAGACATATACCATATGATTTCACTTGTATGTGGAATATAAAAAAACAAATCAACAGAAAACAAAAACAAAATCAATGAACAAAGGAAGCCAAACAAAAACAAACATGTTGATACTGAGAACAGAGTAGTGGTTACCAGAGAGAAAGGGGTGGGGAGGAGGATGAAATGCGTAAAGGTGGTCAACCAGATGGTTATGGATGGAAACTAAAATGTTGTGTGTGTGAGCACACTGCAGTGTATACAGAAGTAGAAATATAATGTTGTACGCTTGAAACTTATATAATGTTATAAACCAATGTTACCTTAAATTAAAAAAAAAAAAAAGTCAGGGAGAAGAAAGGTAAGAATGCCCATTCTCACCACTGCTGTTTGACATTACACTGGCACTTCCAGCCAATGAAATATGAGATGAAAAATAATTAAAAGGCATATAGATTGGAAAGGAAAAATTAAAACTCTTTATTCATAGAAAACGAGTATCTCCTCAGAAAAACCAAAAATATATATTAAAAATCTACTAGAACTAGTAAGTGAGTTTATCAAGGTAACAGGCCACAAGACCAATATGAAAAAATCATTTTTATGTCTAAATACTAGCAACAAAGAATTGGAAATTAATATTAAATAAACTACCATTTATAATAGCATAAAAGAATGTGGAACACTTAGATATAAACCTAACAAAATATTTTCAGACTTTATGTGATGAAACTACAAAGCACTGATGAAAGAAATCAAAGAAAACCTCTGTAAATGGAGAGATGGACTGCATTTGGATTCAGTCTCAATATTATTAACATAATTTTCTCCAATATACTCTATTGATTCAATGCAATTCAAATGAGAATCCCAGCACGATTTTTACAGAAATTTGTAAGCTGATTCTACAATTGATATAGAAAGGCAAAAGACCTGGAATAGCCAAAACAACTCAAAAACAAGAGTTAAAAAATGTGCAGTGTCAGACTTCAAGACTTATTATAAAAATACAGTAATCTAGAGAGTGTATTATTAGATATAGATCGATGGAACACAATATAGACTCAGAAATAGAACTATACATGCATAGTCAACTGTTTACAAAGTTGGAAAAGCAATTCAGTGGAGAAAGAGTAGACTTTTCAACAACAGGTGGTGTAAAAATTGGGTATCCATGTGGAAGAAAATGACGTTTGATCCACTCCTTATAGCATATACAAAGAGTAACTCAATATGGATCATAAACATGAATGTAATACCTACAACTATAAAATTCCTAGAAGAAAGAATGTAAAAAGGAAGAAAAATTTTGTGACGTTTTTAAGGCAAATGTTTCTTAGATTTAACACTAAAAGCATTATCCATAAAAGAAAAAATTGGACTTCATCAAAGTTTAAAATGTCTGCTCTTGTAAGATACGATTAAGAGAATGAAGAGACAAGCCACAGGGTAGGAGAAAATGTTTGCAAATCATATATCTGACAAAGGATTTGTATCCAGAATACATAAGGAACTCTCAAAACCCAATAATAAATAGAAAAATAACTTTTTAAAAGTGCAAATTGTTTGAACAGACAACTCACCAAAAAGATATACTGATGAAGAAAAAGCATATGAGAAAATGCTAAACACAATTAGTCATTAGGGAAATCCACATGAAAACCACAATATGATGCCACTGAGCACCTATTAGGGACTGAATGTTTCTTTTCTCCCAAAATTCATATTTTGAAACCATAACACCAATGTGATGGTATTAGGAAATGGGGCCTTTGGGAAATAATTGGGTCATGAGGGTGGAGCCCTCATAAATGGGATTAGTGCCCTTATAAAAGGGACTCAAGAGAGCTCTCTTGTCCTTTTTCTGCCGTGTGAGGATGTAATGAGAAGACAGCCATCTAAGAACCAGGAGGTGGGCCCTCGCCAGACACCAGATCTGCCAGCACCTTAGTTTTGGACTTCCCAGCCTCAAGAAATGTGAAAAATAAAGGCTCTTTGTTTAAGCCTCTCAATCTATGGTATTTTGTTGTAGCAGCCCAAATGGACTAAGACAATACCTAATAGTATGACTAAAAAAACAAACAAGAAAAACCTGACAATACCAAAAGCTAAAGAGAACACACAGCAACTGGAACACTCTTTGATTGCTAACTGGAATGCAAAATTTTACAGCCACTTAGGAAAACAGTTTCCTGTAAAGTTAAACATGTAATTATCAAATAACCTAGCACCTTACTCCTAGATTTATCCAAGGAAATTAAAATATATTTTCACATAATAACTTGCATGTGAATGATTATAGCAGCTTTAATCCTAATCTCCAAAAACTGGAAACCACCAAAATGCCTTTCAACTGGAAAATGGATAAATAAACTGTGGTATATTGAAAGGAATATTAGTCAGAAATAAAAATGAAGGAACCACTGGTGCCTGCAGCACATGAATGAATTGTAAATACATTATTTTAAGTGAAAAATCATACCCTCAAAAAGCTTCATACTCTCTTAAACCTTTTGTGTGACAACTTGGTAAAGGCAAACTGTAGGGGCAGAAAACAGATTAGTGGTTGCCGGGGGCTGGAGGTGAAAGGAAGGGCTTTGTTCAAAGAGGCAGATGTTTTGGTGGGTGATGGAAAAGTTATGTATTTTTGATTATATGTCTTTATGTGTTTATCAAAACATAGAACTATACCCTAAAATAGTGTTTTATTGTATAAAAAGTATTCTTCAATAAACTTGACTTTTAAAAAGGGCATCAAACAGACCAAAATAAAGGAAATACACACACACACACACAAAATGTGAACAATAGTAAAGGGTAATGTAAAGAGAGTTGAGGAGTGTGTAAGGAAGTATAAAGAGTGGATTTTGCAAAAGGGCATTTTTAGGCCCAAGGAAAGTATTTAAAGGGCAGGAAACCTTGTGACCAAACTAGCCTTGTTACCTTGGTTATGGGTGTGGGTGTTTATGTGCTAATTATACAAGAATACCTCAAATCCTTTTTAGCAATAGCCTGTTCTGTCACCTGATTTTTCCCTCCCACTAACATACTGAGTCACTGTCCTTCCAGAGTATTTGTGCAGTGCAAGCAACACATTCCCTACAATAGTGCACAGCATCCTAAAATGGGAGGCCCAGAGGGATAGCTCTGATATGCTACACCCTAGCATCAACTGTTCCACCTAAAAAATTTTTGTTGGATATCCCCAGAAAGGAGCACATTCAAATTTAGATATTTTACATTTTATATATGTTTCTTTAAATGAGGCCACAGTAGAGCATAAATTGCTTTATTAAATGGCAAAGAAATTACTTACCTTTTAACATATTTTACAAGAGGAATAAAAATCATTATTTGAATGATCTTAATTTCCTTTAGAAAGTGTTTGAAATATGTATAGTTAAGAATGTATGTTTGGGAAAGACAATATCGTTAAAATGTAACATTCATATTCAATATCAGAGAAATAAATATGCTGTATGTACAGATTTAATAAACACTGATATTGCAAATATTTTCTTAAAGTAAAAGCTAACACTACTTCTTGCACACTGCCTTTTGTAGTTTCTTATGACCATTTAAGCCTGTGCACATTCTCACATTATCACAAATTCAAGATGGAAGTATTTCAGAGAAAGAAGCAACACTTTAATCTTCTTTGAAAAGAAAAGATAGCTATAATACCAGTCTTCTCAGTAACTAACATCTCTTCCAAACAGGTGGCTACACGCCATTGTTAATTATCCCATTGCTTAATCTTAATTGTACCTCTTTTTAGAAGGTAGATTAGTAGTGAAAGAGTTGTATTATTTATTAATACTTTGTTTACATATATAATTTATTTACTCTGCCTATGCCCCAAAACAATTTGAGGAGCCACATTGTTTAAACTCACTGGAGCAAAGAAATAGGAATTAAATACGTGACTCAAATTAATAGAAATTAAATTATCCATAGATGTCATCCATCCTCTTTGCTTGCAAAACATAAAATCTGTAATAACAAGCTGATTGCCTCCACAATACCTCATCTCCTTCAACCTCCCTTCCCAACCCCCTCCTGCTTCTGCCTTCCCACTTCCTTCTCTCCCTATTCCATGTTCAGGCTTCCTGAGCCCCTTTGCACTCTCTCCATGCCCTTCTATCGTGCTTCTTCCCTCAAGAACTCACCCTTTCTCTCTCCTTTGCATTCTCTCCTTACTCCCTCATTCCCTTCTCATCAGGCCTAGTCCCCTAACCTTTTGCCACCTTCTCACTCATTCCTTATGTCTGCCCTGATCTCCCGCCCTCCCTCCCTTCTCCTCTTAGGCCCTCATCTGATTTGGGGAACACTCATTTACTACCTCCCTATTACTACTTTGATTACCAACTCTTAGCTGCCACTATGCCTTCTAAACACCCACCTGCCTTTCAGTGTGTCTTTTTATTATCTGCAACTAAACTTATTCCAAAGTGGCCATCCCACTGGGCATGTTAGACTCCAGTTACTCACCTCTCATGGCATATGGTCTATCATGCTTTCCTCTGAGTTCCCATTCTGATATAAACAGTGGTGATCATATATTCTGATTGCTATTCTTCTTACAACAGAATATAATGTAAACATGGATGCTAGAACATCTGAGTATCTTTAATAAAATGGGTAAAGAATTATTTAGAACATATTGTATGTTACATAATCCAATTTCCAATTTTATTAAGGTGGTAGAAATAATATTCCCTTGCTGACCAACAAGCAGGTTTTTAATACAAGGAATTTGAAAAAAATGTATCACATCTCCTGAAAAGACTTGATTTCAATACAGAAGTGATACATGTAATATCAAGTTGCATGTGGAAACCTTCCAATTCTACTCATGTTCTAAGATAGTGATTTATATTGCCTGGATAAGATAGCATTGTGGGACTTTCCTGGTGGCACAGTGGTTAAGAATCTGCCTGCCAATGCAGGGGACATGGGTTTGAGCCCTGGTCCGGGAAGATCCCACATGCCGCGGAGCGACTAAGCCCGTGCGCCACAACTACTGAGGCTGCGTGCCTAGAGCCCGTGCTCTGGAACAAGAGAAGCCACCACAATGAGAAGCCCGCACACCACAACGAAGAGTAGCTACCGCTCACCGCAACTAGAGAAAGCCTGCACGTAGCAACAGACCCAATGCAGCCAAAATTAAATAAATAAATAAAAATTTTTAAAAAGATAGCATTGTGAAGTCTAAATACATTTCTCCTTTAGTCATTGGGGTGGAGAACTGGTAGTAGGTAAGCTGTGAAAAAGAGATGATCAATAATTTATGCAAAAGGAGAAAGAACTTTGGGCACAGAGGATTTTTCAGGCAGAGAAAAGTACTCTGTATGGTATTATAATGATGGATACATGTTATTATACATTTTTCCAAACCTATAGAATGTACAGCACTAAGATTGAACTCTACAGTAAACTATGGGCTGTGGGTGATTATGATGTATCAGTGTAGGTTTATCCATGGTTAAAAAAAAAAAAAGTACCGTTCTGGTGAGTGATGTTGATAATGGAGAAGGCTATGCATGTGTGGCAGCAGGGGATATATGGGAATCCGTACCTCCCTCTCAATATTGTTATAAACCTAAAAGTGCTCTTAAAAAATTGTCTTAATAAAAGAAACTACAACTTAGGGCCATACTCTCTTCAAATTCCTGAAAATGTAGTGACTATCATAAAATCTCTATTAAATCACTTGTCTTGCAATACTGAGCTCCAGTTACCTGAAAGAGTCAGTATAGTACATGTAGTCAGAAAAATTTTCAGCCCGACATCAGCAAGGAAAGAGGAGTCATCAGACTATTAGGCCTTCATAATGGCCCACCCATGGCTACCATCTGCTACTGGCAGAGGGCATTCTTAATCCATTTACCCACTCATAGTATGCTTTTCTTCCTAGCATACTGAATCTCTCTCCTACTACAGAGATTTCAGGCAGTTGCTACTTTGGTAAACTCTACATGAATGACTAGACAGAAGAGTGGAGTCTTTAGAATTTATTCAGTACTTGCATCCATGTTAGCTCTTCAATTAAGGATACTGTTCAGTCTTAATTGTGTTACTCTGATATGTCTATCCATCTACTCAGGCCTGAATTAATGTAACCCATTTGTTTCATCTGAATTATAGAAAGAGAACAATGCACTATTGATCTCAACTTGATTAGAACCAACACTAAAGCCTTTATCAGAAGCACAGGGCTGTGCTTTGATTAGATCACCTCCACCTAGCATAGAAGCTAATATACTTGCAATTTTAAAGCAAATTACTTTCACTTTTCTACTTATACTTCTAAAAATAATCTGCATTTTGATTTACATGCCTAAAGGATAAATTAGAATTAGATCAATTATATATGGTAAGTCCCATTTATCTGAATAAAGATCCTGATTTAGAAATATTCATTCATTATGATAAATAATCCTATCTTGTTTTCAGAGATAAAAATCAAGCTGCCCGAAAATATTTAATGAACCTGACCTTATAACCATTATAGAAATGAACTGTGTATCATCCCTGACATATGTTCTGGCAGGTCTTCTTTCTCAATCATTGGAAGAACTTGTTTATAGCTAAAATATTTTTGGTTGTTCCCTGCTTTAGTCTGTCCTAGAACTAAGTGAATAAAATAAGTAAGGATAATTTATAGAAAACAAAATACAAGTAAAATATCACAATATAAAACTTGTTTTACATTGCCAGTACTTCTCCCCATCGAGCCTGAGTTGTCAGTATTATGGTCAAATACAAGGCTGCCAGGAGGCTGGCTTGACCCCAAAGGAAAAATCAGAGTGACAATTTCTTCAACTCCCTTCTAGTGTAGAATGCCATTTTTCTAAAACGGATTTTTTCAGGGGGCAAGGGGGAGGTAGGAACTCCTAGTCTAAAGAAGGCATAGACTTTTGTCCCCAAGGGCTGGGAGTCTTTAAAGCCAGAAAACTCAGTCTGTGTATAGTATGTCAAGAAAAGGCCATAACCACTGTGTTGCCAGAAATATTTGGCTACAAACTTTTGTCAGCACAACGAATCCATTTGGAAATCCCCCCATTGTAGCATTTGGTCCAGGATGAGCTACTCTTTCTGCAAAACCTTCAGTAGAAGATATCTCTGCCAAACCCCACCCTCCATTCCTTTACTTTCACTTCCTGCCCATTTCTTCAGATAATACCTTATTGCTACAGAAGATTCCTTTACTATTTGTTCCCTCCAGACCTATCTCTATCAGACCTAATCTCTGTTTAACCTACTACTTTTGGTTATTCATTTACATTCTCCTCTTTCTTGATCCAGCCTAGGACCAACTCTACAGGGAAGATCCTAGCCCTCATCCTGGGTACAAGATGGTCTCACCCACAGTTATTCTGTGCAGAAATAGAAATTAGCTGCCAAAAGCCTTGTTTTGGACACATAATTTATGAGATATCCCTTTCACAATGTCCTAAGTGTGCATAAGTAGAGGAATCCTCAACAGTTCCATCTTGATTCTGCTTTATGTTTAGTATTAAGGTATCTTCATAGCGTTGTTATGAAGCTCAAGTAAAATAATACATGTGTAAGAGCTCTGCAATTAAAATATTAGAGAAATACAAGAAATTATGCCATTTAATTATTTAATTTTCTGTTTCAATGGATCATTTTTCCAGTTGACTTTCATAGTCATTTGCAGTATCTTATTTTGTAATTAGAGATTTAATAATATGTAGTGTAATATGAAATCTGCAATATGTATTTCTTATCTTGGTGTAGTTAAAGTCACAAATCTATTCTCTAATCTAACACTATCAGAAGAGATAAAAGTTGCCCTTGGTAGAGAGCATATTACCTCTTCAAAATATTATTCACCAATTTCTGTATTCATTCATTCTTCTATTAATCCAACAAATATTTTCTAAGCATCTACAGGCACTCTACTAGGTAGTGGTGATAGAGAAATGAACAAAACATGGTAGCTTATGTCGATAAACAGTCTAGAAAATGTAATGTGATATCCTGGATGGAAACCCAGAACAACAACAAAAAATAACATTAAATAAAAACTTAGGAAATCTGAATAAATTATGGACTTTAGTTAGTAATTACGTATCAATATCAGTTGTGACAAATGTACCTATTAATGTAAAATGTTAACAATAGAGGAAATTGGTGTGGGATATATGGAAACTCTCTGTACTATCTTCACAACTTTTCTGTAAATCTAAAACAGTTTTAGAGTAAAAAGTTTATTACAAATGAAATGGTCTAGTGGGAGAAGAATACTGGAGAATGGATAAATAAAAGTATATCTGTGTGATAAATTTTATAATTATAGGTATAATGTAATTTAGGAGTACAGGAAAGGTGACAGTACTCAGTGTTGTGGCAATTGGGGACACCTTCAGTGAGAGAGATCTTTGGAGAGTTTCCAAGAGATTAGTCTTTAAGGGAAAATGGAGATTTGCTTGCATCTGTCCTGAAGATGGAAGGAGGGAGAGCAGGGAAAGGGGAAGATTAGTGGAGATATTCTAGGCAAAAGGAAACAGCATATACAAAAGTCTTGAAGCATGAGAAAGCCTGTTGCTTTGGGGGGACTGAATATAATTTCTTTGTGTTGGAGCAAAAGGTGAGTTTGTGTTTATGTGTATGTGTGTTTTGGCATGCATGATACATAATGTTTCTGAAAAGTATGGATTTACAACGCAGTCACTTCTGTTCATGTCCTTTGTATTTACTCTGGCAATTTGACCATTTTCTTTTGGTAGATCACTTGTTCTACCTTTTCCTGTTATTTCATCTACATATGATTATCCAAGTAGTTAAATGATGGAAATTAGCAATATTTAGCACTCAACTGAGATATATTATTTCCTCAACGACGAATGGTCATTTCCCAGAATAGAACTAATGCAAGGTGGGTTTGACTGACTTTTGAAAGATTCCAGACAACTGGGGATTACAGATTTCATCAGGGAACAATATACTATAAATATTTATGCCAGAGTACTCACACCAAACACTCAACAGGATGATCCATTTCAGATTGTGTCTGAAAGATTATAAAATATGTTTGGGCTTCACTATATTTCATTTTAGCTTCTCTCTCAATGTATCTTTCAAGTTCTCTCATAACTTTATGACCTTTCCTCAGTCTTCTATGATGACTCCTCTTTCTCTGAGCACCTCTAAAATATAGACATTTTTTTCCTTTTATTCCTCTCTCTCTCTCTCTCTCTCTCTCTCTCTCTCATTCTTTCTCTCTCATATCCAATCCATCATCTACTCCTATAGATTCAACCAGCCCATTATACCATTATACACTGATAACTCCTAAATCAATGTCTTCAGTCAGACCCTCTCCCTGACTCTGAATGTAATCTTTGAACACCTGCTAAACACCTTTACATGAAATCCCTCAGTCATTTCAAATTCAATGTGTAACCATCCAAATTCATTATTTCTCCCCATCATCTTCCACACAGCCATTTATGTTAGAAACATTGTAATTATCTTTCACTTCTCTGCCTTCCTCATTTCCCACATCCCATTGACAAGTTCAGTCAGTTCTCCACAAATGAAACCATCCTATCTCCTTTTCTGAAAACATTCACCAGATCTTCAATATGCCTAAAATAAAATCCAAACTCCTTTCAATGGCCTGTTAGGCTCTGTGTATCTCTCCAGCCTAATTTTACTACTAAATTCCAGTCACACTGACCCTTTTCCCACCTTCTTCCCCATGCCTCAGATTTTGCTTAGCTAATTCCTACTCGTCCATGGGTGCCCAATGTAACTGCTCCCTTCCTTTCCTTAGGAAAGCTTTTGCTGGCTCCACCCCTTCCACTAGATTAGAATCTCCTGCCAAACACTTTCAAGCCACTCTATTTTACTTTTGTATCACTTATTAATAATAATTTTACTAATATCTATTGAAAACTTACTATGGGACAGGTGGTTTTTATATCTCTATTTAACAGATGAGGAGGATTTGAAAGGTTAAATAACTTGTCCTAGGTCACACAACTAACTGAGAGAACCTAGGTTCAATTCCCAGCTGTTTCAGAGCCAGTGCTTTGAACTACCATATTGTACTGCATCCAACTTCACTGGGACAAGAACTATATTTGTCTTGTTCGATGCTGTATCTTCAACAGCCAAGTTAGTTCCTGACACATATAAGGGGCTCAATAAATCTTTGTGAAAAAATTAAATGCATGTATAAATGAATTTCTTAGATCTGTCCTCTCCTCTCCATTCCTCCTTTTACTGGTCCCCACCATAATTTTTCATCTGGACTATTTCAAGAGCCTCCAAATAGTCTCCTTAACTTGCTTTCTGGACCTAAACTGGGAGTCTAACTTGTGAAGCCTCTGAGACTCCTCTTTTTATCTCTCTGGCTTCTCACATGCGCCTTTCCCCTGAAGATATGGTAGGAGATCAAGATATGTCCCAACCTTCAGAAGTTTACAGTCTAATGTGGGAGACAGACTCATATGTCAGAAATATTGATAGAAAGCAGATTGTATGTTGTCATTATGGAAAAAGAAAATATTTATTCTTACAAGATGAGAAAATAAAAGAAGGCTTTTTAGAATTTAAGATTTAAGTTGGACTTTGAAGGAAGGGTAAGATGATCTTCCTAACATATATGTCTGATCACATCATCTCCTGGCTTAAAAAGCCTTCACCGACTGCCCATCACATTCAGAATTAAATCTAAACTCAGTAGCATATAAGACCCTCTATGAACTAGTACCTGTATACCTCTCCAGCCTCATCTTCTGACAATTCTCCATTTACTTCTTGTATTTCCTTAACTATGTCATGTTGCTTAAGTTTATGTGTCTTTGTATAAGCCATTTCTGTACTTCTCCCTTCTCCTCCTTACCTACGTAAATGACTCCTAAATTTCTGTTGTAGCCTAGTTCAAGGAACCCTTCCTCTCTGAAGCCTTCTTATCTCAACATATCATGCCAAATTCCTCTCCTTTTTGTTCTGATAACATCACATACCTTTCCCTCAGAGCACTTATAGTCTGTATACATACAGGTATTGTGATATCATTTTATTATTATCTGAGTCTTCCACTAAAATGTAAACTATAAGATGATAAGGCCATATCTGCTTTTTCTCACCACTGCATATTTCCATCATCCAGCACAGCACCTAGCACATAGTAAATGCTCAATAAACAATTTTTGGATGAATAAATATTGATCCTTTGTGTCACTTCTTTACTTTGTACATATCTCTCTTATTGCACTTACCTGTGTACATGACTATTCTACTATCTTGAAAGCAGAGAGGTTTTGATGAAATTACATACATGATATAGATGGAAGTGCCAAGAAAAGGCTTTATACATTTGCATGTTTTTTTCTATAAGTGAGGAAAACTGGGCCCAGATTAAAAGATTTTCCCAAAGTCACACAGCTAGTAAATATTACAAATTGGCTTCCAAATAAACCTTGTAACATAATAAATGTATTCATAAACAGTGGCATCTATTCACTAACAATTGTTTTAATAGCTACTTCTCTATATAGACTTTCTGTCATCAACAAGTAGCAGTGTGATGTATCTTCTGACAGACTTGGATTTAAATTATGGCTTGTACCACATGTTGGCTATGTGATATTGGGAAATTTACTTAAGCTCTCTTAACTTCCAATTCCTCAATTTTTATGTTTATGTAACTGAAGCTATCTTGTAGAGTAGTTGTGAGAATTATAAAAGATAATATATGGAAATGCCCACTAGCAATTGGAAGGAGGGGGTGGTGGGGATGGAAGGTGCCATAGTAATGGTTAATTATTGCAAATGTATGCCCATTCTGTTACTAATTTATATTGATCACACTAGGCCAAAATTTATATAATTGTGTTGTCTGTTTTTCTGTAGTGATACAAATACCCTCAATTTCAAAATTCTAAATTCACTGACTCTACAACTTATTCCATAGTCATGTTATCTGGGCTGATTTGCTTTCCTGTTTTCTTGATTTGCTAAGTAATAATTATAAATTAATTATGTTGCATTTTCTATTGTTTTAAAGCTCTGTTCAGCAATAAATGACTATTGTTGCCCTATTTCAGCTCACTGAAATAACGATGCATGTTTGTAGCGGAGAAAAAAACCCTCCAATTACTCAGCCACCACTGTTTGTTGCCACTTGTTAGTATGCTGTGTATTATTTGACTTGCTGCCATTTCAAATGTTAATTTTAGAGGCTATTTTTCCTTATTACACATTTTTGGTACAATACCACACAAGTAACTATAGACAGCTAAGAATCTCTGTTATCTTTTCTCCTTTTTTAATAAGCTTGTTTTCACAAGGATAGTTTAGAATTGCTATTTGTCTTCAAACAATGCCTTTCTTATCAGGAATCAGTATACTATACATTGCATTAATTAGCATTATTGCAGTTAATATTCAGACACACATACGCCAATAAATAATTTGAGAATTTAGGCAGTTTCTCAACAATTTTTACATTTATAAATGTTTAACACCAACATTCTTTCCAGTTTTCAAGCAAAACTCACATTTTGCTTAAAATATTCAGGTACTATAATTGAGGTCAAACAGGTCATCTTTTTGTTTAAATCATGTGGATAATTGCTCCAATTCTTCACTTCACTTTGAGTGAAACAACTGAGTGAAACTTCCACTGAAACTTTCAGTGAAAAAAAAAATAGTCACAAACCAGTGTTGAGTATCTTTAAGCCCAAACAAGTTGCTAATTGCCTGAAATTACCAGTTGTTTGGTTATCCAGCCTTAGTGCATTTAGATATAGCCGTGGTGAAATTGGAATAAAGAAAAATAAGCATCCCTTCAGCATGCCTACCACAGTGCTCAATCATATATATTCAGTGAGTTAGAGCATTAAAAATTCTTGCTTTTCTTCAATTGCTCATTTTATCTCTTGAAATAAGTTTATGTTATGAGAATTTATGTCAGTACAGAATAAAAAATGAGTTGAGGGGCAGCTTAGTAGCTCACTTTATTTTAGCAATTACCACAAATATCTACATTGGACTTGGAGAAAAAATCTAGAGAAAGAAAACTAAGTAAAACTAGAATAATCTGATAAACCAGAAATGTGATGATTAAATAGAAATATTTTCACATATATCATGTTTATGTTGGTAGAACACAGCCTAGGATAAACAAATTACAAGTGCGTAGACACATTAAGAACTGAAAAAATAAAGGTCATTGTTAAATATTTACAAATGTAAAAGAGCTCGGGACATCTTAAAGTCTATGAAACTGTTTAACAACACCCCTGAGGGCAAACGCTATCAAAATTATAATGAGAAACAAAATAGATGTTTAGGAATCCAATTTTTTCCTTTGAACTGTTGATGCCAACGTAAATGAACCTTATTTCACAGACTTCTATTATTTAAAAGACTTTCCAAAAATCTACTAATAGATTCACTTTGCCATATGGCCAATCTGCAATACAGTCATTTCATAAAGTTAGCTGTTTGCTCTATTCAAAGAAATCTCAAAAGGGAAAAATTTTAAATCTATCTTTACTATTAAAGAAGTCTACTTTTTCCTTACTGTAGAGTGAGAAGTGTTATTACATAAAAACAAACTTTTGATTGCCCCACTATAATTAAAGCTTATCTCCTCTGGTCTGACTTGAGTGGATATGTTGAACAGTTGCCTGATCCACCCCTTCCACTCCTCATATGATATCTTTCCAACTATTTGAAGACGTGGTTAAGCTAACCCTTCAGTTCTCTTAGGCTTATTTTACAGAGAAAATTTTCTAAATCTTTCAAAGGAATCACTTTGGCTAGCTTACCCTGGTCCTTCTCTAAATACCCCACATCTCATTTAAGCCATAGATACTTAAGCAATATATTATAGAATATATATTATATATAGAATATATTATCATATAGAAGACATGATAAAAACCTAACTAATACAGAATACAAAAAGAACATTACATCTCAGCCCTTTCATGCTATTAATTTATCTCTGTATCTATATAGGAGATAATGTTCACCATTTTCAGCCATATGGCACTTTATTACTGACGTTTTGACTCATGACTCCCACAGTCCCAAGGCAATTATTTCCTATACTTATACATACCAATCCAGAACCATCTTGTACTCATTTCTGTAATCTGGTATTCCTCCCTAAGTGAGTTTGCCTTTAATAGACTTTGTTTTGTTTATTTTTACCCACTTCAGCTTGTCAAAATTGTTTGGAATCCCAATCTTATCCCACCTCCTCAATCCCCCACACCCACCCACAAAAGCAGAATTCTTTGGACTTGTATGAGTTCCTTAGAAAAACTCTCAAGCATGATAAACCTATTTAGCAGATCTGCACAGTCATGACACTAAGACACTCAACATTTCCCAAATTTTTGCCCCTTAGTCACAGCCTAATAAAACCCAAAGCCTTGGGAGTTCCCTGGTGGTCCAGTGGTTAAGAATCTGCCTTCCAATGCAGGGGATGTGGGTTCGATCCCTGGCCGGGGAACTAAGATCCCATATGCTGCAGGGGAACTAAGCCCATATGCTGCAACTAGTGAACCTGCGTGCTCTAGAGCCTGCACACCACAAACTAGAAAGAAGCCTGTGCACCGCAACAAAGAGCCCACTTGTCACAACGAAAGATCCCACATGCCACAAAGACCCAACGCAGCCAAATAAATAAAAAATAAAAGCAGAGATGGCTAAAGCATTATTTAAAAACAAAACAAAACAAAAGACAACCCAAAGCCCTGTTTCTAGATGTTCTTATCTGATTCTCAGGTCCCCAATGATATTTGAAGTGTGGAAGGCAACAGCACAGGCTTAAATTGGAGTTGGACCTATTGCCAGATGCTCTACTGTGTGTCCTTCTAGAACTCATTGTGCCTCAAAGTGGATACTATCTATAAGTGTGTTCCCCCTGGAGTACAGCCTGAAAAAAAACATGTGACTGGGATGGAGAACAGTGGTGGAGCTGGAAAACACACCAGTTCAATGAATGGGAAGGGAGAGGAGATGGAGTGGGGGAAGAAGTTTCCAGAATAGGTGATCTTACCTTAACCCTTTCTCTCTGGGGATGCAGAAAGTTTTATGCTTGCTATAACAATAATAATAATAATAATGCAACTCTTTAGGTTAACTCCCTCTCTTGGACAAGGGGAAGAGAAGGCAGGAGAAAAAATGAATGAGACTTCACCCTCTATAAAGCCTGGGTTTTACATATTCCTCAGGCACGGAAGGAGAAAATAGGCTGAATTATTCCCTTTTCATCTATTTTCTCCTGGGATCTTCACTTACTCTTTCTCACTTAAATTCCTGGCATTCCCATCTCAGAACTTTCTCTATCCCTGGGCAGTTCCTGGCATAAATATACCCTTCCACCTCAGCTCAGCCTTCTGGGCCTCCAGCCAACTGGCATGTCTCTTCTATCAATAATTAGATTATCCCTAATTATACAGCATTTAGATGTTACAAATATCATCATGAGTAATTAATTTGGACTGTGAACCTGATCGACGACATCTACTATGCCATTCACATTCAATATATACTAAGTTACAATAAACCAGTGTATTATTATGTCAATGTAAGTTTGTGCTGAAACTTAAAATAGATAATACCAAGTATTAAGCGTTTGGGGAGATTGAAGTATGTGCTAATTGAAAAGATACTTGGCATTTCAGTTTCCCTAGTATTGATGTAGGTAAAGTTAATTTGCAGTTTTAAGCACTTAGATTTATGTGGGACAGAGGACAGCTGGAGTCTGACATTGAAATTTTATTTTATTTATTTATAACTTATACTATACGTACTTCTAAAAATGATTAGAGACAGCAGCTGACATTGAATTGGAGATGTGCTATCATCAATTACTCTTGAAGTATTTCATTCAAATATTTTTTAAAAGATTCTGTATATTTGCACCATTTCTATTTTTACTTAAATATCCCCAAATAACTAGGTTGAAAAATGGTTGTATCCTTTTTATAGGAGTATTTAGTGATGATGAGGATTACAAAGTGTATTGCTGCAAGAGCAGATCTTTATTTTAAGGAATGGATGGGTGATAGAACATTTTTCTCCATCAAACTAATGTGTCCCTATCTCCCTCCTTTTCAACTCTCTCCAATAACACAATGTGATTCAAAAAAAAAAAGAGTTCACCTCATTAGAGGTAGATATGACTTCTATATGACATTGTCTTTTTCCTCATTCATCAGCATTACTTTTTGAAAACATTTCTTCACATTTGTTAGAATCCATTACCAAGGCCACCAAATTCATGACTGTTAATGACCCTGGATTGAATTAATAGTTGGCTATAAGCCTTGTAGCTGATATGAAGAAGAAAATGCAAGAAGAAACGAAAAAAATCTAGGCTAGACAATCAGCTAGATGCTTTACACAATTTAAATCCTTAAAATCCTAAAGTAGATAATATCCCCATTTTGCAGGTAAGAAAACTAAAGTTCAGAGAGGTTAAGTGCCCATGGCTAATTAGTGGCATAGTTCACACTGGAATTGAAATCTGAGCCCAAAGGCTGTGTCTTTTCCATCTCTCAGCACTCTGGTAAAGGGAGAACATAATGAAGAATGAGGCACAAAAACAGAAACTAATTTCCAGTAGAGTGGCTCATTCCTTTCCCCACTATTCTTCTATTTTTTTTTTTTTTTTTTTTTTTTTTTTTTTTTTTTTTTTTTTTTTTGCGGTACGCGGGCCTCTCACTGCTGTGGCCTCTCCCGCTGTGGAGCACAGGCTCCGGACGCACAGGCTCGGCGGCCATGGCTCACGGGCCCAGCTGCTCCGCGGCATGTGGGATCTTCCCGGACCGGGGCACGAACCTGCGTCCCCTGCATTGGCAGGCGGACTCTCAACCACTGCGCCACCAGGGAAGCCCTATTCTTCTATTTTGACTGAACAATAAAACAAAATAATATAGTTTCTCTATTCAGTTCCAAAATATTTTTACAGAGTTGAACTATTTCTAAATAAATTATGTTTATAAAAATGGATTCAGAGTTTTCTTTCCTGGATCTAGAAATAAAGAACAGAAAAATGAATCCTAAGGATTAAACCTGAGAACTGTTATTTCTAAGCATTAAATGCCATTAATATTTCAAGCCTCCAAATTTAGCCTGTGTTTATAATCTAATCATTTATACCGACACATAAACTCTTGAGACTCTATTCCAAAGATCAAATTAAAGGAAAACATTGTCAGGGTATATTATACATGATTAAACATGAGCTGACATGACTGTAGCATTAATATTTTAGCACCAATGTGCAATCAACTAAAGGTCTTTATTGGCTCTGTACATTGGATGACAGCTTGATGGATCTGAAGAATAACTAGAAGATTTTATAACCAGAATATGCATGTAATAATTAAATATTTTAATATTTAACAACTTTTTGGAAGCATAGATATACTCAACCTTGAAAACAACTATTATGATATCCTATTGCTCTCTCTAGCTACTACCTTTTTTTTTTTTTCTTTCATGGTCAAACTTTTCAAATGGTGTACATAAACGTTCTCCTTTTTCTATGTAACCTCCCTATACATAGTACTTCAATTTTTACTTTGCCCCACCCCACTAGGACAACTGCTCTCTTACAGTTCACCACTAACCTCTTTCTTAAAAAATCCACATTCTGGGACTTCCCTTGTGGCACAGTGCTTAAGAATCTGCCTGCCATTGCAGAGGACATGGGTTCAAGCCCTGGTCCAGGAAGATCCCACTTGCCACGGAGCAGCTAAGCCCGTGAGCCACAACTACTGAGCTCACGTGCCACAACTACTGAAGCCCATGTGCCTAGAGCCCGTGCTCCACAACAAGAGAAGCCACCGCAATGAGAAGCCTGTGCACCGCAATGAAAAGTAACCCCTGTTGGCTGCAACTAGAGAAAGCCCATGCACAGTAACGAAGACCCAACACAGCCAAAAATTAATTAATTAATTAATTAATTAATTAAAATAAAATCCACATTCTCTCTTCACAGCACATTGTTACCCATCACCTCTATCTTGAAGCTCTTTCTTCCTCTGACCTCCATAACAGTATCTATCCTGACTCTTTTCCTTTCTCCCCACATATTTATTCTTTATTTACTTCACTGGTTATTCTTACTTCTACATGCTACTGTGGACTTAGTTTTTAATGTCCCCGCCATTTTTTCACTCTTTACCTTAGAAATTTCGTTCATTTTCATGGATTCTATCACATCTGTGTTGATGACAGCTAAATCTAGATCTTTGGGCGATATCCAGTCTCACACATCTTACTAAAAATGTTTACATGGCTAATAATCATTACTATAGATTCTTCAAGTCCAAAACAGAACTCATCATATTTTCCTCATAAATGTCCCTTTCCTGTCTCCCACCCTCTCTCTCTCTCTCTCTCTCTCTCATAACATTCTTCCATCTACAATTCATCATCTTACCCATTTTATCAAGTCAATCACCAACTCCTATCAAATTCTTCCTTTCCCACTGTTCTTATGCCTTTAGGTCAATTGGACACACCTGCTCAAGCCACAGCTAGAGTGACATACAAAGCTACCACCAGCATTTTGCATTGTGCCTTCAGAATCTCACTAAATCCAAATCCCATGCTTTCACTGTACTACTTACCCTGTTATCCCAAATCACTATACATTGAGCACTTCCTTCTGCCAAGACTCTCCACTAAAATCTTAGTTACAAGGATTGGTGTTTTATATTTAACACTTATTGCCTTCCAAGACTCAATTTTTATCTTTGCTCTTCTGATAAGGCTATATAACATATCGAGTAGCCCTGCTAGGCAATAAAGATTACTAATGTTTTGACATAGTTAAGAACCCAGAAACTGTAATTCCACTGTCTACCTGCTTTCTTGGACTACATATCCCTTGGAAACACAATCAGGGGAAAAGCAGACTAATCAAGAGACCTTCCTTATGTTACCTGCCCTATCCAGCCTAGATCCCATTATCTATCACTTCAGTATGCCAATGTCCTCACCTTTCATACTCACTGTCTTTATGTAGCATCCACACAGTAAATTCCAAAATATATATCAACCCAAATGTCCACATCTCTAGCCCTACTGTATTGAACTCATGAATGTTGTTGGATAAAATTACAAATTGGTCTAATGCAAATTCTTTGTCTCTAATCTTGACTTGCTTTCAATGTCACCCAGTTATCCTCCTATCACCCTCTCTTTTAACAGCTATTTCAAATCTTCTCATCTCTCCTACCACCACCACCCCTCTGCCCCGTAGTCTCTTTAGACAATCTCACCTCCTGCTTGTAGAGAAATTAAAAACCATCATATGAGAAACCCTCAAATTTTCTGCCATGCCACCTATAGACATACCTGCTCAGCTCTCAGTCTCTCCAGATGATCCACTTCTGCCACATAACATATGTTCTTAATCTTACTGCTTCCTGATATCTCAGGGTTGCCACTCTATCAAGACCCCATCCAAAACTCACCCTTTTTCTCTCCTGTATCTTTAATCTTTACCTCCCTGCTAGTTCCCAACAGCACTGAAACATGCTTAAGTCTCTATTTCAAAAAAACAAACAAGCAAACAAACATGACTCCTTTTAATCTGATGTCCCCTTCTAGTTACTGAAATATTACTCCTTCTGCATAAGAGCCAAGTTTCTTTAAAGAGTTGTCTACACTCACTGGTTCAATGTCCACACCTCTTATTTACTCTGCCACTTACTATAATATTGTTTCCACTCCTCTGATCCATTGGAATTTCCACAGTCTACAATGACCAAATTATTGCTAAATCCAATGGTTATATTGACCTCTCTCTCCTACCAAAATGCCTATTTGCCTTTTGGTTTCTATGACACTATCTTGTTCTAGTTCTGTGAAAAATGCCCGTGGTAGTTTGACAGGGATTGTACTGAATCTGTAGAATGTTTGGGTAGTACAGTCATTTTAACAACGTTGATTCTTCCAATCCAAGAACATGGTATATCTCTCCATCTATTTGGACCATCTTTAATTTCTTTCATCAGTGTCTTATAATTTTCTGCATACAGGTCTTTTGTCTCCTTAGGTAGGTTTATTCCTAGATATTTTATTCTTTTTGTTTCAGTGGTAAATGGGAGTGTTTTCTTAATTTCACTTTCAGATTTTTCATCATTAGTGTATAGGAATGCCAGAGATTTCTGTGCATTAATTTTGTATCCTGCTACTTTACCAAACTCATTGATTAGCTCTAGTAGTTTTCTGGTAGCATCTTTAGGATTCTCTATGTATAGCATCCTGTCATCTGCAAACAGTGACAGCTTTACTTCTTCTTTTCCGATTTGGATTCTTTTTCTTTATTTTTCTTCTGATTGCTGTGGCTAAAGCTTTCAAAACTATGTTGAATAAGAGTGGTGAGAGTGGGCAACCTTGTCTTGTTCCTGATCTTAGTGGAAATGGCTTCAGTTTTTCACCATTGAGGATGATGTTGGCTGTGGGTTTGTCATATATGGCCTTTATTATGTTGAGGAAAGTTTCCTCTATGCCTACTTCCTGGAGGGTTTTTATCACAAATGGGTGTTGAATTTTGTCGAAAGCTTTCTGTGCATCTATTGAGATGATCATATGGTTTTTCTCCTTCAATTTGTTAATATGGTGTATCACATTGATTGATTTGCGTATACTGAAGAATCCTTGCATTCCTGGGATAAACTCCACTTGATGATGATGTATGATCCTTTTAGTGTGCTGTTGGATTCTGTTTGCTAGTATTTTGTTGAGGATTTTAGCATCTATGCTCATCAGTGACATTGGCCTGTAGTTTTGTATGGAAACACAAAAGACCCCAAATAGCCAAAGCAATCTTGAGAAAGAAAAATGGAGCTGGAGGAAGCAGGCTCCCTGACTTCAGACTACACTACAAAGCTACAGTCATCAAGACAGTATGGTACTGGCACAAAAATAGAAATATAGATCAATGGAACAGGATAGAAAGCCCAGAGATAAACCCACACACATATGGTCAACCTATTTTTGATAAAGGAGGCAAGAATATACAGTTGAGAAAAGACAGCCTCTTCAATAAGTGGTGCTGGGAAAACTGGACAGCTACATGTAAAAGAATGAAATTAGAACACTCCCTAACACCATACACAAAAGTAAACTCAAAATGGATTAAAGATCTAAATGTAAGGCAAGACACTATCAAACTCTTAGAGGAAAACATAGGAAGAACACCCTCTGACATAAACTACAGCAAGATCCTTTTTGACCCACCTCCTAGAGAAATGGAAATAAAAACAAAAATAAACAAATGGGACCTAATGAAACTTCAAAACTTTTGCACAGCAAAGGATACCATAAATAAGGCCAAAAGACAACCCTCAGAATGGGAGGAAATATTTGAAAATGAAGCAACTGACAAAGGAGTAATCTCCAAAATTTACAAGAAGCTCATGCAACTCAAAATCAAAAAAACAAACAACCCAATCCAAAAATGGGCAGAAGACCTAAATAGACATTTCTTCAAACAAGACACACAGATTGCCAACAAACACATGAAAGAATGCTCAACATCATTAATCATTAGAGAAATGAAAGTCAAAACTACAATGAGATACCATCTCACACCAGTACAGAATGGCCATCATCAAAAAATCTACAAACAATAAATGTTGGAGAGGGTGTGGAGAAAAGGGAACACTCTTGCACTGCTGGTGGGAATGTAAATTGATACAGCCACTATGGAGAACAGTATGGAGGTTCCTTAAAAAACTAAAACTAAAACTACCATATGACACAGCAATCCCACCACTGGGCATATACCCTGTGAAAAACATAATTCAAAAGGAATCATGTACCACAATGTTCATTGCAGCTCTATTTACAATAGCCAGGACATGGAAGCAACCTAAGTGTCCATCGACAGATGAATGGATAAAGAAGATGTGGCACATATATACACTGGAATATTACTCAGCCAAAAAAGAAATGAAATTGAGTTATTTGTAGTGAGGTGGAGGGACCTAGAGTCTGTCATACAGAGTGAAGTAAGTCAGAAAGAGAAAAACAAATACCGTATGCTAACACATATATATGGAATCTAAGATAAAAGGTCATGAAGAACCTCGGGGTAAGACGGGAATAAAGACACAGACTTACTAGAGAATGGACTTGAGGATATGGGGAGGGGGAAGTATAAGCTGTGACAAAGTGAGAGAGTGAAATGGACATATATACACTACCAGACATAAAATAGATAGCTAGTGGGGAGCAACCACATAGCACAGTGAAATTAGCTCGGTGCTTTGTGATCACCTAGAGGGGTGAGTTAGGGAGGGTGGGTGGGAGGGAGATGCAAGAGGGAAGAGATATTGGGACATATGTGTATGTATAACTGATTCACTTTGATATAAATCAGAAGCTAACACACCATTATAAAGCAACTATACTCCAATAAATGTGTTTAAAAAACAATAAGACACTGTCTTGCTTTTCCTCCTAGCTACTGCTTCATAGTCTTTTTTGGTGGGAACTCTACTTCCTTCAAAAGTCCCTTAAACATTGGTCTTTTTCAATGTCCTACCCTTAGCCGTTAACTTTTCTCATTTTACACTCTCTTCTCCATGTGATCTTATTACTGTATGTTAATATATCACAAACTTCATCCTCAATCCAGACTTCCCTTCTAAACTATTAGATTTCTCCACTTGAACGTCTTTCAGGCTACTCCAATTCAACATAACCAAAATTGAATTTATCAACACCCATCTCCAGCCCAAAAATATTGGAACAGCTCCTCCCCCTTTGTTTCTATTATCAGTAAATGGACTCGCCAACCAAATGTTTTCCTAACCCAGAAAGCTAGATGTCAACCTTGACTCCTCCTTCTTCACTGAACTTCTCACCATTCTCTAGACATGGTCAGCCCTTTCTCTAGACATTCCCTACACTCTGCTTTTGCAAATAGTGCTCCTGTGCCTAAAATTCTCCCCTTTCTTTCTTTTTTCTTAGGACATTTCCTACTTATCTCACTCAGTTTGACTCTTGCAGATTTTATATTAGGTATCCCTCCAAGACTTCACTCCTCTAGGTTTCCATTACTGACTATTCACAACTCTGCTGTGATAATTATCCCATTTATTTCATTGACTTCTCTGTATCCCCCATAAGACTGTAAGTAATGTGAAGGTAGAGGCTGTGCTTTGGTCATATTTGTATCCATGCATTTCATACAGTACATTGGCACTTAAAAAGTTATTGAATATTTTTTTTTAAATCTTAACAAAATGAAGAGGGCAGACAAATGAAAACTAGAGAAAAATGTCAAAGATGTTTTGGTAAGGAAATATAAAAATTTCCAATCTATAGAAAATAGAGGTATTTTTTTCTCAACATAAACACTCTTTAATCACTTTTTATCTAATTATAAAAAAGATAGTGTTCATTGTAGGATTATCAGAAAATACAGAACATTTTTAAAAAGAAAATAATCTCCTACAATGGTATCATTATTCTGTTTTTATTATTTTAAAATATTTTTATAACAGGGACTTCCCTGGTAGTCCAGTGGTTAAGATTCCGCTCTTCCATTGCAGGGGGCACAGGTTTCATCCCTGGTCGGGGAATTAAGATCTCGCATGCCGCATGGTGTGGCAAATATATATATATATATAAAATAAAAAAAGCTGTAAAGAATATTATAGCAAATTCCTGTGTCTTCATGATTATTATCCCTCAAGAACTGAGAGACTCCCCAACCTTTCTCACACAGTTTTCATTCCCATGAATTTTTTTGACTTAATGCTCAAAAGCATTTTTGGGTCAACCCAGATCTGTTCTGCTTTAAAATTAAGTTGTTTTTTCCCTCTGCAAACTATTTCATAGTTATAGAAGACAAGTGGTCAGCGTCTCTCTTTCCTCTACATAACCCCCCTACATTTTCTTGTATACAGCAACTACAATATCCCTTATTATTGTCTTCTTTGGACAGAGTAGCCTTAATTGTGTTAGGGCTGAGTCTCAGTCTTGCTGATTATTTTCAGGAGAGTCCCTCCAGTTTTTCCAAGTCTTAAACCAAATAGAATGTTACTTCCAAAAAGTAAATTAACTAAAGACTCATTTTATAGTAATAAAAGATACCCAGCTTAGAGGATAATTACCTGCATTTTAACAAAACAACAGGAATGCCTTTGTCTTTTCCAATCCTCTATTCAGAACTACACAAAGGCAATGTCTTTATTTTTTTTCTTATTAATTCCAGTCTGCAAATGAGAGTGTGTAGGGGTTAAAAAACACTAATGAATTACTCATGGTATACAACTTCTAGCTCTTTATCAATGTCACTCTTCTTTACAGCCAGATTCCACGTGAAGGCAATATTAATAATATGGAATTTCTGCAAGCTGATTATTCCCTTACAGGTGGCTTTTCACAAAGAAGTGTGTTAACCAACCCACAAATTTTGACAAAATTGTTTCCAATTAATTGATATTATACTCTACGCTTTCTCAAGACTTTTCTCCTCAGCTTTATACTCTATGCCCACAAGGAATAACAATGTCCTAGTCTCTTGTGAGTCAGGCTGGTTTTATATTTTTCCTCGCTCTCTGTCAACCTTAAAAGTAAAGGACCAGAAAGGTGAGGAGATGGCCTGTGGTTACTAAGCGTCTTCTTTCACTACCATGACCATCATCTGCTCAACAAAGGCTGAAAAAAATAGATGCCATAGAGAGAAGACAGTATATTAGACTGGCTAGTATGCTCAGCTAAGCTATAAAAGAGAGAGAGAAGCTTTTTTGGCCTTGTGCTTATGTCTTCTTTCTCTACCTCTTCTAGCCCTTGCCTATACGATGCCTAGGCCTCCATTGTCTTTATATTATCACCTAGACTGTCTAGGTTCCCCACCCAAACCTGTTTGGCTGGAGTAGCCACTTATGCTCTGGCTATTTCTCCTCCTGTTTCTCACTAGCAACCCTCACCTATTATTGTGTTCTTTTCTCTCAAGCATTTGCTAGGTAATTGAAACTGATCTGAGAAAATAACCCATATTAAGATAATAGATGATAAAAGCCTAATGAGTTTCTGCTTTGAGGTAGCAAGTTAGGACTGTGATAAGAGCCTTCCACATCTTCTTAACCCCAAAGTGCAATAGTTTCAGGCACTATGGAAGACTTTTGAGAGATTTCGGCCTTCTCTAGTACTCCTTAAATCATCCTGCAGAGGCCAACCAGAATCTCTTGAGCTTCTTTGCAGATTGATAGCAGGCACATAGTTTCCTTTTTCTCTCCTTTTATTCTTACCTATCAAACCTTATTACCACCTAGCGGGGTGGGATAGGGAGGGTGGGAGGGAGGGAGACACAAGAGGGAAGAGATATGGAACATATGTATATGTATAACTGATTCACTTTGTTATAAAGCAGAAACTAACACACCATTGTAAAGCAATTATACTCCAATAAAGATGTTAGGGCTTCCCTGGTGGCACAGTGGTTGAGAGTCGGCCTGCCGATGCAGGGGACATGGGTTCGTGCCCCAGTCCGGGAAGATCCCACATGCCGCGGAGTGGCTAGGCGCATGAGCCATGGCCGCTGAGCCTGAGCGTCCGGAGCCTGTGCTCCACAACAACAACAACAAAGATGTTAAAAAAAAAGAAAAGAAAAAAAACCTTATTACCTATCACTTACAATCAGTGAAAGTAAAGAACCTCTATAGTTTATCAAATGTTGCCTGGGGCATCTTCTCCTTTCTTTCCCTCCTTAACATTGTGATTCTCCCTGTTTGGCAAGTGGTTAAGTGCCTGGACAAAGACACCTATGTTATTAATTATGGATATGCTCAAGAGTCCTCTGCATTTGGCTTTTTCTTTTTCTTAATAAACTGAAAGAATAAGTAAACCAGTAAAAGGATCATGTTGGTTAGCACTTAGGGGCAAATGGATACTCTGGGTTCAGTGCTCCTTTCAATCCCACATTCCTGGCAATACCCAATTAGTGCCTGTGCATTGCAAGGAGAGGCCAAATGGGGACGTGCCTAGTCAGGCCTCTGTACAGCCCTTGCAGAGACCCATTCACCGCTACACTAATCAAATCATTCGGCTACACTCTGTGACTTACTTACACATATGCTAGGGATGGCATTTTAAAACATTAATACCATGGATAAATCCAAACCCATTTGAGAACTGCTCATATGCTCAATTGAAAGCACTAAAGTTCAAAGTTTGCTTAATTATTTCCCATAAACACAATTCTGAAAGCTCTTTTTGTTTATTTCAAGTCAAGAAAATCCATTTCTCCCTGTTGGTTATTAACTCAAATGGTGGATGGGAAAGTTGTTCTTTAATTTTTATTTTTTATTACCTCACCTCAGATTTTTCTAGCTTAAGCTCTGTTTTATATAACACCTATCATAGAAATTCTAAAATGAAAAGCCATACAAATCATCCAAACAGGGTTTTTTAAGGAAAAATACTTGGTAGCATTAAGCACAATTTCTCCTTAGTATTGAGTTAAGTGGGCTTATCTGATAGTCTGTCATCCATTGCGTTTAAAATTACCATGAATCACTATTAGCTCTCCATCTCCCTTTCTATCTCTAGGTCTCTTTTCTCCCCCATACTCTTACCTACATATTCATTTACAGTCCACATTGTCAGAGACTAAATGATCATTCTTTGCAGCTGCTGTAACCAATGTCACTTGTTTTTTCTGAGTCATTGGAGTCAACTAGTGGTGCTAGAACCCTTCCTGCCCATCTGCCTAATTACTGACCAAGCACTGCATCAGAAATTGCAATTAATAATCACACAGAAGAAGCAGAAGGTATTAATTCTCTTGGGAGAGGGTGAACAAATAGGCAAAGATGATGAAGCATATTTCCCTTGCCTTTCAGCTGATATTTGTATTTAAATGAGCAGCTTTTTAAAAGCTAGTCATGGACTTTTACCTGAGATCTGGAGTGCATTTTGCAGCAACACTTCTCAGCATCCTGAAAAAGGCATGATGTATTGCTGCAGTAAAAGTGAAAATGCTAATGTACACATGAGTAATGTTTTTCTCCTCTGAACGGTATATACTAACTCAGGCTATGTGGAATCATTTACTGATGCACGCACTGATTGAAATCCAAATATTCTTTAAAATTAATAACCTGTTCAACATTCCTGGGAAGATTATGGCCATGAAGGCAAATATTATTGTCTCCCTTGAAGAAATATTTCCACAATAGGTAAACTCTCTTAGATTTGCAATCAAAATTAGAAATCTGGTGTAAACTCTGATATGACAAATACTTTACAAATCATACAAATTGCCTGTCTCAAACTTTTATCCCAATAAGTTCAGTGCATACACAAACAGCATTCCAAGAGTTTTTCTATTTGGGTAATGGATGAGATTCAAGTTTTCTTTTTAGTTGGAGGCTCTGGATATCCAATCTGGCAGACTGCTGTGGTCTTAAAAGGAATAGTCATTTTGGGGGTTAGATATAATGTTTAATTGATTTCTAGATTTTACTGATTGTTTCTATGAGTATAGTCCTTGGCTGAATTAGAGTAGACTGAAGTGAGAAGCAGAGAGCCACCAGAGGAAATACTAGATTGAAAATAGGGATGCCTGGTTCATTGACAACCCCCAACTCCTACCTCTTTTCCTCTACTTACAGAGTAATAGAAGAAAATCACTTAACTGCACTGTGCCTGCTACTTCAAACTCTACCAGCTGGCAAAAAAAGAAAGTGTTCCACGTCTTAATTACACACGTTTTAAAAAGTCCAATCTGCATTATGTGTTCAATAAATACTTGTTGACAAGAGTGTCAATTCTCAAAGGAAATCGCAGGCTCCAAACTGAATCCTTACACTGCCATTTTTGCCCCTCTAGTTTTGTCTTCTCAAATTACAAATGAAGTCTACCTTCTAGAGCTGCAGGAAAAAAAGAAAATCAAATAGCTCATACTTGTGGAACAGCAATAACAAAAGGACCTAAGGATAAAGCAGTCCACAAACCAGAATCCCTTATTTCTGAATGTACCTAAAAGCACAGTTTACAGTAACCAGATATGAAGGTATAGAGAGAGGTAAACAAAGCAGTTCATTATTCATCACTTAAGGCAGTCATATAAAGGGATGCATTTTCATTAACAGTGGGTTGAATCATTAGAAAACCTGAGCTACTCAATCCATATTCAGTGCCTGCTCTGCTCTGCTAAGTGAATACTGTAGGGGTGGGTAGATTGCTGTTAAATAAGATTCCAATTAAGAGTTTATTTTTCTTGTGAGCCCAAACTAGGAGCTCAAAACTTCAGAGGTACTTAATTTTGATCAAGTTTTTAGCAGTATAAAGTTTTGAGTTGAGCCCAAAGATTTCAGATGTCTTAAAAACCTAATAACTTTCTAACAATAACTTTGAAGCTGTTAATTCTTCTTCCCCTGCTCACTCTCCTCTCTAATGGTGTACCCCATGATATGCCAGCTACCATTGCTTTCTGCCCACCCATTCTCCTTCTTTTAGTTTTCATATCTCCCTCTCCCTCCTCGATTTTCAAATTTAACATCTCCTCATTCAAAGCAATGATTGAAAAGTTTCTTTGCAACCTGGTCTGTAGTCCTTGAATTCTGACAGCTTTGAGATGCTTCATTTCCTTTTTATTCTCTTCTTGAATAATCATTTTCCTCCTCCTTTCTTCCAGAAAAAAAATTATTTTGGGGAGGAGGGGTAAATAGGGGGGAAGCATCAATATTTTATTTCCTTCCCTCTATTCTTGGTAAACTATATATATATATATATATATATATTTTTTTTTTTTTTTTTAGAAATCTCTAACTCTCCTGGCAATAACTGTCTATCTCTATTTCCCTACTGACCATCATTCTCTTCTTTGTTTTTGGAATTCTCATTATTCATCTTTACTTTTTCTGTAATAATCTCTTCTATCTCTTTTTAAGTTTTTTTTTCAACTCTTGAAATCCTCTTATCATTTTTTTTTATTATTATTTTTTTTGCTGTACGCGGGCCTCTCGCTGTTGTGGCTTCCCCTCTTAACATTTTAATCCATTTTATTATCTGTAATTTCAAGCTTCGATGGTTTACCACTCAGGAGTTTCATGACTCGTTTGCTGATACTTAATCTAGGCAAAATCATTTGGTTGAAATGATAACTAATTTAAAAAAAGAAAATAGAGATGATCTTTTAAAATACTTTAAAATATTTTTTTTCAGGATAAGTTTTGAATGAATCCCTCGTTATGAAGAGAATGATAAGGGTTTCTGGAGATATTATCTTAGTCATCATTTACAGAGGGATGTTATACCATCCACTTTGCATCATCAGCCACAATCCCTTATGGAGAAGAACAGCAGCTTGGGTAGAACAGAATGAGTCAATATGCCCTTTCTTATTCCCCTATGGCTTTTTCCATCTGCTTTTTCTTTATTAGTGGGATTCTTAGTCATTAATAATAATAACAATCCTCTCAAAATATAACATCTTATAGTCCTATCAGCCTAGGTCAACTGTCCTCAACAATTAGATAATGATCTACTAGTAGATCTCAAAGCCTTACCTGGGTGGTCTCCAAGCCATGTAGATCAAGGGTTGAAAGGTTGATATGTAGGTCTGCTTCTCCAATCACATGTTCCTCTCTAAGATTTACAGAGAAGCCTAGTGGAGGGAGGTTGCATGCAACAATCTGGTTCAGGGCTAACTAATCATTTAAATTAGCAGCTTGTATTTCCCTGCATATCTGCAGCCATCACAACCTTCAGTTAAATACAAGTGGCTCCTCATCAAGAAATGGTTGCCATTTTGTTCCTTTTAAGATGATTTTACAATCCCAAAAGAGAGAAAATAAAATTAGTATGGTGAAGGCTCATTCCTGGAGGTCTTGATTACTATGACTAAAATAAGAAGAGGCAGAGCAAAAGTGAAAGATTGCTTTCACCAAAAGTCACTCTCAAATTGTGGACAGTGGAATGACTGTTACTACCCAGTGATTAGGCACTACAAAAGATTTCAAGAGATCCAGTACAATAGTCTCAGAGGGGGTTGGGAAATACTGGGTGATTGTTTGAAATACAAGTCAACTAATCACCCAGTCACATTTCCCAGGACATTAAATAGACAAGTGGGATGGAATTATGCTATTCTTATTAAGCCATTCAACTGGAAACTGATAAAACAAAGGATAGGCCAGCAATGGATCCCTACAGCTCCCCTCCACCCCTTCCCTTGCATCCTCATTCAGAACAGGAAAGTAGGTAAAATGAACAAAATATTTCAGATTGGCAGCAAGCCATAGTGGAAGAAACATGCTATCTACAGATAAAATCAATGCCTTTAAACAGGAGGTCGCAGAAGAATGGAAACTTACCCAAATAGTAAATGAAGGTGCCCCTGCAGCTGATGAATCAGAAGATGAAGCTATTGCTTGGAATGATGAAAGAAGACAAAGAAAGATCAAGTGGTGCCTGTGGATGAAGAGTCTATAACTGTTTGACGTAATAGAAAACTATCTTAATGTTATCATGATCTTATTTAAAAATATTAAAGCTCCATTGGACAGAATTCCAGGGATGTTCTCCTCCAAAAGTTACATATCATCAAATCTGTCAAATATTAAAAATATTCCAAAGCAAGTATTGTGAATTTATTTTAAACTCTAGTCATTCCCTGTTAAGTATTTACTTAAAGGTTTGCAAATAAAGAGGAAAGAATAGCCTAGTTTAAAGGCCACAAATAGAAAGCTGTGTCTCACGGGGAGGGGGAAGGGAAATCTGGGATGAAGTAAGAGAGTAGCATTGACATATATACACTACGAAATGTAAAATAGATAGCTAGTGGGAAGCAGCTGCAGAGCACAGGGAGATCAGCTCGGTGCTTTGTGACCACCTAGAGGGGTGGGATAGGGAGGGTGGGAGGGAGATGCAAGAGGGAGGAGATATGAGGATATATGTATATGTATAGCTGATTCACTTTGTTATAAAGCAGAAACTAACACACCATTGTAAAGTAATTATACTCCAATAAAGATGTTAAAAAATAATAGTAATAAATTAAAAAAAAAGAAAGCTGTGTCTCATAATAGTAGAGATTATAGACGTCACAGCACTGTCTAGAAGAAGTGTTAATGAATAACCTCGATTAACTTTATTTTTTTTTGCGGTACGCGGGCCTCTCACCGCTGTGGCCCCCCACCCCCCACCTTCCGCCGCGGAGCACAGGCTCTGGACGTGTAAGCCCAGCAGCCACGGCCCACGGGCCCAGCCGCTCCGCGGCATGCGGGGTCCTCCCAGACCAGGGCACGAACCCGCGTCCCCTGCATTGGCAGGCGGACCCCCAACCACTGCACCACCAGGGGAGCCCCCTTGATTAACTTTTTTATGAAAATTGGAATTTTACATAAGCTCCAGCCTCAAAGAGCAGGAGCTGAGCTGGACAGAAGGGGAAGACAAGTCACCTATTTAGAAAAATATTCACATGCTAAGTTCAATAAGAATTTCTAGAAGAACCAAAATAAAAGCTATACTGATTACAACTGCTCCAAGTTGAATATTAGGAGGTTGGGCACTCAGTTATAAGGTTTTGGAATTTTAGGCAAGCACTTAGGAAACAACAAAATATAGCACTGAAGCAACATGCTTTAAACAAAATGGGAAATTATTTAATGGATAATTATTCAAATGTTACCCACTAGACTATCTGGACAAAATTTTCTATCCACACCCATTAGCCATCTGAAAGTACTGGGTTCTGAACTGTTGCAGAATTGTTAATACAAGATGCTCATGCCAATACCCAGAGCTATTGCAAAATATTTCTAGGTAATATTGTAAAAAACAGAACTAGACAGCACTGCTTTAAATTCCACCATGTGGACATTTACCATCTACCAAATAATTCTAGAAAATACCCACTCAAACTGTGACAAGAATAATATGAATGGTGAACAAGGCTGATTTTAAAGTAGCCAAAATAGGCTCGCTTGCCTATCTGGCATGATTTACGAGACATTGGGAAAGGCATATGCCCCAAATTACCGCTTTAACTAATGGTTGAAATTCCATCCTTAAGGATTCACAAATAAAAGGTTTCCAAAGCTGGTAGATTTCAGCACGTCCTTTATCCCCAAATTGAAATGTAATTATTCCACAAGAAGGCCAAACACTGATCTTTTTATAATTATCAATTGTTAACACCATAGTACTTTAACAGTTAAATTCACAAATGTGACTACTAGTTGAGAGTACTACACTCTATGGTGGAAAGGACCCTTAGGGCAAGATTGCAGCAGAAGATATTAAAATAAAGGAAGGAGGAAGAAAAATTTGCTTACTTGATTTGTTATTGGGCCAAAAGTTGGTCCTGTGTACAGACCTTGATAATAGGTGATGCAAAATTCCTATAAAGGCAGAATAAGAGTAAAATTATGGACATGGATATAGGGGTTAGCAATGTAAATAAAGGAATGACACATTCCATAACGAGAAGGGAATGTGGAAATGCTAGAGAGTGAAAAGATGGAGATTTGAGGTGAAGAGAAGAAAAAGGACTCATTTATACGAACATCCTGGCAAGGTCAATGTAAGGACTACTGAAAGAGAAAGTGAGTTTGGAGTTTAGGACTTAAGGATACTTACTAGTAATCATTTGGAAATGGGATAGAGGTTTATAAAGAATCTCAACTTTTTTTGGTGACACTTGACTGCCGGCTTATAAGAATGGACAAAACAGACAGAAGTCTCAGACTACTAATGACAAAATATCATGTCTCACCTGAAAGCTGCAAATGAACCATAGGCTTTTCACATGGAGGCAAAGGAGAGGAATAATAAATATTGAAAATTTAAATTGCCCCCAAACTGTCACACTTGAAATAAATCTTTTAGGGCAAGTATGATTATAATCTATATAATAGTATTGAGGAAATGACTAGCTCTACACCACTAAAATAAGAGTGGGTGATGGTGTATTTGTTCCTTAATTATACTACAACAACCTAAGAGGAAAATCCACCTTGAAAACTGAGTTTCATTATTCTGATTTATGTTGGCTTAGGCAATATTTTAAATGTAAAGCTACATCTAATTATCTTTTCAAAAAATTTATTATTTAATTTATTTTTGGCTGTGTTGGGTCTTCATTGCTGCACGTGGGCTTTCTCTAGTTGTGGTGAGCAGGGGCTACTCTTTGTTGCAGTGCATGGGCTTCTCACTGCATCAGCTTCTCTTGTTGCAGAGCACAGACTCTAGGCATGTGGGCTTCAGTAGTTGTGGCACACAGACTTAGTAGTTGTGGCTCACGGGCTCTAGAGCTCAGGCTCAGTAGTTGTGGCACACAGGCTTAGTTGCTCCACGGCATGTGGGATCTTCCCAGACAGGTCTCGAACCCATGTCCCCTGCATTGGCAGGTGGATTCTTAGCCACTGCACCACCAGGGAAGCCCATACATCTAATTAATCTTAAGGCTAAAAACAGATAGCTTGGTTAGTGACACTGAAGGGTTTGGTGATTTAGGATTATGGTCATTGAAAATAACATTCAGATCAAATTCTTCAGAGATTTATAAAAATACTACACATCCTTTAGATAAACTAAAAGTTTCCATTTTGTTTTAAAAAGGAAGAGTGATTGAGGCACACATTTAACTTACAAATATGTGTGGCAATTCTTAAATTATATTGACCAAAATAAAAGTAATGGTCCCAGCATTCACCAGCAAATTAAGAGAGACTGACATGTGAAAAATATAGGGTTGATTTTAAAACAAGAGACAAGACCTCACCACATTTGGTTCACCAATAATTATCTCTCAAATAAAGCTGATAAAAGAACTCTATGGCTATTTCTCATCATCATCATGAAATGGATTGGGGAGGAGCTATAACAACAAACCAATAAAGTCTGGCCAAGAGACAAAGAATTTGGCCATTAAGCAAACCCTCTGACATAGTTCACTTGTTCACTTGTGCTATATTCGGATGTAGCTATTATGCTTACTATCTAAACTTTTTATAGTACTTTCACAGTTCACAAAGCCTTTCACAAACATCATCTCTGTTAGTCATTACAACCAATAATTTAAGCTTGGTTTCCCATAGACTAACTAGCCTGTGCAAGGTCACAGCAACAGAGCCAGAACATAAAATCTGACCTTCAGATTCTAAGTCTCTCTCATGCTGCTTTTCCACAGTTGTCTCTCAATACGTATATATTTAAAAACTTACATAAAAAATAATTAAGTATGTAGCTTTGGTAAATGGGGAGATAAATTTCCAGGCATCAGTTTGGTAACTAGAGAGGGTTGATAAATCCTGGTTATAGATCATGTCCATGTGCAATCTACAAAGTGACATTTATAGAGACTATTTCAAGTTATCAGGATATTTATATCCCCAAAGCAAATTACTGTAAGAATATTGGGCAACTGATTTCATGTTATGAAGAATTTACGCCAGATTAGCAACAAACAAAGAGCATCTCTTAGGAGATGGTTTCTTCCTGGGTGCTTGTATTTGGGTCCAGGTAGAGCTAAATTCTTCCAGTCTCATCATTAACAATCCAAGAGGATGAGGGGCTCCAATAACAATTCTGCCTTTTATTAATTTGTGACCTTGGATAAGTGACTTAACATATGTAAGCTTTACTTCTTTCAACTGTGAAATGGGGATTGTAATGGAGATGAATAGTTATAGCTTATATGAAAATACCTTGCATGTAATATGTCATTTTTATAAAATTAATTCTTAGTTTATTAATTAATTCATTAATTTTATAAAATTAATTCTTAGTCTGTGGATCAGAGAAAAGACACTCCCTTGTGCATAAACAGGAGGTAAGAAGGGCAGAACTAAGGCACTCCCTCTCCTTGTGAACATAGTGGCAGTAAGTATAGCTGATCTTAAAATAACATGAAGCATTGGACCCTTATACAAGGGTCTCAGCTATTAAGAACTCATGAATAAATCACCAGGAAGCCAGTAGGAAGGAATATCAATCAGGAAACAATTTATGTACTGGTCTTATGTACCGGAAAATGCCTACAAAACAATAAATTCTTATTTCTAACATGTGTGACAGTTTCATAAAAATCTCAGTACTGGAAAGAAACCAAAATCCCATCCTTCTCAATACTATGAAGTTATTTGTACTCTCCACAGCCTAAAAACTCTTCACAAACATAACAGTTGTAGAAATTTGTCCATACATCTTTATAACAAAGCTAATTCTTTGGTAGAGTACATTTGACAGAGTTAAAGCTCAGGCAAACTGTTATAATAAACTTCGATAGGATGTGTGAAATGGAGATAACTGTAGAAGCCCTAATGACTCCAGAGAATTATACCTTACTCAGTTGGAACTACTAAAAGCAGTAGATCTATGGCAAAATTTAATTCACCAAATTAGAAGCTGGTCAAGAAAATGCCTCTGGGATTTTATCAGCTTAAAATGGCCTTCAACAGTCAAGTGTTGCATAGAAATTTGCTGTAACAATTGCTGTAATTCACAGCAAGTAACCTACGTGAAGTAGCCTACACAGTATGGTATACTTCCCTGCATTTTTTTATTCTGCACATATTACATGATCCTCAAGGAAAAAATGTATGTAGATAGAACACATCATCTAATCACATGGGTAGGCACATCCATGAATCACGCCCAGCCTCACTAACGATTTTTTAAAACATCTGATTGATGTGGCAGCTTAGAAACCAATTGTATCCTTGTAGCTTCAGTTGCAAAAATCAATTTTGCACTGATTTAACAGATTGCTTTGGTGTGGGAGAAACAGAGCAATCAATGGTGATGTCAGCAGCCTCTTTGTCATGCAGACCTAAAGAAGTTGGCTATAATCAGTCTTAAGCAAGGAGAAGCCACTGCTGTCATCATCAGCATTGAGTGCTCAGTTTCACTGGTGCTAAAACGATCGGATAAAAACAAAAGGAAGAAGACTTGGGCTTGAAACATGAAATGAAAGATGTGTATATTAAATATGTGAATTAGTGCTTAAAATGAAAACAGGAGAGATTTATAGAAAGAACATGGTTTATATTCTAAATACCATACAAAATTGGATTGGAATTGTCATGGGGAACTCGAAGGGAAATGCTAGAGCTGGTGGCTGGGTAGGTAGAGGGAGGGAGGGCAGAATTCACCAAGTGTATTTGTAACATGAATATGAAAGACTATAGGCGTTACTATCTATTCATTCAATAAGTCCTTTTCATGGAGACTATTTGATATACACTATTTCTGAAGATCTTTAAACAAGGTAAAAATGCAAGTTCATAATTATACAGGAATGATCCAGTTCGATCTTATTTTCATTCCGCATTCTTCCCAACTTTATCACATTGTTCTGAATTTATAAAGAGTTTTTCTTCTAAGAATATTAAGCCGTGTCAGATGTAGGATCACATTTCTTCCATCTCTATAAGGTAGATGGAGGAAGGTAGGTAAAGGGAGGTGGAAGGGCAGATCTGATTATTTCTATAAACATAGCAAACCTATGATTTGTAACAATTCACCCAGGTAATCGTAGGAAGTTGAATAAAAAGTACAGCCCAGAATTCAACACTGATTTCCAAGACAAAGAGAAAGAATGAAAGAATGCTCCCTGTGAGCATGTTTTGGGAAAGAGAAGTGTCATTTCATCCATGATAATGCTTATTTTCTTCATGAAATACTTTTCTCAGACAAAGTGAGATTCTTCAGAGTAGCTAACAAGAATAAATAAATAGCTGAATATGATCGTAGGAAGCACTGCTTTCTTCAGAGTGCCATATTAACTCTAACCTTACTTGATTGTATAAATTGGAGAGAATTATGTGAGTTCTAAACCCCAAGGCCTGAACCCTAATTCAGTTCCAGACAGAAAAACAAATCCCAATCTAATTTTATTCACTTAGAAATATTTGAGTGCCTACCACATGCAAAGCACCAAATAAGAAGAGATAAAAGACATGCCCATGCCTGCTCATACTCTAAATAGTAGGGATAAGACATGCATACATACAAAAAAGTGGGTAGGTTAAATTGTGTCAAGAGAAAAGGAGGCAGTTAGGAAGCTGTTACAATACTGCAGTAACCCACGTTAAAAACAAACAAGGAACAAGAAAAAAAATAACCTAAAGCATGAATTAGTGCAGTGGCAGTAGAATTAAAAAACGAGAGGCTGATGTGAAAGATGTTTCAGAAATGATGAACGTGGCAACTAATTTTATGTGATGCATGAGAGGGGTCAAAGAATGACTCCTAAGTTCCTAGTTTTAATAACTAGGAGAATGATCATATCATTTATAGAACCAGGTAGTTCAAGGGGAAAAGTAGATTCATAAGGGAAACAGAGGCATTTGATTTCAGGCATGATGAATTTCTGGCAAAAGTTCTCCAATCTTATTTCTTCATCCTCCAAACCACTGATCTTTAAACTTTGTACACCCTATCAGTAAATTTTGGATATGTGTCCCCTAAATTTGTAGGGCAATTATATTAATGTATCAATCTAATTATATATAAAACTTATACAAAAAGTAGAAAATGTAAAAGAGTGAGTTAAAAGTAACTATAAATAATTATACTATTGTTCTTACCATATTCCAATAGCTTGTTTTGCACAGCCCATGTTGCAGACCGCTTATCTAAATAATTTAGCTATACCTTGTCTTTCCAATTTGAAAAACTGAAAAAAAAATATTGATTTGTCTAACCAAGGTTATTGATAAGAAATTCAGGTTATAGAAAAAACATACTTTGAATTTCTAAGGTAAAAAAATAGTAAAATAGTCATCATTAATAATGCTCTCTGAATTTCAAGCTTTGCCATCAATTCAAAAGTCATGGAGATTCCTATAACACTTTATCAGTTTCACATGTGTATCCTGCACTAGTGAAACTTTACAAAATGGCAAACTAAGACTCTCCAAAAAGACAGTACCCAAAATTAGAAGAGCAGGAAAATAAGTCCCTGTTGAGTACAGATTCTCTTTGCTTTTATATTTTGTGAAGAAGGATTTTAATCTTCACAAAAACTTTATGAGGTACCATCCATTTGAAAAAAAGCAAAAACCCCGAAACCAGGGCTCAAAAGTATTAAATGACTTACCCAAGGTCACTTAGCTAATATGTACTAGAGTCTCATATTTGAGATCAAGTTTTTACCTCAAGTTACTCTCTTTTTACTAGACCACAGCTGCCTTAAGTTCTTTTGCTTCCTTTTGATGTTTAAGGCTGCTTCAATCCTACTATTAACACACATACTTTAAATTTCCACCTGGTCTCTAACCCAAGCTTAAAATGGACAAAAATGTGACAGACTAGTATTTCTCTCCTTTCCTTTCCTATTAGACAAAGGTCATATTCTCATAATTTTCCAGCTTTTATTTCTGTCTATCACCCTGACTTCTGGGTCAGTTTTGTATCAAAAATGGCTGCTTCTGAAACATGAGCTCTGTCGACTGGAATTTTAGTTCCACTTCTGGGGTTGGTTAGGACAGTACAAGTGCTCTGAAGTCTGAGGGCACATAATTTATCCTTGTTAAATCCAGATAACTCGAACTGGCAAGACAGAGATCATTTCACCTTCAATAAGTTAGCAAGGGTTCACAAAGAACGAGTTGGGCCAAACTAACCTTATTTCCTTTTTTGATAGTCTGAAAGATTAGATGAATGCCTTATAGCTAGCATATCTGAATTGAACAAAACATCATCTTCCTGTTGTTAGGACAGACAAAGTGTGGCCTGAGGTAATAGGAGGATTTATAGTTAGGTAACCAACCATTCCACCAAATGTATTAATTAATTAGTTGTTGACAAGAGTGGAAAGTTATAGGCTCTCCTATTTTATTCACATTGTTATCGGGGCCTGAAAATTAAAATAGAAAAGGAATGCTTTTTAAATTGGCAGATGACAAAACTGGAAGGGAGAGCACATGAGTGTGATGCCAATCTGAAAGGATGGATAAAATCTAGCCACATGAAATGGAAAAAGTAATTAATGCAAAATATCTTAGTTTATGAAATTATCTATACAAGGAGACCTGCCTTAACAGCAGTATCAATATAATGGTCACTGGAAGGTTTTTCTTTGTTGATTGTAAGCACAATAAGCCAGTAGCTGCTGGAAAAAAAAATCCAGGAATAGAAAACACCACCACCAATAGACAAAGCTAATGCAATTTAAAATAAAGTTAATGTCATTTAAAACAGTACAGTCCAGATCAAGCTCTTACACAGTTCTCTGAATGGAGCATACCATATCCACTGTGTATATATTTGAGGGAGGGCACATTTGAAGAATCAGAACATTGACAAACTGTATGTAAACAAAAGCAGGAAACCATCCTTAAGGAAGAAACTGGAGGGTTGGGAGGTGGGGAAGGGGATTGTGCGCCCAGTAGCAACTTTCCAAAGTTTTAAGGTCTGAGAAATAAAGACTGATTTATTCTCATTTTGATAAGACTAATATCTAAATCATCAATTAATAGCACTGTCAGTGTTTTAAAAACTGAAACATGAGACCCATGTGGGGTAATGTAAATCAGATTCTTCCAGAGTGTAAGTCACTACTTGTTTATATACATGATGTACTTTTGAGATTTTCTCTTATTCTTTCAGATATTATTATTATATGCTCTCATTTAGTTTTAAACAATAGTGACATAGCTCAGGAGCTAGAGGGATTCAAAGTTAGGGCAACTACCAAATTTACTTCTATAGTTAGGGAGTTGCTTGATTCTGGAGAGAAGCTGAGCTATACCTGTAGTTACGGATAGATAGAAAGACCTATCTATCATATCTATCATAATTCATATCGCAATTATGAATGAGAAGAAAAGTAGGTAGGCAGTCTTCCTAGGTATGTCTGTGCTCAATAACTTGCTTAAAGGTAGGTTCATCCCTAGGATATTGAGAGCCCTAGGGGAATCACGTGTTGTTCTCCCTCTTTCAACATTTGTGTTACAAGAAATAACAAGGAGTCTGAGAGTGAAAGAGTAGTCACTTAGAGGTCAGCCTCAGGGTGCATGTATGAAGGAGAGGAAAGGAAGCCACCCCTCACTGCTGTAACTTGGAGCAGAAGGTGGGGGTGGCTGCAGAGAGGGAATGTGATGTTTATGTGTTTGCATACATATGCTTCAGGTCTTTTAGTACCAGTTGATGAAGTGCCTCCCTTACTTTCTATCTGCCCACAGGGGTACCTAAAATTTACAACCCCATGAAGATCAGCACCGCTTGTCATATTCCAGGAACAGTTCTGCCTACTGACTAAGGGAGAGAAAATGCCCATTTTTCAGCTCACCTTAACAACCAGAACAATGCTTGAAGATAATGATTCAAAAAGAGATTACCTGCTTAATCTCTGTGTCTCTCTGTTTCTGAATGCCAATACTGGTGTACTTCTCTAGAACAGCAACCACACTTCAAATGGCTGACTGTGATCAAAAGACAGCCTAGTGGTCCTCACAAGGGGTGTGTAAGACCTGCCTGTTTATTTCCAGTGCTCTGCAGGAAGAAAAATCAATGTTTGGCAAGGTTATCAGCTTGAATAGCAGAAATAAACATTTTCTTAAAAATGGAAGAATAAAAGAAAGCAATAACCAACAACTGTCTGTTAGAAAAGAGATTAGAAAATGGATGCTAAAGAAAGCAAAGTTGAATTCTGGAAAGCTCTTTGAGTGAGAAAAAGGAGCTCCAGTCCCCAGGAATAACAAGTGACAAGTTAATCCTTCACTCTGGGGCTTCCATGCTTGTTCTAATAACACTCTTGAAAAACTACTCACCACAGAGAAGTTGGCCTTTGATAGGTATGCAGAGGCAGCCAGTCTGCTTCGGTGGCAGGGCACAGGACAGGGAAGCGGGAGCCTAGGTTTTTTAGTTCCAACTCTGTCACTGACTCGTTTTGTCACCTTGAGCAAGTTCCTTCACCTCTAATACCGGATCTAACCACCTCACAGAGGTACTAGAAGAACACAATGAAATCACAGAGGTGGAAGCACTTTGCAAAGCAAAGAGCACTGTACAAGTGTTAGGGATTATTATCCAAGTAGATTTCATGCCAGTCCTTCTGGTATCACCCTCGAGGCCTCCTCAGCTTTGGCACAGGATCCCCAAATCCCTGGTTGCTCCCTCCAAGTCCTACCTGGCTTGGGAACAGAAGCTTTCACCAACCCTCCCACCCAGCCTTCTCTTGCCAGCTTCCTCCTTAATGATGCCAGCTGAATTTAATTATTCTTCATCAGCTTTAGTCTCTCCTAGAGAGGTCCAGTCCTCCTCAGGAAAAGAATCCATCTTCTATAACACCAACAACTCTTCAGGCACAAACTACCTATGTGGTAGGTGTGAAGCAGGGTAGAAAGAAAGCTGGAGCACTCTCCAGGGGAGAAATCTGTGATTTGAGTGACACTTGCTTGAGAAGCTCTCAGTGCCCAGAACACACACACACACACACACACACACACACACACACACACACACACACACACACAATCTTAATGAAAGGCTCAGGCTGTTCATATACCATAGCAATCAGAAATCTTACCTGATTGCTGCTCTGTGCTCCTGAGCCTGTGCTGGTCACTCTGTCTGCCTTCTCTCTACCACCTGTGAAGATCCTAATTCAATGCTGCCCATTTATACACTCCTGGGAGTGGCAGGACTCCAGGAATCTCTGTCCTCACCAATCGTAAGTCAGAATTCCCAAATTTTTGACCATGTCTGATTTAAACCTGTTTATGTAGACATTCCATCAGTGTTGTCAGCTTCCTAACTGAAGGCAGGACTTGGCCTCAAAATCAAGAAGCTGCTGTCTCATGCCTGCTGTCCAGACCCTGTACCTGGCTCCCCCAGTTCCCACAGACAATTCCTCTGGAGGACAAGTCTCACTCACAGGCAACATGAGGAGAATAAGAGAGAAGTCAAGTCCTACAGAACAAGGGGCTCAAGTGTATAATGGATCCAAAGGGAAAAACTAAGGTCAGAGACCCGGGTGTCATGTTAAAACAGAGGGAATAGGATACGGACAAAGTTAAAATTGGCAGTGGGTTTAATGCTTACAGATCCAGGCTTGGCACAAGAGCACATACCAAAGAAGGGTCCTAACACTCAAGCAGAATTTGGTAACTTGACATCCTAACTGGCATGAACAGAAGTGGAGTCTAAAGATAAAACACAGGGGGAAAACAGGGTACAAACTGAGTCTAATAATAGTGCCCTAACCTCTGATACACTCAAATAGGTCCCCACAGTACAGAAGCCATAATATGTCTGAAATTCTTAGGCTGGGAGTACCAATTTTCAGTACCTCACCTGGTATAGAAAAGAAAGAACTCTAGAAAAAGAAGTAGAGCTATATAAGGATTCAAAATTGAAGCCCAAGCAGGGTACAGGGTTCTGGGGTATTATACTGGGTCTAACTAAATCTTGGGACAAATGCTCTACCTAGATAGAATATAAAGATTGTCTTTCTGGTTTGAAGATTAGGGTATCCCAACTTAGATTCAGTCCTGGATGACTTGTAGGCAAAATACTTCTCTTTCTATCTCTTGGTGCTCTCTATTGCTTCTTGCTCTTTACCTTCATACTTATTCCAAGTTCAGACTAGTTTGTCACAGAATATAACTCAGAACTTGAGATAGTATGCCAGGAAAGAGGTCTGCTATGGTAAGTCTACTCCTCACCACGTCAATGGCCATAGGGGACAAGAATGGGAGGGGAAATAGTATTAACTCTTGGCAGGACTTGTCATGGTAAAACTGGTCCCTGCCAGAGGTGTCTCGGGGCTATATCTGATGTAGACCAGGCTTCTCATTTATAAAAACAGCTATACACATCCCTGTTCTCCATGGAAATGAGAACTGATGAAAAGCATTTGGCAAAGTAGGGGCCAAGTGGTAGCAAAATAACATGCCAAGGGCTGAAGGTGTGAAATGATGACCAGATGTTGAAATAGATTGTGTAAATAGAAACACAGGAGAAAAACTGAATTTGTTCTCAAGTGGCTTCATTTAAAATAACACCCACACGAAGCTTTCCTTGTAGAAGCTGGCATAGTGCTTACTTAGCACAGAGCCTGGCACATTGTATTGTAGGCACCCAATAAATGGTTTTGATTGAATAGAATTATAAATTACTCACGAAAACAGCCAGGCAAAACTTTCCAAGCTCTTTAATCACAGCTGTTAAAAGGACGTAAAGTTGTGGTAAAATTCCTCATATATTGAATCAACTACTTTGAGATGTTATTTTACATAGCTGAAGTTTTATTTTTATCCTCTCATGATTTAAATTCCTCAGTTATGTGCAACTATTTCCTTAGGTGTAATGGGAAAAACTATCTAAGACCCACTGAGATTAGTGGGCAATGGAAGAAAGAGGAAGACAACCAATCAAAGATAGGAAGGAATCCAAGCTTCTTAGAGTGGAAGAGAACTATCCCTCACCTTGCTAATGTAACTATAAAAGCTTATTCTTGCAAAAAGAAATGGCTAAGGGAAAAAAAGTGTGGGGGGGAATATATTAATGGATTTTTTTTTTTTTTTGCCCATTGCTGTGCAGCTTGTGGGATCTTAGTTCCCTGACCAGGGTTTAAACCCCGGCCACTGCAGTGAAAGTGCTGAGTCTTAACCACTGGACCTGCAGGGAATTCCCTTCATGGATTTTTAAAGTCAGCAATTACTTCTCTAAACTCCCTTGATTATATTCAATATAAGCTCCTTTCCCAATCAAGACTATTATAATTCTTTTTTTTTAATTTTACTTAAGTGTAGTTGATTTATAATCAACTGTACAGCAAGGTGATTCAGTTATACATATATATCCTTTTCCATATTCTTTTCCATTATGGTTTATCACAGGATATTGAATATAGTTCCCTGTGCTATATAGTAGGACCTTGTTGTTTATACTTCTTATATATAATAGTTTGTGTCTCCTAATCCCAAACCCCCAATCCTTCCTTTGCCCACCTGCCCTCCCCATTGGCAGCCACAAGTCTGTTCCCTATGTTCTGTGAGTCTGTTTCTGTTTCATAGATATGTTCATTTGTGTCATATTTTAGATACCACATATAAATGATATTATATGGTATTTGTCTTTCTCCCTCTGACTTACTTCACTTAGTATGATAATCTCTAGGTCCATCCATGTTGCTGCAAATGGCATTATTTCATTCTTTTTTATGGCTGAGTAATATTCCATTGTGAATATATATATATATATATATATATATATATATATATATACCACATCTTCTTTACCCATTCATCTATTGATGGATATTTAGGTTGTTTCCATGTCTTGGCTAACAATATTCTAATTGTTTAATATGCTCTGCCCCATAAAATAAAATAAGACATTGGACAGATGTACAGGCCTAAATTTAGGCATAGGCTGGTTATGAAGGAAAGCAGATTCCAGAGGCTTAGAGGTCTGAAAGTTGTCAAGAGGATGAAAGATGTGTAAGGTCAATTAGCTTTCATCTAAGAGCAACATCTATTTGTTTCTGGTTGATTTTAACCTATTTTCCGGGTGTGGTTGTACAGGTGTAGATCACAGCCAGAAGAAATTACGAAGATTATTGGTGAATTCTGCCCTTACTAGAAAACCAGTGTGGGAGATAGTAGAACACTTCTGTCTCTTTTTACCTGGTCCCTTCTCTGAGAGGGAAAACAGTAGTCATTAAACATCTTATCCTGCAACTTAGTGACACCTCTTGGGGCCTATCTCTTGGCTGAGCTCACTCTTTGTATTTCCCCAAGTTTGCTGCCTTTTCCATCCTCCAGTTCCTCTTCCACTGACTGTTTTACTGTTTCTCCCCTTTCTGCCTAGCCCTCTGCCCCTCATTTCTTGCCTTTTCCTTGGCTCCCTGGGATATGTTGGCCTCACAGAGCTATCGCCAATCACTTTCTCTAAAGTCATTTTAAACTAAGATATTTCAGGATGCCCTTGACCCATATTTCATTTATAAACTGATAAATATCAAGTTGACAGGAAAGACTGGACAGAATCAAACTCAAATCCAAATGTTGAGAAAAATTTTCCATCTTCTCAGTTAGTATTTTTCTAGTTTCTCAGTAGTATTTTTCTTTATTCTAATTGTGAATTATGCAGATTTATTTGAAGGACATTTCTTCTTCTGTATTTTATATACTATATATTTTAAAATGTCTAACACTAACAATGTTCTAAGTAATAATAACAGCATTGAATACTATAACTCAGTTGTATTGGGGAGGACATGAGGATGCCTCAAAGAAACTCTTGATAAAGAAGCAGCCTAGGGTAGAGAAAATAGCACTGAACTATGAGTTGAGGTCTCCATTCTAGTCCCATATGCATCACTTAATTCCTGTGTAACTTTAGGCAAGTTACTTTCCTTTCCCAGCATAACAGCAACAATGTTAATAGTTTATGTGTATTGCCTATTTACTATCTGCCAAGCAATTAAAGAAGCACTTTAGATGCCTTATTCTATTTAATCTTTACAACACCTCTACAAGATATAAACTATTATAATTAATATTTGTAGTTTAGGTAACTGAAACTCAGAGAAGTTGAGAAAATTGCCCAAAGTTTCACATAGCCTAAGGCTATGGACGTTTTCAGAACCAAAGTTCAAGCAGCTAGTAAGTATCAGAACCAGGATTCAGCAGACCTTGAAGATGGCGGAAGAGTAAGACGCGGAGATCGCCTTCCTCCCCACGGATACACCAGAAATACATCCACACGTGGAACAACTCCTACAGAACTCCTACTGAAGGCTGGCAGAAGACCTCAGACCTCCCAAAAGGCAAGAAACTCCCCACGTAACTGGGTAGGGCAAAAGAAAAAACAGAGACAAAAGAATAAGGACGGCACCTGCACCAGTGGGAGGGAGCTGTGAAGGAGGAAAAGTTTCCACACACTAGGAAGCCCCTCCGCGGGCGGAGACTGCGGGAGGCAGAGGGGGGAGTTTCGGGACCGCGGAGTAGTGCACAGCGACGGGTGCGGAGGGCAAAGCGGGGAGATTCCTGCACAGACGATCGGTGCCGACCGGCACTCACCAACCCGAGAGGCTTGCTGCTCACCCACCGGGGCGGGCGGGGCTGCGAGCTGAGGCTCGGGTTTTGGTTTTGGACGGAGCTCAGGGAGAGGACTGGGGTTGGCGGCTTGAACATAGCCTGAAGGGGTTAGTGCACCACGACTAGCAGGGAGGGAGTTCGGGGAAAAGCCTGCACCGGCCGAAGAGGCAAGAGACTTTTTCTTCCCTCTTTGTCTCCTGGTGCGCGAGGAGAGGGGTTTAAGAGCGCTGCTTAAAGGAACTCCAGAGACGGGCGCGAGCCGCGGCTGAGGGCGCGAGCCCCCGAGACGGGCGCGAGCCGCGGCTGAAAGCGCGAACCCCAGAGACGGGCGCGAGCCGCGGCTAAAAGCGCGAACCCCAGAGACGGGCGCGAGCCGCGGCTGAGGGCGCGAGCCCCCGAGACGGGCGCGAGCCGCGGCTGAAAGCGCAAACCCCAGAGACGGGCGCGAGCCGCGGCTGAGGGCGCGAGCCCCCGAGACGGGCGCGAGCCGCGGCTGAAAGCGCAAACCCCAGAGACGGGCGCGAGCCGCGGCTAAAACCGCGGACCCCAGAGACGGGCGGGAGACGCTAAGGCTGCTGCTGCCGCCACCAAGGGGCCTGTGTGCGAGCACAGGTCACTCTCCACACCCTTCTTCCGCGGAGCCTGTGCAGCCCGCCACTGCCAGGTTCCCGGGATCCAGGGACAACTTCCCCGGGACAGCGCACGGCGGGCCTCAGGCTGGTGCAACGTCACGCCGGCCTCTGCCGCAACGTCACGCTGCCTCTGCCGCCGCAGGCCGGCCCCGCACGCAGTGCCCCTCCTACCCCCATCCCCCAACCCCCGGCCTGAGTGAGCCGGAGGCCCCGAATCAGCGGCTCCTTTAACCCCGTCCTGTCTGAGCGAAAAAACAGACGCCCTCCAGCGATCTACACGCAGAGGCAGGGCCAAATCCAAAGCTGAGCTTCTGTGAGCTGTGAGAACAAAGAAGAGAAAGGGAAATCTCTCCCAGCAGCCACAGAAGCAGCGGATTAAAGCTCCACAATCAACTTGATATACCCTGCATCTGTGGAATACCTGAATAGACAAGGAATGACCCCAAATTGAAGAGGTGGAATTTAGGAGCGAAATCTATGATTTTTTTCCCTTTTCCTCTTTTTGTGAAGGTGTACGTGTATGCTCCTGTGTGACATCTAGTCTGTATACTCTAGCTTCCACCATTTGTCCTAGGGCTCTATCCGTCCATGACTTTTTTTTAAAAATTCTTTTTCTTAATAATTAAGTTTAATTGTAATAACTTTATTATACTTTACCTTCGTTCTTTCTTTCTTTCCTTCCTTCCCTCCCTCCTTTAGACAACGAATCACCCCAAATTGAGGAGGTGGTCTCAGGGAGCAGGATTTATGATTTTTCCCCCTTTACCTCTTTTTGTGAAGGTGTATGTGTATGCTTCTGTGTAAGATTTTCTCTGTATAGCTTTGCTTCCAACATTTGTCCTAAGGTTCTATCCGTCCCCTTTTTTTTTTTTTCTAAATATTTTTTAATTCAATAACTATATTATACTTTATTTTATTTTTACTGTATCATCTTTCTTTCTGTCTTTTTTTCCTTCTTTCACTCCTTCCTTCCTTCCTCCCTCCCTCCCTCCCTCCCTCCTTTCTTTCCTTCTTTGCTTCTTTCTTCCTTCCTTCCTTTCCTCCTTTCCTTCTTTCTTTCCTCATACTTCTACTAATTCTCTCTACTTTTTCTCCCTTTTATTCTGAGCCGTGTGGATGAAAGGCTCTTGGTGCTCCAGCCAGGAGTCAGGGCTCTGCCTCTGAGGTAGGAGAGCCAACTTCAGGTCACTGGTCAACAAGAGACCTCCCAGCTCCACATAATATTAAACAGCGGAAATCTCCCAGAGACCTCCATCTTAACACCAGCACCCAGCTTCACTCAACGACCAGCAAGCCACAGTGCTGGACAACCTATGCCAAACAACTAGCAAAACAGGAACACAACCCCACCCATTAGCAGAGAGGCTGCCTAAAATCATAATAAGGCCACAGACACCCCAAAACACACCACCAGACGTGAACCTGCCCACTAGAGAGACAAGATCCAGCCTCATCCAGCACAACACAGGCACTAGTCCCCTCCACCAGGAAGCCTACACAACCCACTGAAACAACCTTAGCCACTGGAGACAGACATCAAAAACAAAGGGAACTACGAACCTGCAGCCTGCAAAAAGGAGACCCCAAACACAGTAAGATAAGCAAAATGAGAAGACAGAAAAACACACAGCAGATGAAGGAGCAAGATAAAAACCCACCAGACCTAACAAATGAAGAGGAAATAGGCAATCTACCTGAAAAAGAATTCAGAATAATGATAGTAAGGATGATCCGAAATCTTGGAAGTAGAATGGACAAAATGCAAGAAACAGTTAACAAGGACCTACAAGAACTAAAGATGAAACAAGCAACGATGAACAATGCAATAAATGAAATTAAAATCACTCTAGATAGGATCAATAGCAGAATAACTGAGGCAGAAGAACGGATAAGTGACCTGGAAGATAAAGTAGTGGAAATAACTACTGCAGAGCAGAATAAAGAAAAAAGAATGAAAAGAACTGAGGACAGTCTCAGAGACCTCTGGGACAACATGAAACGCACCAACATTCGAATTATAGGGGTTCCAGAAGAAGAAGAAAGAAAGAAAGGGACTGAGAAAATATTTGAAGAGATTATAGTTGAAAACTTCCCTAATATGGGAAAGGAAATAGTTAATCAAGTCCAGGAAGCACAGAGGGTCCCATACAGGATAAATACAAGGAGAAACACGCCAAGACACATATTAATCAAACTGTCAAAAATTAAATACAAAGAAAGCATATTAAAAGCAGCAAGGGAAAAACAACAAATAACACACAAGGGAATCCCCATAAGGTTAACAGCTGATCTCTCAGCAGAAACCCTACAAGCCAGAAGGGAGTGGCAGGACATACTGAAAGTGATGAAGGAGAATAGCCTGAAACCAAGACTACTCTACCCAGCAAGGATCTCATTCACATTTGATGGAGAAATTAAAACCTTTACAGACAAGCAAAAGCTGAGAGAGTTCAGCACCACCAAACCAGCTTTACAACAAATGCTAAAGGAACTTCTCTAGACACGAAACACAAGAGAAGGAAATGACCTATAGTAGCGAACCCAAAACAATATATAAAATGGAAATAGGAACATACATATCAATAATTACCTTAAATGTAAATGGACTAAATGCTCCCACCAAAAGACACAGATTGGCTGAATGGATACAAAAACAAGACCCTTATATATGCTGTCTACAAGAGACCCACTTCAGAACTAGAGACACATACAGACTGAAAGTAAGGGGATGGAAAAAGATATTCCATGCAAATGGAAACCAAAAGAAAGCTGGAGTAGCAATTCTCATATCAGACAAAATAGACTTTAAAATAAGGACTATTAAAAGGGACAAAGAAGGACACTACATAATGATCAAGGGATCGATCCAAGAAGAAGATATAACAATTGTAAATATTTATGCACCCAACATAGGAGCACCTCAATACATAAGGCAAATACTAACAACCATAAAAGGGGAGATCAACAGTAACACATTCATAGTAGGGGACTTTAACACCCCACTTTCACCCATGGACAGATATCCAAAATGAAAATAAATAAGGAAACACAAGCTTTAAATGATACATTAAACAAGATGGACTTAATTGATGTTTATAGGACACTCCATCAAAAAACAACAGAATACACATTTTTCTCAAGTGCTCATGGAACATTCTCCAGGATAGATCATATCTTGGGTCACAAATCAAGCCTTGGTAAATTTAAGAAAACTGAAATTGTATCAAGTATCTTTTCCGACCACAATGCCATGAGACTAGATATCAATTACAGGAAAAGATCTGTAAAAAATACAAACACATGGAGGCTAAACAATACACTACTTAATAATGAAGTGATCACTGAAGAAATCAAAGAGGAAATAAAAAAATACCTAGGAACAAATGACAATGGAGACACAACGACCCAAAACCTATGGGATGCAGCAAAAGCAGTTCTAAGGGGGAAGTTTATAGCAATACAAGCCCACCTTAAGAAGCAGGAAACATCTCGAATAAACAACCTAACCTTGCACCTCAAGCAATTAGAGAAAGAAGAACAAAAAAACCCCAAAGCTAGCAGAAGGAAAGAAATCATAAAAATCAGATCAGAAATAAATGAAAAAGAAATGAAGGAAACAATAGCAAAGATCAATAAAACTAAAAGCTGGTTCTTTGAGAAGATAAACAAAATAGATAAACCACTAGCCAGACTCATCAAGAAAAAAAGGGAGAAGACTCAAATCAATAGAATTAGAAATGAAAAAGGAGAAGTAACAACTGACACTGCAGAAATAAAAAAAATCATGAGAGATTACTACAAGCAACTCTATGCCAATAAAATGGACAATCTGGAAGAAATGGACAAATTCTTAGAAATGCACAACCTGCCAAGACTGAATCAGGAAGAAATAGAAAATATGAACAGACCAATCACAAGCACTGAAATTGAAACTGTGATTAAAAACCTTCCAACAAACAAAAGCCCAGGACCAGATGGCTTCACAGGTGAATTCTATCAAACGTTTAGAGAAGAGCTAACACCTATCCTTCTCAAACTCTTCCAAAATATAGCAGAGGGAGGAACACTCCCAAATTCCTTCTACGAAGCCACCATCACCTTGATACCAAAACCAGACAAGGATGTCACAAAGAAAGAAAACTACAGGCCAATATCACTGATGAACATAGATGCAAAAATCCTCAACAAAATACTAGCAAACAGAATCCAACAGCACATTAAAAGGATCATACACCATGATCAAGTGGGGTTTATTCCAGGAATGCAAGGATTCTTCAATATACGCAAATCTATCAATGTGATAAACTATATTAACAAATTGAAGGAGAAAAACCATATGATCATCTCAATAGATGCAGAGAAAGCTTTCGACAAAATTCAACACCCATTTATGATAAAAACCCTCCAGAAAGTAGGCATAGAGGGAACTTTCCTAAACATAATAAAAGCCATATATGACAAGCCCACAGCAAACATCATCCTCAATGGTGAAAAACTGAAAGCATTTCCACTAAGATCAGGAACAAGACAAGGTTGCCCACTCTCACCACTCTTATTCAACATAGTTTTGGAAGTTTTAGCCACAGCAATCAGAGAAGAAAAGGAAATAAAAGGAATCCAAATCGGAAAAGAAGAAGTAAAGCTGTCACTGTTTGCAGATGACATGATACTATACATAGAGAATCCTAAAGATGCTACCAGAAAACTACTAGAGCTAATCAATGAATTTGGTAAAGTAGCAGGATACAAAATTAATGCACAGAAATCTCTGGCATTCCTATATACTAATGATGAAAAATCTGAAAGTGAAATCAAGAAAACACTCCCATTTACCATTGCAACAAAAAGAATAAAATATCTAGGAATAAACCTACCTAAGGATACGAAAGACCTGTATGCAGAAAATTATAAGACACTGATGAAAGAAATTAAAGATGATACAAATAGATGGAGAGATATACCATATTCTTGGATGGGAAGAATCAACATTGTGAAAATGACTCTACTACCCAAAGCAATCTACAGATTCAATGCAATCCCTATCAAACTACCACTGGCATTTTTCACAGAACTAGAACAAAAAATTTCGCAATTTGTATGGAAACACAAAAGACCCCGAATAGCCAAAGCAATCTTTAGAACGAAAAAAGGAGCTGGAGGAATAAGGCTCCCTGACTTCAGACTATATTACAAAGCAACAGTAATCAAGACAGTATGGTACTGGCACAAAAACAGAAAGACAGATCAGTGGAACAGGATAGAAAGCCCAGAGATAAACCCACGCACATATGGACACCTTATCTTTGATAAAGGAGGCAGGAATGTACAGTGGAGAAAGGACAGCCTCTTCAATAAATGGTGCTGGGAAAACTGGACAGGTACATGTAAAAGTATGAGATTAGATCACTCCCTAACACCATACACAAAAATAAGCTCAAAATGGATTAAAGACCTAAATGTAAGGCCAGAAACTATCAAACTCTTAGAAGAAAACATAGGAAGAACACTCTATGACATAAATCACAGCAAGATCCTTTCTGACCCACCTCCTAGAGTAATGGAAATAAAAACAAAAATAAACAAATGGGACCTAATGAAACTTCAAAGCTTTTGCACAGCAAAGGAGACCATAACCAAGACCAAAAGACAACCCTCAGAATGGGAGAAAACATTTGCAAATGAAGCAACTGACAAAGGATTAATCTCCAAAATTTACAAGCAGCTCATGCAGCTCAATAACAAAAAAACAAACAACCCCATCCAAAAATGGGCAGAAGACCTAAATAGACATTTCTCCAAAGAAGATATACAGAATGCCAACAAACACATGAAAGAATGCTCAACATCATTAATCATTAGAGAAATGCAAATCAAAACTACAATGAGATATCATCTCACACCAGTCAGAATGGCCATCATCAAAAAATCAAGAAACAATAAATGCTGGAGAGGGTGTGGAGAAAAGGGGACACTCTTGCACTGCTGGTGGGAATGTGAATTGGTTCAGCCACTGTGGAGAACAGTATGGAGGTTCCTTAAAAAACTACAAATAGAATTACCATATGACCCAGGAATCCCACTACTTGGCATATACCCTGAGAAAACCAAAATTCAAAGAGAGTCATGTACCAAAATGTTCATTGCAGCTCTATTTACAATAGCCAGGACATGGAAACAACCTAAGTGCCCATCATCGGATGAATGGATAAAGAAGATGTGGCACATATACACAATGGAATATTACTCAGCCTTAAAAAGAAATGAAATTGAGCTATTTGTAATGAGATGGATAGACCTAGAATCTGTCATACAGAGTGAAGTAAGTCAGAAAGAAAAAGACAAATACTGTATGCTAACACATATATATGGAATTTAAGGGAAAAAAATGTCATGAAAAACCTTGGGGTAAGATAGGAATAAAGACGCAGACCTACTGGAGAACGGACTTAAGGATATGGGGAGGGGGAAGGGTGAGTTTTGACAGGGCGAGAGAGAGTCATGGACATATACACACTAACAAACGTAGTAAGGTAGATAGCTGGGGGGAAGCAGCCGCAAGGCACAGGGATATTAGCTCGGTGCTTTGTGACAGCCTGGAAGGGTGGGATGGGGAGAGTGGGAGGGAGGGAGACGCAAGAGGGAAGACATATGGGAACATATGTATATGTATAGCTGATTCACTTTGTTGTAAAGCAGAAACTAACACACCATTGTAAAGCAATTATACCCCAATAAAGATATTTAAAAAAAAATAAAAAAAAAAAAAAAAAAAAAAGAACCAGGATTCAAACTCAGGTACATCTGACTCCTTAGTTCACACTTTTAACCAGTAGGAAATGCTGCTGCTTTACAACATTTTTTTGAACATTAGCTTCCACATTCATAAAAATAAGGGGATTGGGTTGATTTCTAGAGTCCCCTATAGCTCTAACATGTTAAGAGTCTCCTATCAAAGGAATATTGAAATCTCCAGTGGCAGCTAAAGTAGCAGCTAAAAGCCAAAAAACCCACATCAGTTCTTTCCCTTACATTGCATGAAAGGGCCATGGCATGCCAATGCTTTTCTTAGTGATGTTGAGAAGAAGGAGGAATGTTTTGAGTCATAGGTCAAGGGAGGGAAGAGCTTAGCCTTTTCATCAGGAAACCGAAAAACTGGGAGAAATGTGTGGCTTTTCAGTTCAGATATGAAACATTTGCCAGGGGATAAATAAATATTCTCTTCCAAGAGTGAAGGAGACCAAACCTGCACAAATTGGTAACCAGTAACAATGTAGCAAACAGCCTCTGAATCTACTGAGAATTCCGCCAAAGGCCTGGCTTTCAAGGAGGGGAAGCCTTGATATATGAATTTCAGTGTCATAAATAACAACTTACTACCAGGGAATAATATTCCAGAAGAGAAATTCATGCCTTTGGTTGACATACCAAAAAGGCATGGAGCACTGGAGACCAAGAATTATTCTGGGAGCTATTCTCCTTCTACATTCTCTTCCTTTAAGATCTTGACCACTAACATGGCTTCAACTATCATATCTATGTGGACAACTCCCAAATCTATATCTGCAGCCCTATCCTATCACACTAACTCCAAATCTGTATCACAGCTGCCTCCTGGACATTTCCACAGCGACATTTAGACGCCACTTCAAACCCATCAAATGTCAGATTTATCACCTTCTGTTCTAAGCCAGTTCCCACTAAAGTGGGAAAGATGTTTTGACATCTATAAGGACAAGTACAAATATAAAGTATTGTTTTTCTCATTCAGGGTCAAGGACAACATTGTTTACCCAGGCACCTAGGCCTGGGACTTTGGAGTACTTCTCCAAATCCAGGCACTTACTAAATCTAGGAGATTCTTCCCTTGTGAGATCTCTTGTATCTGTTCCTTCCTTTCAATTCTCAACAGCATTCCCGCCAGACTGATGAATTCTAAATCTTTATCTCTCACCTTACATAAATGAATGTAAATATGTAAAGTACCTGGCATACAGTGGTGATCAAACAGTGTTAGACGTACTTTTAGGTACTAGACGTACTCAACTTAGATGTCCATCTGGCACCTCAAACTCAACATGCTCTTAACTGAATGAATTTCCTTCCCTAAACCAGCTTCTCCTGATTTCCCAGTATCAGTTATTGACATCATAATCTACTCACTCAAGTCAGAAAACTGGGGGTGAGTTTTCTTTGAATTTTTTCCCTCTCTTGGTACCTACATGTAATTTCTCATAACGTCTTATCAGTAGTCTCTGGTATTTCTTTCAATATGTACCCTTTTTATGTCCTCATAGGCACTGGCCTAAACAAAGATCTTTTTAGATCTGGATTTAGCTCAACAACTTACTGTGAGATCTTGGACAAATTACTTAACTTCCTTGAATCTCAGTTTCTTCCCCTGTAAACATGGAGTCGTTTTCTGGATTAAATGAGATTATTGTATGTATAGTTTTGATAATAGAGTTACCTCTCAAAAATATATTCCCTTTCCCCTCTCACAATTTTCCTCTTCTTCAAGTTGTTTAAAGTGTAAAGTTGGGCAGCTGATTTGAGATCTTAATGTAGGCATTTATAGTTACAAACATCCATCTGAGCACTGCTTTTGCTACATCCAATAAATTTTGTTATTTGTATTTCCTTTTCATTAATCTCAAAGTATTTTCTACTTTCCCTAGGATTTCTTCTTTAACCCAGTGGTTAAGAATATATTGTTAATAAAAAAAAAAGAAAGAAAGAATATATTGTTAATTTCACATATTTGTGAATTTTCGTTTTCCTTTTGTTAATGTTTTCTAGCTTCAGCCCACTGTTGAGGGAGAAGATACTTTGTATAATTCCAATCTTTTTCAATTTATTAAGACTTCTTTTGTGGCCTAACCTATGGCCTAGGGAAAATGTTCAATCTGCACTTGAGAAGAATGCACAGTCTGTTGTTAGGCAGACTGTTTTATATATGTCTATTGTGTTTAGTTGGATTATAGAGTTGTTCAAGTCTTCTATTTCCTTATTGATTTTCTGTCTAAATATTCTATCCATTACTGAAAGTGTGATATTGAAGTCTCCAGCTATTCTTGTAGAACTGTCTATTTCTCCCCTCCAGCCTGTCAATTTTTACTTCATATATTTGGATCTGTTATTAGATACATAAATGTTTATAATTGTTATATATTCTAGCTGTACTGAACTAAACCTTTTATTAATATATAATACCCTTCTTTGTCTCTTGTAACTGTTCAGATTTAAAATCAATTTTTACTACATGGTTCAAAAGGATACATGTACCCCAATGTTCACTGCAGCACTATTTACAATAGCCAAAACATAGAAGCAACCTAAATGCCCATCAACAGATGAATGGATAAAGAAGGTATGGTACATATATACAATGGAATATTACTTAGCCATAAACAAGAACAAAATAATGCCATTTGCAGCAATGTGGATTGACCTAGAGATTGTCATACCTCAGTGTGACATACCTCAGACGTGTCAGACACAGAAAGACAAATATCATATGATATCGCTTATATGTGGAATCTAAAAAAATGGGTACAAATGAACAGAAGTAGAATCATGGATATAGAAAACAAACTTATGATTACCAGGGGGTAAGTCAGAGGAGAGATAAATTGGGAGATTGGAATTGATATATACACACTACTATATATAAAATAGATAAGTAATAAGAACCTGCTGTATAGCACAGGGAACTCTACTCAATACTCTGTAAGGCCTATATGGAAAAAGAATCTAAAAAACAAATAGTGGATATATGTATATGTATAACTGATTCACTTTGCTGTACACCTGAAACTAACACAACATTGTAAATCAACTATGCTCCAATATGAATATTTTTTTAAATCTTAAAAAAAATATTTCCCCTGTTACTTAGGTTATTAATTATAAACAGATATGTTAAAAGCTAAAAATATTCCCCAGAATAAATTAATAACTTCATGACAACATTAAAAAAAGAAGTGGTACATATATACAATGGAATATTACTCAGCCGTTAAAAAAATGAAATAATGTCATTTACAGCAACATGGATGGACCTGGAGATGATCATACTAAGTTAAGTAAGTCAGACAGAGAAATATAAATATCATATGATATCGCTTATATGCAGAATCTAAAAAAAATTAATACAAAAGAACTTATTTACAAAACAGAAACGGACTCAAAGACTTAGAGAATGAACTTATGGTTACCAAGGGGAAAGGGTTGGGGGGAGGGATAGATTGGGAGTTTGGGGTTGACAAGTACACATTGCTATATTTAAAATAGATAACCAACAATGTCCTACTGTATAGCACAGGGAACTCTGTTCAATACTCTGTAACAATCTAAATGGGAAATGAATTTGAAAAAGAATAGATACACATATGTATAACTGAATCACTCTGCGGTACACCTGAAATTAATGCAACATTGTTAACCAACTATACTCCAATATAAAATAAAAATTTTTTTAAAAGTCAGTTTTTTCTGATATTATTATAGCTATCGCAGCTACCTTTTGGTTACTCTTTGCATGGAATATTTTTTTCCATTCTTTTATTTCCAACCTATTTGTGTATTTGGGTGTAAAATGAGTAATTTGTAAGCAGCATATAGTGGGACTGTGTTTTTTGTCCATTCTGCCAGTCTCTGTCTTTTTATTAGTGAGTTTAATCCACTTACACTTAAAGTGATTACTGATAATGAAGGACTTTCTTCTGCCATTTTGCTATTTTAACATATATCTTATATGTTTTTTTGTTTCTCTGTTCTTCCAATATTGCTTTTTTCTTTGTTAATTTCTTTTAGTGTAACATTTTGATTTCATCTTTATTTTCTTTTCTACATGTTTTAGTTATGTTCTTAGTAGTTGTCATGGGGATTACAGTTAACATCCAAATTTATAACAATCTAATTTGAAATGACACGAAATTAGCTTCAAGAACCATACCTTAACTCTGCTCCTATCCAGTTCCATCCCTCCCTTTATGTTGTTATTGTCAAAAATTAAATCTTTTTACTTTGTGTGCTCATTATCATAGATTTATAATTATCACTTTATGCATTTGTTTTTATAAATCATATAAAAAACAAAAAGAGAAGTTACAAACCAATAATACAATGATGCTAGCTTTTATTTTTACCTATGTAGCTACCTTTACTGGAGATCTTTATTTCTTCATATGACTTTGAGTTACCATATAATTTCCTTTCCTTTCAGCCTGAAGGACTCCCTTTAGCATTTATTGTAGGGGAGGACTACTAGCAACAAACTCCATTAGCTTTTCTTTATCTGAAAATGTTTTAATTTCTGCTTCATTTTGAATGACAATTTTCCTGGGCATAAAATCTTGGTTGACATATGACCAAGCAATTCCATTCCTAGGATTATATCCAAAAGAATTGAAAGCAGGGACTTGAGAAAGTATCTGTAAATAGTTGAGAAAACAAATTGAGACCCCAAAACATCATTTAAGAACTAATGTAAAGAGCAAGGAACTCAGTAGAATTATTAAAAATCAAATTAATAAAATGAAGAAAAATTCTGGGGTAGTCATGGTGAATGAAAAGGATAAAGACAAATTAAACTAATTAGTTACAAAATAATACAGTTGGGATCAAAGATAATCTAATAATAATAATGCTGAAGCAGAATAACTTCTATTCTACAATAAAACAGAGAACATATTAGAAGATAAAACAGCAGAAATATTTCCTGAAATAATCGAAGAACTGCATTTGCAAATCTAAAGAATACTCTGTGTTTGAGGGGAATCTGACAGATATTGATTGGAATCAAGTCATATCCTGATTACATTATTAAACAAGGATAAAGATGGCAACCAGGCACAGAAGGCAAATCATATACACAAGGGGAAAATAAAAACAAACTTGTTGACATGGTACTTCTCCAGAGATACAGTTAATGCCAGAAGAAAATGGAAAAAAATTAAAGTGTTCTAAAAGACATTGTGATACAAGAATACCAGCAAAGTTTAAATGTAAATCTAACAGGCACACATTCTAAAGCATGAAAGAACTCAGACTAATAACTAGCATGAGAACATTTTTTAGAGGGGGAGAACTACCAAATGAAGTATTTCATTAAAGTAAAAAACCCTACCAGATGATGAATGGCTGGTCAACTGAAAGAAGAGTGGAGAATCTGTAGAAAAAGGACTAGTAGTAAATATTTATTCCATTTAATCATATATATATATATATATATATATATATATATATATCCATTCATTTATTAATAGGCAGTTTACTTCCAAATCCTGGTTATTGTTGGTAATGCTGCAATGAGCATAGGGGTGCATATAACTTTTTGAATTAGTGTTTTTTTTTCCTTTGGATAAATACCCAGAAGTGGAATTGCTGAATCATCTTAGTAGTTACATTTTTAATTTTTTGATGTAGCTCCATACTGTTTTCCATAGTGGCTGTACCAATTTACATTCCCACCAACTGTGTAGGAGGGTTCTCTTTTCTCCACACCCTCTCCAGTATTTGTTATTTGTAGACTTTTTAGTGATGGACATTCTGACTGGTGTGAGGTGATATCTTGTGGGGCCTTTAGGGACTTTCCACCCCCTCACTTGTTCCCGTAAACCAATTCTTCTCCCTATCGTGCGCCACTCCTTCTCCCTATCGAAACCAATTCTTGGAGTTTTTCAGTTGACGGGGACTTGCCAGACAGCGGGTAATTTTCCAGTTGCCCGTAACAGGTATACGCCCTAACCGCCACAATGAACAGACAACTATAACGGCCAGAAGGTGGGACAAAAGTTCCTAAGCCAATGAATTCAAAAGTCACCACATTTACCCAATCATTGTGAGAATATACCCGCCCTATGAGTAAATAAACCTATAAAAAGTATGTGATTCCGCTTTTAGGGGTTCCCCATCGGCCTCCTGCGTGAGGTTCAGGGAACCCCGGTGCATCGGCTCCTAATAAACCTCTTGCGTGTTGCAGCGGCTCTCGACTCTTGGCGGTTCTTGGGCGAGTTGGAATCCCTCGTAGACCGTTTGGGTCTAACATTTGGGGGCTCGTCCGGGATCCCCACTCGCCCCCGGGTCACAAGAACATCGGGAGTCGGAGGTATCAGGTAGGCTCGAGCCCAATTGTCTGTTTGTTTGTCGTTTGTTTGTTGCCAGCCGCCATTAGGAAAAAGCCGTGCGAACCGGCTTGCTGTGGAATCTGTATTGGACTCCTGGCTAGGCAGACGTGCCGAAAGCTGGTGTCCACGGGCCCCGGGGGACGCCCTGGTGGTCCATCTGGAAGGAGAAACAAATTTTGTCTCCCCTTCATCTGGTTCTGGCAGGTTATATAAGCTGCCATCTGAATTTGAGTTGGTTTCGGGTTTAAGTTCGCGGCGGCTGGTTCTGGCAGGTTATATAAGCTGCCATCTGAATTTGAGTTGGTTTCGGGTTTAAGTTCGCGGCGGCAATATCAATGTGTGTCTTTTGAAATTTTATTGTTTTTCTGTACTATTATCTTTCTTTTGACGGACGACAATGGGACAAACTATGACGACTCCTCTTTCTCTTACCCTAAGCCACTGGACCGAAGTTAGGGCTAGGGCCCACAACCTTTCGGTAGAAGTAAGGAAAGGAAAATGGCAAACGCTGTGTACCTCTGAGTGGCCTACATTTCAGACAGGGTGGCCACCCGAAGGATCTTTTTTGTTAGATAAGGTTGGGCTAGTCAAATCTAGGGTCTTTAACACAGGACCCCACGGACACCCAGACCAGATACCATATATCTTGGTCTGGGAAGATCTAGTTCTCTCCCCGCCTCCGTGGGTCCGGCCCTTTGTTTCCTCAACAGGCACATCTGCATGCGCTCCAGCACAATCGGAGATATTGGCCCTGAAGAAAACCCCAGACACGGAAAAGTCATCTGCTGCCCCGGACCCGCCAAAGGCGATATATCCTGACCTGCAGTCTGATTTGCTTCTTCTAGATTCCCCACCTCCTTATCCTCCGGCCCTAAATCCCATGTCGCCCCTAGGACCCCCAGCTTCACAACCCTCCGCACCAGTAGGGCCACCTGTTATGGCGGAAAGGGGGGGTCCCTCGGCGGGCACCAGAAGCCAGAGGGCTGTTTCCCCAGATTCTACTGCTTTACCCCTTAGAGAATATGGCCCCCCCGATAACCACGGGAATAGACCCCTTCAATACTGGCCCTTTTCCTCTGCAGATCTTTATAATTGGAAGATGCATAACCCTACTTTCTCTAAAAACCCACAGGCTCTTACTGCTTTAATAGAGTCTCTTGTCTTCTCCCACCAACCCACCTGGGATGATTGTCAACAGCTCCTCCAGACTCTCCTCACAACTGAGGAGAGGCAACGGGTTCTCCTGGAGGCTAAAAAGAATGTGTTAGCCGCCAATGGACAACCTACCCAGTTGCCTAACGAGATTGATGACGGGTTTCCACTCGTCAGGCCGAATTGGGACTTTAATACCCCGGAAGGTAAGGAGCACCTGAAAATGTATCGCCAGGCTCTGGTGGCGGGTCTCCATGGAGCGGCCAGGCGCCCCACGAATTTGGCTAAGGTAAGAGAGGTAACTCAGGGGCCCCAGGAATCGCCAACCGTGTTCCTAGAACGCTTAATGGAGGCTTTTAGACGATTCACTCCTTATGATCCAACCTTGAGGAACATAAGGCCACCATAGCAATGGCCTTTATTGACCAGGCGGCCCCTGATATTAGAAAGAAGTTACGAAGGCTGGATGGCCTACAAGGTTTCTCCCTTCAGGACTTAGTAAAAGAGGCAGATAAGGTATATAATAAGAGGGAGACAGAAGAAGAAAGAGAAGAAAGAAAGCAGAAGGAACAAGAGGCTCGTGAGGTAAGATGAGATAAGAGGCAAGAAAGACATTTGAGTAAGATACTGGCCACTGTAGTCAGAGGAGGAAACAGTAGAGACAGAAATAGACAGGAAGGGCGAACAACGGATAGAAGGCGGCCATTAGACAAGGACCAATGTGCCTACTGTAAAGAAAAAGGTCATTGGGCAAGAGAATGCCCTAAAAAAAGGAACGGGGGAAGGATCACTAAGCCTTTTCATCTGTACGTGGCCGAGAATAAAGGTATTGCAAAGGGAGTACTAACTCAGAAACTGGGCCCCTGGAATCACCCGGTTGCGTACCTATCAAAGAAATTGGATCCTGTGGCAGCAGGATGGCCCGCCTGTTTAAAAATAATCGCCGCGGTGGCCGCTTTGGTCAAAGATGCTGACAAACTGACTTTGGGGCAGAACCTAACGATAACAGCCCCCCATGCATTAGAAAGTGTAATTCGCCAGCCACCCGACAGATGGCTAACAAATGCCAGGATGACTCATTACCAAGCCCTGCTGTTAAACTCAGATCGTATTAAGTTTACCTCAGCCACAGGACTCAACCCGGCCACCTTGCTACCCGACCCTGACCTGGAAAGCACTACCGTCATCCATGATTGTCAGGAAGTACTGGCTGCAGCACACGGTAGCAGACCAGACTTGATGGATCAGCCCCTCCCCAACGCTGACGTTACCTGGTTTACTGACGGAAGCAGTTTCCTAGAGGAAGGTAAGCGTCGGGCGGGAGCTGCCGTGGTAGACGGGAAAGAGGTCATCTGGGCAGCCGCATTACCGCAAGGGACATCGGCCCAACGGGCTGAACTAATCGCCATGACTAGAGCATTGGAACTAGCAGAAAACAAAAAGGTAAACATCTATACGGACAGTAGATACGCATTTGCTACCGCCCATGTCCATGGGGCCATTTACCAACAAAGAGGGTTGCTCACCTCGGCGGGCAAAGAAATTAAAAACAAAGAAGAAATAGTGGCACTGCTAGCTGCCCTCATGCTCCCCACTAAAGTCAGCATCATTCATTGCCCCAGACACCAGAAGGACAATACCCCGGTGACAAGAGGCAACAAATTGGTAGATAGGGTGGCACGAGAAGTGGCTCTACGGGAAATCATACTAGAACTATCAGATGAGAGTCCTGGGAAACCAAATGATAGGGGAACAATTACCCCAGCCATAACTAAAGGAACATTATCTCCTCAACAAGCAAAATCCATGCTACAACAGATTCACAGATGGACACACTTGGGAACCAAAAAGATGGTGTCCCTACTACACAAGACAGGTTATGATACCCCTGGACTAACTAAATTAGCTGAGCAGATTGCACGAGAGTGCATTCCATGCCAACAGGTAAACTCCCATAAAGGAAAACTTGAGGTCGGAAAAAGGCTCAGAGGAGACCGCCCAGGAGCCTATTGGGAGGTCGACTTCACTGAAATACGCCCTGGAAGGTACGGTAACAGGTATCTTCTAGTTTTTATAGATACCTTCTCAGGATGGGTAGAAGCTTTCCCGACGAAGAAGGAGACAGCTACTGTGGTGGCCAAAAAGATCTTAGAAGAAATTTTCCCCCGGTTCGGGGCACCAAAGGTAATAGGATCAGATAATGGTCCCGCCTTCGTCGCCCAGGTAAGTCAGGGTGTGGCCAAATACCTGGGGACTGATTGGAAATTACATTGTGCCTATAGACCCCAGAGTTCAGGACAGGTAGAGAGAATGAATAGAACTCTAAAAGAGACCCTAACTAAATTGTCCATAGAGACTGGCGGTACAGATTGGACGGTGTTCCTTCCCTTAGCCCTGTTCCGGGCTAGAAATACCCCCTCCCGCTATTATCTTACTCCATTTGAAATACTATACGGGGCCCCACCTCCTCTTTTTACGCTAAGGGAGAAATTAAGTCCTGACTGCCATAATAACACTGACTTATATGCTAGGCTGTTGGGACTTCAGTTGGTCCAAAAGGAGGTGTGGTCCCAGCTGGCAGAGGCTTACCGACCAGGAACACCAGCAGAGGCTCATCCCTTCCAAGTCGGAGATTCCGTGTACGTCCGTCGGCACCGAACCCAGACTCTAGAGCCTCGGTGGAAAGGACCATACATCGTCCTGCTCACCACCCCCACGGCTATAAAGGTAGATGGCATCGCTGCGTGGATCCACGCTTCACACGTGAAGGCCGCACCAGCATCTGCAACATCGGAATGGCGAGCCCAAAAGACCAGCAACCCGCTCAAGCTCAAGCTTCTGCGATCATCAGATTTATAACTTTAACTTTGTTACCCCTACTGACTGTGAGTAATTTTAGTCCTCACCTGCCCCAGCATTTAACCTGGCAGGTAATTTCCCAAACTGGAGATGTAATATGGTCTGTTAGCCATACTGCTGCTCCTTGGACCTGGTGGCCAGACCTTTTCCCCGATGTTTGTAAATTAGCCATAGGAGCTCCCAACTGGGACACAGCACACTCCCATGATCGTCAAAATGCCCCATCCATACCCGGTCGGGCCGGCCAATACGGCTGCCAAAACTCGGGTACGCGACAGAAACTTAGCAACCCTACCTTTTATGTATGCCCGGGATTTCATCGCCATAGGTCCCTAAATTATCAATGTGGGGGAAAGGAACATTTTTATTGTAAAAGCTGGGGGTGTGAAACCACAGGAGACACCTATTAGAAGCCCACCTCTGGCTGGGACTTTATTAAGGTGACAGCCAATTATACACACCCAACCAACCCCTTAACTTATAGGCCTGAATGTACTAAATGGTGCCATCCCCTTAAGATCTCTTTTAGTGAACCAGGAAAAAAGGATAAAAACTGGATAAATGGCCATTCATGGGGAATCAGGTTTTATAAAGAAGGATATAATGATGGATTACTAATGACCATCAAACTAAAAATTGAAACCCCTACTCCAGTTCCTATAAGCCCCAACCCTGAGATAGGGCACTCTTCGCTACCTTTGGCCCCTCCCACAGCGTTACCAGAGATAAGAAACCAAACTTCTGAGCCAAAAGGAATAACAATCAAGCCCAAGACCCCCCGGGACCGAATGCTCTCATTGGTCCAGGCGGCTTTTGAGGTTTTAAATGCCACAAACCCGGAGGCTACCAAATCATGTTGGCTTTGCTATGCTGCTCCTCCCCCTTATTATGATGCTATAGGATATAATTCTAATTATAATAATGTTAACACTCCAGATCAATGTCGATGGAAACAAGAAGGAAATAGTAAATTGACCCTGGCCTCAGTATTAGGAAACGGTACACGTGTAGGAACGCCCCCCTCGTCCCACCGACATCTTTGTGCCAATTTAAGCCTCCCACAGGGCTCAGGGTATCTCCTCCTTCCTCCGGATGGATGGTGGGCATGTAACACAGGATTGACCCCCTGCATTTCTTTAGAGGTCCTTAAAGCTTCAACCGATTTTTGTGTGTTAGTTCAGCTGGTCCCCAGACTCATTTATCATTCAGATTCATCCTTTCTAGATGAATATGAGGGCAGAGGAAGGTTTAAGAGGGAACCCATAACACTCACCCTGGCTGTACTCCTAGGACTAGGAATGGCAGCCGGGGTAGGAACGGGTACAACAGCCCTCATCCAACAACCCCACTATTATGATGCCTTAAGGCAAGCTGTAGATGTTGACCTCCGGGCATTAGAAAGTTCCATAACTCAGTTAAAAGAATCCCTCACCTCGCTTTCAGAGGTGGTAATGCAAAACAGGAGGGGATTAGATCTGCTGTTCCTTAAGGAGGGCGAACTATGTGCTGCACTAAAAGAAGAATGCTGTTTTTATATTGATCATTCTGGGGCTATTACCAAAACTATGGACAAACTTAGGGAGCGCCTGGACAAAAGACAACAGGAAAGGAAAAATCAAAAAGGATGGTTTCAATCGTGGTTTGATAAATCTCCCTAGCTTACTACTTTAGTTTCCACCTTGTTAGGGCCCCTCATTATTTTATTGTTGCTCTTAACTTTTGGACCATGCATTCTGAATCGCCTGATAGCCTTTATTAGAGAACGCATTAGTACGGTACAAGTTTTAATGCTAAGGCAACAATACCAAAACTCGCAAAAAGAAACTGAAATTCCATGATTGAAATTAGTTACAAAAAAAAAGGGGGGAATGTGGGGCCTTTAGGGACTTTCCACCCCCTCACTTGTTCCCGTAAACCAATTCTTCTCCCTATCGTGCGCCACTCCTTCTCCCTATCGAAACCAATTCTTGGAGTTTTTCAGTTGACGGGGACTTGCCAGACAGCGGGTAATTTTCCAGTTGCCCGTAACAGGTATACGCCCTAACCGCCACAATGAACAGACAACTATAACGGCCAGAAGGTGGGACAAAAGTTCCTAAGCCAATGAATTCAAAAGTCACCACATTTACCCAATCATTGTGAGAATATACCCGCCCTATGAGTAAATAAACCTATAAAAAGTATGTGATTCCGCTTTTAGGGGTTCCCCATCGGCCTCCTGCGTGAGGTTCAGGGAACCCCGGTGCATCGGCTCCTAATAAACCTCTTGCGTGTTGCAGCGGCTCTCGACTCTTGGCGGTTCTTGGGCGAGTTGGAATCCCTCGTAGACCGTTTGGGTCTAACAATCTCATGTGGTTTTGATTTGTATTCCCTGTTGATTAGGGATGTTGAGCATTTCTGCATGTGTCTGTTGGCCATCTGCATATCTTCTTTGGAAAAAGGTCTATTAGGTCCTCTGCCTGTTTTTTAATTGTATTTTTTGGTGTTTTTGATATTGAGTTGTATGAGATATTTATATATTTTAGATATTAACCCATTATCTGTTATATTGTTTGCAAATATCTTCTCCCAGTCAGTTGGTTGCCTTTTTGTTTTGTTGATGGTTTCTTTCTCTGTGTAAAGGCATACTTTTACAGGGCAAATTTCTTCCCATTGGGAGCTTCAAGAGCAGTGAATCATGAGACAAGTCCTGTTTTGCCACTTTACTGGCTATATGATCTTGTGTATGTCACTTCCTCTCTGGAAGCAGACCTCAATTTTCCTATCTCTGGGGATATTCTTGATATTTGTGAATCTCTGATACCCATAGGCCCACTTTTTCACCAAGGCTGAATCTAGGACAAAGCTTCCTAATTGGTAACTACTAGACATCCATTTCCAGGCATAATACTTGGCAAAAGTATGAAGTTGGCAAAGCTTATCTCTGGAATCCTTCCGTCTTCCTAATTCTGTGGGCACTTCTAATTTTGCTGCTTGTTTCAATTCCTCCCCCACTTTTTCCAACAGCTAACCTAAAGTTCTTCAAAGGTTAGCTGATAATAGTTTAAATGCTGAAGGTGGGGAAGTGGGAAGGGATTAGGGAAGCGTTTACAGAGAGGAGTGGTTAACTTCTGAAGTGTGACTATTTGGGGCAAAGAGAGTAGTCCATTTTGCTGGACACACAGAGTAGATTTCTGGGAGAGAAAGGTTAAAATGAGATCAGATTGTGTGGAGCTTTATACCTCATGGTTGTGGCATTTGAAATTAATTTGATTGATAGTAGGGAGCCTTTGAAGGTTTTGTCCAGGGGGTGACTTGAACAGGATGAAGCACAATTCTCTAAAAAGCCTCAGTTAAAATGCAAATTATGTTCCCTGGGAGGGTAATGCATTGGTTCATTAGCACTTATTAACACCTCAGAGAGAGATTTCTTATCGAGGAGCAAAGTGCCCTGAGGGACTGGGTCACAAGCACAAAACAGAGCAATATTGATTAGGAAGAAAAAAGGAGTAAACAAGTTTCAGAGAACAGGTAGTACCTGAATGTACATTGTAAGGAGACCCTGGGGAGATGGAAGGCAGCAGGAAAACAGCACTAGCCCTGGGGTGAGAAGACATAAGGGCACTAAGAGTTGGGGTGCCAGGTTAGGTCCTGGGTCCAAGTATAATGATCTGAAGACAGGTTCTGGCCCAGAAACAACTGTCTTTTCTGCTAGCTGGAAATCATACCATGAGAGATTCATTCTATAGGATCTGGAAAGGCATTTATTTAAAGATACTTTGAGAGCCCTAACCAAACTCAAATACCACCAGGTAACAACACCTAGTGCACATTTTTGGGCCCTAGTTTCATCACGTCTCACAATCTCTCTTTTCACATCTGTAAAATGGGGATAGTGCTGTTTTGCCTTGCTCATATATTTGAGGTGAGAGAATGAGAGGATCAGATGAGATGATAGATGATATAGAATGTTGTAAATGATAAAATGCTAGACCAGTATAAGAAAGGTTGAGTATTTTTTTTATAGTTTTCCTTTTTCCCCGCAGTTCTAGGTAGAGAGTTGGACGTTTTCACATATGTACTTATTAAGACTGAATTGAAGTGAATTGCTGTAATTTAATATATTTTCACAAGGATTATATGAAGCTAAAGATCTTTAACAACAACAACAAAAACAAAAAAGCCCTATTTTAGGAAAAATAGTCCATGATCAATCTTAGATTCCGGAAGATATATTGCTTGAGAGAGAGCAATTATTTACCTTTGCTTTTGCTGTAGCCTCTGCAAGATTTATGAGTAGGCTGCTGAAGTCCAAATTTGCTTTAGACTATCACCACTTCCTAATTAAATGCAGGTTTAGATAGCTCTATGCTATTTAACTTTTATTTTTAATGTAGGGTTTGTTATTTTATTATTTTTATTAATTAATTTATTTATTTTTGGCTGTGTTGGGTCTTCGTTTCTGTGCAAGGGCTTTCTCTAGTTGCGGCAAGTGGGGGCCACTCTTCATCACGGTGCGTGGGCCTCTCACTATCGCGGCCTCTCTTGCTGCGGAGCACAGGCTCCAGACACGCAGGCTCAGTAGTTGTGGCTTATGGGCCTAGTTGCTCCACGGCATGTGGGATCTTCCCAGACCATGGCTCGAACCCGTGTCCCCCGCATTGGCAGGCAGATTCTCAACCACTGCGCCACGAGGGAAGCCCGCTATTTAACTTTTAAAAAGTGATCTAGTACAATTTGTTTATTGAAGCTATTTTTGTATTTAATTTTAATATGAGAAAGTAGATAATTATTTTGCTCTGAATGCTTTATATCAGTAGTTATTGATTTCACCTTATCTGGATATATTTTTGCTGAAGCTGTTTGACCATTCCAAGACTTTGTATAAATTCAAAGGGAAAGTGTTAAAAGTCTTTAAATGTAAAAACGTATTCTCCTGATCTTGAAGTCACGGTCAATCTTATAGGGCCTAGGTCCTGGTATTTCAAAGCACTCTGTAATGGGTTTGAAATGCTTCTAGCTCTTAATCTTTCTCCTGGTCCTCTGCTTCCTTAACTATATCCCAATCTGGCTGGACAACCCCAACACCAATGAACCCTTTAAATTGATATAGGTCAGTGAAAGGACATAAGTGTAAGGGAAAAATAAGATTTACCTATGGAAATCTCAGTTTTCGGAAGAGCAAATAATAAAGTTTGAGTTAGCAGACCTGAGTTCTAGTCCTGCTCCAGATATTTACTATATTCGGCAAGTCACTTTCCCTTTCAGGACCATAGTTCCTCTATAACTAAAATGATTTACTGAGCTAGAAGATATCTAAGGTCTCTTCCACCTCCATCAATTGAATTTCCATGCCTGAGAATATAGGATACAATTCTGCCCATTGGCCTAGGTGAGTGATGTCAAAGGACATGCACATGCTAATTATTTCATTATGTTACGTGGCGCTTTTAGCAAAAAGTACTTGTCTAAGTACTCTCCTGGTTGTCAACTTTAGATACTGCACAAGGCCTTTCAGAGTACTTGGATTGATGTTATCTAATCACCCACACAGCAACATCTCAAAAAGTGTAACCTGGGGTTATCCTCATTAGAATCACATGGAATGCATGTTCTATGGTTCCATTCCAACCTGCTGTAAATAATAATATCCTGGGTCAGTGAGGACTAGAAATCTGCACCTTATCAAGGTCCTCAGCTGATTCTAATGTCCACTAAAGTTTGAGAATCATGGAGTAAAAAGTTAGAGTCATTCAAGAATATGTCAGATACAGGGAGAAGCAGAATAATCATGCCTTGAAAACAATGCTTGCTGAGGTGGGAAGAGTGTGGGTGAGGAGATAACACACTCAGTATGAGAAAAACAAATACCTGCTTATAAAAAAGAACATTAAAAACAATTGAAGAACATAGTAAGCTTGAAACTAAGCACAATATTACATGAGAATGAATCTTCAGAGGGGAAAAATGAAATGTGAACATTTAACATTTAAAAAAATCACTCAAGTTAAAGATATTACACTTGTAGAGAGTACTGGTAGTAACATCTTTAAGGTGTCCTGATTTTATTAAGGGGACTACACACTACTTTTCCCCAGAGACCAGGAATGTGGCACTGGAGTTGTGGAATTTTCCCTTTGGAAAGTGGGATTTCCCTGGATGCTTTAAAAGCCAAATCATCAGGGGCTTCTCTGTACTGTGAGGTGCCAAGGTTGGCAGGATAAATAATGGAAAGAGAACTAGAGGAAAAGGAAAATGTGAGAAAGAATATGGAAAATGACAGATGAGTCAGGGAAAAGACCTAATCAAAGAGAGAGTTTATGGGAAGAGAAAGAGAAGGCTAAGCCATGTAAAATATTGAATAGAGACTGGGATTGAACAAAGCTGGAAAGGAGAAAGAAGAAAACTAGGTAAATGGTTTTCTGAGGAGAACTCTAATTTGTCATATGAAAGGAAAAATAGTTTGATTCTGTACCTAATCTGGAATAGGGCCCACTGAAGACCTTTTTACCCATACAAATGACTTTCTCCTTGAAGTTGAAAGCTGGTTTCAAGGTTATTCCTGCCTTAAAACATCTTTAAGAACTGGTCTTTTTTTTTTTTAAGAGAAACATTCAGATGCCTTTGCATGGTTGGTCATATATTAATTTGCCAAACAGAAAAATCCTTAGAGATGGGTAACGCTGTTAGCCTGAGGTACAGTGATAGGCTCTATTTTGTGATTTGAGGTTAAAGGGTTCCCACTCAGAACCTTATTCTTAACTAGCCTGGTCTGAAATTCCCAGGAAAGAATCACTCCAGTTCATTAGCTTTGTCTCAATAGTCTCTTTTAAAATGCAAATATCATTCCTGGAAGAGGTAACATATTAACCAGTTCACACCATTAACATTTATTAGTTTTCTCAGATTAGCTCTATCAGGTTTGCTTGGAGCAAGGCCTGAAGGGAATGGGATAAATCCACAGAAGTTTAGATTTTTGAGGTTTTTTTTTTTTTTTTTGGTGGGAAGGTGGTTAGAAGGGCAGGACTGTATTGGGGAAACCCCTGAGAACAGGTTTTTTTCCCTAATATTCCATCTAAGGTTGACCTGGGAAGGGATGGTTAAGTCCAGGAGAAACTGAAGGAGGAGGTGTGAGATGGGTTCCTCAGAATCTAGTATTCATGGACTGGATATGTAGGGTGGAGGAAAGTGTTGGATAAAGGTATAGACACAAGAAGATATTTTGGGATGGGAATATGGGGTGGAGGGAGAAAAAGCTCTAAAGACCAAACACTTGGTAAGAGCTCTCTGGAGCTCAGTTTTCTCATCTGTTAAGATAAGGGGGATGGAATAGGTAATATCAAAACTCGTTCGGAGGCTAACATTCTGGGATTTTTGCTTCACAATGTGATATAGGGCCTTTAGTTTCTGATAAAGTTGAGTTACTAGTGTACTTACTGTTAACAAGCATTCTGATTGGGAATGTGAAACAAGTGAAAGACTTAAATAATAACTTGCTGGCTGATCTGTCTGTTGGTAAAAACCCAATGAATCACACATTGGTTTTGTATTAGTGAAGGAACTGCATTCTCATAGTGTCAAATGCCTATACGTAGTGTTTAATAACTAGAAATAAAGTATGAGTTTTTGAAGTTTCAACTTTCTTTCAGAGAATGGGATTGATGAGAAGTAATGTCTCTCCCTGCGCAGGCAGTCAAGAAGAGAAAAGGTTCACAAATTTTCAATCTGTTGATGATTCACCACGATCTATTGAACATAGAAGAAATGCCTTGACCATCATATGAAAGTGGTATCATAGGATAGAAAACCTTATTCTCACTAAACTATATATATACATATTTACAGATGTGCAGTAAAACCCTCCCAGCCCTTATAGTAACTTAGCAGAGAAAGGATGTGTTTTCAACATTTATTGATACCTAAGTAGAATGTCCTCCACTGAATTCATGAAAAGTAAGCAAAAGTTTAGTAATCTTCAATCCTCTGTTACAACACGGAGGGCAAGGACCTATCGCTTACAGAGATGAGTTGGAAGGTTACTAGAGATCATTCAGCCCAACCCTTTCATTTTAAAATTGACAAGATGACTTGGCCAGGGTACTACAGTGATTTAGAGGCAAAATCTAGATGCAAAGCAAGTCTCCTGCGTGCCTACAGAGGCAGTGTGCCATCATGGTAGAAAGCATGGACTTTAGAACTGCAGACATGGGTTCAAACACCAAAAATACTACTTCCTAGCTATCTGACCTCAAATTTGTTAGTAAACCTTTCTAAGCCTTGTTTTTCTCATCTGTAAAATGGGCATTAAAATAGCTCCCTTGTGGAGCTCTTGTGAGGATAATAAATATATTAACTCTAATTCACATGTCAAGAAACAGTGTAACATAATAGTCAGGAATTCTCTGGAGGTCCAGTGGTTAGGACTCTGTGCTTTCACTGCCGAGGGCCCAGGTTGGATCCCTGGTCAGGGAACTAAGATCCCACAAGCTGTGAGGTGCAGCCAAAAAAAAAAAAAAAAACAGAAAGAGGAAGAAACAATATAACATAATGGTTAAGGGCAAGTATTCGAGTACTCTGGAGCTAGATTGCCTTGGTTTGAATTATGACACGACCACTTAATCTCTGTGCCTCAGTTTCCTCATTATTAAAATGTCAATTAAATTAGTATTTACCTTATAGGTTTGCATGTACAAGTATCTGACATATAGCAATTCAATATAGATGGTAGCTCTTATTATAACCATCATCAAATCCACTTGCTCACCACCTCCTCCACCCCATTTACTGCTTCTTTTATGGTTGTTAAAGTAGACTACCAAGGGTAGGGTCTCAATAAAATCTACTTTTCCCACTGGCACACAGTGTGGCCTGGACGCAATATTGGTAGCATACCAGGTTTCAGTAAAGTCATTAAAGGCATCCATTAGCATACAAACACTCTATCTGGGAGAGAGAACACCTAAGCCATTAGCACTTTAGTTAGAATAATAAGATTAGCTATTATCAAGAACTTCATTGTCAGGATCTGTGGAGTTTAGGAGGGGTTGGGGAACCCTACAAAGTTTGAAAACTAGGGATGGAAACTAAGGTAGAAATTCATAGGAAGATGTGTTAGACACCTCCATGGGGCTGGGAGTGGTTATAAAACAAAGGGGAGGGGGACCTTGAAGATGGCGGAAGAGTAAGACTCGGAGATCGCCTTCCTCCCCACGGATACACCAGAAATACATCTATACGTGGAACAACTCCTACAGAACACCTACTGAAGGCTGGCAGAAGACCTCAGACCTCCCAAAAGGCAAGAAACTCCCCACGTACCTGGGTAGGGCAAAAGAAAAAAAGAAAAAACAGAGACAAAAGAATAAGGACGGCACCTGCACCAGTGGGAGGGAGCTGTGAAGGAGGAAAAGTTTCCACACACTAGGAAGCCCCTCCGCGGGCGGAGACTGCGGGAGGCAGAGCGGGGAGCTTCCGGACTGCGGAGTAGTGCACAGCGACGGGTGCGGAGGGCAAAGCGGGGAGATTCCCGCACAGACGATCGGTGCCGACCGGCACTCACCAACCCAAGAGGCTTGTCTGCTCACCCGCCGGGGCAGGCGGGGCTGCGAGCTGAGGCTCGGGTTTCGGTTTTGGACGGAGCGCAGGGAGAGAACTGGGATTGGCGGCTTGAACATAGCCTGAAGGGGTTAGTGCACCACGACTAGCCGGGAGGGAGTTCGGGGAAAAGCCTGAACCTGCCGTAGAGGCAAGAGACTTTTTCTTCCCTCTTTGTTTCCTGGTGCGCGAGGAGAGGGGTTTAAGAGCGCTGCTTAAAGGAACTCCAGAGACAGGCGCGAGCCGCGGCTAAAAGCGCGAACCCCAGAGACAGGCGCGAGCCGCGGCTAAAAGCGCGAACCCCAGAGACAGGCGCGAGCCGCGGCTAAAAGCGCGAACCCCAGAGACGCGCGTGAGCCGCGGCTAGAAGCGTGGACCCCAGAGACGGGCGCAAGCCGCGGCTAAAACCGCGGACCCCAGAGACGGGCGGGAGACGCTAAGGCTGCTGCTGCCGCCACCAAGGGGCCTGTGTGCGAGCACAGGTCACTCTCCACACCCCTCTTCCGCGGAGCCTGTGCAGCCCGCCACTGCCAGGTTCCCGGGATCCAGGGACAACTTCCCCGGGAGTACGTACAGCGGGCCTCAGGATGGTTCAACGTCACGCCAGCCTCTGACGCAACGTCACGCTGCCTCTGCCGCCGCAGGCCCGCCCCACACGCAGTGCCCCTCCTTCCCCCATCCCCCAAACCCCGGCCTGAGTGAGCTGGAGGCCCCGAATCAGCGGCTCCTTTAACCCCGTCCTGTCTGAGCAAAAAACAGACGCCCTCCAGCGACCTACACGCAGAGGCAGGGCCAAATCCAAAGCTGAGCTCCTGTGAGCTGTGAGAACAAAGAAGAGGAAGGGAAATCTCTCCCAGCAGCCACAGAAGCAGCGGATTAAAGCTCCACAATCAACTTGATATACCCTGCATCTGTGGAATACCTGAATAGACAAGGAATGCTCCCAAATTGAAGAGGGGGAATTTAGGAGCGAGATCTATGATTTTTTTCCCTTTTCCACTTTTTGTGAATGTGTACGTGTATGCTTCTGTGTGAGATCTTGTCTGTATACTCTTGCTTCCACCATTTGTCCTAGGGCTCTATCCGTCCATGGTTTTCTTAAAAAAATTTTTTTCTTAATAATTAATTTTAATTGTAATAACTTTATTATACTTTACCTTCGTTCTTCCTTTCTTTCCTTCCTTCCTTCCCTCCTTTAGACAACGAATCACCCCAAATTGAGGAGGTGGTCTCTGAGAGCAAGATTTATGATTCTTCCCCCTTTACCTCTTTTTGTGAACGTGTATGTGTATGCTTCTGTGTAAGATTTTCTCTGTATAGCTTTGCTTCCAACATTTGTCCTAAGGTTCTATCCGTCCCTTTTTTTTTTCTAAATATTTTTTAATTCAATAACTATACTTTATTTTATTTTTACTGTATCTTCTTTCTGTCTTTTTTCCTTCTTTCCCTCCTTCCTTCCTTCCTTCCTCCTTCCCTCCCTCCCTCCATTCTTTCCTTCTTTGCTTCTTTCTTCCTTCCTTCCTTTCCTCCTTTCCTTCTTTCTTTCCTCATACTTCTACTAATTTTCTCTACTTTTTCTCCCTTTTATTCTGAGCCGTGTGGATGAAAGGCTGTTGGTGCTCCGGCCCAGGAGTCAGGGCTCTGCCTCTGAGGTAGGAGAGCCAACTTCAGTACACTGGTCAACAAGAGACCTCCCAGCTCCACATAATATTAAATGGTGGAAATCTCCCAGAGACCTCCATCTTAACACCAGCACCCAGCTTCACTCAATGACCAGCAAGCCACAGTGCTGGACAACCTATGCCAAACAACTAGCAAAACAGGAACACAACCCCATCCATTAGCAGAGAGGCTACCTAAAATCATAATAAGGCTACAGACACCCCAAAACACACCACCAGACGTGAACCTGCCCACTAGAGGGACAAGATCCAGCCTCATCCAGCACAACACAGGCACTAGTCCCCTCCACCAGGAAGCCTACACAACCCACTGAAACAACCTTAGCCACTGGAGACAGACATCAAAAACAACGGGAGCTACGGACGTGCAGCCTGCAAAAAGGAGACCCCAAACACAGTAAGATAAGCAAAATGAGAAGACAGAAAAACACACAGCAGATGAAGGAGCAAGATAAAAACCCACCAGACCTAACAAATGGAGAGGAAATAGGCAATCTACCTGAAAAAGAATTCAGAATAATGATAGTAAGGATGATCCGAAATCTTGGAAGTAGAATGGACGAAATGCAAGAACCAGTTAACAAGAACCTAGAAGAAATAAAGATGAAACAAGCAACGATGAACAACGCAATAAATGAAATTAAAAGTACTCTAAATAGGATCAATAGCAGAATAACTGAGGCAGAAGAACGGATAAGTGACCTGGAAGATAAAGTAGTGGAAATAACTACTGCAGAGCAGAATAAAGAAAAAAGAATGAAAAGAACTGAGGACAGTCTCAGAGACCTCTGGGACAACATTAAATGCACCAACATTCGAATTATAGGGGTTCCAGAAGAAGAAGAGAAAAAGAAAGGGACTGAGAAAATATTTGAAGAGATTATAGTTGAAAACTTCCCTAATATGGGAAAGGAAATAGTTAATCAAGTCCAGGAAGCACAGAGAGTCCCATGCAGGATAAATACAATGAGAAATATGCCTAGACACATATTAATCAAACTGTCAAAAATTAAATACAAAGAAAGCATATTAAAAGCAGCAAGGGAAAAACAACAAATAACACACAAGGGAATCCCCATAAGGTTAACAGCTGATCTCTCAGCAGAAACCCTACAAGCCAGAAGGGAGTGGCAGGACATACTGAAAGTGATGAAGGAGAAGAACCTGCAACCAAGACTACTCTACCCAGCAAGGATCTCATTCACATTTGATGGAGAAATTAAAACCTTTACAGACAAGCAAAAGCTGAGAGAGTTCAGCACCACCAAACCAGCTTTACAACAAATGCTAAGGGAACTTCTCTACACAAGAATCACAAGAGAAGGAAATGACCTATAATAACGACCCCAAAACAATATAGAAAATGGGAATAGGAACATACATATCGATAATTACCTTAAATGTAAATGGACTAAATGCTCCCACCAAAAGACACAGATTGGCTGAATGGATACAAAAACAAGACCCTTATATATGCTGTCTACAAGAGACCCACTTCAGACCTAGAGACACATACAGACTGAAAGTAAGGGGATGGAAAAAGATATTCCATGCAAATGGAAACCAAAAGAAAGCTGGAGTAGCAATTCTCATATCAGACAAAATAGACTTTAAAATAAGGACTATTAAAAGGGACAAAGAAGGACACTATATAATGATCAAGGAATTCATCCAAGAAGAAGATATAACAATTGTAAATATTTATGCACCCAACATAGGAGCACCTCAATACATAAGGCAAATACTAACAGCCATAAAAGGGGAGATCGACAGTAACACATTCACAGTAGGGGACTTTAACACCCCACTTTCACCCATGGACAGATCATCCAAAATGAAAATAAATAAGGAAACACAAGCTTTCAATGATACATTAAACAAGATGGACTTAATTGATATTTATAGGACACTCCATCCAAAAACAACAGAATACACATTTTTCTCAAGTGCTCATGGAACATTCTCCAGGATAGATCATATCTTGGGTCACAAATCAAGCCTTGGTAAATTTAAGAGAACTGAAATTGTATCAAGTATCTTTTCTGACCACAATGCCATGAGACTAGATATCAATTACAGGAAAAGATCTGTAAAAAATACAAACACATGGAGGCTAAACAATACACTACTTAATAATGAAGTGATCACTGAAGAAATCAAAGGGGAAATCAAAAAATACCTAGCAACAAATGACAATGGAGACACAACGACCCAAAACCTGTGAGATGGAGCAAAAGCAGTTCTAAGGGGGAAGTTTATAGCAATACAAGCCCACCTTAAGAAGCAGGAAACATCTCGAATAAACAACCTAACCTTGCACCTCAAGCAATTAGAGAAAGAAGAACAAAAATATCCCAAAGCTAGCAGAAGGAAAGAAATCATAAAAATCAGATCAGAAATAAATGAAAAAGAAATGAAGGAAATGATAGCAAAGATCATAAAACTGAAAGCTGGTTCTTTGAGAAGATAAACAAAATAGATAAACCACTAGCCAGACTCATCAAGAAAAAAAAGGGAGAAGACTCAAATCAATAGAATTAAAATGAAAAAGGAGAAGTAGCAACTAACACTGCAGAAATAAAAAAAATCATGAGAGATTACTACAAGCAACTCTACACCAATAAAATGGACAATCTGGAAGAAATGGACAAATTCTTAGAAATGCACAACCTGCCAAGACTGAATCAGGAAGAAATAGAAAATATGAACAGACCAACCACAAGCACTGAAATTGAAACTGTGATTAAAAATCTTCCAACAAACAAAAGCCCAGGACCAGATGGCTTCGCAGGTGAATTCTATCAAACGTTTAGAGAAGAGCTAACACCTATCCATCTCGAACTCTTCCAAAATATAGCAGAGGGAGGAACACTCCCAAATTCCTTCTACGAGGCCACCATCACCTTGATACCAAAACCAGACAAGGATGTCACAAAGAAAGAAAACTACAGGCCAATATCACTGATGAACATAGATGCAAAAATCCTCAACAAAATACTAGCAAACAGAATCCAACAGCACATTAAAAGGATCATACACCATGATCAAGTGGGGTTTATTCCAGGAATGCAAGGATTCTTCAATATACGCAAATCTATCAATGTGATAAACCATATTAACAAACTGAAGGAGAAAAACCATATGATCATCTCAATAGATGCACAGAAAGCTTTCGACAAAATTCAATACCCATTTATGATAAAAACCCTCCAGAAAGTAGGCATAGAGGGAACTTTCCTCAACATAATAAAGGCCATATATGACAAGCCCACAGTAAACATCATCCTCAATGGTGAAAAACTGAAAGCATTTCCACTAAGATCAGGAACAAGACAAGGTTGCCCACTCTCACCACTCTTATTCAACATAGCTTTGGAAGTTTTAGCCACAGAAATCAGAGAAGAAAAGGAAATAAAAGGAATCCAAATCAGAAAAGAAGAAGTAAAGCTGTCACTGTTTGCAGATGACATGATACTCTACATAGAGAATCATAAAGATGCTACCAGAAAACTACTAGAGCTAATCAATGAATTTGGTAAAGTAACAGGATACAAAATTAATGCAGAGAAATCTCTGGCATTCCTATATACTAATGATGAAAAATCTGAAAGTGAAATCAAGAAAACACTCCCATTTACCATGGCAACAAAAAGAATAAAATATCTAGGAATAAACCTACCTAAGGAGACGAAAGACCTGTATGCAGAAAATTATAAGACACTGATGAAAGAAATTAAAGATGATACAAATAGATGGAGAGATATACCATGTTCTTGGATGGGAAGAATCAACATTGTGAAAATGACTCTACTACCCAAAGCAATCTACAGATTCAGTGCAATCCCTATCAAACTACCACTGACATTTTTCACAGAACTAGAACAAAAAATTTCGCAATTTGTATGGAAACACAAAAGACTCCGAATAGCCAAAGCAATCTTGAGAACGAAAAAAGGAGCTGGAGGAATCAGGCTCCCTGACTTCAGACTATACTACAAAGCAACAGTAATCAAGACAGTATGGTACTGGCACAAAAACAGAAAGATAGATCAGTGGAACAGAATAGAAAGCCCAGAGATAAACCCACGCACATATGGACAGCTTATCTTTGATAAAGGAGGCAGGAATGTACAGTGGAGAAAGGACAGCCTCTTCAATAAATGGTGCTGGGAAAACTGGACAGGTACATGTAAAAGTATGAGATTAGATCACTCCCTAACACCATACACAAAAATAAGCTCAAAATGGATTAAAGACCTAAATGTAAGGCCAGAAACTATCAAACTCTTAGAGGAAAACATAGGAAGAACACTCTATGACATAAATCACAGCAAGATCCTTTCTGACCCACCTCCTAGAGTAATGGAAATAAAACAAAAATAAACAAATGGGACCTAATGAAACTTCAAAGCTTTTGCACAGCAAAGGAAATTATAATCAAGACCAAAAGACAACCCTCAGAATGGGAGAAAACATTTGCAAATGAAGCAACTGACAAAGGATTAATCTCCAAAATTTACAAGCAGCTCATGCAGCTCAATAACAAAAAAACAAACAACCCCATCCAAAAATGGGCAGAAGACCTAAATAGACATTTCTCCAAAGAAGATATACAGAATGCCAACAAACACATGAAAGAATGCTCATCATTAATCATTAGAGAAATGCAAATCAAAACTACAATGAGATATCATCTCACACCAGTCAGAATGGCCATCATCAAAAATTCTAGAAACAATAAATGCTGGAGAGGGTGTGGAGAAAAGGGGACACTCTTGCACTGCTGGTGGGAATGTGAATTGGTTCAGCCACTATGGAGAACAGTATGGAGGTTCCTTAAAAACTACAAATAGAATTACCATATGACCCAGCAATCCCAGTACTGGGCATATACCCTGAGAAAAACATAATTCAAAAAGAGTCATGTACCAAAATGTTCATTGCAGCTCTATTTACAATAGCCTGGAGATGGAAACTACCTAAGCGCCCATCATCAGATGAATGGATAAAGAAGATGTGGCACATATACACAATGGAATATTACACAGCCTTAAAAAGAAATGAAATTGAGCTATTTGTAATGAGATGGATAGACCTAGAGTCTGTCATACAGAGTGAAGTAAGTCAGAAAGAAAAAGACAAATACCGTATGCTAACACATATATATGGAATTTAAGGGAAAAAAATGTCATGAAGAACCTAGGGGTAAGACAGGAATAAAGACGCAGACCCACTGGAGAACGGACTTGAGGATATGGGGAGGGGGAAGGGTGAGTTTTAACAGGGCGAGAGAGAGTCATGGACATATACACACTAACAAACGTAGTAAGCTAGATAGCTAGGGAGAAGCAGCCGCAAGGCACAGGGATATTAGCTCGGTGCTTTGTGACAGCCTGGAGGGGTGGGATGGGGAGAGTGGGAGGGAGGGAGACGCAAGAGGGAAGACATATGGGAACATATGTATATGTATAGCTGATTCACTTTGTTATAAAGCAGAAACTAACACACCATTGTAAAGCAATTATACCCCAATAAAGATGTTTAGACAAAAAAAAAAAAAGGGAGGGAATTAAGAAGGGTAGAAGGGTAGAGAGCAAATCCAGCCCTAGCCAAAACTGTGGATTTGTCAGTGCCACTTGTACCTTTTCCCCCAGCTAATTCTTACTTCTTTTAATACCACCTTCCCTCTGGTCATTTAGCAAACAAATACCCCTAAGGTGTGGGTGGCTTAATGTGTTGCTGTTCCCAGGAGTACAACTGTGCCTAATTTAGCAAATCCTCTTCTTAAAGGTGTTTTTTTTTTTTACAAGCAAATACCATCTCAAGATAAATCAGGATACTTGAAAATGGAATTCTCTGGAAAATGTAGCTAGGGGTAGCAGTTAAAGTAAGGGGGAGTTCTGGTTTCCAGCTTGTCTAATTCTGAGGTAGCCCTGGAAGCTGAGTAGGAGAAGCACCACCAGCAGGGAGTAGAGCACAGGGAAAACCACAAAAGGGGGAGGAGAAACCTCCCTATGGACTCAAGCCAGTTACTTGGGCAGGGATTCTTATCTGGAGTGAGATCCCCTCTGGAATTCCCATGTTCTGTAAGACACCCCTCTACTTCTTTTGCATGAAGTTTCTGACTCCTAGGTAGGTTATTAGTATTAATTTTCTTCATTTTTAGAGGTATCTATGATTCCCATTAAAAAAGAAGTGATATTCCAAATGATATCACTCAGGCATCTGCCTATTGATATGCCTTACCCAGGGATTTAGTATGGGTTGCATGCAGAAGTGGAAGGGCCCTGAGTGTAACATTTCCTCACCTGATACTTGTGCCAGAGGTCAGCCAAATATTTAACTCAACGAATCAAAATGTGAAGATTCTCCTTTCCAACTCCTCTAAAGAGAGCTGTGGCCATTTTGAGAAGCGCTGTACATTGAGATCCAAGGTGGCTTGTGTTCAACGATTTCATTGGTTTCCAAGTGACTTACCTTGAAATGGAGCTCTGAAGAGAAGAAAATATATCAATGATATTCACACACACACCCCTCCACTATGATGTGTGTCACTGGCCTCACATTGCTATTTCCATAGGCACCCCAAGTCTATCTGCTTCTTTCTCATTGCTTTAGTCATTACAACAAGGTGTGACTTCCCCTGAGAGTTGGAAATTGCAGTTCCTGCTGTAATTGACATACTTGTCAGATGGATTTAAGTCTTTCACTGTCCTGACTCAGACCAGAAAAACAATAAACTAAGCCAGTGGAATGGATATACCAACAAATAAACTTTGAGACTATGAAGTGTTAATATCTGTTATCATGTCACCACTCTTCCAAAATGAGTTTTGTTTTACATCTGACCTGTGGACACAAAATGTCACCTGCCATTTCAGTAAACAAAGAATGTTGTGGCCATAAAGCCATCAGCCACTGCAGCAGCCCCCAACAGTGTACCCTGAGGGGAATTCAGAATGTAGAAAAACAAGATTCTGGTCCTAGATAGTTAAGATGCATATCAAAGGAATAATTTCAATGAGCCCATACGCTTGCATCTTCCTATACATAGAACAGCACTAAAATCATTAACTTGAGAGGTCTGTTTTTTGTTATTAGCAGTAATCTTTTGATGTTCAACTACACTTTTTTTTCCCAGCCAAACTGAAATAAATAAATGTATGTGTGTGTATATATATATATATATATATATATATATATATATATATATATATATATAGTCTCCTCCATTATCTCTTTAGAATAGTTTCTCAGAGATAGCTGAGTGGCTGTGTCCCAGGCTATGGTCCTCAGTAATGCCCCAAATAAAACATAATTCTCAACTTTTAGGTTGTGCAACTTTTTTCAGTCAACAGACATAAGAACCAAAATCAGCAATATACCTTTTCCCTCCACAAATCTATCTCTGATCTAGTCTGTGGTGTGAAAGGAAATTTACCACTAGAAAGTCAAAGTAAAATTAAGGGACTCTAAATCTACTTATGTTTCTTCTGATTTTAAGAACTGTACTAATAAGAAGAAGGAGGATCATTTACGGTGTGATTTAAGGGTACAGTGAGAAAGCACAATTATTCCCAAAATGTCTTCCTCAATTAAACTGCTAATGCTCCAATATCTGTTTATTCATTCAATAAAACACTTACAGTGTCTACCATGTGACAGGCACATTCTCAGGAACATGAAAAAAGTTGAGGGCATCTTCAAATAGGTGAAGGGGCATATAAAAAAGCACTTGGAATCTGACCTGTGGGTAATGGGGTAGGGGAGTGAAAAAGGTATACGGCCAAGAGAAGGAAAAGTTCAGAAAGGCGAGAGCAACATATTTTCCTGATTTCTCAATTGTGGTCCCAATGGCAATATGCATATATGTCTCATTTACCGCTGCAATTAGCTACTTCAGTTGGTGATCATAGCTCTTAACCAGCTAGTACACTTCTTAGTTAGGGAAGAAAATTATTCTGAAAAAAGTAACATTTTACATTTAGGTTTTCATTTTTTTTTCTTTAACATCTTTATTAGAGTATAATTCATTTACAATGTTGTGTTAGTTTCTGCTTTATAACAAAGTGAATCAGTTATACATATACATATGTTCCCAGATCTCTTCCCTCTTTCATCTCCCTCCCTCCCACACTCCCTAACCAGCCCCTGTAGGTGGTCACAAACCACCGAGCTGATTTCTCTATGCTATGCGGCTGCTTCCCATTAGCTATCTATTTTACATTTGGTAGTGTATATATGTCCATGCCACTCTCTTACTTTGTCTCAGGTTACCCTTCCCCCTCCCCATATCCTCAAGTCGTTTCTCTAGTAGGTCTGTGTCTTTATTCCTGTCTTACCCCTAGGTTCTTCATGACATTTTTTTCCTTAAATTCCATATATATGAGTTAGCATACAGTATTTGTCTTTCTCTTTCTGACTTACTTCACTCTGTATGACAGACTCTAGGTCCATCCACCTCATTACAAATAGCTCAATTTCGTTTCTTTTTATGGCTGAGTAATATTGCATTGTATATATGTGCCACATCTTCTTTATCCATTCATCTGATGATGGACACTTAGATTGCTTCCATGGCCTGGCTATAGTAAATAGAGCAGCAATGAACATTTTGTTGCATGAAACTTTATGAATTATGGTTTCTCAGGGTATATGCCCAGTAGTGTGATTGCTGGGTCATATGGTAGTCCTATTTTTAGTTTTATAAGGAACCTCCATACTGTTCTCCATAGTGGCTGTATCAATTTACATTCCCACCAACAGTAAAAAAGGGTTCCCTTTTCTCCACACCCTCTCCAGCATTTATTGTTTGTAGATTTTTTTTAGCATCTTTATTGGAGTATAATTGAGTTACAATGGTGTGTCAGTTTCTGCTTTCTAACAAAGTGAATCAGTTATACATATACAAGTGTTCCGATATCTCTTCCTTCTTGCATCTCCCTCCCTCCCACCCTCCCTATCCCACACCTGTACGTGGTCACAAAGCACCCAGCTGACGTCCCTGTGCTATGGAGCAGCTTCCCACTAGCTATCTATTTTATGTTTGGTAGTGTATATATGTACATGCCACTCTCTCACTTTGTCACAGATTACCCTTCCCCCTCCCCATATCCTTAAGTCCATTCTCTAGTAAGTCTGAGTCTTTATTCCTGTCTTACCCTTAGGTTCTTCATGAAGTTTTTGTTTTCCTTTGTTTTTCGTTTTTTTCTTACATTCCATATATATGTATTAGCATACAGTATTTGTTTTTCTCTTTCTGACTTACTTCACTCTGTATGACAGACTCTAGGTCAATCCACCTCACTACAAATATCTCAATTTTGTTTTTATATGGCTGAGCAATATTCCATTGTATATATGTGCCACTTCTTCTTTATCCATTCATCTGATGATGGACACTTAGGTTGCTTCCACCTCCTGGGTATTGTAAATAGAGCTGCAATGAACATTTTGGTACATGATTCTATTTGAATTATGGTTTTCTCAGGGTATATGTCCAGTAGTGGGATTGGTGGGTCATATGGTAGTTCTATTTGTAGTTGTTTAAGGAACCTTCATACTGTTCTCCATAGTTGCTGTATCAATGTACATTCCCACCAGCAGTGCAAGAGTGTTCCCTTTTTTCCACACCCTCTCCAGCATTTATTGTTTCTAGAATTTTTGATGATTGCCATTCTGACTGGTGTGAGATGATATTTCATTGTAGGTTTGCTTTGCATTGCTCTAATGATTAGTGATGTTGAGCATTCTTTCATGTGTTTGTTGGCAATCTGTGTATCTTCTTTGGAGAAATGTGTATTTAGGCCTTCTGCCCATTTTTAGATTGGGTTCTTTGTTTTTTTGTTATTGAGCTGCATGAGCTGCTTGTAAATTTTGGAGATGAATCCTTTGTCAGTTGCTTCATTTGCAAATATTTTCTCCCATTCTGAGGGTTGTCTTTTGGTCTTGTTTATGGTTTCCTTTGATGTGCAAAAGCTTTGAAGTTTCATTTGGTCCCATTTTTTTATCTTTGTTTTTATTTCCAATACTCTAGGAGGTGGGTCAAAAAGGATCTTGCTGTGATTTATGTCATAGAGTGTTCTGCCTATGATTTCCTCTAAGAGTTTGATAGTGTCTGGCCTTACATTGATGTCTTCAATCCATTTTGAGATTTTTGTGTATGGTATTAGGGAGTGTTCTAATCTCATACCTTTACATGTACCTGTCCAGTTTTCCCAGCACCACTTCTTGAAGAGGCTGTCTTTTCTCCACTGTGTATTCTTAACTCCTTTATCAAAGGTAAGGTGACCATATGTGCATGAGTTTATCTCTGGGCTTTCTATCCTGTTCCATTGATCTATCTTTCTGTTTTTGTGCCAGTACCATACTGTCTTTGATTACTGTAGCATTGTAGTATAGTCGGAAGTCAGGGAGCCTGAATCCTCCAGCTCCGTTTTTCTTTCTCAAGATTGCATTGGCTATTTGGGGTCTTTTGCATTTCCATACAAATTGTGAAATTTTTTGTTCTAGTTCTGTGAGAAATGCCAGTGGTCATTTGATAGGGATTGCATTGCATCTGTAGATTGCTTTAGGTAGTAGAGTCATTTTCACAATGTTGATTCTTCCCATCCAAGAACATGGCATATCTCTCCATCTATTTGTATCACCTTTAATTTATTTCATCAGTGTCTTATAATTTTCTGAATACAGGACTTTTGCTTCCTTAGGTAGGTTTATCCCTAGATATTTTACTCTTCATGTTGCAATGGTAAATGGGACTGTTTTCTTAATTTCGCTTTCAGATTTTTAATCATTAGTGTATAGGAATGCTAGAGATTTCTGTGCATTAATTTTGTTCCCAGCTAGTTTACCAAATTCACTGATTAGCTCTAGTAGTTATCTGGTAGCATCTTTAGGATTCTCTATGTATTGTATCATGTCACCTGCAAACAGTGACTGCTTTATTTCTACTTTTCCGATTTGGATTCCTTTTATCTCCTTTTCTTCTCTGATTGCTGTGACTATAACTTCCAAAACTATGTTGAATAAGAGTGGTGAGAGTGGGCAACCTTGTCTTGTTCCTGGTCTTAGTGGAAATGGTTTAAGGTTTTCACCTTTGAGGACTATGTTGACTGTGGGTTTGTCATATATGGCCTTTATTATGTTGAGGAAAGTTCCCTCTATGCCTACTTTCTGCAGGGTTTTTATCACAAATGGGTTTTAACTTTTGTCAAAAGTTTTCTGTGCATCTATTGAGATGATAATATGGTTTTTCTCCTTCAATTTGTTACTATGGTGTATCACATTGATTGATTTTCATACATTGAAGAATCCTTGCATTTCTGGGATAAAACCAACTTGATCATGGTTTATGATCCTTTTAATGTGCTGTTGGATTCCGTTTGCTAGTATTTTGATGAGGATGTTTCTTCTTTGTTCATCAGTGATATTGACCTCTAGTTTTCTTTTTTGTGACATCTTTGTCTGGTTTTGGTATCAGAGTGATCGTGGCCTTGTAGAATGAGTTGGGGAGTGCTCCTCCCTCTGTTGTATTTTGGAAGAGTTTGAGAAGGATGGGTGTTAGCTCTTCTCTAAATGTTTGATAGAATTCGCCTGTGAACCCATCTGGTCCTGGGCTCTTGTTTCCTGGAAGGTTTTAAATCACAGTTTCAATTTCAGTGCTTGTGATTGGCCTGTTCATATTTTCTATTTCTTCTGGGTTCATTCTCGGAAGGTTATGCATATCTAAGAATTTGTCCTTTGCTTCCAGGTTGTCTATTTTGTTGGCATAGAGTTGCATGTAGTAATCTCTCATGATCCTTTGTATTTCTGCAATGTCAGTTGTTAATTCTCCTTTTTCATTTCTAAAACCATTGATTTGAGTCTTCTCCATTTTTTCATTTTTTTAACATATTTATTGGAGTATAATTGCTTTACAATGGTGTGCTAGTTTCTGCTTTACAACAAAATGAATGATTATATATATATATATATATATATATATATATATATATATATATATACATATGTGCCCATATCTCTTCCCTCTTGCACCTCCTCCCTCCCTCTCACCCTCCCTATCCCACCCATCCAGGCGATCACAAAGCACTGAGCTGATCTCCCTGTGCTATGCGGCTGTTTCCCACTGGCTATGTACCTTACGTTTGGTAGTGTATATATGTCCATGCCTCTCTCTCACTTTCTCACATCTTACCTTTCCCCCTCCCCATATCCTCCAGTCCATTCTCTAGTAGGTCTGTGTCTTTATTCCTGTCTTACTCCTAGGTTCTTCATGACATTTTTTTTCTTACCTTCCATATATATGTGTTAGCATACGGTATTTGTCTCTCTCTTTCTGACTTACTTCACTCAGTATGACAGACTCTAGGTCCATCCACCTCATTACAAATAACTCAATTTCATTTCTTTTTATAGCTGCAAAATATTCCATTGTATATATGTGCCACATCTTCTTTAACCATGCATCCAATGATGGACACTTAGGTTGTTTCCATCTCCAGGCAATTGTAAATAGAGCTGCAACGAACATTTTGGTACATGACTCTTTTTGATATATGTTTTTCTCAGGGTAGATGCCCAGTAGTGGGATTGCTGGTCATATGGTAGTTCTATTTTTAGTTTTGTAAGGAACCTCCATACTGTTCTCCACAATGGCTGTATCAATTTGCATTCCCACCAACAGTGCAAGAGGGTTCCATTTTCTCCACACCCTCTCCAGCATTTATTGTTTGTAGATTTTTTGATGATGGCCATTATGACTGGTGTGAAATGATATCTCATTGTAGTTTTGATTTGCATTTCTCTAATGATTAATGTTGTTGAATGTTCTTTCATGTGTTTGTTGGCAGTCTGTATATCTTCTTTTGAGAAATGTCTATTTAGGTCTTCTGCCATTTTTGGATTGGGTTGTTTGATTTCTTATTATTAAGCTGCATGTGCTGCTTATAAATTTTGGAGATTAATCCTTTGTCAGTTACCTCATTTGCAAATATTTTTTTTTCCATTCTGAGGGTTGTCTTTTGGTCTTTTTAATGGTTTCCTTTGCTGTGCAAAAGCTTTGAAGTTACATTAGGTCCCATTTGTTTATTTTTGTTTTCATTTCCTTTTCTCTAGGAGGTGGGTCAAAAGGGATCTTGCTGTGATTTATCTCATACAGTTTCTGCCTGTGGTTTCCTCTAAGAGTTTGATAATTTCTGGCCTTACATTTAGGTCTTTAATCCATTTTGAGCTTATTTTTGTGTATGGTGTTAGGGAGTGATCTAATCTCATACTTTTACATGTACCTGTCCAGTTTTCCCAGCACCAGTTATTGAAGAGGCCGTCCTTTCTCCACTGAACCTTCTTGCCTCTTTTATCAAAGATAAAGCGACCATATGTTCATGGGTTTATATCTGAGCTTTCTAACCTGTTCCACTGATCTATCTTTATGTTTTTGTGACAGTAACATACTGTCTTGATTACTGTAACTTTGTAGTATAGTCGGAAGTCAGGGAGCCTGATTCCTCCAGTTCCATTTTTCGTTCTCAAGATTGCTTTGGCTTTTCGGGGTCTTTTGTGTTTCCATACAAATTGTGAAAATTTTTGTTGTAGTTCTGTGAAAAATGCCAGTGGTAGTTTGATAGACATTGCATTGAAACTGCAGATTGCCTTGGGTAGTAGTCATTTTCACAATGTTGATTCTTCTAATCCAAGAGCATGGTATATCTCTCCATCTATTTGTATCCTCTTTAATTTCTTTCATCAGTGCCTTATAATTTTCTGCATACAGGTCTTTTGTCTCCTTAGGTAGGTTTATTCCTAATATTTTATTCTTTTTGTTGCCATGGTAAATGGGAGCGTTTTCTTGATTTCACTTTCAGATTTTTTATCATTAGTGTATAGGAATGCCAGAGATTTCTGTGCATTAATTTTGTATCCTGCTACTTTACCAAATTCATTGGTTAGCTCTAGTAGTTTTCTGGTGGCATCCTTAGGATTATCTATGTAGATTTTTATGTCATCAGCAAACAGTGACAGCTTTACTTCTTCTTTTCCAGTTTGGATTCCTTATATTTCCTTTTCTTCTCTGATTGCTGTGGCTAAAACTTCCAAAACTATGTTGAATAAGAATAGTGAGAGTGGGCAACCTTGTCTTGTTCCTGATCTTAGTGGAAATACTTTCAGTTTCTCACCATTGAGGATGATGTTGACTGTGAGGTTGTCATATATGGCCTTTATTATGTTGAGGAAAGTTCCCTCTATGCCTACTTTCTGCAGGGATTTTAACATAAATGGGTGTTGAATTTTGTTGAAAGCTTTCTCTGCATCTATTGAGATGATCATATGTGTTTTCTCCTTCAGTTTGTTAATATGGTGTATCACATTGATTGATTTGTGTATTTTGAAGAATCCTTGCATTCCTGGAATAAACCACACTAGATCATGTTGTATGATCCATTTAATATGCTGTTGGATTCTGTCTGCTAGTATTCTGTTGAGGATTTTTGCATCTCTATTCATCAGTGATATTGGCCTGTAGTTTTCTTTCTCTGTGACATCATTGTCTGGTTTTGGTATCAGGGTGATGGTGGCCTCGTAGAATGAATTTGGGAGTGTTCCTCCCTCTTCTATGTGTTGGAAGAGTTTGAGAAGGATAGGTGTTAGCTCTTCAGTAAATGTTTGATAAAATTCGCCTGTGAAGCCATCTGGTCCTGGGCTTTTGTTTGTTGGAAGATTTTTAATCACAATTTCAATTCCAGTGCTTGTGATTGGTCTGTTTATATTTTCTATTTCTTGCTGATTCAGTCTTGGCAGGTTGTGCATTTCTAAGAATGTGTCCATTTTTTCTAGGTTGTCCATTTTATTGGCATAGATTTCCTTGTAGTAATCTCTCATGATCTTTTGTATTTCTGCAGTGTCAGTTGTTACTCCTCCTTTTTCATTTCTTATTCTATTGATTTGAGTGTTCTCCCTTTTTTTCTTGAGGAGTCTGGCTAATGGTTTATCAATATTGTTTATATTCTCAAATAACCAGCTTTTAGTTTTACTGATCTTTGCTATCGTTTCCTTCATTTTTTTTTCATTTATTTCTGATCTGATTTTTATGATTTCAATCCTTCTGCTAACTTTGTGGTTGTTTTGTTCTTCTTTCTCTAATTGCTTTAGTTGCATGCTTAAATTGTTTATTCGAGATGTTACCTGTTTCTTAAGGTTGGATTGTATTGCTATAAACTTCCCTCATAGAACTACTTTTGCTACATCCCATAGATTTTGGGTCATCGTGTCTCCATTGTCACTTGTTTCTAGGTATTTTTTGATTTCTTCAGTGATCACTTCATTATTAAGTAGTGTATTGTTTAGTCTCCATGTGTTTGTATTTTTTACAGATATTTTCCTGTAATTGATATCTAGTCTCATAGCGCTGTGGTCGGAAAAGATACTTGATACAATTTCAGTTTTCTTAAATTTACCAAGGCTTGATTTGTGACCCAAGATATGATCTATCCTGGAGAATGTTCCATGAGCACTTGAGAAAAATGTGTATTCTGTTGTTTTTGGATGCAACATCCTATGACTGTCAATGAAGCCCATCTTGTTTAATGTATCATTTAAAGCTTGTGTTTCCTTATTTATTTTCATGTTGGATGATCTGTCCATTGATGAAAGGGGGTGTTAAAGTCCCCTACTATGAATGTGTTACTGTCAATTTCCCCTTTTATGGCTGTTAGTATTTGCCTTATGTATTGAGGTGCTCCTATCCTGGGTGCATAAATACTTACAATTGTTATATATTCTTCTTGAATCAATCCCTTGATCATTATGTAGTGTTCTTCTTTGTCTCTTTTAATAGTCTTTATTTTAAGGTCTATTTTGTCTGATATGAGAATTGCTACTCCAGTTTTATTTTGGTGTCCATTTGCATGAAATATCTTTTTCCATCCCTTTACTTTCAGTCTGTATGTGTCTCTAGGTCTGAAGTGGGTCTCTTGTAGACAACAAATATACGGGTCTTGTTTTTGTATCCATTCAGCCAATCTGTGTCTTTTGATGGGAGCATTTAGTCCATTTACATTTAAGGTAATTATCGGTATGTATGTTCCTATTCCCATTCTCTTAATTGTTTTGGGTTCGTTATTGTAGGTCTTTTCCTTCTCTTGTGTTTCTTGCCTAGAGAAGTTCCTTTACCAGTTATTGTAGAGCTGCTTTGGTGGTGATGAACTCTCTCAGCTTTTGATGTCTGCAAGGATTTTAATTTCTCCATCAAATTTGAATGAGATCCTTGCTGGGTAGAGTAATCTTGGTTGTAGGTTTTTCTCCTTCATCACTTTAAATATGTCCTGCCAGTCCCTTCGGGCTTGCAGAGTTCCTGCTGAAAGATCAACTGTTAACCTTATGGGGATTCCCTTGTGTGCTATTTTTTTGTTTTTCCCTTGCTTCTTTTCATATGTTTTCCTTGTATTCAGTTTTTGACAGTTTTATTAATATGTGTCTTGGTGTGTTTGTCCTTGGATTTATCCTGTATGGGACTCTCTGTTCTTCCTGGACTTGATTAATATTTCCTTTTCCTTATTAGGGAAATTTTCAACCATAATCTCTTCAAATATTTTCTCAGTCCCTTTCTTTTTCTCTTGTTCTTCTGGAACCCCTATAATTCAAATGTTGGTGCATTTAATGTTGTCCCAGAGGTCTCTGACTGTCCTCAGTTCTTTTCATTCTTTTTTCTTTATTCTGCTCTGCAGTAGTTACTTCCACTATTTTATCTTCCAGGTCACTTATGTGTTCTTCTGCCTCAGTTTTTCTGCTATTGATCCCATCTAGAGTATTTTTCATTTCATTTATTGTGTTGTTCATCATTGTTTTTTTCATCCTTAGTTCGTCTAGGTCCTTGTTAAATGTTTCTTGCATTTTGTCTATTCTGTTTCCAAGATTTTGAATCATCTTAACTATCATTATTCTGAATTCTTTTTCAGATAGACGGCCCATTTACTCTTCATTTGTTAGGTCATGTCAGTTTTTATGTTGCTCCTTCATCTGCTGTGTGTTTTTCTGTCTTCTCATTTTGCTTATCTTACTGTGTTTGGGGTCTCCTTTTTGCAGGCTGCAGGTTCGTAGTTCCTGTTGTTTTTGGTGTCTGTCCCCAGTGGCTAAGGTTTGTTCAGTGGGTTGTGTAGGCTTCCTGGTGGAGAAGACTAGTGCCTGTGTTCTGGTGGATGAGGCTGGATCTTGTCTTTCTGGTGGGCAGGTCCACGTCTGGTGGTGTGTTTTGGCATGTCTATGGACTTATTATGATTTTGGGGTTGTATTCCTGTCATGCTATTTGTTTGGCATAGGATGTTCAGCACTGTAGCTTGCTGGTCGTTGAGTGAAGCTGGGTGCTGGTGTTGATATGGAGATATCTGGGAGATTTTCACCCTTTGATGTTATGTGGAGCTGGGAGGTCTCTTGTGGACCACTTTCCTGAAGTTGACTCTCCCACCTCAGAGGCACAGCACTGACTCCTGGCTGCACCACCAAGAGCCTTTCATCCACCCGGCTCAGAATAAAAGGGAGAAAAAGTGGAAAGAATTAGTAGAACTAGAAAGAAAGAAAGGAAGAAAGAAAGAAAGGAAGGAGGGAGGGAGGGAGGAAGGAAGGAAGGAAGGAAGGAAGGAAAAAAGAAAGAAAGAAGATAAAGTAAAATAAAATAAAGACAAAATATAATAAAATTATTAAAATAAAAAAATAATTATAAAGTGAAAAAAAACCCAAACAAACAGTGGATGGATAGAGCCCTCGGACAAATGGTGGAAGCAAAGCTATACAGACAAAATCTCACACAGAAGCATACACATACACACTCACAAAAAAAAGAAAAGGGGAAAAAATCATAAATCTTGCTCTCAAAGTCCACCTCCTTAATTTGGGATGATTCGTTGTCTATTCATGTATTCCACAGATGCAGGGTACATCAAATTGATTGTGGAGCTTTAATCTGCTGCTTCTGAGGCTGATGGGAAAGATTTCCCTTTCTCTTCTTTGTTCTCACAGCTCCCAGGCGCTCAGCTTTGGATTTGGCCCCACCTTTGTGTGTACATCACCAGAGGGAATCTGTTTTTCACTCAGACAGGATGGGGTTACAGGAGCAGCTGATTCAGGGGCTCTGGCTCACTCAGGCCTGGGGGGGGGGGTTGGGCATGGAGTGCGGGGCGAGCCTGCGGCGGCAGAGGCCAGCATGACATTGCACCAGCCTGAGGCACACCATGCATTCTCTCGGGGGAGTTATCCCTGGATCACGGGACCCTGGCAGTGGCGGGCTGCACTGGCTCCCTTCCAGGGAGCTGTGGATAGTGACCTGTGCTCTCACCCAGGCTTCTTGGTGGCACCAGCAGCAGCCTTAGCGTCTCATGCCTGTCTCTGGGGACCGCTCTTTTAGCCGCGGCTTGCGCCCGTCTCTGGAGCTCATTTAAGCAGCGTGCTTAATCCCCTCTCCTCACGCACCAGGAAACAAAGAGGGAAGAAAAAGTCTCTTGCCTCTTCGGCAGGTCCAGACGTTTCCCTGGACTCCCTCCCGGCCAGCCATGATGCAGTAACCCCCTGCAGGTTGTGTTCACGCCAGCAACCCAAGTACTTTCCCTGCGCTCCGACCGAAGCCCGAGCCTCAGCTCCCAGATCCGCCCGCCCTGGCGTGGGGAGCAGAGAAGCCTCTCGGGCTGGTGAGTGCCGGTCAGCACTGATCATCTGTGCGGGAATCTCTCCACTTTGCCCCCCGCACCCCTGTTGCTGTGTTCTCCTGTACGGCTCTGAAGCTTTACCCCTCCTCCACCCGCAGTCTCCACCCGCGAAGGGGCTTCCTAGTGTGTGGAAACATTTCCTCCTTCACAAGCTCCCTCCCACTGGTGCAGGTCCAGTCCCTATACTTTTGTCTCTGTTAATTCTTTTTTTCTTTTGCCCTACCTATGTACGTGGGGTTTTCTTGCCTTTTGGGAGGTCTGAGGTCTTCTGCCAGCATTCAGTAAGTGTTCTGTAGGAGTTGTTCCACGTGTAGATGTGTTTCTGGTGTATCTGTGGGGGAGAAGGTGATCTCCACGTCTTACTATTCCGCCATCTCCCCGGAAGCCCCTCTTTTTTTCTTGATGAGTCTGGCTAATGGTTTATCAATTTTCTTTATCTTCTCAAAGACCCAGCTTTTAGTTTTATTGATCTTTGCTATCGTTTCCTTCATTTCGTTTTCATTTATTTCTGATTTAATCTTTATGATTTCTTTCCTTCTGCTAACTTTGGGGATTTTTTGTTCTTCTTTCTCTAAATGCTTTAGGGGTAAAGTTAGGTTGTTTATTTGAGAGGTTTCTTGTTTATTAATTTAGGATTTTATTGCTATAAAGTTCCCTCTTAGAACTGCTTTTGCTGCACCCCAGAAGTTTTGGGTCAGCTAGTTTTCATTGTCATTTGTTTCTAGGTATTTTTAAATTTCCTCTCTGATTTCTTCAGTGATCTTTTGGTTATTAAGTATTGTATTGTTTAGCCACCATGTGCTTGTATGTTTTACAGATTTTTTCCTGTAATTGATATCTAGTCTCATAGTGTTGTGGTCAGAAAAGATACTTGATATGATTTGATATTATGTGGAACTGGGAGGTCTCTTGTGGACCAGTGTCCTGAAGTTGGCTCTCCCACCTCAGAGGCACAGCCCTGATGCCTTCCTGCAGCACCAAGAGCCTTTCATCCACACAGCTCTGAATAAAAGGGAGAAAAAATAGAAAGAATGAAAGAAAGAAGATAAAATAAAATAAAGTAAAATAAAATAGTTATTAAAATGAAAAATAATTATTAAGGAAAAGAAATTAAAAAGTAAAAAAGATGGATGGACAGAACCCTAGGACAAATGGTAAAAGCAAATCTATACAGGCAAAATCTCACACAGAAGCATACACATACACCCTCACAAAAAGAGAAAGAGGGGAAAAAATATATATCTTTGCTTCCAAAGTCCACCTCCTCAATTTGGGATGATTCCTTGTCTATTCAGGTATTCCTCAGATGCAGGGTACATGAAGTTGATTGTGGAGATTTAATCCGCTGCTCCTGAGGCTGCTGGGAGGAATTTCCCTTTCTCTTCTTTGTTCGCACAGCCTCCATTGTTCAGCTTTGGATTTGGACCCACCTCTGCATGTAGGTCGCCTCAGGGCATCTGTTCTTCGCTCTGACAGGACGGGGTTAAAGGAGCAGCTGATTCGGGGGCTCTGGCTCACTCAGGCCCAGGGGAGGGAGGGGTACGGATGCTGGGCGAACCTGTGTCGGCAGAGGCTGGCGTGACTTTGCACCAGCCTGAGGTGTGCTGTGTGTTCTCCCAGAGAAGTTGCCCCTGGATCACGGGACCCTGGCAGTGGAGGACTGCACAGGCTCCCAGGAGGGGAGATGTTGATAGTGACCTGTGCTTGCACACAGGCTTCTTGGTGGTGGCAGCAGCAGCCTTAGTGTCCCATGCCCGTCTCTGGGGTCTGCACTGATAGCTGCGACTTACACCCGTCTCTGGAGCCCCTTTAAGAGGTGCTATTAATCCCTTCTCTCATGCACCAGGAAACAGAGGGAAGAAAAAGTCTCTTGCCTCTTTGGCAGCTACAGACTTTTTCCTGGACTCCTTCCCGGCTACCCGTGGCGCACTAGCCCCCTTCAGGCTGTGTTCATGCCACCAACCCCAGTCCTCTCCCTGGGATCTGACTTCCGAAGCCCGAGCCTCAGTTTCCAGCCCCGCCCGCCCCAGTGGGTGAGCAGACAAGCCCCTTGGGCTGGTGAGTGCTGGTTGGCACTGATCCTCTGTGCGGGAATATCTCTGCTTTGCCCTCCGCACCCCTGTTGCTGCACTTTCCTCTGTGTCTCCAAAGTTTCCCCCCTCTGCCACCCACAGTCTCCACCGATGAAGTAGTTTCCTAGTGGGTGGAAACCTTTCCTCCTTCACAGCTCCCCCCCCCTGGTGCAGGTCCCGTCCGTATTCTTTGTCTGTGTTTTTTTCTTTTGCCCTACCCAGGTATGTGGGGAGTTTCTTGCCTTTTGCGAGGTCTTAGTTCTTCTGCCAGCATTCCGTAGGTGTTCTATAGGATCTGTTCCACATGTAGATGTATTTCTGATGCATTTGTGGAGAGGAAGATGATCTCTGCATTTTATTTTTCCATCATCTTGAAGCTTCTCTAGGTTTTCTTTTTTTACTTTTAGGGTTTTGGAATGATTGTTGAACAAGCACTTTATTAATTTATCTAATTTAAGGTAAATTAACTTCAATTCAGTAGTTAAATATTCACCCATGTTGTTAACATGTAACTGATTCAGCACTCTTTTTTGAACGTGAGAGAGCAGGTAAGTATTTTGGCATAGCTTATCAATGTTTTTTTCTAAGTTTTGTTTCTAATTCCTGATCACACATTACTCTAGGGTATATATTTTTTCTCAACCAAATTTGAATGTATTCAAGGATCACCCATTACACATTGTTGGCATTGACAATTTCCCACAAGGACTGACATTCGTTTTACCAGCATGTTTTTTTTTTTTTTTAAAACATCTTTATTGGGGTATAATTGCTTTACAATGGTGTGTTAGTTTCTGCTTTATAACAAAGTGAATCAGCTATACATATACATATGTTCCCATATGTCTTCCCTCTTGCGTCTCCCTCCCTCCCACTCTCCCCATCCCACCCCTCCAGGCTGTCACAAAGCACCGAGCTAATATCCCTGTGCCTTGCGGCTGCTTCCCCCCAGCTATCTACCTTACTACGTTTGTTAGTGTGTATATGTCCATGACTCTCTCTCGCCCTGTCAAAACTCACCCTTCCCCCTCCCCATATCCTCAAGTCCGCTCTCCAGTAGGTCTGCGTCTTTATTCCTGTCTTACCCCTAGGTTCTTCATGACATATTTTCCCCTTAAATTCCATATATATGTGTTAGCATATGGTATTTGTCTTTTTCTTTCTGACTTACTTCACTCTGTATGACAGACTCTAGGTCTATCCATCTCATTACAAATAGCGCAATTTCATTTCTTTTTAAGGCTGAGTAATATTCCATTGTGTATATGTGCCACATCTTCTTTATCCATTCATCTGATGATGGGCGCTTAGGTTGTTTCCATCTCCGGGCTATGGTAAATAGAGCTGCAATGAACATTTTGGTACATGACTCTTTTTGAATTTTGGTTTTCTCAGGGTATATGCCAAGTAGTGGGATTGCTGGGTCATATGGTAATTCTATTTGTAGTTTTTTAAGGAACCTCCATACTGTTCTCCATAGTGGCTGAACCAATTCACACTCCCACCAGCAGTGCAAGAGTGTCCCCTTTTCTCCACACCCTCTCCAGCATTTATTGTTTCTAGATTTCTGATGATGGCCATTCTGACTGGTGTGAGATGATATCTCATTGTAGTTTTGATTTGCATTTCTCTAATGATTAATGATGTTGAGCATTCTTTCATGTGTTTGTTGGCATTCTGTATATCTCCTTTGGAGAAATGTCTATTTAGGTCTTCTGCCCATTTTTGGATGGGGTTGTTTGTTTTTTTGTTATTGAGCTGCATGAGCTGCTTGTAAATTTTGGAGATTAATCCTTTGTCAGTTGCTTCATTTGCAAATGTTTTCTCCCATTCTGAGGGTTGTCTTTTGGTCCTGGTTATGGTTTCCTTTGCTGTGCAAAAGCTTTGAAGTTTCATTAGGTCCCATTTGTTTATTTTCGTTTTTATTTCCATTACTCTAGGAGGTGGGTCAGAAAGGATCTTGCTGTGATTTATGTCATAAAGTGTGCTTCCTATGTTTTCCTCTAAGAGTTTGATAGTTTCTGGCCTTACATTTAGGTCTTTAATCCATTTTGAGCTTATTTTTGTGTATGGTGTTAGGGAGTGATCTAATCTCATACTTTTACATGTACCTGTCCAGTTTTCCCAGCATCATTTATTGAAGAGGCTGTCCTTTCTCCACTGTACATTCCTGCCACCTTTATCAAAGATAAGGTGTCCATATGTGGGTGGGTTTACCTCTGGGCTTTCTATCCTGTTCCATTGATCTATCTTTCTGTTTTTGTGCCAGTACCATACTGTCTTGATTACTGTAGCTTTGTAGTATAGTCTGAAGTCAGGGAGCCTGATTCCTCCAGCTCCTTTTTTCATTCTCAAGATTGCTTTGGCTATTCGGGGTCTTTTGTGTTTCCATACAAATTGCGAAATTTTTTGTTCTAGTTCTGTGAAAAATGCCAGTGGTAGTTTGATAGGGATTGCATTGAATCTGTAGATTGCTTCGGGTAGTAGAGTCATTTTCACAATGTTGATTCTTCCCATCCAAGAACATGGTATATCTCTCCATCTATTTGTATCATCTTTAATTTCTTTCATCAGTGTCTTATAATTTTCTGCATACAGGTCTTTTGTCTCCTTAGGTAGGTTTATTCCTAGATATTTTATTCTTTTTGTTGCAATGGTAAATGGGAGTGTTTTCTTGATTTCACTTTCAGCTTTTTCATCATTAGTATATAGGAATGCCAGAGATTTCTGTGCATTAATTTTGTATCCTGCTACTTTACCAAATTCATTGATTAGCTCTAGTAGTTTTCTGGTAGCATCTTTAGGATTCTCTGTGTATAGTATCATGCCATCTGCAAACAGTGACAGCTTTACTTCTTCTTTTCTGAGTTGGATTCCTTTTATTTCCTTTTCTTCTCTGATTGCTGTGGCTAAAACTTCCAAAACTATGTTGAATAAGAGTGGTGAGAGTGGGCAACCTTGCCTTGTTCCTGATCTTAGTGGAAATGCTTTCAGTTTTTCACCATTGAGGATGATGTTTGCTGTGGGCTTGTCATATATGACCTTTATTATGTTGAGGAAAGTTCCCTCTATGCCTACTTTCTGGAGGGTTTTTATCATAAATGGGTGTTGAATTTTGTCGAAAGCTTTCTCTGCATCTATTGAGATGATCATATGGTTTTTCTCCTTCATTTTGTTAATATGGTTTATCACATTGATAGATTTGCATATATTGAAGAATTCTTGCATTCCTGGAATAAACCCCACTTGATCATGGTGTATGATCCTTTTAATGTGCTGTTGGATTCTGTTTGCTAGTATTTTGTTGAGGATTTTTGCATCTATGTTCATCAGTGATATTGGCCTGTAGTTTTCTTTCTCTGTGACATCCTTGTCTGGTTTTGGTATCAAGGTGATGGTGGCCTCGTAGAAGGAATTTGGGAGTGTTCCTCCCTCTGCTATATTTTGGAAGAGTTCGAGAAGCATAGGTGTTAGCTCTTCTCTAAACGTTTGATAGAATTCACCTGCGAAGCCATCTGGTCCTGGGCTTTTGTTTGTTGGAAAATTTTTAATCACAGTTTCAATTTCAGTGCTTGTGATTGGTCTGTTCATATTTTCTATTTCTTCCTGATTCAGTCTTGGCAGGTTGTGCATTTCTAAGAATTTGTCCATTTCTTCCAGATTGTCCATTTTATTGGCATAGAGTTGCTTGTAGTAATCTCTCATGATTTTTTTTATTTCTGCAGTGTTAGTTGTTACTTCTCCTTTTTCATTTCTAATTCTATTGATTTGAGTCTTCTCCCTTTTTTTCTTGATGAGTCTGGCTAGTGGTTTATCTATTTTGTTTATCTTCTCAAAGAACCAGCTTTTAGTTTTATTGATCTTTGCTATCATTTCCTTCATTTCTTTTTCATTTATTTTTGATCTGATTTTTATGATTTCTTTCCTTCTGCTAGCTTTGGGGTTTTTTTGTTCGTCTTTCTCTAATTGCTTGAGGTGCAAGGTTAGGTTGTTTATTCGAGATGTTTCCTGCTTCTTAAGGTGGGCTTGTATTGCTATAAACTTCCCCCTTAGAACTGCTTTTGCTGCATCCCATAGGTTTTGGGTCGTTGTGTCTCCATTGTCATTTGTTTCTAGGTATTTTTTTATTTCCTCTTTGATTTCTTCAGTGATCACTTCATTATTAAGTAGTGTATTGTTTAGCCTCCATGTGTTTGTATTATTTACAGATCTTTTCCTGTAATTGATATCTAGTCTCATGGCGTTGTTTACCAGCATGTTTTACGTGATTCCTAACACCTGTAGGCAATGATACCAATAATACTTCTGGACCACACCAGTAAATTATACCTACCCTGCCATAGAAATTACACAGCTTGAGATGGCTGACATTTGAAGATTAGAAATTTGCTTTCTAAACCTTCTTTACTCTCTACTTAAGTAGACAATCAACAGATTTCTTCCCTTGAAATATAAACGATTCATTCCTTAGTAGACTTGATACCATAAAAATTCAAATAAAAATTAAAAGTATAATCAGGGAATTCCCTGGCTGTCCAGTGGTTAGGACTCTATTCTCTCACTGCTGAGGACACCACAAAAAAGTATAATCGCAATAAAACATTTATCTAGGTTGTGAAATATTACCTTAGTTTGTGTGTAATGTACTATTGCTGTTTAACATAAGATCAAAACCATAGTGATGGTACATTTTATGTGATATTTTTTAGTGATGTTAAAGTTGTCAATTTCCAATACACTATCCAAAAAAGTACTATTGGCACCAGATCAGTTTATTAGATTCAGTTTTACTCACTTGGGAGTTTTCAACCAACAGTTCTTCAAAATAATTCCCTGTTCAATTAATCTGTTTTGGAAAATTGTTATGCCCTGTGAAGGGAGAAATCTGTTTACTGAATTTTGAAAGGAAATTTTTCACATAGGAAACCAAAACGTTCTGGTTTTTATTGAATGAAAGATATTTGTTTAGAAAAACTAAGAAATTAATGTTGAAACAATACTATTTATTGTACAATACATACATACTAATCTATGGACCTTTTAAGAATTCTATCAATTTTTATAGGAATACACTTTTTCTTCTCTAGGAGGATCCCACATTCCACTTAGTTGTCATGTCTTCTGTGTCTCCTCTGGCCTGTGACAGTTCCTCCATCTTTACCTGTCTTTCATAAACTGCTCATGATTAGGTTGAGATTATGTATTTTTGTATGAACACCACAGAGTTGACATATCTTTCTCAATTCATCATAATATGTCTTACACTGGTCATGTTAACTTTGATCATTTGGTTAAGGTGATGTCTGAGAGATTTCTACACTGTATAGTTACTATCCACCCCCTTCTAACTAATAATATCTTGTGGGAGAGGTACTTTGAGATTATGCAGATATTCTGTTCCTCATTATACTTTTGCCCATTGATTTTAACATCCATCTAAGATTCTTGCTTGCAACAATTATTACTGTGATGTTTACCTAAGTGATTTTTTTTAATTTCCCTCATTTCTTCTACATGTATTGATTAAAATTCATCTAAAAGGAAGAGTCACTTCTTCTTTCTCATTTATTTGTTTATTTATCCAATCATTGTTTTACACAAATATAGAGAGAGGAATATTTATTTTATGTTATGGGTTATAATCCAATAGTATCATTATTTATTTTGTTGTTCAGATTGTTCTAGTTTGGGCCATTGGGATCTCCTTAAGCTTGGCTCCTCTGTACCATTGACATGCCTTCTTCCTTTATTGAACACTTCATTACTTTCTGGGACAACAAGATGCTACACACTCATTTTTTATATTCCCTGCCCCAGCCCTGGAACCAGGAATTTCTCCCTGGAGTCTCAGCTCCTTTTATTAGAGAATGGTAATTAGAAACCAAGATCTGAAAACTACGTATACTCATTGCTACTGGGGTTCACTGCTTCTAGGTTCTCCTTGGCGTACAGCTCTATAATTATTTCAGTGTCTATCCATCTGTATACATATTAAACAAAACACGAGTTCATTTTGATGTCTCCGACTTTCATCCCCAATTCCAATCCAACACAACAGGGTTCATTCTAGCCCTCTCCCTTTTATTTGTAACTTCTTTCTCTCACAATGAGAAACCTGGCTCTCATTATCCACAATCCTATATATACATAAAGTAGTTTCAGTCTATTTCTGGACTTTATATTTTATTGTATAGATTATTTTTTAAAAGTCCAATTGATAACATAAGAATAAGAATGGTTTACTTTACAATAGGATTAGTATAGGAAAATAAGATTGGAGAAAGCCTCCATCTTGACTGCATGAATCACATAGACAAATGTCCCATGTGTTGTGGACTCTATTCTCTCCTTTACATGCAGTGGGCTAACTGTTAAGTCCCTTTCTGGGTTCACAGGAAAACAATATGGGGAGTTTCCTTGCTGTGTCACTCATCTACATGGTAATCAGCCTACCAGCAAGATTGATGCTAACGTATTACAATAGCAATAACAGCTAACAAACACACATGATTTCCTGTGCAAAGCACTATGCTAATAGTTCTTCATGCATTTAACCTTCACAATAGTCCCCAGTCATGCAAGAATATAATATTGTCTTTCCAATTTTCAGACAAGGAAAGTGAGGCTCAGGGAGGTAATATGCTCAAGATCACACAGCAGAAATGGTCACACAGGTCTTTTTGATTCTAATATCAGCACTCAACCACTATTTTATATTGTCTCACTACAGTAAAGCATATTGGTAGGTTGAGTGCATTTGGACATAGTTTGGTCACAAATCTCATGCTAGGTTTCCCAGTATGGAACAATGCACCCCTTAATTTCTTAGATATATGGCAAATATCTGATACCACAAGTTTGTCAGCCTGCATCCTCCAATCAGGGAGAATCTGATTCTACAAGAAATACACCTTCTCTCTTAGAAAGTTATGGAAAGTCTAGTCATTTCTTTTTCTCAAAGCTCTTTGCAGTCTTGAGGGGAAATGAAATGCTCTTGTCTTCTGTTATTTTATAAGGGCTGTGGAGTATCTGTGAAAATCTAACAAACAGTTAAAACTAATAAAGAAGTTTGTACCTCAACTTTTAGCATTTTTCCTAAAAGCTATATAAAACTTGCAATAGCAGGTGTTTTAGAGGAACACAAAACCTCAGAATTATGAAGACAGAGAGAGATGATTTAGGCAGGGTTAAAGTTCAAAACTTGTGAGATGAAATCATTTCTTGTTAAATCTTCATGTAGCTAAAACCATAAACTCATAAACCACAAAAAGTTATACTTGTTAGTACATTTTTAAATATAATCCACCCATAGCATTGACTGGTCCAACTTTTTATCCTACACCACTCCTTTGCTACAGGAATTCTACCAAATCATTGCTTTGGGGCAGCAGCTTCCACAGGGTAGTCTGCTTTTTTAAAAGACATCCAATGGTCCTACAATTCCAACAGAAACAATACAGTCTCTTTTTGGCATCTCTAGATCTGGTTACCACTATGGCAATCAACCTATAGACTTGTAGCAGGCAAAGAAAGTTATTGGAGCCTCATATCAGGTTGTCCATGCTGTGGATCCATCCAGATGCAGATTTACTGTGAAGCTAATAAAGTTGAAGCTCCAGGGCCCCTTACTTGCATAGGTGCTTTCCAAGGCTGTGAGAGGCACCTTAGCAATGTGTTCACATGTTCACATGCTTGTGTAAAATTTGCAAGTAAACTGCACATATTATTTTTCTTAAATAGGGAATGTCATGTTATATACATTTCAGGCCCTACAAAACTAGATCTATTCTGTGTCTACCATATCACAAGCATGCTCTAGCTCCTAAGTAGTTAGAACCCTGTGGACTGGGTTCCAAATAGACACTCTTTTACCATATACTGCTTAGAGTGAATAACCTTAGTTACCTGAAGTGTGACTCTCCAGCTTGTAGCTCTGAGTTTGTCAGAATACACAGGAAAGAAAAAAATCTTCTTTTTGCATTTGATAAATTATTTTCTTCACTTGACTGCTTTGAAGGCAACTGTAGGTTGTTTTCTGCCCTTTGGAGTCACAGGGAGGGAAATGGCTCATGCAAATAGCTCTCTATTTTCCCTATTTTGAAGCTGTTTCCCTACCAACGGGAAGGGTCATGAACCTGGTCCAAGCTTTGCTTTCTTTTCTGTCCTAGTTATCAGTATTTAATCATGTTCTACATTGAGATGAATGCATTTAGTAGCCTTCATGAAAGGCTAAATTAAGCACAGCAACACACACCAGTGTTCCAATCTCATCTTGAAGCAAGGCCAACATTATTATTATTATTTTTTTTAAACATCTTTATTGGGGTATAATTGCTTTACAATGGTGTGTTAGTTTCTGCTTTACAACAAAGTGAATCAGCTATACATATACATATGTTCCCATATGTCTTCCCTCTTGCGTCTCCCTCCCTCCCACTCTCCCCATCCCAGCCTTCCAGGCTGTCACAAAGCACCGAGCTAATATCCCTGTGCCTTGCGGCTGCTTCCCCCCAGCTATCTACCTTACTACGTTTGTTAGTGTGTATATGTCCATGACTCTCTCTCGCCCTGTCAAAACTCACCCTTCCCCCTCCCCATATCCTTAAGTCCGTTCTCCAGTAGGTCTGCGTCTTTATTCCTATCTTACCCCTAGGTTCTTCATGACATTTTTTTCCCTTAAATTCCATATATATGTGTTAGCATACGGTATTTGTCTTTTTCTTTCTGACTTACTTCACTCTGTATGACAGACTCTAGGTCTATCCATCTCATTACAAATAGCTCAATTTCATTTCTTTTTAAGGCTGAGTAATATTCCATTGTGTATATGTGCCACATCTTCTTTATCCATTCATCCGATGATGGGCGCTTAGGTTGTTTCCATGTCCTGGCTATTGTAAATAGAGCTGCAATGAACATTTTGGTACATGACTCTCTTTGAATTTTGGTTTTCTCAGGGTATATGCCCAGTAGTGGGATTGCTGGGTCATATGGTAATTCTATTTGTAGTTTTTTAAGGAACCTCCATACTGTTCTCCACAGTGGCTGAACCAATTCACATTCCCACCAGCAGTGCAAGAGTGTCCCCTTTTCTCCACACCCTCTCCAGCATTTATTGTTTCTAGATTTTTTGATGATGGCCATTCTGACTGGTGTGAGATGATATCTCATTGTAGTTTTGATTTGCATTTCTCTAATGATTAATGATGTTGAGCATTCTTTCATGTGTTTGTTGGCATTCTGTATATCTTCTTTGGAGAAATGTCTATTTAGGTCTTCTGCCCATTTTTGGATGGGGTTGTTTGTTTTTTTTGTTATTGAGCTGCATGAGCTGCTTGTAAATTTTGGAGATTAATCCTTTGTCAGTTGCTTCATTTGCAAATGTTTTCTCCCATTCTGAGGGTTGTCTTTTGGTCTTGGTTATGGTCTCCTTTGCTGTGCAAAAGCTTTGAAGTTTCATTAGGTCCCATTTGTTTATTTTTGTTTTTATTTCCATTACTCTAGGAGGTGGGTCAGAAAGGATCTTGCTGTGATTTATGTCATAGAGTGTTCTTCCTATGTTTTCTTCTAAGAGTTTGATAGTTTCTGGCCTTACATTTAGGTCTTTAATCCATTTTGAGCTTATTTTTGTGTATGGTGTTAGGGAGTGATCTAATCTCATACTTTTACATGTACCTGTCCAGTTTTCCCAGCACCATTTATTGAAGAGGCTGTCCTTTCTCCACTGTACATTCCTGCCTCCTTTATCAAAGATAAGGTGTCCATATGTGCGTGGGTTTATCTCTGGGCTTTCTATCCTGTTCCACTGATCTATCTTTCTGTTTTTGTGCCAGTACCATACTGTCTTGATTACTGTTGCTTTGTAATATAGTCTGAAGTCAGGGAGCCTTATTCCTCCAGCTCCTTTTTTCGTTCTCAAGATTGCTTTGGCTATTCGGGGTCTTTTGTGTTTCCATACAAATTGCGAAATTTTTTGTTCTAGTTCTGTGAAAAATGCCCGTGGTAGTTTGACAGGGATTGTACTGAATCTGTAGAATGTTTGGGTAGTACAGTCATTTTAACAACGTTGATTCTTCCAATCCAAGAACATGGTATATCTCTCCATCTATTTGGACCATCTTTAATTTCTTTCATCAGTGTCTTATAATTTTCTGCATACAGGTCTTTCGTATCCTTAGGTAGGTTTATTCCTAGATATTTTATTCTTTTTGTTGCAATGGTAAATGGGAGTGTTTTCTTGATTTCACTTTCAGATTTTTCATCATTAGTATATAGGAATGCCATAGATTTCTGTGCATTAATTTTGTATCCTGCTACTTTACCAAATTCATTGATTAGCTCTAGTAGTTTTCTGGTAGCATCTTTAGGATTCTCTATGTATAGTATCATGTCATCTGCAAACAGTGACAGATTTACTTCTTCTTTTCCGATTTGGATTCCTTTTATTTCCTTTTCTTCTCTGATTGCTGTGGCTAAAACTTCCAAAACTATGTTGAATAAGAGTGGTGAGAGTGGGCAACCTTGTCTTGTTCCTGATCTTAGTGGAAATGCTTTCAGTTTTTCACCATTGAGGATGATGTTTGCTGTGGGCTTGTCATATATGGCTTTTATTATGTTTAGGAAAGTTCCCTCTATGCCTACTTTCTGGAGGGTTTTTATCATAAATGGGTGTTGAATTTTGTCGAAAGCTTTCTCTGCATCTATTGAGATGATCATATGGTTTTTCTCCTTCAATTTGTTAATATAGTTTATCACATTGATAGATTTGCGTATATTGAAGAATCCTTGCATTCCTGGAATAAAGCCCACTTGATCATGGTGTATGATCCTTTTAATGTGCTGTTGGATTCTGTTTGCTAGTATTTTGTTGAGGATTTTTGCATCTATGTTCATCAGTGATATTGGCCTGTAGTTTTCTTTCTTTGTGACATCCTTGTCTGGTTTTGGTATCAAGGTGATGGTGGCTTCGTAGAAGGAATTTGGGAGTGTTCCTCCCTCTGCTATATTTTGGAAGAGTTTGAGAAGGATAGGTGTTAGCTCTTCTCTAAACGTTTGATAGAATTCACCTGTGAAGCCATCTGGTCCTGGGCTTTTGTTTGTTGGAAGGTTTTTAATCACAGTTTCAATTTCAGTGCTTGTGATTGGTCTGTTCATATTTTCTATTTCTTCCTGATTCAGTCTTGGCAGGTTGTGCATTTCTAAGAATTTGTCCATTTCTTCCAGATTGTCCATTTTATTGGCATAGAGTTGCTTGTAGTAATCTCTCATGATTTTTTTTTTATTTCTGCAGTGTCAGTTGTTACTTCTCCTTTTTCATTTCTAATTCTATTGATTTGAGTCTTCTCCCTTTTTTTCTTGATGAGTCTGGCTAGTGGTTTATCTATTTTGTTTATCTTCTCAAAGAACCAGCTTTTAGTTTTATTGATCTTTGCTATTGTTTCCTTCATTTCTTTTTCATTTATTTCTGATCTGATTTTTATGATTTCTTTCCTTCTGCTAGCTTTGGGGTTTTTTTGTTCTTCTTTCTCTAATTGCTTGAGGTGCAAGGTTAGGTTGTTTATTCGAGATGTTTCCTGCTTCTTAAGGTGGGCTTGTATTGCTATAAACTTCCCCCTTAGAACTGCTTTTGCTGCATCCCATAGGTTTTGGGTCGTTGTGTCTCCATTGTCATTTGTTTCTAGGTATTTTTTTATTTCCTCTTTGATTTCTTCAGTGATCACTTCATTATTAAGTAGTGTATTGTTTAGCCTCCATGTGTTTGTATTTTTTACAGATCTTTTCCTGTAATTGATATCTAGTCTCATGGCGTTGTGGTCGGAAAAGATACTTGATACAATTTCAGTTTTCTTAAATTTACCAAGGCTTGATTTGTGACCCAAGATATGATCTATCCTGGAGAATGTTCCATGAGCACTTGAGAAGAATGTGTATTCTGTTGTTTTTGGATGGAGTGTCCAATAAATATCAATTAAGTCCATCTTGTTTAATGTGTCATTTAAAGCTTGTGTTTCCTTATTTATTTTCATTTTGGATGATCTGTCCATGGGTGAAAGTGGGGTGTTAAAGTCCCCTACTATGAATGTGTTACTGTTGATCTCCCCTTTTATGGTTGTTAGTATTTGCCTTATGTATTGAGGTGCTCCTATGTTGGGTGCATAAATATTTACAATTGTTATATCTTCTTCTTGGATCGATCCCTTGATCATTATGTAGTGTCCTTCTTTGTCCCTTTTAATAGTCCTTATTTTAAAGTCTATTTTGTCTGATATGAGAATTGCTACTCCAGCTTTCTTTTGGTTTCCATTTGCATGGAATATCTTTTTCCATCCCCTTACTTTCAGTCTGTATGTGTCTCTAGGTCTGAAGTGGGTCTCTTGTAGACAGCATATATAAGGGTCTTGTTTTTGTATCCATTCAGCCAATCTGTGTCTTTTGGTGGGAGCATTTAGTCCATTTACATTTAAGGTAATTATCGATATGTATGTTCCTATTTCCATTTTATATATTGTTTTGGGTTCGCTACTATAGGTCATTTCCTTCTCTTGTGTTTCGTGTCTAGAGAAGTTCCTTTAGCATTTGTTGTAAAGCTGGTTTGGTGGTGCTGAACTCTCTCAGCTTTTGCTTGTCTGTAAAGGTTTTAATTTCTCCATCAAATGTGAATGAGATCCTTGCTGGGTAGAGTAGTCTTGGTTTCAGGCTATTCTCCTTCATCACTTTCAGTATGTCCTGCCACTCCCTTCTGGCTTGTAGGGTTTCTGCTGAGAGATCAGCTGTTAACCTTATGGGGATTCCCTTGTGTGTTATTTGTTGTTTTTCCCTTGCTGCTTTTAATATGCTTTCTTTGTATTTAATTTTTGACAGTTTGATTAATATGTGTCTTGGCGTGTTTCTCCTTGTATTTATCCTGTATGGGACCCTCTGTGCTTCCTGGACTTGATTAACTATTTCCTTTCCCATATTAGGGAAGTTTTCAACTATAATCTCTTCAAATATTTTCTCAGTCCCTTTCTTTCTTTCTTCTTCTTCTGGAACCCCTATAATTCGAATGTTGGTGCGTTTCATGTGGTCCCAGAGGTCTCTGAGACTGTCCTCAGTTCTTTTCATTCTTTTTTCTTTATTCTGCTCTGCAGTAGTTATTTCCACTACTTTATCTTCCAGGTCACTTATCCGTTCTTCTGCCTCAGTTATTCTGCTATTGATCCTATCTAGAGTGATTTTAATTTCATTTATTGCATTGTTCATCGTTGCTTGTTTCATCTTTAGTTCTTGTAGGTCCTTGTTAACTGTTTCTTGCATTTTGTCCATTCTACTTCCAAGATTTCAGATCATCCTTCCTATCATTATTCTGAATTCTTTTTCAGGTAGATTGCCTATTTCCTCTTCATTTGTTAGGTCTGGTGGGTTTTTATCTTGCTCCTTCATCTGCTGTGTGTTTTTCTGTCTTCTCATTTTGCTTATCTTACTGTGTTTGGGGTCTCCTTTTTGCAGGCTGCAGGTTCGTAGTTCCCGTTGTTTTTGATGTCTGTCTCCAGTGGCTAAGTTTTTTTCAGTGGGTTGTGTAGGCTTCCTGGTGGAGGGGACTAGTGCCTGTGTTGTGCTGGATGAGGCTGGATCTTGTCTCTCTAGTGGGCAGGTTCACGTCTGGTTGTGTGTTTTGGGGTGTCTGTGGCCTTATTATGATTTTAGGCAGCCTCTCTGCTAATGGGTGGGGTTGTGTTCCTGTTTTGCTAGTTGTTTGGCATAGGTTGTCCAGCACTGTGGCTTGCTGGTCGTTGAGTGAAGCTGGGTGCTGGTGTTAAGATGGAGGTCTCTGGGAGATTTCCGCTGTTTAATATTATGTGGAGCTGGGAGGTCTCTTGTTGACCAGTGTCCTGAAGTTGGCTCTCCTACCTCAGAGGTAGTGCCCTGACTCCTGGCTGGAGCACCAAGAGCCTTTCATCCACACGGCTCAGAATAAAAGGGAGAAAAAGTAGAGAGAATTAGTAGAAGTATGAGGAAAGAAAGAAGGAAAGGAGGAAAGGAAGGAAGGAAGAAAGAAGCAAAGAAGGAAAGAAAGGAGGGAGGGGGGGGAGGGAGGGAGGAGTGAAGGAAGGAGGGAAAGAAGGAAAAAAAGACAGAAAGAAAGATGATACAGTAAAGATAAAATAAAGTATAATATAGTTATTGAATTAAAAAATATTTAGAAAAAAAAAGGGACGGATAGAACCTTAGGACAAATGTTGGAAGAAAAGCTATACAGAGAAAATCTTTCAGAGAAGCATACACATACACCTTCACAAAAAGAGGTAAAGGGGGAAAAATCATAAATCCTGCTCCCTGATACCACCTCCTCAATTTGGGGTGATTCGTTGTCTAAAGGAGGGAGGGAAGGAAGGAAAGAAAGAAAGAACGAAGGTAAAGTATAATTAAGTTATTCCAATTAAACTTAATTATTAAGAAAAAGAATTTTTTAAAAAAAGTCATGGACGGATAGAGCCCTAGGACAAATGGTGGAAGCTAGAGTATACAGACTAGATGTCACACAGGAGCATACACGTACACCTTCACAAAAAGAGGAAAAGGGAAAAAAATCATAGATTTCGCTCCTAAATTCCCCCTCTTCAATTTGGGATCATTCCTTGTCTATTCAGGTATTCCACAGATGCAGGGTATATCAAGTTGATTGTGGAGCTTTAATCCGCTGCTTCTGTGGCTGCTGGGAGAGATTTCCCTTTCTCTTCTTTGTTTTCACAGCTCACAGGAGCTCAGCTTTGGATTTGGCCCTGCCTCTGCGTGTAGGTCGCTGGAGGGCGTCTGTTTTTTCGCTCAGACAGGACGGGGTTAAAGGAGCCGCTGATTCGGGGCCTCCGGCTCACTCAGGCCGGGGGTTGGGGGATGGGGGAAGGAGGGGCACTGCGTGCGGGGCCGGCCTGCGGGCGGCAGAGGCAGCGTGACGTTGCGGCAGAGGCCGGCGTGACGTTGCACCAGCCTGAGGCCCGCCGTGCGCTGTCCCGGGGAAGTTGTCCCTGGATCCCGGGAACCTGGCAGTGGCGGGCTGCACAGGCTCCGCGGAAGCGGGGTGTGGAGAGTGACCTGTGCTCGCACACAGGCCCCTTGGTGGCGGCAGCAGCAGCCTTAGCGTCTCCCGCCCGTCTCTGGGGTCCGCGGTTTTAGCCGCGGCTCGCGCCCGTCTCTGGAGTTCCTTTAAGCAGCGCTCTTAAACCCCTCTCCTCGCGCACCAGGAGACAAAGAGGGAAGAAAAAGTCTCTTGCCTCTTCGGCCGGTGCAGGCTTTTCCCCGAACTCCCTCCAGGCTAGTCGTGGTGCACTAACCCCTTCAGGCTATGTTCAAGCCGCCAACCCCAGTCCTCTCCCTGAGCTCCGTCCAAAACCAAAACCCGAGCCTCAGCTCGCAGCCCCGCCCACCCCGGTGGGTGAGCAGCAAGCCTCTCGGGTTGGTGAGTGCCGGTCGGCACCGATCGTCTGTGCAGGAATCTCCCCGCTTTGCCCTCCGCACCCGTCGCTGTGCACTACTCCGCGGTCCCGAAACTCCCCCCTCTGCCTCCCTCAGTCTCCGCCCGCGGAGGGACTTCCTAGTGTGTGGAAACTTTTCCTCCTTCACAGCTCCCTCCCACTGGTGCAGGTGCCGTCCTTATTCTTTTGTCTCTGTTTTTTCTTTTGCCCTACCTAGTTACGTGGGGAGTTTCTTGCCTTTTGGGAGGTCTGAGGTCTTCTGCCAGCCTTCAGTAGGAGTTCTGTAGGAGTTGTTCCACGTGTGGATGTATTTCTGGTGTATCCGTGGGGAGGAAGGCGATCTCCGCGTCTTACTCTTCCGCCATCTTCAAGGTCCCCCAGGCCAACATTATTTACCTCCTATTCTGTGAGCAGTGCTTCTAGAAAATTTTTCCATGCAAAGAACTTGCATCAGTACTCAATCTACAATGATGAACAGAATAGTGCCTGAACATATGCCTCAAAATAAAATTACTTATAATGATCAGAATTTTGGGCTTTCATTTTGTTAAGGCTTCCGAACTACCTGCTTCAGTAACAAAAAATAAAATACTTCTTGAATATTCATTGGCTGCATGATATTATACTAGTTGCTCCCATGATTTGATTCTGTTTAAGAAAAAATGGGCCTCCAATTCTTTGGGTAGCCCTAATCAAGAGTTAGAGCTTCGTATGGCTAAGGTTAGGTCAGAAGAGACAATACAATAAAATCAGAATTGAAAATTTCTCTTTAAAAGTTGACTGAAACAAAATAAAGAATTGGGATGTTGAATTATAAACCATTGTATATATAATATAAGAATGAGGGGCTTCCCTGGTGGTGCAGTGGTTGAGTCTGCCTGCCGATGAAGGGGACACGGGTTCGTGCCCTGGTCCGGGAGGATCCCACATGCCACGGAGCGGCTGGAGCGGCTGGGCCCGTGAGCCATGGCCGCTGAGCCTGCGCGTCTGGAGCAACGGGAGAGGCCACAACAGTGAGAGGACCGTGTACTGCAAAAAAAAAAAAAAAAAAAAAAAAAAAAAAAAAGGAATGAATGAGTCCATGCTGATATAAAAATTATTTAATAAGTAAACAAATGGGAGAGAAGAGAAAGCTCATATCTACTAGTAGATTTTCAGCTAGCAAATGTAGAAAAAATGATGGAAATAGAAAACCACTATCTGCCAAACACCACAATAATAACATAGTTTCAAAGCATCCCCCCCAACAAGGTAATTATCGGTTATCCAAATAAAAAATAATAAATTTAGAGTGGAGAAATCCTCAACCAAATGATCAAAGTTAACAACATCACCAGTAATGGGACAAAAGGACATGATATGATTCCTGATATGATCCACCGAGAAGCATGCATTACTTCTATGCTATTTCCACCAAAATGTATAAACTGATCAAAAACCTAAATTGAGGACCATTCTACAAAAAACTGCCAGTACTTTTTAAAGTTTTCAAGGCTCAGAAAGACAACGAAAGACTAAGACAGGTTACAGTTTAAAAGAGACTTATGAGACATGACAACTACAAAGGTAACGTGTTCTTTTTTTTCTATTAACATCTTAATTGGAGTATAATTGATTTATAATGGTGGGTTAGTTTCTACTTTATAACAAAGTAAATCAGCTATACATATACATATATCCCCATATCTCCTCCTTCTTGTGTCTCCCTCCCACCCTCCCTATCCCACCCCTCTAGGTGGTCACAAAGCACAGAGTTGATCTCCCTGTGCTATGCGGCTGCTTCCCACTAGCTATTTTACATTTGATAGTGTATATAACTATCTATTTTACATTTGGTAGTGTATATTTGTCAATACTACTCTCTCACTTCATCCCAGGTTATGCTTCCCCCTCCCTGTATCCTCAAGTCCATTCTCTACCTCTGCATCTTTATTCCTGTCCTGCCCCTAGGTTCTTCAGAACCATTTTTTTTTAATTCCAAATATATGTGTTAGCATATGGTATTTGATTTTCCCCCTCTGACTTACTTCACTCAGTATGACAGTCTCTAAGTCCATCCACCTCACTACAAATAACTCAATTTCATTACTTTGTATGACTGAGTAACATTCCATTGTATATATGTGCCACATCTTCCTTATCCATTCATCTGTCGATGGACTTATGTTGCTTCCATGTCCTGGCTATTGTAAATAGAGCTGCAATGAACATTGTGGTACATGACTCTTTTGAATTACGTTTTCTCAGGGTATACACCCAGTAGTGGGATTGCTGGGTCATATGGTAGTTCTATTTTTAGTTTTTTAAGGAACCTCCATACTGTTCTCCAGAGTGGCTGTATCAATTTACATCCCACCAACAGTGCAAGAGGGCTCCCTTTTCTCCACACCCTCTCCAGCATTTATTGTTTCTAGATTTTTTGATGATAGCCATTCTGATGGGTGTGAGGTGATATCTCATTGTAGTTTTGATTTGCATTTCTCTACTGATTAGTGATGTTGAGCACCCTTTCATGTGTTTGTTGGCAATCTGTATATCTTCTTTGGAGAAATGTGTATTTAGGTCTTCTGCCCATTTTTGGATTGGGTTCTTTGTTTTTTTGATAATGAGCTGCATGAGCTGCTTGTATATTTTGGAGATTAATCCTTTGTCAGTTGCTTCATTTGCAAATATTTTCTCCCATTCTGAGGATTGTCTTTTGGTCTTGTTTATGGTTTCCTTTACAGTGCAAAAGCTTTTAAGTTTCATTAGGTCCCATTTGTTTATTTTTGTTTTTATTTCCATTTCTCTAGGAGGGGGTTCAAAAGGGATCTTCCTGTGATGTATGTCATAGAGTGTTCTGCCTATGTTTTCCTCTAAGAATTCGATACTGTCTGGCCTTACATTTAGGTATTTAATCCATTTTGAGTTTATTTTTGTGCATGGTGTTAGAGAGGGTTCTAATTTCATTCTTTTACATGTAGCTCTCCAGTTTTCCCAGCACCACTTATGAAGAGACTGTCTTTTCTGCATTGTATATTCTTGCCTACTTTATCAAAAATAAGGTAACCATATGTGCATGTGTTAATCTCTGGGTTTTCTATCATGTTCCATTGATCTATATTCCTGTTTTTGTGCCAATACCATACTGTCTTGATTGTTGTAGCTTTGTAATGTAGTCTGAAATCCAGGAGCCTGATTCCTCCAGCTCCATTTTGGTTTCTCAAGATTGCTTTTGCTATTTCGGGTCTTTTGTGTTTCCATACAGATTCTGAAATATTTTTTTCTAGTTCTGTGAAAAATATCATTGGTAGTTTGATAGGGATTGCTATGAATCTGTAGATTGCTTTGGGTAGAATAGTCATTTGCACAATGTTGATTCTTCCAATTCAAGAACATGGTATATCTCTCCTTCTGTTTATATCATCTTTCATTTCTTTCATCAGTGTCTTATAGTTTTCTGCATACAGGTCTATTTTCTCCTTAGGTAAGTTTATTCTTAGGTATTTTTTTCTTTTTGTTGCAGTGGTAAATTGGAGTGTTTCCTTAATTTCCCTTTCAGATTTTTCATCATTAGCGTAGAGGAGTGCAAGTGATATCTGTTCATTAACTTTGTATCCTGCTGCTTTACCAAATTCATTGATAAGTTCTAGTAATTTTCTAGTAACATCTATATGATTCTCTGTGTATTGTATCATGTCATCTGCACACAGTAACAGCTTTATTTCTTCTTTTCCAATTTAGATTCCTTTTATTTCTTTTACTTCTCTGATTTCTGTGACTAAAACTTCCAAAACTATGTTGAATAATAATGGTGAGAGTAGACAGCCTTGTCTTGTTCCTGATCTTAGAGGAAATGGTTTCAGTTTTTGGCCACTGAGGATGATGTTGGCTGTGGGTTTGTCATATATGGCCTTTATTATGTTGAGATAAGTTCCCTCTATGCCTACTTTCTGCAGGGATTTTATCATAAATGAGTGTTGAAATTTGTTGAAAGATTTTTTTGCACCTATTGAGATGATCATATGGTTTTTCTCCTTCAATTTGTTAATATGTTGCATTGTATTGATTGATTTGCATATATTGTAGAATCCTTGCATTCCTGGGATAAACCCCACCTGGTCATGGTGTATGATCCCTTTAATGTGCTGTTGAATTCTGTTTGCTAGTGTTTTGTTGAGGATTTTTGCACCTATGATCATCAGTGTTATTGGCCTGTAATTTTCTTTCTTTGTGACATCCTTGTCTGGTTTTGGTATCAGGGTGATGGTGGCCTCATAGAATGAGTTTGGGAGTTTTCCTCTCTCTGCTATATTTTGGAAGAGTTTGAGAAGGGTAGGTGTTAGCTCTTCTCTAAATTTTTGATAGAATTTGCCTGTGAAGCCATCTGGCCATGGGCTGTTGTGTGTTGGAAGACTTTAATTACAGTCTCAATTTCAGTGCTTGTTATTGGTCTGTTTATATTTTCTATTTCTTCCTGGTCCAGTCTCCAAAGGCTGTGCTTTTCTAAGAATTTGTATATTTCTTCCAAGTTGTTCATTTTATTGGCATAGAGTTGCTTGTAGTAATCTCTCATTATCCTTTGTATTTCTGCAGTGTCAGTTGTTACTTCTGCTTTTACATTTCTAATTCTGTTGATTTGAGTCTTCACCCTTTTTTTTTTTTTGATGAGCCTGTCTAATGGTTTATCAGTTTTGTTTATCTTCTCAAAGAACCATCTTTTAGTTCTATTGATCTTTGCTAGCATTTCCTTCATTCCTTTTTCATCTATTTCTGATCTGATCTTAATGATTTCTTTCCTTCTGCTAACTTTGGGGTTTTTTTTTGTTCTTCTTTCTCTTATTGCTTTAGGTGGAAGGTTAGATTGTTTATTTGAGATGTATATTTTTTCTTGAGGTACGATTGTATTTTTATAACCTTCCCTCTTAGAACTGCTTTTGGTGAATCCCATAGGTTTGGGGTCATCATGCTTTCATTGTCATTTGTTTCTAGGTGTTTTTTGATCTCCTCTTTGATTTCTTAAGTGATCACTTTGTTATTAGGTAGTGCACTGTTTATCCTCCATTTGTTTGTGTTTCTTCCAGTTTTTTTTTTCATGTAATTGATATCTAGTCTCATAGCGTGGTGGTCGGAAGGGATGCTTAATATGATTTAAATTTTCTGAAATTAACCAAGGCTTGATTTGTGACCCAAGATATGGTCTGTCCTGGAGAATGTCCCATGAGCACTTGAGAAGAAAGTATATTCTGTTGTTTTTGGATGGAATGTCCTGTAAATATCAATTAAGTCCACTGTGTTTAATGTATCATTTAAAGCCTCTGTTTCCTTATTTATTTCCATTTTGGATGATCTGGCTATTGGTGAAAGTGGGGTGTTAAAGTCCCCTACTATTATTGTCTATTATTGTGTTACTGTCAATTTCCCCTTTTATGGCTATTAACATTTGCCTTAGATATTGAGGTGCTCCTATGTTGTGTGCATAAATATTTACAATTGTTATATCTTCTACTTGGATTGATCCCTTGATAATTATGTAGTGTCCTTCTTTGTCTGTTGTAATAGTTTTTATTTTAAAGTCTATTTTGTCTGGTATGAGAATTGCTACTCCAGCTTTCTTCTGATTTCCATTTGCATGGAATATCTTTTCCCCTCCCCTCACTTTCAGTCTGTATTGTATGTGTCCCTAGGTCTGAAGTGGGTCTCTTGTAGACAGCATATATATGGGTCTTGCTTTTGTATCCAATCAGCCAGTATATATCTTTTGGTTGGAGCAGTTATTCCATTTATATGTAAGGTAATTATCAATATGTATGTTCCTATTCCCACTTTCTTAATTGTTTTGGGTTTGCTATTGTATGTATTTTCCTTCTCTTGTGTTTGCTGCCTAGAGAAGTGCCTTTATCATTTGCTGTAGAGCTGGTTTGGTGCTGCTGAATTCTCTTACCTTTCGCTTGTTTGTCAAAGTTATAATTTCTCCATTGAATCTGAATGAGATCCTTGATAGGCAGAGTAATCTTAGTTGTAGGTTTTTCCATTTCTTCACTTTAAATATGTCCTGCCACTCCCTTGTGGCTTGCAGAGTTTCTGCTGAAAGATCAGCTGTTAACCTTATGGGGATACCCTTGTGTGTTATTTTTCCTTTGCTGCTTTTAATATTTTTTCTTTTATTTAATTTTTGATAGTTTGATAAATACGTGTCTTGGCATGTTTCTCCTTGGATTTATCCTGTATGGGACTCTCTGTGCTTTCTGGACTTGATTGACTATTTCCTTTGCCATGTTAGGAAAGTTTTCAACCATAATCTCTTCAAATATTTTTTCAGTCCCTTTCTTTTTCTCTTCTTCTTGTGGGACCCTTATAATTCGAATGTTGGTGCATTTAATGCTGTCCCAGAGGTCTCTGAGACTGTCCTCGGTTCTTTTTACTCTTTTTTCTTTATTCTGCTCTGCAGTAGTTATTTCCACTTTATCTTCCAGGTCACTTATCTGTTCTTCTGCCTCAGTTATTCTGCTATTGATTCCTTGTAGAGAACTTTTAATTCCATTTATTGTGTTGTTCATCATTGTTTGTTTGCTCTTTAATTCTTCTAGGTCCTTGTTAAACATTTCTTGTATTTTCTCTATTCTATTTCCGAGATTTTGTATTATCTTTATGATCATTTGTCTGAATTCTATTTCAGGTAGACTGCCTATTTTCTCTTCATTTATTTGCTCTGGTGGGTTTTTACCTTGCTCCTTCATTTGTTGTGTGTTTCTCTGTATTCTTATTTTGCTTAACTCACTGTGTTGGGGCCTCCTTTTTGCAGGCTACAGGTTCATAGTTCCTGTTGTTTTTGGTGTCTGCCCCAGTGGTTGAGGTTGGTTCAGTGTGTTGTGTAGGCTTCCTGTGGAGGGGACTGGCACTTGTGTTTTCGTGGATGAGGCTGGATCTTGTCTTTCTGGTGGAGGGACCACATCTGTCTGTGTGTTTTGGGGTGTCTGTGACTTTTTATTATTTTAGGTAGCCTCTGTTAATGGTGGGGCTGTGTTCCTGTTTTGCTAGCTGTTTGGCAAAGGGTGTCCAACCCTGTAGCTTGCTGGTCATTGAGTGGAGATGGGTCTTTGTTTTGAGATCGAGATCTCTGGGAGAACTTTAGACGTTTAATATTACATGGAGACAGGAGGTCTCTGGTGGACTAACGTTCTGAACTCAGCTCTCCCACTTCAGAGGCACAGGCCTGACACCTGACCAGAGCACCAAGACCCTGTCAGCCACACACTCAGAGAAAAAGGGAGAAAAAAAGGAAGGAAGAAAAATATAAAATAAAATAAAGTTTTAAAAATAAATAATTATTAAAAATTAAAAAGTAATAAAAGAAAGAAAAAATAAGAAAGAAGAGAGCAACAAAACCAAAAAACAAACAACCAATGATAGCAAGCGCTAAAAACTATACTAAAAACACAAGCAAACAAATAAAAAAACGGACAGAGAGAACACTAGGACAAATGGTAAAGGCAAAGCTATACAGACAAAATCACATAAAGAAGCATACACATACACAGTCACAAAAAGGGAAAATGAAAAAATATATCTATATATAAGGAAAAAAAAAGAAAACAGCAGGAGGAAGCAAGCAACAAAATCAAGAAACAAATCTACCAATGATAATAAACTCTAAATACTAAACTAAAATAAACTTAAAATCAGAAACAATTTAGATAAAGAAAGCAAACCCCAAGTCTACAGTTGCTCCCAAAGTCCACCACCTCAATTTTGGGATGATTCGTTGTCTATTCAGCTATTCCACAGATACAGGGTACATCAAGTTGATTGTGGAGATTTAACCTGCTGCTCCTGAGGCTGCTGGCAGAGAATTGTCTTTCTCTTCTTTGTTCACACAGCTCCTGGGGTTCAGCTTTGGATTTTGCCCTGCCTCTGCATGTAGGTCCCCTGAGGGCATCTGTTCCCTGCCCAGACAGGATGGGGTTAAAGTAGCAGTTGATTAGGGTGCTTGGCTCAATCAGGCCTGTAGGAGGGAGGGGTATGGAATGTGGGGTGAGCCTGTGGTGGCAGAGGTCGGCATGATGTTGCAACAGCCTGTGGCAGGCTGTGTGTTCTCCTGGGAAAGCTGTCCCTGGATCACAGGACTCTGGCAGTGGCGGGCTGCACAGGCTCTTGGGAGGGTAGGTGTGGATAGTGACCTGTGCTTCCACACGTGCTTCTTGGTGGTTGCATTAGCAGCCTTAGAGTTTCACGCCAGTTTCTGGTGTCTGTGCTGATAACCGCAGCTTGTGCCCATCTGTGGAACTCGTTTCAGTGGTGCTCTGAATCCCCTCTCCTTGTGCACCCTGAAACAATGGTCTCTTGCTTCTTAGGCAGTTCCAGACATTTTCCTGCACTCCCTCCTGATTAGCTGTGGCACACTAGCCTCCTTCAGGCTCTGTTCACACAGCCAACCCTAGTCCTCTCCCTGGGATCTGCCCTCCCAAGCTGGAGCCGCAGCTGCCAGCCCTCATCCACCCTTGTTGGTGAGCAGACAAGCCTCTCAGGCTGGTGAGTGCTAGTCGGCACCAATTCTCTGTGTGGTAATCTCTCCACTTTGCCCTCTGCATCCTTTTGCTGTGCTGTCCTCCGTAGCTCTGAAGCTTCCCCCACTGCCACCCTCCTGTCTCCACCAGGGAAGGGGCTTCCTAGTGTGTGGAAACTTTTCCTGCTTCACAGCTCCCTCCCAGAGGTGCAGGTCCCATCCCTATTTTTTGTCTCTGTTTTATCTTTTTTCTTTTGCTCTACCCAGGTACCTGGTGGGGGTGTTTCTTCCCTTTTGGGAAGCCTGAGGTCTTCTGCTAGAGTTCGGTAGGTGTTCTGTAGGAGTTATTCCACATGTAGATGTATTTCTGATATATTTGTGGGGAGGAAAGTGATCTCCACCTCTTACTCCTCCGCCATCTTGAAGGTCTCGTTGGGGAAAACTCTTTAAAAATAATGAAAAGAAATTTGTTGGCAGGGCGTGTAAGGGCAGGCTGAAGCTGCTCTGGCGTGAGGTGATCGGACGTAATATGTGTTTCTGAATTAGATGCTGGATCACACAAAGCACATTAGTGGGGTCACTGGTGAAATTTAAATAAGGTCTTTAGGTTAAATACTACCATTGGATCATTGTTAATTTCCTGATTTTGATAGTCATGCTATGGTTATGTATGATGAATCTGATGAAGGGTATTTGGTAATTCTTTGCAACTCATTCTGTACGTCTGAAATTGTTGTAAGATGCAAAGTTAAAATAAAACTTAAAAATTGGTTCATATTTCTGAACACAGCAGATACTTTTGTTCTTTTATTAACTTGCTATCACATTTCAGAGAGACAAGATGCTCCTTAATATTGGCTTGTCATGTCAATGACATGTCAGTATGTCATGTATTGAACACATCCCATATGATAAGTACTGGGAAATGTGGAAGACACTAAAATAAGTAAGACCTAGTCTCACATCTCAGGGTAATAGAAAAAAAAGACATACTCAACCAAGATGAAGAGCTGTGGATACTGTTATAAGAGAAAGGCAGATCACGTGTTACAGGCACTCAGAAGAAGAAGAGCTTATTTCCTGCTTTAGAGTATCAGAGAAAATGCAATTGTGAAAATAATCTTTGGGCTAGGCTTTGAAGGAGGGCAGGATTTCGACAAGCATGATTTGGAGATATTGTGGTAAAGTATATATAATGTTAAGAGAATAACATGAATAAACTTCAGAGGAAGAAAGAAAATTCAAAGAAAATTCAGTGGCTCCAACACAACACATTTGTACATTTTGTTTTGGGTCACCTTATTGGGATATTGTTTGATTATTATAATTTTTGATTGCTCATGAAAACTGTAGGCTCATATCCACAATACACTAGATTTGGAAGGTACCTTAGAGGTCTTCTTACCCAGCTACCTCATTTTGGTGCTGGAGAAAATGAAGAGGCTCTTTCTTATAAGGATTCACACAGTTAGTAACAGAAGTAGAACTAGGACTCAGAGCTTTTCTAATTTTAGTATTCTACCTACTCTAACATTGTGAAACTTATAAATAAGCATTGTGATATCAGCCAGACACATTACCATGCAGATTCAGGAATTCTCCAGATTCCTATCACCCCCAGAATCTAGTCATACTGCAATTCTGTCCTCCTTTTCCTATGCCCCTACTATTTTCCTTATGAAGTTTTATACTGAAGATTGGGCAGAGGGGCACAGTTTCAGGGTGCTCTGTGACAGCCAGCAAGTAGCCAGCTATTAGCTAACTTTGATGGCGCTGAAGTTCTATTCTCATGTAAGGCCACTCATGTGTTCATTTCTTCTGGCTATAATTGGTTGATGAATCATTCCTTAGTCTGAAACAAAACAATCAATAGAAAGCCAAATTATCCTGTCATTTGTATCTTTTCAGGTAAAGCCTTCATAACCATCCTACACACCCTTCCTTCAGATTCACATGTTTTCCTTTTTGAAGAGATGACATGAATTCTGAAAATGCATTTGCTAAAATAATAATATCCTCAGAAGGCATGAAGCCATGCCAGGGCACCAGAGAAGGAGAGTGAGGGAATTAGGTCAGAGGCTGGGAATTAATACTTTCTACTCCTTACACATGCAACTGACTGTGTCTTCTCTGAAGGCCCATCAGAGAATTTGTTCCTCACTGTAAAAACCTCCCTATTATCTTCATGAGTGTAGGTAAAAGTTGTGCACATAGCTCAGTCAATTGTGAGAAGGAGGCAATGGAGACTTAGAGATCTTCTCACCTTACTGCTCACTAGGCCTGCAGGGTCAAAGGGAGGCCTAGAGACCCTTTTGGAATTCTAAGCAGTCTGCTGGTAAATCTTAAGATTCATAGTTCAGTGGAACTAGCCTCAGTCATGCCTAAATTCAAGGTTAAGTCCATTTAAGTTTGATCCCAAGAAACCAAGCTGGCAGTGAATAGTAATTAGAAAAGAACAAAGAGATGATGGGGATGGAAGCAGAACTTGTCCTTTCTCAGCAGAAGAAACGTTGAGGTTTCCATTGTTAATGGGTTATTAAAGAAGGGGGAAAAACGCAGCTAGCTCTGTAACTCTCCCATTCAGGAGCAGCTTCTTTATGATCAGGATCACAGCCAGAGCTTCAGAAAATCCTGACTTCTAGGCTGATGTGCATGTATCCCCAAAATTAGTATGTTCAAGAAAGTAAATTGAGGACAGATATGATGAAGGAGGTCAAGATTAAAGTCTTATGTTACCATTCTTGTTTTTGTAGATCTTCAAATTTTCCATGCCATCTACTTCAGTTCTTTTCCACTGACAGAAATGCCTGGGGAAAAAAAATATTCATTTCCAATTTTCTCTTCCTACTTAACACTACTGTCAGTTCCTTTCCCTCCAACCACCAATATTTGCCTGTCCTCTGTCACAATTTCTCAGAATCCTGCTCAAGGAAAAACTAGTTGAGATGGTTGAGACTAATGATTGTAATTAGTCAATCACTAATCCCCTGCCCATTTTGGGTAACATTTATATTCTAACAACGGCTTTTAATCCTTTGTTGATGGAAGTAGCAAGCTAAGGAAGGGGCAACACTTTGGGGATGGGATGCCTCTTACTGCTCTTCATATCACTGCATGGAGCTGGCCATCTATTTCACTCTATGCATGAGGCTGCGCAGTATAGTAGGGAGCCATCTGGATAGTGCTAACAACAAGGGCACTACAGCCAATTTCCCATTCTATAGTCCATGGATATAGCTTAATGAGTTAATAATGCAAAGAACAAACATATCAAGCTGAGTTTTTAACATGTGGCTAGATTCAGTGAGGAAAAGGGTTACTAATTTGAGTTTTTCTTGAATTATCCCCACCCTCCCCATACATATATCCCCTTGCGATCTCCCCTAGGATTGCTAAAATAATTTCCAACATAATATTCATTATTTAGCTTTTTCTAACCCACCCCACTCTGGATTCTGTTATTTAGTCATCTTTATGGATGGGCACCATCTGAGAATTGTGAGAACAACTATGAGGTATGGGACTTTTAATCTTTATCTCATGTAGCTGCTTTGTAGATGGTTCTAGCCATTCTGAGCCAGGGAAAGTATTCATAATTCAGATGCTATCATATGAATAGGATTTTCTGCTTTATATATTGGCTACAAATCAGTTTTTGAGATGGTAAATCAGAAACTGGGAGCCACTTTAAATAAATTAAACAGCACCATAGTCAATTTGTTATTCATTTCTTTCCACTGTTCCTGTAATAGGTTCAAAGTAACAGAGTTGTGCATCTCAGCCCTGGGGAGGCAAATTGTCTCCAGGGGCAGCATGACATTCTCTAAAAGGAAATTATATTTAATTCTTAACAGAAAGAAATAAATATAACCCAGAAAAACATTTTTTAGGAAGCAGGTGGGGCCATGAGTTTAGTAAAATCAAACAGATGACAAGGTTGTCCTGACTTTCCCCAAATCAGAAATAAATACAAGAGTGTATATGTGAAGCATGCAGGTGGTGAGAAAGCAGAAGACAAAGTACTCTCAACTAAGTCTCTCAATACACCAGACTCAGGGGAAAGCTGGACTAATAATATGTGTCTTACACAATCCCCTGAATGTCAGAGCCACAGGCAGAGAGTTCTTTTGCAGCAGGAAATTCCAAAAGCATAAAAGCTATTTTGACTCAAGGCAGAGTAGAACATTTTCAGGACCGGAGGAGTGACAGGTGTGTCTTCTGGGTAACAGCATGATTAGAAATACCCACTGCACAGCTGTGTGTGTTAAGGGGGGATCAAAGAATGAGAGATCCTTGATTCTCCTATAGGGAGATGACAGTTGACTAAATATCTAAGGGGTTCCATTTTGATATTTTGCTCAAGGTCCTGGATTTAAATTAACTGTTATAAGAGGCAGGGGAAAGCATCTCAGAGTTGTGCAGTAGGAAAAAGTCAAATGTTAACACTTTCAACATGTTCATGAACAAAGTTGTAAAGTTCCCTTGCAAGGTAACTTAGGGCATTAGGAAAAAAGGGCTAGTCTAGGTGAAAGAATATCTGAGTGCTAGTCCTGGCCTCTGCTATTGGTGAGCTATTTGGTCTTGGGCAATTTTCTTCTTGTTTTTGGGCCTCAATTTCTTTAATTTATTATTATTGTTATTATTATTTGTGGTACGCGGGCCTCTCACTGTTGTGGCCTCTCCCGTTGCTGAGCACAGGCTCTGGACGCACAGGCTCAGCGGCCATGGCTCACGGGCTTAGCTGCTCCACGGCATGTGGGATCTTCCCAGACCGGGGCACGAACCCGTGTCCCCTACATCGGCAGGTGGACTCTCAACCACTGCGCCACCAGGGAAGCCCAATTTCTTTAATTTTTAAATAATTTATTCTCTCTTTGTATTTTTCAGACCTAATAAAATGGTGGGGTGCAAATTTGGGGTTGCTTAATTTTTATCTTACCAATAAAGATACTTTAGAAGATAATTTTAAAAATACTCTACCATCTACTATTGCCATTATCAAGAAACTAGGAACAAAATGGTCCTTACCTCACAGGGTTGTTGTGAGGATCAAATGAATTAATACATGTAAAGTGTTTAGAACAGCACGTGGCACATAGTAAACATTTAATTTATGATTGTTATTATCATCATTATCATTAATTCAATACATAAAAGATATTTTAACAAAATTAATAGGATTAATAAGAGCAAAATTATAGGAAAATAATTCTCAAAGTTACTTAAATTCAGGTTTATGAACAATTGAATTTGTCTTTATATTTCTCATAGAAAACTCATAGATCAGGACAGGTCTCACATTTGGTAATCACTGGTAAGGATGATATTAAATAGTCACTTCTAACACTAATATTTTATTCAGGAGGGCATTTAAAATGTAAAAGATAACTAATTGATAATTTAACATATTGAACTTCATGGGTCTTCATAAGATTTACCAGTAAATTTGCTAGGGAAACCACTGACTGAAACTTCCCGCCCTGGCCAGGCAAGATAGTACCCATGTACATGAGTTATCTTAACAACAGGAGGTCCTAGTAAGGAATGCGGAACTGACAAGCTGCCACCAACTGAAAAAATTCGGGAAAGGTCAAAAGGGGAGAGGAGACGCCAGCCCATATGTCCTACCAACTGCCCAGAATCCTTCTCACTGTAATCCATCTTGGCTGAGCGATGCATGCACCACCAGGAAAGACCCTGTGTCAGAATGATTGGACAGAGACAACCCGGAAACTAACCCCATCACCATAAAACTGGAGACTGCGAGCCATGTGGCAGAGCAGTCCTCCTGGGTTCCCTTACCCTTCTGCTCTCGACCCGGGTGCCCCTTCCCAAAAAAGTTTTTTGCTTTGTCAGTACGTGTGTCTCCTCAGACAATTCCTTTCTGAGTGTTAGACAAGAGCCCACTCTCAAGCCCTGGACGGGGTCCCCCTTCCTGCAACAAATTCAAGTAAATTTATGACAATACTGAGAAATTTGCAAATCAATTTTTGGTGCCCCCTTCCAAACTTTAGCAGATCCCTTTTGTCTTTGTCTATCCAGAGCTTATTCTGCCATACATTCTCATTAATTCCTGGTAAAGATTTTATATCACTAAAACTTTAGCATTGCCACTCAGGCAAGGATGTTGGCTAGCTAGTTGAATTGAAGCTCCTTAAAAGCGCAACTCTTGCGGCAAAGGTAGGGGTTGGAGGGTAGTCCATTAAAGGCTTGATTCACAAAGTTAGTTGGGTGAATGTTTGTCCATAGGTCATCATATTGCTATAAGTGATGTGGCCAAATGAAAAAAAATCCTCCAAAATTTAAATATTGCAATAAAGATCTACTTTCTTTGCTAATTACTGTAGCATCTTATTGAACAAAGTATTTTCCATAGAAAGTTAATTAGTTCTAACATTCCAGTCTTGCCTCCCAATTCTTCCTCACATGAAACTTCCATTTGGCCAAAATTGACCCCTTAATGTTCATGCTTTTGTTCTTCGTTTATGCCATTTTTTCTCTTTGGAAAACACCAGCCCCATCACTTTCCATCTCTGTCAATTAGAATTCTACTAATTTTTCAAAGTTTGTCTTTATTTATTTAACATCTTTATTGGAGTATAATTGCTTTACAATGGTGTGTTAGTTTCTGCTTTATAGCAAAGTGAACCAGCTATACATATACATATATCCCCATATCTCTTCCTTCTTGCATCTCCCTCCCTCCCACCCTCCCTATCCAACCCCTCTAGGTGGTCACAAAGCACCGAGCTGATCTCCCTGTGCTATGGGGATGCTTCCCATTAGCTATCTATTTTACATTTGGTAGTGTATATATGTCCATGCCACTCTCTTATTTCGTCCCAACTTACCCTTCCCCCTCCCTGTTTCCTCAAGTCCATTCTCTCCATCTGCATCTCAAAGTTTGTTTTAATCACCATTTTTTCCCATGAAGCTTTTCTTAATTCCTTCTCACTGGATATGATAGTCTCCTTCTTTGAGTCTTCATGATACTCTTTAATGTTATTTCTCTTTAGTTTAACACAATAATTAATCCTAATTTTATAAGCCATACAATTAGCATGGGGGAACAGAAATAAAAATGAAGTACAAATTTCTTTTCACTAAAAGAGTAGTGAGCAATGTAAAAGCTAAGTCTGTGATGGTTAGTTGTGTTTTTCACCTTTCCTTAACAGTAGATTATTAGTTCAAACACTAGTACTAGGAGCCTAGGCACAAGGAATATCCTCTCCCTGGAAGTTCTCTGAACACTTCCACCTGTAGGGGAGTAGAATTTGCCACCCCAAAATATGTATTCTTGGCATGTTAATTATTTTAAGCTGGTTATTATCTAAGAAACAGCAGGCACATGGAAAAAACTCTGAAAACCAAGGAGCAGTTACTCTTTTGTAAGAAATGTTTACACTTATAAGAAAAATCTCCATTTGTAAGCATGTCTCCCTCTCTGTACCAGGAAGAGGAGAATGACCAAACCTCTAGAAATCTATCAGAAAAAGCAAGGACAAATCTGAATAACAAACCTACCCTTGTTTACTCTGCTTTTTTCCTGGTGTCATTCCATAACTGACTCCTCATTCTCAACATCCCCTTTTGTCTTTAGCTGAGGATGGTATTTAAGATGAGGGCTTCAGTCATTTTGGTGAGTTACTCAGTTTTCCTACATTTCTCCCATGTATACATGTCATTAAAATTCTGTGTGATTTCCTCCACTTAATCTGTCTCATGTCAGTTTAATTCTTAAGCCAACCAAAAGAACCTAGAAGAGGGGAGGAAAAAATTTTCCCTTACACACCCCACCCACACTCTGACCTTATTTTCAAAGAAAATGCAATTTTCTAAGTTGTTCTCTGAAAGTCAGATGGACTTCGCACTAAAGGTCAGCCTGAAAGTCATACTGGAAACTTTTCACACCTAGCTCAAGTGCAAGTAGAAATTTTACACACACATGAAGTGAAAGCCCAGAGGAGGTCTTAGGAAATGTGACCTTGAATATTTATAACCTCTGGAGAAACAATGTGAATGTATCTGTATGGCTGTGCTGCCCCCTTGTAGTGAATGCAGATAAAAAACATTAAGGAGAACAGCAGTATCATTCGTTTAAATTTCACAAATTAAGCCCCATTCAATGCTTGAGATGAATGGGATATAAAAGTTTAGGTTTCCAAAGATAAGAACAGTGATCAATCACTCACCGTCATTTGGCTCATTTTGCTGACCTTTTAAAAGGTTGCCCGCTTTTCTCGGCTGATTGAGTCATACAGCCAACTAGTTTGACAGATTCTTTTTACCCAGCTGACAGAATCGATTGGTTATTTTGATATCAAGCTTTAATATCTTCAGGGAATCTTTCTAGTGAGCACATTATAGACAATATATTTCATTATAGATAGAAAAAGAAATATCTTTTAAAGAATTAATGGCTGCAGTTTATATCAGGGGATTAGGAATTTCAGATTTTATTTCAAGCATTGCTTACCATTTTCTAAATATTTATTTATTTATTTATTTTTGGCTGTGTTAAGTCTACGTTGCTGTGTGTGGACTTTCTCTAGTTGTGGTGAGCAGGGGCTACTCTTTGTTGCGGTGCTTGGGCTTCTCATTGCAGTGGCTTCCCTTGTTGTGGAGCACGGGCTCCAGGTGTGCGGGCTTCAGTAGTTGTGGTACATGGGCTCAGTAGTTGTGATGCGTGGGCTTTAGAGTGCAGGCTCAGCAGTTGTGGTGCATGGGCTTAGTTGCTCCGCGGCATGTGGGATCTTCCTGGACCAGGGATTGAACCCATGTACCCTGCATTGGCAGGCAGATTCTTAACCACTGTGCCACCAGGGAAGTCCCTAGCTTTCCATTCTTAACATGACTTTGGATGCGTCATATATCCTCAGAGTGGCCTTATTTTCTTCATTTACAAAATATAAAATTATACCAGCTCTTTAATGTGATGTCATTGTATTTTATGGCTGTATTTTTCAATATCTGCTATGTATCCATATCAGTTCAAGCATCAAATCTTCAGTACGGTCACTTCCAGCCAATAGTCCCCTGAGATCGTACTATTGGAGTCACTGCTGGCTAGCATAAAAGGGATTCTACCATAGTTCACACAAACTGGCTGAGAGCTAACTTATCCATGATTTCAATCTCTTGACTGAGATTCATGTACATCACATCATTGTATTCTTTATGAAGGTACAGAGCAGAATCATTATTTCTTATTGCTTAAAGACGGGAAAGAGAACACTGAGGTAGTGTCATCTAGTTCTCTAAAGAACTAGAAGGCAGAATTATTTCTCACTGCTTAAAATGTAGTCAAACTTACCTCTCATTTTCCAGACTTTTCACATGTAAAATGAGGAAAATAACATATGTAACAATATTTACCAATGGTTACCAACATTTACACCATCTATCTATTAAATACTATAGAAATATATATATAGTATTCTGGTCCATACTACCTAAATAAATTTCTGGTCCATACTACCTAAAGAAATCTGCAGATTCAGTGTAATCCCTAGCAAATCTCAATGGCATTATTGCTGAAATAGAGGGAAAAAATTCTATAATTTATATGGAATCTCAAAGAATCCAAATTGCCAAAACAATCTTAAAAAAAAAAAAAAAACTAAAAAATTTGGTGGCCACATACTTCCTAGTTTCAAAATATACAAATCTACAGTAATCAAAACAGTGTGATACTGGCATAGAGACAGACACATAGAACAATGGAACAGAATAGAGAGTCCAGAAATAAACCCTTGTGTAGTCAGCTAGTCTTTGACAATGGCACCAAGAACACACAATGGGGGAAAAGACAATCTCTTCAGTAAATGGTGTTGAGAAAATTGGATATCCATATGCAAAGAATGAAGTTGGACCTTTCTCTTACATAATGTAAAAAATTAACTCCAAATGGAATAAAGATTTAAAATTAAAATCTTAAACTATAAAATTCCTAGAAGAAAACATAGGGAAAATACTTTTGGACATTGGCATTGTCAGCGATTTCTTGGCTAAGACAGCAAAACCACTGGCAAAAGAATAAGGCAAATAGAACTACATCAAACTTAAAAATATCTGCATAACAAAGGAAACAATCAACAAAGTAAAAAGGCAACCTATGGAATGAGAGAAAATAATTGAAAATCATATCTGATAAGAGGTTAATATCTAGAATGTACAGAGAAATCCTACAACTCAAAAACAAGATCCCAAATAATCCAATTAAAAATTGGCAAAGGAACTGAACAGACATTTCTTCAAAGAAGATATACAAGGTAGAAGGACATGTTCTCACCTCCTCTTGCAAGAACACCAGAATCACAACTAGTTGCTGGACAATCATTGACAGGAAGACACTGGAATTCACCAAAAAAGATACCCCACATCCAAAGACAAAGGAGAAGCCACAATGAGATGGTAGGAGGACACATTCACAATAAAATCAAATCCCATAACTGCTGAGTGGGTGAATCACAGACTGGAGAACACTTATACCACAGAAGTCCACCCACTGGAGTGAAAGTTCTAAGCCCCATGCCAGGCTTCCCAACCTGGGGGTCCGGCAATGGGAGGAGGAATTCCTAGAGAATCAGACTTTGAAGGCTACTAGGATTTGATTGCAGGACGTTGACAGAACTGGGGGAAACAGACTCCACTCTTGGAGGGCACACACAGAGTAGTGTGTGCATCGGGACGCAGAGGAAGGAGCAGTGAACACAGGGAATACTGAACCAGAGCTACCTACTAGTGTTGGGGGGTCTCCTGCAGAGACAGTGGTTGACTGTGGCTCACTGTGGGGACAAGGACACTGGCAGCAGAAATTCTGGGAAGTACACCTTGGCATGAGCCCTCCAGGAGTCTGTCACTAGCCCCATCAAAGAGCCCAGGAAGGCTCCAGTGTTGGGTTGCCTCAGGCCAAAAACCAACAGGGAGGAAACTCAGCCCCACCCACCAGCAGTGAAGTGGATTAAAGTTTCACTGAGCTATGCCCATCAGAGCAACAGTCAGCTCTACCCACCACCAGTCCCTCCCATCAGGAAACTTGCACAAGCCTCTTAGATAGCTTCATCCACCAGAGGGCAGACAGCTGAAACTAGAAGAAATACAATGCTGCAGGCTGTGGAACAAAAACCACATTCACAGAAAGATAAACAAGATTAAAAGGCAGGGGACTATGTACCAGATGAAGGAACAAGATAAGACCCCAGAAAAACAACTAAAGGAAGTGGAGATAAGCAACCTTCCAGAAAAAGAATTCAGAATAATGATAGTGAAGATGATACAGGACCTCAGAAAAAGAATGGAGGCAAAGAGCGAGAAGATGCAAGAAATGTTTAATAAAGACCTAGAAGAATTAAAGAACAAATAAACAGTTGAAAAATACAATAAACTGAAATGAAAACTACACTAGAAGGAAGCAATAGCATAATTACTGAGACAGAAGAACAGATAAGTGACCTGGAAGACAGAATGGTGGAATTCACTGCTGTGGAACAGAATAAAGAAAAAAGAATAAAAAGAAATGAAGACAGCCTAAGAGACCTCTGGGACAACATTAAACACAGCAACATTCCCATTATAAGGCTCCCAGAAGGAGAAGAGAGAGATAAATAACCCAATAAAATATTTGAAGAGATTATAGTTGAAAACTTCCCTAACATGGGAAAGGAAATAGCCACCCAAGTCCAGGAAGTGAAGCCAGTCCCTACAGGATAAACACAAGGAGAAACACACCGAGACACATAGTAATCAAACGGGCAAAAATTAAAGACAAAGAAAAAGAATTGAAAGCAGCAAGGGAAAAACAACAAATAACATAAAAGGGAACTCCCATAAGGTTAACAGCTGCTTTCTCAGCAGAAACAGTACAAGCCAGAAGGGAGTGGATTGATATATTTAAAATGATGAAAGGGAAGAACCCATAACCAAGATTACTCTACCCAGCAAGGATCTCATTCAGATTTGATGGAGAAATCAAAAGCTTTACAGACAAGCAAAAGGGAAGATTATTCAGCACCACCAAACCAGCTCTACAACAAATGCTAAAGGAACTGCTCTAAGTGTGAAACACAAGAGAAGAAAAGGACCTACAAAAACAAACCCAAAACAATTAAGAAAATGGTGATAGGAACATACATATCAATAATTACCTTAAATGTCAATGGATTAAATACTCCAACCAAAAGGCACAGGCTCACTGAATGGATACAAAAACAAGACCCATATATATGCTGTCTACAAGAGACCCACTTCAGACTTAGGGACACATCCAGACTGAAAGGGAGGGGATGGAAAAAGATATTCCATGCAACTGGAAATCAAAAGAAAGCTGGAGTAGTATTAATCATATCAGATAAAATAGACTTTAAAATAAAGAATGTTACAGAGACAAGGAAGGTCACTACATAATGATCAAGGGATCAATCCAAGAAGAAGATATAACAATTATTAATATATATTAACCTAACATAGGAGTACCTCAATACATAAGGCAACGATAACAGCTATAAAAGAGGAAATCGACTGTAACACAACAATAGTGGTGTACTTTAACACCTCACTTACACCAATGGACAGATCATTCAAAATGAAAATAAATAAGGAAAAAGAAGCTTTCAATGACACAATAGACCAGATAGATTTAATTGATATTTATAGGACATTCCATCCAAAAACAGCAGGTTACACATTCTTCTCAGGTTTGCATGGAACATTCTCCAGGATAGATCACATCTTGGGTCACAAATCAAGCCTCAGTAAATTTCAGAAAATTGAAATCATATCAAACATCTTTTCTGATGACAATGCTATGAGATTAGAAATGAATTACAGGGAATAAACATAAAAAACACAAAGACATGGAGTCTAAACAGTATGTTACTAAATAACCAAGAGATCACTGAAGAAATCAAAGAGGAAATCAAAAAATACCTAGAGACAAATGACAATGAAAACCCGATGATCCAAAACCCATGGGATGCACCAAAAGCAGTTCTAAGAGAACTGCTTAGAACTTAGGGAACGTAGGGAAGTTTATACCTATACAAGCCTACCTCAAGAAACAAGAAAAAATTCAGATAAACAATCTAACCTTACACCTAAAGCAATTAGAGAAAGAAAAACAAACAAAACCCAAATTTAGCCAAAAGAAAGAAATCATAAAATCAGAGCAGAAATAAATGAAATAGAAACAAGGAAAACAATAGTAAAAATCAATAAAACTAAAAGCTGGTCCTGTGAGAAGATAAACAAAACTGGTAAGCCATTAGCCAGACTCATCAACAAAAAGAGGGAGAGGATTCAAATCAAAAAAATTAGAAATGAAAAAGGAGAAGTTACAACAGACACCGCAGAAATACAAAGTATCCTAAGAGACTACTACAAACAACTCTATGCTAATAAAATGGACAACCAGTAAGAAATAGACAATTTCTTAGAAAGGTATAACCTTCCAAGACTGAACCAGGAATAAATAGAAAATATGAACAGACCAATCACAAGTAATTAAATTGAAAGTGTGATTAAACATCTTCCAACAAACAGAAGTCCAGGACCAGATGGCTTCACAGGTGAATTCTATCAAACATTTAGAGAAGAGCTAACGCCCATCCTTCTCAAACTCTTCCAAAAAATTGCAGAGGAAGGAGCACTCCCAAACTCATTCTATGAGGCCACCATCACCCTGATACCAAAACCAGACAAAGATACTACAAAAAAAGAAAATTACAGACAAATATCACTGATGAATATAGATGCAAAAATCCTAAACAAAATACTAGCAAACAGAATCCAACAACACATTAAAAGGATCATACACATGATCAAGTGGGATTTATCCCAGGGATGCAAGAATTCTTCAATATATGCAAATCAATCAATGTGATACAACATGTTAACAAATTGAAGAATAAAAACCATATGATCATCTTAATAGATGCAGAAAAAGCTTTTGACAAAATTCAACACCATTTATGAAGAAAAGCTCTCCAGAAAGTGGGCATAGTGTGAACCTACCTCAGCATAATAAAGGCCATATACAACAAACCCACAGCAAACATCATTATCAATGGTGAAAAACTGAAAGCATTTCCCCTAAGATCAGGAACAAGATAAGGATGTCCACTCTCGCCACTATTATTCAAAATAGTTTTGTAAGTCCTAGCCACAGCATTCAGAGAAGAAAAAGAAATAAAAACAATTTAAATTGGAAAAGAAGAAGTAAAACTGTCACTGTTTGCAGATGACATGATACTATACATAGAGAATCCTAAAAATGTCACCAGAAAACTACTAGAGCTAATCAATGAATTTGGTAAAGTTGCCGGATACAAAGTTAATGCACAAAAATCTCTTGCATTCCTATATACTAATGATAAAAAATCTGAAAGAGATATTAAGGAAACACTCCCATTTACCATAGTAACAAAAATAACAAAATACCTAGGAATAAACCTACCTATGGAGACAAAAGAGTGGTATGCAGAAAACTATAAGACGCTGATGAAAGAACTTAAAGATGATACCAACTGATGGAGAGATATACCATGTTATTGGATAGGAAGAATCAATATTGTGAAAATGACTATACTACCCAAAGAAGTCTACAGATTCAATGCAATCCCTGTCAAATTACCAATGACAGTTTTTATGAAACTAGAACAAAAATCTTAAAATTTGTATGGAGACACAGAAGACCCCGAATAGCCAAAGCAGTCTTGAGGGAAAAAAGCAGTGCTGGAGGAATCAGACTCCCTGACTTCAGACTATACTCTAAAGCTACATTAATCAAACAGTATGGTAGTAGCACAAAAACTGAAACACAGTTCAATGGAAAAGGATAGAAAGCCCAGAGATAAACCCACGTAGCTATGGTCAACTAATCTATGACAAAGGAGGCAAGGATATACAATGGAGAAAAGATATTCTCTTCAATAAATGGTGCTGGGGAAACTGGACAGCTACATGTAAAAGAATGAAATTAGAACCCTCCCTAACACCATACAGAAAAATAAAGTCAAAATGGATTAAAGACCTAAATGTAAGGCTAGACACTATAAAACTCTTAGAGGAAAACATAGGCAGAACACTCTATCACATACATCACAGCAAGATCCTTTTTGACTCACCTCTTAGAGTAATGGAAATAAAAACAAAAATAAGAAAATGGGACCTAATGAAACTTCAAAGCTTTTGCACAGCAAAGGAAACCATAAACAAGATGAAACAACAACCCTCAGAATGAGAGAAAATATTTGCAAATGAATCAACGGACAAAGGATTAATCTCCAAAATATATAAACAGCTCATGCAACTCAAATATTTAAAAAAAAAACAACCCAATCCAAAAATGGGGAGAAGACCTAAATAGACATTTCTCCAAAGAAGATATGCAGATGGTCAATGAGCACATGAAAAGCTGCTCAACATCTCTAATTATAAGAGAAATGCAAATCAAAACTACAATGAGGTATCACCTCACACCAGTTAGAATGGGAATCATCAGAAAATCTACAAACAACAAATGCTGGAGAGGGTGTGGATAAAAGGGAATCCTCTTGCACTCTTGGTGGGAATGTACATTGATACAGCCACTATGGAGAACAGTATGGAGGTTCCTTAAAAAACTAAAAATAGAATTAGTATATGATCCACCAATCTCACTACTGGGCATATACCCAGAGAAAACCATAATTCAAAAAGACACCTGAATCCCAATGTTCACTGCAGCACTATTTACAGTAGCCAGGTCATGGAAGCAACGTAAATGTCCATCGACAGAGGAATGGATAAAGAAGAAGTTGTATATATATACAATGGAATATTACTCAGCCATAAAAAAGGAACAAAATTGGGTCATTTGTAGAGATGTGGATGGATCTGGAGACTGTCATACAGAGTGAAGTAAGTCAGAAAGAGAAAAACAAATATCGTATATTAACGCATATATGTGGAACCTAGAAAAATGGTACAGATGAACCAGTTTGCAGGGCAGAAAATGAGACCCAGATGTAGAGAACAAGTGTATGGACACCAAGCGGAGAAAGCAGCGGGGTGGTGGGGGTGGTGGTTTGATGATTTGGACAATCTGGGATTGACATGTATACGCTGATGTGTATAAAATTGATGACTAATAAGAACCTGCTGTATAAAAAAATAAATAAAATTCAAAAATTAAAAAAGAAGATATACAAATGGCCAACAAACATATAAAAAGCTGTTGAAAATCACTAATCATTAGAGAAATTTAAATCAAAGTCATAATGAGATATCACCTCACACCCATTAGTATCACCATTTTCAAAAAAAACAAAATAAGTGTCATGAATTTGTAGAGAATTGGGAACTCTTTGTGCTGCTGGTGTGAACATAAAATGGTGCAGCCACTATGGAAAACAGTACAGAAAGTCCTCTAAAAACTAAAAAATAGAATTACCATATGATCCAGCAATCCCATTTCTGGATATATATCCAAAATAATTGAAAGCAGGATCTCAAATAGGTATTTGCACATTTGTGTTCATTGTAGCATTATTTGCAGTACTCAAGAGGTGGAAGCAACACAAATATCCATCGACAGTTAAAAAGATAAAGGAAATGTGGTATATACGTACAATGGAATATTATTCAGCCTTTAAAAAGAAGGAAATCCTGTCCGATGCTACAATATGTATGATCCTTGAAGATATTATGCTGAGTGAAATAATCCAGTTACAAAAGAACAAATACTGAATGATTCCATTTAAATGAGATATCTTGAATGGGCAAAATCATCAAAACAGAATGTAGAATAGTAGTTTCTAGGGGTTAAGGTGAGGGAAAATTGGGAGTCATTTTTCAATCAGTATAGAGTTTCAATTTTTCAAGATAAAGAAGTTCTAAAAGTCTGTTACATAGCAATGTGAATATAGTTAACACTTTACTAAACTGTATACTTAAAAATGGTTAAGATGGTAAATTGTATATTTTGTGTCTTTTTAACCACAATTTAAAAATACTCTAGAAAGAATGATAAACTTATTTAAAAATAAACTGTATGAATAATTAAATGAGAAATCATTTTCATGAAATGTTATGCTATATGCTCCCCAAATCATTTTAATTAATACTTTAAAGTTTCACATCTTTGGATGGAGATCAAGATGGCTGAGAAAGAGGACATGGGACTCATTTCTCTCATAAACACATAAAAATACATCTACATGTGGAACAATTCTCACAAAAAGCTAACTGGAAACTGGCAGAAGGTCTCTATGACCAAAGCTGCAAGAAAGACCCCCACATAACTGAGTGGGATGGGAAAAAGAAGGCATCAGTGCCCCTGGGAGAGATCTGTAAGGAAGAGAAGGTCCACAAAGGCAGACACTCACCCTGGGGAGACCCTTTGCCTGCTGAGAAATCCACTGGGACAAATAGAGGGTATGGAAAAGCCTAGACTCTACTCAGGAGGAGCATGTGTGCTGGCTTGCTAACAACCAGGGTGGAGAGAGACTTGCACTGGCAGCTGCTGCCTCCCTGTACTTCCCAATCTAAAGGGACAAACACCTTGGCCCACTCCACGCCACAGACTGGAATGAGATCAGGGCAGAAAGTTGGTCTAGTTGTGCAGAGACAGACAAGGGCACCTGGGGTGTGATCCAGGGGGAACTGTGGAGCCCGTTGTCAGTGCACACAGAGTGGGGGCAGGTCTGACCATGGTGAACATTGCCAGTGCCTGCACAGGGCAGCACCACAGGAATGTGCAGTGGTTGGGCACTGAATCTCGGGCAGACAGGCCCTGGGGGAGGACTTGATCTAACTACATGGAGAAAGCCCAGAGGGTCTGGAATGTCATCTCATGGTTCATTTCCTGGAGGGATCCTCCCACTCCCCAACTCAGCTTGGCCCCGGATCAGGGGCTGACATATCCTGGGAGAAGTCTGCCACAGAGACAGCCCAGGTCTTAGGTGGCAGCGTGGCCACCTCAATTCCTGTAACCTTAATGCCCTGGCCCCCAGCACCAGCCTATTTCACACCAAAGTCTTTCACCAGGTCTGGGACAAACACAACAGAGAAAGGGGAACGACCTTAGGCTGCTTCTGGGGGGAACCTTGGATGCCTGCATGGGAAGTGCATCAGTGCACTGTGACCACAGAGGCCTTACTTGCTTCAGTAGTCACCTCCTTTGAGGCAGGGCATGCTCTCAAGGGCAATGTAGCCTGATCAAGTCCCACCCTCAGGGCTTCTACTCCAACAACTGTGGAGCAGACCACACTCCTGATAGGACGGTGACAGTTTCAGAGCAAAGAGGAAGCCCCACCTCACATCCAGCATAGACTATGGACACCATAACACCAATCACAGCCCCTATCAAGGGGATAATGGCCAGCATACCCTGAGGAAAGATGTGGCTAGCATCCATACTAAAACCAGCCCTTGCACCAAAACTATTGGACACACACAGTCTACACAGGGAGGCTCCCACATAAAAACACCCCTTCAAGATGACAGTAGATAACTATTTCTCCTAAATTCATAGAGATCTGGCTATGGAGAAGAATGAAGCAGAAGGAAGGAAATAATAAAGATCAGAGAGGAAATAAATAAAATAGAGATTAAAAAATAGAAAAGATAAATAAAACCAAGAACTTTTTTTTGAAAATATAAACAAAATTGATAAATATCTAGACAGGCTCACGAAGAAGAGAGAGGACCCAAATAAATAAAATAATAAATGAAAGGGAGAAATAACAACAGATACCATAGAAATACAAAAAATCATAAGAGAATATTATGAACAGTTATATGCCAACAAATTGGACAACCTAGAAGAAATGGACAAGTTTCTAGAAACATACAGCCTGTCAAAACTGAGCCAAAAAGAAACATAATTTGAAGGACTGAAGAGCTTCACTGGGAAATTCTACCAAACATAAAGAGAAGAACTTATACCTAGCCTTCTCAAACTATTCCAAAAAATTTAAGAGGAGGCAATACTCTCAAATTCATTCTATGAAGCCACTATCACCCTGATACCAAAACAGACAAAGACACTACAAAAAAGAAAATTACTGGACAATATCTTTGATGAATATAGATGCAAAAATCCTCAACAAAATATTATCAAACCAAATCCAGCAATATATAAATAGGATCATACACCATGATCAAGTTGGATTCATTCCATTGTCACAAGGATGATTCAACATATGCAAATCAGTCAACATGGTACACCACATTAATAAAAAGAAAAACAAAAACCACATGCTCATCTCAATAGTCACAGAATTTTGTTGACAAAATTCAGCATCCATTTATGATAACTCTCACCAAAGTGGGTACAGAGTGAACATATCTCAACATAATAAAAGTCATTTATGACAAACTCACAGCCAAAATAATACTCAAAGGTGAAAAACTGAAAGCCTTCCTGCTAAGGATGCCCACTCTCACCACTTCTATTCAACATAGTATTGGAAGTCCTAGCCAGAGCAATCAGATAAAAAAAGAAATAAAAGTTATCCAATTTGAAAGGGAAGAGGTAAACAAAAACCCATGACATTTTTCACAGAACTAGAACAAATAATCCTAAAATTTATATAGAGCTACAAAAGACCCAGAATTGCCAAAAGCAATCCTGAAGAAAAGGAACAAAGCTGAAGGAATAACCCTTCTAGATTTAAGACTATACTACTATGCTACAGAAATCAAAACAGCATGGTATTAGCACAAAACAGACATATAGATCAATGGAAAAGAATAAAGAGCCCAGAAATAAACCCATGTACCTATGGTCAATTAATTTACAACAAAGGAGGCAAGAATATACAATGGAGAAAAGACAGGCACTTAAACAAGTAGTGATGGGAAACCTGTAGAGCTACATGTAAATCAATGAAATTAGAACACTCCCTCACACCATATACAGAAATAAACTCAAAATGTTTTAACGACCTAAATATAAAACATAACACTATAAGACTCTTAGAAAAGAACATAGGCAAGACATTCTTTGACATAAATCATAGCAATCTTTTCTTAGGTCAGTCTCCCATGGGAAAAAAATACATAAATAAAAGCAAAAATAAACAAATGGGACCTAATCAAACTTAAAAGCTTTTGCATAGCAAAGGAAACCACACACACAAAAAGAAAAGATAACCTATGGAATGGGAGAAATTATTTGCAAAAGAAGCAGTCAACCTGTGGTTAATATCCAAAATATACAAACAGCTCATATGACTCAATATCAAAAGAACAAACAACCCAATCAAAAAATGGGTGGAAGACCTAAATAGACATTTCTCCAAAGAACACATACAGATGATCAACATGCACATGAAAAGGTGCTCAACATCACAAATTATCAGAGAAATGCAAATCAAAACCACAATGAGGTATCACCTCACACTGGTCAGAATGGTTATCATCAACAAATTTACAAAGAATGTTAGAGTGGGAGTAGAGAAAAGTGAACCCTTCTACACTGTTGGCAGGAATGTAAATTGGTTCAGCCACTATGGAAAACAGTACAGAGGTTCCTTAGTAAAAATAGAGCTATCATATGATCCAGCATTCCCACTCCTGGCTATATATCTGGAAAAAGATGAAAACTCTAATTTGAAAGACACGTGCACCCCAATGTTCATAGTAGCACTATTTACAATATCCAAGACATGGAAACAATCCAAATGTACATCAACAGACTATTGGCTTAAGAAGATGTGGCACACACACACACACAATGGAATATTACTCAGCCATAAAAAGCATGAAATATTGCTATTTGCAGCAGCATAAATTGACCTAGAGATTATTATACTTAGTGAAGTAAGTCAGACAGAGAAAGACAAATATGATATGATAGCACTTATATGCAGAATCTAAAAAATAATACAAATGAGTCTGTATATAAAAGTGAAACAGATTCACAGACATAGAAAACAAATTTGTGGTTACCAAAGAGGAAAAAAGAGGGGTGAAGGGGTATATTAGTTGTATGGGATTTACAGATACAAACTACTATACATAAAATAGATAAGCAAGAAGGATTTACTGTATGACCCAGGGAACTATATTCAGTATTTTGTAATAATCTATAATGGAAAATTATCTGAAAAAAATAACTGAATTACTTTGCTGTACACCTGAAACTATTACAATATTGTAAATTAACTATACTTCAATAAAAAAAGAAAAAAAAAGGTTCACATCTTTGTATACATTTCTAAGATACTGTATTTCAATCTTTAAAGCATGACTTAATTGTAACATTTGGCTTAGTCACATGATCTGTGTACAACTATTTTATTGCAGTAAATTACTGCAGTCAAAGAAGGAGGTGCAGCTCATTCAAATTTCTTCATCTTGTATTCTCAAATTTATAGTTATGCAGTCTCACTCTAAATGTTATTATATTGGTCTCCTGACTCTGGCAACACGGGAGCTTTACTTTAGTCAGGAGGTTCTCAGGAGTCTCAAAGGGTCATGTCATAGCAATTTACCTCTGAGTCCCCTCTACCTTTTTCTTTAAGATGATAGGATACAGATTACATTACAGCTCTAAGGTGCTGTCATTGTATGCGCTCTCAACTCCTTGTATATAATTCAGCCACATGGAGACAACACCCTTGTAAAGCTGGAATAATCCTTATCTGAAAATGAGGTGTCAACTTATTATAAATTGTTGGAATTGTACAGTCAAATGAGTGGTGCTCCCTTCAAAGTAATAACTTTGAGAGCTATGTGTTTTGTTCTAATGGTGCTGCCTTTGCTCTAAACAATGCAAGAACTTCTCTTTTGGAGCTTCCAGCAGAGAAAAATTTATGAGCAACATGAGGAAATCAGTCCTACCACTTTATAGTCATGCCTCGTATAATGTGCGGGACAAAATGGCAGGACTGTTTCTCTCAGTGGGCACTCATCTGTGATTACATCCTTGCTACCATTATAAATGAGGGAAAATTCAGACCTGGCTTAAATGCCCAACTATTTCTGAAAACTTTGTCTGATTCTCTTCAATCAGAGGCAAACACTCCCTCCTCTGAACTGCCAGGGTACCTCGTTGATACCTTTCTCAGGACACTGAGGTCATATTATTTTTGGTTACAGTTAATTCTACACCTTTCCCTCTTTTAAATAAACCTCCTTAGGAACATGTCTTATTTAGCTTTATATATCTCTCACAGAGTAGGCTATCAACAAATATTTATTGAATGAATAAATGAATGAAAGACCCAAAGGGAACCATCTTTTGACATTGAATAAAAAACTTTCTGGGCCTCATCTATGAAATGGGAACAGTAACAATCATATCTGGTCCACAAGCATGCTGTGAAGACCAAATCAGAAAAACTGAAAAAATGCTTTGAAATAGCTAAATGCTATAAAAATGTAAGGTATTGTTATTAATTCATTTTTTGTAAAAATGAAACCATTCAAAACTTTCAGCACATATTTATTGGCACTGTAGTGAAATAAAGATGAATCTCACAACTTTACTGCTTGTAAGGAGTTTCCAACCTTATTCATAGCACTTTATCACTCCCTAAATTATATATTAATCAATATATTTTTTGTCTCTTCCACTAGAATGAAAGCTTTAAAAAGATAGAGATGTTGTCTATCATGTTTAATGCTGTATCCCCAGTAAATGTTTGTTGAATGAGTGAATGAATGAATTGCTATACCTAGGAGAAAATATAGTACTTTAGTCAGTATTCAACAAATATTTACTGAGTTCCTACCATGAGTAAGACACCAGAGGATCCAAAGGTGAAAAGAAAATGCTCAGACATCTAACATAGAAAGCAGAGTATGAACAGAAAGATGAAAGAGTTATAAGCAAAGTTCTGTGTGACTCTATAAGATTTCACGGAGTTGGCATTTAATCTGGACCTTGAAGTATGGGCCGAATTTGGGCCAGTGGAGATGAGGTGAAAATATTTTAAGCAGAAGTAGTCTCATGAGCAAAGCATAAAAGGTAGGAAGGTTTAGGTACATTTGGGAAATCCAGATAGTTCAATATAACTGGAGCATAGGATCCAGAGAAAGAGAAAATGGTTGAATCCATACTGGGGAGGGCTTTGAATACCAGAATAATTCAGCTAAACAATATTCCTGTTTGAAGAAAGAGGAGTATTGTACAATATTGCTGGGAAGCATGGGTTAGACTTGATGACTTAGAAGTTCAGTTTGGACCCATTATTTCCTGACCTTTTAATGCTGTTGCCAGGGTTAAGTTATTTTACTTTAAAATCCAATTATAACAAAATTTAGGGTCTGAGAGTTTGGTGTTATTCAAAGATCTCTTCTGACCCTGTAGAAAACAGTTTTGACATGTTTGGAGAATCCGTTTTTTTGTTTTTGTTTTTGTTTTTTTGCCAGCAATGGAAAATCTCAGATAAAACAGGGAACAGCAGAAATAAGACATTTCCTTTTGTTGTGTGGTCTTCATAACTTTGACCAGAGACTTACTTATATTTTATTGTGTTTTAATTTCCACAAATCAGTACAAATCAAATAGTATCAAACTCTGGCAAAGAAAATGTAAATGAGATTTTGAGAAAATGCTTTCCAAAGACTAATGATCAGAAGAAATATGTAAGAAGGAGGTCACTAGAGTCAGTCTCAGCTGGTTACCCAATTTCAAGGATAGTACCAATGCCTTCTTAGAGGAATATATGTGAACCTGAGAACAGTTCTCTTCTTTAGCAGATCTCAACAGTGAGATTTTTATTTCTTCATTCTAGTTCCACTTCATTTTCGCACACACTCCGGTCTATAAAACATTTGGGAATGGGAGTTGTTGCTTTATTTGTCTCCCACTGAACATTTAAATAAATGAAAATGCAAACCAAATCATTGCTTTAAATAGTCTCCTCCTTGTACACCCACTCTTATGTAGAACTGAGTCCTTGATGTCTGCCATCTTTATCCATCCATCCATCCGTCCATTCATCTATCTGTGCATCTATCCATTAAAAAAAACATTTACAGAGTAGGTACATTTTCAGATACCACGTCAGGTATGATGGGTTCTGTGCTTTCTCTTAACAAGGTAACTTACATTTATTTTCACTATATCCACATGTGAAATCTAGAATGGGTATAGAAAACAAACATATTAACCTACAGATGGAGCTATTTGAAAACTTTTAAACATTTAACAATATACTGATTTATTTTAAATTCCCAGTAACTGAATGGATTACTTCAAGAGAAATGTTCCTTTTAAAGTCAGTTTGCTTGAGGAGCTGTAGTTAATCATTGAATTGAATCTTTCTTTCTCTCTTTAAGGAAGTCCAAGAATCTAAGAGTTAGAATGAACCATGCAATCTGATCATTAAAAGGCTCATTTACTTCATTCGGTATGACAGACTCTAGGTCCATCCACCTCACTGCAAATACCTCAATTTTATTTCTTTTTATGGCTGAGTAATATTCCATTGTATATATGTGCCACATCTTCTTTATCCATTCATCTGTTGATGGACACTTAGGTTGCTTCCATGTCCTGGCTATTGTAAATAGAGCTGCAATGAACATTTTTGTACATTACTCTTTTTGAATTATGGTTTTCTCAGGGTATATGCCCAGCAGTGGGATTGCTGGGTTGTATGGTAGTTCTATTTTTAGTTTTTTAAGGAACCAAGTCAGAAAGAGAAAAACAAATACTGTATGCTAACACATATATATGGAATCTAAAAAAAAAAAAAAAAAAAGGTTCTGACGAACCTAGGGGCTGGACAAGAATAAAGATGCAGACGTGGAGAATGGACTTGAGGACATGGGGAGGGGGAAGGGTAAGCTGGGACGAAGTGAGAGAGTGACATGGACTTATGTATACTAACAAATATAAAATAAATAGCTAGTGGGAAGCAGCCGCATAGCACAGGGAGATCAGCTAGATGCTTTGCTGTGACCACCTAAAGGGGTGGGATAGGGAGGGTGGGAGGGAGATGCAAGAGGGAAGAGATATGGGGATATGTGTATATGTAGAGCTGATTTACTTTGTTATAAAGCAGAAACTAACACACCATTGTAAAGCAGTTATACTCCAATAAGGACGTTAAAAAAAAAAAAGGCTCATTTACCTACCATTCTCCAATGAAGAAAATCTGTTATATTTGTTCTTAAATATATAGTGTGATTTTTTTGTTGGTTTTTAACTGACACAGTGATGATCAATAAAAAGAGCACTGAATTTAGAGTGAGAATTTTGGGTTTAATTTTCACTTCTATAATTTATTAGTCATATGACCAGAGGCAAATAATTCAATTCTTTATGAGTCTCAGTTTCTTTATTGAAAATATTTAAAATAAAGCTGCTTTGTCTACCTCATGAGGTTGTTATGAGAATCAAAATAAATAATGGATATGAACACCCTTGTTAATCTGCCAAAGACTCTTTAGCTATAAAAAGGAAATTTTTTCTTCTTCAGCCTGCATATCCAGAAGGATCAATCTGTATTGGTTAAAGTTAAGCTGTTGGAAATTTTCAAAGAATTGTAGAAACCTAAGGAGAAGAGAGATATTTCAAGTCAAGGGCAAAAACAAAATAAAACAGCCCTGCAAAACCCCCTTATTTACAGCAATGCATTAAGCAGGCTCAAGGTCATCCATATTTCCTTCTGGATGGTCTTTTTTATTCCTCTAATCTCCAATTCATCTATTTTGCTTTGAGTTTAAAACATGTCTGAGTAGTAGAGCTGCCCCTAAGGGATGGTGGTTATTACTCCAGGCCTCAGCATTTGTGTGTGTGTGGTGGAAGCTCACTCTAGGAACTAGGAAGTGACTAAGAGAGGCAGACTATAGAGGAGAAGATGATGACTCTCTTAGATGATATTTAAACAAACAAACAAAAAAATAGAGGCCTAAGTCCAGTCCATAAACTTTCACACTAAAGTGGATAGACTGAAAGAGACATAAGGATAAAGATGGTTCCTGCCTTGCTAATAATTGTCTTAATGAGTGGCACATTGTAAATGTTTTATAAATATTTGTTCACTGACCTTCATCTTATAACAAAGGGAAGGACTTTACAACTCTAACTAACCCTCCCACAAAGCCTTCTAAATTTGTACATTTTTTTGTGTCTTCTTTTCTGTTTAATGACTAATTTAATCTAAATGTAAATGTCTGAGGAAGAGCAAGGGGTAAAGCACAAGTATTGTCCTAGTGTTCCCAATCAAAGTGGTTTTACACAAATGCTGTTGACCTGTTCCATTTCTGACCTGGGCCAATTCACCTCCCCCTAGGCAATCAGGTGTTCCCCTACTCCTGGGAGGTCACCATATTGATACCAAACTTAGTGTGGACTACAACCCAGTTCTCCCTCCTACCCCTCCTTGTTACTTGAATGAGACCTCAATAGGTTTCCAATCTGTGCACTTTCCCTCTGACATGGGACACTACACCCAGGAAAGGTCTTTCCTGGCATTGACGGACAGAAGCTGCTGAAACTGGAAAACCTGACTCTTGATCAGTGATGCTTTCAGAGAAAAATCGTGATCAAAAGAGGGAAATGTAAAAACTAATAAGTAGAAACATCAATTAAAATAGAGTTGGGAGCTTAGAAAGGGGTGCTCTCAAGCCCTATGAGGATAGCAGGGCCCAAAAGGAAGAAGAAAGTCTCCCTCTTCTTGCCTGGTAAGAGCTCAGTCAGTGAGGGACTGTAACAACTCATCCAATGAAAGGCACTATACTTTGAATTCTCAATTCCTCCAATGGACTTTTTGTTTAACACAGCCATCCCAACTTCCTTTTCCCCTCTTTAAAAATGTTCTCCTTTGCTTGCTGTGTGGGGACTTGCATGTGGCTTGCCATGGTTGCAGACCCAAAATTGCAATTATTTGCTAATCCCAAATAAGCCCACTTTTGCTGGAGAAATAACTGACAGTATATCTGTTTAAGATCAACATTACAAAACAGTGTCTCTTCTGGCCTGGTGAATTTTAAAAGGGTGCCCCTTTTATGCTGCCTTCCATTCTGAGGTTGCAAGTCTTAACAAGGGGTGCACAAATTGCATTTCAGCACCCATTTTATCCCTTGCCTGGGTACGTAGGTACAATGTGGAAACTGCAATAATATGCACCACCACTACTCCCAATATTATCACTATATCTTAGAGATAGTCCATACTCTTCTAGAAACAGCTCTGATAACTACTAATTACTGCTAATAGTTTAATTTTCTTCTTTATTAGTAATTTTGTGATCTTGTGGTTTAGCTTGCATATCAAAAGTATTGAAAATTTACTCTTTACTCTTTATTCCCTTTTGGAAATAGTCATGTTCTTAAAACATCCATCTTTGTAAAGGCAATTTGCACACTGTATAAGAAGATCTATTTTATATTAACCTTTCTGCAACTGTGCAGAAAGTTCAAGTACAGTTGTAATCAATGATAGGTTGTTTTATAACACAGACATAGAGGGAGGCATAATTAATGTCTCCTGAAAATAGAAGACTTCGTTCTTTTTTTTTTAAAACCAGTTGTTAAGAATTCAAGAAGCAGAATATTTCTTTGCTCAGCAATTTAGAGATTTTAAGGGATGTCAATGACTATAGTTGGCCATTCCTAAATATGTTATTAGTTATACAGATCTCCAAATTTCAATAGGATGCTAATTTGAATAAAGTAAAAGATGTGAGAGGTTCTTTAGTATGGTTTCAATATTTTAGCTTTTCTAGTATGTAACTCAGGCTTCTTTAATTGTATAGAAATCCAGAGCAACACCATTAGTAGCTCTACTTTACTCCTGACTGACTGTATTGCAACTGGAATTTTATTTCTTTCCAGGTGCAACAATCTCATATTCTACAGGAGAGTGACCAGGTTAGCTTTGAGTTTAGTTATGAAGTCAAATGTGGAATTGTTGGAAATTGCTATGGCTGTCTGACATAGGAAAATGCTTTTTAGGGATGAAAATTTGAGTTCTGGATGGAGAGAGAGGCCATGCTTATTGGATTCAAGTATTTACGGGGATTTTACATACAAAATGGAGAATTCCTCTGTGTCAATTAAGAGGGCAAAATTTGGATTGATATGTAGACGTTATAAAAAGTCTGAATTTAATTATTTAAAATGCTTGAAGGATGTCACAATGGAATAGACTGTCTTTTTAAGGAGAGATCACTAGAAGTGTCCAAGTAGAATCTGGAGGACTATATGCCAGTGATATTTGAAAGGATATTTGTTGGCTTAAAAATTGATCTGGTGTTGTTTAAAGTGTCTTTCTAGTCTGAGGCTCTATACCGAAATTGACCTAGTGGATTTTATCCATAGGATTAGTATTTTTAGAATAAGATATCATTATCAACAAGTATATTTTAGTGAATATTGTATATAGAGTACTGTATTCATTCTTAAAATTAGATATATGGTCACCACAATTTTTTGATTAGATATTGGTGAAAAACAAAACCTCCAGCCCTTAAGATAAAATGTGAGAAAGTCTTCTTTCTAAACATTGTATATTGTGATTCCATTTTGTTTCTGGGAAGTGTAAAACACACACACACACACACACACACACACAAGAACTACTAACTCTGGGAACAGGTAACCTCAAGTAGCCGCTTAACATATAATTGTTTGGTACAAAGGGTATAAGACAGTGAACACAAGATTCCTGGGTTCTAGCCTGGCTCCTGAGCTCTTATGTAACTCTTGAACCTTGGACAACTTACTTTCCTCATGATAAAAAATGTTCAGGGCTTCCCTGGTGGCACAGTGGTTGAGAATCTGCCTGCTGATGCAGGGGACACAGGTTCAAGCCCTGGTCTGGGGGGATCCCACATGCCGCAGAGCAACTAGGCCCGTGAGCCACAACTACTGAGCCTGTGCATCTGGAGCCTGTGCTCTGCAACAAGAGAGGCCGCGATAGTGAGAGGCCCATGCCCTGTGATGAAGAGTGGCTCCCGCTTGCCACAGCTAGAGAAAGCCCTCGCACAGAAACGAAGACCCAACACAGCTTAAATTAAATAATTAATTAATAAACACCTACCCCCAACATCTTCTTTAAAAAAAAAAGTTCACTGATATTCAGTCTTAAAATATGTCTGTGCTACTGTTAGGCTTTGGAGTGCTATGGAGACTCAAGAATATCCAAACTCTACCACACCAATAACCCTTTCCCCGCTGTGAGGTCACTGAAAGAGAAATCACATGAGAAACAATGGTAAATGAGAAAGTAAAGTGTGACTGTATTATTAACTGGGTTTGTAAAAACCTAGTGCTGAGATTAGTGTAAAAATGATTGGAAAACAAGTTTAGACTGGGAACTTAACAGAGGTCTTTTTCCTGAGCCCAAATCAGTCAGATCAGCCACCAACTGGCTGCATAGTATAGCATACTGAAAAGATGTGCTTGAGAAGAGGTGAGCAGGCATCAGTGGACCATGCCTTTTGACACTCTTTAGTTCATGGAAGGAGGAGGTAAAAAAGGTCCAGAGAGAGAGAGACAGAGACACCAACATTAATGATATTTTCACAGATAGTCGCCCCACCCACTAGCAACAGGTGACCCAATTATTTTCCTAGAATCTGATCCATCAGCTGGTGCCATTCCTATTTGTGGATTGTTGTTATGTGTGTTATGTGTGTGTGTGTGTGTGTGTGTGTGTGTGTGTGTGTTGCTTTAGATAGACTTTTACTGTGACCTTAGAGGCCTACATCTTCCTTAGAAGCCTACATCTATTGTCATCAAGACATGGTTTTAGTATCTGCACTAGGCACCAGTTGTTCTGCTCTAACATAGAATCCTTTCTAATTTTCTGAAAACCCAGACAGGTATTGATTCATGAACAACCAACTCAGTCTGGGGCCACTGCTGTGGTAGTAAGGGTAGTCATTTCTTATTCTATGATGAAGGAACTAAAATTTTCAAGGCTATGGAAGACTTCAATGTAAGAAAAGAACTTAAAGTGTAGGCTTTTTATATATGCAAAGACCAAGGCTGATACATATCAATGAAGTCCTTAAAATTATGAAGATTATTAATGAGTAACAGCAAATCACAGAACAATGAAACTATGTATAGTCATTACTTAACACTTTAATACAGAGTTTCTCCAAGTGTGAGCTGAGGGCCACTCTATCACAATCACTTGGTTAAATGACAAGATTAAAAGAAAGTTAAAAAGCAAAACAAACAACAAAACCCCAAACAAACCAAAACCCCAAGTTTCAGGTTTCTAGAATCTCTGGCTATGAGGCCTAAGATCTTGCATTTTAAACAACTCCCTCCCCAATGATTCTTATGCAGTTTTAACTTTGAGAATCATTGTTTTAAAGAGGTAGTTTAGAATCAGTAAAATAAGGTACTATTCTATAATCTAGTATGATGGAAATCATACTGATCTGGGTAGGAGGAGATCTAGGGTCTAGTTCTAGCTTTGCCTTTTATCATCTGTGAGATATTGGCTAAGTGATGTCATCTCTATGAGCCCCATTTTCCTTCTTTTTACAATGAGAGATTTGATCCAGAGAAACTCTAAGGTCTTCAGCTCTAATATTGTATGAATCTACACAGAGGACATTAAATTAATTGAACTTCTTCCAGGAGGTCATAGAACCTAGCACCCAGCACAATTCCTGGCACATAATATGGATTCAATATCAATTATGTGAATGAAAACAGAAAATATAAACATGTTCAAACTGGAATTGAATAAGTTCTCAGATATGTATGTATGTATATGACAGATATGTAATGAACAACGCCTTAATAAAAGCTAGGAAAATGTTTGGGAGCTCTCTTTAAACCCATGGAGACAAATCATGTATTTTTCCCCACATCATCTTTTGGTGGCCCTCAGGGATGAATTCTTGGCTGGATCCAATCAACTCAAGCTAATCCTCTTACACAAAGCTTCTTTTGACAACTGCCCCTGATTTAGGTCCCCTCCAAACAACTCCTCACCAACCTCTTAGTAACCACACCATGACATTTAACACTCAATTGTAAGTTGCCTTGTATGTTACATTTTATCTGTTTAAGCATAATTTTTAAAAGTACACCAGGCTCCTAGAAGCCAGTGAAAATACTCCTTTCCATATGGCCCCCAGAGTCTATATAATGTTGAATATATAGGCAATCAATGAGTATTAATAGATGGTAATCATTTTTCTGTATTGCTTTGTAAGTTGTAAAGTGCTTTTAAAACTAGTTCATGATTTTCACAACCACTGTGAGAGGCAATCAGAACACATATTATTTCCATTTCATAGATGAAGAAATTGAGGCTTAAAGAATTTACAGCTTGAGCAAAATCACGTAACCAGTAATCTTTCTTTTCTACCACACTACAGTGTATCTTACTGGAGAAAAGAGAGGCTGGGGCATAGGTTTTAAGATCCAGGAACTTTCCATCTCAAGAATTTCAGCCCCTTCTACTAAAAATGTTGGTACTAGAAAATACCAAAAAGAGTGGGGAGATAAAAGCACAGAATATTATGAGTTTCAAATTAGGATGAGGAAGAACATTAATTATTGGATAAGTAGCTTTATTACATTTTGACTTTGATATTGTCTTGGTTCTAAGGTTTTCTAAATTCCTTTACCTAGGCTTTTTCTTTTTTCCTTCCTGGTTTCCAGCAAGCATTTATATCCAAATGGGTCAATATATCTTATCCTAGTGAACCCGAGGTCTCTTTCTTCTTATGTCTGAAATTTTGTTATTGCTGTTGTTGCCAGTTTTCCAGTTAAGATGTGTGTTAATGCTTTAAAAATGAAATATGAATATAAAAATTTATAAGGCCATATAATAAAATAAATCCATTGAAATATTTATCTAATTTCTCCAGCACCTATATTAATAGGTTTAGTAAAAGAGCCTTGCATCTAGTAACCAGCCTTAGGGAAGGTAAACAGCCCTTTCCTCTGACCCAGTGTGCCAGTGAAGATACAGGTTGCACAATCCTTGACACAGGGGTGAACTAAGTATTTTCAAATGGCGTTTGATTAGAAAGAATAACACTTCCTTAGAAAGCAAAATGTGTGTCCATGAATAGACTGGAAGGAAACCTGCCTGTAAATATAGAACATGTAGTTAGAAAACCATAATGTGTTTTCAAATGATAGATAACATTTGCTTGAACAAAACAAGTTAATGTGTTCCAGAACCAGTAATAACTGGCTAGAATTCACTTTTTTTTTTCTATTGCTCTAAAAAATTCCCTTGTGCCAGCTTACAGTCTAAGTCCGGCACCTACCCCAATCCCTGGTAACCACTGATCTGATTTCTGTTTCTATAGTTTTTTCTTTCCCAGAATTTCATATAAATGGAATAATACAGTATGTAGCCTTTTGTGTCTGGTTTCTTTTTACTTAGAATAATGTCTTTGAGATTCATCCAAGTTGTTGCATGTATCAGTGATTTGTTCCTTGATTCACTTGATTAGAAACTGAAGACAAACCACTAAAAGGTAAGTAATCTAAAATTTCTGCAGGTAATTTCAAAAATCTGTCGGAAATTCACCTGCATACACATACGTCATTAAGCTGGAGACCAGCATTTGGTGTATAAACAGTCGAATGTTTAAAGAAATATCATTTTCCACAACGAGTTTAACTCATGTAAGATTATAAAACTGTACACATACAGATAACAGATCAATGAAAGTGGATGAAATATGTTATATGACATCAATATTTTATTCAATGCAAGATACGTCTGATTTGCTCCAGTTCCCACGGCAGCTCTTTGATAGAGAGGAAGAGCTATTAAATCTTTAAGGCAGTAAGAAGAATACTGAGGGCACTACCAATAAACTGTGCCATCCTTTGAATGTGACAACCTTGCTAGTAAGAAACCAAATATAGATGAAATTGTTTTGAACTGTGTTTTGATTCTCCTGATGTTTGTTTTGAGCCATTTTTGTCCAGGGTAAAATTGGTAGTTGGGTATTACATTTGGATCCCCTCAATTTCCTTTCTGTAAGTAATAATAATAGCATTGGCTAACATTTACTGAGCACTTACTGTGCGCTAGGCACTGTGCTAAGCACTTTATGGTAGGTTATCATATTCCTCACAACAACGCCATGAGATAGGTATTATCACTGTTCACATTTTGCAAAGAAACTTAAACACAGAGAGTTCAAATAACTTCTCCAAGATCACAGAGCCAGTAACTATAAAACTCAGATTTGATCCCATGACTTAACTCCTACAATATTCTATCCTAACCCCTGCACTATAATACTCTACATACATTTAACCGTCTATATTTTAGAGCCTAGATTTCCCTCTTTCCTGCCCACCAGACACTTAGTGCCTTCCACTGTTATGCCTCCCTCAAGACTTCTAGAGGTTCTAGAGGTATTTATCCCTCTCTGGTTTTAATTACCCACCTCCCCAGCTATCCTTCTCTCAGTGCCCCGATCTTCTTCACCTAATGTTGTAAAGAATGCGGCTGATTATAAAAGAGGACATCGACAGTACAACAATAATAGTGGGGGACTTTAACACCTCACTTACACCAATGGACAGATCATCCAAAATGAAAATAAATAAGGAAACAGAAGCTTTAAATGACATAATAGACCAGATAGATTTAATTGACATTTATAGGACATTCCATCCAAAAACAGCAGGTTACACTTTCTTCTCAAGTGCGCATGGAACATTCTCCAGGATAGATCACATCTTGCGTCACAAATAAAGCCTCAGTAAAGTTAAGACAATTGAAATCATAACAAGCATCTTTTCTGACCATAGCACTATGAGATTAGAAATGAATTACAGGGGAAAAAAACATAAAAACACAAACACATGGAAGCTAAATAGTACGTTACTAAATAACCAAGAGATCACTGAAGAAATCAAAGAGGAAAAAAAATACCTAGAGACAAATGAAAATTAAAACACTACGATCCAAAACCTATGGGATGCAGCAAAAGCAGTTCTAAGAGGGAAGTTTATAGCTATACAAGCCTACCTCAAGAAACAAGGAAAGTCTCAAGTAAAAAATCTAACCTTACAACTAAAGGAACTAGAGAAAGAAGAACAAACAAAAAACAAAGTTAGCAGGAGGAAAGAAATCATAAAGATCAGAGCAGAAGTAAAAGAAATAGAAACAAAGAAAACAATAGCAAAGAACAATAAAACTAAAAGCTGGTTCTTTGAGAAGATAAATAAAATTGTTAAACCATTAGCCAGACTCATCAAGAAAAAGAGGGAGAAGACTGAAATCAATAAAATTAGAAATGAAAAAGGAAAAGTTACAACAGACACCGCAGAAATACAAAGCATCCTAAGAGACCACTACAAACAACTCTATGCTAATAAAATGGACAACCTGGAAGAAATGGACAAATTCTTAGAGAGGTAAAGCCTTCCAAGACTGAACCAGGAAGAAACAGAAAATATGAACAGATGAATCACAAGTAATAAAATTGAAACTGTGATTAAAAATCTTCCAACAAACAGAAGTCAAGTACCAGATGGCTTCACAGGTGAATTCTATCAAATATTTAGAGAAGAGCTAACACCCATCCTTCTCAAACTCTTCCAAAAAATTGCAGAGGAAGGAGCACCCCCAAACTCATTATATGAGGCCACCATCACCCTGAAACCAAAACCAGACAAAGATACTACAAAAAAAGAAAATTACAGACCGATATCACTGATGAATATAGATGCAAAAATCCTAAACAAAATACTAGCAAACAGAATCCAACAACACATTATAAAAGGATAATACACCATGATCAAATGAGATTTATCCCAGGGATGCAAGGATTCCTCAATATAGGAAAATCAATCAATGTGATACACCATATTAACAAATTGAAGAATAAAAACCATATGATCATCTCAATAGATGCAGAAAAACTTTTGACAAAATTCAACACGCATTTATGTTAAAAACCATGCAGAATGTAGGCATAGAGGGAACCTTCCTCAAGATAATAAAGGCCATATATGAAAAACCCACAGCAAACATCATTCTCAATGTTGAAAAACTGAAAGCATTTCCTCTAAGATCAAGAACGAGACAGGGATGTCCACTATCACCACTATTACTCAACATAATTTTGGAAGTCCTAGCCATGGCTATCAGAGAAGAAAAAGAAATAAAAGCAAAACAAATTGGAAAAGAAGACGTAAAACAGTCACTGTTTGCAGATGACATGATACTATACATAGAGAATCCTAAAAATGCCAGCAGAAAACTACTAGAGCTAATCAATGAATTTGGTAAAGTTGCAGGATACAAAATCAATGCACAAAAATCTCTTGCATTCCTATACACTAATGATGAAAAATCTGAAAGAGAAATTGTTAAAACACTCCCATTTACCATTGCAACAAAAAGAATAAAATGCCTAGGAATAAACCTGCCTAGGGAAAAAAAAGACCTGCATGCAGAAAACTATAAGACATTGATGAAAGAAATTAAAGATGATACCAACAGATGGAGAGATATCCCATGTTCTTGGATTGGAAGAAACAATATTGTGAAAATGACTATACTACCCAAAGCAATCTACAGATTAAATGCAATCACTGTCAAACTACCAATGGCATTTTTTATGGAACTAGAACAAATCATCTTAAAAGTTGTATGGAGACACAAAAGACCCCGAATAGCCAAAGCAGTTTTAAGGGGAAAAAAAGGAGCTGGAGGAATCAGACTCCCTGACTTCAGACTATACTACAAAGCTACAGTAATGAGACAATATGGTACTGGCACAAAAACAGAAATATAGATCAATGGAACAAGATAGAAAGCCCAGAGATAATCCCATGCACCTATCGTCAACTAATCTATGACAAAGGAGTCAAAGGTATACAATGGAGAAAAGACAGTCTCTTAAATAAGTGGTTCTTGGAAAACTGGACAGCTACATGTAAAAGAATGAAATTAGAACACTCCCTAACACCATACACAAAAATAAACTCAAAATGGATTCAAGAACTAAATGTAAGACCAGGCACTATAAAACTCTTAGAGGAAAACATAGGAAGAACACTCTTTGACATAAATTACGGCGAGATCTTTTTTGATCCACCTCCTAGTGTAATGGAAATAAAAACAAAAATAAACAAATGGGACCTAATGAAACTTCAAAGCTTTTGCACAGCAAAGGAAACCATAAACAAGATGAAAAGACAGCCCTCAGAATGGGATAGTATATTCATAAACGAATCACCGGACAAAGGATTAATCTCCAAAATATATAAGCAGCTCATGCAGCTCAATATTAAAGAAGCAAAGAACCCAATCCAAAAATGGTCAGAAGACCTAAAAAGACATTTCTCCAAAGAAGACATACAGATGGCCAAGAAGCACATGAAATGCTGCTCAACATCACTTATTATTAGAGAAATGCAAATCAAAACTACAATGAGGTATCACCTCACAGCAGTTAGAATGGGCATCATTAGAAAATCTACAATCAACAAATGTTGGAGAGGATGTGGAGAAAAGGGAACCCTCTTGCCTTGTTGGTGGGAATGTAAATTGATACAGCCACTATGGAGAACAGTATGGAGGTTCCTTAAAAAACTAAAAATAGAATTACCATATGATCCAGCAATCCCACTACTGGGCATATACCCAGAGAAAACCATAATTCAAAAAGACAGATGCACCCCAATGTTCATTGCAGCACTATTTACAATAGCCAGGTCATGGAAGCGACCTAAATGCCCATCGACATTCAAATGGATAAAGAAGATGTGGTACATATATACAATGGAATATTACTCAGCCATAAAAAGGAACGATATTGAGTCATGTTTTGAGACGTGGATGGATGTAGAGACTGTCATACAGAGTGAAATAAGTCAGAAAGAGAAAAACAAATATCGTATATTAATGCATGTATTGGAACCTAGAGAAATGGTACAGATGAACTTGTTTGCAGGACAGAAGTTGAGACACAGATTTAGAGAACAAATGTATGGACACCAAGGGGGGAAAACTGCTGTTGGGTGGGGATGATGGTGTGCTGAATTGGGCGATTGGGGTTGACATATATACACTGATGTGTATAAAATTGATGACTAATAAGGACCTGCAAGAGGAAAGAGATATGGGAACATATATATATATATATATATATATATATAACTGATTTACTTTGTTATAAAGTAGAAACTAGCACACCATTGTAATGCAATTATACTCCAATAAAGATGTTAAAAAAAAAGAACCTGCAGTATAAAAAAAACAATAAAAAAAAACTAATACTAAACTTTCTTTGGGTTATTTGTATGGAAATATGTTAATATAAATGTTTCAGACATTGCATGAAATTTCTAAAAATCTTATATGTTCTGGTATAATGTTATGTCATAATTCTAGTTATTACTTTAAAATGTATATCTCAGAAATAACTAAATTTCCTTGTCAATTGCATCATTATGAACTTTCATCAAATCTTTAACCGTGGTCATTTTTTTTTTTTTTTTTTGCCATACGCGGGCCTCTCACTCTTGTGGCCTCTCGCATTGCGGAGCACAGGCTCTGGACACGCAGGTCCAGCGGCCATGGCTCATGGGCCCAGCCACTTCGCGACATGTGGGATCTTCCCGGACTGGGGCACGAACCCGTGTCCCCTGCATCGGCAGGCGGACTCTCAACCACTGCACGCCACCAGGGAAGCCCTAACTGTGGTCATTTTTAAGTCTTTTGTCATTTACAGACAGTTCTGGGTGTACTCTGATGCTTTCACAAAAATCTTTCTATTAAAGGGTTTCATCTTCAAGGAATTCACGGAAAAGACTGACAAGTACAGGTTTCTGGTAACTGACTATACTGCTGAACTGAATGAATAAGCATTTTCAGAACTTTAATGGAAAACTGATGAATTCATAAAAGTGCTAACAAAAGATCAATATAAAAAAATTAATTACATGGGACTGAGTGAACTGATGAGGATGATTATAAATTTTGTGAATTTCTGTTTGAATAAAAAAAAAATCCCACAAGGACTCCGAGGCAAAAAATGTACAAATCAATTTTCACTTCAAAGTAAAGGAGCTGTTACAGTGGAGGATTACTGGACTGAATGTCAATATTATGACATAGTATGACTGTGTTTCGTGTTTGGTAATTGCAATCATTGTTGCTTTTGTTGTGGTCATCCACTTACGATGCTTGGTGTCAATTTATTTATCTCTTGTAAAAATGAAATACAGTGTGTGTGTGTGTGAAAAAAAATCTTACAATTTTATCCATCAATTATACCTCAATAAAGCTGAAAAAAGAACAGGAGAATCTGGAAAAAAAAGGAATGCAGCTGATTAGGCAAATGTTATTATGGTATGAATACCTTATAGATCCCCTTATCTTTGTCAAAGATCATCACATTTTATACCAAATTATTCCCAATAAATTACTACCAATAAACTTCCAGAAGAGGCCTGGGAGGTGAGTAGGGACAAGAGAACCTTCCCAACATCGATTATTTTATACCATTTAAGCCACATATACAGTTGACTGTATCCACCCACATCTTCCCCCCGGGTGCTCTGTGACTACTGATAGACTTCAAGACAAGATTTGAACATGGTGACCCAGTAACAGAAGGTTTTTTTCCCTTTTGTATAAACTAACTGATCTGAATGGAGATCAAACCTGTGACCTGGGTCTCAGAACTCTGCTAACAAGAGTTATTGATACCAGTTCTGACATTACTGAAGCACTGCATTGAATGGTCTCCTAACAGCTTGTAAGTATTAATAAGCCTCCCTACAGATGTAACTTTTAAATAGGGAGTGACATGGGTACTGAGAAAGATTAGAGTTTCACATGGCCTAGATCACAGAGGAGGTACTTGATTATGATAGTCTTGGTATACATTGTATTATATCATAAAATGGAGATATAAATATTGATTGCTATTTCACAACAAAATCCAGAATTGGTAACATTTTCCAAACTTCCAAAACTGGATGAAACAGAACACTGTAATAAAAAGAAACAGTCTTACTCTTTAGAGAAAAATTGGAATTACATTCCAACTGCTTTCAAAAAATTATTACTCCCAGTTCATATTGGTGTACACAGTATGCGACCTTTCATACCTAAAAATGATTTTGTTTTATTTTTTGAGTTTAGAATAGTTTACTAGTATAGGTAATAAAAACATTACTTAAGTAGAAGTATCAAGGAGAAGTACCTTGTAACTTGAAGCCAAAATATAGCTACTTTATTATTGTGAAATTAGATTAGTAGCATCATTTGTTTTAAATCTAAGTTAAAAAGTACAGTATTTATGTAAAGCAGCTACTTGTTAATTCTCTAGAATAAATGTATTTTCATCAGTAGAAGGTTTGATTTTTTCCTGTGTAAATTAAAAAAAAATCCCCTTTAGGTCCAAATGCAGTTGAGACTAAAATATCTTTGTGACAAATGGTCACATGGGAAAATGCTCTCAATACATTGTTAAGAGAAAAAGCAGGAAACATAACTGCATAATCAGTATAATCTCACTATTGCTGAATATATGCAATATGCACAAGAAATGACTTAAATATACTAAGATGAATTAAATATACTAAGATGATAACAATGATTATTATTGGGGAGTGGGATTGCAAGTGTTTTTTTCTTTATATTAGCTACATTTTCTAAAATGTCTGCAAAGAACATCTATTACTTTTATAATATGATATAAACAAGAAATATAAAAAACTAGTCTCAAAGAGTGTGAAAAACATCATTCAATTTTATGGACATACTCATCCATCGACTTGTATTTTAAATATATTTGTAATGATTCCCATTCATTTTTATAAAATCAAAGGATTTCACCACCTTAAGTCAATGACTTTGCAGATCTGAGAAAGACATGGGTCATTTGAAGTGCATTTTGTCCTTCCAACATTCCTGAAAATGTATCAACTGGGAAGGAAAACTGCTGATGTGCTACTTGAAGCTCATCCCATGCCCTCCCACATTTGATAACATGAAAAGTTTTAATTGACATAAGACTTTAACCAAAAAAATATGGGTGTATTTCACCCAAACTAATAACATGTTCAACGGGTGTCAAAAAGAGAGCCAGAAGTTAGATGCAACCACTGACACTTAAAAAAAATCTGTTGTAAAAATAGCATTCTTTGTTTATACTGTGGAATTTACTTGCTGTTTTTACCATTTGAATCTGTTGTCTATTACTGAATATTCACTCTATTCCACTGGTGTTGGAGTAATTCTTTGTTATGTAAAGCCAATTAAAGATGATACACATGTCAGCTTGGAAATCAACCAAATTTCCACTTGAGCACTCCGTGTTCTCCCTTTTCTGACTCCAAATACCTTATTATTCTCTGCATTTTTTGGTCTTTTTATCAGAACCTTATTTTGGGGAGGAAAAAATTATCTGTAAAAGGGGTACAATAATTAAAACACAAAGACTTAGAAAAATAAACATTACAAGAAAGAGATGCCTTTATTAGTTGGAAATCATTTATTGCCTCTATAAAAGTTTAAATAAAAACACTACAAAATTTCACATTATACAGCCTGATGTGGTTTTAACATGATAGTATGTTTCAGAGGTAGTGCCAGTAAAATAGGACACAAGATTACTAAAAGTAATTAATGAGTTAATGCAAAATAAAATTTCAATGTGGAGAAATATATACTCAGTATACACTTTAATGGAACAATCGTAATATATTTCCATGAAAATATCACTTTATTCTCTTTTATCCTTTAGCAAATCTGTTCTTAATAAAGGTTTGTTTCGGGCAATGGTATGTTGACTGTAGGCTCACAAGTTAGTAGGCTCCCCCATTATAATATCACAGAGCATAGCTTAGTGAAGAGCATGATACAGTGTTGTCTGCCAAGGATAACACCAACTTCAAAGATAAACCCATTTATTCATAACTCCTAATGATAACTCCCTTAAAAGACTAATCTATCAGAATTTGGCATTTTTAGGATCTGAATGAAAATCTAATATTTAAAAAAAATAAGCAATATTCCCTGTATACCACCACTGCAATATGGAGGAAGGACAGGAGTTAGAGTTTTCAGAATTCTTCTTAAATATGATCATAAGCTGTCAGGCCAAGGTGAGGAAACTATTCTTGGAAATGGGCTGAATGCTCCCTCCTCCCTAAAAAGGGCAACAAAGTCAATCTTAGAGTCTAGAATTCTTTTAAATATACCACTTATGCTTTCTCCTACAAACTTACATACTGCTGACTGTGAAAGTGTCTTAAAATAGATGTTACTGTCTTTGGAGAAATTACCTCTTGGACATCTTTTGAGGTCTTGGTAGTATACAGAGCTTAGGATGTAATTGGGTTGCAGCCTTTTCTTCTCCAACAATAACAAACATTTCTATCACAAGATTTCAATGATAGTACAAAATTCCTTCTGTTGATAACTGACGTTACAACAAAACATCCCTAGGTTCCATGAAGAGGCTGATTTCCTGTCAATGTTTTTCTTGCGTGTGCTAATTTTCCTATTCTCCAGGACAACTGCAGTTCTCACTTTCTTGGGACTAATATTAGCTTGGCTGAAATAACAGAGGTACTTCAGGGTTTTTTTTTAATACACATTTTGAAAGGTAAGTGCTCTCTTTTTTTTTTTTTTTTTTTTTTCTGGCGGAGCCATTGGGAGCTCAGAGTCTTAACCACTGGACTGCTAGGGAAGTCCTGGTAACTGCTTTGCTTTTAGATACACATTCCCTGTTTAGAAACAGGCCAAAAGCAGACATCAAAGGATAGTTAAAAGAAAAGGAAAAAAAATCATGTTGGCATCTGTCTTTGTGAGAGATAGTATGGCTTCAGATACTATGTTCTGTTTTATTATTGTGTCAAAGCCCTAAAGAAAGAAACACTAGTTGTTTTTCTCCTCCCAGTCATGATGTTCACAAAAGGAGTCCATAAACTGATATTTTCCTGCTCTAAAAGTCTCAAAATCAATTCCAATCTATACATGTGAAAATATACTTTCTTCAAAGTAGATTTTTAATACTTGACCTTGGCATCATTTTCAAAATCTATGGTGTATAATTTCAATTTGCCAATTTTGATTTCTTTTTCTGGATACATCTATTTCCTTTGGTTCCTGCTACAGAAAAACTGTATTTCGTTTTAGAAATGTTTTACATTCAATGATAGTAAAATAAATAATTTTAGGGCTGAAACACAAATGTCAAGACAAAAGGATTCTTAAGTGTACTGTTATGATTTATGCAGTTTCTATTCTAATGGAACTTTAAACAGGGACAAGGGAATCATCTATGCCATACCTAGTAAAATCCTTAAGTCTATGAAAATTTCTACTTAAATAATTTTATTTCTATCCTTGAAAAAGTGAAAAGAAATAATTTATTTGGAAGTTTATGGCTTGCTGAGGAGTAGAAATCCAATGTCCCTATTGCAGGAGTTCAATGAATAATTTTTGATGTATTGACTAATTGCTGAAGTGTGACAAGCATAATCCATAGAGTTCAAAGATGTAGGAGAGAATCACCTATCTTTACTTAGTAACAAAAACTCAACAATAAGGTGCTTAAATTGAAGCAGGAGAAATTATAGTTTAAAGATAAACTCAACAACTAGTAAAAAGGATGGTAAGAGAGACTTGAAGACCTGGAGTTTGTTCATGTTACCTCAAGAAATGGTTTCTCTATTTGCTGTATATAGTAGAGACTCTTTATCTCATAGGGAATTAGAGTGACTGATAAATTTAAACATAATACCCAAGGTTCTGTTACTCAGCCCTCTTTTCTCTGAATGGAATTTGTCCTGTCAACAAGGAGTACTAAAAATTGTTTATGAAGAACCATACAGCTCTCAGCTAAAAGGGAGCATACCTAACCACTGAAATATTTCTGCTAACAAAGAACCATAACAATAGCATGGCAGCAATATTAAATCAAACAAATAGCTGACAAAGTGAATGATTATCAATGAACCTTACCTATTTGTGTGTGTGGGAGGGGACATTTCAAGGTCAAAGACATTCATGACTGCATTTTTGTATTCATAAGTTGGTACCTGTGATTCCAAGATCAAACTTGATTTTACTTACAAATTACAAAAATATCTGATATAGAAGCTTGATGGCCAAAAGAGCCATCTAGTTACTTCATTAATCTTTTAGGTATAGATAGTAATTTAATCATGTGATACAATTCCACACTGCCAACTCACAAATATGTGATACTGTGTGCTCAGGGAGAAACTAGCATTTTCCCTTCTATGGGTCATGGTAATGCCATCTGGTACCCTGGAAGGGAAGGTCTGCAAAAAATTGTCTACAGTGTGGTGCTATCTGGTAGCTACTAATAGAACAACTGGGTAGCATGCCCATTTTAGGAGTGTACTCATAGAATAGTATCCAGGAAATTCAGAGGACTGTGATTTACAACCAAAGTAGTATAATTATTTTTGGATATTATCCTTGGCTGATGACTCTGTACAAGTCTCGCATGGAAATGAGGTAAATTTTGTGGCAAAGTTAAGTGACTAGATAAAAATAAAAACAACACACACAAAGAAAACTCAGTGGCTTACCTTGACTTCTTGTTTCATAAAGTGTAAGAACTGAAGAAATATTATGGTGATGGTGATAAACTTGTAATATTTGTGCAACATTTCGTCTAACTCAGTTATATAAATTTACTAGTAGAATGTGAATCTTATCAATATTTGTCATTTGCAGCAATGAAGACTCCCATTAAGATTAATCTTTTACAACATTTTGTTCTATACACTTCATAATTTATTTGACTTCATGTCCATGAATTACTTTTCCATAATACTTGCCCTCCCAAAATATTTGGGTTACATAATGGAAGAATACAAATAATTTACAATTGTATAGTAGTAATCACTTCAATTTTCAAACATTAACTTAAGTCAAATTCTCATAGGGGTTTAAAAATAAATCCCAAGATTCATCCAGGTTAAAAAACATTTTTAAGGTTTTGTTTTCAATTTTCAGTCCACTTTCCTGAATAAAGGTGTATGTAGATAACAGGAAAAGGAGAGAGGAAGAAAGAAGACATAATGGCTACAAAAACAAGACTAATCAAGCTTCAGTAACTTGATAAGCTACGTTGAAATATCTTTGTTTTTGTGTCTCTGGTCAAAACTATTACTAAAACTAAGATTCTTCTATAAAACCAAAAAGACCTTTCAGAAATTAGACATTATGCATTTCATAGCTAAACTGCTCAAAATTAATTACATTTTTTCCCAGAGTTCCATCAGTTTGGAAAAAACTCTCAAACAATGCTTTTAAATTTTACATACATCTTTTTGCACCACAGCCATTATATCTTGTTAATCCTTCAGTATACGTTGTTCGACAATATCTTTTTCCAACTGAAGAATTTCAGGACAACAGAATGCAACTATCTTGAAATGCATACCTGTTAGGTAGCCAAAAGGCTGTATCATATATCCTCCCCCTACCCAATCACAAACTGTCTGAGGCATTTTTCTCTGATAAAGAAGACACACTGAATGAGGTATCATCAGGCTCCGGTGAGGCATGATTGAAATCCATCTCTTCTAATTCAGGAGGTAAATCTGACAGCAGTGCCTGAGTCAGAAAAATCAATTGTTTTGAATTAGTACGTGGACATATTTTTTCCAATTTTATAGTTGTGGTCCTTTCACATTGATTTATTTTTACAGATTTAAATAAAGGAGCATTTCTCTTTCAGGACCTTATACAATATCTTACCTAAGAGAAAAATTCTTCATACATTATTAAGGAAGTAACAAAATACTAGATCTTGAGAGCGTGGATTATATAGAGTGGAATCCTGAACAAAAGGGAAATAAGGAGAGAAATGAGCAACTATTCTGAACCAAATGCCTTGAAGCGTTTGAGATAAGTGATTTTCATACTAGTTTTGAGTGTTCACTGATAACTGCTAAAGGGCTTTAACATTATATTCCTTATTAAAATAGTCCTGCTTGGTTATGCTGTGTCCTTCAGACTAAAACACATTTCACAAAAGAGTATTTTGTACTTCAGTGGGAGAAAGAACTTAGCAGTTAGGGGAAAAGTTCAGCTATTCTACTTTAGATTAAACTTTAACAATTTAAAAGTCCAAGTGATTTTTTTTCTTTTATTAGGCCATGCCCATATCTACAGATGGCCAAGCATTCACCAAGACACTGCTGAACCAGTGAATTTGGCTGTGTAATGATGCATCTAGAGGGCTGCTCATTTTTTCTGCTGGAGTAATTTGGATAAGCCAAGAGCCATGAACTAAACTTTGCCATGCTGTAATTGTTTCATCTGGAGTTGCAGAACATGCATTCATACTAGAGAAATAAATAATTAATCAAGTTTTATCTGGTTGGTAGTGCTGATGCCCATTTGACCATCAGAAATTGCAAATTAAATGATTAATTTGATGATCCTAATACCAAAAATAATGTAGCATATCTCGGCAAGTTTTAGACAACGTTACTTGTAGTGTGGGCTTTGGGTGCAGTAGTAAACAAAGATCAAGGGAACAGGAACAAATGTAAGCTTGCCACTACCCAAATACGGAACGAAAAAACAGGGCATGTTAGAGAACACATGAAATCCACTTGAAATAAGACATTACTCTCCTATTCTGTTTATTAAAAGAAGTGACAGCTATAAATCCTACAGTTTTTGTCTTAGAGCAAAGAGGAAAGATTAGAGCTTTCTGTCAGGCTTCAAAAGGAAAGACTAACTCCTTCTGAACAAAAATTTATTATTTATTTTATGCTATTAAATTGTCCATGAACTTCTTGATGAAACTGAGTGTACTATTTACAAAGCAGTCACCTAAAGGTACTACATACTCTCTAAGGTTTCTAGATTGCAGTCATAGGACACAGAGCCCTTTTCTGCTAGATCACTTGTTTACCACTAACCCAGTCTAGGTGAAACAAAGACTTTGCTGATATTGGTTGATCATAGTTTATGAGAAATACATCACTGGATTTATTTCATTTTGCAAGTGTGAAGAAGCCCCATTAAAGAGGGCAAAGTGTTACAATTAACATAGCTTAGAGTACTGGAAAGTCAAAGTAGATGAGCAAAGTTAATGACATTCTAAATTCTAGTGGGGAGACCTTCAAATCAAAGAAGCACTACTTTTTATTTCTTTCTCATTGCACCTAATGTAGTTGACTAAAATGAGTGTAGTATGAAATAGGAAAACTTTAATATCTGAGGCAATATAAGGCACAACTAATGCATGAAGTCCACTTTAAAATTCTCCTTTTCAGTATCTTCTGGATTGCAACATTGGCACACTGAACAAATCTTCAGATTATGTCAGTTACTAGAACTGTCTTTTTCATAGACCAAAGTGAACACAATGAGCCCTCTTCACTTCAGGTTCTTCATCAGTCAGAGCCTGACCTAGTGTCACTCTTCCTAAGAGATTAAGGCATTTCCCAAATATATCATCAGTCTCTATAATACTTATTCTGGGCCCTAGGGTGTGAATGCCAAGTTCCATAATGTTAACCATTCTTATCCTCCTTGCAAAGTGGAGAAATCGAAGTTCAAGAAAGGCAATTGACCTGGCTAGAATCACATAGTGAATTATCAAGGGAAGAAAGACCATAACTAATGACTTAGCACAGTTCTGGGAACATTATTTTTATTTTAAACTGGCTATTGATTAAAAATTTATTTGGATAATCAAATATTTCAGTCAGACATTATCATATATTTTTAAATCCTGGACTGCTTCATTGGAGCAAAGTATTCTGTGGAACACTCATCTCACTCAACTTACCAAAATCAAGATTAATAGAAAAACAGGCTTTTTAAATGAGAAACCAGTGACAATATGGCTCTCTTTTATTCGGCAGAATAAAAATTAATTCCTTCCAGAAATAAACCTCTAAGTATTTCATAGTATAAAGATCAGTAGTTTAAGAGATGACCTGGATAACTTTTGTGGACTACTATGTGTCTTCTATATTTTTAAACCGTATTTTGAGATCCATTATACCCAATCTCAACTATGAAAATCAGTAGTTTCTATCTGGGGGCTGATTATATAGGCCATGATTTTCAGTACTTTTTTTTTTTTTTTTTTGCGGTACGTTGGGGTAGAGGAATCAAACACTATCGTTAAATTGGGAAAAGTGAATGCTGCACTGTGGTCACAAAGAATTTCACAAAGTAATCTCACGTTTTTTTAGTGATGAGCAACATATCATGAAATAAAAGGTATTCAAACACTTGTGAACTCTAGTAGAGGCTGGAATGTAACTGAAATCCAGAAGAGAGGCAAATGCCTCACTTCTTTCATTCACAAAAGGTCCCCAAATATGTGTCTCTCCAGTTAGTGTAGCCCCATCTCTACAAACATTTTGAGAATTTCTTTAAAACTAATTAAATGAAATAATATGAACAAGATGGGGAATACAGTCAATAATTATGTAAAAAATATTTTAAATGTTTTCCCTATTTAGTGGTGGCTTGGAATTAACAAAGTATGATTAATCAGTTATTTTGATTTTCCACTAAAGTAGCACACAAAATCTGAGTATTTTTTCCCAATCAAACTGTGCTTTAAAAAAAAGTCACAAAGTAACAAATTCTTCCTTGATGCCAAGTAGGAATGAGGTATAAAAACAAAAAAATATGTAGAACCCAAGTGTGACATGCTACTTTTCAACATGATACATTACAGCTTACTATTCTCTTCTGTCACTTACCTGCTGTTGTTCCTTATCGTCAGCTTTTATAGCTAGTATCAAGCTTCTTACAAATGTCTGAAGTTTAAAATATTTTTGCTTTTGAATCTCTAGTTCATTTTCAATGAATCTGACTTCTTCATTCTGAAGGAGAAAACATCGAATAATACAATTACTCTATGCAAACCTAGGACCATACATGTTTGATGTACAATAAAATTTTTAAAAAGCAATCAACTTAGAGGGACAATAAAGAAGATAACATTTTAGCATAAAGGAATATAAAGCACAGAAGTAAATTATCCTTTTACTCAAAGGCTGCCTTTTAAGCAAATCACCAACAGAAAATAATCTGCAAGGTCAAAAATCCAATCAAATAAATTCCAGTAAGAGAAAAATCAAGAAACAGTTCCCTTCTTGGAAAGACTCCTCCTACATTAAACCTAATTAGCATTTGGATTAGGATTAATAATAGAGCTCAATTAACCCCAAGTAAAGAGTGATAGCAGATGCAGTAATGCTGAATGTACTATTCACAAAGCCAAATACTGAGGTTATTATTTTGTACCAAGAAAGGACTCAAATTTTTAATAAGACTGTCTTAAGTAGTTTTCTGAGGTCCCCACCTTTATGTAAGAGTTTGTTATTTAGAAAATATCTCCAAATTTACCACTGATTTGAAAGCAAGTCTCCACTATTTTTCCTAGTTGCGTAGGAAAAGAACAATAGACTAGGTTTTGGGAGGATTTTAGTGTCAGGTCTACTGATAATTGTGTAAACTTGGGCAGGCCAATTAACCTGTGACTCTATTTACTCACCAATAAAATGGATATAATACTAGCAGTCTTTGGGAATTCTAGCTTGAGGGTTATAAGGCTCAAATAAGATAATGGCCATGAAATTGCTCTGAATAGATTTACTATTTAAGCTACAATAGTCAAGAAAGTGTGGTATTGTCAAAAGGGTGGACATACAGATCAATGGACAGAACAGAGTCCAGAAATATTTATTATATATTACTTTATACATATATAATACATATATATATATGTACATATACATATTTGGTTGATTTTTGATGAAGATGCTGAGGTAATTCAATGGACAAAGAACAGTCTTTTAAAAAACAGTGGTTGAACAATTGTAAATCTATACCCCCTCCAAAAATGATTATTAACCCTTACCTCACACCATATACAAAATTTAATAAGAAATGGATCATAGGCCTAAATGTAGAACCTAAAACTATAAAACTTCTAGAGGAAAACAAAGGAAAGATATCTTTATGTCCTTGGGTTAGGCAAAGATTTTTCAATAGGACACAAAAAGCATGAAATTTAAAAGAAGGATTTCATAAAAAAAAAAAAACACAGCCTTTGCTTTTCAAAAGACACTTAAGAAAATAAAAATACATGCTACATATAAGGAGAAAAAAATTTGTAAATCACATATCTGATGAAGGACTTACATTCAGAATACATAAAGAGATCTTGCAGCACAAATATAGGACCAGCAACAGAATAAAAAGCAGGCAAAATATTTGAACATACACTTTATCAAAGAAGAAATGTGAATGGCCAATAAATATGTGAAAATGCTTAATATTGTTTATCAAGGAAATGCAAATTAAAATCCCAAAGAGATACTACCACCAACATACTACAATGGCTAATGTTAAAGAGACTGACAATAGCAAGTGCTGATGAGAATGTGGAGCAATTAGAAGTCTCATACTTTGCTGGTGGGAGTGTAAAGCAGTACAGCAACTTTGGAAAATGTTTTGGCAGTTTTTTATAAAATTAAACATACTCTTTTTTACCATCTGACTCAGCAATCCTACTCTTAAGTATTTACCCAAGGGAAGTAAAAACACATGTCCACAAAAAGACAGACATGAATATTCATAGCAGCTTTATTCATAATAACCCCAAACTAGAAGAAACACAAGTGTCCATCAGCAGATGAATAACAAATTGTGTTCATGGTTACACAACTGTGTCCAATTGTCAAAACTAAATGTATGAAAAGGTGAATTTTATTGTATGTAATTATATATCAAAAAAACTGATTAAAAAATTTATTACCGAGCCCTCTTGCCAAAAACTTGAAAATAAGCTGTACGTATTCTCTGCCACCAGAGAATCTGTCTCAAAGAGCATAGCAGGACCTTTAACAGCATTTGCTCAAAAAGCTGCATAAAATACATTAAATTAGTTAATTCTATGGGCATTCTTGTTTCAATTGAGAGGATACAGTTGTATTAATCATATTCTATCTATGAATATGTTTACTGCATCAATTATTTTATCAGCTCAGTTTAGAACTTATTTTACCTAATAAAACTGCTTCCTTTTCAGACCATTTAATACCAAGTGAATGATCTGCAAATGATGATTCAAGCTAAATTCCTTGTTCAAAGGCACTCTACAGTAATCTAAGTTATAAGCAAGCATTATAATAAAATTCCATGTGCTCCTGCTGTAATACACTTAACTAATTCTAAACTTTTTGTATTTTTAGTATTCATTGTCAGAACAGCAGTATTAGTAAAGTGCTGACCAGGAAGTCTTTTTGAATACAGGAGATATCTATCATCATTATCATAGTGTCCTTTGAAAGTGCAGTCCTCTAGAGCTACACTCACAGTCCATCAGAAAACATTTTAAAAACAGTAATTCACATTTGCAAAAGTCAGGAAGCATCTTTTGGTATGCAGATCTCTTCTCATGTAAATATTCCTCCACCTCAGTATTTATGCAATGTTTTTAAAACATAAACAGCTTTAAGATAATTTAATATTTCAGACATTTTCTTCTTGGAGCTGCTTTTTGCAAGCCTATTAAACGCTTCCTAGATTACAGGCAGTAATTTATGTGTACTTTCGAGATTTTCCTAAGCAAATGGTTTGTGAGAAGAACTAGTAAGATAACATCAGTCACTGCATTTCACAAAAAAAGACCTAGCTCATTTTTCTTTTTAAAATCTTCCCTACATTCCCACTAAACTTTGTCAATTCTCCAAGGTAACTGTAGGGAGCACTCAAGGCTTCATGAGAACCGGGGCTTTGATCTCTGAGCAGGCTACTGATGGATGCCAAACATGAGGTGTTATTTTATGATACAGCTACCCATGCCTCAGAAACTCAGCTCATCAACTTGTGTTATAAACATTTGGGGTTAGTTAGAACTCCTAGCAATATGGATTTCTAGCAAATATCTAAGTCAGAAACTCCACTATGCCCACACTGAATAGTGATGTTTGCATATTAGTAATTACCAAACACACATAAAAAACATTCTTTCATTTTGCTACAGTGAATCTCAAGAACAACGAGAGATTGTTCAATTTAGTGTGGGGGGAAATAAGTTATAATAATACAGCTGCGGATCTTAATTGATTTTATATAAATGAGCACTTGCATAATAATATTAAAAGTATTTCCAAGGATAAATTAATTTATTCACTCATTCAGGAACTACTTACAAGACACCTATGTCCTAGGCACTAGACCAGGTAACATAAACATGAATAAGATAAGTATCTACAAGAAGCTTATGATGAATATATTCAAGAAACCAGCAAGGTGATTTTGATCCCAAAACAAAGAACACTAGCATGTGTATGCAAATAGAATAAAACAATGTTCTCTCAACGAAGATTACATTTCCAAACTGGTAAGTCTATTTTATTTATTTATTTTTCTGGCTGCACTACACCGCATGCAGGATCTTAGTTCCCTGGCCAGGGATCGAACCTGTGTCCCCCTGCACTGGGAGTGCAGTCTCAACCACTGGACCACCAGGGAAGTCCCTGGTAAGGCTATTTTAAATCAACTTACTGAAATCAGCATTGAGAACTGCTATATGAGGTTTCACTTACAGGTACTTCAGAATTAAGGTAACAAAATTCACTGATGAAGTGAACCGAAATATCTCAAATAATGATTACAAAGAGACATATTTTCTATATAGGTGTTAATTTTTGAGAGTTAAATATTACTCAGCCATAAAAAGAAACAAAATTGAGCTATTTGTAATGAGGTGGATGGACCTAGAGTCTGTCATACAGAGTGAAGTAAGTCAGAAAGAGAAAAACAAATACCGTATGCTAACACATATATACGGAATGTAAGAAAAAAAAATGTCATGAAGAACCTAGTGGTAAGACAGGAATAAAGATACAGACGTACTAGAGAATGGACTTGAGGATATGGGGAGGGGGAAGGGTAAGCTGTGACAAAGTGAGAGAGTGGCATGGACACATATACACTACCAAATGTAAAATAGATAGCTAGTGGGAAGCAGCTGCATAGCTAAGGGAGATCAGCTCGGTGCTTTCTGACCACCTAGAGGGGTGGGATAGGGAAGGTGGGAGGGAGGGAGACGCAAGAGGGAAGAGATATGGGAACATATGCATATGTATAACTGATTCACTTTGTTATAAAGCAGAAACTAACACACCATCGTAAAGAAATTATACTCCAATAAAGACGTAAAAAAAAAGTTCATGTAGGATGGTGATGTTTTATAAAAAATATCCTTAATAAGGTAGCGAAAGACCCCTTGTTCCCACAGAATTTACCAAAATGGAAATCACCGGGATGAGGGGAAGATGGCGGAAGAGTAAGACGCGGAGATCACCTTCCTCCCCACAGATACACCAGAAATACATGTACACGTGGAACAACTCCTACAGAACACCTACTGAACGCTGGCAGAAGACCTTAGACCTCCCAAAAGGCAAGAAACTCCCCACGTACCTGGGTAGGGCAAAAGAAACAAAGAAAAAACAGAGACAAAATTATAGGGATGGGACCTGCACCAGTGGGAGGGAGCTGTGAAGGAGGAAAGGTTTCCCCACACTAGGAAGCCCCTTCGCGGGCAGAGATTGCAGGTGCCGGAGGTGGGGAGCTTCAGAGCCGCGGAGGAGAGCGCAGCAACAGGCGTGCAGAGGGCAAAGCAGAGAGATCCACGCAGAGGATTGGTGCTGACCGGCACTCACCAGCTCGACAGGCTTGTCTGCTCACCAGCCGGGGCGGGCGGGGCTGTGAGCTGAGGCTCAGGCTTTGATTGGAGGGCAGGGAGAGGACTGGGGTTGGCGGCGTGAACAGAGCCTGAAGGGGTTAGTGCACCATGGCTAGCTGGGAGGGAGGCCGGGAAAAGGTCTGGAGCTGTGGAAGAGGCAAGAGACTTTTTCTTCCCTCTTTGTTTCCTGGTGCGCGAGGAGAGGGGATTAAGAGTGATGTTTAAAGGAGCTCCAGAGACGGGCACGAGCTGCGGCTAAAAGCGCAAACCCCAGAGACGGCTAAGGCTGCTGCTGCTGCCACCAAGAAGCCTGGGTGCGAGCACAGGTCACTATCCACACCTCCCTTCTGGGGAGCCTGTGCAGCCCACCACTGCCAGGTTGCCGGGATCCAGGGACAACTTCCCCGGGAGAACTCACGGTGCGCCTCAGGCTGGTGCATTGTCATGCCGGCCTCTGGCGCCGCAGGCTCGCCCCGCACTCCGTGCCCCTCCCTCCCCCCCGGCCTGAGTGAGCCAGAGCCCCCGAATCAGCGGCTCCTTGAACCCTGTCCTGTCTGAGCAAAAAACAGTCGCCCTCCGGCGACCTACACTTAGAGGCGGGGCCAAATCCAAAGCTGAGGCCCTGGGAGCTATGAGAACAAAGAAGAGAAAGGGAAATCTCTCCCAGCAGCCTCAGAAGCAGCGGATTAAAGCTCCACAATCAACTTGATGTACCCTGCATCTGTGGAATACATGAATAGACAACAAATCATTCCAAATCGAGGAGGTGGACTTTGAGAACAAGGTTTATGATATTTTCCCCTTTTCCTCCTTTTGTGCATGTGTATGTGTACGCTTCTGTGTGAGATTTTGTCTGTATAGCTTTACTTCCACCATTTGTCCTAGGGTTCTATCTGTCCATTTTTCTCTTGTTTTTTTTAAAAAAAATTTTCTTAATATTTAATTTTAATAACTTTATTTTATTTTACTTACCTTCTATCTTTCTTTCTTCCTTTCTTTCTTTCTTTCTTTCTTTCTTTCCTTCTTTCTTTCTTCCTTTCTTTCTTTCTTTCTTTCTTTCTTTCTTTCTTTCTTTCTTTCTTTCTTTCTTTCTTTCTTTCTTTCTTTCTTTCTTTCTTTCTTTCTTTCTTTCTTTCTTTCTTTCTTTCTTTCTTTCTTCCTTCCCTCCTTTAGACAACGAATCATCCCAAATTGAGGAGGTGGACTTTGAGAACAAGATTTATGATTTTTTCCCCTTTTCCTCTTTTAGTGAGTGTGTATGTGTATGCTACTCTGTGAGATTTTCTCTGTATAGCTTTGCTTCAAACATTTGTCCCAGGGCTCTATGTGTCCATTTGTTTTTTTAAATTTTTTTCTTAATTATTAATTTTAATGTTAATAACTTTATTTTATTTTACTTATCTTCTTTCTTTCTTTCTTTCTTTCTTTCTTTTTTTTTCGGTACTTGGGCCTCTCGCTGTTGTGGCCTCTCCCGTTGTGGAGCACAGGCTCCAGATGCGCAGGCTCAGCGGCCATGGCTCACGGGCCCAGTCACTCCGTGGCATGTGGGATCTTCCCGGACCGGGGCACAAACCCGTGTCCCCTGCATCGGCAGGCGGACTCTCAACCACTGCGCCACCAGGGAAGCCCCTCTTTCTTTCTTTCTTTCTTTCTTTCTTTCTTTCTTTCTTTCTTTCCTTCCTTCCTTCCTTCCTTCCTTCCTTCCCTCCTTTAGACAACGAATCATCCCAAATTGAGGAGGTGGACTGTGAGAGCAAGATTTATGATTTTTTCCCCTTTTCCTCATTTTGTGAGGGTGTATGTGTATGTTCTGTATGAGATTTTGTCTGTATAGCTTTGCTTCCACCATTTGTCCTAAGGTTCTCTCCGTCCGTTTTTTGTTTTTTTAAAATTATTATTCTTAACAATTATTTTTTGATTTAATAACTTTATTATATTTTACTTTATTTTATTTTATCGTCTTTCTTTCTTTCTATTTTCCTTCCTTCCCTCCTTCCTTCCTTCCTTCCTTCCTCCAACTGTTCCTCCCTCCCTCCCTCCTTTCTTTCTTTTCTTCTTTATTTCTTTCTTCCTTCCTTCCTTCCTTCCTCCCTTTCTTTCTTACTACTTCTACTAATTCTTTCTCTCTACTTTTCCTCCCTTTTACCCTGAACTGTGTGGATGAAAGGCTTTTGGTGCTGCAGCCAGGAGTCAGTGATGTGCCTCTGAGGTGGGAGAGCCAACTTCAGGACACTGGTAAACAAGTGACCTCCCAGCACCACATAATATCAAATGGCAAAAATCACCCAGAGACCTCCATCTCAATGCCACCACCCAGCTTCACTCAACAAGCAGCAAACTACAGTTCTGGACACCCTATGCCAAACAATTAGCAAAACAGGAACACAACCCCAGCCATTAGCAGAGAGGCTACTTAAAATCATAATAGATCCAAAGACACCCCAAAACACACCATCAGACGTGGACATGCCCACCAGAAAGACAAGATCCAGCCTCATCCACCAGAACACAGGCACTAGTCCCCTCCACCAGAAAGCCTACACAACCCACTGAACCAACCTTAGCCACTGGAGACAGACATCAAAAACACTGGGAACTATGAAACTGCAGCCTGCAAATAGGCGACCCAAAACACAGTAAGATAAGCAAAATGAGAAGACAGAAAAACACACCGCATATGAAGGAGGAAGATAAAAACCCACCAGACCTAACACATGAAGAGGAAATAGGCAGTCTACCTGAAAGAGAATTCAAAATAATGATAGTAAAGATGATCCAAAATCTTGGAAATAGAATAGACAAAATGCAAGATACTTTTAACAAGGACCTAGAAGTACTAAAGATGAAACAAACAATGATGAACAACACAATAAATGAAATGAAAAATACTCTAGATGGGATCAGTAGCAGAATAACTGAGGCAGAAGAACGGATAAGTGACCTGGAAGATAAAATAGTGGAAATAACTACTGCACAGCAGAAGAAAGAAATAAGAATGAAAAGAACTGAGGAAGTATCAGAGACCTCTGAGACAACATTAAACGCTCCAACATTCGAATTATAGGGGTTCCAGAAGAAGAAGAGAAAAAGAAAGGGACTGAGAAAATATTTGAAGAGATTATAGTTGAAAATTTCGCGAATATGGGAAAGGAAATAGTTAATCAAGTCCAGGAAGCACAGAGAGTCCCATACAGGATAAATCCAAGGAGAAATATGCCAAGACACATATTAATCAAACTATCAAAAATTAAATACAAAGAAAGCATATTAAAAGCAGCAAGGGAAAAACAACAAATAACACACAAGGGAATCCCCATAAGGTTAACAGCTGATCTTTCAGCAGAAACTCTGCAAGCCACAAGGGACTGGCAGGACATATTTAAAGTGATGAAGGAGAAAAACCTGTAACCAAGATTACTCTACCCAGCAAGGATCTCATTCAGATTTGACGGAGAAATTAAAACTTCTACAGACAAGCAAAAGCTGAGAGAGTTCAGCAACACCAAACCAGCTTTACAACAAATGCTAAAGGAACTTCTCTAGGCAAGAAACCCAAGAGAAGGAAAAGACCTACAGTAACTAACCCAAAACAATTTAGAAAATGGGAACAGGAACATACATATCAATAATTACCTTAAATGTAAATGGACTAAATGCTCCCACAAAAAGACACAGATTGGCTGAATGAATACAAAAACAAGACCCATATATATGCTGTCTACAAGAGACCCACTTCAGACCTTGAGACACATACAGACTGAAAGTGAGGGGATGGAAAAAGATATTCCATGCAAATGGAAACCAAAAGAAAGCTGGAGTAGCAATTCTCATATCAGACAAAATAGACTTTAAAATAAGGACTATTACAAGAGACAAAGAAGGACACTACATAATGATCAAGTGATCGATCCAAGAAGAAGATATAACAATTGTAAATATTTATGCACCCAACATAGGAGCACCTCAAAACATAGGGCAAATACTAATAGCCATAAAAGGGGAAATCGACAGTAGCATATTCATAGTAGGGGACTATAACACCCCACTTTCACCAAAGGACAGATCATCCAAAATGAAAATAAATAAGGAAGCACAAGCTTTAAATGATACATTAAACAAGATGGGCTTCATTGATATTCATAGGACGTTCTATCCAAAAACAACAGAATACACATTTTTCTCAAGTGCACATGGAACATTCTCCAGGATAGATCATATCTTGGGTCACAAATCAAGCCTTGGTAAATTTAAGAAAATTGAAATTGTTTCAAGTGTGTTTTCCAATCACAACACTATGAGACTAGATATCAATTACAGGAAAAGATCTGTAAAAAATACAAACACATGGAGGCTAAACAATACACTACTTAATAACGAAGTGATCACTGAAGAAGTCAAAGAGGAAATCAAAAAATACCTGGAAACAAATGACAATGGAGACACGATGACCCATAGCCTATGGGATGCAGCAAAAGCAGTTATAAGAGGGAAATTATACCAATACAAACCCACATTAAGAAACAGGAAACATCTCGAATAAACAATGTAACATTGCACATAAAGCAATTAGAGAAAGAAAAAGGAAAAAACCCCCAAATTTAGCAGAAGGAAATAAATCATAAAACTCAGATCAGAAATAAATGAAAAAGAAATGAAGGAAACAATAGCAAAGATCAATAAAACTAAAAGCTGGTTCTTTGAGGAGACAAACAAAATAGCTAAACCATTAGCCACACTCATCAAGAAAAAAAGGGAGAAGACTCAAATCAATAGAATTAGAAATGAAAAATGAGAAGTAACAACTGGCACTGCAAAAATAGAAAAGATCATGAGAGATTACCGCAAGCAAGTCTATGCCAATAAAATGGACAACCTGGAAGAAGTGGACAAATTCTTAGAAATGCACCACCTGCCAAGACTGAATCAAGAAGAAATAGAAAATATAAACAGACCAATCACAAGCACTGAAATTGAAACTGTGATTAAAAATCTTCCAACAAACAAAAGCCCAGGACCAGATGGCGTCACAGGCGAATTCAATCAAACATTTAGAGAACTAACACCTATCCTTCTCCAACTCTTCCAAAATATAGCAGAGGGAGGAACACTCCCAAATTCATTTTACGAGGCCACTATTACCTTGATACCAAAACCAGACAAAGATGTCACAAAAAGGAAAACTACAGGCAAATATCACTGATGAACATAGATGCAAAAATCCTCAACAAAACACTAGCAAACAGAATCCAACAGCACATTAAAAGGTTCATCCACCATAATCAAGTGAGGTTTATTCCAGGAATACAAGGATTCTTCAATATACAGAAATTAATCAATGTGATAAACCATATTAACAAACTGAAGGAGAGAAATCATATGATCATCTCAATAGATGCAGAGAAAGCTTTTGACAAAATTCAACACGCATTTATGTTAAAAACCATGCAGAATGTAGGCATAGAGGGAACTTTCCTCAACATAATAAAGGCCATATATGACAAACCCCCAGCCAACATCATCCTCAATGGTGAAAATCTGAAAGCATTTCCACTAAGATCAGGAAAAAGATAAGGTTGCCCACTCTCACCACTCTTATTCAACATAGTTTTGGAAGTTGTAGCCACAGCAATTAGAGAAGAAAAGGAAAGAAAATAATCCAAGTCAGAAAAGAAGAAGTAAAACTGTCACTGTTTGCAGATGACATGATACTATACATAGAGAATCCTAAAAATGCTACCAGAAAACTACTACAGCTGATCAATGAATTTGGTAAAGTTGCAGGATACGAAATTAATGCACAGAAACCTCTAGCATTCCTATACAGTAATGATGAAAAATCTGAAAGTGAAATCAAGAAAACACTCCCATTTACCACTGCAACGAAAAGAAAAAAATATCTAGGAATAAACCTACCTAAGGAGACAAAACACCTGTATACAGAAAATTATAAGACACTGATGAAAAAAATTAAAAATGATACAAATAGATGGAGAGATATACCATGTTCTTAGATTGGAAGAATCAACATTGTGAAAATGACTCTACTACCCAAAGCAATCAACAGATTCAATGCAATCCCTATCAAACTACCACTGGCATTTTTCACAGAACTAGAAAAAAAGTTCACAATTTGTATGGAAACACAAAAGACCCCGAATAGCCAAAGCAATCTTGAGAATGAAAAACGGAACTGGAGGAATCAGGCTCCCTGACTTCAGACTATACTACAAAGCTACAGTAATCAAGACAGTATGGTACTGGCAGAAAAACAGAAAGATAGATCAATGGAACAGGATAGAAAGCCCAGAGATAAACCCACGCACATATGGTCACCTTATCTTTGATAATGGATGCAGGAATGTACCATAGAGAAAGGACACACTCTTCAATAAGTGGTGCTGGGAAAACTGGACAGGTACATGTAAAAGTATGAGTTTAGAACCATCTCTAACACCATACACAAAAATAAGCTCAAAATAGATTAAAGACCTAAATGTAAGGCCAGAAACTATCAGCCTCTTAGAGGAAGTCATAGGCAGAACACTGTATGACATAAATCACAGCAAGGTCCTTTTGACCCACACCCTAGAGAGATGGAAATAAAAACAAAAATAAAAAAATGGAACCTAATGAAACTTCAGAGCTTTTGCATAGTAAAGGAAACCATAAACAAGACCAAAAGACCACCCGCAGAATGGGAGAAAATATTTGCAAATGGAGCAACTGACAAGGGATTAATTTCCAATATTTACAAGCAGCTCATGCAGCTCAATAACAAAAAAAAGAAACAACCCAATCCAAAAATGGGCAGAAGACCTAAATAGACATTTCTCCAAAGAAAATATACAGACTGCCAACAAACACATGAAAGAATGCTCAACATCATTAATCATTAGAGAAATGCCAATCAAAACTACACTGAGATATCATCTCACACTAGTCAGAATGGCCATCTTCAAAAAATCTAGAGACTATAAATGCTGGAGAGGGTGTGGAGAAAAGGGAACACTCTTGCACTGCTGGTGGGAATGTGAATTGGTACAGCCACTATGGAGAACAGTATGGAGGTTCCTTAAATTACTACAAATAGAACAACCATGTGACCCAGCAATCCCACTACTGGGCATATACCCTGAGAATACCATAATTCAGAAAGAGTCATGTACCAAAATGTTCATTGCAGCTCTATTTACAATAGCCTGGAGATGGAAACAGCCTAAGTGCCCATCATTGGATGAATGGATAAAGAAGATGTGGCCCATATATACAATGGAATGTTACTCAGCCATAAATAGAAATGAAATTGAGCTATTTGTAATGAGGTGGATAGACCTAGAGTCTGTCGTACAGAGTGAAGTAAGTCTGAAAGAGAGAGACAAATACCGTATGCTAACACATATGTATGGAATTTAAGAAAAAAATGTCATTAAGGACCTAGGGGTATGACAGGAATAAAGACACAGACCTACTAGAGAACGGACTTGAGGATATGGTGAGGGGGAAGGGTGAGCTGTGACAAAGCAAGAGAGAGGCATGGACATATATACACTACCAAACGTAAGTTAGATAGCTAGTGGGAAGCATCTTCGTAGCACAGGGAGATCAGCTCGGTGCTTTGTGACCACCTGGAGGGGTGGGATAGGGAGGGTGGGAGGGAGGGAGATGCAAGAGGGAAGAGTTATGGGAACATATGTATATGTATAACTATTTCACTTTGTTATAAAGCAGAAACTCACACACCCTTGTAAAGCAATTGTACACCAATAAAGATGTTAAAAAAAAAGAAAACACTGGATCATTAAATGTCCTTTAGAAGTCAATGAAAATGATAATTCAAATTTCTGGGCTGGATACTCTGGCCTGCCCAGGTCTTCAGCTTGAAACCTTCTCACGTGGGCTCGTGCCCCAGAGTGGAAATGTGCTAGAAAGGATCCTCTGAGTTATGGGCCCAGCCTTATCGGAACTGTTTGCGTGTAGTAAGTGGAGCATACTTAACAGCTGTGCAATCCAGTCCTCTCGTCTGTAGTTTCCATAGCCTGTGCCAAGTGGTGGCTTGCAGAGCCATTTTAATTCTGAACTGGGCATTTAGAAATATTGTATGACCATGTGGGAGTGATTACAAGGATCTCCTGTACTTCAGAACCAACAACTTTATAATTTTATTAGCTGAAAATACAGTTTAAATATAGGATTATATTGTGCTCTTTGACCACTTTGCAAATAAATTTCAAAAACTAATTTCCTTCTGTGTTTGCAATGTTCAATATTTTAAAGTCTGACATGTTATGAACATTTGGAAAACAGAATCTGTTGAATGACATAACTTTCAATTATAGTAAAACTGAAAAGATTTTTGAGAAAATGACAGCTGTTGTCTTTTCTGATTAAATGTTATTTATTGTTAATATCTTAAGATTACTAGTCTCTGCTTTGAAGATGTATGATATTTAAGAAAATAGCTTTTGTGCATGAAATGGATGAATCTGTTGCCAAATTTCAGAAGGCCCCAAATTACCTAGTAAGACAGGATATTGATTAACAAAGGGAAAACAATTACACCTCTATGCAGAAAACATATTGACATATTAGACTGATGATAGCTTATGTCAAAATTTAATAAAAACAAAATTATGTATGGCACACTGTCAAAGTAAGTCTTTCAGTTCAGTAACAAGTGACATTAAGAAAAGGTCATTTCTTTTAATATTCATTCAGTATTTGCTTTGGGAATTGTTTTTAAACTTCTAAAACAGGTATATTCTTATATTCAAAAAATGTCTTCAGAAATTGAAATTCAAGATAAAATTAGCAAGGGACACTGGAGAAAATACCCCCTTTACCATCATTTAAAAATGAACATGGGCTTTAAAAAGCCATTGTCATACATTTCACATTAACCACCACTATGCCTTATCTTGCCATACACCATCAATAATTACTCCTGCTCAGCAAACTGTGCTTAAAACCATAACCACTAAACCAGCCAGCATTAATTAAAATGTCCAGCACTCTGACTGATATCCAAGTGCCTGAGAGAGTCAATGCAGAGTCCCAGTATACCTAATTTATCAAATGGAAGTGAAATAAACTGGTACATAGGTACTGTAAAAGTCTGCCTCCTTTAATATCTTCTCTTAAATATTCAGAATCTGAAAATACTTTTACCTTATAATCCAAGAGAGAATTCACTTGTTCTACTTCAGAATTACTTATCATGTCACTTTCTTCATCATCAATAATTTCTATTTTCTGTAACACAAGTAAAGAAGTTTTCCTAAATATATATCTGATCATCACTATACTCAGTAATGTATAGAGCATATATACATTCAATATTCAGTTTTAGTGATGAGGTTATCTAGTCTAGGTTATCCAGAATAACTCTAACTGACTGGTTACTCAGCTTTACACCCAGTATGTGTCTGAGCCACCTCCCTCAGTAAGAGAAAATTATTGTAATACTATTTAAAACAGAAAAAAAAACACTTTCACAATATCCCTGAAATAATAGGCATTCGAACTCTGCTTAAATAGTGCCCTCCAGGAAGGGAGCTTGCTTCCTATAAGGGTAGTCTGTTCAACGATAACCAAATTTAATTGGTTGGAAGGGCTTTCTTTTTTAAGTTTCCATATATCTCTTTGCAACTTGTAATGTAAAATATCAACATATGACATGTATTGCAAAGTCAAATACAGCTTTAAAAAGAAATTCACTTATTTACGGCATTCCATTAGTTATACAATTAAAAACAGACATTTATAATGTAATGGCAAAAAGATCAGGATGATTTGTTTCCTTCACTAGACAGTGAGAAAGAGAAGAGAGCAAGAACAAGAGACACACTAAACTGCCCTTAGCTTTAGAATTAAGGTACAGCATAATTTGTACAGTATCTCGCACACAGTAGGTACTAATTAAATATTTGTCAAAAGAATGAACAAAACAGCTTAGCACTGATGGAAAAAAAATGACCAATAAGCTCCAACCATGGAGGAAAGGCAAGTTCTCTAATCATAGAACTTTTTTTTTTAAAAAAAGCAAAAGCAAAACGAAAAAAAAAATTGGCTTTAATTTTTCTTTTGCATATGAAAAACACAGTTAAGAAAAAACACTTTTAAACATTTAAATCCTGCCAACCAAAAAGAAAATTTAAAACAGAGAAAAGCTAAGCTAGAGTTAGTCACTAGGCAGTCTTTTAAGAACAATCACATTAATAGCAACATGTTGTAGGCAGAATTTGAAATCAAGTTTCCTACCCAGCAATAGATATGGTGATTAAAAATCACAAATGAACTGGGAATGATCATATTTGATATATTGCCTATGAGAATATGATACTATAACAGCGTTTGTGACCTGCAGGTTTCTGAGTCAGGAGGACAGCTGCAATGAAGTTGCTTTCTACTGCTGCCTGGAGATGAATCTAATGTTTTGTTTTCTATTACAATCACTATAAACTCGGGGCTTAATCGTGTAAGCTCTCACCAGAATGCAGATTTGATATCTTTTTTGATGTTGTTTTTTTAGATTTTTCTATTTGGATTGGTTCTGGGAAAAAAGAGCTAAGTAATCCAGGGAGGAAGGCCCCAAGGACCACTGTATAGATTTGCACATATAAATAGGTCTTATATGTCTTTGTGATTCGTCATCCATTAATAATTGTGGACACTCAAAAGTTATAGGCAGAGGAGATAAACTTTTGAAAGTTTGGAGTTTTGTCTCTGAAAATCAATTGCTCTTGAAAAATTAGGTGCCTAAGTGACTGTGAGTCATCCCATGCCATGACTTCATTCATTATCTTCAAATGTCTGCCACAGGGGAGATCCAATGCTGAGAAATTCAGACTAAAAGTGAACATGTCTTTAGGGGAAAAGAGTTCCAATTTGTAAATAATTGTATATAATTTGTAATAGTATTACTCAAATCTGGAGCAAAGGAGATTATTACTTGGTGAAATTAAGAATATTAGCACAATTAATAATTGCAGAAAACAATTATTACTAGCTATCTAATGAAAACACAACTTTGCTTCAGAATAAAAGTATGTTTTCCTATATGTCCATTGAATTTACTCTTAGAAGGGCCAAATATAAACTTAAATCAGGACTGAAATCAGTAAAATGCAATCCTAAACTACACTCTGTATGTGGAAAATACTGTTATATATTGTCGATATCTAACAAAAAAAGAACAAAACTGTATTTTATGTGCTCAACTTTTATTAAGGAGATGTGACAGAATTATAGTGTCAGATAAATAATGTTTGTAATGGAAGCCAGGGTAAATCTTGAAGTTACAGCCATTTTGTAACAGAAAAATCCATTATAGGGACCATTTGTAAAGTTTGCAATCAAGCACAAGCACAAAACACTGATTCAAAAGCAAAAGCAAAACAAAAGCACAATGACATTTGCCTTTATGTCTGACTTTAGGTTAATACCATCTTGATTTCTGTATTATTTGTTGGAGTCAGAATATAAACAGATGCTGCTAATACAGCTGCTTAGAGAAGATCTCTATATATCAATGTTTACATTTTCACAAAACTCAGTTTAATCCACATGTAGGCTGTGTCTGCTTGCTATTCAGTTTCTTAATACTGCCTTTCTTCCATTGCTGCAATTTTTAAGATGACTAGCAGAGTCCAATTTAACTAAAAAGAAGAAAAGTTTCCAAAAACAGTGTAGATAGGTATGGTCTGAACAAAGAACACAAGAATCAGGAATCCTTGGATACAAGTCCCAGAACTAAGTAAGCCTTCCTCCATGGTCTCAGGCTAAACTTTTTTAACTCTGCCATCTGTCAAATGAGAAAAATCTGCTCTTTGCTAAATGTGTTGAAGCAAAATAACTTGTTATGTATAAAATGTCACATGTGTAGTAAGCATTAGGTTTTTATATTTGCAAAGCTCCTAAATTTAAAAAAAAGGTATAAATGACATCGCTTTAAATTTCATTTATTAGACCCTATAAGATATATCATTGCATTGGTAACAGATCCATTTTGGTTTGTGAAGTGGAGCAAGCCTTTATTCTGAAAATGCTGATATTTTCACCAACTGGAAACAAATCCTTGGAATCCATCATATAATGAGGAAAGAATTTCAAAACATACATACCACATTATCTGCAGATACTGTATGGTGGCTCTCCTCCTTATGAGCCCTTGCCTCATTTAGAACAACTTCACTGGACTCCTCTACAGAAACAAAGAAGGCCATGATTTCATTTTTCATTCCTTAAAACTTTATTGAGAATGCTTTTTTCAAAATCACTTAAATAATTTCTCTATTGTAAAAAGACACAAATGGTAATTCTACTTCTAACAATGTATTCTAAGGAAATAAGTGTGGATGGATTTGAATTTAAGGATGGTCATCACTGTGCTGCTTATAATTTAAAAAATGAAGTAACCTATATGCTTAACAATGAAGGCTTGGGTAAATCGTGTAGGGCTTATCCTTACAATAAATACTAGAAAGCCACTAAAAATGAAGGTGACAAAATCTACTCTATAGCTACACTGTGATCTTAATTTTATAAAAGAAAACAAGTACACATTCTCATGGAGAAAAGAAATACTGACGTTATTTACACCAAAACATTGCCATTATTATTTCTGATTGAAATTACAGGCAACTTGTATTACTCTTCATTTTGTCTAATTTACTCACTTTAATAATTCTTATTTTCTTTCATTTGCTTATTTATATTTAAATATTTTCTACAATAAACATGTATTGCTCATTTTAATAAGAAAAAAGTGATACAAATAATGTTCAAATACATGATATAAAGCTATAAATATAGTACATTTTCAATTTTGTAAAAAGGGATGTGTATATACATGTACACACACACAAACAATCCTGTATATATGCAGAGAAAACACTGGCATAAATATTCTCTCACCCCCATTTCAAGAGAGGATATCACTGAGGGGTAGGAATATTTCTAACTTTTTCATTGTATGTTCCAATATTTTATATAATGAACATGTATTCTTTTTATGATCAAAATTTAGTATTCTGATACTGTAAGGGGAGTGGCCAAGATGGCAGAGTAGGAAGACCCTGAGCTCACCTCCTCCCATGGGCACACCAAAACTGCAACTATTTCAGAGCAACTACCCATGATAGCAGCATGAAGACTAGCAGGAAAGAATCTTTACTGCTAGACATATAATGAAGGAGCCACAAGAAGAGGGGTAGAAGGGGCAAAGACACAGTATAGTGAAAAACCATACACCTGGGGAAGGTGACCCACAAACAGGAGGATAATTATAATTGCAGAGGTTCTCCCCAAGGAGCAAGGGATTGAAGCCCCACATCAGGCTCCTCAGCCCAGGGGTCCTGCACTGGGAAGATGAGCTACCCGGAAAGTTTGGCTTTGAAGGGCAGCAGGGCTTACTTTCAGGAGAGCCAGAGGGCTGTGGGAAAAAGACTCCACTCTTAAAGGGCACACACAAAATCTCACACCCTCCAAGATCCAGGGCAGAAGCAATAATTTGAAAGGAGCCTGGCTCAGATGTACTTGCTGATCTTGGAGAGCCTCCTGGAGAAGCCGGGGGTGATTAAAACTCATCTTGGAGACACAGATGCTGGCAGTAGCCATTTGGGGGAGTTCATTCCACCATAAGGACATTGTTGCTGGTAAACACTACTTTGGAATCCCCCCTCTAGCTTATTAGTGCCAGGACCCACCCTGCCCACCAACCGGTGGGCACCAGTTCTGGGATGCCCCAGACCAAACAGCTAGCCAGGAAGGGACACAGCCTCACCCATGAGCAGGCTGACTGCCTTAGGATCTCCTAAGCTCCCAGCTGCTCCAGGACCTGACTACATCCACCAGAGTGCCCAGGACCTGGCCCAGGTCACCAGTGCACCTGTGCTAACCCCAGGACTCCCAGGGCCCTATAGCCAGAGACTGTGGGACACAACTCTGCCCATCAGTGAGTGGCACTGTCACCACTTTTATTCAACATAGTATTGGAAGTCCTAGACATAGCAATCAGATAAGAAAAATAAATAAAAGACATCTAAATTGGAAAGGAACAAGGAAGACTCTTACTGTTTACAGAAGATATGACACTATACATAGAAAATACTAAATATACCCCTAAAAAGTACTAGAACTCATCAATGAATTTGGTAAATTTTCAGGATAACAAATTAATATGCAGAAATCTGTTGTGTTTCTATACACTAACAGTGAACTACCAGAAAGAGAATTTATGAAAACAATCCCATTCACAATCGCATCAAAAAGAATAAATTACCAAGGAATACATCTAACTAAGGAGGTAAAAGATCTGTACTCTGAAAATTATAAGATACTGAGGAAATAAATTGAAGATGACAAAACAGATGGAAAGAAATTCTGCGTTCATGGGTTGGAAGAATTAATATTGTTAAAAGAACCATACTACACAAAGCAATCTACAGATTCAATGCATTCCCTACCAAAATACCAATGGCATTTTTCAAAGAACTAGAGAAAATAATTCTAAAATTTGTATGGAAGCAAAAAAGACCCCAAATAGCTGAAATGATCTTAAGAAAGAAGAACAAAACAAGAGGTAGCACACTCCCTGATTTCATACTATACCATAAAGCTACAGTAATGAACAGTAAGATTCTAGTACAAAAACAGATACATAGATCAACAGAATCAGAGAGCCCAGAAATGAACCCACACTTATAAGGGCAATTAATCTATGACCAGGGAGGCAAGAATATACAATAGGGAAAGTACAGCTTCTTCAATAAATAGTGTTTAAAAAACTAGTCAGCTACATAGAAAAGAATCAAAATAGACTACTTTCTCACACCATATACAAAAACTCAAAACAGATTAAAGGTTTAACTGTAAGACCTGATATTATAAAACTTCTAGAAGAAAACATAGGTAATAAGTTCTTTGACCTCAGTCTTAGCAGTATTTTTTTGGATATATATCCTCAGTCAAGGAAAACAAAAGCAAAAATAAACAAGTAAAACTACATCAAACTAAAAAGCTTTTGCAGAGTAAAGGAAACTGTCAACAACACAAAAAGGCCGCTTACTGAATGGGAGAAAATATTTTCAAAGGATGTATCTGATAAGGGGTTAAGATCCAAAATATACAAAGATCTCATACAACTCAATATCAAAAATACAAACAACCCAAGTTAAAAATAAGTAGAGAACCTGAATAGACATTTTTTTTTTCGAAGAAGACATAGAGATGACCAACAGGAAAAGATGCTCAACATCACTAATCATCAGGGAAATGCAAATCAAAACCATTTTGAGATATCACTTCACATCTGTCAGAATGCCTATTATCAAAAAGGCAAGACATAACAACTGTTGGCGAGGATGGGGAGAAAAGGGAACCCTCGTGTACTGTTAGTGGGAATGTACATTAGTGCTGGCAGATACTATGGAAAACAGCATGGAGACTTCTCAAAAATTAAAAATAAAACTACCATATGATCTAGCAATTCCACTTCTGGGTATTCACCAAAGAAAATGAGAACACTAATTCAAAAAGATATATGCACCCCTATGTTCATTGTAGCATTGCTTACAATAGCCAAGAAATGGAAGCAATTTAAGTGCCCATTGATAGATGAATGGATAAGGAAAAATCTGGTATACACACACACACACACATACACACAGTGGAATATTACTCAGCTATAAAAAGAATGAAACCTTGCCATTTGCAAAAACATGGATGGGCCTAGAGGGTATTATGCTAAATGAAATAAGTCAAACAGTGAATGACAAATACTGTGTGATTTCACTTATATGTGGAATCTAAAAAGCAAAACAGATGAACAAACTAATCAAAAAGAAATAGAGTCATAGGTACAGGGAGCAAACAGGTGGTTGTCAGATGGGGTGGGGTGTGGGCAGGACAGAAATAGTTGAGGAAGATTAATTGGTAGAAACTTTCAATTACAAGATAAATTAGTTACAGGTATGAAATGTACAGTGTGGGGAATTACAGTCAATAATTATGTAATATCTTTTTAGTGACAGATGACAACTATACTTGTCATGGTGAACGTTTTGAAATGTATAGAAATATTGAATCACTATTTTTTATATCAGGAATTAACAAAGCATCATAGGTCAATTATACTTCAGAAACAAACTCATACAAAAAGAGATCAGATTTGTGGCTACCAGAGGCAGGGGGTGGGTGGATGGGAGATTGGATGAAGGTGGTCAAAAGGTACAAACTTCCAGTTATAAGATAAATAAATACTAGGAATGTAATGCACAACATGACAAAGATAATTAACACTGCTGTGTGTTATAAATGAAAATTGCTAAGAGAGTAAATCCTAAGAGCTCTCATCACAAGGAAAAAAAATTTTCTATTTCTTTAATGTTGTTTCTATATGAGGTGGGGGATTTTTACTAAAACTTTTGTGGTAATCATTTGATGATATATGTAATTCGAATTATTATGTTGTACACCTTAAACTTATACTGTGCTGTAGCTCAATTATATCTCAACAAAACTGGAAAAAGAAGTTCGCATACTGTAAGTATGAATGAGTAGTCAATCACTGGCTGTCATACTAATAAAACAGCAATGAAATTTTTTTAAAAACCCCGATAGTTTAAAAATGAGAAAAGAAAAAATTAAAGAAAAATTAACTCAGAAAAATCAGTGTACTAAAAAGTTCTCTGTGCTGAGCTAGGAGAAGTGGCTAATTCACAGTATAGTGTGTCTACAAGATAATCCTCTGTCTTAAGATTTCCCCTACCTCTAACCCTTAGAAAAATAGGGCTAATGTTTCTCTCTTTTCTTTCTGCACAGCCATGTCATAGATTGTTTGGATAAATACTAGTGGAAGTTCTCAGCCCCTTGGTAGTGAACAATTTATTTCACCATAGAAAGAAGAACAGAAATAGTTATCAGTTCTCCTAAGATTTTTTGAGTCCATTCCTTCCCATGGAAAGACATATAAGGGTGCAGTGTATGAACATGGGAAATGACTAGGAGGAAAACATTGCTCATCCAGGAACTCACATATGAATGCATTGAGAATTAAAGATATTCAGGGAAGTTTTACCAGAGTTTTAATGCAAAGTCCACTAAAAATTCAACTGATATTTTTTTTCTATAAAACAATGGTTCCTAACCCTCCTACACTGTGGGTGGGAATGTAAATTGGTGCAGCCACTATGGAGAACAGTATGGAGGTTCCTTAAAAAACTAAAAATAGAGCTACCATATGACCCTGCAATCACACTCCTGGGCATATATCAGGAGAAAAACATGGTCCAAAAGGATACATGCACCCCAACGTTCATTGCAGCACTGTTTACAATAGCCAAGACATGGAAGCAGCCTTAATGTCCATTGACAAAGGAATGGATAAAGAAGATGTGGTACACATATACAATGGAATATTACTCAGCCATAAAAAGAGAATGAAATAATGCCATTTGCAGCAAAATAGATGCACCTAGAGATTTTCATACTGAGTGAAGTAAGTCAGACAGAGAAAGAGAAATATCATATGATATCATTTATATGTGGAAACTAAAAAGAAACGATAAAAATGAACGCATTTACAAAACAGAAACAGACTCACAGACTTAGAGAATGAAATTATGGTTACCAGTGGGAGAAGAGTGGAGGGAAGGGATAGTTAGGGAGTTTGGCATTGACATGTACACACTGCTATATTTAAAAAGGATAACCGACAAGGACCTACTATTTAGCACAGGGATCTCTGCTCAATGTTATGTGGCAGCCTGGATGGGAGGGGAGACTGGGGGAGAATGGATACATGTATATGTATGGCTGAGTCGCTTTGCTGTGCAACTGAAACTATCACAACATTGTTAATTGGCTATACTCCAATATAAAATAAAAAGTTAAAAAAAGTGGTTCCTAGATAGAGGAAATTTTATTAATTATTAGGACATTTCAAATCACCGCATTTCAAGTCCTGTGTAATCAGCAACTAAATGAAATGAAGGAAGGGAAAATTGTCATCAGATTTAGATGCAGAGCTGGTATTAGTACTGGTGCCCTATAAATAGGAGTTATATTGCTCATCAACAGATCTTTACTGGTATCATTCCTTAGAGGTTTGCCTTACATTTCTGTTCTCACTTGCTCATACCTTGGTAAACAGTTCTGCTTTACCAGCAACAGATTCATCCATCATTTGATGATTCTTTTATAAGATGCATATAAAAACTGTTTTGAGGATTTCTAAAATAAAAAGGTATGAAATTATACAGCTGAATAAGGCATGTTTTCTTTTGCTTATAGGTAGCTTACACATCTGTAAAAGTTTGAAAGCTAAATACTGTCAATATGTCTGGTTATTACTCAACAAAAGCAGCTCTCTTAATTGGAAAATAAATAAGTAGAATACTAATCAGTGAAAGCTCTAGAGGGCACTTTATGTGGTGGCCACATGCTCACACTAAGTAGCTGTATGCAGAATTATCTTTCATGTGCATATCCACATACATAATAGGTACAGCTGAAAAGAGGCTTTGTTATAAAATTTAACGAATTTAACATTATAGATGTTGTTTCTATACTTTAGACAGTTCACTTCTCAGGATAGTATAAATCTTTAAAGTTGCTCAACCATAAATATATTTTGGTAGACACAAAACTTGAAATTAAGGAGCTGAGTCATCTATTACATTTGCTAAAGTTTGCAGTTCTGTGTGGGGGATGAATCCAGGTAACCTTTTCGTTTTCAATGCCAACCACATATCCTTTCACTTCACCTCCACACATGGAAAGGCAAAGGAAATGGGAGAAGCGAAGGTGGAAAGTAGGAGGAAATTAGAGGTAAGTCAGAAGCTCTGTATCAGGGAAGTACCTACTCTCCCAGAAGCAAAAGAATGGACTTGAAACCGCTAAAAGATCAACAGCACTTTTTCGTGACTTTGGCTAACCCTGCCTTTTACTGTGTTTTAAAAAATATTCCTTGTTTTTGCTCGTAGAGTTTTTTCCTAGAATATTTTAAAGTGATTTTAATTGTTTTTTGACATGTAAAATGTGAGCCCTGGTTTAAAGACATTTTTTTTCTTCTTAGACATTTAAAGGACTCTAACCCTATTGAATCAACAGCTGTATTATAAAGGACCCTGAGTTTCAAGTTGTTAGTTTTCTGAAATAGTATGGGAAGCTACTCTGATTATCTTGCCTCCATATCTCTAAGATGTAATTAATGGAAACTCAAAGTAAACATACATTCGACTACAGTTTCATAACTGGAAGAGAATATGGTCAGCATATTTTAAAGGTATTATGTTAATCTAGGCCGGATGATACAATTCACTTAATTGTCACAAAAGAATCACACAGTTAAATCAGATTAGTATTCTCCATCAGTAAAATGAGGATGATAACAGGACAGCGCTAGTAGGAAACCATACGGAAAAAGACTCTTTTCAGTATTTGAAAATTCTTTTATTTTGCAATTTCTGATGAGAATGAAAAGGTTACCATGCAGCTGTGAAAAATAAGCCACCGAGAGGAATCCTAGGCAATCTCACTTCCCATCAAGTGTTTTTTGATTCATGCATTAAATTATCTCTCATTTTTCTCATTAGATCTTGATTACTATGTAAGCTGTCTAGAGAGCAAGCTATTAAATGACAAAGGATGCTAGTGTAGGAGCAGTGGTCCATTAGCAACCTTAAAATTAACTCACTTTTTTCCCATTAACTATTTTATTTTTTAAAATTCCCTTTTAGGTGGGGAAGATGGAGTTGGGGAATGAAACTCCCCTTAAGGGCTTATATAATTTCCTTTTATCAGAATATTTCCTCACAGCTCTCTGACCCACTCATAGAAATACACAAATCCCTACCTCCCCACTATCCCTCAAATAGCTGCCAGACATCATTCTCTAAGATTCTATTTAGAATCACTGAAAATATTTGTACACAAAAGCTGCACATAATTAATGTATACAATTTGGTGAATTTGAACTTGTATATACTTTTGTTACCACCACCACAGTCCAGGTAATAAATGTATCCATCACCTCCAAAAGTTTCCTTGTGTCCCTTTTTTTGTGTTACAAATGCTTAACATGATTTACCCTCTTAAGTTTTTAAGAATACAATCACTTATTACTAACTACAGGCACTGAGTTGTTCAGCAGTTCTCTGGCACTTACTCCTCTTCTGTAACTGTAACTTTATATCCATTGAAAAACAGCTCCCCATATCCCTCTCCCTCCACTCCCTCATACCACTGTTCTATCGTCCACTTATGTACCTTTAGCCACTTTAGATGCCTTATACACAACCTCTATGAGACCATTGAGATAATGATGCCTCTTCCTTCTGAAATCTTTTTCTTTCCTTGGTTTTGGTAATAACATACTATCCTGATTCTCCTATATCTGAATGTTCTTTCAATGGCTCCTTTTTCTCCTCCAGAAATCTGGATATTTCTTAACACACTGTCCTTGTCTATCTTCCTTTCTTGTTTTCCATTTCTCACCTAACTAAGTCATCTATTTCTATGGCTAGAAATATTTTTTTGGCCTCGATATGGGTGACTCCAATATTTCCTCTCATATCTTACCCCTTCTTCTGAGCTCCAGACCCATATTATCCAAGGGTATGCTGGTCACCTCCACATGGATGTCCTGCCCTCATTTAAAACTCAGCCCATGCAAAACTGCATTCATCTTCCCACATTATCCTATCCATTTAGTGCAGTAACAAAAATCTTAAATGAATTTGGGGAGGGGTATTGGGTAAAGGTATGAACTAAGTTCATCTAGAAGAATCAGTGTACTACAAGAGCTAAGAGTGAGAGCCTTCCCAGATCTTCAGGTATCTTATAAAACCACAGTTATAAACAATCAGATCAATCTAACATAATAGGAAATCCAGAATTTAATCCATGTGCGTATGTATACATACATGAATTTGTGTTTATCTTTCTCTCTATTTCTCTATCATCTATCTATCTATATATCTATCTATCTTTGATTAAAAAAAGCTACACAAACTCACTGGAAAAATGCTGACTTATTCAACAAATAGTGTAGGGGCATTTGGTTAATCATTTGGAAAAACAAAATTAGGTATTGTCTTCACGTATCTTAAAGCAAAACAATTTCTAGGTGGGATAAATATCATGTTGTAAAAGTGAAGCCATAAGGATACATGAAGCAAATATGGGGTATGTTTACATAATTGTAGTACAGGAAGGATTTTGTAATCCTGTCACCAAAGTCACAAACCATAAAGGAAAGAATTGGTATATTTAACAATATAAAAATTACAAACAAAATTTCTGACATTTGAAAACCCAATTAGAAAATTTAGAAGGCAAAAATAAACTGGAAAATATAGTGTGAATAATACCCTGATCGATAAAGTAAAAACAAACAAAATGGGTCAATGCAAAATTCTCTCTCTCTATTACAGATGCAACACCCCCACTATATATTATATGATTCATTTATATGAAATGCCCAGAAAAGACAAATTTATATGGTCAGAAATCAGATCTGTGGTTGCCTAGGTTTGGAGGTGGGAGTGGGTACTGGCTGAAAATGGGCTCAAGGAAATTTTTTGAAGTGGTGAAAATATTTTATAATTGGATTTTAGTGATTTGAAGAGATTATTCTAAAATTTGATTTTAGTGATGGTGATGGTTGTACAACTCTATAAACTTTACTAAAAATCATTGAACTCTACTTTTGCAATGGATGAATTTTATTCTATGTAAATTAAACCTCAATAAAAGTGTTCATAAAAAAGGTGTCAGGAGAGGACTCTTTCTATGCTTGAAGTCAAATGAAAAATACTTCTCATGGACAAATGGTATGATTACATGTTATTATTTGAATTCTCATTTAGAGAAGCACTGAAAAGTATTATAAAGATGATCCAACCTAATTCCCTTATTTTGCAGATGAGAAAACTAAAGCCTGATGAATTAAATACTTTGCCTGAAGTCACATAATCAGCTAGTGGAAGATCTAGGACTAGTACCCAGATTGTCCAACTACTAGTCTGGTATTTGTCACGTTATACCATACTCTCTTTGATTACAGTGCATTTAAATTGCTCTGACCCAAACTGACTAGAATTCCAATAAAATTAAAACGATCATATACTATAGTTTATGGATTGTTGTAATAATCAATATTTCGAATCATGGAGATCATTATTGTGGTAGATGAGTGTCACTTTTTGTGATAACAATGTGGGAGACTGCTTAGGTGGAAGCATTAAAAATCAAAAAGGTAAAATACAACTGTTGGTGAGGATATGGAAAAAATGGGGTAGAGCCATTATGAAAAACAGTATGAAAGTTTCTCAAAAAATTAAGAAAGAAACTACCATATGATTCAGCGATTCCTCTTCTGTATATATCCAAAGGAAATGAAATCAGTACCCCAAAGAGGTATCTGTGCTTCCATGTTCATTGCAGCATTCGTCACGGGATGGAAACAACCTAAGTGTCCATTAACAGATGAATGGATAACGAAACCGTAGTATACATATACAATGGAATATTAGTCTTTAAAAAAAATCCTGCCATTTGCGACTGCTTGGATGAACCTAGAGGACATTATGCTAACTGAAGTAAGCCAAACACAGAAAGAAAAGCATTGCATGATCTCACATGTGGAATCAAAAAATGTCAAATGCATAGAAGCAGAGAGTAGAATGGTAGGTACCAAGGTGAGGAGGTGGGAAAAATGGGGAAATATTGACCAAAGGGTACAAAATTGCAATTACATAGGATGAATAAGTCTAGATAACTAATGTAGAGCATGATGACTAAAGTTAACAATACAGTTGACCCTTGAACAACGTGGGGGTTACGGGCACCAACCCCCTTGCACAGTTAAAAATCCAAGTATAAATTTTGACTCCTCCAAAACTTAACTATTAATAGTCTACTGTTGACCAGAAGCCTTACCAATAACATAAACAGTTGATTAGCACATATTTTGTATGTTATATGTATATTACATATATTTTATGCATTCATGACATACCTTTTTCTTAACTTTTTCGATATTTCTAGGCTACATGGTTTGTCTGCAAGTTTTTCCAAATTGTTGCAAATCTCCAAAAGTTTTTCCAATGTATTTATTGAAAGTAGACCAGTGCAGTTCAAAGCCATGTTGTTTAAGGGTCTACTGTACTATATTGAATGCTGGAAATTTGCTTTGGGAGTAGATTTCAGGTGCTCTCACCACACACACACACAAAGGTAACTATGTGAGGAGATGGATATGTTAATTAGCTTGACTGTAGTAATCATTTCACTATGTACATGTATATCTAAATATGTTGCACACTTTAAATATATACAACTATCATTTTAAAATAGAATAAAAATATGTCTATTCTTTTCAAATATTTAACCAAATGTTTTGAGGACTTTAGATTTGAAGTGCAGTAAGCTGAAAATCAAGTAAAAAAACATCAAATTCACAAAAGATATCATTAGGAGATGGAGCATATAAAATACCTTGCGAGCTTCCTTCAGACAAACAGATGGATACTTCATCATTTCGGTCATTATCCTCTCCTACTTCAGGACCAGCTTCCTCTCCTGGTGTGAGTGCAGATAAAGAGCCAGATTCGGGCTGCTCAGAAAAATCAGCAGGGCCTCCTCTTGGAGGTGGAACTTCAATCCCCATTAAACGATATTTTCTTCTTCGATTCCCAATCCAAGTCTTTATAAGAGAAATAGAAGAGAAAGTTTTGTAAAAATAGAAACCTTAGCAGTTCTAGCCATTAAAATAATGAATGGATACAGCATAAAATATGATTAAAAAGAATAAGTAGATACCTAGATTAATGCAGTTTTATTATTACTCAATAAGCTAAAATAAAAGTAGCTGCTTTTATTTTAAAATACCTTATTAGAAGAAATATTTATCTAAATACTCAGATTTTCAAGCAACATGCAGCCTGTCACAGAACACTTTTTTGTTTTTGTTTTTATTTCTGGTGAAAATTATCCACCAAATATTTCAAAAGAAACATGAATTGGTTCTTTTCTGAAAGGGACCAGACATGCAGCTCTAACTATATTTCATATCCCATTTCCAATCTTGCTCTTTGTACGTGAAAATGTGCCTTCTAGTAACTTTGTTTGGCTCCATAATGACTACCTGCGTATTTTAAGTATTCTAAAATTGCATTTTATTAGCTTTAGAATCAATTTTTAAAACTTTTTACAGTAAAATAAATTTCGAGTTACAAGAAGTTGCAAAAATTGGTCTTCATTCAGTTTCCTCCAGTTTACATTTTACATAATTATAGCACCATAACAGAAAAAGGAAATTGATATTGTACAATATATGTGTACAATTCTATGTTCCTTTATCACACCATTCTTCTCCTCCCTCCCACCATCCTCAACTCCTGGCATCCACCAATCTGTTTTCCACCTCTATAATGGTGTCTTTTTGAGAAAGTTATATAAATGGAGTCATACATGTGACTTCAAACATTTCAAAAAATTGGCTTTTCTCATTCAGCTTAATTTCCTGGAAATTTATTAAAGTCACATATATCAATAGTCCATTCATTTTTATTGCTAAGTATTCTTCCATGATACTTATGTACCATTTTGTTTCTGTTTCTTTGCAATGTTTTTTTAACCCTTCACATGGAGGACACTTGGGTTGTTTCTAATTTTTGGCTATTATATACAGCTAAAACTCTATGAACAGTCATGTACAGGTTTTTGTGCTGATGTAAGTTTTCATTTCTCTAAGATAAATGCCCAAGAATGCAACTGCTGGGTCAAATGGTAACTATATGTTTAATTTTAAAAGAAACTGCCAAATTGTTTCCATAAAGTTGTGCCATTTTATATTTCTACCAGCAATGTATGAGAGATCCAGTTTCTTGGCATTCTTGCCAGGACTTCGTATTATAAGTAATTCTTTTTTTTTTAGCTGTTCTCATTGGTGCATGTAGCAATAGATCATCAGGTTCTTAATTTAATTTCCCTAATGGCTAGTGATGTTGAAAATCTTTTCATGTGCTTTTTGCCATCCATATATCAGTGAAATGTCTCTTCATGTCTCTTGTACATTTTGTAATTGTTGTCTTTTCCTTAATATTAAGTTTTGAAAGTACATTATATATTCTAGATATGAATTTTTGTCAGATAAGTGGTTTTGCAAAATTTTCTCCCATTCTGTAGCAGATATGAGTTCTTTGTCAGATATGTGGTTTGCAAATATTTTCTCCTCATCTGTAGCTTGTATTTTCATCATCCTTGTCTTTTACAGCACAAAAGTTTTTTAAAATTTTGATGAAGTCCAAGCTACTGCTTTTTTCTTTTATGGATTATGCTTTTAGTCCTATTCCTAAGAATTCTTCACCAACCCTAGGCAACAAAGATTTTCTCCTATGTTATCTAAAATTTTTATAGTTTTATTTTTTACACTTAAATCTCTGATCCATTATGAATTTACTTTGTATAAGGTGTGAGATTTACATCAAGGTTAATTTATGTTTTCCTATAGATATCCAATTGTTCCAGCACCATTTCTTGAAAAGACTTCCTCCATTGAATTGCTTTTGCACCTTTGTCAAAAATCAACTAAGTTGGCCATGGTTGTGCAGGACTATTTCTGGGCTCTCCATTCTGTTCCAATGATCTATACGTCTTATCACCCTGCCAATACCACAGTCTTGGTTACTGTAGTTATATAATAAGTCTCAAAATTGGTAGATGGATTTCTTCCACTTTATTCTTTTTGTCAAGAACTGTTTTAGCTATACTAGCATATTTCCTTTCCATGTGAATTTTAGAATTATCTTGTCTACATCAACAAAAAATCTTGCTGGAATTTTATAGGAATTATGTTAAACCTGAATATCAATTTGGGGGGAATTTACATTTTTACTATGTCGAGTCTTCCAGTACATGAACACAGAATGTCTCTCCATTTATTTAGAATTTCTTTTATTTCTTTCATCAGTGTTTTGTAGTTTTCAGCATACAAGTCCTGTACATGTTTTGTTAGAGTTACATGTAAGTATTTGATTTTTTGAGGGATTGCAAATAATTTATTAATATCTTAAATTTCAATTTCATTGCATTTATTTTTACTATACAGACATGCAATTGATTTTTATATGATGATCTTGTATCCAGAGACTTTGGTGAATTCACTTATTAGTTGTAAGAGTGTTTTGTAGATGCTTTATGATTTTCTACACAGCTAATCAAGTGTATCTTTTATTTCCTTTTCTCAATTTATTGCGCTGGTTAGAACTTCTACTACTATATTGAATAAAGGTGTTTAGAGTGGACATCTTGTTTTTGGTCTCAGAGGAAAAGCATTCTATTTTTCACCATTAAAGTATGATGTTAGCTGTAGGTTATGGGTACTTGTAGATTCTTTTTTGGGGAGACTTTTTTGAATTCAATTTCCTTAATAGTTATAGGGCAACCTAAATGTCCATTGACAGATGAATGGATAAACATGTGGTATATATATACAATGGAATATTACTCATCCATACAAAAGAATGAAATAATACCATTTCCAGCAACACAGATGGGCCTAGAGATCATTGTATTAAGTGAAGTCAGACAGAGAAAGACAAATATCATATGATATCACTTATATGTGGAATCTAAAATAATGATACAAATGAACTTATTTACAAAACGGAAATAAGACTCACAGACATAGAAAATAAACTTATTACCAAAGGGGATAGTGGGGTGGGGGAAGAGATAAATTAGGAGTTTGGGATTAATATATATACACTATTATATATAAAATAGATAACCAACAAGGATCTACTGTATAGCACAGGGTACTATATTCAATATCTTGTAAAAACCTATAATGGAAAAAAATCTGAAAAAGAATATATATATATATATATATATATATATATATATGTATATACATGTAACTGAATCACTTTGCTGTACACCTGAAACTAACACAACATTGTAAACTAACTATACTTCAATTAAAAAATGGTTAATGATAAATAAATGAATGTATATATTTTTATGTTATTCTTTAGGTCCTGTGGTCCCTAGCAGATGTGAGTTCTTTCCACCCTTCACAGTCTTCTTATATTTGTTTTATATATAATGTCTAGGGATTTTAGTTGTACTTACTGGGAAGGATAGGGAAAATTATGTCTACTCCAACATTTTTTGGAAGCTGCAGTCTAAAACCAATTTTATTCTCAAGTTTCTCATGTAATTTTCAAAAAGCTCATTTTATATGATTAGAGTTTGTAACCTTTATAATTTTGCCATATGACTCTACAAAGTAGAATTGCCATGCCAATCTACAAAGTGGAAGAAGAATTCTTAAAACCTGTGTATTCTCTTTTAGTGTAGAAAGTCATTCAATAGCATTTCATAATTTCAGATCTAAATTTGATTATGGTACCATTTCTTTTTACACCAAGTAGAATTGCTTCTATACAACAAGGTCCACTTCAATACAAAGCCACCTTAGATATTCTCTAATGTAAATAAAAAACATGAATAAAGTTAACTTTTACGTGGTAAGATTTTGCAAAAAAAAGAATGCAGGGCAAAACAGAAGAACTATTCAGTTAGTCCAAGAAGATTAATTCTTATTTATAATTTTTTTTGGGGGGGGCATTTTCTCTTCAAATTCAGGATATGTAGTACCTTTGATGTATTTAGCATTCAATGCTAAATGTGAAACCTGAAACACATGGATTGCTTTGTAGGCTCCCAAGTGAAAATTACCTGGTAGAAAAGGAAAATATTTATGGATATTAATTTTTCTAGCCTTGCTAAATTCTCCCATAGGAGAAACACTATTTTAAAGAGTATAGTTCCATTTCAATTTCCCAGTATATGGTCTCATTGAGAATAAGCTACTAGACTTCAGAAAAAGTAAAGAATTTCAACTTCTTACTAAAGTTCCATTAAATTGTCATGTACTTTCTCTATTTCCTGTCTTTGAATACTGACGCTTATCAAATACTGATGCTTCTTTTCCACAATAATCTTAGCCACAGATGCTTGGGAAAATGATGGTGTGGGCAGAAGAAGAATGATACCAGTTTTCTTAGGATGCTTTTGGCTTACTTTGGGTCATAAAGTCTTGGGAAGAGAGAAGAAGACAGAAAACAGAAGCCAATATCCATTTATTTTCAATTTCTTTTTTCACCCTTCTTGGGAGAAATGAATGATTATATACTGTATAATGATAAAGGTATAATAATATGTGAACATTGGGACTATATGGGAATTTATTACATACTAGGGCTGACATAGTTCCTCTCTGGATATTTCTCAAAACTGGAAGGCACCAGGAAAATAATTCAGTATACAAACATAATCTTAATGGGTTTATTACATTTTCAAAGAATCATAGACGATGGAAGAGATCTTAGAAGCCAACTAGTCTAACCTTCCATTTAAGGTAAAAGTTTCTTCTTCAGCATTATAGGTGGATGGCTATTCAGTCTTTGCATGAAAATATCAGGAACATGTAACATACTACTTTACAAGGTTCCTCAGTCCAGTTTTTGGATAGTTTTTTTTTTTTTTCCAAAAATGTTCTTCCTAAAACTGAATCAGTATCTATTGTCTTATTAATTCTAGGCCTTTGTTCCAGTTTTTCACTCTGGATCCACCTTACTCCAAATAGGCTATTCTACATTCCAGCTATCAATTATGTAAAGAGTATTTATTCCTATTTTTGGCTGTGCCATGTGGCTTGCAGAATCTCAGTTCCCCGACCAGGGACTGAACCCAGGCAATGGCAGTGAAAGCGCCAAATTCTAATCACTAAGCCACCAGGGAATTCAAGTATTTATTTCTTTGTTTCACAATAATACCCGTAGTTTTGTATAATACAGTTTTTCAACCATTTTATATGACCCATGGTCAAGTTTTTTTTTATCACTCTGGGACTCAGATTCCTTAACTGAGGAAACTGGAAATTGAGATAATTGGTTTCCAAATCTTTAGCCTCCTGGATAAACTTTATCCCTCCAGAGTTGCTCATAAATTTATAGAATAAGTATCTTCTATAACCATTTGTAGAATAAGTATCTTCTATAACCATAACTCCGATGTATTGACAGCTCAAATATATTGGCTATTTAAAATGATGACTCTCAGGCCCTATAAGCTTCTAAGTACATTTCTATTAAAATAATTAAAAAAACAATATTCCAAACTGCCATTAGTTTAAATGTATATTATTATATATTTTTATTCTGTGTGCTATAAATAGAGGGCACACCTTTTTGTTAAACATTCATTCGTTTGAAGGAAACCTTCTTACAGTGTTGGTGGGAATGTAAATTGATGCAGCCACTATGAAAAACAGTATAGAGATTTCTCCAAAAACTAAAAATAGAACTACCATATGACCCAGCACTACTGTACATATCCAAAAAAAAAAAACACTAATTCAAAAAATACATGCACTTCAATGTTCTTAGCAGCATTATTTACAATTGCCAAGATAAGGAAGCAACCTAAGTGTCCATCAACAGATGAATGGTTAAAGAAGATGTGGTACAAACACACACACACACACACACACACACACACACACACACACACACACACACACTGCAATACTACTCAGCCATGAAAGAACAAAAAAAATTGCCATTTGTAGCAACATGGATGGACTTGGAGGACATTATGCTAAGTGAAATAAGTCAGACTGAGAAAGACAAATATGTATGATATCACTTATATATGGAATCTAAAAACTACAGCAAATTAGTGAATATAACAAAAAAGAAGCAGACTCACAGATACAAAGAACAAACTAATGATTACCAGTGGTGGGGAGGGGAAGAGCAATATAGAGATGGGGCAGTGGGAGGTACAAACAGTTGGGTGAAAGATAGGCTACAAGGACGTACTGTATAACACTGGGAATATAGCCAGTGTTTTGTAATAACTGTAAATGGAGTATAACATTTAAAATAGTATAAAAATTTCATTCTTTCATTCCACAAATATTACTGAACATCAAGTACATACCAAGCACTGTTCTAGTGCTGGGGATAGAATAGTGAAAAGGCAGGCCTGATATACACCCTTGTAGAGCTTGAATTTACAATCCAGAAGATGTATACACAATAAACAAATAGACAAGAAAAATACAAATCATAAAATTTGACCAATTATTATGGAGGGAAAGAACCAACTAGAATATTTAGCCACAGTGACATAGTGTAGTGAAGTGAAATCCTTTCCAAATTTGCCTATCATCAGAATTGCTGGGGCAAAGGAAATATATAGATTCCAAGGTCCTTCCCTGAAAATCCTGATTAGTAGGCCTAGGATGGAGTGATCTGTATATTTTTTAACATATTTATTTGAGTATAATTGCTTTACAATGGTGTGTTAGTTTCTGCTGTATAACAAAGTGAATCAGCTATACATATACATATATCACCATTTTGCCTCTCTCTTGTGTCTCCCTCCCACCCTCCATATCCCACCCCTCTTGGTGGACAGAAAACACTGACCTGATCTCCCTGTGCCATGTGGCTGCTTCTCACTAGCTATCTATTTTACATTTGGCAGTGTACATATGTCCAAGCCACTCTCTCTCTTCATCCCAGCTTACATTTCCCCCTCCCCGTGTCCTCAAGTGCATTCTTTACATCTGTGTCTTTATTCCTGTCTGAACCTAGGTTCTTCAGACCTTTTTTTTTTAGATTCCATATATATGTGTTAGCATACGGTATTTGTTTTTCTCTTTCTGACTTACTTTACTCTGTATGACAGTCTCTAGGTCCATCAACCTCACTGCAAAGAACTCAATTTCCTTTCTTTATATGGCTGAGTAATATTCCATTGTATATATGTGCCACATCTTTATCCATTCCTCTATCAATGGACACCTAGGTTGCTTCCATGTCCTAGCTATTGTAAATAGTGCAGCAATGAACATTGTAGTACATGACTCTTTGTGAATTATGGTTTCTCAGGGTATATGACCAAAAGTGGGATTGCTGGGTCATATTGTAGTTCTATTTTTATTTTTTTAAGGAACCTCCATATTGTCCTCAATAGTGGCTGTATCAATTTATATTCCCACTAACAATGCAAGAGGGTTTGCTTTTCTCAACACCCTATCCAGCATTTATTGTTTGTACATACTTTAACTATGGCCATTCTGACTGTTGTGAGGTCATATCTCAGTGTAGCTTTGATTTGCATTTCTCTAATGATTAGTGATGTTGAGCATCCTTTCATGTGTTTGTTGGCAATCTGTATATCTTCCTTGGAGAAATATCTATTTAGGTCTTCTGCCCATTTTTGGATTGGGTTGTTTGTTTTTTTAATATTGAGCTGCATGAGCTGCTTGTATATTTTGGAGATTAATCCTTTGTCAGTTGCTTTGCTTGCAAATATTTTCTCCCATTCTGAGGGTTGTCTTTTTGTCTTCTTTATAGTTTCATTTGCTGTGCAAAAGCTTTTAAGTTTCATTAGGTCCCATTTGTTTATTTTTGTTTTTATTTCCATTTCTCTATGAGGTGGATCAAAAAGGATCTTGCTGTGATTTATGTCATACAGTGTTTTGCATATGTTTTCCTCTAAGAGTTTGATAGTGTCTGTTCTTATTTTTAGGTCTTTAATCCATTTTGAGTTTATTTTTGTGTATAGTGTTAGGGAGTGTTCTAATTTCATTTTTTTACATGTAGCTGTCAAGTTTTCCCAGCACCACTTACTGAAGTGTCTGTCTTTTCCCCATTGAATATTCTTGCCTCCTTTATCAAATATAAGGTGACCACATGTGTGCGGGTTTATATCTAGGCTTTCTATCCTGTTCCATTGATCTATATTTTTGTTTTTGTGCCAGTACCATGCTGTCTTGATTACTGCAGCTTTGTAATATAGGCTGAAGTCCAGGAGCCTGATTCCTCCAGCTCCATTTTTCTTTCTCAAGATTACCTTGGCTATTTGGGATTTTTTGTGTTTCCATACAAATTCTGAAATGTTTTGTTCTAGCTCTGTGACAAATGCCATTGGTAGTTTGAAAGGGATTGCACTGAATCTGTAGATTGCTTTGGGTACTAGAGTCATTTTCACAATATTGATTCTTCAAGTCCAAGAACATGGTATATCTCTCCATCTGTTTGAATAATCTTTAATTTCTTTCATCAGTGTCATATTTTCTGCATACAGGTCTTTTGTCTCCTTTCAGTTTATTCCTAGGTATTTTATTATTTTGGTTGTAATGATAAATGGGAGTGTTTCTTTAACTTCTCTTTCAGATTTTTCATCATTAGTGTATAGGAATGCAAGAGATTTCTGTGCATTAATTTTGTATCCTGCTACTTTACCAGATTCATTGACTAGCTGTAGTACTTTTCTGGTAGCACCTTTAGGATACGCTATGTATAGTATCATGTCATCTGACAACATTGACACTTCACTTCTTCTTTTCCAATTTGGATTACTTTTGTTTCTTTTTCTTCTCTGATTGCAGTGGCTAAAACTCCCAAATCTATGTTGAATAATAGTAGTGAGAGTGTCTTCTTCCTGATCTTAGTGAAAAAGGTTTCAGTTTTTCACCATTGAGACTGATGCTGCCTGTGGGTTTGTCATATATGGCCTTTATTATGTTGAGGTAAGTTCTCTCTATGCCTACTTTCTGAAGGGTTTTTATCAGAAATGGGTGTTGAATTTTGTCAAAAGCTTTTTCTGCATCTATTGAGATGATCATATGGTTTTTATACTTCCGTTTATTAATGTGGTGTATCGCATTGATTGATTTGTGTATATTGAAGAGTCCTTGCAACCCTGGGATAAACCCCACTTGATCATGTTGTATGATCCATTAATGTGCTGTTGGATTCTGGTTGCTAGTAATTAGTTGAGGATTTTTGCATCTGTGCTCATCAGTGATATTGGCCTGTAGTTTTCTTTTTTTGTGACATCTTTATCTGGTTTTGGTATCAATGTGATGGTGACCTCATAGAATGAGTTTGGGAGTGTTCCTCCCTCTGCTATGTTTTGGAAGAGTTTGAGAAGGTTAGTGTTAGCTCTTCTCTAAATGTTTGATAGAATTCATCTGTGAAGCCATCTGGTTCTGGGCTTTTGTTTGTTGGAAGATTTTTAATCACATTTTCAATTTCAGTGCTTGTGATTGGCCTGTTTATATTTTCTATTTCTTCTTGGTTCAGTTTTGGAAGGTTGTGCTTTACTAAGAATTTGACCATTTCTTGCAGGTTGTCCATTTTATTGGTATATAGTTGCTTGTAGGAATCTCTCATGATCCTTTGTATTTCTTTTTGTTATTTTTTTGAACTCCTGACTTTTATTTATTTTTATTTTCTTATACATCTTGTTCTCATCAGCCATCAATTTTATACACATCATGGTGTACATGTCAAACACAGTTGCCCAATTAATCACCCCCTCACCCCCCACACACTGCTTTCCCCCATTGGTGTCCATACATTTCTTCTTTACATCTGTGTCTCAATTTCTGCCCTGCAAAGCGGTTCGTCATACCATTTTTCTCGGTTCTAGATATATGCGTTAATATACACATTTTTTTTCTCTTGCTGACTTACTTTACTCTGTATGACAGTCTCTAGGTCCATCCATGTCTCAACAAATGACCCAATTTCATTTCTTTTTATGGCTGAGTAACATTGCATTGTATATATGTACCACATCTTCTTTATCCATTCGTCTGTCGATGGGCATTTAGGTTGCTTCCGTGACCTGGCTATTGTACATAGTGCTGCAAGGAACATTGGGGTGCATGTGTCTTTTTGAATTATGGTTTTCTCTGGGTATATGCCCAGTAGTTGGATTGCTGGGTCATATGGTAATTCTATTTTTAGTTTTTAAGGAACCTCCATACTGTTCTCCATAGTGGCTGTATCAATTTACATTCCCACCAACAGGGCAAGAGGGTTCCCTTGTCTCCACACGCTCTCCAAAATTTGTTGTTCGAAAACTTTCTGATGATGCCCATTCTAACTGGTGTGAGGTGATACCTCATTGTAGTTTTGATTTGCATTTTTCTAGTAATTACTGATGTTGAGGAGCTTTTCATGTCCTTCTTGGCCATCTGTATGTCTTCTTTGGAGAAATGTCTATTTAGGTCTTCTGCCCATTTTTGGTTAGGGATGTTTGTTTTTTAAATATTGAGCTTCATGAGCTGTTTATATACTTTGGATATTAATCCTTTGTCCATTGATTCCTTAGCAAATATTTTCTCCCATACTGAGGGTTGTCTTTTCATCTTGTTTATGGTTTCCTTTGCTGTGCAAAAGCTTTGAAGTTTCATTAGGTCCCATTTGTTTATTTTTGTTTTTATTTCCATTACTGTAGGAGGTGGATCAAAAAAGATCTTGCTGTAATTTATGTCAAAGAGTGTTCTTCCAATGTTTTACTCTAAGAGTTTTTTTTTTCTTTTTTCTTTTGCAGTACGTGGACCTGTCACTGTTGTGGCCTCTCCCGTTGTGGAGCACAGGTTCCAGACACACAGGCTCAGTGGCCATGGCTCACGGGCCTAGCCACTCCACGGCATGTCGGATCTTCCCGGACCAGGGCACGAACTCATGTCCCCTGCATCGGCAGGTGGACTCTCAACAACTGTGCCACCAGGGAAGCCCTCTAAGAGTTTTATAGTGTCTGTTTTTACATTTCGGTCTCTAATCAATTCTGAGTTTATTTTTGTGTATGGTGTTAGGAAGTGTTCTAATTTCATTCTTTTACATATAGCTGTCCAGTTTTCCCAGCACGATTTATTGAAGATACTGTGTTTTCTCCATTGTATATCCTTTCCTCCTTTGTCATAGATTAGTTGACCATAGCTGTGTGGGTTTATCTCTGGGCTTTCTATTTTGTTCCATTGATCTATATTTCTGTTTTTGTGCCAGTACCATATTGTATTGATTACTTTAGCTTTGTAGTATAGTCTGAAGTCAGGGACTCTGATTCATCCAGCTCAGCATTTTTCCCTCAAGACTGCTTTGGCTCTTCAGGGTCTTTTCTGTCTCCACACAAATTTTCAGATTTTTTGTTCTAGCTCTGTAAAAGATGCTTTTGGTTATTTGATAGTGATTGCATTGAATCTGTAGATTGCTTTGGGTAGTATAGTCATTTTCACAATATTAATTCTTCCAATCTAAGAACATGGTATACCTCTCCATCTGTTGGTATCATCTTTAATTTCTTTCATCAGTGTCTTATAGTTTTCTACAGGTCTTTTGTCTCCCTAGATAGGTTTATATCTAGGTATTTTATTCTTTTTGTTGCAGTGGTAAATGGGAGTGTTTCCTTAATTTCTCTTTCAGATTTTTCATCATTAGTGTATAGGAATACCAGATATTTCTGTGCATTAATTTTGTATCCTGCAACATTACCAAATTCATTGATTAGCTCTAGTAGGTTTCTGGTGGCATCTTTAGGATTCTCTATGTATAGTATCATGTCATCTGCAAACAGTGACAGCTTTACTTCTTCTTTTCCAATTTTTATTCCTTTTATTCCTTGTCCTTCTCTGATTGTCATGGCTAGCACTTATAAATCTATGTTGAATAATAGTGGTGAGAGTGGCCATCCTTTTCTTGTTCCTGATCTTAGAGGAAATGCTTTCAATTTTTCACCATTGAGAATGATGTTTGCTGTGGGTTTGTCATATATGGCCTTTTTTATGTTGAAGTAGGTTCCCTCTATTCCCACTTTCTGGAGAGTTTTTATCACAAATGGGTGTTGAATTTTGTCAAAAGTTTTTCTGCATCTATTGAGAAAATCATATGGTTTTTATTCTTCAATTTGTTGATACAGCATATCACATTGATTGACTCACGTATATTGAAGAATCATTGCATCCCTGGGATAAATCCCACTTGATCATGGTTTATGATCCTTTTAATGTGTTGTTGGATTCTGTTTGCTAGTATTTTGTTTAGGATTTTTGCATCTATATTCATCAGTGATATTTGTCTGCAATTTTCTTTTTTTGTAGTATCTTTGTCTGGTTTTGGTATCAGGGTGATGGTGGCCTCATAGAATGAGTTTGGGAGTGCTCCTTCCTCCGCAATTTTTTGGAAGAGTTTGAGAAGGATGGGCGTTAGCTCTTCTCTAAATGTTTGATAGAATTCACCCGTGAAGCCATTTGGTCCTGGACTTTTGTTTGTTGGAAGATTTTTAATCACAGCTTCAATTTCATTACTTGTGATTTCTCTGTTCATATTTTCTATTTCTTCCTGGTTCAGTCTTGGAAGGTTATACCTTTCTAAGAATTTGTACATTTTTTCCAGGTTGTCCAACTAATTGGCATAGAGTTGCCTGTAGTAGTCTCTTAGGATGCTTTGTATTTCTGTGGTGTCTGTTATAACTTCTCCTTTCTCATTTTTAATTTTATTGATTTGAGTCCTCTCCCTCTTTTTATTGATTAGTCTGGCTAATGGTTTATCCATTTGGTATATCTTCTCAAAGAACTATCTTTTAGTTTTATTTATCTCTGCTATTGTTTTCTTTGTTTCTATTTCATTTATTTATGCTCCGATCTTTATGATTTTTTCCCTTCTGCTAACGTTGGGTATTCTTTGTTCTTTTTCTAGTTCATTTAGGTGTAACATTGGATTCTTTATTTGAGACTTTTCTTGTTACTTGAGGTAGGGTTGTAGAGCTATAAATTTCCCTGTTAGAACTGCTTTTGCTGCATCCCATAGGTTTTGGATCGTCTTTTTTTTTCATTGCCTTTTGTCTCTAGGTATTTTTTGATTTCCACTTTGATTTCTTCAGTGATCTCTTGGTTATTTAGTAACATATTGTTTAGCCTTCATGTGTTTGTTTTTTTTTTTTTTTACATTTTTTCCCTGTATTTCATTTCTAATCTCATAACGTTGTGATCAGAAAAGCTGCTTGATATGATTTCAAATTTCTTAAATTTACTGAGGCTTGATTTGTGACCCAAGATTTGATCTATCCTGGAGAATGTTCCATGTGCACTTCAGAAGGAAGTGTAATCTGCTGCTTTTGGATAGAATGTCTTATAAATATCAATTAAATCTATCTGGCCTATTGTGTCTTTTAAAGATTCTCTTTCCTTATTTATTTTCATTTTGGATGATCTGTTCATTGGTGTAAGTGAGGTGTTAAAGTCCCCCACTATTACTGTGTTACTGTCGATTTTCTCTTTTATAGCTGTTAGCAGGTGCCTTATGTATTGAAGTGCTCCTATGTTGGGTGCATATATATTTATAATTGTTACATCTTCTTCTTGGATTGATCCCTTGATCATTATGTAGTGTCCTTCCTTGTCTCTTGCAAAATTCTTTACTTTAATGTCTTTTGTATCTGATATGAGTATTGCTACTCCAGCTTTCTTTTGATTTACATTTGTATGGAATATCATTTTCCATCCCCACACTTTCAGTCTGTATGTGTCCTTAGGTCTGAAGTGGGTCTCTTGTAGACAGCATATAGGTGGGTCTTGTTTTTCTATCCATTCAGCAAGCCTGTGTCTTTTGGTTGGAGCAATTTATCCATTCACGTTTAAGGTAATTATCAATATGTATGCTCCTATGGCCATTTATTTATTTGTTTTGGGTTTACTTTTGTAGGTCTTTTTCTTCTGTTGTGTTCCCCACTTAGAGTAGTTCCTTCAGCATTTGTGGTAGAGCTGGTTTTGTTGTGCTGACTTTTCTTAGCTTTTTCTTGTGTGTAAGGCTTTTGATTTCTCCATCGAATCTGAATGAGATCCTTGCCAGGTAGAGTAATCTTGGTTGCTTCTTCCCCTTCATTACTTTAAGTATATCATGACACTCTCTTCTGGCTTGTAGAGCTTCTGCTGAAAGATCAGCTGTTAACCTTATGGGGATTCCTTTGTGTGTTATTTGTCATTTTTCCCTTGCTGCTTTCAGTAATTTTTCTTTGTTTTTAATTTTTGCCAATTTGATTACTATTTGTCTCAGCATGTTTCCCCTTGGGTTTATCCTGTGTGGGACTCTCTGTGCTTCCTGAAGTTGGATGGCTATTTTCTTTCTCATGTTAGGGAAGGTTCTGACTGTAATCTCTTCAAATATATTTTTTCGAGTTTTTTCTCTCTCTCTTCTCCTTCTGGGACCCCTATAATGTGAAAGTTGTTACATTTAATGTTGTCCCAGAGGTCTCTTTGGCTGTCTTCATTTCTTTTCATTCTTTGTTCTTTTTCTGTTCTGCAGCAGTGAATTCCACCATTCGGTCTTCCAGGTCACTTATCCCTTCTTCTGCCTCAGTTATTCTTCTATTGATTCCTTCTAGTGTAGTTTTCATTTCAGTTATTGTATTGTTCATCTTTGTTTGTTCTTTAATTCTCCTAGGTCTTTAGTAAACATTTCTTTCATCTTCTCGATTTTCGCCTCCATTCATTTTCTGAGGTCCTGGATCATCTTCACTATCATTATTCTGAAATCATTTTCTGGATGGTTGCCTACCTCCACTTCATTTTGTTCTTTTTCTGGGCTTTTATCTTGTTCCTTCATTTGGTACATAGACCTCTGCCTTTTCACCTTGTCTATCTTTCAGTGAATGTGATTTTTATTCCACAGGCTGCAGGATTGCAGTTCTTCTTGTTTCTGCTATCTGCCCTCTGGTGGATGAGGCTATCTAAGAGGCTTGTGCAAGTTTCCTGATGGGAGGGACTGGTGGTGGGTAGAGCTGGCTGTTGCTCTGGTGGGCAGAGCTCAGTAAAACTTTAATCTGCTTGACTGCTGATGGGTGGGGCTTGTTTCCCTCCCTTTTGGTTGTTTGGCCTGAGGCAACCCAACACCAGAGCCTACCCGGGCTCTTTGGTGGGGTCAATGGTGGACTTTGGGAGGGCTAACGCCAAGAAATACTTTCCAGAACCTCTGCTGCCAGTGTCCTTGTCCTCATGGTGAGCCACAGCCAACCACTGCCTCTGCAGGAAACCCTCCAACGCTAGCAGGTATGTCTGGTTCAGTGTCCACTGGGATCACTGCTCCTTCCCCTGGGTCCCAATGTGCACACTACTTCGTGTGTGCCCTCCAAGAGTGGAGTCTCTGTTTTCCCCAATCCTGTCAGAGTCCTGCAATCAAATCTCACTAGCCTTCAAAGTCTGATTTTCTAGGAATTCCTCCTCCTTTTGTTGGAACCCCAGGTTGGGAAGTCTGATGTGGGGCTCAGGACCTTCACTCCAGTGGGTGGACTTCTGTGGTATAAGTGTTCTCCAGTTTGTGAGTCACCCACCCAGCAGTTATGGGATTTGATTTTATTGTGATTGTGCCCCTCTTACCATCTCATTGTGGCTTCTACTTTGTCTTTGGATGTGGGATATATATTTTTGGTGTATTCCATTGTGTTCCTGTTGATGATTATTCAGCAGTTAGTTGTGATTCTGGTGTTCTCTCAAGAGGGAGTGAGAGCATGTCCTTCTACTCTGCCATCTTGCTTCCAAATCTCGATTCTTTGTATTTCTAGAGTCAGTTGTTTCTTCTTTTTCATTTCTAGTTCTACTGATTTGAGTCTTCTCCCTTTTTTTCTTGATGAATCTGGCTAGTGGTTTATCAATCTTGTTTATCTTCTCAAGGAACCAGCTTTTAGTTTTATTGATCTTTGCTCTCATTTCCTTCATTTCTTTATCAATTTTTTTCTTACCTGATCTTTATGATTTCTTTCCTTCTCCTAACTTTCGGATTTTTTTGTTCTTCTTTTTCTAATTGCTTTAGGTATAAGTTTAGGTTGTTTATTTGGAATGTTTCTTGTTTCTGGAGGTAAAATGTATTGGTATAAACTTCCTTCTTAACACTACTTTTGCTGCATCCCATAGGTTTTGGGTTGTTGTGTTTTCATTGTCATTTGTTTCTAGGGATTTTTTGATTTCCTCTTTGATTTTTTCAGTGATCTCTTGGTTGTTTAGTAGTATATTGTTTAGCCTCTATGTGTTTGTGTATTTTACAGATTTTTCCATGTAATTGATATCTAGTCTCAATGTGTTGTGTTCAGAAAACATACTTTGTATGATTTCAATTTTCTTAAATTTACCAAGGATTGATTTGTGACCCAAGATAAGAGCTACCTGGAAAATGTTCCATGAGCACTTGAGAAGAAAGTACATTCTGTTGTTTTTGCATGGAATGTCCTATAAATATCAGTTAAGTCCATCTTGTTTAATGTATCATTTAAAGCTTGTGTTTCCTTATATATTTCCATTTTGGATGATCTGTCCATAGGTTAAAATGGGGTGTTAAAGTCCCGTACTATGATTGTGTTACTGTCGATTTCCCATTTTATGGTTGCTAGTATTTGCCCTAGGTATTGAGGTGCTCCTACGTTGGGTGCATAAATATTTACAATTGTTATATCTTCTTTTTGGATTGATCCCTTCATCATTATGTAGTGTCCTTCTTTGTCTCTTGTAATAGTCTTTATTTTAAAGTCTATTTTGTCTGATATGAGAATTGCTATTCCAGCTTTCTTTTGATTTCCATTTGCATGGAATATCTTTTTCCATCCCCTCACTTTCAGACTGTATGTGTCCCTGGGTCTGAAGTGGGTCTCTTGTAGACAGCATATATATGGGTCTAGCTTTTGTATCCATTCAGCCAGTCTATGCCTTTTGGTTGGAGCATTTAATCCATTTACATTTAAGGTAGTTGTCAATATGCATGTTCCTATTACCATTTTCTTAATTGCTTTGGGTTGTTATTGTAGGTATTTTCCTTCTCTTGTGTTTCCTGCCTAAATAAGTTCCTTTAGCATTTGTTGTAAAGCTGGTTTGGTGCTGCTGAATTCTCTTAACTTTTGCTTTTTCATCAAGATTTTAATTTTGTTGCTGAATCTGAATGAGATCCTTGATGAGTAGAGTAATCTTGGCTGTAGGTTTTTCCCTTTCTTCACTTTAAATATGTCCTGCCACTCCCTTTTGGCTTGCAGAGATTCTGCTGAAAGATCAGCTGTTAACCTTATGGGGATTCCCTTGTATATTATTTGTTGCTTTTCCGTTGCTGCTTTTAATAATTTTTCTTTGTATTTAACTTTTGATAGTTTGATTAATATGTGTCTTGTTGTGCTTCTTCTTGGATTTATCCTGTATGGGACTCTCTTTGCTTCCTGGACTTGACTGACTATTTCCTTTGCCATATTAGGGAAGTTTTCAACTATAATTTCTTGAAATATTTTCTCCATCCCTTTCTTTTTTCTCTTTTTCTTCTGGGACCACTATAATTCGAATGTTGGTGTATTTAATGTTATCCCAGAGGTCTCTAATACTGTCCTCAATTCCTTTGATTCTTTCTTTCTTTATTCTGCTCTGCAATAGGTATTTCCACTATTTCATCTTCCAGGTCATTTATCTGTTCTTCTGCCTCAGTTATTCTGCTACTGATTCCTTCTCAAGAATTTTTAATTCCATTTATTGTGTTCTTCATCATTGTTTGTTTGCTCTTTAGTTCTTCTATGTCCTTGTTAAACGTTTCTTGTATTTTCTCCTTTCCATTTCCAAGATTTTGTATCATCTTTACTATCATTACTCTGAATTCTATTTCAGGTAGACTGCCTATTTCCTCTCCATTTGTTTGATCTGGTGGTTTTTTACCTTGCTCCTTCATCTGCTGTGTGTTTCTCTGTATTCTCCTTTTGCTTAACTTACTGTGTAGGGGTCTCCTTTTTGCAGGCTGCAGCTTCATAGTTTCAGTTGTTTTTGGTGTCTTCCCCCAGTGGCTGAGGTTGGTTCAGTGGTTTGTGTAGGCTTCCTGTGGAAGGGATTGGTGCCTGTGTTCTTGTGGATGATGCTGGATATTTTTTTCTTGTGGCAGGGCCACATCTGGTGGTTTGTTTTGGGGGTGTCTGTGACCTTTTTTATGATTTTACAGCCTCTCTGTTAATGGGTGGGGTTGTATTCCTGTTTTGCTAGTTGTTTTACATAGGGTGTCCAACACTGTACCTTGCTCGTCATTGAGTGGAGCTGGGTCTTAGCATTGAGATGGTGATTTCTGGGAGAGCTTTCATTGGTTCATAGTACATGTATCTGGGAGGTCTCTTTTGGACCAATGTCCTGAACTCGGCTCTCCAACCTCAGTGGCACAGGCCTTACACCTGGATGGAGGACCAAGACCATGTCAGCCACACAGCTCAGGAAAAAAAAGGAGAAAAAAAGAAAGGAAGAATAAAATAAAAATGTTATTAAAATAAAAAATAATTATTAAAAATTAAAATAAGGTAATAAAAAAGGAAAAGCAAAGAAAGATAGAAAGAAGAGAGCAACCAATCCAAAAAACAAACCACCGATGGTAACAAGTGCTGAAAACTATACTAAAAATCAAACAAACAAACAAAAAATGGACAGACAGAATCCTAGGATAAATGGTAAAAGTAAAGCTATGCAGACAAATCACACAAAGAATCATACACATACACCATCAGAAAAAGAGAATAAGGAAAAATAAATCTGTATATAAGAGAAAAATAAGGAGGAAAAGGGCAACCAAATCAATAAGCAAATCTACCAATGATAACAAACTCTAACTACTAAACTAAAATAAACCTAAAATCAGAAACAAATTAGATGCAGAAGGCCGACCCCAAGCCTACAGTTGCTCCCAAAATTCAGCACCTCAATTTTGGGATCATTTGTTATCTAGTCAGGTATTCCACAGATGCAGGCTACATCAAATTGATTGTGGACATTTAATCCACTGTTCCTGAGGCTCCTGGGAGAAATTCCCCTTTCTCTTCTTTGTTTGCACAGCTCCTGGGGTTTGGCTTTGGGTTTTGCCATGCCTCTGCATGTAGGTCGCCTGAGGGTATCTGTTCTTTGCCCAGACAGGATGGGGTTAAAGTAGCAGTTGTTCAGGGGTCTCTGGCTCACTCAGCCCGAGGGGAGTCAGCAGTATGGAATGCAGGTTGAGCCTGTGGTGGCAGAGGCAGGCATGATGTGGCAAGAACTTGAGGTGCACCGTGTGTTCTCCTGGGGAAGTTGTCCCTGGATCATGGGACCCTGGTAGTGGTAGGCTTAACATGCTCCTGGGAGAGGAGGTGTGGATAGTGACCTGTGCTTGCACACAGGGTTCTTGGTGGCTGCAGCAGCAGCCTTAGCATTTCATGGCCGTCTTTGGTGTCTGTGTTGTTAGCCTGCTCGTGCCCATCTCTGGAGCTCGTTTAGGCAGTGCTCTGAATCTCCTCTCCTCGAGCACCCTGAAACAATGGCCTCTTGCCTCTTAGGCAGGTCCAGATTTTTCCCAGACTCCCTCCCAGCTAGCTGTGGCACACTAGCCCCCATCAGGCTGTGTTCACACAGTCAACCCCAATCCTCTGCCTTGGATCTGACCTCCAAAACGAAAGCCTCAGCTCCCAGCCCTCACCTGCCCTGGCGGGTGAGCAGACAAGCCTCTCAGGCTGGTGAGTGCTGGTCGGCGCTGATCCTCTGTGAAAGAATCTCTGTTTTTCCCTCTGCACCACTGTTGCTGTACTCTCCTCCATGGCTTCAAAGCTTTCCCCCTGCCCACTGCCTTTCTCCTCCACTGAAGGGGCTTCCTAGTGTATGGAAAGTTTTCCTCCTTCACAGCTCCCTCTCAGATGTGCAGGTCTCATTCCTATTCTTTTGTCTCTGTTTTTCCTTTTTTCTTTTGCCCTACCTAGGTACGTGGGTAATTTCTTGCCTTTTGGGAAGTCTGAGGTCTTCTTCCAGCCTTCAGTAGGTGTTATGTAGGCGTTGTTCCACATGTAGATGTATTTTTGATGTATTTGTGGGGAGGAAGTTGATCTCCATGTCTTATTCCTCCACTTTCTTGAAGGTCCCCCCAACCTTTGTTTTTGAATCTTGTTAATCAGTATATTTTTCTTTTTTACACTCTGACATATGCCCCATCAAGCGTTTATAACTGTTGTCCTCAGAGAAGCTCATGTAGAAAAATATGTACAGGGTGATACATTAAGTAAGAGAGATAAATGTTGCACCTTAGAAATGATCAATTCCAATTTCAGTACTTGCCAGAGGCTTTAGCTTTAACAAGATTCTGTATTTTTAAGAAATATGCAAAGTAATTCTTATGGCAAGGCATAGACTGGTGAAATGGAAATGACAATAATGGTAGACTGGTAATAAAGAGATCTGGCCTCTAATCACTGACCAGCTATGTGACCTTAGGTGAGGCATACTCCCATCTATCTACACTTTTCTTATATAAAATAAGAGTATGGTATTCAATCTCAAGATGCTCACCAGCTTTAAGTCAGTATCCATGTAATATAATAGAGAGTTTACAATTTGTTTTTCATACACATTGGTGGTGGAGGGTTATATTTAATGAAAAAACAAGCTAAAAACAGTGTAAGTGCAAAGCATTCTTCTATTTAAATTCATTTCAAATTTAGCCATGATCCTAGGAAAATAAACATAATCTAAAATGTAAAAACATACATCTGTTTACCATGAAATTTACTTGTCTTTCAAAATGTGTTTTAAACATTCAAACATGTGTTGTTTATATAAATATTTGACCATACAAGAGTTTGTTTTTATGTATGTCCACTACAATGAAAACACAGATAGAAAGGGCAGGCATTAAACTGAATTGCAGAGAGATAGGGGAGGGAACAAACTTTTACAGGTGACTTATGGTGCTTTACACTTATTATCCACATACATTATCTCAAAACCACCCTCTGTTATATTATGTCCATTTACTGTTAACTGAAGCACAGAGACTAAAAAATTTGACCGTGTTATATTGCAAATTCTGAAGGAGAACTGCGTTTTTCTCATGGCATCTAGAAGAGTTCTGGCACATAATAGGTGTTCGGTTTACCTTTCATGAATGAATAAGTCAGTAATATTAGGCAGGAACCTGGGAAAACATTCCACATTAAAGAAATGTATGTACATAACATTCAATGAAATTAAAGGGAAAATATACCAAATTTGCTTCTTAGACTTTTTCAGAAATATAAGATATAACAAGGAAACATGAATCTAAAATTTCCACATTATTCCACAAGTAATGGCTAACTATACATCCTGAGGCAAAGCTCATTTTGGTGATCAATAACTAGAAGGTCTATTAGACTTTTAAACATCTACATAGTTTCTTCCACAATCTCAGGAATATATTTATGTGGGAAACATATTCTTATTTGCAGTTTATCTAATATTACAAAAGAAGTCCTATTACAGTACATAACCTTTTCAAAGTTTCTTTCTGCTGTGGGCATGCTGCATTTTGGAAAACCACTAAAAATAAAAAGATAGTAAGCATTTCACTATTCTTTCCTCTAGTATAAGTTTTAACAAGCCATAAGCAAGAAGAAAATGGTAATACTTCTTTCTTTTTCTGTATGTTAGTATTTTTATAGGGATAAAGATTTCTGCACAGTACCCATGGCTTTGAAAATTTTTAACTTCAGTTATGCCTAAAACTCCTTTATATCAAATAGAATCTTAGTGAAGAACCCTGTGGTTATCTTATCTTTCATTTTGGAAGAGTATGTTTTTATTAATATTCTGTCTCTCTGTCCTCTCTCTGCAGTATGGGGTCTCAAGGAACCCTTATGACAGTCCATGGATCATGAAAGCTGCTGTCATTGCACATGGAGTTTATTAGTATCAGTGGCAGATTGAATAAAAACAAAAGTGAAAAAAACTCAAAAAAGAAAAGTTGGAAGATAAATTTGAGGATATCTTACTGAAAGTATAGCAAAAGAACAAACAGATTGAATATGGAGATCTCAGGGTAACAGTTGTGCTCCAGGTGCAGAGTAACAGGTTGGAGCAGATCAGAAGTTCCAGGAAAATTTCTTTAAGAAGATAAAATTGTTGTACTACCAAATGTATATGAATGTATTGAAAGGAAGTATGTACAACTGGGGAAGGTTTTGAGGATAAATTAGTAGTAGTACCTAGAAAATTAAGCAAGCAAACATACAAAAACCAAAACCAAAGTAAATAAAGAACTCCAAGGAAACAAAATAATAGTATGCAGAAAAGGACAAAAATAATATTATACCACACAAGTCAAATGTGTAAAGCATTTACATAGTCATAATAATGTTAACACAAAATATCAAACTAACCAAAATTGTGGAATAATTATACTGTGAGGATAAGAAGAGAAGTATACATGTAGGTGAAAGGATCAATAAAGAGATATTGAAAGAGTTAGAAAAAATGCCTTGCATTTCATAGTCAAAAAACAATCAACAATGCCTAACACTGAAAAATCAAGAAGTAGTGATATAAACAGATAGATGAGACAGCTAGGTGTTCCCCAATATCTTTCTCCCTCTTCCAATAATAACTGAAAGTTTAGCTGGGCACATGACTCTCTACAATATAACTACATTTGCAGTTTCCCTTGTAGTTAGGTATGACCATGTGACTAATATTTAGCCAATGGGATTTAAGTGAATATGTCTTGTGGCAGTTTCTGGGAATCCCTTTTAAAAGATAGCTAGTACACACTTTTTCTCCCTTCTTTCTCCCCATCTCTGTCATGCTGCCTGGACTGTAAATGCCATAATTTTGGACCCTGAGGACCAGGGCTACATCATAGTGATGGCAGAATGGAAGATGGAAGGCATTAGAGTCTCTTGAGGACTTCACAAGGCAGAAGGGCCATGCCAGCTCTGGACTTGTACATGGAATTGAAATATCTTGTTTAAGCCACTGTTATTTTGAGTCTTTTTGTTATTCACAGCAAAACCTAATTCTAATTAATATACCACATTATTCAGATGGTGGTAAATACCAAAGGAATCATCTAAAAGAGTAGAAAGTACTCTGGCTATCGGGAAATGGTAGGAGGAGAGGAGTAAAGAATGTTGGTTTTGTAGCAAGTCCTACAGAGCTTAGCTCCTTAAGCTATGTGCATGTATAACTTTGATTTAAAGAAACATTAAAAACAATGACAACAAAAACACATGCTCTGTATTTCCCTAATTGTGGCTTTTGATTAGGCTCCTCATACCATGATGCCACTCCAATTCCTCTTCAGTCATTTATATTCTTTTGTCACCCCTTTTGCTAGACTTTAAGCTCCTTGGAAATAGGACAAGTGTCTAATGCATTTCTAGTTCCCTGTTCGTATATATAACACATAGCATGCTCAGTAAATACAGGATTTTATTTGATTTCTCATCTGAATCCTAAAAAAAAATAAAAAGCATGGCTCTGGACAGAGCAGTATTTATTTTGAGAAATGTGCTCTATGATTTCTCCCTATATTTCTCCCTCTTTCTTCATATATGTATGAGAAAATACTTTATTTCTTCCTCTGGAAGAGTTCTGCGTTTTGTCCTTTTTCTTTAATAGTACTTCACTCTTGATTTTCTGTAATGATCCTCCAGTGTGAGCTGAATCCTACTTATACTTGCTCACAAGAGTCAATTGTTAGCATCTCTTTTGAACTCTGCATTGAAGAAGCCATGGAATCAGCCATGGCAGGAATCTTTATATCATAGAAATCAACAAATGTTATAAATCAGGGCTTTTTTTTCCCCTTAAATAGCTGGTTGTTAAATACCACCATACGTCTGCCACTATCTAAATCTTATACAAGTATCTTTTAAATGGAATGTAAACTACAGTTCCCACGACTGATCAATATAATTTTTCAATCTATCATTCATTATATAATATGTGAGATGTACAGTACTCCCCCATTATCTGAGTGAATGCCTGAAACCAGGGATAGTATCAAACGCTATATATACTACATTTTTTTTCTATACACACACCTACAATAAAGTTTAATTTATAAACTAGGCACAGTAAGAGAATATCCAAGTTGCCAGCATCACTACTCTTGAGATTTGGGGCAATTATTAAGTAAAATAAGGGTTACTTGAACACAAGCACTGAGATACCATGACAGTCAATCTGATAACTTAGATGGCTACTAAGTGACTAATGGGTGGGTAGCATATACAACATAAATACACTGGAGAAAGGGATGATTCACATCCTAGGATGGAGCAGGAGGACACAAGATCTATCATGCTACTCCAAACAGAGCACAAATGAAAACTTATGAATTGTTTATTTCTGGAATTTTCCATTTAATATTTTCAGACTGCAGTTGAGCACAGGTAACTGAAATTGCAAAAAGCAAAACCACAGATAAGGGGGGAGTACTGTATTTCAGATCACCTCATGCAATTTTATGAGACTTATGTGCTGCCAGCTGTGCTAAAAGGGCAGATATTTCATGCAATTTTAAAAACAGTGTTATCGAGATATATTTAACATGCCATACAACTCACTCATTTAATGTGTACAGTGAAAATATTTTTAACATATTCAAAGAGTTGTGCAACAATTACCACTAGCTAATTCCAGAACATTTTCATCATGCCCAAAACAAACCCTATACCCATTAGCAGTCACTCCTCATTCCTCCCTCCCACCAGCCCCTGGCAGCCACTAATCCACCCTCTGTCTCTATAGATGTGCCTATTCTGGACATTTCATATAAATGGAACTATAAAATATGCAGTCTTTTGTGACTGGCTTCTTTCATTTGGCATAATGTTTTCAAGATTCATCTATTTTGTAGCATGTTTCAGTATTTCATTCCTTTATATGGCTCTATAACATTCCACTATATGCATATATCACATTTTGTCTATTCATTCACTTGATGAACATTTTTTCCTACTTTTTTGCTATTATGAATAATGCTGTTGTGTACATCCATGTATAAGTTTTCTTTAAACAACAAATATTTGTCTAGATCAAGGCACCAGTAGACCTGGTGTCTGGTGAGAGTCCACTTCCTGGCTTGTAGACAGCCAACTTCTCCGTGTGTCCTCATAGGGCCAAGAGAGAGAAAGAGAGATGTGGCTCTTTTCATTATGGCATTAATCCCATCTTGAGGTCCTCACTCTCAGGAACTAATATAACCTAATTACCTTACAAAGGCCCCACCTCCAAATATCATCATATTGTGGATTAGAGTTTCAACATCTGAATTTGGAAGTGACACAAACAGTAAGTCCACAGTGGTAATGTTTACCGAATATTCACTAATAAAAGACAAAACTGGCAATGTGATTTCTACTTTTTTCACTGAGATCACACTGCATAAGATCAAGTTATACTTGAAGATTCAATGAAAGGAGGAGCTTATTTGTGAACTACCCAGACAAGTGTGATAATTTTTGTTAAGATTAAAACTTTTCATATCAATAAAAATGATTATTTTATACACTTTTCTAACATGAATCAATGTGCAGATTGTAGGAGTAGTCACCAGTTCTATATACAAGGATTTCAAAAATTACAAGAAAAATTTGAAGGATACTTTGTTGATATTCATAAGCTTAGAGTTTCTTTTCAATTTATAGTATTCCTTTTTGATTTTCATGTTAATGATGGTAAGCTGACACAAGAATTGGTAGTTTTATTTAATTTGAATAGATATAATCTTGAAATTGATAAACTTTTCTTCAAAGTCAAATCAATTTTTCCTAAAAAAGATGAATCAATGTTCACACTCAAGATAGCTTTACCTCATTCTGTATAGGTAGCGTCACAAGATGCATCCAATTTGCTCTCCGTACAAACTCATCATGGTTACATTATCGGTACTTGAACTCTGCAGCTATCTCCAGCAAGGGTGGCAAGGGTGTCTTATTGTGTGTGTTACTTATAATCAGAAATAATACATCATCAAGTTCAAAACTTTTATTCCTGGAGGTCATTAAAATTCGTCTTTTTGTTTTCATGAGGCATCACCCTCAAGTGTGTTCTGGGTAGCACTGATTCTTGGGGGTACTAACAGGAAAAAGCAGAATTGTTTTGGGAACAAGTAGACTGGAGAAACACTTGGTTATGGAAAGTTAATAAATTTTATTACAGCAGAACTTCACAGAGCTTTGGAGTATGTTGATACTTATACTAATCTCCTGGGGCATGGGAAAGGTATAGTATTAAGTGTAGTATTAAGTGTTTTCCTAAGTAATTTGGAACTGGCTCCCTGAAGGGAGCAGTGATCCTTAGAACATATTCAGTTCTCATTTCTTTCACTCCAGTGAAGCAGGTAATTTGTTCTCTTTCTCTCTCTCTCTCTTTTTTTAAACAGCTGTGAACACTGAATTTCAGAGAGTGACACCCAAAGTTATCCCATTAGTTACTGGTTGAGCTGTGAACGCTGTCACCATAATACTAAAGCGTTAATTGAAATTCCGTCTTGTATTATATGTAGAATTCAGAATTTCTGACCATTATGAATAATCAATCTCTTAACATAGATGAATATTTTTATTGTTCCTTTGGTCCCTAGTTTATGTTTGTAGTACCATAGAACCACTTGAAGTAATATGATATAGCAACTTTTTGCCAACTTTCCAAACAAGTTAATGTTAATAATGTAACATGTAGTAGAGAGGCCATTAGTGGAGAATGCCAAGAACCTCCAAACAAAGCAAATATACTGTCTTTTAAAAATTATATGACAGAAGAATATCTCTCATTATTACATGCTGGCCAAATTTTGTAGTGTAAGTTCCCCATTGTTAGAAGCCCTTGTAATAATCTTTCATTAAGACTAAAGATAATGTTAATTTTACAGGACACACTTCTTTTTTTTTAAATTGAAGTATAGTTGATTTACAATGTTGTGTTAATTTCTGCTGTACAGTAAAGTGATTCATATATATATATATATATATATATATATATATATATATATATATACATATTCTTTTCCACTATGGTTTATCACAGGATATTGAATACAGTTCCCTGTGCAATACAGTAAGACCTTGTTGTTTATCTCTTCTGTATATAATAGCTTGCATCTGCTAACCCCAAACTCCCACTCCATCCCTCCCCCACCCTCCGCCATTGGCAACCACAGGTCTGTTCTCTATGTCTGTGAGTCTATTTCTGTTTCGTAGGTAGGTTCATTTGGTGAGGACACACTTCTTAAATAACAAAGCCAAGGGCCTTGTGTCTCTCTTTGGAAACAAAGGGTAATGTTCTACTTTGTCAATATTGATCAATAAAATATTATTATAGAAACACAGAGAGTTCTAGCTAAATCCTTCTAAAGGAGTTTGGTGATTTCCCAGGGACTTTTGAATGGTCATTTTTAGAAGATCACGAGGTTGGATTCAACAATACCCCAGTGCTGGTACACTGATATTGCTGACTAATTATTGGGGGATCTAGTTATCCTTTGTTTTCTTTATATGATAGACATTATACCAGTTAGTGATTTTCTTTTGGAATTCACAAAGCTCAAGTGGTAATGTAAGGTCCAGAACTGACTTGCTTATAACTTCAGTGAATAATTTACCATCCATGAGTCTGATTTTCAGTAATCAGGCAACATCAGATGCCATTATGTACTAAAACTTGTATAAAAATATTGTTGGATAAAAAGAAAGTACCATTTCATGGTTGTTTTCCTCTTGTATGACTTATCTCTTCAAGTAGAGCAAGAACTAAGATTTACATTTTCATTCTAGCCCTATGGTGACTAGAATGGAAAATGACATCCTATATATTCGATTAATACTTGATATATCAGTTAGTTTTAATTATTTATTAGCAACATTTTTATCTGAAAGGTGTGACCTTGTTCTTCTACACTTCATAGGACTATTGCAAAGGAAAAATAAAATGTCACAAATGTGAAGACACTTAAAGCAATGACCCCTTAACTGATGTCCCTGTGCAATGTCAGTCTTTTGAGAAAAGTGTTCTGTAGTCATATATGTTGACATGATGTTGCATAATTCTACACCTCTCTCTTCAAGCACATTTTTTTAATATCTTTATTGGAGTATAATTGCTTTACAATGGTGTATTAGTTTCTGCTTTATAACAAAGTGAATCAGTTATACATATGTTCCCATATCTCTTCCCTCTTGCATCTCCCTCCCTCCCATCCTCCCTATCCCACACCTTTAGGAGGTCACAAAGCTCTGAGCAAACTGTATTATCTGCAATAAAGAAACAAGCTGCTCTGGTCTGAATAACAAAAAAAAATGATGAATTGATGTTATCAATGTAGATGTAAACACTAAAGGAAATACCTTTTTTTTTTTTGCTTGATACAATTATTGGAAACATTTTAAGTATGTTTGCAACAACTTAGTTATGTGACTCTACAGTCGGGAAGTAGCCTTGGGGGGGATCCAAGAGCCATCGGGGATACCAAAATCCACAGATATTCAAGTCCCATAGTTGGCCCTCCATATGAGAGATTCTGCATCTCCATGTATAAGTTTTTGAGTGGACATACTTTTCATTTCTTTTGAGTGTATACCTAAGAATGGAATTACTCTCATATGGTAACTCTATGTTAAAAATTTTGAGGACTGTTTTCCAAAGTGGTTAAAACATTTTATATTTTCACCAGAAGTGTATAATGGTTCCAATTGCTCCACACCCTGGCCAACACTTATTACCTGTCTTTCTTATTATAGCCATCATAGTGGGTGTTAAGAGGTATCTCATTGTGGTTTTGATTTCCATAATGACAAATGATGTCGAACATATTTTTGTGTATTTATTGGCCACTTGTACATCTTCTTTGGAAAAATGACTATTCTAATCTATTGCCCATTTTAAAATTGCACTATTTGCCTTTTTATTATTGATATGTAAGAGTTCTTTACATATTCTGGATAAGATCCTTATCAGATATTTGATTTGAACATATTTCCTCCCATTCTGTGGGTTATCTTTTTCACTTTATTGATGGCATTGTTTAAAGCACCTCATACAATTTTTTAAATTAATTTTTATTGAAGTATAGTTGATTAACAATGTTGTGTTAGTTTCAGGTATACAGCAAAATGAATCAGTTTTACATATATCCATTCTTTTTCAGATTCTTTTCCCATAGAGATTATTACAGAGTATTGAGTAAAGTTCCCTGTGTTACAGAGTAGGTCCTTTTTGTTACCAATTTTATATATAGTAGTGTGTATATGTTAATCCCAATCTCCTAATTTATCATTTCCTGCCACATTTTCCCTTTGGTAACCATAAGTTTGATTTCAAGATCTGTGAGTCTGTTTCTCTTTTGTATATAAGTCCATTTGTATCATTTTTAAAATTAGATTCCGCATATAAGTGATATCATATGCTATTTGTCTTTCTCTGTCTGACTTACTTCATTTAGTATGATAATCTCTAGGTCCATTCACGTTGCTGCAAATGGCATTATTTCATTCTCTTTTTATGGCTGAGTAATATTCCATTGTATATATGTACCACAACTTCTTTATCCATTCCTCTGTTGATGGACTTTTAGGTTGCTTCCATGCCTTGGCTACTGTAAATAGTGCTTCAGTGAACATTGGGGTGTATGTATCTTTTTGAATTTTGGTTTTCTCTGGATATATGCCCAGGAGTGGGATTGCTGGATCATATGGTAGCTCTATATATAGTTTTTAAAGAAATCTCCATACTGTTCTCCATAATGGTTGTACCAATTTACATTCCCACTAACAGTGTAGGAGGGTCCAATTTTCTCTACACTGTCTCCAGTATTTATTGTTTGTAGATTTTTTGATGGTGGCCATTCTGACCAGTGTGAGGCATTTTTCAGAGAACTAGAGCAAAAAATTTTAGAATTTGTATGGAAAAACAGAAGACCCCAGATAGCCAAAGCGATCTTGAGAAAGAAGAATGGAGCTGAAGGAATCAGGCTGACTTCAGACTATACTACAAAGCTACCATAATCAAAACAGTAATCAAAACAGTATGGTACTGACACAAAAACAGATACATAAATCAATGAAACAGGACAGAAAGTCCAGAGATAAATTCACTCACCTATGGTCAACTAATCTATGACTAAGGAGGCAAGAATATACAATGGAGAAAAGACAATCTCTTCAATAAGTAGTGCTGGGACAACTGGACAGCTACATGTAAAAGAATGAAAATAGAACCCTCCCTAACACCATACACAAAAATAAACTCTAAATGGATTAAAGACCTAAATATAAGGCCAGACACTGTAAAACTCTTAGAGGAAAACATAGGCAGAACACTTTTTGACATAAATCACAGCAATATCTTTTTTGACCTATCTCCTAGAGAAATGGAAATAAAAACAAAAATAAACAAATGGGACCTAACAAAGCTTTAAAGGTTTTTCACAGCAAAGGAAACCATAAACAAAATGAAAACACAACCCTCAGAATGGGAGAAAATATTTGCAAATGAAGTGACTGACAAGGGATTAATCTCAAAAATATATGAACAGCTCATGCAGCTCAATATGAAAAAAACAAACAACCCAACCAAAAAATGGGCAGAATCTCTAAATAAACATTTCTCCAAAGAAGACACACAGATGGCCAAAAAACACATGAAAAGATGCTCAACATCACTAATTAGAGAAACGCAAACTATACAACTTTTTAAGGCTTTCATTTATGACACTCTTCAACCATAACATGAAAATTATTGAAAATACCTTACCCGAACTATTTCACAGTCAACACTCAATTCAGTTGCCACTGCTTCAATTTTCTCTCTACAAACAGAGCCAAGGCTGGTCATGCCATTGTCCCAGTACTTCTTAAGGGTGGCTAAGTCTTGGTCACTGAACTGAGTGCGGTCTTGTAGCTGTAAAAAACATTTAAAAAAATTAGAATACTCAAAGGAAAAATATTAAATCACCAGAGTGATATGTGCTAGGTTACTTTCAACAAATAAATTAATTTCACAATTCTTACTCTGTGTTCCCCCTTCCTGAAATGGGCATTATCATGGTATTTATTACTATGACATGAAAGTGTGCTAGAATAAAATGAGTAAAAAATTTACCTGATAACAATTAAGCAATGTTGATAAAAATGGTTGTAGTCACATAAATAATACATATTAATTGTAGAAAATACAGATATATTTAAAAAGAAGAGAATTTAAATCACTAACAATCCTGGAAATCACACTTGTTAATTCTAATATATGTTCTTTCAAACTTTTTTCTATAATACGTATATTCACATTCACACTACATATATTTAAAAACATACCAGAGTCAGGATCATGTCACAGTGTTGTCTTTTGATAAATTAATCTAGATTTACCACAGATAGACTCCTACTAATGTTATGATAAATTAAAAGACTAAATAAGATAAATGTAATAAGATAATGTTGTTTTAAAAGAACAATCATATTTATGGCTTCAGAAAGTTTCAGAATAAGCCCATCCTTTTTACTCTTAGGGTTTTTTTGAACCAATAAACTATGGACTTTATATATTGTTTGCATTCAACGAATCCTGGAGGCATCCCTAGGAAATAAATTAGAAGCATGATAGAATAATGACCTCTATTTGTGAATAAGGAGTCATGAAAAGAAAGGTCAAAGGACTTATTCAACAGGGTGCAGAGAGACCATAGCAGAGCTAGAAGTAGATATATATCTGATTATTTTCTAGTAGCTTTATCCCTATGGTGTCTCCAATTAACTCAAGGGGTGGTAAAAAAAAATCTGAAAATTAACTTTAGTTAAAAATATAGGGACTTCCCTGCTGGTGCAGTGGTTAAGAATCTGCCTGCCAATGCAGGGGACATGGGTTCGAGCCCTGGTCCAGGAGGATCTCACATGCAGTGGAGCAACTAAGCCTGTGAGCCACAAATATTGATCCCGCATGACACAACTACTGCAGCCCCCGTACCTAGAGCCTGTGCTCCGCAACAAAAGAAGCCACCATAATGAGAAGCCCGCACACCTCAACCGCAACAAAGAGTAGCCCCCGCTCACAGCAACTAAAGAAAGCCCGTGCACAGCAACGAAGACCCAATGCAGTCAATAAATAAATAAATTTATTTTAAATATATATATATATGTATGCTGTTGAGGGGATATATGTATACATATAGCTGATCACTTTGTTTTACAGCAGAAACTAACACACCATTGTAAAGCAATTAGATGTTAAAAAAATAAAAAGGAAAACAAAAGAAAAATGCTGACACGTGGAAGAAATTCTGCAAGAATATATAATAACCAACTGTATATAGGGAAAACAGAAGATTTTTACTTCCTAAGTTAAATATTGTTTAAACAATTTAATAGGAACCTTTATGACCAAAATTTTAAATAAAATTTGAAAACTGAATATCTATATCTATCTATCTATCTATCTATCTATCTATCTATCTATATGCTGCAAAACCCTGTATGTGTGTGTTTGTGATGAAAGAATGTGGTGAGAGCGAGAGTGAGAGAGAGAAAAAGCCTGTGAGACTGAATGAATTGAGGACAAAAGTGGCAAATCATTATGGCATGAGATGTGAGGTTCTGTTGCTGCTTTCTACTTAAGAATAAATGATCTGGCCCCACAGAGAGGTTAGACTTCAAAGCCTTCCTAGACATAAACTGCTTTCAATGTTTCCTTCCTAACTGAAATTTAAAATGGAACCCTCTCCTAAATTATATACAGGTAGCAACAGAAAATAATGTACACAACATATAAACCATGACTCAAATAAAAGAGTTATCATAACTAAAACTGATACAATACTAAACAACAGGTGCAAATTTGTCTTAAAGCTACAATCTTTTGAAAAGAAATGTTAGCTACCAGGAGGAAAAACAATATATGAATTCTCAGTTTACCACCAAGAAAGTGAAGTTAGATTGTACAATTAGCATGTGTCTTTTCATAAGACATATAGTACAGTTTTTCTTTGAGTGTGTGTCAATCAATTTCCTTTCCACCTAGATCTGTTCTCCCCCAAGTTAAAAAAAAAAAAAACCTGATGAGTAACAGTTATTACAAGTACTGGTACTAAATTACATGTTTCCAATAAAAGAATCAAAACATGTCATCCAGGTTTCTTTTTTAATCAAGTGAAATAACCCTCAAGTTATATTTATAACATAAAAATCTCATTACATGTCCCTCCTATATTGATTGTACAATAGTTGTGGAGCTAAAATTCTCAAAGCAAAACAAAGAGCAAAATAAATGGTAGTAAGGTTCTAGGTAGATTCAAATAATTCATAACAAGCAGTATAAATATTCCCATATTTTTCCATTGAACCAAATTCTCCACTATAAGTTAGCCTACATTATTGTCAATTGGAAGGAATAATGAACAGAACACTGAACACACTGAGCCAATTAATTTGTAATTCATTTAGAGGACATCCAAAGCTGATTCATCCCTTAAATTGAACTAAATAAAAGCTGATTTGATTTGTTGGAAATGTCCTGCATTAGCAATGCTGAAGGTAACTTATGACAACACCTGATAAGTAGAAGCTTATGGGGGAAAGGGCAGTTATTTTTAAAGCTCCTAAGAGCATATTATAACTAAGAAAATAAATAAGGTAATAAAAATCAATTAACATTAAAACTGAATACTCATTTACTGAAGAAATAAAATGTGGGCACTTAAAGAAGAAGGCGAATTCTTCCCCGAGGAGCCTGAAGTTGAAATCAGTTTTGTCTCTCTATTGAAATCTAGAACCTAGGGGTAAGACAAGAATAAAGACACAGACCTACTAGAGAACGGACTTGAGGATATGGGGAGGGGGAAGGGTGAGCTGTGACAAAGCAAGAGAGAGGCATGGACATATATACACTACCAAACGTAAGGTAGATAGCTAGTGGGAAGCAGCTGCATAGCACAGGGAGATCAGCTCGGTGCTTTGTGACCACATGGAGGGGTGGGATAGGGAGGGTTGGGAGGGAGGGAGATGCAAGAGGGAAGAGATATGGGAACATATGTATATGTACAACTGATTCACTTTGTTATAAAGTAGAAATTAACACACCATTGTAAAGCAATTATACCCCAATAAAGATGTTTAAAATATATATATATATATAAAGCCACTTTCACTTTACAAGACAACCCTCAGCCTTAACTCCTGACTTAAGTGAGGGAGACATATTAGTCAATTATCTTACTGATTTTGTGCAGAGTAACATTCCAGTAACCCTGGAAATCCAGGTGAAAGCTGAGGTTTGGCCCATGTGACAAGACAATTGTTTTGATTTCACCTGGATTATATTGTAACACAATAGAAAAAAACCTTCTGGCCTCTTCACCAGCCTCTAGGACACTTCCAGGAATTTAGTTCTTTTATTTTTCTCTTAAAAATAAGACTAAGTGACAAAACCCTGATATTGGGGAGCAGAGTTTCCTGTTTTAAGTATGTATCTTAGTTAAATGTGGAATTGAATTATATATTTGTACGTAGGAGTAACCCTTTTGAAGTGAGAACTATTAAAAATTTCTAGCTCAATTAGTACTTCCTTCACCTTACTCCCTCAGCTTTCCGTATGCTGTGCACTACTCTGCCTTATCCCAATAATCAGTCCAGATATTAACCCATGGTGTTGAGATTTCAAACTTGTTTTGTGAAAGCTTGTTCATTTTTCCACTAGACAATGTGTTGCTTAATAGCAGGTATCATGCCTTTTTACTTTTATTTTCATTGTAAAAATAAATATGCACTTGATTAAAAAAAAGCCAAACAATTAGAAAGGTATAAAATGAGCTACAGTCTCTCTCTTTCCTTAGTTACAAACTCCCAATCCTGACACCAAAGGCAACCACTGTCAGTAGTTTCCTGGGTAAATTTCCAGGGTAAAAATGCATATACACTTAGAAAAAAATTGATGATACTATAACTTAATTTTTTTCACTTCGTATATCTTGAAGATCTTTCTATATCATCACATACAGAGATACTTCAGTCTTTTTAACTTCTACATTGTGCTCCATCATATGGACACTATACAATTTATGTAATTGTTATCTAATATTTTCTAATTATATTATCTAATTTAGTTATCTAATGGTGAACATTTAGGTGGTTTTCAGGTTATTGCTATTAAAATCAATGCTGAAATGGACATTCTGGTACCTATATCTTGCTTTATATTTGCAATTATATATAATAGGAAATTCCAAGCCATATGTTTTTATCACCTCCACTTCTTCCAGTTGACAAGGAAGGGATTCCTGCTTAAAGTTATAGGGATTGATAAACAACTGATTCTCAACACTAGACAGATGAAATCAACAGTAGTGTATTAGTCACACATACTCACAGCCTATAAGAGGAGAACACTGTATGCCATGTGGGGCCATAGGATAATTCTACTTGGAAACAGAATGAACAAGCAGAGGCTGTGGTGTAACCCCTAGGCATGGTGAAATCTCTGTTTCTCACAGGAGAATGTGATTGACTTGTTTGAATCATTCTGTGGGCTAGCAGGGAACTGTAGCTTGCTGTTCAGGGATAAGCAGCCACTGTGCCTGGTCCCCATGCTAAGGAGAGTTGTTTGAATATGGTACTTTATCTTCAGGAACACGATGGTAAGGGGAACTTGTGATTGGGCCATCGTTCAAGACCCACTCGGCTTTCCCCAGATACCAAGACACATATAATATGGGGACTTAATTTTAGGTCTTATACCACAAAATGGAATTGGTTGGCCAAAGAATATGTGCATTTAATTTTCTTTTTTTGTAAACATAGAGAAATTGCCTGGACAAAGGCTGAAATGTATGATAGTCCTTATTTTCCTATATCTTTATCAATGCTAGGTATTATCCAACTTTATAATTTTTGCTAGTTTAGTGAAACATGGTATCGTGCTCTTTTGATTTATATTTCTTTAAGAAAGACCAAGCGTTTTTATATGCTTATTTGTCTTATTTTTCTGAGAAATGCTTTTCTTTTTTATTTATTATTATTTTTTTAATTTGTATATCCTTAGTGACCAGAAATATGCTAAACATATGTTAGATATCTTTTTTGTAAACAATGATATTTTAAATCATATGAAATACATTTTCTATGATTATCAATGCATTACCCTTTTAAACTGTATGATTTAAAAAAATGTATGCTTTACAGATATATTATTCCATTCAACTTACTTATTGATACAGTACCCACGTCCAGTGAAAATGTCTTCTTATCTATAAGAGATTGAATATGGGATCCTCATAAAGAATACTATTTTTTGACTTCTGGGTGGAAATTTAATTTAACTATTTTTTTCCAAATTGTGATCAAACACACTAATATAAGATGTACCACTTTAACTATTTTTAAGTGTACGATTCAGTAGTCGTAAATACATTCACATTGTTGTGCAACCAATCTCCAAAGTTTTTCATAGCCATTAAACAACAACTCCCATTTCCTCATCTCTCCAGCCACCTGGCAACCAGCATTCTACTTTCTGTTTAAATGAGTTTGAATACTCCAGATAGCTTATCAAAGTGGAACAATACAGTATTGGTCTTTTTGTAGCTGCTTTATTTCACTTAGCATAATTTCCTCAAGGTTCACTCATGTTATAGCATGTGTCAGAATTTCCTCTCTTTTAAAGAATGAATAATATTCCCTTTCATGTATATACCACATTTGTTTATCAATGTTTCTGCTGTTGGATATTTGGATTGCTTCCACATTTTGGCTATTGTGAAGAAAGCTACTAAAAATGTCAGTGTTCAGGTATCTGTTTGAGTCCCTCCTTTTAACTCTTTGGGGTACACACCCAGAAATTGAATGTCTGGATCATATGGTAATCGTATTTTTAATTTTTGGAGGAACCATCATAGCACTTTCCATAGTGACTGTACCACTTTACATTCCCATCAACAATGTACAAGTGTTCTACTTTCTCCATAGGCTCACAAACACTTCTTAGCTTAATTTTTTAATAGTTACCATGCTAATGGGTATGAGGTGATATTTCATTGTGGTTTTTATTTGCATTTTCCTGTGATGTTGGACATTTTTTATACACCTGGTACCCATTTGTATATTTTATTTGGCAAATGTCTATTGAAGTCTTTTGCTCATTTTTTAATTTAAACATCTTTATTGGAGTATAATTGCTTTATAATGGTGTGTTAGTTTCTGTTTTATAACAAAGTGAATCAGTTATACATATACATATATCCCAATATCTCTTCTTTCTTGCGTCACCCTCCCTCCCATCCTCCATATCTCACTCCAGCTAAGTCAAAAAGCACCTTGCTGATCTCCTTGTGCTATGCGGGTGGTTCCCACTAGCTATCTGTTTTACATTTGGTAGTGTATATATGTCCATGTCACTCTCTCACTTTGTCTCAGCTTACACTACCCACTCCCCGTATCCTCAAGTTCATTCTCTAGTAGGTCTGTGTCTTTATTCCCATATTTCCCCTAGGTTCTTCATGACCATTCCTTTTTTTTTTTTTTTTTAGATTCCATATATAGGTGTTAGCATACAGTATTTGTTTTCCTCTTTATGACTTACTTCACTCTGTATGACAGATTCTATGTCCATCACCTCACTACAAGTAACTCAATTTCATTTCTTTTTCTGGCTGAGTAATAGTCCATTCTATATATGTGCCACATCTTCTTTATCCATTAATGTATCAATGGACACTTAGGTCGCTTTCATGTCCTGGCTATTGGAAATAGAGCTGCAATGAATATTGTGGTACATGACTTTTTTAATTATGGCTTTCTCAGGGTAAATCCCTAGTAGTGGGATTGCTGGGTCGTATAGCAGTTCTATTTTTAGTTTTTAAGGAACTGTTTTTTAGTTTTTAAGGATACTGTTCTCCATAGTGACTGTATCAATCTACTTTCCCACCAAGACTGCAAGAGGGTTCCCTTTTCGCCACACCCTCTCCAGCATTTATTGTTTCTAGATATTTTGATGATGGGCACTCTGACTGGTGTGAGAAGATATCTCATTGTAGTTTTGATTTGCATTGCTCTAATGATTCATGATGTTGAGCATTCTTTCATGTGTCTGTTGGCAATCTGTATATCTTCTTTGGAGACATGTCTATTTAGGTCTTCTGCCCATTTTTGGATTGGGTTGTTAGTTTTTTTGATATGGAGCTGCATGAGCTGCTTGTAAATTTTGGAGATTAATCCTTTGTCAGTTGCTTCATTTGCAAATATTTTTTTTCCCATTCTGCGGGTTGTCTTTTGGTCTTGTTTATGGTTTCCTTTGTTGTGCAAAAGCTTTTTAGTTTCATTAGGTCCCATTTGTTTATTTTTATTTCCATTTCTCTAGGAGATGGGTCAAAAAGAATCTTGCTGTGATTTATGTTATAGAGTGTTCTGCCTATGTTTTCCTCTAAGAGTTTGATAGTGTCTGGCATTACAATTAGGTCTTTAATCCATTTTGAGTTTCTTTTTGTGTATGGTGTTAGGGAGTATTCTAATTTCATTCTTTTACATGTAGCTGTCCAGTTTTCCCAGCACCACTTATTGAAGAGGCTGTCTTTTCTCCACTGTATATTCTTGCCTCCTTTATCAAAGATAAGGTGACCGTATGTGCGTGGGTTTATCTCTGGGTTTTCTATCCTGTTCCAATGATCTATATTTCTGTTTTTGTGCCAGTACCATGCTGTCTTGATTACTGTAGCTTTGTAGTATAGTCTGAAGTCAGGGAGCCTGATTCTTCCAGCTTCGTTTTTAATTATCAAGATTTCTTTGGCTCTTCGGGGTCTTTTGTGTTTCCAAACAAATTGTGAAATTATGTTGTGCTAGTTCTGTGAAAAATGCCAGTGGTAGTTTGATAAGGTTTGAATTGAAACTGTAGATTGCTTTGGGTAGTAGAGTCATTTTCACAATGTTGATTCATCCAATCCAAGAACATGGTATATCTCTCCATCTATTTGTATCATCTTCAATTTCTTTCATCAGTGTCTTATAATTTTCTGCATGAAGGTCTTTTGTCTCCTTAGGTAGGTTTACTCCTAGATATTTTATTCTTCTTGTTGTATTGGTAAATGGGAGTGTTTTCTTAATTTCACTTTCAGATTTTTCATCATTAGTGCATAGGAATGCAAGAGATTTCTGTGCATTAATTTTGTATCCTGCTACTTTACCAAATTCACTGATTAGCTCTAGTAATTTTCTGATAGCATCTTTAGGATTCTCTAGTTATAGTATCATATCACCTGCAAACAGTGACAGCTTTACTTCATCTTTTCTTATTTGGATTCCTTTTATTTCTTGTTCTTCTTTGATTGCTGTGACTAAAACTTCCAAAAGTATGTTGAATAATAGTGGTGAGAATGGGCAACCTTATCTTGTTCCTGATCTTAGTGGAAATGGTTCCAGTTTTCAACATTGAGGACAATGGTGGCTGTGGGTTTGTCATATATGGCCTTTATTATGTTGAGCAGGAAGGGGAAGGAACAGTTTTGGAAGAGTTTGAGAAGGATAGGTTTTAGGTCTCTCTAAATATTTGATAGAATTAGCCTGTGAAGCCATCTGGTCCTGTGCTTTTGTTTGTTGGAAGATTTTTAATCACAGGTTCAATTTCAGTGCTTGTGATTGGTCTGTTCATATTTTCTATTTCTTCCTGGTTCAGTCTCAGAAGGTTGTGTATTTCTAAGAATTTGTCCATTTCTTCCAGGTTTTATTGGCATAGAGTTGCTTTTAGAAATCTCTCATGACCCTTTGTATTTCTGCAGTGTCAGCTATAACATCTCCATTTTCATTTCTAATTCTACTAATTTGAGTCTTCTCCCTTTTTTTCTTGATGAGTCTGGCTAATGTTTTATCAACTTTGTTTATCTTCTCAAAGGGCCAGATTTTAGTTTTATTGACCTTTAGTATCATTTCCTTCATTTCTTTTTAATTTATTTCTGATCTGATCCTTATGATTTCTTTCCTTCTGCTAACATTGGGGTTTTTTTGTTCTTCTTTCTCTAATTGCTTTAGGTGTAAGGTTAGGTTGTTTATTTGAGATTTTTTTTGTTTCTTGAGGTAGTATTGTATTGCTATAAACTTCCCTCTCAGAACTGCTTTTGCTGCATCCTATAGGTTGGTGTCATTGTGTTTTCACTGTCAATTGTTTCTAGGTATGTTTTGATTTCCTCTTTGATTTCTTCAGTGATCTCTTGGTTGCTTAGTAGTGTATTGTTTAGCCTCAATGTTTTTGTATTTTGTACATATTTTTTTCTGTAATTGATATCTTGTCTCATAGCACTGTGGTTGGATAATATGCCTGATATGATTTCAGTTTTCTTAAATTCACCGAGGCTGGATTTGTGACACAAGGTATGATCTATCCTAGAGAATGTTCCATGATCACTTGAGAAGAATATGTATTCTGTTGTTTTTGGATGGAATGTCCTATAAATGTCAATTAAGTCCATCTTTTTAAATGTATCATTTAAAGCTTTTGTTTTTTTATTTATTTTCATTTTGGATGATCTGTCCATTGGTGAAAGTGGGGTGTTAAAGTCCCCTACTCTGATTGTATTACTGTTGATTTCCTCTTTTATGGCTGTTAGCATTTGCCTTATGTATTGAGGTGTTCCTATGTTGGGTGCATAAATGTTTACAATTGTTATATCTTCTTCTTGGATTGATCCCTTTATCATTATGTAGTGTCCTTTTTTGTCTCTTGTAATAGTCTTTGTTTTAAAGTCTATTTTGTACCTGGTATGAGAATTGCTACTCCAGCTTTCTTTTGATTTCCATTTGAATGGAATACATTTTTCCATCTACCCACTTTCAGTCTGTATGTGTCCCTAGGTCTGAAGTGGGTTTCTTGTAGACAGCATATATATGGGTCTTGTTTTTGTATCCATTCAGCCAGTCTATGTGTTTTGTTGGAGCATTTAATACATTTGCATTAAAGGTAATTATCAATATGTATGTTCCTATTACCATTTTCTTAACTTTTGTGTTTGTGTTTGCAGGTCTTTCCTTCTCCTGTGTTTCCTGCCTAGAGAAGTGCCTTTGGCGTTTTTTGTAAAGCTGGTTTGATGGTGCTGAATTCTCTTAGCTTTTGCTTGTCTATAAAGTTTTTAAATTCTCCATGAAATCTGAGGGAGATCCTTGCAGGGTAGAGTAATCTTGATTGTAGGTTTTTCCCCTTCATCACTTTGAATATGTCCTGCCACTCCCTTCTGTCTTGCAGAGTTTCTGCTGAAAGATCAGCTGTTAAACTTATGGGGATTCCTTTGTATGTTATTTGTTGTTTTTCCCTTGCTGCTCTTAATATGTTTTATTTGTATTTAATTTTTGATAGTTTGATTAACATGTGTCTTGGCATGTTTCTCCTTGGATTTATATTGTGTGGGACTCTCTGTGCTTCCAGGACTTGATTAACTATTTCCTTTCCCATATTAGGGAAGTTTTCAACTCTAATCTCTTTGAATAGTTTGTCAGTCCCTTTCTTTTTCTCTTCTTCTTCTGGGACCCCAGAATAATAACTATAATTTGAGTGTTGTTGCATTTAATGGTGTCCCAGAGGTCTCTGAGACTGTACTCAATCTTTTCACTCTTTTTTCTTTATTCTGCTTTGCAGTAGTTATTTCCACTCTTTTATCTTCCAGGTCACTTACCTGTTCTTCTGCCTCAGTTATTCTGCTATTCATCTGTTCTAGAGAATTTTTAATTTAATTTATTGTGCTGTTCATCATTGTTTGTTTGCTCTTTAGCTCTTCTAGGTCCTTGTTAAATGTTTCTTGCATTTTGTCCATTCTATTTCCAAGATTTTGGATAATCTTTACTATCATTATTCTGAAATCTTTTTCAGGTAGACTGCCTATTTCTTCTTCATTTGTTAGGTCTGGTGGGTTTTTGCCTTGCTCCTTCATCTGCTCTGTGTTTCTCTATCTTCTCATATTGCTTAACTTACTGTGTTTGGGGTCTCCTTTTCACAGGGTGCAGTTTCGTAGTTCCTGTTGCTTTTGGTGCCTGTCCCCAGTGGCTAATGTTGGTTCAGTGGGCTGTGTAGGCCTCCTGTTGGAGGGAAGTGGTTTCTGTGTTCTGGTGGATGAGGCTGGATCTTGTCTTTCTGGTGGGAAGGTCCACGTCTGGTGGTGTGTTTTGGGGAGTCTGTGGCCTTATTATGACTTTAGGCAGCCTGTCTGCTAATGGGTATGGTTGTGCTCCTGTCTTGCTTGATTTTTGGCATAGGGTTCCCTGCACTGTAGCTTGCTGGTTGTTGAGTGGGGCTTGAATCTCAAGTGTCTTATCATTGAGATGAAGATCTCTGGGAGATTTTTGCCATTTGATATTACATGAAGCTGGAAGGTCTCTTGTGGTCCAGTGTCCCTGACTTGGCTCTCCCAATTCAGAGGCATAGCCCTGATGCCTGGCTGGAGCACCAAGAGCGTATCATTCACACGGCTCAGAATAAAAGGGAGAAAAACAAGAAAGAAAGAAAGAAAGAAAGAAAGAAAGAAAGAAAGAAAGAAAGAAGATAAAATAAAATAAAATAAAATAAAGTTAAATAAAATAAAATAATATTATTAAAATAAAAAGTAAAAATAATTATTAAAAATTGTTTTTAAGTAATAAAAAAAAAGAAGAGAGCAACCAAACCTAAAAACAAATCCACCAATGATAACAAGTGCTAAAAACTATATTAAAAACAAACAAACAAAAAAACACGGACAGACAGAACCCTAGGACAAATCGTAAAAGCAAAGCTATACAGACAAAATCACACACAGTAGCATACACATACACCCTCACAAAAAGAAAAAGTGAAAAAAAAATATATCATTTCTCCCAAAGTCCACCTCCTCAATTTGGGATGATTCATTGTCTATTCAGGTATTCCACAGATGCAGGGTACATCAAGCTCATTGTGAATATTTAATCCACTGCTCATGATGCTGCTGGGAGAAATTTCCCTTTCTCTTCTTTGTTTGCATAGCTCCTGGGGTTCCGCTTTGATTTGGACCCACCTCTGCTTGCAGGTCACCTGAGGGCGTCTCAGAGAAGATGGGGTTAAAGAAGCAGCTGCTTTGGGTGCTCTTGCTCACTTAGGCCATGGGGAGGGAGTGGTACGGAATGCAGGGTGAGTCTGTGGTGGCAGAGGCCAGCATGACTTTGCACCAGCGTGAGACGTGCCGTGTGTTCTCCCGGGGAAATTGTCCCTGGATCACTCCCGGGAGGGGCTGTGTGGATAGTGACCTTTCCTTGCACACAGGCTTTTTGGTTGCTGCAGTAGCAACCTTAGAGTCTCAGGCCCATCTCTGAGGTCCATGCTGATAGGCGCGGCTCGCGCCCATCTCTGGAGTTCCTTTAAGTGGTGTTCTTAATCCCCTCTCCTACCGCACCAGGAAAGAAAGAGGCAAGAAAAAGTCTCTTGCCTCTTTGGCAACTCCAGACATTTTCCTGGACTCCCTCCCAGTTAGCTGTGGTGCACTAGCGCTCTTCAGGCTTTGTTCACACAGCCAACCCCAGCCCTCTCCCTGGGATCTGACCTCCAAAGCCCAAGCCTCAGCTCCCAGCCCGGCCCACCCTGGCAGGTGAGCAGACAAGCCTCTTGGGCTGGTGAGTGCCGGTCGGCACTGATCCTCTGTGCGGGAATCTCTCTGCTTTGCCCTCCGCACCCCTGTTGCTGCAGTCTCCTCTGTGGCTCCCAAGCTTCCCCCCTCTGCCACCCACAGTCTCCACCCGCGAAGGGGCTTCCTAGTGTGTGGAAACCTTTCCCCCTTCAGAGCTCCCTCCCACTGGTGCAGGTCCAGTCTCTATTCTTTTGTCTCTGTTTATTCTTTTTTCTTTTGTCCTACCCAGGTACGTGGGGAGTTTCTTGCCTTTTGGGAGGTCTGAGGTCTTCTGCAAGCATTCAGTAAGTGTTCTGTAGGAGTTTTTCCACATGGAGATATATTTCTGATGTATTTGTGGGGAGGAAAGTGATTTCTGCATCTTAGTCTTCCACCATCTTGAAGCTCCTCCACTTGCCCATTTTTTAATCATGTTATTTGTTTTTCTGTTGTTGAGTTGTAGGAGTTCTTTATATATTCCTAATATTAACACCTTATCAGATAAGAGATGTATCTTTTAAGTTCTCATAATTTTTAGTCCTTGAAGTTCTGAGATATATTCCTGTGATGATTAATTTTATGTGTCAACTTGACTGGGCCATAGGGTGCCCAGACATTTGGTTAAACATTATTATGAGTGTATTTTGATGGTGTTTCAGGATAAGATTAACATTTCAGTCAATAGATTGAATTAAGCAGATGACCCTCCCTACTTTGGGTGGGCCTCATCCAATCAAATGAAGACATGAATAGAATAGAAACATTGAGTAAGAGGGTACTCCTTCTGCCTGATTGCTTGAGCTAGAACATTGGTCTTTTCTAGCTTTTGGATTCATACTGAAACATTAACACTTCTTGGGACTGGAGCCTGCTGGCTTACAGACTGAGCCTTGCACTATCAGCTGTCCTGATTCTCAAGTCTTTGGACTTCAGCTGGAAATACACTCTGGCTTTCCTAGGTCCCTAGCTTGCTGATTGCAGATCTTGGGACATCTTAAGCCTCCATAATTGTGTGAGCCAATCCCTTATAATCTGTCTATCTCTGTCTCTGTCTCTCTCTCTCTCTCTATCTATATCTATCTATCTATATCTATATATACACACATATATATACTTTCTCTCTCCCCTTATATAAATATACATACACATATATACATACATACATCTTATTGGTTCTGTTTCTCTGGAGAACTCTGACTAATCTCTTTATAAACCTAAGGACACTTGTACTTTAATCTTGAGAAGAACATCCTTCAACTTTACACTATAGGTATCTGGGCATAGGGTATCTTGAATCTTTAGTCCTAGGAATACTGTCATCCAAATCCTTGACTCAATGTCCTTCAAAAGCCACCACCTATAAGACCTTACTGTCATTTTTGGTTTCACTCTTTTAAAAAGATCAACAGCCAACTCTAGAATTTAAACTGACAGTGTTCAGCTGACATTTTTCTTGTCTCACATACAGTTTCAATCACAATCTTCTGCTACAGGAACACCATACAAAATGTATCAGGCAGAAACAGAAAACTTCTTTATACTGATGAGCAGATTGAATACAGATAACATTGAATACAGATAACTAGACTTTTAAAGAATTCCCTGGAGAAACTGACTCATCCTCTTTGGAAAGAATCAAATAAGGGTTTTTTCTCTAAACTTAGCAGGCAGTAGTCTCAATACAAAATAAAGGAATTGTTGGTAACTCTCTACATACAAGAGCAAATTTGCTGAAAACAAAACACAACACAACAAAATCTCACATCATTTCAACATGTATACAAAACTTCTCTAGCAACAAAAATTAAAAGCCAGAGGCAGCAGAGATTCTGATTTTGATGTGCATATAGTAGGGGCTTAGATCTGGTAACAAGTAGTGAGCTGTAATTTTACTCCTTAGTGCAAAATAGTGGGAATCATAAAGTCCTAGATTTTAATCTTAACTTTGTCTCTTCTTAGTTGTGGGCAAGTGACTTAATCTCTGAGGTTTAGTGTCCTTATCTGGAAATGGGAATAATACTACCTACCTCATAGGATTGCTAAAAAGATTAAAAGAGAAAACCCATATAAAACAAAACATGCTCATAGAGGGACCAAATAAATGTTAGTATCCCCCTGGCACCTACTCTGCCCCCGACACACCTACCTCTATCTTAAACAAGAAGAAAGTACAAGGTGCTATTGGGGGAGACTAATTTAAAAGAAGAATCACATATACCTGAGGGAATAACCTGCTATTTTAGAAAACAAAACAATAAACAGCTGTAGCTGGGCATGCTTGGAATTTGCCCCAGCTTCTTTGTGAAGGACATCTCATCCTGCCTATTTTTTTCTTATTTTAGAAATTATACCTTTGCATATATTCAAGACAGAGGATGTAACTTTTTTTTTTTTACTATTTATATTTTAGTCACAGTTCCCAGGGAACACAGATGTCACTTGGATGATAGCTAGCATGTGAAGAAAGTCTGATTTCCTGTCTTGCCAGTATCACATCACCATTCAGAACATCTTCTAGAGATCCCCCTGTGATGGCTGCTCAGGTTCACATTTGGTACTGCCAGCTATTATGTGCTGTCTGAGGAACTTTCTTTGTTGACTAAATTAAATATTGGGAGTCCTGAAGCAAAGTTCTGGACCTAAAAGGCAAACTGCTGCAGGATCCTTCTGCAATATGGCACTTGGTCATCTGCTCTTTGCCACTACTTCTGCTGCTTACTTCCTATAGCTCTTATACATTGGTTATATTTCTCCATTATTAATTTAGTAATTAATAAAATTAGGAAAAAGTTAAAAAATAAATCAAAATAGGATGTCCACATCAAAGGATACAAGTGAACTTATGTACAAAAAAAAAATAGAGTTACAGATGTAGAAAACAAACATGGTTACCAGGGTGTAAGCGTGGGCGTGGAGAGGATAAATTGGAAGATTGGGATTGACATATACATATTACTATATATAAAATAGATAACTAATAGGGACCTACTGTATAGCACAGGGAGCTCTACTCAATAATCTGTAATGGCCTATATGGGAAAAGAATCTAAAAAAGAGTGGATATATGTATATATATAACTGATTCACTTTGCTGTACACCTGAAACAAACACAACATTGTAAGTCAACTATACACCAATAAAAATTTTTAAAATGTAATTTGAGAGGAGTCTCTTATTGATACAATAGAATAAACCTGTAGACAACTTGGAATGTTCAGATCTAATAAAACAGCAGCCACTAGGACAGAAAGGAGAATACAGGATCATAGAATTAGACACAAAGGGGGTAAGCATAGTAGCAAATCAGGTAGTTCAGCACTGAGGAAAACTTACATAATTTTTCCTTACATATGTCTCACAATCTTAATCCAGTAGCAGAAAGTGCTGTTAAAATTTTCAATGTTAAGTACATTTTTGGCATCATATATGGATATTAAGTTATGCACAAGCATATTTAATAAGCAATTTTAGGACATCAAATGACAGTAACTTTTTGCATAACCTTAAGTGAGAAGAAAAATCGGTGGTAAAACCTCCACTAGACGGGAAATTTTGTCAGACAGTCAATTAACATTACTGGGTGTCTACTGCGTGATACATAAGCATACAGGTTTACTGTTTATAAGTTTACATTTGCTGTCACTAAAACTCATGTGTGGTTAAGGATTCTATAATATAAGTTTGAACCCCAGCAGACTTTTGCCACTTAAATTCTTCTTTTCTTTAATTTCACTGCATTGTACAGGTTCTTTTTTGTTCTTACATTCTCTTTTAAAAAATATTTTTATCTTACTGAACTAAGGTATAACACAGACCTAAAAATGAGAATTATTCTTGTAAATGTAATTAAACTCCAAAAGGTTTATCAGAAGATATGACTTTTCAGTCAGGATTCTTACCTGAGAATGGGAAAGCTTTTGCAATGAGTATAAAACAAATATAATCATAACAATTAAGATGTTTCATTTGCAGCATGTGAGAGACAAGACCGTTTAATGTAATAAAATATCTATACAGCAGGAAATTATCCTGCCACCCACACTACTATCCTAAAACACTCAGGTGAAAGAAAAAAGTCCATAATAACTTTTACAACTGTATTTAAAATATTTATACCTTTAAATGACAGCATTAATATAATGTCATTAAATTGCCCAAACTTAGACCTACTTTTCTTGCCTTAAAGTATGCTATTTAAAAATAACTTATTCATAAAGGCTGATGTTTTGAAAAAGATTAAAACAAAACAAAAACAAGTCCATAAGCATTTTCTAAAGGATAAGGCCTAATTTAGGGGAAAACTATGTCTTACCAGCCAGGATGTCCCTAACCTACTCAAGTGTGAAAGAATGAAGAACAGAGCTATTCTGAAGACTTGCACAATAGATTAAAAATCCAAATTCATTTGACTGGTGCATTTTTTATTGAAAACATTTATTGTTTTTAAAATTTATTTATCTATTTTTTACATGGAGTTAAAATCAATTGATAGCAAGTGAAAGATGAAATATATTTTTAAACATTTTTTGAAATTGAAGTATAGTTACTTTAAAATGTGTTAGTTTCAGGTGTACAGCAAAGTGATTCAGTTATACATATATATATATTATTTTTCAGATTCTTTTCCATTATAGGTTATTACAAGGTATTAAATATAGTTCCCTGTGCTATACAGTAGGTCATGGTTTTTATCTATTTTTAATTTTTATTATCTTTATTATTTTTAAATTTTTATTTTATATTGGAGTATATTTCATTTACAATATTTTGTTAGCTTCAGGTGTACAGCAAAGTGATTCAGTTATACATATATCTATTATTTTTCAAATTCTTTTCCCATTTAGGTTATTACATAATGTTGAGTAGAGTTCCCTGAGTAGAGTTACAGTAGGTCGTTGCTGATTTTCTATTTTATATATGGTAGTGTGTATATATTAATTCAAAACTCCTAATTTATTTCTCTCCCTGTGCCCTCCCACTTCCCCCTGTGATTCCCTTTAATAACCATATGTTTGGAAAACCTTGCTTTTAAATGGGCTTGATCCATGTTTAGAAACACCAGAATCTAGTAGGTAATGTGGCTAAGCAAAAAGATTTAGTTTCTGAATCTTGACACTTTGAACATGATAACTAAATAGCATGTATATTAAAAATCCAAATTACAAAGTGCATTTTAATCACTTAGAAACTTTACCTTAAAAAAAGAAAAATAATTCTTAAAATAGTTTTGATAACCAAATTAGGTTGTGACCATTTTGAAAATATGAACAATTATATAAATTTCAAAAGTGGTATATATAAGATAAAAAGATAGCTTTCTTCTCAATTCTGGCCTTTCCTAATCTATCTGTAGAATGATGCCATCACCAATACAGGAAGAAAAGCTTTTGGGAATGCAGACTTACACTAGCAAATGTTTAGAATTAACATGAATGTTTACAGATGACTGAAATTAAGTCACCCAAAGGGAGAAGAGACTTTTCTTAGGTGATTTTATAATATCACAGATGAATTTTGAAACCTGATTTCATACATGATAACATAAACCATAAATAGAGAAATCTGCACCCAATCAAGATCTAAAAACAACTTCCAAAAGAATGTACATTAGTTTATTGCTTTTTGTGGTAAAATTGAAAAAAACTTATTTCAAGTCTACTGTAATTTTATATTAATATGCATTATATGCAGTTTTCACTGTTAACTTCAGTAATAAGTACTAAAAATGTTAAAAGTCACCAAGGCCATATGTTTGGCTACATTTACCTGCTACTGTTGTTATTATTTTGTTAATATTACATTGTGTACCTAGAAGCATCAACCACCCCAATCTCTATTCACACATGCATCTAGTTCTAAAGCATATAGTCCTATGGAGTCTTAAAATAAGCTGCTTTTGATAAGTGTAATAAAAAATACTATTTTTTCCAGTAAATTGTTAACCTATGATTGATGTTAACTAAACTTATTGTGGTTAACATTTCATGCTATATACATATCAAATCATTATGATGTACATATGCTTCAACATGTACGTATTATGCTTGGAAGAATGCAATGTTATATTCCAATTATGTCTCAATAAAACTGGGAAAAATAAAATAAAAAATAAATGTCATTAAGGCAATAATTCATATCCAGTTTTACTATGTCCTATGTTAAATAAACTTTTAGAGAAAAAAATTTTTAAATATTAATTCCTGTTTCCAATATTGTAGCTTAGTAGCCTCTGCTGTGTTGTACTTGTAATGGTATAAGTTTTTTATCATATTCCAAAAATTTGCTTAGCTTTTAACTATAAGCTACTAGGGGGTACAGATTGAAAGACTTAGTTTTTCTTTATATAATGCTTAGCATAGATTTAAGAGCATAATTCAGGGGCATGTGGCTCATAGAACTGCAGAGAAAGAGATCTCTAGCAATTCCCCAGTCAAGGCTGGACAATTTCAAAATTATCCAGAATAAATAAGTATCAGTATTCATCTATTGTTATCCAGTGTACAAAAGGAGGATCTATGCAAGTAACCAGGAGATTTTAATTTGTGGCAACTTTTGCAATCTATTGTAATTAAATTGTAAGTAAAAGAATAAAAAGATTGGCTTAATTACTTTTCATACAAACATCTTCTTGAATAGGAAAATAGTTTAGAGAGGTAGTCAGAAGAAATTCATAACTTTATCATGCTTAACAATAAAGTATTCAAATGGAGACTTGTCTCATAACAAGACTTAAATCTATAATGTGGATAAGTGTTACTGATTAAAGCAGATAAATGTAGAACTTGAGAACTACTCTTCAGTGAATTTAACTTGAAAGTCTGAAATATTGTGCAATACAATGCAGGCATTATGCAGATCTCTACAGCCTTCTGAAGAATGGGAAATGGAATCATACAGTGTAAAGCCTTTTCAAATTGGCTGCTTCTCTTAGCAATATATGTTTAATATTCATCAATGTCTTTGCATGACTTCATTGATCATTCCTTATTATCACTGAATAGTATTCCAATTCTATTCAGCGTACCAGTTTGTTTATCCCTTTGCTTATTGAAGGACATCTTTGTTGCTTCCAGTTTTTTGTGAGTATGAATAAAGCTGCTATAAGAATTTGCATTAAGGATTTGGATAGAAATAAAATTTCAAATCAGTTGGGTAAATACCTAGGAGCGTGACTAATGGATCATATGGTAAGACTATGTTTAGCTTTGAAAGAAACTGCCAGACTATCTTCCAAAGTGGTTGTACTATTTTACATTCCCACCATCAATAAATGAGAGTTCCTGTTGCTCCTCATCAGAAATTGCTATCTTAGCATTTTGAATTTAGCCATTCTAATGGATGTATAATCTTTAACTTAAAACATACAATCGAAAGTCACATGGAATTTTCACACAAAAGACACTGGTACTTTGCAAAGTCATATTTGTGTGAATTTTTCCCCAAATAACCTTTAAAATTATAATTTTATATTTGAGCTTAAACGTGTGTTTATGATAAAATTTATGCTTGCTTAGAAAATATTCTAAAAAGTCTGGAACTATTTGCTCCAATATGACTTTGGGAGAAATCAAAGTAACTAATTTTATCAATCACCTTAGAATGAACTATTTGCTACTTGCATACAGAAAATGCTAGACTCTGGTCAAGTTTTCTAGTAAATTTGACTCTGAAACATCAAGTGATTGTAATCTAAATAAGCAAATTAAGAAACACTGATAGATAAAATAAGGGTTAAATAGAATGTCCTTTGTACTTTATGTAACACTAAAAAAAGGGTGGAGGACATGGACGAAGGTTGTCAAAAGGTACAAACTTCCAGATATAAGATAAATAAGTATTGGAAAGTAATGTACAACCTGATGACTATAGTTAACACTGCTATATAGTATATTTGAAAGTTGTTAAGAGAGTAGATCCTAAGAGTTGTCATCACAAGAAAAAAAAATATTTTCTTTTTTTCTGTATCTATATAAGATGATGGATATTGACTAGACCTACTGTGGTAATCATTTCACAATATATATGTCAAATCATGCTGCACACTTCAAACTTATAACAGTGCTGTATGACAAGTATATCTCAATAAAACTAAAAAGCTGAAACTTATTTTGCTGACATTGAGACAGCCAATTCAAAAACAAAACTGAAAAATAAACAAAAATAAAACTAAAAAATCCAGAAGAATATATTGCAGGATTATCATTTGGGAGCTATAGCACCACCAGAAGAAAATCCAGGTCCCTACTCCATATTAACAAACAACAAAAAGGAATCAGTGCCCGAAAGAGATTTCAAGTTCTGAGTAAGACCAAAATCAGATTTAGTATGGACCTTAGTTTTTACTAATTTGGATATATTGCAACAGACTTGACACCAAGTACAGAAATTTGAGTTATCTAATAGCTCAACAGTAAACCACAAAGTATAGGCTTAGTAACCAACTTCTTAAGTAACAATTTTTGGGTATATACAGCCAGATAACGAATGTCTTTCAACAGACATACACAATGTCTGTAAATTAAGCTCTTTAAATTTAAACTCCATTACAATTAAAAAACAAACCAATATATATGTAGGTAAGTAGTTTAAAATGTTTATCATGTAAACATGATATATTAAAGTCTCAAAGAAGTTTTACATGACACCCACTCGACAGAAGATGGATGTGTTTTACCAGTTTCACACAATACTGTCAGAAAAAAAAAGAGTACACATTAATTTAGAATAGGGAAAAGACAGAAAGGAAAAGACGCTGTGATACTTTAAAGTATCTCTGGGGACTTCCCTGGTGGTGCAGTGGTTAAGAATCCGCCTGCCAATGCTGGAGGCTCGGGTTCGAGCCCTGGTCCTGGAAGATCCCACGTGCTATGGAGCAACTAAGCCCATGTGCCACAACTATTGAGCCTATGGTCTAGATCTCGTGAGCCACAACTACTGAACTCTCGTGGGCAGCAATGAAGACTCACACAGCCATAAATAAATACATAAGTAAAAAGAGTTTTATAAAAAACCTAAAGTATCTCTGAATAAATCAGACTGGTAACCTTATTTTTAAAAATTCATAATTCTTATTTTTTGGCTAACCCTTTATTAAGAAAGCCTATCTTAATTAACTGGCAAGTAACTGTTCTGACCATCTAATTCCTGAACAAAAAAAAATGATTAATCTAGTTGTTTCTTAGACCATAAAAATATCTGAATTATAAAGATACTTTTTAAAATACACACTTTGTGTTGTTAAAAATACACATAGCTCCTGTGATTCCTGTTACATACAATTCATACTATTTTCCCAATACCATAGCTGTGTCACAACTATAGTATATTTAAGCAATGGTATGAGTCAACAAATTTAGAAACAATCAGCACAGTTTTTGAAAAATCATCAAATTGATTATTGTCCAGTAACTGACTGATCAATTAAGTCAAAATAGCAGATCTAAGGTCCTCAGATAGAGAATACTGTAATGTAATACATTACCCATTCATTTCAACATGCTTACAGGTAAAGGCTCAGAATTTTGCTAAGTATTATAGGTGATAGAAGAGAGGCTTGCTGGGAAGACTGGATAAACAGATATTGAAGGCTAAGTGGAATTGAAGACTGAAATGTGTGGTACAAACAATAAGTGCTATGGAATTTCAGGCGAAAGAGAGCTAGTAGGTGGTCACTGGGGAGGATTGTGAGTTGAGGCTTGAGGCATGAGTAACAGTTGACTAGAGAGAGATAATAGAGGAAGTGAGAAAGTGAAAGTGTAGGGGAGGATACCAGAGAATACAAAAGATTTTCTCAAGTGACAAAAGGAGACAACAACCTCCACTGAAAACTATATTTAAACAGGCAAGGTGGAACCAGAAAATAGCGAGCTCTAATGCTAGAATAAGTTTTCTTAGATTCCACAGGCAATGAGGAGACACAGTAGCTGCATCAACAGAAGAGGGACATGAAAGAAATTATATAAATGCTAAACAGGGTTATAGAAACCAAACTGGGGTAACATATTTCAAATATCACAAGGGAAAGGAATATAACTATGAATTCCAAATCAAAGCAAAGGCTGGTATATAATTATTAAATAGTGGACAAATAATTCATATATAAGTAATACACTATATTTTTTAAACCGTTACATTTCATAATAGTTAACTCTAAAGAAATTCCACAATAGTGTTGCTGAGACTGCAAAAGCAAAATACCTTTTGAGTAATGGAACAGTTAAGTATAAACATGCACACACACTGCAGTAAATATTCTTTCACTGTAATGAGGACTATTTACTACTGCGGTCTGTCCCTCTCACCCCTAAACTCTTGCAATTATCCCTACTCTGCTTCCTTTTTTCTACATAGTACTTAAAATCTTCTGAAATACAATTTATTTGCTTATTTTATTTGTTTACCGTGTATGTCCCCTGACTACAAAGGGAGCTCCACAAAGGCAAGGATCTTTGTCTGTATGGTTCCTAATATATGTCAAATGTTTACATCAATTCCTGGAACAGAGTAGGAACTTCAAATAAAAATATCTGTTAAATGAATAATTGAATGAATGGATGAATATGGGAATTTTATTAAAATTAATTATAATCTATTGCATTCTCAGTTTAAAGAAGCAAGATATAAAGAGTTGTTTAAAAATAGGTGAAAAGGAGAAAGCAGGAGGTACCATGTAAATATTTATATGTTTAACTACCTTTATCTTCCAAGTTTCTTGAATAATTACTTTGATTTGAGTGGGAAGTTGAAAGATGAGGTGTGTGAAGTAGAAAGAATAAGGATAATTAACTATAACTTGACAGGAGATCTTTTCCTTCATTGAAAGGGCATATCACATATTTTCACAATATAGAAGGGTAATTAAATAGGTAGAGAATGAAGCGTACACTTGTTCCACGGGGTTTTGTGTTGTAAAAAAAAATCCATCTTTGCATACATATTATATGAAAATTTTAATGGAATAATAATCATTGAATTGAAATTTTACTTGTACTGATTTTACATAAATATGAAGGGGAAAATTTAGTTAAAAAAATTTGTTTATAGGCAATATTCTAAAAAGAAAAAGAGCTACAAAACAAGAATTATAAGATTTTATATCAAATTCCATCTATCAATGATCTATACTTTTTAGAAAAACATAATTCCAATCGGAAATTTAGATGACCAAGGTCATTCACCTTTTAAAAATATAAATATTCATGAGTCCAATTTATTTTCCTTAAAGTTCTAAATATTTTACATGAGAAAAATTTCAACCTCTGATAGACCAGACCAGTATCTTCTTTTTTGACATAGTTTTCACATTTTAAATATGTGTCTACATACAAGTTAGTAACTTTAAAAAGGTCCACCTAAACAGATATGGAAAAAAGAAGAAATGCTTCTTAAGAGTAACATTATCTGAATTAAAAATGTCTTTCCACTATATTTTTATTTGTATTCCATGGTTAGTTGTTGCACATTTACTATGACTTCTTCAGAGACTCAGTCTGATGACTGCAGTGGCGGATTGATTTGTGATATTGTCCTATTGCTTTCTTATTTTGGAACTATGGATTGAGGGTCTGACAGGCTTTATATTTTTACAAAAGTATTACAGAATGCTATTAATCTATTTGGAAAATATATTTTTTCTTCTCTTGGTGCCAACTTAGTTTGAAGCATAAACTATAATCCTTTTTAATAAGCTGGACTCTAATCCCAGAACCATAGTTAGTAAACCTAAAAAAATACATTCAACTACAACATAGACCATTATCGAGCACTTTCAAATTTATTTCATTTAAACCCCAAAATAACCGTCAGTGGTACATATTATTATCTAGATTTTTACAGATTTGGGAATTGATGTCTAGAGCGGTTAAATAATTTGCTTAAGGTTACACAAGTAGTAAGTTGTGGGACAGTTTTAAATCTAAAAAGCCTACAGTATTAACCACAGACCACATGCATACATGAATCCATGAATCCCATGTTCAAGTGACCTTTGTAAATTTAATATTTAAATGAACCCTGCCTAGGTGACTAACTTTTAAAAATTTCAGATTCTATCTGGTCAGCAGTGTAGGTCCAGCATATGACATATGGCTTATTGCAACAAATATAACTCATACAAAAATAATTATTAAGCTACAGACTGTGGCCAAGATAAACAAGGTTCATATTCTCTTGGAGTTTAAAATCTGGTGGTGGAAAAAAAAACACAAGCAAACAAATAAATGTGCTACTTTGGGTTAATGTTTTGTGCAAGAAGAAAATTAAATAGAGTAGTAGGATAAAGAGCAACTTGGGCTAGAGAGGAGTTTTTAGATAGAGTGATAAAGGAAAACCTCTCCCAAAAGAGGTGACATTTGAGCTGTGCCCTGAATAGTGAGACACATATACTACATACATAAATACATATCTATATAAAATATCTATATACAGTTATATCTCTAGACATAGGTGTTTTTTTTTTTTTTTTTTTTACGCGGGCCTCTCACTGTTGTGGCCTCTCCCATTGCGGAGCACAGGCTTCGGACGCGCAGGCTCAGCAGCCATGGCTCACGGGACCAGCCGCTCCACGGCATGTGGGATCTTCTCCGACCGGGGCACGAACCCGTGTCCCCTGCATCGGCAGGCGGACTCTCCACCACTGCGCCACCAGGGAAGCCCGACATAGGTGTTTTTAAAAAGTTCACAGAGCTTCACTTTTACATGTTCAAGATATGAGACAATTACACTAAAATTAATAACAAAGTAGGCTAAACAAATGGCCACTAAATAATACTCTCTTACTACTATCATGCATTCATGAGCATTTTACAAGTTTAGTTTAGTGTTTATGGTTTTAACTCAGAAGGTTTTCTTCCTATTTATCAAATTAAACTATTGATTTACAAATTTATTTCATTTGAAACTAAGTAAGAAAAAACACTCAAATTAAAAAAATTTAGAAGCATGTAAAGGGTCATTTCTCAACAGTGTTTCTATCATTATTTTTTACAATTATTTTTATTTTATTGCTGTAAGGACACTTAAGATGAGATCTAAATGTAGCTTTGTAATATATTTTGAAAAGTGGAAGTGTAAGGCCTTCAAGTCTGTCCTTTTTAACATTGATTTGGCTGAGTACTTTGTGGTTCCACATGAATTTTAGAATATTTTTTCCTACTTCTGTAAAAAGTGCCATTGACATTTTGACAGGGATTGCACTGAATCTGTAGATTATTTTGTGTAGTATGGACATTTTAACATTAAGTCTTCCAATCCATGAACATGGGATGTTTTTTCATTTGTTTGTGTCTTTAATTTCTTCATTAATGTTTTTTTAGTTTTCAGTGTACAGGCATATCTCGTTTCACTGCACTTCACTTTATTGCACTTTGTGGATACTGTTTTTTTTGTTGTTGTTGTTGTTGCTTGTTTGTTTTGCAAATAGATGGTTTGTAGAAACCCTGCTTCGAGCAAATCTATTGGTGCCATTTTACCAACAGTATTTGCCCATTTCAAGTCTGTGTCACATTTCGGTAATTCTCGCAATATTTTAAACTCCTTCATTATTATTATATTTCTTATAGTGTGATCAGTAATCCTTATTGTTACTATCGCGAAAAGATTACAACTCACTGAAGGCTCAGCTGATGGTTAGCTATTTTTAGCAATAAAGTGTTTTTAATTAAGGTATGTCCGTTTTTTTGTAGACATAATGCTAGTGCACACTTAATAGACTACAGCATAGCATAAACATAACTTTTATATGCACTGGGAAACCAAAAAAATTGTGTGACTCACTTTATTGCAATATTTGCTTTATTGTGGTAATCTGGAACTGAACCCAAAATATTTCTGAGGCATGCCTGTACATCTTTTACCTCCTTAGTTAAGTTTACTCCTAAGTAATTTATTATTTTTGACGCTATTGCAAATGGGATTATTTCCTCAATTTCTTTTTCAGATAGTTCATTGTTAGTGTATAGAAACACAGCAGATTTTTGTATCCTGCAACCTTACTGAATTCAGTCATTAGTCTTAACGGGGTCTTTTGTAGAGTTATTTATGGCTTTCTGTGTATAAGATCATGTCATCTGCAAAGGGAGATCATTTTACTTTTTCCTTTCCAATTTGGATGCATTTTATTTCATCTTGCCTAATTGCTCTGGCTCGGACTTCCAGTACTATGTTGAATAGAAGTGGTGAGAGTGAACATCCTTGCCTTGTTCTTGATATTAGAGGAAAGCTTTCCATTTTTCCCCATTGAGTGTGGTGTTAGTTTTTGGCTCTTCATATATGAGCTTCATATATGAGCTATATCATTGAGGTCTTATCCTTTTATTCCTAGTTTGCTGAGAGTTTTTATCATGAAATTGTGTTGAATTTTATCAAATGTTTTTTCTGCATCTATTGAGATGATCATGTGAGTATCCTATGTTATTTTAATATATTGCATTACAGTAATTGATTTTCACATGTTGAAACATCCTTGCATCCCTGGGATACATCCAACTTGGTCATGATGTATGATCTTTTTAACATGCTGTTGAATTCAGTTTTCTAGTATATGTTCAAGGATTTTTGCATCTACATTCATCAGGAATATTGGTTTGTAGTTTTCTTATAGTGTTTTTTAAGTTTTTAAATTTTAATTAATAAATTAATTTATTTATTTTTGGCCACATTGGGTCTTCCTTGCTGCATGTGGGCTTGCTCTAGTTGCAGCGAGTGGGGGCTACTCTTTGTTGCGGTGCACAGGCTTCTCATTGTGATGCTTTCTCTTGTTCCACAGCACGGGCTCTAGGCACAAAGGCTTCAGTAGTTGTGGCACACGGGCTTCAGTAGTTGTGGCATGTGGGCTTCAGTAGTTGTGGCATGTGGCCTCACTAGTTGTGGCTTGCAGGCTGTAGAGTGCAGGCTCAGTAGTTGTGGTGCATGGGCTTAGTTGCTCCACAACATGTGGGATCTTCCCAGACCAGGGCTTGAACCTGTGTCCCCTGCATTGGCAGGTGGATTCCTAACCACTGTGCCACCAGGGAAGTCCCTCTTATGGTGTTTCTGGCTTTGGTATCATGATAATGCTAGCCCCTATAAATGAGTTTGGGTGTGTTATCTCCTTTGTTTCTGTAGCTCCCAGAGGTTTAGTATATGCTGTGCCTCATCAGGACTCTGAGACAAGTGAGATAGAAGCCAGTTCTTCAGATAGCACCTGTAAAAGTTAGGATATTGGATGGTTGGTGCATGTCTTTCCCTACTCAGGAAGAAGCCATGAGCTGAGGGTTTCCTCCCAATCATATGGTTCTGTGCCAGGGGTGGGGATTATGATGAGAAGGTATCTCCAATTTTCTTACCAGTTTAACTTGGCTAGTTTCATACTTGCCCTGAGTGCAGGAGCCTCTAACTTGTGTCTTGATTTCTCACAAAAGGAACTGAACTGTGTATTGCTGTTGAATTGGGATGTCACATGGGGAAGGAGAATCTTGCTGACACCATTCCCATTATTACTTTATATTTATTTACTTTTTTTTTTGCGGTATGTGGGCCTCTCACTGTTGTGGCTTCTCCCGTTGCGGAGCACAGGCTCCGAACGCGCAGGCTCAGCGGCCATGGCTCACGGGCCCAGCCGCTCCGTGGCATGTGGGATCTTCCCTGACCGGGGCATGAACCCGTGTCCCCTGCATCAGCAGGTGGACTCTCAACCACTGTACCATCAGGGAAGCTCCCATTATTTTTTTAAAGAGAGTAAAACTAGAGTTTCAAAGGTTTAGTTTAATATTATTTTATGTGACTCTTATTGCTCTTTTTTTCTGAGAGGAGCACATTGTATTTTTGGTGGTTTTAAATTGTATTACATGTTTAAAACATGGTGTTCTCATGCTTTCACTGGATTTCTTAGAAATCCTGAAATTACGTTATTAGCAGAATTGAAAATATATTGCAATGAACCTAAGTGAGTAGATCACTAAGTACCAATCTGTATTTTTTAAGTTCTCCTTTCTGCTGAAAGTTACAATATGAGAATATATTTTAAGAAAATCTCAGTGTATAGATAGAAGTGACAGAAAATTAGAGAGGATTTAATTGAAATTGTAAATAAATCATGTAGCTTCATCGACCTGTAGCCTTTTGGGAGAAAAGTCATTTAAAAAGTTTGGTGGAGGGCTTCCCTGGTGGCGCAGTGGTTGGGAGTCCGCCTGCCGATGCGGGGGACGCGGGTTCGTGCCCCAGTCCGGGAGGATCCCACATGCCGCGGAGCGGCTGGGCCCATGATACATGGCCGCTGAACCTAGGCGTCCGGAGCCTGTGCTCCGCAGCGGGAGAGACCACGTCAGGGAGAGGCCCGCGTACCACAAAAAAACCCCAAAAACCAAAAACAAACAAACAAAAAAGTTTGGTGGAATTAATTTTCACAATATGGCTCAGTTATTGCTAGACAATGGAGTCTGATCAGTGTACCACCAACCACTAGAACCAGGACAGTGTTTCACAACCTTGGCTCATCATAAGAATCATTGGGCCATTTATTAAGAATACTATTTCCAGGTTTACCTCTAGAGCTTCTGATTCAGTATATCTTGGGTAGTATCCAGACATTTATTTTTAACAGGTCACTGTTACCCCCAATGTACAAACTCCAATGATTCTTATTATCAGGCAAGGTTGGGAAACACATACTGACTGGACGGATCTTCATGTTACTAACTTTTCTCCAGGCTTGCCCTTCATTCCAGGGGCTGAAGAGAATAGAGTTGCCATTAGAATCCATTTGCAATGACTTACTTAAAAGGTTATACTTCCATATCCTTCCAAAACTGACTGAAACAGATAATTAATTACATTCATCCTTCCACTTTCCTTTTAGTCAGACCCTGTTGCAGGCAGGTTGAGACTCCAACGAAATCTAAAAAGAAAAAGGCGTTCTTACTCAAAAACAAAACAAAATGAAAAACAAAAAGCTGAGGACTTCTGCTGAAAACAAACAGTATCTTTTCCCCTTTCCTGATGCTACTCTGAGGCAAAATACTAAAGATAGTGGAACTACAAGCCATAAAAGACTTGAGTTCTAACCCAAATTCAATCATTTACTAGATATACAATCTTTTCAAGTAACTTAACCATCTTGAATTTAGCTTTTTCATCTATAAAGTTTCAATAGAAACGCCTACCCTATCTACCTCTCTACATTTTTGCAAGGATTAGAATGAGATAATCTAAGTAAAATGCCTTTGAACTATAAAATACTATACATATGCTAATATTATTTTTACTATTGAAGAGCCACAAACTAATATGAGTAGTATTAACATACATAAATAGTTTGTTATAATAAGAACAATTAGAACCATTTGTAGTTTTCAAAAGTCAAAAAGACACTAACCAGATTTTTAAAATTCTATAGTAATTCCCTAATTTATATAGACTTACTTTGATTCCACAAGTGGCAGCATACACTCATACAGTCTGATTATACAGAAAACAAGCAAATGAAAATTCCTAATTTCTTCTGTATTGGTAATTACACTACATTTTCTCAGTTCCAAATGCACTCTTCTATACAATGTTTTTCATGGGACTCTGCAAAGTATATTTCTGCTTACCAAATGTCTTTGAATGAGATTCTGACAATAGAGAGCAGTAGAAGGAGACTGGAAGGCTGAAGAAGAGAAGATGGTCCTTCCTGTTTCGCTTCCTATTCCTATCAGTATCACCCAAGGGACAACCCTTCATCCTGACATTGGTTGTTGGTAATAGTCGCAGCTGGTTCCTGCTTTTCTACACTACCAGAATCAACCTCATTGTGCCCCCAGAGGTACCAGCATTAGCTGGCAGTGTACAAAACTCAGAAATGAGTCCCATCTCAGCAAACCTCTCCTCTAATTTTGTAGTTTCTGAAAATACAAACTTATCTTTGTTTTCCTAGCCCAAGGGGTGATAGTTACCTTCCTGAATTTAACACTCTTGAAGCTTCACAGTTTACTTTTTGCTTTTTAAAATCCTCTAAAACCTGTCTAAATAATTTATCATATTAAATTTTTCTGGCGAGTTTTCTGTTTTCCTGCTTGGACCCTTACTGATACTAACCATCAATTTAACAATCAGTTTCACAAAGATGACTTTTCAGGATGGTGTGCATGGACAGTAACTGTAATATGAATAGAATGTTAAACACAGTGTGCATAATGATGTCAAGATATATACTAGTGAGATAGAAAAAAAAAAAGCAGCCACCGTCATCCAAAATTAAACGGATGTTCAGAGCTAGACCACAATATTATTACATGCTGGCCTGGCACTCACAGTCAGGCTATTTTGTTCTCTTGCTGAACACATTGTTTAATTTCACAGACTACAATCTAAAACAAGATTATTCAGAGAATATGATAAGATGAAACAAAACAAGACTTCTTCATAATTTTGCCTCAACAGACAAAACCAAGTTTGCAATGCCACACGCAAAATACCCTATCACAGAATTGCTCCCACTTTCTCACAGCATCCAATCTAGAGCAAATCCTCACTTCCTTATACCCTCCCTTAAATTACCCAACCAAAGCCCAAATCCTCCAGTAAGTTATTTCTAACATCTTCTTACTTTGATGTGTCATGGTTCTCCATGGTATGTGTTCTCCTTTGCTGCAACAAGTAATAAACACAACTTATTTAACTACTGGTTTATTCTTAGTGGGTTTGACTGAGGGACATTGACACTGGTAAAATTTTCGTTGGAAGTGGGTGAGAGAATTTTCAGAGGCAATAGTTATATTCCATTGTGCATATAAAGTGTGCTTCCAGAAGAGGCTAGAAAGTGACCAACATGGGCGTTTCTCACAATGGCATTTTATATCTGATTATGTAATTATTTCATGAATACCTCTCTTCTTATTAAATCTAGGTTATTAGCTCCATGAGAGCAGGGAAAACATCTGTTTTTTCTCACCATTGTATCCCTAAGATCAAGCACAATGTCTGGCACACTGTGGACCTGTGTAGTACAATAGAAATATAATATGAGACACATACGTAGGCTTATATTTTCTAGTAGCAACATTAAAAAAATGGAAAACTGATGGTAAAATTAATTTTAATAGTATACTTTAACTCAATGTATTCAAAATTTTATTTAAACATGTAATTAGTATAAAAATTGAGAATTTTACATATTATTTTTACTGTACAAAATCTTTGAAATAATGTGTATTTTACATTTATAGTACGTGTCAGTTTGAATGAAAATTCCTAATTTCTTCTGTATTGGTTTGAATACAGAAGTGTCAGTTTGAATGTTAAATTTTCATCATACAAACTTGATCTATATGTAAATTTCATAAGATTTACAGTTGAAAAAGAAGATTCAAATACCTAAGTTTTCTAATAACTGAATTTTTTTTTAAGATTTATTGAGGTATAATTAACAAAAACTAAATTACACATATTTAAATTGTTCAATTTGATGTTTTGATATGTGTATATGCTCAAGAAACAATCTTGGACGAACATACCCATCATCATTATAAGTTTCCTAATGCCCCCTTTCAATCAATTTGCCGTACCTTTTGCCCTCTTACCTTACCATGCAACCACTGATCTGATTCCTATTTGCATTTTCAATAATTTTATATAGATGGAAGCATACAGTATGTACCCTTTTTACATCTGGTTTCTTTTATTCAGGCTGATTATTTTGAGATTCGTTCATGTTGATGTGTGCCTCAATAGTTCATGTTTTTAATTGTTGAGTACTATTTCTCTATATGAACAAAAACAATTTGTTTATCCATTCACCTGTTGATGAACATTAAGTTTGTTTCTAATTTTAGGCTATTATAAATAAAGCTGCTGTAAACATTCATGTACAAATCTTTGTATGGATATGTGCTATCACTCCTCTTGGGTAAATACTTATCAGAATAGCTGGATCATAGGATAGGTGTATGTTTAGCTTTTTAAGAAACTGCCAAACTGTTTTCCAGAGTGGTTGTACCATTTCACATTCCCACCATCAACGTTTGATTGTTCCTTTATCTCCATATCTTTGCCAATATTTGTTATTGTCAGCTTTATAGTATTATATTTTTGATTCCTTCATATCCTTACCAAAACTTGGTATGATTAAAAAATTTTAGCTATTATAATGGGTGGTCATATTGTGGTTTAAATTTACATTTATCTTATGACTAATGTTGTTGAGCAGCTTTACATGCTCTTATTGGCTATCTCCATATCTGCTTTGGTGTAGTGTCTTTCAAATATTTTGCCCACTTTTTTATTGGGTTGTGTTCCCTTATTATTATTATTTAACATCTTTATTGGAGTATAATTGCTTTACAATGGTGTGTTAGTTTCTGCTTTATAACAAAGTGAATCAGTTATACATATACATATGTTCATATACCTCTTGCATCTCCCTCCCTCCCACCCTCCCTATCTCACCCTTCCAGGTGGTTGAAAAGCACCGAGCTACTCTCCTTGTGCTATGCAGCTGCTTCCCACTAGCTATCTATTTTACGTTTGGCAGTGTATATATGTCCATGCCACTCTCTCACTTTGTCACAGCTTAACTTTCCCTCTCTCCATATCCTCAAGTCCATTCTCTAGTAAGTCTGTGTCTTTATTCCCATCTTACCGCTAGGTTCACTGGCATTTTTCACAAAAGTAGAACAAAAATTTTCACAATTTGTATGGAAACACAAAAGACCCCGAATAACCAAAGCAATCTTGAGAACGAAAAATGGAGCTGAAGGAATCAGGCCCCCTAACTTCAGACTATACTACAAAGCTACAGTAATCAAGACAGTATGGTACTGGCACAAAAACAGAAATATAGATCAATGGAACACGATAGAAAGCCCAGAGATAAACGCACCAACATATGGTCACCTTATCTTTGATAAAGGAAGCAGGAATGTGCAGTGGAGAAAGGACAGCCTCTTCAATAAGTGATGTTGGGAAAACTGGACAGGTACATGTAAAAGTATGAGATTAGAACACTCCCTAACACAATACACAAAAATAAGCTCAACATGGATTAAAGACCTAAATGTAAGGCCAGAAACTATAAAACCCTTAGAGGAAAACATAGGCAGAACACTCTATGACATAAATAACAGCAAGATCCTTTTTGACCCACCTCCTAGAGAAATGGAAATAAAAACAAAAATAAACAAATGGGACCTCATGAAACTTCAAAGCTTCGGCACAGCAAAGGAGACCATAAACAAGACCAAAAGACAACCCTCAGAGTGGGAGAAAATATTTGAAAATGAAGCAACTGACAAAAGATTAATCTCCAAGATTTACAAGCAGCTCATGCAGCTCAATATCAAAAAAAACAAACAACCCAATCCAAAAATAGGCAGAAGACCTAAATAGACATTTCTCCAAAGAAGATATACAGATTGCCAACAAACACATGAAAGAATGGTCAACATCATTAATCATTAGAGAAATGCAAATCAAAACTTCAATGAGATATCATCTCACACCAGTCAGAATGGCCATCTTCAAAAAATCTAGAAACTATAAATGCTGGAGAGGGTGTGGAGAAAAGGGATTACTCTTGCACTGCTGGTAGGAATGTGAATTGGTACAGCCACTATGGATATCAGTATGGAGGTTCCTAAAAAACTACAAATGGAACTACCATATGACCCAGCAATCCCACAACTGTGCATATACCCTGAGAAAACCATAATTCAAAAGGAGTCATGTACCAAAATGTTTATTGCAGCTCTATTTACAATAGCCCGGAGATGGGAGCAACCTAAGTGTCCATCATTGGATGAATGGATAAAGAAGATGTGGCCCATATATACAATGGAGTATTACTCAGCCATAAAAAGAAACGAAATTGAGTTATTTGTAGTGAGGTGGATGGACCTAGAGTCTGTCATACAGAGTGAAGTAAGTCAGAAAGAGAAAGACAAATACCGTATGCTAACACATATATGTAATCTAAGAAAAAAAAATGTCATGTTCCCTTATTATTGAATTTTGAGAATTCTTTCTGTATCCTGGACACAGATCCTTTATCAGCTGTACCATTTGTAATTATTTTCTCCCTATCTGTGGTTTGTCTTTCATTCTCTTAATGCTATCTGTTTATAAAAACAACTTTACTACAGTATTATGTTTACATAATATAAACAGTTTTTCAACTATAAATCATGAAATTTACATATAGATCAAGTTTGTATGATGAAAAGTTAACATTCAAACTGACATGGACTATAAATGGAAAAATACACATGATTTCAAAGATTTTGTACAATAAAAATATGTAAAAATCTCAAATTTTATACTAATTACATGCTTAAATAAAATTTTGAATATGTTGAGTTAAAGTATAGAGTTCAATGATTTTTAGTAACTTCACTTAGTGGTGAAAACATCATCATATATCAGTTTTAGAACATTGCAATCTCTGTAATATATCTCTCATGTCCATTTCCAGATATTCCATATTCCTACTCCCCAACCTCAGGCAACTACTGATCTATTTCCTGTCTCTATGAATTTGTATTTGTCTTTGGACATTTCATATAAATAGAATCATATAATATGTGATCTCTTGTGTCTAGCTTCTGTCACAGTGCATAATCTTTTTGAGGTTCATCTATGATGCATCATGTTTCACTAGTTAATTCCTTTTTATTACTGAATTTTATTACATTGTATGGATATACTGTACTTTGTCTATCCATTTACAAGTTGATGGACTTTTATGTTGTTTCCAATTTTGGGCTATTATTAAGGCTGTTACATCAACTGTTGAACATATGCATTCAATCCCACATGTAGAAGTGTTTTTGTTTCTCTTTGGCAGATACTGATGTGTGGAATTGCTGGGTTGTATGGTAGTTTATGCTTGACGTTTTCAGAAACTACCAAACTGTTTTCCAAAGTGGCTGTACCATTTTACATTCCCACCATCAATGTATGATTGTTCCTTTATCTTCATATCTTTGCCAATATTTGTTATTGTAGAGAGTGTGAAATACCTTATTTTGGTTTTAATAGGCATTTCCTGAATGACGTATGATTTTGAGCATCTGCTCATGTATTTATTAAAAATTTATGTATCTGCTTTGTTGAAATATCTGTTCATATCTTTTGTCCATTTTATGATCAGATTGTTTGTCTCTGTAAGAGTTTTTTGTATATTCTGGATACAAGTTTTTTAATGGATAAGTGATTTGTGTTTCCTTCTAGGCTGTTGCTTGTCTTTTCATTTTCTTCATGGTGTCTTTTGAAGTGCTAAAGTTTTGAATTTTGTTGAGATCCAATTTATCCATTTTTAAATTCTATGCACTATACTTTGTTGAACAGACTATCTTTCTCCTCTGCAATGAATTGTCATAACATCTTTGTATAAAATCAATTGACTATAAATATAACAACTTATTTCTGCACTCTCAATTCAGTTCTATTGTTCCAAAGCTATCTACCATACAATAACTTGAGCTATCTTTCTAAAAGTCTGCTCATGTCTTTTTTTTTTTTACTTTTGAAATCCTTTAATAGTTTCCCTTCTAAGGAAAAGTTACATCAAAATCTCCTGCATGTTAAAATACAGATTAATGGGTACTATACAGACCAACTGAATGAGCTTCTTTGAGCAAACTCAAAAAAAAAGTTTTCAAAAACATTTTAATGAAATTCTGTTATATTAATATTTTAAGAATCATAACAGTTGTAGCAGAAAGCCAGAAAATAGTATTGTTAAAATATTAGTTACTCATCACTTCTAAATACTGAAATACACACAAATAATAAATAGTAATGTAAATTATTTAACTTTGAGATGTTTATATCAATCATGATTCAATTCTATGATCAAATTAACTGGGCTTATTACATGTAGAAAAATTATGGTATTTTATGAAATACCTTTAAAAATTTTTTAAACTACAAAAATCTGCTCAAAGATTATACAATGTGCTGGTTACTGCATTTTATTTAAGGTTATCTTTTTAGTGTATATAAATATTATAATATCAAAATATGTCCTTTGAGATTAATTAATTTATTGAAGTGCAGTTTTGCCAACTTTACAAATATCATAACAACTTTCTCAATGGCATTCTTACTAACGAGACAGGGGAAACCCATTTGCTGCTTTAAATGAAAGATTACTTACTGCTCTTTTTCTAGAACACCCTGTAATCCAAGGCACAGTAAGGTTTCCTGAAATCTGTGGAAACAACAAATGGAATCTCAGTAAGGTATGCATTGACACTATTGGAATGCTGATCAACACCAAAGAATTCATACAAGATGTCAAGATAGGTCTGCATTCAGAGCATATCTCCCATGTGGACAATGCTGTTACCTTATTGAAAGCAAGAGATTTAAAAGGCTTTCTTTTGTGGGAAAATTCAAGAAGTAGTGCAGTTGCTCTGAAAATAATTCAAGAAAAATTTGAAGACATTTTTCAGGCCTGGAAGTACCCGGTTTGGAAGGTTTGGAAATCTATGGACAATAAAATTATTATAATAAAAATGCAGTGTTCTGTGGAATAAATGTTACAATAATTAAATAATTAACTATAGTCATCATACTGTATATTAGCTCTCTAGGTTTATTCATCTTACATAACTGCAAGTCCCTTTTTACATAGAAACTACTAAGGTGAATAGCTAGTAACACCTTATTACATCAGCATTGCTGCTCAAGGAGATAGATGCTACTCTCATAGGATTCTGGGGAGTGTTTAAAGAGACCAAGGTGCTTCTGTGAGCTATGGCTCAGGTTAGTCTGGACTTAACCATACCTTTTCCTGGGACACACAAGAATTGGGGAGTACTCCAGACTCTCACTTTGTCCTCTCCTTCCCTTCCAAACATATGCTTCCTGAGAGACCAAGTCAAATCAGCCTTGCTAAGTGGTAGTGGTGGTGGGAATGTGGTATTCAATCAAACGTTTATTGGTTTTGATAAATTATATTCAGTGATAGCCAATTAATTTGTATTATGCTTACTGATAAGAAGTGATGATCAAACAGTCAAAGTAAATAGTAGAGTAATACCCTCAATTATTCAAATTTCAGGTAAAAGAATACTGTCCCTGGCCACCAGACCTTCCATTTTACTTTGAGTTCAAAATGCATCAATATGGTAGGGACAGGCTAAAAATGATATAAACTCCAAATAATAGTTGTAAGGAAAATTTTTACTAAAGTTAAAAGCCCATTATGGTAAAATGACAATTAACTAGAATCCTTGAGGGTCATGAGAAGGTTTGAATAATTGATTTTTTTAAATGGTGAACAAGAGTGAAGAGAAAATTTCTACAGAAAAATTCTTTAAAAAGTATGCTTCTTGTCCTCCCACTAATACTAATACTTGGTATATGATACAATGTTTGCAAAGTAAATTGACTGCAAGTCTCAATGAAGGAGGTAAATCTGCTAAAATAATCACATAATATACTCTTGAAAGAATAGAGATATCCAACTATTTTGGAATATTTGTGCACATACTTCCATCTATTAGTGAGGATATTTTAAAACTGATTATGTAAAGTTGCTAGAGAAAACATGTTAAACCAAATGCATTGCAACCATCCCATAAACTAGTAACTAATAAAAAGTTAACATGAAACCATAACAATGATACACATAATAAACATGGTAATTGAATTTCTTTAAACATGGACCTTATACATTTTAAGAATATAAAATGTGGTTTCTTGATTAAGTCAGTTGTATGTAACCAAGAAAATGGAAGACTCCTATAAACACCTTAACATACAAATATTATAAATTCCATGTGATTTGGGAAGAGATGAAGTTTCACTTTTTTGTTTTATAACTCTGTGACACCAGTTACATGATACTCAAATGCTATATTCAACTACCCTCTATTATTTACTTTAAATCTATTCTTCAGTTCCTTATGTTTCTGCTAAAACTTAAGAATGGCCAAGCATAGTAGCTAAATTTGTAGGCTTTTTTGAATCATAGTACTGTATAAATGTTTCCCTCAAATTGGAACGTTTTCTTTGGTGCAAGAGTGATGAGAAGGTTTCTCCCTCACCAGAAGCTATAAAATATAGTATTTAAAATGAGTTGGAAAATATACTTATCATTTAAGTGATATTTAAGTTCCAAACACACTTTTCAACACCTTGGTTTGGAAAATTGCAAAATGAATCTACAAGACAAGACTAATTTAACAAATATATTAGAATTTACATATCCAAATGAGTACTTTGTGTTTCAAAATAAAAAGCTTTGGAAGTTATAAAGTCATTACAGTGATGTTGCTATTGTTGAAAGCACTTTGGGAACTTTTCTTTTGGAGTTGTTAGTTCATAACTCGCCTAGATATTCTGTCTCATTCATATTCTCTTTGTTTTAACTGAAAATATATCAGCTCAGATTGAACAGCCATATTATTCACTAAACGTGTCTCAGAATGAATTCTATTTTCCAAAATCAAAATTTCCCTGAAATGATGAAGATTTGTCACCGCTGAAAGCACTTATAAGAATCCCACAGGTCCTTAAAGCAATTGTAAAAGAACTTCAAAAACTTTTTGACAAATTGAACATTATTGAAATAAGTATAGATAACTTTCCAAGGTAACTAATTTGAATTCTCTTCAAATATTTATCAGACATCTCTGTACTAGGTGCTGTTTTAGGTGCTACAGGAAATAAAAAGATGGGTAAAACATAATTTCCTGGAGGGCAAGAACTATGATCTAGAGGGAAAGATAAGACTGGTATATGAATGACTGTAATACAAAGATAAATATGATAAGTGCCACAAGGGAGGTACAATAAATGAAGTGCAATAGGAGTTAAAGACACGGCAAAATTACATCAACTTGAGAATTTATATCTCAGCTGAACCTTAAAACATGAGTAGAATCTTGATAGAAATAAAAGAGCATTCCAGGGGTAAAGAATGGCATGAATACTGTGGAACAAAAGGATAGGGTGTGTTTGGGAATGGTGAATTCAGCTAGAACTAGAAAGGGAGTTGGGTCTTTGTGGAGGCCATGAATGCCAAGGTACATTTATATCTAATTCTATAGAAAATGGGGAGTCATTGAAAGTTTTTAAGCAGATGAGTTATATGGTCAGAATTGTACTTTTATACATTAGGATGATTAATGTGACTAAATGTGTACAATGAATTGAATAAGTATGGAAACTTTCACAATAATTTAGGCAAGAGGTAATCTAGGCTTGGAACTAGGTTAGAGGAGGTAGGAATTGAGAAGAGAAATATAAAACATATTTCTAAAGAAAGGTCTTGTGCATGAGATAGAAGATAACTAGACAGTCTGGAGATTACTGGAATAGTCTTTTTATGGCCATCATAAAACTGCCTCCACAAATGGCTGTCCTGCTCAAACTAATGGAGAGTTGCAGAGTCACAACTTTGAATGTAAATGCAAGGAAGTGCCTAATGTTGGAAATCTGCTTCTCTTGGCTAAAAGTGGATACACTAACGTATGTAACACACTAATTTTGATGTAAACTGGAGTCACATCATATGGATAGTTAAGATTTGTGAATCCAGCTATAACACTTACCTTTCTCATAGAAAATTATACTTAAAATAGATACCATATATCAGGATATTAATTATACTTTTTATACACACATTATTATACATGGTTATACATTCACAGGAAAGCATGCATATAGTTACTTTTGTGGATGATTTAAGGAATTTTTAAAAGCATTTTTACTATATTTCATTTTATATGATTTAGACCCTACATATGACTCTGTTGCAATATTTCTCCTAGACTATGAGATTCTTAAGGACAAAGTATCATGTTTAAAACAATTTAGTCTAATTATTTTTATATAGTAACACAGAGAATATACACAAAAAAACATTTGTTTGATTTCAAAAATCTTTGTTAGAAAGACAATTCTACACATATCATAGGTATTATATTTTTAAAACTTCAGAGCAGTTCATGGGTCTAACAAAGCTCTTATCTGAAATATACTATATTTTATATAAGCCAGGAAAATTAAGTATATTATTAATAAGCATATGCTTAAAGAGAAATTGATTAACTGAAACCCTCAGACAATAACCATGTCTCTCAGCAAAGTTCATCAGTAAGTGATTCATAAATTAATGTTTTAGCTTTCCATCAGTTGTTTTGGTATCACTTGAGCATTAAAACCTATCAAACCTATCAAGCATTCTGCTTTAATCAGCAGGGCTTCCTAGCTGTCTTTCAATTATGAATTATAGAGCATAGAGGACACTGCTGGGCGTGTGGTAGGCAATCAATAAATATATGTTGATTGAATTAACTTGTGCCTTTATTATTAACTAGCTTCACTTGCCATAATTCAAAAAAGGCCAAGAGTGGAAATATACAAGAGACCATTATATAGGGTAGGCAGTTGGGAGGAAGGGGGTTCATTGTTTCTGGTTGAGAACAATGTGTTCTGGAGCAAAGAAGAAAAGAAGTACCGGCTTATTTAAAAATATTTCCCCCTCGTCTCTCTACCAAGTCTAGAAAAGCTTTCAGAAACTAAATAAGCTTACAATTGAAATTTTAATATTACTACTTTTGGCTAAGGAACTAACACCGCTTTTTAAGTGTATGGATTGTTCTTATATTAAGTCATATGAAATTAGTGTTTAGAAAAGTTTACTAGCCTGACAAATTCTTGCAATTGACAACCAAGATGCTATTTGTTTTTTTCTATATAATTTTACTAGTTAAAAATTCACAAACCATAAGAGATTAAGATCAGAGAAACTGGAATTCTGAGACATTTCAATGGAATTATAAAAAGTACACATATATGGCATAACAAGCCTGATTTCACCACACTGATTCTAGAGATACTGGCTGTTAAAAATAATGGAAGGATATAAGTAAAATAATATAAATTATTATGTGGAATAATTAAGTTCTGATGCCAAGGACCTGGGGAGTTTACAATTATAAATCTGGATCCCCTGAAATTATACTCTCAAAAATATTTTAAAATATTATCTCAATGCTACTCATGTAAAAAAAATTGAGAAAATATAAAAAATTCTTTACTAACTTTAGAAAATAAAGTGTCAAATGTTAGCTTTAAGTTCTACATATATTTTTACAACTGAAATTAAATGTTTTATTACATGTACACTCAGAGATCAGTTCCTTAAAATACAGCAAAAGATTTATAGCTCTTACCAAGCTACAATCCTTGCTGGGCTAGACTAGCATTCTTAACATGAATCATGGTTTCATGTCTTTGCTTTTGCACATGGATCCATGTTGAACCAAAACATAGGCATTTAAAAGAAATCAAACATCCTGGTTGTTTGTTGCACTAACACTATATGTACTGATACACTTACTCTGTAATTTAAAAAACAAACAGCAGAGACAGCAGCAAGATGAATGTTTAAGCAGACCTAGAGTCTCATCCCTCTTCCCTGGAAACATCAAATTAAAAACTACAGATTGACAAGAATAACATCATGGTAGAAATTAGTCAAATATCTTACAGCAACCAAGCAACTAAACAACCAAGAAAAAACCATACTAAAAATGTAGGAAATTTCACAGCATTTTAAGAAGTATCACACTCTCTTCCTTCCTTGTGTAGCATGACATGGATCAGGGAAACTGTTGGCCTTGTCACCAGTCCCCTTATGTGAACCAAAGAGAACAGAGTAGACAGAATTTACAACATTCTAACCTGGCTTTGGGCTCCTTGAGAGATTCATCTCTTTAGCTCCTAACTTGGAACTTGCATAGCCAAAAGTGACACGACTCAGATCTCAGGCTAGGAGAAGTAGCAGGAAGCATCAGGCAAGACTCAAGAAAATGGCAAGAAGACTATAGACCCATATACACCTGGAGAAAGAGATTACTGATTGATGAATATACTAGATCATCTAAGGGTCTAGGATAAGCAAGAATGAGAATCTTCAGGAAATAAAGATATTTAAAAGTAGCTGCGTACAGAGGGGAATCAGTACAAAGCATGCACACAGGACCAGGGGAGACACATGCCCAGGAAAGGCCTACAAAGACCTTAAGCCTTTACACCAGTCTAATTAGTGAAAGTCTTCAACTGTGCAGACCCAGACTACAAAGACTGGGGGAAGTGGTGGTTTATTCAAATGCCCAATTTAAAAAAAAAATCACAGAATATACAGAGAAATAGGAAAACATCAGCCATTCAAAAGAACAAAATAAGTGTCCAGAAAATGTTCCTGAAGAAACATGAACATTGGATTTACTACACAAATACTTTAAAACAATTATATTAAATCTGCTTAAAGAAATAAAGAAAAACATAAAGAAATAAGGGTGACAATATATGTATAAAATGAGAATATCAGCAGAAATAGAGATTATAAAAGGAACCAAACAGAAATTTTAGAGCTGAAAATACTATAACTGAATGGAAAAATTAACTGAAGGAGTTCAACAGAAGACAAAAGAGGTGGAAGAAAGGATCAGTGAACTTGAAAAGAGGTCATTTCATATTATGAAGTTTGAGGAGCAAAAAGGAAAAATAATTCTTATCAATAAAAATGTAAACAGGGCCTAAGAGACTAATGGGACATCAAAAGCAGGCCAATATATGCATTATAGAAGTCCCAGAAGGAAGAGAGAAAGGCAAAGAGACAGAAACATGATTTGAATAAATACCTGAAAACTTCCCAAATTTGAGAAAAATAATTGATATACAAATTCAAGCAGTTTAAAAAACTCCAAGTAGGATAAACACAAAGAATTCCACACAGAGACACATTATAATCAAACTGTCAAAAGACAAGGACAGTGAAAGAATACTGGAAGCAGCAAAAGTGACTCATCACATACAGGGGATTCTCAATAAGATTATATGGGGATTTCATAGCAGAAAGCTTGCAGGTAAGAAGGAAGTTGGATAATATATTTAAAGTGGTAAAAGAAAAAATTATCAGCTGAGAACTATATATCTAGGAAACTGTCCTTCAAAAATGAAGGAGAGGGCTTCCCTGGTGGCACAGTGGTTGAGAGTCCGCCTGCCGATGCAGGGGATACGGGTTCGTGCCCCGGTCTGGGAAGATCCCACATGCCGCGGAGCCACTGGGCCCGTGAGCCATGGTCGCTGAGCCTGTGCTCCGCAGCGGGAGAAGCCACAGCAGTGAGAGGCCCACGTACCGCAAAAAGAAAAAAAAAAGAAGGAGAAATTAAGACATTTCTAGATAAATATAAGTTGAGTGAGTTTATTACCACTAAATATGCTCTGCAAGAAATGCTAAAGGGAGTCCTCCAAGTTGAAATGAAAGGACACTAGGCATTAAATTGAAGCCATATGAAATTATAAATTTCTCCAGTAAAGGTAAATACATGGGCAAATATAAAAATAAGTATTAATATAATGTTTGGTTTGTAACTCCACTTTTCATTTTTCTACAGGAATTTAAAGATGAAGCCATAAAATAATTATAAATCTGTTAATGGGTACACAATATATAAAAATGTAAGTTGTGATATCAGTAAAATGGTAGGACAGAACTGTAAAGGATTAAAGTTTTTGTATGCAATTGAAGTTGTTACTATCAATTTAAAATAGATTGTTATAACTTTAAGACATTATATGTAATTCCCATGGTAAACACAAAGAAAATATGTATAGAATATATACAAAAGGAAATGAGAAAGGAACCAAAAAGAGTTACTATAAAAAAGACAGTTAAACAGGAAGGAAAGTAGTAATGGAGGAAATGAGGGACAAAAATATTTAAGGCATTCAGAAAATAAGTAACATAATGGCAATAGTAAGTCCTTCACTATCAGTAATTACTTTAAATGTAATTGGATTGACTTTCCCAATTAAAAGACAGATTAGAAGAATGGATTAAAAAAGAGTATCCAACCATAGGCTGTCTACAACAGACTCACTATAGATCTAAGGAACCTTACCTTACACCATATACAGAATTAGCTCAAATAGGACAAAGGCTTAAACATAAAAGCTAAGACTATAAACTTTTTAGAAGAAAATATAACAGCTTCCTGATATTGGATTTGGCAAATGATTTCTTAGATATGACACCAAAAGCATAAGAACAAAATAAAAACTAGATAAATTGAACTAGATCAAAATTAAACACTTTTGTGAATCAAAAGGATACTATCAGTAGAACGAAAAGGTAACCAATGAAATGGCAGAAAATATTTGTAAATCATATATCCAATAAGGAGTTAATATATAGAATATATAAAGAACCCTTACAATCTACAACAATACAGAAGCAATCTGATTTTTTTTTAAATTTAATTTATTTATTTATGGCTGTGTTGGGTCTTCGTTTCTGTGCGAGGGCTTTCTCCAGTTGTGGCAAGCGGGGGCCACTCCTCATCGTGGTGCACAGACCTCTCACTATCGCGGCCTCTCTTGTTGCGGAGCACAGGCTCCAGACGCGCAGGCTCAGCAATTGTGGCTCACGGGCCCAGCTGCTCCGCGGCATGTGGGATCCTCCCAGACGAGGGCTCGAACCCGTGTCCCCTGCATTGGCAGGCAGACTCTCAACCACCGCGCCACCAGGGAAGCCCCCAATCTGATTTTAAAAAGGCAAAGGAGGATCAAATTAAAGGAAAGAATGGAGTAGGGAGGAAATGAAAGTATAAGAAGAGAAAAAAATACAAAAGAGATGGAAGAAAAACAATAGAAAAATCAAAGAAAACAAATTTTTTTAAAAGAGCAATACATTTAAAAAGTTCAGGCAGATTGACTGTAGTATGTTGACTGGTGATTGTCAAAAAGATATGTCCATGTCTTAACCACTGGAATCTATGAATGTGACTTTATTTGGAATGAGGGCCTTTGAAGATGTAATTAAGTTAAGGATCTTGAGGTGTGATCATCCCAGATTATTCAGGTGGACTCTAAATCCAAGGACTAGTATCCTTACAAGAGAAAGAAGAGAAGAGATGAGAACAGGTCATGTGAAGATGGAGGCATAGGTTGGAATTATGCAGTTACAAGTGAAAGAATACCTGGAGCCACAAGAAATTGAAAGAGGCAAGGAAGTATTCCCCCCTTGAGCCATCAGAGGGAGTATGACCCTAATGACACCTTGATTGCAGATTTCTTGACTCCAGAACGGTGAGAGAATAAGTTTCTACTGATGTAAGCCACTCAATTTGTGGTTAGTTGCTATAGAAACTCTAGGAAATTAATACACTAACCAAAGGAAAAGGAAAGAGAAATGAGAACACAAATTACTAAAATTAGGAATGAAAGAAGGCACTCTCTACCAAACTTACAAACATTTAAAACATGAAAAGGGAATACTATGAAAACCCTTATGCCAACAAACTAGATAACTTATCCAAAATAGATAACTAGAAAGACCTAAAATCCCCAAAGTGATCCAAGAATAAATAGAAAATCTGAATGGGCTTAAACAAATAAAAAATTTGTAATACCAAAATCTCCAACAAAAAAGTCTCAGCGGGCTTCCCCGGTGGTGCAGTGGTTGAGGGTCTGCCTGCCGATGCAGGGGACACGGGTTTGTGCCCTGGTCCGGGAGGATCCCACATGCCACAGAGCGGCTGGGCCTGTGAGCCATGGCCACTGAGCCTGAGCATCCGGAGCCTGTGCTCCACAATGGGAGAGGCCGCAGCAGTGAGAGGCCCGCGTACCGTGAAAAAAAAAAAAAAAAGTCCCGGCTAAGATGGCTTCATTGGTGAATTCTACCAAGCATTTAAAAATTAATAACAATTCTTTACAAACTAATCCAAAAATCAGGAGAGAATACTTCACAACTCATTCTATGAGACCAGTATTGCCCTGATATCAAACCAAAGTATTATAATAAAGAAAGCTATAAGCCAATATCTCATGAATATACCCCCAGAAATCTTCAACAAAATAGTAGCAAACAAAATCCAGAAACATATAAAAAGGATTTACACTATGTTTAAGTGAAATTTATCCCAGAAATGCAAAGTTGACTGAACATCTAAAAATCAATTAACATAATATATCATATTCCTAGAATAATGGACAAAAATCACATGATAACCTCAATGGGCATAGAAAAAACATTTAAAAAAGATTATTCACAATGACCCACTGGGGCTTATCCCAAGAGTTTATGGTTGGTTCAACATATAAAAACTAATCAGGAGTGAAGCCACTAAGATGGGGCATAGGTCTTTCCTGACTTTGCTCCCTCTCACAAGAACAAATAACAACTATTACTGGACAAGACATCACAGAGAAAATCTTAGAAAAGTGCAGTGAGAATGGAGCAGCCCCTTGCACCACAGAGAACAAGACAGACCACATTAGAATGGTAAGAGGAATGGCTACATGCTGACCACATTGCCCCTCCCCCAAGCTGACACAGCACCACACCAAGAGGTTTCCTCTTAGTCTACAGTTCTTCCAGTGGAAAGACAGCACTCAGGGTAGACATCCAGCATCCCCTGCATTGTGGGTCACTTCTTGGTATTCCCCACTCTGGTCTATCCTACAGGGATTATGGGGGAATTTGTGGGGCTTGACCACTATGAATCTGATTGTGATGGAGGAAAGGGGAGAGGCTAGCAACAACCAGAACTTGAATCTTTGTAGACCAAGATCCTACCTGGAACACCCAAGTAGTGGCCCCAAACAGTGGCTTTGCTCATCTGCAAAGCCAAGTCAATGGCACAGTCTGACCAGGGAACTTGACAGGGTGCAGGTCTGCCTGATTTTGCTCCTAAAAGGAAGAGCATTCCCATCCTGGAGCCTGGTCTTCCCCGACTCAGGCAGGGTAGCTGAGTCATAGCCCAATCCACTGTTGAGCATAGCTCCCAGCCCCATCTGATCAGAAAGGCTGGTCAGAAGACCTGAAAACTACATAGTCCAACAACACTCAAGCAGAGTATGGCAGGCAGAACTGATCACCCACAGAGAAAACTTAGGGGCACCGTTCAGCCAGAAGACTCGACGAGGGGGTCAGCTGATTCAAGATGACAAATAAAGAGCCTTGCCTAGCTTGGAGTCAGTTTACTTGTTCTGCCCAGGCAGGGGAGTTAATTCTAGCTCCACCCTTTGCTAAGTATAGCTCCAGGCCCCTCAAGACAAGAGACCCTGGCCCAGAATACCTGAGAGCCTTCTTGGGGCTGGCCCTCCTGTTCTTCCCAGGCAGGAGAGCTAGTTAACAAGCCTGCTCACTGCTGAGTGTACCTCTCTGTCCTGCCCAACAAGAAAGCCTGGTCAAGACACCTGGAGAGCCCAACAATGCTCGAGTGGAGAGTCCAGCAGGCAGAGTTGATCATCGACAGAGCAAAGCCAATGGCCCCATTCAGCCAGGGAACTTGACAGAGTGGGTTACCTTGAGTCAAGACCAAAAACAAAGAGCTTTACCAGCTTTGGAGCTGTTTCTCCAGCTACCCACAGGTAGGGAAATGAACTCATAGTCCTGTTCACAGCTCTCAGTCTGCCCAATCAAGGAACTTAATGAGAGTACACAGAAAGCTACACAGCTAATTCAACAGCCCTGTGCACAGTGGTACTCAAAGAGAGCACAACCCATGGCTTCTCCATCTGCAAAGCAAAACCACAGGCCTCATCTGACCAGGGAATTCAGTGCACACTCTGGCATGATTCTGTTCCCCAAAGAATGAGCTGTATAGGCCCTTGGTGCTCTCCTGCTGTCCTGCCAGGGCAGAGAATCAAATTCATAGCCTCACCAACTACTGAGTGTAGTACCTAGATCTGAATATCTAGTAAGCCTGTCCAGAGAATACAGACAACTGCAGAGCTGTTATATCCTACAGCCTCACTTGGGTAGGAAACCAAGCCAGCAGTACTATACAACCATTCTCGGCCAGGTGCATCCCACCCAAACAAAAAGCTTGGTCAGTGGCCTTACCTAAAAATAGACCCTGATAGCAAGCCCTACCACTTGTCTGAGGACATAACCAGCAGACACATCCAGAAACCCAACCTGAGTTGACTGGTGAAGAACTGTCTCTGCCAGACAGAACCTGTAAAGTCTGAAAGACACAACTTACTCAAATGTGCAGATACCAAAGAATCAACAGTCATAAAATACCAGGTAAACACAATACCTTCAAAAGGAACTAATAAAACTCCAATAACTGTGCTAAAGAAATGGAAATCTTTGACTTTTCATACAAAGAATTCAGAATAATGTTCTTAGAGAAGTTTAGTGAACTACAGAAACATATGTACAAATGAAATTAGAAAAACAGAACATAAACAAAATGAATTACAAAGAAACAGAAACAATAAGAAAACAACAACAATTAACCTTAGAGACGCAAATTACAGTGACTGAAGAATTCAATAGAGAGCTTCAAAGGAAGACTTGATCACACAAAAGAAAGATTCAGTGACCTAGAAGACCAGGAAGACATTTTAAATTATCCAGTCAGAGAAGCAAAAACAAAAAAAGAATTTAAAAGAATGAAGAAAGCCCAAATAATTTATATGACACAATGAAAAAGAATATATTATGGGAATTCCAGAAGGAGAATATTTTGAAAGTAGCAAAAGAGAAGAGAGAAATTATATACAAGGAAACCCCCATAAGACTAAAGGCATATTTCTCAACAGAAACTTCAGCCTAGAAAAGAATGGGATGATATATTAAAAATATTGAAAGAAATAAGCTGTCAGCCAAGAATTCTATATCTGACAATGCTATCCTTCAGAAATGAAGAAAAAATATTTTCTTGAATAAATGAAAGCTGAAGGATTTCACTAGACTTGCCTTAGAACAAAATGCTAGGGGGAGTTCTTTGAGTGGAAGTTAAAAGACACTAATTAACATCATAAAAATGTACAAAGGTAGCATAAAACTCACTGCAAGTGGTAAAGATATAGTCAAAGTTAGATTCTGTAATATGGTAATGGTAGTGCATAATTCACATACAACTGTAGTTTAAAAGTTAAAAAATAGAGACAGTAAAAATTAACCATAACTATAATAATTTGTTACTGGTTGTGTAATATAAAACTATGTAAAGTATAATGTCTATAGCCTAAAATGTCAGTTGGAGGAGAATTAAAAGTGTAAAGTGGAGCCATTATGGAAAACAGTATGGAGGTTCCTAAAAAACTAAAAATAGAACTAACACTCCTGTGTATATATACAAAGAATATGAAAACACTAATTTGAAAAGATACATGCACTCCAATGTTCATAGCAGCATTATTTACATTAGCCAAGTTATGGAAACAACCTAAGTGTCCATGAACAGATGAATGGAAAAAGAAGATGTGGATGGAATGGAATATTAAAATGGAATATTACTCAGCCATAAAGAAGAATAAAATTCTGTCATTTGTAACAGCATGGATGGACCTAGAGAGTATTATGTTTAATGAAATGTCAGAAAGAGAAATAAAAATAATCTATGTCATCACTTATATGTGGAATATAAAAAATAAAACAAACAAATATATATAACAAAACAGAAACAGATTCATAGATAAAAAAGCAAACTAGTGGTTACCAATGGGGAGAGGAAAGGAGGTACAGGAAAAATAAGGGTATTAGATTAAGAGATACAAACTACTATGTATAAAACAGATAAGGAACAAGGATATACTGTACAGCACAGAGAAATATAGCCATTATTTTGTAATAACTTTAAATGGAGTACAATCTATAGAAATATTGAATCATGAGGTTGTACACCTGAAACTAATATAATACTGTAAATGATCTATACTCCAATAAAAAGTATAAAGTTTAGGAATGCTATTGAAGTTAAGTTGTTATCAATTAAAAATAGGGTGTTATAATTTTAAGATGTTTTATGTAAGTCTTATAGTAACCAGAATGGAAAGATCATGTAGTAATTACAAAAAAAGAACATAATAAATCAAGGCATACTGATGCTAAAGGACATTAAAAAAAACATCAGGATAAGAAATAAGGAACAATGGATCTACAAAACAGCCAGAAAATAATTAGCAACTGGCAATACTAAGTCCTTAATTATCAATAATGAATTTAAATGTAAATGGATTAAATTTCTAATCAAAAGAAACAGAATGGCTGAAAGGATGAAAGAACAAGATCCACTGATAACTTACAAGACCCTCAGTTTAGCCTTAGACACACAATAGACTTACAGTGAAGGGATGGGGAAAGACATTTCAAGCAAATGGTAAACAAAAGAAAGCAGGGGTAGCTATACTTATAATAGGAAAAGTAGACTTTAAAATGAAATTGGTAAAAGGGAAAATGATAGTCATTATATGATGATAAAGGGTTCCATCTATCAAGAAACTATAATGATTATAAATATGTATGCGCCCAACTTCGGAGCACCTAAATATATAAAGCAAACGCTAACAGAAGTAAAAGAAGAGATAAACAGCAATGCAAGAATAGTTGGAGACTTTAATACCCTACTTTCAAAAAGGAATAGGTCATTCAGGAAGAATATCAATAAAGAAGCAGAGGATTTAACCAATACTGTAGACAAAATGGTTTTAACAGATATATACGAATATTTCATTTGATAACAGAAATAAGCCAAAGCATTTATGGTCAACTAATATTTGGCAAGAGAGGCAAGGGTATGCAATGGAGAAAGACAGTCTAATAAATGGTGCTGGGAAAATTGGATTTCACATGCAAAAGAATGAAACTAGACCCCTATCTAACACACTGACAAGAATTAACTGAAAATGGTCTTAAATGTAAAACCAGAAGCCATAAGACCCCTACAAGAAGATAGGAAAAATTCTCCTGACATGGATCTTGGCAAGATTTTTTTTATATATGACACCTAAAGCACAAGCAACAAAATAAAAAATAAACAAGTGGGACTACATCAAACTAAAAAGCTGCTGCACAGCAAAAGAATTATCCACAAAGTGAAAAGGCAAACTATGGAGTGGGAAAAAAATATCCGTAAACCATATAGCTGAGAAGAGGTTAATATCCCAAGTGTATAAAGAACACATACAACTTAATAGCCAAAACCCAAGTAACCCAATTAAGATGTGGGCAAAGGACCCGAGTAGACATTTCTCCAAAGAAGATATATAAAAGGCCACCAGGTACATAAAAAAAATGCTCAACTTCACTAGTCATTAGGGAAATGCAAATTAAAACCACAACAAGATATCACCTCAAGTCTATAAGAATGGCCATCATGAAAAAGCAAGAGCTAACCAAATGCTGGTGTGGATGTGGAAAAAAAGGAACATTAGTGCACTGCTGGAGAGATTGTAAATGGATACAACCTCTATAGAAAACAGTATGGAGTTTCCTCAAAAAATTAATAATAGAACTACCATATGATCCAGCAATTCCACTTATGGGAAAATGTCCAAAGGAAATGAAAACACTAAAATGAAAAGACACATTTACCCCATGTTCATAGCAGTAGTATTTACAGTAGTGAAGATATGAAAATTACTGGCTCATCTAAGACCTAAGATGGCGGCGTTTGCATAGAGTGTAATGGCTGCAGGCATACCAGATGTGGAAATGTGGCCAAAGGATGACTCTACTAAGGAATGCCCAAGAACTTACTGATATCTGTGTTGTGATTTTTAAAAACTTTAAACAGTACAGCCGAAGCCCCCACTTCACCATATGTCACAATCTCTGTGCATTGAAGGCAGAGACCGCGGCAGACTCCTTAAGGTCACTATGCCCTGGAGTTGCTGGCTGGAGCCCCAGCCTCAGCCACAGCACCCCCACCACCAGTCCCCTGCTCCACCGCCTCAGCCAGAGCCACCTCGCACAATGCATGGCCACCAAAGGTGGAGCGAGAGTTACTTGATGCTAGGAGGGAGACCACAAAGGGGCCGCAGCCACAGGAGGCTGAGTCCTGGCTGCTGCAGGCCTTACCCAAGGCCTTCAACTGGGCCACTCATGCCATGTACCAGCTGAAAGTCACGTGCCCCCTGGACCCCATCCTGCCTTGTGTTGCTGACCCAGTCGCCCAGTTGACAGAATGAGGTGAAGACTGAAAATTGCTCAGCAAGACCAGGCATAGCAAGGACCTTTTCTCCTGTCATTTCACTTGCCAGTGACCACAATCTTGATAATTCTGTGTGGCTGACAGGGTCTTGGTGCTCCATCCTGGTGTCAGGCTGGAGCCTCTGTGGTGGGAGAGCTGAGTTCAGTACACTGAACAATGAGAGACCTCCCAGCCCCATGTAATATCATACAGCAAGAACTCTCCCTGAGACCTCTGTCTCAAAGCTAAGACCCAGCTCCACACAACAGCCAACAATCTCCAGTGCTGAACACACCATGCCAAACAACTAGCAAGACAGGAACACAAACCTACCCATTAGCCGAGATGTTGCCTAAAATCATACTAAGTTCATAGACATACCAAAACACACCACCAGAACTGGTCCTGCCAACAGAGAGACAAGATTCAGTCCAATGCACCAGAACACAGGCACCAGTCCCCTCCACCAGGAAGCCTACACAACCCACTGAACCAAAATCACCCACTGGGGGCAGACACCAAAAACAACAGTAAATATGAACACGTAGCCTGAAAAAAGGAGACCGCAAACAGAGTAATATAAGCAAAATGAAAAGACAGAAAAACACACAGCAGATGAAGGAGCAAGATAAAAACCCACCATACCTAACAAATGAAGAGGAAGAAGGCAGTCTACTGGAAAAAGAATTCAGAATAATGATAGTAAAGATGATCCAAAATCGTGGAAACAGAATGGAGAAAGCGCAAGAAACATTTAACAAGGACCTAGAAGAACTAAAGATGAAATAAGCAATGATGAAAAACAAAATAAATTAAATTAAAACTGCTCTGGAATGACCCAGCAATCCTACTACTGGGCATATACACTGAGAAAACCAAAATTCATAAAGAGTCATGTACCAAAATGTTCACTGCAGCTCTATTTACAATAGTCCGGAGATGGAAACAACCTAAGTGCCCATCATTGGATGAATGGATAAAGAAGATGTGGCACATATATACAACAGAATATTACTCAGCCATAAAAAGAAATGAAATTGAGCTATTTGTAATGAGATGGATGGACCTAGAGTCTGTCATACAGAGTGAAGTAAGTCAGAAAGAGAAAAACAAATACCATATGCTAACACATATATATGGAATTTAAGAAAAAAAATGTCATGAAGAACCTAGGGGTAAGACAGGAATAAAGACACAGACCTACTGGAGAATGGACTTGAGGATATGGGGAGGGGGAAGGGTAAGCTGTGACAAAGTGAGAGAGTGGCATGGACATATATACACTCCCAAAGGTAAAATAGATAGTGGGAAGCAGCCACAGAGCACAGGGATATGGGCTCGGTGCTTTGTGACTGCCTGGAGGGGTGGGATAGGGAGGGTGGGAGTGAGGGAGACACAAGAGGGAAGAGATATGGGAACATATGTATATGTATAACTGATTCACTTTGTTATAAAGCAGAAACTAACACACCATTGTAAAGCAATTATATCCCAATAAAGAGGTTAAAAAAAAAAACTGCTCTGGAAGGGATCAATAGCAGAAAAACTGAGGCAGAAGAACAGATAAGTGACATGGAAGATAAAATAGTGGAAACAACTACTGCAGAGCAGAATAAAGATAAAACAATGAAAAGAACTGAGGACAGTCTCAGAGACTTCTAGGACAATATTAAATGCACCAACATTCGAATTATAGGGGATCCAGTAGAAGAAAACAAAAAAAAGGGACTGAAAAAATATTTGAAGAGATTATAGTTGAAAAATTCCCAATTATGGGAAAGGAAATAGTTAATCACATCCAGGAAGCACAGAGAGTCCCATACAGGATAAATCCAAGAAGAAACATGCCAAAACACATATTAATCAAACTGTCAAAAATTAACTACAAAGAAACCATATTAAAAGCAGCAAGGGAAAAACAACAAATAACACACAAGGGAATCCCCATAAGGTTAACAGCTGATCTTTCAGCAGAAACTCTGCAAGTGAGAAGGGAGTGGCAGGACATATTTAAAGTGATGAAGGAGAAAAACCTACTACCAAGATTACTTTACCCAGCAAGGATCTCATTAAGATCTGATGGAGAAATTAAAACCTTTACAGACAAGCAAAAGCTGAGAGAGTTCAGCACAACCAAACCAGCTTTACAACAAATGCTAAAGGATCTTCGCTAGGCAAGAAACACAATAGAAGGAAAAGACCTACAACAACAAACCCAAAACATTTAATAAAATGGGAATAGGAACATATATATAGATAATTACCTTAAATGTAAATGGATTAAATTCTCCCACCAAAAGACACAGACTGCCTGAATGGATACAAAAACAAGACCCATATATACGCTGTCTACAAGAGACCCACTGCAGACCTGGATACACATACAGACTGACAGTGAGGGGATGGAAAAATATATTCCATACAAATGGAAACCAAAAAAAAAGCTGGTGTAGCAATTCTCATATCAGAAAAAATAGACTTTAAAATAAAGACTATTAGAAGAGACAAAGAAACACGCTACATAATGATCAATGGATTGATCAAAAAAGAAGATATAACAATTGTAAATATTTATGCACACACCATAGGAGCACCTCAATACATAAGGCAAATACTAACAGCCGTAAAAGTGGAAATCGACAGTAACACATTCATAGTAGGGGACTTTAACACCCCACTTTCACCAATGGAGAGACCATCCAAAATGAAAATAAATAAGGAAACATAAGCTTTAAATAATACATTAAACAAGATGGACTTAATTGATATTTGTAGGACATTCCATCCAAAAACAACAGAATACACATTTTTCTCAAGTGCTGATGGAACATTCTCCAGGATTGCTCATATCCTGGGTCACAAATCAAGCCTTAGTAAATTTAAGAAAATTGAAATTGTATCAAGTACCTTTTCCGACCACAACGCTATGAGACTACATATCAATGACAGGAAAAGATCTGTAAGAAATACAAACACATGGAGACTAAACAATACACTACATAATAACGAAGTGATCACTGAAGAAATCACGGAGGAAATAAAAAAATGCCTAGAAACAAATGACAGCAGAAATACGACCCAAAATCTATGGGATGCAGCAAAAGCAGTTCTAAAAGGGAAGGTTATTGCAATACAATCTTACCTTAATAAACATGAAACATATCGCATAAACAACCTACCCTTGCCCATAAAGCAATTAGAGAAAGAAGAACAAAAAAACACAAAATTAGCAGAAAGACAGAAATCATAAAGATCAGATCAGAAATAAATGAAAAAGAAATGAAGGAAATGATAGCAAAGATCAATAAAACTAAAACTTGGTTCTTTGAGAAGATAAACAAAATTGATTAACCATTAGCCAGACTCATCAACAAAATAAGGGTGAAGACTCAAACCAATAGAATCAGAAATGAAAAAGGAGAAGTAACAAATGACACTGCAGAAATAAGAAAGATCATGAGAGAACACTACAAACAACTCTATTGCAATAGAATGGACAACCTGGAAGAAACGGACAAATTCTTAGAAATGCACAACCTGCCAAGACTGAATCAGGAAGAAATAGAAAATATGAACAGACCAATCTCAAGCACTGAAATTGAAACTGTGATTAAAAATCTTCCAAAAAACAAAAGCCCAGGACCAGATGGCTTCACAGGCGAATTTTATCAAACATTTAGTGAAGAGCAAACACCTATACTTCTCAAACTCTTCCAAAATATAGCAGAGGGAGGAACACTCCCAAACTCATTCTACAAGGCCACCATCACCCTGATAACAAAACCACACAAGGATGTCACAAAGAAAGAAAACTACAGGCCAATATCACTGATGAACATAGATGCAAAAATCCTCAACAAAATACTAGCAAACAGAATCCAAAAGCACATGAAAAGGATCATACACCATGATCACGTGGGGTTTATTCCAGGAATGCAAGGATTCTTCAGTATATGCAAATCAATCAACGGGATACAACTTATTAAAAAGTTGAAGCATCAAAACCATATGATCATCTCAATAGATGCAGAGAAAGCTTTCTACAAAATTCAACACCCATTTATGATAAAACCCTCCAGAAAGTAGGCATAGAGGGAACTTTCCTCAACATAATAAAGGCCATATATGACAGGCCCACAGCCAACATCATCCGCAATGGTGAAAAACTGAAAGCATTTCCACTAATATCAGGAACAAGACAAGGTTGCCTACTCTCATAACACTTATTCAACATAGTTTTGGGAGTTTCAGCCACAGCAATCAGAGAAGAAAAGGAAATAAAAGGAATACAAATCGGAAAAGAAGTAAAGATGTAACTGTTTGCAGATGACATTATACTATTCATAGAGAATGCTAAAGATGCTACCAGATAATTAGTAGAGCTAATCAATGAATTTGGTAAACTAGCAGGATAAAAATTAATGCACAGAAATCTCTGGCATTCCTATACACTAATGATGAAAAATCTGAAAGTGAAATCAAGAAAACACTCCCATTTACCACTGAAATAAAAAGAGTAAAATATCTAGGAATAAACCTACCTAAGGAGACAAGAGACCTGTATGCAGAAAATTATAAGACACTGATGAAAGAAACTAAAGATGATACAAATAGATGGAGAGAAATACCATGTCCTTGGATTGGAAGAATCAAGATTGTGAAAATGACTCTACTACCAAAAGCAATCTACAGATTCAATGCAATCCCTATCAAACATATCATAACACTGGCATTTTTCACAGAACTAGAACAAAAAATTTCACAATTTGTATGGAAACACAAAAGACCCCGAATAGCCAAAGCAATCTTGAGAATGTAAAACAGAGCTGGAAAAATCAGGCTTCCTAACTTCAGGCTATACTGCGCAGCTACAGTATTCAACACAGTATGGTACTGGCACAAAAACAGAAATATAGATCAATGGAACAGGAAAGAAAGCCCAGAGATAAACGCATGCACATATGGTCACCTTATCTTTGGTAAAGGAGGCAGGAATGTCCAGTGGAGAAAGGACTGCCTCTTCAATAAGTGGTGCTGGGAAAACTGGACAGGTACCTGTAGAAGTATGAGATTAGATCACTCCCTAACACCATACACAAAAATATGCTCAAAATGGGTTAAAGACCTAAATGTAAGGCCAGAAACTATAAAACTCTTAGAGGAAAACATAGGCAGTACACTCTATGACGTAAATCACAGAAAGCTCCTTTTTGACCCACCTCCTAGAGGAATGGAAATAAAAACAAAAATAAACAAATGGGACCTAATGAAACTTCAAAGCTTTTGCACAGCAAAGGAAACCATAAACAAGACCAAAAGACAACCCGCAGAATGGGAAAAAAATATTTGCAAATGAAGCAACTGACAAAGGATTAATCTCCAAAATTTACAAGCAGCTCATGCATCTCAATAACAAAAAAACAAACAACCCAATCCAAAAATGGGCAGAAGACCTAAATAGACATTTCTCCAAAGAAGTTATATAGACTGCCAACAAACACATGAAAGAATGCTCAACATCATTAATCATTAGAGAAATGCAAATCAAAACTACAACGAGACATCATCTCACAACAGTCACAATGGCCATCAACAAGATATCTATAAACAATAAATGCTGGAGAGGGTGTGGAGAAAAGGGAAGACTCTTGAACTGCTCGTGGGAATGTGTATTGGTACAGCCACTACGGAGAACAGTATTAATGTTCCTTAAAAGACTACAAATATAAATACCATGTGACCCAGCTATCTCACGAGTGGGCATATACCCTGAAAAAGCATAATTCAAAAAGAGTCATGTACCAAAATTTCCATTGCACCTCTGTTTACAATAGCCAGTAGATGGAAACAACCTAAGTGCCCATCATCGGATGAATGGATAAAGAAGATGTGGCACATATATACAATGGAATATTACTCAGCCATAAAAAGAAATGAAGTTGAGTTTTTTGTAGTGAGATGAATGGACCTAGAGTCTGTCATACAAAGTGAAGTAAGTCCGAAAGAGAAAGACAAATACCATGTGCTACCACATATATATGGAATCTAAAAAAAAAATGTCATGAAGAACCTAGGTGTAAGATGGGAATAAAATACAGACCTACTAGAGAATGGACTTGAGGATATGGGGAGGGGGAAGGGTAAGCTGTGACAAAGTGAGAGAATAGCATTGAGTTATACACACTACCAAATGTAAGGTAGATAGCTAGTGGGAAGTAGCTGCATAGCACAGGGAGATCAGCTCAGTGCTTTGTGACTACCTGGAGGGGTGGGATAGGGAGGGTGGGAGGGAGGAAGTCGCAAGAGGGAGGAGATATGGGAACATATGTATATGTATAACTGATTCACTTTGTTATAAACCAGAAACTAACACACCATTGTAAAGTAATTATACTGCAATAAAGATGTAAAAAAAATAATATCTTCCAACAAACAAAAGTCCAGGACCAGATGGCTTCACAGTGAACTTCTATGAAACATTTAGAGAAGAATTAACACCTATTCTTTGCAAAGTCTTCCAAAATACAGCAGAGGGAGGAACACTCCCAAACTCATTCTATGGGGCCACCATCACCTTGATACCAAAGCCAATCAAAGATGTCACAAAAAAAGAAAACTACAGGGCAATATCACTGAGGAATATAGATGCAAACCTCCTCAACAAAATACTAGCAAACAGAATCCAGTAGCACATTCAAAGGATCATACACCATGATCAAGTGGGGTTTATCCCAGGAATGCAAGGATTCATCAATATAAGCAAATCAATCAATGTGATAAACCATATAAAAAAACAGAAGGATAGAGCTTCCCTGGTGGGGTAGTGTTTGAGAGTCCACCTGCCGATGCAGGGGACACAGGTTCGTGCCCCACTCTGGGAGGATCCCACATTCCATGGAGTGGCTGGACCCGTAAACCATGGCCACTGAGCCTCCGCATCTGGAACCTGTGCTCCACAACGGGAGACACCACAACAGTGAGAGGCCCGCATACCGAAAAAAAAGAAAAAAATGGCAGGATAAAATCTTTTGATAATCTCAATAGATGGAGCAAAAGGTTTTGACAAAATTCAACACCCATTTATGTTAAAAACTCTTTAGAAAGTAGTCATAGAGGGAACCTACCTTAACATAATAAAGACTATATATGACAATCCTTCAGCCAGCATCATTCTCAATGGTGAAAAACTGAAACCATTTCCTCTAAGGTCTGGAACAAGACAAGGTTTCCCACTGTCACCACTATTATTCAACATAGTTTTGGAAGTTTTAGCCAAAGCAATCAGAGAAGAAAAAGAAATAAAATGCATCCAAATTGGAAAAAAAACAAAAATTAAAGCTGTCACTCTTTGCAGATTACATGACACTATATCTAGAGAATCCTAAAGATTCTACCAGAAAACTACTAGAGCTGATCAATGAATTTGGTAAAGTAGCTGGATACAAAATTAATGTACCGAAATCTCTTGCATTCCTACACACTAATGAAAAATCTGAAAGAGAAATTAAGGAATCACTCCCATTTACCATTGCAATTAAAAGAATAAAATACCTAGGAATAAATCTACCTAAGGAGACAAAAGACCTGTATGCAGAACACTATAAGACATTGATGAAAGAAATTAAATACAATACAAACAGATGGAGAGATATACTATGTTCTTGAACTGGAAGAATCAACATTGTGAAAATGATTATGCTACCCAAAGCAATCTACAGATTCAATGCAATCTTTATCAAACTACCAATGGAATTTTTCACAGAACTAGAACAAAAAATTTCACAATTTGTATGAAAACTCAAAAGATCCTGAATAGCCAAAGCAATCTTGAAAGAAAAAAACTGGAGGTGGAGGAATCAGGCTCCATGACTTCTTACTATATTGCAAAGCTAATTATTCAAGGCAGTATGGCACTGATACAAAAACAGAAATATAGGTAAGTGGAACAGGATAGAAAGCCCAGAAGTAAATCCAGGCATATATGGTCATCTTATTTTTGATAAAGGAGGCAAGAATATACTATGGAGAAAGGACAGCCTCTTCAATATGTGGTGCTGGGAAAACTGGACAACTGCATGTAAAAGAATGAAATTAGAACACTTCCTAACACCATCCACAAAAATAAACTCTAAATGGATTAAAGACCTAAATGTAAGGCCAAACCTTATTAATCTCTTAGAGGAAAGCATAGGCAAAACACTCTATGAGATAAATCACAGCAATATCCTTTTTTGACTCACCTCCTAGAAAAAAGGAAATAAAACCAAAAATTAACAAATGGGACCTCATGAAATTTAAAGACTTTTGCACAGCAAAGGAAACCATAAACAAGACAAAAAGAGAATACTCAGAATGAGAGAAAATATTTGCAAATGAAGCAAGTGACAAAGGATTAATCTCTAAAATATACAAGCAACACATGCAGCTCAATATCCAAAAAACAAACGACCCAATCCAAAAATGAGCAGAAGACCTAAATAGACATTTCTCCAAAGAAGATATACAGATTGCCAGCAAGCACATGAAAGAATGCTCAACATCACTAATCATTAGAGAAATGCAAATCAAAACTACAATGAGGTAATACCTCACACCAGTCAGAATGGCCATCATAAAAAAATCTACAAACAATAAATGCTGGAGAGGGTGTGGAGGAAAGGGAACCCTCTTGCACTGTTTGTGGGAATGCAAATTGATATGTTCACTATGGAGAACAGTATGGAGGTTCCTTAGAAAACTAAAAATAGAACTACCATATGACCCAGCAATTCTACTACTGGGCATACACCCTGAGAAAACCATAATTCAAAAACAGACATGTACCACAATGTTCATTGCAGCACTATTTACATTAGCCAGGACATGGAATCAATGTAAATGTACATTGACAAATGAATGGATAAAGAAGTTTTGGTACATATATACAATGGAATATTACTCAGCCATAAAGTGAAATGAAATTGAGTTACTTGCAGTGAGGTAGATGCACCTGGAGTCTGTCATACAGAGTGAAGTGTGTCAGAAAGAAACAACAAATACCGTATGGTAATACATATATATGAAATGTAAATAAAAAGTGATTCTGATGAAGCTAGGGGCAGGAGAAGAATAAAGACACAGACTTAGAAAATGGACCTGAAGATATGGCATGGGGCAGGGGAAGGGTAAGTCGGGATGAAGTAAGAAAGTAGCATGGACAGATATACACTACCAAGTATAAAATAGATAGCTAGTGGGAAGCAGCTGCATAGCACAGTGAGATCAGCTCAGTGCTTTGTGACCACCTAGAGGGTTGGAATAGGGAGGGTTGGAGGGAGACACAAGAGGGAGGGGATATGGGGATATATGTGTATACATAGATGAATCACTTTGTTAATTTGTTAGCAGAAACTAACACAACATTGTAAAGCAATTATACTCCAAAAAGATGTTAAAAATACATAAATTACAGATTTGTTTTAAAAAAAATGGAAATAACCTGTCAGTTGATGCATGAATGGGTAAAGCAGGTGTGGTATATATATATACCATAGAATATTATTCAGACATAAAAAAAAACAAGGAAACCATATAATTTGTAACACCATGTAGGTACTTGAAGGCATTATGCTAAGTGAAATAAGTCAGAGAATGAAATGCTGTATAATCTCACTTATATGTGGAAACTACAAAATAAAAAAAATCACCAAATTCATAGAAAAAGATTAGACTGTGTTTACCAAAGTTGGAATGTGGGAGGAGGGAGAAATGGAGGAAGGTGGTCAAAAGTTACAAACTTCCAGTTATAAGATACATAAATACTAGGGATATAATGTACAACATCATGATGATAGTTAACATTGATGTATTATAAAGATGTAAGTTGTTAAATAGTCATAAGAGTTGTCACTATAAGAAATATTTTTATTCTATTTATATGAGAATATGGATGTTAGCTGAACCTATTATGATAATTATTTCACAATATATGTAAATCAAACCATCATGTTCTAAGCCTTAAACTTATACAGTGATGTGTGTCCCTTAAAAAATTAAATAATTTAACTTGCTTCATTTTAAATTAACAAATGTTTTTATCATGAATGGGTGTTCAGTTTTGTTAAATGTTTTTTTCTGTGTCTATTGAGATGTTCACATGATTCTTTTTTTGCATTTTATTAATGTATGGTAACAATATGTTGATTAACACCAACATATTGATGTTAAATACGTTGAATATGTTGAACATAGGATATGTTGAATATAATTGTTGAATATGTTGAACAAGGATATGTTGAAATATCCTTGCATCCCAGGGATAATTCCCACTTGATCATGGTGAATCATAATTTTAATATACTGCTGAATTCAGTTTTCTATTATTTTATTGATAATTTTTGCATTTATATTCATCTGGGATATTGGCCTGCAGTTTTCTTTTCCAGCAGTATCCTTTTTACTGGTTTTAGTATCAGGACAATACTGCTTTCTTAAAATGAGTTTGTGGGTGTTCTCTACTATGATTTTTTTTGGAAGAGTTTGAGACAGATAGGAGTTAATGCTTTTTTTAATGTTAGGTAAAATTCACTGGAGAAGCCAAATGGTCCTGGGCCTTTATTCATTGAGAGATTTTTGATTACTGATTCAATCATTTTATTAGCAATTTATCTTTTCAGATATCTTTCTCTTCCTGATTCAGTCTTGGCAAGTTGTATGCTTGTAAGAATTTTTCCATTTCTACGTTGTGCAATTTTTTGTGTATACTTGTTCATAGTAGCCTCATGATCCTTTGTATTTCTGTGGTGTCAATAGTAATGTTTCCTTTTTCAGTTATAATTTTGTTGATTTGGTTTCTCTCTTTTATCCTTGTGTAGTATAGCTAAAGGTTTCTCAAATTTGTTTGACTTTTCAAAGAACTATCTCTTGATTTTTTTAATATTTCTTATTTTTTCCTGTTCTCTATTTCATTTATTTCTGATCTTATATTGATTATTTCTTTCCATCTACTACCTTTTGGCTCAGTTTGTTTTTCATTTTCTAGTTCCTTGAGGCATAGAATTAGGTTGTTTACTTGCAATCTTAATTGCTTCTTAATATGTAGACATTTATTGCTATGAATTTCCCTCTTAGAACTGCTTTTGCTGAATCCCACAAGTGCTAGTATGTTGTGTTTCCATTTTAGTTTGTCTGAGAAACTTATTTCCCTTTTAATTACTTCTCTGATTCTTTGGTTATTCAGGAGAGTTGTTTAATTTCATTTTGTTCTTAAATTTTCCAGTTTTCCTCTTGTTATTGATTTCTAGTTTCATGCCACTGTGGTCAGAGAATACTTGGTATGATGTAAATCTTCTTGAATGTGCTAAGACTTGTTTTGTGGCCTAACATATGGTCTATCCTAGAAAATGTTCTATGTGTGCTTGAGAAGAATGTGTACTCTGCTGTTGTTAGAATGTTCTGTGTATGTCTGTTAGGTTTATTTGGTATACTATTGTTCATGTGCACTGTTTTCTTATTGTTTCTCTCTCTGGATGCTATATCCATTGCTGAGAGTGAGGTATAAAGTCCCTAACTATTATTTTATTACTGTTTATTTCTTCTTCAGCTCTGTTAGTTTTTCCTTTATATATTTAGATGCTCTAATGTTGGGTTCATACATATTTACAACTGTTCTATCTTCTTGATGGATTGACCCTTTTATCATTATATGACACTCTTTGTCTCCTTTTACCATTTTCACTTTAAAGTCTATTTTGTTTGATATAAGTATTGCTACCTGTGCTTGCTTTTGGTTACTATTTGCTTAAAATGTCTTTTCTCCATCTGTTCTCTGTTAATCTATGTGTGTCTTTAAGCCTAAAGTGAGCCTCTTGTAGGCAGCATATTATTGGATCTTGTTCTTTCATTCATTCAGACTTTCCATGTCTTTTAATTGAAGAATTTATTCTGTTTATATTAAAAATAATTATTAATAGGTAAGCACTTACTATTGCCATTTTCAAAGTTGTTTTCTGAATACTTTGTAGATCCGTTGTACCTTGTATTTTATGCTGCTGTCTTTTTTGTGTTTTTGTCTCATTTGATATCAGCATGCTTTGAATTCTTTATCATGTTCTTTTGTGTAATTACTACAGGATTTACCCTCATGCTGAACATGAGGCTTACTTAAAATATCTTAAGTATATAATACCTTATTTTAAACTGATAAACTTAACTTTAATAGAATTTCTTAATTTTACACTTTTAATTCTCTTTCCCTTTACATTTCATATGGTTGTTGTTGTTAAAATTTACAAGTTTTTTTAATATTGTGTAACTAATAACATATTATTGCAGTTATGTTTACTTTGGCTATGTTTTTAACTTTTAAACTAGTTGTAAGTAAATTATGCACTGCTATTACCATATTGCAGGCTATAGCTATGACTATTTATTTAATATTGCCAGTGAGATTTATGCTACCTTTTAATGTATGTTCTTAATTAGTGTCTGTTTACTTCCACTTAAAGAACTCTAGCATTTCTTGTAAGGCAGGTGTGGTGGTAATGAACTCCACTGGCTTTCATTTGTTCTGGAAAGTCTTTATCCCTCCTTTGTTTCAGATGGACATCTTTGCTGGTATAGAATACTTGGTTGACTTATTTTATTTCAATATTTTGAATATGTCATCCCAGTCTCTCCAGGCCTGAACAATTTTTGTTGAAAAATCTACCAATAGTTGTATGAGTATTCTTTTTTATGTAACTACTCTCTTTTTTTTGTACTCTAAAATTCTATCTTTGCCTTTGACTTCTGTGAATTGAATCATAATGTTTCTTACTGTGGTCCTATTCAGGTTCAACCTGTTTGAGATTCTTTGGGCCTCATGCCTCTAGCTGTCCTTTCCTCTCCTTAGGGTTGGGAAATTTTGAACCATTATTGCTATGAATATATTTTCTGTCCCTGTATCTTTCCCTTATCCTTCTGGAATTCTCATGATATGAATATTTTGCTTTTCATCATATCCCATAATTCCCATCGCTTTCTTCACTCTTTTTCATTCTTTTTTCTTTTTGCTTCTCTGGGTAATTTCCATTGTCCTGTCCTCCAGGTCACTGAATGTTTCTTCTTTATCTTCAAATCTATTTTTTTAACCTCTACTGAATTTTTCACTTCAGTTATTTTATTTTTCAACTCTAGGATTTCTGTTTGTTTGGGTTTTTTTGATGCTTGTTATTTCCTCATTGAACTTGTTTTGTTTATACATTATTTCCCTTATTTCATTAAGTTGTTTCTCTGTGGTTTTGCATAGTAAATTAAACTTCCTTAAGATGATCACTGAATTATTTCTGACAGTTCATAGGTCTTTATTTCTTTAGGGTCAGTTATTGGAGCTATATTATTTTCCTTTGGTGATGTCACATTTACCTAATTTTTTAGTGATCCTTGATTCCTTAAGATGGTATCTGTGCATTTGAGTAAGTGGTTTCCTCTCTCAGACTTTAAAGTTTCTCTTTGGCAGAGATAGTTCTTCACCCATCAACTCAGGTTGGATTTCTGGGCATGTCTGCTGGTAATGTCCTTGAGCAAGTGGGACTTTCATCAGGGTCTATTTTTGGGCAAGGTCACTGTCCGAGAGCTCTGAGGACAGAGATACAGGTGTGTGCCACTGGTTCAGAATAGTTGGATAGAACCACTGGCTTGGTTTCCTACCTATGTGAGGCTATAGAAAGTGCTCTGCAGTTGCTTGGACCCTTTGTTCACGTTAACTAAGTGTTTAGGTCTGGGATTTATATTCCAGTGTAAGCATTGCTATGAATTTGATTCCCTGCCTTGTCAGGGCAGCAGTAAAGACCCCACAATTTGCATATTACCTTGTTTGAGGACCAAAATCAGGCAAGTCTATGTTCTGATTTCTGTGGCCATACAGGGCTACAGATTTTCTTCTGCAGCTAGAGGAAGCCATGGCTGTGCTCTCTACCTAAGTTCTACTGTAAGCAGGCTGTTGGATGGGCTATATACCTTCTCATGTGCACTGGGTTAGGTTCCCTCTTCAGTTGGACTGAAGGTTATATTCAGAAATGGGTGGGGCTGTGAATTATTTTCCCTGCCTAGGTTAAGCAAAAGAATCATCTCCAAGGTCAGAAAGCCTCTTTGTTTGTTGTCTTAACCAAAGCCAACCCATACCTCAAGTTCCCTTACTGAACAGGACCACTGATGTTGTTCTGCCAACTACTGGCTCTATCTGCCCACCTCTTACCTCAAGTGTTACTGAGCCTCACAGCTTCCAAGAGTTGTCACCAGCCCTTCTGGGCAGACGGGGCCAGAAGGCACTCTCCACAGCAGGTGTGTCAGCAAAACTCCTCTTTGAGAATCCAAATCAGGCAGATCTTTACCCTGCCATGTTCCATGGTCAGAATGCAGCTCCAACTTGGTTCCGGAGATGAGCAGAGCTGCTGGGTGGGATTACTATTTGGTCCTTCATATGCGCAAAGCTGCTGGTTGGGATTACTATATAGCAAATATACTATCATATTTGCAAGTATGAATGCAGTCTTCCAAGATCTGTATGTTGGTTTCTGCAAGCTTCTCCCCCCATCACATTCAGATTCCCAGTGGTCAAGCCACACAGATTCCCATGAGAACGTCCATGTTGCAGAGTAGTTGCTCCTTCAAAGTGCTGAACAATGCTGGGGGTGGGCTGGTTGTCACCCTATTTTCTCTCTTTCCACTAGAGGAACCAAAGGCTCAGCCGAGACCTGTCCACATGGTGCTGTGCTGGCCTGGGTGAGAGACAATGCAATCTATATGTAGCTCCTTCTCTTACCCTTCTAATGCAGTCTGTCTTGATCTCTGTGGTGCAGCAGGATGATTCATCCTTATCTCCATGTGCAAGGATTCTCTCAGTAGTGTCTTATTCTTGAGTTGCTAGGTGTTGTTAGTTTTCATTTCTTGTTAGTTGTTTTTGTTGTGAGGGGAAGTGAAGTCAGGAACAACCTATTTTGCCATATGGGTGACATCAGAATCCTCATGGTAAAAACTTTTAGCAAATTAGATATAGAATGAACACACTTAAACATAAAGAGACCATATATGAAAAGCCCACAGCTAACATTATACTCAATGGTGAAAGGTTGAAAGCCTTACTTTTCAGATCAGGAATAAGACAATGGTGTTGACGCTCATCACTCTTATTCAAGCTAGTACTGGAAGTCCTAGCCAGAGTAATAGGGCAAGAAAAAAAGATAAAAGACATCACAAGTGGAAAGGAAGAAATAAAATTGGCTCTATTTTCACATGACAAAATTTTATGTATAGAAAACCCTAGAGTTCACAAAAAAACTGTTGGAGTTAATTCATGAATTCAGTAAAGTAGACTGAGACAACATTAACATATAAAAATCAGTAACATTTATATACACTAACAATTGAATTATCTGAAAAAGAAAACAATCCCATTTATAATAGCATTGAAACAATAAAATAAGGCTTCCTTGGTGGTGCAGCGGTTGAGAATCTGCCTGCCAATGCAGGGGACACAGGTTCGAGCCCTGGTCTGGGAAGATTCCACATGCCGTGGAGCAACTGGGCCCTTGAGCCACAATTACTGAGCCTGTGCATATGGAGCCTGTGCTCCACAACAAGAGAGGCTGTGATAGTGAGGGGCCCACACACTGCAATAAAGAGTGGCCCCTGCTTGCCACAACTAGAGAAAGCCCTTGCACAGAAATGAAGAACCAGCAGAGCCATTAATTAATTAATTAATTAAGTTAAAGAAAAAGTAAAATACTTAGGAATGTATTAAACCAAGGAGGTGAAAGATGTCTACTCTGAAAACTACAGGACATTAATGAAAGAAATAGAAGGCACAAATAAGCAAAACAGTATCCTGTGTTCATGGATTGGAAAAATTAATATTGTTAAAGTGTCAGTACTACTCAAAGCCATCTATAGATTCAATGCAGTCCCTATCAAGATTCCAATAACATTTTTTATAGAAGTAGAAAATAATCCCAAAATTCATGTGGAACCACAAAAGACTCCAAATAGCCAAAACAATTCAGAGAAAGAGCAAGGCAGGAGGTATCACACTCCCTGATTTCAATCTATATTAAAAAGCTACAGTAATCACTATGGAAAACAAGATGGAGGATCCACAAAAAATTAAAAATAGAACTACCATATGATCTAGCAATTCCACTTCTGGGTATTTTGCTGAGTAAAACAAAAACATTATTTCAAAAATATATATGCACCCTGATGTTCATTGCAGCATTATCCACAATAGCCAAGGTATGGAAGCTACCTAAGTACCCATCAATAGATGATTGAATAAAGAGAAATCTGACACACACACACACACACACACACACACACACACAATGTAATATTACTCAGCCATAATAAAGAATGAAATCTTGCCATCTGTGACATGGATTGACCTAGAGGACATTATGCTAAGTGAAATAAGTCAGACAGAGAAAGACAAATATCACATGATTTCACTTATATGTGGAATCTAAAAAACAAAACAAATGAACAAACATAACAAAACAGAAACAGAGCCATAGAGATAGAGAACAAACAGGTGGTTGCTGGGGGGTGGGGAATGAGTGAAATAGGTGAGAGTTAAGAGGTACAAACTTCCAGATGCAAAATAAATGACTCAGGGGGAAGAAATGTTCAGCTTGGGGAATATAGTCAATAATAATGTAATATCTTTGTATGGTGACATGGTAACTAGACTTATTACGGTGATCATTTTGTAATGTATGGAAATATCAACTCACTATGTTTTATATCTGGAACTCACATAGTGTTGTAGGTCAATTATGCTTCAACCAACAAATAAACAAGCTCATAGAAAGAGATCAGATTTGTGGTTACCAGAGTCAGGGAAGGGGAGAAGGAGAATTGGATGAAGGTGGTCCAAAAGGTGCCAACTTCCAGTTATAAGATAAATAAGAACTAGGGATATAATGTACAACATGATTAATATAATTAATACTGCTGTATGCTATATATGAAAGTTGTTAAGAGAATAAATCCTGAGTTCTCATCACAAGGAAAAACACTTTGTTCTTTTTTTAAATCTGTGGCTATATGATATGATGGTAATCATTTCATGATGTATGTAAGTCAAAACATTAAGCTGTACACATTAAAACTTATATGGTGCTGTATGTCAATTGTATCTCAATAAAACTGGAAGGAAAGAAGCAATAGTAATCAAAACAGCATGGTACTGGCATAAAAACAGATGCATAGACCAATGGAGCAGAATCAAAAGCTCAGAAATGAACCAATCCATATATGTTCAACTAATATTTAGCTATGAAGACAAGATCACTCAGTGGAGAAAAGACAATCTCTTCAATAAATGGTGCTGGGAAAACTGGATATTCACATGCAAAAGAATGAAACTAGATCACTATCTTACGTTACTCCCCAAAATTAAGTGAGAATGGATTAAGGACTTAAATATAAGACTAGAAACCATAAGACCCCTAGAAGAAAACAGAAAAACAATCTCCTTGACATGGATCTTCACAATGATGTTTTTGTATATGACACCTAAAGCACAAGCAACAAAATCAAAAATAGACAAGTGGAACTACATCAAACTAAAAAGCTTCTGCACAGCAAAAGAAATGATTGATAAAATGTAAGGGCAATCTATGGAATTAGAAAAAATATTTGCAAACCATGTATCTGGTTAAGGGTTAATATCCAAAATATATTAAAAAATTCATACAACTCAATAGCAGAAAACAAATAATCCAATTTAATAATCCAATTAAAATATCAATAGATATTTTCCAAAGAAGATAAATGATAGCCAGCAAGTATATGGAATGTGCTCAGCATCACTAATCATAAGGTAAATGCAAATTAATCTCACAATGAGGTATCACCTCATGCTTTTTATAATGCCTATCATCAAAAAGACAAGAGATTAAAAATGCTGTCAAAGATGTGGATAAAAGTGAAAACTTGCACACTGTTGGTGGGATTGTAAATTGGTACTGGCACTACACAAAACAGTATTAAGGATCCTCAATAATTTAAAAATAAAACTACCATATAATCAAGCAACTTCACTTCTGGGAATATATCTAATGGAAATGAAAACACTAACTTGAAAAGATATTTGCACCCTCAAATTCATAGCAACATTATTTACAATAGCCAAGACATGGAAACAACCTAAGTGCCCATCAACAGATTAATGGATAAAGAAGTTGTGAAATATATATAGAATTGAATATTATTCAGCCATAAAAAAGAATGAAATCCTGCCATTGGCAGTAACATGAATGGACCTCAAGGGCATTATGCTACATGAAATAAGTCAGACAGAGAAAGACAATTAGTTGTATGATCTCATATGTGAGATCTAAAACAAATGAACAGACAAAAAAATCAGCCTCATAGAAAAGGAGATCTGATTTGCAGTTCCCAGAGGCAGGAAGTGGGGGAATGGGAATTGGACGAAGATGATCAAAAGGTACAAAGTTCCACTTACAAGATAAATAAGTACTAGGGATATAATGTACAGTGTCATGACTATAGTTAACACTGCTGCTATATGGTATATTTGAAAGTTGTTGAGAAAGTAGTTCCCAAGAGTTCTCATCACAAGGAAAGAAAGATTTTTTTTTCTTTTTCTTTTTAAAATCTATACATTAGATAATGGATGTTAACTAGACTTATTGCTTAGTAATAATTTCACAATATATGTAAATGAAATCATTATGCTGAACACTTTAAATTTATACAGTACTGTATGTCAATTATATCTTAGTAAAACTGAAAAAATATGCAAAATAAATACCAAAAAAAGAAAATGAAAATTTAAAGAAATGTAATGCTCCATATTAATATAAAAAAAATGGAAAAGTGCACATGAATATACCTCTTTAGATACAGAAATAGCATTTGACAAAAATCCAGCACATTTTCATGATGAAAGCACTCTAAACCAGGAATAAAAGGGGTCTTTTATTCTTTATCATCCTGATAAAGACCATATACACAAATACCACAGGTAACACCATATTTAATTGTGAGATGCTGAATTTTTTTCCATTTAAGATTAAGAAGAAGAGAAAGATGTCTTACCACTTCTACTTAGCATTGGATTGGAGGTTCTAGCAATTAGTCAAGAAAAAGAAAATGTAGTAAGTTTTTACACAAGTAAAACCATTTGTGCTTATAGATGGCATGATTTTACATAAATACAACCCTAAGAAATCCACTAGTGTCTAATATAACTAATAGATTAGTTCAGTACTTTTTCAGGATACAAGATGAATGCACAAAAATCAATGAACAACAATTAAATTAAGAAAGAAATTCCATTTAAAATAATGTTAAAAGTTATATACTTATATATAAATTTAACAAAATAAGTGCAAGACAACTGAAAGGTACAACACATTGTTAAAAGAAATTAAAGAAGACCTAGTAAGTGGAAAGGCATACCATGTTCATGGATCAGAAGACACAGTATTATTAATATGGCAATACTCCCCAAATTGATCTACAGATTGAATATGATCTGTATCAAAATTCCATCTGTTGTTTTTGCAGAAGTTGATAAGCTGATCTTAAAATTCATATGCAAACTTAAGGGACCTAGAATAGTTAAAATAATTTAGATAAAATAGTAGACATTTGGAGGACTCACACTTCACAATTTCAAAACTTACTACAAAGGTACAGTAATACAAACAGTGTTGTATCAGCATAAGAAGAAACATATATATCAATTCAATAGAACTGAGAGTCCAGAAATAAACTCTTCCATATGATTAATTGATTTAGAGAAGGATGACAAGACCATTCAATGGGGTAAGTATAATCTTTTAAACAAATGATGATGGGACAGCTGGATATTTATATGCAAAATAATCAAGGTGAACTCCTACCTCATATCATACACAAAAACAAGATCAAAACAGCTGAAACGCCTACGTATAAAAGATACAAGTATAAAATTCTTAGAAGAAAACATATAAGTCAGTCTTTGTTATTTTGGCTTAGATAATAGGTTCTTAGATACAACACCAAAAGCACAAGTAATGACAGAAAAAAATAGATAAATTGGACTTCACCAAAATTAAAATTTGTGTTTAAACAATACACTCAAGAAAGTGAAAAGGAAGTATATGGAGTGAGAGAAAATATTTGCAAGTCATATATCTGATAAGGACTAGTATAGAGAATATGAAGATCTAAACACAACTCAAAGAACAATTTACAAAATGCCCAAATTCTCTGAATAGACATTTCTCCAAATAAGATATTTGAATGGCCAATAAGCACATGAAAAGAGAGTTAACATTGTTAGCTGTTAGGGAAATGCAAATCAAGATCTCCCTGAGATATTTCACACCCATGATACTGGCTATAATCAAATGACATGACAAGTGTTGGTCAGCATGTGGAGAAATTAGAATTCTTTTACATTGATGGTTGGATTGTAAAGTGATACAACAACTTTAGAAAATCTTTTGGCATTTCCTCAAAACTTTAAGCATAGAATTACAATATGAACTAGAAATGCACTCATAGATATATACCCAAGAGATATGAAAACATTTCCACACAGAAATTTGTATATGAATGTCCATAGCAGCACTATTCATAATAGACAATATGTAAACAACTCAAATGTCCATCAACTAATGAATGGATAAACAATTTATGCTATATAGACACAATGGAATATCATAGAGCAATGTAAAAGAATGAAGTGCTGATACATACTATAGCATGGACCTTGAAAACATTATGCTAACTGAAAGAAGCCAGTCATAAAAAACATTATATTGTATTATTCCACTTATAATAATATTCAGAATAGGTAAATCCATAGAGAAAGATTAACGGTTGTCTAGTACTGGGATGGGGGATTTGTTGTGCTAATCAGTATGTAGTTTATTTTTGAAGTAACAAAATGTTCTAAAATTCGATTGTGGTACTGCTTGAACAGAGCTGTGAATATATTAAAAACTATTTAATTGTACACTTCTGATGAGTGACTGCTGTACTATGTGAATTATATCTTAATAAAGTCATTTAAAAATGATCCATGATAACTACACCTATTCAACACAGATTACTATTGCTTTTTTAAAGTTTACTATTTGCCTGAGAGTTATTTTAGCAAAGTCAATCTTACTGGCCCTCACTTTCCTCAGGTCAAAATACCATTTTTATTGGTTTAGAATGTCATGATGTTTAAAGTTTTTACAACTATTAAATTTCCATGTTTATTTAAAAAGTGAACTTAAGCACACAAATACTGAATAAATTTGGAGGGTAATACCAAAGTACTCCCACTGGTGGGGGATACATTGTACTTTTTTAGTAGCTTTTAAAGAAACCTCAAAGTGCTCTATGTCTATTAACTTCTAAGTTCTTAAGAAGTTCACAAGAGTTGGGAATACATTTAATTTTTAAGTAATAATAATTACAACAAAATCCTGAATGTATAGCACTTGTTTTCCAAAATACCCCAATATCTTCACATAGATTATCATCAATTATTAATCTGTAATCAACACAGCACTCAAGATGGGCTGACATAGACATAATATGAAAAGTGAAAGGCACTTTGGAGACCAATACAGTTGCAATCTAGCTCCAAAGGAGTGAGGTCAACCCATAGAGATTTTGAAATAGAACTGGGCTATAGTATCCTGGTATAGTTACCTCCTGACAGTTTCCTTATCATCACTTCAACTCTTAATATGGTATTCCAAAGTGACTCCAAAACAGAGCTGATTTCAACTCTTTAGCATCCTCGTGCATTTCCTCAGTTTGTACTCAGTCACCTATATAGCTTGCAACTAGGCTATACTCTAGGAATAGGACCTCGGCTTGAAGATACCTGGTACAACAGAGAGAAGAGGCAGATATCTCTGTTATATTATAGTCCCAGGGTCAGAAACTAAAGAGAATTGCTTGCTTGCTTATAGTTTCATAGCTAGAAAGTTGACAAGATGGTCATAGGTTTTATTTTTCTAAGTCCAGATCTACTAATAATATAGCTTGGTAATAGAGTGCCATCAAAATCTTGGAGGATAACTACCATGGACTGAGAGTTTGGGTCGCAGCTGAATTCATATGTTGAAACCTAATCCCCAAAGTAATGGCAATTGGAGGTGGAGCTTTTGGGAGGTGATTAGGTTGTGAGAATGGAACCCTCATGAATGGGATTAGTGTCCTTACGAAAGAGACCCCAGAGGGCTCCCTTACTACTTCTGACACATGAAGACTCAGTGAGAAGATAGCGATCTATGAATTAGGAAGCAGGCACTCACCAGGTACTAAATCGGCCAGCACCTTGATCTTGGGCTTCCCAGACTCTAGAACTGTGAGAAATAAATGTTTGTTGGTTTTCAAGTCACCCAGTCTAGGATATTTTTGTAATAGAAACCCAAATGGACTAAAACATTAGTCTTCATGGACTACACTTCCCCAGGCTACCTTGGTTCCCTAAAATCTCTACTAATTAAAATAAACGTGGGGCATGAAACTAATATAATATTGTGTCTACTATACTTCAATTTAAAATATATATAAATAAAAACAAACAAAAAAGAAAGGTGGGGCAAAGTGATGCCCCAAGAGTTCTATGCAAAAACTCTCTACCATACTGTCTCAGATCAAGTTGGAGGAGTTCTGTTATAATATAAGTAGAAATATATGGGCTTTTAATACATAGATTATAGTGAGGTTGAAAGCTGATCACAATCTTCTTTCAGCCAGCACTACAGCTATTTCTTCCTCAATCACACTGTGATAACTGTGGGCTGTGCAATATTTTACTTGAAATGGAATATAAAGAAGACCTGGACTAGCAGGGTTTCATTAACTTTCCAACTATGATGTCATAAGTACAAGAAAATTTATGTGCCAGGGAATGTATACGGAAGCTTGCACAGATTGTATTATTTCATCTATAGCATTCCTGTGAAGTATATATTATTAAGTGCATTATACAAATTAGGAAATTCTTACCCAGAGATGTTATGACACTTGCCTGAGGTCACATGAGTAGAAAGTAGCAGAGCCTAGATTTGAATCCAAGTCTGTCTGGCTCTAAGCCCATGCTCTAAATTATGTCAGATTGTCTTTCTTTAAAGAGATTACTTTTCCAAAAATATTGCTAAGATTTATTCCATTTAAAATGTTCTTTTATATAAAATACATTTTATTTCTTTAAAAGTTCTGCCAGGAAAAAAGATAAAGACTGTAAAAAGGTCTTTTTTTTAGGCTAAATTATCCTTTAGGGAGAAATCAGTTTACGAAAAATTAAAACTTAAACTTTGCACTCTCAAGCCTCCAAATATTCTAATAAAGTTGAAATTGTTAGGCTGCATGGTAAAGCAGAAAAAAAAAAAAACACATGATATATTTCTGAGTTGGAATCCTCGTTCTGTCATGTATTGGTTGTATGATTCTAGACAAGATATTAAAACATGGATAAAATGCTTATATGACCAGATTGCCATGAAGATTAAATGAGATCAGGTATATAAATTTACTGATGGTGCCTAGTACATGCAAGGTCCTCAACAAATCATAAATGTTATTATTATTACAATTATTAGGAACAACACTGCTGAAGGAATAAAAAGTACAAAAGAGGTGAATGAAAAGGGGCATTGGGAAGGATCTTAAAGGTATAGTTCAATGTTACTTTAAGCATGCTTTAGGAAAGAGCAAACACAGAAAAATGAAAAGATCCTTAATAAGAAATGTCTACTAATGATGATGATGGAGTACTATTCTGTTAGAGATAGGTGCCAGAGGGATACTTCCTATACTCTATTAATGCTTTTCATCTTGTAGCAGGGAGCTATAAGATAAAAGGAGTCAAGAGAAGTTGGTTTCTTATATTGGTTGATAATAGCCTGGAAGCATTTTAAATACAGATAAAAAATACTGTGGTTGAACAAATTAAAGGGTCTAGCTAGCAGCAAGAAAAAATGGCAAACATCCCTGCTTCGCTATTCAAATTCTCTAAAGCAGATTTTTTCAGAAAGAAGATCTATGGCCTTAAGAGATATTCTGAGGTAGGTTTATACCTCACTGTTGAGATTATCTGAAGCATATCTAAACAACTAAATATGTGACACAGTAAAGAAATAATGCTTATTTTTTTCACAGGTCAAAAATTGCTTTAATTCTTACTTTGAATGTGTCTCTTCTCTCTAAACATTTTTAAAAAGACAATTTGATTAACGTTGCACTTAATGTTTTAATAAAGCATTTACTTTTAGAAAAAAAACAGCTGGCTGAGTTACTGCAGGCTCTGATTTCTCAACCATTGTGGCCTAGAGAAATGATTGACTTGCCTGACTATATACCCAGGGAAAGCACCACTCATCTAGTGACATCTTCCTAAACTGCAAGTAAAAGTCATAACAGGAATAATCTATGTTCAAGAGGATGAGTCTAGCCAATTCAGTCCTATTTTAGTGATAGGAAATGCCATGCTTCCCATAAGGCTATTATTTCCTGAACAAAACTATTTGAAATGTCAGAAGATAGTTACCATGTTATAAAAATTATTATATTCCATGAAAAAAAAAGGATGCACCATTTTTAAACGTGACAAATAAAGCACAAGATTCTTTAAATAGTTGACCCCAAACCACTATTTAGAAGCAAACAAATCAAAGTACTTCAAAATATGAGTTAAGTGACCCAGATCTCAAGTCTAATTGATTACCAACACAATTTTTTAGACCAAACAAACTTTTATAAAACCTTTATAAAATAAACATACACATTACCTGGTAATTGTTTTGGTTTTGTGATAACCTCAATTGGTTTGATGATGCAAAATGTGAAGAAAAATTACTCCGTGATGGATTTGTATTACTGTACATTGTAGTAGATGCTGTATGTAATGAGGTCCGTGGTGTCAAATGGTATTCTCTGTTTTGATACAGTACATTGTCTGACAAGTCTCTAATATTCACCATTGGTGAATTTGGCATATTTCTTCCTGGTCCAGGCAAAACTGTACTTTGGTTCTCAGCTCGAAGGGAACTGCCACTTTCATAAAATCTTGAGTAGCTTGGTATCTGTGCTCCCATCAATGCCAACTCTTCCTCTCTGGCATACTCATCATCAGCATCTCCAGTCTCCATTGCAATGGACAAACAAGTTCCTTCTGTTGAACTAGGAGGCTTCTGTGGGGCATTTCCTCCCAGAATTCTCTGGGGGTAATCACTAACTGCCAATGAAAATACTTCACGGATTTCCAAGTTTTGTGTTCTGCAGTAAGGGTCTCTAATAGGTGGCTTTTGCCCGCATAAGTTATATGATGCTAGACCCGTGTGTTCAGGCTTATATGATCTTTGAATTCCGACTGGTTCAATTTTGCAAGGTTGGTGGCACACAGATGGCTTTTGTGGTACCGTCAACTCAGAGGCTTGCATTGAAGAGCTTCCATAGTGTTTCTTTGTGTGATTGTATACAGAGTTTCCAGCATTTAGCACACTTGTCTGTCTGGACAAAATAATTGTTTTTTCACCTAAGAGCAGAGAGGCATTTTTACAGTGTGCTACTTGTCTTTGAACAGGAATGTGCAACTGAAACTCAGTATCATTTTTACTGGCTGTTTTCTGACTAGGGATTTTATGTGCTTCTGTAATTTGTGTATTTGTATGTTTGGTTGTCCCTTGCCTACTTGATGAACTGGCTGGACTGTATATACCAGTTACAATGACATCATTATTGGGTGATATCCAAGAAGACTGTTGTCTTGAGGGTGGAGCTATATTAACCACATTTCTGACTGTAACGTCTGGAGCTGCCAAAGGAGTACCAGAAACAGTTCCTGTTGTTGCTGCTCCTGATTCAGAATTCTTACTACTCATTTTTCTTCTCTTATTGCCAACCCACGTCTGGAAGAATAAAAAAATGATATTATGGAAAAGTTCTTAACCAAAAAACAAGAAAAAAACAATTCCCATGTGATAAATTATATTCTCATTTGTCATAAAATCAAGGCCTATACAAATTTAAAAGAAAAATTATACAATAAAAGAAAAAGTAACTAAAGTATAAAGTCAGAGGTAATGAGGGACCAGCACGTAATAAATATCTAGGAACTTTGATAGGAGAATTGTATTATTCTTCTTTTCCTCAAAACCCTTCCAATTAATGTGTAGCAAGAACCCTAAAATGTTTATATCCCTTGACCTAGTAAATTCATTTCTGGGAATTTACCCTAAAAGTAATCCTAGATGTATACAAAGTTTATATGCAAAGATGTTCATCATATTTATGTATAATAGTGAAAAATTGGAAACATACTAGAGGTAGGATGTTTAATGACATTGGAAAATGCTCATAGTATTGTTAAAGAAATATACACTAGGCATCTTCAGATTTAACAACTTCTATGAATATATCATAACTTGGTTAATTTAATATTGCTAGATATTTAGATTACTTTTAGAAATATTCACTATTTTAAACCATATAGCAATACACTTCACTGTGCATGCATCTTTGTACTATTGGTCCATTAGAATGCCATCTTTAGAAGGAAAATTGCTGGGCTTTTTGATATTTTCAAACTACCCTCCAATGTATACGAGTTCTGGTTTCCCCACACCCTCAACAACACTTTGCATTATCTTTTTGTAGTCTCTACTAGCGCAGGAGTTAAGAAAAGGTATATAATTGCTGTTTTGATTTGAGTTTCTCTAGTTACTATATCACTTTGATAGAGTTGCTTACTGATTACCTCTACTAATTTTTATATTAGGGTATTTGTCATTTTTATTTGATTTATAAGAGCAATTTCCTACTAGAGGTAGCAGCACTTTGTCACAAGTTGCAAATATTTTTCCCAGTTTGTCATTAATTTGTGGTAGTTATTTTCTTCTTTATGTTTTTCTCGATTTACCAAATCTTATACAGTGAATATGTATTACTTTTATAAACCCAAAATTAATAAAAATAATACCAGTGGTTGGCATTTAGAATTTGATTACAAATTATGTACTTTTATATAAGTAATTTATTATAACAATCTTAGTATTATTACACTGAATCATGATTCTTCTTAAAATATGCAATAAGAAATATTATGTTCCATAAAATTATTAGTAAACTTTATAATTATTTCAAAATGCATACCATATTATAAACTACCAAAACACATTAATCTATTAAGAATTTCAAAAAATAAATAAGTGAAAACATTAAATGAACTAGTCTTGCACAAACACGGTGCAGAGTGTATTTGGTTAATTTTGTGTGATGTGCTTTTGAAAACCACATAAATTATCCAATTTTCAATGTATATTTATATTATATACAACATTAAATGTTGTAATACTATAAATAAAAGCTAACATGTATTGAATCCCCATTATGTGTTTTCATATATATTAGCTCCTTTGCCAGGTATTATTTTCTAATTGTATAAATGAAGAAACTGAGATTCAGAAATACTAACTAGCTTGTGGAAAGATATCCTGTCAGCTACTGGCAGAGCAAGGAATCAAAATCAATTTAACTTGACCTCAAAGAACATTCTCCTTCCACTATGGTGAGAAACTCCTGAAATGGAGTTGGCCACTTCTGTTGGACATTTTACTTTTATAATTAGTACTTATCTAATAAAATGTCCCAGAAACTGAGATGCTCCATTTTGCTTCACATGAGGCTGTGGGAATTTAAAACTCACTCTTATTTAGCTTTACTAAACAGCAGAAGTGAGAATTATAAGCAGAGGGACAAATGAATATAAATGTCACAAGAGAAGGAGGCAGGGGAGAAAAACTAAAAGGTTCTAAAGTATACACTCAAGAGAAATATTTAAAAAGAAATATGTGGCTGCTTCCCACTAGCTGGATATATATATGCGTGTAGCTGATTCACTTTGTTATACAGCAGAAACTAACACAACAATGTAAAGCAATTATACTCCAATAAAGATGTTTAAAAAAAAAGAAATATTTGGGGATATATATAATTTCAATTTATGGTTCAAAAAAGTGAATATTACAGATATTCAAAATAAGTCACTGTGTTATGGCTTTTCAAATAAAAATATGCATAGGAAGCATGATGCATTTGTTTGTAATTTCAATATTTTAAAACTTTCAATGGGAAAGCATAGTGAATTGGTAAAATTTAAACTCAAGATCTACTACATCTGGAGGGCAACGCTGGGCAAGATTTCTAAGAAAACAAACAACTTACCATGTTCTCATCACAATACCTACCTTAACATAGGAATTTTAAGTGATCTTAGTGCACTGCAAATTTATGGCTTACTTTTATAGTTTTATAGTTCATATATATAGTTACTTATATAGTTTACTAGATATCTATATCATGTACCCATAAAAAAGTAAAATGCAATAGTAAAATGAATATCACATGAATATGAAACTCAGCTATCTAACAGCTTCACTTGTGCAGAATGCAACCAATATAGATGTCACAAGACCCATGTACTTTATTGAACAGACAACACCTGAACTTAAAACACACCTTATCTTATTTTACACATAATTTTAACAAACCTGGTATCTTTTTCTTTTTTCTTTTTTAACAAAACAGGATGGGGCTTTGGTAATAGTGATTGCTGTTGAAAACACCTTGATAGCACCAAAACTAAAAATGTTCATTAAATACTACTCACTAAAGAGGAGAAGAAAGGAAAAATAAAAGAGAATTGTTGTGAGAAATCATTAAATGGTCTGGGGTTCTTTAGTAAAGGAGAAAGTCACTCCATATAACTTACCATGTTGTAAGCATTATTATTTTATAGCACAGTACAATAATTGATTTCCATAGTAAAACCCTGAGTCAAAAAGTAAAGGTTCAGTTATTTTCAATAGTCTCTATTGAAGTAAAGTAGGAAAGTATATAGTTAAGAAATATATTTTAGTAAAATGTTGAAAATAAAGAAAATGCATTACCTAAAGGTTACCAGTAACTGAATTAAATTTTACTAAAAGTCATTCAGTTACAGGATCCAAAATTTACCATTGCCTATAGAATGTAAATTTCTCATTCCAAATGTTTCATTAGTGAGAGAGAAAAAATGGGTCAATCAAATTGATATGATGAGCATTTGGGGTTTGGAACTAATAAAGTGATACTACATAGAAAAAAAGAAAGGCAATAAATTTGGGTAACCAATCCTTGGTGTCCATTAAATTCTTTTTCAGTCCTTTTTTAGAAAGTCAATGTCTCCAAACTTTTCCTTTTTCTATACCTCCTTCTTTGTTTTCCTGTTCCTTTACCCCACTATATATATATATATATATATATATATATATATCATGGATGTTTTAACCTTTTAAGTTCTTTTTACATTGGGATCAAGTTCTTAGTACAGTGAGATTTTAGTTCTTTTGAGGAAAAAACACAATAAATACTATATTAAAATAATAAAGGAAGATCTCTTTGAAGTAGACCTAGCAAAATACTAGGCTCAAATACTATATTAAAAATAATAAAGGAAGGTCCCTTTCAAGTAGAACATATAGACCTAGCAGAATATCAGGTGCAGGGGAGGTTGTGGAATAATGGGTCTATAAACAACTCCCTTCTCCTCTGGCTGGAAAAGCTGCCAAAATTGTGTTAAAATTTAGATTAGAAAGACTGAATTTCTGCAGAATAAACACTCTCCTAGAACAGAGAGAATGAATCTGTTTCACACCATTCCTTATAACTTACATAACATTTTACTTGTAAGCTTACGTTCTAGAAAGTTTACTTCTTTCATTTCCATTACTTGTTACAGATTTCACACCATTTGGAGCAAGATATAAACCTTTGTATTTCAACACTCTCAATATTCAAGTACAATCAAGTAAATTATTGGGGGAAGATTGCAATAGCAAATTGTAAATATGAAAGGTCACAGTCCACAAAGCAGCTGCCTAAGAAGACTTTTCATCTTAAAGTAATGGTAAAATAAGAGAGAAGAAAAGAAAGAAGTTATTGCAGAAAAAAATGAGTTTGTACTTATAAAATGGAAAACTCATCAACTTGAAATATTACACATTTTAAAATAATTTTTCTAAGTCAATTACATTTTTTCTCGAGGTTTTACTAAAGGTATTGCAAATAGGGAATTTAGAGCTATCAACAGGAGATATTTCTAGTTCTTACAAAAATCTGAGTATGATGGTTGATCACAGCAAACAAGAAACAGATATCCTGGATATTTCCCTCCTAGAACTGGTGGCATAATTCCCTATTTGAAGGTGAATATATCCTTCAGTCTTTAAATAATAGATTTTCTAAAGAATTCTTCTTATCAAGAGATTTTTATCTTTGGGGTCTTTAAAAGTTCCTCCAACAGAAAAATAAACTTAAATAGAAGTCCTTCTCTTACCAAATTAGCCTAATGAATGACAAGGATGGGAAAACTGCTAATCTTTGAATCCCTAAGGTTTCGCTCCAGGGAGATTTTTAGCCCGTTCAGACAATCATGAAAGGACCTATGCACTCACTATGAAATCTGTGACTAGTTCTGTTAGGTTTATCTTTTGCCTCCTCTCTATCACCTTCTCACTGCCTTTCCCAAATGTGTAGCAGCTCTGATTTTTACAGCTGAATAACAATGGTTGTGATAAAGGAAATTTTCCTCCCTAGGGATTTCTTGTCCCTTACTTGCTAATCCATTAAAATGCATACATTTTACTTAAAAGGAGGAAAAGATATTCATAAAAAAGATAGGTTTTCCTAAAAAGACAAAAATACTAAAGTCATAAATACCTGCTGGAAAAATTTAAACACAACAAGAAAATATGCTAACTCCCTTGGTAAATGTTTGTTTTACTAATATCAGTTTGGAGGATTATATCTAGATAAATTCTAGGTGTAAACCAAGCATGAGATCAGCAACTAATCCTAAAGGTACCTATTAGTTCAAAGGACTGGGATTTTTAAAAGATATATTTAAAATGCAAAAGTTTTAGTGCTTTCAAGGTATTTATAGAAAACAAAAACATACTAAATGATTAGGTATTTATTAAAAAATAGTAATTTTATACCAGGGAAATGAAGCTGTTTATAGTTAGTGACTTCACACCCTGATAGTTTTTTTCATATTAAGCAATTATGACTTGTAGTACAAAGCTATAAATTCAAGAGTTTAAGACCTCAATACTTACCCTGACTACACTGAAGTCCAGCTTAGTCTCCTGTGCACACTGTAATATGAGTTGAAAGCAATTTTTACTTTGATTTGTCATTCCATTTTCATAATAACGCTGTAAAATCCTTTGTTGTTCTACAGTAAATACAGAACGTAGATTCATCTAAAAATAAAAGAAGATACTCTGAAAATTTGAATAAAAATTGGGTTTGTGTAGAATTTGCACGTTTTTGTTTTTTGATACAATTTCAATGCTTTCAAGCTGCAAGATTTCTTTACGTGAAATAATCCCAGTAATGGGCAATAATTTGTGTGCTAAAGGGAGAGAGGTTCTCAATGAATATTATGCATAATGTGAACCTTATTGAATTTGTTCAGAAAAAGTATCAACTTTAAAGACGAAAAAAAAAAAAGTGGAAAGCCCTTATCTGGTTAGTGTCAGTGCATGGAGAGAAAAAGCTTCTTTCACCAAAATAAATATTTATGGCTAGTAAAGCCAGAGATTGTGGCATGGTAGTAGCCATAGGTGATCAGTTATCAACAGGGACACTCACTGTTCTTTGTCAAGCAAGGCATCTGGCATATGTCTTACAGCCAAAAGCTGTGCTCCGAAACAAAAGGGTGCGTTTATTCTTTTATTTTTCTGGGATAAAGGGGTTCATTTTATATATTAAGTCAAAATCTCTCTTTAAAGCTTAAAAATAAACAGGAAGTTTTAGTGACTGCAAATGTATTTGCTTTAGGCAATACTAACCAAAATAATTATTTTTAATAGCTGTAGTATATAAACCAAAATTAAAAATCATGTATAGTTTACTAAAAATATACCAAGTACTTTTAATCGACAACATCATAATTAGAGAAGAGAAATTTTAAAAGCACATTGCTCTGGGGCTTCCTTGGTGGCGCAGTGGTTGAGAGTCTGCCTGCCGATGCAGGGGACACTGGTTCATGCCCCGGTCTGGGAAAATCCCACGTGCCACGGAGCGGCTGGGTCCGTGAGCCGTGGCCGCTGAGCCTGCGTGTCCGCAACAGGAGAGGCCCTTGTACCGCAAAAAAAAAAAAAAAAAAAAAAAAAAGCACATTGCTCTTCTTGCCAATAGGCAAGATGTTTAATATTAAGGGAGAACAACTCTGTGAATCTCACAAATAAGAAGCAGGTCAAACTCTTCATAAAGGAGATGAATTCTAGTAATGCATTTTATAAAGAAGAACACATAATTAGATAAAGGCAATTTCAGGTTCCTCTTAAAAGCTGTCACACTAAAATTGTTATTCCTAAAAGCTGACAGAAAGAAAACCCTTTGCAAGGAATGAATCTCTTCAAAATTAGTAAAACAGTGACAACTAAAACAATATAAGCCAAACCAAACAGAAATCATTCTAGTATACTGGGTATGGAAAAAACTAAGTACATTGACATTGAAATAAAAAATAATTTCCATTTTTTGAATATTTTGAACAATAAAGCAGTTTCATAAAGAAATTAAAGACAGTCACATAGCCATCCTGTGAAATCTGTACACGACTTGTTTTCTTGACCATGCAAACGTTTTCCTATATAATGTTAAGAGATCAGATGAGAGAAAATTGCATGTGAGAGAGGGCAGGAACATTCAGAAACAAATAACTCCACTTTATGAAGGGGATCTCATTCAAGTACAACAATGTGGAAATGTAAACCTCTTATCTGCAACCAGACCAAATTTTCAAGGATGTTTGGGCCAGAGGACGATATTCATCAAAGCAATATTACTATGTTTGCCAGTTTTCAGAGCAATTTGGGGTTCCTTTTCCTAAGTGATTCAGCTACAGTCAGGAGAGGAGCCAGAAGATGATGGTCAAATACCTGAAATACCTCATTTGTTGTGGATTAAGTAGCAAGGTATCGGTATTCCAGTACTTTGGAATGAGATCTGAGGAGTGTGGTAAATTTCAATTCACTAATGCATAATATGGGTAATGGCTCTGATTCTTCTCTGTAGGGGTGTAACTACCATAAAAAAGCCTAGAGTACAAGATATGGCTGATCCCCAAGTGTATCACTATAGCTGCCTTATGTAGGAATGGTTTCCTATTGGTTGGCTACAACTGTTGCTCCAGTATGATATGAATCTTAAAAAGCATGGCAGATTAGTTATCTTGGTCTATGGAGTGGCAAGTTATTGAATGACTGCACAGCCAACGTTCTTAATCGCTTGCACAAAAATCAGGAAAAAAATGTAAAAACTTTCATTTTAAAAGTTGGGTTGTTATTTATGTGGAAGATAAAATGACAATCCATTGGATTCATAGAAAGTGAGGTCTACTGTATTGGGGTAGGGAAGGTAATTAACTGAACTAGGGGATTAAATATTGAAATAACAAGTCATTTAGCTTTACCTCATGATTTCCTAGTCTAATTCTCTTTGCATTGTACTACCCACTGAGCATATGCCAGCCCACAAGGAATAAGACAACCTGTGTCCTACTCTCAACTCCACTGGAGACTATTTGGTAAATCACTTAATTTCTATGAGCATCCATTTCCTAGTTTGTAAAATTCTGGATTATATGACTTGTTTTACTTACCAGTCTGGATTGTTAAAAGTAATTTAAGATATGTGAACTCATTTTTCTTACATTTTTTTTCAGCCGCACCCCGCGGCTTGTGGGATCTTAGTTCCCCAACGAGGGATGGAACCTGTGCCCCCTGCAGTGGAAGCATGGGGTCCTAACCACTGGACTGCCAGGGAATTCTCATTTTTCTAAAGTTTTAAAGCATGTTATAGTTGTAACATATTTATATTTTTAAGGATAACTAGGCCCTTCAGTTTATCTATCATATTCAGATATGGAATTTCTTAGGTTGCTCTCAGCTTTAGGATTTGGTGTTTTAATGAAGACCCTGAGCCATTGGCAAAAGATTAAACTATGCTCAGTATGTTCTATTCAAACAAGCAGAGCAATGAGTGAAATATTTTAGATGTATTGCTTTGGAAATACTTGAAAAATACAGCTTTGAGGAATGAAATAGCTAAAATATAGCTAAGGCTCTATTTTTACATTGGAATATTTCAGATAAATTCCTATGTAACACTGTCCTTATATATCTGATATCATACTTAAAACCAGCTCTAATAATGCCCTAATAATGTTTTATGTGGCTAAATCATTTGAAAAGTACAAAAAAATTTTACTCATTAAGGACTCGTTCTTGGAAAACCTGGTTTTGAAAATGGAATGAGTCCATAAAATCATCACCAATTCAAATAGAATACATTCTTGCCAACACTAAATATTTGAATTTTGGGTAAGCCATCAACTTTTTTGTTTGTATGTTTACAAAGAGTTGAGCTTAGGTTAATATAATACCTTGAATATCTTTATCTTGGCCAACATGTCTCTATTAACATTGTCCTTTTAATCCATTATTATTATTCGCTTTTAAATTTACATACAGTAAAAATCACTATTATTCATGCATGGTTTTATGAGTTAAAACAAACATATATAGTCATGAAACCATCATCACAATTAAGGTACAGAACAGTTCTATCATTCTGAAAAAAACCTTAATGCTGCTTATTTATAATCAATCTCTCTAGCCACCCAGCCCCTGACAATCCCTATTCTGTTCCTATTATTTTGTTTTTATAGAATGCCATATAAACGGAATAATACAGTTTGTATTTTTTCTGAGACTAGCTTATTTCATTTAGCATAATGTATTTGAGATTCATCTGTGTTATCTGTATCAGTAATTTGCTCCCTTTTCTTGCAGAGTAGCATTCCATTGTAGGAATATACCACAGTTTATCCATTCATCCATTGAAGGACATGTGGGCTGTTTTAAGTTCTTAGCTATTATGAATAAAACTGTTAAAAACATTTGTGTGCAGGTTTCTGTCTGAAAATATGTTTCCATTTCTCTAGTAAATACCTAGGAGTTGGACTGCTGGGTCATATGGTAAATGTATACTTAACTTTATAATTCAAATATAAACGCTTTCCAAAAGTACAAATTTGCTTTTGCACCAACATTCTATGAAAGTTTCAGTTCTTTCACTTCCCTACCAGAATTATAATCATATATTTCTAAAAAATTAGTCATTTTAATAGTTGTGTAATTGTATATTACTATTGTGGTTTTAATTTGTATTTCCCTAGTGATAATAATATTGAGCGTCTTTTGCTATTCTTATTTGTCATTCATACATCTCTGTAAAAGTGTCCAAATATTTTGTAAATTTTTAAATTGGATTGTTTGTTTCTTATTTTTTAACTTTTAGGGTTCATTACATATTCTGGATACAAGTACTTTATGAGAAATATGATTTTCAAATATTTTATCCTTGCTTGTGCCTTGTTTTTATTTTATTAACAGTGTATTTCACAGAGCAGTTTTTAATTTTGATGAAGCACTATTTATCACTGCTGTTTAGCTTTTTTTTTTTTTTTTTTTTTTTTGCGGTACGCGGGCCTCTCACCGCTGTGGCCTCTCCCGCCGCAGAGCACAGGCTCCGGATGCGCAGGCTCAGCAGCCATGGCCCACGGGCCCAGCCGCTCCGCGGCATGCGGGATCCTCCCGGACTGGGGCACGAACCCGCGTGCCCTGCATCGGCAAGCGGACTGTCAACCACTGCGCCACCAGGGAAGCCCTGCTGTTTAGCTTTATGGATTGTGCTTTTAGTGCCATACCTTAGAAATCTTTGTCTAGCACAAAGTAACAGAAACTTTTTCCTATGTTTTCTTTTAGTAGCTTCATATTTTTGCATTTCACATTTAAGTTTAGGATCCATTTGGAGTTGATTTTTGTGTAAGGTGTGAAGTACAGGTCGAAGTTTTGTGGGGGTTTTTGCATATGGATATCCAATTGTTCCAGTACCATTAATTGAAAAAAACTTTTTATTGAATTGCTCTTTCATCTTTGTTAAGAATCACTTGACCATATATGTGTGGCTCTTTTTCTGAACACTCTTTTCTGTTCCATTGATCTATGTGTCAATTCTTTCATTAAAACCACACTGTCTTAAGTACTGTAGTTTTATCATAACTGTTGAATCAGGAAGTGTGAGCCTTCTAATACTGTAATTTAAAAAATCAATTTAGCTATTCTACATCCTTTACATTCTCATATGAATTTTAGAATCAGATTGTTGGTACTAACAAAAAATTCTGCTGGGATTGGATTGAATCTATAGATCAGTTTAGGGACAATTGCTGTGTCTTCCAAATCATGAATATGATATACTTCTCTCTAATTATTTAGATCTTGTTTGATTTCTCTCCTCAGAGTTTCATAGTTTTCAGTATACAGATTCAGTACATAGTCTGTTAAACTTATACCTGTGTATTTCTTATGTGTGTATGGTTTGTTTGAAGGGGAAGGGGGGTATTGTAAATGGTATTTTTAAAATCATGGTTACTATAGTTTAAAATAATGTAGTGTATATTTGAAATTTGCTAGGAGAGTAGATCTTAAGTGTCCTCACTACACCAAAAAGAAATAGAACTATGTGAGGTGATGGATATCATATATGCAATACCTTGATTGTACTAATCATTTCATTATACATATATATATATATATTAAATCAAACCATCATATTGTATACCTTAAATATATACAATTATACAAATTGTATAAGTATATACAATTAAATATATACAATTTTCATTTGTGAATTATACCTCAATAGAGCTGGAAATTTTAAAAATTTCCAATCGTTCGCTGCTAGGTTATCAACATACAATTTAATTTGGTATATTCACCTTGCTAAATTAATTTACTGGTTCAAGCAGCTTTTTTGTTGATTGCCTGGTATTTTCTAAACAAATATGTCATCCACAGAGAAAGGCTTGTTTATTCTTTTCCAATACATTTCCCTTTTCTTTCTTCTTTTTTTTTAACATCGTTACTGGAGTGTAATTGCTTTACAATGATGTGTTAGTTTCTGCTGTATAACAAAGTGAATCAGCTATATATATACATACATCCACATATCTCCTCCCTCTTGCATCTCCCTCCCACCCTCCCTATACCACACCCCTCTAGGTGGTGACAAAGCACCGAACTGATCTCCCGGTGCTATGTGGCTGCTTCCCACTAGCAATCTATTTTACATTTGGCAGTGTATATATGTTCATGCCACTCTCTCACTTCGTCCCGGCTTACCCTTCCCCATTCCCATGTCCTCAAGTCCATTCTCTACGTCTACGTCTTTATTCCTGTCCTGCGCCTAGGTTCTTCAGAACCACTTTCTTTTTTTTTTTAGATTCCATATATATGGGTTAGCATACGGTATTTGTATTTCTCTTTCTGACTTACTTTACTCTGTATGACAGACTCTAGGTCCATCCACCTCACTACAAATAACTCAATTTTGTTTCCTTTTATGGCTGAGTAACATTCCATTGTATATATGTGCCACATCTTCTTTATCCATTCATCTGTTGGTGGATACTTAGGTTGCATCCATGTGCTGGCTATTGTAAACAGAACTGCAGTGAACATTGTGGTACATGACTCTTTTTGAATTATGGTTTTCTCAGGGTATATGCCCAGTAATGGGATTGCTGGGTCATATGGTAGTTCTATTTTTGGTTTTTAAGGAACCTCCATACTGTTCTCCATAGTGGCTGTATCAATTTACATTCACACCAACAGTGCAAGAGGGTTCCCTTTTCTCCACACCCTCTCCAGAATTTATTGTTTGTAGATTTTTTGATGATGGCCATTCTGACTGGTGTGAGGTGATACCTCATTGTAGTTTTCAGTTACATTTCTCTAGTGATTGGTGATGTTGAGCATCTTTTCCTGTGTTTGTTGGCAATCTGTACATCTTCTTTGGAGAAATGTCTATTTAGGTCTTCTGCCCATTTTTGGATTGGGTTGTTTGCTTTATGATATTGAGCTGCATGAGCTGCTTGTAAAGTTTGGAGATTAATCCTTTGTCAGCGGCTTCATTTGCAAATATTTTCTCCCATTCTGAGGGTTATCTTTTTGTCTTGTTTATGTTTTCCTTTGCTGTGCAAAAGGTTTTAAGTTTCATTAGGTCCCATTTGTTTATTTTTGTTTTTATTTCCATTTCTTTAGGAGGCGGGTCAAAAAGGATCTATGTCTGGCCTTACATTTACATCTTTAATCTATTTTGAGTTTATTTCTGTGTATGGTGTTAGGGAGTGTTCTACTTTCATTCTTTGACATGTAGTTGTCCAGTTTTCCCAGCACCACTTATTGAAGAGGCTGTCTTTTCTCCATTGTATATTCTTGCATCCTTTATCAAAAATAAGGTGACCAGGGCTTCCCTGGTGGTGCAGTGGTTGAGAGTCCGTCTGTCGATGCAGGGGACATGGGTTCATGCCCCGGTCCGGGAGGATCCCGCATGCTGTGGAGTGGCTGGGCCCGTGAGCCATGGCCACTGAGCCTGCACGTCTGGAGCCTGTGCTCCACAATGGGAGAGGCCACAACAGTGAGAGGCCTGCATACCACAAAAAAACATTTTTTTAAATATTAATAATAAGGTGACCGTATTTGCATGGATTTATCTCTGGGCTTTCTATCAGGTTCCATTGACCTATATTTCTGTAGGTACTGGTCTTTTATTTCTTTATTGCACTGGCTAAGACCTATAGTATAATGTTTTATTCAGAGCTGTGAGACTGGACATTTGTTCCTTTTTCTCAATTTTAGAAGAAAAGTGTTCAGTCTTTCACCATTGAGTGTTACATCAGCTGTAGGTTTTTCACATGCTTTACAAGATTAAGGAAATTTCCTTTTATTTCTATTAAACTGAGAGTTTTATTATTACTGTTACTATCATCATTATAATGAATGGATATTGAATTTTGTCAAATGCTTTTTCCTGCTTGTATTGAGGTAATTGTACATATTTTGTTCTTTAACCTTTTGATATGGTAAATTATGCTGGTTGATTTTCAAGTGTTGGATGAGTATTCTGTTCCTGAATAAACCCCAGTTGGTGGTGATGTATTATTCATTTTATATATTTATTTGATTTGGAAATATATTGTTGAAAATTTTTGAGTCTGCATTCATGAGGGATGTTTGTGATTTTCTTTTCTTGTATTGCATTTGGTTTGGTACAGGCAATGAGTTAGGAAGTGTTCCTTCTACTTATATGCTCTGGAAGAGTTTACATAGAATTATTATAGTTTCATTAAATCTTTGTTAGAAATCACCAATGAAGCCGTCTGAGAATGGAATTTTCTTTGTTGGAAAGTTTTAAGCTATGCATTACATTTCTATATTATTCAGACAATGTATTTCTTCTTGAGTGAGTTTGGGCAGTTTGTGTCTTTCAAAGTATTGGCCCATTTTATCTAAGTTGCTGAATTTAAAGGTGTAAAGTTTCTTATATACTATTCTTTTATCATCCATTGAGTACTTATAGGTTCTATTGTGTTGTATTTTTCCTTCTTGATATTGGCAATCTGTTTCTTTTGTCTTGGTCAGTTAACAAGAGGCTTATCACTTTTATTGATCTTCTGAAATAATTAGCTTTTGGTTTCATTGATTTTTGTCTATTGTTTTTCTATCTTCATTTACATTTACTCCTGCTCTTATCATTACTATTCCCTTCATTCTGCTTATTTGGACTTAATTTGCTCTTCTTTTTTCTAGTTTCTTAAGGTGGGAACTTAGATTATTGATCTTTGAGCTTTCTTCTTTTCTAAATATAAGCAATTAATGCTATAAATTTACTTCTAAGTACTGCTTTGGCTGCATTCTACAAATTTTGATAGGTTGGATTTTTTAACAGCCTTATTGAGGTATATCTGATGTACATACAGCTGCACAATAGTTAATGTCTACAATTTGATGAGTTTGGCCTTATACAAAAACTAGTGAAACCATCACCATAATCAAAGTAATCAGCATATCCAACGCCTCCCAGAGTTTCCTTGTGTCCCATTGTTTATTTGTTCTGTAATAAGTACACAACATGAGATTAACCCTGTTAACAAATTTTGAACTGCACAATACTGTATTGTTAACTATAGGTATTATGTTCTACAACAGGTCTCTAGAATTTTTTCATTTGGCATAACTGAAACTATCTACCCACTGAATAACAACTTCCCATTTCCCTCACCCTCCATCCTGGCAACCACCATTGCATTCTCTGCTTCTGACTATTTTGGATAGCACAAATAAGTGGAATCATGTGGTATTTGTCTCATGACTAGCTTATTTCACTTAGAATAGTGTCCTCCAGTTTCATCCATGTTGTTGTAAATGGCAGAATTTCCTTCTCTTTAAAGACTGAATAACATCCCATTGTATGTATATATTACATGTCGATGGACACTTGGCTATTTCCATATCGTGGCTATTGTGAATAGTGCAGCAATAAACATGGGCATGCAGATATTTCTTCAAGATCCTGATTCCAATACTTTTGGATAGTTGTCCCTTGCTATCTTTGGGGGATTAGCTCCAGGAACCCCCACAGATACCAAAATCCAAGGATGCACAAGTCCATTACAGTTGGCCTTCTGTTTCCACCTATCCATGGGTTCCACATCCATGGAAACAAAGGGATGACTATATACCCAGATGTGGGATTGCCGGATCATATGGTAGTTCTATTTTTAACCATTTTGAGGAAACTCCATGTTGTTTACAATAGCTGCTGAACATTAATTTACATTCCCACCAACAATGTACAGGGGTTCCAATTTCTCCACAGCTTTTCCAACACTTTTTATCTTTTGTTTTTTTTTATAATAGGCCTCCCAACAGGTGTGAACACCATACACCAAAAAGTCAACTCAAAATGAAGACTTAAACATAAGACCCAAAACTGTAAAACTCCTAGAAGAAATCATACAAAAAAAGCTTCTGGACTTTGGTCTTGGCAACAATTTCTTGGATACGTCACCAAAAGCACAGGCAACAAAAGCAAAAATGGACAAGTGAGACTACATCATATTAAAAATATTCTGCAAAGCAAAGGACAGTCAACAATCAACTAGAGTAAAAAAAAAAAAGCAACCTACAGAATGAAAGAAAATATTTGAAACCATATATCTGATTAGGGTTACTTTCCAAAATATATAAGAAACACCTAAAACTCAATAACAAAATAACTAATTATCCAATTAAAAATAGGCAAAGGGCTTGAACAGACATTTCTCTGAAAAGACAAACAAATGGTCAACAGGTATTTGAAAGATGCTTAGCATCATTAATTATCAGGGAAATGCAAATAAAAACTATCATGACACAGGGTGTGTTTTAATTGTCATTCAGTTCAAAATACTAATTTTCCTCTTTATTTAAAATATTTAAGTATTTTCCAGATATCTTTGTTATCAATTTCTAGTTTAGTGTGGTTATGAATAGAGAATATACTTTATATTATTTCAACTGTTTTAAATTTTTTAAAGTTTATGGCACAGGCAGAATATGGTTTCTTTTAAAGAATGTTCCATGAACATTTGAAAGGAATGTATCTTTGGCTATTGTTAGGCAGATAGTTCTAATAATGTCAATTAGGTCATGTTGCTTAATAGTGTTGTTCAGATCTTCTGTATCTTTACTGATTTCCTGACTTATTCTATCAATTACTGTAAGAGGAAAGTATAATTGTGCACTTGTCTATTTCTACTTTTAATTGTATCAGTTTTGCTTTATGTATTTTGAAGATCTGTTGTTAGATGCATATTCAACTAATATTGTTACATATTTGGGGTGAATTGATCCTTTATTCATTATGTAATACCCCTTCTTTATTCCTCATACTATTCCCTTTTCTGTATTTTAATTTGTCTGACATTAATGAATATACTTCAGCTTTGTTTTGAATAACCTGTCATAGTATATAATTTTCTTTCATTTTATTTTAATTTATGTCTTTACATATAAAGTAGATTTCCTATAAGTAGGATACAGTTGGGCTTTAAAAACCCAATATGACAGTATGTGTATGACAGTATGACAGTTAGTGTGTTTAGATCACTTACATTTAACGTAATTACTAATATGGGTGGATTTGGGTGCACCATTTTATTAGTTGTTTTCTGTTTGTCCTTCTGATTTTTTGTTTTGCTGTTCCCCTTTCTCCAACTTGTTTTTTATTATTTTAATATGTCTTTGTAATGTTTTAATTCATTGGCTTTTGGGCTACATTTCTTTCCATATTTTTGAAGTGGTTTTTCCACTGACTTTGTTTTCCATGTTTTGTCATGAGAAATCCACGGTCATTTCCAAATCTTTGTTTCCCTATGTATTTTGCTTTTCTCCAGCTTTTTTCAACACTATATCTTTGATTTTTAGCAATTTGATTATAATGTGTCTGGGCATGATTTCCTTTGAGTTTAACTTGTTTCAAGGGATCTTGAACCTGTAAATTTTTATCTTTCTTAAGTGTTTTGTAGAATTCACTAGTGTAGTAATTTGGGCTTGGAGATTTCTTAAAAGAAATATTTTTAATCACAAATTCAAGTTCTTTAATAAAGTGCTCAGTTATTGTATTTCTTCTCAAACAAGCTTTGATGATTTCTGTCTTTCAAAGAATATATATATATTTACTTTAAGTTGTTTATTTATAGGCGTAAAGTTAATAGTCCATTAGTATATTTTTAAATGTCTGAACAGTCTGTAGTGATATCCTTTCTCTCATTCCTGATATTGGTAATTTGTGTCTTCTCTCTTTTTTGTGTACAGCCTTTTCTCAAATATCCATGTTTTGGTTTCACTGCATTTCTCTATTTTTTTTAAATTGAAGTATAGTTGATTTACTATATTGTGTTAGTTTCAGGTGTACAGCATAGTGATTCAGGAATTTTTGCAGCTTATATTCCATTATAAGTTATTACAAGATACTGGGTCTAATTCCCTGTGCTATACAGTATATCCTTGTTGCTTGTCTGTTTTAGTTTGTATCTGTTACTGTTTTCTGTTTCATTTATTTCTGCTCTCATTATTTATTTTTTTCTGCTTGCTTTGGGCTTAATTTGCTCTTCTAGTTATCGTTTGTTAAAGTGAAGCTCAAGTAACAGATTTTCAAGCTTTCTACTTTTCTACTACAAGTGTTTAATGCTCTAAATGAACTCTAAGTGCTGATTTAACTGTATTCCACATATATTGATATGTTGCAATTTCATTTCCACTGATTATACAGTGCTTTCTAATTTCTCTTGTGGGCTCTCCTTTGACCCATTGGTTACCTACAACTGTGTTGTTTACTTTCCAACTATTTTGGGATTTCCCAGATATCTTTGATTTATTGATTTTTAGTTTAATTCCTTTATGATCAGAGAACATCCCTCATATGACTTCAACTTTTTACTTTTGATGGTTTGTTTTATGGCCCAAAATATGGTCCATGTTGATCAATTTTCTATGTGCTTCTGGGAATAATGTGTACTCTGCTCTCTTTGGGTGGATTCAATTAGGTTGAGTTGGTTGAAAATGTTGTTCAAGTCTTAAACAGTTATTAATTTTCTCTCTACTTATTTTAGCAATTACTGAGAGAAACTGTTAACATTTCTAATTGTATACTAGTCTGTTTCTCATGTCTCTTTTAACAGTTTTTGATTCATATATTTTGAAGTTCTGATATTAGGTACATAAATATTTAGGATTTTTATGTTCTCTTAATTAATTGATCCCCTTATCAATATGAATGATGTTCTTTACTGCTGATATTTTTTTCTCTGAAATCTTCTTTATCTGATAAGAATATAGTCAACTTTATTTAGATTCATTGTATATATTTTTTCATTTACTTATGTTTAACATATCTATTTCTTTATACTTAAGTGGGTTAGTTGTAGACATTTATAGATGAGTTAAAGTCTAATGTGACAGTACCTGCCTTTTAACTGGTATGTTTAGACCATTTTGAAATTAATATAATTATTGATATGGTTGGGCTTAGATACAATCTATTTGTTTTCTATTTGCCTCATATGTTTTTTGTTCCTTTTTTTTCCTTTTTTCTATTTTAATTTTAATTAAACATTATTTATAATTCAATTTTATCTTCTTGGTTAGCTCATCCCTCTTTGTCATGTTATTTTAATGGTTGTTTTAGTGACCATGGTATACACCTTTAATTTATTATCAAGTTAATTTATCATAATATTATATATACTACTTCACATATAATAGAAGAATCTTACAATAGTATACCTGTATTTCTGTTCTACTCTTTTGTGCTATTGTTGTCATACATTTTGCTTTTATATATGTTATAAAACCTCCAATAAATGGTTATTTAAACAATTAAACAGTTATCATTGAAAGTGATTTTCAAAAATTAAAAATCATACATATTTACCTACATATGTTTTACTTCCATTGTGTAGGTCCAAAGTTCTTTTTTTAGGTGCAAATGCAAGGAGCTTTACTGTAGTAATGCCCTTCATTTTCTTTAATTCTCTACAGGCTACATACAAAACAAGAACATAATAATGAAGAAAAATTAATTTCAATTTGGTATCATTTTCCTTCTGCCTGAAAGATTTCCTTGAACATTTTTGGTAGTGTGTTTCTGCTGTCAGTGCATTTTTTTTCTTTGGAATGAGTAAGAAAACCTTTGTTTTGCTTTGATATTTTGCTATAGAATTCTAGGTTAACAGATTTTTTTTAATCTTTCAGTGCTTTAAACATATCATTCCATGGTCTTCTGACTTGCATTGTTTTCAACAAGAGGCCTCCTGTCATTCTAATGTTTGTTCCTCAAAAGTGATTGTACATAAAGGTGATATTTTTTGCCCTGGATACTTTTAAGCTTTTTTTCTCTGGATTTCAGCAGTTAGATTAGGAGATGCCTTGGAGCCATTTCCTTTAGCTTTCTTCTTCTCAGAAGTTGTTAAGCTTCTTGACTATGTGGATTCATAGTTTTCATCAAATTTGGAAAAATTTCAACTGTTAATTAAAAATAATTTTCTTCACCTTCTGGGACTCAAAACACATGTATATTACATTGAGTGATATTGTCCCACAGCTCATTGTTGGTCCATTCATTTTTTTCCCCATAGTTTTACTTTTGTCTCTAGAATTTCAATTTGGATCTTTTAATAAATCTTCCATTTCTTTCCTCATCAGGCTTGTGCTTTCCTCTACCTTCTTGAACACAGAGAATACAGTTTTAATAGCTGCTTTTACATTCTCTACTAATTCTAAACTCTATTTTTGTTCATTCTGGTTTTTAAAATTATTTCTTCACCACACTATGAGCTGTATTTTCTTGTTTCTTTGCATACTTTCTGTAGTTTTTCATTTAATGGCAGATATTGCTAATGATGCTCTTGGATACTGGATGTTTTTATATTCTTTAAATATTTTGGAACTTTGTTCTGGGATATATTTAAATTACTTGGAAATTGATTCATCTGAGGTTTGCTTTGTTAGGCAAATCCAAAATTTCCTTTAGTCTAGGGCTAATTTGTCTCATTACTAAAGTAATACCTTTCTGAGGACCTCCCTAGATATTCCATGAAATATAGTTTTCCAGCCTGGTGGTTGAAAACCTAAACTATTCCTCGTCTTATGTGAGCTCTGAGGATTGCTTGCCTGATCATTTCTAGTGGTTCTTTCCCCATCTGCAATAGTTTTCTCACACACTGGAGTTGATTGGTATTCAGCCAAAGATTCAAGGGGCCCCTCTACAAGTCTCCAGAGCTCTATCTACGTGCAGTTTTCTCCTGTGAGTGTTCTCCCCTCCAGTACTCTATACCTCAAATTCTAGTCACCCTGTCCTCTGTGAACTCTGAATTCTGTCTCCTCAACTCAGAGAGACTTCCAGGCTGTTTGGTTCCCTTTCCCTTGGTTGTGGTCTGGACACTTTCTCCAGGCAGTGACTTGGGACATTCACAGGGCTTATCTTATTTGTTTTCCTTCTCTCAAAACATCGTGATCCTGTGCTACTTTTTGTCAAATGTCCAAAATCCACTGTTTCATACATATTTTTGCTGTTTTTTTTGTTTGCTTTTAGATATTTAAGATGAGAGGGTAAACCCTGTTCTTGTTACTTCATCATAGCTGTAAGCAGAAGTTCAGGTGGCCTTTTGGAGTGGTGGAGTGGGAACACTATGTTAGGAGTGAGGACATCTCTGTTTCTATTAAGCTTCACTACTTGCTAGTTTTGTGACCTTAGCAAAGATAATTGACCTTTTGGGCCTCAGTTTCATCTGGAAAATAAAGTTATAAAATCTGTCCTACTCTTCTTCACATGATGAATTATCTTAATTAAAATACTTGGTAAACTATAATGTGCTATGCAAAAGTTATTTTTGTTAATTGTAAACATTTATGTAAACAACTTGTCATTCCTACTAGTAATAATTAATTTAACATATACCAAACCACTCCCACATCATGTGTATATAAACCTCAAATAAAGGAAACATACATTAATATATTCTCATGGCAAAAGAAAGACAGATCCTGACCCTCTTCTATGTAATGAGAGTTTGATCTTTTAAAGTTTTGGAGAATGAAAAACTTAAGCACAACACCAATGGGCATGGTGTCCATGTATGTAGGTGCCTCTGCATAACTTTTTAATGTAATATTTAGCAAACGCTTGATTAAATATACAATAATTAACTGACACTTTGAATTTAATGAAATTTGAATACATGTAAAATAATTGCTATGGTGGACTTCCCTGGTGGCTCAGTGGTTAAGAATCTGCCTGCCAATGCAGGGGACACAGGCTCGAGTCCTGGTCTGGGAAGACCCTACATGCCACGGAGCAAGTAACCCTGTGTGCCACAAATACTGAGCCTGTACTCTAGAGCCTTCAAACCACAACTACTGAGCCCACGTGACACAAATACTGAAGCCCGTGCACCTAAAGCCTGTGCTCCACAAGAAGAGAAGCCACCGCAATGAGAAGCCTGCGCAGTGCAACAAAGAGTAGCCCCTGATTGCTGCAACTAGAGAAAGCTCGCACACAGCAACAAAGACCCAACACAGCCAATAAATAAATAACTTTATTTAAAAAAAGAATTTATGGTAAATCTGTTTTCAGAAGCTGTCACTTTAATGTATCATTTACATTTAATGATCCTCATCTTTACAAACGGCAGCTCTATTTAGTTATTTTATAATGAACTTGCCAGAATTTGCAGATATTGCAAAAAATAAATTTCAACATCTTCTAAGCATAAAGTCAAGTAACAGGCATTGCATCTATTCAAATACTATAAAAGGATATTCATTATTTGTTCATTGGGCTATAACTACTGAAATGCATTGCACACATCTCTTATCTTCCATTTTAGAGGTATAATTGGCCTCTATCACTTAGGTGGAAACATGAAACAGGAAATTTTAACTACAACCCAGAAAACTTTCTCAGGGCACAAAGAAATTGTACACTGACCTCACTTTAAAAAACACTTAAGAATTCTATATAATTAACGTTCATATTTTCCAGCTACATGAAAGCTAAATATATATTCATAATGACAGGGGCACAAATTCCAAGATAATATTATGTATAAAGTTTTCATATAAATAGATGAAAAGATATATCTACAGTGACATATATCTCTATAGCCACATGTCTAATGTCTAAATTCAAAGATGATGAATGTTTGTTCAAAAACAATCACTGGCAAGCAGATATACTAATCTCAGATTTTTTCATCAATTATAATAATTTGTTAGCTTTTAATGACACTTGCTTTTATCACAAAGTGGTAATGTTAAAATAATAAAATACCTTTAAACTACAAATACCTTATCAAACACTCAGATGTCAAAACTCATAACAAAATAAGAAAGATCAACTTCAAACAGATAATCAGTTGGACAACAGAAGCATAAACAGGGCCTCAATCGGATAATTGATTTCCTGTTGTCTTTAGCTCTGCTTTCATACAATCCCACATGCATACACTCAAACAGAATAAATGACAATTAATGACCAGTGATATATAGCATCTACTGATGAGTTAAATACTACCTTGATCCATATATATTTGTGACTGAATTCTATTTCTGTTTTACATTTCTAGCCCCAAGCAAATCATGCAAGCAAATCATTTCTTTCACTAGTTCATGATAGTGATTCCACTGCCATAAGCACTGACCCCTAACATCCTGCAATTAACATTCTAATACCTTTAAATATAGGTTGCATTTTAATTTACTATTGAGGGTAGCTCTATAAAATTTCTCATAGCTGCACATTGCAAAAGTGATTGTTAATAAATTACTCATTATATCAAAATAATGTCTCTTTAATTTCACCATACTGTGAATTTATCCTTATTAGTTCTCTCTTAATTTTTTCTATCATCCACACAACTCTCTCCTACTCTATCCTACCTCTTCTCTCACTCCCAGCAAGAATTTCCATTGGTAACTAAAATTTGTTTTTAAAATGTTAAAGCCATATTTATTCACTTAAACTGGATACTCTTTTGGTGTTTTATGAGTTAGATTTACATAGTATATGTTAAGATTTAAGGGTAGTTTTACCTAGAAGCAAAGAGATGGACTGTTTGACTCTCATACTTTCCATTCCTGATTTTATTGCAAAAACTTTGGGGGAAAAAGTATACATCCTGTTCTTTGGGGGTTGGAGGAAGATTTCTCAAAGCACCCCATCTGGTGGTAAGTAGGTAACAGTATATAACTACACAAATGTATAGTGCTGAACCAACACACACACATATCTAATTCATCAAATAGTGGAAGCATAAATTTATCCCTACAATAATTTTAATAGACTAAGTACTGCTTAATGGTTTAAAAGCCTCATGGATTGCAACTAAAATCTGATAGTCATAGGTAAAGTCTTATCTTTCTTCTTCCTTTAAAAGAAGAAAACAAAATCAAAAACAAAATCTTTCCTATATTGTCCAAATCCACCTTTGGGTCTCTGTCTGAGGAACTCTGCCTTAAGGTACTCAACTCATTCCATCAAATGTATTTTAATTGTGATTTATGACTATAAAAGAGAAGTTTTATCATTATACCTGGTGGAAAGGCTCTGTGTGTAAGTGAACACATGCAGATTGTGAGGTTTTCTTTTCAAGATTACCAGTGAAATAAAACCCTCAAATTTAAAAATTTTCATAAAACTTGCAGACCTCTGAGAACACGTCCTTGGACCCCTAGGGGTCTGCAGACCTCAATTTTTAGAGACACCACCCTATGTTAAGCCTATGACATTAAGATAGAAAACATACGTTATTACCAAATCATAGACGTATATATGTTTGAAGAATGGGATAAATAATGACCCCTAATGTTTTTGCCAGCACTGCATTTCTCCTGCCTAGTCATGTGTTTCACTTGGATATGAGCACAAAATAAGATATTGTTACATAACAAATGTGCTTCTGTGTATTTCGTCACAATGCTATTCACTGGTGTTAATCAGACCAGATCTGAAGACATGGACTATACTATCCAAGGTTTAATCATGACCATATTCAGCAATTGTTATTTTCCCACTAATATTTAATTCAGGTAACCAGATAACCATTTGCAAAAATATTCTCAAGGCTATTTGGAAACTATAGCTTCACTTGTGAATTGTCAGAACACATATTGCTTCAATATAATTTGCAATAGTGAGAAGTCGGAGCAACACATTTTGCAAAATAACCCTTTCTTCTCCAAGTCACTGCTCTCAAAAGCAGCCAATATATAAGTGAATTACCAAAGATATTTTAATTTAGTCACTTAAAATTTTATTTATTAAGTATATATTTGCATATAGAGAGCTATTAATTTACTGTGTTCTGAACCTAAGTCTTAAACCAATTTCAAAGGAGTCAAGAGAGTCAAAAGAACAAAGGTGTTTCTCAATAATATTTTTATTACTTCTTTTTAAAGTTGAAGGTTAGAAAGTGGGTGATGAATGGCAGGGATGGTAGTTATTAAAATACCGTTTCCTGAAGAGAACATTAACACAATTTTGCCTGTACTTAATACTTTTTATTAATATATGGATTTAATAACTTCTTAAAATTTAATTAATAAATAAAATCATAGAATTTTAAAGCTAGGGATATCCTTAGGTATTATGAAGATCATGCCTTCATTTCACAGTTGAATAAACTGAGGGCCAGAGATGTGATGTATTTCAGAACTTGTTTTATGAAAAATGTCTAATGTGTATTATAAACTCTTTGATGCCTAATTCACTTTATCCAACACCTAGAATATTAAAGAACACAAACTTAATAAATAAGTGCTTTTGAGGATGATATCAATTTAAATATCAACTAAAGGACTACCCTGACTATATTAGTTTGCTACAGCTGCTATAACAAAGTACCAAAAACATGGTGGCTTAAACAGAAATTTATTGTCTTGCAGTTCTAAAGACTAGAAGTCTGAGATCAAGGTGTTGGTAGGGTTGGTTCCTTCTGAGGACAATGAGGGAAGGATGGGTTGTAGGCCTCTCTTGTAAGTGGCCATCTTCATGTTTAGATGGCATCCTCCCTGTCCACTAACCAATTACTTATCCCAATAACAAGATTAGAGGCTGGCTTCCTTTATCAGCCAAAAAGTCCATCAATTCCTGTGCTGACCCTTACCCCGCTGCACCCCGAGGTATCTATATCCTCATTCCTGGAACCTGTGAATATGTTAGACTCCATGGGAAAAGTGAATGAAGGTTGAAGGAGGAATTAAGGCTGGTAATCAGTTGACCTTAAAATAAAGAGATTATCCTAGATTATTTTAGTGGGCCCAGTGTAATCACAATTATCTTTAAATGTGGAAGATGGAGGCAGAAGAGTAAGTGTCACAGTGATGCAAAGTGAAAGATGTGATCAGACATTGCTGACTTTGAAGATGAAAGAGGGCCACATGCCAAGGAATGTGGATAGGCTCTAGAAGCTAGAAAAGGAAACAGATTCTTCCCTAGAGCTTCCAGAAAGGAAAGCCCTGAAGACACTTTATTTTCACCCTGTGAGACCTCTTTCAGACCTCTAACCACCAGAACTGTAAGGTAATACATGTGTTGTTTAAAGCCATGTGTTTGTGGTAATTTATTACAGGAGCAAATAGAAAACTAATACAGTTCCTCTTGAAGGTATTAGTAACAGTGACCCCAATAAACCTATACTCTTCTGTAACACTGTTGACATGTCAAGTAATTAGGATAAATATCATTTTAATGGTAAGGTCATTACTATCAACAAAATAAGTGGGTTCAGTCACTATTAACAATTTTACCCATCACATAGGTGTAGCTATCTTCTCAAAGAGACAACGTTGACTCCAGAATGGAGCAAAACTGGTGTATATTAGCCAGATAATACTTTGATTACATATTACTTTACACATGTGAAAATGGACAAAAGGAAATTCAGAGTTTTCTATAACTACCAGCTCTTAAAAAGTTTAAGTTGTACAAGAATTCATATTTCACTTTGTATCAGTGTTTCTCAGACTCTTATGTGCATATGAATCACACAGGGATCTTATTAAAATGCAGATTCTGATTCAGTAGGTCTTGGGTGGAGCCAGAGATTCTGCAGTTTCTAAGAAGTCCCCAGGTGATGCCCATACTGCTACTCCATGGAACACACCTTGAATTGCAATGATTTAATAGACACAGATGCACCAAACCCTACCAGATAAGTAAACTGGCTCCAAATCACAACTAATACTGAGTTCAAAAGTAGTCTCTCTCTACATTAAGTACTACTAATTGTGAAAAGGGAAAAACAAAAACAAAAATGACCTTTAGCATCTCTTAAGCATTCACTGGTGATAAAAGTGAGCCTCTAGGTTCTAATTAAAATGCTTGACTGATTATTTTAATAACTTACATACATATTCAAAAATAACTTCATGTTGTCTTAGAATAGCGGGGATGAGTAAAGTCTGAGCATTCTATACCTAATTAATACTTCCCATTAATGTAGAATATATTTCTTCTTCCACATTTTACAATTCCTCAGATCTCTTCCAATTGTTTCTCTGTTGAGGAGATTTCAACACAATAAATGATTGGTCTATGAAAGGGCAAAGCTATTTGGAGAATGGGTCTGGGATAATTACTTTCCTAAATGGCATAGCTATTTCATCCATGAAGCACACTGTAGGTAGACCAAGCTAACCAAGTAAGAAAGTATAATATATAAAGAAATATATTAAAGCAATATATTAGTGTTGGAGAAAAGTTATGATCTATCCTTTCACAAAACCCAATGAAGAAACACTTTCACCATTGCTTGGTACTTGACAATAGAAAAAATAGTGTATGGGTCTACAAGCCTTCTGCCACCGAAGGCACTGGAGTCAAAACAAGGATCCCTTTCTCTTAAAAGTCATTCTATCTGTTCAAAATTTTCATTTCCACTGAGAGAGAAAGGAAAATGTCATAGGCATTACAGACTCATAAAGAGAGTAAGTCAGGGAGAAATTTTACACACACACAAACACAATTTTTGAAAACGAATGAAGGGCCTCATTCTAGCTCTCCAGCCTATAACCTAGTAGTTAAGAATGAAGCCTCTAGAATGACACTTGCTTTGAAGTACTGGCTCTGCCACTTACTACTTGTATGACCCTGGACAAGCACCATGCTTGTCTACCTGAGAAAAATGCCTACCCAGGGCATGTAAGTCACATGTTTCCATGGCTGTTTTAAGAACCATAAAATAAATTTCCCCCAACCCCAAGGGAAGAGAGGTTAAGAAAATGTTTTCTCAATTTTTGCCACTCTAACAAATAACACATTTAAAGATTCTAAGGATCAACCCAATTGGACATAAGTCTCATGTAAAACAACAGGAGATCAAGAAGGTAAGACAGCTCTGCTGTTGTGGATTTCTTTACAGATGTCAGATGTATAGTATTTGATTGACAATATAATGCCAATTGTTCAGTTGCCATGTACTTAGATCTCTGGTTAATCCAGGCAATTTTGCTACTAGTTGGCACAAGGATGATTCCATTTGCACAGACAAGTTTCAGTTTATTGTCTTGAAATTTTATGCAGGTTAGAAAGGTCTCAATCAGTGACAGTTTCTGAATACACTGGCCTCTCCAGTCCCCTTTGTATGCAGAATATATGTCTCTAGAATTTTCACTGTTTACTTCCAAATCACTATGCCTAGATAGAGTGTACTCAGTGCAAGTATAAGACACCACCAATTTCATGTTTAGCTAACTGACTCCACTGTAAAATCAAAATCAACAATTCAAATATTTTTACCTTGTTGGGGATTACACTACATAAAAATATAATTCCCTCTGGGAATACAATTTTAAAAGCAGAATTAATTAAATATATATATTTAAAATATTCATAGTTTACTTACAATAGGCTATGACAATAGTTTTCAAATTTACAGAATATAATACCCTTTTGGACTGCTTTTCATCCATGTTCCTAAACCTCAAACATTGATGGGATATTGGGATGGTGCCTCAAAATGAAGCAGCAGTCCAAGTGAAATCTGTAGAAAGCCTCTGTATTAAACCACATTCACTTTCTTTCAAATAAAACTGAGCTCCATGGAACAATGCAGTTTGAAGCCCAAGGGGTAGGGAAGTGACAACTGATATATTATAAAATAGCAATTATGGCAGCCATCACAATGATTAGCTCTGATTCAAGATGAAAACTATCAGTGACAGTCAATATAAAGCAGCAAACGCAAGACATCCTGTAATAAAAAGAGTGAATAATTAGTGGATTTAAGAGAAGATGCATAATGAAATGTTATCAAAGAGAAATATAGACAATGGAAAATGTCTTAGTATTTTTCAAACTGAGAAAATTACACACAGAACCACTTCTGGGATAATGTTCCCTTGGTCTTATTTTTCAGGACAGAACATATTTGCAGGCTACCCAATATATAGAGATGTCTTTTTCTGTACTGCATTTTCTTTGAACCATATTGAGGTTTATTCAGTCACTGGAGGGTCCCTTGCTTGACTAATGATGAATAAGTTTTCACATATATACAGTTCTTTCGATAACTGTATTACTTTGTTTCCCAAGAAATTGGAAAACAAAGACCATATATAGCTGTAGATATTTCAAATAGTCATCCAGATGCTTTGGATAAAGAAGTATATAGTAGATGGTATGGTCCCAACTCTTAAGAACAGGTTTAAAATCCAGTTGAGGAGTCTAGTCTAACACACACATACATACATACACACACACACAATAAAATTTAAAAATAAGAAGACAGTATAAGGCAGGCTATAAGAAAGTGACAAATATAAGAACTGATGTAGGAGTTCTAGAAAAGGTGAGCTTAATAATGGTTGGATTAGACTTGGAAGGTACTTACAGAGAGGTGCAACTTACGTTGAGCTTCCAAAGTGAGTAAGACGTGAATAGGCAAAGAGAGCGCATCTTAGGTGAAGGGAGTGGTAGTGATACAAGGAGCAAAGCTCTGGAGGTAGATTGTTCTGGCGACATTAGGGAGAGTTGTGCACTGAGAAATAAACTAAGGTAAGGTTCCTGTTGTATAATAAAGTCAGATTACAAAGCTCTTTGCAATCCAAGTGTAACTGGGCTTGGAACAATAGAAAATAAGAAGCCAATAGTATTTTGGTGGAGAAAAATGACTTGATGAAGGAAGTGATCAAGCCATTAGTCTGACAGGATGAATTAGAAGGCTGGCTAGGAGGCTCCTGGAATGACTGGATGGGTGGTAATGAAAGTCTAGACTGTAAAATAAGGGGAAAATGGTAGGAGATACTTTCAAAGGAAAACTCACCAGAACTTGATAATCCCTTAACTATGAGAAATGGAGAAAAATCCAGATTCCTCTGTAAAATAGGAGTTCATGATCAGACAGTGGAGCAGAAGTATTAACACTACTATACAATTTCTCCACCAAGGACAGGCAGGCAGGATGCTCCTCATGGTTGCCGAGTGATATAGCCCCTCCCAATGAAGGGGAGTCACAGGATCTCTCAAAATAGGATTTGACCTTGGTGGTTCTAACAGAGACACAGAGGAAGAAGGAAGGACTTAGCGCCAAACCTGAAACCAAGACCAAAGCTTTAAAAGAAACCTTTCCAAGAAGGAAAAAAAAAAAAAAGACAAGAAAGGAAAATTTCTTACTCTGAGTCTCTCCAAAGAGTTTGTTTCAAAAATCACTGAGCGGCACGCCAAATCAGAGTTCCTTGAAGATTAAAAGTTGGATTCACTTGAATAATTAGTGTTTCTATTCTCCAAATGGTTTTTCATCTCAGTAATTTCTATTCCAAACTCCTGACTTCTTTCCATTATTCTAAACCTGATAACTGTAGATTAAGAATTTGCCTTCTTACATTTTTCAGGCCCACTCTGGGGCTGCATATGCTCATTAGGCCAGATTCAAAGTAACGGGCAGATTCTTTCCATCAACTAGCGCTTGAAACATCACAAGGCCAACTTACCAACCCTTCGCATATTCTGCCCAGACAGACCTCAGCCCAACCCCCTCTAGCGAAACGGAAAAGGCGCATGCGCAAACGCAAACTCCACGCCTATACTCCTTGCCACGAACTCCACCCTACCACCCCCACCTCCCCGCAGAGGTTGTTATTGCGCAGGCGCAGCACCTCCAGCGCGTTTGAACAGGGCTGTGAGAAATCTGCAGTCCAGTGAAATCTAGATGTGTTAGAATTCACTCCCCCTCCTTTCTTCGGAGGCAGAGGCGCCACTTCCTCCTACTCAGGGGCCAGAAGCGCGTCCCAAACGTCGCACTCTCTCGGAGCAAGGTCCTTCGTTCTCTGCCAGTGTCTACTGTATCCCTATCCTCATCTCGTTTTTAATCTCACGCTGCCGCCAGGCTTCACTCGGAGGATAGAGGCAGTTGGCTCCCCCAAAGCCGCACCAGTTTGTTGGCAGCCTCTTTAGGCCTCTGAACCTCCGTGCCCCTCACTGGGCAGAGCATTAGCTCGGTGCCTTACTCGCCCTCCTTCGCCCTTCACACCTACCCATGCTGGGTGCTTACCTCTGGCGTGGTGCAGTGACGGGAGGGATCAGAGGATCCCAGATCAAGCCAGGGCTGGGGCAGGCGTATTCAGCGAGATTTTTCCTGGGTCTCCACTGCCTCCTCAGACAATGAAATCAGCGTGTCCGATCATCAATTCTCATCATGATCGTGACGTCACAAAAGACAGCGGCCAATGGGAGCCGAGATCAGCTCCGGACAGTCCCTGGCCTCAGCCCAGAACCCAAGAGTGGGGAGGGGGGAGGAGAAATAGCTGCCTGCAGTGGGGCTGCCTCTTCCCAGCACATATCAGCTGCATCCAAAGCCAGGCCTCTCTGTACCTCTCGCTTCCTGAGTAGAAGTGAACGCCCAGCATCCCTCTGACTATAGTAGTTATATGCCAGCCATTTGAGCAGGTGCTGCCTGGTCTTCCGACTTGAGATTCACTTGCAGCAGAATTGTTGCACGCTGCCAAAATCAGATGATAACATACAGAAATATAGTTTTTTTGTTGTCAGTGTTCAATTGACAAATGTATATTCAGTGTTACTGAAATCAAGAAGGTGTCCACTGAGCCTTTAGAATATGTCGATAAGAGTGAGTGTACTGTTTTTTGTCTCCAGTTGACTCTGGCGACTGAAGAAATTTAAATTATTGCTTCTGTTCACCTAACCTTAATATCTGTTCTGCTGGAAGTTACTTGAGTAATCACCATTACATCATTACAGGAAAAAAACCCTCAAGCCATATGTTACATCAGTTAACACACTTGATACACTCCCAAAATATGCTGGATGCCATGAGAGATGTAGAATTCATTGGTCCTCTGCTATTATAGAACTTATAATATCATTCAGAAGATGTGACTAGTACACATTAAACTTTCACAACAATATAATAAAGTACATGATCATGTGCTCAGTCATGTACTCATGAACTACAGACAAGTGTTACATCGTTAATGACTGAAAACATCAGTGAGGTGAGGAAAGTTGGGAAACATTGTATGTTATAATTGAAATTTGAGCTATTTCTTGAATGGTGGATAAGAGCAGATAGAAAACACTGTCTTAAAGGGGAAGAAATGGGCAAAAGTATATATATATATATATATATATATATATATATATATATAAACTGTGCGGAGGTCCATGATGAAATCAGCCTAACAAATAGAGGGTGTATGTTGAGGACTAGTGGGAGATAGGACAGACTGATACTAAAAGCCTTTGAAAGTAGGCAGAGAACTTTGATTTTTTTAAAAGCCACCAAAGGCCTTAGGGCAGGGTACATCAGAACTCTCTAGTCGATTATTTATAGAGCAGCTTGAGTGTTTTTTTTAAACAAAAGTCAGATCATGCCCAGCTCCAGATTATTCAATGGCTTCCACTCACATATACTACAAAATACAAATTAGCCCCAAGGTCTTAAATGATCTGGCTTTTCCCATCTCTCTCACCTCACTTCCTGCCACTCTGCCACTAACTAACTTTCCAATCACAGCAGCCTTTTCTCCATTTCTCAAACAAGTTAAATTCATGACCACATCAGGGCCCTTGCACTATTGTTCCCTCTGAACTTTGTAGGACGCAGTTCTTCATTTGATTCACATCTCTCCTCAAATGTAACCTCTTTAAAATATATTAATTTTATGTAACTTCTTTAAAAAGTAACTTCTTTAATTTTTTTTTAATGTTGCCAGAATGGCTCCTTTATTTTGACAGTCTTAACATACTGAGGAAATAAGCTTGTTGATGCCCCAGAGGACAAATAGGAAAATACAACTCATTGGAAATATCTTAAATAACAAGTAACAGATATGTTTTTCCCACATGAGAAAATAATATTTTAGCTGATTCTTTTTGTCTTAACTAACTGTTTATAGTGTCAAATGGTTACAAGAGAAAACCTCTTGGATATATTTTCATACAAACCCCATGCTTATGAAATCAATCCTATGGATTTAATTCACTGACCAGCTAATTTTTATTCTTTTCCTGAATTCTTCTGAAGGAAAGAATGCCATTCCAAAGAACAGCAGAGCTGATCTTTTTGCAGACCATTTATATCTTTAAAAAATTTTTTAAAAACATCTTTATTGGAGTATAATTGCTTTACAATGGTGTGTTAGTTTCTGCTTTATAACAAAGTGAATTAGCTATGCATATACATATACCCCCATCTCTTCCCTCTTGCGTCTCCCGCCCTCCCTCCCTATCCCACCCCTCCAGGTGGTCACAAAGCACCAAGCTGATCTCCCTGTGCTATGCCGCTGCTACCCACTAGCTGTCTATTTTACATTTGGTAGTATATATAAGTCCATGCCACTCCCTCACTTGGTCTCAGCTTAGACTTCACCCTCCCCCTGTCCTCAAGTCCATTCTCTATATATGCGTCTTTATTCCTGTCCTGCCACTAGGTTCTTCAGAACCACTTTTTTTTTTTTAGATTCTATATATATATGTGTGTTAGCATATGGTATTTGTTTTTCTCTTTCTGACTTACTTCCCTCTGTATGACAGACTCTAGGTCCATCCACCTCACTACAAATAACTCAATTTCATTTCCTTTTATGGCTGAGTAATATTCCATTGTATATATGTGCCACATCTTCTTTACCCATTCATCTGTCGATGGACACATAGATTGCTTCCATGTCCTGGCAATTGTAAATAGAACTGCAATGAACATTGTGGTACATGACTCTTTTTGAATTATGGTTTTCTCAGGCTGTATGACCAGTAGTGGGATTGCTGGGTCGTATGGTAGTTCTATTTTTAGTTTTTTAAGGAAACTCTATACTGTTCTCCATAGTGGCTGTATCAACTTACATTCCCACCAACAGTGAAAGAGGGTTCCCTTTTCTCCACACCCTCTCCAGCATTTATGGTTTGTAGATTAAAAAGTAACTTCTTTAAAATTTAAAGAGGTTGCACAGTAACCATATTTCAAATTGTGATCCTCTCAACACTCCCTATACCTACCTATACCCCTTCACTTTTAATATTTCCTTATAACACTTATTACTAACATACTCTATATTTTTAGTTATTGAAAATGTAAGGTCCATGAAAGTGGGCTTTTCTGACTGTTTTATTATTATATACCTGACATCTAGAAGAGTCCTGGACACAAAGTAGAGAAATCAGTAAGCACTTTTTGAATGAATGACTGAAAGAAAATTTTTCAAGTGGTTGGTCAGTCATCAATTGGCAGTTTGAATCAGATTGGGGATAGGCTGTAGTGAGAGAGGTCTGTTAGATAACTGTAGTAGTAATCCAGGTTCTAGATGACTTGAGGTGAGATCAGGATGTTAAGGGCATAAATAAAGAGAAATAATTGAAGTTGAGACATTTCAAAGAAGGAATGATAAGGGTGAAAGTGGAGAATTCAGAGATGACCAACCTATGATGGATTAACATATTCATTAAGTACCTACTGCATAACTTGAACTGAGGTGATCTGAGAGAAAAAGAAGGGCAGCTTCCATACCCTTGAAAAATTTATAGCCCAAATGACGAGAAGACATATATGAAACCAGAGTACAAAAAGGTAATTAAATTCAACTATTGATCATTCTTCTTTTCCCTTCACACTCCATATTCAAGCCACCAGTATGCTGTATCTTCAAAAATACGCTCCAAAGATGAGCACTCCTCACTTCCACCATTACTACTACACCAGTCACTACTAGATCAAACCAACACAAAAGCATCGTACATGATTTCCTATCATTTTATATTGTCCTTCTTTAATATTGATACTTATTTTTATCATCAGTTAAAATAGTCTTCACAAAGTTGAATCAGATCATATCATTCCCCAGATTAAAGCCCTCCAAATGCTTCCCATTAGATTAATGATAAAGTTCTAAATCCTTGTTATGGTTATTTTCCACCACTTTTTTCTGCCCTAGTTCACTATGTTACACTGGCCTTTGCCTCCACTCCACTCCCCTCTTTCTGGAAAGCCTGTTCCCTCTTTATAGATGTTACACTTGTGCCTTCTTTGAAAAGTCTTTCCTCAGATCTCCACATAGCACACTTCTCCACTCAGATTGTCTTCTAAAATTTACCTCCTCAGATGTGTCGTCAGGGACCAATCTATTTAAAATGGCATCCCCTCTATGACATAACTCACAGAAAGATCCTTTTTGACCCACCTCCTAGAGAAATGGAAATAAAAACAAAAGTCAACAAATGGGACCTAATGAAACTTAAAAGCTTTTGCACAGCAAAGGAAACCATAAACGAGATGAAAAGACAGCCCTCAGAATGGGAGAAAATATTTTCAAATGAAGCAACTGACAAATGATTAATCTCCAAATTTCAAGCAGCTCATGCAGCTCAACACCAAAAAAACAAACAACCCAATCCAAAAATGGGCAGAAGCCCTAAATAGACATTTCTCCAAAGAAGATATACAGATTGCCAACAAACACATGAAAGGATACACAACATCACTAATCATTAGAGAAATGCAAATCAAAACTACAATGAGGTATCACCTCACACCAGTCAGAATAGCCATCATCAAAAACTCTACAAAAAATAAATTCTGGAGAGGGTGTGGAGAAAAGGGATTACTCTTGCACTGTTGGTAGGAATGTGAATTGGTACAGCCACTATGGAGAACAGTATGGAGGTTCCTTAAAAAACTAAAAATAGAACTACCATACAACCCAGCAATCCCACTACTGGGCATATACCCTGAGAAAACCATAGTTCAAAAAGAATCATGTACCACAATGTTCATTGCAGCTCTGTTTACAATAGCCAGGACATGGAAGCAACCTAAGTGTCATCAACCGATGAATGGATAAAGAATATGTGGTACATATATACAATGGAATATTACTCAGCCATAAAAAGAAATGAAATTGAGTTACTTGTAATGAGGTGGATGGACCTAGAGTCTGTCATACAGAGTGAAGTAAGTCAGAAAGAGAAAAACAAATACTGTATGCTAACACATATATATGCAATCTAAAAAAAAAAGGTTCTGAAGAACCTAGGGGCAGGACAGGAATAAAGATGCAGATGTAGAGAATGGACTTGAGGACATGGGGAGAGTGAAGTGAAAGCTGGGATGAAGTAAGAGAGTGGCATGGACATATATACACTACCAAAAGTAAAATAGATAGCTAGTGGGAAGCAGCCACATAGCAGAGGGAGATCAGCTCGGTGTTTTGTGTCCACCTAGAGGGGTGGGAGGGAGACACAAGAGGGACGGGATATGGGGATATATGTATATGTATAGCTGATTTACTTTGTTATAAAACAAAAACTAGCACAACATTGTAAAGCAATTATACTCCAATAAAGATGTTAAAAATAGATAAATAAATAAAATAGCATCCTCAAATCACTCTCTATCTCCTCTATCCTCCTGCTGTGCTTTATTTTTCTTATACCACTGTAGGAAATCACATAATTTGCTTACTTGCTCATTTTGCTTTTCCCCAAAGGGGTAGTGATTTTATCTTTTTTATTTACTGTTATAGCTCCAGTATCCAGAACCATACCTGGCATGTAGTAGGCACTCAATCAGCCTTTTTTATTCAATGAATGGATATAAGAAAGCATAGATTGTATGGTACAATCTATGCTAGAGTAACAAATATTCAGAAGTCAGAGATGTTTCTAGTATCATGACTTAGGAATATATACCTACCCTGTTCACAATATATTAATTAAATCCATGTTTACTGAATTTTTAGATGAAAACAATCTGGGAGGAATAATTAAAGCATATATATTAACCAAGATTTCAAAGATCTCAAAAGACTCAACATACAAATGGAACAAGAATAAGTTTGGCAGGGCCCAACAGTAAGTCTTACATTTATGTTTACAAAAATCAGTTGCAGAAGTACAGGATGGGCAATAAATACCTAAGGTGGGAAATAATTTATTTCAAAATGTTATAAATTCAATATGAGCTAGTATACCATAGATGTTAAGCAAGATAATTGAGACAAACTGCATTAAGGAAAAAACATCTAAAGCAAGGAAGTTCTACTATCATCTACCTTGATCGGACACATTTGCTCTTTTCAGTTGATTGCCCTTCATTTTAAAAGAAACATTCACAAACAGCTGCATATAGAGAAGAGCAATTAGGAATGATGGGGCACCTAAAAAATATATGATATGAGGCAAGGTTCCAGGAACTGAGGTTGCTTAATTTAAAGAGGGGAAGATCTGGAGAGAATATAACTATCTTCAAATATTTGAAAGACTACTGGGGAAAAACACATGTGATTTATTGTGTGGTTCTCCAGAAGGCAAAACCAAAGCCAAAACAGACAACTAACAGGGAGACAAGTTTCAGCTTACATTCAAGCATTCAAAAATGATAGGGACTACTTTGTAAAGTCAAAAGGCCTCAATCATTGGGAATGTACACACATAATGAATATCAATCAGGAATGAAGGCTTACTTATATTGAGTGACTACTAAAGTTCATTCCAACATAGACTTTACTGACTTCTGCATCATGTCATATAGGAATTAAGAAAATGCCTTAAAGGTAGAAGTGGATTTGGTCTCTTAGGATTTGGTTTAGTGGAGTTGAATGGGAGGAAATTTCCAGGTTGGAATTCCACTAATAAAAGGCAAAAAATTTACTATTCTTCAGTAGGTAGAATCTAAATAAAACATTTCGCAGTGTATTTTGCGTCATTATAGGGCTGCATACACCAAAGGAAGTGCTTTCAACTTTCATTTTTCCTGTTTAAACTTTTCCCACTAGTAAGCAATTCATTTACCAATTCATTTTAACCAAAGCAACTATTTATTGATACAGATGAAACCTTCCTGTATAAGTCCAAAACACAGCTCTAAACAATATGGCTTGGTAGGTTAAAAAAAACTAATTTCTAAGCTATTTCAAATTATGTTAATTTCTCTGATCAAGCTGATGTCATTAACCAGAAGCTCAATGCTTTTTTTTCTAGATTGCTCATGTTCTTTATGTCTCTTTCACTTTTTGCTGCACAACTTTTAGGCATTTTGGAGTTTACGGACATCTCCAATAGAAGTTGTGCACCAAAAATTGATGAGAAAATTAAAATAAAATGTCCTCCTTTTAAACTCTCTTGATTCAAAGTGTGAAGGAAATAGTTTAAAAATCAAAACACAATTTTAAATGTATAGGTTCTCACAGTGCACTGTTCTCACATTGTAGCAGTCGCTGTCAGTTGCCCACCCATCCACCTCCCCTCCTGCCCCCCTCCCTCCCGTTTCTTGCTAACAGGACAGTCAGGTTTGAGCCTGCAGGAATAACTCATAATTGATCTCCAGTGTGTCTCAACAGATGCTTATTAAAAGGCTTTTAGGATCTCTGGCCCCCACTCATTAAATGACAATAGCCATTGTTGATAACTAAAAATTCCCTTCCCTCTCCCCTACACTCCCCTACATTTTCAAACTCCTGTTACTCCTTTTTGCCAAATATTCACTTTCCCAAATTCTCTTGCAGCCAGTGATGACCACATGACCTGGCTAATAAGAAGAAAGGGGAGTAAAGTTCCACTAATAAAAAATAAAATTCTGCCTTGTCCTGTTCTCTTTCTGCATTGAATATAATGGTGTCAGATGTCATGTTTGCGATGCAACAGCTATATTTAGACCCAGAGTGTATTCGTTCTCTAGGGCTGCTGTAACAACTTACTACAAACACAGTGACTTAAAACAACAGAAATTAATTTTCTCACCGTTTGGAGGCCAGAAGTCTTAAATCAAGTCCACAGGGTTGGTTCCCTCTAGAGGCTCTAAGGTAGAATCCATTCCATGCCTCTCTCTTAGCTTCTGCTAGTTGTTGGCAATGTTTGGAGTTCTTTGGTTTATAGACACTTCACTCTAATATCTGCTTCTATTTCACAGCACCTTTATCTGTGTTTCTCCTTCCCTTCTCTTCTAGGGACACTTGTCATTGGATTTAGGGCTTACCCTAATCCAGGATGACCTTATCTAGAGATCCTTAACTTAATTGTATCTGCAAAGAATCTTTATCCAAATAAAGTCACCTTCGTAGGTTCTGAGTGGACATACCTTTTGGGAGAGCACCATTTCACCTACCACAATGAGGTAAGACATCTAGGATAGAAACTCAACATTTGAGAATGCCAGAGAAGAAAGCTAGAAAGATTGGGGTTTGTGATGTTATCATACACTCTGATGGTTTTTGAGCCACTCATACAAGCCTGGAATTTCTCACCTCAATTAATCAAGAAGTTTTGGAATAAGAGCTAACAATTCTTCTTCAGACACATATGCTCGAGATTTCCCTGCAGTTCATTGTTGCTTTTACTTAACAATCAATTTACTGGAACCTGGCAAATTCAGCAATAAAACTGGGAAATTCAATTTACTGTAAATGATGATTTTTTGTTGACTAGAGAAGATATAAGAAACAGGAAAAAATGAGGGCACTGTATCATTGTGTTGCCTTATTTTGACTGGAAATGCTTAATTTCAATTATTCATGGTAGAATTTTATAGGAAGGTGGCTAATACGCTGTAGGAAGCTGCATTAAGGGAACACAGAGGGAGCCAAATGGCAGCCTGTGAGCTCACAGTTCTCCGCACAAAACCCTTCCCAGGGGTGAGATATGGAAAACAGGAAGGAAGAGTAGAATCCTTCTTGCAGTCAGGTAGCTGGCATTTTCTGTGTTAATCCTTTTAAAATTAGCCAAGTAGCATATATATTTTCTTTGTCCTTTTAATTTTTAATTTCTTTATATATGTCTTAAAATATGTAGAATTTTCTCCAGATGCATAAATGCAATTGTATGTGGTTCCTCTTTGTTTTTTCTTTTTCTTTTATTATTAACACCCCCTTCCCTTTCTTGTCTTTCCTTTACCACCAGGTTTCTACCCCCGACCTACTTGCTCCCGGAGCCCATGGTTACAACCTGGTGTGTGTCCATATCTTTCTCCATCTACACACATACTGGGTGAAGCCATAGCCAGGCCTGCCCACAGAAAGCTCCTAAGTGGATATAAATGGTAAAGGCCTGGATCCTGCAAATGCAGGAAGTCACACAACCTGAGATTCAGGCACGAAAAAGGGAGCTCCCTTAGTGTGGACCAGCAAGTTTCAGCTCCCAGGCCCTGGACAGTGACCCTGGCAGACAGGGCTTGTGGAGGAGCAGGATTGCTGACTGATGCGTGTGTGGTATAAGCAGATGCTGGTAGGCCTTTATGGCGGTAGAAAGCAAAAGCCCAGGAAGGCAACCTCCTCACCTGGCTGGAGCCCTCTGCAGGAAGAAAAGTAGGTGACCACAAAAAACCACCCTCTTTCAGATGTTCCCTTTGTCTGGGCTGTTCTCATATACTTTATAGGTTCAATGGAGCTTGTGAGTAGGACTAATAGCATTCGAGGGTTTCATTCTGCCATCTTTGAACCCAGTTTAGGTCTTCTCAGTTTCAGGCATAAGGCCTAAATCAAGAGAAACTTTTAAATTAGTTTATATATCGAAAATTGGGTTAGAATATAATATGCATTCTTCTGTATCTTCCCTTTTCTAGCTTAAGCAATTCTCTCCGATGCAACTGGCATGGCACCCATGCATCCTTCTGCTATTGCATAATATTCCATGGTGTGTGTATTCCATTCCTGTTCATGAGTGTCTTCACCATTTCCAGTTTTTCTTTTTTCTTTCTCTTCTTTTTTCTTTTTTTAATGGCTATGAAAATTTCTACAATAAGCATCTGTCCTGAAGCACAAATGCTTTTATTGCCATGGAATGGATTCCCACGAATGAAATTACTGCAACATGGATGAACCTTGAGAACATCATGCTAAGTGAAAGAAGTCAGTCACGAAGGACCACGTGTTATACCATTCCATTTACATGAAATGTACAAAATAGGCAAATCCAAGGAGACAGAAAATAAATTGGTGGTGGTTGGCTAGGGCCTGGTGGGGAGAGTGGTTGTAGGGAATTGGAGTGATTGCTAGTGAATGCGGGGTGGGTGGGGGTTCCTTTTGGAGTAATGAAAATTTTCTAAAATTGGTTGTGGTGACACGTGCACAACTCTGGATATACTAAAAACCATTGGAGTGTACACCTTAAAGGTGTGAATTGTATGGCATGTGAATTATATCTCAATAGAGTTATAGAAAAAGAATGAGAAAAATAAATAAATAAATTCATAGGTTCTCAATGGATTTCAATTACCCATGACATTCTTGTTCTTAGTATTTTGGTTAGTTAAAGAAATGTTGCTTGAAGGAACTTCCTACACCTTACTGTGGGGGCAGGTCAAAGTACAATTAAGAGGAAAGTATTCTCTCGCACAATGTTTAGGGGTAAACCCCTGAGAAACATTAGTCTGTCCTCTTCTGCTATAATAATTCTGTAAATGACCTCTTCAGAATACTAAATTTCTACTTTGTACTTTACTTATTAAGGTAGCTCATATAGAAAAAGTATTAATGAAACTTGTTCACCTAGCAAATTTCCAAAATGAAACTGATTTCTGAGCTCCACTGTGGTTTTTGAGATATGATATATTATTAATATTCCTGTTTGTTTCTACTTAAATTGAGCATATTTTCCCTGGATCATCACCTGGGAACTTTTAGGAATACACTTTTTGGGGCCCCATATACAGATTCAGAAACTCTGAAAGTGGGGCCCAGCAACCAGTGTTTAGCAAGCCATACAGGAAATTTTTATGTATGAAAAAGGTTGGGATCCAGTATATTAAGATCTAAGTATGAGGGGGAATGATGGAGGCAATTTTATTCCGCAAACACTTATTTAGCTCCTGTTATGTGTCAGCCACAGAGAATTTACTAAAACATGATTTCTTTTCTCAAAATATTCATATTCTAGTACAGCAGTCACAGACTTAAAGAGAAAATGCAAAATAGTGAGATAGAATGGGATGGAAGCGGGGGTTGAGCGTGGATCTAGGAAAACTACAACTACAAATATGAGTGATCAGCATTTGCAGCGTGGAGTTCTGTTTCTGAGGTGTCAACAGCTATATTCCTGATATTTCTCCGAATGTTTTTCCTTTTAGTCATGCTACTGATGCCAGAATAAAGTGAGGGGCCAGAGCCTTAGTTATTCTAATTTAGCAGTTCTGCAAAGCAAACTGCTAGGAAAAAAAAAAAAAAAGCCCAAACCAAAAAACAATAAAACAAAACCAAAAAAAAAATTCAACATTTTCCATACATCCATAAAATGTCCACTTATAAACATCTCTCTTTATACAGCACAATGAAATGGATTCCTTTTTTTCTCTATTTCCATATTGAAATTTACTTGTAGCATCTTGACAGATATCTAAGGCACCTACATAATTACATTGACTGACTTTTACAAGCAGCTTGAAACTTCTTTATATGGGGAAGGAAATATACTGCTTTATCAAGGTTAAACTGCCTTTCTTTAAATTCCAAAATGGTTCTCAACCATCTAGAGGATTAGGGATACTTTTGCTAATATGACATAGCCATGGATACTTTCCCCAGAAATATACTCACATAAAAATTTGCATGACATTTATTGTGGGAGGAGACCATGGATTTCATATAGATTATCTGTGAACTTGCTGGCCTGGGTATATTCTAGGAAATAACTTTCCTGTTATGTGCTTTGAGATGATCCACAAAGTGATTTATTTGGTAATGAGTGCTAGTAGTAGACCAGATAAATTGCCAGGAAAGGGATTAGTTATTTAATTAGCACTATGAAGTGTGGGCTATCCCAGAATGCCTCAAATCATTTGACAAGCTTTTGAAAAACCACTGTGCACTAAAAATATAAAGGATTGAGGTGGCTACTTTTCAAGTAGATTGAACAAGGAAAAACCTATCTCATTTTTCACATAATCTTACCATCACTTTTTCTGGATAAGGAAGAAAAAATGAATTACCTAAGGTCAATGGATCAGTAATTTACTAAATGATGTACTTTTGATCAAATACAGTTGATGATCTTTTGGGGTTTTTTGGTTTGTTTTTGCGGTACACAGGCCTCTCACTGTTGTGGTCTCTCCCGTTGTGGAGCACAGGCTCTGGACATGCAGGCTCAGCGGCCATGGCTCACGGGCTCAGCCGCTCCACAGCATGTGGGATATTCCCTGACCGGGGCACAAACCTGCGACCCCTTCATCAGCAGGCAGACTCTCAACCACTGCACCACCAGGGAAGCCTGATCTTTTGAAAGTGATTATTAACAATCATGTCATTTCCAGGACTAGGTAGAGGATGAAAGTTGAAGAGCTAAGGATTGGTAAGATGAATTAAAGGATCTAAGTGCTGTGTCAAAGCCAAGGTGGAACCAATGGTCTGAAACCATTTGAATAAAACAAAGTAAGTGTACATAAAATGTCCAATAGTGAGAACAAGACAGTGAGGCCCAAATTATAGTCAGTTAGAGAAAACGTATCAGACATGTAGCAAAAGACAGCAGGCAAAATACTGGATCCAGAGGTGCCAGACTGAATTACAGAAATCAAGAATTCAGTTAAAGAAAATAAGCATCAGAAAGCACGAAAACTATTGGGAAAACAGCATTAAGATCTAAGTTGGCAGGCAAAAAGTTGGGAAGATTCAAATACAAAGGTCAAGTTAAAAAACAAACAAACAAACAAAAAACCCAGAGACCAAAAAAGATAAATTCAGGCCAGGTCAGTTTGCTTTAATAAAGAATCAAGAAAGCTCAATAACAAAGAAAACAAACAACCTAATTCAAAAATGGGCAGAAGACCTAAATAGATATTTCTCCAAAGAAGATATACAGACTGCCAACAAACACATGAAAGAATGCTCAACATCATTAATCATTAGAGAAATGCAAATCAAAACTACAATGAGATATCATCACATACCAGTCAGAATGGCCATCATCAAAAAATCTAGAAACAATAAATACTGGAGAGGGTGTGGAGAAAAGGGAACACTCTTGCACTGCTGGTGGGAATGTGAATTGGTATAGCCACTATGCAGAACAGTATGGAGGTTCCTTAAAAAACTACAAATAGAAATACCATATGACCCAGCAATCCCACTACTGGGCATATACCCTGAGAAAACCATAATTCAAAAAGAGTCATGTACCAAAATGTTCATTGCAGATCAATTTACAATAGCCAGGAAATGGAAGCAACCTAAGTGTCCATCAACAGATGAATGGATAAAGATGTGGCACATATATACAATGGAATATTACTCAGCCATAAAAAGAAACTAAATTGAGCTATTTGTAATGAGGTGGATGGACCTAGAGTCTATCATACAGAGTGAGGTAAGTCAGAAAGAGAAAGACAAATACCGTATGCTAACACATATATATGGAATTTAAGAAAAAAAATGTCATGAAGAACCTAGGGGTAAGACAGGAATGAAGACACAGACCTACTATAGAATGGACTTGAGGATATGGGGAGGGGGAACGGTAAGCTATGACAAAGCGAGAAAGTGTCATGGACATATATACGCTACCAAACGTAAAATAGATAGCTAGTGGGAAGCAGCCGCATAGCACCGGGAGATCAGCTCAGTGCTTTGTAACCAAATAGAGGGGTGGGATAAGGAGGGTGGGAGGGAGGGAGATGCAAGAGGGAAGAGATATGGGAACATATGTGTATGTATTACTGATTCACTTTGTTATAAAGCAGAAACTAACACACCATTGTAAAGAAATTATACTCCAATAAAGATGTAAAAAAAAAAGAAAGTGAGTGGTCAGGAGCCTAAGTAAGTCAAGAAATGGCAGCCGGACCTAGGGGAAGATGGTGGAAGAGTAAGATGCAGAGATCACCTTCTTCCCCACAGATACATCAGAAATACATTTACACGTGGAACAACTCCTACAGAACACCTACTGAACACTGGCAGAAGACCTCTCAAAAGGCAAAAAAGTCCCCATGTACCTGGGTAGGGCCAAAGAGAAAAAGAAAAAAGAGACAAAAGAATAGGGATGGGACCTGCACCAGTGGGAGGGAGCTGTGAAGGAGGAAAGGTTTCCACGCACTAGAAGTCCCTTCGCGGGCAGAGACTGCGGGTGGCAGAGGGGGGAAGCCTAGGAGCCGCGGAGGAGAGCAAAGCAACTGGAGTGCAGAGCACAAAGCCGAGAGATTCCCACACAGAGGATCAGGGGCGACCAGCACTCACCAACCCAAGAGGCTTGTCTGCTCACCCACAGGGACGGGTATGGGCTGGGAGCTGAGCCTCCAGTTTAGAGGGTCAGAACCAAGGAAGAGGACAGGGGTTGGCGGCGTGAACACAGCCTGAAGAGGTTAGTGCACCATGACTACTGGGGAGGGAGTCCGGGAAAAAGTCTGGACCTGCCGAAGGGGAAAGAGACTTTTTCTCTCCTCTTTGTTTCCTGGTGTGCAAGGAGAGGGGATTAAGAGAGCTGCTTATAGGAGTGCCAGAGACCCGGGCGAGCCACGGCTAACAGCACGGAACACAGAGACGGGCATGAGATGCTAAGACTGCGGCTGCCACCACCAAGAAGCCTGTGTGTGAGCACAGGTCACTCTCCACACCTCCCTTGCGAGGAGGCTGTGCAGCCCGCCACTGCCAGGGTCCTGGGATCCAGGGACAAACTCCCCGGGAGAACGTACAATGTGCCTCACGGCGGTGCAAAGTCGTGTGGGCCTCTGCCACCGCAGGCTCGCCCCACAACACGTGCCCATTCCTTCCCCCGGCCTGAGTAAGCCAGAGCCCCGGAATCAGCAGCTCCTTTAAACCCGTCCTCTCTGAGCAAAGAACAGACGCCCTCAGGCAACCTATATGCAGACGCATGGGCCAAATCAAAAGCTGAGCCTGGGGAGTTGTGCAAACAAAGAAGAGAAAGGGAAATCTCTACCAGCAGCCTCAGGAGCAGCGAATAAAATCTCCACTATCAACTAGATGTACCCTGCATCTGTGGAATACCTGAAGAGACAACGAATCATCCCAAATTGAGGAGATGGACCTTGAGAGCAAGATTTTTTTTCCCCTTTTCCTCTTTTTGTGAGTGTGTATGTATATGCTTCTCTGTGAGATTTTGTCTGTATAGCTTTGCTTTCACCATTTGCCCTAGCTTTCTACTCGTCCTTTTTTTTTTAACTTTTCAAAAAAATGATTTTCTTAATAATTATTTTTATATTCCTAACACTATTTTATTTTACCTTTATTTTATTTAACTTATCCTCTTTCTTTCTTTTCTTTCTAGTTTTTCTCCCTTTTATTCTGAGCTGTGTGGATGAAAGGCTCTTAGTGCTGCAGCCAGGAGTCAGTGCTGTGCCTCTGAGGTGGGAGAGCCAACTTCAGGACACCGGTCCACAAGAGACCTCTCAGCTCCACGTAATATCAAATGCCGAAAATCTCCCAGAGATCTCCATCTCAACACCAACACCCAGCTTCACTCAACGACCAGCAAGCTACAGTGCTGGACACCCTATGCCAAACAACTAGCAAGACAGGAACAAAACCCCACCCATTAGCAGAGAGGCTGTCTAAAATCATAATAAGGCCACAGACACCCCAAAACACACCACCAGACGTGGACCTGCCCACCAGAAACACAAGATCCAGCCTCATCCACCAGAACACAGGAACTAGTCCCCTCCACCAGGATGCCTACACATCTCACTGAACCAACTTTAGCCACTGGGGACAGACATGAAAAACAACTGGAACTATGAACCAGCAGTCTGCAAAAAGGAGACCCCAAACACAGTAAGAGAAGCAAAATGAGAAGAGACAAAAACACACAGCAGATGAAGGAGCAAGATAAAAACCCACCACACCTAACAAATGAAGAGGAAATAGGCAGTCTACCTGAAAAGGAATTCAGGATAATAATAGTAAGCATGACCCCAAATCTTGGAACTAGAATAGAGAAAATGCAAGAAACATTTAACAAGGACCTAGAAGAACTAAAGATGAAAGAAGCAATGATGAACAACACAATAAATGAAATTAAAAATACACTAGAAGGGATCAATAGCTGAATGACTGAGGCAGCAGATTGGATAATAGACCTGGAAGATAAAATAGTGGAAATAACTTTTGCAGAGCAGAATAAAGAAAAAATAACTGAGGACAGTCTCAGAGACCTCTGGGGCAACATTAAACACACCAACATTCGAATTATAGGGGTTCCAGAAGAAGAGGAGCAAAAGAAAGGGACTGAGAAAATATTTGAAGAGGTTATAGTTGAAATTTTCCCTAATATGGGAAACGAAATAGTTAATCAAGTCCATGAAGCACAGAGAGCCCCATACAGGACAAATCCAAGGAGAAACATGCCAAGACACATATTAATCAAACTGTCAAAAATGAAATACAAAGAAAAAATATTAAAAGCAGCAAGGGAAAAACAACAAATAACACACATGGGAATCCCCATAAGATTAACAGCTGATCTTTCAGCAGAAACTCTGCAAGCCACAAGGGACAGGCAGGACATATTTAAAGTGAAGAAGGAGAAAAACCTACAACCAAGATTACTCTACCCAGCAAGGATCTCATTCGGATTTGATGGAGAAATTAAAAAATTTACAAACAAGCCAAAGCTGAGAGAGTTCAGCACCACCAAACCAGCTTTACAAAAAATGCTAAAGGATCTTCTCTAGACAAGAAACACAATAGAAGGAAAAGACCTACAATAACAAACCAAAAACAATTAAGAAATGGGAATAGGAACATGCATATCGATAATTACTTTAAATGTAAATACATAAAATGCTCCCACCAAAAGACACAGACTGGCTGAATGGATACAAAAACAAAACCCATATATATGCTGTCTACAAGAAACCCATTTCACACCTAGAGACACATGCAGACTGAAAGCGAGAGGATGGAAAAAGATATTCCGAGCAGCTCCTTTAACCCCGTCCTGGCTGAGCGAAAAAACAGACGCCCTCCAGCGACCTACACGCAGAGGCAGGGCCAAATCCAAAGCTGAGCTCCTGTGAGCTGTGAGAACAAAGAAGAGAAAGGGAAATCTCTCCCAGCAGCCACAGAAGCAGCGGATTAAAGCTCCACAATCAACTTGATATACCCTGCATCTGTGGAATACCTGAATAGACAAGGAATGATCCCAAATTGAAGAGGTGGAATTTAGGAGCGAGATCTATGATTTTTTCCCTTTTCCTCTTTTTGTGAATGTGTACGTGTATGCTTCTGTGTGAGATCCTGCCTGTATACTCTTGCTTCCACCATTTGTCCTAGGGCTCTATCCGTCCATGACTTTTTTTTAAAAATTCTTTTTCTTAATAATTAAGTTTAATTGTAATAACTTTATTATACTTTACCTTCGTTCTTTCTTTCTTTCCTTCCTTCCTTCCCTCCTTTAGACAACGAATCACCCCAAATTGAAGAGGTGGTCTCAGGGAGCAGGATTTATGATTTTTCCCCCTTTACCTCTTTTTGTGAAGGTGTATGTGTATGCTTCTGTGTAAGATTTTCTCTGTATAGCTTTGCTTCCAACATTTGTCCTAAGGTTCTATCCGTCCCCTTTTTTTTTTTTTCTAAATATTTTTTAATTCAATAACTATATTATACTTTATTTTATTTTTACTGTATCATCTTTCTTTCTGTCTTTTTTCCTTCTTTCCATCCTTCCTTCCTTCCTCCCTCCCTCCCTCCCTCCCTCCTTTCCTTCTTTGCTTCTTTCTTCCTTCCTTCCTTTCCTCCTTTCCTTCTTTCTTTACTCATACTTCTACTAATTCTCCCTACTTTTTCTCCCTTTTATTCTGAGCTGTGTGGATGAAAGGCTCTTGGTGCTCCAGCCAGGAGTCAAGGCTCTGCCTCTGAGGTAGGAGAGCCAACTTCAGGACACTGGTCAACAAGAGACCTCCCAGCTCCACATAATATTAAACGGTGGAAATCTCCCAGAGACCTCCATCTTAACACCAGCACCCAGCTTCACTCAACGACCAGCAAGCCACAGTGCTGGACAACCTATGCCAAACAACTAGCAAAACAGGAACACAACCCCACCCATTAGCAGAGAGGCTGCCTAAAATCATAATAAGGCCACAGACACCCCAAAACACACAACCAGACGTGAACCTGCCCACTAGAGAGACAAGATCCAGCCTCATCCAGCACAACACAGGCACTAGTCCCCTCCACCAGGAAGCCTACACAACCCACTGAAACAACCTTAGCCACTGGAGACAGACATCAAAAACAACGGGAACTACGAACCTGCAGCCTGCAAAAAGGAGACCCCAAACACAGTAAGATAAGCAAAATGAGAAGACAGAAAAACACACAGCAGATGAAGGAGCAAGATAAAAACCCACCAGACCTAACAAATGAAGAGGAAATAGGCAATCTACCTGAAAAAGAATTCAGAATAATGATAGTAAGGATGATCCGAAATCTTGGAAGTAGAATGGACAAAATGCAAGAAACAGTTAACAAGGACCTACAAGAACTAAAGATGAAACAAGCAACGATGAACAATGCAATAAATGAAATTAAAATCACTCTAGATAGGATCAATAGCAGAATAACTGAGGCAGAAGAACGGATAAGTGACCTGGAAGATAAAGTAGTGGAAATAACTACTGCAGAGCAGAATAAAGAAAAAAGAATGAAAAGAACTGAGGACAGTCTCAGAGACCTCTGGGACAACATGAAACGCACCAACATTCGAATTATAGGGGTTCCAGAAGAAGAAGAAAGAAAGAAAGGGACTGAGAAAATATTTGAAGAGATTATAGTTGAAAACTTCCCTAATACGGGAAAGGAAATAGTTAATCAAGTCCAGGAAGCACAGAGGGTCCCATACAGGATAAATACAAGGAGAAACACGCCAAGACACATATTAATCAAACTGTCAAAAATTAAATACAAAGAAAGCATATTAAAAGCAGCAAGGGAAAAACAACAAATAACACACAAGGGAATCCCCATAAGGTTAACAGCTGATCTCTCAGCAGAAACACTACAAGCCAGAAGGGAGTGGCAGGACATACTGAAAGTGATGAAGGAGAATAGCCTGCAACCAAGACTACTCTACCCAGCAAGGATCTCATTCACATTTGATGGAGAAATTAAAACCTTTACAGACAAGCAAAAGCTGAGAGAGTTCAGCACCACCAAACCAGCTTTACAACAAATGCTAAAGGAACTTCTCTAGACACGAAACACAAGAGAAGGAAATGACCTATAGTAGCGAACCCAAAACAATATATAAAATGGAAATAGGAACATACATATCGATAATTACCTTAAATGTAAATGGACTAAATGCTCCCACCAAAAGACACAGATTGGCTGAATGGATACAAAAACAAGACCCTTATATATGCTGTCTACAAGAGACCCACTTCAGAACTAGAGACACATACAGACTGAAAGTAAGGGGATGGAAAAAGATATTCCATGCAAATGGAAACCAAAAGAAAGCTGGAGTAGCAATTCTCATATCAGACAAAATAGACTTTAAAATAAGGACTATTAAAAGGGACAAAGAAGGACACTACATAATGATCAAGGGATCGATCCAAGAAGAAGATATAACAATTGTAAATATTTATGCACCCAACATAGGAGCACCTCAATACATAAGGCAAATACTAACAACCATAAAAGGGGAGATCAACAGTAACACATTCATAGTAGGGGACTTTAACACCCCACTTTCACCCATGGACAGATCATCCAAAATGAAAATAAATAAGGAAACACAAGCTTTAAATGATACATTAAACAAGATGGACTTAATTGATATTTATAGGACACTCCATCCAAAAACAACAGAATACACATTTTTCTCAAGTGCTCATGGAACATTCTCCAGGATAGATCATATCTTGGGTCACAAATCAAGCCTTGGTAAATTTAAGAAAACTGAAATTGTATCAAGTATCTTTTCCGACCACAACGCCATGAGACTAGATATCAATTACAGGAAAAGATCTTTAAAAAATACAAACACATGGAGGCTAAACAATACACTACTTAATAATGAAGTGATCACTGAAGAAATCAAAGAGGAAATAAAAAAATACCTAGAAACAAATGACAATGGAGACACAACGACCCAAAACCTATGGGATGCAGCAAAAGCAGTTCTAAGGGGGAAGTTTATAGCAATACAAGCCCACCTTAAGAAGCAGGAAACATCTCGAATAAACAACCTAACCTTGCACCTCAAGCAATTAGAGAAAGAAGAACAAAAAAACCCCAAAGCTAGCAGAAGGAAAGAAATCATAAAAATCAGATCAGAAATAAATGAAAAAGAAATGAAGGAAACGATAGCAAAGATCAATAAAACAAAAAGCTGGTTCTTTGAGAAGATAAACAAAATAGATAAACCACTAGCCAGACTCATCAAGAAAAAAAGGGAGAAGACTCAAATCAATAGAATTAGAAATGAAAAAGGAGAAGTAACAACTGACACTGCAGAAATAAAAAAAATCATGAGAGATTACTACAAGCAACTCTATGCCAATAAAATGGACAATCTGGAAGAAATGGACAAATTCTTAGAAATGCACAACCTGCCAAGACTGAATCAGGAAGAAATAGAAAATATGAACAGACCAATCACAAGCACTGAAATTGAAACTGTGATTAAAAACATTCCAACAAACAAAAGCCCAGGACCAGATGGCTTCACAGGTGAATTCTATCAAACGTTTAGAGAAGAGCTAACACCTATCCTTCTCAAACTCTTCCAAAATATAGCAGAGGGAGGAACACTCCCAAATTCCTTCTACGAAGCCACCATCACCTTGATACCAAAACCAGACAAGGATGTCACAAAGAAAGAAAACTACAGGCCAATATCACTGATGAACATAGATGCAAAAATCCTCAACAAAATACTAGCAAACAGAATCCAACAGCACATTAAAAGGATCATACACCATGATCAAGTGGGGTTTATTCCAGGAATGCAAGGATTCTTCAATATACGCAAATCTATCAATGTGATAAACCATATTAACAAATTGAAGGAGAAAACCCATATGATCATCTCAATAGATGCAGAGAAAGCTTTCGACAAAATTCAACACCCATTTATGATAAAAACCCTCCAGAAAGTAGGCATAGAGGGAACTTTCCTAAACATAATAAAAGCCATATATGACAAGCCCACAGCAAACATCATCCTCAATGGTGAAAAACTGAAAGCATTTCCACTAAGATCAGGAACAAGACAAGGTTGCCCACTCTCACCACTCTTATTCAACATAATTTTGGAAGTTTTAGCCACAGCAATCAGAGAAGAAAAGGAAATAAAAGGAATCCAAATCGGAAAAGAAGAAGTAAAGCTGTCACTGTTTGCAGATGACATGATACTATACATAGAGAATCCTAAAGATGCTACCAGAAAACTACTAGAGCTAATCAATGAATTTGGTAAAGTAGCAGGATACAAAATTAATGCACAGAAATCTCTGGCATTCCTATATACTAATGATGAAAAATCTGAAAGTGAAATCAAGAAAACACTCCCATTTACCATTGCAACAAAAAGAATAAAATATCTAGGAATAAACCTACCTAAGGAGACGAAAGACCTGTATGCAGAAAATTATAAGACACTGATGAAAGAAATTAAAGATGATACAAATAGATGGAGAGATATACCATGTTCTTGGATGGGAAGAATCAACATTGTGAAAATGACTCTACTACCCAAAGCAATCTACAGATTCAATGCAACCCCTATCAAACTACCACTGGCATTTTTCACAGAACTAGAACAAAAAATTTCGCAATTTGTATGGAAACACAAAAGACCCCGAATAGCCAAAGCAATCTTGAGAACGAAAAAAGGAGCTGGAGGAATCAGGCTCCCTGACTTCAGACTATATTACAAAGCAACAGTAATCAAGACAGTATGGTACTGGCACAAAAACAGAAAGATAGATCAGTGGAACAGGATAGAAAGCCCAGAGATAAACCCACGCACATATGGACACCTTATCTTTGATAAAGGAGGCAGGAATGTACAGTGGAGAAAGGACAGCCTCTTCAATAAATGGTGCTGGGAAAACTGGACAGGTACATGTAAAAGTATGAGATTAGATCACTCCCTAACACCATACACAAAAATAAGCTCAAAATGGATTAAAGACCTAAATGTAAGGCCAGAAACTATCAAACTCTTAGAAGAAAACATAGGAAGAACACTCTATGACATAAATCACAGCAAGATCCTTTCTGACCCACCTCCTAGAGTAATGGAAATAAAAAGAAAAATAAACAAATAGGACCTAATGAAACTTCAAAGCTTTTGCACAGCAAAGGAAACCATAACCAAGACCAAAAGACAACCCTCAGAATGGGAGAAAACATTTGCAAATGAAGCAACTGACAAAGGATTAATCTCCAAAATTTACAAGCAGCTCGTGCAGCTCAATAACAAAAAAACAAACAACCCCATCCAAAAATGGGCAGAAGACCTAAATAGACATTTCTCCAAAGAAGATATACAGAATGCCAACAAACACATGAAAGAATGCTCAACATCATTAATCATTAGAGAAATGCAAATCAAAACTACAATGAGATATCATCTCACACCAGTCAGAATGGCCATCATCAAAAAATCTAGAAACAATAAATGCTGGAGAGGGTGTGGAGAAAAGGGGACACTCTTGCACTGCTGGTGGGAATGTGAATTGGTTCAGCCACTGTGGAGAACAGTATGGAGGTTCCTTAAAAAACTACAAATAGAATTACCATATGACCCAGCAATCCCACTACTTGGCATATACCCTGAGAAAACCAAAATTCAAAAAGAGTCATGTACCAAAATGTTCATTGCAGCTCTATTTACAATAGCCAGGACATGGAAACAACCTAAGCGCCCATCATCAGATGAATGGATAAAGAAGATGTGGCACATATACACAATGGAATATTACTCAGCCTTAAAAAGAAATGAAATTGAGCTATTTGTAATGAGATGGATAGACCTAGAGTCTGTCATACAGAGTGAAGTAAGTCAGAAAGAAAAGACAAATACCGTATGCTAACACATATATATGGAATTTAAGGGAAAAAAATGTCATGAAGAACCTAGGGGTAAGATAGGAATAAAGACGCAGACCTACTGGAGAACGGACTTGAGGGTATGGGGAGGGGGAGGGGTGAGATTTGACAGGGCGAGAGAGAGTCATGGACATATACACACTAACAAACGTAGTAAGGTAGATAGCTGGGGGGAAGCAGCCGCAAGGCACAGGGATATTAGCTCGGTGCTTTGTGACAGCCTGGAAGGGTGGGATGGGGAGAGTGGGAGGGAGGGAGACGCAAGAGGGAAGACATATGGGAACATATGTATATGTATAGCTGATTCACTTTGTTATAAAGCAGAAACTAACACACCATTGTAAAGCAATTATACCCCAATAAAGATGTTTAAAAAAAAAAAAAAAAAGAGCAGTGGGCAATCAAAAGGTATGATCAGTTGGAAATTCTTGAGATTCAGATAAACTAGTTAATATGAAAGTTCTGGCCAAAGACTAAAGATAATTTTATTTACTATGCTGAAATATCCTTTCACAGTGGCCAATTTTTTTCTTAGTAATTGATAAGCATTTTAACTCTGGGTACAGGATGACAGCAATATTACCTCTGATTTATTTTATTACCACAGGATTGTTTCAAAAATTATTCTTTTTCATGGTGTCTAGAGAGAACCATTTCTTGTGGTATGGAGGGAAATGAGAAATGTGTTTTTCTCTTTAAAAATGGCTATAATGTTTACCTCACTTATTAACAAAGTCCATCATGATACAATCCATCAGTGGCCTAATCCTGTGGAGAAGAGTTAAAACTTTGAAAAGGAAAATAATGTCTCAGATAAACCATTTTAATGACTCTACCTTTGGGAACTTCTGAATCTACACTTTACACAACCTATTTACTCAAAAATAGTTAATTTGAAATGGACATAACTGTAGTGTGGCAGTTAGAAGTGTATATGTTGTAGACCTTTTTCCATCCACTTAAGTATGCAAAATACCAAAACTGCAGTCCCCTAGAAACAAATTGTTGTATGAACCTTATTAACACCAAATGAAAAAATAGATACTGCTAAATTTCAAGACAGTGTACCCCACAAATTTATTTTCAACATCCATGCAACCTGCTTTATAAGAATGATATACCTAATTTCATACACATTAGTAATGGAAACTACAAACACATCTATCACATTATGCTCTCCTGGTAATTCATATGTTCACTAACTAAGCCAAAGGTTAGGGATAATTGTGCCAAACCCCTCTAGTGTCATCAATATTTCAAAGGCATATTTCAAAGTTTTCCCTCCGACTTCACTTGTGTTCCTTGAATTTCAATACTAAGGTTATTTTGGCATCATTGAAAGTCCCCACGAATTTTCAGAGATGTTATTTGCATTGATTTTTATACTTAGGGAGCCTAAACTAGCCACTTCACATTTTTCCATAGTCAAAGGATCTATGTAGACCAATGGCTATTACAGTTCTCCTGAACATTACTGACACATTAATTTGCTGTTGGTATGGGTCCTTAATAAAATATTTAGAACAGCATCAGTCCTGGAATAAATATTTACTGTGCATTTATTCAAAAGATGACTAACACTGCACTGGGAGCTGTACTTTCAAAGAAATACATATATTCTTACCTTCAAGGATATTATAGTCTATTTATGTAGAGACAGACACTAGTGAAAAGTTAAAATACAAAATAAGCATATAAAAATATCATTAAGCAATAAATGAACAGTATACATAATGAGGGCTGCAGCAGCTCATTGGAGGAAGTGATCACCATTGCTTGAAGTCAGAGAAGGCTTTTGGAGGAGGTAGAACATGCACTGGGTAGGGGACCAATAGGACATATTTTTCCATCACCATTAAACAATTGTGAATATGAATTCAGAATTACTATGCTATTTTCTCAGCTGCCTTAAAAATAAATCTTACAATATTTTCAAACTATATGTAAACCTATGAATCTTCTAGAATTATGCATTCAATATTACATTGTTTTCTACTTCTTGATATATCACTTCACAGTTGTTTTTAAGTTTCATTATATGTGGTTTGTTAGCCAGGCTCACCATCACCCTGAACCAAGACTGTGAAGGTTTCAGTAGCAAACACTGGCAATAGTATACTCTATTCTTTCTTCTCCTTCCCCTCAACAGCCAGGTAAGATTTATAAAATAATTAATAATATCATAAAAAATCACATTTTAATTGTAGCAGGTAAATTACACAAAATATGACTTAGAGCTCAATTTTCTTATCCATATATGAATCTAAGTTAATAATACTCATGTCATGCCTCAGTATAATGTAATCTCCTTGAAAACTGGGACCACATTTAATTCATGTTTGCATAATCCCTTTTCCACTCTATACATTTTGCATATGGCCACTCAATAAATGTTTATTGAACTGAATCACTTTGCTGTACACTTAAAAATTTTTAAAAAAGACCTGACTCCAATGTTGAAGGTGTGCATGTGGGAAAGAGTAATGGAAAAATTCAAGAAAAATTAACAAGTAAGAAATTTAAATTCAATATCCTATTTGGAAATAATTTTATCTGCTGAAAGTATTTGGACAATACCTATTCAATTTACTTATCACACTTTCTATTACATCCCATTTGTCTTCTTCTTTTCCAGCCAGAAGGTGTGGTATTTTAAATAGTTTATTAAAAATACATGTCTACATTTGAGTTTTGATTTGCATTTCTCTAATAATTAGCAATGTTGAGGATCTTTTCATGTGTTTCTTGGCCATCTTTATGCTTCTTTGGAAAAATGTTTATTTAGATCTTCTGCCCATTTTTTTGAACGGGTTGTTTGCTCTTTTGATATTCAGCTGCATGAGCTGTTTGTATATTTTGGAGATTAATTCCTGGTCCATTGTTTCATTTGCAAATATTTTCTCCCATTCTGAGGGTTGTTTTCTCGCTTTGTTTATGGTTTCCTCTGCTGTGCAAAAACTTTTAAGTTTAATTAGGTCCCATTTGTTTATTTTGGTTTTATGTACATTACTCTAAGAGATGGATCAAAAAAGATATTGCTGTAATTTAGGTCAAAGAGTGTCCTGCCTATGTATTCCTCTAAGAGTTTTATAGTACCCAGCCTTACATTTAGGTCTTTAATGCATTTTGAGTTTATTTTTCTATATGGTATTAAGGAGTGTTCTAAGTTCATTCTTTTACAGGTAGCTGTCCAGTTTTCCCAACACCACTTACTGAAGAGACTGTCTTTTCTCCATTGTATATTCTTGCATCCTTTGCCATAGATTAGGTGACCAGAGGTGCATGGGATTATCTGTGGACTTCTATCTTGTTCCATTGATCTATATTTCTGTTTTCGTGTCAGGACCATACTGGTTTGATTACTGTAGTTTTGTAGTATAGTCTGAAGTCAGGAATTCTGATTCCTCCAGCTCCATTTTCCTTTCTCAACATTGCTTTGGCTATTCAGGGTCTTTTGTGTTTCCATACAAATTGTAATTTTTTCTGTTCTAATTCTGTGAAAAGTACCATTGGTAATTTGATAGGGATTGCATTAATCTGTAGATTGCTTTGGGTACTATAGTCATTTTCACAATGTTGATGCTTCCAATTCAAGAACATGGAATATCTCTCCATCTGTTTGTGTCTTCTTGGATTTCTTTCATCAGTGTCACAGTTTTCAGAGTACAGGTCTTTTGCCTCCTTAGGTAGGTTTATTCCTAGGTATTTACTCTTTTTGATGTGATGATAAATGGGGTTGTTTCCTTAATCTCTCTGATATTTTGTTGCTAGTGTATAGGAATGCAAGAGATTTTTGTGTATTAATTTTGTATCCTACAACTTTACCAAATTCATTGATGAACTCTAGTGGTTTCTGATAATGTCTTTAGGATTGATGAGGTATCACCTCACACTGGTCAGAATGGCCATCATCAAACAATCTACATACAATGAGTGCTGGAGAGGGTGTGGAGAAAAGGGAGCTCTCCTACACTGTTGATGGGAATGGAAATTGGTACAGCCATTATGGAAAACAGTATGGAGGTTGCTTAAGAAACTAAAAATAGCTTCAAGATGGTGGAGGAGTGAGACGTGGAGATCACCTTCCTCGCCACAAATACATCAAAAACGCATCTACATGTGAAACAACTCCTACAGAACATCTACTGAACACTGACAGAAGACCACAGACTTCCCGTAAGGCAAGAAACTCCCCACTTACCTCGGTAGGGAAAAAGAAAAAAAAAAAGAAAAAACAGAGACCAAAGAATACTGATGGGACCTGCACCTCTGTGAGAGAGCTGTGAAGGAGGCAAAGTTTCCACACACTAAGAAGTCCCTTCCCTGGTGGAGATTGGGTGTGGGTGGAGTGGGGGAAGCTTCAGAGCAATGAAGGAGAGTGCAGCAACAGGAGTGAAGAGGGCAAAGCAGAAAGATTCCCACACAGAGGATCGGTGCCAACCAGCACTCACCAGCCTGAGAGGCTTGTCTGCTCACCCACCACGGCAGGTATAGGCTGGGAGCTGAGGCTCGAACTTCAGAGATTCAGATCCCAGGGAGATGACTGGGGTTGGCTGCGTGAACATAGCCAGAAAGGGGCTAGTGCAACACAGCTAACCAGGAGGGAGTCTGGGGAAAAGTCTGGAACTGCCTAAGAGTCAAGAGACCATTATTTTGGTGTTCTCTAAGAGAGGAGATTCAGAGCACTGCCTAAAGGAGCTTCAGTGATGGGCACAAGCCAAGGCTATCAGTGCAGAGAGCAGAGACGGGCACGAAACGCTAAAGCTCCAGAAGCAGCCACCAAGAATCCTCTGTGCAACCACAGGTCACTATCCATACCTCCCCTCCCAGGAGCCTGAGCAGCCTGCCACTGCCAGGGTCTCGCGATCCAGGGACAACTTCTCCAGGAGAACATATGGCAGGCCTCAGGCTGTTGCAACGTCATGCTGGCCTCTGCCACCACAGGCTCGCCCTGCATTCCATACCCCTCCCTCCCCCCGGCCTGAATGAGCCAGAGCCTCCGAATCAGCCTCTCCTTTAACCCCTCCTGTCTCAGTGAAGAACAGACACCAGAGGGCAACCTACATGCAGAGGTGAGCAAAATACAAAGCTGAACATCAGGAGCTGTGTGAACAAAGAAGAGAAAGCGAAATTTATCTGTGCAGCCTCAGGAGCAGCGAATTAAATTCCCACAAGCAACTTGATGTACCCTGCATCTGTGGAATAACTGAATAGACAACGAATCATCCCAAAATTGAGGCAGTGGACTTTGGGAACAACTGTAGACTTGGGGTTTGCTGTATGTGACGGACTAGTTTCTGACTTTTATGTTTATCTTAGGTTAGTTTTTAGTGCTTGCTATCACTAGTGGATTTGGTTATTGGTTTGGTTGCACTCTTCTTTTGTTTTTTCTTTTTTTTATTACTTTAAAAAATTAAAATTTTTTTTAAATTTTATTTTATTTATTTCTTTACACTTTTCCTTTTTCTTCTGAGCTGTGTGGCTGACAGGATCTTGGTGCTCTGGCTGGGTATCAGGCCTAAACCTCTGAGGTGGAAAAGCCAAGTTCATTGGACCTGGTGGATGTTGGACGTCTGGCCCCATGTAATATCAGCAAGAGCTCTCCCAGAGATTTCTATCTCAATGCTAAGACCCAGCTCCACTCAACAAACAGCAAGCTCCAATGATGGACACTGCATGCCAAACAACTAGCAAGACTGTAACACAACTGCATCTATTAGCAGAGAGGCTGCTTAAAATCATAATAAGTTCACAGAGAACCCAAAACACACCACCAGATGTGGTCCTGCACAAAAGAAAGACAAGATCCAGACTCATGCACAAGAACACAGGCACCAGTCTCCTCCACCAGGGAGCCTATACAACACACTGAATAAACCTTACCCACCAGGGACAGATACCAAAAACAACGGGAACTACAAACCTGCAGCATGCGAAAAGGAGACCCCAAACACAGTAAGTTAAGGAAAATGAGAAGACAGAGAACTAAGAGGCAGATGACGGAGCAAGGTAAAAACTCATCAGACCAAAAAAATGAAGATGAAATAGGCAGTCTACCTGAAAAAGAATTCAGAGAAATGATAGGCAAGATTATCCAAAATCATGGAAATAGAATGGAGAAAATAAAAGAAGTGTTTAACACGGACCTAGAAGAACTAAAGAGCAAATAAATAATGATGAACAACACATTACATGAAATTAAAAATTTTCTAGAAGAAATCAGTAGCAGAATAACTGAGGCAGAAGAACGGATAAGTGACCTGGAAGATAAAAGAGTGGAAGTAACTACCTCAGAACAGAATAAAGAAAAAAGAATAAAAGGAATTGAGGACAGTTTCAGAGAACTCTTGGACAACATTAAATGCACCAATATTCAAATTATAAGGGTCACAGAAGAAGAAGAGGAAAAGAAAGAGACTGAGAAAATATTTGAAGAGATTATAGTTGAAAACTTCCCTAATATAGGAAAGGAAATAGTCAGTCAAGTCCAGGAAGTGCAGAGAGTCCCATACAGATACATCCAAGGAGAAACACGCCAAGACACATGTAAATCAAAGTATCAAAAATTCAATTCAAAGAAAAAATATTAAAAGCAGCAAGGGAAAAGCAACAAATAACATGCAAGGGAATCCCCATAAGGTTAACAGCTGATCTTTCAGCAGAAACTCTGAAAGCCAGAAGGGAGTCACAGGACATATAGAAAGTGATGAAAGGGAAAAACCTACAACCAAGATTATTCTAACAACCAAGGATCTCACTCAGATTTGATGGAGGAATTAAAACCTTTACAGACAAGCAAAAGCTAAGAGAATTCAGCACTTCCAAACCAGCTTGACGACAAATCCTTAAGGAATTTCCCTAGACAGGAAACACAACAGAAGGAAAAGACTTACAATAACAAACCCCCCAAAATTAAGAAAATGGGAATAGGAACATACATATCAATCATTACATTAAATGTAAATGTATTAAATGCTCCCACCAAAAGACACAGACTGGCTGAATGGATAAAAAAAGAAGACCCATATACATGATGTCTACAAGAGACCCACTTCAGACCTAGGGACACATACAGACTGAAAGTGAGGGGATGGAAAAAGATATTTCATGCAAAAGGAAATCAAAAGAAAGCTGCAGTAGCAATTCTCAAATCAGACAAAATAGACGTTAAAATAAAGAATGTTACAAGAGACAAAGAGGGACACTACATAATGATCAAGGGATCAATCCAAGAAGAAGACATAACAATTATAAATACTTATGCACCCAACATAGGAGCACCTCAGTACATAAGGCAAAGGCTAACAACAATAAAAGGAGAAATCGACAGTAACACGATCAGAGTAGGGGACTTTAACACCCCAATTTCACCAATGGACACATCATCCAAAATGAAAATAAATAAGGAAATACAAACTTTACAAGACACATTGGGCCAGATAGACTTAATTGATATTTATAGGACATTCCATGCAAGAACAAAAGAATACAGTGTGTTCTCAAGTACTCCTGGAACATTCTCCAAGATAGATCATATCTTGGGTCACAAATCAAGCCTTGGTAAATTTAAGAAAATTGAAATTGTATCAGGTATATTTTCTAACCAAAACACTATGAGACTAGATATCAATTACAGGAAAATATAACTATGAAAAATACAAACACATGGAGGCTAAATCATATGCTACTAAATAAACAAGAGATCATTGAAGAAATCAGAGGAAGTCAAAAAATACCTAAAAACAAATGACAATGAAAACAAGATGGACCAAAACCTATGGGATACAGAAAAAGAAGTTCTAGGAAGGAAATTTATAGCAATACAATCCTACCTCAAGGAACAAGGAAAATCTCAAATAAACAACCTAACCTTAAACCTAAAGCAATTAGAGAAAGAAGAACAAAAGAAGACCCCAAAGTTAGCAGAAGGAAATAAATCAGAAAGATCAGAAATAAATGAAAAAGAAATGAAGGAAACAACAGCAAAGATCAATAAAACTAAAAGCTGGTTCTTTGAGCAGATAAACAAAATTAATAAACCATTGGCCAGACTTATCAAGAAAAAAAGGGAGAAGTCTCAAATCAACAGAATTAAAAATGAAAAAGGAGAAGAAACAACTGACACTGAAGAACTACAAAGGATCATGATAGGTTACTACAAGGGAGTATATGTCAATAAAATGGACAACCTGGAAGAAATGGACAAATTCTTAGAAAAGCACAACCTTCTGAGACTTAACCAGGAAGAAATAGAAAATATAACAGACCAATCACAAGCACTGAAATTGAAACTGTGATTAAAAATCTTCCAACAAAAGCTCAGGACTAGACGGCTTCACAGGCGAATTCTAAAAATTATTTAGAGAAGAGCTAACACTTATCCTTCCCAAACTCTTGCAATCCCTATCAAACTACTACTGGCATTTTTCACAGAACTAGAAACAAAAATTTTACAATTTGTATGGAAACACAAAAGACCCCGAATAACTAAAGCAATCTTGAGAAAGGAAGACTGAGCTTGTGGAATCAGGCTCTATGTCTTCATATTACAAACATACAGTAATCCAGAGAGTATGGTACTGGCATGAAAACAGAAACACATATCAGTGGAACAGGATAGAAAGCCTAGAGATAAACCCACACACATATGGTCACCTTATCATCTTTGTTAAATGAGGCAAGAATATACAGTGGAGAAAAGACAGCCTCTTCAATAAGAGATGCTGCAAAAACTGGACAGCTCCATGTAAAAGCATGTAATTAGAGCCCTCCCTAACACCATACACAAAAATATACTCAAAATGGATTAAAGACCTAAATGTAAGGGAAGACACTATAAAACAGAGGAAATCATAGGCAGAACACTCTATGACATAAATCACAGCAATATCCTTTTTGACCCACCTCCTAGAGAAATGGAAACAAAAATAAACAAATGGGACCTAGTGAAACTTAAAAACTTTTGAACAGCAAAGGAAACCATAAACAAGACCAAAAGACAACCCTCAGAATGGGAGAAAATATTTGCAATTGAAGCAACTGACAAAGGATTAATCCCCAAAGTATGTAAACAGCTCATGCAGCTCAGTATCAAAAAAAAGCCCAATCCAGAAATGGGCTGAAGACCTAAATACACATTTCTCCAAAGAAGATATACAGATTGCCAACAAACACATGAGGTGATGCTCAACATCATTAATCATTAGAGAAATACAAATCAAAACTACAATGAGACATCACCTCACACTGGTCAGAATGAGCATCATAAAAATCTATAAACTGTAGGTGCTGGAGAGGGTGTGGACAGTGGGGGCAGCCCTCTTGCACTGTTGGTGGAAATGTAGATTGATATACCCACTATGGAAAGTAATATGTAGGTTCCTTAAGAAACTAAATGTAGAACTACCATATGACCCAGCAATCTCACTACTTGGCATATACCCTGAGAAAACCATAATTCAAGAAGAGTCATGTACCACGGTGTTCATTGCAGCACTATTTACAATAGCCAGGACATGGAAGCAACCTAAGTGTCCATCGACAGATGAATGGATAAAGAAGATGTGACACATATATACAATGGAATATTAGTCAGCCATAAAAAGAAACGAAATTGAGTTATTTATAATCAGGTGGATGGACCTAGCATCTGTCATACAGATTGAAGTAAGTCAGAAAAAAAAAAACAAATACCATATGTTAACACATATATATGGAATCTTAATAAAAATTATTTCTGATGAAACTACTGGCAAGACAGGAATAAAGGCACAGGAGTAGAAAATGGACTTGAGGACATGGGGAGAGGGAAAGTTAAGGTAGGACGAAGTGAGAGAGTGGCATTGTCATATATACACTACCAAACGTAAAACAGATAGCTAGTGGGAAACAGCCACATAGCATAGGGAGATCAGCTCGGTACTTTGTGACCACCTAGAGGGGTGGGGCAGGGAGGGTGGAATGGGGACGCAGGAGGGATGGGATATGGGGATATCTGTATACGTATAGCTGATTCACTTTGTTATACAGCAGAAACTAACACAACATTGCACAGCAGTTATACTCCAATAAATATGTTAAAAAAAAAGAAACTAAAAATAGAGGTACGATATGATCCAGCAATCGCACTCCTGGGCTTATATCCAGAGAAAGCCATAAATTGAAAGGATGCATGCACCCCAATGTTCATTGCAGCACTATTTACAATAGCCAGGACATGGAAGTAACCAAAATGTTCATCGACAGTGGAATGGATAAAGAAGATGTGGTACATATATACAACGGAAAAATACTCAGCCATAAAAAGAATGAAATATTGCCATTTGCTGTGCAATGGACGGACCTAGATATTGTCGTGCAGAGTGAAGTAAGTCAGACAGAGAAAGCCAAATATCGTATAATATTGCTTATATGTGGAATCTAGAAAAATGATACAGATGAACTTATTTGTAAAGCAGAAATAGAGCTATAGATATAGAAAACAAACTTATGGTTACCAAGTTGGGGAGGAGGGGATGGGATGAATTGGGAGGTTGTGATTGACATATATACCCTACTATGTATAGAATAGATAACTAATGAGAACCTACTGTATAGCACAGGGAACTCTACTCAGCCCTATATGGTGACCTAGATGGGAAGGGAATCTATGTTTGCTGTACAGGAGAAACTAACACAACATTGTAAAGCAGCTATAATCCAGTAAAAATTAATAAAAATATATGTCTATACACGTACATACAATAACGGGACTTTCTTCAGAGAAGAGACTTGGTCTTCTAATGTTTGCTTATTAGTAATTAAAAGGCTAATTTAAATCAGTTCTAGTTCTCACCATCTTTACTACATCACTTTAGTAAGATGATGCACAAAGAAACTTTTAGATACTTTTAGAACTTATCAATACCTATTTGCACGAAGTTTTCTAATACTTTAGATTTCATTTATTCATTTTATGTGTCAATATTATCAGAGTAAATAATGCCTTTGTTTCTTGTAGACAATTGAATGAAAATTTTCTTTTACCAAGTCTGTTCAGTCTGGGAATAACAAACTTTTGAAAGAACAAAAGTGAGGGCAGACCTCAAAATTAATTTTGGGGGCACTCTAATTACCTTTACCTTACAGCATAAAGCTTTAAAAGTGATATTATTGGGCTTCCCTGGTGGCGCAGTGCTTGAGAGTCTGCCTGCCAATGCAGGGGACACGGGTTCATGCCCTGGTCCCGGAAGATCCCACATGCCGCAGAGCGGCTGGGCCCATGAGCCATGGCCGCTGAGCCTGCGCATCCAGAGCCTGTGCTCCACAACGGGAGAGGCCACAACAGTGAGAGGCCCATGTACCGCAAAAAAAAAAAAAAAAAAAAAAAAAAAAAAAATGGTATTATGATTTTTTTTAATCCTCAAGTTAATAAGGAAGCAATTTGGACCCTTAAAATATATTTCAGGATATAATTAGAGCCACATCTCCTATGCCACCTAGCTGGATCACATAAATGTTAAATTTTTACAAATAGGTTTCATGTTTCACAACTCTAATGATGCAGATCTGCTCTAATTCATTTTGGAAACTAGCTTATCAATTTTAATATTGATATTATAAATCTGTACTTATTTCATTATCTTATCCTCAATTCTATGTATAACTAATGAGCCAGAATTATGTAGAAGGGAGAATGTTCCTTCAAGTTGACTTGGGACAAGCCCACTAATTACAAGACATGTTTTTCCAAGTAGTGAAAACGAAATTTGCTCATCTCTGTATTTAAAGTGTTTACAGTTTATAAAAGAGAAAACACATGTATTTGTTTTGTTTTTGTTTTTTTTTTAACTTTTTATTTTATATTGGAGTATAGTTGATTAACAATGTTGTGATAGTTTCGGATGTATTGCAAGGTGATTCATTCATATATATACATGTATCTATTCTTTTTCAAACTTTTTCCCATTTAGATTGTTACTTAATGTTGAGCAGAGTTCCCTGTGCTATACAGTAGGTCCTTGTTTGTTATCTATTTTAAATACAGCTGTGTGTACATGTCAATTCCAAACTCCCTAACTATCCCTTCCCCCCACCATTACCCTCCCCACCCCTGTAACCATAAGTTTGTCCTCTAAGTCTGTGAGTCTATTTCTGTTTTGTAAATAAGTTCATTTGTATCATTTTTTTTAGATTCTGCATATAAGTGATAACATACTATATTTCTCTTTCTCTGTCCAACTTATTTCACTCTGCATGACAATCTCTAGGTCTATCCATGTTGCTGCGACTGGCATTATTTCATTCTTTTTAATAGGCGAGTAATATTCCATTGTATATAAGTACCTCATCTTCTTTATCCATTCCTCTGTTGATGGACATTTAAGTAGCTTCCATGTCTTGGCTATTGTAAACAGTGCTGCAATGAACATTGTGGTTCATGTATCCTTTTGGACAATGTTCTTCTCTGGATATATGCCTAGGAGTGAGATTGCAGGGTCATATGGTAGCTCCATTCTCAGCTTTTTAAGGAACCTCTGTACTGTTCTCCACAGTGGATGTACCAATTTACATTCCCACCAACAGAGTAGGAGGGTTCCCTTCTCTCCACACCCTCTCCAGCATATATTTTTTGTGGATTTTTTGATGATAGCCATTTTGTCAGGTGTGAGGTGATATCTTATTGTAGTTTTGATTTGCATTTATCTAATAATTAGCGATGTTGAATATCTTTTCATGTGCTTCCTGGCCATCTTATGTCTTCTTTGGAGAAGTATCTATTTAGGTCTTCTGCCCATTTTTTGATTGGGTTGTTTGTTTTGATGACATTAAGCTGCATGAGTAGTTTGTAAATTTTGGAGATCAATTCCACATCATTTGCAAATATTTTCTCCCAATCTGTGGGTTGTCTTTTCATTTTGTTTATGGTTTCCTTTGCTGTGCAAAAGCTTTTGAGTTTAATGAAAATACATGTATTTGGAATGTGATTCTTGACCAATAGCATTCTTCCAAAAATTTGATTGTTTAAAAGTATATAAGATTGTAAAGGTTTTATAAGTATCTTTATTGTCATTTAATTATTTCAATACTTTGAAGCTTTAGATTTATTTTTGGAGCCAACTAATGTAAAATGGATCTGATGTTAATTTTTAAAGTATTATTTAATGTCATATGATGGTTTCCAGTAACTCTGTTATGTCAGATTTAAATACAGTACTCTGGTCTGGAAATGTATATTTGAAGCATTCTTCCAAATTACTGGAAACTCTACCAATTGTCCCATCTTTGCTCTAGAGTCCTATTCAGGGCAAGGTAAAACATTGAGTATAATCTGCACATTCTATCACATCTGGAGTAACTTTTTTTGATGATAGAGAACAGTCCTTAGCTTCTTGGGATACAGACCTAGAAAACCTAGAAAAACCTTAGTTTCTTGGGATACAGACCTAGATTTAAGCTTATTCAATCAATCAAGAACTTTATTGCCCAGTCTATATCTTCTTGAAAGGCCATTTCACCTCTTCTCTACCTTATACTTTTCTACTCACCATTCAGGACTCAATTCAAATCTCACAACATTCATTCATCCAGTCATTCAATAAATATTTCTTAGGTTTCTACTATGTGTCAAGTATTGTGTTATGTGCATATTGTGCAAAATTAGGAATAGTTTCTGTAGTCATAGAGTTTAAAGTTTATCAGAGGGAGCTGAAGAGACAATCACATAACTACCCATAAAATACAAAATAACTGTGACTAGTGCTATTTAAGAAAGTAACATGGTACTCTGAGAGCTTAGAAATGAGTTATTTGACTTGAGAATTATGCCTCATTTCTTTTTAGGCAGTGTGAGTCACTACCTTCTCTGTGCTCTACTCACTTTCCTGTGCTCCCACAGTATTTGGTATATGTATTTCTATTATAGCACTTAATCACATTACACTGCAAGCATTTCTTCATATTGCTATATCTCTTACAGGACTGTAAGCTCAGGATTTGAAGATAGACATGGGTAAAAATTCTGTTTCTGCCATTTGGAAGCTATGACCTTGGGAAAATTACTTAACTTCTCTAAACTGCAGTTTACACAACTGTAAAATGAGGATGATGATACATTCTTTGAAGTGTAAGAATAAGTCATATTATGCAAACCAGCTAGCACAGAACTGGGAATAAATTATCTTCCTTAATGGTCAGAGGCCTTTCACATTTATTTTTATTCCTTAAACAATATCTAATCCATCATAGATGTCCAATACATGCTGCTGAATGAATTTTCAATACAGAACAGAACATCTCCACTTCTAGATAGAAAGTATTTCTGGAGACCATACACTAAAGTACATTGTAAAATTGAGAATGCACGTGAAATGTATCTTGATGTTTCAGAGCTGTTAATTTTATTTTAACACTAGAGGATATTGTTGAATACATTGGTAAACATTTTTATAAGAGGCTGACCTTTCTTGAGCAGCCCCAAATGAGAGGAGTGGAAAGGTTCAAAAGGGAGAAAATTGCTGGCTACTTTTATTAACAAACAATTTTCCAATTTTGTGCCAGGCAAGAGAAATGTAAGACATGATTTCTTCAGTTAAGAAACTTACAATCTAGTTGAGAAGACTGACTCATGAAACTATAATAACAATTAAGAACATAATTGTGTGGTGCTGGTTCTCAGTTCAGTAGGAGTCTGGGAAAGAGAGAAATCACTGTGAGCTGCAGAATGTCAGGAAAAGCTACTAAGTTAAAGCTTCAAATGAAAAGGTGATATTTTCAGACCTAAGAATACAAGTGAAGAAAAAAAGAGATTATTTTTAAGATCTTGATTGTACCATTGTTCTTTTCTTTAGAATTCCATACTTGAAAAAAGAAATAGACTTAATACCTCAGACATTTAAAACAAAATATTCCCTCTCATAGTTGACACAATATGTTTCTTCACATGAGGCCTGTTATAAAACATTTCTAATCTATAATGTGAAAAGAGAAAATAATATTATGTGTAGCATATAATAATCCCCATGTAAATACTTCACTATTATATTATATTCTTAAACATGATATTAGTTAAAATTTTAAAACCTTACTTGCAGCTACATACCTCTTTGATTATAGGAAAAACCTAATTTCAATAACAGAACTATTTGTGTTAAAATGGATGCACATTAAAAATATTAACTTGTACTACCAAATTTCAGGTTTTATTTTAAAGACAAATGTTGACCTTTATTGTAAATCAAACTTTTATTTATTTTTAATTTCTAACATCTTTTCTCTTTTTTTTGTTTCTTACGAATTTTCTGCTTTTCACCAGTGTATTTTGATGGAAGTAATGAGCACAGCATGGTATAAGGAAAAATAAGTTTCAGAAAATTGACACTCCCTTTGTATGGCTGAGTATGCATTTGTGCTGACAAGATTGAGGTAAACTTAGAGTATGATAGTTTCAATCTTTGGCAGAAACTACTATAATATTACCTATAAACATACCCTGCAAGACTATGAATATGCATCATCTTTCCCATGTTATGTATCATCAGTCTTGTTATGAGGCACTCCATAATATAAAAAGAACAAACCAAACCCCCCAAAACATACATTATTCTAGAACAGATAAGCAAAATGTTGACACATTTTAGAAAACAGCCATGGAATAAAGAAATAAGTGATTCAATTAAGAAAATATTTGTTAATTATTCTTGAGGAATAGAGTATGAATTCTTCCTGAATTTAAATTGTGGATGGATAGAGTTACTTTATAGGACAATAACAGGATGCAACTATATATAAGAGCTCCATCCTTTGTTTTATATTAACGTTTAATGGAAGGGAATGGATGACTGGGCAATCCAAAACACCAAGCAATTTAACCGTCATTCAAATATTTTTTTTATTATGTTAGGGTTTTTTAATTACTGAAGTATAGTAAATTTATAATATTATATTAGTTTCAGATACACAGTGTAATGAGTCAGTATTATTACAGATTTTACTCTATTAAAGGTTATTACACGATAATGGCTATAATTCCTTGTGCTATATAATACATCCTTGTTGCTTATCTATTTTATACATAATAGTTTGTATCTCTTAATCCTATACCCCTAACTTCCCCCTACCCCTTTCCTCTCCCCTCTAGTAACCACTAGTTTGTTTTCCATATCTATGAGTCTGTTTCTCATATACATTCATTTGTATTATATTTAGACTCTGCATATGTCATATCATATAGTATTTATCTTTCTCTACCTGACTTATTTTTCTACATAATATTCTCTAGTTACATCCACATTGCTGTAAAATACATAAACAGCTCATACAACTCAATATCAAAAAAAATGAACAATCAAAAAATGGCCAGAACACCTGAATAGACATTTTTCCAAAGAAGACATACAAATGGCTAACAGGCACATGAAAAGATGTTCAACATCGTTAACTATTAGGGAAATGCAAATCAAAACCAAAATGAGATATCACCTCACACCTGTCAGAATGGCTATCATCAAAAAGTCTATAAGTTACAAATGTTGGAGAGGATGTGGAGAAAAGGGAACCTGTACACTGCTGGTAGAAATGTAAAATGGTGTAGCCACTATGGAAAGCAGTATGGAATTTCCTCAAAAAACTAAAAAAAAATTACCATATGATACAGCAATTCCACTCCTGGGTATGTATCTAGAAAAAACAGAAACACTAATTCAAAAAGATAAATACACCCCAATGTTCATAGCAACATTATTTACATTAGCCAACATATGGAAGCAACCTAAGTGTCCATCAACAGATGAGTGGATAAAGATGTGATATATATATAGTGGATATATAATATTCCATTATATATATATATATATATATATATATATATATATATAGTGGAATATTACTCAGCCTTAAAAAAGAATGAAATTCTGTCTTCATTCCAATTTGCATTAACACTATTTCATATGCACATTTCTTTTCTGAGTAGATGGGTTCCTTCAGCATTGGAAGTGAATATGTGCTTTTGTGAGAAATCATATTTGATATGCTTTAAGGTTAATCATTAATAAATAATTTATTTTATAAACTAAAAATTATTTTCTTTTATAATTCAAGGAGACACAGTTATATAAAACCTTTCTATATGAAGAGCAATGTTGTATGTGAGGAGATGAAGACGATATAGTCCCTGCTCACCAGTTAACAAGATAGTGAAAAAGAAATGCATACAAACTATCATAATACCAAGTAGATGGTGACAAGTGCTATAGTTACGAATGCAAAAACATTCTTCATAATACTTTCTTATATAGGATCCACAATAAACTATTCAAATGTAGTTCTATAAAGACGTTTATGAAGAATTTAACTATGTTGGTCTGGATAAGTAGATTTCTGGGCCTCTAACTTAGTATAAGGATATAGCTTATAAATCCTAAATGACAATCTTTAATATGTCCCTTACACTATCTCAAATATCAAAAGCCTCAAGTAGGATTTGGAAGAAACTAGACTGTTATTAATTTCACTATGTTAATGACTGAAAGGAACTTCTTAAACTACCAATCACATTATCAGAGGTACATAGTGTTGTGAGAGCATAAATAGGAAAGAAACAAAATATAAGACAGAGCTTCTCTGGTGAAAGGTTTGGGAACACTTCACAGTGGATGTGCTGTTATTTAAATTTGCTGCATAGTGTGATAAAACTTGAGTGTAAGATATGTGGGAGTTCAGAGAAAAGATTATAGAGAGGGGAAGCTAGAAGGTAGGTTAGGAACAGATTATGGAGGACTTTCATACTGCTCTTCTATAAGAAGTTTGGGGGTTATGCTGTAGGTAATAAAGAAAGTTAAGTATCAGCACAATAAAAATGGAGCCAGATTATTTAGATTTTAGCCTTTTTCCTGAAGGCAATGTGAACACTATACTGAAGTGGAAATATATTAATGGTGTGGAAAACATTTGTGACCATTGTAACAGTTCAGGTGAGAAATTATGAGGTCTGAGACTATAATAATGTTAGCACACATTTAAGGAAAGAGACAGATATGAAAAAGATTGCAAAGGCAAATCAAAAGTACTTAACTATTTAGATGTGAGGAGGTGAACACAGAGTATATGGTGACCCTATGGAAGATCTAAATAGACATTTTTCCAAAGAAGACATACAGATGGCCAAAAAGCACATGAAAATAAGCTCAACATCACTAATTATTAGAGAAATGCAAATCAAAACTACAATGAGGCATCACCTCACACCAGTCAGAATGGCCATCATCAAAAAATCTACAAACAAGGAATGCTGGAGAAGGTGTGGAGTAAAGGGAACCCTCCTACACTCTTGGTGGGAATGTAACTTGGTACAGTCACTATGGAGAACAGTATGGAAGTTCCTTAACTAAAAATAGAACTACCATTGACCCATCAATCCCACTCCTGGGCATATACCCTGAGAAAACCATAATTCCAAAAGATACATGAACCCCATTGTTCATTACAGCACTATTCACAGTAGCCAGGACATGGAAGCAACCTAAATGTCTATCAACAGAGGAGTGGATAAAAAAGATGTGGTACATATATATAATGGAATATTACTCAGCCATATAAAGGAATGAAATTGTGTCATTTACAGCAACATGGATGGACCTAGAGATTGTCATACTGAGTGAAGTAAGTCAGACAGAGAAAGACAAATATATGATATCACTTATATGTGGAATCTAATGAAAGGGTACAAATGAACTTTTCTACAAAACAGAAATAGAGTTACAGATGTAGAAAACAAACTTATGGTTACCAGGGTGTAAGGTGGGGAGGGACAAATTTGGAGATTGGGATTGACATAATCACACTACTATATGTAAAATAGATAACTAATAAGGACCTGCTGTATAGCACAGGGAACTGTACTCAATACTCTGTAATGGTCTATATGGGAGAAGAATCTAAAAAAGAGTGGATATATGTATACATATAACTGATTCACTTTGCTGTACACCTGAAACTAACACAGCATTGTAAATCAACTATACTCCAATAAAGATGTTAAAAAATATGTAAATGAATAAATATAATGTGACAGAAAAAAACAAAAAAGAAAAAAGAGTATATGGTAACCCTAGATTCTTGTGAAGATGGCAATGCCATTAATAGAGTTGAGGATACCAAAAGATAAATAAATATAAATTCTATTTAAAAAAATATTGAAGCGCAGTTGATTTACATTGTTGTGTTAATTACTACCGTAAAGCAAAGTGATTCAGTAATACATTTTATATATATATATATATATATATGTACGTTCTTTTTTTAAGTATTATTTTCCATTATGGTTTATCATAGGATGTTGAATATGGTTCTCTGAGCTATACAGTAGGACCTTGTTGTTTATCCATTCTATATATGAAAGCTTACATCTACTAACCCCAATTCCGTTTTGGTTTTTATGTTTGTTTGTTTTTTGTTTTATTTGTGGTACGCAGGCCTCTCACTGTTGTGGCCTCTCCCATTGCAAGGCACAGGCTCTGGACGCGCAGGCTCAGTGGCCATGGCTCACGGGCCCAGCCACTCCACGGCATGTGGGATCTTCCCAGACCAGGGCACGAACCCGTGTCCCCTGCATCGACAGGCAGACTCTCAACCACTGTGCCACCAGGGAAGCCCCTAATTCCATTTTTTGACGAGTTAATTTTAACATAGCAATAGATAATCAGAAGGCATTTGGAAATTTGAATCTGTAGATCAAAATAAGAAGTTACAGGGTAAGAGAAGGAACACATGATTATTACCAACAACAATGGTAGTAAGCGTTTATTTGGAAAAACGTCATACTACTCTCAGTGGACATTTTCTTTAGGATATTTTTAGTAGACTGGAGGAGGGTAGAGATAACTTTTTTAGTAACATGATTGCTTCTATGATACCAAAGTAAAGTATGCTATTTCTAAGATGTATGCAGGGCTTCATACTTTTCATCCAAATATCAATCATTTACAAATAAAAATATTTGTAATGCTATAGAAAATCTAGTTCTAGTCTTAATTTGTGGTGTTTGTTCTTTGAGGAAGAAGAAAGAGTAAGAATATATATTTGTAAAATAATTTAATATCCTTTTGGCACACAGATCACAAGAAACAATAGTCACCATCTCTAACAGGTATCCATCAGTAATATTTACAGCAGGGGATGACTAAAATTTTCTTACCTGAGAAAAATAAATCTGAAGCCTTTACAGTAAGTCAATGTTTCTTAATACTGAATTAGATACTAGATTAAAAGGGTAAAAGCATATCCTGTGTAATAAAAAGTGGATATGTAACTCTTTCATGGAAGATATTTTTAGGACAGTTCATTGAACTGCATTTTTTATTATATAAGTTTCAGGTGTACACATTATAATTTATCTGTACACACTACAAAGTGATCAGCACTGCAAGTCTAACTGCCATCTGTCACCATATTCTTGACCCCATTCACCCGTTTGGCCACCCACCAACTCCCTTCCCCTCTGGTAACCACTAATCTGTTCACTGTATCTATGCATTTGTTTTTGTTTTATTTTGTTTGTTCCTTTCTTTCTTCCTGTTTTAGATTTCACATATAAGTGAAATCACACAGTAATTTGTCTTTATCCATGTGACTTATTTCACTTAGCATAATATCTTCAATGTCCATCCATGTTGTTGCAAATGGCTGGAGTTCATTATTTTTTATGGATGAGTAATATTTCATTTTATATATACATGCCACATTTTCTTTATGTATTCATCCATCGATGGATACTTATGTTGTTTCCATATCTTGGCTATAAATTAATGCTGTAATGAGCATAGGGGTGCATATATCTTTTGAAATTATTGCTTCTATGTTCTTCAAATAAATACCCAGAAGTGGAAAACCTGGGTCATATGCAAGAGTTCCCTTTTCTTCATATCCTCTCCAACATTTTTTATTTCTTGTCTTTTTGATAATAGTCATTCTAACAGGTGTGAGGTGATATCTCGTTTCGGTTTTGATTTGCATTTCCCTAATAATTAGTGATGTTAAACATCTTTTCATGTACCTGTTGGCCATCTGTATGTCTCTTTGGAAACGTGTCTATTCAGATCTTCTGCCCATTTTTTAATTAGGTTGTTTGGTTTTCTTTTTTGTTGAGTGTTTTGACTTTTTTATGTATTTTGAATATTAACTCTTTATCAGATATATGATTTGCAAATATCTACTCTCACTCAGGAGGTTGCCTTTTCATTTTGATGATGGTTTCCTTTGCTGTGAAGAAGCTATTTAGTTTGATGTAGTTCCATTTGTTTATTTTTGCTTATGCTTCCCTTGTCTTTGGAGTCAGATTCATAAAAGCATTGCTAAGACTAATGCCAATGAACTTACTGCCTTTGTTTTCTTCTAGGAATTTTATGGTTTCATGTCTTACATTCAAGTCTTTGATCCATTTTGAGTTAATTTTTGTATATGGCATAAGATAGTGGTCTGGGTTCATTCCTTTGCATGTGGTTGTCCAGTTTTCCCAGCACAATTTATTGAAGAGACTGTCCTTTCTCCATTGTATGTTCTTCACTCCTTTGTGATAAATTGATTGTCCACATATGTGTGGGCTTATTTCTGGACTCTTCTCTTCCATTGATCTCCATGTCTATTTTTGTGCCAGTACCATACTGTTTTGATTGCTATGGCTTCATAGTATAGGTTGAAGTCAGGGAGTGTGATACCTCCAGCTTTGTTCTTCTTTCTCAAGGTTGTTTTGGCTATTTGGCTGAAATGCCTTTTAATTGATCTCACCTGAATCACATAATTGAATGCTTAACTCCAAATTGTTTTTACATGTAAATTTCTCTTTTACTTAAAAGTAGATTTTCCTCTTACTTCTGAGTCTATCCTCTGAACTGAATTTTCAGAAGTGTCCAGGGATTAAATGTAAACCTCTAGAGTGTTTAAGTTAAATAAAATTGCCTGCAGGATTTTGCTGGTTGTTGTAGGTGTAATGAAACACTTCTTTGGCTTTTTAGGGGTCAGGGAGAAAATTAGTAAAGAAAGGTGTTAGTAACTTAGAAAAGCCTCACTGTCTTTTATATAGGAAGTTAAGTCTGGATCTGTTGCCTCCATGTGCAAGTGTGAACATAAGAAAAATGTCATGCTGCTCTGAAGACAGGGGAGTATTGGAAACTGAATTTTCTTCTGCAGTCCTTTGCTCTGCAATACCACTGCAATAAATTCTGTGATGATAGCAACCTTATTGGGAGCCAGCCCAGAAAAATCATCATAGTGAAGTTGGGGCTATATGATTCTCTGACCCTAGCTCTAGGCATCTTAGACAAAAAAGCATCATTACCCAGAATGAAAATTTCTTATTTGAAGACCCAATTTCTTATGAACTCTGTGATTACATCAAACTACAAAACGGCCAAGAGAAATTTCACATGTCATTGGGCTACATAACGTATGAATTAATACATTTTTCTAACATTATCTCCTCAAAAACAGAGGCTCTTTAAATGTGTACATATGAGATATTGGAAAGCTTGCCAGTAGATGGCATATCATTTCATTACATATACAGTAAAATATCACTTCTCTACAAAGGTGAAATCAGCAAAAAAATCTGAAGTCAAAAATATACCTTTAAAATTGAGAGCTCTATGTTAAGATTGATTGTGTGAGGTATGTTTTGAGGATTTGTTTACCGAATCCACTAAAAATTTAAAAATGCAGTTTTGGTAATTTAAGTTATCAAATTAAAGTATGGAAACTATACCTACAACTATAAACCTATAAATGGCCTGAAACTTGGTCTCCTACAAATACTTGTTTGAACTGTCTTCCCTTTCTGGTACTGATGAGGCAAAAATAAATGAATCTGAGTCAAACCACTTGGTTTCCAGCCTGGACTATGTCACTTATTAGCTATCTGACCTTAAGCAAGTCAGTTAACATCTCTGAAAATCACTTTTACCCTATGTATAATAGGAATGTAATACTCACTTCACAGAGCTATTGGAAGACAAAAAGAAAACTATAAAACCAAAAGAAAATTCTGAATCTAAACAGTAGATTTTAAAGAGTGTTTTGTTAACAATGTATGGAGAAAAGATGGCAAATTTTTCAAGAAATGGTGTTGACAATTATTTGAAAAAATGGTTTTAATTCTTATATCATACACCAAAAATAAACTTTAAATAAATTTAAGAGCTAAATATAAACTTTGAAACTATAAAATATCAAAAATAAATGAATAGCACGTTATCTGAGCTATAACAATAAAGATATTTCTATGTCTTTAGAAAAAAAATGGGACGTGATTAATGGCTTTGGTAACACCATGAACAAAAACAAATAATAGACGGGAAAAAAGAATTTGCAACATGTATTATAGGCAAAGAGTTAATGTCCATAAGGCAGAGTTCTTATAAGCCAATTAAGTAGAGATTAACATTTGATTTTGTTTCCATTTCCTTAGCTTTATTTTTTCTATTAATATATGCATATATTTGTTTTTCTTCCAGTTTTATTGAGATATAGTTGACATACAGCACTGTGTAAGCTTAAAGTGTACAGCATAATGATTTGACTTACATCATGAAATGACTACCACAATAAGTTTACTGAACACCCACCATTTCATATAGATACAAAATTAAAGAAATAGAAAAAAATATTTTTCCTTGTGATGAGAACTCTTAGAATTTACTATCTTAAAATCGTTCATGTATAACATACAGCAATGTTAATTATATTTATTATGTTTTACATTACATCACTAGTACTTATTTATCTTATAACTGGAAGTTTTTAATTTTTGACTATCTTCACCCAATTTTCCCTCCCCACCCCCCAACTCTGAACCACAAATATGATCTCTTTTTCTATGAGTTTATTTGTTTGCTTGTTTCTTTTTGAAGTATAATTGACCTACAACACTGTGTTAGTTCCTGGTACACGACATAGTGATTCAATATTTCTATACATTTCAAAATGAGCACCATAATAAGTCTAGTTACAATCTGTCACTATACAAGATATTATATAATTATTGACTATCTTCCCCACACTGTACATTTCATACCAGTGACTCATTTGTTTTACAACTGAAAGTTTATACCTCTTAATCTCCCTCAACTATTTCTCTCCTACTCCCACCCAACTAACACTTGATTTTGAAAAATGAGCTAAGATCATAAATAAGCAATTCACAGATTAATTTTTTTTAAATTACAGTAATCTAAGAAATGAAAGATAAAATGAAATTTCATTTTTTCCTTATAGGTTTGGCAATTTATAATAATAATATTCAGAGTCAGAAAAGGTAAAATGAAAGGTCTGCTGCTGGTGATATTGTAAACTGGTAAAACTTTTTGAAGCAAAATTTGGCAGTATGTATGCAGAGTTTTTAAAATGTGCATAATCCTTGATCCAGCAGTTGAAATAATTTATGCATAAAGGTATTCATTTCAGAATTATAATATCACTAAACTGAAGATAACCAACATGTCCAGAAATGGGGATTGATTAAATCATGGTAGGCTATATAATTTAATGAAATGCTGTCATTAAAATTCATGTTAATGAAAATTTCACTTCATGTTGAGCAATAAATTATAAAATAGGATTTCAATATTATTTGAATTTGGTTTATAAAAATATGAATTCACACACACATACTTGAAAGATATACACCAAAACTTTACCATTTTTTTGCTTTGTGTTATTTTTTATTTTGTAAGTTTTCTAAAATGAAGATGTGTTAACCCAAAAAAGTATATATTTTTAAAGCCCTGTAATTTTGAATCAAAATATACATAATTAAATGAAAATATTATATAGGAACCCCTAGAATAATCCATATGAAACATTTAGCACATAGTAAGTACTGTTTAAATATTCTTTATTACTTTTGTTGCTATTATTATCATTGATACTCAGCAGAAATATTTAAAGTTCCTTTTCTGTACTTGCAGCATGTCAGTTCAATGATTTAAACAGTTTGTGCTGAAAGGATAGTTAAAGATATTCTAGCTCAACTCCCTTATTTTATCAGTGAGATGTGAAACATTGATATGACTTGTTTAAAGGAGTATGGTTTATGGAAACCTGGGATCCAAATCCAACATTCTTCATATGATCCACATACGTGTTGCTATATTGGGATGGCATTGGTTTTAGGCCTCACTGAGGGAACTGTTAAAACAGGACATGGCCCTAATTACTTAGCAAGTTCTGGGATCCTGAAAACCCTCCATGCTCCAAGGGCATACAAGTTGTCAATTTTTTAAATGTCCAGAAACTTGGTCTCAAATCACATGATGAAACACTGTGGTCTGAGCTTTATTGGAACATCAATATGAAGCTGAAGGTTTTGAAACTTTGAGCACCAGGGCTTTTTCATAATAACTCTAAACAATGAAAAATGAATTAATTAAGTAGTTAGCATCAGAGAAATATTGATTTATTTATTCAACAAATTTTTATTAAGTGGCTACTGTATGCTAAGCAATGTATGAAGCACTGGGAAATGAATGGTGAACACAATTCTTCTGGTGTCTGTGCTCATGTAGATTTCAGTCCAGGATACAAAAACAGCCTTCAGTTTAATCTAGAACACAATTTAGGAAACAACCAAACTTCTGTTTCTGCTAAACCTTTCAAACAATGTACTTAGTTGTAATGTCACCACCCAACTCTACTGAGTTTGATATCTCTATAAAGTTGATTTTGGCTGGAGTTTAGCCCTGAATTATGGACAGATATTTTTCTATTCCTGCTTCCTTGTCATGGTGGTAGGGGATGTAGCCCCTACCTTCTAGTGGTAGGGCATTTAACCCTAGACATTACTTTCTGCCCCATAACAGAGCTTTATAATAGTGATCTGTATTTGTAAATTTGGCACTCCTGACTCTTTATTAGGCATTCAAGCTATTGAGCTTGAATGAACAAACTTTGAAAAAGTTTTCAAATTCATTCTCTGCCTACAAATCAGTATATTGAAGGTAACTAACTAGGTACCTTTTACTGTATCATATAATAATTCTATTTTTAATTTTTTGAAGAACCTCCATAGTGTTTTCCACAGTAGCTGCACACCAACTTACATCCACACCAACAGTGTATAAGGTTCCAATTTCCCCTAATCTTGCCATCACTGGTTATCTTTAGGCTTTTTTTGAATATAATAGCCATTCTAACAGATGTGAGGTGATAGCTCATTGTGGTTTCGACTTGCATTTCCCTGATGATTAATTATATTGAACATATTTTTATTTATCTGTTGGCCATTTGCATATCTTCTTTAGAGAAATGTCTATTCAAATCTTTACTCATTTTTTAATTGGGTAATTTGAAGTTTTCTCCTTTCTTTTTTTTTTTCTTTTTTGCTATTGAGTTGTAGGGGCTCCTTATATATTTTAGATGTTAACCCCTTATCAGATATATGCTACACATGTTTTCTCCAATTCCAGAGGTTGCCTTTTCATTCTGCTGATTATTTCCTTGACCATGCAGAAGTTTTTAAGTTTGGTTTAGTCCCACTTGCTGTTGTTGCTTGTACTTTTAGTGTTGTATCCAAGAAATCATTGCCTAGAACCATATCATGAAGCTTTTCCCTTATGTTTTTTTCTAGCAGTTTCACAATTTCATGTCTTAGTTTAACTCTTTAATCCATTTTTAGATAATTTTTGTTTGGTTTTCCCAAAATATGATACAGCAGTTCCACTTCTGGACATACATCCAAAAGTATTGAAATCAGGATCTCAAGATATATTTGCATTCTCATACTCATTGCAGCATTATTCACAATAACCAAGCTATGGACGCAACCTAAATGTCCATTGAAGGATGAATTGATAAAGAAAATGTGGTATATACATACAATGGAATATTATTAAAAGGAGGTAAATCCTGCCATATGTGACCTGGATGAACATGGAGCACATTATACTAAATAAAATAAGCCAGTCCACAGGACAAATACTGCATGAATCCATTATATGAGAATGATTATAAAATAGTTCAAATCAGAAACAGACAGTAGAATGGTAGTTGCCAGGGACTGAGGGGAGAGGAAAATGGGAGTTCCAGTTCTATGGTTATAAGATTCAGTTATACAAGGTGAACAAATTCTAGAAATCTGTTGTACAACATTGTGCCTATAGTAAGTGTTACTGTATTGTGCACTTCCAAATATAGATATGTTAAGTGCTCTTATCGGAATAAAATTTTAATTAGTAGCCTAGAATGTTTTTTATTTGGCAAGTTGTTAATTATAAACAAAGGACAGAACGTGCCCTGAGGCCTCATCTCTTATTGTTAAGGTTGGCATCCGAGTGGTTTACAGATGAGTTTGAAATGTCAAAGGCCAGGAGAACTTAGCCAGAAATTATGGTTCAAGACCCTGAAGAGTTTAAATTAAGTAACTGCTGTGCTAGCAGATTCAAAAATAGTTTTTTGGACTAAAATATTTGAATTTGGATATAGCAAGTGATTAAGCCTTTAGGATCTGCAGAATCTGTGAACAGTAACTGCCTATACATCCCAAGGATTTAGAGCTCTAAAGGGAGTGGTGTATTTCTTGATTTCTTTAAATGGGGTTCATGACAGATACCTCCCATTAGGTTTAACATATTGTTAATGGTCTAGATGCTAGTATGAAACTGTCAAGGAAGTAGAAAATCAATTATCATGAAAACTTATTAGAGACATTTACAAGATCCAGAAACTGGTTCAACTTTACTTGTAATGACTGAATTTGCTATGAGAGCTGTGAGAGTTGGAAGGATTTTGATACATATAGATATAGAGATATAGATATAGATTATTTTTCCTGTCAGATAATTATATTTGAGTATCTGAAGACTAGTCATATTAGAGAAGGTATTTCCAGAACCCAAATCTTCATATACCACTTTTTCAACAATTCATTTTTTATTTCTTTAAATAGTAAAATACTTCAGACTCATAAAATGTATAGATAATAATAACAACCTTGTTCAGACTCTTAAATCTATCATTTATACAATTGAAATTTCTTACCCCTATGTCATTATTCTCATCCCCTCATTGTCACATATTGCCAAATATTAAATTTCTATTATTTTGCACTCCTACAGTTGTATGAGTTCTTGTTGCCTCACATTCTTCCCATCATTTATTATCAGACATCTAATTTTTGCCAATATTATTGGCGTGACCTTGTGTTTCACTGTCAGTTTAGCGTGCATTTCCTTAATCTTTAGAGAGATTGCAATATGTTTATTGGACATTCATGTTTACCCTTCTATGAAAAGTCTATTAATGTCTTCTGATTGTTTGTATTGGGTTTTATTCCACATTGAGTTGTAGGACTTTTATGTATAACAAGTATCTGTAAGTAATAGATAATTACATATATGTTCTCTCAGCCTACATTTTTTCCAGTCATTTATGATATATTTCTATGCAGTTAAGATTTTTTGAGGAAAAAATAGAGGTAATATATTAAAGTTCTTAGTATAGTACATGACAGGGCATATGCTCAGTGATTACTAATTACAATTATCATGATTTATTTTTCATGGCAGCAAATATACTGAACATAAAATTAATCATTCTAGTCATTTTTAGATTTTACATGTACACTTCAGTGGCACTAAGTACATTCACAAAGTTGTGCAACCATCACAACTATCCAGGACTTTTTCCTCATCCCCAAAATAAACTCTGTACTCATTAAACAATAACTCCCTATTTTGCTCACCCCTAAGTCCCTTAAGGACTCACCCCTAAGTCCTTTTATTATAATTTCTGTCTCTATGAATTTGCCTACTCTAGGAACCACATATAAAAACATCATATAATATTTGTCATAGCATAATATCCTCACGGTTCATCCATGTTTTAGCATGTGTCAGAATTTCCTTCCTTTTTAAGGCTGAGTAATATTCCCTGGTGTATGTGTATACACACAAATATATGTATACACATGTATATGAATATATATATATATAGTATATATATATTACATTTTTTATTCATTCATCCTTTGATGGACATTGGGTTGGCTTTTGGCTGGACTTCTGGTTATCATGAATAATGCTGCTGTGAACATTGGTGTGCAGTGATCTGCCTGAGTCCTGCTTTCAATATTTTTTTGGTATATATCTTGAAGTGAAATTACTGGAACATATGTTAATTCTATTTTTAACTTTTTGAGAAACCACCATACTGATTTCCACAGCTGGTACAACATTTTACATTCCCTCCAGCAATGCACAAAAGTTCCAATTTCTTCATATCCTCACACTTATTTCTGTAATGGGTTTGAAGCGGTATCTCATCGTGGCTTTTCAATTGTATTTCCTTAATGACTAATGATGCTTAGCATCTTTTCATTTGCTTATTGGCCATTTGTGTATCTTCTCTGGAGAAATGTTTATTCAAGTCCAATGTTTTCTTTAGCTCTTATGTTTAGATCTTTGATCCACTTTGAGTTAATTTTTGTACATGTTGTAAGAGTCAAAATTCATTCTTTGGCATGTGGATATCCAGTTTTCCCAGAACCATTTGTTGAAAAGACTGTCCTTTCCCCATTGAATGGTCTTGGCACACTTGTCAAAAATTACATAACCATATATGCAAGGGATTCTATCTGGGGTCTCTATTCTATTCCATTGGTTTACATGTCTGTTTTTATATAAGTACCACACTGTTCTGACTACTGTAGATTTGCAGTTATTTTTGAAATCAGGAAGTGTGAGGCCACCAACTTCGTTATTCTGTTTCAAGATTGTTTGGTTATTCTGGGTCTATTGAGATTCCATCAGCCTGTTAGGATAGGTTTTTCTATTTCTGCAAAAAAATGTCATTAGTGTTTTGATAGGGAGTGCATTGAACCTGTAGATCACTTTGGGTAGTATAGTCTTCTTAACTAAGTCTTCCAGTCCATGAAAATGGGATTTTGTCCATTTATTTATATCTTCTTTATTTCAGTAATATCTTAAAATCTTTAGTATTCAAGTCTTTTGCCTTCTTGGTTAAATTTTTTGCTAAGTATTTATTCTTTTTGAAGCTATTATAAATTGAATTATTTTCTTATTTTCCTTTATGAACTGTTCATTGTTAGTGTATAGAAATACAATAGATTTTTGTGTTGATTTTGTATCCTGCAACTGTACTGAATTCACTTATCAGCTTTAAAATTCTTTGTGAAATCTTTAGGGTTTTCTACATATAAGATCACATTGTCTATAAACAAAAATAATTTTACTTCTTTCAAATGTGGATGACTTTTATGCATTTTTCTTGCCTTAATTCTCTAGATAAAATTTCTAATACTGTATTGAAGAGAAGTGGCATAAGCAGGCAACTTTGTCTTGTTCCTGATCTTGTGGGAAAGCTTTCAGTCTTTTACCACTGCCTATGATATTAGCTGTGGATTTTTCATATATGGTCTGTATTTTCTTGAAGAATTTTATTACTATTCCTAGTCTATTATTTTTATCAATCAATGGTGCTGCATTTAGTCAAATAATTTTTCTGCATCAATTAAGATGACCACTTGTTTTTCATTCCTTCATTTTATTAATGTGGTATATTCCATTGATTGATTGTTATATGTTTAACCATCCTTGCATTCCAAGAATAAATCTCACTTGGTCATGGTGTATAATCATTTTAATATGCTGCCAAATTTGGTTTGCAAGTATTTTGTTGATACATTTTGCATCAGTATTCATAAGGGATATTGGTCTGTAGTTTTCTTTTCTTGTAGTGTCTTTGTCTGGCTTAGCTAGCAGACTTTACAGAATGATTTAGGAAGTGTTCCCTTCTCTACAATATTTTGGAAGAATTTGAGAAGGACTGGTGGTAATTCTTAAATATTTGGCAGATTTCACCAAATATGCCATCTGGTCCTGAGATTTCCTTTATTGGGAAGTGTTTGATTACTGATTCAACCTCCTTAGTAGTTATAAGTTTATTCGGATTTTTTTTCTTCATGAATCACTTTTGGTAGATTGTTTCTAGGAATTTGTCCATGTCATCTAAATTATCCAATTTGTTGGTGTAGAAATGTTCGTAATAATCTCTTATAAAAAAATAATAATAATCTCTTATAATCCTTTTTTACTTCTGTAAACTCAGCAGTAATGTCCTCACTTTCATTTTTGATTTCATAATTTGAGTCATCTCTCCCTCTCTCTCTCTCCCTCTCTCTCTGTCTCTCCCCCTTTCTCTTTTGGCTAGCCAATGTAGCTAAATATTTGTCAGTTTTGTTGATCTTCTCAAAGTTCATCTTTTCTAGTTCCTGACGGTGTAGAGTTAGGTTATTCATTGGCGATCTTTCTTCTCTTTCACTATATGCATTTAGACGTATAAGTTTTCCTTTAAGCCCTGTTTTCACTGCATCCTATAAATTTTGATTTTTATTTAAGAAGTTCCTCCCTACCTTGACATCATGAAGAGCTTGTACTGTCTTTGAAAAGCTTTATGATTTTGCCATTCATAGTTGGATTTATTGGTTTGATATGAGGCAGAGTTTGACTTACTTTTTTCAACATGGATACATTGTATCTCAGACCATTTATTGAAAAGTTGTTAATTCCCCATTAATCTTTAATGCCAGCTCTGTCATATATGTAATGTCTATATATTCATGAAACTTTTTCTGGTCAGTTTTCTGTTCCACTGGCTTATGTGTCCTTTCCAGAATCAGGACCATACTATCTTAATTATTGTAAATTTTAGCATAATTCTTGATAACTGGTAGAACAATTTCTCCCACATTCTTCTTCAAGAGTGTATTGGCTGTTCTTGGCCATTTCTACGTACATGTACATATCAGAATCAGCTTTTCAAGTTCTTTTTAAAAATTGCATTTTTTTACACTGTAATTACATTGCATCTGTAGATCAGTTTGGGGAGAACTGACATCTTTACAATACTGAGTCTTCCAATCTTTAAACGTGCTATATCTCTTAAGGTGTTAGGTATTCTTTAATGTCTCTAAATAAAGTATAAAAAGTTTTTATGTGGAAGGATCTTGCATATATTAACTTATATTTATTCCTACATATGTAGATACAGAAATAGATATTTTAATCTTATTTTAACTGCTTGGTGTTGGTACATTAAAGAACTACTGATTTTTATATGCAGGAACATGTTGAGGTCATTTATTATTAAAAGAATTGACAGGGCTTCCCTGGTGGCACAGTGGTTGAGAGTCTGCCCGCCAATGCAGGGGACATGGGTGCGTGTCCTGGTTCAGGAAGATCCCACATGCCATGGAGCAGCTGGGCCCGTGAGCCATGGCTGCTGAGCCTGCACGTCCGGAGCCTGTGCTCCGCAACGGGAGAGGCCACAACAGTGAGAGGCCAATGCACGGCAAAAAAAAAAAAAGAATTGACAAATTCTTTTGACTTTCTGCATAGACAATTACATTATTTGTGAAAAATGACACTTTATTTTCTTCCTTCCCACTCCTTATACCTTTATTTCACAGTCTTGCTTTACTGTGCTGACTAGGACTTCTAGCAAACTGTTGAGTAGAAATGGTGATAGCAATTGTCCTTTTTTTTTTTTTTTTTTTTTGCAATTATCCTTATTTTGTGTCCTGATATCAAAAGGCAAGTTCTTAATGTTTCATCATGAAATATGAAATCTTATATAGCTTTTGATTTTTGATTTGTGGGCTACATACCTAGAATGAGATTAAATTTGTTTCTATTTTTCCTCTACTATGAGTTTTGTTTGTATTTTAGTCATAAAAAGATGTTGAATTTTATCAAACATTTTTAATCTACAGATAAAATTTCATAAGTTTTCTCTTTCAATCTATTAAAGTGATGAATTATATTATTTGATTTCCTAATGTTAAATATATGTTGCTTTTCAAGAAAAAGTTCAATTGTCATAGCATATTATCCTTTTTACACATTGTTGTACTCTATTAATATTTTGTATAGAATCTTTATATCTGTGTTCATTAGTAATATTACATTTAATTATTATTATTATTATTTTTGTGGTATGTGGTCCTCTCACTCTTGTGGCCTCTCCCAGTGCAGAGCACAGGCTCCGGACGTGCAGGCTCAGTGGCCATGGTTCAAGGGCCCAGCCACTCCACGGCATGTGGGATCTTCCCAGACGGGGGCACAAACCCGTGTCCCCTGCATCGGCAGGTGGACTCTCAACCACTGTGCCACCAGGGAAGCCCTGCCTTTAATTATTTTTACTTGTACATTCCTTGATGGATTTTGGTGTCATGGATATTCTGTTTTCATAAAATGAGTTGGGGAGATTTCATTCTTTTACTTGTTCTCTTGAAGAGTTTGCATACCAAAAATTGTTTTTTAAGAATATTTTTTTATTGGAGTAGGTTGCTTTACAATGTTGTGTTAGTATCTACTGTACAGCAAAATGAGTCAGCAATACATATACATATAGCTCTTCCCTTTTGGACTTCCTTCCCATTCAGGTCATTACAGTGCATTAAATAGAGTTCCCTGTGCTATACTATGTTCTCATTAGTTACCTATTTTATACATAGTATCAATAGTGTATATGTGTCAATTCCCATCTCCCGATTCCTCCCAATCCCCTTTCCCCCTTGGTATCCATATATTTGTTCTCTATGTCTGTTTCTCTATTTCTGCTTTGCAAATATTATCATCTATACCATTTTTCTAGATTTCACATATGTGTTAATATATGATATTTGTTTGTGTCTTTCTGACTTACTTCACTCTTTATGATAGTCTCTAGGTCCATCCACGTCTCCACAAATGACAAAATTTTGTTCTTTTTTATGGCTGAGTAATATTCCATTGTATATATATGAAACACATCTTCTTTATCCATTCATCTGTTGATGGACATTTAGGTTGCTTCCATATCCTGGCTATTGTAAATAGTGCTGCTATGAACGTTGGGGTGCGTGTGTCTTTTTGAATTATGGTTTTCTCTGGGTATATGCCTAGTAATGGGATTGCTGGGTCATATGGTAGTTCTATTTGTAGTTTTTCAAGTAACCTCCATACTGTTTTCCATAGTGGCTGTATCAATTTACACTCCCACCAAAAGTTCATGAGGGTTCCTTTTCTCCACACCCTCTCCAGTTTATTGTTTGTAGTTTTTTTGATTATGGCCATATTGACCAGTGTGAGGTGCTACCACATTGTAGTTTTGATTTTCATTTCTCTAGTGATTAGTGGTGTTGAGCATCCTTACATGTGTTTGTTGGCCATCTGTATGTCTTCTTTAGAGAAGTGTCTATAAAGGTCTTCTGACAATTTTTTGATTGTGGTTTTTTTTTTTATATTGAACTGCATGAGCTGCTTGTATATTTTGAACATTAATCCTTTGTCAGTTGCTTCATTTGCGAATATTTTCTCCCATTGTGAGGGTTGTCTTTTCATCTCTTCTATGTTTTCCTTTGCCCTTCAAAAGCTTTTAAGTTTAATTAGGTCCCATTTGTTTATTTTTCGTTTTATTTTTATTACTCTAGGATGTGGGTCAAAAAAGATCTTCCTGTGATTTATATCAAATAGTGTTCTACCTATGTTTTCCTCTAACAGTCTGATAGTGTCTGGCCTCACATTCAGGTCTTTAAGCCATTTTGAGTTTATTTTTGTGTATGGTGTTAGGGAGTGTTCTAATTTCATTCTTTTACATGTAGCTGTTCAGTTTTCCCAGCACCATTTATTGAGGATACTGTCTTTTCTCCATTGTATATCCTTGCCTCCTTTGTCATAAATTAGTTGACCATAGGTGCATGGGTTTATCTCTGGGCTTTCTATCTGCTCCATTGATCTATATTTCTATTTGTGTGGTGTAAATCACTATCTAAGCTTAAATCTGGAATTTTCTTTGTAGAAAAAAAGTTTGACAACTTATTTAGTTTTATTAAAGGTTATAACATTATTCAGGGTTTTTATTTCTGAGTAAATTTTGAAAAACTGTATGTTTAGGAGAATTTGTCCATTTTTTCTACATTTTCAAATTTATTGGCATAAAATTATTCACTATAGTCTCTTTGAAATATCTACAACATAATTCTAACTCCTTTTTTATTCCTAATCTTGGGTATATGTTCCCCTCCACATTTTCTTTCTCCCTTCTCCTTCCCCACCCCCCCCACCACAACTCTCTGTCTGTCTTAATAAGTATTGCCAGGGAACTGTTCCTATAAATTTTTAAGTGTTTGAAATTTGTGGCTATAACATGATTTGTTTCCCCAGTTATTGCAGGAAACCATTGTATCAAAGTATTTGTCACTTAGTGGCATGAATCATTGTCTTCGCAAGCTCCAGTATCAGTTTTCTTACCATCCAATACCCATCCCCTTAGCTGAAGCCACATATTTTATTATTATATAGATTTCTGCATTTGCCAGAATTAGCTTCAAGGCCCAGTTCTGTAATTTTTTTTAAAAAAATAATATGTTGTGTGTGTAAGAGTGTATATTCTGCGGTTGTTGGAAACATTTTGCCAAGTTTATTCATAATCTTATTCAAATCTTCTATGTTTACTGATTTGTTCTTACTTCTTTTATAATGAGACGTCTTTGTTTCCTTTTGTGTTTCTCTCAAGTTTTACTTTATACATTTTAGGGCTATGCTATTATATGCATATGTTTGCTTTCTCACATTATCATGGTGAATTGAAACTATCACCATGAAGTAATCTGCTTCTTTCGTGATTTTATTTTATTTATTTTTAATTTTTTTGCAGTACGCGGGCCTCTCACTGTTGCGGCCTCTCCCATTGTGGAGCACAGGCTCCAGACGTGCAGGCTTAGCAGTCATGGCTCACAGGCCTAGCTGTTCCATGGCATGTGGGATCTTCCTGGACCGGGGCACGAACCCGTGTCCCCTGCATTGGCAGGAGGACTCTCAACCACTATGCCACCAGGGAAGCCCTCTTTCATGATTTTTTAAAGCTTATTTTGTCTGCCATAGATATATGCATTTTTTAACAAATAGATAAAACACAATAATTAAAAATAAATAGCTACATCACTTTTTAAAAATTAAAATTTTACAGTATATTTTTTCTATTTTTTTACTTCCAAACTTTTCTTAGCATTATGGATAACTCATAACCAATATCCCTTTAAATATTGCTTCTACCCCATCATTTCTCTTTCCTCCTTCTGGGACTCTAACTAACCACATGTTAGACGTTCTCATTCTATTTTTCATATCTCTTACTTCTTTCCCATATTTTCAATCATTTTATCTCTCTATGCTTCCATCATGGCTCATTTCTCTTGATTTATATCCCAGTTCATAAATTATCTCTTCAGTTATGTCTAATTTCCTATTAAAAGCCATGCATTTTACTTATTTAAAAATTTTTGCTATTGTATTTTTTACTTTTATAAGTTCCATCAAATCTGCTTTATCAAATCTGCTGAGCCACTTTTTATAATTTCTTATTCCTTCCCAAATTGTTAATATATTCTCTTTTTAATTATTTAATACTAGTAACCATATTTGTTTTAAAGGTATTTCTGATAATTTTATTATTTGAAGTCTTTTTGAATCTGCTATTTTTTCCACTAGTTTTCCTTTTGGTATGTAGGTTCTTTATATATTTGAGTATCATTGCATGTTGCTTATTGTACCTTGAACAATTAACTGTGGAAATAACTTGAGACCTAGAATAAAAGTGACTTTTTTCAGGGACAATTTGCATCTGCTTCTGGATGCCTAGGGACACTACAAGTCTGTTACCTTGTTAAACTAAATTCACAGCTTGAGGTTTTCTGGATGATACAAGTGATGGGTATTTGTGTCAGAAAAATAGTATACTTATGTTTCACTTTTACCCTGAGTACCCTGAGGGTCTATATTTTGAGGACCCAGCTTCCAAAGTTCAAATTTATCAGGTTGGCCAAATGCTCTCAGGGGCAAAATAGCTTCTGTGCTCTTACCTCTCTGCATTTTTACTTTTCCTTCAAATTTTGCCTGGAAGTTCCAAACTATCTTATCATTTCTTTGTTGTTTCTAAAGATATTTTTTAAACAAATATTTTATCCAGTATCTTAATTTGTTTTCTCAGGAGGGTTTGGTGAGAATAACCTCACCTCTCATTACTGAAATGTAAGTCCTTCCCTTACTTTTTTGCAAGCTCGCCTATGCATTTAAAAGGATGTTGCTGTTTTTCCAGCATTTCTAAGTGTACTATAGTAAGAGACTTTTCATGTTTCTGACCATAATGCTGGAAATAGGAGTCTCCCAGATTTATATTAAGGAATATACACAGTAAAGTTACAATAAACTGAGCCAAACTATGTTTGAACCTCGAGGCCACTCTTGCTCTCTCAGCCCAATGCTCAGATTAAAGAGAAGTCTGAGTACCTACTCTGTGACTCCCTTTACCTAAGTCCTCTTCTGGAAGCAGAATTTTCTAAGCTGCTCACATCAGCTTTTCCCTTGGATTTACCCTGGTCCAGTGTTTTTCAGTCCTATCTAATCATATTAACCTTTCCACATTAATTTGGAAAGGAAGAGATATTGTACTAGTCTAGTATTATTTATATTCTCTTTATTTGATTTAATAAAAGCTCCTCCTCATGACACTGTATGCCTAATTTTATGTCTTTGAGAACTCCATTTTTTCTCAATCATTATCATTATTTCTCTTACTGGGGAGTATAATACAGAGGGTGAGTGGGTGATAGTAATGGTGGTAGTGGAGAGATTTAGGCTTTTAATTGCTCTAAGGATAGTGTGTAACCAACATTAGTCTTTCCCTGTAGCTTGGAAATTTTACATCAACAGGCTTAACTACAGTTCAGATGGTATCCAAATTCATGGTCCTTGGGGTATTTGTAGTATTTCAGCAATGGCATGTCTGAAAGGAGCTTGTAGTCCCCCAACTCACCCATGTTGTTCTTCTCTATGTAGCACTTTCCTGGACTTGGGATTTACCCTTTTTTTGTTTTTGATAGGGAGGTAGGGTAGGCAAGGCATAATGAGCATATTATTACTTCAGATAAATTGTTCTTATTTCTATAAATTCCTTGACCACATATTTGAAGTGCCTATAATATTCTTTTTCTGTTGTCAAGGTATGGTATTGCTTTTTATAAAGTTGTGGTTTGTAAGGTAGTGTTACTATCTAACATATGATGTAATTTAGATTTTAAAAGTCTTCATTTATAGAACATGGGCTTTAAAACTGAATAATTTCCACTTTAACACTTCAGCCACTCACTAAATTTGTATATTAGTTACTTAAAAAGATGTACATGTAGTCCTATTTGTACACGATCTAATAGTTTCTTCACATTTATAAGGAATTTCACAAGTGTTGTGCTAGTGTGTTCACTCCATCCTTATAAAACATGTAACATACTCTATTCCCATTCTAGCTATTCCAATGTCAGGTAGCCTTTCTTAAGGTATTTATACATTATTTATTAAAATTTTGATTCTTTCTTAAAATTTCATATTTGTCACAGAGATTGAAAGTGTATCATTTTAGAGAGACAATTAAGAGTGTAGTCACATAAGAACTCAAATACTCATGCTGCAAATTGATAAGTAGGAAAAATCTGTCTTTGCTTCCACTTTTTCTCTGTAGCATCTACCCCTCTTCATCTCCTATCCCTTTCATGGTCAGAATTTGTCCATTTTTTCTACATTTTCAAATTTATTGGCATAAAATTATTCACTATAATGAATAGTCTACCTGTTCTCTACCTCTACGCTTAATCCAATAAAGGGACTCACCTGCTATCGTTAAAGTTCACTTTAGCATTAAAGTTTTTCAGAGCATAGGGTAGAAATGTAAGAAATTTTTTCTTTTTTTTTTCTCCTTACTCTAGGGCAAGATGAACAAAGCTGAAGCAGGGTATCAGTCCCGGCCCCAGACCCAGGTAACAAATATACATCAGTGAACACTGAGTAAGGATCTCCATCTCTCTGAGGAGCAAGATATCTGGGGCCCTCTTACCAAAATTTTCAGTGACCTCAAGTAATTCTGGAGACTTCAGACGCTGAGATTCTAAATCCTTTAATGGTCTGATTCAATGTCCTTAGCCTTGGTCCATGTAGACCTCTATCCAAGATTGAAGATGGTTAGAGATCCTCACTGTCCTAACCCTTCTTCAGAATGGGAATTGGTACTGTATTATTCAAGCCATCTACAACACCTGACACCTGAACACATTTGTACCACCATCATCAGCCATCACAGGAAAGCTACCTCTTCCTGAGCTCCCAACTTACTTATTTATACTTGAGCATGTAGTAATGAATCTTATGTATTAATGTTTTCCTTGCTTAGTGACAGAAATTCACAAATGATTGCAGCTAGCCCTTTATTCATTTGTTCATTCATTCAAAAAATATTTATTGAATGCTTACTATTTGTCAGGCACTGTTCCAGCTTTTTGGAATGTAGGTGTAAACAAGTCAGACGAGATGCTTTCCCTCATGGAGCTTATAGTATAGTGGGGGAAAAAAGACAATTAACATGTAAATATATAATATAATATCATATAGTGATAAGTTGTATGAGGTAAATTAAGTCTGTGTAAGGTGTTAAGAGAAGGCCTAGGGAGTGTGACTTTTTTTTTTTTTTTGATGAGCCGACAGGGCATAATGAACATATTATAACTTTCTGTAGTTATAAATTTCTATTACCTTCAATACCTTTTGGCACCCAAGACCTAAAGTATCTCATTCTTTTCAGGAAATAAGGAGTATGCACCTGTTGGTTCTGCTGTGTATGACCCCTTAGATAGAAGGCATGAGGCAGATAAGAATATGAGAACCTCTTCTGTTGGCCATTGAGGTGGAACTGAGGAACAATAGGGCCATAGAGGGCTTGATTATATTAGGTTCATGATTTCTTTAAAAATAATAATTATATAAATGTTAAATATACACAAATGTAAAGAGAGAAGAATGGTGAAGGCCCCATACATCCATAACTCAGATTCAACAGTTGTCATTACTTTGCCAAATTTGCTTTATCTAAACCATTCTTTTGCTGAAATAGTACAAAGCAAAACCCAGACATCACATCTTTTCACCTCTACATATTTCTGTATGTATCTCTTTAAGAATGGACATTTTCTTACATAATCACTGTTAACCTCATCCCTAATAAAATGGAAATGATTTCTTGGTATCATCTATTACCCAGTACATAGTCAGATTTCCCCAAAAGTATCTCTTTTTAAAGAATGTGAATATCGCATGAGCACAGAAGGCAATATAAAAAAGTGCTTATATAAATGATGGACTTTGAAGTTAGGTGCCGCTAAGTTTGTATCCTGATTTCCTTATTTACAAATGTTGTGAGATTAACCTCTCTGAGACTTGGTTCCTCCTCTGAAAATGGGGATAATAATATCTCAACATTGTAGTGGAGCTTAAATGAGAGAATATATGTAAAGAATTTATTTAATATCTGGTATGAGGTCATCATTCAATGAAAGGGCAAGTATTACCATCACTAGGTATGATGTGAGAAAAGGGAAACAGAAATACAACCTAAGACAGGAAAAAGTGGGCTTTGCTTTTCTGTAAGTGCTGGTTATTAAAAAAAAAAATCTAAAACCTCTGTTTGACTATACAAAACTCATGATAATTAAGATCATTTAAATGAAATGTTTGCAAATTTTGCTTTAGTGCATTCAGTAACATAGTGATTACTCATATTAATATACTTAACTGTAAAGCAGAGTTAACTCCCTCCTCTTCTGAAGATTAAATGTGATGACATATGGGAATATATCCAGGATGGTGTTCAATATTGTGGGAGCTTAATAAATGTAGATTAGATTTGAGTTAAAAAGACCTGACTTTGTAAGTTTTATTTGATTACCACATTAAATTATTCATGTATGCTGAGTTTTTGTAGTTTATTGCTCATGACATACACAGATTAAAAATATTGCTAGAATGTTGCTTAGGAACAGGTTTCTTTAGAAACAGGAGAATTGCCTAGATGAATGCTTGTGGTCCTTGGCAGCCCTATAATTCTAAGTTATATTAAACAATTTTTCCACAGTATTAGAATACTAATGAGGATTTTGTCCAGGTAAAGATTATCTTTAAGATTTGAGAGTTATTGACCATTATCTGCAGGGGAGCTTGTTCAGAATATCCAGGGTAGCCTCACTAATGAAGGCACTGAGTTACACATAGGTTTAAGCCACAGGTCTCTAAAAGAGAGTTCCCCTGGCCTGATGCTATCTTAACACCCACTTCAGATAAGCGTTACTTTTAGTTTCATAATATTTTACACATTATGCCAACATCCAACTCTGTTTCTGCAGCTCCTTCCTCCATTTCTGATCACTTAGTTCCAGGTCTTGCTTTAAAATTTCAGTCACAACCCTCACCCATTTGATGTAGACCTTACCAGGACCAGCTTAAATTTAAAACTCTCTTGACCAACATCCTTGTCAATTTACCTCTCTCAAATCAACATCCTTAGAATAATGTGAAACCTGCTCTCCCAGGTTTCACATTATTTAAGAATATTTATGATACTTTTTTATCAAGTTAGAGGTAAAACTTAAGATGAGGTGAATTATTCTCATTATCAAATAAGTTACTCGGTTACATTATTCCAAAAGAGTTAATTAGATTCAATTCACTTAGTAACTAAGTTATTTTATTTAAAATTAGAAAACTGAATTTGTAAGCACAAATACAATGAAATGTTTTCACCCCTTCCAAATATGGACTCATTTTTTGGCTGTACCTCATATTTTAATTGTAACAAAAGTAAGTTAACTAATCCCTTCCAGTTAGCTTCAAACTACTTCTCCATATTCTGTCCTCATATTTTCCTTTTCCTATACCCTCGGTGTGCTCGTAAATACTTAAACTGGCTCTCTGGTGAAGGGGAAGCCCTGATTTGTACTGTTTGCTGATTTGCATTATGTTACTATCCCCACCATAGCTGACTTGAAGCTACCAAAGTGACAGAATTGAAAAGAGATGCACACAATCAGCTCTGCTGAGGAAGTGCTAGTATGCTCCAGCATACCACTGTCATTATTCACCTATTCTTCTTCCTACCCACTTAGAAGAATATTTAATGTGTCTAGTTTTTAAATTATCAAACTTCTTTGGATACAATGCTTTTGAGGACAAGAAGAGGGATACAGGTAGGTAGGGATATAAAAGACTCTACATTAATACTTAAAAATTAAAGAAATTAAAATGGCAGATCCATTGAAGCTACCATTTATTCCATGTAGCAGATTCTCCAGGTTTTAAAGACACAAACAACTGCTTTTGAAATTGCTACATAAGATCTTAACACTAAAAGTTTGGCTGTGAAGAACAAAATAGAGGCAGACTACCATAAGCACCAACTATGCATAACAACTATGCTAGATTGACAATTGAATATGGTAAATGTTAAGAAAATGGCTATTGTCATACTAAATTGCTGAATCCTAATTAGAAATCTTACTGCTCACACTGTCAATTTAGATTTTTAGAACCTATAGAAGGCTGTCATGTATCATACCAGCTGCGAAAAAAATGGGTTTTATTACAGCATAACTCAAACAAGCTAATTACATTTCCTGTCCTATGCATTGTGTCACCAAATAAATTTGTGGTGATGAAAAATTAAACTCGGGACTTCTCTGGTGGTGCAGTGGTTAAGAATTCACCTGCCAATGCAGGGGACATAGGTTCGAGCCCTGGTCCAGGAAGATCCCATATGCCGCAGAGCAACTAAGCCCATGTGCCACAAATACTGAGCCTGAGCTCTAGAGCCCGCAAGCCACAGCTACTGAAACCCACGCACCTAGAGCCCATGCTCTGCAACGAGAGAAGCCACTGCAATGAGAAGCCCGCGCACCGCAACGAAGAGTAGCCCCCACTTGTCGCAACTGGAGAAAAGCCCACGCACAGCATCGAAGACCTGGCACAGCCAAAAAAAAAATTAATCTCAATTACAGTACTCAGCAAAGAGATGTGAATCTAAACAAAACAACACAGATGGGAAGCAGACTGGGGATTTCTATTGAAGGAAAAATGTTAATAATAAAATTCCTCAGGACTTCCCTGGTGGTCCAGTGGTTAAGACTCCACACTTCCAATGCAAGTGAGGGGGTAAACCCACACACTTAAGGTCAATTAATCTACCAGAAAGGAGACAGGGGTATACAATAGAGAAAAGACAGTGTCTTCAATAAGTGGTGCTGGGAAAACTGGACAGCTACATGTAAAAGAATGATACTAGGACACTTCCTCACACCATGTACAAAAATAAACTCAGAGTGGATTAAAGATCTAAATATAAAACGGGAAACCATAAAAATCTTAGAAGAAAACATAGGCAGAACACCCTTTGACATAAATTGTAGCAATATTTTTTGGACCTGTCTCCTAAGGCAAAATAAATAAAAGCAAAAATAAACAAATGGGACCTAATTGATAAATTGGTGCAGCTACTATGGAAAACTGTATGGAGTTTCCTGAAAACCTAAAAATAGAAATACCATCTGATTCAGCAATTCCACTCCTTGGTATGTATTCAAAGAGAAGGAAAACACTAATTTGAAGATACATGCACCCCAGTGTTCATAGCAGTATTATTTGCAATTGCCAAAATATGGAAACAAGCTAAGTGTCCATCAACAGATGAATTGTAGAAGATATGACATATATATACAGTGAAATACTACTCAGCCATAACAAATAATGAAATTCTGCCATTTGCAACAGCGTGGATGGACCTAGAGAGTATTATGCTTAGTGAAATAAGTCAGAGAATGACAAATACTCTATGCTATCAGTTATATGTAGAATCTAAGAAATAAAACAAACAAATGTATATAACAAAACAGAAACAGATACACAGATATAGAGAACAAACTAGTGGTTACCACTGAGGAGAAGGAATGGGGAAAGGCAAGATAGGGATATGGGATTAAGAGACACAAACTATTATGTATACGACAGGTAAGCAACAAAGATATATTGTATGACACAGGGAAATATAGCTTTATTTTATAAAAACTTTAAATGGAGTATAAGCTATAAAAATATTAAATCACTATGCTGTAAACTTGCAAATAATATAATATTGTAAATCAACCTTACTTCAATAAAAACAAAAGAAAAAAACTTCTTAAGGCAAGCTTATAAAATGATGATATATCACTTTCATACAGTCTATATAATGGAAGCCAGCTGTATAGAATAGTGTAAATTTTTCAAAGGGAATCATGAAAAATTTCTTTAGTAAATAAATTTTCTATGTGTCATTTGGAAAATTAACTCTAATGGAAACAAAGATAATAATTTAAGTTTGAAAGAAAGATGTTATAAATTCTTATATGACATCCCAAACACTTCATATTTTCCTTTGGGTTTTTTCTTTTTTTTTACATCTCTATTGGAATATAATTGCTTTACAATGGTGTGTTAGTTTCTACTTTATAATAAAGTGAATCAGTTATACATATACATATGTTCCCATATCTCTTCCCGCTTGCGTCTCCCTCCCTCCAACCCTCCTTATCTCACCGCTCTATGTGGTCACAAAGCACAGAGCTGATCTCCCTGTGCTAGGTGGCTGCTTCCCACTAGCTATCTATTTTACGTTTGGCAGTGTATATATATCCCTGCCACTCTCTCACTTTGTCACAGCTTACTCTGCCCCCTCCCCATATCCTCAAGTCTATTCTCTAGTGAGTCTGTGTCTCTATTCCCATCATCCCTCTAGGTTTTTCATGACATTTTTTTCTTACATTCCATATATATGTGTTAGCATACGGTATTTATCTTTCTCTTTCAGACTTACTTCACTCTGTATGAGAAATGCTAGGTCCATCCACTTCACTAAAAATAACTCAATTTCATTTCTCTTTATGGCTGAGTAATATTCCACTGTATATATGTGCCACATCTTCTTTACCCATTCATCTGATGATGGACACTTAAGTTGCTTCCATGTCCTGGCTATTGTAAATAGAGCTGCAATGAACATTTTGGTACATGACTCTGTTGGAATTATGGTTCTCTCAGGGTATATGCCCAGTATTGGGGTTTCTGGGTCATATGGTAGTTCTATTTGTAGTTTTTTAAGGAACCTCCATACTGTTCTCCATAGTGGCTATACCAATTCACATTCCCACCAGCAGTGCAAGAGTGTTCCCTTTTCTCCACACCCTCTCCAGCATTTATTGCTTCTAGATTTTTTGATGATGGCCATTCTGACTGGTGTGAGATAATATCTCATTGTAGTTTTGATTTGCAACTCTCTAATGATTAATGATGTTGACCATTCTTTCATGTGTTTGTTGGCAATCTATATATCTTCTTTGGAGAAATGTCTGTTTAGGTCTTCTGCCCATTTTAGGATTGCATTGTTTGTTTTTTTGTTATTGAGCTGCATGAGCTGCTTGTAAATTTTGGAGATTAATCCTTTGTCAGTTGCTTCATTTGCAAATATTTTCTTCCATTCTGAGGGTTGTCTTTTGGTCTTGTTTATGGTTTCCTTGGCTGTGCAAAACATTTTAAGTTTCATTAGGTCCCAGTTGTTTATTTTTGTTTTTATTTCCTTTTCTCTAGGAGGTGGGTCAAAAGGATCTTGCTGTGATTTATGTCATAGAGTGTACTACCTATGTTTTCCTCTAAGAGTTTTATAGTTTCTGACCTTACATTTAGGTCTTTAATCCATTTTGAGGTTATTATTGTGTACGGGGTTAAGGAGTGTTCTAATCTCATACTTTTGCATGTACCTGTCCAGTTTTCCCAGCACCATTTATTGAAGAGGCTGTCCTTTCTCCAGTGGACATTCCTGCCTCCTTCATCAAAGAAAAGGTGAACATATGTGCGTGCGTTTATCTCTGGGCTTTCTATCCTGTTCCACTGACCTAAATTTCTGTTTTTGTGCCAGTACCATACTGTCTTGATTACTGTAGCTTTGTAGTATAGTCTGAAATCAGAGAGCCTGATTCCTCCAGCTTCATTTTTTGTCCTCAAGATTGCTTTGGCTATTCGGAGTCTTTTGTGTTTCCATATAAATTGTGAAATTTTTTGTTCTAGTTCTGTGAAAAATGCCAGTGATAATTTGATAGGGATTGCACTGAATCTGTAGATTGCTTTGGGTAGCAGAGTCATTTTCACAATTTTGATTCTTCCAATGCAAGAACATGGTATATCTCTCCATCTATTTGTCTCGTTTTTAATTTCGTTCATCACTGTATTATAATTTTCTGCATACACGTCTTTTGTCTCCTTAGGTAGGTTTATTCCTAGATATTTTTTTCTTTTTGTTGCTATGGTAAATGGGAGTGTTTTCTTGATTTCACTTTCAGAATTTTCATCATTAGTGTATAGGAATGCCAGAGATTTCTGTGCATAAATTTTGTATCCTGCTGCTTTACAAAATTCATTGATTAGGTCTAGTCGCTTTATAGTAGCATCTTTAGGATTCTCTATATATAATATCATATCATCTGCAAACAGTGACAGCTTTACTTCTTCTTTTCTGATTTGGATTCCTTTTATTTCTTTTTCTTCTCTGATTCCTGTGGGTAAAACTTCCAAAAGTATGTTGCATAAGAGTGGTGAGAGAGGGCAACCTTGTCTTGATCCTGATCTTAGTGTAAATGGTTTCAGTTTTTCACCATTGAGGACGATGTTGGCTGTGGGTTTGTCATATATGACCTTTATTATGTTGAGGAAATTTCCCTCTGTGCCTACCTTCTGTAGGGTTTTTATCATAAATCGGTGTTAGATTTTGTCAAAACCTTTCTCTGTATCTATTGAGATGATCATAGGCTTTTTCTCCTTCAGTTTGTTAATTTGCTATATCAAGTTGATTGATTTGCATATATTGAAGAATCCTTGCATTCCTGGAATAAACTCCACTTTATCATGGTGTATGATCCTTTCAATGTGTTGTTGGATTCTGTTTGCTAGTATCTTTTTGAAGATTTTTGCATCTATGTTCATCAGTGATATTGGCCTGTAGTTTTCTTTCTTTGTGACATCTTCTTCTGTTCTTGGTACCCGGGTGTTGTTGGCCTCATAGAATGAGTTTGGGAGTTTTCCTCCCTCTGCTATATTTTGGAAGAGTTTGAGAAGTATAAGTGTTAGATCTTCTCTAAATGTTTGATTGAATTCTCCTGTGAAGCCATCTGGTGCTGGGCTTTTGTTTGTTGGAAGATTTTTAATCACAGTTTCAATTTCAGTGCTTGTGATTTGTCTTTTCATATTTTCTATTTCTTCCTGATTCAGTCTTGGCAGTTTGTGCATTTCTAAGAATTTGTCCATTTCTTCCAGGTTGTCCATTTTATTGACATACATTGCTTGTAGTAATCTCTCATGATCTTTTGTATTTCTGCAGTGTCAGTTGTTACTTCTCCTTTTTCATTTCTAATTCTATTGATTTGAGTCTTCTCCCTTTTTTTCTTGATGAGTCTGCCTAATGGTTTATCAATTTTGTTTATCTTCTCAAAGAACCAGCTATTATTTTTATTGAACTTTGTTATCATTTCCTTCATTTCTTTTTCTTTTATTTCTGATCTGATCCTTATGATTTCTTTCCTTCTGCTAACTTTGGGTATTTTTTGTTCTTTTTTCTCTAATTTCTTTAGGTACAAGGTTAGCTTGTTCATTCGAGATGTTTCCTGTTTCTTAAGGTAGGATTGTATTGCTATATACTTCCCACTTACAACTGCTTTCACTACATCCCATAGGATTTTGGGTTGTCGTGTCTCCATTGACATTTGTTTCTAGGTATTTTTTTTATTTCCTCTTTGATTTCTTCAGTGATCACTTCATTATTAAGTGGTGTATTGTTTAGCCTCCATGTGTTTGTAGTTTTTACAGGTCTTTTCCTGTAATTGATATCTAGTCTCATAGTGTTGTGGTTGGAAAAGATATTTGATACAATTTCAATTTTCTTAAATTTACCAAGGCTTTATTTGTGACCAAGATATGAGCTATCCTGGAGAATGTTCCATGAGCACTTGAGAAAAATGTGTCTTTTTTTTGTTTGTTTTTGGATGGAATGTCCTATAAAAATCAATTAAGTCCATGTTGTTTAATGTATCATTTAGTGCTTGTGTTTCCTTGTATATTTTCATTTTGGATGATCTGTCCATTGGTGAAAGGGGGTGTTAAAGTCCACTACTATGAATGTGTTACTGTTGATTTCCCCTTTTATGGCTGTTTGTATTTGCCTTACGTATTGAGGTCCTCCTATGTTGGGTGCATAAATATTTACAGTTTTATATCTTCTTCTTTTATTGATCCCTTGATCATTATGTAGTGTCCTTCTTTGTCTCTTCTAATATTCTCTATTTTAAAATCTATTTTGCCTGATAAGAGAATTGCTACTCCAGCTTTCTTTTCGTTACCATTTGCATGGAATATCTTTTTCCATCCCCTCACTTTCAGTCTGTATGTGTCCCTAGGTCTGATGAGGGTCTCTTGTAGACAGCATATATATGAGTCTTGTTTTTGTATCCTTTCAGCCAGTCTGTGTCTTTTGGTGGGAGCATTTAATACATTTACATTTAAGGTAATGATCGATATGTATGTTCCTATTCCCATTTTCTTAATTGTTTGGGGTTTGTTATTGTAGGTCTTTTCCTTCTCTTCTGTTTCTTGCCTAGAGAATTTCCTTTAGCATTTTTTGTAAAGCTGGTTTGGTGGTGCTGAACTCTCTCAGATTTGCTTGTCTGTAAAGATTTTACTTTCTCCATCAAATCCAAATGAGGTCCCTGCTGGGTAGAATAATCTTGGTTGTAGGTTTTTCTCTTTCATCACTTTAAATATGTCCTGCCAGTCCCTTGTGGCTTGCAGAGTTTCTGCTGAAAGATCTGCTGTTAACCTTATGTGGATTCCCTTGTGTGTTATTTGTTGTTTTTCCCTTGCTGCTTTTTATATGTTTCCTTTGTGTTTAATTTTTGACTGCTTGATTAATATGTTTCTTGGCGTGTTTCTCCTTGGATTTATCCTGTATGGGACTTTCTGTGCTTCCTGGACTTGATTAACTATTTCGCTTCCCATATTAAGGAAGTTTTCAACTTTAATCTCTTCAAATATTTTCTCAGTCCCTTTCTTTTTCTCTTCTTCTTCTGGGACCCCTATAATTTGAATGTTGGTGTGTTCAGTGTTGTCCCAGAGATCTCTGAGACTGTCCTTAGTTGTTTTTTCTTTATTCTTCTCTGCAGTAGTTATTTCCACTATTTTATCTTCCAGGTCTCATATCCGTTCTTCTGCCTCAGGTATTCTGAAACTGATCTCTTCTAGAGTATTAATTTCATTTATTGTGTTGTTCATCATTGCTTGTTTCCCTTTTATTTGTTCTAGGTCCTTGTTAAATATTTCTTGCATTTTCTCTATTCTATTTACAAGATTTTGGGTCATCTTTACTATCAGTATTCTGTAATCTTTTCTGGTAGGCTGCCTATTTCCTCTTCATTTGTTAGGTCCGGTGGGTTTTTATCTTGCTCCTTCAACTGCTGTGTGTTTGTCTGTCTTCTCATTTTGCTTATCTTACTGTTTTGGGGGTCTCCTTTTTGCAGGCTGCAGATTTGTACTTCCCGTTGTTTTTGGTGTCTATCCCCAGTGGCTAAAGTTGGTTCAGTTGGTGGTGTAGGCTTCCTGGTGGATGGGGCTAGTGCCTGTGTTCTTGTGGATGAGGCTTAATCTTGATTTTCTGGTGGGTGGTTCCACGTCTGGTGGTGTGTTTTGATGTGTCTGAGGCCTTATTATGATTTTTGGCAGCCTCTCTGCTAATGGGTGTGGTTGTGTTCCTGTCTTGCTAATTGTTTAGCATTAGTTGTCCAGCACTGTAGCTTGCTGGTCGTTGAGGAAGTTGGGTGTTGTTATTGAGATGGAGATCTCTAGGAGATTTTCACTGTTTGATATTGCATGGAGCTGGGTGGTCTCTTGTGGACCAGTGTCCTGAAGTTGGCTCTCCCACCTCAAATGCACAGCACTGACTCTTGGCTGCAGCACCAAGAGCCTTTCATTCACACGGCTCAGAATAAAAGGGAGGAAAAGTATAGAGAAATAAAGAAAGAGGATAAAATAAAATAAAGTTATTAAAATAAAAATTAAGAAGAAAAAATTTTTAAAAAGAAAACAAACAGACAAAAAAATGGATGAACAGAACCCTAGGACAAATGGTGAAAGCAAAGCTATACAGATAAAATCTTACAGAGAAGCATACACATACACACTCACAGAGGAGTAAAAGTTGAAAAAATAATAAATCTTGCTCTCAAAGTCCACCTCCTCAATTTGGGATTATTCATTGTCTATTCAGGTATTCCATAGATGCTGGGTACATCAAGTTGATTGTGGAGATTTAATCCATTGCTCCTTAGGGTGCTGGGAGAAATTTCCCTTTCTCTTCTTTGGTCGCACAGCTCCTGGGGCCCAGCTTTGGATTTCGCCCCGCCTCAGTGTGCAGGTCACTGGAGAGCCTCTGTTCTTCGCTCAAACAGGATGGGATTAAAGAGCAGCTGATTCAGGGGCTCTGACTCACTCAGGCCTCGGGGAGAGAGGGGCACAGAGTGTAGGGCAAGCATGTGCTGGCAGAGGTCGGCAGGACGTTGCACCAACCTGAGGTGTGCCGTGCATTCGCCCGGGGAAGTTGTCCCTGGATCCCGTGACCCTGGCCGTGGTAGGGTGCACAGTTTCCCCGGAACAGAGGTGTGGATAGTGACCTTTGCTCGCACACAGGCTTCTTGGTGGCGACAGCAGCAGCCTTAGCGTCTGGTGTCTGGTGCCCGTCTCTGTGGTCCACGCTATTAGCCACGTCTCACGCCCATCTCTGGAGCTCCTTTAAGCAGCACTCTTAAGCCCCTCTCTACACGCACCAGGAAACAAAGTCTATTCCCTCTTTGGCCGGTCCAGACTTTTGCCTAGCCTCTCTCTTGGCTACCCGTGGTGCGCTAGCTCGCTTCAGGCTGTGTTCACGCCAACAGTCCTCCCCCGGCATCCTAGCGAATTCCGAGCCTCAGCTCCCACACCCCCTTCCCGGCCCCAGCGGGTGAGCAGACAAGCCTCTCGGGCTGGTGAGTGCAGTTGGCCGATCCTCTGTGAGTGTGGGAATCTCCACTTTGCTCTCTGTACCTCTGTTGCTACACTCTCCTCTGCCGCTTTGAATGTTCCCCCCTTCACCACCCACAGTCTCCACCTGCGAAGGGCCTTCCTACTGTGTGGAACATTTCCTCCTTCACAGCTCCCTCCCACTGGTGCAGGTCCCTTCCCTATTCTTTTGTCTCAGTTTATTCATTTTTATTTTGCCCTACCTAAGTATGTGGGGAGTTTCTTGCTTTTGGGGAAGTCAGAGGTCTTCTGCCACCGTTGAGTGGGTGTTCTGTAGGAGTTCTTCCAAGTGTTGATGTATTTCTGATGTATCATTGGGGAGGAAGGTGCTCTCCGGGTCTTACTCTTCTGCCATCTTCCCCCTCTCTCCTTTCCTTTGGAGTTTATTGTCAGAATCCAACTTTCAGAAGCTACGACTTTTAGGCTTCTATAGCTGCCATTTCTTGTTTTTTTTTTTTTTATCTTTAACTGGTTTCTACAAAGTTTTTTTACATCTTTCTTGTAGTATAATTGCTTTACAATGGTGTGTTAGTTTCTGCTTTATAACAAAGTGAATCAGTTATACATATACATATGTTCCCATATCTCTTCCCTCTTGCATCTCCCTCCCCCCAACACTCCCTATCCCAACCCTCTAGGTGGTAAAAAAGCACCAAACAGATCTCCCTGTGCTATGCGGCTGCTTCCCACTAGCTATCTGTTTTATGTTTGATAGTGTATATATATATATCAATGTCACTCTCTCACTTTGTCACAGCTTAACCTTCCCCCTCCCCATATCCTCCAGTCCATTCTCTAGTAGGTCTGTGTATTTATTCCTGTCTTACCCCTAGGTTCTTCATGACATCTTTTTCTTAAATTCCATATATATGTGTTAGCATATGGTAGTTTTCTTTGTCTTTCTGACTTACTTCACCCTGTATGACAGGCTCTAGGTCCATCCACCTCATTAGAAATAACTCAATTTCGTTTCTCTTTATAGCTTAGTAATATTCCATTGTATACATGAGCCACATCTTCTTTATCCATTCATCTGATGATAGACAATAGGCTGTTTCCATCTCCTGACTATTTTAAATAGACCTGCAATAAACATTTTAGTACATGACTCATTTTGAATTATGGTTTTCTCAGGGTATATGCCCAATAGAGGGATTGCTGGGTCATATGGTAGTTCTATCTGTAGTTTTTTAAGGAACCTCCATACTGTTCTCCATAGTGGCTCTACCAATACACATTCCCACCAGCCATGCAAGAGTGTCCCATTTTCTCCACAGCCTCTCTAGCATTTATTGTTTATAGATTTTTTTATGATGGCCATTCTGACTGGTGTGAGATGATATTTCATTGTAGTTTTGATTTGCATTTCTCTAATGATTAATTATGTTCAGCATTCTTTCATGTGTTTGTTGGCAGTCTGTATATCTTCTTTGGAGAAATGTCTATTTAGTGCTTTGGTCCATTTTTGGATTGGGTTGTTTGATTTTTTGTTATTGAGCTGCCTGTGTTGCTTGTGAATTTTGGAGATTAATCCGTTGTCAGTTGCTTCATTTGCAAATATTTTCTCCCATTCTGAGGGTTGTCTTTTGGTCTTGTTTATGGTTTCCTTTGCTGTGTAAAAGCTTTTAAGTTTCATTAGGTCCCAGTTGTTTATTTTTGTTTTTATTTCCTTTTCTCTAGGAGGTGGGCCAAAAAGGATCTTGCTGTGATTTACGTCATAGAGTGTACTGCCTATGTTTTCCTCTAAGAATTTGATAGTTCCTGGCCTTACACTTAGATCTTTAATCCATTTTGAGCTTATTTTTGTGTATGGTGTTAGGGAGTGATCTAATCTCATACTTTTACATGTACCTGTCCAGTTTTCCCAGCACCACTTATTGAAGAGTGTGTCCTTTCTCGACTGTACATTCCTGCCTCCTTTATCAAAGATAAGGTGACCATATGTGCGTGGGTTTATCTCTGGGCTTTCTATCCTGTTCCACTGACCTAAATTTCTGTTTTTGTGCCAGTACCATACTGCCTTGATTACTGTAGCTTTGTAGTATAGTCTGAAGTCAGGGAGCGTGATTCCTCCAGCTCCCTTTTTCGTTCTCAAGATTGCTTTGGCTACTCGGGGTCTTTGGTGTTACCATACAAATTGTGAAATATTTTGTTATTGCTCTGTGAAAAATGCCAGTGGTAGTTTGATAGGGATTGCAATGAATCTGTAGAGTGCTTTGGGTAGTAGAGTCATTTTCACAATGTTGATTCTTCCAATCCAAGAACATGGTTTATCTCTCCATCTATTTGTATCATCTTTAATTTCTTTCATCAGTGTCTTATAATTTTCTGCAAACAGGTCTTTTACCTCCATATGGAGCTTTATTCCTAGGTATATTTTTCTTTTTGTTGCAATGGTAAATGGGAGTGTTTTCTTGATTTCACTTTTAGATTTTTCATCATTAGTGCATAGGAATTCCAGAGATTTCTGTGCATTAATTTTGTATCCTGCTACTTTACCAAATTCATTGATTAGCTCTAGTAGTTTTCTGATAGCATCTTTAGGATTCTCTATGTATAGTATCATGTCATCTGCAAACAATGACAGCTTTACTTCTTCTTTTCCGATTTGGATTCCTTTTATTTCCTTTTCTTCTCTGATTGCTGTGCCTAAAACTTCCAAAACTATGTTGAAAGAGAGTGGTGAGAGTGGACAACCTTGTCTTGATCCTGATCTTAGTGGAAATGGTTTCAATTTTTCACCATTGAGGACGATGTTGGCTGTGGGTTTGTCATATATGGCCTTTATTATGTTGAGGAAAGTTCCCTCTATTTCTACTTTCTACAGGGTTTTTATCTTAAATGTGTGTTGAATTTTGTCAAAAGCTTTCACTGCATCTATTGAGATGACCATATATTTTTTCTCCTTCAATTTTTTTAATATGGTGTATCACATTAATTGATTTGCGTATATTGAAGAATCCTTGCATTCCTGGAATAAACACCACTTTATCATGGTTTATGATCCTTTTAATGTGCTGTTGGATTCTGTTTGCTAGTATTTTGTTGAGGATTTTTGCATCTATGTTCATCAGTGATATTGGCCTGTAGTTTTCTTTCTTTCTGACATCCTTGTCTCGTTTCCATATCAGGGTGATATTGGCCTCATAGAATGAGTTTGGGAGTGTTCTTCCCTCTGCTATATTTTGGAAGAGTTTGGGAAGGATAGGTGTTAGCTCTTCACTTAATGTTTGATAGATTTCGCCTGTGAAGCCACCTGGTCCTGGGTTTTTGTTTGTTGGAAGATTTTTTTTTAAGATGTTGGGGATAGGAGTTTATAAATTAATTAATTTTTTTTGCTGTGTTGGGCCTTCATTTCTGTTCGAGGGCTTTCTCTAGTTGTGGCAAGTGGGGGCCAATCTTCATCACAGTGCACAGGTCTCTAACAATCGCGGCCTCTCTTGTTATAGAGTATGGGCTCCAGACGCTCAGGCTCAGTAATTGTGGCTCATGGGCCTATTTGCTCTGCGGCATGTGGGTTCCTCCCAGACCAGGGCTCGAACCTGTGTCCCCTACATTAGCAGGCATATTGTTGAAAGATTTTTAATCACAGTTTCAATTTCAGTACTTGTGATTGGTCTGTTCATATTTTCGATTTCTTCCTGATTCAGTCCTGGCAGGTTGTGCATTTCTAAGAATATGTCCATTTCTTCCAGGTTGTCCATTTTATTGGTTTAGAGTTGCATGTAGTAATCTCTCATGATCTTTTGTATTTCTGCAGTGTCAATTGTTACTTTTCCTTTTTCATTTCTAATTCTACTGATTTGAGTCTTCTCCCATTTTTTCTTGATGAGTCTGTCTAATGGTTTATCAATTTTTTTTTATCTTCACAAAGAACCAGCTTTTAGTTTTATTGATCTTTGTTATAGTTTCCTTCATTTCTTTTTCATTTATTTCTGATCTGATGTTTATGATTTATTTTCTCCTGCTAACTCCGGGGTTTTTTTGTTCTTTCTCTAATTGATTTAGGTGCAAGGTTAGGTTGTTTATTCAAGATGTTTCCTGTTTCTTAAGGTAGGATTGTATTGGTATATACTTCCCTCTTAAAATTGCTTTTGCTGCATCCCATAGGATTTGGGTTGTCGTGCCTCCATTGTCATTTGTTTCTAGGTATTTTTTGTTTTCCTCTTTGAATTCTTCAGTGATCACTTCGTTATTAAGTAGTGTATTGTTTAGCCTCCAATTGTTCGTATATTTTACAGATCTTTTCCTGCGATTGATATCTAGTATCACAGCGTTGTGGTCAGAAAGGAAACTTGATACAATTTCAATTTTCCTAAATTTACCAAGGCTTGATTTGTGACCAAAGATATGATTTATGCTGGAGAATGTTCCATGAGCACTTGAGAAAAAAATGTATTCTGTTGTTTTTGGATGGAATCTCCTATAAGTATCAGTTAAGTCCACCGTGTTTAATGTATCATTTAAAGCTTGTGTTTCTTTATTTATTTTCATTTTGGATGATCTGTCCACTGGTGAAAGTGGGATGTTAAAGTCCCCTACTATTAATGTGTTACTGTCGATTTCCCATTTTATGGCTATTAATATCTGCCTTATGCATTGTGGTGATCCTGTGTTGGGTGCAGAAATATTTACAATTGTTTTATCTTCTTCTTGGTTCAATCACTTGATCATTATGTAGTGTCCTTCTTTGTGTCTTCTAATACTCTTTATTTTGAATTCTATTTTGTCTGATATGAGAATTGCTACTCCAGCTTTATTTTGGTTTCCTTTTGCATGGAATATCTTTTTTTTTTTTTTTTTTTTTTTTTAACCCCTTCTGTTTTGCGTGTTTTTCTTCTTTTTCCCAAACAGAGGATTCTTTTTTTTTTTTTTTTTAAACATCTTTATTGGGGTATAATTGCTTTACAATGGTGTGTTAGTTTCTGCTTTATAACAAAGTGAATCAGCTATACATATACATATGTTCCCATATGTCTTCCCTCTTGCGTCTCCCTCCCTCCCACTCTCCCCATCCCACCCTTCCAGGCTGTCACAAAGCACCGAGCTAATATCCCTGTGCCTTGCGGCTGCTTCCCCCCAGCTATCTACCTTACTACGTTTGTTAGTGTGTATATGTCCATGACTCTCTCTCGCCCTGTCAAATCTCACCCCTCCCCCTCCCCATACCCTCAAGTCCGTTCTCCAGTAGGTCTGCGTCTTTATTCCTATCTTACCCCTAGGTTCTTCATGACATTTTTTTCCCTTAAATTCCATATATATGTGTTAGCATACGGTATTTGTCTTTTTCTTTCTGACTTACTTCACTCTGTATGACAGACTCTAGGTCTATCCATCTCATTACAAATAGCTCAATTTCATTTCTTTTTAAGGCTGAGTAATATTCCATTGTGTATATGTGCCACATCTTCTTTATCCATTCATCTGATGATGGGCGCTTAGGTTGTTTCCATGTCCTGGCTATTGTAAATAGAGCTGCAATGAACAATTTGGTACATGACTCTTTTTGAATTTTGGTTTTCTCAGGGTATATGCCAAGTAGTGGGATTGCTGGGTCATATGGTAATTCTATTTGTAGTTTTTTAAGGAACCTCCATACTGTTCTCCACAGTGGCTGAACCAATTCACATTCCCACCAGCAGTGCAAGAGTGTCCCCTTTTCTCCACACCCTCTCCAGCATTTATTGTTTCTAGATTTTTTGATGATGGCCATTCTGACTGGTGTGAGATGATATCTCATTGTAGTTTTGATTTGCATTTCTCTAATGATTAATGATGTTGAGCATTCTTTCATGTGTTTGTTGGCATTCTGTATATCTTCTTTGGAGAAATGTCTATTTAGGTCTTCTGCCCATTTTTGGATGGGGTTGTTTGTTTTTTTGTTATTGAGCTGCACGAGCTGCTTGTAAATTTTGGAGATTAATCCTTTGTCAGTTGCTTCATTTGCAAATGTTTTCTCCCATTCTGAGGGTTGTCTTTTGGTCTTGGTTATGGTTTCCTTTGCTGTGCAAAAGCTTTGAAGTTTCATTAGGTCCTATTTGTTTATTTTTCTTTTTATTTCCATTACTCTAGGAGGTGGGTCAGAAAGGATCTTGCTGTGATTTATGTCATAGAGTGTTCTTCCTATGTTTTCTTCTAAGAGTTTGATAGTTTCTGGCCTTACATTTAGGTCTTTAATCCATTTTGAGCTTATTTTTGTGTATGGTGTTAGGGAGTGATCTAATCTCATACTTTTACATGTACCTGTCCAGTTTTCCCAGCACCATTTATTGAAGAGGCTGTCCTTTCTCCACTGTACATTCCTGCCTCCTTTATCAAAGATAAGGTGTCCATATGTGCGTGGGTTTATCTCTGGGCTTTCTATCCTGTTCCACTGATCTATCTTTCTGTTTTTGTGCCAGTACCATACTGTCTTGATTACTGTTGCTTTGTAATATAGTCTGAAGTCAGGGAGCCTTATTCCTCCAGCTCCTTTTTTCGTTCTCAAGATTGCTTTGGCTATTCGGGGTCTTTTGTGTTTCCATACAAATTGCGAAATTTTTTGTTCTAGTTCTGTGAAAAATGCCAGTGGTAGTTTGATAGGGGTTGCATTGAATCTGTAGATTGCTTTGGGTAGTAGAGTCATTTTCACAATGTTGATTCTTCCCATCCAAGAACATGGTATATCTCTCCATCTATTTGTATCATCTTTAATTTCTTTCATCAGTGTCTTATAATTTTCTGCATACAGGTCTTTCGTCTCCTTAGGTAGGTTTATTCCTAGATATTTTATTCTTTTTGTTGCAATGGTAAATGGGAGTGTTTTCTTGATTTCACTTTCAGATTTTTCATCATTAGTATATAGGAATGCCAGAGATTTCTGTGCATTAATTTTGTATCCTGCTACTTTACCAAATTCATTGATTAGCTCTAGTAGTTTTCTGGTAGCATCTTTAGGATTCTCTATGTATAGTATCATGTCATCTGCAAACAGTGACAGCTTTACTTCTTCTTTTCCGATTTGGATTCCTTTTATTTCCTTTTCTTCTCTGATTGCTGTGGCTAAAACTTCCAAAATTATGTTGAATAAGAGTGGTGAGAGTGGGCAACCTTGTCTTGTTCCTGATCTTAGTGGAAATGCTTTCAGTTTTTCACCATTGAGGATGATGTTTGCTGTGGGCTTGTCATATATGGCTTTTATTATGTTTAGGAAAGTTCCCTCTATGCCTACTTTCTGGAGGGTTTTTATCATAAATGGGTGTTGAATTTTGTCGAAAGCTTTCTCTGCATCTATTGAGATGATCATATGGGTTTTCTCCTTCAATTTGTTAATATGGTTTATCACATTGATAGATTTGCGTATATTGAAGAATCCTTGCATTCCTGGAATAAACCCCACTTGATCATGGTGTATGATCCTTTTAATGTGCTGTTGGATTCTGTTTGCTAGTATTTTGTTGAGGATTTTTGCATCTATGTTCATCAGTGATATTGGCCTGTAGTTTTCTTTCTTTGTGACATCCTTGTCTGGTTTTGGTATCAAGGTGATGGTGGCTTCGTAGAAGGAATTTGGGAGTGTTCCTCCCTCTGCTATATTTTGGAAGAGTTTGAGAAGGATAGGTGTTAGCTCTTCTCTAAACGTTTGATAGAATTCACCTGTGAAGCCATCTGGTCCTGGGCTTTTGTTTGTTGGAATGTTTTTAATCACAGTTTCAATTTCAGTGCTTGTGATTGGTCTGTTCATATTTTCTATTTCTTCCTGATTCAGTCTTGGCAGGTTGTGCATTTCTAAGAATTTGTCCATTTCTTCCAGATTGTCCATTTTATTGGCATAGAGTTGCTTGTAGTAATCTCTCATGATTTTTTTTATTTCTGCAGTGTCAGTTGTTACTTCTCCTTTTTCATTTCTAATTCTATTGATTTGAGTCTTCTCCCTTTTTTTCTTGATGAGTCTGGCTAGTGGTTTATCTATTTTGTTTATCTTCTCAAAGAACCAGCTTTTTGTTTTATTGATCTTTGCTATCGTTTCCTTCATTTCTTTTTCATTTATTTCTGATCTGATTTTTATGATTTCTTTCCTTCTGCTAGCTTTGGGGTTTTTTTGTTCTTCTTTCTCTAATTGCTTGAGGTGCAAGGTTAGGTTGTTTATTCGAGATGTTTCCTGCTTCTTAAGGTGGGCTTGTATTGCTATAAACTTCCCCCTTAGAACTGCTTTTGCTGCATCCCATAGGTTTTGGGTCGTTGTGTCTCCATTGTCATTTGTTTCTAGGTATTTTTTTATTTCCTCTTTGATTTCTTCAGTGATCACTTCATTATTAAGTAGTGTATTGTTTAGCCTCCATGTGTTTGTATTTTTTAAAGATCTTTTCCTGTAATTGATATCTAGTCTCATGGCGTTGTGGTCGGAAAAGATACTTGATACAATTTCAGTTTTCTTAAATTTACCAAGGCTTGATTTGTGACCCAAGATATGATCTATCCTGGAGAATGTTCCATGAGCACTTGAGAAAAATGTGTATTCTGTTGTTTTTGGATGGAGTGTCCTATAAATATCAATTAAGTCCATCTTGTTTAATGTATCATTTAAAGCTTGTGTTTCCTTATTTATTTTCATTTTGGATGATCTGTCCATGGGTGAAAGTGGGGTGTTAAAGTCCCCTACTATGAATGTGTTACTGTTGATCTCCCCTTTTATGGTTGTTAGTATTTGCCTTATGTATTGAGGTGCTCCTATGTTGGGTGCATAAATATTTACAATTGTTATATCTTCTTCTTGGATCGATCCCTTGATCATTATGTAGTGTCCTTCTTTGTCCCTTTTAATAGTCCTTATTTTAAAGTCTATTTTGTCTGATATGAGAATTGCTACTCCAGCTTTCTTTTGGTTTCCATTTGCATGGAATATCTTTTTCCATCCCCTTACTTTCAGTCTGTATGTGTCTCTAGTTCTGAAGTGGGTCTCTTGTAGACAGCATATATAAGGGTCTTGTTTTTGTATCCATTCAGCCAATCTGTGTCTTTTGGTGGGAGCATTTAGTCCATTTACATTTAAGGTAATTATCGATATGTATGTTCCTATTTCCATTTTATATATTGTTTTGGGTTCGCTACTATAGGTCATTTCCTTCTCTTGTGTTTCGTGTCTAGAGAAGTTCCTTTAGCATTTGTTGTAAAGCTGGTTTGGTGGTGCTGAACTCTCTCAGCTTTTGCTTGTCTGTAAAGGTTTTAATTTCTCCATCAAATGTGAATGAGATCCTTGCTGGGTAGAGTAGTCTTGGTTGCAGGCTATTCTCCTTCATCACTTTCAGTATGTCCTGCCACTCCCTTCTGGCTTGTAGGGTTTCTGCTGAGAGATCAGCTGTTAACCTTATGGGGATTCCCTTGTGTGTTATTTGTTGTTTTTCCCTTGCTGCTTTTAATATGCTTTCTTTGTATTTAATTTTTGACAGTTTGATTAATATGTGTCTTGGCGTGTTTCTCCTTGTATTTATCCTGTATGGGACCCTCTGTGCTTCCTGGACTTGATTAACTATTTCCTTTCCCATATTAGGGAAGTTTTCAACTATAATCTCTTCAAATATTTTCTCAGTCCCTTTCTTTCTTTCTTCTTCTTCTGGAACCCCTATAATTCGAATGTTGGTGCGTTTCATGTTGTCCCAGAGGTCTCTGAGACTGTCCTCAGTTCTTTTCATTCTTTTTTCTTTATTCTGCTCTGCAGTAGTTATTTCCACTACTTTATCTTCCAGGTCACTTATCCGTTCTTCTGCCTCAGTTATTCTGCTATTGATCCTATCTAGAGTGATTTTAATTTCATTTATTGCATTGTTCATCGTTGCTTGTTTCATCTTTAGTTCTTGTAGGTCCTTGTTAACTGTTTCTTGCATTTTGTCCATTCTACTTCCAAGATTTCGGATCATCCTTACTATCATTATTCTGAATTCTTTTTCAGGTAGATTGCCTATTTCCTCTTCATTTGTTAGGTCTGGTGGGTTTTTATCTTGCTCCTTCATCTGCTGTGTGTTTTTCTGTCTTCTCATTTTGCTTATCTTACTGTGTTTGGGGTCTCCTTTTTGCAGGCTGCAGGTTCGTAGTTCCCGTTGTTTTTGATGTCTGTCTCCAGTGGCTAAGGTTGTTTCAGTGGGTTGTGTAGGCTTCCTGGTGGAGGGGACTAGTGCCTGTGTTGTGCTGGATGAGGCTGGATCTTGTCTCTCTAGTGGGCAGGTTCACGTCTGGTGGTGTGTTTTGGGGTGTCTGTGGCCTTATTATGATTTTAGGCAGCCTCTCTGCTAATGGGTGGGGTTGTGTTCCTGTTTTGCTAGTTGTTTGGCATAGGTTGTCCAGCACTGTGGCTTGCTGGTCGTTGAGTGAAGCTGGGTGCTGGTGTTAAGATGGAGGTCTCTGGGAGATTTCCACCGTTTAATATTATGTGGAGCTGGGAGGTCTCTTGTTGACCAGTGTCCTGAAGTTGGCTCTCCTACCTCAGAGGCAGAGCCCTGACTCCTGGCTGGAGCACCAAGAGCCTTTCATCCACACAGCTCAGAATAAAAGGGAGAAAAAGTAGGGAGAATTAGTAGAAGTATGAGTAAAGAAAGAAGGAAAGGAGGAAAGGAAGGAAGGAAGAAAGAAGCAAAGAAGGAAAGAAAGGAGGGAGGGAGGGAGGAAGGAAGGAAGGAGGGAAAGAAGGAAAAAAGACAGAAAGAAAGATGATACAGTAAAAATAAAATAAAGTATAATATAGTTATTGAATTAAAAAATATTTAGAAAAAAAAAAAAAGGGACGGATAGAACCTTAGGACAAATGTTGGAAGCAAAGCTATACAGAGAAAATCTTACACAGAAGCATACACATACACCTTCACAAAAAGAGGTAAAGGGGGAAAAATCATAAATCCTGCTCCCTGAGACCACCTCCTCAATTTGGGGTGATTCGTTGTCTAAAAGAGGGAAGGAAGGAAGGAAAGAAAGAAAGAACGTACGTAAAGTATAATAAAGTTATTACAATTAAACTTAATTATTAAGAAAAAGAATTTTTAAAAAAAAAGTCATGGACGGATAGAGCCCTAGGACAAATGGTGGAAGAAAGAGTATACAGACAAGATCTCACACAGAAGCATACACGTACACATTCACAAAAAGAGGAAAAGGGAAAAAAATCATAGATCTCGCTCCTAAATTCCACCTCTTCAATTTGGGATCATTCCTTGTCTATTCAGGTATTCCACAGATGCAGGGTATATCAAGTTGATTGTGGAGCTTTAATCCGCTGCTTCTGTGGCTGCTGGGAGAGATTTCCCTTTCTCTTCTTTGTTCTCACAGCTCACAGGAGCTCAGCTTTGGATTTGGCCCTGCCTCTGCGTGTAGGTCGCTGGAGGGCGTCTGTTTTTTCGCTCAGACAGGACGGGGTTAAAGGAGCCGCTGATTCGGGGCCTCCGGCTCACTCAGGCCGGGTGTTGGGGGATGGGGGTAGGAGGGGCATTACGTGTGGGGCGGGCCTGCGGCTGCAGAGGCAGCGTGACGTTGCGGCAGAGGCCGGCGTGATGTTGCACCAGCCTGAGAGCCGCCGTGCGTACTCCCGGGGAAGTTGTCCCTGGATCCCGGGAACCTGGCAGTGGCGGGCTGCACAGGCTCCGCGGAAGAAGGGTGTGGAGAGTGACCTGTGCTCGCACACAGGCCCCTTGGTGGCGGCAGCAGCAGCCTTAGCGTTTCCCGCCCGTCTCTGGGGTCAGCGGTTTTAGCCGCGGCTCGCACCCGTCTCTGGGGTTCGCGCTTCCCGCCGCGGCTCGCTCCCGTCTCGGGGGCTCGCGCCCTCAGCCGCGGCTCGCGCCCGTCTCTGGGGTTCGCGCTTTTAGCCGTGGCTCGCGCCCGTCTCTGGAGTTCCTTTAAGCAGCGCTCTTAAACCCCTCTCCTCGCGCACCAGGAAACAAAGAGGGAAGAAATAGTCTCTTGCCTCTTCGGCCGGTGCAGGCTTTTCCCCGAACTCCCTCCCGGCTAGTCGTGGTGCACTAACCCCTTCAGGCTATGTTCAAGCCGCCAACCCCAGTCCTCTCCCTGAGCTCCGTCCAAAACCAAAACCCGAGCCTCAGCTCGCAGCCCCGCCCGCCCCGGCGGGTGAGCAGACAAGCCACTCGGGCTGGTGAGTGCCGGTCAGCACCGATCGTCTGTGCAGGAATCTCCCCGCTTTGCCCTCCGCACCCGTCGCTGTGCACTACTCCGCGGTCCCGAAACTCCCCGCTCTGCCTCCCGCAGTCTCCGCCCGCGGAGGGGCTTCCTAGTGTGTGGAAACTTTTCCTCCTTCACAGCTCCCTCCCACTGGTGCAGGTGCTGTCCTTATTCTTTTGTCTCTGTTTTTTCTTTTGCCCTACCCAGTTACGTGGGGAGTTTCTTGCCTTTTGGGAGGTCTGAGGTCTTCTGCCAGCCTTCAGTAGGAGTTCTGTAGGAGTTGTTCCACGTGTGGATGTATTTCTGGTGTATCCGTGGGGAGGAAGGCGATCTCCGCCTCTTACTCTTCCGCCATCTTCAGGGTCCCCCGCCCACTGCTCTTTTACCAATATAAGAGAAGGCAAGAAGTCATAAATTATATTAGTGCTTTGGAAGAGGTTAAAGACTGAGGTGTCAATTATAAAATCACTTGGAAATTAGAGTAAAGTAATTGAAGCCAAGCAAGAAAATAATTCGTGAGTCTAAACCTGTCAAAATTTGAATTATTTGAGTTTTATATCAGTCTCACAGAAGTCAAAAGGTTTTTCAACATCTTAAAAAGCCCCAAACTTGTCCATTTAATTTTTACTTTGTAATGACATATATGTAGTGGTGGAACTAACCATAATTAGAAAGAATAAAATAGACATTAAAATATTTGTGTGAAGAATAAGAAATTAGAAAAAGAAGTGTGGCTATATTTGAAAGCCATAGAGATATAGTAGCTGTTTTAGCACATATTTAAATAGTTAGGCACAGAATTGATGTCCCCATTTTTTGTTTTACAAAAAAAGCATGATAACCTCAAAATTACTTAAAAGCCCTTAACATAAATTCCTGCCCTAACATCACAGTATCATGATCCATTTTCTTGTACATTTTCAAAGATGTTTGAATCTCATGGGAGTTTAACAAGAATGGTGATTTTCTGTGATCTGAGTGAAGTTCCTCATCATAGCTTTTAGGACAGCAGTTTCCCCCTCTAATTCATCCCTAGAGCCTTAGGAAAGCCAATTAGTAAACTGCCATTTCTACATCTATTCCAACTGAGGTTAGCCAGCTAAGACATACCTGCATATAGAAACCTGGGAAAAAATCTAGATTTCTGGAACAATGCTCACTGATTTCTAGGCATTCCACTATCCTAACTTCAGCAGAAAAAGGTACCAACTTTTAGCCTAATTATTTTAGAATGGCATTCCTCATGTGATTACAAATATCACACAACCACTCATATGCTGGGATTGATGTCTGGACAGAAACCTAGCATAGCTGCTTGTTGGATTTTAAAGATTTTTTACATTTAACACAGTGGTCCTGAAAATCCCTCTAACTAAGCTTCTGAATAGATAATAATAACTGTAGTATCTTCATTATTACCTTATTAGTAAAATGATAGCATCTCAGCCCTCTAATCTGGTACCTGCAGAACATTTTTTCTCATTGGAACAGGAAGAAATAGGGGCAGCTAGAGCTGAGATAGAAAATTTCCCTGGTTCATAATTTTATTCTTTCATTGATCAGTCAATAATTATTGTATTGAGCTTCTATTATGTGAAAGGCATTGCTCTGGGTGCTAAAGATATAGTGATATACATGACAGACAACATTCCTGCTCTTATGGAGATTACATTCAAGTAGAGGCAGGAAAAAAGTGAGCAAGAGAACACATGAATAAAATAATTTTGATATATGATTAAGTACTATAATAGGAATTGTAAAATAGAGAAAAAGATGATAGATACTGAATGGGGGATTGGAGGGGACTACTTTAGAAAGTGTGGTCAGGGAAGACCTCTCTGAGGAGGTTTCATTTCAGCTAAGAAAAGAATGACCAGAAGGTGACAGTCATATGAGAATCTGGGGGCAGATAATTTCATGGAGTAGAAATAGCAAGGTTGATAGGTTAAAAGGATAGAAAAAAAGCCAGTTTGAGTAGAATATAATGAGCAAAAGGAAGAGTGATAAGTAAGTATGTTCACAGAGGTAGGGAGGGATCAGATTACTTTTAGGCTATGGTAAAGGATATGGATTTTGTTTTATTTTACTTTTAAAACAGTTTACTTGAGATATAATTCACATACCATACACCTCACCCATTTAAAGTGTAAACTTCAATGGCTTTTAGAATATTCAGAGTCATGAATCAATGACCATAATCAATTTTAGAACACATTCATTATCTCAAAAAGAAACCTCCCACCCCTTAGCCATCATCTCATAATCTTCCCATCTCCTCAAGTTCTAGGCAACCACCAATCTACTTTATGTCTCTATAGATTTGCCTATTCTGGACATTTTATATAAATGGAATCATATAATCTGTGGTATTTTGTAACTGGATTCTTTCACTTAACATATGTTTTTGAGAATCATCCACATTGTAGCTGGTATCAGTATTTTATTTATTTTTATTGGAGAATAATATTCCCTTATATGAATATATGATATTTTATTTATCCACTCATCCGTTTATGGGCATTTGGGTTATTTTCACTTCTGAGATATTCTGAATAATGTTACCATGAATATTCATATACAGGTCTTTGTGAAGACATGTTTTACTTCTCTTAGATAATATGGCAACTCCATGTATAACTGTCTGAGAAACTACCAGACCATCCAACAAAGCAGCTGCACCACTCCACAATGAGGGCTCCAATTCCTCTACTTTTTGTCGATACTTTTTATTAACTTTCTTTTTTATTACAGCCATCCTAGTGTGTATGAAGTGGTATCTCATGGTGGGTTTTATTTGCATTGATATGGATTTTATTCTAAGTGTGATGGAAAGTCATTGGAGGGTTTTAAGTTGGGCAATGGCTTGATCTAATTTACACTTTAAGATCACTATGGCTGCTGTGTAGAGAACTGGAGAAAGGGAAGGGAAAAATAGAATCAGGGAAATCAGATAGGAGATAATTCCTGTACTCCTGATGAGAGTTGATACTGGATTTGACTAGCTGCTGGTAGTGGAGATACAGAGAGAAGGACACAGTTAGGATATATTTTGAAAATATAACTCATAGGACTTGCTAATGGACTCAGTATGGGGAGAGGATAGATACTGGTGATGAAGAAAAAAAGGAATCAGGAATGCTTTCTAGATTTTTGTTTGAAGAACTGGGTGAGTGGTGGTAACATTTATTGAGATGGAGAAGACTGAGGAAGGGACAGGATAGAGGGGTGGAAATCAAGAGTTCCATTTTGCCCATAATAACTTTGGAAATATAAATCAGACAGTTGAATATATTAGTTTGAAGACCAGAGGAGAGATAGAGACTGGATATATTAACTTGGTAATCATCAGGGTACAAATGATATTTAAAGCCATGGGACTGTATGTGATCACCTAGAAAGGTCTAATTTTATTCTAATACTTTAGTTGTTACTGCCTTACTTTTCCCAAGATTTCCAACCTCCTGTTTCTGGCTCACCCATGTCAGAATTCCACTGCCTGACACTCTGACACCAAAGTAAACTTTCCCAAAGTTCTCCACTGAGTTTGGACTACTACCGTGAATCCTGACTCAGACACAACTACTTAGTGAAGCACTAAGTTGTGGGCTAACTCAGATGCTTTCTACAAATGGTTTCCTTGCTCCCAACCACCTCTTTCGAATTTAGAATAAGCTGTATAAGCTCTACAATAGGATTTCCAATTCACATAGCAAAAAAGGTAATATGAAGTTAAAAAGCATGTGCTGACTCCAGGGTGTTTCAAGAAATTGAAGGTCACCTCTTCCATCTCTTCAGGTAATGTTATAGAGAGTCCGCGACTTTACTCCCTTAGCCATTAGGGAAATGATAGTCTTTATGTCAACCTTATTTGAAATGCAGCTTTTCTTATACTCTAGGGGCCTGGCCTCCTGACAAATCTGCCCAGTGGTCTGGTACCAAACTGATTTGCCTAATGTCATTCATTGTTGTGCTTTCCTTACTGCTACATTAACATCAATTTTTATCGTAATTATTGTGGTGAAAGGTCATAGTAAACATAACAAAACAAAACAGAAATTTAAAATTTAATCTACCTTTCCACTGGAAGTGATGAGTTTGGCAGTATACAATAATTATTACTAGGTTAGACTATGCTTTAAGCTTGTTTATAAGAATAACTTACTAGGATTAAGAAGTGCTCAGAAATGCATGGCCAAACAGGAAAGATTTAAAAGTACCAGGACTTAAAATTCTCTGTAAGGAAAAGAAAGATAGCATAACTAATGATTTATCACTTTGCTTGATAATATTTCCTCATTTTCCAAAAATAACAAATAATGTCATCTTACATATTATACTGTATATATATATATATATATATATATATATATATATATATATAATTTCCAAATAAAATGCTTTCCAATATTTCATCTTTAATATGATTGACAGAATGAAGGTACATTTTATAGATAAAGAAATTGAGATTAGCTCTGTTTACATGGGCAAATTACTTTGCTAATTTTCATGTTATCTGGCTCCAAGTCCAACACACTTTCCTCTACATCATGCTCACCTTTTCCACTCATGCTTTCTCTCTTTAAAAGCACCAGTGTTGATAATTGAATTGCTGGATAATTTGCTTGCTTAGACTTAGAAAAACTTATGATAGAAAAAAAATAATATAAACAATGAAGGGCTAAGGAAATCAGAATAGTTCCTAGAATGATATGTACTTCCAACATCAACATGCATAGAGACTCACTCTACTTATAACATTGAGCTACAGAACTAAAAGTTTGAAAGTGCAATTAAAGAACACAATTACTGGTATTAGCCCTGTTTTATTTTCTGTAATGAGTTGGGTTGGCTTCAGGGAGGGTAGAGAAATGGCATTTATGATTGTAATCTGCCTCTTTTATAGATATCTAAATGTAAAAGATGATGTCTAATAGATTAAATGAAACATATGTGTCCCAAACTGAAATGCAGATTACCCAATTACTTCTTAACTTCCTTCACCCATAGGCTTCCTTATTTCAGTTAAAGGCAACTCCAACCTTCCAGTTGTTAGGCCAGAAAACTTAGAGGCATCCTTCACTCCACTCTTTCTCTCACACCCTACGTCCAATCAGTCGGCAAATACTATTGGCTTTCCTTAAAATTTTTCCAGAATTTAGAGCCTTCTCATCACTTCTACTGCTCTGTTGTGTAGGGTCTGGCTTCTTGTTGCTTCTCTGACCTCATCTACTACTCCTGTGAAAAAGTAAATTCAAAATCCCTTAGGACATGAGAATGCCTAGTATGCTGAGGAAGAACAAAGAGGTCATAACAGCCAGAATAATACTGCCTCAGAGGTTTTAAACTTACTATTTCTTCCACCATGAAGTTTCTTTCTTCAGAGTTTTACAAGTATTTGCTCAAACTCACATTTTTGGTGAGGCATTTCCTGAATACCTTATTCAAAACTACAAACTTCTAGCTCCAGCATTCTTTGTCCTGTCTTCCTTTCCTGTGTGATTTTTATCCAAAGCACGAATATATTATATGACCTACTTGTTTATGTTGTTTATTATTGTCTGTCTCACCCTGTTAAACATGTACACACCATGGGGGTACACTTTTTTTTTACTCCACTGCCATATCCCCAATAGGCTTTCAAGAAATATTTACTGAATGAAAACATAAATAAATGAAACACAAGGCTACAGCAACAGGTGGTCACACTTTCCACCAAGTCTCTTGATTGCTGGACTTGCCTCAGAGCAATGGCATTATTTTAATTATACTTGATAATTATTGGGAACTTTGAAAAAAATCATCTCAAAGCTTCATCTTTTATGAATACCTTCTGATTTGGTTCATATAATATGAATTAAATATTCAGATGGACAATAAACTTCCAACGTGCACTGTGAATGTAGACTGCCACCCATATTATCATCCATCAATTTTCCATATTACTGAGGTTATATCATATCCACAAAAGTACAAAATTGCCATATAACAATGCTTTTTCTCTTTTCCTTCCCAATGACACATCTTATCAGGCAACTTACAGGTGGTCATTTCAAGCCCATTAGATGAGCTACATAATATCAAGGAAAAAAAGAATCCCAAGTGCAAAAAAAATTTCATTGATAAAGGTTGTCAGGCTGATACGTAACATTGTACTCTCATGTTTGAGTAGAAGATAGGTATGTAAGAACTACTGGGTCCTATTCTAACCCTAATTCTGTCTTATTAAATAGAATAATAAATCATCAGGGTAGTTGACTCATTTAGTAAAATTAAGCTATGAGCATTATATGTGCATGTATGAATAAAAATTTTGAAGCAACCATAGTCAAAATTATTGAAATCTAGACTAATGGGTGTTCCACAGAAAGGTCTTTTCTTCTCAAGTAGACAAGTATACCACAGTGAACTGACAGTATTCTTCAGAAGTAACTTTTATTAAAGTTTAGTGTTAGAGCTGGAAGGGATCACGGAACTAGTCCCCTGGGTAAGAAAGTCTCCTCCAAGGTCATATACATTTTTAATAGCAGATCAGGGTATATATTTCAGATCTCTGGACTCTATACTGTGCTCTTTCTACTACACAATGCTGCCTCTCCTCTAAGAAACAAACTAAGAAAATTACTCTTCATGATGAGCTTGCAGGACTTTATTCTTGCAAACACTAGAAAATTTAATTTCTTAGTTATAGACAACAAATGCTCAATTCTTATTAACAATGATTGTTCAACAGATGACATTTTTGCCTCATAGAGTGTATAATGCACTCTACTTATCAAAATACATGCAAAAGTATAGTGGGTTGTAATCTAAGTTGTCAGTTATGCATTGAGACATGATGTAGGTGCCATTAAAAAGGAAACATGATGCATGAATATGAGTGTAATGCTTTGTGTGCTCTTGAACTAGTAGTGCACAAAGTAGAAAGAAGGGAGGTAAGAATCAGGGACAAATGAGTATGAAATGCAGAATGATGCTGTAGTTGCAAAAGAATCCTGATTACAAAGTTAAGGCAAGAAATCTATATTTAAAAGTCACTGGAGACAGTCTCACCTGGAAGCATTGTAGTGTTATGTGGTAAACACAATTTTTTAGATGATTAGTGACTTTGTTCTTTAGGAGTCCATGGCCTGAGCTAGGCATAATGCCCCAATCTATTCTAGCATTCTGCATAATCTACATACCAGACATCACCACTGAGAGGATCCACTGTCAACTCAAACAATATATCTGGAATTCAATTTTTTACCCCCTTGTACCTTACCTTTAAAGTAGTACCTATTCTAAAGTTATCTATTTTTATCAATGACATTTTCTAGTCACTCAAATGTGAAAACTGGGAGATGCTTTTGACACAACCTTATTCCTTTCCTGCCACAATCTTTCCTGCGGCATATAAAATGACCAAGTCCTATTTTAAATCAATTAATGACTGGATTATGGCAATGGTTTTCTAACTGGTCTCTTTATTACCTCTTTATCCAACAAACTTCTATCAGATTTATCTCCCTGCTTTCATTATGTCACGGTGCCTTACATATAGGTGGCTCTATAGAAATAATTATTGAATAATAAGTACTTATTATACTTGATTAAAAACCTACATTTTTTGCCCTCCCCATTGCCAGCATAATTTTAAAGCACTCTGACGTGTGACCACTTTCTATTTCTCCCCCAAAAGACTATTTCTGTTATACTTATGTTGGTTTTCTCATTAAACACACATCAACTCCCACAGTTCTTTTCTCCTCTTTTGTAGTATCTTCGCTTGCAATTATGTCTATCCAAGTTCCACAACTTCTTCAACACTCAACTCAGGTCTTAATCCTCCTTGGAGCCTTTCCCAATTACCAAAGTTCATAAGGGGCTCCTATCAACATGTCATGTATGTAAACTGTTTTGTGGTTGTAAGCTTTGTCTGCCAACCACAACTGCTGTCTTGAGGATAGGAACCTTGGACAGGTTTCTTGTCTTCTATGAGTCTCAGTTTACTCATCAATAAAATGAAGTTAATTTTACTTAAATCACAAGAGTTGTTGTTAGGAAAATTCATAGCAGAGTGTCTAGTACATAATAGATTCTCACAAATGCTAGTCCAATTTTTTGTGTGTTGCTTATAGAGTCTAGCATAGGGCCTTGCACATATTAGGTACTCAGAAAGTTCTGAGTGAACTAAACACAAAACCACACACAAAATATTTCCTTAATATTGTTAGTTGTAGTGTTGGTGGTGGTATATGGGTGTATTTGTGAACATGTTTGATAGAAGGGAAGAGGGAAAAGAAGAAAGAAGAAACTGAGGATATTCTTCTGAAATATTACAGTGCAAGGTGGTGTTGGGAGAGGAGTAAGGAAACAGGAAGAGGGAAGTTTTCATGTACAGCAATGAGGATTAATTAAGTTGAATTTCCATTTATTCAGGTATTAAAAAAACATTGAGTATTCGTTATTAAAACATGACACAAGAATACCTGTTCAACCCTGTCAGACACATAAAATTTGTTTATAACGGCAGTCCATGAAGTAGCATATAATATCTCTTAAATGGGCAAAGGACGAGGGCCAAGAGAAAGAGGTTATATCAAGTAAAACTAAGTGAGAAAGACTAGGTTGAAATTCTTTAAGCATTAATGGAAATTTCAGTCTCAGACACACATACACATATATTAACAGGAATTGTCAAAGTATTCCTAGGTGTTAATTGTAGACATTTCTTGGCAATTGCCTATGTACTTAGGCTTGGAGGATGATTACTTCTGAATATCTTGACAGGCTCTGATTATGTCTCTTTGGGTCATTTCATATGGCTATTAGCATAGCACAGTATGAACATTCAATAATGATGGTAACCATCACCATAATCATCATTTATATTTACAGAGTTCTTTATAATTTACAAAGCACTTTCACATATGTTCAGATTCAGCTGAGCCCATAACTCAATTAAGAGCACCTATTACATCATAGGTGCTTTATGTACATTTTGTGTTCCTTACAACATTTTATAAATTATCAGAATTGACTTATTCAGATTTTGCAAATGGCGAAACTTGAGGCTCACAGAAATTATGACCTTCCGAGATCACACAGATAGTTACTGACAGAGCCGGAACTAAAATGTTTGATTTATAACCCCAGACCAGTCCCTGTTCTCCACTTTACAATACTAACTTCAGTTAAATTCTTAATAAATCCCTTTTTATGAATTTCTGACACTTGAGATTTAATCTGTCAAAAAGAAATTCAGTTCATCCCCCAGACACCACTTTGGCTTTTACCACCATTGACACCATCATTCATCTATTCGTCTAGAATGAAAGCCTTAAAATTATTTTTTATTCCTGTATTTCACTGCTCCTCTCTGCCATATCTAATCTGATGAGTCTTTTTCCACATATATATCAAAGTCACCATTTGCCCAAATGGAATTCAAGTTTTTCATTTATGAAATGAGAGTGGGGTTCAAACTTAGCTTTTTTGAATTCTCTACTAGCTTGCACACTCAAGGATCCAAGGAAATACATGGAAATGTTAATACTTCCTATTTATGGTGGTATAATAACATACTTCCATTATTCTACAATTCAACAAATTCATATAGTAAGGATAATGTGGGCTACGATACAAACAAGCCTCTCACAAATTAGTTCAGAAGCATGGGAGGGAAGTTAAGAGGTGTGAAGCAGAGGGTAGACTTTGCTTTTATATATCTTTGTACTCTATTTTTTTCATTCATAACCACAAGCATGAGTTGCTGTTGTAATTTGAAAAAAAATAAACTAAATTAAAAATGCATCCATTCATTCAAGAACTATTTATCAAGCGCTTAGTACATGCAAATCCCTGTAGGATACAGTGGTGAACAAGACAGATATGACTCTTGCTCTCAAGGACCTTAACATACTGATAGTTTCCTTGAAGAAGTATAATAAGAACATCTAAACTATTCAAGAAGTATTTCTTAAAGTGTGGTATGGAGATTGCTTGTATCAGAACCACATAGGCACTTGAAAAATTCAGATTCTCAGGCTCCATCATAAACTTATTGAGCAAAAATATGTGGGCGTGGGGCCTGGGACTCTCGAGTTTTAACAAGCACAGCAGGTGATTCTTCTATGCACTTTTTTGAGAATTTCTGTTCTAGGGTGTGGGCTAGTTTTACATTTGGCTCTCTTTGTGTATTTGCATTTTCTACAGTGTCTTCAGTGCATATGCAATACGAAAGGAAAATACCTATTAAAGCTATTTAAGAAAATTCAACCTAATCCATGAGTTTTGAAACTTGTGATGCCAGAGGACTAACCAAGAAAATATTCCAAAAATGGAGTATGAACTCTGTTAAGGAAACATGGAGACAGGAGTAAACAAAATATGATCAGGGGATTAATGAAGCAAATCTAGCCAGAGCACAGTTATGTTAGGGAGGAATGTGATGAGGTTAAGGGAAACAGGGTAACATATCAATGAAAGATCTTGTTTATCAAGCTGACGTGTTTTGATTTGATTCTAGTCAATCAATGGATTTCCTTGACCAGGGGTGGAAGGAATTATGCAAATCAAGCTAAACGAAGCATGTTATGCAGGATGGGGAGAAAAGAAAAAGACTGGAATAAAAGAGAATAGCTAAACACATATGTATGGTATCTAAAAAAAAAAAAAGGTTCTGAAGAACCTAGGGGCAGGACAGGAATAAAGACGCAGACATACAGAATGGACTTGAGGACATGGAGAGTGGGGAGGGTAAGCTGGGACAAAGTGAGAGAGTGGCATGGACATATATACAATACCAAATGTAAAATATTTAGCTAGTGGTTAGCAGCCACATAGCACAGGGAGATCAGCTCGGTGCTTTGTGACCACCTAGAGGGGTGGGATAGGGAGGGTGGGAGGGAGGGAGATGCAAGAGGGAGGAGATATGGGTATATATGTATATGTATAACTGATTCACTTTGTTATAAAACAGAAACTAACACACCATTGTAAAGCAATTATACTCCAATAAAGAGATGTTAAAAAAAAAGAGAGAGAGAATAACTAGAAGGCTGGTGGAGTAATACAGATATAATTTGATGAGGTTCTGAACTACAGTGATGGCTGTGAAACTTGTATTGAACGAGGGTTAGGAATAGTGAATGAAATTTTTTTAAAAATTGAATCTGTAAAGAAAACTATTCTCCTTATTCTCTCTTAATAGACGAGGTGTTTGTTCTTTGATTAGAGGACAGGTTTTCTGTATTAGGGCATTTAGCTCTTTCAGACATATGATGACATGATTTGCCATATTTAAGGATTGGTTCTTTTTGAACATTTGGCTTGTATATTGTAAATTGTTTAAAAACAAGCAAAATTTGTTCTCTTTAAATACCAAACAAAGAAAAAAAGAGCCTTTATTCAGTTGACCTGTTTTTGAGTTATGAGACCCTGAGAACAGAGCTCTGAGGGAGCATTATCCAATAGGTTCAGGGTGCAGTAATCTGATGAGAGAAAATCTTCACTGTATTTAGATAATTGTTTAATGTTAGAGCTGAAGGGGACCATGGTGATTACCTAGTCCCATTATCTTACTTTATCAATAAGGAATTTGAAGTCCACAGAAGTTAAGCAACTAGATCTGCATTAGCCAATAAGCCAGGGTCAGAGTCTGAAGTCGAATAAGAACTCAGACTCCCAGTCTTAGTCCTTTTGAAACGCAGCAGGAACCTATGTGGCTCTCCAAAGTACAAAAGCCTTTCTGTGTCCCCTTTTATTGTTTGTTGGAAAAAGCTTTGTGTCCTAAATCTTCCCTGGGTTCTGAAGGGCAGATTCAAACAGTTACTAATTATGGGAGTGAAGGAATGCAGAAAGAAACAATAGTGAAGCATGGGGTTTTGTCCTGGTTCTTCCTCCGAGGATGTGCATAATAATTTGATACGTATCTCTGAATTCTACAGGAACTAAGGCCTCCATCGAGGTGGAGGATGGTAACTTCAGGAGGAGCACAAGCACATGAACCCCAGACTGGTTGGAACCAGAAGGCTGATGATTGAGATTCCTGGAACATCATCCTGTTACCTCACTACCAACCAATCAGAGGAGGGTCACACACCCTGCAGATCTCCTCCCAAATTTTGCCTATAAAAACTCTTCTCCAAAAATCATCAGGGAGTTCAGGTCATTTTAGCATGAGCCACCCATTCTCCTTGCTTGGCTCTGCAATAAATTTTTCTCTGCTCTAAACCCCAACATTCAGGTTTCTTTGGCCTCACTGTGTGTTGGACACATGAACTGGAATTCCACAACACTTTTCTGCTACACTATGTAGACTCCTGACATAATTGCACAATTTTGTCTTTGCCAACCATTATTATTACCACTGTCTCTACCCTTGAAAAAAAACCTCATCTGATGGATGGACATAGAGTCTGTCATACAGAGTGAAGTAAGTCAGAAAGAGAAAAAGAAATACTGTATGTTAACTCATATATATGGAATCTAAAAAGAACGGTACTGATGAACCTAGTGGCAGGACAGGAATAAACACGCAGATGTAGAGAATGGACTTGAGGTCACAGTGTGAAGGGGAAGCTAGGACGATGCGAGAGAGGAGCATTGACATATATACACTACCAAATGTGAAATGGATGGCTAGTGGGAAGCTGCTGCATAGCACAGGGGAATCAGCTCAATGCTTTGTGACGACCTAGAGGAGTGGGATAGGGAGGCTCAAGAGGGAGGGGATATGGGCATATATGTATACATATAGCTGATGCACTTTGTTGTACAGCAGAAACTAACACAACATTGTAAAGCAATTATACTCCAATAAAGATGTTAAAAAAAAAAAGCAAAAAAAAAACCCCTCATCTGTTAACCTGGCATATCCCTTCTCATAAGCATAGTCAAGTACTGATATATTTGCTAAAGTTAATCAAAATGTACTAGCATTCCTGTGGTAAAGTTAGACATAAAATTTAAAGTCCTCTGGCTCCGTAGCCCCAGTTTTAACCTAATACACTCCCCCCTGCAATTAAATAGCACTCTCAAAGTCACATTTGAACTTTAGGACCTTAGCTTTAAAAGAAATGGGAAAAATATGTTTTTCCCATTTTTTTACATGTAACATCATACTAGAACCACATGGTTGTAAAAATTTCCCTATATTTAGGTGGGCAGGGATAAATGCTTGAGGGCAAAGACCATAGGCAAAATTTGAAATGTTGTGAACCTAACTAAGTTACCCAGAGAACAAAAATGGTAGCAGTTGTTGAAATGCACCTCATGTGTTGCCAGAAACAGTGTCTTTCCTGTGCCAAAGAAGGAGCCATGCAGAGGGAGTGGGTGGAGGGATATACTCACTTCCTCCCATGGGGCATATGTATCAAATTATAATCTCTGGCAGAGGTAGGATTTCTCCAGCGAGGCTTAACAAAAATAGTCAAAGGCACTTTATGGATTTATCCCATGCCAAATCTAAGTCCAAGTTATTAACTAGAGTGTTCACCTTTTAACACTAGGCATCTCACTCCAAGACCCAGGCCAGTGGCCAAGTTCCTTTTCCTATATACACCTTCACAATGACTGATCAACGCATGTCCAAGTAAGGATGGGTCTGTCTGCATATGCAGAGGCTGGAGTTGTTTAGGGGAAAAAGTAGTTCCACCTCTGTCTCTGTCTCTGTCTCTGTCTCTGTCTCTGTCTCTCTCTCTCTCTCACACACACACACACACAAACACACACACACGGTAAAACCTCCAAACAAGACCCATATCCTGAGTTTGACAAACTGAAATAATTATACATACCTTTTACTTTGCCTTGACCTGATGCAATTTTCTTTACTAGTGTCAGAAATTGTTTTAGAGATAGGGATAAACCTAGAAGAGGAAAATAAAGTATCTTGGGTCCTAGAAAACTCCACCTGAAATCATACATATGAAACCAGTTTGTAAATGTATAATCCCCAAAACATAGCTCCTTCTGAATTCCATATTTGCCCTCCCTCTTTTCCGCTTTCACTTTGTAATAATTTTCCTTCCTATACTGACCTGAAATCATGAAGTCCTAGCTGTCCCAGTCTCTTCTAGTTGACAGCAGCTCTTCTAAGCTGTACAGATGATTGCTTAAACAGCAGCTTTAGCCCAACCCATTAAATTATTTTGGAAATGGATTCTGCTTTGTTGACCCACCCTTATAGCAATTGTTATTCTCAGAACAGAGAATTCTGTATTAGATATCTTGTGAAAATAAACTAAACTATTTTGTATCAAATATTTTGAATGTACTAAGCAATGTACTGACATTGTGTGCTTGTATGTGTAGAAGGAAGGAACATGGGGGTGGGGAGGTTGTTCAAGGACAAAAAACAAGTTTTTTCCAACCTCAAAATACTTTCAATATGTTGAGAGGAAAACACATTAAAGATCCCTTTAGAATTTAAAACAACTTTTATAAAGAACGGGAAAGCAAATAGTAGGAAAATGTCACCCTTATTTATACTTTAGACCCAGTAGATGATAATATAAATTACAATTACTTAGCTACTTTATTTCAGGTAAAAGACCCACAGCATAATAATTTTCTGTGAACTTTGAGCAATGTCTTCAAATATTCTCTGCAAATTCTGACCCCTCTTTTCTGATACTAAGGGCTCATCTCAATATTTCAATATATCAGATAAATGTAAAGTAAGGAAAAATCCATATGGCAGTGATTTAAAGAAACTTATTCTAAAGCTTCTTGGCATTTTTCATAAGGGTCCACAAAGGAGACAAAAAACCTTAACCTAAAAAAAATGTTTTCAAAGGAAATGTTCGGTGCAGGAAAGAGAAAAACCTCATCTCTGTATTTAATTCCCATTAACTCACTTGAGAGTAAATCAAATTTTAGTCTAGAAATTTGGTTATAAATGTGTTATTTACATAAGGCAAATATTTATGAGGGAACATGTGCTTGGCAAGATTGAAAGTTTTACTATTCTCCTTGACTTCTTAAAATGCTTAATCACCCCATTTCTTCTATTATTCTCTCTCTTTCTCTCTCTCTCTCTCTCTGACATGAAATATTCCTCCATGAAATGTCATTAATAGCCATATAATTTCCAGATACTCTTTTTGCACTAGGATTCAGCTGCACAAAGTGGTAAACAAGTCCATGCAACAAACTGAATAGGGCCATGACGGCGAGTTGGAAACATTAAAATCCCAACTTTGCCACAAACCAGTTTTGTGGCCTCAGACAAATCATATCATTTCTCTGTGCCTCAGTCATTTATAAGTTAAATATGGATATTGAACTATATAATTTCTTTCATCACTTAAAATTCTCAAAATCTATAGTTTTAATTTAAAAGTCAACAGACACCAGAACTTTCCTGTTACTAAATCTCAGTGTAATGTCTCATGCATTCTTAAACTTTATCTTATTTGATGCTCATAAAAACACAGAGTTAGGCAGATTTTATCAACCCCACTTTAAATATGAAAAAATTTAACCTCAGAATATTCAAGGACTTAAACCAAGACCACTCACTCAGTAAGTGGAAGTGATTCAAAGCCAAATCTGTTGGGCCTTGATACTTCCCAAGCCACCATCCAATAGTTGCTTACTCATAGGTTAAGTAATTCTTCCAAGAGGCAAAGAAATCAGATTTACCTTATTTTTAAATTAAGTATAGTTATCAGGCTGAACATTATATCCTTATGACATTAATTTTGTAACTGTAAATTTGTATCTTTTGACCCCTTTCATCCATTTCCATTTCACTCATCCCCCACTCTGGCCTCTGGCAACCACAAAACTGTTCTCTGTATCTATGAGCTTTCTTTGTTTTTATTTATTCTTTTCAGATTCCACATATAAGTGAGGTTATAAAGTGCTTGCCTTTTTCTCTCTCTGACTTATTTCACTTAGCATAATGCCTTCATTCATGTTGTCTCAAATGGCAAGATCTCATTCTTTTTTATGGCTGAATAGTATTCTGCATATTTATATATATATCATATATTTATTATTCATTCATCCATCAATGGACATTCAGGCTGTTTCCATATCTTGATTATAGTAAATAATGCTGCAATGACCATAGGTGTGCATATATCTTCTTGATTTAGTGTTTTCATTTTCTTCAGATAAACACCCAGAAGTAGAATTCCTGGATCATATGGTAGTTCTATTCTTAATTTTTCGAGGAAACTCCTTACTGCTTTCCATAGTGACTGCACCAATGTACATTCCCACCAACAGTGAACAAGGATTCCCTTTCTCCACATCCTCCCCAACACCTGTTATTTCTTTTTCTTTTTTTTTTTAAACATCTTTATTGGGGTATAATTGCTTTAAAATGGTGTGTTAGTTTCTGCTTTATAACAAAGAGAATCATTTATACATATACATATGTTCCCATATGTCTTCCCTCTTGCGTCTCCATCCCTCCCACTCTCCCCATCCCACCCCTCCAGGCTGTCACAAAGCACCGAGCTAATATCCTGTGCCTTGCGGCTGCTTCCCCCTAGCTATCTACCTTACTACGTTTGTTAGTGTGTATATGTCCATGACTCTCTCACCCTGTCAAAGCTCGCCCTTCGCCCTCCCCATATCCTCAAGTCTATTCTCCAGTAGGTCTGCGTCTTTATTCCTGTCTTACCCCTAGGTTCTTCTTGACATTTTTTTCCCTTAAATTCCATATATATGTGTTAGCATACGGTATTTGTCTTTTTCTTTCTGACTTACTTCACTCTGTATGACAGACTCTAGGTCTATCCATCTCATTACAAATAGCTCAATTTCATTTCTTTTTAAGGCTGAGTAATATTCCATTGTATATATGTGCCACAGCTTCTTTATCCATTCATCCGATGATGGGCGCTTAGGTTGTTTCCATCTCCGGGCTATTGTAAATAGAGCTGCAATGAACAATTTGGTACATGACTCTTTTTGAATTTTGGTTTTCTCAGGGTATATGCCCAGTAGTGGGATTCCTGGGTCATATGGTAATTCTATTTGTAGTTATTTAAGGAACCTCCATACTGTTCTCCATAGTGGCTGAACCAATTCACATTCCCACCAGCAGTGCAAGAGTGTCCCCTTTTCTCCACACCCTCTCCAGCATTTATTGTTTCTAGATTTTTTGATGATGGCCATTCTGACTGGTGTGAGATGATATCTCATTGTAGTTTTGATTTGCATTTCTCTAATGATTAATGATGTTGACCATTCTTTCATGTGTTTGTTGGCATTCTGCATATCTTCTCTGGAGAAATGTCTATTTAGGTCTTCTGCCCATTTTTGGATTGGGTTGTTTGTTTTTTTGTTATTGAGCTGCATGAGCTGCTTGTAAATTTTGGAGATTAATCCTTTGTCAGTTGCTTCATTTGCAAATATTTTCTCCCATTCTGAGGGTTGTCTTTTGGTCTTGGTTATGGTTTCCTTTGCTGTGCAAAAGCTTTGAAGTTTCATTAGGTCCCATTTGTTTATTTTTGTTATTATTTCCATTACTCTAGGAGGTGGGTCAGAAAGGATCTTGCTGTGATTTATGTCATAGAGTGTTCTGCCTATGTTTTCCTCTAAGAGTTTGATAGTTTCTGGCCTTACATTTAGGTCTTTAATCCATTTTGAGCTTATTTTTGTGTATGGTGTTAGGGAGTGATCTAAACTCATACTTTTACATGTACCTGTCCAGTTTTCCCAGCACCATTTATTGAAGAGGCTGTCCTTTCTCCACTGTACATTCTTGCCACCTTTATCAAAGATAAGGTGCCCATATGTGTGTAGGTTAATCTCTGGGCTTTCTATCCTGTTCCATTGATCTATCTTTCTGTTTCTGTGCCAGTACCATACTGTCTTGATTACTGTAGATTTGTAGTATAGTCTGAAGTCAGGGAGCCTGATTCCTCCAGCTCCTTTTTTCGTTCTCAAGATTGCTTTGGCTATTCGGGGTCTTTTGTGCTTCCATACAAATTGCGAAATTTTTTGTTCTAGTTCTGTGAAAAATGCCAGTGGTAGTTTGATAGGGATTGCATTGAATCTGTAGATTGCTTTGGGTAGTAGAGTCATTTTCACAATATTGATTCTTCCCATCCAAGAACATGGTATATCTCTCCATCTATTTGTATCATCTTTAATTTATTTCATCAGTGTCTTATAATTTTCTGCATACAGGTCTTTCGTCTCCTTAGGTAGGTTTATTCCTAGATATTTTATTCTTTTTGTTGCAATGGTAAATGGGAGTGTTTTCTTGATTTCACTTTCAGATTTTTCATCATTAGTATATAGGAATGCCAGAGATTTCTGTGCATTAATTTTGTATCCTGCTATTTTACCAAATTCATTGATTAGCTCTAGTAGTTTTCTGGTAGCATCTTTAGGATTCTCTATGTATAGTATCATGTCATCTGCAAACAGTGACAGCTTTACTTCTTCTTTTCCGATTTGGATTCCTTTTATTTCCTTTTCTTCTCTGATTGCTGTGGCTAAAACTTCCAAAACTATGTTGAATAAGAGTGGTGAGAGTGGGCAACCTTGTCTTGTTCCTGATCTTAGTGGAAATGCTTTCAGTTTTTCACCATTGAGGATGATGTTTGCTGTGGGCTTGTCATATATGGCCTTTATTATGTTGAGGCAAGTTCCCTCTATGCCTACTTTCCGCAGGGTTTTTATCATAAATGGATGTTGAATTTTGTCGAAAGATTTCTCCTCATCTATTGAGATGATCATATGGTTTTTCTCCTTCAATTAGTTAATATGGTTTATCACATTGATAGATTTGCGTATATTGAAGAATCCTTGCATTCCTGGAATAAATCCCACTTGATCATGGTGTATGATCCTTTTAATGTGGTGTTGGCTTCTGTTTGCTAGTATTTTGTTGAGGATTTTTGCATCTATGTTCATCAGTGATATTGGCCTGTAGTTTTCTTTCTTTGTGACATCCTTGTCTGGTTTTGGTATCAAGGTGATGGTGGCCTCGTAGAAGGAATTTGGGAGTGTTCCTCCCTCTGCTATATTTTGGAAGAGTTCGAGAAGGATAGGTGTTAGCTCTTCTCTAAACGTTTGATAGAATTCACCTGTGAAGCCATCTGGTCCTGGGCTTTTGTTTGTTGGAAGGTTTTTAATCACAGTTTCAATTTCAGTGCTTGTGATTGGTCTGTTCATATTTTCTATTTCTTCCTGATTCAGTCTTGGCAGGTTGTGCATTTCTAAGAATTTGTCCATTTCTTCCAGATTGCCCATTTTATTGGCATAGAGTTGCTTGTAGTAATCTCTCATGATTTTTTTTTATTTCTGCAATGTCAGATGTTACTTCTCCTTTCTCATTTCTAATTCTATTGATTTGAGTCTTCTCCCTTATTTTCTTGATGAGTCTGGCTAGTGGTTTATCTATTTTTTTTATCTTCTCAAAGAACCAGCTTTTAGTTTTATTGATCTTCGCTATCGTTTCCTTCATTTCTTTTTCATTTTGTTCTGATCTGATTTTTATGATTTCTTTCCTTCTACTAGCTTTGGGGTGTTTTTGTTCTTCTTTCTCTAATTGCTTGAGGTGCAAGGTTACGTTGTTTATTCGAGATGTTTCCTGCTTCTTAAGGTGGGCTTGTATTGCTATAAACTTCCCCCTTAGAACTGCTTTTGCTGCATCCCATAGGTTTTGGGTCGTTGTGTCTCCATTGTCATTTGTTTCTAGGTATTTTTTTATTTCCTCTTTGATTTCTTCAGTGATCACTTCATTATTAAGCAGGGTATTGTTTAGCCTCCATGTGTTTGTATATTTTATAGATCTTTTCCTGCAATTGATATCTAGTCTCATGGCGTTGTGGTCAGAAAAGATACTTGATACAATTTCAATTTTCTTAAATTTACCAAGACTTGATTTGTGACCCAAGGTATGATCTATCCTGGAGAATGTTCCATAAGCACTTGAGAAAAATGTGTATTCTGTTGTTTTTGGATGGAGTGTCCTATAAATATCAGTTAAGTCCATCTTGTTTAATGTATCATTTAAAGCTTGTGTTTCCTTATTTATTTTCATTTTGGATGATCTGTCCATGGGTGAAAATGGGGTGTTAAAGTCCCCTACTATGAATGTGTTACTGTCGATCTCTCCTTTTATGGCTGTTAGTATTTGCCTTATGAACTGAGGTGCTCCTATGTTGGGTGCATAAATATTTACAATTGTTATATCTTCTTCTTGGATCGATCACTTGATCATTATGTAGTGTCCTTCTTTGTCCCTTTTAATAGTCCTTATTTTAAAGTCTATTTTGTCTGATATGAGAATTGCTACTCCAGCTTTCTTTTGGTTTCCATTTGCATGGAATATCTTTTTCCATCCCCTTATTTTCAGTCTATATGTGTCTCTAGGTCTGAAGTGGGTCTCTTGTAGACAGCATATATAAGGGTCTTGTTTTTGTATCCATTCAGCCAATCTGTGTCTTTTGGTGGGAGCGTTTAGTCCATTTACATTTAAGGTAATTATCGATATGTATGTACCTATTCCCATTTTCTATATTGTTTTGGGTTCGTTATTATAGGTCTTTTCCTTCTCTTGTGTTTCTTGTCTAGAGAAGTTCCTTTAGCATTTGTTGTAAAGCTGGTTTGGTGGTGCTGAACTCTCTCAGCTTTTGCTTGTCTGTAAAGGTTTTAATTTCTCCATCAAATCTGAATGAGATCCTTGCTGGGTAGAATAGTCTTGGTTGCAGGTTTTTCTCCTTCATCACTTTCAGTATGTCCTACCACTCCCTTCTGGCTTGCTGGGTTTCTGCTGAGAGATCAGCTGTTAACTTTATGGGGATTCCCTTGTGTGTTATTGGTTGTTTTTCCCTTGCTGCTTTTAATATGCTTTCTTTGTATTTAATTTTTGACAGTTTGATTAATATGTGTCTTGGCGTATTCTCCTTGTATTTATCCTGTATGGGACTCTCTGTGCTTCCTGGACTTGATTAACTATTTCCTTTCCCATATTAGGGAAGTTTTCAACTATAATCTCTTCAAATATTTTCTCAGTCCCTTTCTTTTTCTCTTCTTCTTCTGGAACCCCTATAATTCGAATGTTGGTGCGTTTAATCTTGTCCCAGAGGTCTCTGAGACTGTCCTCAGTTCTTTTCATTCTTTTTTCTTTATTCTGCTCTGCAGTAGTTATTTCCACTACTTTATCTTCCAGGTCACTTATCCGTTCTTCTGCCTCAGTTATTCTGCTATTGATCCTATCTAGAGTGGTTTTAATTTCATTTATTGCATTGTTCATCGTTGCTTGTTTCATCTTTATTTCTTCTAGGTCCTTGTTAACTGTTTCTTGCATGTTGTCCATTCTTCTTCCAAGATTTCGGATCATCCTTACTATCATTATTCTGAATTGTTTTTCAGATAGACTGCCTATTTCCTCTTCATTTGCTAGGTCTGGTGCATTTTTGTCTTGCTCCTTCATCTGCTGTGTGTTTTTCTGTCTTCTCATTTTGCTTATCTTACTGTGTTTGGGGTCTCCTTTTAGCAGGCTGCACGTTCGTAGTTCCCGTTGTTTTTGATGTCTGTCTCCAGTGGCTAAGGTTGTTTCAGTGGGTTGTGTAGGCTTCCTGGTGGAGGGGACTAGTGCCTGTGTTGTGCTGGATGAGGCTGGATCTTGTCTCTCTAGTGGGCAGGTTCACGTCTGGTTGTGTGTTTTGGGGTGTCTGTGGCCTTATGATTTTAGGCAGCCTCTCTGCTAATGGGTGGGGTTGTGTTCCTGTTTTGCTAGTTGTTTGGCATAGGTTGTCCAGCACTGTGGCTTGCTGGTCGTTGAGTGAAGCTGGGTGCTTTTGTTAAGATGGAGGTCTCTGGGAGATTTCCACCGTTTAATATTATGTGGAGCTGGGAGGTCTCTTGTTGACCAGTGTCCTGAAGTTGGCTCTCCTACCTCAGAGGCAGAGCCCTGACTCCTGGCTGGAGCACCAAGAGCCTTTCATCCACACAGCTCAGAATAAAAGGGAGAAAAAGTAGAGAGAATTAGTAGAAGTATGAGGAAAGAAGAAGGAAAGGAGGAAAGGAAGGAAGGAAGAAAGAAGCAAAGAAGGAAAGAAAGAAGGGAGGGAGGGAGGGAGGGAGGAAGGAAGGAAGGAATGAGGGAAAGAAGGAAAAAAGACAGAAAGAAAGAAGATACAGTAAAAATAAAATAAAGTATAATATAGTTATTGAATTAAAAAATATTTAGGAAAAAAAAAGGGGGGGACGGATAGAACCTTAGGACAAATGTTGGAAGCAAAGCTATACAGAGAAAATCTTACACAGAAGCATACACATACACCTTCACAAAAAGAGGTAAAGGGGGAAAAATCTTAAATCTTGCTCTCAGAGACCACCTCCTCAATTTGGGTTGATTCGTTGTCTAAAGGAGGAAAGGAAGGAAGGAAAGAAAGAAAGAAAGAATGAAGGTAAAGTATAATAAAGTTATTACAATTAAAATTAATTATTAAGAAAAAAATTTTAAAAAAAACCATGGACTGATAGAGCCCTAGGACAAATGGTGGAAGCAAGAGTATACAGACAAGATCTCACACAGAAGCATACACGTACACATTCACAAAAAGAGGAAAAGGGAGAAAAATCATAGATCTCGCTCCTAAATTCCACCTCTTCAATTTGGGATCATTCCTTGTCTATTCAGGTATTCCACAGATGCAGGGTATATCAAGTTGATTGTGGAGCTTTAATCCGCTGCTTCTGAGGCTGCTGGGAGAGATTTCCCTTTCTCTTCTTTGCTCTCACAGCTCACAGGAGCTCAGCTTTAGATTTGGCTCTGCCTCTGCGTGTAGGTCGCTGGAGGGCGTCTGTTTTTTGCTCAGACAGGATGGGGTTAAAGGCGCCGCTCATTCGGGGGCTCCAGCTCACTCAGGCCAGGAGTGGGGGGGGGGAAGGAGGGGCACTGCATGCGGGGCGGGCCTGCGGCGTCAGAGGCGGTGTGATGTTGCAGCAGAGGCCGGCGTTGACGTTGCACCAGCCTGAGGCCCACCGTGCGTTCTCCCGGGGAAGTTGTCCCTGGATCCCGGGAACCTGGCAGTGGCGGGCTGCACAGGCTCCGCGGAAGAGGGGCGTGGAGAGTGACCTATGCTCGCACACAGGCCCCTTGGTGGCGGCAGCAGCAGCCTTAGCGTTTCCCGCCCGTCTCTGGGGTTTGCGCTTTTAGCCGCGGCTCGCGCCCATCACTGGAGTTCCTTTAAGCAGCGCTCTTAAACCCCTCTCCTCACGCACCAGGAAACAAAGAGGGAAGAAAACGTCTCTTGCCTCTTTGGCAGGTGCAGGCTTTTCCCCCGAACTCCCTCCCGGCTAGTCGCGGTGCACTAACCCCTTCAGGCTATGTTCAAGCCGCCAACCCCAGTCCTCTCCCTGTGCTCCGTCCAAAACCGAAACCGGAGCCTCAGCTCGCAGCCCCGCCCACCCTGGCGGGCGAGCAGACAAGCCTCTCGGTCTGGTGAGTGCCGGTCGGCACCGATCCTCTGTGCGGGAATCTCCCCGCTTTGACCTCCGCACCCGTCGCTGTGCACTACTCCGCGGTCCCGAAGCTCCCCCCTCCGCCTCCCGCAGTCTCCGCCTGCGGAGGGGCTTCCTAGTGTGTGGAAACTTTTCCTCCTTCACAGCTCCCTCCCACTGGTGCAGGTGCCGTCCTTATTCTTTTGTCTCTGTTTTTTCTTTTTTTCTTTTTCCCTACCCAGGTATGTGGGGAGTTTCTAGCCTTTTGGGAGGTCTGAGGTCTTCTGCCAGCCTTCAGTAGGTGTTCTGTATGAGTTGTTCCACGTGTAGATGTATTTCTGGTGTATCTGTGGGGAGGAAGGCGATCTTCGCGTCTTACTCTTCCGCCATCTTCCTGACCTCTTCTTTTTCTTTTGATAACATCCATTGTAACAGGTGTGAAGTGATGTTTCATTGTGGACTTGGCTTACATTTCTCTAATAATTAGTGATGTTGAGCACATTTCAGATACCTGTTGGCCATCTGTATATCTTCTTTGGAAAAATGTCTGGTCAGATCTTCTGCCTATTTTTAAATCTTATATATATATATATATATATATATATATATATATATATATATATATATATTATGGTTCTATAAGTTTTATGGTTTCAGGTCTTACACTCAACTCTTTAATCCATTTCAAGTTAATTTTTATGTATGTTGTAAGATAGTAGTACAGTTTAATTCTTCTGCATGTGGATGTCCATTTTTCCCAACACCATTTACTGAAGAGACTGTCCTTTCTCCAATGTATATTCTTGGCTTCTTTGTCATAAATTAAGTGTTTATATATGTGTGGGTTTATTTGTGGGCTCTTGATTCTGTTCCATTGATCTATACACCTGTTTTTTTGCCAATACCATACTGTTTTGATCACTATTGCTTTGCAAAATAGTTTGAAATCAAGGAGCATGGTGACTTCAGCATTGTTCTTCTTTCTCAAGATTGTTTTGGCTCTTTGGGGTCCTTTGTGGTTCATTTGTTCTAGTCCTGTGAAAAATGCCATTGTAATTTTGATAAGGATTTCGTGGAATCTATACATTACTTTGGGTAGTATGGACAGTTTAACGGTTTTAATTATTGCAATCCAAGAGCATGGAATATCTTTCCATTTATCTGTGTCTTCAATTACTTTCATCAGTGTCTTATAGTTTTCAGTGTACAGATCATTCACCTTCTTGATTAAATTTATTCCTAGGTATCTTATTATTTTGATATAATTGTAAAGCAATCTCTTTCTTAATTTGTCTTTCTGATAGCTTGTTATTATTATATAGATATGTAACAGAGATTTATATATTGATTTTTTTTCCTGCAACTTTATTGAATTGGTTGATTAGTTCTAACAGATTTTAGTAGAGTTTTTAAGGTTTTCTGTATATAATATTATGTCATTTCCAAATAGGGATGATTTTACTTCTTCTTCTCCAATTTAAATACCTTTTATTTCCTTTCTTGCCTAGTTGACAAACTGCAATTACCTGTTGCCTAATTCCAATAATATGTTGAATAAAAACAGTGAGAGTGGGCATCCTTGTCTTGTTCCTGATCTTAGAGGAAAAGCTCTTAGCCTTTCATCACTGAGTATGATGTTAGCTGTGGGCTTGTCATATATGGCCTTCATTATGTTGAGGTTGTTTCCCTCTATACCCATTTTGTATAGAGTTTTTATCATAAATGTATGTTGAATTTTTGTCACATTATTTTTCTGCATCTATTGGAATGATCATAAAATTTTTATCCTTTATTTTGCTAGTTTAATGTACATGTTGATTGATTTGTGGATGTTGAACCATCTGTGTTTCCCTAGAATAAATCTCACTTGATCATGGTGCATAGTCATTTTAATGTATTGTTGAATTCAGTTTGCTAATAATTTGTTGAAGATTTTTGTATCTATCTTCATCAGTGACATAGGCCTGTAATTTTCTTTTCTTGTGGTGTCCTTGCCTAGTTTCAGTATCAGAGTAATGATGGTCTCATAAAATGAGTTTGGAAGTGTTCTCTCTTCTATTGTTTGGAAGGGTTTGAGAAGGGTAGGTACTAATTTTTCTTTGAATGTTTATTAAAATTCACCAGAATTCTAATAAATATTACAATTATTAATAACATTCAAATTCTAATAAACATTAGAATTATTAGAATTCTAATGTTTATTAGAATTATCTGATCCTGGACTTATGTTTGTTGGTACTTTTTTGATTACTGATTCAATCTCATTACTAGTAATTAGCCTATTCAGATTTTATTTCTTCATGATTCAGCCTTGGAAGATTGTATGCTTCTAGGAATTGACCAGTTTCTACTAGGTTGTTCAATTTGTTGGCACATAATTGTTCATAGTAGTCTTTTATGATCCTTCATATTTCTATGGTATCAGTAGTGATATCTCTTGTTTCATTTCTGATTTTATTTATTTGAGCCCTCTTTTTTTCTTGGTGAATCTAGATAAAAGTTTGTCTAATTTATTTCTCTTTTAAAAAACTGCTCTTAGTTTTATTGACTATTATATTTTGATTTTAGGCTCTATTTCATTTATTTCTTCTCTGATCTTTATTTCCTCCCTTTTACTCATTTTGGGCTTTGCTTGTTCTTATTTTTCTTGTTCCTTGAGGTTTAAAGTTAGGGTTTTTTTTAGTTTGAAATTTGTCTTATTTCTTGAGAAAGCATTTATCACTATGAACTTCCCTCTAAGAACTGTTTTTGCTGCATCCCATAAATTTTGGTATGTTGTATGTCCATTTTCATTTGTCCCAAAGTATTTTTAATTTCTCTTTTAATTTTTTTTTAAACATCTTTATTGGGGTATAATTGCTTTACAATGGTGTGTTAGTTTCTGCTTTATAACAAAGTGGATCAGCTATACATATACATATGTTCCCATAAGTCTTCCCTCTTGCGTCTCCCTCCCTCCCACTCTCCCCATCTCACCCTTCCAGGCTGTCACAAAGCACCGAGCTAATATCCCTGTGCCTTGTGGCTGCTTCCCCCCAGCTATCTACCTTACTACGTTTGTTAGTGTGTATATGTACATGACTCTCTCTCGCCCTGTCAAAACTCACCCTTCCCCCTCCCCATATCCTCAAGTCCGTTCTCCAGTAGGTCTGCATCTTTATTCCTGTGTTATCCCTAGGTTCTTCATGACATTTTTTTCCCTTAAATTCCATATATATGTGTTAGCATACGGTATTTGTCTTTTTCTTTCTGACTTACTTCACTCTGTATGACAGACTCTAGGTCTATCCATCTCATTACAAATAGCTCAATTTCATTTCTTTTTAAGGCTGAGTAATATTCCATTGTGTATATGTGCCACATCTTTATCCATTCATCCGATGATGGGCGCTTAGGTTGTTTCCATCTCCGGGCTATTGTAAATAGAGCTGCAATGAACATTTTGGTACATGACTCTTTTTGAATTTTGGTTTTCTCAGGGTATATGCCCAGTAGTGGGATTGCTGGGTCATATGGTAATTCTATTTGTAGTTTTTTAAGGAACCTCCATACTGTTCTCCATAGTGGCTGAACCAATTCACATTCCCACCAGCAGTGCAAGAGTGTCCCCTTTTCTCCACACCCTCTCCAGCATTTATTGTTTCTAGATTTTTTGATGATGGCCATTCTGACTGGTGTGAGATGATATCTCATTGTACTTTTGATTTGCATTTCTCTAATGATTAACAATGTTGAGCATTCTTTCATGTGTTTGTTGGCATTCTGTATATCTTCTTTGGAGAAATGTCTATTTAGGTCTTCTGCCCATTTTTGGATGGGGTTGTTTGTTTTTTTGTTATTGAGCTGCATGAGCTGCTTGTAAATTTTGGAGATTAATCCTTTGTCAGTTGCTTCATTTGCAAATGTTTTCTCCCATTCTGAGGGTTGTCTTTTGGTCTTGGTTATGGTTTCCTTAGCTGTGCAAAAGCTTTGAAGTTTCATTAGGTCCCACTTGTTTATTTTTGTTTTTATTTCCATTACTCTAGGAGGTGGGTCAGAAAGGATCTTGCTGTGATTTATGTCATAGAGTGTTCTGCCTATGTTTTCTTCTAAGAGTTTGATAGTTTCTGGCCTTACATTTAGGTCTTTAATCCATTTTGAGCTTATTTTTGTGTATGGTGTTAGGGAGTGATCTAATCTCTTACTTTTACATGTACCTGTCCAGTTTTCCCAGCACCATTTATTGAAGAGGCTGTCCTTTCTCCACTGTACATTCTTGCCACCTTTATCAAAGATAAGGTGTCCATATGTGTGTAGGTTAATCTCTGGGCTTTCTATCCTGTTCCATTGATCTATCTTTCTGTTTCTGTGCCAGTACCATACTGTCTTGATTACTGTAGATTTGTAGTATAGTCTGAAGTCAGGGAGCCTGATTCCTCCAGCTCCTTTTTTCGTTCTCAAGATTGCTTTGGCTATTCGGGGTCTTTTGTGCTTCCATACAAATTGCGAAATTTTTTGTTCTAGTTCTGTGAAAAATGCCAGTGGTAGTTTGATAGGGATTGCATTGAATCTGTAGATTGCTTTGGGTAGTAGAGTCATTTTCACAATGTTGATTCTTCCCATCCAAGAAAATGGTATATCTCTCCATCTATTTGTATCATCTTTAATTTCTTTCATCAGTGTCTTATAATTTTCTGCATACAGGTCTTTCGTCTCCTTAGGTAGGTTTATTCCTAGATATTTTATTCTTTTTGTTGCAATGGTAAATGGGAGTGTTTTCTTGATTTCACTTTCAGATTTTTCATCATTAGTATATAGGAATGCCAGAGATTTCTGTGCATTAATTTTGTATCCTGCTATTTTACCAAATTCATTGATTAGCTCTAGTAGTTTTCTGGTAGCATCTTTAGGATTCTCTATGTAGAGTATCATGTCATCTGCAAACAGTGACAGCTTTACTTCTTCTTTTCCGATTTGGATTCCTTTTATTTCCTTTTCTTCTCTGATTGCTGTGGCTAAAACTTCCAAAACTATGTTGAATAAGAGTGGTGAGAGTGGGCAACCTTGTCTTGTTCCTGATCTTAGTGGAAATGCTTTCAGTTTTTCACCATTGAGGATGATGTTTGCTGTGGGCTTGTCATATATGGCCTTTATTATGTTGAGGAAAGTTCCCTCTATGCCTACTTTCTGGAGGGTTTTTATCATAAATGGGTGTTGAATTTTGTCGAAAGCTTTCTCTGCATCTATTGAGATGATCATATGGTTTTTCTCCTTCAATTTGTTAATATGGTTTATCACATTGATAGATTTGCGTATATTGAAGAATCCTTGCATTCCTGGAATAAACCCCACTTGATCATGGTGTATGATCCTTTTAATGTGCTGTTGGATTCTGTTTGCTAGTATTTTGTTGAGGATTTTTGCATCTATGTTCATCAGTGATATTGGCCTGTAGTTTTCTTTCTTTGTGACATCCTTGTCTGGTTTTGGTATCAAGGTGATGGTGGCCTCGTAGAAGGAATTTGGGAGTGTTCCTCCCTCTGCTATATTTTGGAAGAGTTCGAGAAGGATAGGTGTTAGCTCTTCTCTAAACGTTTGATAGAATTCACCTGTGAAGCCATCTGGTCCTGGGCTTTTGTTTGTTGGAAGGTTTTTAATCACAGTTTCAATTTCAGTGCTTGTGATTGGTCTGTTCATATTTTCTATTTCTTCCTGATTCAGTCTTGGCAGGTTGTGCATTTCTAAGAATTTGTCCATTTCTTCCAGATTGTCCATTTTATTGGCATAGAGTTGCTTGTAGTAATCTCTCATGATTTTTTTTATTTCTGCAGTGTCAGTTGTTACTTCTCCTTTTTCATTTCTAATTCTATTGATTTGAGTCTTCTCCCTTTTTTTCTTGATGCATCTGGCTAGCGGTTTATCTATTTTGTTTATCTTCTCAAAGAACCAGCTTTTAGTTTTATTGATCTTCGCTATCGTTTCCTTCATTTCTTTTTCATTTATTTCTGATCTGATTTTTATGATTTCTTTCCTTCTGCTAGCTTTGGGGTTTTTTTGTTCTTCTTTCTCTAATTGCTTGAGGTGCAAGGTTAGGTTGTTTATTCGAGATGTTTCCTGCTTCTTAAGGTGGGCTTGTATTGCTATAAACTTCCCCCTTAGAACTGCTTTTGCTGCATCCCATAGGTTTTGGGTCGTTGTGTCTCCATTGTCATTTGTTTCTAGGTATTTTTTTATTTCCTCTTTGATTTCTTCAGTGATCACTTCATTATTAAGTAGTGTATTGTTTAGCCTCCATGTGTTTGTATTTTTTAAAGATCTTTTCCTGTAATTGATATCTAGTCTCATGGCGTTGTGGTCAGAAAAGATACTTGATACAATTTCAGTTTTCTCAAATTTACCAAGGCTTGATTTGTGACCCAAGATATGATCTATCCTGGAGAATGTTCCATAAGCACTTGAGAAAAATGTGTATTCTGTTGTTTTTGGATGGAGTGTCCTATAAATATCAATTAAGTCCATATTGCTTAATGTATCATTTAAAGCTTGTGTTTCCTTATTTATTTTCATTTTGGATGATCTGTCCATGGGTGAAAGTGGGGTGTTAAAGTCCCCTACTATGAATGTGTTACTGTTGATCTCCCCTTTTATGGCTGTTAGTATTTGCCTTATGTATTGAGGTGCTCCTATGTTGGGTGCATAAATATTTACAATTGTTATATCTTCTTCTTGGATCGACCCCTTGATCATTATGTAGTGTCCTTCTTTGTCCCTTTTAATAGTCCTTATTTTAAAGTCTATTTTGTCTGATATGAGAATTGCTACTCCAGCTTTCTTTTGGTTTCCATTTGCATGGAATATCTTTTTCCATCCCCTTACTTTCAGTCTGTATGTGTCTCTAGGTCTGATGAGGGTCTCTTGTAGACAGCATATATAAGGGTCTTGTTTTTGTATCCATTCAGCCAATCTGTGTCTTTTGGTGGGAGCATTTAGTCCATTTACATTTAAGGTAATTATCGATATGTATGTTCCTATTCCCATTTTCTATATTGTTTTGGGTTCGCTACTATAGGTCGTTTCCTTCTCTTGTGTTTCGTGTCTAGAGAAGTTCCTTTAGCATTTGTTGTAAAGCTGGTTTGGTGGTGCTGAACTCTCTCAGCTTTTGCTTGTCTGTAAAGGTTTTAATTTCTCCATCAAATCTGAATGAGATCCTTGCTGGGTAGAGTAGTCTTCGTTGCAGGCTTTTCTCTTTCATCACTTTCAGTATGTCCTGCCATACCCTTCTGGCCTGTAGGGTTTCTGCTGAGAGATCAGCTGTTAACCTTATGGGGATTCCCTTGTGTGTTATTGGTTGTTTTTCCCTGGCTGCTTTTAATATGCTTTCTTTGTATTTAATTTTTGACAGTTTGATTAATATGTGTCTTGGCGTGTTTCTCCTTGTATTTATCCTGTATGGGACTCTCTGTGCTTCCGGGATTTGATTAACTATTTCCTTTCCCATATTAGGGAAGTTTTCAACTATAATCTCTTCAAATATTTTCTCAGTCCCTTTCTTTCTTTCTTCTTCTTCTGGAACCCCTATAATTCGAATGTTGGTGCGTTTCATGTTGTCCCAGAGGTCTCTGAGACTGTCCTCAGTTCTTTTCATTCTTTTTTCTTTATTCTGCTCTGCAGTAGTTATTTCCACTACTTTATCTTCCAGGTCACTTATCCGTTCTTCTGCCTCAGTTATTCTGCTATTGATCCTATCTAGAGTGGTTTTAATTTCATTTATTGCATTGTTCATTGTTGCTTGTTTCATCTTTAGTTCTTGTAGGTCCTTGTTAACTGTTTCTTGCATTTTGTCCATTCTTCTTCCAAGATTTCTGATCATCCTTACTATCATTATTCTGAATTCTTTTTCAGGTCGATTGCCTATTTCCTCTTCATTTGTTAGGTCTGGTGGGTTTTTATCTTGCTCCTTCATCTGCTGTGTGTTTTTCTGTCTTCTCATTTTGCTTATCTTACTGTGTTTGGGGTCTCCTTTTAGCAGGCTGCACGTTCGTAGTTCCCGTTGTTTTTGATGTCTGTCTCCAGTGGCTAAGGTTGTTTCAGTGGGTTGTGTAGGCTTCCTGGTGGAGGGGACTAGTGCCTGTGTTGTGCTGGATGAGGCTGGATCTTGTCTCTCTAGTGGGCAGGTTCACGTCTGGTTGTGTGTTTTGGGGTGTCTGTGGCCTTATGATTTTAGGCAGCCTCTCTGCTAATGGGTGGGGTTGTGTTCCTGTTTTGCTAGTTGTTTGGCATAGGTTGTCCAGCACTGTGGCTTGCTGGTCGTTGAGTGAAGCTGGGTGCTTTTGTTAAGATGGAGGTCTCTGGGAGATTTCCACCGTTTAATATTATGTGGAGCTGGGAGGTCTCTTGTTGACCAGTGTCCTGAAGTTGGCTCTCCTACCTCAGAGGCAGAGCCCTGACTCCTGGCTGGAGCACCAAGAGCCTTTCATCCACACAGCTCAGAATAAAAGGGAGAAAAAGTAGAGAGAATTAGTAGAAGTATGAGTAAAGAAAGAAGGAAAGGAGGAAAGGAAGGAAGGAAGAAAGAAGCAAAGAAGGAAAGAAAGGAGGGAGGGAGGGAGGGAGGGAGGAAGGAAGGAAGGAGGGAAAGAAGGAAAAAAGACAGAAAGAAAGATGATACAGTAAAAATAAAATAAAGTATAGTATAGTTATTGAATTAAAAAAATATTTAGAAAAAAAAAAAAGGGACGGATAGAACCTTAGGACAAATGTTGGAAGCAAAGCTATACAGAGAAAATCTTACACAGAAGCATACACATACACCTTCACAAAAAGAGGTAAAGGGGAAAAAAATCATAAATCCTGCTCCCAGAGACCACCTCCTCAATTTGGGGTGATTCGTTGTCTAAAGGAGGGAAGGAAGGAAGGAGAGAAAGAAAGAAAGAATGAAGGTAAAGTATAATAAATTTATTACAATTAAACTTAATTATTAAGAAAAAGAATTTTTTAAAAAAAATCATGGACGGATAGAGCCCTAGGACAAATGGTGGAAGCAAGAGTATACAGACAAGATCTCACACAGAAGCATACACGTACATATTCACAAAAAGAGGAAAAGGGAAAAAAAATCACAGATCTCGCTCCTAAATTCCACCTCTTCAATTTGGGATCATTCCTTGTCTATTCAGGTATTCCACAGATGCAGGGTATATCAAGTTGATTGTGGAGCTTTAATCCGCTACTTCTGTGGCTGCTGGGAGAGATTTCCCTTTCTCTTCTTTGTTCTCACAGCTCACAGGAGCTCAGTTTTGGATTTGGCCCTGCCTCTGTGTGTAGGTCGCTGGAGGGCATCTGTTTTTTCGCTCAGACAGGACGGGGTTAAAGGAGCCGCTGATTCGGGGGCTCCGGCTCACTCAGGCCGGGGGTTGGGGGATGGAGGAAGGAAGGGCACTGCGTGCGGGGCGGGCCTGCAGCGGCAGAGGCAGCGTGACATTGCGGCAGAGGCCGGCGTGACGTTGCACCAGCCTGAGGCCCCCCGTGCGTTGTCCCGGGGAAGTTGTCCCTGGATCCCGGGAACCTGGCAGTGGCGGGCTGCACAGGCTCCGCGGAAGAGGGGTGTGGAGAGTGACCTGTGCTCGCACACAGGCCCCTTGGTGGCGGCAGCAGCAGCCTTAGCGTCTCCCGCCCGTCTCTGGGGTCCGCGGTTTTAGCCGCGGCTCGCGCCCGTCTCTGGGGTTTGCGCTTTCAGCCGCGGCTCGCGACCGTCTCTGGGGTTCGCGCTCTTAGCCGCGACTCGCGCCCGTCTCTGGGGTTCGCGCTTTTAGCCGCGACTCGTGCCCGTCTCTGGAGTTCGCGCTTTTAGCCGCGGCTCGCGCCCGTCTCTGGAGTTCCTTTAAGCAGCGCTCTTAACCCCTCTCCTCGCGCACCAGGAAACAAAGAGGGAAGAAAAAGTCTCTTGCCTCTTCGGCAGGTGCAGGCTTTTCCCCGAACTCCCTCCCGGCTAGTCGTGGTGCACTAACCCCTTCAGGCTATGTTCAAGCCGCCAACCCCAGTCCTCTCCCTGCGCTCCGTCCAAAACCAAAACCCAAGCCTCAGCTCGCAGCCCCGCCCGCCCCGGCGGGTGAGCAGACAAGCCTCTCGGGTTGGTGAGTGCCGGTCGGCACTGATCGTCTGTGCAGGAATTTCCCCGCTTTGCCCTCCGTACCCGTCGCTGTGCACTCTCTTTTAATTTTTTTAATTGACCCATTGGTTGCTCAGTAGCACGTTGTTTATTCTCCCCATATTTGTGAATTTTTCAGTTTTTTCTTTGTAAAATGAGATTTACTTTCATCTACATAATATTTAGAAAAACAGAGGCCACACATCTGAGTGTCAGACTCATATTCCATGTACTTACTTCAGATCTCAATTGTACCTGAAACTCAACACGTCTAAGGCTGAAATAATGATCATCTCTCTATTACCTTTACCACCAAACAAACAAACACAACTGTAGGGAAGCATTCCATGATTTAATATTTTCTATCCAGTTCTGCAAGCAAGCCACCTAAGTGTCATCCTTGACACCTTCCCCACCCCTATTTCTCTTATCCTATCCATCACCAAATCCTTAGGTTTACCTCCTAAATTTATTGGAATATATTCATGTGTAACCAGTTCTATTCCTAACACACTATCCAAAGCTACCACTATATCTTACCTGGAATAGGCAAGATAGCCTCCTGATGTATCTCCTTGTTTCTTCTCTCCCCTCTTCCCTAGACCATTTTCTCTCCATTCAGCAGCTGAAGTCATAGTTTTAAATTGCTAATCAGTTGTGCTTCTTAAAATCATTTCATACCTTTCTACTGCATTTACGATCAAAACTTAATCCTTATTATAGCCTCCAAATCATTGCATTGTCTATTAGAGTCTACCTCTAGAACTTCATTTTGGTTTTTTTTTTTTTTTTTTTTTTTTTTTTCGGTACGCGGGCCTCTCACTGTTGTGGCCTCTCCCATTGCGGAGCACAGGCTCAGCAGCCATGGCTCAGCGGCCCAGCCGCTCGCAGCATGTGGGATCTTCCCGGACCGGGGCAGGAACCGGTGTCCCCTGCATTGGCAGGCGGACTCTCAACCACTGCGCCACCAGGGAGGCCCTAGAACTTCATTTTAATAAAATCTTCTCCTCACTCTCCAGGGTGCTTCAGACAGGTTGGCTTTCTTTCAATTCCCTATTTGCTGTTACTTCCTTCATGGTACCTTTGCATACATTGTTTCCTTTGCCTGGAGTATTGGTTGGGGGTGTCTCATTGAAAAGGAAACTGATGTCCCCCTTCCCTGGTAGATTCCAGGAAGACAGCAAAATTCTAATGTAGCAAAAGCTGATTAATAGTTTAGGCAAAGATTTAGACTTGAGGGCCCTGTTGGGGGTCTGTGTACCTCAGAGGGTCATGGATAGATGAGATAAAACTGGATCTGATGGATATTTGTGGTTATGAAAAAAAATGACTTAGAAATGAACTATGTCTTAGAAGATTCCAGCATGGATAAATGAGGACCCACCCAGATGTCCTCTTATATCATTGATGCCTACATACCACATAGCCCCCAACACAAACTCAGACTCAGTCCTAGGGGAAGATGAGGAAACACTTGGTAGAAAGAAGGTTCAGAGTAGAAACTAAGTTCAGTTATTAAAAAATGAAAGAAGTTTTATTTCTTGTGTTTTGGGATTGAAATCTGTACTCTGTACACACTGAATACACATTATCCATTATTTTGTGTGTGATTATTTGGTATTTACTCCACAAGATTAATAACTTCATGGGAATAGAGACTGCCCTTATTTTTGTTCACCAGTGTATTCCCAACACCTAGTACAGTCCCTGGTACATAGTAAGCACTATGTTTATTTTATAAGTGCATAATTTGTCCAAAATTGCATTGATAAATGGTCTACTATTTTAAAAAGAAACACATTGTATTAGTTTTCTATGGCTGCTGTAATGAAGTACCACAACCTGGGTAGCTTGTATCAACCAAAATTTATTGTCTCACAGTTCTCAAAGCTAGAATTCTGAAACAAGGGTATTGTAGGGCCATGCTCCCTCTTAAATCTGTAAGGGAATACTTCCTAGTCTCTTCTTAGCTTCTGGTGGTTTGCTGGCAATCTTTGGTATTTTTGGCTTGCAGCTGCATAACTCTACTCTCTGCCTTTGTTATCACATTGCATTCTCCTTATGTGTCTCTACATGGTTGTCTTCTTATGAGTATAGCTGACATATTGGACTAAGAGCTCACTCTACCCCAGTATGACAACATCTTAACTAATAACACCTGCAGTGACCTTATTTCCAAATAAGATACTAATAAATTCTAAGGCACTAGGGGTTAGGACTTCAACATATCTCTTTTTCTGAGGGGAGAGAAGGAACACAATTCAACACAAAACACCCACATGCCTCAAATATTTAATTAGTGCTATTAATCACCAGGCCGGTGTTTGCTGTTTTGTACTCATTACGTCAATCATTCAATCCTAACACGAAGTATGTTTCCCATTTTACAGAAGAGAGATTGGAAGATCAGTAAGGTTGACTCACTTGTTCAAGGTAATTTAGCTAATAAGTAGTGTATCTGAGTGTGTTTGATTCCACTATAGCATGCTATCTCTCAGAAATCTAAGGACTTGATGAAATTTTTAATTTTTTGTCTTTCTCTACCTATGAACAAATGTATAAAAATCTAACTTTACTCAGCCTGTGTATACACGTTTTTACTCCATTGGTGCATCATTGATATAAAATATGCTATACTACAGTACGTAATTAAAATGACACTTTTACATTTATAGAGGACTTCTCAGTTTTTCAAAGCATTTCAACATAAACTTTCTAAATTAATTTGACCATAAGCTGTCAGTTCACTAAAATTTTGAAATAATGATAATAATAAAAATAATAGAAAGTGGATTAATTCACTCAGCCAAGTAAAACAATTTGTTGATAATAGGAGATCAGTCCAAAATAGCTCTTTCTAATGTAGTCATCCCTGATTAAACAAAAAAGCTCTTTTTATTTTAAGGATGACTTATGTCTCTTACTTCTAGTAGGTTATCCCATTTCTAAATATGTTGTCTACTTGGTGCAAGGTTAAGTGACAAGTGCGTTATAAAACTCAGAAATACTTGGAGGTGAAATTGGGGCCACCTTACTTTTAGTATTTATTAGGATAAATAAAGAAGCAGATATTGGTTCACGGTGAAAGAAAAAAAAAATCAGAACTGATAATAATCCCAGGAAGATATTTGTGTCAACTAACCCTTTGGCTACTGTATAAAATTGTAACTCTTGCTGGTTTTATTCCATTGGATATGCTATGAAAACTATTATAAAATCAGACCTGGAGTCATAGCACAATGTGCTAACAAAAATTTTGAATAGTTCTGAAACTCTTAACCTTGTGGCTCCTGAACAAATTGCTAGGTGGCCTCTGCCTGTCTTCTATACCTTCTATGTGAAATGAAATATCTCCTTCCTTCAGAAAGGACCAAATACTCTCATACCATCTCTTAGCATTCTTATAGAGCTGTTCTACCTAAGCAATGTTCTGAGCTTTTCCCTTCACTGCATTATAAAATTCTCTGTGGATATTTCATATTGAAATTGATTAGATAGAGTAGATGACTAATAATATGTTACTCCACCTAAAAAGATTGATGTAGCAGTTAAGAATGCATTCTGCTGCAAATAACAAAAAAATCTTACTGTAAGTGCTTAAAGATAAATTTGGGGGTAAGCAAACTAGGGCTGGTAGCGTAGCTTAATGATACTATCAAAGACCTATATTCTTTCTAATATCATTCTTTACCATATTTAGCAGTATAATCTTTTGCTCTCATGCTTGTTGCCTCATGATTGTGAAATAACTATTGTATCTCTGAGCCTAACAACTGAGATGCTGGCAAGATAAAGAAAGGAGTGCAAAAAGGGGCAAAAATGGTGAAAGACTTTCTTTTAGCAAGGTTTATCCTTTAAAATCAGAAAGAGATGCCCTTTCCAGAGACTTCCTCATACATCTCATTGATCTGAGTTATGTCTCATGGCTACTCCTAATTATTTAACACAGCTACTGGGAAACTGGGAAATAAAGTTGTTTGTAACTGGCACTACTACCATGAACAAAGTAAGCTTTTTGTTAGTAAGGAAAAAGAAAGACATGTAATGGGCATGCAATAAGTAAGCAACAAGAAATATCTGCCACAATGGGTATTTTAACAGTATATGAGAAAGAAGGAAGAAAGGAAGAAAGAGAAAGAAAGGAAGGAAGGAAGGAAGGGGGGAGGGAGGGAGGAAGGGAGGAAAGAGAGAAAGGAAAGACAAAGGAAATATTTTAAAATCTAATGGTGGCATTAATCAGTGAAAAGGACATGGGGGATATATTCTGGAGAATAGGGGACTTTTCTGAGATCACTCAAATTATTCATACAGACAGAAGCCTCCTTCATCAATATAATAGGAGATACCAGTTACTGAATGCCTACTTTATGCCATGCACGGTATGCATATTATTTCATCTAATTTTCACAGCAACCTTATGAGATAGGAACGCATAATCTAATAATGAAACCATATAAGAAGTGCTAGTAATAAGATATATGTGTCATGGGAACACAGAGAAACAATGAACATAATTCAGCTATGAGCCTTGTACAAGTTGAGATTGTATAAATCTGTTTTCAAGATTCTTTTATTGGTAGTATATAGAGAATACGGTATGGTAGAAAGAGCAGGTGACAAATCAAGGTTTTTACTGTATTCCAATAAGAAAAGTAGGCTTTATTATGTTGAGAAAAGTTCCCTCTATGCCTATTTTCTGCAGGGTTTTTATCACAAATGGGTGGTGAATTTTGTTGAAAGCTTTCTCTGCATCTATTGAGATAATCATATGTTTTTCCTCCTTCAAGTTGTTAATATGGTGCATCATGTTGATTGATTTGTGTACATTGAAGAATCCTTGCATTCCTGGGATAAACCTCACTTGAACATAGTTATGATTCTTTTAATGTGCTGTTGGATTCTGTTTGCTAGTATTTTGTTGAGGATTTTTGCATCTATGTTCATCAGTGATATTTGCCTGTAGTTTTCTTTCTTTGTGACATCCTTGTCTGGTTTTGGTATCAGAGTGATGGTGACCTCGTAGAATGAGTTTGGAAGTGTTCCTCCCTCTGCTATATTTTGGAAGAGTTTGTGAAGGATAGGTGTTAGCTCTTCTCTAAATGTTTGATAGAATTCGCCTGTGGAGCCATCTGGTCTTGGACTTTTGTTTGTTGGAAGATTTTTAATCACAGTTCCAATTTCAGTGCTTGTGATTGGTTTGTTCATATTTTCTATTTCTTCCTGGTTCAACCTCGGCAGGCTGTGCATTTCTAAGAATTTGTCCATTTCTTCCAGTTTGTCCATTTTATTGGTATATAGTTGCTTGTAGTAATCTCTCATGATCCTTTGTATTTCTGCAGTTTCAGTTGTTACTTCTCCTTTTTCATTTCTAATTGTATTGATTTGAGTCTTTTCCTTTTTTTATGGATAAATCTGGCTAATGGTTTATCAATTTTGTTTATCTTCTCAAAGAACCTGCTTTTAGTTTTATTGATCTTTGCTATGGGGACATATGTATATGTATAACTGATTCACTTTGTTATAAAGCAGAAACTAACACACCATTGTAAAACAATTATACTCCAATAAAGATGTTAAAAAATAAAAATAAAATTAAGTTAAAAAGAAAAGAAAAGTAGGCTTGAATTTATACTAGACCTGTATGCTATTGTTGCTTTTGAAAGTTTAGGTCATGTCTACCCAGTGCAGGCAAATTTGGCCCCATTTCTCCAGCAGTGTCTTGAAAGTACACTAACAGATAATTTGTCCTGGCAGAATTGCTCATTCTAGGATACCTCTCAATAACAATCCCACAAGAATGAATTTTTTCCTCAAAATTTTAAATAATTATTTTACTATATATTTTTGTTTACTCATCTGTTGTTTGTTTGTACTTTACCCAATTCAGATAAAGTGGTCATCACTTTATCTGAATTGCAACCACTGCCGTTGTTTCTCTCTCACAAGAAAAGAGTTTTTTGCAAAACTGCAAGAGGATATTTTGTGTACCTTTCTGAACAACTTGTAACATATTGAAAAGTTCTGTAATGCATTTGAAAATCTGTTTGCTTTTTAAAGAGCACCAGGTGTTCAGTGCTACACACGAGAACTGCCATCGTTAAAAATGCAAAGAAATGAATTGAATATATGTATATTCTCTAAATATGGCCTTAACAAAAAAGAGCTTTCTCAGATATACTTGTTAAGTGTTGGTTGATTGGTCTTTATTTTTTTAAAAATCAGCTTTTCATTAATACCGAAACAACAGCTAATAAAATGCAAACTACCCACTTTACATACTGAAAAAGATATAGAAGACTGGCATTGTAGACAGAATATCCAGCGTTGAGGTAATTCATACTCATATAACCATTACAACTGTGCTTTTCTCTCTATACCATACACTTACACATCTGTTTTTCGGTCTATTTTTGTTTTATTTGGCTTTTTAAAAAATGAAATTTTAATTTAAGTAACAAGAGGTTGTCTCAACAGTGGAAGTTACCATAGCTGCCAATGTTACTTTAAAGTACAATGAGTGTTTTTGAGATATCTGAATCAATTATTTGACTAGTTACACATGTTTGTGCATCTTCTCTCAAGTAGAGGTGAGGTGGACTTAGTTTCTCATTCTTAAGATTTTTTTCATCTTTTCCAAGAGAATAGGAGTTGTGTTGCAACTTAGGGAAAGAGGGGAGGAGGAATGAAAACTAAAGGCATCTGGAGAGTGAAAGTGGTAAATTTAGTTTACCATCAAACAGAAAAATAATGAGAATAAGAATGAGGTGTTTTAGGTAATACTGGGTAGAAAATTCTAAGCCTGTACAAAGCTCCAGGTAGTCTTCTTTTTAATTAACATCTTTATTGGAGTATAATTGTTTTACAGTGGTGTGTCAGTTTCTGCTGTATAACAAAGTGAATCCATATCTCCTCCCTCTTGCGTCTCCCTCCCACCCTCCGTATCCCACCCCTCTAGATGGTCACAAAGCACCGAGCTGATCTCCCTGTGCAATGCAGCTGCTTCCCACTAGCTATCTATTTTATATTTAGTAGTGTATATACGTCAATGCTATTTTCTCACTTCATCCCAGCTTACCCTTCCCCCTCCTCGTGTCCTCAAGTCCACCCTCTACATCTGTGTCTATTCCAGGTAGTCTTTTGATTCTCCGTTATTTTTTAAAATATGTCCTCTTTTTTCTCTGCAAATGGTTTGTACATCATTACTAGTGTCTTCTCAACAAGTTCTTTTGACTTTTCAATGATGGAAATTTTCTGAATGCATTTGGGCCAGAAAAAAAAAAATATATATATATCTTTATAGTAGATAAACACATATCTGCTTCACTTGTTTTCTGGACCAATCTGGTATGCATAGTTGAGGGAATTTTTGAGAGCCATCATTTTCTTCAGATTTAATTAAGACTATAAGTTCCTGAGAGCATGAACTTCATCATCTGTATATTCTAATCTACACATAATGTGACACCATTAGCCTAAGCCTCTCAGGTGTCTAGGCAACATGTGTGTTTGGTCTGATTGCACTGGGGCAAACAGGCTTTTTCATATATCTGTCCTGGATCCTGCTTCTGACTCTAATTCTAATCAGCTCCTGAGCTGATTCTTTCTGCAGCCAGGGCTACACCTAGTCACTGACCTTGGCACCTATTAAGTAGTCTCTGAGAGATACAAAAGTAAGGCATGCAGCTGACTATTGAGTCTTATCTGATTTTCAGAGAATTTCCAAGGAAGCACATAATCTCTATTCATCAGAGAAACTCTCTGTAGGTTCACAGCAGCTCACAATCTATAAATTCAAAGACCCAGAGTAGAATTAATCGGGATTGAGTATCAACAATGTTGCTTCTAAATTATTTATTCCACCTCCAGGAATTAGTTTCAATCACAGTTTAAACAACACAATATCGCTTCCTTCATTCTCAAATATATTACAGGCTGACTCCATATATCCAAACAAATGGAAGTTATATTTCACCAACCACTTTCAAAAGGGCTACCATATTTTTCAATAGACAATGTATGAGCAGATGAATTGCTATAACAGTAAACTCATTTGCAACCTTATCATAACTGATCTTTTTAGCACAGCTTTTTTTCTATTTACAAAAGTAAGTATATGCCAAATGCAGAAAATTAAGACAAAAAACAGTACAATGACCAAAATATCATTTGTAATACCACCATCCAGAGATAATCATTGTTAATGTTTCTGCATATAAATATATATCTCTAGTTACATTTATTACTACATTTCTTTGTATATGTCAAAGTGATATTACATTGTAATACTTTTTTGAAACTTATATTTTACCTTAGCATTGGATTGTATTTTCCCATATTAATAAATATTCTTCAACAACATGATTTTTTTTTTTTTGGTACACAGGCCTGTCACTGTTGTGGCCTCTCCCATTGCAGAGCACAGGCTCCGGACGCACAGACCCAGCGGCCATGGCTCACGGGCCCAGCCACTCCACAGCATATGGGATCTTCCCGGACCGGGACATGAACCAGTGTCCCCTGCATTGGCAGGCAGACTCTCAACCACTGTGCCACTAGGGAAGCCCAACAACATGATTTTTAATGGCAGTACACCTTACCTCTATATTAACTTTCTATAATTAACTTAATTTTCCATTGCTGGACATTTTGATTGTTTCTAATTTCCACTATTATAAATAATACCTTGATGAAAATCTTTATGTATTAATTTTTGCATGTATCTTTGATAATCTCCTTAGAATAAATCCCTAGGAGAGGAATTGCTAGATGAATGGTCATGCATATTTTAAGACTTTTAGTTTGTTGCCAAACTATAGCTGACCTTATCATGTTTACATTATATGTTTATGTTATGTTGTTGTAGAAAGACCTTTCAGTTTTTTTCTTACATGAAGAAACAGCTACACATATATTCAAATATTTATACTAGCTATTTCTTTTTCACATAATGAACCATCTGCACTTAAGTATACATTTATATCTATCTGGCAATTATTTGTGTGTCAAATCAATGTTGCACACACTTATTTTTCATTAAGTTCAGAAGAGTAGCTAATAACTTCCATCTGAACACAGATATCCCCAAATGAGAATGGAAAAAGCATCAATTGATTTTCCATCAGCAAAACTGAGCATTTTCAGAGTGTGTGTACCCTGGACATACAACATAAGTGAAAACATAGTGAGGTCAAAATGCCAAGGGTCTTTCAAAAGGCCGATAACAAGTATCTAATTTGTACAAGTATTGTGATAAATATTCTGCATTTGCATATGAATGGGTAGGGGAGATTGGTGCAAAGTCATAAAGAGAAAAACAGAGGCCCTGAGAGATCTAGGGGAAGATGACGTAAGAGTAAGATGTGGAGATCACCTTCCTGCCCACAGATAAATGATAAATACATCTACACGTGGAACAACTCCTACAGAACACCTAATGAACACTGGCAGAAGACCTCAGACCTCACAAAAGGCAAGAAAGTCCCAAAGTACCTGGGTAGGGCAAAAGAAAAAAGAATAAACAGAGACAAAAGAATAGGGATGGGACTGGCACCAGTGGGAGGTAGCCGTGAAGGAGGGAAGGTCTCCACACACTAAAAGCCCCTTCGGGGGCGGTGATTGCAGGTGGCAAAGGGGGGAAGCTTCAGAGCCACAGAGGAGAGCAAAGCAACAGGGGTGCAGAGGGCAAAGCACAGAGATTTTCGCACAGAGGATCAGGGCCGAACAGTACTCACCAGCCTGAGAGGCTTGTCTGCTCGCCCACCGGGGTGGGCGGGACTGGGAGCTGAGGCTCGGGGTTCACTCGGAGCGCAGGGAGAGGACTGGTGGCGTGAACACAGCCTGAACTGGTTAGTGCACCACGGCTAGCAGGAAGGGAGTCCGGGAAAAAGTCTGGACTTGCCGAAGAGGCAAGAGACTTTTTCTTCCCTCTTTGTTTCCTGGTGCATGAGGAGGGGATTGAAAACACTGCTTAAAGGAGCTCCAGAGAAGGGCATGAGCCGTGGCTAACAGCGCAGACCACAGAGACGGGCATGAGACACTAAGGCTGCTGCTGCCACCAACAAGAAGCCTGTGTGTGAGCACAGGTCACTCTCCACACCCCCCTTGCGGAGAGCCTGTGCAGGCCAACACTGTCAGGGTCACGGGATCCAGGGACAACTTCCCCGGGAGAACACAGAGCATGCCTCATGCAGGTGCAACGCCACGCTGGCCTCTGCCACTGCAGGCTCACCCCAAAATCCGTACCCTTCCCTTCCCCCGGTCTGAGTGAGCCAGAGCCCCCGAATCAGCGGATCCTTTAACCCCGTCCTGTCTGAGGGAAGAACAGACGCCCTCCAGTGACCTACGTGCAGAGGAGGGGGTCAAATCCAAAGCTGAACACCGGGAGCTGTGCGAAAAAAGAAGAGAAAGGGAAATCTCTCCCAGCAGCCTCAGGAGCAGCAGATTAAATCTCCACAATAAACTTGATGTATCCTGCATCTGTGGAACACCTGAATAGACAATGAATCATCCCAAATTGAGAGGGTGGACTTTGAGAGCAAGATTTATTAGTTTTTCCCTTTTCCTCTTTTTGTGAGTGTGCATGTGTATGGTTCTCTGTGAGATTTTGTTTGTATAGCTTTGCTTTTACCACTTGTCCTCGGGTTCTATCCGTCCTTTTCTTCTCTTTTAATTTTTTAAAAATTGTTTTCTTAATAATTTTTTTTACTTTAATAACTTTATTTTATTTTACCTTACTTTATTTTATTTTATTTTATTTTATCCTCTTTCTTTCTACATTTTCTCCCGTTTTTTCTGAACCGTGTGGATGAAAGGCTTTGGGTGTTGCAGACAGGAGTCAATGCTGTGCCTATGAGGTGGGATAGCCAACTTCAGAACACCGGTCCATAAACGACCTCCCAGCTCTACGTAATATCAAAAGGCAAAAATCTCCCAGATATCTCAATTTCAACACCAACACCCAGATTCACTCAACGACCAGTAAGCTACAGTGCTGGACACCCTATGCCAAACAACTAGCAAGACAGGAAAACAACCACACCCATTAGCAGAGAGACTGCCTATAATCATAATAAGACCACAGACACCCTCAGAACACACCACCAGATAAGGACCTGCCCAACAGAAAGACAAGACCAGCCTCATCCACAAGAACACAGGCACTAGTCCCTTACACCAGGAAGCCTACACAACTTACTGAATGAACTTTAGCCACTGGGGAGAGACACCTAAAACAATGGGAACTACGAACGTGCAGCCTGCAAAAAGTAGACCCAAAACACAGTAAGGTAAGCAAAATGAGAAGACAGAAAAACACACAACAGGTGAAGGAGCAAAATGAAAACCCACCAGACCTAACAAATGAAGAGGAAATAGGCAGTCTACCTGAAAAATAATACAGAATAACGATAGTAAAGATGATACAAAATCCTGGAAATAGAAGAGATAAAATGCAAGAAACATTTAACAAGGACTTGGAAGAACTAAAGATGAAACAAGCAATGGTGAACAACACAATAAATGAAATTAAAAATACTCTAGAAGGGATCAAGAGCAGAATACCTGAGGCAGAAGAACGGATAAGTGACATGGAAGATAAAATAGTGGAAATAAATACTGCAGAGCATAATAAAGAAAAAAGAATGAAAAGAACTGAGGACAGTCTCAAAGACCTCTGGGACCACATTAAACACATCAACATTTGAATTATAAGGGTTCCAGAAGAAGAAGAGGAAAAGAAAGGGACTGAGAAAATATTTGAAGGGATTATAGTGGAAAACTTCCCTAATATGGGAAAGGAAATAGTTAATCAAGTCCAGGAAGCACAGAGTCCCATACAGGATAAATCCAAGGTGAAACACGCCTAGACACATAGTAATCAAACTGTCTAAAATTAAATACAGAGAAAATATATTAAAAGCAGCAAGGGAAAAACAACAAATTACATACAAGGGAATCCCCATAAGGTTAACAGCTGATCTTTCAGAAGAAACACTGCAAGCCACAAGGAACTGGCAGGACATATTTAAAATGATAAAGGAGAAAAATGTGCAATCAAGATTACTCTACCCAGCAAGGATCTCATTCAGATTTGATGGAAAAATTAAAATCTTTACAGACAAGCAAAAGCTGAGAGAGTTCAGCACCACCAAACCAGCTTTACAACAAATGCTAAAGGATCTTCTCTAGGCAAGAAACACAAGAGAAGGCAAAGACCTACAATAACAAGCTCAAAACAATTAAGAAACTGGGAATAGGAACATACATATCAATAAATACCTTCAATGTAAATGGACTAAATGCTCCCACCAAAAGACAGAGACTGGCTGAATGGATATAAAAACAAGATCCATATATATGTTGTCTACAAGAGATCCACATCAAACCTAGAGAAACATACAGACTGAAAGTGAGAGGATGGAAAAATATATTCCATGCAAAAGGAAACCAAAAGAAAGCTGGAGCAGCAATTCTAATATCAGTCAATATAGACTTTAAAATAAAGACATTAGAAGAGACAAAGAAGGACACTACATAATTATCAAGGGATTAATCCAAGAAGAAGATATAAAAATTGTAAATATTTATGCACCCAATATAGGAGCACCACAATACATAAGGCAAATACCAACAGCCATAAAAGAGAAAATCAACAGTAACACATTCGTAGTAGGGAATTTTAACACCCCACTTTCACCAATGGACAGATCACCCAAAATGCAAATAAATAAGAAAACACAAGCTTTAAATGATACATTAAACAAGATGAACTTAATATTTATAGGACATTCCATCAAAAAACAACAGAATATACATTTTTCTCAAATGCTCATGGAACATTCTCCAGGATAGATCATATTATGGGTCACAAATCAAGCCTTGGTAAATTTAAGAAAATTGAAATCATATCAAGTGTCTTAACTGACCACAACGCTATGAGACTAGATATCAATTACAGGAAATATCTGTAAAAAATAAAAACATATGAAGACTAAACTATATACTTTTTAATAATGGAGTGATCACTGAAGAAATCAAAGAGGAAATCATAAACTACCTAGAAACAAATGGCAATGGAGACATGACAACCCAAAACCTACAGGATGCAGCAAAAGCAGTTCTAAGAGGGAAGCATATAGCAATACAATCCTACCTTAAGAAACAGGAAACTTCTCGAATAAACAGCCTAACCTTGCACATAAAGCAATTAGAGAAAGAAGAACAAAACATCCCCAAAGTTAGCAGAAAGACAGAACTCATAAAGATCAGATCAGAAATAAATGAAAACGAAATGAAGGAAACAATAGCAAATATCAATAAAACGAAAAGTTGGTTCTTTGAGAAGATAAACAAAATTGATAAACCATTAGGCAGACTCATCAAGAAAAAAAGGGAGAAGACTCAAATCAATAGATTTAGAAATGAAAAAGAAGTAACAACTGACACTGCAGATATACAAAAGATCATGAGAGATTACTACAAGCATCTCTATGCCAATATAATGGACAACCTAGAAGAAATGGACAAATCCTTACAAAGGCACAACCTGCAAAGACTGAATCAGAAAGAAATAGAAAATACGATCAGACCAATCACAAGCACTGAAATTGAAACTGTGATTAAAAATCTTCCAAAAAACAAAAGCCCAAGACCAAATGGCTTCACAGGCGAATTTGATCAAATATTTAGAGAAGAGTTAACAACTATCTTTCTGAAACTCTTCCAAAATATACAGAGGGAGGAACACTCCCAAACTCATTCTATGAGGCCACCATCACCCTGATATCAAAACCAGACAATGATGTCACGAAGAAAGAAAAATACAGGCCAATATCACTGATGAACATAGATGCAAAAATCCTCAAAAAGATACTAGCAAACAGAATCCAACAGCACATGAAAAGGATCATACAGCATGATCAAGTGGGGTTTATTCTAGGAATGCAAGGATTCTTCAATATATGTATATCATTTAATGTGATACAACATATTAGCAAATTGAAGGAGAAAAACCATATGGTCATCTCAATAGATGCAGAGAAAGCTTTCAACAAAATTCAACACCCATTTATGATAAAAGCCCTGCAGAAAGTAGGCATAGAGGGAAATTTCTTCAACATAGTAAAGGCCATATATGACAAACCCACCGCCAATATCATCCTCAATGGTTAAAATCCGAAAGCATTTCCACTAAGATCAGGAACAAGACAAGGTCGCCCACTCTCTCCACTCTTATTCAACATAGCTTTGTAAATTGTAGCCACAGCAATCAGAGAAGAAAAGAAAAGAAAATGAATCCAAATCGGAAAAGAAGAAGTAAAGCTGTCACTGATTGCAGATGACATGATACTATTCATAGAGAATCCTAAAGATGCTACCAGGAAACTACTGGAGCTAATCAATGAATTTGGTAAAGTAACAGGATACAAAATTAATGCACAGAAATCTTGGCATTCATATACACTAATGATGAAAATTCTGAAATTGAAATCAAGAAAACACTCCCATTGACCATTGCAATAAAATAATAATATATCTAGCAATAAACCTACCTAAGGAGACAAAAGACCGATATGCAGAAAATTTTAAGACACTGATGAAATACATGTGATACAAATAGATAGAGAGATATACCATGTTCTTGGATTGGAAGAATCAACATTGTGAAAATGACTCTACTACCCAAGGCATTCTACAGATTCAGTGCAATTGCTGTCGAACTACCACTGGCATTTTTCACAGAACTAGAAAAAAAAATTCACAATTTGTATGGAAACACATAAGACCCCAAATAGCTAATGCAATCTTGAGAATGTAAAAAGGAGCTGGAGAAATCAGGCTCCCTGACTTCAGACTATACTACAAAGCTACAGTAATCAAGACAGTATGGTACTGGCACAAAAACAGAAAGATAGATCAATGGAACAGGATAGAAAGCCCAGCGATAAACCCACGCACATATGGTCACCTTATCTTTGATAAAGGAGGCATGAATGTCCAGTGGAGAATGGACAGCCTCTTCAGTAAGTGGTGCTGGGAAAACTGGACAAGTACAAGTAAAAGTATGAGATTAGACCATTCCCTAACACCATACACAAATATAAGCTCAAAATGGATAAAAGACCTAAATGTAAGGCCAGAAACTATCAAACTCTTGGGGGAAAACTTAGGCAGTGCCCTCTATGACATAAATTACAGCAAGATCCTTTTTGAGCCACCTCCTAGAGAAATGGAAATAAAAACAAAAATAAACAAATGGGACCTAATGAAACTTAAAAACTTTTGCACTGCAAAGGAAACCATAAATAAGACCAAAAGACAACCCTCAGAAAGGTAGAAAATATTTGCAAATGAAGCAACTGACAAAGGATTAATCTCCAAAATTTACAAGCAGCTCATGCAGCTCAATAACAAAAAAATAAACAACCCAATCCAACAATGAGCAGAAGACCTAAAAAGACATTTCTCCAAAGAAGATATACAGAGTGCCAACAAACACATGAAAGAATGCTCAACATCATTAATCATTAGAGAAATGCAAATCAAAATTACAATGAGATATCATCTCACACCAGTCAGAATAGCCATCATCAAAAAATCTAGAAACAGTAAATGCTGGAGAGGGTGTGGAGGAAAGGGAACACTCTTGCACTGCTGGTGGGAATGTGAATTGGTTCAGCCACTATGGAGAACAGTATGGAGGTTCCTTAAAAATCTACAAATAGACCTACCATATGACCCAGCAATCCCACTACTGGGCATATACCCTGAGAAATCCATAATTCAAAAAGAGTCATGTACCAAAATATTCATTGCAGCTCTATTTACAATAGCCAGGAGATGGAATCAACATAAGTGTCCATCATCGGATGAATGGATAAGAAAGATGGGGCACATATATTCAATGGAATATTACTCAACCGTAAAAATAAACGAAATTGAGCTATTTGTAATGTGGTGAATGGACCTAGGGTCTGTCATACAGAGTGAAGTAAGTCAGAAAGAGAAAGACAAATACCATATGCTAACACATATACAAGGAATTTAAGAAAATAAAAAATGTCATGAAGAACCTAGGGGTAAGACAGGAATAAAGACTCAGACCGACTAGAGAATGGACTTGAGGATATGGGGAGGGGCAAGGGTAAGCTGTGACAAAGTGAGAGAGTGGCAAGGACATATATACACTACCAAACGTAAAATAGATAGCTAGTGGGAAGCAGCCACATAGCACAGGGAGATCAGCTCTGTGCTTTGTGACCACCTAAAGAGGTGGGATAGGGAGGTTGGGAGGGAAGGAGAGACAAGAGGGAAGATATATGGGAACATATGTATATGTATCACTGATTCACTGTGTTATAAATCAGAAACTAACACACCATTTTAAAGCAATCATACTCCAATAAAGATGTAAGAAAAAAAAAACAAGAAACAAAAAAAACAGAGGTCCTACTTTCAAGCACTGCCAGATAATTAATTGCTGGAGACTGGGATATTCAATAAAATACTATTTGGATGATGTAGCAAAGCCATGTCTCCAAATTAAAACGAATCTAGATGAGTAGATTAAAACTCTAAAAATTTGTTTGTAGTGGTCAACATCAAAGTTTGCTCTATAGCTATAACTATATTTTAATCTCACGACGGTTTTATTAATATGAAAAGTTATACCCCAAATTATACTTTAATGCAAAAGGAAATAGTAAAACACATAATGTAGACAAGCAACATATTTTCAAATCAGTCCTGATAGCAATTCTCCACAGTGTAAATTTTGTATAGAATGAGGTATAGAAGTTCATAAAATGCAGACAACTTTATAATTGAGTTGAGGGTAAGGAGAGGTCTATTGAATTCCTGGAAAGCATTTGTGCTATGATTTATTAAACTTTACATTGATACTTTAGCCACCTACTCTATTATTGGCACTGTGCTAAGCTCTGTGGAGAAGAAGAAAAATAATCCAAGTTGTCTGACGTTATCGAATGGAAAATAACAGCAGTAAATATAAATAATGGATAATGTCTCTTGAAGGTTTATATATATATATATATATACATATATATATATATGTATATATATATATATATATATTAGGGTTCTTGGTTGCAAGAAACAAAAATTGACTCTGGCTAAATTAAGCATAAAAGGGCAGTTTATATACTCTCAGTTGAATGGGACCAGAGAATCAAACTTGAAGTTTTCATGGTTTGCGCTGGAAACTACCACCAGAACTTTTACTACCACTTCAGTAATTGGACATAGTTGATGCTACTGCTATTGCCCACCACCAGAATTATTTCTGGATGACCCCAATGTACTCTAATTTCTGGCTTCCATTCAAAGTTTGAGGTGGGTGATTCTAATTTTCAGAGGTTTAATATTCTCTAGAACCTTACTTGCCAGGCAAATTGGAAAAGGGAGAATCTGGTATTTTCAGCTTCTGTGGTAGAAGGTGATGTATGCCTCATAAAGTGAAGGATTGCCAAAAACATAAGCAGATGTTCAAGATGCTTAGCAGATACAAGTAATTACAAATATCCATAATGGTTGGATACTGTACTGAGTGATTAATATAACCTTTCTTAATCTGCAGGGAACCACTGTTACAGGTGGATGACATCAGTCAGATTAGGTTAGGTTACATTGGAAAAAAAACTGCCAGATCTCAATGGTTTATAACAACAAAGGTTTATATCTCGCTTATGCAACATGTTCATTGAGGGCCAGCAGGGTAGGGAGACGCTTTTGCTCTCACTGTATTCACCCAGGGACCCAGACTGACAAAGGTTTTAGCATCTTCTTATGCCACTATCTCAGTATGAGATTTTAGAGTTTACTATTTCAGAGGGAGAGAGAGCAAAAGTTAAATCATGGTGATTAAATGTTTCAATTTGGAAGTGAAACAATTCTGCTCTGATTTCATTGGCCAGAACTACTCCTGTGATCATGTCTATGTTAAAGAGGGTGGGGAAGCTTAATTCTCCACATATCCATAAGTAGAAAGAGAGCTAAATTTAGGGGGAATATTAGTAAAGTCTACTGTAGTAGGCACTATTTTTATTAGCACCTTCAATTTTGAGAAAATTTAAACACAGAGTTTAAGTAAGGTAGTAGTAAAAGACAGAACTGGAAATTGAATATTTTCTAAGATTACATTAACTTTTATAGTAGCAATGATATCTAACATGCATTAAGAATCACTAAGCATCATTTTTTATTTTTTATTTTTTTGCAGTATGCAGGCCTCTCACTGTTGTGACCTCTCCCATTGAGGAGCACAGGCTCCAGATGCACGGGTTCAGCAGCCATGGCTCATGGGCCTAGCCTCTCCGTGGCATATGAGATCTTCCCGGACCGGGGCCCGAACCCGTGTCTCCTGCATCAGCAGGCGGACTCTCAACCACTGCGCCACCAGGGAAGCCCACTAAGCATCATTTTAATTTTCACAACAACACTTTCAGACAGGTTCAGTTATTATCTCAGTTCAACAGATGAGGAAACCGAGGCTCTGAGAGATTCAATAATTTGCTCAAGTTTACACAGCTAGTAAGTAATGGATCAAGTCTGAAAGTAGTAGCATGATTTCAAGCCTCATTTTTTTTAACTACTCTATTAAACAACTTCCACATACTTTGATTTCTAGCACAATATAAATAATGCATAATTACCAGCTGATTTAAATGAATGTATAGACTACTAAAAGTGAGTTTTGTATAATAGATCTTTAGAGCTCTAAGGGACTTTAGAGATTGTTTACTCCAGTCATCTGGTTTTTCACACTAGGAGATTGAGGCCAAAAGAGGGAAAGAGTTATATGTAAAGTCATTGTTATTTAGTGGTTGAGCTAGGACTCACATGCAGGCCCTAAGCAATATTTGGCCATACATTGAAACCTGCAAAAGTTGTCTGCATCTTGAGATGCTAGTATTACCTCAGAAACTCATTCTAGACCATATCTTATCCAGACTTATGAATATGTCATCCTTCCTAAATTCACAAGGGTATTGTTACTTGTTTATAGGGAGGCTATGGAGTAGGGAGAGAGAGTGGGAGAAGGGTAAACCTATTTGGGTAGACCAACAACAGAATGTAAGAGGGGATGATTAATTCAGGGTCTATATAGAGGTTTTTCCTACTTCAGTTGTGAATTGACTGAAGGAAGAGGAATAGAAACCTGGTTTATCATAATCAATCAGTAAGAGAGTGTCTGGCAATACCATCACAGCTGTCATAAATGCATCTAAATCAGAAACTGATGTAAAAAGTTGAGATGAGGAAAGATGAAAGCCTTCATATTCTGCTGCTAACAACACTTTGCAGCATTTTACTCCTATTCTAAATGTCTGTTTCTTGTAATAGAATAGCCTCTGTTTAGTAAGGTTCAATCCTATGGTAAGAATAATGAAGTGATCACTGAAGAAATCAAAGAGGAAATAAAAAAAAACCTAGAAACAAATGACAATGGAGACACAACGACCCAAAACCTATGGGATGCAGCAAAAGCAGTTCTAAGGGGGAAGTTTATAGCAATTCAAGCCCACCTTAAGAAGCAGGAAACATCTCGAATAAACAACCTAGCCTTGCACCTCAAGCAATTAGCGAAAGAAGAACAAAAAAAAACCAAAGCTAGCAGAAGGAAAGAAATCATAAAAATCAGATCAGAAATAAATGAAAAAGAAATGAAGGAAATGATAGCAAAGACCAATAAAACTAAAAGCTGGTTCTTTGAGAAGATAAACAAAATAGATAAACCACTAGCCAGACTCACCAAGCAAAAAAAGGAGAAGACTCAAATAAATAGATTTAGAAATGAAAAAGGAGAAGAAACAACTGACACTGCAGAAATAAAAAAGATCATGAGAGATTACTACAAGCAACTCTATGCCAATAAAATGGACAATCTGGAAGATATGGACAAATTCTTAGAAATGCACAACCTACCAAGACTGAATCAGGAAGAAATAGAAAATATGAACAGACCAATTACAAGCACTGAAATTGAAACTGTGATTAAAAATCTTCCAACAAACAAAAGCCCAGGACCAGATGGCTTCACAGGTGAATTCTATCAAACATTTAGAGAACAGCTAACACCTATCCTTCTCAAACTCTTCCAAAATATAGCAGAGGGTGGAACACTCCCAAATTCCTTCTATGAGGCCACCATCACCTTGATACCAAAACCAGACAAGGATGTCACAAAGAAAGAAAACTACAGGCCAATATCAGTGATGAACATAGATGCAAAAATCCTCAACAAAATACTAGCAAACAGAATCCAACAGCACATTAAAAGGATCATACACCATGATCAAGTGGGGTTTATTCCAGGAATGCAAGGATTCTTCAATATACGCAAATCTATCAATGTGATAAACCATATTAACAAATTGAAGGAGAAAAACCATATGATCATCTCAATAGATGCAGAGAAAGCTTTCGACAAAATTCAACACCCATTTATGATAAAAACCCTCCAGAAAGTAGGCATAGAGGGAACTTTCCTCAACATAATAAAGGCCATATATGACAAGCCCACAGCAAACATCATCCTCAATGGTGAAAAACTGAAAGCATTTCTACTAAGATCAGGAACAAGACAAGGTTGCCCACTCTCACCACTCTTATTCAACATAATTTTGGAAGTTTTAGCCACAACAATCAGAGAAGGAAAGGAAAGAAAAGGAATCCAAATCGGAAAAGAAGAAATAAAGCTGTCACTGTTTGCAGATGACATGATACTCTACATAGAGAATCCTAAAGATGCTACCAGAAAACTACTAGAGCTAATCAATGAATTTGGTAAAGTAGCAGGATACAAAATTAATGCACAGAAATCTCTGGCATTCCTATATACTAATGATGAAAAATCTGAAAGTGAAATCAAGAAAACACTCCCATTTACCATTGCAACAAAAAGAATAAAATATCTAGGAATAAACCTACCTAAGGAGACAAAAGACCTGTATGCAGAAAATTATAAGACACTGATGAAAGAAATTAAAGATGATACAAATAGATGGAGAGATATACCATGTCATTGGATTGGAAAAGTCAACATTGTGAAAATGACTTTACTACCCAAAGCAATCTATAGATTCAATGCAATCCCTATCAAACTACCACTGGCATTTTTCACAGAACTAGAACAAAAAATTGCGCAATTTTTATGGAAACACAAAAGACCCCGAATAGCCAAAGCAATCTTTAGAACGAAAAAAGGAACTGGAGGAATCAGGCTCCCTGACTTCAGACTATACTACAAAGCTACAGTAATCAAGACAGTATGGTACTGGCACAGAAACAGAAAGATAGATCAATGGAAAAGGATAGAAAGCCCAGAGATAAACCCACGTACATATGGACACCTTATCTTTGATAAAGGTTGCAGGAATGTACAGTGGAGAAAGGACAGCCTCTTCAATGAATGGTGCTGGGGAAACTGGACAGGTACATGTAAAAGTATGAGATTAGATCACTCCCTAACACCATACACAAAAATAAGCTCAAAATGGATTAAAGACCTAAATGTAAGGCCAGAAACTATCAAACTCTTAGAGGAAAACATAGGAAGAACACTCTATGACATAAATCACAGCAAGATCCTTTCTGACCCACCTCCTAGAGTAATGGAAATAAAAACAACAATAAACAAATGGGACCTAATGAAACTTCAAAGCTTTTGCACAGCAACGGAAACCATAAACAAGACCAAAAGACAACCCTCAGAATGGGAGAAAATATTTGCAAATGAAGCAACTGACAAAGGATTAATCTCCAAAATTTACAAGCAGCTCATGCAGCTCAATAACAAAAAAACAAACAACCCAATCCAAAAATGGGCAGAAGACCTAAATAGACATTTCTCCAAAGAAGATATGCAGAATGCCAACAAACACATGAAAGAATGGTCAACATCATTAATCATTAGAGAAATGCAAATCAAAACTACAATGAGATATCATCTCACACCAGTCAGAATGGCCATCATCAAAAAATCTAGAAACAGTAAATGCTAGAGAGGGTGTGGAGAAAAGGGAACACTCTTGCACTGCTGGTGGGAATGTGAATTGGTTCAGCCACTATGGAGAACAGTGTGGAGGTTCCTTAAAAAACTACAAATAGAATTACCATATGACCCAGCAATCCCACTACTGGGCATATACCCTGAGAAAACCAAAATTCAAAAAGAGTCATGTACCAAAATGTTCATTGCAGCTCTATTTACAATAGCCCAGAGATGGAAACAACCTAAGCGCCCATCATCGGATGAATGGATAAAGAAGATGTGGCACATATATACAATGGATTATTACTCAGCCTTAAAAAGAAACGAAATTGAGCTATTTGTAATGAGATGGATAGACCTAGAGTCTGTCATACAGAGTGAAGTAAGTCAGAAAGAGAAAAACAAATACCGTATGCTAACACATATATATGGAATTTAAGGAAAAAAATGTCATGAAGAACCTAGGGGTAAGACAGGAATAAAGACTCAGACCTACTGGAGAGCCGACTTGAGGATATGGGGAGGGGGAAGGGTGAGCTGTGACAGGGCGAGAGAGAGTCATGGACATATACACACTAACAAACGTAGTAAAGTAGATAGCTAGTGGGCAGCAGCCGCGTGGCACAGGGATATTGGCTCGGTGCTTTGTGGCAGCCTGGAGGGGTGGGATAGGGAGGGTGGGAGGGAGGGAGATGCAAGAGGGAAGACATATGGGAACATATGTATATGTATAACTGATTCACTTTGTTATGGGGCAGAAACTAACACACCACTGTAAAGCAATTATACCCCAATAAAGACGTTAAAAAAAAATCCTATGGTAAGGACTCCACTGTTATTTGTTATTTGTATATTGTCATTTGTTAATAGATAATTCTATGGGGATCTTAATTGCACAGAGTTCTCTCCTTGGAGAGAGTGCTCTTGAAATAATGTAGCTAGAAAACACTTTTAAATCAAATCAACATTTATAGCCCTTGCCTAGTATGTGGAAGGCACTGTGTAAGGTGTTTCTCCCTGGAATTTTTGAAATAGTTTGAAATTCAGTAGCAAGGAGACCCAGAAAGGGAAGAGGAAGAATTTAATTATTTGTAGACTAAGGCCACTGGTGGTTAAGGTAAAGGCTATAAATGTGTCTTTCTGATATATAAATAATGGCATTTCTGAGAACATAGGGTGAGAGTAGTTAAATGTTGGATAGGGTCCATTTTTATTAATAACTGTGTAGTGAAATTTGGTGAGCTGTTTCTGTGCTCCTTGGTGGTTTTATGTGAGTGATTACAGCTATCATTATTGGAGATTTAACATGAATTCTGTACATCTTTGAAATGCACAAAATCAAAATAATAGCTAAAAGAAACTTCCTTCAATCAAATTGTCACATGCCACAAGCAGAAATATGTTTTATCCGTTTGTTTGTTTGTTTGTTTAAATTAGGCTTGGGAAGTAAGCTATCAGCCTTGCAAAATTCCTTTTGGTGACATTAACCAGGGAACCTATTCAAAACCCAAATTATCCTTTCTCTCAAACTTGCAAATCCTGACTTTTCTATCTCTATTTTATTTCTCCATCTCCCTACTTTACACATCCAAGAAATGACAGTTTTGTAAATTCTAGAACCATGGGAGTCTCAATTCCATCCTTTCCTTGCAATTATCTTAACCCAAACCTTCAATACCCTTCACTTCCTTACAGTTGTCTCAAAATTGTTTTCTCAAGGCTGGTCTTTCCTCTCTCTTAACTAGTGGTTCACAAACTTTTGTGTGGATCAGAATGACATGAAAACTTTTTAAAACACAGATTTTGGTCTTCCGTCCAGATGTTCTGATTAAGTAGGTCTGGAGGGGGACAAGAATTTATTTGTAATTAGCAAATCAATAATGTTAATGCTGTCAGTTCTGGGATCAGACTTTGATAAGTCCCACTCTAATCCATCCTTTTTCCTATTCATTGTTGTCAAGTCCACCTTCTTAAAGCAGAGCTCGATTATGTCCCTTCTTTGTTTATAAAATTTCAGTGACTCTCCATTCCCTAACAAATAAATCTGACATTAAAGCTTTCCTCTGTCTTCTAGCTCCACCTCTTTTCCTGCCTTATCTTCTACCTTATCCTCTAAGATGGTAGGTTACATAATAGGTTAAAGATAAGAGCTCTGGAATTATATAGGCTTGGATTTGAATTCTATCTTCACCACTTAAAAGAGTGGGGAATTGTAGAAGTGTCCTCAGTTTCCTCATTTCTAAAATGAGCATAATAGTACCTACCTTTTAAGGTCTTTGTTAGGATTAATTTAATTAATACATATAGGATACTTAGAACAATGCTTGAAACCCAATAAATGGAAGTTATTCAAAATACACTATACTAGTCTAACTATATATCTCATCATTTCCTGAAAAAAGCACCCCCTTTTTCCTTCTTTATAATTATGTTTATACTCATAAATCTCCCTTTCCCTGATAACTCCTTTCTTTAATTTTTAGCTCTGACAAATTCTTCTCAATTCTTGAGATTTGTCTCAAATGCCAACTCTTCTAGGATATATTCCATCACCTTCATCCCCCAGCCAGGAGGAATGATATCTTTTTCTCCTGAATCTACATACGAGATATATATCACTATGTATTTTCTTTGTATTATAGATAATGATATGATTTGCATGTTTCCCTACTTGATTGTAAATTCTTAGTGAATGGGGTTTAATATCACCCACACTTGGCACCTAGTAGATACTTCACAAAGTCTAAAAGACCCTTCATGATCTAGTACATGCCTATTTAGTCAGCCTCCTCTTACATCATTCTATCCATTATTCTGTGTGCTTTGGTCGTATTGAAATTATCTGTTCCTGAAATGCACCATGCTTTTTTTTTTTTTTTCTGTTTCAAGGTCTTTACACTTGCTATTCCTTCTAGTTGCATCATTTTCTTCAACATTTGCTTCCGTGCAATATGATCTGGAAACAGCCTGCCCTTCTTTGCCATAAATGACACCACTGTTTTATGTGTTACTTTATATCTATTTTCCCCATTTCTCCATGAAGAAAGAGGACACATCTGTTTGATTTAAACGTTATAGTCTAGTATACTGTTTTTAGCCTGCTTTGTTCACATAGTACTATAATAATGAACATCTTCCTATACTGAAAAATAGATCTATACACTCATTTTAATGGCTGCAGAATAGTCCTTTTTATGGATGCTCCACTATTTATTTAACCTATCTTCCATTGATGGGCACAAGTTGTTTCCAATTTTTCAGTAATTTAAACTAAACTTCAATGAACATCTTTGTACACTTGCTCCATTTTTCCTTGAAGTAAATTACTAAGAGAATTGTCTTAGTCAAAGTGTGTGAGTTTTTAAAATGTTGACTTCCACCCTTGTGAAGGGTAGCAATATATGCCACCACAAAATATGCCTCTTTGGCATAAGGATTATAATGCTTAAACTGATTATTTTGAGAGCCTGAAGACACAGCAAAAACTCTAAAACAGAGAAGTTAACATTTTGTAAGGGACATATACATTTACAAAGGAAATCTCTGTGCCTCTCAGTACCAAGAATCTCAGGTTGACTAAATAACAAAAGAATGTTACTAATAGAGAATGCACAGACTTCAATCTACATAACAAATTTCACCCTTGTTTACCATGCTTTTCCTGGTAAGTTCCTGTAACAGGTCTCTCGCTGTCTTTAGCAGACTATGGTATTTAAGGTAGTGGCTTGGGCTATCTAGAGAGTTACTCATTTCCCCTGGGTATCTTCCACATATACATGAAGTATACATGTTAATAAATTTTTGTTTTTTGTGTTTTGTTTTTAAATGTTGACTTCCAGTTCTCAGACATGTAAAAACTTGGGAATTGTCACTCCTGTCTTTTTGACAATGAAATCTGAACACACTGAAAACCAAGCACTTTTCTTGTCCCCATGAGAGAACAGAGATCACAGGGCAAACCTGCACCAGGAAATCTGTAGAGACAGGCAAATCCAGAGGTTAAGAGCTGAAATGACAGTCACTTCCATCAAACCTCTTAGATAGCCTCATCCACCAGAGGGGAGAGAGCAGAAGCAAGAAGAACTACAACCCTGCAGCCTGTGGAAAGAAAACCACATTCACAGAAAGATAGACAAGATGAAAAGGCAGAGGGCTATGTACCAGATGAAGGAGCAAGATAAAACCCCAGAAAAACAACTAAATGAAGTGGAGATAGGCAGCCTTCCGGAAAATGAATTCAGAATAATGATAGTGAAGATGATCCAGGACCTTGGCAAAGATCTAGAAGATGCAAGAAATGTTTAACAAAGACCTAGAAAAATTAAAGAACAAACAAACAGAGATGAACAATACAATAACTGAAATGAAAACTACACTAGACGGAATCAATAGCAGAATAACTGAGGCAGAAGAACAGATAAGTGACCTGGAAGACAGAATGGTGGAATTCACTGCTGCAGAACAGAATAAAGAAAAAAAGAATGAAAAGAAATGAAGACAAACTAAAAGACCTCTGGGACAACATTAAATGCAACAACATTCGCATTTTAGGGGTCTGAGAAGGAGAAGAGAGAAAGAAAGGACCAGAGAAAATATTTGAAGAGATTATAGTCGAAAACTTCCCTAACATGGGAAAGCAAATAGCTGCCCAAGTCCAGGAAGCACAGCAAGTCCAATACAGAATAAACCCAAGGAGAAACATGCTGAGACATATAGTAATCAAATTGGCAAAAATTAAAGACAAAGAAAAATTATTGAAAGCAGCAAGGGAAAAAAAAATCAAATAACATACAAGGGAACTGTCATAAGGTTAACAGCTAATTTCTCAACAGAAACTTTAAAAGCCAGAAGGCAGTGGCATGATATACTTAAAGTGATGAAAGGGAAGAACCTACAACCAAGATTACTTTACACGGCAAGGATCTCATTCAGATTCGATGGACAAATCAAAAGCTTTACAGACAAGTAAAAACTAAGAGAATTCAGCATCACCTAACCAGCTCTACAACAAATGCTAAAGGAACTTCTCTAAGTGGGAAACACAGGAGAAGAAAAGCACCTACAAAAACAAACACAAAACAATTAAGAAATGGTTATAGGAACATACATATTGATAATTACCTTAAACGTGAATGGAGTAAATGTTCCAACCAAAAGACACAGGCTTGCTGAATGGATACAAAAACAAGACCCATATAGATGCTGTCTACAAGAGACCCACTTCAGACCTAGTGACACATATAGACTGAAAGTGAGGGGATGGAAAAAGATATTCCATGCAAATGGAAATCATAAGAAAGCTGGAGTAGCTATACTCATATCAGATAAAATAGACTTTAAAGTGAAGAATGTTAGAAGAGACAAGGAAGGACACTACATAATGATCAAGGGATCAATCCAAGAAGAAGATATAACAATTATATATATATATATATATATATATATATATATATATATATATATATATATATATACACCCAACATAGGAGCACCTAAATACATGAGGCAACTACTAACAGCTATAAAAGAGGATATCAACAGTAACACAATAATAGTGAGGGACTTTAACACGTCACTTACACCAATGGACAGATCATCCAAAATGAAAATAAATAAGGAAACAGTAGCTTTAAATGACACAAGGGACCAGATAGATTGAATTGATATTTAAAGGGCATTTCATCCAAAAACAGAAGATTACACTTTCTTCTCAAGTGCACACAGAACATTCTCCAGGATAGATCACATCTTGGGTCACAAATCAAGCCTCAGTAAATTTAAGAAAATTGAAATCATTTCAAGCATCTTTTCTGACCACAAGGCTATGACGTTAGAAATCAATTAAAGGGAAAACAACATAAAAACCACAAACACATGGAGGCTAAACAATACGTTACTAAATAACCAAGAGATAACTGAAGAAATCCAAGAGGACACCAAAAAATACCTGGAGGGCTTCACTAGTGGTGCAGTGGTTGAGTATCTGCCAGCCGATGCAGGGGACGTGGGTTCATGCCCTGGTCCAGGAAGATCCCACATGCCACGGAGTGGCTGGGCCCATGAGCCATGATTGCTGAGCATGCACTTCTGGAGCCTGTGTTCTGCAACGGGAGAGGCCACAACAGTGAGAGGCCCACGTACCACAAAAATAAAAAAATTAAAACCTAGAGACAAATGACAATGAAAACACGATGACCCAAAACCTATGGGATGCAGCCAAAGCAGTTCTAAGAGGGAAGTTTATAGCTATACAAACCTACCTCAAGAAACAGAAAAAATCTCAAGTAAACAACCTAACAATACACCTAAAGGAACGAGAGAAAGAAGAACAAACAAAACCCACGTTAGCAGAAGGAAAGAAATCATAAAGATCAGAGCAGAAATAAATGAAATAGAAACAGGGAAAACAATAGCAAAAATCAATAAAACTAAAAGCTGGTTCTTTGAGAAGATAAACAAAATTGATAAACCATTAGCCAGACTAATCAAGAAAAGAGGAAGAGGACTCAAATCAATAAAATTAGAAATGAAAAAGAAGATTCAACAGACACCGCAGAAATACAAAGCATCGTAAGAGACTACTACAAGCAACTCTATGCCAATAAAATGGACAACCTGGAAGAAATGCACAAATTCTTAGAAAGTTATAACCTTCCAAGACTGAACCAGGAAGAAACAGAAAATATGAACAGACCAATCAAAATTAATGAAATTGAAACTGTGATTAAGATCTTCCAACAAACAAAAGCTGAGGACCAGATGGCTTCACAGGTGAATTCTATCAAACAGTTAGAGAAGCGCTAACATCCATCCTTCTCAAACTCTTCCAAAAAATTGCAGAAAAAGGAACACACCCCAACTCATTCTATGAGGTTACCATCACCCTGATACCAAAAACAGACAAAGATACTGCAAAAAAAGAATATTACAGACCAATATAACTGATGAATATAGATGCAAAAATCCTAAACAAAATACTAGCAAACAGAATCCAACAACACATTAAAAGGATCATACACCATGACCAAGCCAGATTTATCCCAAGGATGCAAGGATTCTTCAATATATGCAAATCAACCAATGTGATACACCAAATTAACTAATTGAAGAATAAAATTCATATGATTATCTCAATAGATGCAGAAAAAGCTTTTGACAAAGTTCAACACCCATTTATGATAAAAACTCTCCAGAAAGTGGGCATAGAGGGAACCTACCTCAATATAAAAAAATCCATATATGACAAACCCACAACAAACATCATTCTCAATAGTGAAAAACTGAAAGCATTTCCTCTAAGATCAGGAACAAGACAAGGATGTCCACTCTGACCACTATTATTCAACATAGTTTTAGAAGTCCAAGCCATGGCAATAAGAGAAGGAAAAGAAATAAAAAGGAAGACAAATTGGAAAAGAAGAAGTAAAGCTGTCACTGTTTGCAGATGACACGATACTATATATAGAAAATCCTAAAAATGCCACCAGAGATCTACTAGAGCTAATCAATGAATTTGGCAAAGTTGCAGGATACAAAATTAATGCACAGAAATCTCTTGCATTCCTATACACTAATGATGAAAAATCTGAAAGAGAAATTATGGAAACACTCCCATTTACCATTGCAACAAAAAGAATAAAATACCTAGGAATAAACTGACCTAGGGAAACAGAAGAACTGTATGCAGAAAACTATAAGACACTGATGAAAGAAATTAAAGATGATACCAGCATATGGAGAGATATAACAAGTTATTGGATTGGAAGAATCAATATTGTGAAAATGACTATACTACACAAAGCAGTCTACAGATTCAATGCAATCTCTATCTAGTTACCAATGGCAACTTTTACAGAACTAAAGCAAATCATCTTAAAATTTGTATGGGAACACAAAAGACCCTGAATAGCCAGAGCAGTCTTGAGGGCAAAAAATGTAGCTAGAGGAATCAGACTCCCCGACTTCAGACTATACTACAAAGCTACAGTAATCAAAACAATATAGTACTGGCACAAAAACAGAAACATAGATCAATGGAACAAGATAGAAAGACCAAAGATAAACCCACGAACTTATGGTCAACTAATCTAGGACAAAGGAAGCAAAAATATGCAGTGGAGAAAAGACAGTCTCTTCAATAAGTGGTGCTGGGAAAACTGGACAGGTACATGTAAACGAATGAAATTAGAACACTTCCTAACACCATATACAAAAATAAATTCAAAATGGATTAAAGACCTAACTATATGGCCAGACAACAACAAACTCTTAGAGGAAAACATAGGCAGAACACTCTATGATATAAATCACAGCAGGATCCTTTTTTACCCACCTCCTAGAGAATTGGAAATAAACACAAAAATAAACAAATGGGACCTAATGAAACTTAAAATCTTTTGCACAGCAAAGGAAAGCATAAATAAGACGAAAAGACAACCCTCAGAATGGGAGAAAATATTTGAAAATGAAGCAACTGACAAAGGATTAATCTCTGAAATTTACAAGCAGTTCAATATTAAAAAACGAACAACCCAATCGAAAAATGGGCAGAAGACATAAACAGACAGTTCTCCAAAGAAGATATACAGATTTCCAACAGATACATTAAAGAATGCTCAGCATCATTAATCATTAGAGAAATGCAAATCAAAACTACAGTGAGATATCATCTCACACTGGTCAGAATGGCCATCATCAAAATATCTACAAAAAATAAATGCTGGATAGGATGTGGAGAAAATGGAACCCTCTTGCAATGTTGGTGGGAATGTAAGTTCATACAGCCACTATGAATAACATTATGGGTGTTTCTTAAAAAACTAAAAATAGAACTACCATATAACCCAGCAATCCCACTACTGGGCATATACCCAGAGAAAACCATAATTCAAAAATGCACATGTGGGCTTCCCTGGTGGTGCAGTGGTTGAGAGTCCACCTGCCGATGCAGGGAACAGGGCTTCATGTCCCGGTCTGGGAAGATCCCACACGCCATGGAGCGGCTAGGCCTGTGAGCCAAGGCGGCTGAGCCTGCACGTCCGGAGACTGTGCTCCACAGTAGGAGAGGCCACAGCAGTGAGAGTCCTGTGTACAGCAAAAAAAAAAAAAAAAAATTGCAGCACTAATTACAATAGCCAGTCATGGAAGCAACCTAAATACCCATCTACAGATGAATGGACAAAAAGTTGTGGTACATATATGCAATGGAATATTACTGAGCCTTAAAAAGAAATGAAACTGAGTCATTTGTTGAGACATGGGTGGATCTGGAGACTGTCATACAGAGTGAAGTAATTCAGACAGAGAAAAACAAATATCGTATATTAATGCATGTATGTGGAACCTAGAAAAATGGTACAGTTGAACCGGTTTGCAGGGCAGAAGTTGAGACACAGATGTAGAGAACAAACGTATGGACACCAACGGGGGAAAACTGCGGTGGGGTAGGGATGGTGGTGTCCTGAATTGGGCGATTGGGATTGACATGTATACACTGATGTGTATAAAATTGATGACTAATAAGTACCTGCAGTATAAACAAACATACAAATAAAAAAACAACTAATACTAAACTTTCTTTGGGTTATTTATTTGGAAACATGTTAATATAAATGTTTCAGACATTACATGAGATTTCTAAAAATCTTATATGTTCTGGTATAATGTTATAAGTCATAATTCTAGTTATTACTTTAAAATGTATATCTCAGAAATAACTAAATTTCATTGTCAATTGCATTGTTATGAACTTTCATCAAATCTTTAACCATGGTCATTTTTAAATCTTTTGTCATTTACAGACAGTTCTGTGTGTACTCTGATGCTTTCACAAAAATGTTTCTATGAAAGGGTTTCAGCTTCAAGGAATTCATGGAAAAGACTCTGACAAGTACAGGTTTCTGGTAACTGACTATACTGCTGAACTGAATGAATAAGCATTTTCAGAACTCTAATGGAAAACTGATGAATTTATAAAAGTGATAACAAAAGATCAAGATGAAAAAAATTAATTACATGGGACTGAGTGAATTGATGAGGATGATTATAATTTTTGTGACTTTCTGTTTGAATAAAAAAAAAAATCCCACAAGGACTCAGAGGCAAAAAATATACAAATCAATTTTCACTGCAAAGTAAAGGAGCTGTTGCAGTGGAGGATTACTGCACTGATTATCAATATTATGACATAGTATGAGTGTGTTTTGTGTTTGGTAATTTCAATCATGTTTGCTTTTGTTGTGGTCATCAATTTACAATGCTTGGTGTCAGTTTATTTATCTCTTGTGAAAATAAAATACAGTGTGTAAAAAAAAAGAACAAAAAGAGATGAAATAATCTTATCCGAAACAGAAGGTGCTGGAGACGAAATTTACAGGAATGCAAATGATAATTTTGACAAATTCCTGGATGCTGAGCAATATATAAAAAATAATAATACATCAGAGTAAAGCAGGATTCATTCCAGGGATTCAAGGCTGGTTCATTACTCATAAATCAACTGATGTAATTCATAATGAAAATAGCCAAATAAGAAAAAACATATTATCATATAAATAGATGCAGAAAAAGCATTCAACAAAATGTTATGCCTATTCATGAGAAAAACTCTCAACAATCTAGTAGCAGGCAGGAACTTCTTTAACCTAATAAACCTTATAAACAGTAAACCTACAGCTAACATCATACAGAATAATAAGAAATTAAAGGCTATCTTTTTAAGATCAGGAACAAGGAAAGAATATCCTCTCTCATTATTCTTATTTAACATAACAGGAAGTCTTAAACTATGCAGTTAGGCATGAAAAGCAAATGAAATGCATACAGATTTGAAAGAAAGAAATTAATCTAACCCTATTTGTAGATGACATGATTGTCAATGCAGAAAATGCCAAAGAATGTACAAAAAGGAAAACTTAAAACAATGAAATAAAAGCTGGTTCTTTGAACAGATAAACAAAATTGATAAATTTTATCCAGACTCATCAAGAAAAAAAGGAGAGGGCTCAAATCAATAAAATTAGATATGAAAAAGCAGAAGTTACAACTGATACCACAGAAATGCAAAGGATGATAAGAGATTACCTTAAACAACTATATGCCAAAAAATGGACAATATAGATGAAATGGACAAATTCTAATAAACAATCTCCCAAGACTGGACAAGGAAGAAATAGAAAATATGAGCACACCAATCACAGATACTACAAATAAAACCGTGGAGATAGCCTCGGGAAGACAGCAGAAGTAAGAAGAACTACAATTCTGCAGCCTGTGGAAGGAAAACCACATTCACATAAAGACAGACAAATTGAAAACGCAAAGGACTATGTACCAGATGAAGGAAAAAGATAAGACTGCAGACAAACAACTAAATGAAGTGGAGATAGACAACCTTCCAGAAATTCAAAATAATGATAGTGAAGTTGATCCAGGACCTCGGAAAAAAAATGGAAGCAAAGATCGAGAAGATGCACAAAACATTTAACGAAGACCTAGAAGAATTAAAGAGCAAACACATAGAAGAACTAAAAAACAAACAAAAAGACACAATACAATAACTGAAATGAAAAATACAGTAGAAGGAAACAATAGCAGAATAACTGAGGCAGAAGAACAGATAAGTGACCTGGAAGACAGAATGGTGGAATTCTCTGCTGTGAAACGGAATAAAGAAAAAAGAATAAAAAGAAAGGAAGACAGCCTAAGAGACCTCTGGGTAAACATCAACTACAACAACATTTGCATTATAGGGGTCTCAGAAGGAGAAGAGAGAGAGAAAGGACCCAAGAAATATTTGAAGAGATTATAGTCAAAAACTTACCTAACATGAGAAAGGAAAGAGCCACCCAAGTCCAGGATGCACAGAGAGTCCAAGGCAGGATAAACACAACGAGGAACATGCTGAGACACATAGTAATCAAACTGACAAAAATTAGCAACAAAGAAAAATTATTGAAAGCAACAAGAGAAAAATGACAACATAAAGGGGAACTCCCATAAGGATAACAGGTGACTTCTGAGCAGAAACTCTACAAACCAGAAGGGAGTGGCACAATATATTTAAAGTGATGAAAGGGAAGAAACTACAACCAAGATAACTCTACCCAGCAAGGATCTCATTCAGATTCGATGGAGAAATCAAAAATTTCACAGACAAGCAAAAGTTAAGATAATTCAGCACCACCAGACCAGCTCTACAACAAATGCAAAAGGAAATTCTCTAAGTGGGAAACACAAGAGTAGAAAAGGACGTACAGAAACAAACACATAACAATTAAGAAAATGGTAATAGGAACATACATATAGATAATTACCTTAAATCTCAATGGATTAAATGCACCAACCAAAAGACACAGGCTCACTGAACTGATACAAAAAAAAATCCATATATATGCTGTCTACAAGAGACCCACTTCAGGCCTAGGGAAACACACAGACTGAAAGTGAGGGGATGGAAAAAGATATTCCATGCAAATTGAAATTAAAAGAAAGCTGGAGTGGCAATACTCATATCAGATAAAATAGACTTTAAAATGAAGAATGTTAGAAGAGACAAGGAAGGACACTACATAATGATCAAGGGATCAATCCAAGAAGAAGATATAACAATTATAAATATACATGCACACAACATAGGAGCATTTCAATACATAAGGCAACTGCTAACAGCTATAATAGAGGAAATGGACAGTAACACCATAATAGTGGGGGATTTTAACACCTCACTTACACCAAGGGACAGATGATCCAGAAAGAAAGTTAATAAGGAAACAGAAGATTTATTTATTTTATTAACTTCTTTATTGGGGTATAATTGCTTTACAATGGTATGTTAGTTTCTGTTTAAAACAAAGTGAATCAGTTATAAATATACATATGTTCCCATAACTCTTCCCTCTTGTGTCTCTCTCCCTCCCACACTTCCTATCCCACCCCTCTAGGTGGTCACAAAGCACCAAGCTGATCTCCCTGAGCTTTGCGGTTGCTTCCCACTAGTTATCTATTTTAGGTTTGGTAGTGTATATGTCCATGCTACTCTCTCACTTTGTCACAGCTTACCCTTCCCCCTCCCCATATCCTCAAGTCCATTCTTTAGTAGGTCTGTGTCTTTATTCCCATCTTATCCCTAAGTTCTTCATTAACATTGTTTTTTCTAAAATTCCATATATATGTGTTAGCATACAGTATTTGTTTTGCTCTTTCTGACTTACTTCACTCTGTATGACAGAGTCTAGATCCTTCCACCTCACTGCAAATAACTCAACTTCATTTCATTTTATGTCTGAGTAATATTCCATTCTATATATGTGCCATGCCTCCTTTACCCATTCATCCAATGATGGACACTTAGGTTGCTTCCATCTCCTGGCTATTGGAAATAGAGCTGCAATGAATATTTTGGTACATGACCCTTTTTGAATTATGGTTTTCTCAGGGTATATGCCCAGTAGTGGAATTCCTGTGTTATATGGTAGTCTTATTTGCAGGTTTTAAAAGAACTCCCATACTGTTCTCCATAGTGGCTATATCAATTTACATTCCCACCAGCAGTGCAAGAGTGTCCCTTTTCTCCACACCCTCTCCAGCATTTATTCTTTCTAGATTTTTTGATGATGGCCACTCTAACTGGTGTGAGATGATATCTCATTGTAGATTTGATTTGCATTTCTCTAATGATTAATGATATTGAGCATCCTTTCATGTGTTTGTTGGCAATCTGTTTATTTCCTTTGGAGAAATGGCTATTTTGTTCTTTGGTCCATTTTTGGACTGGGTTATTTGTTTTTTTGTTTTTGAGCTGAATGAGCTGCTTGTAAATTTTGGAGATTAATCCTTTGTTAGTTGCTTCATTTGCAAATATTTTCTCCCATTCTGAGGGTTTTCTTTCAGTCTTGTTTATGGTTTCCTTCGCTGTGCAAAAGCTTCTAAGTTTCATTAGGTCCCATTTGATTATTTTCATTTTCATTTCCATTTCTCTAGGAGGTGGGTCAAAAAGGATCTTGCTGTGATTTATGTCATAGAGTGTTCTGCCTATGTTTTCCTCTAAGGGTTTGATAGTGTCTGGCCTTAATTCAGGTCTTTAATCCATTTTTAGTTTAGTTTTGTGTATGGTGTTAGGGAATGTTCTAATCTCATACTTTTACATGTACCTGTCCAGTTTTCCCAGCACCACTTATTGAAGAGTCTGTCTTTCCTCCACTGTATATTCTTGCCTCCTTTATCAATGATAAGGTGACCATATGTGCTTGGGTTTATCTCTGTGCTTCCTATCCTGTTCCATTGATCTATATTTCTGTTTTTGTGCTAGTACCATACTGACTCGATTACTGTAACTTTGTAGTATAATCTGAAGTCAGGGAAACTGATTCATCCAGCTCCATTTTTCGTTCTCAAGATTGCTTTGGCTATTCGGGATCTTTTGTGCTTCCATACAAACTGTGAAAATTTTTGTTCTACTTCGTGGAAAAATGCCAGTGGTAGCTTGCTAGGGATTGCATTGAATCTGTAGATTGCTTTGGGTAGCAGAGTCATTTTCACAATGTTGATTCTTCCAATCAAGAACATGGTATATCTCTCCATCTATTTGTATCATTTTTAATTTATTTCACCAGTGTCATAATTTCCTGCATACAGGTCTTTTGTCTACTTAGGTAGGTTTATTCCTCAATATTTTATTCTTTTTTTTTCAATGGTAAAGGGGAGTGTTTTCTTAATTTCACTTTCAGATTTTTCATCATTAGTGTATAGGAATGCCAGAGATTTCTGTGCATTAATTTTGTATCCTGCTACTTTACCAAATTCATTGATTAGCTCTAGTAGTTTTCTGTTAGCATCTTTAGGATTCTCTATGTATAGTATCATGTCATCTGCAAACAGTGACACCTTTAATTCTTCTTTTCCAATTTAGATTCCTTTTATTTCTTTTTCTTCTCTGATTGCTGTGGCTAAAACTTTCAATACTATATTGAATACGAGTGGTGAGAGTGGGAAACTTTTTCTTGTTCCTGATCTTAGTGGAAATGGTTTCAGTTTTTCACCATTGAGGATGAAGTTGGCTGTGGGTTTGTCATATATAGCCTTTATTATGTTGACGAAAGTTCCCACTATGCCTACTTTCTGCAGGGTTTTTATCATAAATGGGTGTTGAATTTTTTTGAAAGCTTTCTCTGTATTTATTGAGATGATCATATGTTTTTTCACCTTCAATTTGTTAATATGGTGTATTACATTGACAGATTTCCATATATTGAAGAATCCTTGCATTCCTGGAATAAACACCACTTGATCATGGTGTATTATCCTTTTAATGTGTTGTTGGATTCTGTTTGCTAGTATTTCGCTGAGGATTTTTGCATCTATGTTCATCAGTGATATTGGCCTGTAGTTTTCTTTCTTTATGACGTCTTTGTCTAGTTTTGATTTCAGGGTGTTGGTCGCCTCGTATAATGAGTTTGGGAGTGTTCCTCCCTCTGCTGTATTTTGGTAGAGTTTGAGAAGGATAGGTGTTAGCTCTTCTCTAAATGTTTGATAGAATTTGACTGTGAAGCCATCTGGTTATGGGCTTTTGTTTGTAGGAAGAATTTAAATCACAGATTCAATTTCACTGCTTGTGATTGATGTATTCATATTTTCTATTTCTTCCTGGTTCAGTCTTGGCAGGCTGTACATTTCTAAGAATTTGTGCATTTCTTCCAGTTTGTCCAGTTTATAGGCATATAGTTGCTTGTAGTAATCTCTCACGATCTTTTGTATTTCTGCAGGGTTAGTTTTTACTTCTCCTTTTTCATTTCTAATTCTAATGATTTGAGTATTCTTTTTTTTCTTGATGAGTCTGGCTAATGGTTTATCAATTTTGTTTATATTCTCAAAGAACCAGCTTTTAGTTTTATTGATCTTTGTTATCATTTCCTTAGTTCCTTTTTCATTTATTTCTGATCTGATTTTTATGATTTCATTCCTTCTGCTAAATTTGGGGGTTTTTGTTCTTCTTTCTCTAATTGCTTGAGGTGCAAGGTTAGGTTGGTTATTTGAGATGTTTCCTTTTTCTTGAGGTAGGATTGTATTCCTATATAATTCCCTCATAGAACTTCTTTTGCTGCATCCCATAGGTTTTGGGTTGTTGTGTATCCATTGTCATTTGTTTCTAGGTATTTTTTAATATCCTATTGATTTCTTCAGTCATCACTTCGTTATTAAGTAGTGTATTGTTTAGCCTCTATATGTTTGTATTTTATACAGATGTTTTCCTGTAATTGATATCTAGTCTCATAGAGTTGTGGTCGGAAAAGATACTTGATACAATTTCAATGTTATTAAATTTGCCAGTCTTGATTTCTGACCCAAGATATGATCTATCCTTGAGGATGTTCAATGAGCACTTGAGAAGAATGTGTATTCTGTTTGTTTTTGGATGGAATGTCCTATAAGTATCAGTTAAGTCTATCTTTTTTACTGTATCATTGAAAGCTTGTGTTTACTTATTTATTTTCATTTTGGATGATCTGTCCATTTGTGAAAGTGGGGTGTTAAAGTCCCCTACTATGAATGTGTTACTGTCGATTTCCTCTTTTATGGCTTTCCGTATTTTCCTTATGTATTGAGGTGCTCCTATGTTGGGTGCAGAAATATTTACAATTGTTATATCTTCTTCTTGGATTGATACCTTGATCATTATTTAGTGTCCTTCTTTGTCTCTTCTAATAGTCTTTATTTTAGGTCTATTTTGTCTGATGTGAGAATTGCTACTCCAGCTTTCTTTTGACTTCCATTTGCATGGAATATCTTTTCTCATCTCCTCACTTTCAGTCTCTATGTGTCCCTAGGTCTGAAGTGGTTCTCTTGTAGACAGCATATATATGGGTCTTGTTTTTGGATTCATTCATCCAGTCTGTCTCTTTTGGAGGGAGCATTTAATGCATTTACATTTAACATAATTATCAATATGTATGTTACTCTTCCCATTTTTTAAATTGTTTTTGGTTTGTTATGGCAGGTCTTTCCCTCTCTTGTGTTTCTTGCCTAGAGAAGTTCCTTTAGTATTTGTTGTAAAGCTAGTTTGGTGGTGTTGAACTCTCTCAGCTTTTTCTTGTCTGTAATGTTTATAATTTCTCCATCAGTTCTTAATGAGATCCTTGCTGGGTAGAGTAAGTTTGGTTGTAGGTTTTTCTAATTCATCACTTTAAATATGTCCTGCCAGTCCCTTCTGGCCTGCAGAGTTTCTGCTGAAAGATCAGCTGTTAACCTTATGGGGATTCCCTTGTGTGTTATTTGTTGTTTTTCCCTTGTTGCTTTTAATATGTTTTCTTTGTATTTAAATTTTGATAGTTTTTTAAATATGAGTCTTCGCATGTTTCTCCTTGGATTTATCCTGTATGGGACTCTCTGTGCTTCCTGGTCTTGATTAACTATTTCCTTTCCCATATTAGGGAAGTTTTCAACTATAATCTCTTCAAATATTTTCTAAGTCCCTTTCTTTTTCTCTTCTTCTCCTGGGACCCGTATAATTCAAATATTGCTGCATTTAATGTTGTCCCAGATGTCTCTGAGACTGTCCTCAGTGCTTTTCCTTCTTTTCTCTTTATTCTGCTCTGTAGTAGTTATTTCCACTCTTTTATCTTCCAGGTCACATATCCGTTCTTCTGCCTCAATTATTCTGCTATTGATCTATTCTTGAGTACTTTCAATTTCATTTATTGTGTTGTTCATCATTGCCTGTTTTCTCTTTAGATCTTCTAGGTCCTTGTTAAATGTTTCTTGCATTTTCTCTGCTCTATTTCCAAAACTTTGGATCATATTTACTATCATTAGTCTGAATCCTTTTTAAGGTAGACTGCCTATTTCCTCTTCATTTGTTAGGTCTGGTGTGTTTTTTACCTTGCTCCTTCATCTGCTTTGTGTATTTCTGTCTTCTCATTTTGCTTTTCTTACTGTGTTTGGGGTCTCCTTTTTGCAGGCTGCAGGTTCATAGTTCCCATTGTTTTGGTGTCTGTTCCCAGTGTCTAATGTTGTTTCAGTGGGTTGTGTAGTCTTCCTTGTGGATGGGACTAGTGCCTGTGTTCTGGTGGATTAGGTTGGATCTTGTCTTTCTGGTGGACATGTCTACGTCTGATGGTGTGTTTTGGGTTGTCTGTGCCCTTATTATGATTATAGGCAGCCTCTCTGCTAATGGGTGGGCTTGTGTTCCTGTCTTGCTAGTTGTTTGGTATAGGGTTTCTAGCACTGTAGCTTGCTGGTCATTGAATGAAGGTAGGTTGAGATATCTGCGAGATTTTTGACATTTGATATTATGTGGAGCTGGAAAGTCTCTTGTGGACCAGTGTCCTTAAGTTGTGTCTCCCACCTCAGAAGTACAGCACTGACTCCTGGCTGGAACACCAGGAGTCTTTCATCCACATGGCTCAGAATAAAAGTGAGAAGAAATAGAAAGAAAGAATTTAAAATAATATAAAGTAAGATAAAATAAAATAACTTTATTAAAATAAAAAATAATTATTAAGAAAAAAAATTTTTTAAGTAAAATAAAAATCATATGGACAGAACCCTAGGACAAATGGTGAAAGCAAAGCTATACAGACAAGATCTCACACAGAAGCATACACATACACACTCACAAAAAGAGGAAAAGGGAAAAAAATAATATATCTTGCTCTCAAAGTGCTCCTCCTCAATTTGGGTGATTTACCATCTATTCAGGTATTCCACAGTTGCAGGGTTCATCAAGTTGATTGTGGAGATTTAATTTGCTGCTCCTGAGGCTGATGGGAGAGATTTCCCTTTCTCTTCTTTGTTCACACAGCTCCTGGTGTGCAGCTTTGGAATTGGCCCCACCTCTTCATGTAGGTCACCTGCAGGTGTCTATTCTTCACTCAGACAGGACGGGGTTAAAGGAGCTGCTGGTTCGGTGGCTCTGGCTCACTCACGCTGGGGGGAGGGAGGGGTACAGAGTGCGGCATGAACCTGCGGCACCAGAGGCCAGCACGACATTGCACCCACCTGAGGCACGCCATGCATTCTTCCGGAAAATTTGTCCCTGGATCACGGGACCCTGGCAGTGGTGGGCTGCACAGGTTCCAGGGTTCGGAGGTGAGGATATTGACCTGTGCTCACTCACAGGCTTCTTGGTGGTGGCAGCAGCAGCCTTAATGTCCCAGGTCCATCTCTGGTGTCTGCACAGTTAGCCGCGGCTTGCACCCGTCTCTGGAGCTCCTTTTAGCAGCGCTTTTAATCCCTTCTCCTCCTGCACCAGGAAACAGAGAGGGATGAAAATGTCTCTTGCCTCTTCAGCAACTCCAGACTTCTCCTGGACTCCCTCCCAGCTGGCCATGGTGCACTAAGCCCTTCAGGCTGTGTTCACGCCACCAACCCCAGTCCTCTCCCTGGGATCTAAGCTCCAAAGCCTGAGACTCAACTCCCAGCCCCCGCCCACCCCAGCAGGTGAGAAGACAAGCGTGTCGGGCCGGTGAGTGCTATTCCACACCGATCCTCTGGGCGGGAATCTCTCCGCTTTGCCCTCGGCACCCCTGTTGCTGCACTTTCCTCCGCAGCTCCGAAGTTTTCCCCCTCCGCCACCCTCCACATGCAAAGGGGCTTCCTACTGTGTGAAATCCTTTCCTCCTTCTCAGCTCCCTGCCAGTGGTGCACATCCCGACCCTATTCTTTTGTTTCTGTTTTTTCCTTTTTTCTTTTGCCCTACCCAGGTACGTGAGGAGTTTCTTGCCTTTTGGGGGTCTGAGGTCTGCTGTCAGTGTTCAGTGGGTGATCTATAGGAGCAGTTCCACATGTATATGTATTTCTGATGTATCTGTGTGGAGGAAGGTGATCTCTGCGTCTTACTCTTCTGCCATCTTCCTCCATGAAACAGAAGATTTAAATGGCACGATAGACCAGACAGATTTAATTGATATTTATAAGACATTCCATCCAAAAACTGCAGATTACACTTTCTTCTCAAGTGCACATGGAACATTCTCCAGGATAGATCACATCTTGGGTCACAAATCAAGCCTTGGTAAATATAAGAAAATTGAAATAATATCAAGTATCTTTTCTGACCACAACGCTATGAGATTAGAAATAATTACAGGGACAAAAATGTAAAAACACAAACACATGGAGGCTAAAAAATACGTTACTATAAAACAAACAGATCACTGAAAAAATCAAAGAGGAAATCAATACATACCTAGAGACAAATGACAACAAAAACACAATGATCCAAAACCTATGGGATGAAGCAAAAACAGTTCTAAGAGGGAAGTTTATAGCAATAAAGCCTACCTCAAGAAACAAGAAAAATACCAAATAAAAAATCTAACCTTACAGCTAAAGGGACTAGAGAAGCAAGAACAAACAAAACCCAGAGTTAATAGACGGAAAGAAATAATAAAGATCAGAGGACAAATAAATGAATTAGAAAAAATAAAACAATAACAAAAATCAATAAAACTAACAGCTTGTTCTTTGAGAAGACAAACAAAAATTGATAAAACTTCAGCCAGACTCATCAAAAAAAAGAAGAGGGAGAGGACTCAAATCAATAAAATTAGAAACGAAAAAGGAGAAGTTACAATGGATAGCACAGAAATACAAAGCATCTTAAGGAACTACTACAAACAACTTTATGCCAATGAAATGGACAACCTGGAAGAAATGGAAAAATTCTTAGAAAGGTGTAACCTTCCAAGACTGAAACAGGAAAAAATAGAAAATATCAACAGACAAATCACAAGTAATAAAATTGAAACTGTGATTTAAGACCTTCTAACAAATAAATGTTCAGGACCAGATGGCTTCACAGGTGAATTCTATCTAACAGCTAACAATTATCCTTCTCAAACTCTTCCAAAATTTGCAGAGGCAGGAACACTCCCAAACTAATTCTATGAGGTCACCATCACCCTGATACCAAAACCAGACAAAGACACTACGAAAAAAGAAAATTACAGACCAATATCACTGATGAATATAGATGCAAATATCCTCAACAAAATACTAGCAAACAGAATCCAACCACACATTAAAAGGAGCATGCACTGTGATCAAGTGAGATTTATCCTAGGGATGCAAGGATTCTTCAGCATACGTAAATCACACAATTTGATACACCATACTAACAAACTGAAAAATAAAAAAACATGTGATCATCTCAGTAGACACAGAAAAAGCTTTTGACAAAGTTCAACATCTGTTTATGATAAAAAAATCTCCAGAAAGTGGGCATAGAGGGAACCAACTTCAACATAATGAAGGCCATATATGACAAACCCACAGCAAACATCATTCTAAATGTTGAAAGACTGAAAGCATTTCCTCTAATATCAGGAACAAGACAAGGATGTCCACTCTCATCATTATCAATCAACATAGTGTTGAAAGTCCTAGCAATGGCAATCAGAGAAGAAAGAAATAAAAGGAATACAAATTGGTAAAGAAGAAGTACACTGTCACTGTTTGCAGATGACATGATACTATACATAGAGAATCCTAAAGATGCCACCAGAAAACTACTAGAGCTAATCAATGAATGTGGTAATGTTGCAGGATACAAAATTAATGCACAGAAATCTCTTGCATTCTTATACACTAACAACGAAAGTTCAGGAAGATAAATTAAGGAAACAATCCCTTTCACCATTGAAACAAAAAGAATAAAATACCTAGGAATAAATCTACCTAAGGAGGTAAAAGGTGTGTACTAGAGAACTATAAGACATTGATGAAATTAATCAAAGATGACACAAATAGATGGGGAGATATACCATGTTCTTGAATTGGAAGAATCAATATTGTGAAAATGACTATACTACCCAAAGCAATCTATAGATTCAATGCAATCCCTATCAAATGACCAGTGGCATATTGTACAGAACCAGAACAAAAAATCTTAAAATATGTATGGAGGTAAAAAAGACCCCAAATAGCCAAAGCAGTATTGAGGGCAAAAAAACGGAGCTGGAGGAATCATACTCTCTGGCTTAAGACTACACTACAAAGCTACAGTAATCAAGACAATATGGTACTGGCACAATAACAGATATACAGATCATTGGAATAGGAGAGAAAGCCCAGAGATAAACCCACACACCTATGGTCAATGAATCTATGACAAAAGAGGCAAGGATATACAATGGAGTAAAGACAGTCTCTTCAATAAGTGGTGCTGGGAAACTGGACAGCTACATGCAGAAGAATGAAATTAGAACACTCTCTAACACCATACACAAAAATAAACTCAAAATGGATTAGAGACCTAAATGTAACACCGGACACTATAAAACTCTAAGAGGAAAACATAGGTAGAACACTCTTTGACATAAATCACCTGAAGATTTTTTTGATCCACCTCTTAAAGTAATGGAAATTAAAACAAAAATAAACAAATGGGAACTATGAAACTTAAAAGCTTTTTTCACAGCAAAAGAAATTACAAACAAGACAAAAGGACAACCCTCAGAATGGGAGAAAATATTTGTAAATGAATCAATGGAAAAAGATTAATCTCCAAAATATATAAACAGCTCATGCAGCTCAATATTAAAAAAAAACAAACAACCCAATCAAAAAATGAGCAGAAGACCTAAATATACATTTCTCCATAGAAGACATACTGATGGCCAATAATCATATGAAAAAATGCTCAACATCACTAGTTATTAGAGAAATGCAAATCAAAACTACAATGAGGTATCACTTCACACCAGTTAGAATGGGCATCATCAGAAAATCTATAAACAACAAATGCTGGAGAGGGTGTGGAGAAAAGGGAATCCTCTTGCAATGTTGGTGGGAATGTAAATTGATACAGCCACTATGGAGAACAGTTTGGAGTTTCCTTAAAAAACAAAAGAAATAGAAATACCTTATGACCCAGCAATCCCTCTACTGAGCATATACCCAGAGAAAACCATAATTCAAAAAGACACATGCACCCGAATGTTCATTGCAGCACAATTTGCAATAGCCAGGAAGCAACCTAAGTGTCCATCAACAGATGAAGAGATAAAGATGATGCGGTCCATATATACAATGGAATATTACTCAGCCCTAAAACAGAACGAAATTGGGTCATTTGTAGGGATGTGGTTGGATCTAGAGATTGTCATACAGAGTGAAGTAAGTAAGAAAGAGAAAAACAAATATCATATATTAGTACATATATGTGGAACCTAGAAACAGATGGACTGGTTTGCAGGTCAGAAATAGAGACACAGATGTAGAGAACAAACATATGGACACCAAGGTTGGAAAGTGCCAGGGGATGTGATTGTGGTGGGATGAATTGGGAGATTGGGATTGACATATATACACTTATATGTTTAAAATAGATAACTAATAAGAACTTGCCATATAAAAAATAACTGAAATAAAATTTAAAAATTCAAAAAAGAAAGAAAGAAAAAAAAGAAACAGAAGAAGAAATCATGGTTAAAAAGAACTCCCAAAAAACGAAAGTCTAAGACCAGGTGGCTTCACAAGTGAATTTTATCAAACATTTAGGGAAGAGTTAATACCTATACTTCTGAAACTGTTTCAAAAAATTTCAGAGGAAGGAACACTCCCAAACTCATTTTATGAGGTCATCATCACCCAGATACCAAAACCAGATGAAGATACCACAAAGAAAGCAGATTACAGGCCAATGTCACTGATGAACATAGACGCAAATATCCTCAACAAAATACTAGCAAACCAAATCCAACAGTACGTTAAAAGGATCATACACCACTATCAAGTGAGATTTGTTCCAAGGATGCAGGATTGTTCAACATCCAGAAATCTATCAGTGTGATATACCACATTAACAAACTGAAGAATAAAAACCATATGAATATCTCAATAGATGTAGACAAGTCTTTTGACAAAATTCAACACCAATTTATGATGAAAACTCTCCAGAAAGTGGGCATAGAGGGAACAAACCTCAACATAATGAAGGCCATATATGATAAACCTACAGGCAACAGCATACTCAATGGTGAAAAGCTGAAAACATTTTCTCTAAGATCAGGAACAAGAAAAGGATGTCCATTCTTGTCACTTTTATTCAACATAGTTTTGGAAGTCCTAGCCATGGAAATCTTAGGAGAAAAAGAAATAAAAGGAATCCAAATTGGAAAAGAAAATGTAAAACTGTGACTGTTTGCATATGACATGACAGTATACATAGAAAATCCTAAAGATGCTACCAGAAAACTACTAGAGCTCATCAATCAATTTGGTAAAGTTGCAGGATACAAAATTAATACACAGAAATCTGTTTCATTTCCATACACTAACAACGAAAGATCAGAAAGAGAAATTAAAGAAACAATCCCATCTACAATCACATCAAAAAGAATAAAATAACTAGGAATAAACCTATCTAAGGAGACAGAAGACCTGTACTCAGAAAACTATAAGATACTGGTGAAAGAAAACAAAGATGACACAAACAAATGGAAAGATAGACCATGTTCTTGTATTGGAAGACTCAATATTGTCAAAATGAATATACCTCCCAGGGCAATGTACAGATTCAGTGCAATCCCTATCAAATTAGCAATGGCATTTTTCACAGAATTAGAACAAAAAAGTTTACAATTTGTATGGAAACATGAAAGACCACGAATAGCCAAAGAAATCTTGAGAAAGAAAAATGGAGCTGAGGAATCAGGCTCCCTCACTTCAGATTATACTACAAAGCTACCATAATTAAACAGTACAGCAGTGGCACAAAAATAGAAATCTAGATCAATGGAACAGACTAGAAAGTCCAGAGATAAACCCATGCAACTATGGTCAATTAATCTATGACAAAGGAGGCAAGACTATACAATGGAGAGAAGACAGTCTCTTCAAATAATAGTGCTGGGAAAACTGGACAGCTACATGTGAAAGAATAAAATTAGAACATTATCTAACACCATACACAAATATAAATTCAAAATGGATTACAGATCTACATGTAAGACCGGGTACTATAAAAAATTCTTAGAGGAAAACATAGGCAGAACACTCTTTGACATAAATCGGAGCAAGATATTTTTCAATCCACTGCAGTAAAGAAAATAAAAGCAAACATAAACAAATGGGACCTAATTAAACTTAAAAACTTTTGAACAGCAAAAGAAACCATAAACAAATGAAAAGGCAACCCACAGAATGGAAGAAAATATTTGCAAATGATGCAACTGACAAGGGATTAATCTCCAAAATTTACAAACAGCTCATGCAGGTCAATATCAAAAAACCAAACAACGTAATCAAAAAATGGGCAGAAGACCTAACTATATATTTCTCCAAAGGAAACATACAGATGGCCAAGAGGCACGTGAAAAGATGCTCAATATCGCTAATTATTTAGGGAAATGCAAATCAAAACTACAATGAGATATCACCTCAAAGCAGTCAGAATGGCCATCTTCATAAAGTCTACAAACTATAAATGCTGAAGAGGCTGTGGAGAAATTGGAACCCTCCTACACTGTTGGTGGGAATGTAAGTTGGTACAACCACTATGGAGAACAGTATGCATGTTCCTTAAAAGTAAAACTAAAAATAGAGCTACCATATGATCCATCAATCACACTCCTAGGCATATATCTGGAGAAAACCATACTTCAAAAGGATACACGCACCCAAATGTTCATTGCAGCAAAGTTTACAACCACCAAGACATGGAAGCAACCTATATGTCTATCAACAGGGGAATGGATAAAGAAGATGTGGTACGTATATACAATGGGAAATTACTCAGCCATAAAAAAGAATGAAATAACATCATTTGCAGCAACATGGATGGACCTGGAGATTATAATACTAGGCGAAGTAAGTCAGACAGAGAAAGACAAATATCATATGATATTGCTTATATGTGTAATCTAAAAAAGATAATACAAATGAACTTATTTACAAAATAGAAACAGACTCACAGACACAGAAAACAAACTTATGGTTACCAAAGGGGAAAGGTTGGGGGGAGGATAAACTGGGAGTTTGGGATCAACATATACACACTGCTAAATATAAAATAGATAACCAACAGGGACCTACTATATAGCACAGGGAACTCTGCTAAATAATCTGTAATAACCTAAATGGGAGAAGAATTTGAAAAATAATAGATTTATGTATATGTATAACTGAATCACTTTGCTGTTCCCCTTGAAATTAACGCAACATTGTACACCAAATATAGTCCAATATAAAATAAAAATTAAAACAAACCAAAGCAAAACAAAAAAACTACTAGTTGAGATCAACAAGTTTATAGGATACAAGATCAATATACAATAATCAGTTGCTTCCCTATATACCAGCAATGACTAACTGGAGTTTGGAATTTTAAAATATTACAGTAGCATAAAAAATGAAATAATTAAGTATAAATCTAACAAAATCTGTATAGGATCTGCATGCTTGCATAAAATTCTATAAAACATTGATGGATGAAATGAAAGTAAATACAAATGGATAAATATTCTGTTTTGATGGATTGGAAGAGTTAATATTGTTAAGATGTCAATTTTCCCCAACTTGATTTCCAGATCCGATCAAAATCCAAGCAAGCTTTTTGTAAATATAGAGAAATGCACTCTAAAGTTTATATGGAAAGGCATAGAGCCTATAATAGCCAACACAACTGTGAAAAACAAGAACTAAAATTTGGAAGATTCTATTACCTGATTTCAAGACTTACCATACTCAAATTTGCCATAATTAAAAACAGTGTTATATTGGTGAAATAATAGACATATTGATGAGTGGAACAGAGTAAAGAACCTATAGATTCACACCAATATGATCAATTGATTTTTAACAGAAATGCAATAGTATTCAACAAAGAAATGATAATCTTTTCAACAAATGGTGTTTGAAAACTTGGACATATATATGCAAAAAAATAGTCATAGATCTTACACTTTACAAAAATTTTAACTTAAAATGGATCATAGCGCTAAATATAAAATGCAAAACTATAATAAGTCTTGTAGAAGAAAACATAGGAGAAAATCCTATTGGTTTGATAATGAGTTTTAGATAGAGTATCAAAAGTGCAATCCATGAAAAAAAAATGATGATAAGGACTTCCCTGGTGACGCAGTGGTTAAGAATCCTCCTGCCAATTCAGGGGACACAGGTTCGAGCCCTGGTCTGGGAAGATCCCACATGCCGCAGAGCAACTAAGCCTGTGCGCCACAACTACTGAGCCTGCACTCTACAGCACGTGAGCCACAGCTACTGAGCCCATGTGCCACAACTACTGAAGCCCACATGCTTAGAGCCTGTGCTCCACAACAAGAGTAGCCACCACAATGAGATGCTCATGCACCGCAATGAAGAGTAGCCCCCACTCGCCGCAGCTAGAGAAAGCCTGGGCACAGCAACGAAGACGCAACGCAGCCAAAAATAAAAAGATAAATAAATTTATTAAAAAAGGAAAATGGTGATAAATTGGACTTCATTAAAATTATAAACTTTTACTTTGTGAAAAAACACTGCTAATAGAAGGAAATAAGCCAGAGACAGGAGAGAATATTTTCAAATTCAAAACATAAAAAGAATCCTTAGAACTCAACAATAAAACAACCCAATTAAAAATGGGGAAAAGTGCTGAACAGACACCTTACCAAAGAAGATAAACAGTTGTCAAGCATTTAAAAGATGTTCAACATCAGTTGTCATTAGAAAAATGCAAATTTAAACAATGAGATACTACTGTAGTCTTACTTGTAATGCCAATATCCAAACAAACCTGGCAAATAACAAGCAATAACAATTACTCGAGAGAATGTCTGGAGCAATGGGAACGATCATTCATTACTGGTGAGAGTATAAAATGCCCCAGTTACATTGGAAGCAAGTTCAACAGTTTCTTATAATGTTAAACATAGTTTTAACCATACAATCCAGCAATAACACTCCTAGGTGTTTTTCCAACTGATTTGAAACCTTATGACCACACAAAAACCTACACACTAATGTTTACAACAACTTTATTCATAATTGTCAAAACCTGGAACAAACCAAGATGTCCTTCAATCAGTGAATGTATAAACAAACTGGTACAGCCACACATTGGAGTATTGTTCACTAATAAAAATGAATGAATTATCAATCCACAACATGGATGAATCTTAAATGTATACATCTAAGTGAAAGAAGTCATTCTGAAAAGTTTATATTCTGTATAATTCCCATTTATATAACATCCTGGAAAAGGAAAACTATAGAAACAGTAAATAGTAAACAGGTAAATAGTTTCCAAGTGTTTGGGGAGGGTTGACACACAAGGATTTATGAAACTATTTTATATAATATTGTAATGGTGGACATTATACTATGCATTTGTCAAAACCCATAAAAGTTTATAGCACAAAGAGCATACCCAATTAATTAGTAGGTAAGGCAATCTCAGGATAGAATGCAGATTGTGACAAAATATTCTAACTGTATACAAATATATGAAAGAACCTCACTGCAGGGAATGAGGGTTAAGATACTGACATAATTAACTTTGGAAGTGAGTAAAGTCTGAGAGAATAAAGACAGTAGTGACTGTACATAAATACTGTACTTTGGTGATAGCTGTTTCCCACAGGGTATGGTTTAACAATTCTGAAATCACTATAAATGTATACTTAAATTGAATGATTAAATATATGATGGCAGATGGTGAGAGCCTAGTGGGAAGTTGGAGTGGGAAGTTAAAGTCAAGCAAGGGAGAAGGCTAGAATGATCCATATGGATCATTAATAGATTAGTATTGGAGATATCAATATGAATTCATGTTTAGCTTAATATACATATAGATGGGTACATATAGAAATATTATAGATATGTGTGTATACATGTGTTAGTATACACACATATATTTCCTCTTTCTGTCAGATGAGAGGGCCTAGAAACAATAGCAGCAGTAGCAAGTAGCACACCCAAGACCCCCATTTGACTTTTGATGCTATTATCCAATAAAAGGGACCTGGTCTCCTTGGAGATATGACAGATTAGAGAGCTGGACCAAGGAATATACAAGTATAACACATGAATGTGGAACATCTTTTAGTGCCTGAAAATAAATTAACACACACACACACACACAGAGAGAGAGAGAGAGAGAGAGAGAGAGAGAGAGAGAGAAAGATGAAGACAGGTCAAAGGATCATAAGAGCCACATGAAAGAGTTCCCAATGGACAAAGCTTAAAATTTGAGCAACAAAACAAGTAAAGTGGTATTGGATTATAACCCAAAGTATAAAATGAATACCCATGAGTTCATATTATTTTTAAATAAATGATTAAATAAGTAAATGGAACAATAGACAAAAGCTCTATTCAGAAGAATTCCAAATAATTTATGTGGATATTCCACCTTCAAGGAAGTAGAGTATAGCTCTCTACTATATGTGAGGGCTACATATAGCTACTTTCTTCAATAAAGTGCAGTGTAAAAAAGAGGAAAAACAGTAACTTTACAGTGGAGAATCCCGACAAACACTGCTTCAGTGATAACTCATGTTGCTAGTATATACACTTGGTATGATGTGATGAGAATAGAACTTTACGTCTCCAAAAGCCATAATCTCAGTCTAAACATAAGAAAGCCTTAAGAAAACTCAGATTGAAGGACGTTGTACAAAATACCCAACCAGTATGCCTCAAAATTCTCAAAGTCATTAAAACAAGATGAGCATAAGAAGCCATCACAACTCAAAGGATCCTCATGAAACAGTGACAGCTAAATGTAACATGGTATACTAAATGGGATCCTGGATCAGAAAAAGAATATTAGGTACAGATAATCAAATAAGAATAAAGCATGGTCTTTATATAATAAGAATGTATCAATATTGCTTCATTAGTTGAGAAGAATATACTATAATAATGTTAACAATAAGGAAAACTGAAAGTGGGGTTTATGCAACTGTAATATACTTTCAGCTTTTCTTTAAATCTAAAACTATTCTAAAATATTTTTTAAAGTATTAATTACTTGTTTTTATTTTATTTTTTCTTTTTGGCTGCATTGGGTCTTCATTTCTGTGTGCGGGCTTTCTCTAGTTGTGGCGAGTGGGGGCTAGTCTTCCTTGCAGTGTGCGGGCTTCTCATTGCGGAGCACAGGCTCTAGGTGCACAGGCTTCACTAGCTGTGGCTAGTGGGCTCTAGAGTGCAGGCTCAGTAGTTGTGATGCACGGGCTTAGTTGCTCTGCTGCATGTGGGATCTTCCCAGACCACGGCTCGAACTCGTGTCCCCTGCATTGGCAGGCAGATTCTTAACTGCTTTGCCACCAGGGAAGTCCCTAATTACTTTTTAAAAAGAAGCTAGGCTACAGTGGAAGATTTCTACTAGTAATTATAGTTTAGTGATTAAAACTTTAGTGCTAGGTCAGGAAGACACAAATAGATCAAAGACAGAGAATAAAGTCCAGGAATTATACTCATGGGAACATACAATGAGCTTAACGTGTCATTTCACTAAATCTGAAAAAATGTGGAATATTTAAAAAATAATGTTAGAACATTTTAAAAAATGCAAAGTATGTTCAGAAAATGGCAAGACATTTGAAGTGGCTGAGGGATGGAATGTGTTGGGAGTGAGAAATAGAGAGAAAATGGTTAGAAGCTTCATCCTTTGAGTCAGGCTAACTTTGGTTTGATTGCTGACTCTATGAATCAGCAAATATGTGACTTTTCACAGAGAGCCAAACTTTCTAAATATCAGGTTTTTCATCTGTAAACTAAGTATAGTAACTTCCTTTCAAATAAGATGAACTGAATGAGACAATTCATCAAAAACTCTTAAAAACTACTTGGCACAAGGCAAGTGCTAAATAAATGCTATTATTATAAAAAAAATGTAGTTCAGTTGTTAACTGCTTTTACAACAATTAATTAGAGTGCTTATTCCCCACTCCCTTTCCAACGCTGGGATTATCAATCTTTTTGCAACTTTATAGGTGAAAAAGATGACACCTTGTCACTACGATTTATATTTATTAATGTGAAAAAACATTGTTAATTATGTTTATTGGACATATATATTTCCTCTTTTGTGAATTGCTCATTTTTCTTCCTGAGCGGCATTTTCTTCTGATTGACCTGTGTGCTTTCTTTACACATCTTTAAAGGTTGCAGACATTTCCCCCCAACCTTACCTTTTGCCTTTTAGCTTTATTTGAGGCCAGATAATTTTTAGAGGTATCTTAGTAGTAGTTCTTTCTAATATAATTTCCTCCAAAGCAAAAAAATCTTCAAATCTTAGAGTTGGAATGCACTTCAATTCTCATAGCCCAGCCACGCATTCATCTCTTTACCAAGCCCAGGCATAAAACCAGAATTTCCTTCTATAAATTTCTTGAGAGATGATCATCCATGCTCTCTTGAATATTTCCAATTATGAGAGTTCTTTACCTCATGACGTTGAATATATCACTTTTGACAGTTTTAGTTATAAAGTTCTTTCTGATATTGAGCTAAAATCTATCAATTGATGATTTCCATCTGTTGCTTTGGTTCTCTCTTTAAGATAAACACAAAACAATCCTTTATTTTCCACATGACAGCCCTTCAGATACTTCAAGGCAGATCTCATTCTTCTCCTTAGCTTTCTTTTTTCCAACTTAAAGGTAGTTGTTTGTATAGGATAAACTTTTTGATAGTTACTGTTAAGAGTGTGATTGTGAAGAGGTAAGCAACTTATATTTCAGTGGAATAAAAATCAGGTCAATGCTTCCCACTTGTGAATCTTTTATTTAATTCACAAAGGCTATCCAGATGGGAAGTTAGTGGGGGAAAATTAAATTTGCCTCATTGTTTAAAATTCACCTCACTTTTTCCTTTCATTGAATAGTTATTGGATTATATATGTGAAATGGAATGTGTCACCTTTTTAGGGCAGTTGTAATAACAAGTACAGCATACTGAAAAGGTGCATCAAATAAAATATTTAATAATTTACATTTTAGCATATTACCCATTTCAGCAGCTAATACTAGTGTGCTGGCTCTTGATGTGCATTGTACTTACATGTATAGAATTTGATAGTGACGTGAAAGTTGCTCCACATAATTTAACCTAATGAAAGTTTATGTATGTGCACAAAGCTCTTATACACATACCAATAAATCAGAGATAATAACTTAATTTTGCTCAGAAATAGAGTATCTCCTATATCCTTATTTATTTTTCCTAACATTGTTCTTATTTTTCAAAGGAATAATGACTATATTTTTGTAGCAATGAGACTTTCCCTTTATAAAGAGTCAAATAATGCAAAAAGGAAAAAATAATTTTTTTAAATTGAATTACACCACTCAGAAGCAATCCTTGTTAACATTTGATAGACATCACTCCAGATATCTTACTGTGTGCATATATTGATAAAATAATGGATGAAGGGATGGATATATGGACACTGTATCAGACATCTATTGCCATATAACAAATAACCACAAAATATCAGTAGTATTCAAAGATAAGCTTTTATTTCTCATTACATTTCTGTGGGTTGTCTGAGGAAGTTCTTCTACAGCCTGCAGGTATGTCTGTTGATTTTGCTTCTTATGTTGTATTTTGGTGCCGAGACTGGAGGGGCAGTGGCTACAAGTGTGTTTCTCTCATGGTAATGGCAGAAGTACAAAAGAGCCAAGCCAAACTGTGCAGACACATTTCAAGCCTTTGCTTATATCTTGTTTACAAACCTCCCGTTGGACAAAGCAAGTCTTATGGCTAAATCCAAAGTCAAGAATCAGAGAAGTACAATTTACTTATCCTGAGGCCAAGGCAAAGGTGTGGATGTATAACTCTATTTATAGGAAAGTGAATAATTGGGACCAATAATTCAATCTATCACATGTGGATGAATGGAAGATGGAGACAGTCTGATCATCTGGTAAAACTATACAAAACTATAATCTAACTATACAATTCTATTTTTTAAATGAAAGCATAAAATTAAATGTTACTTGAATTTGACAGAAAAGAAACTGAACTAAAGGAATTGGTTAATGTCAAGTAAATGTTTTTCTACCACAGCATATATTTGCTTTTTTTTAAAAAAAAAAAGCTCTTTAAATTTTAATAAAAATGATTATAAAAACACTGAAGTTGGAGTCATGTTTTTTGTAAGTTACATTCAATTTTTGACACTCTGTATTGACTCCTTGCTATAAAAGATGAGGAAATCTTCACTCTTACACTGGCTTCCTTCTGTCCTTTCACCTCCTGATTTTGCATTATTGATTTTACCATATCAGTGGTATATGACATTTATATTATCTTCTGTAACCATAATTCCCATAATTATTTAATATTAGCTCTACATGTAAAATGAGTTGATACTTGCTACTATTCTCTTCACAAAAGCTTCTCCATTCTCTTTTAATATTTTATCTTAAATTTCTTTTCTGGATGTGATTATCAGGTAGTTATGTTTTTAGAAAGGGTTTATGGTTGTTGTGTTCTCTGAGTTGCTGCATGTTTGCAAATGACTCACTCTAATTTTCCAACCTGAAAGATAATTTAGCTTGTGTTAAGTTTTGGGATCATATTTTCTTTCCCTTAGAGTTTGTAGATTTTGCTCCAGTGACCTCTGACATCAGGCATTGCTTCAGATAAACTTGAGACCAGTGCAGTATTACTTTCCCTCTTGAATATTGGTAACTTCATCAGGATATGTCTTGGTGTTGATTGGTCAATCAATTTTTCTAGGACTATTTTGTGTCTTTTTGTTCTGCAAATTCAAGATTCTCTTAACTTCAAGAAAGTTTTCTCATTTTTTAAAATTTTATTTTAAAATTTGTATCAAAGTCAGTTCCAAAAGTGAAAAGAAAAAAAGAAAAACACTGCAAGGCTTATAATTAAAATAGCAGTCCCCTGCCTCCCCTTCACGCCACCAAGTCTTGTTCCACAAAGGCATTCACTCTCAAAAATATTCTTTTTTTTTGCATCTTTATTGGAGTCTAATTGCTTTACAATGGTGTGTTAGTTTCTGCTTTATAACAAAGTGAATCAGTTATACATGTACATATGCTCCCATATCTCTTCCCTCTTGTGTCTCTCCCTCCCTTCCACCCACCCTATCCCACCCCTCTAGGTGGTCACAAAGCACCGAGCTGATCTCCCTGTGCTATGTGGCTGCTTCCCACTAGCAATCTATTTTACGTTTGGAAGCCTATTCAGTTATTTACTATCCTCAAGCCAGCCTGGGGACTGAGAAGTTTAGGTTTAGTTTCAGTTTAGGTGTAGTTTCAGTTTGCTCTTTGAACAAACTTTTCCCTGGGTCACCATTTCAAAACCTTCCTCAGTCTCATTTTTGTATCACTGAAGAGTTTTTACTTTAGTTTTTCTCTGCCCAGAATCAGACGTTTTTGTGTGACCCCTTGTTGCTGACAGCTGGTCTTTGGCCAAGATCCAGAGACACAAAAATCACACAAGCACTGTCCCTGCAGATATGTTGCACTCCTTATGAGGTCTTTTCAATCTCAAACTGTGGCTCTTCCGAGCCAAGCACCTGCTTGCTTTGTGTTTTCTCACTAGAATGCTTACTCTTGTGCCTATCTTTCTAACCAGCACAACTTCACCATGGACAAATTGGAATTACAGTGGCAACTTTGAGGAAATTTTAATAAAGACAAAATCGTTAATTTGGCAAGTACCTTACCACCAGCCCCCCTCCGCCAGTTCCAACTTACCAATGATCTGCTTTCTTTAATTGGTAAATGCAATCTTGACTCAAAAATGGCCTTTCTAAAAAGATTATTTAGCTAAAGATAGTGGAAAGTGGGAGAAACTTAAAAAACTCTCTCCCTAATCCACACCTTTAGACAGCATTCAGAATTACACCCTGATGTTGATATTTCCCATGTCCTTTCCACTTTACTGTTGATTATTTAAAGCCTAAAGTCACAGTTGTGACATGTAAACAACAACAGCAACAACAAAATGTTTGGCAAATCATGAACTGCAATATTTAAGTGAACATTTTGAAGAGATTTTTTGATACCAAAAATGAGGAAATACCTCATGAGAAATTTGTCTAAAAGAGATAACTTTATTTAATGTAGGAAACATCACCTCCTTTGTTTCTACATTTCAGGAATTAATAAGTGCTGGCTTTTTACTTGTTCAGCTTGAGAAAATTGTCAAAGGCCTATGTTATATCAAATTAGCGTATGACATTCTCCTTTGTGTGTGCATATATCAAAATCTCTTATCCTATATTTAAAGTTTCTTCCTTCTATTTACAGAGAGGAAATAACTAGCTATTTGCCTGAAGTTGGCTCCTTCTCATTTTTTGTTTCACTTCCTCTCTTCTTCCTTCTTTTGAGAAACTTCAAAGATTAACTGATCAAAAAATCATTCGGTTGTTATGTGCACACTCTAGGAATATCTAGATCAGATAAAAAGACTGGTAAATTTACCATGACATATTGTTTTATTTAATATCCTAACAAGTTAATTGTATTTTCAAGCTATAATTGAACATCTTCAATTATTACTTTTTGTACACTTTTACTTTTGTTTATGTCCAATTGCATATACTGTATACATAAATGTACATGATAAATAATTTACTACAAATTGTTATATGAATAATGTGCCATAGAATAAGCCTTGGAGAAATTCAAAGAGACTATCATTAGCTGTCAGAGATAATCCCAATTAGGCAAAAAAAGAAATAGGAAAAATTAGGCTGCTCTGTATAAAGATAATATTTGCAGAGTTCCCTATGGTGTCTGTTCTCCCTTCCTGCAATGAATAATAAACCCAACTGTTCAACTACAGGAGAATTCCTGGTAGTCTTTAGTTGAAGGGCATTGGCAGCCCTTTGTGTCTATAATTTCACTGTGATAAGCCATTGTGTGAGATGTTTTTCATTCAATGTGCTGAATGAATTCCTTGATAATTTCCTCTCCATTTTTCTATCTGTTCTCTTTCTGGAGCTCCTGTTGGTTAGATGTAAGACACCTTGGACTAATTGTCAAATGTTATTATCTTTTCTCCTTTATTTTCTATTCTTCATCTTCTTTTCTACTTTCTCAGAAACTTTATCTTTTCAGGCTTTACTTTATAATAAATTGTTTGATTACAGTTATGAAATGTGGAGTATGGATAAGACACAGGAATAATGTGGAATTACCTTGGAAAGACTGGGTGGGATACCTCAGAACTGCAGAGAAAATAATTGAACACCAAACCTAATCAAGTCTATTTATCTAACTACCACTATAGAAGAAATAAGAGAAGTAAAGACAGACACTGAAGACACATGAGGAACAATCAGCTGAATCCAGAGTGTGGGAAATTCTACAGGACAAAGGACTCAATTTCTTCAAACAGCAAATGGTATGGGAAAAGGAAAAGGTGATCTGTCATAGATTTAAAGATATTTAAGAGATGTATCAGCCAAAAGCAATGTGTGGATTTGGTTTAGATCCTTATTCAAACAAAATGATTTTAGAAAGAAAACATTCTTAAGACAATCTGCGACAATGGAATACAGACCAAGTGTTAGAAGACATTAAGGCATTATTTTTAATTTTGTCGGATATGACAATGGTATTATGGATATACTATCATCTATATATTTTTGTATGCTTGAACATTTCCATAATAAGAACATCTTTTTAGAGACTGCAAGGAAAATGGAGCTGAAGTCAAAACCATCATGATGATTTTTTCATTTTACTATTCACCACTAACCTCTTAGCCTAAGGAGGCTTCCTTAGAAAGACTGGGATGAAGAAGGGAGAGGAAAAGAGCAATTGTCATATCACAGCACTGAAAAGCTATGGAAAGTCTGGGACTTAAGTGTACTTGCAGTGAGCCCCACCTATCTTTAAAACATAGAAAATTAACGTTTTCAAGGAAAAGTAAAATAACAGACCTGGTGAGAGGGGCTCCTAAATAACAACACCCAAAATAAGTTTTAGACATTCCTGTGTCTCTCCCTGTTTTTACATTTTATTATTCAGCAAAAAGATCATTCACATTTAAACATGAGGAATCATTGGAAAAGTGCCTGCATTGGACATTCACATAGATACTGCAAAATAAAAAGGAGTAAAAACACAGTTGAAGAATTCAGAGAAATAGTTCTCTAGTTCCTCAAACAAACCATAGACAATGTTAATTCCTTTTTTTTTTTTTTTTTTTTTTTTTTTGCGGTACGCTGACCTCTCACTGCTGCGGCCCCTCCTGTTGCGGAGCACAGGCCCCCGACGCGCAGGCTCAGCAGCCATGGCTCACGGGCCCAGGCGCTCCGTGGCATGTGGGATTTTCCCAGACCGGGGCACAAACCCGCGTCCCGTGCATCGGCAGGCGGACTCCCAACCACTGTGCCACCAGGGAAGCCCCAACGTTAATTCCTTTTAAGGAAGCTTAATGAAATATTCTAGAAAGAGAAAGTAAAGTTTTAAAAAACGGAGTTAAAATGGAAGTCGGCAGAGCTCAGAAACACTGACAATTTATTGTGAAAATCTACGAAAGGACTGAGGAAGCAGGTTGAGACTCCCAGATACCTCCCTCAGTCTAATCTCAATTACATGGTACCTAACAGTTGTGCTTCTTGGTTTGTGATTTGTGACTGCAGGCATTTACTTATTTTATTGAAACTAGAGGTTATTTTCCTCATTTTTCATTCTATGGTTGATATTGGTGGGTTTTAAAGGAATAGGTAGAGTAAAATTGATTTTATTCTGCTGTCATATAAATAGGTAAGGTAGGAAATGATTTTTTTTAATCATCTGGTCCTTTAAACAGATAAGATACTATCTTTCCTTTTACAGATGAGGCAACCGGGGCCCACAGAAGTTAGTGGCTTGCTCAAGTCACTTGGTTACACGAATCATTAAAATTGTGGTACTTTATTAGGATGCAATGGCGTCTCACTTCTTGATGACTGCCAGAGCTGACTGTACTGTTTCTGCATGAAGCCCCCTCCCTCTGTCTATAAAAGCTCTTGCCCACTGTTTGTCAGTGGGGGAGTCAGCCTTTAGACAGGTGCCCGCCCTCCCCCTCTCTACCTGGTTGCCATCATCCAAAATAAATTAAACTTTCCTTTCCATCAAAAAAAAAATGCAATGGCATTTTTAATTAGAAAGTCATGTACTATACAACATTCTGAGGAAAACTTGGGTCAAAATCAAGAAACAGCTGAGGTATTGGCATCTGTACATGACTAAAATATGATAAAAAGAACAACTATTATTGTTATCACCAACAAAAAAGTCTGGCATTCAAAACAAGCCAATTTATTATTGTGAGAGATTTAGGGCCAATTAATGAGGTAGAGTAGCAGGGAAATCCTACAAAATATAGTCAAACTTCAATTATACATTCTGAGAACTTAAAAGATGGGTCTCTTACTATCATGATTGATAACAGTAAGTGATGCTTTTTTAAGTAAAACAAAAAATGTATTGGGAAGACTAAAGCTGGGTCTAAAAGACCTCAATTTACCCTAGCACTCGGGCATTCACAGTTCAGATGCAGATACAATCCCAGACTAAGGCCACTGCTTGAATCTTGTTTTCATACATAATTTGTATGGAGTTAGAGAACACACTTACTCCTGTTCTTCAAAGGGAGATATGAGGAGAAACTGGAATTCACTGAAATTTTTAGAGGAAAATATTAATAAAATGAATTAGAGTTATTTCTGAGCCATATTAGGTCAAGGTTTCTGGGCATATGTAGAGATCTATGTTTCTGAGCATTATCTAGAGAGTTATAGGGACAGCTAAGATTATAAGAATGGGCAATATCGTACATATTTCTTTCTTGAGTGAGAATTCCATGATCTTTCAGTAAATACTTTGAAATACCTATATAGTCCTAGAATGTTTAGGTAGAAGAACCCTGTTGGGAACTTCAGAGTTGGCATTGAAACACAACTAGTTGACTTGGGTCAGAGATATAAAGAATCATTACCAAATAGAAATATCAGTGGCTGACACCCTAGAGAGTCCTGCTGTTAGAAACTGTTAGGGAGGCATCACTCTGATTGGTAGAATTGATTTCACTGTTTCACTATCATCAAGCAGATTTGCCAAGAGCCTCTGGATGGATGGTTTCTGGAAGCTAGTCCTCAGAAAATAAAAAGAGTAAGCATCCTTGTTTTATCAGTTGAATGGGTCCTTGAATAAAGGTAAGAATAATAGAATCCAGTGCTCATCAAATATCCAACTACTGCACCATGTGAACCAAATGGAATACTATTTTGAACATACTATGTATTCCTGGCAAGGCTCTAACATGGCCCAGAAGACAGTTTTTGACCCAAGATGAGAGTAGTATTCAACCAAGTTTGCAGTTAAGATGAAGTAGGAACTTCTCCAAGTTTGACTTTAGCCTGGTTGAATTGCTCAATTAAGAAGCCTAATAACCAAACTTGTAAAACTTGAACTCTCAGAGGATAAAAGAAAATGTCAATTTAAAAATCTCAAGAGGAGAAGCTTCAATATGGCAGAAGAGTAAGACATGGAGATCACCTTCCTCCCCACAAATACATCAGAAATACATCTACATGTGGAACAACTCATACAGAACACCTACTGAATGCTGACAGAAGACCTTAGATCTCCCAAAATGCAAGAAACTCCCCAAGTACCAGGGTAGGGCAAAAGAAAATAGAAAAAACAGAGACAAAAGAATAGGGATGGGACCTGAACAAATGGGAGGGAGCTGTGAAGGAGGAAAGGTTTCCACACACTAGGAAGCCCCTTCACGGGAAGAGACTGCAGGTGGTGGAGGGCAGAAACTTCGGAGCCATGGAGGAGAGCACAGCTACAGGGGTGGGGAGGGCAAAGTGGAGAGATTCCTGCACAGTGGATCGGTGACAACCAGCATTCACCAACCCGAGAGGTTTGTCTGCTCACCCCTGGGACAGGTGTGGGCTGGGAACTGAGACTCGGGCTTCGGAGGTCAGATCCCAGGGAGAGTACCAGGGTTGGCTGCGTGAACAGAGCCTGAAAGGGGCTAGTGCACCACAGCTAGCCAGGAGGGAGTCTGGGAAAAAGTCTGGAGCTGCTGAAGAGGCAAGAGACATTTTCTTGCCTCTTTGTTTCCTGGTGCACGAGGAGAGGGGATTAACAGTGCTGCTTAAAGGAGCTCCAGATATGGGAGAAAGCAGCGGCTATTAGCGGGGACCACAGAGACGGGTATGAGATGATAAGGCTGTTGCAGCAGCCACCAAGAAGCCTGTGTGCAAGCACAGATCACTATCCACACGTCCCCTCCTGGGAGACTGTGCAGCCCACCATTGCCAGGGTCCTGTGATCCAGGGACAATTTCCCCGAGAGAACACATGGCATGCCTCAGGCTGTTGCAACTTCACGCTGGCCTCTGCTGTTGCAGGCTCGCCCCGAACTCCATACCCCTCCCTCGCCCTGGGCTGAGTGAGCCAGAGCTCTCTAATCAGCTGCTCCTTTAACCCCGTCCTGTCTCAGCAAAGAACAGACATCCTCAGGCGACCTACACACAGAGGCAGGGTCAAATCCAAAGCTGAAACACAGGAGCTGTGCAAACAAAGAAGAGAAAGAGAAAGGGAAATCTCTCCCAGCAGCCTAAGGAGCAGCGGATTAAATCTCCACAATCAACTTGATTTACCCTGCATCTGTGGAATACCTGAGTAGACAATGAATAATACCAAATTGAGGAGGTGGATTTGGGAGCAACAATATATATATTTTTTCCCTTTTTCTTTTTTGTTGAGTGTGTATGTATATGCTTCTAAGTGTGATTTTGTCTGTATTGCTTTGTTTTTACCATTTGTCCTAGGGCTCTGTCTGTCTCTCTTTTTTTTTTTCTTTAGTATAGTTTTTAGCATTTCCTATCATTGGTGGATTTATATTTTGTTTGGTTGCTGTCTTCTTTCTTTCTTTCATTTTATTTTTTATTACTTTTAAAAAGATTTTATTTAATAATTATTTTTTTTAATTTTAATTCTTTTCTTTTCTTTCTTTCTTTCTTTCTTTCTTTCTTTCTTTCTTTCTTTCTTTCTTTCTTTCTTTTTCTACCTTTTATTCTGAGCTGTGTGGATGACAGGCAATTGGTGCTCCAGCCAGGCGTCAGGGCTGTGCCTCTGAGGTGAGAGAGCCAAGTTCAGGATATTGGTCCACAAGAGACCTCCCAGCCCCACATAATATCAAATGATGAAAATTTCCCAGAAATCTCCATCTCAACGCCAAGATCCAGTTCCACTCAATGACAAGCAAGCTCCAGTGATGGACATCCTATGCCAAACAACTAGCAAGATAGGAACACAATTCCACCCATCAGCACAGAGGCTGCCTAAAATAATAATAAGGCAACAGGCACACCAAAACACACCACCAGACAGGAATTGCCCACCAGAAAGACAAGATCCAGCCTCCTCCACCAAAACATAGGCACTAGTCCACTCCACCAGGAAGCCTACACAACCCAATGAAGTAACCATAGCCACTGCCGGCAGACACCAAAAACAACGGGAACTATGAACTTGCAGCCTATGAAAAGGAGACCCCAAACCCAGTAAGTAATAACACAATAAGGAGACAGAGAAACACACATCAGATGAAGTAGCAAGGTAAAAAAAACAGCAGATCTAACAAATGAAGGGGAAATAGGCAGTCTACCTGGAAAACAATTCAGGATAATGATAATAAGGGTGATATAAAATCTTGGAAATAGAATGGAGAAAATACAAGAAACATTTATAAAGGACCTAAAGGGTTTCCTTGGTGGTGCAGTGGCTGAGAGTCTGCCTGCCAATGCAGGGGAAGTGGGATCATGACCCAGTCCAGGAATATTCCACATGCTGTGGAGTAGCTGGGCCTGTGAGCCATGGCTGCTGAGCCTGCACATCCGGAGCCTGTGCTCCACAATGGGAGAGACCACAACAGTGAGAGGCCCGTGTGCCGCAAAAAAAAAAAAAAAAAAAAAAAGACCTAGAATAACTAAAGAGGAAACAAACAGTGATGAACAACACTATAAATGAAACTTAAAATTCTGTAGAAGAGATCAATAGCAGAATAACTGAGGAAGAAAAATGGATAAATGACCTGGAAGTTAAAATAGTGGAAATAACTACTGCAGAGCAGAATAAAGAAAAAACAAATGAAAAGAATTGAGGACAATCTCAGAGATCTCTGAGACAAAATTAAATGCATGAATATTTGACTTATAGGGGTCCCAGAAGAAAAAGAGAAAAAGAAAGGGACTGAGAAAATATTTGAAGAGATTATAGTTGAAAACGTCCATAATATGGGAAAGGAAATAATTAAAACCAGGAAACACAGAGAGGGCCGTACAGGATACACCCAAGGAGAAACACGTCAAGACAAATATTAATAAAACTGTCAAAAAATAAATACAGGGCTTCCCTGGTGGCACAGTGGTTGAGCATCTGCCTGCCGATGCAGGGGACACGAGTTCATGCCCCAGATCAGGAAGATCCCACATGCCACGGAGATGTTAGGTCCATGAGCCATGGCCACTGAGCCTGTGCATCCGGAGACTGTGCTCCACAATGGGAGAGGCCAGAACAGTGAGTGGCCTGCAAACCGCAAAAGAAAAACAAAAACAAAACCAAAAAAATATACAAAGAAAAGATATTAAACGCAGCAAGAGAAAAGCAATGAATAACATATAAGGGAATCTCCATAAGGTTAAAAGCTGATCTTTCAGCAGAAACTCTCCAAGCCAGAAGGGAGTGGCAGGACATATTTAAAGTGATGAAGGAGAAAAACCTAAAATCAATATTACTCTACCCAGCAAGAATCTCAGTCAGATTTGATGGAGAAATTAAAACGTTCACAGACAAGCAAATGCTAAGAGAATTCAGCACTGCCAAACCAGCTTTACAACAAATGCTAAAGGAACTGCTCTATGCAGGAAACACAAGAGAAGGAAAAGACCTACAAACCCCAAACAATTAAGAAAATGGTAATAGGAACATACATATCGATAATTGCCTTAAATGTAAATTGATTAAATGCTCCAAGCAAAAGACATAGATTGCCTGAATGGATACAAAAACAATACCCGTATATATGCTGTCTAGAAGAGACCCACTTCAGACCTAGGGATATATACAGACTGAAAGTGAAGAGATGAAAAAGATATTCCATGCAAATGGAATTCAAAAGAAAGCTGGAGTAGCAATTCTAATATCAGACAAAGTAGATGTTAAAACAAAGACTATTAGAAGAGACAAAGAAGGACACTACATAGCAATCATGGAATCAATCCAAGAAAATTATAAAAAACTTGTAAATATTTATGCAGCCAACATAGAAGCACCTCAATACCTAAGGCAAATATTAACAGCCATAAAAAGAGAAATCGGTAGTAACACAAAAATAGTAGGGGATTTTAACACCCCACTTTCACCAATGGACAGATCATCCAAAATGAAAATAAATAAGGAAACACAAGTTTTAAATGATACATTAACAAGATGGACTTAATTGATATTTATAGGACATTCCATCCAATAAAAACAGAATACACATTCTCTCAAGTGCTCATGGAACATTCTCCAGGATAGATCATAACTTGGGTCACAAATCAAGACCTGGTAAATTTTTAAAAAATTGAAATCATATCAAGTATCTTTTCTGACCACAATGCTCTGAGACTAGAAATAAATTACAGGATAAAATTTGTAAAAAATACAAACACATGGAGGCTAAACAATACACTACTTAATAACGAAGTGATCACTGAAGAAATCAAAGAGAAAATCAAAACATACATAGAAGTAAATGACAATAGAGACACGACGACCCAAAACCTATGGGGTGCAGCAAAAGCTGCTCTAAGAGGGAAGCACATAGCAATACAATCCTATCTTAAGAAACAGGAAACATCTCGAATAAACAACCTAACCTTGCACCTAAAGCAATTAGAGAAAGGAGAACAAAAAAACCCTAAAGTTAGCAGAAGGAAAAAAAATCATAAAGATCACATCAGAAATAAATGAAAAAGAAATGAAGGAAACAATAGCAAAGATCAATAAAACTAAAAGCTGGTTCTTTGAGAAGATAAACAAAATTGATAAACCATTAGGCAGACTCATCAAGAAAAAAAGGGAGAAGACTCAAATCAATAGAATTAGAAATGAAAAAGGAGAAGTAACAACTGACACTGCAGAAATACAAATGATCATGAGAGATTACTACAAGGAACTCTATGCCAATAAAATGGACAACCTGGAAGAAATGGACAAATTCTTAGAAATGCACAAACTGCCAAGACTGAATCAGGAAGAAATAGATAATATGATCAGACCAATCACAAGCACTGAAATTAAAACTGTGTTTATAAATCTTCCAACAAACAAAAGCCCACGACCAGATGGCTTCACAGGCGAATTCTATCAAACATTTAGAGAAGAGCTAACACCTACCCTTCTCAAATTCTTCCAAATTATAGCAAAGGGAGGAACACTCCCAAACGCATTCTACAAGGCCACCATCATCTTGCTACCAAAACCAGACAAGGAGGTCACAAAGAAAGAAAATTACAGGCCGATATCACTGATGAACATAGATGCAAAAATCCTCAACAAAATACTAGCAAACAGAATTCAACAGCACATTAAAAGGATCGTACACCATGATCAAGTGGGGTTTATCCCAGGAATGCAAGGATTCCTCAATATATGCAAATCAATCAACATAATACACCATATTAAAAATTCAAAGGGAAAAATCATATGATAAGCTCAATACATGCAGAGAAAACTTTCAACGAAATTCAACACCCATGTATGATAAAAACCCTCCAGAAAGTAGGCAGAGGGAATTTACCTCAATGTAATTATGACAACCCCACAGCCAACATCATCCTCAATGGTGAAAAAGAGAAACCATTTACTCTAAGACCAGGAACAAGACATGGTTGCCCACTCTCACCACTATTATTCCACATAGTTTTGGAAGTTTTAGCCACAGCAATCAGAGAAGAAAAAGAAATAAAACAATCTAAATCAGAAAAGAAGAAATGAAGTTGTCACTGTTTGCAGATGACATGATACTATACATACAGAATCCTAAACATGCTACCAGAAAACTACTAGAGCTAATCAATGAATTTGGTAAAGTAGCAGGATACAAAATTAATGCACAGAAATCTCTGGCATTCCTATACACTAATGATGAAAAATCTGAAACTGAAATTAAGAAAACACTCCCATTTACCATTGCAACAAAAAGAATAAAATATCTAATTATAAACCTACCTAAGGAGACAAAAGACCTGTATGCAGGAAATTATAAGACACTGATGAAAGAAATTAAAGATGCTACAAATAGATGGAGAAATATACCATGTTCTTGGATTGGAAGAATCATCACTGTGAAACCGACTACACTACCCAAAGCAATCAACAGATTCAATGCAATCCCCATCAAACTACTACTAGCCTTTTTTCACAGAACTTGAAGAAAACATTTCACAATTTGTACAGAAACACAAATGACTCTCAATAGCCAAATCAATCTTGAGAAAGAAAAATGGAGCTGGAAGAATCATTCTCCCTGAGTTCAGACTAAACTTCAAAGCTACAGTCATCAAGACAGTATGGTACTCACACACACACACACACACACACACACACACAAACACACACACACACACACACAAAATATATATATATAGATCAATGGAACAGAATAGAGAGCCCAGAGATAAACCCACACAAATATGGTGAACTTATCTTTGATAATGGAGGCAATAATATACAGTGGAGAAAATACATCTCCTTCAGTAAGTAGTGCTGGGAAAACTGGACACCTACATGTAAAAGAATAAAATTACACTTCCTGACATCGTACACAAGAATAAAATGAAAATGGATTAAAGACCTAAATGTAAGGCCAGACACTATAAAACTCTTAGAGGGAAACATAGGCAGAACACTGTGTGACATAAATCACAGCAAGATCCTTTTTAACCCACCTCGTAGAGAATTGGAAATAGAAACAAAAAAAACCAAATGGGACCTAATGAAACTTCAAAGCTTTTGCACAACAAAGGACACCATAAACAAGACGAAAAGACAACCTTCAGAATGGGAGAAAATATTTGCAAAAGAAGCAACTGACAAAGGATTAATCTCCAAAATTTATAAGCAGCACTTGCAACTCAATATCAAAAGCAAACAACCCAATCCTGAAATGGGCAGAAGACTTAAATAGATATTTCTCCAAAGAAGATATATAAATTTCCAACAAAAACATGAAAGAATGCTCAACAACATTAATCATTAGAGAAATGCAAATCAAAAGTACAATGAGATACCATGTCACTCTGGTCAGAATTGCCATCATCAAAAAATCTACAAACAATAAATGCTGGAAAGGGTGTGGAGAAAAGGGAACCCTATTGCACTGTTGGTGGGAATGTAAATTGATACAGTCCCTATGGAGAAAATTATGGGCTTCCTTAAAAAACTAAAAATAGAACTACCATACGACCCAAGAGTCCCACAAACATACAACCCAGCAATCCCACTATCATTCGACCCAGCAACCCCACTAATCCCTTATACTCTGAGAAAACCATAATTCAAAAAGAGATATGTACCACAATGTTAATTGCAGCTCTATTTACAATAGCCAGGACATGGAAGCAACCTAAGTGTCCATCAAGAGATGAATGGGTAAAGAAGATGTGGCACATATATACAGTGGAATATTACTCAGCCATAAAAAGAAACGAAATTGAGTTATCTGTAGTGAGGTGGATGGGCTTAGAGTCTGTCATACAGAGTGAAGTAAGTCAGAAATAGAAAAACAAATACCGTATGCTAACACATATATATGGAATCTAAATAATGAAACAAGAAAAATGATCATGAAGGACCTAGGGGCAAGTTGGGAAGATAGACGCAGAGCTACTAGACAATGGACTTGAGAACACAAGGAGGGGGAAGGGTAAGCTGGGACAAAGTGAGAGAGTGGCATGGACATATATACACTACCAAATGTAAAATAGATAGCTAGTGGGAAGCAGCCACATAGCACAGGGAGATGAGCTCGATGCTTTGTGACCACCTAGAGGGGTGGGATAAAGATGGTGGGAGCGAGGGAGATGCAAGAGGGAAGAGGTATGGTGATATACGTACATGTATAACTGATTCACTTTGTTATAAAGCAGAAATTAACACACCATTGTAAAGCTATTTTACTCCAATAGAGATGTTAAAAAAAGATATATGGTAAAATGACAATAAATTATATTTAAATATTGAAAAAAATCCCAGGAAATATTTTCTCAAACAGTATATCCCAAAGGAAATTCAGTACATTGATAGGTTGCCTGTAAGAACTCTGTGTCTCTCACACCATGATCATTACTAACTCCAATGAGCTGTGAAGAGTCAAACTTTAGGAGATTTTCAATTATTTGTAAGGAAAACGAAGTATACAATAGGAGAATGAGCTGAAGAAGCAATTGGCGGTATTCCTAAATGAAGAGGAAGAAATGCCTCAGTACAATGCCAAGGCACACACTGTACAGTTTGTACTGTCCCTCAAATAGTGGACAAAATGTTCTCAAACTTCTTGAGATCCAGAGATCTCTATCTATTTTTATGTTCACTGGAGTTCTTGTCAATCAGCAACTAAGTTTAGCTAAAGCTTCATCTTTGTGATCTCATTGACATCTTTAAAAGTTTTAAAACATCTTACATTTTTACTACGCAAACATTTGATTTATGTTACTTAAGAGTTGGGCTGTTTGTACTCTCAATGTACTGTGGTTATGATCAGTATTTCTTTTTTTTAAACATTTTTATTGGAGTATAATTGCTTTACAACTGTGTGTTAGTTTCTGCTTTATAACAATGAGAATCAGTTATATATATATATATATATATATATATATATATATATATATATATATATATACATACATATATCCCTATATCTCTTCCTTCTTGGGTCCCCGCCCTCCCACCCTCCCTATCCCACCATTGTAACTGGTCACAAAACACTGAGCTGATCTACCTGTGCTATGGGATTTCTACCCACTAGCTATCTATTTCACATTTGGTAGTGTATATATGTCCATATATAAGCACTCAGTGAACATTGTGCTTCATGACTCTTTGAATTATGGTTTTCTCAGGGTATATGCCTGTAGTGGGATTCCTGGGTCGTATGCTAGATCTATCTTTAGTTTTTTAAGGAATCTCCATACTGTTCTCCATAGTGGCTCTATCAATTTACATTCACACCAACAGTGCATGAGAGTTCCCTTTTCTCCACACCCTCTCCAGCATTTACTGTTTATAGATTTTTTGATGATGGCCATTCTGACCGTGTGAGATGATATTTCATCATAGTTTTGACTTGCATTCCTCTAATGATTAATGATGTTGAGCATTCTTTCATGTGTTTGTTGGCAATCTGTATATCTTCTTTGGAGAAATGTCTATTTTGGTCTTCTGCCCATTTTTGAATTGGGTTTTTGTTTTTTTGCTATTGAGCTGCATGAGCTGCTTGTAAATTTTGTATATTAATCCTTTGTCAGTTGCTTCAATTGCAAATATTCTCTCCTATTCTCAGGGTTGTCTTCTCGTCTTGTTTATGGTTTCCTTGCTGTGCAAAAGCTTTTAAGTTTCATTAGGTCCCATTTGTTTTTTTGTTTGTTTTTATTGCCATTTCTCTAGGAGAAGTTTCAAAAAGGATCTTGCTGTTATTTATCTCATAGAGTGCTCTTCCTATGTTTTCCTCTAAGAGTTTTATAGTGGCTGGCCTTACATTTAGGTATAATCCATTTTGAGTTTATTATTGCATATGGTGTTAGGGAGTGTTCTAATTTCATTCTTTTACATGTAGCTGTCCAGTTTTACCAGCACCATTATTGAAGAGGCTGTCTTTTTTCCACTGTATATTCTTGCCTCCTTTATCAAAGATAAGGGGACCATATGTGCGTGGGTTTACCTCCTTGCTTTCTATCCTGTTCCATTGATCTATATTTCTGTTTTTGTGCCAGTACCATACTCTCTTGATTACTGTAGCTTTATAGTATAGTTTGAAGTCAGGGAGCCTGATTCCTCCAGCTCCGTTTTTCGTTCTCAAGATTGCTTTGGCTATTCAGGGTCTTTTGTGTTTCCATACAAATTGTGAAATTTTTTGTTCTAGTTCTCTGAAAAATGCCACTGGTAGTTTGATAGGGATTTCAATTAAATTGTAGATTGCTTTGGGTAGTATAGTCATTTTCACAATGTTGATTCTTACAATCCAAGAACATGGTGTACGTCTCCATTTATTTGTATCATCTTTAATTTCTTTCATCAGTGTCTTATAATTTTCAACCCACAGGGTGATTGTCTCCTTAGGTAGGTTTATTACTAGGTATTTTATTCTTATTTTTTCAATGGTAAATAGGAGTGTTTTCTTAATTTCAGTTTCAGATTTCTCATCAGTACTCTATGTGAATGCAAGAGATTTCTGAGCCTTGATTTTGTATCCTGCTACTTTACGAAATTCATTGATTAGCTCTAGTAGCTTTCTGGTAGCATCTTTAGGATTCTCTATATATAGTATCATGTCATCTGCAAACAGTGACATCTTTACTTCTTTTCTCATTTGGATTCCTTTTATTTATTTTTCTTCTCTGATTGGTGTGGCTAAAACTTCCACAATTATGTTGAATAACAATGGTGAGAGTGGGCAACCTTATCTTGCTCCTGATCTTAGTGGAAATGATTTCAGTTTTTCACCATTGAGGATGATGTTGGCTGTGTGTTTGTCATATATGGCCTAAATTATGTTGAGGAAAGTTCCCTCTATTCCGACTTTCTGCAGGGTTTTCATCATAAATAGGTGTTGAATTTTGTCGAAAGCTTTCTCTGCATCTATTGAGATGATCATAAGGTATTTCCCCTTCAGTTTGTTAATAGGGTGTGTCATGTTGACTGATTTGTGTATATTGAAGAATCCTTGCATTCCTGTGATAAACCACACTTAATCATAGTGTATGATCCTTTTAAAGTGCTGTTGGATTCTGTTTGCTATTATGTTGTTGAGGATTTTTGCATCTATGTTCATCAGTGTTATTGGCCTGTAGTTTTCTTTCTTTGTGACATCTTTGTCTGGTTTTGGTATCAGAGTGATGGCAGCCTCGTAGAATGAGTTTGGGTGTGTTCCTATCTCTCCTATATTTTGGAAGAGTTTGAGAAGGATAGGTGTTAGCTCTTCTCTAAGTGTTTGATAGAATTCGCCTGTGAAGCCATCTGGTCGTGGGCTTTTGTTTGTTGGAAGATTTATAAACACAGTTTCAATTTCAGTGCTTGTGATTGGTCTGTTCATATTTTCTCTTTCTTCATGCTTCCGTCTTAGAAGTTTGTGCATTTCTAAGAATTTGTCCATTTCTTCCAGATTGTCAATTTTATTTGGCATAGAGTTGCTTGTAGTAATCTCTCATGATCATTTGTATTTCTGCAGTGTCAGTTGTTACTTCTCCTTTTTCATTTCTAACTCTATTGATTTGAGTCTTCTCCCTTTCTTCCTTGATAAGTCTGGCTAATGGTTTATCAATTTTGTTTGTCTTCTCAAAGAAACAGCTTTTAGTTTTATTGATCTTTGCTATCATTTCCTTCATTTATTTTTCATTTATTTCTGATCTGATCTTTATGATTTCTTTCCTTCTGATAACTTTTTTTTTATTTTGTTGTTCTTCTTTCTCTAAGTGCTTTACGTGTAAGTTTAGGTTGTTTATTTGAGATGATTCTTGTTTCTTATGGTAGGATTGTATTGCTATAAAATTCCCTATTAAAACTTCTTTTGCTGCAGTCCATAGGTTTTTGGTCATTGTGTTTTCATTGCCCTTTGATTCTAGTATTTTTTTGATTTCCTCTTTGATTTCTTCAGTGATCTCTTGTTTATTAAGTAGTGTATTGTTTAGACTCCATGTGTTTGTATTTCTTACAGATTTTTTCATTTGATTGTTATCTAGTCTCAGAACGTTGTGGTCAGGAAAGTTACTTGATATGATTTCAATTTTCTTAAATTTACCAAGTGTTGATTTGTGACTGAAGATATGATCTATCCTGGAGAATGTTCCAGGATGGCACTTGAGAAGAAAATGTATTCTACTGGTTTTGGATGGAATGTCCTGTAAATATCAATTAAGTCCATTGTTTAATATTTCATTTCAAGCTTGTGTTTCCTTATTTACCTTCATTTTGGATGATCTGTCCTATGGTGAAAGTGGGGTGTGAAAGTGGGGTCTTCTCCTTCTCTTGTGTTTCCTTCCAAGAGAAGTTCCTTTAACATTTGTTGTAAAACTGGTTTGGTTGTGCTGAATTCTCTTAGCTTTTGCTTGTCTGTAATTTTTTCAATTTCTCCGTCAAATTTGAATGAGATCCTTGCTGTGTAGAATAATCTTGTTTGCAGGTTTTTCCCTTCATCACTTTAAATAAGTCCAGCTACTCCCTTCTGGATTGCAGAGTTACTGCTGAAATATAAGCTGTTAACCTTATGGGGATTACCTTTTATGTTATTTATTGTTTTTTCCTTGCTGCTTTTAATATTTTTTCTTTAATTTTTGATAGTTTGATTAAAATGTGTGTTGGTATGTTTCTCCTTGGTTTTATCCTGGATGGGACTCTCTGTTCTTCCTTGGCTTCATTAACTCTTTCCTTTCCCAGATTATGGATGTTTTCAACTATAATCTCTTCAAATATTTTCTCAGTCTTTTTCTCTTCTTCTTCTGAGACCCCTATAATTTGAATGTTGGTGCATTTAATATTGTACCAGATGTCTCTGAGACTGTCCTCAATTCTTTTCATTCTTTTTTTCTGCTCTGAAGTAGTTATATCCACCTTTTTATTTTTTTTCTTCCAGGTCACTTATCCGTTCTTCTGCCTCAGTTATTTTGCTATTGATTCATTCTAGCGAATTTTCAGTTTCATTTATTGTGTTGTTCTTGATTTTTTGTTTGCTTTTTAGTTCTTCTAGGTCCTTGTTAAACATTTCTTGTATTTTCTCCATTTTATTGCCAAGGTTTTTGATCACCTTTACTATCATTATTCTGAATTCTTTTTCAGGTAGACTTCCTATTTCCTCTTCATTTGTTAGGTCTGGTGTGCCTTTACCTTGCTCCTTCATCTGCTGTGTGTTTTTCTATCTTCTCATTTTGCTTAACTTACTGTGTTTGGGTTCTCCTTTTCGCAGGTTGCAGGTTCGTAGTTCCCATTGTTTTTGGTGTCTGCCTGCAGTGGCTATGTTTGGTTCAGTGGGTTGTGTAGGCTTCCTGGTGGAGGGGACTATTGCCTGTTTTTTGGTGGAGGAGGCTGGATCTTGTCTTTCTGGTGGGCAATTCCTATTTGGTGGTGTGTTTTGGGGTTTCTGTGACCTTAGTATGGTTTTAGGCAGCCCCTCTGCTATTGGGTGAGGTTTTGTTCCTGTCTTGTTAGTTGTTTGCAAAAGGGTTTCCAGTACTGTGGCTTGATGGTCGTTGAGTGGAGCTGGGTCTTTGCATTGAGATGGAGATCTCTGGGAGATTTTCACTGTTTGATATTACATGGAGCTGGGAAGTCTCTTGTGGACCAATGTCCTGAACTTGGCTCTCCCACCTCAGAGGCAGAGCCCTGATGCCTGGTTGGAGCACCAAGAGCCTGTCATCCACATGGCTCAGAGTAAAAGGGAGAAGAAAATATAGAAATAAAGAAAAAGATAAAATAAAATGAAATAAAATAATAATGTTATTAAAATGAAAAAAACAACAATAATTCTTAAAACATTTTTAAGTTAACTGAAAAAAAATGAAAGAAAGAAGAGAACAACCAAACCAAAAAACAAATCCACCAATGATAACCTGTGCTGAAAACTATAGTTAAAACAAAGAAACAAACAGAAAACGGACAGACAGAACCCTAGGACAAATGGTAATAACAAAACTATACAGACAAAATCACACACAGAAACGTATGCATGCACACTCACAAAAAGAGAAACAGGGAAAAAAATTATATATATATATATATATATATATATATATATATATATATATATATTTGCTCGCAAACTTCACCTCCTCAATTTGAGATGATTCATTGTCTATTCAGATATTCCGCAGATGAAGGGTAAATCAGTTGACTGTGGAGTTTTAATCCACTGCTCCTGAGGCTGCTGTAGGTGATTTGCCTTTCTCTTCTTTGTTCTCACAGGTCCTGGGATTCTGCTTTGGATTTGGCCCTGCCTCTGCATGTAGGTCGCCTGAGGGCGTCAGTTCTTTGTTCAGACAGGACGGTGTTAAGGAAGCAGTTGATTTGGGGGCTGTGGCTCACTCAGGCCGAGGAGGAGGGAGGGGTACGGAGTTCAGGGCAAACCTGCGGCGACAGAGGCCAAAATGGTGGTGCAACAGCCTGAAGCGCACGGTGTCTTCTCCTGGGGAGCTTGTGCCTGGATCACAGGACCCTGGCAGTGGCAGGCTGCAGAGACTCCCCAGAGGGGAAGTGTGGATAGTGACCTATTCTTCCGCACAGGCTTCTTTGTGGCTGCAGCAGCAGTTAGCGTCTCATGCCTGTCTCTTGGGTCCACGCTGATAGCCACGGCTCACGCCCGTCTCTGGAGTTCCTTTACGCAGCGCTGTTAATCCCTTTACCTCACACACCAGGAAACAAAGGGGCAAGAAAATATCTCTTGCGTCGTCAGCAGTTCCAGACCTTTTCCTGGACTCCCTCCCAGCTAGCCGTGGTGCACTAGCCCCCTTCAGTCTGTGTTCACGCAGCCAACCTCAGTCCTCTCCCTGGGTTCTGACCTCCGAAACTGAAGCCTCAGCTCCCAGCTCATACCCGTCCCTATGGGTGAGCAGACAAGCCTCTCGGGTTGGTGAGTGCTGGTCAGCACTGATCCTCTGTGTGGGAATCTTTCCACTTTGCCCTCTGAACTTGTTGCTGCACTCTCCTCCATGGCTCCGAAGCTTCCCCCCTCCGCCACCTGCAGTCTCTGCCCTTGAAGGGGATTCCTAGTGTCTGGAAACCTTTCCTCCTTCACAGCTCCCTCCCACTGGTGCAGGACCTGGCCTTTTTCTTTTGTCTCTGTTTTTTTTTTTTTTTTTCTTTTGCCCTACCCTGGTACGTGAGGAGTTTCTTGCCTTTTGGGAGGTCTGAGGCCTTCTGCCAGCATTCAGTAGGTGCTCTGTAAGAGTTATTCCACATGTAGATGTACTTCTGATGTATTTGTGGGGAGGAAGGTGATCTCCACGTCTTACTCTTCCACCATCTTGAAGCTCCTCTTAGCATATGATCAATATTTCTTTTTTCTGTAAGATCTATAGAAATTCACTCCAAACATACTCCACATATGATGCACACTTAATATGAATTATGTGCTTACTCTTTGAAGTGCAGTATGCTAAGTGCTTGAGTGGGACTAAAAATTTGTATAAAATAGATTCTCTACCCTATCGTCTGATAGGAGAGATAAGACATGTACCCAAAGATTCTACTACAAGATAGAAATTGAGGTGTAGATGAAACGGTTTGGTTGATGGGGAGAGAATCACCATTTGTTGATCACTTTCTGTGTAGCACGCAGTTTTTCCAGACACTTTTTACTGTATTTTCATATTACAAGTCTATGACATAGCTGAGGAAACTGTGGTTGAAAGAGGTTAAGTTGTTCTATGCCACCTGGCTAGTAAGGTTCAGAGCTGGGCTTCACAACAGACTGCAAGCTCCCATGCCCAACATAACTCATTAGCCATGACTTTTAGATGTCTGTTTTTTTTTTTAACCTTCATTTGATAACCCAATACCCTGGCAGTCTCTTCTTTTACCTCTCTCCACCCTGCATCTCCCACTCTGCCTTTCTAGTAGAATCAGTTTTCAATAGGAGGCAGTATGCGTGGTGAGGTTTGGAATGACATAAAATGTAATTATAATCTTACTTCTACCTCTATCTAGTTTCATGAGCTTGGCTTCAGAGAGATCATAGTAGACATCATGTTAAAGTGGCATTTGCTCATGATCTTAAATAATTATTAAGAATCAAAATACAAAGATGGTGAGAAAAATTTTAGGGGTAGGGAATGCATTGCAGAAATATAATCCATATGTTTTGGTGACTGACTTTACAGTGAAGGAGGGAAAGAAGAAAGGGAGGTGAAATAGAGTATCTTCAAGAGTGTAGGTGAAAAGAATGTGTGAAACCAGTAATAGCAATAGGGAACATGTGAAGGTAACAGGTCTGAGATGAGGGAAAGAAGATAAGGATAGTGTTTTCGAACATTTTGAGTTATAAGCACCAGTAACATATTAAGGTAGAAATGTCTAAGGAGCAGATGGAAATCAGAGTACCTTAATCAGAAAAAGTAACGAACTCATGTGTCACCTGTTGAATGTAATCTCATATCTTAATCTGAAAGGAACTTAAAAGATGATATACAATTTTACACACTGTTGGAAACCAGTAATGAGGATATGTTTGATCTTTGGAACTCTCAAAACACAAGCCTACTCCATATAGTTGTTTTGATCTTGAACAATTTTTTACCCCTCCCCATTCTACCCTTCAGTGGGTCCTGGTTGTTTACTCAACCAATTGTATTTTTATGCTTATATTAGTGATGCATATAGAAAATTAGCCAGCTCCATACTCCTGGGTATAACTATCAGTTTTCATAGAAAAAATAAATATAGATGTTTTCAAAAGTTAGGGTTTCCATCTTGTTGCTAGATTTGATTGGGATAATGTTGGGCAGTGGAAATCTTTGGCTTCAGGGTTGCTTTTTATGCAATGAGATCTATATTCTACATTCTGCAGGCATGTAAGCATGTATGAATTCATTCATAAAACATATATTATATACTCTAATGTGTGCTGGGGATATAAATATAAATACAGTATATGTGTATGGAACTTTGATGGTAATATATTCTGAGGGAAAACAGTAGTAATTATAGATGTACTATTCCCATTTATTTATCCCATGTATTTATTCCCATTTAGACTTGGAAATTGGGATGATAAGCAGCAAGAAGACAAATTGAAATGGATCTATTCACTTGTGGGAAAATGAGAAAGGTTCCATTCCAAGGGGACGAAGTAAGACTAAATTCAACATTAAGGAGTGAAGATTGTGGAAGCAGGGGACCCAAAGAAAAATATGGTCCTCAAAGTCAGAACTAATTTTATGAGTGCCTAAAGGGAGCGTTTTGAGATATTCCAGCAAAGCCTTTCTCTCCTTCACCTGCTCCTGTTGCTTAACTACTTCTTTTGGGTTCAGAACCTTCCATTCACTATTGAGCAACTTAACTTTGAATGCTGATGCTCCTGTAAGAAAGGCATGGTAACTCACATATGCTATGGAAAGCAATATTTGTTAGGAAGGTCAGTGGGTTTCTGAATGGGGAAAGACCTCTTCTACCATGGTGGGGTACAAGGCAATAGAGAGGATAGAGTGGAAGAAGCAGAGGCAAACATTAATGATTACTTCATTTTTTAGCCTGAAGATCAAGAGTCTCTTGGAGGTTACTAACAAATTGAGTAGTTGGCAAGTCTGAGATCTGGCCCTGGGAAAAGCAGCTTATTTTATCCAAATGCAGAAGTTATTGATTTGATCCCAAATATTTTATGTATCTGTATCAGATCTGATACCAATATAGAATTTATTGATCACTTTACAGCTTCTTGTGTCCTCTACTCAGGGCACACTTTTTTTCCCCAGTAGTGAAGGAAACCAAATCAGAATCAGAAAGTTGCTTATTGATATAGAGTTACTGAGGGTAAAAGAGGTCATAAAGTGGTGTTAAAGGATATTTCACTTTGTTAGAGATAATAAACTTTTTATTGCACCTTAGAGTACAGTTTTCAAGTGGCCATAAGTCTGGCCAAGATGGTAACTCTACTGAAGGACAGGACTCGAGACATACTGAGAGTTATTTCCCCAGGTTTACCTTTCCTGGGATGCTAAATTCACAGTTCAGTTTTTTTACTCACTTTTACTTTTCTCAGATAAACCATCAACCTCGTTGAAGCTACTAACTCCTACTTTGCAATAATCCTGTTTTGGAATGATGTCCTTAGTGGCTTCTGAGAAGGTATCTACAAAATCATTTGCTGTATCAGATAATATGACACCAGTCCAATATCTTCAGTCTAGATATGAAGAAGAAGCAAATCTGGAGAGGTCTCAGCAATTAGCGAAGTGCTCTAGAAGATGACAGTCACTTACAAATTGAATTGGAGGAAGCAGGAATATAAAAAAAGAGGGTGATGTCCTTTCCTTGACCTCTTATTTATCTCATTTTCCCTCAAATGTCCATTTTAAAAAGGGAGTTACAAATTATTGCTATTGTATCAATTTACTATATAGCGATTAAAGAAATGTAGACTTTTAAAGAGCTTTCTACCTCCTTAAAAACCATACTTTGATCTCTCTAATTTTATGTGCTTGTTCTCTTTCTCTTACTATATCTTCAAAAAAGAGAAAGCAGAGGCACATGTGCCAATATTCCTGTCCTTAGATACAATACCTCTCCCTTCCCTACATGATCTCCACTCTTCCAGTCCACCTCCAAATTCTACCACCACTCCTACCAGCTCACTAATCCCAGAGATGGAGAAAATTATCCCTAACTACAGACTCAGGCCTAGCCGTAGGTCTGGCATCAATCCTCTTCCTAGTGGGGGAGAATTTGTGGAGCTCTAAATCTGTAAGTAACACATTAGTTTAGCATCAAGTCTGTCTTTCTATGCTGATTGTCTATCTCGGTAGAAAATGTCATGGCTCTTGTCCTACACTCTGTCTTCCATTAACTAAGAGCATCTCTTAGTATCCTTTCTGAATTTTTGGACTAAGATTTTTGCCTTGTTATCACCTTGAGTCAAGTTCTTGCCTGATATCCTGTAATCAGATACTCTTTACTGACCCCAAGTGATACCAATTTATTTGCATATACTGTCTCCTTTTAAAATAAGCACTAATTGCTAAGACCTCTTCAGGTTTGCCTCTTCTTGAGGTTTGGACTGTCTTCATGTCAAATGATCTAACTGCATACATTTTTAAAATTATTTCAAGGATGGGTATTTTATAAGTAAGACAGTGTCTAGGCATGTACTCTAAGATATTTCAGAAGAAAACCAGTTTGCCAGCCCACCATTGCTGAGTCCTTCCATTTGTGTAAGACTCCCTCAATTGGATATTAGAAGATATTAAGTTCTTTTTGTTAAATGTAATAAAAGCATAGTAACTATATATTTAAAAGAAACACAAAACCTTTATCAGTAAAAGCTGCATACTGAAGTGTTATGAGATAAATGACATGATGTCTTAGAATTGCTTTAGAATGCTCTGGGGGAAAAAAGTTAAATGTGGGCAGGTGTGGGAGGGGAGAATATAAGAAATAAGATTAGCAAAATGTCAAAAACTGTTGTAACTGGGTAATGGATACATTGGAGTTAACTATACTATTCTAGTTTTGTATATATATGAAATTTTTCATTAAACTATTAAACAAATGGATGGTTATATACATACACATGTACATATATATGTATATATATATATAAGTTCAAAATTTAAAATCCTTGTGGCATGGTTGAGAGAGCATGGGCTTTGGTATTATCTAGACGTAGATCCCAATCTGGGCTTCACACTGATAAATTATGTGTTCTAGTAAATTGCTTAATCTCTTTAAACCTTGGTCTAGTCCACTAGTCTAGTAAAATGGGAATGCTAATATTTATCTAGTAGGATTGTTGTATGGGTAAAACAGGGTCTAGCACGTAGTATCTACCTATCATCTATCTATCTATCATTTATCTATCTATCTATCTACCTATCTATCTATCGTCCAACCATCATCACTGAAATTCCTATAGAATTGCCTGGCCATCCAAAAATATATAAAACGTATGATTAATACATGGTTAAATCACCTTTACTCATATTCTGTCTCACAAAAATGTCTTCACATTTAAATTGTTGGATTAAACATTAGTCTGATTTTTGTGGTATTATTCTTGCATTGGTTTTCTAGTCCCATAAAAAAAAAACTTCTATCATTTTGTATATGGGAATTGATGCCAAGAAATGTAAAAGAACTTTCCTAAGTTCATGCAAATAATAAATGGCAGAGCTATGAGTATTATGTATATAGACATATTATTTATATCTTATAGTTTTTTTCTATTCCATCAAGCTGCTATGTTAAATCTTTAAGTTACCTTGGTTTTCTTCCCCATACACAGGCTAGGAAAGGGAGGAGGAAACATGAAAACATCACCTTTGGCTTTTAAAATGTCTGTGGTCACTTAGGTTGCTTCCATGTCCTGGCTATTGTAAATAGAGCTGCAATGAACATTTTGGTACATGACTCTTTGTAAATTATGATTTTCTCAGGGTATATGCCCAGTAGTGGGATTGCTGGGTCATATGGTGGTTCTGTTTTTAGTTTTTTAAGGAACTTCCATACTGTTCTCCATAGTGGCTGTATCAATTTACGTTCCCACCAACAGTGCAAGAGGGTTCCCTTTTCTCCGCACTGTCTCCAGCATTTATTGTTTGTAGACTTTGTGTGTGTGTGTGTGTGTGTGTGTGTGTGTGTGTGTGTGTGTGTGTGGTATGCGGGCCTCTCACTGTTGTGGCCTCTCCCGTTGCAGAGCATGGGCTCTGGATGCACAGGCTCAGCAGCCATGGCTCACAGGCCCAGCTGCTCCACGGCATGTGGGGTCTTCCTGGACTGGGGCATGAACCAATGTTCCCTGCATCGGCAGGCAGACTCTCAACCACTGCACCACCAGGGAAGGCCTATTGTTTGTAGATTTTTTGATGATGAATGGATAAAGAAGATGTGGCACATATATACAATGGAATATTACTCAGCCATAAAAAGAAACAAAATTGAGTTATTTGTAGTGAGGTGGATGGACCTAGAGTCTGTCATACAGAGTGAAGTCAGAAAGAGAAAAACAAATACCGTATGCTAACACATATATATGGAATCTAAGAAAAAAAATAAAAAGGTCATGAAGAACCTAGGGGCAAGATGGGAATAAAGATGCAGACCTACTAGAGAATGGACTTGAGGATACAGGGAGGGGGAAGGGTAAGCTGGGACAAAGTGAGAGAGTGGCATGGACATATACACTACCAAACATAAAATAGATAGCTAGTGGGAAGCAGCTGCATAACACAGGGAGATCAGCTTGGTGCTTTGTGACCACCTAGAGGGGTAGGAAAGGGAGGGTGGGAAGGAGGGGGACACAAGAGGGAAGAGATATTGAGAACATATGTATATATATAAATGATTCACTTTGTTATAAAGCAGAAACTAACACACCATTGTAAAACAATTATACTCCAATAAAGATGTTAAAAAAAACTTTTAAACATCAAAAAATAAATAAAATAAAATGCCTGTGGCAAACTGAAAATTCACTCTAAAGAGTACGTTTTATTTAAAAAGAGTCACTGCTTTCACTTTAAGCTCTGTTCTTGAAAATTCTGTCAGTCCACTCCTCATTGCAAGTAAATGGGTTGTTCATGTTGTAAATATGCTACTGAACTGGGTGTCTGCAAAACTGAGATTTAACCAAGGGACTTCTTGCCTTAAAATCACCTGAATAACACACACACATACACACACACACACACAGATTATTCTCAAGGTGTCACAGTTGTTAGTTCAGTCCATTTATCAAGCATAAATCTCAACTATTCCTTTCCTAAGTTGAAATTAGGGAACACTCGCTGACTTGACTAGATCTAGACAAAGCCTCAGTTGGTCACTAAAATTCCCCTATTTGGAAATAGGCCATGAGGGGCCTACAGTGGTTTTCCTGTTCTGTTAGTCTTACCTACTTGCTTGTAAGAAAGAAGGGCAGATGGATTAGAAACAGTTGGGACTAAGCATTAAACCAAAAGTAAGGGGAATACCTATCAAAGGAGGTCATGCAATTATTTTCTACCCAATTCAAGGTAGAACAAACATTTGTGTATTTGAAAATAATAGGGTAGGAAGGAGGTAGTACTGTGAATGGCCCACAGTAGGAGGAATGATTGAACTATGATGATTTCTATCAGAAGGGTTCTTAATATAATACAAATAGAAATAGGACACAATGGGCTACAATACCCTCTTGTTTACTTGTCCCTTTTAAATGAGTTATGCATATGAAAAGGGGTAGAATTATATTTAGGTATTCATATAGGATTTAATTTTTAAAAAGCAATGCTAACACTTATCATTGGGCTTGCGATAATTACTATGTAAATGAAGGACTATTCTACAGGAAAATCTTTGTGTGTATACATGTGTGTACATAATCATGAAATGTTAAATCCGAAAAGGACATTTGAGAACATTTAATCCAACCTCACCATTTTACAGATAAAGAAATTGAAGCACAAAGTGTTATAATGACTTTACTAAAGACACAAAGCTAGGGAGTAGAAAACCCATGATTAGAACTTAGCTTTCCTTAAAACCTGAAACTACTAAGATTGAGAAACAGTTCTAAATGTTGATTAATACTATGGGCTTGAAATCAGAATACCTGAATCTGTAATCCTGGCTCTACCCTTTCTTAGTTGTGTGACTTTACCCAAGTTATAAACCTCTCTGTGCCTTTGTTGACCTTTTTACACAATTGGGATAATGGTGGCACCTCAAGTCTAGCAAACAGGTGACTAAAATAATTCCTGATACATAATAAGCAATCAGTAGATGTTAGTTATAATTATTGCTAGTCAAAGTTTATAATACCCACTTCCACCTTAGAAAAATCCAAGGTAACTTTTCTGAATTATTGCTGGATCTTTAGAAGGATATCTTTGTGAAATAAAAAAGAAGTATAGATGAATGCTGTGGTTGTGAACTTCATTAACTAATGTGTTCATCCATAATCCTTATTGGGAATGTTGTAAGTAGCCATGAAATCCATAGCTACGTGTTCCACTATTTATAGCTTCAGTCCTGAGAACAACAAGCCAGCAGTGGTAACTTCACCAAGAACATCAAAATTGGTCTCTAGTGAGCTCATCCATTAAGTGGCCTCTAGTTGTGTTCCAGGAAGGGGCTGGTGTTAGGGTGGGATATGGGGAAGGAAAGGACAAACTGAGCTTCAGAATGGGGAATGAATAAAACCTATTATTCTGACTGGTAGTTGCCTTGGAAACAAGCCAATAATAATCAGTGTACAAAGTACACAAAATATTTTTTTTTCTAAAGGAGTTTAAAGCTCCCTCCTGCAGCTAGGAACATGAGCCTGAGTCAGGTTAGTCTTAGTCAAGTGAATTTGAAACCAGAGCTGAAGAGTAGGGAACAACATATTGTTCTCAGCTATTTTTAGAGTGATACTTTCCTATTTTTTATCAACACAACGCTAAAAGCTAGAGTACCAGCTGAACTCTTCAAGTTATTGACCCCTTCGAGGTTTAAATATAGATATCCTGATTTTTTAACTCAATGTTTTTTCTACTAATAATAAGACCTACTACTCAATTCTTAATCTATGAACCTGTTTCCTCATGTTATACACAGGACAATGTCATTACCTAACTTGGAGTGTTGTAATGAGGGATTAAATAAGGTAATACACACATTGCACTTGGAATAGTGCCTGGTGTAGAGTAAGTGCTCAAAAAAGTTCAACTCCTTTTTCATTCTCCAGTCTTGGAAGGCTTCTCTTAAAATCTGGTGTTTAGAATTATATCCAGTTTATGTTTCTGCTCCAGATCTCACTTTTGTATTATCATTGTCTCTAGTACAGGTATATGAACTTGCTTCTAGTACTAAGATATGAGTCTCTGTATTTTGTACAGGAATTTTCACAGAGTCATATTAAGTAACCAGTTCAAATTGATTCAGCAAGTTAGTGGTGAAGCTGGGACTCAAAGAAGGATTCTTTCACACTGAGCTTGGTACTTATTAGGCATTCAATAAATCTCACTAATAGTGAATAAATGACTAAATTTTATTTTGTCATTCATTCATTATATCATTCATCAAGAATTTAGGTACCTCCCTTGTTCGGGGTATTACATTTTTATTAAGAGTCTAAGAGTTTACTGCCATTGGGAAACTAATTGCATTATTTACTTATATCAAACTACCTGCTTGATAAGAGTAAATCTACCTGATTGCAGTGTCATTCAGCATGTATTTCTCCATCCTGCCCATATGGATATCAAGAAATACCCTGTCAAAGACTCTGCTAAAATCCAGATATAGTCTTCTACAGTATTTCCACTTTTTAAACATCTTTATTGGAGTACGATTGCTTTATACATGTGTTTGCTGGAAATCTGTATATCTTCTTTAGAGAAATGTCTATTTAGGTCTTCTGCCCATTTTTGGATTGGGTTGTTTGTTTTTTTGATATTGAGCTGCATGAGCTACCTGTATATTTTGGAGATTAATCCTTTGTCAGTTGCTTCATTTGCAAATATTTTCTCCCATTCTGAGGGTTGTCTTTTGGTCTTGTTTATGATTTCCTTTGCTGTGAAAAAGCTTTTAAGTTTCATTACGTCCCATTTGTTTATTTTTCTTTTTCTTTCCATTTATGAAGGAGGTGGGTCAAAGAGGATCTTGCTGTGATGTATGTGATAGAGTGTTCTGCCTATGTTTTCCTCTAAGAGTTTTATAGTGTCTGGACTTACATTTAGGTCTTTAATCCATTTTGAGTTTATTTTTGTGTATAGTGTTAGGGAATGTTCTAATTTCATTCTTTCACATGTATCTGTCCAGTTTTCCCAGCAAAACTTATTGAAGAGGCTGTCTTTTCTCAAATACATTTTTGCATCCTTTATCAAAGATAAAGTGGCCATATGTGTGTGGGTTTATCTCTGGGATTTCTACCCTGTTGCATTGATCTATATTTCTGTTTTTGTGCCAGTACCATACTGTCTTGATTACTGTAGTTTTGTAGTATAGACTGAATGAGGGAGCCTGATTCCTCCAGCTCCATTTTTCTTTCTCAAGACTGCTTTAGCTATTTGAGGTCTTCTGTGTTTCCATACAACTTGTGGAATTTTTTATTCTAGTTCTGTGAAAAATGCCATTGGTAGTTTGATAGGGATTGCACTGAATCTGTAAATTACTTTGGGTAGTAGAGTCATTTTCACAATGTTGATTCTTCCAATCCAAGAACAATGTATATCTTTCCATCTGTTTGTATCATCTTTAATTTCTTTTATCAGGGTCTTATAGTTTTCTGCATACGGGTCTTTTGTCTCCTCAGGTACATTTATTCCTGGATATTTTACTCTTTTTGTTACTATGGTAAATGGGAGTGTTTCCTTAATTTCTGTTTCAGATTTCTCATCATCAGCATATAGGAATGCAAGAGATTTCTGTGCATTAATTTTATACCCTGCTAATTTAACAGATTCATTCATTAGCTCTAAGTTTTTTGGTAGCATATTTGTGATTCTCTAGGAATAGTATCATGTCATCTGCAAACAGTGACAGTTTTACTTCCTCTTTTCTAATTTGGATTCCTTTTATTTCTTTTTTTCTCTGATTGCTGTGACTAAAGCTTCCAAATCTATGTTTAATAATAGTGGTGAGAGTGGACAGCGTTGACTTGTTCCGGATCTTAGAGGAAATGGTTTCAGTTTTTCACCATCAAGAACGACGTTGGCTCTGGTTTTGTCATATATTGCCTTTATTATGTTGAGGTAGTTTCCTCTATGCCTATTTTCTGGAGGGTTTCATCATAAATGGGTGTTGAACTTTGTTGAAAGCTTTTTCTGCATCTATTGAGATGATCAAAGGATTTTCTCCTTCAATTTGTTAATATAGTTTATCACATTGATTTATTTGTGTATATTGTAGAATCCTGGCATTCCTGCGATAAACCCCAATTGATCATGCTGTGTGATCCTTTTAATGTGCTGTTGGATTCTGTTTGCTAGTATTTTGTTGAGGATTTTTGCATCTATGTTCATCAGTGATATTGACCTGTAGTTTTCTTTCTTTGTGACATCTTTTTCTGGTTTTGGTATCGGGGTGATGGTGGCCTCATAGAATGAGTTTAGGAGGATTCTTCCTTCTGCTATATTTTTGAAGAGTTTGAGAAGGATAGGTGTTCACTCTTCTCTAAATATTTGATAGAATTCACCTGTAAAGCCATCTGGTCCTGGGCGTTTGTTTGTTGGAAGGTTTTTAATCACAGTCTCAATATCAGTGCTTGTGATCAGCCTGTTCATATTTTCTATTTCTTCCTGGTTCAGTCTTGGAAGGTTGTGCTTTTCTAAGAATTTGTCCATTTCTTCCAGGTTGTCCATTTTATTGGCATATAGTTGCTTGCAGTTATCTCTCATGATCGTTTGTATGTCTACATTGTCAGTTTGTTACTTCTTTTTTATTTCTAATTCTATTGTTTTAAGTCTCCTCCCTTTTTTCTTGATGACTCTGGCAAGTGGTTTATCAATTTTGTTTATCTTCTCAACGAACCAGCTTTTGGTTTTATTGATCTTTGCTCTTGTTTCCTTCATTTCTTTTTCATTTATTTCTTATATGATCTTTATGATTTCTTTCCTTCTGGTAACTGTGGGTATTATTTGTTCTCCTTTCTCTAATTGCTTTAGGTATAATGTTAGGTTGTTTATTTGAGTTGTTTCTTGTTTCTTGAGGTAGGGTTGTATTGCTATAAACTTCCCTCTTAGAACTGCTTTTGCTGCCTCCCATAGCTTTTGGGTCATCATATTTTCATTGTCATTTGTTTCTAGGTGTTTCCTATTTGATTTCTTCAGTGATCTCTTGGCTATTTAGTGGTATATCACTTAGGCTCCATGTGCTTATTCTTTTTACAGAGTTTACTTGTAGTTGATATATAGTCTCATAGCATTGTGGTCAGAAAAGTTACTTGGTACAAATTCAATTTTCTTAAACTTACCAAGGCTTGATTTGCTACCCAAGATATGATCTATCCTGGAGAATGTTCCAGGATAGCACTTGAGAAAAAAAATGTATTCTGTTGGTTTTAGATGGAATGTCCTATAAATATCAATTAAATCCACCTTGTCTAATATTGTCTAAAACTTATGTTTCCTTATTTATTTTCATTTTGGATGATTTGTCCTATAGTGAAAGTGGGGTGTTATTGTCCCCTACTATGATTGTGTTACTGTCAATTTTACCTTTTATGGCTGTTAGCATTTGCCTTAAGTACTGAGGTGCTCCTATGTTGAGTGCATAAATATTTACAAGTGCTATATCTTCTTGGATTGAGCCCTTGATCAGTATGTAGTGTCCTCCTTTGTCTCTTCTAATAGTCTTTATTTTAAAGTCTGTTTTGTCTGATATGAGAATTGCTACTCCAGCTTTATTTTGATTTCCATTTGCTTGGAATATATTTTTGCATTCCCACTCATCCAGTCTATATGTGTCCCTAGGTCTGAAGCGGGTCTCTTGTAGACAGCATATATATGATTTTGTTTTTTATCCATTTAGCCAGTCTATGTCTTTTGGTTGGAGCATTTAATCCATTTACATTTAAGGTAGTTTTTGAAATGTGTGCTCCTATTACCATTTTTTTAATTGTTTTGGGTTTGTTATTGTAGGTCTTTTCCTTCTCTTGTGTTTCCTGCCTAGAGAGACTCCTTAAGGACTTGTTGTAAAGCTGGTTTGGTGGTGCTGAATTCACTTATCTTTTGCTTGTCTGTAACGTTTTTAATTTCTCCATTGAATGTTAATGAGATCCTTGCTGGGTAGAGTAATCTTGGTTGTAGTTTGTTCTCTTTAATCACTTTAAATATGTTTTGCCACTCCCTTCTGGCTTGCAGAGTTTCTGCTGAAAGATCAGTTGTTAACCTTATGGGGGTTCTCTTGTATGTTATTTGTGGAATTTCCCTGGCATCTTTTAATATTTTTTCCTCTGTATTTAATTTTTGATAGCTTGATTAATATATGTCTTGGCATGTTTCTCCTTGGATTTATCCTGTATGGTGCTCTCTGTGCTTCCTGGACTTGATTAACTATTTCCTTTCACATATTAGGGAAGTTTTCAACTATAATCTCTTCAAATATTTTCTCAGTCCCTTTCTTTTTCTCTTCTTCTTCTGGGACCCCTATAATTAGAATGTTGGTGCATTTAATGTTTTTCCAGAGGTCTCTGAGACTGTCCTCAATTCTTTGCAATCTTTTTTTTTTTTATTCTGCTCTGCAGTAGTTACTTCCACTACTTTTTCTTCCAGGTCACTTATCCGTTCTTATGTCTCAGTTATTCTGCTTTTGATTACTTCTAGGAAATTTTAAATTTCATTTATTGTGTTGTTCATCATTGCTTGCTCTTTAATTCTTCTATGTCTTTGTAAAAAGTTTCTAGTATTTTCTCCATTCTATTTCCAAGATTTTGGATCATCTTTACTGTCATTACTTTGAATTCCTTTTCAGGTAGACTACCTATTTCCTCTTCATTTGCTTGGTCTGGTGGGTTTTTACCTTGCTCCTTCATCTGCTGTGTGTTTTTCTGTCTTCTCATTTTGCTTAACTTACTGTGTTTGGGGTGTCCTGTTTGCAGGCTGCAGGTTCATATTTCCCATTGTTTTTGGTGTCTCCCCCCTGTGGGTAAGGTTGGTTCAGTGGGCTGTGTAGCTCACTGGTGGAGGACACTGGTGCCTGTGTTCTGATGGATGATGGTGGATCTTGTCTTTCTAGTTGGCCGGACCATGTCTTTGGGGATGTCTGTGAACTTATTATGATTTTAGGCAACCTCTCTTCTAATGGACAGGTTTGTGTTCCTGTTTTGCTAGTTGTTTGCTATAGGGTGTCTAGCACTGTAGCTTGCTTATTGTTGAGTGGAGCTGGGTCTTTCAGCCTTGCAATGGAGATTTCTGAGAGAGCTTTTTTTGTTTGATATTACATGCTGCCAGGAGGTCTCTGGTTGAATAATGTTCTGAACTCGGCTCTCCCACCTCCAAGGCTCAGGTCTGACACCCAGCTGGAACACCAAGACTCTGTCAGCCACATGACTTGGAAGAAAAGTGAGAAAAAATAAAAGAGAGAAAAATAAAATTAAAAAGTTATTAATAAAAAATATTAAAAAGTAGTAAAAAAAATAGAGAGAGAAACCAAACCAGAAAACAAATCCCCCAATGATAACAAGTGCTAAAAACTATTCTAAAAAAAGAAAAGAAAAAACTGGACAGAGAGAACCCTAGGACAAATGATGAAAGCAAAGCTATACAGACAAAATCACACAAAAAAGCATACACATACCCACTCACAAAAGGAGAGAAAGGGATAAAATTATATATATATATATATATATATATATATATAAAGGAAGAGAGCAACCAAATCAATAAACAAATCTACCAATGATAATAAGCTCTAAATACTTAACTAAGATAAACATAAAGCCAGAAACAAATTAGGTGCAGAAAACCCGAAGTCTACATTTGATCCCAAAGTCCACTTCATCAATTTTTGGATGATTTGCTGTCTATTCAGGTATTCCACAGATGCAGCGTGCATCAGTTTGATTGTGGAGATTTAATCTGCTACTCCTGAGGGTTCATGGAGAGATTTCTCTTTCTCTTCTTTGTTTGCACATCTTCTGCTGTTCAGCTTTGGATTTGACCCCGTCTCTGTGTGTAGGTCGCCTGAGGGTGCCTGTTCCCCACCCAGACAGGGCAGGGTTAAAGTAGCAGCTGATTAGGGGGCTCTAGCTCACTCAGGCCAGGGGGAGGAAGGGGTATAGAATGTGGGGCTATCCTGCGACGGCAGAGGCCAAAATAATGTTGTAACAGCCTGAGGCATGCTGTGTGTTCTCCCAGGGAAGTTGTCCCTGGATCATGGGAACCTGGTAATGGTGGGCTCCACAGGCTCCCGGGATAGGAGGTGTGGATAGTGACCTGTGCTTGCACACAGGCTTCTTGGTGGCTGCAGCAGCAGCCTTAGCATCTCATGCACGTCTCTCATGTCCGCCCTGATAGCTGCAGCCTGCCCCCATCTCTAGACCTCTTTTAGGCGTTGCTCTGAATCTCCTCCCCTCGCATGCCTTGAAACAATGGTCTCTTGCCTCTTAGGCAGGTCCACACATTTTCCCAGACTCCTTCCTGGGTAGCTGTGGCACACTAGCCCCCTTTGGGCTGTGTTCACGCAGCCAACCCCTGTCCTCTCCCTAGGATCTGACCTCCGAAGCCTGAGCCTCAGCTCCCAGCCCCCACCAACCCCAGCCGGTGAACAGAGAAGCCTCTCAGGCTGGTGAGAGCTGGTCGGTATGGATCCTCTGTGCGGGAATCTCTCTAATTTGCTCTCTGCACCCATATTGCTCTCCTTTCCTTCATGGCTCTGAAGCTTCCCCCCGACCCATCTTCTGTCTCCACCAGTGAAGGGGCTTCCTTGTGTGTGGAAACTTTTCCTCCTTCACAGCTCCCTCCCAGAGGTGCAGGTCCCATCTCTATTCTTTTGTCTCTATTTTTTCTTTTTTCTTTTGCCCTACCCGGGTACGTAGGGAGTTTCTTTCCTTTGGGGAAGTCTGAGGTCTTCTTCCAGTGTTCAGTAGGTGTTCTGTAGGAGCTGTCCCACATGTAGATGTATTTGTGATGTATTTGTGTGGAGGAAGGTGATCTCCACATCTTACTCCTCAGCCATCTTGAAGCTATCCCCTCCCCAGTATTTCCTTTTAAAGTTAGCTCAAGATGCAGCAAATTATAGTGGTTAATTACTGGAATTTGGAGTTGAACCCGGCTTTGAATCCAGGATATTATTTTCTAGGTGTGTGGGCTTGGGCATGTTACTTAGCCTGTTTCTTCATCTTTAAAATGGGAATGATCATATAGTATGAGATAATGGTATAAAATATAAAATAATAATGTATAATAGCATAATAATATTAGATTGGTAAAAACAAGTCTAGGGCAAATGTATGGTGCATGTATAGTCCTTACCGCAGTGCCTGGCATATAGTGTTACTATTATATCTCTCAAACGGATATAGTAAGTATCTCATAGGGTGGTTGGGAGGTATGAATGCAATGATGCATGTAAATTGACAGGCATACAGCTGGACCTCCTCCACCTACTCTCCCCTTTCTCCTTTTCCTGCACCTATCCTCCTCCCATTCTCCTCCAACTCCCCTCAGAGCCCAAGTGCTCAAATGCAGAGTTGGGATAAATAAGCTCAGGATGGTTGACAATAGCTCAACCTCCACATTTCCCTCCACCCTGTGTTAGGTTTCTAGTCAGTGTCTGTTCTGTGAGACCCACAAGTCTCCCCCAAGATTTTAGTTTTCAGTGGATTTTTCACAGGCCACTGCTGAACCAGAGGCTAATTAAAATGTTTACTCACTGCAGATCTGGGCTCCATCATACATAGGGACTTAGTGATGAAAGATAAATCCTCTGAGTGACTTCCCTGGTGGTCCAGTGGGTAGGGCTCCATGCTCCCAATGGAGGGGGAATGGGTTTGATAACTGGTTGGGGAACTAGATCCTGCATGCATGGCACAACTAAGAGTCTATATGCTGCAACTAAGAAGTCCGCATGCTGCAACTGTGAAGTCTGCATGCTGCAACAAGAACCTGCATGCTACAACTAAGACCCAGAGAAGCCAAAATTAAAAAAAAAAAAAAAGGACATGGGCTATTACTTTAAAATAATTTAAAAGGAAAGAAAGAAAGAGAGAGAAAGAAAGAAAGAAAGATCTTCTGATCTAGTCAGTCCTTTGTGTGTTTTCCTTTATGAGAGACAATTAACTATGCCTCATGATGATGTAAATGTGCCTGTATATCAGCCTTTAACCAGTCCCTTCAATTTGATCTTTAATAGCACACTATTTATCTGCCAACAGTTGTGTTCTGGTGTCCACTGACTGAATAGAGAAGGAGACACAAAAGCTGCCATAGAATGAGTAGCTTGCTTCACATCTGCTTGTTTTGTTTTTAGATTACTGTAGGTATGTCATTTTTAATTTCCAGGTCTCAGTTTCTCCAGCTATGAAATGAGGGAATCTCTTGGATCATTTACAGTCTTAATATTTATGATTCTTTATGAAGTGAGTTTGTTTTTTCCTACTCAATTGATATGGCAGTGAAAATACCTCACGTTTGCAAAGGTATTTTGCCTTTTTTTAAATAAAAGGCTTTCTGCACACATAATCTCACAATATTCTCAATTATCCTGTAAAGTACATAGGACCAAGAAACTTGAACACAGCATATAGAGGTTAAATGACTTGTTCATGGCCATACAGCATATTAGTGATAAAACCAGGATGAGAACTCAGTTCTCCTGATTCCTAGTCTAGTGTAACCACACAGAAAGATTAATTACTATAATATGGCTGTGAGCTGGAAGAAACTCCACTTAAAAAATCGTATCACCTGTTAACTTCATTACTTTTTAAGGTGATTTATCTTCATTATTTTAAGAGAATAGAGCTGTCACTTTCTTTATTTTTTCCTGAGCACAGAACTTCTTATATACTACATAGACCAAAAAGCATCATCTGGTAACCATTATAATGGATAATAAGCCCCCAAGGGCTGGGTGAATATCTTAGTGATGTTATTTTATAATACCCATGCTGTGGAAATATCTTCCTTTTACCAAATTTATTCAAGTCATTTAAGTAGACAGAGGCCTTTAAATGGAGATGCCTCTTAGACAAGTGTGTCTAGAATTATCTACAATAACTATTATCTATTTAACTGGGTTTGGCAATTCAGCAACCTCACCTTTTTAGAATACCATTTGGAACCAAGAAAGTAGTAAAAAAAAAATGTATCATCTGAGCAATAAAGTGATTGTTAAAAGCCAAGGCACATTGTTTACAGCAGAATTCCTTTGACGCTTCCCCTCACTTCTCAGGACACTGGTTATCTGGTGTCTAAATCCTCAGCATATTACAAGTGAGAACAGGGGTTACAAGAGGCAGGCGCACTGACAGTCAAACTGACAGCTGACAGTGTGACAAAAGATGGGGAAAAGACAGAAAAACAATAAAGCCCAGAAACCAGAACTCACAAAGAACCACAATCTAGGTTAATTTACCGAGGGAGGAATCAGACCCTGAGTGTATTGTTGCATAATAACATAGTACACTATTCAGATTCTGAATGATGTCCCTAACTCATTAAAATATTAGCCAAAAATTAAAGGTTATAAAAATTATAGATTTTGTTAGATTTTGTTCCCTGCTTAAAAAAGACAGGGAAAATAATTCTAAGGAGGGACAATGTTCTCAAGTTCTAAATTTAACTTGGCTGAAACATGAAAATAAAGGAAGACACCTATTAATTAGGTTTTATTTTTATTTTTTATTTCTTTTTACTTCAGTATAAATTAGCCTTAATCAAAATGAAGATGGGGGCAAGATTATTTTATCTTTAAGAAGAGTGGTTAAGAAAAACACCTCAGCTAATTGGAAAACTGTGCTGATTGGAATGACTCATTCCTGAAGTTTCTTCATAGCTGAAATTTACTGCATTTATATATCAAATTAGTCAGCATGAGTGATTTTTCCCTAACTTGACTATCACAGAGAGAAAATTGCCTACACTGAGATATCTGCTAAATTTGCTCTAGATTAATTCCTTTCTGGGCATGGTAACATCGCAGAGCACTTTAGGCAATGAAATACCAAATGCTGAGCTGGCTGCAAATCACTCTGAGCAAAAGAGAATGTTTTGGATCACAAAAACAAAGGTGCAAAAGACACCAGTACATTCCTAGAAGCAATGTTTTCTGCCTAAATTGTATACATATCTTGTAGATATAGAAAAGGGGACTTGTTTTTATAGTATGTGGCCTCTTTCCAAACATTTATACCCTAATATATTACAAAACCTGTTTATCTTTTCATCCCATAGCAAGGTAGCTGAGAATGCTTTAATCCATCTTCTTGTTATTCTGGGTGTGTACTCTTAACTACCTGTGACAAATGATACTAGGATGAGTATAAGAGAGATATAATTCAGTATTTTTAAAATAAATTCCTTAGTATACTTAATAATTACCTTTGAGAGAGACACAGAATCTTCCATGCAGGACCAAGGTGCAATAAGGAATTTGGGAGGGAGAAAGACATTATTCAACACTGGCAATACTATGATTCTTTAAATGGTGTATTTTAGCTCTCTCTGTCCCTAAATTCTGAAAATAATATTCTGAAATTCAAATTAGGACCATGTATCTTAAGCTTCATGCATCTTTTCTGAATTATAAAGGTTGAACTGTGCAGCTTTACGGCTGATGTTAACTAAATGATTACATTTATATATTTCTTTAAATTTGAATGACAGCCTATTTCTAACAAATATAAGATAGTCAGTTAGAAAGTTGTAGTTCTGCTATTTTCATATTCTAAAATTCATTGAGATAAGAAAGCTTCAGACAACTTTGAACCTGGAGACCCATAAGCCTGGATTATTCCAAGGGACCTATACTTTGATACTTCTAGAAATCTAATAAGTAGATCTTGGGGTAGAAACAAATTGTAAAGGCATATAAATTAGACTTGTTTCCAATCAAATATATTGCTACTCTAAGTTGGTTGAGGCTGTTATGTAGTGGGTGAAGTGTGATAGGCAACTAGTAGGGCTAATTGTGCTCATTATTGGTTTAGTGCAAAAATAATTCAAACACACACACACATATCTGATCATGGCTTATTTGGGGGCTACATTTTAAACTGATAGAGCACTCCCTTACTCCCTTCCCTGCAATACTCTGAGAGGGAAACATTATTTACATTCCCAACCCTTCTCTACCCTCTCCTCCCCTTTTCTCTCTTCTATTGTTCTCTCCTCTTCTGTTCCCTCCTAATTGTTTAGTAGCAGTGAGAAAGTATTATCAACGGAATTGTTAGGCAAGCAAGATACCTCAGCATATCTTGAACAGAAAGTAATGTTTTCTACACGTTTGGCTTGCATTTTCTGCTTCTAATGTAATTTTTTGCTCTGGTTTTGTGTTTGGGATGGTTCATCCTGTTGGTTTTAGTCACTTGTGAGTTCACTTTGAGTGTATTCATATGCTATGTCATACAGTAGTTTCTCTTAAGCCCCATTAAATGGGGCTGATTGAGCTTCACAGCAAGCATGCTGTCGGAATCTGCTTAGCAAGAAGTGCAGTTGGAATCGAATGCTTCGGTAGAAAAACACAGGCAAGTCTATATAATTCTTTATGTCCTGGCTGATACATCGGTTTATATTTGCTTGGATTTTAATCTCTCATATTAGTTGCTTTTTTCTCCTTTATACCCTGAGAAAACCATAATTCAAAAAGAGTCATGTACCAAAATGTTCATTGAAGCTCTGTTTACAATAGCCAGGACATGGAAGCACCCTAAGTGTCCATCAACAGATGAATGGATAAAGAAGATGTGGCACATATATACAATGGAATATTACTCAGCCATAAAAAGAAACGAAATTGAGTTATTTGTGGTGAGGTGGATGGACATAGAGTCTGTCATACAGAGCGAAGTAAGTCAGAAAGAGAAAAACAAATACTGTATGCTAACATATATATATGGAATCTAAGAAGAAAAAAGGTCATGAAGAATCTAGGGGTAAGATGGGAATAAAGACACAGACCTACTAGAGCATGGACTTGAGGAAATTGGGAGGGGGAGTGGGAGGCTGTGATGAGGTGAGAGAGTGGCATGGACACATATACACTACCAAGCGTAAAGTGGATAGCTACTGGGATGCAGCCGCATAGCACAGGGAGATCAGCTAGGTGGTTTGTGACCGCCTAGAGGGGTGGGATAGGGAGGGTGGGAGGGAGGGAGACACAGGAGGGAAGAGATATGGGAACATGTGTATATGTATAACTGATTCACTTTGTTATGAAGCAGAAATTAACACACCATTGTAAAGCAATTATACTACAATAAAGATGTTTTTTAAAAAAGAATAACAGTAGAAAAAAAAATTAGATGACGTCGTGTAGTCGGAGGTCATGCGTGTATGCAGCACTTGTGGAGAGTTTTCAGGCAGGATCACGGGAATGTCGATGAGACAATAAAGTATTTTGCTAGTGCCAGTGAAGTTGTCCAGTTTCTTCATTTTTAGTGTGTATTTGTTTTGAAAATGCCTATGTTTTAGGACAATCACTAGTACGGTGGAAAGCACAGTCTCCTCAGTGTAGGGACTGTGATAGAAAATGACAGAGGCTGCTTTTTCTGTGGGTATACAGTCACTAGGGAAACTCCTTAGGAAAACTTAGAAACTGCTATCTGGCTGTATATCAGTAGCTCATAATATGTAGGTAGAAGGATAGAAAATATTTCTTTTTATGGATAATTGCATTAGATGCAAGGTTTTTAAAGTGGGTAAAATTGTTTATAGTCTCTTACTGGACATGAATGAAGTCAGTGTTTAAAAATTAGAGGCAGAAAATGACATTGGAGAAAGATGTATTTTCTTTTGCGTGATTTTATACTATTCTAATATAATTAAGCACATATATATTATTTCTGCCACGGAGAGTCAAGTTGTTTGATTTTTGGAACAGGACACAAATAGACTGCTTACATACCTGTTACACAAGGAGATTTTGTCAGAGGCATTTGCACTGTGTGGAAGAAAATAATTCAACTTTCACTCATAGAGATTGTGGCTTCTCAGAATTCATGATGCATAAAAAAATCAGTCATTTAAATGTTAATCTTGTTTATTGTGATGAAATATGAGTGCAGAAAAGATTGGTTTTGTTTATTAACACTTTCCTTTGCAAAGTCCATATATGACTAATATCAATGCGCAGTTTATCTAGCAAAATGAAAGTGTTAAGAGCTTGCCTCCAGAGTACTGAGGCTGTCAACTCAGACTAGTAGAAATGCTAATTACAAAGTGCTACATCCAAACTGATTTCAAGTGTGACTAGATAGTTGATGGATACCTGCACACGCGCATGCAGACAGAAACCAGCCCTCTGTTGAAAGATGAGATGTGTCAAATACCAAAAATGTCATCAATATAAGTCATTTTCAAAATTGTATAGGGGAAGTGAGCAAAAAGAGAATTTATGATGACAATAAAGGATGAGTCAAAGCCTAGAGTGATAAAATTCAGTTGACAAATTGAATAGCATTTGTTGCTACATTTCAAATCTGCAATGACACCTTTGAAGCAAATTTAATCTTGGCTAAGGTATTTGTCTGTTATTGGGAACTATCTATATATTTCTCTGTGTTTAGTCTGCAATCATCTCTAAATAATAAATTTTGTTTCTTAATATGTAATTAGACTTTTTATCCTTCTATTCTCCAGGATTTTCTTTTTAATATAAATGACGGCAAAAGCATTTATCATTTTAAGACTCCTGGGTTTTCCAGTGTTCTAACATGCCCTCTGCAAGTCTCTTGGTAAATAAAACAATTTGAGATTATCTTTCTATAGTACCCAGTAGGTTTGCAAATATAAGGGAAAGCATACATAAACCGACAATACTTTGTTACTTAATTTGTATGCATTGTTTTTGAGACATAACTATCTCAGAGGTACTGGTTCCAGGCTCTACATGAAGCCCAGGATAAATTTTCCGACTCTGAAAAAAATTACAAAACTATGCTTTAAAATAATTACATTTTATGTCAGAGTCTTTACTGTGCATTTTCATTGCACAGAATGCCATTTAAAGACTTAAGCAATACAATCGTGCTTTAGTCATTCACTTAGCAGAAGGACAAATAGTTCCAAAGTGACTTTTCTGTCATTTTCCAGATTAGTGCCATTTTACTGCCTGCTTTTGGCAGATGGATATTTTATTACTAATCACGATGAAATTCTAGAGTATTACTGATATTCAAGTGATATTTACCAACTCCATAAGAATTGCCTCAGACTCATCCACTGGCTGGGATTTACCTTTTAAATGTATTGCAATGTCAAAGACTGAATAGAAACCCTGGTTTGGTCTCCTGACGTATCCTGGCTACGTTTTGGGTTAATTATATAATTTTTTTTTAAAGATCTACAGTGCAACTATGAGAAGTCAGCCATTTCCAGAATATCATAGGTGTATAAGAAGAAATGCAATTCTGAATTTAAGACTAGTGAAGTCTGGCATTCAGGTATTTGATTATTATAATCAGGTTTTCGTAGCACTGATGGTAGTGAGGTTTCTGTTTTTTATTTTCTGTGAATAAAATTATAATTTGGATATAGAAATTTTAGGCAATTAAAGAACATTTGATCAGAGTCTCAAATACATATGTCCCTGTGTAATGACAATCCTAAAGAGCTAAAGTGATGAGGGAACACTTCTTTAGAGAGAGCTGCTCCAAAGGGTTTTAGCAGAATACATCATGTTCCATTGCTAATTCACAGTGACAATTCAACATATCACCAGGTATTTATTAAGCAGTTTTTGTGTGCCGGGTACATGTAGGAAAAGTAGAATAAAACTGCATGTGCTATATTCTGTTCAACTGTTAATTAATTGTTTGAGTAAAGGCTGCAGTTAAATGCTAAGTCTATTTAGATGGTGCATTTACTCTAAGAAACATTGGCTATGTGTGGTCAAGGCAATATTTACATACTGATTACAAAGTACCTATTATAAAAGAAATGAATTTAATAAGCAGTTACAAGATTTTTTCAAATGTTGCTAGCAACAGTCAACTTTGGTTAGGGATTGATTGTACAGTTTCTGAATTATACAAATTATTACTTTTCTTCTTTCTTATCCTGTGTTTTGCTCCTTTTTTCCCTCCATGAAGCCAGGACAGGTAACACTTTATATTACACATTCCATTTTGCTACTTATTAGTTCCTATGGGAAAAGATTTAATGGGAGAAGAAGTTGAATATGATGTTTAAGATAATGTGTGAATTGATTTCAATTATCCATCTATCTTTATACACTGGTGTCATGGCTAAATAGAAGTTGAATATAATATCAAAATATAACTGAAGCATGCCAGTTACATCAAAGAAAGCAACAATATTTTTGTTATAATTTCAAAAGTGAGTAGACCTTTCATAAACACAGAATCAAAAAGAAAAGCAGATAGCATGGAGAATTTTGCTACCATATAAAGCCCGTATTGAATTTTACAACTAACACAAGGATTTGAAACACATGAATTAGTAGCTGGGGAATGTTAGCAGAACACAAATAAAATAGACATTACCATTTAAGACAGAGCCTCTAGTACATTCACTTAGTAATAAGTGAAAAGATTATTAACTAAGTTTCCAGATACCATCAATGTTGTTTACTCTGCTGAACTGTAAACCAGTTTTGGCTATGTATAAGATGATATAGAACTGCCAACAGCAGGTGGGTTTGAATATCCCCTCCCTTTTTTAAACCTACATGTAAATATCAAAAGTGAAAAAGGAAATTGCTAATTTCAGATGCTGAAATATGGTCATTACTGAAGATTCAATTTTACAGAAGATAATAAATTATAAAAATATAAGAAACATATAAGTAAAGAAAATAGCAAGAATATCATAGTCAAATCCTGGGAAACACCATCAATGTGGATGAAATTTTTGCTGAAGGTGGGAGATTCCTCTTTTTAAATGAATCAAACTTCACTTTACTGAATGACATCCTAGGGAGACTCTTAAAATATAAGCATTTCTTGATTTTCTATATGAATGGGGGTTTACAGTAGTATGGATATTTGGAAATTGTGTATATTTAAACAAAATTTGTTATATATTACAAAACTATTTTTGGAGTGGGACATGGTAAATTTAACTTGCTAATTGCATATTATATTAAGCTTACAAGGGCAAGGGAAAGAGGATAAGTGGCAGGGGAGAACCAGATTGGGATAAAAAATGCTATGGATAATACGTATGCAGTTAATTGAGACTTACCTTTTTATTTTGACATTTTGCTTGATGTTCTGTTGAATAATCATTGAAAAAACTGCTTTCTTTTATATTTGTAGCTTATGCAGATATCACCAGAGGGTACAATTTTAACACACTGAAAGAACATAAATGACCTAGATTTCTAAAGGTGTAAGGTTTTTATGAATATATCAATATGCATTACAGTCACAGAAAACAGGATTAATTTGCCAGAATTCATGTTAGTCATGGAAATTCTGGAGTCCTTAAGGAGGCAGGAGTGGTAGTTGGACAGGGGGTAGTGTTGGGGGAGGGGTAGCACACACAGATATATTTTCTCTCCACTCATGAAGGTGTTTATCTGTATGACTTACACTCCAAACATATTTTGAACACCATCTATGAACGTATTTGTCCATGACTCCATCTTGAGTAAAATCCCTGTTTTCTTAGAGTCAGAGATTGTGTCCGGCTAGTGCAAGTAGGGATTTCACTGTATTTGCATCACCACTTTTTATGTTTAGCCTTTCTGAGAACTCACCAATTCTGGCTGAGGACATTTTTGATCATTCTATTTATTTATTTTTGTTGGTTATTTTATGCTTTAGTTCCTTTTAACAGTCAAGCACTGCAATTCTGACAGGCACAGTCATGTCAGTAATTAACCCAAAACTTTGCCAACTAATTAATATACCCATAGTAAAATAATAACAGCCCAATTGCTCTCTGCTACAGCGGGGGTCTCTTTTGTAATGGATAAAAGGAATGAAGTCACCAAGACTGTAAACTTACTTGGTGACTGTATGTTAACTGAAGTGCAGCTTCTGTTCATTTGCATTCTTGATGTGGTTATAAATGCAGCAATTGAGTGCTTCAGAGACACAGCTAAAAAGGAAAAAAAGAATCAAGGGAGAATTTCAGAGGGCTATGAAAGGATAGACAAGGAATCTTCTGAAATTTTTTATTAAATATTTTAATAATTGAAGAGTTTAAAGTTCATTAAACATTAAACAATTAAATGCTTCATTTTTTAAATGACAAATCTGAAAAGAGAAGGTTTATTTTTACTGATGATGTGGGAATTTTGCTTGGTGTGTAACAATTAAAGTGAAGAATTAACAGAATAATTCTATTCTTTAAAAATGATATCCAAATAAAAAGCTCTGTTAATGTTTCATTGCTATAAGATGTCAGTAATGGATCTTCAAATCTCTCTGGTAATACAATTTTCTCTCTTGTATATTAATGATTTCTTACAGTTATTATAAAGTTTCTATTTACTTTTGGGTAGTTCATAAATATGGAAAGAAATTCTAAATGTCCTTTATAATTTTGGGGAGAGGTATACAGAGAAATCTTAAAATGTCCATAGCTGCTATTTAAATAAACAAAATACTTTCCTTTTAATACTGTCAATACAAACAGCCTGACCTTTCTTGTTTCCCAAATGATTCTGAGACCAGAGCTCATTAGACAGTTTACCCAATACCCAGCTTTCTTTTGGCATTGTTTAACTGGAAAGTATCACAAAACATAATTTCTAAATTGGGTTATAATATTTTGCCTCAATTTTGAACAACCATTTGTTTAAACAAATGTGTAGGTAATTTACTGATATAAGTAGCAATATTGATGTACCTACTTTTGGTTTTGCAGAGAAATATTTTTCATGTTGTGTGTTAGCACTGTGACCAAATCTGCTTTAGGAATAAACAGTATGGAGTGATTTGGAGGTGGGGAGGACTTGTCAAAATATCTCTGGTAACTGCCTAAAATTCATCCATGAAAGACTACTTCCTTTGCACCTTGAACAAATTTAGGGTCTTAGACTCCCTTACTACATTTTAAATATCCAATAGTCAGGGAAACACCTTAAAGCAAACCATTATCAAATGAAAGTTTACTGGAAATTCATTTTCCTGAATAAGGTCCATTTAGATTGGAAGATAGAATGAGTATTTGAAGGAATGAAAGAAGGGGGTCTGTTGGAAGTGGGTGGTTAACAACAGAAAATGACTTAAAATTTTGCATTTGCATTGCTTCTATTTGTGACTAAATCCAGATATTGCCTTTCTCTGAGGTCAGAATTTTAAAATAAGACCCTGATCTCAAGCTATGCTAAAAGGTTGACCCTTTGAATTTTAAATAATCCTTTTCTTGTTAGGTTTAATGATGTATTCATTCATTATTTTTCTGGTTCTTTTTGAGACTTGTCCTTGTCGTGGCAATTATACCCACAAAATTAATACTTATCAAATAAATGTAAAGAAATAAATATAAAATATCTCAATTTGCATGAAGAAGCTATGAGAGAAGACAGCAATATCAATTTAGAGAACTTCAAAACCTACAGATTACTTAATTATGCCTTTTTTTACTTGTCAGATTCAATTGATTACATTAAAATCCAGCATTAGAATTCTTTTTCCTAATAAAGCATGATTATAGTGAGACTTAAAGGAATATTAGATAATGATGTGGAATCACTGAATCTGTCTTTAGGTAAAGAATCAATAAAACTGACCATAATTTCTTTCCATAATTATGAACTACCCAAAAGTAAATAGAAACTTTATAATAACTGAAAGAAATCATTAATATACAAGAGAGAAAATCGTATTACCAGAGAGATTTGAAGATCCATTACTGACATCTTATAGCAATGAAATATTAACAGAGATTTTTATTTGGATATCATTTTTAAAGACTAGAATTATTCTGTTAATTCTTCACTTTAGTTGTTACACACAAAGCAAAATTCCCACATCATCAGTAAAACTGACCATAAATCTAAGTATAGCACTTAGATTTTCGCAGGATAACAAGAAATTTGGCATACACAATTTTCTTTATTAGGCTGAGTTATAAAAATGATATGTTATTATTTAAATAGTCACGATTCAAAAGCAAAATCTAGTTTTGATTTTCCCCTTTAGAAAATATGTAAGTGGGGCTTCCCTGGTGGCGCAGTGTTTGAAAGTCGGCCTGACGATACAGGGGACACGGGTTTGTGTCCCGGTCCAGGAAGATCGCACATGCTGTGGAGCGGCTAGGCCCATGAGCCATGGCTGCTGAGCCTGCGCGTCCGGAGCCTGTGCTCCGCAACGGGAGAGGCCACAACAGTGAGCGGCCTGCGTACCGCAAAAAAAAAAAGTAAGTGATGTTGGGGGGAAACTGACAGAAAGAAAAAATATTTGAAGTACTTTACATTAGATTCATTCAATTGTAGAGTTGGGATGAACCTTACAGACCATTTAATTCAGTCCTCTTGTTTAGCCATTGAAGACTCTAAGGTCTATAGAAAGGAAGTTAATGGCCCAGAACTCAAGCTTTCTGAATGCTAGTTGTATATGTTTTTCAATATAACATTTTTTGCCATTCTGCTGATTTCTTTCTATTTCATGTGCTGAGTACATTTGGAGTTTCTTTTTCTCATTCTAATTAATTTGTTTCATCCTATTAATTTTCATTAAAATAAAATTGAATAGATTTGAAAGAGGATAACTTTGAAAAATTAACTAGTTTAAAAATGGTCTGGCTGTTAAGCCTGTGTTTGTGGCTGTAAAGAGGTAACATTTGGCTTGTCTAAAACTAATGCCTGATGCCTGTGGATGGGTGACTCTGATTCCAAATGGAAAGCCTTCTTATTGAAATTTTGTAAACACACGAAGAAATAAAGTCTAATCTCACCACCCGGAGATAGAAATAGCTGTTAACTTTTAGTATATTCCAGCATACTTTTCATTGACTAAGTGTATTTTAAACATATATATGATTTTTAAAAAACAAAAGTTAGTTTTTTAAGGAAGGGTGGGATAGGGAGGGTAGGAGGGAGGGAGACGCAAGAGGGAAGAAATATGGGAACATATGTACATGTATAACTGATTCACTTTGTTATAAAGCCGAAACTAACACACCATTGTAAAGCAATTATACTCTAATAAAGATGTAAAAAATATTAGATTTTATATGTATATATAAATAAATATAAATAATTTAATCCTGACTCTTTTCAACTCAACACAAATAACATTATCTATTGACATTAAATATTCAGACACGATGTTTTGGCTGCAAAATACTCCACTTGGATGCCTCATAATTTATTTAACAAACACTCATTTATTTATGTTGTCTCTAATATTTTTCTTTTTAATAATTGTGTCTTTGAACATATACGTATACAAAAATATTAGCTCAAATCTCTGTTTATATTTTAAGAGTTAGAAAGTTAGGTCTGTGGGTATGAATAATTGTAAGGATACATATATGCTGCCAAATCACTTTCTGGAAGGGTTGTACCACTTAATGATCTTACTAGGAATGTATGAAAATATTATGAGATTTTATATATATATATATATATATATATATATAAAATGTTTGCCAATTAAAAAGAAAAAATAAAACACCTCACAATTTCATTGTTTTAATGATAATATCCTTGTTGCTATTGAGTTTGAATTGCTTTGTATATTTATTAGTCTATGTATTTCTTTTTTTATTTTTTCAAGTCCTCTGTACACTTTTCTAATGAGTGTTAGACATTTTCTTATTGATATGTAAGAATATTTTATATAATAAGGATATTAATCTGTTATATTTATTGCAAATATTTTTATCAGTTTTTCATTTAACTTTTAGTGTTGTTTATGGCATTTTAACATATAGGGAGACTTTTTAAACTTTTGTCATCACATAGACTTCTTCAGTAGTTCTTATGCTTAGAAAGTCCTTACCAATCTTAGATCCAGCAAAAGTTTCCCTTATCTTCTCTTTAAAGATTGTTATTGAACTATTTGATCTATTTGGAATGAATTTTGATAGTAAGTGTGAGTGATGATACAGCTTTTTTTTAATTAGCTAAAATAATTGTTTCATAAAATTTTTTTAAATAATATTTTTTCCCACCACTTTATGATGGCATGATTCTGATAAAGTTGGAGGTTCCCTTTAGAAAGCTACCACAATAGTATTCTCCCCTGAAAATTCTGGAGCTACTTAGTGCATTCCAAAATGTTATCCATAGTTTTGCAATTATGCACATTCCACGCTCTTTGATCACAGGGTCCATAGCTTAATTCAAATGTTTTCCTGCCTCCACCCTCTTAGTACCTAGGACAGTTCTGGATGCAACAGTAGGTATTCAATATGGCACAGTGGCTACTGATGATGACTCTGGACCTGGACTCTCTAGGTTTGAATACTGGCTCTGCCAAATATTGCTTTTTACAAGTAATTTAACTTCTCTAAATCTCAGTTTCCCCATCTGTGAAATAGGATTCAAAAATTATATGTATTTTTTTTTTAGTTTGGCTAGAAGATTTATTTAGGGAGAAAGTGGGAGATAATACAGGGATGAAGTGCTTAGATATTTTCATTTTTGGTAGAACTTTATTTTTAATTCAGTTGATGAACTAATTTTAAAATTATCTTAATCAGACTATATAATCTAGAATATCTGGATTGCAAGATCTTTGAAGACAAGTCTAGTTTGCTGAATGAGTGAGTGAATGCTGGCTTAGAGTTTTCAAGGAAAACCTTGGATATGTTCAAAATGTGTTTTAAACCACAGTGACGTATGTGATTTTTGAGAGATTTTCATCTGAATGGCTAAATTAAAAGGTTTTGATTTTAAAAAGATAAGCTCCAGTTATCTAGAAAATTCACTTGTATATGTCACTTCATTTCCCAACAGTATTTGTTAAATGAAGCATTACTCATTTGGTAATTGAAGTGTTTTTTTCTTGTTACAAAGAAATGAATACTATAAATGTATTTGTTTCCCTGATTGTCTCATTTATCACATTCATGGCTACTGACATTTTCTTTATGTGCTCCAAACTTTTGATATTTTGTCATTTGAATATGCTCATTTTCTGGTTGTAAAAAAAATACCTGAATGTTTACTAAATATATAATATTGTGAATTGTGAATATCTTGGAGATAATTCTCTTTTGCTTCAAAAATGAAAAATATCACCCTGTGATGTGAGATAGCCGATGAAGGTTGCTAAGTAGTTTTCTTTTTCTTTCCTTTTTTTTTACATCTTTGTTGGAGTATAATTGCTTTACAATGGTGTGTTAGTTTTGGCTTTATAACAAAGTGAATCAGTTATACATATACATATGTTCCCATATCTCTTCCCTCTTCTGCTTCCCTCCCTCACACCCTCCCTATCCCACACTTCTAGGTGGACACAAAGCACGGAGCTGATCTCCCTGTGCTGTGCGGCAGCTTCCCACTAGCTATATATTTTACGTTTGGTAGTGTATATATGTCCATGTCACTCTCTCACTTTATCACAGCTTACCGTTCCCCCTCCCCATATCCTCAAGTCCATTCTCTAGTATGTCTGTGTCTTTATTCCTATCTTACACCTAGGTTCTTCATGACTATTTTTTTCTTAGATCCATATATATGTGTTAGCATAGGTATTTGTCTAACTCTTTCTGACTTACTTCACTCTGTATGACAGATTCTAGGTCCATCCACCTCACTACAAATAACTCAATTTCGTTTCTTTTTATGGCTGAGTAATATTCCATTGTATATATGTGCCAATCTTCTTTATCCATTCATCCAATGATGGACACTTAGGTTGTTCCCATCTCCTGGCTATTGTAAATAGACCTGCAATGAACATTTTGGTACATGACTCTTTTTGAAATATGGTTTTCTCAGGGTATATGCCCAGTAGTGGGATTGCTGGGTCATATGGTAGTTCTATTTGTAGTTTTGTAAGGAACCTCCATACTGTTCTCCATAGTGGGTGTACCAATAAACATTCCCACCAGCAGTGCAAGAGTGTTCCCTTTTCTCCACACCCACTTCAGCATTTATTGTTTATAGATTCTTTGATGATGGCCATCCTGGCAGTTGTGAGATAATATCTAATGTAGTTTTTATTTGCATTTCTCTAATGATTGATGATGTTGAGCATTCTTTCATGTGATTGTTGGCAGTCTGTATACCTTCTTTGAAGAAATGTCTATTTAGGTCTTCTGCCCATTTTTGAATTGGGTTGTTTGTTTTTTTTTATTGAGTTGCATGAGCTGCTTGTAAATTTTGGAGATTAATGCTTTGTCAGTTGCTTCATTTGCACATATTTTCTCCCATTCTGAGGGTTGTCTTTTGGTCTTTTTTTTTTCATTTCCTGTGCAAAAGCTTTTAAGTTTCATTAGGCCCCATTTGTTTATTTTTGTTTTTATTTCCATTTCTCTAGGAGGTGGGTCATAAAGGATCTTGCTGTGATTTATGTCATAGAGTGTTCTGGCTATGTTTTCCTCTAAGAGTTTGATCGTTTCTCGCCTTACATTTTGGTCATTAATCCACTTTGAGCTTATTTTTGTGTATGGTGTTAGGGAGTGTTCTAATATCATACTTTTACATATACGTGTCTAGTTTTCGCACCACCATTCATTGAAGAGGCTGTCCTTTCTCCACTGAACATTCCTGCCTCCTTTAACAAAGACAAGGTGACCATATGTGTGTGGGTTTATCTCTGGGCTTTCTATCCTGTTCCATTGATCTATATTTCTGTTTTTGTGCCAGTACCATACTGTCTTGATTACTGTAGGTTTGTAGTATACTCTGAAGTCAGGGAGCCTGATTCCTCCAGCTCTTTTTTTTACCCTCAAGATTGCTTTGCTATTCAGGGTCTTTTGTGTTTCCATACAAATTGTGAAAGTTTTTGTTCTACTTCTGTGAAAAATGCCAGTGGTAGTTTGATAGGGATTGCATTGAGTCTGTAGAGTGCGTTGGGTAGTAGAGTGATTTTCACAATGTTGATTCTTCCAATCCAAGAACATGATATACCTCTGCATCTATTTGTATCATCTTTAATTTCTTTCATCAGCATCTTATAATTTTCTGCATACACGTATTTTGTATCCTTAGGTAGTTTTTTTTCCTATTTTATTCTTTTTTTTGCAATGGTAAATGGGACTGTTTTCTTGATTTCACTTTCAGATTTTTCATCACTAGTGTACAGGAATGCCAGAGATTACTGTGCATTAATTTTTATCCTGCTAATTTACCAAATTCATTGATTAGTTCTACAAGCTTTCTGGTAGCATCTTTAGGATTCTCTATGTATAGTATCATGTCATCTGCAAACAGTGACAGCTTTACGTCTTCTATTCCATTTTGGATTCCCTTTATTTCCTTTTCTTCTCTGATTGCTGTGGCTAAAACTTCCAAATCTATGTTGGATAAGAGTGGAGAGTGGGCAACCTTGTCTTGTTCCTGATATTAGTGGAAATGCTTTCAGTTTTTCACCATTGAGGATGATGTTGGCTGTGGGTTTGTCATATATGGCCTTTATTATGTTGAGGAAAGTTCCCTCTATGCCTACTTTCTGCAGGGTTTTTATCATAAATGGGTGTTGAATTTTGTTGAAAGCTTTCTCTGCATCTATTGAGATGACCATATGTTTTTTATTCTTCAATTGCTTAATATGGTGTATCACGTTGATTGATTTGGGTATATTGAAGAATCCTTGCATTCCTGGAATAAACCCCACTTTATCATGGTGTATAAACCTTTAAATGTACTTTTGGATTCTGCTTGCTAATATTTTGTTGAGGATTTTTGCATCTATGTTCATCAGTGATATTGGCCTGTAGTTTTCTTTCTTTGTGACATCCTTGTCTGGTTTTGGTATCAAGGTGATGGTGGCTTTGTAGAATGAGTTTGTGGGTGTTCCTCTGTCTGCTATATTTTGGAAGAGTTGAGAAGGATAGTTGTTAGCTCTTCTATAAAAGTTTGATAGCATTCACCTGTGAAGCCATTTGGTCCTGGGCTTTTGTTTGTTGGAAGATTTTTAATCACAGTTTCAATTTCAGTGCTTGTGGTTTGTTTGTTCATATTTTCTATTACTTCCTGATTCAGTCTTGGCAGGTTGTGCATTTCTAAGAACTTGTCCATTTCTTCCAGGTTGTCCATTTTTTTGGCACAGGGTTGCTTGTAGTAATCTCTCATGATCTTTAATATTTCTGCAGTGTCAGTTGTTACTTCTCCTTTTTCATTTCTAATTCTATTGATTTGAGTCTTCTCCCTTTTTTTTCCTGATGAGTCTTGCTAATGGTTAATCAATATTGTTTATTTTCTCAAAGGACTAGCTTTAAGTTTTATTGATCTTTGCTAACATTTCCTTCATTTCTTTTCCATTTATTTCTGATCTGATGTTTATGATTTCTTTCCTTCTTCTAAGTTTGGGTTTTTTTTGTTCTTTCTCTAATTGTTTTAGGTGCAAGGTTAGGTTGTTTATTCGAGATATTTCCTGTTTCTTAAGGTAGGATTGTATTGCTATAAACTTCCCCCTTATAACTGCTTTTGCTGCATCCCATAGATTTTGGGTTGTTGTGTCTCCAGTGACATTTGTTTCCTGGTATTTTTTTATTTCCTCTTTGATTTCTTAAGTGATCACTTCGTTATTAAGTAGTGTATTGTTTAGCCTCCATGTGTTTGTACTTTTTACAGACCTTTTCCTGTAATTGATATGTAGGCTCATAGCATACTGGTCGGAAAAGATATTTAATACAATGTCAATTTTCTTAAATTTACCAAGGCTTGATTTGTGACCCAAGATATGATGTATCTGGGAGAATATTCCATGAGCACTTGAGAAAAATGTGTATTCTGTTGTTTTTGGATGGAATGCCTTATAAATATGAATTAAGTCCATCTTGTTTAATGTACCATTTAAAGCTTGTGTTTCCTTATTTATTTACATTTTGGATGATCTGTCCATTAGTGAAAGTGGGGTGTTAAAGTTCCCTACTATGAATGTGTTACTGTCGATTTCCCGTTTTATGGCTGTTAGTATTTGCCTTATGTATTGAGGTGCTCCTATGTTGGGTGCATAAATATTTACAATTGTTATATCTTCTTCTTGGATCAATCCCTTGATCATTATGTAATGTCCTTCTTTGTCTCTTCTAATAGTCTTTATTTTAAAGACTATTTTGTCTAATATGAGAATTGCTACTCCAGCTTTCTTTTGGTTTCAATCTGCATGGAATATCCTTTTCCATCACCTCATTTTCAGTCTGTATGTGTCTCTAGTTCTGAAGTGGATCTCTTGCAGACAGCATACATGTGGGTCTTGTTTTTGTGTCCATTCAGCCAGTATGTGTCTTTTGGTGGGAGCATTTAATCCATTTACATTTAAGGTTTATTGTTGATATGTATGTTCCTATTCCCATTTTATTAATTGTTTTGGGTTTGTTATTGTAGGTCTTTTCCTTCTCTTGTGTTTCTTGCCTAGAGAAAATTCTTTAGCATTTGTTGTAAAGCTGGTTTGGTGGTGCTGAACTCTCTCAGCTTTTGCTTTTCTGTAAAGGTTTTAATTTCTCCATCAAATCTGAATGAGATCCTTGCTGGGTAGAGTAATCTTTGTTGTAGGTTTTTCTCCTTCATAACTTTAAATACGTCTTGCCAGTCCCTCTTGCTTGCAGAGTTTCTGCTGGAAGATCAGCTCTTAACCTTACGGGGATTCCCTTGTGTGGTATTTGTTGTTTTTCCCTTGCTGATTTTAATATGTTTTCTTTGTATTTAATTTTTGACAGTTTGATTAATATGTGTCTTGGCATGTTTCTTCTTGGGTTTATCCTGTAAGGGACTCTCTGTGATTCCTGGACTTGATTAACTCTTTCCTTTCCCATATTAGGGAAGTTTTGAACTACAATCTCTTCAAATATTTTCTCAGTCCCTTTCTTTTTCTCTTCGTCTTCTGGAACCCCTATAATTTGAATGTTGGTGCATTTAATGTTGTCCCAGAAGTCTCTGAGACTGTCCTAACTTCTTTTCATTCTTTTTTCTTTATTCTGCTCTTCAGTAGTTATTTCCACTATTTATCTTCCAGGTCACTTATCCATTTTTCTCCCTCAGTTATTCTGCTATTGATCCCTTCTAGGGTATTTTAAATTTAATTTATTGTGTTGTTCATCATTGCTTGTTTTATCTTTAGTTCTTCTAAGTCCTTGGTAAATGTTTCCTGCATTTTCTCTATTTTATTTCCAAGACTTTGGATCGTCTTTACTATCATTATTCTGAATTCTTTCTCAGGTAGACTGCCTACTTCCTCTTCATTTGTTATGTCTGTTGGGTTTTTATCTTGCTCCTTTGTCTGCTGTGTGCTTTTCTGTCTTCTCATTTTGCTTATATTACTGTGTTTGGGGTCTCCTTTTTGCAGGCTGCAGGCTCGTAGTTACCGTTGCCTTTGGTGTCTGTCCCCAGTGGCTAAAGTTGTTTCAGTGCGTTTTGTAGGCTTCCTTGTGGAGGGGACTAGTGCCTGTGTTCTGGTGGATGGGGCTGGGTCTTGTCTTTCTGGTGGGCAGGTCCACGTCTGGTGGTGTGTTTTGGCATGGCTGTGGACTTATTATGATTTTAGGCAGCCTCTCTGCTAATGGGTGGTGTTGTGTTCCTGTCTTGCTAGTTTTTTGGCATATTGTGTCCAGCACTGTAGCTTGCTGGTTGTTGAGTGAAGTTGGGGGCTAATGTTGAGATGGAGATCTCTGGGAGATTTTTGCCATTTGATATTATGTGGAGCTGGGACGTCTCTTGTGGACCAGTGTCCTGAAGTTGGGTCTCCCGCCTCAGAGGCACAGCACTGACTCCTGGCTGGAGCACCAAGAGCCTTTCATCCACACGGCTCAGAATAAAAGGGAGAAAATATAGAAAGAAAGAAAAAAAGAGGATAAAATAAAATAAACAATAATAAAATACATTTATTAAAATAAAAAATAATTATTTAGAATACAATTATTTTAACATAATAAAACCAAAGATGGACAGATAGAACTGTAAGACAAATGGTGAAAGCAAAGCTATACAGACAAAATCTCACACAGAAGCATACACATACACTCTCACAAAAAGGGGAAAAGGGGAAAATATCGTAAATCTTGCTCTCAAAGTCCTCCTCTTCATTTTGGGATGATTCGTTGTCTATTCAGGTATTCCACAGATGCAGGGTACATCAAATTGATTGTGGAGATTTAATCCGGTGCTCCTGAGGCTGATGGGAGAGATTTCCCTTTCTCTTCTTTGTTGGCACAGATCCCGGGGCTCAGCTTTTGATTTGGCCCTGCCCCTTCATGTAGGTTGCCTGAAGGCATCTGTTCTTCACTCAGATACCACGGGGTTAAAGGAACAGCTGATTCGGGGGCTCTGGCTCACTCAGGCTGGAGGTAGGGAGGGTTACTGATGCAGGGTGCACCTGCAGGGACAGAGGTTGGCGTGATGTTGCACCAGCCTGAGGCATGCCATGCATTCTTCCAGGGAAGTTGTCCCTGGATCCCGGGACCCTGGCAGTGACGGGCTGCACAGGTTTCCTGGAAGGGAGGTGTGGATAGTGTCCTGTGCTCGCACACAGGCTTCTTGGTGGCAGTAGCAGCAGCCTTAGCGTCTCATGCCTGTCTCTGGCGTCCGCGCTGTTAGGTGCGGCTCTTGCCATCTCTGGAGCTCCTTTAAGCAGTGCTCTTAATCCCCTCTCCTCGCGCACCTCTTGGGAGGTCTGAGGTCTTCTGCCAGCGTTCAGTAGGTGTTCTATAGGAATTGTTCCACGTGTAGATGTATTTCTGATGTATCTGTGGGGAGGAAGGTGATCTCCACGTCTTACTCTTCCGCCATCTTCCCCCTCTCCAATTATATGTATCTTGTAGAGATTTTGTGAGAACTAAATGAGTTAAAACATGCAAAGTCTTTAAGCCAGTGCTTGGCACCTAGTGAGTACTCAAGTGTTGACACTTTTTAAGTTACTGTTGTTTTTATTGCTATTATTATTATTGCAGTAGCAATGGTAAGGGTCTGCAATGACAGTAGAAGGGCCGTATGGTGGACAGAGCAGTTCACTGACTCCTTGATAGATGCTGATTTAGAAGCAGAGGCACTCTCAGAGATAAGTTTGTAATGCCAGGCATTGTGGTCTCCTCTTTGTCATGGTGTCATATACCAAAATGAATTAAGGGACAAAGGGAGGAATAGTGCCAGAAGGGGATTCTCTAGGTATGTTGGTAACCTACTTATTCTATAATTTTATTAGAAACAATATAAGAATATGACTATTTTCCTTTGTTGGTTGTGGTGGGATGCTAAGGAGATAATTATTTAAACATTTCTTTATTGACTTGATTAGGTCTTAAGTTGAGGCAAAAATAATAGAATGTTACACACAAGGAAGCACCTAATCCAAACCCATTATTTTGTAGATGAGGTCACAGACTGGCACAGAGAGGTTAAATGACTTAACCAAGGTTACTCAGAAAGTTACAATTTAAGCTTGGAGTTTGAACTCAGAATTTCTGAAATAGAGTCATGTGTTCTTTAAATTGCCTCCCTCCCCATAACTTAATTTGAAAATGGAGATATGATACAAAAAACACAATTATATAAATTAAAATACTGTCTCAACAAATTTCTAAGATTCCTAATTCTAGGGTAGATTAGCAAAGATGTTTTGTGTTATAAAGTACATTTAATGGAAGACAATCTGATATGTGGTTAGAGATCAAAACAATTTTTACCTTAAAATTGATAGTATTGATATATTTACTTGAACATGGTTATCAATTTTGAGTTAAAAAAATAAAATGGTCTATACTTCAACTGTGCCCCATCTGGTAATAACTTCATTTAAAGCCAGTTATTCCAAGTTGGTGCTGATTGACCCCAGTGATTATCTGCAGAGCAGCTAGGAGGAAAGGTATCTTCAAATCTATATAAACACTTCCTTCACAAATACAACTTATTTTTCATTGGTATTATTCCTTGATCTTTACATTCCTAATGAGTGATCCAGAGACAGGAATTCAAATAAAATAAATTAATTCAGTTGGTAAACTGACTAACTTTGTTGTATTGATCCCTGTTCAGACTAATTTAATTCAGATAAGAGTTTTTCCTTAAAATGTAATTCCCTGATTTAAACTGGCTCATAAATGGGGAAGGGTTCGAGAGGGAGCAGAGATTAGTGATATTAGTCAATCTTATTAGCATTCCAGTCACACAGGCTTCTTGTGGCTCCCTTTAATTTTTTTTCTTTTCATTAAATCAGCTACTTGCTTTATGTTCCTACAGCATAGTGAACTCTTCAGTATGTGTAAAATTTTTAAATAGTGATTTAAATTTTGGTCACAATGATAAATATAAGAATATAATATTTTTTATCATGTGTTGCTCAAAACCCCTATCTCTTTGATCCTCCACAGTAGGTAATACATTTTTAGAATACTAAAAACTGGCATAGGGCCATATATGTGACTGTTATAACTGAAGCCAAAAGTATAGATTTGACTCAGTAGAAAAATGAGACTCAGGGGTAACTTAATACCTTAGAGAGAGAGAGAGAGAGAGAGACAGAGAGACAGAGAGAGAGACAGAGAGAGAGGGAGAGACGGGTTGGGGAATTAGCACAATTTCAGGCATAGATGCTTTTCTCATGCTTTTCTTACTATCCAAATAAAGAAACAAAATGAGATATTTACCGTTCCAGTCCAAAATAGGCCTGGAATGCTTGAGAACGTATGTAAGAGTCCTATCCTTTATGTCAGCTGTGCCGTTGGCCTGAACTCAGACATGATACTTATGAGGACCTTGTACCAACAGCATAGTCATGATTAAACAGGACATGTGAGTTCTCAGCCACTATGCTCATTTCTAGCCTTTATACCCCTTCCTCCACTACATTATTTTTCCTAATATAAAATTGAAATGGAAGTCCTATTGCCACACTGTAGCCAGTTAAATCGGCAGGCCCTCTAGGAAGGCCAGGATTTTTCTGCTAAGTACTGCTACTGCAAAATATTAAATTATTATAAAAACCATAGACCGGGTGGTCAGTATAAAAACCAGACCGTGATGAGCAATCTGCTTTTATTTGTGTGTTTGTCTCTTTTCCCTAATGAGGTTCATTAGGGGCTTGTACATGAAAGAGAAGATTGTGTTGAGCACTCCCTTCTAAATGTCCCTGTTCAGTTACCTCTTGGCACAGAGACAGAAAAAATAATAGAGACCATCCTGCCTTGCTTATTTTTTGACATGAAAGATGAGGTTTTCTTTTTTCCCCTTCTAATGTTGTTAAGCAAGAATGGGAAACCAATTTTAAAGAACAAAAAAGTCTTATCCATTACTTATGTACTATTTATACGATATAATAGTTTATCTTACATTTACTGTACAAAACACTTTCTCATAAGTTATCTCATTTGATCCTGAAGCAGCACTTTGAGGTTATTGGCCCCATTGTGCAGATTAAGCAATTTGAGGATCAGAAATTTTAAATGACTTGACCAAGACAATTAAGCAATATAGCAGGCATAAGACTGTTAGATTTCTAGGTAAAGAGAAACTCAGACCAGAGAAATAATTTAGATCATACAAAACTTGAGAAGATTCATTTGTCAGTTCCAGAGGCAAGGGGATATAGGCTTTTAGTATTTTTTCCCCAGGATAATGCAATTATTTTAAATTCAGTCTAAATCAGCACAGTCCTATCTCCCTTTATAACCCACCTACGAAAAATAATAGTACAATATTTTATTTATTTATTTATTTATTTATTTATTTATTTTATTGGAGTATAGATGCTTTACCATATTGTGTTAGTTTCTACTGTACAACAAAGTGAGTCAGCTATACGTATACATATATCCACTCTTTTTTGTATTTCCTTCCCATTTAGGTCACCGCAGAGTACTGAGTAGAGTTCCCTGTGCTATACGGTAGGTTCTCATTAGTTATCTATTTTATACATAGTATCAATAGTGTATATATGTCAATCTCCCAATTCCTCCCACGTCCTACCTTTCCCCCTTGGTCTCCATACATTTGTTCTCTACGTCTGTGTCTCTATTTCTGTTTTACAAATAAGATCCTCTATACCATTTTTCTAGATTCCACATATATGTGTTAATATATGATATTTGTTTTTCTCTTTCTGACTTACTTCACTCTGTATGACAGTCTCTAGGTCCATCCGTGTCTCTACAAATGACCCAATTTTGTTCTTTCTTATGGCTGAGTAACATTGCATTCTATGTATGTGCCACATCTTCTTTATCCATTCATCTGTCAATGGACATTTAAGTTGCTTCCATGTCCTGGCTATTGTAAATAGTGCTGCAATGAACATTGGGGTTCATGTGTCTTTTAGAATTATGGTTTTCTCAGGGTATATGCCCAATAATGGAATTGCTGGGTCAGGTGGTAATTCTATTTTTAGTTTTTGAAGGAACCTCCATACTGTTCTTCATAGTGGCTGTAATTGATAATTACATTCCCACCAACAGTGCATGAGGGTTCCCTTTTCTCCACATCCTCTCCAGTATTTATTGTTTTTAGATTTTTTGGTAATGGCCATTCTGACCAGTGTGAGGTGATACGTCATTGTAGTTTTGACTTGCATTTCTCTAATAATTAGTGATGTTGAGCTTCTTGCCATGTGTTTGTTGGTCATCTGTATGTCTTCTTTGGGGAAATGTCTATTTAGGTCTTCTGTTCATTGTTTGATTGGGTTGTTTGTTTTTTTTGATATTTAGCTGCATGAAAACTGGACAGCTACATGTAAAATAATGAAATTAGAACACTCCCTAACATCATACACAAAAATAACCTCAAAATGAATTAAAGACCTAAATGTAAGGGCAGACACTAAAAACTCTTAGAGGAAAACATATGCAGAACAGCCTTTGACATAAATCGCAGCAAGATCTTTTTCACCCACCTCCTAGAGTAATGAGAAGAAAAACAAAAATAAACAAATGGGACCTAATGAAACTTAAAAGCTTTTGCACAACAAAGGAAACCATAAACAAGATGAAAAGATAACCCTCAGAATGGGAGAAAATATTTACAAATGAAGCAACTGACAAAGGATTAATCTCCAAAATATACAAACAATAAAGGATTTTAAATCTATCCATTCAGAATCAGTGCACTATGTCAATGCTTTTTGAAGCATCTTATTTGAAGAGACAAATCAATATTTTGTTTAGTCAAGAAATAGGTGAAGTCACATTCTTAGTCAGAAATCACTGGGCCTTTAGGTTAGACAAAAGTACTATTATTGAAATTCTAAAAGGGATCTACTGTCCCTGTGTACACACACTTATGTTTTCTGAAGTTATTATAGATATCAAGGTATTTCCTTGGTGAACAAGGAATATTGAAAATGCAACCAGTTTTCCCTTACATGTAAATACTTTTGCTATGATGAATATATTATTTTCCCATGACATTGAGTTACTAAGAATCTTGGGAACTTTCTTTACAAAAGATGGAGGAGTATTTTTGCAGGATTTAGACTGACAAAGTACAGTAAATATTTAGCAATTTCTATGTACCACCTTCTAGATATTTTTGGGATGTGCTATTTTGACATTAGGCCCTCTCCCTTTAATTTTTTGCAGTATATTCGTTGAGGAGGAAATTTATTTGTTTGACTGTAAAACAGATTTACTCAGGAAAGAAGCCTGAGCAAACACCGAGCTTTTCTTCTGAAGGAATTGTGCTGAGATTTGAAAGAGCAAAACCTGATAAATGGCAAAGCTGAGACATAGGACTGGCCCTTGGCCAAACTGTGAAATAAGACAAGTCTGTTTTAAGCCCACCTTCCCACCTTTCTGTCCCTATAGCATCTGAAGTTCTGTATCTTTTCCTGATATCTTTTCCCCTTATCCACTTATCATACTAAAACTTTAACGTCATCTGCCTCAATCTCTTGGCTAGGGAATTGATATACTACCAGTAAGTTGTTAATGAACACAAATGAGATTTAGTCTGTCATCTTCTGAAACTTCAGATTTGGGCATTAAACCCAAAGGAGGGAATGAAAATGTTACCCATTGACTTTCTGAACAATACACTATCATGGCTCCAATCCTACCTCTCCAAATATTCTTTCCCTGTCCTCTCACTCCTATTCTTCTTACTCTGTCCGACAAATATAAACTTTCTATGCAGTTCCTTGATGATACTCTTTACTTTTTGGAATTAAACTACTAGGCTACCAGGGACCGGCTACTAGGGAATTTGAGGGGCTATGTGTTTTCCAGATCCCTCATATAAAACTATGAACAGAGATTCCCACTGCCTACATATGTACTGCAAATTCTGGCAATTAAAACACTAAGGGTGTTAAGGGGGTAAAGTGGGAGATACAGCTCAAATTAATGCTCTTGATTTCAAATTATGAAACATTTTACACATCCATATAGTAATAATTTCTAGAATTAGTAGCACATAGACCTTCTGCAGAATGGCTCTTGCTGGGATAATTTCCACATTCTCTGGGCTTACTAGTATACATCTAGTAAGTGCCATACTGAGACTTCAATTCAGGTCTCAGTGCCTGACTACAAAGCCATTCTTTCCAATACATCAGAATTTTCATGTAAGGCATGATCCTCTCTCTTCCATGTTTTCAATCCCATTGAATTCAATTCTACTTATCCCTATGCTTCTCCTCCTGCCTCACCTGTCCACCTCTGTCATCTATTGTTTGTTTTGACACTCATTCTCTTGTGAACAAACACTTTCATATCTGTCTATGTGCAAGGAATCTGGAACCAGATGGCTAAGGTTAAAATTCTGAATCCGCCGCTTATTAGCTTATTTATGTGAAATTAAGCTGGATACTTAACTCAGTTTCTGGGTCTGTAAAATGGGGAGATCATTAGTTCCTATATTTCAGGGTCGTTTATTGGACTGGGTGAGCAAAAATACGTAAACTACTTAGAAGTGTGCCTGGAATATTTTAAGTGTTCAGTAAATGTCGGTTGAGTATTATCTTTCTTTCACCATCTTGCTTTAATTAAAGCATGGATTTTTTTCCCTGAAATCATACTTAAAACTCTACCTTACACCTGTGCTTCTCATTCTCAATGTAGATAGACTGTGCTTCTCATTCTCAATGTAGATAGACTTGCTTGACTCTATAATCTCCATTCTACATCAGTATGTCCTTATAGGTTCATCTTCTTATCCTTCTTTTGTAAAAGAATGTGTTCCTTTTTTTCTTGTTTAGCCCCTTATCTCCCATCTCTTTAGCAATCTAACTTTTTTCTTTCTTGTAACTTTGATCTTTCCCTTTCCACTAACTCCTTCCGCTCAGTCTGCAACTATCCTCAAGGATCTTCTCTTCCTCTCAAATCTTCCCTCAGCTCTATTAGTTACTCAAATTTCAGTCCTATATCTAGTTTTTATATCACTGTTAAACTTTTTAAAAGTAAGTGTGGCATGACCTTTGCAGATTGAGAGAAATATTCCAAACTCCTCTCTGAAATTTGTAAGCTGGGTAATCTTGAACATGTTTACACCTCTGAGACAGATTTCTCATATAGAAAATGAGAATAAGAATAACTACCTCATTGAGTTGTTGTAAAAATGATATACTATACTTTAAAAGGTGCTTAGTGTAGGTGATTTTCTGCTTCTTGATCTTGGTGTGGTTATAAAGGAGGGTTCAGTTCAGGAGAATTCACTGAGTTGTATCCTTATAACATGTGCCCTTTTTGTATATATGTTTAGAAATTAAATAAATGATAGTGAAGTTTCTGTCATGTAATAAGTGCTCAATAATTGTGGCTGTTATTATTTGTATTATTAGTGATTGCAATTTGGATTCCACTTCAACCATTCCAAGTTCATCAGTGACCTCCAATCAATATATCCAATGCCTTTACCTGTTTGAAGATAGACACCATCACTTTGAACCTTTTACCTCCCTTGTCTTCCTCAATATGCCTGGGCTATTTGACTCAAATACCAGTTGACTCAGTGATACTTCTGTTAGCAGATCTCATTTTAATTATGGAAAGTTCTATAATTCATATATATACACAGAACTTTCCATAATTTTGTGTATATATATATATATTATATATATATATAACAGAGTATTCTTGTTTTTGTAGGAAGAACTGCAGAGCCATTCTGAAGAAGTTAGTCAGAGGGGTTGGTTTTGATGAGTTATTTGAATTGATAACAACATATGTAAAGATGGATACTCATGCAAATTAGGATTTGGGAATCATTTGCAATGAGTAATAGTTTAATTACAAGAACTAAAGAGTATCATCAAGGAAGTGTATAACAAGTTTATATTTGTCAGACAAAGAAGAAGAATAGGAGTGAGAGGACAGGGAAAGAATATTTGGAGTGGTAGTATTGGAGCCATGATAGTGTATTGTTTGGAAAGTCAAATCCTGTGCTTGTGATATACAATTAATTGTTCCTTAATCACTGAATATAAAAATGAAATTATTGTAACAAAAGATGCAAAACATCATTAAAGTTACTAATATTCCCATTTGAGGGGTAGTAGATCGGTAAAACAGGAGTTAGACAATCTGGGTATAAGTATCAGCTGTTTTTCTTAGCTAGCAGTGCTGCACCGGGAAAATAATATAAGCCTCTGAGCTTCAGTTTTCTAATTTTCTGATGGATATAATAGTCTCTCCTCTCAATCATTTTCAAAACGTTTCTGTGGGGCTCAAATAAGATAATATATGTAAATATGCTTTCCAGCTCACATGGCATCACACAGATTCAGGAGATGATTTGTAAGGTACTTGTTACATATCCCCTCCCATGCACCTGCCATATGATTGGGTACTACGTTACAGCAAATGATGTCAAGGAGAGTGATGACCAGTAGATGGATGCAGGCTGTAGCTCAGGGGAGTTGGTTGGATTTGAGAGGCATTTCCCAGAATACAGACCTGTTGGTGAGCTCTCTTGATTTTAAGAGTCAGTGTTGTTTGAATTCCATCCTGAATGTGACAACCTGCTGCTTATTCATAGGTGAGTCACTCTTTCTTATAAATTCATAATCAAATCCTGGTAATCAACTGTGCCTGACTTGTATGGGGGGGGGTTCAGTGAAGAAAACAGGAAAGAAAAAAGTGAGGTGTTTTTGTTACTATTGCTTTTATTAGCTAATATTGTAAAAATGAAGAATAGATATTTTAGGAGTTAAAAGATCAACTAATGATGTGTTTTATTTAGATTCTCAGAAGGATATATGTGAGTTTGCAATCTGGAGAATTGCATTTTATTGGAAATTATATATAAATTTCTCGATTAAATGTTTGGGGAATGAGACTTTGTAACTGATATATTTTAATGGAATATTTTCTGCTTATAACAAATTAGAGGTCTATCTTTTCTGAGGTACCTGAGTCTTACAAAAGAGGAAATGGGAAATATGAATCAAGTATGATTACACATTTAAATTGGATGCCTGAGTTCATTTATATCTTAATAAAATAGGAAAATATGCTAATAGCAGTTTTATCCCTGTCCTGATATTTAGCAGGATTTTGCACATGAATTAAAGAGAAAGAAAAAAGCAAGATATTCTGATTATGAGATGATACATTTGAAGTGGCAAATCCATAATGTCTCAGAAAAAGCTTGTATAGTATGATTTCTTCACTAATGTATATATGGTTATTATAATGGAAATTGTGCCAGAGATCCTTTGAAAATATTTTCCAGTAGTAATACGAAGCTCACCAAATACAATGTAGTTCTAATATTCATCAAAATGAGTTGACTTTTGTTAAGTTTTGGTTCACTGTAATTATCAAGTCAAGAATTTAACTGGCTCTGTTAACAAAATGTAGCAATGGCTATGTACTCATAAGAATTTAGTCTTGTTTTCTGGCAAATACTACATCATTGGCTGAAGGAAATAAGAAAATACACATGAAAGCCCTTTGAAATCTATGATGTGATATTCATAAACCCTACTACTGGGTTTTACATTCTTAGTTTTTTTAAATATATATACTTAAATATTTATATGTATATATATGAAAATTTTAATACATTATGTATATGTGTCATATATATAATTTTTAAATATATAATTTTAAAGAGAAAAAGGATTCAAGAGTAATTAAATTTTGCCAAGTCTCCCTGATCACTATTCAGTACACAAATCTACTGCTAAATTACAAGTATCTTACAAGGGAGGTTGGCAACAATTATTAACAAATTAGCACAGGTTAGTCTACCAGATTAATTTGCATGAAGCTGAAATCCTGGAGAATAACAGCAAATAAAGTGGTGTGTTCCAGCTCCACAGAGATATATCCCACTAATTAAATAACAAAAAGTAAAATTTCCACAATTTGAATGTGCCAGCTCTAATCTAGCTTCTGTGAATACATAGGCTTTTGAATGACATATTCAACTACTGAAAAGACAGTTTTTGGCTGCAGGAATCCAAAGATTATGTCATTAGTAGTAATAATATTAATAATTACTTAATTTGTATAGCAGACATGTATAAGATTCAGAGGTTGAGGAAACAGGAGAGAAGCTGCTTTGAGACAGCTGATTAAAGTGGCAAACATCTGTCTTTGTAAAAGTGGAGCCAGAATCTTTCACCCTGCTTGCTAACTGATTGTAATAATTTCATTTGGTCAGAAGTGATTCATATATGTTCACAATTGTAAAACACTCACTGTTTTCTATTTGCTTCTACCTCTTCCCACTCACTATATTCTGCTTTCCTCTCTCATCATTAGTGTTTGGATATTTCTTGGTTGTTGTTCTGTTTTATTTTTCTCACCCCTTCTTGTGTCTAGATACCAGGAGACAGATACCATGTGTGACTTCTTCCCAAACTTTCTCTATTTGCTTGAGATACCATTTAATTCCAGTATGTTTGGGGTTTGGTGGAAGGAGCACTGCACTAAGGTTCAGATGTCTGGATTCTTTTTCTAGTTCTGCCACTAAACTGTTGTGTGACTTGGAACAAGTCTCTTCTTTCTGGGCCTCGGTTTTCTCATCAATAAATGAGGGAATTAGATAAAATTATTTTTTTCAGGTTTATTCTAGCTACATTCAGCATTTAATTATTCTATTTTGTGGACCAGATGACCTCCTTTGGTGACATGGAATACCTAGGGAAATGTTTTCCAGTGAATAGGGCTATTAATAGAAATTTTGATTTAGTTCATTACAACTTTTAGACGTTTGCTTTGATAAACTAGTTTAAACAGAAATGTTCGCCTATTATGATACTATGTCAGGGCACACAGCTTCAGGAACACTGGGTGCAGGAAAAGAAATATTCAGGTATGATATTGAGGATTGATAGCATGGGAGAATTTCAGCTTTGTTTAAAACTGTGTTCATAAATTCACAAGGTCAAGGGATGCAGTGTTCTGGTGATAATTTGTGTTCAAATGAAACAAAATATTCTTCTAAGTTTCATTTTGAACACTGAGTACCAGCGCGGGTCCGCTTCAAATCTGCATTATCTAAATCCATAGCACTTCAAAATGGGAGCTACTCGAACTAATCCTGAGAGTGCAAGGCTATTAGAGACGCTAGTTGTAGCCTTCCCCCATCCCCCGCCCCCCTCAACTCTAGGCCTCAGTTTCATGGTCTATAATCTTAGATTAAGAAAGGAAAAAAAAGTGGAATTTCCATAAATGCTAGAGGGGCATGTCTTCACATCGGCCCAGCATTCCAGCGACCATCTCTTTTATTGAGAAATCTGACCACCTGTTGCTTCCAGGTTAGTTTTCTTGCTGCCTTGAATTCTTGCTCATCCTGATTGTGTGTGTGTGTGCTTGCGCGCGAGTGTGTATGTGTGTTTAATCTTCTCGTTAGAACCATTAAAGCACACCCACAGACATTTGTACAGTATTGCAGGGAAAACAAACTTTTTCAACAGCCAGTAAGTGCGGGTAAAGGTCGAAGACCAGCTCCCCCGCCATCCGCCGCCGCCCCCCCACCTTCCCCCGCCCCCACGCTCGCGTGCCTGGTAGGGCCAGAGCTACATCAGCAGCAGCCAGCGGCTCCTCCATACACGCTGGGTTCTGGGGGCTGGGGGCCAACGCTAACCGGCGTGCCAGGCGCGGAGCAGCCGGAACCCGTCCTTCCCCTACCCAACTGCCCTCTTGGTACGTGAGGGAATCCTACCCCTGCGGCGTCTGGCCTGAGAGGGTAGGGAACGAGGCAAGTAGCAAGGTGGCTTGCTGTAACCCTCGGGTGCGGCTGTAGGGGGAGGCGTTTACAGTTCTGAGGAGCATCCCTTTGAAAGCCCTATAAGGCGACGCGGTCTGACAAAACACCGGTAGTTCTGGAGGGGAAAAGGCCTACCGGGCTGCCGGGGCAGAGGCTCAGGGAGGGTCTGAGGGTAATCAGGAGGCCCTCGGTCCCTCGGCCTCAGGTGACCAGGCTGCCTTAACTTGGCAACTCAGCTCTGAGTTTCACATTGCAGATGGAGGTCCTGACAGACTAGTGGGGGGCCTTTTGGTGAGGACAGGGCTGGGAAACTGTCCTACGAAAAACAGAGGACGGAAAAAGGGAGTGAGGGGACGGTTAGGCTGGCCAACTTATAACTTGGTGGGACGGGGCCATAGATTGGATGAGTCTCTCTGAGGTGAACGTCTTCAGAGATTCGCTCACAGGGACAGCCTGAGGCAGAACAATGACGATAATAGGGTCGTGGGGACGCTAGTTCAGAGGAGGCTGACTTCAGCTCAACACGAGGAAAATTTCCCACAGAATTTTAGTTGTTGGCAAACGCGCACTGCTGCCTCGTCAAGCTCTATTCTAACCGTCGAATTCCAACTTTAAGATTAGATATCACCTGTATATTTTTGTAATTCCCTGAGTCGATTATTCTTCCTGTGTTATAATAATATAATAATCCATCTCAGCATTATTTATATTATTTTCTTATGGAAAAAGAAATCCATCCTGCTCAGATAAGCTGATGATATCATTTAGAATTTTTTTTTGTTTGAAATCTTAACACCTTATTTTCTTGGCTATAGATAACAGGACTTCTATGGTTGTGCGTTTAAAATACATTAAGCTTAATTAATATATTAACAATTGGGGCCGTTCAGCGTGTAGTTTATCCTCCTACGTAGGCTGTAGACCCAAGCCTTTCAACATAAAGGAAAGTAATTGGAAATAAACCAATTTTCAAAGCTAGTCCGTATTCATAAGAATACACTTTGAGGTCTTGAGAAGGGAAACTTTCCACTATATTTGATCATTAATTTTTTTATTGTTTGTTTTGTCAGTTTTGTTACCCTCCTTTCCTTTTTTAAAAAATTGTGGTCTTTTAAAGCTGAGATGAAAAATCTTGGTGAATATTTTGCATAAACAGCCATGTGGATTTGCAAGAGTATATAACAGGCAACACTTCAATAGAAACTGGAAAGACCAAAACAAAGAAAGAAAAAAGAAGTCATTTAGGTAGATTTCAAGGAATAATACAAATGTTAAATAGCAAAAAAGAATAGGAAAACCACTACACACCAAAACCCGCTTCCCTTGAAGGATTTAAGTGATATTATACAATCATAGAAAGCACAACCACATATTTTAATTACTGAAATTCCCTGTGCCTGGCACATAGTAAGCACATATTACCCATTTGTTGAATGTGGTCAAATGAAATGAAGTTTTTTCCCTCTTTATTTTAACAAGCTCTCTGCTGAATGCCAGAACTTCACTAAGGGTTTCTGTCTTACTAACTTTATTTATTTCTATTTTTTTCAGAGTAATTGAAACTTATTGGAGGTTCAGTTCACCACTGGAGCCTACCCAAACCTTTCCTTTATCCATCCCCCGACCTCTGTGCAGCCTTTCTTACCCTTCACACCTCAGGTGAAGGGGAAATCAGAGAAGTACCAGCGACTTGCTGGTGCTGGTAGGCCCATTGCCAGTTTCATCATGAATTTTAAGGCTACAGATAATCTGACAGTAAGCATCAGGATTCTTTCAGATCTTCCCATTCCCCTAATAACCCTCATTTTCAGTCTGAGATCGTCTACCAAATAGATAACCCTAATACTTGATTGGAGTTTCTAGAACTCTGTTGTCCAATCCAGTAATCACTGGCCACATGTGGCTATTAAAATTTCAATCAATTAAAATTAAACAAAATTTAAAATTGTGTTCTCAAGTCTCACTAGTCACATTTTGCATGCTTAACAGACATATGTTACCATACATATTGAATAGTTCAGATGTAGAATATTCCAAAATTTCAGAAAGTTCTTTTGGACACTGCTGCTCTAAAAAGCCTGTCAGCACCTTGCCATATCTGCAGTTTAAAAGGTACTCAGATTCAAACCCAGGTTTCTTGATGATTAAGATTAAGGTAAACACAAAATATTCTCTAGTAGTCCAAGAAGTGGCTGTACAAGGCGGGACTTGAGTTAACTGCCTGAATGGAGGGCAAAAAAACATGGCAGCACCACTCATCTAATTTGGTCATACTTATTTAGGCTGGGAAAGTGAGACCTATAGTCAAATGTTTTTCAGGAAGGGCTTTGGCTATGATTCCAGACTGTTTTTTTTTTTTAACATGAACATCAGTGATTTACATTTGTAAAGCATTTCTACATACACGGTCATAAAATTTAGTTAAAAGATGGTAAATGGAAGGGGAAAGCAGTTGATTCTAAGAGCATCTGCATTATCATAATGTTACTTTTTAAACTGACATTAATATGTCCTTTGTATCTTCCCTATTGTGGGTTTCAAGAACTGAGTAATACAGGTAGGAACACTGCAAGCTGCAAGAAATTTAAGCTTCAAAACTATCAGTACTAATAATGATTCACATTTCCATAATGAATGTCTTACATTTTAGAAAGTGTTCTTCTCATTTTTCTTTCCATGGGTCTCACAAGACGCTCCTGATGTAGGTAGGACAGATTTTTTTCTTAAGGTTCTTTTCTTTCTAGTCTCCTTTCCTTGACTCAGATGCCACCTGCTGCATGAAGCTGCCTCTTTTCCTTGCAGTTAAATGTAAACTCCTTAGCACTTTCTCTATATGGTACATGTCTTAAGCTAATTAACAATGCTGTTAATGTGCTTTTGATCCTTCTTAATAGATTCACAAATCCTGTAGGAAAGAAGTTGTGTCAGATGTATATTTGTGGGTTTTTTCCAGTTTTAATTTTATTTTATTGAGGTAAAACTCATATAATGTAAAATTAACTATTTTAAAGTGTACAATTCAGAGGTATTTAGTATATTCACTATGCTGTGCAACCATCACTTCTTTCTAATTCCAAAAGATTTCATCATCCCAGAACGAAACCCTGTACCTATTAGTCACTCCTCCCCACCTCACTACAGCCCCTGGCAACCATTAATCTTTCTGTGTCTGTGGATTTACCTATTCTGAATATTTCAACTAAGTGGAATCATACACTATGCAACTTTATCTGTCTAGCTTCTTTCACTTAGCATAATGTTTTCAGGGTTCAATCACATTGTAGCATATATTGGTATTTCATTCAGATTTATATTTGAGTTTTGGTTTTTACTAGAGATACTCAATAAATATTAGTTTAATTATTTAATTAATGGTGGACTATTTTACCCCAAACTCCCACACCTGACAGCATATGTTAATATAATGCAGTCTGTATGAATAGATAAAGCCTGAACCTGATTAAGTTCTGTTATTTCATTCTTAGCTACTCAGATTATCTAAACCTTAAACACTAACCATCAGAAGATTTTCTCTATTTATCCATTCTGAGACATGGCACAATCGTTTCATCTTTTCCAGCGAGATTCTACTGTGACATCTTCTCCCATTGAAGTTCGTCTGTGGATAGAAGGTAAGATGTTTTGAAACATCTTAGCTCTGCACATCACATTTCATCTTTTACAGGCTCAGCTGCCCAGATTTTACAAAATATTAATAAATAAAAACAAATAATTTTACAATCTTTTACAGCACATGCTTCAATATTAAAGATTTGAACCTGAAAACTGTAAATTTAAGGTCATAGCGTTACATTTTAATAAACGCATTCTCAGAATAATCCCCTTGTCTTGTTTAGTGTCTTCCTTGTATGACTAGTGGAATTAATATATTAATTAAATTTTAATTATATTAATATGTGAATTTGGACTTAATAAAATTAATATATAATTATTGGAAGCAATCGAACCTTCTAAAATAATAATATGAGACAACCAGTAAAATACACTACCTAACAGTTATGATTTACATTCCTCTATTGGAAGGAGCCAATGCTGACTGAAGAGAATGGACGGTATAGAGTAGTACATGCAATGAAAGGAAAAATTAAATGTTATTAATTAAATTAATTGTATTATTATAATTTATTACACTTAAAATATATTTAGCTTTTTAGAGCAAAGGCCATGCCTCCTCCATCACTTGCTCTTCACATTAATAGATACTTAAAAAAATATGTTTACTGATTTAAGTGTTAGGAAAGATCCAATATCAGGTTTCTTTACTAGCATTGCACCACAGAGCACTTTAGGGAAGATTGGCAGCTCTTAGCATTTTGTTAATTATAGAAACTCTTCTAAAGATGATTATTTTGAAGCTTTGCTTTATTGCAGTATTTTCTGTACACAGTAATTACTAAAGGTGGTTTGGCATATTCTGTTTTGTTAAATAAAATATTTTAGGCACTACATAGATGAAAATAATATATTATCATTACAGAATTATAGTATCTTTTTATATTTTACTTTTTAAACTTTATTAAAGTTTTAATTCCCATCCATAAAATAACGTCAGTGCAATAAGTTTTCCCTCACATTAAGTTGAAATATTACAGTTATCTAGCACAAAAACCTATGTGAAAATTTATTATAAAAATAATTTCATTTATGTCAATAAAATTATTTTTATGCAGAGGCATTTCAAATTAAAAGTAATTTTTAGTATTTTTGCTTCATGTTTTAATTCTAACTTTTATAATTCTTAACATCAGAAAACTTAAACACTCTAAAGTTACCCTCATTCAGTAGTTTAGGGAATAAAACTTTGGTTCCTGCTTTTGGAAGGAAATTCCAAGTTTTCTCAACTACTATTGCTTGTTTTTTCCTTCTGAGTTATTCCTTTTAATTTTCAGACTTTACATTTGCTAACTACTGAGAATTGTACTAATGCAAGAAGAAATGCCGTCCTCCCCTGTGCTCCCATAACATTTCCTTTGCTTCTTGAAGCACTTTCTGCCTATTATCGTAATTGTGCATATGAGTGTTTTATCTTTTCCCTATCAAACTGTAATTAGTTTGAAGGCAAGTGGTAATGTTTTGTTCATTTTTGTATCTCTGACAGTGCTCAGCACAATACTTTGCAAAACGTAGGTGCTTAGCAAATATTTTTTGTTATTAACAAAATAATGACTTTAATATTTCCCTTCTCAATTTTTCCTATAAAATTGACTTTATGACCAGGAACTTTCAGGTTCCCCAGCTCTTTGTTAACTTTTTTGGATGATATTGGCATATTCTTATAAGAGTAGTTGTAAAAGAAAGTAATTTAAATTAAGCAGGCCATAAGTTATAGGCATTTGACCTCAATGTTTTTAACTCTCTCATCAAATATAAGATTAAATAATTTTTCTTTTCTGCTATCCTAGCTTCTTTTTGGTCTTTGATTCATGGTAAGTTACAACATAATTAGAAAGGTAAAATGTTTCTGTTATTTGAACATAAAACCAAGGATGATAATTCCAATTTGACTTACTGGAAACCTTTTACACAATTTAGAGTGAAAAAGCTAGATCAGATCAATAGCCAGCACTACTGAAACAGAATGCTAGTGGTGGGGGTGGGTTTCAGGTAGCTGTTATTTTAGCGTATCAAAGATATTACCATACATAAAAAGGTTACTATGGGAGTATTACTCATATAGCACTGTTTATTTAAGTTTGGGTGCACTTTGAGACTCAAAATGGACTTTAGAGGAATTCTCTGGTATTGAGATTGCTGGTGTTTGGAAACATCCTTATTTAGCCTTTCATTTTGATTTTATTTTTGTTTTTGTTTTGTTTTGTTCTTTTAAGTCATGTACACGGTGGGTCCCATGGCCTCAAATCCCATTTCCAGCCCAGCCCAGATCCTGGGACTTTCAAAAAGCTGTTAGGGCCAGCGAAAGTTCCCAAAGAAACTCCATTTGGTGTGGATTTAATTGTAGAGGTTTTAAAATTTATTTTTTCCTTTAGGAATAATTGACATATATTAGTTTTGATTTTTAAAATTTTGTTTTTACGTAAAGGAATTTTCTGGATTTTAGTACAAAATAGAAAGTGTGATTTGAATTTAACAGGTGGAGCATCTTGAATCCATTGAAAGAATATAGGCTGAGAATTTGGAGATCTGACTTCTAGGTTTGATTGTACCACTAAACTCTATTGTGATCTTAGACAAGCCACTTGGCATTTAGAAAGATTTCTAAAAGTGTCTTTATTTATTTAAATTGTTTTTCCTTATTTCTCATGTTTATTTATTTGTTTCTTTCTACCTTTCCTTCTTTCCCTCCCTCCCTCTCCCTCCCCTTCTCTCCTTCCCTCCTTCCCTCCCTCTTTCTTTCTTCCTCTTTCTTTCTTCCTTCCTTTCTTTCTTTCTTTCTTCTTTCTTTCTTTCTTTCTTTCTTTCTTTCTTTCTTTCTTTCTTTCTTTCTTTCTTTCTTTCTTTCTTTTTCTTTCTTTCTCAAATTGGCAATATAGATACGTATGTCTGAGAGGTATATTGTAATGAAAATAAAAATCAATAGTAACAGAAATATTTCAGGAGGGTTAAATGACAACATAAATGTGAGATGTATTTAACATTGTTCTACTTATTTTTATCCCTCTATCAATTAAACTATTGTTATTGTTATGCTAGTGGCTACACTGTCAGCAGTTCCAACATATTTTGTCACTCTTCATGGACTTTCTTGGATCTTACAGGTTTAGATGATTGTTAGCTCTATCTATATATGGATTTTAATAACAAAATCAGGTGTATGTTAGCTTAGAAAGCATTAATTATAGGGTAATTTTCATTCAGAAAATATTTGTTGGTTGGGAAATGATGAATTAAATTGGAGAACTTGTAAAATTAGAAAATTAGGAAAGATCATGATAATGGGCACTGAAGGACCTCTCCTTTTACTGCTGACATACATTCATCATTGTCAAAATCATAGGCTATACAGGATGTATTTGATAGGGAAACCACTTTGCTAAAGTGACTATGACAATATTGAATTTATCATTTTGGAAGACATCTGTGAATGAGCAGAAGGGCTTCAAATTAAAAATAACTTAAGAGTGATAGTTCTCAAAACATCAGGAAATAGACCAAGTAATAATAATAGCCTATTCCCTGAAATAATAAAAATACATACATATATTTTGGACGACGTTGGGTTTAAATCACCAGTTATGAAATTTGATTGCATTAACAAGAGAGAAAATTTTTATTTGTGGGTAAGAGTCTTTCAGATGCCCCTTAAATTACATTTCACCATTGACTGACTGTGGTGTCTTTATCTTATATCTAAGGCTGGCATAGAATAGCAGGATAACTATACACACTTTTGGAAAAAGAAAAAGAAAAAAGGATGCCACCCTTCCTGATCTCAATCCTTATTCAAGCTCTGGGGAAGGAGATTTGGACCTGATAATTAATACCAGATTGAGATGACTACAGCTGCTTTTTATAAACAGCTTGTACCAGATTCACCAAAGTAAGTTACATTTTCAGATTATAAGTTGAGTACTTGGAGAACTGCCTTAGCTTTCAGAGTTCCAGATGCTATTACTGGGTATAATGATGCAAATGTTTAATTTAACAGTCTGTGTTATAGGTGTCAGTGACCTTTGGCATTGCATAGAAGATGACTTAAACATTTAAGGGTCACAAATCATAATCTCTTTGAAAATCTGATGATAATTATAGGCTATTTCATTTAGAATAGGCATTTTGTTTTGTATATAATAAAAATCAGATAGTTTATTTACCAAGGATTCCAGACTTCTTCACTAGGTAATGAGTCATTAATGTGTGATTAGCAGCTCTTTCTACCCTTCTGTCCTCAAACTTCTTCCACACTTCTAAGTCTATTGCTCAGATTTAGAGTACCTAAGCAGTCTCTTTTGAGAAGTTATAGTTGTATGGTATGCATAAAGCAGAAGATACATGGAAGTACAAAGACTAGGAGTAGATTCTCACCATGAAGAACAGCCCATTTCCCCTATTGGTTGTCAGCTACCAGGGGGTTATGCACTACATTTATAGTTATATATCTCCAATATTTTGACAGTAGTACTATCTACTACAATTTGAAATAATTTATCCAAGTGCTCTTGTTTCCATCAATTTCATTTTGCTTGTTTGTGGGCTTTTTGCTTTTGCCTTGAATGGTTGATGGAAAAGAGATCATATTTCCAGTGATTTCTGTCTATTTTTTACAGTTTTCTTCCAAAGCAGATCTTCTTAGGCTCATCAAAGACTGCAGTTATTCAACAGAAAGCTTGGCATTATAATAAGGCTTCTGTGCTTTCCCCAATTCCCACCACACCCCTCAAAATCCTAAGCTGAACTTTTTGACAAGATTAAGGTGTCATCAATAATTTCTGCTGATAGACTGTGTATAAGAGGACTGAGACTATCTTAATATCAGGAATATGAATTGAATAGTGAATTCCTAATAAAAGGAATCAAACTTATTTGTGGAAACCAATTTTCCCCCTGAGTCATAAAAGAAGCCAGAGACTTGAGTTTTTAAAATATACCTTATATTTCAGGGCAGTTTTAGGTTCACAGTAAAATAGAGCAGAAAATACAGATAGGTCTCATGTATCCTCTGCCCCCACACATGCACAGTTTCCCCCGCTATCAACATTCCAAAACAGAGTGATGCATTTGTTACAATTGGTCAACCAACATTGACACATCAATAGCATTCAAAGCCCATAGTTTACATTAGGGTTCACCCTTGGTGTTGTACATACTATGAGTTTTGACAAATGTATATGACATGTACCTACCATTATAGAATCATATGAAATAGTGTCACTGGCCTAAAAATCCATGGCTCTGCTTGTTCATCCCTCTTTCTGCCCTAACCCCTGACAGCCACTGATCCTTTTACTATCTCCATAGATTTGCTTTTTCCAAAATGTCATATAGTTGGAAATATACAACATGTAGCCTTCTTTCACTTAGCTATATGCTTTAAAGATTCCTTCCTGTCTTTTGGTAGCTTGATATCAGTTTTTAATGTCTCAGTTTGCTTATCCATTCACCTATTGAAGAACATATTGGTTGCTACCAAGTTTTAGCAATTTGAATAAAGCTTCTATAAACGTCCATGTACAGGTTTGTGTAGAGGTAAGTTTTCAACTCCTTTCGATAAATAAATAGCAAGGATGGTCATTGCTGGATCAAATGCTAAAATATGTCTAATTTTGTAAGAAACTGCCAAACTGTCTTCCAAAGTGGTGGTACCATTTTGCATCCTAACCAGCAATCATGAGAGCTCTTGTTACTACACAACCACACAGCATTTGTTTGTTATCAGTGATTTGGATTTGAACCATTCTATTAGGTATAGTGATATCTCATTGTTTTAATTTACAGTTCCCTATTGTTTTAGAAAAGACAGTCTTTTCATCAATCTTATTGCTTTTGCTCCTTTGACCAGTATATTGTATGTCTGTGGGTCTATTTATGGGCTCTCTATTCTGTCCAATTGATCTATTTTATTTTTGTTCTTTCACCAATAGCACTATCTTGATTACTTTAGTTTTATAGATAGTCTTAAAGTCAGGGGGCATCAGTCTTTCAACTTTGTTCTCCTTTGATATTGTATTGGATATTTAAGGTCTTTTACCTCTCTATATAAACTTTAAAATCAGTTTGTTGATATCCACAAAATAACTTGCTGAGAGTTTATTGGGATTGCATCAAATAAATATATCAATTTGGGAAGAAATGACATCTTGGCAGTATTGGATCTTCCTATCCCTGAACATGGAATATCTCTCCATTTATTTAGTCCTTCTTTGATGTCATTCATCAGAGTTTTGTCATTTTTCTCGTATGGATCTTGTACATATTTTGTTAGACTTATACCTAAATATTTCATTTCTGGGGGGGTGCTAATATAAATGGCATTATTTTTATTGAAGCATATTTGATTTATAATATTATGTTAGCTTTAGGTGTACAGCATAGTGATTCAGTAATTTTGCTGATTATACTCCAATAACCACAACAGATTATTACAAGATATTGGCTATAATTCCCTGTGCTATACAGCATATCCTTGTTGCTAATCTATTTTATACATAGTAGTTTGTGTCTGTTAACCTCAACACCTAATTTGTTCCTCCCACATTCCCTCTCCCCTTTGGTAACCACAAGTTTGTTTTCTATATCTGTTAGTCTGTTTCTGTTTTGCATATACATTAATTGGTATTATATTTTAGATTTCACATATAAGTGATATCATACAGTATTTGTCTTTGACTTATTTCACTCAGCATACTATACTGTAGGTCCATCCACATTGCTGCAAATGGCAGAATTTTATTCTTTTTCATGGATGAGTAATATTCCATCATATACATATATATGCATATACATATATATGTATATAATGGATGGGTGGCTTCCATACCTTTGCTACTGTAAATAGTTCTGCTATGAACATTGGGGCGCATGTATCTTTTCTAATTAGTGTCTGGATATGTACTCAAGACTGGAATTGCTGGTTAAAATGGTAGTTCTATTTTTAGTTTTTTGAGACCCTTCCATACTATTTTCTACAGTCGCTGCACCAATTTACATTGCCACCAACAGTGTACAAGGGTTCCCTTTTCTCCACATCCTCTCCAACATTTGTAATTTGTGGACATTTTGATGATAGCCCTTCTGACAGATGTGAGGTGATATCTTATTTTTGCTTTGATTTCCATTTTTCTAAAAATTAGCAATGTCGAACATCTTTTCATGTGCCTGCTGGCCATCTATATGTCTTCCTTAGAAAAACGTCTATTCAGGTCTTTGGCCCAATTTTTTCACTGGGTTTATATTTTGGATGATAAGTTATATGAGCTCTTTGTATATTTTGGATATTAACCCCTTATTAGTCTCATCATTTGCAAATATTTTCTCCCATTCTCTAGGTAGAGTTTTCATTTTGTCAGTGGTTTCCTTTGCCATGCAAAAGCTTTTAAGTTTAACTAGGTTCCAATCATTTATTTTTGCTTTTATTTCTTTTGCCTTAGGAGACTGATCCAAGAAAATATTGCTGCAATTTATATCAAAGTGTGTTCTGCCTATGTTTTCTTTTAGGAGTTTTATGGTATCTGTTCTTACATTTAGGTCTTTAAACCATTTTGAGTTTATTTTTTATATGGTGTAATGGACTGTTTTAATCTCATTGTTTTATGTGTGGCTATCCAGTTTCCCCAGCACCACTTGATGAAGAGACTATCTTTTCTCCATTGTATATTCTTGACTACTTTATCATAGATGAATTGACCATGAGGGCATGGGTTTATTTCTGGGATCTCTATTCTATAACATTGATATATGTGCCTGTTTTTGTGCTAATACCACACTGCCTTTTTTTTTTTTACTAAATTTATTTATTTAAACATCTTTATTAGAGTATAATTGCTTTACAATGGTGTGTTAGTTTCTGCTTTATAAAAAGTTAATCAGTTATACATATACATATGTTGCCATATCTCTTCACTCTTGCATCTCCCTCCCTCACACCCTCCTTATCCCACCACTCTAGGTGGTCACAAACCACGTACCTGACCTCCCTGTGCTATGCGGCTGCTTCCAACTAGCCATCTATTTTGCGTTTGGTAGTGTATATATGTCCATGCCACTCTCTCATTTTGTCACAGCTTATCCTTCCCCCTCCTCATATCCTCATGTCGATTCTCTAGTAAGTCTGTGTGTTTATTCCCGTCTTATCCCTAGGTTCTTCATGACCTTTTTTTTTTTTTTTTTTTTAGATTCCATATATATGTGTTAGCATACTGTATATGTCTTTCTCTTTCTGACTTACTTCACTCTGTATGACAGACTCCAGGTCAATCCACCTCACTACAAATAACTCAATTTCGTTTCCTTTTATGGCTGAGTAATATTCCATTGTATATATGTGCCACATCTTCTTTATCCATTCATCCAATGGTGGACACTTAGGTTGCTTCCATGCACTGGATAATTTAAATAGAGCTGCAATGAAAATTTTGGTACATAACTCTTTCTGAATTACAGTTTTCTCAGGGTATATGCCCAGTAGTGGGATTGCTGGGTCATATGGTAGTTCTATTTTTAGTTTTTTTAAGGAAACTCCATACTGTTCTCCATAGTGCCTCTATCAATTTACATTCCCACCAACAGTGCAAGAGTGTTCCCTTTTCTCCACACCCTCTCCAGCATTTATTGTTTCTAGATTTTTTGATGATGGCCATTCTGACTGATGTGAGATGATGTTTCATTGTAGTTTTGATTTGTATTTCTCTAATGATTAATGATGTTGAGCATTATTTCATGAGTTTGTTGGCAATCTGTAAATCTTCTTTGGAGAAATGTCTATTTAGGTCTTCGGCCCATATTTGGAATGGGTTGTTTGTTTTCCTGTTATTCAGCTGCATGTGCTGCTTGTAAATCTTGGAGATTAATCCTTTGACAGTTTATTTACTTACAAATATTTTCTCCCATTCTGAGCGTTGTCTTTTGGTCTTGTTTATGGTTTCCTTTGCTGTGCAAAAGATGTTAAGTTTCATTAGGTCCCATTTGTTTATTTTTATATCCATTTCTCTAGGAGGTGGGTCAAAAAGGATCTTGCTGTGATTTATGTCATAGAGTGTCCTGCCTATGTTTTCCTCTAAGAGTTTGATACTGTCTGGCCTTATATTTAGGTCTTTAATACATTTTCAGTTTACTTTTGTGTATGGTGTTAGGGAGTGTAATAATTTTATACTTTTACATGTACCTTTCCAGTTTTCCTAGCACCATTTATTGAAGAGGCTGTCTTTACTCTCCTGTATATTCTTGCCTCTTGTATCAAAGATATGGTGACCATATGTTGGTGGGTTTATTCCTGGGCTTTCTATTCTGTTCCATTGACTATGTTTCTGTTTTTGTGCCAATACCATACTGTTTTGATTACTGTTCTTTTGTAGTATAGTCTGAAGTCAGGGAGCCTGATTCCTCTAGCTCCATTTTTCGTTCTCAAGATTGCTTTGGCTATTTGGGGTCTTTTGTGTTTCTGTACAAATTTTGAAGTTTTTTGTTCTACTTCTGTGAAAAATGCCAGTGGTAGTTTGATAGGGATTGCAATGGATCTGTAGATTGCTTTGGGTAGTAGGTTCATTTTCACCATGTTGATTCTTCCAATCCAAAAACATGGTATATCTCTCCATCTCTTTGTGTCATCTTTAATTTGTTTCATCAGTGTCTTACAATTTTCTGCATACAGGTCTTTTGTCTCCTTAGGTAGGTTTATTCTTAGACAGTTTATTCTTTTTGTTTCAACAGTAAATGTGAGGGTTTCTCAATTTCACTTTCAGATTTTTCATCATTAGTGTATAGGAATGCCTGATATTTCTGTGCATTAATTTTGTTTCCTGCTACTTTACCAAATTAATTGATTAGCTTTAGTAGTTTTCTGGTAGCATCTTTAGGATTCTTTATGTATACTATCATGTTGTCTGCAAACAGTGACAACTTTACTTCTTGTTTTCCAATTTGGATTCCTTTTATTTCTCTTTCTTCTCTGATTGCTCTGGCTAAGACTTCTGAAACTATGTTGAATAATAGTGGTTGAATAATAGTGGTGAGAGTGGGCAACTTTGTCTTGTTTCTGGTCTTAATGGAAATGCTTTCTAGTTTTCACTGTTGAGGACGATGTTGGCTGCATAAAGATGGCCTTTATTATGTTGAAGAAAGTTCCCTGTATGCCTACCTTCTGCAGTGTTTTTATCATAAATAGGTGATGAATTGTTTTGAAAGCTTTCTCTGCATCTATTCAGATGATAATATGGTTTTTCTCCTTCAGTTTGTTACTATGGCATATCATGTTGATTGATTTGCATATATTGAAGAATCCTTCCATTCCTAGAATAAACCCCACTTGATCATCGTTTACGATCCTTTTAGTATGCTGTTGGATTCTGTTTGCTAGTATTTTGTTGAGGATTTTTCCATCTATGTTCATCAGTGATATTGGTCTGTAGTTTTCTTTCTTTGTGACACCTTTGTCTGGTTTTGGTATCACGGTATGTTAGCCTCGTAGAATGATTTGGGGCCCTCTGCTATATTTTGGAAGTGTTTGAGAAGGATAGGTGTTAGCTCTTCTCTAAATGCTTGATACAATTCCCCTGTGAAGTTATCTGGTTCTGGGCTTTTGTTTGTTGGAAAATTTGTAATCACCATTTCAATTTCAGTGGTTCTGATTGGTCTGTTCATATTTTCTATTTCTTCCTGGTTCAGTCCTGGCAGGTTGTGCATTTCTAAGAATTTGTCCATTTCTTCCAGGTTGTCTATTTTATTGGCATAGAGTTACTTGTAGTTATCTCTCATTACCCTTTGTATTTCTGCAGTGTCAGTTGTTACTTCTCCTTTTTCATTTCTAATTCTATTGATTTGAGTCTTCTCCCTTTTTTCTTGATGAGTCTGGCTAATGGTTTATCAATTTTGTTTATCTTCTCAAAGAACCAGCTTTTAGTTTTATTGATCTTTGCTATCGTTTCCTTCATTTCTTTTTCATTTATTTCTGATCTGATCTTTATGTCTTTCCTTCTGCTAACTTTGGAGTTTTTTTAATTTCTTCTTTCTCTAATTGCTTTAGGTGCAAGTTTAGGTTGTTTATTTGAGATGTTTCCTGTTTCTTAATGTAAAATTGTATTGCTATAAACTTCCCTCTTAGAACTGCTTTTGCTGTATCTCATAGGTTTTGGGTCGTAGTGACTCCATTGTCATTTGTTTCTAGGTATTGTTTGGTTTCCTCTTTGATTTCTTCAGTGATCAGTTGGTTATTAAGTAGTGTATTGTTTTGCCTCCATGTGTTTGTATTTTTTCAAGATCTTTTCCTGTAATTGATATCTAGTCTCATTATGTTGTATTCAGAAAAGATACTTGATAGTATTTCAATTTTCTTACATTTTGCAAGGCTTGATTTGTGACACAAGATAAGATGTATCCTGGAGAATATTCCATTAGCACTTGAGAAATTCTGTATTCTGTCTATTTTGGATGGAATGTACTATAAATTTCAATTAAGTCCATCTTGCTTAATGTATCATTTAAAGCTTGTATTTCCTTATTTATTTTAATTTTGGATGATCTGTCCATTGGTGAAAGTGGGGTGTTAAATTCCCCTAGTATGATTGTGTTACTGGCAATTTCCTCTTTTATGGCTTTTTGTATTTGCCTTATGTATTGAGGTGCTCCTATATTTGGTGCGTAAATATTTACAATTGTTATATCTTCTTCTTGGATTGATCCCTTGATCATTATGTAATGTCCTTCTTTTTCTCTTGTAATAGTCTTTATTTTAAAGTCTATTTTTTCTGATATGAGTATTGCTAATCCAGCTTTCTTTTGATTTCCATTTGCATAGAATATCTTTTTACATCCCCTCACTTTCAGTCTGTATGTGTCCCTAGGTCTGAAGTCGGTCTCCTGTAGACAGCATATATATGGGTCCTGTTTTTGTATCCATTCAGTCAGTCTGTGTCTTTTAGTGGGAACATTTAATCCATTTACATTTAAGGTAATTATCGATATGTATGTTCCTATTCCCATTTTCTTAATTGTTTTCAGTTTGTTATTGTAGGTCTTTTCCTTCTCTTGTGTTTCTTTTCTATAGAAGTTCCTTTAGCATTTGTTGTAAAGCTGGTTTGTTGGTGTTGAACTCTTGCAGCTTTTGCTTTTCTGTAAAGATTTAAATTTCTCCATCAAATATGAATGAGATCCTTGCTGGGTAGTGTAATCTTGTTTGTAGGTTTTTCTCATTCATCACTTTAAATATGTCCTGCCTCTCCCTTCTGGCTTGCAGAATTTCGCTGAAATTTAACTGTTAACCTTATGGGGATTCCCTTGTGTGTTATTTGTTGTCTTTCCCTTGTTGCTTTTAATATGTTTTCTTTGCATTTAATTTTTGATAAGTTTGATTAATATGTGTATTGGTGTATTTCTCCTTGGATATATCCTGAATGGGACTCTCTGTGCTTCCTGCACTTGAATAACTATTTCCTTTATCATATTAGGGAAATTTTCAACTATAATCACTTCAAATATTTTTTCAGCCCCTTTCTTTTCCTCTTCTTTTTCTGGGACAATATAATTCGAAAGTTGGTGCATTTAATGGTGTCCGAGAGGTCTCTGAGACTATTCTCAGTTCTTTTCATTCTTTTTTCTTTATTCTGCTCTGCAGTAGTTATTTCCACTATTTTATCTTCCAGGTCACTTATCCGTTCTTCTGCCTCAGTTATTCTGCTGTTGATCCGTTCTACAGTATTTTTAATTTCATTTATTGTGTTTTTCATCATTGCTTGTTTCCTCTTTAGTTCTTCTAGGTCCTTGTTAAATGTTTCTTTCATTTTATCTTTTGTGTTTCGAGATTCGGGATCATCTTTACTATCATTATTCTGAATTCTTTTTCAGGTAGACTGCCTATTTCCTATTCATTTGTAACGTCTGATGGTTTTTTACCTTGCTCCTTCATCTGCTCTGTGTTTTTCTGTCTTCTCATTTTGGTTATCTTACTGTGTTTGGTGTCTCCTTTTTGCTGGCTGCAGTTTTGTAGTTCCCGTTGTTTTTGGTTTCTGTCTCCAGTGGCTAAGCTTGGTTCAGTGGGTTGTTTAGTCTTCCTGGTGGAGAGGACTAGTGCCTGTGTTCTGGTGGATGAGGCTGGATCTTGTCTTTCTGATGGGCATATCCACGTCTCGTGCTGTGTTTTGGGGTGTATGTGGCCTTGTTATGATTCTAGGCAGCCTCTCTGCTAATGGGTGGTGTTGTGCTCCTGTCTTGCTAGTCTTTTGGTATAGGATGTCCAGCACTGTAGCTTGCTGGTCGTTGAGTGAAGCCAGGTCTTGGTGTTGAGATGTGGATCTCTGGGAGATTTTCACCTTTTGATATTATGTGGAGCTGGGAGGTCTCTTGTGGATCTATGTCCTGAAGTTGGCTCTCCCACCTCAGAGGCAGAGCACTGCCCCCTGGCTGGAGCACTAAAAGCCTTTCATCTACATATCTCAGAATAAAAAGGAAAAAAAATAGAAAGAAAGAGGAACAAATAAAGTAAAATAAAGTTATTAAAATAAGAAATAAAAAATAATTAAGAAAAAAAGTTTTAAAGTTAAAAAAAATGGATGGACAGAACCCTAGGACAAATGGTGAAAGCAAAGCTATACAGACAAAATCTCACACAGAAGCATACACATACATGCTCACAAAAAGAGGAAAGAGAGAAAAATGATATATCTTGTTCCCAGTGTCCACCTCCTCAATTTGGGTTAATTAGTTGTCTATTCAGGTATTCCACAGTTTCAGGGTACATCATGTTGATTGTGGAGATTTAATCCACTGCTCCTAAGGCTGCTGGGAGGGATTTCCCTTTCTCGTCTTTGTTCGCATAGCTCCTGGGTTTCAGCTTTGGATTTGGCACGGCCTCTGTGTGTAGGTCGCCTGAGAGCATCTGTCCTTCGCTCAGACAGAACAGGGTTAAAGAAGCAGCTGATTCGGGTGCTCTGGTTCACTCACGCCTGGGGTAGGGAGGGGTACCAACGTGTGTCAAGCCTGCGGCCACAGAGGCCAGCCTAACGCAGCAGCCTGAGGTGCACTGTGTGTTCTCCTGGGGAAGTTGTCCCTGGATCATGGCACCCTGGCAGTGGCAGGCTGCACAGGATCCCAGGAGGGGAGGTGTGGAGAGTGACCTGTGCTTGCACACAGGCTACTGGGTGGCGGCATCATCAGCCTTAGCGTCTCATGCCTGTCTCTGTGGTCTGTGCTGATAGCCGCGACTCACGCCTGTCTCTATATCTCCTTTAAGCAGCGCTCTTTATCCCCTCTCCTCACACACCAGGAAACAAAGACTGACCAAAACGTCTCTTGCCTCTTTGGCAGGTCCAAACTTTTTCCCGGATTCCCTACCGGCTAGCTGTGGTGCACTAACCCCTTCAGGCTGTGTTCACACTGCCAACCCCAGTCCTCTCCCTGCGATCCAACTGAAGCTCAAGACTCAACTCCCAGCCCCCACTCGCCCTGGTGGGAGAGCAGACAAGCCTCTCAGGCTGGTGAGTGCTGGTCGGCACTGATCCTCTGTGTGGGAATCTCTCCACTTTGCCCTTCACACCCCTCTTGCTGCCCTCTCCTCCATGGCTCCGAAGCTTCCCCCCTCGGCCACCTGTAGTCTCCTCCCTTGAAGGGGCTTCCTAGTGTGTGTAAACCTTTCCTCCTTCACAGGTCCCTCCCACTGGTGCAGGTCCAGTCCTTATTCTTTTTTCTCTGTTTTTTCTTTTCCCCTACCCAGGTATATGTGGAATTTCTTGCCTTTTGGGAGGTCTGAGGCCTTCTGCCAGCGTTCAGTGGGTGTTTTATAGGAACAGTTCCACGTGCAGATGTATTTCTGATGTACCTGTGTGGAGGAAGGTGATCTCCGTGTCTTACTCTTCCGCCATCTTCCTCAACTCCCTCCACACTACTTTGATGATTGTAGTTTGTAGTATTGTCTGAAGTCTAAGAGGGTTATACCTCCAGATTTGTTCTTTTTATCAAGATTGCTTTGGCAGTGTGGTCTTTGGTGGTTCCATATGAATTTTAGGATATTCGTCCTAGTTCTGTGAAAAATGTCATGGATATTTTAATAGGAATTGCATTAAATCTCTAGATTGTTTTTGGTTGTATCACAATTTTAACAATATTAATTCTTCCAATCCAAGAATAGGAGATATATTTCCATTTCTTTGTGTCATCTTCAATTTCCTTCATCAATATTTTATATTTTTCAGAGTACAGATCTTTCACCTTTTTAGTTAAGTTTATTCCTAGGTATTTTATTCTTTTTGATCCAACATTAAATGGGATTTTCTTCATGCTTTCTCTTTCTAATATTTCATTATTTGTGTATAGAAATGCAACAGGTTTCTGTATATGAATCTTGTGTCTTGCAATCTTGCTGAATTCATTTATTAGTTCCAATATTTTGGAATGGAGACTTTAGGGTTCTCTATATAATGTATCATGTCATCTGCAAACCATGAGATTTTTACCACTTCCCTTCTAATGTAGATAGTGTATTATTTTTCTTGTCTGATTTCTGTGGCTAAGCCTTCCACTACTATGGAAGTGGCGAGAATGGGCATCCTTGTGTTGTTCCTGAATTTAGAGGGAAGGCTTTGAGTATTATGTTGGCTGTTTGTTTGTCATAAATGGTATTTATTAAGTTGAGATATGTACCCTCTATACTCACTTTGAAGAGAGCTTTGATCTTGTGATTTTCATCCTTACTTTTGTCATTTTGATTTATCACATTATTGATTTGTGAATGTTGAACTGTCCTTGTGATCTTACAATAATTCCAACTTGATTATGGCATATGATCCATTAATACATTCTTGGATTCAGTTTGCTAATATTTTATTGAGGATTTTTGCATTTGTATTCATCAAAGATGTAAATGGCATGTAAATTTCTTTCTCTTTTATTTGTAGTGTCTTTGTCTGGTTTGGTATCAAGGTAATGGTGGCCTTGTAGAATGAATATTTTAGTGTTCCCTCCTCTTCAGTTTTTTGTAATAGTTTGAGAAGGATAGGTGTTAGTGATTCCTTATATGTTTGGTAGAATTCCCCTGTTAAGCTGTATGGCCCTGGACTTTTGTATGCTGGTTGTTTTCTTATTAGAATTTCAATTTCAGTTCTAGTGATCAATCTCTTTAAATTCTCTGTTTCTTCTTGACTCAGTGTTGGCAGGCTGTGTTTCTAGAAATTTGTCCATTTCTTCTAGATTGTCTAACTTGTTAGCATATAACTTTTCATAGTATTCTCTTACGATTTTTTTTGTATCTCTCTTTTATCAATTATTATGTCTACTCTTTCATTTCATGTTTTGTTAATTTGGCTCCTCTCTCTATTTTTCTTGGTGACCCTAAGTGTTTATTTCCTTTGTTTACCTTTTCAAAAAGCCAGCTCCGGTTTTCACTGATCTTTTTAAATTTTGTTGATATCTACTTTATTTATTTCTTCTCTGATCTTTATTATTTCATTCCTTTTGCTTACTTGAATTGTGTTTGTTATTCTTTTTCTAATTCTTTTAGGTAGTAGGCTAGTGGTTTATTTGAGATTTTTCTTGTTTCTTGAGGAAGGCCTGTTTCACTATAAACTTCCCTCCTGGGACTGCTTTTGATGCATCCCATAGAGTTTGGGAAGGTTTGTTTCCAATTTCATTTATTTTGAGGTATTTTCTAATTTCCCATTTGATTTCATCATTGACCAAATGGTTTTTTGTAGTATGTTGTTTAGTCTCCATGCGTTTGTCCTTTTCCTGTTTTTCTTTCTATAATTGATTTCTAGTTTCATATTCTTGAAAATGATGTGCACTCTACTGTTTCTGGATATAATGTGCTGTAGATATTTAAGTCCAGTTGGTGTGTTGTGTCATTTAAGGACACTGTTGCCGGAGTCCAGGAAAAAGTCTGGACCTGCCAAAGAGGCAAGATACTTTTCTTCCCACATTGTTTCCTGGTGCGCAAGGAGAGAGGATTAAGAGTGCTGCTTAAAGGAGCTGCAGAGACAGGTGAGAGCCTCGGATAACAGTGCAGACCACAGAGATGGGCATGAAACACTAAGGCTGCTGCTGCTGCCAACGAGAAGCCTGTGTGCGAGCACAGGTCACTCTCCACAACTCCCTTGCAGGGATTCTGTGAAGCCCGCCACTGCCAGGGTCCTGGGAAGCAGGGACAACTTCCCCGGGAGAACGCATGGCGTGCTCAGGCTGGTGCAACCTCATGCTGGCCTCTGCAGCCGCAGGCTCGCCCCACACTCTGTACCCCTCCCTCCCACCGGCCTGAGTGAGCCAGAGCCCCAGAATCAGTGGCTCCTTTAACCCTGTCCTGTCTGAGCGAAGAAGAGACAACCTACGGCGAACTAAACGCAGAGATGGGGCCAAATCCAAAGCTGAAACCTGGAAGGTGTGTGAACAAGGAAGAGAAAAGGAAATCTCTCCAAGCAGCCTAAGGAGCAGCGGATTAAGTCAACACAATCAACTTGATGTACCCTGCACCTGTGGAATACATGAATAGACAATGAATCATCCCAAATTGAGGAGGTGGATTTTGAGGGCAAGATTTATGATTTCTGCCCCTTTTCCTCTTTCTGTGAGTGTGTATGTGTATGCTTCTGTGTGAGATTTTGTCTGTATAGCTTTGCTTTCAACATTTGTCTGAGGGTTCTATTGCTCCATTTATTTGTTTGATGTTTTTCTTACTTAAAAAAATTTTTTTTCTTAATAATTATTTATTTATTTAATAACTTTATTTTATTTTACCTTACTTTATTTTATTTTCTTTTATCCTCTTTCTTTCTTTCTACTTTTTCTCCCTTTTATTGTGAGCCATGTCGATGAAAGTATCTTGGTGCTGCAGCCAGCAGTCAATGTTGTGCCTCTGAGATGGGAGAGACAAGTTCAGGACACGGGTCCACAAGAGGCCTCCCAGCTCCATGTAATTTCAAATGGCGAAAATCTCCCAGATATCTCCATCTCAACACCAACACCCAGCTTCACTCAATGACCAGCAAGCCACAGTGCTGTACACCCTATGCCAAACAACTAGCAAGAGAGGAACACAACACCACCCATTAGCAGAGAGGCTGCCTAAAATCATAATAAGTCCACAACCACCCCAAAACACACCAACAGACGTGGACCTGCCCACCAGAAAGACAAGATCCAGCCTCATCCACCAGAACACAGGCACTAGTCACCTCCACCAGGAAGCCTACAAAACCCACTGGAACAACTTTAGCCACTGGGGACAGACACCAGAAACAACGGGAACTACGAACATGCAGCTGGCCAAAAGGAGACCCAAACACACTAAGATAAGTAAAATGAGAAGACAGAAAATCACATGGCAGATGAAGGAACAAGATAAAAACCAAAGAGACCTAAGAAATGAAGATGAAATAGGCCGTCTACCTGAAAAAGTATTCAGAATAATGATAGTAAGGATGATCCAAAATCTTGGAAATAGAATAGAGAAAATTCAAGAAACATTTAACAAGGACCTAGAAGAACTAAAGATGAAGGAAGCAATGATGAACAACACAATAAATGAAATTTAGAATACTCTACAAAGGATCAATAGCAGAATACCTGAAGCAGAAGAACGGATAAGTACCTGAAAGATAAAATAGTGGAAATAACTACTGCAGAGCAGAATAAAGAAAAAAGAATGAAAAGAAGTAAGGACACTCTCAGAGACCTCTGGGACAACATTAAACGCAAACACATTCGAACTATAGGGGTTCCAGAAGAAGAAGAGAAAAAGAAAGGGACTGAGAAAATATTTGAAGAGATTGTAGATGAGTACTTCCCTAATATGGGAAAGGAAATATTTAATCAAGTTCAGGAAACACAGAGAGTCCCATAAAGGATAAATCCAAGGAGAAACACAACAAGACACATATTAATCAAACTGTCAAAATTAAATACAAAGAAAACATATTAAAAGCAGCAGGGGAAAAATAACACACAAGGGAACCCTGCAACGTTAACAGCTGATCTTTCAGCAGAAATTCTGCAAACCAGAAGGGACTGGCAGTACATATTTAATGTGATGAAGGAGAAAATACTACAACCAAGATTACTCTACCCAGCAAGGATCTCATAAAGATTTGATGGAGAAATTAAAACCGTTACAGAGAAGCAAAAGCTGACAGAGTTCAGCAACACCAGACAAGCTTTACAACAAATGCTAAAGGATCTTCTCTAGGCAAGATCCACAAGAAAAGGAAAAGACCTATAATAACAAACCCAAAACAATTAAGAAAATGGGAATAGGAATATACATATCAATAATTACTTTAAATGTAAATGGATTAAACACTCCCACCAAAAGACAGAGAGTGGCGGAATGGATACAAAAACAAGACCCATATATATGCTGTTGACAAGAGACCCACTTCAGACCTAGAGACACATATAGACTGAAAGTTAGGGGATGGAAAAAGTAATTCCATGCAAATGGAAATGAAAAGAAAGGTGGAGTAGCAATTCTCACATCAGACAAAATAGACCTAAAATAAAGACTATTAGAAGAGACAAAGAAAGACACTAAATAATGATCAAGGGATCGATCCAAGAAGAAGATATAACAATTGTAAATATTTATGCACCCAACATAGGAGCACCTCAATACATAAGGCAAACACGAAAAGCCATAAAAGGGGAAATTGACAGTAACACATTCATAGTAGGGGACTTTTATACCCCACTTTCACAAATGGACAGGTGATCCAAAATGAAAATAAATAAGGAAACACAAGCTTTAAATGATACATTAAACAACATGGACTTAATTGATATTTATAGGACATTCCATCCAAAAACAACACAATACACATTTTTCTCAAATGCTCATGAAACGTTCTCCAGGATAGATCATATCTTGGGTCACAAATCAAGCCTTGGTAAATTTAAGAAAATTGAAATTGTATCAAGTATCCTTTCTGACCACAACACTATGAGACTAGATATCAATTACAGGAAAAGATCTGTAACAATTACAAACAAATGGAGGCTAAACAATACACTACTTAATAAATAAGTGATCATTGAAGTAATCAGAGAGGAAATCAAAAAATAACTAGAAACAAATGACAATGGAGACATGACGGCCCAAAACCTATGGGATGCAGCAAAAACAGTTCTAAGAGGGAATTTTATAGCAATTGAATCCTACCATAAGAAACAGGAAACAACTTGAATAAACAACCTAACCTTGGAGGTAAATCAGTTAGAGAAAGAAGAACAACAATGAACCCAAATTTAGCAGAAGGAAAGAAATCATAAAGATCAGATCAGAAATAAATGAAAAAGAAATGAAGGAAACAATAGCAAACATCAATAAAACTATAAGATGGTTCTTTGAGAAGATAAACAAAATTGATAAACCATTAGCGAGACTCATCAGGAAAAAAAGGGAGAAGTCTCAAATCAATAGAATAAGAAATGAAAAAGAAGTAACAACTGACACTGCAGAAATACAAAAGATCATGAGAGATTACTACAAGCAACCCTATGCCAATAACATGGAGAACGTGGAAGAAAGGGACAAATTCTTGGAAATGCTTAACCTGCCAAGACTGAATCAGGAAGAAATAGAAAATATGAACAGACTAATCACAAGCAATGAAATTGAAACTGTGATTAAGTATCTTCCAACAAACAAAAGCCCAGGACCACATGGCTTCACAGGTGAATTCAATCAGACATTTAGAAAAGAGCTAACACCTATTCTTCTCAAACTCTTCCAAAATATATCAGAGGGAGGAACACTCTCAAACTCATTCTATGAGGCCACCATCACCTTGATATCAAAACCAAACTAGCATGTCACAAAGAAAGAAATCTACAGGCCAATATCACTGATGAACATAGATGCAAAAATCCTCAACAAAATACTAGCAAACAGAATCCAACAGCACATTAAAAGGAACATACAGCATGATCAAGTGGGGTTTATTCCAGGAATGCAAGGATTCTTCAATATATGCAAATCAATCAATGTGATACACCGTATTAACAAATTGAAGGAGAAAATCCATATGGTCATCTCAATAAAAGCAGAGATAGCTTTCAACAAAATTCAACACCCATTTATGATAAAAACCCTTCACAACATAGGAATAGAGGGAACATTTGTCAACATAATAAAGGCCATCTATGACAAGCCCACAGCCAACATCATACTGAAAGGTGCAAAACTGAAACCACTTCCACTAAGATCAGGAACAAGACAAGTTTGCCCACTCTCACCACTCTTATTCAACATAGTTTTGGAAATTTTAGCCACAGCTATCAGAGAAGAAAAGGAAATAAAATGAATCCAAATTGGAAAAGAAGTAAACCTGTCACTGTCTGTAGGTGACTTGATATTATACATAGAGAATTCTAATTATGCTACCAGAAAACTACTAGAGCTAATCAATGAATTTGGTAAAGTGTCAGGATACGAAATTAATGCACAGAAATCTCTGGCATTTCTCTACACTAATGATGAAGAAACTGAAATCAAGAAAGCACTCCCATTTACCATTGCAACAAAAGAATAAAATATCTAGGAATAAACGTACCTAAGGAGACAAAAGACCTGTATGCACAAAATTATAAGACAATGATGGAAGAAATTAAAGATGATACAAATAGATGGAGAGATTATACTATGTTCTTGGATTGGAAGAATCAACATTGTGGAATTGACTCTATGACCCAAAGCAATCTACAGATTCAGTGCATTCCCTATCGAACTACCACTGGCATTTTTCAGAAAACTAGTACAAAAATTTTCACAATTTCTATGGAAACACAAAAGACCCCAAATAGGCAAATATTATTGAGAATGAAAAACAGAGCTGGAGAAATCAGGCTCCCTGATTTCAGAATATACTACAAAGCTCTAATATTCAAGACAGTATGGTACTGGCACACAAACAGAAATATAGATCAATGGAACAGGATAGAAAGCCCAGAGATAAACCCACGCATACATGGTCACCTTATCTTTGATAAAGGAGGCAGGAACGTACAGTGCAGAAAGGACAGCCTCTTCAATAAATGGTGCTGGGAAAACTGGACAGGTACATGTAAATGTGTGAGATAAGATCAATCCCTAATACCATACACAAAAATAAGCTCTAAATGGATTAACGACCTAAATGTAAGGCCAGAAACTATCAAACTCTTAGAGGAAAACATAGGGAGAACACTCTATGGCATAAATGACAGCAAGGTCCTTTATTACCCACCTCCTAGTGAAATGGAAATAAAAACAAAATAAACAAATGGGACTTAATGAAGCTTCAAAGCTTTTGCACAGCAAAGGAAACCATAAACAAGACCAAAAGACAACCCTCAGAATGGGAGAAAATATTTGCAAATTAAGCAACTGACAAAGTATTAATCTACAAAATTTACAAGCAGCTCATGCAGCTCAATAAAAAAAAATAATGAACCCAATCCAAAAATGGGCAGAAGGCCTAAATAGCCATTTCTCCTAAGAAGATATACAGACTGCCAACAAACACATGAAAGAATGCTGAACATCATTAATCATTAGAGAAATGCATATCAAAACTACAATGAGATATTATCTCATACCAATAAGAATGGCCATCATCAAAAAGTCTAGAAACAATAAATGATGGAGAGGGTGTGGAAAAAAGGGAACACTCTTGTACTGCTAGTGGGAATATGTATTGGTATAGCCACTATGGAGAACAGTATGCAGGTTCCTTCAGAAACTACAAATAGAACTGCCATATGACCCAGCAATCCCACTACTGGGCATATACCCTGAGAAAACAATCATTCAAAAAGTGTCAGGTACCAAAATGTTCATTGCAGCTCTATTTACAGTAGCCCAGAGATGGAAACAACCTATGTGTCTATCATCGGATGAATGGATAAAGAAGATGTGGCACATATATTGAATGGAATATTACTCAGCCATAAAAAGAAACGAAATTGAGCTATTTGTAATGAGGTGGATGGACCTAGAGTCTGTCATACAGAGTGAAGTAAGTCAGAAAGAGAAAGATAAATACCGTATGCTAACTCATATATATGGAATTTAAGGAAAAAAATGTCATGAAGAACCTAGGATAAGAGAGGAATAAAGACACAGACCTACTAGAGAATGGAGTTGAGGATATGGCGAGGCTGAAAGGTAAGCTGTGACAAAGTGAGAGAGTGGCGTGGACATATATACACTACCAAACGTAAAATAGATAGCTAGTGGGAAGCAGCCACATAGCACCGGGAGATCAGCTTGGTGCTTTCTGAGCACCTAGAGGGGTGGGATAGGGAGAGTGGGAGGGAGGGAGACGCAAGAGGGAAGAGATATGGCAACATATGTATATGTATAACTGATTCACTTTGTTATAAAGCAGAAACTAACACAGCATTGTAAAGCAATTTTACTCCAATAAAGTTGTAAAAAAAAACAACAAAAGAACCCACTGTTGCCTTGTTACTTTTCTCTCTGGATCATCCTTCCAATGAAGTCAGTGCGGGTGTTAAAATCCCATACTGTTAATGTATTACTGTCAGTTTCTCCCTCTATGTCAGATAGTATTTGTTATATGTACTTAGGTGCTCCTGTATTTGGTGCATACATGTTAATGAGTGTAACATCCTCTTCTTGTATTGATACCTTTATCATTATATAATGCCTTTCATTGTGTTTTGTTATAGACTGTTTTTAAGTCTATTTCGTCTGATATGAGTATTGCTACCCCACTCTCTCTTTTTTTTTTTAAACATCTTTATTGGGGTATAATTGCTTTACAATGGTGTATTAGTTTCTGCTTTATAACAAAGTGAATCAGTTATACATATACATATGTTCCCATATTTCTTCCCTCTTGCATCTTCCTCCCTCCCACCCTCCCTATCCCACCCCTCCAGGCGGTCACAAAGCACCAATCTGATATCCCTGTGCTATGCTGCTGCTTCCCACTAGCTATCTATCTTAGGTTTGGTAGTGTATATATGTCCATGTCTCTCTCTCGGTTTGTCACAGCTCACCCTTCCCCCTCCCAATATCCTCAAGTCCGTTCTCCAGTAGGTCTGTGTCTTTATTCCTGTCTTACCCCTAGGTTCTTTATGACATTTTTTTTTCTTAAATTCCATATATATGTGTTAGCATACGGTATTTGTCTTTCTCTTTCTGACTTACTTCACTCTGTATGACAGACTCTAGGTCTACCCACCTCATTACTAATAGCTCATGAAACGTCATTTTTTAATCCAGTCATCCTCCCTATGTCTTTTTTTTAAGATTTGATTTTGGTATTTTTTTATTGAAGTATGTTTGACATAGAATATTATGTAATTTACAGATGTATGGTATAGTGATTCACAGTTTTTAAATGTTATACTCCAACTCCATTTATAGTTGTTATAGAATATTGGCTATATTCCCTGTGTTGTACAATATATCCTTGTAGCTTATTTTATACGTAATAGTTTGCACCTCTTAATTCCCTACACCTGTATTGTTCCTTCCCCTTTCCCTCTTCTCATTGGTTACCACTAATTTGTTCTCTATATCTGCAAGTCTGTTTCTTTTTTGTTATGTTCGCTTGTCTGTTGTATTTTTTAGATTTCACATATAAGTGATATACAATATTTGCCTTTCTCTGTCTGACTTATTTAACTTAGCATAATATCCTCCAGATCCATCAATGTTGCTTCAAATGGCAAGATTCATTCTTTTTTTATGGCTGAGTAGTATTCCATTGTATATGTAAACCACATTTTCTTTATTCTTTCATTTGTTGATGGACACTTAGGTTGCTACCATATTTTGACAATTGTAAATCATGCTGCTGTGAACATTAGGATACATGTATCTTTTTGAATTAGTGTTTTTGTTTATTTTGGATACATACCCAAGAGTGGTATTGCAGGTCATATGGTTGTTATATTTTTTAGTTGTTTGAGGAACCTTTGTACTGTTTTCCACAGTGGCTGTAGCAATTTACATTCCCACCAATAGTGTACAAGGTTGGTTTTCTCCACATCTCAACCAACATTTACTATTTGTGGTTTTTTTTAATTATAGCCATTTTGACACTTGTGGGGTGATATCTCATTGTGGTTTTGATTTGCATTTCCCTGTTGATTAGCAATGTTGATCATTTATTCATGTGCCTGTTGGCCATCTTCATGACCTCTTTGGAAAAATGCTTATTCTGCCTATTTTTAATTGGGTTGTTTTTTTCTTTTTTTATGTTGAGTTGTATCCACTGTTTATGTATTTTTGGATATTAACTCATATCAGTCATATAATTTGCAAATATTTTCTCCATTCAGTCAGTTGTCTTTTCATTTTGTTGATGTTTTTCTTTGCTGTGCAAAAGCATTTAAGTTTAAATAGGTCCCATTTGTTTATTTTTGCTTTTATTTTCTTTGTTTTAGGAGACAGATCAGAAAAATACTGCTATGACTTATGTCAATGAGTACTCTGCCTATGTTTTCCTCTTGGAACTTTATAGTATCTGGTCTTACCTTTAGGTCTTTAATCCATTTTGAGTTTATTTTTGTATATGGTGTTAGCAAATATTTTATTTACATTGTTTTACATGTAGCTGTCCAGTTTTTACAGCACCACTTATTGAAGGTATTTTCCCATGATATATTCTTGCCTCCATTGTGGTACATTACTTGGTCTTCAGTTAGTGGGTTTATATCTGGTCTCTCTATTCTGTTCCATTGGTCTATGTGCCTGTTTTTGTGCCAGTATGGTACTATTTTGATTACTGTAGCTATATCATATAGGCTGAAGTAAGGGAGTGCGATTCCTCCAGCTCTCTTTTTCTTTCTCAAGATTGCTTTGGATATTCAGGGTTATTTGTCTTTCCATACAAATTTTAAAATAATTTCCTCTAATTCTGTGAAAAATGCCTTTCATATTTTGAAGGGTTTGCATTGAATCTGTAGATTACCTTGAGTAGTATATTAAATCTTCCAAATCAAGATATATTATATTTCTTTTTTAAAACAACTTATTTATTTGGCTGTGCCGGGTCTTAGTTGAAGCACATGAGGTCTTTGTTGCCGCATGTGGGATCTTCGTTGTGGCATGTGGATCTTCACTTGTGGCATGCAGGATCTTTAGTTGCAGCATGAGGGATCCTTAGTTGTGGCATGTGAACTCTCAACTGTGGCATGTGGGATCTAGTTCCATGACCAGGGATGAAACCTGGGCCACCTGCATTGTCAGCGTGGAATTTTAACCACTGGACCACCAGGGAAGTCCCAAGAACACAATATATCTTTCTATCTGTTTGTGTTATCTTCAGTTTCTTTCATTAGTTTCTTATACTTTTCTGAGTACAGGTTTTTACTTCCTTAGGTTTATCCCAAGATATTTTATTTCTTTTTCTGTGATAGTAAATGTGATTGTTTCCTTAATCTCTTATTTTGATAGGTTGTTGTTAGTGTATAGAAATGTAATAGAATTCTGTATATTAGTCTTGTATGCTGAAACTTTACCAAATTCATTAATGAGTTCCTATAGTTTTCTGGTGGTGTCTTTAGGATTTTCTACATATAGTACTGTATCATCTGCAAACAGTGACAGTTTCACATCTTGCTCTCCAATTGGGATTTCTTTTATTTATTTTTCTTGTCTAATTGCTGTGGCTAGCACTTCCAATAGTATGTTGAATAAGTGTGGTGAGAGTGAGCCTCCTTATCTTGTTCCTGATCTAAGAAGAAATGCTTTCAGCTTTTCACTATTGAGGATGATGTTAGCTGTAGTTTTATCATATATGGCCTTTATTATGTTGAGGTATGCTCCCTCTATTCCCACTTTCTGGAGAGGTTTTTTTTTTTCTTTATCATAAACAGATGCTGAATTTTGTCAAAAGCTTTTTCTGCATCTACTGAGATATCATATGGGTTTTATTCAGTGTGTTAATGTGGTGTATTACATTAATTGATTTGTGGATATTGAAAAATCCTTGCATTCGTAGTATAAGTCCCTCTTGAAAATGGTATATGAGCCTTTTAATGTTATTTTGGATTCAGTTGGCTAATATTTTGTTGAATATTTGCATCTACATTTACCAGTGATAATTGGCCTGTAGGTTTTTGTTTTTGTTTTTGTTTTTTTTGTGAGGCATTTTTCTGGTTTTGTTATCAGGTTCATGCTGGCCTCATAGAATGAGTTTAGATGTGTTCCTTCCTCTGCAATTTTGTAATAGTTTGAGAAGGATAGGTGTTAACTCTAAATGTTTGGTAAATCTCACTTGTGAAGCCATCTGGTCCTGGAGTTTTTTTTGTTGGGAATTTTGAAACTACTGATTCAGTTTCATTGCTGGTATTTGGTATATTAGTTTTTTTATTTCTTCCTGGTTTAGTCTTGGGTGATTGTACATTTCTATTAATTTTTCCATTTCTTCTAGATCGTCCATTTTATTGGTGTATAGTTGTTCATGGTAATCTCTTAATATCCTTTGTATTTCTGAGGGGTTGTATGTAACTTCTTTTTCATTTCTTATTTTATTTATTTGGGCCTGCCCCCTTTTTCTGATAAGTCTGGCTGAAAGTTTATCAATTTTGTTTATATTTTCAAAGAACCAACTTTCAGTTACATTGATCTTTTTTACTGTTTTTGTCACTATTTCATTTATTTATGCTCTGATCTTTATGTTTTGTTTCATTCTGCTCACTTTGGTTTTTGATTATTCTTTTTCTAGTTCCTTTAAGTGTAAGGTTAGGTTTTTTATTTGAGATTTTTCTTGTGCCCTGTGGTAAGATTGTATGGCTATAAACTTCCCTCTTAAAAGTGTTTTTGCTGTGTCCTCTAAGTTTTGGATAGTCATGTATTACTTTTCATTTTCTCTAGGTATTTTTTGATTTCCTTTTATTTTTTTCAATTATCCATTGGTTGTTTAGTAGAATATTGTTTAGCCTCCATATGTTTGTGTTCTTTTACAGTTTTTTTTTTCTTGTAGTTGATTTGTAGTCTCATAGATTTTTGGTTGGAAAAATGCTTGATATGATTTCAATATTTAAAAATTTACTGCTGCTGGTTTTGTAGCCTAGCATGTGATCTGTCCTGGAGTCCATGTGCACTAGAAAAGAATGTGTATTCTCCTGCTTTCAGATGCATTGCTCTCTATATATCAATTAGATCCATCTTATGTAATATGTCATTTAAAGTCAATGTTTCCTTATTGATTTTCTGTCTGGATGATCTGTCCATTGATTACAAGTGGGATGTTAAATCCTCTATTATTGTGTTACTATGGATTTTTCCCTTTATGTACATTAATATTTACCTTATATAGTAGGTGCTCATATTTTGGGTGCATATATATTTTAAGTTGTTATAACTTCCTTTTGGATTGACCCCCTGATCATTGTGTAGTGTTCATCTTTGTCTCTTGTAACAGTCTTTATTTTGAAGCCTATTTTGTGTGATATAAGTATTGCTACTCTGGCTTTCTTTTGATTTCCATTTGCATAGAATAACTTTTTACATCCCCTGACTTTCAGTCTGTGTGTGTCTTTAGCTCTGAAGTGAGTCTTTTTCTGGCAGTATATATATATGTCTTTTTGTATCCATTCAGCAGCCACTCTTTGTCTTTTGGTTGGAGGATTAATCCATTTACACTCAAGGTAATTATTGATAAGTATGTTTTTATTGCCATTTTGTTTCCTGTTTTGGGGTTGTTTTTGTAGATCTTTTATTTATTTATTTATTTATTTTGTGGTACGTGGGCCTCTCACTGTTGTGGCCTCTCCCATTGAAGAGCACAGGCTCCAGACGTGCAGGTTCAGCAGCCATGGCTCACGGGTCCAGCCACTCCACGGCATGTGGATCTTCCCAGACTGGGGCATGAACCCATGTCCCCTGCATCAGCAGGCGGACTCTCAACCACTGCACCACCAGGGAAGCCCTGTAGGTCTTTTTTTTTTAATGTTCCTTCTTTTGTTCTCTTCTCTTGTGATTTGATACCTATCTTTAGTGGTATGTCTGGATTCCTTTTTGTTTTTTGTGTATATCTATTATAGGTTTTTTATTTGTGGTTACTGTGAGGTTTTAATATAGCCATATATATATGTAAGTGGAGCCAAGGTCCTATATATATATATCTATAGCAGTATATAGTAATCATATATATATGATTGTTTTAAGTTGCTGATCTCTTAATTTCAAATGCATTTTTAATGACCTTACATTTGTATTCTCTTCCCCTCATGCTTACTGTTTTTGATATCATATTTTACATCTAATTGTTTTGGGTATCCCTTGTTTCCTTATTGTGGATATAGATGATTTTACTACTTTTTCCTCTAACATTCCTACTAGCATTGTTTGTGGATGATTTCTTACCTTTATTGTATGTTTGCCTTTACCAAGGAGCTTTTTCATTCTGTAATTTTCTTGTTTCTTGTTGTACCCATTTCCTTTTCATCTAGAGAAGTTTCTTTAACATTTGTTGTAAAGCTTGTTTAGTGGTACTGAACACTTTTAGCTTTTGATTGTCTATGAAGCTTTTGATCTCTCCTTCAAATTTGAATGAGAGCATTGCTGGGTAGACTGTTCTTGGTTTTTTCCTTTCATCACTTTAAATACATTATACCTCTTCCTTCTGGCTTACAGAGTTTGTGCTTAATATCAGCTGATAGCTTTTTGCAAAGTCCCATGTTTCTTATTCATTGCTTTCCCCTTTCTACTTTTAGTATCCTCTCTTTATCTTTATTTTTTTTGTCATTTTACTTACAGTGTGTCTTGGTGTATTCCCCTTTGAGGTCATTCTGTATGGGATTCTCTGAGCTTCCTGGACTTGGATGACTGTTTCCTTTCCCATATGCAGGAAGTTTTTAGCCATTATGTCTTCAAATATATTTTTGGTCCCTTTTATTCTCTCCCTTCTCATTCTGGGACCCTTGTAATGAGAATATTAGTGCACTTGATGTTGTCCCAGAGGTCTCTTAAGCTGTCTTCATTTCTTTTCATTCTTTTTTCTTTTCAGCTTCAGTGATTTCTACTACTGTCTCTTCCAGCTTACTGATTCATTCCTCTGTATCATTTAGTCTACTGTTGATTCCTACTAGTGTATTTTTCATTTTAGTTATTGTATTCTTCATGTCTATTTGGTATTCTTTATATTTTCTAACTCTTTGTTAAAATCTTCCAACTTCTTGCTCTGTGCATTCTTCTCCTGAGTTCTTTCATCTTTATGATCATTACCCTGAACTCTTTCTCTGGTAGATTTCTTATCTCCACTTCACTTAGTTCTTCTTCTTGGGTTTTGTCTTGTTCTTTATTCTGGGACATGTTCCTCTGCCACCTCATTTTTTCTGAGTTGCTGCTTGTATTTTTATTTATCTGGTAGGTTAGTTATTCTCCTGACCTTGGAGAAGTGGCCTTCTGTAGGAGACGTCCTATTTGTCCCAGCAATGCACTCTCCTCTCATTGCCAATGCTATATGCTCTAGGGTTTCCCACTTTGAGGGCTGCATGGGTCCTTCTGCTATAGTGGGCCAACTATGTGGTGGTCTGGTAGGCTCAGTTGGCCCCTAGTCTGGCTGGTTTCCTGGTCCTGCCTTATGCAGAGGCTGCTGGTTGCTGGTTGGCAGGGCCTCTTCACGAGGAGGCTGACTGGAGCATCCCAGGGGTACCTGGAGCTAGTTCTGGCTTAGTAATGGGTAGAGTCAAGGTCCAGAAGACTCTGGGGCTGTTGCTCTCCCACTGGTAGGTGAATACATGTCCTGGGCTTATGGCTGAACTACTGGCAAGCAGAACCGGGTCTTTAATTTTTACTTGTCTGAGAACTTTGGGGATCCCCGCGTTGGTGTCAGATCACTTATGGAAGGGGCACAGTTCCTGACACAGCTGGGTACATCGTTTGGGGTGTTACAAATCTTGTTTTTGCCTGCTAGTGGGCAGGGCCAGAGCCCAGCTGGTCCCAGGGTAAGGTCTGGTTGCTGTGGGTGGGCTGGGTCTGAAGGCTGTGGGATTGTGGTTTTCTTGCTTCTGGTATCTGCCCCCTTGTGGATCAGCCTGATCCAGAGGTTAAAGCAGACTTCCTGGAGGGCAGGGTTGGTGCCTGCCCACTGGTGGGTGGAGCTGGGTCCTGGCCCTCTTCTGGGCAGTACTGTCTAGACATACATAGAGTTATGTCTAGAAGCAGCTGTGGACTCAGGAAGTCTTTAGGCAACCTGTCTGCTGATGGATGGGGCTGTGTCCCTGCACAGTTAGCTGCTAGGCCTGTTGTGTCCCAGCACTGGCACCCCTAGCCTGTTGGGTGGGGCCAGGTCTTGGTGCTAATGAGCTAGGGGGAAGATACCATAATGGCACCAGCCTGCACCAGTGTCCATGAGGTAGAAGAAACTCCAAAGTATGGCTGCCATCAGTATCTGTGTCTCCTGGGTGAGCTGCATCCACTGCCTGCCTCTCTGGGGGATGCTCCAAAATCAGCAGGTAGGTCTGGCCTAGGCTCCTATAAAATTACTGCTATTGCCCTGGGTCCTGGAGCATGTGAGATTTTGTTTGTGCCCTTTAAGAGTGAAGTCTCTACTTTCCTCAGCTGTGTGAGACTCCCAAAAGTAAACCCCACTAGCATTTAAAGCCAAATCCTCTGGGGGTTCCTCTCCCTGGTGCAGGACCCCAGGCTTAGAACTGTCATTACTGTGGGTGTACCTCTACAATGTAATTATTCTTCAGTTTTGTGTCAGCCACCTGGGGATATGGGACTAGATTATATCACAAATCTGCCCCTCCTTCCTGTCTTCTTGTGGTTCCTTCTTTGTGTCTTTGTTGTAGATCTTTTCTGTAGCTTCCTGTCTTTTTCATTGTGAATTTGTATTGTGTATTTGTGATTTTTCTGTGCTCATGAGAAGAGCTCATGTTCTTTCTACTCTGCCATCTTGGCTGATCCTCTCCTAGTATAATATTTCTCCTATGTCTTTTGATCAGAGCATTTATTCTATTGATATTTAAAGTGATTATTGAGAGGCATGTAGTTATTGCCATTTTATTACTTGTTTTTCAGTTGTTTTTATAGTTATTCCTTGTTCCTTTCTTATTCTTTTTGTTTCTCTTATTGTGGATTGATGATTTTGTTTTGTAGCATGCTTGGATTCCTTTCTTGATGCTTTTTGTGTATCTATTGTAGGTTTTTGATTTATGGTTACCATGGGGTTCGTATATATTGACCCATAATTGTATCTACTTGATTTGAACTTGTAGTCATGTAAGTTCAAATACATTCTAAAAGATCTGCATTTTTACTCCCCTCCTCTAAATTTTGTTTTTGATGTCATATTTTACATCTTCATGCTTATCCCTTAACTGATTATGGTAGTTATAGTTGTTTTCACAATTTTTTTTTTGTCTTTTAATCGACATACTGGCTTATTTAAGTGATCTTCAATCCTTTCTATATGTTTCCCTTTCTGGGATTTTCCCTTTCCTATAGATTCTTACTTCTTTTCCATTTAGAGAAGACCTTTCAACATTTCTTCTAGGGTAGCTTTAGTGTTGCTGAATTCTTTTAGTTTTTCTTGTCTGAGAAGTTCTTTGTCTCTGCTTCTATTCTAAATGATAATTTAGTGACATTGTGTATTTATTTATTTATTTATTTTTAGTAGGGACTTTATTTCCTTCCTTCCTTTCTCTTTCTCTCCTTCCTTCCTTCTTTCCTTCCTTCCTTCCTCCTTCCTTCCTTCCTTCTTCCTCCCTTCCTTCCTTCCTTCCTTCCTTTCTTTCTTTCTTTCTTTCTTGGCTATGTTGGGTCTTTCTTGCTGCATGCGGGCTTTCTCTAGTTGTGGCGAGTGGGGGCTACTCTTTGTTGTGGTGCACGGGCTTCTCGTTGCAGTGACTTCTCTTGTTGCAGACCATGGGCTCTAGACATGTGGGCTTCAGTAGTAGTGGCACGCAGGTTCAGTAGTTGTGGCTCATGGGCTTAGTTGCTCCACGGCATGTGGGATCTTCTCAAACTGGGGCTCAAACCTGTGTCCCCTGCATTGACAGGTGGATTCTTAACCACTGAGCCACCAGGGAAGTCCCAGCATTGTGTTTTTAATTTCAAATTCCACTTGTTCATTGTTGATATATAGGAAAGTGATTGACATTTATATATTACCATTGTATCCTCAACCTTGCTGTAATTGCTATTAGTAATAACAATAATAATTGTTATTATTAGTAGTAACTAATAATGATTGTTATTATTAGTTCCAGATGTTGTTAGATTTATACCAATTCCATTATTTGGAGTCTTTAATATAAATGATATTTTGTCTTTAATTTTAAATTCTTCTTGTTAATATCTGGTATATAGGAAAACAAGTGATGTCTGTACATTAACCTTGCATCCTACAAACTTGTTAAATTCACTAATTGGCAGGAGATGCTTTTCCCAATTCTTTCATATTTTCTATACAAACAATCATGTATCTATGGAAAAATATAGTTGTATTTCTTCCTTCCAAATCTGTGTAGTTTTTAATTCATTTTTTTCTCTTACTTCATTGTGTAGGGCTTCCAGTATGATGTTGAAAAGGTGGGGTAAGAAGGGAAATCCTAGTCATGCTCCTCCTCTTAGGGGAAAAGCTTCAAGTTTCTTACTATTAAGTATGGTGTTTGCTGTAGGATTTTTTTTTCTCTATGTTCTTTATCAAGTTGAGGAAGGTTCTCTCTATTCATAGTTTGCTGAGAGTTTCATCATGAATTGGTGTTGGAGTCTAATGCTTTTCCTGCAACTTTTGATATGATTGTATAATTTTTCTTCCTTCATTTGTTAATATGATGGATAACATTCATTGATTTTTCTAATGTATTACCAGCTTCACATACCTAGGATGAATCCCATTGACTGTGGTGTATAATTATTTTTTATAAGTTGTTAGATTCAACTTGTTAATATATTGTTGAAAATGTTTGCAACTATGTTCATGAAGGGTGGTGGTCTCTAGTTTTCTTGTGATGCTTTGTGTGGCTTTGGTATTAAGTAATGTTGGCCTCATAGAATGAGTTAAGAAGTATTCTCTCTACGTTTATATTCTGGAAAAGATTGTAGAGAATTGGTATAATTTTCTCTTCAAATATTTGGCAGAATTCACCAGTGAATACATCTGGGCCTGTGCTTTCTCCTTTGGAAGCTTATTAAATATTGATTCAATTTCTTTAATAAATATAATACTATTTATATTGTCTCTTCCTTCCTGTGTGAGTTTTTGCAGATTGTGTTTCTCAAGGATTTGGTCCATTTCATCTAGGTTATCAAATTTATGGCCATAAAGTTGTTCATATTATTGCTTTATTATCCTTTTAATGGTAGTGAGATCTGTAGTAATATCCCATCTTTCATTTCTGATACTAGTAATTTGATTTCTGTCTTTCTCTCTCTCTCTCTTTTGAGTAGCTCATCTAGAGAAGTACCAAATTTATTGATCTTTTCAAAGAACCAGGTTTTGGTTTTGTTGATTTGCTCTATAGATTTTTCTTGTTTTCAATTCTTTGATTTCTGTTCTAATTTTTATTTATTCTTTTCTTCTGCTTACCTTAGATTTAATTTTTACTCTTCCTAGCTCTAAATTTTCCTCTAATCACTGCTTTCACTGTATTTCATAAATTTTGATAAGTTCTACTTTCATTTTCATTTAGTTCAAGATATTTAAATTTTTTTCTGGAGATTTCTACTTTGACCCATTGTGTTATTTAGAAGTGTGCTGTTTAATTTTTGAATTTTTCAGATATCTTTCTGTTGTTGAATTCCAATTTAATTCCATTATTTCCCGAGAACAGATGTCATATGACTTTTATTCTTTTAAATTTGTTAATGTGTGTTTGATGATCTCAAGTGTGGTCTATATTAATGAATGTCCAAGGTGAGCTTCAGAAGAATGTGTACTTTGCTGTATTTGGATGTAGTAGTCTATAGGTGTTAATTATATATAGTTGATCAATGGTGCTGTTGAGTTAATCTAAATCCTTATTAATTTTAATGGGTGCTTGAATTTTACATTTCTGATAAAAGGATGTTAAAGCCTCCAAGTACACTATTGGACTCTTCTCTTTATCCTTGCACTCATATCAATTTTTGCCTCACATGTTTTGATGCTGTGATGTTAGGCACATTAAAGACTGTTATGTCCTCTTGGAGAATTAACCTCTTTATCATTATGTAATTCCATGCTCTGAATTCTACTCTACCTGAAATTATTGTAGCTACTCTAGCTCTCTTTTGATTAGTGTAAATTTAGTATATCTTTCTCCATTATTTTCCTTTTATTTTATATGTACCTGTATATTAAAGAGTGCTTCTGATAGACAACCTGTTGGGTCATTTGTTTTGATTCACTCTGACAATCTCTTTTAATTGGGGTATTTAAAGCCATTGACATTTGAAGTCATTATTGATATATCTTGATTAATATCTACTATATTTCTTACTGTTTTCTATTTATTATCCTTGTTCTTTGTTCAGATTTTTGTTGTTCACTCTTTTTCTGCCTTTGTGGTTTTAACTGAGCATTTTATAAGATTTCATTTTCTGTCTTGTCTTAGTTGAATTATATTTTTAAACTTTTTTACAGTTGCCCTAGAGTTTGCAAGATATATCTACAATTAATCCAAGTCCACTTTCAAATAACACTCAACCACATCACTGGTTAGTGTAAGTATCTTATAATAACAAAATGGTCCTAATTCCTCTATTCTTTTATACCATTGCTGTTACCCATTTCACTTATACAATAGCTATAAATATTCAATGTATTTTTGCTACTATTATTTTGAGAAAATTGGTATCTCTTAGATCAATTCTGAATAATAAAAATAAAAGCTTATATTTTACTTTCACTCATTCCTTCTCCAGTATTCTTCCTTTATATATATATATATAGATCCAAGGTTCTGACCTGTATCATTTCCCTTCTCTCTGAAGAACTTCTTTTAACATTTCTTGTAAAAATTCCCTCAAATTTTTTGCCTCAAGGTCTTTAATTATCCTTCACTTTTGAAGGATAGATAATTTCACAAGATAAAGAATTCTAGGTTAGTGGGGTTTTTTCCTCTTAAGGCTTTAAATATTTCAATCTATTGTCTACTTGCTTGCATGTTTTCTGAGAAGTTGGATATAATTTTTTTTTTTTTTTTTTTTGCAGTACCTGGGCCTCTCACTGCTGTGGCCTCACCCGTTGCAGAGCACAGGCTCTGGATGCACAGGCTCAGTGTCCATGGCTCATGGGCCCAGCTGCTCCATGGCATGTGGGATCTTCCCAGACCGGGGCACGAACCCGTGCCCCCTGCATTGGCAGGCAGACTCTCAACCACTGCGCCACCAGGGAAGCCCCTGGATATCATTCTTATATTTGCTTCTCTCTAGGTAAACTGTTTTTTTTGCACTTGTCTCCTTTCAAGAATTATTCCTTTTCTTAAATTTCCCACAATTTGAATATGATATGCCTAGGTGAAGGGTTTTTTGCTTGTTTCTTTGGCATTTATCCTGATTGGTGTTCTCTGACATTTCTGGATCTGTGGTTTGATGTCTGACAATATTGGGGAATTCTCAGGCATTATTGCTTCAAATATTTCTTCTGTTCTTTTGGTATTCTCACTAAACATATGTTACACCTTTGTAATTGTCCCATAGTTCTTGGATATTCTGTTCTATCTTTTTTTTTTCTTTGTTTTTCAGTTTGGGGAAATTTCTATTGACATATACTCAAGCTCCAAGGTTCTTTCCTCAGCTGTATGCAGTCTACTAATGAGCCCATCAAAGGTATTCTTCATTTCAGTTACAGTGTTTTTGATCTCTAGTCTTTTTGATTCTTCAAAAAGAAGAATTTTCACTTTTCTATTTGTGTTACCCATTTGTTCTTGCATGTTGCTTACTTCTTCCATTAGAACCCTTAGCATATTAAACATAGCTGTTTTGATTTCTCAGTATGATAATTCTAACATCCCTGCCGTATCTCAGTCTGGTTCTGATGCTTGCTCTGTCTCATTAAATATGTGATTTTGCCTGTTAGTGTGTCTTGTAATTTTTTTGTTGAAAGCTAGACATCATGCACTGGGCAAAGAGAACTTTGGCAAATAGGCCTTTACTGATTTAGTGGTAAAGCTGGAGGGAAAGGAAGCACTTATATTTCTGAGATTTAGCCTTAGTTTTTGGTGAGCCTGTGACCTTGGGCTGTGACCTTCATAGGTGCCTCTTAGTGTTTTTCTCCACCTTTGTTGGGACAGGATGGTTAGTAGGCTCTGGAATTTGGTATTTCCCACCCCCCCACCTGGAAGATAGAGCAGACTGGAGTAAGGTATTTCATTTCCTCCAGGTAGGTTAGAGTCTGATAAAACCCTAATAGGTAAGGCTCAGTAAAATATTTTTTCTTGAATTCAGAGCTTCTAAGAGCTGAATGCTCTGGTCCATTTTAAAATGGCTGCTTTTCACCTTCCCTTGCTTGAAGCATAAAGGAATTTTTTCTTTGATATTCACTGTAAGAACCTGGTAGGACCCCTGCTGGTAAAACTCACAAAAGTGTGAGGGTCTCCATATTACTGGACCCTCTCCCCCAGAGTTTGTAAATTTCAGGCATATCCATGCTATATCTCCAGCAATTCATCAATTATAGTCTAGGTTTTTCTACCCCAGTATTGGTTCCCAGGAAGGCTTCTGCTGCTCATAATGAAAATTATGCTCTGATAAGTTGTGATTCTCTTTATCCACTTGTTGGTCTTTCCAATTTTGGGGGCAGCAATTTGTCCTGTGACCTCGCTTTTATGATGTATCTAAGAAGACTTGTTGATTTTTCAGTTTGTTCAAGATTTTTACTTTTTGTTAAGATGGAGCAATGACTTCCAAGCTATTTACATTCCACATTGGAAATAGGAAGTCCTTCTGGGTTTGAGTTATTACATCTTAGTGAAAAAATAGAATGCAGAGCATGTCTGATGCAATTTTAAACATTCGAATATCTTTCATGTCAAATCTAATCAAACCAATATATAATTCTCATTGAGATCCTGACAGCTTGTGGTCATATTCCTTTTACTTTTGTCCTCGAATGAAGTAATTTTCTACACTCTGAAATGCACATAACAGAAAAAGTTTTTTTTTTTATGCTTGCAGTTATTATATTGCATTTGTTCTTATCCTCTGATAAGGACAACATCTAGCACTAAGTCATAGGATTTAAAAAATAGCTTTTTAAATTATCATATGATTTTGTGAAATTGAGGTTTTTTATGACTCTTGATTTGCCTCTACTTTATTAGAGTGACCATACTCTTAGTTAATATCCACAGCATTGCAAACAGATAAAAATCCATACAAATTATAAATTTGTGTAAATTACAAATGCTACCTCTGACAAGAGCACTAAATCCTGATTTTCAGTGAGGCATTAAAGAATGTTTATATCTGATATGAGTACCATGCCTAAATAACTTGCATAAAACTGTAATGGGGAAAAAATAATTTCAGTATGTTAAGAAACCTCTTTCATCAGAGAGGACATATATTCCTCCTTAATAAGGTATAAAGATACACCAAAAATTAGGAGGAAATTCAGTTTGCATTGAATAAATTTAGAATAATTATAGATTTAGCTTAAAGATTTACTTGGTATATAATTCCCTGACATCAGGCAGGCTGGAGGGAGGGTAGAAGGAGAGTCAAGAAGTGGAGAGAAAAAAATGCTGACCTCAGTTGATATTTTCAGCATTTCCATCACATAAACCCTGCCAAACTCTTTTTTTATTATTATTATTTTTTAATTAATTTATTTATTTTTGGCTACATTAGGTCTTTGTTGCTGTGAGTGGGCTTTCTCTAGCTGTGGTGAGCAGAAGTTACTCTTCATTTTGGTGCATGGTTTTCTCATTGCAGTGGCTTCTCTTTTGCAGAGCATGGGCTCCAGGTGTGCGGGCTCAGTAGTTGTGGCTCATGGGCTTAGTAGTTGTGGCTCACGGGCTTAGTTGCTCTGTGGGATCTTCCCCACCCAGGGCTCAAACGCCCCTGGCATTGGCAGGTGGATTCTTAACAATTGCGCCACGAGGGAAGTCCCCCTGACAAACTCTTTGAATCTTTTGCTTTTCGTTAAATCACTACGTACTTTAAGACTGCTTGGCACTTACTGTGAATCTCCCCAATTTCTTAAACTCTTAGTACCAGTCCTTTGCAAATTTTTGTTTTTTAATCAGCTTGCGCACCTGGGGAATATGGCATGTTACAGGTTAATTACCTATAAGGAAGATATCTTAATTGCACAGAACTCTTCTGTAGGAGATAAGAAAATAAAACTCAACCTTTTTTTCTGGTGGTATATCATGTGAAAATTAAGTATTTATTAACTATAAAGTGACCTTTGGGTATGTATGGGAATTCAGCTGTTCATGTTCCCAAGCAGAGCTCCACTGAATACTCTTCAGTTTTCTGGCTGATAGTCCCATAGCACAAGAGAGCATTAACTTAATTTCAGTGAAGGTGACACTTGTTAAAATGTATTGTTTTTCAGGGTTTTTATTTTATTATTGAAGATGTTTTAGTTTTGAACTGATATAGATTATACCTTCCAGATGGAGTTCATCTGGAAGCAAAGTTTTCTAAAAATAATGCTTCTTTCAGGGTAGTCAGTTGGAACTTAGCTCTGCCAGTATGCGGATATTAAAACTTTAATGAAAATGTATATAACAACACTCAAGTAATATTTACTCTGTATTAGGAAAATATGGAGAGGAAAAAATAAGAAACTAAGAATCATCCATACTCTCTATAATTCCAGTAACCAGAGGCAACTTTTCTTATACAGACATAACTTGGAGGTATTGTGGTTGTGTTCCAAGCCACCACAATAAAACAAATATCACAATAAAGTGAATCACAAAATTTTTTTGGTTTCCCAGTGCATATAAAAGTTATGTTTACACTATACTGTAGTCTATGTGTGCAATAGTATTATGTTTGAAAAAACCAATGTACATAATTTAAAAATGCTTTATTGATAAAAAATACTAACCATTATCTGAGCCTTTAAGTCGTAGTAGTAGCATCAAAGGTCACAGATCACAGATCACAATAACAAATATAATGAAAACTTTTGAATCATTGTCAGAATTGAAACACTGTCAAAATGTGACACAGAGACATGAAGTGAGCAAATGCTGTTAGAAAAATGGTGCTGCTAGACTTGTTTGATTCAGGGTTGCCACTAAGCTTCAACTTGTAAAGAATGCAATATTTGCAAAACACAATAAAGTGAAGCACAAAAAATGACATATGCCTATATATGCTTCTAGATAATTTTATCTGCATAAACACAGGCAATTATATCTTTTTCCTTTTACAACTTTGCATTATCCATGTACAGTTTTCAGGACTCTGGCGTTTATTAGTAAAGTATGTGATTTGATTCTAACAGTAACTGAGTAAAGGATTAAAGCATTTGGGGGAGGGGTTTTTATTAAATAGCTCAGACATTCAGTCCCAAGTCCCTCACAGGAATACTATTCACAAAATTGATCAAGTCTAATTAACAGATCTATTTTTAATATCTATTGCTCATTAATTCACTCATTCAACACATATTTTTCTAGCATAAATTATGTGCAAAACACTGTGTTTTGTGCCAAAGGGGATTCAGGGATGTTTCAGACAACATCTTTCTATTTAGCTTTGTTTCAAAGTTGGAAATATCAAAGGGGAGGAATTTTTTCAGAGAATCACTATTGAAGATACACAAATGCTAGTAAGTTCTTTTAAGATTCTGGACTAACAGTTATCTTTACACTAATGGATATTTCATATCAAAAGGGTAATTTAGAAAATAGAGAATTAAGGCACTAAAAGGTGAAGACAATAATTCTGGAGTCAATCATGAGGCCAACTAATTGCTCTTGATGGTGGATGCATTCAGGTCTCTAGGCACTAGCTCCAGCCCACCATAGCCCATGATGAGCTAGGGACCTTATAGGACAGGTAGAAAGAAGTATATCAATTATTTTATAAAGATTTAAAAGATCGTCCTTGTCACCTGACCACCTTTCTAAGTCATGTGTGACCCAAAGACAGAACTACTCTTCCTATTCATCTTTTTTTCCTATTCACCTTTTTATTTCTCACTTGTAATACAGTTTTTTTTTTTTTCTTTTTGCGGTACGCAGGCCTCTCACTGCTGTGGCCTCTCCCGTTATGGACGGAGCACAGGCTCTGGACGCGCAGGCTCAGTGGCCATGGCTCATGGGCCCAGCCACTCCGCAGCATGTGGGATCTTCCCGGACCGGGGCACGAACCCGTGTCCCCTGCATCGGCAGGCGGACTCTCAACCACTGTGCCACCAGGGAAGCCCTGTAATACATTTTTTTTTTTTTTTTTTTTTTTTTTTTTTTTTTTTTTTTAAACATCTTTATTGGGGTATAATTGCTTTACAATGGTGTGTTAGTTTCTGATTCACAACAAAGTGAATCAGCTATACATATACATATGTTCCCATATGTCTTCCCTCTTGCGTCTCCCTCCCTCCCACTCTCCCCTTCCCACCCTTCCAGGCTGTCACAAAGCACCGAGCTAATATCCCTGTGCCTTGCGGCTGCTTCCCCCCAGCTATCTACCTTACTACGTTTGTTAGTGTGTATATGTCCATGACTCTCTCTCGCCCTGTCAAAACTCACCCTTCCCCCTCCCCATATCCTTAAGTCCGTTCTCCAGTAGGTCTGCGTCTTTATTCCTATCTTACCCCTAGGTTCTTCATGACATTTTTTTCCCTTAAATTCCATATATATGTGTTAGCATACGGTATTTGTCTTTTTCTTTCTGACTTACTTCACTCTGTATGACAGATTCTAGGTCTATCCATCTCATTACAAATAGCTCAATTTCATTTCTTTTTAAGGCTGAGTAATATTCCATTGTGTATATGTGCCACATCTTCTTTATCCATCCATCCGATGATGGGCGCTTAGGTTGTTTCCATGTCCTGGCTATTGTAAATAGAGCTGCAATGAACATTTTGGTACATGACTCTCTTTGAATTTTGGTTTTCTCAGGGTATATGCCAAGTAGTGGGATTGCTGGGTCATATGGTAATTCTATTTGTAGTTTTTTAAGGAACCTCCATACTGTTCTCCACAGTGGCTGAACCAATTCACATTCCCACCAGCAGTGCAAGAGTGTCCCCTTTTCTCCACACCCTCTCCAGCATTTATTGTTTCTTGATTTTTTGATGATGGCCATTCTGACTGGTGTGAGATGATATCTCATTGTAGTTTTGATTTGCATTTCTCTAATGATTAATGATGTTGAGCATTCTTTCATGTGTTTGTTGGCATTCTGTATATCTTCTTTGGAGAAATGTCTATTTAGGTCTTCTGCCCATTTTTGGATGGGGTTGTTTGTATTTTTGTTATTGAGCTGCATGAGCTGCTTGTAAATTTTGGAGATTAATCCTTTGTCAGTTGCTTCATTTGCAAATGTTTTCTCCCATTCTGAGGGTTGTCTTTTGGTCTTGGTTATGGTTTCCTTTGCTGTGCAAAAGCTTTGAAGTTTCATTAGGTCCCATTTGTTTATTTTTGTTTTTATTTCCATTACTCTAGGAGGTGGGTCAGAAAGGATCTTGCTGTGATTTATGTCATAGAGTGTTCTTCCTATGTTTTCTTCTAAGAGTTTGATAGTTTCTGGCCTTACATTTAGGTCTTTAATCCATTTTGAGCTTATTTTTGTGTATGGTGTTAGGGAGTGATCTAATCTCATACTTTTACATGTACCTGTCCAGTTTTCCCAGCACCATTTATTGAAGAGGCTGTCCTTTCTCCACTGTACATTCCTGCCTCCTTTATCAAAGATAAGGTGTCCATATGTGCGTGGGTTTATCTCTGGGCTTTCTATCCTGTTCCACTGATCTATCTTTCTGTTTTTGTGCCAGTACCATACTGTCTTGATTACTGTTGCTTTGTAATATAGTCTGAAGTCAGGGAGCCTTATTCCTCCAGCTCCTTTTTTCGTTCTCAAGATTGCTTTGGCTATTCGGGGTCTTTTGTGTTTCCATACAAATTGCAAAATTTTTTGTTCTAGTTCTGTGAAAAATGCCAGTGGTAGTTTGATAGGGATTGCATTGAATCTGTAGATTGCTTTGGGTAGTAGAGTCATTTTCACAATGTTGATTCTTCCCATCCAAGAACATGGTATATCTCTCCATCTATTTGTATCATCTTTAATTTCTTTCATCAGTGTCTTATAATTTTCTGCATACAGGTCTTTGGTATCCTTAGGTAGGTTTATTCCTAGATATTTTATTCTTTTTGTTGCAATGGTAAATGGGAGTGTTTTCTTGATTTCACTTTCAGATTTTTCATCATTAGTATATAGGAATGCCAGAGATTTCTGTGCATTAATTTTGTATCCTGCTACTTTACCAAATTCATTGATTAGCTCTAGTAGTTTTCTGGTAGCATCTTTAGGATTCTCTATGTATAGTATCATGTCATCTGCAAACAGTGACAGCTTTACTTCTTCTTTTCCAATTTGGATTCCTTTTATTTCCTTTTCTTCTCTGATTGCTGTGGCTAAAACTTCCAAAACTATGTTGAATAAGAGTGGTGAGAGTGGGCAACCTTGTCTTGTTCCTGATTTTAGTGGAAATGCTTTCAGTTTTTCACCATTGAGGATGATGTTTGCTGTGGGCTTGTCATATATGGCTTTTATTATGTTTAGGAAAGTTCCCTCTATGCCTACTTTCTGGAGGGTTTTTATCATAAATCGGTGTTGAATTTTGTCGAAAGCTTTCTCTGCATCTATTGAGATGATCATATGGTTTTTCTCCTTCAATTTGTTAATATAGTTTATCACATTGATAGATTTGCGTATATTGAAGAATCCTTGCATTCCTGGAATAAACCCCACTTGATCATGGTGTATGACCCTTTTAATGTGCTGTTGGATTCTGTTTGCTAGTATTTTGTTGAGGATTTTTGCATCTATGTTCATCAGTGATATTGGCCTGTAGTTTTCTTTCTTTGTGACATCCTTGTCTGGTTTTGGTATCAAGGTGATGGTGGCTTCGTAGAAGGAATTTGGGAGTGTTCCTCCCTCTGCTATATTTTGGAAGAGTTTGAGAAGGATAGGTGTTAGCTCTTCTCTAAACGTTTGATAGAATTTACCTGTGAAGCCATCTGGTCCTGGGCTTTTGTTTGTTGGAAGGTTTTTAATCACAGTTTCAATTTCAGTGCTTGTGATTGGTCTGTTAATATTTTCTATTTCTTCCTGATTCAGTCTTGGCAGGTTGTGCATTTCTAAAAATTTGTCCATTTCTTCCAGATTGTCCATTTTATTGGCATAGAGTTGCTTGTAGTAATCTCTCATGATTTTTTTTATTTCTGCAGTGTCAGTTGTTACTTCTCCTTTTTCATTTCTAATTCTATTGATTTGAGTCTTCTCCCTTTTTTTCTTGATGAGTCTGGCTAGTGGTTTATCTATTTTGTTTATCTTCTCAAAGAACCAGCTTTTAGTTTTATTGATCTTTGCTATTGTTTCCTTCATTTCTTTTTCATTTATTTCTGATCTGATTTTTATGATTTCTTTCCTTCTGCTAGCTTTGGGGTTTTTTTGTTCTTCTTTCTCTAATTGCTTGAGGTGCAAGGTTAGGTTGTTTATTCGAGATGTTTCCTGCTTCTTAAGGTGGGCTTGTATTGCTATAAACTTCCCCCTTAGAACTGCTTTTGCTGCATCCCATAGGTTTTGGGTCGTTGTGTCTCCATTGTCATTTGTTTCTAGGTATTTTTTTATTTCCTCTTTGATTTCTTCAGTGATCACTTCATTATTAAGTAGTGTATTGTTTAGCCTCCATGTGTTTGTATTTTTTACAGATCTTTTCCTGTAATTGATATCTAGTCTCATGGCGTTGTGGTCGGAAAAGATACTTGATACAATTTCAGTTTTCTTAAATTTACCAAGGCTTGATTTGTGACCCAAGATATGATCTATCCTGGAGAATGTTCCATGAGCACTTGAGAAAAATGTGTATTCTGTTGTTTTTGGATGGAGTGTCCTATAAATATCAATTAAGTCCATCTTGTTTAATGTATCATTTAAAGCTTGTGTTTCCTTATTTATTTTCATTTTGGATGATCTGTCCATGGGTGAAAGTGGGGTGTTAAAGTCCCCTACTATGAATGTGTTACTGTTGATCTCCCCTTTTATGGTTGTTAGTATTTGCCTTATGTATTGAGGTGCTCCTATGTTGGGTGCATAAATATTTACAATTGTTATATCTTCTTCTTGGATCGATCCCTTGATCATTATGTAGTGTCCTTCTTTGTCCCTTTTAATAGTCCTTATTTTAAAGTCTATTTTGTCTGATATGAGAATTGCTACTCCAGCTTTCTTTTGGTTTCCATTTGCATGGAATATCTTTTTCCATCCCCTTACTTTCAGTCTGTATGTGTCTCTAGTTCTGAAGTGGGTCTCTTGTAGACAGCATATATAAGGGTCTTGTTTTTGTATCCATTCAGCCAATCTGTGTCTTTTGGTGGGAGCATTTAGTCCATTTACATTTAAGGTAATTATCGATATGTATGTTCCTATTTCCATTTTATATATTGTTTTGGGTTCGCTACTATAGGTCATTTCCTTCTCTTGTGTTTCGTGTCTAGAGAAGTTCCTTTAGCATTTGTTGTAAAGCTGGTTTGGTGGTGCTGAACTCTCTCAGCTTTTGCTTGTCTGTAAAGGTTTTAATTTCTCCATCAAATGTGAATGAGATCCTTGCTGGGTAGAGTAGTCTTGGTTTCAGGCTATTCTCCTTCATCACTTTCAGTATGTCCTGCCACTCCCTTCTGGCTTGTAGGGTTTCTGCTGAGAGGTCCGCTGTTAACCTTATGGGGATTCCCTTGTGTGTTATTTGTTGTTTTTCCCTTGCTGCTTTTAATATGCTTTCTTTGTATTTAATTTTTGACAGTTTGATTAATATGTGTCTTGGCGTGTTTCTCCTTGTATTTATCCTGTATGGGACCCTCTGTGCTTCCTGGACTTGATTAACTATTTCCTTTCCCATATTAGGGAAGTTTTCAACTATAATCTCTTCAAATATTTTCTCAGTCCCTTTCTTTCTTTCTTCTTCTTCTGGAACCCCTATAATTCGAATGTTGGTGCGTTTCATGTTGTCCCAGAGGTCTCTGAGACTGTCCTCAGTTCTTTTCATTCTTTTTTCTTTATTCTGCTCTGCAGTAGTTATTTCCACTACTTTATCTTCCAGGTCACTTATCCGTTCTTCTGCCTCAGTTATTCTGCTATTGATCCTATCTAGAGTGATTTTAATTTCATTTATTGCATTGTTCATCGTTGCTTGTTTCATCTTTAGTTCTTGTAGGTCCTTGTTAACTGTTTCTTGCATTTTGTCCATTCTACTTCCAAGATTTCGGATCATCCTTACTATCATTATTCTGAATTCTTTTTCAGGTAGATTGCCTATTTCCTCTTCATTTGTTAGGTCTGGTGGGTTTTTATCTTGCTCCTTCATCTGCTGTGTGTTTTTCTGTCTTCTCATTTTGCTTATCTTACTGTGTTTGGGGTCTCCTTTTTGCAGGCTGCACTTTCGTAGTTCCCGTTGTTTTTGATGTCTGTCTCCAGTGGCTAAGGTTGTTTCAGTGGGTTGTGTAGGCTTCCTGGTGGAGGGGACTAGTGCCTGTGTTGTGCTGGATGAGGCTGGATCTTGTCTCTCTAGTGGGCAGGTTCACGTCTGGTGGTGTGTTTTGGGGTGTCTGTGGCCTTATTATGATTTTAGGCAGCCTCTCTGCTAATGGGTGGGGTTGTGTTCCTGTTTTGCTAGTTGTTTGGCATAGGTTGTCCAGCACTGTGGCTTGCTGGTCGTTGAGTGAAGCTGGGTGCTGGTGTTAAGATGGAGGTCTCTGGGAGATTTCCGCTGTTTAATATTATGTGGAGCTGGGAGGTCTCTTGTTGACCAGTGACCTGAAGTTGGCTCTCCTACCTCAGAGGCAGAGCCCTGACTCCTGGCTGGAGCACCAAGAGCCTTTCATCCACACGGCTCAGAATAAAAGGGAGAAAAAGTAGAGAGAATTAGTAGAAGTATGAGGAAAGAAAGAAGGAAAGGAGGAAAGGAAGGAAGGAAGAAAGAAGCAAAGAAGGAAAGAAAGGAGGGAGGGAGGGAGGAAGGAAGGAAGGAGGGAAAGAAGGAAAAAAAGACAGAAAGAAAGATGATACAGTAAAAATAAAATAAAGTATAATATAGTTATTGAATTAAAAAATATTTAGAAAAAAAAAAGGGACGGATAGAACCTTAGGACAAATGTTGGAAGCAAAGCTATACAGAGAAAATCTTACACAGAAGCATACACATACACCTTCACAAAAAGAGGTAAAGGGGGAAAAATCATAAATCCTGCTCCCTGAGACCACCTCCTCAATTTGGGGTGATTCGTTGTCTAAAGGAGGGAGGGAAGGAAGGAAAGAAAGAAAGAACGAAGGTAAAGTATAATAAATTTATTACAATTAAACTTAATTATTAAGAAAAAGAATTTTTAAAAAAAAGTCATGGACGGATAGAGCCCTAGGACAAATGGTGGAAGCTAGAGTATACAGACTAGATGTCACACAGGAGCATACACGTACACCTTCACAAAAAGAGGAAAAGGGAAAAAAATCATAGATTTCGCTCCTAAATTCCACCTCTTCAATTTGGGATCATTCCTTGTCTATTCAGGTATTCCACAGATGCAGGGTATATCAAGTTGATTGTGGAGCTTTAATCCGCTGCTTCTGTGGCTGCTGGGAGAGATTTCCCTTTCTCTTCTTTGTTTTCACAGCTCACAGGAGCTCAGCTTTGGATTTGGCCCTGCCTCTGTGTGTAGGTCGCTGGAGGGCGTCTGTTTTTTCGCTCAGCCAGGACGGGGTTAAAGGAGCCGCTGATTCGGGGCCTCCGGCTCACTCAGGCCGGGGGTTGGGGGATGGGGGTAGGAGGGGCACTACGTGCGGGGCGGGCCTGCAGCTGCAGAGGCAGCGTGACGTTGCACCAGCCTGAGACCCGCCGTGCGTACTCCCGGGGAAGTTGTCCCTGGATCCCGGGAACCTGGCAGTGGCGGGCTGCACAGGCTCCGCGGAAGAGGGGTGTGGAGAGTGACCTGTGCTCGCACACAGGCCCCTTGGTGGCGGCAGCAGCAGCCTTAGCGTCTCCCGCCCGTCTCTGGGGTCCGCGGTTTTAGCCGCGGCTCGCGCCCGTCTCTGGGGTTTGCGCTTTCAGCCGCGGCTTGCGCCCGTCTCGGGGGCTCGCGCCCTCAGCCGCGGCTCGCGCCCGTCTCTGGGGTTTGCGCTTTCAGCCGCGGCTCGCGCCCGTCTCGGGGGCTCGCGCCCTCAGCCGCGGCTCGCGCCCGTCTCTGGAGTTCCTTTAAGCAGCGCTCTTAAACCCCTCTCCTCGCGCACCAGGAGACAAAGAGGGAAGAAAAAGTCTCTTGCCTCTTCGGCCGGTGCAGGCTTTTCCCCGAACTCCCTCCCGGCTAGTCGTGGTGCACTAACCCCTTCAGGCTATGTTCAAGCCGCCAACCCCAGTCCTCTCCCTGAGCTCCGTCCAAAACCAAAACCCGAGCCTCAGCTCGCAGCCCCGCCCGCCCCGGTGGGTGAGCAGCAAGCCTCTCGGGTTGGTGAGTGCTGGTCGGCACCGATCGTCTGTGCAGGAATCTCCCCGCTTTGCCCTCCGCACCCGTCGCTGTGCACTACTCCGCGGTCCCGAAACAACCCCCTCTGCCTCCCGCAGTCTCCGCCCGCGGAGGGGCTTCCTAGTGTGTGGAAACTTTTCCTCCTTCACAGCTCCCTCCCACTGGTGCAGGTGCCGTCCTTATTCTTTTGTCTCTGTTTTTTCTTTTGCCCTACCCAGTTACGTGGGGAGTTTCTTGCCTTTTGGGAGGTCTGAGGTCTTCTGCCAGCCTTCAGTAGGAGTTCTGTAGGAGTTGTTCCACGTGTGGATGTATTTCTGGTGTATCCGTGGGGAGGAAGGCGATCTCCGCGTCTTACTCTTCCGCCATCTTCAAGGTCCCCCTCTGTAATACAGTTTTAAAGGGAATTTCCTTTATGCCAGTCACTGCATTCTTTTTTCTAAATCATGATACAGAGCAGGAGAAGTTTGTGACCTTCACAGGTCAGTTGTAATAAGAGATGGAAGAGGTGAGGGAGAAAATACTTAGTTTTAGAATCAGATTCGTCTGTATCTATCTGTCTTCTCAATAGAATACTGTAGGAGATAATCAGCGTCTACAAAGACCTTCAGCGTCAGCCAAACTGAGAAACAATGGAGAAGTGTCAAAAACATGGGTGGAGAAGCAGATTGAAAAACAATTAGTACATAATTCTCATATAGTTCCCAACATTCAATGAAATAAGTTTGGAGAGAATGAACTAAAACAAAACTAAACTTTGCAGAGATATTTTGTACAATTTTCTGCTGTTAAGAACTGAGAAAATGTGTTTTAAGTTCTCTACACAAAATACAAATCTATTCAACCACTCATCTTGTTTCATGAATCCTTAGCATTTAATAAGCAGAAACTTCTTCTCAACATAGAACTTGAATTTCGTTTATGAGGATAGTGCCATTTCTCAATGAGAAAAAATTGTGCTTCAAGAAATACAATTAGATATATTTCTGTGTTCTATCTGTAGGCATTAAGTGCTGTCTGATCTTCCTTAGCATGTGGAAAAGATCTCTATATTGTATAATTGTAAAAGGAAAGGACATGCTCCGAAACACTTGCTTGGGAGTATAGAATTTGATATGTAGGTCAGAATGTATGTACTTTTACCACTTACGTATTTTTAGGTGAAACTGAGCAAAACTCGGTGTTTTTCTGTCTTTAATAACTATTTCTTTTTTAGGATGAATTTATAGAAGTGATATTTTGAGTATAAGTTTCCAGCAGGTTCTATTTATTCTTCAAGTAAAGATATATAATCTTGAAGAAAATCAATCAGGAAGGAAGATGTACTTTAATAAAGATATGATGTGCTTTAATTACGGTATTAGTGTTGTATGACCAAAGAGTTGTCCATTCTTGTGAAGTTAGGATTATGTAGGTTATAGTTCAAGGAGCACTGGAGTCAGTTTTCTTCCTTTAAAGGCACATCAAATCATATTTCTGTGGGGACAATCAATAAAAGAAAATATTGTTTTGTAAGTAGCAGTAATAATTATAAACGTCTTCCCTCTTCATTTCCTGCCCTTCTCACTCAATCTTCTCTGTTTAATGTTGTAGTATAATGAGAATGGAGTTAATAGTATATCTTGCCAGTTGCCTGATACAAATCATTTAACTACTCTGTGCCTCAGGTTTTTCATTGTTAAGTGAGAATAATACATAACCTGCCTGCATAGCAGGGTATTTGCCGGAATGAGAAAAGATGATAATGTACATGGAAGCCCTTTGTATGTTATGAAGTGCAGTGTGTAAAATATTAATTGTATTAAAATATTTGTATCATTTGGGGATACATTTTCTTTTTAATAACTATGGATAACTGGTGCTACACATTTTTATTTTTCTAGTGCTTCATAATTTTATGATAATATTTTTACATTTTTTTCATCTACTTTATTTCCCTTTCCCCGTGAATGTCTTCCTTCTTGCCTTTAAAAAATCTTACTGAAGGAATCAGCAATCATAAAAAGAAAATGTAGATCAAGTTAAGTAAAAAGTAGGGGCTTGTCTGTGTGGATTTGAGTTAATAGATTTTAGTACAATTTTTAGTAGACAGCAGTCACTTCAGGAGAGAAGTTGTTATGTATGCTTTTTCCTAACCAACTCTTATGTTTGTGTGTGTGTGTGTGTGTGTGTGTGTGTGTATCTTTTTAAATTTTTTATATTATTGAAGTAATATACATAAATGCATCCAATTTTACTGTGTAGCTCAATGAATTTTTATATGTATATGCATGCATAATGCCACAGATAAATATACAGACTGCCAGCAAACACATGAAAGAATGCTCAACATCATTAATCATTAGAGAAATGCAAATCAAAACTACAGTGAGATATCTCACACCAGTCAGAATGGCAATCAAGAAAAAATCTAGAAACAATAAATGCTGGAGAGGGTGTGGAGAAAAGGGAACACTCTTGCACTGTTGGTGGGAATGTGAATTGGTTCAGCCACTTGGAGAACAGTATGGAGATTCCTTAGAAAACTACAAATAGAACTACCATATGACCCAGCAATCCCACTACTGGGCATATACCCTGAGAAAACCATAATTCAAAAAGAGTCATGTACCAAAATGTTCATTGCAGCTCTATTTACAATAGGCAGGAGATGGAAGCAACCTAAGTGTCCATCATCGGATGAATGGATAAAGAAGATGTGGCACATATATACAATGGAATATTACTCAGCCATAAAAAGAAACGAAATTGAACTATTTGTAATGAGGTGGATGGACCTAGAGTCTGTCATACCGAGTGAAGTAAGTCAGAAAGAGAAAGACAAATACCGTATGCTAACACATATATATGGAATTTAAGAAAAATAAATGTCATGAAGAACCTAGGGGTAAGACAGGAATAAAGACACTGACCTACTAGAGAATGGACTTAAGGATATTGGGAGGGGGAAGGGCAAGCTTTGACAAAGTGATAGAGTGGCATGGGCATATATACACTACCAAACGTAAAATAGATAACTAGTGGGAAGCAACCGCATAGCACAGGGAGATCAGCTCGGTGCTTTGTGACCACCTAGAGAGGTGGGATAGGGAGGGTGGGAGGCAAGGAGATGCAAGAGGGAAGCGATATGGGAACATATGTATATGTATAACTGATCCACTTTGTTATAAAGCAGAAACTAGCACACCATTGTAAAGCAATTATACTCCAATAAAGATGTAAAATAAATAAATTAATTAATTAATGGATAAATGATATGGTTCATATATACAATGGAATATTACTTAGCTGTAGAAAAGAATGAAATAATGCCATTTGCAGCAATATGGATGGACCTGGAGATTATCCTACTAACCGAAGTAAGACACAGAAAAACAAATATCATATAGTATCTCTTATATGTGGAATCTTAAAAAATATGATACAAATGACCTTATTTACAACACAGAAACAGACTCACAGACTTAGAGAATGAACTTATGGTTACCAAAGAGGAAAGATGGTGGGGGGGGGTAGGAATGAATTGTGAGTTTGGGATTGACATATATGTATTATTATATATACTGTGTAGTCAGCAGGGACCTACTGTATAGCACAGGGAACTCTACTCAATATTCTGTAATAACTTATATGGGAAAAGATTCTGAAAAATGATGGATATATGTATATGTGTAACTGAATCACTTTGCTGTAGACCTGAAAATAACACAACATTGTAAATCAACTATACCCCAATATAAAATTAAAAGACAATTTAAAAAATACAGAACATTTCCAACATCCCCAAAATTTCCATTGTGCCACTTCCCAGTGCATTCCCCGAGATAATTAATATTCTTACTTCTATGACTGTTAGATAGTTTGCTTGTTCTTGAACTTCATATAAATAGAATTGTACAGTTTATGCTTTTTGTGTCTGGCTTTTTTCATTCAACAGTGTACCTGTGAGATTAATACATGCTGTTGGATGTGTTAGAAGTTTGTCCATTTCTGCTGTGTACATGCCAGAGTTTATTTATTTATTTATGATATGAATAGAGATACTACAATGATATAACAAATAAACGTGCTATGAGCATTATCGTACATGTCTTTGGTAGACATATGCCCTCATTTTTCTTAGATATACAGCAAGGAATGGAACTGCTAAGTTATATGATAGGCATATGCTTGGTTTCAGTAGGTAGTATGAAAAAGTGGTCCAGAGAGGTTGAAACATTTTACATATCCATCAATAATATATGAGGGAGTGTTTCTGTAATTTCTCTTTCTGATTTTTTCTTGTTAGTATATAGGAATGCAAGAGATTTCTGTGATTAATTTTGTATCCTGCTACTTTACCAAATTCGGTGGTTAGCTCTAGTAGTTTTCTAGTAGCATCTTTAGGATTTTCTAGTTATAGTATCATGTCTTCTGCAAACAGTGACAGTTTTACGTCTTTTCCAGTTTGGATTCCTTTTATTTATTTTTCTTCTCTGATTGCCATGGCTAAAACTTCCAAAACTATGTTGAATAATAGTGTTGAGAGTGGACATCTTTATCTTGTTCCTGATCTTAGAGAAAATGCTTTCAGTTTTTCACCATTGAGAATGATGTTGGCTGTGGGTTTGTCATAAATGGCCTTTATTATTTTGAGGTAAGTTCCTTCCATGCCCACTTTCTGGAGAGTTATTATCATAAATGGGTGTTGAATTTGTTGAAAGATTTTTCTGCATCTACTGAGATTACCATACAGTTTTTCTCCTTCAGTTTGTTAATATGCTGTATCACATTGATTGAATTGTGTATATTGAAGAATCCTTGCATTCCTGGGATAAACCCCACTTGATCATGGTGTATGATCTTTTTAATGTGCTGTTGAATTCTGTTTGCTAGTATTGTGTTGAGGATTTTTGCATCTATGTTCGTCAGTGGTATTAGCCTGTAATTTTCTTTTTTTGTGACATCTTTGTCTGATTTTCATACCAAAGTGATGGTAGCCTTGTAGAAGAAGTTTGGGAGTGCTATATTTTGAAGAGTTTGAGAAGGATAGGTGTTAGCTCTTCTCTAAGTGTTTGATAGAATTCACGTGTGAAGGCATCGGACCCTGAGCTTTTGTTTGTTGGAAGATTTTAAATCACAATTTCAATTTCAGGGCTTGTGATTGGTCTGTTCATATTTTCTATTTATTCCTGGTTCAGTCTTGGAAGAAAATCAGAAAGAGAAATTAAGGAAACACTCTCATTCATCATTGCAAGAAAAGGAATAAAATACCTAGGAATAAACCTACCTAAGGAGGTGAAAGACCTGTATGCAGAAAACTATAAGACACTGATGAAAGTAATCAAAGACAATACAAACAGATGGAGAGATGCATACCTTGTTCTAGGACTGGAAGAATCAACATTGTGAAATTGACTGTACTACCCAAAGCAATCTACAGATTCAATGCAATCCCTATCAAATTACCAATGGCATTTTTCACAGAACTAGAAAAAAGTTTACAATTTGTGTGGAAACATAAAAGACCCTGAACAGCCAAAGCAATCTTGAGAAAGGAAAATGGAGCTGGAAGAATCAGGCTCCATGACTTCAGACTATACTATAAAGCTACAGTAATCAAGACAGTATGGTACTGGCACAAAAACAGAAATATAGATCAATGGAACAGGATAGAAAGCCCAGAGATAAACCCACACACATATGGTCACCTTCTCTTTGATAAGGGAGGCAAGAATATACAGTGGAGAAAAGTCAGCCTCTTCAATAAGTGGTGCTTGGAAAACTGGACAGCTACATGTAAAAGAAAAATTAGAACCCTCCCTAACACCATACACAAAAATAAAGTCAAAATGGATTAAAGACCTAAATGTAAGGCAGGATACTGTAAAACTCTTAAAGGAAAACATAGGCAGAACACTCTTTGACATAAATAGCAGCAAAATCTTTTTTGATCCAACTCCTAATGAAAATAAAAACAAAAGTTAACAAATGGGACCTAATGAAACTTAAAAGCTTTTGCACAGCATAAGAAACCATAAACAAGATGAAAAGACAAGCCTTAGAATGAGAGAAAATATTTGCAAATGAAACAGCTGACAAAGGATTAATCTCCAAAATATATAAGCATCTCATGCAACTCAATCTCAAAATAGATAAAACACAGTATTGTGAAGCAATTATACTCCAATAAAGATGTATTAAAATTCTTTTTAAATTAATTTTTTTTTAAACATCTTTATTGGGGTATAATTGCTTTACAATGGTGTGTTAGTTTCTGCTTTATAACAAAGTGAATCAGCTATACATATACATATGTTCCCATATGTCTTCCCTCTTGCGTCTCCCTCCCTCCCACTCTCCCCATCCCACCCTTCCAGGCTGTCACAAAGCACCGAGCTAATATCCCTGTGCCTTGCGGCTGCTTCCCCACAGCTATCTACCTTACTACGTTTGTTAGTGTGTATATGTCCATGACTCTCTCTCGCCCTGTCAAAACTCACCCCTCCCCCTCCCCATACCCTCAAGTCCGTTCTCCAGTAGGTCTGCGTCTTTATTCCTATCTTACCCCTAGGTTCTTCATGACATTTTTTTCCCTTAAATTCCATATATATGTGTTAGCATACGGTATTTGTCTTTTTCTTTCTGACTTACTTCACTCTGTATGACAGACTCTAGGTCTATCCATCTCATTACAAATAGCTCAATTTCATTTCTTTTTAAGGCTGAGTAATATTCCATTGTGTATATGTGCCACATCTTCTTTATCCATTCATCCGATGATGGGCGCTTAGGTTGTTTCCATGTCCTGGCTATTGTAAATAGAGCTGCAATGAACATTTTGGTACATGACTCTTTTTGAATTTTGGTTTTCTCAGGGTATATGCCAAGTAGTGGGATTGCTGGGTCATATGGTAATTCTATTTGTAGTTTTTTAAGGAACCTCCATACTGTTCTCCACAGTGGCTGAACCAATTCACATTCCCACCAGCAGTGCAAGAGTGTCCCCTTTTCTCCACACCCTCTCCAGCATTTATTGTTTCTAGATTTTTTGATGATGGCCATTCTGACTGGTGTGAGATGATATCTCATTGTAGTTTTGATTTGCATTTCTCTAATGATTAATGATGTTGAGCATTCTTTCCTGTGTTTGTTGGCATTCTGTATATCTTCTTTGGAGAAATGTCTATTTAGGTCTTCTGCCCATTTTTGGATGGGGTTGTTTGTTTTTTTGTTATTGAGCTGCATGAGCTGCTTGTAAATTTTGGAGATTAATCCTTTGTCAGTTGCTTCATTTGCAAATGTTTTCTCCCATTCTGAGGGTTGTCTTTTGGTCTTGGTTATGGTTTCCTTTGCTGTGCAAAAGCTTTGAAGTTTCATTAGGTCCCATTTGTTTATTTTTGTTTTTATTTCCATTACTCTAGGAGGTGGGTCAGAAAGGATCTTGCTGTGATTTATGTCATAGAGTGTTCTTCCTATGTTTTCTTCTAAGAGTTTGATAGTTTCTGGCCTTACATTTAGGTCTTTAATCCATTTTGAGCTTATTTTTGTGTATGGTGTTAGGGAGTGATCTAATCTCATACTTTTACATGTACCTGTCCAGTTTTCCCAGCACCATTTATTGAAGAGGCTGTCCTTTCTCCACTGTACATTCCTGCCTCCTTTATCAAAGATAAGGTGTCCATATGTGCGTGGGTTTATCTCTGGGCTTTCTATCCTGTTCCACTGATCTATCTTTCTGTTTTTGTGCCAGTACCATACTGTCTTGATTACTGTTGCTTTGTAATATAGTCTGAAGTCAGGGAGCCTGATTCCTCCAGCTCCTTTTTTCGTTCTCAAGATTGCTTTGGCTATTCAGGGTCTTTTGTGTTTCCATACAAATTGCGAAATTTTTTGTTCTAGTTCTATGAAAAATGCCAGTGGTAGTTTGATAGGGATTGCATTGAATCTGTAGATTGCTTTGGGTAGTAGAGTCATTTTCACAATGTTGATTCTTCCCATCCAAGAACATGGTATATCTCTCCATCTATTTGTATCATCTTTAATTTCTTTCATCAGTGTCTTATAATTTTCTGCATACAGGTCTTTCGTCTCCTTAGGTAGGTTTATTCCTAGATATTTTATTCTTTTTGTTGCAATGGTAAATGGGAGTGTTTTCTTGATTTCACTTTCAGATTTTTCATCATTAGTATATAGGAATGCCAGAGATTTCTGTGCATTAATTTTGTATCCTGCTACTTTACCAAATTCATTGATTAGCTCTAGTAGTTTTCTGGTAGCATCTTTAGGATTCTCTATGTATAGTATCATGTCATCTGCAAACAGTGACAGCTTTACTTCTTCTTTTCCGATTTGGATTCCTTTTATTTCCTTTTCTTCTCTGATTGCTGTGGCTAAAACTTCCAAAACTATGTTGAATAAGAGTGGTGAGAGTGGGCAACCTTGTCTTGTTCCTGATCTTAGTGGAAATGCTTTCAGTTTTTCACCATTGAGGATGATGTTTGCTGTGAGCTTGTCATATATGGCTTTTATTATGTTTAGGAAAGTTCCCTCTATGCCTACTTTCTGGAGGGTTTTTATCATAAATGGGTGTTGAATTTTGTCGAAAGCTTTCTCTGCATCTATTGAGATGATCATATGGTTTTTCTCCTTCAATTTGTTAATATGGTTTATCACATTGATAGATTTGCGTATATTGAAGAATCCTTGCATTCCTGGAATAAACCCCACTTGATCATGGTGTATGATCCTTTTAATGTGCTGTTGGATTCTGTTTGCTAGTATTTTGTTGAGGATTTTTGCATCTATGTTCATCAGTGATATTGGCCTGTAGTTTTCTTTCTTTGTGACATCCTTGTCTGGTTTTGGTATCAAGGTGATGGTGGCTTCGTAGAAGGATTTTGGGAGTGTTCCTCCCTCTGCTATATTTTGGAAGAGTTTGAGAAGGATAGGTGTTAGCTCTTCTCTAAACGTTTGATAGAATTCACCTGTGAAGCCATCTGGTCCTGGGCTTTTGTTTGTTGGAAGGTTTTTAATCACAGTTTCAATTTCAGTGCTTGTGATTGGTCTGTTAATATTTTCTATTTCTTCCTGATTCAGTCTTGGCAGGTTGTGCATTTCTAAGAATTTGTCCATTTCTTCCAGATTGTCCATTTTATTGGCATAGAGTTGCTTGTAGTAATCTCTCATGATTTTTTTTATTTCTGCAGTGTCAGTTGTTACTTCTCCTTTTTCATTTCTAATTCTATTGATTTGAGCCTTCTCCCTTTTTTTCTTGATGAGTCTGGCTAGTGGTTTATCTATTTTGTTTATCTTCTCAAAGAACCAGCTTTTAGTTTTATTGATCTTTGCTATTGTTTCCTTCATTTCTTTTTCATTTATTTCTGATCTGATTTTTATGGTTTCTTTCCTTCTGCTAGCTTTGGGGTTTTTTTGTTCTTCTTTCTCTAATTGCTTGAGGTGCAAGGTTAGGTTGTTTATTCGAGATGTTTCCTGCTTCTTAAGGTGGGCTTGTATTGCTATAAACTTCCCCCTTAGAACTGCTTTTGCTGCATCCCATAGGTTTTGGGTCGTTGTGTCTCCATTGTCATTTGTTTCTAGGTATTTTTTTATTTCCTCTTTGATTTCTTCAGTGATCACTTCATTATTAAGTAGTGTATTGTTTAGCCTCCATGTGTTTGTATTTTTTACAGATCTTTTCCTGTAATTGATATCTAGTCTCATGGCGTTGTGGTCGGAAAAGATACTTGATACAATTTCAGTTTTCTTAAACTTACCAAGGCTTGATTTGTGACCCAAGATATGATCTATCCTGGAGAATGTTCCATGAGCACTTGAGAAAAATGTGTATTCTGTTGTTTTTGGATGGAGTGTCCTATAAATATCAATTAAGTCCATCTTGTTTAATGTATCATTTAAAGCTTGTGTTTCCTTATTTATTTTCATTTTGGATGATCTGTCCATGGGTGAAAGTGGGGTGTTAAAGTCCCCTACTATGAATGTGTTACTGTTGATCTCCCCTTTTATGGTTGTTAGTATTTGCCTTATGTATTGAGGTGCTCCTATGTTGGGTGCATAAATATTTACAATTGTTATATCTTCTTCTTGGATCGATCCCTTGATCATTATGTAGTGTCCTTCTTTGTCCCTTTTAATAGTCCTTATTTTAAAGTCTATTTTGTCTGATATGAGAATTGCTACTCCAGCTTTCTTTTGGTTTCCATTTGCATGGAATATCTTTTTCCATCCCCTCACTTTCAGTCTGTATGTGTCCCTAGGTCTGATGAGGGTCTCTTGTAGACAGCATATATAAGGGTCTTGTTTTTGTATCCATTCAGCCAATCTGTGTCTTTTGGTGGGAGCATTTAGTCCATTTACATTTAAGGTAATTATCGATATGTATGTTCCTATTTCCATTTTATATATTGTTTTGGGTTCGCTACTATAGGTCATTTCCTTCTCTAGTGTTTTGTGTCTAGAGAAGTTCCTTTAGCATTTGTTGTAAAGCTGGTTTGGTGGTGCTGAACTCTCTCAGCTTTTGCTTGTCTGTAAAGGTTTTAATTTCTCCATCAAATCTGAATGAGATCCTTGCTGGGTAGAGTAGTCTTGGTTGCAGGCTATTCTCCTTCATCACTTTCAGTATGTCCTGCCACTCCCTTCTGGCTTGTAGGGTTTCTGCTGAGAGATCAGCTGTTAACCTTATGGGGATTCCCTTGTGTGTTATTTGTTGTTTTTCCCTTGCTGCTTTTAATATGCTTTCTTTGTATTTAATTTTTGACAGTTTGATTAATATGTGTCTTGGCGTGTTTCTCCTTGTATTTATCCTGTATGGGACCCTCTGTGCTTCCGGGACTTGATTAACTATTTCCTTTCCCATATTAGGGAAGTTTTCAACTATAATCTCTTCAAATATTTTCTCAGTCCCTTTCTTTCTTTCTTCTTCTTCTGGAACCCCTATAATTCGAATGTTGGTGCATTTCATGTTGTCCCAGAGCTCTCTGAGACTGTCCTCAGTTCTTTTCATTCTTTTTTCTTTATTCTGCTCTGCAGTAGTTATTTCCACTACTTTATCTTCCAGGTCACTTATCCGTTCTTCTGCCTCAGTTATTCTGCTATTGATCCTATCTAGAGTGATTTTAATTTCATTTATTGCATTGTTCATCATTGCTTGTTTCATCTTTAGTTCTTGTAGGTCCTTGTTAACTGTTTCTTGCATTTTGTCCATTCTACTTCCAAGATTTCGGATCATCCTTACTATCATTATTCTGAATTCTTTTTCAGGTAGATTGCCTATTTCCTCTTCATTTGTTAGGTCTGGTGGGTTTTTATCTTGCTCCTTCATCTGCTGTGTGTTTTTCTGTCTTCTCATTTTGCTTATCTTACTGTGTTTGGGGTCTCCTTTTTGCAGGCTGCACTTTCGTAGTTCCCGTTGTTTTTGATGTCTGTCTCCAGTGGCTAAGGTTGTTTCAGTGGGTTGTGTAGGCTTCCTGGTGGAGGGGACTAGTGCCTGTGTTGTGCTGGATGAGGCTGGATCTTGTCTCTCTAGTGGGCCGGTTCACGTCTGGTGGTGTGTTTTGGGGTGTCTGTGGCCTTATTATGATTTTAGGCAGCCTCTCTGCTAATGGGTGGGGTTGTGTTCCTGTTTTGCTAGTTGTTTGGCATAGGTTGTCCAGCACTGTGGCTTGCTGGTCGTTGAGTGAAGCTGGGTGCTGGTGTTAAGATGGAGGTCTCTGGGATATTTCCACCGTTTAATATTATGTGGAGCTGGGAGGTCTCTTGTTGACCAGTGTCCTGAAGTTGGCTCTCCTACCTCAGAGGCAGAGCCCTGACTCCTGGCTGGAGCACCAAGAGCCTTTCATCCACAGAGCTCAGAATAAAAGGGATAAAAATTAGGGAGAATTAGTAGAAGTATGAGTAAAGAAAGAAGGAAAGGAGGAAAGGAAGGAAGAAAGAAGCAAAGAAGGAAAGAAAGGAGGGAGGGAGGGAGGAAGGAAGGAAGGAGGGAAAGAAGGAAAAAAGACAGAAAGAAAGATGATACAGTAAAAATAACATAAAGTATAGTTATTGAATTAAAAAATATTTAGAAAAAAAAAAGGGACGGATAGAACCTTAGGACAAATGTTGGAAGCAAAGCTATACAGAGAAAATCTTACACAGAAGCATACACATACACCTTCACAAAAAGAGGTAAAGGGGGAAAAATCATAAATGCTGCTCCCTGAGACCACCTCCTCAATTTGGGGTGATTCGTTGTCTAAAGGAGGGAAGGAAGGAAGGAAAGAAAGAAAGAACGAAGGTAAAGTACAATAAAGTTATTACAATTAAACTTAATTATTAAGAAAAAGAATTTTTAAAACAAAAGTCATGGACGGATAGAGCCCTAGGACAAATGGTGGAAGCAAGAGTATACAGACAGGATCTCACACAGAAGCATACACGTACACATTCACAAAAAGAGGAAAAGGGAAAAAAATCATAGATCTCGCTCCTAAATTCCACCTCTTCAATTTGGGATCATTCCTTGTCTATTCAGGTATTCCACAGATGCAGGGTATATCAAGTTGATTGTGGAGCTTTAATCCGCTGCTTCTGTGGCTGCTGGGAGAGATTTCCCTTTCTCTTCTTTGTTCTCACAGCTCACAGGAGCTCAGCTTTGGATTTGGCCCTGCCTCTGTGTGTAGGTCGCTGGAGGGCGTCTGTTTTTTCGCTCAGACAGGACGAGGTTAAAGGAGCCGCTGATTCGGGAGCTCCGGCTCACTCAGGCCGGGGGTTGGGGGATGGGGGAAGGAGGGGCACTGCGTGCGGGGCGGGCCTGCGGCAGCAGAGGCGGCGTGACGTTGCGGCAGAGGCCGTCGTGATGTTGCACCAGCCTGAGACCCGCCGTGCGTACTCCCGGGGAAGTTGTCCCTGGATCCCGGGAACCTGGCAGTGGCGGGCTGCACAGGCTCCGCGGAAGAGGGGTGTGGAGAGTGACCTGTGCTCGCACACAGGCCCCTTGGTGGCGGCAGTAGCAGCCTTAGCGTCTCCCGCCCGTCTCTGGGGTCCGCGGTTTTAGCCGCGGCTCGCGCCCGTCTCGGGGGCTCGCGCCCTCAGCCGCGGCTCGCGCCCGTCTCTGGGGTGCGTGCTTTTAGCCGCGGCTCGCGCCCGTCTCTGGGTTTCCTTTAAGCAGCGCTCTTAAACCCCTCTCCTCGCGCACCCGGAAACAAAGAGGGAAGAAAAAGTCTCTTGCCTCTTCGGCCGGTGCAGGCTTTTCCCCGAACTCCCTCCCGGCTAGTCGTGGTGCACTAACCCCTTCAGGCTATGTTCAAGCCGCCAACCCCAGTCCTCTCCCTGAGCTCCGTCCAAAACCAAAACCCGAGCCTCAGCTCGCAGCCCCGCCCGCCCCGGCGGGTGAGCAGACAAGCCACTCGGGCTGGTGAGTGCCGGTCAGCACCGATCGTCTGTGCAGGAATCTCCCCGCTTTGCCCTCCACACCCGTCGCTGTGCACCTCTCCGCGGTCCCGAAGCTCCCCCCTCCGCCTCCCGCAGTCTCCGCCCGCGGAGGGGCTTCCTAGTGTGTGGAAACTTTTCCTCCTTCACAGCTCCCTCCCACTGGTGCAGGTGCCGTCCTTATTCTTTTGTCTCTGTTTTTTCTTTTGCCCTACCCAGTTACGTGGGGAGTTTCTTGCCTTTTGGGAGGTCTGAGGTCTTCTGCCAGCCTTCAGTAGGAGTTGTTCCACGTGTGGATGTATTTCTGGTGTATCCGTGGGGAGGAAGGCGATCTCCGCGTCTTACTCTTCTGCCATCTTCAAGGTCCCCCCTAAATTAATTTTTAAAACATACAAACACCCAATTCAAAAATGGGCAGAGGACTTAAATAGACATTTCTCCAGAGAAGACTTACAGATTGCCAAGAAACACATTAAAAGATGCTCAACTTCACTAATTATTAGAGAAATGCAAATCAAAACTACAATGAGCTATCACCTCACAGCATTCAGAATGGCTGTCTTCAAAAAATCTAGAAAAAATAAATGCTCGAGAGGGTGTGGAGAAAAAGGAACCCTTTTGCACTGTTTGTCGGAATGTAAGTTGATACAGCCACAATGGAGAACAGTAGGGAGGTTCCATAAGAAACTAAAAATAGAAGTACCATACAAACCAGCAATCCCACTACTGTGCATATACCCAGAGAAAATCATAATTCCAAAATATACATACACCCCAATCTTCATTGCAGCACTATTTGCAATAGCCAGGACATGGAAGCAACCTAAATGCCCATCAACAGAAGAATAGATAAAGAAGATATATTACAATTATGCAATGGAATATTGCTCAGCCATTAAAAAGAAATGAAATTGAGTTATTTGTAGTGAGGTGGATGGACCAAGCGTGTCATACAGAGTGAAGTAAGTCAGAAAGCAAAACAAATACCGTATGCTAACACTATATATGTAATCTAGTAAAATGGTACTGATGAACTTAGTGGCAGGGCAGGATTAAAGACGCAGATATAGAGAATGGAATTGAGGACACAGTGGAGGAATGGGAGGCTGGGAAGTAGTGAGAGAGTAGCACTGACATATATACACTACCAAATGTAAAATAGAAAGCTAGTAGTAAGCTGCTGCAAAGCACAGGGAGATCAGATCAGTGCTTTGTGACCACCTAGAGGGGTGGTATAGGGAGGGTGGAAAGGAGACTCAAAACGGGGGGGATATGGGGATATATGTATACATATAGCTGATTCACTTTGTTGTACAGCAGAAACTAACACAACATTGTAAAGCAATTATACTCCAATAAAGTTGTATAAAAATAATATATGAGGGTTTCAGTTGCTTCATATATCAAACAATATGTTGTATTGTCAGACTTTTACATCTTTTCCATTCAGAAAATTTTGTGCTTGTGTCTTAAAATCTATTTTGTTCTATAATAAAATAGTTATAAGAAGTGTCTTATGGTATGGTTATGCCTGTTATTTCTTTTCCCATCCTTTTATGTTCCATATTTCCCTTTCCACGTGCCTTAGCTGTGTCTCATAAGTACCATTTTACATGATTTTTAAATTCAGTGTTACAACCTCTGCCTTCAAAATTGTGAGTTTATTCTGTTTTTTAAATGAAATTATTAATATAATAGATGTTTGCATAATAATTTCAGTGCCTTTTATCTACGTTGTTTTTATGTTTCTGATTTTAGATTCTTTTAAATATGTTTTTCACATATTTTTTTCCTTTCCCCTGGTTTGAAATATATGTACTGTATGCTTTTAGAGATTATTCTGGAAATTTAACCCTAAACAGTTAATTTCACAAAGTCTAAAACTGAACAACTAAACCAGTTTCCAAACAATTTGGAACTCCAAACATATTAGCTTCAGTCATCCTCTCCTTATTTTAAGTGCTTTGTTCAGTATTTTAGTTTGGTACTTCTGATAACTCCCCAAATTTGACATTATGTTTTTATACAGAGATATATTTACTTTCTACTGAAAATGTTTAGCTGTACCCACATTTCCTTCTTGTCTCCATCATTCCTTCTTTTTCTTCAGACCATATTTCTGGTATTGTTCTATGTTTTCCCGAAGTTCATCCTTTGGACATTCCTTTATTGAAGGCTTGAAAAGTCTGATGGTATTTCTCCATCTCCTATCCATGGCTCTTCTCTTTGATCCAACGTGGAAATTATACATAGTTCCATAATGAATTCTCCATCATGAGATCCTTGTATAAGTCCTAATAGGAGCCCAGAAATTGCTATCTTTTCTGCACAAAGTCCAAAGATAAATCTTCAAATGAGAATGACTACTGTAATGTGGCCTTTTTCTGTTGCCTGTGAGAGATGATAAGCAAGTAAAATAATTGTTCTATCTTGTGTCTCTTTTGCCTCAGCTCTAAAGCTCTGGGATGGAGTCTTGCCTAGATCTTCTACACTGAGAATGAATTCCTGGTTCCAAGTCTTACTTTCTTATCTCACACGAGCAGGCTTATTTCTGGAGAACTAGGAACTGTGGGCTTTTCGTGTAATTATTTTCAAGTAATTGCAGATGTTTCTCCTAGTGTTGCTTATCTTTTCTTGTTTTTCCCTTGCTTCCTGTAAGAATTCAATTTTTGAAAATTATGGTAAAGAAATTAGTGAAGGACTTAGGAGTGGGTGTAGCAGAGATTGCTATTTATTGCTGTGGACATATTGTGTCCCCCTATAATTCATGTGTTGAAACCTTAACCCCCATTTTGACTGTATTTGGAGATAGGGCCTTTAGGAGGTAATTAAGGTTAAATGAGGTGATAAAGATGGGGCCCTAAATCCAATAGGATTACTGTATTTATAAGAAGAGGCAGAGAGACCAGAACTCTTTCACTCTTTCATATGTGAAGACACAGCAAGAAGGCAGTAGTCTGAAAGTCAGGAGAAAGAGAGCTTTCAGCAGATCCTGACCGTGCTTGCACCCTGATCTCAGACGTCCAGCCTCCATTTCTGTTAGGAAATAAATTTCTGTTGTTTAAGCCACCTAGTCTTTGGTATTTTTTATGGCAGTCTGAGCTAGTACATTTATTATCATAAAATGTAATTAACTACAAGCTGCAGTTGGTTGTAATTATTTTAGACTACAGAATTTTTATTAGAAATATCACAAGAATATGGACATAAAATAAATGTTGAAAACAGCAACCTTTGGGTTTATCTCAAAGTTGGTACACAGGTAATTCAGTCTTTTATATCATGGACAGCTATAGCCTTACTCAGTGTTTTGATTTTCAGTTTAATGCCCTGAAAATCCTAGAGTGTCTTTGTTGTAAAACAAAGGTTTAATTATAGTTAGACTATACTTACTAAGACAGCAGAATAGATTCAGACTTCTATAGAATTATCAAAGAGAGCTCAATCAAGAAGGACTTGTTATTAACTCTGTGCCAAACTCTAAACACATTAAATCAAATCTGTATTACATGAACATTGTATGTTTTACTACAAATTTATTATGAAAATATTTAATATTATATAAAAATTCACATTAATAAACTTTTATAAATTATTGATATTTTGATTCAACATTTGTATATATAGTCACGCCTTGGTATCCACAAGGGATAGGTCCCAGGAGCCACCACGTATACCAAAATCTGCAGGTGCTCAAGACCCATAGTCAGCCCTCTGTGTCCTCGAGTTTTGCATCTGGGTATTCAACCAACCATGAATGGAAATTTCAGTCTGTGGTTGGTTGAATCCGTGGATACAAAACCCACAAATACAGAGGTCTGACTCTATATTTATTGAAAAAAATTCAAGTATAAGTGGATACCCACATTTTAAACCCATGTTGTTCAAGGGTCAAATGTATTGGGAAAAGATCACCACAATAAGTAGTTAACATCCATCTCCATACATAGTTACAGAATGATGAGAACTTTTAAGACCTACTCTCTTAGCAAATTTTAAATATGCAATGCAGTATTATTAAGTATATAGTTGTCACCCTGTACATTACATTCCCATGACCTTTATTTTATAACTGGAACTTTGTACCTTTTGACTCCCTTCACCCACTGTGCACACCCACCACCCTCCACATCTGGCATGAACCAATATGTACTCTGTATTCCAAGAGTTTGTTTTGTTTTGTCTTTGTATTCCATATGTATGTGAGATTATGCAGTATTTGTCTTTCTCTGACTGACTTATTTCACTTAGCATAATGTCCCCAAGGTCCATCCTTGTTGTCACAAGTGGCAAGATTTTATTCCTTTTATGGCTGAATAATATTCCATTTTGTGTGTGTGTGTGTGTATATATATATATATATATATAATTTTCTTTATTCCTTCATCCACTGATAGACATGTACATTGTTTCCATATCTTGTTTATTGTAAATAATGCTGCAGTGAACATGGGGTGCATATGCGTTTTTGAATTAGTGTTTTCATTTTCTTTGGACAAAGTGGAATTGCTGGATCATATGGTGGTTCTGTTTTTAATTCTTGAGGAACCTCCGTACTGTTTTCCATAATGGCTGCACCAATTTACATTCCCACAAAATTGCATAACGGTTTCCTTTTCTCCACATCCTCCTCAACATTTGTTACTCTTGTCTTGTTGATTATAGCCATTCTAACAGATGTGAGGTGATATCGTATTGCAGCTTTGATTCACATTTCTCTTATGATTAGTGATGTTGTGCATCTTTTCATGTACATGTACATCGGCATGTTGTTTTTGGAAAAAATGTTTACTCAGATCCTCTAACCACTTTTGAATTGGATTGTTTGTTTTTTTATTGAGTTGTATGAGTTTTTTAATATATATGGCTATTAACCCCTATCGTATGTATGATTCACAAATATTTTCTCCCATTCAGTAGGTTGCCTTTTAAAGTTATTGATGGCCTTCTTTGCTGTGCAGGAGCTATTTTGTTTGATGTAGTCCTACTTATTTATTTTTGATTTTGTGCCTTTGCTTTTGGTGTCACATCCAAAAAAATCATTGCCGAGACTGATATCAAGGACCTTATGGCCAACATTTTCTTCTAGGACTTTTATGGCTTCAGGTCTTATATTCAAGTCTTTAACCCATTTTGAGTTAATTTTTGTGTGTGGTGTGAAATAGTGGTCTATTTTCATTTTTTGCATGCATCTATCCAGTTTTCTCAGCACCTTTTATTGAAGAGACTGTTCTTTCCCCACTGTATATTCTTGTCTGTTCTGTTGGAAATTAAATGACTATAATGCATGAGTGTTTCTGGACTCCTTATTTGGTTCCATTGATCTATATGTCTGTTTTTATGCCAATACCATAGTGTTTTTTCACTATAGCTTTGTAATTAAGTTTGAAATCAGGGAGCATGATGCCTATAACTTTATTCTTCTGTCTCAAGATTGCTCTGTATTATTTTTTCTGTGTGTGGTTCCATACAAATTTTAGGGTTGTTTGTTCTATTTCTGTTAAAAATATCTTTGGAATTTTGATAGGGATTGAAATGATTCTGTAGATTGCTTTGGGTAGTATGACCATTTTAACAATATTAATTATTCTAACCCATGAGCACTGAATATCTTCCACTTATTTGTGTTTTCATCAACTTATTTCATTAACTCCTTATAGCTTTCAGTGTACAGGACTTTCACCTCCTTGGTTAAATTTGTTCCTAGGTATTTTACTATTTTTGATGCAATTGTAAGTGGGAATTTTGTAATTTCTCCTTTTTGAGAGTTAGTTATTAGTGTATAGAAACTCAACAGATATTTTGTGCATTGATTCTTTATCCTGCAGCTTTACTGAATTTATTTATTGGATCAGTTTTTTGCTTGAATCATTAGGACTTTCTATATGTAATGGTATCGAGTATCTGCAAATAGTGACAATTTTGCATCTTCCTGTCTAATTTGGACGTCTTTTATTTTTTTCTTGCCTAATTGCTCTGGCTAGGACTTCCAATACTACATTGAATAAAAATGGTGAGAGTGGGCATCCTTTGCTTGTTCTGCATCTTAAAGGAAAAGCTTTCAGCTTTTCAGTATCGCGTCTGATGTTTGTTGTGGGCTTGTCATATATGACCTTTATTATGTTGAGGTACATTCCCTCTATACCCACTTTGTTGAGGGTTTTTATCATAGATATTGAACTTCGTCAAATGCTTTTTCTGCATCTATTGAGCAATCGTATGATTTTTATCCTTCATTTTGTTAATGCTGTATATCACACTGTTTGATTTGTGGTTGTTGAAACATGCTTGCATCCCTGGAATAAAATCCCACTTGGTAATAGTGTGTGATCTTTTAATTTATTTTTGAATTTTTTGGCTAATATTTCATTGAGGATTTTTGCATCTATGTTCGTCAGGAATTTTTACCTGTAGTTTTCTTGTTTTGTTGTGTCCTGGTCAGGTTTTAGTATCAGGATAATCCTGGATACATAGAATGAGTTTGTAAGTGTTCCTTCCTCTTTTACTTTTGAAAAAGACTGAGAAGAATTGCTATTAATTCTTCTCTAAATATTGGTATAACTCACCAGTGAAGCCATCTGGTCCTGGACTTTTTTTGTTGGAAAGTTTTTGATTATTGATTCAATCTCCTAGCTAGTAATAAGTCTGTTCAGATTTTCTTTATTTCATGATTCAGTCTGGGAAGGTTGTATGTTTCTAGGAATTCATCTGTTTCTTCTAGGTTGTCCAATTTGTTGGTGTATACTTGTTCAGAGTAGTCTTGTATGATTCTTTGTATTTCTGTGATGTCAGTTGTAACCTTTCCTCTTTCATTTCTGATTTTATTTATATGAGTTCTCTGCCTTTTTTTCCTGACAAGTCTGTCTAAAAGTTTATCAGTTTTGTTTATCTTTTTGGAGAATCAGCTCTTGGTTTCATTCATCTTTTCTATTGTCTTTTTTGTCTCTATTTAATGTATTTCTGCTCTTATCTTTGTTATTCCCTCACTTCTACTAACTTTGGGCTTTGTTTGTTCTTCCTTTTCCATGTCTTTGAGGTGTAAAATTAGGCTTTTTGTTTGAGTTTTTTTGTTTGTTTTTTTGAGGTAGGCATCTATTGCTATGCACTTCCCTCTTAGAACTGCTTTTGTTGCATCCCATACATTTTGGCATGTTGTATTTAATTTTCATTTGTTTCCAGGTATTTTTTTTTTAATTTATTTTTTGTGGTACGCGGGCCTCTCACTGTCGTGGCCTCTCCCGTTACAGAGCACAGGCTCCAGACGCGCAGGCTCAGCAGCCATGGCTCACGGGCCCAGCCGCTCCATGGCATGTAGGATCTTCCCAGACTGGGGCACGAACCCGTGTCCCCTGCACCGGCAGGCGGACTCTCAACCATTGCGCCACCAGGGAAGCCCGTTTCCAGGTATTTTTTTTTAATTTCTCTTGATTTCTTCATTGATTCATTAATTGTTCCACTCTATGTTATTTGGTTTGAGAATGTTGCCCATTTACGTTAAAGTAATTATTGATTGGTGTATACTTATTGCCATTTTGTTAATTGATTTTTGGCTGTTTTGTAATTCCTTTGTTCTTTTCTTCTTCTCTTTGTCTCTTCCTTTGTGACTTGACTATTTTCTGTTGTGATATGCTGATATTCCTTTCTCTTTCTATCTGTTACAGATTTTTGCTTTGTGGTTACCATGAGGCTTACATAAAACAACTTATATTAATTATAGTCTATTTTAAGCTAATGACAACTGAAGATTGAATGCATACAGGAGCTGTATATTTTTACTCTGCCCCCATGTTTTATGTTTTTGCTGTTAAAGTTTGCATCTTTTTTACTTTCTGTATTCATTGATAAATTATTGTAGCTCTAGATTTGTTTACTACTTTTAACCTACATACTAGCTTACAAGTGATTCACCCACCACCCTTAAAACATTAGAGTGTCCTGAATTTAGCTCCATATTTACATTTGCCAGTATATTTATACTTTTATTTTTTCCTTGCTACTAATTAGTATATTTCCATCAGCTTGAATAATTCCCTTTAACATTCTTGTAAGGCTAATCTAGTGGCTGTGAACTCTTTCAAGTTTTGCTTGTCTGGAAAATTTTTCATCTCTCCTTCAATTCTGAAGGACAACTTTGCCAGGAAGAGTATTCTTGTTTGACAGTTTTTTTTTTTCTTTCAGTACTTTTAATTTATCATGTCACACACTTCTGGAATTCAAAATTTCTGCTGAAAAATCTGCTGATAGTCTTAACGGGGGTTTCCTTGTGATAAACAAGTTATTTTTCTCATGCTGATTTTAAGATTCTCTACTTGTCTTTATCTTTTGACAGTTTAATTTTAATGTGCTTTGTTGTGTGTCTCTTTGGATCTGTCTTATTTGTAATTTTCTAGGCTTCCTAAATCTGGATGAGTATATTTCCCCCATGTTAGGGAAGTTTCAGCCATTATTTCTTTGAAAAAGCTATCTGCAACTTTCTCTCTTTTCCTGGATCCCCTGTAATGTGAATATTGGTCTGCTTAATGGTGCCCCATAAGTCCCTTAAGCTATCTTCACTCCTTTTTATTTTTTCTTTTTGCTCTTCTTATTGGATGAGTCTCATTGCCCTACCTTTGAGTTTACTAATTCTTCTTTCACCTGATGTAGTCTGCTGTTAAAACCCTCTAGTTAACTTATCAGGTCAATTATTGTATTTTTCAGTCCTATGATTTCTTCTTGGTACTTTTAAAAGTTTTATATATTTTTGTTGAAATTCTTACTTTTAAATGCATTGCCTTCCTCACTTTGGTGAGTGAGCATCTTTTTGATGGTTATTTTGTGTATTCAGTCAGGGAAATTATATATCTGTTTCATTAGGTTCAGTTTCTGGATTATTTTCTTGTTCCCTTTGGAATATTTTATGTTTGGAAAATATTTCCCTGTTTCTTCATTTTCTATAACCCTGTTGGTGTTTGTACATTTAAAAAAACAGCCACTCCTCATATTCTTCAGACTGGCTTTGTACCAGAGAAACCCCCACCAATCTGCCTGTCTAGAGATTTTCAAGAGCTCTCAATTTTTTTTTGCTAGTCCAACCTTCTTTCATTGTTCTTAGCAGCCCCCAGGTGACTAGAGTATGCCAAGTATTGTCAGCAATCTGTGACAAGCAAGACTTGAAGAAGTCAGTTCCTCAGGCAGCCTCCAGATAAGTTCAGTTGTTGGATGTACAGTGCACCATTTTCCCTCAAGTAGAAGTTGGGAGCAGAGGTTTTTCATCTGTCCAGTTCTATTGAGCCAGGGGCATTGTTATGGAGACTGCCTGAACTGCCATCTCAGTTCTCATTGGCCCTGAGTAGCTAGAGTTATGCCAGGTCCCAGCATTTCAAGACAGATATATAGATGTCAGTCCTCTGGGTGGTCCCTTTGAAAGTTGCAATTTTTGACACATGGTACACCTATTTCCTTCACCAGGAGTAAGATGGGAGCTGTTTTGTTTTGTTTTTTTTCCCACTCACTCTCTGTTGAGTCAGGGAGTGGCTATGGGGACTGCCAGACTGAAACCCCATCTCTTTTCTCACTGGCCCTGGGTGACTAGAGTATGATGTGTCCCATGTCCCATTAGTGATCTGAGACATGTTCGACAGATGCTAGTCTTCTTGATAGCTCCCAGAATAGTTGAGGCATAAGACACTTAGTGTACCTCTTTACCTCTCCAGGGAGAAGCTGGGAGCTGGGGTTTTTCAACTGCTTGCTCTTTGCTGAGCTGGGGTATTGGTTATGATGACCATCAGTCCAAACTGCTGTGTCCATTCTCACTGGCACTGAGTGGCTAGAATATGCCGTGTCTCTTGTCCCTTCAGTAATCTGAGACAGGCTAGACAGTAGTAAGTTCTCTGGGGAACCCATGGAAAAGTTGGGGCATTGGATATATGGTACACCTTTTTCCTACCCCACGGAGAAGCTGGGAGCTGGGTGGTTTTATCTCAATCATATGGTACTGTGCTGGTGGCAGGGATTATGGAAAGAGGATATCTGGAATTTCCCTACTAGGTTCAATGTGGCTGGTTTTGTGCCTGTCCATGGTGCTAGAGCCTCTTTAGTTAATTTATGGGTTTCTCACAAAGGAAATCTGTCCATGAATTGTTGAATCAGTGTGCTCATGTGGGGAAGGAGGGTCCAGGGCTTCCTATTATGCCATCTGGCTGACATCACTCTGCATCTTTTCTTTTTCTTTTGGTCATTACTTTATAGTTCTCTATACTTCCCAAATGGTAACTAGTTCTAATAAGTACACTTCTTAAATGTATATCATATTAGTTTCCTATGGCAACTGTAACAAATTACCACAGACTTGATGGACTGAAACAACCCAAGTTTATTATAATACAGTTATGGGGGTCAGTAGTCCAAATTCAGTTTCACTGCAGTGAAGTCAAAGTGTCAGCAGGGCTGACTCCTTCTGGAGGCTCTAAGGGGAGAATCTGTTTCCCTGCATTTTATAACTTCTAGAGGCCTCCTAAATTCCTTGGCTACATCACTCCAACCTCTTGCTTTCATTGTCACATCTCCTACTATTTTATCTCCTTTTCCTTCCATCTTAAAAGACACTTGTGATTACCTTAAGGCTCACTCAGATAATCCACAATATTCCCATATCAGGATACTTAATCATGTCAGCAAAGTCCCTTTTGCCATTCATTCACAGGTTCCAGGGTTTTGGATGTGGATATTTTATGGTGCCATTATTCAGCCTACTACATGTATTTACATGTAATGTGTGTTGCATGTAATAGGATCCTAGGCAGGAGTTTCCACTTTGGGGATTGAAAGACATATATAAATATGCTATAATGCATAACTTTGTTCATGGTTTATGGAGTCTACTTTTGTGAGAATAGAAAATATATAGATGAGGATAGCATAGTGGGCAGGAAGTAGGCAAGCAATATCAAGAATTTGAAAATACTGTAGAATAAAAATTTTCATGAAGTTTGCTTTTCTTGGCTTTTATTTGTAAGGCTACATAGGCAATGTTTAAATACAAGGAAAGTCTCTAGTGAAGGAAAGTTGGAGGAAAGTTTGATGTTACAGAATAATAGCAGCAGTGAAAAAAATACAGCATTTCAGGGGGAGAAAACTATTTCTTTAAATCTAGATTTGAATTGAACTGAAAGAGCCACTCTTTTCATAGAGAAGCAAAAATAGTCAAAAGTAGCTAACTGAGGAATCATAGCACTGCGTTTCAAGGAGGTACTGGAGTGTTTGAATAAGTGTTAAGAATTGCCTGAGTTGATGATTCAAATGAAAAAAGAGCAAGGAAGGCAACCTCACAGAGGGGTAGCCTGCTGTGGAGTATCACAGCCAAATCAGAGTAAAGAAGACATCCCTGCATTAAAATGGCCTTGCAGAGGAGTAAGACCAAGCTGAGTAAGAAAAACATCCTTGCTAAAGGGCAGTCTGGTGAGGTGTGTCAGCCCAAGCAGGATGAGGAAGGTGTACACATGGAAAATAAGCCTGACATGGGTATTCAGAGCCTCAGCAAGGTGAGAAAAGCATCTCTTCAGAGAGATGGCCTGGCTCAGGATGTCACAGCTTGAGTAAGATGAGGAAGGCATCCATGTGAGTGAAAGAGGACTATGCTTGACTCAGAATTGGGACTCAGAGTGGGAACAGGGAGAAGACAGTATCTGCAAGGGGGAAGGATGTGGCTGTATAAATGGGATATTGATTATTAATCAAGTAAGTAAGTATATTAAGTATAATTAAATCCAGGTTTCTCACTGTCAGAGGATATTGCAAATGCAGAAAGGGAGAAAATCAGAATGAAAACTGTTCATTCTAATGGTTTTGGATTGGAATTGGAAGTATTGGTATTAGCTCATGGTTTTCAATATACGTTGATAGACATAGAAATAAATATAGATGTAAATATGTTTGCATCATTATCTATCTATCAGCAGTCATCTATCTATTATCTATTCCCTTGTTCTGTATACTAAAAGCAGCCACACATTTATATTAATGAGTTCACTTAACACCTAGATTTTGACCTCTAAATACCAATCTCCAAAAAGAATGAGGGTTCCTTGGAGAAATGGCTGATTCCAGGATGGTGGCAGAAAAAATACTGGATGATTCTGGAACAACTTAGGCCAGAGATCCAGGAAGTACAAAAGAATGATGGGGATATGGTGAAAGGATGTCAGCTTTTAAGGGGATCTCACTGACTAAATGAAGGACATTTTGTGCATAAAATTAAATAATGATAATAATGGATTATAAATCATTCATTAAAATCAGAACTATGTATCTTTATATAAATAAACAAGTGGAAAAAATTTTGATGAGGAACAGAATACTTAAATGAGACAAATCAAATTTGTGTGCCATTTGATAGGATGCAATGATAAGTACCCAACATCCTGTGATATATCTGCTGGAGGTGCATAACCTGAATCTAATTATGAGTAAAAATCAGATAAACCCACATTTAAAGACATTAAAAAAACTCATAATTTTCAGAGGAGTCAAGGTCTTGAAACTCAAAGAAAGACTAAGGGACTGATCCTGGTTGAAGGAGACTAAAGTATCCTGGCATATAACTGCAACATGTGATTCTAAACTGGATCCTCTGCCATAAGGGACATTATTGAGACATTTGGAGGAACTTGAATAGGGTCCAGTAGTTCCCTGATTTTGATGGATGTATTGTGATTATAGGTGAATGTCCTTGTTTATAGGAAATACACACTAAATTATTGAAGGGTGGTGGTGCATCTGGTCAGTAACTTATTCTTTAATGTTCCAGAAATAAAAATGTTCTCTACTGTACTTGTACTATTTTTCTAAGTATGTGATTGTTTCAAAATGGAAATATAGATTTCTTGTCCCCCATCCCTAGAAATTCTTATTTAATATCAGGGTCTGGCTTCAGAATTTGTCTTTTTAACTAGTTCTCTAGGAGATTTTGATGCCCATCAAATCTGAGAGTCATTGCAATCAAGAAAATTGTCTTAGCAACGAGTTAGACAGAAGCAGCAAATGTGACTTGATTTCTTTGCTGTGATTGTATTAAATCATGATTGGATGCCATGCCTTAGGACTTTGCTGTATTTTAGAGAGAGAATATTCTTCCAGAATTCTTGTAGTAACAGGGACCACTCGATATTTGTCCAAAACTATTTTACATTGTAATAACACAATAAGGACCTAAGCAGACCTTTTTTTGTCTATGTGAATACTTCATTTATTGTTAGTTTTAAGAGTTATTTGTTATAAGAAATGGAGCAAAATGATTACCAGTTACTACCAGAGTGCCCTTTCATGACCACCTTAATCGTTTACACTGTTTCTTCAACTAGATTGTAAGCTCTAGGCATGTATGAATTGGTTTCTTTTTCTCACCATTATATCCACTATTGCCTGGTACAGTACATGTCCCATGGTTGATGCTCAATTGTATGTTGAAGAAAATGAATGAATGCCATAGCTCCCTCAGGTTTTCTGCAGTAACTCTTTCCTTCTCAATGAAACATTGCCATCAGGATACTGATGTTTGTTCATTCATTCATTGGTTGGAGTAATTTTATTCCATATAAAATGTTTAGCTTTTTAAATCATAAAGACAACCAAAACCATCAGATTAAAGTTGGAACTTAGGTAAGAACAATAGCTATTTTGGTTTGGTCTTATCCATGATTTTTTGTCTCACCAACATAATGTAGTTGGAATAAACTTTAATGTGTATAATATGTAAGTATATATACATATATTTTGACTTATATTCATTAAAAATATAAATATTTGCTCAATACCTGTTTAATAAAAATGATAAACAGTGCTCTTCTAGAGGTATGTTAACCATAGTGGGACCGCTGAAGTTCTTGGAGACCCCAAAAGAAGAAGTCAGCCCATCTACACCCAGAGAGCATCAATGAGATTATTTTGAGTTTGGTGAACTGGGAAGAGAGGCATTTAGCAAAGTTATAGCTGTGAACCCATGCATTACAGAATCCTGGGATGTAATGGAAGTTCGTGTTTCTCATAAATCCTGAGGTCATTAAGCCTTGGTCACACACAACTAGATTGAAAAATCAATTCCTCAAGATTTGAAGTAATGCCATCAAACTTGCTTGACAATTTTTAAAATGACTGGACTATTTTGGGTGGGGTGTTATTGCTTAAGCTTTCAAACACTCAAAGAGTTAACTCTTATTATTTGCTTGCATTAAGGATACCTGAAGTAGGGATGTTTGAACACTAAGCAAAGGGTTTCTAAAAGAAATTTAAAAAGAAAACAACATTTGAATGCAGGTGACACCATTTATTGAAATGTGAATTTACAAATGAAGTTTGTAAAGCAAAAGACAAATTTGGATTCAGAAACAAATAGGTTCCTTTCACTACTGTGCCAAATATATATATTTTTTGCAAATTGATATGTTAGATAAAAATTTTTTATCATTTTTGCAATGCACCTTACACATCATTGTAATGTATTGGAAAATATATGCCTAATGAGGACAACATAGTGACATTTACCATCAACAAGTTTTATCAGACACAAAATATTAACAAGGTAATCTGGCAGGTATATGATAGGAAAAAATGGCATCAATTACAATCAGTATCACAATTTATTTGAAGAGAAACAATGAACACTTACAGCTTACATAACCTAGAGTATAAGTCTCAACATGGTACAAATACGAAATTGAAAAATTTAGGACAAACAGTATATTATTCAGGAGTTGAAATTTAGTTTTAAAGATACAAGAGAGGAATTAATTAATTCCTATTTCTATAGCATCAAACATTTCTAGTGTTCTAGTTTATAAGATTTCTAATCAAGTTTGTGTTTGAGAGAAGAGTTCACTTTCTAAAAATCTTTAATTTTGATGAGACTTTGTGTATAAATAAAACACTTGGAACACATAGAACCAACGACAATTTTCACTGGAGATTAACTGTCCTTTCTATTTTAATTCATAATTGATTAGGACACAAAATTCAACATTTGGCATATCTATTCCCTGGCTTGCCACCTTAGCAAGGCAAAGGTTAAGAACCACAAGTTTATATTATGAATGCAGATGAAGTTATATTGGAAGGAATTATTTGGGAGAAATTATTTTCTAGCAAAATATAAAATAATACTTTTAAGTTGGTTAAGAAAAAATACATTGCATTGTCAAAACTGTCAATGATTGAACATAAGTGCTAATAGTAGTGTATGTACATTTCTTTCCAGATCCCCTTGTCTCTCTGTTATTCACATGTGTGTGTGCACACACAAACCTACACATACATGCCCGCAGAAAAAGATCCAGAAATGAAAACGTCCACATTGACACTACTCTTGGACAAAAGGTCATGGAATAAGAGCAGCAGCTGCATCATCAGGTATAGAAATAATTTTGGTTTCGTCTGTTTTTGAAAATAGTCCTAATGAATGTTTGGTGCATTTTGCTACAGAAATAAGATTAATTTGGTAGTTTAGCTTTTAAATGGTCATAACCCTTTGTACTAGTCTTTATTAAAATTTTAAGTTAGTAAGATATTAAAATACCTGTCGAGAGCTTCACAAGCTTAGGATAACCTCATAGACTGAGCAGCAGGAGTTCTGTAGTCCAGTGCTGTGATAGTTCAACCCCTGAATAAATAAATGCATCACATCAATCTACACCACACTTTATTTAAAGATACAATACAGTCCAAGATACACATATCACAAATACATTAAAATATCACCTTGAACGATACACTGTTTGAACATATCACAGTAGATACTTAATAAATGAGACAGCACGCAACAATGGCCAGCAATTAATAGCAATATACATTTTGAAAAATGTAATACAGCATCAATGTAAAATATTTCACAATACCAGTGTACTTTACTGTCTTCCTTTTCTCTGAAAATAAAACCAATTGAAATGCTTCATTTTCAAAAGGTGAAAAATTTTAATTCATAATGAATGCTAAAATCATAAGCATTGCATCAGCTCTCACTGATTTTCTTGGAGCTGAGCTGTTATTTTTTTCCCCAAGTTAAAACAGATTGTTCTCTAATCACTGGTAATAAATGTAGCGAAAGAGAAATATGGAGTTACTTACTTGAACATATTGGACATAGTCACAACAAACTGAAAACTCAGTTTGAGAGCTTGATGGGTTTATAGGTTTGAGAAGGTGTAATGTGTAAAGGTGTTATTATCAATTTTTAACAATAATGGGTATTTCCAAATCAATTATGCTTTTTAGTTAATTTTTCTTCTTCATAGACTTTTGAAACCCTCCAAGTACTTCACATGTATTAGCATTAACTCTTATTATACTGTACTGAAACGTTAGGTTTAAGGAATGAACTTTGGACATTATAATTCTGCAACTTTAAAATTATCAAATTTATGTGTATTTATTTTCAAATGACTAGATGCATTTCTGGAGGAATTATCAAAATTAGTTTATATCTTCAAGATTCTTGGGCTCTGCGGGACAAATTGGTAATATGATGTTTCTAGCACTGTTTAGTATTATATTAGCTATAGTCTTGAATGTCACTGCATTTTTTAAAGTGAATTTTATTTTGAAGATGATCTTTTAATTTTATTATATGTATAAGAATAGAGAACTTGGTTTCTAGATGGATACTAGTTGCATAAGATAATGAAATTTACTAGAAGTGAATCAGCTTTAAAAATAAACGTTCAAAATATTACTTTTTAATAGCAAAAATATGCTCTAGGTAAATTCACAAAGTGCATATTTTATCTTTTTTCATTAACTTATCTTACAACTAAAATTAAGAAATTGGTGAAGTACAATATATCTGTTCATTTATCCAAAGATCCTAAAATGAGTACTTGTTTAAGTGAAAGGTAGTTTATAATATATGAAAAAAGGGAAAAAAAGCATTCAAGTCTTTTGAAAGTTATTTAAAAATAAAACAGGGCCTCCTATAGACATCTTCTTCGTTATGCTTGGCCTATGACACATTGCTGTGGATCATTAGTCCCCTACCTCTGACATCACGGATTCTTACCTAATGGCTTTAGGACTGAATTGTTCAGGAATAAATGGAAAGGAAGGAATGGGAAAGAAAGGTGTGTTAAGTCTAGGTCCTCTGAGAACTGGATGCCAAGATATGGATAAACATACAATGATTTTATTAAAGGAAATACTCATTAGAGAAAATGGGAAGGGAGCTAGGAAAGACTGGGAGAGCTATCAGGCCTTGAGTAAAAGAAAGAGGGAAAGAAAGTTGGGTGGGAGCATTCTGGACCACTTTACAGTCTAAGGAAGTTTCACCAAGACCATTTTGAAGCCCACAAACCCAAATCATCCTTCAGAGAAGTCCTATGTCTCTCAAGAATGTGCCTACCTTAATTTCTCTGCCATGTTCAGTCACATGTCAAGAGCAGTCCACAGGAGGCATGGTCTCAGTGCAAATGTAACAGTGTATTTCAGAGTGCTGCAGCTGGGGCCCTTGGTCAACTATACTTCCTGTAGTAGTAGATCTAAAAGGGGTATATTTCGAGGGCTCCACAGAAAGAGAGTGAATGATGGGAGAAAGGAGAGGGGTAGTGCACTCAACAGAGCATCTGTAGGTCACACCAAAAGCCGTGTGGCCTTAGTAATGTCACTCTACTACTCAGTTTACTTATCTTAAGCACTTCCACAGTCCAGAGTTTCACATTAAGACACTTCAGGAAGAATTTATTAGAGCTTATTTCCTCAAAAAAAAACAGATATAAGCATTGCAAGAATTTTGGACTTCTGGACTTCAATCTAACATATTCTATTCTTTGCTTGTCTAACACACAACACCCAGCGTTTTACACGTATATATTCAGAGAGATTTCTAATGTTTCCTGAATACATCACAAAAGGAACTAACCATTTTCTTAATGGAGAACAAACTAAATTCACATCTAACTATTGCAGCCAGATGTCAACAGTGAGGCTATTTCAAACACTGCTTGTCATTCTCATATTCATTGATCTCCAGGTGATTAAATTTCTTGTACTCATTTCTACTCCAGTTTTTTCAGGATTCCACCCAGTTGTTATTTGTCACAATTCTACCATTCTAAGTAGTAAATAAAACCACCACTAATACACATTATATATATGATATTAGAGTAAAACCTTAACCACCTGGCCAAGTGGTTATCCATTTAACCCAAATTAATTCAAACCCTGACCTCAGACAATGCTTCTCCAGGATTGGTGGAATATAAGGTGTACAGTTCAAAGTTCTACCTAATAGAAGAATAATCCTTCTCAATTACCGTTCAAGGCTACCTCTTGAATAGCTGTAACACTGCAACAGTCCATTTCTGGCAGGTGCCAGCATATCAGAAAGAGCCATCTGTAAACCAAGGAAGAATCTTTTATCATTGGTCAATTGGCTGTAGGGAAGTCCTCATTAAGCTATAGATGTTATTTGAAAGAGAAGGCATAGAAACATAACAAGTTTATACACACTGGGATTAAGGTAAATCTATTTAATGTTGCCTACTTGTGTCTTTGAAGATTATGGGGGCTATCTTCAACAAACTATTTCAACCTAATGATCATCTATCGTTGAGCACATCAAACCTTGTGACTAAGCAAATGAGACTGTTCTGTGTATGACTAGCATCTCAAGACAAATGGTTCACTGGTTTTCCTTGACTAAGTGTTTGGTCTCCATAATTATCAAGTAGCAATCTGGAAGCTATATCTCAAAAGGGAAGTAGCTAAATACCACAAGGGTCATGTTCTTCCTCTAAAATCCCATGGGGCTCCACTGCATTTTGAGCTTTCCCCAACCTAAAACTTGGTTTTGTCTCAGGCTTCAATAGGCATTCAAATACCATTATATCAGTAAAATTATGAGAATCAATGGATAGAGAAGCATGTGCCTCATCCTGGACTGGCTTGAGAGTTTTCAGACCCATGAAAAGGTAACAGTTTCTCCATTGCACATTAACTGAGTGGGAAAAGGCATGCATGCAAAGTTCATGCTGGCTCCCAAATCCAAAGACACCCATCAGGTGTTGTACCTTCTTCTTAGTGGTAGCGAGCTCAAGATTCTACAGTTTATCTTTCACTTTGCAGGGAAATCCCACATGCCTCATACCACAGCACTTTCCTAATAAAGAACCCCCTTACTGAGGGAACAAATCATAATATTTTCTTCAGTATTTATTTCCCAGTAGTGCTTACCCATATTTAGCATTTTTCTAAATTCCAGTTAACCAGGACCAATGAAGACAATAGCATCTTTATGTGCACCATAAAAGTTATACACCATAATAATTATGGTGCATAAGATGATGCCTTGGAGGAGAGTAAGATGATCAAGTTTCTAGCAGACTAAGTCAATGTTTTGACAAACTAATTTGTGTAACATAGCAAAATAAATGATATATTCCTTGGGTAGAATGGTAAAGATAAAATATAAACACTGTTGGGTGAAGGTGAATTGCTTCAGATAGTCACCTAGTAGATAGGAACAGAAAAAAGGCATTATATAGATTACTATCTACATGTTAAATTAAGAAAGTTAATTTTTTTTGTTCAGAGAGGAAATCCAATCCAGAATAGAAAATATAACCAGAAATATCATTTTGTTAAGTTCTTAGTAGTCAATGGCCATTGGACTTTTGCAATGACTGAACTGAAAAAATGAATAGAAGACGTCACACAAATCTTTGATAGTGACTCTAATTCCCCTATCAAGGTGGTACTATCATCTTTGATTTAGTCTTTTGATAGAAAAGTGGTGTGTCCCTGGTTTTCACTCAGTTTTTCTAACGTTAACCCTTACTCAATGAGTCAAAGAACTTAAAAGAAGGTTCTACCAGTTACCAAAGATATTAGCTTCACTTACTCTTTCAGGAACTGAGCTGATAAATACAGAATGAATTTGAGGACCCACTGAAATTAACATGAGGCAAAAATATCAAGTCTATTACCCTCTGGGGCAGCCATGGAAATGCACCACTCAGATCTTCCTTCAAGAGAGAACTTGCTGTTCAGCTTTATTAGTTAAGTTAGCAGAGAGCCTCCAACAGTTAGCACCTTCAGGATCGACTTTAGTTTTTGAGCTGAGGCCCTCCTCTTCTTAGTAACCCCAGATAGTGACTGAGCATGGCAGAGGTACTAGGGCCTGGCCATTTCTGCCCAATGTGGAACTCCTCTAATAGGAAATCTTTGCTCCTTAACACCCCATTATGTTGGCTGACCCTTCATTACACCTGAAAAGGGCCTGAGATTCTGTGCTTCAACAGGCATTCAAGTACCATTAGATCAGTAAAATTATGAGAATCAATGGATAGGGAATCTTTATTCCTACTCCCACCCAGTAGGCCTCTTACACTTTGAATTCTATTTCAGCATCTGCCTCCTAACCTATAGACTGTCATGAAACTTGAAATCTTCAGGAATTAGTATTAGATCAGGGTCAGTCAAAAACAAGATAATTGGGGAGTTGAGGAAGATGGCAGAAGCTTAGATGCATAGATCACCTTCCTCCCCACAGATACACCAGAAATACACCTACACATGGAACAACTCCTACAGAACACCCACTGAACGCTGGCAGAAGACCTCAGACCTCCCAAAAGTCAAGAAACTCCCCACGTAACTGGGTAGGGCAAAAGAAAAAACAGAGACAAAACAATAGGGATGGGACCTGCACCACTGGGAGGGAGCTGTGAAGGAGGAAAGGTTTCCACACACTAGGAAGCCTCTTCGGGGGCGGAGATTGTGGGTGGCGGAGGGGGGAAGCTTCAGAGCCATGGAGGAGAGTGCAGCAACAGGGGTGCAGAGGGAAAGCGGAGAGATTCCCGCACAGAGGATTGGTGCTGACCAGCACTCACCAGCCCGAGAGGCTTGTATGCTTGCAGGCCGGAACGGTCAGGGGCTGGGAGCTGAGGCTTTGGCTTCCATCGGATTGCAGGGAGAGGACTGGCGGCATGAACACAGCCTGAAGGGTTTAGTGCACCATGGCTAGCTGGGAGGGAGTCCGAGAAAAAGTCTGGACCTGCCAAAGAGGCAAGAGACTTTTCCTTCCCTCTTTGTTTCCTGGTGCGCGAGGAGGGGATTAAGAGCGCTGCATAAAATAACTCCAGAGATGGGCACGAGGAGCAGCTATCATTGCGGACCCCAGAGATGGGCATGAGACACTAAGGCTGCTGCTGCTGCCACCAAGAAGCCTGTGTGCGAGCACAGGTCACTATCCACACCCCTCTTCCGGAGAGCCTGTGCAGCCCGTCACTGCCAGGGTCCCGTGATCCAGGGACAATTTCCCCGGGAGAACGCATGGCGCACCTCAGGCTGCTGCAATATCCCACTGGCCTTTGCCGTTGCAGGCTCACCCCGCATCCGCACCCCTCCCTCCCCCCGGCTTGAGTGAGCCAGAGCCCCCGAATCAGGTGCTCCTTTAAGCCCGTCCTGTCTGAGCGAAGAACAGACGCCCTCAGGCGACCTACACGCACAGGCGGGGCCAAATCCAAAGCTGAACGCTGGGAGCTGCGCTAACAAAGGAGAAAGGGAAATTTCTCCCAGCAGCCCCAGGAGCAGCAGATTAAATCTCCACAATCAACTTGATGTACCCTACGTCTGTGGAATACCTGATTAGACAACAAATCATCCCAAATTGAGGAGGTGGACTTTGAGAGCAAGGCATATTATTTTTTCCCCTTATCCTCTTTTCGTGAGTGTGTATGTGTACGCTCCTGTGTGAGATTTTGTCTGTATATCTTTACTTTCACCATTTGTCCTAGGGTTATGTCTGTCTATTTTTTCTTGTTTGTCATTTGTTTTTTTCTTTTACTTTAAAAAAAAACTTTTTTCTTAATAATGATTTTTTATTTTTAATAATTTTATTTATTTTATCTAAATTTATTTTATTTTATCCTCTTTCTTTCTTTCTTTCTTTCTTTCTTTGTACTTTCTCTCCCTTTTAATCTGAGCTGTGTGGATGAAAGGCTCTTGGAGCTAGAGCCAGGAGTCAGTGCTGTGCCTCTAAAGTGGGAGAGCCAACTTCAGGACACTGGTCCACAAGAGACCGCCCAGCTCCACGTAATATCAGACGGCGAAAATCTCCCAGAGATCTCCATCTCAACACCAGCACCCAGCTTCACTCAACGACCAGCAAGCTACAGTACTGCACATCCTATGCCAAAGAACTAGCAAGACAGGAACACACCCCGATCCATTAGCAGAAAGGCTACCTAAAATCGTAATAAGGCAACAGACACGCCAAAACACACCACTAGACGTGGGCCTGCCCACCAGAAAGACAAGATACAGCCTGATCCATCAGAACACAGGCACTAGTCCCCTCCACCAGGAAGCTTACACAACCCACTGAACCAACCTTAGCCACTGGGGACAGACACCAAAAACAACGGGAACTATGAACCTGCAGCCTGCAAAAAGGAGACCCCAAACACAGTAAGATAAGCAAAATGAGAAGACAAAAAAACACACAACAGATGAAGGAGCAAGGTAAAAACCCAACAGACCTAACAAATGAAGAGGAAATAGGCAGTCTACCTGAAAAAGAATTCAGAAAAGTGATAGTAAAGATGATCCAAAATCTTGGAAATACAATAGAGAAAATGCATGAAACATTTAACAAGGACCTAGAAGAACTAAAGAGGAAACAAGCAATGATGAACAACACAATAAATGAAATTAAAAATAATCTAGAAGGGATCAATAGCAGAATAACTGACGCAGAGGAACGGATAAGTGACCTGGAAGATAAAATAGTGGAAATAACTACTGCAGAGAAGAATAAAGAAAAAAGAATGAAAAGAACTGAGGACAGTCTCAGAGACCTCTAGGAAAACATTAAATGCACGAACGTTTGAATTATAGAGGTCCCAGAAGAAGAGAAAAAGAAAGGGACTGAGGAAATATTTGAAGAGTTTAAAGTTGAAAACTTCCCTAATATGGGAAAGGAAATAGTTAATCAAGTCCAGGAAGCATAGAGAGTCCCATACAGGATAAATCCAATGAGAAACACACGAAGACACATATTAATCAAACTATCCAAAATTAAATACAAAGGAAACATATTAAAAGCAGCAACGGTAAAGCAACAAGTAACACACAAGGGAATCCCCATAAGGTTAACAACTGATTTTTCAGCAGAAACTCTGCAAGACAGAAGGGACTGCCAGGACATATTTAAAGTGATGAAGGAGAAAAACCTAAAACCAAGATTACTCTAACCAGCAAGGATCTCATTTAGTTTTGATGGAGAAATAAAAAACTTTACAGAGAAACAAAAGCTGAGAGAGTTCAGCACCACTGAACCAGCTTCACAACAAATGCTAAAGGAACTTCTCTAGGCTAGAAATACAAGAGAAGGAAAAGACCTACAGTAAAAAACCCAAAACAAATAAGAAAATGGGAATAGGAACATACATATCGATAATTACTTTAAATGAAAATGGATTAAATGCTCCCACCAAAACACACAGTTTGGCTGAATGGATACAAAAACAAGACCCATGTATATGCTATCTACAAGAGACCCACTTAAGACCTAGGGACACATACAGATTGAAAGTGAGAGAATGGAAAAAGATATTCCATGCAAATGGAAATCAAAAGAAAGCTGGAGTAGCAATTCCAATATCAGACAAAATAGACTTTAAAATAAAGACTATATGTATAGCTGATTCACTTTTTTATAAAGCAAAAGCTAACTAACACACCATTGTAAAGCAATTATACTCAATAAAGATGTAAACACAACAATTATTATTATTTAAATGCAAATGGATTAAATCCTCAATCAAAAAAAAGAAAGATATTCAGTGGCTTAATAGATTAAAAAATAAGATCCAACTTTATGCTTGTCTACAGGAAACTCACTTTAGATTCAAGGACACACATAGACTGAAAGTGGACGGGTAGGAAACATAGTCCACACAAATGGTAATAAGAAAACTGGTGTAGCTATACTTATATCAGACAGAATAGACTTTAGGTCAAAAACTGTCTGTATTATTTGTAGTGAGGTGGATGGACACAGAGACCGTCATACAGAGTGAAGTAAGTCAGAAAGAGAAAAACAAATACCATATGCTAATACGTATATGTGGAATCTTTAAAAAAATGGTTCTGAAGAACCTAGGGGCAGGAGAGGAATAAGGACGCAGACGTAGAGAATGGGCTTGAGGACACGGGGAGCGGGAAGGGTAAGCTGGGACGAAGTGAGAGAGTAGCATTGACATATATACACTATCAAATGTAAACTAGATAGCTAGTTGGAAGCAGCTGCATAGCACAGGGAGATCAGCTTGGTGCTTTGTGACCACCTAGAGGGGTGGGATAGGGAGGTTGGGAGGGAGACACAAGATGGAGGGGATATGGGGATATATGTATACATATAGCTGATTCACTGTTTTACAGCATAAACTAACACAACAATGTAAAGCAACTATACTCCAATAAAGATGTTAAAAATAAAATAAAATAAAATTCTTAAAATAAAAAACTGTCTCTAGAAATAAAGAAAGTCATTATAATGGGAAGTGGGTCAGTTCACCAGGAAGATGTAATAATTATAAATATATATGCACCCAACGTTACATCACCTAAATATATAAAGCAAATATTGAGAGATCTGAAAGGCGAAATTGATAGCAATACAATAATAGTGGGACACTTCAATACCCCCACTTTTAATAATAGATAGAACATCTAGACAGAAAATCAATAAAGAAACAGCTGACTTATATAACATTATAGACCAAGTGAACCTAACAGACATATACAGAATTTTCACTAAAGAGTGGAAGAAAGCACCTTATTCTCAGCAGTACATGGGATATTCTCCAGGATTGATCACATATTAAGTTACAAAACAAGTTTTAACTAATTTAGAAGACTAAAATCATACCAAGTACTTTTTCTGAGCACAGTAGAATGAAATCAGAAATTAATAACAGAAAGAAACCAGGAAAATTGACAAATACATGGATAATACACACTTGAACAACCATTGGGTCAAAGAGAAATCAAAAGGGAATTTTAAAAATATTGTAAGAAAAACAAACAACATACCAAAACTTATGAAAGGTAGTAAAAGCAGTGCTAAATGAGAAGTTCATAGTGATAAATACCTACATTAAAAAAGAAGAAAAATCTCAAATAAAAAACCTACCTTTACACCTCAAGAAATTAGAAAAAGAACAAATTAAGCCCAAAGTTGGCAAAAGGAAGGAAACAATAAGATTAGAGTAGAAATAAATAAAGAGTAGAAAAGCAATAAGAAACAGTCTATAAAACTGAGAGTTGGTTTTCTGTAAAGATAAACTCTTATCTAGATTACCTAAGGAAAAATAAAGAGAGAAGACTCAAATAAATGAAATGAAAGAGGACATATGACAATGGCTGCCTCAGAAACAAAAAGGATCATAAAAATCTATTTTGAATTTTATGTCAACAAATGGGATAATCTAGAAGAAATGGATAAATTCCTAGAAATATACAAGCTTCCAAGACTAAAACAAGAAAAATTGGAAATCCAGAACAGGCCAATAACAAATAAGATTAAAACGGTAATTGAAAACCTCCCAACAAAGGAAAGTCTAGGACCAGATAGTTTCACAGGTGAATTCTACCAAACATTCAAAGAAGAATTAATATCAATTCTTCTTAAATTCTTCCAAAATAGAAGACAGAACACTTTCAAATGTATTTTATGAGACCAGCATCACCTTGATATCAAAGCCAGATAAAGACACCAGAAGAAAACTGCAAGTCAATGTTCCTAATGAACATAGATGCAAAATCTTCAATAAAATACTAACAAAATGAGTTTAACAGTGAATTAAAAGGATTAAACCCCATGATGAAATGGGATTTTTATTTAAGATGCAAGGATGATCAACGTATGCAAATCAATCAACGTGATTTGTGGTATGCTTTCCTAGTAATGCTTAAGACATGGGTCATGTGTGGTTTTGTTTACACCCCTAGCTGATTTTAGTCCTTTGTTGGAGTGTATCTGAAAACATTTAGATTCACATGGCCACCAATGTCCTAGTTCTATGATTGTTTTCAAGTTTATATATATAATTAACTCACAATATAATTAACTAATCAAAAGATCTCTTCTGTGTAATACACTTTTAGTGATGTACCCAACAAGATTGTAGAACATTTCTCTCTTATAAGAATTGGACTTATTTCAAGAAATAGTTCATGTTCTGCATATGTGTGGTTTCACATCACTGTAAAGAAAATGTATGCTAGCACATACTCTTTTGTACCAGTTTTATTAAGATACAAGTTATATAAACATTCACCCTTATAAAATTGTTTTAGTATACTCACAGAATTGTGCAAGCATTGACACAATCTAGTTTTAGAACATTTCATAATCCCAAAGGAAAGCCCTTACCCATTAGCAGTCACTTTCCATTTCCCCCCAACTTTTCAGCCCTAGGAAAACACTAATGTACTTTCTGTCTCTATAGATTTCCCTATTCTGGATATTTCATATAAGTGGAATCATACAATATGTGGACTTTTGCTACTGGCTTCCCTTTTATTTTAAAAAGATATCATCATTTTATTTAGGCAACAAATATTTATTGAAAAACTATAATAAGAAAACAATGACAATAAACATTTTATTAACATGGTTATTTCCCTTTGAAGACCTCATCATACACAGGCATATGGAGGAGGAAAGATAATTGTGACCAATTATTTTGGAATTAGGCTGTGTGTTTAAAGGAAAAAAAGTATGAATAATCATGGGATGAGTAGTTAGGGGAAATGTGATTACATTCATCCCTATACTTATAAAACTGCATTTATTTGTAACACATTTAAAAATGAACGGTATGCAGTTCTTCCTATCTGATAAATATGGATGGCTACTAGATAACATGAATTTTATAAATTCATGTTTACATATATTTTACATATATATAATTCATATATATATATATATATAAAACTTGCCTGTTACACAAATAATTTAAATCATCATTTAGAAAACATACAAGAATATTAGACTTCACAAAAATTCACTTCTTATTTTATTCCAGTTAGTGTGACTGGCTTCTTTAACTTAGCATAAAGTTTTAAAGTTTCAACCATGTTGTAGTGTATATAAGTACTTTATTCCCTTTTATTGCCAAATAATACTCTATTTAATGTATATACCATATTTTGTTTATCCATTCATCAATTGGTGGACATTTGGCTTGTTTCCACTTTTTAGCTACTATGAATAGTGCTGCTGTGAACATTTGTGCACAAGTTTTTGTGTGCACATACTTTTCATTTCTCTTGATTAGATACCTAATGGTGGAATTGCTGGCTCATAAATTATTTCTAGGTTTAACAATTTGAGGAACTGCCAAACTATTTACCAAAGTGGCTATACCATTTTATGTCTCCATCAGCAGTATAGGAGGGTTGTCTCCACATCCACACCAGCAATTGTTATTCTCCATTTTTTTAATTATAGCTAATCAAAAAGTGAGTGTGAAGTGATGTTTCATTGCAATTTGGATTTGCATTTCCCTGATGACTAATGGTGTTGAACATCTTTTATGCACTTGTTGGCCATTTGTAAACCTCCTTTGTAGAAATGCCATTTCAGGTTCTTTTCTCATTTTTAACTAGGTTGTCTATTGAGTTGTAAGAGTTCTTTACATATTCTAGATAAAAGTCCCTTTTTCAGCTATATGATTTGCAAAACTTTTCTCTCCCATCCTCTCTCTCTCCATATTTTATATACATATTCTTTTCACTTTCTCAATGGTGTCCATTGAAGCACAAAAGTTTATAACTTTGATAAGTCCAACTTAATCTTCTCTTTTTGTGTTTTCATTTTTGGTATTATATCTGGGAAACACTATATACAGGAAATATAGAATACCTAACCCACAGTCATGAAGATTTGCCTTGTGCACATCCTTTATAATAATTTCTCTCCTGTCTTGTATATATCTTTGATATTATGCAATGTGTAACAGTATGGTTTCATAGAGGAATTTTACCAACAGTTTGTTCTCTCTGTACAAATGCTTAGTGGCTAGCTTTACACAGTTCTTAGCAAAAGGAAGTCTTTTCCTCTGTTTCCTATGATAAGTACATCTTTGAATGATGCTTCTTTGTTTTGGTCTCTTCCCAACTTTTAGAGAAAAAAGTCATCAATTTTATTTCATAAATAATTACTTTGTACTTGTTTTAGAAAAACTCAGTTTACATTGAATGTACTCTGAACATGGCACGAAAGCATAAATAAAATCAATCCATTATTTTCATAATTCTCATAATGGACAACATCCTAAGGATTCGGAGTGAATGCATCACTGGTCCAATGAAATCTAATTTCTAGATATTTACCATTGTAATTCCTGGTACCTTTTTTCCTTTTTTTTAAAAGCTACTTATGCTACTTTTGCAAAATTATCACATTTCCAGATTCATGTGTCTAAGTGCCTAATGACCAATAGTCTATATTTGCTCAAAAAGTATACTAAAAATACACTACTATTTTTTCCTTCTAGATAATAAGGAAGTCTTATTAATAATTAATGTCTCATTATTAATTAACTAATAATGTCTTACCTCTGTCCATAGGGAAAGAGTTGTTTATACTGTTTTCTCTAACACTTCACTAATTCTTCACCTTTTTATATCTTTATTTTTATTAAATATGTAATACATGAATACATCAGAAGAAATTTCAACTGATACAGAAATAGAGAAAAACATAAAAGTTATGTTCACTATCCATATTTATATTGTTATGGCTTGTGGTTTTCAGGTTATTCATTGTAGTACTTAGACTATCTTAACAACTCTTTTACATATTATTGACACACTCTTCCACCAATGATAAATTTTTGTTAATTGAAGACCTAAAGCAACCTAATTAGTAACAATAAAATGCAAATTTAACAAATCTAAAGATAAAATGCAAATACTGGAAAATATACTAAGCAAGAGAAAACAAACCATTAACTAGAAATTAAATAAAATAAAATGTCCTTGATGTGCACACATAACCTTTGAGTCTACAATTATTATTAAGACTATAAAGAGATTTCTGTAAAAATATTAATCTAAAATCTCAAATTGGTGAATATGTGAACAAAATTATTTTCTCATATTTTTACTCTAAAACTTCCAAATAACCTTAAGAGATAACTGGGAGAAAGACCACTCTATGCTCACCATGAGCAACCTCATCTGTTGATCACCTATATACAAGATTCCAAAATCTTTGTAGACAGTTCAGACCTCTCATCCAAGCTCCAATATGTAACTGAATGTCCCACAAATATCTCATACTTGGCACATCCAAAACTGAACTCATCATCAATTCACATCCTCCTTTGATCCACTATACAACTGTCCTTGGGCACATTTTATTGTAATAAACAGAAATTTACTCAAGATCGATCACATTTCTTTTTTTCATCTCATGAAACCCAACTGCTGCAGAGCATAATAGTTATGGGATTCGGTTTTCTGCTTGAATGATGAGCTTCTCTTCTATCCTAGATTGAGGGACACTAATTGTACAAATTGTGGAGTATTTATTCATCTCTTCCAGTGAAGGAAAATTCTATTTCCAAGGACTTTGGGAAAAGATGTAAAAAATTAAAAGTTAATGTGTTGTGAAGGACTGGGGACATCAGGCTCTTTCTCATGATCATCAGGCCCTATTATGGGGGAGACATTTTAGAATGAAAGCTTTTATGAATAAAATTCTAAAGAAAAAGTGAGTAGAAAGAGTGGGGCAAAAGACAGATTGAATAGGCTCTGTGTCCTGAAGTTCATATGCCTGGCCATAACCTTGAGTCCCATAAACTATAGTCTGGAAGGTGCTGCAGCTAGTGCGTTGCTATGAAGGGCACTGTGCAAGTGCCCAAAATCTCTTATTAAATGGAGAATTCATACCAGCACCATAGCTTGGAGATGACTCACCTGGTTAGGCCACTTAACCTGAGTGGAAACCTTGCCATATTGTGCCTCAAGGTATTGCAATGAGATAGGCTTGGACCTGGGACCCTTTGCTGCAGTGCTTGCACCTAGACAAATATTTCCTCGAGCAACAGAATACAAGGAAACTCTAAGGGACTAAAAATAACTGCATACATGCACAGTTGAGGCAAATTATGAGCAACAAGATACAAAAAGACCAAAACCCAACTGCCACTTCTGAGGTGTCGGGGCAAAAGCAGGATACTTCACAAGATCCCTGCAGATAGCACCACCAAAGGGGTGAGCAGACCACCTAAGCCACCCCTCTTGCCTAACCCACGAGTCTGCCCCCACCCTCACCCCATTTAAGGGACCAGCTTGCTCCCCCTCAGGAATTGAGCAAGGGAACATGTTTCCTGTTCTCACTCCCCCATGCAGCAGCATGAACCGCAATAAAGCCTTGTCTGAATTTTCTTGTCTGGCCTTATATCAATTTCTATTGATTAAAGAGTCCAGGAACCCTGGTCGGTAACAACAATACAAAATGAGCACAAGACTTGGGACTTCCTGCCACTTCCTACTACTCATAACGTCCAGGATTTAGGTTGCAGACTATGAGTGTGGTCTAAATATCTAAATATCAGAATACTTTGTTTTGAAAACTTGGAACTGAGTAGAAGGAACTGCTGTAACGTTTGTCAGAATATCTCTCTCTTTCTATTGTCTTCCTGATGCTGAGGCTGAGTACCAGGGGCCACTGATCATTGCACTAGTGTTGTTTTCTTTGTATCCTTTTTTCCAAAAATGGGAAAATAAAAGGTAGACCAAAAAAAGCTATATATTTCTTACATGTCTTGTACTTCACTCATTTAGGTTAACAGATTATGAATAATTTTGTGCCAACATATTTGACAACTAAGGTGAAATGAGATGTCAGTACTACTATAACTCAACATATGAATCCCTAAAAATCAATGCACCATGAAATCATGAATAAAAACTGAAGATCTTATGGAGAAAATGAGATTAGAGGCACAACACCCAAACACTTCATCAGTGACCCATTACAAAAAGATAGGAACTTAATAAACATGCTAGCACACTTTTAAGAAATATATAAATACTACATACAATACATAGGAAAGTCAACTGAAGTTTGCTTATAGCAGTGGATGTAGGAAGGGTTGCAGCTTGTGCGTCATTGTGAAGTAGTTTAAAGCAGGGTTATCAAAATTTGCAATCTTTCACAGCCTTAAATCTTAGGTCATATTATTCTTTCTTTCAAATGTAGGCCCTTCAAGAGATGCATATATAATAGATAACTGTTTCATTAAAATTGAAAATGTAATCCAATGTAATCCTTCTTCTTCAATTATCATGTGTTTCACTGCTAGAAATTCTTCTGCAAGTTTTAAATCTGCAATCACATCTTCACCCAGGGCTGAAAGCTTTGGAAATTGCAACAGTGTTTTAAATCACCAAACCATCATTGAAGGAGCCACTTCTGCAGGATCTGACAATTTTCTTTTAAGGCCTTTGTGTATAGATAGTGCCTTCTCATTGCATGTGAGAAAGGTTGTTCTTAATTTTTTTTACTGTCTAGTCTTCAATCCATAGATTCATCAATTTTTTCATTTCTTCTATTACTTTAGGTCTCATTACTGATTTTGTATTTCTTGAAGTTTTTCCAGACATAGGTGTTTCCTTTATTTTCACTGTATTGTCTCAGAAGGTCCAAAAATGCATATTTCTTTACACCTACTGCTCAGGAGATATCACATATTCTCACACTTCTTTCAAAATTCTTGGTTACTTCAAACTTCACCTGATATTTAAAGCTTTCCTTTCTCATGCAGTGCTTGGCGTTTGGGGGCCAGAGTGTTTAGAGATGTTTAGGATATTGTTTACTTGCATAGAAAAATTCACAATTAAAAAATAGTAACAAAACACAATTTTGTAGGTAACACCTGAGTGAACCAAGGTATCTGGTAGATGTTTGAGGAGTCTGTGTGTGTGTTTTGTGCATTCTTACACAGTCTGCTTGTGCTGGGTGCTGTTTTCTGCATTCACATCGTGTTTCTTATGGACGAAACAGTGCATGAGTGAACATGAAATGTATGTAATTTTCAAATTGTTTCCTAATATATCCACCATTTTGGAACAAATTCACGTTTTTAAATAAGTGTTATTGTAGAACTGACTGTGCACAACTCAGCAAAGCAGCCACAAGAAAGAATGGAAAATCTGAGAGCATGTTAAATAGCTTGAATTTATAACTAAAAACCTTATTACAAAGAAATCTCCAGGCCTGGATGGCTTCATTGGTGAAATATTTCAGATATTTAAGGAAGTAATAATGCCAATCTTAAACAAACTTTTCCTGAAAATAAAGAGGAAACAATTCCCAATTTGTTTATGAAGCTAATAAAACACTGATACCAAAGTCTTAAAAGAAAATTACAAACCAATAACCATCATGGACATAGATGTAAAAATCCTAATGAAAATATTAGCAAATGAAATTAAGCAATATATAAGAAGAATAATGTATTAGTCTGCTTAGGCTGCCACAGCCAAATACTATAGACTGGGTGGCCTAAACAACAGAAATATATTTTCTAAGCTCTGGAGGCTGGAAGTCCCAGATCCAGGTCCAGCAGGGTTGGTTTCTGGACACCATTGAAGGGATAAAAAGGCAAGCCACAGTGTGAGAGAAGATATTAACAACACATAAAACTGGCAAAGTGCGTGTATACAGTCTTCTGAAGAACACCTACAAATAAATGAGAAAAATGTACAACAGAATAGAAAAAGTGGGCTAAAAACTTGAATAAGCACTTTATGAAAGATAACATCAAAATGGCCAATTGAAATATGTAATGGTGATCAATTTCATTAGACATCAGGGAAATGCAAATAAAAACTTGAATGAGGGACTTCCCTGGTGGCGCAGTGGTTAAGACTCTGTGCTCCCAGTGCAGGGGGCCCGGGTTTTGTTGCTTGTAATCAAAGAATGCTGACCAATACAGGAATTGGTATCAGGAATAAAGAGTAGTTCAGAGAGAAAGGTGTAGGGATTTTGAATAGTCTTAGCCCTCCAGATCCTCCCAGATAGTCCCCTTAAAATGTCAGACTACCACTCTCTCCTGCTCAAAGTTCTAAATTTTTAAATAAGTGACCTATCAAGGTTAGGTATAAATTCAACTGAAATAATTTTAGAAACCAAGGGAATCAGTCTTTGAGTTTAGCTTTTAAAAATCTCAGCTTTTCTTGACCATGAGAAGTAAAGGGGCTTTCTTTAGTATGGCCATCAGAGGTCCCTGAGATTTATTATATGCCTAGGGGCAAATTTAAGAAGCTGCATATACTTTTCCTCTCACGTTAAATTAGTCAGTGCCATCAGATGTAGCCACTTCTGATACACCGGCCTTTTTCATTGCTGTTCCTTCTGCATGGAAGGTTCTTCCCTAAATTCCTTCAGGACTTTTCTCAAATGTCACTTTATCAGAAAGCCTTTCCCTAATCTATCTAAATCAATAAATTCCCAACCCATCCCCATACTGTTTTATTTTCCTTCATAGCATTTGGCACTTTGTAACATTTATTTGTTTCTCTTTTCCCCCTGGAATCACAAGCTCCGTGAGGGAAGGCATTACGTTATGTCTGTACTTTGAACAAGTGCCTGGCACGTAGCAGGCACTTAGTGACATACTCTTAGGCTGTATGAACTTGCCCACGTATTGCAGAGGTAACATGTTCTTTTTGTGACTATACAGTTATTTATTAAGGCAGCCGGACTTGGATTTTAAGTCCTCAACTAGACAAATCACATATGCCTGAAAAAAACGAACATAATGAAAAGTTCTGCACCCAGCAAAGTAACTTTCAAATGGACTATGGAGAATATTCTGAAAGGTGTTATCAGGGATAGCGACAGTCAACCACAGGGTTGAACCGTTTTCCCCGGAGAGAGAGAGGGCCAACTTGTGCAACTTCCTAGAGCGGCACTAGGAAGGCGGAGAAAAGGCGGAGCCGACGGCGAGGGGCGGAACTGGGTGGGGCTACTTTGAGCGGTGCCTAGTTGAGCTGTTTTGTCCCTTTCCGCTCTCCGTGCGAAGACCTGGGCGGAGAGCGCTACAGCTATGGCGGCCGTTAGGGTAAGTAAAAGTTACTTTGCTTAGTTTCTCTGGATGCTGGTAGCCCTCTGATAACTGTAGAAGGGATCCTCCTAACTTCAGAAGGGAGTCCCACAGCAAGAGGCGAGGTGGAGATGGGGTTGCGAGAGAATTGGCAAGGTCAGGGAATCTTTAACGTTTGAAGCCTCAAGACACCTGCTTCTCCCCTTTAGAGTTTCCTCAGCCTGGGGCGGTTCTCTCTCCTCAATCCCCTGCTGTTGACTGTTTACACAGCAGCAGGGTGAAAACTGGGAAACAGCTGGGCGAAAATGGCCCGCCAGCCGACAAGCAGCGAACAGACTTGGGTCTTGAGATGAAACAGAGAAAAGAATCCTGGGCATTTGTCTGGGTGCATAGGGCGGGGCCTCACGACCCTTTGAAGGACTTTGTTCAAACATTATTTCGGGTGAAATAGACCAGGATAGAGACGTCTCAAGTCTCTCTGCAGTGCCTGGGTTTGTATTCACTGTTGTTATTTTACGGGTTTGAATGACAAACTTAAGTTTCTTTTGAGTTCTGTAATGGGAAAAGGTGCCTTTACTTAGGAATCTGTGTACAGGAAGTGACACATGTGGCTGCTAGCTGCAGTTCCCTAAGTGGGTTTCAGTAACAGTAGTCGACAAATATCTATGAGTAGACAAATACCTACGGGTAGATATTTGTAGCGGGTTTTAAGTGTAAAATGCACTGCTTGCAGGAGATACAAATATGAATAATTCAGGCTCAGTATCCGTCTTGATTCGCCATTCTCACTCCATTTCTGCTTTCAGAATTTATTTGAATTATCACAACACCCTTCTAACTGGACTCGCTGCCTCTAGCCTGGCTCTCATGGAATTAACTTCCCCCTGCACTGCCAGAGTACTAAAATGTAAATCTGATTATGCCCTTCCACTACTTAAAAATCTTTATTGGCACTCCATCATCTGCCCTCTAGGGTCAGGTCAGGCTCCTATGTCTGGAAGAGCCGACTCTGCTTTGGCTTTCCAGCTTCATTTCCTGTCTCTCAGGAACTCTCCTAATATCTGTACTCCAAGCCTTTTTCCCTGCTCTTTCTCTGGGCCTGAAGTGCCGTTTCCCATCCTCATCTAGTTAGTTCCTATTCATATTTCACTCGTTCATTTAACAGGGATTTGTGTACTGCCTCCCCGTATGCTGAATACAAAATGCCTTTTCCAAGATAGTGTCCCAGATCTCCCCAGTCTGATTTAAGTAACTCCTCTTTGTGCTCGAGAGGATTCTGGGCATACTTTTACCATAGGACTTATCATACTGCATATAGTAGACTATTTACTTGTGTATTCTATCCTCCTAAACTATAAGCTACTTGAGGTCAGTAATTATAATATGTTAATTTTTGTACCTAGCACATATATGAGCTATATTAGGGACTCAATAAATTCTACATGAATAAATAAGTGCCAGGCAATGGACATAAAAGATATTAAATTAAGTAGTGGAGATGTATCATATAACAAATGATTGTCATTCAGAGTAGAGGAAGTGCCTTGTTCTCAGGAGAAGTACAAAGTGATCTGAGGGTTCAGAAGAGAGAGTTCACACTTGGTTGAAGAGAATAAAGAAAGACATCATGGAGGGAGTGCAGAGAGAGAAGGAATGGTCAGTGGTTAAAAAGCAGACCTGAATAGTGTGTTGTCACTGAAGCCTAGAGAAGGAGCGAGTTGAACAGTAGAAGGAGCGAGTTGAACAGTCTTTTGATTTGGCTATTAATAAGTCACTGGTAGCTGCCATTTATTAAGTGCTTACTGCAAGGCCAGGCACCATGCTAAAATACTTTGCATATGTTATTTCACTTAATTCTCAAGACAACTTTATGTTGTAGATGATAATGATCACCATTTTACAAATGAAAAACTAAGGTTTAGAAAATTCAGTTAAATTGCCCAAAGTCACAATGCTAATAAGAGCTGAAGTGAGGTAAAGTGGTAGAGTGAGAACCTAGATTGTAAGGGGTTAGGGAAAGGATAAGGGGTGGGAAACTGGCATTCATTTAGCACCTACTTTGACCACCTGCTTTACATGTATTATTTCAGTTTAATCTTGATGACCCTAAGAAATGGGTAGTATCCCCATTTTACATATGAAAAAACTGAGGTTTAGAAAAAGTGCTTGCTCTGGGTTTTCCAAGTGGAAGAACCAGGTTCAAACACAGATATATTTGGCTTCAAAGTCCCTGATCTTTCCACTACTCCTTGCCTCCTCTGGAAGGGAGGTGTACATTACTCTTTAGAGAAATGTTGCAGCAAAAGGTAGGGAAGAAATCTTGAGTTGGGGGTAGCAAATTCCAGGAAAGTTTCTTTTCATTTAAAAAAGTAGGAGACTATATGCCAATTAAATCTCAATAAAACTGGTGAAAAAAATTCAGGAGACCTGAGCAGGTTTGGAGACAAGTGGAAATATGCCAAGAACTGGTAAGAATTAATAATAGTGATCACAGCTATTATGCTATTGAACATTTACTGTGCTAGGCATTTTGCTAAGCACGTTATGTGAATTTTCGCATTTATGCTTCACAGTGGCCCTATACCTGGGTACTGTTATTACCAGCATTTTAAAGGTGAAGAAACTGAAGCTTAGAAAGGTTGAGTAACTTTGACACAGTCACTCAGTCATAAGTGGTAGATCTGGATCTGAAATAGCTATGGTCTGAGTTCGGATCATGGGGCTTAAGCTTGAGGAAGCATCTGTGAGGCCGAGGTACAAAAATGCTGATCTGTGTTAATTTTGAAGCCCCAGAGATTAATAACAATGAATAAGGTAGAAAGGAGTCCTGAAAGTTGGTAGATAACTCTGAAAATAGTTTACATACATTTTGAGAGATAAGAACTTTTTGAGCAAATGTGATGGTGGAACACTGATGTGGAATTAGCCTTGAGAACAAGTACTGTACTGATCTCTCCTCCTGACCTCTTGAATCAGAGAGAATGTCTGGACGACTGGCTTTCATTTAAAAGGATTGGGAGGAATGTAGTGTCAAAAGCTAGATTTCATTAATGCCAGAGATTGAGTGAATTTGAGGAAAATTTTCATCCTAAAAGATACTTGTTTCTAATAGAATACTTAATATTGAAATATGGCTACCATGTATTGAGTATTTCCTATGGGTCAGACACTGTATTACGCTGTTGATGCACATTATTTCATTTAATTCCCTCAAAAAGTTTTCTGTGGTAGATAGTTTTATTGGCTTAAAGAACGGGAGTAAAGCAGTAAGGAAAACAAAGCTGAAATAGGAGGTTGTAGTCAGAGAAAAGCTTGTTGAGTTTATGATTTTAGCTATTAACAAGTTCTGGGAAATGGTAAATTCAGGGTGTACTCATGGAGTGGGTAACTGCAGTGGAGTGAATATGAAGGTCTAAAAAGGTGAGGTCAAAGAAGAGTGAGGTGAGGCTTTTGAGTGGTTCAGCCATATGGACGTTAAAGTCATTCAGAGTTATGGCAGGATTTAGAGTATAGAAGAAGACTATTAACCAGTATCCTAAATCTTCAATGCGATGAAGTGACCAGGAGGCAGGTGCTAAGGATGAATAGATGGGTGGTGTAAGTCTCAGAGAAGAATTACTTTTCTTTCCTTTATGAAAACTTTCTTCAGTTGAAGTATAGCATACATACAGTTAAGTACACAAATCATAAGCAGCTTGGTAAAGTTTCAAAAGTGATCATACTTGTTCACCCAGCAGCCAAATTAAAAAAAAAAAATTACCAGCAGCCCCGAAGCCCTCCCCTTTGCTCCTTCTCCACCATAAATTAATTAGCCTATTTTTAACTTTATGTAAATGGAATAAGGCAGTATTTACTCTGTTATGTCTGGCTTCTTTCACCCAATATTGTTTTTGAGATTCAGCCGTTACACATGTATGCTAGTTCATTTATTCTTATTGCTCTGTGATATTCTAGAGGGTGAATATATCATGAGTTATTTATCCATTCTGCTGTTAATGGACATTTGAATTATTTTCAGTTTTGAGCTATTACAAATAATGCTCCCATCAACATTCTTGTATATGTCTTTTGGCGCACATAAGTGCACATTGCTGTTGAGTATATACCTAGGAGTGGGATCGCCAGGTCATAGGGCATGCAGCTTTGGTAGCTACTGCCAAATAGTTTTCCAAAGTGGTTGTACCAATTTATATTCCCATTCATGAGAGTTCCAGTTGTTCCACTTTCTCACTAACAAGAACAGAGATTTTTACCTAAGGCTGGGGAAGTAATGGCTTAGAAGCAGCATTGGCAATCAGAAGAAGAAAAACTCTACCTCCTATACCTGAGACACTTTGAATAGCCTCCACTTGAGAGTTACAAGGGAAGCAGTGACCTCAGGGGACAGTCATGTTTCATTTCAGGCAAGGAGAGAAGAGGGTAGACACAATGGAAGGGCTTTTGGAGTTTGGTGGAGTAGCAGGAACTTTGGTCAGTGAAGAGAAAATACAGATCACTGTAGAAATTAGAATACAGGAGATGATACATGACTCTGGATTTTGTTTTGGGGCTTGAGTCAAGGATGATGGGGACAGGAAGGAACATGGATGCCATAGACCTAAAGGTTTCAAAATCCTTGATAATACCAGCCTTTGTGTCAACTTTAGTCTTTGTCTCTTTCCTCTTTTGTTTCATGTGACTGATATCAGAAAGTAGTTGGAACCTAACAAATGAAGTTCATTCTTGGGAAAACGGTTGGTTATCTCCAGCAAAATCAGTTTTTCACTTTCCACTCAGCATTGTTGAGCATCTGTATTTTCAGTGCAACTTTGAAAGTATGCTTTGAAACCCTTAACCATACTTGGTATAGGTTCCAGGATGTTGCTTTATGCCATAGAGTGAAAATGATCTGTGCCTTGCCTCCTACCACACCTATATGACTGAGCTATATTCCCTGTGATGCCATCCTCACAGGTGGCTGTTAGGTGTTCTGTGAACCTCATTTAATATGGAAATTAAAAATTGCTTGACATGGACCCTAAAATGTTTGCATAATGGGCGCATGTAAGTCAATATTTCCTGATCTTAGCTGTGCATTAGAATCATCTGGGCAGCTTAGAAAAGGTACTGTTGCCTGAGCCCCACCCCAGATGGGGCATTTTAATATTTTAAAAGCCCACGAGTGATTCTGATGTGTTGCTAGGTTCGAGAACCACTGATTTAGGGGAGAATTTGTGGCTTTTATACAGGTTAGAGAAGAAAGGGTATTAGGCTTTTCAGGTTATGAAGAACAGAGGCAAGTTCAAGTCATCTTAAGTGGTAGTTTATTGGAAAGTTGCATAGGTTAGGAAGAAAGCCTAGGAAACTGTCTCAGCAGCTAAACAAATCTCAAGAAGAACCGTTCAGGATACCATAGCAACTCTGGTAGTTACCATTCTCATGACTTCTGCTTCTGCTAACTCTATATGTTTCATATCCAGACTTCCCTAGAGAGAAGATCTGATCAGGTTGGCTAGTCACTAACCACTGCAAAATACGCTTCTTAGGCAGAAATTGTACATCGGGCCCCTTTGTAAGGCAGTCTCTTGTTGGCTGCCTTTGGCTCAGATACCAATCCCTGGTCCAGTCAATTTTGGCCAGTGAATCAGTCCTGTAGTTAACAGCATAGTGACCTATGTTAGAAATCACAGAAGGGAGCAATATAGTTGTCAGGTGCTCTAAAACTTCTTAGAAGGGACAAGGCAATGGATGGATACTTTTGGGGTTCATGGCCTGGTACAATTTACTTTTGAATACTTTCCAGAAGTGATACAGTTGTTGAAAATATGGTAGGATATATTTAGAGTTGTTATTAAAAGCTAACTTATTAAGATCTTGTAATTTAAATTGGGGAATTGGTTGCCCAAGGATAAAAAAACACTGAGACAACCAGTGTAAGTAGCAATCTGTGGTGGATAATAAAATTTGCTTAGTATAATTTGAACATATTCAGGGAAAATGTAATCCACTTCTGTAATCTCTCCTGAGTTATATAGACTTGATGGATATTAGTACTCTAAGCTAAGGCATGAGTTGCATACTTAATGTAGATTTGGCCTGGCTGTTTTTGGATCTTTTCTCTCAGTCATTCTGAAACTTAATAGGGACTTCTCATATCACTAGGCTAACTGCTGCTGTCATATCCCCTCAGCCTGGCTCTAGAGTTCACCTCATTCATTCATACATCCAAATTCCTATTTGATATCTTTAGGTGCATCAAATTCAACATGTGCAAAATTCCTTTATCTTTACCACATTTGATTTTTCTGCTGTATTGCATCATTGTAAAGAATCATCTACATCCATACTGTTAACAAGTCTTGTGAATACTTTATATTTTCATACATTCTTATTCTTTTATACATTCTTTCAAAAAGATCTTAATGCCTATAATATGCAGGAGATGGTGATAAACATTGGGGATACAAAGATCAACAAGATAAGAACAAGAGGTATATAGAAGAGAAAACACTAAAACTAATAAGCACATGAAGAGATGCTCAAAATAATTAACAGATAACTACATATTAGAACAATGAGATAACATTTTATTAAGCTAGAGGAAAATAGAATGCTGGTTAAGTCCAAATGTTGTTAGGGATATTGGAATGTAAGCACCCCCATGGACTGCTGGTGGGAGTATTGACTGGTACAGCCACTGTGGAGATCAATCTGATATTATTTAGTGAAATTAAATATATACTCATGTCCTATGGCATGGCAATTCTGTTCTTGAGTGTATATCACAAAGCTATACAAGTTCATGAGGGCACTTATAGGAGGATATTCATTGCAGTGTTTTTTTATGGTGATGGGGAGTTTGAGGCAATATAGGTGTCCATCACTGACAGGGATAGTTGAAATGTGGTGGATGTACATCATGTAGTACTATATAGCAGCTAGAAGAAATGGGTTATATGTACACATAGGAACACAGATGGATATAAAAGGCTATGTTTTATGAAAATAGGATAAGAAACAAAACAACTGTAATACACCATTTTTGTGAAAACAGTAAGAAAAAATGAGATGTATAACAAAATTAAAAATACATGTACACATTATACTACAATATGCATTTTGTAAAAATTCAAACAAAAAGATAATCATTAAATATTTGAAAATAGCTACCTATGCTGGATGAATTAGAGTGAAATTTGGCAATTAAAGGAAATGAATGAATTAATCAATCAGTTACAAAGGAGGGAGGGCAAAGAAGAACAAGGCCAAAGTACTGTCCTCAAGGAATGGACTCTAGTGGGTGAAACTGATAAGTAAACACAAGTTGTATTCAAAATAAAAGGTATCTAAAAGTTACTATGGGAGAAAAGAGGAAGAAGTAGTTTAAATGCCTACAGAACATAAGGCTGCTTCATAATATTTGTTCATTTTAGTTCATTCATTTAGTTCTTCAACAAGTATGTATTAAGCACCTACCATGGGTTAAGAGCTGCTACTTGCCGTGTAGTGGTAGATTGTATTTTTTATTTCAAATATTTGCTTTCTCTTCCTGTGAGAGGATTATACACCCCTGCCTAGATTTCGTATTCTTTCCCTCTACCTCAAGAATGACTAGTATTACTTTACTAGGTAAATAATTTTATAATTTGTTTTTGGCATATTTTGGTACTGATCAAAATATGGTTAAAGCAAAATATTTACTCTACCTTAGTCTAATTGAAACACAAGTCCTTCTGTTTATCATGAAAGAGCCAGTAGAGTTAAACAGAACTTAATTTTGTAAGCAGAGAAAATACCGTTATATCCATCCACTCATCTGGACTAATGGAAGGAAAGGAACAGCATAAATAATTGAAAACCAATATTTGCACTTAACTTTGGGATGTATTTTTATACTTATATTTCTGCCTATAGCAAAACCTGAAATTTTGGGCCCCTGTGACAAAATTCACAATAGAGCTCTTGTGACAGAAATTCACAGAGCCATGTAACTGGCAGGGACAATTCATCCTCCCAGTGAATTGTCTTGGCACATTTGTCAAGAACTAATTGACCCTAAATGTAAGGTTTATTTTTGGACTCTCAATTAATTCTATTCCATTGATCTATATTTCTATCTTTATGCCAGTATTGCACTGTCTTCATTGCTGTAGCTTTTTATTAAGTTTGAAATGGGAAAATGTGAGTGCTCTAACTTGGTCCTTTTTTTAGTATAATTTATTGTGAAATAATTTCACATTTACAGAAAAGTTGCAAGAAGAGTACAAAGAACTCATCTCCTTAAATCAGATTCTACAGTTGTTAACTTTTGACATTTTCTCCCTTTCTCCTCTATTATAATTATTCCTTTTCTGATCAGTCTGAGAGCAAGTTGCAGACATGTTGCTATTTCACCCCTAAATATTTTACTGTGTATTTCCTCAAAAAGAAGTATACTGTTCTATAACCTTTGTGCAAGCCTCCCAATCGGGATGTTAACACTGATACAACACTACCATCCAATCCACAGATGCCATTCAAATTTCACCCACTGCACAACGTCTCCTTTTCCTTTCTAGGCCAGGATCCAAATCTAGGATCATGCATTATGTTTCCTTATCATATCTCTTTGATCTGCTTAATCTGGAATATTTCCTTACTCTTTCCTGTCTTTCATAAGTGACCTTGACAGGATTTTTTCTTCCAGTTTTATTGAGATATAATTGACATATAGCACTACATAAGTTTAAGTTGTACAGAATGATTTGACTTACATCATGCAATGATTATCACAGTAAGTTTAGTGAACACCTATCATCTCATTTAGATACAAAATTAAAGAAATAGAAAAAAATTTTTTCCTTTGATGAGAATACCAATTTTGATCTTTTTTCTCAAGATGTTTGACTTTTCTAGGTTCCTTGCATTTCCATATGAATATTAGAAACAGCTTGTCAATTTAAAAAAAGGGCATCTGGAATTTTGATAATAACTCTCTTGAATCAGTAGATCACTTTGGGGAGTATTGCTATCTTGACAATGCTAAACAATGCTAAGTCTAACAATCCATGAACTTGGGATGTCTTTCAGTTGATTTAGGTCTTTGATGTTGTTCGACAATATTTTGTAGTTTTCAGTCTAAAAGTCTTGCACTTATTTTGCAAGTCTTGCAAGACTTGCAAATTTAGCCTTGCATTACATTTATTCCTATTTTATTCTTCTTAATGTTCTTGTTAATGAAATTGTTTTTGTAATTTCATTTCCAGAGTATTCCTTACTGGCAAATAGGAATAAAATATATTTTGGTGTATTGATTTATATCCTGTGTACTTTGCAACATTGCTGAATTCGTTTATTAGCTTGAATAGTTGAGTGCACGCATGTACGTGTGTGTGAGTGAGTGTATTCCTTAGGATTTTCTACATACAAGATCATGTCATACGTAAATAGAGGTAGTTTTACTTCTTTTCTAAACTGCATGCCTTTTATTTCCTTTTATTGTCTAATTGCCCTGACTGGAACGTCCAGTACAATGTTGAATAGAAGTAGTGACAACAGACATTCTGTTCTTGTTCCTGATCATAGGGGGAAAGCTTTCAGCTATTCATCATGAAATATGTTAGCTGTGGGATTTTTTGTAGGCCCCCTTCACCAGGTTAAGGAAGTTCTTTTCTATTCCTAGTTTGTTGAGAGTTTTTTTTTTTAAACATGGAAGAGTACTAGTATTTGTCAAATGCTTTTTCTATGTCTACTGATATGGTCATGTATTTATTGTCCATTATTTTATTAATATGGTATATTACATTGATTAATTTTCGTATGTTAGACTAACCTTGCATTCTTGATATGTTAATATATCCCACTTGGTCAATACATAGTTATTTTTATATGTGTCTTTATTCAGTTTCTATTATTTCATTGAGGATTTTTAATCTATATCTATAAACAGTATTGGTCTGTAGTTTTCTTATGACGTCTTTGGTTTTGGTGCCAGGGCAGTACTAGCCTTATAGAATGAGAGGGGAAGTGTTGCCTCCTCTGCTATTTTTTGGAAAAAGCTTTTGAAAGATTAGTGTTAATTCTTCTTTAAACTTTAGGTGGAATTTACCCATGAAGCAGTCTGCCTGGGCTTTCCTTATAGGAAGATTTTTGATTATTAATTAAATCTCTTTACTGGTTACATACTCAGATTTTCCATTCTTTCATCCTTTTGGTAATTTGTGTCTTTCTAGGAATTTGTTCATTTCTTCCAAGTTATCTAATTTTTTGCTGTATAGTTGTTCATAGTATTAACTTAAAATGTTTTTTATTTCTGTAAGGTCAGTATGTGATATCCTCTCTTTCATTACTAATTTTCATAATTTGAGCCTTTTCTTTCTATTTTTTCTTTGTTACCTTATCAAAAGGGTTGTCAATTTTGTTGATCATTTCAAAGAAATGACTTTTGGTTGTTTTGATTTTCTGGGTAGATTTTCTTTCCTGTATTTCATTTATTTCCACTCTAATCTTCACTCTTTCCTTCGTTGTGCTTGCTTTGGGGTTAAGTTTGCTTTTCTATTTTCCTAAGGTAAATTATTAAATTATTAATTTGAGGGTTTTTTTTTTTAGCATTTACAGCTATGTATAAATTTCCCTTTCAGCCCTGCTTTCACTACACCATAAGTTTTGGTGTCTTTTGTTTTCATTTTGTTTCATTTCATTCAACTCAAAAGTATTTTCTAATTTTACTTGTGACTTTTTTTCTTTGGCTTATTGGTATTTAGGAGTATTTTGTATTTTAATTATTTTTCACATACTGGTGCATTTTCCAGATCTTTTTATTGTTAATTTCTAATTTAATTTTGTTGTGGTCAGAGACCATGCTTTGTTTGTACAATTTTTTTTTTTTTTTTGCCGTACGCGGGCCTCTCACTGTTGTGGCCTCTCCCGTTGCGGAGCACAGGCTCCGGATGCGCAGGCTCAGCGGCCATGGCTCACGGGCCCAGCCGCTCCGCGGCATGTGGGATCTTCCCGGACTGGGGCATGAACCCGCGTCCCCTGCATCGGCAGGCGGACTCTCAACCACTGCGCCACCAGGGAAGCCCTGTTTGTACAATTTTAAATCTTTTGAGACCTGTCCTATGGCCTACTGTATGGTCTATCCTGAAGAATGTTCCATATGCACTTAATAAGAATGTATATTCTGCTGTTGTTGGGTGGAAGCGTGCTGTGGAAGTCTGTCAGGTCTACTTAGTTTATATTGTTGTTCAAATCTTCTATATTGCTGACTTTCTGCCTAGTTGAATTCATTATTAAAATGAGGTATTGAATTTTCTAACTATTATTATTACATTGTCTATTTTTTCCCTCTGTTTTCTTTGTTCTTTGTTTTCTGTTTGTTCTGCTTTTCCTTTCTGTGTTTTCTGTCAGTTTTTGTTTCAAGTATTTTGTGGCTCTGTTGTTAGGTGCATATATGTTTATAATTGTTATATGTTTCTGATAGATTTACCCTCTTATCATTATAATGTGTCTCTTTAACTCTAGTAACAATTTTTGTCTCAAAGTCAAATTATGGTGGCTGTTTTCCTGGTATATCTTTTTCCATGCTTTTACTTTTAACCTAAATATATCTTTAAATCTGAAATGTGTTTCCTTTGGACAGGATTTTGTTTTTTTAATAAAATCTGACAATCTTTGTCTTTTGATTGAATTGTTTAACTCATTCAGATTTAATGTAATTATTAATGTGATTGGATTTATTTTTGCCATTTTGCTTTCATTTTCTATGTCTCATGTCTTTTTTGTTCTTCTCTTCCTTCTTTACTGCCTTTTCTTGTATTCAGTGGATATTTTATGCTGTGCCAATCAGGTACTGTGAGTATCAGAACAGCTCTTTAGCAGCATAGAGATATGAGGGAATAGGGGACTGGAATTTTCACCAGCTGCTTTCCTGAATCCTCTCCATGGAGCAGGATCTAGGGATGGGGAATCAGTGTGTATGGTATCTGCCAGTTTTCACCAATTGCCAAATCTACCTAGAATACCTCTTTTTAGCTCAGGGGAAGATGGGAGTTACCACTCTGCTGGAGAGCTTTCTAGAATAGCTCTTCTATAACACAGCACTGGTTAGGGGGGAGGGCTACAGGCTCTAAGTTGAGTGCAACTGTCTCCCACTCTTCTTACCATGTTCTGTAGATTTTGTGGAAAGAAGCATCTCAATTTGTTTTAAGCCCTTTGATCCATATCCAGAGAATTTGCTAATTTGACTAGTTTAATAGATGTCTCTTTGAGGGAGAGGTTTCACCAAGCTCCTCACACTACATACAAGAACCAAACGCAAGTTTCCAGTTTGGGTCTGTTACAAATAAAGCTACTATGAAGAATCATGTACACAATTTTGTGTGGATATAAATTTTCATTTCATTGGAATAAATGCCCAAAAGTGTGATTTCTGTGTTCTTTGGTAATTATGTTTAGTTTTTTGAAAAACTGGTTATTGGTGGATTGACCACTGTATTAGTTTCCTATTGCTGATGTAGCAAATTACCACAGACTCAAATTTATTACCCTACAGTTCTGGGGGTCAAAAGTCCAAAATCAATTTCACTGGGCTAAAATCAAGGTGTTGGCAGGCCTGAATTTCTTCTGGGGGTTCTAGGGGGGAATCCATTTCCTTGCCTTTTCTAGTTTCTAGATACCACCTGCATTCCATATCTCATGACCTCTTCTTCCATATTGAAACCCATCAATGGCTGGTCAAGTCTTTCACATGATGCATTACTTCAATACTCCTCTTCTATAGTCAAAAATCCCTCAACATCCTTATAAGGGCAGTCATGATTACATCGGGACCACCCTGATAAGCTACCGTAATCTCTTTATCTCAAAATCTATAACTTAATCACATCTGCAGAGTTCCTTTCACTATCTAAGGGAACATATTCACAACTTCTGGGCATTCAGACATCTAAATCTTTGCAGGAGCGTAAGGTATTATTCAGTCTATCACAGTCCTCTTATCATTTTAAATGTCTCTGACACTGGTAATTTTCTTTGTCCTGAGTTGGTCTTTACCTGATATTAATATAGCCTGCTTTCTTTTGATTACTGTGTTTTCTTTTCCCTGGGTTTTTCTATGGGTTTTTTGTACCTGTTTTATAACTCCATTTTGATTTATCTGTAGTACTTTGGCTGTATCTCCTGTATAACTCTTAGTGATTTTTCTAGGAATAGCTATTTGATTTGTAGTTATCCATAATTTTACTCTTTCCACTGTTATTTCTTCCTTCCTGATGTCCCAAGGTTCCTTCTTTTATCATTTTCTTTCTCTTTAGAGAACTTACTTTAACCATTCTTTTAGGGTTGGTCTGCTGGTGAAAAATTCTTTTAGTTTTCTTTCCTCTTCATTCCTAATGGAAATCTTGTCTGGATATAGAAGTACAGGTTAACAGTCCATTTCTTTCATCACTTGAGAAATGTTGTGCCATTTCCTTCTGGACTCCGTGATTTCTGATAAGAAATCTGCTGTTATTTGAATCATTTTCCCCCTATACTTTAGATGTTGTTTCTCTTTCATTGTTTTCAATAGTTTCTCTTTTTCTTTAGTTTTCAGAGGTTCAACTATGATGTGTCTTGGTATGAACTTCTTTGGGTTCTTTGAGTTCATCCATTGAGTTTTTTATTTCAGTCATTGTATTGTTCAGTTCTAAATTACCCACTTGGTTTTTCTTTATATCTTGTATTTCTCTGCCAAGACTTTGTGTTTCTTTGCTGTGACTTTCTATTTTTTAATTTGCTTCAAATATGTTTATAATTGCTTGTTGAAGCATTTTTATGGTGGTTGCTTTAAAATATTTGTCAGATAATTCTAGCATCCCTGTCATCTCATTGTTGGTATTTGTCTATTGTCCTTTTAAACTCAAGTTGAGATTTTCCTGGTTCTTGTTATAATGAGTAGTTTTCAATTAATATCTGTATGTTTTGATATTATGATATAATCTTATTCAAAACTTCTGTTTCAGTTGCTTCCTCTAACACTACTCTGGCAAAGGAAAGGGCAGTGCTGCTTTGTTACTACCAGGTGGAGGGTAGAAGTCAAGGTTCCCTGCTCAGTCTCTTGACACCCAAGGAGAGGAGGGCCCCTTTGCTATTCCTGGGCAAGAGTGGGAGTTTAGGTCTCCCATAGGCTTCTGCTTTTACAACCCTGGCTGGGAGAGGTAGGAGTACCTCATTAGTGCTCCCCACTAATGACCACTGTTGGGGCAGTGGGGGGGAGTGACCTTGTTACCATTTGATGATAATGAAAATCCTGACTCTCCACTAGGCCTTCTCAGATACCACCTTAGCAGGGAAGGGGAGGGTCTGCCTCATTAACATAAGGTGGTGAGGGATATTCATGTTCCCTATATGGTCTCCACTAATATCTTGGGGGCCAGGGCTCATTACCACCTGGCAGAGATGAAAATTCTACCTTCTTTAACACTACCTTGGTGGGATGGGGAGTGTTAGAATGCCTTACTTCAGCCGAGCTAGAGTGGAAGTGGAGGCTCTCCCCTCAGGTTTTGCTTGTGTGGGTGGGGTTATGGCCTCAGTTTTGTCTGTGGTGTTTGGCTATAGTAGAGTGGCTGTTGTATAAAAGTTTTGTGTCTTGCTAGGCTGCCCCTTTTCTGGTGTTTTGGCTAGAGAGAGCAGGCTTTTCTTGGGTCTTTGTCTTCACTGGTTGCCATTTCTGTGTTGCTAGCTTCTCCAGCACCCAGTCTAAGACATATGAGGCAAAAAGAAAATCCAGGGACCTCACTGCCATGTCATTCCTCAGGTCCTGTCGTCGGTAACTGGTCTGCCATCTTCTCTGCACCATCCAGAGTCTTCCTGTACTTATTTTCTATATAATATCCAGGCTTTTGAGCTATACTCAGTAGATGGAATTGGAAAAAGTATATCTACTTCATCTTTCCATAAGTGAAAGTCCTCCATCATATACTTTTATCATCCTTTACTGGTGATATATTTGTCTGACTCCCACACTAGAGATTATACAATACTTGAGGACAAGAACAATGTCTTTGCATATTTATACCCCTCATGGCCTAAGAGGGCACCTGCCTGGAGCATAGTGTTTCTTCAGGAAGTATTTGTTGACTGAGTTAAAACTTTGAATAACTTTTAGACTTCTTGCCCTTAAGAACAAAGTATCCTGGTTGGAGAAATATTAATTAAGTAATAGTTCATAATAGTACATGGTTAAATCCTAAATTATCCCAGGCCTTCATAGACTGGGCAGTTTATGTCCTTTGTAGGTAAAATTTTCCATCTCTTTGAAATACTTGCAAATGAGGATATGTTCCTTATCTCTGCCCCCTAAATAGAATAGATCAATTCCTTCTCTGTGTCCCCACTGTACACACTTCTGTTATACTGCTTAAAACCATGTATTGCATTTATTTTTGTGTTTTTCTCCCACATTAAGTTGAGAGTTTCCTTAAAAACAGGGACCATGTTTTATTCATATTTGTATCTCAAGTCTCTCAGGCTCTTGAGATAGAGTATACAGTAGACACTTGAATGGTTGTTGAATGAATGAATGAGTGCATTCTGTGACACCCATATAAGCAATTATAAGATTAAATTTTTTATGTTTAGGTATTTATATTTAAATATATTTAGAGGGAAATTTATCATAACTATAGATTTTAAAATAATTGATTAAAAGGGTAATGTTAACATGCATTTTTTTCAAAACTTCATTTGAAAAAATTTTCTTTAAAGAATGACTCTTCTAGTGATTTGAAGTTTGAACCTTTATTGATATTTTTGATAATATTTCTGCAGTCCAGAAGAAATATTTGAAGAAATAATGACAGAATTTTCCAAAAATAATGACATACATCAAATCACAGATCTAAGAATCAGAAAAAACCTCGTGTAAAATAAATACAACACACACACACACACACACACACACACACACACACACAAACACATCCCACTCCCTGGTACACATCATTTCCGTACTTCTGAAAAAAAGAGAAAATCTAGCCAGAGAAGAAAGACGCATTACATAAAGAGTAAAAGAGATGAGAATTACATTATATTTCTCAGAAAGTACATAAACTAAATATTTCTTAAGGAGAGTATTCTTTGTGATTTTGCCTGTGACTCAGTTGTTAAATTATACTTCTTACTTGCTTTTCTTTTGAACAATTGAGGTTTCTCATCTTTAAAAACAAAAATAACCCCCAACTCCAAAATCTGCACCTTATACTGGTAAAGGAAATATTTAATTGTGCCCTATACCAGATTTTATATCATGGTAATCACACTTCAGCTTCCTTATCAAATAGAGGTATGTAGTTACTTTTTTTAGGACTGTATCTTTAACATCATTCCACGATGGGGTGTTTGATTTGTCCTGAACCTCTGTTATGAACTTGTATTTAGGAATTTCTTATTGTATTAAAACCTAAATTATCTGAGGATTCTAGCTCTACAAAATGCCTCAAGTTCCGTTCGACTGCTGAAATAGTATTGATTACACACCAAGTACAGTACAGGTGTGCACAAATTCTACAACATCATTTCTGATCTAAAGGAGCTTACTGTTTTGTTGACGGAAGACATATCCACATGCAATGGATAATGTGAGAGCATATATTTAAATAATAAAACATGTAATATATATAAAAATCCTTAGCAATTCAAGAAGTAACCAACATATATTATGATAGTATAAGGCCTCTCAGAACTTGAATGGTAGCATTTAGTTTACTAAGAATGAAGCAGTTAGCTTGTCAGCAATGGCTTTGGGTTAACATTGTTATATGTTCTAGGAACTTAAGACAGTTAGGCTGACTAAATCAGAAAGGTTAATTTGGGTTTACTTATAGAAGATACAATTGGATTAGAAATAGGAAAATGGTGGAGTGTTTGAATGCTAGGATAAGTTGGAATTTTATTTTATTTTATTTTATTTTGGAATTTTATTTTGAAGGCAGCAAAAGCCATTGAAACAGATCCAAAATACTTTATGATTTTTTAAATTTAATGTAAAATATTACCAACGTACAAAGAGGTATTAGTGAACACTGCAAGTGCAGTTGAAGCCTCCTGTGTATCCTTCCAACTCTGATTGCATTCCCCTTGCTTCCTGAACTCCCCATAGCCACTCTCCTCACTTTTGTATTTAACATTGCTATGCTTGTTTTTAAGCGTTATATGAATTTTATTTATGCTGCTTATGTTCTCCTGCATCTTGTTTTTATCAAAGCATTGTTTGTGATATTTATTCATGTTTGTATGTGTAGCTCTAGTTCATTCCTTTCCATTTTGCGTAGTATTCTGCTCTAAGAATATACCACATTTACTTCTCTATTCTTTTAATGGATGTTGTGGTGACTTCCCCCACACATTTTTCTGTTACAAATAAGACTGTTATGAGCAATCATATGCAAGTCTCCTTGGGCTCGTGTGAGAGTTTCCCTGCTCTACCTGCTGTATGACTTTGGTCAAATCACTTAACCTGTCTAAACCTTATTCTGTAGCATTTTATACTAGGAAATATTAAAAGATAATCTATGCTGTGCACAATGCTATGCCCAGGCTATAGCAAATGTCCAGTAATTTCTAGCTGCTGTTTTTATCAATATTTAAAAGGATCTTTATATTCCCAGCACCTAGTATAATGCTACATTTCTTCTGACCTTCAGATCCCAATTTAAATCACACCTCCTTCATGCCAATGGGCTGATAACCTGTTTCTCATGGCAGTGAACATCACTAGTCTCAAGCAAGTAGAATAGGAATTTGTTGTGTTATATTATCAATTTTTATTAAGATGAGTATATATTTACAGCCTTGTTTCTTCTTAGACTTATTTTGATTTCTTTCAGACCCTTGATGGTTATTCATGATGTTTTTAATAACAGAAATCATTTTTAAAAGTATAAAATATGTGTTTATTTGGATACCATACCATTTATGTGTAATTTGAATGCAGAGATTGTTGCAGAGATTGTTTACTAAAAAACTATCCTGTGAAACATGACTTAAGTTTCTTTTAAGAATAACCCAGATTTAAGGATTCTATTGGTAAAATTCTAGTAGAGTGGGAATGAGGTTTTTGTTGATCATCTATAAAAGCCTAACTGATAAGAGTGTAAATTAAGGCATACTAGAGTCTCGAAACTTTAAGGATTGAGATGCTAAAGGCTTTATAGTTTGTGGCTGTTTTACCCCTATAGCTTTTTCACAAGTTCTTTATTTTTGATCTCAGTATTTCAGTCCTTTGAAATAGACTGTTTGAAATGCTGACATGGAAGGCCCAAATTGTACAGATACATTTTCATAGTTTGATTATTTGTTCTTCAGTACCACTATCTTTTTCAAGAGTTTTATGAAAAAATACAGGCAGAGTTTTCAAATTCCCTATTTCAGCAAGGTATCTGCTTTTCATGTACCAGTATAATAAATAATGCTGTAGCTGATAGACTCTGTTCTCAGTAGATTAATGATAGTTTATTCTCTTAAAGATGATTCACCCACTCATTTTCTGAAGAAAATAAGCACCATGATATATACAGACTTGTTAGTGACTCACTGGTGATTACTTTAAAACAGGACATCCTTGTGTAAGAGTTTTATGTTGCTGTCGAGAAATATTAGCTGTTACACGATAGCTACAAAATGAAGCATTAGCACCTTTTCTTGTTTCAGTTTTACTCAGAAAAAAAATATGGTAATATCTCTGTTAAAACGGAAGATGAGTTCAGTAGCACTTGCCATTGTCAGAAATTTATTACCCTTGGAAGTAGTACAAGGAGACACAGGAGTGCATTCCAGAAGTTAATAATGGGGAATTAAAATATGCTTTCATTGGCAAGAGTGGCTGGACCTGTGCTGCGTGACCCAAAGGACTGGAACTAGGAGCCGTGAAAATTGTATGGATATGTGTTTCAGTTCAGTCTATGGAGGAACTTTCTTAAAGAGCTGTAAAAAGATGGAATGATCTATTAGTGGAGTTTCCCATTACTAAAGGGGGTCATACATAAACTTGAGGGTCACTTGATAGTGTGTTACAGAAGGGATTCTATCATCAGAGTAATGGTTGGACCAGAAGACCTTTAAGGTCCCTTTGCATTCTGAGACTAAAACTCTAGTACAAAGAAGGTAGTATGCCTGAAACTCAGCACTATATTTTGAAACCAGTCTCTCTTTTACCATTTTATGTTGGTTTCAATAATCATTAGTTTACTCAGGAGCAGTACTTGATCTTTCAGGCCAATTTTTGTTCTTCCCATCTCCTACCTAATATTTCAGAAGAGGCTAAACTGTATCAGTTGTATAGTTATGCCCCTGTGTTTGGTTTCCTCTGGAGTATTTGTACTTTAGCTCGGTGGACAAAGGAAATCACTCAGTAAGTCACAGTCTTCTCTCCCCTGCCGATAAGGCAAGCTCTTAGCCCTTCAGATCTGCCAAGCAAAGGAAAGGGAGAAAGAAAGAAAAGTGGGAAATGGAGGTAAAATAGGATTGAAAAATAATTGGAACAAATAGTCGCTGAAAAAAATAAAAGGGTGGGGGAAAGAGGTGAGGACAAGAAAGAGCAAAAAGTGGGAGCAATTGGAGATGATTGGAGATGGGTAAGCTACTTTTTCTTCTACCAGGGATGGAAGACTGTAACTTTCCTCTCTTCCCTACCCAAGTCTAGTGGTCTCAAATCATAAACAGCCCTGTGGTGATGAGATTTTCGTTGTGAACAGCTCCTCAGGCACCAGCCCCACACTGAAAGGAATACTTTTTTTCATACCTTTCCAACTCCCCCCATTTCTGAATCTTTTGACCTCCAAAAAATGAAGCCTTTTTAAAACTATATTTAAGCAATTATGGTATAAAGGAATATTTTTTCCTACGGGATTCTTTAAGCAAGGTATTATTGACCATTCTAGCTAAAAATGCATCAATTTAGATAGAAAGTATTATATTTTAAGGTATTTATTTGATTTAGTATAATAATCACCACATTAATTTGGCCAAGAAGTTTTGTCATGGCACATTGAAAGTAGAATGTTGTTTCTAGTAAGAAATAATCAGGCTTGCTCTGTTGTCCACTTAGCTATAGTCTTCAGAAGTTTGAAATTTAGTCAAGAAATGTGTTATAAGAATACTACCTTCCATTTATCTAGCACTAAACAGTTTATAAAATTTTCATGTATTATAGTATTTGATTCTTAGAACATTCTTGTGAGAATTTTTAGTAAGAAGAGAAATATTCTCTATTGCATTTATACTTGTATCAGGATAGGATGCATTTGTGATAAATTTTAGTTGTGGTGGGCCTGGATTTAATTGGGTCCCCAAATGCTTCAGAGAGTATGGTGGAGCCTGCAAGCATATGCAAAATTTTGAGAATAACTACATTTTGGGGGACCATAATGCATAATTTTCATTAGATTCTCAAAAAATTAAGATCATTAAATCAGTCTTACAATTTCAGATCAGCTTTAGGACTTTTAGTTATCATTTGCCTTCACAAATACTTGGCACATAGGTAGTCAGTAAATGTTACATAAAAGAACTTGCTAGATTACCTATGTACACTGCCTTATTTAAACCTGTGAATGATTTTATTACTTTTTTTGAGATCCTTAGTCCTGCAAAGCCCTTTGAATACAAAGAGGCATAAGACTACTCACAAGGAACCTGCATTTTAGTAGAATAGGCTATATATATTTCAACGGGTAAATAATAACGTAACATTATGTTTGTTTAATTCCAGATTAGTGTTTCATACAAATAAGAACTTTATGAACTCAGAGAGATGACTATGAGTGATCTAGTAGGACTTGAGCTAAACCTTCAAGGAAGGACAGAGTTTAGGCAGTGTATTCATTCAACAAATAGTTGTTGAGTACCTGCTACGTGCCACGCACTGTTAGGCGCAGGAGAGGTGAAGACATTCTAGCAGGGAAAATGAAGTGAGTGAAGGCACTGAGGAAGGAATGTACTTGACATGTTTCAGCCTAGGAAGATTAATTTGGCTAGAGCCAGAGAGCCTAACAGGACATTGGTTCATAAGGCATTTGGTTTATAAGACATTTGGACGACACCAAAAAGTCCTTGAAATTTGGTCCTATCTAAAACGTCCATGAGCATATTTGGTTTGTGCCAAATGGTTTTGGACAGGACCAAATATCAAGGACCTTTTGGCATGTCTTTTGGACGTTTTGCACAACACCAAATATCTGCTAACCCCAGAGGGTATATAGAGAAGGTTAAACTAAGATGGTTTATTTGTTTGTTGAACCAGGAGAATAAAGCAGTATTTTAGAAAGATTCATTTCATTTCCTGTATAGTTTACTTAATCTTATTTTGAAATTTAGCAGCAACTGAATTCTAAATGGACAACATCTTGAAAATCATCTCTTACTGGAGTATTACTGTCTTCTCAAGTAAATAGAATGCTCTCAATATTCCTTTCCCACATCACTACAGGGTAGATATAGCCTAATTTCTTTGCTATAGATAGCACACGTTTGTAAATATGTATTGTGAAAGGGAGCTGTTAGGTATTTTTTTAAATTTAGTTACTGATTTTGACAATAAGTTAGTATTTGTCTGACCCTGATTACCATAAACTTACTAAAGTTGAATTATGCCAATCTGTGTTACTATTTCTGGAGGATTTTAAAAAAATGTTTACGTAACTGCTACATTCCCTGTTTTTATTTTTAATTTTCTACTTAAATTTTTATGTATCTAAGGTAAACTTTTGACACTTTCAAGTGTTACTCAGTAACAATTACATCACAATTATTGAGTGTTCATAAATTCTAAAATAATTTTGTTCTTTCGTACATCATAATTAAAGTACTAGGTGCTTGAAATGCTTTAACATTAATTAATGTTCTATAATTTAATAATACAGTAAAAACCATACCTATCCAAGCCACACTGAGGTGGGCAGTTATTTATTCTGTCTAATTTAAGATTGGCCTTTTAAGTGCCAGAACTTTAATTTTGATGAAGATTAGAGCTCAAGTGTACCATGTACTTCCCATCCATCTTAAACCTATTCATCATCATTCGGTATCTTCATTGTTTAACTTTGCCGATTTTAATATGCTATAGCTGTTATTCTTAATGAAGATGCTATATAGATAGTGAATGGTATTGAACGCAGAAATAGCCTTAGGATACACTATCTTGAAAACATTTCTGGTGTCATTTTCTTTTTTTGAAATAAAATATATGCAACTTCTTAGCTTTGTGGGCAGTGTCACATGCTCAATAAACTGAAGGCAGCCTTTTTCCAAGTGTTTTTCTGCCCTCCAAAGGTCACTGCTGATACTTGTGTCCTTTTCCTTGTCTGCCCCATTGAAAATATTCTGTATGTTTCCTGCACCATTAACATAAGATACTTTCTGATGCATAGTAGTAGGCATTCAAAAAACATTATTTATCCCTTTCCTGTTACTAATATATTAGAGCAGAAGTATTATTTTGTCATCACATTTATCTTCAGATAATTTCACTTTTACAGATGCGCTATAGGTCACTACTTCCTCTTAGTATTCCTTGATATTTAATTTCCAAGAAAAGACCAGATCCTATGCACCATTTCAAATGGCATTTTAAATATAGGCAACAGAGCAGAGAGATGGAAGAACCTGGGTTTTTGATAAGTCACCAAATCAATCCTAAAGTTCTGTCTACTTCTAGACTTCCTATTACATGAGAGAATAATGTTTGTCATTGTTGAAGCCTGTTTAAGTTGGGGGAGATTCGAAAACTTTAGCCAAAACCATCCTAAATCCCCAATATTGAATTTTTGTAAAGATTAAAAAACTCAGTGGATGTAAAGCACCTGGCACATAGTAAGGGCTCCAAAAACACAGAACACCCTGTCTTCAGGGATCCTTTATATTTTCAGGGACATTATATTAAGGCATAGAACAGGTACCACTACCAGGTTGTAGAGCTGTTGCATTTTTAACTTCATTGCTGATTCTCTTTCTTTCCCAACCATGGTGTGTGCCTCTGCTACTATCTTTTATTCTGCTTTTATTCTTTCTTATCTCTTACATTTCTTGTTACTTTTTCCACTTTTTGGCTTTTGTATAATAAATCTAGCCTTTTATAAACACAACTAGCCAATTAGAATACGCTTGCCTGTAATACTCATCTCTATGGTTCTTTTCCCTTTTGTCGGTTACTGGATGTTCAGGGACAGCTTCTTGGCCACAAGAGATTCTACAACATGAGGTCTTGTTTCTTTTCCCCCTACCCACGTTTTAGAACTCCTCTAGGTACCTAAAAGTTTTAGGTAGCAAATGTCATACTGTACCTAATAATAAGCATGGTTTATGAAACAGACAGATTTCTAAAAGCTGCAGGAAAATTAATCTTACTTTGGAGTCACACCATTTTTCTTAGTCAGCTCCAGCTGCTATAACAAAATACCCCAGACTGGCTGGTTTAAACAACAGGTATTTATTTCTCACAGTTCTGAAGGCTGGGAAGTCCAAGATCATGGTGCCAGCAGATTTGGTTGTTGATGAGGGCTCTCCTCCTGGGTTGCATACTGCCACCATCAAGCTGTGTGCTCTCATGACATCTTCTTTGTGCATGCTGCAGGGGAGGTGGGGAGAGTTCTCATGTCTCTTCCTTTTCGTATAAAGACACTCATCTCATTATTGGGGGGCTCCACCCTTGTGACATCTTCTGAACTTAATCACTTCGCAAAAGCCACACCTCCTAATACCACCACATTAGGGGTTAGTACATCAACATAGGAAACTGGGGGGATACTACAAACATTCAGTCCATAGTACCATGTATATTTTTACATCTTAACATTAGGTAAGTTTGATGTCATTGGGAAAAAAATACATTTTCTTGCAGAATGTCTCCCGAGCACCCCGTTATTTCAGTTTGGGATTGCATTTAATCATCATGTGTCCCCATAGTGTTGTTAGACTAGAAGTAATAAAACTGCTATTCAAATATTTTATAAATATTATTTTAGAAAAACACTGGGTGATAGTGGATAGCTATCATAGAAAGAAGCCTTGTGTTTATAGTACAAGTAACAGGTTTCATAATTTTTCCCAGGTGGTACTATTTTGGTTTTGTTTTTAGCAAAAATGTCAGTTCACGGCTAAGGGGAAAATAAGAACTTTCATGATTTGACAGGTTTTATGTCAAATAAGCGAACAAATGTTTCTTTAATAGATTTTGGATTTATTTGTAGACTTTTCATGACCATTAATAAATTACACTATGTTCGTATTTCATAAGCTTGGTGTTTCATACCATAACAAATTTCAGATGAGAGACCTGTTTGAGGCATAAATCTGGCTTATTCCAAGATTACACCTATGGAATAATATATAATAATGTATAAACAAAGAGGTTATCCTCTTTTATTTTATTTATTTATTTATTTTTACATCTTTATTGGAGTATAATTGCTTTACAATGGTGTGTTAGTTTCTGCTTTATAACAAAGTGAATCAGTTATACATATACATATGTTCCCATATCTCTTCCCTCTTGCGTCTCCCTCCCTCCCACCCTCCGTATCCCACCCCTCCAGTTGGTCACAAAGCACTGAGCTGATCTCCCTGTGCTATGCGGCTGCTTCCCACTAGCTATCTACCTTAAGTTTGGTAGTGTATGTATGTCCATGCCTCTCTCTCACTTTATCACAGCTTACCCTTCCCCCTCCCCATATCCTCAACTCCATTCTCTAGTAGGTCTGTGTCTTTATTCCTGTCTTACCTCTAGGTTCTTCATGACATTTAATTTTTCTTAAATTCCATATATATGTGTTGGTATACGGTATTTGCCTTTCTCCTCTTACTTACTTCACTCTGTATGACAGACTCTAGATCTATCCACCTCATTACAAATAGCTCAATTTTATTTCTTTTTATGGCTGAGTAATATTCCATTGTATATATGTGCCACATCTTCTTTATCCATTCATCCGATGATGGACACTTAGGTTGTTTCTATCTCCGGGCTATTGTAAATAGAGCTGCAATGAACATTTTGGTACATGACTCTTTTTGAATTATGGTTTTCTCAGGGTATATGCCCAGTAGTGGGATTGCTGGGTCATATGGTAGTTCTATTTGTAGTTTTTTAAGGAACCTCCATACTGTTCTCCATAGTGGCTGTACCAATTCACATTCCCACCAGCAGTGCAAGAGTGTTCCCTTTTCTCCACACCCTCTCCAGCATTTGTTGTTTGTAGATTTTTTGATGATGGCCATTCTGACAGATGTGAGATGATATCTCATTGTAGTTTTGATTTGCATTTCTCTAATGATTAATGATGTTGAGCATTCTTTCATGTGTTTGTTGGCAGCCTGTATGTCTTCTTTGGAGAAATGTCTATTTAGGTCTTCTGCCCATTTTTGGATTGGGTTGTTTGTTTTTTTGTTATTGAGCTGCATGAGCTGCTTGTAAATTTTGGAGATTAATCCTTTGTCAGTTGCTTCATTTGCAAATATTTTCTCCCATTCTGAGGGTTGTCTTTCGGTCTTGTTTATGGTTTCCTTTGCTGTGCAAAACCTTCTAAGTTTCATTAGGTCCCATTTGATTATTTTTGTTTTATTTCCATTTCTCTAGGAGGTGGGTCAAAAAGGATCTTGCTGTGATTTATGTCATGGAGTGTTCTGCCTATCCTTTCCTCTAAGAGCTTGATAGTTTCTGGCCTTACATTTAGGTCTTTAATCCCTTTTGAGCTTATTTTTGTATATGGTGTTAGGGACTGATCTAATCTCATACTTTCACATGTACCTGTCCAGTTTTCCCAGCACCTCTTATTGAAGAGGCTGTCCTTTCTCCACTGTACATTCCTGCGTCCTTTATCAAAGATAACGTGACCATATGTGCGTGGGTTTATCCCTGGGCTTTCTATCCTGTTCCATTGATCTGTCTTTCTGTTTTTGTGCCAGCACCGTACTATCTTGATTACTGTAGCTTTGTAGTATAGTCTGAAGTCAGGGAGCCTGATTCCTCCTGCTCCATTTTTCATTCTCAAGATTGCTTTGCCTATTCTGGGTATTTTGTGTTTCCATACAAATTGTGAAATTTTTTGTTCTAGTTCTGTGAAAAATGCCAGTGGTAGTTTGATAGGGATTGCAATGAATCTGTAGAATGCTTTGGGTAGTAGAGTCATTTTCACAATGTTGATTCTTCCAATCTAAGAACATGGTATGTCTCTCCATCTATTTATATCATCTTTAATTTCTTTCATCAGTGTCTTATAATTTTCTGCATATACGTCTTGTGTCTCCTTAGGTAGTTTTATTCCTAGATATTTTATTCTTTTTGTTGCAGTGGTAAATGGGAGTGTTTTCTTGATTTCACTTTCAGATTTTTCATCATTACTGTATAGGAATGCCAGAGATTTCTGTGCATTAATTTTGTGTCCTGCTACTTTACCAAATTTATTGATTAGCTCTAGTAGTTTTCTGATAGCATGTTTAGGATTCTCTATGTATAGTATCATGTCATCTGCAAACAGTGACAGCTTTACTTCTTCTTTTCCGATTTGGATTCCTTTTATTTCCTTTTCTTCTCTGATTGCTGTGGCTAAAACTTCCAAAACTATGTTGAGGGAGAGTGGTGAGAGTTCAAAACCTTGTCTTGTTCCTGATCTTAGTGGAAATGCTTTCAGTTTTTCACCATTGAGGACGATGTTGGCTGTGGGTTTGTCATATATGGCCTTTACTGTGTTGAGGAACGTTCCCTCTTTGCCTACTTTCTGCAGGGTTTTTATCATAAATGGGTGTTGAATTTTGTCGAAAGTTTTCTCTGCATCTATTGAGATGATCATATGGTTTTTCTCCTTCAATTTGTTAATATGCTGTATCAGGTTGATTGATTTGCGTATATTGCAGAATCCTTGCATTCCTGGAATAAACCCCATTTGATCATGGTGTATGATCCTTTTAATGTACTGTTGGATTCTGTTTGCTAGTATTTTGTTGAGAATTTTTGCATCTATGTTCATCAGTGATATTTGCCTGTAGTTTTCTTTCTTTGTGACATCCTTGTCTGGTTTTAGTATCAGGGTGATGGTAGCCTCGTAGAATGAATTTCGGAGTGTTCCTGCCTCTGATGTATTTTGGAAGGGTTTGAAAAGGATAGGTGTTAGCTCTTTTCTAAATGTTTGATAGAATTCGCCTGTGAAGCCATCTGGTCCTGGGCTTTTGTTTGTTGGAAGATTTTTTAATCACAGTTTCAGTTTCAATGCTTGTGATTGGTCTGTTCATATTTTGTGTTTCTTCCTGATTCAGTCTTGGCAGGTTGTGCATTTTTAAGAATTTGTGCATTTCTACCAGGTTGTCCATTTTATTGGCATAGAGTTGCTTCTGGTAATCTCTCATGATCTTGTGTATTTTTTAAACATCTTTATTGGAGTACAATTGCTCTACAATGGTGTGTTAGATTCTGCTGTACAACAAAATGAATCAGTTATATATATACATATGTTCCCATATCTCTGCCCTGTTGCATCTCTCTCCCTTCCACCCTCCCTATCCCACCCCTTCAGGCGATCACAAAGCACCGAGCTGTTCTCCCTGTGCTATGCTGCTGCTTCCCACTAGCTATCTACCTTACGTTTGGTAGTGTATATATGTCCATGTCTCTCTCTCGCTTTGTCACAGCTTTCCCTTCCCCCTCCCCATATCCTCAACTCCATTCTCTAGTAGGTCTGTGTCTTTATTCCTGTCTTACCCCAATTTTCTTCATGACATTTTTTTTCTTAAATTCCATATATACGTGTTAGCATACGGTATTTGTCTCTCCGTTTCTGACTTACTTCACTCTGTATGATAGACTCTACGTCTATCCACCTCATTACAAATAGCTCAATTTCATTTCTTTTTGTGGCTGAGTAATATTCCATTGTATATATGTGCCACATCTTCTTTATCCATTCATCCGATGATGGACACTTAGGTTGTCTCCATCTCCGGGCTATTGTAAATAGACCTGCAATGAACATTTTGGTACATGACTCTTTTTGACTTATGGTTTTCTCAGGGTATATGCCCAGTAGTGGGATTGCTGTGTCATATGGTAGTTCTATTTGTAGTGTTTTAAAGAACCTCCAGAGTGTTGTCCACAGTGGCTGTATCAATTTACATCCCCACCAACAGTGCAAGGGTGTTCACTTTTCGCCACACCCTCTGCAGCATTTATTGTTTGTAGATTTTTTGATGTTGGCCATTCTGACTGGTGTGAGATGATATCTCATTGTAGTTTTGATTTGCATTTCTCTAATCATTAGTGACATTGAGCATTCTTTCATCTGTTTGTTGGCAGTCTGTATACCTTCCTTGGAGAAATGTCTGTTTAGGTCTTCTGCCCATTTTTGGATTGGGTTGTTTGTTTTTTTGTTACTGAGCTGCATGAGCTGCTTATAAATTTTGGAGATTAATCTTTTGTCAGTTTCTTCATTTGCTAATATTTTCTGCCATTCTGAGGGTTGTCTTTTGGTCTTGTTTATGGTTTCCTTTGCTGTGCAGAAGATTTGAAGTTTCATTAGGTCCCATTTGTTTATTTTTGTTTTTATTTCCATTACTCTAGGAGGTGGGTCAGAAAGGATCTTGCTGTGATTTATGTCATAGAGTGTTCTGCCTATGTTTTCCTCTAAGAGCTTCATAGTTTCTTACCTTACGTTTAAGTCTTTAAGCCATTTTGAGCTTATTTTTGTGTATCGTGTTAGGGAGTGATCTAATATCATACTTTTACATGTACCTGTCCAGTTTTCCCAGCACTACTTATTGAAGAGGCTGTCCTTTCTTCCCTGTACATTCCTGCCTCCTTTATCAAAGATAAGGTGACCATATGTGTGTGGGTTTATCACTAGGCTTTCTATCCTGTTCCATTGATCTGTCTTTCTGTTTTTGTGCCAGTGCCATACTGTCTTGATTACTGTAGCTTTGTAGTATAGTCTGAAGTCAGGGAGCCTGATTCCTCCAGCTCCCTTTTTCGTTCTCAAGATTGCTTTGGCTATTCTGGGTCTTTTGTGTTTCCATACAAATTGTGAAATTTTTTGTTCTAGTTCTGTGAAAATTTCCAGTTGTGGTTTGATAGGGATTGCATTGAATCTGTAGATTGCTTTGGGTAGTAGAGTCATTTTCACAATGTTGATTCTTCCAACCCAAGAGCATGGTATATCTCTCCATCTATTTATATCATGTTTAATTTCTTTCATCAGTGTCTTATAATTTTCTGCATACAGGTCTTTTGTCTCTTTAGGTAGTTTTATTCCTAGATATTTTATTCTTTTCATTGCAATGGTAAATGGGAGTGTTTTCTTGATTTCACTTTCAGAGTTTTCATCATTAGTGTATAGGAATGCCAGAGATTTCTGTGCATTAATTTTGTACCCTGCTACTTTACCAATTTCACTGATTAGCTCTAGTAGTTTTCTGGTAGCATCTTTAGGATTCTCTATGTATAGTATTGTGTCGTCTGCAAACAATGACAGCTTTCCTTCTTCTTTTCCAATTTGGATTCCTTTTATTTCCTTTTCTTCTCTGATTGCTGTGGCTAAAACTTCCAAAACTATGTTGAGGGAGAGTGGTGAGAGTTCGAAACCTTCTCTTGTTCCTGATCTTAGTGGAAATGCTTTCAGTTTCTCACCATTGAGGATGATGTTGGCTGTGGGTTTGTCATATATGGCCTTTATTATGTTGAGGAAAGTGCCCTCTATGCCTACTTTCTGCAGAGTTTTTATCATAAATGGGTGTTGAATTTTGTCGAAAGTTTTCTCTGCACCTATGGAGATGATCATATGGTTTTTCTCCTTCAGTTTGTTAATATGGTGTATCAGGTTGATTGATTTGCGTATATTGAAGAATTCTTGCTTTCCTGGAATAAATCCCACTTGATCACGGTGTATGATCCGTTTAATGTGCTGTTGGATTCTGTTTGCTAGTATTTTGTTGAGGATTTTTGCATCTATGTTCGTTAGTGTTATTGGCCTGTAGTTTTCTTTCTTTGTGACATCCTTGTCTGGTTTTGGTATCAGGGTGATGGTGGCCTCGTAGAATGAGTTTGGGAGTGTTCCTCCCTCTGCTATATTTTGGAAGAGTTTGAGAAGGATAGGTGTTAGCTGTTCTCTGAATGTTTCATAGAATTAGCCTGTGAAGCCATCTGGTCCTGGGCTTTTGTTTGTTGGAAGATTTTTAATCACAGTTTCAATTTCAGTGCTTATGATTGGTCTGTTCATATTTTCTATATCTTCCTGATTCAGTCTTGGCAGCTTGTGCCTTTCTAAGAATTTGTCCATTTCTTCCAGGTTGTCCATTTTATTGGCATAGAGTTGCTTGTAGTAATCTCTCATGATCTTTTTTATTTCTGCAGTGTCAGTTGTTACTTCTCCTTTTTCTTTTCTAATTCTATTGATTTGAGTCTTCTCCCTTTTTTCTTGATGTGTCTGGCTAATGGTTTGTCCCTTTTTTTTATCTTCTCAGAGAACCAGCTTTTAGTTTTATTGATCTTTGCTATCATTTCCTTCATTTCTTTTTCATTTATTTCTGATCTGATCTTTATGATTTCTTTCCTTCTGCTAACTTTGGGAGTTTTTTCTTCTTTCTCTAATAGCTTTAGGTGCAAGGTTAGGTTGTTTATTCGAGATGTTTCCTGTTTCTTAATGTAGGATTTTATTGATATAAACTTCCCTCTTAGAACTGCTTTTGCTGCATCTCATAGGTTTTGGGTCATCCTGTCTCCATTGTCATTTGTATCTAGGTACTTTTTGATTTCCTCTTTGATTTCTTCATTGATCATTTTATTATTAAGTAGTGTATTGTTTAGCCTCCATGTGTTTGTATTTTTTACAAATCTTTTCCTGTAATTGATATCTAGTCTCATAGCGTTGTGTTTGGAGAAGATACTTGATACAATTTCTGTTTTCTTAAATTTACCAAGGCTTGATTTGTGACCCAGGATATGATCTATCCTGGAGAATGTTCCATGAGCACTTTAGAAGAATGTGTATTCTCTTGTTTTTGGAAGAAATGTCCTATAAATATGAATTAAGTCCATCTTTTTTAATGTATCATTTAAAGCTTGTGTTTCCTTATTTATTTTCATTTTGGATGATCTGTCTATTGTTGAAAGTGAGGTGTTAAAGTCTCCTACTATGACTCTGTTAGTGTTGATTTCCCCTTTTATGGCTGTTAGTATTTGCCTTATGTATTGAGGTGCTGGTGTGTTGGGTGCATAAATATTTACAATTGTTCTATCTTCTTCTTGGATTGATCCCTTGATCATTATGTAGTGTGCCTCTTTGTCTCTTCTAATAGTTTTCATTTTAAAATCTATTTTGTCTGATATGAGAATTGCTACTCCAGCTTTCTTTTGATTTCCATTTGCATGGAATATCTTTTTCCATCCCCTTACTTTCAGTTTGTATGTGTGTCTATATTTTTAGTGGGTCTCTTTTAGACAGCATATATATGGGTCTTGTTTTTGTATCCATTCAGCCAATCTGTGTCTTTTGGTGGGAGCATTTAGTCCATATACATTTAAGGTAATTATCGATATGTATGTTCCTATTCCCGTTTTCTTAATTGTTTTGGGTTCGTTATTGTAGGTCTTTTCCTTCTCTTGTGTTTCTTGCCTAGAGCAGTTCCTTTAGCATTTGTTGTAAAGTTGGTTTGGTGGTGCTGAAATCTCTCAGCTTTTGCTTGTCTGTAAAGCTTTTAATTTCTCCATCAAATCTGAATGAGATCCTTGCTGGGTAGTGTAATCTTGGTTGTAGGTTTTTCTCCTTCATCACTCTAAATATGTCCTGCCAGTCCCTTCTGGCTTGCAGAGTTTCTGCTGAAAGATGAGCTGTTAACCTTAGGGGATTCCTTTGTGTGTTATTTGTTTTTGTTTCCCTTGCTGCTTGTAATATGTTTTCTTTGTATTCAATTTTTGACAGTTTTACTAATATGTGTCTTGGCGTATTTCTCCTTGGATTAATCCTGTTTGGGGCTCTCTGTGCTTCCTGGACTTAACTATTTCCTTTCCCATATTAGGGAAGTTTTCAACTATAATGTCTTCAAATATTTTCTCAGTCACTTTCTTTTTCTCTTCTTCTGGAACCCCGTTAATTCGAATATTCGTGCATTTAGTGTTTTCCCAGAGGTCTCTGAGACTGTCCTCAGTTCTTTTCCTTTTGTTTTCTTTATTCTGCTCTGCAGTAGTTATTTCCACTATTTTATCTTCCAGGTCACTTATCCGTTCTTCTGCCTCAGTTATTCTGCTATTGATCCCTTCTAGAGTATTTTTAATTTCATTTATTGTGTTGTTCATCGTTGCTTGTTTCATCTTTAGTTCTTCTAAGTCGTTGTTAAATGTTTCTTGCATTTTGTCTATTCTATTTCCAAGATTTTGGATCATATTTACTATCATTATTCTGAATTCTTTTTCAGGTAGACTGCTTATTTCCTCTTCATTTGTTAGGTCTGCTGGGTTTTTATCTTGCTCCTTCATCTGCTGTGTGTTTATCTCTCTTCTCATTTTGCTTATCTTACTGTGTTTGGGGTCTCCTTTTTGCAGGCTGCAGGTTTGTAGTTCCCGCTGTTTTTCATGTCTGTCCCCAGTGGCTAATGTTGCTTCAGTAAGTTGTTTAGGTTTTCTGGTGGAGGGGACTTGTGCCTGTGTTCTGGTGGATGAGGCTGGATCTTGTCTTTCTGGTGGGCAGGTCCACGTCTTGTGGTATGTTTTGGGGTGTCTGTGGACTTATGATTTTAGGCAGACTCTCTGCTAGTGGGGGGGCTTGTGTTCCTGTCTTGCTAGTTGTTTGGCATAGGGTGTCCAGCACTGTAGCTTGCTGGTTGTTGAGTGAAGCTCGGTGCTGGTGTTGAGATGGAGATCTCGGGGAGATTTTCGCCATTTGATACTATGTGGAGCTGGGAGGGCTCTTGTGGACCAGTGTCCTGAATTTGTCTCTCCCACCTCAGAGGCACAGCACTGAATCCTGGCTGCAGGACCATGAGCCTTTCATCCACACAGCTCAGAATAAAAGGGAGAAAAAAGTAGAAAGAAAAATTTAGAAGTAGAAAGAAAGAAATAAAGAAAGAAAGAAAGAAAGAAAGAAAGAAAGGAGGGAGGGAGGATGGAAGGAAGGAGGGAAGGAAGAAAAAAAGAAAGAAAGAAGATAAAGTAAAATAAAGTAAGATAAAATATAATAAAGTGATTAAAATAAAAAATAATTATTAAGAAAAAAAAACGGACAGATAGAATCCTAGGACAAATGCTGGAAGCAAAGCTATACAGACAAAATCTCACACAGAAGCATACACCTACACACTCACAAAAAGAGGAAAAGGGGAAAAAATCATAAATCTTGCTCTCAAAGTCCACCTCCTCAATTTGGGATGATTCATTGTCTATTCATGTATTCCACAGATGCGGGGTACATCAAGTTGATTGTGGACCTTTAATCCGCTGCTTCTGAGGCTGCTGAGAGAGATTTCTCTTTCTCTTCTTTGTTCTCACAGCTCCCAGGGGCTCAGCTTTGGATTTGGCCCTTCCTCTGCGTGTAGGTCGCCGGAGGGCATCTTTTCTTAGCTCAGACAGGAAGGGGTTAAAGGAGCAGCTGCTTCGGGGACTCTGGCTCACTCAGGCCGGGGTGGGGGGTGGCACGGAGTGCAGGGCGAGCCTGCGGCGGAAGAGGCCAGCGTGACGTTGCACCAGCCTGAGTGAGGCACGCCGTGCGTTCTCCCAGGGATGTTGTCCCTGAATCCCGGGACCCTGGCAGTGGTTGGCTGCACAGGCTCCCCGGAAGGTGGGTGTGGATAGTGACCTGTGCTTGCACACAGGCTTCTTGGTGGCGGCAACAGCAGCCTTAGCGTCTCATGCCCGTCTGTGAGGTCTGCGCCTTTAGCCGCGGCTCGCGCCCGTCTCTGGAGCTCCTTTAAGCAGTGCTCTTAATCCCCTCTCCTTGAGCACCAGGAAACAAAGAGGGAAGAAAAAAATCTCTTGCCTCTTTGGCAGGTCCAGACATTTCCCTGGACTCCCTCCCGGCTAGCCGTGGTGCACTAACCCCCTGCAGGCTGTGTTCTTGCCGCCAACCCCAGTCCTCTCCCTGCACTTCGTCCGAAACCCCCCATGCCTCAGCTCCAAGCCCACCCTGCCCCATCGGGTAAGCAGACCAGCCTCTTGGCACTCACCAGCCTGATCCTCTGTGCGGGAATCTCACCGCTTTGCCCTCCGCACCCCTGTTGCTGTGCTCTACTCCGCGGCTCCAAAGCTTTCCTCCTCCGCCACCCGCAGTCTCCGCCTGCGAAGGGGCTTCCCAGTGTTTGGAAACCTTTCCTCTTCACAACTCCTTCCCACTGGTGCAGGTCCCGTCCCTATCCTTTTGTCTCTGTTTATTCTTTTTTCTTTTTCCCTACCCAGGTACGTGGGGAGTTTCTTGCCTTTTGGGAGTTCTGAGGTCTTCTGCCAGTGTTCAGTAGGTGTTCTGTAGGAGTTGTTCCACGTGTAGATGTATTTCTGGTGTATCTGTGGGGAGGAAGGTTATCTCTGCATCTTATTCTTCCGCCATCTTCCTCTCATCCCCCTCCTCTTTTATTTTTTATTGAGGTATAGTTGATGTATAATATTATATAAATTACAGGTGAACAGTATAGTGTTTCACAACTTTTGAAGGTCATGTCCCATTTATAGTTATAAAATATATTCCCTCTGTTGTACAATATATCCTTGTAGCTTATTTTATATGCACTAGTTTGTACCTCTTAATCCCCTACCCCTGTACAGTCACTTCCCCTCCCTCTCCCCACTGGTAACCACTGGTTTGTTCTCTATGTCTGTGAGTCTGCTGCTTTTTTGTTATATTCACTAGTTTGTTATATTTTTTAGATTCCACATGTAAGTGATATTTGTCTTTCTCTCTCTGACTTATTTCACTTAGCATAATGTCCTCCAAGTCTATGTTGCTGCAAATGGCAAATTTTCATTCTTTTTTATGGCTGAGTAATATTCCATTGTGTGTGTGTGTGTGTGTGTGTGTGTGTGTGTGTGTGTGTGTGTGTATACATACATCTTTATTGATCTATCTGTTGATGGACACTTAGGTTGCTCCCATATCTTGGCAGTTGTAAATAATGATGCTGTATGAACATTGGGGTGCATGTAAAATTTCAAATTAGTGTTTTTATCTTTTTCAGATATATACCCAGGAGTGGAATTGTTGGGTCATATGGTACTTCTGTTTTTAGTTTTTTTGAGAAGCCTCCGTACTGATTTCCACAGTGGCTGCACCACTCTACATTTCCACCAACAGTGTACAAGTGTTCCCTTTCAGAGAGGTTATCTTGGATATACTAATTATTATCCCCATCTCTAAGTTTTAACACTTCAGGAGAGTGGTAATGATCTGTAGGCCAAATGAAAATCTAAAGAATGGATAAAGGTGATATGATTACTTCATATTTTAAACCTTACATCTTACATTTGTCCAAGGATAGGTTACTTTGACCTGATGATTTACTATCATGTTAGTTTATACTAAAACATGTACTTGATACAAGGCTGGAGTAAAGTAGCTACAACTGCTAAGATTTAGTCCTTGTCTTTAAGGAAAATGCCCTTGGAAGTAGTACAGGAGACACAGTATTATAGGTTTGTTTTCATGATTTTATGAGACTATTTTCTGATTTATAGATTTAGACCATCTTTTAGAACCATTCCTATAAAAGGATAAAATTTCTCATTTTCCTATTTTCCTTTTACTTTCTTGAAAATGTAATGCCATTATATTCTTCTACAGTGGTATAAACAGTGTCCAGTTCTTTCTTCTGCTGTTTTCAGGTTAGCATATATGCCCTGAATGGATGGATATAGAGTTAAAACTGGTATGTTTGAAAGCAAAAATCATATAAATCATTTTCTTTTCTTATTGAATAAGTTTGACATGTAATGTTGTGTAAGTTTAAGGTGTACAGAGTGTTACTTTTATACATTTATATGTTATAATATGACTGCTGTTATAATAATATTTATCAAATTACATAATTACAGTACAATATTGTCTTTATTGTGCATTAGATCTCTGTGGCTTATTTACTACTTATAAGTTTGTACCCTTAAAACCCGTCAATCTTATTCCCCTCTCCCACTTCTCTTAGTAACCATCATTTTACTCTCTGGTTTTTACAGGTTTGACTTTTTTAGATTTCACATATAAATGACATCATCCAGTACTTTTGCTTCTCTGACTTACCTGGCTTAGTATAATGTGCTCAAAGTCCATCCATGTTGTTGCGAATGGTATGATATCCTCCTTTCTCATGGATGAATAATATTCCATTTGGTACGTGTACCACATCTTTTTTATCCATTCATCCATTGGTGGGTTTTTGGGTTGTTTCCGTATCTTGGCTGTTGTGAGTAATGCTGTGATAAACATAAGAGTGTATATATCTCATCAAAATCTTTTTTAATTAATTAATTAATTTTTTAAATTTTTGGCTGCATTGGGTCTTCATTGCGGCATGCAGGATCTTCTTTGAGGCATGGGAGATCTTTGTTGTGGCATGTGGGCTTCTCTCTAGTTGTGGCGTGCAGGTTTTTTCTCTCTAGTTGTGGCGCGTGGGCTCTGTAGTTTGCAGCATGTGGGCTGTCTAGTTGAGGTCCGCAAGTTCAGTAGTTGTGGCCCGCAGGCTTAGTTGCCCTGCGGCATGTGGGATCTTAGTTCCCTGACCAGGGATTGAACCTGTGTCTCCTGCATTGGAAGGCAGATTCTTTACCACTGGACCACCAGGGAAGTCCCCTCATCAAAATCTTAATCTCTTCTTTTTGATAGAATCATAAGAAAATCCTAAAGGTTGGAGCTCTAAGGCAGTGCTGTCCAATAAAACTTTCTTCAGTGGTGAAAATGTTCTATTTCTGTGCTGTCCAGTATGGTACCCACTGGAGTCACATGTATCTACTGAGGCCTTGAAATGTGGCTAAGGGAATGAAGTGGCCTTATTTTTCCAGCTCTCATACTGTGAACAAGTGTCCCTTTTGTGATAAATAGTGCTAAGTGTTTTCACTTTTTTTTTTTTTGGAAAAACTGAATTTTTAGTTTTTAAATTTTCATTAATTGAAACATAAACTTAAATAACACATGTGGATATTGTCTACCTTATTAGATAGTGCAATTCTAAGGCCCTAAGAGATTATCTGCTCAAGGTCTTTCATTTTACAAATAAAGATGCTTTGGCCCAGAGAGATGACATGACTAACTAGAGATTACATAGTTGTTCAAGAACAGAGCTGGGACTAAACACAAGTGTCTTGATGGCCAAGTCAGTGGTATTACTAGATCACTTTGAAATTTTAAGTTGCTAATCAAATTGGAATTATTACTTTTATTCCATTTATTGTGTTTAGTAATAATTACCCATTTTTCCTATCCTTTCTACTGCTTCCTCTCCTTCACACACACTTACATTATCTCCATTTTAAAAAAAATGATGTCTTTTTCAGCTCGGTGCTCTGTGACCACCTGGAGGGGTGGGATAGGGAGGGTGCGAGGGAGAGAGATGCAAGAGGGAAGAGATATGGGGACATATGTATATGTATAACTGATTCACTTTGTTATAAAGCAGAAACTAACTCACCATTGTAAAGCAATTATACTCCAATAAAGATATTAAGAAAAAAAATGCTGTCTTTAGGAAGAAGTTTTTATTTTTTATTTTTTTAGGAAGAAGGTTTTAAATTCATTTATTTAAGTAAAAGGTAATTTTTAGTTGTGTATGTTTTTAAATGACTTTTAAATTCTTGAAATTCCCTCTGTGGTCTTCGCATTTAAGATGTTCGGTGTGAGTAAAAGTGTGATTCTGATTATATAATCTAGAGTATTATTTCAATATAAGGTAATTATTTGTTGGTGACTTTCCTTCTGGTTTTTAGAGAAACAAAATGGCAATATCTTATCTGTAGTAAATTATATACTTGGAAATTATCACTGAACTTTAGAATCATGCATTGTCAAAATTAGAAGGAAGTGTAGACATTTTGTAGTGCAGCTTCCTTTCACAAATGGGCAATCTGACACACAGTGAGGGGGAATTAACTTGTAAAAGGTGACATAGTGAATTATTAGCAGAGCACAGACTAGAACACAGCTTTTCCAATTCACAGCCTGGTGTTCTTTCCACTGTATCACTACTTCCTCTCAGATCTTCACAAGTAAACAACTCAAAAGGCACTACAGCATACAAAGTTCTGTTAAGCTGCTGATGGCTGTACTGAACTTTGATGACTAATGTCAACTTGTCACAACTCATTGGGTGCTGAAAATAGACTCACCAAGTTCTTGAGCCAAATATTTTAAAGCAGTTTACACTTGCAATATTGCAAGCACAATTGAATTTTCTTACAAATCTCAACTCGAAGGTCTATCTGGCTGTTTGCGTGGGGTACTTTGTTGCATAGCTATATTCCAGTACACCATGGTGTCTTTTAATGTATTTCTCCGTCTTCTATATTTCCTGTGTCATGATAATATAATCAACTGATAAATCTTATTCCAATTCAGAACTACAGAATCTTGCTTTAACTTCATTAATCTTACATCTTTCTCCCACACTGAAAATCCCAATCTTTAAAATGCCAGCATATTTAAATGTCTCCTTGTATAACATACACAGAGCAGGTTCATAATAAAATATCAAAACTGCCACTAACAATATGATTATTAAGTTTTAAAGTTTGTTTGTTTGTTTGTTGATGTTCTCTTTGTCCTTTGGATATAGCCCAATTACTGGTTGTAAGTTCATTTTGAATTGTTCCTGTCTGTGTGATCATTGCCTCAACATTGTTTATTTCATTTTTCTTTTAGTTTTTAGGGCTTACCTTTCTAAATTTCAGTTTTGTTTTATACTTATCACAGGACTCTTGATTTAATAAAATAGCATTTACTACATGATAATATATCTCTAAAGCAGAATTAATGGTTAGGACTGATTTTAGATTAGCCTATAATAATTATATGCTCTTTCTTACAAAATAAGTAACAAAAATTCTTATAGAAGAGAACTTTAAATTTCAATTCTGTTAGTAAAGAAGAGAAAACAGATATGTTTGTACTCCCAAGTAAAGTTGGACCAGTTAATTCTCTGCCTTATTTTTCCGGCTCTCATACTGTGAACAAGTGTCCCTTTTGTGGTAAATAGTGCTAAGTGTTTTCACTTTTTTTTTTTTGGAAATGCTGCTATTTGAAATGTCTCCATGCATAGTGCAGAAGTGCTATCTAGTGTTCTTAAGTGCAAGAAAGCTGTGATATGCCTTAGGGAGAAAATATGTATGTTGGATAAGCTTCATCGTGGCATGAGTTATAGTGCTGTTGGCTGTGAGTTCAATGTTACTGAATCAACAGTATATAGTAAGCAAGGTGTCTTTAAACAGAAACACATATAAAACAAGGTTATGTATTGATCAGTTGATGAAAATGTAACCAGAGGTTCACAAGAAATTAACCCTGTATTTTCCCTAGGAGTAGTGTTCATTATTCCCTAAATCAGTGTTCATGGCTACTTTATGGAATATAACTACTGCAAATAATGCGAATCAACTATATTTTGATTACAGAAGTAATTGGAAGGGTTGAGTCTCATGGGGGAGTTAACTGATGCTCATCTTCAGTCTTGCTATTTGTAAATCTCTATATGATAGAATTCTGTTCTAGGGCCTGTTTGTTATCTTTAATAGGAAGGTAATTGATTTTAAACAAGACACATAATTTTGAATTGACAAGTCATTATTTTGAAGTTACAAATAATTTTAACTCAAGGTCTTACCTTGTGAAAACTAGGATTGCCTCTGCCCAATTTTAATACTATTTAACTAACAGCCTTATGAGCCTGTAAATTTTATAATACCCCCTGATGTTCTTTAAATATCTTATTTTATTTTCTAAATTAGGCATTGGCAATTGTTTTTTCTATAAAGGGGCAGATAGTAAATATGATAGACTTGTAGGACACAAAAGGTCACATATTCTTCTTTGTTTTCTGTTTATTTTGTTTTTATAAATTTTTAAATATGTTTTTAAAAAAAGCATTTTTAGCTCAGAGTCCAGACCAGATTTAGCCCAGATCTGTAGTTTACCAATCCATAGTCTAATTTTTTCAGTGTGGCATATAATCAGCTGTCTCTCTGGATAGTGATGCCTTTTTCATCAGTATAACCTGTGTTTTGAAAAGGCCTGAGTGTGCCAATCTGCCTCTTTTCTTTTCTTTTCTCTTCTTTTTTTGCAGTATGCGGGCCTCTCACTGTTCTGGCCTCTCCCATTGCAGAGCAGAGGCTCCGGATGCGCAGGCTCAGCGGTCATGGCTCATGGGCCTAGCCGCTCCACGGCATGTGGGATCTTCCCGGACCGGGGCATGAACCCGTGTCCCCTAGCATCGGCAAGTGGACTCTCAACCACTGCACCACCAGGGGAGCCCTGCCTCTTTTCTTTTGATCAAAGTCTTGGCCTTTTTTGTTTAGAGGCAGTAAGTATGCTATGTTTTTTATTGTTATTATGGCCCTCAGTAGAGCCTGATTAACATCAAATACATGTGAGAAGAAAAATGGGGAGTAAGCACCACCACTTAACATCTTTATTCAGCAATCAGAAAGAATGGGGAGCTAGAATTAATTGCCCATTTACCAAGTGCAAGCCATTTTTATGTAATTCTTTAATCCTCAAGATAATCATAAAAAGGAAGGCATTCCCATTTCTTTTCAGATATATAACCTGAGACTCTTAAGATAGCTCTGTTCAGTAGAAATTTCTTCAGTGATGGAAATATTGTATATCTGTGCCCTACATTATGCTGTTGAGCACTTGAAATGGGGCTAATGTGACTAAGGAACTAAATTTTAAATTTTATTTATTTTTAATAAATTTAAATTTAAATAACCATATACATCTAGTAATTACCATATTGGGCAGCATAATTCTTAAGAGCTTAAGTAACTTGCCCAGATTTAGATAGTAAGTTCCACAACTTGAGTTCAGAACAAGGTCTGTGCAACTCCTAAGCTTATGTTTTTACCATTATGCCACACTGCCTTATTAATAAAAGTCAAGGTGGATGGACCCTGCCCTAAAGAGTAGAAAATGTAGCAAAGATACTTAAGCATTTTTCAAGGTATACTGTATTAACTTTTTAGGCCACTAGTTCCATTAGTCAGTCCACACTCTGGAGCAGTTGATAATAATTATTAAGTAATACCTATGAATTTATTTTATAGTCTACATGCTATTATTTTTCCATTACGTGAAATAAAATAACTATACTAAGAACATAGGGTATTGAAATTTTTTCAGATATTAGCATACTTCAAATGTTCTATCTAGGGAGTAAGGTCTAATCCGGTATTTTTTAAATAGGTTTTAAATATTGTAAGAATTGACATGCTTCAAATAATCACTTCAGAGCTTTATTGAAAATTTTTTTCAGGTACACGGGAGAACATCCATTGCTGGCATCCATTTTAATATGTTTTTTATTGATACCCAACATTAGATACTGAGTGGAAATCTTATTTCATTAGTGAATACCAACTGTGTGTAAGAAATCAGAAGTGATGCCTTTTGGAAGGCAGGCCTAGATAAATTGTTCTGTGATGCTGACTTATGTACTAGAGGGAGGCTTGAAGGGGGAAAAACAGTGAACACAATTTCTTTTATTAGTGTTGAGTCTTCCTTTTACCCTATATTTCTGGAGTCTCAATCTAAATCAGAATCATGCCTAGTTTAAACAGGAAATTGCTTAACTAGTGCCTGCAGCTTCCCGTATTCTGTCCAGAAAATATTGAAAAATATGTCAGAAATGAAGTGCAGACACGATCACTGTTATTCAATAAGATTTGGAATCCTTTGGCCAGTGTTTCTTCCAGTTCTTGAACAATTCCACTTATGTGTAAGCCAGAGAGACCTCTTCCCTCTGGATGTCTTTGGTCAATTTCAGCAGGCCTCCTTCTGAGTCTAAAGAATCAAGCTCTTAAAATAGTCATTCCCTGGAAAGCTTTTCATTTGGCCTTGTTGAATGAATAATCTTTAGGAATTATTCTGTACCTGGATAAACACTGGAACACTTTGTTCTTAGAGCCAGTAATTTTCCTGCATTCTTAATTCAAATCAAGTTATATCTAAAACCAAGGTCACTTTTGGCTTTAGATCAAGCATGAAATAGGTGAAAAGGAATATGTTAGTTAGGGGCATAAGATTTGTAATGGTAGGTTGTTATTTTTTATAAATAATGTAATTATAAATTTTATTTCAAAATACAACCTGAATCACCCAGTACTCCAGATCACCCTTATCCTTTACTTTTTCCATAGCATTTATCGATTTTAATATACCATATAATATATGTATTATGTTTATCTCCTGCCTCTTCTCCACTAGAATGTCAGCTCCATGAGAGCAAGGATCTTTGCTTTGTTCCCTGATGGGTCTGGCATATAGTAATTGCTCAATAAATATTTGTGGACTGAGTGAATATCATAATCTATATCTCACTTCATCCCTCAAAGCTTATATTCACTTCTAACTAGTAATTATTATATTGCTATATTCCATATGAAGTAGATAGTTAACAAATTGGTAAAAATAAGACTCTACCATGAGAAAAGAATTTTAGGAATTATATCCTAAAAATGTATGAATAATTTGGATTGCTTGAGTTTTTAATAAATTTAATAAATTTAAATGAAACCAATAGTGTTCCTCAGATGCCCCCCAAACTTTATCAGGAAATAGAGGGTGGGAAGCTTTCAATTAAAAATACCTTTTTGATATATCTTTCTCAGATGGGAAAGCTGACAACCATGCCAGCAGCTCTAATATGTGCATCTATAAGTGTGCATGCGGCCAAAGAAGAGGAGTCCAGAAAGCATCTAGTGAAACCAGAGCAGGTAACTTGCCTACAAAAGTTTGAATTTTGTATAACAGAAATATGATGTAAAAGCTGTGAGGTTGGTTTGTTTGTTAGCTCTATTCATCAAAAACGTCTTTGAAGTATTTGTTAGGCTCGTTTTTTAAGTTGTGAGAAATAGTTACAAGGTGTCTCAAAGTAAACACTATTATATTTAATCCAAACATCTAAAATCCTAACTCCAATGAAAAACAATTGGTGATTTTTCTTAACGAATAATCAATGAGTAGTACAGGGTTTTAGTTCTTCTAAGCAGTCTGACTTTTCTTTCTTAAAATGTTTATACAGGTACACCTGATATTTGGAAGCCTGAGTTTAAGAAATTCATTAAGATCTCAGTTTTGAAAGTAATCTTAAATGTTTTCTAGTTCAGTCTTCACTGTGGTACCGTAGTCCCCTCTACAATAGGTACGCTAACTGGCTGTTTTCTTCTACATGAATAAAACTCTGGATAAAGGAACCTAAGGCAGTCCATTCCATTTTCTGGAAGCTTTCATTCAACTTAAGGTCCTTTCTTATGTCAAACATAAACCTGTGTCATAATTATAAGTTCTACCCATTGGCCCTGTATCTCTTGCATTGGTGCCATACAGAACAATTCTCATCTCTCTTCCACAAAACAACTCTTCAGATGTCAGTTACACTTTAAGTAGTTTTGCTTCCTGGATAAGTGTATTAGTAGTTTAACCATTCCTCATATGTCATAGCTTTGAGTTCCTTCACTTTCATGATCATTCTCTGCTAAACATGTTCAGGATGGTTAGTGTTTTCTTCGGGTGTAAGTATTTTGACTACCGCAGGATAGAGTCAGACTCTGAATTCTCTTGTTCTACATAATATATTTCTGTTAAAGCTGCCTAAGATCACATTTGTTTTTATATTTATTTTTGTTTTGAGTCATCACAATCAACCTTGCTTATAATCAGCCTTTGACCATGATATAGTGATTGTGCAGTTCTCTAAAATTCATTAAACTTTTTTACATGGGCCACTGGTAAGCTATGTCTTTTCTCAGTCTGTACTTAAGCATATAGACTTTTTGGACTTAGTTACAGGCACATTTATGTCTTTTTAACTTTTATCTTGTTGATCTAATCTATCATGCCAGCCTATTGGTATCTCATTGTAGTAACTGATTCTATTCACCATTGTACTTTTCATCTTTTCTAGCCTCAAGCTATTCTTGAATTTATCTACATGCTTAGAAATATAAACTCGAGTCATACAGGCCTGAAACTGAATCCTGACCCCACCACTGAGTAGTTGGATGGCATTGGACAGAATTCTTAGCAGTGGCATAAATATTCTGTGTATGAATATACCATTTTCAAATGTATAATTTTCATAAATTTTTGGAAATTTAACATTTCCAATTATTTTGCTAATGTAATCAATGCTTTGTCAAAACACCTTGTACATAAATCTTTATGTACATCTATAACTGTTTCCTTAGAATAAATTTCTAGAAATGGAATTGTAAGTCAGAAGGCATGAAAAATATCAATGTATTGCCAAACTGACATACATAAAGGTGGTATTTATTCATTTATTAAACAAAAAAATATTTCCTGAGCTTCTCTTATATATGTTTGAGTCATATACAAAGCACTGGGTAAAGTTTTTTTAATTTTCATTAGCAGTCTAGAATAGATTCGCTCTCCTATATACTTGCTGACTCTCAGTATTTTTTCTCCTTTTTATTAATCTTAGAGAGATGATGTTTTTAAGCCTACCTTGACACTCCTATGTTTGGAAAGCTCAAAATCTAGATTGGATAATAAGTAACTAGCATTTGTCCCTAATAGCTGAATTTACATATTTCTGAATTTTAAAATAAATTTTTGCTCTTTACTATATTATAGAATAAACAGGATTTCTTGGTATTTATTGTATTCCCCAGTACATTTTAAATAGAATTCAATTGAATTACTTATTAAATAAAGTTGCCAGCTGAGTGCTAGGGACTATTCATATAATCAGGATTCAATCCTTGAGAAACTTAGAATTGCTGAAGGAATGAAAATGTGATTTGCATGAACTATTCCCCGGTACTTTTATTGTGTAAAGTGAGTTATGCCTTTGTTTAAATCTATTTACAATAAATCTGTACTAAGCCAGAATGCTTTATGAATGAGGTGTTCTGGTTAATTGACTCTTCTGGTAAACTTGTGGCTAATGAGAAGATCCTTTTTCAGTTCAACTCTCTTGTTAAACATTGTTTTCAACTGTATCAATATACTCCTGCCTTATTAATTATGATGTCATGAATGTAATTAAATCTCTCTATTAGAAAACTCTGCAGAGCTGTGGGGTGACCCTTTTCTTAAACCATAAAATTCTCAGTATACAGACTGTAAAATGACTGGAGGTTGGGCTGTGTGTATACAGTCAGCCATAGACATTACCAGATGTTTCTTTTTAAAGTATTTCTATAATGTGAGTTTGACTTATTTGCTTGTCATTTGCTTGTTTTCGGCAAAAAATAACAGAGAAAAATATTGATTTGAGAGTTCTAGTTACTTTTGTTCAATTTAATTTAAATGTTGTTTTATAGTTTACTAAATCTAATCTTAATTTCTAATTGAATACAAACAAGTTGTATTTATACAATACAATAAATGGCTTTTAAGCCAGGGCCTCCAATCCAGGATGAGAATATTCATTTAAAGTATACAGCTTGATGTTTGGACATATGTATACATTGTGAAATGATCACCACAATCAAGCTAATTAACGTATATGTCACCTCATATAATTACCATTTTATTGTGTATGTGTGTGTATGTGGTGAGAACACTTAAGATCCACCCTCTTAGCAAATTTTAAGTATACAATACAACATTATTAACCATAGTCACCATGATATGTATTAGATCTCTGGAACTTACTCTTCTTGCATAACTGAAGCTTTGTACTCTTTGGCCAACACCTTCCCATTTTCCCCTCTACCTTAACCCCACACCGGTAACCAGTATTCTTCTCTCTGCTTTTGAGTCTATTTTAGATTATACATATAAGTGAAATCATACAGTATTTCTCTTCTGAGTCTGCCTTATTTCACTTAGTATAATGTCCTCCAGGTTCAGCCTTGTTGTCAGAACTGGGAGGATATCCTCTTTATTCCATTGTATGTATGTGTATGCATGTGTGTGTATACACACACATGCACACATATATGTATATACACTTTTAAACCATGAAATTTGCAGTCTTCAGTATTAACACGCACACACACATATACACACATACATACACACATGATATTTTCTTTATCCATTCATCTGTTGATGGACATTTAGGTTGTTTCCATATCTTGGCTATTTGAATAATGCTGCAATGAACATGGGAGGTGCAAGTATCTCGTCAAGATCCAGATTTCATTTTCTTTGGATATAGTCCCAGAAGTGGAATTGCTGGATCATATGGTAGTTTTATTTTTGAGTTTTTGAGGAGCCTCCATACGGTTTTCCATAATAGCTATATCAATTTACATTCCTACCAACAGTGTTTAAGGGTTCTCTATTCTCCACATCCTTGCCAACACTTGTTATCTCGTGACTTTTTGCCATCCAACAGTTGTGAGGTGGTATATCATTGTGGTTTTGATTTGCACTTCCCTGATGATTAGTGATGCTGAGCAACTTTTCATATACGTGTTGGCCATTTTTATGTCTTCTTTTGAGAAATGTCTATTACTGTTCTTTGCCCATTTTTTAGTCAGTTATTTTTTTGCTGTTGAGTTGTATGAGTTCCTTATATGTTTTGGATGTTAACCCTTATCAGATACATGGTTTGCAAATATTTTCTACCATTCTATAGGTTGCCTCTGTTAATTGTTTCCTTTGCTGTACAGAAGCTTTTTAGTTTGATGTTGTCCCCCTTGTTTATTTTTGCTTTTGTTGTCTGTGCTTTTGGGGTCATTGCTAAGACCAATGTCAAGAAGCTTTTACACTGTGCTTTCTTTTAGTAGTTTCACATTTCATTTTTTTTTTTTTTTTTTTTACACGGGCCTCTCACTGTTGTGGCCCCTTCCGGACGTGCAGCCTCAGCGGCCATGGCTCGCGGGCCCAGCCGCTCTGCGGCATGTGGGATCTTCCCGGACCAGGGCACGAACCCGTGTCCGCTGCATTGGCAGGCGGACTCTCAACCACTGCGCCACCAGGGAAGCCCTACATTTCAGTTTTTACATTTAAGTCTTTTTTTTTTTTTTTTTGCGGTAGGCGGGCCTCTCACTGTTGTGGCCTCTCCTGTTGAGGAGCACAGGCTCCGGACGCGCAGGCCCAGCCGCCATGGCTCACGGGCCCAGCCGCTCCGCGGCATGTGGGATCTTCCCGGACCGGGGCACGAACCCGCGTCCCCTGCATCGGCAGGCGGACTCTCAACCACTGCGCCACCAGGGAAGCCCTACATTTAAGTCTTTAATCTATATTGAGTTGATATTTTCTATGGTATGAGATGGGAAATTAGGATCCAATTTCATTCTTCTGCATCTAGATACCCAGTTCTCCCAGCACCATTTATTGAAATGACTATCCTTTCCCTACTGTGTTTTTGGCACCCTTGTCAAAGATCAGTTGGCCATAAACGCATGGGTTTATTTCTCTGTAATCTGTTCTGTTACATTGGTCTATGTGTGTTTTTATGCCAATACAATACTGTTTGGATTACTGTAACTTTGTAATATATTTTGAAATCAGGATGTGTGATACCTCCAGCTTTGTTCTTGCTCAAGACTTGCTTTGGCTATTCAGGGTCTTTTTTGTTTCCATATAAAATTTAGGATTTTTCTTCTTTTTCTGTAAAGAATGCTATTGGGATTTTAATAGGAATTGCATTTAATGTGTAGATCACTTTGGGTAGCATGGACATTTTAATAATATTAATACTTCCAATCCATGAACATGGGGTGTCTTTCCATTTTTTTTTTTTTTTTTTTTTTTTGCGGTACACGGGCCTCTCACTGTTGTGGCCTCTCCCGTCGTGGAGCACAGGCTGCGGATGCGCAGGCTCAGCAGCCATGGCTCACGGGCCCAGCCGCTCCACAGCATGTGGGATCTTCCCGGACCAGGGCACAAACCCGTGTCCCCTGCATCGGCAGGCGGACTCTCAACCACTGCGCTACCAGGGAAGCCCATTTTTGTGTCTTTAATTTCCTTCATCAGTTTTTTTATAATTTTCAGTGTACAAGTCTTTCACCTTTGGTTGAGTTTATTCTTAACTGTTTCATTCTTTTTATTGCTATTGGAAATGGAATTGTTTTCTTAATTTTTTTTGGATAGTTCATTGTTAGTGTATAGAAACACAACTGATATTTTGTATGTCGATTTTATATCTTGCAGCTTTAGTGAATTGGTTTATTAATTCTAATAGTTTGTGGTTGTCGTTAGAGTTTTCTACATATATGATTGTGTCTTCTGCAGATATTTAACTTCTTCCTTTCTGATTTGAATTCCTTATATTTCTTTTTCTTGTCTAGTTGCTCTGGCTAGGACTTCCAATACTATGTTAAATGGAAGTTTCAGATGTGGACACCCTTGACTTGTACTGGATTTAGTGAATAAGTTTTCAGTTTTTCCCAATTGATTTTGATGTTAGCTGTGGGCTTTTCATATATGATGTTTATTGAATTAAGTTCTTTCTATACCTATTTTGTTGAGAGCTTTTTCTCATGAATGGATTTTGAATTTTGTAAAATGCTTTTTCTGTATCTACTGAGGTGATCACAAATGTGGTTTTCATCTTTTATTCTGTTAATGTGGTGTGTCACATTGATACACATATGGTGAATCATCCTTGCATCTGAGGGATACAGTCCACTTGTTCCTGTTGTATAATCCTGTTAATATGCTGTTGGATTTAGTTTGTTATTACTTTATTGAGGATTTTTGCATCTGTGTCTGTTAGGGATATTGACTTGTAGTTTTCTTTTCCTGTAGTGCCTTTGTCTGGCTTTAATATCAGAGTGATACCATCAAATGAATTTGGAAGTGTTCCCTCTTCTATTTTTTGGGAGAGTTTAAGAAGAACTGGTATTCTTTGAATACCATTCTTCACCCATGAAGCCATCTGACCTTGGGTTCTTCTTTGTTGAGGGATTTTTGATTACTGATTCAATCTCCTTATTGGTTATTGGTCTGTTCAGGCTTTCTATTTCTTCTTGATTCAGTCTCGGTAAGTTGTTAGTTTCTAGGAAGTTATCAATTTCTTCTGAGTTATCAAATTGTTGGCATATACCTATTCATAATAATCCTTTATTATCCTTTTTGTTTCTGAGGCATCCACTGTAATGTCTTATCTTTCATTTCTAATTTTATTTATTTGAATCTACTCTTTTTTTATTAGTCTAGCTAAGAGTTTGTCAATTTTGTTTACCATTTCAATAAATACTTTTATCATAAACCTTTCAAGTGTGCTTGAATGCCCATATCTAAGAAGGAAAATACAGCACTGGTTCTTAACCATTTTGACCCCTTTGAGAATCTGATGAAAACTTCGGATGCTCTTCCTAGAAAAGTACATATACAAAATTTTGCTTACAGTAGACCACAAATAACAAACCTGTTCTTTAAACTGTTAAGCTAATTTATACTAGGGTATAAATGAAGAATCAGTAGGTTTTGATTAGGACAGAAGAGAGAACAAGAACACTTAATGACTCATAAAGTTTGGAATTGAGGAGCATAAAGAATAGAGAGGATGGGGACATAATGGACAAATGTTATCTACTTTAACACCCATGTATCCACATGCATTCTTCCCTGAGGAGTTGGGGAACTTCCTTACTTGCTGTGTGCCTGCTTTTTATGCATGTAGTGCACCTTTAATATAAAATTGCACCTCTGACCTTCCTAACTATACATAGTTGCCAATGTGGTGAATTTAAATTTCAAGTATTAGCCTGGAAAGATAAACACTTTAATCCTGGTACAGGTAGCAAAGGCTCATTTATCTAATGGTAAAAACAAGACTTTTGTGACCCATTACTGTTAAAGTTTTACAAAACCTACACTGTTTCATGTTTGTTACTGATAGAAGATCAAATCTGAAGCTATTAATAATCTAGTTCCCTTGCTGTTGATTTGTAAACTTGATTCTCCCCAAATATATCTTTACCAAACCTTATAGAAAGGTGCTATACCCTGAACATAAAGTAAAAAATAAGTATTTTTGAAGGAAATAAGTCCTTACCTCATTAAATTTTTCATAATTCTTTTATGTTTTATATTTGTTTTTATTAAATATGGATTAGAACCAAAAGACTGTTTAATCAGTTTATGAAAGGTATAAAAATAATAACATGATGAACAACCATATACCTACCTACTACCCAGTTTAAAGGTAAAACAAAATAAAATCCCCTGATTCTCATCCTATTCCCTATCCATTCAGAGATAACCACTACCCTACCCTGAATTTTGATTATTGTTCCCTTTCTTAATTTTTTAACTTCACCTTATATGTCTGTATTACTAAACAATGTTTTTGAGCTATATATTGATAGAAATATATTACATATAATTTTCTACATTTTACCTTTTTTGCTCTACAAATACTTTTTTATGCTCAAATTCCTGAAATCCATCCAGATTTTTCCATGTACCTGTAATTTATATGTTTTCCCCTAATTTATAGTATTTCATTTTGTGGATATATCCCAGTTTAATTATCCATTCTACTGCTGACAGACATTTGAGGTGTTTCCAGATTTTTGCAATTAAAATGTTGCTGTGAACATTATTGTACATATTTCTAGGTATACAATTACAATTGTTTCTCTAAATATACCTAGGAGTGGAACTACTGAGTCATACAATATCATTTTCAAATTTGCTATAGTATGCCAAATTGTTTTTCAAAGTATATGTACCAATTTACATTCCCATAAGCAGTATATAGATGTTGAGGTTGCTCCACATTCATGCCAACACTTGATACTGTCAGACTTTAGTTTGCCAAACAGTTGGAGTTGAAATGCTATCTCACTGTGGTTTTCATTTGCATTTCCATGTTATTAATGAAGTTGAACATCATTTTATATATTAGTCATTTTAGTGGTTATGTACAGGCATGGCACTGTACATTTAACTTGCAGTTTTCTAATGACTAATTATGTTGAGCATTTTTCATGTGTTTATTTGCCATTCTTCTTTGGTGCAGAGTCTGTTAAAATGTTTGGCCCATTTTTATTAGGTTGTTTGTTTTGTTATTATTGAGCTTTGAAAGTTTTTTATATATTTCTGGATTTTCATCCCTATATCAGGTATATAGGTATGTGTTTTGCAAATAATTTCTCCCAAACTGTGGCTTATCTCTTCCTTCTGTATTACTTTTTCATTGTTTCTGTTACAAACTACCATGACATTAGTGATTTTAAACAGCAAAATTTTATTATAGTTTCTGTTAAGTTAGAATTCTAACACATGTACGTTGGGCTAAAGTCAAGATTTGGCAGGGTTGCATTTCTTTCTGAAGGCTGTTGAGAAAATCCATTTCCTTCATTGTATCATCTTGTAGAGACTGGCCCACTTTCCTTGGTTTGTGGTCCAATTCCTCCATTTTCAAAGCCAGGAAAAGTAGTGTAAGTCATTCTCATGTCACATAACTCTGACCATGCTTCTGTAGTCACATCTTCTGTCATTACCATTCCACCTCCCTCTTCTACTTTTAATGTCTTATGGTTACTTTGAACCCACCCAGATAATCCAAGAAAATTTTCCTATCTTAAGGTCACCTGATTAATGTTAATTACATATGCAACCTTAACTCCACTTTGCTATTGTAACATAACATATTCATGGCTTCTGTAGATTAAGACATAAATGTCTTTGGGTGGGGAATCGTTCTGCACACATTACCTCCTTTTAAAAGTGTCTTTTGAGGAACAGAAATTTTTAATTTTATAAATTCCAATTTATCCATTTTTGAATTTATAGATTATTATTTTGCTGTCATGTCTAAGACATTTTTGCCTAACGAAAAGTCACAAGCATTTATTCATGTTTTAGTTGTTTTTCTTTTCTTACAATTAGTTGGGTTTTAGTATATTTAGAGTTGTGCAATCATTACTGCTAATTTTATTTTTTTTAATTTTATTGGAGTATGGTTGATTTACCATGTTGTATTACTTTCAAGTGTACAGCAAAGTGAATCAGTTATACATATACACATATCCACTCTTTTTTAGATTCCTTTCCCATATAGGCCATTACAGACTATTGAGTAGAGTTCTCTGTGCTGTACAGTAGGTCCTGATTGGTTACCTATTTTATATACAGTAGTGTGTATATGTCAATCCCAATCTCCCAATTTATCCCTCCCCCACCCCTTGCCCGCTGGTAACCATAAACTTGTTTTCTACATCTGTAACTCTATTTCTGTTTTGTAGATAAGTTCATTTATACCTTTTTTTTAGATTCCACATATAAGTGATATCATATGGTACTTGTCTTTCTCTGTCTGACTTACTTCACTCAGTATGACAGTCTCCAGGTCCATCCATGTTGTTGCAAATGTGGTTGCAAATTTCGTTCTTTTTAATGGCTGACTAATATTCCATTGTATATATGTACCACATCTTCTTTATCCATTCCTCTGTTGATGGACATTTAGGTTGCTTCCATGTCCTGGCTATTGTAAATAGTGCTGCAATGAACATTGGGGTGCAGGTATCATTTCAAATTATGTTTTTCTTCAGATATATGCCCAGGAGTGAGGTTGCTGGATCATATGGTAGCTCTATTTTAGTTTTTTAAAGAACCTACCTACTGTTCCCCAGAGTGGCTATACCAATTTGCATTCCCACGAATAGTGTAGGATGGTTCCCTTTGCTCCACACCCTCTCCAGCATTTATTGTTTGTAGGTTTTTTGATGATGGCCATTCTAACTACTGTGAGGTGATACCTCATTGTAGTTTTGATTTCCATTTCTCTAATAATTAGTGATGTTGAGCACCTTTTCATGTGCTTTTTAGCCATGTGTATGTCTTCTTTGGAAAAATATCTATTTATATCTTCCATCCATTTTTTGATTAGGGTGTTTGTCTTTTTGATATTGAGCTCCATGAACTGTTTGTATATTTTGGAGATTAATCCCTTGTTGGTTGCTTCATTTGCAAATATTTTCTCCCATTCTGAGGGTTGCCTTTTTGTTTTGTTTATGCTTTCCTTTGCTATGCAAAAGCTTTTAAGTTTCATTAGGTCCCATTTGTTTACTTTTGTTTTTATTTTCATTACTCTTAAGAGGTGGAACCAAAATGATACTGCTGCGATTTATGTCAGAGTGTTCTGCCTATATTTTTCTCTAAGAGTTTTATAGTATCTGGCCTTACATTTAGGTCTTTAATACATTTTGAGTTTATTTTCGTGTATGGTATTAGGGAGTGTTCTAATTTCATTTGTTTACATGTAGCTGTCCAGTCTTCCCAGCACCACTTATTGAAGAGGCTGTCTTTCCTCCATTGTGTATTCTTGCCTCCTTTGTCATAGATTAGGTGACAATAGGTGTGTGGGTTTATCTCACAGCTTTCTATCCTGTTCCACTGATCTATACTTCTGTTTTTGTGCCAATACCATACTGTCTTGATTACTGTAGCTTTGTAGTATAGTCTGAAGTCAGGGAGCCTGATTCCTCCAGCTACGTCTGTTTTCCTCAGGATTGCTTTGGCTATTCAGGGTCTTTTGTGTTTCCATAAAAATTGTAAAATTTTTTGTTCTAGTTCTGTGAAAAATGCCCTTGGTAATTTGATAGGGATTGCATTGAATCTGTAGATTGCTTTGGGTAGTAGAGTCATTTCCCAATATTGATTCTTCCATTCCAGGAACATGGTCTATCTCTCCATCAGTTTGTGTTATCTTTTATTACTTTCATCAGTATCTTATAGTTTTCTAAGTACAGGTCTTTTGCCTCCTTAGGTAGGTTTATTCCTAGGTTTGTGTGTGTGTGTGTGTGTGTGTGTGTGTGTGTGTGGTATGCTAGCTTCTCACTGTTGTGGCCTCTCCCGTTGCGGAGCACAGGCTCCGGACACACAGGCCCAGTGGCCATGGCTCATGGGCTCAGCCGGTCCACAGCATGTGGGATCCTCCCAGACCAGGGCATGACCCCATGTCCCCTGCATCGGCAGGCGGACTCTCAACCACTGCACCACCAGGGAAGCCCATATTCCTAGGTATTTTATTTTTTCTGATGCAATGGTAAATGGGATTGTTTCCTTAATTTCTCTTTCTGAACTTTCATTGTTAGTGTGTAGGAATGCAAAAGATTTCTGTATATTAATTTTGTATCCTGCAACTTTACCACATTCATTGATGAATTCTAGTAGTTTTCTGGTAGCATCTTTAGGGTTTTCTATGTATAAAATCCTATCATCTCCAGAGATAGTTTTACTATTGAGTTGATCATATGTTTTTTCTTCTTCAATTTGTTAATAGGGTGCATCACATTGATTGATTTGCATGTGTTGAAGAATCCTTGCATCCCTGGGATAAATAAATCCCACTTGATCATGGTGTATAATCTTTTTAATGTGTGGTTGGATTTGGTTTGGTAGTATTTTCTTGATGATTTTTGCATCTATGTTCATCAGTATTATTGGCCTGTAATTTTCTTTTTTTGTGATACCGTTTTTGGTTTTGGTATCAGGGTGGTGGTGGCCTTGTAGAATGAGCTTGGGTATGTTCCTTCCTCTAATTTTTTGGAAGAGTTTCAGAGGAGTAGGTGTTAAGTCTTCTCTAGATGTTTGATAGAATTCACCTGTGAAGCCATCAGTTCCTGGACTTTTGTTTGTTGGAAGATACTTAATCACAGCTTCAATCAGTTTCAGTATTTGTGATTGGTCTTTTCATATTTTCTATTTCTTCCTTGTTCAGTCTTGGAAGGTTGTACCTTTCTAAGAATTTGTCCATTTCTTCTAGGTTGTCCATTTTATTGGCATATAGTTGCTTGTAGTAGTCTCATGGTCCTTTGTGTTTCTGTGCTATCAGTTGTAACTTCTTTTCATTTCTAATTTTATTGATTTGAGTCCTCTCTCATTTTTTCTTGATTAGTCTGGCTAAATGTTTATCAATTTTGTTTATCTCTTCAAAGAACAAGCCTTTAGTTTCATTGATCTTTGTTTTCTTCATCTCTATTTCATTTATTTCTCCTCTGATCTTTATGATTTCTTTCCTTCTACTAACTTCAGGTTTTGTTTCTTCTCTTTTCTTTAGTTGCTTTAGGTATAAGGACAGATTGTTTATTTGAGATTTTTGTTTATCTTGTTTCTTGAGATAAGATTGTATTGCTATAAGCTTTCCTCTTAAAACTGCTTTTGCTGCATCCCATAGGTTTTGGGTCATCATCTTTTCATTGACATTTTTTTCTAGGTAATTTTTTATTTCCTCTTTGATTTCTTCAGTCATCCATTGGTTATTTAGTAACATATTGTTTAGCCTCCACATGTTTGCGTTTTTTACAGTTTTTCCTGTAATTGATTTCTAATCTCATAGTGTTGTGGTCAGAAAAGATGCTTGATATGATTTCAGTTTTCTTAAATTTACCAAGGCTCGATTTGTGACCCATGATGTGATCTATCCTGGAGAACGTTTCTGTGCACTTGGGAGGAAAGTGTATTCTGCTGCTTTGGGATGGAATGTCTTATAAATATCAGTTAAGTCTATCTGGTCTAATGTGGTATTTAAGGCTTATGTTTCCTTATTTATTTTCTGTCTGGATGACCTGTCCATTCATGTAAGTGGGGTGCTAAAGTCCCCCACTATTATTGTTTTACTGTTTATTTCCCCTTTTATGGCTGTTATCCTTTGTCCTATATATTGAGGTGCTCCTATGTTGGGTGCATATATATTTATGATTGTTATATCTTCTTGGATTGATCCCTTGATCATTATGTAGTGTCCTTCCTTGTCCCTTGTAATAGTCTTTATTTTAAAAGTCTGTATTGTCTGATATGAGTATTGCTACCCTAGCTTTCTTTTGATTTCCATTTGCATGGAATATCTTTTTCCATCCCCTCACTTTCAGTCTGTATGTGTCCCTAGATTTGAAGTGGGTGTCTTGTAAACAGCATATATATGGGTCTTGTTTGTGTATCCATTCAGCCAGTCTGTGTCTTTTGGTTGAAGCTTTTAATCCATTTACATTTAAGGTAATTATCGATATGTATGTTCCTACTGCCATTTTTGTAATTGTTTTGGGTTTGTTTTTTTTGGTCTTTTATCTTCCCTTTCTCTTCTCTTGTGGTTTGATGACCATCTTTAGTGTTGTGTTTGGGTTACTTATCTTTTTTGTGTGTATATCTATTGTCATTTTTTGGTTTACATTTCCCATGAGGTTTTGATAAAGCAGCCTATATAGAGAAGGTTGTTTTAAGTTGGTGGTCTCTTAATTTCAAATACAATTCCCATTTCCTGCATTTGTATTCTCTTCTCACAGTTGCTCATTTTGATATCATATTTGTGTAAGGATGATTTCCTGCTTTTACTGTATGTTTGCCTTTACCAGTGAGCTTTCCTGTTTGTAATTTCCCTGTTTCTAGTTGTGGCCTCTTTTGATTTTTTCCTCTGCCTACAGAAGTTCCTTTTGCATTTGTTGTATAGCTGGTTTGGTGGTGCTGAACTCTCTTAGCTTTTGCTTGTCTGTAAAGCTTTTGATTTCTCCTTCAAATCTGACCAAGAGCCTTGCTGGGTAGGGTATTCTTGGTTGTAGGTTTTTCCCTTTCATCACTTGAAATATATCCTGCCCCTCTCTTCTGGCCTACAGAGTTTCTGCTGAAAAATCAGCTGATAACCTTATGGGGATTCCCTTGTGTGTTATTTTTTGATTTTTCCTTGCTGCTTTTAATATCTTTTCTTTGTATTTAATTTTTGTTAGTTTGAGTAATATGTGCCTCGTTATGGTCCTCCTTGGGTTTATCCAGTATGGGACTCTGCGCTTCCTGGACTTGGGTGACTATTTCTTTCCTCATGTTAGGGAAGTTTTTGACTATAATCTCTCCAAGTATTTTCTCTGGTTCTTCTTCTTCTTCTTCTTCTTCTTCTTCTTCTTCTTCTTCTTCTTCTTCTCCTTCTTCTTCTTCTCCTCCTCCTCCTCCTCCTCCTCCTCCTCCTCCTCCTCCTCCTCCTCCTCCTCCCCCTCCTCCTTTCTTCCTTCTTCTTCTTCTTCCTTTTCTTCTTTTTTCTTTTTCTTCTTTCTTCTTTTTCTTCTTTCTTCTTCCTTCTTTCTTCTTTCTTCTTTCTCCTTCTTCTTCTTTCTTCTTCTTCTTTCTCCTTCTTCTTCTTCTTCTTCTTCTTCTTTCTCCTTCTCCTCCTCCTCCTCCTTCTCCTCCTCCTCCTTCTTCTTCCTTTCTTCTTCTTCTTCTTCTTCTTCTTCTTCTTCTTCTTCTTCTTCTTCTTCTTCTTCTTCTTCTTCTTCTTCTCTCTTCTCTCGTCCTCTTCCTCCTCTTCCTCCTCTTCCTCCTCTTCCTCCTTTCTCCTTCTTCTCCTCCTCCTCCTCCTCCTCTTTCTTCTTTCTTCTTCTTCTTCTTCTTCTTCTTCTTCTTCTTCTTCTTCTTCTTCTTCTTCTTCTTCTTCTTCTTCTTCTTCTTCTTCTTCTCCTTCTCCTTCTTCTTCTCCTTCTTCTCCTTCTTCTTCTCCTCCTTCTTCTCCTCCTTCTTCTCCTCCTTCTTCTCCTCCTTCTTCTCCTCCTTCTTCTCCTCCTTCTTCTCCTCCTTCTTCTCCTCCTTCTTCTCCTCCTTCTTCTCCTCCTTCTTCTCCTCCTTCTTCTTCTTCTTCCCCTGTAATTTGAACTTTGGTGCGTTTAATGTTGTCCCAGAAGTCTCTGAGACTGTCCTCATTTCTTTTTGTTCTTTTTTCTTTATTCTGTTCTGCAGCAGTGATTTCCACCATTCTGCCTTCCAGTGCTCTTTCCCTTCTTTTGCCTCAGTTATTCTGCTATTGATTCCTTCTAGTGTATTTTTCATTTCAGTAATTGTACTTTTGATTTCTGTTTGTTTGTTCTTTAGTTCTTCTAGGTCTTTCTTAAACATTTTTTATATCTTCTTAATCTGTGCCTTCATTCTTTTTCTGAGATCTTGGATCATCTTTAGTATCATTACTCTGAATTCTTTTTTAGATAGATTGCCTATCACCTCTCCATTTAGTTGTTCTTGTAGGTTTTTATCTTGCTCCTTTATCTGCAGCATATCTGTCATCTCATTTTGTCAAACTTAGGGTGTTGTGGTCTCCTTTCTGCAGGCTGCAGGATTGTAGTTCCTGTCACTTCTATTGCCTGCCCCCTAGTGGGTGAGCTTGGCTCCGAGGCTTGTGGTCTTATCCCCTTGATAGGTGATTTGACTGGTGGTGTGGTGACCAGAGCCTGCCCTGGATATTGAGAGGGCCTCCCCTTTGTTCTGTGGTTGTCACTGCGCTGTCAGGGGCAGGGTCTGCTCCCTAATTGTTGGAGTAGATGTCTCCAGATCTTAGCTGTGTTTCTCATCTGCGGTGCGAAGTGGTTGGGATTGGAGCACTCCCACTGGGAGAGAAGCCAATGTGTATTCCTTCTCTGGAGCTGTTCACCTGTGAATGTGCTCTGTTGTGTCCCCTTTCGTCCATTGTGTGGGCTTACAAAGTACACTGTTGTTGGCACTGCTGTTGGTCCCACCTTAACTGTGGGTATGCGAGCACTTGGCCATAGTGACTCTCAAGCATTGGTTTCACCCGGTCACTCACACAGATCTACTGAGGTCAGGTCCCAGGACTGCAGTAGTTGTGCACCTGGACCTGCTGTGGGAGCTATGGAGGCAGCTCAGACTCTGACCTGGCCCAGTCCCCACGTGTACATGCCCACAAAGCCCACAGCTGCTAAAGCCAGACCTGTCCCAGCTACAGGAGCACTTGTCCTTTTGGATGTTTCGCAGGCACTGAATTTAGGAAGCCGTCAGTGGAGGTGTAACTCCGTGGTTCACACAGTGCGAGGAGAGATTTCAGCTCTTCTTCCTTAGTCCCACGACCCCTGGGGTGCAGCTGTGGTTTCAGCCCCACTTCTGCATGTGTTCCTCCCACTGGAGTCTCTCCAGAGGTTGCTAGAGTACACGAGCCCATCAGGCAGGAAGGAGCCAAGGCAGCAATTGGGGCAAGCAGGCCACCCTGGTGGCAGGGCGCTGGAGCAGCAATTGGAACACGTGAGCCCATCAGGCAGTGACTGGGGCGAGCAGGTTGCCCAGGCAGAGAGGTGGGGGGGCAGGGGAGACGATTGCAGGGGCACATGTGCCGGCTCCGGTGGGAGCCCTCCCAAGTGCTCATGGAGGCATGGGCTGACACTTGAGGAGAAAGGCTGCAATGGGGGCCCCACCCACTGCACATCACTCAACACGAACACATTGCTTCTGTGGTGGTCCTGGCTCCCTCCATGAGCATTCCTGATTGCAGAGCTCCTCACTCCTGTCCCCTCAGGCTGTCTCCTCACAGCCAGCAGCAGCCCTCTCCCCTGGTCTGCTCGCCAAATCCCATGTTCCAGCACACAGCCCCTGTGTGCACCAGCAGACATCTGTCTCAGGCTGGGGTGTGCAGTGCTCTGGCACAGACCCCCTGTGTAGGTCTCACTGTCTTGCCTGCCACCAACCAGTTGCTGGGCTCCCCTCCAAGCTCCCGAAGCTCCCCTTCTGTCCCAGCTGATCTCCTCGCTCGCGAGGGGGCTTCCGCAGACACAAGAACCTCTCCTCATCTTCAGCTCCCCGCCAGCGGTGCAGGTCATAACCTGCTTCCTCTCCTCTTCCTTTTCCTTTCTTCTTTCTTTCATCCTACCTGGTTGCGTGGGACCTTTCTTCTCCTTTTATGTGTCCGAGGTCCTCTCTGCTAGTGTTCAGCAGGTGCTCTGTGAGAATTGTTCCATTTGTAGATGTATTCTTGATGTGTTTGTGGGTAGAGATGAACTTCACATCCTCTTACTCTTCTGCCGTCTTGGAAAGCCCACTACTGCTAATTTTAGAAAAAATTCATCACTACAAAAAGAAAGCCCCTCCAAGAGAAAAAAGAAAGAAAGAAAGCCTATACCCATTATCATCACTTTGATTTCAGTCTCTCCTAAGCCCCTGGTAACCACTAATCTGCTTTCTTTCTCTGTGGATATGCCTATGCTAGACATTGCATATAAATAGAATCATATAATATGTGGCCTTTTGTGACTGACTTCTTTCAATTACCAAAATATTTTCAAGTTTCATCCATGTTATAGAATGTATTTGTATGTCATTTCCTTTTATTGCTGAATAATAGTTCATTCTGTAAATACAGCAGGTGTTTATCCATGTATCAATTGATGGACATTAGGGTTATTTCCCCTTTGGTGCTATTATGGCTGATACTTCTATGAACTTTGTTGTGTAAGTTTTGTGTCAACATATGTTTTCATTTCTGTTGGGTATGGACCTAGGAGTGGAACTTCTGGTCCATATGGCAACTGTATCTTTAAACCTTTGAGGAACTGCCAGGCTGTTTTCCAAAGCAACTACACCATTTATAGTCTCACCAGCTGTGTATGAAGGTTCCAGTTTCTCCACATATTTACCAACCCTTGTTATTGTCTCTTTTTTGATTATAGCAATCCTAGTGGGTGTGAAATGATACTTCATTGGAGTTTTGATTTGCATTTCCCTAATAAGTAATGATATCAAGCATTTTTTCATGTGCTTACTGGTAATTTGTACATCTTTGGAGAAATGTCTATTCAAATTCTTTGTCAATTTTTAAATTGGGTAATCGCCTTTTTACTGTTGAATTGCAAGTGTTCTTTATATATTCCAGATACAAGTTCTTTATGAAATACATGATTTGTAAGTATTGTTCATAGGTTGTCCTTTTACTATATTGATGGTATCATTTGCAGCACAAGTTTTTAATTTTGATGAAGTCCAATTTATTTATTTTTTGCTTTTGTTGCTAGTGCTTCTGATGTTGTATATAAGAAATCATTGCTTAACCCAAAGTCATGAAGATTTACCTTTATGTTTTCTTCTGAGAGTTGTATAATTTTAGCTCTTATATTTAGTTCTGAGATCCATTTTGAGTTAATATTTTGTATGTGGCATGAGGTAGGGGTCCAACTTCTTTCTTTTGTATGTGAATATCCAGTTATCCATGTACTGTTTGTTGAAAATACTATTGTTTCTCCATTGAATTTTCTTTGTTACCTTGTTAAAAATCAGTTGACCATAAATGCATGGGTTCATTTCTAGACTCAAAATTCTATTCCATTTATCTATATATCTATCCTTATAACAATACCATACTATTATTTTGTAACAAGTTTTGAAATTGAGGAGTATGTGTCCTCCAATTTTGTTCTTCTTTTTCAAGATTGTTTTGGCTCTTCTGTTTGCCTTTCACACCTGTATGAATTTTAGCATCAAATTTTCGTTATATGGGGAAAAGAAAGACAAGCAGGATTTTCATAGTGGTTCCTTCAGGTCCATGGATCAATATGGGAAATATTGCCATTCTAATAATATTTAGCCTTGTAATCCAAGAACATGGGATGTCTGTGATGTATTTCCATTTATCTACATGTTCTCTCTTGCTTTCAATATTTTTGTAGGTTTAAATGTACAAGTCTTACACTTCTTTGTTGAATTTATTCCTAAGTATTTTAGTTTTTGATGCTCTTTTAGATGGAATTGCTTTCTTAATTTCATTTTCGGATCATTTATTGCCAGTGTATAAAAATACAATTGATTTTTGTATATTGATCTTTTACCCTGCAACCTTACAGAATTTGTTGTAGTAGGTATTATGGGGGTTCCTTAGGATTTTCTATATACAAGATCATACCATCTGTGAATGGAGATAGTTTTGGTTTGTTTGCTTGCTTGCGTGTTTTTTACATCTGTATTGCAGTATAATTGCTTTACAATGGTGTGCTAGTTTCTGCATTCTAACAAAGTGAATCAGTTGTACATATACATATGTTCCCATATCTCTTCCCTCTTGCGTCTCCCTCCCTCCCACCCTCCCTATCCCACCGCTCTAGGTAGTCACAAAGCACCGAGCTGATCTCCCTGTGCTATGCAGCTGGTTCCCACTAGTTATCTATTTTATGTTTGGTAGTGTATATATGTGATGCCACTCTCTCACTTTGTCACAGCTTACCCTTCCCCCTCCCCATATCGTCAAGTCCATTCTCTAGTAGGTGTGTTTCTTTATTCCTGTCTTACCCCTAGGTTCTTCATGACATTTTTTTTCTTAAATTCCATATATATGTGTTAGCATATGGTATTTGTCTTTCTATTTGTGACTTACTTCACTCTGTATGACAGACTCTAGGTCCATCCACCTCATTACAAATAGCTGAATTTTGTTTCTTTTTAAGTCTGAGTAATATTCCATTGTATATATGTGCCACATATTCTTTATTCATTCATCCGATGATGGACACTTAGGTTGTTTCCATCTCCTGGCTATTGTAAGTAGAGCTGCAATGAACATTTTGGTATATGACTCTTTTTGAATTATGGTTTTCTCAGGGTATATGCCCAGTAGTGGGATTGCTGGGTCATATGGTAGTTTTATTTGTAGTTTTTTAAGGAACCTCCATACTGTTCTCCATAGTGGCTGTACCAATTCACATTCCCACCAACAGTGCAAGAGTGTTCCCTTTTCTCCACACCCTCTCCAGCATTTATTGCTTCTAGATTTTTTGATGATGGCCATTCTGACTGGTGTGAGATGATATCTCATTGTAGTTTTGATTTGCATTTCTCTAATGATGTTGAGCATTCTTTCACGTGTTTGTTGGCAGCCTGTATGTCTTCTTTGGAGAAATGTCTATTTATGTCTTCTGCCCATTTTTGGATTGTGTTGGTTTTTTTGTTGTTATTGAGCTGCATGAGCTGCTTGTAAATTTTGGAGATTTATCCTTTGTCAGTTGCTTCATTTGCAAATATTTTCTCCCATTCTGAGGGTTGTCTTTTGTCTTGTTTATGGTTTCCTTTGCTGTGCAAAAGCTTTGAAGTTTCATTAGGTCCCATTTGTTTATTTTTGTTTTAACTTCCATTTCTCTGGGAGGTGGGTCAAAAAAGATCTTGCTGTGATTTATGTCATTGATGTTTTCCTCTAAGAGTTTGATAGTTTCTGGCCTTACATTTAGGTCTTTAATCCATTTTGAGCTTATTTTTGTGTATGGCGTTAGGAAGTGATTTAATCTCATACTTTTACATGTACCTGTCCAGTTTTCACAGCACCACTTAGTGAAGAGGCTGTCCTTTATCCACTGTACATTCCTCCCTCCTTATCAAACATACGGTGACCATATGTGCATGGGTTTATCTCTGGGCTTTCTATCCTGTTCCATTGATTTATCTTCCTGTTTTTGTGCCAGTACCATACTGTCTTGATTACTGTAGCTTTGTAGTATAGTCTGAAGTCAGGGAGCCTGATTCCTCCAGCTCCATTTTTAGTTCTCAAGATTGATTTGGCTATTCGGGGTCTTTTGTGTTTCCATACAAATTGTGAAATTTTTCGTTCTAGTTCTATGAAAAATGCCAGTGGTAGTTTGATAGGGATTGCAATGAATCGGTACATTGCTTTGGGTAGTAGAGTCATTTTCACAATGTTGATTCTTTCAATCCAAGAACATGGTATATCTCTCCACCTATTTATATCATCTTTAATTTCTTTCATCAGTGTCTTATAACTTTCTGCATGTAGGTCTTTTGTCTCCTTAGGTAGGTTTATTCCTAGATATTTTATTCTTTTTGTTGCAGTGCTAAATGGGAGTGTTTTCTTGATTTCACTTTCAGATTTTTCATCATTAGTATATAGGAATGCCAGAGATTTCTGTGCATTAATTTTGTATCCTGCTACTTTACCAAATTCATTGATTAGCTCTAGTAGTTTTCTGATAGCATGTTTAGGATTCTCTATGTATGGTATCATGTCATCTGCAAACAGTGACAGCTTTACTTCTTCTTTTCCGACTTGGATTCCTTTTATTTCCTTTTCTTCTCTGATTGCTGTGGCTAAAACTTACAAAACTATGTTGAGGAAGAGTGGTGAGAGTGGGAAACCTTGTCTTCTTCCTGATCTTAGTGGAAATGCTTTCAGTTTTTCACCATTGAGGACGATGTTGGCTGTGGGTTTGTCATATATGGCCTGTATTATGTTAAGGAAAGTTCCCTCTATGCCTACTTTCTGCAGGGTTTTTATGAAAAATTGGTGTTGCATTTTGTCGATAGCTTTCTCTGCATCTCTTGAGATGATCATATGCTTTTTCTCCTTCAGTTTGTTAATATGGTGTATCACGTTGATTGATTTGTGTATATTGAAGAATCCTTACATTCCTGGAATAAACCCCACTTGATCATGGTGTATGATCCTTTTAATGTGCTGTTGGATTCTGTTTGCTAGTATTTTGTTGAGGATTTTTGCATCTATGTTCATCAGTGATATTGGCCTGTAGTTTTCTTTCTTTTTGACATCCTTGTCTGATTTTGGTATCAGGGAGATGATGGCCACGTAGAATGAGTTTAGGAGTGTTCCTCCTTCTGCTATATTTTGGAAGAGTTTGAGAAGGATAGGTGTTAGCTCTTCTCTAAATGTTTGATAGAATTCGCCTGTGAAGCCATCTGGTCCTGGGCTTTTATTTGTTGGAAGATTTTTAATCACAGTTTCAATTTCAATGCTTGTGATTGGTCTGTTCATATTTTCTGTTTCTTCCTGATTCAGTCTTGGCAGGTTGTGCTTTTTTACGAATTTGTCCATTTCTTCCAGGTTCTCCATTTTATTGACATACAGTTTCTTGTTGTAATCTCTCATGATCTTTTTTATTTCTGCAGTGTCAGTTGTTACTTCTCCTTTTTCATTTCTAATTCTATTAATTTGAGTCTTCTTCCTTTTTTTCTTGATGAGTCTGACTAATGGTTTATCAATTTTGTTTATCTTCTCAAAGAACCAGCTTTTAGTTTTATTTATCTTTGCTATCGTTTTCTTCATTTATTTTTCATTTATTTCTGGTCTGATCTTTATGATTTTCCTTCTGCTAACTAAGGGGTTTTTTTGTTCTTCTTTCTCTAATAGCTTTAGGTACAAGTTTAGGTTGTTTATTCAAGATGTTTCCTGTTTCTTAAGGTAGGATTGTATTGCTATAAACTTCCCTCTTAGGACTGCTTTTGCAGCATCCCATATGTCTTGGGTCGTCATGTCTCCATTGTCATTTGTGTCTAGGTATTTTTTGATTTCCTCTTTGATTTCTTCAGTGATCACTTCGTTATTAAGTAGTGTATTGTTTAGCCTCCATGTGTTTGTATTTTTTACAGGTCTTTTCCTGTAATTGATATCTAATCTCAAGGTGTTGTGGTTGGAAAAGATACTTCATACAATTTCAGTTTTCTTAAATTTACCAAGGCTTGATTTGTGACCCAAGATATGATCTATCCTGGAGAATGTGCCATGAGCACTTGAGAAAAATGTGTATTCTTTGGTTTTTGGATGGAATGTCCTATAAATATCAATTAAGTCCATCTTTTTTAATGTATCATTTAAAGTTTGTGTTTCCTTATTTATTTTCATTTTGGATCATCTGTCCATTGGTAAAAGTGGGGTGTTAAAGTCCCCTACTATGAATGAGTTACTGTCGATTTCCCCTTTTATGGCTGTTAGTGTTTGCCTTAGTTATTGAGGTGCTCCTATGTTGGGTGCATAAATATTTACAATCGTTATACCTTCTTGGATCGATCCCTTGATCATTATGTAGTGTCCTTCTTTGTCTCTTCTAATAATTATTATTTTAAAGTCTGTTTTGTCTGGTATGAGATTTGCTACTTCAGCTTTCTTTTCGTTTCCATTTTCATGGAATATCTTTTTCCATCCCCTCACTTTCAGTCTGTATGTGTCTCTAGGTCTGAATTGGGTCTCTTGTAGACAGCATATATATGGGTCTTGTTTTTGTATCCATTCAGCCAGTCTGTGTCCTTTGGTGGGAGCATTTAATCCATTTACATTTAAGGTAATTATCAATATGTATGTTCCTATTCCCATTTTCTTAATTGTTTTGTGTTTGTTATTGTAGGTCTTTTCCTTCTCTTGTGTTTCTTGCCTAGAGAAGTTCCTTTAGCATTTGTTGTAAAGCTGGTTTGGTGGTGCTGAACTCTCTCAGCTTTTGCTTGTCTGTAAAGGTTTTAATTTCTCCATCAAATCTGAATGAGATCCTTGCTGGGTAGATTAATCTTGGTTGTAGGATTTTCTCCTTCATCCCTTTAAATATGTCCTGCCAGTCCCTTCTGGCTTGCAGAGTTTCTGCTGAAAGATCAGCTGTTAACTTTTTGGGGATTCCCTTGTGTGTTATTTGTTGTTTTTCCCTTGCTGTTTTTAATATGTTTTCTTTGTATTTATTTTTTGACAGTTTGATATGTGTCTTGGTGTGTTTCTCCTTGGATTTATCCTGTATGGGACTCTCTATGCTTCCTGGACTTGATTAACTATTTCCTTTCCCATATTAGGGAAGTTTTCAAGTATAATCACTTCAAATATTTTCTCTGTCCTTTTCTTTTTCTCTTATTCTTCTGGAACCCCTGTAATTTGAATGTTGGTGCATTGAATGTTGTCCCAGAGGTCTCTGAGGCTGTCCTCAGTTCTTTTCTTTCTTTTTTCTTTATTCTGCTCTACAGTAGTTATTTCCAGAATTTTATCTTCCAGGGCACTTATCCGTTCTTCTGCCTCAGTTATTCTGCTCTTGATCCCATCTAGAGTATTTTTAATTTCATTTATTGTGTTCATTGTTGCTTGTTTCATCTTTATTTCTTCTATGTCCGTGTTAAATGTTTCTTGCATTTTCTCCATTCTATTTCCAAGATTTTGGATCAACTTTACTATCATTATTCTGAATTCTTTTTCAGGTAGACTGCCTATTTCCTCTTCATTTGTTAGGTCTGTCGGGTTTTTCTCTTGCTCCTTCATCTGCTTTGTGTTTTTCTGTCTTCTCATTTTGGTTATCAAACTGTATTCGGGGTCTCCTTTTTGCAGGCTGCAGGTTCATAGTTCCCGTTGTTTTTGGTGTCTGCCCCCAGTGGCTAAAGTTGGTTCAGTGGGTTGTGTAGACTTCCTGGTGGAGGGGACTAGTGCCTGTTTTCTGGTTGATGAGGCTGGATCTTGTCTTTCTGTTGGGCAGGTCCACGTCTGGTCGTGTGTTTTGGGGTGTCTGTGGACTTATTATGATTTTAGGCAACCTCTCTGCTAATGGGTGGTGTTGTGTTCCTGTCTTGCTAGTTATTTGCCATAGGGTGTACAGCACTGTAGCTTGCTGGTCGTTGAGTGAAGCTGGGTGCTGGTTTTGAGATGGAGATCTCGGAGACTTTCACCGTGTGTTATTATATGGAGCTGGGACGTCTCTTGTGGACCAGTGTCCTGAAGTTCTGTCTCCCACCTCAGAGGCACAGCACTGACTCCTGGCTGCAGCACCAAGAGCCTTTCATCCACATGGCTCAGAATAAAAGGGAGAAAAAGTAGAAAGACGAAAGAAAGAAAGAGAGAGAGAGAGGGAGAGAGAGAGAGAGATGGAGAGGAAGGGAGGGAGGGAGGAAGGAAGAAAAGAAGGAAAGAAAGTGGATAAAATTTTAAAAAGTAAGATAAAATAAAATAATTTAGTAAAATAAGAAATAATTATTAAGAGAAAAATTTTTTGAAAAAAAAAATGGTCGGATAGAACCCTAGGACAAATGGTGAAAGCAAAGCTATACAGAAACAATCTCACACAGAAGCATACACATACACACTCACAAAAAGAGGAAAATGGGAAAAAATCATAGATCTTGCTCTCAAAGTACACCTCCTCAGTTTGGGATGATTCGTTGTCTATTCAGGTATTCTACAGATGCAGGGTACATCAAGTTGATTATGGAGATTTAATCCGCTGTTCCCGAGGCTGCTGGGAGAGATTTGCCTTTCTCTTCTTTGTTCTCACAGCTTCTGGGTTTCAGCTTTGGATTTGGCCCCGCCACTGAGTGTAGGTCGCCAGAGGGCGTCTGTTCTTCGCTCAGACTGGACGGGGTTAAAGGAGCCGCTGATTCGGGGGCTCTGGCTCACCCAGGCCTGGGGTTGGGAGCGGTACGGATGCAGGGCGACCCTGCAGCAGCAGAGGCCAGCGTGACATTGCACCAGCATGAGGCGCGCTGTGCGTTCTCCCGGGCAAGTTGTCCCTGGATCCCTGGACCCTGGCAGTGGCGGGCTGCACAGGCTCCCCGGAAGGGAGGTGTGGAGAGTGACCTGTGCTCGCACACAGCCTTCTTGGTGGCAGAAGCAGCAGCCTTAGCGTCTCATGCCCGTCTCTGGGGTCCTCACTGTTAGCTGCGGCTTGGGCCCTTCTCTGGAGCTCCTTTAAGAAGTGCTCTTAATCCCCTCTCCTTGCACACCAGGAAACAAAGGGGGAAGAAAAAGTCTCTTGCCTCTTCAGCAGGTCCACACATTTCCCCGGACTCCCTCCCTGCTCGCTGTGGTGCACTAACCCCTGCAGGCTCTGTTCACGCCGCCAACCCCAGTACTCTCCGGTCGGCACCGATCCTCTCTGCGGTAATCTCTCCGCTTTGCCCTCCACACCCCTGTTGCTGTGCTCTCCTCCGCGGCCCGGAAGCTTTCCCCCTCCACCACCTGCAGTCTCCGCCCATGAAGGGGCTTCCTAGTGTGTGGAAACTTTTCCTCCTTCACTACTCCCTCCCTCTGGTGCAGGTCCCGTCCCTATTCTTTTGTCTCTGTTTATTCTTTTTTCTTTTGCCCTACCCAGGTACGTGGGGAGTTTCTTGCCTTTTGGGAGGTCTGAGGTCTTCTGCCAGCGTTCATTAGGTGTTCTGTAGGAGTTGTTCCACGTGTAGATGTATTTCTGGTGTATCTGGGGGGATGAAGGTGATCTCCATGTCTTACTCTTCTGCCATCTTCCCGATTTGAGATAGTTTTATTTATTCCTTTCCAACTTAGTGTCTTCTATTTCTTTTTCTTTTCTGAATGCACTGGCTAGAACGTCCAGTAAAATGTTGAACAGAAGTGGTGAGAGTGGCATTTTGTATGTTTCTGATGTAAAGAAGAAAACACTCATTCTGTTACTAGTAAGTATGACTTAGCTGTGGGAGTTTTGTGTTAAGAGAACATGTTCTGTATATTAGTCCTTTGAAATTTCCTAAGACTTTCAATTCCTGAAGTGGTCCAGGGTGCAGTCAGTTTTTTATACATTTCCATTTGTGCTTGAAAGTATTATGTAGTTTGCAGTTGTTCAATGCACTGTGCTATATATGTTCGTGAGATCAAGCTTGTTGATTATATTTTTCTGTACCAGGAGTCAATAGAGTTTTTTCTTAAAAAGCCCTATAGTAAATATTTTAAACATATGTAACTCTGTCACATCGTCTCAACTGCTGTTGTAGCACAAAAGCAGCCGTAAACAATACGTTAATGAATGAGTATAGCTGGTGACCCTATAAAACTTGATTTACATAAACTGGTGACTAGTCCATGGGCTATAGTTTGCCCACTTCTGCTCGTTACTATTAGTTTTTATTTTTAATCTGGTTTTTGATCAGCCATCATGGAGAATAAGTAAAACTTCCTCTATGATGGCAAATTTGTCTATTTCCCCTTGTTTCATGTATTTTGAGAATATATTAATAATGCATACAAGTTTAAGAATGTACTCTCTCATTATTTAAACTTTTTGTCTTAATATAGGTCCTTGATCTCTAGTAATGATTTTTGTCTCAAAGTCTGTTTTGTCTAATATTAATATAGCTTATAGTAGCTTTCTTTTGGTGGCTATTTGCCCAATATGTATTTTTTATTCCTTTTTTTCCCTAACCTTTCTAAATAATTGTTTTAACAATGTCTCATAAACAAAATGTTGGCTGTATTTTATAAATGCAATCTCGTAATCTTTGTCTTTCAACTAGATCATTTTATCCATTTGCATCTATTATAATTTTTAATATCTTTGGAATCATTTCTACCAAGTTTTTGTGGTTTTTGTTTTTCTTACCTCTTCTGTTCTTTTATTTCCTTTCTTTGCTTTATTTTCTCTCTCTTTTTTTTTTCTGTAACATAGTTTGTTAATTCTGCCTTCTTTTTATTTTCTTTTATTGGTCACCCTAGAAATTTTAACTTGCATTCATTTCAAGTCTCATCAGTATATTTACCCTCTGTCCAAACCATATTAAGAACCGAGAACATTTTAATTTCTGACATCCCTTCCTAACTTATACTATATTGATACTCAGGGATGTAGTTCTATTTTTTAAACACATGCCTAAAAATTATTATTTTATATATTCATTGTTTTAGTTTTACCTATGTATTTACCACTTTCTTTGCTAATCATTCCTTCTTCCATCACAGACCTTCTCAATGGGAATATTTTTCTTCTGCCTTAAGTACATGTTTTAAAATTTCCCACTGAGGGTCATTTGGTTACACATTATCTTGGGTTTTGTCTGTATGTGTCCTTCTCCCCTCATTTTTGAAAAAAAGATATTCTACTGAGTATATAATTCTCAGTTAAGTTACTTTTTTTTTAGTGCATTGAAGATATTATGTTGTGCCTTCCAGTGTTGTTTTTGAGAAGTCAAAGTTTATCTAATTTTTATTCCTTTGAAAGTAATCTGTCTTTTCTCTCTGGCTTTTTTTTTTTTTAATATCCCCTCTTTGTCCTTGGTGTTATAGAGTTTTACTATGACTTTTCTAATTGTGGAGTACTTTTTATTTATCCTGTTTGGGATATGTTAGTTTTCTGAACCTGTCAAGTGTTCATAAGTTCTGGAAAAATCTTGACTATTCTCTTCAAATATTACTTCTGCCCCATCTTTCTCCTTTTCTCTAGAACTCTGATTAGGCATATATTAATATTTCTCACTCTATCATACATATCTCTTTCATACTTATTTTTCATTTCTTTGCATAAAAATTTCTTTAGGTCTACTAATTCACAAAATCTCTCAGCAACTGTAAACTGTATCCAATCTATTAAAACTTATCAATTGAATTCTTTATTTGTTTTAATTTCCAGTTCTAGAAGTTCTCTTTCTCTTTATTTTCATTAGCTTTGGTAATTTTTGTAGTCTCTTGCTCTTAACTCGAATTTCCTCTTTTATTTCTCTAAAAATAAAAAATATATGTATTTGATACCATATGTTCTAGTATATACATTTTTTGTGGCTCTGATTCTGCTCTTTGTTGTTTCTGCTAGCTCTTGTCCAGATGCTTCCTTGTGTTTTCTGATTTTGCTTCTTTGTGTTTTTTAATTTTTCAAAATTGTGGTCTCATATTTCTTGGGCCTTTATCTGTTGTAAATCTTTGAAGTCTGGGTAGCTTCCTTCAGAGAGGAGATGTTCATTTGCTTCTGCCAAGCATCTGTGGGGGATACCAGCCTGGGAGCACCTTAAATGTATACTTAATTTGAGATTTCTTAGATTATCAAGATAGTTTTATGCTGCACATTATGAGTTCTCACTTGTGATTGCCAATTCTTAGGAAATATTTCTTTCCTCTCTACTCCATGCCCAATCTTTGAGACAATCAGTTTTCCTAACAGTTCCTTGGAGTGAACTGTTTATTTCTAGTTCAACCTTAAATTGAGCATGCAGCACCTTGAGATGCCAATTTTATAGGCTCTCCAGTAAGATTGCCCACCTCAAGCTCATTCTGGGTTTTGTTTCCTGATCCCATACTCCATGAACCATCTGTTTTACAGCAAATGACATCAAGGTAAAAGCTGGCTTAAAATACATTTTATCAGCATTTTTAGTTGTTTTCAGTAGGAATGTTGATGAGGATTCTTATTCTGCCATACTGCTGGAAAAGGAAGTTCAGCTATTTTATATTTTTGACATGAATTTTTTTCCTTCTAGCTCCCCATATATACTGCACCACCGCTCCAGTCTAAATATGTTGATGAGCAGCCTGGTCATTTACAAATGGGCTTTGCGTCCATTCGCACTACAACTGGTCGTTATATTGGCTGGTGCAAGGTAAGTGAATTCTGATAGTGGTTTCATATCAGAGGGTTCTCATTTTATTACATAACAGTTGTTCCAGTTATTCATTGATGTGTAACAAACTACCGCAAAACTTAGTGGTTTAAAACAGCAACTGTTCTATCTCATGATTTTGTGAATCAGAAATTTAATCAGACTTCAGACAGCTGATTCTTCTGTTGCATGTGGTGTTGACAGAGGCCACCCAGTGGTATTCATCAGGTGAATGGGCTGATTTAGAGGGTCCAAGACAGCTTCATTCTCTTCGCTGGCACCTTGTCACAGATGGCTAGAAGGCTGGGCTCAGCTGGGAATGTTGACTGAAGCATCCACACCTGGCCTCAGGTAGTCAGATAACTTACATGGACAGTTCAGGGCTCCTAGAGAATATGTTGCAAGAGGCCTTAGTCAGAATTTGCCAAGCTTCTTACCTGTCTTCAGGTGTCCAGGAAGGTTACTTCTACAGCATTCTGTTGTTAAATGAAGTCATTAAGGCCAACCCAGTTTTTATGGGAGGGGAATTAGATACCATCTCTCAATATGAGTAGCAGCAAAGAATTTGTGGCCATATTTAATCTACTCTACCACTACTGCATAGATTAAAGTAGTTCAGCAAGCATTTATGTCACGTGGCATGTACAAAACATTGCTTGACCTTTTATATGAAGTTCTGAGATTACTTCTGCATTGTTAGTTATTTGGCTGAGTAAAATATTCACTTGTTAGGTTTAGTTCATAAGACCGTTTTGACTATAGTCAGCTATTGGGCAAAATAGAATTCACCTTATTTTAATACTTAGCCTTCAATCAGCATTATCCAGCAGCAGAGGGGTGGAGTAAGCTAGTACAATACTGCTGCTTCATAATCATCGCGTCAACATAGATGTGTGCTAACATCAACATCTGCAGTGTCAGTGTCATAATGATAATGGTGGTACCATTGTTTTCATCATTCTGACCTAATAACCACAAAACTTTTCCTCAAGTCTAACCTATCCAATTGTGAACCCTTGCGCTTTTTCTTGTTTCTAATCCATTCTTTTTAAAAAGAAAATTCTAATGGTCTTATGAAATATCAAATCTGTGAACTCTGGTCATTTCAGATATTTAAAACGTCTGATGAATACATGGTGTTATTTTTTTTTAATTTGTGCTTGTCAAACAATTCTAATAGACTTTTATAATTCTAATAATACACTTTTAATAGTTTGACTAGTTGTACCACACACTATTAATAGTTTGGTCTCAGCAGGAAATAGCTTAACTAATTAGGGTCTGAGTCATGCCCCTGAGGCTGTATGCCAACAGCTGGATGATTCAGACTGAAGTCTCTTGACACCTAATTTTCCGTAGTGTTCTCAAAGTTGTTTTCAGTGAGGTTAATTGTTCCTGTGAGATCTTTAAATTGCTATTGTTACTATCACCCAATTTAAGACTAAAAGAACTTTTTACTCTGGTAATATGCTGAAATGAATAGATTGAAGAAGGGCACTTTCAAATGCATTTCATCTTCAATGTAAACATTTCCTCTCTAATGTTCTCCTTAAAATGTAATCTATTCTTTAAAAATTACCTCCGGCTCAAATTACATTCTGCATTAAACTTAGAATCGCAGGGCAAATTCAATTTCTATTCCTACTCCTTAGTGTTTCGAAATTTAGGTAGCAGCGACCTCCAGTGGTAAAAGTGAATTCCTAAACACAGCTAAGGAAAATTTCCCCAAAGTTTTCTTCCTCAACAGTTACATTATTCCCAATCAACTGATCAGTAAGCATTATAATTTTGAGGTGAAATTTTCTCAAGAGACAGTCCCCAAGGAGAAGTAGCTCAGTGGCAGTTAGGATCTGTGTTGGTTTGTACAGCTTTAAACCATGATGAACAGGATGAACTTCTGCATCTGATCATCGTGAAAGTATCTGTCTGAGACAAAGTTACTAATACCAAGATATATCAATAGAAATAATTTAATTCTTTCCTATCTAATATAATAATATCTATTGTCTTTGCTTTGAAAATCTCTTTTTTTGTTTTTATCCCATGGTTTCATAGCAACTAGTTCAGAGATGGAGACCACATATTTAGACTGTGTTTTCTAGTTTTATCAATAGAGTACAGCATGACTGTGGGCAGTTACTATGGGTAAATTATTCCATGCCTTCATTTTTCTTCTGATGTACTTGAGATAGTACATATCAAAAAATGTGTTTAACAATATTTCTTGCATTAAAATAAATAGTTAGAAACAGGTAAAAAGAATCTTTGATTTAAAGCTTTAATCCCTTCAGTGGGCTAATATAATCTTGATTTGCAGGTAATTTATGTTCCTGTTGAAAACAAGATGGACACTAGTCTGTGTAGGATGATTTCTATTCTAAGATAAATGTCTTATTTAGATTTATTTTTCTCATTCTAATGAACACTAAGAAAAGGGGAGAAGATGAAGCACTTTTCTTTAGGCTTTTTGTTGTTTTCTCCACAAATCATTATGTTGTTGCTGCCTCATCTTTATTAATCAGATGTTGCTTCTAAGCTGAAATATACCTCTCTTCATGCTTCTAAAAAATTCCATTCATTTTTCTACGCTATCATAAAATAAGATGATAAATCTTTGTACTTCTGTAATAACTTTTCTGTGAGCTGCTCTGATTATTTTATTGGCATTACTTTACCCATTTATGTGAGGAATATAGCAAACAAGTATTATCCATGTTAAATAGAATGAAAAGCAAGAAGTGAAGAGAAGCTAAGTTCAACAAGTGTCCACATAGAGAATAAACAGGAAAACTAGATTTAGATTTTGGTGCAATTTCATATAATCTCAAAGATGTGGGCTATTTGACCTAATTGTCAACATCTTCAAAAATGCAGATGTCCTTTTTTCCCCCTTTTTACTTAGGGTGTTTATGTCTTCATGAAATATGGGATAATGGATACAGTACAATTTGGAAAAGGTAGGTTGAGTGAACTGTCTATAATTAGAAATGTTCTATTGTCTTTTTAACTTGCAAGGTTTAAATGTGAAAAAAATAAACTTGGTATGTTATCCATTATCATGTTTTACCAACTCAGAAGATACTCTATATAGCAGTTTATAATAATAATAACAAAGCAATAGTATCTGTTATTTATTTAGCAATTATATGTTGAGGCATTATGATGAGCATGTTACATAATTTATCTAATTTTATTTTGTAGCAAATTTCTGGATGTTGGTATTATAATGACTCCCATTCTACAGATGAGGAAACTGGGGTTTAGAGGGGTTAAGTAGATTACCAAGGTCACATAGCTAGTAAGTGGCAACACCTGGACTCAAACTGGCTGTTTTAGCTACGAAACTTATATTGTATACTCATACAGCATAAATTAAACATATATCTCCATTGTTATTAATTAGTTTAAATAAGTACTATTTGATGTTAAAATGCATAGTATTTTGCTATTGATTGCTAAGAAACACGATATCAATTAGTCACCCTAGAATATTTGAGCTAGTGTTGGAAAACAATTGTGTTTGACTCGTTAGTTTGATAATGTTGTTTGGCAGCAGGTATAGCTCCCTAACATTTTTTAGACTAAGCCAGTTGTCAAAATAAATGTGTATTGGGGGACAGAAAGGACACCTAAAATTTTAAATGCCTCTGTGATGTTGAAATGCCTCTGTGTATGTATTATCATTATTTAATGTGTGTAGGAATTAATTCCAATTAAGTCCAAATTATATTCCTCATCAACCTTGAAGAATATGATTAAATTCCATTAAATAAATAATAAATAAATAATTATGATAGAAGAGTGTGTTTTTTGGATTGCATGGAACCAGAAACCATTTAAATATATAAAAAGCCAAGAAATTTGGACCTCTGCCCCCTTTCCATCTATTTTTTGTCTAGACTCACTTCTCATTCTGCTCATTGGTTTTAACCAAGAGCAATGGCTTCTCTGAGTTTACTGGGGAGTAGTGGCAAGCAGAGTCATAGCTGAATGCTTCCTTAGACTGTTATTCAAAGTTTCCTGCTAAAGTATCTATTTCAGTTCTTACTAGATCCTACCAATGTTTGAACAGATAAGGCCAGAAGCATTTCCATTATAAGAATATAATACATACACAATGAGGAATTTGCTTTATAGTAATTCATCTTAATCCATATAATGCTAGTGTACACTCTAGCATTATATTTCATTAAAGTGTAATAATCGCCTGTATTAAGGAAACAAATACCATTAAATCAGCTGTGGAAGGAAGATTTTATTTTGTAACAAGTAACTATTAACAACTGGCTTTTTAAGTTGCTGCTCAAATCATTATTTTGTGTAGTTCTTTTGAAGAATGTTTAAACCATCTGCTATTATCTTAGCAAATCTCTAACTTTTCTTCATCATACCTATATAGAATGTCAATTATAGTAAGTTAGTTATATTATTTTTTAAATGATTTCTTGAGATGCATATGTCTATTTGAAGAATCCACCTCGAGATTTTCTTCCGAAAATTGGAGTGATTACAGTTTCAGGATTGGCAGGCTTCATTTCAGCGAGAAAAGGTAGGGTTAAAAATATATACTCTTTCTTTTAATGCCATTATATTAATTTCTGAATTTATTTATATAAACAGTTTAAGCACAGTGTACAGTAAGTCCCCTACATATGAAACTTCAAGTTGCAAACTTTCAGAGATGCAAACAGGCATTCACATGTCCAATCATGTAAGTTAGTTCACGTGTCTGGCATTGCTAAGAAGCACCAAGTGATAACGATGGAAACAAAAGTGAAAATAATTGAGAGAGTAGAGCGAGGCGAAAAGATGGTAGACGTCACTCTTTCTTATAACATGAATCACTCAACCATCGGCAAGATTCTAAAGAACAAGATCGTGGAACATGTGAAGTCTATTGTGCCAGTGATGTGGACAATAATATCAAAGAAGCGTGGAAAAGTGATGGAGGACATGGTGAAACTTCTCAGTGTGTGGATGCAGGATCAGCATCAGCGTTAAGTCCCACTTAGCTTAATGCTGGTTCAAGGGGAAGGTAAAAGCCTTTATAAAGACTTGAAGAACAAATACAGCAAAGAATCAGAGGGCCCATCTTTTAATGCCAGGCATGGCTGGCTTCATCGGTTCAAGGCTAGAGCCAACATTTACAACATAAAAGTAAGTGGCGAGGCTGTGAGTGTAGATATGGTAGCTGCCTGGGAATTTCCTAAAATGTTTCGGGAAATTATTGATGAAGGTGTGTATTTACCCGAGCAGGTTTTTAATGTGGATGAGACAGGACTGTACTGGGAGAGGATGCCAGACCGAAGTTATATCAGCAAGGAAGAAAAGTTGATGCCAGGCTATAAAGCAGCAAAGGGTAGGCTAACTCTGTTGTTTGGTGGCAGTGCTTCCAGCAAGATGAAGCTGAAGCCTCTCTTAGTTTATCATTCAGAGAACCCAAGAGCCCTTTAAAACAGCCAAGGGCTCTCTTCCTGTTGTGTGGAAGAGTAACCCCAAAGCCTGGGTTACAGAGGCCATTTTCCAGTACTGCTTTTTCCACCACTTTATTCTGGAGGTAGGGAAATATTGCTTGGAGAAGGACGTCCCATTCAACATTCTTTTGCTGCTCGACAGTGCTCCAGGCCACCCCCCATTCATGGATGACTTTCATCCCAATGTCAAAGTAGAGCATCTACCACCGAATACTACATCGCTCAGCCAACCTATGGACCAGGGAGTTATAGCCACTTTCAAGAAATATTATTTACGTCACACTTTTCGTCAGGAAGTAAAGGCAAGTGACGAATCAGGAACAACCTTGCGACAATTTTGGAAGGACTATAACATCTACAAGACCATAAAATACATTGACTTTGCTTGGCGTGAGGTTACGGCCATCACCATGAATGGGGTTTGGAAGAACCTTTGCCCGCAGTTTGTTCACAATTTTTGTGGATTTGAAAAGGTGGATGAGGAGTCCAAAGAGGTCTTCAGCAACTTAGTGACCCTCAGCGAGAAGCTGGAGCTAGATCTGCAAGAGGGCGACTTCATTGAACTGCTTTCTGTGCAACATGAGGAGCTTAGTAACGAAGACCTGATGGAATTGGAGGCCCAGAGAAAGGATGAAGAGAGACAAAAGGAAGAAGTAACTGAAGAACTGAAGAGATACACGGCGCAGGAAATGGCAAGGGGATTTTCTTAGTTTTTGAGGCACAGGACCCTAACGTAGAATGGTACACAAAGGTTGCAGTAGCCGTTCAGAATGCAATCCAGTGCTACAGTGTCATCTGTGACGAGAAAAAAAGAGCTACTACCCAGACATCACTGGATCGTTTCTTTTAGAGGGTAGATAGAAATGAATCCAGCAAGGAGCCAGAACCTATGCCATCAACGTCAGGCATGAGTGAAATTGCAGCTTGCCCTCTATTTCCTGTTGCTGATGATCCTTCAGCTCTACATCTCCCATTTCCTCTCCCTCCTCCAGTCAGTGACTCTCCTTGCTTGTTCACTCGATGCCAGCCCCTGTATGCCAGCTGTTGTACTGTATTTCTGTACTTCTCGAGGTACTGTACTGTAAGATTAAAAATGTTTTCTTTATTTTTTGTGTTTGTTTTTTATGTATTATTTGTGTGAAAAGTATTTTAAACCTATTACAGTACAGTACTGTATAGCTGATTGTGTTAGTTGGGTACCTAGGACTAACTTTGTTGGACTTAACAAACAAATTGGACTTACAAACACGCTCTCTGAATGGAACTCATTTGTATGTAGGGGACTTACTGTACCACTCTTCTGATTCAGGGAACATTTTCTGTTAGTGTAGTGAACTGCTTACCAGTCAGGTTCCCAGATGCCAGCCAATGGCCAGTCCTGTAAGCATGCCTTTCTAACAATGGCAGTCTTGGGCATATGTTAACTCTTTTCTGCACATCACTAAATAACTCATTCATAAGCACATGCTGAATTTTGTATTTGCCCATCTTCCATCTCTGGGTATAGAAATCTCTCTCAGTAGGATTACTGCCTCCACTCCTCACCTAAGCCCTTACTAAGCTGGTGCAGTTCTCTGGTCAGTAGCCATCTGGGGCACCTTCCATTCATCCTCTGTCCCCAGTGCCAGTCATTGTCCGCAAATTAAATTACATGTTGTTGCAAGTCACAGCTCTGAACCAACCTGGAATCTGACATCAGATATGTTATGGTTGGTTTGCTCAGCTTTAGTCCTTAAAGTAGCCTTAACCCAAGTACACCTAATCAGATACAAAACATCTGAATTATAAGAACATTCCAGCATTCTAACTCTAGCCCATATATCTTATCCCAATAGATCTTCCCTATAGCTAGTATTAATCATAGCTTGTATCATATTTTTTATTCTAACACTATATGCAACTTCTAATTGAATACATGTTATAAATTATTCATTAGGAAAGACATTGAAAATCAGGATCACCACATGTAACAATAAGAGAAAGAATTAAATTTTGAATGAAACCGGCCAAAGCATATTACTCATTTCTCAGTGAGAAACTCATAATCCACTTGTAAGAGAAACTGTTCCTTAGGTCATTCACAATGACTCCAAGTGTCAGAGCTAGAATAATCTAACCCAGTATTTTTCAAATTACAGAGCTCAGTATATAAGTAGGTAATGAAATAAATGTGGTGGCTCTCAGGAAGCATTTTATTAAAAAATATAATAGAGGACAATAGCAAATATCAGAGTGTTTTGTACTCAGTATGGATAAATATTGTGAAACTTCTGTTTCAGTGGAGTGTGTATGTGTGTGTGTGAAAGAGAGAAACGTCAGAGACAGAAACAGAGAGAGAGAGAGGTCATAATGTAAAATTTGTTCTTTAGTATGAGTCATGGTCAAAAATGTATGAAAGATGTTGGTTTAGTCTAACCCTATAATGCTACAGCTAGAGGTCCAGAGAAAGGAAATCATTCAATGATTTCATAGTACATATTACATAGCTAGTTAGTGTTTTGTGTCTAGAGTCCTTTCTACTTACAGGAGTAGGGCTATTGAACCCAAGTGAAATTTATTTTCTTGTAAACTGGCCTTTCATATCAAGTAAAGAGAGGATGAATGTAAGTCTTTTTAATATTGAAAATAATAACAAAGATGTGGTGTGTGTGAGAAATATTCCATTGTGTGTGTGTGTGTGTGTGTGTGTGTGTGTGTGTGTATATGCAATGGAATATTACTCAGCCATAAAAAAGAATGAAATAATGCCATTTGCAGCAACATGGATGGACCTAGAGATTATCATACTAAGTGAAGTAAGTCAGATGGAGAAAGACAAATATCATGTGATATCACTTATATGTGGAATCTAAAAAAAATTATGTAAATGAACTTATTTACAAAACAGAAATAGACTTACAGACATAGAAAACAAACTTACAGTTACCAAAGGGGATAGCGGAGATGGGGGTGTAGGGAGGTAAATTAGGAGTTTGGGATTAACAGATACATACTACTATATGTAAAATAAACAATAAGGGCCTACTATATGACACAGAGAACTATATTCAATATCTTGGAATAACCTATAATGGAAAAGAATCTGAAAGAAAATATATATAACTGAATCACTTTGCTGTACACCTGAAACTAACACAGCATTGTAAATTAACTATACTTCAATTTTAACACATTATTGACTGGGGGATTTTTGCAGAAACTGACACCTGTGGCCATAATACATCTCTGGTCAAAAATGTGTTGAAAGGTTTCAAAAAAGTATAACAACTACAGAAAAAGTAAATAAAAAATAAAATAAGATGACACATCAAGGAAAAACTGCCACCTTCCAAGTTTAGGAACAGCACAATTAGGGGAATTTGGCTGAGTCAAGGAAACCTACATTAAAGGATGCTAGGTCAGTAAAATCAACAACCAAACTACAGATACTAGAATAATAGTGAGCAAGACATATTTTAATATAGCTAGACCCTCTTTCCCAGTATCACAAAAACCTGTCAATATTTAAAGGAAAGCTACAGTAAAGGTTGAAGCAGCCTACTACCCACCTCCCTCAATGCTCTGTCTGTTGTAGACATGACTGTAGAAGGCCTCCTTACTAATAGTTAAACTGGACAGATAAATACATCTTGTTTTTACCTACCCTAAACTGTAAAGTTGCCTGCAAACATTGCCAGGTATTTTTCATCATAGTCTTTACTGATATACCAGATAGGGTGTCTCATTTTTAAATTAAGGGTTGTAAGAGCTGTTCCAGAAAATAAAAGTACTTACCCTAATTAGAAACCCCATCATCTAATTGTCCAGATCACATTTACAGTCCAGGGTACCCAGACAAGCATTTAAAATACATATTGTTTTCAACCAACAGTCTGTTGGAACTAAGCTGTGGCTTAGAGTGGTGGGTTTCACACTATTTAATAGAACCTAGGGTTCCATGGAAGTGTTTAGGGGTTGTATAGGGATAAGGAAAAAGCGGTGTAGATAGGGCTTGATAATGAGCTTCACTCCCTCAGGCTAACCAGAGTAGCTTCAAGTCTGTAAGTTTTATATATGAAGTTCCAGGTGAGATTCTATTTGAAAGACTTTTTTAAAGGATTTTGCTATTAAAAAAAAAAGTTTGAAAATGACTCAGATGCTTAGTTAAGGCACTTTTGGAAATGAATGAATTATTGCAAGTTACTTGCAATTTTTTTAACTTTTTATTTTATATTGGAGTACAGTTGATTAACAATGTTGTGTTAGTTTCAGGTGTACAACAAAGTGATTCAGTTTTACATATACATGTATCTATTCTTTTTCAATTTCTTTTCTCAATTAGGTTGTTACAGAATATTGAGCAGAGTTTCCTCTGCTATACAGTAAGTCCTTGTTGGTTATCCATTTTACATATAGTAGTGATGTGTACAAGTCAATCCCAAACTCCCTATCTCTCCCCACTACCCATCCCCCCCTGGTAACCATAAGTTTGTTCTCCAAGTCTGTGAGTCTGTTTCTGTTTTGTAAATAAGCTCATTTGTCACATTTTTAAAAGATTCTGCATATAAGCGGCATCATATGATATTTCTTCTTCTCTATTAAATTGTTACTTTAGTATTCAAAATCAGTGACACGAAGGAATTATGTTCCTTTTAAAATCCTTAGCTGACCAGTTAGTTGGATCCTTTAGCTATCTAAGGACTTAATCAAAAAAGGATCTCTGAAGAGTCCATTTCAGTTTAACATGGTGTCACAAAAATGGTAGTTGATTAATTCTCTATATTGTCATGTTTTATTAGATACTTGAAAAAAATGTGGTTACAACTGTGGGTTTCTTAGGACATGAAAAAATACCTAGTTTTTTAAAAGAAGAAAATCATCAACCCCCTTTGTGTAGGTAATTATCAATGTTAGATTGAGTATACCTTTCTTAAATTAGACATGACAACTAAGGGGTATTAATTGAACTGTAATACTTAAAGACATTTTACCTATCATCTTGATTGGTATTATTACCTAAAGAAAATTTAACATAGGGTGATGGCTTAAAGGGGAACAAAGAAAGCCTGAAAGTTATAAAAGCATCAAGTCTCTGGTAGCATCTGTTTGGAGTTTAATAGTTTGTTTGAATGTCATAGGTTCTAGGTTTAAGAGAATTGCTTATCCACTGGGACTGGCCACTTTAGGAGCAACTGTTTGCTACCCTGTTCAATCAGTAATAATTGCAAAGGTAAGTTCTTTTTAAGCAATAGCTTCATTTCAGTACTTGTTTAAACTCTCAGTGTGACAATGCTTAAATGTCATACAGCACCTGCAACATTTAATTTTCAGAGAAATATAGTTGGTATTCTCTTATGTTGGCAAAATCACATCAGCATCTCAGCGTGGTAAATGCCATGGTTGATTACATGATTATCACAAATAAATAGGATGAATTTGTTTAAATATTATTCAAGGAAGTAAATGCTGATTTGAGGGTTAAGTTCAGAGACAATGAATTAGAATTTATGGGGAGAAATACTGCTCCATTGTTGAGCTGTGTAAAATTCAGTTTTTAATTAACAGAAAATTATACCTGCTGGCAGTTGTCAGTTCAGCAATTTAAAATAATGCAAGAAATAACCAACTGATAGAAAACAGAGGCTTCTGAGGATTAAAAAAAATACATATGCACACTCAATTTTGAAATCCGTATTATAGTTGTTTTGTCATTTTCTTGTGAGTTTACCCTACAAATCCAAAGATTCTCCTAATGATTTGAAGAGTTTGTGTCAGTATTGTTATTTTATTTTTTAATACATATTTGGATTGAGAAGGAGAGCTTTAGGATATAGTTTTTTTCTTCCATTCCTTCTCCTTTAATTACCAACATTTAACATTTCCCCCTCACATGTGAAGTATTGTGTGGTGTTACCAGGACTTTCTGTACTTGTATTCTCATTACTTCATCTCTTTAATTATTGATGTCGATAAAGCTGCCTATTTAGTATTTTGAGAATGTCAAGGATATAGTGCCCTATGTAGTTTCTAATATGATCAAGCTATAAAAGCTTACAGCAAAGGAAGAGAGCATTATTCATTAAATCTAGTTAAACTTGAGGTAATTGATGGATAAAATGATAAACTTATTTTTTAAAATATTTTCTAAGAATTTACATAGGAATTAGCCACTTAAGTTCATATAATGTTAGTACTAAAAGAAACCTTTGAGCTCATTAGGTTCAACTTCCTCATTTTCTCATTTGCCAATTTGGAAACTGTGGCCCAGAGAAGTTCCAGTGACTGATTTGTCCAGGGTTCTATTCAGTTTCAGACATCTTGCTTCCCTGTCCATTTCTCTTCCCAGTGCATGATGCTGCCACTGATTGTTTTTGTTTAGAATAATGACTTTGTGGGGTTTTTTAATAAAATTGGTACCTACTAATTCTTAAATAATTTAAGCATTACAAAACAGAATAAGAAAAAACCAACTAACCACCTGAAATTTTTCCATCCAGAAAAATATGTGTTAAAATTTGATAGAATGCTATTCTAGACATTTCTTCATGCATACATAGACATAGAAACATAGATGGATGAATAGATACAGTTTCGTAAGAACAGGATCATAGTATAGTATGCATCTTATTTTTAATTTTAAAAATAAAGTATGGGGCTTCCCTGGTGGCGCAGTTGTTGAGAGTCCGCCTGCCGATGCAGGGGACACGGGTTCATGCCCCAGTCCAGGAAGATCCCACATACCGTGGAGCAGATGGGCCCATGAGCCATGGCCACTGAGCCTGCGCGTCCAGAGCCTGTGCTCTGCAATGGGAGAGGCCACAACAGTGAGAGGCCCACATACTGCAAATAAATAAATAAATAAATAAATAAAGTATGAAGTTTAATTTTACTTTAACAGAAGGAAAATAAACAAAAGAATTGCAGGACTCCAAATAAAAAGTTCTATGGTAAAAGATATTAATGTGAGTTCCTAAAAGTTCTTCTGTAGTTAAATAATGATTTTTCTTTAATTCCTAGAGTTGAGACCTTTGCTTTTCTTTGACTGTCATATAACAGCATCACATGTAATATCTAGTGAATTGTAATATATATACATATGTGTGTATATATATATATATATATATATATAGAGAGAGAGAGAGAGAGAGAGAGAGAGAGAGAGAGAGAGAGGGAGGGAGAAAACATGGGTTCTTATCCTGAGATCCATGATAGACTTAAGAGAATCTGTGACTCCCCTGCCCAAAACTATATAAAAACTTGTAGGTATACAATAGGAGCCTTCTAATTTGATATTATCAGGACCAGTAGTTAACAATTAATTGAAAATCTTAAAGCAAGAAGTTTTTTAAAAATCATAAATATGTATCTTAAATATTTTATTTCAATTTAAAACATAATGTGTGTTCATTTCTCTGTCTTTTGAAGTAGGACTTTTCTATGAGTATGAGTCTCCTAGTTAAAGGTCCATAACATCTTTCTTATAATTATCCATATCTGTAATATGTCTTCTACTGTTTGCAGTTTAGAGGTTTCTTTAAAATCTAATGAACACCTTTTTTTGGCTGGGGGGGCCACACCCACGCAGCACGCGGGATTTAGTTGCACTGACCAGGGATCTAACTTGCACCGCCTGCAGTGGAAGCAAGGAGTCTTAACCACTGGACTGCCAGGGAAGTCCCAAACATCAAGTCAACACTTAAAAATATTTTTTAAATAATATGAGTGCAGAATCCTGTTTAATTTTTTTATTTCTCCTAGCCTTTTACAGTTATCTTGAGCACCTCTAATTTGACAGTAGTTTTTTTTTTTTACTAATTCACTTTTGAGTCTTTACAAAATACTTAATTTTTGTAAACAGAACAATTCTCTTTACACTTATATTTCATCCTGTTATGTTACATTTAAACTGTTTAATTATAGTAAAGCTGATTAGAGATCTGGAAACAAATACAACTTACTCTTGATAAGCATACAAATCACTTGTGAAAGACAGTAGTTGCGTATATTGTACAGTACCTACTAATGATGAATGTTCAACATTCTATGACCATCATTTATTATAACTTTATTTTAACATCTTTATTAGAGTATACCTACTTTACAATGGTGTGTCAGTTTCTGCTCTACAACAAAGTCAATCAGTTACACATACACACATGTCCCCATATCTCTGCCCTCTTGCATCTCCCTCCCTCCCACACTCCCCATCCCATCCCTCCAGGTGGTCACAAAGCAACGAGCTGATCACCCTGTGTCATGTGGCTGCCCCCCTCTACCTATCAATTTTACGTTTGGTAGTGTATATATGTCCATGCCAATCTCTCACTTTGTCCGAGCTTACCATCCCCCTCCCCATATCCTCAAGTCCATTCTCAAGTAGGTCTGCATCTGTATTCCGATCTTGCCCCTAGGTTCTTCTGAACTTTTTATTCCTTTCCTTTTTTAGATTCCATATATATGTGTTAGCACACGCTATTTGTTTCTCTCTTCCTGACTTACTTCACTCTGTATGACAGTGTCTGTGTCCATCCACCTCACAACAAATAACTCAGTTTCATTCCTTTTTATGGCTGAGTAATATTCCATGGTATATATGTGCCAGATCTTCTTTATTGATTCATCTGTTTATGGACACTTAGGTTGCTTCCATGTCCTGGCTATTGTAAATAGAGCTGCAATGAACATTTTGGTACATGACTCTTTTTGAATTATGGTTTTCTCAGGATATATGCCCAGTAGTGGGATTGCTGGGTCATATGGTAGTTCTATTTTTAGTTTTTCAAGGAACCTCCATACTGTTCTCCACAGTGCCTGTATCAATTTACATTCCCACCAACACTGCAAGAGGGTTCCCTTTTCTCCACACCCTCTGCAGCATTTATTGTTTCTAGATTTTTCGATGATGGCCATTCTGACCGGTGTGAGATGATATCTAATTGTAGCTTTGATTTGCATTTCTCTAATGATTAATGATGTTGAGCATTCTTTCAGGTGTTTGTTGGCAATCTGTATATCTTCTTTGAAAAAATCTCTATTTAGGTCTCCTGCCCATTTTGGATTGGGTTGTTTGGTTTTTTGATATTGAGCTGCATGAGTTGCTTGTATGTTTTGGAGATTAATCCTTTGTCAGTTGCTTCATTTGCAAATATTTTCTCCCATTCTGAGGGTTTTCCTTTTGTCTTGTTTATGGTTTCCTTTGCTGTGCAAAAGCTTTTAAGTTTCATTAGATCCCATTTGTTTGTTTTTGTTTTTATTTCCATTTCTCTAGGAGGTAGGTAAAAGAGGATCTTGCTGAGATTTATGTCATGGAGTGTTCTGTGTGTGTTTTCCTCTAAGAGTTTGATGGTGCTTGCCCTTACATTTAGGTCTTTAATCCATTTTGAGTTTATTTTTGTGTATGGTGTTAGGGAGTGTTCTAATTTCATTCTTTTACATGTAGCTGTCCAGTTTTCCCAGCACCACTTATTGAAGAGGCTGTCTTTTCTCCACTGTATATTCTTGCCTCCTTTACCAAAGATAAGGTGACCATATGTGCATGTGTTTATCTCTGAGCTTTCTATCCTGTTCCATTGATCTATCTTTCTGTTTTTGTGCCAGTACCATACTGTCTTCATGACTGTAGCTTTGTAGTACAGTCTGAAGTCAGGGAGCTGGATTCCTCCAGCTCCGTTTTTCGTTCTCAAGATTGCTTTGGCTATACGGGGGCTTTTGTGTTTCCAGACAAATTGTGAAATTTTTTGTTCTAGTTCTGTGAAAAATGCCAGTAATTATTTGATAGGCATTGCATTGAATCTGTAGATTGCTTTCTGTAGAATAGTCATTTTCAAATACTGGTGAGAGTCGGCAACCTTGTCTTGTTCCTGATCTTACTGGAAATGGTTTCACTTTTTCACCATTGAGGACAATGTTGGCTGTGGGTTTGTCCTATATGACCTTGATTATGTTGAGGAAAGTTTCCTCTATGCCTACTTTCTGGAGGGTTTTTATCATAAATAGGTGTTGAATTCTGTCGAAAGCTGTCTCTGCACCTATTGAAATTATCCTATGGTTTTTCTCCTTCAATTTATTAATATTGTGTATCACATTGATTTGCGTATACTGAAGAATCCTTGCATTCCTTGAATAAACCCCTCTTGATCGTGGTGTATGATCCTTTCAGTGTGCTTTTGGATTATGTTTACTAGTATTTTGTTGAGGATTTTTGCATCAGTGTTCATCTGTGATATTGGCCTGCAGTTTTCTTTCTTTGTGACATCTTTGTCTGGTTTTGGTATCAGAGTGATGGTGGCCTCGTAGAAAGAGTTTGGGAGTGTTACTCCCTCTGCTGTATTTTGGAAGAGTTTGAGAAGGATGGGTGTTAGCTCTCCTCTAAATGTTTGATAGAATTCGCCCGTGAAGCCATCTGGTCCTGGGCTTTTGTTTGTTGGAAAATTTTTAATCACAGTTTCAATTTCAGTGCTTGTGATTGGTCTGCTCATATTTTCTATTTCTTCCTGGTTCATTCTCAGAAGGTTGTGCGTTTCTAAGAATTTGTCCATTTCTTGCAGATTGTCCATTTTATTGGCATACAGTTGCTTGTAATAGTCTCTCATGATCCTTTGCATTTCTGCAGTGTCAGTTGTTACTTCTCCTTTTTCATTTCTAATTCTATTGATTTGAGTCTTCTCCCTTTTTTTCTTGATGAGTCTGCTAATGGTTTATCAATTTTGTTTATCTTCTCAAAGAACCAGCTTTTAGTTTTATTGATATTTGCTATTGTTTCCTTCATTTCTTTTTCATTTATTTCTGGTCTGTATTTATTATTTCTTTCCTTCTGCTAACTTTGGTTTTTTTCTGTTCTTCTTTCTCTAATTCCTTTAGGTGTAAAGTTAGGCTGTTTATTTGAGATATTTCTTGTTTCTTAAGGTTGGCTTGTATAGCTATAAACTTCCCTCTTAGAACTGCTTTTGCTGCATAACATAGGTTTTGGGTCGTTGTGTTTTCATTGTCATTTGTTTCTAGGTATTTTTTGATTTCCTCTTTGATTTCTTCATTGATCTCTTTGTTATTAAGTAGTGTGTTGTTTAGCCTCCGTGTGTTTGTATTTCTTACAGATTTTTTCCTGTAATTGATGTCTAGTCTCATAGCATTGTGGTTGGAAAAGATACTTTATACGATTTCAAATTTCTTAAATTTACCAAGGCTTGATTTGTGACCAAAGATATGATCTATCCTGGAGAGTGTTCCATGAGCACTTGAGAAGAATGTGTATTCTATTGCTTTTGGATGGAATGTCCTATAAATATCAATTAAGTTCATCATGTTTAATGTATCATTAAAGCTTGTGTTTCCTTATTTAATTTCATTTTGGATGATCTGTCCATTGGTGAAAGTGGGGTGTTAAACTCACCTACTATGACTGTTTTACTGTTGATCTCCCCTTTTATGGCTGTTAGTATTTGCCTTATTTATTGAGGTGCTCCTATCTTAGGTGCATAAGTATTTACAATTGTTACATCTTCTTCTTGGATTGATCCCTTGATCATTATGTAGGGTCCATCATTGTCTCTTGTAATAGTCTTTGTTTTAATGTCTATTTTGTCTGTGAGAATTGCTGCTCCAGCTTTCTTTTGATTTCCATTTGCATGGAATATCTTTTTCCATCCCCTCACTTTCAGTCTGTATGTGTCCCTAGGTCTGAAATGGGTCTCTTGTAGACTGCATATATATGGGTCTTGTTTTTGTATCCATTCAGGCAGTCTCTGTCTTTTGGTTGGAGCATTTAATCAATTTACATTTAACGTAATTATCGATATGCATGTTACTATTACCATTTTCTTAATTGTCTTGGGTTTATTATTGTAGGTCTTTTCCTTCTCTTGTGTTTCCTGCCTAGAGGAGTTCCTTTAGCATTTGTTGTATAGCTGGTTTGGTGGTGAATTCTCTTTGCTTTTGCCTATCTTTACAGCTTTTAATTTCTCCATCAAATCTGAATGAGATCCTTGCTGGGTAGAGCAATCTTGTTTGTAGGTTTTTCTCCTTCATCACTTTAAATATGTCCTGCCACTCCCTTCTGGCTTGCAGAGTTCCTGCTGAAAGATCAGCTGTTAACCTTATGGGAATACTCTAATCTGTTTTTTTTATTTATCCCTTGCTGCTTTTAATATTTGTTCTTTGTATTTAATTTTTGATAGTTTAATATGTGTCTTCGCATGTTTCTACTTGGGTTTATCCTGTATGGGACTCTCTGTGCTTCCTGGACTTAGATTAACTATTTCCTTTCCCATATTAGGGAAGTTTTCATCTAAAATCTCTTTAGGTGTTTTCTCAGTCCCTTTCTTTTTCTCTTCTTCTTCTGAGACCCCTATAATTCAAATATTCATGCATTTAATATTTTCATAGAGGTCTCTGAGACTGTCCTTAGTTGTTTTCATTCTTTTTTCTTTATTCTGCTCTGAAGTAGTTATTTCCACTATTTTATCTTCCAGGCCACTTATCCGTTCTTCCACCTCAGTTATTCTAATATTGATGCCTTCTAGAGAATTTTTAATTTCATTTATTGTGTTGTTCATCACTGTTTGCTCTTTAGTTCTTGTAGGTCCTTGTTAAACATTTCTTATATTTTCTCTGTTCTATATCCAAGGTTTTGGATCATCTTTACTATCATTCTGAATTCTTTTTCATGTAGACTGCCTATTTCCTCTTCATTACTTTGCTCTGGTGGGTTTTTGTCTTGCTCCTTCATCTGCTGTGTGTTTCTCTGTCTTCTCATTTTGCTTAACATTCTGTGTTTGTGGTCTCCTTTTTGCAGGCTGCAAGTTCGTGCTTCCTGTTGTTTTTGGTGTCTGTCCCCAATGGTCAAGGTTGGTTCAGTGTGTTGTGTAGGCTTCCTGGTGGAGGGGACTAGTACCTGTGTTCTGGTTGATGAGGCTGGATCATGTCCTTCTGGTGTGCAGGTCCACATCTGGTCGTGTGTTTTGGGCTGTCTGTGGCTTTATTATGATTTTAGGCAGCCTCTCTGCTAATGGATGTGTTTATGTTCCTGTCTTGCTAGTCGTTTGGCATAGGGTATCCTGCACTGTAGCTTGCTGGTCGTTGAGTGGAGCTGAGTCTTGCCATTGAGATGGAGATCTCTGGGAGATTTTCGCTATTTGATATTACATAGAGCTCGGAGGTCTCTTGTGGACCAGTGTCCTGAACTTGGCTCTCCCACCTCAGTGGCACAGCCCTGACGCCTGGTTGGAGCACCAAGAGCCTGTCCTACACATGGCTCAGAATAAAATGAAGAAAAAATAGAAGGAAAAAAAGAAAGAAGATAAATTAATATAAAATAAAATAAAGTTATTAAAATTAACAGTAAAAACTAACAAAAACAAATTTTTCAAAGTAAAAAAGAAAAAAAACGAAGACAAAATCGTAGGACAAATTGTAAAAGCAAAACTATACAGGCAAAATCACCCACAGAAGCATACACATACACACTCACAAAAAGAGAAAAAGGGAAAATATATATATATCATTGTTCCCAAAGTCCACCTCCTCAATTTGGGATGATTCATTGTCTATTCAGATATTCCACAGATGCAGGGTACATCAAGTTGATTGTGGAGATTTAATCCGCTGCTTCTGAGGCTGCTGGGAGAGATTTCCCTTTCTCTTCTTTGTTCCCACAGCTCCCAGGGTTCAGCTTTGGGTTTGGACCTGCCCCTCCGTGTAGGTCACCTGAGGGCATCTGTTCTTCGCTCAGACAAGACTGGGTTAAAGGAGCAGCTGATTCGGGGGCTCTGGCTCGCTCAGGCCCAGGGGAGGCAGGGGTACGGATGCCAGGTGAGCCTGCGGCAGCAGAGGCCAGCGTAACATTGCGCCAGCCTTAGGCTCGCCATGTGTTCTCCCAGGGAAGTTGTCCCTGAATCATGGGACCCTGGCAGTGGCGGCCTGCACAGGCTCCCGGGAGGAGAGGTGTGGAGAGTGACCTGTGCTTGCACACAGGCTTCTTCGTGGCGGCAGCAGCAGGTTTAGCATCTCATGCCCTTCTCTGGGGTCCATGCTGATAGTCGCAGCTCATGCCCGTCTCTTGAGCTCCTTTAAGCAGTGCTCTTAATCCCCTCTCCTCACGCACCAGAAAACAAAGTGGCAAGAAAAGGGATCTTGCCTCTTCAGCAGCTCCAGACTTCTTTCCGGACTCCCTCCCGGCTAGCTGTGGCTCACTAGCCCCCTTCAGGCTGTGTTCACCCAGCCAACCCCAGTCCTCTCCCTGGGATCCGACCTCTGAAGCCTGAAACTCAGCTCCCAGCACCTGCCCGCTCCGGTGGATGAGCAGACAAGCCTCTCCAGCTGGTGAGTGCTGGTCGGCACTGATCCTCTGTGCAGGAATCTCTCCACTTTGCCCTCCACATCCCTGTTGCTGCGCTCTGCTCCATGGCTCTGAAGCTGCCCCCCTCCCCCACCTGCAGTCTCCACCCACGAAGGGACTTCTAGTGTGTGGAAACCTTTCCTCCTTCACGGCTCCCTCCCACTGGTGCAGGTCCCGTCCCTATTCTTTGTGTCTGTTTTTTCTTTTTCACCCTACCCAGGTGCGTGGGGAGTCTCTTGTCTTTTGGGAGGTCTGAGGTCTTCTGCCAGCATTCCGTAGGTGTTCTGTAGGAGTTGTTCCACATTTAGATGTATTTCTGATGTATTTGTGGAGAGGAAGGTGATCTCTGCGTCTTACTTTTCTGCCATCTTGAAGCTCCTCCTATTATACATTTTTAAAACAGCTTTAGTTAATCAGACAAGTCTCTTAAAACAATGTAAGGTATATGTGTATTTTTCAGAAGGAAATGGCTCATACATTTCAAGAGATTGTCCAAGATTGTCTATGGTGTAGAAAAGGTTACAAAATGATAGTCCAGAAGGTTCTTTGAAAAATAAAAGTCACATTCCAGTTATTCACTATTTTGGAAATACACTTCAAAATGGAATTACTCTTTGCTTTTTATATTTTTTTCCTCACAAGATTTTCATTATTAACTTACGTAAAGAGTAACAAAAAATTTGTATTTGAAAACTATAAAATATCTAGGAATAAAGTTATCAAATAATGTTTTAAAACATATATTTCAAAAACTGTTAAACTTTACTGAACAGCATTTTTTTTTAATTCAATAGGTTTAGTGATATGTCTTGTTGTCTGGATGAAAGGACTCAATATTGGAATATGGCAGATGTTCTCAAATTTATATATTTAATTCGGTTCTTACAAAATTCCTGCATTTGGAGGAAACGTGACATTCATTCAACCAGAGTTTGTTGTCCATGTACCATGTATTGGGATCGATACTAAGCTATAACATACATAATAAAATATACCAAGAGAACAAAAGAAAATGTCCAAAAACTAATTTTTAGAGTATATCTTCGTATACGTGGTGGAGGGAGGGGGAGGGTATGGTAGAAGTGGCATTTCAGATCAGTGTGTAAAGAAAAGGTGGACGGAAGCAGAGGAAGATGGTGGAAGAGTAAGACGCAGAGATCACCTTACTCCCCACAGATACATCAGAAATACATCTACACGTGGAACTGCTCGTATAGAGCACACACTGAATGCTGGCAGAAGACCTCAGACCTCCCAAAAGGCAAGAAACTCCCCACGTACCTGGGTAGGGCAAAAGAAATAACAGAGACAAAAGAATAGGGATGGGACCTGCACCAGTGGGAGGGAGCTGTGAAGGAGGAAAGGTTTCCACATACTAGGAAGCCCCTTCACGTGCAGAGACTGCGGGTGGTGGAGTGGGAAGCTTCGGAGCCATGGACGAGAGCACAGAAACGGGTGCAGAGTGCAAAGAGGACAGGCTCCCACACAGAGGATCAGTGCCGACCAGCACTCACCAGCCGGAGAGGCTTGTCTACTCACTTGCTGGGGTGGGCGGGGGCTGCGAGCTGAGGCTCGGGCTTCATTCAGATTGCAGGGAGAGGACAGGGGTTGGCTGTGTGAACACAGACTGAAGGGGTCTAGTGTGCCACAGCTAGCCGGGAGGGAGTCCAGGAAAAAGTCTGTACTGCCGAAGAGGCAAGAGACATTTTCGTCCCTCTTTGTTTCATGGTGTACGAGGAGAGGGGATTAAGAGCCCTGCTTAAAGGAGCTCCAGAGACGGGCACAAGCCGCGGCTATCGGCGCAGACCCCAGAGACGGGCCTGGGACGCTAAGGCTACTGCTGCAGCCTGTGTGCAAGAAAAGGTCACTATCCACACCTCCCCTCCCAGGAGCCTGTGCAGCCCACCACTGCCAGGGTCCCATGATCCAGGGACAACTTCCCCAGCAGAACACATGGCTCGCATCAGGCTGGTGCAATGACACACTGGCCTCTGCTGCCGCAGTCTCGCCCTGCACACTGTACCCCTCCCTCCCCCCTGACTTGAGTGAGCCAGAGCCACCAAATCAGCTGCTCCTTTAACCACACCCTCTCTGAGCAAAGAACAGATGCCTTCAGGTGACCTACATGCAAAGGTGGGGCCAAATCCAAACCTGGACCCCGGGAGCTGTGCAAACAAAGAAGAGAAAAGGAAATTTCTCCCAGCAGCCTCAGAAGCAGCGGATTAAAGCTCCACAATCAACCTCATGTACCCAGCATCTGTGGAATACCTGAATAGACAATGAATCATCCCAAATTGAGGAAGTGGTCTTTGGGAGCAAAACATATTATTTTTTCCCCTTTTCCTCTTTTTGTGAGTGTATATGTGTATGCTTCTGTGGGAGATTTTGTCTGTATATCTTTGCTTTCCCTATTTGTCCTAGGGTCCTGTCCGTCCATTCTTTTTTCTTTTTTACTTTAAAAAATTTTTTTCTTAATAATTATTTTTTATTTTAATAACTTTATTTTATCTTACTTTATTTTATTTTATCCTCTTTCTTTCTGTTTTTCTATTTTATCTCCCTTTTATTCTGAGCCATGTGTATGAAAGGCTCTTGGTGTCCCAGCCAAGAGTCAGTGCTGTGCCTCTGAGGCGGGAGAGCCAACTTCAGGACAGTGGTCCATCAGAGACCTCCAAGCTCCATATAATATCAAACGGTGAAAATATCCCAGAGATCTCCATCTCAACACCAAGACCCAGCATCATTCAACGACCAGCAAGCTACAGTGCTGCACACCATATGCCAAACAACTAGAAAGACAGGAACACTGCCCCATCCATTAGCAGAGAGGCTGCCTAAAATTATAATAAGGCCACAGAGACCCCAAAACACAGCACCAGACATGGACCTGCCCACCAGAAAGACAAGATCCAACCTCATCCACCAGAACACAGGCACTAGTCTCCTCCACTAAGAGGCCTACAAAACCCACTGAACCAACCTTAGCCACTGGGGACAGACACCAAAAACAACGGGAACTATGAACCTGCAGCCTGCGAAAAGGAGACCCCAAACACAGTAAGATAAGCAAAATGAGAAGATAGAAAAACACACAACAAATGAAGGAGCAAGGTAAAAACCCACCAAACCTAACAAATGAGGGGGAAATAGGCAGTCACCCTGAAAAAGAATTCAGACAAATGATAGTAAAGATTATCCAAAATCTTGGAAATAGAATAGAGAAAGTACAAGAAACTTTTAACAAGGACCTAGAAGAACTAAAGAGGAAAAAAGCAATGATGAACAACACAATAAGTGAAATTAAAAATACTCTAGAAGGGATCAATAGCAGAATAACTGCAGCAGAAGAACGGATAAGTGACCTGGAAGATAAAATAGTGGAAATAACTACTGCAGAGCAGAATAAAGAAAAAAGAATGAAAAGAACTGAGGACAGTCTCAGAGACCTCTGGGAGAACATTAAATGCATGAACATTTGAATTACAGAGGTCCCAGAAGAAGAAGAGAAAAGGAAAGGGACTGAGAAAATATTTGAAGAGATTATAGTTGAAAACTTCCCTAATATGGGAAAGGAAATAGTTAATCAAGTCCAGGAAGCATAGAGAGTCCCATACAGGATAAATCCAAGGAGAAACACAACAAGACACATATTAATCAAACTGTCAAAAATTGAATACAAACAAGACATATTAAAAGCAGCAAGGGAAAAAACAACAAATAGCACACAAGGGAATCTCCACAAGGTTAACAGCTGATCTTTCAGCAGAAACTCTGCAAGCCAGAAGGGAGTGGCAGGACATATTTAAAGTGATGAAGGAGAAAAACCTGCAACCAAGATTACTCTACCAACAAGGATCTCATTCAGATTTGATGGAGAAATTAAAACCTTTACAGACAAGCAAAAGCTGAGAGATTTCAGCACCACCAAACCAGCATTACAACAAAAGCTAAAGGAACTCCTCTAGGCAAGAAACACAAGAGAAGGAAAAGACCTACAATAACAAACCCAAAACAATTAAGAAAATGGGTATAGGAACATACATATCGATAATTACCTTAAATATAAAAGGATTAAATGCTCCCACCAAAAGACAAAGACTGGCTGAATGGATACAAAAACAAGACCAGTATATATGCTATCTACAAGAGACCCAGTTCAGACACAGGGACACATACAGAATGAAAGCGAGGGGATGGAAAAAGATATTCCATGCAAATGGAAATCAAAAGAAAGCTGGAGTAGCAATTCACATATCAGACAAAATAGACTTTAAAATAAATACTATTACAAGAGACAAAGAAGGACACAACATAATGATCAAGGGATAGATCCAAGAAGAAAATATAACAATTTTAAATATTTATGCACCAAACATAGGAGCACCTCAATACATAAGGCAAATGCTAACAGCCATAAAAGGGGAAATCAACAGTAATACATTCATAGTAGGGGACTTTAACACCCCACCTTCACCAATGGACAGATCATCCAAAATGAAGATGAAAAAGGAACACAAGCTTTAAATGATACATTAAACAAGATGGACTTAATTGATATTTATAGGACATTCCATCCAAAAACAACAGAATACACAATTCTCTCAAGTGCTGATGGAACATTCTGCAGGATAGATCATATCTTGGGTCACAAATCAAGCCTTGGTAAATTTAAGAATATTGAAATCATATCAAGTAACTCTTCCAACCACAATGGTATGAGACTAGATATCAATTACAGGAAAAGATCTGTAAAAAATACAAACGCATTGAGGCTAAACAGTACACTACTTAATAACCAAGTGATCACTGACAAAATCAAAGAGGAAATTAAAAAGTACCTGGGAACAAATGACAATGGAGACGCAATGACCCAAAACTTATGGGATACAGCAAAAGCAGTTCTAAGAGGGAAGTTTATAGCAACACAATGCTACCTTAACAAACAGGAAAAATCTCAAATAAACAACCTAACCTTGCATTTAAAGCAATTAGAGAAAAAAGAACAAACAAAACCCAAAGTTAGCAGAAGGAAAGAAATCATAAACATCAGATCAAAACTAAATGAAAAAGAAATGAAGGAAATGATAGCAAATATCAATAAAACTAAAAGGTGGTTCCTTTACAAGATAAACAAAATTCATGAACCATTAGCCAGACTCATCAAGAAAAAAACGGAGAAGACTCAGATCAATAGAATTAGAAATTAAAAAGGAGAAGTAACAACTGACACTGCAGAAATAGAAAGGATCATGAGAGATTACTACAAGCAACTCTATGCCAGTAAAATGGAAACCTGGAAGAAATGGACAAATTCTTAGAAATGCACAACCTACTGAGACTGAACAAGGAAGAAATAGAAAATATGAACTGACCAATCACAAACACTGAAATTGAAACTGTGATTAAAAGTCTTCCAACAAACAAAAGCCCAGGCCCAGACGGCTTCAAAGGCGAATTTTGTCAAACATTTAGAGAGCAGTTAACACCTATCCTTCTCAAACTCTTCCAAAATATAGCAGAGGGAGGAACACTCCCAAACTCATTCTACGAGTCCACAATCACCCTGATACCAAAACCAGACAAGGATGTCACAAAGAAAGAAAACTGCAGGCCAATATCACTGATGAACATAGATGCGAAACTCCTCAACAAAATGCTAGCAAACAGAATCCAACAGCACATTAAAAGGATCATACACCATGATCAAGTGGGGTTTATTCCAGGAATGCAAGGATTCTTCAATATACACAAATCTATCAATGTGATAAACCATCTTAACAAATTGAAGGAGAAAAACCATATGATCATCTCAATAGATGCAGAGAAAGCTTTTGACAAAATTCAACACCCATTTATGATAAAAACCCTGCAGAAAGTAGGCATAGAGGGAACTTTCCTCAACATAATAAAGGCCATATATGACAAGCCCACAGCCAACATCATCCTCAATGGTGAGAAATTGAAAGCATTTCCACTAAGATCAGGAACAAGACAAGGTTGCTCACTCTCACCACTCTTATTCAACATAGTTTTGGAAGTTTTACCCACAACAATCAGAGAAGAAAAGGAAATAAAAGGAATCCAAATCGGAAAAGAAGTAAAGCTGTCACTGTTTGCAGATGACATGATACTATACATAGAGAATCCTAAAGATGCTACCAGAAAACTACTAGAGCTAATCAATGAATTTGGTAAAGTAGCAGGATACAAAATTAATGCACAGAAATCTCTGGCATTCCTATATACTAATGATGAAAAATCTGAAAGTGAAATCAAGAAAACACTCCCATTTACCATTGCAACAAAAAGAATAAAATATCTAGGAATAAACCTACCTAAGGAGACAAAAGACCTGTATGCAGAAAATTATAAGACACTGATGAAAGAAATTAAAGATGATACAAATAGATGGAGAGATATACCATGTTCTTGGATTGGAAGAATCAACATTGTGAAAATGACTCTACTACCCAAAGCAATCTATAGATTCAATGCAATTCCTATCAAACTACCACTGGCATTTTTCACAGAACTAGAACAAAAAATTTCGCAATTTGTATGGAAACACAAAAGACCCCGAATAGCCAAAGCAATCTTGAGAACGAAAAAGGGAGCTGGAGGAATCAGGCTCCCTGACTTCAGACTATACTACAAAGCTACAGTAATCAAGACAGTATGGTACTGGCACAAAAACAGAAAGATAGATCAATGGAGCAGGATAGAAAGCCCAGAGATAAACCCACGCACATATGGACACCTTATCTTTGATAAAGGTAGCAGGAATGTACAGTGGAGCAAGGAGAGCCTCTTCACTAAGTGGTGCTGGGAAAACTGGACAGGTACATGTAAAAGTATGAGTTTAGATCACTCCCTAACACCATACACAAAAATAAGCTCAAAAGGGATTAAAGACCTAAATGTAAGGCCAGAAACTATCAAACTCTTAGAGGAAAACATAGGCAGAACACTCTATGACATAAATCACAGCAAGATCCTTTCTGACTCACCTCCTAGAGTAATGGAAATAAAAACAAAAATAAACAAATGGGACCTAATGAAACTTCAGAGCTTTTGCACAGCAATGGAAACCATAAACAAGACCAAAAGACAGCCCTCAGAATGGGAGAAAATATTTGCAAATGAAGCAACTGACAAAGGATTAATCTCCAAAATTTACAAGCAGCTCATGCAGCTCAATACATAAAAACAAGCAACCCAATCCAAAAATGGGCAGAAAACCTAAATAAACATTCCAAAGAAGATATACAGACTGCCAACAAACACATGAAAGAATGCTCAACATCATTAATCATTAGAGAAATGCAAATCAAAACTACAATGAGATGTCATCTCACACCAGTCAGAATGGCCATTATCAAAAAATCTAGAAACAATAAATGCTGGAGAGGGTGTGGAGAAAAGGGAACACTCTTGCACTGCTGGTGGGAATGTGAATTGGTTCAGCCACTATGGAGAACAGTATGGAGGTTCCTTCAAAAACTACAAATAGAACTACCATATGACCCAGCAATCCCACTACTGGGCATATACCCTGAGAAAACCGAAATTCAAAAAGCGTCATGTACCAGAATGTTCATTGCAGCTGTATTTACAATAGCCCAGAGATGGAAACAACCTAAGTGCCCATCATTGGATGAATGGATAAAGAAGATGTGGCACATATATACAATGGAATATTACTCAGCCATAAAAAGAAAAGAAGTTGAGCTATTTGTTGTGAGGTGGATAGACCTAGAGTCTGTCATACAGAGTGAAGTATGTCAGAAAGAAAAAGACAAATACCATATGCTAACACATATATATGGAATTTAAGGGAAAAAAATGTCATGAAGAACCTAGGGGTAAGACAGGAATAAAGGCGCAGACCTACTGGAGAATGGACTTGAGGATGTGGGGAGGGGGAAGGGTGAGCTGTGACAGGGTGAGAGAGAGTCATGGGCATATACACACTAACAAACGTAGTAATGTAGATAGCTAGTGGGCAGCAGCCGCATGGCACAGGGATATTGGCTCGGTGCTTTGTGACAGCCTGGAGAGGTGGGATAGGGAGGGTGGGAGGGAGGGAGACGCAAGAGGGAAGACATCTGGGAGCATATGTATACGTATAACTGATTCACTTTGTTATAAAGCAGAAACTAACACACCATTGTAAAGCAATTGTACCCCAATAAAGGTGTTAAAAAAAAGCAAACAAAAAAAAAGAAGTAAAGCTGTCACTGTGTGCAGGTGACATGATACTATACATTGAGAATCCTAAAGATGCTACCAGAAAGCTACTAGAGCTAATTAATGAATTTGGTAAAGTAGCAGGATACAAAATTAATGCACAGAAATCTCTGGCATTCCTATACACTAATGATGAAAAATATGAAAGTGAATTTAAGAAAACACTCCCATTTACCATTGCAAAAAAAAAGTGTAAAATATCTAGGAATAAACCTACCTACGGAGACGAAAGACCTGTATGCAGAAAATTATAAGACACTGATGAAAGAAACTAAAGGTGATACAAACAGATGGAGAGATATACCATGTTCTTGGATTGGAAGAATCAACATTGTGAAAATGACTCTACTACCTAAAGCAATCTACAGATTCAATGCAATCCCTATCAAACTACCACTGGCATTTTTCACAGAACTAGAACAAAAAATTTTCACAATTTGTATGGAAACACAAAGGACCCCGAATAGCCAAAACAATGTTAAGAACAAAAAAACAGAGCTGGAAGAATCAGGCTACCAGACTTTAGACTATACTACAAAGCTACTGTAATCAAGACATTATGGTACTGGCACAGAAACAGAAAGATAGATCAGTGGAACAGGATAGAAAGCCCAGAGATAAACCCACACACATATGGTCACCTTATCTTTGATAAAGGACACAGGAATGTATAGTGGAGAAAGGACAGCCTCTTTAATAAGTGGTGCTGGGAAAACTGGACAGGTACATGTAAAAGTATGAAATTAGGGCTTCCCTGGTGGCACAGTGGTTGAGCGTCCGCCTGCTGATCCAGGGGACACGGATTTGTGCCCGAGTCCGGAAAGATCCCACATGCCGCAGAGCTGCTGTGTCCATGAGTCATGGCTGCTCAGCCTGCACGTCCGGAGCCTGTGCTCCACAGCGGGAGAGGCCACAACAGTGAGCAGCCCCAGTACCGCAAAAAAAAAAAAAAAAAAGTATGAAATTAGAACATTCCCTAACACCTTACACAAAAATAAACTCAAAATGGGTTAAAGACCTAAATATAAGGCCAGACACTATCAAACTCTTATAGGAAAACATATGCAGAACACTCTATTACATAAATCACAGCAAGATCCTTTTTGACCCACCTCCTAGAGAAATGGAAATAAAAACAAAAATAAACAAATGTGAACTAATGAAACTTAAAAGCTTTTGCATAGCAAAGGAAACCATAAACAAGACCAAAAGACAACACTCAGAATGGGAGAAAATATTTGCAAATGAAGCAACTGCCCAAGTATTAATCTCCAAAATTTACAAGCAGCTCATGCAGCTCAATAACAAAAAAGCAAGCAACCCAGTCCAGAAATGGGCAGAAGACCTAAATAGACATTTTTCCATAGAAGATATACAGATTGCCAACAAGCACATGAAAGAATGCTCAACATCATTAACCATTAGAGAAATGCAAATCAAAACTACAGTGATATATTTTTTCACACCGGTCAGAATGGCCGTCATCAGAAAATCTGGAAACAATAAATGCTGGAGAGGATGTGGAGAAAAGGGAACCCTCTTGCACTGTTGGTGGGAGTGTAAATTGATACAGGCACTATGGAGAACAGTATGCAGGTTCCTTAAAAAACTGAAAATTGAACTACCATATGACCCAGCAATTCCTCTATTGGGCATATACCCTGAGAAAACCATAATTCAAAAAGAGTCATGTACCAAAATGTTCATTGCAGCTCTATTTACAATAGCCAGGACATGGAAGCAACCTAAGTGTCCATCAACAGATGAATGGATAAAGAAGGTGTGGCACATGTTTACAGTGGAATATTATTCAGCCATAAAAAGGAATGAAACTGGGTTATTTGTAGTTACATGGATGGACCTAGAGACTGCCATACAGAGTGAAGTAAGTCAGAAAGAGAAAAATACCGTGTGCTAACACATATATATGGAATCTAAGGGAAAAAAAAGGTGATGGGGTACCTAGGGGTAAGATGGGAATAAAGGCACAGAGTTACTAGAGAATGGACTTGAAGATATGGGGAAGGTGAAGGGTAAGCTGTGACAAAGTGTGAGAATGGCATGGACATATATACACTACGAAACATAAAATAGATAGCTAGTGGGAAGCATCTGCATAGCACAGGTAGATCAGCTCGGTGGTTTAGCTAGTGGGGTGGGATAGGGAGGGTGGGAGGGAGGGAGACGCAAGAGGGAAGAGATATGGGAACATATGTGTATGTATAGCTGATTCACTTTGTTATAAAGCAGAAACTGACACACTGTTGTAAAGCAGTTATACTCCAATAAAGATATTAAAAAGAAAAAAGTAAACTTAACTGGGAATCAGAAAAAAAAAAAGAAAGAAAAGTTGGACTCTTCAAGAAATGTGTTGGAATAATTGGTTTTTTGGAAAAATACTTAGACCTTTACTAAATATCATGCAAAAATAAATTGCAGGTGGAATAAAAATCTAATGATAAAATATAATGCTCTAAAATGTTAGACGAGAAAAGAGGAATTTTTGTGTAATCTTAAGATAGGAAAGGCTTTCTTAAGCAAAACACAATCCAGAAGCCATCGAAGAAGAAAAATGAATATATTTTACTACATCAAAGTGATACATTTCTGTTGACTACAGTATACCGTATACAAAGTAAATGGATAAATGAAAAACTGGAAGACCTATTTGCAACATATTAACAAAGGATTACATAATATCCTTCCATATATTAAACACTTCTATAAATCGATAGGAAAAGGATGAATGCCCTCTATGAAAATTAAGTATATGAACAAGCATTCCACAAAATAAGAAACATAAATGGCCTAATATATGAAAGATGCTTAACTTCATCAGCAATCAAATAAATGAAAATTTAAATCATTTAGATACTGTTTTTTAGCCTTTCCATTTGACAAAGATTTTAAAAAATCATAACACTTCTGCTGGTAAATGGGGTTGGAAAACATATATACTCTTGGTGGGAGTGTAAATTGCTCCAGTATAGCACTGACTTTCTAGAGGCAATGTGGCAATATTATCAAAAATTAAAATGTATATAATATTTAATCCAGATATTTCACATCCAGAAATTTTTTCCAAGGAAATACCACAGCAGTATATGGTCCCAGTTATTTGTGTAAGGGTGCTAATTACAGCAGGCTTATAATTGCCAGGATAAAAAGGGAAGTATTCCATATGCCCATCAACAAGGGATTTGTTAAACAAGTCATAATGCCCATATGCCCATCAATAGGGGATTTGTTAAATGAATTGTGATGTATCCATATAGAATACTAGCTGTGTGGCTGTTAGAAGCAGATCTACTGGCATATAAACTGATATGGAAACATCTCTGTGACATATTGTTAACCTTTTAAAAAATCACACCTCAATATGTATCACGTGATTCCATTTGTGTTTAAAAAGGAAAAAAAGTGTCTGTGTGGGCAGTTTATTTTCAATGTTAATTTAAAACATAATTGAGGTTGTAGTTGGTAATCTATTCTTCTCTTTTTTGCAATTCAGTGGTTCATCATGGATTTCTATCCATGTCAGTGCATATAGGTCTACGTCATCCCTTTGGTAGATGTATAAGTATCAACATTCTGTTTGTTTTAAAATGCTATGTGTGTGCATATATAATGAACATAAAAGAGTAAAACTTCAAGAAGAATATCCGTACAGTTGTTAACAAAGGTTACACTGAGAGGAGGAAGAGGACTTTCATTACTAGTGGATTGACTGATTTTTCTTAAGTATAGATATATACTTAGCAAAAATAATAAAAATATTTCTATTTAAGGAAGAAAAACATAGTTTTTAAAAATTTATGTTTATAGAAAGTGTAAAACTAGAAAGCGCCTCAAAACCTCTTTAAAGTTTGAGAAATCAATAGCTATTAACATTACTTTAACGATAAGAAGAAAAGGGTGGGAAAAGAATAGAAAGGAGGAATCAGAAAGAGATTTTTTCCAAAGGAAAAGAGATATGAATGAAAATAATAGCAGCTTCAGGAATTCAGTTAGCATCCTAGCCTCTGCTTTAGTGTGTTTGTAGTTCATTGTTTATTTCACGTTTCTACCAAAAAAGTATTATTCTCTAGAGAAATACATTAATTGTTTTTCTTTGTGATTGGAGAAAGCAACATAAAAATTTAAGCAAAAGCATTAACTTTTTAGCATCTTAAAATCTTTTTCTCAGTCAGCTGTTTGTTATCTCAAACTGTCTTTCCCAAACTCCTGTTAAACAGAGTTTTAAATTCACGTTACAGTGTGAATGCAAACTATACATTTTTAAGACTTTATTAATTTTTTAGAGTACTTTTAGATTCACGACAAAATTAAGGAGAAAGTACAGAGATTTCTGGTACACCCCCTGCACCCACACATGCATAGCCTCCTCCTTTATCAACATCTTCACCAGAGGGATACATTTTTTACAATTATGAGGCTGTGCACTACCTACTGTGCTAATGAGTCTCCTAATTATTTTACAATTGATTAGCCTACACTGACACATCATTATCACCCAAAGTCCACAGTTTACATTAGGATTCACTCTTGGTGTTGTACTAAATATATATATTTTAGCCTTTTACATGAGGCAAATAATTTTTCATATAAGATATAGAAAATGAGGCTTTGTGTTCTCATGATCTAGAGATTTATATCTTTATTATTGATTCTGACCTGAGTGTTCTTATAAAATACCAGATGTAAATTTTTTAGTATTTGTTATTTTAACTTTTAAAAGTGTATATTATTTGACTCACTTTTTGTTTTAATTAGGTAACTGGGAAAAAGACATATGCTACAAGCCAGCAGATTTATGAAGCAGTTAAATCATTGTGGACAAAAAACAACAAAAAAGAGTCACTTCCTGAACCTAAAGAAAAAACTAAGGTAGAGTTTAAATGGACCAAAAAGGTAGATTTTGAGTTTTGTTTGGGTGGGTTTTAGCTTGTAATGAGAGTCCTAGACAGAAGTCAAGGATGGATTGAAAAGAGATGAAGGAATATACTACCTTTGCATGCTATAATTTTCTTTATTTTTCTGTGAAAATTCAATGTATTATTACATACCTAGTACAAAGAATAGTGCCTAATACATAGTAAATGAAAAAAATAATAATTTTCTTAATTTTGTATATAGTAATATGAAAAAAACTAAAAATGACTGCTTAGAAGAGAAACAGTTTTTCCTAGAGTTAAGTCCTAAGACATATGTTGCTGTTAGGTCTTTGTAAAGTGTGTATGATATTCTTGGCAACAATATATGAATAGAGTCCTTAATCATAACATCTTCCATTCTAGTCAACAACATAACATAAAGCCCATTTCACTGGAAGCAATATTAATATTAATTATGGACTAAGCAATGAGGTCTAGATTTTTCGTGTTCTGGTTTGATTTTAAGATGAAATTTTGGATATCTATAAAAATAAATTCCTTTAGGAATTATGCCATTAAATCAATTTTCACAACTAGAATTTTGATGAGTTAAGCAACAGTTTGTTTTCTTATAAAAATGTGGAAATCACATATTACATGTTATTGCTTAAAGACAGAATTATATTCTTAACAATCAACCAAAAACAGACTGTTTGAACTTATATAGAAGATTATTTCATAGTTCCTTATTGATTAGTTTTAATCATGTTTCCTATGACACCAATACTCTCAAACTTGAGAACATTTCATGCTTTGTATTAGGAATAGGGCAGCAAGAACTATTATAGCACATACATTGTAAAGATAGCATTCGTATTAATTTTCAGTCCCTGATACATAGCATTTAAACTCAAGATTGACATAAAATCAATTAGCAAAAGAAAGTCAGTTTGTAACTAAGTTATGTATGGCCTTATTACCAATTGCATTTTGATTTACAGTACTGTATCATTAGCATGCTACAACTTTCCTTATGGCTATTTCTATTTTGAGGAAGGTTTTATAAAATCTTTTTCTTTTACATCTTTATTGGAGTATAATTGCTTTACAATGGTGTGTTGGTTTCTGCTTTATAACAAAGTGACTCAGTTATACATATGTTCCCATATCTCTTCCCTCTTGCGTCTCCCTCCCTCCCACCCTCCCTATCCCACCCCTCCAGGTGGTCACAAAGCACTGAGCTGATCTCCCTGTGCTATGCGGCTGCTTCCCACTAGCTATCTACCTTACGTTTGGTAGTGTATGTATGTCCATGCCTCTCTCTCGATTTGTCACAGCTTACCCTTCCCCCTCCCCATATCCTCAAGTCCATTCTCTAGTAGGTCTTGAGCTATTTGTAGTGAGGTGGATAGACCTAGAGTCTGTCATACAGAGTGAAGTAAGTCAGAAAGAGAAAGACAAATACCGTATGCTAACACATATATATGGAATTTAAGGAAAAAAGTGTAATGAAGAACCTAGGGGTAAGACAGGAATAAAGACACATGCTATAATTTTTTAAGATATTTTATTCTTTTAGTAAAATGATTTACTTATAAAAGAAAAATCCTTTTTGGTAAACAGCTAGGAAGCTCTGATGAAATAGAAATACCTGCAAAAACAACTCACAACCTGAAACATTCAGTGCCTTTGTCAACAGAACTCAGCTCTGAAACAAAGACCAAATCAGAATCCACCTCAGGTTTGTTTGGAATAATTCAATTTTGTTTTCATTCTTTTCTTAAATAATTTTATAGTATTATAATTAGTAGTTTGAACTTATTTATGTGTTTTCCTCATAAATGTTTTATCTTTCTCATATCTGTAGTCTGTGTATCTTTTTAGGTTATGAGGTACTCAGATACGTGGAACTTTTTCTAATTGCCACATAGCTCATAACATAGTTCTTGGCATATGGGAGTAGAGAATAATAGCACTGGCTGGTTGGGTGAGTGAAGCATTTAATCAATTTATAGATGTGAGATTTTTAATCAGGTGGAGGAAAATGTGTCTTTCTGGATTCTACCAGTTTACAGGCTATGATGAGTCACATCTACATAGAAGAAATATCAGGTTTCCATTTCTTGTGCTATCTACCCCTATCAATCTTCTCTTCTACCATCAGTTTAGTTTAGATACTAAGAACTTTCAGCATCAAATAATAAAAATAACACAAGTTATATAATATTAATATCTTTGCTAGTATTAGATACAGGCAATTAATACTCTGTGGGACCAAATAGTGACAATTATACTTCCTAGGCAAATACTACCATGGTTTTACTCTGATCAAAAAGAAAGTAACAGAGTGTTTAGTACCATTTCAGTAGTGTATTCACATAAACTCACCAGTCACTGGTTTATGTAGGTTTGTTTATCTATACCAAGTAAATGGTACTATGCATTAAGTTGTCTTATTACAAAGGAAATAGGACCAACTCAGAGGTAGAGAATTAGGGAATAATGAAAATATCTCCCCTTTACTGAGCAACTACTGTGGTACAAAGAACTGTTAGTATGTTATGTTATTCAATCCTCTCCCAAAAAGCAAAACAAAAAAACTCTGGTATATATGTAATTATAATTGTTTTATGATAAAGAGACTGAGACTCAGGGAGCTTAAGTAACTTGCCCAAAATTATAGTTTATGAATAGAGTTGTGTTTATAGTCTAGATATTACTGACACCAAAGTCCCAGCTCTTTCCATTGCATATAGATTATCTAATTTAAAGCCAGAGTTTAGTCTCTAATTTCAGCCTCCTCCTCTCTTACTTAATCTTTATAAAAGCTGTCACTGAGTAAACCTGATTTGAGTTTTACTATTTCCTGTCACGTCTCCTTTCTAATCAAGGTAAGTTATACGGTTTTTAGACTCTCTCTGAGTAATCCACAGTTGATCGTATTCCCACAGGCATATAATATATCTGGTCATTTCTTTAAATGCCTGTCAACTCCAGAGATCTTTGTGGAGATGTTGCAGCTTCACAATGGGACCAAACCATCCCCAGCCAATGTCTTTTCTTCACATACCTGGATTCTGGAACATTTTGCCTGCCTGTCATGGGTAATGTGGTATATGAAAAGCATTCTAAGGAGACATGTAGAAGAGAGAAATACCCAGTACTATTCATCCTTATATAGTATTCAGATTTGTTTATACTTGAGACCCTTGAGACTATTTCCACATTTCATATGCAATCCCAAAGGTCCAAGACACAGAAAACAGTAGTGATTATGAGTACAGGTTTTAGAATAGAACCTGGATCTGAATCCTAAATCCAACATTTACTAGTTTTATTGCCTGGGGCAAGTTATCTAATACCTCAAGCCTTGGTCTCCTCATCTGTAAAAGGAGGACAATAATAGTGTTTTTCTGACATGCTTGTTGTGAGGATTAAATGAGATATTGCCTGTAAAGCAAAAAGTACAATGTCAAGCACATACTAAGTTCTCAGTAAGTGTTAGAAGATATCATTATCATTGGCCTAGAGTAATTAGCCGTTTTGCCGATAAACAAATTTATTGTCATTGAGCACACTTTGGGAGCACATTACTTAGCTAGGGAACTTAGCCATGGCCACCACTTCTCACCATACAGAATAGATTGGGTGTACTGTCCAACTATATATCATAGCTCTGAATATGAGTTTGGTTATTCTCTATCATCCATATACATTTATGCCAATAACTTATTTTGGGAATCACAAATTCGGAAATTTGGTGACATGGACCTATTCAAAATCTGATGAAAGCAGAATGAGATCTCTCACAGTCTCACAAGATTAACGTCCCTCTCAGAGGTTGGCAAACTATGGACCCTGTGCCAAATCTGGCTCACGGACTATTTTTGTACATTTCATAAATGGTTCCTATGTGATTAAAATAGTTTAAAAATCAAAATAAAAATATTTCATGACAAGTTAAAATTGTATGAAATTCAAATTCCAGTGTCCATAAATAAATAAAGTCTTATTGGAACACAGCCACACTCATTGTGTATTGTCTTGTCTGTGGCTGCTTTCACCCTAAAATGGCAGAGTTGAGTGGTTGTGATGGAGACCTTATGGTTTACAAAGTTGAAAATGTTTACTTTGGCCCTGTGCAAACAAAGTTTGCTGATTTCTGTATTAGAGGGATGATGTGTGCCATATATACATGACTCATCTTCCCCTCTTGATATTTCCCAGATTATTTTATAAGTCATAACACTAAATAGTCAAACTCAAAACCCTGAAGGGCAAAACCAAATTTCCTACAGTCTTTTAGTGTGAGGGAGACAGAAACTCAGGCTGTCAATCAGAAGCTAGAGAGTATCATACCTGAGGAGGAGGGAGGAACCAGAGGTTGACTGACTCTTACTATAACTGCAGCTCAGCTCAGTGCCTGATTGGAGTGAAATGATAAGTACTTCACCCTTCCTAAAAGAGGAAAAGGGTCCCCCCTCTGGCCGATGATATCATCTGGAGCTTCTTCAGTTCTTTTTTACGCGGTGTCCACCATACAAATAAAATACTAGTCATGCAAAGAGGCAGGAAGATGTGACTAACAAAAGAGAAAAAAAATAACAGCAGACCCACAGGTGATCTAAATATTGAAGTTAGCAGAAAAGCACTTTAACTATTACTAATATGTCAAATGGAAAACGTGATGAACAAAATGGATAAAAAGATGGAGAATTTCACAAAAAGTTGAAATCTATTAAAAAATCAAGTGGATATTCTAGATGTGAAAAATACAGTACATGAAATTATGAACTCATTGGATGGGTTTAATAGCAGATCATATATAAAAAGAGGACAGAAATAATGAACTCAAATACAGAACAATAAAAAAATAGCCAAACTGAAGTACAGAGAGAAAAAAGATTGGAAAGAATAGAACAGCATGTGAAACTACTTTGCAATGACTAATATCTTTTAGTGTTTCAGTTACTGAAAAGCTGAATACTGAATATCATCCCAATTTTATACAAAAGAAACAAAAATAGAATCTCTAACATTCGTAACTTCACTCAGCAATTTATTAGTGATCTGTCCTATTTTTTTTGTACCTAACTTGCTTAAAATATAAATAAGACGTGAACTAAATTATCAGTGAATAGATAACACCTAATGGCTATTTGAGATAATTCATTGCTGTTTTATAACTTTAAATATCTTTATTCCTTTCCTGTTTGTATAACACCAGCTTTTTTTAAAGTCTACTAAAAAAAAGCTAAGCATAAATTGTTTTTTATTAGAGATTTAAATATGATAAAGTACAAAGAAAATCATTACAATGATTAGGGGATTGAGATTCAAGAAGAGTTTTTATGATTGGTAATTCTTTGGGAGGACAGAGAGCCCTGGATCAAAAGCGATGAAGAAATTTCTAAGAGGAAAGATATAATCCTTAATTACTCAGAAAAGCATGAGATGACCCTTTAAAAAAAAAGGCAGAAATCAAATGACCTAGGTTGAATGGTTCTAAACCAGAGGGATCCACATCACAATTTCTTGAGTTTTTTTTTTTCTAAAATTCACTCTAACAAGAATTATAAATCAGAATCTCCAGAGGTGAGGCCTCCAAGCAGGTGGATTGTAGGAAAAGCTCCTCAGGGAATTCTCTATGCATATTCCTCTAGTTAATAATATCTGACATAAGCTATGGATAAACTAAGAATTTGAAGCCTTTCAACAAATTTTGAGAGGTGTAGCTCTAAAGGCACCTCTAGATCTGACCCTTTGACCATATTTTGGACAAGAATATAAATTAAGGTAGTGAGTAGAAGTGTTAGAGATCTTAGTCAATTGGTTGACATTGTTAAGAAAATTAGACACATTCAGACTTACATAAAATAACTATTTGTCAATGCTTACTATAGTATGTCTGTTTGATTAAAAAAAGACATTGATTAAACTATTTCGTAGTATACTTTTCACTTGTACTGAGCAAAGGCTTCCACCAGGTGGCAGTAAAGATGCATTTGGGAAAGAAGCAGACAGAACCACTAAGCTTAACCTTTTCTGTGTGCTACAGACCCCTTCTCAGAATGTTTTAAATGCATAAACTAAAATACATAGTAATGTATGAGCTTCCTTAATTGTGTTAATCAACAGTATCTAACAACATATCTGATTAAGGCTATAATTTTGAAGTAGTAGTAAGTGTAAATATTTCAAGATATCTGCAACTGCAACGTGGTTATCTGTGATTTCTATTAGTGGCAAAGTCTAAGGTACCATGGATAGTATTGTGGTTTGTTGCCTGCATTCATTATTGAAGAAAACGTTCATCTTCAGTCAAAGGTTAATGAAAATAAAGACAAATTTTCCCCATTCAACTTCATAGATCACATGAATTCTATCCACAGACCTCCCTCCCCCAAAGGGATCCCAGGTTAAAAATCTGTCTGTGGAGAACTGTATTAATGTCATTTAAGATTTGGCTGTTTTTAAAATATACTTAGTGGTGAAATTACATATAGGTCTATCCCAGTTCATAAAGCAGAAACTGTTTATGAAAAGGTAGGTGTAAAATAAATAACTGTATGTAAATTTTTCCCCTTCAGTTTCATCATAAAACTGGAAATTAAATTCCTCTATGGAAAAAAGATGTGTCTTCCAAATGTAAAAAAAAAATCATTTCAAAATGAATCAGAGTTTGAAAAACATTTAAAATAAAAACAAGTTTGAAAAACATATTTTTAGTCTTATGTCACAAAGTAAATATAAAAATTGTTCTTACCTACTTACCATGCATAGGGTATTGTATGTACCACTTTGTGTGCATTATGTTGAATACTAAAAATACATAATTAACATTGTTACTGCTCTAAGCCCCATTTTACGGAAGAGCCAGGGTTGTGTTTATTTCAGATTTTTCTTGTTTCTTGAGGTAGGATTGTATTGTTATAATCTTCTGTCTTAGAACTGCTTTTGCTGCATCCCGTAGGTTTTGGGTCATCATGTTTTCATTGTCATTTATTTCTAGGTAATTTTTTATTTCCTCTTTGATTTCTTCAGTGATCTCTTGGTTGTTTAGTAGCATATTGTTTACCCTCCATTTGTATTTTTTGCTGTATTTTTTCCTGTAATTGGTATCTAGTCTTATAGTGTTGTGGTCAGAAAAGATGCTTGATACAATTTCAATTTTCTTAAATTTACCAAGGCTTGATTTGTGACCAAGGATGTAATCTATCCTGGAGAATGTTCCATGTGCACTTGAGAAGAAAGTATATTCTGTTGTTTTTGGATGGAATGTCCTATAAATATCAATTAATTCCATCTGGTCTGTTGTGTCATTTAAAGCTTGTGTTTCCTTTATTTTGGGTTTGGATATTGTCTGTCCATTGGGGTAAGTCAGATGTTAAAGTTGCCTACTATTATTGTGTTACTGTTGATTTCCCATTTTATGGTTGTTAGCATTTGCCTTATGTATTGAGGTGCTCCTATGTTGGATGCATAGATATTTACAATTGTTATATCTTCTTTTTGGATCGATCCCTTGATCATTATTTAGTGTCCTTCTTTGTCTCTTGTAATAGTCTTTATTTTAAAGTCTATTTTGTCTGATATGAGAATTGCTACTCCAGCTTTCTTTTGATTTCCCTTTGTATGGAGTATCTTTTTCCATTCCCTCACTTTCAGTCGGTGTGTGTCCCTAAGTCTGAAGTGGGTCTCTTGTAGACAGCATATATATGGGTCTTGTTTTTGTATCGATTCAGCCGGTCTGTGTCTTTTGGTTGGAGCATTTAATCGATTTACATTTAAGGTAATTATTGATATGTATGTTCCTATTCCCATTTTCTTAATTGTTTTGGGTTTGTTATTGTAGGTCTTTTCCTTCTCTTGTGTTTCCAGCCTAGACAAGTTCCTTTAGCATTTGTTGTAAAGCTGGTTTGGTGGTGCTGAATTCTCTTTTGATTTCTCTGTCAAACCTGAATGAGATCCTTGCTGGATAGAGTAATCTCGGTTGTCGGTTTTTCCCTTTCATCACTTTAAATATGTCCTGCCACTCCCTTCTGGCCTGTAGAGTTTCTGCTGAAAGATCAGCTTTTAACCTTCTGGGGATTCCCTTGTATGTTATTTGTTGCTTTTCCATTCCTGCTTTTAATATTTTTTCTTTGTGTTTAATTTTTGCTAGTTTGATTAATATGTGTCTTGGTGTGTTTCTCCTTGGGTTTATCCTGTATGGGACTCTCTGTGCTCCCTGGACTTGATTGACTATTTCCCTTACCATGTTGGGGAAGCTTTCAACTATAATCTCTTCAGATATTTTCTCAGACCTTTTCTTTTTTTCTTCTTCTGGGACACCTATAATTCGAATGTTGGTGTGCTTAACGTTGTCCCAGAGGTCTCTGAGACTGGCCTCCATTATTTTCATTCGTTTTTCTTTATTCTGCTCCTCAGCAGTTATTTCCACCATTCTATCTTCCAACTCACTTATCCGTTCTTCTGCCTCAGTTATTCTGCTATTGATTCCTTCCAGAGTATTTTTAATTACAGTTATTGTGTTCATCACTGTTTGTTTGCTGTTTAGTTCTTCTAGGTCCTTAAACATTCTTGTCTTTATTCTATTTCCAAGATTTTGGATCATCTTTACTATCATTACTCTGAATTCTTTTTCAGGTAGTTTGCCTACCTCTTCATTTATTTGTTCTTGTGGGTTTTTATCTTGCTCTTTTGCCTGTAAGATATTTCTCTATCTTCTCATTTTGTCTAATTTACAGTATTTGAGGTCTCCTTTCACTAGGCTGCAGGGTTGTAGTTCCTCTTGCTTCTGTTCTCTGCCACTGGTGGTGGGGTTGGTCCAGTGTCTTGTGTAGGCTTCCTGATGGGAGGGACTGGTGCCTGCATTCTGGTGGTGGAGCTGGGTCTTTTCCCTCTGATGAGCAGGGCCGTGTCAGATGGTGTGTTTTGGGGTGTCTGTGAGCTTAGTATGACTTTAGGTTTTCTGTGTGCTGACGGGTGGGTTTGTGTTCCTATCTTATTTGTTGTTTGGTGTGAGGCATCCAGCACTGGGAGCTGCTGGCAGTTGGGTGGAGCTGGGTCTTAGATTCAGATAGAGGCCTCCATGAGAGCACTAGGTGATTAATCTTCCCTGGGGCTGGGAATTCTTTAGTGGTCCAGCATCCTCGACTCGGTGCTCCCACTCTGGAGCCTCAGGCCTGACTTCTGGTCGAGGGACCAAGACCCCACAAGTCGCTCGTCCCAGTGATAAAGGGGATTCAAAAAAAAAAACACTAACAAAACCCCAGACAAATGGTAAAGAGTAAAATCGAACAAACAGAAACAGAAACAAGGAAACACACAAACACACACAGAAAACAGAGCCAGATAAATCAAATAGCAAGAGACCAGACAGACCAAAGAACCCAAGAACAAAATCAAAGAATTAAGAAGAAAGCTGACAAAAACTCAAAACCAAAAAACAAAACCAAAGCAGAGTGCCAACTGAAAGATAAAGCAAAGAAACAAAACAAACTGAAAAAATGATATTTAAAAAAGAGAAAAAGAGAAAGGGGAAAGAAGACAGAACAACAGAAAAGCAATGTAGAAACAAATATAAAAAAAAATAAAATAGAAAATATATTAAAGAAAAAAAAAGGAACAAACAAAACCAGAGCCAAATACAACAAAAAGCAAGAGAACAACCAGACAAATAGAAGAACTCAAAAATGAAATCAAACAATTAGGATTAAAACTAACAAAAGCATATAACCTAAAAACAAAACCAGAGCATGTGCCATGCCAGCCAACTGAAGAATAAAGCAAGGAAACAGAACAAACCTATAAAAGTGATTTTTTTTAAAAAATAATAATAAAATAAAAAGGGAAAAAAAACAGGACAACAGCAAAGCAAAGTAGAAATAGAAATATATTAAAAATAAGAAAAACACATTAAAGAAAAAGAGGAAAAGAAGGGAAAAGAACACAACAGAAAAGCAAAGTATAAATAGAAATATATTAAAAAATAAAAATATGTTATAAAACACAGAGATCCCAAAAGACTAAAAAAAAGAAACAACAAACAGAAAAAGAAACCAAAAAATAATCTAGAACCAACAACAGAAGGAATCAAAACATAATAAAATTAATAGTAATAATTATGTTTCCCTGGGGTCTCCACGGTAATTGTCCTTGCACACGCTGTGAACCACAGCCCAAGAGGCTCTCCTCTGCCTCTGGGCTGGTCTCTGGACCTGCTGTGGGCCCTGTGGGTACCACTCTGACTCTGATCTGGCCCAATTCCTGTGTGCACTTGCCCCCAAATTCCACAGCTGCCACAGCTAGACCAGTTTCATTTGTGGGAACACTCACTGTCTACTCAGATATTCCATAGATGCAGGGTCTACCTAGCTGATTGCAGGGATTTAATCTGCAGCTTGTACAGCTAATGGAAAGATTTTCAGTCTTCTTCCTTAGTCCCCCCATCCCTGAGTTTCAGCTTTGGTTTTATCCCCATCTCTACGTGTGGTCCACCCACAGGTGTCTGGTCCTGAGGCTGCCTTGGAGCTCTTGGGTCAGCCCCGGGAGGACCAGGCACAGAGGTGGTATGACTGCTTGGATCGCAGGAGCCCTGGTGGCACCAAATGTACAGAGAAGCCAGCAGATACAGGCAAAAGAGATATGGCCTTAGTGAGGGCCTTTTCTGGCACCCAGCATAATATGTATGAGGGCCAGCCCTGGCCGGGGTTTTTCTGGCACCCGGCAGCAGGTGTGTGAGGGCCAGCCCTGAGAGGGCTTTTATTTTTATTACCCTGCAGCCAGTGCATGAGGGCCAGCTCTAAGGGGGCTTTTTTTATTGCTCAGCAGCCAGTGCACAGGAGCCATCCCTGAGCAGGCTTCTTTTATTGTCATTGTCAGGTGCTGGCATGTGGGAAGAGGCTACAATAGTGGCTCCTCCACTTACGTGTGACTCAGCAATAGTGCCCTGCTTCCATGGTAGTCTGGTCTTCCTCCATAGGCATTCACTGCTGTGGATTTTCTCCCTCCTGTCTCCTCAGTCCGTCTCTGCACAGCCAACAGCAGTTCTCGCTCTGGGCCTGTTCTCCAATCCCCACGCACCAACTCCCAGCCCCCTTGCACACCTGTGAACACATGTCCCAGTCTGGGGTACGTAGGGCTGTGGTATGGACCATCTGTATTTCTTACTCTGTCCTGTCTGCCACAGATCGGCTGTGTCACCCTCTTCTGACAGCCTCAAATGCTTCCCTTCTGTCCAAATTGATTTCCCCGTCAGAGAGGGGGTTTCCTCAAATTCAGGAATCTCTCTGCTTCAGCTCCCCAACCCCAGGGTGCTCTTCCCATCCCGCCTCCTCTCTTCTTTTTTCTGTCCTACCCAGTTATGAAGGGATCTGTATAGTCCTTTCGTCCAAGGTCTTCTGCTAGTTTTCAGCTGGTGTTCCGTGAGAATTGTTGCATCTATAGATGTAGTCCTGCTGCACCCATGGAGAGAGATGAACTCCACATCCATCTATTCCACCACCATCTTGACTCTCCTCTCCTAATGTTCTTAACCTCAAAAAGTTGCAGTATCCAAAGGGCTCATTTCTTGGACCTCTTTTCTGATGTTCTGGAAGACTTCATATGGTCTCATAGTTTTAAATGCCATATATAGGCTAGGAGCATACAATTTATAAACCAGCACAGGCTACTCCTGTGCTGAACTCTAGATTCACATTTCTAACTGCTTACTCAATATTTGTATTCAGATGTCTAGTTAGCAATTCAAATATAGCACATCCAAAACTTAACACTTTGTTTGCCTTCTCCCAAACATGGTTCTACACTTTCCCCTATCTCAGTAAATGTCAACTCCACTCTTCTAGTTTCTCAAGTTAAAGAGTCTCACTCACACAACATATTGAGTCCATTTAGGAAATCTTGTCCATTCTACCTTAAGAAGTTATCCAGAATCCAGTACCTTTTCACCACCTCCACTGCTACTGCCCTAATAAAAGCCATCAGCATCTCCCTCCTGGGGTACTGCAATAGCTTCATAACTGCTCTCCCTACTTCCATGCTTGTTTCCCTATACTCTCTTCTCCCCATAGCCAAGAGTAATCTTTTAAAAAACATAACATCATGTCACTCCTCTGCTCAAAACTGTCCAGAGACTTCTCATTCTCTTAGAATAAGGAGAAAAACTTTGCCATGGCCCTATGTGGCCTGACCTTCCATTGTTTTCTGATCATGCCTCCTACCACTCTCATTATACCCACCATCAGCATATCTTGCCAACTCTGTTCTAGCCATATTGGCCATTTTATGGCTCCTCAGGCATGCCTAAGTTCTATTACACTTGCTGCCTGCTCTTCCTGTAAGGCATTTCCCTCGGTTATCTACAGGGCTCACACCTTCACCTCCTTCAGTTCTTTGCTCAAATATAGAAGACTTTCCCTGGCCACCCTATTTAAAACTGCAAATCACCCAAGCACTCCATATGCCCCTCCTTCCTGATTTATTTAATATTTTTTTGCATAGCACTTACCACCTTCTGGTATGTCATTTAGTTTATTGTCTCTCTCACCCAACTTGAATGTTAGGTCCATGTTGGCAGACATTTTTATCTGTTTTGTTCGCTGATGTGTGCCCCATATCAACAGGAAATTTGTAAAATGAATGACTAATATTTTTCATTTTAATACTTTATCAGGTGCTACACAGTTTATGGCTGACCCCAAGCTCATGGATCACGGGCAGTCCCATCCAGAAGATGTAGATATGTACAGCACTAGAAGCTGAAATAGTCTGCATAGAGAACTACAAGATGTGTGAAGTTGTGAATAACAATGAAAAAAATCATATAATGGGTAACTGTGATGCATGGAGTATAATTTAAACCAAGTTTTTCCCTTACATCTTCTAATGTACAGTTAGACAAATCACATAAGTGATTAAAACTCAAATTGAATACAATCCAAACAATACTAAATGATCGATGAGGAGGCAGAAGTAAAAGTATTAGGATGCATTTGGTGATTTTTAAGGGTATTTATAAAAAAATAAAAGTAAATATATGAACACTAATGAGACTAAAATCTGAAAAAATATGTATGTGTGTATATAATTATGTATATATATATGCACATATATGTTTGTTTAACTTTTATGAATTAACGTCAGCTAAATTAGAATTGTGTGTGGAAGAATATGTTCCCTCCCCCTCTGTTTTTCATTTCCCAGAGCTGGAATAAAATATCCATATTTTATGACACTTGGGCTTGGCTTTGTCTCTGTTTTATTAATGTTAACTCCTCTTAAATCCCAAAATACCTCTAACTATTTGAGAGGAACATATGCTACATGGGACCCCCGATGCTGCTTAGCATTCCTTCTTCTGGTTCCTGGGTGGTTTCCTATTCTGTTTTCTAGGAGAGGCATTACAGACCTTTTATTCTCAAACCTCCTATACCTGCCAATGATGACTGTCTCCTATTACATAGAGAAAAAATAAGTTATTACACATAGTTTTTCCCAACTTCTTCACATCTACCTTCAAGACTTACCTCTTTTCAGCCATGCATCCCCCTTTTCTAAAGCTAATGCTTCTATTTGTGTTCCTGACCTCCTCCTTTCCTATCTTTTCCAGTACCATATTCCATCCCATTTAATCTTCAGTCTTTGGTTTCTCTTTTCATTCATTTTGTTTTCTCAATCTCTAAATAGCTTCAGATCTTCTTTATCCAAAGACAACAGTAACAAAAATCTTTCCCCAACTCTACCTCTTCCTCTTGAGCTATCTTTTCTTTCTCTTTCCCATGATTTTCAGACTTCATAAAACAGTAATTAATGTCACTTTCTTATTTCCTCACTTTCAATTCCTCTCTAAGTTGTGACACCTTGGCCTCTATACCTACTTGAATATTCTGTAATGTTTGACTCTTGACCACTCCCTCCTAAAATTCAGTCCTCCCTTTGGTGTCATTGCTGCTCCTCTCGTTATTCTTCATTCTTCTCTTGCTCTGAATCCCTTAAATGCTGAGGCTCCTCAGGTTGCATTTCTAGTCTTTTCTCATTCTGTGCTCTCTCATTTCCATTCAACATACTTTACTGACTTCAGCTACCATTTATATGTCATTATTATTTATATTTCCAGCTCCTGTATTTCTCCAGAAGTGTATACCTATCTTTCTAATTATTTGTTAGTCATATCCACCTTATATCCCATAGATATCCTCAAGGTCAATAGACTTAAAACTAAATTGTCTCTACATCTCTCTCATTTCTGTGTTTCTCAAATCTTTTCTACCTTCTCTAATCCTTGCTCTCATTCAAGTCTTCTTCATCACTTTCCTGGATTATTATAGTAGCCTCTGGTTAATCTGCCTGATATCAATCTTGCTTTTTGTCACTTAACAATGCATTCTCCTTATAGGTAACAGTAAACCAGTTAACTGTAGCTTAAATAAGTGAGAGTCTATTTAAAGTCTGGGAATTGGTCAGTACAGGGTTGGTATAGTGGCTCATTGGTATCATCAATGATCTAGGCATTTTCTCTTTCTACTCTGCTCTTTAGCATGTTGATTTGTCACCTCATGATCACAAAATGGCTCCTATACCTCTGGGGAACACATACACACTCAGAGTAGGAAGAAGGGTTACAGAAACTGTACCAGATGCTTCTGACCCCCTTTTATCAGAGAAGTAAGTGCTTCCTCAAAAGACTTATGTCTATATCTTGACCAGAATTTGTCATGTAAGCCACATTTAGCTCAAGGAAGATTGGCAAGTCACATTTTTGTCTATGGAGAGAAAGGCAAGGGGTAAGGGATTTGGAATGGGTGTTGAGTTTAAGCTAACACACAGTGTCTGCCACTTTGTTCTTCTAACCCATCTGTCATATTATTATGACATAGTTATGTTTCTAACAACTGTTATGGGTAGTTGTGTTCCTGAAGTCCTCAGTGGCTAATCATTGCCTACAGAATCAAATAAAGACCCCTTAGTATGACATACAAAGCCCTTCATATATGATCCCAACTAAACTTTAATCCTTCCTTCCTTCTCCCCACCCACCGTACTGCCAATGTATATTTTATCTATAACTTACCACTTGCTTCTTGAACATGCTTTGCTATTTTATGTCTCTTTTTCTCTGCCTATGTTGGTGTTTCCTCTTAGGATTTTTTCTGTCTCATCCTGCTTCATTCCAACTTCCTACTCATCCTTCAAACCCATCCTTTCTCAGTTCTCCAAGGTAGGATTTAGATGCTCTCTCCTGTACATTCCCTTACATTTGGTATTTATAGCTGTGATAGCACATACATTTTATTATAAAACTAAAACTAGGTTAGTATTTTTTCACTTACAAGGCTCCTTGTGGGTATGACTGAATCATATTTGTGTAGCTTTTATGCCCATGAATACCTGGTATGTAGTAGAAACTCACATGTTCTACCATGCTAGTTGTAACACAGAATTATAATTATTTTTGCACCCTATCAAAAGGCTTACATTCTACTAGAAAGGATAGAAACATACACAAATACAGTGTTCTATGTAGTATCTTCCCTAAGATAGCTACTACAAAAGAACTATGGATGCTCAGAGATGGAACATAGTTCTGAGATGAAGTTAAGGAGGCAGTGGTCCTTGATCTGCTCAAGGTGGGGAAGCAGTTCACTTGCTAGTTTTTTATAGGTAAGCTTTTCAAAATTAAGCTTCAGTATTTTAAATAAATTTTTTTACCTCAGATCTGTTTATAAACAAATGCACCGATATTTCATCAAATCCAAGAAAAAAATGCTGCCAGGTCACCTTATCTTTGATAAAGGAGGCAAGAATATACATTGGAGAAAAGACAGCATCTTCAATAAGTGGTGCTGGGAAAACTGGACAGGTACATGTAAAAGTATGAAATTAGAACACTCTCTGACACCATACAAAACAATAAACTCAAAATGGATTAAAGATCTAAATGTAAGGCTAGACACTATCAAACTCTTAGAGGAAAACATAGGCAGAACACTCTGTGACATAAATCACAGCAAGATCCTTTTTATTTTTGCAGTACGCGGGCCTCTCACTGTTGTGGCCTCTCCCGTTGCAGAGCACAGGCTCCGGACACGCAGGCTCAGGGGCCATGGCTCACGGGCCTAGCCGCTCTGTGGCATGTGGGATCTTCCTGGACCAGGGCACGAACCTCTGTCCCCTGCATTGGCAGGCAGACTCTCAACCACTGTGCCATCAGGGAAGCCCTTTTTGACACACCTCCTAGAGAAATGGAAATAAAAACAAAAATAAACAAATGGGACCTAATGAAACTTAAAAGCTTTTGCACAGCAAAGGAAACCATAAACAAGACCAAAAGACAACCCTCAAAATGGGAGAAAATATTTGCAAATGAAGCAACTGACAAAGGATTAATCTCCAAAACATACAAGCAACTCATGCAGCTCAATATCAAAAAACCAAACAACCCAATCCAAAAATAGGCAGAAGACCTAAATAGACATTTCTCCAAAGAAGATATACAGATTGCCAAATAAACACATGAGAGAATGCTCAACATCATTAATCATTAGAGAAATGCTAATCAAAACTACAATGAGATATCATCTCACACCGGTCAGAATGGCCATCATCAAAAAATCTAGAAACAAATGCTGGAGAGGGTGTAGAGAAAAGGGAACCCTCTTGCACTGTTGGTGGGAATGTAAATTGATACAGCCACTATGGAGAACAGTATGAACGTTCTTTAAGAAACTAAAACTGGAACTACCATATGACCAAGCAATCCCACTACTGGGCATATACCCTGAGAAAACCATAATTCAAAAAGTCATGTACCAAAATGTTCATTGCAGCTCTATTTACAATAGCCAGGACATGGAAGCAACCTAAGTGTCCATCAACAGATGAATGGATAAAGAAGATGTGGCACATATATACAACGGAATATTACTCAGCCATAAAATGAAACGAAATTGAGTTATTTGTAGTGAGGTGGATGGACCTAGAGTCTGTCATACAGAGTGAAGTAAATCAGAAAGAGAAAAACATACTGTATGCTAACACATATATATGGAATCTAAGAAAAAAAAGTTCATGAAGAACTGAGGGGCAAGACGGGAATAAAGACACAGACCTACTAGAGCATGGACTTGAGGATATGGGGAGGGGGAAGGGTAAGCTGTGACAAAGTGAGAGAGTGGCATGGACATATATACACTACCAAACATAAAATAGATAGCTAGTGGGAAGCAGCCGCATAGCACAGGGAGATCAGCTCAGTGCTTTGTGACCACCTAGAGGGGTGGGATAGGGAGGGTGGGAGGGAGGGAGATGCAAGAGGGAAGGGATATGGGAACATATGTATACGTATAACTGATTCACTTTGTTCTAAAGCAGAAACTAACACACCATTGTAAAACAGTTATACTCCAATAAAGATGTTAAAAAATAAAAAGTGCTGCCAGTTAATGATAATACTTACCCTGATTTCAGGTCTGTTAGTGTGTAAAAATATAAGCATTTGAAATATAATAAGATATGGAGGATTAAAAATAAATATCCTAAGGCCAAGTGTAAGTTACTTTTGAATTATCTGCTATTTTGGATCATTAGCTCTGCTACTAGCCATTAGTATATTAGTTTGGATAATGGAAAGTTGACTGGTAAAATCTCTTTCAGAGTAAAAGATCTGCTGAAATGAGAGTTTGTTCACTTGTACAACACTCAAAATCAAACTGCTATTGGACTCAGGTGACATTTAAATATTGGAGCCTGTATTGGGACAATTTGTGATGAGTCATCTTTAACTCTTCTCCTGCCATGTCCATTAGTTCTTCTCTGTTAAACCTGAACAGATGCCTGCCCTCCTCGGAGGAAAGGTCTAAAGCCCCTCGACGAGTATAGTAGTCAGTAGAAGCCTGGTTCCAAATGACAACCAGCAACTTCATGCAGTTACACTGGCTTCTGACGGCTATCTGTTTAAAAACAAATGGATATTACTGTTACTTGAAAGTATAATCTTCATTAGTACATTTATTTTATTAAAGGTCTGTATGCAAGGCACTGTGTGTGTGTAAAATACTCCCAAAAAATAATACAATAGTTATCTCTTGGACTTCTCTAAATCTGTAAAAAGAAAAAAATTCCCATCAAGTTTTAAAATACTTTCTTTAGAAGTCCAAAACACATTTGCAAAATCTACTCATTGGTTTTATATAAATCTACTTCACTATTTTTTTCTTTATTCTATAGAAAAAGTTTACCTAAAATTCTCTTGTGTATTTCCAAAATATAAAAGAATCTTTTTATACTGTTCTCATATTCATACTGTAGACCTATTTTATGGGTAAAATTGCCTTCTAATCTCCCTTTTGCTTACTTCTGCTTTGTAGCACAGAGGTATATAATGTGGTTGTGTGTTATATAGAACACAACTCTTAATTAAACATAACTCAATTATGACCTGTATGAATATCTGATTTGAAGATCCAGTGTAATTAGAATTTAAAAATTAAGCATATTTTGAGATTATGTTCAGATGTTAAGATAAATTATCTAATTTATGCCATGTTAAGTAATAACATTTGATGAAGAAAAGGATAGCATATAGAATAAGAATACTAATTGTAATATATACCTGACCTAGCCTCTTCAGCATTTCAGCTCCAATACCTAGACCTTTTAAATAGATAATGCAAAATGAAAAAAACATAAGTTGAAAAACTCCATTTAAAAAGTTATTTGCTTTACTTTAAACCCTGTATCTGGTTGTTACATATTAGTAATAGCTTGTGTTGAAATTCAACTCATGAATGTTTTTCATATCTCTTTTTCCTAATTGGCATGTGGTTCCAAAGGTAATTGAAAAGATTTTGGATTTACTTTAAAGATCAGTGAAGAGGAAATGTGTCCCTATCACTATCATCTTATCACAGAATATATTTCTTATTCATTTTAGACAAACCAACACAAAATGTAAAAGCACGTTTTAAACATGAAAGTATAGCTTTCATAACTTGGCTTATTCAAGCCTTGATGGGAACTAATAAATATTTTTCTAATCTGTGATTGAGTCTTCACCATAAGCAAGGATAACTAGGATAGTGATCAGGCTCATGAAATAGAAATGAGTTACATAAACTAACTTAAACACATTTATACTAACTCTCCTTAAATTAAAATATACCATTTTAATTTTTAAAGTATAAGTAATACTATAAGTGTTACTTGACCTCGGTAAGCTTGTATGACATAAAAGTCCTCTAGGTAAAGTAACTTGCCAATCCAGGGGTCATATGTAAAGTAGTACATGGCAAATCCAACAGTCACTTTGCCTAGGAAGAGGAAAGAGAGGGTATAAAGAGGTTAATGCTTTGAATCTTGTAATGTTCTTTCCTCCAAAATAACTATTAAAGTAATAAAAGCTTGCTGGACAAAATTTCAAGCAATACAGAACTGTATAAGGTAGAAGGTTTAAGTCCTTTATAATACAACCTTTAAGAGATAACCCATCTTTTAACAGTGTGGAGTATACTCTTCCTAAAATGTTTTTTCTATGCATTTACAAACGTAAGTACATACCATACATTTTCTCTTAAAAACAAGACTCAGTTTATGTACTTATGCTCTTCTCCTCTGCTTAATAGTAATTATATGCTATCAAACTGTACTTTGTTTTCAGGATAGAGAAAATATACTCTAGATTAAATTGAAAAAGGAAGGTTTATTTTACCTAATGGTTTTTGATGATTGTGTACTTCTGCAATCAAGCAGTAGAAAAGGGGATGGTCCCCAAAGCCACCCCTGAGTACATCTGAAATATCAATTCACATAAAATATGTTAGAAAATTTACAGTAGAGAAAAGGAAGATGGTGTAGTTGGCAGCACCAGAATTCCTTTCTTCACCTATACAACAACTGTACTGGCATAAACTGCCTGAAGTGAATATTTTGGAACAGTAGAGTTTATTTGAATACTTACAACTTCCAGAGGACAGCTTGACTGGTAAATGCAGTTAATTTTGGCAAAATTCAGCCATCAGCCCAGTGGTGGTTTCCAAGCACACACCCCCCAACTCCATCATGTCCTACCTCATCTCACGGCAGGCAGTTGTAGGGACTGCTGAGACTCCTGAATTGCTGGAGTGGATTGCTACTCTCAATGCTGAGGTGAGGACCTAGAGGTTGGCCGCTATTTTTCTAACCTCCACAAACTAAAGCAGCTTCTAGAAGATTTAAAGGAGCCACACCAGTTTTGTTAGACATTCAAAAACAACCATGTATACAGAAGAATCTAGAAAGCCACCATGCATGATCAGGGAAAGACACAGACTTAGAAAAGACCTTAAAATACCTTTAAACATTTAACTCAGATTGATCTCTGACACAGGCACCCTATAACAATAAAAAAACAGCCAACCCTGGGGAAGCAAGAGAATTTGATTTCAAGAGTTGACACATTATAAGATTAAAATGTCCAGTTTTCAACAACAAAAAATCACAGTGCATACAAAGAAACTGGAAAGTATAGCCCATTCAAAGGAACCAAGTAAATTAAGAGAAAGCATACCTGAGGAACCCCAGATGTCAGACTTACTAAACAAAGACTTTAAAACAACTGTCTTAAAGGTGCTAAAAGAGCTAAAGGGTGACATGCACAAAGACAAGAAAAAGGTGTATAAACAAAATAGGAATATCAATAAATAGAAATTATTAAAAAAAGAATCCCCATCAAAAAACTCTGAAGCTGAAAAGTATAATAAATGAGAAGTGCACTCTAGGGGTTCAAAATCAGAATTTCTAAGCAAGCAGAAGAAAGAATGAGTTAACTTGAAGATAGGACAACTGAAATTATCAAGTCTGAGGAACAAAATAGATGAAGAAAAGCAAAGAGCCTAAGGTATCTGTGGAACACCATCAAATGGACCAAGATACAAATTATGGGACTCTCAGAAGAAGAGAGAGAAAGGAAAAAATATTTGAATAACAACTGAAAACTTCCCAGATTTGATGCAATACATCAATCTACAAATCCAAGTTCAACAAACTCCCAAGTGGCATAAACCCCAAAAAGTCAACACCAAGACATGTAATCAAACTGTTGAAAGACAAAGAGAAAATCTTGAAAGCAGCAAGGCAGAAGTAACTTGTCACATACAATGGATCTTCAATGGGATTATCATCTGCTTTCTCATCAGAAACCTTGGAAGCCAGAAGGCAGTGGATTGATATACTCAAAGTACTGGGGACAGGGAAGGAGGGGAGAAGCGCAGAAACTTGTCAACCAAGAATTCTATATCCACCAAAACTGTCCTTCAAAAATGAAGGAGAGGGGGCTTCCCTGGTGGCGCAGTGGTTGAGAGTCCGCCTGTTGATGCAGGGGACATGGGTTCATGCCCCAGTCCAGGAGGATCCCACATGCCACAGAGCAGCTGGGCCCGTGAGCCATGGCCATTGAGCCTGCACGTCCGGAGCCTATGCTCCACAACGGGAGAGGCCACAATAGTGAGAGGCCCACATACTGCAAAAAAAAAAAAAGAGAAATTAAGGTATCCCCAGACTCATCCCCCCTAAACAAAAAACCTGAGGAAGTTTGTTATCTCTAGACCTGCCCTGCATAAAATGCTAAAAGGAGTCCTTCAGATTGAAATGGAAGGAAAATAAGTAGTAACTCAAAGCCATATGAAGAAATAAAGATAAAGGTAATGGTGCCTAGTTAAAGGTAAATACATGGGGAATTATAAAGAACTAGTGTTATTTTAAATTTGTTTGTAGTTCTTTTTATTTTCTACATGATTTAAAAGACAAGTGCATAAAATTAGTCATTAGTGTGTGTTCTTGGGCACACAATGTATAAAGATGTAATCTGTGACATCAATAACATAAAAGGGGAATTGACATGTACAGGAGAAGAGTTTTTGTATGCTATTGAAATCAAGCTAGTATAAATTCAAATTTTATTGTTATAACTTTAAGATGTTAAATGTAATCCCCACAATAACAACAAAGAAAATGTCTATAGAATATATACATAAGGAAATGAGAAGGGAATCAAAACATTTTACTACAAAAATCAACTAAATACAAACGAAGGTAGCAATGTTGGAAGTGAAGGACAAAAAACTATATAGAAAACAAATAGGAAAATGTCAGAAGTCCCTCCTTATCAGTAATTACTTTAAATGTAAATGGATTAAATGCTCTAATCAAAAGAGAGATTAGCAGAATGAACTTCTAAAAATGATCCAACTATATGCTGTGTGTAAGACAATTACTTTAGATTAAAAAAAAAACAAGAAGGTTGATAGTGAAATGATGGAAAAAGACATTTCATGAAAATAGTAATCAAAAGAAAGCTGGGATGTCTGTAATAATATAAGACAAAATAGACTTTAAGTAAAAAACTCTTACTGAAGAGAAGGATATTATATAGTGATAGAAGGTTCAGTTTACCAAGAAGATATAACATTTATAAACATTTATGCACCAAACATCAGAGCTCCAAAATATATGAAGCAAATATTGACAGAATTGAAGATAGAAAGAGCTCTAAAATAATATTCAAAAACTTCATTACATCAATTTCAATAATGTACTTAACAAACAGACCAATGATAAATATGTTAATAGATTATTCGAACAAAACTATAGATCAATTGGACCTAACAGAAATATACAGTGCATCCCACCCAACAACATAATACACAATTTTTCTTGAACTTTCTCTAGGATATATCATACGTTAGGCCAAAAAGCAAGTCTTAATACATTTTGAAAGATTGAAACCATACAAAGAACCTTCTCCAATCACAATGGATTGAAACTAGAAACTGATAGATGGAAACTAGGAAATTCACAAATATGTGGAAATTAACCAATGCACTCAAACAACTTCAGCTCAAAGTAGAAATAACAAGAGAAATTAGAAAACAGAGATAAATGAGAATGAAAGCAATACAAAAAACTTATGGGATTCAGTGAAAGAAGTGCTCAGAAGGGAACTTATAGTTGTAAATTCCAACATTAAAAAAGGGAGGGAGGGAGGAAGGGAAAGAAAGAAAGAAAGGAAAGAAGGAAGGAAGGAAGGAAGGAAGTAGAAGGGAGGGAGGGAGGAAAGGAAGGAAGGAAAGGAAAGGAAAGGAAGAAATAAAGGAAAGAAAAAAAGGAAGGAAGGAAGGAAAGAAAGAAAGAAAGAAGGGAAGGAAGGGAGGGAGGGAGGAAGAAAGATCTCAAGTCGTGACCTAATCTTACACATTAGAAACTAGAAAAAGGAGTAAACTAAGCTCAAATCTAGCAGAAAAAAAGGCAAATAAATATCTCTTATCAATACAGATGCAAAAATACTCAACAAAATAGCAAATTGAACTCAACAGCATATTAAAAGGATCATTCACTATGACCGTGTGATTGATCCTAGGAATGAAAGGATGGTTCAACATAAGGAAATCAATCAAAGGGGGAAAAAAACACAAAACCATCTCAATTGGTGTAGAAAAGGCAATTGACAAAATCCAACACCCTTTTATGATGAAAGCCCTTAGAAAACTAGGAATAGAGGGAAATTCCTAACATGATAGTGGGTACCTATTTTTTTAAAAAGTTAACTTTAATGGTGAGTGACTGAAAGCATTCCCCCTAAGATTAGGAACAAGACAAGGATGCCCACTCTTACCACTGCTGTTCAACATTGTACTGGAAGTTAGACAATTAGACAAGAAAAAGAAATAAATGCCATCCAAATTACAAAGGAAGAGGTAAAATTATCTCTATTTGCAGATGACATGATCCTACTGATTGACAATCCCAAAGAATCCAAAGAAAGCTACTAACACTAATAAATTAATTCATTAAAGTTGCAGGCTACAAGATCAACCAAAAAAATCAGTTTTATTTCTATACACCAGCAAAGAACAAACCAAAAAGTAAATTTAAAAAGCAATTTCATTTACAATCGCCTCTAAAATAATTAAATACCTAGGAAAGAATCTACGCAAGGAGGTGAAATACTTGCATACTAAAAACTATAAAACATTGCTGAAAGAAGTTAAAGACCTAAATAAATTAAAAGATATCCCGTGTTCATAGATAAGACTTAACATTGTTAAGATGTCAATAGTACCCAAAGTGATCTAAAGATTCAATGTCATCCCTATCAAAATTCTAACATCCTTTTTTACAGGAGTGGTAAAGCTGATCCTCAAATTCATTTAGAATTCCAAGTGTATAATTTTATACAGACTTTTCTTGACCTACAATAGGGTTACATCCTGATAAACCCATCATAAGGTGAAAATGTCATAAAAGTCAAAAATGCATTTAATACACCTAACCTATCAAACATCATAGCTTAGCCTGACCTACCTTAAACCTGCTCAGAGCACTTGCATTAGCCTAGAGTTGGGCAAAATCATCTAACACAAAGCCCATTTTATAATAAAGTGTCAAATATCTCATGTAATTTATTGAATACTAAGTGAAAATAGAATGGTTGTATGGGTACAGAATGGTTGTAAGTGTATCAGTTATTTACCCTCATGATCACATGGCTGACTAGGAGCTGTGGCTCACTGCTGCTGCCCAGCATCATAAGAGAGTATCCTATTGCATATAGCTAGCCCAGGAAAAAGACAAAATTCAAAATTTGAGGTACAGTTTCTACTGAATGCGTATTGCTTTATAAAGTTGAAAAATTGTTCAACGTCATACCGTAAGTAAGTCAGGGACTGTCTGTACACTTTAATCATCTCTTTTCTCAGTGTTCACATTTTCTGCCTAAAATGTTGCAATTCATCATAAAACACTAGCATTGGCTATTAATATTGCTGGCTCTCAAAATGTAGTAAATATCTTGAAAATAATTTTAAGTCATTTTGCTTTTATCCATTTCATCCTATCAAGCTACTACTAACATTGGGCATTAAATTATATTGTCTTTGACCAACTACACTTCTCATTTTACATTTCTAAAATTAGTTGAAATTTATTGACACTGTAAAGATGTAAAAGCTCTTAACTATCAATTTCATACTTTAAAAATGAGGAAAATATAAAATAGTGGTGCACTGACAAAGCTATTAAACAATAGCTTTTTATACAAACTTTTGCCCTGTATATCTAAATACTATTGGTCGGCGGGAAGATGGCGGAAGAGTAAGACGTGGAGATCGCCTTCCTCCTCACGGATATACCAGAAATACATCTACACGTGGAACAACTCCTACAGAACACCTACTGAAGGCTGGCAGAAGACCTCAGAGCTCCCAAAAGGCAAGAAACTCCCCACGTACCTGGGTAGGGCAAAAGAAAAAAGAAAAAACAGAGACAAAAGAATAAGGACGGCACCTGCACCAGTGGGAGAGAGCTGTGAAGGAGGAAAAGTTTCCACACACTAGGAAGCCCCTCCACGGGCGGAGACTGCGGGAGGCGGAGGGGGGAGCTTCGGGACCGCGGAGTGGTGCACAGCAACGGGTGTGGAGGGCAAAGCGGGGAGATTCCTGCACAGACGATCGGTGCCGACCGGCACTCACCAACCCGAGAGGCTTGTCTGCTCACCCGCCGGGGCGGGCGGGGCTGCGAGCTGAGGCTCGGGTTTCGGTTTTGGACGGAGCGCAGGGAGAGGACTGGGGTTGGCGGCTTGAGCATAGCCTGAAGGGGTTGGTGCGCCACGACTAGCCGGGAGGGAGTTCGGGGAAAAGCCTGCACGGGCCGAAGAGGCAAGAGACTTTTTCTTCCCTCTTTGTTTCCTGGTGCGCGAGGAGAGGGGTTTAAGAGCGCTGCTTAAAGGAACTCCAGAGACGGGCGCGAGCCGCGGCTAAAAGCGCGAACCCCAGAGACAGGCGCGAGCCGCGGCTGAGGGCGCGAGCCCCCGAGTCGGGCGCGAGCCGCGGCTGAAACCGCGGACCCCAGAGACGGGCGGGAGACGCTGGGGCTGCTGCTGCCGCCACCAGGGGGGCTGTGTGCGAGCACAGGTCACTCTCCGCGCCCCTCTTCCGCGGAGCCTGTGCAGGCCGCCACTGCCAGGTTCCCGGGATCCAGGGACAACTTCCCCGGGAGTACGCACGGCGGGTCTCAGGCTGGTGCAGCGTCACGCCGGCCTCTGCCACAGCGTCACGCCGCCTCTGCCGCCGCAGGCCCGCCCCACACGCAGTGCCCCTCCTTCCCCCATTCCCCAACCCCCGGCCTGAGTGAGCCGGAGCTCCCGAATCAGCGGCTCCTTTAACCCCGTCCTGTCTGAGCCAAAAAACAGACGCCCTCCAGCGATCTGCGCGCAGGGGCAGGGCCGGGTACAAAGCTGAGCTCCTGTGAGCTGTGAGAGCAGGGAGGAGAGGGGGAGGTCTCTCCCGGCAGCCGCAGAGGCGGCGGATTGAAGCTCCACGATCAACTTGATGTGCCCTGCATTGTGGAATACCTGAATAGACAGGGAGTGATCCCAAATTGAAGAGGGGGAATTTAGGAGCGAGATCTGTGATTTTTTTCCCTTTTCCTCTTTTTGTGAATGTGTGCGTGTATGCTTCTGTGTGAGATCTTGTCTGTATACTCTTGCTTCCACCATTTGTCCTAGGGCTCTATCCGTCCATGGTTATTTATTTTTTAAAAAAAAAATTTTTTTTAAATAATTAAATTTAATTGTAATAACTTTATTGAACTTTACCTTCGTTCTTTCTTTCTTTCTTTCCTTCCCTCCTTCCCTCCTTTAGACAGCGAATCACCCCAGGTTGAGGGGGTGGTCTCTGGGAGCAGGATTTATGATTTTTCCCCCTTTGCCTCTCTTTGTGAACGTGTATGTGTATGCTTCTGTGTAAGATTTTCTCTGTATAGCTTTGCTTCCAACATTTGTCCTAGGGCTCTATCCGTCCATGGTTTTTTTAAAAAAATTTTTTTTTCTTAATAATTAATTTTAATTGTAATAACTTTATTGTACTTTACCTTCGTTCTTTCTTTCTTTCTTTCCTTCCTTCCTTCCCTCTTTTAGACAGCGAATCACCCCAGGTTGAGGAGGTGGTCTCTGGGAGCAGGATTTATGATTTTTCCCCCTTTGCCTCTCTTTGTGAACGTGTATGTGTATGCTTCTGTGTAAGATTTTCTCTGTATAGCTTTGCTTCCAACATTGGTCCTAGGGCTCTATCCGTCCATGGTTTTTTTTAAAAAAGAATTTTTTTTTCTTAATAATTAATTTTAATTGTAATAACTTTATTGTACTTTACCTTCGTTCTTTCTTTCTTTCCTTCCTTCCTTCCCTCCTTTAGACAGCGAATCACCCCAGGTTGAGGAGGTGGTCTCTGGGAGCAGGATTTATGACTTTTCCCCCTTTGCCTCTCTTTGTGAACACGTATGTGTATGCTTCTGTGTAAGATTTTCTCTGTATAGCTTTGTTTCCAACATTTGTCCTAGGGTTCTATCTGTTCTTTTTTTTTCTTTCTTTCTAAATATTTTTTAGTACAATAACTATATTATACTTTATTTTATTTTTACTGTATCTTCTTTCTTTCTGTCTTTTTTCCTTCTTCCCCTCCTTCCTTCCTCCCTTCCTCCCTCCCTCCCTCCCTCCTTTCTTTCCTTCTTTGCTTCTTTCTTCCTTCCTTCCTTTCCTCCTTTCCTCCTTTCCTTCTTTCTTTCCTCAAACTTCTACTAATTCTCTCTACATTTTCTCCTTCTTTCCCTCCTTCCTTCCTTCCTTCTCCCCTCCCTCCCTTTCTTTCCTTCTTTGCTTCTTTCTTCCTTCCTTCCTTTCCTCCTTTCCTTCTTTCTTTCCTCATACTTCTACTAATTCTCTCTACATTTTCTCCTTCTTTCCCTCCTACCTTCCTTCCTTCCTCCCTCCCTCCCTCCTTTCTTTTCTTCTTTGCTTCTTTCTTCCTTCCTTCCTTTCCTCCTTTCCTTCTCTCTTTCCTCAAACTTCTACTAATTCTCTCTACATTTTCTCCTTCTTTCCCTCCTTCTTTCCTTCCTTCCTCCCTCCCTCCCTCCCTCCCTACTTTCTTTCCTTCTTTGCTTCTTTCTTCCTTCCTTCCTTTCCTCCTTTCCCTCTTTCTTTCCTCATACTTCTACTAATTCTCTCTACATTTTCTCCTTCTTTCCCTCCTTCCTTCCTTCCTTCCTCCCTCCCTCCCTCCTTTCTTTCCTTCTTTGCTTCTTTCTTCCTTCCTTCCTTTCCTCCTTTCCTTCTTTCTTTCCTCATACTTCTAATAATTCTCTCTACTTTTCCTCCCTTTTATTCTGAGCCGTGTGGATGAAAGGCTCTTGGTGCTCCAGCCCAGGAGGCAGGGCTCTGCCTCTGAGGTAGGAGAGCCAACTTCAGGACACTGATCAACAAGAGACCTCCCAGCTCCACATAATATTAAACGGTGGAAATCTCCCAGAGACCTCCATCTTAACACCAGCACCCAGCTTCACTCAACGACCAGCAAGCCACAGTGCTGGACAACCTATGCCAAACAACTAGCAAAACAGGAACACAACCCCACCCATTAGCAGAGAGGCTGCCTAAAATCATAACAAGGCCACAAACACCCCAAAACACACCACCAGACGTGAACCTGCCCACTAGAGAGACAAGATCCAGCCTCATCCAGCACAACACAGGCACTAGTCCCCTCCACCAGGAAGCCTACACAACCCGCTGAAACAACCTTAGCCACTGGAGACAGACATCAAAAACAACGGGAACTACAAACGTGCAGCCTGAAAAAGGAGACCCCAAACACAGTAAGATAAGCAAAATGAGAAGACAGAAAAACACACAGCAGATGAAGGAGCAAGATAAAAACCCACCAGACCTAACAAATGAAGAGGAAATAGGCAATCTACCTGAAAAAGAATTCAGAATAATGATAGTAAGGATGATCAGAAATCTTGGAAGTAGAATGGACAAAATGCAAGAAACAGTTAACAAGGACCTACAAGAACTAAAGATGAAACAAGCAACGATGAACAACGCAATAAATGAAATTAAAAGTACTCTAGATAGGTTCAATAGCAGAATAACGGAGGCAGAAGAACGGATAAGTGACCTGGAAGATAAAGTAGTGGAAATAACTACTGCAGAGCAGAATAAAGAAAAAAGAATGAAAAGAACTGAGGACAGTCTCAGAGAGCTCTGGGACAACATTAAACGCACCAACATTCGAATTATAGGGGTTCCAGAAGAAGAAGAAAAAAAGAAAGGGACTGAGAAAATATTTGAAGAGATTATAGTTGAAAACTTCCCTAATATGGGAAAGGAAATAGTTAATCAAGTCCAGGAAGCACAGAGAGTCCCATACAGGATAAATACAAGGAGAAATACGCCAAGACACATATTAATCAAACTATCAAAAATTAAATACAAAGAAAGCATATTAAAAGCAGCAAGGGAAAAACAACAAATAACACACAAGGGAATCCCCATAAGGTTAACAGCTGATCTCTCAGCAGAAACCCTACAAGCCAGAAGGGAGTGGCAGGACATACTGAAAGTGATGAAGGAGAAAAACCTGCAACCAAGACTACTCTACCCAGCAAGGTTCTCATTCAGATTTGATGGAGAAATTAAAACCTTTACAGACAAGCAAAAGCTGAGAGAGTTCAGCACCACCAAACCAGCTTTACAACAAATGCTAAAGGAACTTCTCTAGATAAGAAATGCAAAAGAAGGAAACGACCTATAATAACGAACCCAAAACAATATAGAAAATGGGAATAGGAACATACATATCGATAATTACCTTAAATGTAAATGGACTAAATGCTCCCACCAAAAGACACAGATTGGCTGAATGGATACAAAAACAAGACCCTTATATATGCTGTCTACAAGAGACCCACCTCAGACCTAGAGACACATACAGACTGAAAGTAAGGGGATGGAAAATGATATTCCATGCAAATGGAAACCAAAAGAAAGCTGGAGTAGCAATTCTCATATCAGACAAAATAGACTTTAAAATAAGGACTATTAAAAGAGATAAAGAAGGACACTACATAATGATCAAGGGATCGATCCAAGAAGAAGATATAACAATTGTAAATATTTATGCACCCAACATAGGAGCACCTCAATACGTAAGGCAAATACTAACAGCCATAAAAGGGGAAATTGACAGTAACACATTCATAGTAGGGGACTTTAACACCCCACTTTCACCCATGGACAGATCATCCAAAATGAAAATAAATAAGGAAACACAAGCTTTAAATGATACATTAAACAAGATGGACTTAATTGATATTTATAGGACACTCCATCCAAAAACAACAGAATACACATTTTTCTCAAGTGCTCATGGAACATTCTCCAGGATAGATCATATCTTGGGTCACAAATCAAGCCTTGGTAAATTTAAGAAAATTGAAATTGTATCAAGTATCTTTTCTGACCACAACGCCATGAGACTAGATATCAATTACAGGAAAAGATCTGTAAAATATACAAACACATGGAGGCTAAACAATACACTACTTAATAATGAAGTGATCACTGAAGAAATCAAAGAGGAAATAAAAAAATACCTAGAAACAAATGACAATGGAGACACAACGACCCAAAACCTATGGGATGCAGCAAAAGCAGTTCTAAGGGGGAAGTTTATAGCAATACAAGCCCACCTTAAGAAGCAGGAAACATCTCGAATAAACAACCTAACCTTGCACCTCAAGCAATTAGAGAAAGAAGAACAAAAAAGCCCCAAAGCTAGCAGAAGGAAAGAAATCATAAAAATCAGATCAGAAATAAATGAAAAAGAAATGAAGGAAACGATAGCAAAGATCAATAAAACTAAATACTATTAATGGCAACTTCTTTGTGTACCAAGGACAACAGTGTCCACATATCTAGGTACAAGTAGTGCTTTGTGCATACATTATGCCATGCTTCTTTTTCTAGCTCTGAAAATACCATAAAACATCTTACCCTTTGCTGTTAACTTCATTGCATCTAGCATGTTTTCACAGGCAGCCAATTCCTGTCAAAGTAGAGAAAACATTGAGTTTATGGTTTAGTAACAAAATTTTTTAAATTACTTTTCAAATTACTTTTTTAAATGTTTTGGCTCTACTGAGCACCTTGTGAGATCTTAGTTCCCTGACCAGGGATTGAAACTGGCCCACAGCAGTGAAAGTGCCAAGTCCTAACCAGTGGACCACCAGAGAATTCCTAGTAACAAATTCTAAAGATGATAGGCATGAAGATTTTATTGAGTATTTATTAACATACGACGTCCTGGGTAGTATTAAAAGTGAGTCAGACTTAACTCCAGTCATCTAGAAACTTAAAATCCAAAACAGCATATGCAACAAGACAATATATAGAGAGACGATTAACTATGTCGATACATAATTCCTGTGAAGGTCAACTGTCTAGGTAACTAGCCTTGGATACAACCAGAAATCAGGAAGTAAAGCCAAAAGTTTTTCTGAGCATTCAACGTAGATATCACAAAGTCTATGAATTATAAAGCTCATAGACTTTACAGAGAAGTCTGTTGTGATTGCTTGTGAGGTGTTCTTCCCAATTTAACTTTAGACTTTGTTTATTTGGCTTTTTAAAATAATTCTACACATTCAAGTCAATTCCTCATAGTTTGGATCTCAAGCTTGGAAGGGAAATCCCCACTTTTGGATTATAAAAATAGTCACTTTTGTTCCCTTCTTAATTTTTTTTTATTTTTTCCAGTTTTATTAGGATATAACAGACATATAACATTGTATTAGTCCAAGATGGGCAATGTAATGATTTGATGTATGTATATGTTGTGAAATGATTACCACGATAAGGTTAGTTAACATCAATAATCTCACATAGTTACAATTTATTTCTTGTGATGAGAACTTTTAAGATGTACTCTCTTAATAACTTTTAGATATACACTATGGTTTTGTTAACTATAGTCACCATACTGTACATGACATCCCCAGAGCTTATTTATCTTATACCTGGAAACCTTTAACTTTTAACTACCATGACCCATTGCCCCCACCCCTACCTCCCCCCTCTAACAACCACCAATCAGGTTTTTTTTTTTTACATCTTTATTGGAGTATAATTGCTTTACAATGGAGAGTTAGTTTCTGCTTTATAACAAAGTGAATCAGTTATACATATATATATGTTCCCATATCTCTTCCCTCTTGCGTCTCCCTCCCTCCCACCCTCCCTATCCCACCCCTCTAGGTGGTCACAAAACACCGAGCTGATCTCCCGGTGCTATGCGACTGCTTCCCACTAGCTATCTATTTTAGGTTTGGTAGTGTATACATGTCCATGCCACTCTCTCACTTTCTCACAGCTTACCCTTGCCCTCCCCATATCCTCAAGTCCATTCTCTTGTAGGTCTGTGTCTTTATTCCTGTCTTACCCCTAGGTTCTTCATATTTATTTCTTAAATTCCATATATATGTGTTAGCATACGGTATTTCTCTTTCACTTTTTGACTTACTTCACTCTGTATGACAGACTCTAGGTCTATCCACCTCATTAAAAATAGCTCAATTTCGTTTCTTTTTATGGCTGAGTAATATTCCATTGTATATATGTGCCACAACGTCTTTATCCATTCATCCTATGATGAACACTTAGGTTGTTTCCATATCCGGGCTATTGTAAATAGAGCTGCAATGAACATTTTGGTACATGACTCCTTTTGAATTATGGTTTTCTTAGGGTATATGGCCAGTAGTCAGATTGCTGGGTCATATGGTACTTGTATTTGTAGTTTTCTAAGGAACCTCTATACTGTTCTCCATAGTGGCTGAACCAATTCACATTCCGACCAGCAGTGAAAGAGTGTTCCCTTTTCTCCACAACCTCTCCAGCATTTATTATTTCTAGATTTTTTGATGATGGCCATTCTGACTGGTGTGAGATGATATCACATTGTAGTTTTGATTTGCATTTCTCTAATGATTAAGGATGTTGAGCATTCTTTCATGTGTTTGTTGGCAGTCTTTATATCTTATTTGGAGAAATGTTTATTTACGTCTTCTGCACATTTTTGGATTCGGTGGTTTGTTTTTTTGTTATTGAGCTGCATGAGTTGCTTATAAATTTTGGAGATTAATCCTTTGTCAGTTGCTTCATTTGCAAATATTTTCTCCCATTCTGAGGGTTGTCTTTTGGTCTTGTTTATAGTTTCCTATGCTGTGCAAAAGCTTTGAAGTTTCATTAGGTCCCATTTGTTTATTTTTGTTTTTATTTCCATTTCTCTAAGAGGTGGGTCAAAAAGGATCTTGCTGTAATTTATGTCATAGAGGGCACTGCCTAAGTTTTCCCCCAAGAGTTTGATAGTTTCTGGCCTTACATGTAGGTATTTAATCCATTTTGAGCTTATTTTTGTGTATGGTGCTAGGGAGTGTTCTAATCTCATACTTTTACATGTACCTGTCCAGTTTTCCCAGCACCACTTATTGAAGAAGCTGTCCTTTTTGCACTGTACATTCCTGCCTCCTTTATCAAAGATAAGGTGACCATATGTGCATGGGTTTACCTCTGGGCTTTCTATCCTGTTCCATTGATCTATCTTTCTGTGTTTGTGCCAGTACCATACTGTCTTGATTACTGTAGCTTTGTAGTATAGTATGAAAACAGGGATCCTGATTCCTCCAGCTCCGTTTTTCGTTGTAAAGATTGCTTTGGCTATTTGGGGTCTTTTGTGTTTCCATACAAATTGTGAAATTTTTTGTGCTAATTCTGTGAAAAATGCCAGTGGTAGTTTCATAGGGATTGCATTGAATGTGTAGATTGCTTTGGGCAGTAGAGTCATTTTCACAATGTTGATTCTTCCAATCCAAGAACATGGTATATCTCTCCATCTATTTGTATCATCCTTAATGTCTTTCATCAGTGTCTTACAATTTTCTGCATACAGGTCTTTTGTCTCCTTAGGTAGGTTTATTCCTAGATATTTTATTCTTTTTGTTGCAATGGTTAATGGGAGTGTTTTCTTGATTTCACTTTCAGATTTTTCAGCATTAGTGTATAGGAATGCCAGAGATTTCTGTGCATTAATTTTGTATCCTGCTACTTTACCAAATTCATTGATTAGCTCTAGTAGTTTTCTGTTAGCATCTTTAGGATTCTCTATGTATAGTATCATGACCTCTGCAAAGAGTGACAGCTTTACTTTTTCTTTTCCGATTTGGATTCCTTTTCTTCTCTGATTGCTGTGGCTAAAACTTCCAAAACTATGTTGAGTAAGAGTGGTGGGAGTGGGCAACCTTGTCTTGTTCCTGATCTTACTGGAAATGCTTTTAGTATTTCACCATTGAAGACGATATTGGCTGTGAGTTTGTCATATATGGCCTTTATTATGTTGAGGAAATTTCCCTCTATGCCTACTTTCTGCAGGGTTTTTATCATAAATGGGTGTTGAATTTTTCAAAAGCTTTCTCTGCATCCATTGACATGATCATACGGTTTTTCTCCTTCAAGTTGTTCATATGGTGTGTCACGTTGATTGATTTGCATATATTGAAGAATCCTTGCATTCCTGGAATAAACCCCATTGATCATGGTGTATGATCCTTTTAATGTGCTGTTGTATTCTGTTTGCTAGTATTTTGTTGAGGATTTTTGCATCTATGTTCATCAGTGATATTGACCTGTAGTTTTCTTTCTTTTTGACATCTTTGTCTGGTTTTGGTATCAGGGTGATGGTGGCCACGTAGAATGAGCTTGGGAGTGTTCCTCCCTCTGCTATGTTTTGGAAGAGTTTGAGAAGGATTGGTGTTAGCTCTTCTCTAAATGTGTGATAGAATTCGCCTGTGAAGCCATCTGGTCCTGGGCTTTTGTTTGTTGGAAGATTTTTAATCACAGTTTCAATTTCAGTGCTTGTGATTGGTCTGTTCATATTTTCTATTTCTTCCTGATCCAGTCTTTGCAGATTGTGCATTTGTAAACATTTGTCCATTTCTTCCAGGTTGTCCATTTTATTGGCATAGAGTTGCTTGTAGTAATCTCTCATGATCTTTTGTATGTCTGCCGTGTAAGTTGTTATTCTCCTTTTTCATTTCTAATTCTATAGATTTGAGTCTTCTCCCTTTTCTTCTTGATGAGTCTAGCTAATGGTTTATCACTTTTGTTTATCTTCTCAAAGAACAAGCTTTTAGATTTATTGATCTTTGCTATCGTTTCCTTCATTTCTTTTCCACTTATTTCTGATCTGAACTTTATGATTTCTTTCCTTCTGCTAGCTTTGGGATTTTTTGTTTTTCTTTCTCTAATTCCTTTAGGTGCAAGTTTAGTTTGTTTATTCGAGATGTTTCCTGTTTCTTAAGGTAAGATTATATTGCTATAAACTTCTCTCTTAGAACTGCTTTTGCTGCATCCCATAGGTTTTGGGTCGTCATGTCTCCAATCTCACTTGTTTCTAGGTATTTTTTATTTCCTCTTTGATTTCTTCATTGATCACTTTGTTATTAAGTATTGTATTGTTTAGCCTCCATGTGTTTGTAATTTTTACAGATCTCTTCCTGTAATTGATATCTTGTCTCATAGCTTTGTTGTTGGAAAAGATAGTTGATACAATTTCAACTTTTTTTCAATTTTCATATCTTGATTTGTGACCCAAGATATGATCTGTCCTGCAGAATGTTCCATGAGCACTTGACAAAAATGTGTATTCTGTTGTTTTTGGATGGAATGTCCTATAAACATCAATTAAGTCCATCTTGTTTAATGTATCATTTAAAGCTTGTGTTTCCTTATTTATTTTCATTTTGCATGATCTGTCCATTTGTGAAAGTGAGGTGTTAAAGTCCCCTGCTATGAATGTGTTACTGTCGATTTCCCCTTTTATGGCTGTTCGTATTTGCCTTTTGTATTGAGGTTTTCCTCTGTTTGGTGCATAAATATTTACAATTGTTATACCTTCTTCTTGGTTTCATCCCTTGATCATTATGTAGTGTCCTTCTTTGTCTCTTCTACTATTCTTTATTGTAAAGTCTATTTTGTCTGATATGAAAATTTCTACTCCAGCTTTCTTTTGGTTTCCATTTGCATGGAATATCTTTTTCCATCCCCTTACTTTCAGTCTGTATGTGTCTCTAAGTTTGAAGTGGGTCTCTTGTAGGCAGCATATATATGGGTCTTGTTTTTGTATCCTTTCAGCCAATCTGTGTCTTTTGGTGGGAGCATTTAGTCCATTTACATTTAAGGTAATCATCGATATGTATGTTCCTATTACCATTTTCTAAATTGTTTTGGGTTCGTTATTATAGGTCTTTTCCTTCTCTTGTGTTTCTTGTCTAGAGAAGTTCCTTTAGCATTTGTTGTAAAGCTGGTTTGGTGGTGCTGAACTCTCAGCTTTTGCTTGTCTGTAAAGATTTTAATTTCTCCATCAAATCTGAATCAAATCCTTGCTGGGTAGAGTAATCTTGGTTGCAGGTTTTTCTCCTTCATCACTTTAAGTATATCCTGCCAGTCCCTTCTGGCTTGCAGAGTTTCTGCTGAAAGATCAGCTGTTAACTTTATGGGGATTCCCTTGTGTGTTTTTTGTTGTTTTTCTCTTGTTGCTTTTAATATGTTTTCTTTGTATTTAATTTTTGACAATTTGATTAATATGTGTCTTGGCGTATTTATCCTTGGATTTATCCTATATGGGACTCTCTGTGCTTCCTGGACTTGATTACCTATTTCCTTTCACATATTAGGGAAGTTTTCATGTATAATATCTTCAAATATTTTCTCAGTCCCTTTCTTTTTCTCTTCTTCTTCTGGAACCCCTATAATTTGAATGTCGGTGAGTTTAATGTTGTCCCAGAGGTCTCTGAGGCAGTCCTCACTTCTTTTCATTCTTTTTTCTTTATTCTGCTCTTCAGTAGTTATTTCCACTATTTTATCTTCCAGGGCACTTATCCATTCTTCTGCCTCAGTTATTCTGCTATTGATCCCATCTAGAGTATTTTCAGTTTCATTTATTGTGTTGTTGATCATTGCTTGTTTCATCTTTAGTTCTTCTAGATCCTTGTTAAATGTTCCTTGCATTTTGTCTAATCTATTTCCAAGATTTTGGATCATCTTTACTCTCATTATTCTGAATTCTTTTTCAGGTCGACTGCCTATTTCCTCTTCATTTTTTAGGTCTGGTGCGTTTTTATCTTGCTCCTTCATCTGCTGTTTGTTTTTGTGTCTTCTCATTTTGCTTATCTTATTGTGTTTGGGGTCTCCTTTTTGCAGGCTGCAGGTTTGTAGCTCCCATTGTTTTTGATGTCTGTCCCCAGTGGCTAAAGTTGGTTCAGTGGGTTGTGTAGGTTTCCTGGTGGAGGGGACTAGTGCCTGTGTTCTGGTGGGTGAGGCTGGATCTTGTCTTTGTTCTGGGCAGGTCCATGTCTGGTGGTGTGTTTTGGGGTGTCTGTGGACTTATTATGATTTTAGGCAGCCTCTCTGCTAATGGGTGAGGTTGTGCTCCTGTCTTCCTAGTTGTTTGGCATAGGGTGTCCAGCACTGTAGCTTGCTAGTCGTTGAGTGAAGCTGGGTGCTGGTGTTGAGATGGAGATCTCTGGGAAATATTCGCCATTTGATATTATGTGGTGCTGGGTGGTCTCTTGTTGACCAGTGTCCTGAAGTTGACTCTCCCACCTCAGAGGCACAGCACTGACTCTTGGCTGGGACACCAAGATCCTTTCATCCACATCACTCAGAATAAAAGGGAGAAAAAGTAGAAAGAAAAGAAAGAAAGAAAGAAAGAAAGAAAGAAAGAAAGAAAGAAAGAAAGAAAGAAAGAAAGAAAGGAAGGAAGGAGGGAAGATGAGAGAGAGGGAGGAAGGAAGGAAGGAAGAAGGGAGGGAAGGATGGAAGGAGAGAAGGAAGGAAAGAAAGAAAGAAAGAACAAAAGAAAGAAAGAAAGAAAGGAATAAGATAAAATAAAATAAAGTAAAGTAAGATAAAATAAAGTTGTTAAATTAAAAAAAGTAATTATTAAGAAAAAAAATCGGATGGAGAGAACCCTAGGACAAATGGTGGAAGCAAATCTATACAGACAAAATCTCGCACAGAAGCATACACATACACACTCACAAAAAGTGGAAAAGGGGAAAAAATCATAAGTCTTGCTCTCAAAATCCACCTCCTCAATTTGGAATGATTTGTTGTCTATTCATGTATTCCACACATGCAGGGTACATCAAGTTTATTGTGGAGCTTTACTCCGCTGCTTCTGAGGCTGCTGGGAGGGATTTCCCTTTCTCTTCTTTGTTCTCACAGCTCCCGAGGCTCAGCTTTGCCTTTGGCCCCGCCTCTGAGTGTAGGTCGCAGGAGGGCGTCTGTTCTTTGCTCAGATAGGACAGGGTTAAAGGAGCAGCTGCTTCAGGGGGCTCACTCAGGCTGGGGGGAGGGAGCGGTACAGAGTGTTGGGGGAGCCTGCAGCGGCAGAGGCCAGCGTGACGTTGTACCAACCTGAGGTGCGCCGTGCGTTCTCCCGGGCAAGTTGTCCCTGGATCCCGGGACCCGGGCCGTGGCGGGCTGCACAGGCTCCCCGGAAGGGGGTGTGGATAGTGACCTGTGCTTGCACACAGGCTTCTTGGTGGTGGCGGCAGCAGCTTTAGTGTCTCATGCCCGTCTGTGGGGTCCACACTTTTAGCTGCTGCTCACGCCCGTCTCTTGAGCTCCTTTAAGCAGTGCTCTTAATCTCCTCTCCTTGCGCACCAGGAAACAAAGAGGGAAGAAAAAGTCTCTTGCCTCTTTGGCAGTTCCAGACTTTTCCCCGGACTCCATCCCTGCTAGCCGTGGTGCACTAACCCCCTGCAGGCTGTGTTCACGCCGCCAACCGCAGTCCTCTCCCTGAGCTCCGACCGAAGCCCAAGCCTCAGCTCCCAGCCCCGCCCACCCCAGCGGGGTGAGCAGATAAGCCTCTCGGGCTGGTGAGTGCCGGTCGGCACCGATCCTCTGTGCGGGAATCTCTCCGCTTTGTCCTCCACAACCCTGCTGCTGTGCTCTCCATGGCTCCGAAGCTTTCCCCCTCCACCACCCACAGTCTCCGCCAGCAAAGGGGCTTCCTAGCATGTGGAAACCTTTCCTCCTTCACGGCTCCCTCCCACTGGTGCAGGTCCCGTCACTATCCTTTTGTCTCTGTTTATTCTTTTTTCTTTTGCCCTACCCAGGTACGTGGGGAATTTCTTGCCTTTTGGGAGATCTGAGGTCTTCTGCCAGTGTTCAGTAGGTGTTCTGTAGGAGTTGTTCCACGTGTAGATGTATTTCTGGTGTATCTGTGGGGAGGAAGGTGATCTCCACGTCTTACTCTTCCACCATCTTCCTCTTCCTCCACCAGTCTGTTTTAAATTCCTTATATTAAATTGATTAATTTGGTTTTGTTTGTGTGTGTTTATGTAAGACAGTGGAATTTCACCTTTCTCTTTTTCTCCCAGTTATCCCAACACTGTTTATTTAATAATGTATCTTTTATTAACTGACTTGAAGTTTCCATTTTATCATGTACTACATTCTCATATATACTTAACAGAATTTCTGGACTCTCCATTCTGTTCCAATGATCTATCTCTGCATCTATCATAATAGGTTACCATAGTATTTTAATTACTTACGGTTTTATAATATCTGATAGGGATCTTCTCCCCTCATCACTCTTCTTTTTGATATTTTTCTAGAAATAGTCACATGTTTATTCTTCCACGTGAAAATTTGGGGATTTTGACTGGAATTGCATTAAATTTATAATGGAAAAAATGTATAAAATATATAAGGAAGACAGCAAGGGCCAGATTGTGTACATCGTTGCTAAGAAATTTGGATTTTATTCTCAGTACAACCAGAGCCCAATGGAATTTGAGCCTCTTGGCTGCTGTTTTGAGCACCTTCCCTAAGACGCTGTAAGCTCTTTGAGGGCCAGGACTATAATTTAATAATCTGATATCCTTTATAGTACTTAGCACATGGCCTTCCCCTAGTATGCACTCAGTGTTTGCATAAGGAACAAAAATCAGATATTAATAGTACACAGTCCTTCGTATGGATCATCAATGGTCCAAAAACCACAGTTTGAGAACCACCATAATAAAAGGCATTAAATGGAAAGTCTGGTAAGCAAGAAGTTATAGCTGCCTAGACATAAAGTGACTAGATCCTCAAATAATGCTGTGGTATTATTTGATTAAGAATAAGATAAAACAGATTCATACAAAGGATGGTTGGAAGAATTTTAGTGGCAGGGCAGTAAGTAAAACCTGAAAAATACTCAGTTAAGGAATGAGTATTTATATATGTGAGTTATATATATATATGTGTGTGTGTGTGTGTGTGTGTTATATATATATATATATTACACATATATATGTAGATGGAAACAGTTTGTAGATGCACACATATATATGTACATGGAAACAATTTGTAGATGGCAAACTCTCATAAATCCCTTGCAAAGCAAAGAGAGAATGCTTTGAAAACTTATCAGTGAACAGGAGTTAGGGTGAATGGACATGTATGTATCAGAGAATAACATCCCAAACCTAATTAATCATTATATTCATGTCTGTGATGCAGAGTAATTTAGCTTTTCTATTATTTTTCTACACTGAATAGTCATTAGAATTATTTCCAAGAAACATCTAGTGTATAGTCAGGTACATGAGGCAAATTCAAAAGTAAATGTTGTTAGGAACTTCACAGATACAGGTTCACTGAAGTCGGAGAATCTAGTGATGTATTTTTCCCTTGGTGATAACAATGGGCACTGTTTGGAAAGATAAGGAAGGTAAGTTTTCTGGATAGAAAGATTCACTGTCGTTCATTAATAAATTTATTAATTGCCAACTGGGCGTCAGATACTAAGCTAAGAAAAAAAAACCTTTAAAATTATTTTCTACCTGGAAAAATGTGCTTCTAGAATAATTAACATGTTGGGCATAGTATTTTGATTGATGACCTAGTCATGCGGATTAATGCCAGTTAGAGAAATGATGTGGGAACTTTTGGGGATAGAATAGAATGGAAGGCATAGGAAGGTAGATAACCCAGTTCTTACAGATCTGTAACCAGGCCTAGCATCATTTCAGCAGATAGATTTCACTAGAAAACTTCTGGTATTTTATTTTGTCCATTAAAATGCATGCTCTGATCAAAGGGAACAGAAACTTGGCCTAATTTAAATTATATACATATACATATACATATATATATATATATATAAATATATATATGGAAACAGTTCCATTACAAAACTCTTTTACAAGTTTTCCTTACCTATAACCTGTGCCTTGTTCCAGCCACATATTTACTCTTTTAAAAAATCTAGGCTACTGCTTTTATATGGGCTTTTATATGGAATTGTTTAGGTTGTGTATTACATACATGATTGCCTTGAGTGCCACAGAACTTCAGCACAGTAGCTGAAGTATGGCTAATAGTTTGTCACCTTTACTGCACTGGGATGATTTCCAGGAAAATCATTAAAATGAATTTTAAATCAGAAACTTAAACCCTGCTCCTTGGACTTCTGGGAGGCTATCTGTGGATGGGCTTCAGGAGTCAAAGAACAGTCTGAAATTATATGGAAAATTTGTTGTGGATAAATATTGTTTTCTGGGCAGTCAATCATTAGCTTCTACATGTAGGTGTGGTCTTCAAAGCAAGAGGCCCTACCCTAAAATCTTAGCCATTAATACCTGAAATTCTATCACTGACAGGTCATTCATTTGAGTTAAGCATTCCTTTTATCAAAGATCCTCTTTCCAAGTTAAAATTGAGGAGAAGTCAAGATGGCAGAATAGGAGGACATGAAATTCATTGTTCCTCACAAGTACATCAAGAATACATCTACAAATGGAACAGTTCTCATAGAGCACCTGCTGAACATTAGTGGAAGACTTTGGACACCTAAAAGGACAAAAAAATCCCCTCAAAACTGGGTAGGTAGGATGAAAGAAAGAAGAAAAAAAGGAAAGAGGAATCAAAACAGGGACCAGCAACCCTGGCGGAAAGCTGAAAGTGAGGGGAGGTCCCCACGCCCAGATAAACTCCCTCACGGTGGGGAAAGCAGCTGGGACAGAAAAGGACATTCAGGGGATCAAAGGAGAATGCAGTGGATGGTCTGTGGAAGGCAGGACAAAGTAAGAACTGCACACATGGCCTACACAGCAGCTCTGCACATTCCAGCCTGAGTCGTAAGTCACCTGTTGTGTAAGGGGGCTCGGTGTTGGAAAGTGAGGTTTGGAGTGTGGACCCAGGGAGGGGACAGCTGTTGACTGTGAAAAGACAGGCTGAAGGGACAGGAGTAAGGAGCTCCACAGCCAGGAAAGTCTTTAGAAAAAGCCCAGGACACCATAGAATCAAGGCATCATTGCTGAGTGGCATACAAGGGGTGGAGCCACAATTACAACCCTTTTCCCCACCAGCTGGCTTCTTCAGCCTCCACAGCCACTGGGAGAGTCACCCATCTGAGCAGCCTTGCCCACCCCTCAAGCCAAGGTCTCCTCCACCCGTGTAGGCTCTGGGGACCCGAGTGCCGCCCATCCCAAAGCCTCCTTGGGAATCAGCCCTGGTCACCCCTGCCTGAAATGGGAATCCACCAAAGCTGATGGGGGCTGAGTGCTAAAGCATGGGGTTAAGAAAGCAGATCCAGGGGCAGGACCAATGTTGGCTGTGCATATATAACAAAGGGGATGGGGGTGAGGGGCTCCACAGGTGGAATGCCCCTAGAGGAAGCATGGTCTACCTTGGAAACAAGGCTCCATTGTTGAGTGGCATGCAAAGGGGCAGGGCCACCACTGCCTCCACATGCCAGCCCCTGCCTCAGCAGGCACTGGGAGGGACTCCCACAAGAGCAAGCACACCCCGGTCTGTTGCAACTGTCTATGCAGCTGCAGGCAATTCACACACACCCCAGTTGTGGCCGCCATGCCCCTCCCCGGCCTAAGTGAGTAAGTGTGCCCCAATCAGCCACTGCTTTCACTCCCTCTCACCGGGGAAAGAAACAGGCACCTGAGGGTGATGCACACACAGAGGTGGGGCCAAAACCAAAGCTGAGCACCAAGGGTGGTGCAACTAAGGAAGAGGAATGGAAATCTCTCCATGCAGCTGCAAAAGCTAAGGAATAAATCCCAGAGATCAGCTTGGTAAACCCTGCATCTGTGGAGTATGTGAATGGACAAAAAGTGCTATCACAACTGAGTCTGTTCTACCTTTAGAAGCAGTGGACTTTGGGGGAAAGTACACACAGGAGTTGGGCCAGCCCAGAGTCTGAGCTGCCCCCACAGTACCCACAGCAGGTCCAGGGACCTAAATAGAGGTATTGGAGGGCCTCCTGGGGAGGCAGGGTTTGGCTCTAGCTCACTGTGGGAGTAAGAACACTGACAGCAGACAGCCTAGGAAAATATTATTATTACTATTATTCTTTTTTTGTTTCTTTCATTTTGTTCAGTTGTAGTTGTTATTATTTATTCTATAAAAAATTTTAATATATTTTTTGATTTTTCTATTTTTACTTTAGTTTTCTGTTGTTTTGTGTTTATTTTTGGTTTTGTTCTTTATATTTTTTGATCATTTTTATGTATTTGTTTTGTGTTTGCTTTTTTTTTTTTTTTTTTTTTTCAGTACACGGCCTCTCACTGTTGTGGCCTCTCCCACTATGGAGCACAGGCTCCGGACACACAAGCTCAGCAGCCATGGCTTATGGGCCCAGCTGCTCCGCAGCATGTGGGCTCTTCCCGGACTGGGGCACGAACCCATGTTCCCTGCATCAGCAGGCGGACTCTCAACCACTGCGCCACCAGGGAAGCGCCTGTGTTTGCTTTCTGTTTTTGTTTTCTTTTTCATTTTTTGTTCTTGTTCATTTAGTCCTTATTGACTATTCTCATTTTTAAGTTCTTTTGTATGTTTATTCTCTTGGTTTATTTTATTTTTTCAGTGTGTGTGTGTGTAGTGTTGTTATTGCTGCTGTTTGTTTGCCATTGTTTTTGCTATTTGTCTTGGGTTTTGTTTGTCTGTTGGTTTTCTTTTCTTTTCTTTCCTTTTACTCTGGCCACATTGTGCAGCTTGCAGGCTCTTCGTTCCTTGGCCAGTGGTTGGATCTGAGTCTCCAGAGTGGAGCACCAAGTCCAGGACACTGGACTGCCAGAGAATTCCTGGCCCCAGGGAATATTATTCAGCATGCACATTTCTGGAGGAGTCCATATTAACATCAAGACCCAACCCCACACAACTGCCTGCAGGCTCCAGCACAAGAAAACTCACACCAAACAACCAGCAAGACAGGAACACAGCCCTAGCCATCAGCAGACAGGCTGCCTAAAGTCGTACTGAGCTCACAGACACTCCAAAACACATCACCTGACACGGCCCTGCCCTTCAGAGGGAAAAGACTCAGCTCCACCCACCAGAGTGCAGGTACCAGTCCCTCACACCAGGAAGCCTACACAAGCCCCTGGAGCAACCTCACTCACCAGAGGGCAGACAACAGAAGCAAGAGGAACTATGACCTTACAGCCTGCAGAAGGAGACCATAAACACAGTAGGTTAGACAAAATGGAACAACAGAGAAATATGTTGCAGACAAAGGAGCAAGGTAAATCCCACAAGGCCAAATAAACAAAAAGGAAATGGGCAATCTACCTGAAAAAGACTTCAGAGTAATGACAGTAAAGACGTTCCAAGATCTCAGAAATAGAATGGAAGCATAGATCGAGAAGACAGAAGAAATGTTTAACAAGGACCTAGAAGAACTAAAGAACAAACAATGAGTGATGAACAGCACAGTAACTGAAATGAAAAATACACTAGAAGGAATCAACAGCAGAATAACTGAGGCAGAAGAACCACTAAGTAAGCTGGAAAATAGAATGGTGGAAATAACTGTTGAGGAGCAGAATAAAGAAAAAAGAATGAAAGGTAATGAGTACAGTCTAAGAGACCTGTGGGACAACATTAAACAACAAACGTTCGCATTATAGGGGCATCAGAGGGAGAAGAGAAAGAACCTGAGAAAGTACTTGAAGAGATAATAGCTGAAAACTTCCCTAACATGGGAAAGGAAACAGTCACCCAAGTCCAGGAAAGGCAGAGAGTCCCAGGCAAGATAAACCTAAGGAGGAACACACCGAGACACATGGTAATCAAATTGACAAAAATTAAAGATAAAGAAAAATATCTTGAAAGCAACAAGGGAATAGCAACAAACAATGTACAAAAGAACTCTAATACTGTCGTCAGGTGATTTCTCAGCAGAAACTCTGCAGGCCAGAAGGGAGTGACATGATATATTCAAATTGACGAAAGGGAAAAACCTAAAACCAAGAATACTTTACCCAGTAACACTCTCATTCAGGTTTGAAGGAGAAACCAAAAGCTTTACAGACAAGCAAAAGCTAAGACAATTGATCACCACCAATCCAGCTTTACAACAAATGCTAAAGGAACTTCTCTAGGCAGGAAACACAAGAGAAGGAAAAGACTTACAAGAAAAAACCCATGACAATTAAGAAAATGGTAATAGGGACATACATATTGATAATTACCTTAAATGTAAATGGATTAAATACTCCAACCAAAAGACAGACTAGCTGAATGGATCCAAAAACAATACCCATATATATGCTGTCTAAAAGAGACCCACTTCATACCTAGGGACACACACAGACTGAAAGTGAGGGGATGGAAAAAGATACTCCAAGCAAATTAGAATAGCAATACTCATATCAGACAAAATAAACTTTAAAATAAAGACAATTACAAGAGACAAGGAAGGACACTACATAATGATCAAGGGATCAACCCAAGAGGAAGATAATTGTAAATATTTATGCAACCAACATAGGAGCACCTCAATACATAAAGCAGATGCTAACAGCCATAAAATGGGAAATCTACAGTAACACAATAATAGTGGGAGACATTAACACCCCACTTACACTGATTAACAGATCATCCGGACAGAAAATAAAAAAGGAAACACAAGTTTTAAATGACACAATAGGCTAAATAGACTTAATTGATATTTATAGGACATTCCACCTAAAAGTGGCAGAATACACGTTCTTCTCAAGTGCTCATGGAACATTCTCTAGGATAGATCACATCTTGGGTCAGCAATCAAACCTCTGTAAATTTAAGAAAATTGAAATTGTTTCAAGCATCTTTTCTGACCACAATGTTATAAGATTAGAAATCAATTACAGGAAAAACAAAAACTGTAAAAAATACAAATATATGGAGGCTAAACAATATGCTACTAAATAACCAAGAGATCACTGAAGAAATCAAAGAGGAAATCAAATCATACCCAGAAAAAAAATGACAAAAACACACGATGGCCCAAAACCTATGGGATGCAGCAAAAGCAGTTCTAAGAGGGAAGTTTATTGCAATACAATCCTACCACAAGAAACAAGAAAAACGAAAAATCTCAAACAAACAACTGAATATTACACCTAAAGCAACTAGAGAAAGAAGAAGAACAACAACAAAAAACCCTTGAAGTTAGTAGAAGGAAAGAAATCATAAAGATTACAGTAGAAATAAATGAAATAGAAATGAAGAAAACAATAGCAAAGATCAATAAAACTAAAAGCTGGTTCTCTGAGAAGATAAACAAAATAGATAAACCTTTACCCAGACTCATCAAGAAAAAAAGGGAGAGAACTCAAATCAATGAAATTAGAAATGAAAAAGAAGAATTTACAATGGACACCACAGAAATACAAAGGATCATAAGAGACTACTACAAGCAACTATATGCCAATAAAATGGATAACCTGGAAGAAATGGACAAATTCTTAGAAAAGTACAACCTTCCAAGACTGAACCAGGAAGTAACAGAAAATATGATGAACAGACTAATCACAAGTACTGAAATTGAAATTATGATTAATTATCTTCCAGCAAACGAAAGTCCAGGACCAGATGGCTTCACAGGCAAATTCTATCAAACATTTAGAGAAGAGCTAATACTTATCCTTCTCAAACTCTTCCAAAATTTAACAGAGGGAGGAACACTCCCAAACTCATTCTACGAGGCCACCATCACCCTGATACCAAAACCAGACAAAGATGTCACAAAGAAAGAAAATTAGAGGCCAATATCACTAATGAACATAGACACAAAAATCCTCAACAAAATACTAGCAAACAGAATCCAACAACACATTAATGGGATCATACACCTTGAACAAGTGGGGTTTATCCCAGGGATGCAAGGATTCTTCAATATATGCAAATTGATCAATGTGATATACCATATTAAAAAATTGAAGAATAAAAACCATATGATCATCTCAATAGATGCAGAAAAAGCTTTTGACAAAATTCAACACACATTTATGATAAAAAAAAACTCTCCAGAAAGTGGGCATAGATGGAACCTACCTCAGTGTAATAAAGCCCATATACAGTATACGGCAAACCCACAGCAAACATCATTCTCAATGGTGAAAAACTGAAAGCATTTCCTCTAAGATCAGGAACAGGACAAGGATGTCCACTCTCACCACTATTATTCAACACAGTTTAGGAAGTCCTAGCCATGGCAATCAGAGAAGAAAAAGAAATAAAATGAATCTAATTTGGAAAAGAAGAACAATAACTGTCACTGTTTGCAGATGACATGATACTATACATAGAAAATTCTAAAGATGCTACTAGAAAACTACTAGAGCTAATCAATGAATTCAGTAAAGTTACAGGATGCAAAATTAATATACAGAAATCTCTTGCATTCCTATTCACAAACAATGAAACATTGGAAAGAGAAATTAAGGAAACATTCCCATTTACCATTGCAACAAAAAGAATAAAATACCTCGGGCTACCTAAGGAGGCGAAAGACCTGTACTCAGAAAATTATGATACTGATGAAAGAAATCAAAGATAACACAAACAGATGGAGAGATATACCATGTTCTTGGATTGGAAGAATCAATTTTGTGAAAATGATTATGAAAATGATTATACTACCCAAAGCAATCTACAGATTCAATGCAATCCCTATCAAATTACCAATGGCATTCTTCACAGGACTAGAACAAAACATTTTAAAATCTGTATGGAAACACAAAAGACCCCGAATAGCCAAAGCAATCTTGAGAAACAAAAACGGAGTTGGAGGAATCAGGCTTCCTGACTTCAGACTATACTACAAAGCTACAGGAATCAAGACAGTATGGTGCTGGCACTAAAACAGAAATATAGATCAATGAAATATAGATCAATGAAACAGGACAGAAAGCCCAGAGATAAACCCACGTACCTATGGTCACCTAATCTATGACAAAGAAGGCAAAAATATACAATGGAGAAAAGACAGCCTCTTCTATAAGTGGTGCTGCGAAAATTGAATAGGTACATGTAAAAAAAATGAAATTAGAACACTCCCTAACATCATACATAAAAATAAACTCAAAATGGATTAAAGACCAGACACTATAAAACTCTTAGAGGAAAACATAGGCAGTCTTGAGCTTCTGCAGGTCTTACTTGGAAAGAATTCACGCTTGGTTGCCTCATGCTTGATTGTCTCCTGCCTGTTTGGCTCATGGCTGTTTGTCTTGTGCCTGATTGGCTCAGGCCTGGTTGACTTGTGCTGGATTGCCTCGGGCATGGTTGCCTCATGCCTGGCTGACTCATGATTGATTGGCTTGGGCATTTTTGCCTTATACCTGGTTCATTCATGCTGGATTTGCTTGGGTCTGGTTGCAGTTGACTCATGCCTGATTGACTCAGGCCTGGCTGACTTGTGCCTGATTGGGTCGTGCTTGATTGGCTCACGACTGTTTGCCTAATGCCAAGTTGACTCAGGCCTGCATGCATGTGCCAGGTTGCCTCATGCTTATTTGGCACAGGCCTAGTTACCTGGTTGACTCAGTTGGTTAGTGTCAGGTTGGCTTGTACTTGGTTGGTTCATGTCCAATTGGTTCATACCACGTAAGATCGTGCCTGGCTGGTTCATGTCTGGTAAGCTTGATTGATTCATACCCAGTTGATTCGTGCCTGGTTGGCTGAGGGCTATTTGGTTTAGAACTAGTTGGTGGATGATGGGTTGGCAGACAACTGGTTGGCCAATGACTAAGTGCCTTCATGTAACAGGAGCCCTTAACTACAGTGCTGTGGTGGGAGGCTGTAGGATGTTTCTATTTTTTCTCAACTTGATTCGTTCTTTGAGATACCCTTCTATCAAGATGAGAATGGGAAAAATAAAGGAGTGCTACCTAAAGAAGATTACTGATGCCTCCGATTTGCTGCAGTTGACCTTACCAGCTATCACAGCTGTAGACTTGGCTGGATTTCAAGTTGTCATCTGGCCTTTCCCTGCCAACAGGCTGGTAGTGAGGGGAAGAAGAAAATGACCCTGGGAGAGTATTACTGCTTCACCACCTTGCACCATCACTGCATCAGTGATGAAGTCACAGTGCCCTTATTATGTGTGTGAGTGCTCCCCCACGTGGTGGGGGAGGGGCGAGGCAGAGGCCGCTACACCACTTTATTTCCTCCTCCCAAGAGCTTAAGAGGCTGAAGCAAAAAGCTGGGAGGAATCTCAGAGCATATGCTTGACACCCTAAGAGTGTCCACTGTTTTAACCAACAAATGTAAGGATATTTGCCCTAACCCATTCTGTTTTCCCCATGCCCCAGCCCTGAAATAATTCACTTCCTATTTCTGTTCTGACTTTCACTTATTACCTTTTCCCCACACCATAGAAAGTGGAATGCTTAAAAGGGTTCTCCTATTGAGGTGCTCAAGTCCCTAATGAAGAAAATATTTGTTTACAAATAATTAAGAATAATTATGGCTACTATTTATTGAGTTATTTTATGACCTAGGTTCAGTGGGAGGCACTTTGCATTTTGTCATTCAATCCCACAGCAACCCTATTATCCCCAGTTCTAAGGAAACTGATTCATAAGATTTGGCAACCTAACCAAGACATGAACAGTTGGCAAAGAGCCTGAATTCAGACCCACGTCTATCTGATTCCAACTCCAGGGTTTTTACCATCACACTATCCTGCTCCTTACACATGCTATGCTTATTCTCCACCCCCCACATCTGTAAGATCAGGTATATTGTCCATTCACCCCATCCCCCCTCGCAGAATTCCTTCTCCCATCTTTTTATCTGTTGGCTCACTTCCTCAACAATGTATATTATATAACTGGTGCTAATATTGTTGTAGATGGAGTGTCTTTTATTTTCTAAACATACCAGAAAACATTGGTTGAAGCTGTGAAGTCTCACACTTTGCGAAAAGGTCTTTAGGTATGCATAACTTATTTAATCATCAAAGCAACCCTTTGAGATATATACTCTTGTTCCCCATTTTTATCAATAAAGAAACTGGAACTTAGAAAGATTAATTTTCCAAAATCTAATACATGCCAGAATGGGGAGAGTCCAAGGCCCATCCCATAGATGGAAGGTTCGAATAGAACTAAAGAGTACAATCACCATTTTGCCTATACTAGCTATAAATGAAAACTAGAGAGCCCACCTTCTTAGCATGACAGACAAATTAAGTCACATCGCAGAACTATGCCAAACCCAACACAAATTAGATGTAGATACATTCCTGATCTTGATCGACCTGTAATAACAATGAGAGCTAAAATTTTATGAATGCTTCCTGTGGTGTTAGGCATGGGTCTAAGGAGCAATTTACTTATATTAGCTCACTTAATGCTCACAATAATCTAGTGAGGTAGATTATATTATTATGTTCATTTTTCAAGTAAAGGAACTGAGATTCAGAGAGGTTAGGTAACTTGATTTAAGTCACACAACTGAAACTCCAGACAAAATAAGGAAAACCCAGTTCTCATTTTGGCTTTTCTGAAATGCCAGAAAAGAGGTGAAGGAATTTTGCTGTTTGCTTTACAAAATCAAATCACTTTCATAATTTATTGTGGGGATGAATGACGTTGCTTTTTTGCTTTATAAAAGGAGGAGACGTGTTAGGTTTCTGGCTGATGCCTTAAAGGGGTAAAATTAGAAATTTATAGTTTAGTGATCTAGAGTTGTTAACAAGTTTCTTTTGTACTTTGGCTCATGAACTTTCCATCACTTGAAGGTGATTTAGGTGTTCGTTTGTTTTTAATTTTTAATGTTTTTTTAACATTATACAATAGTGATTTTAAGGGGACACACAAAAATGCATATTCTTGCTCACAGTTACTTATTAACACAACTTGTTCCATCTTAGAAACAGAATGAGACTGTCTCCATCAGCCATGCAAATTATCTCCACACTATAACTGGTATATTATCAGGGAAAAAATAGTTTTTTGCAATATTTAAACAAAAGCATCAATAATAAGTCTTTGCCACAAGGTAGAAATGTAATCCAGTTTAGAAACAAAGTCTAAATGATAAACATTGCAACCTTGTTTATATTTAATAAAGGTGTACATATTATTTAAATTTCAGGTTTTTATCATTTCCAGATATTATCAGAAATTTTCTAAAATATAATCTTAGTCTTAACATACAGATCTTTTATTACAGATCTAGTCTAGGTGGTAAATTTTGTAAGCCAATACGTGCCAAATTCTAAGAATTCAAAATGTGTGTTCATGGTCTGCTCTACCAGAATGTTTTTAATTTAGTATGATGTATAAGCCATCTCCCATAGCTGTAAAAACATGGATATGTTTATGCACTTAAACTCTAATTACTACAATATATTAGACCCCCTTTTCTGAAGATGCTATGTAAAATCCAGCATTCGGAATTCTGACCCCAGCTTGGTTTCATCTAAATGAATTAAATGAATATTCACAATTGAGAAAGACATTTATATAATTTTCATCTATAGCAAGCAGACAAATTTGTTGGAATCTCCCTGTACCTCAGAGCCCATCTTTTTCCTGTCCCTTTTAAGTTCACAAGCTTTTTATTTTTACCCCTGTAAGATGCAAACAAACAAAAAGAAAGAAAAAGAAAAAGCAGGAGGTGGGGAGTGGGGTGAGGAAGCACTTAAGGCAAGGAGAACAGAACAAACATATGTGGATATTTTCTGAAATGAAAACTTAAGACATTCATCAATTAAAAGATTAATATTTTATAATATTTGTTGTATTTTATTTTATTTAGAATACATGCTCATTGTAAAACATTTGGAAAATATCTGTAACAGACAGACAAAAAATTACCTCTAGATTTTGCACTGGTTAAAATTGAGCACATCCAAGAATATGAATTTTCTTCCTTTCCAGATATTATCAGCAAATTTCCAATTAAGGGAAAATCATGACTTTGCTTATGCTGTCTCTTTGCTTAGCTGAGGGTGTAGATCATGGGTGCATGGCTTTTTTGTTTAGAAAAGTTCCCCAACAGTAACCTTATGTGAAAGGCAAGATGGGTCCAGCCAGAGCCTAGTCTGGGATGAAGACTGAGAAATAGATTTCTTTGCATATAAAAAGAACTTGGATTTTTTTCCAGGGAGCAATCTGGAGAAAAAGGCTGGGTGTTTCAGGAACTAGGAAAAGAGAGATTAAATGGAAATGAAGAATTCTTGGCTTGAGGAGCAGTACCTGGCCAAACGGTGGTAGGCTAAGGTCTAGGACACAAGATAGCCACTAAATGTTCTCTTTAAGATATCAGTATTCAGTTTTAACTTGTTTCCTATTAGATGCTGTATGGAAAAACACTTACCAGTAATTTAGTGAAAGTCAGTAGACTAGCCTTGGTGGTTTGGGGCCATGAAAATGGAGAGACGAAGGCTACATGCCTGACAGAGGTGCTGAAAGAAGACAGCAGCTGCAGGAGTTGAACCCAGGGACTGGGAAAACTGAAGCTTGGACTAATTCATGAACAGGTATCTAAGAAGAAGGTTACCCTAGAGGAAGAGGGGTGGGTAGCGAGCATAGACCCTGCCGTTACCTAGGGTAGGAACTCAAGACATTTGGTTATTACAGGAATAAATGGCTCCAGAAGACTGGGAGACATTTGGGTTACCTAAGAAATGCATAAAATAGAAATCAAAAACCTCTCAGAGTCCTATCTGTACATAACCATTTTTTTACGTTTCAATGATTCAAAACTATCTTTTGTCTCTATATATAATTTCTCTCTCTCTCTCTCTATATATATATATATATAATATTTTAAATAAAATTGACATCATAGTAACTGTCTTTCTTTACTTAACAATGTATTATTAGTCTTCCCCAGCTGCTATAGCATAACATATAACATTTTAAAAATTTTGTTATCATTCAACAAATCTTTATTAAACACCAACCATGTGCCAAATTGTTTGAGCCCTGCATTTATCAAGTGCCAGGTACTATGGCACATATTTTATATACATAATCCCATTTAATCTTCACAGTGAGGTAGGCACAATGATCCCAGTTTCATAGAAAAGGAAATTGAGGCTTAGAGAAGTTAACCTGCCTGATATCGCACAACTTGGGAATGGTTGAGTCAAGATTCAAACTCAGGACTAGTGTGACCTCCTGAGCCCACTGCTCTAAACCAGATGCATAGTCACTTCACTCTTCATGTATATGCTTTCTTTTATTTAATCAACCTCATATTTGATGTGCATTTTAATTGTTTCCAGTTTTGTGGTATCAAACAACTTTCCAGTGAACATATTTGTGCAATAAATTTTTAAAATAAATTTCACTTTAAATATTCCGGAAAGGGCTTCCCTGGTGGCGCAGTGGTTGAGAGTCTGCCTGCCGATGCAGGGGACACGGCTTCGTGCCCCAGTCCAGGAAGATCCCACATGCCGTGGAGTGGCTAGGCCCATGAGCCATGGCCGCTGAACCTGCGCATCCGGAGCCTGTGCTCCGCAACGGGAGAGGCCACAACAGTGAGAGGCCCGCGTACCACAAAAAAAAAAAAAAAAATTCCGGAAAAACCCAGAAATTTTTTGGAAAAATAGCAGTAGATGAAGCCCAGACAAAAGCTCTATGTAAGATGCTTAAATACCTGGCATTTGATATATAGGACTCTTAGGCAAATGATCTTCCTCAGTATACAAGTTTCAGCAAATATCCAGGGAGTGTCAAGTTAGAACTTTCTTTTCAAGTTAAATTTTTTTTAAAATTCTAACTCCTCAAATATCTTAAGGAGAATCAGAGGAAATTGGTGGAGTAAAGCTATCCTTAAAAAGAGTGTTTTGATACCATTAGTAGCAATTAATGATATTTAAAATTTCTGGGTTTTTCCATTTTAATAACAAAGTAAAATCAGGATAAATTTATTTTTAAATTAAATGAATAAAAAACTAAAAGGATCTTGTAATATAATGGAGTATAATCTGCAAAAATACTGCATCACTATGCTGTACACTTGAATCTAATACAATATTGTAACTCAACTACACTACAAGTTTTAAAAAGACTAAAAGGAAAAATCCAAGTAAACTGGCGCAGCCACTATGGAAAATAGTATGGTGTTTCCTTTAAAAACTAAAAATAGAGCTACCATATGATCCTGCAATCCTACTCCTGGGCATATATCAGGAAAAGACAAAAACTCTAATTAGAAAAGATACATGCACCCCAGTGTTCATAGCCGCATTATTTACAATAGCTAAGACATGGAAGCAACCTAAATGCCATCGACAAATGAATGGATAAAGAAGATATGATATATATACACAATGTAATACTACTCAGCCATAAAAAGAATGAAATAATACTATTTGCAGCAACATGGATGGACCAAGAGATGATCATACTAAGTGAAGTCAGACAAAGAAAAATATCATTTGATATCATTTATATGTGGAATCTTTATAAATGATACAAATGAACTTATTTACAAAACAGAAAGAGACTCACAGACATAGAAAACAAATTTACGGTTACCAAAGGGGAAAGCAGGGGAGGGATAATATAGGAGCTTGGGATTAACAGATACACACTACCATATATAAAATAGATAAACAACAAGGACATACTATATAGTACAGGGAGCTATATTCAATATCTTGTAATAACATATAATGGAAAAGAATCTGAAAAAATGTATATATATATATATATATATATAAAACTGAACCACTATACTTCAATGAAAAAAAGACTAAAAATAAAAAAAATCAAGTAATAGAATAAAATAATTCAAGAAATATTTATGAAATAACTTATCCTTGCTTTAATTCTTATTAAGAAATTTAATGTAATTTAAATCCTGCTTTTTCCCCTTCAAAGACTCCTTTTAAACTGCCTAGTAACCCAATTAAATATTATTATAATCTTACTTTTCTAGTCTCTTCAAATATCCCTGCTCCTGAACTAGTTCTCTGGGAAAGCCTCTCCCTCCAGAGTATGGTGGAGGCAGTGGACTGATACTGTAGCTATGTCCCCAAAGAAATTTTATTTTCTCTTCCCCTTAATTGTACCCACTAATCTTACTAACCTTTAACCACTTAGTTATTGTCTTCCTGAAATGTCCCCAGTTTAAAAGGAAATCCCAACTCTAAAACAGGAATAATGACAGTCTTTCTCCACCTCTAGTGTAGAAGTAATATTCTTGGAGAAAATGAAAGGTAAAATTAGAAACTCTTAAGAAGAACATAATTCTGGGGTGAAAGCAGACCAAAAAGGATAAGAAAGTTGATGAAATTGATAATTCAGTTCTCTTTGGAGTTATTAGGAAATATGCAAACAAGGAAGCAAAGTTAAAGGAAGCACATTTCCAGAAACTGAGTTTATGTCAATGGTGTTTTATGAGAGAGCTCTGCTTCATTTGAACTTTGAAACTGAAAATCATAGCAGTAAACTATCTTCTGTAATATCCTGGGCTGTTATAGAAAAGGTTATTACCATGAATATTGTGCTTAGTTAATAAGTACTCAAAAGATGCTGGTGATTTTGCAACATATACTCTAAGACACACTCTTTTTCTTCTACAAGCCTATCTGTTACAAAAAATTTAGAGTTATCCATCACAGAGAGGGGTGAAAACGAATAGGTCCTGCTTAAGATGGCCCTGGGCCCTGTGCCATCATCACTAGTTTGGTGATGATATGCTGAACTTTGTAATGGCTTTCAGTTGGCTAGAATGTATAGAATTTTGGAAGATAAAGTCAGAATTCATAATACCCTCAAATAGGGAAATAGTACAAGAACATTGGACTTGGCATCAACAAACACCAAAATAAATCATAGCAAACATAAAAAATCCTAGTTCAAGAATCAATTCTGTGTTTCTTAGCAACTTTGAGGCCTTAAGAAATTTAACTTCTATGAGCCGTAGTTTTCTCATATGTAGAATGGAAATAATAATTCCTGCCCAAACTACCTCACAGATTTGTTGTGAGGGTCCACTCAAAAGAAAAAATGTATAAGAAGGTACAAATGTAAGGGATTATTTTTATATTTAGAGAGAAAATGATATATGTATAAATGGAAAAAAAGAGATAGTTAATTGACCAAGGATATGACAGAAAATAATTGAATGGCCCTTGTTAGTCTTCTTGACCTCTTCCTCCTCCACACTTCCTCTAAATGTTAACAATCCCTGTGGTACCAACCTTGGTTATCACCTCAAGCTACCCTTTCCATGGTGGTTCTTACCCAGCTACCCACCTGCCATTTACCTACCCACCTCAAACTGTATTCTTTAGCCATATTGAACTTCTTTCATTTCCTGAGTGTAGGCCCTCTCCCTCTCAGATTCAGGCAAGTCTCTGTTCTTATGCACTTACCCACTTCCCAACCCCCAACTTCCAATTGCCTAGTTAATATTGACTCACCATTCAAGTCTCAATTTAGACATACTGTTTGCAGAGGTCTTCCCTGACTCCCTTTAAACAAACTTGCCCCCCACTCACTCCCTATTGCACTCCTTCTTCCTCTATATGTCACAGAAAGAAAACACTCCCATTGGAACCACCTGGGAGCTTATTAAAATGCAAATTTATGGTATCCACCCTCTAGATTAGTGGGTCTGGTGTAGGACCAGCCTGCAATTTAGCCAGAATCCCAAGTGATTCTGCTGTGCACTAAAGTTTAAGAAGCACATTCTCTCATACTATTCATCACCCTGAGTTAAAATAGTATATTTGTCTCTTCCCTCTAACCTGTAACGAGAGCAGGGACCACGTCTGTCTTGCTCACGATTGTATTCCCAGTGCCAGACATATAGTAGGCACTCGATACATATTGGAGTAAATAAATAAATGAATGACTATATGAAAGAAAGAAAAGAAGGTGAAAGAACAGGTTTCCTAAAGTAGGAAGAACTATATGAACTTTGCATGGCCCTTTGAACCTTGCATCTCAATTATTACAAAGATGTGCTCTAAGAACAAGCACACTAAATGCAAAACATTTACCAACATCTGGACTCACTGTCATAATAACTGTCAATTATGAGTTTCATAACAGTTTTTAATGGAAAGTGTAGATGATTTTTCAGAAACAAAAAAGGCATGTTCACAACACATCAAACTGTCAAATCTGGTTACTGCCCGAGAGCAGGATTGGGAGAGAAGGTAAGGGATTTGGGGTTTTACTTTATACACTTCTGTATTGTTTGACTTTTTAAAATTAAGAGTATATATTACCTTTTTATTGGAGTATAGTTGACTTGCAATATTGCATTAGTTTCAGGTGTACAGCAAAGTGATTCAGTTATACATATACATATATACATATTGTTTTTCATATTTTTTCCATTATAGGTTATTACAAAATATTGAATACAGTTCCCTGTGCTATACAGTAAATCCTTGTTGTTTATCTGTTTTATATATAGTAGTACATATCTGTTAACCCCATACTCCTAATTTATCCCCCATCCCCTTTGGTAACCATAAGTTTGTTTTCTATGTCTGTGAGTCTCTTTCTGCTTTGTAAATAAGTTCATTTGTATTTTTTAGATTCCACATATAAGCAATAGCATATAATATTTGTCTTTCTTTGTCTGATTTACTTCACTTAGTATGATAATCTCTAGGTCCATCTGTGTTGCTGCAAATGGCACTATTTTGTTCCTTTTTATGGCTGAGTAATATTCTATTGTATATATGTACCACATCTTTATCCATTCATCTGTTGATGGAAACTTAGGTTGCTTCCATGTCTTGGCTATTGTAAATAGCACTGCTATGAATATTGGGTTGCATGTATCTTTTCGAATTATGATTTTCTCTGAATATATGCCCACAAGTGGGATTGCTGGATCATATGGTAGCTCTATTTTTAGTTTTTTAAGGAACCTCCATACTGTTCTCCACAGTGGCTGCACCAATTTACATTCCCACCAACAGTGTAGGAGGGTTCCCTTTTCTCCACACACCCTACAGCATTTCTTATTTGTAGACATATTACCTTTTAAATTTAAAAAACACCCAAAATAAAATATGTTTTTAAAAGTTCAGGGCTGTGTTACTGATGTCAAAATTTATCAATACGCTACTCTACAAAAATGTATTTGGGTAGTTGTTTGTAATCCAACTTTCTCTGTGATATTTAGATATTTGGGAATTAAAGCGAAAGTATTTAGCTTCAAATATTTACCTTATTCTTTCCTTCTGTTTCTTTTAAATATGGCTTGCTAGTACATCCTTTACATCACTGAGTCAATGGAGAAGTCACACTAGACAGACACTGAAGCAATGTAGTAAAGGCTTGGAGATGGGGGACCTGGGGAGATGTTGTTTAAGGGTAAAAACTTGCAACTAATAGGTAAATAAGTTCTGGAAATCTAATGCACAGCATAGTGATTATAGACAACAAAACTCTATTATAAATTTTAAAGTTGCTAAGAGACTAGATCTTAACTGTTCTCAACAAAAAAATGAAAGGATAATTATGTGACATGATAGAGGTGTTAGCTAGCACTCCTGTAGTGATCCTGTTGTGATATATAATTTACACAATGTTGTATGTCAATTACATCTCAATTTAAAAAAAAAAAGAAGCAATATGGTAGAGTTAGAGCACTAGCTTTGAAGTCAGAGGATCCTCAGTTTGAATCCTGACACTGCCAGTTAATAATGCTGTGATGTTAGAAAAATTGTTTAGTCTCTCTGACTTTCATCCTCTTATAAATGTGCTAATAGTACCTTCCTCACAAAACTGTTATAAAGAATAAATGTGAGTTATGTGAAAGTGTCTAGCATAGGACCAGGTGTTCAATAAATGCCATCTTTCTTCTCCACTTTGTTCATTAAACAAATATGTACTGAGCACCTATGTGGTAGACATCACTTTATGCACTGGGAATACACTGGTGCACAAAGCCAGCGTGGTCCCTGGGGGACACAGACATTAAATTATATCTATCTGCCTAGAGAAAAAGGTGTGATATGTACTGTAAAGAAGAATCAAAGGGTGCTATGAGAGAGCAGCACAGGGTAACCCAATAATTTGTTGGGTTTTCTTTTAACATGGAAAAGTAGGTATCTTCCTTGGGAAGAAACTGATTAGGAGTTGGCCAGGCAAAAATGAAGGCAAAAGCAAAAGGACCCCTGTATTGCATTAATCTGAAGCATGATTTTTCTTCCTTCCATTTGAAGGTAGAAAAACAGGAAAGTTTGTGTGCCTGCGTGTAGGGAGAGAAAAAAGAATGGAGAATTGCCCACTGGCTTATGTAAATGGTAGATAACATTTCTGAACTCTGCACACTTGAGAACTTATCTCAAAGTCAATCTGTAATGAGCCCATAGGAATTTGCTTAACCAAACATCTACAGTAACATAACATGCAATGTACAGATTTCAGATGAAAAACCATATGTATATCTATCTCTATCTCTATCTATCTCTATCTATCTATCTATCTATCTATCTATCTATCTATCTATCTATATATATATATATATATATCTTGTAGGAAAAAAAACCCAAAACCGTGTTTGAATGCTCAAGTACTTTTCAAATCTTTTTACTAGCAAACTGTAAGTTTTCTTTGCAATGTATCAATGCCGTGAAACTTGCAATACTAAAACTGTCCTTCCACATTCCAGTCAATTCATTCTTGAATTATTCCATTGAAGACCTCACCGAATATGTGATCCATTGCTGAGCAATGCCTTAAATTTGTATGTGTGATTTTTTTTCAAAAATTGTGAACTGCCTGCTCAAGGTTCTTAATGAACTCTGAAGGGAAAGAATTGATTGACCCATGATGTAGTTTAAGCGATTTAAGTATGCTTCATTCATTGTAATCCTGTGTTGCTCCTGGTCTAAAAAATCTCTTCAGGGCCTAGGACAGGGCTAGGTACCTAATAAGTTGCCCAAGACTTGAGCAAACCTCCAGAGGTTGAAATATCTAATGATGACCTTTATTCCTCTCATTACAAATTTCACCCTGCTGATTATTTTAAGCTGATATATACCATTATAGGAAATTATTCACCATAGTTAAAATGACTCATGAATCAAGGTTCAAAATTATTGTGAAACATTGGAAAACGGACTCAGGGAGTATTTTACTTTATCAACTCAACTTCCTCAAAGTCTGACATTTTATAATTCTTTAGTGAGGTATTTTACCAAAAGGAGAAGATAAAATTAAATTAAAAAGCGAATTAATTTTTGTTACTAACTTGCTGATTCAGATTCCTATTTAGTTTATTGTGATTTATTGTGTGATTTAGAGCTAAAGGACTTGAATCCTAGTCCCAGCTCTACATCTTTACTAGTTATATAAATTTGAGAGGTTATTTAATCTCTTTAAGCCCTTCCTCCACCACCACCTGCTTTCTCATCTATAAATTGGGGATAATATTTGCCTTACCTCAAAGATGGTTTTGAGGATCAAAGAGGATAATGCATCTGAAAGTACTTTTTAAACTTTAAAGCAGGGCTTCCCTGGTGGCGCAGTGGTTGAGAGTCCGCCTGCCGATGCAGGGGAAACGGGTTCATGCCCCGGTCCGGGAAGATCCCACATGCTGTGGAGCGGCTGGGCCCGTGAGCTATGGCCCCTGAGCCTGCGCGTCTGGAGCCTTTGCTCTGCAACGGGAGAGGCCACAACAGTGAGAGGTCCGCGTACCGCCAAAAAAAAAAAAAAAACCAAAAAACTTTAAAGCACTATACAACTGTAGGTTTTATTATTATTATTCATAGTATCAGGTCTGAGAACAGAAATGTTAGTTTACATTAGCCCCTAATCTAAACTGTGGGATTTGATTGAAGGCATTAACTTCCCTGAACCTCATTCTCACCATTTGTAAAACAAAGCAGCTTACAGTTTTAACATTTTGTGATCTAATGATCTTAATTTCCTCCATATCCTGTTGGCAAATAACAGAAAAACTGATACTAAAAAACAAACAAAAAAAAAACTGAATTGTTACTGAATTTTTTCAACCCATGCCATTTTATGTCATTGTCTTGCATTGCCATTTAGTAGTTACATAACTCTTTTGCATGAATAAATTATTTTAATTCCTCCTGTTTTCTATAATTATAAATGATGATGAAGCAAATGCTGTATGTATATTACCTTATATGGAAAAGAGTAAATTAATCTCCTTGCATTACACAAAAATAAACTGAAAAAATAGATATTTTAGAGAGCTCTTGAAGTAAATAAAATAAGCTTGTACCGGGAGCAAATACTTCTTCCGTGCTCAGAATTAAAACTCAAAAAGTATATGAACTCTAATGAATGAGTATTCTGTTTCAGTAATAACAACATAAAAGTTCTTTGAATATATATGTGTATATGTATATACACACACACACAAACACACAAAGTTTTCTCCCAGTGGAACACTTCAAGACAGAAGTCTTTAAGACATTAAATCAAAAAAGAGAAATGTTTGGCTTATAAGAAAGGGAAGAAATGAGTGAAGGAGAATGTAGAAATTTGGAGATTAGATTGAATAAAGGGGAAAAGGATTCATTCAGTTAAGCATTTATTCATAAAACTTTATTGATCATCTACTTTATGTCAGACAGATATTACATTAGGCTCTGAGGAGGCAAAGATGAATAGGATAAATCTCTGCTCTCAAAGTTTTCAGTATTCTTGGAGAGATAGATAGATAGATAGATAGATAGATAAAAAGTCGGTGTAAGTGCTGTGCTAGAGATATGCAGAGGCTGGCAAAGGAGCAGATGAAAAGAACATCTGTTTCAAACTGAAGGGTCAAGTAAGGCTTTTTGGAGGAAGTGACATTCTGAGCTAAGTTACAGTTGAGAAATAGGGGTTATTCATATTAAAGGAGAGGGGGTGTATTCCAGGGAGTAAAAGAATCCTTTATGAAAGTCTGGAGATAACAAAAAGCAAGAAGGATTCCAGAAATCTGCAACTTGTTCAATGCTTAGAGTGTGAGGGAAGGAGGAGTAGCAATACATGAAGTTGAAGAGATCAGAGGGAGCCAGATCTTGAAAGAACTTGGTATGACTTTGCTAAGGAGTTTGGCTTTATCCAGAAGTGACTGAAAGCCATCGAAGAAACTTAAGCAAAACAGTGACAAGTTTTGTGTTTTAGAGATAAATCTAATGAAAAGAGGAAAGAGCCAAAACCAGTTGAGAGTTCGTTACTTTAATCTAGATTTAAGGAAAAAAATGAGGTTCTGAAGTAAAGCTGTGAAGATGGAGGGAAAGGGACACATTCAAGAATTCTTTAGAAGGTAGAAGTGAGAAGACTTTGTGACTGACTACATGTGAGGATGAGGGAGATGGTAGGTCATAGGAAGATCCCTAGTTTGGGGCTTTAGTGAGTAGATGGATAAGAGTACAGTTTAATGAAACATGGCAAATAGGAAGGGAAAGGAGCAGGCAAGGAAGCAAAATTATGTGTTCAGCCATAATCAAACTTGAGTTATCTTTGAAATTTCCAAGCAAAGATATTCAGTTAGCAGTTCGACATCTGCGCTGGAGATAGATTTAGACCTACTTTCAAAGACATGGTATTTGAGGACACAATCACAGCGAGGTTACTCAATAAACAGTATAGAAGGTGAGAAGATTAAAACCCCAATGATAGAGTCCTAAGGAGTACCAATGTATATAGACTAAATGGAAGAAGAGAAGCACCTGAAGAAGATTGAAAAGAATTGCCATAAAGGTATGGGAAAAGTCAGAAAGATAGTGACGTCACAGAGGCCAAGGGAGCAGAGAGTTTCCAGAAGGGAGTGGTCACCAGTGTCAGATGCTGTAAATGTTCACAGGAGATAAAGATTGTAAAGTACCCACTGGATTTACCAACAATTAGGTTGTATATAAACTTATTGAATACAGTTTCGATTTCAGTAAAATGAAGGAAGTGGAATCAAACTGCAATAGGCTGAGGAATGGATAAGAAGTGAAGGAGTAGAAGCAATGAATGAGTGTGACTCTTCCAACTAGGTGTACTATGAAGAAAGAAATAGTGATAACTGAAGGGGCAATGAGCTTGATGGAGGTCTCTCCCTCTCTCTCCTTCTCTATTGACATATTTTCTAGCTCAGATTCTTTCCCCAGCCATGTCCAGTCTAATAATAAGCCCATTAAATGTGTCCTTCATTTGTTACAGTGTTTTGCTTTGCAGCATTTCATTTGACACTGTTTTACAGCATCTATTTTTCTGTTTACCTTACCCATCTATTCCTACATGCTGTCCACTTTTTCCATTAGAAGGTTTAGCATATGAATCACGATAATTTTAAATTTCCAATTTGATAATTCTGAAATCTCTGCCATATCTGAGTCTAGTTCTGATACTTGGTTTGGTTGCTTTTCAGACTTTATTTTCCCTGATTTCTAGCATGTTTTTTAGCATGCTAAATTTTTTTTTTTGAAAAATAGATATAATGTATGAGGTAGAAGGAGCTAATGTAGGTCGACATTTAGTGTGAGGTATTATGTTTAGCTGGAGTTAGGCTGTACTTACTGTTTGCTATAGTTGTGGTGTCAGTGGCTAAAATGTCCTCTACTCTCCTTGTTTTTGCCTCCTATTGTCTTTGGATTTTCCTAGAGACTCCTTAAATAAAGTCTGTGACTTGTAGCTCTCTCAGTTGTAATCCACTGTTATTATACTGCAACCCTGTTGATGTGGCAGTAAGGTATTGGGGAGGGGAAGCATTCTACAGTCTTGTGATTAGATCTCATTTTGTTAGTGGACCTGAGTCCTTGGGCTGTGATTTTCAGAAGTATTTCTTAGTTTTTTTTCACCTCTTGTATCTGAAAAAGGAAAACTATAGTGGGCTGGAGTTGCCTAAATGCCCTTCCCTTAAGTCAGATAAGGCTCTGGTAAAGTAGTTTCCCTTGAGGGCAGGGCTTTGTTACAGAGAAAAGAACTCTATGGACATTTCAAAGTGGTTATTTTCCTCTGGTCATATTTCAATGTGGTTACTTTTCCCCTCCACCTGCCCAAAATATGAGAAATTTTCATCTGATCTTCACCATGAGAATCTGGTGGGACTCCTGGAGTTAAAATTAATGAAAGTGTGCCCAGCCCCTAGACCGGGCCCCAGGAGTTTTTTAACTCTCCAGCTGGTCGATGTTCAGCCTCCAGCAATTCTTCAATTAGCATTTAAGTGTTTCTACCAGTTACTGGCTCCAGTGGCTTCTATTCCAGATAAGACAATCTGGACTTTTATTTTCTATGTTCACCTGTCACTCTAGTTTTGGGGGCAATGACTTGGCCTGTGACCTCAATTATCTGATGGGTCTAAGAAAATCACTGATCTTCAGTTTGTTCAGCCTTTTCCTTGCTTTAAGGATGGGAGTGACGACTTACAAGCTCTTCACGTATGGGAGCTGAAACCAGAAGGCCATGATAGCTTTCTACTGTCCCCCTGCTTCTACCCTTTACCCTTGAAGTATTTTATCAGTAGCCAATGTGATGCTTTTAAAAACTTAAGTCATATAATTGTAACCGAGCAGGACCCAATGGAGCCTTCTCAGAACAGTACCCCTCCATGTCCTCCACCTGCCTCTTGTCTGTAGAAAAACTGTAGCCTCCTAAGCTTCCTCGAGTTCCAAAGAGTACATTTAATCAGAGAAGTGAGAAAATGCAGAAAGAAAGGAAAACAGTCAAGCAAGACAAAATAATAATAGTTTAGCCATTAAACAAAGTCAAGGGTATTTAGTTCCTCCTCAAGGGCTATAGATCAGTGGTCCTCAACCTTTTAGGCACCAGGGACCAGTTCCGTGGAAGACAGTTTTTCCACGGATGGGGATGTGGAATATGGTTCAGGTGGTAATGCGAGTGATGGGGAGATATGGGGAGCAGCAGATGAAACTTTGCTTGCTCACCTGCTGCTCACCTCCTGCTGTGTGGCCTGGTTCCTAACAGGCTGTGGCCCGGGGGTTGGGGACCCCTACTATAGATAGTATTCTGAGCCATGTCTTTTGAGCTGTTTTGCAGATACTGAAAGCCCCACCAGGTAGAAGAAGTTAACCGTATGCTGCCCCAGACCGGTTGGAACCAGAAGGTTGATGATGTTGACTCCTGATTACCTCACCACCAACCTATCAGAAGACTGTCCATGAGCCCATCACACACCCCACAACCCCATTCCCTCACCCTGTCTTTATAAACCTTTCCCTGAAAACCTTCAGAAAGTTCGGGTCTTTTAAGCACTAGCTGCCCTAGACTCCTTGCTTGGCACCCTGCAATAAATACTGCACTTTCCTTCACCACAACCCAATGTCAGTAGATTGGCTTTACTGCACGCAAGCAAGTGAACCCAAGTTTGGTTCGGTAACATGATGTCATCCTGTTCCCTTTGCCCAGAATGCCCTTCAGGTAGAAAACCACGTGACTCCTCCATTAATTCCTTTAAGTCTCTGCTTAAATATCATCCTTGCCTTCATAAATCTTACCTTTTAATTGAGGGAGACAGAAATAATCAGCTAACAAAATGTATAGAATGTCAGATGGTTATAACTGTTATGAAAAAACATAAAACAAGGAAGGAAATTTGGAAGAGCTGGTGTTGTGGAGGTGATGCAAAATTAAATTAGGGTGGCCAGGAAAGGCCTCACTTAAAAGTTGACATTTAGCAGAAACTTGAAAGAATGAAAGAGTGAAATTTTTGGATATTTGGAGTTGGAGCATTACAGGCTGAGGGAACAACAAGTACATACTCCCAGAGAAGGAGAGTGCCTAACATTTTGGAATAACAGTAAGGAGGCCAGTGTAGTAGTTTGAAGCTCAGTAAATAAGGAAGCAATTAGAAGGATATATGGTTAGAGTATGTACAATCTTAGTCTATTGTAAGACTTTGAGGGGTTGGTTTAAGGGGAAAGATCAGAAGGGGCTTTTGGAAATAAGTTTGAGACACCTATTACACAACAAAGTGGAAAAGTTAGGTAAGTTGTTGGATATTTGAGTCTGGAGTTCTGAGTGGTTTGGGGTAGAGATAGAAATGCAGGAGTCATTTGCCTGGGGTGAGATGATATCTCCTATGAAGTGAGATAGAAAAGAGAAGAGGTTTAGCTATAGACCTGGGTTAAGAAATTAACAAGCCAACAGAGACAACTCCGAAGGAATGGCCAGAAAACTAAGAAGAAAAGCAAAAGAGAGGGATGTCCTGGAACCCAAGTAAAGAAAGTTTTTCAAGAAATAAAGAGTAAGCAACTGTGTCAAATAGGTATGGTGGGGTGATCAAAATGGGACACTTATGAGAGTGACAGATAACAGTATTAATAATCATGTGGGTAGAACCGGCTAAAACCGTGACTGTCCTGGGCAAACTGGAACACATGGTCACCAAAATAAGTCAAGTAAGTTGAGAATTGAGAATTGGCCATTGTATTTAGCATCATGGTAATCCCTGGTGAGCATGCTAGGAGAAGTTTTAGTGGAATAGTGAGAAGAAAGTTTGACTGAAGTGGGTTCAAGACAAAGTGGAAGAAAAATTGGAGATAACAAGTCTAGACATCTCCTTTGAGGAATTTTGCTGTTAATGGGAGTAAAGGAACATACCTGGAGGAAGATGTAAGGTCAAGGGATTTTTGTTTGTTTTTGAGATGCTTGGCATGAGAGCACGTTTATTGATGGGAATGATACAATGGAGAACCAAAAATTCTAATGCAAAAGAGAGAGGGAAGCATTGCTGAGCAGAATCCTTAAGTAGGCAAGAGAAGTTGAGAACCAACATATGAGTTGTTATCATTATCATTAAAAATGTTACTGTCACTCATTTTTCCTTTCAGTACAAAAAAATCTTAATGTCTTAGAAAGGATAGAGATGAAGAAGGGGGACATTAACTACACCCGTAGTAAATAAGTTAGCTGAAATATTCTCTTCCCACAACTTGTCTGCCACTGTGCTTCTGAAGTCTCACCATATGACAGGTCTTTCAGTGGTCCATGGTGAGTTTGCTCCATATTGACTGGAAGTTTCAGGAGAGTAGACTTTGGTTTAATAGGACTAATACTTCTGACAGAGCTGGCTGCTTCCAGAGGGTCTGAGTTACCTGTCACCAGAATGTTTAAGCAGAGCACTTTAGGGGCAATAGTAATCTATAAATTCTGAACCAAGAGAAGCTGAGATTCATCTCAAAGGCCAGTGTAATTTTGTGAAGGGAATTCTGATAGAGGTTACATAGAGTTAGATTCTACTACCCTCTATGGTTCATAACCCTTTGTATCTTATTTCTTACTAAACACTCAAATAAGGACTTGGTTCTCACGATAATATAAATAAATTAAAAATTCCCATTTTTCAAAGATGGGTATATATATTCTCATAATATTGTACTAATACCATGAAGTATCTATTTTACTGCTCTAAGTATTCTAAAACAAGGAGATTATTTTTCAAATGAGATATAGTTACTGGAAACAAATAAATTATAGTAGGTCAAGGTGGCCAGGTAGATAAAAAATTATTTGCATTAACAGGTGGCATGAATCACCCTGGAATTCTCATTCTCATGAAACTTCCATTTTATTGGTTTCCAGGAAGAAGGAGTGGAGAATAAAGTACAAAATGCATATATTCCAAGCAGGAAATAGTACATAAAATATATTTGCCAATAAGTAAGGGAAGTAGTAGAATTTGAGGTACACAATGGGTAGAAGGTTAACAACTTATCAAAATGACCTAAATGGAAAATATATGGTAGGGAATATTAGCAGAATGTGAAGTGACATCCTGGCAAATGTAGACTTGAGGGAGAGAGAAAGAAAGACAGAGGGAGAGAGAGAGAGAGAGAGAGAGAGAGAGAGAGAGAGAGAGAGAGAATGAATCTTAACGAAAGCCTGGTGTCCCAGCTGGATTACATCTGTGTCTGTTGCCCTGCCTAATACTTCTTTCCCTGTCTCCTCCTTATTTTCTCTTCCTGGCAACTCTCCTTACCTCTGTTTCACTCTTTCTGTCTTTTTCCACTTGCTTTTTTTCCCTTACTTTTTCTTCATCTCTTCTCCTTGCCAATGATACTCAATGATATCCTCAGATTATTGTTTAGCAGTCCTGGTGGCTATAAGGTCAGAGATCTCTGATTTGCACAGGGTTGAAAACTGCATTCATAGCAGTATATTTCATGCATAAGATGTGGGGGATTTTTTGGCAAATAATAAAACATGATGAAACCTAGTACAAAGATGAACAAATAGCTTTTACAAGTAACAAATTCCTGTGACTAAACACAAGCAGTATACAACTCACAAACAAGTCATGTATGTTCTATATATAGGAACTATAGATGTGAGGAACCAACAAGTGTACAACGAAAAAGTTATCTAGTAATTTACGCAGGGTGGAGGAGAAAGCTCAAAATCCATGCTCACTTATCTCCTATATTAACCACTCACAGTCTCTGTGTGCTGATCTTCTCTCATAATTGCAGTAGTCGTTAAGTGCTGCTGTGAGGACTGTTTGTATTTCTGTCTTACTCTCACGATGGTGGATTGCATGTTTATATTGACTCGAATTTTCTTCATCTCCTGCTGTTTTCTGACTGTACATTGTGCACAACGTAAGAAATTTTTTAATTGCTTTATTTCCATAGGTTGAAGATGTAAAGAATTCATTAGATATTAATCAGAGAAGGAATCAAGGCTGCAGTAGGTAGCCTAAGGGACTAAACAGAACTCTAAGCAAAGGTTCTATTGTTAAAAATTCACAAACCTGAAAGTATCTGGTTCTTTTAAAAGATATTTATTCTTAGAAGGGATAAATAATTGTTTTATCTTGAAGCTGACATGTTTGTCTCTGATATCTAAGATAAATATGAAAAATTCTATGGACTACCAACTAAAATGTTTACTTGCATCAATATTAGTGGTTGTTTTAGGCTATTTATATTTAACACTTTGTTTCTTACAATATATAAGGTTATACTTTATTTTTCAGAAAAATTTTGCTCTGTTAACATGTCCAATACAAACAGGTACTTACTTGACATAATATAAACCATGTGAATCCCTATAAAAGGAAAGAGATATCCAAAGAAATAAATTATATAATCATATTGGTCTGTAAAATGGCCTAACATCTTTGCTGAGACCAGAAGTACAATTCTTTTTCAAAATATTGCCTGTTGAAATTTCTCCAAGCAATACCATTTGACTCACTAATTCTGGTGAGGGAGTTTTGCAATGTTAGTTGGTACTTAGATGGTCAGTTGTGCATTTTGGTCAACTGAAATGGTTTCCAGATTCGAAGAAACTGTTTTAAAGTACTGTATTTTTCTGATGTCACTCTTTCATTTATTTAAAAAAATATGTTTATGTAGCAAAATCAATGTGTCATATTTTACATTAGGAAAAAATATGCTCTCCAAAGGGCAAACAGTTTTCTTTTGGATTCTATAGACCTGATCTTATTGGAGCTGTTTTCCCTTCTTGCCTGTCACCTCTAACCTTGGGACTTGGGCAATCTGAAGTCTCACGCTTATAGAATTTCTTCTTTGTGTTTAGGCTGGTGGAGGGTCAAAATAGTTTTCCCTTTCTTGAAATTACAGTTTCTGTGCATGTTTATAGGTCCTGTGACTCCAGATAAATGTTCCTACTCACTGATTTTCAGACTCTAGAAAACCTTTTCTGAGTCCAGATTTCTGGAAGGGGTACTGCAGCCATATCATTGACAGAATGACTCTCCAGGGTAACCTTAGAAATATCAGAAAATCATCAAGGATTGGGGCTGAGGTGTCTGCCACCCCCAGTGACCTACTAGTAGGGTAACTAATCTACCTGTCTCAACCAGAACACTTTGAAAGTGAAGAGAGAAGTATTAATATTTATTCCAGGACAACAGACACAAACTGAAACTGTCCTTGCAAACCAGGATGTGTGTTGATCCTATCTTTGGATATATTGTTATGTCTTCCCTTAGCCAGAGATGATTCTCAAATTTAGTACAAAAGAACTTTATTTCAAATGTTAGATAGCCTTTAAGCTATAATGGCGTGTAGTGACTGTTTTTGAAGCCATGTTGTAAAAATCCATCAGGTACAAAATAACAGAATGAAATCACTTGTGTTGTTCATCTTGATTTTTGGAGACTGGTACTTGAAAATATGGTATTTGAACATTTTCAAAGTACAACAAAGTTATTTTCATTTTTATGTTTTAAGATTCTTTAACATGTAGTTTTTCTAACATGTAGAACTTTTCACATGTGTATTAGCTAAGTTTGAAACATTTGTTCTATATTGTTGAGGGATTTTTGAATGTTGTTATTTACAGCCAATTGTACATCTGTGACTGACTTTGATGATTGTCGAGGGAATATAGCACATTTCTGTCCAGAGAATATTGTTTGTGCATGCAAAGATGGAAAGCCTTTTTGCAAGTAAGTGGTTATGTATGCTGTAAAAGCAAAGTACAATATACTGTAAGTAATAATGCACTTTGTTTTTGTTTGTTATATTCAACAATGCAACACTTCTTTTAAAATAATATTTTAATCAGAAATAACCCCTACACATATAGTACAGTTATTGTAGATTCCCTAAAACAGTTTAATCTACTGTTCTAAAAGCAATATAATAAAATTTAAAAGATTAACTGAGACACTTTTATTAACTTTAAGAGATTAGCATCATTCAAAAGAGCTTTCCTCAGACAGACTTTTAATAGATTAGTTATATATACTCATGAATAAATTATTTTGCTGTTCTAAAGAAGAAGAACTTAAGGTGTGCCTCATGTTATGCAATAGCAATAATCCTGAAATGTTATGTGTAAATAAAGTTTTTTTGTAAATCAAGAAATATCTTAAATGTACTGTGGTTCCCCCTCTTTGTTTCCAGGTTTGCTTTTTATAAAAGTATGTATTCTTTGATATGAATTTAGGCAGATTTTCTACTTTGCTCTAATCAAAAATATGAGAGTATTTGAGCAAAAAATAGAAGGAGACCTAGGAAAAAACATAACACAAGAATCAGAAAGCATTCATAAGTGAGAGAAAGAGAGGATAGGTGGGGATGGGGCAATAGTGAAAGGTTTTCCTGGGTCCCTGCCTCTTAAACTGATAGTAAGAAAACCAGGGGTAGGCAAAGGGACCTGAGGTTTGAGAGAATTTTGTGTTTGGAGAAATGTGACTAGTTTGCACACCATGCTCTGGATGTACTGAATAACAGTATTTGCAGTTCTTCAAGTGCACTATTTTCTCTCTCACCTTTGGATGTTGACATATACTACAACTTCTCTCTATTACTGTTCATTCACCCTCCCTCCTCTCATCACAGCTCTTCTTCCCCTGGTGAATTCCTACTTAACCTTCAAGAGTAAGCTCCATCATATTTCTAACATAGCACTTAAACTACTCTACTGCAATTTCTGGGTGTCTTTCCTCTCAATTTTATTTTATTTTTTAAAAACATCTTTATTGGAGTATAATTGCTTTACATTGTTGTGTTAGTTTCTGCTGTATAACAAAGTGAATCAGCTATATGTATACATATATCCCCATATCCCCTCCCTCTTGCGCCTCCCTCCCACCCTCCCTATCCCACCCCTCTAGGTCATCACAAAACACCCAGCTGACCTCCCTGTGCTATGTGGTTGCTTCCAACTAGCTATCTATTTTACATTTGGTCATGTATATATGTCCATGCCACTCTCTCGCTTCATCCCAGCTTACCCTTCCCCCTTCCCATGTCCTCAAGTCCATTCTCTACATCTGTGTCTTTATTCCTGTCCTGCCCCAGGTTCATCAGAACCTTTTTTTTTTAAGATTCCATATATATGTGTTAGTATATGGTATTTGTTTTTCTCTTTCTGACTTACTTCACTCTGTATGACAGACTCTAGGTCCATCTACCTCCCTACAAATAACTCAATTTCGTTCCTTTTTATGGCTGAGTAATATTCCATTATATATATGTGCCACATCTTTATCCATTCATCTTTCGATGGACACTTAGGTTGCTTCCATGTCCTGGCTATTTTAAATAGTGCTGCAACAAACATTGGGGTGCATGACTCTTTTTGAGTTATGTTTTTCTCAGGGTCTATGTCCAGTAGTGGGATTGCTGGGTCATATGGTAGTTCTATTTTTAGTTTTTTAAGGAACCTCCATACGGTTCTCCACAGTGGCTGTAACAATTTACATTCCCACCAACGTGTAAGAGGGTTCCCTTTTCTCCACACCCTCTCCAGCATTTATTGTTTGTAGACTTTTTTTTTTTTTTTTTTTGTGCGGTACACGGGCCTCTCACTGTTGTGGCCTCTCCCTTTGCAGAACACACTCTCCGGATGTGTAGGCTCAGCGGCCATGGCTCATGGGCCCAGCTGCTCCACGGCATGTGGGGTCCTCCCAGACCGGGGAAAAAACCCATGTCCCCTGCATCGGCAGGAGGGCTCCCAACCACTGCGCCACCAGGGAAGCCCTGTTTGTAGATTTTTTGATGATGGTCATTCTGACCGGTGTGAGGTGAAACCTCATTGTGCTTTTGATTTGCACTTCTCTAATGATAAGTGATGTTGAGCATCCTTTCATGTGTTTGTTGGCAATCTGTATATCTTTGGAGAAATGTCTATTTAGGTCTTCTGCACATTTTTGAATTGGGTTTTTTGTTTTTTGATATTTAGCTGCATGAGCTGCTTGTATATTTTGGAGATTAATCCTTTGTCAGTTGCTTCACTTGCAAATATTTTCTCCCATTCTTGGGGTTGTCTTTTCGTCTTGTTTATGGTTTCCTTTGCTGTGCAAAAGCTTTGAAGTGTCATTAGGTCCCATTTGTTTATTTTTGTTTTTATTTCCATTTCTCTAGGAGGTGGGTCAAAAAGGATCTTGCTGTATTCCTTTTGTCATAGAGTGTTCTGCCTATGAATGTAGGGTGTATGTTTCCTTTTTGAAAGCACCACAAGAACAAAAATTTAGTTTTATTTATCTCCAGCACCTAGCACAATGCCTGTCATATAGAAGACGTTCTGCAAGGGTTTGTTGAATGAATCAGTAATTCAATAGTGCAAAATATTGGAAAAATATTGAAAAAGATAAAAAGTGATTTTAAAAATCCATTGGATTTAGCATTTAGGAGTTGTTGGTTATAATCTTTGAGAATATTCCAAGACTGAGATGAGAATACAAACCAGATTGCAAAATTACATCCAAGGAGTAGGAAGTAAATGTAATACGGCAATGAAGAAACATATATAAGTCATCTGACAATTTTAATGTTATTTGTAAACTCTTAGTTGGAGGAATTCTGGAGGCATGTAATCAAAATTTTGGCTAAAAGCTAATTACCTTTTACCTGTCTTCCTAATCCTTATTATAATTATGTACCTCATTTCTTTTACAAGTCTTTACAATTGTTAATTGCCACATCACATTGACATTAGGCCTATTTTAAAGTTTTTCTCCACAAAGTTGATTCAAACAAATTACTTCAACCTATTTTACTGGTAGATCTCAATGTGGAGCATAACTGCTCTGGACTTGGTGTGCCTGTGTATATATGTATCTGTCAGGTTCTTTGAATGTCTACCTAATGACAAGGGATCATTTTTATTACTAAATATATTAGCACCACACAGTTTGAGTCAGTTATTTTGACATTGCTAATCAGAGTTAGGCACTAACAAATTATAATTGAACATATCAAATTAAATGGTATGATCATTATTTTTAAGTTCTTAAAACATTTTAATGGCATTGCTGAAATTGTCAGGATATATATACCATCACCACCACCCACGCCCCTCCAGGCAGATTTCTGTCACACACACACGTACATGCACAGATGTTCCAAATATTTCATTCAAATAATGAATGAACAAAAGCCAAATTTAAAATATATTTAAAGATAAACAATTTAAGAAAATTGGCCAAACTAAGAACACATGCCTGATACACACTTTTTAATTTTTCAGTCATGTTTTGTTTAAAAGAACTACATTTTACATTGATTCAAATAGAATAAAGCTTATTTAAGATCATTTTATATTTTTAAAAAAATCAATTATGGGCTTCCCGGTGGCACAGTGGTTGAGAGTCCGCCTGCCAATTCAGGGAACATGGGTTCGTGCCCTGGTCCGGGAAGATACCACATGCCGTGGAGTGGCTGGGCCCGTGAGCCATGGCCGCTGAGCCTGTGCATCCGGAGCCTGTGCTCCGCAACGGGAGAGGCCACAACAGTGAGAGGCCCGCCTACCGCAAAAAAAAAAAAAAAAATTCAATTAACTCTGACCCCCTATGTCCATCACTCATCAAAATGAGAATCAGTACCTCAGTATATTTAAACAGGATGCAAATCTTTTTTTGGTATTCCTGTTTTATTGAGGTATAATTGCTCTACAAAAATTGCACACATTTAATGTTTATATCTGGATGAGTTTGAACGTATGCATACACCAGTGATATCATCATCACAACCAAGGTACTAAACATATCCATCAACTCCAAAAATGTTCTTGTGTTCTTTTGTGTTATCTTTACTTTCTTCCTTGCTTGCTTCCCCCCCACCCCACCTTTTTTTTCTTTGTTTAATAAGAACACAACACGAGATCTATCCTCTCAAAATATTTTAACTCTTTCTTAAAAACATCTTGTAACTTCTCACTCTGTGTATCCATTCTTTTCCTGAGTTCTTGGATCATCTTTACAATCATTACTCTGAAGTCTTTCTCGTGTACATTGCCTATCTCCATGTCACTTAGTTGTTCTTCTGGGGTTTTATCTTGTTCCTTCATCTGGAACATATTCCTTTGCTGTCTCATTTTTTATAAATTCTATTTGTGTTTTTATGTATGTAGTAAGTTAATTATGTTTCTCGATCTTGGAGAATTGGCCCTCTGTAGGGGATGTCCTATGTGTCCAAGCAGTACACTCTCCTCTTGTCACCCAAGGGTCAGGGACCAGCTGGTCCCAGGATCAGTTCTGACCCATGTTTGCAGACTCAGTTCCACAGGCTCTGATATGACAGTTTTCTTGCTTCTGGTGTCTGCCCCCTGGTGGGTGGATCTGGGTCTTGACCCTCTGGTGGGCAGGGCTGTGTCAAGGGAAGTGTCTAGAGGTAGTTGTGGGGTGAGGAAGTCTTTGGGCTGCCTCTCTGCTGAAAAGCGGGTCTTTGTTCCCACCCTGTTGGTTGTTTGGCCTGAGGTGTCCCAGCTGAGCCTACAAGCTGTTAGGTGGGGCCAGATCTTGGTGCTAATGACTCGAGCAAGGGTCTTGCTGTCAACCCCCAGCAAGAGTTCATATAGATGAACAGTCCCCGATATGTCCACCACTTCTTATGACCCCAGAGAGAGCCACTGCTGCCCCTAACCTCCCCAGGAGACCCTCCAAGACCAGCAGGTAGGTCAGGCCAAGGCTCCTATGAAGTCAGTGCTTTTGCCTGGGTCTCAGTGTGTGATAGACCTTGTGTGCACCCTCTAAGAGCGGAGTCTTTGTTTCCCCCAGTCCTGTGGAGCTCCTGCAATGAAGCCCCACTAACCTTCAAAGCTAAATGCTCTGGGGGCTGTTCCTCCTGATGATGGACCCCTAAGCTGGGGAGCCTGATATGGTGCTCAGAGCTCTCACTCCTGTGGAAGAACTTCTGCAATATCATTATTCTCCAGTTTGTGAGTTGCCCACCCAGGTTGTATGGGATTTGATTATATCCCAAGTGCACCCTTCCTACTATCTTGTTGTGGTCTTCTTTATGTCTTTGGATGTATTAACAGAATATCTTTTTTGGTAGGTTCCAATCTTTTTAATCGATGATTGTTCAGCAGTTAGTTGTGATTTTGGTGTGTTTGTGAGAGGAGGTGAGCTCAAGGTCCTTCTTCTCCACCACCTTGTCTCCAATCCCCTATCCTCTTAATATATTTTAAAGTGCACAATTCCGTGTTGTAAACTATATGTACTATGTTGTACAACAGACTCTAGAACTTACTCATCATGCACAACTGAAACTTCATACCCATTGAGAAATAATTCCCTATTTCCGCCCCCAGCCCCTGAAAACCACTATTCTATTCTCTGCTTCTATGAGTTTGACTATTTTTACTTGGAACAGTTAATGTATCTCTCAACCAATATTCACATTTCTCACATACTTACTGGTTTCTGAGGAAAAAAAAATCTAAACTATATTTTAAGTGTATTTTTATATAACGGCTTTATTTTCCATTTATGATAGAAAAAAATTACATACCTCCCAGGATTGCTATGAGAATTAAGTAAGATAAAATACTTAAAATTCCTCATAAAGTAACTGGTTCAGAAATGTGCTCCCGCAAAGTCAGTTCATTTCTTCTCCCTAGCCACTATGATGTTAAGCTCAATGGTCAATTCTCAGTCTTCATCTTACTTTACCCAACAGCAGCAATTAACACAGTTGATAAATCTCTCTTCCTTGAATTTTCACTTAGCTTCCAGGATATCCCTCTCTCCTGTTTTTATTTTTTTTCTTCTGCTTCACTGCCCACTTCTGAATTACTTTTGCTAATCTCTTCTCTTGTCCCCACCTACTTAATGTTGGAGTGTCCGACGACTTAGTCCTTCATCTTCTTTATCTGTACCTCCTCCCTTGGTGATCTCATCCAGTCTCATGTCTTTAAATACCATCCAACTGGGAAAATTCATACCTCCAGACTTAGAGGTATAACTGCCTACTCAACATTTCTACTTGGATATCTAATACTCCTTTCAAAATCAGCAAGTACAAAACTGAACTCCCCAACTCCCATCACTCCCAACCCAAAATGTTCTTTCTACACAGTCTTTCCCATCTCAGTTGATGGCAACGCCATCCTTTCATTTGCTTAGGCCAAAAAACTTAAAGTCATCCTTCAGTCCTCTTTTTCTTGCACACTCTCCTTCTTGTCTATCAGGAAATCCTGCTGGTTCTATCTTTAAAAAGATAAGCAGAAATCAACCATCTTTTATCCTCACCCCCACTGTTATCATTCTGGTCTAAACTACACTGGTCATCTCTTACCTGGATTACTGAACAGCTTTGTGACCTTTCTCCCTGCTTCTACCTTTGTCCACTATAGTCTTTTTTTCAATACTGTAGAAAACAGAGCGATCCTTGTAAAACAACCTAGATCATGTCACTCCTCAAAATCCTGTAACTATTCCTCATTTCATTCAGTATAAAAGTTAAAGTCCTTACAATGACCTATAAGGACTTTTGTGATCTGGTCTCCTTCTTTCTTTGGCCTTATCTTCTACCCTACTCCCTTACTCTGCTTCAGCCACACTGATTTTCCTGTGATCCTCAGACATGTAGGCACATTCCATTCTGCTTTAGAACCTTTGTACTTGCTGTTCCTGCTTCTTGGAATGCTCTTCACCCCAAATAAACCTGTGTCTAACGCCCTCACCTCCTTCAGTCTTTCTTCAAATATTATCTTCTCAATAAGGCCTGCCCTTTAGTAACCTATTATATCACTGCAACCTGTCCCACTATCCTGCCCCCCCCAAATTGCTAATCCCCCTTACCCTGCTCTACTTTTTCTTTATTCCTTAGCACTTATCACCTTTAAACATTCTATATAATTTACTAATGATGCTTATTTTTGTTGTCTGTCTTCCTTTCCTACATTTTAAGATGCTTGAGAACATGGATCTTTGTTTTATTTACTGGTCTATCTCAAATGCCTGGCACAGTACTTGGTACATGGTACGAACCCAATAAATGTTGTTGAATAAATGAATGAACTGTTACTGTTTTATATATAATTCCTTTTGTGACTCAGTCCTAAATTAAACAAGAAATACACTCTTGAAAAAGTCTTTTTTTCTAGGAAGAAATCTGTGAGAGTTTATAAGACATATTTTTCAAACATATTTTAACTTGCTTAAATGAATTACATTATATTACATATTAGAAGCCATGTCCCATTGAGTAGATTACTACCTATTTGAAGCTGGTAGCTGCACTTTATTATAGAAGCCTAGAGTATCAGAGCTATAAAAGATTATAGTAATCATCTAATCAATCCCTTCATGTCATCCATGACAGTACCCAATGTATTGGAACAATACAAACCAGGTTTAGTTTACTTAGGATCTGACATTCACTGTTAAACTGGGTAATCCTTTATCAATTCTACAGGAGATAATGAAGTAATCTCTAAAGACACTACATGAACTAACCTCACCATTAGTCACTCTAATTGAGGATGGTGAGAAGTCACATTTTTCCTTTCTACAAACCCATAGACATTTCTATGTGGGTGTGTGCTATGCCAGTTCAATCTAGGCACCAGAGAACCACACTCAGGTTATCTGGCAAAGTATCAGGCTTTATAAAAACACAAGAAGTTTATGTATGAGTCAGTTATTTCTTTAAAATAGAGGAGGAAGATCTGGAGTCATGGGAAAGATGGAAACAGGCAGATTTTGCTGGCAGACAGTCTATTCTCACCTTCTCATGTTTCTTCTTGTATTTGCTGTCGAGTGGCATAGTCAGGCTGTTAACCTGCATTCATCACTGTAGGAGTTGGTCAAGGGAACACCCAGCTGCAGTTACAGAACTAATAGATTAGGCCACTTCAAACTGTTTTCATAGCAGTCATAGAACTGAAGTAGCCAGAGTGAATAGAGGCATGAGCAATGGGCAAAATGTGGATAGTTGTAAAAGCAGTGTTGAGACAGCCATTCTGGGTGAGACTTTTTTTTCACTTCTAAGTACCACATCTTCATTAGCCAATGGTTGGGAAACCCTGACCACCTTCTGCATGCTAATTCCATGTGTTCAAACCTGTACATTTTAGCATATTTGCTCAAGTGGAAAAATAGGACAATAGAAATCTCTTGAGGGCCTTAAAGGGAAAACTTATGGTTTAGTAACAATGAAAGATTGTATTCTTTCAGGGGAAACAATTTGTTTTTATTTCTCTAATTTGTGAGCTTTTTCTATTATTATTATCTCTATCAAGATGTCCAAATTTCAGAGGCCGGTGGGGAAATTATTGGTACATGGGGACCAAATGTGACCAGCTCTGGAATACCCTGGACCTGATTTTAGTAGCAGCATTGCCTGGAATAGGACTGGCTTTACTAGTTGGTGTAACAATCCAGACTATCCACTACTGTAAAAAGAAGTCAAGGAATACAAATGATCACCGGTAAGAAATTTCTAAATACATCTGAGAATGATGGGAAATCACTTGTGAGATCAGTAAATGATTCAAGAAATAATGGATATCATTTATCATGCATACAGCTGATATATTCCCTTCCATATTCATCAACATTTAATTAAATTAAAACAAAAGTCAGGATAACTAAATAAATTTTGTTCAGGATTTGGATACAACAAAAACTGTAAAGCCCCTTCCTCAGATAAAAACCAAGTGAGCCAAGTGTAATTCACTAAACAATTGTCCTACTTCATTGCCTTCCTTCCACCAACGTGCTATTTGTATGCACCACACATACTGTCCTAAGAGTTGAGGTGGGGGAAGGGGGACAGCTGTACCAGTATCTCCTATTTACCCCAACCCCCAGCATCCAATAGGCTTGACTGTATTCTGACTCTGTCTTGGGCAAATCTCGTCACTTCACTGGGCTTCAATTTTCTCAGCTGTAGAGATTGCTATAATCTGACCTACACATCTCACAGAGATGGTGAGATTGACACTGAAAACAACAATCATTTACAGATAGCTTATTATATGTATCAGGCTGACTTATAAATGTTTCATACCTAACGGCCCATGTAATCCTCACAAGAACCCTATAAAGTACAGATGAGATTACTAAGGCACAGAGAGATCAAATAACTTGGCTGAGGTTACAGGGCTAAGTCTATACCCAGGCAATCTGACTCCCAGGCTTAAACTCTTAATCCCCATGCTACACTAATGGACTCTAATGAGATAAAACAGTGCTCTGAAAGCTGTAAAGCCCTGTTGCATTCCTTTTGTTTTTTTGCTTAAAAGCAAATAGTATCCTTTATATTTTGCACTGCCTCTAAATGATAGAAATATGAAAGGTAAATACCAGTAGGGTAAAATCTCACCAATTTTATATCAGTTAATTCAAATTAGCATCTACTTTAAAGTATCATTCTCCAGTGACAAGATAATGTTACCCTCTATGCAGTATGAAGATAGTTTGAAATATTACTTTAAAATTGGAAGTGGCTTGTACTGTCAGCCTTACACTTCTAAGAATAGAATTAGGTTGGAAACCTCCTGAGATTTTAAAGAATCATTTTAATTAGAAATCATACCCATAAACAAGTCACCTTTTAAGTATTCTCCATAATTTTCCTACTCCAAAGCTTTCTAGAAGACTAGATTTGTATTCCAATCCTCTCTCTTCTACTAATTGTCTATGAGTTTGAGAGGATCACTTAGCCCCTGTTTCCTCCTTTATAAATGAAGAGTTAGGTATACATATCCTTCTTCTCTATAGTTGTGAGAATCAAATGAAATAATTAATGGAAAACTGCATTGAGAAGCAAAAGCAAAACAAAAAGCTTGATTATAGATTAGAATAGTAGTAGTGTTTATAAGCATTTAGACTTATTTACAGGTTTTTTGGGTAAAGAATTAATCTGCCTTATTTTTCTTCAGTTAAAATATAATTTAGTTTGAGCTCCTTTTTTTCCCTTCTGCCATTCCCTCAATTGTGAATTGACAGAGTGTTTCTATATATACTCTGGAAGATTCCTTAGTGTAGTGGAAAATGTATGGACATAGAGCAAGACAGACTGGGATTCAAATCCCTGCCCTATAAATCACTGACTGTGTGGCCTTGGGGAATTTCCTTAAAATTTCTCAGCCTCAGGTTTCTCATATGTAAAATGGAGTTAATAATACTTATCTTGCAAGCCTTACTCAAGTAAGATAATGTAATTTTTGTGAAATAAACTGATGTGTGAAATTTACTTTCAATTGCATTAAAAATATAATGGATTAATGGGTGGATAGAAGGATGGATAAATGGATAGATATATGCAAAAGCAAGTATAGTAAAATGTTAATGATTAAATCGAGGTGGTAGATACATGGGCATTCACTATAAAATTCAATTTTGGTGTGTGTTTGAAAATTTTCCTAATAAAATGTTGGGAAAAATCAGATAATGTAAAGTAAAACACTTTGAGCATGGAAAATACTCAACAAATGGTAGCCAATATTATTGCATTCTCTCGGGTACATATAATAATGGAGTCTTAAGATGGGAACATTCATTCTGTGTTGTCAAAAATGAGTTTATTTTAAAAAGTGATTTATAACCAATTAAGCTACTTCTCTATCCTAACTATATATATATATATTTTTTTTAATTTACTGTGCCAGAGAACAGAGGAGTTTATCAGGACTCCAACCTCAGTATAATTCTGCACATGCTTTTGATACTGCTATGAGACCTTCTCAACCTGATCAAGGCCAGGTAAACACTGAAATTCATTTGTAAGGTAAACTAAGTTTACAGAAGACACCAAAGAGATAAATGCCTTAGAGAAACAAAAAGAACTTTGGGAGATTAAAGAAGTAGTCAGAGACAACAAAATGAAGTGTGATCAGAAGATCAAATTGTACAAATATGGGATTGTTGATGACAAGTTATTTATCAGTAGAGTACAGGCCAGGCCTGGGGCAAATTACACTGGGAGTTCTCTCTCCTTCTTTTCTCCAGCATTTGTTTCCAGGTAAAATCAAGTTAAAACATATATCAAAGGCAGCCTTGGGGAAAGTTAAAACACATATCAAAGGGGAAAAGGAAGCCACTAAAAGAGGGCTAGAAAGATATGGGTAACAGGACACGGATTAGAGCTATGTGGTTTTTTTTTTTTTTGAATTAGCTGAAAATCTCTTCTTATCTAACAATATGTTCTCAGTAGCACAGATCCTCTGAAACAGAAGACTTGTGTGGATCTCTTCAATTCATTGTACCTTAGGAATAGCTCTGAAGTAAGAGGTCTGGATGTCATACCCAACCACAAGTGTCAGAAGCAGCAGCAATGCTTTTATTGTTTTAAATCAAACAAATCGCTAGTAAGACACTGCAGCATCATCTTTTTGTTATGGTATTTTAGTCCTAGAATATGCCCAATTATGATCTCTATATTTTAAGGAAGACCTACTTTGAGACTAAAGAACACAAGCCTCAGTATAATTCTACATATATTCCTGATATGGTACCTTCTCAATAGTATCAAGGCCAGTTAAAATTAAAATTCATGAAAAGGTTAAGATAAAAAGTTGATAAACGGTGGATGAGTGAATGATAGTGGTCATATATTTTCTATTAGAAGTCAGAACAGTTAAATATTGGAACTTAGAGAATGAGGATAGGATTTATGTGTTTCTGAATATATCTGTGTCTATCTATCTATCTAAAACATTTTTCAAAAACGAAGTTTAAGGTACTCTGGATGAATATACTATGGTGAATAATGTTGATGTTATGAAAGGCTAACTCTAGGGCTGTCAGATTGTTTTAGTTGTCAGTTGTTCTCCTGAAGTGACCAACTATTTTGTAGATGAATCCTATGAGTTAGAAAAGCAAGCAGGGAGGTGGTGTTTTTCCTCTTCTAAGTATTCACTTATTCTTAGCCTCTGTAGTTACTTTGGCTACCCACCTATTTTTCAAATCTCCTTCTCTCCTTTCATCATCCCTTTTTTACTTAATGCTATACAAGCTCTAATAGTGGATAAAATTCAGGAGGAGGGCCAATATAATGCACATCGTTTAGGCTATATTCAATAAATGTTACTCTCCCTTTTCCTGGTCTCAGTCTTCCTATGGCTAAATGTCTGCTCCGTTCCTGTTACATCTATCTGAATACCTCCACTGTAGACACTTTCTCTTCATTGCTGTGAACATTTCCTAAATTTCCCTTTACTGAGGACGGCACAAGTGAACCACCATGCCTGGTCTCAATCTACCATATTCTTCTCTTCTTGAGGGTTTCCCAGAGTATAGGGCATTAGGAAGTAGAAGTGGACTGCAGGTTAACAATTTAATAGAGGACTAGGAAACTTTTCAACTGAGTTAAACTTTTTAGAAGGGTGTCCAGATGCACTGTGCTCTGAGTGTACATTTAAAATATTGACTTTGGCGTGTGATGACTTTTCAGAAGCTAAGGCCCAGATCAGGTTTCCACAGACGTGAATAATGCTTTTTCATGCAAATTAATCACTATTTTCTTTATTCAGCTAACTCACACGCAGAGAACCAGGAATTAATAAGCAGAGCCTGAGTTCATTCTTGAATTTTCAACGTTAATCTTTTCTAATTGACTTAACAATTAGATTTGAGTGGGTGGAGGTAAGACTACATATTTGCTACCTCTTCTTCACCTCCATCCACTTTTACTTTTAGCACAGAATAGCTTGTGGCTTTCAAAGCTGTTACAATACTAGCATGAGCATATAATTAGAAGTCCCAATATATTCTGTGAATCTCTGGCAGGAAGGTGTGCTGCATAGTTTAGTCCTGTGAGAATTCACCATTGCTACTGTTGTTTTTTTTTAGTTATTGTTCTGATCATAAATATGTTTTTTTAAGTTTATCTGCCTTTAAGTTTATCATGCCAGGTAATGATTCAGCCACATTCAGCCACAGGATATAACATGCTTTAGCTACTTTCACCTGGTGAAAATATATGACAACTATGTCCAGAGGGGGAAAAAAATACCCTTACATTTAATAGAGACCCAGGTAACTGGCATAGTCTGAAGAGCAAAGAAATAAATACTGGTATGACTTAAAGAGCATATAATAAATCATATAGTGGAGGCAACAAATATTGAGATGTGCTCACTGAAAAGGAAGAATACTTTGACTAAAAATAAGATCTTCTAAATTTGGCATTATAATCACAAACTTACCAAATTGCTGGATTTACTGTGTTTTCAAATAGAATGAATTGAAAGCAGGAGGAGATAATGAGCTAAGCTTTAAATGATCAATTTACCAAATCCAGGAGATTATTCTTCCTAGATAATAAATGAATATAATATCCAATAATTAAAGTATTCTTTACTGATACCTGAGAATATTATATTATTTAAGTAATTTCTCACTAGAAGTTGTTAATATCATCTTCAAACAGTTAAACATTATCAAGAACTCCACTACAGATGGCACTGTGCAAATTGTGATAATCTCCAGACCGTTGCTACATTTTCAGTCTGCATTATCTTTGGATATGTACATTATTCTACCTTATCAGTAAACAATTAGTCACAGCTTTATGAATATTTGCATAGTTAAAACCTTATGTCGTGTCACTTATCCAATTCATGAAATTAATTTGTCCATGACAACCAGTTATGTAAAGTGAACTGGAAATCAGCAAGGTAGAAATAATATCTTTTACTGAGATTAGTTTTTTTCAACAGTCCAATATTCTGCTTAGGAAAATAATATTAATTGGTTAGAAACACTAAAGGAATCTTAGTAATTGGAAGGGGAATATTATTTTGCAGCTTTTTTAACCTTTATTTTATTTTTTTTTACTTTTTATTTTTATACAATTTTTAAAGGTTACTTTCCATTTACAGTTGTTGCAAAATATTGGCTATATTCCTCGTGTTGTACAATATATCCTTGAGCCTATCTGACACCCAATAGTTTGTACCTCCCACTCCCCTGCCCCTATAGTGCCCTTCCCTCTCCCTCTCCCCTGACTGGTAATCACTAGTTGTATTCTCTATATCTGTGAGTCTGCTTCTTTTATGTTATATTCACTAGTTTGTTGTACTTTTTAGATTCCACATATAAGTGATATCATACAGTATTTATCTTTCCCTGACTTATTTCACTAAGCATAATAACCTCCAAGTGCATCCATGCTGCTGCAAATGGCAAAACTTCATTCTTTTTTATGTCTGAGTAGTATTCCATTGTATATCTATACCACATCTTCTTCATCTGCTGATGGACACTTCGGTTGTTTCCTTGTTTTGGTTATTGTAAATAATGTTGCTATGAACATTGAGGTGTATGCACCTTTTTGAATCAGTGTTTCGAAGAAAAATATGTTCTGACTAAACTCCTAAGCTTCCTTAATCTTTGTTCCTATTTTTGTCATTTTATTTAAGATTATCACGCACCCAAATTTTCTGGAATTTTTAAGATATGTTTTCAAAAACAATAAAATATCCACGCCACAGGGGAAAGTCACTGGATGAAATTCTCCATATTTACCAACAGATGGCAGTGATCAACCATTAAGTGTATCTTCCTAGGCCGTTCTGGTTTGCTGAGGAAGAGCCTCCTTTGTAAAAATTCAAAAGCAGAAAACCTGTAGTTAAGCACTCAGGGCCAAATCATTGAGAGGCCTTACCATCAGTATCAAATTATGGCGATTCTGATAAAATCTTAACTGATTTGTGTCACACTAACAGCATTGTAAAGCAAGCATCAATCAAGTGGAAAATAGGAAAATAGAAAACTGTAATGCTGAAGGATCACAACTATCCTTTTTCTAAAGTATACATATATGATGGAAATACGTATGCCAAAATATTAACAATACTTTTCTTTAGGTGGGAAACTATAGGTTAATTTTCCTTAATATATAAAAATTCTTCATAATCGTGAAGTAAATGATCAACAATTCAATAAAAGAATGGACAAATTTGATGAACTGACAGTTCATTGAAAAGGAAATTCGAATAGCTCTTAAACATATAAAAATATGTTAACCTTCCTTCATTATTATGAAACATGACTGTAATTATACTGAAATACCATTTTTTGCTTATCATTTTAGTAAAGATCCAAAAGTTTGATAATATATTCTATTAGAAAGGCTCTGAGGAAAATGGCTGGTGTAAAGGCAGTTTGGCAATTACAAATGCATATATCATTTGACCTAGCAATATCACTTGGGGGAGTGAATATCCTGCAGATATATTCCCATAAGTGCAGACTGATATGTTTATAATATTTTTATTGCTGCATGGATTACAATAGGAAAGGATTGGAAACCACACAAATGCCTATCAAGAGAGGCTAGTTAAATAATCTATAGTACATCCATACAATGGAACGCTATTGGACTTTACAAAAGACGAAATGGATTATCTCTGTACTGATATGAAAATATCTCCAAGACAGGTATAGTGAAAAACAAAAAATGGTGCAAAAAAGTGTGTATGGTGTGCTTCGTTTTGTATAAGAAAGAGGAGGAAGTAAGAATATATATTCATGTTGCTTATATTTATATTAAAAAACTTTGGATTAATACACAAGCAACTATAAAAATGATTACTGCTTAGGGGATTGCGGGTGGAGACTGAATTGTTGGAGGTCAGGAGTGAGAAAAAGAAATTCATTGTTTAAATTATTACTCATTCAAAAATTTTCAGAGTATTTTGCTTTTAATAATGGAAAAAAAAAACTTTAGTTAGTTAATTAGTTACAGCTGTTAGTAATATTGTGCCATTATTATTTTCCTGATTTTGATAATGTACTATGGCTATATAAGATGTAAACTTTAGAGGAAGCAGAGTCAAGGTAATATAGGAACTCACTGTGCAATTTTTGCAACTTGTCTATAAGTCTAAAGTCATTTCAAAATAAACGTTTTAAAAAATAAACATTGGTTGAAAACCTCTTTGGTCCAAAGTCCTGCTGGAATGTGTAGGAAGACAGATGAACATCATTATGCCTGGTATCCAGGGATATGATAAAGATCCATGAAACAATGGACAAGTCTAGGTCAGGTTCCTTTGCTATACCCTCTTTTTATTTTTTTAAATAAATTTATTTATTTATTTTATTTATTTTTTGCTATGTTGGGTCTTCGTTGCTGCATGAGGGCTTTCTCTAGTTGCGTTGAACGGGGGCTACTCTTCGTTGTGGTGTGCGGGCTTCTCATGGCAGTGGCTTCTCTTGTTGAGGAGCACGGGATCTAGGCGCGCGGGCTTCAGTAGTTGTGGCACCTCGGCTCAGTAGTTGTGGCTTGCGGGCTATAGAGCGCAGGCTCAGTAGTTGTGGCACACAGGCTTAGTTGCTCTGCAGCATGGGGTATCTTCCCAGACCAGGGTTTGAACCCACGTCCCCTGCATTGGCAGGCAGATTCTTAACCACTGCACCACCAGGGAAATCATGCTATACCCTCTTGCAGGAAGATGTTTCTTCCTTAGTAACATATCTTATTTTGCAACTATATTCTGGTTTGGGTGACTTTTTTTTTAATATCTTCTTCCCCACTAGGAGCAGGAAAATGTATGTACATATTGTACATGATAGGTGTCTTAAAGCATGTGTAGGGAATGTAAGTGGAAGAAAGATTATTTTTCTTTTGCCTAGCTCCGAAATTCAGAACCAAAACCAATGGTGGAGATTATGGTAGGCAAACTTCAATCCGATGTAATATATCTATTTTCTAACAGTTGGAGCAATCAAATAATTAAACAGATTGGTCCCGTGAGGGGAGCACTCCTCAAAACTGAAAATATTCCAAAAAAGGGTAGGATGAGACAGGAGTGACATCTTCAGGTGGAAGAATAGACTAGATAACAGATAAGATTCTATGATAGTCACTGCTAAGATTCTGTATCCTTTCTGGCATATCACCCTTTAAATTTGCTTCAGCTTCCTTCATATTTGAAGAATCAAAGGAGCTTTTGTTTATTGCTATCCTTCAACTCTGTGTTTTCAGTATGTTAAATGCCAAGGTTATTGTTTGAAGCTCATTTTCTAATAAGTAATATTTAGCTCATTGAAGCTTATCTGCTGAGTTCTACCCACTCACTCAGTCTTGTGAGATCTCCACGCAGATTATCCTTGTCAGCTTGGCAGTTCATTTTCAGGAAGGTCAGCATCAGATGTTAGTATGGAAGAAATTTTAGAGACCATCTATTCAATGACAGACACTTTAACGGCCTTTGGTGTGGAAACTTGTAAAAGTTTTTTGAAAGTTTAAGTAAGTTATAACCATTTCAACCCCCTTACTCAAAATGCTCAAAAAACCCAAGTTGATTTTGTCAGTCATAATTTTCCTTTATAGAAATCATGATTGCTTTTACATAATAAGTTATGTTTTCTTAAGCATCTGATGATATTGCTGTTAATCTTCCACCTCACCCACAATGTAAGAATAAGAATTATTGGTCTATTGTTCTCAGGATTCTTATGGATTGGAGTCAGCATAGTGGCCATTTATAACAAAATGTAACACTTCGTGGTCATCTATTCCACGATTTCAATTTTGACTTTCTTCAAACTGTTCAAGAGATGCTCTCCAGCCCTTATGATTCTCCTACACCTAGTATTTTGACTAAGACTTGACAAGTGATTCTGAATAAATCTTTCTGCAATGAAAAAACTGTTCTATAAATCTGTGCTGTCCAATGTGTCAGCCACTAGCCACATATGGCTATAGTGGACTTGAAATTCAGCTAGTATGACTAAGGAGTGGGTTTATTTTATTTTAATTAATTTAAATTTAAATAACCAAATCTGACTAGTGACTACCATATTGGATAGAACAGGTATAGACCACCCTACACATTTAAAGTAACTTTTCTCTGACACCTTTGATTCTTTTTAATCTACATTTTTTAATGTATTTATTTGGCTGCATTGGGTCTTAAGTTGCGGTGAGTGGGCTCTTTGTTGCAGCATGCCAGCTTCTCTCTAGTTGTGGCATGTGGACTCCAGAGCACATGGGCTCAGTAGTTGCAGCACATAGGCTTAGCTGCCCTGTGGCATGTGGGATCTTAGTTCCCCGACCAGGGATCAAACTCCCGTCCCCTGCATTGGAAGGCAGATTCTTAACGACTGGACCAGCAGAGAAGTCCCCTTTGATTTACTAAACACTTTCAGGAAAGCTTTATTCTTAATTTCCCTCAGTAAAAACCAATGAAAATAATTCATGTAATGTCTTCACTAATCTTATTGTTAATTCTAAAACTAGCTTTTTTGTCTGTTCTCTCATTTCCCTCTTTGGGTTATGGTGTAAAAATATCTGAGCTTGGAATCATATGATCAGAGCCTGAGAAATAGTTCTGTGATCTTTTTACATATAGAATTTATACAGTCTGAATCTGTTGAATCGTTGTAATCAAGGAGTTCAAATGATTTTTTTTTCCCAATCAACCGTCCATTCAGTATCATTAAGACTTTACTGTGATTGAGGTACTCTGGGATATAAGTAAGGTAATGGAGTAGAGAAGAACTAACATTTATTGAACATGTCCCATACACAAGGCATTTTTAAATCACAGAATGTCTGTAACATAGGATATCTATTTGAATCTTCATGACTGCCCCTGTCTAGTCTTATTAATCCTATTTTTAATAACGAGGAAATCAACAATAAGATAGGTAAAGTGACTGTACACTTTTTCTGGGTTTTTTGGTACATTTAAAATGCATACCTCTCAAAATAAAACAAGGCTTCATTTTTTAAAAGTTCTAGACCTTTTAAATTTCTGGAAATTTCTAACCCTTACTCTATAATTGTAAAGAGAAAACAGACTACCACAGAATTCTAATAGTTTCTAACTTATTCATCTAAAAAATACTATGACTCTACGAATGGTCTCTGGTATGTTTTAAGCATATTCTACCATTTAATATCTCTTTGGAAATAATTTTTTACCTTTCTTGAATGTAAAAAATGTAGTATGTAAAAAGATATTTGGGGCAGAGTTTCAAGATGGCAGAGGAGTAAGACATGGAGATCACCTTCCTCCCCAGAAATACATCAAAAATACATCCACATGTGGAACAACTCCTACAGAACACCTACTGAACGCTGGCAGAAGACCTCAGACTTCCAAAAGGCAAGAAATTCCCCACGTACCTGTGTAGGGCAAAAGAAAGAAAGAAAAAACAGAGACAAAAGAATACGGACAGGACCTGCACCTCTGGGAGGGAGCTGTGAAGGAGGAAAAGCTTCCACACACTAGGAAGCCCCTTCACTGGTGAAGACGGTGGGTGGGTGGGTGGGGAAGCTTTGGGGCCACGGTGAAGAGCACAGCAACAGGGTTGTAGAGGGCAAAGCAGAGAGATTCCTGCACAGAGGATTGGTGCTGACCAGCTCTCACCAGCCTGAGAGGCTTGTCTGCTCACCCACCGGGGCAGGTGGTGGCTGAGAGCTGAGGCTTGGGCTTTGGAGGTCAGATCTCAAGCAGAGGACTGGGGGTGGCTGTGTGAGCACAACCTGAAGGGGGCTAGTGTGCCACAGCTAGCCAGGAGGGAGTCTGGGAAAAAGTCTGGACCAGCCTAAGAGGCAAGAGACCACTGTTTTGGGGTGCATGATGAGAGGAGATTCAAAGCACTGCCTAAATGAGCTCCAGAGATGGGCACGAGCTGCGGCTATCAGCACAGACACTAGAGATGGGCATGAGATGCTAAGGCTGCTGCTGCAGGCCCCAAGAAACCTGTGTGCAAGCACAGGTCACTATCCATACCTCCCCTCCAGGGAGCTTGTGCAGCCCCGCATTCCCAGGGTCCCGTGATCCAGGGACAACTTCCCCAGGAGAAAACACGGTATGCCTCAGGCTGTTGCAACGTCATGCTGGCCTTTTCTGCTGCAGGCTTGCCCCACAACTGTACCCTTCCCTCCCCTTGGCCTGAGTGACAGAGCTCCCTAATCAGCTGCTCCTTTAACCCTGTCTTGTCTGGGCAGGGAACAGACGCGCTCAGGAGACCTACACGCAGAGGCAGGGCCAAATACAAAGCTGAACCCCAGGAACTGTGTGAAGAAAGAACAGAAAGGGAAATTTCTCCCAGCAGCCTCAGGAGCAGGGGATTAAATCTCCACAATCAACTTGATGTGCCCTGCATCTCTGGAATACCCAAATAGACAATGAATCTTACCAAAATTGAGGCAGTGGATTTTGGGAGCAACTGTTGACTTGGGGTTTGCTTTCTGCATCTAATGTGTTTCTGGTTTTAAGTTTATCTTAGTTTAGTCTTTAGAGCTTATTATCATTGGTTGATTTGTTTACTGATTTGGTTTCTCTCTTCCTTTTTATATATATATATTTTTTTCCTTTTTCTCCTTTTATGAGTGTGTATGTCTATGCATCTTTGTGTGATCTTCTCTGTATAACTTTGCTTTTACCATTTCTCCTAGGGTTCTGTGTCTCCGGTTTTTTTTTTCTTTTTTTTGTACTATATTTTTTAGCACTTTTTATCATTGGTGGATTTGATTTTTGGTTTGGTTGCTCTCTTTCATTCTTTTTTATTTCTATTACTGTTTTATTTTTAATAATATTTTTATTTTTAAATTAATAACTTTCTTTCTTTCCTTCTTTCTTTCTTTCTTTTCTTTCTTTCTTTCTTTCTTTCTTCCTTTCTTTCTTTCTTTCTCTTTCTTTCCTTCCTTCCTTCCTTCTTTCCTTCCTTCCTTCTTCTTTCTTTCTTTCTTTCTTTCTTTCTTTCTTTCTTTCTTTCTTTCTTTCTTTCTTTCTTTCTTTCTTTCTCTCCCTTTTCTTCTGAGCCGTGTGGCTGACAGAGTCTTGGTGCTCCAGCCGGGTCTCAGGTCTGAGCCTCTAAGGTAGGAGAGCTGAGTTCAGGACACTGGTCCAACAGAGGCCTCCCGGCCCCACATAATATCAAATGGCAAAAGCTCTTTCAGAGATCTCCATCTCGACTCTAGGACCCAGCTCCACTCAATGACAAGCAAGCTACAGTGCATGACACACTATGCCAAACAACTGGAAAGAAAGGAACACAACCCCACCCATTAGTAGAGAGGCTGTCTAAAATCATAATAATTTCACAGACACCCCAAAACACACCACCGGATGCAGTCCTGCCCACCAGAAAGACAAGATCCAGCCTCATCTGCCAGAACACAGGCACCAGTCCCCTCCACAAGGAAGCCTACACAACACACTGAACCAACGTTAGCCACTGGGGACAGACACCAAAAACAATGGGAAACACGAACCTGCAGCCTGCAGAAAGGAGACCTAAAACACAGTAAATAAGCAAAATGAGAAGACAGAGAAACACAAAGCAGATGAAGGAGCAAGGTAAAAACCACCAGACCAAACAAATGAAGAGGAAATAGAGTCTACCTGAAAAAGAATTCAGACGAATGATAGTAAAGATGATCCAAAATCTTGGAAATAGAATGGAGAAAATACAAGAAACCTTTAACAAGGACCTAGAAGAACGAAAGGGCAAACAAACAATGATGAACAACACAATAAAGGAAATTAAAATTATCTAGAAGGAATCAATAGCAGAATAACTGAGGCAGAAGAACGGGTAAGTGACCTGGTAGATAAAATAGTGGCAAGCGCTACCACAGCACAAAATAAAGAAAAAATAATGAAAAGAATTGAGGACAGTCTCAGAGACCTCTGGGACAACATTCAACACACCAACATGCAAATTATAGGGTTCCCAAAAGAAGAAGAGAAAAAGAAGAGACTGAGAAACTATTCGAAGAGAATATAGTTGAAAAGTTCCCTAATATGGGAAAGGAAATAGTCAATCAAGTCCAGGAAGCACAGAGAGTCCCATACAGGATAAATCCAAGAAAAAACACGCTAAGACACATATTAATCAAACTACCAAAAATTAAATACAAAGAAAAAATACTAAAAGCAGCCAGGGAAAAGCAACAAATATCACACAAGAGAATCCCCATAACGATAACAGCTGATCCTTCAGCAGAAACTCTGCAGGCCAGAAGGGAGTGGCAGGACAAATTTAAAGTGATGAAAGAGAAAAACCTACAACCAAGATTTCTCTACACAGCAAGGATCTCATTTAGATTCGACAGGGAAATTAAAAACTTTACAGACAAGCAAAAGCTAAGAGAATTCAGTGCCACAAAACCAGCATCACAACAAATGCTAAAGGAAAATCTCCAGGCAGGAAACACAAGAGAAGGAAAAGACCTAAAATAACAAACCCAAAACAATTTAGAAAATGGTAATAGGAACACACATATCGATAACTACCTTAAATGTAAATGGATTAAATGCTGCAACCAAAAGACATACAATAGCTGAATGGATACATAAACAAGACCTGTATACCTGCGGTCTACAAGGGACACACTTCAGACCTAGGGACACATACAGACTGAGAGTGAGTGGATGGAAAGCGTTATTCCATGCAAATGGAAAAGAAAAGAAAGCTGGAGTAGCAATTGTCATATCAGATAAAATAGACTTGAAAATAAAGATTATTACAAGAGACAATGAAGGACACTACATAATGATCAAGGGATCAATACAAGAAGAAGATATAACAATTTTAAATATTTATGCACCTAACAAAGGAGGACCTCAATACTTAAGGAAATATTAACAGCCATAAAAGGGGAAATCGACAGTAACACAGTCATAGTAGGGTACTTTAACACCCCAATTTTACCAATAGAAAAATAATGCAAAATGAAAATAAATAAGGAAGCACAAGCTTTAAATGATACATTAAACAAGATGGACTTCATTGATTTATAGAACATTCCATCCAAAAACGACAGAATACACTTTTTTCTCAAGTGCTCATGGAACATTCTCCAGGATAGATCATATCGTGGGTCACAAATCAAGCCTTGGTAAATTTAAGAAAATTGAAATCGTATCAAGTATCTTTTCCGACCAAAATGCTATGAGACTAGATATCAATTACAGGAAAAAATCTGTAAAAAACACAAAGACATGGAGGCTAAACAATACACTACTAAATAACCAAGAGATCACTGAAGAAATCAAACAGGAAGTCAAGAAATACCTAGAAACAAATGACAATGAAAACACAATGACATAAAAGCTATGGGATGCAGCAAAAGCAGTTCTAAGAGGGAATTTAATAGCAATACAGTCCTACCTCAAGAAACAAGAAACAACTCAAATAACCACCTAACCTTACAGCTAAAGTAATTAGAGAACGAAGAACAAAAGACCCAAATGTTAGCAGAAGGTAAGAAATCATAAAAATTAGACCAGAAATAAATGAAAAAGAAATGAAGGAAACAATAGCAAAGATCAATAAAACTAAAAGCTGGTTCTTGGAGAAGATAAACAAAACTGAAAAACCATTAGCCGGACTCATCAAGAAAAGAATGGAAAAGACGCAAGTCAACAGAATTAGAAATGAAAAAGGAGAAGTAACAACTGACACTGCAGAAATACAAAGGATCTGAGAGATTACTACAAGCAAATATATGCCAATAAAATGGACAACCTGGAAGAAATGAACAAATTCTTAGAAATGCACAACCTTCTGAGAATGAACCAGGAAGAAATAGAAAATATAAACACACCAATCACAAGCACAGAAATTGAGACTGTGATTAAAAATCTTCCAACAAACAAAAGCCCAGGACCAGATGGCTTCACAGGCAAATTCTATCAAACATTTAGAGAAGAGCTAACACCTATCCTTATCAAACCCTTCCAAAATATAACAGAGGGAGGAACACTCCCAAACTCATTCTATGAGGCCACCATCACCTTGATACCAAAACAAGGCAAATATGTCACAAAGAAAGAAAACTACAGGCCAATATCACTGATGAACATACATGCAGAATCCTCAACAAAATACTAGCAAACAGAATCCAACAGCACATTTAAAGGATCATACACCATGATTAGGTGGGGTTTATCCCAGGAATGCAAGGATTCTTCAATATACACAAATCAATCAATGTGATACACCATATTAACAAATTGAAGGATAAAAACCATATGATCATCTCAATAGATGCAGAAAAAGCTTTCAACAAAATTCATCACATATTTATGATAAAATCCCACCAGAAAGTAGGCATAGAGGGAACTTACCTCAACATAATAAAGGCCACATATGACAACCCACAGCCAACATCATTCTCAACGGTGAAAAACTGAAATCATTTCCACTAAGATCAGGAACAATACAAGGCTTCCCACTCTCACCACTATTTTTCAACATAGTTTTGAAAGTTTTAGCCACAGCAATCAGAGAAGAAAAGGAAATGAAAGGAATCCAAATCGGAAAAGAAGAACTAATCTGCTACTGTTTGCATATGACATAATACAGTATATAGAGTATATCAGAGACGCTTACAGAAAACTACTAGAGCTAATCAATGAATTTCATAAGGTAGCAGGATACAAAATTAATGCATAGAAATCTCTTGCATTCCTATACACTAATGATTAAAAATCTGAAAGAGAAATTAAGGAAATACTCCCATTTACCATTGCAACAACAACAACAAAAAAATACCTAGGAATAAACCTACTTTAGGGTATGAAAGACCTGTATGCTGAAAACTATAAGACACTGATGAAAGAAATTAAATATGATACAAACAGATGGAGAGATATACCATGTTCTTGGATTGGATGAATCAGCACTGTGAAAATGACTATACTACCTAAAGCAATCTACAGATTCAATGCAATCCCTATCAAATTACCAATGGTATTTTTCACAGAACTAAAACAAAAACAATCTTCAATTTTTATGGTAATACAAAAGACCCTGAATAGCCAAAGCAATCTTGAGAGAGAACAAGAGCACTGGAGACATCATGCTCCCTGGCTTCAGACTATACTACAAAGCTACTGTCATCAAGACAGTATGGTACTGGCACAAGAACAGAAATATAGATCAATGGAACAGGATAGAAAATACAGAGATAAACCCATACAAATATGGTCAGCTTATCTTTGATAATGGAGGCAAGAATATACAATGGAGGAAAGACAGCCTCTTCAATAAGTGGTGCTGGGAAAACTGGACAGCTACATGGAAAAGAATGAAATTAAAACACTCCCTAACACCATACACAGAAATAGACTCAAACTGGATTAACAACCTAAATGTAAGGTCAGACAGTATTAAACTCATAGAGGAAAACATAGGCAGAACACTCTATGACATACATCATAGCAAGATCCTTTTTGACCCACCTGCTAGAGAAATGGAAATAAAAACAAAAATAAACAAATGGGACCTAATGAAACTTAAAATCTTGTGCACAGCAAAGGAAACCATAAACAAGACAAAAGACAACCCTCAGAATGTGAGAAAGTATCTGCAAGTGCAGCAACTGACAAAGGATTAATCTCCAAAATATACAGGCAGCTCATACAGCTCAATATCAAAAAACAAACAACCCAATCCAAAAATGGGCAGCAGACCTAAAGAGACATTTCTCCAAAGAAGATATACAGATTGCCAACAAACACATGAAAGGATTCTCAACATCACTAATCATTAGAGAAATGCAAATCAAAACTACAATGAGGTATCACCTCACACTGGTCAGAATGGCCACCATCAAAAAAATCTACGAACAATAAATGCCGGATGGGGTGTAGAGGAAAATTAACCTCTTGCACTCTTGGTGGGAATGTAAGTTGATACAGCCACTATGGAGAACAGTATGGAGGTTTCTTAAAAAACTAAAAATAGAACTACCATATTACCCAGCAATCCCACTGTTAGGCATATACCCTGAGAAAACCATAATTCAAAAAGAGTCATGTACCACAATGTTTATTGCAGCTCTATTTACAATAGCCAGGACATGGAAGCAACCTAAGTGTCCATTGACAGAAGAATGGATAAAGAAGGTGTGGCACACATAAAAAGAAATGAAATTGAGTTATTTGCAGTGAGGTGGATGGACCTAGAGTCTGTCATACAGATTTAAGTAAGTCAGAAAGAGAAACCAAATACTGTATGCTGACACATATATATGGAAACTAAAAAAAAAAAAAAAAAAAACAAAGATTCTGAAGAACCTAGGGGCAGGGCAGAAATAAAGACACAGACACAGAGAATGGACCTGGGGACACGGGGTGGGGGAAGGGTAAGCTGGGACAAAGTGAGGCAGTGGCATAGACATACATACATTACCAAATGTAAAATAGATTGCTAGTGGGAAGCAGCCGCATAGCACAGGGAGATCAGATCTGTGCTTTGTGTCCACCTAGAGGGGTGGGATATGGAGGGTGGGAGGGATATGCAAGAGGGAGGAGATATGGTGATATATGTTTATGTATACCTGATTCACTTTGTTATACAGCAGCAACTAACACAATAATGTAAAACCATTATATTCCAATAATGATGTTAAAAAGTAAGTTTTTTACAAATAAATTATTACAAATAATTTTTACAAATAATAAGTTTTACAATAATGTAAAACAATTATAATTCCAATAATGATGTTAAAAAATAAGTAAGATATTTGGCCATAACACACATGTGAAAATGCAAAATAAATATGCTTTAATGCAGTGGGTATATGGTGCTCTCTTTTTCATACTTTCCATAAAATAATTAAATTTAAAATTTCCAGGCTGGTGTGGGTTTGAAGATAGTTTTACATGTCTATGAGTTGGGTGACATGTGGGGAAGTGGAAAGATTTAAGGAGACGTTTGGGAAGAGCTGTGTGTGTGTGTGTGTCTTTTATTGTAAGAAGTAAAAATAGTTAAAATTATAAAACGGAATATCTAAATGAAAATAATTGTTAATATAAATTAGCCACAGCATTTTCATGCAGAGATAGTTTTCTCAAACGTGTTTGTACATGCAAAATAGTATATTTCAAAATGGAGATATTATAAAATATTGGGAGGAAATATCTTCATTACTTTTCCACTTGGATTGCAAATTTCTTAATAAATAGGATGTGACAAAATTCATCTTGATATTTCTGTATGCTTATATGAGTGCTATGTACCACATGAACGCTCAATTAATTTTCTTTAATGATGATGAAGAACAGATATTTAGTAAACAGTGCCACCTTTTACTTCTCACTTCTAACTCTCATACGTATTAAAGCAAAGCATTATTTATATCAATGTTTGCCAAATTGTTCACAATATTTTTGGATTTTTTATTTCAGTGTATAGAACAAATTGTTGATCATGCAGTTAATTAGCTCACCCAAGCAGCAATATAATTTAACCATTAGGCTTATCAAAATAACCATACCAAATTCTTTCAAGCTCCAGTGATTTTAGTCATATCGGCCAAACACAGAAACTGTGAAGCTTCATTTCTGTTAGCTTTGCTAAAATGTTCTTTCTTTGAAAGTTTCTATCTCTCATTCTATGGGCATGATATCTCAGAAAACTTGCTGCTAAGGGGGTCCTTTTTGGAAGTAAACAAAATTTTGTTGTGGCATTTTGTTGTATCAAAAGGTCTTCATCCAGGTTTCAGCATTTCAACTTGCTGAATTCTGAATAAGTGTGGAAGTTTTTGTTTTCCCCACAGTCCTAGGCTTAAATGTAATCACAGATTTCCTGATAGCTGCACAGCACCCAAAAAGGGAGCAACTTTGTGTAACTGTTGCTTCAAAATCTCAGATAAAAGTTCTCTATGAAATTAATGCTAATAACCACTTGAATCATACATGGAGCTTTCAGACATCAGGCACAGCAAGATATCTGTAACATGAGACTATGAATGCTACTTGGCAAGATTTAATATTCAATTGTCATGTAGCGCTCTAATATGGATGTTGCACAGTTGGAGCCAGACAGCCGCTAACTATACAGCATGGTCAGAATAGTTAATAGCAGCATTCAATAAGTGAATGCTCACAGAAAGTAACCTCTTATCTCTTTTTTAATCATTTCCTTGCTGATTTAGTCCCATACCAATCTATTACTAAACTGAAAAGTATGATTGTCAAACTCTTTTTTAGAAATGAAAAAACTTAAAAATATGAGCATTTATGTATTCATGCTTAAAAATGTTCTTTTACTGAATTACAAATAAATATAATGTCCAGTTGTAGCCTTTACAGTTATTGCAGAATGGTCTTAATACAATTATTTTGAAACATTTATTCTGAAATTATGGTTATAAAACAGCTACACTTGGCCAATAATGTGCCTCTATTTGTCATCATGAGCTAAGGACAAAATAGTCTAGCCTGTAATATAGATACATAAAATTAGAAATAGCAGAAATAAAATTTAGAAATAACAAAAATAAAGGACTTTTTCTCTCACCAGGAAAATTCTATTCTAATAACCAATGTCCATATCCAATAGTGTCTGACCTGTTTGAATAAGATATAGTCATCTGATATAAAAATAAATTAATAATAGTAATAATACTAAAAACTCATGATTTCTACAGATGGTTAATCCACACATGTTGGTGTCTAACCCAGCTGGATAAAGGTGATGGTCTTATTTTTCAAGGAACTCAATCCAGTTTGTATTATTCTCCTAATAGGCATGATAACTGGGTTAAGGCTAATCACTAGGAAATGTGCTATAAGAGAACTATGAACATTAATGACAGGATATCTTAGGTAATACCCACTAAAAGATATACTAGATGTTAGAACAAATACTCTACTATTTAATAAAATTAATAATGAAATGGAACTTATTCAGTTAGCAGTTGTACTTTATTGTCTTATCACTAGACCCTGTCATTCGTTCAAAAGAGACACAAGTTCAAAATTCTACTATAAAATAATGAAGCCAGTTCTCATAAGCTAAAGAAAAAATCTGAAGTTAATGATTTTAGTGCTTTTCTATGTATGGGAAGATGCAAGAATCTAGGGTCACTGAAATTCTTCCTTAGATGTGCATCTTAACTGTTGAGGGGCCCCGTATACCCAAAACACAGAATGCTTCCTGTTTTTCCATCCTGAATTCCCCTCAGGCCACACTGCAGTGCGCTGCAACTTAATCCTTGTAGAACTGGAAGGGCAGGCAACATTCTTTGTTTACCCTGTGTATTTATTTATTATTTGCAATGTATATTTCTTTTATTGGGAGGTAAATAGTCACCTCATCTAATCTTTTTTTAACATCTTTATTGGAGTATAATTGCTTTACAATGTGTTGTGTTATTTTCTGCTGTATAACAAAGTGAATCAGCTATTTGTACACATATATCCCCATATCCCCTCCCTCTTGCTCTCCCTTCCACCCGCCCTATCCCCCCCCTCTAGGTCACAAAGCACTGAGCTGATCACCCCGTGCGATGCAGCTGCTTCCCACTAGCTATCTATTTTACATTTGGTAGTGTATATATGTCAATGCTAGTTCTTGCAGAGGTATGGCATCATGCTTATTTTTTCATTAATTTTATTTCTTTTTGACTGCGTTGGGTCTTCGTTGCTGTGCGTGGGCTTTTTCTAGTTGCGGGGACTACTATTGCGGTGCACAGGCTTCTCATTGCGGTGGCTTCTCTTGTTGCAGAGCACAGACTCTAAGTGATCAGGCTTCAGTAGTTGTGGTGTGCAGGCTCAGTAGTTGTGGTGCACGGCTTAGTTGCTCCATGGCATGTAGGATCTTCCTGGACCAGGGACTGAACCTGTGTCCCCTGCATTGGCAGGTGGATTCTTAACCACTGTGCCACCAGGGAAGTCCCTGGCATTATAATACATTTAGCAAATTTCCATTATTGAAAAAAAAGTTACATGAAGTCAGTGTTGTCCCTATAAAAAGGTAAGACATATGGTTGCTCTATTAGGTGTAGTGCTAATGGAGGAAACTGTGAGTAACATGAGTCATACTGTCTCAGGATTTAAATTACAACCGTTGTAAAATGTATACCTTTGGCAAATGCATTCACTCTTTCTGGTCTACAATACCTCAGGATACTGTTTTGTGGTACTAAATAGAACCCAAAGAGGTGACTGCATTTTAATGTAGCTTCCAACACACTCACATAAATGTGTGTTTGTGTGTATGTTTTTGTGTGCATGTATGTGTATGTGTTTCTTAGATCAAAAGTAAGAAAAATTTTACTCGAAACTTTAAAATACTAATTTCATTAGACTTTGGTGCTTCTGGCTAGAGAGAATTTAAACACAGCCTAGGATGTTGCTAATTAACATGAATTTTTAAAGGAGATTAAGGCTCTATTATGCTAGTTTCAAGGCCCATTTTAAAGACTGTATCATGTGTTAATATAGACTTGATCTTTTTTAAGTTGTACTCTCAATGAGTTGTTTTAACTCTGTTTATACATACTTTACTTATGGATGTGTTTCTTTGTTTTGTTTTGTTTTGTTTGTCATGGGTGTGAAACTTTTCTCTGAGTTTCACAGGCCAGTCTAGCAAGTTAAAAACTCACTTCACAACTGATCCAAAAGAACTCTAGCAGGTCTAGAGTCACTGTTTTTGGTGGACAAGACTATTATTTGAGGCAGAAGCAGGAAAAGAAACAGTTCCTTTCTGTTGGAGTAATCTTAGAGTGGGGTTTAAAGAGTACTTACCTCTTTCACTTTCTTCCGTTTCTTTGACTCACTTTTTCCCTGGATAGGTGACCACTATTCACCAGATCTTAAATTCCTAATGCTTAATTATCTTTAGTCCTGACCAAGAGGTGAGACAAGAGGAAATGTGGATATATTAAATCTCTAAACAGAAAATTAATCAAATTTCCTTTCAGAATAATTTTTCTTCTACCAACTTTTGATTAAAGCTGCTAATGGAAAACAAATTGATAAGTTTGAGTATCAAATTTTATTTTTTCATTCTTATTCACCTTAGGAGGGCACAAAGGTACCAACAGGCAGGCAGTAAGAAGGATAGAGAAGTAAAATATCCTAGATAATCAGTACACTAGTTCTGATTGAGAGCCCACTATGCCTTATTATTGTTCAGATTATTCCTCATCTGTGCTTGATATTCTTTCAAGATAGGTATATTATGAGGCCATTAAAGTAGAAGGTCACAGCAAAGGGATTGCAGACCCCAAACAAGAAGGAACCAATGTTTCACTTTGGTTCTTAACATAAAAATGTACTCAGTTGTGTTCATTAGATATCATTATTCATTTATCCATTGAACAAAAAATTTACCAAATGCCTACTATGTTCTTGGAACTGTTCTATACTCTGAGGATACAGTGGTATTTGAGATTAAATCTTGTCCTCATTGATCTTACATTAGAGAAGGGAGAGGAGGCAGACAATAAACAAATAAGCAAGTAAATAAATAAGATAATTTCAGATTGTGATAAATTCTATAAGTACAATAAACAGTGATATAATAGTGACTTGGAGTGGGGAAACGTTAGATGGGAAAGTCAGAGATGACTTTTTGAAAATGTGATATTTAAATTAAGACTGAAAGTTGTAAAAAACACTTCCATATAAAAAGTCAGGGAAAGAACTTTCTAAGCAGAAAGAGTACAAAAACCCTAAGGGAAAAAAACAGGCTTGATGTGCTCAAAAAAAGAAATTCAACATGACTGAATTGCTGGTGAGGTAAGCAGATTATACTGGGTTTTTGTAGGATATGGTAAGGTATGTAGGATTTGATTTTGTTATTAGTTCAGTGGAAAGTCACACTGGAGGACTTTCTCCATGGGAATGATTCTGAATGCTGAAAACTTACTGACAGAGTGTATATGAAGCATGAGGAAAAGAGAGGAACAAAGGATGACTTCAAGGATTTTGATTTGAGCAACCAGATGTATGAGGAATACTGGAGGAAAAGCAGAGTGTTTTTAGATGGAAGAGGGGTCAAATTTTTGGGGTTTTTCATGGTTAGTTGGGTATGTCTATTAGACTTCCAAGTGGAGGCCTTGAGTTGGCAGTTGGATATATGAATTTAGATCTCAGGGGACAAGTACAAACTGGAGATATGAATTTGATAGTCATCAGGATATGAGTGCTAATTAAAGTCATGTTACTGGACTTATAGACAGAGTATAAATATAGAGGAAAAGAGAAGTTGGTAACAAGCCCTCAGGTGTTCCAACATTTAGAGATCATGTAGCAAAGGAGAAGCTGGGCCAGAAAAAGGATCTGGGATGGATCATATACAGCAATAGGAGAAAAACTAGGAGAGTGTAGTCTCAAGGAAGCAAAGAGAGAAAAGAAAGTATTTCAAGAATTAGGGAATGATCCACTATATTAAATGATACTGAGAGATAAAGTCAGGTGAAGACTGAGAAATAACATTAGATTTGGTAAAATGAGATGGCTGGTAACCTTCACAAGAGCTGTTTCAGCAGAGTGGTGGGGACAGAAGCAAGACTGACACGGACTGAACAGTGAAAGAGAGGTGAGAAAACGGTTACAATGAGGGTGTCATTTTTTTGTGATGTTTTAATGTAAGAAGCAGAAAAATGAGGCAGCAGCTGGGAAATTATGTGGAGTTAAGAGAGTTTTGTGTAATGCAAATCTACATATTAATAGGAATGATCCAGTTGAGAGGGAAAAATGTGACACTATTGGATAGAATGCTAATAATTGCATGAAGAAAAGCCATGGAAGGGCAAAAAGAGGGATCCTGAGAACATTTGGAAGAGTTGGTCTTTGATACAAGAGACATTTTATCCATAATAGAGTATGTGGATACAGATTCAGGTCGGTTGGTAAATTTGCTGGTTGGAAAATGAAATAGTTCTCTTCTGACTGTTCCTATTTTCTTAGTGAAATAAGATGTGAGGCCATTAACTGGGAATAAAGAACATAGAGGAGAAGTTGAAGATTTGTGGAGAGACGGAATGGTGAAATAGTTGTCTCAGAGAATAGGAAAATAAATTAGGAAATTGTAGGATTGCTAGACAGTGCTGTTTGGCCCTTTGGAGATTTTTAATCATACATTTTAAAATACGAAATTCATCTGAGAAACTAAAATCCAGCCCTCCATTGGCACAGTCTACTCCTGGTTCCAGGTATTGATGCCCTAGAAAGAGCCTTGATTGTAACAATTGGAAAAACTTCACTGGCATTGGAGAAGAGAATGAATAGGACAAGTAATTTGCCTCTGACTCTCAATACATGGGGCACCTAGTCAGGCTGTCCCAGATATATTAGAATGACCTGTGGGTCTTCCTACATACAAATTTTGCTCTTTGGAATGTCATCACAGAGTTCCAGAGACTTCTCTTGATTTCTTTAATTTTCCCAACCCTCACATGATGTTTTGCTCTTTGATCATAGATTTAAATCAGAATCTGCTGACTTTTCTACACTTATCATATGCTAATTTTTCCCTCCACATGGCTTTTTCATTCTCCTTTGAAATTGTCAAGATGGACCATGGCTTAATGCTTTACTGAACACATCTGTCTCACACACTCACAGGGTCAACCTACTTGTGGGTGCTGAACAATGGAATTAATGATTGTGCCTATGTAATACCAAATAGGGTATTTCAAGGTTTTCTGAAGTAAGATATAGAAGAGAAATTTCTTTTGATGGAGAAAGTGGAAGCCGTATTGACTGTATTTCTGAAAAACAGGTGGAGGCTCAGCTTTTGGTTACAACAACAGTGATTTCAATGTAGGGTGATCAGGATAGCCCCACTTTCTGTTGGTTGTTCCAATGTAAACATGAACAGTTACCCCTGTCACTTTCATAAGTGTTCTGGTTTGGGCAATAAATTATATAGTCATTCTACCTCAAGAGGCTGATACAGTCATTGATTGTGGAGAAAAATGTCTTCATAGCTAGCTGCTATTCTTTCTGAACCCCTATGGGCTCATAAGAGTAGGATGTCACTATCAAACTCTTAGAGGAAAACATAGGCAGAACACTCTATGACATAAATCACAGCAAGATCCTTTTTGACCCACCTCCTAGAGAAATGGAAGTAAAAACAAAGATAAACAAATGGGACCTAATGAAACTTCAAAGCTTTTGCACAGCAAAGGAAACCATAAACAAGACCAAAAGACAACCCTCAGAATGGGAGAAAATATTTGCAAATGAAGCAACTGACAAAGGATTAATCTCCAAAGTTTACAAGCAGCTCGTGCAGCTCAATAACAAAAAAACAAACAACCTAATCCAAAAATGGGCAGAAGACCTAAATAGACATTTCTCCAAAGAAGATATACAGATTGCCAACAAACACATGAAAGAATGCTCAACATCATTAATCATTAGAGAAATGCAAATCAAAACTACAATGAGATATCATCTCTCACCATTCAGAATGGCCATCATCAAAAAAATCTACTAGCAATAAAGGCTGGAGGGGGTGTGGAGAAAAGGGAACCCTCTTGCACTGTTGGTGGGAATGTAGATTGATACAGCCACTATGGAGAACAGTATGGAGGTTCCTTAAAACACTAAAAATAGAACTCCCATATGACCCAGCAATCCCACTACTGGGCATATACCCTGAGAAAACCATAATTCAAAAAGAGTCATGTACAAAACTGTTCATTACAGCTCTGTTTACAATAGCCAGGACATGGAAGCAACCTAAGTGTCCATCAACAGATGAATGGATAAAGAAGATGTGGCACATATATAAAATGGAATATTACTCAGCCATAAAAAGAAATGAAATTGAGTTATTTGTAGTGAGATGGATGGACCTAGAGTCTGTCATACAGAGTGAAGTAAATCAGAAAGAGAAAAACAAATACTGTACGCTAACACATATATATGGAATCTAAGAAAAAAAAAGTTCATGAAGAACTGAGGGGCAAGACGGGAATAAAGACACAGACCTACTAGAGCATGGACTTGAGGATATGGGGAGGGGGAAGGGTAAGCTGTGACAAAGTGAGAGAGTGGCATGGACATACATACACTACCAAACATAAAATAGATAGCTAGTGGGAAGCAGCCACATAGCACAGGGAGATCAGCTCGGTGCTTTGTGACCACCTAGAGGGGTGGGATAGGGAGGGTGGGAGGGAGGGAGGTGCAAGAGGGAAGAGATATGGGGACATATATATATGTATAACTGATTCACTTTGTTATGAAACAGAAAGTAACACATCATTTTAAAGCAATTACACTTCAATAAAGATGTTAAAAAAAAAAGAGTAGGGTGTCACACTATGATCACATGACCATCACCACCACCCCTAGGACCTGATCTCAAAAAATAAATAAATAAATAAGTCACCATGTCAATCTGACCCTGCCTTGTATTCTATAAGTTTATACTCCTTAGGTTCTGCCTGAAACACTTTTCTACATCTATCTAGCTGTATCAAGGCCCAGGTCTGGCTTAATGAATTTAAATTAGGCCCAAAATGGACAAGTGGGAAGTATGCAGCATTCCTCTATATAGTAGCGGAGACTCACCTACTACTTCCTATGGGATCCTTCTCCCCAAATATATCCATACTGCTTCAGCTAGAAAATCTGTTCTGTGGTCCGCAAATCTAAATTTTAGATAGCTCTCTTTTCATTGCATCAGATATGCTATTCTCTCTTGCCTGCTGGAGAAAAAGGCCTGGACCAATGAAATTAAGTCCATGGAAGGAAAGGTAGCCCCTTTAAGAACTGATGTACAGAATGCTCAGAAACCCGTGATTCTGTCTACTATGACATCAGGGAGCCAAGAAAAGAGGGACTGGCTATAGACACAAGTGAAGCTTTCTTGCCAAGCTTCACTGAAATCACACTTTCAAGAGTCATGGTTTTCTTTTTTAGTTTTGTGGGTTTTTTAAATTTTATTTTAAAGAAGATTGCAAAAACAAAGCAGAAAAGGAAAGCTCAAAGACAAATATTTAAACAATAGAGGAAAAATATTGAGTCTGTCTCATTCTTCCTGTTTGTATCAGTTTTTTTTTTCCCCAGATGATACTTAACCTTTATCTCATCTCCAACATTATTATCAATCCAAGGTTCCTCACCACCCCCTCCTCCAGGGGTGGTTGTGGATGGACATGAGCTTAAACTTAAAAATGAGTCATGGTATATATTTCACATCCAATTTAATCTTATTTTAATCAGAAAGTGCAATGGATTATTTTATAGTCTGCATCAAATTCCCCCGTGTCAAAATGTCTCTATCAAAGTACCTATATAAAAATATCCTTAATTTCAATATGGCTCCATCAAAATGGCTATGTCAGAATGTTATGTACCCACACATAACCAGTATGGCTGTAAGAATAGGCTCTGTGTAGATCTGGTCTGGATCCACTTATATGCCTCACATCTGTGTTAAAATGCCAATTCCTTATTTCAAAGTCCGTATTGCTACAATTTACTCTTTGCTTATGTACTTAAAGTATGGTCTTTAAGAACCAACTCTTTATCAATTGATTTGTATTTGTTTCCCTCCAAAACTCTGCTGTATGCTGTAACTGTTTAATGTTGCAGTTCTCTATATTCAGCTTCAGTATTCTCTAAGTTACTTTTTGTCAACTCTGTTTTGTCTGGGGATTAGCGTTTTTCACACTATGACAATAGGAAGGGGGATTTATATTTAATTCTTTTGACTGGAAGCTTCACGTATTGCTTAGAGTACCAGCTGAAATGAATCTTCCATTTGCATTTCCCCTTCAGTAAGCCATTCTACATCATAGAGAGAAAGATAGATAAATATAAATAGATAATAGATAGAAATAGACAAAGACCTGCTAAATTACCACTATAATATGTAAACATTTGCCTTTTAATAATACCTTTGCTTATTTGTCATTTTTTAGGAGCAGGCCTGGAGGTATCTTAACATTTAGATATTTAGCATGTGGTATCAATATGAGCCATTGTATTTCAAATTTCCTTAAAATCATGGCTAAACCTTTCCTCTCTCCCTTAAACAAAAAACAAAATCTACCTGCAGAATCCCTGGAGTTCATCCCTTCAGAGCATCCTTCCTAGAAGTCCTGTATCTCCACCACAACAGTTCTCTGGAAGAAATTACAAGTAAGCAATCCCTTAAAAGGAAATTTAAAGCTTGTAAATACTGAAAAAGAAAGAAAGCAGGATATTATTTGGAAAGAATTTTAGCAGAAAGTTTTATGTATTTATTTTTCAGTAGGAGGTGGGGTTGCAGAGAAGGAGAGGCATAGTCAGAGATAACAGTGTTTCTAACTATGAATATATACATAATTGTGTTTATGCCAGAAGATAACACATTTCCTGAGGAAAAAAGCACTGACCTAGATTAATCTGTAAGATTTTTAAAATTGTATTTCCTTCACTTATCTAAGTACCATAGTAATTTCTCAGACATTCTTAGACCATAGGAAATATTCCCTAAAAAAACCCTAGTCTTAGTGAGGAATAGAATAAAAGCAGAACCATTTTCTTTGTTTTATGAAGATGCCATTATTTTAGTATATCTGCTATACCGGTCTAATGTGCCTTCTGGATGGTTTCATTTATTTGCTTCCTAGAGAATATAGTGATAAGAATCTGTGTGTGTTTGATATTTTTAAAATATCCTGAAATATTTCATGTTTGTTTTTTCATTTAAAATAGCATTATGACTTATGAGCCCAAAGAGGACAATCCTTACATCCATCCATCTTTTAATTGGAATGGCTCTCTGGGAACAGCTAGACCTGAAGCAAATTATGGGGACAAGTATTCTTCAGCCATGCATATGAAGCCACTTTTCGTATGTATCATGCATTTCCATTTCTATATATGGTTATCATCACCGTAGTTCTAGTAAAGGTAATATAATGAATACTAAGACTTTGCTATAGCAAAATGATATGACAGAATCATTTGAGATAAAGATATGGAAAGTTTAGCTTATAAGACTCACTATCACTACTATTTCATTTTGTTAAATGGGATTAGGAAATATGAGTCAAAGGTATAGTATATATAATACTTCATATGTATAAATATACTATGTATGTAACTTAAATTTGCAATCTTTAGAAAGGAGATTTGAGATCAAAGGAAGACTGGTTAAATTCCGTGAGACTGGTCTTATGATAATCATTAAATTATCATAATTTAACAAGGCAACTGCTATTTTGTGTTTTAGTGTACTTAATACATTAAATAGTACATTGCTCAAGCTAATGCTGAATACTGGCTAATTGCTGATCTCTAATTACAAGACATATTAACAATTATCATGAAGTGCAAACTGTGTTTCTCTGTATAAGTGTTTAAAACCAGAAATCAGAAAAAAAAGTGAAATGGATCATCACCCGAAAGTTATCTTTATGAATGTTCTTGACAAATGCAATGAATTATAGAAAAATGAAAATAATTCACCAAAAATGAATACCTTATGTTTGTTGACATATTGAATTTTTGTGTTTTTTGGGGGGAAGGGTCATTTTTAGTTGAGTGACCACTGACAAAATAACCTTCCCCAAAAAACCCACAGTGGAGAGAGTGATATCACCAAGATGGCAACATATGTCATTCCTGACTTCACTCCCCCTCAGAAGGAAAACTAATATCTATTCAAGTACATGGCACTACTGAAAGAATTCTAGAAATAAGGGTGAGACTAAAGCACCCCCTGCACCACAGAGAGCAAAAGATACTGCTTCAGAAGGATAAGAGAAGCTGCTACACAATGACTGCATTGTCCCTCCCATTGCCAGTGTAGCAACACACAGAGAGGTCTTCCCTGAGTCTCTGGTTCCTCCAGTGGGAAAGGAGAGGCAAGGGGGACAACAAACCTCCTAAGTTTCTTGGAGCCCCTACTCATGTGGGAGCCCCTACTCTGGTCTCGCTACATGGAGACTGCAGGGAAATCTGCAGGGCTCAACCACTGGGAATCTGACTGTTATGGAGAAGAGAGAAGGGGCTTGCAACAAAGATCTTGGCAGACCAAGTTCATACCTGCAGTGCCCAAGTAGTAATCCTAATTAATGGCTTTGCCCATATGCAGAACCAAGTCAGTGGTGCACTTTGACTAGGGAACCCATTAAGATGCAGATCTGACTGATTTGGGTACTCAAATGAGGAGTTTTTCTGGCCGTAGAGCCTGGACCAAGGAGTCTGAGGCAAGGAGCTGAGTCATAGATCCATCCACTAGGAAGAGTGTCTCCCAGCCCCATCTGATGAGTAGCTAGTGAGAGCACCGGGAAGTTGTGTAGCCTAGCAACACTCCAGCTGAGAGACATGCAGAGCTGATTGCCCCCAGAGTAAAGTCAATACTGGGCATGGAGGGTTCTCTTGCTAAGCCCAGGCAGGGGGATTAACTCATAGCCAAGGCTGAGGGTAGCTCCCAACCCCTCAAGACCAGAAAGCCTGCTTGGAGAAAAATGGGAGTTGCCTGGAGTGACCCTTCACTGTCCCACTCAAGCAAGTGACCTGAAACATAGCCCCGCCCATTGTGGCTCCAGAGCTCCATCTGACCACAAGAGCTGGCAAGAACCCCTAGAAGCTGTGTAACCAACAATGCTTGAGCCAAGATGCGGGCCTGCCCAGGCAAGGGAACTGAGACATATCCCCACTCACTGTGGACTGTATCTCTCACCCCATCTGATCAGAAAGGCTGGCAAAAAAACTGGAAGCTGTGCAGCCTAGCAGCACTCAAGGCAAGAGGCAGGCAGGCAGAGCTGATAGTTCGCAGAGCAAAGCCAATGAACCTGTTCGGCCAGAGAACTTGGAGTGCAGGTTGGCTTTAGTTAAGACAACAAAGAGCTTTACTGGCTTTATGTTGCTTCTCTCACTGCACCCAGGCAGGAAAATTAATTCATAGCCCTGCTCATTGCTGAATACAGCCTCTAGCCTGCCTAACCAGGGAACCTAATCAGAGCACACAGGAAGCTGCATAGCCCATCCAACAGCCCAGACTAGAGTGGCACTTGAACAGAGAGCACAAGCCATGTCTTTCCCCATTTGCAGAAAAAAACTGGTGGTCTCACCTGATCAGGGAATTCAGTGTACACTGTCGCCTGATCTGGGTTCCCAAACAATAAGCCCATACAGGTCCTTGCTACCCTACCAGGGAGTGAAGCTAATTCATAGCCCCATCTACTACTGAATATAGTACCCAGTCCCAACCATTTAGTAAGCCTGACCAGAGAATCCAGGAAAGTACAGCACCATCTAACAGCCTTACTTGGGTAGGGAACCAAGCCAGCAGTCCTATCCAACTGTTCTCAGCCAGTGGCACACCTTCCCACCCCCAACCTCAGAGCTTGAACAGTTGCCTCCCTCCACCCCCAGCATAAGAGTAGGCCCCACTTGCCTAAGCATATTACCAACAAATATGCCTAGAGATCCAAACTGAGCTGACTGGTGAAGATCTGTCTCTGCCAAGGCAAACCTGTAAAGTCTGTATGAGGACCCCAATTACTCAAATGTGCAGGTACCAATGTAAGGAATCAAGGATAACGAAAAACCAAGAAAATATGACACCAACAAAGGAAACTAATAAAGCTCCAAGAACTGACGCTAACAAAATGGAGATCTATGAACTGTCAGACAAATAATTCAGAATAATTCTCTTAAGGAAATCTAGCAAAATACAAGAACACACACAAAAAAAACTAAATGAAATTAGGAAAACTGCTTTCATGGATGGAGGTCAGGCCCGCAGCCAGAGGGAGGTGTTGTTCAGTGGAGAGGCTGCTCTGCAGGAGGACACCTAGATATCAGAGAAGGCTAGAGCTGAAAAGTACCCTGCAGGTCATCTAGTCTAACCCTCTCATTTTACAGTGAGAAGCCTAAGGTTATGGGAGGGACAGGGCTTGGCAGGATTTAGACACCTGATTATTGGCAGAGCAGGAAAATTCCAGGTTTCTTAAGTCTTGTTTGACCTTTTTCTACCATTAACTTTTTTCAGCTCAAGGCTCTCTTTGGGGAAGACAAGCAGCTTTGCCCATATTATATAGCATATATCCAAAGCATATGCACTGATATGTTTAAGTATTGTGATTGTAAAAAGACCTTAATAAACCAGGCTTAAGTGGACTGCTCAGCAGTTCTGAAAGAAATGGTTCTTGATTACTAAACAATACAATTGTGTAGCATCAGACCTCTTCATAGCTTCCTTAGGAACTGGTGATGAGCCCTGGAAGTAGACTCTTTAAAACTTAGGAAAGCACCTGATGTTTCCCCAAGTTGTAAGACTATGTTTGCACTGGTTAATTGCCAGAGTGCCTGTTTGTGGCTCATTGGTTAAAAAGAATTTCAGATGAAGAGTATCAGTCTGGGCGCTCTCCTGCCTGACTAATCCTGTCCTGATCAGTCACTGGGTCATGTGACAGCACTGCAGTGTAAGGAAGAAGGAAAAGACTTGATTCTATGGTTTGAGGAGATGTGCTTTTATAAAAAAAAATTTTGTTGATTTAGAATATTGTGTTAGTTTCAGGTGTACAGCAAAGTGATTCCGTATATATACTCTTTTTTTTTTTTTTTTTTTTTTTTTTGCGGTACGCGGGCCTCTCACTGTTGTGGCCTCTCCCGTTGCGGAGCACAGGCTCCGGACGCGCAGGCTCAGCGGCCATGGCTCACGGGCCCAGCCGCTCCGCGGCATGTGGGATCTTCCCGGACTGGGGCACGAACCCGTGTCCCCTGCATCGGCAGGCAGACTCTCAACCACTGCGCCACCAGGGAAGCCCTATATACTCTTTTTAAGACTCTTTTCCCTTATAGGTTATTACAAGATATTGAGTATAGTTCCCTGTGCTATACACTAGGTCCCTGTTGGTGATCTATTTTATAAACAGTAGTGTGTATATTTTAATCCCAAACTCCTAATTTATCCCTCCTCTCCCAGATGTGCTTTTTATAATGGGAATTATTTGCATTAGAGAATGCCTTTGGGGAGTTTATGTGAGCTGAAGTAGATGTGTCAAGTAACTGACAGATGTTGCATTCTTATGACAATAAATTTATACCTAACAATTATAAATACTCTTTTATGAATTTCATTTATATGTTTTGCCCCTAGGAGGGGCAGCTTCTAGGAAAAGATTATAAGGGGCAGCTGTCACTTTTCCATATAATTATTCACTCAATCTCAATTCAGAGAGTATCAACTGAAACAATAACATAGTTTAAAGAGTACTCCATGATTAAGGTTGTAAACCCTTAAGGGAGATAACTATGATTTCTCAACATTCAGTGTGTGCTTAGCCAGTGACCGAAGAACTTCTCCAGTGGCTACACTCCATTGGAGAAAGGTTGTTTTTCAGTAATGATACAGAGTGTCCCAGACCACAAAAAAATGAACAGTTCAGTTTTAGAATTTGAGCAGCAGCATAGAGTTAAAGAACAAGTGATGAGCCAGACAGTTGATTTTAGAAAGTCTTTGAAAAACAATATTTGCATGCTTTTAAAATGAGAACAATGAAGAAATTGTTTTAGGGCATACAAGACAGTATCAGGAGTCAATGGTCCACTAGTGATCTTAGTTCATGTTAAGTTTCCCAGATACGCTAAGATTGTGCACTTGACATTACCTGATGGCATGAAGCGGAGTGGGCAAGTTCTAGATGTCAGTGGTTCCAAAGCAGTCGTTCAGGTATTTGAAGGGACTTCAGGTATAGATGTCAAGAAAACGTCCTGTGAGTTTACTGAGGATATTCTCCAAACACCAGTGTCTAAGGAGGTGCTTGGTGGGGTATTCAATGGATTAGAAAAAACAATCAACAGAGGTCCTGTTGTACTGGCTGAAGAGTTCATTGACATCATGGGCCAGGCAATCAATCCTCAGTGTCGAAGCTATTCAGAGGAGATGATTCAGACTGGTATTTTGCCCATAGATGGCATGAAAATTCCTGTCTTCTCTGAAGCTGGCTTACCACACAATTAGATTGCAGCTCTAATCTATTGCCCGCCTGGTATGGTAAAAAAAAATCCAAAGATGTAGTGGACTACAATGAGGAAAATTTTGTGATTGTATTTGCTGCTATGGGTGTAAACATGGAAACTGCCCGGTTCTTCAAATCTGACTTTGAAGAAAATGACTCAAGGGGCAATGCCTGCCTCTTTTTTAACTTGGCTAAAGACCCAGCTATTGAGCAAATTATCACTCCTCATTTGGCTCTAACCACAGCTGAGTAGTGAAGATCAGTATGAAAAACATGTATTGGTTACACTAACAGACATGAGTTCTTATGCTGAAGCACTTTGAGAGGTTTCAGCAGCCAGGAAGGAGGTTCCTGGTCAACGAGGCTTCCAAAATTATATGTATACAGATTTACCCACAATATATGAATGTGCTGGTCGAGTGGAAGGTAGAAATGACTCTATTACTCAAATTCCTATTCTCACTATGCGTAACAATGATATCACTCACTGAATCCCTGACTTGACTGGATATATTACAGAGGGGCAGATCTACACACGGACAGATTTCCCCACCTATTAATGTGCTGCCTTCATTATCACAGTTAATGAAGTCTACTATTGAAGAAGGTATAACCAGAAAGGATCATGCCAATGTATCTAACCAGCTGTATGCATGCTATGCTATTGGTAAGGATGCACAAGCCATGAAAGCTGTAGTTGGATATGAAGCCCTTACCTCAGATGATGTTCTTTACTTAGAATTTCTGCAGAAGTTTGAGAAGAACTTTATTGCTCAGAGTCCTTGTGAAAATTGCCCTGTCTATGAGACTTTGAACATTGGCTGGCAGCTGCTTCAAACCTTCTCCAAAGAAATGCTGAGGAGAATCCCTCAGAGCACCCTGAGCAAATTCTACCCTCAAGACTCTGCAAAGCATTAACTGCTACTTCATCACTGGCTTGATTCTTTTGTGAAATACTGGTTCTGTTTTCTTTATTCCTTTTGCACTCCCCCATCCCTACCTTTGTGTTGGAGTTTACTGTGTTACCCTGTAATTAAAAACAAGGAATAGATAACAAAAAAACTGAAATTACAAAAACAGTACATGAACAAAATGACAAGTTCAGCAAAGAAATAGAAATTATCAGAACAACCCAACCAGAAATCCTAGAGTTGGAAAATATGAAAACTGAACTGAAGAATCCAATAGAGTTTCAAAAGCAGACTCGACCATGCAGAAGAAGCAATCAGCAACCTGGAAGACTGGACATTTAAAATTATCCGGTCAGAGAAGCAAAGGAAAGAAGAATGCAAAAGAGTGAAGAAAGACTATGGGACTTATGGGACACAATGAAAAGAAACAATATTTGCATGATTGGAATTCCAGAAGGAGAAAAGAAAGAGAAAGAAACAGAAAGTATATTTATAGCAATAATGGCTGAAAACTTCTGAACCTGGGGAGAGAAATTGACATCCAGATCCATGAGGCCCAAAGGACCCCAAATAGGTTGAACCCAAATAGGGCTACACTGAGACATTATTTAAATTGTCAAAAGTCAAAGGCAATGAAGAATTTTAAAAGCAGCAAGACTAAAAAGAGAAGTTACATAAAAGGGAACCCCCATGAGATTATCAGCAGATTTCTCCAAAGAAACTTTTCAGGCCAGGAGAGAATGGGATGACATTCAAAATATTGAAAGAAAAAAACCTGTCAACCAATAATTGTATACCCAGTGAAGCTGTCCTTCAGAACTGAAGGAGGGATAATGACTTTCCTGAAAAAATAAAAAAGCTAAAGGAGTTTATTACCATGTGACCTACCTTACAAGAAATGCTAAAGGGAGTTCTCTGAGTGGAAGCAAAAGCACATTAATTAACATCATAAAAACATTAAAAAGGTAGCAAAAACTCACTGTTAATGGTAAATATATACTCAAAGTTAGATTCTATAATATGGTAATGGTGGTGCGTAATTCACTTACAACTCTAGTTTAAATGTTTAAGAAAATGAATGTGGTAAAGATAACCATAACTACAATAATCTGTTATTAGTTACACAACATAATATATGTAAATTATAACAGCAGTAACATAAAATGTAAGAGGGAAGAGAAGGAAAAGTGTAGAGTTTAGGAATTTCATTGAAGTTAAGCTTTTATATATATTTTATGTAAGCCTCATGATAACCATAAGGGAAAAAATCTGCTGCAATTACACAAAAGAATAGGATAAAGATGTCAAAGCTTACTGATACCAAAAGCATCAAAACACAAAAAAAGAGAGCAGGATAAGAAACAAGAAACAATGGATCTACAAAACAACCAGAAAAAAATTAACAAATTGGTAATAGTAAGTCCTTATTTATCCATAATTACCTTAAACTGAAATAGATTAAATTCTCCAATCAAAAGACATGAAATAGCTGAATGGATTTAAAAAAAATAAAAGCAAGATCCAATGATTGGTTGCCTACGAGAGACTTACTTTAGCCTTAGATGAATACACTGAGAGTGAAGGGATAGAAAAAGACATTTCAAACAAATGGTGACCAAAAACAAAAGCAGAAGTAGCTATTCTTATATGAGAAAAAGATGGACTTTAAACTAAAATTGGTAAAAAGAGACAAAGAAGGTCATAATATAATGATAAAGTAGTCAATCCATCAAGAAGATATAACAATTGCAAATATTTATGCACCCAACATTGGAGCACCTAAATATATAAAACAAACAATAACACATTAAAAGGAGAAATAAACAGTAATACAATAACATTTGGGGACTTTAATACCCTATTCTCAACAATTGATAGATCAGCCAGAGAATTAATAAAGAAACAGTGGATTTGGATTTGAACAACGCTATAGTCCAATTGACCTTACAGAACATTCTATCAAACAACATCGGAATATACATTCTTCTCAATTGCACATGGAACATTATTTAGAATAGACCATACATTAGGCCACAAAACAAGTCTTAGTGACTTGAAGAAGACTGAAATCATACCAATTACCTTTTCTGACCACATGGCATGAAACTAGAAATCAATAACAAGAGAAAATTGGTAAATTCACAAACACATAGAAATTAAACAACACTCTCCTGAACAACCACTGGATCAAAAAATACATTAAAAGAGAAATTAAAAATTTCTTGAGACAAACGAAAATGGAAGCACAACGTATGAGAACTTATGGGATGCAGCAAAAGCAGTTCTAAGAGGGAATTTCATAGCAATAAATGACTACATTATGAAGCAAGAAAGATCCCAAATAAACAACCTAACTCTATGCCTTAAGTAATAGAAAAAGAAGAACTAACTGAGCTATTTACAATAGCATCAAAAACAGTAAACTACTTAGGAATAAATTTAACCAATGATGTGAAAGATCCAAGAATACTCAATGGAGAAAAGACAGTCTTTTCAATAAATGGTGCTGGGAAAATTGGATATTCACATGTAATAGAATGAAACTTGACCCCTCTCTTATACCACTTACAAAAATTAACTCAAAATGTGTTAAAAACTTAAATGTAAGACCTGAAACCATGAAAATTCTAAGAGAAAGCATAGGAACAAATCTTCTTGACACAAGTCTCAGTAATTATTTTTTGGAAACTCACACCTAAAGCACAAACAACAAAATAAAAAATAAACAAGTGGGATAACATCAAACTAAAAAGCTTCTGTACAGCAAAAGAAACCATCAACAGAGTAAAAAGACAACCTACAGAATGGGGAAAATATTTGAAAACCATATATCTGATAAGGGGTTAATATCCAAAATATATAAAGAACTAATCCAACTTAACAGGAAAATAATAATTAAATTTAAAATAGTCAAAGGACCTGTATAGACATTTTTCCAAGGAAGATATATTAATGGCCAATGGTTACATGAAAATAATGCTCAACATCACTATTCATTAGGGAAAAGCAAATTAAAACCACAATAAGATATCACCTCACACCTGTTAGAATGGCCATAGTTAAAAAGACAAGTGATAACAAATGCTGATGTGGATGTGGAGAAAAGGGAACCCTGGTGCACTGTTGGTGGGATTGTAAATTGGTATAAGATTTTTCAAAAACTTAAAAACAGAGCTACCATATGATCCAGCAATTTCATTTCTGGGAATATATCCAAAAGAAATGAAAACATTAATTCAAAAAGAGATCTGCACCCTCATGCCCATAGCAGCATTATTTACAATGGCCAAGACATGGAAACAACCTAAACATCCATCGATAGATGAAGAAGTTGTGGTATGTGTGTATATATATATATATATATATATATATATATATATACCACACACAATGGAATATTATTCAGCAAGATAAAAACGAGGAAATCCTACCATTTGCAACAACATGGATGGTCCTTGAAGTGGAATGTAAAACAAACAAATGAAAAACCACCAAACTCATAGAAAAAGAAATCAGATTTGTGGTTACCAGAAGTGGGGGTGAAGGGAGGGGAATTGGAGGAAGGTGGTCAAAAGGTATAAATTTCCAGTTATAAGATAAATAACTACTAGGGATGTAATGTACCACATGATAACTATAGTTAACACTCATGTATGATACATAGGAAAGTTGTTAAGAGAGTAGATCCTAAGTATTCTCATCACAAGGAAAAAAATTTTTTTCCCTCTTATTGTAGCTATATGAGATGATGGATGTTAACTAAACCTGTTGTAATTATTTCACGATATATGTAAATCAAACCATCGTGCTGTACCCCTTAATCTTATACAGTGATGCATGTTAATTATTTCTCATTAAAATTGGGAGAAAAAAACACTGTGAATTGATAAGTGACCTCAGAGAGGTAAAGAAAGGAAATACAAATGTGGAGTTTTAGTAACGTACAAGAAAAAGGCAAAATGCTGGATGTGTGATGGAATAAAAACTGATTTTTCACACATTAGATAAATGGTACCATGTATGTGGACCAGTGATTCTGGAAGATAGAACTGGGAAGAAAATGGGAATTTTTAAGTGACATATTAAATCAGAAAGAGAAGGAAATAGAGAATGGTACTGAACTCATTGTGGGTCAATATACGTGGAAATCCAAGAGAAAATACAATCTAAATAATGAAAGAGGAAAGACTAATATTGAAAATATAACAGGTAAACTGTCTGGGTTTGAATGCAGGTGACATCATGATTAGTTTTGATCTATGTATTAGTTCTCTGTTGCTGCATAACAAATTACCATAGACTCTGCAGTTTAAAGCATTATACATTTATTGTGTCACAATTTACGTGGATCAGGAGTCTGGATATGGCTTTTCTGGGTGCTCTGCTCAGGGTTGCACCAAGCTGCAATCAAGGTGTCAGGCAGGCTGTATTCTCATCTGGAGTTTGGGTCCTCTTCTAAGTTCACATGGTTGTTGGTAGAATCCAGTTCCTTAGGAATCACTTAGGTGATTCCGCCCACCCTGCCCCATATCTTTCCTTGCTGGCTGTCAACTAGGGGGTCACTGTCGGTCCGTAGAGGCTACCTACAGTTGCCACTTGGCCTTCTGACAGACTCTCTCACAACATTACAGCTTTCTTCAAGGCCAGCAGAAGAAGCTTCAGCTCCATTCTCCTAAGATGGAGTCACATAAGAAAATCTATTCAAGGGAATAACTATTCCATTGACATTTCCTATTATTTTCTCCATATTCTATTGGCTAAAAGCGAGTCACAGGTTCTGCTCACACTCAAGGGTAGGGGGTTACACAGGGGACATGACTCATTGGAGGGTCATTCTTTAGGGTGTGTCCAGATAAATAGCAGGTTACCTCTTAAAGTGGACTAAAATGGTACTAAAACAGCATTTTACTGGAAGACTAGGTGAACAGAAAAAAAATAGTGACCCTTAAAGATTATAGAGTTATAGAAATCTTGGGACAGACAGATTAATCTTTTAAAACTGAGTGAAGTTAACAGAGTAACATGACATTTTTCATTCACTCAACTAATTTGTTGCCCATTACATGCCAAGCACTGCTGTGGTAGTTAAAGAATGATGAAAGAAAAGTTCCTGCTCCATGGAGCTGTAATATAGTGGGGGAAATATATTAAGCAAATAAACACATATAGGATTACTAATTGTAATAAGTGCTATGAGGAAATAGCTCAGAGGGTAGTGAGAGAAAATAACAAAGTTGGTGCAGTCACTTTCAATGGAGTGCGCATATCAATTTTACCCTTAATTACAGTCACTAAAAGAAAAGCAGTAATATACAAGAGTTGGACAAGAGACTTAAAAGGGAAGAAGTGGGCTGTAGCTCCCTTTTGTGGCTACCTCAGTCAAAAAGTAGTAGCAATTTCTAAGTAGGGGCAGGGCTGGAAATGGAGGAGGCAAGGTAAGAGAAAAGGTTGAAGTGAAGTTGATATTGATAAGGGTAGAAGGTAGTGCACCAAACAAGAAAACAATATGCCAAGAGCTCCTTACTTAATACCTAGGGAAATTTTCATCTGAGTTTCTTTTAACAACTTCAACTTATCTTTTTCTCAAGAAATCTTCCATTGTACTATCATTTAAAGGACACAGGAGACCAAGCTCAGCATTTTATTAAACCATATTATTAAGATTGCTCTCATTACATATACGTGTAAGCCCCTGATAAGCAAACCTAAAGGCTTATTTTAAGACTTTACCTTACTTGACGTCTCTGTTGGCATTTGACACTCACTGCTTCCTGACTCATCATTTGACTGCCAGGGTACCACTGCCCTTGTTCTCTGCATACTTCTCTGATTATTATTCCTCAAACTCCTTCTGAAACACTTCCAACTCTGTCCACAATTTAAATGGTGCTGTTTTTTCAGGGTTCCATCTTGTTTGTGAATTTCAAATCTAATTTCAACTCATAGAAGTTTCTCTAGATCTAGACCAGTGATTTGAGTAATCTACAGGATATCTGTACATTTGTATGTCTAGCAGGCCCTTTAAAGACCTATGTCATTATCTCTTCACTCCACCCTGCTCCTCTCCTGTATTCTGTATTAAAGTGAATAGTGCCATCTACCCAATCATCTAAAACTGAAGTCTGTGAGCACTAGGAGGCTCTTTTCTCTCCTTTACTACTCTCTCTAAATCTAATCATGCACAAAGTCATGTGTTATTAATTTTTTCCCTTAAATCTAGGGTGACCATCTCACCACAATTTGCTTGGGACAGTCCTGGTTTTAAAAGTGAAAGTCCCACATTCCAGGAACCCGCTCAGTTCTGGGAAAACTCAATCCCTCTGCCACGGACTAAATTCAGGTCTTCAGCATGTCCCTTCTAAATTATCACCAACTAATTCCTCTGCCACCTGTGTCTCTATTTCAGGCTTAACTGTCACACAGCTGCCAAAGTTATTATCTTAAAACCAAATATGATCTTATTGTTATCTAGCTTAAAAGACCATACTTGATCCTTATTACCAATAGGTCAAAGTCAAAATTCCTCAAGTAAGCATAATGTGAAGGATTTTAGCTCCCCTCATCTCTCCAGCTCTACAGCTTCATCTCTGGCTGATCTTAGGTTTGCACTCTATGTTCCAGCCATACCACATGTATGGTTTCTCAAGTATATGGTTCCAAAGCATTTATGGTTCCATGCCTGGAAAACTCCTAGTCATCCTAATATGCACTTTGAATATCACATTCATGAAGCCTTTCCCAAACCTTTAAGCAGAGGTAGTGCTCTATCCTCTGCCCTCCCAGCAGCACTATTATTGCCTTCATTCTTATACTAAGATATTATGTTATAATTATTTATCTACCTGACTATTGGTATGTATCTTCCACTTGATTTTTAATTCATCCAGATCAAGAACCCTCACTTATTCATTATTGTATCCTTAGTGCCAAGTACAATGCCTGCCACAGAGTGGTGGTCAACATATGTGTATATGTGCACATATGTGTGTTTATCTTTGAACCATTCTCTTACAACTGAGGAAAGTGATCAGTGCAATGTTTTCCAATAAAAATAGAGAATTCTCAAAATAAAGGCCTTCATTTCTTTCTCAGATCTGTTTTAAAATGGTATTTTTAAATGCTCATGAACATGTTTCTGAGGGTCTTTGCAATAGAAAAGTGCATCTGTGAGTATAGATTAATTGTCAAAAAGTAACACGTTATGCTGAGAAAATGAGGTTTTAGCATGAACCCCTATCATAAAACAATATTATAGTGGTAACAGAAGTCTGGGCTACTATGACATAAACAATGTTGTTATAATAACATATGATGTGGAAACACTAGTAATGTAGTTTAATATTTGTGAATAAGATCATACAACAAAAGAAAAGTGAGATACTTCATAAAAGCAACAAATGTAATTGTGCAGTTATATAGTACTAACATTCATCACTGCAAGATTAGAGTGTGGACTTTGGTACTGTAATTTCAGAAAAAAGAGGTATCTGTTTTTCTTCCATAAATTTGCTCCTGTAATGTTAGGTTCTTACTTTAGTACAGAGATTCTGGATTGGACAATATCTAAACTTGTCTAGGGAAACTGTACTATGAGTACAGTATTTAATGGTTATTTAAAAGCAGCCAACAATTCAGTTGCTAAAAAAAAATTCTCTGTGTGTGTGTTTTTAAATAACTAAAATGTATAATGGTGGTTAAACAAATTTCTAAAATGATTCAGATATTATATGCACAATTTTCTAATACACAACGTATCTAAACAAGAATAGAAATTTTATTAAATATCATTTAATTATGTTTGATATTTTTAACTTCCTTGCAGAGTTTGGCCACACCAGGAGTTCCAAAGTCAAGCTACACTCAAAGAGAGAGACAACAAGTTGGATACCCAATTTCTGAAGAGCCAGAAATCCCTTATAAGATAGGACGTGTGCAGACAAAACCCAACTATTAAACGTTTCCGGCAGAAAAAAAATCTGTATATATATATAATTTATATATATAATATAATTTGATCATTTTCAAAGCATACTTGGAATATTTTTAGAAAACGATGGGTATGAGTTACCTATGCTATAAATTATACTTTACCTTTCTTTCTGTATTAATGCCATCAATTGTTATCTCTTTATATGTTTAACTTTTCCTTCCCCCAACCCTTCCTTCTATGACCACAGAGCGAAACTTTCACTTCCAATATCCAACTTCTTTGACCAGCAGGGATGGCAAATACTTGTTATCTCCAAAATTCAGCATAACACTTGCTTACTGATTTATGACATGTATCTTTATGAAGTACTCAGTGAAATGCATAGAAGGTTGGTTGCAAATTGCTTATAGAGAATATTGAATACTTTTTAGTTACTGGATAAATCTATGGAATTGCACCAAAGCATTGGCATATAAATAATGAATTTTATTTGAAATGTGTGATTTGATTATAAATTAATTCCTTAAAATAAACTAAGAATTGTTAAATGATTTCCGTAACTGAGTGGTATTGTGGAATGATCCCAAGATCTGGGTTGCTCCTTCCCCTTTTCCTTTCTTCCCTTATTCCTACTTCTCTTCCTTCATCCCTCCTTTCTTTAAAAGGCACTTATTTCACACCAACTATGTGCCAAGCACTGGTTAGTTGCAAAGGTACGAAGATGAATCTGAGATAGTCCCTGGAGCTCAGGCTGGTAGAAGAGACAGAAACAAAAAACACTTATTATCCAATGTTATCAATACAATGATAAAAATGTATACAAGGAAGTAGGAGTTCAAAGAACAATTAACCAAGCCTAGGGAGAAGTGTGATGATAATGGTGAAGGACGAAGGCCATAAAAGAAGGTGATGCCTAAGCTGTCATAAAAGGTGAGTGGGAGTTAGCTTTATGAAGTGAGGTTGGGAGAGAGTTTTTGAGACAGAGGGAAAGCAAAAAGTGGAGAAATGAAAAACAACATGGAGTATGCAGGGAACTTCAAGTACTGCTGGCATGTAAAAGTGAGCAAGGGCATAAGATAAAAGATGAGGCTGAGGTGGTAGCCAAAAACTAGGTCATGGAGGATCTCATATGTCTTGTTAATGAGTTTAGACTAAATTTTATTGGCTATGGGGATCCTTTGAAGGGTTTTAAATAATCATAATCAGATTTTATGTTTAGATTGATCACTTTGATGGCTAAGTGGAGGATGGATTTAAAGGAGATGAGGGACTTCCCTGGTGGTCCTGTGGTTAAGACTCAGTGTTCCCAATGCAGGGGGCCCAGGTTTGATCACTGATTAGGGAACTAGATCCTGCATGATGCAACTAAAGATCCTGCATGCCACAATGAAGATCTTGAATGCTACAACTAAGACCCGGCACTGCCAAATAAATAAATAAATGTTTTTTAAAAAATAAAGGAGACAAGATGAGAGGCAGAGCGGCCAGTTAGAAGGTAGAGATGAGGAATCCTATCACTGTAGCAGTGAGAGAAATAGATTGAGAAGAAAGGCAGATTGAAGCAAATTCTAAGTAAACTGACAGGACATGGAGACTCATGAGATGTCACAGATGGGAGGAAGAAGTTATTATGATTGAAAGGATGTTGGGACTATTCAATGATGTAGGTTGTTAACAGATCAACAGGTCAATGAGCAGACTGGGAGAGGGGTAAGAGAACAAAAGAGCTGGGAGGATAGAGGCAGATTAATGTCACTGTAAACTTGGATATCTCAAAAGCATTGAAAACCCAATATTTCTAAAAGTGAGCTCATCTATCTAGTTGCTCATATTAGTTTCCTATGGCCACTGTAACAAATCACCAAGAACTTAGTTGGTTTATAACACTAACTTACTGTCTTACAATTCTGTAGGTCAAAGTCTGAACATGACTCTCACTGGGCTAAAATTAAGGTATGGACATGGCTGTATTGCTCCTGCTCTAGGGGAAAATCTGTTCCCTTGCCTTTTCCAGCTTCTAAACTGCTCACATCTCTTTGCTTATGGTCCCCATCAAAGCCAGCAATGGTGGGTTGAGTCCTTCTCACATTGCATCACTCCAAATACCTCTTCTGCCTTTCTCTTCCACTTTTAAGAATTACATTGGATCCACCCAGATAAATCCAGGGTAATCTCCCTATCTTGACATTAGATGATTAGCATCCTTTGGTACATCTGCAACTTAAATTCCCCTTTACCATTTAAGGTAAAACCCACAAGTTCTATGGATTATGACATGGACATCTTTGGGGGAAGGGCATTATTCTTACTATTGTATCATTCAAGACTTTGATCACAATAAAGGTTTTGTTGGCAAGAGGAAAGGAGAAAATGGGTGTTGGAATGGCATCCAGAAGTGTCTGCCACATTCCTCCAATATAATTCTAACCCATGCAGCACCATTTTTCCCTCACAGAAAGGCAGATGGAGATGGGTTGATGGGGGATTGGCTTAGCTGTTTCTCCAGCTAAATTGTTAGCCAACAACTGGAGAGAAGGGATTCATATGATTGTTCCAAAGTTGGGAAAGTTTTGCAAATTCCATGATCTCTAGTGTTAAATGTAGAAGCTGTTCAGAGCCTGTGGATGTAGTGGGAGGAAGAGAATGTAGAGGTCTTCTAGTCTAAGTTACAGTGAGGCTAGTTCTTCTTTAGAGTACCTAAAATCAATTTCTCCACTAACACTAACATTATGGTAAGAGAGCAATTGTCCACCCCCCGAATTTAAGATACATCACAAAGAAACTACAAAAGAAGAAAATTATAGTCCAATATCATGGATGAACATAGATGCAAAAATCTTCAACAAAATATTAGTAAACCAAATTCAACAATACATTAAAAGGGTCACACACCATGATTAAGTGGGATTTATCCCAGGGATGCAAGGATAGTTCAATATCTGCAAATAAATCAGTGTGATACACCACATTAACAAATTGAAGAATAAAAGTCATATGATCTTCATGAAGAACCTAAGGGCAAGACGGGAATAAAGATGCAGACCTACTAGAGAATGAACTTGAGGATATGGGGAGGGGGAAGGGTAAGCCGGGACAAAGTGAGAGAGTGGCATGGACATATATACACTACCAAATGTAAAATAGATAGCTAGTGGGAAGCAGCCGCATAGCACAGGGAGATCAGCTCGGTGCTTTGTGACCACATAGAGGGGTGGGATAGGGAGGGAGGGAGGGAGGGAGATGCAAGAGGGAAGAGATATGGGGGCATATGTATATGTATAACTGATTCACTTTGTTATAAAGCAGAAACTAACATATCATTGTAAAGCAATTATACTCCAATAAAGATGTTTAAAAAAAATCATATGATCATCTCAATAGATGCAGGAAAAAGCATCTCACAAAATTCAACATCCATCTATGGTAAAAAAAAAACTCTCAACAAAGTGGTTATAGGGGGCACATACCTCAATATAATAAAGGCCATATATGACAATCCCATAGTTAACATACTCAAGGGTAAAAAGCTGAAAGCATTTCCTCTAACATCAGGAAGAGGGCAAGGATGCCCACTCTTGCCACTTTTATCCAACATTGCATTGGTAGTCCTAGCCACAGCAACCAGACAAGAAAAAAGAAATAAAAAGAATCCAAACTGGAAAGGAAGAAGGAAAACTGTCACTCTGCAGATGACATGATACCATATATAGAAAATCCTAAAAATACCATGAAAAAACTATTGGAACTAATAAATGAATTCAGTAAAGTTACAGGATACAAAATTAATGTAAAGAAATTTGTTGCATTTCTATACATTAACAATTAACTAACAGAAAGAGAAATTGATATTAGAGAAATGCAAATCAAAACTACAATGAAATACCACCTCACATCTGTCAGAATGCCTATCATCAAAAAGAAAACAAATAACAAGTGTTGGCGAGGCTGTGGAAAAAGGGAATCCTCATGCGCTGTTGGTGGGATTGAAAATTAGTGCAGGCATTATGGAAAACAGTATGGAGTTTCCTCAAAAAAATAAAAATAGAACGGCCACGTGATCCAGCAATTTCACTTCTGGGTATTTATAACAATAAAACAAAAACAATCATTTGAAAAGACATATGAACTCAAATATTCATTACAGCATTATTTACAATAGCCAAGATATGGAATCAACATAAGTATCCAATGATAGAGGAATGGATAAAGAAACGTGATATTGTATGTATGTGTGTGTGTATATATATACATATATATATGCACAATTGAATATTACTCAGCCAAATATAAAATGAAATCTTGCCATTTGCAAAAATGTGGATGCATCTGGATGGTATTATGCTAAGTGAGATAAGTCAGACAAAGACAAATACCCCATGATCCACTGAATACGTGGAATTTAAAAAACAAAACAAAATGAAAACAGACTAATAGATACAGAGAACAAATGGATGGTTGCTAGAAGGGTGGGGGATGGGGAGTAGGCAAAATAGATGAAGGGGATTAAGAGGTACAAGCCTCCAGTCATATAATAAATAGGTCACATTATGCTGTAATATGCAGCATAAGTAATATTGTCAAAAATACTGTAAAAACTTTATATGGGGACAAATACAAAGACTTATCATGGTGATCATTTCATGATGTATGCAAACATGAAGTCATTATGTAATACACCTGAAATCAACATATTTTACTTCATTTATATTTCAATAAAAAATACAAATCTAACTTCTCTTCTTAAAGCCTTCAATATTGCTCCCTCTTCTCCCACGCAGTAAAGTGAAGAACAGCATTCCTGCAGAGGAAGGACCTTTAGATGATAATAAACCAAGTAAAAAAAAAAATTGAGAGAGAAGACCTTCAAGATGGCGACCAAGTAAAAAAAAATATTGAGAGAGAAGACCTTCAAGATGGCGGAATAGTAAGACGTGGAAATCACCTTCTTCCCCACAAATACATCAGAAATACATCTACATGTGAAACAACTCCTACAAAACACCTATTGGGGCTTCCCTGGTGGCGCAGTGGTTGAGAGTCTGCCTGCCGATGCAGGGAACACGGGTTCGTGCCCTGGTCCGGGAAGATCCCACATGCCGCGGAGCAGCTGGGCCCGTGAGCCAAGGCCACTGAGCCTGCGCGTCCAGAGCCTGTGCTCCGCAACAGAAAAGGCCACAACAGTGAGAGGCCCACGTACAGCAAAAAAAAAAAAAAATTATATCCTGCAAAATTACTAGGTTATATTTCTAGAAAGAAAACAATTTTCTTTCGTTTAGCAATAACATTCTATTGAAATATATTACAAGATGCTTTATATTTTCATGTTCCTAAAACAAAGCTGCATCCAACTTTGTAGTAGGCCACTATGAATGGATTTGAAAAGACTGGAACTTTCAACATTAGTAATGAAATCAGAGCATGTTTCGTCTTTTCAAAAAGTTCTTGAAACTCTGAAGTCCTGATAAGCTTACCAGGATTTCCTTTCTGTGTTAGGTAAGATAAAGGTCCAGTTATGGTCCCCAAATGAGAGTCAAAATGTGCGTTAGAAGCCTGCAATTCACAGAATCGTTTTCCTTTTAAGAAAGCCGACATCTGGCAATAGCGTGTTTACTTTCCAAACACAGGACTGGAGAATATGTTCAGCTTTCTGATGGGAACCCCAAATTTTAACAGTTTAGTATCTGATTAGGTACATCCACTTGAAATCAGCTCTAACACATGTATGTTATCTGTTTTTGAATGACATAATTAAAATGAAGCATTATACTATATATTAAATTACTTTCTTGCCTAAGGCTCCTTGAAACAAAACTAATTCTCACTGGTGAACTCATTACTGATATTGAGGAACTCCCTTGGTAGATGTAGTATTTGTAGAATAGTATTTCAATGCCCAGAGCCTTAGCTGAACAGATAATCAGATCTGTCACTATATTAACCTTAGGATATTTTCTCTGTCAACATTCAAAACTAGGTATTTAGACTGAGAGTAAAAGAATATATTCTTAAGTATAGGAATGAAGAAGGCACTGTACACTTTTATGTCTCTGGGAATAGAGGATAAATGCAGGCATGAATCATAGTTGGGAGTATACTGCCTAATGTTTTCAGATTACAAAATGAAAATGAATCATTCCTTTTCTTTAATTTTTAATGGAGTATAGCTGCTTTACAATGTTCTGTTAGTTTCTACTGTACAGCAAAGTGAATCAGCTATATGTATACATATATCCCCTCTTTTTTGGATTTCCTTCCCATTTAGGTCACCGCAGATCACTGAGTAGAGTTCCCTGTGCTATACAGTAGGTTCACATTAGTTACCTATTTTATATATGGTAATGTGTATATGTCAATGACAATCTCCTAATTAATCCCATGCTCCCTTCCCCCTTGGTATCCATAAGTTTATTCTCTATATCTGTGTCTCTATTTCTTCTTTGCAAATAAGTTCATCTATAACATTTTTTTAGAATTCACATATATGCATTAATATATGATATTTGTTTTTCGCTTTCTGACTTACTTCATTCTGTATGACAGTCTCTAGGTCCATCCACAACTCTACAAATGACCCAATTTCGTTTCCTTTTATGGCTGAGTAATATTCCATGTATATATGTACCACATCTTCTTTATCCATTCCTCTGTTGATGGACATTTAGGTTGCTTCCAAGTCCTGGCTATTGTAAATAGTGCTGCAGTGAATATGGGGGTGCATGTGTCTTTTTGAATTATGGTTTTCTCTGGGTATATGCCTAGGAGTGGGGTTGCTGGGTCATATGGTAGTTCTATTTTTAGTTTTTTAAGGAAACTCTATACCGTTCTCCAAAGTGGTAGTCTCAATTTACATTACCACCAACAGTGCAAGAGGGTTTCCTTTTCTCCACATCCTCTCCAGCCTTCATTGTTGGTAGATTTTTTGATGATGGCCATTCTGACTGGTGTGAGGTGATTCCTCATTGCAGTTTTGATTTGCATTTCTCTAATAATTAGTGATGTTGAGCAGCTTTTCATGTACCTCTTGACCATCTGTATGTCTTCTTTGCAGAAATGTCTATTTAGCTCTTCTGCCCATTTTTGGATTGGGTTGTTTATCCTTTTGATATTGAGCTGCATGAGCTGTTTGCACATTTTGGAGATTAATCTTTGTCAGTTGTTTCTTTTGCAAATATTTCTCCCATACTGAGGGCTGTCTTTTCATGTTGTTTATGGTTTCCTGTGCTGTGCAAAAGCTTTTAAGTTTCATTAGGTCCCATTTGTTTATTTTTGTTTATATTTTCATTATTCTAGGAGGTGGGTCAAAAAAGATCTTGCTGCGATTTATGTCAAGAAGTATTCTATGATTTCCGCTAAGAGTTTATAGTATCTGGCCTTACATTTAGTTTTTAATCCACTTTGAGTTCATTTTTGTATATGGTGTTAAGGAGTGTTCTAATTTCATTCTTTTACATGTAGCAGTCCACTTTTCCGAGCACCACTTATTGAAGAGGCTGTCTTTTCTCCAGTGTATATTCTTGCCTCCTTTATCAAAAATAAGGTGACCATATGTGCATGGGTTTATCTCTGGGCTTACTATCCTGTTCCATTGATCTATATTTTTGTTTTTGTGCCAGTACTATACTGTCTTGATGACTGTAGCTTTGTAGTATAGTCTGAAGTCAGAGAGCATGATTCCTCCAGCTCCGTTGTTCTTTCTCGATTGCTTTGGCTATTCGGGGTCTTCTGTGTTTCCATACAAATTGTGAAAATTTTCTTCTAGTTCTGTGGAAAATGCCATTTATAGTTTGCTAGGGATTGCATTGAATCTGTAGATTACTTTGGGTAGTATAGTCATTTTCACAAACTTCATTCTTCCAATCCAAGAACATGGTATATCTCTCCATCTGTTTGTGTCATCTTTGATTTCTTTCATCAGTATCTTATAGTTTTCTGCATACAGGTCTTTTGTCTCCTTCAGTAGGTTTATTCCTAGGTATCTTATTCTTTTTGTTGAAATGGTAAATAGGAGAGTTTCCTTAATTTCTCTTTCACATTTTTCATATTAGTGTATAGGAATGCAAGTGATTTATGTGCATTAATTTTGTATCCTGCTACTTTACCACATTCATTGATTAGCTCTAGTAGTTTTCTGGTAGCATCTTTAGGATTCTCTATGTATAGTATCATGTCATCTGCCAACAGTGACAGCTTTACTTCTTCTTTTCTGATTTAGATTCCTTTTATTTCTTTTTCTTCTCTGAGTGCAGTGGTTAGGACTCCCAAATCTATGTTGAATAATAGTGGCAAGATTGGGCAACCTTGTCTTCCTCTGGATCTTAGAGGAAATGCTTTCAGTTTTTCACCACTGAGAATGATGTTTGCTGTGGGTGTATCATGTATGGTCTTTATTATATTGAGGTAGGTTCCTTCTAAGCCCTCTTTCTGGAGAGTTATTTTTTATCATAAATTGGTGTTGAATTTTGTCAAAAGCTTTTTCTGCATCTATTAAGAATTTCATATGTTTTTTTATCCTTCAATTTTTAATATGGTGTATCACATTGATTGTTTGGTGTATGTTGAAGAATCCTTGCATCCCTGGGATAAATCCCACCTGATCATAGTGTATGACCCTTTTGATGTGTTGTTGGATTCTGTTTGTTAGTATTTTGTTGAGGATTTTTGCATCTATGTTCATCAGTGTTATTGGCCTCTAATTTTCTTTTTTGTGATACCTTTGTCTGAGCTTTATGATTTCTTTCCTTCCACTAACTTTGGGGGGTTTTGTTCTCCTTTCTCTGGTTACTTTAGGTGTAAGGTTAGGTTGTTTATTTGAGATTTTTATTGTTTCTTGAAGTATGTTTTTATTGCTATAATCTTCCCACTTAGAACTGCTTTTGCTGCATCCCATAGGTTTTGGGTCATCATGTTTTCATTGTGATTTGTTTCTAGGTATTTTTTGAATTCCCCTTTGATTTCTTCAGTGATCTCTTGGTTATTTAGTAGCATATTGTTTAACCTCCAAGTTTTGTGTCTTTTTACAGTTTTTTTCCTGTAATTGATTTCTAATTTCATAGCATTGTGGACAGGAAAGATGCTTGATACGATTTCAATTTTCTTAAATTTACCAAGGCTTGATTTGTGACCCAAGATGTGATCTATCCTGAAGAATGTTCCATGTGCACTTGAGAAGAAAGTGTATTCTGCTACTTTTGGATGGAATGTCCTGTAAACATCAGTTAAGTCTATGTTGTCTAATGTGTCATTTAAGCCTTGTTTCCTTACTAATTTCTTGTCTGGATGACCTGTCCATTGGTGTAAGTGGGGTGTTAAAGTCCCCCTCTATTATTGTGTTACTGTTGATTTCCTCTTTTATGGCTGTTAGTATTTGCCTTATGCATTGAGGTGCTCCTATGTTGGATGCATAAATATTTACAATTGTTATATCTTCTTCTAGGATTGGTCCCTTGAACATTATGTAGTGCCCTTCTTTGTCTCTTGTAATGGTCTTTATTTTAAAGTCTACTTTCTCTGATATGAGAATTGCTACTCCTGTTTTTTTTTTTTTCCATTTGCATGGAATATCTTTTTCCATCCCCACACTTTCAGTCTGTATGTGTCCTTAGGTCTGAAGTGGGTCTCTTTTAGACAGCATATATATGGTACTTGTTTTTGTATCCATTCAGCCAGTCTATATCTTTTGTCTGGAGCACTTAATCCATTTACATTTAGGCTAATTATTGATATTTATGTTCCTATTGCCATTTTCTTAATTGTTGTGGGTTTGTTCTTGTAGATCTTTTTCTTATCCTGTGTTTCCTGTCTACAGAAGTTCCTTTAGCATTTGTTGTAAAGCTGGATTGGTGGTGCTGAATTCTCTTAGATTTTGCTTGTCTGGAAAGCTCTTGATTTTGCTCTCGAATATGAATGAGATCCTTGCTGGGTAGAGTAATCTTGGTTGTAGGTTTTTCCCTTTCATCACTTTTAACATATCCTGCCCCTTCCTTCACACAACCTGCAGAGGTTGTGCTGAAAACTCAGCTGATAACCTTATGGGGATTCTCTTGTATGTTACTTGTTGCTTTTCCCTTGCTGCTTTTAATATTTTTTCTTTGTGTTTAATTTTTTTAGCTTGATTAATATATGTCTTGGCATGTTTCTTCTTTGGTTTATCTGGTATGGGACTCTCTGTCCTTCCTGGACTTGATTGACTATTATTTTCTCATGTTAAGGAAGTAGTCTACTCTCATCTCTTGAAATATTTTCTCAAGCCCTTTCTCTTCTTCTTCTGGGACCCCTATAATTTGAATGTTGGTGCATTTATTATTGTCCCAGAGGTCTCCAAGACTGTCCTCATTTCTTTTCATTCATTTTTCTTTATTCTGCTCCATGGCAGTTATTTCCACCATTCTATTTTCCAGGTGGCTTATCCGTTCTTCTGCCTCAGTTATTCTGCTTTTGATTCCTTCTAGTGTGTTTTTAATTTCAGTTATTGTGTTGTTCATCACTCTTCATTTGTTTTTTAGTTCTTCTATGTCCTTGTTAAACATTTCTTGTATTTTCTCAATCTGTGCCTCCATTCTATTTCAGAGATTTGGCATCACCTTTACTATAATTATTCTGAATTATTTTTCAGGTAGATTGCCTATTTCCTTTTCATTTATTTGGTTTTGTGGGTTTTTACCTTGCTCCTTCATCTGCAACATATTTCTCCGTCTTCTAATTTTCTCTAACTTGCTGTGTTCAAGTTCTCCTTTCCACAGGCTGCAGGATCATAACTCCTCTCGCTTCTGGTGTCAGCCCCCAGTGGGTGAGGTTAGTCCACTGGCTTGTGTAGGCTTTCTGGTGGGAGGGACTGTTGCCTGAACTCTGGTGGGTGGAGCTGGATCTTGTCCCTCTGATGGGTAGGATCATGTCTGGTGGTGTGTTTTGGGGTGTCTGTGAGCTTGGTACAACTTTAGGCAGCCTGTCTGTTGGGTGGTTTTGTGTTCCTGTCTTGCTTGTTGTTTGTCATGAGGTGTCCAGTACTGGAACTGCAGGCAGTTGGGTGGAGCCAGGTCTTGGATTGGAGATGGAGACCTCTGGGAGAACTCTGTCTGATTAATGTTCCCTGGGGCCAGAAATTATCTGATGGTCCAGCATCCTGGACTTTGCACCCCCACCCCAGAAGCTCAGGCTCAACCCCAGGCTGGGGAACAAAGACCCTGCAAGCCACACATCATGGCAATAAACGGAAAAATATTGGGGTGGAGAAAACAAACAGAGAAACAAAATTGAAGACAAATAGCAAAGACAGAAGCAAACAAACAGCAATAAAAAAAACAGACAAACAAAACCACAGACAAATGGTAAAAGCAAAGCCAAACAAAAAAGCAAAGAAACAAACACCAAAAAAAGAAACAAAAGCAAAGTAAACAAAAAACAAGAGAACAACCAGACAAACAAAAGAATCCAAAATGAAACCAAACAATTAAAAACAAAACTAACAAAACCACAAAGGAAACAACAAAACTAAAGTGGAATGCAAACTGAAGAATAAAGCAAAGAAAACAAAACAAACACATAAAAACGATTTAATAAAAGATAAAAACAAAACAGAAGAAAAGAAAAAAAGAAAAAAACAGAATGAAAAAGCAAAGTAAAAATAGAAATATAAAACAATAACAACATATTAAAAGAGAATTTAATTTAAAAGAGAAAACAAAAAGAAAAAAGCGAACAAACCAAAAAAACCCAGAAAACTAAATAAAAAAAATAATTTAAGAAAATAAAACAATGCCAACAGCTGAATGAATCAAAACATAATAAAAACAATAGTAATAATAGTATTTCCCTGGAGTCTCAGCTGTCACTGTCCTTGCCCCTGTTGTGAGCCACAGCCCACCTCTGCCTCCCCCGGAGGCCCTCCAATGCCTCTAGGTTGGTCTCTGGATCTACTGTGGGCCCTGTGGGGACAGCTCAGACTCTGATCGGCCCAACTCTTATGTGTGCTTGCCCCCAAAATCCACAGCTGTCGGAGCTAGACTGGCTTCATTTGTGGGAACGCTCTTCCATTCAGATACTCCATAGATGAAGTGTCTATCAAGCAGATCGCAGGCATTTAATGTGGCTTGTGCAGTTGAGGGAAAGATTTTCATTACTCTTCCTTAGTCACCCCGTCACTGGGGCTCAGCTGTAGTTTTAACCCCACCTCTGCATGTGGGCCACCCACAGGAGTCTGCTCCCAAGCTTGCCCTAGAGCACTCAGGTCTGCCCCATTGAGGACAGGTCATGGAGGTGGCGTGGCTTCCTGGGTCGCAGGAGCCCCAGTGGTGACAGGTGCATGGGTAAGCCAGCGGCCACGGGCACGAGTGATCAAGCCCTAGTGGGAGTCTTTTCTAGTACCTGGTGGCAGATGTGCAAGGGCCAGCCTTGGTGGGGTCCTTTCCTGGTGCCTCGGGGGGCAGGGGTCAGCACGTGTTGAGAGAGACCACAATGATGGCTCCACACACTGTGCATCACTCAACAGTGGCACCTTGCTTCCATGGCAGACCGGGTTTCCTCCACAAGCGTTCCTTGTTGCAGATTTCCTCCCCTCTATCCCTTCAGTCTGTCTCCTCGCAGCCAACAGAAGTTCTCCCCCCAGGTTTGCTCTCCAATCCCCACACTACAGCTCTCAGCCAGCAGTGGACATGCACACCAGTGCATACATGTCCCAGTCTGAGGCACACAGAGCCGTAGTACGGACTGTCTATGTAGTTCTCACTCTGTCCTGTCTGCCACAGACAGGCAATTCACCCTCCTCTGACAGCCTCAGATGCTTCCCTTTTGTCCCAACTGATTTCCCTCTTGGTGATGGGGTTTCCCTGAATGCGGGAACCTCTCCTCTGCTTCAGCTCCCCCCGAGGTCTGCAAGTCCCATCCTGCTTCCTCTCCTCTTCTTTCTCCCTTCTTTCTTTCATCCTACCCTGTTATGTGGGGATATTTATTGTCCTTTCCAGTGTCCAAGGTCTTCTGCTAGTGTTCAGCTGGTATTCTGTGAGAATTGTCCCATCTGTAGATATATTATTGATGCATTTGTGGAGAGAGATGAACTCCATGCCCTCCTACTCCTCTGCCATCTTGAAAACCCTGAAGCATTCTTTATGGAAATTATAACACTGGAAAAGAGAGAGATAGAGTTTGAGATTGGTGGCTTATATATTAATGTGAGTGTTTTTCTTGCTTTCTTCTGTAGGTTCACCTCTCTGAATAACACTAATGGCTAAAAGCTAATAAGTGCTTACTGTGTGCCAGCCACAGTGCTCAATGTTTTTATGTTATGTCACCACTTCATTAATGGGGAAACTTAAACATAGAAAATTTAAGTCACTTCTCTAATGTCATAGTCCTAAGTAGCTAAGGAAGGCTTTGAACTCAGATGTAACTCTAATGTCAGTGCTCTTAACTACTGTATTAATTTCTTGTGGCTGCTATAACAAATTACCACAAATTGGGCAACTTAAAACAGTAGGTATTTATTCTCTCACAGATATGGAATATAAAACCCTGAATTCAAAGTGTCAGCACTGTTGCTCTCCCACCAGAAGTTCTAGGGAAGTATCCATTCCCTACCTCTTCCAGCTTCTGATGGCTTTGTTGGCTTGTGATCACATCATGCCAATCTCCACCTCAGTATTCACATCACCTTCTCCTCTGTGTATGTCTCTGTATCCTCTTCTGTCTCTTAACAGACAAGCAAGATCCTTAACTTAATCGCATATTTTGACATTTAAGTAATGTTCACAGGTTCCAGGGGTTAGGGATATAGTTTTGGGGGAGTCACCATTTAGCCCACTCTAACTACTATGATACACGTTCTCCTATTCAGTTTCTTTTGTTCTCAAACATTGACTTTTTAGCAGGCATTTAAAATTTTATAACCAATATCCTCTTCATCCTTGCTAACAGAATCCCAGTTTTGTTTGGGTCATCTAAGTTTGTCCCTGTTTTTTCCAGCATCCCTTGCAGCTATTTCTGGCCAATGAAATTGAAGGGGGAGTATGATGGGGATAGGGTTCTGGGAAAGTTTTTGCCTTCCTGATAAGAGGAGATGGACTTCCCTGGTCCTTCCACTACATCTAGCAATTCCACTCATGAGTATTTATCCAAGAGAAAGGAAAACTTATGTTCACACAAAACATATATATGAATAGAAGCTTTATTTGTGGTAGCTAAAACTGGGGGGGGGGGAAGCTGAATGTCCTTCAACTGGTGAATGGATAAACAATGATACATCCATATGATGTACTACTGTTCAGCAATAAAAAGAATGAGCTACTGATACATGCAACAACCTGGATGAATCTCCAAAGAATTATGTGTGAAAAATGTGAATCCCAAAATTTTCCAAACTATATGATTCCATTTTTATAACATTTTTGAAATGACTACATTTTAGAAATAGAGAGAATGTTCATGGTTGTCAGGGGTTGGGTTGCAGGAAGTAGAATAGAGTTTGCTGTGGTTATAAAAGAGCAACAAGAGGGATCCTTGTGGTGAAGGAATTATTCTGTACCTTGACTGTGGTGGTGGATACAGGAACCTACACATATGATAACTGCATAGAATTAAATTCACATACACACACACACATGAATACAAATAAAACTGGGGAAATCTGAATAAGATTGATGAACTCTACTAATGTCAGTGTCCTGGTTGCTATATTGTACTATAGTTTTGCAAGATGTTACCATTGGGGAAAACTGGGTAAAGGGTATATTGATTAGTTATGTGTTATGTCTTACAACTACATGTGAATCTACACTATCCTAATAAAAAAGTTAATGTCATGATGGTATATTTATAGAGTGCTAAGGAATACAACAGGAGGAAGTGCTTAAATCTGCCTTGGATGTGAGGAAAAGGGAAGACTTTGTATTGAAATAGATGCCTAAACTGAGTCTTGAAAATTGAGTAGGAGCACTCCAGGTAGATGGGGAATGTATATAGGGGATACTCCAGGAAGAGAGACTAGAAGGCAAAGAAACCTGAGACAGCATGCCAGACTGAGTGAGCTACGAGTAAGTGAAGTATGGCTGAAGCATAAAGAACTTATGCATGAGATATCACTTTTCCTGAAATGTTCGTTCACCTTTGGTAGTAGTCAAAAGGAATCCCTGGAATTCAACACTATGATACATAAGGATTGAAAGAGAACCCTAGCATTCCTTGTTCTCCAAGAGTTAGGAGAAAGACATACCTCCTTCCCTGGTCTCCACCTTTTCATTACATAAATGAAGAATTGGCCTCATATCTCTCTGTATTCCTTGCAGGATCCCCATCTCTCTCTCCCTCACCCGCAACACTCACAGCCTCACAACCATTATCTGCTTTGAAATCATTAGAAACATCTCATTTTACCCTTTATCTCAGCTTACTTCAGTCACCAAGAGAAGTCCAGAAATCCCAAATCCCTAATCTGCATACAACTTCGCAAATTCTCTTTTGGTCCTTTTTCCCCACCCCTCGCACCCTCCTGAATTTCTTCTACAATGTCTACTGGAACTTACAATCCTTCACCAGAAAAATTTCCTATATCCTCAACCTCTTTTCTGAACATTCCTTTTGCCTTCTTGATCTAGGAACTCTGGCTCTCCCATGAAGACGTTGCTTCCCCTGAAGTCCTATCAAGTGGCAGCTGTTTCCTTTCCCATACCCCTCAAATCAATGGTCCTAGAGGTGGGTTAAATGTTCTACTTACAACTCATTTACTCTCTCTCTCTTACCTAAACACTCTTCAGCTTTGAATTTCAAGTCATTCATTCATTCACTTATTAATTCATATAATAACTTATTGAGCACCCTACTATATGCCAGGTATTATCCTAAGACCTGAGGATACAGTGATAAAAAATATAGAGAAAAATCCCTGCCCATATGGAGTTTATATTTTACTACCCTTCCTTATTGAGTTATACCACTCATTCCTTGAGGAGATTAGCTTCTGGCCCACTAGCCGTCATTATACTTAATGACGTCAATATCTATATTAATGAATTTTCCAATCCTTTGGCCTCTTTTCCCTTGATCTCCTCTCTTCCAGTGATCTTGTCCCTCACTCCACCTCAGCCACTTACTCCTGTAGTCTTTCCCTAGCCTTAGTCATTCATTGCTCTCTTCATAACTCAATTTTTAGTCTTACATTATCTGATCAAAACCGCCTATCCCTGTAGCACACTCTTTTTTTTTTTTTTTAGCTTCTTGACTTCTTTAATTATTCATTCATTATAGGATATGCACTCCTTTGACCCTATCCACTTTTCACTGTTCCTCATCATTCTCATTCCCTCACTTCCTCCTTTACCTAATTCAAATTCCATGGTTCATCATTACAATCATTCCCTTGCACATATCCTCAATATTCTTGTCTTTTTCTTGCTTGTACTGATCTTCCAAAACCCAATCCTGGTTAAATCCAGTTCTTTACCTACTTTTACCTGCACCCATGCAGCTGCAGTTTTCTTGAGAAAAGCGCACAACTACATTTACTGGTCTTATGTCAAATTCTTGATCATGAACCTCATCTGTGCTCTTAGTATTACCTGGCAATCATATTAAATTTCCTTAGTCCAATCGTGTTCCCACTCTCCTAGATGTCTAACTAATACCTTCTCCTCATCAAATCTCCAGTATCTCATCTCTCTCCTCACTCTAGTTGATGACATTCCTTCCTATTTAACTGAGAAAATTGAATCAATCAAAATAAAACTTCCAACTGTATACTAGTGTAACCTTATCAGGAATGAGGGGAAGTTTCTTATTTTAGAAATATTCCAGCTAATTCCAGCAACCCCTAATGAATTCATAGATCTAAGCAAAAATCATCAATTGCTGCTACCATCTTAACAAGAGAGACATCTGGACATTATATGCCTCCTGATGGTAGTATACAATGCCATCTATGAAATATTCCTGCAAAAACTTGAACCCATATCTCATTAAGCCTCTAGAATGCAAATTACAGAGAACAGAAAGACATGTTAAAAGTCACCATGAGGACGCAAAAAGAAAAATCTAGACTGTGGGAGATTCTGTAAGACAAATAATTCAATTTTTCAACAAGTAAATTAAGGAAAATAGATGGAAAGAGAATCTATAGATTAAAAGGGACTTAAGACACACATTGGCCAATTGCATTTCATGGACCTTGTTTGGATCCTGTTTCAAGAAAACATTGCTAAAGGTCATTTGGGGTATTTTGACCACTGAATGGATACTTAATGCTACTAAGGAATTATCATAAATCTTTTAATTGTGGTAATGTGGTTAAATTTTTAAAAGAACTGTCTTTTAGAGACATATAATGAAATATTTATTGTTCATAAATCATAAATATTTAAGGTCCTTATGGTACTTATTATGGAAACATTTATGGTAATAATATACCATATGGGATTTCCTTCAAAGTAATCTGGGGAATGGAGAGAGTGTAGGTGGGCCAACAGGAAAAGCAAGATAGGTGATGAAGAGATAATTGCTAAATCTGGGTGATGACAACAAGAGGTTCATTATCCCATTCTCTTTACTTCAGTATATGTTTGAACTTTTCCAAAATGAAGAATATTTTAAAAGAGATATTTTCCACAAGCAATCAGAAGAGAACTTCCTGCTGACTTACCGGCAACAGTACACACATATTTTGCTTCCCTCTTGCCATTATCCACACCCCATGGTAAGGCAGACCACTTCATTTGTACACTATTCAAAGTGTACAAAGGACCCATCCCTCTCAGCTATTCAAAGATGTCATTCCAGTAATTCTCCTTTATCTCACCTGCGTTATTAATTTCCCCTCCCTACTGGATCAGCCCCAATCAGCATATAAACATGCTATAATTTCTTACTTTAAAGAAAAAAGTCCTCTTTAGGCACCCTGTATACCCCTCCAGCTATTGCCACATTTTTCTGCTGCATTTAGAGTAAAACCCCTCAAAAGAGTTTTCCACATTCATAGTTTCCAACTCCTCCTATCCTATTCTCTCTGGAGTCCATTCTAACCAGGCTTTTGCTCCTACCACACCACTGGAACTTCTCTTGTGAAAGCCACCAATAATCCCAATGTTGTTAAATCCAGTGGTCAATTCTCAGTTCCCACCTTACTTGAACTCTCAGTAGCATTTGATGCAGTTTATCACTCCTTTCTCAAAACAGTTTCTTCACCTGGCAGCCAAAACAACATACTCTACTGGTTTTCTTCTTCCTTGCTCCTCTTGCTTCTTCTCAGTCTCCTTTACTGATTCATTCTCACTTTTCTGATTTCTAAACAATTCACTTCTCTAGATTTCATTCCTTCTCTTTTGTATCTATACTCTTTCTTGATCATCTCTAAATTTTATATTTCTGTCCTGGACTTTTCCCCTAAAATCCACACTACATTTGGATATATGTTTTTTTTTTTTTTTTTTTTTTTTTTTTGCGGGACGCGTGCCTCTCACTGTTGTGGCCTCTCCCATTGCGGGGCACAGGCTCCGGACGTGCAGGCTCAGCGGCCATGGCTCACGGGCCCAGCCGCTCCATGGCATGTGAGATCTTCCCAGACCGGGGCACGAACCCGCGTCCCCTGCATCGGCAGGCGGACTCTCAACCACTGCATCACCAGGGAAGCCCCTACATTTGGATATTTAACGGACATCACAAACTTAACCAGTCTACAACTGGACTCCCTAAAAGCATTCTTCCCTTCTACAGTGTCTCCACTTCACTTGGTAGCAACTCCATCCTTTCAGTTATTCAGGCTGAAAATTTTGCAGTCATCCTTGACTTCTCTTAGCTCCATACCCAACCTATCAGTGAAACATATTAGGTTTACTTTAAAAATATATCTAGAATTTGACCATTTCTCACCACCCACTGCTACCACCATGGTCAAAGCCATCATTATCTCTCATCTGGATTATTGTAATTCCTTTCTAAGTGGTTTCCTTGCTTCATCCTTTGCATTGCTATAGTCTACTCTCAACACAGCAGCCAGGATGATAAACCATATATTAAATCATGTCACTTCCACAGTCAAAACCCTCCATTAGGTTCCCATTTCCCCCAGAGAAAAAGTCAAAATTATAATGATAAAAGGCCCATGATCTGATCCATTTTTCTCTCTCTTACTCCAACCACACTGGCTTCCTAGTTATTCAGTGATACACTAGCCAACTCTCTGTCTCAGGACATTTACATTTGCTGTTCCATCACTTGGAATGTTTTTATCCCAGATAGCCACCTAGATCACTCACTCACCTCTTTCAGGTGTTTACATAAATAATATATTCTCAGTAAGGTTTCCCCTGAATATCCTATTTTAAATTGCAAACCATCCCCGAAACCATCATCCTTGTTCCCTGTTTCATCACTGTCTATCACACTACTCATTTTATTTAGTCATTTGTTTACCTATTGCCCCTTTCCCTCCACAATAGAATGAAAGCAATATGAAGTCATGGCTTTTTGTCTTTTTTGTTCACTGAGGTACTCCCAGTACCTAGAACAGTGTCTGGCATACAGTAGGTACTCAAAAAATATTTTTTTGAATTAATCAATGAATGAATATAGAGAGTTATGATGGAACTATATCACACTAACAGGGGTGACATACTCATTAAGTAAAATAGGCACCATGCCTAGGGCCCATGATACCTATAAAAGTCGTGAAAATATTTTAACTTTATTTTAAAATCAGAAGAAAAAGAGGAATAATAATGAGCATACAATAATGAATCCAGCCTGAATTATATTAGTCTTTATAACAACTCAGTCAAAAAATGTAATTTTTAGTATATTCTTACGGAGGAAGGCAGAAGTGCCTACGGCTCATGAAAGTCATGATGTGGTCTTGCACTAAGTTTTATAGGCCTGGTTAAGGAGTTGAACTTCATCTTGTAGAATACATGGGAATCATTGGAAGATTTAAATAGAATAGCAGAGTGATTAGATTTGCATTTTTAAAAGATCTCTTTTATGGACATGAAAAGGATAAACTAAAGGAAGGGGGCAGATGTGTTAGGAAATTATTGCAGTAACCCAGGTGAGGGATGATGACAACCTGGAATATGGATGAGGAATATAAAAAATACTTAGAAAGTTGAATCAGTAGGATCTTTCAATGACTTCTCATTGTGAATAAAATGAAATACAAACTCATTACAGGGCCCTGAATGATCTGAGATCTGCATGCTTTCAACTTCATCTTGCATTGCTCTCCCCCTCACCTACCATGATCCAGCCACATTGGCCTTCTTTCAATTTCTTAAGTGCACAAAGATTTTTCTGGTCTCAAGGCCTTCACATATACAGTTCTCTCTGGGTGTTGCTCTTTCTCCAGCTCTTCTTCTGACTAAAATGTTCTCAAACTTGAAGTCTCAGCCTAAATATCACTTTCTCAGAGAGGTTTTATTTACCTGAATATTCACTCCTTTTCCTTCATAGCAGCTTTCACAATTTGTATATATTTGCTTGTTAGTTTATTTTGTTTACTATCTGTATCCCTCAGCTGGAATGTAAGCTCCAAAAGGCAAAGACACACTAGATAAGGGCCTGGCACATATTAGGCACTCAAGGAATATGAATGAATGAATGAATGAATGACTTGATGACATTTGGTTTGTTTCCAGTTTTTGGCTATTTCAAATAATGCTGCTATAAATGTTCTTGGACATATTTTTGTTGTTATTGTTGTGCTTATGTATGCACTTTTGATGGGTATATACCTAGGAGGGGAATTGTTAGGTATCAGGGTATGCATATGTTCAGCTTTAGTAGATACTGCCAAAGTGTTTTCCAAAGTGGTGGTAACATTATGGAAAATAGTAATTCAGTCATCACAAGTTGCCTAAGTTTTACCTGGTTTGAAGTGAGATGGATTCCTATATAGGAATTCAGGAAATAACAGGAGTATTTCAATGGTGTGCTAGAGCTGTATGTATTGACTCACTAAAGCCATTTTTAGTACATCTCTTTCAAGGCCACATTCAGTAATGTCACATTAGTAGTTTAAAATTACCCATGGTGGGAGTATTTACACCATGGAAATCAAAAAATACTATAATTCAAGGTTCCCATCTTCCCTCAGACTGTTTACCAGAATACCACTGGACTATTCTAAAGCACAAAGACAAAGTTTAAGCAAGTATATGGCCACTCACAGATATTTAGCCTTGAATAAATCATTTTAGATTCCCAGAGAATGTAGGAAAGGGACATATTCAAATTGTTCTGTTAGTAAAGATGATAACAAGATTAATAAAAACAGTAATATTTATTGAGCTTTTACTGTGTACCAAGCATTGGACTGCATTTATAAGGATTCCCTCTTTCAGTTCTCACATCAATTCTCACAACCTTATGAGGTAAAGTACTGTTTAAATCCGCAGTTTACAAATGAGGCACAGAGTTTTAAAATTTTGTCCTTAGTCTCTAAAATGGTAAGTGGTTCATATGAGTTCACTCCTTCTTTGGCTTAAATATTAGATCTTTAGGAGCATGTAAGCTCCATGAAGACAGAGACTGTCTTGTTCATATCTCTATTGCCAGTGTCTAGAAGTGCCTGGTACTAAATCTTTATTGAATAAATAGGTGAATGAATGCGTGAATAACTGCTTGACTGAATGAATAACTAATACTAAGCCTCTATGCCTCAGGTTGATAAAGCCTTAACCTAGTAATCCAAGAGTTGTCCTTAGTCATTATATTTACTTTTTCTTATCTAATTCTCTCTTGAACTCATTCTAACTAGGCTTTTGTTCTCACCACTCTCCAAAAGACGTTTGGTCAAGATCACCAATAACTTTCATATTGCTCAATCCAATCATCAAATATTAGCTGTTATCATACTCAAAGTGTCTGTCAAGAGCATTTGATATTGATACAGTTGATCATTCCTTGCATTTTTGGTAAAATTTTTAAAAATTATTTTTGAATAAATTTCAAACAATTGAAAAGTTTACTTTCAAGCTTCTGCTCCCAGGTAAGATGGAGTAAACACATGCTTCCCTTTATCTCCTACTGAATTAAAATATAAAACGTGGACAGACTGCACAGAAAGCTGTTTGAGAGCTCTGAAAAGTAAACAACAACAAGAGGATCAGGGAAGAAAATCAGAAATCAAAGTACCAGTGAACCAGTGATTAAGTTTACCCTTTTTTACCCCGTCCAGTATTCCCTGGCCTGAAGTTGATATAACTTGAAACCCAAAAGTGAGAATTGGGAGTGCAGAGATAGAGAGCCGTGAGAAATCCACTAGCTCTAGCTTGAGAGAGAAAAAGAGAATTCTTAAAGCTCAAAGAGAGTAAGGTAAAACACCATTTGTTTTTTTTCTCACTCATTTTCTTCATTCTTCATTGACCTAACCAAAACAAGTCTGTTAAAACAAAAATGTCAACATACTCCATAAGATATAAACAAGACCCAGAGTCTCAATGTATTACTCAAAATGTACAGGACACAAACCAAATTATTCAGCATATGAAGATCCATGAAAATCTCAATGTACCTGGGAAAAGACAATCAACATGTGCTAATGATGAGATGAAGAAGATGTTGGAATTATCTAACAAGGACTTGAAAGTGTCTTTGACAAAAATGTTCAAATAAGCAATCATAACACTCCTGAATCAAATATTAAAATAAAGTATCATCAAAGAAATAGAATATACAAAGGAGAATCAAATGGAAATTTTAGAACTGAAGAACACAATAACCAAAACAATTACAAACCCAAGAAAAACTCAGTTTCTGGATTCAATAGCAGAATAAAGATGACAGGGGAAGGGGTCAGTGAACTTGATGTTAGACCAGTAGAAATTATCCAGTCATAACAACAAAAAGAAAAAAGATTGAAAGAAATGAACAAAGCCTTAGGGACCTGTGGGACAACAACAAAGTGTCTAAACTTTATATAATCCAAGTCTCAAAGGACTAGAAAAAGATGATGGTGCTGAAAGAGTATTCAAAGAAATAATGGCTGAAAATGTCCCAAAGCTGAGTGGACCCCAAACAGGACAAACCCAAAGAAATCCAAGCCCAGTCACATTATAATCAAAGTGCTTAAAGCTAAACACAACTAACAATTGGAAACCAAATTTAAAAAAGAAACAACAGTTCCCCCAAAATGAAATACTTAGGTGTGTATCTAACAAAACATGTACAGAAGCTGAATTCTGAAAAATACAAAACGCTGATGAAATAACCCAAGAAGATCTAAAGAAACGAACATACTGTGTTATATGAATTAGAAGAATTGACAAAGTAAAGATGTCTATTTTCCTCAGAGATCTACAGATTCACAAATATCAATCAAAATCCCAGCAGGTTTTTTTATAGATATAGACGTGGCGATATTAAAATAAAGGAGAATAGTTAATACCATTTTGAAAAAGAAAAAGTTGGAAAAATTACACTACCCAACTTTAGGACATACTAAAAAAGCTAAAGTAATCAGGTCAGTGTTGTGAAGGGTTAGATATACACAGATCTATGGAACCTAATAAATAAGACAGATATATACCTACATAAATATGGCCATTTGATTATTTACAAATGTGTAAAATTTCTTTGGAGAAAGGATAGACTTTTTAACAAATGTTGTTGGAATCTTTACTCATCGATATATGTAAAAATGAACCACAACTTAAATCTCACACTTTATGCAAAAACTAACCCAAAATAGATCACAGATATAGATGTAAGGACCAAACAATAAAACTTCTGGGAAAACACATAGAAGAACATGTTTGTGAGCTGAAACTGGAAAATAATTCTTAGAATTCACACCAAAGTGCAATCTATACAAGAAAAAGTTGATAAATTGGACTTCATCAAACTTAAGAACTTTTGCTCTGTCAAAGACACTTTGAGAAAACAAAAAGACCAGGTGACAATGGAGAGAAAATATCTGCAAATCACAAATCTTATAAAGGACTTGTTTTCACAATATAAATATTTAAAACTATGAAACTCAGCAATAAAGAAACAATCACATTAAAAGATGGGCAAAAAACTTGAAAAGACACTTCACTGAAGAGATTATGACAAATGAGCATACGAAAGATGTTTAACAATATTAGCTACCACACAAAGGCAAATTAACACCACAATGAGATATCACTACACATATAATAGACCAGCTGAAATAAAAAATAGTGATAATACCAACTGCCGGCGAGGATGGGGAGAAACTGATTACAGGGTCCAGGTGATGACAGCCTGAACTCCTTTATAAAGTTTTCCATCAGCACTTCATCTAATGTTTCACCCACTGATGATTACTGCCTGGATCTGTTACTTCATTAAAGGTTGTAAAATGGTGAATTTCTATATTTATTTCTATGTTTATTCCAAAGTTATTATATTTCTTGTGAAAAAAGAACTTTCCCTCATCAACCTAGATTTATTTGGTTGTACTAAAATAGTGTGTACAGGAAAAGCAGAATAAAATACTGAGTTATTTTCTTTTAATTGTTAATTGTCAGAGAAAGGAGCTGATGTTTTCTTTATTTCAAATCGTATCCAATGAGGTTTATCTTTGGTGGGCGTAGGGGGGCGACCTCTATTTCTCTTCCAGTATCCTTAATAAACTCATGATTTTTTTACATATTCAATGTGTCTCAATCACTTAATAATCATGCAGTTACTATTATTTTTTGATGCTCCTGTGTATTTTTTAAATATCTTTATTGGAGTATAATTGTTTAACAATGGTGTGTTAGTTTCTGCTTTATAACAAAGTGAATCAGTTATATGTATACATATATCCCTATATCACCTCCCGCTTGCACCTGCCTCCCACCTTCCCTATCCCACCCCTCTTGGTGGTCACAAAGCACAGAGCTGATCACCCTTTGCTATGTGGCTGCTTCCCACTAGCTATCTATTTTACATTTAATAGTGTATATATGTCCATGCCACTCTCTCACTTCTTCCCAGCTTATCCTTCCCCCTCCCCGTGTCCACAAGTCCATTCTCCATCTCTGCATCTTTATTCCTGTCCTGCCCCTAGGTTCTTCAGAACAATTTTTTTTTTTAGATTCCATATATATGTGTTAGCATACGGTATTTTTTTTTCTCTTTCTGACATACTTCACTCTGTATGACAGACTCTAGGTCCATCCACCTCACTACAAATAAATCAATTTTGTTTCTTTTTATGACTCAGTAATATTCCATTGTATACATGTGCCACATCTTCTTTATCCATCATCTGTCGATGGACACTTAGGTTGCTTCCATGTCCCGGTTACTGTAAATAGAGCTGCAATGAACATTGTGGTACATGACTCTTCTTGAATTATGTTTTTCTCTGGTATATGCCCAGTAGTGGGATTGCTGGGTTGTATGGTAGCTCTATTTTTAGTTTTTTAAGGAACCTTCATACTGCTTTCCATAGTGGCTGTATCAATTTACATTCCCACCAACAGTGCAAAAGGGTTCCCTTTTCTCCACACCCTCTCCAGCATTTATTGTTTGAAAAAATTTTTATGATGGCCATTCTGACCAGTGTAAGGTGAACACTCATTATAATTTTGATTTGCATTTGTCAGATGATTAGTGACATTGAGCATCTTTTCATGTGTTTGTTGGCAATCTGTATATCTTCTTTGGAGAAATGTCTATTTAGGTCTTCTGCCCATTTTTGGATTGGGTTTTCTCTTTTCTTGATATTGTGCTGCATGAGCTGCTTGTAAGTTTTGGAGATTAATCTTTGTCAGTTGCTTCATTTGAAAATATTTTCTCCCATTCTGAGGGCTGTCTTTTCGTCTTCTTTACGCTTTCCTCTGCTGTGCAAAAGCTTTTAAGTTTCAGTAGGTCCCATTAGTTTGTTATTGTTTTTATTCCCATTTCTCTAGGAGGTGGGTCAAAAAAGATCTTGCTGTGATGTATGTCATAGAGTGTTCCGCCTATGTTTTTCGCTAAGAGTTTGATAATGTCTGGCCTTACATTTAGGTATTTAATCCATTTTGAGTTTATTTTTATATATGTTATTAGGGAGTGTTCTAATTTCACTCTTTTACATGTAACTGTCCAGTTTTCCCAGCACCACTTATTGAAGAGGCTGTCTTTTCTCCAGTGTATATTCTTGCCCCCTTTATCAAAAACAAGGTGGCCATATGTGCGTGGGTTTATCTCCAGGCTTTCTATCCTGTTCCATTAATCTATATTTCTGTTTTGTGCCAGTACCATACTGTCTTGATGACTGTACCTTTGTAGTATAGTCTGAAGACCAGAAGCCTGATTCCTCCAGCTCCATTTTTCTTTCTCAGTATTGCTTTGACTATTCGGGGTCTTTTGTGTTTCCATACAAATTATGAAATTTTTTGTTCTAGTTCTGTGGAAAATGCCATTGGTAGTTTGCTAGGGATTCCCTTGAATATGTAGATTGCTTTGGGTAGTATAGTTATTTACAAAATGTTGATTCTTCCCATCCAAGAATATGGTACATCTCTCCATCTATTTGTATCATCTTTTCATTTCTTTCATCAGGGTCTTATAATTTTCTGCATACAGGTCTTTTTTCTCCTTAGGTAGGTTTATTCCTAGATATTTTTTTTTCTTACAATGGTAAATAGGAGTGTTTTCTTAATTTCACTTTCAGATTTTTCACCATTAGTGTATAGGAATGCCAGAGATTTATGTGCATTAATTTTGTATCCTGCTACTTTATGAAATTCATTGATTAGCTCTAGTAGGTTTCTGGTAGAATCTTTAGGATTCTCTATGTATAGTATCATGTCATCTGTAAACAGTGACAGCTTTACTTCTTTTCCGATTTGGATTCCTTTTATTTCTTTTTCTTCTCTGATTTCTGTGGCTAAAACTTCCAAAACTATGTTGAATAAGAGTGGTGAGAATGGACAACCTTGTCTTGTCCCTGATCTTAGGGGAAATGGTTTCAGTTTTTAAACATTGAGAATGATGTTGGCTGTGAGTTTGTCATATATGGCCTTTATTAGGTTGAGGTAAGTTCCCTCTATGCTTACTTTCTTCAGGGTTTTTATCATAAATGGTGTTGAAGTTTGTTGGAAGCTTTTTCTACATCTATTGAGATGATCATATGGTTTTTATCCTTCAATTTGTTAATATGGTGTATCACATTGATTGATTTGCGTATGTTGAAGAACCCTTGCATTCCTGGGATAAGCCACACGTGATCATGGTGTATGATCCTTTTAATGTGATGCTGGATTCTGTTTGCTAGTATTTTGTGAGGAGTTTTGCATCTGTGTTCCTCAGTGATATTGGCCTTTAGTATTCTTTCTTTGTGACATCTTTACCTTGTTTTGGTATCAGGGTGATGGTGGCCTCATAGAATGAGTTTGGGAGTGTTCCTCCCTCTGCTATATTTTGGAAGAGTTTGAGAAGGATAGGTGTTCGCTCTTCTCTAAATATTTAATAGAATTCGCCTGTGAAGCCATCTCGTCCTGGGCTTTTGTTTTTTGGAAGATTTTTAATCACAGTCCCAATTTCAGTACTTGTGATTAGTGTGTTTATATTTTCTCTTTCTTCCTGGTTAGTCTCGGAAGGTTGTGCAATTCTAAGAATTTGTCCATTCCTTCCAGGTCGTCCATTTTACTGGCATATAGTTGCTTGTAGTAATCTCTCAGATCCTTTGTATTTCTGAAGTGTCAGTTTTTACTTCTCCTTTTTCGCTTCTAACTCTATTGATTTGAGTTTCTCCCTTTTTTTCTTGATGAGTATGGCTTATCAATTTTTTTTTTATCTCAAAGAACCAGCTTTTAGCTTTATTGATCTTTGCTATTGTTTCCTTCATTTCTTTTTCTTTTATTTCTGATCTGAATTTTTTTATTTCTTTCCTTCTGCTAACTTTGGGGATTTTTGTTCTTTCTCTAATTGGTTTAGGTTTAAGATTAGGTTGCTTATTTGAGATGCTTATTGTGTTTTGAGGTAGGATTTTATTGCTATAAACTTCCCTCTTAGAACTGTTTTTGCTGCATCCCATAGGATTTGGGTTGTCGTGTTTTCATTGTCATTTGTTTCTAGGTATTTTTTGATTTCCTCTTTCATTTCTTTAGTGACTTCTTGGTTATTTGGTAGTGTACTGTTTAGCCTCCATGTACTTTTATTTTTTATATATTTTTTCCTGTAGTTGATATCTAGTCTCACAGTGTTGTGGTCGGAAAAGATACTTGATGTGATTTCAATATTCTTAAATTTACCAAGGCTTGATTTGTGACCCAAGATATGATCTATCCTGGAAAATGTGCCATGGGCACTTGAGAAGAAAGTTTATTCTCTTGTTTTTGGGTGGAGTGTCTGATAAATATCAATTAATTTCATCTTGTTGAATGTGTCATTTAAATCTTGTGTTTCCTTATTTATTTTCATTTTGGATGATCTGTCCATTGGTGAAAGTGGGGTGTTAAAGTTCCCTACTTGATTGTGTTACTGTCAATTTCCCCTATTATGGCTGTTAGCATCTACGTTAAGTATTGAAGTGCTCCTATGTTGGCTGCATAAACATTTACAATTGTTGTACCTTCTTCTTGGGTTGATCCCTTGATCATTATGCAGTGTCCTTCTTTGTCTCTTGTAATAATCTTTATTTTAAAGTCTACATTTTCTGATATGAGAATTGCTATTCCAGCTTTCTTTTGATTTCCATTGGCATGGAGTATCTTTTTCCATCCTCTCAATTTCATTCTGTATGTGTCCCTAGGTCTGAAGTGGGTCTCTTTTAGACAGCATATATACAGGTCTTGTTTTTGTATCCATTCAGCCAGTCTATGTCTTTTGGTTGGAGCGTTTAATCCACTTACATTTAAATTAATTATCGATATGTATGTTCCTATTAACATTTTCTAAATTGTTTTGGGTTTGTTATTGTAGGTCTTTTCCTTCTCTTGTGTTTCCTGCCTAGAGAAGTTCCTTTAGCATTTGTTGTAAAGCTGGTTTGCTGGTGCTGAATTCTCTTAGCTTTTGCTTGTCTGTAAAGGTTTTGATTTCTCTGTCGAATCTGAATGAGATCCTTTCTGGGTAGAAGAATCTTGGTTGTAGATTTTTCCCTTTCATCCCTTTAAATATGTCCTGCCACTCCTTTCTGGCTTGCAGAGTTTCTGATGAAAGATCAGCTGTTAACCTTATGGGGTTCCCTTGTATGTTATTTGTTGTTCTTCCCTTGGTACTTTTAATATTTTTCTTTGTATTTAATTTTTGATAGTGTGATTAATATGTGTCTTCGTGTGTTTCTCCTTGGATTTATCCTGTATGGGAGTCTCTGTGCTTCCTGGACTTGACTATTTCCTTTTCCATGTTAGGGAAGTTTTAAACTATAATCTCTTCAAATATTTTCTCAGTCCCTTTCTTTCTCTCTTCTTCTGGTATCCCTATAATTCTCATGTTTATGCACTTAATGTTGTCCCAGAAGTCTCTGAGACCATCCTCAATTCTTTTCTTTTTTCTTTATTCTGCTCTGTGGTGGTTATTTCCACTATTTTATCTTCCAGGTCACTTACCTGTTCTTCTGCCTCAGTTATTGTGCTATTGATTCCTTCCAGAGAATTTTCAATTTCATTTATTGTGTTCTTTATCATTGTTTGTTTGCTCTTTAATTCTTCTAGGTCCTTGTTAAACATTTCTTGTGTTTTCTCCATTGTATGCACAAGATTTTGGATCATCTTTACTATCATTACTCTGAATTATTTTTCAGATAGACTGCCTATTTCCTCTTCATTTGTTTGGTCTGGTGGGTTTTTACCTTGCTCCTTCATCTGCTGTGTTTTTCTCTGTCTTCTCATTTTGCTTAACTTATTGTGTTTGGGGTCTCCTTTTTGCAGGCTGCAGGTTCGTAGTTCCTGTTGTTTTTTGATGTCTGCCCCCAGTGGCTAAGGTTGGTTCAGTGGGTTGTGTAGACTTCCTGGTGGAGGGGACTAGTGCCTGTGTTCTGGGAGATGAAGTTGGATCTTGTCTTTCTGGTGGGCAGGACCACATCCGGTGGTATGTTTCGGGGTGTCTGTGACCTTATTATGATTTTAGGCAGCCTCTTTGCTGATGAGTGAGGTTGTGTTCTTGTCTTACTAGTTGTTTGGCATAAGGTGTCCAGCACTGTAGCTTGCTGGTCACTGAGTGGAGCTGGGTCTTAGCGTTGAGATGGAGATCTCTGGGAAAGCTTTTGCCATTTGATATTATGTGGAGCCGGGAGGTCTCTGGTGGACCAGTTTCCTGAACTCGGCTCTCCCACCTCAGACGCACAGACCTGACACCTGGCCGGAGCACCAAGACTTTGTCAGCCACACGGCTGCTAGTGTTGGAGGGTCTCCTGCAGAGGTAGGGGGTGGCTGTGGCTTACCGTGGGGACAAGGGCACTGGCAGCAGAATTTCTGGGATGTACTCTTGGCGTGAGCCCTCCTAGAGTCTGCCATTAGCCCTCTCTGACCTAGGTTTTTATTTTATGGGATAAAATTTTCAACATGTAGTTAAAGCTGGTCTTCCTAAAGCTGGGCTGCCTTCAGCAGCAACTTTTTCCAGCCCCTCTTGCTCTTGTGTACTTTTGACATGATCTCACTGTCTTTGATGGTTGTTTTGCTCATTGACACAACAATATAACACAATTTCATCTTGTTTATTTCCTATCTCAAACCTGAAATTAGCTATTACCCCCAGTAAGTCCTCATATTTTTCTGTGGAATAGTATTTAGAGAACTTTTTGTGCATCATTTTGTATTTTTATCATAGACTAAAGGAAAAATATTTGTAGTCAATGTTGATTTAAGCTAGCTTTATTATAATGTTACTTAAACATAAATAACAGTAGAGCTATGTATAAATAAATATCGTAGGCTTATGGTGCTTATACAATTAGAAAACCAAAGCAATAAACAACAAAACTAATAAATTAACAGCATTAATGCTATGCATTATATTGTTTTCCTGAAAGTAAATTACATTTCATAACATGAATATGACTCCACAATAGCATATTGAGCATAGCTTATCTTATTGTATACTATGGGATGACTCACTTGCCCCACCACTTTATTCCAACTACCAAGAAATTGTACTATGTACAGCACACCTGGTATATGACCAGACCATACAATTTACAAAGTCTGACTCCTTCATTTCATATCAACCTAAAATAATTAAAGTGGTACTCTCTGGTGCTGATGTGCTTGTAAATACAAAAACAAATGTGAGTGTTGCTAATGTATGACAGTGTTCAGTTACAAAGCAGTCTTCCAGATGATTCTGAATATGCTTATGTTAATTTATTTTAGATTATTTCCTTGGGAGATGGCCAGGTGCTGGTTAAAGCAAGAAGTCTAAGAGTTTTCAGAGAACAGGTTGAAGTTAAAGGGAATATATCTGATGACAAACTGTGACTTCGGAAGTACATGAGGAAGGAGGGACAGCAACATGTGGTTTCTAAATGTACCACAGTAAAACACTATTAGTTAGCCAAGACTATCAAGGGAAGTAGAGGGAGTGAAGTGAGCAAGCTAAAAAACAAAGCAAGCTACAAACTACAAAGAGTTTATAGCACCTAACTAATATTGGTCTTGGGGCTATAGGGTCTCTGTCACAACTATTCAATCTGCAGCTGTAGCCCCAGTGCAGCCATAAACAGTATGTACACAAATGAGCATGGCTGTGCTCTGTAGAACTTTATTTATGGGCACTGACATTTGAATTTTGTCATTTTAAAGTGTCTTGAAAAATTATTTTTATTTGAATGTTTAAAAACTATTTAAAAATGTAAAAAACATTCTTAGTCTCAGGCCATTAAAAACGCTGAAGCGTGACTATAAAAGCAACATTTACTATTTAAAATAATAGCACAAACAGCCATCCTTAACATAGTATTTAATTTACCCTTCAAATAAATATTGACCAAATATCTAAAAGATGTATGTTGGATCGTCTTCCACATGGTTGCCCAGCTGGGAGTCCTACAAGTCTCCTTCATTCCTTGCCTGAATATCATCCTTGACTTCCAGTGGGAATTGACAGTAATGTTTAAGCAGGGGAATGTGATATCAGTTTTGTTTGGTTTGTTATGCAAAGTGATCTTTGTGGTGGTGTAGACTCTACACAGTAAAAGATATCAAGTGGAGTAAAGAGAGACTTGTAGCCGAGAAATGAGTTAGGAGGCTATTGCACAGACCTATTTGCTGAGGGCCTCAACTGAAATGAAATTGAAGTCATGAAGCTTGATTTGAGATATTTTTCTGATCTGGTGATTTTTGATTTCAGGATTTGATGGCAAATGGACCAGATGAACAAGTTAGGAAGGTGTTGCAGTAATCCAGGTAAGAAGGGATATGAACCCAAACAGGGTAATGATATTAGGAATGGAAAAAATTGGATGAATTACACAGATATTAAGGAAGTAGAAGTCTCAGGACAATTTGATGGAAGAGGTGTTTGGAGAAAGAGAGAAGAGCATGGATGATTTTCAGGTTTTAAAAATTATCTACCACAATGTACCGTTCACAAAGGTTTTTAATGTAGAAACCCCACATCTTTCTCAGATTTTTCCATGTCTCCTATTGGAATTGTCACTGGGAGAAGACCTTTCAAATAGTATTTGCCAGGGTATCCAATGCAGAAACACAGCATGGATGGGAATATACTCATAAAAATACCTTTCTTCATCTAGGAGGGAAAATAAAAGTGTAAACAAATAATACCTACAGGGGTCAGCAAACTATTGTGCACAGGCCAAATCTGGACGGCTGCCTGTATTTTTAATGGCCTGAGACTAAGAATGTTTTTTACATTTTTAAATAGTTTTTAAACATTCAAATAAAAATAATTTTTCAAGACACTTTAAAATGACAAAATTCAAATGTCAGTGCCCATAAATAAAGTTCTATGGAGCACAGCCATGCTCATTTGTGTACATACTGTTTATGGCTGCACTGGGGCTACAGCTGCAGATTGAATAGTTGTGACAGAGACCCTATAGCCCTCAAAGCCTAAAATATTTACTACTTGGCTCTGTACGTAGACAGTTTGCAGACTCCCGGTCTTCTATAAGCCAGATACTGTTCCAGGGCTTTCACACCGTGTCTCTTACTTTTCTCAAAACCTTTAGTGGTATATTAGATTATAGAGACATGGAGAAAATATCTAGCTGATGGAGAAAAATAACGTTTTATTTGTAAAATATTCAAATTATTTAGGCAAAGGTAATGTTACTTTTTCTTTTTCTTTTTTTTAAGGATCGTACCCTTTCCCTCCTTAAACTCTGCTATTCATTCCAAATGCTCATAGTACTAAAGCTAAATTTCCAGAACATAAGGTCCTTTGCAAATGCAACCTTTTAGTCACATCGCATCACTCTTTTCCCCACCTTTCACCACTGAATTTCTCACTGTTCTCCCATTTTGTTCAGACACAAGCTGAAAGTGACACATTCAAGATATTTAATATTCACTTCATTTAGGTCCTTTGTCCACCTTTCCCTTCTATGCTTTTCTTCACTTTACTTTCTTCATCGAATTGTCTACCATTACGAAATATAAAAGAAATGAAGGAGGGAAACTGCAAAACACACAAGGGTTTCATTTGGGGAGGTAAACCTCTTATCACTCTGGTCAGCCTAATTGGTCAAATCCTCGAGGGTAGGGCCGATTTTTTCTTAACGGTATCCAACATCTATGAGAGGTTCAGTGAGTGGCCATTCAGATATTAATTCTCCCCCTCCCCCTCTTCCTCTCCTTTGAGAAACCTGGAAAATAGAAAATCTTCCCACGGAAACTCCTCAGGGTCGCGCCAAGATCGAGGCTTGCGCACTGGGTCTCGGCCGGTGGCACAGCCCCGGCTTGCAAGTCCGCGGGGTCTCCGGGCAGAAACCCAGCGCGGGCTTCTGGATCGACCGCGCGCGCGTGCGCGCTCCTCCCTCGGCCCCCTACCCTGCAGCAAGGGGAGCGTGACGTAATGCAACCTCAGCAAGTCAGCCGCTATATAAAGGAGGACTAGGCGGCGCGCCTCCCAGACGCAGAGTAGCTTGTGATTGGCTCGAGCTGCGGAACCTCGGAAACCCGAATGTGAGGAGCTTACGGATCCACAGCTGCCGCCCCTCGCAGAAATCCGGAGCGCGGTCAGAAGCCAACTGGCGGTAGCGGCTGCAGGTAAGGAGACGCCTGAGGAGAAAGTAGAGGGACTCGGGTCCGCTGCGCTCAGTGTCGTTAGCGTGAGTTGAGGAGAGGCTCCCACCCAGCGTGTAGTGTAGGACGAAGGGAACAATGGAAGTGGCGTCTAGTCCCTAAGCGTTCCCTCCCCCTCGGGCAGACAGTGTTTCTCCTCAGCAGCAGCGGGTGGCTGGAGGAATTGTGAGAATTACTTCCCCCTCAGCCGATCCGTTCTTCCCCAAGGCCAGAGCCCCCGGGGGCGAGAGCCGTCGTGGAGGCCGTCGGTGGTTTAGGGTGACGGGAAAATGGCGGAAAACAAAACAGTGAAGTGAAGAATGCGGCGGCCCCCTGGCATTTTCTCTCGGCGACCCCCGCCCCGCAATATTCCTCTCGGTTGCACTGCCCCTACCTCGCCCCCGCCCCCCGCCTGCCGCGAATGGTAACCTTGGAACGCGCGAGGGATGGCGGCGTTTGCGAGAAGGTAGCACCGAATAGGGCATTTTAGGGGCTAGGGAGCCGTCAGAGCCTGGAGTGGGGGTGGGGGGCCGTGTGCGGCAACTGTCGCCTCCGTTAAAACACCACCATTTTGGTTCCCAGCCGCCGTCTCCCGTGTAGCGGGGCAGAGGTAGCAGGAGGAGGATGAGGGGTTGGGCAGCACGGCGTGGGTAGCAGCGGTGCCGACCGCTGCACCAAGTGCGGGAGGAGGGGTAAGGGTATTCTTGTTTCTTCGCTCTCTTGACTTTCCACTGCGAAGGTTCTCTTGTTTGGTTGAAGATCCAGGCAGATGGGTAATATATGGGAGGGCACATGTGTGCATTCTGCTCAAAATGATTGAAACTTGGCATGATCATGGGAAAGGGAGACTTCTGCGGGAAGAGGGCTGCGTCCAAAGCTGCAATACTGCTACTTGCCAGGGCTCCTTTGTCTCCTATCTCTGCTAATACTACTTTCACATTCTCTTGCTCTGCCGCCTTAGGATTTCTCTCCTGTTCTTCACCCTATTTACATTATTGAGAAGCTAGGTCCTGAGTGAACTATGTTTAGAGGAGACGAGGAGACAAATGAGAGTAAAATGTGGGGGTGGGGTTGTCTTGTTTTGATTTTTGTTTTGTGATTTCTGCTCCCCACATATTTATGGAAAGATGTTTACTTGAAGAGTGCTTGGTGGGTACCTCCATTCAGTAAGGATGGGAGATACACTCTTGAGAAGAACTGAGAAGCCTAGCTATCTATTGGCTGTTGAATCCTTAACACACTGCTGTTCTCATACCTCATTCATTATTGATCTTATTGAAACTTCCTATATGGGAAAAAGGTGCTCCAATTTATTTGTTTGGTATTCTTGCAGTGTGATACTTCCCGTAATAGCTGCACTGTGTGTTAAAATTTTTACACTTCATTGAGCACTAGTGCAGATTTTTCTCTATGAATTTGGCAAGGGTAACGCTTGCCCTTGGTTGGTTCTCTTTTACTTTCCAAAATAAGGTATTGCTAGTGATTATTAAAATATGCTTTAGGGAAGATTTTGGTTTAATCAGGTGGTCGAATTCTAAGTGAGATAACGTTGCTTATGTCATTTTAGATAGTTGTTTCTGTTGCAATCCCTTCGGTTGCTTTTTAGATTAGCAGTTTTGAGCATATGAACCCTTCCTAATCTCACCTTGCACATTAAAGTGTAAAGAAAAATTCTTAAGTTGTGTAAGAGATTTGGTTTAAAATGTTTTAAATATCTAATTGTGAATGTATTTTTACAATAGGTAAAAAGAACGTTTTTCCAAAGAAAGTAATGTAGTTCAGAAGGAAAAATAACAAAAAGAAAGTGCTGCAGATTTTATTTTACAATATGTAAGAAAATCAACAGTTTCTTCAGGATACTCATATTAAGGTGATTAACAAATTACTTAATGTCTTATCTTTAATAATTAAACAAAATTAAGTGTTAAAACATTTTAAAGACATCTATAATTGTTCTATTAGTTATGTGATAAAGAAAGCAATTACTCTAATTAAATTTGGAATAGTACACTGTTTTAAATGTTAAAAATAAGTCCTTATGGCATTTTAATTTATCTCTCTGAAGCCCCAGGTAGTTTATTGTGAACTCTCTTGGCCCCTCTTGACTTCATTTTGAAGGCAGAAAATAATGTGGTATTTGAAAAAAATAGAGAAATATAGCTAAGAGTTTCTAAAAATTTGTAATTTTGCTCACACATGAAGTAATTTTGTTTGAATCATTTTAATATACAGAAAAATAACCTACTGCTGTAGGATTTTGATATACATGACTCAAATGTTAATAAAGATTACTCTGTGAGACTTTCCTGCCTCTTTTACACCTATCAAATTTTGAGACAAGGGAAAAAATCTTAGTGATCTCTGGTACTTAAGGATAGATTAAGTTGTCTTACATGGCAGCTTTCTAAAAGTTTCTAAAACTTAATGATGCAACCTCATCTTTTGTGTGGTATAGCCCAATTTATTAAACATTCCTAACTAAAAATGAGGAAATGTTTTATAAAATTGACAGACTTTTTGGTTGATTTACTTAGAATCTTATGTTTGAAAGCGAAGTATACATGTAGTTGTAAGAAATACTTTGAGTTACAGAACCTGACTTTAGGTTCCATATGATCTGGTGATCTTAAATATAGGATAAGTCATTTGAAATGAAATAGGTTGAGCCCTTGCTTTCAAAACTAGCATGAGGCTAGTGTGACTTTATTAATCATTAATGAAAAAAATTAGTCATACAATTACAAGTAAAAGATATTCTGAAAGAACCAATTTACTAAATGTTTGTATGTGATTGATCTTATCTCCACTATATTTAGGAAGCAGTCATGTTTCATGAGTCCTCAAAACTGTGAGACAAGAGAATGTAGTAGAATAAGGCCAGACGTCCTTACTGGCTCAAAGAACTCCAGGGAAACTGGGATAGAACATTTTACATTATAAGTAGAACCCCGGGAGCCAGAGGTGAAACACACGTTTATCTGCAGAACTACGCTGCAGAGCTGAGCTGGGTCTGGAAGAAATGGATGAGAGCCACTGGATGAAATTCACTAATACTAGACACCTGAGTCCTCTAGTAATGTATAAATATCCCAACTATTGTCTGTTGTCATCTTGTTCTCTTTTTTCTTCTTATTTAATAACATTTTAAGTGGAACCTCAGTGCTACAGTTTTGTTCTTTTGCTTGCTTCTTTCACTTCCCTATGGCTCATCACCCTTACTGTGCTTATTCTCCATTATCTTTGGTTTACTTCCATTTGACCCTTCTTTTATTTATGGTTGTCACATAAAGCATCTAATCAAGGTTTTTGCTTGTTTGTTTTGTTTTCCTTTGTAATGAGATTTGCACACCTGGTTGAGAGGAACATTTTCAATTGCATTATTTTCTCAAAGCAACTGACTTTGGCCTAAATGTATTTAAACTATTTTTAAAACCGTTTCTTTTACAGAGATTTGTGAATGAACTTTGCTAAGTATGGATTCAGGTGGTGGAAGTCTTGGATTGCACACATCAGACTCTAGAATGGCACATACCATGATTATGCAGGATTTTGGTAAAGCATTTTCTTTGTTATATTTTTTCTTTCTTTTTTAAAAGTCAGAACATACTAAATATCAAAACTGTATTGGGGAAGGGGAGAAATTACAATGAAAAATTGTTCTTTTGCCAGGAAAATACATTTGTAGGGCTTATTTTCTTAAAGTAAGGCGATGTGTCAGTAGTCTAGATAAAATCATTCTTATAATTTTGTGGGAAGGTTGAGGTAAGGAAACTTGGAATATAGTGGTAATATGTCATTGGAAATGAAAACCTCAGTTTGCATAAATACCTGCATCAGTTCTCATGTGTAGGAAATATTAAAATATAAAATACATTTTAAGTTGCATTGTTAATAAAGCTGAAAAAGGAAGTACTTCAGTCATTTCAAAGAAGTTAGTTAGATGCTTATATAGTGATAGAGGAATATCTTGCACTAGGTGATTAATTATATTCTGGTGCCATATCCTCAGAAAGTTGTTACTAATAGCATTACCTTTTTATTTTTTTTGAAAAAAAAATTCCCTACTTTTGTGGCCAAGTTTTTCAGTAGCCTCTTAACAGTAGTCATTTTGATGAAGATGATAAGACTCGCTTGACAGTCAACAAAGAAACTGAATTTGGACAGGTTCAGTCTGAATGATAGAAGAGAGAGGTGTCTGAAGTGTAAGAGGCGGGCATAGAGTGGTAAGAATTAAAGAAAAGATGAGAGTGAGAGTAAAAAAGGTAAATGGTAAATTGGGACCAAAAGTAAACAGAAACATGAGACACTGTGGAATTGTTAAAGATGAAATTAGGAATGGGGGATTACAACAAGTGATACTTTACTCAATTAAGAAAATGCTCCTACTGTTTTCAGATAATATGGTTGAATATGTTATTTTGTCCTCTGTTGTAAAGCCCACAGTAATGAGAGCCAGAAGAACTAGATTCTAGTCTTGGCAGGCCTATTAAATTATCTGTGTAAATGGTCAAATTACATATTTCACTTTTATGAAGGGGTTGGACTAGAAAGCATTTAATGTCCTCCCCAGTTCTCTGATTCCTTGACCTTTCTGTCTGATGGTAAAGGTGCAATGCGTAGATTAGGATTTAATATGGTGGGAATCGAGATGACTGTGTAGTTCATGAAATAGAAAGGAATTATGGATTTATTCTGCTGAAAGAGTCAGAAGTGAGTTGTGTTGATTATTGATGACTTAGAAGTGATTTTATGTGAAAAAAAAGTATAGGAATAAACTCTAGAAGAAGGACAAAAGGCTGAAGCATAAGAGATTTCACAAATAATTTTGTGAATTCTTTGTTAGAGATAGTTTTTCAAATTCTGGAACACTTGAAATTCAGTGTGATAAATTAAGTTTTGGTTGAAATTTCAACTTTAATTTTTTACCTTTTAAAAGCAAGATATTTTTAAATGGAAGAAAGGCAGTATTTTCTCCATTTAATACAAAATATTACCTACCCTGTAGTATCTGGTAAAGTGCCAGAACCCCCCTCACTCCTGAAGAAGTTGCCCATTGGCAAGTAAAACTTGATTCGTTTCAAAGAGTGAAAAAATGTCTGATTGGTGCTGGTGAATATTTGCTTGGTGTTCCTCTTACCTTTCTTTCCACTGTTCCTCCTCAATGTCTTGAGGTTTAATTAATCCCTTATTTATCTAATACTAAGCTTTCCAAATTCTAAAAATTGATTAGAAATTAGATACATTCTCTTTAAATTTTTGCTAACATCAAAACTTAGATATCTGCAATGCCATAAATTAATTATACTTGTGAAACATAAGAGTTTAGCATACATAGGTAGACCTAGCCAAGTAAACACATTGTGTGGCTCAGGATCTCTAAATTCTGTAAGGTTTTTGGTTAATATGAAATGGCTACTATATTAAGAATCTAGAAACAATAAATGCTGGAGAGGGTGTGGAGAAAAGGGAACACTCTTGCACTGCTGGTGGGAATGTGAATTAGTACAGCCACTATGGAGAACGGTATGGAGGTTCCTCAAAAAACTACAAATAGAACTACTATATGACCCAGCAATCCCACTGCTGGGCATATACCCTGAGAAAACCATAGTTCAAAAAGAGTCATGTACCAAAATGTTCATTGCAGCTCTATTTACAATAGCCAGGAGATGGAAGCAACCTAAGTGTCCATCATCAGATAAATGGATAAAGAAGATGTGGCACATATATACAATGGAATATTACTCAGCCATAAAAAGAAACGAAATTGATTTATTTGTAGTGAGGTGGATGGACCTAGAGTCTATCATACAGAGTGAAGTCAGAAAGAGAAAGACAAATACCGTATGCTAACACATATATATGGAATCTAAGAAAAAAAAATGTCATGAAGAACCTATGGGTAAGATGGGAATAAAGACACAGACCTACTAGAGAATGGATTTGAGGATATGGGGAGGGGGAAGGATAAGCTGTGACAAAGTGAGAGAGTGGCATGGACATATATACACTACCAAACGTAAAATAGATAGCTAGTGGGAAGCAGCCACATAGCACAGGGAGATTAGCTCCGTGCTTTGTGACCACCTAGAGGGGTGGGATAGGGAGAGTGGGAGGGAGGGAGACGCAAGAGGGAAGAGATATGGGAACATATGTATATGTATAACTGATTCACTTTGTTATAAAGCAGAAACTAACACACCATTGTAAAGCAATTATACTCCAATAAAGATGAAAAAAAAAGAAAAAGAATCTGAACTATTAATTTAATTGAGAAGTTTATTGGACCAGTTTCTTTTGAAGGATACTTTAGAGTTTAAATTTTACAGTAGTATGATTTATGTAATAACTTGTGCATGTCTCAGTGTAATAGTTGCCCTTGGAATCTGTGCCATTGAATTTAGTTGTTGTTAAGTTTTTATTGCTGAAAAGAGTCCATATTGCTTTGGGTCTTAAGTAGCAGAAAACCTTAGATGGTGGCCCAAGATGGACCCAACAAATACCAAATTTTATGCTGTCCTGGTGAAATTCCAGGTATTCACATTTAAATTAAATAACTTTAGTAAAAAGGGAAATGCTTGAAATAATGACTTGTTTCTTACTGTTATCTGGTTATCTAACTGATTTCACACTTTTAAAAAGTTCTTCATATCATTTATAATTTGCTACCTAGTGAGATAAATTTTAATTCCCTTTAATGCTGCTTACTAAATGCCTTAAATTTTAAACGAGTGACTCTATAGTAGGTCTTCTTATTCTTTCTCTTTCAAACTCTTCCTTTAGTAGTCACTCACATGATTAGCCCTATAAATTCCTTAAAAAATAGTCTCTAGAATAAGTAAATTCTATTCTCCTCATTTAGGCAAGTTTAAAAAAAAAGCCAGTCTGGAGTAAAACAATGAGTTCAGTTCCCAGCTTGAACCTTGGGCAAGGTTATTTATTTATTTATTTATTTATTAACATCTTTATTGGAATATAATTGCTTTACAATGGTGTGTTAGTTTCTGCTTTATAACAAAGTGAATCAGTTATACATATACATATACCTCCATATCTCTTCCCTCTTGCGTCTCCCTCACTCCCACTCTCCCTATCCCACCCCTCTAGGTGGTCACAAAGCACAGAGCTGATCTCCCTGTCTGTGCTATGCGGCTGCTTCCCACCAGCTATCTATTTTACGTTTGATAGTGTATATATTTCCATGCCACTCTCTCACTTTGTCCCAGCTTACCCTTCCCCCTCCCCGTATCCTCAAGTCCATTCTCTAGTAAGTCTGCGTCTTTATTCCTGTCTGGGCAAGGTTATTTAATCTCTCTAAACCATAGTTTGTTCATATTTAAAATGGGGATAATAACACTCACCTTATTACAGAGTTCTGAGGCTTAAGTGAGATAATATATGTAAAAGTATTAGGTTGCTTGGTGCATAGTACTCAATAAATATAGCTAGAGTATAACTAAAATAAGTGACTTTGTTTAGAAAGTCAGTGAAATCTAACAGATGAGTTGATAAGAGGAAAGTGCAAAATTTAATAAAAGACATCTTGGATCTTGGTCTGAGTAATCTGCCAATACCCTGTGAGGAACCCATTAATTCTTGGTCTAAGATCCTTAAATTATTTAGTTCAGGGCAAACAAGGATGTTTGGATTTTTTTGGTTTAGATCTGATTTATTTTGACCTGTAATTTCCTGCTAGAGTTAAAGACTAGGTAAACTGAAAAACACTTATTCCTTCTTCTTAGAATCCTCCCAAACAGGTTAATCTGAACCCAAGCCAGCACTAGCATTATTCTATCCTTCCATCCTTCCCTAGTGTCTACTCTCAGAAACCAAACTACTCTCCAGCAATGTTCTAAAATAAATGGGATTTCCCATATTTTAAGTCTAACTTATGAAAAGATTTTATAAAATACTAATTTCATTGTTCATATACATAGAATTGCAATACTGTGAATTTTATAGGGTTAACATTTAATTTTTCCCTGCTAAAAACCATATTTCCAGTCTGGTTGAATACTAAATTTGAACCCTCACCTTCTCCCTGTCTCCAAAAATGGCCAGTGGAGTAACAAGTGAATAGAAAGTACTTGTTCTATACGTACTCCCTTTGTCTACCAGATTTTCAAGGTTGAGGCTGTGTCCTTTTGGGTAATATGGTGGTTTAGGTGAGAGTTTGAGAATAGTGAGAAGGCTACAGAAGGGTTGAAAGGAAGATAATCCTGAAAGGCAGCTTTTCCCTTCTCACCTTATTTTTTGATGTGTTAGGGTATTAGTAGTGTTTACTGGTCTCCATCCTAACTTGCTAACAAACTTCCATAATGAATTGGTTAATAATAGTGAACAGTGTATAACAAATGGTACTCTTTCAGGTATTACTGTATAGAAAGTGATCATTATGAAGAAAAGGCTTTGTACTGGATTATTTCATGCAGTTAATTTTGTTGTAACCTGGCCCACAAACTCTGTTAATTTGTTTACTATACCACCTCAGGGAGAATGTAACAGAATTACTCATGAAGGAATTTTACACTCTTACAGTATTTATAAGGGGGGTAGGAGTTGGTGTTTACCATGCTGCTCAAGAAAAACGTTATTTAAAACTTTATTCCTGCAGATTTACTAATTCAGAATTTAATGCAATTTAGAGTTTGTATGTATGTTTTTTAAATAAACCAAATCTTTGCCTAAAATGAGTTGGTTCTTTTTCTTCTCAAATCAGATGTTAAAGGATGCTTTCCATTTTTGAATATAGTAATTCTTGTACAATAAAGAAGTTCAGGGACTTTTATGTTTATAATACGTATTTTCTAATGTATTAAGCTTGCCATATTTTATTAACTCAATTTAACATATTAGCAACCTTTTATGTTTGTGTGCCCTTTTTACTTTAATTTTAATTTTTTGAAATGTTAGACTCACAGGAAGTAGAAAAAATAGTATATAGGGTCCTGTATACCCTTTACTCATCTTCCTCCAATGGTGACATCTTTATAATAACTGTAGTACAGTATCAAAAGCAGAAAATTAACATTGGTACATTATTGTTAATGGGACTACATATCTCATTCAGTTTTCACCTTTTGTGTGTGTGAGAGTGTATATAGTTCTATGCAGTTTTATTTCATATATAGATTTGTGTAGACACCACCACAATGAAGATACAGAATGGCTCCATCTCCATATATATGCTATGCCAAAATAGTCACACACACCCCAACCCTTGGCAACTGCTAATCTGTTCTCCATCTCTATAGTTTTAGAATTTTGAGAATGTTATATAGATGATTCCATTTATACATTACAGTAACCTTTGGTAATTGACTTTTTTCACGCAGCATAATTTTCTAGCAGTTGATTCAGGTTGTTGAATGTATCAATAGTTTTGTCCCTTTCTTTATTGCTGAGTAGTATTGCATAGTAAGGATGTGCCAGAGTTGGCTTAACCAACCATTTACCTGCTAAAGGACATTTGAGTTGTTGTAGTTTTGTTTTTTGCTACTAGGAATAATAGCTACTATGCACTGTTATGGATATTTATGTACAGCTTTTTGTGTAAACATATTTTAATATCTGTGGGAGAAATGCCACAGAGTACAGTTGTTAGGTTGTATTGGTAAGCACATGTTTTTATAAGAAACTGGGCAAATTATTTTCCAGAGTGGCTGCTGCCGTCACGTATGAGAGATCCAGTTTCTCTGCATCCTCACCAACCTGTGGTGTTATTGTTTTTTATTTTAGTTATTCTAATTGGTGTGTAGTGATATCTCATTGTAGCTTTTTTTTTTACTTGAAAATAAAGTACATTATTTTTAAGGTCTTAATTTAGATTTTACTAATATCGTTTTCACCCATCTCCACCCCAGTTCCTGGTTGGTGATGATTTTTATTACAGTTAAATTGTCAGTGGTTCTTTAAAATGATAGTTTGCCCAGGACTGTTTCATATTTAAAAACTATTTTATGTCATCTGATATATACATACAGTACTTTTAATTAATAAAATAACTTTACTTTTTTTGGATAATTGTTTGTATTGTAGTGGCTGGAATGGCTGGTACTGCGCATATCGATGGAGACCATATTGTTGTTTCAGTTCCTGAGGCTGTATTAGTTTCTGATGTTGTCACAGATGATGGGATAACTCTTGATCATGGCCTCGCAGCTGAAGTTGTCCATGGGCCTGATATCATCACCGAGACTGATGTAGTAACAGAAGGTGTAATTGTTCCTGAAGCCGTACTTGAGGCTGATGTTGCTATTGAAGAAGATTTAGAGGAAGATGACAGTGATCACATCTTGACGTCTGAGCTAATTACAGAAACTGTTAGAGTACCTGAGCAGGTTTTTGTGGCTGACCTTGTTACTGGTCCTGATGGACACTTAGAACATGTGGTCCAAGATTGTGTCTCAGGAGTTGACTCTCCCACAATGGTATCAGAGGAGGTTCTTGTAACTAATTCAGATACAGAAACTGTGATTCAAGCAGCTGGCGGTGTTCCTGGTTCTACAGTTACTATTAAAACTGAAGATGATGATGATGATGATGATGATGATGATGATGATGATGTCAAGAGCACTTCTGAAGACTACTTAATGATATCTTGTAAGTGAAACTTAAAGTCCATAATTACTTGGTAGAAACTAATTTATGTATAACACGGACAGGTTTTCTAAGATGGGGATCTATTCAATAAAAGTCATGGGGGTGATCGTTTTGAAAAATAATTTATTTCAAAGCTGTGTTGTTGAGATGCTTTTTTGAATTTGTTCATGTTTTTAATTTATGAAAATTTATACCCACAACAGAGTAAAATAATGCAATTTATTAATATCTTAGAACAAAAATACAGATTTGGAAGGTTCAAAAAGAACATTAAGTGACGCAATATTTTAATGGTAAATATATATATTTCAAAATGGGAAGTTTATTTCATGCAACCACTGCTTTCTTTTTAATATGACAGGTACTGGAGATGTCAGTTCAGTTTTGCTTAGGAGTTTAAGCATAGTGTGTTAAGAAATGTGTGATTAGTTTTTTGAATTAAATACTTGAAAAGTAAATAATCAACTCAGATTGTGTTCTACAGTTCTGCCTGTGTTTGTTTTCTGTTGCCTATATATGTGTCTGTATAGTCCATGCAAAAACACTTTAAACATATTTATTTCAGACTGCTTTATGATGTTCTTAAGACATTCTATCTGAATGAGGAAGATAGAAATATCTTATTCTCATTTTAAGTGGTAAGTTTGCCTGAACAGCAACAATAATAAAAATCTCACGATAAGTTATTGATGGAGCTTGAGGAAGAAGTGGGTCTATTCTTTATAAAATTTGAAGGCATTCCTTTATTTAAAAAATCCCTTTAAAACTTAAATAATTTTTTATTTTAGAAAATAGAATATACAAAAATTAAATTTTTTTATATCATTCATTCTCTTGCCACCCAGATCCCTAACTTTTTATAATGGTTAGAATATTCAAATTGAGAATAGTTACTCTTTTTAACCATTTTCATTTATTTTATTTTATTTAGTTTTTCCCTTTTTTTCTTCATCACTTAATCTGTAATTCTTTTTTTTACCTCTTGGTTTCTGTTGACCATTGAATCTTTCAGGAGTTAGAGAATAAATTGCCTTGAAATGTCTCAATGGTAATTTTAAAAGTCCTCTGTTTTTTTCCCAAGATATCTTCAAACTACTCAAGGGATAAAATTGAAGACTTAAAACAGACTGTTATCTTATTCCTAAATCCCTAACTATTCCTGTAAGGAAATCTTATCAGCAGCTGAGTTTGTCTTCTCTGTCTCTGAGGTGCATCTGAAATTTTTCCACTTTCAGACCAAATGTCACAATTTCTTTACCTTAGCAGTTGGTTAGGCTGTTCCACTTGTGCTAAGTAACTTGGAAATTAATATAGGATAACTGTATCTGTCTAAAGTTATCCCAGGTGTGCTTTTCTTTAAAAATACCTAACACCCTCAAAGCATTCCTGGGTGATGATTTGCTTTATGAAAAGCTTCACCGGAGAAGGGAGGTTCCTTTAAATAATGAACCAATATAATGCATTCAAATTATTTTTTTTACCTATAAAATCAGTTTTTATTTCTTCCAGGAAAATAATTTTGTATAAAGCAAAACATATTGGTAGGGTCATTATGGGAGCGGTCATGAAACCTCACCAATTTCAGGGGTAAAAGAGAAAAGTTAACACCTTTGTATTTTTTTTTTTAGTATAATAGCTTTATTGAGATATAATTCACATGCCACACAATTCACTCATTAAAGGTGTGCAATTCAGTGGTTTTTCATATATTCACAGAATTGTATCACCATCACCATAATCAATTCTAGAATTTTTCTTCCCCCCAAAAGAAACCCCCATACCTTTGAGCAGTCACCCCTGCCACTCCATTCACCCCTCAGGCAACCACTAATCCAAATTCTTTCTCTATAATTTGCCGGTTCTCAACATTTCATGTAAATGGAATCATATAATATATGGCCTTTTGTGTCTGGCTTCTTTCTCTTAGTATAATGCTTTCAAGGATCATCCATGTTGTAGCATGCATCAGTCCTTCATTCCTTTTTATTAATGAGTAATATTTCATTATATGGATATACAGTTTATTTATCAGTTCATCAGTCGATGGACATTTAGGTTGTTTCCACTTTTTGGCTGTTATGAATAATGCTGCTCTGAACATTCATGTACAAGTTTTTGTGCACATAGGTTTTCAGATGTCTTGGATATATACAGCTGGGAATGGAATACCTTTGTAATTTAAATATTACTAATTTTTGTTTGTTTCATCATTGCATAATATGGATCCATTACACATTGCCTCACCCCATCCCTGTGGTACATCAATACAGAGTTGACCCTTGAACAACACAGGTTTGAACTGTGTGGGTCCACTAATCCAAAGATATTTTTCAATAAATATATACTACAGTGTTACATAATCTGAGGTTAATTGAGTCTGCAGATGTGGAACTACGGATACGGAGGGGCAGCTGTAAAGGTATACATGGATTTTCGACTATGTGGAGAGTCAGTGCCCCTAAGCCCTGCATTGTTCAAGGGTCAGCTGTAGTCTATACTGATGTCATATTCACCATATAATTTTGGTAGATGTAACATGAAAGGGGTACAGTAAAAAGCCTACTTAGTTTTTAAAAGAAATATTATACTGTACATTTTGCTAAAATGAAATTTTAATCAAATTGTACCAATGGGCTATAGAAGAATATTGAACGATAGCAAACTTTGTAGGGTTGGCAAATAATGCACCTTACTGTTTTTTTTTAAATTTTTATTGGAGTATAGTTGCTTTACAATGTTGTGTTAGTTTCTGCTGTACAGTAGAGTAAATCAGTTATACGTATACCTATATCCCCTCTTTTTTAGATTTCCTTCCCATTTAGATCACCACAGAGCACTGAGTAGAGTTCCCTGTGCTATACAGTAGGTTCTCATTATTTATCTATTTTATACATAGTAGTGTATATATGTCAATCCCAATCTCCCAATTCATCCCACCCCCCGCACCTTACTGTTTTAATATTATATTTAGCACCAGTAGAATTCTGCGTTTTATATACTATTACCCACTTATCACTGGCTGGGATGTCATGTGGGTTGGGAAACAACACCGTGGGACTTGAATGTTGTAAGCCTTATAACAAAAAGGTTAAGCTTGAATTTTGGGTATTTTGAGTATTATCTGTGTAAAGAAGAGTCTTTGAGGATCTATTTCTAAAATCTGTTGATTGCCTGTTAAATCTTTGTTAACTTTGTACTTTCTATAACAAAGGATATAGAATAAATCTTGGTGAAGTTGATGGTTTATCTCTTAAAACTGTACACTAACATATTTAATAACTTTATCATCTTCTATGAACTTAAAATACAGAACAAGTTTAATTACTCAATACATTTCAAAATTGTTCATTCTGAGGAATCTAATTAAGTAGAAAATAATGGATACATTAAACTGTGGACCTCGAGGAAAGGTATAAATGGAATCTGAATGGCACCAGTAATTTCAATACTTAAAGCAACAATTATGGTACAAAACTTTTGAGAAATGACCAAACAAATGTCTATTTCATTTCGTGAGCTTTAGTTTTGTGAATTACAGTTTTAATTCAGTTTATCCCAGGAGGAACTCTGATTACTTTTAACCACTGAAGTGTAATAAAGTAGTATTTATCAGATGAGAGTATTTTTTTCATTAATTTACTGTTAGTCCAACCTAAGAAATTCATATTTTGGACACTTTTTGAGTGTTTTATATCCTATGTCTTTATTTCCAAGAATGAGAAAGTACTTTTTTTCTGAAGACTTAACTTGCCTCTTAATTTTTTTAATGATCTCATTGTTTTATTCAATGTATTTTAAAAGAGAGGCTGTTAAAAACCAGTAATATCAGATTCTTCCTCATCCTTTTTTCTTTCATTTTAATCTGTCCCATTGTGAAAAAAATATTTGCCAAAAAAGTACTAACAGAATTAGGGTTTATGATGGAATGAAAATATTTTTTTCTGTTTATTTTGATCATTTAGGTACTCTCTTTCATAGACAATAAACTATTTGAACTCTTAAATAATGTGGAATCATTTATATTTAACCACAAAGTTAAAGTAGTTTTACATTGTAAGAAGAATTTCTGAAATTCTGGTGTTTTCACCATTTTGAAAGGCCAAAGGAATATTTTTGAATTTGCATGTATCAAATTTGAAACTGAGGTAGAGAAAATCTAGACTTTAGATCTTACTGAAATTCATATTTTAAGAGTACTGAGTTAAAAACTTTTTAATGTCACTTTATTCTGTTTTAAGTAGCTCTGGAATTGTTTAGATATAGTCAAGGCTTCATGATTTTGTTTCATATATGATACTATGATACATATAGTAGGGAGGAGCAGATTTTCAGTTTAGGTTACATTTCAGTTTTTATGGGGACAGGACAAGCATTGAAATAAAAAATGGTAGGCATATAATCTTTGGGGGAGTATATTGTTTAATATTTATGTCCAAAGAGCAAACTTTATGAATATAATGTATTCATTGCATAGTTTATGCACAGTATTCACTTGAAACTAAATGCTATTCTTAAAGAATCAAATTTTTAAGTATACTTAAAATGTAAGTAATTATTGTTGCTTTATTTTATATATGATTTGAAGCAAATCATCCAATGGTAAACCTGGAAGTATACAAAATTTCTGATTTGAAGTAGCCTTCCATTGACTCAACAAGAATTAAAAGTATTTACTAAGATTTTATTTTCATGATTTCTGAAAAGCCCTTTTTATAAAATAATTCAGGTGTTTTCTATTTTCTCTTTTTTTAAATACTAGATTTCATATGTTAATTGGTTTTAGATATACTGCTATTTAATTTGGGAATTGTTTATGTCAGCTTATTTCATGAGTACTATATATTTTATGTTCTAATTTTTGTTATTAATTTTGGTGTTAGGATTTAGCTTAAAATGTTGAATGTAATGGAAGATTATTTAATCTTTTCCCAAACCACTTTAATTAAAGCTGGATGTTTAAGAGTATTTCATATACATAAATTGAAATCTGTGATTATGTCTTTTATATAATTATGATCATGTAGTATATCTGTCTTGTATACATTTTTTCATGAAATATACCACTCTTAATGGTTGCATAATAGATCATTAATTGAATATAGTGGGTAGGTGGTTAACACATTATTTCACATTGCACTAATACTTAACACCGACTAAATGTCAATGGTACTTTTTGACTGAAACAGCTTCCCGTTTATATTTTACAGTGGATGATGTTGGGGAAAAATTAGAGCATATGGGGAACGCACCATTAAAAATCAGCAGTGATGGTTCACAAGAAGATGTTAAAGAAGATGGATTTGGTTCAGAAGTAATAAAAGTGTATATATTTAAAGCTGAGGCTGAAGATGACGTTGAAATAGGTACAAATAATAATTTTAATTTATTGCTATAATGGTTAGGAATTAGAACTTCTCTTTTCTGGAGACTAAGTTCTAATATTGCCTTCAAAGTGCAACTCTTATAAAAGGTTTCTTTGGGGATGGAATATTTAAAAATTATATATAAATATAAATCAGGGATAGAGAACAAGTCATCTTAGATATTTTTAAACTTGAGTAGAAGATTCCAGTTGAAATTTCAAAACATATGAGTGGAGGGGATTTGATTCAGAGTAGGAAATTATGAGTATTTAAGGGCAGGCTAGAGGCAGGGTGCTTTGGATTTTAATCCTACTTCTTCCATTCAGCTGAGTGGTCTTTGGTGAATTACTTAACCTTCTTCTGCCTCAGTTTCCTCATCCATAAAATGGCCATAATGGTAGTAACTACCTTATAATGCTATTGTGAGGATTAAATGGGTAAATACATGTAAAAGACTTAAATAGTGCTTGGCATATACAAGTGTAATGTAAGTGTTAACATTTGTTGTTATTTCTTAGTGATGACTGAAACTTTAAAGTGCAATTTATAAGAAAATTCTCTTGACACTTAGAAATTTATGTTTGAATATTTGAGGGGGAATATTTTTCTAAAGGAAAATATTTTTATGTATCCTTCTTATTAATTTAGGGAATTATTCCATGATACTTACTGATTTTGATACATGTTTTAACTTCTAAGGTGGAACAGAAATTGTCACAGAGAGTGAGTACACCAATGGGCATTCTGTAGCTGGAGTGCTTGACCAGAGCCGAATGCAGCGGGAGAAGATGGTTTACATGGCAGTTAAAGATTCTTCTCAAGAAGAAGATGATATCAGTAAGGAAAAAAGGCACTGTAATGACTTATCAGTAGTCATCATGCATTCTTAAAAAAAAAAACAATCTCATATTCAAGCACTACATAGGAACAAAGTTCAATAAAATAAGTCTGACCCTTCGCTATAATTAATTTAAAGGAAAAGGGTCCTTTTGACTATCCGTGCATGCATGTATTGTTCAAATGAGAAAACATAAAATACTGTGTCTGAGATACTAGGGATACAGAGATCAGCTAAATATGGTTCCTGACTTTAGGATAGCCCACAAATATGTAGGGAATTACTGAGAATCTACTTTGTGTGTGTTATTGAATATGTTGCATATGTATTATCTCATTTAATTCTCATAATTCATCTCTGAGGTAGGTGGTATTAGCCCTGTTTTATGGAAAGAGAAAGTGCTCAGGGAAATTAAGCAGTTGTCCAAGGCCATTCCAGTATTAAATGAGGAAGATAGGATTTGAACTCATGTCTGCCTAACTCTGCTGTCAGTGATCTTTGTACATGGCAGTGAGCACTGTTGACCTCTCTCTGAATTTAGCAGTAGAAGGGCTAGCTGTTTGTTTTCCTTCTGCCACTGAGAGATTAGCTGAGTAAGTATTCTTCCAAGTCAAGCCACCAGGATTTTTACTTATTATGCCGTTGATGGTCTCCAAGTAGTTGCTCTTTAAGGTTTCTTGCGGCTGAGTACCACAGGGAGTAAAAAGCTCCTCACATTTCCTTTCCTGCCATGGTACACATTTCCTTATGAAGATGTTTTACTTTCTTCCTACTTTCTCCTCACCTCAGTGTAGGAATGCAGCCCTTCCTTAAGGCTTTTTCTGTCTTCTTGCCATGCTGAGACAAAAACTACTTTGTTTTGCCCTAGAAGAGCAAGAGCCTCCACTTCAGTGCATTACCTTGATAATAGTTAGCTTTACCTATACTGCACTATGATCCCCACTCCTCAAATTTCCTCCCCTAGAAGTCATAGGGAGCTGAATTCCAATCCCAAACAAACATGAATAATATACCACAGCTGAAAATGTCAAAACAAATGAGTCTAGAGGATTTGGTTAGAGAGAAAAAGAATTAATTTCTATTTGGTCTCTAGATTCTTTCTTTTCTGTTTTACTCATTGGTCAGGAGACTAAAGGTTAGGTTAGCTGATGCCAGAATTCCATAAGGATGTGCAAAACTTAGACCAGTGTTTCCTTCTGGTTAATTGAAAGAAGGGAAACCTAGGAGAAAAGGGATACTTTTTTCCCACATTTTTTCCACATTTTTCAGTAGTGAGTAGGGACTTCCCTAGTGGTCCAGTGGTTAAGACTCCATGCGTCCACTGCAGGTGGCATGGGTTTGAGCCCTGGTTGGGGAAGTTCCGCATGCCGCACCTCACGGCGCGGCCAAAAAAAGAAAAAAAAATTAGTAGAAAATCCCAGTATGTGAATCAAAAGACAAGCGTAAATTCAAGCCAATTTTCTACTTAACACTTTAAATCCAAATGGATTATTTCACATAAAATATACTTACTAACCTTCTACGTTTAAATTCTTTTACACTAATACTATGTTTTTTTAAATGTCTCACTTAACGCTTTTGTCTTCAGTAGGGTCTCTGAAAATCCTGCCTCTTAATGGGTGTCCACATAGCCTTGAGCCACCAGCATTTTATATTATAACCATATATTATGGTTTTACTTTCATTTTTAATTCTTTTTCAATTACTAGTATTTTTGACAATTTTTCACTGCATGTACAGTACTGCATTTAATTTACATGTGGGATAGCATGGACCACTTTCTAGTACTGATTCTATGGGAAATGCCTTCTGAGTTCTGAAGAACTGTCAGGCAGAATTATGGAATACAGCTCTTCTTATAAATTCCTAATGCCCAATGGACTGTGAAATCAGTCAATATATTTCAAGCGCACGTTTTATATAATCTAGAAGTCATTTTCGTAGGACTAGGTTTTAAGAGGAGGATAAGAACTTTGATAAATTACTGTCTCCTAGTGGCACCAGCCTGCGAAGTGCCTAATGTAATTTTTAAGTTAACCAAATTGAAACCTTGAAAGTTGAAAGATAATCATTTAGAAATTTTTACCCATTTATTAAATACTTGGGGTTATAAACAAGCAATTATTTCTAAAATTTAGGTTGCGCTGAAATAGCAGATGAAGTTTACATGGAAGTCATTGTAGGGGAAGAGGAAGGAACTTCTCTCCCTGAGACTCAGCTTGAGGACTCTGATGTTAATAAAACAATTGTCCCTGTTGTCTGGGCTGCGACATATGGTAGGACACTGGCATTTTTTCACCTGATAAGTACATAACATATCTATTTGATCAGCCTTTAGGTCATTAACTATGCTGTGCTAATGCCCCCATGAGTTGGCTAATACTATAAAATGTTTTGCTGTGGACTGATTCATCTCTAGTTACTTACATAATTTTTGTACCACATATCTTGTGTTATTTACAATGAACCTTGCTTAATGCATTTTGTTTTTCAGTAGGATTTATTTTAAATCCTACATGTATAAGTGAGTGCCATAAAAAGTTTTATTTTTCTAAAATAGGAATATCCTTTGAAAATTGATCCCTCCCCTTTTGGAAAAACTTATTTTATGTTTTAACACCACAAATAATAAGATATTGGGGTTTTGAAAAGGAACAGAAATCCAAGTGTGCTCTTCTAGGAAGTACGTAATGAAAGGTAAATTTATCAAGTTATTTTTTCCCTTTCTATTTTATCTCATTCTTACTTAATTTACAAGATGGTCCAGGTATACTCTTTACTTTGAAAAATTTTGTTGTTCAAATGCATTAATTTATCTTTACTTGGTTTTTCCAAAGGTTCATTCATTCAACAGTCATTTATTGAGCATCTTCAATTTTGAGGGTATTCTGCAGAAATATCTACCCAGGTTTTATTTGAAAAGTAAGGTTGTCCTAGATGTTAGTAGTTCAAAGGATGCTGACAGCAGCCCTTATTTTCAGTGTGTGATATTATCTAATCTATGGGAGTGGAAGAACTCAACAACAAAAAAGTTTAATCCACGGAACGGTGATCAAAGTAAGATTTTGTAGATTAAGATGTGATCTACTAGTAATCATTATACTCAGTCTATCAGTTTTTAATTAGCCTTTTTTTTTTTAAGGAGATGAAAGAAGAGTTTCTCGAAGGTATGAAGATTGTCAGTCATCAGGTGAGAGAACATTATATGTGAGATGTAAGTTAGGTAGCTGGTTTTGTGTACTGCTTGGTAGATACAGAGTTATTAGTTTGTGTGTACAGACCCATTTGTTAGACTCTTACTTGCCTGGTCATATCTAGTTAGTTAGAAGAGTTTACCTCTTTGGGAAATTGATTAATTTATATAGAGACATAGCATGTGTTATTCTGTGAATGCAGTTCATTTTAGATTTACCTCGCGATTTCCCTGGTGGTTTAGTGGTTAAGACTCTGCCCTTCCACTTCCAGGGGGCACGGGTTTGATCCCTGGTTGGGGAACTAAGATCCCATATGCCACATGGCATGGCCAAAAAATAAAAAATTAAAATTAAAAAAATAGATTTACCTCAAGATACAAATATCAGGCCACTTACTACATGGGCCATAAAAAAGTTACTATGGAAAAAATTATAAAATAGAAATTACTCTGACATGAAAGTAAAAGTTGCCCATGATATCAACCACTTGTTAATGTCTTCCTTGGGATGGAACTATTTTTTTAATTTCTATGGCAACCAGTAGATTTATATAGCTGTTACATAAAGCTCATGTGTCAGCGTAAATTTTTCTTTAGTTTTGATACACTTCATGTAGTGTTATTTATTCCATGGTTGATAGTTCTTTTTATTTTCTTACACAAGGAGACTTTTTCTAATGATTGTCTATTTTGTTTCTATCTTTAGGAGGTATTTGACTCTCTAACTGTAGATTTCAGGGGAATTAATGAGAGGCATATATATCACAGCATTTAAGCTAAACAGTTTCTTAGGGCTACATTTTTAAACTAAATTGCATAACACAAGAGATTGTGAGAACTGAGATTTTATTAAGTACTTTATTCCATATACACTGATCCCACTGAAATTGCAGTAGATTGCCTGCCACTTTTATCTTAACACTTAAAAAAAATCAATCTTAATACTTTTAACATTAAGTAAACTATTCTAAAGCATAAATACAAGAAATCTGTTGTTTGTCATATATTACAGTTACCATGATTGTATTGGATAACTGACATGTGTAAATTTCTTTGCTAAATCTCTTTAATTTCATCAGCCTTTGTCAATGAGAAATTGATCTGATGTCAAGATTTTGTTTAGGGTCATAAAATTCAGTTTCTTATGTTTCATTCACCTTATCAGTTTGTTCCTTTAGGATGAATAAATTGGGATATTTTAAAGTTACTTCCACATGGTATCGTATTTAAAGTATTTGCATATACACATGTGTGTGTAAGAGTATAAAAGACAGAGAAGGAGAAGATGGGTGTACTTTGTGAAATTTAGTACTGCAATGGCAACTGAATGCCATGTCTTCTCTAATTCGTCTAACTAAAACCAAAAAAGTGTAAATATATGTAGTTTAATAGTGTATCGATTTTTTTTTCCAGGAAATACTTTGGACTCAACATTAGAAAACAGAAGTAGTACAGCAGCACAATACCTTCAAATTTGTGATAGCATTAATACAAATAAAGTACTTAAACAAAAAGCTAAGAAGAGGAGAAGGGGAGAAATGAGGCAGTGGCAAACAGGTAAAATACTAATACATTACTCGATGAATATTATAATTACTTGAAATGCAGTAGTATTTTTTGTAACCCAAGAATATGCCAGTTGTTTGTAGTGTAGTTAGTCCTACTCCCATGTACCTACTTGTGTTTGATCTAAATAGTTGGGGTTTTTTAAATGTTCTACTGGTACTTAATAAAACTGTACTTGTTTGCTTTTTACCCAAATGATGTTTTTAAAGAGAATTTTCAGGTTGGTTTAACAATAAAGGGTGCCTATTTCTAGTTTACAAAGTGCATGTGATATAGCATTTTGGCAGGTGAATAGTCTATAGTAGAGTGCTGCTCATTACTTTTTAGTGAGCTACTTTATTATAAATTGCTTTCAATGTGCATTTTATCTTACGGGATCTTATTCTACTAGTACAGTTCTCACATTGTGAATGGCAGCTAATTTTGCCGCCTTTGTGGTAAAACTGTTTAAAACAGTCTGGCCAAATTTCACAACTTCCCTGTTTTGTTTTGTTGTTGTTGTTGTTGTTTTTAATCTAGCTGTTATAATAGGTCCTGATGGACAGCCCCTGACAGTATACCCTTGCCATATTTGCACGAAAAAGTTTAAATCCAGGGGATTCTTGAAAAGACACATGAAGAATCATCCTGATCATTTGATGAGAAAAAAATATCAGTGTACAGATTGTGACTTTACAACTAACAAGAAAGTGAGTTTCCATAACCACTTAGAAAGCCATAAGCTTATAAACAAAGTTGACAAAACTCATGAATTTACGGAATACACACGAAGATACAGAGAGGCTAGTCCATTGAGTTCAAATAAACTTATATTAAGAGACAAGGAGCCGAAGATGCACAAGTGCAAATACTGCGACTATGAAACTGCAGAACAAGGACTGTTAAACCGACATTTACTGGCTGTTCACAGCAAGAATTTTCCTCATGTTTGTGTTGAGTGTGGGAAGGGCTTTCGACATCCTTCTGAACTCAAGAAGCATATGAGAACCCATACTGGTGAGAAGCCATATCAATGTCAGTATTGTGTCTTCAGGTGTGCAGATCAATCAAATTTGAAAACTCACATTAAGTCTAAGCATGGTAACAATTTGCCATATAAATGTGAGCATTGTCCCCAAGCATTTGGTGATGAGAGGGAACTTCAGCGCCATCTGGATTTGTTTCAAGGACATAAGACACACCAGTGTCCTCATTGTGACCATAAGAGCACCAACTCAAGTGACCTTAAGCGGCACATCATATCTGTCCACACTAAGGATTTTCCTCACAAATGTGAGGTCTGTGATAAAGGTTTCCATCGTCCTTCTGAGCTCAAAAAGCATAGTGATATCCATAAGGGTAGGAAGATTCATCAGTGTAGGCACTGTGACTTTAAAACATCAGATCCATTTATTCTTAGTGGTCATATCCTTTCAGTTCATACTAAGGATCAGTCACTGAAGTGTAAAAGGTGCAAAAGAGGGTTCAGACAACAAAATGAGCTCAAAAAGCATATGAAGACTCACACTGGAAGAAAGATTTACCAATGTGAGTATTGTGAATACAGCACTACAGATGCATCTGGCTTTAAACGACATGTGATATCAATACATACAAAAGACTATCCACACAGGTGTGAATTCTGCAAGAAGGGATTCCGAAGACCATCAGAAAAAAATCAGCATATTATGAGGCACCACAAGGAGGCTCTTATGTAATAAGATCAATATAAAGAAAGAAGCTATTTAGAAAATATGACATGCTACATGGAAAGATAATTTCATGAACTGTTTCACCTGGTTACAAAGCTTGATATTAAATCATAAATTTACATTCTTTTTACTAAAGATCTTAAGATATTTGAATTGAGAGGGGATCTCATAGCCCTTTGAAATTAAAGAATTTAAGGAGCACCATAGAATGGTTGCAGAAAACCTTATTGTCTATTTAATAGTATTATAAGCATAATTCAGCTACATGGGGGAAGAGCAAAGACAACCACTTTATTTGGCTGATCATACTAGAGACAGATGTTTCTGAAAAGATCATATCTAATTGAGGAGTTTAGCAATGCTTTGCTATCGCAAGCATCACTTTTATGCCGTTTTAGAAATGGAATGGGGAAATAAAATGCAGTCATCCATTAGTCACTTAGTCATTGAGCCTTTATATGGTACCTGGAAATTGAATTCCAGAAATGGCAAAAGTTTTGTGTATTCATCAAAAGAAATTTCACTGGAAAACAGGTTAGATTAATTCAATACTATTTAAAAGAATTTCAGAGCTGCTAAGATTTTAACACAGGATAGGATGTTTAAAATATAGCATTCTGTACTGAAGTTTAAAGATTAAAGTTCCCCTTTTTCTGATATTCAAGTTGATTGTTGTTCAGTGCGGCATATATGACAGAAGTATATTTGAGTCAAATGTGGCTTTCTAAAATGGATGCAACAGTAATGTTGCAAAGTTAGCACTATATTTCTTAATGATCTAAAGATTAAATTGAGAGAACACAGTTTTCTTAAATATTATGTTTAGAGGTTTTTTTAGGACAGTCATAGCAAGTATGATTGTTCTAGTCTTACTTGCTCTAACGTTTAAAGGTGCAATTTTATGCCATTATTGAAAATTTTGATTTTTAAAATCTATATACCATATTATTAACATAAATTTTCAATATGAGGCAGTATTTATGCGGTATTTAACAAAACACTATGCTGCCAATAGAGCTTGGAGGTGGATATTCAGTTTACAGTGTATAAATTTAAAATATGCATCCCTTTAACAATGCTTCATGTTAGCATGCTGCAAATCAACATGGCGCTTAAAATAAAAAGCAGGTTTAGGGAAATTTAATGAAAATCCTGTTCATAAATGTAATGCATATGATGTGTATTTTTAAGTTTTAGTTGCTTCATGTTTACACTCAGCTGTTAAACATAACTAAAATGTAATTTTACTTCATGCTATATTGTGGCTTTGTGTTTTAAATAATGTTCACCTTTCTGTTTTTGCACCAGATAGGAATCAGTTCCTTGAGAATAAATTTTTTATCTTTCTTAACTTCAGAATATTAAATTTGGAAATCTAAAATTGTGTGTCATGTGATTGTAAATGATGTACACGCTGTAAAATAAGATTGTCACTGTTATGTGGGATTATTATTTCTAAATGTTACTCATTGAAATGAGCATACAATAAAAAGCATTTATTGCACTTCAGGGTTTTATGAGTTTATTTAAAGTTGTGTTGCAGTGTCCCTCATTAAAAGACTTCACTTAAAATTGCTCTTAGGAAATTTTGTCTGCAGTTTAGCGTCTTGTAGGATTTTGTGCATTAACAACATGAGCTAGGAATTTAAACAATTATGATGACTATGGCATGATTATTCCTCAAAATTTTGTGTTTTTGCTAAAACCGTGATGGAATGCTTTAAAGTTGCCCATCTTAAGACTTGAGACTTAGTATTACAGAGGAAACTAAAAATTCTTAACCTGCTTAAGTAACACAATCCTGAAAAATGAATCTAATTATATTCCCAATAGACCAATATACATTCAAAAGGAAAAGTATTAAATCAGGTATTTGGGAAATATTTCTGCAAATGAGCGTAAAAATAACGTGCTGTATTCAAACTAGTCAGCATTCAGTAGAATCCATGTACCTGGATATAATATATAGCACTATTGCTAAGACTCTTTGTCAATTGGGTTATTCTTTAATGATCACTAAGAGAAAAAGAAGGAATCTATTAGCCATTACATGTTAGACCGGTGCTTTAAGCTTTAATTCTATAGAGTTCATCTAGGGATCTTGTTAAAATATACTAATTCCATAGGTGTAGGCCAGGGCCTACACTTCTGCATTTCTAGCAAGCCCCCAATGTGTTACCACCATAGAAATAGTAAGGTGTTAGACAAAGCCCCCAGTGTAATTCCCATACACTTTGCCAACTTTGCTTAAACAAATACCTATGGGTGAGTACACAGAGGAAATCCATACTGAGGACTTGGCATTTGAGCTGAGACATGAGTGGCAGGAAAGAACCAGTCATGAAAATCTTGTGCAAGTGCAAGAGCATTCAAGGCAGAGAAACACACATGCAAATGCGAACAACCTGAAATGGTACCAGCTTTGGCTAGATCATGGTGAAGGGAGACTGATTAAGGGATGAGACCTGTGAGAATTTGAAATGGGAAGTCATTGGAGGGTTTTAAGGAAAGGAGTGATATGATGTGATTTACGTTTTGAAGAACACTGTAGAGGCTGTGTGAGGAATGTATTGTACAGGGACCAGAGGGAGCAGGCAGCCATGTGAAGAGGTTATTCCAGTTGTTCGTGGTCACAGTGGTGCTGGAGAAAAGCAAATGGATTTTATTTCTTATAAATTGGGCCTAGAAAACAGCCAAGATAGACACATAAGAATTCAGCCCGTTACAAACAAAAGAAAAAAACAGCCAAGATAGAACACATAAAAATTCAGCCCATGTTACAAACAAAAGAAAAAAAAAGGCACTTTTCCAGGACAGTCCAGGGTCATTAGGGTCATTATGTGCAGATGACTTTGTCTGATTGTCACTTCTATGTGGCCTATACCATGATGGACAGGAAAATATTTAGAATTATTCAGGTAGACCTCTCCAATTCACATCTCATACAGGACAACCACCAGTTTGAACCTTGGCCTTCCCTTAAAGATATGTATGATAGATGTAGTATGACAGATAACTTTTATTGTAAAATATCTTCAACCACATACAATATAATGACTCCCCATATAGCCATTACCCAGCTTCAGCAATCATCACCTTATGGCCAATTTTGTTTCATTTTTACTCTTCCTCACTCCTGCTTTCACCAACCTGCCTCTCATTGGTTTATTCTGATGCCCCCTTCTCTCACTGGCTTAATTTGAAGTAAATCCCAGATAGCTTTTTAAGAATTTTTGAAGGAAAACAGCAGAGATTAAGAACTGGACTTAACATCTCATCTACAAGAGACCAACCCAAGATTACCAAGACTGCCTGGCTATCATGTATTATAATTATGTCATACAACGATTCCAGTCTTCCTTTGTAGACTCAAAAGCAGTATGTCTTATTTTGTCACTAAAGATTAATGGTTTTATAAGACAGATGTAGTTGTTTATTCCTTTCTTCGTTTTTAAAAAAATATATTTTATTTATCCTAGGATGGGCTTGAAATACGTTGCACTTTTTTACTGGACAAAAAAGTACTATGGAAATCCAATAAATTCAGTAATGGTGTGTGGTGGGAGAGAGAGACCTTGTAGGGAAGTCTTTTCATGGCTTATTATTTACTTTCGAGGGAATTATGTCTACATGTTATCTTGGTAGATTATAACAGGAAAGAAGTGAGAATGACTTTTTGTTAAAGTGATCTAAATTGGGTGGTGACATGCAATTTTTTGAGCTTTATTTTTTTCCTTTTGTACTGTTTGTGTAAAGACAAAGTATAACAGTTAAAGCCCCATTACAAAGATAGGAAGAATGCTTTATGGCATCTAGTTATGAACTTAGAGAATTACAGAACTTAGAAGACTAGGTTTGTAAGCAAAGAAATTCTCATTTAAAGCAGAAACCTGCATCAACCAGAGGTCCAACTATGTTAAACTGCTGTCTCTAGTAGTCCACATCAGGATTATTTTTATAGTGGTGCTTGTTAGCTCTAACATAAACATTCACATGATAATAACTTCCTGACAAAAGTATACAGCTAAGCTAAAACTCCATTCCGCATGATTCCTACTAGGACTTCCACAAAGACCATACAGATATATATTTTATTTACACACTTAAACAAATTACTTTGCATGTCATTGCACAGTCTCCATTTTATTCAACATCTAAAGCAAAATATGCTGGGAATAGAAATTAGATAAACAGGCATTCCTCATCCAACAATATCTTTGCAATTTTCAGAGATAAGCTGTGCGAAACTTGTGAGAGGAAAATATCACTAGTATTTCTATTGAGCTTAATCAAAAATTGGAAAAGAAATACATACATTTAACTTTGTTAAGTATAATAAGCACCTTGTTATGACCCCCATTTCTTACTATGCATGGATCAAGTGAGCCAATGAAGTGCTGACTTCTTAACTATCCCAAATTTTGGACACTGTTATTTTTATTTAAGAGTATTTTAGGAAAATCACACTTGTTCTAATTTGCAGACAGTTATGGTGGCACTTTTCTGTCAAGCTACTAAAAACTTTCACTTATATGCAATGGGTAGATAACATGGCATAATTACAGTTACACATATGAGTAGTTAGCAGAGGAGAAACTACCCTGTTCTTACACCAAGGGAAAAAATGTAAGGACTACATAGCTCATAAAGAATATTAACATTTTCTATCACAAAATAACTAATAAGACTGGAATTGTATCAATCCACATTATAAAGCTTAACATTTAATATTTTTTAATATATTTTCTTTTTTTGGCCACACTGCACGGCATGCAAGATATTAGTTCCCCGACCAGGGATCAAACCCTTGCCCCCTGCAGTGGAAGGGCAGAGTCTTAACCACTGGACCGCCATGATGTTCTCAAGCTTAACATTTTAGTTGAGGTATTAAGAAAATAAAATAAGGCTTTTAGCTTCATATCAAGACATTTGGATATTTATATAAGTATTAAAAGCATTTTCTCTCTTCATTTGTGGTTTGATTTCATGTAGTGCCTTATATGTTGCTATCTTAACAGTTTCTTAATATAATGGATAATTATTAGAATATAATTATAAAGAATGACAGAATTCTATATAGTTACTTGCAGAGACATTTCAGTGCAAAATCTCATTCACATGTAAACCCAAATTTATTTGTTATCTTAATCTATACTTTGTCAAATGCAAACAGTTTAATTTTTGCTAATTCTTAACTTTAACCAAAGGCCTTGACATTTTAAACATTTATTCTTATCTACTACTGTATTTAGAAAATACTTTAGTCCCCTTTAATAAGGTCATTAGAACCCAATTAATCGACCAACTTCTAAGTACATTAAATATTCTACTATAAAGTCTCTCCCAAGTAGAATGCACGTATCAAGTATTTGTTTTTGTTATTTTTATTCCTTAAGCTTTTACACAGTATTTCAATGTTGTTTTGTCTACTGCTATAAAAAAAAAAGCCCACCTTCCTTCCACCAGCTACTACAATAATAGTGTTACAGGTTTTTTGTCTGTCTTTTTGCAGTATGTGGGCCTCTCACTGTTGTGGCCTCTCCCGTTGCGGAGCACAGGCTCTGGACGCGCACGCTCAACGGCCATGGCTCATGGGCCCAGCCGCTCTGCGGCATGTGGGATCTTCCCGGACCAGGGCATGAACCCGTGTCCCCTGTATTGGCAGGCAGACTCTCAACCACTGCACCACCAGGGAAGCCCAGTGTTACAGGTTTTTAAGGAAGTGGGTGGGCTCATTTGGGGATGATATGCTTCAAAAGAACAGATTTGCCAAGCTACTGATATGTACTTAGAACCATAATAGCATAATGTACAATTTAGTGGATTTAGGTATTTTAAAAAATATACTTCCCACTTCCCTGCTAAATGAAATTAATCATCACCTTTGATTTAGTTCTGTCTCCAAGAGGTATGAATAGCATGTAATAAATCACCTCTTTTAATCACAAAGTCTAATGTGAGAAAAGCAAATATATGCTGTATATACCATGCACTAAACTTTTTTTTTAATTCAATAGTATTGCTTTTTGTTGTTGTTAAAACACAGTATTTACTCTTGTAGCTAAATTGCACATCTAATATCATAGAAAAATCTTCTAATGGAATAACTTGTAAAATCTCTACCCCAACAAAGTTAATTCAGTGTCTAGGAAGCACCCTATTGAAAAATAGTGGATTAAGTCCTACAGTGCCTGTAATTGAGTTTTAAAAGTGGTGTCCCTTGTAAAGCAATTATACTCCAATAAAGATGTTAAAAAAAAAAAAGTGGTGTGTTGCTATACTGAATACAAAAATGTGATAGAAAGGATTCAGGCCTTATAAATAGTTGGAGAAACTCTCATCTGTATATCTAATTAATTCCATTAGACTTCCTGGGTAGTAGCTTGGTTCAAAATATTGATTGGCTTTAGTTATGGAAAAATAACAAAGTACTAATGAAGACAAAAAAAATTCCTTTGAGTTGGAGATTCATTCACGGCTAGAAAAGAAAAAAAAGTCAGTTTAGAATGGCTTATAATTAATTTAAAACATTGTAATTGTATGCACACAGTTGTAAAAATGATTTAAATTGATATGAATAATACCAAGGGAAATGTATGGCACAGTTTGGGCAGTTTTTATATGTATATTCAATGAAACAATGGTTTGTCTGACTTTAGCCAAAGTATATGTTTCAAATGATTTTAAGCACAAGGGAGGGAGATGTGAGTAGATTTACTCCTTGGTGTCATAGTTAGAGGTTAAATATGCCCAAAAGTCTCTGTTAATAAGTACAGATCTATCTGTGAATTTATTTAAATATATTTTGAATTTGCTATCAGTATCTAGTTCCTTCAGATATTGAGTTTGATGTTCATTGCTGTATGCTGTTAATGAAAGGAGAAGTAACGACTATTATTCTGTAGACCCTTTATTTGGTAGGTCTTCACATTGATGCCACCTCTGAGACACATGTGGTTAGTAGCAGCAATTGCTTCTCAGTATTAAATTTCAGAATCAAATAAACTTTGAGTGACAAATTTTAAATCCTATGCTGACTTTCTCTTGTTGCTCAACTGGTTCTTGGGCCACGAAGCACCCTTTGTCAACTAATAATTAGTAATAAATAATTCTCAACTAATTAATGACCTAAGAAGCACAATATATTTCAAAGCTTAAATTTTTATCTTAGGATTACTAAGTGTTGGTTGCTTTCACTGATGATAGATAATCATGTATACAAGATTGATGGCTTTATTATAGTCAGAGAAGTGCTTCAGAGCTATCAACTTTCTGAATTTTTTGGTTTATTCAAATATTTGAGCTTGTTCAACCAAAAGATAATTTTTTTAAAGTGAGTTATTTAACAGATATTTAATTTTATTAACTACATCTGTAGTAATTTATTAGTTATACATCTGTAGTATTTTATTAATGATAAATCTACATTTAAAAATTTCCTCAAAAGGTTGTACAGAATAATTGATTGACATATATTTATCTGTTGCTCATCATAATATACTTAAGCATTTTAAGACTTTTATTGAAGTATAATAAACACAGGAAAAGTACACATATAGGTGTACAACTAAATGAATTTTCGCAAACTGAACATGTATATGCAACTATCACTCAGATCAAGAAACAGCATATTATTAGTACCCCAGTAGTCCTCCTTTTGTTTCCTTCTAATCAGTACCCAACCTCGAGGATAACCAACCACTTCCTGACTTTAATAACCATGGATTAGTTTTACCTGCTTTCAGTACCTAAGAAGTTTTTAACATAACAAGACAAAGGCTGTCATTTTCATAGTGTTAAAAGTGAGATTCTACATCATTTTAGAATATCCTACAATGTGCAGGGAAGTCCCCCCACATCAAATTATCCAGCCCAAAATGTTAATAGTGCTGAGGTTGAGAAACTCTGCTAACACAACACAATGGCCTTAGGATTTTTTCTCCCTAATTATATACTCGAAAAATGCCCAAGTGAACTTACACAAGTCCATTTGTCTGTTTTCTCAATCACAATAGTCTGTGTGTCACTACCTGGTGGTATATATTCATAGTCATCATACAGGAGGCCTAGGATAGGATATTGTGACCTGTACCTATATAGAAAAAAAAAGTTAGTTTACAAGCTGGACAAGAAAATAACTCTCATTACTTTTTAATCACTCCTAGTTTGATCCTCCTTATTTAATTAATTTGGCTTTGAATGACTTTTAACTCTTTCTAAAAAGAAAATCTCCTCTCAGTGGTACAAAGATTTACTACGGCTATTTTCAAGAGAGTAAGAGGGAAGTACTTTTGCTTATGGCAATAATGGACCACTGGCTGCACAATACAGTGATCCCAGAGAAGGGAAGCAAATGACATGAGCCCTACAAGTGCCTAGCTCACGGCCTGGAGTCAGAATATGTGGAGCAGAATATCAGACAGGAGAGAGTTATATAGTTGGAGAGAGGTCATGGGATCTGTAGAGAGTCCCCCCACAAGTCCTTGGGTGAGCACTGATCAGTATAGGCTTGTGAAAAAGCTACTGAGGCTAGGGAAAGAAGCACTGAAAAAGAGCACTCTTCAAATTCCTGGAGTTCACATAGTAAAGGGAACTCCAGTCTGTGTTCCACTAACCAGAGTGGAAAGACCTCCTAATACCAGAGGGCATCAGGCAAATACTACAAAAGACTATTGCCTTAGTAGTGAGATAAATTACCAATGACATTTTTCACAGAACTAGAACAAAATATTTCACAATTTGTATGGAAACACAAAAGACCCCAAATAGCCAAAGGAATCTTGAGACAGAAAAATGGAGCTGGAGGAATCAGGCTCCCTGACTTCAGACTATACTACAAAGCTACAGTCATCAAGACAGTATGGTACTGGCACAAAAACAGAAAGATAGATCAATGGAACAGGATAGAAAGCCCAGAGATGAACCCACACATATGTGGCCACCTTATCATTGATAAAGGAGGCAGTAATATACAATGGAGAAAAGACAGCCTCTTCAATAAGTGGTGCTGGGAAAACTGGACAGTACATGTAAAAGAATGAAGTTAGAACACTCCTTAACACCATACACAACAATAAACTCAAAATGGATTAAAGACCTAAAGGTAAGGCCAGACACTATAAAATTCTTAGAGGAAAACATAGGCAGAACATTCTATGCCATATATCACAGCAAGATCCTTTTTGACCCACCACCTAGAGAAATGGAAATAAAAACAAAAATAAACAAATGGGACCTAATGAAACTTAAAAGCTTTTGCACAGCAAAGGAAAACATAAACAACACCAAAAGACAACCCTCAGAATGGGAGAAAATATTTGCTAATGAAGCAACTGACAGAGGATTAATCTCCAATATTTAAAAGCAGCTCATGCAGCTCAATTTCAAAAAACAAACAACCCAATCCAAAAATGGGCAGAAGACCTAAATAGACATTTCTCCAAAGAAGATATACAGATTGCCAACAAACACATGAAAGGATGCTCAACGTCACTAATCATTTGAGAAATGCAAATCAAAACTACAATGAGGTATCACCTCACACCAGTCAGAATGGCCATCATCAAAATAATCTACAAACAATAAATGCTGGAGAGGGTGTGGAGAAAAGGGAACACTCTTGCACTGTTGGTGGGAATGTAAATTGATACAGCCACTATGAAGAAAAGTATGGAGGTTCCTTAAAAACGAAAAATAGAGCTACCATATGACCCAGCAATCCCACTACTGGGCATATACACCAAGAAAAGCATAATTCAAAAAGAGTCATGTATCACAATGTTCATTGCAGCTCTGTTGACAATAGCCAGGACATGGAAGCAACCTAAGTGTCCATCGACAGATGAATGGATAAAGAAGATGTGGCATGTATATTCAATGGGATATTACTCAGCCATAAAAAGAAACGAAATTGAGTTATTTGTAGTGAGGTGGATGGACGTAGAGTCTGTTATACAAAGTAAGTTAGAAAGAGGAAAACAAATACCGTATGCTAACACATATATATGGAATCTAAAAAAAAATTGTACTGAAGAACCTAGGAGCAGAACAGGAATAAAGATGCAGAGGTAGAGAATGGACTTGAGGACACGGGGAGGGGGAAGGGTCAGCTGAGATGAAGTGAGAGAGTGGCATGGACATATATACACTACCAAATGTAAAATAGATAGCTAGTAGGAAGCAGCCACATAGCACAGGGAGGTCAGCTCAGTGCTTTGTATCCACCTAGAGGGGTGGGATAGGGAGGATAGGAGGGAGATGCAAGAGGGAGGAGATATAGAGATATATGTTTATGTATAGCTGATTCACTTTGTTATATAGCAGAAACTAACACACCATTGTAAAGCAATTATATTCCATTAAAGATGTTAAAAAAATAAAATGAAATAAGCTGTAAGGATATATTGTACAAAACAGGGAATATAGCCAATACTTTATAGTAACTAAAAATAGAATATACTTTAAAATTTGAATCATTACATAGTGTACTTAAAACTTATTTAATATTGTAGATCAACTATACCTCAATAAAAAATTTTGGACTAAAAAAAGTACATATAAATGAAAAAAATAGCAAAAAATCATGAAGGGGAAATGGAAGTATACTACTATAAAGTTTGTATGCTACATGTGATGGGGTATATTATTTGAAGATAGACTGTGATAAGATAAAAAGGAATACTTTAAAACTTATACCAATTATAAAAAAGTAATATACCCAATAAGCCAGTAAAATAGATAAAAACAATAATGAAAGAACATTTAAAGTATCACTAAAATTGATATAGTTCTAAGCAGACTAGTTAGCAAAGAAAGAGCACACAATTAACTGATATTAAGAAAGAGAAGCTATCACCTCACACATGTATCAGAACGGCTATTATCAATAAGACAAGAAATAGCAAGTGTTGGCAAGATGTGGAGAAAAGGGAACACTTGTGCACTGTTGGTGCGAATGCAAACTGGTGCAGGCACTATGGAAAACAGTATGGAGAGTCCTTAAAAAATTAAAAATAGAACTAGCATATGATCCACCAATGTCACTTCTGGGTATTTATCAAGAGGAAATGAAAACACTATAATATATCTACACCCTCATGTTCACTGTGGCATTATTTACAATAGTCAAGACATGGAATCAATGTAAGTGTCCATCAATATTAGAATGGATAAATAAAATATTATATATATAATAAATGTATAATATATATATACATATATTTACACACATACTGGAATATTCTTTTTAGTTCTTTAAAAATTTTATTTGTTTATTTTAAAAAAATACAGAAGGTTCTTGTTAGTTATCTATTTTATACATATTAGTGTATATATGTCAATCCCAATCTCCCAATTCATCCCACCACCACCCCGCCCCACACTAGAATATTATTCAGCCAAAAATGAAGGAAATCCTACCATTTATGACAGCATGGACGGACCTTGAGGGCATTAAGCAAAGTGAAATAAGTCAGAGACAGAAAGACAAATACCATATTATCTCACTTATACATGGAATCTAAAACAAATGAACTCATAAAGAGAATATATTGATGGTTGCTAGAGGTGGGGGGTGAGAGTGGGCAAAATGGGTGAAAGTGGTCAAAAAGTACAAACTTCCAGTTATAAAATAAATAAGTCCTGGGGATGTAATGAACAGTGTGGTGACTATAGTTAATAATACTGTATTGGATAATTGAAAGTTGCTAAAAGATTAGATCTTAAAATGTTCTCATCACAAGAAAATAATTTGTAACTATGGATGGTGATGGGTGTTAACTAGACTTATTGTGGTGATCATTTAGCAGTATACACATAGTGAATCATTATTTTGTACATCTGAAACTAAAATAATGTTATAAGTTAATTATATCTCAATTTTTAAAATTTTAAAGGAGATCCTTTGTCTTGAAAACATAACAAAGGAGTATTATGACAATTTTATGCCAAGAAAACTTGATAACTTAGATGACATGCACCAATTCCTCGAGAGACACAAACTACAAAACAGAGCTGACAGAAGACCTCAAACTTCCGAAAAGACAAGAAAACCTCCACATAACTGATAAGACAAAAGGAAAAAAAAAGGAATCAGGACAGGGAGGGAGCTGGGAAAGAAGAAGGGTTCCCACACCTTGGAAAGTCTGCTCACCAGTGGAGAGATCAGATTGGATGAAGGGGGAGTTTCGGAGCCTAAGAGGGGAGAGCAACAACCAGTTCGTGTAAGGCAAAATGGAGAGTAACCTGCACAGAGGGCTGGACCTGCCACCCTGCACTCCCCAACCTGAAACACTCCTCTGTTGGTGAGGGTGGGGGTTGGGTGCTTAAGCTCAGACTCCGAAGTTCGGCCCCAGGGAGAGGACCAGGGTTAGGTGTGGAAGCAGCCTGAAGAGGTCAGGCAGTGGCAACTGAAGGTATACCATGAAGAAGCCTTGGCCAACCAGAGAAACAAGGCACCATTATTGGGAGGTGCATGAGGAGAGGGATGTGACCACAAGCTTCTTTCCCTATGAGTGCTCCCAGTCAACGGGACGCTGCCTAGAGGAGTTCTCAGGGTGGGCGTGAGTCACCACCTCCATCTTGGTCTCCAGAGGCAGGCACTGGCCACCTCTTCCAGACCCACAGGCAGACACTGGAACCCATCTGACTGTCTCAGGAGTGCCCTGATAGCTCTCACTACAAGGAAATCCACCAGTGGGTGCTGGGACTGTCAGTGTGTGCTAGGACTTCACCCGCTGTCCCAGGAGCACACGGAAACCTCTCACTACTAGGAAATCCATCAGCGGGTACCAGGACCTGCCCCACTATCCAGGGAGCACGTGGATAGCTCTCACTACAGGGAAATCTGACAGTGGGTGCCTGGACCTGCCCCACTGTCCCAGAAGGAGAGGGATAGCTCCCACCACTAGGAAATCCACCCAGAGTAGGGGCTGAAACCACCACTGAGAGCCAGGGGTTGTGTGACTAAGGAAGAAGAGCTGAAATCTCTCCTCGGAGCTGAACGAACTGTGGAGTTACACCTCTGCTGATGGCTTCCTAAATTCAGCACCTGTGAAACATCCAAAAGGACAACAAGAACTCCTGCACTTGGATGGATATGGCACTAGCAGCTGTGGGATTTGTGGGCATGTACACACGGGGAATGTGCCAGACCAGAGTCTGAGCAGCCTCCATAGCTCCCATGGCAGGTCCAGGTGAATGAATGCTGCAGTCCTAGGAACTGACCTCAGTGGATCTGTGCCAGTGACTGGGTGAAAATAATGCCTGAGAGTCACCAGGGCCAATTGCTGGCATACCCACAGTTAAGGTGGGACCAAGAGCAGTGCCAACAACAGTGTACTTTGTGAGTCCACACAACGGATGAAAGGGGACACAACAGAGCACATTCACAGTGAACACCTCCAGAGGAGGAACACTCACTAGCTTCTCTCTCAGTGGGAGTCCTCCAATCCCACATACTTCACACCACACCACAGATCAGAATCACAGCAAAGAAAAAGATCTAGGGACCTTTACTCCAACAAATAGAGAGAAGACCCCGCCCCTCACAGGGCAGTAACAGCCACTGGGAGCAAAGGGGAGGTCCTCTCAATATCCAGGGCAGGCTCTGATCACCACAACACCAATCAAACACCTTACCAACGGGATAACAGCAAAAGCCAATGGACCAACCTCACCCACCAAGCAGCAGACAACAGAAGCAAGAGGAAGTACAATCCTGCAGCCTGTGAAAAGGAGACCACAAACAGAATAAGTCTGACAAAATGAGATGACAAAGAAATATGTTGCAGGCAAAAGAGCAAGAAAAAAACCTACAAGAACAACTAGATGAAGAAGAGATAAGCAATCTGTCTAAAAAAGTATTCAGAGTAATGATAGTAAAGATGATCCAAGATCACAGAAAAAGAATGGAGGCATGGATAGAGAAGATACAAGAAAAGTTTAACAAACACCTAGAAAAACTAAAGAACAAACAGAGATGAACAACACAATAATGAAAATAAAAATACACTAGAGGCAGAGGACCTTTAAGAGGGCAGAGGAGTAAGACGTGGAGAACACCTTCCTCCCCACAAATACATCAAAAATGCATCTACATGTGAAAGAACTCCTACACAACACCTACTGAACACTGGCAGAAGACCTCAGACTTCCCAAAAGGGTGTGTGAGGAGAGAGGATTCAGAGCACCGCCTAAACGAGCTTCAGAGACTGGTGTGAGCCTCAGCTATCAGTGCATACATCAAAGACGGGCATGAAACGCTAACACTGCTGCTGCAGCCACCAAGAATCCTGTGTGCAAGCACAGGTCACTATCTACACAACCCATCCCAGGAGGCTGTGCAGCCTGCCACTGCTAGGATCCTGTGATCCAGGGACAACTTCCTCAAGAGAACACACAGCACACCTCAGGCTGTGGCAACGTCACTGCGGGCCTCTGCCACCACAGGCTCGCCCTGCACTCTGTACCCCTCCCACCCCCCGGCCTGAGTGAGCCAGAGCCCCCTAATCACCTGATCCTTTAACCCCACCCTGCCTGGGCGAACAACAGATGCCAGAGGGTGACCTACATGCAGAGGCGGGGCCAAATCCAAAGCAGAATCCCAGGAGCTGTGTGAACAAAGAAGAGAAAGGGAAATTTCTCCCAGCAGCCTCAGGAGCAGCGGATTAAATCTCCACAATCAACTTGATGTGCCCTGCATCAGTGGAACACCTGAATAGACAATGAATCCTCCCAAAACTGAGGTAGTGGACTTTGGGAGCAACTATAGAATTGGGGTTTGCTTTCTGTGTCTAATTTGTTTCTAGTATTATGTTTATCTTAGTTTAGTATTTAGAGCTTATTATCATTGGTAGATTCGTTTATTGATTTGGTTTCTCTCTTCCTTATATATATATATTTTTGTTTATTTGTTTGTTTTTTCCTTTTTCCATTTTTGTGAGTGTGTATGTATATGCTCCTTTGTGTGATTTTGTCTGTATAGGTTTGCTTTTACCATTTCTCCTAGGGTTCTGTCAGTCTGTTGTTTTTTACTATAGTTTCTAGCACTTCTTATAATTGGTGGATTAGTTTATTGGTTTAGTTGCTGTCTTCCTTTTTATTAATTACTTAATTTTATTATAATAATATTAAAAAAATTTTTTTTACTTTAATAACTTTAGGGTTTTTTTTTCTTTTTTCTTTTCTCACTTTTCTTCTGAGCTGTGTAGCTGACAGGGTCTTGGTTCTCTGGCCGGGTGTCAGACCTGAGTTTCTGAGTTGGGAGAGCCGAGTTCAGGACAATGGTCCACCAGAGACCTAACAGCCCCTCATAAGATCAATCAGCAAGAGTTCTCCCAGTGATTTGCATCTCAACGCTAAGACAAATTTTCTCTCAACGACCAGGATGCTCCAGTGCTGGACACCCCATGCAAAACAACCAGTAAGACAGGAACACAGCACCACCCACTAGCAGAGAAGCTGCCTAAAATCATAAAAAGTTCACACACACCCCAAAACACACCACTGGACATAGTCCTGCCCACCAGAAAGAAAAGATCTAGCCTCAGCCACTAGAACACAGGCACCAGTCCCCTCCACCAGGAAGCCTACACAACCCACTGAACCAACCTTACCCACTGGGGGCAGACACCAAAAACAAAGGGAACTATGAACCTGCAACCTGCAAAAAGGAGACCCCAAACACACCAGGTTAAGCAAAATGAGAAGACAGAGAAACACAAAGCAGATGAAGGAGCAAGGTAAAAACCCAGCAGACCAAACAAATGAAGAGGAAATAGGCAGTCTACCTGAAAAAGAATTCAGAGTAATGATAGTAAAGATGATCCAAAATCTTGCAAGCACAATGGAGAAAATACAAGAAACATTCAACAAGGACCTAGAAGAACGAAAGAGCAAGCAAACAATGATGAACAACACAATAAATGAAATTAAAAATTATCTAGAAGGAATCAACAGCAGAATAACTGAGGCAGAAGAATGGATAAGTGACCTGGAGGATAAAATAATGGAAATAAAAACCACAGAGCAGAAAAAAGAAAAAAGAATGAAAAGAATAGAGGACAGTCTCAGAGACCTCAGGGACATTAAACACACCAACATGCGAATTATAGGGGTTGCAGAAGAAGAAGAGAAAAAGAAATGGACTGAGAAAATATTTGTAGAGATTATAGTTGAAAACTTCCCTAATATGGGAAAGGAAATAATCAATCAAGTCCAGGAAGCGCAGAGAGTCCCATACAGAAAATATCCAAGGAGAAACATGCCAAGACGCACATTATTCAAACTATCAAAAATTAAATACAAAGAAAAAATATTAAAACCAGCAAGGGAAAAGCAACAAATAACATACAAGGGAATCCCCATAAGGCTAACAGCTGATCTTTCAGCAGAAACTCTGCAAGCCAGAAGAGACTGGAAGGACATACTTAAAGTGATGAAAGGGAAAAATCTACAACCAAGATTACTTGACCCAGCAAAGATCTCATTCAGATTCGAAAGAGAAATTAAAACATTCAGAGACAAGAAAATTCTAAGAGAATTCAGCACCACCAAACCAGCTTTACAACAAATGCTAAAGGAACTTCTCTAGGCAGGAAACACAAGAGAAGGAAAAGACCTACAATAACAAACCCAAAACAATTTAGAAAATGGTAATAGTAACATACATATCGATAACTAACTTAAATATAAATGGATTAAATGCTCCAACCAAAAGACGTGGACTGGCTGAATGGATACAAAAACAAGACCCATATACATGCTGTCTACAAGAGGCCCACTTCAGACCTAGGGACACATACAGACTGAAAGTAAGGGAATGGAAAAAGATATTCCATGCAAATGGAAATCAAAAGAAAGCTGGAGTAGAAATTCTCGTATCAGACATAATAGACTTTAAAATAAAGACTGTTATAAGAGACAAGGAAGGACACTACATAATGATCAAGGGATCAATCCAAGAAGAAGATATAACAATTGTAAATGTTTATGCACCCAGCATAGGAGCACCTCAACACTTAAGGCAAATGCTAACAGCCATAAGAGGGGAAACTGACAGTAAAACAATAATAGTAGGAGACATTAACACCCCGCTTTCACCAATGGACAGATCATCCAAAATGAAAATAAATAAGGAAACACAAGCTTTAAATGATACACTAAACAAGATGGACTTAATTGATATTTATAGGACATTCTGTCCAAAAACAACAGAATACACTTTCTTCGCAAGTGATCATGGAACATTCTGCAAGATAGGCCATATCTTGGGTCACAAATCAAGCCTCGGTTAATTTAAGAAAACTGAAATCGTATGAAATATGTTTTCTGACCACAACACTATGAGACTAGATGTCAATTACAGGAAAAAATCTGTAAAAAATACCAATACATGGAGGCTAAACAATACACTGCTAAATAACCAAGAGATCACTGAAGAAATCAAAGGGGAAATCAAAAAATACCTAAAAACAAATGACAATGAAAACACGATGACCCAAAACTCATGGGATGCAGCAAAAGCACTTCTAAGTGGGAAGTTTATAGCAATAAAATCCTACCTCAAGAAACAAGAAACACCTCAAATAAACAACCTAACCTTACACCTAAAGCAATTAGAGAAAGAACAAAAAAACCCCACAGTTAGCAGAAGGAAAGAAATCATAAAGATCAGATCAGAAATAAATGAAAAAGAAATGAAGGAAACGATAGCAAAGATCAATAAAACTAAAAGCTGCTTGTATGAGAAGATAAACAAAATTGTTAACCATTAGCTGGACTCATGAAGAAAAAAAAGTAGAAGACTCAAATCAACAGAATTAGAAATGAAAAAGGAGAAGTAACAACTGACATTGCCGAAATACAAAGGATCATAAGAGATTACTAGAAGCAAGTGTATGCCAATAAAAAGGACAACGTGGAAGAAATGGACAAATTCTTAGAAAAGCACAACCTTCTAAGATTGAACCAGGAAGAAACAGAAAATATAAACAGACCAATCACAAGCACTGAAATTGAAACTGTGATTAAAAATCTTCCAACAGGGCTTCCCTGGTGGTGCAGTGATTGGGAGACCACCTGCCAATGCAGGGGACACAGGTTCATGCCCCAGTCTGGGAATATCCTACATGCCAGAGTGGCTGGGCCCGTGAGCCATGGATGCTGAGCCTGCGCGTCCAGAGCCTGTGCTCCACAACGTGAGAGGCCACAACAGTGAGAGGCCCGCGTACCGAAAAAAAAAAATCTTCCAACGAACAGAAGCCCAGGACCAGATGGCTTCACAGGTGAATTCTGTCAAACATTTACCGAAGAGCTAACACCTATCCTTCTCAAACTCTTCCAAAATATATCAGACGGTGGAAAACTCCCAAACTCATTCTACAAGGCCACCATCACCCTGATACCAAAACCAGACAAAGAGTTCACAAAGAAAGAAAACTACAGGCCAATATTAGTGATGAACATAGATGCAAAAATCCTCAACAAAATACTAGCAAACAGAATCCAGCAGCACCTTAAAAGGATCATACACCATCATCAAGTGAGGTTTATATCAGGAATACAAGGATTCTTCAGTATAGGCAAATCAATCAATGTGATACACCGTATTAACAAATTGAAGGATAAAAAACATATGATAACCTCAATAGATACAGAAAAAGCTTTTGACGAATTTCAACACCCATTTATAATAAAAAATCTCCAGAAAGTAGGCATAGAGGGAACTTACCTCACCATAATAAAGGTGATATATGGCAAACCCACAGGAAACATCATTATCAATAGTGAAAAACAAACCATTTCCACTAAGATCAGGAACAAGACAGGGTTCCCCACTCTCACCACTGTTATTCAACATAGTTTTGGAAGTTTCAGCCACAGCAATCACAGAAGAAAAAAGAAATGAAAAGAATCCATACCAGAAAAGAAGAAGTAAAGCTGTCACTGTTTGCAGATGACATGATATATACATAAAATATCCTAAAGATTCTACCATTAAAGTAGTAAAGCTAATCAATGAATTTGGAAAAGTTGCAGGATACAAAATACACAGAAGTCTCTTGCATTCCTATACACTAACAATAAAAGATCAGAAAGAGAAATTAAGGAAACAATCCCATTTACCATCACATCAAAAACAATAAAATAGCTAGGAATAAACATACCAAAGGAGGCAAAAGACCTGTACTCAGAAAACTACAAGATGTCGATGAAAGAAATCAAAGATGACACAAACAGATGGAGATATACCATAGTCTTAGATTGGAAGAATCAATATTGAGAAAATGACTATACTACCCAAAGCAATCTACAGATTCAATGCAATCCTTAACAAATTACCAATGGCATTTTTCAAGGAAGTAGAACAAAAAATTTTACAATTTGTATGGAAACAGAAAAGACCATGAATAGTCACAGGAATCCTGAGACAGAAAAACGGAGCTAGAGGAATCAGGCTTCCTGATTTCAGACTATACTGCAAAGCTACAGTCATCAAGACAGTATGGTACTGGCACAAAATAGAAATATAGATCAATGGAACAGGATAGAAAGCCCTGAGATAAACCCACACACCTATGGTCATGTAATCTATGACTAACGAGGCAAGAATATACAATGTAGAAAAAACAGTCTCTTAAAAAAGTGGTGCTGGGAAAACTGGAGAACTACATGTAAAAGAATGAAGTTAGAACACTCCCTAATACCATACTCAAAATGCATTAAAGACCTAAATGTAAGGCCAGAAACTATAAAGCTCTTAGAATAAAACATAGGTAGAATACTCTGATATGAAGCACAGCAAACTGTTTTTTAGTCCACCTCCTAGCATAGTGAAAGTGAAAATAAAAACAAAAATAAATAAATAGGATCTAATTAAACTTAAAAACTTTTGCACAATGAAGGAAGCCATAAACAAAACAAAAAGAGAATCCAGAGTGGGAGAAAATATTTCCAAATGAAGCAACCCATAAGGGGTTAATCTCCAAACTATACAAATAGTTCATGAAGCTCAATATCAAAAAAAACAAAAAAACCCAATCAAAAAATGGGCTGAAAATCTAAATAGACATTTCTCCAAAGAAGACATACAGGTGGGCAAAAAGCACATGAAAAGATGCTTAGCATTGCTAATTATTAGAAAAATGCAAGTCAAAACTACAACGAGGGAGGCTTCCGGGAAGATGGCAAAAGAATAAAATGCGGAGATCACCTTCCTCCCCACAGATACACCAGAAATACATCTACACATGGAACAACTCCTACAGAACACCTACTGAATGTTGGCAAAAGGCCTCAGACCTCCCAAAAAGCAAGAAACCCCCACGTACCTGGATAGGGCAAAAGAAAAAAGAATAAACAGAGACAAAAGGAAAGAGACGGGACCTGCACCAGTGTGAGGGAGCTGTGAAGGAGGAAACGTTTCCACACACTAGGAAGCCCCTTCGCGGGCGGAGATTATGGGTGGTGGAGGGGGAAAGCTTTGGAGCCGCAGAGGAGAGCACAGCCACAGAGATGCAGAGGGCAAAGTGGGGATATTCCCGCACAAAGGATTGGTGCCGACCGGCACTCAGCAGCCCGAGAGGCTTGTCTGCTCACCCGCCCTGGTGGGCAGGGCTGGGAGCTGAGGCTCGAGCTTCGGTCGGAGCTCCGGGAGAGGACTGGTGTTGGCACCGTGAACACAGCCTGCATGGGGTTAGTTCACCACGGCTAGCCGGGAGGGAGTCTGGGGAAAAGTCTGGACCTGCCGAAGAGGCAAGAGACTTTTTCTTCCCTCTTTTGTTTCCTGGTGCGTGAGGAGAGGGGATTAAGAGCGCTGCTTAAAGGAGCTCCAGAGACAGGATAAAAGCGCGGACGCCAGAGACGGGCATAAGACGCTAAAGCTGTTGCTGCCACCACCAAGAAGCCTGTGTACGAGCCCAGGTCACTATCCACACCCCTTTTCCAGGGAGCCTGTGCAGCCCGCCACTGCCAGGGTCCCAGGATCCAGGGACAACTTCCCTGGGAGAATGCACGGCGCGCCTCAGGCTGGTGCAATGTCATGCCATCAGCAGCGCAGGCTCCCGCGGCACTCTGTGCCCCTCCCCCCACCCCCCACCCCCCGCCTGAGTGAGGCAGAGTCCCTGAAGCACCTGCTCCTTTAACCCCATCCTGTCTGAGCAAAGAACAGATGCCCTCTGGCGACCTACATGCAGAGGTGGGGCCAAATCCAAAGTTGAGCCCTGGGTGCTGTGAGAGCAAAAAGGAGAAAGGGAAATCTCTCCCAGCAGCCTCAAAAGCAGCGGATTAAACGTCCACAATCAACTTGATGTACCCTGCATCTGTGGAATATATGAATAGACAACGAATCATCCCAAATTGAGGAGGTGGACGTTGAGAGCAAGATTTATGATATTTTCCCCTTTTCCTCTTTTTGTGAATGTGTATGTGTATGCTTCTGTGTGAGACTTTGTCTGTATAGCTTTGCTTACACCATTTGTCCTAGGGTTCTATACGTCCATTTATTATTTTTTTCTTAATAATTATTTTAATAACTTTATTTTACCTTACTTTATTTTATTTTACTTTATCTACTTTCTGTCTTTTTTCCCTTCCTTCCCTCCTTCCTCCCTCCTTCCTCCCTCCCTCCTTTCTTTCTTTCTTTCTTTCTTTCTACTTCTACTAAATCTTTCTTTCTATGTTTTCTCCCTTTTATTCTGAAACGTGTGGATGTAAGGCTCTTGCTGCTGCAGCCAGGAGTCACTGCTGTGCCTCTGAGGTGCACAAGCCAACTTCAGGACACTGGTCCACAAGAGACCTCCCAGCTCCACATAATATCAAACAGCGAAAATCGCCCAGAGATACCCATCTCAACACCAGCAGCCAGCTTCACTCAACAACCAGCAAGCTACAGTGCTGGACACCCTATGCCAAACAACTAGCAAGACAGGAACACAGCCCCAACTGTTAGCAGACAGGATGCCTAAAATCATAATAAGTCCACAGACACCCCAAAACACACCACCACACGTGGATCTTCCCACCAGAAAGACAAGATACAGCCTCATTCACCAGGACACAGGCACTAGTCCCCTCCACCACGAAGCCTACACAACCAACAGAACCAACTTTAGACACTGGGGTAAGACACTAAAAACAATGGAAACTACGAACCTGCAGCCTGCAAAAAGGAGACCACAAACACAGTAAGAAAAGCAAAATGAGAAGACAGAAAAACACACAGCAGATGAAGGAGCAAGATAAAAACCCACAAGACCTAACATATGAAGATGAAATAGGCAGTCTACCTGAAAAAGAATTCAGAATAATGACAGTAAAGATGATCCAAAATCTTGGAAATACAATAGACAAAATGCAAGAAACATTTAACAAGGACCTAGAAGAACTAAAGATGAAACAAGCAATGATGAACAACACAATAAATTAAATTAAAAATACTTTAGATGGGATCAATAGCAGAATAACTGAGGCAGAAGAACGGAAAAGTGACATGGAAGATAAAATAATGGCAATAACTACTGCAGAGCAGAATAAAGATAATAGAATGAAAAGAACTGAGGACAGTCTCAGAGACCTCTGGGCCAACATTAAACACACCAACATTCGAATTATAGGGGTTCCAGATTAAGAGAAAAAGAAAGGGACTGAGAAAATATTTGAAGAGATTATAGTTGAAAACTTCCCTAAAATGAGAAAGGAAATAGTTAATCAAGTCCAGGAAGCACAGAGAGTCCTATACAGGATAAAACCAAGGAGAAATATTCCAAGGCACATATTAATCAAACTGTCAAAAATTAAATACAAAGAAAACATATTAAAAGCAGCAAGGGAAAAACAACAAATAACACACAAGGGAATCCCCATAAGGTTAACTGCTGACCTTTCAGCAGAAACTCTGCAAGCCAGAAGGGACTGGCAGGATATATTTAAAGTGATGAAGGAGAAAAACCTGCAAACAAGACTGCTCTACCCAGCAAGGATCTCATTCATATTTGATGGAGAAATTACAACCTTTACAGACAAGCAAAAGCTGAAAGAGTTCAGCACCACCAAACCAGCTTTTCAACAAATACTAAAGGAACTTCTCTAGGCAAGAAACACAAGAGAAGGAAAAGACCTACAATAACAAACACAAAACAATTAAGAAAATGGGAATAGGAACATCCATATCGATAATTACATTAAATGTAAATGGACTAAATGGTCCCATCACAGAAACAGACTGGCTGAATTGATACAAACACAAGACCCATATACATGCTGCCTACAAGACACCCACTTCAGACCTAGACACACATACAGACTGAAAGTAAGGGGATGGAAAAAGTTATTCCGAGCAAATGGAAACAAAAAGAAAGCTGGAGTAGCAGTTCTCATATCAGACAAAATAGACTTTAAAATAAAGACTATTAGAAAAGACAAAGTAGGACACTACATAATGATCAAGGGATCGATCCAAGAAGAAGATATAACAATTGTAAATATTTATGCACCCAAAATAGGAGCACTTCAATACATAAGGCAAATACTAACAGCCATAAAAGGGGAAATCGACAGTAACACATTCATAGTAGGGGACATAAACACCCCACTTACACCAATGGACAGATCATCCAAAATGAAAATAAATAAGGAAACACAAGCTTTAAATGATACATTAAACAAGATGGACTTAATTGATATTTATAGGACATTCCATCCAAAAACAACAGAATACACATTTTTCTCAAGTACTCATGGAACATTCTAAAGGGTAGATAATATCTTGTGCCACAAATCAAGCCTTGGTAAATTTAAGAAAACTGAAGTTGTATCAAGTATCTTTTCTGATCACACGCTATGAGACTAGATATCAATTACAGGAAAAGATCTCTATAAAATACAAACACATGGAGGCTAAACAATACACTACTTACTAACAAAGTGATCACTGAAGAAATAAAAGAGGAAATGAAAAAATACCTAGAAACAAATGACAATGGAGACACTATGACCCAAAACCTATGGGATACAGCAAAAGCAGTTCTACAAGGGGAGTATTTAGCAATACAATCCTACCTTAAGAAACAGGAAACATCTCGAATAAACAAACTAACCTTGCACCTCAAGCAATTAGAGAAAGAAGAACAAAAAAATCCCGAAGTTAGCAAAAGGAAAGACATCATAAAGATCAAATCAGAAATAAATGAAAAAGGTATGAAGGAAACGATAGCAAAGATCAATAAAACTAAAAGCTGGTTCTTTGAGAAGATAAACAAAATTGGTAAACCATTAGTCAGACTCATCAGGAAAAAAGGGAGAAGACTCAAATCAATAGAATTAGAAATGAAAAAGGAGAAGCAACAACTGACACTGCAGAAATAAAAAAGATCATGAGAGATAACTACAAGCAATTCTATGCCAATGAAATGGACAGCCTGGAAGAAATGGACAAATTCTTAGAAATGCACAACCTGCCAAGACTGAATCAGGAAGAAATAGAAAATATGAGCAGACCAATCACAAGCACTGAAATTGAAACTGTGATTAAAAATCTTCCAACAAACAAAAGCCCAGGACCAGATGCCTTCACAGGCAAATTCTATCAAACATTTAGAGAAGAGCTAACACCTATCCTTCTCAAACTCTTCCAAAATACAGCAGAGGGAGGAACACTCCCAAACTCATTCTATGAAGCCACCATCACCTTGATACCAAAACCAGACAAGGTTGTAACAAATAAAGAAAACTACAGGCCAATATCACTGATGAACATAGATGCAAAAATACTCAACAAAATACTAGCAAACAGAATCCAACAGCACATTAAAAGGATCATACAACATGATCAAGTGGGGTTTATTCCAGGAATGCAAGGATTCTTCAATATACGCAAATCAATCACTGTGATACACCATATTAAAAAATTGAAGGAGAAAAACCATATGATTATCTCAATAGATGCAGAGAAAGCTTTTGAGAAAATTCAACAACTATTTATGATAAAAACCCTGCAGAAAGTAGGCATAGAGGCAACTTTCCTCAACACAATAAAGGCCATATATGACAAACCCACAGCCAACATCATCCTCAATGGTGAAAAACTGAAGCCATTTCCACTAAGATCAGGAGCAAGACAAGGTTGCCCATTCTCACCACTCTTATTCAACATAGTTTTGGAAGTTTTAGCCACAGCAATCAGAGAAGAAAAGGAAATAAAAGGAATCCAAATCAGAAAAGAAGAAATAAAGCTGTCACTGTTTGCAGATGACATAATACTATACATAGAGAATCCTAAAGGTGCTACCAGGAAACTACTACAACTAATCAATGAAATTGGTAAAGTAGCAGGATACAAAATTAATGCACAGAAATCTCTGGCATTCCTATACACCAATGATGAAAAATCTGAAAGTGAAATCAAGAAAACACTCCCATTTACCATTGTAACAAAAAGAATAAAATATCTAGGAATAAATCTACCTAAGGAGACAGAAGACCTGTATGCTGAGAATTATAAGACACTGATGAAAGAAATTAAATATGAAACAAATAGATGGAGAGATATACCATGTTCTTGCATTGGAAGAATCAACATTGTGAAAATGACACTACTACCCAAAGCAATCTACACATTCACTGCAATCCCTATCAAAACACCACTGGCATTTTTCACAGGACTAGAACAAAAAATTTCACAATTTGTATGGAAACACAAAAGACCTAGAATAGCCAAAGCAATCTTGAGAACGAAAAACGGAGCTGGAGGAATCAGGCTCCCTGCCTTCAGACTATAGTACAAAGGTACAGTCATCAAGAAAGTATGGTACTGGCACAAAAACAGAAATATAGATCAACGGAACAGGATAGAAAGCCCAGAGATAAACCCACGCACATATGGTCACCTTATCTTTGATAAAGAAGGCAGGAATGTACAGTGGAGAAAGGACACCCTCTTCAATAAGGGGTGTTTGGAAAACTGGACAGGTACATGTAAAAGTATAAGATTAGATCACTCCCTAACACCATCCACAAAAATAAGCTCAAAATGGATTAAAGACCTAAATGTAAGGCAAGAAACTATCAAACACTTAGAGGAAAACATAGGCAGAACACTCTATGACATAAATCACAGCAGGATCCTTTATGACCCACTTCCTAGAGAAATGGAAATAAAAACAAAAATAAACAAACGGGACCTAATGAAACTTCAAAGCTTTTGCACAGCAAAGGAAACCATAAACAAGACAAAAAGACAACCCTCAGAATGGGAGAAAATATTTGCAAATGAAGCAACTGACAAAGGATTAATCTCCAAAATTTGTAAGGAGCACATGCAGCTCAATAACAAAAAAAACAAATAACCCAATCCAAAAATGGGCAGAAGTCCGAAATAGACATTTCTCCAAAGAAGATATACAGACTGCCAACAAACACATGAAAGAATGCTCAACATCATTAATCATTAGAGAAATGCAAATCAAAACTACAATGAGATGTCATCTCACACCAGTCAGAATGGCCATTATCAAAAAATCTAGAAACAATAAATGCTGGAGAGGGTGTGGAGAAAAGGGAACACTCTTGCACTGCTGGTGGGAATGTGAATTGGTACAGCCACTATGGAGAACAGTATGGAGGTTCCTTAAAAAAGTACAAGTAGAACTACAAGTAGAACTACCATATGACCCAGCAATCCCACTACTGGGCATATACCCTGAGAAAACCATAATTCAAAAAGAGTCATGTACCAAAATGTTCATTGCAGCTCTATTTACAATAGCCCGGAGACAGAAACAACCTGAGTGTCCATCATTGGATGAATGGATAAAGAAGATGTGGCCCATATATACAATGGAATATTACTCAGCCATAAAAAGAAACGAAATTGAGCTATTTGTAATGAGGTGGATAGACCTAGAGTCTGTAATATAGAGTGAAGTAAGTCCGAAAGAGAAAGGCAAATACCATATGCTAACACATATATATGGAATTTAAGAAAAAAAATGTCATGAAGAACCTAGGGGTAAGACAGGAATAAAGGCACAGACCTACTAGAGAATGAACTTGAGGATATGGGGAGGGGGAAGGGTAAGCTGTGAGAAAGCGAGCGAGAGGCATGGACCTATATACACTACCAAACGTAAGGTAGATAGCTAGTGGGAAGCAGCCGCATAGCACTTGGAGATCAGCTCGGTGCTTTGTGACCGCCTGGAGGGGTGGGATAGGGAAGTTGGGAGGGAGGGAGATGCAAGAGGGAAGAGATGTGGGAACATATGTATATGTATAACTGATTCACTTTGTTATGAAGCAGAAACTATAACATACTATTGTAAAGCAATTATACTCCATTAAAGATGTAAAAACAGAACAAAACCAACAAAAAGACTACAATGAGGTTTCACCTCTCACCAGTCAAAATGGCTATCATCAAAAAATTTACATACAATAAGTGCTGGAGAGGGTATGGATACAGGTCAACCCTCCTACACTGTTGTTGGGAATGTCAATTGGTACAGCCACTGTGGAGAGCAGTATGGAGGTTCCTTAAAAAACTAAAAATAGAACTACCATATTACCCAGCAACCCAACTCCTGGGCATATTTCTGGAGAAAACCATAATTCAAAAAATACATGCAGAACAGTGTTCACTGCATCACTATTTACACTAGCTGGGACATGGAATCAACCTAAATGTTCATCAAAAGAGGAATGGATAAAGAAGATGCAGTACATATACACAATGGACTCTTGCATAAAATAACAAAATAATGCCATTTGTGGCAACATGGATGGACCTAGAGATTGTCATAGTGAGTAAAGTAAGTCAGACACAGAAAGACAAATACCATATGATATCGCTTGTGTGTGGAATCTATAAAAAATTGTACAAATGAACTTACTTAGAAAACAGAAGTAGAGTCACAGATGTAGAAAACAATCATTGTTACCAGGGGATAAGCAGGGGAGGGATACATTGGGAGGTTGAGATTGACATAAACACACTACTATATATAAAATAGATAACTAATAAGGACCTGCTGTATAGCACAGGGAAATCTACTCAGTACTCTGTACTGGCCTGTATGGGAAAAGAATCTAAACAAAGAGTGGATATATGTATATGTATAACTGATTCACTTTGCTGTACACCTGAATGTTAACACAACATTGTAAATCGACTATACTCCAATAACATTTTTTGAAAAAGAAATTAAAGAGGATCTAAATTGAAAAGGATCCCATGCTTATTGACCAGAAGACAGTTTTGTTTACATGGCAATAATACCTAAAGTGTCCTACATATTCAATGAATTTTCTGTAAAAATTCCAGTGGGATCTTTTTTAACAGAAATTAACAAGCTTAACCTAAATCCCATATGGAAAAGCAAAAGACCACAAACAGCTAAAGCTTTCTTGAAAAGAAAAGTTTAGAGACTCACACTCCTGATTTCACAACTTCAATAAAATGCTATAATAATCAAGACAGTATGGTACTAGCATAAAGACAGATAAATAGATTAATGGAGTGAAACTGAAAGTCTACATATTTGCCCTTACATTTATGGTAGTTTGATTGACAAGGATGCCAAGTCAATTTAATGGGGGAAAGGATAGCATATTCCATAAATGAGTCTGGGACAACTGGATATCCCCATGCACAAGAATGAACTTGGATACCTAATTTACAATATATAAAAAATTAACTCAAATGGATCCTAAATCTAAATGTAATAGATAAAAATATAAAACTCTTTAGAAGACAATGTGGGTGTAAATATTAATGACCTTGTATTCGTCAATGGTTTCTTACATATGATACCAAAAGCACAAGTGAGTAAAGAAAAAAATAGATGCATTGGACTTTCTCAAAAAAACTTGTGCTACAAATGATACAATCAAGATAGTGAAAAGACAATCCATGGAATGGAAGAAAATGTTTGCAAATCATATCTCTGATAAGGGACTTGTATCCAGAATATATAAATATCTCTTGCAATTCAACAATAAAATAGCAAATAATACAATTTAAAAATGAAGAAAGACTTTAGTCATTTCTTCAAGAAGATATACAAAATGCCCAATAAGCACATGAAAAAATACTATGCAACACTAATTACTGGAGAACTGCAAATCAAGAGTGCAATGAGATACCACTTCCCACCCCTTAGAATGGCTACAATCCAACAGATGGACAATAACAAATGTTTGGGAGGATGGAGAGAAATTGGAATCCTCTTACATCACTGGTGGGAATGTAAAATGGTGCAGCTGTTTTGGAAAAGTCTAGCAGTTCTTCAGAAAGTTAAACAGAGTTATCATGTGCTCAGCAATTCTACTCTTCTTTATATACTCAAAGAAATGAACACATATGTCCACACAGATTTGTACCCAGATATCTACAGTAGCATTTTTCAAAATTGAAAACAGCCCCTAAATGTCCATCAGTTGATGAATGGATAAATAAAAGGTTGTGCATCCACAAAATGGACTATTATTTAGTAACAAAAATCAATGAAGTACTGACACATGCTAAAACATGGATGAATCTTGAAAACATGCAAAGTGAAAGAATTCAGCCACCAAAGACCACATTTTGTTTATTCCATTTATGTGAAATGTCAAAAACAAACTTTTGCTGAAACTATTCATAAAGAGTCACTTTCTATTTGGTTTTGCTAAATTGTTGAGATGTAAGCTATGGTCGTACTGCTAACATGAGGAGAGACCCTGCCTAAGAATGACGTCTATGCAGGAAAGAGCAGAGCCAAAAGATATACAGATTTCTGAAGACATATTTTGATCACACAAATCCATCTGGACACCAAGCAATCCCAATTACATGAATTAACTAATTCCCAGTTTAAGTTGGGTTTCTGGCATGTGCAACTGAAAGAGTCCTGACTAATATGGTTGGTTAAACAACTAATTATTTGCTTTTCACTTTCATTGTATTTACTGTATTGTAAATACAGTAAAAGTGTGCTCTTGAATTTTATTGACCATAATAGCTATGTCTTTTTGTGAACATTCATTCTTCAGTAGAATTATTGGCCAGCAGAAAACACCAAACTCTGTCTAGGGGCATATATGTCAGTTAAACATGCTATAACTTGGATTATAACATAACCAAAGTCATACCCAAATTTCATTAAAAATACATTACTTTCTAGTGGTAATAGTTGTCCTTCCACCACTGGAGGGTTGGTTAAGAGATGAATATATTTCTTGTCTCAACTTCGAGAGTTCCTTACAAATAAAAGACAATATAATCATTTGAAAACCATAGAAACATGAGGTAAGAGGTATGTTTGATAATTTAACAAGGTTACTAAAGAATAATTACTTTTTTCCCTTCCTTTTTAGCCTTGAGGTAAGAATGTTCCAATCCCACTTGTTGAATTCCATATAGTCTTGCTTCATGGTACCTAATCAGTTACATTATAAGTCTCTGCAGGAATCCACTAACTGGTTCTATACTTAAGGGATAACATGAGATAGAATGGGCATGATTCTCAAGATGAAGATGTGAAAATTTTTGTTCCAAAAAGATTTAAATGTGTATCTATAGCAGAAAAATATGAAATTTCAATATGGAAGTAGATATTGTTTCATAACAGAAAATCTATCACTGAATGCTACTACAAGTACCATTTGTTCAATAACAGCAATACAACATTAGCCACCATTTGGGTAGTTTCTTCCTTCAGTACCTATTTTATGACAGATCTTGGGCTACATGATACAGACATAGAAAGGAATATAACACAGTCCCTTGCTGAAGCAGCTCACAGCCTTATTGGGAGTTTGCCTGCCAATGAGGTAGAAAATCAATGTCTTAAAATTATTAAAGGCACAATAGCACATATTTTTTGCTTCAATTCTAGCTTTCATTTGAATTATTTCTCCTGAAATGTGAGTCTTCTACTTCTCGTAGGCACTCACATTCTACTTCATGAATAAAGTAAGTCTTGGAAACATGTCTTTTTATAGTTTGTGGGAAGTATTTATCCTACAGGGCTGAGTTGTATGGTTCGTCTCCACCTTGACCCCTTCTCTGTTACCTCCGATTGATGCTTTATAAGGGAATCCTTCTCTTCCAGCAAGCTTGTCAGTTCATGAATCTTGAATTGGAAGTCACTGCTACTTCCTTCTCTTCTTGAAACATCTTTTTGGTACTGATTTAATTGAGTCTAAGGATTTAAAAAGAACTAAGAATTATTATAATTCTCATTAACAAAATGGGTAACTGAGTTCCAGAGAGGTTAAGTGACATAAAGTCATACAGCTAGTTATGAAATGAAGAGCAAAATACCAGTAGTTATAAACATTTAAAGAGCTTTATGAATGTAATATGTGAACTGAAATGCCAATTAGGAATTTCTCACTTTTTTTAAGATTTATTGTTTATCTTTGGCTGTGTCGGATCTTAGTTGCAGTACATGGGATCTTCATTGAGGCTTCTATCTAATTGTGGCATGTGGGTTTTCTCTTCTCTAGTTGTGGCGCGCAGGTTCCAGAGCACGTGGGCTCTGTAGTTTGTGGCAATGTGGGCTCTCTAGTTGAGGTGCACGAGCTCAGTAGTTGTAGCATGTGGGCTCTAGTTGCCCCATGGTATGTGGGATCTTAGTTCCCTGACCAGGGATCAAACCCAAGTCCCCTGCATTGTAAGGTGGATTCTTTATCACTGGACCACCAGGGAAGTCCAATAAATTTCTCATTTTTAAAAGGTGACTTTACTATTTAGGCTTAGGCATTACTTAAGTAAAAGTCCTAGGCAACAAGAATTAAAATAAAGCTAAGAAAACAGGTACTTTACATTCCTTCAAATACTAATTAAGGAAAACTCAATAACAAATATTATATCATAATTTGCAGTTCACAACATATTCCTCCTGCATGACTCATCTCAGTCCTCATAGCAGCCCTCTAAGTATTATTATAATCTTTATTTACAAAACAGGTAAATGAGATCCAGAGACACGAAGGCACAACAGCTACTAAGCAACATAGCTGCAACTCCATGACAAGTCTTCCAACTGCAAATCCTGTCCATTTCCCTTTTTACTGCATTATGTGTGCACAGATGGCTGTTTAGGTTAAAGTGTTATTAGTAACGTTCAGATGGAAAATAAACCAGTGGAGGACATCTGCAAGAAAAATCAGCAGACTTTTGAACAAATTCTATTTTGTTTCATTTTGATTTTTGGTAAAGACTGTACATTATATTTGGAGAGAAAAAACTGTGGTCAGTTTTTCTATTAAAATATTTGAGTATATATAACTACAATTAGGAATCAGTAAATTGTTAGTCAATTCGACCTAGAATGACAAAATAAGACAATGTATATTTATTCTCACAAATATCACCTTAATTTTGATGCCAATTACAGGTATATAATTCAACAGTTCTTATCCATGTGCTTGACAAAACTCTTGCTAGCTATCATCCTTCAAAATCAAGTGAGGATATTTATGAAGTCAAATGTGGCTTCACTGGATAATCTTGAAAGTTGCTTGGCTGCATACAGCAAGCTTTAGGCAAGATCATAAAGTGTTCCCCCGTCACCATAAATAAATGAATAGAAATTAAAAATCAACAACCCTGAACTTAAGGTCTTCTTTTGCTTTCCTAGAAAAGATGAAGCTAAATTACAAGACAATTTAACGATATTCCCTACATAGTGATATGTATTTAAAGAAATGGTTCTATGGCATACTCCTAAAACTCTACCTTTGGTTGATTTTTCTTTGTAGCATTAAACTGGAGACTATCATTGTCTTATTAGAAAGTTTGTGCTGAACTGTGTATTTATGCAGTGTAGGATCTACATACCCTTAGTTTGCAGATCTCTCTATCTTTCTCCATTCTTAAGTTTTTCACCATCTCCATGTAATGGTTGCCAATCTCAGCCATTTTAGCCTGCAGCATCGGGCCTGTGCAAGTCTCTGAGAGCTACACAAGACAAAATAAATTTCTGTTGTTAGACTGTTATGAAGGAAACCCATATTATATTATAAGACATTAATAGATGAAAACCACTTGATTAAACAAAACATTGAAATAATGACAGTGACATTTAGGAACTGCATTATACAGCTCAGATGGCAGTGAGTTAAGACCTAACTGCATGTGAGATCATCAGAAAGCAGTCTACATATTTTCTCGAGATGAATTGGAGATATATATATATATATATATATATATATATATAGCCAATGCTAGGATTACAACCATATAACTAAGACAATAACACACATTTAAAACAAAATTTGAATACCTGCACTCTAAGATTTTTATTCTCTTGCTCTAAATTATGCTTACAGTATTCCAGTTCTTTTAGTTTATATTCTATATCTGATAGTGTATGCCGAAGAGAAAGATTGTTTTCTTCCAATGCTTGGCATTTTGAGGTTGAGTCTTGAAGTCCTTGCTGTAAAGACACAGTAAATAAGACAAATGGATTCTACTTTTTGGGAGAGAGTGCTTTTAGTTGATTAATTCAATGAAACAAAGCAAATATTGATATTTTTCCATGCCCAGTTTTCTTATATATTTAACCTTAAAAGGTAAGTTAAGGGCTTCCCTGGTGGCGCAGTGGTTGAGAGTCCACCTGCCGTGTTCCAGTCCGGGAAGATCCCACATGCCGCGGAGCGGCTAGGCCCGTGAGACATGGCCACTGAGCCTGTGCGTCTGGAGCCTGTGCTCCGCAACGGGAGAGGCCACAACAGTGAGAGGCCCGTGTACCGCAAAAAAAAAAAAAAAAAAAAAAAAAAAAGGTAAGTTAAATCAGCTATGAACGACATTACCCTCACTTGCCTATCTTGAGTGAGAAGGAATCGAGATCAGATGAATTTTCAATGTACCAATCGAGCAATCTGACTCTTGCTGCTTTTTGACAATACCGTAACCTGCCTTTTAGTAGGCACCAAAATGACCATATGCCTGATTATGTGACAAATGAAAACTCAGCCAAATTGTCATGGGAATGAATTTTAAGAATGGACTGGCCTCAGAGACTCATTACAATTTCCTAAAAATCCTCTCTGCTCAGGTATCTGGAGAAATCTTCTAGAGTTCATTCATTCAGTTATTCATTGCACAAACGTGCTAAGATCTCCAAAACTTTTTTATTGACACATTAGTAGATTAAATGAACGAGTGAACTTAGATTTTCAATATTTATACAATTTTTGTCACCCAACAAAACATAATTGTGGATAGTATATACTTTATATCTAAAATACTTGGGGTTATCTATTTTTCTGAGAGGGCTTCAGTATTTGGAAATACCTAAAGCCACTCAATTCCCATATGAACAAATTGTTCCATCATATTTTAATTTTCTGGATTATATCTCATAACTCCAATGTGCTAGTAATTGTGCATATGAAAAACTATCAAATTTATTATCAAAGAAAATGTCAACTTACCTGCTGCTGGCGATTATTTGCTCTCACTGATGCTAAGAGTTCTTCATACTCTTTTATTTGAGTTTCTTTGAATGACAAGTCTTTCTCAAGTCTTATCTTGTCATTTTCCAGTGACTAGAAGCAAAATTATTTATGACCCAGAATTACAGAATCCTGTCAACAGTTATGTAATACAAAGACCTGTTTACATTGGAAGGTTTAAATAAGCACTTGTTTCATTTGTAATTGTTTAATAAAACGGAATTCTTAAAAGTTAATCAAACTATGGGATACAAAGAAGTGAAAATTTAAAAACCCGCATCAATGGACATTTTGATGAATTGACTAATTGTAAGTACAATGAAGCAGAACCTTTTGAATTATTTTAATGTTTTTCTTCAATCTACAAAGACCCTTGTTAATCCCAGCAGGTGGTGAATTTTCAAATTAAGAGTCTAAATGTGTTCATCAGAACCCAGAAACAAGAAAGCCCACTCCAAAGTCCCCAAGGAGTTATTCATTGTATGAAAAGTGTTCTGAATGTATCTAGCTGATGTCATGAAGAGCACCAATTAAAATAGAAAATGTTAAGTTCTTGGAGAAAGAAGTTTTCAAGTATTCAAATAAATTCAAAGTATGCTTTACTATTACAGAAAAGGGGAAATTATGAATCAGAGTCAGATTATTGTAATTTTACAAACTACTCCCTGGCTTTAAGCGTTAAATTACCTTAGCGGTAAACTAAGTAGTAAGTGTTCACCCAACTTTCATTTTCACATTGGATAAGTCTTTACTCCTCTCTCCCAACCCCAATTAATTATTTCAGGAAAATAACTATATCTGGGTGAGCACAATGTTGTTGTGTTGTATTAAATTTTAAAAAGGTATACTGAATGCTTTGATTTCTATGTTATGAAGCTAGGATCTAGAAAAGATTTGGAAAGAAAAATCAAAATAAATGTTACTGTCAAGTCATTCTGAAGATGTCCAAGCTCCTCCCGTATGTTGCTGAATGTGGACAGCACTAGCTGGAGTGATTTATCAGACATACCCCTCATCTGGAGGAAGAAAATTATTGATGGTTTATTTTTACTAGCATTTAAAAATAGGCAATATAAGTAATAATAATCTTATTTTTTCTATTCCTACAAGCAAACTTATTAACAGTTTCATTTTTGATATGGCAATATTAGAATAGTGATGCAGAGCATTTGGTCAATAACATGCATTAGTAATCCAAGCAATATCCCTGAAGAGTCCCTGAAGAGATCATAGCTATGCTATTAAAACAAGGGTCTCTTATTTTTTCCATGATAAAGTATCATCTTTCTCACGACAGAAATATATCATCAAATTCTTAAATTTACTTTTCTTCTCTATTTAAAGATTAGAAAAGATGAGACAGTCAACCTTCAAGTAATAAATTGCATCTCCCTAAGTGTGTTGCCAAATGCATAGATTTTGCCTGAGTTGAGAAGAATCTAATACAAATTAAGTTTAACCTTGAAGTATAGAAATATCTCAAAATTTAAAGAGGGAGAAAAACCCTTTAACTAGATTAAACTCATTTCTTCAAAGAAAAATGGTTTTGAAAACAGGCAACTTCTGTTTCTGAAAAGATGGAGCAGAAATACTTTTCTCTATTTTTCCTGCTAAGTCTAACTAAAAACCCTGCACTTTATGTATAAAACAAACATAAAAAGACTCTGAAAGTTAAAAAAGAAGAATGAAGTCTGGTTGAGAACATTAGGAGCTAAGGAATAATACAGAAGTGATTTCCTGGGTTTTCTTTTTGCTTCATATATGAGTGGTATTGGGCAAACCAATAACAAAGAAACACCAGTGGATACAGACAACAAAAGTCCTTAGAAAAGCCTGCTCTCTCTACCCAAAGTACCATGAAAAGGGCAGCCTAGCAAGGCAGATAGCATTTAAATAATAACCAGTCTACTCCAGCCAAACACCACAGAAAAACCTGCAACTCTATTCTACGCCCACCCAAACCATCAAAAGCCAAGAAGGGAACGTAGACTCTCTCTCTCAACCTCCCTGCTTGGGTGATGTCAGAGAATTCTTAGTGAAGTGTCAAGACTTTCATCATTGCCCAACAGAAATGAGGCCACTCACATTGCAGTGTCAGTAGAGGCCAACAAGGGAACAGTAACACAACACACCTCCCCATCCAAACCAGGGTGTTTTCAGTGGGAGCCTAGTAGAGAGCCACACTTCCTACACCTGCCAAGGAAGAACAAAGAGCTACTCCCCCAACCTGTGTCAACAGAGGCAGAATGGGGAACCTGGACTTCCACCCCCATGTGGCAGTAACAGGTCATGCCCCTACTTCCCCTGTTGCTCAGTATCAGAGGAGGCCTGCTAAAACAGAAGATGTGAATAAGATCCAAAGTCAGAACACAGTACCCAAAATGTCCAGGTTTCAATTTTTAAAAAGTCACTTATTCTAAGAACCAGGAAATCTCAACTTGGTAAGAAAAAAGGGTTAATACATGCCAACATCAAGATATCAGAAAAGTTAGAATTACCTGATAAGGATTTTAAGGCAGCCATTTTAAAAAGGTTTCAAAGTGACCTAAATGTCCATCAACAGAGGAATGGATAAAGAAGATGTGGCACATATATGCAATGGAATATTACTCAGTCATAAAAAGAAACAAAATAGTGCCATTTGCAGAGACATGGATGGATCTAGAAACAGTCATACAGAGTGAAGTAAGTCAAAAAGAGAAAAACAAATGTCACATAATATTACCTATATGTGGAATCTAGAAAAATGGTAGAGAAGAACTTATTTGCAAAGTAGAAATAGAGTCACAGATGTAGAGAACAAACTTATGGTTACCAAGAGGGGAAGGGAGGGGTGGGATGAACTGAGAGATTGGGACTGACATAAATACACTACTATGTGTAAAATAGATAACGAATGAGATCCTACTGTGTAGCACAGGGAACTCTACTCAGTGCTCTGTGGTGACCTAAATGGGAAGGAAATCTAAAAAAGAAGGGATATATGTGTATGTAAGACTGATTCACTTTGCTGTACAGCAAGAAACTAACACAACATTGTAAAGCAATGATACTCTAATAAAAATTAATTCGAAAAACACACCAAATTAAAAAAAGTTTCAACAAGAAATTGCAAAGATTTAAAACAAATAAAAAATAGAAAGTCTCAGCAACAAAACAGAAAATCTCAGAAAACAAACAGAAGCTATAAAGAGTAACTAAATGAAAATTTTAGAACTGAAAACTCAATAATTAAAAAGCAAAACAAAAACAAAAACCTCAGTGGATGGACTAAAAAGCAGAAAGGAAAGCATAGAGCAAAGAATCAGTGAACTTGAAGACAGAACAATAGAAAATACTGAGTTCTGAACATCAGACAGAAAATAGGTTGGAAGAAAATTGAACAGCGCCTCAGTGTCCAGTGGGAGTATGACATATATCTAACATTCATGTCATCAGAATCCTAGAAGGAAAAAAGAAAGAGGGGGGAGCTGAAAAATTATATGAAGAAATAATGGCTGTAAACTTCCCCAAATTAGCAGAAAAACATAGACAGATTTAAGAAGTTGAGCAAACCCTAAACAGGATAGACCCAAAGAAATCCATGCCTGGACATATGAGGCAAACTTCTTAAAACTGAAGATAAATTTAAAATCTTAAAAGCAGCAAAAGAAACCTTAACTATTGGGAATAGCAATTCAAATGACAGCCGATTTCTCATGAAAAATCATAGAGGCCAGAAGGAAGTGGCATACATTTTTAAAGTGATGAAAGAAAAGAATTGTCAACTACAAATTCTGTATGCAATGAAAACAACCTTTAGGAATGAAGGGAAAATCACATTTTCAGAGGAAAAGAAAAAGAATTTTTCACTAGCAGACCTACCCTTAAAAAAATGGCTGAAGGAAGTTCTCTGAAGAAAAAGAAAATGATAAAAAAAGAAATTTGGAGTATCAAGAAGGAAGAAGTAATACAGTAAGCAAAAATATAGGTAAATACAGTGGGCTTTCCTTCTCCTTTTGAATTTTCTAAATTATATTTGAAGATTGAGGCAAAAAAAAAAAAAAAAATATATATATATATATATATATAAAACACTGTGTGATGTGGCTCTCAATGCCTGTAGAGGAAATATTTTAAAAATTATAAATGTGGAGGTTAAAGGAAGATAAAAGAAGCAAAATTTTCTGCAGTTCACTGAAACTGATAAAATGTTGACACCAATACACGGGGATAAGTTATGGGTATATAATGTAATACTTAGGGCAACCCCTAAAAAAGCTATACTACGTGATACACTCAGAAGCACTAGAGGTAAATCAAAATGGAATTCTAAAACATATTCAAGTAATCCACATGAAAGCAAGACAAAGAAAACAGAAACAAAAAACAGAACAAACAAAACACAATGGCAGATCTAGCCCTAACATATGAATAATTACAACTTGGTCTAAATACACCAGTTAAAAGACAGATTGACAGAATGATAAGAAAAAACATGACCTCACTATGTGTTTTCTATAAGAAATTCATTTCAAAGATAATGAAAATTAAAATATACATAATGAAATTTAAAAGTTGGGAAAAAAGATATACCATGCAAACATTAATCAAAAGAAAGGAGTGCTATTGATATTAGATAAAAATGACTTCAGAGCAAAGAAAATTACCAGGAACACAGAGGGATAATAAGAGTCAGTCCACCAAGAAGACATAGCAATCCTAAATGTTTATGCACCAGACAACAGAGCTACAAAATGTATCAAACAAAAACTGATAGAACTGAAAGGAGAAATAGACAAACCCACAGATATAACTGAAGACTTTTATACCCCTCTCTCGGCAACTGATAGTACTGCTTAGAAGAAAATGAGCAAGAATACATAATACAATAATTCAACAATACCATCAACCAAAGGATCGAATCAGCATTTATAGAATACTTCATCCAACAACAGATGCACATTCCTTTCATATACCCATGGAACATATACCAAAATAGACCATGTACTTGACTATCAAACTTAACCATTTCAAAAAAATTAATCTCATATGGAGTATATTTTCTGCCCACAGTGGAATCAAACTAGAAATGAATAACAGAAAGACAATAGGAAAATCTCTAAACACTTAGAAAGTAAACAATACACTTCTAAATAATCCACCAGTCAAAGCAGAAGTCTAAAGGGAAATAAAAATATATAAAACTGAAAGAAAATGAAAATACATATCATAACTTGTGGGACACAACTAAAGCCATGCTGAGAGGATATTTATAGCACTAAATGCTTACATTAGAAAATAGAAAAGGTGTGAAATCAATAATCTAACTTTCTATATCAAGAAACTAGACAAAGAAGATCAAAATAAACCAAAAGCAAGCAAAGGAAGGAAATAATACAGACGAGAAAAAAAATCAATGGAAGTGTAAACAGGAAAACAATAGAGATCAATAAAACTAAAATATAGTTCTTTGAAAAAAATCAATAAATTGATAAACCTCCAACAAGACTGACAACAAAAAAGAAAGAAGACATAAATCACTAGTGTCAGGAGTTAAATAGGGAAGAGTAATACAGACCCCACAGACATCAAAAGGATAAGGGAATACTGTGAATAGTTATACACATATAAATTTGACAATTTAGTTGAAATTGACTACTTCCTTGAAAAACACAGATTACCACAACTCACCCAACACGAAACAGATCATTTGACTAGACCTGTAACTACTAAGGAATTGAATTTAGAATTTTTTTAAACTCCTGAAAAATATATATCCATGTCCAGATATTTTCACTGAAGGATTATACCAAATGTTTAATGAAGAGTTAACACTATGTCTATACAGTTTCTTCCAGAAAACAGAAAAGGAAGAGACATTTACCAATTCATTTCATGATGCTAGATTATCCTGACACCAAAATCAAAGCAAATACAAGAAAACTACAGACTAATGTTTCTCAGGAAGTTAGATGCAAACATTCTCAGAGTTTTTTGAGGAAATAGGCCTTGAATGCACTTTGGATGGACATCCTGCCACCAGAAATAATATCAAGGATGTATCCAAAATTCAGGTTCTGCAGAGCATATGTGTTCCCCATACCACTGTCTCTTTATAATACAGACTGTGTCCCACTAAAAATATTTCATTTAAGTTTCACAGATAAGATGTCAGGTCCAATATCTGGATGATCAACAAAGATTTGAGACCAAATATCAAACTTAGAAATTTGCCTCACTAGACAAAACTAGAGTATCTTTAGAATCCTTTCTTGCAAACACATGTACTCTTCATTTTTTAGCCTTATTTCTTTAGCATCTATCTTGATCTGTCTTGGTCTGTCTCTCCCTTCAGTGTAGGGGAATTTACTGCTGCAGTGGTCTCTAGCATTCCATAATTCAGGAAAATCAAGTCATTGGCCTTTCCATCTGCCAGGGGTAGGGTAGGGAGGTATAGAAAGTAGAATGGAGAAGAGGAGGGCAAATCCTATAAGTTAGAGTCAGGTTGTGCTACAGCAGTGAGGAGAGAATAAGGGCATTCCACAGCCCGGAATATTTCTATAATGATTTCCTAAATGCTAGTCATTCAATACTAGTGTTTGATAGTCTGACCAAATTATAATGCAACCCTTGTTTAATCAAAAGGCAATCAACTCTTGTGAAATAGGAATTTTATTTGGGACTTTCTGTCCTTAATTAAAGGAAACATCCTGGGCTAGTGGTTTGTTAGTGTTGCCTTCACAGCCACTCTTGACCCCATCTTACCTGCAGAATATAGCGAATTTGCTGTTTTGTAAATTCTGACAATCCTTTAGGAATCAATGATTCAGTGTCTTCTGACTGTAAGAAAAGAGAGGCTTATCTTTCAACAGATACATGTTAGTGTTTTAATCAGAGGGTCAGCAGACTTTTGTAGAGAGGGACGTGTTTTTATGAACATCAGAAGATTACTTCACTTTCTGGGTAATAGTTGCCACAAACTTTACTTCTAGCATTATCAGTTCTTACTTTTTAAAAAAAATCATTGTACTACATACACCATGGAAAGAACCCTGAATTACAGGAAGTTTAGGGGGAAGTTTGGGGCAATCAATCAGATGTCGCATTTCTATTTTTTAAAAAGAGCAACTTAAAAACAAAAGGGTAGTCAGTTAAATCCCATTACCACTTTATTTCCATGTATTTTTTAACAACTGGAAGTTTAGTTGGGTGGTAGATATGACACTTTAAAGGCTGATTTTTTAAATAATGAAAATTTGAGTAAATAAAATAAAATTAAAGGTTTACTGAGAATTTGCATAGAGCTGTGGTGACTTTTGAAAGATTATGATGTTGCCACAGCAACATTAAGAAGCTTCAACAAATTTTTTTTTTTTTTTTTTTTTTTTTTTTTTTTTTTTTTTTTTGTGGTACGCGGGCCTCTCACTGTTGTGGCCTCTCCCGTTGTGGAGCACAGGCTCCGGACGCGCAGGCTCAGCAGCCCTGGCTCACGGGCCTAGGCGCTCCGCGGCATGTGGGATCTTCCCGGACCGGGACACGAACCCGTGTCCCCTGCGTCAGCAGGCGGGCTCTCAACCACTGCGCCACCAGGGAAGCCAAGAAGCTTCAACAAATTTTAAGTGAGAAGCTGAATTGAATTCAGTACTTCATAAAGACAATTTAGGGCTTACTGAATTATTGTAACAAATGCAGTACGTCAATACTTTGGAAATAAAGATGAAAATTAACACAAAAGAAGCCATTGTGATTGTTACTTTGAAATCAGTTCTTTCTCTATTTGATGACTTATTCCATTAAAAGTAACTATTACCAAAATGTATATACATAATATTTAGAATTGATACTTGAAAATATTTACTTCAAGTTGCTGGCTATTTGGCATGGGACATACAAGTTTTTGAAATACATTAAAACTAAATTTTCTATTTAATTAGTTAACGTAGATTTCAGTTTTGTAAAACAGAGTATGTAGTCAATGAACTTTTAAATGTTCTCATAAGCAAAGACAAGTTAAATCATAAGGTGACAGCTGATAAAACATTTTTTGTGTGAATGATTATTACTTTTACAATTATCACCTTTAGAGCCATTACAAAATATAAATGGTTATATCATTTTAAAGGCAAAAGGATCATTATTTCTTTCACTAACCTGTTTCCAGTCTAATGAAAATACCAAACGAAAAACAATATTATTAATGCAAGTATCTGCTTTGTTATCTGCTTTGTTATCAACTATATTTGATTTTCAACTCTTTTTGCACTTACCTCATCTGTAGACTCAAAGTCCTGTTTGCTGCAAGAATGAAAAAAAAACAACAGACAACCTTAGGAAAATATATACATTGATCATATATAAATGTTAGTGTTCTAAATATTTTACCTTACTTTTTGATATATAACATATCCAAGTGAAATTTATAATCCTAATGAAAAATTTAAAGCTAACTAAAATGGCACTTGACAAAAATAAAGTTAATTTTCCTGGAATTAGCTAATCTATTAAAAATGAACAACATCCAAATAACAAACCAATATAATATGCAGAATTACTACCATTCATTAACACTGGTTTATTTGTGACTAGATGTAGAAGTCTTCAGTTTGGCAAAACATACTATCTGAGTGAACAAATAACAATAAGTCATTTTCTATTTCCACCTTATTTTTCTCCTTGTATTGCTCCCTTTTAATGCTGATTCCAGCTTCTCCCTACAGTGTCTTTAAGTTATTCATACCCTTTTAGTCAAAACCGAAACTTGTAAGACTTCGTAATCTACACTAATCATTCAATCTACACTACAGTATGTATAGCAATGACAAAGCTAAAAGGATATTGGAATGTTTACATAGGGACATAGCCTCAAGCAACATGACCAGAATTCTAGTGGGATAGTTGAATTTCCAGCATCAAAATGAAGGTTTGTCCATGAGGGTTGGAAGGCCCTTTGTGAAGCCATGTTAGGTAGGCAAATGCTGCAAGCGAATTGTTAGTGGTTATACCAGTCCGGCACTGGCTCCTTTGGGGAATGGTGAAAGCTGGGAAGGATACAGTTCTAGCATTGCCAGTGGCAACAGATAGGCCTTTATTTTTGCCTACTTGTTCCCCCTGCACTTCGTGGAAAAATTGGGTCCAAAATACATACGGTGAACATACTTCTCAAACAAACAAACAAACAAAAAACTGTACACATGTTCTGACAGCAAGACAAAATATGTTAAAGTAAGACTATCTTAGGATATTATAGATATATGACTGCCATATCGTCAGGTACAACAGAAACATATTTTAGAGATATAAGCTAGTACATTAGCTCCTACCTTTACCTTCTAAGTAAGTGCTTATGAGTAATATATTGCTTACAGAGATAAGTGGATCACTCACTGTGCGAAACCTCTCGCATGCATTTATAAAAATACACAAGCTAATGTGGAGAATGAGAACTGAAGATTTCATTTCCTGAGGCATGACTGCATATGTGCAATTGTCTGTATGTATGTATGTGGTATTTCCTGGGTTGCTCAAAATATAAATTTTGGGGAGGCCCTAGCGAAAAAAAATGAAGTATCTTTTACTTTTTTAGTGTGTTACTGAAGTAACTGCATGCATATATTGGAAGTTAAAAGAAGTTAAAATATGACTCACGATGCAGGTATAGTAGTCTTGCATTACTGTTAACTGGAATTATTATCACAATATTAATAGACCTTTTATGTTTAAAATCCCAATTCCAATGCCAACCTAGTACACATGTCCCTAGCCACTTACTTCTTTCTACAAATAAGAAAACAAAACAAAGAAACAAGGAGCAATCAACAGCACTTAATACTGGAATTTACAAATGTAACCAAAATGGTTTCATAAGACAACCTTTCTTAATTCTGACCTTCCAGTCTACTTATTGCTGAATTGCAATTTAGAAAGAGAAGAAAAGTGGAGACAAAGGGGTGGGAGAGAGAGAGAGAGTGGAAACAAAGAGAGCAGAGGCAGGAGGTGGAAAGGCCATTGTGGATTATATCTCCATTCAGTACAAGGTGATGGTGACTATAATTACAGTGGGCAGAAAAAAAAAAGAGAGGCACTCACTATGTCATCTCACCTCCTAGGAAGGAAGGAATGTAATAAGGAAAAAAACAAAAGAAGAAATAAAAGGCGGGTGGAATGAAGAGAAAGAAACTGACAACCTTCTGACAAACAAAAAGTCTTAAGCACCAAAATTTTATGAGACCCTCTCCACTCTGGAGTGTTTACTAATGTGGAGACCCCAGCTTTCTATTTTCTTTTTAGTATTTTTAGCTACTTTAGAAATTAAGCTCAATGTTTTGCATCGCTTAATTACACATTTAGGTCACCCATATACATTTATCAAAACCCTCAATGACAGGAAGTTATTTCAAAACCCCAGATTACATCTCTACCTGGTTGGTCATTATAAAGCAATTTAACTTCCCTTGCTCAATTACTTTGTCTACTTCTAATTAGTATGAGACTAATACATTTGGAATATATTTAACTCTCATTTTATAAACCTTTATTGAGTAGCGACTTTGTCAAGGCCATGTGCTCTGAACTGGATTTCAGCAATCCAAACACAAATATTATCTTGTCCTGTACGTGACACAAACATAAGTGATCTAAGGCAAAATTTGAGCAATGTAAAATTGGTCTAAGTCCTCCAACCTTTTCAAATTTGATGATTCAAAAATTGATAATTGCTTTAATGTGTCTGCAGTATGTTAAATAATTTAGAGACACATATCTAGTATGAAAGGTTAAGTGATTTGCCTAAGTTAAGGTTCTCCCATAGGTTCTAGTCCCAGATTTGCCACTTTTGTGGCCTTAGGTCAGTGGTTCTCATACTTTAACATGTATCAGAATCCTCCAGAGGGCTTGCTGCTTGGCCTTACCCCAGAGTTTTTGATTCTACAGGTCTGTTTGCAGACCTGCATTTCACATGATGCTCCTGCTGCTTGTAAGTACATGTCTTAAATAAATCATTTATTGCTTATAACAAATCTATGAAATAAGTATTATTATAATCCCTATTTCACAGATGAAGAAACTGAGGTACAGAGAGGTTAAACAGGTTGCCTGATATTACACATCTAGTATGTAACAAAAGCTGGGACATGAACCCAGGGTATGAACCCTGCATCTACAATCAGGTACTTAAGAATATATGTCTCTATATGCTCTTGATTTTACCATGTGATACTTTAACAGAAATATTCATAAGACATGATTAATGCACAGAAGAGGAACATCTAGACAAAACAGTATCTAGAGAAGGCTTTGCAGAAAAGCTGAGTCATGGCTTATAGGTATAAGAGTATTCAAAACTGTTTGAATCCATCTCAAGCACTTAGTAGCTATGTGATCTTAATAACTTATTCTCTTTGGGTGTCCATTTGAAACTTTTTATGGTTACTGTGCAAATTAGATAATATTTAAAAAGCACTTAGCACAGTGTCTGGCACAATAGTGGACACTCAATACATACTAGAGTACTCAGAATGAGGGGAAAGATTTTAAGGTAGTGACCTTATGCAAATGAATGAATGTGTGAAATAGTTGTTTGGATAAGGGGAGAGGATATTGATTAGTATAAAACACTGATGAAGGCCTAGCTGAAGATGGAAACCATGCGTTAATAATAACCATGCGCTTTTCTCTGTGCTCAACTGCATGGATGTAGCATAAAGAAGGCATTCATTCATTCAACAAATATTTATTAAGCACCACACTAAATCAGTCACCACACTAGGCACCAAGGAAACCAGGGTAAATGAAACAGCCCTCAGGGGGTAGTGTCTGAATTCTAGGGGTAGTGGGCAGTGAGTACTGGATAGAGGAAAAAAAGAAAACAATAGATAAAACAGAGAACTAGACTGATCCAGAGTTGGGATTTTGCTAAGTGGCAGGGACAATATGATAAAGAGGCAAGGCAGTTGAGGGTGATGCCAAGAGAATGGTTGCAATCATGAATAAGAAAGCAAGAAAAGTTGGGGAGGAGGGAGCTAATAAACAGAATTGTAATAAGCAGAGAGAAAAGAGAGAAGAGATTAAAGATCTCTGAGAAGTAGAAGAATCTAGTTGGGGAAGTTTATACTGACTTTCCTTTATCCTCCAGATTTTTCTGAGTTTATGGAGCTTTCCTAAATTTTGCCTGACAGATGACCACATATATGAAGTGACTATGTAGTAGAAGGCAACTTTTGGAGTATAGCTTATGAAATTCATTTCATGACATAATGTGCTCTCATCTACACATGAATAGTTGATAAATTGTTTATGTTTATATATTTAAATAAGTATTATATATTATTATATAATATTATTGTATAATATACATATTTACATTAACTTATAAATAGATATTTGTATAATTTATATTTCATACATTATATGTAATATATAATATTAAAATAATACATGACATTTATAATAATATACAACCCTAAATGTATATTAAACTCTGGTCTTCATATGTTGAGCACACATCAATGGAAGATAAACAGTAGTGTGTTGGCAATGGGACTGTATCTTATATCATCAGTGTAATATCTTAAAACAAGTCATAGTATGCCACACATTTTTTGAGCTCCTTGTCTAAGTGGTTGCATTTTTCATCAAAGTACGTTAGAAAAGAAGATCTACGTAATTCTTTACTGACCCCAAAATAGCTGGTAAGATATCTTCAATGATTTTCATTAAGTACATTAACTCTTAAAATGAGATATTTCCTCAGATCTGCTCATACAGTTGCCTGTTTCCCCATTAAAAGTACTCAAGTTTTGCTGTAAACCTAAAATTGCTCTAAAAAATAAAGTCTATTAAAAAATACCAGGGTATTGTAAAATGTTTGAAAGCTACAACGCCAAGCAAATGATATATTTACAGTACCTTCCTCCAATTCTCTGCAAATGTTCTAATAAGCAGTGATATAGATTCATATTTTTACGGCTTAGATCAGCAAGCAACTCTCCAAAATATTTGGGGTCCAATTTTTCAGGGCCATCATCCTGAATTATCACCTGAAGAAAATATCAATCACAATTATAAACAATATTAAGTTCACAGATATTTTGCTGTGAAATGAAAAAAGTGAAATAACCTATTAATACAAGTAACTCATCACAAAGTCATCACATAAATGAAGCCACTAAATTTTCTTTGTAGCTGATGTATACATTTTTCAATATGGGAGGAATTTAAAGGAAAAGCAACATTGTAATGGCATTTTCAGTTTCATTTCACTCAAGCCTAAGTGATCTAATGAATGCAAAACTTGAATAATTTACATAAAAATTCTTGAATATAGATGCTTAAATGAAAAGTAAAACAAGTAAATCAAAATCTCTGAGTTACTCATTATCATCACATGGCTTATTCATCTGTCAGTGTCATTCCACTGATCCTCAGGTTATCTCATTGCTATAGCTAGCCAGGTAGATAACGCCTTCCTGCCTCACCTCTCTATATGTGTCCCTTCCAAAACCATTAACTTTCCCAAGTAGAAAAGGGCATTTCTTTAGCCAAGGACATTCAAGTACTGAGCTCCCTGTTAGAATCTGCACACAAGTAATTTGATACACTTAGTATTTTGCCTATTTTTCTCTCTTAGCCAATTATAATGCCCTCATAACGCTGTGAAAACCATGGAGTTTTTTTTTTCCTTCCAGTTTAATTTGACAGAGTAATTTTATAGTTTCAAATTATCTTAAAGTATTTATTCCTTTTTTTATTTTTGCACAAATATTCTCCTGTCATTGCACTGTACACTAGTTAACATGTTGGGTATACAATTCTTTGCCCACATTAGTAATTTGTGCCATTACTAAAACTCTTGCTCTTGTGATTTCAGTGTGGCACCCAAATAAAGAGTCACAGAGTCCAGGACGGGGAACGATTTGCATCAGCCTCGTGTCTGTGTCCATAGATAAAAAGAGGTGTTAAAAGTTACCAAAGGAAAAAAAATAGTTACCAAAGGGAGGTGATTTTATTTTGAGAAATGATAACAATAACTAATATTTATTTAGCTCTTACTATGTGCCAGCCATTGTGCTATGAACGTGACATAAAGATTAAATGAGGTAATGTTCTCTTATAACCACTACACAATATTGCCTACCAGAAGACCTCTTGTGTTTGTTTTCTCAGCAACTTAGGAATTACACTGCCCCTAACTGCATTATTTTGGAGGTTAGCTGGGCTAGGAGTTGAAACAGTCAAGAGTTTGATTTTGGGGGGACCTTGAAGATGGCGGAAGAGTAAGATGCGGAGATCGCTTTCCTCCCCACGGATACACCAGAAATACATCCACACGTGGAACAACTCCTACAGAACACCTACTGAAGGCTGGCAGAAGACCTCAGACCTCCCAAAAGGCAAGAAACTCCCCTCGTACCTGGGTAGGGCAAAAGAAAAAAAGAAAAAACAGAGACAAAAGAATAAGGACGGCACCTGCACCAGTGGGAGGGAGCTGTGAAGGAGGAAAAGTTTCCACACACTAGGAAGCCCCTCCGCGGGTGGAGACTGCGGGAGGCGGAGGGGGGAGTTTCGGGACCGCGGAGTAGTGCACAGCGACGGGTGCGGAGGGCAAAGCGGGGAGATTCCTGCACAGACGATCGGTGCCAACCAGCACTCACCAACCCAAGAGGCTTGTCTGCTCACCCGCCGGGGCGGGCGGGGCTGCGAGCTGAGGCTCGGGTTTCAGTTTTGGACGGAGCTCAGGGAGAGGACTGGGGTTGGCGGCTTGAACATAGCCTGAAGGGGTTAGTGCACCACGACTAGCCGGGAGGGAGTTCGGGGAAAAGCCTGCACCTGCCGAAGAGGCAAGAGACTTTTTCTTCCCTCTTTGTTTCCTGGTGCGCAAGGAGAGGGGTTTAAGAGCGCTGCTTAAAGGATCTCCAGAGACGGGCGCGAGCCGCGGCTAAAAGCGCGAACCCCAGAGACGGGCGCGAGCCGCGGCTGAAAGCGCAAACCCCAGAGACGGGCGCGAGCCGCGGCTACAACCGCGGACCCCAGAGACGGGCGGGAGACGCTAAGGCTGCTGCTGCCGCCACCAAGGGGCCTGTGTGCGAGCACAGGTCACTCTCCACACCCCTCTTCCGCGGAGCCTGTGCAGCCCGCCACTGCCAGGTTCCCGGGATCCAGGGACAACTTCCCCGGTACAACGCACAGCGGGCCTCAGGCTGGTGCAACGTCACGCTGGCCTCTGCCGCAACGACACGCCGCCTCTGCCGCCGCAGGCCCGCCCCGCACGCAGTGCCCCTCCTTCCCCCATCCCCCAACCCCCGGCCTGAGTGAGCCGGAGCCCCTGAATTAGCGGCTCCTTTAACCCCGTCCTGTCTGAGCAAAAAACAGACGCCCGCCAACGACCTACACGCAGAGGCAGGGCCAAATCCAAAGCTGAGCTCCTGTGAGCTGTGAGAACAAAGAAGAGAAAGGGAAATCTCTCCCAGCAGCCACAGAAGCAGCGGATTAAAGCTCCACAATCAACTTGATATACCCTGCATCTGTGGAATACCTGAATAGACAAGTAATGATCCCAAATTGAAGAGGGGGAATTTAGGAGCGAGATCTATGATTTTTTTCCCTTTTCCTCTTTTTGTGAATGTGTACGTGTATGCTTCTGTGTGAGATCTTGTCTGTATACTCTGGCTTCCACCATTTGTCCTAGGGCTCTATCCGTCCATGGTTTCTTAAAAAAATTTTTTTTTCTTAATAATTAATTTTAATTGTAATAAATTTATTATACTTTACCTTCGTTCTTTCTTTCTTTCCTTCCTTCTTTCCCTCCTTTAGACAAGGAATCACCCCAAATTGAGGAGGTGGTCTCTGAGAGCAAGATTTATGATTTTTCCCCCTTTACCTCTTTTTGTGAAGGTGTATGTGTATGCTTCTGTGTAAGATTTTCTCTGTATAGCTTTGCTTCCAACATTTGTCCTAAGGTTCTATCCGTCCCTTTTTTTTTCTAAATATTTTTTAATTCAATAACTATATTATACTTTATTTTATTTTTACTGTATCTTCTTTCTTTCTGTCTTTTTTCCTTCTTTCCCTCCTTCCTTCCTTCCTCTCTCCCTCCCTCCTTTCTTTCCTTCTTTGCTTCTTTCTTCCTTCCTTCCTTTCCTCCTTTCCCTCTTTCTTTCCTCATACATCTACCAATTCTCTCTACTTTTTCTCCCTTTTATTCTGAGCCGTGTGGATGAAAGGCTCTTGGTGCTCCAGCCCAGGAGTCAGGGCTCTGCCTCTGAGGTAGGAGAGCCAACTTCAGGACACTGGGCAACAAGAGACCTCCCAGCTCCACATAATATTAAACGGTGGAAATCTCCCAGAGACCTCCATCTTAACACCAGCACCCAGCTTCACTCAACGACCAGCAAGCCACAGTGCTGGACAACCTATGCCAAACAACTAGCAACACAGGAACACAACCCCACCCATTAGCAGAGAGGCTGCCTAAAATCATAATAAGGCCACAGACACCCCAAAACACACCACCAGACGTGAACCTGCCCACTAGAGAGACAAGATCCAGCCTCATCCAGCACAACACAGGCACTAGTCCCCTCAACCAGGAAGCCTACACAACCCACTGAAACAACCTTAGCCACTGGAGACAGACATCAAAAACAACGGGAACTATGAACGTGCAGCCTGCAAAAAGGAGACCCCAAACACAGTAAGATAAGCAAAATGAGAAGACAGAAAAACACACAGCAGATGAAGGAGCAAGATAAAAACCCACCAGACCTAACAAATGAAGAGGAAATAGGCAATCTACCTGAAAAAGAATTCAGAATAATGATAGTAAGGATGATCCGAAATCTTGGAAGTAGAATGGACAAAATGCAAGAAACAGTTAACAAGGACCTACAAGAACTAAAGATGAAACAAGCAACGATGTACAACACAATAAATGAAATTAAAAGTACTCTAGATAGGATCAATAGCAGAATAACTGAGGCAGAAGAACGGATAAGTGACCTGGAAGATAAAGTAGTGGAAATAACTACTGCAGAGCAGAATAAAGAAAAAAGAATGAAAAGAACTGAGGACAGTCTCAGAGACCTCTGGGACAACATTAAACGCACCAACATTCGAATTATAGGGGTTCCAGAAGAAGAAGAAAGAAAGAAAGGGACTGAGAAAATATTTGAAGAGATTATAGTTGAAAACTTCCCTAATATGGGAAAGGAAATAGTTAATCAAATCCAGGAAGCACAGAGAGTCCCATACAGGATAAATACAAGGAGAAATACGCCAAGACACATATTAATCAAACTGTCAAAAATTAAATACAAAGAAAGCATATTAAAAGCAGCAATGGAAAAACAACAAATAACACACAAGGGAATCCCCATAAGGTTAACAGCTGATCTCTCAGCAGAAACCCTACAAGCCAGAAGGGAGTGGCAGGACATACTGAAAGTGATGAAGGAGAAAAACCTGCAACCAAGACTACTCTACCCAGCAAGGATCTCATTCATATTTGATGGAGAAATTAAAACCTTTACAGACAAGCAAAAGCTGAAAGAGTTCACCACCAAACCAGCTTTACAACAAATGCTGAAGGAACTTCTCTAGACAAGAAACACAAGAGAAGGAAACAACCTATAGTAACGAACCCAAAACAATATAGAAAATGGGAATAGGAACATACATATCGATAATTACCTTAAATGTAAATGGACTAAATGTTCCCACCAAAAGACACAGATTGGCTGAATGGATACAAAAACAAGACCCTTATATATGCTGTCTACAAGAGACCCACTTCAGACCTAGAGACACATACAGACTGAAAGTAAGGGGATGGAAAAAGATATTCCATGCAAATGGAAACCAAAAGAAAGCTGGAGTAGCAATTCTCATATCAGACAAAATAGACTTTAAAATAAGGACTATTAGAAGAGACAAACAAGGACACTACATAATGATCAAGGGATCAATCCAAGAAGAAGATATAACAATTGTAAATATTTATGCACCCAACATAGGAGCACCTCAATACATAAGGCAAATACTAACAGCCATAAAAGGGGAGATCGACAGTAACACATTCATAGTAGGGGACTTTAACACCCCACTTTCACCCATGGACAGATCATCCAAAATGAAAATAAATAAGGAAACACAAGCTTTAAATGATACATTAAACAAGATGGACTTAATTGATATTTATAGGACACTCCATCCAAAAACGACAGAATACACATTTTTCTCAAGTGCTCATGGAACATTCTCCAGAATAGATCATATCTTGGGTCACAAATCAAGCCTTGGTAAATTTAAGAAAACTGAAATTGTATCAAGTATCTTTTCTGACCACAACGCTATGAGACTAGATATCAATTACAGGAAAAGATCTGTAAAAAATACAAACACATGGAGGCTAAACAATACACTACTTAATAATGAAGTGATCACTGAAGAAATCAAAGAGGAAATAAAAAAATACCTAGAAACAAATGACAATGGAGACACAACGACCCAAAACCTATGGGATTCAGCAAAAGCAGTTCTAAGGGGGAAGTTTATAGCAATACAAGCCCACCTTAAGAAGCAGGAAACATCTCGAATAAACAACCTAACCTTGCACTTCAAGCAATTAGAGAAAGAAGAACAAAAAAACCCCAAAGCTAGCAGAAGGAAAGAAATCATAAAAATCAGATCAGAAATAAATGAAAAAGAAATGAAGGAAACGATAGCAAAGATCAATAAAACTAAAAGCTGGTTCTTTGAGAAGATAAACAAAATAGATAAACCACTAGCCAGACTCATCAAGAAAAAAAGGGAGAAGACTCAAATCAATAGAATTAGAAATGAAAAAGGAGAAGTAACAACTGACACTGCAGAAATAAAAAAAATCATGAGAGATTACTACAAGCAACTCTATGCCAATAAAATGGACAATCTGCAAGAAATGGACAAATTCTTAGAAATGCACAACCTACTGAGACTGAACAAGGAAGAAATAGAAAATATGAACAGACCAATCACAAGCACTGAAATTGAAACTGTGATTAAAAATCTTCCAACAAACAAAAGCCCAGGACCAGATGGCTTCACAGGTGAATTCTATCAAACGTTTAGAGAAGAGCTAACACCTATCCTTCTCGAACTCTTCCAAAATATAGCAGAGGGAGGAACATTCCCAAATTCCTTCTACGAGGCTACCATCACCTTGATACCAAAACCAGACAAGGATGTCACAAAGAAAGAAAACTACAGGCCAATATCACTGATGAACATAGATGCAAAAATCCTCAACAAAATACTAGCAAACAGAATCCAACAGCACATTAAAAGGATCATGCACCATGATCAAGTGGGGTTTATTCCAGGAATGCAAGGATTCTTCAATATACGCAAATCTATCAATGTGATAAACCATATTAACAAATTGAAGGAGAAAAACCATATGATCATCTCAATAGATGCAGAGAAAGCTTTCGACAAAATTCAACACCCATTTATGATAAAAACCCTCCAGAAAGTAGGCATAGAGGGAACTTTCCTCAACATAATAAGGGCCATATATGAGAAGCCCACAGCAAACATCATCCTCAATGGTGAAAAACTGAAAGCATTTCCACTAAGATCAGGAACAAGACAAGGTTGCCCACTCTCACCACTCTTATTCAACATAGTTTTGGAAGTTTTAGCCACAGCAATCAGAGAAGAAAAGGAAATAAAAGGAATCCAAATCGGGAAAGAAGAAGTAAAGCTGTCACTGTTTGCAGATGACATGATCCTATACATAGAGAATCCTAAAGATGCTACCAGAAAACTACTAGAGCTAATCAATGAATTTGGTAAAATAGCAGGATACAAAATTAATGCACAGAAATCTCTGGCATTCCTATATACTAATGATGAAAAATCTGAAAGTGAAATCAAGAAAGCACTCCCATTTACCATTGCAACAAAAAGAATAAAATATCTAGGAATAAACCTACCTAAGGAGACGAAAGACCTGTATGCAGAAAATTATAAGACACTGATGAAAGAAATTCAAGATGATACAAATAGATGGAGAGATATACCATGTTCTTGCATTGGAAGAATCAACATTGTGAAAATGACTCTACTACCCAAAGCAATCTACAGATTCAATGCAATCCCTATCCAACTACCACTGGCATTTTTCACAGAACTAGAACAAAAAATTTCGCAATTTGTATGGAAACACAAAAGACTCTGAATAGCCAAAGCAATCTTGAGAACGAAAAAAGGAGCTGGAGGAATCAGGCTCCCTGACTTCAGACTATATTACAAAGCAACAGTAATCAAGACAGTATGGTACTGGCAGAAAAACAGAAAGATAGATCAGTGGAACAGGATAGAAAGCCCAGAGATAAACCCACGCACATATGGACACCTTATCTTTGATAAAGGAGGCAGGAATGTACAGTGGAGAAAGGACAGCCTCTTCAATAAATGGTTCTGGGAAAACTGGACAGGTACATGTAAAAGTATGAGATTAGATCACTCCCTAACACCATACACAAAAATAAGCTCAAAATGGATTAAAGACCTAAATGTAAGGCCAGAAACTATCAAACTCTTAGAGGAAAACATAGGAAGAACATTCTATGACATAAATCACAGCAAGATCCTTTCTGACCCACCTCCTAGAGTAATGGAAATAAAAACAAAAATAAACAAATGGGACCTAATGAAACTTCAAAGCTTTTGCACAGCAAAGGAAACCATAACCAAGACCAAAAGACAACCCTCAGAATGGGAGAAAACATTTGCAAATGAAGCAACTGACAAAGGATTAATCTCCAAAATTTACAAGCAGCTCATGCAGCTCAATAACAAAAAAACAAACAACCCCATCCAAAAATGGGCAGAAGACCTAAATAGACATTTCTCCAAAGAAGATATACAGAATGCCAACAAACACATGAAAGAATGCTCAACATCATTAATCATTAGAGAAATGCAAATCAAAACTACAATGAGATATCATCTCACACCAGTCAGAATGGCCATCATCAAAAAATCTATAAACAATAAATGCTGGAGAGGGTGTGGAGAAAAGGGGACACTCTTGCACTGCTGGTGGGAATGTGAATTGGTTCAGCCACTATGGAGAACAGTATGGAGGTTCCTTAAAAAACTACAAATAGAATTACCATATGACCCAGCAATCCCACTACTGGGCATATACCCTGAGAAAACCAAAATTCAAAAAGAGTCATGTACCAAAATGTTCATTGCAGCTGTATTTACAATAGCCCAGAGATGGAAACAACCTAAGCGCCCATCATCGGATGAATGGATAAAGAAGATGTGGCACATATACACAATGGAATATTACTCAGCCTTAAAAAGAAATGAAATTGAGCTATTTGTAATGAGATGGATAGACCTAGAGTCTGTCATACAGAGTGAAGTAAGTCAGAAAGAAAAAGACAAATACCGTATGCTAACACATATATATGGAATTTAAGGGAAAAAAATGTCATGAAGAACCTAGGGGTAAGACAGGAATAAAGACGCAGACCTACTGGAGAACGGACTTGAGGATATGGGGAGGGGGAAGGGTGAGCTTTGACAGGGCGAGAGAGAGTCATGGACATATACACACTAACAAACTAACAAACGTAGTAAGGTAGATAGCTGGGGGGAAGCAGCCGCAAGGCACAGGGATATTAGCTCGGTGCTTTGTGACAGCCTGGAGGGGTGGGACGGGGAGAGTGGGAGGGAGGGAGACGCAAGAGGGAAGACATATGGGAACATATGTATATGTATAGCTGATTCACTTTGTTATAAAGCAGAAACTAACACACCATTGTAAAGCAATTATACCCCAATAAAGATGTTTAAAAAAAAAAAAAGTTTGATTTTCTTATTGTGAAACCATGCAAAATATGGCTGAAGTTCAGTTAATACATTTTAATCAGTTAGAGAAAAGGTGAGAGCTTTAAAATTGAAGAATGGGTTCTTTTGACCAAACAGCCATCAGGGTAGAATAGCAAGAAACAAAATTTCACTCCTTTGTATATATATTCCTCCTTAGTTGTATACAGTCCACAAGTTACAGTAACATTTGAGTAACACAGTAAAAACCAAAACCCACTTGGGTTCAAAAGTGTGGAGGGGAGAGGACAGACAGAAATCAGATTCTCTTCTGCTGTTAAGTCTTTGACAGGACTACACTCAATAATAAAATGAAATTTCCTAACCATAAACTATGATGTGCCAGTTAGCAATATTTTCATTACTAAATCACAGGTCGGTAGATTTTAATTTTATTGGAATTGTTTGTAGGTGTGCTTTGACATTTCTTTTAGAGCTGGCTCAAAACCATGTTCTTGTTGACTTGAAAAAGCCAAGATAGGGAGCCTCCCAAGGAAACATGAATGTTTTCAAGTCAGAATAATGGTAGCTCTAATGGATGGAGGGTTTCTCTCTGTGACAATATTGAGTTGATAGGATACTTGAAATAAAATTACCTCACATCAGCATTTCTGCCTGATGAATGAGAGCTATCTTGAATGTCAATCTAAGATAATAGCTTTAGCTTTCACATAAAAATAGGGCAGGAATACAAACTGTGCTGAAGAATAGTTCCAAGATACACAAAATGTGATATTTCTCAAAAAATTACAAAAATTATTAAAGATTCTTTAGCATGCATCCATCAAATATCTTTAATCAGATCACTATTTGACCATAATAATGGCTAAGCAGTCCAACTCCTTGCGTCTGATTGCTAGTAAAACCCTCTGATTAGAATTACTGCCACAAGCCCAAGGCAAGCAACAATGTTTAAGTGTGAAACCAGAGGCAAATCAGCAGTCATTTTTCAGAAAATCTATAGAAAGGAAGTACCTTGTAAAGGAAAGCCATGGGCTTCACCTCACTACTGCCTTGGAAGTTCTTGTCCTGTTTCCAGTCTGGAGTTTTGTTTCTTATTTGTGGTCTATGAGATTCCAGGTGTGGAATTTCTTTTGTTAGTATCTATATTATATAAACTTTGATATTCAAAGATGATAATTTTGACCAACCATATTTACAAAGTTCAGTGGTAGTGATTATAGAGTCCTACCGATAGTAGACACACAATAGTTGCAGATTTCAGCTGAGCTATCTATATTTTCTTCCCTGGCCCCCTTCAAGCTTAGTGACACACATTTTTGAGAATACTGTTCAGGACTAGGGATAGCCTGTGATGAAGGCACAAATCACAATCTAGTAGTAATCTCATAGTAGAGGGTACTGGCTTAATTAAATTTATCCCCACTAGGTAACTGGCTTATGTATGCATTTTTCACCTATTTAGAATGGTTGCTTAGTGGATTCAAAAGTGCTTAAAATGCCATGTTATATAAAAGCAATTATACATAAATGCCTAACCCTCTAAAAGGTCATGGACATGTTAACTAATAAGGTCTTCTGTGCTTAGACCCTCCTGGGTAGTAACTTTTTGCTACATGACAACAGAAAACATCACTATTAAGGAAAGCTTACAACGTATAGGTTGTTATAATAGGATAGGATAATAGGATTAATAATAATCCTAATAATAGGATAATAGGATTATTATTAATATAATATATATAATATATATTATATTATATATATTATATAATATATATAATATAATATCCTAATAATAGGAGAATAGGATTATTATCCTGCAAACCTCTCCAGTAAGTGACACTTGTAGATAAATAAGGTTACTGCTTCATTAATTTTGCTTTGATTTGGGACATTTAATAGCTGTCATATAGATTGAAACCATAGTTAATCCAGTTGGCATTAATCCCCATGAAATGAAATGCATTTTATGTACCATGTCATTTAGCTAACAAGGTAAAAAAAAAAAACAATAATTGGTCTCTTCCTATTTTGTACCACAAGAAGAAATCCTAGGAGAAAAAGTATCAGAATTTTAGGTTCTGAAAATCCTCAGTGCTATTTTAATCTCCATAGATATTTTAGTAAAGAAATGTTGCATTATACAGTACCTGGTACACAGAAGATTTTCAATAAATGTTGTCACTGAATTGAATGTACTGTACAATAATTATAATTCTAAAATGAAGACTTGACTCATAACAACAGTCCTGTACTTGAAATAGAGACCTAATTTAATTTCCTGTGAGTAACTCTAGGCAGCAAAGTGTTGCAATGAAGAAAGAATGGAAATTGGAGCCAAAAGTGGAGCGCCCACTTCCTAGTTGTGGCCTAAGTGTATGTACTGCTTAACCTCTCTGAACCTCGGGTTGCTCAACTGTAAAATGCAGGTAATTTAGTACTTATTTTATAAAGTTGCTGGAGGTATTACTTTGGAGGGGGGCAGGTAAATTATTAAACTGTCATGTAAAAACCATCATATAAATAATGGTTTTATTTAACTTAACACATATGGACAATTGGTTATTTGAATAATGATAGAAGGAGTGGTAGATGGTTATAAATTTTCTACACAACTCTCAGCTACTGGAGAGTAGAGACACTCTTTTTATACATTTATTTAATTCCAGCACATACCATAGAGTCTGAGTATAGTAGATCCTCAGTAAACATTTGTTGCATGAGGAAGTTGTCATAAAGGATGCAATTTGAGCTAAATGTTAACTATAATAGATGGAAAAGCACTAATTGGAAGAGGTGCTTTAACAAGGCAACTGAAGGGCTTCCCTGGTAGTACAGTGGTTAGGAATCTACTTGCCAATGCAGGAGACACAGGTTTGAGCCCTGGTCCAGGAAGATCCCACATGCCTGGAGCAACTAAGCCTGGGCGCCACAACGACTGAGCCCACGTGCCACAACTACTGAAGCCCATGTGCCTAGACCCCATGCTCCACAACAAGAGAAGCCACTGGAATGAGAAGCCTGCACTCTGCAACGAAGAGTAGCCCCTGCTCACCGCTACTAGAGAAAAGCCCGTGTGCAGCAACGAAGACCCAATGCAGCCATAAATAAATAAATAATTTTTTTTAAAAAAGCAGCTGAAATTGACTTTATCCAAAACCTAGTCAATGCTGTCCTTGCTCCCTTTTTAGTGTATATGTATAGCTTTTGACATGTTATTATAAAACAAGATGATTCTTCCACTCCTCTAACAACTAAAAATAAGTAGATGGTTTGGATTGTCATTTTATAATGAATCCAGGTGACTAATTTGTAACTGCTTAAATTATTCTCTCTGACTGGAAAATAAAATATATTTTCCTATAACACACGTGACTACTGAAAACTTATGAAGCTTTTTCTCATGAACAATGGGAATTTTGCCACTAATCATGTTTTTCCCCCCTTGTGGCTTCCAGAAATCTCAGAGCCAAGTTTTTAGCCCATTTTTACTAATGACATGGAACTCTATGGCCTGCATTTCTGTGTACTCTATTTTCCTTCTGGTGTTATTGCCCCATTATATTTACACTGTCCTTGACATTTCTTTTTCTGTTCTATTACATCTTATTTGTTCTTTTAAGCCACTCTAAATACTTTTTGTAATGAAGCGGGAGATATATCCCAATGAAATTAATTTTAAATGAATATGTATTTTTTAATGCATAACTTCTTGGAAACATCTTTGTTGCTACTTTTTTCTCTTCTCCACCTCTCTGCCATTTCTCTATTCTGCCATTCCTTAGTATGTAATTTATTCAAGGAATAGAACCACTTCTTTATTATGTAAGTAAAGCCAATGGAGGAACTCACTGCACATATGTAGTAGCTCTTTCAGTGTATTGATAATTTATCTTACATTCTAACATTTTTTCTTAACACAAAGGCTAAAATCTATACCCCCAAGCCACATGCAGGATTTAAAAGGTCTCAGTGGCATGATGCTTTCATTCATTCAGCACACATTTACTGAGAACTTACTAAGTACTGCCTTATGGTACAGTTCTAAGCACTACTGGGGGAAAAAAAGACATAAGATACTGTCTCCTCCTCTCTCAAGGACCTTATGGTCTTTTAGAAGAGCTAAGATATGTATCTAAATAACTTTATATGATAGATTGCCCAGTTCATAAGAGCTATGAAGAGAAGTACAGATCAAATGGTAAAAGAGTGCTCTCTTCTCTTCGGCAGCACATACACTAAAATCGGAACGATACACAGAATATTAGCATGGCCCCTGCGCAAGGATGACACACAAATTAGTGAAGCGTTCCATATTTCTATGGGCGGGATGTGAGCCCTGGAGCCTTCTCCACGTCCTGTGGTGTCTCCACACCACAAGCTGGCCTCCTACAAGGGCTGTTTATTGTCTAGCCTCAGCACGATGCTGAAGACGTGGGTTAGACTGCAGCCCAGGGCAGAGTCTCCTGAGAGCCTTTGTTGCCGAGAAAGCCAACTGCGAGACGCCTTGCTGGCTGCTTGGAGAAAAAACCCTAAACACCTGCTGGCCGAGTACTGGGAGTGGCTCCTGCAGGCCATGCAGGTTGACCTCAAGAAAGCCTGGCCACCCACCCCTGACCGCTGACCCAGTGCCTGCCTGAGGGGCCAAGGACTGGCCTGCGGACCCAGGGGGACTGGCAGCGGCCGGTGTCCGGCACAGTCACCCTGACCCCAGACCACGCCCAGGAGGCAAGTCGAGCCTCTGGACACCCTCGTTCATCATGGTTCGATTCTGGGCACGACGTGCTGCCTTCCCTGAGCAGTCTGACCCAGGGGTGACTTTTGTAACTAGTTATCACAGGGTGGATAATGGTTTTATCTCCCATGCTGGCCCCATTTTAAATGTGCTCTATGTACTACATTAGTCCCTGTAGAGCAGCAGGACTGCTGGGCAAAGGCAACCACGGGCCCTTCCTCTGCTCTCCGTTTCCTGTGAGTGTGGTGCACCCTCCCCACAGCCAGGGAGGGCCCCCAAAGCTACTGCTGGCTCCTGTGGAGTGGGTGTCTCCTCCCCAGGGTTCAGCCCCCCACTGGCTATATTACTGTAATAAACCTTAGCTATGATGGCAACAACAAAAATGGTAAAAGAGTTATAGGAAGGAAACCCAACTTTCAGCTATATGAGAGTGGTTTTATGTAGGAAGATTCTTCAGACTATGACAACTGATTAGGTGTGAGGTGGCAAATGAGAGGGAAAGTAAAAAATAATGCTAAGGGACTTCCCTGGTGGTCCAGTGGTAAAGAATCTGCCTTCCAATGCAGAGGATGTGGGTTCAATCCCTGGTCAGGGAACTAAGATCCCACATGCCGTGGGGCAACATGCCAAAACGTGCCCGCATGCCACAACTACTGAGCTCACGCACCTCAACTAGAGCCTGCGTGCTGCAAACTACAGAGCCCATGCACTCTGGAACCTGGGCGCCACAACTACAGAGGTCATGCGTCCTGGAGCCTGCAAGCCACAACTAGAGAAGAGAAAAACCGCCGCCACAACTAGAGAGAGGCCTGTGCACAACAACAAAGAGCCCACATGCCACAATGAAAGATCCCACGCGCCTCAATGAAGATCCTGCGTGCCACAACTAAGACCTGATGCAGCAAAAATAATAATAATAATAATAAATTAAATAAATAAATAATAAATCTAAAAAAAATAATGCTATTTTTTTTTTCTTTTTGGTGGTACGTGGGCCTCTCACTGTTGTGGCCTCTCCAGTTGTGGAGCACAGGCTCTGGACGTGCAGGCTCAGCGGCCATGGCTCACCAGCCCAGCTGCTCCGTGGCATGTGGGATCCTCCCGGACCAGGGCACGAACCTGCGTCCCCTGCATCGGCAGGCGGACTTTCAACCACCGCGCCACCAGGGAAGCCCAGTAATGCTAAATTCTAAGTCTGGTGATTAGGGCACTGAAGATATCATTAATAAAAATGGAGGGCATAGAATGAAAAGCTGGTATATGGTCAGTTGGAGGTGACTGTGGGACAGCCAAGTAGAGACATCAACTAGTCCATTAAAAATTATGGATTAGGGCTTCCCTGGTGGCACAGTGGTTGGGAGTCCTCCTGCTGATGCAGGGGACACGGGTTCGTGCTCTGGTCTGGGAGGATCCTGCAAGCCGCGGAGCGGCTGGGCTCGTGAGCCATGGCCGCTGGGCCTGCGCATCCGGAGCCTGTGCTCCTCGGCAGGAGGGGCCACAGTGGTGAGAGGCCCATGTCCCACACACACAAAAAGAAATTATAGATTAGAGCTTCGGAGGGAAGTTTGGGGAGTTGTCCATGTAAAGGTGATATGTAAAGGTCATAGAAGTCAAGCTTTTACACCATATAGTCAAGGCAGAAGGGGTAGAGAAAGGAGAAGGCCAAGGGGATGTGTCTTTGGGGAAGATATGATGAAAGAAGGAAGAGGAGCCTGAGAAGAATTAGAAGCAGCAGTACAGTATAATGGAAAGAAAGAATATCAAGAATACAATGGATCAACATTATCAACTATTCCATCTTATTCGAACTGGAATAAGATGAAAATGAAGCAAAAAAGGAAGTGGAATTTGCAACTTAGAGGTCAATAAAAGCAGTTTCAGAAGAATGTTGAAACTAGAATCTGGTTTTCAAGGTGTTAGGGAATCTGTGGGTAATGAGGAAATGGCAGCAGTGAGTATGCCTTCCTCCTTCAGGGATTTTGCAAGTGAAGGGAACAAAAATGATTGAGATCATAAGTCAGTAGATTGGCAGGGTTGCTAATGGAGTCACCTTGAAGACAAGGTTAGATTATTAATTCTCAAAGATCAGAAGAATCAAAAGTTCACTGAAAGTACAGAGAAATTTTTCAATGAAGTAGGGTGTTGAAGGAGTTCACATAGTGAACTCAAATTGTGGTCCCTGGACCAAGTAGCATTAGGATAACGAGTGAACTTGGGAATGCAAACTATCAAGTCCCAGCAATCTATATTTAAGCAGGTCAGCCAACTGATTCTGGTACACATTAAAATCTGAGTTCCACTGCCCATTCTTGGTAGAAGGCAAAGCTACCTGCAGAAAATAAGAGAACAGCAATGGGACCTGGAGTGTGAAGAGGGAAAAATAAAGACTATATACTGAGGACCGGGGTGGCAAGTCAATCAGAATTAACTAAAAGGACTGTCTAGCAACAGAAGGAATCCAGCAAGACAGAGATAATCTGTACTAGACTAAATTGGCCTAGTTTGCGAACTTTCTCTAGCACACGAAGTCAAAATCTAGGTGCAGAGAAAGTGGATCGCAGTCTATCCGAAGTAAGAGATTAGCAAAATGAGGACTAATCAGAGAAGGCAACAGTTTTAAGGGTTTCTAGCAAGAGCATTGTTGAATCAGCTGACAGGGGACACCAGCCTGGTTTGGAACTGAGGGCTAGAGAGCTTGTTGAGGGCAAGGCTCAATGGGAATTAGGGAGTAGGAGATGAAGTAAGAAAGTGATGATAAGAGAAAAAGAGATTCAGAATTCCAGATGAAACAGTTTCAAGTGATGTGGAGGTTCAAGGAGTGGCCAAAGTCTATGAGAGCTGAAGATGTAGTAGAAATGAAGAAATTAAGGGTGATGAAGAACCATGAGGACAGAGCATGAGAAAGATCTATCATTTGAGTGGAGAAGTTCTCATAGATGATTCCAGGGCAGGGGTCAGGGGAAAGTGGGGAGAAGATTGTAAGCCTGCCAGTGAAACTGTTGAAGGATGATGAGAGTGACTAGAAGGTCAGTAGTAGTGATAATATGAGCCAAGAGGAGAGGTGTATATGGATTGCAAGGTTTTAAAGGGAGGAAATGGTTGATCAACAAAAACCAGAACACTTGACTGTATAAAATTGTACTGAGAGGGCTTCCCTGGTGGCGCAGTGGTTGAGAGTCTGCCTGCCGATGCAGGGGACGCAGGCTCGTGCCCCGGTCCAGGAAGATCCCACATGCTGCGGAGCGGCTGGGTCCGTGAGCCATGGCCGCTGAGCCTGTGCATCTGGAGCCTGTGCTGTGCAACAGGAGGGGCCACAACAGTGAGAGGCCCACGTACCGAAAAAAAAAAATTGTACTGAGAAAATAATTAGCAATAGATACATAGAAAACCAAACAAATGAAAACATTTAGGGAATTATTAACACCAGCAAATAATGGTTGTACTAATAAAAGCAGCAAAATAGTACACAAATTGGTTCATCAGTAAATAATACTTTCATAGCAATAATAATATAAACACTGAATAATGATTTAGCCCAAAATATGGGGATTTAACTATACTGAGATGATGAAAGGGATGTAAACAGGTAGGTGGGTGATTAATAGAACTAAATCCTTATGTACCAGAATTACCAAGAGATAATATACAACTTTGATAAATCAAAAAAATAGCAGCATAAGTATACCCATATTATTTTGCTATATGAAAGTAAAGACAAGAAGAAAAAAAGCTGAGTTGAAAATTGTTGCCTCTAACTTCCGCCCTTTTGGCTCTCTGAGCAGCACCATGGCAGTCGGCAAGAACAAGCGCCTTACAAAAGGGGGTAAAAAGGGAGCCAAGAAGAAAGTCATTGACCCATTTTCTAAGAAAGATTGGTATGATGTGAAAGCACCAGCTATGTTCAATATAAGAAATATTGGGAAAACACTATCACAAGAACTCAAGGAACCCAAATCGCATCTGATGGCCTCAAGGGTCATGTTTTTGAAGTGAGCCTTGTTGATCTGCAGAATGATGAAGTTGCATTTAGAAAATTCAAGCTTATTACTGAGGATGTTCAGGGCAAAAACTGCCTAATTTCCATGGCATGGATCTTACCCATGACAAAATGTGCTCCATGGTAAAAAAATGGCAGACCATGCCTGAAGCTCACGTTGATGTCAAGACTACCGACGGTTATTTGCTTCATCTATTCTGTGTGGGTTTTACTAAAAAATGCAATAATCAGATTCAGAAGACCTCTTATGCCCAGCACCAGCAGGTCCGCCAGATCTTCAAGAAGATGATGGAAATCATGACCCAAGAGGTGCAGACAAATGACTTGAAAGGGGTGGTCAATCAGTTGATTCCAGACAGCACTGGAAAAGACATAGAAAAGGCCCGCCCATCTATTTATCCACTCCATGATGTCTTTGTTAGAAAAGTAAAAATGCTGAAGAGCCCAAGTTTGAATTGGGAAAACTCATGGAGCTACATGGTGAAGGTAGTAGTTCTGGAGAAGCTGCTGGGGATGAGACAGGTGCTAAAGTTGAAAGAGCTAATGGATGTGAGCCACCAGTCCAAGAATCTGTTTAAAAATCAGACTTTAATGGTGACAAATAAAAGATCTTATTTGTGATAAAACAAAACAAAACAAAACAGAAAATGGTTTCCTCTGGGCATCAGGCGTGCATGGAAAGGGTTGGGACAGGAACTTGCTGTTTGTTTTATGCCATTTAATAATATTTGACCTTTTATGCTATCTATATGCATTATTTTGATTAAAAAGATAAAAACTTTTTAAAAGAGTAAATAAATAACAATTCTTGTTTGCCACAGAACAAGAGTTCAAAAGGGCACAAGAGCAGGAGGTAGCAGGAGACAGATAAGGGTGGTGTTGGAGAAAAAATGGGTCCAAAACAGATATCAATTAAATTTGGGGAAAGGATAGCAGGGAATAGAGTTTTGCACAAAAGACACTCATTTTCAATAATGGGGATGGAGAAGGCAATAAAGATGGAGAAGAGGGCTTCACTGGTGGTGCAGTGGTTGAGAGTCCACCTGCCGATGCAGGGGACATGGGTTCGTGCCCCAGTCCGGGAGGATCCCACATGCCGCTGAGCGGCTGGGCCCGTGAGCCATGGCCGCTGAGCCTGCGCGTCCGGAGCCTGTGCTGTGCAATGGGAGAGGCCACAACAGTGAGAGGCCCGCCTACCGAAGGGAAAAAAAAAAAAAGATGGAGAAGGACTGGAGTCACATGTGACTGAATGAGGGAACAGGCAGAAATGCTGAGTTTATTAAGCTAAGCAGCCCAGAGTTTCCATAATTAGTGAACGACTTATGTTAAATAAACATTGTAACAAGCTTCCTGGATATTTGTCAGAAAAAGCACCTGACACTAAGATCTGTGCTGTCTTGATGTTGACAAAAATTAAATTTTCAAATGACAGAAGAAAGGATCATAAGTTGGAGAATTTTCCATTGGCAATAGCACTATCCAAGTGAGCAGGACTCTTCCCTTGACATCTTCCCATGACTCAAAGTTTTCTTGGAAGCCTCAAGCCAAGTGCAAAAGAGTTGTACATGCAATATATATAATTATTTGAGTCTTTCTTATAAACACCACCTGTATAACAACTTGTAAAACAAGTTCAGCTGAGCTTTTCCCTGTCACTAACATATGTGAAATTATCTGTTCCTTGCTAATGGCAGGAAAATGATCACAGCATGTTATTCTTAATGTCCTCGGGGAAAGAAATGTGATTGGTGCTGTTTCGAATTTGAAACCAAAATAATGGTCTTTCTAAGGAGAACCATGGAAAACATACATAAATTAGTTTTATTAAAAATATTTTGAAGCCAGGTTTTTGGACATCTAATTTTCAAAAATATTTTAATGCCTTTTGCTTCTTGGAAAGCACTTTAAAGGTGATTTAGTTTCATTTAAAAATATCATTACAGGGACTTCCCTGGTGGTGCTGTGGTAAAAAAATCCGCCTTACAATGCAGGGGACGCGGGTTCAATCCCTGGTCAGGGAACTAAGATCCCACATGCGGAGCAACTAAAGCCCGTGTGCCACAACAACTGAGCTCTCGCGCTTCAACTAGAGAGCCTGCGTGCCACAAACTACAGTACCCACGCACCCTGGAGCCCGTGTGCCGCAACTAGAGAAGAGAAAACCCACACACCACAACTAGAGAGAAGCCCTCGTGCTGCAACGAACGATCCCACATACCTCAATTAAGACCAGATGCAGCCAAAAATAAATAAAATAAGGAAATAAATAATAAATAAATCTTAAAAAGAATATCATTACAATGGAAACCAATTTTTTATTTTGATGCTTTGAAAGACTTGGGGACTGGGGTTGGGGGAGGAAAAGGCAGAGAATCAAACATTCATTTGTGTACCTAGTATGTGCTTGGCACTAAGCTGGATACTTTACATATTTTACCTCATTTAATCCATTTTAGATACACTGCACATTAAGTGTGATTCTCCCCCTCTTTTATAGATGGGGAAATTGAGGTGCAGTCCAGTTAAGTCAATTACCTCAGTCCAGTTAAAGTCAATTACCTAGGATCATGCAACTCAGTAGAATCAGATTTTATAAACCCAGATAATTGAATTGAAAGTCTATGTTCTTTCTATCTTATTATACTACCTCTGAATTGCAATTTAACTCTAAACACAAACTAAAAATGGGTCATCCTTTAGTTTTAAAGAAGCCTAACTGACATCTGCTCCATTACTCTTCAGAGACTCTTCCACTCATGTGGAAGACACATGTAAGCACCAAGGAGCCTAGGTGAGACAACCCATTCTCTGCCCTACTTTGTCCATGGGATCTGCACAATCGGGTTATCCCATCCCTACTCTGACCAGAAATGGATCCAATCCTGTGTAATCCACATAGGTGGAAATTACCAGCTCTAAGCTTCCCAGGGCACTATTCCATTTTCAGAAGCACTTCAACTTTATCCACATAAAATACTGAAAAACCAGAAGAAAAGTATACAAAAAGCCTCCAGCCTTTAACAAAGCTAAGTCGGAATCTCAAACTAAAAGATGAATAAAAAAAAAAAAGATGAATAATAAAATAGAAAGTAATATATTAGTTACCAACCTCTGCCTATTTTCTAAACAGACAATATCTGGTCTGGTCAAATATATTATTAGTTGCACTAAGCTAATGAAAGGATATCATAGCATTACCATTGTCACTGTACAAGATTCTTAATCCTATGATATTTTTCCCATCTCTGATAATTGTCCCTCACTCCATTCCTACTGTCATTATCCTAGTTTAAGTTTTACACTTTGACTACTGGAATATTTAGCTTTTAATAATCTCTCTGCAAGTTCTTCTCTGTGGTATTTTTTCATGTTGTAGGCTTTATAGTTTATAAAGCATGTCAAACATATATTTTCATTTAGTCTTTACATCAACCCTGTGAGGTAGACATCACTACCAAAATTTATGGATGAGGATATTTCTGAGAGATTTAGTATTTATTAAGAATACAAAGCTTAGAAGGGACATAGCTGGAACTGGAACCCAGGTCTTCCTACCCTGAAGCTAGTCCACTTTCTGTTATAGCATGAATATCTCCCCAGTGGCAGACTATTAATCCACTGTCCTATTCATGTTTACATTATTGACCAAGGACTCTCCACATTACTGACTCAACTTCCAGAGGGAACTCTCAATAAGCTCTGGAGTCAGGCTACCTATATATGAATCCTGGCTCTACCACATGCTAGAGCTATGCAAGCCTTCACAAGTAACTTAACTTCTTTGAACCTCAGTTTCCTTCTCTTGAACAATAACAGCAACAATGATACCTTCTTCATCTGATCATTGTGAGAAGAAAACTAATCAATATTTCAATCTATCTTGTGCAAAGCTTCTAGAATTAACCTCCTAAATCATGCCTATCAATATTTTCCTACTCAATAACCTTCAATCTTTCTCCATTGTCTGCCAAATAAAGTTCAAAATTTTAAACTTAACATTCGGGAATTCCCTGGTGGTCCAGTGGTCAGGACTCTGTGCTTTCACTGATGAGGTCCTAGGTTCAATCCCTGGTTGGGGAGCTAAGATCCTGCAGTGGGAAGGACCTCATGATCTGGCCTTAAGGTATCATTTTAACCCTACACTCTAGTACTCTTCATCTCATGTCTTCCTTGCCATACAAAACAAACCACGATTCCTGAAACCCAAAGTGTACTTTCCCAAATATATGACTTTTTTCATGAGATTCCCTGTTCTTAGGATGTCCATGCCACACACCACAATACCACGTTTGGAAATTCTGCTCACTCTTCAAAACCCAGGACAATCTCTTCCTCCTCAACAAAGCTTTCCTAGATCTCCCAGCTGAAATTAATTTCTTCTCTCTTCTGTTCCCAAGCACACTGCATGATCCTCTTTTATAACAGACAACACTTTGCTTTGTATAATGTTTTATGTGTTTGCAACTTTCCCTTATTAGAGAATAAGCACCTAAGAGAAATGTGACAATGTCTTACCCACGTTTGTATTTTTCATAGTACCTGGCATGAAGATTTAATGCTTACAAATAATAATTACTACTAAAAATTAGTAATTACCATTTAAGTACTTACCGTCAGCACTCAACAATGGTTAAGTGCTTAACATACATGACATAATTTATTCTTACAATAACCCGGTAAGAAATGGATGATGAATCTTTATTTTATGATGAAGAAACTGAAGCGTAATGAAGTTAAGCATTAGACTGAACCGTATGAAACTGTTGCTCTTTGACCAACTTTGACCTATAAAAATGACAATTTCATATGATTTAACCTAATAAAATGTCTTTCTAATGGCTATTACTAATCCATTTAATTTAAGAAATTCAACACCATCTGGACCATGTTTTAGAGTAATTCTAAAGACCAGTATTTCCATACATGATAATTTTAGGCTTTTTTAGATTGGGAAAACATGGATATTAAATTTTTTGTGGTTCTTTTTTTACCAATATGGCTAAAGTGTATATTTCGAGTTTCAGTCCTTAGAAATAATCTCATTCATATTTAATATAAAACAATCATATTCTTATGTGGGCAGGCTCCCTCTTTATTTTTTCTTATTCTTTTTCTTTTGTCTTTCTGTAGGAGTTGCCTATGAGAGCGGTCAATTTGAGCAAACTATTCTTTATTAGAAAAAAATATGAAAAAATACAAAGAGTGTATTATTCCCCACAGTTCTAGTTATAATTGTTAGTTTTTCCAAGAAACAAGACAATCTTTTTTTCCTTTAACACATGTATAACAGAGGTTTACAAGATTCTAAAGTATTCAGAACATAAATTAGTCACTGATGATTGCATCCCAAGATACTTCTTCTTAGCAAGTAAGTTTTAGTTTCTATTTTGTTGATGTAACAAATAATAAAATGTATGCCTATTCTGACTTGAGTTAATATGCCATATTTTCAAAGAAAACATAAAAAATAATGGTCACATGGTGACCATTACAACCATCTTAGACAATATCACTTCCAATTCATTATTCACTTAAATATCATACTTCATGAAAATATTTAATGTTGCACAACTGTTGGACCCATTTTAGAACTGAGGATCAGCTAGAAATTAAGTGTTCATTGATCAGTTCTTAACTCCCCTCATAGATTTAATGTATTAATAAACCTGAATTATTTTGTCTTCTGAGAAGAGATGGAAAATTTTGTTTTAAAAATGTCATAATACATATACCCTGAGAAAACCATAATTCAAAAATAGACATATACCACAAGTTCATTGCAGCACTATTCACAATAGCCAGGATATGGAAGCAACCTAAGTGTCTATCAACAGATGAATGGATAAAGAGGATGTGGCACATATATATAATGGAATATTAGCCATAAAAAGAAACAAAATTGAGTTATTTGTAGTGAGGTGGATGGACCTAGAGTTTGTCGTACAGAGTGAAGTAAGTCAGAAAGAGAAAAACAAATACCGTATGCTAACACATATATATGGAATCTAAAAAAAAATGGCTCTGATGAACCTAGGGGCAAGACAGGAATAAAGACACATACGTAGAGAATGGACTTGAGGACACGGGGAGGGGGAAGGGTAAGCTGGGACGAAGTGAGAGAGTAGCACTGACATATATACACTACCAAATGTAAAATAAATAGCTAGTGGGAAGCAGCTGCATGGCACAGGGAGATCAGCTTAGCGCTTTGGTGGGAGGGAGACGCAAGAGAGAGGGAGGGGATATGGGGATATATGTATGCATATAGCTGATTCACTTTGTATACAGCAGAAACTAACACTACACTGTAGAGCAATTATACTCCAATAAAGATGTTAAAAAATAAATATATAAAAATGCCATAATAAAACATGAATCTTCATGGTATAACTCCTCAATATTTTGATGAAAAAATAATGTGGGTACCTATACAGTGGTGTGAGCAGTGTTTAAGAGATTATTTCAGTTTTACAAGGAATCAGCTCATTAATCTTACCTGCTCATGTGTATGGTTTGAGTCACTATGATACAGTTCAATTCCAGTGTTTGTAGAAATTGAATCACTTCCTGTGATGGTTTGGATTTGCTGGCTAGAATGGGATTGTTGATAGTGTAGAGAGTGGAAGATCTGGGGCTGTTAGACAATGTGATGATGGCACTGAACCTGAGGATAGCATTCCTAAAATACATGCACATGCCAAAAACAGTCACTCAGAATAAAAATAACTAATAAAAGAAAAGCCAACTGAATCCACTTTAAAAAATTTAATGTGTTCTTTCACAAGATAATTCAAACCCTAGGATTTATAGTTTTAATAAGTGATATATTATTTTTTCCAATTATTCCATTGTGAAAAATTGTATTGAACTCTATTTTTATTTGACCAGGTGGCTGTAAACATCCAAATACTTACCTAAGTTGGCTAGAGAATTGCATGTTCTGATTAAATTCATATTACAGTTATACTTAACACAAACTATAATGAATATTAATATTAATATTTCTTTGATGATTCAACAGGCACTTCAGGATCTAATTACAAAATAATACTGAAGATGTTGATGGATATAAATTAGAAAATAATATAATGTAGTGATTTTCAATGTCAGGAAGCATATTAGAAACACAGTGGGGGGCAGGTGAAGTTCTTATGCTTGTGAAAATCAAGCATAAATTTAAAAAGATTGGAAAACAGTGACTAAGCCTTCAGATTCAGAAAACATGGATTCTAACTCTGATTCTACCACTTACTCTGTGATCTTGAGAAACTGTATATACAACCTTTATAAGCTTCAGTTTCCTCATGTGTAAAAGTGGAGATAGTATGTACCTCACTGGGTTGCTATGAGGAGTAAATTAACTAATGTTTGTTAAGTGCTTAGTACAAAGTAGGTGGATAATTAACATTTATTATTATTATCATCATATATTATCACTGTCATCATCATCATCAACTTAATCATCATCCACCCCATTAATTCTGCAGGTGAAAAAAAAAAATAACCATGAGGTCCAGAGAAGTAAGATGATTTACTTATAATGACACAAATAATTAATGGCAAAATTGGGACTGGAACTCATGATTTCTTGCTCAGAGTTCTGTCAGAACATTAAACTGAATTTGTACTGTCTTCAAAATATTTTGGAACTTCTTTTCAAACTAAATCTTTGCTATCTGCTTGCTTATTTACCATGGCTTTTTTCTGGTAAGTGTAGAGCACAGAATAAAAATAGATATCTGGTTATAGTTTGGGGGATTTCAGGTATGCTTGAATTTTCTATATTATTTTGTTATTATCCTACTTTGAAAGCAGGCACCTGAAAGCCAGTTTTCAAAGAAAAACATACTCTATTTGAATTATAATGCTACATTCATGCACATACAATTAACTTTGAAAGTATAAATTCAATGCTCTATTTCCTTTTGACTGTTGGAAAGGTGACCTATATTAATAAAGTAAGGCACTTCAAATTTTAAAAGTTTTTTATGGAACAATTTTCAAGCTATATTAAATGAAGAAAGCAAGATGTATAAGGATGAATATAATATGCTCCTTTTGTATAATATGTTTAATGTACATACATGTATATTTACAAATATATACAGCTGCTTTTAAATGCATTAATAGAGCAAAAAACATTTTAAGAGTAACTGTCTCTGGGAGGAAGAACTGAGGGACAAGAGGATCAAGATAAAGAAGCTGTTTTTTCACTATATACATTTTAATTCTCTTTTCACACTCTTTTTGTACCTTTTTATACTTTTTATGCTTTGAAATTTTTTACCATGTATACAAATATCTTTTCATGTATACAAAAAATTTTTTGAAAGAAAAAAATATATATATATAAAGAAACACATTTACAAGTAGACACTGCCTTGGTAGACATATAGATAATAAAGGTCATAGAATCAGTTCATAGAATTATTTTCTCTAGGCTCTTTTCAAATATGACCTACTTTACAAATATGCTAGCACTAAGTAAGAGCTCTACAATTTAGAAGCCTGACTGTGTACTATCAGTAACTTTTGTACAAATTTTGGGGGTGAATGTGTCATCTGTTCTTTTATGTTACAAAATACCTTCATACACTAGATTAGGATAAAGTCAGAGTGATAGTCAGAGAACGCTTTCACCAGTGGGGAGCTTGTACACTACTGAAGTAGAATTCCTCCTGAAAAAAAAAATGTGTCCCTTAAAAAGCAGATTAGGAAAAAACTTTGAAAGGACAATAAATAAAACAAAACCCATTTCTCAATCATCTTTCTTTATTAACGCATCAGTTGAATAGAATGCTGACAGTTTCTCCATCTGGGATGTCTTGTGGTTTTCCTGAGCCTATTTGGCATCTGAACCACTCATTGGTACCACTAAAGTCTTAGCAGGTTTTCAGTTTCTATTCCTCACACCTGACTACTAAAATTATTGTTCCAAAGCAAGATATTCATACATTTCTCATACTTTTGAAGCATACCACAAGCTGAGTTTTTAATGTACAAAAGATCAAACATTTCTGATTTACCATATATCTTATCTTTTTTGCTCAAGAAAAATATACACAGAGTACAATTTATATGAATTGGATAATTATCTTGCAACTGACACCACTTTACCACCCTTCTACTATAAATACCTCTTTTTTTGGACAGGTCCCGTCTCCTAAGAGCTAGTCCTATTTGGATTAGTCTCATATGACATTAAACAGGTTCATCCAGACTCTGGCTTTATCCAGCTCATCACATTGTATTTCTGTCACTGAGGAAACTCAACTAGGTCAAAGCAGTTGTATGCATGTTTCCTTTTACCTTGGGAAGCCTCCCATGGCAGTTCCAAAACTCCCAAATCATTTAAGTCATTAATAAGAAAAGTGGACATGTAAAAGTAAATATTCTAGTTAACAGTAAGTAGCAGCAATGTTCTATTAAAGGAATTCTTCTTTAATTTTTCCAGATGCATAGCAATAATAATGTATAGGATATTCAATATTTTCTTCTAGGGCCAAGATTTAGAAAAGCTGTTTATTCTCTTTGAAACAAGAAGTTGGAAGCAGCATGAAATGATGTGTCTCAAATATTCCTTCCTATTTAAAGTGTGTCAGGCATTGTTTTGGCTGTCCAGTTAGATAAAGGACAGATGTTATAATCTGGTAGCTTGAGGAAAATGCCTTCTGAAGAACTAAAATATTTTGAGAAATTTTTCTGTTTGGTATCATAATGTCCAGAAATATTCTGCAGTTCTTTTGGAAAATATGTATTTAATATGTACTCTACTAAACCCTTCAGACTATATACAGTTTTCCAAGCAGACTAGAATCTTAAAGATTTGGATATTTATGATCCTGAGAGTTTACTCTTTTTCATTTTTATTGGGTATCAAATGAGTAATGATGTATTAGTTCCTATGAATTGGGTAACAACTGCCCATAAATGCTCATAAAAATAAGACATGTTCTCATGCCAAGAAAAATGAAAAAAAGAGAATTTAGTATATTTTAATGTTTCAGTTGTATATGAGAAAAATGATTTTGTGATCAAAATTCATTTGATAATATTTAACTGCCTGTTTTGGGTTGAATTGTGCCTCCCAAAAAAAGATTCATTGAAGTCCTAACTCCCAGTACTTCGGAATGTGAACTTATTTAGAAACAGGGTCTTTACAGAGGTAATCAAGTTAAAATGAGGTCAATAGGATGGGTCCTAATCAAACATGACTGGTGTCCTCATAAAAAGAGGAAATTTGACACAGAGACAAACATGCACAGAGGGAAGACCATGTGAAGACACAGAGGGAGGGTGCTATGTGACAATAGAGAATTAAAATTATGCACCTACAACCTGAGGAACACTTGAGGCCACCAGAAACTAGGAGATAGGCAGGGAAGAGTTCCTTCTATAGAGGCTCTAGAGGGGGCATCGCCCTTTAAACATGGCAATTTCATAGTCCTGACCTCCAGAACTGTGAGACAATAAATTTCTGTTGTTTCAAGCCACCCAGATTGTGATACTTTGTTACCACAGCCCTAAGAAGCTAATACACTGTCCTAGTTCAAGAGATAAATCCCAGGATTTGTCTGGGCTGCGAATGCTTGTACCCACTGAGGAGATCAATGTGAAACCTCTTCTGGTTACAGTAACAACTCTGCTTAAAGGACGGAAGCGCAGGGGGAGAGAGGAGCTCTAGATGCCATGGAATTACCATCACCCTGCTGCAGTTTTGTACTCTGTACTTGGTCTCTCAATTTAGCTTAATGGAATTTCAAAAACTGACTTCAAGCTTTAGCTTTCTAGACCTTTTACAGTATACAGTATTTTACAGATCTGTTCATAGATAGTGTTCATTTAAAAATTCACTTCATATTAAATGAATTAAGATAAAATTGCAATGTTTTATGATTTTTGTGAGCCTCATTTAAAAGAAACATACAAAACATTGAGATATCTATATTAAGTTCAGATTCTTAATTTTCCCCGTGACTGGACATATCTTTATTTTAGTTTCCCTTTCAGTAAAATGCGGACAATACTTCAAATGAGGAAATGGAAATGAAAGTGTTAAGGATGATACAAAGGGCTGTAGATATAATGAGGTATCATTATATAGCGAGCTTGCCTGGCACTTGACAATTGAAGGTCATTTTAGCTCTATTAAAATATTCATAATTCAAAAGTATACACATAAAATAAGCCTTAAAACAAATTTCACTTACCTGATCTGTATTTAGCTTCTCCACTTTTCTTATGGTTTTTTCATAAATAACATTATTTCCTGGAAAGAAATGGCCTCCTCTTAGGAATGGCGACAGTGGTTCCTATAAAGACAGTAAAGACGGTATTTTGCTTTGAAAGTTACCTTTTCAGAGGAATCTGAACTTAAGCAAATATGCATTCTCCAATAAAATCTGAGGTAGTGGCAGACTTTAGGAGGAAAGTGGAATGACATCCCAAAAAGGTTCTGAGAGATATAAGGATATAGTAATAAAAATAGTCCATTTTCTCAAACAGAGCAAACTGTATCTCCCACTACATTTTACTAAGCCTAACAGTGTTTTGGGGAAATTGGAAGAGTGGGAAAGATTTTTTTTCTGTTCCTAAGGCAAGATAAGTTTCCTCTGAGGTAGACAGGCATGAGGTCAACCTCATCTAAACTGGGTTCACTGGCAAGTTACTTTCTATGCCAAAGTTATTATTAGAGAAATGCAAAATAAACATAATTCAGCACCACTGAGCCATAAAGTACGTAGAACTGTATTAAAGATTTTTTTCTTGGAACTCAATTTGGGTTCCCTTGAAGTGTACAATTCCTACTTGTGATTACAATCAAAGCTAAGGCTCTCAGTACAAAGTATGTTTTGAATACTGAGAACAGAGTAGAGGCTTTAAGAGCCACTGTATCTCCATATAATCAACTAAATTGATGTAGGATTATCCAAGTGCTTAGAGGTTGTCACCAATATAATAATGGGTGGTGACATACCCAAGATCTGAAAGAAACCAGGAAGGGCTAATAAGAATCAGACCAGGAGTCCAAAATAAATGTACTGTGTATTATACTCCTCTCCTTTCTTTTGGTTTTCATATGACTTTTCACTTGTATAGGGAGAGTGAGGGTTATTTTGTTACAAACCAAAAATTGCATTCATTTATTTTTGTAATGCAAGGGAACAGTAGAGAAGGGGATTGGCTAAACCTATTACCAGTTAATGTGCTTAGGACCATTCCAAAACCAACAAAATATGATAGCATTTTTGTAGTCTGCTATTGTAAAAACTGTTAGAACTGGACTAAAACACTGGTTGTTGAGAAGGCAAGACACTCTTGAACCCAAAGTATACACTTCTTGTATTCAAGTTTGGATAAAGGGTGCTTTATCTTAATGTTCCTGGGATACTTTGGTTAAACAAACATATAAGTGATTCGTTTTGACCAGCTGATGAATTACCAAATCTAAAGATGGATATATATTTTAAAATTCCCCTAGAAACTATTTTGTGTTTGTTTTTGTAAAAAAAGCCTCTTTGGTAATACATGTAACACATGTCTACATTCATGTAACATGTTTAAGAGCTTATTATGCACAATATACTTTGCTAAGTATTATAAGGCATGAAGCAAAGTTAGATTATTACTAGGAGCACTGAATATTGATCAGGGTTCAAACTGTAGCCAGCAGCCTATACTTGTAATGTTCTCAAGCTAAGAATGGTATTTATATTTTTAAAGGATTGTAAGTAAAAAGAAGGAAGACCAAGACCCTATATTTCTAAAGGACTATAAGTAAAAAGAAAGAAGACAAAGACCCCATGTGGCCAACAAAGCCTAAAATATTTACTATATTGCCCTTTACAGGAAAAGTTTGCTAATCCCTAGTCTAGATGATATATGAACACAAATACCTATAATACAAGGGAGAAAGAGGCAAGGGCCAATAAAAAGTACAGAGAAATAACTTATGGGATGGAATTCAGAAGAAGAAAAACCGAGTTCCATTGGCAGTGCTTAGGTAGGTTACTTGGATCAGGTAGCATTTAAGAGAAGGTAAAGGTGGGCTTTAAATATAAGGAGGTGAAAGAAAATGGTATTTGAAGTGATGGAAACAAAGTCAAGACACCAAGGTTGGAAAAGTGTAAAGTTATATGTAGGGGTCATACTTGGCAGATGGAGTTGGTTCTGCAAGCAGTGAGATACCTTTGAATGTTTTTAAACGGGGCTGTGATTTGAACTTAGGTCTACTTCAGGAAGATTAATTGGGGAATGGAAAGAATACGGGTGAGGAGACCAGTTAGAAAATTATCCTAAATCAAGGACAGCACTTTTCAAAGAAGACTCTGAGGTCTTGAACCTGAGGAATCTACTATATGGTAAATGGGCTCAAAAACTAAAACAGTAAAAGTGGAGACACATGGAGTTTTCTGTGCTCCTGGTAAGAATCTAGGTCAGATTCATGTTTTTATTCCTCATAACACTTAGCAAAGTATATAGTGCATAGTAATCCCTTAAACATGTATTAACTTATTGCAAATAACTAGCAAAAGAACTCTTTTACAGCATACAGTTGAAAACACATGTCTGGAACTAAGTGGGGATTTCATGGCTATTGTTCTAGATTTCAGAATCATAGGTTTAGAAGTTCTAGTTAAAACCATGCAATTGCTGAAAAGGCAAATGAAGATCAAAGACAGAAATTCAAATCTTCAGACATATGAGAATCATAAGAGAAAAATGTCATACAGTCAAGAGAAGAGAAGTTTTTAAGAAGCAATAGGAAGGTGAGTGAAGGTATAAATGCTTCAGGGAGGTCAACAGGTGAGAAATACAAAGTAGATTGGATTTGAACTACTATGAATCTATTGGATTTGACTATTAAAATTAATGGAAATAGGTATAATAAAAAAAATTTCTGGGTTAATAAAACCTATATTCAGTTCTGCCTCTATCACCTACATGCTGTGGAAAGTTAGGTAAGTCATTTACCTTCTCTGAGGCTCAGTTCCAAAATTTCTGGGTTAATAAAACCTATATTCAGTTCTGCCTCTATCAGCTACATGCTGTGGAAAGTTAGGTAAGTCATTTACCTTCTCTGAGGCTCAGTTCCAAAATTTCTGGGTTAATAAAACCTATATTCAGTTCTGCCTCTATCACCTACATGCTGTGGAAAGTTAGGTAAGTCATTTACCTTCTCTGAGTCTCAGTTCCTTTATCATAAGGATAGTAATGCAGGGAACTTTATGCCAAGCAAAATATGTATGTTAAAGTACATTTAATCTGTCAAGTTAATGTATAAAAGGCATTGGCTTTGAATAATACAGTAATATAATATTTAAAATCAATACTGGTTTTAAAATAATTTATGAGAATCTTGTTAGAACTTTTCTAGGATATCAAGTTTAAAAATACACAAAAGTAAGCTTGTTGAGGACAGGAACTTTATCCATCTTAAATACCCCATAGTGAATGAACAGATGATTGGATGAGAAGGGACGATATGAACTCTTATATAAGGATATAAGCATCTTCTAATAGGGGAAAAAAATTTAACAAAAGCATGAAATTTTCTTCTCTATGAACTAAAATTCACTCTAAATGCTGAACCATTATTATTTTTTAAGAAGAAAAAGGACTTAGGTGCTAAGAGTATTAATTCTCCCTAAACTGAGTGTTGGACTTATTTTAGATGATCTACTGAAAGAAAAACTTCTAAATTTAGGGAACTATTATTTTCCCCAAATCTATAAGAAAGTAAAACCAAATATTAATATGAATAGATCACTCTGCATAAAACAGGTCAGCAAAATTAATCAAAAGTTTTAGATTTCTAACAAATGAGTTGCTAAACAGTTTCACTATTTGGTAGCTTATTTTATTTTTCTACCTGTACATTGGAATTGGTGCCAGACCCACCCTAAAATTTAACAGGTGTTTTCAAAGATGGCTGATCTTATAATTTAATTGTTACTTTTAGAACGTCTGGGAGTAGTTCTCACATCTAACAAAGTACATATTCCCCAGCATCCACTTTACTGTTTCCAGGCCATGAAACCTTGTTGGAGAACATTTTTTTTTAAAAGATTTGCTGATGTGGCTCAGTACGAATTCAAGTTATCCAACTTTAAGAGGCCCTCCGACATTCATGGTCATACTTGTATTCACCAAGTTCTCTATAACTACGGTTACAAATATTTTTTTTTCCTCAAAGCCCCATGCTCATGTTCGTTCATTCACCTTCTACTTACTGAGAAAACCAATATAATCTGTCCAATGAGATTCCTCCATTTTCCTCCCCACCTCAAAAATCTCTTCAGTTTCTGCTCGTTCCACTCATTATGGAATAACAGACCCCTCTTTTATCTGGAAGTCACTTCTCTGTCTGTACCGGGAATCCTATCCACTCTTGACTCTTCCAGAATTGTGTCCCCTTTCTTCCCTTTCTCTGCTGCATCTTAACTTTTCCTTACTACTAGTTATTTCCCTGTCTATAAATCTCTTAGATCTTCAAGATTCTGTGATACTACCCCACCTCTCCTCCTTTGACCAATATCCTTTTTAGGAGAGTAATCCTCACTTATTTCCTCCACTTCTTGATCCAGTCACCCATTAACTTTTTGCATCTGGATTTTGCCTCCGTATGTATACCACAACTGCTCTCTCAAACATCACCATTGCTTTCTTAATGGTCAAACTCTATTTTCAAACCTCATCCTCCTTGGCCCTTTGGCCATTTGAGATGGTTGACCACCCCGTTTCTCTATTTGCTTCAGTTAGTCTGTGTTCACATCCCTCTCTGACCGCTCCTCTACCTGTGAAAGTGGTTCCTTCCTTCTGTTCTTTTAGAGTAGGCATTTTAGGTTCTGGCCTCAACCCCTTCCATTACCCCTCAGTGATCTCACTCATTCCCACAGCTACAAAGATAACTTTAAGAGAAATAACTCCTATATCTTTAACACAAATGTGACCTTCCTCAAGTCACTTTTTAACTGCCTGTTGGGCATCTTCGTTGCCATGTGTCTCAAAGGCTACTGGTTCAAACAGATCTCAGTCTCCCCATTTCCAAAACCAGCTTCTCCTCTCCCCTACTCTTACTCCTTTTAATTGGGCTACCATGTTCCCTGTATCTCAAACTGAAAAGCTTATGTCATATGTGACTTTTCTTCTTTTAACCCCAAATCCAATATAGGTTATCAAAACTTGTCAAAATTACCCCCAGAATAACTGTCAGAAAAGATAGAGAGTGACACATTTAGTCAGAAGACCTAAGCAAGTCACACTTATTTAAGCTTTTATTTCCACATTAGTAAAATGGTACCAATAATGATGTTCATTGTAATATTTCCTTAAATACCACAATAAATCCTTTTCTGATTTCCCAAACAAATGTGTTATCTCCAGCCTCTGAACTTCAGTAAGACTTCATCTGTATTTCTCTTATGGCATCTATCATACACCTCACCATATATTTTATATAGCTGTTTGTGGACATATCTTATTCCCCTTCCTGAGAGGAACTGTAAGCCCCTTTGATTCAGGAACCATGTCTTATTTCCTTTTATTTTCCAATTTGAAGGCTGTAGAGTGCCCTTCCCAAAGTAGGAGTCTGTGAGTGGAAAATTAATGAAAATGATTAATATAAATTGGATTATATCTACTGATTGAATAAAAATACTTCCCTATTTCTGAGTCATGTTATATACCAGAATGCATAAATCCCTTGACTAAAATGACAATAAATGGAAAATAAGGAAGATCAGGAGCAACCAAAAATAAAAAGGCTGAACAGAGTTAGGATATCATGAGAGAAGTGGATTGAGATCAGTTTAATTATGGGAAGAAGTAAAGATTAGACAAACTGGAAGGTGAAAGAGGATAAAGTTGCCACTTAGGAGGCTCAGCTTATTATAAGTATTGTAATTTAGCCAGAATCTTCTCCTGAGGGAATTTAAAAGAACCAACAAAAAGCCATATACTTAGATAAATAAAATGTATCTGGACAGGATTTTCAAGCTGCTCTGCAAAACCAGTTAGATTATTTTTGTTTACAAAGCATGGAGATTGAAATTTGTTTTACCCCTCAATAATGTAGAGTTAAAAGCTGAAAATGTTAAAGTTAAAATGATCATTTTTCTTTAACCCTGTGCTGCATCTTCTCCCTGAGAAACTATTTGCTTCTTTGCAGTTGAACACAACCATAATGAGGCAGGCTCAGTGTTACAAATATGTTATGTACTTGCATACATACTTCTGATTTCTCTGCTTTTGTGATTACACTCTAGCTGGTGAGGATGGGGGAGAGAAGTGGTATGTGGGTGGGTCTCTGGATCCTAGTTCACCTACATCATCAATCGTCCTTAATTCCCAAATGTTCCTCTCCCATATCTGCATTGTTCAATTTCAGTCTCAACTCTGCTGTTTTGTAACTGAATGGTTTGGGGTCAATTAAGAACTTCAGTTCCAAGAAGGTTGCAACCTTGTTTTGTTCACTAGTCAATCACCAGTTCTTGGGGTAATTTTTGGTGCATAGTAGGCAATCGATAAAAATTCACCGAATAGGCGGGAGCTTCAATAAAAATTCACTGATAGGTGGTAGTGGGCGGCCGGGCATGGAGGGGCAAAGCTGCCGGGTCCTTCATGGTGAAAGATTTGGGGGCATTTCTCTCTCCATTGTGTAGTTGATAGTTTGGGCAGTGAAGAGATGGCAGACAGTGTCAAAATTTTTCTACAGGACCTTGCCAGGGGAATAAAAGACTCCATCTGGGGAATTTGTACCATCTCAAAGCTAGATGGTCAAAGTCAACAAAAGAGAGAGGAGCAGCATCGAAGAAGGGCAAGCAGTGTCTGGGCTCAGAGGAGAGCCCAGAGTATAGAGAGGAAGCAAGACAGTGAACCACATATTGTTAGTAGAATTTTTCAGTGCTGCACTTGGAATGGTGGAGTATTCTGGTTGTCTCCTCTTGTTTTATTGAGTGTTTATTCCTGTGCTTCAGTCAGCAGTGGGCCAAATTTTGGTGAATCATCACTCCCTCAGGATGTTTTGTTGTGGCTAGTATTCTTCCTCACGTCAATTTTCAGTGTTCTTTGGGTGCTCCCCGTTTGTGCTTAGCAAAGTTGTGAACGCAATCTGGTTTCAGGGTATAACTGATCTGGCATTCGAGGTATCAAGGAGAAAGGCTCACCATTCGTTAGTTTCAGAAAAATAATTGCTGACATGCTCTTCAACCTATTGCTGCAGGCTCTTTTTCTCCTCCAGGGGATGTTTATGAGTCTCTTCCCCATCCATCTTGTTGGTCAGCTGGTTAGTCTCCTGCACATGTCTCTTCTCTACTCACTATACTGCTTCAAGTATCGTTGGTTCAATAAAGGAATTGAAATTCACCAACAGTTGTCAAACATAGAAAGAATTGGCCTTACTACTTTGCATTTGGTTTGCCCTCGTCTTTCCTCAAAGCAATGCAGTACTCCTACGTTGTCAGTGCCTGCCTCTTCTCTATCCTCGTTCCTTTATTCATTATCAGTGTCTTTCCAATTGCACCTCTTCTCCTTGGTGGTTTTCTTAAGCAACAGATTCTTCTGCAAGACAGTCTACCTGCAATCTGCCCTGAGTAGCTCAACTTCTGCAGAGAACTTCCCCTCACCTCACCCATGTCCTGCCAAACTGAAAGCTATTGTGGGCCACTGAGTCAACTGCCATCAAGAGGAGATGGGTGAGATTACAGGAGCACCATGGCAGCTCTTTTCCTTGTTCACCTCCCTGACCAGGGAAGGCAACAACTCTGCCAAGGGCCCTGTGCATATTCCACTCTTTCTGAGAAATCGGGCATTTTTTGTTTAACATCTTTATTGGACTATAATTGCGTTACAATGGTGTGTTAGCTTCTGCTTTATAACAAAGTGAATCAGCTATACATATACATATATCCCCATATCTCTTCCCTCTTGCTTCTCCCTCCCTCCCACCCTCCACATCGCATCTCTCTAGGTGGTCACAAAGCACAAAGCTGATCTCCCTGTGCCATGCAGCTGCTTCCCACTAGCTATCTTTTTTATATTTGGTAATGTATATAAGTCCATGCCACTCTCTTTGACTCAGCTTACCATTCCCCCTCCCCGAGGCCTCAAGTCCGTTCTCTAGTAGGTCTGAGTATTTATTCCTGTCCTGTCCCTAAGTTCTTCATGACAATTTTTCTTTTTTTTTTATTCCATATATATGTGTTAGGATACAGTATTTGTTATTCTCTTTCTGACTTACTTCACTCTGTATGACAGACTCTAGGTCCATCCACCTCACTACAAAAAACTCAATTTTGTTTCTTTTTATAGCTGAGTAATAGTCCATCGTATATATGGGCCATATCTTCTTTATCCATTCATCTGTCGAAGGACACTTAGGTTGCTTCCATGTCCTGGCTATTGTAAACAGAGATGAAATGAACATGGTGGTATATGACTCTTTTTAAATTATGGTTTTCTCAGGGTATATGCCCAGTAGTGGGATTGCTGGGTCTTATGGTAGTTCTATTTTTAGTTTTTCAAGGAACCTCTGTACAGTTCTCAATAGTGGCTGTATCAACTTACATTCCCACCAAAAGTGCAAGAAGTTCCCTATTCTCCACACCCCCTCCAGCCTTTATTGCTAGTAGATTTTTTTGATGATGGCCATTCTGAACGGTGAGAGATGATATCTCATTGTAGTTTTGATTTCCATTTCTCTAATGATTAATGGTGTTGAGCATTCTCTCATGTGTTTGTTCACAATCTTTATATCTTCTTTGGAGAAATGTCTACTTAGGTCTTCTGCCCATTTTGGGATTTTGTTGTTTGCTTTTTTGATATTGAACTGCTTGAGCTACTTGTACATTTTGGAGATTAATCCTTTATCAGTTGCTTCATTTGCAAATATTTTCTCCCATTCTGAGGGTTGTCCTTTGGTCTTCTTTATGGTTTCCTTTGCTGTGCAAAAGCTTTTAAATTTCATTAGGTCCCATTTGTTTAGTTTTGTTTTTATTTCCATTTCTCTAAGAGGTGGGTCAAAAAGGATCTTGCTTTGATTTATGTCAGAGTGTTCTGCCAATGTTTTCCTCTAAGAGTTTGATAGTGTCTGGTCTTACATTTAGGTATTTAATTCATTTTGAGTTTATTTTTGTGTATGGTGTTAGGGAGTGTTCTAATTTCATACTTTATATGTACCTGTCCAGTTTTCCCAGCACCACTTATTGAAGAGGTTGTCTTTTCTCTGCTGTATATTCTTGACTCCTTTATCAAAGATAAGGTGACCATATGTGCATGGGTTTATCTCTGGGCCTTCTATCCTGTTCTATTGATCAATATTACTGCTCTTCTGCCAGTACCATACTGTCTTCATTGCTGTAGCTTTGTAGTATACTGTGAAGTCAGGGAGCCTGATTCCTCCAGCTCTTTTTCTCTTTCTCAAGATTGCTTTTGCTATTCGGGGTCTTTTGTGTCTCCATACAATTTGTGAAAATTTTTGTTCTTGTTCTGTGAAAAATGCCAGTGGTAGTTTGATAGGAATTGCATTGAATCTGTAGATTGCTTTGGGTAGTAGAGTCATTTTCACAATGTTGATTCTTCCAATCCAAGAACATGGTATATCTCTCCATCTGTTTGTATCACCTTTAGTTTCTTTCATCAGTGTCTTAAAGTTTTCTGCATACAGGTCTTTTGTCTCCTTAGGTAGGTGTATTTGTAGATATTCTTTTTCTTGCAATGGTAAATGGGACTTTTCTTAATTTCACTTTCCGATTTTTCATCATTAGTGTATAGGAATGCCAGAGGTTTATGTGCATTAATTTTGTATCCTGCTACTTTACCAAACTCATTGATTAGTTCTAGTAGTTTTCTGCTAGCATCTTTAGGATTCTCTATATATAGTATCATGTCATCTGCAAACAGTGACAGCTTTACTTCTTTTCTGATTTGGATTCCTTTTATTTATTCTTCTTCTCCGATTGCTGTGGCTAAAACTTCCAAACCTATGTTGAATAATAGTAGTCACAGTGGGCAAATTCGTCTTGTTCCTGATCTTAGTGGAAACAGTTTCAGTTTTTCACCATTGAGGATGATGTTGGCTGTGGGTTTCTCTTATATATGGCCTTTATTATGTTGAGGAAAGTTCCCTCTAAGCCTAGTTTCTGGAGGGTTTTTATCATAAATGGGTGTTGAATTTTGTCATAAGCTCTCTCTGCATCTATTGAGATGATCTTATGATTTTTCTCCTTCAATTTGTTAATATGGTGTATCACATTGATTGATTGGTGTATATTGATAGTCCTTGCATTCCTGGGATAAACCCCACTTGATCATGGTGTATGATAATCATGATGTATGATCCGTTTAAAGTGCTGTTGGATTCTGTTTACTAGTATTTTGTTGAGGATTTTTGCCTCTATATTCCTCAATGATATTGGCCTGTAGTTTTCTTTCTTTGTGACATCTTTGTCTGCTTTTGGTATCAAGGTGATGGTGGCCTCATAGAATGAGTTTGGGAGTGCTTCTCCCTCTGCTATATTTTGGAAGAGTTTGAGAAGGATAGTTGTTAGCTCTTCTCTAAATGTTTGATAGAATTCCCCTGTGAAGCCATCTGGTCCTGGGTTTTTGTTTGTTGGAAGAATTTTAATCACAGTTTCAATTTCCTTACTTATGCTTGCTCTGTTCATATTTTCTATATCTTCCTGGTTCAGTCTTGGAGGGTTATACCTTTCTAAGAATTTGTCCATTTCTTCCAGGTTGTCCATTTCATTGGCATACAGTTACTTGTAGCAATTTCTCATGATCCTTTGTATTTCTGCAATGTCAGTTGTTACTTTTCATTTCTAATTCTATTGATTTGAGTCTTCTCCCTTTTTTTGCTGAGTCTGGCTAATGGTTTATCAATTTTGTTTATCTTCTCAAGGAACCAGCTTTTAGTTTTATTGATCTTTGCTATTGTTTTCTTTGCTTCTATATCATTTATTTCTGCTCTGATCTTTATGATTTCTTTCCTTCTGCTAAATTTGGAGTTTTTTTTCTTCCTCTTTCTATAATTGTTTTAGGTGTAAGGTTATGTTGTTTAATTGAGTTGTTTCTTCTTTCTTAAGGTAGGATTGTAATGCTAAAAACTTCCCTCTTATAACGGCATTTGCTGCATCCCATAAGTTTTGGATCGTCGTGTTTTCATTGTCATATATTTGTAGGTATTTTTTGATTTCCTGTTTGATTTCTTCAGTGATCTCTTGGTTATTTAGTAGTGTATTATTTAGCCTCCATGTGTTTGTACTTTTTACAGATTTTCCTGTAACTGATATATACTCTCATAGTGTTGTGGTCAGAAAAGATACGTGATACGATTTCAATTTTCTTAAATTTACCAAGGCTTGACTTGTGACCCAAGATATGATCTATCCTGGAGAGTGTTCCATGAGCACTTGCGAAAAATGTGTATACTGTGGTTTTTGGATGGAATATCCTATAAATATCAGTGAAGTCCATCTTGTTTAATGTATCATTTAAAGCTTGTGTTTCCTTATTTATTTTCATTTTGGATGATCTGCCCATTGCTGAAAGTGGGGTGTTAAAGTCCCCTACTATGATTGTGTTACTGTCAATTTCCCCTTTTATGGCTGTTAGTATTTGCATTATGTATTGAGATGCTCCTATGTTGGGTACATAAATATTTACAATTCTTATATATTCTTCTTGGATTCATCCCTTGATCATTATGTAGTGTCCTTCTTTCTGTCTTGTAATAGTCTTTGTTTCAAAGTATATTTTGTTTGATACGAGAAATGCTACTCCAGCTTTCTTTGACTTCAATTTGCTTAGAATATCTTTTTCTATCCCCTCACTTTGAGTCTGTATGCATCCCCAGGTCTGAAGTGAGGCTTTTTGTACACAGCATATGTATGGGTCTTGTTTTTGTATGCATTCAGCCAGTCTATGTCTTTTGGTTAGAGCATTTAGTCCATTTACATTTAAGGTAATTATCGATATGTATGTTTCTATTCCCATTTTCTTAATTGTTTTGGGATTATTATTGTAGATCTTTTCCTTCTCTTGTGCTTCCTGCCTAGAGAAATTCCTTTAGCATTTCTTGTAACACTGGTTTGGTGGTGCTGAATTCTCTTAGCTTCCGCTTGTCTTTAAAGGTTTTAATTTCTCCTTCAAGTCTGAACCAAATCCTTGCTGGTAGAGTAGTCTTGGTTGTAGATTTTTTCATTTCATCACTTTAAATATGTCCTGCCACTCCCTTCTGGCTTACAGGGTTTCTGATGAAATATCAGCTGTTAACCTTATGGGGATTCCCTTGTATGTTATTTGTTGTTTCTCCCTTGCTGCTTTTAAAACTTTTTCTTTGTGTTTAGTTTTTGATAATTTGATTAATATGTGTCTTAGCATCTTTCTCCTTGGATTTATCCTGCGTGGGACTCTGTGCTTCCTGGACTTGATTGACTATTTCCTTTCCCATATTAGGGAAGTTTTCAACTATAATCTCTACAAATATTTTCTCAGTCCCTTTCTTTTTCTCTTTTTCTATGACCCCGTATAATTCTCATGTTTGTGCATTTAATGTTGTCCCAGATGTCTCTGAGACTGTCCTCAATTCTTTTCATTCTTTTTTGTTTATTCTGCTCTGCAGTATTTAATTCCACTCTTTTATCTTCCAGGTCACTTATCCATTCTTCTGCCTCAGTTATTCCACTATTAATCCTTTGTAGAGAATTTTTATTTTCTTTTATTGTGTTGTTCAACATTGTTTGCTCTTTAGTTCTTCTAGGTCCTTGTTAAACGCTTCCTGTACTGTCTCCATTCTATTTCCAAGATTTTGGATCATCTTACTATCATTATTCTGAATTCTTTTTAAGGTAGACTTCCCATTTCCTCTTCATTTGTTTGGTCTGGTTTGTTTTCGCCTTGCTCCATCATCTGCTGTGTTTTTCTCTGTCTTCTCATTTTGCTTAACTTACTGTGTTTGGGTCTCCTTTTCACAGGCTGCAGGTTCATAATTCCCATTGTTTTTGGTGTCTGCCCTAAGTGGCTACGGTTGGTTCAGTGAGTTGTGTAGGCTTCCTGGTCAAAGGGACTAGTGCCTGTGTTCTGGTGGATGAGGCTAGATCTTGTCTTTGTGGTGGGTAGGTCCATGTCTGGTAGTGTGTTTTGGGATGTTTGTGACCTTATTATGATTTTAGGCAGCCTCTCTGCTAATGAGTGTGGTTATGTTCCTGTCTTGCTAGTTGTTTGTGATAGGGTGTCCAGCACTGTAGCTTGCTGGTCGTTGAGTGGAGTTGGGTGTTGATGTTGAGGTGGAGATCTCTGGGAGATATTTGCTGTTTGATATTACATGGAACTGGATGGTCTCTGGTGGACCAATGTCCTGAACTTGGCTCTCCCACCTCAGAGGCACAGCCCTGACGACTGGCCGGTGCACCAATAGCCTGTTAGCCACATAGCTCAGAATAAAAGTGAGAAAAAAAGAAATAAAGAAAAAGGTAAAATAAATAATATAAAATAAAATGAAATTAAATTAAGTTATTAAAATAAAAATTAAAAAAAAATTATTAAATTTTTTTAAATAAAAAGAAAGAGAGCAACCAAACCAAAAAAAAAATCCACCAATGATAACAAGTGCTAAAAACTGTACTAAAGAAAAGAAAAACAAAAACAGACAGAACCCTAGGACAAATGGTAAAAGCAAAGCTATACAGGCAAAATCACACACATAAGCATACATATACACACTCGCAAAATGAGAAAAAGGGAAAAAATATACATATCTTTGCTCCCAAAGTCCACCTCCTCAATTTGTGATGATTCATTATCTATTCAGGTATTCCAAAGATGCAGGATAGATCACATTGCTGGTGGAGATTTAATTTGCTGCTCCTGAGGCTGCTGGGAGAAATTTCCCTTTCTCTTCTTTGTTCACACAGCTCCTGGGGTTCAGCTTTGGATTTGGCCCCACCTCTGCACGTAGGCCACCTGAGGGCGTCTATTTTTCGCTCAGACAAGACAGGGTTAAAGGAGCAGCTGATTCGGGGGCTCCGGCTCTTTCAGGCAGGGAGAGGGAGGGGTATGGGAATGCAGGGCGAGCCTGCGGAAGCAGAGGCCAGCATGACATTACAACAGCCTGAGGTGAGCCATGTGCTCTCCCGTGGAAGTTGTCCCTGGATCCCGGGACCCTGGCAGTGGCAGGCTGCACAGGCTCCCAGGAGGGGAGGTGTGCATAGTGACCTATGCTTGCACACAGGCTTCTTGGTGGCTTCAGCAGCAGCCTTGGCATCCCATGCCCTTCTCTGGGGTCTGCGTTGATAGCCGCACCTCGCGCCTGTCTCTGGAGCTCAGTTAAGCAGCGCTCTAAATCCCCTTTCCTTGCTCACCACAAAACAAAGAGGCAAGAAAAATTCTCTTGCCTCTTTGGCAGCTCCAGACTTTTTCCAGGACTCCCTCCAAGTTAGCTGTGGCACACTAGCCCCCTTCAGGTTGTGTTCACACAGCAAACCCCAGTCCTCTCCCTGGTATCTGACCTCCAAAGCCCAAGCCTCAGCTTGCAGCCCCTGCCCACTCCAGGGGGTGAGCAGACAAGCCTCTCGGGCTGGTGAGTCCTGGTTGGCACCAATCCTCTGTGCAGGGATCTCTCTTCTTTGCCCTCTGCACCCTGTTGCTCCTCTCTCCTCTGTGGCTCCAAAGCTTCCCCCCTCTGCCACACAGTCTCCACCTGCAAAGGGGCTTCTTAGTGTGTGGAAACCTTTCCTCATTCACATCTCCTTCCCAGAGGTGCAGGTCCTATCCCTATTGTTTTGTCCGTTTTTTCTTTTTCCCTACCCAGGTATATGGGGAGTTTCTTGCCTTTTGGGAAGTCTGAGGTCTTCTGCCAGCGTTCAGCAGGTGTTCTGTAGGGGTTGTTCCACATGTAGATGTATTTCTGATGTATTTGTGGGGTGGAAGGTTATCTCCATGTCCTACTCTTCTGCCATTTTCAGGAATCGGGATTTTTGTCTCCAGTGCAGGTAAGGCAGAATCTTCCTGACATCAGTATGGATTTTAAACACCGGTGAGTATGAAAGGACCACAGGTTTTTCTGCAGTTCTTTTCTAGCATTTGTCAGCCCCCGTGCCTAGACTGATTTGAATTTCTCCCTGTGCCATTTATCTTCCCACTTCCCCTTCCTGCCTTCCACCACCCTTTGATGAATGGGTTTTTGTAATTCTAGCTGTTGTATTTTGTGGACTTGTTATTTTTGTTTTTCTGTGAAGTACATATATTGGATATGGGAGGTAAAGGAGGCTCTGCTGCTCCTGGTCACTCCCTTTATAGCCATCACTGTCTTGTTTCTTGTAACTCAGGTTACATTTGTTCTCTTGCTGCACTGCAAGGAAAACAAGCCTGAAGAGATGGAACAGGAGTTAAGACCTCACAGCTAGATCCTCACAGCTAGATCTGCTGGGTTTTGAGAAGTGATTTTCTTTCTTCCCCTTCAAGCGGAAAAAGATTTTTTCACTGGTACATTTAACGTGCCCCCAACTATATGGAGGTACCAATTTTGTACAAGTGCCATTGCAAAACAGAATGCTCAGAGAACCTGAACTTTTAAACTCTGGAGGTCTGAACTTTACTGTTGGCCACTGATGGGTCTTTCTGGTATTTCAAAGGATATTGGGTGCTGCAAATAGGAACTGAAAGGGTAATCTTATTAAACCCATTAAACCTGAGGGAAAAAAATTCACTGAATAAATGATAACTTCTCTATGCTGCTGTTTTCTCACTTTTTTAGAACTAAATGAGATAAAATATGTAAATTACCTATCATGGAGTGTATATCCAATAAGTATTAATTCTTCCATTTCCTCATTAACTAAAGAATAAGAATGCATCCAAAGTCACATAAGAATTGCTTGCAAAGAAGGCTGGAATTCAAATGATTCGATATTTAAAATCTCTCCATGGATATATCTTAGGCAAACACAATACTCACATCGTGAAAAAAAAGTGCTATCTAGAACTAATTCTTTGAGAGCCAGGGATGTCAAGTGTAATATGAATTCAAATATGCATATTCCCCAGTTTATTTGTGAAAGGAAGAAAAAGAGAATGAGAGGAAAAAGGGGAAAGCATAAAGTGATTGGCTAAGTTGTAGAAAGAGGCACAGTCTCATCCCCGAGGCCTTCCTCATGTCTCCCTTCCCCCACGCACATTTTTCAGATGTTTTGCTTAAACACTTGATTCTGCAAAAGGAGCAAGCAGCTGCTTTCCTATAATCACATTCTCTCTTGATTTTTACAAAGATGTATGAAAACTCAAAGAAATGTCCAAAACAATCACCCCCTCCAACACAGAGCTTGTAAGCTCATAGGTTCACACATGCGCATGTGCACAACTAACAGCCTCTCTAGCTAGAGACATGAGACGATAATTTTTAAATTAATAAAGAAAGAAGATGGGAGATAGATAGATACAAGCAGAAGTATAGTATTAATATATACTTCCCACTCAACTAGACTAGTACCAAGTGTGTTACCCTAATTTAACCCTTTGTTTTCCACAGCTGAAGAAAATGATCAATTTTATTTTTGAGAGAGAGAACTGTTTCCTGCAGTAGTAGAAAAATAAAATAAAGAGAAAAGCAAAGAATTGTGGTATTATTATTCGGGGCACACTGTTTCTATTTGTGAAAGTTTTGTCCTTATAACCCCATAGAAGAACCTCCTGTTGCAGCTAAAGTAAGGCCGTGTGTGTGTGTGTGTGTGTGTGTGTGTGTGTGTGTGTGTGTGTATGTGTTGAGGAAGGCTTATTACTATGGGAAAATATTTTTCTTAATTTTCTCCTCAAAATGAGTCAAAGAATAATATCCTAGTTTGTATAATATAAGGTTAAATATCTTTGTAGAAAATATAATAATGTAGTTTTCAAAAGACCTCATTTCTAGGCACAAAAGTTCGTACACTGTAGGAAACAAAGGCATGGAGACATTTTTGAACTTTTGACTTTTCATTTTCTTCTTCCTAGCCCATATCTCAATGGCAAATCTAAATAGACTAAAGACTCCAACTGCCGATGCAACAGGTGATAGTTTTATATGAAGCCTGTGAAAGAACTTTGTCCCTTTTTTCTTTGGTTCAAAGTGCACAAAGGGTGGTGCTATAGAAGCAGAAAGACTTTATAACCCAACAATTTCCATGTTACTTGGAACTGTTGCATCTCTGAGGCACATGGTTGTCTGGAGCTAAAGATGACTTTGTTAATATTAATGATCAGAAAGTAACTTTATAACTGGAAGAACTCCAGCAATCTGATTTTAGGAATCTAGTAGCTGACTCACCCTTCTTGTTTAAGCTATCAACTTCTGAAGAATTACTAGGTTGTGACAAGAGTTTGCATGATATAGCTTACCTGTTCAGGATTTTGCACTACATATTGCCTAATAGTGGTCTGCGGATATGTAGTGACTTTCACCGTTGGAGAATGGAGTTCCTGTGAAGAAAAGATAAAAGCTGCATATAATCATAGTTATTTAGTGACCTTGCAGCCAGAATAATAGGGAGCAATTTTCAGAGTGAAATTTTAAAAACCATTTACATAAATGATGACATATGAATTTATGTTTTGGTTAATTTCAGTCTGAAAAACATACATGAAGGAGTGTGTTTATGGGCTCAGCACCATGCTAGGTATTTCTATTATACTCATTGCATAGTAATTCATCACACATTCCAAACTATATTTGATGGGAGTTTCAAAATATTTGTTTCATTGTAAATGCCCCCACATGATTAGAAGAAAATATAGCTTAATATTTATTAATCAGAGTTTCTATTTGGAAAGGACATCCTATATTTTAAAAAATGAAAGGAGACGCAAAGAGAAAACTGTGTGTGTGTACACTTAAACATTTAAATCTTCAGTGTGGTGGTGGGAAAGGGCCATAAATAACATTAAAAGGGAGACAAATCACAAGAACAAAGTCATTTGTAAATTTTTGATGGAAAAAGAGTGGGTATCATTAATATAAAGAGAGTTTTATACCTCGGTGAGAAAAAAAATCTTCACACTAATAGAAAAATGAGCAAACGGTATGAAAGCAGAAAAGAAGAAAAGCAAATGATTAACAAACAACAAAAATTATTCAAACAAACTAAGAATCAAGTAAACATAACAAAAGAATACCATATTTTAACTGGGAAAATGTTAAAATAATGCTGATGAGGGCACAGTAGGAGGAGCATTTTCCTGTGGAGAGGGGAAAGATTAAATAATCATGCATAAGCTGAAATATGTAGCCATTGAAATAATGATCTTGATAATACAAATTTACATTAAAAAGCTCATACCATGTAAGATTAAGTGAAAGTGAAGATATAAAACTGCATATATGGTATGATCTTAATTTTTTATTTGAATGGAAGAAAACACAACAAAATGCTAAGAGTACTATCTCTGACTAGGGGATGGGTCATGAGTGAATTTTATTTCTTCTTCTTTATGTTCTTTTGTATTTCCAAATTTTCTAGAAAAAACATTTTTTGTCAGAAGTAAAATTTACAGCAAACTTAATTATAGAGCCATTTATTATGAAAAATAACAGTAAATGCAATTTCATGACTGGATTTGAGTGTAGTGAACAGCTCTGTGATTTAAGTAGACTTACTTTTCTGAGCTAATCCTATCTTGGTGGTCCATCCCATGGGGCTCCACTTTTAACTCAGTTGTGACCTTTATTCCACTGTCCTATGTTTTGTTAGTGTGTGACCCATGTTAGTCTGAGGTCTTTGGGAGTAGTGATTGGTTCCAATTCACCTTTGTGCAATATTTGGTACATACTTGGCAGTCAGCAAATGTTCACTGAATAAATGCATGACTCTAACTGACCTAGCTCTAGGCCAGGCCGAATTGGGACATGGTAAGCAAACTTTTCTTTGATAATCTTACTTGTTCTGCATAATATCACCTTTTCCTCACTGTACCCCAGGTCTAGAGACCAGCTTTTGTCCATTTGTCCCTTCACTATTCAAGTTCACATCGTGACACTTCAGTCTGGGCAGGCATGTTTTCTCAGAACAGTATCTTTCTCCCTCCTATCTTCCAAATCCTGCAGCCTTTATACTCCCCTCTTGTGTACTAACAAACTCAAGATGTCATATGGTATATTTACTCAGAATTTACTTTTTAATATGTGGGACTAGCTCATTAAACACATATTTGTTAATATGGTATTTAATTATTATTACAGGTACCTTTTGGAGATATAATGTGTACACTCAAAAATAATCTTAAAAGTGGGATTATTAGGTCACAAAAGTTAAGGGAACTTGAACTTGTGTGTCTTTCAAATCATGCACTTTGGAGAAGGGCTAGTTCTGACCCTGTAAGTTATTCTCTCTGGATATAAATGTATAGTATTATCATTCAAAAAGCCACGTCCTCAATCAACCCAAGATCTAGGTACTTCATTTCTGCTCAGATCAAGGACCCTTAAAATATACATAATCAGTGGGAGATCCTTGGAGAAAAATAAACTGCACTCAAACAAAAGCAATCAGATTGAGTAGACAATGAAACTGAAAAACCTCAATTCACAGCACTTGCTTCGCATTCCTATAATGGGCTGAGCTGACTTTCATATGTAAGGCTCTCCTTTCCAGTTTTATGTTCCTGAATTTTTGTGAATGTGTAAAGTTTTATGAGGGCCTAAAGATCACTTAGACAAGCAAGGTTTACACAAAAAGAAAGTAATCTAATCTAACCCACATCTTATTTTACCTGTTCAGTATTTGGGGTTATATGTACAGTGCTTGGGGCACAAGTAGATATTTTCAGAGTTGGAGAATGAAGTTCCTGTTGATAGAAAAAAAGGGGGTTCAGAAACTGTTACTGAGCAGTGTCATTTAAATGTCTTAGGTTCTTGGGCTTCCCTGGTGGTGCACTGGTTGAGAGTCCGCCTGCTAATGCAGGGGACACGGGTTCGTGCCCCGGTCCGGGAAGATCCCACATGCCGCGGAGCGGCTGGGCCCGTGAGCAATGGCTGCTGAGCCTGCACGTCCGGAGCCTGTGCTCCACAACAGGAGAGGCCACAACAGTGAAAGGCCCACGTACGGCAAAAAAAAAAAAAAAAAAGTCTTAAGTTCTGAAGGTATTATTATTTCCTTTATTTTTATAATAACCCAATTTGTCAGAAATAAGAACGTTATTTAGTGCTTTCTTAGATGATGTCCATCTTTCCAAAGAGCACATTACCAATTCCTTTGTCAGCATTGCAAGTAATCTAATGAAAAATAATTTCTAGAATGCTTTCATAACAGTACATACTTCTTGCACTTTTAGTTTGCTTCCCTTTTTTTGCTTTTTTGAGAACTCACCTGATGTATCCCCCAATGTTATTGTATGTCTGCAATTAACAAGATTTAAAGTTTAACAAACAAAAACACTAAATGTAAAAAAATCTGAAACCAATATAGGAAACTACCTTTGAAAACTCAACTAAGACTACTGCTCTTATATTACTTCAAGCTAATTTTTAATTATGCTTCATGTGATCTGCTTCTAGTTTAATTTCAGAGTAGGTTCTGATGTTAAAGAATGATCCATAAAGATGAGAGTATGATTTTTGATGTTTAGATAAAATGTTCACTCTATCAATTATGCTGGCATTCTTTACATTTTTCCCAGATCAGCAAATTGCATAATTTATCAGTGTGCAAAGAGTCGACAGCATTACTCAATTTCTTCATACATTACTATAATTTACAACCAATTGACACAACTCCAGGATATATTCCTAAAACGGTAAAAATAGTGTTTTCTTCAGATCAAGGAGGTATTAAAAATCAGAATCACAGACTTACAAGGGAAACACTGACAGACTCATACCGAAATATAGCTATAATGTAGGTGTAACTTGTGTTCTTAAAACAGTACTGTGCATTTACTCAGACTGCCAAATGTTCTGCATGCTGTGGTTTTCCTTTTGGTTCAACTTGTAACATTTTCATCCTTCCTCCCTCTGTTACATCAACAGCAATACTGCAAGCTTAATGTTTCTAGGCAGACTTTGAATAGGTTCCCAGATTTCCTGCTGGTAGCTGAGGATAATTGCTCAGACAAATGCACAGATTTACAGACTTTAGACCAAAAATGTACGTGTTCTTCAGTTTAGGAAAAATGGTTACAAATACAACCAAGTGCAAGTGGATTTGGCCCAGAGATCCAACAGGAATAAGTTCAGAAAGACAAAAAATGTGATTTTTAGTTATACAATAGTGCATGAATACACTCTAACATAAAAATTTATAAAGTCAAACGTCTTCCCTTAACCATCCTCCATTCATTCAAATCTCTTACCCATATTTATACATATATGTATAAATAATATTTACTGCTTTTATTATTCTGCAATGTAAGCCTAACAATATCTCATATTATAGATTAATGTCTTAATTCATTATTTTAAATTATAGTGTTCCATAATGTTTGTTTGATAGTTCATTTATCTATCTTTTAAAAATTGTTTCCAGGTTTCCACTATGCTGCAAAGAGCATCCTTGTGCAATGTGAGTATTTCTCTAGAACCCCACAAAGTGGAATTACTAGAGCAGAGTATGTGCATTATTCATTTTAATACATACTGCCCAATTGATTTCTCAAATGGCTATGCCAATTCCACATCCATCAGCAAGTGTAAAATTACTCATGTGTGAAAGATGCTTTTATGAAAACTTTTAGCCTTTTTAGGCTGTAGCTAGTAATACTAGGGTTATTTTGAGAATACAGTTAGTGCACACTGCCTGGTACCTGGTTCTATAGATGGTAGTTCTTTCCCCTTCCCTTTACCCTATTCAAATATGATGACATCAGAAAATTAAACAGAATGAAACTTAACTAGCTATGTGGAGTAGCTTTTAAGATGAAAGAGTATACTGAGAAGTTTTATAAACTTGCTGAAATTAACCCAAGTAAGAATACACACACATACACAAATATGTGTGTGTGTGGTGTGTGTGTATGTATCTTACATATTTAGGGCATATATTGATAGGCAGTTACTTTACTCAGATGCCAAGATAGCAGATATTCAAAAGGCAAATTGGTGTATTTGCACAAAGACTAGTCTAGTGCTAAAATGAAGAAATTATTCAATCTTCTTATATTTGGAAAGCTGGTACATTAATTCCACAAATTATGCTTTACTTAATTGTTCTGAGCCTTCATTATTAGAATTGATCTAGGCAAATGTGGCTTTTCCCATACAACCCTTATGGAAACGAAGGACAAATGGAATGACTTCAAAAAGTAAAATATTAAGGTGGTAGCTTAATATGGGTCAAAGAGATTGAGACGTATGGCAGTGACCAGAATGAGTTTAAATTACAGCAGTATTAGACTTATCATAAGGTGGGAAAAAACCTATCTGAATATAAGGTATATTAATTTCAGAAAAACTTGCTAAAGAAAACCCTTTTCCCCTGAAAGTCTACGGAATTAGATAAGTAGGGTGAGTAAAGGTCCAAAATGAACATTGTCTTGATGATGGAAGTTACTTTCAGTGGCATCTAGTGCTAGGCAGGATTGCAGCAAGTCATTCCACAAGTAGCCATTGCCTATTCTACAGGAAGTGATCAAAAATGTTTGTGAATGAATGAATGGATGAATGAAGAGGATGTCTTAGTTTTAAAGGCATCTCAGGAATAGAAATCTAAATCTCTCTTGATAACCTATATCAATGTTTAATTTTCAGTGTCACTCATCTGTACAGAGCTTCCCTAAATCCTTCATGTTGAAATCATTAAATCTAATGAATAGTTACATCTTTTGTACTTATGCCCTCTATGCCATAGCCCCATGTTCCTTATAACAAAATAACTGAAGGCTGGGGAAGGGGTGGTGGTGACTATCATAATATAGTGGAAAGAGTCCTGTGCTTGAAGTCCAGACCCCTAGGTTCTACTTCTAGTTATACCACTACACCACCAGCCAGCTATGATAATGAACAACTCATGCCATCTTCCTGAGCTTGTTTCCTCATGTGAGAAACGGGATGTGGGTATGTTTAAGTGTGGACTGGAGGATCTTTAAGCCCCATTCTATTTCCAACATTCTGTGAATATAAGAGATCACTCCCAGCTTATTTTTCCATACAGACAAGACAATTTCAAATCCTTTCAACTTGTCAGTCTTGTTTTCCTTTGATGAAATGATAATGACAACTAACACCTATTAAGAGCTTTCTATGCCAAATATATTACATAGATCATCTTATTTAACACTCAGAAAAACTGTCATCAGAAAGGTACTATTATAATAACCCCATTTTACATATGAGTAAAGTTAGACAAAGTAGGTTAAGTAGCTAGCTGAAGATCACACAGCTAATACTAAGGTGTTGGGATTCCAACTCAAGTAGCATGATGCTACTTAATCACTAAATCCAGAACTCATAACCTTAATCACTATACCTTCCCACACTTATAGCCTGCCTCATTATATTTTCTGTTCTTCAAGTTGTGGAACAAAATTCTACTGTTAGATATGAGTAATTATCATAATAGGAGACTAGATATTTGACTCTTTTTATTATTTACTATCAAAAGTAACTTTTTGGTGCCTGAAAACAAGAAATCCACCTATAACTGACCGTGTGAGAGAATAGCCCTGATTAAGTATTTTAAGCTTCTACAAATACAATAGGGTTTTTTTAAAAGTAGACAGCATTATATATTTAGAGTGTACATACAGAACTCTAAACTCAATAAAACATTGAATTTTTATTTAATTTTCATATCATTTAAGCCCTTTGATTTTGCAGGAAGGCCCTACATTTTCTGATCAAATATTCAGCCTAGTATTGAGTCGTTTATTCCTGTGGCTCATATTTGCTAAATACATAAATATTGCCTGTTGGCAACATTCTTTAGGTAGAGTTTTGTTGAAAAATAATTTTGTTTATAATTAGTAGATTTAGGCTTACTATGAAATCCAAGGGTGTTTTTCCCATGGTGACTAAAGTCATTTTCTACTTTGGGAAAGTTGTAGCAGCCCTCTTCCCTCTTCCTCCTCCTCCCCACCTTTTTCCTCCTCCTTCTCCTCCTCACCCTTCTCTTTCCGTTTTTCCCCTCCTCCTCCTCTTATAAAGTACATGTGGCATTACCAATTTTAAGATCAGAGTGGATTAAAATCAGTCTGCTTTTCTGGGATAATTTTACAACATCACTTGAGATAATTGTTCATACCTTGGTTTAACCTAAATCAGAGTTGGGATACAGGAATCAGATATCAGACTGTATGACATAAATAAGAGTCAAATGTATAGATCAGGAATATCCAGTATAGCATGGTGGTTACAAGCATAGACCTAGAACTAGACTGCTTAGATTTAAATCCCAGTTCTACCACATACTAGCTCCATGAACTTGAGCAAGTTACATAGCACTCCTGTGCTTTTGTTACCTCATCAGTAAAAATGGGAATGATATTTGAACATTACTTACTAAAGTTTAAAATTAATTCAGTAGCTTAAGGGACATAGGCAGTTCCAGAGAGGCTATGAAACCCAGATCATGTGCTAAAAGAAAGGGAGGTGCATTTTTATTGAGGAGGATTATTTCATCATTTTCCTCTATTTAAATATTTACTCTTTCAAAAAGTAAGGTTCTGGGGAAATTATATAAAGGATAGATACAGTCACCCCTCCATATCCACAGGTTCTGCATCTTCAAATTCAACCAACGAAGGATTGAAAATATAAAAAAAAAAATCTGAAAGTTTCAAAAAGCAAAACTTAAATTTGGTGTGCTCTGTCAACTATTTATATAGTATTTACACTGTATTTACAAATCTAAAGATGATTTTAAATGCGGGCAAGGATATGCATAGGTTACATAAGATACTTGACAATCAGTAAGAAGAGGGCTTCCGGGAAGATGGCGGAAGAGTAAGACGTGGAGATCACCTTCCTCCCCACAGATACACCAGAAATACATCTACACGTGGAACAACTCCTACAGAACACCTACTGAATCCTGGCAGAAAACCTGAGACCTCCCAAAAGGCAAGAACCCCCCCCCACCACGTACCTGGGTAGGGCAAAAGAAAAAATAAACAGAGACAAAAGGATAGGGACAAGACCTGCACCAGTGCAAGGGAGCTGTGAAGGAGGAAAGGTTTCCACACACTAGGAAGCCCCTTTGGGGGCAGAGACTGCGGGTGGTGGAGGGGGGAAAGCTTCGGGGCAGAGGAGGAGAGCACAGCAACAGAGGTGCTGAGGGCAAAGTGGAGAAATTCCCGCAAAGAGGATCGTTGCCAACCGGCACTCACCAGCCTGAGAGGCTTGTCGGCTCACCCGCTGGGGCGGGCAGGGCTGGGAGTTGAGGCTCGGGCTTCAGTCGGAGTACCGGGAGAGGACTGGGGTTGGCAGCAAGAACACAGCCTGCAGGGGTTAGTGCACCACAGCTAGCCGGGAGGGAGTCTGGGGAAAAGTCTGGACTTGTCCAACAGGCAAGAGACTTTGTCTTCCCTCTTTGTTTCCTGGTGCGTGAGGAGAGGGGATTAAGAGCGCTGCTTAAAGGAACTCCAGAGAAGGGGCGCGAGACACTGCTAAAAGCGTGGACCCCAGAGATGGGCATGAGACGTTAAGGCTGCTGCTGCCACCACCAAGAAGCCTGTGTGCGAGCACAGGTTACTATCCACAACCCCCTTCCGGGGAGCCTGTGCAGCCCGCCACTGCCAGGGTCCCTGGATCCAGGGACAACTCCCCCAGGAGAACACACGGTGCACCTCAGGCTGTTGCAACGTCATGCCGGTCTTTGCCGCAAGTTCACCCCGCATTCTGTGCCCCTCCCTCCCCCCAGCCTGAGTGAGCCAGAGCCCCCAAATCAGCGGCTCCTTTAAGCCCATCCAGTCTAAGCGAAGAACAGACACCCTCTGGCGACCTACACGTAGAGGCGGGGCCAAATCCAAAACTGAGCCCCTGGGAGCCGTGCAAACAAACAAGAGAAAGGGAAATCTCTCCCAGCAGCCTCAGAAGCAGCGGACTAAAACTCCACAATAAACTTGATGTATCCTGCATCGGTGGAGTACATGCATAAACAACGAATCATTCCAAATTGAGAAGGTGGACTTTGAGAGCAAGATTTATGATTTTTTCCCCTTTTCCTCTTTTTGTGAGTGTATATGTGTATGCTTCTGTGTGAGATTTTGTCTGTATAGTTTTGCTTCCACCATTTGTCCTAGGGTTCTATCCGTCCATTTTTTTGTTTGTTTGTTTTTTAATATTTTTGTCTTAATAATTATTTGTCTATTTTAATAACTTTATTACATTTTATATTATGTTATTTTACTTTATCTTCTTTCTTTTTTTCATTCATTCCCTCCTTCCTCCCTTCCTTCCCCCCTCCCTCCCTCCCTCCTTTCTTTCTTTCTTTCTTACTACTTCTACTAATTCTTTCTTTCTACTTTTTCTCCCTTTTATTCTGAGCTGAGTGGATGAAAGGCTCTTGGTGCTGCAGCCAGGAGTCAATGCTGTGCCTCTGAGGTGGGAGAGCCAACTTCAGGACACTGGTCCACAAGAGACGTCCCAGCTCCACACAATAACAAATGGCGAAAGCTCCCAGAGATCTCCACCTCAACACCAGCACCCAGCTTCACTTAACAACCAGCAAGCTACAGTGCTGGACATTCTATGCCAAAAAACTAGCAAGACAGGAGCACAACACCACCCACTAGCAAAGAGGCTGCCTAAAATCATAATAAGTCCACAGACACCCTCAAACCCACCAACAGATGTGGACCTGCCCACCAGAAAGAAAAGATCCAGCCTCATCCACCAGAATACAGGCACTAGTCCCCTCCACCACGAAGCCTACACAACCCACTGAATGAAATTTAGCCACTGGGGACAGACACCAAAAACAATGGGAACGACAAACCTGCAGCCTGCAAAAAGGAGACCCCAAACAGAGTAAGATAAGCAAAATGAGAAGACACAAAAACACACAGCCGATGAAGGAGCAAGATAAAAACCCACCAGACCTAACAAATGAAGATGAAATAGGCAGTCTACAAGAATTCAGAATAATAATAGTAAAGATGATTCAAAATCTTGGAAATAGAATAGACAAAATGCAAGAAACATTTAACAAGGACCTAGAAGAAGTAAAGATGAAACAAGCAACGATGAACAACACAATAAATGAAATTAAAAATACTCTAGATGGGATCAATAGCAAAATAACTGAGGCAGAAGAACAGATAAGTGACCTGGAAAATAAAATAGTGGAAATAACTACCGCAGAGCAGAATAAACAAAAAAAAAAATGAAAAGAACTGAGGACAGTCTCAGAGACTTCTGGGACAACATTAAACGCACCAACATTTGAATTATAGGGGTTCCAGAAGAACAAGAGAAAAAGAAAGGGACTGAGAAAATATTTGAAGAGATTATAGTTGAACACTTACCTAATATGGGAAAGGAAAGAGTTAATCAAGTCCAGGAAGCACAGAGAGTCCCATATGGGATAAACCCAAGGAGAAAAACGCCAAGACACATATTAATCAAACTGTCAAAAATTAAATACAAAGAAAACATATTAAAAGCAGCAAGGGAAAAATAACACACGAAGGAATCCCCATAAGGTTAACAGCTGATCTTTCAGCAGAAACTCTGCAAGCCAGAAGGGACTGGCAGGACATATTTAAAGTGATGAAGGAGAAGAACCTGCAACCAAGATTACTCTACATAGCAAGGATCTCATTCAGATTTGATGGTGAAATTAAAACCTTTACAGACAAGCAAATGTTGAGAGTTCAGCACCACCAAACCAGCTTTACAACAACTGCTAAAGAAACTTCTCTAGGCAAGAAACACAAGACAAGGAAAAGAGCTACAATAATGAACCCAAAAAAATTAGGAAAATGGGAATAGGAACATACATACTGATAATTACCTTAAATGTAAGTGGACTAAATGCTCCCAGCAAAAGACAGGATCGGCTGAATGGATACAAAAACGAGACCATATATATGCTGTCTACAAGGGACTAACTTCAGACCTAGAGACACATACAGACTGAAAGTAAGGGGATGGAAAAAGATATTTCATGAAACTGGAAACCAAAGAAAGCTGGAGTAGCAATTCTCATATCAGACAAAAAAGGCTTTAAAATAAAGACTATTAGAAGAGACAACGTAGGACACTACATAATGATCAAGGGATCGATCCAAGAAGATATAACAATTGTAAATATTTATGCACCCAACACAGGAGCACCTCAATACATAAGGCAAATACTAACAGCCATAAAAGGGCAAATCGGCAGGAACACATCCATAGTAGGGGACTTTAACACCCCACTTTCACCAATGGACAGATCATCCAAAATGAAAATAAATAATGAAACACAAGCTTTAAATGATACATTAAACAAGATGGACTTAATTGATATTTATAGGATATACCATCCAAAAAAAACAGAATACACATTTTCTCAAGTGCTCACGGAGCATTCTCCAGGATAGATCATATCTTGGCTCACAAGTCAACCCTTGGTAAATTTAAGAAAATTGAAATTGTTTCAAATATCATTTCCAACAGCAAAGCTAAGAGACTAGATATCAATTAAAGGAAAAGATCTGTAAAAAAATACAAACACATGGAGGCTAAACAATACACTACTTAATAACAAAGTGGTCACTGAAGAAATCAAAAAGGAAATAAACAAATACCTAGAAACAAATGAAAATGGAGACACGATGACCCCAAATCTATGTGATGCAGCAAAAGAAGTTCTAAGAGGGAAGTTTATAGCAATGCAATCTTACCTTAAGAAACAGGAAACAACTCAAATAAACAACCTAACATTGCACCTAAAGCAATTAGAGAAAGAAGAACAAAAAAACCCCAAAGTTAGCTGAAGGAAAGAAATCATAAAAATAAGATCAGAAATAAATGAACAAGAAATGAAGGAAATGACAGCAAAGATCAACAAAACTAAATGCTGGTACTTGGAAGATAAACAAAACTGATAAACCATTAGCCAGACTCCTCATGAAAAAAAGGGAGAAGACTCAAATCAATAGCATTAGAAATGAAAAAGAAGAAGTAACAACTGACACTGCAGAAATACAAAACATCATGAGAGATTGCTACAAGCAATTCTATGCCAATAAAATGGACAACCTGGAAAAAATGGACAAATTCTTAGAAATGCACAACCTGCCAAGACTGAATCAGGAAGAAATAGAAAATATGAACAGACCGATCACAAGCACTGAAATTGAAACTGTGATTAAAAATCTTCCAACAAACAAAAAGTCCAGGATTAGATGGCTTCACAGGCTAATTCTATCAAATACTTAGAGAAGAGCTAACAACTACCCTTCTCAAACTCTTCCAAAATATAGCAGAGGGAGGAACACTCCCAAACTCATTCTACGAGGCCACCATCACCCTGATACCAAACCCAGACAAGGATGTCACAGAGAAAGAAAACTACAAGTCAATATCACTGATGAACATAGATGCAAAAATCCTCAACAAAATACTAGCAAACAGAATCCAACAGCAGATTAAAAGGATCATACACCATGATCAAGTGAGGTTTATTCCAGGAATGCAAGGATTCTTCAATATATGCAAAACAATCAATGTTATAAACCATATTAACAAAGTGGAGGAGAAAAACCATATGATCATCTCAATAGATGCAGAGAAAACTTTTGACAAAATTCAACACCCATTTATGATAAAATCCCTGTGGAAAGTAGGCATAGAGGGAACTTTCCTCAGAATAATAAAGGCCATATATGAAAATCTCCAGCCAACATTGTCCTCAATGGTGAAAAACTGAAAGCATTTCCACTAAGATCAGGAACAAGTCAAGGTTGCCCACTCTCACCACTGTTATTCAACATAGTTTTGGAAGTTTTATCCACAGCAATCAGGGAATAAAAGGAAATAAAAGGAATCCAAATCGGAAAAGAAGAAGTAAAGCTGTCACTGTTTGCAGATGACATGATACTATACATAGAGAATCCTATACATGCTACCAGAAACTACTAGAGCTAATCAATGAATTTGGTAAAGTAGCAGGATACAAAATTAATGCACAGAAATCTCTGGCATTCCTATACACTAATGATGAAAAATCTGAAAGTGAAATCAAGAAAATGCTCCCATTTACCATTGCAACAAAAAGAATAAAATATCTAGGAATAAACCTACCTAAGGAGACAAAAGACCTGTATTCAGAAAATTATAAGACACTGTGAAAGAAATTAAAAATGATACAAATAGTTGGAGACATATACCATGTTCTTAGATTGGAAGAATCAACATTGTGAAAATGACTCTACTACCCAAAGCAATCTACAGATTCAATGCAATCCCTATCCAACTACCACTGGCATTTTTCACAGAACTAGAACAAAAAATTTCACAATTTGTATGGAAACACAAAAGACTCCGAATAGCCAAAACAATGTTGAGAACGAAAAACGGAACTGGAGGAATCAGTCTCCCTGACTTCAGACAATACTACAAAGCTACAGTAATCATGACAGTATTGTACTGGCACAAAAACAGAAATATAGATCAATGGAAGAAGATAGAAAGCCCAGAGATAAACCCACCCACATATGGTCACCTTATCTTTGATAAAGGAGGCAGGAATGTATAGTGGATAAAGGACAGCCTCTTCAATAAGTGGTGCTGGGAAAACTGGACAGGTACATGTAAAAGTATGAGATTAGATCACTCCCTAACACCGTACACAGAAATAAGCTCAAAATGGATTAAAGACCTAAATGTAAGGCCAGAAACTATCAACCTCTTAGAGGAAAACATAGGCAGAACACTCTAAGACATAAATCACAGCAAGATCCTTTTTGACCCACCCCCTAGAGAAATGGAAATAAAAACAAAAATAAACAAATGAGGCCTAATTAAACTTCAAAGCTTTTGCACAGCAAAGGAAACCATAAACAAGACCAAAAGACAGCCCTCAGAATGGGAGAAAGTATTTGCAAATGAAGCAACTGACAAAGAATTAATCTCCAAAATTTATAAACAGCTCATGCAGCTCAATAACAGAAAAAACAAACAACCCAATCCAATGGGCAGAAGACCTAAATAGACATTTCTCCAAAGATATACAGACTGCCAACAAACACATGAAAGATGCTCAACTTCATTAATCACTAGAGAAATGCAAATCAAAACTACAATGAGATATCATCTCACACCAGTCAGAATGGCCGTCATCAAAAAATCTACTAGCAATAAATGCTGAAGAGGGTGTGGAGGAAAGGGAACCATCTTGCACTGTTGGTTAGAATGTAAATTGATACAGCCACTGTGGAGAGCAGTATGGAGGTTCCTTAAAAAACTACAAATAGAACTACCATATGAACCAGCAATCCCACTACTGGGCATATACCCTGAGAATACCATAATTGAAAAAGAGTCATGTACCAAAATGTTCATTGCAGCTCTATTTACAATAGCCTGGAGATGGAAACAACCTAAGTGTCCATCATCGGATGAATGGATAAAGAAGATGTGGCACATATATACAGTGGAATATTACTCAGCCATAAAAAGAAACGAAATTGAGCAGTTTGTAATGAGGTGGATAGACCTGGAGTCTGTCATGCAAAGTGAAGTAAGCCAGAAAGAGAAAGACAAATACCGTATGCTAACACATATATATGGAATTTAAGAAAAAAAAAATGTCATGAAGAACCTAGGGGTAAGACAGGAGTAAATACACAGACCTACTGGAGAATGGACTTGAGGATATGCGGAGGGGGAAGGGTAAGCTGTGACAAAGCGAGAGAGATTCATGGACATATATACACTACCAAACGTAAGGTCGATAGCTAGTGGGAAGCAGCCGCATAGCACAGGGAGATCAGCTTGGTGCTTTGTGACCACCTGGATGGGTGGGATAGGGAGGATGGGAGGGAGGGAGACTCAAGAGGGAAGAGATTTGGAAACATATTTATATGTATAACTGACTCACTTTGTTATAAAGCAGAAACTAACAACAAAATAAAGATACTTGAGCATAAGTGGATTTTGGTATCTGGAGCAGAGGTCCAAGTATCAATCCTCCTCAGATAGCAAAGGATGACTATACCTGCATACATACAGAAAAATATTTCAGTCAGCTCTTTTAAAAAATTTTATGAATTTAATTCTTCTTCTACTGAAATTGTCATTCTAAACTTGTACTTTGAAAGTTTGTGGCTTCCTTTTTTGTTTCATTCCTATGTTTCTGTTAAAGCTGATCCTGTACTTTGGTAGCCCTTTGATCGCACATTTGCATCACCATGAATTTCTTTGAATTGTGATGATCTTAGAGGTAGTTCTATATGTAAATGAGTAGCTTGAATATATAGATCTGTAGGGTCCAGTAGAACTCTCTGCAGTGGTGGAAATGCCCTGTATCTGTGCTGTACAGTTCAGTAGTCACTAGCCACATGTGGCTGTTGAGCACTTAAAATGTGGCTATTGCAGCTGAGGAACTGAATAATTAGTTTTATTGGATTTGAATTAATTTAAATGTTAATGTAATTAACCGCATACTACCCTACTGGAAGTGTAGCTGTAGAGGAAGCATTAGGTGCATTAGGTAAGAGGCAGACTGCAAGCAAGCTTTAATGTCAGCATCACTACATTTTAAAAAGGAAAAAGAAAAAAACACACACTAAAAAAAACTTCATTTCAAATATTGAGGTTCAAGTTCAAAGACTCTAAGAGCATGGGAACTTCCAAATTACTCTTTCTAAAGGATATTTATGCCAGTAAACATTATAAATACATTCTTGCTGCTCCAGTCTTTTGATCATACACCATGTTTTAGAAAATTGCTTTAATGCTTTTCCTTGTTAGTCTGTCTTAGCTAGTAGAGCCCTAATAAGCCTTTCAAGCATGTGTGTTTACCTAATCTTCCCAGTGTCAAAGGAACCCTTACTTTATTCATTTAGCTTATTACCGTAGTTTGTGCAGCTATCGGCTTTTGTTGGCTATATTTTTATAAATCAATAATACAAGCAGAAAGAATTATCCAGTGCTAACTCTGTGCTGTACACCTTCACATGTTATCTCAATACTCACTACAACTCTGAAGGAAGGTATTATTATCCCCACTTTACAAATGAGGACACTAGGTCATGAGAGGTCAAGTCATTTATTCTGAGTAATACAACATTAACACGATGTGTCAGGCACTGTGCTGTGTATTTTTCACCATATATTATCGCATTTGACTCTAATAACAATCCTATGACTTAGGTGTTATTATCGCCCCATTTTATAGATGAGGCAACTGAAGCATATAGCTAGCAAGTCCCTGAACCAGGAATTAAACCAAAGAAGTTTAAAACCTAAGCTTACACTATTAGCCACTACACTTGACTGTTTCATAGTTCAGTTCTCCCCAAGTCTACCTCATCAATGCACATTTATTATTTGTAGTTCTCTCTGGGACACTACACATAGATTCATTTGCATGGGCACTTTCTCCACACAATGTTCTCTGTGACTGATCTTTAGGCTCTACATAATATGAACATTTTCAGTCAATACCTATTGGCTTTCATTTTCCTATTGATAGCTCTGATCAAAGAGTTCAAGACCTTGGTGCAGTATGTAAAGGAGAGACAGCAAGACTGCTGGGAACGAGAATTAGGTAATAGAAAAGATTACATGCATAGTACAGGACTTTGTTCTTTAAATATTTGGAATCTTGTTGAAATAAACATGGCACTCTTTCATGTTGCCTAATTTGAATTTTAAAACTTTACTTAAAAACTAATACATAATATAATGTTCCAAGAAGGAAAACCATGGGAGCCTTCTATACGCTCCTGTCAGTTTTAATGACTATGAGAATCACTGAAAGTAATAATAGTGACTTAGGAAAAGGCTAGGCTGAATAGTTTCAAAAGAGGCAGAATCTTTAAAAACCACCTGAAATTTATGCTGGCAGAATTTGCCAAGGCAAACGGCCATTTAAATAGGCCATTTAAATAAATTTTCAGAATAGTTTGGGAGATGCTTTTGTTAGAACCTGTCAAAGACAGTAACATGGTTAAACACTTGCCTTAGGTTATTGTTGAGATGCTGTTCTGAACTTTGTACAGGAAGAAACATGTAAATTATAATGACCTCTGTTTATATGAAACAAACACTTCCTTAATTTAGGATAAAATGTGTGATTCTGTTCTCATGTAAAGAAAGCAATAGAATGTAATAGTAATAGAAATCCTTCCACTCATCCTTTCCCTCCAAGGAAAATCCCTCATTTAAGAGACCCATTCCTGGATTCTTTCTTTTCTTGAAGGCAACTAGGAGAGAAAATAAAGTATACAGTCCCTTTGTAGCGCATGCTTTTTGACTTTAAAAACTGAAAGTACATACGTTCCATTGGAAGCCAAAAAAGGATGGCTATTAAGATAGCTGCTGTTGTGAAGAAAAAGTTAGCTCAAATACACCTGTTTAGAAAGGTTTTCACTTTTAAATAGGGTTTAAGAGCATGGCAAACTTGCAGTTATTTTACCAAGAATTGTCAAGAAATAAAACAACAGTTAAAGGAAAAGTTCACCTCCCTCCCCTTTGCCCCCACCACCTTTCTCTCTCTCTCTCTCTCTCTCTCTCTCTCTCTCACACACACACACACACACACACACACACACACACACACACACACACAAAATGATAGCTCATGAGTGCCACTGACTCAAAACAGGCCTAGCAATTTATCAGACCTCCCTTAAACAAGAGACAATTGGCAAGGGCATTTTCACCCAGCAATTACTTGCACTCAATTTCTATAGCTTCATTTAATTGTAAGTACAAAAGGGATGACCAAAGCTGAAAACTGGGCCTCTTTATCCTTTAACCTCATTGCTTTCTCAGGCAAGCTACTTCCCTGAATAATCGTTCACTTTAGTGACCACTCCTTTGAACAACAATTTTCCAAAGCAACACACCCATCCCCACAGAACAGGAAAATTTTATGATAGTGTATATAAATCCTGGCACAGTAAGGGAACTATCCACTATCTCTGTAACCAAAGAAAAAGGAAAAAAGTCATGTAAACAAAGAAAAGCCCAAGCTGGGTAATTATTGAGAGCAGAGGCCATTCATAAACTCACTCACATTCTCCCCTGGGCTGCTTTCTGGAGCTAAATTTGGTTGCAAGTTTCAAATTTAAAAAAATGGTAATCCATAAAACACAATCTCTAAGAGATCCCTTCTTGCACCAAAATGTTTTATTCAATAAAATATTGATGGCAAAAGCACAAAATTATATTTTAAAATGAAATCTAAGCATATAGGACACCTACAGATCAGATCGTATATATCTGTCCTCAATATGAACTCTCCCTGGATAAGCAAATGGTATTTATCCAGATAATCATGGTGCTTCTTATATAATAGGCACTTAATAAATATGTGTTCAATTAATGCCTGGTATTAAAAATATTTTATTTTGATCAATTTCTCTCTCTCACAACAGAACTCCTCTGTATATGTGGAAAATATCTTGAACTTCATAAAAAGCTAAAATTAATGGAAGAGAAATACATATGTTCAATGCATATTAACATCAATGTTGTTCATCTGAGGCAGTGTTTCATTCTGAGTTAATGATGGTTGTTTAATATTTAGGCCTTTTAAAAGGTTGAGCCATAAGGTTTTTGTTTTCTTTAGTTTTATGTAGTTTCTAGAATTCCATTTATTTACAAGACTATATTCAGTTCTAAAATGCACATATGACCTTGATTACACCTGCTTTTGATTTTTCCTGTTCATATGGATAAACTTAGTAATTTTAATTCTACCATCAATTTAGACAATTTCACCATACCTGGTTTCTATAGTCAGTTTTCTCTGAGAAACACTTTATCAGTCAGACAAAATAATAACTGAGGGATCATAAAATATATCTGATAAATTTTAGACAAGAAGCAAAGCAACATTATATCTGGAGAAATTTAAAATATGTTTATGTCTATAAGCACTATTTTAGTGCACAAGAAAGCAAAAAAGGAAAAACGTGGGCCAAAAAGCCAGAAATAGAAAATACTAAAGTGCTGCAAAAAGCATTTGGTTAAATCCAAAATGTCTACTACATAAGCGAAAATTAAGATTCAGGAAGCAAAGCAGAGTGACATCAATTTCGGTTTCTCAAAGGGAACATATTTTACTACTGGCAATTATATATATATATATATATATTTTTTTTTTTATTAATTAATTTATTTATTTATGGCTGTGTTGGGTCTTCGTTTCTGTGCGAGGGCTTTCTCTAGTTGTGGCAAGCGGGGGCCACTCTTCATCGCGGTGCGCGGGCCTCTCACTATCGCGGTCTCTGTTGTTGCGGAGCACAGGCTCCAGACGCGCAGGCTCAGTAATTGTGGCTCACAGGCACAGTTGCTCTGCGGCATGTGGGATCATCCCAGACCAGGGCTCGAACCCGTGTCCCCTGCATTGGCAGGCAGATTCTCAACCACTGCGCCACCAGGGAAGCCCTATATATTTTTTTAATCTTAGGAATTCTTTTACTATCATCCAAACAGAAAAATGCTAAAAACAATTCAAGTAAAAGTTTAATTGAATTCATGATAACTAGCAATTGATTATAATACTTATCTTCCTAGCTGCCATGGTCACAAACTTTAGCATCAGAATAATTGCTATATACCACCTCAAAATGTCATTGAAACATGGCATATTAAGGAGAGAATTTTAAAGCATAAAACAAAAAGTGTTTTAAGTAATGTGTACTGCTTGCTTGTGCTTGGCATGGTATATAATAAAGCTGCCACTACATCTTACCCATTTTGTTAACATGAAGGTAATTTCAGATCAATTTTAGGTCCTACTTTATATAATGCCATCCTGCCACTAAACAGGGAGAAAAGAAATAAAATAATAGAATAATAGTTTCCTAGTCACATTCTTTGTGGCAGCTATCTAAAAGCTTTCTTGCCAAATTATCTTTTAGTGGATTTATGAATGCCCTTTGATATCGAACTCAGTTTGAAATTTATAGTCAAATTTTCTTTCTAATTTCACTGAGAGAATGAAGATTCTTATTTTTTTTTCCTTTACCACATATCTAGAAGTTCACCTCCCTCTTCCTTACCCAGCCCTTTTCTTTCTTTTCAATTATAAATCACTTCAGATTTCACAACACCCTCCATTCCAATTTATTTTCCCTGTTTCTGAGGCCATACTTTCTGTCCCTATGGCTCTTTATAAACTCCTTTGGGGAACTACATTTCAGGATAGAGCTAGTCTTGTGAGGATCACTTAGCAAATATCAGATAGAAAGGTGAGTCTCGTAAAAAACTCAACCAGCTTGGTCCCAAGAATATTAAAAAGGAAAGTTGAACCATGGAGTATGCAATAAAGTGTGACCCTAAAAGTTGTTCTGTGGTCAATGTTTATAATTTGCCAAATGTAAGCTTTTTAAATTTTTATCTATTTATTTTTCTTTTACTAGGAAGTTGATAAGAAAAGAGGTTAATGTATTTAAATAACTATGCCAGATAGGGTGATTTTAGCATTCGTATGATAATGGTAACTGTTGTTTCAACTTCCCCATTGTTTTGGGGCTACTCAGGAACATAGGTGACACCCACTTTGTTGTTCATTAACATCACTGAATACTGGAATGTACATTTGCACTATTATTATCACAAACTAGTAGTTTTGACCTTTTATTTTTCTTCCCTTTGACTTCAATGCAGGTGGAGTTTTTTTCAAATAGGAAATTACTGACAGTGAATACTGGGTTTTTCTTCATATTTTTCCCTCAAATTAAGGTAGGAATGAAATAAAACAGGAAAATTGTGGCCTTTATAGTTGTTGGGTTACCTATATCTTTTAAAACATCTTTTTTAAATAGTTTCATTATATACTTTAGAAATGTTGCCTCATATCCTAATTAAAATTATTGTTTTGGGAAAAATAATCCATTTTATTCCAGATCAGCATAACAATGCAACATAGGATATCATCCCGATGGTTGCTTTTTGAGCTTTTCACAGTACTACTTGTATCTTGAAACATAATTTTAGTTTGGACTGAAGTTTCCAGAAAGCTTAAAGACATGCAAATTTAATATAAAGAGAGTCAAAGATGAACACAGACATAGAGCTGTTAATTTTATATTGTCTTACAGTGTTCTTTCATATTCATTGGCAAGTTTATTAACACAGATACTGATGTTAAACTAACCCCTTTAAAAACAAATTTGTTTCATTTTAAAGGGTGTCTTAGACTTCCACCATTTTTAGCTTTCATGTAACAATTGCTTACATCTTGCCTTCCTCAATCTTATATTCACTCTTTCAATATTCCTTCTACTAATATTCATAAATTATCCACCTTGACTATACAAGAACAAATGCATCATTTTCAAAAGATGAAACACATATGACAATTGAAATAGACATTGTGCCTGTCACTTATCCTGGAGTAGCATACTATTTGCTAAACAAATAATTGCTCATCACTCCATACATGCCATTGCCCCTGCACCACCATATTTGATACAAAAAAACCTGTTTACTTTTGATATGAAGTGAATCAGTGGGAACCTATTTTATAAAAATGACGGTATTCTAGTTGAGGATTGCTTTGTGGTAGGAGCAAAAGAATACCTCAGGTCATATATTCCAATCTAATTCAACAAAAAATGAACCATCCTATGCTCTAGTTAGATTATGAAAATCACTGGAACTGATAAACAAATGGCTACAAGAACTAGTAAATGAAAGAACAGCCAAGAGATGGAATTTGGGTGACCGTACATTGCGTATATAGCTGCAATCCAAGAGATAATATCCTGTAGAACAGAGCCAGAGAAGCAGAAAGAAAAGAAATGAGGTTCAAAAGCAAACAAAGGCAACAAAGATTTCCCCTTTCTGGCATAGCTGTCTTTGTGGTACCTGGGAACGGTCACTCCAAAGCAAGCTTTGGTAGGAGGAGGCAGTTTTGAGAGGGGAACACACTTCCCGTGAGCCGATGGGGTCCAAGGCCTCAACCACCTTGTTCATGGGCCCACTGTAGGTCCTCACTCGCTCATACACTACATTTTTTTCTGGAAGCTGCTGGGCTTGGCTTGACTGATGGTAGCAGCGGTAATGCTGGGGCTGGCACTGCAGCACTTCTGGGGATTGCTGAGTCCCACAGCTGCTGCTGCTCATCTCACTCCAATAGTTTGAGCTCATCATCTTCTCAGTGGTCACCAAGGTACTCCCCAGATGCTCTCCCTAAGGAACAAACAGAGAGAGATCATGAAAGAAAGGGGCAGGAAAGCAGGCAGGCAGGCACACGTTAGAAGCCTTTTATCAACCACCTCTGCCTATAGTGGTGCCAGGGAGAGATGGGAGTTACCTGAGCAACAGCAGAAGCCGGTCTGGCAGCTACAGAGGAGGCAGCAAATAAAGTAATTGAGTGCAAATGCAAAGTGGAACCACCCCGTGAGATTGCTCCAGGAAATAGTACTGCCACGCCCCTGAGGGGCAGAATCACTGGGTAGGTTTACCTGCCGGGAGAGGCCCTGCTTTGTTATGGAGATAGCTACTAGGCTGTCCAGTAGGGTAAGGAAGTCTGGAAAGAGCAGAAATGTGGAATTTCAAGGCTAAAGCCAGAGCTTCCAAATTCACAGTCTTGGAAATTCACTTGAACTGTAAATAGGCAAACAAAGACATGCCCATGCCAAAACTTACTGCAGAAAAAAGGTCACAAATGTCACATGAAAGTGGCTTTCCCATGGTTCTTAAGCTTAGCAAGGGTAATTACAAACATGAGTATTATCATTCCAGAGTCCCAGACCAAAATAAGGGGTATTAGCCTAAGGACATTAGTTTTCACAGATAAATCTGCATTCTTTGCAAAACCCAGCTAGTAATTGCAGTTAAGGGAGATTGCTATGAGGTTTCCTTCTAGCAACACTCTCTAATTTGTGGACCTGTTTATCTTGCTCCAGGCCTTGTGTGGCTTTCTAATTTAAATTGAGGAAGATTTGTCTAAATGATTAAATTGCTGTCTGTAGGTGGGAGATTTGGTCAAGAAAAATATAACCATTCCAGAAACCCTCTGCATTTTAGCACTTATATTTATTGTTTCACATTTTTACAAAGGAATGTACCCTGACTTGATTTGTGCCTTAGGAAACACTGAGTTTGATTGCCTTTTTAATATCTAGTTGTTAAGGGAGCTGCAAGTCCTGAGAGGTGCCTTACCTGATATAATGAGATTAAATATGCTCAGCACTTATATTTATCACTACTTGAAATTACAATCATAAGGTCTACTTAACCACCAGGTTTTTCCCTGCAAGATATTTCAGCACCACGGAACTCTAGAATATTCACTGAGGGTGTCTTCAGAAAAGGGACATCTTCCTAGTGTGTATATATACCATAGAACCCAAGCACACCACCACCATTCTGGAGAGGAAGAGAATATCATCAAGCTGTCTAGCCAGGTTTTTAATCTGCTAAGTAAACAAAAGGTAGTGACTTACTGGTCATTCACTCTGACCATGCGAGAAGCTTTACATGGAATATCTATCATCCTCACAAATTTATGAGCGTTTATAGGTGAGGAACTGAGGCAGAGACACAGAGAGGCTGAAAAACTTCCCAAAGTTAAACTACTAGTAAAAAATGAGTCTGGGATTTGAACATAGAGCCTATAGCTCTACTATATTATACTGCTAAGTAAAAATTTAAATTATGTTCTGTATCTGGGCATCCAATACATCTTCTAAGTGGAAAACTAACACAGTTTTGAACCATTAGCACGTTAAGTGACTTTAAAAAGAATCTATGGATTTTTTATGGAGGAGAGGTATGCAAAATGCTGAAAACCGACCTTAAAAACTCTTTAAAATAATTTATTGTATATTTATGTTTATATTTGCATACTGTGTGCAGAGCTTTCAAATCTAATCCTTGTTCATTATAATGCTGTTCCTCAAGGATCAATGAAAATTTAATTAGGAACACATGACCTGCCAAACAGCCTGGCAAAATATCAGATCAATAACTTGTTAATATCATTAGCAGTATCATTTTGAATAAGCTTTATATGTGAATAGGGAATGGGTATTAAGTGGGGTAATCCAGTCAGCTCTGATTGTTGAAATCTGAACTTAAACCACACACAAACACATATACACAGTGCTGTTAATATCTGCATCCAGTGCTATTAATATCTGTATCCTAGTAACAGATTGAGATGAAGACTAAAAATTCCTTCATCCATACCTGCTCTTCACATTTCTTGGATATATAGCATTTTGAGGCAACCACCTTAATGCAGTTGGGCAAAGAGTAAAGTGTGAAACTGACACCCTCTTTCAATTCCGGAGCCTCACCCATCACTTTTCCACATGCCTGGATATGAGGAAAAGAGAGCTTGAAGCTCAGGGATACTATATAAGAAATGAGATTAGACACTATCTGGCAGACAAACCACATCTTAATATGAAACAGGTGTTGACCACCCTTGCACACCTCAGAGAGACCTACCAATCATTCTCACCAAAGTTTGTGCTCCTTCTCTGAGAATGCATTTATGCCTTCGTTGATCTGCTTCTCCAATTGTTTTATTTCTCCTTTATGCAGATAATGTTAATACTCACCTCTTTTTATTAATAAATGCATATAAATTATTTGACCATTTAATAATGGTAATTGCTCTGTTTTCTACTTGAAAGCCCAAAGGCTTGACACTCTGCATTCCTCAGGCTTCATGATTATGCTACACTTCTTACACTGGTGGATGAGACAGTAAGAGTTGATTTCTTATTCTCAGCTCCAGACTTGTTCAGAGAATCCTTAATTATATTTCTGGCAGTTATTTTGTTTCACTCAGTAATATAGATATTTTATGTTTAGTACTGAAAAAACCTCATTTATGATGATGAATTTGATTTCCCCTCAGACGTGATATCCCTTTAGAAGCTAATTCAGTTCTAACAGACTTTTAAAAACCTTTAGTGTTTTTGATTATAAAAGCAATTTATTCTTTAAAAATTAAAATAACTGAAGACATGGAAAAAGTAGAAAATGAAACTTCCCATATTGATGGTGTGGGGCCTTTAGGGACTTTCCACCCCCTCACTTGTTCCCGTAAACCAATTCTTCTCCCTATCGTGCGCCACTCCTTCTCCCTATCGAAACCAATTCTTGGAGTTTTTCAGTTGACGGGGACTTGCCAGACAGCGGGTAATTTTCCAGTTGCCCGTAACAGGTATACGCCCTAACCGCCACAATGAACAGACAACTATAACGGCCAGAAGGTGGGACAAAAGTTCCTAAGCCAATGAATTCAAAAGTCACCACATTTACCCAATCATTGTGAGAATATACCCGCCCTATGAGTAAATAAACCTATAAAAAGTATGTGATTCCGCTTTTAGGGGTTCCCCATCGGCCTCCTGCGTGAGGTTCAGGGAACCCCGGTGCATCGGCTCCTAATAAACCTCTTGCGTGTTGCAGCGGCTCTCGACTCTTGGCGGTTCTTGGGCGAGTTGGAATCCCTCGTAGACCGTTTGGGTCTAACATTTGGGGGCTCGTCCGGGATCCCCACTCGCCCCCGGGTCACAAGAACATCGGGAGTCGGAGGTATCAGGTAGGCTCGAGCCCAATTGTCTGTTTGTTTGTCGTTTGTTTGTTGCTAGCCGCCATTAGGAAAAAGCCGTGCGAACCGGCTTGCTGTGGAATCTGTATTGGACTCCTGGCTAGGCAGACGTGCCGAAAGCTGGTGTCCACGGGCCCCGGGGGACGCCCTGGTGGTCCATCTGGAAGGAGAAACAAATTTTGTCCCCTCTTCATCTGGTTCTGGCAGGTTATATAAGCTGCCATCTGAATTTGAGTTGGTTTCGGGTTTAAGTTCGCGGCGGCTGGTTCTGGCAGGTTATATAAGCTGCCATCTGAATTTGAGTTGGTTTCGGGTTTAAGTTCGCGGCGGCAATATCAATGTGTGTCTTTTGAAATTTTATTGTTTTTCTGTACTATTATCTTTCTTTTGACGGACGACAATGGGACAAACTATGACGACTCCTCTTTCTCTTACCCTAAGCCACTGGACCGAAGTTAGGGCTAGGGCCCACAACCTTTCGGTAGAAGTAAGGAAAGGAAAATGGTAAACGCTGTGTACCTCTGAGTGGCCTACATTTCAGACAGGGTGGCCACCCGAGGGATCTTTTTTGTTAGATAAGGTTGGGCTAGTCAAGTCTAGGGTCTTTAACACAGGACCCCACGGACACCCAGACCAGATACCATATATCCTGGTCTGGGAAGATCTAGTTCTCTCCCCGCCTCCGTGGGTCCGGCCCTTTGTTTCCTCAATAGGCACGTCTGCATGCGCTCCAGCACAATCGGAGATATTGGCCCTGAAGAAAACCCCAGACACGGAAAAGTCATCTGCTGCCCCGGACCCGCCAAAGGCGATATATCCTGACCTGCAGTCTGATTTGCTTCTTCTAGATTCCCCACCTCCTTATCCTCCGGCCCTAAATCCCATGTCGCCCCTAGGACCCCCAGCTTCACAACCCTCCGCACCAGTAGGGCCACCTGTTATGGCGGAAAGGGGGGGTCCCTCGGCGGGCACCAGAAGCCAGAGGGCTGTTTCCCCAGATTCTACTGCTTTACCCCTTAGAGAATATGGCCCCCCCGATAACCACGGGAATAGACCCCTTCAATACTGGCCCTTTTCCTCTGCAGATCTTTATAATTGGAAGATGCATAACCCTACTTTCTCTAAAAACCCACAGGCTCTTACTGCTTTAATAGAGTCTCTTGTCTTCTCCCACCAACCCACCTGGGATGATTGTCAACAGCTCCTCCAGACTCTCCTCACAACTGAGGAGAGGCAACGGGTTCTCCTGGAGGCTAAAAAGAATGTGTTAGCCGCCAATGGACAACCTACCCAGTTGCCTAACGAGATTGATGCCGGGTTTCCACTCGTCAGGCCGAATTGGGACTTTAATACCCCGGAAGGTAAGGAGCACCTGAAAATGTATCGCCAGGCTCTGGTAGCGGGTCTCCATGGAGCGGCCAGGCGCCCCACGAATTTGGCTAAGGTAAGAGAGGTAACTCAGGGGCCCCAGGAATCGCCAACCGTGTTCCTAGAACGCTTAATGGAGGCTTTTAGACGATTCACTCCTTATGATCCAACCTCTGAGGAACATAAGGCCACCATAGCAATGGCCTTTATTGACCAGGCGGCCCCTGATATTAGAAAGAAGTTACAAAGGCTGGATGGCCTACAAGGTTTCTCCCTTCAGGACTTAGTAAAAGAGGCAGATAAGGTATATAATAAGAGGGAGACAGAAGAAGAAAGAGAAGAAAGAAAGCAGAAGGAACAAGAGGCTCGTGAGGTAAGATGAGATAAGAGGCAAGAAAGACATTTGAGTAAGATACTGGCCACTGTAGTCAGAGGAGGAAACAGTAGAGACAGAAATAGACAGGAAGGGCGAACAACGGATAGAAGGCGGCCATTAGACAAGGACCAATGTGCCTACTGTAAAGAAAAAGGTCATTGGGCAAGAGAATGCCCTAAAAAAAGGAACGGGGGAAGGATCACTAAGCCTTTTCATCTGTACGTGGCCGAGAATAAAGGTATCGCAAAGGGAGTACTAACTCAGAAACTGGGCCCCTGGAATCGCCCGGTTGCGTACCTATCAAAGAAATTGGATCCTGTGGCAGCAGGATGGCCCGCCTGTTTAAAAATAATCGCCGCGGTGGCCGCTTTGGTCAAAGATGCTGACAAACTGACTTTGGGGCAGAACCTAACGATAACAGCCCCCCATGCATTAGAAAGTGTAATTCGCCAGCCACCCGACAGATGGCTAACAAATGCCAGGATGACTCATTACCAAGCCCTGCTGTTAAACTCAGATCGTATTAAGTTTACCTCAGCCACAGGACTCAACCCGGCCACCTTGCTACCCGACCCTGACCTGGAAAGCACTACCGTCATCCATGATTGTCAGGAAGTACTGGCTGCAGCACACCGTAGCAGACCAGACTTGATGGATCAGCCCCTCCCCAACGCCGACGTTACCTGGTTTACTGACGGAAGCAGTTTCCTAGAGGAAGGTAAGCGTCGGGCGGGAGCTGCCGTGGTAGACGGGAAAGAGGTCATCTGGGCAGCCACATTACCGCAAGGGACATCGGCCCAACGGGCTGAACTAATCGCCATGACTAGAGCATTGGAACTAGCAGAAAACAAAAAGGTAAACATCTATACGGACAGTAGATACGCATTTGCTACCGCCCAGGTCCATGGGGCCATTTACCAACAAAGAGGGTTGCTCACCTCGGCGGGCAAAGAAATTAAAAACAAAGAAGAAATAGTGGCACTGCTAGCTGCCCTCATGCTCCCCACTAAAGTCAGCATCATTCATTGCCCCGGACACCAGAAGGACAATACCCCGGTGACAAGAGGCAACAACATGGCAGATAGGGTGGCACGAGAAGTGGCTCTATGGGAAATCATACTAGAACTATCAGATGAGAGTCCTGGGAAACCAAATGATAGGGGAACAAGTACCCCAGCCATAACTAAAGGAACATTATCTCCTCAACAAGCAAAATCCATGCTACAACAGATTCACAGATGGACACACTTGGGAACCAAAAAGATGGTGTCCCTACTACACAAGACAGGTTATGATACCCCTGGACTAACTAAATTAGCTGAGCAGATTGCACGAGAGTGCATTCCATGCCAACAGGTAAACTCCCATAAAGGAAAACTTGAGGTCGGAAAAAGGCTCAGAGGAGACCGCCCAGGAGCCTATTGGGAGGTCGACTTCACTGAAATACGCCCTGGAAGGTACGGTAACAGGTATCTTCTAGTTTTTATAGATACCTTCTCAGGATGGGTAGAAGCTTTCCCGACGAAGGAGACAGCTACTGTGGTGGCCAAAAAGATCTTAAAAGAAAATTTCCCCCGGTTCGGGGCACCAAAGGTAATAGGATCAGATAATGGTCCCGCCTTCGTCGCCCAGGTAAGTCAGGGTGTGGCCAAATACCTGGGGACTGATTAGAAATTACATTGTGCCTATAGACCCCAGAGTTCAGGACAGGTAGAGAGAATGAATAGAACTCTAAAAGAGACCCTAACTAAATTGTCCATAGAGACTGGCGGTACAGATTGGACGGTGCTCCTTCCCTTAGCCCTGTTCCGGGCTAGAAATACCCCCTCCCGCTATTATCTTACTCCATTTAAAATACTATACGGGGCCCCACCTCCTCTTTTTACGCTAAGGAAAATATTAAGTCCTGACTGCCAGAATAACACTGACTTATATGCTAGGCTGTTGGGACTCCAGTTGGTCCAAAAGGAGGTGTGGTCCCAGTTGGCAGAGGCTTACCGACCAGGAACACCAGCAGAGGCTCATCCCTTCCAAGTCGGAGATTCCGTGTACGTCCGTCGGCACCGAACCCAGACTCTAGAGCCTCGGTGGAAAGGACCATACATCGTCCTGCTCACCACCCCCACGGCTATAAAGGTAGACGGCATCGCTGCGTGGATCCACGCTTCACACGTGAAGGCCGCACCAGCATCTGCAACATCGGAATGGCGAGCCCAAAAGACCAGCAACCCGCTCAAGCTCAAGCTTCTGCGATCATCAGACTTATAACTTTAACTTTGTTACCCCTACTGACTGTGAGTAATTTTAGTCCTCACCTGCCCCAGCGTTTAACCTGGCAGGTAATTTCCCAAACTGGAGATGTAATATGTCTGTTAGCAATATCGCTCCCCAATGGACCTGGTGGCCAAACCTTTTTCCTGATGTTTGTAAACTGGCCATAGGGGCTCCCGGTTGGGATTTAGAAGACTATTATGATCAACATAATGTTCCAAAAATTTTATCAACTAGAGCTGATTCCTCCGGAAAGGGTTGCAAAAACGGGATTCGGAGGACTGGGCTCAGAGCTCCTGCTTTCTACATATGCCCCGGGTTCCATCGCCACAGGTCCCTTAATTATAAATATGGAGGAACTGAAAACTTTTATTGCAAAAGCTGGGGATATGAAACCACAGGAGACACCTATTGGAAGCCCACCTCTGGCTGGGACTTTATTAAGGTGACAGCCAATTATACACACCCAACCAACCCCTTAACTTATAGGCCTGAATGTACTAAATGGTGCCATCCCCTTAAGATTTCTTTTAGTGAACCAGGAAAAAAAGATAAAAAACTGGATAAATGGCCATTCATGGGGAATCAGGTTTTATAAAGAAGGATATGATGATGGATTACTAATGACCATCAAACTAAAAATTGAAACCCCTACTCCAGTTCCTATAGGCCCCAACCCTGAGATAGGGCACTCTTTGCTACCTTTGGCCCCTCCCACAGCGTTACCAGAGATAAGAAACCAAACTTTTGAGCCAAAAGGAATGACAATCAAGCCCAAGACCCCCCGGGACCGAATGCTCTCATTGGTCCAGGCGGCTTTTGAGGTTTTAAATGCCACAAACCCGGAGGCTACCAAATCATGTTGGCTTTGCTATGCTGCTCCTCCCCCTTATTATGATGCTATAGGCTATAATTCTAATTATAATAATGTTAACACTCCAGATCAATGTCGATGGAAACAAGAAGAAAATAGTAAATTGACCCTGGCCTCAGTATTAGGAAACGGTACATGTGTAGGAACGCCCCCCTCGTCCCACCGACATCTTTGTGCCAATTTAAGCCTCCCACAGGGCTCAGGGTATCTCCTCCCTCCTCCGGATGGATGGTGGGCATGTAACACAGGATTGACCCCCTGCATTTCTTTAGAGGTCCTTAAAGCTTCAACCGATTTTTGTGTGTTAGTTCAGCTAGTCCCCAGACTCATTTATCATTCAGATTCATCCTTTCTAGATGAATATGAGGGCAGAAGAAGGTTTAAGAGGAAACCCATAACACTCACCCTGGCTGTACTCCTAGGACTAGGAATGGCAGCCGGGGTAAGAACAGGTGCAACAGCCCTCATTCAACAACCCCACTATTATGATGCCTTAAGACAAGCTGTAGATGTTGACCTCCGGGCGTTAGAAAGTTCCATAACTCAGTTAAAAGAATCCCTCACCTCGCTTTCAGAGGTGGTAATGCAAAACAGGAGGGGATTAGATCTGCTGTTCCTTAAGGAGGGCGAACTATGTGCTGCACTAAAAGAAGAATGCTGTTTTTATATTGATCATTCTGGGGCTATTACCAAAACTATGGACAAACTTAGGGAGCGCCTGGACAAAAGACAACAGGAAAGGAAAAATCAAAAAGGATGGTTTCAATCGTGGTTTGATAAATCTCCCTGGCTTACTACTTTAGTTTCCACCTTGTTAGGGCCCCTCATTATTTTATTGTTGCTCTTAACTTTTGGACCATGCATTCTGAATCGCCTGATAGCCTTTATTAGAGAACGCATTAGTACGGTACAAGTTTTAATGCTAAGGCAACAATACCAAAACTCGCAAAAAGAAACTGAAATTCCATGATTGAAATTAGTTACAAAAAAAAAGGGGGGGAATGTGGGGCCTTTAGGGACTTTCCACCCCCTCACTTGTTCCCGTAAACCAATTCTTCTCCCTATCGAGCGCCACTCCTTCTCCCTATCGAAACCAATTCTTCTCCCTATCGTGCGCCACTCCTTCTCCCTATCGAAACCAATTCTTGGAGTTTTTCAGTTGACGGGGACTTGCCAGACAGCGGGTAATTTTCCAGTTGCCCGTAACAGGTATACGCCCTAACCGCCACAATGAACAGACAACTATAACGGCCAGAAGGTGGGACAAAAGTTCCTAAGCCAATGAATTCAAAAGTCACCACATTTACCCAATCATTGTGAGAATATACCCGCCCTATGAGTAAATAAACCTATAAAAAGTATGTGATTCCGCTTTTAGGGGTTCCCCATCGGCCTCCTGCGTGAGGTTCAGGGAACCCCGGTGCATCGGCTCCTAATAAACCTCTTGCGTGTTGCAGCGGCTCTCGACTCTTGGCGGTTCTTGGGCGAGTTGGAATCCCTCGTAGACCGTTTGGGTCTAACAATGGTAAGAGCAAGGGATAGAATAAGGATCAGGAATGTCTGCCATATACATTACTGGTAATAAAAATAACAACATATATACACTACCAAACGTAAGGTAGATAGCTAGTGGGAAGCAGCCGCATAGCACAGGGAGATCAGCTCGGTGCTTTGTGATGGCCTGGAGGGGTGGGATATGGAGGGTGGGAGGGAGGGAGATGCAAGAGGGAAGAGATATGGGAACATATATATATGTATAACTGATTCACTTTGTTATAAAGCAGAAACTAACACACCATTGTAAAGCAATTATACCCCAATAAAGATGTTAAAAAAAATAACAACAGTGATTTGCATTTTGACTAAGCTGTTTCGAAGGTCATCTGAAGTCTTGACTTTACTTACCTCATAAAATTGTTAATAGGTTTAAATGAAAAAGTGCCTGCTAGTTGTAATGCACTATCCAGATACAAACATTTTTTTGTGTGTGTGTGTGTTACGCGGGCCTCTCACTGCCATGGCCTCTCCCGTTGCGGAGCACAGGCTCCCAACGCGCACGCCCAGCGGCCATGGCTCACGGGCCCAGCCGCTCCGTGGCACGTGGGATCTTCCCAGACCGGGGCACGAACCCGCGTCCTCTGCATCGGCAGGCGGACTCCCAACCACTGCACCACCAGGGAAGCCCCAAACATTTTTAAATATACTATTAACAGATGGTGTTGTGTGATTTTTGTGAAATAGAAGGCTTTGAAAAGCAAAGCAAATATGAATGTCCCAAGAGGCTATGGGTCTGGTTTTTTAAAAGCTTAGCTACATAAAACCATTAAGGTAAAATAGTTCAGTTATTTATCAAAATTGATATACAGAACTATCTTAGAATATTAAATACTAACACTAATTATAAATTTAACACCAAATGAATTTTATAAGCATCAGTAGTGGAGTTTTCATTGTATAACTAATCCTGTACTCCACCTCTTGTTTTATGAGGCTGACTCTCAAATCTATCTCTAGCCCTGGCCCATTGCTTCCCGCTAATGGTGTAATGGCAAAAGATAGAGTTAAAAGCAAAGTTATTCAAATATTTTTACTTTTGATTTCTCTATGATCAGGGAGAAGTATGTTCGTATAAAAAGGGTCGACAAACAATGGTCAGAGGGAGCTAAAGGCCAAGGTAGTGAGATGATTGTAGGAAAGCACCCATGCTTTATTAAATAGGTCCAAGTCACTTGATCCAACAGAACTCCACTCCAGCCTTCTGACAGAACTAAAAGTTGAGCTTGCTTAACTGTTGTTGGGGAAGTTTAGACCAGGCAATGTTTCAGAATATCAGATATGAAAAATCATTGTCTTGATTTTTAAAAAACTGAATGGCGAAGTTTACATACTGAACAGTTTAGTCTGATATCAATCCAGGTCAAAAGTCTGTATTGTATTATCAAGTGTCTGATGATACACATACTTAGAATAGAGATAGTTGATCCCTGAAAGTCCTTTGGTATCCCCTATTATGGTTTCTGAATCTCTGTCCTTAAGTAAATTTTAAGTGTGACATAATTTTGCTCAGAAATAACTAATTCCAACATTCTAAGAGTCACACTAGAGAAAATCAGACCTCGATTCTGAACAGAGTAAATAACTCCTCTGTATGATATGAATGCAGCTGAACAGGCACCAAGCCACTATGATTCTGGAAGATCCCCAGGGATGCCTGACCTTTCCTGTAAAAGAGATTATTTTAGAACAGCATTTCTCAAAGTGCGTCCTGAATAACACTAGTGTACAGCATGTTATACCTGGAAAAGTGTTTTATGACCAAATAAGTTTAAGAAACACTTGGTTAAATATATTGCAAGAAGTAGCTTTATTGACATAATTCTTATAACCTTTCATAAGCTAATGGACACTGTGATATTCTAAATGGGTCAATGATGTTTAGACATTTTCAAGTTTTGTTGGTGATGAAATATATTTTGTGTAGAAAAACTTTAGTGACTGGTGCTTTTCAGACTTTTTTCTTCTCTATGCTTTTTTCTTCCTTTTTTTTTTTTTTTTTTTTGCGGCACGTGGGCCTCTCACTGTTGTGGCCTCACCCATTGCAGAGCATAGGCTCCGGACGTGCAGGCTCAGCGGCCATGGCTCACGGGCCCAGCCGCTCCATGGCATGTGGGATCCTCCCGGACCGGGGCATGAACCCGTGTCCCCTGCATTGGCAGGCGGACTCTCAACCACTGCACCACCAGGGAAGTCCCTTCCATATGTTTTAAACTAAACTCATTAGTTGGAAATTCATAACTAGTTTATAATTCTACCAATATTATGAAAACATACCAAAGACCATTTGATCAGCCATATCACTATGCCAGTGATACTTGAAGTGAGGTCTCTGAACCAGAAGCAGCAGCTTCACCTGGAAAATTTTCAGAAATGCAAATTCTTGGCCCCCACACCAGATCTACTGAGTCAGAGACTCTAGGGGTGGGTCACAGCAATCTGTTTAACAAGACCTTCTGGTGATTCTGATGCACAAAAAAGTATGAAAATCCATGAATTATACCAATATGTTGGGGGCAGGCTTGGACAAAAGAGGAAGGCAGTAGTGCCAGAGAGATGAGACTTCATGTGTATTGGGTAAGAAATTGTAAGCAGCTCAGGAGTGGGTGATTAAAAGTCTATGAGGTGATATCTCATTGTAGTTTTGATTTGCATTTCTCTAATGATTAATGATGTTGAGCATTCTTTCATGTGTTTGTTGACAATCTGTATATCTTCTTTGGAGAAATGTCTATTTAGGTCTTCTGCACATTTTTGAATTGGGTTGCTTGTTTTTTTGTTATTGAGCTGTTTGTAAATTTTGGAGATTAATCCTTTGTCAGTTGCTTCATTTGCAAATATTTTCTCCCATTCTGAGGGCTGTCTTTTGGTCTTGTTTATGGTTTCCTTTGCTGTGCAAAAGCTTTGAAGTTTCATTAGGTCCCATTGGTTTATTTTTGTTTTTATTTCCATTTCTCTAGGAGGTGGGTCAAAAAGGATCTTGTTGTGATTTATGTCATAGAGTGTTCTGCCTATGTTTTCCTCTAAGAGTTTGATAGTGTCTGGCCATACATTTAGGTCTTTAATCCATTTTTACTTTACTTTTGTGTATGGCGTTAGGGAGTGTTCTAATTTCATACTTTTACATGTACCTGTCTAGTTTTCCCAGCACCACTTATTGAAGAGGCATCTCACACCAGTCAGAATGGCCATCATCAAAAAATCTAAAAACAATAAATGCTGGAGAGGGTGTGGAGAAAATGGAACCCTCTTGCACTGTTGGTAGGAATGTAAATTGATACAGCCACTATGGAAAAAAGTATGGAGGTTCCTTAAAAAACTACAAATAGAATGACCATACGACCTAGCAATCCAACTACTGGGCGTGTACCCTGAGAAATCCATAAATCAAAAAGAGTCATGTACCAAAATGTTCATTGCAGCTCTATTTACAATAGGCAGGACATGGAAGCAACCTAAGTGTCCATCAACAGATGAATGGACAAAGAAAATGTGGCACATATATACAATGGAATATTACTCAACCATAAAAAGAAACAAAATTGAGTTATTTGTAGTGAGGTGGGTGGACCTAGAGTCTGTCACACAGAGTGAAGTAAGTCAGAAAGAGAAAAACAAATACCATATGCTAACACATATATATGGAATCTAAGAAAAAAAAAGTCATGAAGAACCTAGGGATAAGATGGGAATAAAGACACAGACCTACTAGAACATGGGCTTGAGGATATGGGGAGGGGGAAGGGTAAGCTGTGACAAAGTGAGAGAGTGGCATGGACATATATACACTACCAAGCATAAAATAGATAGCTAGTGCGAAGCAGCCGCATAGCACGGGGGGATCAGCTAGGTGGTATGTGAACACCTAGAGGGGTGGGATAGGGAGGGTGGGACGGAGGGAGACACAAGAGGGAAGAGATACGGAATCATATGTATATGTATAACTGATTCAGTTTATTATAAAGTAGAAACTAACACACCATTGTAAAGCAATTATACTCCAATAAAGATATTTTTTAAAAAAGTCTATGAGGAAGTAGAGGTGAGCTACAAACTTGGGTAAGAGTCTCTCTATGTATATAAAAAAGTTAGAATAAGAATGAACTACAGTGTAGTACATTAATGATAGCTATCTAAGGTATTCTGATATTAAAAATAAAATATTTTCATTTTAATAAAAGGAGAATATTGAAGGTTATATAGTGTAGTGTCGATGAGCACATCTTTGCATTCAGACAGACCTGGATTTAGAATTTTGCTCTACCACATATTAGCTCTATGGCCTGGCAAATCATGTTACTTCTCTGAGCTTCTGTTATTCTCAAAGAAATGGATAATAGCCCCTAACAAATGGCTTGCTGTGTAGATTAGATAAAATGCATGTCAAGTGTTTAGCATGGTGTCTGGTATCTAGTAGCTATACAATAAATGGGAGTTCTTAACATTATGCTATAGATTTGGCTTGGGATAAAGAAAGAAAGGGCTTGCCATGGCTTTGCAGATAGAAACCTACCTATAGTAGAAAGTATCATATGATACAGGTCTGACTTGAGAAAAGGGAAAACATCAGAAGTGGGGAAATGCCAGATGACATAGCCACAGAGAAGGGCCTCTGGGCTGTTTCCAGTTTGGAGCAATTATGAATAAAGCTGTAATAAACATTTGCATGTAAGCTTTTGTGTAAACATAAGTTTTAACTTCTCTAGGATAAGTATCTGGAAGTGTGATTGATGAGTCACATGGTAAGTCTATATTTAAATTTGTAAGAAACTGCCAAACTCTTTTTCAAAGTGGCTGCACCCACTTTGTACTTCCACCAGCAATGGTAGAGTGTTCCAATTGCTTCTCATCCTTGTCAGCACTTGCTAGTGTCAGGTTTTTGTTACTATTTATTTCTAATCTAATAAGTATTTAATGGTATCTCATGGCTTTAATTTAAATTTCCCTGATGACTCGTGATGCTGAGCATATTTCACAAGCTTATTTGTCATCCTTTTATCTTCTTTGGTGAATTGTTTGTCAAAATCTTTTGTCCATCTTTAGTAATTGGGTTGTTTGTTTTCTTATTGTTGAGGTTTGGGAGTTTTTAAAATGTATTCTGGATACAAGTCTTTTATCAGATATGCAATTTGCAAATATTGTCTGCCAGACTGTGGCTTGTCTTCTCATTCTATTTATGGTGTACTTAGCAGAACAAAGTTTTTAATTTTGGTGAAACTCAATTTAGTGGATTTAATTTTGGTGAAATCCGATTTAGTGAGTTTTTCTTTTACAAATTTTGCTTTTGATGTCATAATTAAGAAGTCTTTGCTTACCCAAGGGTATGGAAATTTGTTCCTATGTATTCTTCTATGAGTTTTTATAGTTTTACAGTTTTTTATAAACTATAAACTGTAGTTTCATAGATTTAGGCCTATGATCCATTATGGGTTAAATTTTGTATATAGTGAAAAGTTCAGGTTTACGTTCATCTTTTATTTTTGAATGTATATATTCAGTGTTCCAGTACCATTTGTTGAAAAGACTTGCTTTTCTCCATTGAATTGTCTTTACATCTTGGGTCTGTATCTGGACTCTCTCTTCTGATTTCATCAATCTATGTATCTACCTTTTCTCCAATACCACAGTCTTGATTATTGTAGCTTTACAATAGATCTTAATATTGAGTAGTGTGTGTCCTCCAAGTTTGCTTTTTTTTTTCAAAATTAGTATGGCTATGACTATTCTAGTACCATTATCCTTCCATATAAGTATTATAATCCACTTGTGTATATATACAAAGAATATTGTTGGAGTTTTTACTGGGATTGCATTAAATTTATAGATGAATGCAATCCCTATCAAACTACCACTGGCATTTTTCACAGAACTAGAACAAAAAATTTCACAATTTGTATGGAAACACAAAAGACCACGAAGAACCAAAGCAATCGTTTTTTTTTTACATCTTTATTGGAGTATAATTGCTTTACAATGGTGTGTTAGTTTCTGCTTTATAACAAAGTGAATCAGTTATACATATACATATGCTCCCATATGTCCAAAGCAATCTTGAGAATGAAAAATGGAGCTGGAAGTATCAGAATCCCTGACTTCAGACTATACTACAAAGCTACAGTAATCAAGACAGTATGGTACTGGCACAAAAACAGAAATATAGATCAATGGAACAGGATAGAAAGCCCAGAGATAAACCCACACATATATGGTCACCTTATCTTTGATAAAGGAGGCAAGAATATACAGTGGAGAAAAGACAGCCTCTTCAATAGTGGTGCTGGAAAAACTGGACAGGTACATGTAAAAGTATGAAATTAGAACACTCCCTAACACCATACACATAAATAAACTAAAAATGGATTAAAGACCTAAATGTAAGGCCAGACATTATCAAACTCTTAGAGGAAAACATAGGCAGAACACTCTATGACATAAATCACAGGAAGATCCTTTTTGACCCACCTCCTAGAGAAATGGAAATAAAAACAAAAATAAACCAATGGGACCTAATGAAACTTCAAAGCTTGTGCATAGCAAAGGAAACCATAAACAAGACCAAAAGACAACCCTCAGAATGGGAGAAAATATTTGCAAATGAAGCAACTGACAAAGGTTTAATCTCCAAAATTTACAAGCAGCTCATGCAGCTCAATATCAAAAAAAGAAACAACCCAATCTAAAAATTGGCAGAAGACCTAAATAGACATTTCTCCAAAGAAGATATACAGATTGCCAACAAACACATGAAAGAATGCTCAACATCATTAATCATTAGAGAAATGAAAATCAAAACTACAATGAGATATCATCTCACACAGGTCAGAATGGCCATCATCAAAAAATCTAGAAACAATAAATGCTGGAGAGGGTGTGGAGAAAATGGAACCCTCTTGCACTGTTGGTGGGAATGTAAATTGATACAGCCACTATGGAGAACAGTATGGAGTTTTCTTAAAAAACTAAAAAATAGAACTACCATACGACCCAGCAATTCAACTACTGGGCATGTACCCTGAGAAAACCATAATTCAAAAAGAGTCATGTACCAAAATGCTCATTGCAGCTCTATTTACAATAGGCAGGACATGGAAGCAACCTAAGTGTCCATCAACAGATGAATGGGTAAAGAAGATGTGGCACATTTATACAATGGAATATTACTCAGCCATAAAAAGAAACAAAATTGAGTTATTTGTAGTGAGGTGGGTGGACCTAGAGTCTGTCACACAGAGTGAAGTAAGTCAGAAAGAGAAAAACAAATACCATATCCTAACACATATATATGGAATCTAAGAAGAAGAAGAAGAAAAAAAGGTCATGAAGAACCTAGGGGTAAGATGGGAATAAAGACACAGACCTACTAGAACATGGACTTGAGGATATGGGGAGGGGGAAGGGTAAGCTGTGACAAAGTGAGAGAGTGGCATGGACATATATGCACTACCAAACGTAAAATAGATAGCTAGTGCGAAGCAGCCGCATAGCACTAGGGGGATCAGCTAGGTGGTATATGACCACCTAGAGGGGTGGGATAGGGAGGGTGGGAGGGAGGGAGACGCAAGAGGGAAGAGGTATGGGAACATATGTATATGTATAACTGATTCACTTTGTTATAAAGCAGAAACTAACACACCATTGTAAAGGAATTATACTCCAATAAAGATGTTAAAAAAATTATAGATGAATTTGGAGAGAATTGGCATTATAACTATATGGAATCTTCCAGTCCATCAACATGGGGTGTTTTCCGTTTACTTAGGCCTTGTTTGATATCTTTCATCAGTGTTTTGTAGTTTTCAGCATACAGCTCATATATTTTTTGATATATACTTTAATATTTCCCTGGGAGGTACTGTGAATGATATTGTTTGTTTTTATTTCAATTTCCACTTGTTCATTGGTAGTGTATAGAAATACTATTGATTTTTGTGTGTTCATCTTACCAACCTGCAGTCGTCCCAAACTTACTTACATTAGTTCCAAGAGGTTTTTTGTAGATTCCTTGGGATTGTCTACATAGACAATCATGTCATTTGCTAATAGGGGAGTTTTATTCTTTTCTTTTCAAATTTGGAATCCTTTTATTTTGTTTTCTTCCCTTTTTCCATTGTCAATGACTTCAAGGAGTGATGAGAGCAGATGTTCTTGCTAGTTTCTGATTGTAGGGGGAAAACATTCAGGCTTTCACCATTAAGTATATTTGCTGTAGGTCTTTTTTTTAGATATCCTTTATCAGATTTATCATCAACCATGAATGTAGGATCCTGTCAATTGCTTTATCTGCATCAACTGAGACTACTATACATTTTTTTTCTTTTTTGGTTTGTTAATATGGTGAATTATATTGATTGATTTTCAAATATTGAGTCAGTCTTGCATTCCTGGGATAAACTCTACTTGTTGATAATATATTATTCTTTTTATATATTGTTGGATTTGAATTAACATTTTGTTGAGGATTTTTGAGTTTATATTCATGAGGGTTGTTGTTTTATAGTTTTCTTTTTTGTATTGTCTTTGTCTCTTTTGATGCTGGTCTCAAAACACTTACCAGCATTAGTAAGTGTTCCTTCCTCTTCTGTTTTCTGGACGAGATTGTATAGAAAATGTATTGATTTTTCCCCTAAATATTTGGTGAAATTCAGCATTTTTCTTTTTGTAAGGTTTACTATTATGAATTCTAGTTCTTTTATAGATATAGGGTTAATCAGTTTATCTATCTCATCTTGTCTGAGTTGTGGTAGTTTGTGGTTTTCAAGGAATTGGTCCATTTCATCTAAATTGGAGAATGTATGTGCATAGAGTTGTTCATAGGGTACTTTATTATCCTATTAATGTCTGTGGAGTCAGTAGTGATATCTCTTTTTTTATTCAAGATTTTGGTTATTTTTACTTTTTTCTTTATCTTGTTAGAGGATTATCAATTTCATTGATTTTTCTTCAAAGAACCATCTTTTGGTTTTATTGATTTTCTCCATTGTTTTTCTGTTCTCAATCTTATCGATTTCAGTTCTTATTATTTCCCTTCTTATGTTTGCTTTGGATACTTTTGTACATATACTTTAAGTAATTTGATTACATTAAAATTACTCCTTATAGTTTCTCTACATTACAACACAGATACCTAGAACAGATACCACGGGACTTTACCTTCTAGCTAAGCTCTTCCATTCTAGCCAAGCTTTTAAAATTATAAATGAAAACCTTACAATCAAGCTTCAGTCTGGCAGACAATATTTGCAAATTGCATATCTGATAAAAGACTTGTATCCAGAATACATTTTAAAAACTCCCAAACCTCAACAATAAGAAAACAAACAACCCAATTACTAAAGATGGACAAAAGATTTTGACAAACAATTCACCAAAGAAGATAAAAGGATGACAAATAAGCTTGTGAAATATGCTCAGCATCACGAGTCATCAGGGAAATTTAAATTAAAGCCATGAGATACCATTAAATACTTATTAGATTAGAAATAAATAGTAACAAAAACCTGACACTAGCAAGTGCTGACAAGGATGAGAAGCAATTGGAACACTCTACCATTGCTGGTGGAAGTACAAAGTGGGTGCAGCCACTTTGAAAAAGAGTTTGGCAGTTTCTTACAAATTTAAATATAGACTTACCATGTGACTCATCAATCACACTTCCAGATACTTATCCTAGAGAAGTTAAAACTTATGTTTACACAAAAGCCTACATGCAAATGTTTATTACAGCTTTATTCATAATTGCTCCAAACTGGAAACAGCCCAGAGGCCCTTCAACTGTTGGACATCCATAGAATGGAACACTACTCAGCAGTAAAAAGGAATGGATTTCATACATGAAACAACGTGGATGAATCTTAAGTGTACTTTACTAAGTTAAAGAATGCAGACTCAAAAGGATACGTATTATATTATTCCATTTATGAGTTTATGGAAAAGATAAATCTATAGGACAATGGATACCAGGGGTTAGTGTTGAGAAGAGGGTCTGAATACAAAGCGGGTAGCATGAGGGAATTCTTTGGGGTATTGGAATTGTTCTTTATTCTATCAGTGGTGGTGATTTCAAGGATTCATGCATGCATTAAAATTCATAGAACAGTACACTAATAGAAAATTTAATTTTACTGTATGTCAACTAAAAATAATAGTAATGAACACTTTAAAAAAAAAAATCCAGATAGCCATTAGCACTGGGATTATGACTTCCTGATGGGCAGGTCAGGCATACATGGCCCAAAGTAAGCCTTCAGTCTCCTTGGTGAGTACTTTCTTGAAGGAGAGGGATAGTATTAACTGTGAGGCCATGAATTACTAACAGGTTATATCCAAAGAAAACAGTTATCTATTATCAAGTAGGCATTCCTTACTCTGAGGATAGGAAGAAGTCATCGGGGGGGGGCATTTCCCCCAGTTTTCTGTCCTCTCAGACCTTTTTTCAAGACCCACCAAATGTGCATTTGTGTAGCTACATAAAAAGGTTGATATTTGTCAGTGTCATTCTTTGGGAGAAATTAATTACTTGTGAGTAGAGTAACCATGACTACCTTTCATTTTCTTCTTCTCCCTTCTCCCTTTTAAAAGCAAAACAAAAATATTAAAATTGTCATATGCTTCTGTATAGGTTATTCTGCAACCGATTAGAAATGGCTATAAATATACACACGAGTCAGAGGTGTTACAGTTCATTCTTAGTGTACCCTGCTAATTTTTATGATTTAAACAATAAAAAGTATGGCAATTAGTCACTTTCATTTTCTGGCAATGTTAAATGCAGCAGATTATTTAGGATCTAAAATAAACAGGTTTATTTTATTATAAATCAAAGTCAAATGGACATTCCAAGTGGGCTAACAACTTTCTTTTTAAGCATGGCATTTGCAACATCAAAATCTTCTATCTGCTTTATTTTTAGTTAAATTAGATAAAATTGAAGTGATTCCCTTAGAAAGGACATTTTTCTAAAGGAGCCATTTTCTAAAAGTCCAGAGAGTAAATAATTTAGGATTTACAGGCCATAGAGTCTCTTACTCAACTACTCAACTTTGCCTTTCACTGCAAAAGCAACCATAGATGGAGCTTCCCTGGTGGCACAGTGGTTGGGAGTCCGCCTGCCGATGCAGGAGACATGGGTTCGTGCCCTGGTCCGGGAGTATCCCACATGCCGCGGAGTGGCTAGGCCCGTGAGCCATGGCCGCTGAGCCTGCATGTTCGCAACCTGTGCTCTGCAGCGGGAGAGGCCACAGCAGTGAGAGGCCCGCGTACCGCAAAAAAAAAAAAAAAAAAAAAAAAAAAAGCAGGCATAGATAACGTGCAAAGAAATGAAAGTGGCTGTGTTACAATAAGATTTTATTTACAAAAAAATGTGTCAGCCATAGCTTGCCAACCCCTGCAATATAGGGGATGATAAGTTTTCTTTGATGTTGCTGCAATGGATAGAATAGCTGAACAATGAAAATGGGTCTTTTCTCACACTGCTCAGAAAATTTAACTCCAAACGGGTCAAAGACTTAACATTAGACCTGATGTCATAAAACTCCTGGAAGAAAATGTAAAGAAGAAGCTCCTCGACATTGGTCCTGGCAATGATTTCTTGGATATGACACCAAAAGCAGAAACAACAAAAGCAAAAATGAACCAGTGGGACTGCATCAAACTTAAAAGCGTCTGCACAGCAAAAGAAGCAGTCAATAAAATAAAAAAGCAACCTACAGAATGGGAGAAAAATTTTGCAAACTGTATATCAAATAAGAGGTTAATATTCAAAAAAGAACTCACACCACTCAATAACGACAACAAAGAGTCCAATTAAAAATGGGCAGTGAACTAGACATTTTTACAAATATGACATCCAAATGGCCAACAGATACATGAAAAGATTCTCAACATCACTAATCATCAGGGTAATGCAAATCAAAACCACAGTGAGATATCACCTCATACTTGTTAGAATGGCCATCATCAAGAAGACAAGGAAGGGACTTCCCTGGTGGTCCAGTGGGTAGGACTCTGCACTTCCACTTGCAGGTTCGATCTCTGGTCAGAGACCTGCAAGCTGTGCAGCATGGCCAAAGAAACAAAAATGAAAAAAGAAAAGAAAAATGGAGGGTCCTCAAAATTTTAAAAATTCATCTACCATATGATCCAGCAATTCCACTTCTGGGTAAAGATCAACCCAATATCCAAGAATGCCTTGCTCTATTCGTAATATGGACAATTATGCAGCCATTAATATTATATCATAGAAACATTTAATTTCATGGATAATGTTCATAAAATAATAAATTAACAAGTGGAAAAGTAGGTCACATAAGATGTGATTTCATTTTGGTAAAGAAAAAAATATGCATATATAGAAAAAAGACTAGAAGGACACAGCAAAATGCCATTTTGAAATAATGTATTTATAAGAATTTTTATTTGCTTTGTGTTTTACTGTTTTCCATATTTCCAACAATTAATATATGTTTATTTTGTAATATGAAATATTATTTTAAAGCAACATTTATTTTTCTTTCCTAATTCTAGCAGTAATTCATGTCTACTGTAAAATATTTGGAAAACCTAGAAAGTTATAAAAAAGAAATAAAGCCTCTATAATACCACCACCAGCAAGAGACTGTTTTGCACATTGTATATTAGGATGGTTTCATCCACAGGTAATAGAAAACTTGACTCAATGTGGCATAAACAATAAGGATATTTATTATCTTAATAACGATCCCAGAGGTAGGAAGAGATTCAGAGATGGTTGATTCAGCAGCTCAATGATATCATTATGTTGTTAATTCTGGAGGCGGAGGTGTCTCTCGAACCTGTTCTCCACAGTATCCTACAGCAATTTCCTCTTATGTTTATATGATACTTGCCAGTAGCAACCAGGGTTACAGGCTTCCTCATTCACAACCAGCAGCAGAAATAATATCCCTCTCACACAATCTGGAAGAACAAGTTGATTGGAAGCCCTTCAGTGGAACTGGACCAACTTGGGTCATATGCTCAGTCCTCGATCTATTAGACTTACCTCTGGAAAAAGAGGTAAGGTCTGTTTTCCCTGAGGCATATGAACTGAAATGGGAAAGAATGGATACCTAAACAAGATTGAGATTATTTAGAAAAGAGGAAGGGGAGAATGATTATTAGAGAATCAACAATGTTTATTACATATATATTAGTATTATAAAAATACATCACTTATGTATGTCCTAACATCTTTGTATATCTCACAGATCCTATAATCCTCTTTTGCAAAAATAAAAAGTAGTACTTGATAAATGTTTGATAATTTCTTGAAGACAAGTCTTTTGTTCTACTTATGTATCTCCCTTGTCACCTAGCAGACTACTGGGAGCTAGAATAATAAAATCTAAGGGTTGGAAAGTAACCTAACTATCATTTTATTCTATGCTACTATGTTCAAGAGGTTCTCAAAAGTATGCAGCAAATATCATTTTTTTTATGTGGACCATTTTTTAAAGTTTTTATTGAATTTGTTACAATATTGCTTCTATTTTTTATGATTTTTTCTGTTTTTTTGGCCCTGAGGCATGTGGGATCTTAGCTCCCCAACCAGGGATTGAAACCCCACCCCCTGCATTGGAAGGCAAAGTCTTAACCACTGGACTACCAGGAAGTCCCTGCAGCAAATATCACTGGATGACTTCTTGGTTGGTTATTTCATCTATTTACTATCTCCTTAATTGAGAAGTTAGTGACTAGCTTCCAGATGTTCCCACATGATACGGCTTCATCTCCTTCCCAAACTCCCTCCCTCCTTTCTTTCTTCCTCTCTATTTTAACATTTACTTATTAAACTGTAAGAAAAATGCACATTTGGTTAGAAAATTCAAATGATACGGTAGGGTATAAAGTAAAAACTGAAATCCTCCTGATCTTCCCCCACTCACCCCCCATAAGTAAATAATGTTAGTAGTTTTGCATGTATTGTGTGTATTCTCCTAGAAATTTAGATAGATAGATAGATAATGTATGTATACATATATATTTATATACATAGACACATATACAAATATTCTGAAATGTGCTTTCTCCTCCAAATAATTTATCATGGGAAATTTTTACATAAATATCATATTGAAAATTCTCACTCATAAAAAGCTGCATAATATTCCAGTGTATGGAGGCATTATAAATCAATCTCCATACTTGTGAACATTTAAGACCCATGTGCTTTTTCTGTATTTCAAGCAATGTTGTAACATATTCCAAATTATGGCCAAATTTTCAAACTCTGTTATTATACTAAATCTATAACAAATAAAATTTTATGCCTGAAAATCCTTGAAAACTGAAGAAAATGAATCTGAGGGATGTGTATCAATAAAAACTATTAAGCCTAAAAATATTGATTGTATACTAAGTTATATAAACAAGATTTTGTTTAAAAAATATTAAATAATAAAAGCAGAACTATTTAGTTGGGTAGGACCATTTGAAACAGATATTACTGAGCAGAAAATGACTCAGTTACTAAAGGCAAAAACTGCACAATCAAAATTTGCAAGTATACAAAGTATTCAAATTTAATAGAAGCAATAAACAGTGTGCAGTTGGATGATAAAAGCTAGATAAATGTGGTAGGGGAAGAGATAAGAATACTGAGAAAAAAATCACCAACACTCCCAAGGAGAATAGATTGACCACGTTCTTGAATTTTATAGCAAGAGGTGATATTCATTAAATGATAATGTTCCCAGCATTGTCCCAATGTAAGTGTAATATTAGGTACAATCACCCTACAGAGATATATTCTGTCATAAAAGCTACTTTTCAAAAACAATCACCACTACACATAAGTATATACCATACATAACAGGAGATTGACTTGATCTAGATTGACAGGGAATTCCTTGAGGGTAACAATGGTGTCTAATTACGTTTCTATCATCAGGAATATGGCTGGAATTGGCTTCTTTCTCCTATAGACGAATGTGCTTCACCAAGAGCAAGCATATAGACTCACAAGATATAGGTAAATCACAAGCAATCTTGAATGTCTGCCTCCTTTTTGGTCTAGACCTAATGGAGGAAGAAAGCGAGAATCCATAGCTGAGCTAATGATTATAGCCCTCACCACTACAGGTGGATATGGGATATACCCTGTGGCAAAGAATTGTGTAGTCTTCCTGATAGCCCGAGGGTTTCCAAGGTAATTGAAACCTTTCATATGTAGTTGGAGGAGGAATAGAACATTCACTAGTGATACAGTAGTAGCCCCACTAGATTCATGATCATGATTGCTTTAGGCTGATCTACAGAGACAAACACTGGATCCTCACCTTTACAGGGTCACTGAGTGAAATGTTGATTTTCATGGATTTTTAATGAGGGTGGCCAGAGAATTAGAGACTTGGCTGCCATAATAAAATTAGCCTACCAACATTTTAAATCACATAGCCAGAAGCCAAATGCAAACTTCTATTTCAAACTTAGCATTGATATTTAAATTCAAACTTCTTTATTACAAACATGTTGCCTTAGTGGGCTTTATTATTTAAGGACTATAGCTTCAATTCATTTATGGAAGTATCTGATAATCAAATAAAGAAAATGACATCATGAAGTAACATTTACTTCAGGAGGTGTAGAGTCCATGAAGGAATTTGTCTCAGGAATACCTTACTAAGACATAGTTTGAGAATGTTTTTTACTTGTCTCATATCAAACCCTGAAACATAAGAGACTGGTAGAGACTCAATTTCCTTATCTAACTCCACTCTTAAAGGAAGTATTTAATTTGTGTCTCACAGGCCCAATAATTAGATATAAGGCCAAGGGGAAAGGGAAGGAAATTAACATTATTTTAAGAACTTACTCTGTGTTGAATTAGACAAGTTTTTTAACCAGAAAAGTATATCTCCTTGCTTTTGAATCCCTATGAATCTTTGTCTGATGATCCTGCATGAATTCTTGTAATAAGCTTAATTGGTCTCTCTACTTTTAGATTCATGTTTCCCACACCATCATTCTCCGCAACCATCCATTGTATCAGCACCATCTTTCTTTAGCTAGGTATCTGTTCAAAGCTCTTTAGAATCTCATCATTCTTCTGCATAATCAAGTCTGAACTCCTTAGCTTTACTTTCAAATACCTGGTACTTTGCAATCAATCTTGATGTTTGCTCACATATTCTCTCCCTGCTTCCAACTCCTCTCCACCCACCCACTGAACCTTCCAGCCCATGGATGCCTTATTATGGATGGCTATTGAATGTTATAAAGAAATCTCAACACTTATTTCTAACATAGGATAGTAATTAACTATCTCTTTTAAAGAGGTTATTTGCTGAATCAAACATATAGTGTTCTTTTATTACATATTTTATAATAACATTGACATTTTATGTTTTATACTTTCAAGGAAAAAATCTCCATTCTCTTTTCCAGTCCCATGGCCTTAATACCATCTAATTGCTGATAGCCCTCAACTTTACATCAACAGCCTAGTTCTCATATTTCCACTGCCTACTTGGCATCTCCACTTGGATATAATAGACATTTAAAACTGAACATAACCAAAACAAAACTTTCATTTCCCTATGAAAAACCCCATACCTGGTCCAGTCTCCTTCACCTCAGTAAATACTACTACCTTCCTTACAGTTGCTCTGGAAAGAATCTTTTCAGTCATTCATAATTTCACTCTTTCCTTCATAATCCACATATAAGCCGTCAGCAAGTCCTGTCAGAAATTTATTAAAATATATCTTGAATTCATTCACTTCTCTCTCTCTCCAACTGTATTATCCCTGTCCAAGTCACTATTATTTCTCCTCTGGACTACCAGAAAAATCTCCTAACTTGTCTCCCCGTGTGTTATAAGCTGAATTGTGTCATTCCTACCCCAAATCTGTATGTTGAAATCCTAACACCCAGTACCTCAGAATGTGACTGTATTTGGAAGCAGAGTCGTTAAAGAGGTGATTAAGTTAAAATGAGGTGATTAGGGTGAACCCTAATCCAATATGACCAGTATCCTTATAAGAATAGATCAGGGACTTCCCTGGTGGTATAGTGGTTAACACTCCACACTTCCACTGCAGGGGGCATGGTTTCGAGCCCTGGTCTGGGAAGATCCCACATGCCGCAGAGCAACTAAGCCCGTGCACCACAACTACTGAGCCTGCGCTCTGGAGCCCATGAGCCACAACTACTGAGTCCGCATGCCACAGCTACTGAACCTGCGTGCTGCAACTACCGAAGCCCACGCACCTAGAGCTCATGCTCCACAACAAGAGAAGACACCGCAATAAGAAGCCCGTGTGCTGCAATGAAGAGTAGCCCCCACTCTCCGCAACAAGAGAAAACCCACGAACAGCAACAAAGACCCAACACAGCCATAAAAAGAAAAAAGGAAAAAAAAAGAATAGATCAGGACACAGACATACACAGAGGGAAGATCATGCGAAGACACAGGGAAAAGACAACGCATCTACAAGCCAAGGAAAGAAGCCTCAAAAGAAACCATCCCAGCTAGCACCTTGATCTCAGACTGTAAGCCTCCAGAATTATGAGAAAATAAATTTATTTTGTTCAAACCACCCCAGTCTGTAGTACTTTGCTATGGCAGACCTAGCAAACTAACACATTTTATATTGGTTTTCTGTTGCTGCATAACAAAGTACTACAACGTTAGCAGCTTAAAACAACACCAATTTACTAGCTCACAGTTCTGTAGATCAGAAGTCTGGCATGACATGACTGTGTTCTGTGCTCAGAGTATCAAAAAGGCTGAAATTCACATGTCAGCTGGACTGAGTTCTAGTCTGGAGGTTCTGAAGAAAAATACACTTCTGAGTTGATTATTGTTTTTGGCAGAATTCAGTAAGACTGAGGTCTCCATTTCCTCGCTGACTGTCAGCCAGGAGCTGCTGTCAGGTCCTTGAGGCTACCTGCATTTTTTGCCATGTGGCTCCTTCATCTTCAGGCTAGCAATGCTACCAATCAAAGAAGACTCTGCTTTTAAAGGGCTCACCTGATGACATCATAGCCACTCAGATAATCTCTGTATTTTAAGGTCAGCTGATTTGGGACCTTCATACATCTGCAAAACCCTTTCACAACATTACCTAGATTACAGTTTGAATAACTGAAAGACGGTACATCTTCCTCAGAGGCCCACAATCTTGGGGGGCCATATTATTAGAATTTTGCCTAACACACACTGCTTTTTCTCTTGTCCTCATATGATCCATTCAGCACATGATTCCTTTAATATAGCTTTTAAAAACATAAAACAGATATAACTCCCTTGCTTGAAACACTCCAATAGTTTCCTATTGCACTGGGAATAAAATTGACCCCTTAACTATAGACTGGACATAGTTTTTTCTACTACTGTATCAACTCAGATAGAGTGCTTTGATCTGCAGCTGTGACAATATCTTAACATTGAGACTGATGCTTTTTTAGAATCTTCCACTGTCACACTCTGATCCCAGAGATTGTATCATATTTTCATTTATAATTTCTATATTAGTGACTCCTAAATGTACTTCTACAGCCCCAACCTCTCCTCTGATTTCTAGTCTCATATATTCAACTTCCAGCTTGACATGTCTATCTAGATGTCTGATAGGAATCTCAAATTTAAAACATTCAAAACAGAACATTTTTTTTCTCCCTCCTCCCTCAATAAAAGAACCTATACTTCCCCACCTCTGTAAATGCTTCTATCTTCAATAAAATTGCTCAGGGTACAAACTTCAGTCTTTCTTGATTCCTCTTTCCTTCACAGTCCATATATAATCCATCATCAAGTCTTATCAGTGATATATACAAAATATATACCGAATGCATCTACTTCCCTTTATCTCCACTTCCACTGCCCTGGTCCAAGTCACCATCTTCTCTTGTCTAGATTAGTGCACTATTACTTTAACTGGTTGCCCTGCTTCCACTCTTGCCCACTAAAACCCACTCTCTGCATAATAGGCAAATCCTAATTGCTTAAAAATGTAAATTAGATCATTCATCTTCACTATAAATTATCCAGTGGCTTTCCATTGGAATGATAACAAAATCCAAACTGCTGACTATGGCTCCCCAAACCCTAAGTGGTCTGTCCCTCTACCTACTTCTCTAATGATCTAGCCACATTGGCCAAACTTGTTTTCATCTCAGGGTTTTTGCCTTTGCTGTTCTTTCAGCCTAGGTCTTCTCATGCCTGCCTCCTTCTCATCACTAGGTCTCAGCTCAAGTGTCCCCTTGATCTCCATATGTAAAATACCCTCCCAAACCTACCCCCATTCTTATGCTAGTCACTCTCTATCACATTTCTCTGTTTCATTTCTTCAGTATTACTTATGCCTATCTGAAATGGTCTTATTTACCTATTTAGTGTCTTTCTCTTCCCACTAAACTTGTAAGTTCCATGAGAAGAAGAATACTGGCTGTCTGGTTCACTGCAGTATCCCCAGCACCTGGAATAGTGCATGACATGGAGTAGTCACTCAACAAATACTTATTGACTGAACAAACACATGAATGATCATATGGATTTAAATGTACTCTGTCACGTTACTGAAACTTGTTTTTTGGACAGTGTTCTTCCCTAAAGGCAGCTAGTCATTTTGCCCTGACTCTTTCTCTACTCTCCACTTTTGGCCAGTCTCAGCTCCCATCAGTCTTAACATCTTCCCTCCTTACCACTGAGAACTCCTAAAAGGCTTAGTAATCAGGGCTGAGACTTTTTATTGGCTTTTAACATTATGTAAGTTTTGTGGGTACAATATTATACTTTGACATCTGTATACACTACAGCGTGCTCACCACCAAAGGTTTAGTTTCCATTTGTCACCATGCAGCTGATCCCCTTTATTCATTTTGTCCCTACCCCCCTTCTCCTCTGGAAACCACTACTCCATTCTCTGAATCTGTCTGTTTGTATTTGTTTAGTTTGGTTTGTTCATTTATTTTGTTTTCTTTTGTTTTGTTTTTATATCCAAAGAAGGCATACAGATGGTCAACAAGCACACGAAAAGATGTTAAACATGACTACTCATTAGGGAAATGTAAATCAAAACCACAGTGAGATATCACCTCATGCCTGTTAGAATGGCTATCATCAAAAAGGGCAAGAGATAACAAGGGTTGAAGAAGATGTGGAGAAAAGGGAACACTCATACACTGTTGGTGAGAATGTAAATTGGTGCAGCCACTATAGAAAACAGTATGAAGATTACCCCCAAAAAATTCAGAATAGAACTACCATATGATCCAGCTATTCCACTTCTGGGTATTAATCTGAAGAATACAAAAATACTAATTTGAAAAGGTATATGCACCCTTATGATCATTGCAGCATTATTTACAATAGCCAAGATATGAGAATTTTAATAGTTTTTTTTTGTGGGTTTTGGTAAATGTCTACAATTAACTCCAATCAATAATGCACTTTTGGGCTTCTCTGGTGGCACAGTGGTTGGGAATCTGCTTGCCAATGCAGGGGACATGGGTTAGAGCCCTGGTCCGGGAGGATCCCACATGCTGCAGAGCAACTAAGCCCCTGCACAACAACTACTGAGCCTGCGCTCTAGAGCCCCCGAGCCACAACTACTGAAGCCCCCACGCCTAGAGCCCATGCTCCGCAACAAGAGAAGCCACCGCAATGAGCACGCACACCGCAACGAAGAGTAACCCCCATTCACCACAACTGGAGAAAGCCCGTGCACAGCTATGAAGACCTAACACAGCCAAAGATAAATAAATTTATAAAAAAATAATAATAATGCACTTTTTATCAGAACCATGCATAAGACAAGTATGGTGGAAGTCCCTGTTCTCAAACAGAAGATCCAATGTAAGGGCTGTTTTATTGTGATTTTGAATATATATATATATACACACACACACACACACATATAATTATACACACGCACATACACACATATATATATATACACACACACATAATTTTTCAGCCAAAATGATTTTCTCTCTTAATAAAGGATTGACACCCAAGAAAGCCAGGGCTGTTATTGAAGAAAAATAGTGAGATTATTATGATACTAGAACCAATGGTTTCTAACTATTAGAAGCAACTATAGACACAACCTTCTCAAGAGAATCACTAGCAACCATGTTATTTGCCATCTTTGTGCTTTCAGGAAGGGACAAAAACAACAGCTGTGTGTTTGGTTAAAGGTCATAAACGCTGTCAATTAAGAGCAATATATCTGGGGCTCCCACCTGCCCACAAACATGGGTTTCCATTCAACTATCTCCATTTTAACAAATACCCATCTCAATGGCTGGAAAAGCACTAAATTCTAGGTAGCAAACCTAATCATGTGCTGAAATACAAACTTCTCCTTTATAGTAGTGATACAGATGATTGATTACTTAATGAAACCATAGCAAATAGTGTAGTGTTATACTGAAATATTGAAGCTGTTTCTCACCTAAGGATGGAACAGAATCAAATATTATTAGCAGGGAAGAATAATTAGGAAATTCATGACATTGATTTTAGTTTGTAGCTCTATTGTAAAAAAAAATAATCATCTGTTAGCTTAAGACTCTACAGGATTTGGGATGTTTTACAGCCTATCCAGGGCCACTAACAGAGAAATAAATATAAAGGCCATATAAGTATCAAGTTAATCACCTACTTATTTTTTAATATCATGCAGTAAAATTGATTTTTTTCTTTTGGTGTACAGTTCTATGAATTTTTTTATTGAAGTATAATTGATTTACAGTATTACATTAGTTTCAGGTGTACAACAGAATGAATCTATATTTTTATAGATTATACTCCATTTAAAGTTATTATAATGTATTGGCTATATTCCCTGTGCTGTACAATATATCCTTGTAGCTTATTTGGTTTTTACATAGTAGTTTGTACCTTTTAATCCCCTAACCTTATGTTGCCCCTCCACCCCTCCCTCTCCCCACCCACTGGTAACCACTAGTTTTTTCTCTATATCTGTGAGTCTGTTTATGTTTTGTTCTGTTTTGTTATATTCATTTTTCTCATTTTTTAGATTCCACATATACGTGGTAACATAACATGTATATATTTGTGTAACCACTACAACAATCAGTGTACAAAACTGTTCCATCACTCCCCAAAATTCCATTGTCACCTCTTTATAGTCACACCTACTCCTAACTCCCATCCCTGGCAACCACTGATCTGTTTTCTATTCCTGTAGTTTGATCTTTCAACAATGTTATATAAACAGAACAAAACAGCATGTAATCTTTTGAGACTGAATTATTTTACTCATATAATATTCTCCAGATTTATCTAAGTTGTTCTTTCCTTTTTACTGTTGAGTATCATTTCATTGTATGAATGGACTATAGTTTGTATACCCATTTACCAATTGCAGTACATCCTGGTTGTTACCAGGTTTTGGCAATTATAAATAGAGCTGCTATAAATATTCTTTTATAGATATTTGTGTGAACATAGCTTTCATTTCTCTAGAATAAATACCAAATAATGTTCAGATTTAGGTCTACCATTTAATTATTTATTTTCTGTTTGTACCATCCATCTTTCTCTCCTCTGTTTCCCATTTCCTGTCTTCTTTTGGATTATTTGAATATTTTTTTAGTTTTCCATTTGGTTTTATCTATTGTATTTTAAGTATATCTCTTTACATAACTTTTTAAGTAGTTGCTTTAGGGATTACAATATATAGACTCACCTATTTCACAGTATATCTAGAATTAATATTTTACTACTTAGAGTGGAATGTAGAAACCATACCACCATACAAGTCCTTTATACTCCCCCTTTTCTGATGTTATTCTCATGTATATTACATCTACATACATTAGCAGCAGCATAAGATAATGCTATACTTTTTGCTTTCAACAGTCTAACATATTTTAAAGAACTCAAGAGAAGAATTGTCTATTATGTTTGCCCATAGTTTTACTCTTTCCTTCTTCCTGATGTTCAAAGTTTCCTTTCCTTTCTGTTTCAAGAACTTCCTTTAGCCATGCTTTCAGAACAGTTCTGCTGGCTATGAATTCCCTTAGTGTTCCTTCATCTGAGAATGTCTTTATTTCACCTTTATTTCTGAATAATATTTTAGTCAGATATAGAATACTGGGTTGGCAATTCTTTTCTTTCTAGAACTTGAAAAAAAATGGCCACTTCTTTCTGACCTCAATTGTTTCTGATGAGAAATCTGCAGTCATTTGAATCGTTTTTCTCCTGTAGTTAATGTGTCATTTTTCTCTGGCTGCTCTCTAGTTCTCAGCAGTTTGATTATGATGTGTCTGGGCATAGATTTCTTTGGTTTTATCTTGTTTTGAGTTTGCTCAGTTTCTTGACTCTGTGTGTTAATATCTTTCATCAAACTTGGTAAGCAGTCAGTCATTAGTTCTTCAACTATTTTCATCACCACATGGTTTCTTCTCCTTTTCTGGAACTCCAATGGCATGAACATTAGCTCCTCTTGTTGTTCTACAGGCCCCTGAGGCTCTATTAACCTTTTTCAATCTTCTTTCTTTCTGTTGCTCAGATTGGATAATTTCTATTCATCTATCTTCAAAATCACTAACTCTTTGTTATCTTCCTTCTACTATTGAGCCCTTCCAGTGATTTTTTTTAATTTTGATTGTAGCATTTTGTGTTCTAAAATTTCCATTTGGTTTTTCTTTTTGCTTTATGTTTCTTTGCTGATTCTTTCTGTTTATATTGGTTTAAGAATATCTATGATTTTGTGTCTGAGCACCATAATAATAGCTGCTTTAAATACCTTGTCAGATAATTCAAAAATATGTGTTGCTTTGTCTTTGGCATTTGTTAATTGTTTTTCCTCTATAAGTTGAGATTTTGGTAATCTCAACTGGTAATTCATACGCTGAGTAATTTTTTGTACTTGTAAGCAATACTTTATGTGACTTTGGTTCTTGTTTATATCCTATTGATAATATTTATATTTTTGCTTCATCAGGCACTTGATTTGGTTAAGTCAAGTGAATGGAGAAAAAACCCAGAGGATTTTTCAACAGCCTCTGAACTTTAGGGGTTCCCTTTTCTTCTTGAGCTAGAAGTAGTGGGTTTCTCCTGGATCTCTTTATCTATGCCTCTATCTCTCTGTCTGTTTCTCTCTCTCAGTACTCACTTCCATTTAAGGCATCGTTGAATTCAGGCTACAGGATACCAGAGGAAAACAATGGTAAACTCACAATTGGTTCAGTGACATTTCAAATTCAAGTGTGCTTTCCTTTTCCTCCTGTTGATATTTACTTTTCAGAGACCTAAAATAGCTGTATCATGCATTATGTGCAAGTTTTATTGTTGCATCTATAAGAGAAAATGATTGCTATGTGTTTACTCCATCTTACCTAGAACTGGATTCCTTGCCTGTTTTGTTTGTTTCCTTGTTTAAGGGACAAGCATGAAACATTGTGGTGTAGTGAAAATGTCCCATGATTCAGAGTCAGACTACCTGTGCTTTGTCTTATCAGTTGGGTAATTTTTGTAAAGTAGCAAAACACTGTGTCTTGTTTCCTCAGCTGTAAAACTGAAATAACAAAAGTATCTGTCTCAAAGCATTGTTGGGAGATTAAAGGAGATAAATGACAGAAGCAGAGGATATATTAAGAGGCATAGAGTAGACAGATTGAGAGACAGACAGAAACAGAAGAAAAAAAGACAAACAGAAAGAAATTGGAAGAAACAAGGGGGGACAGAAGCTACAGATATAAAACATTCCTTTCCATCTTCTGCCAAACACACACACACACACACACACACACACACACACACACACACAGTGCAATACAGTGTAGGTAAAGACACAAAGAGAATAAAGAGTGATAAGAGAATAAGAAGAACAAAGAGAGACATGGAGTCAAGAATGAATATTTGTCTTGCACTCTTTTGAAATATAACAGCCTAAACATTTTACTAAATTGCTTAGTGACATGGGCGCTTAAAAGACTATTATTGCCTTTGGGTTAAGTGTTTTTCATCTTCATTTCATTTCTGAGGTAATTAAAGTCTCATGAACCTTCCGTGCTAGAATGTAAGCTCCACGAGGACATGAACTTTTTGTCTGTTTTTATCACTAATGTATCTCAAGTACGTGGACTATTTCTTGGCACTTGCTTGGTTCTCTATAAAATGCTTATCAAATGCATGAATAATTCAGTTTATCTTAATTTAGAAATTTTTGCTATTGGCCTTTGATTCTTTAGTTTCTTGATGTTTATGGAGGAAATCTATGCAAATTAATAATGTAAGTACATTTTTTAAATGTTTATGTTATACTCAAAGAACAAAGTGAGATTTAAAATCCCTAAGTATCTTTCAAACATTTGTTATGTTAACTTTAAACTCTTTATAAAAAATCTATACACTAAAACAAATTTTATATGAAGTCCTTTATAATCTGTAGCTGAATATACTGGCTATAAAATTGCACATCATAAAACTGAATTTCTATTTAAATGATTTATAATCTTTTTGTACCTTCAGATTCATGTCTCCAAATAGTCCAAAGAAGAGCTGATTTATTATCTGCTAAAAGAAAAATATGGACTGAGCTTCAATTATAGTTGCAAAATATAGCATGGCCTAATGTTTATGTGACTATGCAGGTATACATTTCATTCATTGATAATATGAATCATTTAATATTCGATCTACTCAAAACCAGTCAAAGCTCTTAATGGTACTTGGAACATTTAGCTTGTGAAATTTAATTTTATACCTACTGGTATGCTGCTTTGTACCATTGTTAATCAATTCTTTGAAAATGTGCCAATCTTTTCTGCCCAAGCTAGTTTTTAAATTTCTTTACAAGATGGATCCAGTCACTGTTTTCTCTTGAGTCTTCCATAAGACCTCTTCCAAAGCTTGGTTCAAAGTAGTTCTCAATTAAACATGTATTCATTGATCAATCTGGTCAACAAATATTCATTGAGGATCTTCAACTTTGTGCCAGTTATTTTTCTAGGTATTACATGCAAATTAGTGATTAGAATCCTGCAAAAATGTGAATAATGCACTAATGGATTATCTTAGTCTGATTAGAAACCAATTTATAGTTTCAAAAGTGGGATAGTTGGTTGTGCTCCCTCTAAATGAGAGGGCCTTTACACAGAAAACACAGACTTACACTGTATTAGTGAAACAAAAGCAAATTCTAATTTCACCTAGTCCGAAAGTAAGAAAGGAATTCTAGTCTCTTATTACTCCAAGAAGGGTAGAACATATTCAGACAGCATAAAAGGAGGGTGGGCATCATTACAGGAGCCTTCAATTTGGCAGGGAATTTGGCCTGCTTTGTCAAGTTGGTCCAGTCAGGGGAAAAACAGCAATCCTCCCAGTGGGCCTCTGTAACTATATCCAGAAAACCTAGACTCAGATCTCCAAAGAGAAAACAAGCCACAGGATCTTTTTTTTTTTTTTTTTAAGGCTGAGTGTAGTCATAAGTTTTATATGGACTGTGCATGTAAAATTCTTTTAACAATCTCTAAAATTATGTTGCTAAGAATCAATCATACTCCTATATTTAAAAAATAGTCTTTGCACCTAAGTTCAGATCACTCTCTCATAATAAAGTAAATTCAGCCAGATTTTAAGGACTATGGTCTTCAACTAATTTAGGTGACAGTATAATAACCAAAAGAAAAAGATATAAGAGTAACAAATGAAAGAGGAACTCAGGTGTTAAAAAGGGATTATTCCAGGGACCAGTACCAATATTTGAATTAATTTATTATTGATCTTTCCTGCTATACACATTGATGACTATTCCTTCTTTAGCCATAATTATAGCATGTGTCCTATTCTCACGCTTCCTAAGTTATTCAAAAGACAGTACATTCTGCTAAAAGCTGACATAGAAATTCTTTTCCAGTAATTTAAATCTATATCCTAAGTTTTTTTGCTCTGTTTGGTTTATTATTTTTGGAACCACAGGAATAAAAGAATGGAGGGAGGAATTACCCAAATTACACAAAACTAACTTTTTCACCCACTAATAGATTAATTAATAACTTAGCAAATTAATCAACCTGAAATTTGAGATGTGGTCATATCTTAAGTGAGTATTTTGATGTTTGCTACTTTAGCTGCCTTTCCAGAGTAGCAAGTTTGTTAACTACTAAAATCCCAGCCTACAGCAATGTAGTGATTATGATTTGGGGATCTATATTCAGACTTCGTGGGTTCAAAGTTCAGATTTAGAATCACCTAATTGTATAATATTGCAAACATTTCTGAAGTTTACTAAGAACAAATTTTAAAAGTTCAGAACAATAACTGGTTCAAAGTAAACCCTCAGTGAATGCTAATCATCCTCTCTCATTTCCCACCCTCTTCTCCTGGCAAACTATTTCTCCTCTTTTAAGATCCACTTCAAATGTAATCTTTGTAAAGTTTTCCTCAGACTCCCAGGTATACTTGGTGCTCACATTGCCTTTTGTGAATGATTAAATTTTAGCAATTCCTGGGAATTCCCTGGCAGTCCAGTGGTTAGGACTCTGAGCTTCCACTGGAGGGAGCATGGGTTTGATCCCTGGTTGGGGAACTAAGATCCCTCAAGCCATGTGGTGTGGCAAACAAACAAACCAAAGAACAAAAACACAAACAAAAAACAAAACAAAAAACACCCCCAAAACTTTAGCAATTCTTATGATACTGCACTTGAATTATTCATTTGTATATCTGCTTTATCATTTGACTGTAAGCTTTTAGCAGCATGTCTGGATGAGTTGGTCATGCCTTTTTCTGGACTTTTGGAACTAGCATATATTTCAGTTATCCCTTATCACATTTTATCGCAATTTGTTGCTTTTCTATCTCTCTATCTCACTAGGTTATGAGCTGTGCCTTCAGTGATCTGCTCAGTACTTAGCACACAATAGATGCTTGATAAATCCCGGTTGAATACACGGATGAATGCTATGTAAGTAGCAAGTGGGGTGAGATGAGAATGTAGTACTAGAGATGGTACCAGGCATTTTATAAGCCATAAGAATTGCCGGGCTTCCCTGGTGGCGCAGTGGTTAAGAATTTGCCTGCCAACACAGGGGACATGTGTTCAAGCCCTGGTCCAGGAAGATCCCACATGCTGCAGAGCAACTAAGCCCGTGCACCACAACTACTGAGCCTGTGCTCTAGAGCCCATGAGCCACAACTACTGAGCCCATGTGCTGCAACTACTGAAGCCTGTGAGCCTAGAACCCATGCTCCACAACAAGAGAAGCCACCACAACAAGAAGCCGACACACCATAACGAAGAGTAACCCCCGCTCGCCACAACCAGAGAAAGCCCATGTGCAGCAACAAAGACCCAACACAGCCAAAATAAATTTATTTAAAAAAAAAAGAATTGCCATTTCAAGATCAATCAATTCTCTGACCCAGTAACCATGATTTAAGACAATGGTTCTCAATTCTAGCTGCATGTTACAATCACCTGGGGAACTTTTAGAAACTAATGATGACAAGAACTTACCCCCAAGTGTTCTTATTTAATCAGTGTAGGAGGAGACTAGATATTCATAACGTTTTAAAAAAGTTTTATTGAGGTATAATTTACATACCATAAAATTCACTCATTTAAAGTGTACAATTTCAGTAGTTTTTAATAAATTTATGGAGTTGTGCAACTATCACCACAATCTAATTTTTGAATATTTCCATCAACCCATCCTCAAATCCCCCATCCATGTGCAGACACTTCCTATTCCTACCCCCAGCCCGGGCAAACACTAATCCACTGTGTCTGTATAGATTTTCTTTTTATTGAGGTATAATTAACATACCACACAATTCATCCATTTAAAGTATACAATTAAGTAGTTTTAGTATATTCTTGGATTTGTGCAACCATCACCACTATCCAATACCAGAACACTTCCATCACCCTGAAAAAGAAACCAATACCCATTGGAAGTCATTCACCATTGTCTTTCCATTCCCTGGAAACTATGAATCTATTTTCTATATTTATGGATTTGCCTATTCTGGACATTTCATATCAATGGAATCTTACAAGCCTTTTGTGTCTGGCTTCTTTCACTTAGCATAATATTTTCAAGTTTCATCCATGTTTTAGCATGTATCAGTACTTCATACATTTTTCTGGTTGAATAATATTGCTTTGTATGAATATAAAACATTTGGTTTATCCATTCATCAGTTAATGAACAATTACTTGGGTTGTTACCACTTTTGGGCTATCATGAATAACGCTAGGACGAACTTTTGTGTATGCATTTTTGCATGAACATTTGTGTTTTTATTTTTCTTGAGTAGAGCCCTAGAAGTAAAATTCCTAGGTTAAATGGTAATTCTATGTTTAGTTTTTGAGAAATCATCAAAATGCCTTCCAAAATGGCCATGCCAACTTACATTCCCTCCAGCAGTGTATGAGTGTTCCAATTTCTCAACATCCTTATCAACACTTGTCATTTTGTTTATTTTTTCTTATAGCCATTATAGTGAGTGTGAAGTGGTATTTCATTGTGTATTGATTTACAATTCCCTAGTGACTAATAATGTTGAGTATCCTTTCTTATAGCTTTTGAAGCCCCAGAAATCTGTGTTTTCTTCAGCCAGAAGTCAAGAATCACTTATTTAGAAAATGCAGGTCCAAGATTTGAAGCAAAACACTGTGAGATACTGTGTCTCTGAACTGGAGTTTGTTTGGATAAACGTCAATGATCCTCATGTGTGACAATAACTGGATGAGCTGGGGTCAACAGATGCCTCCTCAGGCTAAGGACATATATAGTGTAAAAGAATAAGGATGACCTCTTAACTTATATCCTTTCAGAATGTTGACTTAATAATGAAGGTACTGACTTACTTCGAGGAAAATGAGAGTCAAGATATTGAAACTTGGTTTAGAAGTCTGGTGGGGGTAGCAGGTGAAGAATGATTGTAAGTGCAATAATGTGGGTGCCAGTGAGGGCCATATGATGGTGATGGCTTCTGGTACTATCATGGGAAACAGTGACAGATCTCTACAGCAAGATGACCTGTAACTGACTCAAGAAGTAAATGAAATGAAAGAGCTATATCTGAGTTTTTAAATTAGACTAGAAACAGAAAGCATGAGGTGCTTTTGTTTGTGGTCCTATAATTGAGCAGATGATGGGTAGGAGATGAAGGAGGAAGTTTTTTCTCCCACTTCAGTGTCATGATTGTTAAATAATATCCTGGCTATCCATCTAAATGAGGCATAAGGAACCGCGGAAAGGAATCGGTAGCCAAGAAAGGTGATTTCATAGGCTATTATAGAAACTTAAAATGACCAAGAAGCCAGAACAGGAACAGCAGACAGAGAGGTGAGAACCATTCATAAATGTGGGCAGCATGTGTGATTTACGAATGCATGAAAAACAGGGTCTCCCTGCAAGAGAGATACCAGAAATAAGACACTTAACAGGACTAGATTTTAGTTGATGATCAAGAGACTATTTTGTTACAAAGTCACCCTATTTTACTATCATGCTGATGCCACCTGAATAATGGTTATGCTATCCTATTGAAATTTGTTCAGTCAAGGCAGATAGGCTACCTTCTAGCCTATTAATCAGTAAGAGCTATTTTCCTTCTCTTTGCTTCTTCCTCCTTCCCTCTCTATCTTCCTGGAAACTTCTTCCTCTTGAACATCTGAGGTAAATTTAAATTTGTCTTTTCCTGGTGGACTTTAGCTTCCTGGTGCCTATTAGGTAACTCCCAACCATAAGCACACTCCAGACAACCTGCCTCTCCAAATCTTGGCTTTGACTAAAATTTCTTCTAGTTTTCAACTGACCTTTTCTGGGCCATTCCCCCAAAGTGTTCTCTGTTACAATTTTAAAGAATCTATTGATAATAAACTTCAGCTACATTATGAATTCAACTGGCTGTTGTGTGCTAGCTGGGGAATATAGTCACTATTTATGTCATTATTCCTGGTGGGGGATTGAACTGTTAATTCTAAAAACTGGCTGATAAGGGATTCTTTAGAGCAATATTGTTCAAGGTTGAGATTTTCCAATATGGAAAATATAAGAGCCAACAATAAAATAAATCAGGTGTAAATCTTGCTGATGCCTATGTTTCCATCCAAGAAAATACACAATCAGAAACAACATTTTCAAATACAAAGGATAACCTTTCAGATAAAGATTTTTCCTTTTCTAGCTGATTTTAGCCCATAAGGATAAAAATCTACCTAGGTTGATCTACCCAGTATTTGAAGTAAGTAGATAAATTCTCGTGTAGGTTTGGATAGATTTAATCATTCTTACCCTGTATTCACATTCTCTTGACAGAAAATCATCCAAATATGTGAATTAAAGCAAAAGTTTAAATACTTTCTTGCATTGTATCTTATGTTTGATTGTGATTCATTTTCTGAATTCTTTGTTGAATCTTATATTATTTTGTAGCCAAAGAAATGCATCTCACTTTCAAGGAGACATACATTTAACTCATTAAAAGACTGAGAACTTGGGACTATCCAATAGATGGGAACAATGTTTCTCCTTACTACTAGAGAACTTAATAAATATGGAAGCAGGAGTCCTTGAGGAAATTACTTAACAGAGGAGGAAAGAGACCTCAGGTGACTTTGTCAATATCATACAGCTAGCTAGCAGCAGAGCTAGTGCTAAGAACTGTGACATCGTGACCCTTAGAGTTTTCTTCCACAGCACACTGCCTCCATGCCTCCATATTTGTGAGAGATACTTGATGTCTATCTAGGTGGTGCATTGCCAGGACTATGGTGAGAAATTCAGAAAACCCTCCCAAGTCTGAGCAGATAACAAAGTATGAGTTTCATTGCAGACAAGTAAGAATAAATGAGTTTGCAAGAAAATTACACGAAGTCCAAAATATTGGTAAAGGATTAGGGACTCATTATGGAAATATAGACATTATTAAGAAATGTGTTAGTTGGGAACAACCTAAGTGTCCATGAATGGAAGAATGCATAAAGAAAAGAAAATGTGGTATACACACACACACATACACACACCACAATGGAATATAATTCAGCCATGAAAGGGGAGGAAGTTTTGCCATTTGTGACAACATAGATAAGCCTTGAGGGCATTATACAAAGTGAAAAAGGGGGAACGAGGGGAAGATGGCAGAAGAGTAAGACGCGGAGATCACCTTCCTGCCCACAGATACACCAGAAATACATCTACATGTGGAACAACTCCTATAGAACACCTACTGAACGCTGGCAGAAGACCTCACACTTCCCAAAAGGCAGGAAACTCCCCACGTACCTGGGTAGGGCAAAAGAAAAAAGAAAAAACAGAGACAAAAGAATAGGGATGGGACCTGAACCAGTGGGAGGGAGCTGTGAAGGAGGAAAGGTTTCCACACACTAGGAAGCCCCTTCACGGGTGGAGACTGAGGGTGGCGGGGGCAGGGGGAAGCTTCGGGGCCGCGGAGGAGAGCACAGCCAAAGGGGTGCGGGGAGCAAAGTGGAGAGATTCCCGCAAAGAGGATCGGTGCCAACCAGCATTCACCAGCCTGAGAGGCTTGTCTGCTCACCCGCCGGGGCAGGCGGGGCTGGGAGCTGAGGCTCGGGCTTCAGTCGGAGCTCAGGGAGAGGACTGGGGTTGGCGGGAACACAGCCTGAAGGGGGCTAGTGCACCACGGCTAGCTGGGAGGGAGTCCGGGGAAAAGTCTGGACCTGCCGAAGAGGCAAGAGACTTTTTCTTCCCTCTTTGTTACCTGGTGTGCGAGGAGAGGGCATTAAGAGCGCTGCTTAAAGGAGCTCCAGAGACGGGCGCGAGCCGCGGCTAAAAGTGTGGACCCCAGAGATGGGAATGAGATGCGAAGACTGCTGCTGCCGCCACCAATAAGCCTGTGTGCGAGTCCAGGTCACTATCCACACCCCCTTTCCGGAGAGCCTGTGCAGCCCATCACTGCCAGGGTCCCAGGATCCAGGGACAACTTCCCCAGGAAAACACATGGTGTGCCTCAAGCTGGTGCAATGTCACGCTGGCCTCTGCCGCCGCAGGCTCGCCCGGCACACTGTACCCCTCCCACCCCCCAGCCGGAGTGAGCCAGAGTCCCCGAAGCAGCTGCTCCTTTAACTCCGTCCTGTCTGAGCGAAGAACAGAGGCCCTCTGGCGACCTACATGCAGAAGCTGGACCAAATCCAAAGCTGAGCTCCTGGGAGCTGTGAGAACAAAGAAGAGAAAGGGAAATCTCTCCCAGCAGCCTCAGAAGCAGCGGATTAAAGCTCCACAATCAATTTGATGTACCCCGCATCTGTGGAATACATGAATAGACAACGAATCAACCCAAATTGAGGAGGTGGACTTTGAGAGCAAGTTTTATGATTCTTTCCCCTTTTCCTCTTTTTGTGAGTGTGTATGTGTATGCTTCTGTGTGAGATTTTTGTCTGTATAGCTTTGCTTCCACCATTTGTACTAGGGTTCTATCGGTCCATTTTTTTATAATTTTTTTTTAATTTTAATAACTTTATTTTATTTTACTTTATCTTCTTTCTTGCTTGCTTTCTATCCTTCCTTCCCTACTGTAGATGACGAATCATCCCAAATTGAGGAGGTAGACTTTGAGAGCAATATTTATGATTTTTCCCCCTTTTCCTCTTTTTCTGAGTGTGTATGTGTATGCTTCTGTGTGAGATTTGCTTCCACCATTTGCCCTAGGGTTCTACCCGTCTGTTTTTTTTTTAAATTTTTTTCTTAATAATTATTTTTTATATTAATAAGTTTATTATATTTTATCTTTATTTTATTTTACTTATCTTCTTTCTTTCTTTCCTTTTTTCCTTCCTTCCTCCTTTCTTCCCTCCCTCCCTCCTTTCTTTCTTTCTTTCTACTTCTACTAATTCTTTCTTTCTACTTTTTCTCCCTCTTATTCTGAGCCGTGTGGATGAAAGGCTCTTGGTGCTGCAGCCAGGAGTCAGCGCTGTGCCTCTAAGATGGGAGAGCCAAATTCAGGACACTGGTCCACAAGAGACATCACAGCTCCACATAACATCAAACAGAGAAAATCTCGCAGAGATCTCCATCTCAATACACACACCCAGCTTAACTCAACGACCAGCAAGATGCAGTGCTGGACACCCTATGCCAAACAACTAGCAAGACAGGAACACAACCCACCCATTAACAGAGAGGCTGCCTAAAATCATAATAAGTCCACAGACACCCCAACACACACCACCAGATGTGGACCTGCCCACTAGAGAGACAAGATCCAGCCTCATCCAACAGAACACAGGCACTAGTCCCCTCCACCAGGAAGCTTACACAATCCACTGAACCAAACTTAACCACTGTGGACAGTTACCAAAAAAAACGGGAACTAAAAACCTGCAGCCTGCAAAAAGTAGACCCCAAATATAGTAAGATAAGCAAAATGAGAAGACAGAAAAACACACAGCAGTTGAAGGAGCAAGATAAAAACCCACCAAACCTAACAAATGAAGAGGAAACAGGCAGTCTACTGGAAAAATAATTCAGAATAATGACAGTAAACATGATCCAAAATCTTGGAAATAGAATAGACAAAATGCAAGAAACATACAACAAGGGCCTAGAAGAACTAAAGATGAAACAAACAATGATGAACAACACAATAAATGAAATTAAAAATACTCTAGATGGGATCAATAGCAGAATAACTGAGGCAGAAGAACGGATAAGTGACCTGGAAGGTATAATAGTGGAAATAACTACTGCAGAGCAGAATAAAGAAAAAAGAATGAAAAGAACTGAGGACAGTCTCAGAGACCCCTGGGACAACATTAAATGCACCAACATTTGAATTATAGGGGTTCCAGAAGAAGAAGAGAAAAAGAAAGGGACTGAGAAAATATTTGAAGAGATTAGTTGAAAACTTCCCTTATATGGAAAAGGAAATAATTATTCAAGTCCAGGAAGCACAGAGAGTCCCATACAGGGTCAATCCAAGGAGAAATATGCCAAGACACATATTAATCAAACTGTCAAAAATTAAATACAAAAAAACATATTAAAAGCGGCAAGGGGAAAACAACAAATAACACACAAGGGAATCCCATACGGTTAACAGCTGACCTTTCAGCAGAAACTCTGCAAACCAGAAGGGACTGGCAGGACATATTTAAAGTGATGAAGGAGAAAAACATGCAACCAAGATTACTCTGCCCAGCAAGGATCTCATTCAGATTTGATGGAGAAATTAAAACCTTTACAGACAAGCAAAAGCTAAGAGAGTTCAGCACCACCAAACCAGCTTTACAACAACTGCTAAAGGAACTTCTCTAGGCAAGAGACACAAGAGAAGGAAAAGACCTACAATAACGAACCCAAAACAATTAAGAAAATGGGAATAGGAATTTCCATATTGATAATTACCTCAAATGTAAATGGACTAAATGCTCCCACCAAAAGACACAGATTGGCTGAATGGATACAAAAACAAGACCCATATATATGCTGTCTACAAGAGACTGCCTTCATACATAGAGATATATACAGACTGAAAGTAAGGGTATGAAAAAACATATTCCATGCAAATGGAAACAAAAAGAAAGCTGGAGTAGCAAGTATTATATCAGAAAAAATAGACTTTAAAATAAATACTTTTAGAAGAGACAAAGAAGGACACTACATAATGATCAGGGGATCGATCCAAGAAGAAGACATAACAATTGTAAATATTTATGCACCCAACATAGCAGCACCTCAATACATAAGGCAAATATTAACAGCCATAAAAGGGGAAATCGACAGTAACACATTCATAGTAGGGGACTTTAACACCCCACTTTCACCCATGGACAGATCATCCAAAATGAAAATAAATAAGGAAACACAAGCTTTAAATGATACATTAAACAAGATGGACTTAATTGATATTTATAGGACACTCCATCCAAAAACAACAGAATACACATTTTTCTCAAGTGCCCATGGAACATTCTCCAGGATAGATCATATCTTGGGTCACAAATCAAGCCCTGGTAAATTTAAGAAAATTGAAATTGTATCAAGTATCTTTTCTGACCACAACGCCATGAGACTAGATATCAATTACAGGAAAAGATCTGTAAAAAATACAAACACATGGAGGCTAAACAATTCACTACTTAATAATGAAGCGATCACTGAAGAAATCAAAGAGGAAATAAAAAAATACTTAGAAACAAATGACAATGGAGACACAACGACCCAAAACCTATGGGATTCAGCAAAAGCAGTTCTAAGGGGGAAGTTTATAGCAATACAAGCCCACCTTAAGAAGCAGGAAACATCTCGAACAAACAACCTAACCTTGCACCTCAAGCAATTAGAGAAAGAAGAACAAAAAAACCCCAAAGTTAGCAGAAGGAAAGAAATCATAAAAATCAGATCAGAAATAAATGAAAAAGAAATGAAGGAAACGATAGCAAAGATCAATAAAACTAAAAGCTGGTTCTTTGAGAAGATAAACAAAATAGGTAAACCACTAGCCAGACTCATCAAGAAAAAAAAGGAGAAGGCTCAAATCAATAGAATTAGAAATGAAAAAGAAGTAACAACTGACACTGCAGAAATAAAAAAGATGATGAGAGATTACTAGATGCAACTCTATGCCAATAAAATGGACAATCTGGAAGAAATGGACAAATTCTTAGAAAGGCACAACCTGCCAAGACTGAATCAGGAAGAAATAGAAAATATGAACAGACCAATCACAAGCACTGAAATTGAAACTGTGATTAAAAATCTTCCACCAAACAAAAGCCTAGGACCAGATGGCTTCACAGGCTAATTCTATCAAACATTTAGAGAAGAGCTAACACCTATCCTTCTCAAACTGTTCCAAAATATAGCAGAGGGAGGAACACTCCCAAATTCCTTCTATGAGGGCACCATCACCTTGATACCAAAACCAGACAAGGATGTCACAGAGAAAGAAAACTACAAGCCAATATCACTGATGGCCATAGATGCAAAAATCCTCAACAAAATACTAGCAAACAGAATCCAACAGCAGATTAAAAGGATCATACACGTCATGTACCAAAATGTTCATTGCAGCTCTATTTACAATAGCCCGGAGATGGAAACAACCTAAGCGCCCATCATCGGATGAATGGATAAAGAAGATGTAGCACATATATACAATGGAATATTACTCAGCCTTAAAAAGAAATGAAATTGAGCTATTTGTAATGAGATGGATAGACCTAGAGTCTGTCATTCAGAGTGAAGTAAGTCAGAAAGAAAAAGACAAATACCCTATGCTAACACATATATATGGAATTTAAGGAAAAATAATGTCATGAAGAACTTAGGGGTAAGACAGGAATAAAGACGCAGACCTACTGGAGAACGGACTTGAGGATATGGGGAGGGGGAAGGGTGAGCTTTGACAGGGTGAGAGAGAGTCATGGACATATACACACTAACAAACGTAGTAAGGTAGATAGCTAGGGGGAAGCAGCCGCAAGGCACAGGATAGTAACTCGGTGTTTTGTGACAGCCTGGAGGGGTGGGACAGGGAGAGTGGGAGGGAGGGAGATGCAAGAGGGAAGTCATATGGGAACATATGTATATGTATAACTGATTCACTTTGTTATAAAGCAGAAACTAACACACCATTGTAAAGCAATTATACCCCAATAAAGATGTTTAAAAATAAATAAATAAAAAAAAATAAAAGGATCATACACCATGATCAAGTGAGGTTTATACCAGGAATGCAAGGATTCTTCAATATATGCAAAACATTCAATGTGATAATCCATATTAACAAAGTGGAGGAGAAAAACCATATGATCATCTCAATAGATGCAGAGAAAGCTTTCGACAAAATTCAATATCCATTTAGGATAAAAACCTGCAGAAAGTAGGCATAGTGGGAACGTTCCTCAACATAATAAAGGCCATATATGAGAAACCCGCACCCAACATCATCCTCAATGGTGAAAAACTGAAAGCATTTCCACTAAGATCAGGAACAACACAAGGTTGCCCACTCTCACCACTCTTATTCAACATAGTTTTGGAAGTTTTAGTCACAACAATCAGAGAAGAAAAGGAAATAAAAGGAATCCAAATTGGAAAAGAAGACATAAAGCTGTCACTGTCTGCAGATGACGTGGTACTATACATAGAGAATCCTAAAGATGCTACCAGAAGACTAGTAGATCTAATCAATGAATTTGGTAAAGTAGCAGGATACAAAATTAATGCACAGATATCTCTGGCATTCCTATACACTAATGATGAAAAATCTGAAAGTGAAATCAAGTAAACATTCCCATTTACCATTGCAACAAAAAGAATAAAATATCTAGGAATAAACCTACCTAAGGAGACAAATGACCTGTATTCAGAAAATTATAAGACACTGAAGAAAGAAATTAAAGATGAAACAAATAGATGGAGAGATATACTCTATACTTGGATTGAAGAATCAACATTGTGAAAATGACTCTACTACCCAAAGCAATCTACAGATTCAATGCAATCCCTATCAAACTACCACTGGCATTGTTCACAGAAGTAGAACAAAAAATTTCACAATTTGTATGGACACACAAAAGACCCTGAATAGCCAAAGCAATCTTGAGAATGAAAACCGGAGCTGGAGGAATCAGGCTCCCTGACTTCAGAGTATACTACAAAGCTACAGTAATCAAGACAGTATGGTACTGGCACAAAAATAGAAAGATAGATCAATGGAACAAGATAGACAGCCCAGAGATAAACCCTCGCATATGTGGTCACCTTACCTTTGATAAAGGAGGCAGGAATGTATAATGGAGAAAGGACAGCCTTTTCAATAAGTGGTGCTGGGCAAACTGGACAGGTACATGTAAAAGCATGAGATTAGATCACTCCCTAGCACCATATACAAAAATAAGCTCAAAATGGATTAAAGACCTAAATGTAAGGCCAGAAACTATCAAACTCTTAGAGGAAAACATAGGCAGAACATTCTATGACATAAATCACAGCAAGATCCTTTTTGACCCACCTCCTAGAGAAATGGAAATAAAAACAAAAATAAACAAATGGAACCTAATGAAACTTCAAAGGTTATGCACAGCAAAGGAAACCATAAACAAGACCAAAATACAACCCTCAGAATGAGAGAAAATATTTACAAATGAAGCAACTGAAAAAGGATTAATCTCCAAAATTTATAATCCGCTCATGCAGCTCAATATCAAATAAACAAACAACCCAATCCAAAAATGCACAGAAGACCTAAATAGACATTTCTCCAAAGCAGATATACAGACTGCTAACAAACACATGAAAGAATGCTCAGCATCATTAATCATTAGAGAAATGAAAATCAAAACTACAATGAGATATCATCTCACGCCAGTCAGAGTGGCCATCATCAAAAAATCTAGAAACAATAAATGCTGGAGATGGTGTGGAGAAATGGGAACACCCTTGCTCTGCTGGTGGGAATATGAACTGGTAAAGTCACTATGGAGAACAGTATAGAGGTTCTTTAAAAAACTACAAGTAAAACTACCATATGACCCAGCAATCTTACTACTGGGGATATACCCTGAGAAAACCATAATTCAAAAAGTCATGTACCAAAATGTTCATTGCAGCTCTATTTACAATAGTCCAGAGATGGAAACAACCTAAGTGTCCATCATCGGATGAATGGATAAAGAAGATGTGGCACATATATACAATGGAATATTACTCAGCCATAAAATGAAATGAAATTGAGCTATTTGTAATGAGGTGGATAGACCTAGAGTCTGTCATACAGAGTGAAGTAAGTCAGAAAGAGAAAAACAAATACTGTATGCTAACACCTGTATATGGAATTTAAGAAAAAAAAATGTCATGAAGAACCTAGGGGTAAGACAGGGATAAAGACACAGATCTACTACAGAATGGACTTGTGGATATGGGGATGGGGAAGTGTAAGCTTTTACAAAGCGAGAGAGAGGCATGGACATATATACACTACCAAACATAAGGTAGATAGCTAGTGGGAAGCAGCCGCATAGCACAGGGAGATCAGCTCGGTGCTTTGTGACCACCTGGATGGGTGGGATAGGGAGGGTGGGAGGGAGGGAGACGCAAGAGGGAAGAGATATTGGAATGTATGTATATGTATAACTGATTCACTGTGTTATAAAGCAGAAGCTAACATACCATTGTAAAGCAATTATACTCCAACAAAGATGTAAAAAAAAATAAGTGAAATAAGTCAGACAGAGAGAGACAAATACTGTGTGGTCTCACTTATATGTGGAATCTAAAACAACAACAAAACCAAAACAAAACAATCTCAAAGATACAGAGAATAACAGCATTGGTGGTTGCCAGAGGCAGGGGTTAGAGATGAGCAAAATGAGTGAAGGGCGTCAAAAAGTACAAACTTTCCGTTATAAAATAAGTCATGGCATGTAATGTACAGTATGGTGACTATAGTTAATAATACTGTAGTGTATGTTTGAAAATTAAGAGAGTAGATCTGAAAAGTTCTCATTTAAGAAAAAAAGTTTGTAACTACCTGTCATGATGAATGTTAACTAGACTTATTGTGGTGATCATTTTGCAATATATACAAATATTGAATCATTATGTTGTACATTTGAAACGAATATAATGTTATGTGTCTATTACATCTCAACAAATATTGAGAATGGATTGTCTTAAAAACATAATAAATGTATTAGGAAAAAACTACAAAGCTTTAACATTGTTTAATACAAAACCATAATGTATGTAACTGGAACACTATATCTGAGTTTAGTCACTATGTCAAGGACAACAGAATAGAAATTTCTGGGGAAAGTTATAGGGTAGATGAGAAAATTATCTAAGGTATAGAGACTTCCATAAAAAATCTTTCCAGGCTAGGAAAATACAGAGTGGGTGGAAATAAGACAAGTATTTATTAAATTTTATGAGTGTATGGTTTAGGTGAACATATTCTATTAGAACTGGAAACTTGAAAGATGTAGTTTTAGGACTCTTTTTTTTTTTTTTTACCAGAGATTTAACATGTTAAATGAATTATTTCTTGACCACATATTCTCTGTCCTTGTTACAGTCCCCTCAGGGGTTCTGGCACATGCATCAAGGACTTAAAAAGTAGGCAGCTTTAAGGAGCCAACGTAGTAATGAAAAGTGTAACATGAGGTGCAAAAATACCATTTGTAGCATCAGAGAGTAACAGATATCCCCTGAATTTCACACCCAACTTCCTCCCCAAGTTAGTACAACACATGATATGTGAGTATGGGTTTTGTTGTGTGACACATCCATGGTTTAGCTAAAGTGGTTAGACTGATTGATTCCACAGATGTAATAGTGCTCAGCTTTTATGCTCTATCTTATTGAAAATGTGAATTTCACACTGTCACAGAACAAATAGAAGCATGATTTACATTAAGTAACTGATTTCAGGTATTTTTGATAAGTCCATTGCATTTCCAACAGTTACAAAATTTTTGCTCTGGGAAATGGGGGTATGTGATGTCATGTGTGGCCACCTCTCTTACCCACACTTATGGTAAAAGCAGTGAGAGAATTATAAAAAGCTTTATTCCTCTTCTATGTTCTTTGTTTTAAAAATAAATTTATTTATTTTATTTTTGGCCGTTTTGGGTCTTCATTGCTGTATGCAGGCTCTCTCTAGTTGTAGAGAGCGGGAGCTACTCTTCATTGCAGTGCACAGGCTTCTCATTATGGTCGCTTCTCTTGTTGTGGAGCATGGGCTCTCGTCACACAGGCTTCAGTAGTTGTGGCACAAGGGCTCAGTAGTTGTGGCACACGGGCTTAGTTGCTCTGTGACATGTGAGACCTTCCTGGATCAGGGCTCGAACCTGTGTCCCCTGCACTGGCAGGTGGATTCTTAACCACTGGGCCACCAGGGAAGCCCCTCTTCTATGCTCTTGTTTCTCTCGGTGGTAATACAGGGAGAGGCTAATTAGGTGGCCCGAGTGCGGGGGGGGGGGTGGTTATTCTGTCTGGTAAGTGCCTTTAACTCTTTAGAGAGGGGAGGGAGGATCTAAGAAGATGGAAAGCAAGGCTTTCTTGCTAGAGTTGTCCTTAGCTCTAAAGGTTTCAGGAAGGACAGTAGAGGGAATTTTATTGACCAGCATTGTTAAGCAGAGCAGGAAAACAGACACAGCTTAAGACCAGGGTCCCTGTCCAGGAAAAGGTAGCACATCTGGCAGAGGTGGAGCCAGTGAGGTATTTCTCAGGAGCCAACCAAAAGACATAGACTGGCTGAATGGATACAACAACAAGACCTGTATATATGCTGTCTACAAGAAACTTACTTCAGACCTAGGGACACATATAGACTGAAAGTGAGGGGATAGAAAAAGATATTCCATGCAAATGGAAATCAAAAGAAAGCTGGAGTAGCAATTCTCACATCAGACAAAATAGACTTTAAAATAAAGAATGGGGCTTTCCTGGTGGCGCAGTGGTTGAGAGTCAGCCTGCCGATGCAGGGGACACGGGTTCGTGCCCCGGTCCGGGAGGATCCCACATGCCATGGAGCGGCTGGGCCTCTGAGCCATGGCCGCTGAGCCTGCACATCCGGATCCTGTGCTCCACAATGGGAGAGGCCACAACAGTGAGAGGCCCATGTACCGCAAAAAAAAAAAAAAAAAGGGAAAAAAAAAAGAAAGAATGTTACAAGAGACAAAGAAGGACACTACATAATGATCAAGGGATCAATGCAAGAAAAAGATATAACAATTGGAAATATTTATGCACCTCAATACATAAGGCAAATGCAAACAGCCATAAAAGGGGAAATTGACAGTAACACAGTAATAGTAGGGGACTTTAAACACCACTTTCACCAATGGACAGATCATCCAAATTGAAAATAAATAAGGAAACACAAGCTTTAAATGACACATTAAACAAGATGGATTTAATTGATATTTATAGGACATTTCATCCAAAAACAACAGAATACACTTTCTTCTCAAGTGCTCAGGGAACATTCTCCAGGATAGATCATATCTTGGGTAATAAATAAAGCCTTGGTAAATTGAAGAAAATTGAAATCGTATCAAGTATCTCTTCCAACCACAACGCTATGAGACTATATATCAATTACAGGAAAAAAAACTGTAAAAAATACAAACACATGGAAGCTAAACAATATGCCACTAAATAACCAAGAGATCACTGAAGAAATCAAAGAGAAAATCAAAAAAATACCTAGAAACAAATGACAATGAAAACAGGATGACCCAAAACCTATGGGATGCAGCAAAAGCAGTTCTAAGAGGGAAGTTTATAGCAATACAATCCTACCTCAAGAAACAAGAATAATCTCAAATAAACAACATAACCTTATACCTAAAGCAATTAGAATAAGAAGAACAATAAAACCCCCAAAGTTAGCAGAAGGAAAGAAATCATAAAGATCAGATTAGAAATAAATGAAAAAGAAATGAAGGAAACAATAGCAAAGATCAATAAAATGAAAAGCTGGTTCTTGAGAAGATAAACAAAATTGATAAACCATTAGCCAGACTCATCAAGAAAAAAAGGCAGAAGACTCAAATCAACAGAATTAGAAATGAAAAAGAAGTAACAACTGACACTGCAGAAATACAAATTATCGTGAGAGATTACTAGGGGCCTGCCTTGAATGAGGGAGTCAGACTTAGGGTAGCAATAGTCCAGCAGCTTTAACCCACTTCCTCTCCCCAGTCCACTTAATGCTCCTCAGCACCTTCTATAATACAGAGGAAGGGAAGCTGGAGAATCATAAAGCTGGAGTAGAAACTCCTCCAGGCATCTTCCATGCCCATGCTTTCACAGGTAAAAGCGACCAGTTGGTATATTTTTCCCCTTAATTTCTAAAATAATACATGCTTATTGTAGAAAACTGGGAAAACGCAGGAACGAAAAATATAAATTAAACCATCCATAATCCCACTACCTAAAGACAAATGTCATTCCAGTCTCCTTTCATGCATATGCATAGGGATTTTAAATCATATAGTAATCTGAACATGCTGTCTTGTTATTTGTTTTTTCAACTAGCAATAGTTCACAAATATTTCAATGCCAACACATATTACATTTCAAGTTTTTAATAGCCATGTAATAAAATTGTATCAGACTTTAGTCAATGGATCTCTTATTGCTAAACATTTACTTTGATATTATAAACAGATTTTATAAATATTCCTATAAAGAAGGCTTTGTGCCTTTCATAATTATATCCTTAGAATAAACTAACTGTAGTGGGTAAAATGGTATATATTATTTTGTTAAAGATTTTTGATTTGCCCTTTGGAAATACACAAAATTGCACATCTACCATTAGTGTATGAGTGTGCCCAACTCACTGTACCTTTCCCAAAGAAACACATATTTTGTTCTTTGAGGAGAACATACAGATTACTGAATTGGACACTACTTCATTAGACATTAATACTACTAATAATAGTTACCATTTGTTGAATGTGTTTTCTAAAAAGCATATATTTTCCCCTAATTTTTAAAATCATCTTAAAGGAGAATACAGATTAATGAGATACTAATAGTACAGATGTGTAGTGAAAAACATATATTGCAATCTATGCTAATTATATGTGTTCACTAGGAGAAATAGCTCAAGATGAAAGTTGACTTTGAAGGTTACTGCAGGAAAGCTTCTTGCATAAAGAATAGTCATTATTATCATCTTTACCTAAGTAATCACCAGGCACATGCTATTGAATTAAGTGCTTCATATGCTTTACTTAATGAGAAAGGAAATAAATGACTATTAATTTTCCACATCATGGAGGTTGCAGTTTTAGGAACCGCTGAAAGAACTCAATTCTGAAGATAGTATTTATCTAGCTTCTCCTTTTTCCTAGTGCCTTATCTCTAGCATGGTTTTATTAACTTCTTAAAATCACTGAAAAGGTAATTATTTTGAAAGAGGTCAAAGGCCTATTTGATTCATTTCTGCACTGACACACCAATTAAAGGCACAAATGTAATCAAATGTTGTGCTTAGTCAGAAAAAGCTTGAAAGAAATCTATTCTAAAAAATAAAAGTAAATCTCACAAATGGGTGAAAGATGTTTTATTTTTAATTAACATCTCTATTTGGTTTGAAAAAGGAAGCTGACTGTAGGCTATTTGAGAATGATTCTTATCTGTTACAGTAACATGGATTGAGTAGAATGGTTGCCCATAAGGGTACTGAAAATTGAACATTAAGAAATTATCTTTGACTCAGTTACTATTAAAGTTAACACCAAAGGTCATTCACAGTTATTTCTATATGTCTAGGTATTTTCTCATTTCTCTAAATTTTGAACTAAGACATAATATTTTCTCAATGTTCATAATAGCTCCTGGAACAGCTTACCAAATTATGAGAAACTGACATGTTATCTTACTGGTTAAAAGATAAACACATAACCTGTGTAAGATTTAGCAAATAAAGTTTTTATTAAGGAACTAGGTGGGGCACTGTTGTTTAGGGTGAGTTCCTAAATTTAAGAACTGCCTTTGTCCTACCAAACACTTCATTAGAAATTTGTTTCCAACTGGAATGTTCTACCACATTAAGGGAAATTTCAGACAAAGTGTTAGTAATTAGCTGATGGTGTGCCACACCCAAGCATGTTCTCAGCCAATTTTTTCTAGGTTTGTGAAAACAGTCACACACCAGACATTTATCTCAGATAGGTACAACCATAATCATGTATTTTATGAAAGGTCATGCCGTCTCTTTTTTAAAAGATTATCTGACTCAGAGCTCAGCAAAGAGGTCTTGTGGAAGTACAGCCTAAGATGGGAGGAAACAAACATGGATTAGTAGTTAAATAGCACAGTCAGTTCTCAAATATTCCTATTCATGGAAGAAAAATAATAATGCAGATTCCAAAAAATAGAAGATAATTAAAGCTTCTCTACATGAGTGTGAATAACTTAGGGTAAGACAATTTTGAGAAACTGGTGAGGAGGGTAAACCTCAGTCAATTGGATGTCAGGTCCTGTAACTAAGACCAAAAGATGATGGGGTCCCTGGAAGTCAGGGAAGAATTAGAAGTGTATGTAATTATGCATTTGTGTGTTAGAAGGATTAAGACACCATGATTTGGGTTTTCACTAGTGGTCTGGGGCCAAATGGAATAGAACTGCCTGCTATCTAGCTTTGGGACCACATTCTCATTATATATTTCTTCATGCTCCAGGCATTCATCCTTATGACACGCTCAGTCCTACCACATTCTTGTTGATTGGGACCCTTTTGCACATGAATTAAGAGCAAGATAAATAAAATCGTTTTCAGATACAAGACATTATTCATCCCTTTAGAATTTGGGAAAAAGAATTCCAGGGAGAAGAAATACTAGTATTGCTACTATGGAAATTGTATGGCCAAGAAGTCACTTCAGGTTTTCCCTCAATTTCTATAAAAATTTACTTTCATTATTCCCAAGTCTCTCATTGTGATTTCTGAGATATCTAATAACTCAATTATTTTTGACTTTTAATTCATTAGAGTGTTGTTCCTTCCAGTGTCCATTCATCATCAACTGTAAGATCTTTGTCTCTATTATGTCTCATAGTTTTTTCTGCTTGCTTTTGAGACTTCTTTTGTTATTTTATTGGATTTATTTCACAATGTTTTGGTGTCTTACTTTTTACTTTGGTGACTTCCCCTATTCCAATGTTTTCCTTTCTTATAAACATAGATTTTGATTTACAATGGTTCATAGAATCCAATTTGTTTAGTGTGCTTATGTGATTAGATGACATTAGATTTATTCTCCCTTGATTGTAAATAAAAGTGAGAGAAGATGGCACCATCTAAATATTTAAAAATTCCTCTTATCTTGAGAACATTCTCATTTAGAATCCATTTTTGTTTAGATAATTGCCAACAAAGTATATATCTGTCTTGCCCAGTGAAAAACAAGATAGGACAGGAAGAGAATTAAGAAGTCAATACAAAAATCAGCCTATATCTTTGAAGTAACTAAAGAAGAGAAGAATGAGACATAGGAGACAATAGCAAGGTATCGCTGAGCCCCATTTTGTAGGTTTAACTCAACTCAGACAAATTAGATAGAAAAAAACTTTACTGATTGGATTGCTGAACCACTCTCAGTAATCTTGAGCAAATCATGAAAATCTGTAGATGCCAAAAGCCTGGAGTGTTTGATTCTGGAAATTATTGACAACCAGATTTAACCTTGATCCTTAAAGAAGTCAAGAATATAATATTGTGGATGATTTATGCATACTTAGAAGAGCTCTAGGAGACAGCAAAGGTCTGTTGGTAACAAGTCATACCAACTGAGTCTATTTTCTTGAGTTTCTTTCCTTGATGGGGTGACAAGATAAGTAGTAAAGGAAATGCCCCAGATATAGTATATCTTATTCTCAACAAGTCATTTGACAAAGTGTCTCATGATGTCCTAGTAAATAAGACAAAAGAAAAGCTGGATTGAACAACTGAACTTCAACAGGGTTGATTTGTGTTATTCTGGAAAGACCTCTAAAATGTTGTCGTACAGAACGCTGTTCTCTTTGGCATTTTTATTATTATTTGGATGAAGATGCAGAAAGCAAGTTTATCATGTATGTAAAAGTAACAAAGCTGGGAAGGATAGTAAACATTCTGAATGATAAACTCAATATTGTAAAAGATGTTGAATGTTTAGATCAAAATAGAACTTTATGAAAATGCTAGAAAAAATGCACACCCATCCAGAAAAAAGAGGAAAAAAAATGATATGAAATTGATAAAAAGAAATGTAGTAAGTACAAATGTAAAGTTCTGTGTTTAGTTTAGAAAATCAGAGACCTGAGAGAAACTTGACAGCAATTCATGGGGAAAAAGATATAGAATTTTACTGATCACAAGCATCCTTTGAACCAACTAATACAACAAAATGAAACAAAACAAAAAAGTGAATAGAATTTTAGGTGGCCCTAGTAAGAGCCTAGTGTCTAGATCTGTAAAATCGGGATAATAATAAATAATAAATAATAATGATGATGATGATACCTTCCCCATAGGGCTCTTGCAAAATGAGAAAATCCATGTAAAACGCTTGGCACTGGGTTAAGTATAAACACTCATACACTAGTTATTATTATTATTAACAAGAAATACGATAGTCCTACTTTACTTGTGTCCAATCACATCTGGAACAGTATGCCCATATGAAAGTTACTGAGGAGGGTAGAAATATTGGAACCAATACGAGGACGGGAGAAAACTTGGAGTGGGGAAGATGAGATAATGATAGCCTTCCAAAATATTAAGAGCTAGTGAAGAAGAATTAAATTTACTTTTCATGACTCCAAGCATTACCAGTAGGAGAGATAAATAGGAAGAAGGCACAAGGAGACTCATTTTAGTTCTATAAGGACAAGCTTTCTAATAATCAGAGTTATTCAAAGTTGGAATGGATTACTCAGGTGGTGGTGAGTTTCTTGTCACTTGAAGTAGTCAGACAGATGCTGGATGACCACCTGGCAGTAAACTCTGTAGAAGGGATTCTTGCATGTGGTGTATTTATGCATTCATCCATTTATCAAGGCCATCATGAAACAAATAGTTAAGGAGCCCCTACAGTAGGTCATTATTCTGATAAGCTCTAGTGAACATCTAAGGCTCTTTCCAAGGTAATGATTACATGATTTTGAAGAAACATGTTATCTTAAGCTTTCACAGAGGGACACCTAAGCTCCATGTAGGGGCTACTTTTCTTAGAACTTACCTCTGTTCCCTACCCCCAACAGCCCCTAACATCACTTACTGCAAGAGTAAATAACCCGGTCTCTTATTCCATTGTCTGCACTATAAACCAATGCCTCATGAATCACATCAAGTTGAAAGCTTTGCCATTTCAGCAGTGTGACTGTTTTTTCCAACTCAGCTGTGCCAGAAGGGTCATCCATAGTTTCCAATTCAAGTTTTGCTGCTCCTGTGTGATGTTTCATGTTGAAATGACATTTTCTTTTCAATGTAAACATTTTTAGAAACATGGTGAGGAGATTTCAGTGTAACAAATGTAGCAGAATAGCTATGCCTAGCCTGCTGGGTGAAATCCTTTTTTGAAACAATGTTAGAACAAAGAAATTCACTCTATGTAAAAGGAGAGCTAGCTTAGAAATCATAAACGATATTCACACACTGTGTTCCAGATGAGGTAGTCTTCCTGCTGTTGTCAGCAATATTTGCTGCCAAATCCACGAATTGCTTTAGCCCGACCTTGAGTCGATAAACAATATAATTTTCCATGCCACATCTCACCAGCCTCTGCTAGTCAAGAAAAGCATGCTTCCTTCATAATTACATCACAAATGCAGCTTGCTGTACTAGAACAGCAAAGCACTTGAATTGAAAATCACTTGTCCAAGATTTCCTAGCCAACAAAGCAAAACGACCCCCCTCAAAGCCCCAAACACACAAGGGAAGAACACGGCACTGGGTGATGGGTAAGAGCAGTTTGAACACACACAATATGCCTTAGGAGTAACAGGATAGCACAGAGGTGAGAAGACTGTGACAAAAATAGTCAGTGGAATGAAAGCATAAGAAACAGCTGCAGACTGTTCTTATAAGACTTATAAACAGTCTTATAAGAATAAGACTTCTTATTCCCAAGAGAAACTTGGAAGTAGTTTAAATGTTGGTGCATGTTCTTTTTTCAAAGGAGGCAAGTAAGAAATTTAACAAATTTTAATGTAAGTGTAAAACATTAAAATAAATAGAAAATATTGTGAACAGTTCACACCTTCTCTCCCCACCACACTCTCAGGCCATTTTCTATGCAGCACACACATAAGTAGTAAAATAATGGCAATTATCATTCTTCTCTATTTGCTTGGAGTAAGTTGTTCCTTGCCCTGGTTGAGTGACTATTTGCAAGCCTATTCTAATACATTTTTTAAAACTGGGTAGACATTTGTATCCACTCAGCAATACCTGTAATGTCATCATTTCCAAAAGAGGCAGCAAAATGAAAGGTTAACAATTTAGAAATATTAAAATAAGTCAACAAAGCAGAACTTTGTATCATAAAACAAAGTGAAACAGCTTAACACTGCCACTTATTCTGTCCCTTGTATGAAGGACCAAATGATCCTATCATTTTGTTTCAGGAGGAATATTAGGATGGTATAATGGAGTTGTCCTTGGTGGGAGGGTAGTATGACTGGCATAACTTTGCCTCCTTGAGTGAACAGTAAATGAACAGAAGGGAGTATAATCAGTCACAGCTACATAGAGCTTCATGGCCAACAGAGAGGAGAAAAGTTAATGGTTAAAAGGTTATAAAATGCATATAACATGAAGATCAGCAATGTGTGTTCTTCCTCCACAGAGACTGTAGAAATAGCATATAAGTTTTGAAATGTTGGTTGATGAGGGTTTTTTAAAGGGCCTTGATTTAAAACATCAAATAATATGGTAATACTTAAAAATGAGTAAAATGCTTGAGCAAATAATTCACAAAAATACAAATAACTAGTGAATATCTGGGAAAAAATCACCCTCACTGGAAATCAAAGGTAAAAATTAAACCAAAAATAGGATATTGTTTTCCCCTGTCAACTAACCCAACATTGTCAGTATCACTATCATTATCTCAGCCAGTCTTAAAAATGTTGGCGTCCCACTGACTCTTCTCTTTCCCTTACCTCCAATATCTAATCACCAAGTCCTTTAGACTCTTTGCAGTGCCTCATTATGTTTCATTCCCACTGTAAGCACGTTATTTAGAGCCTCAAAACTTCACTTCTTGACTATTGCAGTTGCTTGTTAACTGGTCTTTCTACCTTTAAATCTATCCTATACAACACTTTCATGTCAATCTTCCTAAAACAACATTTTATATGGGACACTCCTCTGCTCAAGGGGGAATGTTCCATGAACTAGTGGTTAAAGTAAAAACCACTCCAGCATTTGCAGCCAGTACTTATTTAGTGCTTACTATGGGTCAGACACACACACACACACACACACACACACACACACATATAATTTCCCAACACTATGAGGTAAGCAGCATTATAATCCACTTTTACTGGTGAGAAAGCTCAAGATAATACAGTGAGAAAGTGGTAGAACTATGTCTTGAAGTTTCCACTCTTATAAGATATTTCTACTTCCAGTTCCCTGAACACAGCACTTGAAGCCCTGCCTTGGTGTCTTTGTTCATTCCATATTTTCTGTCAAAACAGTCATTTCTTCACTTTATTTAACAAAATTCTGTCAATCTTTTGAGACCATGTTCAAGCTTTCTGTGACTGTTCCAGCCCAGACTACTTCTTCCTTCTTCATAGTCCTCCTTCATTCATAGTCCCATAGCTCTTGTCCTTATCACATTTGGCACTTACTGCAGGGTACCTATGTTGTTATTTATTTGTATATCTGTTTTTTTATTCATTCTGTTACCTTAATTAGATTAGAGTCCACTTGAGGACCAAAATCATGTCATATACTTTGTTTGACTTATCCTGTACCTAGCACAGTGCCTGAGAACAGTAGATGCTGAATAAATTTTTACTAATAATAGTAATTCATTTGTTTATTAATCAATATTTACTAAACATCAAATATATGTCATTCTAGGTTCTGAGGAAATAAAGATATAATTAGAACGTTGTCTCCTCTCTGCCACCAGGGTCTCACAGACTGGAGGGAAGAAAGACTTGTAAATGAAATATTACAGTGATATGATGAGTGCTGTATGTATAAAGCACTATGGTAGTACAGGAGAAGTGTTAATCTTTGACTAGGGAGATCTCATAACCTTTCATCTGGTTGTTACATTAAGTCCAGTCTTGAAACAGAAGTTCATCAGGTACAGAAGAGATTTCTAGTAGGGAGAAATGGCATATACAAAAATTGGGGGGCAAAAAATCATTGTACACTTGAATTGCAAATAGTTGAGCGTGGTTGGAGAGTAGGGTTTGTAGATGGAGGTAGGGAGATGAACCTAGAAATGTAAGTAAGGGCCACAGCATCAAGGGACTTGTATGCTGGAAAAAATGTATGTTTTTTATTGAAACACTAAAATTTCTCCATTCAGTTTGGCAGCTGGAAGTCCCATTGTGACCCTAGCAAAAGAAATTTCAGTGGAGAACCCTAAGCCCAGCTTACTCTGGACCCTTGGCTCTTCTGGAGGCTAATGTTGTGTCATTTTTCAAGTCTTTACTCCCTACGGAAAGCTAGTTGGCAATTTTCTTTATCAGTTATGGTAGCCACACCTGCAAATTTGGAATTTCCTAAAAGTTTCATACACATTCACACTTACAGGTTTTACTCAAGCTTTTCCAGTACATTAGCTTCCACTTTCTGCCCCACGGTCAGACTCTGCTCCTGCTTCTAGACTCGGCTTAGATGTGGTCTCCTCTGGGCAGCTTTCAATGACATAGACCTTGGTGGCCTGACTCCATTTTGCATAAGAGGTTATTCATAATGAGCTCTCAATAAGCTTTTATTAAATTGAATTTACCAGAGCAAAAGGTTTGTTAAAGAAATAGAATATATCAATTAGTAAAAGATTCTTTAATGAAAGCAGTGTTTACTCAATTTTAGTCATCTAATTATCACCTGTAGGATATCTGCCATCTTCACATACCACCTATGTTACCTACTTAATATTCATGAAAATTGACTCGCTTTATCCAAATTGCCAACAAATATATTAACAAGTGCTCAACAACACTAGTCATGAGAAATGCAAACTAAGACCACATTGCACTCATGAATAGACCTACCAAAATGGCTAAAATGTCAAAGACATGGCATGAAGTATGGTGATAAGGAGCAACTGGAATTCTGGAACACTGATGGTGGAGACCACTTTGGAAAAATGCCTGCTTAGCTGAAGGCATGCATCTTTTGACTCACCAATTCTATTCTTAGAATTTATCCTACAAATATAGGCATGTTCACCAAAAGACCCAGTTGAGAGTATTCACAGAAGCACTATCTGTAATATACAAATATCAAAAACAGCCCAGGGCTTCCCTGGTGGCGCAGTGGTTGACAGTCCGCCTGCCGATGCAGGGGACACGGGTTCGTGCCCCGGTCCAGGAAGATCCCATATGCCACTGAGCAGCTGGGCCTGTGAGCCATGGCCGCTGAGCCTGCACGTCTGGAGCCTGTGCTCCACAACAGGAGAGGCCACAACAGTGAGAGGCCCGCGTACAGCACAAAAAACAAAACAAAACAAAACAAAACAAAAAAACCAGCCCAAATGTCTTACCAACAGTAGAAATACATAAGTGAGTTATGATGATACTTACATAATGGAATTTTATACAGCAATGGAAATGAGCAAACTACAACTACTTGCAACAACATGGATGCTTTTCATAAAAATAATGTTGAGAAAAGGGGACAGATACATAAAGGCACATGCTGTAGGAGTCCATTTATATAAAGTTCAGATAGAAGCAAAACAATCTATGATATTAAAAGTGTGGGTAGGATAACTGCTGGGGAGTTATTACATTGATAGAGACATGAAGGGCTTTCTGGGATTCTGGTAGTATTTTGTTTCCTGATCTGGATTCTGCGTACCAGGATGTATTTACTTTGTGAAAATCTAATGATCTATGGTTTTTGCATCTTTTGTGAGTATACCATATACTCTAATAAAAAGTCTCCATCTGAAAAAAAAAAAAAGAAATTTCAGTGGAGTTACAATGTGGAAGCCAAATCCAAGGAGGCTGAAGAGTGGACAGACAATGAGAGAGAAGCAGTGGTGAATTTAAAGTACTATTTCTACACAATGGCTATAGAGAAAGTAAGACATATGACAGAGAGAATAGAGGATTGGGGGGGGAATTCTCTGGGGAAGCTTGAGGGAGGGGATATGTGATGGACTTTGGGTTCTAAAAAAATGGGAGAGGATAATATACAAAGCACAGGCAAAGGGATTATTTAGACTGGAACAGGAAGAGAGAACAGGAAGATGGAAAACAGGAGAAAATGGGTATGGATGTAGATAAGTCTATAAGTATGGAATGATTTACTTAGAGATTATAGCCTAGTGGCTTATGAAGGAGGTGAGATATTTTGCTGAGACTGGAGGCATGGGAGTTTGTAGGTGACTTGAAAGGAGGGATAGATAGAAGGAAGAGTCTTGTGGATGGATGTCAGATAGTAGATGAGATGGTGGATGGTGCTGTCTGGGCTGAGGGATGGAGGAAGGAAAGATCAAAGGAGTCTGGTAACCTGACAGAAAAGCTATGGGGACTCAAAAGACCAGAGATATTCATAAGGTGGAATATGAGTGTCGCAGAAGGAAGGAAAGGAGAGAACAGAAAGGTTAGAGGTTATTATAGTCATAGAGTGGGATAATAAAGTTTAAAATTTCAGGAGTCAACCATTCCTAGGCAAAGATGAGTCCATGGTTTGATCAGCAGTTGTGGCGGTAACAAGGAGAGCTGGGAAATAAGGAACTGTGAAATCTCAGTAAATGCTGGATAACCTTCAAAATGTATCTCAAATCAGACCATTCCTCACCAATTTCACCACAACTACTTAGTCCAAGCTACCATCAGCACTAGCCTCTTAGTTGATCTCTTGGATTCCTCTTATGCCCACTCCCTATCCCCCACTCTTGTCAGCTCCTCACACATTGGCCAGAGTACAAATTAGATGAGCTCATACTCCCTCCCTCCTTTTCTCAAAGCCCAATATTCTACTGCCTTCCCATTACACTTACTTGCCTATAAGTCTTACATGATCTGACCCCCAACCTTTTCAACCTTACCACCTAGCACTTTTCCTGTCCTGCTTGTGCTTCAACTGCACTGGGCTCCTTGCTGTTCTAAGGGCACAGTATGCATGCCTTAGGGGCCTTAGGGCCTTTGGACTTGTTCCCTATGCCTATAATACAACCTCACAACCATCTCTGCAGATCTCCACATGACTCCTCCTCTTAACTTCATTCAAGTTTATGCTAAAATCTCCCCACAGAGAAGCCTTTCCTTAACTATCCTAACTAAAATGATAAGCTTCTTTCTACCTCAATACCCTACATTAGTTTTCTCATAACATATCACTCACTGAGATATTTTATACTTATTTTCTTATTCATTCCCCCTACTCCACCCTCCATCTGGAATTTATGCTTTTTTGGGGTAATGACCTTGTCTGTCTTGTCCCCTGTTTTGTAACACTGAGAATAATTCCTGGCACAAAGTAGGACTCAAGACAAGCATTAGACTACTTGCTCAAGGCAGAGCTCTGTTCTAAGTGCTGGAGCTACTGAGATGAATAAGATATGGTCCTTACTATAAACAGCAGCAAGGAACCAAGAGGAGCACAGAGTTGAGTACACTGCCTGGAGAGTGGCAGAAAACAAAGTAAATGTTAAGATAGCAACTAAAGACTAAGCCATGGCTACTGATTTATAATGATCATCAAGGAAACAGATTGGGGTGCCTGGTGTTATGCTAGTGTTTCCCAAGCTTTTAGTCTTTATTCCCACTGCTTCCCACCCTTCCCTCAAAGGAAAAAAACAAAACAAAACATGGTGCAGAGGAAGACATCCTTCCCAACCTTGATCTCTTGAAATTCATCTGTTACTCTCATGCATCTATAAATCTGTAAATCGCAAGAGATTGCATATTTTCATTTCAACGCACTAAAGCACTTTCTAGTATACTTTTGAAAATTAGGGTAAATTGGTATATAACATTATACAAGTTTCAGGTGTACACTACAGTATTATAATTCAACATCTGTATACACCACACAGTGATCACCAACCTCCCAAAGGTCTAGTTACCTTCCATCATAATACAATTGACCCCTTTCACACATTTCACTCATCTTCCACCCCTTTTCCTTCTGGTAACAACCAATCTGTTCTCTGTATCTATGAGTTTATTTTTGTTTTGTTTTGTTTTGTTTACTCATTTTGTTTTTTTAGATTATTCACATATGAATGAAATCATATTGTATTTATCTTTCTCCATCTGACTTATTTCACTTAAGAGACTCAAATCCATCTACATTGTTGCAAATGGCAAAATTTCGTTCTTTTTTATGACTGTGATAATCCATTGTATATATATATATATATATATATATATATATATATATATATACCAATCTTCTTTATCCATTCATTCATCAGTGGACACTTAGATTTTCCATATCTTGGCTATTATTGTAAATAATGCTACAATGAACATAGAGGTGCATATATCTTTTTGAATTAATGTTTTTGTATTCTTCAGATAAATATCCAGAAGTGAAATAGCTGGGTCATATGGTAGTTCTATTCTTAATTTTTTGACGAACCTCCATACTGTTTTTCATAGTGGATGCACCTATCTACCTTCCCAAAAATGGTGCACAAATGTTCCATTTCTCCACATCCTCTCCAACATTTGTTATTCCTTGTCTTTCTGATAATAGGCATTCTAACAGTTGTGAGGCAATATCTCATGGTTTCGGTTTGCTTTTACCTGATAATTAGTGATGTTCAATATCTTTTCATGTGCCTATTAGTCATCTGTATGTTTTCTTCAGAAAAAATATCTATTCAACTCCTCTGCCCAGTTTTTAATTGGATTGTTGTTTTTTTGCTGTTGAGTTGTATGACTTCTTTATATATTTTGGATACTAACTCCTTTTCAGATATATGATTTGTAAATATTTTCTCCCATGCAGTAGGTTGGGCTTTCATTTTGATGATGGTTTTCTTTGTTGTGCAGAATCTTTTTAGTTTGATGTAGTCCCACTTTTTTATTTTTGCTTTTGTTTCCCTTGCCTTTGGAGTCAGATCCACTAAAACATCACAAAGACCAATGTCAATGAGGTTACCACCTATGTTTTCTTCTAGGAATTTTATGGTTTCAGGTCTTACATTCAAGTCTTTAATCCATTTTGAGTTAATTTTTGTGTATGGTGTTAAGATAATGGTCAAATTTCATTCTTTTGCATGTGGCTGTCCAGTTTTCTCAACATCATTTATTGAAGAAACTGTTCTAGTATAATTTATTCTTATTTTTGCTGTGTGTGCTAGAGATATCTTTATGTATGTCCATACTTATCTGCATCATGGTGTGAGTGAGGGAGAATGGAGGCAAAGTTAAAGGAGAAAATTTGATTCCCATAGGAAACAGTTAAGTTGCAGCTGAAGCCACTTTTAAGCAAAACTGTGGAACAGTGCTTAATGTAAAGCATCCTCTATCTAATTGGTGTAGTTCCCAAACTCTTATTCAAGCCACACTTCTCATTGGTTCCATGATCTCATGCACTTGACTAAATGAGTGACAGGTTTATTGTTCCAGTTTCCTGGGTTAGCTTACTGTGAATCTGGATAATTGCAATAAGACTACATGAGTTACCTGTTTTCTATTTTTCCTCTAACAAAGGTAGTGAAACCAGAATGGCAAGTACATTAAAAACAACCCAAACACTAAATGTACCACTCACTTCCTTTTTGTGATCTTAAACGTATGAAATGGCAAATATTTAAATTAACTCTACACAGTACAATCTCAGTTATAAGGTCTTTATCAAGAAGAAGCAAATCATGCCTTTTCATTAACCTTACTTTCCCAGACCTTTCAGGAAACTACATTAGCCTCACCTTGTCTTCAAATAAATGTTCATTTTTTACCACCTTGGTAAACATGTTAATTTATATTAATTTATAATCACCTGTACAAACCTTTATATTTGTAAACATTCCAAAGGTTGTCCTGCAGACCTATGTTGTATGTTATGAATTCCATTGAGGTTTCCTGATTGGCAGTGCCTTTTAGTATTATATTTTTAGTATGCACCTCATGGTTCTTAATCTAGAGTCTATCAAAAAGTGGTTGCTTAATATATATCCATCTCTGGCCTCACCCCCTGTCCCCAAGACTCATATATCCAACTGCCTATGAAAACTCTGCTTGGAGGCAACTCAAACTTTGTATGGACAAATAGAACTTTCAATTATCCCCATCTCAAACTGGCTCCTCCTCCAGTACTTCCTGAGTCAATAAATGTCACTACCATTTACTAAACTGCTAAAGTTAAAAAATCTAGGAGTCATTTTTGACACTTCTGTTTTTTTCACATCCTTATTCTAATCCAATCCATCAACAAGACGCATCAGTTTTACCTTCAAATTTTATCCAAAATCAAGACACTTTTGACCATCTCCACGACTATATCCCCAGTCCAAGCCACTATCAACTCTTGCCTAGACTTGCTTACATACTTTCAGTAGCCCTTCACAGGTCTCTTTGCTTCTACTCTTGACCCCCTACATTCTATCCACTACACAGAAATTAGATCCCTCTTTTAGAAACACACACCATGTCATGCCACTCTCCTTTAAATACTCCAATTGCTTCCCATTGCACTGCGAATAAACTCCAAACTCGTCTACCGTGGCTTACAAGACTTTACATTATTTAAGCTCTCTGACCTATTTCCCATCAGCTCCCACCACTCAATCTTCTCCAACCCCCATGGCATTCGTACTGTTCCAAGAACACAAAAACTCATTCTCTGATTTAAATCCTTTCTACTTGTTTTCCTTTATGTTGTGCAAACTCTCCCCTCAGACTTTTGCATGGCTTGATAACTTTCTTCTATCAGATTTCTGTTCAATTATCACCTCTTCAGAAAGACCTTTCCTGACCACCTTTTTTTGTTTCTTTGTTTTTACTTTCCCCCCTAGATTTATTGAAGTGTGATTGAAAAATTAAAATTGTGTATATTTTAGGTGTAAAATGTGATATTTTGGTATACACTGTGTATTCATGTATACACTGAAAAATGATTACCACAATCAACTTAATTAACATATCTATCACCTCACATAGTTACTTTTTTGGGAGGTGAGAAAGTTTAAGATCTACTCTCTTAGCAAATTTTAAGTATACAGTACAGTATTATTAAGGATAGTCAGCATGCTGTACATTAGCTCTCCAAACTTATTCATCCTGCGTAATTGAAACATCGTACTATGACTAACATTTCCCTCACCCCCAGTCCCTGGCAACCACCATTCTAATCTCTGCATTTATGAGTTTTAAACAGCCAATGGAAAGCAAGTTGCATACAGTTGCATGTTCACAGATGTTTCTTACTGGGTTTGTAAACTAATGTAGTGTTAGGTTCCACATTTATGTATCTTTTCAGCCTAGTGACTTCATTTTCTCTCTCACTAGAGAGAAATCTGGAGAGAGAGGGAGAGAGAGAGAGAGTGACTAAGAGAGACAGAGACATGTTGACAGAGTGGGATAGTCAAAGAGACAACAAAAGTGATAGGAGATAGAGATGGATTGCAAAGGTTCATGCAGACTTTACACGAAAACTCTCAAGAAAATGGATAAACTTCATAATGTAAAGTCTACTGAGAGAGAAAAAATGAGGGGCATGGGGAAGATTCCTGAGGAACAATTGACTGGGTTTTTTTGCGGTACGCGGGCCTCTCCCGTTGCGGAGCACAGGCTCTGGACGCACAGGCTCAGCAGCTATGGCTCACGGGCCCAGCCACTCCGCGGCATGTGGGATCTTCCCAGACTGGGGCAGGAACCTGTGTCCCCTGCATTGGCAGGTGGACTCTCAACCACTGTGCCACCAAGGAAGCCCACAATTGGCTGTTTTATATTCCATTGCATCCGCCACACTGAGTCTTAGATATGAAGTAGAAACAACACATAATTTTTCACCAGAACTGCAGTAATATCAGAGTCACTTAATAGCTTTATAACCTTCAGTAACTTTACTTGGTCTTCTTAAGTTTTAGTTTCTTTATCTGTAAAATAAGGATATTCCCATAGACCTGGTATAGTAACATCTCCTAGTTCAATAATACTTGTTCAATAAATGGTAGCTGGTATCACCATCATCACCATCATCAAAATGAAGTTACCTGGAATGCCCCCTAAACTGACCCCTATGACAGTTATCTTGTCCTTAAAACCACAATTCTTTTCCAACAAGAAGTAAAAACTAGATTGGATGAGAGTTATCCTGGGACAATCTCGTGTAGCACAACTGTCAAGTATTGTTCATTTGCTCCCTAAGAAATATTTTCTCCTTACATTTGTTAGCTGTTGTAATTCACATTTGTGTGAGTGAGCAAATGTTCATGTGTGTGTATATGTGTGTGTGTGTTGGTTTTGTGAGCTATTTAATCAAGAGCCTCTAATTAAATGTCATCATTATTACTGTATTTACTGAAGTGATGATATTATTTTACTCTGCAGAGCAGTTGTCTGTTTTGTAGATTCATTTATTCAGAATATGAACCCTCCTTACTTCATAATTAAGCAACTAAGTGGGCTTTCAATTCCTGATATCCCATTATTTAACCTAGCCATTTATGAAAAGGGAAAAAAGAGAAAACTGGAAAGAAAACCACAGAAAGCAAATGAGGCAAATACTTGCAAATCATGGAATGTTAAGAGTCTAAAGGAAATATAGCGATTATCTAAACCATCTAGTTATACAGGAGAAAAATTGAAGTCTATATAAAAAAAAAGAGTAAATTTTAAAGATCAAACCAGGCTTCAAATCCAGGGTTTCTGATGTCTAATATAATGATCTTCCTTCTACCTAGCATACCTGCTTAAAGATATGAAACTGAGCAGTAACAAGAGTTCTGAAAAGGGACTATTCATTGAGAGCACTTAGGTCCACTTCAGGTTGCAGAACAAATGAGTAGAGGAGAACACCATGGGAAAACAGATGGGAAAATAAGAGTAGAGAAGGGGTGTGTTCATACCCTGCATTGCTAGCAACTGGCTTCTTTAGTTTGAGGATGGGGTAGGAGCAGCAGCCTTACTGTATGATCGCTCCCAGAACTTAAGTTCTGGAGTGTAATTTGTAATATGAACAAATGAACTTCCAATGCAAATTAAAAAATTCTATCAACCTTGATTTTATTTTCTTTAATTTTTATCACAGTTTCAGTTTTTGCTGTGTGTCTCCTGAAGTTGGAAAATATGTACCAAATATGGATTGAAAAGAATCTTCCTCTTTCATTCTCACTGGGCTAAAAAATAGTACTTTGTGTGTGAGCGTGTGTGTGTATGTCTGTGTGTATAGCAGTAGTAGTAGAATTCGTAAACAAAGTAGAATCCCTAACATAGTCTGAAGATAGCTTCTTTTGAGCTTAAATGATCATCTTAAAGATTTATTTAGAGGTATTAAAAGATAAAATTTTGCAGAAAGCTCAGGTTTTGCTTGCTTGTTTGCTTTTCCTTCCTTTCCCACAGAATGAATTCTGATGGTTTACTAGATGACTGATGAAATGCGATGACATCTAAGTTATGACTGCTTTGTAAGAAAAAAAAGTAGAAAATGTAAGAGAAATTCTGTGGATGAGATGGGGAGGGAACTGTCCTTTCAATGTATTATAGTTTTGCTAGTCATGGCATGATGGCATTATAGGGAGACAGTGGGTATGTAGAAGAATTTATGTTCACTTACTCTGAGACAAAATAGGGTTTTTATTCAGAAATTTATTTTTATATAACATAAGTCAGGCTTCAGCCTTTCACGTTTGCGGTTGAAGTGGAGACAGGGTGCCATGAAATAGTTGGACCTCTTAAATTCTTGATGGATCTCTAGTTTACTGTAAAAAGTAGGCTTTTTCCAACCCACAGTTTTTAGTTATTTATAGTTATGATTTTGCTGTGGTAATGTACTATACGGGCCTACATAAAATTGCTTTATTTGATGTAATTTATCCCAAGTCCCTATATTCCTAAAAGAGAATCACTTAAAAAGCAAACTATAGGGACTCCCATCGTGGTGCAGTGATTAAGAATCTGCCTGCCAATGCAGAAGACATGGGTGCGATCCCTGGTCCAAGAAAGTCCCACATGTCGTGGAGCAACTAAGCCAGTGCGCCACAACTACTGAGCCTGTGCTCTAGAAGACACAAGCCAAAACTACTGAGCCCGCATGTCACAACTACTGAAGCCCACATGCCTAGAGCCCATTCTCTGCAGCAAGAGAAGCCACCGCAATGAGAAGCTCAAGTACCGCAACGAACAGCAGTCCCCACTGGCTGCAACTAGTGAAAGTCTGCTCAGAGCAATGACGACGCAATGCAGCCAAAAGTAAACAAATTAAATAATTAATTATTTATTTTAAATGTGACTACTTGAGAAGATAAACAAAACTGATAAACAATTAGCCAAACTCATCAAGAAAAAAAGGGAGAATACACAAATCAACAGAATTAGAAACGAAAAGGGAGAAGTAACAACTGACACTGCAGAAATACAAAGGATCATGAGAGATTACTACAAGCAACTATATGCCAATAAAATGGACAACCTGGAAGAAATGGACAAATTCTTAGAAATGCACAACCTTCCAAGGCTGGACCAGGAAGAAATAGAAAATATAAACAGACCAATCACAAGCACTGAAATTGAAACTGTGGTTAAAAGTCTTCCAACAAACAAGAGTCCAGGACCAGATGGCTTCACAGGCGAATTCTATCAAACGTTTAGAGAGGAGTTAACATCTATTCTTCTCAAACTCTTCCAAAATATAGCAGAGAGAGGAACACTCCCAAACTCATTCTATGAGGCCACCATCACCCTGATACAAAAAACAGACAAATATGTCACAAAGAAAGAAAGCTACAGGCCAATATCACTGAGGAACATAGGTGCAAAACTCCTCAACAAAATATTAGCAAACAGAATCCAACAGCACATTAAAAGGATCATACACCATGATCAAGTGCAGTTTATCCCAGGAATGCAAAGATTCTTCAATATACACAAATCAATCAATGTGATACACCATATTAACAAATTGAAGGAGAAAAAAACATATGATCATCTCAATAGATACAGAAAAACTTTTGACAAAATTCCACTCACATTTATGATAAAAATTCTCCAGAAAGTAGGCATAGAGGGAACTTACCTAAACATAATAAAGGCCACATATGACAAACCCACAGCCAACATCATTCTCAATGGTGGAAAACTGTAACCATTTCCAGTAAGATCAGGAACAAGACAAGGTTGCCCACTCTCACCACTATTTTTCAACATAGTTTTGGAAGTTTTATCCACAGCAATCAGAGACAAAAAAGAAATAAAAGAAATCCAAATCAGAAAAGAAGTAAAACTGTCACTGCTTGCAGATGACATGATACTATACATAGAGAATCCTGAAGACTCTACCAGAAATCTACTAGAGCTAATCAATGAAACTGGTAAAGTTGCAGGATACAAAATTAATGCACAGAAATCTCTTGCATTCCTATACACTAATGATGAAAAATTTGAAACTGAAATCAAGAAAACACTCCCATTTACCATTGCAACAAAAAGCATAAAATACCTAGGAATAAACCTACCTAGGGAGACAAAAGACCTATATGCAGAAAACTATAGGACACTGATGAAAGAAATTAAAAATGATACAAACCTATGGAGAGATACACCACGTTCTTGGATTGGAAGAATCAACATTGTGAAAATGACTCTACTACCCAAAGCAATCTACAGATTCAATGCAATCCCTACCAAACTACCAATGGCATTTTTCACAGAACTAGAACAAAAAATTTCACAATTTGTATGCAAACACAAAAGAACCCGAATTGCCAAAACAATCTTGGGAAAGAAAAACGGAGCTGGAGGAATCAGGCTCCCTGACCTCACACTATACTACAAAGCTACAGTAGTCAAGACAGTATGGTACTGGCACAAAAACAGAAATATAGATCAATAGAACAGGATAGAAAGCCCAGAGAGAAACCCATGCACATATGGTCACCTTACCTTTGATAAAGGAGGCAAGAATATATAATGGAGAAAAGACAGCCTCTGCAATAAGTAGTGCTGGGAAAACTGGACAGCTACATGTAAAGGAATGAAGTTAGAACACTCCCTAACACCATACACAAAAATAAACTCAAAATAGACTAAAGTCCGAAATGTAAGGCCAGACACTATAAAACTCTTAGAGGAAAACATAGGCAGAACACTCTATGACATACATCACAGCAAGATCCTTTTTGACCCACCTCCTAGAGAAACGGACATAAAAACAAAAATAAACAAATGGAACCTAATGAAACAAAAGATTTGCACAGCAAAGGAAACCATAAAGAATACAAAAAGAGAACCCTCAGAATTGGAGAAAATATTTGTGAATGAAGCAACCAATAAGGGATCAATTTCCAAAGTACTGAAATAGCTCATGCAGCTCAATATCAAAAAAACAAACAACCCAATCCAAAAATGAGCAGAAGATCTATATAGACAATTCTCCAAAGAAGACATACAGGTAGCCAAAAAGCAGTTGAAAAGATGGGCAAGATCACTAATTATTAGAGAAATCAAGTCAAAGCTACAATAAATTATCACCTTACCCTGGTCAGAATGGCCATCATCAAAAATCTACAAACAATAAATGCTAGAGAGGGTGTGGGGAAAAGGGAACCATCCTACACTGTTGGTGGGAATTTAAATTGATACAGCCACTCTGGAGAACAGTATGGAGGTTCCTTAAAACACTAAAAATAGAACTACCATATGATCCAGCAATCCCACTCCTGGGCATATATCTGAAGAACACCATAATTTGAAAAGATACATGCACCCCAATGTTCATTGCAGCACTATTTACAGCAGCCAGGACATGGAAGCAACCTAACTGTCCATCGACAGATGAATGGATAAAGAAGTTGTGACACATATATACAATGGAATATTACTCAGCCATAAAAGGAAATGAAATTGAGTTATTTGTAGTGAGGTGGATGGACTTAGAGTCTGTCATATAGAGTGAAGTAAGTCAGAAAGTGAAAAACAAATATGGCATGCTAACACATATATATGGAATCTAAAAAAAATAATGGTTATGAAGAACCTAGATGCAGTCGTAGAGAATGGACTTGAGGACATAGGGAGGGGGAAGGGTAAATTGGGACGAAGTGAGGGAGTGGCATGGACATATATACACTACCAAAAGTAAAACAGCTAGTGGGAAGCAGCCTCATAGCACAGGAAGATCAGCTCGGTGCTTTGTGACCACGTAGAGGGGTGGGATAAGGAGGACGGGAGGGAGACGCAAGAGGGAAGAGATATGGGGATATATGTATATGTATAGCTGACTCACTTTGTTATACAGCAGAAACTAACACAGCATTGTAAAACAACTATACTCTATTAAAAATTAATTACAAGGAAGAATGAAATAATGCCATTTCAGCAACATGGATGAACATAGAGATTGTCATACTGATTGAAGTAAGTCAGACAGAGAAAGACAAATGTCATATGATATTCCCTCTAAGTGGAATCTTAAAAAAAGGCTACAAATGAACTTACCAAAAAACAGAAATAAAGTTATAGATATAAAAAACAAACTTATGGTAACCTGGGGGTAAGAGGGGGAGGGATAAATTGGAAGACTGAGATTGACACATACACACTACTATATATAAAAGAGATGACTAATAAGGACCTACTGTATAGCACAGGGAACTCTACTCAATACACTGTAATGGCCTATATGCGAAAATAATCTAAAAATGAGTGGGTATATGTATATGTTTCACTGATTCACTTTGCTGTACACCTGAAACTAACATAACATTTTAAATCAACTCCAATAAAAATTAAAAAAAAACACATAAGCTATCTGAGGGAAGTTTTCTAAAAGGAAAAGAAAAGGTTATGAATTCCAACATAAGAGTTATACACCTCATAATTCCGTCCAGTTTCACTTCAACTTAACTGAACAACCAACCAATGGACCTCTACATGCAGAGCTTCCTGCCTAGACATCATTAGTAAATGAGATGCAGTGGAGAAAACAAAGACATTAAGGGTGTGTCTGCATCATGAATTGTGAAATAATTAATTACTGCTGCTTCTGTGATCATGAGAATTCCAGGTGACATTTCTGCCAGCCCATTAAAGCTCATACTGTGACATTAAAAATATCTGAGCTATTACCTCTTCTCCAATATAATTTTCCCTCCATCTCTTTCAAAAACACCAAAAAGTGAATTACAAAGGGCCCTAATAGATTTTCACATAGCTTTGGAGTCTCTAAGTCTCTAAGATGTTCCCTCACTCACCATGAGGTTCATATTGAAATATAAACTGGTCCAATTGGCAAAGATACTCCACGATGGTAATGCGTGAAAAATGTTGAGTGCAGGTAACAACTGGAAACATAGGGGGTGTGTCACAATTTTAACACTTGAGTGTAAACCCAGATATAGGAGTCAGAAAGCATCAAACCAATTAATTCATCTGCTGCCTAATTTCCTGTGTTTAGTTGCTTAATTTCAGGGCTTAAATCTTGTATGATCTTACTTCATTTTAGATGGAGTCTCTGTTTTGTAGATATAGAAAAAACTACTGATTGAACCTGTGCTAACTCTTTCAAAATTCTTTGCCCCCAAAAAGAGAAATGACAGATAACAGAAGATGATCACAGAAGATATGATAAGATGAATCGAGTGCTTACCATATTTTGTGCTATGCATAACCTTGACACTCTATGCCTCATTTAATCTTCGAAACAATTATATAAGGTAGATAATGTAATTATCTGCATTTTACAGATAAAGAAACCAAGGGTAAGCAAGATTAAATTGATTGTCCAAAGCCACACAGCTTTAAGTGGCAGAGCTAGAATTCAAACCAAGATCTATCTGAGACTTGGGACAATACACTGAAAAAGTAGATATCATAAAAAAGAATTATTCAATTAAAATTAGTGCTTGTATATGGTGCTACTATAAATGAACCCCAAAGAGGTCATCTTCATAGCATAATAGGCATACTAAGTTATTAAATTATAGAGTAATGCAAAACCTAATCCAGACTACCCACTCAGATTTTAGATATTGCTGACAGTCATGGGCCAGCTCTTCAGAGCATGATATACTGAAGTTATATCCCATTTCAGAAACTTTCTTCCTCCTCTTTTAAGTACCCAACTTTGAGTTTTATAGAGGCTGCATTGTAACACTTTGCCTATTCTATATGTTCCCATAAAGAATTGGGCTTCCCTGGTGGCGCAGTGGTTGAGAGTCCGCCTGCCAATGCAGAGGACACGGGTTCGTGCCGCAGTCTGGGAAGATCCCACATGCCGCAGAGCGGCTGGGCCCGTGAGCCATGGCCGCTACGCCTGCGCGTCCGGAGCCTGTGCTCCGCAACAGCAGAGGCCACAACAGTGAGAGGCCTGCGTACCGCAAAAAATAAAATAAAATAAAATAAAATCTGTCTATGAAATGATTAAGGACCAAAACAATTCCTAAATTCTTACACTAAAGTGTCGAAACCAACAACAATGTGTATTAAAGTTAAAGCCTTATTGATACTTATTTTTAAAGTGTTATTTAAAATAATCTGTTTATATTTCTATCACCTATTCTAATGATTAACTTGAACTAAGTTCTCCTTTGATTTCCTTAGAATCATTAATATTTATCAGAAAACAATGACCATGTCTGTTAATTTGTATGCACAGCTTGCTTTGTAAATTTTTAATTTCTTACATATTTTATAGCAGAACACTTCTTATACTTAAGGTACAATGTAATATTTATGTTCATAAATGACTACCCAGCACAATAGATGTTAAAATGGTAATCTGTGTACATAATATTGCTAACAATACTTTCCAGTCATCACTTTGTCTTTTATCTTGAACAGTATACATCCTAACTAATAAAAAAAGGCAAAATTCTCTGAACAAAGTTTATCCCAGTATGAAGGGTTTTATACCTGATTAATATAGTGACTCTGGGTCATCAATTGAAGGCTAAATTATCATTATCGTCATCATTGTGTAGGATGGTTCCAGGAAACTTCTTGAAGCATAGTGCTTAATCAGTGCAAACAAGTTCTTCAAACACCCTCTCAATGATGACATGAAGTATGTCATGAGTGGAGCCATAAGCAATCTGATGCAATGGCACAGACAAGCTAGGTTTCATTTTCTCTACCTGCTGTGGTATAAGACCTGAGTTGAATTTTGTCTTTTACAAAAATTGTATCATGATATCTCTATATTCTACTACAGGAAATGCCATTGAAACCATATCTATATTTTCATTTTCTTTTTTAAATTCTTTTTTATTTATTTATTTTTTAAACATCTTTATTGGAGTATAATTGCTTTACAATGGTGTGTTAGTTTCTGCTGTATAACAAAGTGAGTCAGCTATATGTATACATATATCCCCATATCCCCTCCCTCTTGTGTCTCCCTCCCACCCTCCCTATTCCACCCCTCTAGGTGGTTACAAAGCACCGAGCTGATCTCCCTGTGCTATGCTGCTGCTTCCTACTAGCTATCTATTTTACATTTGGTAGTGTATATATGTCAGTGCTACTCTTTCACTTTGTCCCACCTTACCCTTCCCCCTCCCTGTGTCCTCAAGTCCATTCTCTACGTCTGTGTCTTTATTTCTGTCCTGCCCTTAGGGTCTTCAGAACCTTTTTTTTATTTTTTAGATTCCATATATATGTGTTAGCATGCCATATTTGTTTTTCACTTTCTGACTTACTTCACTCTATATGACAGACTCTAGGTCCATCCACCTCACTACAAATAACTTAATTTCACTTCTTTTTATGGCTGAGTAATATTCCTTTTTATATATGTGCCACATCTTTTTTATCCATTCATCTGTCGATGGACACTTAGGTTGCATTTTTCTTTATTAATTTTGATAAAAGAGTTGGATTGCAACACTTGATTTTCTTTTTAAAAAGATTATTTCGGACCATTTGTCAAATACTTTTGTAGAAGACAAATGGGAACCTTCATGATAGCCCTTGCTTTCATTTTCTCAGTACCCATGAGTTCTGTCATGGTGACAGCATGTGTATTTTTTATACTTGTCTATGTATGGTCCACAGTAGGCACTTGATAAAGCCTCATTGAGTGAATGGGTACATAATCTATTAAGGATTCAGATGAAAATATACAGTATGGGAGATGTGTCACCCCTGTAAATTGGCTAGTATATTAGTTGGGTCCATGTTGGTATCCTGGATCTTTTTTTCTTACTGTGCACATTCTCCATAGATTATCTCATATACTCTCATAATTGGAACAACTATCTCAGTTTGTGACTCTCAAATCTCTGTCACTTCTCTTAGATAGTTCTCCTAGGTTCCAGATTAACTATCCAGTTGCTTACTGAACACTTCCACCTGGATATTTATCTCCCATTTCATATACAGCACATCCATATTTGAACTCAACTCTATCCTCACATCTCAAATCGGTTTTTCTGTGTTCCCTGTCCCAACAAATGCCACCACTGTCTATCTAATTGTCCAATTAATAATCTGGATGTCATCTTTGATTCCACCTTCTCCCTCATCTCCTACATTTAATCAACTGCTGACTCAGGTTGATTCTATCTCTTTTTAAAATTTATTTATTTTATTTATTTTTGGCTGCATTGGGTCTTCGTTGCTGCGTGCAAGCTATCTCTAGTTGCGGTGAGTGGGGGCTACTCTTCGTGCGCTGCATGGGCTTCTCATTGAGGTGGCTTCGCTTGTTGAACTGCATGAGCTCTAGGTTCGTGGGCTTCAGTAGTTGTGGTGCATGGGCTCAGTAGTTGTGGCTGGTGGGCTCTACAGCACAGGCTCAGTAGTTGTGGTACACAGGCTTAGTTGCTCTGTGGCATGTGGGATCTTCCCAGACCAGGGCTTGAACCCACGTCGCCTGCATTGTCAGGTGGATTCTTAAACACTGTGCCACCAGGGAAGCCCTGATTCTATCTTTTTAATAAGTCTTCAGTTTATCAATTTCTTTTCATACTCACCTTAAATAAAAATACCATTATTTCTTACATGAACTACTGCAACAATCTCTTAACAGGTAGCCTTTCTTACAGTTTTGCTCCTCCCCAAATTCATTTTCCACAGAGTAGCTAAACAGAAACACTCAGTTAATAAACTCAAAATGCATTTTACCATATAATAACCAATAGACCAACTCATATTTATTCACCAAGCTTCAGCTTTATTTTCTTTTTACTTTGATTTTGGATAAGTACAATTTTCATGCTTCCAGAAAATCCCATACTTCACTTATCCTGGTACTTATCACATTATATCATAATTATCAATTTACTAGCCTGCATACCCCCATAGATTGTGAGCTCCTGGAAGGCAGGGGCCAGGTCTGTTTCATATACATGTCACCTAGCCAGTACTTGACACATAGTAAGTACTTAATAATGATTTGCCCTGTGAATAAAAGAAGGAAGAAAGGAATGAGGAAAAGAAGGGAAGGAGGGAGGAGGAATGATGAAGGAAAGAAAGAGAAAGGAAGAAAGAAAGAAAGAAAGAAAGAAAGAAAGAAAGAAAAGAAAGGGTTAAAACCATCCATCCAATTATTCCAGTTTTACTTGAGGCTGAGAGACAAAGTAGTGGAGTCTTTAAAAGCATGGATGTTGTTCAGAGTGTATACGTCATTGGAATCAATCAACTGAGGAAATGGGGGAATTGGATATGCCTTCAAAAGAGGCTTTTGTTTTTTAACATCTTTATTGGAGTATAATTGCTTTACAATGGTGTGTTAGTTTCTGCTTTATAACAAAGTGAATCACCTATACATATATATATATATACATATATATATCCCCATATCTCCTCCCTCTTGTGACTCCCTCCCTCCCACCCTCCCTATCCCACCCCTCTAGGTGGTCACAAAGCACTGAGTTGATCTCCCTGTGCTATGCGACTGTTTCCCACCTCCTATCTATTTTAAATTTGGTAGTGTATATATGTCCATGCCACTTTCTCACTTTGTCCTTCCCCCTCAAGGAAGGGGGAGGGGGAAGCTTACCCTTCCCCCTCCCCATATCCTCAAGTCCATTCTCTACTAGGTCTGCTTCTTTATTCCCATCTTGCCCCTAGGTTCTTCATGACCATTTTTTTTGCTTTCTTTTGTTTTGTTTTTCAGATTCCATATATATTTGTCAGCATACGGTATTTCTTTTTCTTGATCTGATTAATTCACTCTGAATGACAGACTCTAGGTCCATCCACCTCACTACAAATAATTCAATTTCATTTCTTTTTATGGCTGAGTAATACTCCATTGTATATATGTGCAACATCTTCCTTACCCATTTGTCTGTTAATTGACACTTAGGTTGCTTCCATGTCCTGGCTATTGTAAATACAGCTGCAGTGAACATTATGGTACATGATACTTTTTGAATTATGGTTTCCTCAGGATATATGCCCAGTAGTGGGATTGCTAGGTCATATGGTAGTTCTATTTTTAGTTTTTTAGGGAACCTCCATACTGTTAGCCACGGTGGCAGTATCAATTTACATTCCCACCAGCAGTGCAAGATGCTTCCCTTTTCTCCACACCCTCTCCAGCATTTAATGTTTGTAGATTTTTTGATGATGGCCATTCTGACTGGTGTGAGATGATATCTCATTGTAGTTTTGATTTGCATTTCTCTAATGATTAATGATGTTGAGCATTCTTCCAAGTGTTTGTTGGCAATCTGTATATCTTCTTTGGAGAAATGTCTATTTAGGTCTTCTGCCCATTTTTGAATTGGGTTATTTGTTTTTTTGATACTGAGCTGCATGAGCTGCTTGTAAATTTTGCAGATTAATCCTTTGTCAGTTGCTTCATTTGCAAATATTTTCTCCCATTCTGAGGGTTGTCTTTTGGTGTTGTTTATGGTTTCCTTTGCTGTGCAAAAGCTTTTAAGTTTCATTAGGTCCCGTTTGTTTATTTTTGTTTTTATTTCCATTTCTCTAGGAGGTGGGTCAAAAAGGATCTTGCTGTGATTTATGTCATAGAGTGTTCTGCATATGTTTTCCTCTAAGAGTTTTATAGTGTCTGGCCTTACATTTAGGTCTTTAATCCATTTTGAGTTTAATTTTGTGTATGGTGTTAGGGAGTGTTCTAATTTCATACTTTTATATGTACCTGTCCAGTTTTCCCAGCACCACTTATTGAAGAGGCTGTCTCTTCTCCACTGTATATTCTTGCCTCCTTTATGAAAGATAAGGTGACCATATGTGTGTGGGTTTATCTCTGGGCTTTCTATCTTGTTCCATTGATCTATATTTCTGTTTGTGCCAATACCATACTCTCTTGACTACTGTAGCTTTGTAGCATAGTCCGAAGCCAGGGAGCCTGATTCCTCCAGCTCCATTTTTCATTCTCAAGACTGCTTTGGCTATTCGGGGTCTTTCGTATTTCCATACAAATTGTGAAATTTTTTGTTGTAGTTCTGTGAAAAATGCTGTTGGTAATTAGATAGGGATTGCATCGAATATGTACATTGTTTTGGGTAGTATAGTTATTTTTACAATGTTGATTCTTCCAATCCAAGAACATAGCATATCTCTCCATCTGTTTCTATTATTTTAAATTTTTTCATCGGTGTCATAGTTTTCTGCATACAGGTTTTTTTTCTCCTTTAGTTAGGTTTATTCCTAGATATTTTATACTTTTTGTTGCCATGGTGAATGGGAGTGTTTTCTTAATTTCAGTTTCAGATTTTTCATCATTAGTGTATAGGAATGCAAGAGATTTCTGTGCATTAATTTTGTATCCTGCTACTTTACCAAATTCATTGATTAGCTCTAGTGGATTTCTGGTAGAGTCTTCAGGATTCTCTATGTATAGTATCATGTCATTTGCAAACAGTGACAGCTTTACTTCTTCTTTTCCGATTTGGATTCATTTCATTTCTTTTTCTTTTATCATCGCTGGGGCTGAAACTTCCAAAACTATGTTGAATAATACTGGTGAAAATGGGCAACCTTGTCTTGTTTCTGATCTTAGTGAAAATGGTTTCAGTTTTTCACCATTGAAGACAACGTTGGCTGTGAGTTTTTCGTATATGACTTTTATTATGCTGAGGTAAGTTCCCTCTATTCCTACTTTCTGGAAGTTTTTATCATAAATGGCGGTTGAATTTTGTCGAAAGCTTTCTCTGCATCTGTTGAGATGATCATATGTTTTTTCTCCTTCAATTTGTTAATATGGTGTATCACATTGATTGATTTGTGTATATTGAAGATCTTTGCATTCCTGGGATAAACTGCACTTGATCATGGTGTACGATCCTTTTAATGTGCTGTTGGATTCTGTTTGCTAATATTTTGTTGAGGAGTTTTGCACCTATGTTCCTCAGTGATATTGGCCTGTGGCTTTTTTCTTTGTGACATATTTGTCTGTTTTTTGTATCAGGGTGGAAGGTTTTTAATCACAGTTTCAACTTCAGTGCTTGTGATTGGTCTTTTCATATTTTCTTTTTCTTCCCAGTTCAGTCTCATGAGGTCATTCGTTTCTAAGTATTTATCCATTTCTTACAGGTTGTCCATTTTATTGGCATAGAGTTGCTCATAATAATCTCTCATGATCCTTTGTATTTCTGCAGTGTCAGTTGTTACTTCTCCTTTTTCATTTCGAATTCTATTGATTTGAGTCTTCTCCCTTTTTTCCTGATGAGTCTGGCTAATGGTTTATCAATTTTGTTTATCGACTCAAAGAACCAGCTTTTAATTTTATTGATCTTTGCTATCATTTCTTTCATTTCTTTTTCATTTATTTCTTTTTTTTTTTTTTTTTTTTTTTTTTTTTAAATTTTCATTTATTTCTGATCTGATCTTTATGATTTCTCTCCTTCTGCTAACTTTGGGATTTGTTTTTTATTCTTTCTCCAATTGCTTTAGGTGTAAGGTTAGGTTGTTTATTTGAGATGTTTCTTGATTCTTAAGGTAGGATTGTATTGCTATAATCTTCACTCTTAGAACTGCTTTTGCTGCATCCCATAGGTTTTGGGTCAACGTGTTTTCATTGTCTTTTGTTTCTAGGTATTTTTTGATTTCCTCTTTGATTTCTTCAGTGATCACTTGTTATTAAGTAGTGTATAGTTTAGCCTCCATGTGTTTGTATTTTTTACAGTTTTTTTTTCCTGTAATTGATATCTAGTCTCATAGCATTGTGGTCAGAAAAGATACTTAATATGATTTCAATTTTCTTAAATTTACCAAGGCTTTATTTGTGACCCACGATATGATCTTTCCTAGAGAATGTTCCATGAACACTTAAGAAGAAAGTGTAATCTTCTGTTTTTGGATGGAATGTCCTATAAGTATCAGTTAAGTCCATCATGTTTAATATATCATTTAAAGCTTGTGTTCCCCTATTTATTTTCATTTTAGATGATCTGTCCATTGGTTAAAGTGGGTTGTTAAACTTCCCTACGATGATCGTGTTACTGTCGATTTCCCTATTATGGCTGTTAACATTTGCCTCATGTATTGAAGTGTTCCTATGTTGGGTGCATAAATAATTACAATTGTTATATCATGTTTTTGGACTGATCCCTTGATCATTATGTAATGGTCTTCTTTGTCTCTTGTAATAGTCTTTGTTTTAAAGTCTATTTCTTCTGATATGAGAATTGCTACTCCAGCTTTCTTTTGATTTCCATTTGTATTGAATATCATTTTCCATGCCCTCTCTTTCAGTCTGTATGTGTCCCTAGGTCTGAAGTGGGTCTCTTGTAGACAGCATATGTATGGGTCTCGTTTTTGTGTACATTCAGCCAGTCTATGTCTTTTGGTTGGAGCATTTAATCCATTTACATTTAAGGTAATTATTGATATGTATGTTCCTATTCCCGTTTTCTTAATTGTTTTGTGTTTGTAATTGTAGGTCTTTTCCTTCTCTTGTGTTTCCTGCCTAGAGAAGTTCCTTTAGCATTTGCTGTAAAGCTGGTTTGGTGGTGCTGAATTCTCTTAGCTTTTGCTTGTCTGTAAAGGTTTTAATTTCTCCATCAAACCTGAATGAGGTCCTTGCTGTGTAGAGTAATCTTGGTTGTAGGTTTTTCCCCTTCATTACTTGAAATATGTCCTGCCAGTCCCTTCTGGTTTGCAGAATTTCTGCTGAAGGATTAGCTGTTAACCTTATGGGGATTCCTTTCTGTGTTCTTTGTTGTTTTCCCCTTGCTGCTTTTAATATTTTTTCTTGTATTTAATTTTTGATAATTTGACTAATATGTGTCTTGGCCTGTTTCTCCTAGGATTTATCCTGTATGGGACTCTCTGTGCTTCCTGGACTTGATTAACTATCTCCTTTCCCATATTAGGGAAATTTTCAACTATAATCTCTTCAAATATTTTCTCAGTCCCTTTCTTTTTCTCTTCTTTTTCTGGCACCTGTGTAAGATGAATGTTGGTGCATTTAATGTTGTCCCAGAGGTCTCTGAGACTGTCCTCAATTCTTTTCATTTGTTTTTCTTTATTCTGCTCTGCAGTAGTTATTTCTACTATTTTATCTTCCAGATCAGTTATCCATTCTTCTGCCTCAGTTATTCTACTATTGATCCCCTGTAGAGAATTTTTAATTTAATTTACTGTGTTTTTCATCACTGTTTGTTTGCTCTTTGGTTCTTCTAGGTCCTAGTAAAACGTTTCTTGTATTTTCTCCATTCTACTTCCAAGATTTTGGATCATCTTTCCTATCATTATTCTGAATTCTTTTTTAGGTAGACTGCCTATTTCCTCTTCATTTGTTAGGTCTGCTGGGTTTTTACCTTGGTCCTTCATCTGCTGTGTGTTTCTCTGTCTTCTCATTTTGCTTACCTTACTGTGTTTGGGGTCTCCTTTTTGTAGGAGGCAGGTTCATAGATCCTGTTTTTTTTTTTTGGTGTCTGTCCCCATTGGCTAGGGTTGGTTCAGTGGGTTGTGTCAGCTTCCTGGTAGAGGGGACTAGTGCCTGTGTCCTGGTGGATGAGGCTGGATTTTGTCTTTCTGGTGGTCAGGTCCACGTCTGGTGGTGTGTTTTGGGGTGTCTGTGGCCTTATTATGATTTTAGGAAGCCAGTTTTCTTATATATGGGGCTGTGTTCCTGTCTTGTTAGTTGTTTGGCATAAGGTGTCCAGCAATGTAGCTTGCTGGTCATTGATTGGAGATGGGTCTTGGCGTTGAGATGGAGATCTCTGGGAGATTTTTGCCATTTGATATTACATGGAGCTGGGGGTCTCTTGTGGACCAATATCCTGAACTTGGCTCTCCCACCTCAGAGGCACAGCACTGACTCCTGGCTGGAGCACCAAGAGCCTGTCATCCACACGGCTCAGAATAAAGGGGAGAAAAGAGAAAAAGAAAGAAAGAAGATAAAATAAAAATGTTATTAAAATAAAAAATAATTATTAAAAAATTTATTCTAAAAAGTAAAAACAAACAAAATAATGGATGGACAGAATCCTAGGACAAATGGTGAAAGCAAAACTATGCAGGCAAAATCTCACACAGAAGCATACACATACACACTCACAAAAAGAGGAAAAGGGGAAAAAATAATCTATCTTGCTCCCAAAGTCTATCTCCTCAATTTGGGATGATTCGTTGTCTATTCAGGTATCCCACAGATGGAGGGTACATCAAGTTGTTTGTGGATATTTAATCCGCTGCTCCTGAGGCTGCTGGGAGAGATTTCCCTTTCTCTTCTTTGTTCGCACAGCTCCCGGGGTTCAGCTTTGCATTTGGCTTTGCCTCTGCTTGTAGGTCGCCTGAGGCCGTCTGTTCTTTTCTCAGACAAGATGGGGTTAAAGGAGCAGCTGATATGGGGGCTCTGTCTCACCCAGGCTGGGGAGAGGGAGGGGTATGGATGCGGGGTGAGCCTGCGGCAGCAGAGCCCAGTCGGACATTGCAACAGCCTGAGGCGTGCTTTGTATTCTCCCCGGGAAGTTGTCCCTGGATCCCGGGATCCTGGCAGTGGCAGGCTGCACAGGCTCCTGGGAGGGGAGGTGTGGATAGTGACTTGTGCTTGCACACAGGCTTCTTGGTGGCTGCAGCAGCAGCCTTAGGGTGTCATGCCCGTCTCTGGGGTTTGCGATGATTGTCGTGGCTGGCGCCTGTCTCTGGAGCTCCTTTAAGCAGCGCTCTTAATCCCCTCTGCTTGTGCACAAGGAAACAAAGAGGCAAGAAGAAGTCTCTTGCCTCTTTGACAACTCCAGACATTTTCCTGGACTCTCTCCGTGCTAGCTGTGGCGCACTAGCCCCCTTCAGGGGTGTTCACACAGCCAACCCCAGTCCTTTCCCTGGGGTCTGTCCTCCGAAGCCCGAGCCTCAGCTCCCAGCCCACGCCTGTCCCGGCGGGTGAGCAGACAAGCATCTCGGGCTGTTCAGTGCTGCCCGGCACCAATCCTCTCTGTGGGAATCTCTCTGCTTTACCCTCCACACCCCTGTGGCTGTGCTCTCCTCCACGGCTCCGAAGCTTCCCCCCTCCACCACCCATAGTCTCTGCCTGGGAAGGGGCTTCCTAGTGTGTGGAGACCTTTCCTCCTTCACAGCTCCCTCCCACTTGTGCAGGTCCCGTCCCTATTCTTTTGTCTCTGTTTTTTCTTTTGCCCTACCCAGATACATGGGGAGTTTCTTGCCTTTTGGAAGGTCTGAGGTCTTCTGCCAGCGTTCAGTAGGTGTTCTGTAGGAGTTGTTCCACATGTAGATGTATTTCTGAAGTATTTGTGGGGAGGAAAGTGATCTCCACGTCTACTCTTCTGCCATCTTGAAGCTCCTCTCCAAAAGAGGCTTTTCATGATACATTTAAGAGTGGAATGAGACATGGGTAGGTATTCTGGAGAAAACATTTTTGACTGAGGACACAGGTTTTATTTACTGTTGTTGTTCTTGCTGTGTTTTGTTCTTAATTCCAAGTGAAGATAATAGCTGCAAGATCTTAGTATATTGAAAGCCAAGATGTGCCATAAGAGCTGTACCATGATAGTCATCCTTTTGGTCTGGAGTGATGAGTGTATCTGCTCTTTGTCTCTCTCCAGCAAGGGCTAGAGAGTCTTAGCTGGGTTCCTAACTTTCCTAATCCAGGGTGTCATTAAGTTGATTGTTTTTGAAGTCTATTGAATGATTCATGTGGGCTATGAGGGCCTATATTTGTAGTTTGTTCTATCACTTTACATGGCTATTCTGTGATTGGCACTTCTTGTACTTTTACATTTATGTAAATTATATGTTTAAAGTATGTTTCCTAAGCAAGGACCCCTGATTTTTGTAGTAAACATGGTGAAAGATCACATCCTAGAGCCCGACAAAAAAACCCTATAGTATGTCATGATATCCTTTAGGGGCAGGTCAGAGACAAAGTGGGGATGAGAGAGGAAGAGAATGACTGCTTAACTCTTTCATTTCCTGAAAGCAAATAAAACAGAGTTGCTTGTTTATCTTATTTAGGGAAAGGGAATTTAGAATTATGTAGCTTTGCTACAATAAGGATGGCTCTGTTTCTCTTCTTTTTGTTACTCCTGGCCACACCACTTTCTTTGGAAAGAACATCTGAAAATAATCAACTTGGAGCCTCAAGTTGGCTTTGTGCCCCAACAAAATACGCCTTGAAGTGAGGACTTCTTACAAAACCACATAGAAAGTATTCACCAGGTGCTAGAAAACGACAGATTCTACCTATCCATAAAAATAATTCAAGCAGAGAAGACCAATCAATGTGAATAAATAAATTCAAAAAATGAAGACAATAGGAACTTCGCATCTGGATTAGTCTGACAATACAGATTCCCTGCTTTTTTTTAATATCAAGAAACAAAACTAGAAAGTCTCTTTCTTAAATTTTTACTTGAAAAAATTTCCCATTACTCTTCTGACTACAAATCTTGATTTATTTAAACACCATTTTCAAACTCAAAAATATATAAACCATAGAACAACATTCACAGTTAAAGTTTTGGTTCAACTGAAAAGCTCAGCTATTTAACCAGCAAATCTTTTGTCTTGCAAAATCTGTTTCAATTCTTTTTTTCCAAAGTGCGGTTAATCTGACAGGAGGGAATGAGAAGAGGAAAGAATGTTTAATGAGGAAAGTGAAAGAGAAAGACAGAGATAGAGAGAGAGAGAAAGAGAGAGAGAGAGAGAGAGAGAGAGAGAGAGAGAGGAGAGAGGAGAGAGGAGAGAGGAGAGAGAGTTAGTTTGCCAGGGAAGCAGGGCTTCTCTTCACTTTTTCCTAAAAATACTTTCTACTTACTCCTTTTCATCAAAATCTGTCACCATTTAAAGTAACAATTACAAAGCTAGAGAGTTTCTTTTTATTTTAAATGACTGGTTTAGTTTTTTTTTAACATAACACAAATAATGTATGAACATATTCTTATTGTAGAAAATTTAAACACTACAGACATATATGCTGTAAAAAGTGGCAGGTCCATTAGACATGCCCACCGCATCCGAATCCACACCCCAGTAGTAGCTATTGCTAACAGTTTGATGTTTATCTTTCCTAGCCACCTTAGAAAACATTTTTAAATCTTAAAAAATATTATACTTCCAAAAAGCAAGGACCATGTTTACGTGTTTTTTTAATTTTTACCCAGAACTTCATACACTGCAATCCCGTAAAGCTTTTGGTTTCATTTTGCAGAGGAATTTTACAAAAGACATGTTTATCTTAGTTTCTCAGGCAACGAAGTACCAAAAGGACCTCCACAGAAGGCTGTTTCAATTATTAAACCATTTCACTTGGACCCAGAAGAACAGTGGGTTATTATAGGCTTCAACATACATATTCTTAATTAAGTGGGCACAACACATATTTTTCATTGATACCAGAAATATATTTTCCTCAGTAAGTCTACTCAGGCAGAGTGTAGAAGAGCAAATACCTAATGAGTTTAATCAATTCACTACTAATGTTGGTTCTCAAATTAAATGTTTTAAACCCTCAATTGCTGAGCTGTTGGTGTGAGGAATTTACAAAGCTGCCTCAAGTCTCTTCTTTACTGTTGTTGGATCAATAGGCTATATATTAATAATAGTGAATTTTCCTGAAGAGTCAATTAATAAACATGTATTTATTAGGCATGTGCTATATGCTTGTTCATGAGCTAAGCATTGTGGGGGATGCAAAGGGTTCGCTTATTCACATTCTCTTTGTCCTCAGTGAGTCTAGCTGGTAAGATAAAGCACAAATACATCAAAAAGCTAAAAACAAAACTGTGTGGTATTGAGTATCAATGCAAAATAGGTACCTGGAGATGGCCTCACAGAGGCATTGGCACATGGGCTAGGGCTTAAAATTAGGTAGGTAGAATTTAATTAGCTTATTAGAAATGTTAAAAGCAAGGTTCCTGGAATCCAACTACCTGGATTACATACCCTGGTTTCAAAACTTGCTGGTCATGTGATCTTAGAAAGGTACTTATTAATCTTTTTGCTTCAGTTACCTCATCAGTAAAATAAAGATGTTAATAATACTACTTACCTCATAAGATTGTGGTGAGTATAAATTGAGATAATACCTGTAAAACACTTAGTACTAGGTGTATAGTACATAATTGATAACTCTTAGCTATTTCTATATAGATTATCACTGTGATGAAAGAAATATTGAATTGCCCAATCTCTGTGTAGCATAGCATTATACAGCGACATTCTTTCATTCTTTTTAAAGCTCTCATTTAATATACTTATTAGTTAATCTTAAATTGTACCTTTTACTTTTCACTCTGTACTCTTCTGTATAATTTGGATTTTTTACATTCAATTCTTTTTTATACATCTTTATTAGGATATAATTTACATACCATACATTTGCTCATTTTAACTGTATGATTTTAAGTGTATGATTTAATGAGTTTTATTACATTTACAGAGTTGTGAAATCATCACCACAATCGAATTCTAGAACATTTCCATCACCCCTAAAAGAAACATCATACCCATATGCTATAGCAAACTATTATATTTCATGTGCATGTTTCATTGTTTTTAATTTTTAAAAAATCAAGAGAGAAAAAATTTAATAAACGAGAAGCTGATGGTAAACCTAGAAGTCAATTAATAAACTATGAGTGCTTCTTTCCAAAACAATGCCACCACACAAAATTATACTTTTAAAACTTGGCTCACTGTGTCAATACACTATTTCAGTAGTAAGTTTGCCTCCATTTCTAAAAAGCACTTCTAGAGCTTAAAACAACCCCTTTATGTAGTTTAAAAATACACCCGGGGAAGTTGTTCTAAAATATTTTCAGTCGATTGGCCCATTTAATGGGGCAAAAGAACCACCCACTCCATTTGCTCCTGCTTTTCTCCAGAAAACCCAACCAAATCTCCACAGAATTAGGAAAAGGCCTACTTTTGATGAGATGCAATGAGGTAATGTCTGCATTTTTATTAAAAACAGAAATTCTGAATGTATAACATTAACTGAAGAATAGGAATTGTTATATTATTTTTATTAATGGTATAAGATAGCCTATGGGCCACTTGGAGGACCCATATGGACCATGAATTGCAAACCAAAGTTCTATGTCAGAGTGATCTCAGAAGTGTGACATACTGGGAATGATCACATAGGCGTAGAGTCAGGCAAACCTAGGCTTGAATTTTGAGCCACTCAGTAACTGCAAGACCTTAGGCAAATCACTTAACCTTTCTCAGCCTGTTTCTCTTTCTTAAAATAAAGGAGTAATACCTACCTTGTTGAGTTATTGTGAGCATTAAGTGAGAACATGCATGGAAAGAACATAGCATTTAGCAGAAAACAAATATTACTTTCTTTCCTCTGCTTCCTTTATTTTCTTCCCTCCTTCCTCCTTTATCCCTCTGTCTTTCTCTTCCTTGTTCCTTCCTTCTTTCCTTTCTTTTTTCTTTTGTCATGGCATTTGTTTTCTTTCTAATGGCTCTAAGGAAATTGTATAAAATGTCCCTTTTAAAAGATCAACACCCAATGAATCCATTTCTGTACACAAAAAGTCACAAGAATGTGATCATAACATTCAAGCTGGCTCATTTCATATCCAAATCTTTTCTCATCATCTTCTGCCACTACCTTTTTTCCCCTTAAGTATAGCTGAGCTTTGATGATTCAAATCAAGTTTCATGTAAAAACAGGTTTTTCAAAGTCGTATCATTACATATATTCTTATGTTTTCAAACCACTCCCTCTCAATTCCTGCTTATTTTATGTTAAATTATATTTTGATGATTGGTTTTTGGAAGGTGCCCTGTACAATACGTTATTTGCAGAAGTATACCTGATTTGATATTTGCATACTCGACGGTTCTCTGAGGTAAGAGTTGTGAACCTGGAAAATGACTGAAATCTCTGTTTTATATTCACATGATGGCAGCAAAATGTTAATGGAAAAATATTTGCTTATGAGTTTCTCACACTTCACTGTGTTGTAGTAAATATGGCTTAGCATGAACTCACATTGTTACTGGAACTGTGCCTACAGAAACTGCCCTGGTAATGTGTTTGCATGGCACATAATTCAGTGCATGTTGTAACTTGTTCCTAACTATTGTACATACCAGTTTGAACAATGTGCAATATCCAAGCATAAAATTAAGACCTATGTTTTTCATTATGTCTGTTGAATTTCCCTGATTTTAAGAGTAGTGTGACCCTCAAATCATAAAACAATAAAAATCAACATAAAACATAAAAGTCAAAGGTGCCTGGGAAATACTAGATAAAATGAACAGGTGAGACTTGTTAGTTAATTTCACCACTACTTGGTTACCTGGGAAGTCCACTTCTAGTCAAGCCATAGCAAAGAGAGTGTTCTTATCAAAGAGTTAATGCCCTGCCCTGAGATATGAGCTCTGGCATTTAGGAAGTGCCCTCACTTGTTCAGACCACTCTAACTTATTGAAGGGTAGCTATAGAGAACAGCAGCACAAAGTAACAACACTTCCTGGAAACTAAAGTTCCAAAATTAGAGGTAGGCACAGCTGAAATGTAAGGACCAAGTGGAGGGAGAGAGTAATAAACAGAGAGGTAGAAGGTAAGGGGAAAATCATTAGGGCATTTGACCATTTGAAAGACTTGGATTTTTACTTTGAATGTTATGTCACTTGAGAGTTGTGAGAAGGGGAATTACATGATCTGATTCCTGTTTTAAAGAAATTATTCTGGCTTGTTTGTTGAGAATACACTATAGTGGGGACAAGGGCAGAAGAAGGAAATCAGTTTGTAAGGTGTTGTAATATCACAGGCAAGAGATTATTGTAGCTTGGATCAGAAGAAGTGGTGAGAATTTGTCATATTCTAGACATATTTTTAAAAGGATGGAGGGTAGTAGAATAATAAAGACCTTATATTACAAGCCCCTAAAAGCTCAATACCAATATAGTTAACAGAACTTATACCACCACAACTCATAATCACAAGATAATAAATGTTTGTGGGAATTAGGAACATAAAGGCATATTTCTGTTTTGAAACCACTGTCCTATCAACTCTCCCACCCTCCCCTGATTAATTTCTTAGATGATAATATACTCAAGCTGGTTTTACATGACTTCTCAGATCAATTGTACTATGGGTCAATCATTACCCAGCCAGTTGGCGTACAATTAATCAGTCCTATCCTGTCTTAATGATCGAATAAGGCCTGATTTGAGTAATAATTTCATAGAATTTTCAAGCTCAAAGGTGCTTTGGAAATCATCTAGTTTAGAGATTACCAACCTTTTTGAGTATAGAGACCCTTTTTAACTTTGCAAAATGTGGTGGCTCTCCCAAGATAATGGTGGCACTTTTAGTAGCTGTTGATTGAGAAAATACATAATAACAAAAAGCTACAATTGATTCAATACCGGTTTTGAATGAATGTGTATTTTATTAATCTCAACAGCATTTACATACACATATTGCAATACCTATTATTTACGTACTATACAAACTATGTTCAATGGACATATGAATTCATGTACTCCTCCCCCACTCCTACCTCAAAGACTCCTTGGTTCACAGGTTCAAATCACTAAGATTCAATTCTTACTTTCTACATTCCATGGCCAATTTTGCAGGTGGAAAAATTTACATTCAAATGGGCTGAGTGATTTGAGGGTGTTAGTTAGCATCAGTACTGGGACAGGAGAGCAGAACTGTAGGGAAAAGGACAAAGTTTTATACTTGCTAGGAGAACCTAACTTGAAGCACAGCTCTCAAGCTAGTCCCCTATTCTCTTCAAGCCTCAGTTTCTTTATCCATAAAGAAAAGACAAACCTTAGAGAATTGTGCTGAGCATTAAAAGAGATAACGCACATGTCTTTTCATAGAAATGTGCTATACAATGGAAATATAGAACTGGACTCCCTGTTGAGCCACTATGAATTATTTCTATCAGCTTTATGACAACACCTGGCCATGTCATTGTGATGATTCTGATGCTGAAATCAAATGAAATGCATGACATCAATTTGTTCAACACTAGATAACAGCTCAAAACACCATTCAAAATGAAGAAGACTGAATGAGTGTCATGATGTGGACATTATCTCAGTTAATGACCAATATTTATATTTCCTTGTTTTCTCTGCTTTGCTGTGTCTGTTTCTGAATTCAGGAAGACTCAATTGGATTCATTCCAGGGTCACAAGGATGGTTCAACATACACAAATAAATCAATATGATACACCACATCAACAAAAGAAGAGACAAAAACTGCATGATCATCTCAATAGATGCAGAAAAACATTGGATAAAATTCAACATCCATTCATGACAAAAACTCTTAATCAAAGTGGGTATAGAGGGAACACAATTCAACATAACAAAAGCTATTTATGATAAACCCACAGCCAACATAATATTCAATGGTTAAAAAGCTGAAAGACTTCCTGCTAAAATCTGGAACAAGATAAGAATGCCCACTCTCACTACTTCTATCCAACACAGTATTGGAAGTCCTAGCCCCAGCAATAAGACAAAAAAAAAAAATATCCAAATTGGAAGGGAAGAGGTAAAATTGTCATTATATACGATACTATATATAGAAAACCCTAAAGACTACACACAAAAACTACTAGAACTGATAAACAAATTCAGCAAGGTAGCAGGATACAAGATTAACATACAAAATCAGCTGCATTTCTTTACACTAACAATGAAATATCAGAAAAGGAAAGTAAAAAAACAATACGTTTTAAAATCGCATCAAAAAATACTTAGGAATAAACCAGATCAAGGAGGTGAAAGACTTATATGCTGAGAACTATAAAACATTAATAGGGGCTTCCCTGGTGGCGCAGTGGTTGAGAGTCCGCCTGCCGATGCAGGGGACACGGGTTCGTGCCCTGGTCCAGGAGGATCCCACATGCCGTGGAGCAGCTGGGCCCGTGAGCCATAGCCCCTGAGCCTGCATGTCTGGAGCCTGTGCTCTGCAATGGGAGAGGCCACAACAGTGAGAGGCCCACATACTGCAAAAAAAAAAAAAACATAAAGTAAATTGAAGATGATTTGAAGAAATGGAAAGATAGTCTACCCTCTTGGATTGGAAGAATTAATATTGTTAAAATGACCATACTTTTCAAAGCAATCTACAGATTTAATGTGATCCCTATCAAGTTACCCATGACATTTTTCACAGAACTAGAACAAATATCTTAAAATTTATATGGAACCATAAAAGACCCAGAATTGCCAAAGCAACCCTGAGGAAACAGAGCAAAGCAGGGGGCATAACCCTCCCAGACTTCAGACAAAGCTACAGTAATCAAAACAGTATGGTACTGGCATAAAAATAGACATATGAATCAATGGAACAGAGCAGAGAGCCCAGAAATAAACCCACACACCTGTAGTCAATTAATCTTCAACAAAGGAGGCAAGAATATACAATGGAGAAAAGACAGACTCTTTGGCAAGCGTTGTTGGGAAAGCTGGACAGCCACATGTAAATCAATGAAGTTAGAACACACCCTCACACCACACACAAAAATAAACTCAAAATGGCTTAAAGACTTAAATATAAGACATGACACCATAAAACTCTTAGAAGAGAACATAGGCAAAACATTCTCTTACATAAATCATACCAATGTTCTCTTAGGTCAGTCTCCCAAGGCAACAGAAATAAAAGCAAAAATAAACAAACGGGGATCTAATCAAACTTATGTTTTTGCACAGTAAAGGAAACCATAAAAAAAAAAAAGACAACCTATGGAATGGGAAACAATATTTGCAAATGATGCAACTGACAAGGGCTTAATTTCCAAAACATGAAAACAGCTCATACAGCTCAATAACAAAAAGAAACAAACAACCCAGTCAAACAATGAGCAGAAGACTGAAACAGACATTTCTCCAAAGAAGACATACAGATGGCCAATAGGCACATGAAAAGATGTTCAACATCACTAATTATTAGAGAAATACAAATAAAAACTACAATGAGGTACAACCTCACACTGGTCAGAATGGCCATCATTAAAAAGTCTACCAATAGGACTTCCCCGGCGGTCCAGTGGTTAAGACTCCATGCTTCCATTGCATGGGGCATGGGTTCAACCCCTGGTTGGGGAACTAGGATCCCACATGCCACGAGGCATGGCCAAAAAAAATGTCTACAAATAACAAATGCTGGGGGTGTGTGTGGAGAAAAGGGAACCCTCCTACACTATTGGTGGGAATGTAAATTGGTGCAGCCACTATGGAGAACAGTATGCAGGTTCCTCAAAAAACTAAAAACAGAGTTGCCATATGATCCAGCAATCCCACTCGTGGGCATATATCCAGAGAAAACTATAATTTGAAAAGATACATGCATGCTTATGTTCATTGCAGCACTATTTATAATAGCAAAGGCATGGAAGCAATCTAAATGTTCATCAAGAGATGAATATATATATGTATACACATACACACATGATGGAATACTACTCAGCCATAAAAAAGAATGAAATAATGCCATTTGCAGCAACATGGATGGACCTGGTGATTATCATATTAACTGAATTAAGTCAAAAGGGGAAAGACAAATACCGTATGATATCACTTATATATGAAATATAAAATATGACATGAATGAACTTACCTATGAAACAGAAACAGACTCACAGACATAGAGAACAGACTTGTGATTGCCAAGGTTTGGGGGGTTAGGGGAGAGATGGATTGGGAGTTTAAGATTAGCAGATGCAAACTATTATACATAGAATGGATAAGTAACAAGTTCCTATGGTATAGCACAGGGAACTATATTCAGTATCCTGTAATAAATCATAATGAAGAAGAATATGAAAAAGAATTTATATATATATATATATATATATATATATATATAACTGAATCACTTTGTTGTACACCAGAAACTAACACAACACTGTAAATCAACTATACTTCAATAAAAATAAATTAAAAATAAAACGGAAGACTCAATGGTGTTTCTCTCATAATCGGAATTCTTCTTGGGTGTTTCTGGTACTATTTCTGTTACAAAGTTGTCAATAAATTATATGGACTTTAGAATCAAAGATAGTGATTAAATGGAACTTTCTGAAACTCAGTATTGGGGGCATATAAATTTAGGTTAGAAGAAACTTCGAGCTGGTTATTTGCCTGTGATGATCACGTGTTATGTCAGTAGCCATTGCTATTAGTTAGCATATATGAGTCAAATCACCTTTGCTCTTTTCTAAGGTGAATTTAAAACAATATTCCCATAATTAAGAGCAAATAATATGAAATCTAGACATTTTGTTTTAGTCATACTCTCAAATCAAGCATATCATGTTTTCCAGGCAACTACCCTAGACTATGCAAACAGATTTTAAATATGCGGATATGAAGTCTAATGACATCCTGGTAAGTGTGTATCTTGGAAATATGTAAAGTGGGAAATAATGTCCAAATTGTGTTAAGTAATTCCCTAGGTATGTGTACAGCCTGTGATGCACACACATATGAATGACTTTGTAACAGATGAATTAAGTCATTAGATGCCATCATACCATGCAAAAGCTATTTCTCTAGACTATGGATAAGAAGTTTGAAGCTTGAGGGGGAGCAGGTGGGGAGCAGTTTGGAGAACATGATGAGTGAGTACATGGATAGACTTCCTAAAGAAGTTATATAACACAACTTTTTTGTTGCTCATAGTTTGCTGGTGCAACTTCCTTCCTAGTCGAGGATGAGGACTATGCAGGTTCTTTTCAGATTTTAACTAAATTGAAGGTTGTTGAGTGTGAAGAACCAAATTCTTTGGAATATGTGTTCCTAAGAGACAGGAAACTTGCCTCAGACATGCCTCAACATTAACAAGCAATCAATCCTTTGATGTCCACCCCATATTTCTGACACAACTCGATATTTTAAAATGAGAAGAATCTTTGGGCTACTGTGGAGAGAGAGAGATAGAGAGAATATTTACAGCAATCCCCCCCCCAAATTAATCGCAACAACAGTGGATAGTTCTAATGTGATGTGATTTTTGATCTCTCTGTATTTCCTGTTACTTATTGCAAAGTGTCCATACTATATGGTATTGAAAATGTCATTGATAGAGTGTCATTTCTTTAGTTTAAAGTTTATTCTCTTTAAAATATAAATTCCCTGGAATGAGGTAGCATTTTAAATTGTCAATTGTCATTTACACTTTGGTATTTTAGGCACTGGAGCTTGGGGGATGTTGCTATCTAGAAGAAAAAATAAAAAGTTATCAAAGATAGAGGGCTTCCTTCACAATTTTACTCTGCAATATGTTGCAATTTGGAATATTTCCTCTTCCCCTGCTGCCATAGACCTGTAATTAAATATCCATCTCATAAGGCTATCATGGGACTAAGTGAGGTAATGCATGTAAAGCACCAAGCACAGTGCTTGGCAAAGAGCAAATTCTCAGTAAACGTTAGCTATAAAAATCCCTTAGCCACTTACCAACCAATAGCAACTGGGAATCAGCGGACTATGCCTAATGGAGCTGAGAGAAAGGGAAAAATAATATCCTATGCATTCATAGGGTATTTTTCCCAAAGACATTTACAACACTTTCTGTTTAATTAGTGTGGCATCAACGTGAGGTAAGTAAGAGGAATTTTACTTTTAAGCTACTAAAAGTAACTAGGCAATTTATTTAGGGTTACAGAATAAGTCACTGAAAAAGTCTGAAGACCCTCAGGTCTTGTAACTCTTATTCCAATGTCCTGTTATCCATGCTAAATGGCTTCACTGAGGTCCAAATTCTGGAGGTATATGGACTTCTATATGGTGTCAATTTTATGAAAGTAAACCGGGCCTTATGATACAATCAGGCAAATCGTTTTATTCACTGAAAGTATAAAACTGAGAGCAGCAACAAAGATAATGGTTTAACAGTCAAATCTAAGGAACAGAATTTTAAAAGGCAAAAATAAAAATAACACATTAACACTTTATCTAGAATTTGATGCAATCAAATGCTGAGGTGGGGGTTGCTGTGTAGGAAAGGAAAATGACTGTCAATAGAAATGAATTATTTTCTAGAAACAGTTTTTTTTTTTTTCAAACATTTTTTTTTCTTTGCGGTACGTGGGCTCCTCACTGTTGTGGCCTCTCCCGTTGCGGAGCCCAGGCTCAGCGGCCATGGCTCACGGGCCCAGCCGCTCTGCGGCATGTGGGATCTTCCCGGACTGGGGCACGAACCCGTGTCCCCTGCATCGGTAGGCGGACTCTCAACCACTATGCCACCAGGGAAGCCCTTTTCAAACATTTTTATGCTTAAACAATTTGTAGACTGATTTAGCAGAGTGGTCTCAGAAACATGATTTCCTATTTTCCACCCACAATTTTTTTTTTTTACCATTGACTAATTGGCCTACGATCACACTATAGTAATGTAAGGTGATCCCAGGATTAGAAAGGTCATGTGGAGATGGGGCTTTTCAGAACTATATGTTAACTTTGAAAAGTTTGTTCTCTCATTTTTAGTTAGAGGAACATACAGCATTAGAGTGGAAATTTTTAGTAATGCTTTCCAAAGGTCAACTGTTCTTAACAAAACCTCTAGTGTTCAGGTATGGACCTTGCACAGACCAGCTGTTATTAGGGCTGGAATTATAGCATCAAATCAGGTAGTTGAGTAATGGTCCAAGACACATGCCAAGTACTATTTCTGCAAAAAGCGTATTTACTAAACAAAGGGTCCCTCCTTGAACTAGAGTTCTTCCTATGCAAGGAAACCCAATAAATTATCAATATATTGGATCATATATTTTGCCACTTCTCCAAAGTACCTACACGTTGAGATCTACTTTCAGCTCAGTGTTTACCAACTGATGCATATTCCAAACATATTCAAAATAAGTTATAAAGTGTTACATTTTAAAATTTCAGTTTATCAGTGTCATCTTTCTCTAACACACCTTTTTTTGAGATAACAAAGTTCTAGTCAAGAGTAGATAAAATGACTAAAGGATTTCTGTGCTTTGTTTTTACCTACTCAGTGAATCAACAGCATCACTTAAAAATAAGTATATGGGTTATACATACAAAGAGATACTGTACATACATATATCTCAAAAGAGGAGGCACAAACTTCTGTTGCAAATCAAACACCAATCCTAGGTTTCTACTATTTTCAACTGGATGTTATCCAGATGCTTAGATAAAGAAACTGTTTTGACAAAATACTTAAAATCTGATATTTTGGTGAAAGGCTAGTTCAAGGGGAAAAAACCCTTTCAATTAGTGACATTATTTTCCATATGCCTATTGCATAGTCAGATCACTCTGCCACTACTTTCTGTTTTCAAGACGAGTTTAAGGCAACATCATAATAAAACAGTATTATTCCATCAAGTTCCAGCTTTCAAAATATAATAAAGCTATATATTATTTTATACTCCTCAAATTCAAAGTATGCATTGATTCATATGGAGGTTGGAATGAAATTTATTTATGAAGAAAGGATTTGCTTGGGAAAATAGCAGAACGAAATATAAATGTTCAAATTCCTTTTGATGATTTTCAAGAAATCATCTGCTTACTTACAACTTAAAATATTTGCCTCTCCCTCACCTACTTCCGCAGCACTTTATACTTATTTCAACCATCACTTTTATTTTGTTATCTTATGAACACTGTTCTCATAAATGTCTCCCTATTGATTATAAGCTCTTTGTCAACAGGGAATGGCACCTTATTTTTTTATTTTATATTTTTAGTTAAAATGTACTGTTTACAATGTGCCAGGCATGGTTCTAAATGTTTTTACATTTATCATCTCATTTTTACGCTTCACAAAAATCTATCCAGTAGATATCATCAAGAGCTCTAGTTTTGAGATAGGGAAATTGAAGCTTGAAAAAGTTAAATGAAGAGCTTGTTTAAAGCCTCAGCAGTCTGACACGAGTGCCTTAGTGGGCTGTTTGGGTCCCACTTGGGAGGCAAGGGTGAACCAGAAGAAAGGACCACCTATTAGATCTAAATAAGAGCCACCCAAGAGTACCATATGGGTCTTCTGTATCCAGAAAGTAGCTTATCCCCATTTAACATGTATTTAGTCATCTTAATTCACTTGCAAACCCCTCAGGTAGAGGTAACAGGAAGAGTAAGTCATTTGGGTGCTCAGACCAAGCCTTAGGATTAAAGTGCTTCAGAAGGCCAATAGAAACGCAGGGGGAGGGGGAATGGATAGCTAACTATTTCCACTAGCCCCTGAATGTGGGAGATAATAGGGACAACTTTACCATAATTTCTAATCTCAAGCTTGCAAATAGACAGGTTTTCAACAAAGTAACTAGGAAGAGGTTCTCCAGTATCCAGTTTTATTTTAAAAATCTTACATTTTATAATGTATTTATATCTTGAAATGTGTGTTATCTTGCATTAGCTTATTTAGCTTAATTGAATAAATAAATGAGAACATTTTTAATTAGTACAAATATTTTATATGTAAATGAGTGCTTTTAAAATGCTTGAATATTTTGTGCTCTTAATTGGCATAATTAAGATTGCAAGGGGAGGGCTTCCCTGGTGGCTCAGTGGTTGAGGGTCTGCCTGCCGATGCAGGCGACACGGGTTTGTCCCCCAGTCCGGGAAGATCCCACATGCCGCGGAGCAGCTAGGCCTGTGAGCCATGGCCGCTGAGCTTGCGCATCCGGAGCCTGTGCTCCGCAACGGGAGAGGCCACAACAGTGAGAGACCTGCGTACTGCCAAAAAATAAAAAATAAAAAAAAGATTGGAAGGGGAGAACATTTCTTTGTTAATTTTCTTAGTATATTTTTTCTCTTATACTGTAACTAAAGACCATTGTAAAAGATCATAAATTCTATTTTTGTGGTGTTTTCTCTTTGTATTTCTTGTGAAATCTTGTCAAGTATCTGATGCTTTGATTTACCTTAGTTCACTACATAAGACCAAATACTCAATTGTTCTACCTTATTTTTCCCATCCAGATGAATAAATCATTTTTAAAATGAAAACATTTTTCTGCTTTAGAAACTTTTAGCTTCACAGTAGATGAAGAGATTCATGTCTTGATTTTTACAATGTACAATTTCACTCTTTTCATGATAAAGTGTCACTTAGGAAGAAGATAATATTTCTCTTTGATCATGATTCTTTACTCTTTTCACAATTTACAATGTAAATGAACATTTTTATATACATTTGTTTATTTTTAATTTATCATGAAAGCCCAGCATATTAGAAAGTGAACAGAAAATAAAGACAAGTTTCTACTTATCTCTACTTTATTCACATAAATGATTAAACATGGAAGTTCTGGAAACCGACTGTTTAGGTTTAATTCTGAACACAACTAGTTATGAGCTGTGTAACTTTGGACAAATTATTCTCTTGGTGCCTCAATTTCCTCAATAAACTGACAATAATAGTACTTAATCTCATAAAACTGATGTGAGAATTAGCCAAAGTATGCATGTAGAATAGTGCCTGACACCACACAGTAAGCACTTGATAAATGTTAGCTGTTATTTTACTCAGGTGGACATATGCACATTGTGGTGGTGGATAGACACTGGGAAAAATGAAAATAATTAGTAATAAACTTTGACCTCAGAAACAAAGGTCAGGTGATTGCTAAGTTTTTCAGTCCTTTTCTCCCCACCTATTATTGGGAATCAAAACTTTGGTTATTGATTTAAAATTGAATTACTTAACCAAAGTAAAGTTTTCATAGCAGTTAATGAAGAGATATCTGAATCATACAGCTTAATTTTATTGTTTCCATTTTTAGCTTAAGAGAAATATTTTTTTCAGATTAGACATTGCTGACCACAGTCCAATCTCACTCTCTCTCTTTAAGAAACTATCACTAGAAAGCACTTATCCCAGTAATTATATAATTGCATTAGTGGGTTTTTTTGTAACAAGGCTCTTCATAACTTTCCATAATTACATGTATCTATTATTATATAATCATCTTTTAGAAACAATATTGATAGAATATGGCCTTTGATATCTTTCACATAAGAAATGCAATGCATGAACTTATTCATAGCTACGTGAATCTTGGCAAGTCACTTTACTTCTCTGGACCTCAGTTTCTCCATTTGTAAAATGTGGAAATTTAAACTAGACTAGACTCTAATTATTTTTTTCAACTTATAAACTTCTAAAATTTAATCTATACATTGACTAATACATATTTGAGAGCCTAGTGCATGCAAAGCATTGGTCTGGCTGTTATTGATATATTTTTTTCATGATTTCCTGTCAATATTTTATTTACAACAGTGGGAATCAGGCTTTTTTAGAAAATCTCAGTTTAAAATCCATCATTAACATTTTATCAAAACATTTTCTGAGATTTAACTAAAAAACTCTACTCTTTCCCCCTCCCCACCAGGCATTCAACACAAGTTTAAACTTATACAAAGAGAAAAATTTACCAATTCCTATCAGACTACATTATTTTCTGAGACCATGCTGTTCTTTTGATATATTCTAGGGAGGATAATTGATCATTTTTCAAGTTGTGCTATTTTGCACCTATTTTGAAGAACCAAATACTTCATTCTGTTTTCTATCGTTTACCAATTGTTGCCAAAGACTGAATTTTTTGTTTCTGCAGACACTTCTACCATCAATTTCTAATCGTTAATGACACCCTCAAATCAGATAGCTGAAGGGCTAATTAGAGGGCACTGCTCCTCTGTTGCTCCATCACTTAACTGCTGGCTTACCCTTCCTCTACCCTCGCCAAACCAGTGCTTGTGAGAAAGATGGGGTGGAAGGAGAGAGGGAGGAAAGGAGAGAAGAGGGAGAAAGAGAAACCTTATCATTCAAATCTCGGTGCCAAAGTGCTTGCGGTTTCTTCGTGTGTGTCTGTGTGTGTGTGTGCCTGTGTTTGTGTGTGTGCCTGTGTTTGTGTGTCTGTGTGTGTTTGTGTGTGTGTTAATAGTAGTACATAAATCTGAAGTGACACCAGCCTTTCCCTAGTGGTTGCTGGAGGAAGGGGTTAGACATGGTATTTAGTTAACAAATTATGAATAGGTTTGCCTTCATACCCACATCTAGAATACCAAAGAATTTAAGTAAGCCAAAACTGTGTGGAAATTTTACATACCTAGAATTATATTGCAAAAAAGAAAAAAGAATTATATTGCAATGCTGTATTTTATATAAACTGAATAAAGCAATGTCCCTTAAACTATCCTTTGCCCCACTACCCATTCTCAGAACAGATACACCTTCTGATGCTTTATAAAACATGGTGGTAAATAAAGCCCTATTCATTTGATGTTTCAAGAAAAATTAGAACAATTCAAGCTCTCAAAAAAGGTAATAGATTGATCAGAGCCTATCAGATCCAGAAGGGACCTTAGAGATAATCTATTCCAATCTGTCATTTTATAGACAGAGACCAACAGAAATTCACCCAGCTGATTAGTGGCAATGCCAGGACTTTAACCCAGAATTCATGGCTCCTATTTAATGCTCTTCAGACCACAATATGCTGTCTCATAGCTATTCAATTTTGAGATTTGAAGTTTCTCTCCAAATTTATTTTCCTGGATTTTTTTCAATTCCCCTTTCTGTGTCCATCTTTATGAAAGCCGCACAAAGAGTTATTTGACATTGACTCCTAAGTGCTCACTATGTCAATGGAGTTTTCAGATTTTAAATTAGATAATGTCAGTACAGTTTGAGTGTGTAGGGAAATGTCTCTGTGTAACTATGGTAGAAGATGTTATAATAATTTGTGGAGAGGCAGCACCTTGATTACTTGTTCATGTTATTAAACTCTTCATCAAAGTTCTCATAATGAAAAAAATGCACTTGTCTGACTTATAGGTAAGACTGATTCCAACTAAATTCATTCTACTCTAACAACTCCTCCAAAGCTGTATCTTTTTTTTTCTTTTTTTCAAACTTGTCTCAGCTTTTAGCATTGTCTTAAAATTACTTGAGGAATGCAAAGGCCAAAATAACTGCACACACCCATAATATAAATGCAAAGTTATGAACTAAAATGTAAAATAACTCATATAAAAACTTGGGTCTCCTACTAAAGTGTCCGCACAATAACCACAGGCCCTTCCCAGATGGTCCCACTTTATGGCAAAAGGAATTCCATTGATAGCATCTAATTCCCTCCCTGGAGATTTCAAACAGTTTGGAACAAGATTTTCTAATGGTAAGTAAATGAAGTAGCTGGTGTTTTATTAATGAACAAGGAGGTGTTTTGTGAGAAGATGCTTGGAGGATAAAGGATTATCTTGTGACAATAGAGCCATTCATGCAGCTTTCACTCCAGGCACTCAGAGTTACAGAAACTCTGGCAGAAAGATTCAAGCCTTAGGGGTGAAATTACTCAGGCTAAGGCTGGGCCTCAAGCTGATGCTGACATTTAATGAATATCATTCATATAAAATATAGTACATGCTTTTTATCACAGAGATAGTAAATGGAACAATATTTTATTTCCAATATAAACATCTATAGATACTTCAATAGATATGTCCTATAGAATGACTCATATTTAAAGATTGAATGCATTTGTGTCAGATGCTTCCCCAGTTCTCTCTCATCTCTGCCTCTTCCCTAAAGCCATTCTGAAGCCCCTCAACAATCAACATGGCTGAAAATGGAAATGATTAGGTGACCTAGACAAGTGAGAGAGGCTATCTTATAAGTCACTTGAAAATTTGTTTGATGGAGTACTTAGACAATGGCATCAAGAACGTTAAAAATGATCTGGTTAGGTCTTCCCTGGTGGCGCAGTGGTTGAGGGTCCGCCTGCCAATGCAGGGGATGCAGGTTCGTGCCCTGGTCTAGGAGGATCCCACATGCCGCGGAGTGGCTAGGCCCATGAACCATGGCTGCTGGGCCTGCGCGCCTGGAGCCTGTGCTCCGCAACGGGAGAGACCACAAGAGTGAGAGGCCCGAGTACCGCAATAAAAAAAAAAAATCTGGGGCTTCCCTGGTGGAGCAGTGGTTGAGAGTCCGCCTGCCGATGCAGGGGACACGGGTTCGTGCCCCGGTCCGGGAAGATCCCACATGCCGTGGAGCGGCTGGGCCCGTGAGCCATGGCCGCTGAGCCTGCGCGTCCGGAGCCTGAGCTCCGCAACGGGAGAGGCCACAACATTGAGAGGCCCGTGTAACGCAAAAAAAAAAAAAAAAAAAAGATCTGGTTAGTATCTTGTCTAATAAATCAGCTTCTCTGATTTAAACAACTTTTCTCACACTCCGGCTCTTTTTTATTCCACATAGTTAGTTGGATTGGGGTACCCTGTGAAGGAATACATGTTCCATGAATGCTGGTTCCCTCTCTTGAAACACTTTATCTGTATTCTGTATTTACAGGCATTTTGTTGCAATTGCATTTTCATCTTAAGGTTTAAAAAAATACAATACCCAACTGAGCTCTGTCACAAGAAGAAAAGAGCAGGAGGGCTTTTGCATTAGTAGAGACTAAAAATATGTGGAGAACACCCAGGCAATAATGAATTCTAGGTTTCAAAATCATTTCTTACAGTCCTTTGTACACACTGCTTGCTCCCTGCATCTGAAATATCCAACTCATTTCATTATTCCTGGGTTTTTTTTTTTTAACATCTTTATTGGGGTATAATTGCTTTACAATGGTGTGTTAGCTTCTGCCCCATAACAAAGTGAATCAGTTATACATATACATATGTTCCCATATGTCTTCCCTCTTGCATCTGCCTCCCTCCCACCCTCCCTATCCCACCCCTCCAGGCTGCCACAAAGCACTGAGCCAATATCCCTGTGCCATGCGGCTGCTGCCCACTAGCTATCTACTTTACTACGTTTGTTAGTGTGTATATGTCCATGACTCTCTCTCGCCCTGTCACAGCTCACCCTTCCCCCTCCCCATATCCTCAGGTCCATTCTCCAGTAGGGCTGCGTCTTTATTCCTGTCTTACACCTAGGTTCTTCATGACATTTTTTTTTTCTTAAATTCCGTATATATGTGTTAGCATACGGTATTTGTCTTTTTCTTTCTGACTTACTTCACTCTGTATGACAGACTCTAGGTCTATCCATCTCATTACAAATAGCTCAATTTTGTTTCTTTTTAAGGCTGAGTAATATTCCATTGTATATATGTGCCATATCTTCTTTATCCATTCATCCGATGATGGGCACTTAGGTTGTATCCATCTCTGGGCTATTGTAAATAGAGCTGCAATGAACATTTTGGTACATGACTCTTTTTGAATTTTGGTTTTCTCAGGGTATATGCCCAGTAGTGGGATTGCTGGGTTATATGGTAATTCTATTTGTAGTTTTTTAAGGAACCTTCATACTGTTCTCCATAGTGGCTGAACCAATTCACATTCCCACCAGCAGTGAAAGACTGTTCCCTTTTCTCCACACCCTCTCCAGCATTTATTGCTTCTAGATTTTTTGATGATGGCCATTTTGACTGGTGTGAGATGATATCTCATTGTAGTTTTGATTTGCATTTCTCTAATGATTAATGATGTTGAGCATCTTTCATGTGTTTGTTGGCATTCTGTATATCTTCTTTGGAGAAATGGCTATTTAGGTCTTCTGCCCATTTTTGGAATGGGTTGTTTGTTTTTTTGTTATTGAGCTGCATGAGCTGCTTGTAAATTTTGGAGATTAATCCTTTGTCAGTTGCTTCATTTGCAAATATTTTCTCCCATTCTGAGGGTTGTCTTTTGGTCTTGCTTATGGTTTCCTTTGCTGTGCAAAAGCTTTGAAGTTTCATTAGGTTCCATTTGTTTATTGTTGTTTGTATTTCCATTACTCTAGGAGGTGGGTCAGAAAGGATCTTGCTGTGATTGATGTCTTAGAGTGTTCTGCCTATGTTTTCCTCTAAGAGTTTGATAGTTTCTGACCTTACATTTAGGTCTTTAATCCATTTTGAGCTTATTTTTGTGTATGGTGTTAGGGAGTGATCTTATCTCATACTTTTACATGTACCTGTCCAGTTTTCCCAGCACCATTTATTGAAGAGGCTGTCCTTTCTCCACTGTACATTCCTGCCACCTTTATCAAAGATAAGGTGTCCATATGTGCGTGGGTTTATCTCTGGGCTTTCTATCCTGTTCCATTGATCTACCTTTCTATTTTTGTGCCAGTACCATACTGTCTTGATTACTGGAGCTTTGTAGTATAGTCTGAGGTCAGGGAGCCTGATTCCTCCAGCTCCATTTTTCGTTCTCAAGATTGCTTTGGCTATTAGAGGTCTTTTGTGTTTCCATACAAATTGTGAAATTTTTTGTTCTAGTTCTGTGAAAAATGCCAGTGGTAGTTGGATAGGGATTGCATTGAATCTGTAGATTGCTTTGGGTAGTAGAGTCATTTTCACAATGTTGATTCTTCCCATGCAAGAACATGGTATATCTCTCCATCTATTTGTATCATCTTTAATTTCTTTCATCAGTGTCTTATAATTTTCTGAATACAGGTCTTTTGTCTCCTTAGGTAGGTTTATTCCTAGATATTTTATTCTTTTTGTTGCAATGGTAAATGGGAGTGTTTTCTTGATTTCACTTTCAGATTTTTCATCATTAGTGTATAGGAATGCCAGAGATTTCTGTGCATTAATTTTGTATCCTGCTACTTTACCAAATTCATTGATTAGCTCTAGTAGTTTTCTGGTAGCATGTATAGGATTCTCTATGTATAGTATCATGTCAACTGCAAACAGTGACAGCTTTACTTCTTCTTTTCCGATTTGGATTCCTTTTATTTCCTTTTATTCCCTGATTGCTGTGGATAAAACTTCCAAAATTATGTTGAATAAGAGTGGTGACAGTGGGCAACCTTGTCTTGTTCCTGATCTTAGTGGAAATGCTTTCAGTTTTTCACCATTGAGGATGATGTTTGCTGTGGGCTTGTCATATATGGCCTTTATTATATTGAGGAAAGTTCCCTCTATGCCTACTTTCTGCAGGGTTTTTATCATAAATGGGTGTTGAATTTTGTCGAAAGCTTTCTCTGCATCTATTGAGATGATCATATGGTTTTTCTCCTTCAATTTGTTAATATGGTTTATCACATTGATAAATTTGTGTATACTGAAGAATCCTTGCATTCCTGGAATAAACCCCACTTGATCATGGTGCATGATCCTTTTAATGTGCTGTTGGATTCTGTTTGCTAGTATTTTGTTGATGATTTTTGCATCTGTGTTCATCAGTGATATTGGCTTGTAGTTTTCTTTCTCTGTGACATCCTTGTCTGGTTTTGGTATCAAGGTGATGGTGGCCTCATAGAAGGAATTTGGGAGTGTTCCTCCCTCTGCTATATTTTGGAACAGTTTGAGAAGGATAGGTGTTAGCTCTTCTCTAAATGTTTGATAGAATTAGCCTGTGAAGCCATCTGGTCCTAGGCTTTTGTTTGGTGGAAGATTTTTAATCACAGTTTCAATTTCAGTGCTTGTGATTGGTCTGTTCATATTTTCTATTTCTTCCTGATTCAGTCTTGGCAGGTTGTGCCTTTCTAAGAATTTGTCCATTTCTTCCAGATTGTCCATTTTATTGGCATAGAGTTGCATCTAGTAATCTCTCATCATCTTTTTTATTTCTGCAGTGTCAGTTGTTACTTCTTTTTCATTTCTAATTCTATTGATTTGAGCCTTCTCCTTTTTTTTCTTGATGAGTCTGGCTAGTGGTTTACCTATTTTGTTTATCTTCTCAAAGAACCAGCTTTTAGTTTTATTGATCTTTGCTATCGTTTCCTTCATTTCTTTTTCATTTATTTCTGATCTGATTTTTATGATTTCTTTCCTTCTGCTAACTTTGGGGTTTTTTTGTTCTTCTTTCTCTAATTGCTTGAGGTGCAAGGTTAGGTTGTTTGTTCGAGATGTTTCCTGCTTCTTAAGGTGGGCTTGTATTGCTATAAACTTCCCCCTTAGAACTGCTTTTGCTGAATCCCATAGGTTTTGGGTCGTTGTGTCTCCATTGTCATTTGTTTCTAAGTATTTTTTTATTTCCTCTTTGATTTCTTCAGTGATCACTTCATTATTAAGTAGTGAATTGTTTAGCCTCCATGTGTTTGTATTTTTTACAGATCTTTTCCTGTAATTGATATCTAGTCTCATGGCATTGTGGTCAGAAAAGATACTTGATACAATTTCAATTTTCTTAAATTTACCAGGGCTTGATTTGTGACCCAAGATATGATCTATCCTGGAGAATGTTCCATGGGCACTTGAGAAAAATGTGTATTCTGTTGTTTTTGGATGGAGTGTCCTATAAATATCAATTAAGTCCATCTTGTTTAATGTATCATTTAAAGCTTGTGTTTCCTTATTTATTTTCATTTTGGATGATCTGTCCATGGGTGAAAGTGGGGTGTTAAAGTCCCCTACTATGAATGTGTTACTGTCGATTTCCCCTTTTATGGCTGTTAATATTTGCCTTATGTATTGAGGTGCTCCTATGTTGGGTGCAGAAATATTTACAATTGTTATATCTTCTTCTTGGATGGATCCCTTGATCATTATGTAGTGTCCTTCTTTGTCTCTTTTAATAGTCCTTATTTTAAAGTCTATTTTGTCTGATATGAGAATTGCTACTCCAGCTTTCTTTTGGTTTCCATTTGCATGGAATATCTTTTTCCATCCCCTTACTTTCAGTCTGTATGTGTCTCTAGGTCTGAAGTGGGTCTCTGGTAGACAGCATATATAAGGGTCTTGTTTTTGTATCCATTCAGCCAATCTGTGTCTTTTGGTAGGAGCATTTAGTCTATTTACATTTAAGGTAATTATCGATATGTATGTTCCTATTCCCATTTTCTAAATCGTTTTGGGTTCGTTATTATAGGTCTTTTCCTTCTCTTGTGTTTCTTGCCTAGATAAGTTCCTTTAGCATTTGTTGTAAAGCTGGTTTGGTGCTGGTAAACTCTCTAAGCTTTTGCTTGCCTGTAAAGGTTTTAATTTCTCGGTCAAATCTGAATGAGATCCTTGCTGGGTAGTGTAGTCTTGGTTGCAGGTTTTTCTCCTTCATCACTTTCAGTATGTCCTGCCACTCCCTTCTGGCTTGTAGGGTTTCTGCTGAGAGATCAGCTGTTAACCTTATGGGGATTCCCTTGTGTGTTATTTGTTGTTTTTCCCTTGCTGCTTTTAATATGCTTTCTTTGTATTTAATTTTTGACAGTCTGATTAATATGTGTCTTGGCGTGCTTCTCCTTGTATTTATCCTGTATGGGACTCTCTGTGATTCCTGGACTTGATTAACTCTTTCCTTTCCCATATTAGAGAAGTTTTCAACTATAATCTCTTCAAATATTTTCTCAGTCCCTTTCTTTTTCTCTTCTTCTTCTGGAACCCCTATAATTCAAATGTTGGTGCTTTTAATGTTGTCCCAGAGGTCTCTGAGACTGTCCTCAGTTCTTTTCATTCTTTTTTATTTATTCTGCTCTGCAGTAGTTATTTCCACTATTTTATCTTCCAGGTCACTTATTCGTTCTTCTGCCTCAGTTATTCTGCTATTGATCCCATCTAGAGTACTTTTAATTTCATTTATTGTGTTGTTCATCGTTGCTTGTTTCATCTTTATTTCTTCTAGATCTTTGTTAACTGTTTCTTGCATTTTGGCCATTCTGTTTCCAAGATTTCGGATCATCCTTACTATCACTATTCTGACTTCTTTTTCAGGTAGACTGCCTATTACATCTTCATTTGTTAGGTCTGGTGCATTTTTATCTTGCTCCTTTATCTGCTGTGTGTATTTCTGTCTTCTCATTTTGCTTATCTTACTGTGTTTGGGGTCTCCTTTTTGCCGGCTGCAGGTTCGTAGTACCCGCTGTTTTTGATGTCTCTCCAGTGGCTATGGTTGGTTCAGTGGGTTGTGTAGGCTTCCTGGTGGAGGGGACTAGTGCCTGTGTTGTGCTGGATGAGGCTGGATCTTGTCTCTCTAGTGGGCAGGTTCACGTCTGGTGGTGTGTTTTGGGGTGTCTGTGGCCTTATTCTGATTTTAGGCAGCCTCTCTGCTAATGAGTGGGGTTGTGTTCCTGTTTTGCTAGTTGTTTGGCATAGGTTGTGCAGCACTGTGTCTTGCTGGTCGTTGAGTGAAGCTGGGTGTTGGTGTTAAGATGGAGGTCTCTGGGAGATTTTCGCCATTTAATATTATGTGGAGCTGGGAGGTCTCTTGTTGACCAGTGTCCTTAAGTTGGCTCTCCTACCTCAGAGGCAGAGCCCTGACTCCTGGCTGGAGCACCAAGAGCCTTTTATCCACACGGCTCAGAATAAAAGGGAGAAAAAGTAGAGAGAATTAGTAGAAGTGTGAGGAAAGAAAGAAGGAAAGGAGGGAAGGAAGGAAGGAAGAGAGAAGCAAAGAAGGGAAGAAGGAAAGAAAGGAGGGAGTGAGGGAGGGAGGAAGGAAGGAAGGAGGGAAAGAAGGAAAAAAGACAGAAAGAAAGAAGATACAGTAAAAATAAAATAAAGTATAATAAAGTTATTGAATTTAAAAATCCTTATTAAAAAAAAAAAAAGGGACGGATAGAACCTTAGGACAAATGTTGGAAGCAAAGCTATACAGAGAAAATCTTACACAGAAGCGTACACATACACTCTCACAAAAAGAGGTAAAGCGGTAAAAATCATAAATCTTGCTCTCAGAGACCACCTTCTCAATTTGGGGTGATTCGTTGTCTAAAAGAGGGAAGGAAGGAAAGAAAGAAAGAAAGAAGGAAAGAAAGAAGGTAAAGTATAATAAAGTTATTAATATTAAAATTAATTATTAAGAAAAAAAATTTTTTAAAAAACCACGGACGGATAGAACCCTAGGACAAATGGTGGAAGCAAGACTATACAGACAAGATCTCACACAGAAGCATACACATACACATTCACAAAAAGAGGAAAAGGAAAAAAAAATCATAGATCTCGCTCCTAAAGTCCACCTCCTCAATTTGGGATCATTCCTTGTCTATTCAGGTATTCCACAGATGTAGGGTATATCAAGTTGACTGTGGAGCTTTAATCCGCTGCTTCTGAGGCTGTTGGGAGAGATTTCTCTTTCTCTTCTTTTTTCTCACAGCTCACAGGAGCTCAGCTTTGGATTTGGTCTTGCCTCTGCGTGTAGGTCGCTGGAGGGCGTCTGTTTTTTGCTCAGACAGGACGGGTTTAAAGGAGCCGCTGATTCGGGGGCTCTGGTGCACTCAGGCCGGCGGAGGGGGGGGGGAGGGAGGGGCACTGCGTGCGGGGTGGGCCTGCGGCGGCAGAGGCCAGTGTGACATTGCTCCAGCCTGAGGCCCGCCGTGCGTTCTCCCGGGGAAGTTGTCCCTGGATCCCGGGAACCTGGCAGTGGCGGGCTGCACAGGCTCCGCGGAAGAGGGGTGTGGAGAGTGACCTGTGCTCGCACACAGGCCCCTTGGTGGCGGCAGCGGCAGCCTTAGCGTCTCCCTCCCGTCTCTGGGGTCCGTGCTTTTAGCTGCGGCTCGCGCCCGTCTCTGGAGTTCCTTTAAGCAGCGCTCTTAAACCCCTCTCCTCGTGCACCAGGAAACAAAGAGGGAAGAAAAAGTCTCTTGCCTCTTCGGCAGGTGCAGACTTTTCCCAGGACTCCCTCCCGGCTAGCCGTGGTGCACTAACCCCTTCAGGCTATGTTCAAGCCGCCAACCTCAGTCCTCTCTCTGCGCTCCGACCGAAACCGAAACCCGAGCCTCAGCTCGCAGCCCCGCCTGCCCCGGCGGTTGAGCAGACAAGCCTCTCGGGCTGGTGAGTGCCGGTTGGCACCGATCCTCTGTGCGGGAATCTGCCCGCTTTGCCCTCCGCACCCGTTCCTGTGCACTCCTCCGCGGCTTCGAAGCTCCCCCCTCCGCCTCCCGCAGTCTCCGCCCGCGAAGGGGCTTCCTAGTGTGTGGAAACTTTTCCTCCTTCATAGCTCCCTCCCACTGGTGCAGGTGCCGTCCCTATTCTTTTGTCTCTGTTTTTTCTTTTGCCCTACCCAGGTCCGTGGGGAGTTTCTTGCCTTTTGGGAGGTCTGAGGTCTTCTGCCAGCCTTCAGTAGGTGTTCTGTAGGAGTTGTTCCACGTGTAGATGTATTTCTGGTGTATCTGTGGGGAGGAAGGTGATCTCCGCGTCTTACTCTTCCGCCATCTTCAAGGTCCCCCTACTCCTGGGTTTACATCTAAACTTAGATGTCTCTTCCTTTAAAATGCCTTTCCTGACTTCTCAAGACTAGGTTAAATTCTCCCCTTGCATGCGTCAACAGCACCCCATAATTAAACCCATCATAACATTTACCACACTGCATTGTAACTGTTGAGTTTTTCTTACCAGGATGTTCTCAAAACCTAGAACGGGGACTCACATAGAGGTGGTTGATTCCAGAATATGTTGACTGCATAAATGAACAGATGAATGACTGGATGGAGTATGCCCAGACCTTTGAGAAGGCTTATCCCATTATCTTGTACTCTTTTTTCTCAGTAAAAATCAATGGATAATGATTTCAATAATGTGCTCCAATCCATTTTCATTTGCAAAACAACTTGGTGAACAAAAACTTGTGAAGTATTAACAATTTTTCAAATCATCTTGCTTGTTTCTGTGTAGTGTTTTCTGTACTCACCATGCCTTGTAGAATTAACCCAAACTCAGTGGTTTAGAAGATTAGGGTGTCAAAACTGGCTGCTTAGTTTAACTATGTAATGAAAAATATTTTACAGAGGCTTAAGGGTGACATCTAAGTCTATTGTTGAAATCAGTTATTCTACTTAATGGTAAAACTCTGAACAAGGAGGTGTTTTGTGAGAAGATGCTTGGAGGATAAAGGATTATCTTGTGACAATAGAGCCATTCATGCAGGTGGAGATAAAAAAGCATTTTATTTCTTACAGGCAAGCATGTTTGAAGTAATGCAACTGATGATAAAGATGAGATGTAATTTTAAGTGATCTGACTTTTGAATAAATCAATTACCTTTCTAATTATCATCTGTGCTGAGAAGGTGGATTTCTAGTAGTCTTTTTCAAAAATTTTTGATGACTCATGGATGTACTAGAGACTAGAGCATGCTGCGATTTGTAAATATGAGCAACGCAAGTGTGTACAAATTCAAAACCGGTTTAGTTGGGTGTGTCTGACATTCATGAAAACTTAGTTTTACTCACATACTGAGCAATGAAATTAAGATCTTTAGTCCAAATATCTTGTGGTGGGAACTGAATCTGGGAATTGGGTTCTAGTAAAGTAACTTCATTGTAAATAAAAAGCTTTTTCTTTTACCAATAATAATTTAAATTTCACTATAAGAAGAAAACTGTGGATGTGACTTCTTATGAAATACCCCAGGATTTATAAAACTTTTACCTTGTCATCTAATCCAAAAATAATATGCAAAATCCACTATAATATTTTAGAGAATTCATGATTTTCTACTTATGACACTGCTAAATCAGAACACCAAAGGGGAATTTGGTCAGGGAACTATAAATCAAATCATTAAGCTAAAATTTGTATTTTAACACCCAAATCCAATTGCAGATTCAAAACCCTAATTTATAAATAATATGCAATATGTCACAGAAATAAAATAGCACAATGAGTCAAAATTTAAAAACTTTTAATACATAATATATTGGAATAGTCTACAATTATCCTGTAAGATTTAATTAGAGGCATTAAATTGTTATAAGGAAATGTAAATCCTTTCAGAGAATTCAGAGGTCTTCATGAAGGAGATTAAAATAATGATTTCTAAAACCTTGTAATTTGTATTTAATTTTAGGCTTTATATGCCAAGAGAATAATATGTGGAGAAACCCCAGGAAACAGTGAATAAATGCACTAGTAAATTATATGTATACACACCTATATCTATATGTATCTATCTACCTATGGAGAGAGAGAGAAAGTGGGGAAGGGAGTCTTGAAGCAATACAGTTCTTTCAAATTTGACTGTTCCTGACATAATAGATATGTACATACACACTACAAAAGCATCTTGACATTTCTAATAAGCCAGACATGAAAAATGTAATGCTGTGGTCTTTATTCTTCAATACTAAGCAGGGCCGTGTTGACCCACAAAAATGTCAATCTTGTGACGAACCATTGTGAAGTGTTTTCATGTGTGGGGTTTCCTCATTTTTTTGGTGACATTCCTAGGGTCAGTTTAGGGTTCATAATAGGTGTTTTGTTCCCTGAATCAGCATCTCTATTTGGAATATTTCTAGTTTGACCTTGAGTAGAAGGGAATACTTTGGGCTTAATTAATTTATCTATGTAAATATCAGAAAAGCCTGTGGATCATGGATGGCTTCATAGAAAAGGCTATAATATTTTACATTTCTCTTAATTGTCACTAATACTAAGCACCATCTAAAAGCAACTGACAGAAGCATTAGTATAAGTGAATATTGCTCAAAATCTGGTTGTCATCTGAAAAAAATTTTGCAGTCTAGAAACTTCCAGAATAGATCCCTGTTTTCTTTTGGTAGGCCAAATGAAACTTTTTGAAGAAATGAATAAACAAATGAATGAGTAGAATGGAGGAAGAAACACTGGTTCCCTCAAGAGAGATGTATGTTGGGGCAGCTGTTAGATTTCTGTTGGGAGGTCTTGTCACATATTTCGTCTGAGTATTAAGAGTGCACAATATCTATGAAGTTCAAGAGGACTATAAGATGCGTAAAAAAATGAACATGAAATTCTACTTTAAAAAATTCCACCCACCTGAGTATTTCCCCCAAGTAATACTTCAGGAACTGGTAGAAAGAGACCTGGTTTTTACGTGTGAAGCTATAAAATACCATGTAGATATTGCATGGCACAATAAAAGTAATTATCAGTAATTACAAGAACAATGCAATGGCAGAGCCAACTCCCCCTCAGTTGAAACAAACCCTAACCAGCTGGGGACGTTCAAGAGAATCATCTTTGTTACAAAAGGTTTATTTCAGTGTTATTTCTACTGCTACATAATTCCTGCTATGATCCCAGTTCCTCTCAATTTTTGCTCTGGTAACAGCCAATTGCAATTCAGCTCCAAAGTCCCTTGTCTTTGTTAATCCTTTAAAATAGTAAATTTTTTAGGCATCAGGATAAAGGGATAGAAAGTTTATTACCAATTAAACGAAAAAATAAAGGCTGAAAAACTTAAGACATCCAATTCAAACATTGTAAAATATGTTTCTACAGGATATTTGTTGTGTAACCTTTATATCCAGTCATAAGCATAGTAACTCACACCATATGTATCAAGAAACTTAGATGTTGCAAAACTTCCAATGGTCTGTGTAGTATGAGAGCCCTAAAAATATTCCAGGCAGTATGGAAAAAACATTTCTAGAAGGTGGAAGGACACTCCTTTATAAAATCTTATTTAATTTTACCCTTACTCATTTGCTTAGGTGTTTAAAATTCACAGCTCTGGACTGAGCTGTATAGGTGGAAATCAATAGTTATATTCAGGTAAGTCACAAATTCTTGCAGTGGTGTTTGTATTGCTGAGTACTCATAAACACCCCCACATATCATTACAAAAAAGATTTGTAGGGCTTCCCTGGTAGCACAGTGGTTGAGAGTCCGCCTGCCGATGCAGGGGACACGGGTTCGTGCCCCGGTCTGGGAAGATCCCACATGCCACGGAGCGGCTGGGCCCGTGAGCCATGGCCGCTGAGCCTGTGCGTCCGGAGGCTATGCTCCGCAACAGGAGAGGCCACAACAGTGAGAGGCCAGCGTACCAAAAAAAAAAAGAAAGAAAAAACAAGATTTGTAATTGTTTGAGTGAGTAGTTAGTTTCATGTTTTCTGTGATTACTATTTGGAACACTACAGCTTTGAGATTCAGATTCTCACTGAATGAAAGGATGGTTTTGAAGTTCTTTAGAATTGCTCTTAGGTTTTGGGAGATGACAGTGAAATAATTGGTGGATCTGGGGCAAAAGTTGATTCATTAAGAAAAATACAATCAGTCAAATAGACATGTTAGTGCTGATTAACAAAACACATGGATCTATTGGCCAAATTTTAAAATGTCTCTTCTATACTTAAAACAGAGGCACAACTTTGTATTTCTAAATGCAATATAATTTTACTGGTAAGATTCCAGGAACCCAGACTATAGATTCATTTTCATTTTTTCACTCACATTCATTTGTTCTTTACAAAACTATTCTTTTTTAGATTGATAAAACATAAGTATATTTAAAAGGCTTAATGTGTGCTTTCTGTCCATACAAAATCTCTTGTTACACCCACACAAATGTAAAGACAATCAAAATTGTATTCACCTGATTCAAAACAGCCAGTGTACATTACATTACATCCTGATCAATTAACCAGCCACATCAACTTTTACTTCCAGAACTTCTCTATTATGATAGACTAAAAAATGATAGAACAGGGCTTCCCTGGTGGCACAGTGGTTGGGAGTCCGCCTGCCGATGCAGGGGACACGGGTTTGTGCCCTGGTCCGGGAAGATCCCACATGCTGCGGAGCAGCTGAGCCCGTGATCCATGGCCGCCGAGCCTGCGCGTCTGAAGCCTGTGCTCTGCAGTGGAGAGGCCACAACAGTGAGGGGCCCGCGTACCGCAAAAAAAAAAAAAAAAAAAAAAAAAAAAGATAGAACAAAGGCCAATTCAAACATGCTGCAAAAATGAATTAATGTTATATTAGAAGGCCATAGTCACTTTGAAAGGTTCCTCTTCTCTTAAAACCAATTTCACTCACATTTACTTAAAAATGGCTGTCTGCTTAGCAGGTAACAGTAACAGTGGGTAATGACTTAAGACGCTTGGGGAGGAAATTGTGGGCCTGATTCATATTCCTTTTCCAGTTCTCAAACCAATTCTCAACAACGTCAGGGTGAGGCCACAGTCTGACAGTTCACCGAGGAAGGCTGATCTAGGATTCGCTGTGGGCCTGAAAATAAACCTTGTACAGGCTGTGAGTCTATCACGGCCTCACTTCTTCTCTCCCTCTTTTGTCCTCCAGGCGTCCCGCGAAGGTGAGCCTGTGGCTGTGCCGGGAGGATGGCGCCCAGGTGTGAGCAAGGCAGGCGCAATTAGAGTCTCCCGGCTCCGCGCCTCCACCCGGCGGCCCTCATTCCCAGCGCTCCTCCGGCGGCGGGCGGGGCGGCCGCCAAGGGAAACGTCAGAATGTGCGACACGTCACGACAGGCTGTCGTCAGGGTCTCGAGAGGGAGGGGAGCTAGGCTCGTTCGGGCAGCACAGGCCCCCGTCAGGAGTGGGGTTCGGGGTGTGACGGGGAGAAACCCAGCTCTGGCTCGTCCAGGGAACCCAGGCCGCCTCAGCCAGCCCGTGGCGCCGGGTCCCCGACGCGGCCCAGCGTCCCCGACCCTCGGCCGGGCCCGGGCCCTGGCGCCCCCTGCCCCGCCGCCTCCTTTGGTCGCAGGGGCCGAGGCGTTACCTCGGGTCCGGTCGGGCAGTAGCCGACGACACTTACCTCCTCTGCGCCCGAGACCCAGAGGCCTGAGACCCCGAGGCCCGAGGCCCGCTGCCGCCGCCATCGCCTCAGCCGTGGGGTCCGAAGGCCTCGCCCCTCCCCTCCCCCCAAAGTATTTATTAACCGTCTACTGTATGCAAAGCCTGTGGTGAATGTTGTGATTCTCTGTCCTCACAGTTTATATGCTAGTAGGGGAGGTAAAACTTGTTCAAACACAATCACAATATAGGCAGTATGAGATAACTGCCAGAAAATGGTAGTAACAAAGGCCACAGAGTGAGAGATGATTTTTGTCTAAATTCAGTCAGACAGGCTTTAGAGATGTTTGATTTAGGTCTTAAAGAGTGAACAGGATTTCAACAGAAGAAGAGGAAAGATCAAGACTTCCTTAGGGAAGGAATGGTATGAACAGAGTTACCAAGTTAGAAAAGTATTAGGAATGACCCATGAAAAGGTAAGTGGAGCAGTTTGGCTGGAGCATTGAGCATGTATGAGAGTAGAGACATGTCTGAAAAGTATGTTGGGGCTATATAAGAAAAGAACCTTTGTAGTGGACATTTATTGTGTAGGGATGTCCAGCATGTTTTACCTCTTTTAGAAATTCTGTGTCAGAATTAATTTTCCTCTAATATGGGTAGTCTTGATAGATATTTAAGTCAAAGTGTCCTACCCTTCCTAGCTAAGGAGTGGACATGTAAACCAAGCTAGGTCCATTTAATGTTCTCTTGGAGGCTGGGTTTTAAGCAGAGTAAAATAATGAGCGAAAAACCGTTGATTGGTTCGTCCATTTTCTTCTTCTGCTTGAAATTCTGGATCTTTCCTAGTTTATGTTACTTCTAAGTCTGATTCTCTTCAGTTGGTCCTTCAATTCTGTGAGCAACCCTCTCTCTTTCCAATAAGTATTTGCTTTTTCTTTCTTTTTTTCTCCTCGGCGAATTTTGTTGCTTACACCAAAGAACCCGATGAAACCTTGAAGGCAAACCGGTTTTACACTGAAGGAAACCTTGAAGGCAAAGTTAAGGAGGGGTAATTATCTAATCAAACTGGCACATTGGAAACAGTATTCTGGAAACACTATGTTGGATGGGTTGGGAGAGAGACTCAGTGAAGGATACCAGTTAGGAGGCTGTTCTAGTAGTTTTAGAACTAGGCACTGAGGACCTGGACTAAGGTGGTTGCAGTGATAATGAGAAGTAAGAGATATGTATGAGAGACATTATTAATAAGAAAGAAGAGGTTTTGGATACTGATTTGACATTAGCTTTGCAAGAGACAGAAAAGTCAAAGATCATGCTGAGATTTCAAACTGAAGGACAGTATGATGAATGAGAAATCTGTGAGAGACTGAGGAGAAACAACTAGAGAAATACAATGAGAATCAGGGTGTTGCAATATCATGTGAACGAGTGGAGGAGAGATTGACAAGTTGTAGGGGATGATCAACAGTGTCAAAGGCTATGGAAGAAAAATTTCTAGAAATAAGAAAAATTCTCATCATTCTTCAATTTAGCTGAAATCTCAGAAGAACAAGAAGAGTTTTCATTATTGACCGGGAGAAAAAGCCATTGGATGTAGTATTATTTGTGACCCTCCAGAGCAGTGGTTCTTAACTTTTTTTGTTCCATCGATCCTTTGGCAGTCTGGTAAGGCCTAGAGATCCCTTCTCACAGTAATGTATTTAAATGCATACAATAAAATATGTAGGCTTTTAAAAGAAGTCAATTATATAGAAATGTAGTTATCAAAATATTTTAAAATTTGGTGATACAGTAACATATGTCTAATTTATCAGTGGACTGAATAACAAGACAATGCACTTAAAATACAGGCAATTTAAAATTAGGTTTTATTTTCCAAAAGACATATCAGTGTGAAGGTTGTTGTTGCTTAGCTTGAATAAAAACACTAAACTTTGGAGTGGTCTTTGGCTCACTTCCTTCTGTGTGTTGATCCATTATCAATTATAGATAGGTAATATCAGAAGGTGACTTATATACTTGGCTCACCAATGTGAGAACATGTGACTTCAGTGTTTGGTGGCTGAATGACCAGTAGGAGCAGAATTGTCCAATAGTTGGCTATCTATGTGGACAGAGCATCTGTAGACAAGAAGACTGCAATCATGTACAGTCTAATAGCTACCCTAATTCCAAAGTAATGATGAGTATAAATGGTATTTTAAGATATATTCAATGACAGTTATGTGATATGAAAATATCTGTGGTTCATGTTGGTGACAGACTCACAGGTACTACTAATCCTACTGTGATTTTCTACCTATATTCATAATCGAGGCACATGTCAATTTTCAGTTAGAGTTAGTGAAAATCAAAATTTAATTTTTTCTGATGCAAGTTCTGAGAACCCTGAATTCTTGTGGGTGAATATCATCTTAGGAGCCCCTGCTTAGAATGCAGTTTCAGTTACAAGAAAGAAGTGGAAGTAAAATGAAGTGGGATGGTAGCCAAATTGCAAAACGGTAAGTGTAGATTATTGAGAAGTTTAATTATGGGACAGAGGAAGAGAAATAGAGCTCAAAGAAGTCAGCAGATCAAGACAAGAATGTATTTGTTTGCCTGTTTTAATTTGAGGGTGAGGAAACCAAAGCATGCATTTGGGTTAAGAGAAAGGAAGGGGTAGAAAAGATGAAATAAAAGATCACAGACAGAGAGAAGGCAATTGATGGAGCAAGGCTTCAGAGATGTTGAGATGAAATGTGATCAAGGGCATAAGTGAAAAAGCCTGGAAAGGATAAACACACTTCCTCAGATATAAAGAATAGAACATGGTCTTCTGTAGATTTGGAAGAATGAAACATTTATTTCCCTGCAATTTCCTTTGCATAAAAGTTGTTTCAATTTATGAGATGTTTCCTAAGATCAGCTTTAGAAAAAGTTGTGTATAACTGATTGTTTCATAGTATACTGGCACCTTAGAATATTATTTTTTCTATGACAATGACTTTTAAAAATCTCTACTACATCACTATAAACAAAGATCATACATTTCCTTAACCACACAATTATGATTCCCACAATACCCCAATACCGTAAGACTTCCCTTCTACCCAGGTCCTACTTACTTTCCAAGTAATGCATTCTCTCTTGTAGCTATTCTTTCCTCTTGATATCTTTCTGTTTTCCATCTACATAAAAGTTTGCTCCAGTGAGCTTTCCTTGATTTCTAAATGTTACTTTTCTATTTTTCTATTAATCCAGCCTCTTTGATTATTCTCTTAATTTTCAAACCACATAATAGAGTAACAACATAATCTATTAACATCTTGTACAATCCCTAAGGTAGATGTTTTTATAATGGGAATTGGTCATCTTCAAAAAGAATTGAAATCTTGGAAAACTTGGATTCAATTTGACTTTTTTTGATGAGATTTCTCTGGGAAATTACTGCATTGCCTCTGCTCAATGGCCAGACATGAACTGGATTCACATCATTGATGATTAAATGTTTGAGGAGGGGAAATAGAACCTACTGTCTTGTCATTTGTTCCATTTGCCTATGTTTGATCTCACTGTACAGCATGAGGAGTAGTTTCTGGAACACTATTATTGCTAAGATAGTCACTATTTATTGAAAATAAATACAATATTGATATTCCCTTACTAAATGGGTAGAATATATAGATTTGTTTCCCTGAAATCTTTCTAAGAATTCCCGTTGCTCTGACAATACACTTCGGTTTTTTATACCTAAGATACTGCCTAATAAGAGATAATCTGTTTAAGGAACTGGAATAAATGTTTTGTTGGATTTGTGTAATGTGTATTATTATTTGAGCAGGCTGACTCCTAGAGGGCAGCAGTCTTGAATGACACATAGCACTTAAATATTTCAATAGTGGGTCAATTGACTCAGTAAAGGGGTTATTTTCCATTCTCTCAAAGTTTGTGATCATCCATCTGCTTCTCATTGTGTTTCAGGTCATCTTAACCCTTCAGAGATAATATTATCATCATCAATATATGTTTATTGCACCTGTACGCAGTGCAGATTAGTGTATTAGGCAATGTGGGGTTACAGACGACAAATTAAGAATGGCCTTTCCTCTTGAATAACTTATAGTCCATAGAACCCTGAAATGACACATGCCTTAACCAATTGGTTTTGGCTTCCCATTTCCCTCCCACATTCTGGAACATCTCATTGCTGTCCTTCCTACTCCAGGCCAGAGCCAAAAATTCACATAAATAAGAGGGTGTTATAAATGTTGATTTTACAATCAACAAAATTTTCTGTCAAAGGCACCCACCATTAATTATTTTTTAGGTCTATGACCAACACATACTGGGCCAGCCCTGACTTTTTTAGTTAAACTCATATCCTGGGCATCAACCAGGTATCAGTCACAATAATTACATACTTCATTTGTTACTTTAACTTCAAATTGAGAGGCCCAACCCAGTGTCACTTTCAGTCCAATAAACAATGAGCTTAGGGCTTACTGGCTTAAGTTTAACAAAGGATGAGACATAATTTCATAATTAAAGTGGCATCTAAATGGTGATTTTAATACATGAGAATGTTCCTTGTCATCTCCATCTGTGTTTAACTGTATGCCCATGTGTGCATAAGAACACCAAGACTAAAATGACATTTTGATTATGTTAATTTTTTGGTACCATTTTGACTGAACTAGCTTAAAGTGACAAACTACATTAAAATGGCCCTTCTGCAAAGAAGATATACAGACTGCCAACAAACACATGAAAGAATGCTCAACATCATTAATCATTAGAGAAATGCAAATCAAAACTACAATGAGATATCATCTCACACAGGTCAGAATGGCCATCATCAAAAAATCTAGAAACAATAAATGCTGGAGAGGGTGTGGAGAGAAGGGAACACTCTAGCACTGCTGGTGGGAATGTGAATTGGTTCAGCCACTATGGAGAACAGTATGGAGGTTCCTTAAAAAACTACAAATAGAACTACCATATGACCCAGCAATTCCACTACTGGGCATATACCCTGAGAAAACCATAATTCAAAGAGTCATATACCAAAATGTTCATTGCAGCTGTATTTACAATAGTCAGGAGATGGAAACAACCTAAGTGTCCATCATCGGATTAATGGATAAAGAGGATGTGGCATATATATACAATGGAATATTACTCAGCCATAAAAAGAAATGAAATTGAGTTATTTGTACTGAGGTAGATGGACCTAGAGTCTGTCATACAGAGTGAAGTAAGTCAGAAAGAGAAAGACAAATACCGTATGCTAACATATATATGGAATTTAAGAAAAATAAAATGTCATGAAGAACCTAGGGGTAAGACAGGAATAAAGATGCAGACCTACTAGAGAATGGACTTGAGGATACAGGGAGGGGGAAGGGTAAGCTGTGACAAAGTGAGAGAGCGGCATGGACATATATACACTACCAAACATAAAATAGATAGCTAGAGGGAAGCAGCCGCATAGCACAGGGAGATCAGCTTGGTGGTTTGTGACCACTTAGAGGGATGGGATAGGGAGAGTGGGAGGGAGGGAGATGCAAGAGGGAAGAGATATGGGAACATATGTATCTGTATAACTGGTTCACTTTGTTATAAAGCAGAAACTAACACACCATTGTAAAGCAATGATACTTCAATAAAGATGTAAAAAAAAATGACAAATTCCTCCTAGAAAAATTAGCTATCAAAAAGAGAGAGAATAGGTCTTCCCTGGTGGCGCAGTGGTTGAGAGTCTGCCTGCCGATGCCCCAGTCCAGGAGGATCCCACATGCCGCGGAGCGGCTGGGCCCGTGAGCCATGGCCGCTGAGCCTGCGCATTTGGAGCCTGTGCTCCACAACAGGAGAGGCCACAACAATGAGAGGCCCGCGTACCGCAAGAAAAAAAAAAAAGAGGATAATTATGAATTATAGAATTGTCTAGGAAGAATTCATAATTCTATTTTCCATTCTTGCTAGCTGATCTAACTAGTGAGGGATGGAAAAGATGAGGCAATAATATTTATGACACAATAAAGGGTAATCAATTAATATTTTGTGTTAATATATAGGTTAACATTGTATTCTCATATATTTTCCAAGAGTTCTTCAATTGGGCCACACACATGTCACTGGGGCACATCTTGGAGATGCTCAGAATCCTTTGAAGATTACAGGGTGAATGGTCAAGTTTTCACTTAGTATAGGTGTAAGTCAGTAAAATTGAGGAAAAAGAAAAGAAAAGAAAAAAAATGGCCCTTCTGTATATGCTCCCTTTAGATCAAAAAGAAAATAATATATTATTATTTCTCCCTTTCCCCTTCACTTATTAAATCCAACTCAACAGCAGTTGCACTAAAGGAATTGTGATATAGTTCTATTTAACACTGTTTTCTTTGTTTAAACTCAATTTTATGTTCCATTAAGCAGGGACAGGACTGTATACTTCAGTGTTGTCATAGGGTTTTATAATACTGGTTGATAACAAATATTTTCTTTTCCATAGAGAACAGTTGCTTATATGTAAATGGTTAATTTCTTAGAATGTATCCCATTTGAACTCGGTATGCCTACCTCTTCAAAGTCCTAGGCAGGTAGGATTTACCTTTCAGATTTGACACATATTATTCACCAAGGGGATTATTTTCTGATCTTAAACTATAGCTATTTTAAACTCCAAATTAGCTACTTTGATACACTAGTATCAATGTAAATGTTAAGAGTCCAGGCTCTTACTGCTTGAGGAAGGGCAGGCCAATAAATTCAGAGACAAGTTGTTGGGGCAAGGAAAAGTGACTTTATTCAGAAAGACAGCAGACGGAAAAGATGGTGGACTAGTGTTCCAAAGAACCATTTTACCCAAGTTAGAACTCAGGCTTATTTTATATTAAAAAGGGAGGGGGTGTGGTTGGTTGCTGCAAACTTCTTGGTGCTGGAATACTTTGTTCTACCAGCTGTCCACATACGTCCAGTCACAATGTTTCTATAAACCTCCAAGACAAATGTTATTCTCTGTTCTGCAACTTTTTATCTCTATATGAATGGAAAAGTGTTATACCTTTAAAGGTCAGAGCCTTGAGAAAGGGCTATCCTATATATTTCAGGCTATAGGCAATATTCTTAACCTGTAGTGAAAGCAATCGAATACAAAGGTTAAAGAAAAATAAACAGATCCAATATGGAGTCAAATTTGTTCTACCCTATTACATAAATCCATTTGTCCTATATCCTACTAGCATCTGAGGTTTTTGTTTAAAACAGGAACATAAAAATCAATTTTCTTAAACTCTTTCAGGGTATTGTTTTCCACTAATAACAACCATAGATATCTATAAGTGAGATAATAGATATAAAGCACCTAGCAAAGAAACTGGTTCACAATAAGTGCTCAAAAATATCTATCCCCTCCCTCCCATTCTTTAATGAAGGGCCATTGCCCCCTTTAAACCATGATTATCTATATACATACATTAAATTAAATACATGCGTTTAAGGTGCTATATTAAATGGAATGACTTATCAAAATGAGTCCAAGTAAAAACATGTTTTTTTCTAAATCATTCTCTTCCTCCTCTTTTCAAATATATTTTCATATTAATAATGTGATGATAGTATAGAATGGGAATGTGCTTCCTGGGTGGCAACCATATTAAAACAACAGCATGGGGCTTCCCTGGTGGCGCAGTGGTTGAGAGTCCGCCTGCCGATGCTGGGGACACGGGTTTGTGCCCCGGTCCGGGAAGATCCCACATGCTGCAGAGTGGCTGGGCCCGTGAGCCATGGCCGCTAAGCCTGCGCGTCCGGAGCCTGTGCTCCGCAATGGGAGAGGCCACAACAGTGAGAGGCCTGTGTACCGCCAAAAAAAAAAAAAAAAAAAACAACAGCATGACATTTGGCTATTTTGCTCCTGCTTAAAATTCACAGGGCTAGGAATGTAAATTCTTACTATTGTTATTCTTAACATTTTAAGTCATCTTATATATTGAGGTCTTGAAATTTTCATAGTCATACCACCTAACAGTAATGGTATAGTGTCTGTGCTGAGCTCCATATGACAGCATTTAGGTTAATTCTTATTCCCTCTGCGTTATATTTCCAACGTGGACTTTCAGAGGATAAACAGATAATAATGTGAAATAAATGAGGCTTTACTACTTTAAACACAATAGTCAGTTTTGCAAGTTAGAAAAAAATTAAAACTTTCAATTCTGATAGAATTCTCACATAAAACTTTATACATTTTCTAGTAACAGGAGGAATTGTACACTTAATTCACTCCATTGCATATTACAATTCAGGGCAATTTCAAGAATTAGTCTGGAACTAGGGGTTTCAGGTAAAGCAGTTAGAAGAACACAAGACAAAAAATCCCCTGTATTCTAATTAAATCATTATGGTGGCTTCTGTAATGGTGAATTAAAATAAATTATATGCAACACCTCCAAATTCATGATGCTTTCCATATGGGCTCGGTGGATTATTTACAAAAGTGTCTTGAGAACAGAGTTTTCATTTTACAAATAGTCCAAAATGCTTAGGAAGAAAAGATGGCATTCTCCCAAGTTTTATAAATTTGAATGTTTCTCTCTGCCAGTGTAAAGTCTTAAGGTCCCAAGGGTACTGAAAAATTATGTCCTAATGGCTCTATTTATTACGTGGAAAATGCTTTCGTGATTTTTCACAAATCAAGATAGACTATAGAATCTTGATTTTTTCGACTGTTTAAACTTGCTTGCTTAAAAAAAAACCAAATTCAGTGAAGCAACTGGTTTTGGGCAGAGGATTAACTAGTTCATTTTAATAAACTTGTGTAAATGTATTCCTTCATTTTTTTTCCTCTCGAGTATAATATTTGTAGACAGGCAAGAGTCAACTTATAATAGTTTCCATAAGTGTACCTTATTGAGACGTGAATGGGATTTTGACAGACTATGATCGTTTTAAAAGTTTAAAACATGTTTAAAACTTTGTTTTTTAAAACTGCACTAAATAGTTTTGACATGATTAACATTCTACTACTTCCATGGAGACACATTAGTTTAGTTCTCCCTAGGGGGGACAAAAACAGTTCAACATTTAACTGCTGAAAAACGCTGGAAGAAAATAATGAGCTATTTCATGTCTCTTCATCTCCCTCCTAGCCTAGACTAGCTCAAACTCCCCAGGACCATATGTGTTTAATTTTAGAAATGCATTGGGAAATCCAGTTTCCAAGAATGTGAATAAAAAAGAAATGGAAAGAATGAGATTACTTGTAACTTATGACTCCATTATAATATATCTCAGCCAAAAATATTTTCAGAAGCACAACCACCAAATGGTAATAGCCATTGCTATTATCATATTATCACACAAATTTAATGCATTATGAATCCCAAAGGAGTTTCTTTTTTATGTGGTGTATTTCCATGGAAATTTCACAAGTTTTAAACGGGTTATTCCTAAGAATAACAATAAACGGAAGTTACACTTTTGTTAGCCATTTCACATGAAAAAAAAAGTAGCTTGATTATTTCTCAGTGGTCACACTAAACTGCAAATGCTTGTGACTCATACGTATTATTTCTTCTATTCAGAGCATGCTAATGATTTGAATGTACACTTTTCAACATGCCACAAAGGCCCTTCCGAGAGTTACCTTAGCAATATTCTAAGAGCTCTTTTCTCTATAAAAATAGTCAGGAATTTACATTTAGATCCATATTTTATCTAAAAGTATTTTCATGACATTTTCAGGTTCAAAATGGCACTGAAGTCAGAGAAAAGAGATTTGATATGCTACTTTTTTGTAGCCCAAGTAATAAATGTTGATGTTTTAACCAATTAATTTAGTAGTTTAACCTTAAGGCTTTTTAAAATCTTAAACCTTTGGACATTTGTTCAAGTTGTGACTCGTCCAATTTCCCCCCCATTTTGTAGTATTAATAAATTTAAGGGTAAAACGATTTTGTTAGAAAGTCACTAAGTCACTAGCACCACCTACTGTTAGTATTTGGAATTACTTTGAAATACTGTTTTTCTACAAGTATTTTTTTTTTAATTTTATTTATTTATTTATTTACTTATTTATTTATGGCTGTGTTGGGTCATCGTTTCTGTGCGTGGACTTTCTCTAGTTGCGACGAGCGGGGGCCACTCTTCATCGCGGTGCGCGGGCCTCTCACTGTCGCGGCCTCTCGTTGCGGAGCACAAGCTCCAGACGCGCAGGCTCAGTAGTTGTGGCTCACGGGCCTAGTTGCTCCGCGGCATGTGGGAATCTTCCCAGATCAGGGCTCGAACCCGTGTCCCCCGCATTGGCAGGCAGATTCTCAACCACTGCGCCACCAGGGAAGCCCTCTACAAGTATTTTTAAGAAAAAAACCCAGTTGTACAATGATTGCAAGAGATTTGGAATTTTAAATGATTGGAAGAGATTTGGAGTTTTTACTAAACATCATAGAAAAATTTAAATAAAAAGTGGAACTTAAGGGTGAGAGTCTGGGTGGGTCAAAAACTATAAGAAAACATTTATTGGGACATAAATAAATCACTAATAAAAATGTAATTATCTCCAGGGATCCAAAGGGAAAGAAAAAATCATATTATCTAGAACCATGTGAATGAATGTAATTTTCTGAAATGGTTTTGAGATTCCGGAATTTCATGGGCCAGTAAAATCCATGCCCCTCCCCCCAAATTATAGTGACCAACAAAAGGTTGCCAACTTTTAATTTTGCTTATTAAGATAATTACAATTATAATTCACTTTTATTGTCATTTCACATGCATGAAAATGACACAATTTTAGAATAAAAGACAGCCTATTAAATAATGTAATATGATTAGCATTATGAAAAACTCAATATATTGTCCTTATTTTTCTCATTTTGCTGGACTGGCACTGGTCGAATAACAAACTGTTTTTGGGAGGAACCATTACACAGTATCCCAGACAAAAATAAAATAATAAAATTGCAAGAAGAAAGGGTTAGGCTATGGTATTTTAAAGGCATTGTAAGGCAGCTTTCACCCTGTGGGGTTGGGGCAGTGTGATTAGTTGTCTTTCACGATATTTTCCCCCTGTCACTTAGCTAGCTTGGCATCAAATGAGATCCAGAGTTACATAAAGAAAATAAATAGAAAGCCATCAACAAAGCAAAAAGATAACCTACTGAATGGGAGAAAACATTTGCAAATTGTATATCTGATAAGGGGTTAATCTCCAAAAAATATAAAGAATTCATACAACTCAATGGCAAAAAAACAAACAATCTGATTAAAGAATGGGCAGAGGATCTAAATAGACATTTTTTCCAAAAAAGACATACAGATGGTCAACAGGTACATGAAAAGATGCTCAACATCACTAATCATCAGGGAAATGCAAATCAAAACCACAATGAGATATTACCTCACACCTGTTAAGGTGGCTATTATCAAACAGACGTTAAATAACAAGTGTTGACAAGGATGTGGAACCCTCGTGCACTGTTGGTGGGAATGTAAATTGGTGCAGCCACTATGGAAAACAGTATGAATGTTTGAACTACCATTGATCCAGCAATTCCACTTCTAGGTATTTATCCAAAGGAAATGAAAACGCTAATTTAAAGAGATATATTTATCCCCATGTTCATTGCAGCATTATTTACAATAGCCAAGATATGAAAACAATGTGTGTCCATCAACGAATGAATGGATAAAGAAAATGTGAGATATACATATTATCCCCCCCCCAAAAAAAAGAGAATGAAATCTTACTATTTGTGAAAACATAGATGAATCTCGAGGGCATTGTGCTAAGTGAAATAACTCAGACAGGAAAAGACAAATACTTTGTGATCTCACATGTGGAATCTAAAACAAAAACAAAAAAGCAAAAAAAAAAAAAAAAAACAAACAGCTCGTAGATACAGAAAACATATTGGTGATTGTCAGAAGTAGGAGGTGGGGTTAGCCAAATGAGTGAAGGGAGTCAAAAGGTACGAATTTCCTGTTATAAAATAAATAAGTCATGGGGATGTAGTGCACAACATGGTGACTGTAGTTAATAATACTGTGTTGCACATTTGAAAGTTGCTAAGGGAATAGATCTTAAAAGTTCTCATCACGAGAAAACAATCTGTAACTATGTATGGTGACTGATGTTAACTAGATTTGTTGTGGTGATCATTTCACAATATATGCTAATATTGAATCATAATGTTGTGTACCTAAAACTAATATAATGTTGTATATCAATTACACCTCAATTAAACAAGAGTGAAAGTATATTAATAAAGTGATTTATTGGAAAAATATTGAGTGTTCTAGCAGCAGTTAAAATATATATTCAATGATATAAAAAGGTTCTGAACTAAACAAGTTCTTTGCTTTTTATTGACACAAATAAAATTTCTGTCAAAGGCAATGAGCATTTGCATGTGGTTCAGTTGTGTGCCCTAACTGCATTTTCACTAAATCTTTTGCCATCACAGGTGTCGTATTTTGATCAGGTTGTCTTATGTTATAAATTAAATCTGTGGCTCTTTTTAGTGGCCTAGAAAAATTCCATAGTATTCCAAAATATGATGTAGTGTTACATAGAGTTCTGATGAGACTCAAAGACTCATTTAGTTCATCCATCTGCCTCTTGGCTACCTTGAAAAAGGATAGAATGTTCCCTGCCTAGGAGATGAGATTTAAAAGAATAAATGGGAGAGGAGATAAAAACATGTTTCTTTTCCCCTGTGAGCCAAGCAGTAAAAGGAGTTTGAGATTTTTTTTTTTTTTTTTGGCCAATAAAGACTTCTAATTAGCAAAACGTGTAAGAACTTGATTAGAGGATTGTTCATCTTAAATGAGTGTGAGATAAGTAAAATTGTGGTTAAAGAAAATGATAGTGGGGCCATGTTATATTTAGGCTGCTTGGTGTGACTTGAAAAATACTGACAAAATGTTTCTCATCCCTTAACTCTCTCCCTTCCTAGTGACTTCTTGGGGTACCTAAAATTCAACCATTAGTAAATCATTCCTCTTAATTAATTAAAATGTCCAGAGAATCCTCTTTTCAAATACTCGTTTTATATACTGCTCCTGAGTATCTGGTAACACGAAATAGTTTTGCCAGTTGTGAAGATATGACGTTCTAAATAGTAGGTTCTAATGCAGCATGTGGAGTTGGGGGACTTGAAAAGGAGGAAACAACCAAAAATGAGACGAGGAAGAAATAAAATTACATTTATGACTACTTTACAGTTTTGTCTAGGGATAGCTCTTGGTACTAGGTAAACTTATTAATAGATTATTTAAATTAGACAGAATGCTTGGGGCAGTGATTGGAAAAAACTAATTTTGTCTTCACATTGTTTTATCTTGTGTCAGGTCTTTGCTAATCTATTTGACGTGAAATTTGCTGATTAGAGGAAAAGCTTTTCTAGTTTATGTAAGTTAACAGTGATTTGAAAAGGAGACTATTTAACATTATTGAAAATACTTTGCAACTGGCAGAGAAATCACTGCTTGGCTTTCAAAGTGCTTAGTAGACGATTTTGGATCCAAGCCATACACTACCTTTTCAGAGAATGCTTCAGGGCAGAACCAGGATCCGTAGGGTTGGAAATAGCAAATAGCTTTCATTGGGAAATCCAGAAAGGCATCTGTCAGATGTGACTAGTGCTACAAGACACAAAATGTCAACTTTCATTCCAGCTGAGATAACCTTCTCACCAGTGACTTTTAGAATACCACGTGGCTCTTAAGCAGCAGGCATTCATTTGAGTCTTTGGTGGCAAAAGAGGTCTTTCTTTCACATTTCCCTACTAACCTTCTCCTGCCACTCTTCATGATCTTCCATTTTGCACTTAAGTTTCCGAGGAGAGGCGATTTAAGAGGGGTAACTTTAGAGCAGTGATTCCTAAACATCTGGCTGTTTCAGAATCATCCGGGGAGTTTGTTTACCATTTTAAAACCATTTTAAGTGCATAGTTTAGTAGCATTAAATACATTCACATTGTTGTGAAAGCATCACCACAATTCATTTCCAGAGCTTTTCTCATCTCCCTAGACTGGAAATTCTGTACCCGTTAAACAATAACTCCACATTTCCTTCTCCTCTCAGCCCCTGGAAACCACCATTTTACTCTCTTTCTCTAAATTTGACTACTCTAAGTACCTCATGTAAGTGAAATCATACTTTGTTTGTCCTTATGTAACTGGTTTATTTCTTTTAGCATAATGTCTTTAAGATTAATCCATGATGTAGCATATGTCAGAATTCCCTACCTTCTCAAGGCTGAATAATATTCCCTTATATGTATATACAACATTTTGTTTATCCATGCAGCCATTAGTTGACATTTGCAGCTGTGCCTGCTTCTTCCTGTGGCTTTTCCTATCCTGAGATTTGAGTTAGGTTACACAGAGGCCAATCTCTCAGGCAGCCCACGGACAGGTTACAAAGTTTCAAAAGTTGGTCAACTCTGTATTCTCCAGTTCTGGGAAAGGGATTTGGAACCATTTCCAGGGAGGGAGTGGACAAGCGCAAGTAAAAATGTTACAAAATTTCTCACCAATTTGAATGTGGCTTTTTCTTGATTGGACATTCACTTAGTTACTGTAAATCTTTGAATGATTTTTTAGAGCTCCTATAAAGTTCTTTTAGTCAGTATCTAGTTGTGTTTTTAAAAAATATTTCTATAGGAGAATGAGGGCCTGGAACTGCCTAGTCTCACATCTTGCTTATGTCACTCTAAACTCTAACCCAGGTAGTTTTTTTTAAGATGAGTATTCTGATTAAGAAGGACTGGGGTAAGACATGGAAATATAAATTTTAACAATTTCCTGCAGTTTCTGGTATATAGCCAGATTAGAACTCCTCTGTCTTGGAGTACAGACATTTATTAGAATAGTAGAGGCAGTACAAGGCCCAATGGCAGCCCTTGGCCTAACTGAGATTCAGAGCTACAGGTCCCAATATGGGGACATTATGAAGAGGAGAGCATTTAAGCAAGTATGCACAGTATAATCCTTTTTAAAAATTAATTTTTAATGGAGTATAGTTGCTTTACAATGTTGTATTAGTTTCTTCTGTACAGCAAAGTGAATCAGTTATACATATAGCCACTCTTTTTTATATCTCCTTCCCATTTAGGTCACCACAGAGCACTAAGTAGAGTTCCATGTGCTATACAGTAGGTTCTCATGAGTTATCTATTTTATATATTACAGATGTAGGAAACAAATTTATGGTTACCAAGAGGGGAAGGAGGGTGGGATGAATTGGGAGATTGGGATTGACACAGTACACCCTTTTAAAATGTTCTCCCACAATTTGTGAGAGTCTCTTGGGTCTATATCCTCAATGGAAGAAACTGAACCTATGTATGATTCATAGGGCTATTTTGTGAAGACTATGTGTCAACTGAGTTGCTGCTCTGCCTCAGACTGTGTTGAAAAGCAGTTCTGAGAGGAAAAGCTTCTATCTGGCAGTTTAAAACCAAACAAAAACACCCTAGTAAAGAACAAAATCTAGCTGGAGGAGCTCTGGAGCAGTTGTGGTGATGTTAACCCTCTTAAAATACATTGGTCATCCTTTGCTGTGCAAAAGTTTTGAAGTTTCATTAGGTCCCATTTGTTTATTTTTGTTTTTATTTCCATTTCTCTAGGAGGTGGGTCAAAAAGGATCTTGCTGTGATTTATGTCATAGAGTGTTCTGCCTATGTTTTCCTCTAAGAGTTTGGTAGTTTCTGCCCTTACATTTAGGTCTTTAATCCATTTTGAGCTTATTTTTTTTTGTATAGTGTTAGGGAGTGATCTAATCTAATACTTTTACATGTACCTGTCCAGTTTTCCCAACACCACTTATTGAAGAGGCTGTCCATTCTCCAGTGTACATTCCTGCCTCCTTTATCAAAGATAAGGTGACCATATGTGCGAGGGTTTATCTCTGGGCTTTCTATCCTGTTCCATTGATCTATCTGTCTGTTTTTGTGGCAGTACCATACTGTGTTGATTACTGTAGCTTTGTAGTATAGTCTGAAGTCAGGGAGCCTGATTCCTCCAGCTCCATTTTTCATTCTCAAGATTGCTTTGGCTATTAGAGGTCTTTTGTGTTTCCATACAAATTGTGAAATTTTTTGTTCTAGTTCTGTGAAAAATGCCAGTGGTAGTTGGATAGGGATTGCATTGAATCTGTAGATTGCTTTGGGTAGTAGAGTCATTTTCACAATGTTGAGTCTTCCAATCCAAGAACATGGAATATCTCTCCATCTCTTTGTATCATCTTTAATTTCTTTCATCAGTGTCTTATAATTTTCTGCATACAGGTCTTTTGTCTCCTTAGGTAGGTTTATTCCTAGATATTTTATTCTTTTTGTTGCAATGGTAAATGACAGTGTTTTCTTAATTTCACTTTCTGATTGTTCATCATTAGTGTATAAGAATGCCAGAGATTTCTGTGCATTAATTTTGTATCCTGCTACTTTACCAAACTCATTGATTAGCTCTAGTAGTTTTCTGGTAGCATCTTTAGGATTCTCTATGTATAGTATCATGTCATCTGCAAACAGTGACAGCTTTACTTCTTCTTTTCCTATTTGGATTCCTTTTATGTGTTTTTCTTCTCTGATTGCTGTGGCTAGAACTTCCAAAACTATGTTGAATAATAGTGGTGAGAGTGGGTAACCTTGTCTTGTTCCTGATCTTATTGGAAATGGTTTCAGTTTTTCACCATTGACGATGAAAATCTTTTGCACAGCAAAGGAAACCATAAACAAGACCAAAAGATAACCCTCAGAATGGGAGAAAATATTTTCAAATGAAGCAACTGACAAAGGACTAATCTCCAAAATTTACAAGCAGCTCATGCAGCTCAATAACAAAAACCAAACAACCCAATCCATAAATGGGCAGAAGACATAAATAGACATTTCTCCAAAGAAGATATACAGATTGCCAACAAACACATGAAAGAATGCTCAACATCATTAATCATTAGAGAAATGCAAATCAAAACTACAACGAGATATCATCTCACACCAGTCAGAATGGCCATCATCAAAAAATCTAGAAACAATAAATGCTGGAGAGGGTGTGGCGAAAAGGGAACCCTCTTGCACTGTTGGTGGGAATGTAAATTGATAGAGCCACTATGGAGAACAGTATGGAGGTTCCTTAAAAAACTACAAATAGAACTACCATACGACCCAGCAATCCCACTACTGGGCATATACCCTGAGAAAACCATAATTCAAAAAGAGTCATGTACCAAAATATTCATTGCAGCTGTATTTACAATAGCCCAGAGATGGAAACAACCTAAGTGCCCATCATCGGATGAATGGATAAAGAAGATGTGGCACATATATACAATGGAATATTACTTGCAATAATAATAAACGAAATTAAGTTATTTGTAGTGAGATGGATGGACCTAGAGTCTGTCACACAGAGTGAAGTAAGTCAGAAAGAGAAAAACAAATACCGTATGCTAACACATATATATGGAATCTAAGAAAGAAAAAAAAAAGGTCATGAAGATCCTAGGAGTAAGACGGGAATAAAGACACAGACCTACTAGAGCATGGACTTGAAGATATGGGGAGGGGGAAGGGTAAGCTGTGACAAAGTGAGAGTGGCATGGACCTATATACACTACCAAACGTAAAATAGATAGCTCGTGGGAAGCAGCCGCATAGCACAGGGAGATCAGCTAGGTGGTTTGTGACTACCTAGAGGGGTGTGATAGGGAGGGTTGGAGGGAGGGAGACTCAAGAGGGAAGAGATATGGGAACATACGTATATGTATAACTGGTTCACTTTGTTATAAAGCAGCAACTAACACACCATTGTAAGGCAATTATACTCCAATAAAGATGTTAAAAAAAATTGATCAGGAGAAACACAATTGGTAGAGGAGGTGGCGGCAGCCCCAGAAGTCTGGAGAATAAGGGAATGGCAGTCCTAGTAGCATGCAGTGCACCAACAATTGTTGGTCATACGTCAGGCAGAAGCAATGGCCCTGGCTAAGCCAGCCCTTTTCTTCAGATGTGTTAAAACATATCTTAATCTTTGCAGTTGCATAAGGGCGAGTGACTTCTGTGAAGGAATGTGTATTGGGATGAAACTCCCTTTATGCAGAACAGGGTTGATAGGCACTGCGTCCTTCCAGTGAGGCCTGGATTTTTGTTACAAGAACAGGTAGGTAAAGAATTGTATTTTAAAAGCAGGGAACATTTCCTGAGACAAAGGTGACAATGTTAAACATTATGAATGGGAACAACTCCTAACAAACATCCTCAAGATTAGCTTCGGTATTATTAGCTGATTACACTCGTGTGTGTGTGTGTGTGCGTGTGTGTGTGTGTGTGTGTGTGTGTGTGTAAAGATTATTCAGAATATTTTCAGTGCTAAATATGCATCTAATTTGTTCTCTGGTTAGCAGCTGTGCATGTCATGTGCAAGGCCTCTTGTTGGTTGGTGACTTTGTTTGCCCTGCTCACTGAACAAAGTGATGGAAATGGAAATTGTTTACTATGGTAACCCTAATTCTATTAGGGTTAAGTTATTTGCATGAGAAGTATAAGACTGGAACATCTCACGAAGTACCTGTGGCGTCTCTTTCTCTGGAGAGTTTTTTAAAGAAAGAAGAAATAATTGCTTTAGCTTTGTGGGATAATTCTGCTATAATCCTGGCTAGAGATAGAGAGGTTAACTAGACGCCCTCTCAAAGCTCTTTTAAACTTTAAAGGCTTTCATTTGATGTGTTTGGCACAATTGCTCATATAGTTAATCGCATGGCTCTACATAAATCGGAAATCTGTCTTTACTCCTCTGCAAGTACTGACCATTTTGCTCACCACAGAGTATTTTAGACCTTGAGAGAGGTCGGGATTAACCTCCCCAAGCTACCATGTTGTGTGCAGTTCAGACTTTAGCAACACTTGTTATGTATCTGGATCTGTGAGCAAGGTTTCTCTGCCATTTCCAACATTTGTGCAGAGATTTGCCAAAGCAATAACATATCATGAGGTAGGGGCCCCCTTTGGCAGAAAGTCAAAAGTCACTTTATTTTTTATTTTTAATTGATGTATACTTCATTTAAAATACTATATTAGTTTCAGGTGTACATCATAGTGATTCAGTATTTTTATAGATTATACTACATTGTAAATTATTAGGAGATAATGGCTATAATTCCCTATGCTGTACAATATAAACTTGTTGCTTATCTATTTTATAGATAGCAGTTTGTATCTCTTAATCCCATACCGCTAATTTGTCCCTCCTCCCTCCCCTCTCCCCTTTGGTAACCAGAAGTTTGTTCTCTATATTTGTGAGTATGTTTCTGTTTTGCATATGTATGTATATTCATTTGTATTATTTTTGAGATTACACATATAAGGGATATAACACAGTATTTGTCTTTTTCTGTCTGACTTATTTCACTAAGCGTAATATTCTCCAGGTCCATCCACATTGTGCAAATGGCAATATTTCATTCTTATTTATGGCTGAGTAATATTCCATTGTATATATATATATATATATATATATATATATCACATCTTTTTTTTTAATTTAACATCTTTATTGGAGTATAATTGCTTTACAATGTTGTGTTAGTTTCTGCTGTATAACAAAGTGAATCAGCTATATGGATGACTGTATTAAGAAGATGTGGCATGCAGCTGCTTCCCAACTAACAGCTGCATATCACATTTCTTTTTTTTTTCTTTTTTTTTTTTTCGGTACACAGGCCTCTCACTACTGTGGCCTCTCCCGTTGCGGAGTGCAGGCTCCGGACGTGCAGGCTCAGCGGCCATGGCTCACGGGCCCAGCCGCTCCGCGGCATGTGGGATCCTCCCAGACCGGGGCACGAACCCGTGTCCCCTGCATCAGCAGGCGGACTCTCAACCACTGCGCCACCAGGGGAGCCCCCACATTTCTTAATACAGTCATCCACTGATGGGCACTTGGGTTGCTTTCATGTCTTGGCTATTGTATATAGTGAACATTATACTATGAACATTGCTATGTTCATAGTACATGAACATTGGGGTGCATGTATCTTTTTGAATTAGTGTTTTAATTTTTTTCCAGCTATATATCCAGGAGTGGACTTGCTGGATCATATGGTAGTTCAATTTTTATATTTTTTTGAGGAATCTCCATACTGTTCTCCATAGTGGCTGGAAATTTACATTTCTACCAACAGTATACAAGGGTTCTCTTTTCTCCACATCTTCACATTTGTTATATGTAGACTTTTGATGATAGGCACTCTAAGAGGTGTGAGGTGATATCTCATTGTGGTTTTGATTTGCATTTCTCTAATCATTAGAGATGTTGAGTGCCTTTTTGTGTGCCTGTTAGCCATCTGCATGTGTTCTTTGGAAAAAAAGTCTATTCAGGTCTTCTGCCATTTTTTTGATTGGGTTGTTGTTTTTTATGATATTCAGTTGTATGAGCTCTTTGTATATTTTGGATATTAACCCGTTATTGGTCACATCTTTTGCAAATATTTTCTCCCATTCAGTAGGTTGTCTTTTCGCTTTGTTGATAGTTTCCTTTGCTGTGCAAATGCATTTAACTGTTCATACTATTCTCTTATGATTTTTTGTGTCTCTGTGGTATTGTTATTTCTCTTCTTTCATCTCTTATTTTGTTTATTTGGGTCCTCTCTTCCTTTTGGTGAGCCCAGCTAAATTTTATTAATTTTGTTTATCTTTTCAAAAAAACCAGCCCTTATTTTCATTGATCATTTCTATTGTTTATTATTACTATTTTATTTATTTACTCTCTGATCTTTATTATTTCCTTCTTTCTGTTGATTTCAGGTTTTGTTTGTTTTTCTAATTATTTTAATTGTTAGGGTAGGTTGTTCATTTGAGATTTTTCTGGTTTCTTGAGCAAGGTCTGTATCACTATAAACTTCCCTCTTAGAACTGTTTTTCTTCATCCCATAGATTTTGGGAAATTGTGTTTCCATTTTTATTTGTTTTGAGGTATTTTCTAGTTTCCTCTTTGATCTCATCATTGCTCCATTGGCTTTTTAGTGGCACGTTGTTTCATTTCCACATGTTTGTTCTTTTCCCAGTTTTCTTTCTGTAGTTGATTTCTAGTTTTATGAAGTTGTAGAGATAGAAATCTGGAGATAGAATAGCTAGAGCCTGTGCAGGGTGTGAAGTGAGACTTCCTCTCTGCTCAGTCACTGTCACAGCCCTGTCAGGGACAGGTTTTCATCCCAAGTTGCTGGAGTGGAAGCCCTGAGGGTGAGGCTTGAACTGGCTCTGTTCCCTTTAAGTGTGTGTTTTTCCTTCCCCCCACCATGCACTGGACCTTTGCCCCAAAAAGTAGACTGCTGAAGCAAGTGGGGCTTGTGTGCCTACAGAGGTCAGATGCTCTGCCTGTGTTTGCATCTACGGCTCCACTTAGACAGCCCACAATTGCATATCTTCCCAGTCATGGCTGCCCCAGATCTAGTGCCACACTGTGATGTGGAATTTGCAGGGCTGGGGTATTTGCTGGGCTCGGGCTAAGGAGTGCAGTGAAGCAGTCGTGGGAAACTTGGCAGCAGCTAGGGCAGACCTCTCCACCCTGCCTGGGAGCAAGCTAGCACCCGTGCACTCCTCGCAAGTGAAGTCCAGGCTTCTTTAGCCTTTTTATTTTTCCTAGCAGTTTTTCAAGCCAATAAGGGGGTTTGTGTCCTCCATGTAGGACTCCAGAAGTGGAAGAGCCAGTCTGTGGCTTGACCTGCTCAATTCCCAGGGCAAGAGTCTACCCATGTGATCTCCCTTTTCCTCTTAGTCCCCTCCCAGCAGCAGAGACCCTGACCCGATTGTTTCTTCCCATCCTACCCAATTACGTGTGTATTTTTCTTACAGCCTCGGTTTTATAGGAGTCCTTCTGATAGTGTCCAGTTAGTTTTCCATAAAAGTTTTTCCACATGTAGCTGTATTTTTGGTGTGTCTTTTGGAGGGAGGTGAGCTCCACATCCTCTTACTCCATCATCTTGATTTCCGAATCCAAAAGTCACTTTTTAAACTATAAGAACTGAAACTTTTTCAACACCATCTTCCACCTCCACCTCTTCCCACACCTAAACCAGTGTACCTTTGATTGTTAGGTGTTTGTGTTGGTTTAGCCAATGGTTACAAACAAAGCCTGGGCTGAACAGAGGAGGAAACAGGCTTTGAACAAACAGTACTTTAGTAGAGCAAAAGCTGTGGTAGGTTAAACCCACCTTAAACCACTGTAGAACAACTAAGGAGCCCAAGGAGGAATGGGATTGGGGGAGAGCATGGAATTAGAGTATCCCTACATATGTAGTGCAGGGTAGGTATGGCTTTCTACAGACAATCAGATAAATGAGCAAATGAATGAATGAATGAATGAATAAGAAGTTTCAAAAGGTTCTTGACACTTATGATAATGCCTTTTCATCAATATACAACACTACTGAATACAGTAGCTCCTTGCTTCACTCGTTTGCCTTACACAAAACAACAGGAGCAGACAAGAGCTCTTGCCTTACAAATCTCTCAGACGACGAGATGTAATTGTTGGTATAATTGAGGGGGATTATTCTGAACTAATAATTTTTCTTTGGCAAAGTTGATGGTAAAATTCAAAATAGGTTTCTAAAGTTTGAAATGAAGATCACAGTGCTACTTAATTTCTATTGGGGATCCCACCCTGTAGAGGAGCAACACCTAGTGTTGGAATTTAACTATTGTCCTTATTCACTTTATATATTTTTAGCTATCTTCTTCTTCTTTACAATTTCTTGAAGATATACTGTTGCATTCACTTTAGTGGGGGGAAGAAGAGAATGGATTTGGAAGCACTTTGAGCTCTCAGGAAATGTGCTTAATAAGAATGAAGCATTATTGTATTTTTCATTACCTTATTTTTATATGTTAGAGCATTTTGCTTGTGAATTGAATAAGCCGTGGAGGAAGACAGTTATCATTTAAGTATAGATCTCCTTCATATTTTTGATGTTATCAGAATTTATTTTATTTTTATTTTGGGGTTTTTCCCCAACTTTATTGAGGAATAATTGACAAATATAATTTTATATGTTTAAAATGTGCAAGATATTTTGATATACATATATATTGCAGAATGATTACCGAGATCAAGATTATTAACACATTCATCACCTCACATAGTTAACTTTTTCCTTTTTTTGGTGAGTACACTTAAGATCTACTTTCAGCAACTTTCAAGTATATGATACTGTACTATTATCTATAGACATCATGCTGTACGTTACCTCCTCAGAACTTATTCTTCCTATAACTGAAAGTTTTTACCCTTTAACTTACACGTCTCCATGTTCCCCCCTCCGCAGTCTCAGCAACCACTATTACATTCTCAGTTTCTTTCTTTTTTGAAAATTAATTAATTAATTTATTTTTGGCTGCATTAAGTCTTCATTGCAGCGCGCGGGCTTTCTCTAGTTGTGGCGAGTGGAGGCTACTCTTCGTTGCGGTGTGTAGGCTTCTCATTGTGGTGGCTTCTCTTGTTGGAGAGCATGGGCTCTAGGTGTGCAAGCTTCAGTAGTTGTGGCTTGTGAGCTCTAGAGCACAGGCTCAGTAGTTGTGGCACATGGGCTTAGTTGCTCCATGGCATGTGGGATCTTCCCAGACCAGGGGTCAAACACGTGTCCCCTGCATTGGCAGACAGATTCTTAACGACTGCACCACCAGGGAAGTCCCTATTCTCTGGTTTTATGAAATCAACTTTGTGCCCAGATTCCACATATAGGTGACAGCACACTGTGTTTGTCTTTCTGTGTCTGCTTATTTCACTTAGCATAATGTCCTCCGGGTTCATCTATGTTGTTGCATATGGCAGGATTTCCATCATTTTATGGCTACACAGTATTTCATTATAGTTGTATATATATATATATATATATATATATATATATATATATACACATCACACTTTCTTTCACCATTCAACAGTTGATGGCCATTTACATTGTTTCTGTATCTTGGCTACTGTGAATATTGCTGCAATGAACATTGGAATGCAGATATCTCTTTGAGATACTGATTTTATTTCCTTTGGATATATATCCAGAAGTGGGATTTCTGGATCATATGGTCATTCTATTTTTAATTTTTTAGGGACATTCATATTATTTTCCATAATGGCTATACCAATTTACATTCTCACCAACAGTATATAAGGGTTCTCTTTTCTCCACATTGTCACTAACATTTTTTATCTCTCTTGTCTTTTGTTTTTGTTTTGGCCATGCCATGGCTTGCAGGATCTCAGTTCCCTGACCAGATTGAACCTGGGCCCTCCACAGTGAAAGTGCCAAATTGTAACCACTAGACCACCAGGGAACTCCCTCTCTTGTCTTTTGATAATAACTATTTGAAAAGGTATGCAATGATATTTCAGTATGGTTTTGGTTTAGAGTTTCTAATGATTAGTGATGTTGAGTACCTTATTATGTACCTATTGACTACTAGTATGTCTTCAGAAAAATATCTATTCAGGTCCTTACCCATTTTTAATTAGATTATTTGCTTCTTTTTGCTATTGAGTTGTATGATTTCTTTATATATTTCTGATATTAACCACTTATTAGACACAGAGTTTGCAAATATTTTCTCTCATTTTGTAGGTTACATTTTCTATTTATTGTTTCCTTTGTTGTGCAGAAGCTCTTTAGTTTGATTTAGTCCCACTTGTTTATTTTAGTTTTTGTTGCCCATGTTTTTGGAGTTTTATTCAAGAAATCCTTGCCAAGACCAATATGAAGGAGCTTCTTCTCTATGTTTTCTTCTGAGTTTTATGGTTTCAGGTCTTACAGTTAATTCTTTAATGCATTTTGAGTTGATTTTTGTGAGTGGTGTAAGATAGGGGTCCAGTTGCATTCTTTTGTATGTGAATATCCAATTTTCCCAACAACATTTATTGAAGAGATTATCCTTTCCCCATTGCATGTTCTTGGTGCCTTTGTCAAAAATTAACTGACAATATATGCAATGGTTTGTTTCTGGGCTCTATTCTTTTCCACTGGTCTGTGTGCTTGTCTTTTAGCCTATACCATTCTGTTTTGATTACTATAGCTTTGTAATATAGTTTGCAAGCAGGAAGTGTGATACCTCCAGCTCTGTTCATCTTTTTCAAGAGTGCTTTTGTTGTTTGAGATCTTTTGTGGTTCTATACAAATTTTAGGATAGTTTTTTCTATTTCTGTGAAAATGCCACTGGAGTTTTGATAGGAATTGCATTGAATTTGTAGATTGCTTTGGATAGTATGGACTTTAAAAATTAGTTTGTTCTATCAAAAACATAGACTATCTTTCCGTTTATTTGTGTCTTTGTCAATTTCTTTCATCAATCTGTTAACGTTTTTAGTGTACAGGTCTTTCACCTTCTTGTCTAAATTTATTTCTAATTATTTTATTGTTTTTGATGTTATTGCAAATGGGATTGCTTTCTTAATTCTATTTGAGATAGTCCATTATTAGTGTATAGAAGCACACTTTATTTTTTAACATCTTTATTGGAGTATAATTGTTTTAAAATGGTGTGTTAGTTTCTGCTTTATAACAAAGTAAATCAGTTTGCCAACAAACACGTGAAAGAATGCTCAACACCATTAATCATTAGAGAAATGCAAATCAAAACTACAATGAGATATCATCTCACACAGGTCAGAATGGCCATCATCAAAAAATCTAGAAACAATAAATGCTGGAGAGAGTGTGGAGAAAAGGAACACTCCTGCACTGTTGGTGGGAATGTAAATTGATAGAGCTACTATGGAGAACAGTATGGAGGTTCCTTAAAAAACTACAAATAGAACTACCATACGACCCAGCAATCCCAGTACTGGGCATATACCCTGAGAAAACCATAATTCAAAAAGAGTCATGTACTACAATGTTCATTGCAGCTCTATTTACAATAGCCAGGACATGGAAGCAACCTAAGTGCCCATCAACAGATGAATGGATAAAGAAGATGTGGCACATATATACAATGGAATATTACTCAGCCATAAAAAGAAACGAAAATGAGTTATTTGTAGTGAGGTGGATGGACTTAGAGTCTGTCATTCAGAGTGAAGTAAGTCAGAAAGAGAAAAACAAATACTGTAAGCACACTGGTTTTTGTATGTTGAATTTGTATCCAGCAACTTTTCTGATTCATTCTTTATTTTGGGAGAGTCTCACAATTTTTCTATACATAAGATCACATCATCTGCACACATTTATTACTCTTATGGAATTGTTGTCTGTGCCTACCTGTAGATCTGTTAATAATTGGTTGATATATTTGAGTTCTTCTATATTGGATGTGTAAAATTTTACATTGGTATATCCTCTTGATGAATTGACCCATTTATCGTTATATTATGGTCTCTTTGTCTTGTGTTACAGATTTGGAGGTAAAGTCTATTTTGTTTGATATAAGTATAGCCACCTCTGTTCTTCTTTGGTTTCCATTTTCATAGAATATATTTTTCCAACCCTTTACTTTGAGTATGTGTGTGTCCTTAAAGCTTGTGTGAGTCTCTCCTAGGCAGCATATACTTGGGTCTTATTTTTCAGCTACTCTACATCATTTAACTGGAGAATTTAAACCACTTACATTTAGGGTAATTATTGACATTTTGTTAATTTCTCTCTTATTGTTTTGTAGTTCCTTTCTTCCTTTCTTCCTCTCTTGCTATCTTTCTTTTTGAATTGATGTGGATTTGTTTTTTGGTATGGTAGTGGTATTCTTTGATTATTTTCTCATTATCATTTAGGTGTATATTATGTTTTTGCTTTGTGATTACCTTAAGGCTTTCATAATACATCTTATAATTTTAACAATCTTTGTAAAACAACCATTTAACTTAAATTGCATACAAAAACTCTACACTTCTACTTGTTTCCCTTGATGTTTTATGTTATTGATGCCACAATTTACATTTTTTTTTTTTTTTTTTTTTTTTTTTGCGGTACACGGGCCTCTCATTGTTGTGGCCTCTCCTGTTGCGGAGCACAGGCTCCGGATGAGCAGGCTCAGCGGCCATGGCCCACAGGCCCAGCCACTCCATGGCATGTGGGATCCTCCCAGACCGGGGCACGAACTCGTGTCCCCTGCATCGGCAGGCGAACTCTCAACCACTGCGCCACCAGGGAAGCCCACAATTTACATCTATTTATGTTGTGTATCCAATAACAAAATATTGGAGCTGTAGTTATTTTTAATACTTTTGTCCTTAAATCTATACCATAGAGTTCCAAGTGATTTACACACCACCATTGCAGTATTGGATTATTTTGAATTTGACTATATGCTTACCTTTACCAGTGAATTTTACACTTTCATATGTTTCCATGTTATTAATAAGCATCCTTGGTTTTTTTCAACTTAAATAACTCATTTTTACATTTCTTGTAAGACGGATCTAAGGATGATAATTTTCCTAAGCTTTTGTTTGTCTGGGGAAGTCTTTTCCCTTACTTCATTTCTGAGGGACAACTTTGCTTCATAAAGTATTCTTGGTTGGTAGTTTTTTTTTTTCCTTTGAGCACTTTGAATATATCATTCCATTCTCTCCTGCTCTGCAAGGTTTCTGCTGAGAAATCTGCCTATAATCTTATTAGGACTGCCTTGTACGTGATAAGTCTTTCTTCTCTTGCTGCTTTCAGAATTCTGCCTTTGGTTTTTGAGTTTGATTATACTGTATATTGTTAAAGATCTTTTTGAGTTGAATCTGTTTGGGGATCTTTGAGCTTCTTGTACCTGGATGGTATAATATTTCCCCAGATTTGAGAGCTTTTCAGACATTATTTCCTTAAATAGGTTTTCTGTCCTTTTCTCTTCTCACTCTTCTCCTTCTGATACTCCCATAATGTGAGTTTCCTTTCAGTTGATAGTGTCCCATAATTTGTGCAGACTTGCTTCACTCTCATATTTTAATTTATTTTCTCCTCTTATTGGATAATATCAAGAGATCTGTCTTCAAGTTTGCATATTCTTTCTTCTGCTTGGTTGACCCTACTATTGAAGCTCTCTATTTCATTTTCATTTCATTCATTTTATTCTTCAGCCCCAGAATGTCTGTCTGGTTCATTTTTATGATTCCTATCACTTCATTGAACTTCTCATTTTATTTATGCATTGCTTTCCTGGGTTAATTGAATTGTCTATATTCTCTTGACTCTTGCTGAGCTTCTTTAAAATAATTAGTTTGGATTATTTTTCAGTTAACTATCACATTTCCATTTCTTTGGGGTCAGTTTGGGAAATTATTATGTCTCTAGTGGTGTTAATGTTTTCTTGCTTTTTCATGTTTCTAATGGCTTTACATTGATGTCTGTACATTTGAGGGAGCAGTCACCTCTTCCAGCCTTTTCAAACTAGCTTCAGTGGGCAAAGACTCTCACCTGAAGGTGGCTGAAGGGCACTGACTGGGTTATGCACAGTCTCTAGTTCCTGGGGTGGCACAGTGGCATGGTCTCTGTGCATCTCCATCACCTGAGGTCAATGTTGGCAAAGACTGCAGAGATCCTGAAGGTGGCAGTGGTGGCTAAGGCTATTGGGGTCCTCAGAGGCAAAGACTGCTGGGGTTCTCTTGTTCTTTTTTTGGCTTATGAGAGGAAGTTCTAGTTGAGGAGTTCTCTCTTGGCACCAGATTTTGTGTGCTTGCACTCTGAGTGGCATCAGAACTGGGATCCTGGAATTAGGCACACATAGAAGTATCATAGCCCCTGCATCCTGGGGCACAGGTGTACTTTCTATGGCAATGGTACTAGTTTTCTGAGGTGCAGGCATGTAGAGATGTCCCATAGAACTGGGTCTCAGCTCTCTGGGTCTTGAAACTGTGACTTGGTCCTGGGGGATGGGGACGCAGCAGTGGCAGAGACTCTAGGATGACAGGGTGCAGCAGTGGCTTGGGTCCAGGGAACAAGATGTAGTAGCATCACACCCTGGGGAAGGTGGGTCAAAGTCAGACTCTGGCCCCAGGGTGATAGTCGTAGAATAGCAGCAGCTTGGTTATGGTGGTGGCAGATCAAAGCTGTGACTTAGAATCCCAGGAGCAAGGCCCAGAGCTGCTATAGTGCATCCCAGTGATGGTAGGTCAAAGCCATGGTTTAGAATACATGGGTAAGTTGCAGAACAACAGCAGCTGGGCCTGATGCTGGTCCATTAAAGCCACATGTTGGGAACACCCAGAGGATGGGGTGCAAAGTGGCAGCAGTGTGGATGGGGCCACAGCCCTGACTTACTACCTGAAGTCAGGGTGCAGAGCAGCAGCAGTGCAACTCTGATTATGGTGGGTCAAAGCCACAACATAGGACCTGGAGGCAGAGTACAGAGCAGCAGCAGCTCTTGTCCTATAGATTCAAGGCACTACAGTGCCCTGATCCTGGAGGGCTGGGCACAGCAGTGACTGGGACACTTGGGAGCAGGTCTCACTGCAACAACAGCTCCAGCCCCAAGGAGGAGACACAACAGTGGGTACTCTAGGCAGCTCCATCAACTCGGTTTAGTATTGGTGAAGATGTTTGGCGTCCTTAGTAGCAAACACTTCAAACATCCATGGTGTGAGGCTTGTTGGGGTTCTCCTGCTCTTTTTTACCAATGGGTTGAAATCCTTCCAAGGTGGGGCCCTCCTGGTGCCAAACTTCTCTGAACTGGTGGCTGTGGTGACACAGGTAAAATGCTTCCTATGCTTTTCTATGTAGCCACCTTCAGGTTTTTCGTTTTTTTTTTTTTTTTGGTACGTGGGCCTGTCACTGCTGCGGCCTCTCCCGTTGCAGAGCACAGGCTCCGGACGCGCAGGCCCAGTGGCCATGACTCACGGGCCCAGCCGCTCTGCGGCACGTGGGATCTTCCCGGACCGGGACACGAACCTGTGTCCCCTGCATCGGCAGGCGGACTCTCAAACACTGCGCCACCAGGGAAGCCCCACCTTCAGTTTTTTAGCTCCTCAGAGTTTCTACTGATTCTTCATTGTAGTCCAGAGTTTCTAGGGCTATTTTTGTCAGTTTTAATTTTATTTATTGTTCATGTAGTTTTTTGTGTGAGAGACAAGTGTTGTGACTTCCTAGCCCTCCATCTTGCAGATGTCATCTCCCTATTTTTAAAATTTTGTTATATTTTAATTTTTTACCTTATTTTATTCTTTCTTATTTTATTTTATTTATCAAGTCACTTAACCTCTCTAAGGCACAATTCCTAACCTGGAAAATAAGAACAATTGTACTTACCCCAAAAGCATTACTTTAAAGATAAATCATGTAAATTAATACTATATCATGGAATTAAATTTTTTTTCTTATTTGTATTTGGATATATTTAGAGACCTTACTATACAATTTGCAAACTGTTGTTTGTCCCTGTTAAGCAATTCTTCAAATATATTTGAATCAATTCTTTGCTTCTCTAACTGTACAGCAATATCCTCTGTATATGTTTCTTCAGCTGGAAAATGGGAATGATTTAATTAGACTGCCTCACAGGGCACAGTGAGAAAAGCACCCCAAATTTATCCCTACAGTTGTTAGAAATGAAGTCCAATGCTTCTTGCTCCCCCTCTGGTGCTCCCTTAACATGGTAAGAAAGGAATAGAGTAAGGGCTTAATGCCTAATCCAGAAAATAAGAACAATTGCACATACCTCAAAAGCATTATTTTGAGGATTGTATGAAATAAAGCTTGTAAAGTGCTTGATACATGCTTAATCAATGTTAGTTATCATTATTCAAAGACACCTCTCCATGCTGAAAAGCCTTTTCTTCTTCCTGAGATCAATGCCTCTCCTTTGCTTCAAAACTCTAGTCAAAACCTTTCGTCTAGAGACAATGAGAATAGTTCTTAAAGCAATTGGTACACCGACCTATCCTACTGAGCAAAGGAAGTGTCCATTTTTTAAAAATTCCATGTGTAAGGAAATGAGAGTAGAGGGAATTTGTCCATTTCTTGGACCAAGATGGTAGAGGTCTTCAGTGAATATTTTTCAACTGACCAACCAAATATATATATATATATATATACACACACACACACACACATATATATATATATATTTTTTTTTTTTTTTTTTTTTTTTTTGCGGTACGTGGGCCTCTCACTGTTGTGGCCTCTCCCATTATGGAGCACAGGCTCCGGACGCGCAAGCTCAGCGGCCATGGCTCACGGGCCTAGCCGCTCCGTGGCATGTGGGATCTTCCCGGACCGGGGTATGAACCCGTGTCCCCTGAATGGGCAGGCGGACTCTCAACCACTGCGCCACCAGGAAAGCCCCCAAATATATTTTTTTAAAGTGGGGAACGGAGCCAAGGGTTGGACAAATGTGGTGTTTTGTGGAAAAGATATGCAAATCCTATAGAAAAACATTAATCAATTTCTTAGTAAAACCTGGAGCCTGAAATGGGTGGTGGATTTGAGCAGTCAATTCATTTATTTAAAAATATTATTGCAATTACATTATTATATGTATAATCCATGCTCATTATTGAAAATATAGAAAACACACATAAGCAGGAAAAAATCCTCAATGATTATTTAAATAAGAGATTACCCTTCTCAAAAATTTGGTATATGGATTTCCAGATGTTCTCAGGTGTGCATGTGTGTGTGTGCACGTGTGTATATGCTAAATAAATGAATAAAATTTTTAACAAAAATGGGATATTATTCATTGTTCTTTGTGGTTTTTCACTTATATCTATCTTGAGTATCTGTCCATGATAAAAGTTCTAAGCATCTTAAAAGCTTATTTTTATAAAGTTACTTTTTTCATGCAATGTTTCAGGCTGGAGGAATCCTTTAGTAATGCCTGCTGGAAACTTCATTTTTGTGTCAGCTGCAATATCTGCAATCAGCCAGTTTTGCTACTTAACTAGGTGTACTCTACAGAACTGATTTTGGTCAAATAAGAAATCTAAGTATTGAGGAGGTATCAGCTTCCCAAGTGTAAGTGGTCTTCTTTCTGCTGCCCTCAGCAGTCCTAAAATATTTTTCAAAAGTAAGCATAAAAAAATAGAATTTGCTTCATCCCTTCGGGGGTAATGACTCAGTTAAGAAACATATCTCTCAGCAGTAGTTATGTTGGAGGTGCTCATAATAATTTTCTGTTCTGTAATAAAACTTCACTTAGAAATAGCTGGAAGGATTTCCACTTCCATGGGAATGGGGATGGGGAGAAGGCAGAACCTTTGAAATGACAGAACTACTGAGTGACACCCATGTAACTGTCAAAGAGGACATAGGCTCTTATGGAGAACTTACTAACTACCTATACTGACATTTCTTGGGATTCTGGGCCTGTTGGCTGTGATTCCCCAAGGTTTTGCTAGAGAAACATTCCCCAAATCCTGGACTGTCAGTCTTCATATGAGATACTGCATATGTCTTCCCATTCAGAAGAATTCTAGAGAAGACCTGAGGCTTCTGGAATCTGTTTTTAATGTCCACAATCTTAAGTTTGTGGAGCTTTCATGGCTGTTAAACTTCAAAGAGTCTAAATATGTATGATTGCTTCATATCGTTTTTGAAGATGCTTCATGTTCTGCCAAATCAGAAAAAAAAGTCCCTACTTCTTCCCTGTGGTATGGTTTTGTGCTATTGAAAACAGAGAAAGCCTGAAGAACTCTCCAGTGGCAGGTCTTCATTTTATGATTTATGGGTGATTTTAAAATTTGAGGTTCCTAATTTCCATGCCAAAAAGAAAAGTATTCTTTTTCTTCTGTTTCCCTAAAATCTACAAAATGTTCACACTGCTCTTTTGAGGCCCCTGTACCTCACTATTTTTACATATAGTGTCCCTTTTTCTTTATGAACACCAGAGTGTTAGAGACTACACAAAGGATTACGCTGAATATTAGGTCATCTATAACTTATTGAAAAATTTATCTTATTTCAACTCTTAGACACACCCACCTTTCCTCATCAGTAGTAAGAAAAGGAAGTGGAAAAATAAACCATCTTTTTCTGGGTGATTATTAAACATCAGACACTGTACTGGAAAATTTGCATATGCTATCCAGATGTCAGCTGACATTATTCTGTGCTTTAAAATTTCCATAATTTTGGCACAAGTCCTCTAATATACATTGTGAGGTCTACTGCTCTCCCTGTAATTTCTGTGAATCCTCAGGGAATTATGGTATCATAATCACATCTGTTTTTGAGTTCCTTCTTCCACTAATCTATTGCATAGTTTTTCTAACATCCAGCCAGTTATGGAACTCTGTTCCTATCCCTTGATTTCCTCCCAAATTGCTTGTAGAAGCATTGTGTAGCAAAGAGCACACTCGACTTGCAATTTGGAATCAAAGAGAGATTTTCCACTGATGCAAAATGAGCAACTTGGAACTTTATTTTAGACACGCTTCTTTTTGCAAGTCTTTTGGCCATACTGCTATGAGGAATTTCTCACCAGTCATCATATTCCACAGGTTCCAGCATGCTTCCATATTGCTCAGCCCTCTCTCCCTCAAGGCTCCCCTTATATCTCCCTGCTACTCTGTTTGCCAAGCTCCTCCAGAGCCACTCTCCCTGAACTTAATTCTCTTATTTTGTTACATAAAACAATGGTTCTCTGTCTATTTACTCATTGTATTAGTATGCTACTGCTGCCATAACAAAATACCACAGCTTGGATGGCTTAGACAAGAGAAACTTATTTTCTCACAGTTCTGGATGCGGAAGTCCAAGATCAAGGTGCCAACAGGGTTGGTCTCCCTCCTTGGCTTGCAGATGTCACCTTTTCTTTGTGTCTTTACATGGTCTTTTCTCTGTGATCACATTCTCCTGGTATCTCTTCTTCTTCTTATAAGGACACTAGTCCTGTTGTATTAAGGCCCACCCTTATGACCTCATTTCCCTTAATTGTCTGCTTAAATGCCCTGTCCCCTAATACAGTCTCATTGGAAGTTAGAGCTTCAACATGAATTTTGTGGGACACAATTCAGTCCATAATATTCATCTTAAGACCTATCATTTTTTATCCAAAGACAAATTAACATAATATGAAAAACATAAGTCCACACATGCTGGGGGCTCACTCTTCAGAAGAACCTACAGATTAGTAGATGATGCTTTAATATTTCATTCTCTTCATTAACCTCTCCTCTCCTCCTTCTCCTCCTCCCCCCTCCCTCCTCTTCCTTATTCTCCTTCTTCTTCTTCCTCTTCCTCTTTCCCTTCCTCTCCTCTTCTCCTTCTCCATCTTCTCTCTCTCTTTCTCTCTCTCTCCCTCTCTCTCTCCAGCCTAGCAATGGATGATGTAGTAGACTAAATAATGGGCACCCCTAAATACCAGGTTCTAATCCCAGGAACTTGTGAATGTTACCTTACTTAGAAAAATATACTTTGCAGATGTGGTTAACTTTATGATTTTGATATGGGGAAATTATCCTGGATTATCGAGGTGGGCCCTAAATGTAATTATATGTATCCACATAAGAAGAAGACAGAATGAGATTTGACACACATAGAGGAAAAGGTGATATGAAGATGGAGCAGAGAGAGATTTGAAGATTGAAGTGATATGGCCACAAGCTAAAGAAAACCAACAATTATCAAAAACTAAGTCAAGAAATTGATTCTACTCTAGAGCTTACAGAAGGTGTGAGGCCCTGCTGACACCTTGATTTTAGCCCACTGATACTGATTTTGTACTTCTGATCTCTAGAGCTGTGAGAGAATAAATGTGTATTGTTTTAAGCCATCAAGTTTGTGGTCATTTGTTATAGCAGTCACAGGAAACTAATACAGACGGGAAGAGAATAAAGCCCAATTTTCTTATTGATGGAAATTTTATGCCACCACCAACTCCACTCCCCAACCACGCACACCTTAGGAGGCAAGAGAAACTATATTTAGGGTGGGGTTTAAATAATTTTTTCACCTTGGTATACATACATTATTTTATTCATTTTTATAAAAATCTTTTGAGGTAAGAATTATGATCCCTCTTTTATTGATAAGGAAATGAGACTTGGAGATCTTATGTAATTTGTCAGAAGGCATACAATTAATAAGTAGTAGAACCAGGATTTAAACTTAGAGGAAGAAAGTTCCAGGTATTAATGTGTGAGGATATATGAGGGTAGCACTACCAAGTAGAAACTGAAGTAGGAACTAAAATTTAAAGGAAACTCGGCCCTTTATTTAATGGTTTCATTAGATGATTGTAGACATTGCTACTGATACAGAAGACATAATAGTAGTCAATCTTCTAAACGGAAAACTTTCATCAGTTTATACATTATATAAAATATAAACTTTAAGAATTACTTAGAAATTAGGTTCTCATGGAAACACACACAGGAGTGAAAGAATTTAATTACACAACAGTGATTATGACACAGTCTTGGAACTCAAGCAGTGCATATTCTAGTGTAGGGTGGTGGGGTATGGAATTAGCATAAGGATAACTTACTATGATGCAATGTAGCTCATAGGATATAATGTTATAGTCCATATGATAGATTTGCATCACTCCTTTCTGTCCCTCAGGATTCATCTCTGGATATCTTCTGTGGATATAGGTAGGGTTAGAACTATAAGTATGTTCTCTCCTAATATATTTAATGTAGATCATATCTGACACATTAAAATGAATCTTCTTCCTCCAATCCACATATGCATTATATGACAAATTTAAATATTGTAAACATATGTTATGTGAACTATTAATTTTGACTTTATTATACTAAGAGATCTCTGTCCTACTCCCTGCTCTGTAATTGACTGTGAAGGACACCAGGATCAAACTTCTACCCTCAAATCGCTCATTTTCTTTACAGACTACAGAAACATATCAGGGACAATCCCATTTCACCTCATCATAAAAGGTGAAATGAGGGGTGGGATTCTTACAGGGGTTCTTGGAGGAAGTTGAATTTGAACGGAATCTTGAATAATAATGTGAACAAGTGAAGAAGGGGGAAGGTATTTTCAAAGGGAATAGTCTGAGAAAAGGCATGTATATGAGGTATTGCTGAGAAAACATAATCTTCCCTGTGTTTAGAAATAGAAGAGAAGGGGCTTCCCTGGCAGCACAGTGGTTGAGAGTCCACCTGCCTATGCTGGGGACACGGGTTCGTGCCCCGGTCCAGGAAGATCCCACATGCCGCGGAGCGGCTGGGCCCATGGGCCATGGCCGCTGAGCCTGCGCGTCCGGAACCTGTGCTCCGCGGCGGGAGGGGCCACAACAGTGAGGGGCCCGCGTACCACAAAAAAAAAAAAAAAAATAGAAGGATGGATTAGGGATGAACTCTGAAGAGGAATGTATGCTTTAGTAAGGGTGACCAATTTAGAGGTCAGTTTAGCTTCATTTCCTTTTTGATAGTGTCACTAGACAGATAGATGATAGTAATGTTATAGATTTAGAAAGTCTGGATTTCAGCAAGATATTTGTTTAGGTCCTGGGATAACCTGATCTGGGTAACAGCATTACCCGGAGGTTAATAACTGGAAGACTTTTTACCAACGAGTGGTGATTAATGGATCGATGTTAAACATAGAGGGAAGTCTCTAGTAGTGTGACACTACTAAAAGACATGCAGATCAGATTTGTAGGTTATCTAAGATGTGGAAATAAGGCTGAAATACAGAATGAAAGAATCAGGATCCATAAAGCTCTCTACAGGTAAAAGTTTAATGAGATTAAGTAAAGCATGCTGTATTTTCCTTCATTCATAAATGTTTTCAAACATTTATCTTGAGTACCTACTATATATGAAGCATTAGAATAGGTGGCCGGGATACAAAGATAAAGAAGCCATAATTCCTCAAGGAACTCAAAGTCTCACTGGAGGAGACAGATAAATCAATTTTGTCAGTACAGTGTGATAAGTACTGATAGAGATAAGCACAGAGTGCTATGGGAAGACAGAGAAAGGGCATTTAAACAAGAAAAGTATTCATGAGGATGTGATGTTTGAGTTGAATTGTAAAGAAGTTAACCAGAATCTAAAGAAACAAGGATAATATTTTAGGTAGAGTAAGCAAATGGCTTTGAAGCAGTAAGACATAATTCAGGAAGGTCTGAATATGTAAGGTCTGACTCTAAGTAATGTTACTGAAGAGTGATACAGAAATGAAATTGGACTTTGAACTCACTGAAATTGAGATCAGGATATATCCACTCGGTGTTACCAGCAACTAGCATAGATCCTGGCTTGGATGCAGAGCAGCCCATTAATGTGGAGCACATGTCTTTTTTTTAAATTGGGGTATACTTGTTTTACAGTGTTGTGTTAGTTTCTACTGTACAGCGAATATGTCTTCTCAATGTTGCCCCTAATGGCTCTGGTTCTCAGTTAGGTAGCCTTACACAGACTTATTGGTCTCCTGCCCAGGTTACATCGTGGGAGTGGATAGTTGCAAAGGTCTTAGGGCTTGATGACTCTAAAAAATGGGGCATTCTCCATTGTATCTGACAGTCTGGATTCCCTCTCTTTCCCTTCACACTCAAGCTTCATGAAATGATAACTGTCTATATTCACAATCTTGACTCCTCTAACCTCTGCAACTAGCTGGTTGTGGTCATTTGTTTTTCCTCCATAGCAGTGTACCTTGAACGACTCTTTTCTGCTGGCTCTCAAACCTTGTACTCCAATGACCCAATTCCACTAGAACCCTGCTCTGTTAGGGAAATGATAAATGATCTCAAATTAAGGCTTAAGTTGGATATTAGGCCTTCATATCCATGTTAGCAAGCATGTTTTATCAGGGACCAACACTGTTTCAACCCACAGGTCTCTTAGATCTTTGATCCCCAAATCTTGTCTCCTAGTTGCCTATTAGTGTATAACCTGACCTGTGTTCCGATAGTAGCATTGGGGCTCCTGATACTAGAATGCAACAAAAAGGATAGTAACATCTAAAGAGAACCAGAAAACTTGTATTTGACATAAGACATAATCACAGTCAGATTTCATATATACACCAATTATTATCAATATCTTTTCTTTCAATAACAATTATGGCAAACCTATATGTGTCACTTCCCCCATCTCAGTAAGATTCAGCAACACCATTTCAATAAATCAGTCTACTTCCACTGGATATGATTAATCACAGTGTCATCTTGACCTTTCATAAAACCACAGAATGTGAGACCCTGTAATGAACTTATAGATCACCTAGTTCCACTACCTTGTTTTACAGTATGTAGAAACTGAGGCCAGAAAGAGGAATTGGCTTGTACAGGGCTACACAGCTATTACATCTATTACAATAAGACCTAGAATCACAGTCTCCTGCCTCCAAGTCTTGATATTCTTCTACATTGCCACACTGCTATGGATTATCATCTGAAAACAATTCCTAATGGGATAAATATTTAGCTTCCCACTTTCATTGACTTTCTCCACCTATGATCCTCTAAGGAAATTATCTAGCATATTATAGCTGTGTTAGGTTTGATAATATATAAAGTTACATTTGTCTCACTCAGCCGTATAGCCAGCTGAAATCGCTGTAGCAAAAAAAAAAAAAAAAGCTCAATCTTTATTGACCATTTTCATTTGCAATGCTTCTGTTGATCCCACTGCCCTAGGATGAAGTCATGAATCACTCTAGAAAATCTGCATGCTTATTGTCCAGTGATTACTCAGTGTTATCTAAAAGAAGGGACACTGGGAAGATCAAAACCAACATGTAGATACTGATTTCTGATAGCAGGCCACTGACCAGCAAAATATTACTAAATAAATCAAGTTGTTCAAGACCAGATACTTCCAGGAGATGGCAGTATAAGGCAGGTCTGGATTCAAAGGGAATTGAAAATTGTAGAAAATGGGGCGGGGGAGGGGGGAAAGCAACTTTTCATTTCACAGGAGTGGTTTTAAGATGGGATCATGCCACCAACTAAAACCTGTATACAAACAACAGGCACTGATGTGACAAGTTCATGTAGGTCACCACTGTGAGATTTACAGGCAATGGCCACAGAGCATTTCAAAGAAAATGCTGAGATTAAATACACCCTGAAAACTTTTTTCTAAATACTTCTAAGTCAACACTGTGTGTGGTTAATAGTGAGATAACTTACATTTTCAAAGTAAGACTCTAATCATATGTGTGGGAAGACTTGCACAGAGTTTATGATATTTACTTTTTATTGATTGTCTGACATGTGTCAGGCACTATGTGCTGGTACTTATATACACAAATTATTGCAACTAACCTTCATCCTCTGAAGTAACTACCATTATCCAAATTTTATAGATTAGAACTTTACAGTTTAGAGAGTTTAATAGTTTGCCTAACAGAAAATATTTACATGTGAGATACAAAAATCCCATCTAACATTTTGTTATTTTTCTTTATAATTTTTGACCTCTTCCTTTGGTACTTTTGTCCTTAATTCTTGATTACTTGAAAGTATGTTTACTTAAGAACGTGTAACAGAGACAGCATAGGTTTTTGCAGCATTTCCAAGAGAAAGATACCCTCTTCATTCTCAGATGAAAGGAAAAACAATTCAGAGCTACCCAACTTGCCAATTAACAATGGCATTATTTTCCTGAGTTTCAATTATTTGTGGTTTACCTTTCTCTGACCTGGGCTCCTGGCTTTTCAAATTGATTGGAGATTTGATTGACAGATGTAAAAAAGCAAATGCAAACTACGTGTATAAATATACTGGGTTTGCTTTTTGTCAACACACAGTTGGTTGTAAATACAGTATTTTTCATATTAACCTCAGCCAAACAATTTGCTCTATTTACTGAACTGAAGTCTGGCCTCCTCCTTATCTTGTGTAGATCCTGGTGAGCAGGATCACTGTATTCAACCGTTTTTGCATATAGAAAGCTGAACCTATATCTCTTTCATTTAATTTGCCTTTTATTTTCTTTTTCCTGCTTCTATCGTTTGAAGTGCAAAAGAAAATTATGTCAGGCCTTACTAGAAGTCCTTTGGCTGCCCAGAGACCTCAACAGGTAGCATTTTTTTCTGAGAATTATCACAGTGTAAGGTCTGGCACTTAGCCTTTCAAGGACAAATGTTCAATTCTGTCTGTATTCTAAAGCTGATTAGTCTCCAAAGAGCTGACTTACACTCACCAACTTCACTGAAGACTGGCATCTAAACCAGAGCATTAGCTCACTATTTTATAATGAGAGTTATAATTGTCAAAGGGATCATAATCACTCATTCTCTGATCAGCCCATTCTCTCTCAGTAGCTTAAATGGGAAGTCAAAACATAATCAGAAGCTTGCTTGTGGATCACAGATATAGAACAAGAGGAGTGAGCTGCATGATTTGCCTAGTCAATAACATCAATCCCTGGCTCTTCTGCTTCCTAGTTATGGGTCTTTGGGTGACCTACTTAACTTCTCATTACCTCAATTCCCGCCACTGTAAAATGGGAATAGCAATAATGCTTACTACTTCATGGGATTGCTGTTAAATTAATTAATAAATGCAAAGTGCTTAGAACAATACCTGGCACATATTAAATTCTCAAAAATGTTAGCTATTATTATTTTTATTATTTAATATGTCACTTGCACAACAGAAATACCCTGAATTCACTCCACTGGACCTCTCTTACTAGTAATTTATGGACTCCTTCTGGTGCATCTCTTTACCTTATCCACTTCCCTGGATTTAACTAGTATCTTTGTGTGAATGATGCCCAAATCTATATCTGCATCCCTGTTAGCTCTTCTGAGTGTCACACATATATTCAGTAGCCAACTGGGCACCATCAACTAGACTGGTGCTTCCCAAATTTTTTAATTGCATGGCACACATAGAAAATGGAAATAATTATAACACATTGGAGTTAATGCATGGGTAGTGCACAGCCTGAGGTTTGTAACCTGACCAGCTGGGGACTTTAGCTGCCCCTGGAAAAACCCATGCTGAGGGCTGAGGAGATCTATGGTTCCATATATTGTAACCCATTTGGGTCAGACAAAGTTCTGACCTAGATGTCTCACCAAGTACCTCACACTCGACGTGTCCTACATAAAGTGATTATGTCTTCCTTAAAGCCAGATTCTCTACCCATTATAACCTATCTATCCAGATATTAAAGACAGAAACTGGAACATTTTCTAGATTTCTCCCTTTTCCCAACTTCTAATATTTAGTCATTAAATTATGCTAATTTTTCTGGTCTCTGCCACGCCTCTCCATCCACCATGGCCCTGTTTAACCCCTGATCAGCACTGTTGTAATAGCTTCCTAAGCTATTGTCCTGCCCTGCTCCACCCTACCTTCCATCCTTCACAGAATTGCCATGGTGATCTAAAACACAAATCTCACCTTATCATTCCTCTGCTTAAAATCCTTCAATGACTGCCCATAGTTTAGAACAGTGGTTCTAAAACTTTTCTTCTGAAGTGCCATGCAAGAAAGATGACCTCTCACAAAAACCCTGAAGGCAGGAAGGTTGGAGGGTGGTGACAAGCACTACAAGTTTGAAAATTCTTTGAAGTCTTGTATTTTATCCTAAACTTGTTCAGTGGCAATTTTGAATTGTAAATGATAATATATGTTATTTTAATATAGAAATATTGTTTCAAATTACATACCATCAAGTTAAAATTGATGCCTCGTAAATTTGTCCTCTGCCTTGGCATACTTGTTAACACATCTAGGAAAACCTCAGTGTGAGAAATTGGCAGAGGGTAAAGTCCAAGTTGGCGTCCGGGGCCTTCATGATCTGGCCTCTGCTTGTCTCCATCCTCCCTCTTTTTGCTCCAGTAGCACTGACTCAGGTGAACTTCTATGCCCACATCATGCTATTTCTGAACTCTCTGCCAAAAAACCCTCCATCTACTCCTATTCTCACCTCTTCTGTTCAATCACCTGAATTATTCTAACTCTACCTTTAAGATCCAGTGCATGTGTCTCAACTGTCATATCCTTCAAGACTCCTCCCCTGCATGTCCCAGGCTGGATTAGGTACTTTTCCTCTGTACTCCCCCGGTGCTGTGGGTTTATATTGGTCATAACATTTAACCCATTGATATTCTCTCTTTCTCTCTCTTTTACCTTTTTTGCACTCCCTACTAAAATATAAGCTCCTCAATAACAGATTCTGTGCATAAATCACCTCCTATGTGCTCAATAAAAATTTTTAAAATGTAACTGAATTATGAATAATTTAAATTTCCATTGTGGACTAATTCTCTCTTTGATGAATCCTTTCCTTAGATATGGTAATATCATCACTTTATAACCAAGACTAACTTTAAAACAGTCACATCTCTCTGCTCCATTAAGTATTTATTTCATACTGTACCTCTTGGAGAAAAAATCCTGAATTATTTGGAGACATTTTATGTAGTCTAAAAATATCATCCCCTTTCTGTCATATACTGATTATTATTTTTTAAATCAAAACCACTTATTCGATGGTCTGGAAAGAAATAGAAAGAAAATAGAAATATCACAAACAACTATGAGAAATACTAAATAAAGATGCATCAGACAATGACAGAGGAGAAAAGTAAAACTAGAAATTTAGGATTATCAGACTAAAACTAGTTCTATCAGTGAAGGGGCTCATTTCTTATATAGTAGATATCTTGCATTGGTGATCTATCTTGTTTGAATATCATTTCAGAAAGAGATACTTTCTATCATTTCAGAAAGAGATAAATGTCAAACGGTAAGGAGATTTCTATACAAACAATAGATTTTTGTAACGTATTTGTTCACGTGTTATTTTGTTAAGACTGAATTCGCCTAAGCTCCATATATAAATAAAGAATGATGATGGTGATGATATTTATACGTTACGATATCTAGAGCTGTATGTTTCTTTGTCATTTTAAACCTTTCTCCTGTATTTCTGTTTTATCTCACCTTTTAGATGTTTGACATTTTTGTGCTATAGCACGGCTTAAAACCATAGGATCTCCAGTGTTTTATACCTTTGAAAACTAATATTACTCAAATGTAATTTATATAAAAGATACTTTGAAAACAAATCTTCATTGTGGTCTACAATGGAATATTAATCTGCTAATTTTAGGCTATTTCAAGCTAGAATTTTATCCAGAGAGGCAGGATTTTTTTCCATTGGTAGTGGTATGTTGCAGAATGCCATTAAATTTGTTCTCCTGCCCCAGTCGGCAATAATTGGCAGAAATGGTCCCAGCTCAGCAGTGCTTCTCAGTTTCCAAGGTATGTTACAAGCCACATTTTCAAAGCCGGCTGGGTAAGAAGATTGTTGGCACATTTTTTGAATTGTAAATGCAAATCTGTGCACCTTGTAATTAACATACTCCTGAAGCAATAAATTATCTCTGAGATGTGAAAGTGGAAACAATAAGTAAATCAGAGTTATTTTTATTTGTGAAAGCATTTAGAGAGTATCTTGAGGGCCACATTTCAAAGAAATGCCATGTAATTGCAAATACTTTTATTGTTTGCAAACCTAGTCCATACTTACCTTACTTCATTATATAGACCTGTTCATGTTTTCAAATGGCACAGATTAACATAATGCCTTTCCTAATTTCCTTAGAGAATGCATAATGAATATCCATGGCCATTCAGCAGGAACTCCAGACCATCATTTTCTCCCAAGATACTCTGAATTCTCTGTAAAGGATGAGGGGTGGGTGGGTTGTACATCACATGCTCTACAAAGTAGAACTTTTAGCCACTCAGTGGCAGCTGCTATTAGCTTCTATATTAAGAATATGTTCAGATGCAAGTTACATAGCAAAACATTGGGGCTTAAGCAAACAATGGCTTATTTTTTCACATAAAAACAAGTCTAGAGGTATGTCATTGCTGGTGTTGATTTAGTTGTTCAACAATGCCATCTGGACGCAAGGAAGTTCTATTTTTTTCTGACCTGCTCTCCTTACTACGTTGATTTTCATCTTCATGTCTGTTGTCCTACTGTCATAAGATGGCTGCTGAAGCTCCAGACATCATGTTTACATTCAAGGCAGAAAGAAGGAGGAAGAGTAAAGGGTCAGTGCCAGTAAAGGGTCTGCTTAGTGTTGCACTAACAGAACCGAGACATATTGTTACTCTTATCTGCAAATGAGTATAGGAAATTGAGTTTTCGGCTGTCTAGCTTCTATAATGGGAAGTAGCAAGGGAGAAATGGATTGGGGGTAGCTAATTAATAAGCTGTTTCCTTTTTTAGGCCTGCTGTGGTAATGTTTCTTGTAACCACCAATGACAGTGCTAATAGTTTCATCAAATAGATTGGTGTCCACTAATGTTTGCACTGAGAGTAGCTTCTTCACCCTGGGATTGAGGAGAAGTCCAACTTACTGGTCCAGAGGATATTTAGAGTGACAGCCCATCATGGTCTTCTAAGCCAGCACTTCCCTCTGATCTTACTTCACTGCCTTGGGTCAACTTAGTATTTTTTAATTGAAGTATAGTTGATTTACAAAATTGTGTTAGTTTCAGGTGTACAGCATAGTGATTCAGTATTTTTGCAGATTATATACTCCATTATACGTTATTACAAGATAATGCATATAATTGCCTGTGCTATAGAGTATATCCTTGTAGCTTATCTATTTTATATATAGTAGTTTGTATCTGTTAATCCTATACCCCTAATTTGTCCCTTCCCCCTTGTTGGCTGTGGGTTTGTCATAAATGACCTTTATTATACTGAGATATATTCCCTCTCTTCCCTTGTTTCTTATCCTGCTTGCTTTTTTCATGTTGAGGTATCAGTATGCTCTGACTTTTTAATTATGCTCTTTTGTGTAATTCCTACAGGTTTTTCCCTCATGGTTACCATGACGCTTATATAAAATATCTTAAAATTGTAACACTTTATTTTAAGTTGATAGCAACTTAACTTCAATGCCTAAGCTTTATACTTTTACTTCTCTACAATGTCACATTTTAAGTTATTGTTGTTACAGTTTACATATGTTTTATATTGTGTAACTAGTAACAGATTATTGTAATTATGGTTATTTTTGCTATATTTTTTAACATTTAAACTGGAGTTATAAGTGAATATTGCACCACTGTTACCAAATGACAGAGTCTAATTGTGACTATGTATTTACCATTACCAGTGAGCATTGCCCTACCTTTTTATGTTTTTATGATGTTAATTAGTGTTTTTTTACTTCCACTCAAAGAACTACTGTTAGCATTTCTTGTAAGGCAGATCTAGTGGTAATGAACTCCCTCAGCTTTTGTTTGTTTGGGAAAATCTTTATCCTTCCTTCTGATGGACAGCTTTGCTGGGTAGAGTATTGTTGTCATTCTTCTTTTTTTGAATTTTTGAACTTTATTTTATTTATTTTCTTATACAGCAGGTTCTTATTAGTTATCCATTTTATACATATTAGTGTATATAAGTCAATCCTAATCTCCCAATTCATCACACCACCACCACCACCCACCACCACTTTCTCACCTTGGTGTCCATTCGTTTGTTCTCTACATCTGTGTGTCAATTTCTGCCCTGCAAACTGGTTCATCAGTACGAGTTTTCTAGGTTCCACATATATGCATTAATATACGATATTTGTTTTTCTCTTTCTGACTTACTTCACTCTGTATGAGTCTCTAAATCCATCCACGTCTCTACAAATGACCTAATTTCGTTCCTTTTTATGGCTGAGTAATATTCCATTGTATATATGTAACACATCTTCTTTATCCATTCCTCTGTTGATGGACATTTAGGTTGCTTCCATAACCTGGCTATTGTAAATAGTGCTGCAATGAACACTGGGGTGCATGTGTCTTTTTTTTTTTTTTTTTTTTTTTTTTTTTTTTTTTTGCGGCCTCTCACTGTTGTGGCCTCTCCCGTTGCGGAGCACAGGCTCCGGACGCGCAGGCTCAGCGGCCATGGCTCACGGGCCTAGCCGCTCTGCGGCATGTGGGATCTTCCTGGACCGGGGCACGAACCCGTGTCCCCTGCATCGGCAGGTGGACTCTCAACCACTGCGCCACCAGGGAAGCCCGCATGTGTCTTTTTGAATTACGGTTTTCTCGGGTTATATGCCCAGTAGTGGGATTGCTGGGTCATATGATAATTCTATTTTTAGATTTTAAGGAACCTCCATGTTGTTCTCCATAGTGGCTGTAACAATTTACATTCCCACCAACAGTACAAGAGGGTTTCCTTTTCTCCACACCCTCTCCAGCATTTGTTGTTTGTAGATTTTCTGATGATGCCCATTCTAACTGGTGTTAGGTGATACCTCATTGTAGTTTTGATTGACATTTCTTTAATAATTAGTGATGTTGAGCAGTTTTTCATGTGCTTCTTGGCCATTTGTATGTCTTCTTTGGAGAAATGTCTATTTAGGTGTTCTGCCTTTTTTTTGATTGGGTTGTTTGTTTTTTTAATATTGAGCTGCATGAACTGTGTATATATTTTGGAGATTAATCCTTTGTCCATTGACTGGTTTGCAAATATTTTCTCCCATTCTAAGGGTTGTCTTTTTGTCTTGTTTGTAGTTTCCTTTGCTTTGCAAAACCTTTAAGTTTCATTAGGTCCCATTTGTTTATTTTTGTTTTTATTTCCATTACTCTAGGAGGTGGATCAAAAAAGATCTTGCTGTGATTTATGGCAAAGAGTGTTCTTCCTATGTTTTCCTCTAAGAGTTTTAGAGTGTCCACTCTTTCATTTAGGTCTTTAATCCATTTTGACTTTATCTTTGTGTATGGTGTTAGGGAGTGTTCTAATTTCATTCTTTTACATGTAGCTGTCCAGTTTTCCCTGCTCCATTTATTGAAGAGGCTGTCTTTTCTCCATTGTATATCGTAGCTTCCTTTGTCATAGATTAGTTGACCATAGGTGCGTGGGTTTATCTCTGTGCTTTCTATTCTGTTCCAATGATCTATATCTCTGTTTTGGGGCCAATACCATATTGTCTTTGATGACTTGATTAGCTTTGTAGTATAGTCTGAAGTCAGGGAGTCTGATTCGTCCAGCTATTTTTTTTTTCCCTCAAGACTGCTTTGGCTATTTGGGGTCTTTTGTGCCTCCATACAAATTTTAATATTTTTTGTTCTAGTTCTTTAAAAAAATGGCATTGGTAATTTCATACAGATTGTATTGAATCTAGATTGTTTTGGGTAGTATAGTCATTTTCACAATATTGATTCTTCCAATCAAAGAACTTGATATATCTCTCCATCTATTTGTATCATCTTTAATTTCTTTCATCAGTGTCTTATAGTTTTCTGCATACAGGTCTTTTGTCTCCCCAGGTAGGTTTATTCCTAGGTATTTTATTCTTTTTGTTGCAATGGTACATGGGAGTGTTTCCTTAATTTCTCTTTCAGATTTTTCATCATTAGTGTATAGGAATGCAAGAGATTTCTGTGCATTAATTTTGCATCCTGAAACTTTACCAAATTCATTGATTAGATCTAGGAGTTTTCTGGTGGCACGTTTAGGATTCCCTATGTATAGTACCATGTCATCTTCAAATAGTGACAGTTTTACTTCGTTTATTCCAACTTGTATTGCTTTTATTTCTTTTTCTTCTCTGACTGCCATGGCTACGACTTCCAAAACTACGTTGAATAATAGTGGCAAGAGTGGACATCCTTGTCTTGTTCCTGATCTTAGAGGAAATGCTTTCAGTTTTTCACCAATGAGAATGAAGTTTGCTGTGGGTTTGTCATATATGGCCTTTATTATGTTGAGGTAGGTTCCCTGTATGCCCACTTTCTGGAGAGTTTTTATCATAAACGGGTATTGAATTTTGTCAAAAGCTTTTTCTGCATCTAATGAGATGATCATATGGCTTTTCTTCTTCAATTTGTTAATACGGTGTATCATATTGATTGACTTCAATATGTTGAAGAATCCTTGCATCTCTGGGATAAATCTCACTTGATCATGGTGTATGATCCTTTTAATGTGTTGTTGGATTCTGTTTGCTAGTATTTTGTTGAAGATTTTTGCATCTATATTCATCAGTGATATTGGTCTGTAATTTTCTTTTTTTGTAGTATCTTTGTCTGGTTTTAGTATCAGGGTGATGGTGGCCTCATAGAATGAGTTTGGGAGTGTTCCTTCCTCCACAATTTTTTGGAAGAGTTTGAGAAGGATAGGTGTTAACTCTTCTCTAAATGTTTGATAGAATTCACCCGTGAAGCCATCTGGTCCTGGATTGCTGTTTGTTGGAAGATTTTTAATCACAGTTTCAATTTCATTACTTTTGATTGGTCTGTTCATATTTTCTGTTTCTTCCTGGTTTAGTCTAGGAAGGTTATACCTTTCTAAGAATTTGTCCATTTCTTCCAGCTTGTCCATTTTATTGGCATAGAGTTGCTTGTAGTAGTCTCTTAGGATGCTTTGTATTTCTGCCGTGTCTCTTGTAACTTCTCCTTTTTCATTTCTAATTTTATTGATTTGAGTATGCTCCCTCTTTTTCTTGATGAGTCTGGCTAATGGTTTATCAACTTTGTTTATCTTCTCAAAGAACCAGTTTTTAGTTTTATTGATCTTTGCTATTGTTTTCTTTGTTTCTATTTCATTTATTTCTGCTCTGTTCTTTATGATTTCTTTCCTTCTGCTAACTTTTTTGTTGTTCTTCTTCTTCTTTCTCCAGTTCCTTTAGGTGTAACATTAGATTGTTTATTTGAGATTTTTCTTTTTTCTTGAGGTAGGCTTGTATTGCTATAAACTTCCCTCTTAGAACTGCTTTTGCTGCATCCCATAGGTTTTGGATCATTGTGTTTTTGTTGTAATTTGTCTCTAGGTAATTTTTGATTTTCTCTTTGATTTCTTCAGTGATCTCTTGGCTATTTAGTAACATATTGTTTAGCCACCATGTGTTTGTATTTTTTTGTGTTTTTTTCCCTGTAATTGATTTCTAATCTCATAACGTGGTGGTCAGAAAAGATGCTTGATATGATTTCAATTTTCTTAAATTTACTGAGGCTTGATTTGTGACCCAAGATGTGATCTATCCTGGAGAGTGTTCTGTGCACGCTTGAGAAGAAAGTGTAATCTGCTGTTTTTGTATGGAATGTCCTATAAATAGCAAATCTATCTGCTCTATTGTGTCATTTAAAGCTTGTGTTTCCTTATTAAATTTCTGTTTGGATGATCTGTCCATTGGTGTATTGAGGTGTTAAAATCCCCCACTGTTATTGTGTTACTGTTGATTTCCTCTTTTAGAGCTATTTTCAGTTGCCTTATGTATTGAGGTGCTCCTACATTGGGTGTTTATAATTGTTATATCTTTTTCTTGGATTGATCCCTTTATGATTATGTATTCTCCTTCTTTGTCTCCTGTAACATTCTTTATTTTAAAGTCTATTTTATCTAATACAAGTATTGCTACTCAAGCTTTCTTTTGATTTCCATTTTCATGGAATATCTTTTTCTATCCCCTCACTTTAACTCTGTATGTGTCCCTAGGTCTGAAATGGGTCTCTTTTAGACAGCATATATATGGGTCTTGTTTCTGTATCCATTCAGCAAGCCTGTGTCTTTTAGTTGGAGTGTTTAATCCATTCACGTTTAAGGTAATTATAAATATGTATGTTCCTCTTACCATTTTCTTAATTATAATGGGTTTGTTTTTGTATGTCCTTTTCTTCTCTTGTGTTTTCCACTTAGAGAAGTTCCTTTAGCATTTGTTGTAGAGCTGGTTTGGTGGTGCTGAATTCTCTTTGCTTTTGCTTGTCTGTAAAGCTTTTGATTTCTCTGTCAAATCTGAATGAGATCCTTGCTGGGTAGAGTAATCTTGGTTGCAGTTTCTTCCCTTTCATCACTTTAAATATGTCATGCCACTCCCTTTTGGTTTGTACAGTTTCTGCTGAGAAATCAGCTGTTAACCTTATGGGAACTCTCTTGTATGTTATTTGTCCTTTTTCCCTTGCTTCTTTCAATAATTTTTCTTTGTCTTTAATTTTTGCCAATTTGATTACTATGTGTCTCAGTGTGTTTCTCCTTGGGTTTATCCTGCCTGAGACTCTCTGTGCTTCTTTGACTTGGGTGGGTATTTCCTTTTCAATATTGGGGAAGTTTTTGACTATAATCTCTTGAAATATTTTATTATGTTGTTTCTCTCTCTCTTCTCCTCTGGGACCCCTATAATGTGAATGTTGTTGCATTTAATGTTGTCCCAGAAGTCTCTTAGGCTGTCTTCATTTCTTTTCATTCTTTTTTCTTTATTCTGTTCCACGGCAGTGAATTCCACCATTATGTCTTCCAGGTCACTTTTCCATTCTTCTGCCTCAGGTATTCTACTATTGATTCCTTCTAGTGTATTTTTCATTTCAGTTATTGTATTGTTCATCTCTTTTTTTATTCTTTAATTCTTCTAGGTGTTTGTTCTTTAATTCTTCTAGGTCTTTGTTAATAATTTCTTGTATCTTCTTGATCTTTGCCCCCATTCTTTTTCCAAGGCCTGGATCATTTTCACTACCATTATTCTTAATTCTTTTTCTGGAAGGTTGCCTATATCCACTTCATTTAGTTGCTTTTCTGGGCTTTTATCTTGTTCCTTAATCTAGTACACAGCCCTCTGCCTTTTCCTCTTGTCTATCTTTCTGTGAATGCTGTTTTTGTTCCACAGGCTGCAGTATTGTAGTTCTTGCTTCTGTTGTCTGTCCTCTGGTGCATGAGGCTATCTAAGAGGCCTGTGCAAGTTTCCTGATGGGAGGGACTGGTGGTGCGTAGAGCTGGTTGTTGCTCTGGTGGGCAGAGATCAGTAAAACTTTAATCTGCTTGTCTGCTGATGGGTTGGGCTGAGTTCCCTCCCTGTTGGTTGTTTGGCCTGAGGTGACCCAACACTGGAGCCTACCTGGTCTCTTCGGTGGGGCTAATGGAAGACTTTGGGAGGACTCACGCCAAGGAGTACTTCCCAGAACTTCTGCTGCCAGTGTCCTTGTCCCCACGGTGAGCCACAGCCACACCCTGCCACTGGAGAGACCCTCCAACACCAGCAGGTAGGTCTGATTCACTCTCCTATGGGGTCAACGCTCCTTCCCCTGCATCCCAGTGTGCACACTACTTTGTGTGTGCCCTCCAAGAGTGGAGTCTCCATTTCCCCCAGTCCTGTAGAAGTCCTGCAATCAAATCCTGCTAGCCTTCACAGTCTGGTTCTCTTGGAATTCTTCCTCCCTTTGCCAGACCCCCAAGTTGGGAAGCCTTTCGTGGGGCTCAGAACCTTCACTCCAGTGGGTGGACTTCTGTGGTGTAAGTGTTCTCCGGTTTGTGAGTCACCCACCCAGCAGTTATGGGATGTGATTTTATTGTGATTGCACCCCTCCTACTGTCTCATTTTGGCTTCTCCTTTGACTTTCTTTGGACGTGGGATATCATTTATGGTGAGTTCTGGTGTCTTCCTGTCAATGAATGTTCAGCAGTTAGTTGTGATTCCTGTGCTCTAGCAAGAGGGAGTGAGAGAATGTCCTTCTACTCCGGTGTCTTCTTTTGTTATTTTTTTTTCCTTCAGTATTCTGAATGTGCCATCTCATTCTCTCCTTGTCTGAAATACTTTTATTGAAAAATCTGCTGATAATCTCATGGAGGTTCTCATATATGTAATTTCTTTTGCTGCTTTTAAAATTCCTTCTTTCTCTTTGACTTTTGACAATTTAATTATCAATATAATGTCTCTCAATATAAGCCCTATTCATGTTCAAACTATTTGGGGTCCTTTGGACCTCATGGATCTGGATGTGCTTTGCTCTTCCCATGTATGAGAAGTTTTCAGCCATTATTGCTTTAAATATACTTTCTGTCTCTTTCTCTTTCTCTTTTTCTTCTCCTTCTAGAATTCCCATTATGCAAATATTGTTCCTTTTCATTGTGTCCCATAAGTCCTGTAGGCTTTCATCACTCTTTTTCATTCTTTTTTCTTTTTGCTCCTCTGAGTGGATAAGTTCTAATGTGCTATCTTCCAAGTGAATGATTCTTTCTTCTGTATGGTCAAGTCTGCTTTTGAAATTCGCTACTGAATTCTTCAGTTATTGTATTTTTCAACTCTAGGATTTCTGTTCAGATTTGTTGCAGTTGTTGTTGTTGTTAATGGTTTCTATAGCTTTGCCAAACTTCTCATTTTGTTCTTACATTGTTTCCCTAATTCTGTTTAGTTGTCTGTCTGAGTCTTCTTGTAGTTCGTTAAACTTCCTTAAGAGGACTATTCTGAATTCTTTATCTGATAGTCCATAGATCTCCATTTCTTTACATTATTAGAGTTTTATTAGTTGCCTTTGGTTGTGTAATGTTTACCTAGTTTTTCATTATCCTTGATTCTTTATGTTGGTATCTTCCCATTTGAGCAATTGGGCTCCTTTTCTGGATTTTACAGGTTTTGCTTTGGCAGAGACACATCATCACCCATCAGCTCAGTTTGGGTTTCTGTGTGTGTCTGCTGATAATGGCCTTGTACAGGTGGGGCCTGATATTTATTTTCTATTTTGGGGTCAGACAACTCTTCAAGCTCTGAGGATGGGGATGGAGAGGTGTGCCATTGGCTGAGAACAGCTGGATAGGACTGCTGGTGTGCTTCCCTAGCCAAGTGAAGCTGTAGGATGGGCTCTGTGGTTGTCTGGATTCTCTTGGTCAGACTTCCTAGATGGATGGGTATTATATTCAGCAGTAGATGGGATTATGAATTAGTTTTCCTGCTTTGGCCAGGCAGCAGGACAGGAACGAGGGCCTATACAGCTCATTGTTTGGGAACCCGAATCAGCAAGAGTGCACTGAATTCCCTGGTCAGGGGAAGCCACCGGTTTTGTTCTGCAGACAGGGAAAACCATAGGCTGTGCCCTTTTGTTCAAGTACCACTGTATGTAGGACAGTTGGATGGGCTACATAGCTTCATGCATGCTCTGGCTGGGTTCCCTGGTCCAACAGTCTGGAGACTGTATTCAGCAATGAGTGGGACTATGAGTTAGCTTCCCTAAGTGCAGTGGGAGAAGCAACTCTGTGTTTGTAAAGCTTGGTAAGGCTCTCTTTTGGTTTTAACTCAAGCTGACCTATGCCCTAAGTTCCCTGACCAAACAGGACAATTGGATTTTCTCTGTAAGCTATCAACTCTGCCTATCCTTCTCCCAGCTCAACCACCACTTGGCCATACAGTTTCAGGTGTTCTTGCCAACACTTCTTGTCAGATGGGACCAGGAGACAAAGCAGGTGGGGCTGTGTCTCAGCTTCTTTGCCTGGGCAGCAAGGGGAGGGGGCTGCTCCAATCAACTCTCAATTTCCCAAACAGAGTCTCTGGTTGGGAGGGGCTAGGAAATACCCTCAGCCATGGCTATAAATTAATCCTCCTGCCTATTCATAGCAGGGGAACTCTACATGCCCAGTACTGGTTTTGCTCTGAGGGCAATCAGTTCTGCCTACCTGCTTGCCTCTCAGCTCGAGCTTTACTGAGCTGTACAGCTTCCAGGTATTTCCACTATCCCCCTGATCACATATGGCTGGGAGTCACTCTCCATAGCAGGTGTGGCTGTGACTCAGCCCTTTGCCTGCGTGTGGGCAAACCAGGCTCCAGGGCTGGCAAAAATCCTTATTTAAGGATCTGAATCAGTCAGATCTACACCCCACCAAGTTCCCTGGTGAGAGTGCACCACCAGCTTGGTTTGGCAGATGAACAAAGCCACCCACTGATTTGGATTACCACTTGGGCACTGCAGGTATGAACTTGGTCTGCAAAGATATGTGTACTGGTTAGTGCAAGCCCTTCTCCCTTCTCCATCACCATCAGATTCCTAGTGTTTGAGCCCCACAGATTCCCTTGCAATCCTTATTAGGCAAGATCCGAGTAGGGACTTCCACAAAGTGACCCACAATGCTCAGGGGTGGGGGGATGGTTGTTTTCCCCTGGATTCTCTTTTCCCACTGGAGGAATCAGAGGCCTCTCCACGTGGTGCTACACTGGTCTGCGGGAGGGGCAGTGCAGTAAATGTGTAGCACATCTTTTATCCTTCTAATGTAGTTTGTCTTGGTCTCTGGTGCACGGGGGTGCTTCAGCCTCACCTCTGTGTTCTAGAATTCGCTCAATGGTGTCTTGTTCTTGAATAGTTGTTAGTTGTTCTTGAGAGGGGAAGCAAAGTCAGGAATGACCTATGCCACCATCTTGGTTACTTCACTCCCCTTAAGTTAGTATGTCTTACTCTGTGAATTCATGTGGAGTCCAAATTATTTCTATTTTCATGATCCATCATTTTTAGGATGCTCTCCTCCTTCACGTAGTCCAAAATGACCCACCCTACATCTGTATTCTATCTAGTACCTCCTTGAAGGAGTAAAAAAGGAGGGCAAGTGGTATCTTTTCTCTTTAAATGCATAACCTGGAATTTGTGTGCATTGCTTCTGGTCATATCTTATCAGTCAGAACAGAGTCACATGGCAATAACTAATTGGAAATAAAATGAGGAAATGTAGTTTTATTCTGGGTATTCATGTGTCCAGATAAAAAAATTATAGGTTCTTTTACTGTAGAAAAAGGGGAGAGTAGATATTGGGGGACCACCAGCAGTCCCTGCTAGACTAATTTCCAGCTGTGAATGATGGCTGCCATTCACTCTTACTTCTTAGGCACAGGGCTTCAGTGAAAAAGTTGCAAAACCATGATGATTATGTGCTTTGATCTCAGCTAGGCTTTTGCTACTGATTACCAATCCCTTTAAATATCTTTAGTAACTCTCTTGTGGTCTTCTCCATTTTAAGTGTTCCAAGCTTTCTTCAAAGTACTCAACCCCACCCTAGCCTTCTTATTCTTTTATTGACTTTTTTTAATTAAAGATTTCCAATATGAAAGTTCTCTCAACTTTCTTTCTATCCAGCTTAAAAATTACTTTGCATCCCTCTGTTTTGTTCTGTCTTTAATAAAGTATACCTCCCTTTGCCAAAGCCACACCTCTACTCATGTCCTGATTTCATCCCTACCTGCATTCTCTACGCTTTTTTCCATCAAGGAGTTACTGATTCTCAAATTTGGTCTTCAATCTCTATTTCTCTTCTGCTTGCAAATGTTCTTAGGTTTCCCTATCTCAAAACACATTTCCTGGACCAAGTAATTCTTTCAAAGCACCATCACCCTCTTTTCTTTTCTTTTGTCAATTTTTGAAAACACATTTCTTGTAATCAATTTCCCTGAACACATTCTGTGTTTGTCATCTCCTTGCCCATCACCCCACATTCACATGTGGAAATCCTACCCATTCCTCAAAACCCATCTCAAGTACTACCTTCATTATCTCTGCAACTAAATACAAATTATTTCTCTTCTGACCTACTGCCCCTATGACCAAGGCAGCAACTATCATTAAGAGTTCTATCTGGCAGGGGCTTCATTTTCATATTTCATTTCATCTTTACAACTATGCTGTGAGGCAACTATTATTCCCCCAATAAAATAAATTTTATTCATGCCACAAAAGTAAAACAATGTGTAAAATATAAGCAACCATAATCCATCATTTAGAGAAAAATCACTATAATATATTGTTGCTTGATTTGTTTTTAGAAAGACATTATGATTTATTTCTTTTTAATTACAAAAATAATATATGATCATTGTAATATGTATAAAAAATAAATATAAAAAATAAACACTATTCTTTCCCCAACTCCTCTCCATATGCACTCCACTGACATAACCAATGTCCTCAGCCTGGTATGTGCTTTTCCATACCTTTCTCTTACAAACATGGGATCATACTATACACATTACTCTTTAAATTGCATTTTCACTTAATAAAATATCTTGTACATCCATCCAGGTCAAGATATAGAGATATAATGCATTCTTTTGACTAGAATCACAAAAATCTGTAGTTTGGATACACCACAGTGTATTCCTCTATTGGGTGGTCATTCAGATCACTTCCAATTTTTGTACAATTAAAAGTCAGGCTGCCTATAATATCCTGATACATGCATACTTATGTAGTGGTACTTTTTCCCTCTACTACCAATAACAAGTCAGTAATTTTTAGGTTGAGTTCCAATCAGAACCTGAATGTGACTTCCCTTGCGATTGAACTAAATAATTTTTTTTTTGTTTTGTTTTGCGGTATGCGGGCCTCTCACGGCTGTGGCCTCTCATATTGTGGAGCACAGGTTCCGGACGTGCAGCCTTAGCGGCCATGGCTCACGGGCCCAGCCGCTCCATGGAACGTGGGATCTTCCCGGACCGGGGCACGAACCCGTGTCCCCTGCATCGGCAGGCGGACTCTCAACCACTGCGCCACCAGGGAAACCGTGAACTAAATGAGTTTTAAAATTCATATGGAAGAGTGTCTGGGAATAACCAAAGTTTCCTTATCTGTTAACTGAGGATAATAAGGATAAATCATATTCTGACCTCATAGGAAAATTAAATATTATAATAATGCAGTCACAGTTACTGATCACTTGCTTTCTGACTGTAATAAAGTATATGAAACAGCCCCTTCCCCTTAAGAGCTTTCAGGAAGTTCATTTTATTTCTTACCTCATCTTGGTTCTTTGCCTGCTTTATCTTCATAACCTTGTCCACCTGGACTAAAGTATAGCTGTTTTAGAAGAATGATACTAGTAAGAAAATGATAATTTACAGAAGACTTTTACCTAAAATGATAGTAGGGCTCTGGATGCAAGAAGAAATAGGATTAATTTATTTGGAATCAAGAGAAAAAGATACAGAAAACATTATATTCAATAAATTTCTGTTGAATTACATTAATTTGGAATAATAAACTTAGTCAAATGGCAAATTAAGTGCCTACATAATACACAATTGATTTAAATGTTTTTAAAAATATTTATTGACATATGGTCACCATATGATCAACTGTTTTTGTATAATATGGCCTGAAAATTTTTTCTGTATTTCTGAACTTATTCAAGCCCTGAAGAATCTCACTTCACAATAATATTGATATGGTATATTCTGTCTGGGTTGCATGAAATCATGTATTTTTTTACACCAAAAATGTGTCCAAATTAAAGATACAATTGATAATTTTTTACAGAAGGCATAGATGGCATAAAATGAAGCATTCTTCAATAACCTTTTCTTCCAGAGTAATCAAATGCATAAATTTCCTCATGCATGTCATGACATGATCAAAATTTCTACTTTGAAATCAAAAGAAGGATGAATCCACTAGAAATACCTACAGTTTCATTTATTTACACTAGAGGTTATTTGTGGTGGTCTTACTTAATAGCTATCTCGTAAAGTATGAGAACTATCTCTTGATCTGTTCAAACTGATACACACATCTGAATATCAATTACAGTGATGGTTCCTAAGGAGACAGCCTTTCCAAAGCTAACTGTCAAATAAAGAATGAACTCTTTCACGCATTTTGGTATGGATTTAAATAGACATATAAAGTGTAGTTTCATGCTTGTGTGAGCTGTGGAATGAACATATGTCCCTGCCATTCTCTCGCTACTTAAGATAGTACCCTGTCTTTTGAAAAGACACAGTACAGCAGTAGATAAAATTGAAAGTGAAATCCTTAACATTTTTTTTTAAGCTGGCTCCTAGTAGGCTACCCTGGGGAGTATCAGAGATATGGATTCCTAATGTTGAAAATAGAGATGATTCATCCTGAGAAGCTTAACCCTCACTGGTATATTATTTGTGTGCTGCCAAGTCATTCACTGAGGAAGCCAAAATGTTGCACTTTTCAGGATTACTCTCATTTTCAGGGCTGGAAATGGAGAGGCCTAATTTTTCTTGGTTAACATAGGATCTTTTTATTCCCTGCTACAATGACATAGTAAAGAAAAAATGAATTACTTTTGATCCCCCTGGGGTGTGCCAACATTGAAGTTTATAAATCCTTGCCATCAAACTTCATGAGGCTAATGGGTACATTCTAAACCCTGGAGGTACTTATGCCAGTATCTCTCCAATCCACACTACTAGAATCTAGAATGCTTTCTAGGCCTCCAAACCTATCCAAAACCATTAGAACCCTGAACGATTTGAGACTTGGAGATCTACTCTAACAAAGTCATTTAGAAACCAGTCAGACGTCATGAATAAATGCCAAAATATCTGATCAAATTTCTTCCAGAGACTTGAAACCTCAGCACTCTCATCTTACAGTGAACTACATGATCTTTATGATCCCTTCCAGGGTTAAAGACATCATAACTATATGACCTGACATTTATAATAACTATATTATTCTATAATAATAATATAACGCACTCAAAAATTCTAAACATAGGTACATCAAAACACAAGGCCAGGGCTTCCCTGGTGCCACAGTGGTTGAAAGTCCGCCTGCCGAAGCAGGGGACATGGGTTCGTGCCCTGGTCTGGGAAGATCACACGTGCCGCGGAGCGGCTGGGCCCATGAGCCATGGCTGCTGAGCCTGTGCGTCCAGAGCCTGTGCTCCGCAACAAGAAAGGCCACAACAGTGAGAGTCCCACATACCGCAAAAAACAAAAAAAACAAAACAAAAAAAAAAACAAGGCCCGGGAGAGAGTTACAAGATGGCAGAAGAGTAAGGTGCAGAGATCACCTTCTTCCCCACAGATACATCAGAAATACATCTACATGTGAAACAACTCCTACAGAACACCTACTGAACACTGGCATAAGAACTCAGACCTCCCAAAAGGCAAGAAACTCCCCACGAACCTGGGTAGGGCAAAAGAAAAAAGAAAAAACAGAGACAAAATAATAGGGATGGGACCTGCACCAGTGGGAGGGAGCTGTGAAGGAGGAAAGGTTTCCACACACTAGGAAGCCCCTTTGCAGGTGGAGACTGTGGGTGGCGAAGGGGGGAAGCTTCGGAGCTGCGGAGGGAGCACAGCAACAGGGGTGCGGAGGGCAAAGCGGAGAGATTCCTGCACAGAGGATTGGTGCTGACCAGCACTCACCAGCCCGAGAGGCTTGTCTGCTCACTTGCTGAGGCGGGCATGGTTTGGGAGCTGAGGCTAGGGCTTTGGTCAGATTCCAGGGAGAAGAGTGGGGTTGGTGGTGTGAACACAGCCTGAAGGGGTTAGTGCACCACGGCTAGCTGGGAGGGCATCCAGGAAAAAGTGTGGAATTGCTGAAGAGACAAGAGACATTTTCTTGCCTCTTTGATTCCTGGTGCACGAGGAGAGGGGATTAAATGTGTTGCTTAAAGGAGCTCCAGAGATGGGCGCGAGTCGCAGCTATCAGCATGGACCCCAGAGACGGGCATGAAAGGCTGAGGCTGCTTCTGCCACCACCAAGAAGCCTGTGTGCAAGCACAGGTCACTATCCACACCTCCCCTCCCGGGAGCCTGTGCAGCCCGCCACTGCCAGGTTCCCATGATACAGGAACAAATTCCCCGGGAAAAATGCATGGCATGCCTCAGGCTGGTACAACATCGCGCTGGCCTCTGCCGCAGCAGGCTCTCCCCGCATCCATACACCTCCCTCCCCCCGGGCTGACTGAGTCAGAGCCCCCAAATCAGCTACTCCTTTAACCCCGTCCTGTCTGAGCGAAGAACAGACGCCCTCCGGCGACCTACATGCAGAGGTGGGGCCAAATCCAAAGCTGAGCCCTGGGAGCTGTGTGAACAAAGAAGAGAAAGAGAAATTTCTCCCAGCAGCCTCAGAAGCAGTGGATTAAATCTCCACAGTCAGTTTGATGTACCCTGCCTCTGTGCAATACATGAATAGACAATGAATCATCCCAAACTGAGGAGGTGGAATTCGAGAGCAAGATTTATGATTTTTTCCCCTTTTCTTCTTTTTGTGAATGTGAATGTGTATGCTTCTGTGTGAGATCTTGTCTGTATAGCTTTGATTTCACCATTTGTCCTAGGGGTCTGTCAGTCTGTTTTTATATATTTTTTTTGCTTAAAAATTTTTCTTCTTAAAAATTATTTTTATTTTAATAACTTTATTTTATTTTATCCTCTTTCTTTCTTTTTTCTTTCTATTTACTCTCCATTTTATTCTGAGCCATGTGGATGAAAGGCTCTTGGTGCTGCGGCCAGGCATCAGTGCTGTGCCTCTGAGGTGGGAGAGCCAACTACAGGACACTGATCCACAAGGGACCTCCGAGCTCCATGTAATATCAAATGTCGAAAATCTCCCAGAGATCTCCATCTCAACGCCAAGACCCAGCTTCACTCAATGACCAGCAAGCTACAGTGTTGGACACCCTATGCCAAACAATTAGCAAGACAGGAACACAGCCCCATCCATTAGCAGAGAGGCTGCCTAAAATCATAATAAGGCCACAGACACCCCAAAACACACCAGCAGACGTGGACCTGCCTACCAGAAAGACAACATGCAGCCTCATCCACCAGAACACAGGCACTAGCCCCTCCACCAGGAAGCCTACACAACCCACTGAACCAACCTTAGCCACTGGGACACACACCAAAAAAACTGGGAACTACGACCCTGCAGCCTGCGAACAGGGGACCCCAAACACAGTAAGTTAAACTAAATGAGAAGACAGAAAAACACTCAGCAGATGAAAAAGCAAGATAAAAACCCACCAGACCAACTAAATGAAGAGGAAATAGGTAGTCTATCTGAAAAAGAATTCAGAATAATGATAGTAAAGATGATACAAAATCCTGGAAATAGAATAGACAAAATACAAGAAACAATTAACAAGGAACTGGAAGAACTAAAGAGCAAACAAACAATGATGAACAACACAATAAATGAAATTAAAAATTCTCTAGAAGGGATCAATAGCAGAATAACTAGGGCAGAAGAATGGATAAGTAACCTGGAAGATAAAATAGTCAAAATTACTACTGCAGAGCAGAATAAAGAAAACAGAATGAAAAGAACAGAGGACAGTCTCAGAGACCTCTGGGACAATATTAAATGTACCAACATTCGAATTACAGGGGTTCCAGAAGAAGAAGAGAAAAAGAAAGGGACTGAGAAAATATTTGAAGAGATTATAGTTGAAAATTTCCCTAATATGGGAAAGGAAATAGTTAATCAAGTCCAGGAAGCACAGAGTACCATACAGGATAAATCCAAGGAGAAACACGCCAAGACACATATTAATCAAGCTATCGAAAATTAAATAAAAATAAAACATATTAAAAGCAGGAAGGGTAAAAACAACAAATAACACACAAGGGAATCCCCATAAGGTTAACAACTGAACTTTAAGAAGAAACTCTGCAAGCCAGAAGGGAGTGGCAGGACATATTTAAAGTGATGAAGGAGAAAAACCTAAAACCAAGATTACTGTACCCAGCAAGGATCTCATTCAGATATGATGGAGAAATTAAAACCTTTAGAGACAAGCAAAAGCCGAGAGAGTTCAGCACCACCAAAACAGCTTTACAACAAATGCTAAAGGAACTTCTCTAGGCAAGAAACACAATAGAAGGAAAAGACCTGCAATAACAAACCCAAAAGAATTAAGAAAATGGGAATAGGGACATTCATATCGATAATTACCTTACATGTAAATGGAGTACATTCTCTCACCAAAAGACACAGATTCGCTGAATGGATACAAAAACGAGACCCATATATATACTGTCTACAAGAGACCCACTTCAGACCTGTGGACACATACAGCCTGAAAGTGAGGGGATGGAAAAAGATATTCCATGCAAATGGAAATCAGAAGAAAGCTGGAGTAGCAATTCTCATATCACACAAAATAGACTTTAAAATAAAGACTATTACAAAAGACAAGGAAGGACACTACAGAATGATCAAGGGATCGATTCAAGTAGAAGATATAACAATTGTAAATATTTATGCACCCAACATAGGAGCACATCAATATATAAGGCAAATACTAACAGTCATAAAAGGGGAAATTGACAGTAACACAATCACAGTAGGGGACTTTAACACCCCACTTTCACCAATGGACAGCTCATCATAAATGAAAATAAATAAGAAAACACAAGCTTTAAATGATACATTAAACAAGATGGGCTTAATGATATTTATAGGACATTCCATCCAAAAACAACAGAATACACATTCTTCTCAAGTGCTCATGGAGCATTCTCCAGGATAGATCATATCTTGTGTCACAAGTCAAGCGTTGGCAAATTTAAGAAAATTGAAATCATATCAAGTATCTTTTCCGACGACAGTGCTATGAGACTAGATATCAATTACAGTAAAACATCTGTAAAAAATACAAACACATGGAGGCTAAACAATACAGTACTTAATAACCAAGAAATCACTGAAGAAATCAAACAGGAAGTCAAAAAATACCTAGAAACAAATGACAATGGAGACACGAGGAGCAAAAGCTATGGGATGCAGCAAAAGCAGTTCTAAGAGGGAAGTTTATAGCAATACATTCCTACCTTAAGAAACAGGAAACACCTCACATAAACAACCTAAACTTGCACCTAAAGTAATTAGAGAAAGAAGAACAAAAAACCCAAAGTTAGCTGAAGGAAAGAAATCATAAAGATCAGAAATAAACAAAAAAGAAATGAAGGAAATGATAGGAAAGATCAATAAAACTAAAAGCTGGTTCTTTCAGAGGAAAAACAAAATTGATAAACCATTAGCCAGACTCATCAAGAAAAAAAGGGAGAAGACTCAATTCAATAGAATTAGAAATGAAAAAGGAGAAGTAACAACTGACACTGCAGAAATACAAAGGATCATGAGAGAATACTACAAGCAACTCTATGCCAATCAAATGGCCAACCTGGAAGAAATGGACAAATTCTTAGAAATACACAACCTGCCGAGACTGAACCAGGAAGAAATAGAAAATATGAACAGAAGAATCACAAGCACTGAAATTCAAATGGTGATTAAAACTCTTCCAACAAACCAAATCCCAGGACCACGTGGCTTCACAGCGAATTCTATCAAACATTTAGAGAAGAACTAACACCTATTCTTCTCAAACTCTTCCAAAATACAGCAGAGGGAGGAACACTCCCAAACTCATTCTACGAGGCCACCATCACCCTGATACCAAAACCAGACAAAGATGTCACAAAGAAAGAAAACTGCAGGGCAATATCACTGATAAACATAGATGCAAAAATCTTTAACAAACTACTAGCAAACAGAATCCAACAGCACATTAGAAGTATCATACACCATGATGAAGTGCCGTTTATTCCAGGAATGCAAGGATTCCTCCATGTACGCACTGTGATACACCATGTTAACAAATTTAAGGAGAAAACCATATGATCATCTCAATCGATGCAGAGAAAGCTTTCTACAAAGTTCAACACCCATTTATGATAAAATCCCTGCAGAAAGTAGGCTTAGAGGGAACTTTCCTCAACATAATAAAGGCCATATATGACAAACCAACAGCCAACATCATCCTCAATGGTGAAAAATTGAAACCATTTCCACTAAGATCAGGAACAAGACAAGGTTTCCCACTCTCACCACTCTTATTCAACATAGTTTTGGAAGTTGTAGTCACAGCAATCAGAGAAGTAAAAGAAATCCAGATTGGAAAAGAAGTAAATCTGTCACTGTTTGCAGATGACATGATACTATACATAGAGAATTCTAAAGATGATACCAGAAAACTACTAGAGCTAATCAATGAATTTGGTAAAGTAGCAGGATACAAGACTAATGCACAGAAATCTCTAGCATTCTTATACACTAATGATGAAAAATCTGAAAGTGAAATTAAGAAAATACTCCCATTTACCATTGCAACAAGAATAAAATATCTAGGAATATACCTACCTAAGGAGACAAAAGACCTGTATGCAGAAAATTATAAGACACTGATGAAAGAAATTAAAGATGATACAGATAGATGGAGAGATATACCATGTTCTTGGATTGGAAGAATCAACATTGTGAAAATGACTCACTTACTGAAAGCAATCTACAGATTTAATGAAATCCCTATCAAACTACCACTGGCAGTTTTCACAGAACTAGAACAAAAAAAATTCACAATTTGTATGGAATCATGTAAGACCCCAAATAGCCAAAGCAATCTTGAGAATGAAAAATGGAGCTGGAGGAATCAGGCTCCTGGACTTCAGACTATACTACAAAGCTACAGTAATCAAGACAGTATGGTACTGGCACGAAAACAGAAAGATCGATCAATGGAACAGGATAGAAAGCCCAGAGATAAACCCACACAGGTATGGTCACCTTATCTTTGATCAAGGAGGTGAGAATATACAGTGGAGAAAAGACAGCCTCTCCAATAAGTGGTGCTGGGAAAACTAGACCGATCCATGTTAAAGTATGAAATTAGAACACTCCCTAACACCATACACAAAAATAAACTCAAAATGGATTAAAGACCTAAATGTTAGCCCAGACACTATCAAACTCTTAGAGGAAAACATAGGCAGAACACTCTATGACATGAATCAAAGCAAGATCTTTCTTGACCCACCTCCTAGAGAAATGGAAATAAAAACAAAAATAAACAAATGAGACCTAATGAAACATAAAAACTTTTGCACAGCAAAGGAAACCATAAACAAGACCAAAAGGCAACCCTCTGAATGGGAGAAAATATTTGCAAATGAAGCAACTGACAAAGGATTAATCTCCAAAATTTACAAGCAGCTCATGCAGCTCAATATCAAAAAAACATAGAAGCCAATTCAAAAATGGGCAGAAGACCTAAATAGACATTTCTCTAAAGAAGGTATACAGATTGCCAACAAACACACGAAAGAATGCTCAACATCATTAATCATTAGATAAACGTGAATCAAAACTACAATGAGATATCATCTCACACTGATCAGAATGGCCATCACCAAAAAATCTAGAAACAATAAATGCTGGAGAGGGTGTGGAGAAAAGGGATCCCTATTGCACTGTTGCTGGGAATGTAAATTGTTACAGCCACTATGGAGGTTCCTTAAAAAACTAAAAATAGAAGTACCATACGAACTAGCATGCCCACTGCTGGGCATGTACCCTGAGAAAACCAGAATTCAAAATGTGTCATGTATGAAAATATTCATTGCAGCTCTATTTACAATAGCCAGGACATGGAAGCAACCTAAGTGTTCATCATATGAATGGATAAAGAAGACGTAGCACATATATACAATGGAATATTACTCAGCCATAAAAATAAATGAAATTGAGTTATTTGTAGTGAGGTGGATGGACCTAGAGTCTGTCATAGAGAGTGAAGTAAGTCAGAAATAGAAAAACAAATACTGTATGCTAACACATATATATGGAATCTAAGAAAAAAAAGGTCATGCAGAAACTAGGGCTAAGACGGGAATAAAGACATAGACCTACTATAGAGTGGACCTGAGGATATGGGGAGGGGGAAGGGTAAGCTGAGATGAAGTGAGAGAGGTGTATGGACATATATACACTACCAAATTTAAAATGGATAGCTTGTGAGAAGCAGCCCCATTGCACAGGGAGATCAGCTCGGTGGTTTGTGACCACCTAGCCATGTGGGATAGGGAGCATGGCGGGGAGAGAGATGTAAGAGGGAAGAGATATGGGAACATATGTATATGTATATGTATAACTGATTCACTTTGTTATAAAGCAGAAACTAACATCCCATTGTACAGCATTTATACTACAATAAAGATGTTAAAAAAGAAAACAAACAAACAAACAAAAAAGTGCAAGGTCTCCTTTGAGACAATTACTAAGCTTTCCAGGAGACTTTCTTCATCACATCATGCCGGCCACTGCTAGAATTCTTCACCAGCCATAATGACAAACAGCCTAAATGAATTTATTGATTTAATCATCAAAGCATACATATATATATATATATATATATATATATATATATATATGTATATATATATATAGACACTGCAAATTAATTGAATCTTAGCAGCGAAAAATAAAGATCTGAACAATCATATCATCATCTATATTTCTTACTTGAAAACAATCATCCTAAAAGGTTTAACCTCTTTCATCTACTTGACTAGTTATAGAATATCTAGACAGCTCCTTTTATATGTTTCTCGGGCCTTTGAATTACAAAAGATTTGAAAAGGAAATACCTTACATAGGAGAGAGATAAGATTTCTCATGTAAGTGTTATATGACTCCTTTAGTGTTTTTGATACTGAGGTGCAGAAAAGTCTTTAATTACCTTCATTAACAATATGTTGATGACACTGCACTAAACCTTGATTATAAAACAATGAACATAACACATTTGTTTGGTGATCATGTAGAAGTAATACATCCATTACAGTGGCATAACCCACTAGTGAATTATTATATTAGTTAATGGGAGCTTAAGTAAATTAGAATTTATTTACTGTGGTATAATCTTGCGTATGAATCTGAAATAATTTTATGCCATAGTTGATTACTTGTATGGAGTAGAATATCATTGTCATTATGAAACAGATGTGTATATGACTGCCTTAATACCTTTGATCAGCATTGCTCTTATTAAGGGGATTTGTGTAATATACTGTTTGGGAGCTAATCCTAAACACACAAAAAAGACAAGATCATTTAATGTACATGAGAAAATGTACATATAAATATACAGATATTACTCTGGGTTTTTTTCCTCCACCTTGTCACTATGTTAGTTTTCTATTGCTCATGCAACAAATTGCCACAAACAATGACTTAAACCAAGACAAACTAATCATCGTACAGCTCTGTAGATTTGTTTGAAATGGGTCTCACTGCTAAGATCAGGGTATTGGCAGGGTGCCTTCCCATCTGGAGACTCTAGAAATGACTCCATGTAATTGCCTTTTACAGCTTATAAAGGCCACTGCATTCCTACACTGGTGGCCCCTTCCTCTATCTTCCAAGTAAAAAATAATAATTGAGTATTTCTCACATCCTCACATTACTCTGACCTCTCTCCTGCCACCCCCTTTGACTTTTAAGGATGTTTGTGATTACAATGGACCTGCCCAGATAGTCCAGAATAATCTCCCTATTTTAAGGTCAACTGGGGGGAGACCTTCAAGATGGTGAGGAGTAGGACGTGGAGATCATCTTCCTCCCCACAAATACATCAGAAATACATCTACATGTGGAACAACTCCAACAGAACACCTACTGAACGCTGACAGAAGACCTCAGACCTCCCAAAAGGCAAGAAACTCTCCAGGTACATGGGTAGGGGAAAAGAAAAAAGAAAAAACAGAGGCAAAAGAATAGGGACAGGACCTGCACCTCGGGGAGGGAGCTGTGAAGGAGGAAAAGTTTCCACACACTAGGAAGGCCCTTCGCGGGCAGAGACTGCGGGTGGTGGAGGGGGGAAGCTTCAGAGCTACGGAGAAGAGCACAGCAACAGGGGTGCGGAGGGCAAAGTGGAGAGATTCCCGCACAGAGGATCAGTGCCGACCAGCACTCACCAGCCGGAGAGGCTTGTCTGCTCACCCGCCAGGGCTGGCGGGGGCTGGGAGCTGAGGCTCGGCTTCGGTAGGATCACAGGGAGAGGACCGGGGTTGGAGGCGTGAACACAGCCTGAAGGGGGCTAGTGAGCTACACTTAGCTGGGAGGGAGTCCAGGAAAAAGACTGGACCTGCCTAAGAGACAAGAGACCATTGTTTCAGGGTGTGCGAGGAGAGGGAATTCAGAGCACCACCTAAACGAGCTCCAGAGATGGCTGTGAGATGCGGCTATCAGCACGGACACCAGAGACGGGCATGAAACGCAAAGGCTGCTGATGCTACCACCAAGAAGCTGGTGTGAAAGTACAGGCCACTCTCCATATCTCCCCTCCTGGGAGCCTGTGCAGCCTGCCACTGCCAGGGTACCGTGATTCAGGGACAACTTCCCCGGGAGAATACATGGCACCTCAGGCTGGTGCAATATCATGCTGGCCTCTGCCGCCACAGGCTTGCCCCGCATTCCATACCCCTCCCTCCGCCAGGACAGAGTGAGCCAGAGCCCCCTAATCAGCTGCTACTTTAACCCCATCCTTTCTGAGTAAACAACAGACGCCCTCAGGCGACCTATACGCAGACGCCAGGCCAAATCCAAAGCTGAACCCTAGGAGCTATGCAAACAAAGAAGAGAAAGGGAAATTTCTCCCTGCAGCCACAGGAGCAGCAGATTAAATCTCCACAATCAACCTGATGTACCCTGCATCTGTGGAATTCCTGAATAGACAACGAATCATTCCAAATTGAGGGGGTGGACTTTGGGAGCAACTGTAGACTTAGGGTTTGCTTTCTGCAAATAATTGTTTCTGGTTTTATGTTTATCATAGTTTAGTATTTAGAGTTTATTATCATTGGTAGATTTGTTTATTGATTTGGTTGCTCTCTTCCTTTTTTTATATACAGACATATATATATTTTTTCCTTTTACTCTTTTTAGGAGTATGTATGTGTATGTTTTCTTGTGTGAAATAGCTTTGCTTTTTGTCTGTATAGCTTTGCTTTTACCATTTGTCCTAGGGTTCTGTCTGTCCTTTATTTATTTATTTATTTATTAGTATAGTTTTTAACCCTTATTATCATTGTCAGATGTGTTCTTTGGTTTGGTTGCTCTCTTCTTTCTTTTTTAAATTACTTTTTAATATTTTTATTTTTAATAATTTTTTTTATTTTAATAACTTTATTTTATTTTCTTTTTTCTTTCTTTCTTTTTTCTCCCTTTTCTTTTGAGCCATGTGGTTGACAAGGTCTTGGTGCTACGACCAGGTGTCAAGGCTATGCCTCTGAGGTAGGGGAGCTGAGTACAGAGCACTGGTCCACCAAAGACCTCCCACTTCCATGTAATATCAAATGGCCAAAGCTCTCCCAGAGATCTCCATCTCAATGCTAAGACGCAGCTCCAGTCAACGACCAGCAAGCTACAGTGATAGACACCCTATGCCAAACCACTAGCAAGACAGGAACACAATCCCGCCCATTAGCAGAGAGGCTGCTTAAAATAGCAATAAGGCCACAGACACCCCAAAACACAACACCATACATGGTCCTGCACACCAGAAAGGCAAGATCCAGCCTCAACCACTAGAACACAGGCACCAGTTCCCTCCACCTGGAAGCTTACACAACACACTAAACCAACTGTAGCCACTGGGGGCAGACACCAAAAACAAAGGGAATTATGAACCTGCAGCCTGTGAAAAGGAGACCCGAAACACAGTAAGTTAAGCAAAATGAGAAGACAAAGAAACACACAGCAGATGAAGGAGCAAGGCAAAAACAAACCAAACCAAACAAATGAAGAGGAAATAGGCAGTTTACCTGAAGAAGAATTCAGAGTAATGATAGTAAAGATGATCCAAAATCTTGGAAATACAATGGAGAAAATACAAGAAATGTTTAACAAGGACCTAGAAGAACTAAAGAGCAAGCAAACCATGATGAACAGCACAATAAATTAAATTAAAAATTCTCTAGAAGGAATCAATAGCAGAATAACTCACACAGAAGAATGGATAAGTGACCTGGAAGATAAAAGAGTGGAAATAACTACCAAAGAGCAGAATAAAGAAAAAAGAATGAAGAGAATTGAGGACAGTATCAGAGACCTCTGTTACAACATTAAATGCATCAACATGAGAATTATAGGGATCCCAGAAGAAGAAGAGAAAAAGAAAGGAACTGAGAAAATATTTGAAGAGACTATAGTTGAAAACTTCCCTAATATGGAAAACAAAATAGTCAATCAAGTCCAGGAAGCATAGAGAGTCCCATACAGGATAAGTCCAAGGAGACACATGCCAGGGCACATATTAATCAAACTATTAAAAATTAAATAAAAAGAAAAATAATTAAAAGAAGCAAGGGAAAAGCAACAAATAACATACAAGAGAATCTCCATAAGGTTAACAGCTGATCTTTCAGGAGAAACACTGCAAACCAGAAGGGAGAGGCAAAACATATTAAAAGTGATGAAAGGGAAAAACCTACAACCAAGATTTCTCTACCCAGCAAGGATCTCATTCAGATTCAACAGAGAAATTAAAACCTTTAAAGAGAAGCAAAAGCTAAGAGAATTCAGCACCACCAAACCAGCTTTACAACAAATGCTAAAGGAACTTCTCTAGGCAGGAAACACAAGAGAAGGAAAAGACCTACAATAACAAACCCAAAACAATTAAGAAAATGGTAATAGGAACATACATATCGATAAATACCTTAAATGTAAATGGATTAAATGCTCCAACCAATAGACATAGACTGGCTGAATGGATACAAAAACAAGGCCTGTATTAATATTGTGTACAAGAGACCCACTTCAGACCTGGGGACACATACACTGAAATTCAGAGGATAGAAAAATATATTTCAAGAAAATGGAAATCAAAAGAAAGCTGGAGTAGCAATTCTCATATCAGAAAAAATGGACTTTAAAATAAAGACTATTACAACATACAAAGAAAGACACTACAGAATGAACAATGGGTCAATCCAAGAAGAAGATAAAACAGTTGTAAATATTTATACATCCAACATAGGAGCATCTCAATACATAAGGCAAGTGCTAACATCCATAAAAGGGGAGATCGACAGTAACACAATCATAGTAGGGAAATTTAAACACCCCACTTTCACCAATGGACAGATCACCCTAAATGAAAATAAATAAGGAAACACAAGCTTTAAGTGATACATTAAACAAGATGGACTTAGTTGATATTTATAGGACATTCCATCCAAAAATGACAGAATACACATTCTTCTCAAGCACTCATGGAACATTCTCCAGGATAGATCATATATTGAGTCACAAATCAAGCCTTGGTTAACTTAAGAAAATTGAAATCATATCAAGTATCTTTTCCAACAACAACACTATGAGACTAGATATCAATTACAGGAAAAGATCTGTAAAAAATACAAACACATGGAGCATAAACAGTACACTACTTAGTAACGAAGTGATTACTGAAGAAATCAAAGAGGAAGTCAAAAAATACCTAGAAACAAATGACAATGAGACACGATGAACCAAAACCTATGGGATGCAGCAAAAGCAGTTCAAAGAGGGAAGTTTATAGCAATAGAATCCTACCTTAAGAAACAGGAAACATCTCAAATAAACAACCTAGCATTGCACCTAAAGAAATTGGAGAAAGAAGAATTTTTAAAAAAACAAAGTTAGCAGAAGGAAGAAATCATAAAGATCAGATCAGAAATAAATGAAAAAGAAATGAAGGAAATGATAACAAAGATCAATAAAACTAAAAACAGGTTCTTTGAGTAAACAAAATTGATAAACTATTAGCGAGATTAATCAAGAAAAAAGGAAGAAGACTCAATTCAACAGAATTAGAAATGAAAAAGGAGAAGTAACAACTGACACTGCAGAAATAAAAAAGATCATGAGAGATTACTACAAGCAACTCTATGCCAATCAAATGGCCAACCTGGAAGAAATGGACAAATTCTTAGAAATGCGCAACTGCCGAGACTGAACCAGGAAGAAATAGAAAATATGAAGAGACCAAACACAAGAACTGAAATTGAAACTGTGATTAAAAATCTTCCAACAAATAAAAGCCCAGGATCAGATGGCTTCACAGGGGAATTCTATCAAACATTTAGAGAAGAGCTAACATCTATGCTTCTCAAACTCTTCCAAAATATAGCAGAGGGAGGAACACTCCCAAACTCATTCTACGAAGCCACCATCACCTTGATACCAAAACCAGACAAAGATGCCACAAAGAAAGAAAACTACAGGGCAGTATCACTGATGAACATAGATGCAAAAATTCTCAACAAAATACTAGCACACAGAATCCAACAGCACATTAAAAGTATCATACACCATGATCAAGTGGGGTTTATTCCAGCAATGCAAGGATTCTTCCATATATGCAAATTAATCAATGTGATATACCATATTAACAAATTTAAGGAGAAAACCCATATGATCATCTCAATGGATGCAGAAAAAGCTTTTGACAAAATTCAATGCCCATTTATGATAAAATCCCTGCAGAAAGTAGGCATAGAGGGAACTTTCTTCAATATAATAAAGGCCATATTTGAAAAACCAACAGCCAAAATTATCCGCAATGTTGAAAAACTGAAACCATTTCCACTAAGATCAGGAACAAGACAAGGTTGCCCACTCTCACCACTCTTATTCAACATAGTTTTAGAAGTTTTACCCACAGCAATCACAGAAGAAAAAGAAATAAAAGGAATCCACATTGGAAAAGAAGAAATAAAGCTGTCACTGTTTGCAGATGACATGACATTCTACATAGAGAATCCTAAAGATGATACCAGAAAACTACTAGAGCTAGTCAATGAATTTGGTAAAGTAGCAGGATACAAATTTAATACAAATTTAATACAGAGAAATATCTGGCATTCCTATACTTTAATGATGAAAAATCTGAAAGTGAAATTAAGAACACACTCCCATTTACCACTGCAAGAGAAGAATAAAATATCTAGGAATAAAGCTACCTAAGCAGACAGAAGACCTGCATGCAGAAAACTATAAGACACTGATGAAAGAAATTAATGATGATACAAACAGATGGAGAGATATACCATGTTCTTGGACTGGAAAAATCTATTCTGTGAAAATGACTATACTACCCCAAGCAATCTATAGGTTCAATGCAATCCCTATCAAACTACCAATGGCATTTTTCACAGAACCAGGATAAAAAATTTCACAATTTTTATGGAAACACCAAAGGCCCTGAATAAGAAAAGCAATCTTGATAAAGAAAAATGGAGCTGGAGGAATCAGGCTTCTGGACTTCAGACTATACTACAAAGCTACAGTAATCAACACAGTGTGGTACTGGCACAAAAAAAGAAATATAGATCAATGGAACAGGATAGAAAGCCCAGAGATAAACCCATGCACATATGGTCACCTTATCTTTGATAAAGGAGGCAAGAATATACAGTGGAGAAAAGACCGTCTCTTCAGTAAGTGGTGCTGGGAAAACTGGACAGGTACATGTAAAAGTATGAAATTAGAACACTCCCTAACACCATACACAAAAATAAACTAAAAATGGATTAAAGACCTAAATGTAAGCCCAGACACTATCAAACTCTCAGAAGAACTCATAGGAAGAACACTCTATGCCATAAATCAGAGCAAGATCCATTTTGACCCACCTCCCTGAGAAATGGAAGCAAAAACAAAAATAAAGAACTGGAACCTAATGAAACTTAAAAGTTTTGCACAGCAAAGTAACCATAAAGAAGACAAAAGACAACCCTCAGAATGGTAGAAAATATTTTCAAATGAAGCAACTGGCAAGATTAATCTCCAAAATTTACAAGCAGCTCATGCAGCCCAGTATAAAAAAAACATACAACCCAGTCTAAGAATGAGCAGAAGACCTAAATACACCTTTCTACCAAGAAGATATACAGATTTCCAACAAACACATGAAAGGATGCTAAACATCACTAATAATTAGAGAAATGCAAATCAAAACTACAATGAGGTATCACCTCACACTGGTCAAAATGGTGATCATCAAAAAATCTAGAAACAATAAATGTTGGAGAGGGTGTGGAGAAAAGGGAACACTCTTGCACTGTTGGTGGGAATGTAAATTGATACAGCCACTCTGGAGAATGGTATGGAGGCTCCTTAAAAGACTAAAAATAGAACTACAATACGACCCAGCAATCCCACTACTGGGCATATACCCTGAGAAAACCATAATTCAAAAAGAGTCATGTACCACAGTGTTCATTGCAGCACTATTTACAATAGCCAGGACATGGGAGCAACCTAAGTGTCCATTGACAGATGAATGGGTAAACATGTTGCACATATATACAGTGGAATATTACTCAGTCATAACTAGAAGCGAAATTGAGTTATTTGTAGTGAGGTGGATGGACCTAGAGTCTGTCATACAGAGTGAAGTAAGTCAGAAAGAGAAAAATAAATACCACATGCTAATACATATATATGGAATCTAAAAAGATTCTGAGGAACCTAGGGGCAGGACAGGAATAAAGTTGCAGACATAGAGGATGAACTTGAGGACACGGGAAGGGGGAAATGTAAACTGGGCCAAAGTGAGAGAGTTGCATGTACGTATATACACTACCAAATGTAAAATCAGTAGGTAGTGGGAAGCAGCCACATAGTACAGGGATATTAACTCGGTGTTTTGTGACCACCTTGAGGGATGGTATAAGGAGTGTGGGAGGGAGACTGAAGAGGGATGAGATATGGGGATATATGTATATGTATGTCTGATTCACTTTGTTATAAAGCAGAAACTATTACACCACTGTAGAGCAATTATACTCCAGTAAAGATGTTAAAATTAAAAAAATTAAGTCAACTGATTAGCAACCTTAATTCTATCTACAACCTTAATTCCTCTTTACCATGTAGCATAATATATTCACAGGTTTGGGTGATTAGTATGTATGCATCTTTGGGAGCATCATCTACCTACAAGTCACTTTTCTTTTAAAGTTAACTTGCATTTTCAACATAAATTATATGCATAATATTACTAAAGACATAATAAAAAAAGACCCTGCCCACTCCTGCAGAACTGAATTCTTAGTCTTTAGAGGCAAGAATTTTCTGCTATTTTAGTTGTTTTTTGGTTATAACTTCATATTTCTAGATAATATACTACTTAAAGTTTTCACTTCAACAACTGTTGATTTCTGAACATGGTAGATGAAATTTAGCTCTCTTCCAACACACTGACACACACAAACACACTTCTCTTGCCCTCACCTTCACAGAATAGCTAGGTCATATTTCAAAAACACAGTAGCCAGTGTTTACATTATTATGACTATGTAAGCATTATCTGTGGAGACAGGTAATGTACTATGATTATGCTTCCTGTATTTTATAATCCCCCTCTAGAGAAAGTGATTTCCCAATATTTTTAATTATTCTTAATCTGTGTATCTATTGTTAATTATTTCTTCATGGTCTGTCAGGTCTGTTACATATTAATATAATTTTCCAAGTGGTCAAATACATTAGGCAATACACCGCTTCCAGTTTTCCTGGGAAACCTCTCTTCTAGAGGCCGTTGTCCTCCTGCTCAATCTAGACGGGCTGCCCTCTATATTCCCTGCTTTGCCATCAACCCGGGACTTCTTTTTGGCATTATGTTAGAGATTCTTTCCCTTTTTGGTTATGTTAGATCCCCTCTTTCCTGGGCCTCATGTCATCCTCTTTCCTGAAGTTTTCTTTTTCTAAAAGTGAGGTATAAGTTATTTTACAATAAAATGAATATGTCTTAGATGTACAGTTTGATGAGTATTGACAAATATACACACATATTTATTTACCTTTTAAATCGAGGTATAGAACATTTTTACCACCCCAGAATGTTCCTATATACCCCTTTAAATTAAATTCCATCCATGCCAGAGACAACTATTATTGTGATTTCTATCACTATAGATTTGTTTTGCCTGTTCTAGAAATCTATATAAATGGAGTTATATAATATTATGTCTGGCTTCTTTGGCTCAACATGTTTTTGAGATTCAGCTATGCCATCAGTCATCCTTTTTATTCTTAAGAAGTATTCCATTGTATGACTACAGAATATTTGTTTATCTATCCTCCTGTTGATGTACGTTTGGGCTGATTCCAGGCTGAGACATTACAGATAAAACTGCCAAGAACAGTCTTGTACAAGTATTTTTTGGACAGGAGATTGACATTGATACAATATGGTTAACAAGAAACCGTACTCAAATTTCATTAGTTTTTACATACACTCATTTGTGTATGTGTGTATGTGTGTGTGTCTGTGTGTGGTTCTATGCAATTTTATCCCATGTATATATTTGTACAGCCAAAATCATAATCAGAACTTTTACATTGTGATTTTAATTAGTGTCTCTCTGCTAACTGATGATATTGAGAATATTTTCATATTCTTATTGGTCATTTAGAAATTTGTGAATTGTCTAAGTCTTTTACCCATTTTTAATTTATGGTGTTTTTTCTTGTTGATTTGTATGAATATTTATTCTGATTTTGAATTCTTTATAAGATTTTATGTATTGCAAGTGTTTTCCTCCACTCATTGTTTGCCTCTTCAACTCTCACACGAGTGTCTTTTAATTAACAGAAGTTCTTAATTTTAATGAAATCTAATTTCTTTTGTGATTAATTTTATTTTTCAAGTTTAACAAGTTTTTGCCTGACTCAAGGGCATGACAACATTTCCCTATGGTTTCATCTAAAATATTTATTTATTTTTTAATTGTCATAGTTAGATCTATGATTCATTTTGAATTAATTATTGTTTCTGATGTGAGATAGGGTGTCAAGGCTCACTTTTTCCCTATGGGTATGCAATTGATTCCTCAACATTTATTGAACAGGTCATCCTTTATTCTGTCGAATTGCAGTAGAGATTTGTCATAAATCAGGATACTACATATGTGTAGATCTATTTTTGGATTTTCTTTTCTGTACAATTGGTTTATCTTTGCTCCAATATCATATTCTCTTAATTTTTAATATTTTATAATAAACATGTTCTTCTTCAAGATTTCTTGGCGATTATAAATCCTCTGCAGTTCTATATAAGTTTTAGGATTAGTTTGTCAATTTCCTATTAAAAGTCCAACTTATAAATATAACTTGTTATATGTTAGCCTCATGGTAATCACAAAGCAAAAACCTGTAGTAAATGTAAAAAATATAAGGAGAAAGGAATCTAAGCATACCAGTATAGAAAGCCATCAAACCACAAATGGAGAGACAAGAGAAGAAGAAAGGGACAGAGAAATTACACAACAGCCAGAAAACAATGAACAAAATGGTAATAAGTACATACCTATTAATAATTACGTTAAATGTAAAATGGAATAAATTCACCAACCTAAAGGTATACAGAGGCTGAATGGATGAACAAAACAAGAACCATCTATGTATTGCTTACAAGAGACTCACTTCAGACATAAGAACACATACAGACTGTAAGTTAAGGGATGGAAAATTATATGCTCTCAAAATGGAAATCAAGAAAAATCTGAGGTAGTGATACTTTTATCAGACAAAATGACTCTAAAAGAAAGAATGCAATAAAAGGCAGAGAGGGTCACTGCAGAATGATAAAAGGGTTAAACCAATAAGAGGATATAGCATTTGTAAATATTTATGCATGCAATGTAGGATAACCTAAATATATAAAGCAAATATTAACAGACATAAAGAGAGCTATAAACATCAGTACAGTAATAATAGAAGACTTTAATACTCCACTTTCATCAATGGATAGATCATCCAGACAGAAAATCAATAAGGAAACATTGGTTTTAAATAGCATGTTAGACCAAATGAATTTAATAATTACACACAGAACAGTCGATCAAAAAGCAACAGAATACACATTCTTCTCAAGTGCACATAGAACCTTCTCTAGGATATATGTTAGGACACAAAGCAAGTCTTAACAAATTTGAGCAGATTGAAATCATATCAAGCATCATTTCCGATCAGAATAGTATGAAACTAGAAATAAATTACAAGAAGACAACTGGAAAATTCATAAATATGTGGAGAGTAAACAACATGGAACAACCAATAGGTCAATGAAAAAAAGCAGAAGAGAATTAAAAAATACCTAGAGACAAATAAAAATAGAAATACAATGTAACAATACTTATGGGATGCAGCAAAGTCAGTTATAAGAGGGAAGTTCATTGTAGTAAATGCCTCCATCAAAAAACACGAAAAGTATAAAATAACAACCTAACTTTACAACTCGAGGAATTAGAAAAAGAACAGACAAAATGCAAAATTAGTAGAAGGAAGGAAATAAAGATCACAGCAAAAATAAATAAAATAGAGACTAAAAAGGCAATAGAAAAGACCATAAAGCCAAGACCCAGTTCTTTGAAAAGATAAACAAAATCAAGAACAAGTTTGCTAGATTCATAAAGAAAAATAGGGTGAGAACTCAAATAAAATCAGAAATAAAAGACAAGTTACAAGTGACACCAAAGAAATCCAAAGGATCATAAGCAACAACTACAATTATATGCCAACAAATTGGGCAACACAGAGGAAATGATTAAATTCATATTAATGTACCATCTTTAAAGATCAAATTATGAAAAAATAGAAAATTTGAACAGATCTATTACTAGTAACAGATTGAGTCAGTAATCAAAAACTTCCTAACAAACAAAAGTCCAAGACAAGACAGCTTCACTGGTGAATTCTACCAAACATTCACAGATTAATACCAATCACCAATCCTTCTCAAAACCTTCCAAAAACAAACAAACAAAAAACCAGAAGAGGAGGAAACACTTTCAAACTCATTTTACAAGGCCAGCATTACTCTGATACCCAAACCAGACAAGGACACCACTAAAAAATGAAATTACAGGCCAATATCCCCAATGAACATAGATGCAAAAAAACCTCAACAAACTATTAGTAACCAAATTCAACAGTACATTAAAAGGATCATAAACAATGATGAAGTGGGATTTATCTCAGGTATGCAAGGATTGTTCAACATCCACAAATCAATAAATGTGCTACCCCACATGAGCAAAATGAAGGATTAAAAATCATATGATTATATCAATAGATGCAGAAAAAAGCATCTGATAAAATTCAGCATCCACTTATGTAAAAACTCTCAACAAAGTGGGTACAGAAAGAACATACCCCAAAATAATAAAGGCCATATACAACAAGCCCACAGCTAATACAATACTCAGTGGTGAAAAGCTGAAAACTTTAACATCAAGAAGAAGACAAGGATGCCCACTCTTTTTTTTTTTTTTTTTTTTCAGTATGCGGGCCTCTCACTGGTGTGGCCTCTCCTGTTGCGGAGCACAGGCTCCAGATGCGCAGGCCCAGCGGCCATGGCTCACGGGCCCAGCCGCTCCGCGGCATGTGGGATCCTCCCGGACCGGGGCACGAACCCGCGTCCCCTGCATTGGCAGGCGGACTCTCAACCACTGCGCCACCAGGGAAGCCCGAGGATGCCCACTCTTCACTTTCATTCAACATAGTATTGGAAGTCCTAGCCAGAGCAATTAGGCAAGAAAAAAAAGACATCCAAATTGGAAAGGAAGAAGTAAAACTGTCACTGTTTAGAGATGATATGTGTGAAAACCCTAAAGACTGCACCGAAAACATTGTTAGAATTAATAAATGAATTAAGGAACATAACAGTATTCAAAATCAACATACAGAAATTTGTGGCATTTCTATACACTAATAAGAAACTATCAGAGAGAGAAATTAAGGAAACAATCCCACATCCAATTGCATCAAAAAGAATAAAATACCTAAGAATAAATTTAACCAAAGAGGTGAAAGACCTGCACACAAAATTTATAAGACATTGATGAAAGAAATTGAAGAAGACACAAATAAATGGAAAGATATTCTGTGTTCATAGTTTGGGAAGATTAATATTATTAATATGTCCTTACTACTCAAAGCAGTCTGTAGATTCAACACAATACCTATCAAGATTCTGAAGGCATTTTTCACAGAAATAAAACAAACAATACTAAAATCTGTATGGAACCACAAAAGACCCAGAATACCCAAAACCATGTTGAGGAAGAAGGACAAAGCTGGATGCATCGTGTGCCATGATTTCAAACTATATCACAAAGCTATAGTAATCAGGACAGTACAATACTGGCATTAAAAAATGCACAGGGCTTCCCTGGTGGCGCAGTGGTTGAGAGTCCGCCTGCCGATGCAGGGAACGTGGGTTTGTGCCCCGGTCCGGGAAGATCCCACATGCTGCGGAGTGGCTGGGCCCGTGAGCCATGGCCGCTGAGCCTGCACATCCGGAGCCTGTGCTCTGCAATGGGAGAGGCCACAACAGTGAGAGGCCCACATAACGCAAAAAAAAAAAAAAAAAAAAAAAAATGCACATACATCAATGGAACCGAATTAAGAGCCCAGAAATAAATCCATGTACATATGGACAACTGATCTACAGCAATGTAGCAAAGAACTTACAATAGAGAAAGGGGAGTCTCTTTAATAAAGGTGCTGGGAAAACTGGAGAGCCACATGCAAAAGAAAAAAAATAGAATAATAACATACACTACACACAAAAATTAACTCAAAATGGATTAAAGACTTGAATGTAAGACCTGAAAGCATAAAATTCCTAAAAGAAAATATAGGCAGTAACCTCACTGACATTGGTCTTAGCAATGTTTTTGTAGATCTGACTCCAAAGGCAAGGGAAACAAAAGCAAAAATAAACAAATGGGACTACATGAAGCTAAAAAAATTTTGCACAGTGAAGAAAGCCATCAGTAAAATGAAAAGACAACCTAATGAATGGGAGAATGTATTTATAAATTGTATGTGTGATAAGGGATTGGTACCCAAAATATATAAAGAACACATAATTCAATAGGCAAAAACAATCTGGTTTAAAAACGCAGAGGATCTGTATAGATATTTTTCAAAAGAACACAGACAAATTGACTTATTTCACTTGCATAATACACCCTAAGTCCAAATAAGTTGCTGCAAATGTCCGAATTTCATTCTTTTTTATGGCTAACATTCCCCTGTATATATATATATATATATATATATATATATATATATATATATATATATATATATATATATCACATCTTCTTCATCCATTCTTCTCTTGAAGAACACTTGGAATTCTTCCATATTTTGGCTATTGTACATAGTGTTGCTGTGAACATTGGGGTGCAGGTATATTTTCTTTTATTTATGAAAGTATAGTTGATTTACAATATTGTGTCAGTTTCAGGTGTATAGCAAAGTGATTCCGTTAATTTTTTCAGATTATATTCCATTGTAGGTTATTACAAGATACTGAATCTAATTCCCTGTGCTATATAGCAAATTCTTGTTGCTTATCTATTTTATGTATAGTAGTTTGTATCTAGTAATCCCATACTCCTAACTTATCCTCCCTCCCTTACTCTCCCCTTTGGTAACCATTAGTTTGTTTTCTATGTCTGTGAGTCTGTTTCTGTTTTGCATGTATCTTTTCAAAATAATGTTTTCATTTTTTTCCCAGTTATATACCCAGGAGTAGAATTGCTGGATCATATGGTAGTTCTATTTTTAGTTTTTTGAGGAACCTCCATATTGTTTTCCATAGTGGCTGCACCAATTTACATTCCCAACAATGGTGCACAAATGTTCCATTTCTCCACATCCTCTCCAACATTGTTATATGTAGACACTTTGTTGACAGTCATTCTGACAGCAGTAAGGTGATACGTCGTTGTTGTTTTGATTTTCATTTCACTAATAATTAGGTTAAACAGTTACTTATTATGGTCTGGAATTGGTGTTCTTATGTGGGAGCTTCCCTATGTAGACTGAATACGTCCAGTGCCTTTGGTGGGAGGGCTGGTTTTGATGTAGATGCCAGTCACTTCTTTCCTCAATGTGTGCTGTGAGTTATCACTTTAGTAGGGGGTGTGACTGGAGATAGAATGGCTAGAGGTGGTGTCAGGTGTGAGGCAGGACTTCCTCTCTGCTCAGTGGCCCTTACTGCCTTGTTGGGGACAAGGTCCAATCACAAGTTGCTGGAGCAGAAGCCCTGAGGTTTGGGCCTGAGCTGACTCTCTTCCCTTTAGGTGTAGTTTTCCCTCTTCCCACACTGGGACCCTTGCCCTAGAGGATGGGAGTGCCGAAGCAAGTGGGGCCCATGTGAGAGTTCCAATTTGCTGCTTGTTCCAATTTGGCTCCACTCTGATGCAGACTCAAATGCAAGTCCCCTTTGTCCCTCACAGCCAGACACTGCCCCTAGCCTCTGCAGCACCCTGCCTTGTTGTAGTATCACTCTGCAGGGCTGGTGGGGCCTGCATGGACTCTCGGCATGTATTAGGAGGTGAGCTGTGGTGGAGTGGTCACTCTCATTGATCTGAGCTTGCTTCTGGGTGATGCTTGAGTAATAGCCAACAGTGGCCATGCTGCTCGACCTGGGCTCCACTCTGGGACTTGATCACCTTTGCACCCCATGTTTGAGTCTTTTCCACGGTTGTGGCTGCCCCAGATCTAGTGCCATGCTGTGGCATGGAATGACAGGAGCCAGAGTGTTCGCTCAGCTCAGGCTGGGGCATGGCTATGTGGTGGTAGGAAAACTGGCAGTCTCTAATGCAGACCTGTCTCCATGCTGCCTCGGGGGCAAGTCCTGCTGTCTCTCACAGCTGATCATTCAATGCAGCCTCCACCATTCCTGCCCTGTTGTGGAACAAATCCTCAGGGCAGGTGGGACCCACATGTGGTCTTTCTGAGTGTATTAAGAGGTGAGCTGTGGTGGAATAGCTGCTGTCAGATTTCAGGGGTGCTGCTTGAGTAAGTGCCAACAATGGCCATGGCCACCTCACCTAGGTTTCTGCTCTGGGACTGGATTGCCAATGCATCCCACGGTTGTCTTTTCTCCAGTTGTGGCCACCTCAGATCCAGTGCCGCACTGTAGCATGGAGTGAGTGGGACCAGAGCATGTTTTAAAATTTATTTTATTCAAATATTGTTGATTTACAGTGTTGTGTTAATTTCTGCTGTACAGCAAAGTGATTCAGTTATGCATATATATACAATTCTTTTTCATATTCTTTTCCATTATGGTTTATCACAGGATATTGAATATAGTTCCCTGTGCTATACAGCAGGACCTTATTGTTTATCTATTCTATATGTAATAGTTTACATCTGCTAATCTCAAACTCCCAATTCATCCACCACACACACATACTCCCCCTTTGGCAACCACAAGTCTGTTCTCTATGTCTGTGAGTCTGTTTCTGTTTCATAGATAAGTTCATTTGTGTCATATTTTAGATTCCACATATAAATGATAACATATGGTATTTGTCTTTCTTTTTCTGACTTACTTCACTTAGTAAGATAATCTCTAGGTCCATCCATGTTGCTGCAAATGGCATTACTTCCTTCTTTTTAGTGGCTGAGTAAGATTCCATTGTTTATATGTACCACATCTTTATCTGTTCATCTGTCAATGGACACTTAGTTTGTTTCCATGTCTTGGCTATTGTGAATAGTGCTGCTGTGAACATAGGAGTGCATTTATCTTTTCAAATTATAGTTTTGTCTGGACATATGCCCAAGAGTGGGATTGCCAGATCATATGGCAACTCTATTTTTAGTTTTTTGAGGAACCTCCATTCTGTTTTCTTTAGTGGCTGCACCAATTTACATCCCCACAAACAGTGTAGGAGGGTTCCCTTTTCTCCCTCTTCAGCATTTGTTATTTGTAGACTTTTTAATGATGGGCATTCTGACTGGTGTGAGGTGGTACCTTGTTGTAGTTTTGATTTGCACTTCTCTAATAATTAGCGATGTTGAACATCTTTTCATGTGCCTATTGCCCATCTGTATGTCTTCTTTGAAGAAATGTCTATTTAGGTTTTCTGCCCATTTTTCGAATGGCTTGGTTTTTTCTTTTTTTGTTATTGAGTTGTATGAACTGTTTGTGTAGTTTGGAAATTAAGCCCTTGTTGGTTGCATCATTTGCAAATATTTTCTCCCATTCCATAGGTTGTCTTTTTGTTTTGTTTATGGTTCTTTTGCTGTACACAAGCTTGTAAGTTTGTTTAGGTCCCATTTGTTTATTTTTGTTTTTATTTCTATTGCCTTGGGAGACTGACCTAAGAAAACATTGGTACGATTGATGTCAGAGAATGTTTTGCCTATGTTCTCTTCTAGGAGCTTTATGGTGTCATGTCTTATATTTAAGTCTTTAAGCCATTTTGAGTTTATTTTTGTGTGTGGTGTGAGGGTGTGTTCTAACTTCATTGATTTACATGTGGTTGTCCTACTTTCCCAACACCACTTGCCAAAGAGACTTTCTTTTCTCCATTGTATGCTCTTGCATCCTTTGTTTATAGATTAATTGAACATAGTGTGTGGGTTTATTTTGGGACCAGAGCATGTGTTCATCTTGTGCTGGGGCATATGGCAAGGCTGTCACGGGAACCTGGCAGCCTCTAGAACAGCCTCTCTCTGCCCTGCCTCGGGGGCTAGCCAGCATGTATAATCCTTACAGTGGAGTCCAGGCTTCCCACAGCCCTTCTATTTGTCCCAGCAGACCTCCAACCAGGCAAGGGTTTTTTCTCCTCCATGTAGGATCCCAGGATTGGGGTGCCCATTATTTGACTTGAACTGCTCACTCCACAGAGCAGGTATGTGCCCATGTAATCTCACTTTTAATCAGAGTCCTTTCCTGGGGTGTAGGTCCTGACCTGATTACTTTTTTTTCTTTCCTGTATGATTACATGTGTATCTTTCTTACAACCTTGGTTGTATAGGAATCCTTCTGCCAGTTTCCAGTTAGTTTTCAATGAGAATTATTCCACATGTAGATGTAATTTTGATGTGTTCATGGGGGAAGGTGAAATCCTTTTCTCCTTACTCTGCCATTTTGATCCCTCCTCCTCCTTTGATTTTTTAGATGACCCATTGATTATTCAAGAGCATGTTGTTTTATCTCCATGTTTTTGTGGGTTTTTCCCATTTCATTCTCGTGATTGATTTGTAGCTTCATACCTTTGTGGTTGGAAAAGATGCTTGATACGATTTCAAGCTTCTTGATTTCTTCTACCTCATCCAATCTGCTGTTGAACTCTCTAGTGTATTTTTCAGTTCAGTTATAATTTCTGCTTGGCATTTTCTTATAGTTTCTATCTCTTTTTGAAGTTCTTCTGCATTTGTCCACTCTACTCCTGAGTTTGGTGAGCATTTTTGTGACCATTACTTTAAACTCTTTATCAGGTAGATTGTTTATCTTTACTTTGTTTAGTTCTTTTTCTGATGTTTTGTCTTGTTCTTTCATTTGGAACATATTCTTTTATCTCCTCATTTTGCCTCTCTGTTTCCATGTATTAGGTAAATCAGCTATCTCTCACAGTCTTAAAGGGGTGGCCTCACATAAGAGATGTCCTGTGGGGCTCAGAAGTGCAATCCCACCCAGCCACCAAAGCCAGCACTCAAGGGTGTCCCTTATGTGGACTGCATGTACCCTCCTGTTGTGATGGGGCTGTGACTGCTGCTGTATGAGGCTATGGCACACTGCTGCTTGGGGTTGGCCACCAGAACAGCTGCACAGCCTGGCCATGATGGCTGTTGGGTCTGGTGTGTGGCTGTGGGCTCTGGCTATTGCAGCTGCTGAGCTCTGGTGGCTGGGGCTGGACCCCAAAGTAGCTGTGGGGTTTGGATGTCATTGCTGCTGGGTACTGTTGGGCAGGATTTTTACCTGTCTAGCTGTGAGACCCGACCAAGGTACAGTTTAGATGAAGATTTTCAAAATGGCACCTACCAGTGCAGGTATTAGCAAGGTTGCCTGAGATCACAAAAATGACTCCTGAGGCTTCCCTGGTAGCACAGTGGTTGGGAGTCCGCCTGCCGATGCAGAGGACACGGGCTCGTGCCCCGGTCCGGGAAGATCCCACATGCCACGGAGCGGCTGGGCCCGTGAGCCATGGCCGCTGAGCCTGTGCGTCCGGAGCCTGTGCTCCACAACGGGAGAGGCCACAACAATGAGAGGCCCGCGTCCCGCAAAAAAAAAAAAAGACTCCTGCAAGTGTCTCAGTCCCCAGGGAGCATCACAACTGGTTTCTGCCTCTCTGGCAGACATTTCAAGATTAGTAAGTGGGTCCCCTTCACCTATAGTCCATGCACCTTTCAATGTGGTGTTTTGTGTTGGCTTTGGGTCAAGTGAGTTTGTGTGCAAGCCCTTTAAGAGTGGTTTTCTGTTCCCTGTAGTTCTATAGTTTTCCCCATTGCTTTCAAAGCCAGGTGTTTTGGGGGCTCATCTCTCCTGTGCGAGGTCTAAGGTTTGGGGAGCCTGTTGTATAGCTCAAATTCCTCAGTTTTCAGGAAAAATAATCATACCTTTGTGCTTCTTCCCAATTGTGTATTGCCACAGCTGGGGTGTGGTTTTTCCTTGGCATGACCGTATCTCTGTTTTTCCTACATGTCTTGATGCTATCTTTTTTACACCTTGTGGTGGAGACTCTGTTCATCCTATTTTCAGACTCCTTTCAGAGGAAATTATTCCACATGTAGTTGGAGACTTTTTTGTGTGTGTGTCCATGGGAAAAGGTGAGTTCAGGATCTTCTTATGCTGCCGTTTTGAATCCTCCTGATTAGCACCTTTCATCAATCAGTTATTAATTTTATTAAGGGAATGCATCTTTTTTCCTCTAGCTACTTTTTTTCTTTTTTTTTATTTTGAGACAATTTTATTTATTTATTTTTAACATCTTTATTGGAGTATAATTGCTTTACAATGGTGTGTTAGTTTCTGCTTTATAACAAAGTGAATCAGTTATACATATACATATGTTCCCATATCTCTTCCCTCTTGCGTCTCCCTCCCTCCCACCCTCCCTATCCCACCCCTCTAGGTTGTCACAAACCACCTAGCTGATCTCCCTGTGCTATGCGGCTGCTTCCCACTAGCTATCTATTTTACGTTTGGTAGTGTATATATGTCCATGCCACTCTCTCACTTTGACACAGCTTACCCTTCCCCCTCCCCATATCCTCAAGTCCATTCTCTAGTAGGTCTGTGTCTTTATTCCCGTCTTGCCCCTAGGTTCTACATGACCTTTTTTTTCTTTGATTCCATATATATTTGTTAGCATACAGTATTTGTGTTTCTCTTTCTGACTTACTTCACTCTGTATGACAGACTCTAGGTCCATCCACCTCACTACAAATAACTCAATTTCATTTCTTTTTATGGCTGAGTAATATTCCATTGTATATATGTGCCACCGGTTTAACTATATTGTGCCTAGGTAATGTTTTTCTTTGGGGTTTTCTGAGTTTCTAGAAGCTGTTAGATAATGTGTTTCATGGGTTTTGGAAAGATTCTTGTCAATAATATCTTTAAATATATATTTTTTTACATTTTCTTTTATCCTCTCTTTCTTGTATATTAAAATTTTTGTGTCTCACTTTCGGTTCTGAAGAACCTAGGGGCAGGACAGGAATAAATATGCAGACGTAGAGAATGGTCTTCTTTCATTCTTATCTTTGCTTTCCATTTTTTAACTGTGTTTCAGTTTGGGTATTTTTTATTAGCTTGTCTTCATAGCTTACTAATCACTTTTCCTATTGTGTCCTGTCTGCTGTTAATTGAGTCCAATGAATTCTTAATTTCAGATTTGTATTTTTCAGTTCTAGAATGTCAGTTTGATTTTTCAAAAAATATCATATAACCAGCACTTTTGTTTTGTTTTACTGAGATATAATTAACAGATTATATTAGCTTCAGGCATACAACATAATGATTCAATATTTGTATATATTGCAAAATGACCACCACAGTAAGTACATCCATCAACATACAAAGTTACAAATTATTTTTCTTATTAGAACTTTTAAGATCTACTCTCTTAGTAACTTTCAAATATACAATACAGTGTTAGTAACTATAGTCACCATGCTGTACATTACATCCACATGACTATTTTATAGCTGAAAGTTTTTACATTTTACTCACTCTCCACCTATGCCTCTGGCAACCACCAATTTCTTCTCTGTTCTCTGTATTCTTGAGCTTGTTGTTGTTGTTGTTGCTGTTTCAGATTAGACATATAAGTGAGATCATATAGTATTTCTTTTTTCTCTGTCTGACATTTCATTTAGCATAATGCTCTCAGGGCCCCTCCAAGTTGTTGCAAATGGCAAGATTGCCTTCTTTTTATGGCTGAATCATTCATATATATGAATCATATATATATATATATATATATATTACATTTTCTTTATCAACTCATCCATCAGTGAATACTTAGTTTGCTTTCATATCTTGGCTATTATAAATAATGCTGCAATGAACATGGGATTGCATATACCTTTTTGTAGTATTTTTATTTTCTTTGGAGATACCCAGAAGTGGAATTGCTGAATCATATGGTAGTTCTATTTTTAGTTTTTTGAGAAACCTCCATACTGTTTTCCATAGTGGTTGCACCAATTTGCATTCCCACCAACAGTGCACAAATATTTCCTTTTCTCCACATCCTCACCAGCATTTTTCATCTCTTGTCTTTTTGATAATAGCCATTCTAACAGGTGTGAGGTGATATCTCATTGTGGTGGTGTACCAGTTGGCCATTTGTATGTCTTCTTCAGAACATTATTTTTAAATAGATTCCAATTCTCTGATGAATTTTTCTATATTTTCATCCATTTTGTCCATCTTTTAATCTATTTTCTTAAGTCTGTTAATTATAATTTTACAGTCCTCATCAGCTAGCTCCAACATTCAGATGATCTGTGATCATGGTATTGTTTATTTTTCCCATGATTATAAGCCAAATAATCCTGCCTCTGTCTACTAGTGTTTTATTGTATGTCAAACATTGTATATAAAATGATGGTATCACTCATCAGATGTGATTCTCTCTTTCCTTGGAAGATGGGGTAAGAAGCTAATTACATAAATAAAATAAGAGATTGATATAAGCTGGGTTTGTGCTATAGTTTTAGTAAGATTAGGTTCATATCTGGTTTATTCCTGTTCCTTAGGAGTTCCCTTGTTTTAATTTTATTTTTGTGGAGGCTTTTAGAAAATTTACTAACATTGATTGATCTACTCCTGAGGGTCAATCCCTGCTGGGACAACATTGTATCAGCCAGTCTGCCACTGATGTTAGGCGGAAACTCCAAAATTACAATTAAGAGAAGGTATAGTTCAGTGGTAGAGCATTTGACTGGAAAAGTTACAATTGGGCCCACAAACCCCTCTGCCCCAACTCCTAGAGGTGGCCTTTAGGGGTATTTAATAATTGAGATCAAGAAGAAGAGGAAGGAGAACCCAATGTGAAAACAGGCAAGCCAGGGCTCATGCTAAACTGATGGCCATACCTGTCAGCCATGCCTTGCCACCACCTCAGGGCAACCCAAGGTGACCAAGGAAGTTTAACCATCCATTTGGAGTTAAAATGGAGTTTCTCTTGTGTTTTGATTGAAAGTCTGTCAAGTCTCTGTATCCTCAACCCAAAAAGAGTGACAGAGGTTCTCTTTTGCCCATTGGAGGTTTTGAGTTTAGTTATTTAGTCTCCTGTATCATACAGCTTCAAAACCTGTCAGATATCTTGAAGGGGAGACTGGCTATGTGTTTGTAGTAAACAACTCCCAAACAGGATTTTATCTCTTAAGTATCAGGAGATATCAGGAACTTTTTCTCTGCCCATTTAGAAGCTTCAAGCCCATGTCCCAAGCCAACAAAATTTGCAGGGAAATCAGCACTTCCTGAGGGGAAACAAGCTTCCAGTTTCCAATTCACATGCCAATATTGCACAAGCACTATAAGATCTTCTAGTTTCTCTTTGTCCAATAAATTCCCTTTGCCATGGCCAAGCTCAACCCTCATCCCACACCCAGAAGTGGCTGGTGATCATCAACTCTCTTAGGAAAAGCTCTTCCCTCTCTAGAATTTCTTATCCTTGCTGCTCATATTCCTCCTCCATGTCTTATTACTATGCAAATAATATTTTATTAAAATAAATGATTTACCCAGAATCCCATCACTCCAATAGGTTACCATGTTCGTTCTTTCAGGGCACATTCCAGGCGTTATCAATATGCTAACATAGAATTCTATGATTGTACTTATTCTAGCCTTTGGAAAAGTTTTATTTAAATAACTATGGTCCACAGAGGTCCACTTTTTACTAAACTCACATCCTGTGCTTATTTCTTCACCTAAACCTATGGTGTTGATACATCTCAGAATTCAAAGGAGACAGGATAAAAAGGAAAGGCTGATCCTGGTGTTTCAGTGGGTGGGGACCTAGAGAAAATGACTCAACAGCTGTTATTCAGGAATACGGGGGAAAAACATTCCAAATTATAAGCTCATAATGGCAAAAGCCATGAATCACTTGTTCACCAATGTATGCTCTCTACTATGTTTAAAATCATGGTTTGAAAGTTTATCTTCTTTTCTTGGGTTGTTGCCTTGATTTGCTCTTAGCGCTGGTCTACTATGACCTATATTGAAGGAAAAATCCTACATCCTACATTGAAGGAAAAATAAATTTCTTGGTTTGTTCTTTTATTTTTTTTGTGTGTGGAATAGATCAGGGGTCCCCAGCCCCCAACCGTGGGCCAGTACCAGTCTGCCGCCTGTTAGGAACCAGGCCACACAGCAGGAGGTGAGCGGTGGGCGAGCGAGCAAAGCTTCATCTGCTCCTCCCCATCATTCCCCATCACTCGCATTAGTGCCTGAACCATCACCCCCACACCTGGTCTGTGGAAAATTTGTCTTCCATGAAACCAGTCCCTGGTAACAAAAAGCTTGGTGACTGCTGGAATAGATCCTCTAGTGGGTTCCTAGAGAAGAAACAATGAGAGATAGTTTTTTGAGTCCTTGAATGTCTGAAAATATCTTTTTAAAATACCTTCATGTTTGATTGAGTCCATTTATAAAATTCGAGGTTGAAAAACATTTTCACTCTGATTATTATTACTATAGTTATTGCTCTATTGTTTTCTAGCTTTCAGTTTTGCTACTGAAAACTCTGATACTAATTTGATTATAAATTTTTTGTATGTAGCCTATTTTGGGGGTAAGGTTAGTGAGCATAGAGGAGAAATTTTAGAATCATTACTGGGGCTTGGCTTTCATCAGCACCCGGACCTGTTTGGGGTTAGACATCTCATTTCAAGCAAACAAGCCAGGCAGGAGTATGTGGCAGTTGATGTAGGAAGCTTTGGTAAAACGCAATCTTTCTATCTTCCAGGTCATTTCCATATACTATCTGCCTCAGTCTGGACTGAGAGTTCCTCTTGATGCAAAAAGCACTTATAGATTTCTATCATCTAAAATCTGTTGATGCTTGTTTTATGACTTAGTATATGATCCATCCTGAAGAATGTTTCATGTGCACTTGAAAAGAATGTGTATTCTGCTGCTTTTACATGTAATGTCCCATAGATATTTATTAAGTCCAGTGGGTCTATTGTGTCACTTAAGACTACTGTTGCCTTACTGATTTTTCTGTCTGGATGATCTCTTCATTGATGTCAGTGAGGTGTGAAAGTCTCCTACTATTATTGTGTTATTGTCAGTTTCTCCCTTTATGTCTGTTAGTATTTGCTTTTGATATTTAGGTGCTCCTGTATTGGGTGCATATATGTTATCAATTTAATATCCCCTTCTTGTACTGATCTCTTTATCATTATATTAAGTCCTTCTTTGTCTTTTGTTACAGCCTTTGTTTTAAAGTCTATTTTGTGTGATATGAGTATTACTACCGCTGCCTTATTTTTGTTTCAGTTTGTATGAAATATCTTTTTCCATCCCTTCACCCATGACATTTTGCACAGAACTAGAACAAATAATCCTAAAATTTACATAGAACCACAGAAGACCTTGAATTGCAAAAGCAATCTTAAAAAAATGAAGAAAGCTGCAGTTATCATGCTCCCTGACTTCAGACTTTACTGCAAAGCTACAGTAATCAAAAGAGTATGGTACTGGCATAAAAACAGACACATAGATCAGTAGAGCAGAATAGAGAGCCTAGAAATAAACCCACACACCATGTTCAATTAATCTATAAACAAAGGATGCAAGAATATACACTGGAGAAAGGACAGTCTCTTCAACAAGTGGTGCTAGGAAAACTGGACAGCCACATGTAAAACAATGAGATTAGAACATTTCCTCATACCATATACATGAATAAACTCAAAATGGTTTAAAGACATAAATATAAGAACATAAACCATAAAAACTCCTGGAAGAGAACATGGGCAGGACCCTTTGACAAATCATAGCAATATTTTTGGGGATCAGTCTCCTAAGCCAAAAGAAACAAAAGCAAAAATAAACAAATGGGACCTAATTAAACTTTAAAAGTTTTGCACAGCAAAGGAAACCATCAACAAAACAAAAAATCAACCTATGGAATGGGAGAAAATATTTGCAAATCATGTGACCAACAAGGGGTTAATATCCAAAATATACAAACAGCACATACAACTCAATATCAAAAAAGAAACAACCTAATGAAAAAATGGACAGAAGACCTGAATAGTCATTTTTTTCCAAAGAAGCCATGTAGATGACTAACAGGCACATGAAAAGATGCTCAACATTGCTAATTACTACAGAAATGTAAATCAAAGCAACAATGAAATATCACCTCACTCCTGTCAGAATTGCTATCATCAAAGAGTCTACAAATAACAAATGTTGGCAAGGATGTGGAGAAAGGGAACCCTTATACACTGTCTGTGGGAATGTAAATTGGTGCAGCAACTGTGGAAAACATTATGGAGGTTGCTAAAAAATCTAAAAATTAAACTAACATATGATCCAGAGATTTCATACCCCTGTGCATGTATATATGCAGAATTAAAACACTAATTCAAAAGATTACATACACCCCAATGTTTATAGCAGCACTATTTTGCAATAGCCAAGATATGGAAGCAACACAAGTGCCCATCAACAGACAAATGGATTAAGAAGATGCAGTATGTATGTACACACACACGCACACATACACATGATAGAATATTACTCAGCTATAAAAATGAATGAAATTCTGCCATTTGCAGCAATGTGTATGGACCTAGAGAATATTATGTTAAGTGAAATACATCAGGCAGAGAAAGACAAATACTTTATGATATCACTTATATGTGGAATCTAAAAAGTAAAATAAGTGAACGTATATGCAAAACAGACTCACAGATATAGAAAACAAACTTGTGTTTCCCAAAAGAGAAAGGGAAGGAGGGAACAAATTAGGGGTATGGGATTAACAGATACAAACTGCTATGTATAAAATATACAAGCAAGAAATATGTACCATATAGCATAGAGAAATAGAGCCATTATCTTGTAATAAGCAATAATGGAGTATAGTCGGCAAAAATAATGAATCACTATGCTGTAGACCTGAAACTAACATAATATTATAAATCAACTATACTGAAATAAAAAAGGAAAAGGACACACTAATAATACTGAAGAAAAATCAGTATACCAGAGTCAGAAATATGCCCTGGCTTTTAAAGTTCAAGAGTACTCTTTCAAATAAGTGAAACATGTATATAGGTCAGGCTGCCCCCCTTAAAACTATCTTTTGTCTGTTGAAATATAGATTAGGGCAGTGTTTCTCAAACTGTGTTACAGGAGTTCCTACATCAGAGTTATGAGATTATTTTGTAAAAGTTCAGATTCCTGGGCCATGCCCCAAATGTATTTATTCAGAATATCTTAATATTTTCATAGGAATCTGTATTTAACATGCCCTCCCAGGTGGTTCTTATGCACATTATGATCTGAGACCCACAAGCTTAGGGGAAAATGTTCCTTCTTACATTATGTGTGACCATGACAAGGCTCTCATCCCCTTTGAGGCTATTTCCTCACCTGAAAATTGAAAATAACATCTATAGTGCATGGTTATGCAAAGAACTAAGTGAGGTAAGTATTTAGGAAATTGCTAGCACATAGTAGGTACTCAATCCACATTAAGTTTTTCTCCTTCCTGATCCACCTCAGCAATTTATTACACTGACTATTTCTTCCAAACCCAATTCATTCCAACTCAAAAATCAAAATATGTTGTGAATACTTGAAGACAACTAAAAATATTTCTGATGAAAAGTATCACCTCCTTTATTCACTGCCCCCAAATCCAAGAGCATTGAAATTTCAAAAAGAAAAATAAAAGTTAGGAGAAATCTTTTCCACAAATATCCTGATACATTTTCCTGGGTCTTCAAATCTCTAAATAAATCAAACATGATACGTTTATGGACAAAGTAAATAATGCATACAGTATTTCTAGGTTCCTGTACTGAGTGGCTTCACTTATAAAGAATGCTATAAAATATACAATTTTATGTATATGTTCCTATGTTTCTCCCACTCTCCTGAAAAGTATTTACATTTTTTTATTTCAATATTTCTGGAAATTTTATATCTACATTAAGGCCTCATTTCAGAAAATATTAAGCACCCCATTTAGCCACTTGTTAGTTTTCATAGCAAACAATGGGTTATTCATTTAGCACTTCTGAATTGTAGATGTTTCCAGCAGTTAATTAGAGTAGGGAGGCCTGAGCCAAGGGAATTGGATTAGTTAATGAAGAGGTCTTTGTCTCCTCTGGTATTGATAATGGTCCTTGGAGTCTCCAAGAAAATTACTCAGTAGCACTGGTTAGATAGTAATGTTGGCAATTACCTACAGGGCTCTACATGCTCACCATCGAATGGTGGGGATGTTCAACTGGGTGAGGTTAAGCAGTAACTGTAGAAGCAAAAGCACTCTATTCCATTGGCAATCCCTTGAGACCCTTAATGCCAGTCTCTAGCTAATGATAATGTTTTTGCAGAGCTCTGCTTTTTTAAAAAGCTGGCTACAAGATTTATTTTTAAATGAGAAATAAGAAACAGAAGTGAAACATCAAATCATTTCATAAATATAAAAACAAATCCTCAGTTATATTTGGAAAGCACTCATACTTGAAGCAAAAGAAAAAGCATTTTAAAATCTGCGTAAATAGGTATGTTTTTATTTTATTTATTTATACACCTAGCTCATTCCTAAAAGAAGCTGAACAACCTAAACTTCTCCATACATAAGCCTATGAATAGCTATCAAAACACCCCCAAGATGGAGTCAGGAATGACTATTCCTGTGACCATGACACTAGAGTTGGAACTGTGGGGGGAGGAAGAGGTATAAAAAATTAGGAGGGAGAGAAATCAAAATGAAAGGGAATTCACAGATATCTATATGCAATGACTTTGAATGAACTGAAAGACAACCCCCAAAATTAATGTTTTGTACCTTTCTCTGAACTCCAAGTCTATTTGATCTGCTAATGAGCAGGGCCATATTCTAGATGTCCTAAAACATAAGGAAAGGGTTATACTCATTTCAGTTATGGATAGAACCCACATACTCTCTCTTCACTGTGAGACTATAACCTGAAACCTGGTAAATGAGTATCACTAATAGATTTTAGTACCAACAAGACCAAGAAAAAATTCACCTAATCAAGTCCAAACAATGTCCAGTTCGTGCATTGATCATATGCTCATAGAATGTTTTGGTTTGGTTTGGTTTGTGCTATCAGAATTGGGTAACTAAACTGTACCAGCAGTAATAGTACTATTTATTTTTGTCACTCATATGGCACTTCATCAGCGACAGAAAATGAATTACTCTTGACTGTCGTTAGGGGCCCTGGCTGAGCCTAAATGATAGTGTCTGGGCTCACTGATGCACTGATCATCTTTTTGCATGTGGAAAGAGCCTAGGAAAAGGAGGTCTGCTTGAAGGACTTGCTGAGTGGATGGAAGAGGAGAAGAACATGGAGGGGAATGCCTGACATTTATTCTCCAGTCTGGATTCATATACTATGTTTAAGCCCTAGAGAGAGTGAAGATCTAGCATCAAGGTGAAAGAAGTTTTTTGAGATATAGAGCTTAAGTAGAGCTACCTCAGTGATTAGGCAATAATGTGCAACTCAAATTGTAGAGAGAGGAATATTCCCAATTCTAAGCAGGACCTAGCATGGCCCTGATTCACTTAGGACTGAAGGAAGTGTAATGCTGTTTTAGCACCTTGAGGACTGCAGCTTCTGTCTGCTGGGTTCTACCAAGCATTTGCCTCAAATTTAGTAGGTCTAAGCCTGACATTACAAGTGAGGAAACAGGACTGAGGACCCTGACACTAGATAGAGTTGGAGGAGCATAAAATGGAATAGAAGCTGAGGAGCCTGACCCATGACCACACCCTAGGAGGTACCAGGCCCATTCACTGGAGAGAAAAGATCCACATGACTTTATCTTGTCCAGGCATTGACCTCTGCATTTCCAGAACGCTGCCTATAAAGGGGCTAGGAATCCTCCGGGTGGTTACTTTTATGAGGAAGAGTTTCTATGCGGCTTTCAGGACTCCATGCCTCCAATGGCAGATGGTTCATTAGAGCCCTACAAGGTCAAATGTACTTATGTTTCAGTGGCTGTACTCAATTCTGTTGCAATATTCTGATATACATTGGGATTCCTCAGAGAAGAAAACATTTAAATTAAATTAAATTAAAATACCCCCCAAAATCCTAAATTACAAAAGGAAAAGAAGAAATTACTGAGTAAAGAAAGAAATCATTGTAATAATGACACAAAATTTGTTCTGCTAAATAAAAGTCCTTAGACTAAAATTCAAAGTTTATTATAAGATTCCATAATAAATGAAAGGGAGCATAATTGATTTTATGCCTATAGTCCAGACCAGATATAATAAATTATCTACAATTCAATCTTCAGCCCTAATTGTCAATCTCACTAAATGACACACTATATATTTGCCATAGGACTCAACAATTTCAACTATAATAAGAGTTACCAAATTAGAGACCAGACTTTTGAAGGAGGGTATAATTATTCCAATGTTTTTTTTCCTTTGGCAAGTACCATTTGACCTATATTAAGATAAAGTAAAGTTGAATGGAGCCTGATTATGATTTATAATACTTCTTATCACAGTGTTAGCTATAAAATTCCAATTCCAAACATCGAAAATACAAATTCTATTCGGTAGGCTATTGAAAAATACTCTGTTATGATAGATTTGGCTAACATGTTCTATTCAGTGCCTCCTTTTTTTTTTTAAAGATTTTTCTTTCTATATTTTAAAATTTTTATTATTATTTTTTAACATCTTTATTGGAGTATAATTGCTTTACAATGGTGTGTTTGTTAGTTTCTGCTTTATAACAAAGTGAATCAGTTATACATATACATATGTCCCCATATCTCTTCCTTCTTGTGTCTCCCTCCCTCCCACCCTCCCTATTCCACCCCTCTAGGTGGTCACAAAGCATGGAGCTGATCTCCCTGTGCTATGCAGCTGCTTTCCACTACCTACCTCTTTTAAGTTTGGTAGTGTATATATGTCCATGCCACTCTCTAACTTTGTCCCAGTTTACCCTTCCTCCTCCGCGTATCCTCAAGTCCATTCTCTAGTAGGTCTGTGTCTTTATTCCCATCTTGCAGTGCCTCTTTCAACAGCTTTCCAGCCTCAATTTCCATTCCTCTTCAAAGGAACACAATACAGCCTTACTTGGTACTCCATGATACCTGAAAGGTCCAGCCCTCACACATAGATGATGCATACAAGCCCTCAATCATATCCAGTTGCCTCCCAGAATATAGGTATGAAATTTCATTAATAACATTCTATGTAGACATACAAATACTCATTAAAGAGCTTTGTAATAACATTTCTTGGGCTTAACTGGATTTTTGAGCTGGACATATTCCCATTTACAAATTTCATTACTTGTGTGTCTCCTCATTATAAATGGGGCCTGCCTCACCAACAAGTCCTAGAGGCTGTGCTATGCAACAAGCACTTCCTTTAATGTTACCAGGCCACTCTTTTCTAGATAAAGCCTTAGCCACACTTACTCATGCTTCCCAGAACCTCTGGACTATATCAGCTCCTACATATACTTTAATAAAACAATTGCTAGCTGTATATTAGACCTTATTGGACATGAAGCTCATTGGTTCTAAACCAGTAACACTTTGGATGCAGTTGCCCATCATGCCTTGGGTCATGATGGCAGTGCCCCACCAGCTTGGCACAGCCACAGAAGCCTCCTGGCTAAAATTAAAATTACATATTTAGGACTTCCCTGGTGGTTCAGTGGTTGGGAGTCCGCCTGCCGATGCAGGGGACACGGGTTCATACCCCGGTCTGGGAGGATCCCACATGCCACGGAGCGGCTGGGTCCGTGAGCCATGGCCACTGAGCCTGCACGTCCGCAGCCTGTGCTCTGCAACGGGAGAGGCCACAACAGTGAGAGGCCCGCGTAGCGCAAAAAAAAAAAAAAAAAAAGACATATTTAGGGTAAAGCCAGATCTGAGCCATCTGGCATTTTTATTTGTAGGAGAAAATGATTTCTTCTTGTCTTCAGTGCCTTGACCAAGACTATGATGCTAGAGGAGGTCACCCTTCTCCTGGAGCCATCAGCCACTTGCAGGGCTGGGACATGTTGGGGAATAAGAAAAGAAGTTTGTAAATTTAAATATGGTAGAATCACTATCACAAGTGATAGAGCCCACTGGAGACAGCTGTTTTCTATCCCTTCATGGGGACATCCCTGACCAAGTAGGGAACCAAGAGTCAGCTCAATTAGCTGAACTACAATCTATTGTTTTAGTACCAGAAAATGCTTTGGGTATCCGTGGTCCTTGTCCACACCTTTTACTGACTCGTGAGCTGTGCTAATGGGTTAGTCTCCTATGAAAACAGCATTATAAAATGTACTGTCTCTTCCTAATACACAGTGAAAAATGATTCATATTTCAACCTACCTTCTGACAAAATACAAAATGTTAGGCTCTTGAATAAAGGACTCAATAAAATTTCCAGTTTCAATCTTGTCCCATCCCATTAAAAATGAGGCTAGATTGAAAGCAAAGGTGAATACCATTAAACATGATCCTCTAATAATAAATTCTAAAGGGGTTTGAGCTTTATTTTTGATAACACATTAATTCTATATTACCCATGAATAACAAAACTAAAATTAAAACTCCACCAGGATTAAAGTTTTACTATCCCTCTCTACCCTAAAGGCCACCCCCCAGCAATATAACTTGTACAATCTGCCAATTAGGTCTGGGCTCCTTTGGGGGTGTCAAGACCCCCTGCACCTCCATAGTGACTCTTCATAGAACAATATAAGTTCTCTAAAAATTTTTATTTAAATTGTGATAAAATGGAACTTGAAATTTACCATCTTAACCATTTTAAGTGTATAGTTCAGTAACGTTAAGTATATTGTTATAAAACAAGTCTCCATACCTTTTTCACCTTGCAAAACTGAAACTCTATACACATTAAAAAACAACTCCCCCTTTCCCCCTCTCCCAGATCCTAGAAATCACCAGGGCCCTTCTGTTTACATTCAATCTCTATGAATTTGACTACTTTATCCCATATAAGTGGAATCATACTGTATTTGTCTTTTTGTGACTAGATTATTTCACATAACATAATGTTCTCAAGATTCATCCATCTTGTATATGTGACAAGATTTCCTTCTTTTGTAAGGCTGGATAATATTCCATTGCATATATATAATACATTTTCTTTATATATTCATCTGTCAGTAGACATTTGGGTTGCTTCCACCTCTTGGCTATTGTGAATAATGCTACAATGAACATGGGTATGCAAATATCTTGTTGAGATCCTGCTTTCAATTATTTTGGTTAAATACCCATACATGGGATTGCTGGATCGTATGGTAGTTCTAGTTTTAATTTTTTGAGGAATGTTTGTTCTGTTTTCATAGTAGATGCACCATTTTATATACCATTAACAGTGCACAAGGGTTCCAATTTCTCCACATTCTTGCCAACACTTGTTATTTTCTGTTTGTTTGTCAGTCTTTGATAGTGGCTATCCTAATAAGGCACTATCTCACTGTGGTTTTGATTTGCATATCTCTAATGGTTAGTGATGTTGAACATCTTTACATATGCTTGTTGTTGGCCATTTGTATATCTTCTTTGTAACCTATATTTTAATGGGGTTATTTTTTTGTTGTTGAGTCACATGAGTTCTTTTTATATTCTAGATATTAACCCCTTATCAGATATATGATTTGCAAATATGTTCTCCCATTTCACAGTTTGCCTTTTCATTCTGTTATTTCCTTTGATAAGCAGCTTTTAAGTTTGATGTAGTTCCATTTGTCTATTTTTTGTTGATGCTGTTGCCTATGTTTTTGGTGTCATATCCAAGAAATCATTTCCAAATCCAATGTCATAAAGTTTTTCTCCTATGTTTTCTTGTAAGAGTTTTATACTTTTAGGCCTTATGTTTAGGTCTTTAAGCCATTTTGAGTTAATTTTTGCATATGATGTAAGGTAAGTGCACAACTTCTTTCTTTCAGATGTAGATATCTAGTTTTCCCAACACCGTTTGTTGGGAGCCCATTGTATATTGGTACCCTTGTGAAAGACCATTTGACTATATATATGAGGATTAATTTTTTTTTTTTTTTAGATGTTGGGGGTAGGAATTTATTAATTAATTTATTTATTTTTGCTGTGTCAGGTCTTCGTTTCTATGTGAGGGCTTTCTCTAGTTGTGGCAAGCGGGGGCCACTCTTCATCACGGTGCGCGGACCTCTCACTATCGCGGCCTCTCTTGTTGCGGAGCACAAACTCCAGACGCGCAGGCTCAGTAGTTGTGGCTCACAGGCCCAGTTGCTCCGCGGCACGTGGGATCCTCCCAGACCAGGGCTCGAACCCCTGTCCTCCGCACCAGCAGGCAGACTCCCAACCACTGCGCCACCAGGGAAGCCCCGAGGATTAATTTTTTGACTCTTTATTTTGCTTCATTGGTATATATGTGTGATTTTATGACGATATGACACTGTTTTGATTACTGTAGCTTTATAGTGAGTTTTGAAATCAAGAATTGTGAGTCCTCAAACTTTCTTCTTCAAGATTGTTTTGGCTGTCTGGAATCCTTTGAGATTCCATATGAATTGTAGAATTCTTTTATATTTCTGCAGAAAATGACATTGAGATTTAACAGGAATTGCATTGAATCTATAGATTGCTTTCAGTAGTATGAAGGTTAATTTTATGTGTCAACCTGACTGGGCCATAGGGTGCCCAGATATTTTGTCAAACATTATTCTGGGTATATTTGTGAGGGTATTTGTGGATGAAATTAATATTTTGAACTGTTTGAGTAGAGTAGATTGCCCCCTCTAATATGGGTGAGACTCACCCAATCAGTTGAAGACTTGAATAGAACAAAAAGGCTGAGAAAGGGGGAACTCCTCCTGCCTGACTCCCTTTGATTTGGGACAGCGTTTTTTTCCTGCCTTCAGACTAAAACTAAAACACTGGCTCTTGGGAAAGTGACCACGATGGTAGAGTAGGAACATCCTGAACTCACCTCTTCCCACAACCACACCAAAATTGCAACTATATGCAGAGCAATTATCCATGACAGTGACCTGAAGACTAGAAGAAAAGAACTTCTACAGCTAAAGATAAAGAAGGAACCACGATGAGACAAGTAGGAAAGGTGGAAACATAATATGGTCAAGACCAATACCCCTGGGTAGGCGACCCACAGTTGCAATTGCTGAGGTTCTCTTAAAGAGTGAGGAGTCTGAGCCCCACATCGAGCTTCCAAGCCTGGGGGTCCTGCACTGGGAAGACAAACCCCCAGATATTTGGCATTGAAGGGCAATGAGGCTTACTTTCAGGACAGACAGAGGGCTGTGGGAAAGAGACTCCACTCTTTTTTAAAAAAAATAGATCTTTATTGGAGTATAATTGCTTAACAATACTGTGTTAGTTTCTCTTGTACACCAAAGTGAATCAGCCATATGCATACATATGTCCCCATATCCCCTCTCTCTTGAGCCTCCCTCCCATCCTCCTTATCCCACCACTCTAGGTCATCGCAAAGCACCGATCTGATCTCCCTGTGCTATGTTGCTACTTCCCACTAGCTAACTGTTTTACATTCGGTAGTGTATATATGTTGATGTCACTCTCACTTTGTCCCAGCTTCCCCCTCCCACCCTGTGCCCTCAAGTCCATTCTCTATGTCTACATCTTTATTCCTGCCCTGCAACTACATTCATCAGGACCATTTTTTTTTTAGATTCCATATATATGTGTTATCATATAGTATTTGTTTTTCTCTTTCTGACTTACTTCACTCTGTATGACAGACTCCATCCACCTCACTACAAATAACTCAATTTCATTCCGTTTTATGGCTGAGTAATATTCCATTGTATATATGTGCAACACTTCCTTTATCCATTCCTCTGTTGGTGGACATTTAGGTTGATTCCATGTCCTGGCTATTGTAAATAGTGCTGCAGTGAAAATTGTGGTACATGACTCTTTTTGAATTATGGTTTGCTCAGGGTATATGCCCAGTAGTAGGATTGCTGGGTCATACGGTAGTTCTATTTTTTGTTTTTAAGGAACCTCCACACTGTTTTCCATAGTGGTTGCATCACCTTACATTCCCACCAACAGTGCAAGAGGGTTCCCTTTCACCACACCCTTTCCAGCATTTATTATTTCTAGATTTTTTTGGTAATAGTCATTCTGATTGGTGTGAGATGATACCTCATTGTAGTTTTGATTTGCATTTCTCTAATAATTAGTGATGTTGAGCATATATTCATGTGCCTCTTGACCATCTGTATGTCTTCTTTGGTGAGATGCCTATTTAGGTCTTCTGCCCATTTTTTAATTGGATTGTTTTTTCTGATGTTGAGCTCCATGAGCTGCTTGTATATTTTCGAGATTAATCCTTTGTCTGTTGTTTCATTTGCAAATATTTTCTCCCATTCTGTGGGCTATCTTTTTGTCTTGTTTATGGTTTCCTTTGCTATTCAAAAGCTTTTAAGTTTAATTAAGTACCATTTGTTTATCTTTGCTTTTATTTCTGTTATTCTAGGAGGTGGGTCAAAAAAGATCTTGTTGTGGTTTATGTCAAAGAGTGTTTCTCTTATGTTTTCCTCTAAGAGTTTTATAGTGTCTGCTCTTATATTTAGGTCTTTAATCCATTTTGAGTTTATTTTTGTGTATGGTGTTAGGAAGTGTTCTAATTTCATTCTTTTACATGTAGCTGTCCAGTTTTCCCAGCACCACTTATTGAATAGGATATCTTTTCTGCATTGTATGTTCTTGCCTCTTTTGTCATAAACTAGGTGACCATATGTGCATGGGTTTATCTCTGGGCTTTCTATCCTGTACCATTGATCTATATTTCTGTTTTTGTGCCAGTACCATACCATCTTGATTACGGTAGCTTTGTGGTATGGTTTGAAGTTGGGGAGCCTGATTCCTCCAGCTCCGGTTTTCTTTCTCAAGACTGCTTTTGTTATTCGGGGTCTTTTGTGTTTCTATACAAATTGTAAAATTTTTCGTTCTAATTCTGTGAAGAATGCCATTGGTAGTTTGATAGGGATTGCATAAAATCTGTAGATTGTTTTGGGTGGTATAGTCATTTTCACAATGTTTATTCTTCCAATCCAAGAACATGGTATATTTCTCCATCTGTTTATGTCATCTTTGATTTCTATCATCAGTGTTTTACAGCTTTCTGAGTGCCAGTCTTTACCCTACTTAGGCAGGTTTATTCCTAGGTATTTTATTGTTTTAGTTGTGATGGTAAATGGGATTGTTTCCTTAATTTCTCTTTTTGAGTTTTCATTGTTGGTGTATAGGAATGCCAGTGATTTCTGTGCATTAATTTTGTATCCTTACCAAATTCATTGATTAGTTCTACTAGTTGGTGAGCGTGGACATCCTTGTGTTGTTCCTGATCTTAGCGGAAATGCTTTCAGTTTTTCACCATTGAGCATGATGCTTGCTGTGGGTTGGTCCTATATGAGCTCTATTATGTTGAGGTAGCTTCCCTCTATTGCCCATTTTCTGGAGAGTTTTTATCGTAAGTGGGTGTTGATTTTGTCAAAAACGTTTTCTGCATCTATTGAAATGATCATGTGGTTTTTATACATTAATTTGTTAATGTGGTGTATCACATTGACTGATTTGCATATAATGGAGAATCCTTGCATCTCTGGGATAAATCCCACTTGATCATAGTGTATGATCCATTTAATGTGTTGTTGGATTCTGTTTGCTAGTATATTGTTGAGGATTTTTGCATCTATGTTCATCAGTGATATTGGTCTATAATTTTCTTTCTTTGTGATATCTTTTTCTGGTTTTGGTATTTGGGTGACGGTGGCTTCGTAGAATGAATTTGGGAGTGCTTCTCCCTCTGCAATTTTTTTGAAGAGTTTGAGAAGGATCGGTGTCAGCTCTTCTCTTAATGTTTGATAGAATTCGCCTGTGAAGCAATCTGGTCTTGGACTTTTGTTTCTTGGAAGATTTTAAATTACAGTTTCAATTTCACTACTTGTGATAAGTCTGTTTATATTTTCTAATTCTTCCTGATTCAGTCTTGGAAAATTGTACCTTTCCAAGAATTTGTCCATTTCTTTGTGGTTGTGCATTTTATTGACATATAGTTGTTTGCAGTAGTCTTTTAATGCCTTTGTATTTCTGCAGTGTCAGTTGTGATTTCTCCTTTTTCATTTCTTATTTTATTGTTTTGCTTCCTCTCCCTTTTTTTTTTTGATGAGTCTTGGTAAGGGTTTATCGATTTTGTTTATCTTCTCAAAGAACCAAATGTTAGTTTTATTGATCTTTGTTATTGTTTTCTTCTCTTCTATTTCACTTATTTCTGCTCTGATCTTTATGATTTCTTTCCTTCTACTGACTTTGGCGTTTCTTTGTTCTTTCTGTAGTTGTTTTAAGTAGAGGGTTAGATTGTTTATTTGAGATTTTTCTTGTTTCTTGGGGTGAGATTGAATTGCTATAAACTTCCCTCTTAGAACTGCTTTTGCTGTGTCCCATAGGTTTTGGGTCGTCATGTTTTCATTGTCATTTGTTTCTATGTATTATTTATTTCTTCTTTGATTTCTTCAGTGACCTCTTGGTTATTTAGTAGTGCACTGTTTAGCCTCCATGTATTTGTGTTTTTTACAGTTTTTTTTTTCTGTAATTGATTTCCAGTCTCATAGTGCTGTAGTCAGAAAAGATGCTTGATATGATTTCAATTTTCTTAAATTTTCCAAGACTTGATTTGTGACCCAAGATGTGATCTATCCTGGAGAATATTCCATGTGCACTTGAGAAGAAAGTGTATTCTGCCAATTTTGGGTGGAATGTTCTATAAATATCAATTAAATCTATATGGTCTATTGTGTCATTTAAAACTTGTGTTTCCTTATTTATTTTCTGTTTGGGTGATCTGTCCTTTGGCGTAATTGGGGTGTTAAAGTCCCCTACTATTATTGTGTTACTGTCGACTTCTCTTTTCATGGTTATTAGCATTTGCCTTATGTATTGAGGTGCTCTATGTTGGGTGCATAAATATTTATAATTGTTATATCTTCTTCTTGGATTGATCCTTTGATCATTATGTAGTGTCCATCCTTATCTCTTGTAACAGTCTTTATTTTAACGTCTACTTTATCTGATATGGATATTGCTACTCCAGCTTTCTTTTGATTTCCATTTGCATGGAATATCTTTTTCCATTCTTTCACTTTCAGCCTGTATGTATCCCTAGCTCTGAAATGAGTCTCTTGAAGACAGTATATATATGGGTCTTGTTTTTATATCCATTCAGCAAGTCTGTGTCTTTTGGTGGGAGCATCTAATCCATTTAAATTAAAGGTTATTATCGATATGTATGTTCCTATTACCATTTTCTTAATTGTTTTGGGTTTGTTTTTGTGGGTCTTTTTCTTCTCTTATGTTTCCCACCTAGAGAAGTTTCATTAGCATTTGTTGTAAAGCTGACTTGGTGGTCCTGAATTCTCTTAGCTTTTGCTTGTCTGAACAGCTTCTGATTTCTCTGTCAAATCTGAATGAGATCATTGCTGGGTAATCTTCATAGTAGGTTTTTGTCTTTCACCACTTTAAGGATATCCTGCCACTGCTTTCTGGCCTGCAGACTGAAAAATCAGCTGTTAACCTTATGGGAATTCCTTTGTATGTCATTATTTGTTTTTCCCGTGCTGCTTTTAATATGTTTTCTTTGAATTGAATTTTTGTTACTTTGATTAATATGTGCCTTTATGTGCTTTTCCTAGGGTTTATCCTGTATGGGAATCTCTGCACTTCCTGGAATTGGGTGAATATTTCCTTTCCCCTATTAGGGAAGGTTTCGACTATAATCATTTCAAATATTTTTTCAGACCCTTCTTTTTCTCTTCTTCTTCTAGGATGCTATAATTCAAATATTGGCGCATTTAGTGTTGTCCCAGAAGTCTCTGAGATTGTCTCCAATTCTTTTCAATCTTTTTTCTTTATTCTGTTCCTCAGCAGTAATTTCCACTATTTTGTCTTCCAGCTAACTTATTTGTTCTTCTGCCTCACTTATTCTGTTAATGATTCCTTCTAATGTATTTTTCATTTCAGTTATTGTGTTGTTCATCTGTGTCTTTTTTTAAACATCTTTATTGGAGTATGATTGCTTTACAGTGGTGTGTTAGTTTCTACTTTACAAGAAAGTGAATCAGTTATACATATACATATGTCCCCATATCTCTTCCCTCTTGCATCTCCCTCCTTCGCACCCTCCTTATCCTACCCCTCTAGGTGGTCACAAAGAGCCAAGCTGATCTCCCTTGTTATGTGGCTGCTTCCCACTACCTATGTATTGTACGTATGGTAGTGTATATATGTCCATGCCACTCTCTCACTTTGTCTCAGCTTACGCTTCCCCCTACCCATATCCTCAAGTCTATTCTCTAGTAAGTTCGCATCTTTATTCCTTTCTTGCGCCTAAGTTCTTCATGACCATTTTTTTTCTTTTTGTAGATTCCATACATAGGTGTTAGCACATGGTATTTGTTTTTCCCTTTCTGACTTACTTCACTCTGTATGACAGACTCTAGGTCCATCCACACTACTACAAATAACTCAGTTTCGTTTCTTTTTATGGCTGAGTGACATTCCATTGTATACATGTGCCATGTCTTCTTTATCCATTCATCTGTTAATGGACACTTAGATTGCTTCTATGTCCCGGCTGTTGTAAATAGAGCTGCAATGAATATTTTTAGATTTTCAAGGAATGCCCATACTGTTCTCCATAGTGGCTGTATCAATTTACTTTCCCACCAGCAGTGCAAGAGGGTACCCTTTTCTCCACACCCTCTCCAGCATTTATTGTTTGTAGATGCTTTGATGATGGCCAATCTAACTGGTGTGAGGTGATATCTCATTGTAGCTTTGATTTGCATTTCTTTAATGATTAATGATGTTGAGCATCCTTTCATGCGTATGTTGGCAATCTGTATAGCTTATTTGGAGAAATGTCTATTTAGGTCTTCTGCCCATTTTTGGATTGGGTTGTTTGCTTTTTTGATATTGAGCTGCATGTAAATCTTGGAGATTAATCCTTTGTCAGTTGCTTCATTTGAAAATATTTGTTCCCATTCCGAGGGTTGTCCTTTCATCTTGTTTATGGTTTCCTTTGTTGTGCAAAAGCTTTTAAGTTACATTAGGTCCCATTATTTTTGTTGTTTTTATTTCCATTTCTCCAGGAAGTGGGTCAAAAAGGATCTTGCTGTGATTTATGTCACAGAGAGTTCTGCCTATGTTTTCCTCTAAGAGTTTGATGATGTCTGGCCTTACATTTAGGTCTTTAAACCATTTTGAGTTTAATTTTGTGTATGGCATTAGGCAGTGTTCTAAATTCATACTTTTACATATACCTGTCCAGCTTTCCCAGGACCACTTATTTAAGAGGCTGTCTTTTCTCCACTGTACATTCTTGCCTCCTTTATCAAAGATATGGTTACTATATGTGCATGGGTTTATCTCTGGGCTTTCTATCCTGTTCCATTGATCTATATTTCTGTTTCTGTGCCAGTACCATACTGTCTTGATTACTGTAGCTTTGTAGTATAGTCTGAAGTCAGGGTACCTGATTCTTCCTGCTCCGTTTTTCTTTCTCAGGATTGCTTTGTCGGGCTTCCCTGGTGGTACAGTGTTTGAGAGTCCTCCTGCTGATGCAGGGGACACAGGTTTGTGCCCTGGTCCGGGAAGATCCCACATGCCGTGGAGCAGCTGGACCTGTGAGCCATGGCCACTGAGCCTGTGTTTCCAGAGCCTGTGCTCTGCAATGGGAGAGGCCACAACTGTGGGGAGCCAGCATACTGAAAAAAAAAAAAAAAGATTGCTTTGTCCATTCAGGGTCTTTTGTGTATCCATACAAATTGTGAAATTTTTTGTTCTACTTCTGTGAAAAATGCCAGTGGTAATTTGATAAGGATTGCATTGAATCTGTAGCTTTGTTTCGGTCGTAGAGTCATTTTCACAAAGTGAATTCTTCCAATCAGAGAACATGGTATATCTCTCCATCTATTTGTATCATCTTTAATACCTTTCATCAGTGTCTTATAATTTTCTGCATACAGGTCTTTTGTCTCCTTAGTTAGGTTTATTCCTAGATATTTTATTCTTTTTGTTGCAGTGATAAATGGGAGTGTTTTCTTAATTTCACTTTTAGATTTTTCATCATGAGTGTATAGGAATGTCAGAGATTTCTGTACATTAACTTTGTATCCTGCTACTTTACCAAATTCATTGATTAACTCTAGTATTTCTCTTGTAGCATGTTTAGGATTCGCTATGTATAGTATCATGTCATCTGCAAACAGTGACAGCATTACTTCTTCTTTTCCAATTTGGATTCCTTTTATTTCTTTTTCTTCTCTGATTGCTGTGGCTACAACTTCCAAAACTATGTTGAATAATAGTGGTTAGAGTGGGCCACCTTGTCTTGTTCCTGATCTTAGTGGAAATGGTTAATTTTTTCACTACTGAGGACGATGTTGGGTGTGGGTTTGTCATTTATAACCTTTGATATGTTGAGGAAGGTTCCCTCTATGCCTACTTTCTGGAGGGTTTTTATCATAAATGGGTGTTGAATTATGTTGAAAGCTTTCTCTGCATCTATTGAGATGATCATATGGTTTTTCTCCTTCAATTTGTTAGTATGGTGTATCACATTGATCGATTTGCATATATTGAAGAATCCTTGCATTCCTGGGATAAACCCCACTTGATCATAGTGTATGATCCTTTTAATGTGCTTTTGGATTCTCTTTGCTAGTAATTTGTTGAGGATTTTTGCATCTATGTTCATCAGTGGTATTGGCCTGTAGTTTTATTTCTTTGTAACATCTTTCTCTGGTTTTGGTATCAGAGTGATGGCGGCCTTGTAGAATGAGTTTGGGAGTGTTCCTCTCTCTGCTATATTTTGGAAGAGTTTGTGAAGGATAGGTGTTAGCTCCTCTGTAAATGTTTGATAGAATTCCCCTGTGAAGCTATCTGGTCCTGGGCTTTTGTTTGCTGGAAGATTTTTAATCACAGTTTCAATTTCAGTGCTTGTGATTGGTCTGTTCATATTTTCTATTTCTTCCTGATTCAGTCTTGGCAGGTTGTGCATTTCTAAGAATTTGTCCATTTCTTGCAGATTGTCCATTTTATTGGCATAGAGTTGCTTGTAGTAATCTCTCATGATTTTTTTTATTTCTGCAGTGTCAGTTGTTACTTCTCCTTTTTCATTTCTAATTCTATTGATTTGAGTCTTCTCCCTTTTTTTCTTGATGAGTCTGGCTAGCACTTTATCTATTTTGTTTATCTTCTCAAAGAACCAGCTTTTAGTTTTATTGATCTTTGCTATCATTTCCTTCATTTCTTTTTCATTTATTTCTGATCTGATTTTTATGATTTCTTTCCTTCTGCTAGCTTTGGGGTTTTTTGTTCTTCCTTCTCTAATTGCTTGAGGTGAAAGGTTAGGTTGTTTATTCGAGATGTTTCCTGCTTCTTAATGTAGGATTGTATTGCTATAAACTTCCCTCTTAGAACTGCTTTTCCTGCATCCCATAAGTTTTGGGTCATCTTGTTTTTATTGTCATTTGTTTCTAGGTATTTTTTTGATTTCCTCTTTGGTTTCTTTAGTGATGTCTTGGTTATTAAGTAGTGTATTGTTTAGCCTCCATGTGATTGCATTTTTTTACAGTTTATTTTATTGTAATTGATATCTAGTCTCAGAGCATTTTGGTCGGAAAAGATACCTGATATGATTTCAATTTTCTTAAGTTTACCAAGGCTTGATTTGTGACCTAAGATATGATCTATACTGGAGAATATTTCATGAGCACTTAAGAATGTGTATGCTGTTGTTTTTGGATGGAATGCTCTATAAATATCAATTAAGTCTATTTTGTTTAATATATCATTTAAAAGTTGTGTTTCCTTACTTATTTTCATTTTGGATGATCTGTCCATTGGTGAAAGTGGGGTGTTAAAGTCCCCTACTATGACTGTGTTACTGCTGACTTCCCCTTTTATGGCTGTTAGTTTTTGCCTTATATATTGATGTGCTCCTATGTTGGGTTGCATAAATATTTACAATTGTTTTATCTTCTTCTTGGATTGATCCCTTGATCTTTATGTAGTGTCCTTCTTTGTCTCTTTGTCTCTTCTTTGTTTAAAAGTCCATTTTGTCTGATATGAGAATTGCTACTCCAGCTTTCTTTTGATTTCCATTTACATGGAATATCTTTTTCCATCCCCTCACTTTCAGTCTGTATGTGTCCCTAGATCTGAAGTGGGTGTATTGTAGACAGCATATATATGGGTCTTGTTTTTGTATCCATTCAGTCAATCTATGTCTTTTGTTTGGAGCATTTAGTCCACTTACATTTAAGTTAATTATCGATATGTATGATCCTATTCCCATTTTCTTACTTTTTGGGTTTATTATTGTAGGTCTTTTCCTTCTCTTGTGTTTCCTGCCTAGAGAAGTTCCTTTAGCATTTGTTGTAAAGCTGGATTGGTGGTGCTGAATTCTCTAATTTTTTGCTTGTCTGTAAACTTTTTAATTTCTCTGTCAAATCTGAATGAAATCCTTGCTGGTTAGAGTAATCTTGGTTGTAGGTTTTTCTCCTTCATCATTTTAAATATGTCCTGCCACTCCCTTCTGGCTTGCAGAGTTTCTGCTGGGAGATCAGCTGTTAACCTTATGGGGATTCCCTTGTTTGTTATTTGTGGTTTTTCCCTTGCTGCTTTTAATATTTTTTCTTTTTATGTGATTTTTGATAGTTTGATTAATATGTGTCTTGGTGTGTTTCTCCTTGGATTTATCCTGTATGGGACTCTCTGTGCTTCCTGGAATTGATTAATTATTTCCTTTCCCATATTAGGGAAGTTTTCAACTATAATCTCTTCAAATATTTTCTCAGTTCCTTTCTTTTTCTTTTCTTCTTCTGGGACCCCTATAATTCGAATATTGGTGCATTGAATGTTGTCCCAGAGGTCTCTGAGACTGTCCTCAATTCTTTTCATTCTTTTTCCTTTATTCTGCTCTGCAGTAGTTATTTCCACTATTTTATCTTCCAGGTCACTTATCCGTTCCTCTGCCTCAGTTATTCTGCTATTGATCCCTTCTGAAGAATATTTAATTTCATTTATTGTGTTGTTCATGGTTGCTTGTTTCATCTTTAGTTCTTCTAGGCCCTTGTTAAATGTTTCTTGCATTTTCTCCATTCTTTTTCCAAGATTTTGGATCATCTTTACTATCATTATTCTGAATTCTTTTTTAGGTAGACTGCCTATTTCCTCTTCATTTGTTAGGTCTGCTTGGTTTTTGCCTTGCTCCTTCATCTGCTGTGTGTTTCTCTGTCTTCTCATTTTGCTTAACTTAGTCTGTTTGGGGTCTCCTTTTTGCAGGCTGCAGGTTCATAGTTTCCATTTTTTGATGTCTGTGGCTAAGGTTGGTTCAGTGAGTTGTGTAGGCTTCCTGGTGGAGGGGACTAGTGCCTGTGTTCTGGTGGATGAGGCTGCAGCTTGTCTTTCTGGTTGGCAGGTCCATGTCTGGTGGTGTGTTTTGGGGTTTTTGTGGCCTTATTATGGTTTTAGGCAACCTTTGTGCTAATGGATGTGGTTTTGTTCCTGTCTTGCTAGTTGTTTGGCATAGGATGTGCAGCACTGTATCTTGCTTGTCATTGAGTGGAGCTAGGTCTTGGCATTGAGTTGGAGATCTCTGGGAGATTTTCACCGTTTGATTTTATGTGGAGCTGGAATGTCTCTTTTTGACCAGTGTCCTGAACTTGGCTCTCCCACCTCAGTGGCACAGCCCTGACACCTGGCTGGAGCACCAAGAGCCTGTCCTCCACTCGGCTCAAAATAAAAGGGAGGAAAAAAGAAAGAAAGAAAGAAAGAAGAAGAAAAAATAAAATAAAATAATGTAAAATAAAATAAAGTTATTAAAATAAAAAATAATTATTAAGAATAAAATTTTTTAACTAAAACAACAACAAAAAACGGACAGAGAGAACCCTAGGACAATTGGTAAAAGCAAAGCTATATAGACAAAATCACACACAGAAGCATACACACTCAGAAAAAGAGAAAAAGGGGGGAAATATATGTATGTATATATGTGTATCCCTCCTGAATTTGGGATAACTCTTGTCTATTCAGGTATTCCACAGATGCAGGGTACATCAAGTTGATTGTGGAGATTTAATCCACTGCTCCTGAGGCTGCTGAGAGAGATTTCCCTTTCACTTCTTTGTTTGCACAGCTCCTGGTTTCAGCTTTGGATTTGCACCCACCTCTGTGTGTAGGTCCCCTGAGGGCGTTTGGTCTTCACTCAGATAGGATGGGGTTAAAGGAGCAGCTGATTTGGGGGCTCTGGCTCACTCAGGCCAGGGGGACGGAGCAGTACGGAGTGCAGTGTGAGCCTGCCGCGGCAGAGGCTGGTGTGATGTTGCACCAGCCTGAGGCATGCTGTGTGTTCTCCCCGGGAAGTTGTCCCTGGATCATGGGACCCTGGCAGTGACGGGCTGCACAGGCTCCCGCGAGGGGAGGTGTGGATAGTGACCTGTGCTTGCACACAGGCTTCTTTGTGGCAGTAGTAGCAGCCTTAGCATCTCATGCTCATCTCTGCGGTCCACACTGATACCCGCGGCTAACGCCCATCTCTGGAGCTCCTTGAAGCAGTGCTCTTAATCCCCTCTCCTTGCGCACCAGGAAACAGAGGCAAGAAAAAGTCTCTTGCCTCTTCTGCAGGTCCCGACTTTTTCCAGAGTCCCTACCGGCTAGCTGTGGTGCACTAGCCCCCTTCAGGCTGTGTTCATACAGCCAACCCCAGCCCTCTCCCTGAGGTCTGACCTCTGAAGTCCGAGCCTCAGCTCCCAGCCCTCACCCGCCCTGGCGGGTGAGCAGAGAAGCCTCTCGGGCTGGTCAGTGCTGGTCGGCACCGATCCTCTGTGTGGGAATCCCTCCTCTTTGCCCTCCACACCCCTGTGGCTGCACTCTCCTCCATGGCTCCGAAGCTCCCCCCTTCCGCCACCCACAGTCTTTGTCCGTGAAGGGCCTTCCTAGTGTGTAGAAACCTTTCCTCCTTCACGGCTCCCTCCCACTGGTGCAGGTCCCGTTCCTATTCTTTTGTCTCTGTTTTTTCTTCTTCTTTTGCCCTACCCAGGTACGTGGGAAGTTTCTTGCCTTTTGGGAAGTCTGAGGTCTTCTGCCAGCGTTCAGTAGGTGTTTTGTAGGAGTTGTTCCACACGTAGATGCATTTCTTATGTATTTGTGGGGAGGAAGGTGATCTCCGCATCTTACTCTTCTGCCATCTTGAATCCTTCCCCCATCTCTGTTTTTTTGTTCTTTAGTTCTTCTAGATCTTTGTTAGACATTTCTTGAATTTTCTCAGTCTGTGCCTTCTTACTATTTCCAAGATTCTGGATCATCTTTATTATCATTACTCTGAATTTTTTTTCAGGTTGATTGCTTATTTCCTCTTCATTTATTTGGTCTCATAGATTTTTACCTTGTTCCTTCATGTGTGACATAATTTTTTGCTCTCATTTTTTTTTGTATGAGTGGGATTGTGTTCCTGTCTTACTGGTTATTTGGCCTGAGGCTTCCAACACTGGAGTTTGTATGCTGTTGGGTAGAGCTGGATCTTGGTGCTGAGATGAGGACCTCCATGAGACTTCACTCCAATGAATATTCCCTGGGGTCTGAGGTTCTCTGTTAATCCGGTCGTTTGGACTCTGAGCTCCAATTCCAGGAGCTTCAGCCTGACTCCCAGTTCATGAACCAAGATCTGCAAGCCACGTGCGGTGGGATAAAAAAGAGAGAACAATAAGGAAGTAAAAAATAAAATTAGACTAGGAAACTAACAGATATGTTAGAAAGAATATAAAAATAAAAATATAGATGAATGAACAACTGGAAGATACAACAGTATCACAATAGTAAAAATGAAGAGGAGGAAAAAGAAAAAAAATTGGGGAAAAGACCTTGGCTGTGGAGGGCAGGACTGAATCAAGGGCGAGCTTTGGGCAGTGGGAGGGGCTTATTCTTAGGACCCACATGTCTGGAAAGGGTCCTGGGGGCTGTGGGGGGTGGTGCTTAGGCTCAATGGAACAGAAGGTGCCCAGGTGTGCCCCCCACCCTTGGTCTCAGGGGACGAGGGACCTCACCTGGGAGCCCAGCAGGTTTCCTGGACTAGAGTGGACAGGGAAAATGCCCTCTGCTCCTCTCCCGCTCCTCCTTAAGTCTGGCAGGCCCCTTCTGCCTGTCTCTCCTGTTCTCCCCTCAGCCTCCATCCTATGCCCCCAGGACCAATATGGCCAGGGGTTGAGGGGGGCCTTGGAGGGCAGGGCGCTGGCTTGGGAACTCAGCAGGTTTCTTGGGCCCGAGTGGGAGGTGCAATCACCCTCTGCTCTTCTCCCACTCCTCCCAGAGGGCCTCTCATGCCTGCCTCTCCTGATCTCCCAGGCCTCAGGGGTGCCAATCCAGTCTGGCCTCCACTTCTGCTCTCCTATTAGCCCCCCATGTCTTAATGGTTTACTTGGTGGTTCCTCCCTTATCCTTTGGTGTCAGGGTTCCCCACCAGTGTCCAGCAAGCACCTTAGTTGTGGGGAGATGCTAACAGCGTCTTCCTACACCACCATCTTTCAAGACTCCATTCTTAAAGGGTGCACACAAAATTTCACACACTGTGAGATCCAGGGCAGAAACAGTAATTTGAAAGGTGCCTGGATCAGACCCACTTGCTGATTTTGGAGAGCCTCCTGGACAGGCAGGTGGCAATTGAAACTCACCCTGGTGGCATAGACGCTGGCCATTTGGGAGCTAATCCAAGATAGGATATGGTTGCTTAATTAATGCTCCGAGGAAGAAACTGATGAGGGCGAAGATTTGCTGTCCTCAAAAAAATATATATTTATTCTGGAAATTAACATTGAACGTATTTCTCATGCAGAACTGCAGAGAACGAGCTACTACATTTCCATGATTATCTGGGGGCACTGTAGTAGGTTAAATGCCACAATGTGACCTCCTAGCTAATGCTGAAGTTATTTCTTAGGTTTGGTTTGCATAAGGTATAATTTCTTAGGCTTGAAGTTGTTTTGAGACACATTGCTGTCTCTCATTGGTCAAAGGTAGTTGCTGGGACCAGGAGAAATAACACTATCAAATGTTGCATTTTTTTCCTATGAATTTCATCCTGCATTGTTTTACACAAGTCCTGAACCAACAAAAAAGGCGGGGGGGGGAGAATTAATAATGAAAATATTCTCAGCCACATGGCAATAGCCTTTTGACTGAAGCACATTTGCTACTACATAGCTAAATTCATCCTTTGAAATTTTAATTTCCTGTGAATGACAGTGCACTCCTCCCCAAGATTAGAGAGGGCTGGCTGTAGCCAGTGCGCACGCCAGTGTGCATGCAACTTCCAAGCCTCCCCTTTTTCATTGCTTTCTGAATAGCCTGGCTATTCTCTTCCAAGACAGAGAAAAATGATTCCCTGGAAATGGAGCTTCCTCATCTTTATGCCTCAAAGAGCTCATATGCATTTTCTTAGCCTCTCATAGCTTCAGAAGAGATAGTTATTGCTAGCATAGACTATTCCTGGAGCCAGAAATGCTATGGTTAGGGCACTTCATCAGCCAAATCACAGTTGTTCTGCCTTCCCATAAGTGATATGCAGCCATCCTTACCTCCTTAGATTGCTTCAGGAAAAAGAATTTGCTATAACTAAATTGTTTCATACAGAATCTTTACTTGTCTAGAACTTTGGCTTGTAATGAGTCTTTCTCTTCCAGTATGGTGATGCACAACACACCTGGAGCCCCAGCCAACACAACAAAACATCCAGGTTTTCATTTCTCTCTCTATGTAAGATTGCACCAAAAAAGATTTTTAAACATTGAAAGTTACACTCTCTCACTTACTTTCATCTTGTCTTTCCTCCTAAAGATTTAAATAAAAACTCATGCCACACAATTTGGAGGAAACAGGAAACAGCTTAATGTAGCTTCTGTATTCTTGCATTATATGTTGGTGAATATATATGCTTAAATATATTCAGTAGGCATTCACACTCAAAACTTTACAGGTACTCAAACTTAAAAATGGAATAGATACTCTTTGTCTCTTTTGAGACATACGACCTTGCACCCACAAATTAGAGATGGCGCTAATTCAGGTCTATGTAATGTAGTAAGAAGAGTTCTTAATGGGGAATTTCCAAGTTAATGTCTTCCCACCCAGTGGGAGCAACTCTTTCTTACTGGAATGTCATTAAAATGTGAAAAGATGGGAGAAAAACAGATTGACAATATAATCACTAAATCCTGAGACATTAACTTTCTCAAAACATGTAATACAACAACTACAGCAACAAAAAACTGTTTCTCAAAGATATTTGGAGAAATGCCTAATTCCAAGGCTAGGATAGGGTAGACACAAGATAAACCTGGAACATCTTGTTATATCAAAAATATAATATTGATATTTTTATTTTATTGGGTGTACATTGCAAGGATGCTTGAAAAGGCTTCCACTGGCCAAATCTGAGACAATATGAGCACCAAAATAATTAAGTAAACCATTAATAAAAATAAAAATTCATGAGTCTACACTGATAAAAATAGATAAATATATAAATTAAAATGGGATAAGGGCTCTTTCTTAAACTAGAATTCTGAGGGTTAGCTGGTAAGTGTAAGAGGGAGTACTGCAGTTGAAAAATCATTTTACATCAATCATAGTAAAGTTTGGATTATGCAAGAATCATCAATGGAGGCTGGATCTTGACAGAAATTACGATGAGGAGTAGGATATTTGCATGACCTTAAAGTGACTCCTCACAGACTGCTTACTAGTTGCAAAGGAGAAAAAAACCCAGTAATTATACCAGGGAGAAATCAGGCAACACCTTACTTAACTCGATAAGCAAAGGTCAAAGAAAGGCTGTGGAACCATTCCAGATTAAAGAAGCCTAACAAGATATGACAACTGTATGTGATACCACATGCTAGACTAGATCCTCAGTTGGAGGAGAGCAATGCTATAAAGGATACTTTTGGGTCAATTGACAACATTGGAATATGAAAGATACATTAGATAGAAGTATGTAATTATATTTTTAGAACCATGATGAATATAACTTACCCCTGAATAGCTTTTAAAATATTATGAAATTATCTATATGTATATCAATATCTATCTATTCTCTCTCTGTCTGTCTCTGTCTCTCTCTCTCTGTCTATTGAGAGAGAACACAAATACAAAGCAAAAGGGGTAAAATATTAACAATAGATACATCTGAGTAAAGAGTGTCCAGGTGTTCTTTGTTTTATTCTTTGCTTACCTTTAAGTATGAATTAATTCCCAAATAAAAATTATTAAGAATTGGTTCCAAAGGCTTCCCTGGTGGTGCAGTGGTTGAGAATCCACCTGCCGATGCAGGGGACGCGGGATCGTGCCCCAGTCCGGGAAGATCCCACATGCCGCGGAGCGGCTGGGCCCGTGAGCCATGGCCGCTGAGCCTGCGCATCCGGAGCCTGTGCTCCGCAACGGGAGCAGCCACAACAGTGAGAGGCCTGCGTACCGCAAAAAAAAAAAAAAAAAAAAAAAGAATTGGTTCCTAATACGAAAGTCCAGTATGCAAATAGAATTTCCCCTTCCATTTTGATGGTTGGTTTGCCAATAAGGTATAGATGGTAGAGGCCAATCGAGTCTGTAGTGGCTTGGAACTGTGGCCTAAGGTGAGGTCCAAGATAACTTCATTTCCAAAGTTGCAAAGGTTTGGTAAGTTTCAGAAGGCCTTGGAAGGAGACTGGACAAGACTAAAGAATGTAGATGGATTTTATAATATTGTTGGAAAACTCACTTATTGTTATTAGTGACAAGACATTGCTTAGAAATTGTTGTACTATATGACTTTTTTATTAACTTACATAATTTGTTTATATGTGTATGTATACATACACAAATATGAATAGCTAATCATAAATGTGTCTGTAATGTCAGGTACATGCATCTGGTAGTATCTGACAACCTAAAAAATGAAGTGTAAAACTGAAATTCCTGATAACATCCTAGATGGAAGCAAAACTGAGAGAAAATTTTTGTAATTGCATGTTCAAATTGTGTTATTCTCTTCACAAAATTTAGCAATGATATGCCATTGTATATTCATGTGGCATCTATTTCAGTTTCAGGTGAAGCCCAGTAATTTTCACCTTTATGTTGAGGGGACTACTCTTGCTGCTGCTAGTACTATTAGTAACAATAATAATAATCCACCAGTTGATGATTTTCAGCCATAAATTCAGGTGTGTAAAAAGTATACCCTCTTTTGTTTGCTACAACTCATTTTTATGACTCTGAGCTCCCTTCTTATTAGCTAAATAAATAAATAAAATGAACCTAGTCATTACCCAGCTCTTTCAATTTAAGTGTGGTCAGTTAAAGATTCTGTCCCTCCTCCTTATCCAATTTTCCTTGAGATATTATAAGTTCTAGAGGTGGTAGAACTTACATATCATTTGGGGGAGAGTGTCTGGTTCTCTGTAGATGTCTCTGCAATTCTGGCTTCCATTGAGAAATTTAAGGGGTTAGTCCTCTTTAGTTTCTCTTGCTGGAAGGCCCTTTACTCTGCTTCCTTCTCTTCCCAAATTTGAGGCCCCTTCAAGTTCAATGGCATCCTCTTGGGTCTCATGTATACCTTGTGTATATGTGTTGGATGGAAAGGACATATGAACTCTCAATTTCTCTCTCTCTGCTTGCGGGAGGAAAAAGGACTTTGTCCTGATAAAGTTGATTTGTATATTGAGACCTGCAAAATGGAGGCTGCCCCAGTGGCCTGGCCCACATCACAAATATAAATCCTAGTCAGCCTACACTATGGGAAACACTTGTCAAGGAACATACACCAATCACAATCATCTAATTCAGCTTTAACTAGCTTACCCTAGATATTAGGACCTGCTAGCCTTATAAGGAAATCGCCAGCCCCATAGCCAATCATGCCCTGTTTCCAAGTTTCCTCTCCTGTTGTTCTGTAAAATTGCTCTTACCCCCAATCCATCAGGAACAGCGCTCCACTGTTTGTGAGGCACTGTACTCCTCCAATCCATGGACTGTTTTCCCTTGAATAAAGGATATCAAACTCGTTACTAAATTGTTTTACTTTTGTCATTTGATAGTCTTTAGGCCCATCTATGTAGATACTTTACAATCACCATTACTCTAATGATCCAAAGCCACACTAGACCTGAGACCTCTCTACAAGAATTGAAGTCCCCCTGGGTTACATCTTGTGAAGAAAGTCACAGGTCTTCTCTGATCTGAGTCCTCTGATCCCCTAAATGTATTTTGGTTTCCTTTTTACTTCATTACCTCCACCAACACCCACAACCAGGTTTCAACACAGAAGGGCAACATAGGGCAGATAACCTATTGTCCAGACCAAAGATTAACTTGTTAATCATTAGTTTGTTAATCTCCTGTTATGGACTGAATGTTTGTGTCCCCACCCCCAATTCATCTGTTGAAGCCCTAACCCTTAATGTGATTTTATTTGGAGATACATAGGACTTTTATGGAGACAATTAAGGTTAAATGAAGGCATAATGCTGAGGCCCTGATCCAATAGAATTATTTTCCCTATAAGAAGAGATACCAGAGAGCTCACTCTCTCCCCTCCCTTGCAATTAGAGGAAGACCATGTGAGAACAGCACAGCTGTCTACAAATCAGGAAGAGAGTCCTCACTAGAAACCAAACCTTACGGGAACCTTGATTTTAGACTTTCCAGCTTCTAGAACTGTGAGGAAAGGAATTTCTATTGTTTAAGCCACACAGTGTGTGGTAATTTATTACAGCAGCCCAGTTCTCTCTTTACTCCTTGCCAGTTGGCTTTAGTTCATTTTGAGTGAGAAAGCTAGTTCTAAATTCATCATGTAGGCTTTCTTTATCTATGTTAATACTATATGCCAGTGTATCTCCAACTCGAGCATGCATATGAATCACTTGGAGGGCTTCTTAAAACACAGTGCTGGGTCTCACCACAGAGTTTCTGATTCAGTAGGTCTGGGTTGGGGCCCAAGGTTTTGTACTTCTAACAAGCCCCCAGGTGATGCTGATACTGCTGGTCCAGGGACCACACTGTGAGAACCATAGCTATATACTTTAGTATATTATTGTATAAACACATACTTTAGAAAAAAGTTTTACAGCAGTCCTTTAGGCTGCAAAAGCCCTTAGGTTCTTGATTCAAAATCAAGCTTTTGAAACTAAAACAAACAAAATAAATAACTCTTCCTTCTCAGAAAGCTTAGCTTTTGCGATTCAAAAGTGCCTTGACTTTAAAAGCTATTATCTCTTTGAAGAGTTAAAAAAAATTTATTTAGAAACTGAGATGACTTTTTCTCTTTGGGTTCCTTTGTATTCTCATTCTTTTTGGTGAAACATGTCTCCAGATGCTTTGAAAACCAACAATTCAGTAGGTGGAGGGTCTCATAGAAGCAGAAAAATTCAGGAAAGCAAAACCTTAGTTATCTCAGAATTTGATCCTGCTACAAAAAAATAACTACCATTTATTTAATGCTTATGCCAGGCACTATACTGGTAATTACTTCTGTTTTCTTGTTTAATTCTCACAATGAACGTCTTCAAACTATGTGACATGTTTGTTACTGTTGTTGTAGTTGTTGTTTCCACTTACAGTTGAGAAAAATGATGCTTAGAGAAGTTAAGGTACTTGCCCAAGTTTTCACAACTGGTAAGTGGCAGAGCTGAGATTCTAAGAGCTGCTTACAGCTCTTAACCACTGCTATCCAGCTTCCATCCTTTCTAATATAACATTTTTAAAGCAAATTCATTATGACTTAAAAAGGAAATAGCTACACTTACTCAAACTTACCATGTCTTTTTCTCCTGTCAGACACATTTAGAATGGATATTAGGAATAATGTCCCAGTCAGGAGATCTACTAGCCTCTTGTTAGAAGTGGTAACAACTTCATGCCTTTGGTCATTTAAAGTGGACCATATAACTCTTGCACTGCTGGTGGGAATGTGAATTGGTTCAGCCACTGTGGAGAACAGTATGGAGGTTCCTTAAAAAACTACAAATAGAATTACCATATGACCCAGCAATCCCACTACTTGGCATATACCCTGAGAAAACCAAAATTCAAAGAGAGTCAGGTACCAAAATGTTCATTGCAGCTCTATTTACAATAGCCAGGACATGGAAACAACCTAAGCGCCCATCATCGGATGAATGGATAAAGAAGATGTGGCACATATACACAATGGAATATTACTCAGCCTTAAAAAGAAATGAAATTGAGCTATTTGTAATGAGATGGATAGACCTAGAATCTGTCATACAGAGTGAAGTAAGTCAGAAAGAAAAAGACAAATACCGTATGCTAACACATATATATGGAATTTAAGGGAAAAAAATGTCATGAAGAACCTAGGGGTAAGATAGGAATAAAGATGCAGACCTACTGGAGAACGGACTTAAGGATATGGGGAGGGGGAAGGGTGAGTTTTGACAGGGCGAGAGAGAGTCATGGACATATACACACTAACAAACGTAGTAAGGTAGATAGCTGGGGGGAAGCAGCCGCAAGGCACAGGGATATTAGCTCGGTGCTTTGTGACAGCCTGGAAGGGTGGGATGGGGAGAGTGGGAGGGAGGGAGACGCAAGAGGGAAGACATATGGGAACATATGTATATGTATAGCTGATTCACTTTGTTGTAAAGCAGAAACTAACACACCATTGTAAAGCAATTATACCCCAATAAAGATGTTTAAAAAAAAAAAAATCTCAATTAGAAAAGAACAAAATTCCAGGTGAAATTCAAATAAAAGAATTCCTGGCAGTAAAAAAAAAAAAAAAAAAAAAAAAAAAAAAAAAAAAAAAAAAAAAATAAAGTGGACCATATAGAGCACTGGACTATGTGTCCAGTGCTATGTGTGTCACTTGAAGTGACTATGTGTCACTTGAAAAAACTTCATATGAGTAGGGAATTGAAAGTTTAAAAATTTTTAATAGAATAGCTTGAAACCTGGTCCTTAGGGTTTTGAATCAAGTTGCTCATTTGTTTAGTCACTGCCCAGTATTTCTTCCAAGGGGAACAAATATTTGCTTTAGTCTGACCCATTATCCATGGGAGATTTACACTAGAAAATGTGGTAATCTGAACCCCACTCAGATGCCAATATTATGTAGCTTTGTAGCTTTTGTGGAAGTCCAGGAATCTAGCAGAGAAGCTGAAACACACCATAGGCATGAAAAAATCAGAGATAGGGTGCATTGGAGAGGGTAAGAGAAACAGTTATATTATTTATATTACCTCTCCCCCAAGGCAATACATCTCAGTGCCAAGAGAGCCATTCTCAGTCTATGATTTCTCCTGCAGGAAAATGTGAGAGCACGTGAGTGGGTGCCTGGCTTCCCCAGCTATATGGAGTCCTGTCAAAAAAATCCATTCCTCTCATGCCCCATCCAAAATACTAAGTTATGGACTGCATGACTGGGGGTATTGAGTGGTTGGGCGAAGAGCAGTCAGGGTTCAGAATGCAACATTTCAAAGGGACACTGATTCTTACTAAACACATCATGGACTCCTTTGGGAGTCATCCCATGAGCAACTTGGGGATGCCTCACTTGTGGATCCTGCTAACTGGTCCATTGACACCATGAGAGTTACATGTGTCTCACCCACACACTTTACAACCATGGCAAGCTCCCTGTGCATGGTCCCACATCAGTGAGAGTGAGCTTTTGTAGATGGGCAGTGAGTACATGCAGAAATTCAGCCCAAATCTCTGAGCTTGGGGGAGACCACAAGCTTGAGCATTTAGCACCATCCTCAGTACAGCTAAAAGGAGGCTGTGAGCACTTTGGCTGGCTTTGTAGGATCGAAAGAACACATACAAGCTTAAGAATTCTGCTGCAAGGGGGAGCAAATTGTGTGGAGCAAATGTATAAATAGAAAAGGTCTAAGAAAGCCTGAGAATCCCTAGCAGAGCTGATAAAAGGTATTTCTCTCTTGTAGTCAGTCAGTAAAGACTGGAGGAGGTGACTGCTACTTCAAATGCAAAGACAGCAGGGAAAGAACTCAAGGAAGATTAAAAGATCAAGTAAACATGATACCACCAAAAGAACACAATAATTTGATATTAACAAAAAACAAGGATATAGAGATTTATGATTTACTCAATGAAAAAATTAAAATAGCTCTCCTAAGCAAGCTCAATGAGCTACAAGAAATAGAGAAAGGCAATTCAAAAAATCAGAATAACTATACATGAAGAAAATAAGAAGTTTCAGAAAGAGATATAAATCATTAAAAATCTGAAATTCCGGAGATAAAGAATATAATGAATGATATGAAAAATACAATAACTAGCATCAACATTGAGAATGGATCAAGCTGAAGAAAGAATCTATGAAATAGAAGACAGGACCTGTGAAATTACCCAGAAGAGAACAAAGAGAAAAGAATGAAAAAGAGTGAAGAAAGCCTATGTGAATTATGGGATACCATAAAAAGAAACAATCTTCAAATTAATTGATTCTCAGAAGGAGACGAGAGAGAGGGTGCAGAAGGCAGAAAGTTTATTTAAAGAAATAATGTCTGAGAACTTCCCAAATCTGGGGAGCAATTTGGACATTCAAGTTCATGAAGATGGCAAGTCATGCCAAAATTTTAATCCAAAATTATCTGACACATTCTATTAAAACTGCTTAAAATCAAAGATGAAGAGAGAATTTTAAAAAAAGAAAAGATAAATCACATACAAGGGGACCCTGATGAGGCTACGAGCAGATTTCTCAACAGAAAACTTGTGGGCCAGGAGAAAGTGGGATGATATATTAAAAGTGCTGAAAGAAAAAAAAGGGTCAGCCAAGAATACTATACTGAGCAAAGTTGTCCATCAGAGAGGAAAGGCAAGATAAAGACTTTCCCAGAAAAAGAAAAGCTGAGGAAGTTCACCTCACTTGACCTACATTGCAAAAAAGTTGAAAGGAATTATTCAAGTTGAAACAAAGGTTTTCTGTTTATTAACATGAAGACATATTAAAATATATAACACTGGTAAAATTAAGTATATAGACATATCCAGAATACATTAATACTAGAATATAGTGGTGTGTTAACCACTTAACATGACTATAAAGGTTAAAGAACTGAAGCATTAAAAATTAACTATAGGCTTCCCTGGTGGTGCAGTGACTAAGAATCCACCTGTCAATGCAGGGGACATGGGTTCGAGCCCTGGTCCAGGAAGATCCCACGTGCCACAGAGCAACTAAGCCCGTGTGCCACAACTACTGAAGCCTGCACGCCCCCAGAGCCCATGCTCTGCAACAAGAGAAGCCGCTGCAATGAGAAACCTGCACACTGCAGCACAGAGTAGAGCCCCCTCACTGAAACTAGAAAAAGCCATTGCACAACAATGAAGACCCAACATACCAAAAATAAATAAATTTTAAAAATTAACTATAGCCACAATAATTTGTTAATGATTATACAATATACAAAGAGGTATACTGAGATATCAAAAACATAAAAAGGAGAGGGAGTAAAATGGTAAAGATTTTATATGTGATAGAAGTAAAGTTGTAATACATGTAAAATAGATTGTTATCCCGAAAAGATGCTTTATGTAAGCCACATGGTAAACAAAGAGAAAAAACTTATGGTAGATACCCAAAAGACGAAAAGAAGAGAATTAAAGCATACTACTATGGAAAATCATCATTCACAGAGGAAGCCAGCAAGAGAGGAAGAAAAGGCAAGGAAACAACAAAACAGCCAGAAAACAATTAATAAGACAGCATTAGTAACTCCTTTCCTATCAATAATTACTCTAAATGAGATAGATTAAATTATCCAGCCAAAAGGCACAGAGTGACTAAATAGATAAAAATCAAAAACAAAAAAAACCAGGACCTAACTATATGCTGAATATAAGAGACTTCAGCATTAAGGACACATAAAAGCTCAAAGTGAAGAGATGGAAAAGATATTTCATGCAAATGGAAACCAAAAGAAAGCAGGAGTAGCTATAATTATACCAGACAAAATAAACTTTAAGCCAAAAATGGTAATAAGAGACAAAGAAAATCATTATATAATGATTAAGAGGTCAATTCATCAAGAGGATATGACAATTGTAAGTATATGTACCCAAAACAGTAGAGCAGCTAAATATATTAAGCAAATACTAAGAGATTTGAAGGGAGAAATAGATAACAGTACAAGAATAATAGGAGACATCAATACCCACTTTCAACAATGAATAGATCATCTAGACAGAAAATCAGTTAGGGAACATTGGACTTGAACTATACTTTACCAAATGGATCTAACAGACATACACAGAATATTTGATCCAACAGCAGCAGAATATACATTCACCTCAAGTGCACACGGAGCATTATCCACAAAACAAGTCTTAACAAATTGAAGAAGATTAAAATCATATCAAATATCTTTTCTAACCACAATGGTAGGAAACTAGAAATCAATAATAGGTGGAAAGCTAGTAAATTCACAAATATGCAGAAGGTTAACTACACACTCCTGAACAACTAGTGGGTCAAAGAAGTCAAAAAGCAAATAAAAAAAAAAGCAAATAAAAATTATATTGAAACAAATGAAAATTAATAACACAACATATTAAAACTTATGGAATGCAGCAAAAGGAGTTCTAAGAGGGATGTTAATAGTGATGAATGTCTACATTAAAGAAAGAGAAAGGTCTCAAAAAAACAACATAACTTTACACTTCAAGAAACTAGGAAAAAAAAGAAAAAACTAAACCCAAAGTTAGCAGTAGAAAGTAAAGCAGAACAAAATGAAATAGAGACCAGAAAGCATTAGAAAAGACAAATGAAACTAAAAGTTGATTGTTGAAAAGATAAATAAAATCGACAAACATTTAGCTAGGCTAATTAAGAAACAAAGAGAGAAGACTCAAGTAAATAAAATCAGAATGAAGAATGAGACATTACAACTGATACTCTGGAAATATAAAAGATCATAAGAGACTTCTATGAACAATTATACACCAACAAGTTGGATGACTTAGAAGAAATGTACAAATCCCTAGAAACATACAACTTACCAAGAGTAAACCATGAAGAAATAGAAAATCTGAACAGATCAGTAACAAGTAAGGAGACTGAATCAGTTATCAAAATTCCCACCACAGAAAAGCCCAGGACAAGACGGTTTCACTGGTGACTTCTAACAAACATATAACGAAGAATTCTTTAATTAATGTCAATACTTCTCAAACTCTTCCACAAAATAAAAGAGGAGGGAGTACTCCCAAACACATTTTACAAGGCAAGTATTACCCTGATACCAAAGCCACATAAGGACACTACAAGAAAAGAAAACAACAGGCCAATACCCCTAATGAATATAGATGGAAAAATTCTCAACATAACACGAGCAAACTGAATTGAACAGGACAATAAAAGGATCATAGGGCATGGCCAAGTGGGATTTATCTCTGAGATGCAAGGATGGTTCAACATATGTAAATCAATAAATGTGTTATACCATATTAATAGAATGAAACAATCAAAAATATGATTACTTCAATAGATGGGGGAAAGCATTTAACAAAATACAACATCTTTTCATAATAAAAACTCTCAACAAATTGAATGTGGAAGGAACCAAACTCAATACAATAAAGGCCATATATAACAAAGGCACAGATAACATCATACTCAGTGGTCAAAAATAGAAAGCTTTTCCTCTAAGATCAGGAACAAGACAAGAGTGCCCACTCTCACCACTCCTATTTAATGGCACTGGAACTCCTAGCCTGAAGTATCTTTTGAAAGTCTTGGTTATTGTTTCAACAGCAAATATAAATTCTATTAATTTGTTTCTATTCAAAAAGCACACACTATACTAGGGACTCTCAGAAAGCAAGAAAAACTAGGTGAAGATAAAATCATATTGAGAATAGTTTTTACTTGTTTTAATTCCCAAATTTATGATATAACGTAAAAATGTAGGTAGAGAAATATGTGAACAAAGTACACATATTTATCAGTGTTAGTTAAATACTTATAGTAAGATTCACTCTTGATTAAAAGCACAAAACTATTTAAAAAGTCAGGAAGCAGGGGAAGGCAATTTAAGGAGCCTTTGTAACATAATTAAAGAGTAGTAATGAGACAAATATAATTTTTGTTTATAAATTTCTAGAGTGTAAGATACCCAGTTTCTGTTTTTTTTTTTTTTCAAAGGTATCCAAAGTTGACCAGAAATACAGAACTGGCAAGAATCAGATCACCTGAATGACTTCCTCCTCTTTAATTCCTTCCTCCAGTTAAAGTTCCTTCCTCCCACTGGACAAAATAAAGTCATTCATCTCATATATGTTTCTTAAGTTTTTTGGTTTATTTTGTTTCTTTTTTATTGAAGTATAGTTGATTTACAATGTTATGTTGGGTTCAGGTGTACAGCATAGTGATTCAGTATTTTTTGCAGACTATACTCCATCATAACTTATTACAAGATAATGGCTCTAATTTCCTATGGTATACAGTATATCCTTGATGTTTATCTATTTTATACATAGAAGTTTTATCTGTTAAACCTATACCCCTAATTTGTCCCTCACCCTTTCTTCTCCCCTTTGGTAACCACAAGTTTGTTTTCTATATCTGTGTGTCTGTTTCTGTTTTATATATACATTCATTTGTATTATATTTTAGATTCCACATATAAGTGATATTGTACAGTATTTGTCTTTCTATGTCTGACTTATTTCACTAAGCATCATAATCTCTAGGTCTATGCACATTACTGCAAACAGCAGAATTTCAGAATTTTTTATGGTTGAGTATTATTCCATTATATATATCACATCTTCTTTATCTATTTGTTTGTTGACAAACACTTGGTTGAGTTGTATCCAATTTGGGTGAATAAAAATGTTTTCTCGGCTTCCCTGGTGGTGCAGTGGTTGAGAGTCCGCCTGCCGATGCAGGGGACACGGTTCGTGTCCCGGTCTGGGAGGATCCCACATACCGCGGAATGGCTGGGCCTGTGAGCCAAGGTCGCTGAGCCTGCACGTCCGGAGGCTGTGCTCCACAACGGGAGAGGCCACAATAGTGAGAGGCCTGCATACCACAAAAAAAAAAAAAAAAAGTTTTCTGCATTTGGGGGGAAATTGGAACTTTTGGGGGAAATTGGAATTATCCTTTCTTCTGGGAAGGGGATTCCTTTATTGAATATTTTTAGTCAGACAGATGTAAGACAAATGCCTTTTCATTTTTCTTGAGGAACCCTGGACTATGAAATGAAACCAAATCCAGACACTCAGATGGCTATTCTATTTAGTATTGTAAATTGGTTTTATTTTTAGGAGACTGTTCTCCTTGGAGAGTTTATATTTTCTTTTCTAAATATATATTTAGCTAGGGCTGCATATTTGAGTTATTTTTTCCTTAGGAAGTGGGATATCTTTTATCCCACGTATTTTTTTCCTTTGGAAGTGGGATATATTTTCCCCATTTATTTGCTAATAAGAAATAGAAATACCAGACCTGATCCTGGCATAAGGAGTGTGAAAGATCTATTATTTTCACCTGATGTTGAAGAAAATTCTATAAAGGCACTGGGCTGTTTGGTGTTGCACAGTCAGATCTAACCTGTCTGTATCTTGTACATAGTATTATTTAAGAATTGACTCTTTTTATAGATTTGCTTGGATAAAGAGGGGAGGACCATTGAAGAAAATGTATATTACCACTCTCAATCATCCTGTGGAAGGAGATGAGATAGACCTTGGACTGTAAAGACAACTCCATCTTTTTCTGTAATTAGGGAAATTTGGGCTTCAAGACATAAGAGAGAAGACTGGTCAAAAGGAACTCTTGTTAGTGAAAGGGCACATGACAGCTGACGAAGAGCTAGAAAACAGATGGCCGACTGCAGGCCTTCTGTGAAAGGGTTTATTGATATTTGACATTCAGTTTTATGTTCTCTTTTTCTATATAGTATTATCCTTCTGTTACCTCCAAGTTTCTAGTAACCTTTAGTTAAAGCTAAAGCCTTGTATTTGTTGGAAATTAAGGGATGGTCTACATTTGAAGTGAAAAAAATCAGCCTGAGCATCATCTTAGTGAACAAGTGTTTATCAATAAATAAACCTGAAGCAGCCACCTGAAGCAATATATGATAAGTAACTATTGACAGATTTATGTGGTGAGAGCATCTTAAATCTACTCTCTTAGCAAATTTCCAGTATTCAATACAGTATTAACTATAATCATCATGCTGTACATTAGGTATCTAGATTTATTCATCCTACATAAATGTAACTATTTTTTAACCTTTGACCAACATCTCCCCATTTCCCCTACTTTTCTACCCTTGTTAGCTAGCTTCACTGTAGTAATTATTTCACTATGTATATCAAATCATTATATTGTACACCTTACATATATAAAATTTTAATTTTTAAAAAAGATAAATATTTGGAATTTGTAGATAGAATCTCATAAATGATGAAGAATTCTTGCATCTAAGAGTCTGATGTTTGCTAAAAGATATAGCAACATCCCAAATGTTGGAAAGTTTAGAGGCATTCTGCTAACATGTTATTTATTCAATATATGACATGGACTTCTGTTCAAAACTTGAGGTGGGAAAATAAGTCAAACAGACATATCTTCTCCCTTTAACTCAGATTATATTCACTTTTCATATACCCAAGAGTAATGTAGCTTACCTTTAACTCCTCTGGTAATGACCTATTTTATCCACTGAAGGTTTTCAATAATGTTCTACTTTTGAAAAATATATGCAGAGATGGGACTTCAAGAATGGTGGCATGAGAAGCTTGGGGAAAACTATATCCTGAAGAGATGTATCTTAAATCAGTCAAAATTAGTAAAGACAATCATTTATAATCTCTGAAGAATGATCAAAGTCTTACAAAAAATTGAGGAGCACAAAATCAACAAAATCTATGGAACACTGCAGGAAGAGTTGGAGGCAGTGGCATTTGAGCTAGGGACTTCACCTGTCCCTCCACAGTTCTACCTTGTAGAAAAGCTATTTAAGAGAGCTTGGCAACAGAATAGAACTTCCTACCTCCCCCAGATTCCTGGGATGTAAGAGATATTCTGGGTAGTTTTCACAGCTGGTGAACAATAGAAGATTCCATTTTCCACAGCTCTGTGGTACAGAAGGTCAACATCCAGCAGGTGATGGCATCCTCACAGTGCCTATCCTCCCACCTTCAACTTCCACCATGTAGGGAGGATCCCAGTGGGTCACCTGGTGAAGAATGAGTCCCCCTTTCCCACATAGTTTTGTGTCATAGGAGAGCTGCTACAGTGGGCATGTCAGGTGAGTAGCAGCTGCTATCTCCCCCAGACTTTTCAGAGTTAGTTCAGCCAAGTCACTAAACAAATAAGCAAACAGCCAAGTCAACACCAACAACCCTTGTGGGAGAGATCAGTATACAGAATCAATACAATATATTATCTAAAAGGTTCAGTTTTCAACAAAAAATTATTAGACATGCAAAGAAATAGGAAATGTTCATCTAAACATACACAAAAGCACTCAATATTAACTGCCTGGTTCCAGACTGAAACAGAAAGAAATAGAAGATATTAACAGACCAATTACCAGGACTGAAATTAAATCAGTAATTTAAAAATTCCCAACAAACAAAAGTCCAGGACCAGATAGCTTCACAGGTGTATTGTACCAAACATTTAGAGAAGAGCTAATACTTATCCTTCTGAAATTATTCAAAAAATTGCAGAGGAAGGAACATTTCTATACTCATTCTATGAGACCACCATCACCCTGATATCAAAACCAGAAAAAAGATATCACAGTCCAATATCACCAATGAACATAGATGCAAAAATCCTCAACAAAATACTAGCAAACTGAATCCAGTAATGCAGTGAAAGGATCATACACCATGATCAAGTGGGATTTATCCCAGGAATGCATAGATTTTTCAATATCTGCAAATGAATTAATGTGATACACCACATTAACAAATTGAAGAATAAAAATCATATGCTCATCTCAGTAGATGCAGAGAAAGCTTTTGAAAAAATTCAACATCCATTTATGATAAAAAAATAAACTCTCCAAAAAGTGGGCATAGAGGGGATACACCTCAACAAAATAAAGGCCATATATGACAAACTCACAGCTAACATCATACTCAATGGTGAAAAACTGAAAGCATTTCCTCTCAGATCAAGAACAAGGCAAGGATGACCGCTCTCACCACTTTTATTCAACATAGTTTTGGAAGTCCTAACCACAGCAATCAGAGAATAAAAAGAAATTTTAAAATCCAAATTGTAAAAGAAGAAGTAAAACTGTCACTGTTTGCAGAGGACATGATACTATACATAGAAAATCCTAAAGACACTACCAGAAAACTACTAGACCTCATCTACGAATTCAGTAAAGTTGCAGGATTCAAAATTAATATAGAGAAGTCTGCTGCATTTCTACAAAATAGGAGAAAGAGAAATTAATGGAACAATCCCATTCACCATCACATCAAAAAAGAATAAAAGAACTAGGGAAAACCTACCTAAGGAGGCAAATGACACTGATGAAAGAAATTGAAGATGACACAAACAGATGGAAAGATATACAATGTTTTTGGATTGAAAGAATCAGTATTGTTACAATGACTGTACTACCCAAGGACACATATAAATTCAATGCAATCCCTATCAAATTACCAATGGCATTTTTCACAGAACTAGAACAAAAATTTTTACATTTATATGGAAACACAAAAGACCCTGAATAACTAAAGTAATCTTGAGAAAGAAAAATGGTGCTGGAGGAATCAGGCTCCGTGACTTCAGACTAAACTACAAAGCTACAGTAATCAAGACCATATGGTACTGGCACATAAACAGAAATACACATCAATGGAACAGAATAGAGTCCAAAAATAAAGCCATATACTTATGGTCAATTAATCTACAACAGAGGAGGCAAGAATATACAATGGAGAAAAGACAATCTCTTCAACAAGTGGTTCTGGGAAAACTGGACAGCTACAGGTAAAAGAATGAAATTAGAACATTCTCTAATACCATATACAAAAATAAACCCAAAATAGATTCAAGACCTGTAGATAAGACCAGAAACCATGAAACTCCTAGAGGAAAACATAGGTAGAACCCTCTTTGACACAAGTTGCAGCAATATTTTTTTGGATCCATCTCCTAGAGTCATAGAAATAAAAACAAAAATAAACAAATGGGACATAATTAAATCTAAAAGCTATTACACAGAAAAGGAAACCATAAACAAAATAAAAAGACAACCTACAGAATGGGAGAAAATATTTGCCAATGATGTGACTGACAAAGGATTATTTTAAAGTACACAAACAACTCATACAGTTCAATATCAAACAAACAAACAACCCAACTGAAAAATGGGCATGACATAGACAGTTCTCCAAAGAAGACATACACATGGTCAACAGACATACACATGGTCTAATAATTACTAATTATTAGAGAGATGTAAATCAAAACCACAATGAGGTATCACCTCACCCCAGCCAGAATGGCCACCATCAGAAAATCTACAAATAATAATGCTTGAGATGGTGTGTGGAGAAAAAACCAACTCTCCTAAACTGTTGGTGGGAATGTAAATTTGTGCAGTCACTATGGAGAAAGGTATGGAAGTTTCTTAAAAAATCTAAAAATAGAATTATCATATAATCCTGCAATCCCATTCCTGGGCATATATCTAGAGAAAACCATAATTTGGAAAGATACACAAACCCCAATGTTCATAGCAGCACTATTCACAATAGCCAAGACATGGAAAAAACCTAAATGTCCACTGACATATGAATGGATAAAAAAGATGTGTTACATATATACAATGGAATACTACTCAGCTGTAAAAAAGAATGAAATAATGCCATTTGCAGCAACATGGGTGGACCTAGGGATTATCATGCTAAGTGAAGTAAGTCAGAGAAAAACAAATATCACATGATATCGCTTATATGTGGAATCTAAGAAATTGATACAAATGAACTTATTTTCAAAACAAATATATTCATAGATATAGAAAACAAACTTATGGTTACCAAGGGGAAATGGGGGAGGGATAAATTAGGAGTTTGGGATTAACAGATACAAACTACTATATATAAAATAGATAACCAATAAGGACCTTCTGTACAGCACAGGGAACTCTACTCAATATCCTGTGGTAACCTATAATGGAAAAGAATCTAAAAAGAATATATATATAGGGCTTCCCTGGTGGCGCAGTGGTTGAGAGTCCGCCTGCCGATGCAGGGGACACGGGTTCGTGCCCCGGTCTGGGAAGATCCCACATGCCGCGGAGCGGCTGGGCCCGTGAGCCATGGCCGCTGAGCCTGCGCGTCCGGAGCCTGTCCTCCGCAACGGGAGAGGCCACAACAGTGAGAGGCCCGCGTAATGCATAAAAAAAAAAAAAAAAAAAAAAAAAAAAAAAAAAAAAAAGAATATATATATATATATATATATATATATATATATATATATATATATATTCACAATAGCTAAGATGTGGAAAAAAACCTAATGTCCATTATATATATATATATATATATATATATATATTCTTTTTCACTTTGCTGTGCACCTGAAACTAACACAACACTGTAAATCAAATATATTTCAATAAAAAATAAAAACAGTAAAATAAAAAAGGAAACCAGGCTTAAATAATTAAAGGAAAGGATGATGACAATGATAGAGAATATCGGATAGAGAACATCATTTAAAAATTATAAAATGGAATAAAATGGAAATTTGAAACATAAAATAATCAAGATGAAAAATTCACTAAAGGCACTTGAGAGTAGACTTGAGCTGGCAAAAGAATCAGTGGCCTTGAAGATAGATCAATAGAGATTATGAAATCTGAAGAACAGAGAGTAAAAGGAATGAAAAATGAAGAGGGACACAGAGATATGTGGGATACCATTAAGTACCTATATTTTTTTAAAGAAATAATGGTGGAAAACTTCCTAAATTGATGAAAACATTATTCTACATACCTTAAAACTTTTATGAACCGAAGTAAGATAAATTCAAGAAGACCTTCAACCAGAGACATAGTCGTGAATTTTTTTAAAACAAAGACAAAGTAAAAAGCTTGAAAAGAACAAGAGGAAAATAGCTCATTTCACACAAGGGACCTCCAATAAGATTAACAGCTGACTCCTTAACAGAAACAATAGAGACCAGAAAGAGTAAGACGTATTTAAAGTGCAAAGACACAAGACATATAAACAACAAAAAGTAAAATGGTAGAAACGAATCCAACCATATCAATAATAACCTTAAATGTGGATGGATTAAACATTCCAAATAAAGTGCATTGATTGTCAAGGATAAAAAACACCAAGATCCTACTATATGTTGTCTACAGGAAACACACTGTATATTCAAAGACATAAATAGATTGAAAGCAAAAAGATAGAAAAGTATATACCACGAAAACAGCAACCATAAGAGAGCTGATGTGGCTATAATAATATCAAACCAAATAGATGTTAAAGCAACAGCTGTTACTATCATAAGCATATGCATGTAATAATAGAGCTCCAAAATGCATGAAACAAAAACTGACAGACTTGAAGAGAGAAATGGATAAATCAACAATAATACTTGGGATTTCAGCACCCATTGTATTAGTTTCCTAAAGCTGCTGTAGTGCTGTAATAAAATATCGCAAACTTGGTGTCTTAGAACAATGAAAATGTATTCTCTCACAGTTTTGGAGACTAGAAATTAGAAATCAAGGTGTTTATAGGTTTGGGTCCTTCTGGAGTCTTTGAGAGAGAACCTCTTCCTTGATTCTGTCCTTGCTTCTGGTGATTGCCAGCAATCCTTGACATTCTTGGGCTTGTAGATGCATCTGTCCAATTCTGCCTCCATCTTCACATGATCTTCTCCTCTGTGTGCCTGTGTCTCTGTGTCCAAATGTCTGTCTTATAAGGACATCAGTCATATTGGATTTAGAACCCACACTAATCCAGTATGATCTCATCTTAACTTGATTATATTTACAAAGATGTTATTTCCAAATAAAGACATATTCACAGGTTTTGGATGGATATGAATTTTGGAGGAACACTCTTCAACTCAGTACAACCATTTTCAATAATGGATAGAAAAGCTAAGCAGAAGATCAACAAGGATATAGAAGACTTATGCAACACTACTAACAAACTTGACCTAACATATTTATAGAACACTCCACCCAACAACAGCAGAATACACATCTTTTCTGAAGTACACATGGAACATTCTCCAGGATAGACCATATTCTGGGCCATAAAATTTAAAAGTATTGAATTCAAAAATTATGTTCTCTGACTACAAATAAATCATATTAGAAATCAATAACATGGAAATTTGGGGAATTGAAAAATAAGTGAAAAGTAACCAACACACTCCTAAATAATCAATTGGTCAAGGAAGAAATCACAAGGTAAATTAGAAAATACTTTAGCATTAATGAAAACAAAATACAATATACTAAACCTATATGATACAGCTGAAGGAAAGCTTAGAGGAAATATATATGGCTACAATTGCCTGAATGAAAGAAGAAATATCTCAAATCATCTTCCACTTTATTAAACTATGAAAAGAACTAAATCCAAAGCAAGTGTAAGAAAGGAAAATAAAAAGATTAGAGGGTAAATAAAATAAATAGGAATTAGAAAAACAATAGATAAAAATCAACAAATGCAAAACTTGTTTCTTTTAAAGAGATCACAATTACTGATGAGCCAATAGCTAGACTGACTAGGAAATAAAGAGAAGAATCAACTGACTAATATTAGGAATGAAAGGGAGGACACCACTATTGACCTTACAGAAATAAAGTGGTTTAAAAGGGAATATGTCAGCAATAAGAGAAGAATGAACACTCTTGTCATTTCTATTCCACATTGTACTAGGCAAGAAAAAGAAATATAGATTGGGAAGGAAGAAATAAAACTATCTCTTTTCACAGACTACATTATCTTGTACACAGATAATCCTAAGTCATCCACTGAAAAATCTACAATACAAAAATATTATAATAATATAACTAAGAATTAATTCAGAAAGTTTGCAGGATACAAGATCGATATACAAAAATCAATTGTATTTTCATATACTTGCAATAAACAGTCTAAAAATGAAATTAAGGAAACACACAATATCATCAAAAAGAGTAAGATACTTAGGAATACATTTAGAAAAAGAAGTACACAATTTGCACAATGAAAACTATAAAGTATTGTCAAGAAAAATTAAAGAGGATCTAAATAAATTGAACACATCCCATGTTCATGAGTCAATAGACTTAATAATTTTATGATCATACTCTCCAAATTCATCAACAGAGTCAGTGCAAACTCAATCAGAATCTTATCTGTCTTCTTTGTAGGAATTGACAAGTTGATCTTAAAATTTATATGGATACTAAAGAATATGCTAGAATAGGCAAAAGAATCTTGTAAAAGAAGAACAAAGTTGGAGGACTCATGTTTCCTGGTTTCAAAACTTACTACAAAGAAACAATCACCAAGAAAGTGTGGTATTGGAATAAGAATATATGTATACACCAATGGAATATAACCGAGAGTCCAGAAATAAACTCACATATCAATTGTCAATTGATTTTCAACAAAGGTGTCAAGACTATACAATAGGGAAATAACATACGTTTCAAAGAATCATGCTAGGAAAAGTGGATATCCATGTGCAAAATACTTAAGTTGGACCCCTATGTCACTCCATAGGCAAACACAATAACTCAAAATAGATTATAAAACTAAATATAAAAGTTAAAACTAAAATAACATTAGAAGAAAACATAGGAGTGCATCTTCATGACCTCGGGTTAAGCAAATGTTTCTTATATAGGACACCAAAAGCACAAGTTAATAAAGAAAAACTAGATGAATTGGACTTCATATAAATATAAATTTTTATACTGCAAATGATACTACTAAGAACACGTAAACAGCCCACAGAATGGGAGAACATATTTGTAAATAATATACCTGATATGGGACTTTTATCTGGAATATATAAAGAAATCTTACAAGTCAATAATAAAAAGATAACCCAATTTAAAAATGGGCAAAGGTCTAAAAAGACATTTCTCCAAAGATACAAGGAAAACCAATACACAAATAAAACGATGCTCAACATCATTAGTCAGTGGGGAAATAAACATCACAATGAGATAACACTTTACATCAACTAGAAGACAGACAATAATAGGTGTTTGTTAGAGAGGATGAGAAGAAACTGCAACATTCATACAATGCTGATGGGAATGTAAAATGGTACAGCTGCTTTGGAAAACAGTTTAGCAGTTACTCAAATGTTAAACATAGAGTTCACATATGACCAAGAAATTTCACACTGAGGTATATATCCAGGAGAAATAAAAACACAAATCCACACACAGACTGGCATGTGAATGTTCATTGCAGTTTTTTTCATAATAGGCAAAAGGTGAAAAGAACCTAAATGCCCATCAACTAATGAATGGGTAAACAAAATACATACATATATTCCATACAAAGGAATATTTTTCAGCCATAAAAACAAATGAAGCACTGATACATTCTACAAAAGGAACAAATGATGGAAACATCACACTAGATTAAAATAACCAGTCACAGAGGCCAGATATGATATGATATCATACATTAAATATGTAGAATAAACAAATCTATAAGAGACTGTAATGGTTGTCAAGGACTTCGGGAGGGGAGGGGTAATGACTGCTGATGGCTATGAGGTTTTTGGAGCGTGATGAAAAGTGTAAAATCAAATGTGGTGATGGTTAGTAACACAACACTGTAAACACACTGAAAGTCATTGAATTGAGCACTTTACATGGGTGAATTTTATGGCATATGAATTATATTTCAATAGAGCTGTTAAGAAAAGAAAAAGTTATAACAAAAATGTATATGCAGGATGGACCTTCAAGATGGTGGAGGACTGAAACATGAAGATTAACTTCTTCACCACAAACACATCAAAAATGCACCTACATGTGGAACACCTCCTTCAGAACACCTACCGCATGCTGGAAGAACTCAGGCTTCCCAAAAGGTAAGAAACTCCCCACGTACCTGGGGTCTTGGTGCTCAGGCGAGTGGTTGGGCCTGAGCCTCTGAGGAGGGAGAGTCGAGTTCAGGACATTGGACCACCAGAGACTTCCTGGCCCCAGATAATATCAATCAGTGAGAGTTCTCCCAGAGACTTCCATCTCAACACTAAGACCCAGCTCCATGTAACAACCAGCAAGCTCCAGTGCTGGACACCCCATGCCAAGCAACTAGCAAAAAAGGAACACAACCTTCACCCACTAGCAGAGAGGCTGCCTAAAATCATAAGTTCACAGACATTCCAAAACACACCACCAGACATGGTCTTGCCCACCAGAAAGACAAGATCCAGCCATATCCACCAGAACACAGATACCAGTCCCCTCCACCAGGAAGCCTACACAACTCACTGAACCAACCTTACCCACTGAGGGCAGACACCAAAAACAACAAGAACTACGAACATGCAGCCTGAGAAAAGGAGACCTCAAACACAGTAAGTTAAGGAAATGAGAAGACAGATAAATACACAGCAATGAAGGAGCAATGTAAAAACCCACCAGACCAAACAAATGAAGAGGAAATAAGCAGTCTACCTGGAAAAGAATTCAGAGTAATGATAGTAAAGATAACCGAGAATCTTGGAAATGGAATGGAGGAAATACAAGAAAAGTTTAATAAGGACCTAGAAGAACTACAGAGAAAACAAACAGTGATGAACAACACAATACATGACATTAAATATTCTCTAGAAGGAATCAATAGCAGAATAGCTGAGGCAGAAGAACAGATAAGTGACCTGGAAGATAAAAGAGTGGAAATAACTACTGCAGAGCAGAATAAAGAGAAAACAGTGAAAAGAATTGAGGACAGTCTCAGAGACCTCTGGGACAACATTAAACACACCAACAATCGAATTACAGGGGTCCCAGAAGAAGAAGAGAAAAACAAAGGGACTGAGAAAATATTTGAGAGATTGTAGTTGAGAACTTCCCTAATATGGGAAAGGAAATAGTCAATCAAGTCCAGGAAGTGCAAAAGAGTTCCATACAGGATAAGTCCAAGGAGAAACACACTAAGACATATATTGATCGAATTATCAAAAATTAAATACAAATAAAAAATATTGAAAGCAGCAAGGGAAAAGCAACAAATAACATACAAGGGAATCCCCATAAGGTTAACAGCTGATCATTCATCAGAAGCTCTGCAAGCCAGAAGGGAGTGGCAGGACATATTGAAAGTGATGAAAGGGAAAATCTTACAACCACGATTACTCTACCCAGCAAGGATCTCATTCAGATGCAACAGAGAAATTAAAACCTTTAAAGACAAGCAAAAACTAAGAGAATTCAGCACCACCAAACCAGCTTTACAACAAACACTAAAGGAATTCTCTAAGCAGGAAACACAAGAGAAGGAAAAGAACTACAATAACAAATCCAAAACAATTAAGAAAATGGTAATAGGAACATACATATCAATAATTACTTTAAATGCAAATGGATTAAATGCCCCAATCAAGACACAGACTGGCTGAATGGATACCAAAAAAGACCCATATATATGCTCTCTACAAGAGACCCATTTCAGACCTAGGGACACATACATACTGAACGTGAGGGGATGGAAAAAGCTATTTGATGCAAAGGAAAATCAAAACAAAGCTGGAATAGTAATTCTCATATTAGAAAAAATAGACTTTAAAATAAACACTATTACAAGAGACAAAGAAGGACACTACATAATGATCAAGGGATCAATCCAAGAAGAAGATATAACAATAGTAAGTATATATGCACCTAAAATAGGAGCACCTCAATACATAAGGCAAATTCTAACAGCCATAAAAGGGAAAATCAACAGTAATACAATCATACTATGGGACACAAACAACCCACTTTCACCAATGAACAGATCAATCAAAATGAAAATAAATAAGGAATGACAAGCTTCAAATGACAAATTAAACAAGATGGACTTAATTGATATTTATAGGATATTCCATCAAAAATAAAACAGAATACACTTTTTTCTCAAGTGCTCAAGGAAAATTCCCCAGGATAAATCATATCTTGGGTCAAAAATCAAGCCTTTGTAAACTTCAGAAAATTGAAATAATATCAAGTATCTTTTCCAACCACAATGCTATGAGACTAGATATCAATTATAGGGGAAAAAACCTGTAAAAAATACAAACACATGGAGGCAAAACAATACACTACTAACTAACCAAGAGATCACTGAAGAAATAAAAAAATACCTAGAAACAAATGACAATGAAAACACGATGACACAAAACCTATGGGATGCAGGAAAAGCAGTTCTAAGAGGGAAGTTTATAACAATACAAGCCTACCTCAAGAAACAAGAAACATCACAAATAAGCAACCTAACCTTCAACCTAAAGCAATTAGAGAAAGAAGAACAAAGAAACCCCAAAGTTAGCAGAAGGAAAGAAATCATAAACATCAACTCAGAAATAAAGAAAAAGAAATGAGGGAAATGAGAGCAAAGATAAATAAAACAAAAAGCTGGTCCTTTTAGAAGATGAACAAAATTGATAAACCATTAGCCAGACTCATCAAGAAAAAAAGGGAGCAGACTCATATCAATAGAATTAGAAATGAAAAAGGAGAGGTAACAGACGAGGGGAAGATGGCGGAAGAGTAAGACGTGGAGATCACCTTCCTCCCCACAGATACACCAGAAATACAACTGCACGTGGAGCAACTCCTAAAGAACACCTACTGAACACTGGCAGAAGACGTCAGACCTCCCAAAAGGCAAGAAAGTCCCCAAGTACTTGGGTAAGGCAAAAGAAAAAAGAATAAACAGAGACAAAAGGATAGGGATGGGACCTGCAATAGTGGGAGGGAGCTGTGAAGGAGGAAAGATTTCCACACACTAGGAAGCCCCTTCATGGGCGGAGAATGTGGGTGGCGGAGGGGGAAAGCTTCGGAGCCGCAGAGGAGAACGCAGCCACAGGGGTGTGGAGGGAAAAGCAGAAAGATTCCCACACAGAGGGTCGGTGCTGACCAGCACTCACCAGCCCAATAGGCTTGTCTGCTCACCCGCCGGGGCGGCGGGGCTGGGAGCTGAGGCTCGGGCTTCGGTCGCAGCGCAGGGAGAGGACTGGAGTTGGTGGCGTGAACACAGCCTGCAGGGGGTTAGTGCACCATGGCTAGCCGGGAGGGAGTCCAGTGAAAAGTCTGGACCTGCCAAAGAGGCAAGAGACTTTTTCTTCCCTATTTGTTTCCTGGTGAGCGAGGAGAGGGGACTAAGAGCACTGCTTAAAGGAGCTTTAGAGATGGTCGCCAGCCACGGCTAAAAGGGCGGACTGCAGAGACGGGCATGAGATGCTAAGGCTGCTGCCGCCACCACCAAGAAGTCTGTGTCCAAGCACAGGTCACTATCCACACCCCCCTTCCGGGGAGCCTGTGCAGCCTGCCACTGCCAGGATCCCGGGATCCAGGGACAACTTCCCTGGAAGAATACAGCACAGTGCGCCTCAGACTGGTAAACGTCACACTAGTCTCTGCAGCCGCAGGCTTGCCCTGAACTCCGTACCCCTCCCTCCCCCTGGCCTGAGTGAACCAGAGTCCCTAAAGCAGCTGCTCCTTTAACTCTGTCCTGTTTGAGCAAAGAAGAGACGCCCTCCGGTGACCTACACGCAGAGGCGGGGCCAAATCCAAAGCTGAGCCCCGGGAGCTGTGCAAACAAAGAAGAGAAAGGGAAATCTCTCCCAGCAGCCTCAGAAGCAGCGGATTAAAGCTTCACAATCAACTTGATGTACCCTGCATCTGTGGAATACATGAATAGACAAAGAATCATCCCAATTGAGGAGGTGGAATTTGAGAGCAAGATTTACTATTTTTGCCCCTTTTCCTCTATTGGCGAGTGTGTATGTGTATGATTCTGTGTGAGATTTTGTCTGTATAGCTTTGCTTCCACCATTTGTACTAGGGTTCTATCAGTCCGTTTTTTTTTTTTTTCTTTAAAAGATTTTTTTTCTTAATAATTATTTTTTATTTTAATTTTTTATTTTTATTTTATCTTCTTTCTTTCTTTCTTTCTTTCCTTCCTTCCCTCCTTTCTTCCTTCCTTCCTTCCTCCCTCCCGCTCTCCCTCCCTCCCTTCTTCCTTCCTTCCTTCCTTTCTTCTTTCTTTCTCTTTCTTTCTTTCTTTCTTTCTTTCTTTCTTTCTTTCTTTCTTTCTTTCTTTCTTTCTTTCTTCTTTTCCTCCCTTTTAATCTGAGCTGTGTGGATGAAAGGCTATTTGTGCTGAGCCAGGAGTCAGTGCCGTGCCTCTGAGGTGGGAGAGCCAACTTCAGGACACTGGTCAACAAGAGACCTCCCAGCCCCACATAATATCAAACGGTGAAAATATCACAGAGGTCTCCATTTCAACAACAGCAATAAGTGTCACTCAACGACCAGCAAGCTACAGTGCTGGACACCCTAGGCCAAACAACTAGCAAGACAGGAAAACAACCTTCACCCATTAGCAGAGAAGCTGCCTAAAATCATAAGTTCACAGACATTCCAAAACACACCACAAGACATCGTCCTTCCCAAAGGAAAGGCAAGATCCAGCCTCATCCACCAGAACACATGTACTAGTCCCCTCCACCAGGAAGCCTACACAACCCACTGAACCAACTTTAGCCACTGGGGACAGACACCAAAACAATGGGAACTACGAACCTGCAGTCTGCACAAAGGAGACCTCAAACACAGTAAGATAAGCAAAATGAGAAGACAGAAAAACACACAGCAGATGAAGGAGCAAGATAAAAACCCACCAGACCTAACAAATGAAGAGGAAATAGACAGTCTACCTGAAAAAGAATCAGAATAATGACAGTAAAGATGATCCAAAATCTTGGAAATAGAATAGACAAAATGCAAGAAATATTTAACAAGGACCTAGAAGGACTAAAGATGAAACAAGCAATGATGAACAACACAATAAATTAAATCAAACATACTCTAGATGGGAACAATAGCAGAATAACTGAGGCAGAATAATGGATAAGTGACCTGGAAGATAAAATACTGGAAATAACTACTGAAGAGCAGAATAAAGAAAAACGAATGAAAAGAACTGAGGACAGTCTCAGAGACTTCTGGGACAATGTTAAATGTACCAACTTTCGAATTATAGGGATCCCAGAAGAAGAAGAGAAAAAGAAAGGGACTGAGAAAATATTTGAAGAGATTATAGCTGAAAACTTCCATAATATGGGAAAGGAAATAGATAAGTCCAGGAAGCACAGAGAGTCCCATATAGGATAAATCCAAGGAGAAATACGACAAGACATATATAAATCAAACTGTCAAAAATTAAATACAAAGAAAACATATTAAAAGCAGCAAGGGAAAAACAACAAATAACACACAAGGGAATCGCCATAAGGTTAACACCTGATCTTTCAGCAGAATCTCTGCAAGCCAGAAGGGACTGGCAGGACATATTTAAAGTAATGAAGGAGAAAATCCTGCAACCAAGACTGCTCTACCCGGCAAGGACCTCATTCAGATCTGATGGAGAAATTAAAACCTTTACAGACAAGCGAAAGCTGAAAGAGTTCAGCACCACCAGACGAGCTTTACAACAAATGCTAAAGGAACTTCTCTAAGCAAGAAACACAAGAGAAGGAGAAGACCTACAATAACAAACCCAAAACACTTAAGAAAATGGGAATAGGAACATACATAACGATAATTACCTTAAATGTAAATGGACTAAATGCTCCCACCAAAAGACACAGATTGGCTGAATGGACACAAAAACAAGACCCATATATATGCTGTCTACAAGAGAACCACTTCAGATCTAGAGACACATAGAGACTGAAATTAAGGGGATGGAAAAAGATATTCAACGCAAATGGATACCAAAAGAAAGCTGGAGTAGCAATTCTCATATCAAGCAAAATAGATTTTAAAATAAAGACTCTTAGGAGGGACAAAGAAGGGCAGTACATAATGATCAAGGGATCGATCCAAGAAGAAGATATAACAATTGTAATTATTTATGTACCCAACACAGGAGCACCTCAATACATAAGGGAAATACGAACAGCCATAAAAGGGGAAATCAGCAGTAACACAAACATAGTAGGGGACTTTAATATCCCACTTTCACAAATGGATAGACGATCCAAAATGAAAATAAGTAAGGAAACACAACCTTTAAATGATACATTAAACAAAATATATTTAATTGATATTTATAGGACATTCCATCCAAAAACAACAGAATACACATATTTCTCACGTGCTTATGGTACATTCTCCAGGATAGATCATATCTTGGGTCACAAATCAAGCCTGGTAAATTTAAGAAAATTGAAATTGTATCAAGGATATTTTCTGTCTACAATTCTATGAGACTAAATATCGATTACAGGAAAAGATCTGTAAAATATACAAACACATGGAGGCTAAACAATACACTACTTAATAACGAAGTGATCACTGAAGAAATCAAAGAGGAAATAAAATGTACCTAGAAACAAATGACAATGGAGACATGACAACTCAAAAGCTATGGGATGCAGCAAAAGCTTTTCTAAGAGGGAAGCTTATAGCAATACAATCCTACCTTAAGAGACTGGAAATATCTCGAATAAACAACCTAACCTTGCACCTAAAGCAATTAGAGAAAGAAGAACAACAAAAAAAAAAAAACCCAAAGTTAGCAGAAGGAAAGAAATCATAAAAATCAGATCAGAAGTAAATGAAAAAGAAATGAAGGAAACGATAGCAAAGATAAATAAAAATAAAAGCTGGTTCTTTGAGAAGATAAACAAAATTGATAAACCATTAGCCAGACTCATCAAGAAAAAAAGGGAGAAAACTCAAATCAATAGCATTAGAAATGAAAAAGGAGAAGTAACAACTGACACTGCAGAAATACAAAAGATCATGAGCGATTACTACAAGCAAGTCTATGCAAATAAAATGGACAACCTGTAAGAAGTGGACAAATTCTTAGAAGTGCACAGCTGCCAAGCCTGAATCAGGAAGAAATAGAAAATATGAACAGACCAATCACAAGCACTGAAATTGAAACTGTGATTAAATATCTCCCAGCAAACAAAAGCAGAGGACCAGATGACTTCACAGGCGAATTTTATCAAACACTTAGAGAAGAGCTAACACCTATCCTCAAACTCTTCCAAAATATAGCAGAGAGAGGAACACCCCCAAACTCATTCTACGAGGCCACCATCAGCCTGATACCAAAACCAGACAAGGATGTCACAAAGAAAGAAAACTACAGGCCAATATCACTGATGAATATAGATGCAAAAATCCTCAACAAAATACTAGCAAACAGAATCCAACAGCACATTAAAATACAACATGATCCAGTGGGGTTTATTCCAGAAATGTAAAGATTCTTCAATATATGCAAATCAATCAACGTGATGTACCATATTAACAAATTGAAGAAGAAAAACCATATGATCATCTCAATAGATGTAGAGAAAGCTTTCGACAAAATTCAACACCCATTTATGATAAAAATCCTGCAGAACGTAGGCATAGATGGAACTTTCCTCAAAATAATAAAGGCCACATATGACAAACCTACAGCCAACATTGTCCTCAATGGTGAAAAACTGAAAACATTTCCACTAAAATCAGGAACAAGACAAGGTTGCCCACTCTGACCACTCTTTTTCAACATAGTTTTGGAAGTTTTATCCACAGCAATCAGAGAAGAAAAGGAAATAAAAGGAATCCAAATCGGAAAAGAAGAAGTAAAGCTGTCACTGTTTGAAGATGACATGATACTATACATAGAGAATCCTAAATATGCTACTAGGAAACTACGAGAACTAATCAATTAATTTGGTAAAGTAGCAGGATACAAAATTAATGCACAGAAATCTCTGGCATTCCTATACACTAATGATGAAAAATCTGAAAGTGAAATCAAGAAAACACTCCCATTTACCATTGCAACAAAAAGAATAAAATATCTAGAATAAACCTACCTAAGGAGACAAAAGACCTATATGCAGAAAATTATAAGACACTGATGAAAAAAATTAAAGATGATACAAATAGATGGAGAGATATATCATGTTCTTGGATTGGCAAAATCAGCATTGTGAAAATGACTCTACTACCCAAAGCAATCTACAGATTCAATGCAATCCCTATGAAACTACCACTGGCATTTTTCACAGAACTGGAACAAAAAAATTCACAATTTGTATGGAAACACAAAAGACCCCAAATAGCGAAAGCAATCTTGAGAAAGAAAAATGGAGCTGGAGGTATCGGGCTCCCTGACATCAGACAATACTACAAATCTACACTAATCAAGACAGTATGGTACTGGCACAAAAACAGAAAGATAGATCAATGGAACAGGATAGAAAGCCCAGAGATAAACCCACGCACATATGGTCACCTTATTTTTGATAACAGAGACAGGAATGTGCAGTGGAGGAAGGACAGAATCTTCAATAAGTGGTGCTGGGAAAACTGGACAGGTACATGTAAAAGTATGAGATTAGATCACTCCCTAACACCATACACAAAAATAAGTTCAAAGTGGATTAAAGACCTAAATGTAAGGCCAGAAACTATAAAACTCTTAGAGGAAAGCATAGGCAAAACACTCTATGACATAAATCGCAGCAAGATCCTTTTTGACCCACTTCCTAGAGAAACGGAAATAAAAACAAAAATAAACAAATGGGACCTAATGAAACTTCAAAGCTTTTTCCAGCAAAGGAAACCATAATCAAGACCAAAAGACAACCCTCAGAATGGGAGAAAATATTTGCAAATGAAGCAACTGACAAAGGATTAATCTCCAAAATTTATAAGCAGCTCATGCAGCTCAATAACAAAAAAACAAACAACCCAATCCGAAAATGTGCAGAAGATCTAAACAGACATTTCTCCAAAGAAGATATACAGGGTGCCAACAAACACATGAAAGAATGCTCAACATCATTAATCATTAGAGAAATGCAAATCAAAACTACAATAAGATATCATATCACACCAGTGGAATGGCCATCATCAAAAAATCTAGAACCAATAAATGCTGGAGAGGGTTTGGAGAAAAGGGAACACTCTTGCACTGCTGGTGGGAATGTGAATTGTTACAGCCATATGGAGAACAGTATGGAGGTTCCTTAAAAAACTATAAATAGAACTACCATATGACCCAGCAATCCCACTACTGGGCTTATACCCTGAGAAAACCATAATTCAAAAAGAGTCATGTACCAAAATGTTCATTGCAGCTCTAGTTACAATAGCCCGGATATGGAAACAACCTAAGTGTCCACCATCAGATGAATGGATAAAGAAGATGTGGCACATATATATAATGGAATATTACTCAGCCATAAAAAGAAATGAAATTGAGCTATTTGTAATGAGGTGGATAAACCTAGAGTCTGTCATGCAGAGTGAAGTAAGTCAGAAAGAGAAAGACAAATACCATATGCTAACACATATATATGGAATAAAAAAAATAATGTCATGCAGAACCTAGGGGTAAGACAGGAATAAAGACACAGACCTACTAGAGAATGGACTTGAGCCTATGGGGAGGGGAAGGGTAAGCTAGGACAAAGTGAGAGAGTGGCATGGACATATATACACTACCAATCGTAAAATAGATAGCTAGTGGAAAGCAGCCGCTTAGCACAGGGAAATCAGCTCGGTTCTTTGTGATCACCTAGATGGGTGGGATAGGGAGGGTGGGGGGGGAGGGAGATGCAAGAGGGAAGAGATATGGCAACATATGTGTATGTATAACTGATTCACTTTGTTATAAAGCAGAAACTAACATACCATTGTAAAGCAATTATACTCCAATAAATATATTAGAAAACAAAAAACAAAAAAACAAAACAAGAATCTGTCTGCCAATGCTGGGGACACGGGTTTGCTCCCTGCTCTCGGAATATCCCACATGCCTCGGAGCAACTAAGCCCGTGAGCCACCACTGCTGAACCCATGCGCCACAACTTCTGTAGCCTGCAAGCATAGAGCCCGTGCTCTGCAATAAGAGAAGCCACTTCAGTGAGAAGCCCGTGCACTGCAATGAAGAGTAGCCCCTGCTCACTGCAATGACAGATAGCCCCCACGTGGCACCAAAGACCCAAAGCAACCAAAAAGAAAGAAAGAAAGAAAGAAAGAAAGAAGGAAAGAAAGGAAGGAAGAAAGGAAAGAAAGAAAGAAAGAAAGAAGAAAGAAAGAAAGGAAGGAAGGAAGGAAGAAAGAAAGAATAAGAAAGAAAGAAAGAATAAGAAAGAAAGAATGAAAGAAAGGAAGGAAGAAAGAAAGAAAGAAAGAAAAAGAAGTAAAAACTGACATTGCAGAAATACAAAGGATCATGAGAGATTACTACAAGCAACTATATGCCAATAAAATGGACAACCTGGAAGAAATGGACTAATGCTTAGAAAGGCACAACCTTCTGAGACTGAACCAGGAAGAAATACAAAATATAATCTGACCAGTCACAGGCAGTGAAATTGAGACTGTGATTAGAAATCGTCCAACAAACAAAAGCCCAGGACCAGATGGCTTCACAGGCGAATTCTATCAAACATTTAGTGAAGAGCTAATACCTATCCTTCTCAAACTCTTCCAAACTATAGCAGAGGGAGGAACACGCCCAAACTCATTCCACGAGGCCATCATCACCCTGATACCAAAACCAAAGATCTCACAAATAATGAAAACTACAGGCCAATAACACTGATGAACATAGATGTCAAAATCCTTAACAAAATGCTAACAAACAGAATCCAACAGCACATTAAAAGGATCGTACACCATGATCAAATGGAGTTTACCCCAGGAATGCAAGCATTCTTCAATATACGCAAATCAGTCAATGTGATACACCACATTAACAAACTGAAGGATAAAAACCATATGATCATCTCATTAGATGCAGAAAAAGCTTCTGATAAAATTCAACACCCATTTATGATAAAAACTCTCCAGAACGTAGGCGTAGAGTGAATGTACCTCAACATAATAAAGGCCATGTATGACAAACCCACAGCCAACATGGTCCTCAATGGTGAAAATCTGAAAGCCTTTGCACTAAGATCAGCAACAAGGCAAGGTTGCCCACTCTGTCTGTTATTCAACATAGTTTTAGCCACAGCAATCAGAGAAGAAAAATAAATGAAAGGAATCCACATGGGAAAAGAAAAAGCAAAACTGTCACTCTTTGCATGTGACATGATACTATACATAGAGAATACTAAAGACTCTACCAGAAAACTACTAGAGCTAATCAGTGAATTTGATAAAGTAGCAGGATACAAAATTAATGCACAGAAGTCTCTTGCATTCCTATAGACTAATGATGAAAACTCTGAAAGAGAAATCAAGGAAACACTCCCATTTACAATTGCAACAAAATGAATAAAATACCTAGGAATAACTTACCTAAGGAGACAAAAGACCTGTATGCAGAAAATTATAAGACACTGATGAAGGAAATTAAAGATGATACAAACAGATGGAGAGATAAACCATGCTCTTGGATTGGAAGAATCAACATTGTGAAAATGACTACAGTACCCAAAGCAATCTACAGATTCAGTGCAATCCCTATCAAACTACCAATGGCATTTTTCACAGAACTAGAACAAAAAATTTCACAATTTGTGTGGTAACACAAAAGACCCTGAATAGCCAAAGCAATCTTGAGAAAGAAAATAAGAGCTCAGGAATAAGACCTCTGACTTCACACTATACTACAGAGCTACAGTTATCAAGACAGTATGGTACTGGCCCCCCAAACAGAAATATAGATCAATGGAACAGGATAGAAAGTTCAGAGATAAGCCCACTCACCTATGGTCAACTAATGTATGACAAACGAGGCAAGGATATACAATTGAGAAAAGACAGCCTATTCGATAACTGGTGTTGGGAAAACTGGAAAGCTTCTTGTAAAAGAATGAAATTAGAACACTCCCTAACACCATACACAAAAATAAACTCAAAATGGTTTAAATACCTAAATATAAGACCAGGCACTATAAAACTCTCAGAGGAAAACATAGGCAGAACACTCTGTGACATAAATCACAGCAAGGTCCTTTTTTGACCCACCTCCCAGAGAAATGGAAATAAAACCAAAACCAAACAAATGGGACCTAATGAAACATAAAAGCTTTTGCACAGCAAAGGAAACCATAAACAAGACCAAAAGACAACCCTCTGAATGGGAGAAAATATTTGCAAACGAAGCAACTGACAAAGGATTAATCTCCAAAATATACAAGCAGTTCATGCAGCTCAACATAAAAAAAAAAAAACCCTAATATAAAAATGAACAGAAGAGCTAAATAGACATTTCTCCAAAGAGGATATACAGATTGCCAACAAACACATGAAAGGATGCTCAACATCACTAATCATTAGAGTATTGCAAATCAAAACTACAATGAGGTATCCCCTCATACCAGTCAGAATGGCCATCATCAAAATATCTACAAAAAATAAATGCTGGAGAGGGTGTGGAGAAAAGGGTACCCTCTTGCACTGTTGGTGGGAATGTAATGTGATAGAGCCACTATGGAGAACAATATGGAGGTTCCTTAAAAAACTAAAAATAGATCCAGTGAAATGATAGCATTTTGGAAAATGCTTTATGTGAAGAGACTTTTCGTGAGGGAGAGTCATTTATGGATCTGAAAGCATCAGCTGGACTGGTGATTGATGGTTGAAATGCTCCCCAGAGATGGAGGTGCTGGCAGATTCCATTGTTGTGCTCTCCACATAACCTGCTGGCATAGGTGTGTGAGCTCACTGGAGATGAGCAATTGTGGCACCATCCCACCGCAGTGCTGAAGCTGAAGAGCTTCAGCGAATGCAGCACTCCCTCAGTCCCTGGCTGGGCCTGGCAAGTATGAGCAGTCTTATCCTTCTCTCAGCCTAAAGCCAACTCACCTCTCCTGTTCTCCTTGACTGGGATTGGAGAGCAAGAGCAGTCTCAGCAGTCTCCCACTCCAGACCTAAAGCTGATGCACGTGCACAGACAAGGCACTCTCATGCTGCATTGCTGAAGCCCAGAGGCACACACAGTCAAGTCATTTTCCTGCTGTCTTCCTGAAACAAGAGAACAAGCCCCATTTCTACCCTCTCCAGCTGCCTACCTAAAGACAGTGGGGGTATGCAGTCCACACAGAGGACATCCCTTGATTGTCTGTCACTGGTGGCCAGGGGTCTATCATTCCAGAACTCCACGGGACTGTAATAAATGAAAGTCAGTTCTTGGCAGGTCACCCGCAGCCCCACCAGGGTACTGCACAAACAGCAGACTGAAATATAGCCCCTGTCTTCTAGTGAAAAAGGCCTATTTACCTATTCGGGAGCTGCATCTTCGGGGACAGACTTCAGGTTTCCCACACATCTAGAGGCTAAGGGGGCAAGCAAGGAGACACCATCCTTGCACACCCCCTTGCCCTCACTTCAGCTCAACAAAACTCCCCAGAAAGGGCTTTTACACTCATTTGTAGCCCCAGTGTTTTGCAACTATCACCCAGGGGACACCTCCAGATCTCCTGGTCTGGAGGCCAACAGGGATACAATTGAGGGCCCACAGGACTATATGTATCTGTGTACTTGAAGAGCTGCTGCCTGAATATCTGGCATCCAATCAGTCTGAAACTAAGTGCTAAATGAGATTCCTTCTCTTGGAACACTGGTCTTGGCACATCCTCAACAACAGGGGCATATCAAGAATAAATCAGGCAAGCTTCAGAGTGACATCAGCATCATAGTGGCATGAGAGTCTCCCTTTGTTTCTCTCCTTCAATCTACAACCAGTAAAACATCTATAACTCAACAAAGGTGCCTCAGCCCAACACACCAGGGCACTGAAGAATTCCACTCATCTCTTCATCCAAAGGCAGGTGGACTGGAACACAAAGAGGAGCCAGAACCGGGGGAACAAAGGAGGTGGTGCCAGCAGCCCTGCACCCTCAGCCATGGTGGCTGAGCCCACAGCCCCAGAGAACACTGTAGCATCAGGAGAGGTAGTGCACATGACTCTGGCTTCCTGGCTGTAGCAGAGCCTGTGGCTCTGGAACCAGACAGGGAACCAGACAGCAGCAGGGTCTGCAATCTTGTCCCTCCAACCACAGAGGTACTCATAACTCCAGCCAGCACCACCCCCACCACTGCCTGCCATAGTGGCACCTACGAACCTGACAACACTGGTTGCAGAAGAGACACTGTGACCTGGCTCCTCCCCCACTCCCTACTCTTGCAGCAGTAGAGCCAGGAGACCCCAGATGTCATCCCACCATTCTGATGCCCCAAGCAGTGATGACAGCAACACCAACTACAGAAAGACACCAACCCCAGAGGCACAAGCAGTGACATCAAGGGCACAAGGCAACACCTCTAATAGAGGAGGTGGAGGGTGGAAAGTGCCCATTCTCAAATATAACCAAAGGCTGCTCAAGTAAGAGAATCCAAACTTGTGCTATAGTGCCACCTACTGGAATATAAAAGAAAAAATCTCTAATTACGAATCTGTTCAATTGTTAGAATGAAATTTAAAAAAAAAAAAAAGCTTTCCCTGAAAAAGAAAGGTGCTTGCTACTTCAAATGCACTGGCAGACGAACAACTCATCAAGTACCATGAAGAACCATGGTAACATGGTATCACAAAAAGAAAATGACAATTCTCCAGAAACCAAACTTAAAGTCACAGAATATTGTAATCTAAATGATAGAGAATTCAAAATAGTTGTTATGAAGAAGCTCAATGAACTACAAGAAAATTCAGAAATGCAGTTCAATGAACTCAGGAATAAAAATAATGAACTGAAGGACTTTACCAAAGAGATTGAAACTCTAAAAAAGAACCAAACAGAAATTTGGGAGCTGAAGATCTCAACAAATGAGATGAAGAAGGCATTAGAAAGCACTGGAAATAGAGCAGACCATATGGAAGAGAGAATTAGTGAACTCAAAGGTAGAAATCTAGGCAGGATACAAGTAGAAGAGGAAAGAGGAATAAGATATCTTAAAAATAAGGAAATTCTATGAGAGCTATCTGACTCTTTTAGGAAGGGCAACATTAGGGTAATTGTTATCATAGAAGGAGAAGAGAGGGAGAAGGGAGAAGAGAGCTTATTTAAAGAAATAATAGCTAAACTATTTAATAGCCAGGACATGGAAGCAACATAAATGTCCATCAACAGAAGAATGGATAAGAAGGTGTGGTACATATATACAATGGAATACTACTCAGCCATAAAAAGGAACGAAATTGGGTCATTTGCAGAGACGTGGATGGACCTAGGGATTGTCATACAGAATGAAGTAAGTCAGAAAGAGAAAAACAAATATCGTATATTAACGCATATATGTGGAATTTAGAAAAATGGTATAGATGATCTTCTTTCAAAGCAGAAATAGAAACACAGATGTAGAGAACAAACATATAGATACCAAGGGGGAAAGGGAGGTGGGATGAACTGGGAGATTGACATTGACGTATATTCACTATTGATACTATGTATAACATAGATAACTAATGAGAACCTACTGTATAGTACAGGGACCTCTACTCAGTGCTCTGTGGTGACCTAAATGAGAAGGAATTCAGAAAAGAGAGGATATATATATAGATACATAGATATAGATATATAGATATATCTTATTCACTTTGCTGTACAGTAGAAACTAACACAACATTGTAAAGCAACTATACTCCAATAAAAATTTAAAGACAGAAATAATAGCTGAGAACTTCCCAAGCCTGGGGAAGAAACTGAATATATAAGTCCATGAAGCTAAGAAAACACCTAGTTGCATCAATGCAAAAGGACCTTCTGCAAGACACATATTAAAACATTGTCAAAATTCAATGACATACAGAGTGAAGTAAGTCAGAAAGAGAAAAAAAATACTGTATGCTAACACATATATATGGAATCTAAAAAAAAAAAAAAAAAGGTCTTGAAGAACCTAGGGGCAAGACTCAGACTGACTAGAGAATGGACTTGAGAATGGACTTGAGAATACGGGGAGAGGGAAGGGTAAGCTGGGACAAAGTGAGAGAGTGGCATGGACATATATACACTACCAAATGTAAAATACATAGCTCGTGGGAAGCAGCCACATAGCACAGGGAGATCAGCTCGGTGCTTTGTGACTACCTAGAGGGGTGGGATAGGGTGGGTGGGATGGAGGAGATGCAAGAGGGAAGAGATATGGGGATATATGTATATGTATAACTGATTCACTTTGCTATAAAGCAGAAACTAACACACCATTGTAAAGCAATTATACTCCAATAAAGATGTTTAAAAAAAAAGTCAATGACAAAGAAAGAATTTTAAAGGCAGCCAGGGAGAAAAATAATGGTAACCTACAAAGGACCCCCTACTAGGCTATTAACAGATTTCTCAGCAGAAATTATATCCAGCAAAGTTATCATTCAGATATGAAAGACAAACAAAGGATTTTACAGACAAACAAAAGCTGAGGGAGTTCATCAAAACTAGACCTACTTCACAGTAAATCTTGAAAGGAGCTCTTTTACCTGAATCAAAAGGCAAAAGTACACAAAATTTTGAGTAAGATTACAAATAGACAGAAATAGATAGAAAGAATCAGAAAATTGCAATTCTATATCAGAGTAGGTTATTAAACAATTATAGCATAAAGGTTAAAGAGAAAAAAAGCAGTAAAAATAACTATAGCTACTTCAATTTGGTAAGAAACTCACAACCAAAGAAGAAAGGACCGAACTCGTATAGGAAATTAAGATAAGTCCTTTTCCTATCAACAGGAAAAGGACTATTTTATTTATGAGACATTTTATATAAACCTCATGGGAACCACATAGCATAAATCTAAAGCAGAGACAAAAAACATTAAAAAAGAGGAAACAGAAAAACATCATAGAAAACCACCAAACTAAAATGGCAGAAAGAAATGCAAGTAAAAAGGAATAAAGAAGATATAGAGCAACCAGAAAACAAAAGATAAAATGGCAGAACTAAGTCCTCATTTATCACCCTAAATGTAAATGGATTGAATTCACCAATTAAAAAACACAGAGTGGCTGGATTTATTAAAAAAACAAGACCCAACTATATGCTACCTCCAGGAAACTCAGCTCTAAAGACAAAACACTGGCTCAAAGTGAAGGATTAGAAAATGATACTCTAAGAAAATGGCAGTGAAAATAAAGTTGGTATAGCCATACTCATATCAGACGAAATAGATTTCAAACCAAAAAGGTAACAAGAGACAAAGATGGACATTATACAATGGTAAAGGGGACAATTCATTGAGAAGACATAACAGTTATTAATACATATGCACCTAACATAGGAGCACAAACATACATAAAGCAATTAATAACAGAGCTAAAGAGGGAAATCGAAAGCAACACAATGATAGTAGGAGACTTTAACACCACAATTACATCAAAGTATAGATCATCTAGATAGAAAGTCAACAAGGAAACAGCAGCTTTCGATGTAACATTAAATTAGATGGACTTTGGTAGGTTTATACAAAACGTTCCATTCAAATGCAGCAGAATACACATTCTTCTCAAGAGCACATAGAACATTCTCAAGGATAGACCATCTGTTGGGACACAAAACAAGTCTAGAATTTAAGAAGATTGAAATATCAAGTATCTCTTCTGATCACAATAGTATGAAACTAGAAATTAACTACAAGAAGAAAGGTAGAAAAAAATCACAAATATGTGGAAACTAAACAACATGCTCCTGAACAATGATTGGGTCAATCAAGAGAGAAATTTAAAAATACCTGAAGACAAATAAAAATAAAGTATAATGTACCAAAATCTATGGGTTGCAGCAAAAGTGATACTAAGAGGGAAGTTTATAGAAATACAGGTCTACCTCAAGAAACAAGAAAAATCTCAAGTAAACAACCTAGCCTTACACCTAACAGAACTAGTAAAAGAAGAATAAATGAGGCCCAAAGTCAGTAAAAGGAAGGAAATTATAATAAAGAACAGAGCAGAAGTAAGTGAAATAGAGACCTAAAAGCAATAGAAAAGATCAATGAAAGTAAGAGCTGCTTCTTTGAAAAGATAAACAAAATTGTCAAACTTTTAGCTAGACTCAGAAAGAAAAGAGAGAAGTTGCTCATAGAAACAAAAGAGGAGAAATAACAGTGGATACCATGGAAACACAAAGGATTATAAGAGAATATTATGAGCAGCTATATGCCAACAAATTGGACAACCTAGAAAAACTGGGAAATTTTAGAATCATACAACCTTGCAAGACTGAATTATGAAGAAATAGAAAATCTGAATATAACAATCACTAGCAAAGAGATTAGGATGGTTCAGTATTCACAAATCAATCAATTTGATACACCACATTAACAAAATGAAAGATAAAAATCATATGATCATCTCAATAGACACAGAAAAAACATTTTACAAGGTTCAATACTCATTTATGATAAAAAACTCTCAACAAAATGAATATAGAAGGAACATGCTTCAACATACTAAAGGCCATATATGCCAAACCCACAGCTAACATATAAAATGGTGAAAAACTGAAAGCTATCCATCTAAGATCAGGAACAAAACAAGGATGACCACTCTTACCACTCTTATTTAACATAGGATTGGAAGTCTTAGCCAGAGCAATTAGGCAAGAAAAAGTAATAAAAGGAATCCAAATTGGAAAGAAAGAAGTAAAACTGTCACTATTTGCAGATGACATGATTTTATATAGGAAAAACTTTAAAGACGTCATCAAAAAACCATTAGAAAAATTTTAAAATACAGTAAATCTTTAGGGTAAAAAATCAATATACAAAAATCTATTGCATTTCTATACACTAAAAACAAACAAGCAGAAAGAGAAATTAAGAAAACAATCCCATTTATAATCACAACAAAAAGAAAATAATACTTGGAAATAAATTTATCTAAGGAGGTGAAAGACTTGTACTCTGAAAACTCTATGACACTGATGAGAGAAATTGAAGAAGGCACAAAGAAATGGAAAGATATTCTGTGCTCATTGATTGGAAGAATTAACATTGTTAAAATGTCCATATTACCTAAAGGAACCTACAGATTCAATGCAGTCAATCCCTATCAAAATCCCAATGACATTTTTCAGAGAAATAGAACAGAGGATCCTAAAATTTATATTGAACCACAAAAGACCCTGAATAGCTAAAGCAATTCTGAGAAAAAGAACAAACTTGGAGGTATCACGCTCCCTGATTTCAAATTATATTACAAAGTTATAGTAATCAAAAAAGTATGGCATTGGCAGAAAAACAAACACACAGATCAGTGGAATAAAATAGAGAGCCCAGAAATAAAACTACACATATATGAAAAATTAATTTATGACAAAGGAGCAATGAACATACAATGGAGAAAGGATAGTCTTTTCAATAAGCGATGTTGGGACAACTGGACAGCCACATGCAAAATGGCTGAAACTAGAGCACTATCTCACACCAGATATAAAAATCAACTCAAAATAGATAAATACTTGAATGTAAGACCTGAAACCATAAAACTCCTAGAAGAAAACATAGGCAATATTCTCTTTGACATTGGTCTTGGCAGTATCTTCCTGGACTGTCTCTTCAAGCAAGAGAAACAAGAGCAAAAATAAACAAGAGGGACTACATCAAACTAAAAAGCTTCTGCACAGCAAAGGAAACCATCCACAAAATGAAAAGACAACCTACGCTATGGGAGAAGATATTTGCAAATTATATGTCCAATATTGGTTAATATCCAAAGTACACAAAGAACTCATACAACTCAACATCAAAGAAATGAACAACTTGATTTAAAAAAGGGGAGAGGACCTGAATAGACATTTTTTTCCAAAGAAGATGTACAGATGGCCAACAGACACATGAAAAGATTCTCAACTTCACTATTCATCAAGGAAATGCAATTCAAAACCATAATGAGGGCTCCCCTGGTGGTGCAGTGGTTGGGAGTCTGCCTGCCGATGCAGGGGACACGGGTTCGTGCCCTGGTCCGGGAGAATCCCGCATGCCGCGGAGCGGCTGGGCCCGTGAGCCATGGCAGCTGAGCCTGCACGTCCGGAGCCTGTGCTCCACAACGGGAGAGGCCACAACAGTGAGAGGCTCGCGTACCGCAAAAAAAAAAACCCAAAAAACAAAAAAAAAAGAACAGAGTGAGATATCATTTCACACATGTTAGAAAGGCTATTCTCAAAAAAAAAAAAAAAAGAAAGGCTATTCTCAAAAAGACGATAAATAACAAATTTTGGATGTGGAGAAAAGGGAACCATAGTGCACTGTTGGTGAAACTGTAAATTGGTGCAGTCATTGTGGAAAACAATATGGAGATTCCTCAAAAAATTAAGAATAGAATTATGACATGATCCAGCAATTCCACTTCTGGGTATTTATGCAAAGAAAATGAAAACACTAACTCCAAAGGTATGTGCACCCCTATGTTCACTGCATCATTATTTACAATAGCCATAATAACTATGTGAGATGATGACTGTGTTAATTAACTTCATTGTGGGAATCCTTTTGCAATTTATACATATATCATCACATTGTACACTTTAAATATACTACAAATTTATTTGTCATTTATACCTCAGTAAAGCTGAAAAAATGTATACCAGGATGGGCCCTGTTGTTTTGAGTAGGAAGAAGATATTATTGACTCTCTGTGAATGGGTTTGTATCTCAGCTATTTTTTTCTATTAGCGACGTTGTGCTTGAATAGAAGGTTAAGTTTGTTATTACATTCATCATCCCATTGATCAGTAAGATCAATCCTATCTCCCTCAGCCCTGTCTGATCCCAAAGTTGCTTTCAGTCAAAGAGTATGATTTTTCCAGAGAGGATAACTATCAAAGGTATCAAAATCGTTGTGTTCCTGTGCTAGAACTTTCAAATAAGTCCACATGGTCCATAGGAAGAGGTTGGTGTTTATCCATCTTTATCTCAATAGAAAGGCACTTATGGAATGTGCAATCAATGAGAGGTCAACATAAAACACAAAGGAGGACAAAAAGTATTGTGCAAGGTGAATGAATTATCAGGGTGTCCTACAAAGGTCACCAAAGCCATCATGTATTGTATGAAAAACTGAATGCTTTCAGTGATCTGGGGCGATATTGGAGGTAAACAGAGAGTATTTCCCTCTATTCTTAGCTGTGCTACACTCAGCTTCTCAGATGCTACCCAATGCCATTTTCCAGGATACAAGGTCCTTTGTTTGGAAAAATTCTGGAATTATAGATCTAACAAGAAAGTGTTATTACAAAAGAACCAGAGGGAAAAAAAGGCAACCATCGGCTTTTATGTTTTAATATAGACTTTTGAAACTCAGAGCAGGTACAAATAGTTTGAAATAAAAAGGTTTGAGGTTTTATAAGCCTAGAACTAAGGGCATAGGATTTTATGTCATACACAATAATTTCAGAAGACTGCATGATAAGTTAGAGCCATTTTGTCCTATTTTAGAGGAGTTAAGGTGTCCGTTGACTGGCAGAAGAGGCGATTCAGAGAGGGGAAGAGGGGAGTTAGAAACTGGTAGGTTTCTGAGAAGAAGCCCTCTGTCCTGAACCCTGGTCCAAGTCCCAAGGAATAGGGATAATAAGATGTCCACATAGGTTTGAGTGATTTAAGCCCCATGCCATTTTCCAAGGGAAAATTCCCTCAGGCATGACATGGGAGGCATAGAGCAGAACTAACTACTTAGCCCATCTTGGCACAGATGAGATAATGTACTGGCAGAGTTATCCTGCACCTAACACGATACAGAAGCAGTAGAGTGGAAATGGCCTGTGATGTATTTTGTCAGAGAGACCTGTAGAGAGTCTCACAGCCTGATCTGTACCCTACTGTGACACAGAAGCAGAAAGCAAATCCTGGCACATTCCAGAGGGCTGCAGAAGTTATCTGAGGGAAAGCCAGACCTAAAGAGATGTTGTCATAAGAAGCAAGGGAAAGAGCAGCATGACCAGTGAAGACTGACAACCAAGGATGAGAGAAAATAATATACGTCTCAGTGGATGGAGAGTAGATAGGTGATAATCCAAGCCATATTTCCTCCCAGTCTGCCTCGGCTTTCCAAGATTTAGAAATGATTTTGGGTAAAGGGGTGGAAAAACGATGCCTGTATTTATATGTAACTTGTTGATTTTAGTCAGTCCAGGTTTGCAAGGCCAGAAGCTCAGTAGTGATTCTGCCTTGAAGATAATTAGGATCTTGGGGAATAGCTGATATTCCCCAAATTCACAAAAATACCCCAAATCTGAGATATAAAACATAATACCAATTTAAGTATTTATTTTTAAAATATAACTGTTTCATGGGCTGGAATACTCAGATTCAGTCAGTGCATTCTCTTCTCTATTGGAAAGTTTACATGGGATGGTAATCAGATTATAATCAGACAGTGATTAAATAAACCTGGGGAGTGAGCTGGATGATTTTCATGGCTACTGTCATCCATCTGGGAGAGTAATGCATCCATCGTCACAAGAGGGGTCAACCTGTTGAGCAAACATTGATGTCAGTTCGCCAGGACTTTTTCTCCCGCATTGTGTCTCTATAATAATCTTTCCCAATAATGCTATTTCAGAATTGACCACTCCCCTTCTATCACCGGAATCTTTAGGCTAGTCAGTATCATTGATTAGGCTGCAATCTAGTACTCACTTCTACCTTTTGGCCTGAAAGAGACTCCTTCTTTTGTGATTTTTGCATATAACTGAGCTCATTCATTGTGTGTTGCCTTTATTAGTGTAATTTACAATTGTGAACGGGACTCACTGATACTTCTAAGACCACTTGCATTGTAGTATGTATAGTAGTTTATACCTAAGAATATATACATTTAAAATATTTAATATATATTTCAACATATGTATAGACCATAACATACTGCACAGCTTTTGATTCAGGAGTCTTTCTCTAACAAAGGTAATAACAGGATGGATAGAAAGATTTACTTAAGAAGATGTTCAGCACAGAGTTGTCTTTGTTAATGAAAATATACTAAATGTACAACAATGAGAAGGTTAAATGAATTATGGTACTTTCATATAATGGAGTACTATATACCTTAAAAGTAATAATGTAATCCTATATTTATTGACATGAGAAAATGTTCAAAATTTTGCATTAAGTGAAAAATTCAAGTTTAAATCAGAATATGAAGTTGGATATTATTTTTATTAAAAGGTTTACATATGAGTTGAAAAAACCCAGAAGGCTATGCATCAAAATGTAAATAGTGGTTATCTCTGGGTTTTAGGATTATGTGTCTTTATTATTTTTTGTCTTTCTGCTTTCTTGAAATGTATAGATTTCAATAGTGAAAATTCAGTTCTTATGATACAATCAAAAATTTTAGAATACTCAGATGCATTAAAATTTATATTAATAAACAAAAACACTTTTAAAATTATTTTCACACGAGTCTTCAATTGCATGGCACCACAAACCTTCAACTTTCATATTTCTTCCATTAATATCTCTAAACCTTCTCCTGAACATGCTTTCTCCATCAATTACATGAGCTAAGCCAGCTGAAATCTAAATGGGGAAGTGGATTTAGTTTAACCTCCAGCAACATTTTTCCTATGCCCTTTTCCTTCCCTTCAAGATTCCGAGGTCTTCTACACTATTGTGTTGTATTTCTTCTGTAAAAGAGAAGTATGATGATCATGATAATGTTGATGAATGCAACAATAGTTACAATAACAATCAAAGCAAAATTACAATTTTATCTAGTGCTGATAATGTATTAAGCACTTTAGCTACATAGTTGTTTTTGGACCCATACAATTCTTTCAGGTAGGTCTTATCATTGCTATTTTATAGTTGAAAAAACTGAGTTTCAAAACTTTACCCGAGGTACTACACAGATGGTAAGTAGCAGAAACATGATTCAAATCTAGTTTTGTGAGAAGCGAAATTCCATGATGATAAAATTTTTTTCTATATTGCCTTTATTGGACTATCATGATTCAATAAAAAGCAGACATCGTAAGGCCTTTGCAAGGAGATCACCCCTCCCCCAGATCACCTCACTACTTAGAGCTGCCTACATCTTTCTGTACTTCAATCACCATAGGAGGGCTAGGTTCCTAGGTCATCTCTCATTTGCCTCTTGCCTCCATCCTGCTCTCTACATCTCCTAGTTTGTACCAGTCTTATACCACTTCCCAAACTGAATCAATTCACCATATCTTCTGGCAACTCACAAGCTATCATTTAAATTTTTAAAATAAAAATATTTTTGCCCTCAAAATTTTACTTCTTGCTTTTTATTGTGGTAAAATATACATAACATAAAAGATACCATTTTAATCATTTTAATAGTATAATTCAGTGGCACTAAGTGCATTCATACTGTTGTATAACCATCACCATTATCCGTCTCCATAACTTTTTCATCTTCCCAACTAAAATTCTGTACCATTAAACAGTAAGTCCCCTTTCACCCTTCCCTAGCCCCTGGTAACCTGTAATCTATGTTGTGTCTGTGTGAATTTGATTATTCTAAATACCCCATATGACTGGATACATACAATATTTGACCGTGTTGAGGTTATTTCACCTATAATGTTTTCAAGATTTATCCTTATTATAACAGCTATAGGAATTTCCTTCCATTTTATATATATACCACACTTTATTTATCCAGTCATCTGTGACATACATTTTGGCTACTGTGACTAATGCTGCTATGAACTATGGTATACAAATGTCTTCTCTTTTTTGTTTTCAAATCTTTTGACTATATACCTAGAAGTGCAATTGCTGGATCATATGCTAATCCTAAATTTAACTTTTTTAAGGAAACCCTGTACTGTTTTCAACAATGGCTGTACCATTTTTACATTCCCCTAGCAATGCACAGTGTTCCAACTTCTACACATCCTTAAAAACACTTACTATCTTCTGGCTTTTGTTTTTGTAGTAGTCATCCTAATGGATGTGAAGTGGTATCTCAATACGGTTTTGATTTGTATTGCCCTAATGATTAGTGATATTGAACATCTTTTCATGTGCTTATTGGCTATTTGTATATCTTCTTTAGAAAAATGTCTATTAAAGTATTCTATCCATTTTTATTTATGTATGTATTTATTTTTAACTTTTTATTTTATATTGGAGTATAGCTGATTAACAATGTTGTGATAGTTTCATGTGAACAGCAAAGTGACTCAGCCATACAAATACATGTATCCATTTTTAAATAGGTCATTTGATATTTTGTTGTTGATTTGTAAGCATTATTTATATATTTTGGATATTAATCCCTTATCAGATATAAGATTTGCAAATATTTTCTCCACTTCTGTGAGTTGCCCTTTCACTTTCTTGATAGTGTCCTTTGATGCACAAAAGTTTTAATTTTGATGAAGTCAATTTAATTTTTCTTTTGTTACATGTGCTTTTTATATATTCAAGAAACCATTGCCAAATCCAATGTCATGAATATTTTCCCCTATGCTTTCTTCTGAGTTTTATAGCAATAACATTTAGATATCCCATCAATTTTGAGTTAATTTTTATAAATGCTATAAGTTAAGTGTCCAAACTTATTCTTTGCATTCAGATATCAGTTTTCCCAGAACAATTTGCTGAAAACATTATTCTTTCCTTTATTGAATGATATTGGCACCCTTGTTGAAAATTATTTAAATATATATGCAAAGGTTTAGTTTTTGATCTTTATTCCTTTTATCTACTTGTCTGTCGTTATGCCAGTACTGTACTATTTTGATTAATGTAATTTTGTAATAAGTTCTAAAATCAGGAAGTGTGAGTCTTCCAACTTTGTTTTTCTTTTCCAAGATTGTTTTGGCTTCAAAGGCCAAAGTCCCTTGAAATTTCATATGAATTTTAGGATTATTTTCCTATTTCTGAAAAACAAAACTGTTGGGATTTTGATAGGGATTGCATTGAATCTCTGGATTGTTTTGGGTACCGTTGTCATCCTAACAATACTAAGTCTTCCTATCCATGAATACAAGATGTCTTTTCACTTATTTGTCTCTTCTTTATTTTCTTTTGGCAACATTTCATAGTTTTCAGTACACAAGTCTTTCACCCTATATTAATCAGAGTTTTCCAGAGAAACAGAACCAATTGGATGTAGATGGATAGATAGATGGATGGATGGATAGATAGATAGATAGATAGATTTAATATAAGAAATTGGCTCATGCAATTATGGAGGCTAGAGAGTCCAAAATCTGTAACATGGGTTGGCAAGCTGGAAACCCAGGAGAACCAGTAGTGTAGTTCTAGTCCCAAGGCAAACAGGTAAAAGAGAGCCACTGATGCAGAAGTCTGAAGGCAGTCTAAGGGAAAATTCTCTCATACTTAAGGAGGCTGTTTTTTTTTTTTTTTTAATTCAGACATTCAACTGATTGAATGGGGCCCACCCACGTTATGGATAGCAATCTGCTTACTCAGAGTTTACCGATTTTAATGTTAATCTCATCCAGAAAAACAACCTCCAAGTTGACACATAAAATTAACCATCATACATTCCCTTGTTTAATATTATTCCTAAGTATTACAGTCTTTTATTGGTATTGTAAATGGAATTATTTTCTAATTTCATTTTTGGATTATTCATTGTTAGCTCATAGAAATGCAACTGATTTTTGTTTGCTGATTTTGTATCCTGAAACTTTGCTGAATTCATTTACTAGCTCTAACAGTTTTGTGTATGTGTGTGTAATCTCTAGAGTTTGCTACTTATAACATATCATCTGTGAATGGAGATCATTTTACTTCTACCTTTCCAATTAATATGCTCTTTTCTTAATCTTGTCTAATTGCTCTGGCTAGATCTTCCAATATTACATTGAATAGAAGTGGTGGAAGAATGCATCCTTGTCCTGCTTATGATCATGCTGGAAAAGCTTTAAGTGTTTTGCCACAAGTATAATGCTAATTGTGTCTTTTATATATGACCTTTATTATATTGAGGAAGTTATATTATTTCAGTCCTAATTTGTTGAATGTTTTTATCATGAAAGGATGTAGAATTTCATCAAGTCCTTTTTTGCATCAATTGAGATAATCACGTGTGTTTTTTTCCCTTCATTCTGTTAATGTGTTGTATTACACTGATTTTCATATGATGAGTCATGCTAGCATTACGGGAATAAATCTCACTTGATAATCATGTATAATCATATATATATATATATATATATATATATTTTGTATAACTTGATTTGCTAGTATTTTTGAGAATTTTTACATTGATATTCATAAGGGATATTGTTCTATAGCTTTCTTTTCTTGTAGTGTCTTGGTCTGGCTTTTGTAACAGGATAATACTGGTCTCATAGAATGAGTTGGGAAGTGTTCCCACTTCTTCAATATTTTGAAAGAGTTTGAGAACAATTGGTGTTAATTCTTTACATTTTTGGTAGAGTTCACTTCTGAAGCCATCTGGTCCAGGGCTTTCCTTAGTAGGGTGGTTTGCTGATTTTAATCTCCTTACTATGTATAAGTCTATTCAGATTTTTTGCTTATCATGATTCAGTTTTGGTAAGTTGTGTGTTTCTAGAATTTTGTCCATTTCATAAAGCCTATTCAATTCATTAGTGTACAACTGTTTTAGTACTCTCATAATCCTTTTTATTTCTGTAAAATTGATAGTTATATCCCCATTTTCTTTTCTGATTTTAGTAATTTATTTCTCTCATTTTTTTCTTAATTAACCTAGCTAAAGGTTTGTCAATTTTGTTGATGTTCTTGAAGAAAAGTGGTCTATATATCTTGATTAGGTCCAATTGGTTTATGGTGTCCAAATCCTATACTTCCTTATTGATTTTTTGTTGTTGAATTTCTTTGATTATTGTATTCATATCTTTCATAAAATTTTGGAAGTTTTCAGCCATTATTTCTTCAAGTGATCCCTCTTCCTATTTCTCTCTCTTCTCCTTTTGAAACCATAATGCATATGTTTGTCTGTTTAATGTTATCCCATTAGTCCCTTAGGCTCAGTTCACTTTTTTCATTATTTTCTGTTCTTCAGACTCTCAATTTTCAAATATGTTACCTTTGACTTTACTTATTCTTTCTTTTGCCTCCTCAAGTGTGGTGCTGAACTCCTTTAAGTAAAATTTTCAACTCCATTATTGTAGTTTTAGATCCAGAATTTCTGTTTTGTTCCTTTTTATAATTACTATCTCTTTGAGATCCTAATTTTGTTCATGTATCATTTTCCTGATTTCCTTTATTTTTCTCTGTTTTCCTTTAGCTCTCTGAGCACATTTAAAACAGGTTTTTAATGTCTGTATACTGCTTCTTCAGGGATGGTTTCTGATATTTTATTTTCTTTTTTTGAATGGGCCATGTTTTCCTGTTTCTTTGTATGCCTTGTGATTTTTGTTGTTGTTGAAAGTTGGACATCTGGAAAAAGTCACATCTCCCATTTTTTACAGCCAGGTTCTGTGCCAAGGCAATCTTTCACTAATTAGCTGGGTGTGTTATAAACCTTGCAATCAGCTTGAGGTTAAAGCTTAAGTTCTTCTCAGTTCTTTTCTAAGTGTGCATCTGACCTGGGCTTGTGTGTGGTTTTTTTACTTCCCGCATGTACATGGCTGCTTTTCAGTGTCTTAATCTCCCAAAGAGTCTTACCCAAGCTTCTCCTCAGGGCTTTAATTGTTCCATTGTATGTCTCTACCCATATTCAATGACCTCATTTGTCTGTGGGTCTGTAGTCCCCTTGAATCTATCCCAACAGTGCCTGCTGCTTCTCCAGCTTGAGATCCAAGTAAGATGAAATAGAGACCAATCCTTCATGCAGCCACAGGACTGGTTAGAAGTTTGTGTATAAGGTCTGAAATGCTCCCTTCAGACAAGAAATGGAATTTGGAACTGAGATGTCTCCTCCTCCAGACCAAGACTGTGCCATGCTGGGGGTGAGGGGAGGGACTGTGCAAAAATTCTACAAATTTTCCTACCATTTTGAGTGTGGCTTTTTCTTCAGTGGGTGTTCACTTGGTTGCTATTCCTCTTTGACTGTTTTCCAAGGCGTGTATAAGTTCATTTTAGCTAGTCTCTCATTTTTTTTTAATGTTCCCATGAGAGAAAAATGGCCTAGAGCTTCCAAGTCTGCCATTTTGCTGACGTTGCTCCTCCCAAAATACTTTTAATTTCCTTTTTAAAAAATTCCTTTCCCTTTCTTTTCCTAACTGAAACCTAGATGTCCAATGAAGATACTACTTTCCCTGCAGTTCTTTCAAGTGGTGAAAATTTTCAGTTTCACATCCTATATAACCTAGAGGCTGGAATTGAAATAGACATCTTCTTTGCTCCATGTTGCTACTTCAGAACAATTTCTCCTATTCCTTCATATCCCAAGATCCTATGCCAACTGCCATGCCATTTGCTACACTTTCTTGTTATTGTTAACTACTAAAATGTTGTTCACTTTGCCTCATTCATTTCAATCTTTAGCGTCTGATCATTGTCTTGCCCTCTCTCTATCATGAATACTGTTAGCAATAATTATGATTAAAACATCTATTTAGATAACCGATACAAAACACTTGCTTTTCAATACCACTGTATTCTCAGATTTGAAGATTTCTTCCTCTATTCCACTTCATCCTTTCATTCCCATGGTTATACTCCACTCATCACCAATCATTGCATTCCCTCCAAAATCTTGAATTCAAGCATCCTACTGTAACCCATTTATTCGTCTCTTTCCAACTCAATTACTCAAGTACCTTTAGATCACTAATTCTTCAACCTCATCGAGTCCTCTTGTCTATGTATCTTACCATTCTTTCATTCATCCCTACTCACCCATCTTACTTACATTCACTGCTACCTCTATAGTCTCCCCTTTGTAAACATTCTTAACAACTCCCATGTAGCACCTGGGTAGAATAGGAAAGATCTCATTCAGACTACCCATAAATCATATACTGAGATTGTTCATACTGTAACAGAGCAAATGGTTTTATCTCAGACAATTAACGTTATTAATTAGGGCTTTTTATGTTGTATTTTGTTGCCTTGAAGCTTGGTTTATAAAGATCATATATGAACTCATCTAAGATACAGGATTTTTAAAAAGGGAGGAAGCCTTAAATTTTCTTTTTGGAGGAAGAGGAAAAGAAAGGGGCAGGAATGTCAAGGCAACATAGCAAATGATTTAGAAGCCTTTCTCCCCTAACAAAACCTATCGGTGTAATGAGAGTGCAAAGGGACTTAAAAAAAAAAAAAAAGAAAGAAAAAGAATCTTGCTCAGTTTTGTGAATGCATTTCTTTTATCTGCAAAAGTGGGGAAGTTTGGCTTCTGTTTCCTTTACTTTGATTCCTTCAGTTATTATTGCCTCATTATACAGTCATCTGTACAATGTTTTGGCAGACATTTACTGTTGCATAAATTAAAGTTATGGAATTTCGTTTTGCCTACAGGTCTTTATGAAAATACTAGCAACATTTTTATTTGAATGTCAAAGTTTGTCAACCATTAAACTGATTGATTTTTCATTATACAATTCAATAGAAGAGGCAATCTTCAGTCTGTATGCAACATTACTCTGAGAAAAAGACTAATTGTTGAAAAATCCTTCCTGCTTATACTTTAAAAATGATATTCCTTTCACAGGACAGCCTCATGTTTTAAAGCTATCTTTATACATGAATTGCTCCATTAATATGCTTGGTACAGGAATAGCATGGTAATTCACCTTACTGCAAAGAAAGAGATTTTCCATTTTGTAGTAGCAACACTAGCGTTTTAATTGAATTTTACTTTAATTTCTCTCAGAAAGAGCCTATTGCTCATGCAATGTTGATTGTGACTCTCAAGAAAATGATCAAATTAACTGTCTTGGAAAGAGAAGAACCTTTTTTGCAGGACAAACAGGTCTCAGCTGCTGTGTTGTATTTCCTACGCAAGCCCTTTAAAATGGATCATGAACATCTTTTGTAGGCACACCTGTCGTGGAAATAGTCTAGGCTAAATTGTAGGTTCATTTACCCTTTGCCTATGCCTCTAAAAATGTCAGCAAAGATGCCAATCCGTGACAACTACTGTTGGAGCAGCTGTTGGTTGGTTAGGAATGGGAGAGCAACCTTTATATTGATTTATTTGTTTGGAAAAAACAATGAAAGATGTAAATTTCCACAGTCACATCCTTGCTTCTTTAAGGCAGATGTGTGTTTGTTGTTTGTATGTCATATAATTCCAAAACAATACTAGAATGAAAACTGCCCATTGTTTAAAAACCTCATCACAAATGTCAAAATGACAGAACTGTCCAGCAGTAGGAAACTAAATGAGGTGGTAAAAAACTCCTTTCTCTAAATATTGGAGGTACACAACTTCTAAGAAGAAAAAGAAGTGGTCGATGATGAACAAAAAGTACCTCTATTGAAAAGGGAACACTGAAAGAAAAGTTAAGAGTTTAGTTTGTAGAATCAATATCATAAAGTGAGAAATAAGGAAGGGATGAAAGTGAGAATTGATGCCCCTACCTTGCTAGGTTAGTAGCCTTGAACGTCTAAAAATGGTGGTGAAGAGAGCTCAGAGAAACATTGAATTACTTGTAGATCTTGAAAAATCTATCAAGCTAATAAACATGGTACACTTTCAGATATTGTGGGTTGAAGTTCAATGGAAAACTCTAGAGTTAAGATCATGTCACATGCACTGAAGGGAACTTTCTGAAATGACTGTGACAAAAAGTGGAAAGTCTGGGCTTAAGATGCTCTTTCATGCTTCCAAAGAACACTGGGCTTGCTTACAAATGACAAAGACACAGTTCAGATCATTAAAATAAGATCAACAGTCACACAATTAAGAATATGAAAAGAAGGATTGTGATAAAAATTACTATAATTTCAGTTATCTATCATGTAGAATAAGCCAAATTGCAATACTGTGAGTGGTATTTATTTTGAGTTATGGCCACCTCTCTGCTTCTCCAGGTTTACTCTGTGAAAAATTGCTCCCAAGATCTATAATTAGATGCTAATAAGTATTAATAATGACTTATTTAAGGGACTTCCCTGGAGGTCCAGTGGTTAAGACTTTGCTTTCCAGTGCAAGGGGTATAGGGTTCGATCCCTGGTTGGAGAGCTAAGATCCCACATGCCTCACAGCCAAAAAACCAAAAAAAAACATAAAACAGAAGCAATATTGTAACAAATTCAATAAAAGATTTTATAAATTGTCCAAACCAAAAAAAAGTCTTAAAAAATAATAATTATTTATTTTAAAAGAAAATATAGTTTTAAAGTGTATTAAATGTATTTTAGGATAAAGATAAATACATATTTACCATATAGTAATTTTAAACTCAGTGAAGCAAGTAATGCACCTGTGAAAAATCAGTGGGAGAAGGAGACAGGATGGTGGAGTAGAAGAACTTGCGCTCAACTCCTTTCATGAAAACATCAAAATCACAACTAACTGCTGAACAACCATCAACAAAAGAAGTTTGGAACCTACCAAAAAAGATATTCTACATCAAAAGGCAAAGAAAAAGCCTCCTCCTGCGGTAGGAGGGACACTTTCATGATAAAATCAAATCTTATACCCACTGGGTGGGCAAGCCCCAAACTGGAAAATAAATATATCGCAGAGGTTTTCCCACAGAAGTGAGAGGGCTGAGTCCCGCATCAGGCTCCCCAGCCTGATGGTCTGGCATTGGGAGCATCAGAGCTTTTGGCTTTGAAGATCAGTGGGACTTGAGTGCAGAAGCTCCACAGGACTGCTGGAAACGGAGACTCCACTCTTAGAGGGTGCACACCAGGTTTCATGTGCACTGGGACCCAGGGAAAAGCAGAGGCTTCATAGGATCCTGGACCAGACCTACCTGCAGATATTGGAGGGTGCACCCCAGGTTTCATGTGCACTGGGACCCAGGGAAAAGCAGAGGCTTCATAGGATCCTGGACCAGACCTACCTGCAGATATTGGAGGGTGCACACCAGGTTTCATGTGCACTGGGACCCAGGGAAAAGCAGAGGCTTCATAGGATCCTGGACCAGACCTACCTGCAGATATTGGAGGGTGCACACCAGGTTTCATGTGCACTGGGACCCAGGGAAAAGCAGAGGCTTCATAGGATCCTGGACCAGACCTACCTGCAGATCTTGGAGGGTCTCCTGGGGAAGCGGGGATAAGATACGGCTCACTATGGGGGCAAAGACATGGGTGTCAAAGACCCCAGGGAATATTTGTTGGTGTCAACTCTCCCAGAGGTTGCCATTTTGGCACCAAGACTTGGCCCCACACAACAGTCTGCAGACTCCACTGCTATGATGCCTCAGAATTGAAAAAGGAGAAGTAACAACTGACACTGCAGAAACACAAAGGATCATGAGAGATTACTACAAGCAACTATATGCCAATAAAGTGGATTCCCTAGAAGAAATGGACAAATTCTTAGAAAGGTACAATGTTCCAAGAATGAACCAGGAAGAAAGAGAAAATACGAACAGACCAATCACAAGTATTGAAATTGAAACTGTGATTTAAAAACTTCCAACAAACAAAAGTTCAGGACCAGATGACTTCACAGGTGAATTCTATCAAACATTTAGAGAAGAGTTAACACCTATCCTTCTCAAACTATTCCAAAAAATTGCAGAGGAAGGAACACTCCCAAACTCATTCTATGAGGCCACCATCACCCCGATACCAAAACCAGATGAAGATACCACAAAAAAAGAAAATCACAGGCCAATACCACTGATGAACAGAGATGCAAGAATCCTCAACAAAATACTAGCAAACTGAATCCACAATACATTAAAAGGATCATACACCATGATCAAGTGAGATTTATCCCAGGGATGCAAGGATTCTTCAAGATACACAAATCGATCAACGTGATACACCACATTAAAAAACTGAAGAATAAAAATCATATGATTATCTCATTAGATGCAGAAAAAGCTTTTGATAAAATTCAACACCCATTTATGATAAAAACTCTCCAGAAAGTGGGCATAGAGGGAACATACCTCAACATAATAAAGACCACATATGACAAACCCACAGCTAACATCATACTCAATGGTGAAAACCTGAAAGCATTTAATCTAAGATCAGGGACAAGACAAGGATGTCCACTCTCATCACTTTTATTCAACATCATTTTGGAAGTCCTAGCCATAGTAATCAGAGAAGAAAAAGAAATAAAAAGAATCCAAGTTGAAAAAGAAGAAACAAAACCATCACTGCTTGCAGATGACATGATACTATACATAGAAAATCCTAAAGATGCTACTGTAACACTACTAGAGCTCATCAATAAATTCAGTAAAGTTGCAGGATACAAAATTAATACAGAGAAATCTCCTGCATTGTTATACATTAACAATGAGAGATCAGAAAGAGAAATTAAGGAAACAATCCCATCCACCATCTCATCAAAAATAATAAAAGACCTAGGAAAAAACCTACCTGAGGAGGCAAAAGACCTGTACTCTGAAAACTATAAGATGCTGATGAAAGAAATTGAAGATGACACGAACAGATAGAATGATATACCATGTTCTTGGATTGGAAGAATCAATATTGTCAAAATGAATATACTACCCAAGGCAATCTATAGATTCAGTGCAATCCCTATCAAATTACCAATGCCATTTTTCACAGAACTAGAACAAAAAATTTTAAACTTTGTATGGAAACACAAAAGACCCCGAATAGCCAAAGCAATCCTGAGAAAGAAAAATGATGCTGGAGGAAGCAGGCTCCCTGTCTTCAGGCTATATTACAAAGCTACAGTAATCAAAATAGTATGTTACTGGCACAAAAACAGAAATATAGATTAATGGAACAGGATACAATGTCCAGAAATAAATTCGCAAACCTATGGTCAATTAATCTATGACAAAGGAGGCAAGAATATACAATGGAGGAAAGACAGTATCTTCAATAAATGATGCTGGGAAAACAGGACAGCTACATGTAAAAGAATGAAACTAGAACATTCTCTAACACCATACACAAAAATAAATGCAAAATGGATTAAAGACCTAAATGTAAGGCCAGATACTGTAAAACTCTTAGAGGAAAACATAGGCAGAACACTCTGATATATATCGCAGCAATATCTTTTTGGATTCACCTCCTAGAGTAATGAAAATAAAAACAAAAATAAATGGGAGATAATTAAACTTAAAAGCTTTTGCACAGCAAAGGAAACCATAAACAAAATGAAAAGACAACCCACAGAATGGGAGAAAATATTTGCCAATGAAGCGACCAACAAGGGATTAATCTCCAAAATATAAAAACAGCTTACACAGCTCAATAAAAAATACAAAGAAACCCAATCAAAAAATGAGCAGAAGATCTAAATATACATTTCTCCAAAGAAGACATGTAGATGGCCAACAGGCACATGAAAATATGATCAATGTCGCTAATTATTAGAGAAATGCAAATCAAAACTACAATGAGGTGTTACCTCACAACGGTCAGAATAGTCATCATCAAAAAGTCTACAAACAATATATGCTGGAGAGGGTGTTGAGAAAAGGGTACCTTCCTACATTGTTGGTGGGAATGGAAGTTGATTCAGCCACTATGGAGAACAGTATGGAGGTTCCTTAAAAAACTAAAAATACAACTACCATATGATCCAGCAATCCTACTCCTGGACATATATCTGGAGAAAACCATAATTTGAAAGGATGCATGCACCCCAGGGTTCATTTCAGCACTATTTACAGTAGCCAAGACATGGAAGCAACCTAAATGTCAAATGACAGAGGAATTGATAAAGAAGATGTGGTACATGTATACAATGGAATATTACTCAGCCATAAAAAGGAATGAAATAATGCCATTTTCAGTAATATGGATGGACCTAGAGATTAGCATACTAAGTGAAGTAAGTCAGACAGAGAAAGAGAAACAGTGTATGATATCCCTTATATGTGGAATCTAAAAACATGATAAAGATGAACTTATTTATAAAATAGAAACAGACTCACAGACTTAGAGAAGAAACTTATGGTTACCAGAGGGGAAGGGTGGGGAGGAGGGATAGATTGGAAGTTTGGAATTGACACGTATGCACTACTATATTTAAAATAGATAACCAACAAGGACCTACTGTATAGCACAGGGAACACTGCTCAATATTCAGTAATAACCTAAATGGGAAAAGAATTTGAAAAAGAATAGATACATGTATATGTATAACTGAATCACTTTGCTGTACACCTGAAACTAACACAACATTGTTAATCAACTATGCTCCAATATAAAGTAAAAAATTTTTAAAGACAAATATATTTATCTCTTATATGTGGAATCTAAAAAAAATGATACCAATGAATTTATTTACAAAACAGAAAGACACTCACAGACTTCAAAAACAAACTTATGGTTACCAAAAGGGAAATATGGGGGGGAAGGATAAATTAGGGGTTTGGGATTAACATATAAACACTGCTATATATAAAATGGATAATCAACAAGGACCTACTGTATAGCACAGGGAACTCTACTCAATATGCTGTAATAACCTACACGGGAAAAGAGTCTGAAAAAGAATGGATATATGTGTATATATATAACTGAATCACTTTGCTATACACCTGAAACTAACACAGCATTGTAAATCAACTACACACCAATATAAAATAAAAAGTATATTCAGAAAAAAAGAATCAGTGGGACAAACAGGTCCCTTCTCCATTAAAGAAAAGACTATGAGAGCAACATAACAAATTACACAAAAGAGAGTATGACATCCGGGCAGTGATGTATCAAACATGGACATAAACTGCTATAAGTATGGATGACTGAATTTCCAAGTTCCTTTTTTGGGTAATATTCAGATTTATGACATTCTGAATCATTTCCTATTAAGATAAGAAGAAACTTGTATTTTTCAGGAAGGCAAATTATTAAGTACTTATCCAAAAATATAAAAGATATTCAAAGTAATGTCTGTAAAAATAACATACAAAATGCATACTAGAATATTATTTACATTATCTACAAAGCTCAAACTAATTTGAAAAATTCATAGAAAAGTATACATTTCAGACTTTTCCTAATAGAAAAGCTGTTCACAACAAAAATGGAATTGATTTGTTTCTACCCCAAATCTACCTCCTACTCTTCCCGCCTCACCAATAAGCAGCTTGCTACATTGAAATTTCCATTACATTTTATGATTAAATATCATTACATTGTAAGATTATCACTAAATTTGCAGGAGAACACAGAAAGAAAGGTATAACATAAAATTTCTTCTTTAAAATATATCTGATAAAATCCAACAAAACTGCTCTGGGGGGCTTCCCTGGTGGCGCAGTGGTTGAGAGTCCGCCTGCCGATGCAGGGGACACGGGTTCGTGCCCCGGTCCGGGAGGATCCCACATGCCGCGGAGCGGCTGGGCCCGTGAGCCATGGCCCCTGAGCCTGCGCATCCGGAGCCTGTACTCCACAGCGGAAGAGACCACAACAGTGAGAGGCCTACATAACGAAAAAAACAAAACAAAACAAAAACTGCTTTGGGAAAAATCTACATATAGACATGTTGCACTCAGGTAAGAAGCAGTTTTGACATAGATGGGAAATAAAATATATTACATTTTTAGCTGAAATAGGATACTGATTTTGAGACCTAGTCAATTGACCTAAGATCTATGTTTTCATGAGCTCTGATTACTAAAGATAATTATATTCTGATATGCAAGGAGTTGTTTTATAGAGGTGGCATCCTGGAAGCCCATGAACTACCTCCAGCCCAGAGATGGGTTGTGCTTGGCCCAGACAGTGTTTTGTTTTTTTAAACTGAATTAGTTGTCAACAGTTAATCAGGAGATTTTGTATTAAAATTTAGGTTTCTAACTACTCTTGCAAATTCAGAGGATTTATCAACTGTTACTCTGCCTCCTTGCATGGGAAAAACTATATTGCCACAAGTGGCAGTCGTTGAATAGGTGATATTTAATTTAGACAGAGTCTGTGCTCTCCAATTGTCCGTAGTCCACACCAGACCCTCTTTATTCATTTAGGTCATCAGTTTTGTGACCTCTGTTTAAGAGAACCAGTTCTGGTTTGTTTGTAACTTTACTGTATCTCACTGCCATAAAGATTACAGTTGGCTTTGAGTTAAATGCATTTTGATGTTTGAGTAACTCATTTTATTTTGCCAATACAACAAGTGGCGGCACATTATAACTCTGTGGGAGTGGCAATGGCAAGCTGGACATAAATTATGCACCCTAGCCATTTCCACACATTATCATGCAATAATAAATTGTCTCTTTCTTTTGTGTAACACAACAATGCTATGAAATAGGCACTTGTTCCTATTTTCTAGTTGAAGAAACTGAGGCCACAGGTCAATTACCTAACTTGCTAGTACATGGTGGATCTAGGGTTCTAAGCCAGATCTGTCTGACTCCATGGTCCCCTGTGCTTAATCAATACATTATTATAAAGTGGCCTACTGGGTTGTAGGGCACTATAGAGTCAATTTCACTTTTATCCTATTCTTTGGCAACATGAGACTCCTAAAGTGGGAGGGGACTGTTATGTGGAATATAGACACATGACTATTATGTCCTGCAAAATACAAATCCATCAAGAAAAGTTTTGGAATTTAGTTAAAGGAATATTAGCAGAACCTGACTAGGCTCAAAATAAATAGGAAGCTGCTAATAATAAACTTTCCTTGGAAGCAGTCAATGTATTTCTTGATAATTTTTTGTCATAGTAAAAGTATTTTAATTATGATCTCATATTCATAAAAGTATAAATATTTATAAGATTTTTTGTCAGACCAGAAAAGGATCATTCCCACTTTCCTTTTCTCACACATGCAAGACTCCATAACTCCTTTAAAGTCTTCATAGGAACAAAGGCTTTTTATCTCAATTCAAATTAACAATATTAATATAATTGTACTGGGAATTTAGATGGAAGGTAGATATTGGGATGGTACAAGTGAGCTTATAGCCTCATCTAGAATAAGAGAAAGTCAACAAAACGAAACACAATGTAGAGGTTAATGCATATAATTTAAACCCATGGAGGTAAATTCTAAAGAGCTAAAAACCAAAATGGTTAAAAGTATTGTGGCATCTGGGGAGCAAGAGTAGAAGTGGGAGGGGCCTATCTGGAAGCTCTTAATTTTCATTATAGCCTTTCCTATTTGGTTGTTTTTCTTTCTTTCTTTCTTTTTTTTTTTTTTTGTGGTACGTGGACCTCTTACTGTTGTGGCCTCTCTCGTTGCGGAGCATAGGCTCCAGACGCGCAGGCTCAGCGGCTATGGCTCACGGGCCCAGCCGCTCCGCGGCATGTGGGATCCTCCCAGACCGGGACACGAACCCGTGTCCCCTGTATCAGCAGGCGGACTCTCAACCACAGCGCCACCAGGGAAGCCCCTATCTGGTTATTTAACTTTGTGCTTGTGTTACTTATTAAAAATACTATAA